>NC_090297.1:89862500-99862500 GCF_039906515.1 Pseudorca crassidens
CAAAAGTCTATGTGTTTGGTGGGGGTGGGAATGGGGAATGGAAATTCCAAGAGAAGTTAGTATGTTAATGCAGCATTCCAGGCAAAAGGTGATGGGGTGGCTTGGACCAGAATGATAACAGTGGATATGGCAAAAAGATTCAAGATGTATTTTGATGGTAGAGGCAAATTTTAGATTTTTGGATCAGATGTCTCCTGTGAGAGTAAGAAAATAGTTAAGGATGATGTCCAGCTATCGTTCTAGTTAGAGGAAGCAGGCAATAAAAAAAATTAAGTAAAAAATTTGTATTAAATTGCTTTAGGGTTTAACAAATTAAAATAGAGAATGATTCACTGAGAAAGTGACTGAAATAAATAAGAGAAAGAGATGTGGGAGTGAGTAATGCTATTATATTAAGGAAGACATACCAGCGAGCGAACACATCAATTAAAAATGCCAATGGGAGAGAGGGGGAAGATTGCGGAAGAGTAAGACGCGGAGATCACCTTCCTCCCCACAGGTACACCAGAAATACATCTACACGTGGAACAACTCCTACAGAACACCTACTGAATGCTGGCAGAAGACCTCAGACCTCCCAAAAGGCAAGAAATTCCCCACGTACCTGGGTAGGGCAAAAGAAAAAAGAATAAACAGAGACAAAAGAATAGGGACAGGACCTGCACCAGTGGAAGGGAGCTGTGAAGGAGGAAAGGTATCCATACACTAGGAAGCCCCTTCGTGGGTGGAGACTGCGGGTGGCGGAGGGGAGGAACTTCGGGGCCGTGGAGGAGAGCACAGCAACAGGGGTGCGGAGGGCAAAGTGGAGAGATTCCTGCACAGAGGATCGGTGCCGACGGGCACTAACCAGCCCGAGAGGCTTGTCTGCTCACCCGCCGGGGTGGGCGGATCTGGGAGCTGAGGCTCGGGCTACGGTCTGAGCTCAGGGAGAGGACTGGGGTTGGCTGCGTGAACACAGCCTGCAGGGGGTTAATGTGCCACAGTTAGCCGGGAGCGAGTCCAGGGAAAAGTCTGGAGCTGGCGAAGAGGCAAGAGACTTTGTCTTGCCTCTTTGTTTCCTGGTGCACGAAGAAAGGGGATTAAGAGCGCTGCTTAAAGGAGCTCCAGAGACAGGCGCGAGCCGAGGCTAACAGCGCGGACCCCAGAGACGGCATGAGACGCTAAGGCTGCTGCTGCTGCTGTCACCAAGAAGCCTGTGTGCGAGCACAGGTCACTATCCAAACCGCCCTTCCGGGGAGCCTGTGCAGCCAGCCACTGCCAGGGTCCAGCCGGCCTCTGCCGCCACAGTCTCGCCCCGCATCCGTGCCCCTTCCTCCCCCCAGCCTGAGTGAGCCGGAGCCCCCAAAACAGCGACGCCTCTAACCCCGTCCTGTCTGAGTGAAGAACAGACGCCCACAGGCGACCTACCTGTAGAGGCGGGGCCAAATCCAAAGCTGAGCCCCGAGAGCTGTGCGAACAAAGTAGAGAAAGGGAAATCTCTCCCAGCAGCCTCAGGAGCAGCGGATTAAATCTCCACAATCAACTTGATGTACCCTGCATCTGTGGAATACATGAATAGACAACGAATCATCCCAAATTGAGGAGGTGGACTTTGAGAGCAAGATTTATTATTTTTTCCACTTTTCCTCTTTTTTTGTGAGTGTGTATGTGTATGCTTCTCTGTGAGATTTTGTCTGTATAGCTTTGCTTTCACCATTTGTCCTAGGGTTCTATCTGTCTGTTTTCCTTTTTTACTTTAAAAATTTTTTTTCTTAATAATTGTTTTTTATTTTAATAACTTTATTTTATTTTATCTTACTCTATTTTATTTTATTTTATCCTCTTTCTTTCTTTCTTTCTTTCTACTTTTTCTCCCTTTTATTCTGAGGCGTGTGGATGAAAGGCTCTTGGTGCTGCAGCCAGGAGTCAGTGCTGTGCCTCTGAGGTGAGAGAGCCAACTTCAGGACACTGGTCCACAAGAGACCTCCCAGCTCCACATAATATCAAATGGCGAAAATCTCCCAGAGATCTCAATGCCAGCACCCAGCTTCACTCAACAACCAGCAAGCTAAAGTGCTGGACACCCTATGTCAAACAGCTAGCAAGACAGGAACACAACCCCACCCATTAGCAGAGAGGCTGCCTAAAATCATAATAAGTCCACAGAAACCCCAAAACACACCACCAGACATGGACCTGCCCACCAGAAAGACAAGATCCAGCCTCATCCACCGAACACAGGCACTAGTCCCCACCACCAGGAATCCTACACAACCCACTGAACCAACCTTAGCCACTGGGGCCAGACACCAAAAATAACAGGAACTATGAACCTGCCACCTGCAAAAAGGAGACCCCAAACACAGTAAGATAAGCAAAATGAGAAGACAGAAAAACACACAGCAGATGAAGGAGCAAGATAAAAACCCACCAGACCTAACAAATGAAAAGGAAATAGGCAGTCTGCCTGAAAAGGAATTCAGAATAATGATAGTAAAGATGATCCAAAATCTTGGAAATAGAATAGACAAAATGTAAGAAACATTTAGCAAGGACCTAGAAGAATTAAAGATGAAACAAGCAACGATGAACAACACAATAAATGAAATTAAAAATACTCTAGATGAGATCAATAGTAGAATAACTGAGGCAGAAGAACGGATAAGTGACCTGGGAGATAAAATAGTGGAAATAATTACTGTAGAGCTAAATAAAAAAGAATGAAAAGAAATGAGGACAGTCTCAGGGACCTCTGGAACAACATTAAACGCACCAACATTCGAATTATAGGGGTTCCAGAAGAAGAAGAGAAAAAGAAAGGGACTGAGAAAATATTTGAAGAGATTATACTTGAAAACTTCCCTAATATGGGAAAAAAAATAGTTAATCAAGTCCAGGAAGCACAGAGAGTCCCATAGAGGATAAATCCAAGGAGAAACACACCAAGACACATATTAATCAAACTGTCAAAAATTAAATACAAAGAAAACATATTAAAAGCAGCAAGGGAAAAACAACAAATAACACACAAGGGAATCACCATAAGGTTAACAGCTGAGCTTTCAGCAGAAACTCTGCAAACCAGAAGGGAGTGGCAGGACATGTTTAAAGTGGTGAAGAAGAAAAACCTACAACCAAGATTACTCTAGCCAAAAAGGATCTCATTCAGATTTGACAGAGAAATTAAAAACTTTACAGACAAGCAAGGGCTAAGAGAATTCAGCACCACCAAACCAGCTTTACAGCAAATGCTAAAGGAACTTCTCTAGGCAAGAAACACAAGAGAATGAAAAGACCTACAATCACAAACCCAAAACAATTAAGAAAATGGGAATAGGAACATACATATCGATAATTACCTTAAATGTAAATGGACTAAATGCTCCCACCAAAAGACACAGATTAGCTGAATGGATACAAAAACAAGACCCTTATATATGCTGTCTACAAGAGACCCACTTCAGACCTAGAGACACATACAGACTTAAAGTAAGGGGATGGAAAAAGATATTCCATGCAAATGGAAACCAAAAGAAAGCTGGTGTAGCAATTCTCATATCAGACAAAATAAACTTTAAAATAATGACTATTATAAGAGACAAAGAAGGACACTACCTAATGATCAAGGGGTCAATCCAAGAAGAAGATATAACAATTGTAAATATTTATGCACCAAACATAGGAGCACCTCAATACATAAGGCAAATAGTAACAACCATAAAAGGGGAAATCGACAGTAACACATTCATAGAAGGGGACTTTAACACGCCACTTTCACCAATGGACAGATCATCCAAAATGAAAATAAATAAGGAAACACAAGCTTTAAATGATACATTAAACAAGATGGACTTAATTGATACTTTTAGGACATTCCATCAAAAAAACAACAGTGTACACATTTTTCTTAAGTGCTCATGGAACATTCTTCAGGATAGATCATATCTTGGGTCACAAATCAAGCCTTGGTAAATTTAAGAAAATTGAAATGGTATCAAGTATCTTTTCTGACCACAATGCTATGAGACTAGATATCAATTACAGAAAAAGCTCTGTAAAAAATACAAACACATGGAGGCTGAACAATACACTACTTAATAACGAAGTGATCATTGAAGAAATCAAAGAGGAAATCAGACAATACCTAGAAACAAATGACAATGGAGACATGACGACCCAAAACCTATGGGATGCAGCAAAAGCAGTTCTAAGAGGGAAGTTTATAGCAATACAATCCTACTGTAAGAAACAGGAAACATTGAATACACAACCTAACCTTGCACGTAAAGCAATTATAGAAAGAAGAACAAGAAAACCTCTAAGTTAGCAGAAGGAAAGAAATCATAAAGATCAGATCAGAAATAAATGAAAAAGAAGGAGACAATAGCAAAGATCAATAAAACTAAAAGCTGGTTCTTTGAGAAGATAAACAAAATTGATAAACCATTAGCCATACTCATCAAGAAAAAAAGGGAGAAGACTCAAATCAATAGAATTAGAAATGAAAAAGGAGAAGTAACAACTGACACTGCAGAAATACAAAAGATCATGAGAGATTACTACAAGCAACTCTATGCCAATAAAATGGACAGCCTGGAAGAAATGGACAAATTCTTAGAAAGGCAAAACCTGCCAAGACTGAAACAGGAAGAAATACAAAATATGAACGGACCAATCACAAGCATGAGAATTGAGACTGTGATTAAAAATCTTCCAACAAACAAAAACCCAGGACCAGATGGCTTCACAGGCAAATTCTATCAAACATTTAGAGAAGAGCTAACACCTGTCCTTCTCAAACTCTTCCAAAATATAGCAGAGGGAAGAACACTCCCAAACTCATTCTACAAGGCCACCATCACCCTGATACCAAAACCAGACAAGGATGTCACAAGGAAAGAAAACTACAGGCCAATATTACTGATGAGCATAGATGCAAAAATCCTCAACCAAACACTAGCAAACATAATCTAACAGCACATTAAAAGGATCATACACCATGATCAAATGGGGTTTATTCCAGGAATGCAAGGATTCTTCAATATACGCAAATCAATCAACGTGATACACCATATTAACAAATTGAATCAGAAAAACCATATGATCAGCTCAATAGATGCAGAGAAAGCTTTTGACAAAATTCAACACCATTTATGATAAAAATCCTGCAGAAAGTAGGCATAGAGGGAAATTTCCTCAACATAATAAAGGCCATATATGACAAACCCACAGCCAACATCGTCCTCAATGCTGAAACACTGAAACCATTTCCACTAAGATCAGGAACAAGACAAGGATGCCAACTCTCACCACTCTTATTCAACATAGTTTTGCAAGTTTTAGCCCCAGCAATCACAGAAGAAAAGGAAATAAAAGGAATCCAAATTGGAAAAGAAGTAAAGCTGTCACTGTTTGCAGATGACGTGATACTATATATAGAGAATCCTAAAGATGCTACCAGAAAACCACTAGAACTAATCAATGAATTTGGTAAAGTAGCAGGATACAAAATTAATGCGCAGAAATCTCTGGCATTTCTATACACTAATGATGAAAAATCTGAAAGTGAAATGAAGAAAACACTCCCATTTACCTTTGCAACGAAAAGAATAAAATATCTAGGAATAAACCTACCTAAGGAGACAGAAGACCTGTATGCAGAAAATTATAAGACACTGATGAAAGAAATTAAAGATGATACAAATAGATGGAGAGATATACCATGTTCTTGTATTGGAAGAATCAACATTGTGAAAATGACTATACTACCCAAAGCAATCTACAGATTCAATGCAATCCCTATCAAACTACCACTGGCATTTTTCACAGAACTAGAACAAAAAATTGAACAATTTGTATGGAACCACAAAAGACCCTGAATAGCCAAAGCAATCTTGAGAATGAAAAATGGAGCTGGAGGAATCAGGCTCCCTGACTTCAGACTATACTACAAAGCTACAGTAATCAAGACAGTATGGTACTGGCACAAAAACAGATATAGGTCAATGGAACAGGATAGAAAGCCCAGAGATTATCCCGTGCACATATGGTAACCTTATCTTTGATAAAGGAGGCAGGAATGTACAGTGGAGAAAGGACAGCCTCTTCAATAAATGGTGCTGGGAAAACTGGACAGGTACATGTAAAAGTATGAGATTAGAACACTCCCTAACACCATACACAAAAATAAGCTCAAAATGGATTAAAGACCTAAATGTAAGGCCAGACAGTATCAAACTCTTAGAGGAAATCATAGGCAGAGCACACTATGACATAAATCACAGCAAGATCCTTTTTGACCCACCTCCTAGAGAAATGGAAATAAAAACAAAAATAAACAAATGGGACCTAATGAAACTTCAAAGCTTTTGCACAGCAAAGGAAACTATAAAGAAGACCAAAAGACAACCTTCAGAATGGGAGAAAATATTTGCAAATGAAGCAACTGACAAAGGATTAATCTCCAAAATTTCCAAGCAGTTCATGCAGCTCAATAACAAAAAAACAAACAACCCAATTCAAAAATGGGCAGAAGACCTAAATAGATATTTCTCGAAAGAAGGTATACAGATTGCCAACAAACACATGAAAGGATGCTCAACATCACTAATCATTAGAGAAATGCAATTCAAAACTACAATGAGATATCATCTCACACCAGTCAGAATGGCCATCATCAAAAAATCTAGAAACAATAAGTGCTGGAGAGGGTGTGGAGAAGAGGGAACACTCTTGCACTGCTGGTGGGAATGTGAATTGGTACAGCCACTATGGAGAACAGTATGGAGGTTCCTTAAAAAACTACAAGTAGATCTACCATATGACCCAACAATCCCACTACTGGGCATATACCCTGAGAAAACCATAATTCAAAAAGAGTAATGTATCAAAATTTTCATATCAGCTCTATTTACAATAACCAGGAGATGGAAACAACCTAAGCGTTCATCATCGGATGAATGGATAAGGAAGATGTGGCACATATATACAATGGAATATTACTCAGCCATAAAAAGAAACGAAGTTGAGTTATTTGTAGTGAAGTGGATGGACCTAGAGTCTGTCATACAGAGTGAAGTAAGTCAGAAAGAGAAAGACAAATACCGTATGCTAACACATGTATATGGAATTTAAGGGAAAAAAAATGTCATGAAGAACCTAGGGGTAAGACAGGAATAAAGACACAGACCTACTAGAGAATGGACTTGAGGATATGGAGAGTGGGAAAGGTAAGCTGTGACAAAGTGAGAGAGTGGCATGGACATATATACACTACCAAACGTATAATAGATAGCTAGAGGGAAGCAGCCGCATAGCACAGGGAGATCAGCTTGGTGCTTTGTGACCACCTGGAGGGGTGGGATAGGGAGGGTGCGAGGGAGGGAGACGCAAGAGGGAAGAGATATGAGAACATATGTATATGTATAACTGATTCACTTTGTTATAAAGCAGAAACTAACACACCATTGTAAAGCAATTATGCCTCAATAAAGATGTTAAAAAAAAAATGCCAATGAGTGTATACAAAAGCAAGCCCTCAATGGAGACCACGCCAGAGCAATGTGTAATTATATTTCACAATATACTGTGTTCCAAATATCATTCATACCTCCTTCATACTCATAATTGTCCAAATATCACCTACAATGTTAGAGTAGCTATCTGACTTGGTTCTTCATATCTATATCCAGATCTAGATCTAGATATATATCAAATACCGTACATCAGAGTTCAGTAAACTTTTTTCTGTAAAGTGTCAGATAGTAAAGGTTTAGAATTTGAGGACCATAAGTTTTCTGTTCCAACTTCTCAGTTCAGCAGTTGTAGCATAAAAATAGCCCTAGAAAATATATAAATAAATGGATTGGCTGTATTCCAATAAAACGTTACTTACAAAATCAGGCAGCAGGCTGAATCTGGTTCAAGGGCAGTAGTTTGCTGACCCCTGCTACAGACACACCCACACATACTCACATGCATGCACACACATTTGAATTGTAGCTTATTTTTAGTAACATGCACAAATTTTTAAGGTACAGCTTGAATGATATTAACAGTGAACATACCCTTGTAAGCGCTGCCCAGAAAGAAATACAGTACGTTTCCAAGAATGGTTTTTTTGATGTCTGCTTTTCTGAAATTAAATGTATATTAGACTATTCCCTATTCATTTTCTTGACTATTACCATCTCTAATATGTGTTTTTATTTCCCCCCTAGTTTCTTTATACTTGCATAAAGTCAATGAATTCTGTGTAGATTAAAAATAAAGTATTGGATAACATTTATATTTCTTTCTGTGCTCTGATGAACTATCCATGCAAATCAAGAATCAATTAACTACTCTGCTTATTCCTGAGTGGGGTACTCTATAGATAACCAAAGAAAACATGGCCTTTACCACCACTATGTGTATGCATTGCATATGAACATTTGTTCAGTCTCTGTTAGGATACACTGTTTACATGCATATGTTAGCATCTTGATGAGTGAATCTTGGCTAGAAAACAGAAGACCTGAATTCAGGTCACAGTTTACACTTATGAGAAGTGCATCTGTGACTAAGTAAACAGACCCTTTATCTGAAGATACTTTATGATCTTGCAAAAGAAGAGCAGTAATTCTTGCATTCTTGTTCATCTCACTGGGTTGTAAAAAGGATTTCATCATGGAACAATGTATTTAAGAACAATATTTGAACTTTCAGTAGAATAAAATTATCTGGTAAAAAACTCACTCTATGTTGTTCTTATTGTATTTTCTATATTTTAAATTATTTTTAATAATTAGACATGTAAACATCTTAGATATATAAATAAACTGAGAAAGGAAATCAAAATACTTATTCATAATCTAGTAGCTGTTAAAAAGTGATAAAACCTACTCTTCCATTATTATTATCATTAATTTGTTAAGCTGCTTATTTGTATGAAACATACATTTTTTTAATAATGCTTTCTTCTACAGTTTCTCTTCATATTCCTCTGAATATCAACTCAGAAGGCAGTTAGTAGCCTTTCTTTATCAAGCAGGAAAGCTGCCTTTATTTACCATGCAGTCACTGTGAGTCATTTTTGTACTTTCTAGGAGACCTCTCTTCTGGTATTATTGGTTATGATATAGGAAATCATTTATATAGCCACTTGAAGAACTTCCTTGCCTGCTTCTAACTTTTAAACTGAAATTTTAATGAGTTGTAAAATTATTACCTGGTCATGCATATCTTTCAGTTTACTACCCCAAACTTTAAAGTATTCATTATCCATTTACTCTACAAATTGCATTGGGTATCTACCATATATCAGCGTATATGTGTTCTAACAAACACCTAGGGATAAAACCATGAGCAAAACAGACAAAAATCTCTGCCCTTGTGGCAATGAAGGTTTAGTTGTGTTTTATTTTTAAAGCTAAATAAATAAGTAAATAAGAAATAAGAAAATAATAAATAGAAATATATAGGATGTAAATAAGTGCACTAATAGTGAAAAATGTTATAGAGAAAAATAAAGGTGAGAAATTAGTCAGAGATAATCTTGGTGGGAATGGATTGGAGAAATTCCTATTTTACATGTTGAGAGAAAGCATCACTGATAAAATGATGTCTGAGCAGAAATGTGAGAATGTGTTGGCATTTGCTTTGCTGATATCTTCTAAAAAATATTGCAGGTGCAAATAACAGACAGTGCAAAGGCCATGGGTTGGGAGCAAGCCTGGCATGTTCAAGGAACAGCAAAAAAGGCAGTATGGCTGAAGCAGAGGATAAGGGGGTGTGGAGCATAGGGAGAGATGAGGATGCAGAGATAGCAAGGAGAGGAGGCCCAACTTTTTTCAATTCTCACAGATGCTATTAAGAAATTTTGCATTGATTCTCAGTGATCTGCCAAGCCATTGGGGGTACTGTGAGTGAGAAGTGATGTGATCTGATTTTTATTTTTAAATTGTTTTGGCTACATCATTAAATTTTATCTACCTCAGTAAAAATGGCCATTAGTCTGTGGGTTTGATTAGTTTGAGTGTTATAATCAGAACTGGGCCCCTGAAGACTCTTTATTCTATAATTGGCAGTATCCTGCCTCTATATGTTCATGCACAGGTGTAGCCATCCACGATGAAGAAACAGGATTTCCATCCAGGATTTCTCATACCTAACTGTTCTTGTAAATCTTGGCTGGTGTTCCTTTTATTTTCAGATAGGATTTCCAGAGTGGTCCAAACTCCTCTTCATTAGAAGAAAATAATGAAATAAAAGCTAGACTAGCTAATAGTATACAATTTCTTGTTTATCTCCCGTGTGTGCAACTGACTGTGAGATACAGGATGGACTAAAGTTTGGGGTTTTTTGCCTTTTATATTATTAGAAAACCTCTCTCCCTTCAAATTGTCATTGGATATATTCAATAATATTTTTTTGAATGATTGAAAAATATGTGAATAAATATATGAATGATAAATAAATACACAGAAACAATTTTCATTGCCTTCTGTGCCAAGTATTTTCCAGCTGTCCCTTCTGGGCTACTCTTAAAGTTTCTCTCCCCTTGGGAGATAACCCATCTAGATTGTATTAGTTTCTGGAGGCCTGTGGTTCTTGTCTCCATTCAGACAATGAAAATTAGAGGGAGGAAGTACAGTAAGGGAAGAAAGTGAGTTTGGGGTATTTACCCCCAAGGATAGTTCTATCCTTGAGAAGTAATCCTAAATTGGTTTTTCTCTCCATAGTGAATCATTCTTCTTTTTAATGAGGCAACTCTCTCTACAAGATTCTCTTTCACTTATAATTCCAGTAAACTCTTCTTCTCCTTGTTCTTTTGGTCCTACAGATGATTACTGCTCCATAGCTGCTAGTCGAGATTCCTGCCCTCTCCATTGTGGGTCCTCTACACCCTGCCCACGCCTCAGTAATTAGTCTCCTTATTTATAAATCCTCTTCAAATTATCCTGATTTGCATGTGGCATCTGTCTTCTGCTAAGACTGTGACAAATACACTGTCAGTTCCACTGCTGCTCGGCAGATACAAATACAAATGTTAAAAGGAAGAGTAGTAGGCATCTTGAGATACACGATAATATTTTCTTGTCTTATTGAACTTATTTTCCACTCCAGTTGACTGTAACTTCCACTCTAGGGCACTGAAAGGCTAATGGGATATTATGGCTTGAAACAACTTAAAGAGATCATCAAATCGAATTCACTAATTTTCTAGGTGGAGAAACTGGGACAGAGTTTCCAAGTTTGGACCAACCTTGTCCGCAATAGCTAGGAGGCATTTGACCGATCCAATCCACTACTGTTTGGCTCCTGCATTACAACCATAGCTTCTCAGATGCTCTTCTCCCTTACACCCGTGCCCAGAATGAATTATTAGCAAGCAGGGTAAGATCACTTCTTTGCTCAAAACCTTCCAATGGCTTCTCATTTCATTCTGAGGTAAAACCAAAGTTCTTGAAATCAGTACATTATCTAGCCCCTCCCTACCTCTGGGATCCTAGCAATCTTGTTACCTTCTCTCTCTCCTCTTTTTACAGCCTCCCTGAGAGGACCAAACTATTCCTATGTGTGTTAAGGCCTTTGCACTGGAAAGCTCTCTCCAGATTATCTGCATGGATTACTCCTTTGCTGATAGTGAAATGTCACCTTATCAAAAAGGACTTCCCTACCCACTCAACTTAAAATAGCAGCCTTCACTTGTGATATACAGGTATAGGTATAGAAAGATAGATTCTTTCTTTGTGCTGTTTTATTTTTTGATGTGCCACACCAAACATCCTATATACATTATATTATATTTAATTGTCTATTTATTTTTATTTTTTGTCTATTCAAATGTAAGCTCAATAAAAGGCAGGGATTTTATTTTATTTTTTCCATTTTGTTAATTACCAATCCCTGAAGACTAGAGAATCACTAGCATATAGGAGACACTCAAATGTTTGTTGAAAGAATAAATGACTTG
Organism: Pseudorca crassidens; assembly: GCF_039906515.1. Taxonomy (NCBI): domain Eukaryota; kingdom Metazoa; phylum Chordata; class Mammalia; order Artiodactyla; family Delphinidae; genus Pseudorca; species Pseudorca crassidens. The sequence continues at coordinate 89,874,436 of NC_090297.1, forward strand.
TAAAGCTTCATTTGTTTGTATGATGGGACAGTCAAGTTTGACAAACAGTTGTATGGCTTTACTGGGATCCTTGTAGATATAAGGACTTAGAGGATTCATTTCTAATCTATTAGATTTTCTGTTATCAGCAGGATAACTATTATTCTACTACATGACAAGTTTAACTGTGTATTATACTAAAGAATGAATAAATATACCCCACCATTTTTAAGATGTAGATTTTTTTAAAAAAATCCAGCTGAAATATAATCAAGCAAGAGACTATATGGGTCACACTATCCATTTACTTATACATAAATTATACCTGGATATATTGGCAATAATATAGCAGGAACGTAAACTGATGTTCACATCCTTATTACATATATTTCCCACACCTACTATTATGTGAATCTAATTAGGATATGAAATTTATATTACAAGTGTATAATAGATGAAAGGAATATATTTTGTTCTCTACAAGAAAGCTACAGGAATTCATTTTCTATTCTTCATTACAGAGTCAGAGATTTATAGTACTACTTACTGCATTTCATAAATCAGAGCACTGGAACATTCTCCCTCCTAAATTTATGCCTCATGGAATTAAGAAACAAGTGTGTGCAAAGTGGAAGATTCTGGTATTCATATACTCATTTCCATTGTGCCCTATAAACTCTGGAAAGAAGCCTATTATTTAAATGGGTTTGCACATCCTTTTCTTATAGAACTTGGATTTCTCATATTTTTTTAAGTTTCATAAAAATGTATATGTCTGTTTTTATCTTCCTGAATGACGGCTCAACAGAGTCAAGAATTTTAGAAAGTGGAGCCTTTGGTTTTTTCTTTTAACTTTCTATTTTGATAAAATTTCAACACAGAAATTTTGCTAGAGTAGTACAAAGAATTCTGTAAAATCTTCAACCAAATTTCCCAAAAGTTAACATTTTGCCATATTTGCTTTTGTTTTCTCTTTCCCTCTTTCTTTTTTTTTCTATCCCTCAATCTGTGTGCACATGTACACATTCACACACACACATTATTTTCTGAATCTACCAAGTTATAGACATGATGCCCTAGTACTTGAACCTTAAATTGAGGGCTTAATAATCAAGGTAATGAGGCAGGATAAGAAGCAAGGATTAAATTTTTTGTTTGTTTCCCCTGTTTAAAGCTGTGTGAGAAAGACATTGATATGTTATATTTTATAGGAAGATAAACTTGAGAATAAATTTTCAAACACGTCTTCTGGCAATGTCCTCTATGTACCCCATTCTCCAAATATACTGTACTACTTATCCTTGGGAAAATTGTCTTTTGGGGCTCTCATTGGATAATCATTTATTGAATAAAATGATCACCTTAAAACCATGCTATGCCCAACTAAGGATAAAAGAAAAAACCATGCCCAAATGAACCAAAGTTCTTTACCAAGTACCATGTGGGAGGTCATATTTTCCTTTGCCTCTTGCTCTGTTTAACTAAGCTTTTCTTGATGCCAGAAGTAAAAGAAATGAGCTTTAGTTAGCACTACCAAGTAGCCTTTACTCAATTATTAGCACTTCTTGATAAGAACTAGTGGTTTTATTAAGGACTGCATATCTCCTCAGAGCACTGCTAATAATGATTATGGTAGACAGCCTATTTTGAGTTCCACATTTATTTTTAGTATTTCAACAACATGTGGCATTGATAGTTAAAGAGCCAATTACTATGGCTAATGCTGATGATCTTGCTGTACGTTAAAAGAAGGTATCACACTTGAACTAGCAGAAATTTAAGATTGCACTAAACTGATTGAAATATCATTTATTTCCTTTAACCCCTAATACTGTCTCCAAAATGCTACTTTTTATATTTATTTTCTTTGATCTATACTCTAAAATTAAAATTAACTTTTTTGAAAAGTATCGTCATTTTTAAAAGATTTTTTATCAAAATTAGTTGTGATTGGAAATCAGTATCTGTAGGAGGCCACAATGTTGTAAAGGGATTCTGATGAAAAAGAATATACGGTTCAAAGTACTCGTGTATATCACATATTTAAGAATCTAATATGTACTATAAGTGACTACTAAAGATGGAATAACTCCAAATTCTACAGACTCTGTGACAAAGAATGTTGCTTATCGCATCTAGACACCAAATGAAGCTCTCAGTCATAGCTTTGAAAACAGTTTTTTGATTTTCATTTCAGTCATTCCTATGTGTCTCCTCAGAAACATCTTGGATGTAGGCTTATAGTAAACATGGCTGTTTTTTGTGATCCCTAAGATGTAAATGCATGAAATGAAACACATATTAATTGAAAATACTACAAAGTGTCATAATATCACGTTTAGGTACAGCAAGTAAAAGAATACACATAATGATGTGACCCATTCCCTTTAATATAAAATTTAAAATACTCTAAGGAAAAAATAACCTCAAAACAAGACACTGTGAAATAATTTATTGACCAAACTTTTAAAAATATTTGGGACTTCAGATAGCCAAAGCAAGGGAAAAAAACGTTTAACTGGATACAGGAGCAATAGGTACATAGAATTTCACAACAGGTCACATGCAGATAGAGGTTCTCAGATTGTTAACATGAACATATTCCCACATTTAAAATGTGACATAATTAATTATACTTATAATGAGAATTGTCTTCTAATATAGTAGGCAAACCATAGTGAAAGGATCTGGATATTTAAAATGCATAAGCACAAAACTCAGTAACATGAGTAGAACTGCATTTTAGAAAATTCTTAATAACCCATAACTCAGTGTCTATGAAATGGATTGTCAGGATATTTCACTTTGGTAAAGCAAATGTGTTTGGGCAAATGAAGATGACAGTGTGGTGAGTGAGAACTTATCAGGATGTTTGTTGACTGAAGAATTAGAATATATGTGAGAAATGACCCTTTCTAAAGAAAGAAGAAACACACTTGGTTTGCAGGAGAGAAAGAAGAAAATTTGCATACAGTATATTGTGCTATAACCTCATTTTTCTACCTAACCTGCCCTGCCCACCATTCGACCTGATGGGCATATGCCAAAACCCTAGGAACTGAGAACTGTAAACTCTCTCAGTAACTCAAAAGAAACATTTCTCATATTAAAATATCTTTAAAGTCAGATAGTTCACATTACTTCATGACTCCCTCCACCCCTTCTCTAAGATAACGACTCTAAATTTATTTTTTATATCGTGGAAGAGGTTAGTGAATACTATCTTGAATGGATATCAGTAAACTTCTATTCTTTTTTCATGAAGTTGAAGTTATAGTATTCAATATTTCACCAAAGAAATGAATTACACTAATATTAATAGATTTTCAAATGTTAAGCAAACCTTGCAATCATAGGATGAACTTTATTTGGTAATGATGTATTAACCCATTTTGTATTGCTTGATACTGTTTGCTAATATCTTTTCATATGTATAATTTTGGTTCTGTTTCTATTGACTGATTATGTTCCTCATTAGGTATCACATTGATACGTACTTCTTTCATGTCTATTAAGTTTTGTGTTCGTGCTTAACATTGTCACACTATGCATTGAGTGCCTAAATTATATTCCTTTTAGAATTTATCATTTTATTTGACTAACATTTAATTTATTTGTGTAGCATCTTGATCTTTTCTAGGCTTGACTTAAATTTTTTTTTTGAGATATAACAAACATACTGTAAAATCTAATTCTTTAAAGTATAGAATTCAGTGAATTTTAGTATATTCTAAAGCTATATAACCATCAGCAATATCAAACATTTTCATCACCCCCCAAAGCAAATGTCATACCCATTAGCAGCCATTTCTCCTCCCTCCCGCAGTCTTTGGCAAACACTCACCTTTCTGTCTCTATATATTTACCTATTCTGGACATACTATGTAAATGTAATTGTACCATCTGTGGCCTTTTATGTTTGATTTTTTACATAATATGTTTCAAGGGTCATCCGTGTTATAGCATATATCAGTATATCATTACTATTTATGGCTAAATACTATTCCATTGTATGGATATATGAAATTGTGTTTATCCATTCATCAATTCATAGGCATTTGGCTTGTTTCTGCCTTTCAGCTATTATGAATAAGCTGCTATTAAAACCTGTGTGCAAGTTATTTGTGTAAGCATATGATTTCTATCCTCTTGGGTGTATATCTAGGGATAGATATGATGGGTCATATGATAATTTTGTTTAACATTGTTAGGAATGGCCAAACTGTTTTCCAAAGTGGTGGCACCATTTTACATTCCCACCAACAATGCAGAGGATTCCAATTGCCCATCCTCATCAACAGTTGTTATGTCTTATTGATCAGAGCTATCCTAGTGTCTGTGAAGTGGTATCTCATATGATTTATATTTCCTTAATAAGTAATGATGTTGAACATATCGTCATGTGTGTATTGGTTATTTGTATACTTCTTTGGAGAAATAGCCATTCAGATCCTTTGACCATTTTCCAATTGGGTTGTCTTTCTTATTGTTGAGCTGTAAGAGCTCTTTATATATTATAGATGAGTCCTTTAAGTATATGATTTGCAAATACTCTCTTCCATTATCTGAGTTGTCTGTTCACTTTCTTGATTGTGTCCCTGGTTACAACCTCCAGTACAATATTGCAGAGAAGTAGTGAGAATAAACACCCTTGTCTCATTCCTGATCTTAACAGGAACACTTTCAGTCTTTTGCCATTGAGTACGTTGTTAGCTATGGGTTTTTCATAGATGCTCTATATAAGACTGAGAATGTTCCTTTGTATTCCTAGCATATAGAGTGATTTCATAAGGAAAGAGTGCTGACTTTTTTGTCAAATGCTTTGTTGTTGTCTATTGAGATAATTTGGTTTTTTGTTCTATTTTTGCCTATTAATATGGCACATTAATTGATTGATTTTCTTCTGTTGAAGTGACCTTGTACTCCTGCTAAACACTTCTTGGCCATGGTATATAATGCTTTTTTTTTTAAAATAAATTTATTTATTCATTTATTTATTTTTGGCTGTGTTGGGTCTTCGTTTCTGTGCGAGGGCTTTCTCTAGTTGTGGCAAGCGGGGGCTACTCTTCATCGCGGTGCGCGGGCCTCTCACTGTCGCGGCCTCTCTTGCTGCGGAGCACAGGCTCCAGATGCACAGAGCTCAGTATTTGTGGCTCACGGGCCCAGTTGCTCCGTGGCACGTGGGATCTTCCCAGATCAGGGCTCGAACGTGTGTCCCCTGCATTGGCAGGCAGACTCTCAACCACTGCGCCACCAGGGAAGTCCTATAATGCTTTTTATATGTTGCTGGATGCAGTTTGCTCATATTTTGTGAATGATAATTGTGTCTATATTCTTACATGACATTGATCTGTGATTTGTTTGCTTTTTGATGTGTTTGTTTGGTTTTGGTATAAATATAATACTGACCTCATAGAATGAGTTGGTTAGTGATCCTTCCTCTTTTATTATTTGGAAAGTTCTTTAAATATTTGGTAGAATTCAATAGTGTATCCATCTAGGTCTGGGCTTTCTTTTGTTGGATGTCTTTATATTACTGACTATTTCTTTGCTTATTATATTTCTAGTCAGATTATCTATTTATTCTTGTCAGTTTCTGTAGTTTGTATCATGCTCACAATTTGTTCATTTCATCTAAATTATCTAATTTCTTAGCATATATTTCTTCATAGTGTTTTCTTATCCTTTTTATTTCTGCAAGACTGATAGTAATCTCTCCTCATTTATTCCTGACTTCAGTAATTTGACCCTTCTTCTCTATTTTTTCCCTTTGGTTTATTTAACAGAGGTTTCTCAAACCTTTTTAATTAATTTACTTGGTTTTGTTAAAATCTCCATAGTTTTTCTACTATCTATTTTATTTATTTCTACCTAATTTTTTAGTATTTTCTTCCTTCTGTTTCTTTGGGTTTAGTTTGCTATTCTTTTTATACTTCCTTAGGGATGAATGTTAGATTATTGATATAAGATCTTTCTTCTTTTTCGATATAGACATTTACAGCTATAAATTCTCCTCCAACCACTACTTTGGCTTTATCCCATATGTTCTTATATGTTGTATTTTCATATTTATTTGCCTCAAAACATTTTACAATTTCCATTGTAATTTTTTTTGGTATCACTGTTTATTTAGGACTGTGTGGTTTAATTGCCACATATTTGAGAATATCTCAAATTTCCTTCTGTTATTGATTTTATTTCATTTCATTGAGGTTGATATCTTGTTTCATTTCAATCCTTTTATATTTAATGAGGCTTGTTTTATAGCCTAACATTTAGTCTATCTGGACAATGTTCTATATGTACTTGAGAAGAATGTATATTCTGCTGTTGTTCTATATATGTATACTCTGTGGAGTGTTCTATACATGTCTTTAGGTCTAAATGGTTTATAGTTGTTACTCAAATCTCCTACTTCTTTACTGATCTTATGTTTATCATTCTATCCATTTTTGAAATTGGAATGTTAAAGTTTTGAGCTAACATTGTTGAATAGCTGTTTCTCACTCTATTTCTATCAGTTTTGTTTCATATATTTTGGGTCTTCGTTGTTAGGTGTTGTTAGGTTTACAATTTTTATATCTTTTTGAAGGATTTACCCTTACCCTTTTATCATTATAACTTGTATTTCTTTTTCTATAGTAACAATTTTTTTCTTAATGTTTATTTTGCCTAATGTTATTATAACCCCTTCAGCTCTCTTTTGCTATCATTACCATGGTCTATCATTTTCCATCCTTCTATTTTCAAGCTTTATGTTAGTTTGAATCTAAACTGTATCTCTGATAGAAGGCATATAGTTGGATAGTGTTTTTTCATTCATTCATTTTTATTTAATCTGTCTTTCTCCCCTTTCCACCTCCATTAGCACCTTTGGTATGTTAAATTTTAATTTAATCCTCAGATTACAATTAATTTCTTAATTTACAATAATCTAGTTCTTATTAAGACCAAATTAGTTACAATTTCAATAGTTGACAAAAATTTAATGTATATCACTTTATCCTCTCTACTTCCTCTATTTTTTTGCAAATTATATTTTTATACATTGTAGGTCAGTAGATATATATTTATAATTATTTATACAGTTGTATTTTTGTTTATTTTTTATCTTTATTTTTTAAATAGACTGTTTGTTAGAACAGTTTTAGGTTTATAGCAAAATTGAGTGGATATTACAAAGGGATTTATAATTATTGCTTTATGCAGTTGTATTTTAGGTCAAATAGCAGAGAAAAAGTATTACTAACAAAAAATACATTGTACCCTCTTTTATGTTTACATATTAGTTATTTTTAAACCTGTATTTTATTTTTTCATATAGATTCAAGATATCATCTATTGTCTTTTCAATACTATATGTCAATTATATTTCCATAAAATAAATGAATAAATTACTGGAATTTAGGGCCCAGTCTATGTAGTTCTCTGTATCTTAGAGAAATAGAATAGTGAATGCAAATTACCACATTTAATTTCTTATGTGTTTGCTGAATAAATTAATAAATTGCTTTATGATATTTTCAACTGTTATTGATAATTTAGAAAATTCGAGTGAGAAAATGTTTCTGTATGGTTTATATGCTTGCCTTATGCAAATAAGTATAGTTAAAATAAACTCTGTGGAATTATGAACAGACAAACAGAAGGATGGCTAAACAAATATGATATGTAACAACCATCAGATATCTGCAACTAGAAGTCTGTAGTAATTTATAATAATATATTTTTAAATGATTTCAAAATTAAAAAGAGTTTTAGGGATGAAACACAATAACTTTAATATTTTGACATTGAAAATCTACTGTGTAAGCTATTTATGAAAGTATTTAAAAGGACTGGGATAATGTAAAATGACAACAATAATGTAGTAAAGTAACCCTCAGAATTTCAGGTAAAATTGGAATGGCCAATTTATGTCATCAATTGCAATTAGTTGGAATTAATTATATAACTTATTGTAAAAAAAACAATATGCTACTTTATAATCCTAAAATTAATACATTTTTAATGTAACTACTGCTTTAAGGTCAAAACTTAACTGAGGTATTTAATTGGAAATATTGGAACATGTACCTGGACACATTTGGTACAATATTGATCTTAAACCATTTAATTAGACACTTTTATTATATAACAAAATTACATAATAGCATACCTTCCTAATTTTCTCAGGTCATCTTATTTTTCTTTATCTTTGGTTTCTCATTCTGAAATTAATTTTTCTGACCAGTCTTAAATTATCACACTTTGAAATACTAAAATATTTTTTCTGGAGACACAAAAAGTCAATAAATATTTGACATAAAGTACTGCTTTTCTATTCAAATGAATTTTGGTCATAAATAAAAGTGTTAAAATAAGCTCTCTGATGCTCTAAAATAAGCGTGTTTAGTGTGTTTAAAGTTTGCCACCAACTTCATCCCCATGGTTTTCAGGTATTTTACTACTAAAAGAGAAAATTAGTTAAAGGTATTGTTTTGATAGTTTAAGCTGTCCCAATTTTTAAAGACCAAGGGCTTCACCTGAAGGTTGCAGTCTTTGTTTCAACATAATCAGCAATCACAATATGCAGAATTCCCTTCCTAAGATAATAAATGGATTTCCTTCTAAGGGTTTTATCTTCCTGCTGTCTATTACCTGCCATCTGAACCCCATACTTTGGAACTCATTCTCATTTACCAGGCACTTGGCCTAGTTTCACGAGCACCTCTCATTCAAACTTTGTTTTCTTGCTGTATGACCATTAGTTTCCTAGGTTGTCACAATTCTAGGTGTCACAGATTCTAGGTATCTGTGTAGATCTTCAGTGCCCACCTATTATTCCTTCAACTTACATTAAGAACCTGACTTCACATCATTACAAACCTCCAACTGTGGTCCCTGCAAAGATTTTCTGGGTCAAAACTTCAGGGCATCAAGCCCCTGCTTTAGTGTTCTTCCTGGTTATACTCTTCTATACACATTCTCTTTGCAGGCTTTGACCAAGGTCTCCTGCTTCCTACCCTCCTATATCTTTTTACCATCTTCCCTTTTGTAATGGAAATACAACTGTAGAAATAAATTGTTATTATTTAAGCCATATATATGATTATCTGACTCCCCTACTCCATATCATAAACATAAATCTCTTTCTCAGTTTCTCCACTGAATGTTTGCACAAGATGTTAACTGTGTTTCTCTATTATTAGTTTCCTTATTTCCATTTGTAATTGTTCAGTAATATAAATAGCATAATGAGTTAGTCAGTGTTTATTGAGTAACAATAATTTGATCAGAACTGTGTCGAAACAGGGAGATTGAAAAAAACAGTTTAAGGTGTGACAGTTAACAAATGACTAACAAAGTGTATGACTGGGGGATGAGTAAGGGAATGTCATTTCTTTTACTCTCTTTTTCATTCCCTCTTTTTTTCCAGGAAAAGCTAGGTTTTGCCAAGAAAGTACAAAAGCAAGCCGTGGGAATATTTTACAGTGGTAAAGATTTGCACACACATTATAAACCAGGAAACATTTTCAGAGTTTGCTATTTATCTACCCAAGGTTATAACTAGAGGTTTACCTTAGGGATTCAAGTTTTCTCATTTTATAATATCATTTTATTAGATATAATTAAGTGAATATTTAAAACCATGCATTTGCTCCCTAAAAGTTATATGAGGTTTATGGAGGTAGAAAATCATGAATAATACAAAACATGTACATTACTTTTATTCTAATAAATGTGGCTATTTCAATAGTTTAGCCATGAAAAAAGAAGAATAATAGTTATGAACATTTTAAGAAACCTAGAATCTGGTTATTTTATATATTTTCCACTTAAAAAAACATATAGTAAGTACTTAATATGTTCCAGGCATAATTCTGCATGAATTAACTGTATGCACATTTTATTAAGGAGCTTTAATTAGTTTTCACATTTTATTGAGGAGGAAACTAAAATACAGGGAAGTTAAGTAACAATGCTTTATCTATTTTACAGTCCACATAAAATCAATAATCAAGCTAGGACTGATAGTTTTAAAACTGAGTAAGATCATGTGTTTAATTTGATATTTTTGAAATATGTTTTCATAACTCATTAATTCTATTATTTTGATATTAGAGGAAGTACTAAAAGTTCTATAAACTATGAAATACAGAATAGTTTTTTTTTTTTCCCTCTCATTTGGTTTACAGCATAGCCCTGAGTTAGAAGCTCAAAGCCTTTCACCTATATCATGTAATATGCTACTTTTTAATATTTCTGTGTGTATTACTAATTTCTTTCATTTACTGATAATGCAAAAGTTAACTCAATTTTTTACATTTCATGTCCAACATGTAATTAAAATGTAATAATGACTTCTGACATATTATAGGCATATATCTATACAGAGTAAAGAAAGTAGGATATGGATATGACTTTTCTTAAATTTCCCCTTCAAGAGAAATTCTAGCTTTACCATCTTATATTCTTAACTCACTTCCATTTTTCATATTATTTTAGTTTTTTGCTTTGATATTGTTATTTCACTTTTGACTTGAAAAATGCATATTCATGTTTAAATGTTTATCTTAGTTGTACCAAACTACACCTATTATTGGTTTCATTAGGTGCCGTAAATAACATAATTATATTCTAAAGACAGTGTTGTTTTCTGATTGACTTTTATGACATCCTTCAAAATTGTTTAGCATCCTGTTTGTTCCAATATCAAATTCTCTCCTTTGTCCAGAACATTCTTTCCACTTGCCTCCTTGACTTCCTCTCACACATTGCCCTCTATTATGGATAAGTACATATATGACTGATTACAATTATACTTTCCACTACCAAACACTTCCCTACTACTTCCTTCATGGATGGCCCACATAATCTATTTTTCTTACTGTTTTGTAGTGATCTATCTTGCACCCTGGCAAGTACATATCAAGATTTTTCTAAATGAAGTAAAATATTTTCTTTTATAAAATAGTAAAACCATCGCTGATTATTTTGGGTGTGGAGGATTCAACTTTCATACATAAATGCAGTTTCTAAAAAATATTCCCTCTAGTTAATATTCTCTTTAAATATGTTTTGAATGTTATATATCACGTATATTTGCATATCATGGCTCTAGTTAATGCCAACTTTTTGACAATACAAACTGCCTTGCATTTCATTTTTATGCATGTGCTCCACTGCATTTTACAAAATAAGCATACTAATCTGTCTTAAAATGACACATAGCATATTTTTATTCCCTTCAGCAACTTTGTTGAGATACATTTTAAATCTTCTTTTAATTTATATTTAATTTTATTCTTAGCATTTACAATGGACTTTCCCCTGAAATAATACAATTCATACCATACTTAAACTTCCTGATATTATTTAAGCATTTTTGTAATATAAGGTGGCATTAATATAATCTACAAAAGAGTAAATGTGGAAAGCCTCAAAGGACAGTGAAAGTAGATATAGTATTATATGTTTCTTTTATATTTCTAAATGTACCCTGTATATGCCAAATACTTCAGAGAAAATAAGAACTGTTTTGTAGATTAAGTGAAAAGTCACACTGTCAGAAAAAATGTGTCTTTGAGTAATTTTCACCTAGCCTAAATACGTGAAATGGACCGTGGCTTTATACTACAATGTGCAAAGGACAAACAAATTTTATTTCTTACAGTCAGTAAATTAAAATGTAGGGAATTTTCCATTAAGGTGATGAAGTAAATGTGCTTTTTCTGCAATTTTTCTCTCTGGAACAAGCAAAAATGTGACAGAAAGAATGAAAAATTTAAATGAAGAAAATATCTTAATGAAATTAGAGATAGCCAGCACCCCTAGTCACTTGAATAATGTAAAAAGATACTCCAGATAAACTGAAATTTGGACCAAATTGAGAGAGAGAAAAAAAACCTTAAATCTACCTCTCCAATTTTGGGGTGGCAAATAATAATGGTAGAAAATAGGCAGCATAACCTTAAAGGAACCAAACAGTGATTATTTATTCATTCATTATTGATTCATTGATTCATTCATTCATTCATTTTTTATGGAGCAGCAGGATTGTGGGCATGGATGACTGTGGTAACGTCTTGCAGCTCTGCTGCATTTTAGAAGGTGGTAAACTAGGGAATGTTGAAATGAAAAGGTAAATAATGTAGAAGATACTAATGGAATTAGTATCTAATTCCATTTGTATCTAATGGATACTAATGGAATTAGATACTAATGGATACTAATGAAATTAAACAGGGATAGTAGGTGACAGTCACTTCTGCAGCAGCTTCCCAGGGTCAATTTATGTGAAATAAATGACAATTCCAAGAGAGTGAATATGGGGACTCTGTAAGGTAAACTATATCTTGCTTACTCTGAAGGAAAAATTATACAATGTAGTTGAACCATTTGTAAATATCTTCGCCTTTAATTTGATTATTTTTCTGCTGCTACTTTTGCTTTTGTTTGACTCATCTGTTTGTACAGTACTTTATCTGAAGGGCTTTTTGTTTTATCTTAGATGTTCTTTTATCTGTTTAATATTAAAGGAGGGTCTCCATAGATCATGAATCAAGATATAGACCACCAGAGCTTCCTTCGTATCCAATCTAAGCTGGCCTAAATATTAATGGCTGGATGACTTACTAGGCTGGTGAATGACAGTAAAAAGAGATTGGTCAAACTTTGCTTTGGAACACTCCTTGCGTAAATTCATTAAATAAGTTCACTTTCTTTTGTTTAAGTTTGGGGGACAAGAATGGTCCAACCACTGAACCTAGACCCTACTTATTCTCTGAGTGGCAAGACAAAATTTATAAACACATAGTTTTGACTGACTTGAGGCCTTTTGGTACCCTTTTCCTGTTTGTCATGTGTTTGTCTATTTCAAAGTTGCTACCTCCTACTGAAAGACCTCACACTTCCTGTATGAAGTCTCACTATAATCCTAAACTTGTTTTGGGAAAAAACTATAGATATAGATAAACTAAACCTAACATTGGGCATATGGGGAACTCTAGACATGTTAGAATTAACAAATTAATACATTTAGAGGAAACCTAGAAATTCAATAAAAGGGTATTTAAAAATTAATAATCAACTTTATTTATATATTTTGTTTAACATCTTTATTGGAGTATAATTGCATTACAATGCTGTGGTATTTACTATTGTATAACAAAGTGAATCAGCTATACATATACATATATCCCCATATCCCCTCTCTCTTGCGTCTCCCTCACAACCTCCATATCCCACCCCTCTAGGTGGACACAAAGCACCAAGCTGATCTCCCTGTGCTATGCGGCTTCTTCCCACTAGCTAACTACTTTATATTTGGTAGTGTATATGTGTCAATGTCACTATCTCACTTCGTCCCAGCTTGCCCTTCCCCCTCCCAGTGTCCTCAAGTCCAATCTCTATGTCTGTGTCTTTATTCCTGTCCTGCCGCTAGGCTCATCAGAACCATTATTTATATATGTTTTTAGATTCTATATATATGTGTTAGCATACGATATTTGTTTTTATCTTTCTGCCTTATTTCACTATGTATGACAAACTCTTGGTCCATCCACCTCACTACAAATAACTCAATTTCATTTCTTTCTATGGCTGAGTAATATTCCATTGTATATATGCACCTCATCTTCTTTATCCGTTCATCTGTCAGTGAACACTTAGGTTGCTTCCATATCCTGGTTATTGTAAATAGTGCTGCAATGAATATTGTGGTACATGACTCTTTCTGAATTATGGTTTTCTTGGGGTATGTGCCCAGTAGTGGGATTGCTGGGTCATATGATAGTTCTATTTTTTATTTTTTAAGGAACTTCCATACTGTTCTCCACAGTGGCTCTATCAATTTACATTCCCACCAACAATGCAAGAGGGTTCTCTTTTCTCCACACCCTCTCCAGCATTTTTTGTTTGTAGATTTTTTGATGCTGGTCATTCTGACCAGTGTGAGATAGATGATACCTCATTGTAGTTTTTTGTTTGTTTGTTTTGTTTTGTTTTTTGCGGTACGCAGGCCTCTCACTGTTGTGGCCTCTCCCGTTGCGGAGCACAGGCTCTGGACGCGCAGGCTCAGCAGCCATGGCTCACAGGCCCAGCCGCTGTGCGGCATGGGGGATCCTCCCAGACTGGGGCACGAACCCGTGTCCCCTGCATCGGCAGGCAGACTCTCAACCACTGCGCCACCAGGGAAGCCCCCTCACTGTAGTTTGATTTGCATTTCTCTAGTGATTAGTGATGCTGAGCATCTTTTCATGTGTTTGTTGGCAATCTGTGTATCTTCTTTGGAGAAATTTCTATTTAGGCCTTCTGCCCATTTTTTGATTAGGTTCTTTGTTTTTTGATACTGAGCTGCATGAGCTGATTCTGTATTTTGGAGATTAATCCTTTGTCACTTGCTTCATTTGCAAATATTTTCTCCCATTCTGAGGGTTGTCTTTTTGTCTTGATTATGGTTTCCTTTGCTGTGCAAAAGCTTTTAAGTTTCACTAGGTCCCATTTGTTTATTTTTGTTTTTATTCCCATTTCTTTAGGAGGTGGGTAAAAAAGGATCTTGCTATGATTTACATCATAGAGTGTTCTGCCTATGTTTTCCTCTAAAAGTTTTATAGTGTCTGGCCTTACATTTAGGTCTTTAATATATTTTGAGTTTATTTTTGTGTATGGTGTTAGGGAGTGTTCTAAGTTCATTCTTTTACATGTAGCTGTCCAGTTTTCCCAGCACCACTTATTGAAGAGACTGTCTTTTCTCCACTGTATATTCTTGCCTCCTTTATCAAAGATAAGGTGACCATATGCGCATGGGTTTATGTCTGGGCTTTCTATCCTGTTCCATTAATCTATATTTCTGTTATTATGCCAGTACCATACTGTCTTGATTACTGTAGCTTTGTACTATAGTCTGAAGTCAGGGAGCCTGATTCCTCCAGCTCCATTTTTCTTTCTCAAAATTGCTTTGGCTATTTGGGGTGTTTTGCGTTTCCATAAGTATTGTGAAATTTTTTGTTCTAGTTCTGTGAAGAATGCCAGTGGTACTTTGATAGGGATTTCATTGAATCTGTTGATTGCTTTACATAGTATAGTCACTTTCACAATGTTGATTCTTCCAATCCAAGAACATAGTATATCTCTCCATCTGTTTGTGTCATCTTTAATTTCTTTCATCAGTGCCTTATAGTTTTCTGCCTACAGGTAATTTGTCTCCTTAGGTAGGTTTACTCCTAGGTATTTTATTCTTTTTATTGCAAAGGTAAATGGGAATGTTTCCTTAATTCCTCTTTCAGATTTTTCATCATTAGTGTATAGGAATGCAAGAGATTTCTGTGCATTAATTTCGTATCCTGCTACTTTACCAGATTCATTGATTAGCTCTAATAGTTTTCTGGTAGTACCTTTAGGATTCTCTATGTATAGTATCATGTCATCTGCAAACAGTGACAGTTTTACTTCTTCTTTTCTGATTTGGATTCCTTTTATTTCTTTTTCTTCTCTTATTGCTGTGGCTAAAACTTCCAAAACTGTGTTGAATAATAGTGGTAAGTGAAGGCAACCTTGTTTTGTTCCTGATCTTAGTGGAAATGATTTCAGTTTTTCACCATTGAGAATGATGTCGGCTGTGGGTTTGTCATATATGACCTTGATTATGTTGAGGTAAGTTCTCTCTATGCCTACTTTCTGGAGGGTTTTTATCATAAATCAGTGTTGAATTTTGTCAAAAGCTTTTTCTGCATCTATTGAGAATATCATATGGCTTTTGTCCTTCAATTTGTCAATATGGTGTATCACATTGATTGATTTGCGTATATTGAAGAATCCTTGCACTACTGGGATAAACCCCACTTGATCATGGTGTGTAATCCTTTTAATGTGCTGTTGGATTCTGTTTCCTAGTATTTTGTTGAGGATTTTTGCATCTGTTTTCATCAGTGATATTGCCTGTACTTTTCTTTTTTTGTGACATCCTTGTCTGGTTTTGGTATCAGGGTGATGGTGGCCTTGTAGAATGAGTTTGGGAGTGTTTCTCCCTCTGCTATATTTTGGAAGAGTTTGAGAAGGATAGGTGTTAGCTCTTCTCTAAATGTTTGATAGAATTTGCCTGTGAAGCCATCTGGTCCTGGGCTTTTTTTTGTTGGAAGATTTTTAATCACAATTTCAATTTCAGTGCTTGTAATTGGACTATTTATATCTTCTATTTCTTCCTGGTTCAATCTCAGAAGGTTTTGCTTTTCTAGGAATTTGTCCATTTCTTCCAGGTTGTCCATTTTATTGTCATATAGCTGCTTGTAGTAATATCTCATGATCCTTTGTGTTTCTGCAGTGTCAGTTGTTACTTCCCCTTTTTCATTTCTAATTCTGTTGATTTGAATCTTCTCCCTTTTTTTCTTCATGAGTCTCGCTAATGGTTTATCAATTTTGTTTATCTTCTCAAAGAACCAGCTTTTAGTTATATTAATCTTTGCTACTGTTTCCTTCATTTATATCTGTTGTGATCTTTATGATTTCTTTCCTTCTGCTAACTTTGGGAGTTTTTTGTTCTTCTTTCTCTAATTGCTTTAGATGTAAGGTCAGGTTGTTTATTTGGGATATTTCTTGTTTCTTTAGGTAGGATTGTATTGCTATAAACTTCCCTCTTAGAACTGCACTTGCTGCATCCCATAGGTTTTAGGTTGTTGTGTTTTCTTTGTCATGTTCTTCTAGGTATTTTTTGATTTCCTCAGTGTTCTCTTGGCTGTTTAGCCTCCATGTGTTTGTATTTTTTACAGTTATTTTCCTGTAATTGATATCTCATCTCATAGCGTTGTGGTCAGAAAAGATACTTGGTATGATTTCAGTTTTCTTAAATTTTCCAAGGCTTGATTTGTGACCCCAGATTTGATCTATCATGGAGAATGTTCCATGAGCACTTGAGAAGAAAGTGTAATCTGTTGTTTTTGGATGGAATGTCCTGTAAATATCAGTTAAGTCCATCTTGTCTAATGTGTCATTAAAAGCTTGTGTTTCCTTATTTATTTTCATTTTGGATGATCTGTCCATTGGTGAAAGTGGGGTGTTAAATTCCCCTACTAGGATTGTGTTGCTGTCGATTTCCCCTTTTATGGCTGTTAGCATTTGCCTTATGTATTGTGGTGCTCCTATGTTGCATGCATAAATATTTACAATTGTTATATTTTCTTCTTGGATTGATCCCTTGATCATTATGTAATGTCCTTCTTTGTCTTTTATAATAGTCTTTATTTTAAAGTCTTTTTTGTCTGGTATGAGAATTGTGACTCCAGCTTTCTTTTGATTTCCATTTCCATGGAATATGGTTTTTTTTTCCCCTCATTTTCAGTCTGTATGTGTCCCTAGGTCTGAAGCAGATTTCTTTTAGACAGCATATATATGGGTCTTCAATTTATGTCAGTTCAGCCAGTCTATGTCTTTTGGTTGGAGCATGTAATCCATTTACATTTAAGGTAATTATCAATATGTATGTCCCTATTACCATTTTCTTAACTGTTTTGGGTTTGTGTTTGTAGGTTTTTCCTTCTCTTGTGTTTCCTGCCTAAAGAAGTTCCTTTAGCATTTGTTGTAGAGCTGGTTTGGTGGCGCTGAATTCTCTTAGCTTTTGCTTGTCTGTAAAGGTTTTAAGTTCTCCATCAAATCTGAATGAGATCCTTGCTGGGTACAGTAATCTTGGTTGTAGGTTTTACCCTTTCATCACTTTAAATATGTCCTGCCACTCCCTTCTGGCTTGCAGAGTTTCTGCTGAAAGATCAGCTCTTACCCTTATGGGGATTCCCTTGTATGTTATTTGTTGTTTTTCCCTTGCTGCTTTTAATATGTTTTCTTTGTATTTAATTTTTGATAGTTTGATTAATATGTGTCTTGGCGTGGTTCTCCTTGGATTTATCCTGTGTGGGTCTCTGCTCTTCCTGGACTTCATTGACTATTTCTTTTCCTATATTAGGGAAGTTTTCAACTCTAATCTCTTCAAATATTTTCTCATACCCTTTCTTTTTCTCTTCTTCTTCTGGGACCCCTATAATTTGAATGTTGGTGTGTTTAATGTTGTTCCAGTGGTCTCTGAGACTGTCCTAAATTTTTTTCATTTTGTTTTCTTTATTCTTCTCTGCAATAGTTATTTCCACTCTTTTATCTTCCAGGTCACTTATCCGTTCTTCTGTCTCAGTTATTCTGCTATTGATTTCTTCTAGAGAATTTTAAATTTCACTTATTTTGTTGTTCATCATTGTTTGTTTGCTCTTTAGTTCTTCTAGGTCCTTATTAAATGTTTCTTGTATTTTCTCCATTCTACTTCCAAGATTTTGGATTATCTTTACTATCACTACTCTGAATTCTTTTTCAGGTAGACTGCATATTTCCTCTTCTTTTGTTTTGTCTGGTGTGTTTTTACTTTGCTCCTTCATCTGCTGCATATTTCTCCATCTTCTCAGTTTGCTTAACTTACTCTGTTTGGGGTCTTGTTTTCGCAGGCTGCAGGTTCGTTGTTCCCGTGGATTTTGATGTCTGCCCACAGTGGGTAAGATTGGTTCAATGGGTTGTGTAGGCTTCCTGGTGGAGGGAACTGGTGCCTGTATTCTGGTGGATGAGGCTGGATCTTGTCTTTCTCATGGGCATGGCCACTTCCAGTGGTGTGTTTTGGGGTGTTTGTGACCTTATTATGATTTTAGGCAGCCTCTCTGCTAATGGGTGTTCCTGTCTTGCTAGTTGTTTGGCATGGAGTGTTCAGCACTTGAGCCTGCTGGCTATTGAGTGGAGCTGGTTCTTAGTGTTGAGATGGAGATCTGTGGGAGAGCTCTCGCTGATTGATATAACCTGGGGCCAGGACGTCTCTGGTGGTCCAATATCCTGAACTAAGCTCTCCACCTCAGAGGCTCAGGACTGCCACCAAGCCAGAGCACCAAGACCCTGTCAGCCCCATGGCTGATAGCGATAAGAGGAATAGGGGGAAGCCCCGCTCC
The DNA here is from genome assembly GCF_039906515.1 of Pseudorca crassidens. NCBI lineage: Eukaryota > Metazoa > Chordata > Mammalia > Artiodactyla > Delphinidae > Pseudorca > Pseudorca crassidens. Next base: position 89,893,365 of record NC_090297.1, read on the forward strand.
CAGACACTGTGCAGCCATTAGGTCCTCATGTCTCCACCACGCTGGCAGCGATGCTCCTCCGTGCACTCCAGCTCTGCCTCTTCACTCCCCCTGCCTCTAGAAAAGTGCACCACTCCTTCACTCAGTTTCTTCTTGGTTCCCCTGGCTCTGACAACCCGGACAGAGAAGGCTCCTGCCACATGATGTTCAGACTCAGAATGTCTTCACTTGAGCCCAGGGCTGGCTAAGTTTTGTTTTTTTCAATTTCTTTCCAATTCACATACTTCCTATCATCATAACAAAAAAACATTCCACAATAAATATTTTTGATAATTTTCTAGAGAGACAGAAGGGAAAAGCTTTTGGAGTTTCTTATTGGACAAGCCCCATCTGGTGCTCTTACCATTTGCTTGGACTGTGAACATTTTATGAGTTACAGCATCTGTCAATTAGCACTGTAAAATCCACAGATGGATTCTGGTATTTCATAGCATGCTGCTGCCAAGGGTATACTTTAAATTCATATATGCCCTCTTCACCAGCCAATATACTTCTATCAAAATAAGAAAAGAACTATTACCTAAATCACATATGTAACTGAAATTGAAGGATCTCAATGCTAACTCTCTAAGGCAAGAGGATGTACAGTGCCCTAAGGAAAAGGTAAAGGCCAGTGGATGGCTGAAAAAGAAATGTTAGAGAAGGATTCACACATTATAAATAGGTAATCATATAATTTATTGTCTAAACTTAGGTATTTTTGAGAGAGAAACAGAATGCTATTAATTATTATGCCAAGATAACAGGCATAAACTAGACTATCTTGCAACCTAATTTTGATGTCTGTTAGTGAGGCAGTGTACAGTATTAAGGGATTAAGGCTAGTAATAAGAAGAAAGTGCATATCAAATACTTGAGGTCTCCTTAGTTATCCATGTTTTAAAGACATTTAGGATTATTAAGACTCATATATATGCTTGCAGTGAGCATTTATTGTTTGCTTCTGTAGCATCCATGTGCCTTACTTCCATTATAGCCCTACATTTTGTTTGTGTAGTGACATCTCCCATATTTAAGTTCACAAGATCTGGTGGAGCTTCACTCCAAATTTTTATAGGCCAAAGTTGTTTGAAATTGAAAAATTATGCACCAGAATAATTTCAGTTTCAATGTTTTGTTTGTTTCTTTGTTGATACCTTACTGGAGAAATGTCAGACAAACATTTTGCTCATTAACATGTGAATGAATAAGAAAAGGAAAGGGTAGGTAGGGAGGTATAAAGAAATCTAATCCAATCTTACTCTTTTATTCTATAAAGCTTCTCTCATTTCTACCAACTGGCTATCTATTCATTTGTAGTTTACTATTCTGATGATATGGGACATATCTCTTGTTTTCTTCAATTGAAGAAATTCTCTGGTTTTCTTCAATTGAAATATTGAGAACTTGACTTCTGTTATTTATGCCCATAACTCACATTTAGACTAGAAACAGAAATTAGTATCAAGCTTATATCTATGTCTAGTTTGATTTAACTCTTTTGTAGTACTTTTTTTATTCCTGATATTCAATATAATACTCTTCGAAAATTAGACTTCTTGTTATAAATAATGCAAATAAATAAGACATGGATCAGTTTAAAATGCATAGAATTTTATGGATAAAAATTAGTGAATTGCCTATTTACTACTAGGCAGGAACTTCAAGTTCACATTGGTCAAAAGGAGACATAAAATACAGCCTAAAATTCTTATTTCACCATCCTCAACTTCCAGTACTTAACACAGCATGTGATTATATTTTCTAAAAGTTTTAACTTTTAGAAAATATTAACTAAACTATTTTTATTTAGTTAATATTGTTTTCTAACTTATGCATGTCACAATACTTGTCTTCAACAAAATATCATATATATATATATATATATATATATATATATATAATGAGTGCTTATAATTTTGTGACAGAATTCACTCTTAAATATAGCTTCCATAAAGAATTATGGACTAAATCAGGCATGCTAAAAATACCATTTTTATTTTGAGGTTATGTATATACATGTCAAAACAACTAGGTGAAAATGTGAAGTACTCAGTCAATCAACCAGTTATATTGTCTACATGATGCCAAAAAGCCAGCTTGATTGATCTATTTCCAGCCAGATGAATTGACTCTATACAGTCAGTGATGTTATCTTTATAAAGAACAAAGTTGATCATATCATATCTCTGCTTAACAATCTGTCCATAATTTGTAGGATAAAATTCAAAATCCTTAGCTTGACAAAAAAGACTTTTCAAGATCTGCCCACAGTTTGCTCTTCTGACTCTAACGTCCTTTCCACTTTGCCTTAACCATTGTGCTATTATTGATAATTATACTTTCTCCACAACATTCCAGACACTTTCACGATAGTTTTCTGTAGACTTTTCCTATGCTACCATGCTCCACCATTACCTGCTGTATCCACTGACTTGATTCTTTACCCGGAAATTCCTTTATCACTCTTTAAACTGTAGCCTAAAGGTCACAGTGTCAGTTAGGCCTTACCTTGCACCACTGTCTCTGTTCAATTCCATTTGCTCCCATAAAATTTTTCTTTGGGGCATAGGAAACAAATGATTAATGTTATCTGGATGAATATGTAAATTGATAAATTAATAACTTGGTCAGTTATTTATATGTTAGTGACTGAGTCAACATTCCTAAGGTTAATTATGTATCCATGGGCCACTTCCATTTCACTTCACTTAAAAATGTGATATATACCTTCCACTATGTGAAAAATTTTGTAATCAAAGTGGTAGCCTCTTTATGTGAGCTCATCAGTGTTATAAAAAAGTAATCTAGGAAAACCAGTTTTGTTACTATGTTTATTTTTGTTAATGGGCATTTTTACTTAAATCTTCTTATGCTTTAACATACCATTAGTACTTTTTCCTTAATTTTTGTTTCACCATTTTCAACTTTCTTCCACAGTGATTCTGGTACAGAAATGGCCTACAGAATCCCAGATATAGTTCAATGTATAATGTTGAGGTTTGGGGGAGTAAAAACAAGTTAATTTCATTTATTTTTCCCCCTTGATTTCACAATCAATTTTTTTCACTTGAATCTGAAGCACCAAATTCTCCTGATTTCTTCCTGTCTCACTGGTCACTCCTCTCAGTATCCTTTGAGACTTTTTTCTCACTCCTCACACCTTTTAACACAGGTTTGTCCAAGGGATTAGTCCTTGAATCTCTGTATTCCACACTCACTCTCATGGATCACATCTAGTCTCTTGCCCTAATAAATAAAATTTTATACACTGATAGCTCCAAATTTATCTCTCCAACCCATATCTCTCCCTAAACCCTAGGATCTACTGCCTATACTACATCATTATGTATATGAACAGTAGATATTTTAAACTCAACCTGTTCAAAACTGAACCTTTAATTATCTCCCTCCTCAACACCTGTGTTCTTTCCCACCTTAACTAATGGCCATTTCAATCTTCTAGTTGCTCAGGAAAAGTAAGTAGTTAAATAAGTAAATAGTGAATAAAAGATAGATAAATGATAGATGATAGATAGGTAGGTAGATAAAGTTAGGTAGACAGGCAGAGTTGGAAACATCCTTAAAACTTCTTCTTATATTCCATATACAGGCATACCTCACAGATGTGGGTTTGGTTCCAGACCACTGCAATAAAGTAAATATCATAATAGAGCAATTAATGAATTTTTGGGTTCCCAGTGCATATAAAAGTGATGTTTAATCTATCAACTGTGCAATAGCATTTTGTCTAAGAAAACAATATATATATCTTACTTTAAAATATTGCTAAAAAATTTTAACCATCATCTGAGCCTTCAGCAAGTCATAGTAGTCACATCAAAGATCACTGATCACAGATCACTGTAACAAATATAATCATAATGAAAAAGTTTGAAATATTGTGAGAATTGCCAAAATGTGATACATAAAATGAGCAAATGCTGTTGGAAAAATGGCACGAGTAGACTTGCCCGATGCAATGTTGTCACAAACCTTCAGTTTGTAAAAAATTCATTATCTGCAAAACACATTTAAGCAAAGCACACACACACACACACACACACACACAAAAACAAAAAACAAAAACAAAAAATGGTGTGCCTGTACAATTCATTGAAGTACATCTCATGTAGTACTACTTCAAACCATCACTATATGGACCTTTACCCAGGGGATGAAAACATCATCATCTCTTAGCTGTATACTTTCAATATACAGCTAAGAGATGATGTTTTCATCCCCTGGGTAAAGGTCCATATAGTGATGGTTTGAAGTAGCCTTTTAACTGGTTTCTGGCTCCCACTTTTACACTCCTATAATGTTTTCTCAATCGAGCAGTCAAAGAATCAGATCATGTCACTCTGCTGAGTTCCTTTAATTGCTCCCAATGTGGAGAAAAGGGGACCCTCCTACACTGTTGGTGAGAATGTAAATTGGTATAGCCACTGTGGAGGACAGTATGGAGGTTACTTAAAAAACTAAAAATAGACCTACTATAGATCCAGCAGTCCCACTCATGGGCATATACCCAGAGAAAACCATAATTCGAAAATATACATGCACCCCAATGTTCATTGCAGCACTATTTACAAGCCAGGACATGGAAGCAACCTAAATGTCCATCAGCAGAGGAATGGATAAAGAAGATGTGGTACATATATATAATGGAATATTACTCAGCAAAAGAACCCCACAAAAAAACAAAATAATGCCATTTGCAGCAACATGGATGGACCTAGAGATTGTCATACTGAGTGAAGTAAGTCAGGCAGAGAAAGACAAATGTATGATATCACTTTTATATGTGGAATCTAAAAAAAAGGGTACAAATGAACTTATCTACAAAACAAATAGAGTTACAGATGTAGAAAACAAACTTAACCAGGGTTAAGGAGGGGAGGGATAAATTGGAAGACTGGGATTGACATATACACACTACTGTATATAAAATAGATAATTAGTAAAGACCTACTGTATAGCACAAGGAACTCTACACAATACTCTGTAATGACCTGTATGGTAAAAGAATCTAAAAAAGAGTGGATATATGGATATGTATAAATGATTCAATTTGTTGTACACCTGAAACTAACACAACATTGTAAATCAACTATATTCAATAAAAATTATTTAAAAAGAAGTGAACGCCACTGCTCTTAAAATCATCTACTTGGATCTACATTATCTGACACCCCAGTTACCTCTCTGGCCTTTTATCCTTCTTATTCACTTTGTACACTTCACTCCAGCCACAACGACCACCTACCTCTTACTCTGAGATTCCAGCCAGGATCCTGCTTTAGAGCTTCTCTATTTGTTATTTCTTCTACCTGGAAAGCCCTTCCTCCAGCTATACAAATAGCTTGCTCCCATAACATTTTCTTGTTTTTGCTCAAATGTCACATTCTTCTTTTTTACTGAAATATATAATTGAATTACAGTATTATATTAGTTTCAGGTGCATAGCATAGTGATTTGATATTTTTATGCATTATGAAATGATCACCATGATAAGTCTAGTTACCATGTGTCGGCCATACAAAGTTATCACAATATTATTGACTATATTCCTTATGCTGTACATTCCCATGACTTATTTATTTTATAACTGGAAGTTTGTACCTCTTAATCCCCTTCCCCTATTTAGCCCATCCCCCACCCCCTCCTTTGGCAACCATCAGTTTTTTCTCTGTATCTATGAGTCGTTTACTTTCTTTTTTTTTTTTTGAGTCCACATACAAGTGAAATCATACAGTATTGCCTTTCTCTGTACTTCAAATGTTACATTCTTAATAAGACCTTCCCTGGCCATGCTGTCTACAAATACAAACCCTTTACCCTCATCTACATATTCCTCTTCCATGTCTTATTTTCCTTGCTGGCTCCCTTCACCTCCTAATATCCTATATAATTCATTTATTTAGTTTATTATCTATCACTCTCGAGTAGAAAGTAAGCTCCACAAATGAAGTTATTTTTGTCTGTTTTGCCAGAAATAAAGTCATATTTGTTAAATGAATATCAGTGATTTTCCTGCAGAAGTTGAACGATAAAATGTGGCTATAATCTTTGACTAAATATGCTTCAACTCCAAACCTCAATATTTCAAAATAAAGCAAAACTGCAAGTCTCCCTGAAGGGTAATAATATCTAAATTTACCACATGTGAAGTACATCAGAACTCACCCCTTTAAAGAGTAGATTTTACAATCTGAGGAAAAGAAAGGCACATGTTCAGTTCCTTCTCCTAAACATGTTAATAAACGTATCATTTCTCCTCCTAATAGAGAGCCTAGAAGAGCTCCTGCAATATTTTTAAAAATATATCTATCCATAGAAATTCAAGAAGTGAGAAATCAGTGTTCCTCTCTAGTAAGCATGACATAAAACACTCAGGGGAAAAAAAAAGCTTAAGGGCAATTTGCCGTCTTTCAATTATTTCATACATAAAAATAGATAGCACTTTGTACTTTCAAAGAAGTGTGGTCATGTGGTCATGGAAATATGAGGACACATTGGCATATTAACTACTCATTACTTGTATCAATGACTCCCACATGGGCATTGTTGCTCCTCAGAAGAGATGATTTTTTTGTGTGCAGGAGTTTCCTGCTTGTTGCAAGTTATTTTGTATTCCTGGCCCTAACCACAAAATTATAGTAACCATTTCTGTTTCTCAGTACAGTCAATCACAAATGTTTCTACACCTTTTCAAAAACCTCCTAGGTAGGCAGTTGAATACTGATTTTCTAAATAATTTTTTAGACTACTATATCCAAATAACATGTCTATTTAAATAAATCAAAGATGCCAGTATGTCTCATCAGCAGGTGCTACCAGAAGTTAATTTTTTATTTTACTGCTTTGAGGTTGATCTGAGTCAATCAGCCTAATATTTCTTGGTTTAAGCAAGTATGAATGTACACATTCATCTCAGGGTTTCATGGAACTTAACTTACAGCACAGGCTATTGAAAAATAACTGTAATAATTAGAATCTGAAGTACCTTATAATTATATTTTTGGAATGTTGTTTAGTAGAAAAAAATTATTGGATTTTCTAATGTTTGATAGTCAAAATCAGCATCCAATATAATAGGTTATTTCAATGACAGTATATACATAGAGCATATGCTTATTTCTTTAATGAATAAAATGTACTGCTCCAATATTTTATAGCAAGGATAAGAATTAGGGAGACAAATAAAGAAGGGGAATTAAAAATAGCAGCAGTTAATCATTTAGAGTAAAGTGCTTATGAAACATTCTGGGAAAGTATTAGAAATTTAGTATTCAACTAGACCAGAAAAGCAATTAATGGTAGCATTATTTTTCAGATATAAGGGCTTCTTAATATCAGTACAGATCTTATTGGATTTACTTTCAAGTATTCATGAAGAAAAGAATTTTCAAGGAAAAAGTTTAATAAATCAGTAATACACAAAATATATTGCTATTAATATTGTTATATTAAGAAAAAATTGAACATATCATTTTGTACTAATGTAACCTTTTCAAAAACAGAGTCTGATAGTTAACAGAGCCATCATTTAGAGAAAAAAATCAGGAATCAAATTTCAACTGAATAAAACTCAAAAGTTTAAGTACCATAAAATAACACAGCATCATCTACTCTCTTGGATATTAAGAATTTGTTCAGAGAGTAAAATATTTGAGATAGAGTAAAACAAGCAAGACTTGAGAAATCATTCTATAAGGTGGGCTCCTGGGTTGTTATTGGGTGTCTCTACACATGAAAATATACATGTATTTTACTTTTTTCTTGTTAATACTTGCAGGGATTGGCATGAATGTGTATTATGATTTAAGATAACCAAAGGAGGTATTGATAAAGAATAAACTTAATTCTGCTTTTGGCTGAAGTGTAGTAACAGGGTCTAGATTTATCCTCTTGTCTGAAAACAAACAAACAAAAAATGTATCAATCAAGACTTTGAAAACATTTTCTGTTTTCAACTTTGTGAGAGATGAAGTTTCTCTTGAAACTATTCAACTCTGCTATTTTATCTCAAAATTAGTCATAGACAATATGAAAATGAATGAACATTGACAACTTTGGCCTGTTGGTCATAGCTTGGTGGTCCATGGGATATATAAAACAATGGTTTTTAAAACATTAAAAACCAAGCAACAAAACACAGTCATTTCTGAGACATGGGAAACAAAGTGTATTTTATGATTTACCAACTTAACGCTTTCTCTGGATCATAGTGGTGTGGAGGAGAATTCAGGTTGGAACACAGTGAGCTCTTCACTTGAGGAGCCACAGTGGATTGTCCAGGAAGACCAAGGCAGCTAGAGTGTAGAGGAGAGAGAAGAGCTTGACAGAGACGAATCCTGGAAATCTGCAGACTGGCCCACTCAAGTAATTCAAACTGCTGATTACACATGCATGTGAGAAAACTACTTGATGCCAAAGGGTGGAGGAGGGATATCATTTCCAAAAAAGGGAGGGAACAGTACCCAGAGCTCACTTAAAACCAGAAATAATACCTGTACCTTCAAGTCAGAAAGGCAAACCTCATAATTCATAAGACATTAAATAGAGTACTCAAAAGGATCTTGCCTTTGTAGTGGGAAATAATTAGCTCTAGACTAAATGCTGCTCTAGTCCTGTTTAACAAGGGAAGGACTAAAAACAAGATCCAAAAGAGCCAAACTGTTTCATAGTAACTTATCTACAACCCAGATTAAAACTCAAAAATGTGTATAGGGATATAAATATATCTAGAACCCAAAAGGTAAAACTGACAATGTCTGGCATACTTTCCAATTTTACTAGGTATACAAAGAAGCAGGAAAATATGATCCATAATTAGCATAAAATAAAGTAGCATAAACAAACCCAAAAATGTCACAGATACTAGAATTAGTAGGCAAGGACATTAAAAAATTATTATAATTATATTTCATATCATCAGAAATGCAGAGAAAACAATGAACATGTGAAGTAGAGACAAGGAAGTTTTCAAAATGACCCAAATCAAACTTCTAGAAATGAAAGTCAAATCTCAGCATTGACAATGATCCTGCATGGAAATAATGACAGATTAGACATTTCAGAAGAAAATGTTAGCAAACTTGAAGACATAGCAACAGAAACCACCCAAGGCAAAATAGAAAGAGAAAAATGATACACTTTAAAAAATAAACAGAATATCATTGAGCAATGTGATAGCTTCAAGTGGCCTAAAATGTGTATAATTGAGACCCTGAAGGATGAGGGGAATTTTGAAAATATAATGGTCAAATAATTTCCAAATTGGATGAAAACTATACAATCCAGGATCCAGGAAACTCATGATTTCCAAGGTTAAAAATCATGAAGAAAAATACAACAAGGCAAAGAATAATTTAATCACACAAAATCAGTTATAAAGAAAAACATCTTAAAAGCATCTAGATTTAAAAAAAAATCATGTTAGGTACAGTGGAACAAAGATATGAATTGCTCATTAGAAACAATGCAAGTGAAGAAGCAGTAAAGCAACATCTTTAAAATATATATATATATTTTTTAAATCAACTTATAGTTGTATACCCAGTGAGTATATCTTTCAAAAGAAAGGCAAAAAAGTGTGACTTCCCTGGTGGTCCAGTGGTTAAGACTTTGCCTTCCAATGCAGGGGGTGCAGCTTTGATCCCTGATTGGGGAGCTGATATCCCACATGCCTCATGGCCAAAAAACCAAAATATAAAACAGAAGCAGTGTTGGAACAATTTCAATAAAGACTTAAAAAAAAATAGTCCACATCAAAAACAATCTTAAAAAAAAAAGGCAAAAAAAAAATTTTTCCGGCAAAATTTTTTTTTTCTAACATATAAAAGTTAAAAATAATCATCACGAACAGAATTACAATACAAGAAAAGTTAAAGTCCTTGCTGGGGTGGTGGGGAGGGCAGATACTAACTGCTAACATAGGGAAAAAATGAAAAGCATTGGAAATTGTAACAACGTGGATCAATACATAGGTTGTTTTTCTTATTAATAAATATTTAAAGATAGTTAACTTTTTAATCAAAAATAATAACATACTGTGGAGTTTACAACATATGTAGTACCAAAATATAGGCCAACAAAAGAACAAAGGCCAGGAAGAGAAACATAGCACTATATCATTCTCAGATTTTTATACTATATTTATAATGGTTGTAACACTTGAAAGTTGAATGTAGTAAGATAAAGACATACACTATAAACTCAAAAGCAACTTCTAGTGTAATTGCTAAAAACCAACAATGGATACATAATGGAATCATTTTTAAAATGTAAATAGTGCAAAAGAAGGCAGAAACAATGTAGGAAAATACAAAATAAATATTAATATGGTATATTTAAACTTAAACATATCAATTATCCTATTAGTTGTAAATCAAAACACTACAATTAAAGGTGAATTACCAGATTGGATGAGAAGGAAAAACAACTATACACTGCCATGAGAAGCTCATTTTAAAGATAAACACAAGCAACCAAAAAGGGATTAGTCTCCAAAATATACAAACAGCTCATGCAGCTCTATGTCAAAAAAACCCAAACAACCCAACCAAAAAATGGGTTTCTCCAAAGAAGACGTACAGATGGCCAAAAAGCACATGAAAAGATGTTCAACATCACTAATTATTAGAGAAATGAAAATCAAAACTACAATGAGGTATCACCTCACACCAGTCAGAATGGTCATCATCAAAAAGTCTGCAAAAGGGGCTTCCCTGGTGGTGCAGTGGTTGAGAGTCCGCCTGCCGATGCAGGGGACACAGGTTCGTGCCCCAGTCCGGCAGGATCCCACGTGCCGCGGAGCGGCTGGGCCCGTGAGCCATGGCAGCTGAGCCTGCACGTCCGGAACCTGTGCTCCACAATGGGAGAGGCCACAACAGTGAGAGTCCCGAGTAACGCAAAAAAAAAAAAAAAAAAAAGTCTGCAAAAAATATATGCTGGAAAGGCTGTGGATAAAAGGGAACCCTCCTACACTGTTGGTGGGAATGTAAATTGGTACAGTCACTATGGAGAAAATTACAGAGGTTCCTTAAAAAACTAAAAATAGAGCTACCATATGATCCAGCAATCCCACTCATGGGCATATATCCAGAGAAAACCATAATGCAAAAGGGCACATGCACCCCAGTGTTCATTACAGCACTATTTATAATAACCAAGACATGGAATCAACCTAAATGTCCATTGCCAGAGGAATGGATAAAGAAGATGTGGTACATATATACAATGGAATATTACTCAGCCATAAAAATGAATGAAATAATGTAATTTGCAGCAACATGGATGGACCTAGAGATTATCATACTGAGTGAAGTAAGAAAGAGAAAGACAAACATCATGTGATATTGCTTATATATGGAATCTAAAAAAAAGTACAAATGAACTTATTTACAAAACAGAAATAGAATCACAGATGTAGATAACAAACTTATGGTTACTAGGGGGAAAAAGGGGGAGAGAAAACTGAGAAAATGGGATTAACATATACACACTACTATATATAAACTAGGTAACTAGTAAGAACCTACTGTATAACACAGGGAAATCTATTCAGTACTGTGTAATGACCTATATAGGAATAGAATCTAAAAAAGAGTGGATATATGTACATGTATAACTGACTCACTCTGATGTACAGCAGAAACTAACAAAACATTATAAATTAACTCTACTCCAATAAAATTTTTTAAAAATAAGCTTAAAGATAAAAATTTTAAAAAAAATAAGGACCAAAAGAAGAAAAATGAAAGGATACAAAAAAGATACATCTTGAAAACACTAAAGAAAAGAAAGCTAGAGTGGCTATTTGATATCAGACAAAGTAGGTATCAGATAAAAGAATTTGGCTAAGATGTTTTCATGACACAATACAAAACAATAAATGCTTTCTGACTAAAAATTGAAATCTCTTGAATTTCTTAAAGAAGTATTTCATTTTATATACACATGCCATGAAATACATAGACATAAATAGATGAATAGGTAGATAGATTATACACACATGTATACATATTTAACATGTACTTGATAATACATATATGATAGACTGTATAAGTTATGTATATTTATATATAAATATGTATAGTTAATATATATTTAAATTAGATTATTACTTTCAGGGTAAATATTTTTACTTCAGGTAGATGACAGCAAGTCCTGAAATTCTATGTTTGGTTCATTAAGTAGAAATCTAGCTACAAGAAAATTAACAGTATAGCTATTAAAAGAAGGAATTTAAGATGAAGGTATAGATGTATAGATAATTATTTGATTTGGGGGAAGAATCTATATTGATTTAACTATTTCAAAAACACTTCAGTAGTTAAAATTACATTTCAATTCAAATGAAAGATTATATTAAGAAAAAGGAAAAAGTATAATGTAGCAGAATTAGTTTAATATAGAGAAATGCTTATTATAATGATTAGAGTGCTATCTTCTATTTTTGTTGTCTACTGAGTATAAAAATGGCATTTATATGTCTTCTGTTTCCTAAACCTGGGAATTTAGGATTAAGATTATTTCATTTCTATCATGCCAAATTGAATTATGATATATAGGATGGATAGATTGCATAGAAAGATAATTTTATTTCCTTCAGTTGACAACTGGAATTTTGGGTATTATTATAAAGCCAGTAGAAGCAACAGAATACCCAAACTCAGGAATATGAATAAACTATATGATATAATAGTTTGTTTTCAGAAATAAAAACTTAGTGGCCCTCACAAGAAACTAATAAGGAAGTAGGCAATTAAGCAATTCTCAGTTTATTTCTTGAATTTAATTTTTTTTCAAAAGATTGATAACAATTTTGAACATGGGTTGGCAGACTGAAGTTCAAGTCTGGCCAACTGCATATTTTTTAAACAAAATTTTATTGTACACATTTGTTTATGTATTGTCTATGGTTCCTCTCATGCTATAATAGCAGAGTGTAATAATTGTGACAGAGACCATATGGCTTGCAAAGCCTAAAATATTTAATATCCAACCTTTACATGAAAAGTTTATTGACCCCTAGTCTAAAATCTTTAAATAAGGTTTTATTAGTTTCCCTCTCTTTACAAAAACTTATATAAGTTTATTGTAAAATGCCAAGAATTACAGAAAACACAAATTAGACAAAATTTCAACCCTTGATGTTATTTCAATTCCCTGGCTATCGTTAGGAAGATTGCATGTGAAAATCATGTTACTCTAAGCCAGAGAGTCTCAACCTCAGTTATACATACATTAGAATATCTAGAGAACTTTCAACAATTCCAATTTTCAAGTCGTACCTCAAACTAATTAAAAGGGAATGCGTGGGGAGGAGGAGACGCCATAATCAGTATTATCTTTAATACTCCCTAGATGATTTCAATGTGCAGCCCATGTTAGAAAACATGTCTCTTGGCAGAATCTGACCTCTGTGCTCCTCCTATAATGCTTTGTTTAAATAAGGCCTAGCTGAAAATGAAATAATAAAGAGACTTAATATGCCTGCAACAACTCTTGTATTTAGCCAATGTTATAAAAAATTAAAGCACAATAAATACAAAACAGAAGTAAAACCACTCAGAAAAGTATGATGGAAAGTATTTCTTCAAATTATAGTTTTGAATTCTGGAGAAGAAATTTTGATTGAAGGGTATTAAAAAGGTGCAGGTAAAGATATGGGAAACTGCCCAAATCTTTTGTTAATAATGTTTATTTAGGTAAGAATTCTCAATTATGTTATTAACATTTCAGCTTATTTCCTTAAACTCTTACTATAGAAAGCACTTTTAAAACTACCTGCAATATTAAATTGACACAGAGACAACCACAGTGTTTTTCTACTTGTAAAAATGTATTCCCTCAACTAAAGATAGCACTCAAACAAAGATATAAAAGCAGCAAACCCAGAATTGTTAAGGTAAAAAGAGAAACTTCCCTGTTCCTCTAGTAAAAGAGCAAAGTTCAGGGCTTCCCTGGTGGCGCAGTGGTTGAGAGTCCGCCTGCCGATTCAGGGAGGGGACATGGGTTCGTGCCCCGGTCCGGGAAGATCCCACATGCCGCGGAGCAGCTGGACCCGTGAACCATGGCCGCTGAGCCTGCGCGTCCGGAGCCTGTGCTCCGCAATGGGAGAGGCCACAACAATGAGAGGCCCGCGTACCGCGAAAAAAAAAAAAAAAGAGCAAAGTTCAGACAAAGAGTTGCCTTTCTAAGTACATGAAATCAGAGGATGCGGTAAATGTTAATTATAAAATTATATTCTGACAACTAGATGAAAATCAAGCAATAAATCTTAAATATAAAATTGCCTAGGGATTTAGTAATAGAGAAACAGTTGGAATCTGAAAGAAAAAAATCACATTATGTAACTCTAATGAAGAAAACATATGCTTTATTGTCTCAATGTTATTTTTAGAAAATAACAAATTATAAACTTCAGGAAATAATATCAGATTGCAGCTAGAATACTATTCTTGTATAAACTCAGGACCTTATGAAAAGTATAATTATTAATAAAAAGTGAAAAAATTGTAATTATTACCAGGATTTCTTTTTCTGAACCAGAAGAAAAAATGAAATTATGCCAAATTGAATTGGTTCCGGGGATATTGTAAATAAGAAGGAGAATTCAAAGACTTAAAACAAATAATAACATTATTGATATTATGCTAATATTCACAGTATTAATGAAAAGAAACCAATAATAGAAAGATGGTTTCCTAATAAGTATAATTTTACAAAAAATGTTCTTGAAATTGTATGAAATGATAGAGCAAAATTAATCTTGACAAAATTTATGCTATCAATGATGAATAAAGTTGTAGAATACCCAGTTTAAATTGGAATTATAAATTGAATGTACAGAAATAGTCTTCATTTTTCTACATATGAAATCAATTACATATGAAGCCCGTGAGTATGGGTAAGGGAAATCTAACCTTATACCCTCAAAGTCCTCATAACTTTTTCCAGTTTTTTCAGTTCCTTTGGGTAAATGGTGTTTCTTGATTTATTCCTACACTTTCTTTTTTGGGGGGTTCAAATAAATTTTATATGAACCTCATGGTCTTAGTGAGAGGCATTTGGTCTTGTGCTTTGTCTTTCTGTTCTTCACTGGATAAGCTAAATTGTTTTATCCATTTGATTTTTGAGTATCTGGTGTATTCCTCAGTGCATGTGCAGATGAGGTGTTCCTGGACAGGTCACACATAGAAAGTCTCCTTTACTATGTTTTATACTCATAGACCCCTTTCTGACTGAGCTCCACCGTCGTTCTCAAAGGCAAATTCAGTTTGTCATTCATAACAATAATAACAACAACAACAATAATGATAATGTTAAATAGCCTAATAAACTAAGAGAGCAACATACTTAACCTAACAATGAGGAACCAAAATATTTATTAAACATGCTACTTGATTGGGAATTATTAGAAGCAAACTCTTCATGTTAGAAATAAATAAATAAAAATAAGAATGCCCACTAACACTTTATTTCTAATTAAACTAGCGCTGAATATCTAAATTAGCACAATAAAGAGACAATAATACAAGCTTTAAAACTGGAAATGAAGAAATAAAACTACTATTACTCTCATATAATATGATTGTCTACATAGAAACCAAAAAGCTATCTATAGACATACTGTTAGAATTATTTGAAAACTTTAAAAATTTGCTGGGTATGAAAACTGTAATATATAATGAAAAATCACAGTTTTAACACTAGCAATGGAAAATTAGACCATAAAATTTCAAAAAGATATTGTGT
The DNA here is from genome assembly GCF_039906515.1 of Pseudorca crassidens. Taxonomy (NCBI): domain Eukaryota; kingdom Metazoa; phylum Chordata; class Mammalia; order Artiodactyla; family Delphinidae; genus Pseudorca; species Pseudorca crassidens. Next base: position 89,909,154 of record NC_090297.1, read on the forward strand.
ACCATAGTACCAGAAAAACAAAGTAACTAGAAAAAAACTATAAGATTATGTTAAAATATTATCAAAAGGTCTCACTTGGATTCAAGAAATTTTATAAGTCAAAGTTTTGTTTTGTTTTCATATTTATGTGTCTAGAGACCAGGAACAAAGAGAAGATTCCCACTTCCAATTCCCATAGAATTGTGACTTACTGTATTATCCAGTTCCCCAAATTATTCAAGTACTGTATTTTTGAACATCAATATGTGATTACCCCACATTTTCAACTATATTGAGAAGTATTTTAAATTCTTTTTGTAAATTACTGTCATATTTTATTATTTATATATATTCACTATAAAATGATACATACTTTCTTAAGCTTTGCAAATAATTGTTCATTCTATAATAGGCTTGGAAATGATGCATACATTTAGTAATCATAGCTAAATTTTTATGATTATAAGTGACAGATGTCTGCAGCTTGCAGTCATTTCAACTTGACATTTTCAATTATTATAGCTATAGTGATGAAAGAAGATTAAGGAGCTCTCAGATGCCAAATCCCATTATTCAAACTTTGTGTATAGCTGTCAGGACCTAATAATTCCAAAGGGATATAAATGTACTTTGATAAAAATGCATATGGACAGTACTCTTGGCAATTTGAAATAGAATATAACCTCTCAAATATAATATATGATAAAAAAATAAGTGTAAACGTATTTTTTAACTCTCAGTTCTCCTTGAAAATGATAAAAAAAAAAAAAAAGATAGAATTACCATGTGACCCAGCAATACCACTACTGGGCATATACCCAGAGAAAACCATAATTCAAAAAGACACATGCGGGCTTCCCTGGTGGCACAGTGGTTGAGAGTCCGCCTGCCGATTCAGGGGACACAGGTTCGTGCCCCGGTCCGGGAAGATCCCACATGCCGCGGAGCGGCTGGGTCCATGAGACATGGCCGCTGAGCCTGCGCGTCCGGAGCCTGTGCTCCCACAACGGGAGAGGCCACAACAGTGAGAGGCCCGTGTACCGCAAAAAAAAAGAAAAAGAAAAAAAAAAAGACACATTCACCCTAATGTTCATTGCAGCACTATTTACAATAGCCAGGACATGAAAATAACCTAAGTGTCCATCAACAGAGGAATGGATAAAGAAGATGTGGTACATATATACAATGGAATATAAAAAGGAACGAAATTGGTCATTTGTAGAGACGTGGATGGACCTAGAGACTGTCATACAGAGTGAAGTAAGTCAGAAAAAGAAAAACAAATATCATATATTAATGCATATATATGGAATCTGAAAAATTGGTAGGAATCGTCAATGGCAGAACTATGACTGGAACCGTTACCTACAAATCATAAGCTCGTTATTCTTTCCTATAAAGGATATCACCCCTCAAAAACACTGATAAAAGATACCAAAATACCACATAAAACATACATTTTTGATGAAAATTATCTCATATGGGTTTAAGTTAAACTTAATCAAACAAATCATTGTTAAATCATTTATTATTTTAAAAGCTACTTAGTGGCATGTCTTCCACATCTTTGCCTGACAGTTTTGAGTCTTGATCATGATTATAGTTATAGCATTTTTTTTTTTTTTTGAGTGACCTCAGAGAACTCTTATACATGGCACACAGGTTAGCCTCCAAATTCCCTGTGAATTTGGTTTGGTGGTAGGCAAGTGTCCTGTTCTTTTGAGTGATGTAAGATAATGTCCTTAAAGAAATGATGACTTCTGAAAAAATCCCAGCTGAGATTATCATGCTAGTGAAGTGAATCAGAATGAGAAAAGCAAATACCATATGATATCACTTACATGTGGAATCTAAAATACAACATAACTGAATTTATCCATGAAACAGAAACAGAGTCATAGACATAGAGAACGGACTTGTGGTTGCCAAGGGGAAGGTGGGTGGGATAGGGATGGACTGGGAGTTAGGGGTTAGCAGATGCAAACTATTATATATAGAATTGATAAACAACAAGGTCCTACTGTATAGCACAGGGAACTATATTCAATATCCTGTAATAAACCACAATGGAAATGAATATGAGAAGAATACATATATATTTATATATATGTATGTATAACTGAATCACTTTGCTGTACACCAGAAACTAACACAGCATTGTAAATCAACCATACTTCAATAAAATAAATTAAAAAAAGAAATACACACACATTTTATTATGAATAAAATAATTAAATATCTCTTGAATGGAATATAGGAGGAAATTGTGGTGATATTGTCACATGATTTTGTTCGGATATTAAGAGGCTTCTATTTTCAAAAGAGAAAAAAAAACTAAAAAAATAAAGATAAATGCCACGCTAGTCCAAGTGTACGCTTATGGAAGTTTACTTCACAAATGTTCAAGGGTTTTTCAAGGATCTCACCAGTTTTCTTTTCTCTCTGTCTCTCTGTATCTGTCTGTGTTTCTGTTTCCTCTCTCTCTCTCTCTCTCTCTCTCTCTCTCTCTCCCACACACACACACACACACACACACACACACACACACACACACATATGTCACTGAAGATATCTTCTAATTCTCTTCTGCCCACAGGTTTTTCTTTATGTCACTCTAACAATTCTTTTCATTTTCACTTTGACAGGGAGAAAAAATAGTAGCTTACTATTTTTCCTCATGATAGTTACCTGGCTTCTAGAAGTCCAACATCTGTTAAACCATGACTTAGCTCTGATTACTTCATGCCTTCTGATAACTCTTTATTTCACTTAAATTTGTAGACAGCAAGCTTTCTGGAGGCTCAGTAATTTGTTGGTATGAATTGTTGAAAGATATTCCCTGCTTTGTGTGTTCTAATGAGCCCAGTGGTTCATTCTGAGTGTCTGTGTCTGTGAAGATAATAAGCCTGACAAGTCTGTTAATCACAGACAGGTCTGCAGTGAAGGATGCAATGAGCCTCAAGTTTAAAATAGATCTTTCTGTTTGAAACAGACAGGGTTTCAAACACTTATATTGGATTTTTTTTACATCAGTTGACATTTTAAAACTATATAGAGAATTCAGAAATCTGATATTTTTATTTTTTAAATTTATTTTTGTCCTTTCCTTCAGAAAAACAAAACAAAACAAACAATGCTTATCACTCGGTGAAATGAAGAATTTTAGCAAAGGGCCCTTCAAAGAAGTCACTGTTGGGCTTCTCTGGTGGCACAGTCGTTGAGAGTCCGCCTGCCGATGCAGGGGACACGGGTTCGTATCCCGGTCCGGGAAGATCCCACATGCCGCGGAGCGGCTGGGCCCGTGAGCCATGGCCGCTGAGCCTGCGCGTCCAGAGCTTGTGCTCCGCAAGGGAGAGGCCACAACAGTGAGAGGCCACAACAGTGAGAGGCCTGCGTACCGCAAAACTAAAACAAAGAAGTCACTGTTGTTTTAAAAACAGTCTATAGAAAGTTTTTATTTGGGGTCAGTGGTTAGAAATTCTAAAGTAGTTAAGCAGTAAACAATACTGAATTTTCTAAGATCCTATTCAAATATATTTTAAGTACACAGTGGTTTATAAAATTTGAGAGCAAATAATAAAATTTTAAGTATTGCTGTTCTGAGCAGAGAATTGTTCTATTTTTGTATTTTTAATGTCATGAAAAACACTTAGCTTGGTGAGAATAAAATTTGTCTCCTGTTAGATTCCAATTAATTATATCATTAGAAAATTAATACATAATTAATTAGTACATAATATCTGTAATATTTTTGGATGATTAACCTAGGAGACTTATATGAAATACATTTTTGTCAATCCAGATGAAAAATGCCTGTCACCTCTAAAGATTTAATATTATAGATTTACAAAATAATAATCTCAGAGGGTTAATTTTATTTCATGGTTGATGAAATACTAAATTACTTTGTTCCTGAAATGGACATTTTACTTTAACCATACTTTTAAATATTTCTTTTCTAATGACTGATTGAAAACCAGATTTAGCACATTTGAAATGCAGTTTTGTATACAATGGTAAAAATGTACGGGAAACTAGTAAAAAGTCTTTCATTCAAGTCTTTTAACTTGCCATCAATCCAAGGTTTTCTTTTTTTTTTTCCCAATTGTTTCATATGTTTGCATTGTGAACATTTAATTCATTTTCTTATCTAGGACTATTTAAACATACAAAATATTTTCCAACAGGTCTTACTATAATCTAAAATGCATACTACAGTAGGTAAAGCAAAATTCATTTCAGAGTTTCTCTCCTTATACATATATACATTTTTTGTTTGATTTAATTTTGGTATTTTGTTGTTGCTTTCTTCTAAATTTTGGGTTGTTTTGTATTGGTCAACAGAGTTTATTTTGGGATTAACTCAGAAGGACCCAATGTTGGATAGGATAAAAATCAAAAAGAGTCTTTAACGTTTCTAATTTTGTGAAAATGGAATGTCTTTGATAGTAAAAATTAGTTTTGGGGGACTCTCAGGTGCTATTTAGTGACATTCTGAAGTATTTCATAGAGTTTTCAGAGGGGCCTAATTTATAACCAGGGTTTAGTTTAAAAATAGAAAGCCTCTGAATGAAGAGGCCATTTATCTACTTCACTCACTTACCCTGAAGGAATTTCTATTGGGCATAATATTTCAAGAGATTTTCCTGACCAGTAATTTCCCAGCAGTGAGAACACTGCTTCTGGAAATTGGAGTATATTTGTATTGCAGGTTTTCTATCAATTATAGTAGTAAAATTTATGAAGTACCTAGATTTCTTAAAATACTTGCCTAAGCATTATGTAAATGTAGAATAAGTTTCTTTCTTTCTCTCTTTAAAATGTAATTAATCACTGAATCTTCAAATAAAATTTGCAAAGCTTCCTCCTCCTAAGGAGTTAGTTATAAAGTTAGATACAGTTTAATATGCTTAAAACCATCTTGACGTTCTCATATGAAAATACCAAGACAAACCCAAATACACTGAGAATATACTTGTTTAAAGTAATTATCAAACTTTGTTAAAAAGAATAAATTATATAGTTGTATTTAAAAATTATATTTAGAGGAGAAATATTTTATAACTGAACTTGCTTAACTTAAAATTGTCATGGAGCATTGCTTTGAGTGATAGTAAATAGATAATAAAACAATATGTACCATTTATCAAATGTACTATAAGGTGCTTTACATATATTTTCTCTAATTATCTTAATAGTTAAATGCTAATAAAAAGATACATTTATGCTCAAGTGTATAAAAATGGCAGAGATATTATATAGGAGTCCACACAAATCGATCTGTATCCTTTCCCTTGTATCAGAATGTCAGCTAATGTTTAAATTAGTGTATAGATTTTTGCTTATAATTAATAACAATATATTTTCGTTTGAAACAATTTTATATTTCGAACAATACTTACATTTTGAACAATACGTATATTTTTAACCTTTTTTCAGCAGTAAATACTGTGTAATTTTACAATCATTAAACGTAAAAAAGCAAAATTTATCTCAAGTGTTTTCTTAATGAGTTGACGGGGATTGCTTTGTTTTGTTTTGCTTTTTAATCAGTGTATGTATTTGTGGAGTAAATGAATTATGGCTAAAATGAGACAGTGTTTGGTATCAATTCAATTCCTAATTTTTTAAATTACTGAACATGTTAACTCTGAGAAAATACTGTTCACAAAAATAAATCAATTGAAATTGTAGAAAATTTTTATAACAATGTATCAATTTTTAAAACTCATTGTAGGTTATAAGCTGAATATAATATAAAAGTAGTTTAAATTTCTATTTACAAACAAGAATGAAGAAGAAAGAAGATAGTATGAAACTACCTGCCTTAGAAAAGTATGTGACCCTGAGAAAAATATTCCAAAAATTCAGTAGTATAAACAAATGATTACTAATTATACTTTTTATTATTTTCACTTAGAAGCAGCTTTTAAACCTGATAGATTAAAGGGTACAAAAATGGGAATAGTATGAATTTTATTATGACTTTGTCTATGTAGCATTTTATGTAATACTTTTAATTATCACTTGCTTTAATTATTTTTGTCAAAATTATAAAACTACACATATATGTTATCAATTTTATGAAATATGTTCAGTATATAACCTATTTGATTAAGTGAATATATAGTGTCATACCAATAAGTCAAAAAAGACAAAATATCTGACATAATTTGTCAGTTCAAAAATATAGAATAATACATACTCCATAAGAAATATATCTGAAATTTAATTCTAAGAAAGATAGATCAGATGAAATGTAACCATATTGCTAGTTTGTTGATTCCCAGAGTTATCTCTTTACTGGATACCCAGAAGATTCTTATACTCAAGAGTAATTCATCAAAGTAAGATTCTGGAGAGCTGAGAGTATGCCTTTCTTTTGCAAAGTGGGAGAAAAGCATTTGTGAAACCAGGTAGAAATTGAGATCCTTTAGGAAGCAAAAAAATATGAAAATTAGTTCTCTACATACCTCTGGGAAAGTTTTCATGTACCCAGTGGTACTTTATCTCATTTTGAACACCATTGATATATGAGACAAAAACTTAAGTTCTTTAAAAAATATAATCTATAATCTAGTCTCAAATTAATTTTTAATTATTATAAAGTATACATAACTTGAAATTTACCATTTTAAGCAATTTAAGTATACAGTTCACTGACATTAAGTATGTCTGTATGGTTGTGCAACTATCCCACTATCCATCTTCAGAACTTTATCATCATCCAGAACTGAAACTCTGCACACATTAAACAATAGTTCCCCACTACTCCCTTCCCCCAACCCCTGGTAACCACTATACTACTTTCTGTCTCTGGGAATATGACTGTTGTAGGTACCTTACATAAGTGGAATTAGATAACATTTGTCCTTTTTCATCTGGCTTATTTTACTTAGCATAATACTTTCAAGGTTCATCTATGTTGTAGCATTTATTAGAATTTCATCCCTTTATTCAGACAATAATATTCCAATGTGTATATATACCATATTCTACTGTTGATAGATATTTGGATCATTTCCACCTTTTGGCTATTGTGAATAATGCAGCTTTGAAAATTGGCATACAAATCAAAATTACTGCTTTAATTCTTTCTTCCAATACACCCAACAGACACAAGACCTGTCCCTTTATGCTCAATTGCTAAATCTGCAATTTTCTTTCTTTATTCATACGTATGCTTCCCAACTAAACACCTCTCTTGTTTCTCTCCATTTATATTATTTTTATTGTTGCTATTTATTCTCCAAATCTAACTTTAATTGGACAACTCTTCTTATATTTGGGTATATGTAAAATTTAAAGGGAGAGGTCATGTGTATTTTACATATCTTATATCTTGTTTTATTTTTTTATATTTCATGTATTTTACTTTGTCCTCCTCAATATCTAGGATAGTTTAACAGATGGTAGGTAATATAGAAGTGTTTTTGTTAAATTTGTAAAACATTACAGAAGGGGTTAAATCTGAAAAATTTCAAGCTGGATCTAGAAGAATTTACAAAAGCTAAGACTGAAAAAACTGTTTATAGGCCTTCTTTTTTAATCTTTTAAGAGAATTCTACCTATTGAGGACAAAGGTTAATTAAACTCTGAGATGTGGTGTCAGTTAAAACTATTAAGGAGAAAAAACAGTGATTGTGTTTTTCTCTTTTGTTTTTCATCTTTAGAAAGAAATTATGGTGTGTTTTGTTATGTCACATTTTTATTTGATTTAATACTGTTTTCTTCTGAAGAACAATATTTGAAAGAGTTTGACTATTTCATCATCTTGACTTAAGCATTATGGAAATTTCTTCCTCATATGTTTTAAGTTCTTACAACCACAGTGCCAATCAGTCCAAATCACTGTATATACAAACATAAATTGGAAATTTAATCTGTATTTATTTATTGGATATTAAATCCATGGGAATTAGTCTCACAATGCAAATTTTGAAGCATAAATTATCCAGAACATGCACCATGAGTTGTATAAGTTGAGAACTGAATATATGAATTTATCAAGTAACTAATTAAATTAGATCTGAGAAACAAAAATAAAATTAAAATATTTCATGAGCTTAACAAACAATAAAATTTCCAAAAAGAAAGTAAATATTTCTAAATATGCACGTGTTTGTTAATGTGTGTGTGTGATTGCAACAAGAGCCACTGTCATATTGTTTTCAAAACTGAAGAGAAAGAATAGACTCATTGTATTGAAAACAAAAACAAAAACTGAGGAAGATTTCCACTTCCATCTTATGGGAGTCACTTTCCTTCTATAAAACTTAGAAACCTAGACAAAATGTGAGAAACATATGATGTTCAGGACCTAGATAACAGAAAGCATGAGACTGTGATCCCTAAAATAAGGGTAACAAATAATGTCAGCCTTACAATTGCCCCAGCTGTGGCCTAAAGGTCACACTAGAAAAAAAACAAAGAATCAGAAATAGAACCCTGTGCTTTCAAATGGAGGAGAAAGAGATCAGATTTCAGTAGGGTACAGATGGCTATATTTTGTGGAGCAGAACAGCAGAAAGGAAGGAGCTGCACCTGAGACAGTATTTTGGAAATCTGTAGAAGGGGCCCTTTAAGTCTTTTGGCTGAGTGCTGACATGTACATAGATTAGAAGAAATTGCCCATGACTAGGAAAAGGAACGTTGATAACAAAGGGCTGTACAATAGCAAGCGCTCCCTCACAGTATTCGTTTCCAGCAATGAGAATGGAGACACCTTGTAATATGGATTATTGGGAAGGATCCTTATAAGTGTCATGCCTTAGTAATGGAGCAAATTTAACCCCAGAGTAAAATTTGCTCTGGAGTCATCACTGTAAAACTTAAAAGCAACTTCTAAAAAGATGAAGCTGATCCATAAGCAACTATTCACAAAAACAAAAGCTTAGCACTTTTTAAGGCCATACAAAAACATGCACCATTCAAAAATGTAGAATTCAGAGTTTTATTCATATACTCAAAATTGACTGAACATAAAAAGAACCAAGGAAATGTGATCCATAATGAGGAGAAAAATAATAAGTTAATAGGTTTAATTTATGTTCAAGAATGTAAAGGAAAATGTGAACATAATGAAGGAAGGAATAAAAGGAAAAAATTTAAAAGACCCATATGGACCTTCTATTAATAAAAATACACAATTTAAAATAAAATTTACATTGGATGGGATTAAAAAGAAGATTAAAAAATAGAAATAAACATCAACAAGCTAGAGTTGCCATATCATCCAACAATCCCACTCCTGGACACATATCTGGAGAAAAACATGGTTCAAAAGGATACATGCACCCCAATGTTCATTGCAGTGCTGTTTACAATAGCCAGGACATGGAAGCAACCTAAATGTCCATCGACAGAGAAGTGGATAAAGAAGATGTGGTACATATATACAATGGAATATTACTCAGCTATTAAAGAGAATGAAATAATGCCATTTGCAGAAACATGGATGGACATGGAGATTATCATACTAAGTGAAGTAAGTCAGACAGAGAAAGACAAATATATGATATCACTTGCAGGCTGAATCTTAAAAAAAATGATACGAATGAACTTATTTACAAAATGGAAACAGACTCACAGACTTAAAGAAGGAACTTACAGTTAACTGGGGGGAAGGGGGAGGAGAGATAGATTGGGAGTTTGGAATTGACATGTACACACTGCTATACTTAAAATAGATAAATGACAAGGACCTACTGTATAGCACAAAGAACTCTGCTAAATATTCTGTAATAACCTAAACGGGAAAAGAATTTGAAAAAGAATAGATACGTGTATATGTATAACTGAACCACTTTGCTGTACACCTGAAGCTAACACAACATTATTAATCAATATGCTCCAATATAAAATTAAATTTTTTTAAATATGAAAAAAAAGTCAATAAGCTTGAATTCATTGCAAGGAAACTAAGATTAAACACAGAAAGAAAAGATTGAAAGAAATTGGACAGAGCTTCCATGAGCAGTGGGAAATATCAGATGTTCAATATACATGTGACTGGAGCTCCAGAAAGGGAGAAGGGATGAACAGGAAAAAAAGAAAAAAGTATATAAAGAAATAATGGCTGAAATGGTAATAAAATATATATATAAGTCTGCAAATCCAAAAGGCTCAGTGAGGGGGAAGCAGAAAAACAAACAAATAAACAAAACTCACAGTGGTACATTGTAATCCAATTGTTGAAAAATATTAATAAAGTCCTAAAAGTAGACAGAGAAAAAGGATGAATTGCATACAGAGGAATAAAGATAAGAATAAGAGCGGGCTTCTTGTCAAATGTGCTGCACTGAAGTGATAATGACATCTTTAAGTGCTGAAACAAACAAAAATAGTCAACCTGAATTCTATGTCCAGAAAAATTATATTTCAAAGTAAATATAAGCAGAGAGGTTTAAAATCACTCCTCCCAGAATTTGAGAGAATTATTTGCCAGCTGACCCAGACTTTAAAAAGCATAAAAGTCCTTCAGGATGTTAGGAGTTATAAAGTACATGTTAGAAGATGGAAATTTGGATTTATACAAAAAAGAACAATGAAAATGATGATTATATGGATAAATACAACAGGCATTTGCTTCAATTTTAAAACCACTTTAAAAGATAATTGAATGTTTAAGATGGAAATAATATCAATTTATTGTGCAGTATATAACATGTACAAATAAAATATATGGCAACAGTAGCACAAAGGATTAAAATGGAATTAAACTATATATCAATTACAGAAAAGTATCTGGAAGATTCCTAAATATTTGGAAATTAAATATCATACTTCTAAATAACCCATGCTTCAGAGAAGTAACCACAAAGGAAATTAGAAAATGAAAACAAAACATGAAAATGAAAACATAGCAAAGGTACCAAAATTTGTGTAATAACAGCTAAATAGTATTTAAAACATAATTAACAGCTTTGAAGACATATAAGAAAAGGAGAGAAGGCTTAAAATTTTAAATACCTTAATAAATTAAAGAAAGTGAAGCAAATTAAAGCCAAAGGAGGCAGAATAAAGAATATAATAAAAATTAAGAGCACAAATCAATTAAATATTTTTTTAAAAAAGAGAAAAATTAATAAAGCCAACTTCTTGATGACTGACCAAAAGAATAAAGAAGAAAGAGCAAATAAATATTAGTAACGAGAGAGGAACATCATCACAGGTCCCTCTCAGCACTAAATTCATGCCTTATGCCTGCTCCGTAGGAGCTGGGCCTGATAAGCATTTCTCCTTTTCCAACCAAAAATGTTAAGCCTTGTCATTAGAGGGCATGGAGGGACACTGAAGGAGAAATTTTCTTTTCTGGATTCTGGTATGGCTCACTAGTACAGGCTCCTGCAGTATGTTTTTTTTTTTTTTTTTTTTCCCCCCACTGCTCAGTTTCACGCAGTTTCTCCAATAATATGTTCCTGCAGGGTATGGCTTTCTCTAGTGTTTGCTACCCTCCCTCCCCAGCCCCAGTTCTCGCTCCAGCTCTCTACTCCAGCACTGTCAGCAATGTAGCCTGGAGCCCAAGACGGCATGGGTGTGTTCCCCAGCCCAGGCCACTGCTCCCAGCACCCTCTCTGTAGTCCAAAATGTGTGTACTCACGAGAGGCCCTATGAGGCTTGGCAGTGTAATAAGCCCTAGTCCTGACCTTCTGCTGGGCACACTGTCCAGGCCTCCCAAGCTGGAGCTGTGCACAGAAGTGCATTGGATTCTTGCACAAAGTGGCCTTTCAAGCAGTCAGTGCCAGCAGCACCCAGGGAGCTCCCAGCAGCTTCCCAGGTACCTCCCAAGTTCTGGGGCTCAGCATCTACTAGTGGATGATCCTACCTGGCACCCTAGAGGGCAGATATCCAGCAAGTCTCACCAGCCAGGCCCTTCCGACTCAGTGACCCAAGACATTTCCAATGAGGTCTGGATCTTGGGCTCTACCTCAGCTTTAGAGGACAAGGTTGCCCCTTATATTAACTATTCCAGTATTGTTTCTAATTTTCTTTAATTCTCATTAGCCAATTCCCTATCACTCCACTCCTCTGTTAATAATTCTCTATATTAAAGAATATTTAATAATTATTTATATTAAAATTTCTCTTTTTAAATCATTGTGTGATATCTATCCCCTAACTGGGCTTGACTAATCGACTCCCACTATTTTTTTTTTTTTTTTTTTTTTTTGCGGTACGCGGGCCTCTCACCGCTGCCGCCTCTCCCGCCGCGGAGCAAGAGGCTCCGGACGCGCAGGCTCAGCGGCCACGGCCCACGGGCACAGCCGCCCCGCGGCACGCGGGACCCTCCCGGACCGGGGCACGAACCCGCGTCCCCTGCATCGGCAGGCGGACTCCCAACCACTGCGCCACCAGGGAAGCCCTCCCACTATATTTTAAACTTGCTAAATTGTATATATAATGTCAAACACGCTTACCACAAATAACTACTCAGTAAAAATACCTATTGAATGCATGAGAGATCAGAGGGTAAAATTAAATGTTTTAATTTCTGGGAAACCAAAGTTAGGGGACTATGGGCCCACTGCCTGCCATATTTTTACTCGACAGTATGATGTTTGGACAGTATACTTTATTTCTGTGGGTCTCACTCACCCATACATGAAAGAAAGTAAGACTAATTTATATCTAAGTTCTATTTCACTTCTAAAATGCTGATTCTAAATCATAATGATTTCACAAATTTATCGTATAACTATCTCTTTCACTCTCATTATGAATAAAATTTTTAAAACAACACAATATCCTTCTTTCTGATGTAGAATATTAACATTGGGCACGTTTTTAACTTTTGAGAAGTATATAAAACAACCATGAATCCAACAGTGTCATCTAGCTTAACATTTAGTTTGAAGCTCATAGATATTAATATAAACAATTATTTGAAGCAAATAGCTTATATTGGAAATTGTGTTGAAGATAAAGGGAGGGGGGGTTTACATCTAAGTTTTAAAAATTTGTTAGAAGCATTAAATAGGTCTTCAGAGTATTAATTTATGAGTGGTATGTGTGTTAGCTATCTGTAGGGGGAGGGTATTCTATTTTTATCTTAAAGGAAGTGCTCATTCTCCTATTTCTGTTTTATAAGATAGTATCTATATATCTCTATCTCTGTTTTTATCTCTAATCTACCCATCTGTTCCACCTATCCTGCCTTAGGTAGAAGGCATATATGTAGAATTTCAGACACTAATACCACACATACATTTTTTAAAACCTCTTATTTCCCACAAAATACTAAGTTTGTGTGAAAAAAAGGGGAGGGGGAGACTAGTAAACCAGCATAACAAATGTAAATTGTTCAACCAATTCTCCAGGAAATTTCATATGCATAGGTTGTCTTTTACAACAAATAGTCCCATAGCATCCTGCTGCTGTGAGGTTCAGAAGAGTGTTAACTGCAGAAGCTTGAAGGCACAAGTATGGCTCTTCGTCATTCCACCACCTCAACCTTGATCATGAGTTGTGCACCAACTTAGTAACTACAAAACTGGAACAGCTTCCCAGATTGAATGAAAAAGATGTCCCAGAAAATACTTTAATTCATTTATTTGATTAACAAATCATTCCTTTATTGACTATCTTTTACTAGACCCTATGCCCGTGTTATGGAAAAGTGTACTATACACTAGGGGAGGCTGCAATCATGGAATTAATAAGTACTATAGAATTTTGTAATCCCCACCATAGAGGTATATACAGAGTACAGTGATGGTATTGACAACTCCACCTGTAAAATGATACAGGCAAGAAGGCAGCAGGGTCCAGTTGAGTCAGGACCTCATGTACATGATGTTGAACTTTATTCTTTGAGAAATAGTCATAAATAGTTTTAATTAGGGAAGAAAAATGATCTGATGATCATTAAAAGAAAAGGAAAAAAAATATCTGCCTGGCAGTGGTGTAGAGAATATATTGGAGGTAGTAAGCTTTGATGAAGGAAGTTCTCTCACAAGATTATAGCAATGGTGCATAAAAGAGATAATGAGGCACTAAATTTAGCAGTGTCAGTGGAAATTAAAAAAAAATAAATAGTCCAGTTTGGAAAGATATTAATGTGGTGAAATTTATATGGCCACATTCAACTGGAAATTGTTTGAATAAAAAAGAGGTTTGAAGGATGACTTTCAGGCTTCTGGCTCTCCTGGTATCATCATGGAGAAGGGTAGAATTCATTAGATTTGTCAAAGAAAAAAGATTGTCTTTCACATTTTGAAAGTACCTTAAGTGTTGAATTTTTAGTGTTCACTGGCCTGTGAAAGTCCAAATCCTGAATTAGGCCAAAGCACTGAAATCAATAAAAACCCTTCAGGTTTGTGTTAGAGAAGAGAGTATGTAAATTTTTTAAAACTCTAAGTGGACATCCACATAGTTTTTTCATATTTATAACTAAATTCAGAAGACTAACTGCTTTAACATGTGCCACACACAAAAAAAGAAATCTTTCTTTGTGTATAGCGGTATTTTATCACTAATTTCACTTACTCTAGCAGAAACTAAGTATATATTATTCTAGGCATTTATATCCATATTTTGCTTCAGCAGTGCAATAATATTTGAGAAATAATACAACATGATAAAGAAAATACATACATCTTCTAATAACACTAAGGAAACTCCAGAAATCTCATATGTCATAAAACCTATTTTAAGTCTTTCTCTGTAGTGAATCACATTAAAATAATTCATTCTTTCCCAAAATTTGTTCCAGATATTATGCCATGTATTTTTCAAAATGAAAGGAAAGGATTACTAGTTGTCGATTATAGATCAACTACGGAACTGATTGTATAAAGTAAGGCAGTTTTTTAAAGAAAAGAATAAGATGCAAAATCTGAGATGGTGAAGATACATTGTATCTTTGTATAAGCAGGGTAATGTGATTCATATTTTAATGCCACTTGAGCAGAAATAAAAGTAGCAGTTCTGGGCTTCCCTGGTGGTGCAGTGGTTGAGAGTCCGCCTGCAGATGCAGGGGACACGGGTTCGTGCCCCGGTCCGGGAAGATCCCACATGCCACGGAGTGGCTAGGCCCGTGAGCCATGGCCGCTGAGCCTGCGCGTCTGGAGCCTGTGCTCTGCAACGGGAGAGGCTACAACAGTGAGAGGCCTGTGTACCACAAAAAAACAAAACAAAACAAAAAAACTAGCAGTTCTGTATTTCTAATATAAATTAAAAAGTGAAAACAAAGGTTACAGACCAACTTTGAAATAGTCATTCTTTATGTTTTACACTTTATAAACATGAAAATATAGGGAGATAGCAAGTAGCAGGTGAATTATTTATATTTTTAAAGCATTTAAAAAATTTTCCACGTGACTTTTTTGAAATATAATTTCATTGAAACCTGACATCAAATGACAAATACATCTCAAAGTTATGGCTTAGAGCATATCTACAGAGGGGCAAAGCCAGTACCAAACACAGGTCTCTGATTCCTGTTCTATTCTGGTTCCCCTGCAGAGAGCTAACCAATTCTAATATTTATTAGTTGTCTTTACTTGATAGGTTCCCACACTAGTGGAAAGTTGACCCTTGGTTCCAGGACTCTTGCACTCCCAAAGTTACAAATGTACCATACTTTCAGCTACTGTGGTTGACTCCGTAATACCCTTTGTTCCATCTCCTCAGCTGTTCTGGAACAGCCACCTTTTCATTTCCACCCCTTCTTTAGCATATTGGAGAAAGGGCTTTCCCAGTATTTGTTCTTGTCTATATAGATTATTCTCTCTTTACCTTAAAAAATAATAAAGAAAAAATTCAAGAACAAATTTACAAAACTAAAGATTTAGAGGTATGTTACAAAAAGACTTGTGATTCATTTATAATCAAATGTCTTCTGTTTCTTTGATATTAATTTAATTTGACTGTGTTTTCATCACTAAAGAGTGGTTTTCATAAGACAACTATTGCTTCATGTTACCCATGGGGGAGTCTTCTTGTAAGTATCTTACACCGATTTTTCCAAGAGAAATTAATCACAGGGATTATATATTCCAGATATAACTTAAAAACACAAAGTGATATACAGATTTGGATATTTTTCAGTGAATTTAATAAACCTATTTTAAAATTCTGGTTGCGCCAAATAATTACCAAAGCAACCTGGTTCATAAATCAAAGCTGAGTTTAGCTTATCCTCATTAGAGTAAGCACCACCCTGACAATCTTAGCAGCAGTTTGGAGAGGGGAGGGCAAGGTCATGTTTATGAGGTTTTAAGGTCTGGGTAAGGAAGGTCTTTCATCATAGGCCTTGATTAGGATTGGATAAGGATCATAATAAAATAATTTAGGATTGGTGAACACAGCAAGGAGAAGATTTTAGAGTGAGGGATTCAAAGATTTTTGTCCTTTGATGTGTTCTATAGTTGATGACTCTTTCAGAAAATTCCCGCAAGGAGTTTTATCTTTCTCAGCAAGAGTTTCCAGGAATAGTAAGTTAATTTGATGAAAGAAGTTGAATAGAAAAGCCATGTTAATGTAGATACCTTTGTGAATATGGATGGGTTTTGTTCTTATGTATTCAAAGTAGGTAATACATTACTGAAAAATCTTTTTCTTTCTGTTTGGAATCAATGCCTTTGTCTGTCTACATTTGTAAAATCAGTAAATGACTGGAAAATCTCTACCATATTTTGGCACTCTTCCATTTTTGTATATTAATACTACCCATGTGGTAATGCTATTCAGGCCATTATGCTCTCTGTACTGTATCCAGGGCCAGGGAGAGAGTAACTGTGTGTGTGTGTGTGTGTGTGTGTGTGTGTGTGTGTGTGTGTGTTATCATGGTCATAGGTGAGAGGAGGGTTCAATTGGAAAATATAGTGTCTGTCAGCTGTTGCCTCTAACAATTTATATATATACTTTTGAGGGGGAGTAATATGTTTTTCTTATTCAGCAGCAATGTTCTTTATGGTTACTTTGCAGATATATGGTAGTTTCTCATAAAATTAGTTAAATGAATAGATTCAGTTTACTCAGATAAACCACCAGCTCAGCCTCTAATTACTTGACAAACCTTGAACAAGTTATGTAATTTCACCTCAGTTTCCTCACTTGTGAAAATTTTAGTAAAAATAACAAATAATAGAATCTAAATTTAAATTATAGCTAGCATATAAGCCCTCAATATACAGTGTAAGATACTGATCCAGTTTCATTCTTTTACATGTGGTTGTCTCATCTTTCCAATACCATTTATTGAAGAGACTGTCCTTTCCCCATTGTATATTCTTGGCTCTTTTGTCATAAATTAATTGACCATATATACTTGAGTTTATTTCTCAGCTTTCTATTCTGCTCCACTGATCTATGTGTCTATTTTTTGCAAATACCATACTGTGTTGATTATTATAGCTTTTTAATATAGTTTGAAATACGGGAGTGTGATGCCTCCAGCTTTTCCCTTCTTTCTCAAGGTTGCTTTAGTCTATTCAGGGTCTTCTGTGGTTCTATACAAATTTTAGGAATACATATCAGGATCAAGTGGGATTTATTCCAGAGATTCAATAATATTTCAACATCCACAAATAGAACAATGTGATACACCACATTTACAAAATGAAGAATAAAAATCCTATGATAATCTCAACAGGTGCAGAAAAAGCTTTTGACAAAATTTAACATCAGTTCATCACAAAAACTCTCAACAGGGGCTTCCCTGGTGGTGCAGTGGTTGAGAGTCTGCCTGCTGGTGCAGGGGACACAGGTTCGTGTCCCGCTCTGGGAAGATCCCACATGCCGCGGAGCGGCTGGGCCCGTGAGCCATGGCCGCTGAGCCTGCGCGTCCGGAGCCTGTGCTCTGCAACGGCAGAGGCCACAACAGTGAGAGGCCCGCGTACCGCAAAACAAACAAACAAACAAAAAAAAAACACCTCTCAACAAAGTGGGTATAGAGGGAATATATTTCCACATAACAGCCATGTATGTCAAGCCCACAGCTAATACAATACTCAACAGTGAAAAACTGAAAACTTTTCCTCTAAGATCAGGAAAAAGACATAGATGCTCACTATCACCCCTTTTATTCAACATAGTATTGGAAGTCCTATCCAAAGCAATAAACAAGAAAATGAAAGAAAAGGCATCCAAATTAGAAAGGAAGAAGTAAAACTGTCACTATTTATAGATGATATTATAAACAGAAAATCCTAAAGACTCCACTAAAAAAACTGTTAGAATTAATAAACAAATTCAGTAAACTTGCAGGATACAAAATCAGTATACAAAAAACCTGCTGTGACTCTATACACTGATAACAAACTACCAGAAAGAGAATTAAGAAAACAATCCCATTTACAATTTCGTTAAAAAGAATAAACTAGCTAGGAATAAATTTAACCAAGGAAGTGAAAAACCTGTACTCTGAAAACTATACAACATTAATGAAAGAAATTAAAGAAGACAAATCTACGGAAAGTATTCCATGCTCATGTATTGAGAGACTTAATATTGTTAAACTGTCTATACTACCCAAAGCAATCTTCAGATTCAATGCAATACTTATCCTTTTCAAAATTACAATGGCAATTTTCACAGAAATAGAGCTATTAACATTTTTGTCCTATATTTTTAAATTCTGTAGTGTATGAAGCTTATTAGCCATTAACATTGCTCTCTTGCATATTACCTGACATTAATTAATGATGCTGATTAGTTCCCAGGATTTACTTTTCCTTTTCTTGTTGGTTCTACAAGTTGTTTTCATCAAAGCCATGGTTTATCTATATTCTTCTAGTAAAATTTTAAATCCTCTTGTTCTGATTAAATATTTCATATTAAAGTAGTATTATCTGTCAGTTAAATAGTTGTCTAACTAGATATTAAAATAAATTAGCTGTACTTTCCTAATTTATATATTTATAAATTGAAGTTGACTTAACTTCAGGTTACATCGTAGGATGTTTTAAGTTTGGTAGAACCTAAAATTAAAGGGTTCACTAAAAGTGTTTTAAACAGAAAAGCAGTTTTCAATTAACTTGAAGTTTGCATTACATATATGTCCTGTCATTTGTCAGTGCTTTACTTAATTTATAACAATAATTATCATAATAATTATAATAGACATAATAATAATAAAATAGTGAGAACTATACTATCAATGTTATTTTGAGCCACATAGACCTTTGAAATCTAGAAACGTTCATCTTAGATTCCCTAATCCTAGAGTCTAGATAATCCAAATGTGTGCCTAAAATTATAATTTCTGAGATAGTACATTTCCTGTGGTTCCCTCTGCTTCTTGACTCATGTATGTTGTTCATTTACCTATAGACCCAGAGATGAAACTCAGGCTCTTATTGGTTTCCAACAAAACACACACACACACACATATACAGAAAACAGACAAGCAAATGACAATATAAAACCTTCTCAGAGAATAAATTTTTTTTTTTTTTTTTTTTTTTCTGTACGCGGGCCTCTCGCTGTTGTGGCCTCTCCCATTACGGAGCACAGGCTCCGGACGTGCAGGCTCAGCGGCCATGGCTCACGGGCTCAGCTGCTCCGCTGCATGTGGGATCTTCCCGGACCGGGGCACGAACCCGTGTCCCCTGTATCGGCAGGTGGACTCTCAACCACTGCGCCACCAGGGAAGCCCTGAGAATAAATATTTTAAGAAGATAAACTAATGACTTATACTCTCATACACATATAAAATAAATGCATGTCAAATGTTTTTTTTAATTTGGTAATCAGTGAAAGAACCAGAAAGATGTTACAACAGGTTCAAAAGTAAATTTGAAGAACCATATATAAATAGACAATTAAGAAATTTTGAAATGAATTTAAAATATATATAAAACAGGTGTGTCCACAGACAAACTCCGACTGCATTTTGTGGGACAAAATTAATTTTATTTGTATGAATCAGAATAACTTGCATTATTATCAATTTTCTACATTTTACATAGTTTTAAAATATCTCAAAGACAATGAAAGACTTAGATCATCTGGAAGAGTATGCTAGACAGGAAACCCATAATCTCGTTTTATTTATTTCAAAGTCTTTCACAATTTTTCCTTACAGTGTCCACCCTCACATCCTTTGATCTTAATATTCTCAAACATTATTCTTTATTCCAAAATGTCTCCTCTCAGTAGGTTTGATCTTATTATTTACATACATTCAGGAGTGCTAATTAACCATAAAGGCTACTGTAGGATTTTCTTTAGAAATATAGAGTTTTATAGAGGTAAAGGCCCTAGTGATTTATAGACACATAGACCTAGAGATGCATAGACAGCTTATAGTTTTAATTCTGCAATTCAAGAAACACAGAAGACAAAAATTCACTAGTCCAGATTTCAGAAAGCTCTTTTCCTTCCTGGTATGTATGAAAGTCTTAATTTGTTTGACCTCAAATTAATCAAACATACAAACAACAAACAGAATAACAAACCAAATTTCTCTTTTGGCTCTCACCCAATAGCTCATAAATTTCTATACTCCATTGCAGATCTCCCTCAACTTATGATGGGGTTACATCCTGATAAACCCATCATAAGTTGAAAATATTGTTAAGTTGAAATTGCATTTAATGTACATAACAGACCAAACATAATAGTTGAGCCTAACCCACCTTAAACGTGTTCAGAACACTTACATTAGCCTACAGTTGGGCAAAATCACCTAACATAAAGCCTGTTTTATAATGAAGTGTGGAATGTCTCAGATGATTTATTGAATACTGTACTGAAAGTAAAAAAACAGAATGGTTGTATGGGTACAGAATGGTGGCAAGTGTATTGGTTTTTACCCTCATGTTTGCATGGATGTTTGCAAGCTGTGGCTTGCTGCCATGCCCAGCACCATGAACGTATCCTACTGCATATTGCTAGTCCAGGAAAAGATTAACATACAAAATTTGAAATATGTTTTCTACTGAATGCATATTGTTTTCATACCATCATAAAGTTGAAAAATCGTTAAGTTGCACTATCGTTAAGTCAGGGACCATCTGTACATCAATTATTGATCATTAAATGGTCAAGATTATAAAATGAAATTCCCAATTATTGTTGCCACCAATGGGGTACAAACATCAGATGTCTGAGCAAACCAATATCTAAAGGATAATACAATATCAGCAGAGAGGGTAAAAAGCAAAGAAAATAAAACAAAAAACTAGAGAAATATCAAAGTTAAACTTCTTTTATCACTTGTATTTTACCCCTGAGAACCAAGAAAATATATACCTGAGCTCAAACTGCTCCTGAAAAACCCTTCACTGACAACACATTTACCTGTTCCTATCAAGTTAATTCATTGGGCATCTTGGTGGATGACTTCCAGAAGTGATATGTAATAAATTTTTAAAAATAAATGCATGTGAAAGATTTTACTTAGTTTATAAAGTAATAAAAAAGACAAGTAAGACATTACAGCTGGTTCAAAGGAAAATTAAAAGAAACACACACATAGACAGGGAAATAAGGTAAGCTGAAATAAATTTATAAATAAATGCAAATTAAGTTTATCTCTAGGGCAAGAATCAATTAAATGTTTCTGATAAAATTAATTTCTATGGAGAAGAATCATTTGCTTTGTTATCACTTATCTATACTTACAGAGTTGTAAAATATCTCAAAAACAATGCAAAACTAAGATAAGCCATAGGGGGACCTAGATAGGATATCCATGATTTTTTGGTCCATTTATATTTTTTCCCTTTTTTTTTTCTTACAATTTTGGTACCATTGAGTAGAGTACCTATTTCTAAGTAATTAAGGGTCATTATGAGGTTTCTTATTATAAACCAAAAAGCTAAAAATTAAATAAATGGGATAATAATTATAAACTTAAAATCATACCCTAAACTGTCCTGCATTTGAAAGTTCTCTCCAATCTCTGAACATATGATGAATCAAGGCTTTTTCCCTGTGGCATGACAAGTCTCAAACCCTTCTCTGTTCTTCATTCCTACTCCTTGTTTTCCACTCTCGAGATGTTATGGAAAACTGAAGAAGAGAAAAAACACAAACCAACACAACCAAAAAACACAAACCAACACATTTACAACAGAGTAAACATCTGGGATCTTTGGAGAGAAAATATTTCCTTGGCTTGTTGAGTAGTGTTGTCAGTTAAAGTGGAGCCAAAGGTTATGATGAGATATCACTTTGAGAATTACTTTGAATAAAAAGTATACGGTCTGTATAAACCATATACATTTTTACTAATATGGATGTAATGAACTATTAAGAACTAAGTCTAAATAGTATTCACTGATAAATATTAAACTTCTTTTTATTTAAGAACAGATTAGCATATATGATTTTTAGCAAATATTATAAGATAGGGATAAACAAAAGAGATCAAAGGATAGTAAGGATAGAGAAAAATAGGAAATGTAAAGTTCAGTGTGTTTATTCATGACTTTCAAAATGAAACAGCTGTTTCCATGGAAATCTTGTAATGAAATATTAAAAATAATAAAATTGCAATAATTTTTTTGATGTAGTGGTTATGATACATTTTTCTTCAAATACAAATTTGCTGCTATTCCAATTAAATTTAGGACACAAAGTCACATCATAATGTCACTGCTGAATTTAGGGAACATATAAGGCTATCATGTCAGGAAAACTAAAAAGACAGTGTGTGGATATTATGATTTAATGCCGTTTGCCACTGGTAATTCCTGGAGCTCAAAGTAATAATGTCTTACACATTAATGTGCAGTGAAATGAATGCTGCAGTAATCTCCACAGAAAGTTTAATTCCTTTGAGAGGATAAGGAGATAATATCAACTGTATTAATACCAAAAAATTATTAGGTAACATTAGAAGATCATATATATGTTTAATAATGTATATTAAACATATTTTACTATTTTACACTATTGTAAACTAAAAATATTGATTGACCTTCAGTTTGCCATTAAATTTTTAAATAAGATTTTCCTTTTTTGCAACTCAAAATGTAAATATATGCTTATAAATTCTTTATCAAATTTTTAAAAGTAATTTGTTGGCTACTTGACTTGTTTTGGCTTAATTTGGTTTGATATCTAATGAGAGTAGGTAGATATCTTTCTGTTTGCAAATATGTCTATTTCTTGGGGGAAGAAATCAAGTTAAAGTTTATCATTGCAAAATGCATAGTGAAACAGAGATAGAAGCATAAATACATACTCCATGGTATCTTTTTACTGAGCCCTTAAAACTTTATTGTGTCCCCAGGTTTCAATCTTAGAGGTAAAGAAAGCATTTGGCTCTGTGGTGGGGAGTTATGAGAAGTGTCTGTATTTGATCTCCTTATCATTAGAGAAGCTAGCAGCTGGAATTTTCCATTATGAGAGAGGATTTACAAATAATTCATCTATAACTGACAAGTTCTAGAATATTCTTAACTTTATCAAATCTACAGCAGTTACTTGGAGAGGGATTCTGTTCTAACTCAAACTAATTACGGGAATTTTCAACTAAAAGCAAAATACAGAGACCACGTTATTAGTTACCATCTTGAGAAAATCTTAGGGAATCTGCTTTTTGTTCTTCTAAAATGATTATTTTTACGTTGAGAAAAATTAGAATTAGTTAAAACATTTTTTTTTAATGTAAAGCATTGCTCTAGTTTCAGATATTCTTGAATTTTACTTAAATCTTTTTTCTCCCTTTTTTCCACACATTTGGATCTGGATAATATTAATCATCATGTTTAAATAATTTACATTATTTTTTATACTTTTGCTATTATATTTAAAGAGTGTAACACCTAATAATGCCACTTAAGTTAAATCAATCCCACGAAAATAGTTTATAAATTCTAGAAACATTGCATGGGATTTTTAGTGACATGTTCAAGATAGCATGATATTATTTGAATATAGATTTTGCAGTTGTAAATGCTGTTTTTAAAATTTTTAAAAATTATCATGAGCTGTTAACTAGCTCTATGAAGAGGCCTATGTGGTAAGGAATTAAGACCTCCTGCCAACCACCAGTGAGGAACTGAGACCTCCTGCCAAAAGCTATGTAAGTGTTATGGGTTGAACATACACTTACATTTTTGGAGTGCCCCCCAAAATTCATTTGTTGATATCTTAACCCCCAATACCTCATAATGTGACCTTATTTGGAAATAGGGTAACTGAACATAAAATTAGTTAAAAATGAAGTCATTAGGATAAGCTATAGTCCAATATTACTGATGTCCATAGAAAAAGGAGACATTTAAACACAGAAACAGACATACTAGAGGGAAGACAATATAAAGAGACACAGGGAGAAGATGCCATCTATAAGCAAAGGACAGAGGTGCAAAACAAATCCCAACCCTGCCAACAAATCAGTTTTGAACATCTAGCCTCCAGAACTGTGAGACAATAAATTCCTGCTGTTCTAAGCCACCCAGTTTGTGGCACTTTGTTACAGCAGCTCTGGAAAAGTAAATACATTAAGTGGGACAATAGTTTCAAGGTGAAATGGGAAATTTACTACAATGCACAAATATGTCCATTCAAGCATTTTTCATGTAGACCCATCAGTGATTTTGAAAATAACTTTAAAGTCTAAATGAAAGTCAGAAAAAAATATGTATTTGCTCTGAGATAGCTCACATTTTGTGATATAATTCATGCAAAATATTCTTTATACTTTCATCTCTGCTTATTTGTATTTTTATTTTTCACACACAGGAATAATTGTAAACAAATGACATTCAGATTATAGAAATGTTTGGAGAAAGAACTTTCCAAGTTCTTGTGCCTGAAATACTTATGCTCAGTAAGTAGAATTAAATCTTCCTTAAAGGAAAACTGTTAGACAAGGGTAGCCTTCAGCAGTAGTAATTTATACTCTGCAATTTATGAATTGCTTACTGACTTTATTATTGGGGGAACAAAATCCATCCTTGCTATAGGAACCTTTATATTCACTCTCATTGAATAAATTTGGAAGAAAGAACATATCAGTGCATTGTGATATCAACCATAAAGGATCTTTTAAATAGAATTTATTCTAAAATCTATATCATGTATGTCTTTATTCTATTCTGTAAGCATTTCTTGAGAATAAAACTTCACCAGATTTTTCCCCCAGTTTCAGATATAGATAAATAATACTTTAGAAATACTAATTTTTTTTCAATATTTCTTAAGTTGGCTTTCTTTTTATTCATGAAGCAACTAGGCTCTTTGACATTTTAGAAAGGGGATTTATAAGCAGAAAGAAGAAAAATAAAGATTTCCTCTCACTAAGCTTTGACTTGAGGGAGCCTAGGTTCTTGAAAAAGAAGAAAGGAATCATGACATAGACAATATTTTTGAAAAGATAATTATGAGTAAATTTAAACTACTGCCCTCTTTTCTTTTCCCCCACCTATATCTAGGCAAGAAAAGAATTCTCCCCAGACTGAGATTCTTTTGAAGAACAAACAATACAAGCTAATGTCACTAATGAAAAATGTTCCTGCTTTGTGTCCCCCTTCCCCAACCAAATCCCAAGGATAAGGAACTTAAGATGGATTTTGAGGAATTAACTGTGGTCATTAACTTCATATCCATATTTTAGATGTTACTATGAAGAGCTATTTCATTATAGCCCATCTCCCCGCCAAGACTGATTGACCTAACTTAATTCCTTAAATTTGTATATAGGTTGCCATATTTCAAAGTTTTTCTTCAGTGGTACCTGATAATGGTACTCACCATTGGGGGTATCTCACAGTTGTCAATAAGTCAGTGTTCAATGATCCCAATAGTTGACTGTCTTTGTGTAGGAAAAAAAATACATGATGATAAAGATGTAGATTTTAATTATTAACAAGTACCAAAATATTACAAGATCATTAAACTTTCAGTTACAAAATGAGAGACCTTGATTTTCAGTTAGAGGTTCTTGCAAGTATTTCCTTCATGTTGTTAAGTTCGGTGAAAAGAAAACAACCAAACAAATATTAAACTTCAAACAATTTTAAGAGACCGCTTGGCACAGAAAATACTTTAGAAAAATCAATATTAATTTTCAAAATATTTGCTACCTGAAGAAACCTTTCAAATATATAACCCTTTATGTATCTTCTAAGCGTTAGAATTTAAATGCACTGATATGCATTATTCCTTTTAGTTCTTGGAATGACCCATAACATATGACCATTAGTATTTTTAGTCTACATGATAGTGAAAATGAGTCTTACTGAAGTTGTTAATGTACTTGAAAATTGGAGCTGGAAATAGTTTTTATTCTGTGAGCCATTTTCTGAGTATCTTCTTTGTGCTAAACACCGGGATGCAAAAGTGGGTAAGATATGGTTTCCTATCATCCTCTACCTCAGACCACACTCTCAAGTACTTGAAAGATTGCATCTTTTCTAGAGTCTAGGAGGGCAAGACAGGTTAGTGTGAACGATGTAAACTGGGGCAGCACCAAAGCACTCATTCAGAAAGATCAAAGGCCATGCCACGTAACTATTCCGTTCCTTGCTTACTGCTGGGGCCTGGAGGGCCTAGCCTGCTATAAACTTCAGATCAGAAAGGTAGGGATGCCATTCTGTCCATCTTCCCTCACAATATCTAATTTAATCAGGTTTCTAGGCATCTTATCTAGAGCTTGTATGCTTGGGAATAATGGTTCTACAATTGTGCTCCTCACAGCCTATTGCAGATGCTTCCATTCACTAATCCCTCTAAAAGGCTGCACTCAAAATTAAACCACAGGCTTCAAGCTCCTCATCTATTTTCCAAATGGCAAACTTTTGCTTCCTGGCGCTTTTGAGAAAGAAATCTAAGTCTCTGGACATATAAACAAGTTTTCATTAGAGAAACTGAACACTAAATGTGAAAAGGGAAAAACCATCATAAAGAGTCCCTCCCATGCTTTTTGAAACAGCTAAACATTTTTGACATTGGTGTGCTTGTCCAGAGACCTCCAGGGTCCACCTGATTGAGTCAGTGTTCATGGAAACTTGTCAGAATCATTTTCCAGTTCTATGTGACCATTCTGCTATTGCCCCATTCAGCTGAGTGCAGTCATCCTTGCATTGCTGTCATTTTTTTTTTTTCATCCAGGCAGAGATAAGCTTCTTCTCTGAAAAAAAATATTTGGGCATTTAAAATCCTTTCAAAAAAATCAGGTAGCAGTTTATTTTCAGCTTGAACTGATGCATGTTGCTTAGTTCTCGTAAAAAATATTATAACATGGAATTGGCAATAAGGTCTATGCCCACATCCCTGAAGAAAATGTAAAATCAAGGCAGTAAGATTTTACTACAGAAAACTCCATGTTTGAGCCCCAGTGGAGACTACATAGGAACATACAAATGACCTACATAATGTATAGAATCTTTGCAGTTATAAGCTGTAATGAAAGATGAGAGAGAGATTTAAATTACCACACTCCAAAAAAACTGCTTGGAGCCAAGTGGTATTGGTGATGGCAGAAGGCAAAATAGTTAATCTAATTTAGGTACTTCATCAGCCTTGATCTAATATTAAACAAGGCAATGGCAGACCATGATATGAATATCAGCACAGTATTTGACTGACTTTCTTACATATAAGGGAGCCAGGACCATTTTGGATCTAAGTATTTCAGAAGAACTAGTGTGATCCTCATTCTTACGTAGAGTATGAAACTGAGAAAATAGCCAGGAGACAATGCGTCCTCCTACAGACAGAACACCTCTGAGAGGTGCATTACGTCTTTAGTGGGAGGATGTGACAAGAAGTGAAATCTTCTTTGTACTGTGAAAGAAGAGTGGCCATCAAGAAATCAATTAATTGCTTAAAGGTGATAATGAAACCCATCCTGAAGCAGTCTGCTACAGACTTAACCAGTCTGGAAAGAATGGCAGCAACAGTAAACATTATTCTTTGGTTTCCTTGGGCCTGCAAATTTTAGTTTCAGCAAGTACAGTGAAATTATCAAGGAAAATATTCAAGAATAGGTAAGAATATAAATGCTGGAATTCACTACTCATTATCAAGGTGAAAGAGTCATTTCCTAAAGACTGGTTTTCTTGAGTATATGATGATGGTAAAATGGATTGCTTCCGTTCATTTTCAACTTTGAATTTATTTTTCCCCATCCTTGGTAAAATCTTGGCTAGAGTCTATCCCAATTTAGATCAATGTCAAAAATAACCCTCTGAAATTAACCAAACTTTAATCAACCTCACACAGGCAATTTTTTATTTGAGAGAATAGCAAGCCAATTATTAAAATAAAAATCATTAAAGCTTAGTTTAGATACCATCAAAACCATTTAGGGGGCTTCCCTGGTGGCGCAGTGGTTGAGAGTCCACCTGCCGATGCAGGGGACGCGGGTTCGTGCCCCGGTCTGGGAAGATCCCACATGCCGCAGAGCGGCTGGGCCCGTGAGCCATGGCCGCTGAGCCTGTGCGTCCGGAGCCTGTGCTCCGCAACGGGAGAGGCCACAACAGTGAGAGGCCCACGTAACGCAAAGAAAAAAAAAAATTATGTTGGGTTTTTTTTTAACATCTTTACTGGAGTACAATTGCTTTACACTGGTGTGTTAGTTTCTGCTTTATAACAAAGTGAATCAGTTATACATATACATATGTCCCCATATCTCTTCCCTCTTGCGTCTCCCTCCCTCCCACCCTCCCTATCCCACCCCTCTAGGTGGGCACAAAGCACCGAGCTGATCTCCCTGTGCTATGTGGCTGCTTCCCACTAGCTATCTATTTTACATTTGGTAGTGTATGTCCATGCCACTCTCTCACTTTGTCACAGCTTACCCTTCCCCCTCCCAGTGTCCTCAGGTCCATTCTCTACGTCTGCATCTTTATTCCTGTCCTGACGCTACGTTCTTCAGAACCACTATTTGTTTTTAAAGATTCCATATATATGTGTTAGCATACGGTGTGTGATTTTTCTCTTTCTGATTTACTTCACTGTGTGTGACACACTCTAGGTCCATCTACCTCACTACAAATAACTCAATTTCGTTTCTTTTCATGGCTGAGTAATATTCCATTGTATATATGTGCCACATCCTCTTTATCCATTCATCTGTCGATGGGCACTTAGGTTGCTTCCATGTCCTGGCTATTGTAAATAGAGATGCAATGAACATTGTGGTACATGACTCCTTTTTTTTTTTTTTGCGGTACACGGGCCTCTCACTGTTGTGGCCTCTCCCATTGCGGAGCACATGCTCTGGGCGCGCAGGCTCAGCAGCCATGGCTCACGGGCCCAGCCGCTTCGCGGCACGTGGGATCCTCCCGGGGCAGGGCATGAACCTGCATCCCCTGCATTGGCAGGCGGACTCTCAACCACTGCACCACCAGGGAAGCCCCAACTTGACTCTTCTTTTTTTGTTTTGTTTTTTTTGTTTTGCGGTAGGTGGGCCTCTCACTGCTGTGGCCTCTCCCGTTGCAGAGCACAGGGTCCGGATGCACAGGTTCAGTGGCCATGGATCACGGGCCTAGCCGCTCCGTGGCATGTGGTATCTTCCCGGACCGGGGCACGAGCCCGTGTCCCCTGCATTGGCAGGCGGACTCTCAACAACTGCGCCACAAGGGAAGCCCCATGACTCTTTTTGAATTATGGTTTTCTCAGGGTTTCTGCCCAGTAGTGATATTGCTGTATCATAAGGTAGTTCTATTTTTAGTTTTTTAAGGAACCTCCATACAGTTCTCCATATGGCTGTGTCAATTTACATTCCCACCAACAATGCAGAAGGGTTCCCTTTTCCCACACCCTCACCAGCATTTATTGTTTGCAGATTTTTTGATGATGGCCATTCTGACTGGTGTGAAGTGATACCTCATTGTAGTTTTGATTTGCATTTCTCTAATGCTTAGTGATATTGAGTATCCTTCATGTGTTTCTTGGCACTCTGTATATCTTCTTTGGAGAAATGTCTATTTAGGTCTTCTGCCTACTTTTGGATAGGGTTGTTTGTTTCTTTGATATTGAGCTGCATGAGCTGCTTGTAAAATTTGGAGATTAATCCTTTGTCAGTTGCTTCATTTGCAAATATTTTCTCCCATGCTGAGGGTTGTCTTCTCATCTTGTTTATATTTTGCTTTGCTGTACAAAAGCTTTTACGTTTAATTAGGTCCCATTTGTTTATTTTTATTTTTATTTCCATTACTCTAGGAGGTGGGTCAAAAAGGATCTTGCTGTGATTTATGTCATACACTGTTCTGTTTATGTTTTCCTCGAAGAGTTTTAGTGTCTAATCTTACATTTAGGTCTTTAATCCATTTTGAGTTTATTTTTGTGTATGGTATTAGGGAGTGTTCTAATTTCATTCTTTTATATGTAGCTTTTCCTAGCACCACTTATTGGAGAGGCTGTCTTTTCTCCATTGTATATACTTGCCTCCTTTATCAAAGATAGGGTGACCGTATGTGCATGGCATTATCTCAGGACTTTCTTTCCTGTTCCATTGATCAATATTTCTGTTTCTGTGCCAGTACCATACTGTCTTGATTACTGGACCTTTGTAGTATAGTCTGAAGTCAGGGAGCCTCTTTCCTCCAGCTCTGTTTTTCTTTCTCAAGATTGCTTTGGCTATTTGGGGTCGTTTGTGTTTCCATACAAATTGTGAAAATTTTTGTTCTATTTCAGTAAAAAATGCCATTGGAAGTTTCATAGGGATTGCTTTGAATCTGTAGATTGCTTGGGTAATATAGCCTTTTTCACAATGTTGATTCTTCCAATTCAAAAACATAGTATATCTCTCTATCTGTTTGTATCATCTTAAATTTCTTCATCAGTGTCTTATAGTTTTCTGCATACATGCCTTTTGTCTCCTTCAGTAGGTTTTTTCCTAGGTATTTCATTCTTTTTGTTGCAATGGTAAATGGGAGTGTTTTCTTAATTTCTTTTTCAGATTTTTCATCATTAGTGTGTAGGAATGCAAGAGATTTCTGTGCGTTAATTTTGTATCCTACTACTTTACCAAATTCATTGATTAGCTCTAGTAGTTTTCTGGTAGCATCTTTAGAATTCTCTATGTATAGTATCATGTCATCTGCAAACAGTGAAAGCTTTACTACTTCTTTTCCAATATGGATTCCTTTTATTTCTTTTTCTTCTCTGATTGCTGAGGCTAAAACTTCCAAAACTATGTTGAGTAATAGTGGTGAGAGTAGGCAACCTTGTCTTGTTCCTGATCTTATTGGAAATGGTTTCAGTTTGTCACAATTGAGGACAATGTTAGCTGTGGGTTTGTCATATATGACCTTTTTTATGTTGAGGTAAGTACCCTCTATGCTAACTTTCTGGGGGGGGTTTAATCATAAATGTGTGTTGAATTTTGTTGAAAGCTTTTTCTGCATCTATTGAGATGATCATATGGTTTTTCTCCTTCAATATGTTAATATGTTGTATTGCATTGATTGATTTGCGTATATTGAAGAATTCTTGCATTCCTGGGATAGACCCCACTTGATCATGGTGTATGATCCTTTTAATGTGCTACTGGATTCTGTTCGCTAGTATTTTGTTGAGGATTTTTGCATCAATGTTCATCAGTGATACTAGCCTGAAGTTTTCTTTCTTTGTGACATCTTGGTCTGGTTTTGTTATCAGGGTGGTTGGTGCCCTCATAGAATGAGTTTGGGAGTGTTCCTTCCTGTGCTATGTTTTGGAAGAGTTTGAGAAGGATAGGTGTTAGCTCTTCTCTAAATGTTTGATAGAATTCACCTGTGAAGCCATCTGGTCCTGTGCTTTTGTTTGTTGGAAGATTTTTAATCACAGTCTCAATTCCTGTGCTTGTGATTGGTCTGTTTATATTTTCTATTTCTTCCTGGTTCAGACTCAGATGGTTATGCTTTTCTAAGAATGTGCCCATTTCTTCCAGCTTGTCTATTTTATTGGCATATAGTTGCTTGTAGTTCTCTCTCATGATCCTTTTTATTTCTGCAATGTCAGTTGTTACTTCTCCTTTTTCATTTCTAATTCTATTGACGAGTCATCTCCCTTTTTTTTTTGATGCGTCTGGCTAATGGTTTATCAATTTTGTTTATCTTCTCAAAGAACCAGCTTTTAGGTTTTTTTTTATCTTTGCTATTGTTTCCTTCATTTCTTTTTCATTTATTTCTGATCTGATCTTTATGATTTCTTTCCTTCTGCTAACTTTAGGGTTTTTTTTTGTTCTTTCTCTGATTGTTTTAGGTGTAAGTTTAGGTTGTTTATTTGAGATGTTTCTTGTTTCTTGAGGTAGGATTGTATTGCTATAAACTTCCCTCTTAGAACTGCTTTAGCTTCATCCCATAAGTTTTGGGTCATTGTGTTTTCATTGTCATTTGTTTCTAGGTAGTTTTTGATTTCCACTTTGATTTCTTCAGTGATCTCTTGGTTATTAAGTAATGTATTGTGTAGCCTCCATGTATACATATTGTTTTACAGTTTTTTCCTATAATTGATATCTAGTCTCATAGCGTTGTATTTGGTAAAGGCACTTAATATGATTTCAATTTTCTTACATTTACCAGGACTTGATTTGTGATCTAAGATATGATCTATCCTGGAGAATGTTCCATGAACACTTGAGAAGAAAGTGTTCTGTTGTTTTTGGATGGACTGTCCTATAAATATCAATTACTTCCATCTTGTTTAATGTGTCATTTAAAGCTTGTGTTTCCTTATTTATTTTCATTTTGGATGATCTGTCCATTGGTGAAAGTGGGGTGTTAAAGTGCCCTACTATGATTGTGTTACTGTCGATTTCCCCTTTTATGGCTGTTAGTGTTTGCCTTATGTATTGAGGTGCTCCTATTTTGGTGCATAAATGTTTACAATTGTTATATCTTCTTCTTGGATTGATCCCTTGATCATTATGTAGTGTCCTTCTTTGTCTCTTGTAATAGTCTTTGTTCTAAAGTCTATTTTGTCTGGTATGAGAATTGCTACTCCAGCTTTCTTTTGATTTCCATTTGCATGGAATATCTTTTTCCATCCCCTCACTTTCAGTTTGTATGTGTCCCTATGTCTAAAGTGGGTCTCTTGTAGACAACACATATACAGGTCTTGTTTTTGTATCCTTAGGCCAGTCTGTATCCTTCAGTTGGAACATTTAATCTATTTACATTTATGGTAGTTATCGATATGTATATTCCTATGACTATTTTCTTAATTGTTTTGGGTTTGTTGTTGTAAGCCTTTTCCTTCTCTTGTTTCCTGCCTAGAGAAGTTCCTTTAGCATTTGTTATAAAGCTGGTTTGGTGGTGCTGAATACTCTTAGTTTTTGCTTGTCTCTAAATGTTTTAATTTCTCCATCAAATCTGAATGGATGCTTACTGGGTAGAATAATCTTGGTTTTAGGTTTTTCTCTTTCATCACTTTAAATATGTCTTGCCACTCCCTTCTGGCTTGCAGAGTTTTTGCTGAAAGATCAGCTGTTATCCTTATGGGGATTCCCTTGTATGTTATTTGTTGTTTTTCCTTTGCTGCTTTTAATATTTTTTCTTTTATTTAATTTTTGATAACTTAATTAATATGTGTCTTGGCATGTTTCTTGTTGGATTTATCCTGTGTGGGACTCTCTGTGCTTCCTGGACTTGACTATTTCCTTTCTCATATTAGGGAAGTTTTCAAGTATAATCTCTTCAAATATTTTCTCAGTCCCTGCTTTTTCTCTTTTTCTTCTAGGACCCCTATAATTTGAATATTTGTGTGTTTAATGTTGTCCCAGAGGTCTCTGAGACTGTCCTCAGTTGTTTTCATTGTTTTTTCTTTGTTCTGCTCTGCAGTAGTTATTTCCACTATTTTATCTTCCAGGTCACTTATCCGTTCTTCTGCCTCAGTTACTCTTCTATTGATTCCTTCTAGAGAATTTTTAATTTCATTTATTGTGTTGTTCATCATAGTTTGTTTGCTGTTTAGTTCTTCTAGGTTCTTGTTAAACGTTTCTTGTATTTTTTCCATTCTATTTCCAAGATTTTGGATCATCTTTACTATCCTTACTCTGAATTTTTTTTCAGGTAGACTGCCTATTTCCTCTTCATTTGTTAGGTCTGATGGATTTTTACCTTGCTCCTTCATCTGCTGTGTATTTCTGTGTCTTCTCATTTTGTTTAACTTACTGTGTTTGGGGGTCTCCTTTTTGTTGCCTGCACATTCGCAGTTCCCATTGTTTTTGGTGTCTACCCTCAGTGGCTAGGGTTGGTTCAGTGGGTTGTGTAGGCTTCCTGATGGAGGGAACTGGCGGCTGTGTTCTGGTGGATGAGGCTGGAACTTGCCTTTCTAGTGGGCAGGGCCACATCTGATGGTGTGTTTTAGGGTGTCTTGTGACCTTATTATGATTTGAGGCAGCCTCTCTGCTAATGGGTGGTGTTGTGTTCCTGTCTTGCTAGTTGTTTGGCATAGGGTGTCCAGAACTGTAGCTTACTGGTCGTTGAGTGGAGCTGAGTCTTAGTGTTGAGATGGAGATCTCTGGGAGAGATCTTTCTCCGTTTAATATTATGTGAAGCCGAGATGTCTCTTGGACCAATGTTCTGAACTCGCCTCTCCCACCTCAGAGGAGCAGGCCTGACACCCGGTCAGAGCACAAAGACCCTGTCCACCCCACAGCTCAGAAGAAAAGGAAGAGAAAAAGAAAGAAAAGAAAGAAAAAGAGAAAATTAAATTGTTATTAAAACAAAAATAATTAAAAATTTTTAAAAATTAAAAAGTAATAAAAAAAGAAAAAACTAAAGTAAGGAAGAAGAGAGCAACCAAACCGAAAAACAAATCCACCAACAAAAACAAATGCTAAAAATTATACTACAAAAAAATCCCCACAGGGCTTCCCTGGTGGCGCAGTGGTTGGGAGTCCTCCTGCCAATGCAGGGGAAATGGGTTCGTGCCCCAGTCTGGGAAGATCCCACATGCCGTGGAGTGGCTGGGCCCATGAGCCATGGCCGCTGAGCCTGCGCGTCCGGAGCCTGTGCTCTGCAATGGGAGAGGCCACAACAGTGAGAGCCCTGCGTACAGCAAAAAAAAATACATAAAAAAAAAATTTTAAATCCCCACAAACAAACAAACAAAACCGACAGACAGTACCCTAGGGCAAATGGTAAAAGCAAAGCTATACAGAAAAAAATCACATAAAGAAGCATACACATACAAGTCACAACAAGAGAAAAAGGAAAAAAATATATATATCTTTGCTCCCAAAGTCCACCACCTCAATTTTGGGATGATTCATTGTCTATTCAGGTATTCCACAGATGAAGGGTACATCAAGTTGATTGTGAAAATTTAATCCGCTGTTCCTGAGGCTGCTGGGAGAGATTTCCCTTTCTCTTCTTTGTTCACACATCTCCTAGGGCTCAGTTTTGGATTTGGCCCTGCCTCTGCGTGTAGGTCGCCTGAAGACGACTGTTCTTCGCTCAGACAGGACAGGGTTAAAGTAGCAGCTGATTAGGGGGCTCAGGCTTATTCAGGCCAGGGGGCGGAAGGCAGAAGGGAGGGAATGTGGGGTGAGCCTGCAGTGGCAGAGGCCAGTGTGATGTTGCAACAGCCTTAGGCACACTGTGTGTTCTCCTGGGGAAGTTGTCCCTGGATCACAGGACCCTGACAGTGGTGGGCTGCACAGGCTCCCGGGAGCATGTGTCTGGTGTCTGCACTGATAGCCGCCGCTCGCACCCATCTCTGGAGCTTGTTTAGGCATTGCTCTAAATCCTCTCTCCTCTTGCACCCCGAAACAATGGTCTCTTTCCTCTTAGGCATTTCCAGACTTTTTTATGGACTCTCTCCCAGCTAGCTGTGGCACAATAGCCCCTTCAGGCTGGGTTCACGCAGCCAACCCCAGTCCTCTCCCTGGAATCTGACCTCAGAAGCCTGAGCCTCAGCTCCAGGCCCCCACCCACCCCGGCGGGTGAGCAGAAAAGCCTCTCAGGCTGGTGAGTGCTGGTCGGCACTGATCCTTTCTGCAGGAATCTCTCTGCTTTGCCCTCTGCACCCCTGTTGCTGTGGTCTCCTCCGTTGCTCCAAAGCTTCCCCCACACCACCCACTCCCTGTCTCTGCCAGTGAAGGGGCTTCCTAGTGTGTGGAAACTTTTCCTCCTTCACAGCTCCCTCCCAGTGGTGCAGGTCCCATCCCTATTCTTTTGTCTCTGTTATTTCTTTTTTCTTTTGCCCTACCCAGGTACGTGGGGAATTTCTTGTCTTTTGGGAAGTCTGAGGTCTCCTGCCAGCGTTCAGTAGGTGTTCTGTAGGAGTTGTTCCACGTGCAGATGTATTTCTGATGTATTTGTGGGGAGGAAGACGATCTCCATGTCTCACTCCGTAGCCATCTTGAGATCTCTCCCATTTATGTTTTATTATATTTTATTATAAAATCACTTTATGTTATTACTTTAGGATTAATATATTTACCTTAAAATTGTATTATTACTAAAATGATCTTACACTGGTAATGAGGTTTTTCTGTTTTCTTTCTCCCTTTTGAATTTAGTATATATCTTTTCCTCTTAGAAATAAAAATACAAATATGTAATTATATATATATAAGCATTATTTGAGTTTTATGTATTATAAAAAGTCATTTTTCTACTTTCTAATACTTATGGAATATTTTCTTAATTTAATTTATTTATTTTTTATACAATAGGTTTTTTTTTTTTTTTTTTTTTTTTTTTTTTTTGCTTTAAAACAATTTCTCTCTTCTTTTGGTATGAAAATAATGTAGTGAATGGGAAAATTTTCATGAAACAGTGAAGGACAGCTCTAGTCCCTTATGCATGCTATGAGGAATCCCCCAACTGAGCAGTTTGATATTTCCACAAGAGGCCACACATTTCCATGCCCCATTTCAGGGAGGGAGGTGTTCATGTTGGATATTCCCCACTTGTCCTTCTAGATCCATTCTCCTCCCTTCTCCACCATGCTCTGTGTTCTGGAAGCTGATCACAATGGACAACATCAATTGAGCACCATAGCTCTCTGGCAAAGAGAGACACCAACAGCAGATCAGTGAATTTATTCTCTCAGCCCCCTTCCTCCTGGGCCAAGAATTGGCAAGGTTGCTTCCTCTCCCAGGGACTTCAGTTCCTGTTGGGTGTCCTTCTCTATACCTATATGATTTATTTATTTATTTATATTTAATTTATTTTTTTTATACAGCAGGTTCTTATTAGTTATCTATTCTATACTTATTGATATATATATGTCAATCCCAATCTCCCAATTCATCCCACCACCACCACCCCCAATTTCCCCCGTTTGTGTCCATATGTTTGTTCTCTACATCTGTGTGTCTATTTCTGCCTTGCATATGGGTTCATCTGTACCATTTTTCTAGATTCCACACACATGTGTTAATATATGATATTTGTTTTTCTCTTTCTGGCTTACCTCACTCTGTATGACAGTCTCTATGACCATCCACATCTATACAAATGACCTAATTTCATTCCTTTATATAGCTGAGTAATGTTCTGTTGTATATATGATGTACCACATCTTCTTTATCATTCGTCTGTCCATGGGCATTTAGGTTGCTTCCATGACCTGGCTATTGTAAATAGGGCTGCAATGAACATGGTGGTACATGACTCATTTGGAATTTTGGATTTTCTCAGGGTATATGTCCAGTAGTGGGATTGCTGTGTCATATGCGAGTTCTATTTTTAGTTTTTTAAGTAATCTCCATAGTGTTCTCCATAGTGGCTGTATCAATTTACATTCCCACCAACAGTGCAAGAGGGTTCCCTTTTCTCTACCCCCTCTCCAGCATTTATTCTTTGTAGTTATTCTGATGATGCCTATTCTAACTGGTGTGAGATGATACCTCATTGTAGTTTTCATTTTCCTTTCTCTAATAATTAGTGATGTTGAGCAGTTTTACATGTGCCTCTTGGCCATCTGTATGTCCTTCTTGGAGAAATGTATATTTAGGTCTTCTGCCAATTTTTTGATTAGGTTGTATGTGTTTTTAATATTGAGCTGCGTGAGTTGTTTATATGTTTTGGAGATTAATCCTTTGTTTATTCATTTGCAAATATTTTCCCCCATTCTGAGGGTTGTCTTTTTGTCTTATTTTTGGTTTCTTTTGCTGTGCAAAAGCTTTTAAGTTTCATTAGGTCCATTTGTTTATTTTTGTTTTTCTTTCCATTACTCTAGGAGGTGGGTCAAAAAAGATCTTGCTGTGTTTTATGTCACAGACTGTTCTTCGTATGTTTTCCTCTAAAAGTAGATAGTGTCCGGTCTTACATTTACATCTTTGATCCATTTTGAGTTTATTTTTGTGTATGGTGTTAAGGAGTGTTCTACTTTCATTCTTTTACTTGTACATGTCCAGTTTTCCCAGCACCACTTATCGAAGAGGCTGTCTTTCCTCCATTGTATACCCTTGCCTCCATTGTCTTAGATGCGTGGGTTTATCTCATGGCTTTCTATCCTGTTCCATTGATCTATATTTCTGTTTTTGTGCCAGTACCATACTGTCTTGACTACTGTAGCTTTGTATTATAGTCTGAAGTCAGGGAGTCTGATTCATCCAGCTCTGTTTTATTTCCCTCAAGATTGCTTTGGCTATTTTGGGTCTTTTGTGTCTCCATACACATTTTAAGATTTTTTTGTTCTACTTCTGTAAAAAATGCCATTGGTAATTTGATAGGGGTTGCATTGAATCTGTAGATGGCTTTGGGTAGTGTAGTCATTTTCACAATATTTATTCTTCCAATCCACAAACATGGTATATGTCTCCACCTGTTTGTGTCATTTTAAATTTCTTTCATCAGTGTCTTATAGTTTTCTGAGTACAGGTCTTTTACCTCCTTAAATAGGTTTATTCATAGGTATTTTATTCTTTTTGTTGCAATGGTGAATGGGATTGTTTCCTTAATTTCTCTTTCATATCTTTTGTTGTTAGTGTACAGGAATGCAAGAGATTTCTGTGCATTAATTTTGTATCCTGCAACTTTACCATATTCATTGATTAGCTCTAGTAGTTTTCTGGTGCATCTTTAGTATTATCTATGTATAGTGTCATGTCACCTGCAAACCATGACAGTTTTACTTCTTCCTTTCTGATTTGTATTCCTTTTATTTATTTGTCTTCTCTGATTGCCATGGCTAAGACTTCCAAATATATGTTGAATAATAGTGGTGACAGAGGACATCCTTGTCTTGTTCCTGATCCTAGAGTAAATGCCTTCAGTTTTTCACCACTGAGAATGATGTTTGCTGTGGATTTGTTTTATATGACCTTTATTATATTGAGGTGGGTTTCTTCTATGCCCACTGTCTGGAGATTTTTTTATCATAAACAGTTGTTGAATTATGTCAAAAGCTTTTTCTGCATCTATTGAGATGATCATATGGTTTTTCTTCTTCAATTTGTTAATATGGTGTATCACATTGATTTATTTGCATATATTGAAGAGTCCTTGCATTCTTGGGATAAATCCCACTTGATCACAGTGTATGATCCTTTTAATGTGTTGTTGGATTCTGTTTGCTAGTACTTTGTTGAGGATATTTGCATCTATATTCATCATTGATATTGGTCTGTGATTTTCTTTTTATGTAGTATATCTGTCTGGTTTTGTTATCAGGGTGATGGTGGCCTCGTAGAATGAGTTTGAAAGTGTTCTTTTCTCTGCAGTTTTTTGGAAGAGTTTGAGAAGAATGGATGTTAGCTCTTCTCTAAATGTTTGATAGAATTCACCTGTGAGGCCATCTGGTCCTGGACTTCTCTTTATTGGAAGATTTTTAATCACAGTTTCAGTTTCAATACTTGTGTTTGGTCTGTTCATATTTTCTAATTCTTCCTGATCAGTCTTGAAAAGTTGTACCTTTCCAAGTATTTGTCCATTTCTTCCAGGTTGTCCATTTTATTGGCATAGAGTTTCTTGTAGTTGTCTCTTATGATGCTTTGTATTACTGTGGTGTCAGTTGTAACTTATCATTTTTTATTTCTAATTTTATTGATTTGAGTCTTCTCCCTCTTTTCATTCATGAGTCTGGCTAAAGGTTTATCAATTTTGTTTATCTTCTCAAAGAACCAGCTTTTAGTTTTATTGATGTTTGCTATTGTTTTCTTTGTTTCTATTTCATTTATTTCTGCTCTGATCTCTATGATTTCTTTCCTTCTACTAACTTTGGGTTTTGTTTGTTCTTCTTTCTTTTGTAAGGTTAGATTGTTTATTTGAGATTTTTCTTGTTTCTTGAGCTAGTATTTTATTGCTATATACTTCCCTCTTAGAACTGCTTTTGCTGCATCCCATAGGGTTTGGATCATCATGTTTTTGTTGTCATTTTTCTCTAGGTATTTTTTTATTTCCTCTTTGATTTCTTCAGTGATCTCTTGGTTATTTAGTAACGTATTGTTTAGCCTCTGCGTGTTTTTGTTTTTATGGTTTTTTCCCTGTAATTGATTTCTAACCTCACAGCACTGTGGTCAGAAAAGATGCTTAATATGAGTTCAGTTTTTTAAAATTTACCAAGGCTTGATTTGTGACACAAGTTGTGATATCTCCTGAGAATGTTCTGTGTGCATGTGAGAAGAAAGTGTAGTCTGGTATTTTCAGATGGAATGTGCTATAAATATCAATTAAATCTATCTGCTTTATTGTGTCCTTTAAAACTTGTTTTCCTATTAATTTTCTGTCTGGATGATCTGTCCATTGGAGTAAGTGAGGTGTTAAAGTCCCCCACTATTACTGTGTTACTGTCAATCCCTCTTTTTTTTTTTTTTTGCGGTATGTGGGCCTCTCACTGTTGTGGCCTCTCCCGTTGCAGAGCACAGGCTCTGAACACGCAGGCTCAGCAGCCATGGTTCATGGGCCCAGCTGCTCTGTGGCATGTGGGATCTTCCCAGACCGGGGCATGAACCCGCATCCCCTGCATCGACAGGCAGACTCTCAACCACTGCGCCTCCAGGGAAGCCCTCAATTCCTCTTTTATACCTGTCAACATTTGCCTTATATATTAAGATGCTCCTATGTTGGATGCATAAATAATTATAATTCTTATATCTTCTTCTTGGTTGATCCCTTGATCATTATGTACTGTCCTTCCTTATCTCTTGTAACATTCTTTATTTTAAAGTCCATTTTATCTGTTATGAGTATTGCTACTCCAGCTTTCTCTTGATTTCCATTTCCATGGAATATCTTTTTCCATCCCCTCACTTTCAGTCTGTGTGTGTCGCTAGGTCTGAAGTGGGTCTCTGGCAGACAGCATATATATGGGTCTTTTTTTTGTATCCATTCAGCGAGCCTGTGTATTTGAGTTGGACCATTTAATCCTTTCACATTTAAGGTAATTATCAATATGTATGTTCCTATTACCACTTTCTCAATTGTTTTGGGTATTTTTTTTAGGTCCTTTTCTCCTCTTGTGTTTCCCACTCAGAAATGTTCCTTTAGCATTTGTTGTAGAGTTGGTTTGGTGATGCTGAACTCTCTTAGCTTTTGTTTGTCCATAAAGCTTTTAATTTCTCCATCAAATCTGAATGAGAACCTTGCCAGGTAGAGTAATCTTGGTTGTAGGCTCTTCCCTTTCATTACTTTAAGTATATCATGTCACTCCCTTCTGGCTTGTAGAGTTTCTGCTGAGAAATCTGCTGTTAACCTCATGGGAATTCCCTTGTATGTTATTTGTCATTTTTCCCTTGGAGCTCTTAATAAATTTTCTTTGTCTTTAATTTTTGTCAGTTTGATTACTATGTGTCTCAGCATGTTTCACCTTGACTTTATCCTACCTGGGACTCTGTGCCTCCATGACTTGGGTGGCTATTTCCTTTCCCATGTTAGGGAAGTTTTCGACTATAATCTCTTCAAATATTTTCTCAGGTCCTTTCTCTCTCTCTTCTCTTTCTGGGATCCCTATAATGTGAATGTTGTGGCATTTAATGTTGTCCCAGAGGTCTGTTAGGCTGTCTTCACTTCTTTTCATTCTTTTTTCTTTATTCTGTTCTGCAGCAGTGAAGTCCACCATTTTGTCTTCTTGGTCACTTATCCGTTCTTCTGCCTCAGTTATTTTGCTATTGATTCCTTCTAGTGTAGTTTTCATTCGAGTTATTGTATTGTTCATCTCTGTTTGTTTGTTCTTTAATTCTTCTAGGTCTTTGTGAAACATTTCTTGCATCTTCTTCATCTTTGCCTCCATTCTTTTTCCGAGGTCCTGGATCATCTTCACTATCATTATTCTGAATTCTTTTTCTGGAAGGTTGCCTATCTCCACTTCATTTAAATGTTTTTCTGGGGTTTTATCTTGTTCCTTCATCTGGTCCATAGTCCTCTGCCTTTTCATTTTATCTATCTTTCTGCAAATGTGGTTTTCATTCCACAGGCTGCAGGATTGTAGTTCTTCTTGATTCTGCTGCCTTCTGCTGGATGAGGCTAACTAATATTTTCTTAATTTCTTATGTGTGTTAGTCTTGCATCAAACTTTCGTAACATGAAAATAAAAGGTTGGCTCTCTACTTTCATGCTGTGTTAAAAATTACTTTGCACCAGGAAAATTTGAAGATATATTAAAATTACCAAAACAGTTTCAGTAAATGAAAACTACTTACTCAAAATAGTATTTTCTTTGTTCCCTTATGAAGCTGCCTCTTAGATATCAATGGTTGACTTTTAATGGGTTTTTTTTTTGTAGTATTCATTTAAATGTGTTATTCATGAGGTTTAGGTAATGTTTCTCCAAAAGTCCTCATGAGGGCTTCCACACTGCAAAAGTGTCTGATATGTGTGCCGTGCTTTTTATCTGGCTTCCTAGAATTTTCCTTAAGCCTGACTCCTGACTCCTCTCACTTCCCTCACCTAAGACCCAACCCTAGTTAATGCCTGCTGTGTCCATCTGGCTGTGGGGAACTCACCTATCCTTGCCATGCTAAAAAGTGGAAATGCATGC
Organism: Pseudorca crassidens; assembly: GCF_039906515.1. Taxonomy (NCBI): domain Eukaryota; kingdom Metazoa; phylum Chordata; class Mammalia; order Artiodactyla; family Delphinidae; genus Pseudorca; species Pseudorca crassidens. Next base: position 89,951,898 of record NC_090297.1, read on the forward strand.
TTTCTCCATTACCTTTTATCCTCAACCAGCCATCAGTAGAAGCTCTGTATTATCTATCAAGTTCAGAATCCTCCAGGCAAGAACACACCAGTTGTATGTTTATCCCCAAGTTCCAGAATTCAGTATTAAGCTCTCGAATACTCTTACCATGCCTTTCTCTAATTGCCACACCAGGCTGGGTCTATGAGATTTTGGGTGAAATACTTGTCACTCAGTTTTATACATTCCTTCACTGTCTCAACAGCTAGGTTTGGGAAGGGCCATTCTTCCTTTCCTCCATAAGGAAAGGTAGAGAAATTCTCCAGTATTCCCCATAAAACCCAAAATCCAGTAATTCTCACTTAACTTCTTTTCAAATATCTAATTTTTGCTCACATTAAGGATTGAATTATTAAGTAAATGTCACATGACAAGTTTTCCAGTTTTCCTAGGGGGAGTATTTGGCTTAATTTGGAAAAAGGGGAAATTTAATTCCCCCTTTTTTCCCTATTTGTTGCTCTAGCTAAAATTATGATCCATGAAAAGTCTCAGTTGAAGTTATTTTATATGTTAATGGAATATAATTAATTTTGCATTACCATTCAACCAATTATTACAATTTAGCTAGAGTATTTTCATGGTAACTTGGTCAAATTATTAAGCTCTCACCATGTTTTTAGCAACCAGGTCCAATGGAAAAGTAAAACATGGTGGTGCTCCATTTGGAGAGTCAATATTTATACATATAATTCAACAATTACAGAAAAAACAAACCAAAAAAGACAGGTATTATTGCTACAGGCATACTAAGAGTAACTGGTGTTTGGGGAAGAGTGCAATGGGTATAGACTGCTATAATCACAAAAATATTTAAAGTTAGTTTATGCCTTGAAAGATGCAGATAAACCTGGGCTAGTATACAGGGAAGATTAATTCTGGAGCTGTGGGAATATGCAGAGCAGTGGAGTTGGCAGGCATGGCACATGGACATAGAGGAAAGTAGTTTGACCAGATTCCAATAAGGATGTTGAAAAATAATGGGAGGAATAGTTTTTAAGAGGAAGGAGTGAGACCTATTAGGGAAGATACTAATCAGCACAAAAATACCTTAATAGAGCCATTATAGTACTTTACTTATGGGAAATACAGAAAAATTATGCTTTAAGGAATGACCTGTTAATTCTCTAGGTATTTTCTCACTCAGTTAAGGAAAGAAACTAACTAGGCAGTTAAAACCACAATGACCATATTCTGTTGAACATATATTAAGTAAAAACCTAGCGACAGATAATGTGAGACATAATGAAAAATATATGATAATGACTACCTTCAATGAGTTTATATATTCTAAGTGAGTGGTTGATAAACAAATGCTTCCCTATTAATGTGAAGAAGTCTAGAGAGTCCTAAAAGTAGTAGTTGTGAATTATTTGTTTGTTGGGGAAGAAAGATAATTAAATATAATGTAGAGTACAACGTATTATCATGAATGATTTATCATCAACTCATCAAACAATTGTTGAGTACCCACTCTATGCCAGGAAGTGTTTTTATAAAGACAGGCAGGAGGGGAAAAAAAAAAGGAACATCTCTGCCCTATAGTACTTCCATTCTAATGTGGGTAGCTGGTGGCAGGAGACACATAGGGAAGTATATCAGGTGGTGATAATTCAGGATAAAGGGGAGCAGGAGTACCAGGGAAGAGGAATGGAAGATCATTGTTTTTATTTAGGATATTCAGGAAGATGTTAAGATCAAATTTAGGCAGAGGTCTTAAAAAATATGGTAATGAATAATATAGATATGTAGACAAATACTCTAGGCAAAAAGGATAGCAAATGCAGAAGTTCAGACACAGGAGCCTAATCAATATGTGTTAGAAAAAAATAAAGTCATTGTGGCTGGAGTGAAGGAAGTGAGAGAGGAACAGAGGGTGGAGGCAGAGGAAGAAAAATGTCCAGATTCTGGTCAGTGTGTACATGTGAGGAGTCTGAGGCAGTTTATATTCTGCAGGGCCTTAGGTCATTGTGAAGTTTTTTGCTTTTATTTTGAATGGGCTGACAAGACATTGGTAGATTTTAATCAAAGAAAGAACCACAGGAGATCATTCTGGAGACTGTTGCTAAAAGGGATATTTTGCAAGTGAGGTCATTAATAACCTTGACAAGTACTGTTTAGACTGGTGAGAAGAAAATAATATGGGGAATTTATTTGGGGAAGAAAAAGAAGAGAGGAACAGGAGACAATAAAAATAGATAACTCAAAATGTTTAACTTACTGGAAATCAAAAAATAGAGTAGCTAAAGAGAATATGGCTTAAAGAAAGGTATGCAGGTTTTTTGCGGGGTTTTGGGCGGTATATTGCTCTAATTTTTAAAGATAAGCATTTATTATAGCAAGTTTAAATGCTGAGATAAATATGAAAAAGAGAAGGGGAAGTTACTGGGTTGATGCATAGGCAAGAGGAGATGGGCCTATTGGACAAATCTAGATTATGTCCTTAAAAAGGAACATTGAGAGCTCTTCTACAGAGCCAGAGGAATACATGTTAAATGCAGCAGGAGAGAAACACATAATCATGCTAGCTGGTCTCACTTTAACTTCATGACCATCAACCTCAAAGGAACCTTGGCACATTTGTACAGATACAGGTTGGTAAGTAGATATGGGAACATATGGCAGTTTTCTGATGATCACTTCCATTTCCTTAGTGAAACAGGAAAAATTAAAGATGGAGAAAGAGCTTGAAGCAGAGAAAAGAAAAGATGAAATGCTTGCCTAGGATAGGAGATTGACTGGATTAGACATATTTAGTAGAATTGCTATGCAATATCAAGTTTCTTTTGAGTTTGATGGTCATGAAGTTAAAGTGAGACCAGCCAGCGTGGTTAGGTGTTTCTCTCCTGCCACATTCAGCTGCCTTGGATGCATCTGAAGAGACGAACAAAAGGTTGGACTTCTGCAGTGCTGACCTCTGTTTTTATGGAAGAAAGAGAATAAAAGACTTAAGAATATATTGGAACAGTTTTAAAGAAAAGCCATGGAATCAAAGCTTGATAATCAGGAAGGTGGGGATATAATGGGGATGGAGGATCGTGAAATAGTATAAGATCAATTGGATTATAGGTCCAGGTGGACACAAATATGCTTTACAATTGGAGTACTCTGAGGGGGTGAGTTGGAAAATTGAATGTGGTTTGGGGGGAGAGGAATGTTTGATATTGAGGTTATGTAAAGTTTGCACTTAGGTAAGTATGAGAAGCGATAAGTCCTGGAGTAGATAGCTGAGGTAGTTGGACATACTGAGAAAATCCTAGGTATTGAAATGATTATCTGCACTGTAAATACAAATAAAAATTAAAAATAATAGGCTTAAGTCTCCTTGTTGAAAATAAGAGAATACACTTCTCCCCTCTCCCTTTATTAGAGCAATTACTTTAGAAAACTTATAATTGTAAGTTCTTCCTCTGTCTCTTTGAATTGTATATAAATCTTTTTAGAAACTGGACAAGGCTCTTCCCAGTTTTTTTTTTTTTTTCCGTTGCGGAGCACAGGCTCCGGACGCACAGGCTCAGCGACCATGGCTCACGGGCCTAGCTGCTCCGTGGCATGTTGGATCTTTCCGGACAGGGGCATGAACCCGTGTCCCCTGCATTGGCAGGCAGACTCTCAACCACTGCGCCACCTGGGAAGCCCCTCTTCCCAGTTTTTGATTCAGGGATGCCTTTCTCAAGGACCTAGGAGCTAACTCATTGATATGTATCCATCTGTGGAAGGGTAGCAGCCTAACTTTAATCAATGTCTTGCTCCATGTTGTAAAAGCATCTCCTGTCATAAAGATATGAGAACTTTGTTTTTCCTCTGGATAAAGTCAATTGGCTAACACAGATGGTAACCCCAACTACCAGGTGAATTTGGAATGAACTATGTGTGAAAACAGTGCTGTCAAGTCCTCTTACTGGAAGACTAGTAATTCTTTATCTTGAAAACAGGTTACGTAATGAATTGTTTGGCTATTTAAAGTGTGAGATGTCTTTCTGTCCTTGCAATCTCTTAGCAGATTGCTTGTGATGCACATCACATTCTGGTTTAATACTTATTCAATAGTAGAACTGTTTTCTCTTTCTACTACCTTTGTAAAGAGGTTTCTGACATTGGGAAAAGGTTTTCCTTTTTACTATATTTCCCCAACAGCATGGGTATTAAAATCATGGAGAATCATGACAATGAACCATGACTGAAAATTTTCCAGAAATAAAGAGTGACCTAAAAGTCTGTAGATGAGTGCAACAGAAAGAATAGGTGAGAGTACAATTGGGAGACCTGGGCTTCAAAGGTATATTGCACAGGCACACATCATAGCTAAAATGTAATAGAAAGGTGGTATTTTATATGGTCATTGTATCAAATATTTAGAATTAATTACTTGTAAATTTGACTGCAGGGCTTGGTATGGTTAAAAATGCAGAGATGCACATTAACAAATTATGAGTCAGGAAGGTTTCTTTACATGAAGAATTAAACATCAATAAAACAACAATTCAAGAAATGTCACAAGCCAGTACATGAGTGATTGCCAAATGAGTTGTACAATTTGTGCTATAATTTCAGAAAATCAGAGAGGTCACAAATTAAATGAGTTGGAAAGATTTTTTTAATTAATATATATGGAGCATACTCTGTATCAAATCAAAAGGATCATGTCTAAACTAGCTTTCAGATAGCACCTAGGATGGGACATACACCCCAAGGAGGATTAATAAATGCTAATTATCATAATATCAAAGGGTGAGAGGCACCTCATCTAACTCAGCCCTCAAGCAGCAGGCTTAAGCCATCCTGGATAGATGAGAGGCTGTCTAGGTTGAAACCCTGCCTTGAAAAACCTATTTGAATTCATTTCTGCTTAAAACCTTTTCTTGTTTTTAAACCTAATCCCATTATCTGGGCAATCACTATTGTTACATTTGTAGACAATTAAATCATAAATGTTAGATAATACTATTTCCTAATTATTTGCAATTCTCTTTGATGAATTACTTCTTTTTCTCGTGTAATAGATGTCAGAATTAGATATAGATAGAGAACTCAAATAAAGCCCTGGTATTTATTCATTCATCCAGTCATTGATTCATTTATTCAATACGTATTTTTGAGTCAAGTATTATATTTATTACCACATAAAAATTATCTAAAACTTAGAAACTGAAAATAACACACTTATTATCTCACAGTTTCAGTGGGTCAGGAATCTGGGAGTAGTTTACCTGGATGGTTCTTATTTAGGGTCTCTCTAGAGGCTCAATCAAGATATCAGCTAGTACTGCAGTCCCTTCAAGGTTTAACTGTGAGAAGTTCTGCTTCCGAGCTCACTCACTTGTCTATCGGCAAGTCTCAAAATATCTCCCTTCTAAGTTTATTCTTGTATCTCCATTGGGCTGCCTCAGAATACACAGCTGGTTTCTTCCAGAATCCTGTAATTCAAGAGAAAGTGAGGGAGATTGGTTCAAGATGGCAGAGTAGAAGGACATGAGCACACTCCCTCTTGTGAGAGCACCAGAATCACAACTAACTGCTGAAAAATCATTGACAGGAAGACACTGAAACTCACCAAAAAAGATATCCCACATCCAAAGACAAAGGAGAAGCCACAATGAGATGGTAGAAGGGGTGCAATCACAATAAAATCAATTCCCATAACTGCTGGTTGAGTGACTCACGAACTAGAGAACACTTATACCACAGAAGTCCACCCACTGGAGTGAAGGTTCTGAGCCCCACGTCAGGCTTTCCAACCTGGGGGTCCGACCACGGGAGGAGGAATTCCTAGAGAATCAGGCTTTGAAGGCTAGTGGGATTTGATTGAAGGACTTTGCGAGGAATGGGGGAAGCAGAGACTCCACTCAGAAGAATGAATAAGGAGGACGGAGTGAGCCAAATAGTTGTTATTCCTTACAAATGCACAGGTTAGCTTCATTAACAATTGCACAGCACAGCCTCAAAAATAGGCTGTGATAAATTTACCATCGATTTGCACTCATGTTAACTTCATCTTCTACCTAGTATTTTCCTCCATGTCTTCTCTTTTAGAATATAAATTGTCCTGAAATATTCTCTCTTTTTACCTATTTTAAATGAATAATCCCCCCAAAGCAACATTAATAAAAAAGAAAAAAAATAATAAAGACTGACTCATAGCTTTTGCCAAAGCCAAGGGGGATCTTAGAGTTATAAAATAGTGAGATAGAAGGAAATTTTTCTTATTTAATGAATACTTTTCCACTGAGTTTTATCTACCTATCACTTGTCTGTTAGGCTAAACCATTGGCTATTCCTACCTACGTAAAAATATGCAGAATATTCTGGATATCTTCTTCTAGAGAATTATTTTTCTTGAATGATTGTAAGAAATTGATATAGAGATGTTGAACAGCAAACACAAAAGTGGATGTTTAAAAGCTTTCCCAACTTAATCCAAATCCTACTTTGACTCTCACCTTAAGGAGAATAATGGAAATAGAGGGACAACAGCATTCATTTTTCTGGTTCTTAATTTTTTTTCAAATTTTACTTCAAAACATTTTTCATTTTTCAAATCCCAAAGTTGAATTTGAAAACAAATTTCTTTTTCAGTTTTTACTTAAAGAATTATTAAAATATATTAAGTGATGCAAATTTATATAATATAGCTTAAATAACCATTTATTCATAATGTAAAATTACCTAGATGCAAACAGGGTGCTAAATTAAGAGAACTAAAAATGTTAGATTCTCCAAGGTTTCAATTATTCAGTTGGATGAATCAATCTGAACTGTATAAAGACTTTAATCTGTTAGCACTACAGCCTATGAAATAAGACCCAATTCATAGATCTGATTTGAACTCTCTATAAAAAAGTCTTCTTTTTTGCTATGAGGTTGCTAAGCCATGGAATATAAACTTGTATCTCTGCAGATCATCTGGTAGATAGGCCAACAAATGAAGCCTAAGCTAAGAATGAACCCCAAAGAGAGCAAATCAGAGAAATTGAACAAAAGATAGAATTAAAATAAAGGTAAAAAAAAGAGACTCAGAGAATGATTCCTGACTATGCGAATAGAACATGATGGGACAATTCACTGATATGGTAAAGAGCTGAGAAATCATTCACAGTGGAGTACTATGGTGATAAGAATTCAAGTTTTTATTTATTTATTTAATTTTACACTGTGCTTTTATAAAGTTCGCATGTATTTAGGCTAAGGTACACAGGGGCTCAGAACAAGCCTTACCAAAATGCAACACTTTTGTATGAGGATTATTTTGAACTAAAGGCAACTGAGACCTTGCAGTTTCAAGATAAAATACTGCTCCTCCGTTAACTGCCTAGAAGAGCTTAAACTGGGAATTTTTCCCAGAAAAGCGTTATTACCAGAGATAAATTTTATCTAAGTGGCTCCATCTGTATGGAAGGACAAACATCTAATTACTAAACACCTGCTCTTTTTTTTTTTTTAAATCATCCTGTGAATGACCCTCCTGTCCTTGGAAGCCCCAGGCTTCTATCCCATTCCTTAGCTCAGGATGACATATACTTCATTTTACCATTCTGTCCCAAGTATGTGGGATTCCTGTACATATAAAATTAAATTTGATTTTCTCTTGTTAATCTGTCTCACATCAATTTAATTCTTAGATGAACCAGAAGAACCTAGGACGGTAGAGGAAAATTTTCTTCCTCCTCAACAGTTATTTTTAAAATATGAAAAAAATTGGTCTTACAGAATTGCTTAAAGGAAGCTTTTATGTATCACATGGGAAACATGACACCATTTGAGGAAATAAAGAATGGCAATCATTTTAATAATAATAAACTTTAGGATTAAACCAGTGGTGAGTTATTAATAAGAATTAGACATTTCTGGTACTGTGAGTGCATGACTTCTCTGTAGCTCTTGTTGAGGATGAAAAATAATATTCCCTCTACCCTTCTAGGCTCTTGACTGAGACACTCTCTGTAAAAAAAGACAGAATAAAAGGAGAGAAACAAACAAAAGTTTAATAACATGTATTCCTCCTGTGTGATGGTAGAGTCCCAGGAAAGATGAGTAACTCCCTAAAATAGCCCAAGCCATCACCTTAAATACCACTGATGCTCTGTGTACCAGTACTGAATCAAAACTTGGAGACAGAGTTTTAGATGAAGTAGAAAAGAATAGCTTTATTGCTTTGCCAGGCAAAGGGGGACACAGCAGGCTCATGCCCCTCAAAACTATGTGTCCCAACTTGGAGGGATTTGGTGAGGAGTTTTATAGCAATGGTTCAAGGGTGGGGTTGCTGATAAGGATCAGGGTGTGTGCAGGGCCTGCATAGCTTTAATATGGACTCAGGGGGTCTCTTGAAGAACTTCTCTTGTTCCTTTAATCTGGAATGAAGAATGCTAACATCTTCCATTTGTTGAGGGTTTTTGTTCTGTAAAGAGCTCAAAGATATTATTATGTGTATCCCTTGAGGCAGAACCAGAACCCTGCCCCAAGGCTGCACTATGTTTCTTGGCTGCTCCTCCCTTGTCTCTGCATCCCCTCCCTTCCCTGATTAGCAAGTGTTTGAATCTGCCCTTTGGAAAACAGGGAAGGTCATGGAGGCTGGAGCCTATTCCCTACAAACAAGAAACTGGTGACACAGTAAAGCTTCCAGGCCCAGGAGCCCCATAGGGTCCTGCTTGGTTTCACCATCACAAGCTAAAGATAAAAGAAAGTGTTGTAGGGGGTTGGGAGGCCAGTAAGGGATTTGCCACGAAAAGCACAGTAAGCAAGGACATTGTTGTTATGCAGATATAAGTCTCTGACTTCTCCAGTGATCAAAGTTTCTAGAGGAGTGAGTCTTCTTTCACTTCTTGGTACAGAGTGAGAGACACCCTTGTGAATGGAGATTTCCTTTATAAATGTAAATGTCTCTCTCAAAAGGGTAACTTATACTCAGTTTTCAGAGCTTTTTCTTTGTCTGCTGTTTCTTAAAAACAGTCAGCCTAAAATAATCCTTATGCAAAGGGGCATCTTCTGAGGTGGCAAATTCTGCTTCCGTTTACACTTAATGCCACATACCAGTTCTTTTGTATATTTTTGGTTAAATCTTGTTCTCATAACCTTCAACAGATAAAAATCACACTTCACTACTTTTCTCCAGTTTTCCATTTAGTTCTCTGCCTGTCATTTTTAGGCTATGCCCTACTTGTGTCATAGAGAAAAGAAAGATTTTCAAGAATAAACTTCAGGGCTTCCCTGGTGGCGCAGTGGTTGAGAGTCCGCCTGCTGATGCAGGGGACACGGGTTCATGCCCCAGTCCAGGAAGATCCCACATGCCGCGGAGCGGCTGGGCCCGTGAGCCATGGCTGCTGAGCCTGCGCGTCCAGACCCTATGCTCCACAACAGGAGAGGCCACGGCAGTGAGAGGCCCACGTACGGCAAAAAAAAAAAAAAAAAAAAAAAGAATAAACTTCAGTTTTCAACTTTTCACCCTGATAGCCTTCTGTTTTTCTCCACCATTCTCAAGCAATAGTTCTTAACCTTCTGATAAAAATGATGTTTTTCTATCGTTATTAATGACCTCAAGCACTCTGATTATCTTCTAAAATATTATTTCTACATCTTTTAGTTCACTATTTCCTGTTTTCCAGAAGGTAAAAGCTTTCTTCACCATTTTTGAAAAACTCTCCTTCAACTATGTATCAAAGGAGGTTGGGGAGTGGGGTGCAGACAATAATCAAAAGAGCATGGGGGGCTTCCCTGGTGGCACAGTGATTGAGAGTCCACCTGCCGATGCAGGGGACACGGGTTCGTGCCCCGGTCTGGGAAGATCCCACATGCCGCGGAGCAGCTGGGCCCGTGAGCCATGGCCGCTGAGCCTGCGTGTCCGGAGCCTGTGCTCCACAACGGGAGAGGCCACAGCAGTGAGAGGCCCGCGTACCGCAAAAAAAAAAAAAAAGAGAGCATGGGTTTTGAATCCAGATACACCAAGGATTAAGTTGCAGCTCTATCCCATTCTTATACTGGAACATCATGAAAGTACCTAAACTTACTGATCCTTAGCTTATCAATTTACAAAGTGGGTTAACATCTAACCTTGTGTTTTTGTATGGATTGAAATCCTCTACATGAAAATCCTAGTACCTAGTATTGGAAATGTGCTCAGTAAATGAAAAATTGTATTATCTATATATTAACTTTATAGCCTCATAGGTACTGTTAAAAGAAAGAACAGGCCGAAAAATGAAATCACTTGTGCTAAGCCCCATGTCAGAAAACCAAGACTTAACATCTAACCTAATTGAAGTTTTGGCCCCTCTCAGGAATATAATCTTAACCAGTCAGTCTGGAGTTTCCTGGTCAGCACTGGTTGAGGTAATCCATCTGATAGGCTCCTTTCATCCCCTAAAGAAAGATGAGGTAATCTGCTCTTTCCTTGTCCCTGCCTAATTTGGCCTATGAAAGCCTTCCATTTGTACAGCTGCTCAGGATTCTTTCTACTTGCTAAATGGGATGCGGGGCAATTCATGGATCATTTAATGAAATCAGTTAGATTTTCAAATTTACTCAGTTGAATTTTGTTTTTTTAATAGTACAATCTTTTTTTCTCTCCTTCCTGGGCAGAGACCTTCTGGTTCTACTCTTCTTCTGGTAGCAGAGTGCAGGCTGTGACTCAGAACAAAATAAGACTTACTTCCTGCCCCTCCCCCAGGAGTAGATATCTTTTGCTTCTTTGGCTTCCCAATCATTGCTTGGGCTTTGGGTCCTGGCATTAGGTTGTTTTCCTAACCCTCTGTCATAAATTTGTCAAATTAATGATTGTTAGGTGAAACACAGCATTCTGGATGGTTCAACAACAGCCCAAAAGAGAAACTGAAATAGAGAAGTTTACTACTTACTGGTCCTGGGGGAAGTACCCACATATCTCAAGGAGGCACATGCCTTTATTAAGGTCTGTGGGTGCAATGCTTTGGGGTTCCTGGGCTAAGGTCACACTGGCCAACTCAAACCCTAAAAGCAGGGTTTTGATAAGTCCCACATGGGTCTTATCTAAGTACGCATAACGGGAAGGCACTGGGAGGCAGGAGAGGCTGTCAATCACAAAGGGTATTGGGTAAGTCCCAGGAACTTACATTTACTTGTGACTCTGCAGACTGCTATCTAGGGTACATGCTTGCATGAAGGGCTAGTGTCAGGTTAAGGTCACTGCAGGCCGCTTGACCAAATAAAATGGATACAGAGGCAGTAATACCACAGAGTATCTTAGCTATTCTCACAACACCCTCCTTCAGTTTGCCTTTCACTTCTGTAATAGAAGGGTCTAGGAATGGCATTGTTTTTGTGCTTGTGGCTGACCTAAGATGGTTCTGAAGGGGAACATAATATACTACTTCAAAATATACCTCTTTGGCATAAGAATTATTTTAGGCTGATTATTTTTAAGAAACAGCAGACATAGGAAAAGCTCTAAAAACTGAGTAGAAGTTACCCTTTGTAAGGGACATTCACATTTATAAGAGAAATCTCCATTTGTAAGGGTGTCTCCCTCTCTGTACCAGAGAGAGAAGGGTGACTCTAATCTCTAGAAATTTATCAAGGGAGAAGGCAGTGACTTAAATCTGCATAGCAACCATATCCTTGTTCGTTGTGCTTTTCCTGGTAATCCCCCTAATTGGCCCTCCTTCCCCCAAATCTTCTTTTATCTTTAGCTGGAGATGGTATTTAAGGTGATGGCTTGGGCCATTTTAGGGAGTTACTCAGTTTTCCTGGGTCTCTCCTATGCAAAAAGGAAGTATAGATGTTACTAAATTCTGTTTTATTTTTCTCCTGTTAATCTGTCTTTTATTATAGGGGGGATCTCAGCCAAGAGCCTAGAAGGGAAGAGGAAAAATTATTTTCTCTCCCCCACAAAACCTTCTGTTATCTTTTATTAGACATTCTAATATTGCCCCACAGGCCCTTGAAGCTCAGTTTATTTTTTAAAAACTATTTCCTCTCTCTTCTTCAAACTGGATAATTTTTATTGATCTAAATTCAAGTTCACTGACTCTTTTCCTGATTTTCCTCAACTACTGCATAGGAAGATAGGTTGAGCAGCATAATATATACCTTCTTTTTTAAGTGTTGACTAAATTGCTGATACCAAATATTTTCCTTGATATTTATTAATGGCTGTTGTTTTTTCAAAAGGAGGAATGTTTATATCCAAGATAAGGTTATCATTCTGGTACCATACGATCAAACCGCTTTTTTTTTTTTGCTGCATACTCTTGTTGACATACAATGTCAGCCTCTTGTTTGTTTGATTCCTTTTCTTTGTAACTTTTTTCTTCACTTTTTTATTGAACTGCTTCAGTATTTTTTCATATTTTCTAAAACTACTTCAAAATTTTTTCAGAACCTTTGGGTGTTGGTGAGTTAGAGACATATTTCATTCATGTCATCAAGGAGACTAGATTATATACTGGGTTTACATAATTTTCAGGTAAAGAGAAAATCATGACATTTATACTCTAGAACACTAGCTCAGTTTATTCATCATTCCTGTGTCTAAAGATAATCTGTAATTTTTGTGGTTTCTCTATTACCTTCCCCCTCAACCCACAATGTGCAATGGTAAATTATATGTTTGGCATAAACTTTCTAATCTCCTTGGTGTTTATCTCAACCTTTTTTTTTAAGCTTGCTTTTAGGATCCCTCTCTCAGATGCTAACTTCTGTTAATCTTGTTGTGTATTAAAGAATAGTTCTGGTCCTTCTCCTGAGCTCCTGGGTGATAACTTCTAAATCCTTAGAATTTTCTGAGTGTCAGAAGAATGTTGTTTAGGGTGGGCTCTTCCACCACATCTGAGTTTAGGCTAATGAGATTGCTCAGGATGGAGGCTGGTCAGGACAGAGAGACCAAGTATGAGCCAGATGATATCAACCCAAACTCTTCCAGAGACAGGAATGAACCTGGGGATTGAGTTAGCCACATGGCCAATGATTCAACCAGTCATAACAACAAAATAAAATCCAAATAAAATTGAGACAGGAAGGGAGCAGGGTACAACCTTTAAAAGAATGACATAGCCGTTGAGGACACAGCATAAACTGGTTAGAACCAATTAAGTTCAAGATGGTGGACGATGGACTTCCAGTGGAATTTCAGCCTCATTATATGCTCATTGTAATATATCAGCATGCTATATGACACACCCACAGGTGCCATGACAGTTCTGGGGCTGACCATAAAAGGCCAAAAAGTGGGTGGTGACCCAATTCCCGGAAATCTCTGCCCCTTTCCCAGAATACTTGGAATAATCCTCCCACTCATTAACCTATGAAATTACCCACCCCTATAAAAACTGACAACCCTGTACCCTGAGGCCTCTCGCCTTCTGAGTTGGCCCACACTCTGTCTATGTAGTATCTATCTCCCTGAATAAACCTTTCACTTTACTATGGCTCACTCTTGAATTCTTTCCTGTGCGAAGCCAAGAATCCATACTTGGCAGCCCGTCCCAGGGACTCACCTGAGACCTGGGATGTGACCATTCTCTCTGGCCCCACTTTCCAGCAACAAAACCTCTGGATGCTGAAGTTTGAGTGAACTTCCTGGTTAATGAAACATCAGTGTGCTGGGAGCGTGTCATATCCTCATGCCACAAGGAGAGGGTGTGAAGCTGTTTGTTTCCAGACCCTCCCAGACCTTGCCGATGTGTGTTTTTAGTTGGATAGTTCTGATTTGTATCTTTTAAAATATACCTGTAATCATGAACATAGCACTTTGCTGGGTTCTGTGAGTTACTCTAGCAATTTATCAAACCTAAAGGGGTTGTGGGAACTCCTGAATTTGTTCCTGATTTGTCAGAAATGTGAGTAGCTTGGGGACCCTCAAACCTGTGGCTGGCATCTGAAGTAAGGACAGTCTGTTAGGGACTGTGTTCTTAATTTGTGAAGTTTGCACTAAATCCAGGTGGTTGGTATGAGAATTGCTTTGCAGTATTGTAATCTGTTCGGCATTTATTAATTATTAAATTTTTCTGAGAAGATATATTGCTTAGTCCACATTCTACTCCTTATATATGTGAAAGTCTTATATTTTTCACCTACTAATTATTACTTATGAGAATTAAATGGAAAAAATATATGTACTTAAGGCAGGTGCAATGTTTGGCATTGAACACACATTCAGTGAATGGGGAGTATTTTTATTTTTATAAGTGATTAGCAAAATTAGGGCTTTCAAGATATCAATCCCCACCTCCTTTGGAAACATGGAAGACTGACAATATTGACAACAACATGGCAGATTATTTCACTCACCTATTTGCAAAAGGTTGAGCTGATCCGAATTTAGGCTTTGAATTCATTGGAGTCTTACTTATACTCTAATCACTTGCATGCATTATAAATTTAAATGAGAAATTATGTAAGTGTCGAGGTATTTCTTAGTTTGGTAAAGCTGATGATATTGAAATATATGTTATTCTCAATAAAACTCTGAGTGCAGGAAAAGAATGAGGAAAACAGAAATCACCATTAACATATATAGCAATGACTGCCATGAGGTAGATCTGATGGTTGCTAAAATTAGCGTGCAGAAATTTAAGCGAAGCAGAATGCTTGCATGTTCATAAAGATCTCTCCCATTAGGCATATTACTAGATGCAAAATGGGACAGGAGATTAGATCCTGGAATAGAGGCTGGTAGAAAAACTGGTGAAATTTCAGTAAATTATGTTATTTACTTAATATATTTTGCCAAAATTACTCTCCTAATTTTCATCATTGTTATATGATTATTTAAGATGTTAACATGAGGGGAAGATGGATGAGGAGTATGTAAGAACTTTATATTACATTTTAAACATTGTATAATTGTAAAATTATCTCAACTATAAACATTTTTTTAAAAGCATAACTTATTACTGGTTGCCAGGGTCTTGTGCTAGGGGAAGAGGATTGACTCCAGAGGGAACAAGGGAAATTCTGGGAGTGATGAGACTGGTATATATAAACCAATTGTGATATGGTTGCAGGACTACATTCATTTTTTAAATCCATCACACTTATTTAGGTTGAATTTTTGTATGTAAATTATAACAATAAAAATATAATAATTTGCTAGTATATTATGCATTAAAAGATAATACGAGATTTTTAAAATGTTACTACAATATATTTGTAGTTTGCAATAACTTATTCTATTTCTAGATTGTTTAACTTGTTGAAGTGCTATTTTAATCTATTCAATATAACAATTCTTCTATAAATATAGTATAAATATACACTGAGCTAATACATTACAGGTTAATTAAATACAGATTTGAGAAAATGTCAACAAAGGCCCTATTTTTTCACATTCTGTGCCAGGAGAGTGTCTAAGACCCTCAAATTAATTTTATTTATTTAATTCTAATATCATAATAACAAAAATAACTTTCATTTATAGCATTCTCACTATGAATCAGGCATTGCACTTAACCAGTTGATATGGAATATGTTATTTAAATGTCAGAACAATTATCAGAGATAGATATTATCATTGCTTCTAATTTAGAGATTGGCAAACTAAAGTTTACAGAAACTGAGTAAATTAACAAATGCACCCAACTAGTGTGTGCTGGAGCCGAGATCCAAACCAGAGTCTAAGACTTCACTCCTAGGCAGTATTACAATGGTCAAGCTATGGGTTACCTTTTGTACTGTAGTTTAAAATATGTGATAATTTTCGGTTCTTTTTTTATCAGGCTTACTTACACAGTAGTCTTATCCTCACATAACACAATATTTCAAAGTATTTTCTAAAAGAATAGGATAAAAAATCTTTCCTCTTTTTTTTTCTGTTAAGTATCTATTAAATCTAAAAACTACAACTGAAGAGAGAAGCAATCAATTAAATTTTAATTTATCTTGTTTTCTAGCAAACTAATCTAATCACAAAATCATAACTGGCTTATTAAACCAATTATCATTTGATTAGAAAATAACATTTGGGATTAAGGGAGACATCAGGATGTAAGCAGCATGTTCAAATAGCCACAAGATTTGAGCTTTTTTTTTCTTATAATCCTGTCTTCAATAATGTCTGACCTCATATATAATATTTATATCTCAGTCTTTATATAAAGAAATATATTTAACTAACACTGGGGAAAGGGATAAATTTATGTGGAAAAATATTTGTGGTTAAAATCACAACTTTTAAGGGTTTCAAAACCAAGACTTAAAAAATTTAACCAAACTCATCATGTTAACAAATTCAAGTGTATTCAATGCCTTATTTTAACTTTCCCATTTAGCAAAACTTTTCTCCATCCTTTTGTTAAATCTATTTTTTAAAATCCATTTAGGCATTCTGAGTGCTGCTTTATTTAACATTTATTGAATGCTAGAAATCTTTAAGACTAGTGTAAAGCCCAGACTGTTTCCAAATATCTTAAGATAATAAGGGACTATCTATGCAAACGCATATTTATTTAGTACTTAGAAACAAATAAAATCCATAAACTATATTAGATTAAATAAACCTTCAAGTATTGATATTCTTCACTTAAGGAGTATGAGGTAAATTAGAACAGTTAGACCCATTTCTAAATATTATTTGAGGCATGTTTTTACTCAAGCATTATTTTTGTTGCTATGCAAATAAGTAATGTTAAATAATGTATTTTATTATATTATAGATGCTCACCATTTATTTTGATCAATATATGCTGTTCTACTCTGCATATGTATATGAAAATAATGTATCTATTACAATGTAATAAGTATAACATGTTAGTTAAGAACTCCAGTTCTAGCTATTTTTACCCTCAATTATAACTTTATTTTTCTATTTTTCAGCTAAGATTCAATGGTTCAGATCTATAATCACTCACTTGCAAAAACCTTGACCCTATTATCCCTTTGTCTGCCACACTCATCTAACAAAATTCCAACTCAAGTTATACCCAATTATCTGCCTATTTCATGCCTAAACTTAAAGCAGCTGATTGAGGCTGGAGCGAATCTCTTTAACTGATGAACTTGTCTCATGCTTCATGCTGAAAATGGACAATCAAGTATTCCTGCTGGGATGAAAATCTAACCTGTCCACTGTACACTAAGTCCAGTCCCCTTTTATTTTCTCTAGAATGCTGGTTAAAAAGGTATCTCTGTTCTTCAGTGTATCCAATGCTCTGTTTCACCTTGCCCATTTAGCACTATTTTTCTACATCGCTTTTGTTAAATTCAATAGTCAGTTCTCTCAAGAACATCTAATTTCTTCATTCACACTTTTTTGATCCTTTTGTAGACCTTTTCAAAACCTTTTCTTCCAATACTTCTGTGTTATTGTGCAGTAGTGTTTCTTGTAAAAAAAATATGTTCATTGGTTTCCTTTTCGAAAAATCTAGCTTGACAATATTTCCTTTTCATTAACTTGCTAATCTATCTATATTTAATGTAATTTCTGATGGATTAAGTTGAAAGGGACCACCTTAAATCTTTTTCTATTTGTTTCATCTGTTCTTTGACCTTTTATTCTTTCAATTCTCCTTTATTATAATTTTATTTATATGATTTTTATTCTACTTTTAGTGGTAATCATAGACTTACTGCAGTCTATCTCAATTTGGCTACTTACTAACCAATGCTAGAAACTATTACCTAATCCATCTTAAATAATTCCCCCACTCTTTGCACTATTAGTGTCATAAATTATACTGATACATATTAATAAACCTCACAGGACACTATTAACTTTTAGTTTGCTTAAGTCAATATTCACTTATTATTACTCTAATTTTTACCTCTATTAAGGATTTTCATTCCATAATTGAAAACATTGAAAAACAGGTAGCAAGATACATCTATTTTGAATTTTAGAATTCAAACCCAATTTTCTAGATGCAGAGTAATCTAATAAATCCCTGTATTAAAATGTTCTTGGGATTTGTTTTAATCAGGCATGATGAGATATACAGACATAGAAATCACGGTTATAAAGGAAGTTTTTTTTTTTTTTTTAATTTATTTATTTATTTATTTATTTATTTTTGTGGTACGTGGGCCTCTCACTGTTGTGGCCTCTCCCGTTGTGGAGCACAGGCTCCGGGCGCGCAGGCTCAGCGGCCATGGCTCACGGGCGCAGCCGCTCCACAGCATGTGGGATTTTCCCGGACCGGGGCACGAACTCGCGTCCCCTGCATTGGCAGGCGGACTCTCAACCACTGCGCCACCAGGGAAGCCCCAAGGAAGAAGTTTTTACTCACAGTTCCTTAGAGGCAGGCGGTATGGCACACCATACAGGGCCACTTGAGGAAGTACTAGGGTTGGTCACAATGCAGAGGAAGTAAGGGGAAAATGTGGATCTTTATGGTGGTTTCCTTGGAAGGAGTGGGCAAGGCAGTTTAGTAGGCTAAGTAGGTTTAGGATTGGTTAATTTAAGTAATTTCAGCAGGCTCCGGAGTATAGGGCCTGTCCTGAGTTGTCTGGTATCTGTGCTTGAGTGATTAGGGCAGAGAATATTGTCAGGGAGGGTAGAACCTTATGAGAGCCCAATAAAGGGGGTAAATGGGGAATATGGTCTCTGGATTGCTTGCTTTGCATAAAAAGGCACACTTAGGAGAGTAATTTGCTAACTCTGGAAGGGGCAGTCTCTCCTGGGTCAGCAAGACCCCCAAGAAGTCAAACATAAAGTACAGAAAATAAAAAGAAACCCAACAATACGTAATTAATACAACCATTTGTACCATGCATAATACTTTGTTCCTTTTAACAGATAGGTCTAATTATCTTTAAACCAAAGTAAGTAACATACACTGCTCTCTGTAAAGCTTCAAAATATAATACTAATGAAGGTCTTAAATCACAATTCTGTGGTTGGGAAATTTAACCAAGCACAGAGCTAGAAGATATTTGGATATTTGACTTGAGCCACCCAATTTTGAGAGAACCAAGAAAAATAGAAAATATACCTTCTACAGATTAGAGACTCTTGAGCCTCTTGCTTTTGATGCTATATGAAAAAAGACCAAAAAAGACATGTGAATTCACTTCTCAATGAACAGTGATTAAAAACTATTAAATGGGACATATTCTTTCTCCAGTGCTTTTTTATTATACTTAATGCAGAAGCATAAGGACAGGATGTTGCCGGGGGAATGGGGGAACCAGACAAAGTCTTAACCTCTTTCCCTAAAGTCACTGGAGCTATTTTTAATAAACTCAGTTTATTCTCTACCCTAATTCTATGCACTTAAACTTTCTTGACAGTAGCAGAGACCCAAGAAAGCCTCCCACTGCTCCATTGGTTGAGAAGCTAGATCAGTGCTTCTGCCTTCCTTGTAGAGCCCTTTCTTGCTCAGTCATCTGCAAATGTGGCATCATTCTGTATCACCCAGAGTACTGGCAGAAACAGTATTCTTAGCTGTGGAGTAAGTTGCCTCCAGAACACAAAGAGGTCTACTAAGTTTGTGCTTCCTTCATAATAGGGGCTGTAGGAAGTAATAATTACCTTTTATTTCAGATTGGGATTTACTGACACACTCCTGACAACTGAACCTCTGGAAACATTGCTGATGTGTAAAATCTTTGAGTCTTATAGGATTTATTGCCCACCCTCTGGTGTGCATCTTGCTTTCCATGACCTCTAGCATACTAGGCACTCTTGCTTGCCCTCCTGGGTCATCGTGCTATCATTAATATATTGGATCAATGTGATGTTCTGTAGTATGACTAAGTGGTTCAGATCTCTTTGTACATTATTTTGGTAGAGGATAGGAGACAGTGGGCAAACAAGAAGAGGCAGGTACTCTGCAGGCTTTCTTAATTGACTCTAGCAATAATACAGTATCTGACAGCGTGGAAGATAAAGCTTCTATTTAGTTGACTTGTGATAGTCCATAGTCATTCTCCAAGATCTACTCAGTTTCTGCAGGGACAAATTAGTGAATTAAATGAATATAAGAAGAATGATAGGGACGATATTCCCGCATCCTTTAGATCTTTAAGAGTAGCCTAATCTCTATAGCTCCCCTGAAATAAAAAATTATTCTGCATTTACCATCCTGGCCAGGAGTGGAGGGTTGGTAGTTTCACATGCTTAAAGGACGTAGATACCACTATAGGCCAAGGACTCATGCAGGGGTTACTCCAGTAGCCAATTATGTGACTCCGATTGTATACTCAGACAACAGGGAAATAATAACAAGGTAGTTCTATGGAGTCACTGGACTCACTACGCGAAGAATTTTAGACACAAATTCATTTATACCCTTGTCTCCATCTGTTGCAACTATAAACTGAAGGACTGTGATGATTCAAGTATCCATGTATGAATGCCAACTCAGAACTTGTGTTCAAAATGCTTGAGTATTCTTCCTTCTCATACAAATGTATATATTTTAGTTCATCAACTTTTCCCTAATTTTACCATAAGTGTAAAGGTCTTTCACATCTTTCCCATCCCAATGGAAGTAGATATCATCTAGTTTTTTAACATTGGTTTAGCTAAAAATTAGTTAAACAAAACATCTTTGCATACTAAAGGTTACCAGTTTGTGTCAACTATCTTAACATTCATTTATTTTCACACAATTAATTGCCTCTAAATTTTCTATGCCTTTCTTTTGCTCCCGATTTTTCCATGCATTTTTTGCTGATAAAACTTCCACAGCTGATTTATGCTCTTTCAAATGTGTATTCTCTGAAAGATTCTGCCCCAGTTTATATTAGTGCAGTTTACAGTAAGGTATAATTGAAGTTTACCTATTTCATTTGATAGTTGTATATTTTAAAAGGTATACACTTGCCTAAATTAATTAGACATTTTCCTAGTTTTCCTTGCCTCCTTTTCACTGTTCCTTCTCCAGTTCCTTCTCTAGTTCGCTAAGGAAAAATACACACAAAATGATCCCTACAACTCATGAAATCATTCATTCCCCAAGAAACTATTGATCATCCATACGGTTTGTGAGCTGTGTAAACTTGAAGATAATAATAGATCTCTTTAAATGTAATATATGACAAGTGTGGACCATATACCATATTTGATTGACTTTAGGACATGAAATTTTTACATTTTAAACCACAGAAATTGGAATTAATTTTACATGGTATGGCATCTTAAAATTGCTGCTAGTCAACTCATATTTGTCATTTATTTTATGGAAAAATATATTAACACCCTCTAGAGTTTGATTCAGTGAAATGCAGTACAAGATGCTTATAACAATTAAGATTTTTGTTGTTGTTGTTATTTTGTTATGTTGTTAAGGCAAATTCAAGTAACTTAAAGCAAGAAAAACTTGATGATACTCAGAAGTGAAAGATCAGATGTAGGCTCATTAGACACAGCTTTCTCTGGTAGTTCAAATGATATAACAAGGGCCAAGGTTCTCTCCATCTTTTACCTCTGCTTTCCTAACATAGGCTTACTCTTCAGAATACATATGGTATCTCCTTGTCCCCCTGTCACATACACATACCATATCCAATCTACATGGTGACTTCAGGATGTTCCCACGTTATATAAAAAAATTGTTGCTGTCCTCAGATCTTCACAGCACAATACTGAGAGTAAGAGACTCAGATGATTTTTCAGAGAAATTGGAATAAATATCACCTTGCTAATCTTTTTTTTGCGGTACGCGGGCCTCTCACTGTTGTGGCCTCTCCCCTTGCAGAGCACAGGCTCTGGAGGTGCAGGCTCAGCGGCCATGCCTCACGGGCCCAGCCGCTCCGCGGCATGTGGGATCTTTCCGGACCGGAGCACGAACCCGTGTCCCTGCATCGGCAGGCGGACTCTCAACCACTGCGCCACCAGGGAAGCCCTAATCTTTTAAGTTAAATAGCTTGCTTCCCCTTTCTGGAGCAATTCATTATGGATAGGGAAATGTAATGCATTGAATCCACTCACACAAAATTTAATGAATTTATTAGTTCATTTATTTTATCCCCATTACTCTTTTGAAAAAATTCTAATCAAGGTTACCAAGTACTGCTACATAGCCAAATGATAGTTAATTTATAGTCCTCATCTTATTTGAATATTCAGCCTAATTCCTCAAAGTGTATTACTCCTTCTAAAAATATTTGCTCATGAATTTTCACTTTCCTAGCTTTCTTCCTATCATACTAGATGCTTCTACTCATGCTTAATGAATGTTTTACTTTCACAAAAAGAAAACCGAATCACAGCTTTTGCACATTTTTCTAACCATTTGGAGAGCCTTAATGCTAGGTCTCTGATCCTCTCTGCCATCCATTTTTGCTTATTTTATAGTTGGCTTCATGTACTACCATGGCTTTAAATATTCTCTCAGTACTAATGAATCTCAAATGTATGTAATCATCCCTGACCTTACTCTTGAACTGCAGATTGATATATTTAATAGCAGATGTGACAAATTCACTTGGAAAATAACCATGTTTCAAACTCAGTACTACAAAATTTTAACTCTGTTTTCACCACCTAAAATCTACTCTTATCCCCAGTATTACCCCTATCAATAAGTGATATCAACATTCACTCATTAACTCAAGGGCAGAATCCCACATCTGACTAATTTGCGAATCCTATATATTCCAAATCCAACTACAAGTCACTGCTTGCTTAGAATCCATTTTAGTAAAAGTCATCATCTCTACTTGGGTAACGTCAATTGATCACTCCCTGAACAAGTTCTAGAGTGTATTCTAAAGGAGCAGCCAGAGTAACGATTTTAGAGTACATATGTCAGATTATGTCACTTTTCTGTAATTAATGATTCTGCTTCTTCTATCATTCCATGATTCTTTGTAACTGAACAATTTTTACTACAGGACATTGTCTCCTTTTAAATGGTCTTTGTAACATCCATTAAAATGTCAGTTTTGTGGAAGTATATATTCAACCCCCTACTTGTTAATATTTGGAAGGAAGAATGTGGAGGCTCTCTTGCCTATCACTCTCACTGAAGCAGCTTATCTAGAAGCTATGAAATAGTTTTGTCTGGCTATTTCAAGAATGTCATTTTAATTACATGCTTTATCAGTTTATGAAGAAATATTAGACCCTTCACTAATTTCTGTTTGTCTTATGCTTGTTTCTGATTTGAAAGGGTTAGGATGTGTAATGTAAGGTGAAGTGTGTGTTATATTAAGGTTCTTCTTGGGCTGACTACAGCAAGAATTTCATTAGTGGAAAAATAAAGTTGTAAACTTCCTTGATTAGACCATCTGGGGATATGAATTTTTAACAACAGCCTATTTAGTAGAAAGTACATATGATCTTCATCACAGGTCACATAGAGTCCAACCACTTGAACTGTGTATGTCTACACAGTGATTTTATTGTGAGTATGCTTGTGTGTGAAAGAGGAAGGTGAGGGTGGAGGGTAACTGATAAAGAGAGAACAGATTTCCTGTGTAGTGGCAGTTATTCATTAAAAAGATTAAATAGTCAAGTAGTGTAAGTTTACTACAATAAATATATGTTAATTTAGAGTTCAAAATATTTTGTATTTTCTTTTACCCAATGAAAATTTATGTGTGTCTTTATGTTTCCAAATATTTGAGCATTTGTTGGTTATCTTACTTTTTACATTTCTAATTAAATTCTACTGTGGTAGGAGAATGTACTGTGTATTATTTCAGTATTTAAAAATTGATTTAGATGATTTTAAGGTGTAGATTATAGTACACCTTTGTAAATAAACCATGAGTACTTGAAAAGCACGTGTATTCTGCCATTTTAGAGGTAGTGTTTTATAAACATCAATTAAGTTAAGGTAGTTCATAGTGTTCTTAAGACCAATGTCTTTGCTAATTTTTCATCCAACAGTTTTATCATTTGCTGAGGGAGGTGTTAAAATCTCCAACTTTGGTTGAATTGTTGTCTGTTTTTTCTTTTTATTTCTGTCAATTATTGCTTTTGAATCTTGAAGCTCTACTTTTCTCTGTTTTTTACTCATCCTGTTTCTGTCTTTTCTGCTTTGAGTATATTTAGAACTCCATTTTAATTTCTCTGTTGGTGTTATAATTTTTGTTCTAGAGATTAAAATTGACACCGTTAGCTTTTCACAGTCTACTTACAGGAAATAAAGTAATATTTCACCTAAAATATAGACATCTAGTAAATTTATAGTCCCATATACTCATTCATCCTTTATGCTATAGTTACGTGAATTACATCTGAATACATCACAAACCCCACAAGACAATGTTATGATTTTGATTTTATACAGTTTTATAAATGAATTAAGAAGGATGATGCCAAAAAATATAATCATTTGTCTTTATCCAGATACTATTCCAGTGCTTTTTAAATTTTCTTCAGAGGATCTGTTTTTCCATTGCTTTAATTTCCCCTTAGTCTGAAGCAATTCCTTTGGAAATTTTTTTAGCATAGGTCTTCTGGCTACAAATTCTCCTACCTTCCTTTTTCTAAAAATGCTGTATTTCATCTTGAATTATATTTTGGCTGGAGATAGAATTCTGAGTTAAGCATTTGTTCATGTTCTTCTTTGCTTCTATCAAAATGATAGAAACATTCTCCTGCAGCTTCCTTAGCACATGATGAGAGGCCAGTCTTTGATCATACCCCTATTTTTTGGTATGTTATGTGTCATTTTTCTTTTTTTGCTTCTAGATTTTTTTCTTCACCTTCAATTTGATTGTGATGTGCCTCAGCATGGGTGTCTTTAAATTCTTTTCTATTCTTAATTTGTTGAGTTTTATCTTGAAAGAGTGTTAAATTTTGCCAAATGCTTTTTCCAGTATCTCTTTATCTTGTATTTTTCTAGACATTTATTGGGGCTTGTAGCTGTTCCTTCTGCCTGGCATATTCTCAGCCACTTTGGTGTATGTGAATGGGTATGGTTATCCAGATTACTAATAGTCAATAGTCAACCATATTTATAGATGAATCTGTTTCAAATTTAGTTAGATCATTGATTAAAACTTAATCATTTTCATTATTTACATAGCCCAGGTTATGGTCTAAAGGGGTCTTCTTGTTAGAGAACTGCCAATCTCCCTTAAATCACAATGCAGCAACCACACAAGGTTGCAATTCATTTTGGGAAGCTTCTTCTTGATAGAGAACTGCCAATCTCCCTTAAATCACAATGCAGCAACCACACAAGGTTGCAACTCATTTTGGGAAGATTGAGGAAGGCTTGGCTTAGTCAGAGCACTGCCAGAGGATCTTAAAAGACATACACTTTAATATTCAATTCACTTGGAGAACATGCATACGTTTGTAAGGCTGTTCTTATGGAATTCATAGTTTAACCATCCTCTCCATTGGTGACTTTTTATTCCCCACTACTTTTTCATTTTTCACCAGCTAAATTTTCTTTTTTCTTTTAGTTCTCAGATTAAGTGCCATTTCCTCAAATAGTCCATATTCAAACAGTCCTTAAATAAACATGGCAAGTCAACATGTCCCCCTCTCAATGTCTATTCCTTTGTCATACTCTGGAACTATTTTTCTCAATTATTGGTCTCCCAATGGCTGCTTTATACTTTATATGATAATGCTCTCGGGAAATAGTCATTTCAGGTAAGGGGTACCTATCCTGAAGAGGTGGTTTGTACACCTCCATGTCCTGCTTCCATTTGTTCCTCATTTCACTGTATCCTGGCAGAGCTATTTCTCATATCTTGTGTTTTGGAATTGTACCCATAACTCAGTTTGGTTGAAAATGGAATTTTCCTTTTTTTTTTTTTATACTGTAATACTTCTTATGAGGTTCAAGGAGAAAAATAGGGTTTAAGTTAATTTAATTCAATATCATTTTGATAGTTCATACATTTTCATATTGGATTTTAATGCCCTTGCATTCCAAACAATGTCACTTGTATACAGCTATCTTTTATAAATAATCAACAAATAATAATTTAATACCTTAAAATATATACTAAAAGGAATATCACATAAAACCCATGTGTTAATTTTAAATTGAATGAAAAGTAAATTTATGATTTGAATGTTTTCATGACAATATTATTTCTTGATCTCAATTATTAAATTGAGATTTATTTAATATATATATTAATATATATAAATATAATATATATATATATATATTAATATATATTAATAAATATATAATAAAAATATTTATTAAATATATCGTAGTGATGAATAATAGTTTCTTTTAGTTTTACAATTAAGAATATATAAGTGTTTCTATGCCTTTAAAGTAATGGAGTTCAAGAGAGTGACCTTACAAAACCCCACTTAACACTTACCAAAGAATGTGGTCATAAACCACTTTGAAAGTAATATCCATTTAGCTAGTTTAGTATTTTGGATAAAATGCCTAGAGTTTTTGAAGCTTTCAGCTATTCATCAGCCTGTCATGTAGAACTTTATCAAAGGTTTCTTTCAAAGAAGTCAAAAGGACTTAGTCCATGTGTACTCTGATAAAACATTTCATTTTTCATCTCAGTGAGAAAAGGTTGACAAGTCAGTCAGAAAAAATTACATATTAATCTATGACAATTATTTTATACCAGTGATTAAGTTGGTATTTTTCTCAATTTATTTATTTGTAAGATATATATGTAATGTATAATGTCACATATACTTATAAAACAGTCTAAATGATTCAATAACATTTCTAGTTCAAGTAATTAACACATTATCTACCTGGGTGTTTATGGAAAACTGTGGTCTCAAAAGTAATGATAATCTTCCTTCTTTAGTTATATTTTGAATATTTTCTGAACAAATGTACATGGTATTCACATAATGACAAAATCTCATCCAAGTTGTTGCTGAAGATACAAAACATTCAAGTAAAGGTTTTGTTTAAATAAAGGAGTTTGGGTCACACATTATATTTTTATGTATTTTAGACTTGTGTCATTATCCTGATAAATTTTTTGTTATGGCATAGAAACATTGGCTATTTAGAATGCAGTCTTTCTGTACGGTTGATATTTCATATTAAACTCCACAATTACAATCTAAGTAAAATATTTCCATTAAAGACTGAATATAAAAGACACAGAGAAGCCTGCTACAATATCATACATTATTTGAAAGGCCTGATATCAAGCTCCTTTATCAAGTCCTGTGTGAGCCACAATTTCCTTGCAGATAACACTCCTCAGAATGGTTGTGCACCTGGACCCTGGAGGCACATAGCTTAGATCCAATCCCAGATCTGCCACTTAAGGAATGTACAACCTTGACCAAGCATCAGCCTCTCAGGACCTCAGACTCCCCATCTGCTAATGGAAATGATAAAAACTATTTCCTCTTAAAGCTGTTGCAGTTTTTTAACCTACAGTGAATTTTCACAGCTGAACATACCCATGTAACCAGCACCTTAATCATGAAACAACATTTCCTGGCTCCAGATGTTCTCCTTATGTTCCTTTCCCGTTACTATGTTTTAAACTAACTACGATCCTCAAGTCTAAGAGCATAGATTAGCTTTGTCTACTTTATACCTCTTGTCAATAGAATTATGCAGAATGTGCTATTTTGTATCTGGCATCTTTTCCTTAATATTATGTTCTGAGATTCATCTGTTGCATGTAATTGTGAATATTTCATGAAGAAACTCTGGAAGATGCAGAAATTGGGAGAAAGGGGCAGGGAGTTTAGAATAAAGAATATGTCAGTATTAGCCTGACATCTTAAGTAATAGGTGTGAGAATTAAGAATATAGACATTGAAGGTTAGACTTTGGGTTGAGGAATTTTTGATAGGCACTATAGTGGGATTTTGGAGGTAAGAGCAAGAATAAAATGTATTAGAAAATTTTTCTCTGAGAAAAATAAAACCTTAATAGAGAGATCAATAACCTTGAAGTTTTGAGTCATTTTCAGTTTCTATCAGCAGATCAACACTCCTGGTAAATAGCAATAATTATAAAAGAGCTAAAACTACTGGCAGATTTGATAAATATATTCACATATGTGTAGTTTGGTATTATCTGATAAGAGAATAAATTATATTTAATAGTTCTATTAAAACTGATCTACCCAGTCACTGATAAAGATGCCTTGAATAGGGAAGTTAATTAACATATAAAGAAACCATCACCACTATAATCTGTAGTTTGCTGAAATACCTTCCTTGTAGTCCAAATCTCTCTTCCTTTCTGTACATGAATAAACAGAAATGTTACTATTAGTCTTCACTGGGAAATTAAAGTGGCCACAACTACAAAGAGCTGAGGTCAGTTTAGGAAAAGATAGAAAAGTAGTAGTGAAGACCAGTATTCATAGAGAACACCTGCTTTTTTCACATTCCATAAAAATTAGCACTTTGTGAATTATTTCTAGTTAAAGTAGTGATATGAGACACTACCATACAAAATGCTAAAAGAAATCATTGTAAATTTATGCTCCTATTAATTTAGTGCATATTTTTTGAGATTCCCTTTTATTCCTGAGTTATAGAACATTTGGTTACTCCTGCACAGTGTTTCATCATGTGGTGTTCTCATTGTACCATTTCCAGTGAATGAATATTGAATAGCAGTTGCAAAGCTATTTTGAGGGAGTTCTGGTTTCAAGCGGACAATGGAGTCCCTAGAAAACTGCATGATTACAATCTCAGAATGAATTTAAATGTGAATATCTTCCACATTTACATGTATTTAGACAATCTTTATAATGTCATGTTACTTGTGGAGAACTAAGATTATGTGAGAAATGATTATAAAGCAGAAAAGTTAGAGGAGATGATAAAGATTATTTGGCATATTGAAGAGAAGTCCATTGTTTTTGGATAAATGTAAAAAATCACTTACAAATTTGCTGTAGTGATTTAAAACCCATATTATATTTGTACTTGTATCTTAAATTATTATCTCCAATGAGATTTATGAAATGATGCACCAATTCAATGCCTATGTATAAAGATATGGGCCAAAAAACAAGTTTGCTTTAAAAAAAAATTTACAGTAATATATTCAAATGTACACATGAAAACATATCTTGTATATGTGATTTTAGAGTCTTTTAATTTAGTTTTTTTCTTTTGTGTAATTTGGTTATCAGTTTGCTATGATGGAGGCTTATTTGGAAAATAGCAGTAGTAACATGGCAATAAGTAATGTTTATGGTCAAGTTAACTAAGTAAAATAATATGGTCAAGTTAACTAAGTAAAATATGGTCAAGTTAACTAAGTAAAATAATGGAGCAAGAGCCTTATATAATCTACACAGAATAATAAATGACACAAATATTAATAATATAACTAAAGTTCAGAGTAAGCCAAGATAATTGTGGGTTTGGAAAATTTCACAGCATTAAGTTGAAGTTCCTTGAGAGAAGTATAATTCAAAGAGTTAATGATGTGTGTGGGGTGTGGGGGTGCAGCATTATAGGCACAGGACTTCATGAGTCCAAATGAGAATTGGAAATCTGTGCCATTAGTTGGAGGAAGAAGTAGAACCTTTTGACTATTACAGAAATTTCATATAAAGTCAAGTTGTGGGTATCTTATGCCACTATAAGTTCATTATTTCAGCCTTTTTGGCAAACTTTTCATTATTTCAACCTTTTAAGGCAAACCCAGGTTTCAATATTAGTGCTAATTTTGTAGTAGAAAGTACACCAGATAAAAAGTTGGAGAGCATAGATGTACAAACTTGTCCAATATTGCAATCAAACTTTAGTTTTTATTCTGGAACTACTTCACCTTAATTCTTTTCAACTTGCTTACTATTTTATTTATCTGTTACTTTTCTGACTTCCCTTAATAATATTTCACAGATATTATCTGTTTTTTTCTATTTCATGCATATTCTTATTTTCAAAATTAAATGGAAACTCACTGGTGTCATAGTTCTTAATTAAAGGGTGGGTTAGAGGAAAGGTGAGAGAAAAACATGGTGGAAGGAATAACGTAGAAGAAGCCAAAATACATAGATTGGGTCTCAGGTTTGTCATTTCCTATCTATGGTGTTAGAAGATGTTACTTCACATTTTGGGACCTCAATTTTCTTATTTGCAAAATGGGTTTATATCATTGATTTTCAAGCAGTTTATCAAAAATACTTAGATTTTAGAAGGAACACTTCCAAAGACAAATCCTAGAAAGGTGTGGCTGTGTAAGGGGATTGTAGACTCTGTTTCCTCCTTCACATTCTAAATTTCTCCAATTTAAAGAAACAGAATTTTAATATATCAGGGTCCTGCATAGGGTGTAATTTTAAAAATAAGTGTTCTGAGTGACTTCAGTGAAAATGACAGAGTAGGTGGCATCTAGGACCCATGTCTCCACAGAAATTAGAGAACAAGCATAAACAATCAGAATACACCTTGTAAGAGTGGAAACAGTCAAAGGTTTACCGCAACCAAACAAATACTAATCAAGCAAAAAGCAACTTAAAAACAATTGGAAAGCATTATGGTATTTTTACTTGCTGTTGCTCCCCTAGCCTCCTTGGTTTTACAGTAATCTGGAAGACAGTAGCCTAGATTCCCAGGCTGAGAAGCAGTTTCCTGTAACTGTAGGGAGCAGAAAAGACTTTATTATCAAAGAATTGTTTGTATGAACCTGAATGATTCAGGCAAGGCATTTGTCTTCATTTTTCCTAACTCAGAACTCATTTAGGGTAGGAAATTGGCAGGCATTTCTCAAAAACATTGTAAAGCAAAGAACACACTGCAGTTGCCTAGGGCAAAAGGTTAAAGTTCAAACAAGCTGTAGAGCATTGATAGCCTGGGAAGAAAATCTAGAGAGAGAGTTTCTTTGGGAAATTAGGGTATGCCAAAACCCGTACATTCTTGTGAATGTAGAAAGTGACATTCATGGCCAGGGCATACCACATTCTCAGAAAAGACCTATGAAGACCCTAAACTTTCATCTCTGGCTGATCTCTAGGCTTAGTGCATGTAGGCAGTAAAGATAAGGCAGAGTTGTAAATAGCCTTGCTAAGAATTGAAGGAGTGCCCCCAGCACAGAGTAAATTTGCAAAGATTGTAAGAGATTTATTTTTTCCTATCGTTTTTGTTTGTTTGTTTGTTTTCTTTTTCTCTTCCTTTTTTTTCTTTCTTTTTTTTTTGTAGGTGGGAAAGGGCTCCTGGCATTCAAGGAAATTCTGCCCAACACTAATAGGAAGAGACTTGAGAGATCAAACATGACAAAGGACATACACTTTACAAAAATACTTTAGAAAAGTCACTAAACAAACAAACATCTACAGGCCATAGAAAGCAATACAAGAAAACTGTGAGGAAGAGGAATAATTGTATTTCCAGAGTTACCACATTATAATAATCAAAAGAGCAAATTTTCAACAAAGAAATAGGAAGCATGCAAAGAAACAAGAAAGTACAACACATTCACATAAAATTTGACAGAAACTGTTTTTAAGAAAGCTCCAATATTGGACTTACTAGGCAAAGACTTTAAATCAACTTTTTTAAATATGCTCAAAGAGCTAAAGGAAACCATAGACAAAGAGCTAAAGGAAACCAAGAGAACAGTGTATGACAACCAGAGAATATTGACAGAGATAAAAATTATTAAAAAAAAAAAAAGACAGACATACTGGAGCTGAAAAGTGCAGAAACAAATGAAAAATTCACTAGAAGAATTCAATGGCAGATTTGAGCAGACAGTATAAAATATAAGACAACTTGAAGACAGAGAAGTTGTAATTACCTAGTCTGAGGAGCATAAAGGAAAAAGAATGGAGAAAAAATGAACAGAGCCTAAGAGACATGGGGGACATCATTAAACATACTAACATAGACATAATAGAATCCTAGAACAAGAAGAGAGAAAAGGACAGAAAGACTACTCGAAAAAATAATGGCAAAAAACTCCCTGAGTTTAATTTAAAACACACATGCACACACACACACAAATACACACACACAAATCTGCATATTTAGGAAGTTAAGTGAACTCCAAGAGAGTAAACTCAAAAGAGATCTACACAAAATGTCTCATTATAATCAAATTTTCAAAAGTTGAAGACAAGGTTATAATCTTGAAAGCATCAAATTAAGCACAAAGAAAGTGGAAGGAAAGATATTATAAAATAATAGAAACAAATGAAGTGACTTACAAGGGATCCTCAATATTAACAGCATATTTCTTATCAGTAACCATAGAGGCCATAAGTGAGTGGGATGACATTTTTAAAGTGCTGAAAGGAAAAAAAAAAATCTATCAACCAACAATCCTATACAGGCATACCTCAGAGATATGCACGTTCGATTCCATACCATCACAATAAAACAAATATCACAATAAAGCAAGTCACACAAATATTTTGGTTTCCCAGTGCATATAAAAGTTATATTTATACTATACCATAGTCTATTAAGTGTGCAATAGCATTATGTCTATAAAAACACATGCATACCTTAATTTAAAAATAATGCTGTTTGAAAACTGGCACTGATAGACTTGCTCAATGCAGGGTTGCCACAAACCTTCAATTTGTAAAAAAAATGCAACATTTCTGAATTGCAATAAATCAAAGTGCAATAAAATGAGGTATGCCTGCATCTGACAAAACTATCCTACAAAAGTGAAGGAGAAATTAGAATAGTCCTAGGTAAACAAAACTAAGGGAGTTTTTCGTTAGCAGATCTGCCCTGTAAGAAATACTATATGGAGTCCTTCAGGCTGAAACAAAAGATAATAAACAGTAACTCAAAGACATGAATAAATAAAGAACTGTGGTAAAGATAACAGTAGAGGTAAACATTAAAGCCAGTATTATTTTATTTTTAGCTTGTAAATCTTCTATTTACTTCCTATATGATTTAAAGGACAAATGTATTAAACAATAAATATAATACTATGTTAACCAGCACACACAGTGTATATAGATGTAAGTTGTGATAAAAACAGTATAAAGAGGGAGAAAACAAAGATGGATAGAAACAGTTTTTGTATGCTATTGAAGTTAATTTAATATCAACTCAATGTCAATTGTTATAAATTTAAGATATTAGTTGTAATTCCCATGGTAACAACTGCAAAAATATCTTTAAAGTATTCACACAGGAAAATGAGAAAAGAATCAAAATGGTACTCTACAGAGAATTATAATATAGGATATGTTCACTAAGTATTAGTGAACATTGAATTAATTAAGAACTAATTAATAGAAAGATAACTTAAAATTCCCCACATTTTTATATACCCATGGGTCAAAGAAAAAAAATCATAAGCCAAGTTAGAAACCATTTTGAATTCAGTGATAATGGAATTAAGATACCTCAACATTTGTGAGGTGCAACTAAACCAGTGTTCAGAGAAAAATTCATATCTCTAAATGAGTAAAATAAAAAATCATAAAACCTTGAATAAAATTATAAAAGGCTCTAGCTTATGAAACTGGAGAAAGATGAACAAATTAAGCACAAAGAAAGTGGAAGTAAAGATACAGTAAAATAATAGAAACTGATGAAATAGAATTGACAATATACATTTGAGAAAATAAACTAAACATTGGTTCTTTAAACAATTAATACATTTGACTTACCTCTAGAAAAATTAATCAGGAAAAAAAAAGGGAGAAAAGACATGTTATGAATCCCATAAATAAAAAATGACTTTGCAACAGATACTCAAGATATCAAAATGATTAGAATCGACCATTGTGACCAACTGAATGAAAATAAATCTGCATCAGTTTCAAGTAATAATATCTTTCCTTAAAAGGACAGAAAAATCATTATCCACAAACTGAACTTCACTGAAATTAAAAGGCTTTGCTCATCAAAAGACAATATGAAGGGAATGAAAAATGAAGTCACAAACAGTAAGAGGATATAATACATTCCTAGGCAGGCCAATCCAATTTTAGGAATGGACAAAATTTTTTTTTCTTGGAGTAAAATTGCTTTACAATGTTTTGTTAGTTTCTGCTGTACAGTGAGGTGAATCAGCTATATGTATACATAAATCCCTCCCTCAGGGACCTCCCTCCCCCACCAACCCACCCATCTAGGTCATCACAGACCTGAGCTCCCAGTTCTAAACAGCAGGTTCCCACTAGCTATCTATTTTACACACGGTAGTGCATTTATGTCAAACCTAATCTCCCAATTCATCCCACCTGCCCCTTCCCACTCTGTGTCCACATGTCCATCCTCTATGTCTGCGTTTATATTCCTGCCCTGCAAATAGATTATCTGTGCCATTTTTATAGATTCCACATATATTCATTACTATGCAATATTTGTTTTTCTCTTTTTGACTTACTTCACTCTGTATGACAGGCTCTAGGTCCATCCACATCTCTACAAATGACCCAATTTCATTCCTTTTTAAGGCTGAGTAATATTCCATTATATATATGTACCACATCTTCTTTATCCATTCATCTATCAATGGACATTTAGTTTGTTTCCATGTCCTGGCTATTGTAAATAGTGCTGCAATGAACATTGGGGTACATGTGACTTTTCGAAATATGGTTTTCTCATGATATATGCCCAGTAGTGGGATTGCTGGGCCATCTGGTAGTTCTATTTTTAGTTTTTCTAAGGAACCTCCATACTGTTTTCCACAGTGGCTGTATCGACTTACATTCCCACCAACAGTGCAAAAGTGTTCCCTTTTCTCCACACCCTCTCCAGCATTTATTGTTTGTAGATTTTTTGATGATGGCCATTCGGACTGGCATGTAGTGACACCTCATTGTCATTTTTATTTGCATTTCTCTAATAATTAGTGATGTTCAGCATGTTTTCACGTGCCTCTTGGCCATCTGTGTGTCTTCTTTAGTGAAATGTCTACTTAGGACTTCCACCTATTTTTTGATTGGGTTGTTTGTTTTTTGATACTGAGCTGCATGAGCTGTTTGTATATTTTGGAAACTAATCCTTTGTCTATTGCTTTGTTTGCAAATATTTTCTCCCATTCTGAGGGCTGTCTTTTTGTCTTGTTTATAGTTTGCTTTGCTATGCAAAAGCTTTTAAGGTTAATTAGTTCCCATTTGCTTATTTTTGTTTTTATTTTCATTACTCTAGGAGGACAGTCATAAAAGATCTTGCTATGATTTATGCCAAAGAGTGTTTTCTCTGTGTTCCTCTAAGAGTTTTATAGTGTCTGGTCTTACATTTAGGTCTTTAATCCATTTTGAGTTTATTTTTGTGTATGTTGTTAGGTAGTGTTCTAACTTAATTCTTTTACATGTAGTTGTTCAGCTTTCCCAGCACCACTTATTGAAGAGGCTGTCTTTTCTTCATTGTATATCCTTGCCTCCTTTGTCATAGTTTAGGTGACCATAGGTGCATGGGTTTTTCTCTGGGCTTGCTATCCTCTTCCATTGATCTATATTTCTGTTTTTGTGCCAGTACCATACTATCTTGATTACTGTAGCTTTGTAGTATACTCTGAAGTTGGGGAGCCTGATTCCTCCAGGTCCAATTTTCTTTCTCAAGATTGCTTTGGCTTTTTGGGTTTTTTTGTGTTTCCATGCAAATTGTAAAATTTTTTGTTCTAAATTCTGTGAAAATGCCATTGGTAGTTTGTTAAGGATTACATTGAATCTATAGATTGCTTTGGGTAGTATATTCATTTTCACAATATTGATTCTTCCAGTCCGGGAGCATGGTATATCTATAGATTGCTTTGGGTAGTATATTCATTTTCACAATATTGATTCTTCCAGTCCGGGAGCATGGTATATCTCTCCATCTGTTTATCTCATCTTAGATTTCTTCCAATTTTGTTTATCTTCTCAAAGAACCAGCTTTTCATTTTATTGAAATTTGCTATTGTTTTCTTCATTTCTATTTCATTTATTTCTGCTCTGATCTTTATGATTTCTTTCCTTCTACTAACTTTGGGTTTTCTTTGTTCTTCTTTCTCTAGTTTCTTTAGTTGTAAGGTTAGATTATTTATTTGAGAGTTTTCTTATTTCTTGAGGTTGGATTGAACTGCTGTAAAATTCCCTCTTAGAACTGATTTTGCTGCGTTCCATAGGTTTTAGGTCGTCGTGTTTTCATTGGCATTTGTTCCTAGGAATTTTTTGATTTCCTCTTTGATTTCTTCAGTGATCTCTTGGTTATTTAGCGGTGCACTGTTTAGCCTCCGTTTGTTTGTGTTTTTTACAGTTTTTTTTCTGTAATTGATTTCTAATCTCATAGCATTGTGGTTGAAAAAGACACTTGATACAATTTTAATTTTCTTAAGTTTTCTGAGGCTTGATTTGTGCCCCAAGATATGTTCTATCCTGGAGAATGTTCCCTGTGCACTTGAGAAGAAAGTGTATTCTTCTGCTTTTGGGTGGAATGTCCTATAAATATCAATTAAATCTATCTGGTGTGTTGTGCCATTTAAAGCTTGTGTTTCCTTATTTATTTTCTGTCTGGATAATCTGTCCATCGGTGTAAGTGAGGTGTTAAAGTCCCCCACTATTATTGTGTTACTGTCGATTTCCCCTTTCATGGCTGTTAGCATTTGCCTTACATATTGAGGCCTTCCTATGTTGGGTGCGTATATATTTATAATTGTTATATCTTCTTCTTGGATTGATCCCTTGATCATTATGTAGTGTTCTTCCTTATGTCTTGTAACAGTCTTTATTTTGAAGTCTATTTTATCTGATATGAGTATTGCTACTACAGCTTTCTTGTGATTTCCATTTACATGGAATATCTTTTTCCATCCCCTCACTTTCAGTCTGTATGTGTCCCTAGGTCTGAAGTGTGTCTTTTGTAGACAGCATATATATGGTTCTTGTTTTTGTGTCTATTCAGCCAGTCTGTGTCTTTTTTTTTGGAACTTTTAATCCATTCACATTAAAGGTGATTATCGATATGTATATTCCCATTTTCTTAATTGTTTTGAGTTTGTTTTTTGGGCATCCTTTTCTTCCCTTGTGTTTCCCACCTAGAAAATTCCTTTAGTATTTGTTGTAAAGCTGGTTTGGTGGTGATGAATTCTCTTAGCTTTTGCTTGTCTGTAAAGCTTTTGATTTCTCTGTCGAATTTGAAGGAGATCCTTGCTGGGTAGAGTAATCTTGCTTGTAGGTTTTTCCCTTTCATCACTTTAAATATATCCTGCCACTCTCTTCTGGCCTGCAGAGTTTCTGCTGAAAAATCAGCTGATAATCTTATGGGGAGTTCCTTGTATGTTATCTGTTGCTTTTCCTTTGCTGCTTTTAACAATTTTTCTTTGAATTTAACTTTTGATAGTTTGATTAATATGTGTCTTCGTGTGCTTCTCCTAATATTTATCTGTATGGGACTCTCTGCACTTCCTGGACGTGGGTGACTATTTCCTTTCCCATGTTAGGGAAGTTTTTGACTATAATCTCCTCGAATATTTTCTTAGACCCTTTCTCTTTCTCTTCTTCTTCTGGGACCCCTATAATTGGAATGTTGGTGTATTGAATGTTGTCCCAGAGGTCTCTGAGACTGTCCTTGATTCTTTTCAGTCTTTTTTTTTTTTTTCTGCTCCTCGGCAGTTATTTCCATCATTCTATCTTCCAGCTCACTTATTTGCTTTTCTGCCTCAGGTTTTCTGCTATTGCTTCCTTCTAGTGTATTTTTCATTTCAGTTATTGTGTTGTTCATCATTGTTTGTTTGTTCTTTAGTTCTTCTAGGTCTTTGTTAACATTTTTTATATTTTCTTGATCTGTGCCTGCATTCTATTTCTGAGATTTTGGATCACCTTTACTATCATTATTCTGAATTCTTTTTCAGGTAAGTTGCCTATTTCCTCTGCATTTATTTGGTTTTGTAGGTTTTTATCTTGCTCCTTAGTCTGTAACATACTTTTTTCTCATCTCATTTTTTCTGATGGGTGGGCTTGTGTTCTTGGCTTACTTGTTGTTTGTTTTGAGACCTCCAGCACTGGAGTTTGCAGGCAGTTGTGTAGAGCTGGGTCTTTGTGCTGAGATGAAGACCTCCAGGAGACCTCACTCCAATTAATATTCCCTGGGGTCTTAGGTTCTCTTTTAGTCCAGAAGTTTGGAATTGGCACTCCCACCACAGAAGCTTAGACATGACCCCTGGCCTGGGAACGAAGATCCTGCAAGCCACATGGCATGGCAAAAGAAAAAAAAAAAAGAAGCAATACAATAACAAAGAAAAAAAAATAAAATTAGAAAAATAGAAAATATATTAGGAAAAATAAAAATATAAGTGAAACAACAACAACAAGGTAAAATAGAACCACAACAGAAAAAAAAGGGGGGGGGTGGGGACAAGCCAAAAGGAGCAGAACAATAACAAAAAA
Organism: Pseudorca crassidens; assembly: GCF_039906515.1. NCBI lineage: Eukaryota > Metazoa > Chordata > Mammalia > Artiodactyla > Delphinidae > Pseudorca > Pseudorca crassidens. The sequence goes on from NC_090297.1 coordinate 89,990,022, forward strand.
TAAGGAATAAAATAAAATTAGAAAAATAAAAATATTATTAGAAAAAATAATAATATAAATGAAACAACAACAACAAAGTAAAACAGAACTACAACCCAAAGAAAAAAAAAGAAGGCTGGAAAAGGCCTTGGCTGTAGGGGGGCATAGCTTATGTGGGGGCAGGGCTTAGTTGGGGTGGGGTTTAGGGCAAGGAGTGGGGCCTAGGCTCAGAACCCACATGACCAGAAAAGGCAGCAGGGTCAGAGGGGGTCTGAGTGTGAAGTGCAGAGGTAAGGCCCTGGGTGGGGGTGTGGGGGCAGGGCTTAGGCCCAGTGTGGCTGGAGGGAGCCTCGGAGGGTGGAGGATTCGGCCAGGGACCTCAGCAGGCTCTCCAGGGCCCAAGTGGGCAGGGAAAACGCTGGCTGTGTTCCCTTCTGATCCTCCGATCTGCCAAAGGTCTCTCCCCATCCCTGTTGATCACCGTGGGTGGGCCCCTCCCAAGCATGGGAATCCCTCCCCTCCCCCAGCCGCCCTTCAGGGGCACCAGTCCTGTCTGTCCAGCCTCTACTTTTCCTCCCCCTTCTCTCCCTCCCACATCCTCAGGACCCATGTGGCCAGAGAGGGCCTCAGAGGGAAGAGGATCAGGTCCAGTACCTCAGAAGGCTCCCCAGAGCCCAAGTGGGCAGGGGAAACAGTAGCCACATTCCCTTCCTATCCTCCATTCTCCCTAGGGTCCCTCCCCTCTCCGTTGATCCCGTAATGGTGGGTGGGACCCTCCGGGCATGGGAACCCCTCCCTTCCCCCAGCCAACCCTCAGGGGCACCAGCCTTATCCTGCCTCCACTTCTCGTCTGCCCTCCCTCCCCCCCCTTCCTACCCAGTTGCTCAGGGGTTCCTCCCATCCCCTTAGGTGTCTGTGGTCCCCCACCAGTGCCTGGTATGTGCCCTAGTTGTGAGGAGACACAAGCTTCACGTCCTCCTAGTCTGCCATCTTGACTCTGCCCCCAGGAAAGGGCAAAATATTTGACCATGTTTTCACAAAAGCGAATGGCCAATAGGCATATGAAAAAATGTGCAACGTATGCAACCAAATATAAACCACAATGAGTCATCACAATCTCACTTCCAGCAGGGCAATAGTTATTGCTGGTGAGAGTAGTAACTGGAGGGAGACAAAAGTAAGTATGCTGGGATACTGGTAAGTGGGCTTCTTCATCTGGGTTCTGATTACGTGGGTGAGTTCATTTTGTGAAAATTTGTTCACCTGTACAGGTATGATTTCAGCAGTTTACTATACTATAGTATAGTTCAAAAACCTGCAAGAGCACAAAGAAAAAGAAAATGAATTAGGGAGTCAAACAGAAGATGTTTTGATTTTGTCTTCATATTTGCACCTGCATATTTTTTCTATCTCAGCAGGCTGTGTTACATATCTCCTTAACATATTTATTCCACCAATGATAGGTTTCTTTTCCAGTGCTCATATGTAAATATTTTCTTCCTAAAATGCATTTTTCTATTACTTCAAAGAATGTTGGGCTGAAGAGGGTAATATTTACATACAGTCTGCTTTCTTCATATAATACTTTTGGAAAATAATAAATGAACAAAATAATTATGTAATAATTATGTAGTAATTATAAATAATTGTAAAATACAGATTTTTATTACTGCATAATGCTTTTTATTTAATTATGCTTATCATTATCTTTGAAGAGCATAAGACTTACAGAGATATAAAGATATAATTGGTATTTAATGTATTTACAAATTTGGTCATTTACTTTTTTTTCCCACATAATGATAAAAAGGTAACAGATGAAATCTTGAACTTGTTGATAATTTGACATGTCCTTTCTGGCTTGATAAACTACTAGGCTTCCCTACATGTATTGAAATTGAGCCAAAAGGTCACACTGGTTACAGAAATAACAGTAATTCAACATTGTTTTTAAAAGAGAAAGCTCTATGTATGTCCAAGTATTTAGCATTATGGTAAATGACATATGCAAATTGTTCTGAAATTACTTTTTAAACATTCAGACACTAATTAGAATGTAATATTGTCGTGTTGCTAAAAGTAAAAATTTTCAGAGCTCACAAATTTTTCACTAATTCTGTTTTCTGAAACTTGTTATTTTTACCCCCTGGGGGAAACTTTCCCATGGCTTACAAAAAAAGCCTTCATCTTGGTCTAAAAGATTTAAGGGAAAAGAATTCTAGTGATAGTAATATTTTTTTCTCTTATCAAGCATGAGTATACCATTTCTATTCTATCAATAGCACTCCCTATATATCTTCACTTTTAACACCATGGTTTTTAATTTTATTTGATATTTTCACAAGCAGTTCTATTTGCTCTATTGCTGGCAATCTGGGGAGATGGTGGATTCAGTGTCCCCCCAAAACCATCTCCTAAGATTTTGTTTGGCAATGAAAGTTTTAAAGGGAAAAGGTGAAGTAATCTTAGTTAATCATTGAGATAGGGGCTCAGAGTCATTGCCACCCCCACTACATGCAGGCTTGTTAACTTCTTGTGATCCTTCTTTAGATGCTAACTTTGTTCATACTGTTTTTTCACAAGTTTACTGAAGGGGAAGCTAGGGAAGAGATCTGGTCATCTGCTAATTACTTACTTGTTCTTCATGTTTACTTCTTTAATCTACAGGAAGAACCAACAGGTTAGGTAAGGTATTGTGTGATCAAAGGATTTGAAAAGTGTGCTTGGGCTGGAGATCAGCAGAGCTTGGGGGTGCCTGGTTTAAGTTTAGTTACAATATAGCTTTGCTAAAGTGACAAGACAAAAGGGGTTTTCTGCTGAGGACAGTTTCCTGCAAAGAGCTGCTTAAAAATCCCTCCACCCACCCCCATCAGATATCATTCCATTTCTATGGGATTAGGGAGGAAGGTCTGTCTTCTGTAACTGCTTCATGCTGAGAAAGGGCATTGAAGTCTTAGAGTGAAATATATCGACATGGGTTTGAAGCATGTCTTTGTTGACAGCTTTAGTCGCCCACTTACATATATGGGTAGAACAAGCTACAATTATTTTGATGGCCATAAAGATGTAGATTATTATGAGAAAGAGTGTTAATCCCATTCTCTTAAGGCCAGTTCTTGGAATTGTGCTAGCCATAGATTCAGTACTGCTCAAGGTGGAGCAGTTTATGTCAAGGCTGCTGTCTAGTCACCATGCAGTTAGCTTTTTCCCTCTGGTGGCAGTGATAGTATCTGTAAAACAACTCAGGAATGTGCATCAGACAATGAGTCTATGACTCTATTTTCCTAATCATTAACTGCTCAGGCTTGCTCTTTTTTGACTCAGGGAGACCTGAGAGATTTCAGCTTTTTTACAAACAAGAGGCAGGGGACTTGGAGGGGCCTTTGTACTTGGGGGTGGGGGATCCTGCAGGGTTTTGTTCTGGTTCCATAACTATAAGTGAACATAAACTAAAGAAAATAATGTAGCTAGAGCTTAATTACTATAGCTAATAGAATCTCTTCACTATTAAATTATTTCTACCAATTTACTACAACTTTAGTAAACTACAGGGCTAAGAGTGGGTAGAATATTTGTGGCATTGTGTCCTTCTGTGCTGAGTAACACAGTCACAGTCCCACAATGGTCTTCTATCTTTAATAGAGGAGGCAAAAAAAAAAGTATTCTAGGAGATTTCTTCTACCAGGGGCCGGATTATTTGGAGAAAATTTGACCTCTGTCTATAGGGTTGCACTAGAGGTTTTTTGTTTGTCTATTTTCCGGATCCAAAACCAGTGAGTAACATTCCCAAAGCAGTCTTTAAGTTTGGCTGTGTCTTTAGTCTTTGAGATGTAGAGTGTATAATGAGAAATCTTTTCTCTGTTGCCCCTATGTACTGATTCAACATCAACAACAGAGGAGAGGAGGCAAGTAGAGACATCCAATACCTATTACAGAATTTAAGAAGATATTAAAATAGAAGTAGCTGAGAAAATAAGTAAAGGAGGTAGAAATGGGTGAAAAGTTATTCAATACTATACATTCATTAGTCAAAGTTTAAATATTTAACTAATGTGAAAAGGAAAACTTGACTTATTACTTAATTATGTGTTTATAATATGACATGGCACTACTTTGTAGATTTACTTCAACAAACCATAGTAAAAATTCTATAAGCAAGATTCAGAGGCAGACATAATTCTCTCAGAAATTTATGTTTCAAAACATTTAAGGGGACTTCTGTCTCTGACCAAGATAGAGTAAAAGGGCCACAAGAAAAAACAAAAAACCCATGCAAAATATAGGGAGAAAAATGGTTTTCATGACAGTGGACATTAAGCAAGAAAGTGATCCTTGGGAAATGGGACACAAAAGAGGTGAACCTATGACTGCACCGTCTTCCTGCCTAAAATAAGTTCTCTGCTTCAGATTTGTGAGGGGAATCCCACATCTGTACAATTCTTTCTGCGCTACACTTGGCCTTGTTCTGTTGGCTAGAAGCAAGCCACAGGTCTTGCCCATGCAGCAAGGCAAGGGGATTATACAGGGCAAGAACATCAGGAGGTAGGAATTACAGATGCCATCCTAAAGTCTGTCTGCTACAATTATGAACAACTTTTTGTCCATAATTCAACAACTTCTATGAAATGGAAAAATTGCTTAAAAGAAAGATTTTCCCCAAATGTTTAAAGCAGCTTTAATAATATAATAGCCAAATATCATATAATATAATAGCCAGATACTGGAAAGAGACCAAATGCCATCAACAGATGAATGGATAAACAAGCTGGTATTATCTAGACAACAGAATATGACTAAGCAATAAAAGAAGTAACAACCACATGCAATAAAACAGATTAATCTCTAAATAATTATGATGAGTGTAAGAAGCCTGAACAAGGAATCAGTCCATGCTCCAAGTGGAAGAAGCAGCATAAAATCCAGACTTCTTTCGATGTGTTTTTTTCCTCTTTGTGATTTTGGCACCACAAGGCCTGGTTGTCCCAGTCACTCTCTACTGCCTTGAAATAAATTTTTAAAAATTCTTAATTCTTATTCAACTTTTCTAATTATTCATTGTGGACTATTTGTTCTGAAATAAGCTGCTCTGTCATAGTCAGAAGCAGAAGATTGCCATCTCTCAAGTGCAAAATTTAAAAATTAGAACATAATATCAAGATTTGTAAGATGCAACACCACCATGTCTAGTTTGTATCTAAGCCAGTGTTAATGAAATATCCTTGTTCCTTTATTCTTACTAAATACATAAACATTTTTTAATTTATGGAAAATGGCCAGATAACAGAGTTTCTGTTTTTTGAAACATGGGAAATAACTGTTGAATGAGTGTAACATACTGATCCAATAATCCCTTTTGGTATTCCCACCAAAGACTACTTACTTCATGTGTGTCCAATAAAGCCAGATATGTGTAGTTTTGTAGAAAATCCTGTGTAATCTCACTGTTTTAATTAACATTATTACTAACATTTTTCTGATGTGATAAAGTTAAAATTATCATACATTTTACAGATAAATAATTTTAATCAAAGAACATGATGTCAATGGACTTATGGCAGTTGGTTAAATTGGTTCAGCTTATGAGACTAAAATAAAAGGAGAAGGACGTGGTAAAGCAAGAAGGACAGCAGAACACAGACAAAATTATTTGCAGGAGAAATGCTGTATATTGCAAGACAGCCATCAGCATTAACATCATTTAACATTTATTGACTTTTCTTGAAATTTTTGTATTCATCATAAAATTTAATCTGTGTAACAAACATGGATATTAATTATTAGTATAGATTTGTAAATAAGAAAACAATTTCAGAAATTAACAAATAATACATGGCAGAGAGAGAATTAAAACACAATTCTGTCTCTCACAGCTTCAGCTTCAAGACTGAAGTCTTTTTTTTAATTAAAGTAGTAGAATGAACACTTAACAGCAGCAACTCCCTGTAGAAGTAACCCGAGAAGGGTGTAAATGAATCCTAGGGAGTTTGGAAGACACCCCAAAATCCCAAGCATATACTGAGCTGTTGTCTCAGAAAGGTAGGACTAGACTGTGAATGCAACTGAGAAACTTTAAGCATCATCCATTTATTTATTCATTAGTGTTTATTGAGTGTGCCTTGCTATGGAAGGCACGTGTTCTGAAGCATTAAACTGAATGGCATAGATTTAGGTTTGTCAAAGGGAATATTTTTCAAGCTTTAGTAAAGTCAGTAACATCAATTTGAAGAGATTTGAGATCTTAATGATTTAATTCTTCTTAATGAAAAATAATAAAATGGTATTATTATTAATGAAAATTACAAAATAGATAAAATAGCATGGAATAGATTATATACAAGCTTATTTCATCTAATAAGGTATTCATTGTGTGTCTGTATGAACTTTTGTTTATGCATCTACATATAATTCATACCTATATGCTGCATCATGATGTAAAATATATTTTTTCTTCTTTCTCAGTCAAAAAGATTGAAAGACACCATCATTCTAAGGAAAAATGGAGAATATTTACTCAGAAACAAGAGTCTACAAAAATTAACATTCAAGTACTTTATGTTACCTTATGGAATATTTTGAAAATTAGTACCTTAGAGAGTAACCAGTGATCTGACATGATGAAATTTTCCCTGCTGTAGTCTAAAAAAATTTAATTACATTATTTTCACCTACCTTAATAATCTGGCATCAAAAATAGAAATTAAAAAATCACTTTCTTGTTTTACATTTGTTTTTTATAATTAATAATAACAGATATTTGTTATTTCCTATAGAAACAATCCTAATCAGCCAATCATTCTTGCTTTTAGCCTCCTTCCAAAAAGCTGAGGACAAGTTATTACAGATAGAATAGCTTAAAGAAATCAATGAAAGAAAAATTTTCTCTATTTCAAAGCTCCCAGTTCACATTATTTTTTCATACCCGTGATCTGGCATTTGAGCCATTTCTGATTAAAATTCTTCTACTGATCCAGGTTGGCCTTAAAGCTTGATGGCTTACATATTTGTTTACAAACTGGCAGCATTTCTCTAATGAGCTGTGAGTCTTGGGACAATAATATATTTATTGGGGCCAGTATTCACATAGTCACATCATGAAAAGTATTTATTACATGTTGTTTATAGTGCCATAAACTTTTTTTGCTTTTGAAGTAGGAAATAAAAGTCTGCAACAGGACTTTGAAATAATATTGCTTTCCTATAGGACACGCTGGCTGTATTATGTACATTAATTCACTACATGCAAAAATATCCAGCATTTTTAACAAATCTGTCTTATATAACAAACAATAGAATTCATGACATTCAAGGGAAACCTTAGCAAAATAAATTACACTACAACATAGTCATGATATTAAACTCACTGAAAGAGAGATGAAACTACAACAGTCTGATTTGTTGGTCTAAACAGAAATTATTGAAAATGGCATTTCACATAACAAGACTTAGTTAAACATTTACTAAATTAATTAGTCTGAAGCTTTTTATTTGTGTGTTTTTAAGTAAACAATTTATTTATATATATATATATATAATATTTAACGTGACTTGTCAAATTAACAATGGCTTAAAGAAGTATCATCTTAAAATGGACCTTTAACCTGGACTCCCTAATCTTTGGAGTGATCAGGTGTGGTTTTGCATATTGTACATTGCACAAGGCACCCAGCTTATGGGGGGGTAGGGTGGGGTGACAGAGGGTAGGATGAAGCCAAACTTCCCTTTGTTAAAAGGAGTGAATTATTTTAAATTTTCAAAAACAACAACAAAATGTTATTACCTATAGGCTGACAGAAGCTTTGCATAACTTCTTTTCACTAGTCAATGCTCTCTTCAGCCCCTGATCTTGTGCAACCTACTGCCAGAATCAATAGAGTTGAGTGGAAAAATATTACCCTCAGCATGACCACTTTTGCAGGAGGGCTACAGAAAATGTCTTAGGATAGATTATAACACAAGTCAAAAAAGGCTTGTATTTTTAAAAAATTATTTACATTATCAATATAGAAAACACTTTAAAATTTTGCTTTAGGTTATATGGCTGTTTTTAAGGAAAAAAACTCATTTTAAAAACCATTTTTAAATACAAGTGTTTTTGGTGTGTCCCAGAATATAGTAAAATCAGTTTTCCAATCCAGAAATTGTTTTAAAAAGTATTTAGATTTTTGCTCATTTTAGCCTCTCTTAGTCAAAATTATATGATGAAGACGATTAAAGCCTAGGTAATCACTAATGATTATAATTGTGTTATTGTGTTAGAAATGCTAATAAAATTTACATTTTATATCATACTCTCTCACAAAATATAGATCTTCCCTATGTGTAGCCTAGCAAACAAATAAAATTAGATTTGTCTTCTAGCTTTTCTGTATTGGTGAAACAACATGATCTTCACAATGTAATTTATTTCCACAGGCATCTTCCCAAGTCCATTCTGTCTTTACCAATTAGATGTGCTGTTCATCCCTTTTCTGTTATGCATTCCACTCTAGATAGTCATTTGATCCATTGATCCACAGAAAACTCCCTTGCTTTTGTCTCATGTGACTCTACAACCAGCAAAACCTGTAAAAACAACCAGTAAAAACAGCCTTCCCTCTTGAGCCTCTCTCCCATCTTCCATATCCCACCCTTCTAGGTCAACGCAAAGCACCTAGCCAATCTCCCTGTGCTATGCTGCTGCTTCCCACCAGCCAACAATTTTACATTTGGTAGTGTATATAAGTCGATGTTACAGAAACTAACACGGTATTGTGAGGTAATTATACTCCAATAAAGATGTATTTTTAAAAAAAGCCTTATACTATACAGTAGGGGCAACCACAGAAGGTATTGGAGAGTAAGTGTGCACTGTTAGTATACGTGGCCTGTTTTGATATTTTGTTTATTGTTGATACTTCTTGGTGAGAAAAAATACAGCAGGAATGTAGAAAATACAACACTCATCTCTCTCCACCCAAAACTACAAATACTAATTTTTGCCACTTAAACTTTTAACCTAATTCTTGAAAAAAACAACACAGATATACTGAATTCCATTTTAATCAGCTCTTAACATTTTCAGTTTGTATTTGCTAGTTTTTTTTTTCTTTTTTTTCTTTTTTTTTTTTTAGAAGATGTTGGGATAAGAGTTTTATTAATTTATTTATGCTGTGTTGGGTCTTCGTTTCTGTGCGAGGGCTTTCTCTAGTTGTGGCACCGGGGGCCACTCTTCATTGCGGTGCGTGGGCCTCTCACTGTCGTGGCCTCTCTTGTTGCGGAGCACAGGCTCCAGATGCGCAGGCTCAGTAGTTGTGGCTCACGGACCCAGTTGCTCCGCGGCATGTGGGATCCTCCCAGACCAGGCCTCGAACCCATGTCCCCTGCATTAGCAGGCAGATTCTCAACCACTGCGCCACCAGGGAAGCCCCTGTATTTGCTAGTTTTTTAAACATATAGTTCTTAAGTTGAGATACATAATACATATACAAAAAAGGGTGTAAAACAAAACTTGCAGTTAAACAAGTTATTACAAAGTGAACACTATGTATCATCTCCCAGGTCAGAATACATAACATTGTTAGAATTTCAGAAATTGTTTCCAATTGTCTCTTCCTCACAACATCTTATTCCCTATAAAATACCGCTGCTCTGAACCCTGTGGCAATCAGTACCTTGTTTTGTTGAGTTCAGCCTCCACCTGTGCATTACAAATAGTTTAGTTTTGTCTAATTTTGAAATTTATATCAATGGCATCACACACTATATGGTTTATGTGTCTGGCTTTGACGTGACATTATATTTTTCAGATTTAAATATATAGTTTGTCCATTTCCTTCCTATGTTGTATGCCATTTCATGAATATACAATTTAATTCTTTATTTTATTATTGACAGAGATTTAGGTTGTTTCCAGTTTTTCTCAATGTGAGCGACATCTGTATCCTAGGGTAGTTGAGCATGAATTTGTCTAAAGTGTATAGTTGCAGTGGAATCACATTTAAAAGGATATTTGAATTTCCAACTTGATCAAACTCACTTCCATAGTCCATGTACTAGTTTACACTCCTATGAGCAGTATATAAGAATTCGATTGCTCTATACTTTTGGAGTAGAAATTGTTGATGATTTTAATGTATTGCCAAGTCATTACAGGAAGTGTGTGTGATGGCATCTATTATAGTTTTATTTTGTATTTATTTTATTGCTATTGAGATAAATTGCATTTACATATATTTCCCCTATAAAATACTTTGGGAATATTTCTTTGCAAAGTATCTAAGATATTTACTCATTTTTTCTGTTGGATTATTTTTCTTTTATCTTTGCTTTGTAGAAATTCTTTTTCTAATTTATTTTATTCAAGCTTAGTTGATTTACAATGTTGTGTTAATTTCCACTGTAAAGCAAAGTGATTCAATTATACATATATATATTATTTTTCATATTCTTTTCTCTTATGGTTTATCATAGGATATTGAATATAGTTCCTTGTGCTATACATTAGGATCTTGTTGTTTATGTATTCTATATACAATAGTTTGCATCTGCTAATCCCAACCTCCCAATTCATCCCTCTCCCACTCCCCACGCTTGGCAACTGCAAGTCTGTTCTTTATGTCTGTGAATCTGTTTTGTAGACAAGTTCATTTGTGTCATATTTTAGATTCCATGTGTAAGTGATATAATATGGTATGTCTTTCTCTTTCTGACTTACTTCCCTTAGTATGATAATCTCTAGGTTCATCTATGTTGCTGCAAATGTCATTATTTTATTCTTTTTTATGGCTGAGTAGTATTTCATTGTATATATGTATATATGTACATCTTCATCTATTCATCTATCAATGGACATTTAGGTTGCTTCCATGTCTTGGCTATTGTGAATAGTGCTGCTATGAACATAGGGGTGCATATATCTTTTTGACTTATAGTTTTATCTAGATATATGCCCAGGAGTGAGATCCTGGATCATATGGCAACTCTACTTTTAGCTTTTTTTTTTTAAATCTTTTGACTGCACTGCACAGCATGTGTAATCTTAATCCCCAACTGGGGATTGAACCTATGCCCCTGCATTGAAACTGCAGATTCTTAACCCCTGGACTGCCAGGGAAGTTCCTTTATTTTCAGTTTTTTGAGGAAACTCTGAAGTGCTGTTTAAGAATGAAATAAATTTTTTTTTCAATTTATACACAATTATTTTTCAAACAGCTATCCAAATGTATTCAAACTTTGCTGTTTCAAAGTGCTGAAGTAGCAATACTCATATCAGATAAATAGACTTTAAAATAAAGAATGTCACAAGAGACAAGGAAGGACACTACATAATGATCAAGGGATCAATCCAAGAGGAAGTTATAACAATTATAAATACATATTGTTCCCAACATAGGAGCACCTCAATACATAAGGCAAATGCTAACAGTTATAAAAGAGGAAATTGACAATAACACAATAATAGTGGGGGGCTTTAACACCTCACTTACACCAATGGACAGATCATCCAGACAGAAAATATATAAACACAAGTTTTAAATGACACAATAGACCAGATAGATTTAATTGATATTTATAGGACATTCCATCCAAAAACACCAGATTACGCTTTTTTCTCAAGTGCACACTGAATATTCTCCAGGATAGATCACATCTTGGGTCACAAATCAAGCCTTGTAAATTTAAGAAAATTGAAATCATATCAAGCATCTTTTCTGACCACAACATTGTGAGATTAGAAATCAATTACAGGGAAAAAACAAAAAAATCACAAACACATGGAGGCTAAACAATATGTTACTAAATAACCAAAAGATCACTGATGAAATCAAAGAGAAAATCAAAAAATACCTGGAGACAAATGACAACAAAAACACAATGATCCAAAACCTATGGGATGCAACAAAAGCCGTTCTAAGAGGGAAGTATATAACAATACAATCCTACCTCAAGAAACAAGAAAAATCTCAAATAAACAATCTAACCTTACACCTAAAGGAACTACAGAAAGAAGAACAAGCAAAACCCAAAATTAGTATAAGGAAAGAAATCATAAAGATCAGAGCAGAAATAAAAGAAATCATAAAGATCAGAAAAGAAAACAATAGCAAAGAACAATAAAACTAAAAGCTGGCTTTTTGAGAAGATAAACAAAATTGATAAAACTTTAGCCAGACTCATCAAGAAAAAGAAAGAGAGGACTCAAATCAATAAAATTAGAAATGAAAAAGGAGAAGTTACAACAGACATGGCAGAAATACAAAGCATCCTAAGAGACTACTACAAGCAACACTATGCCAATAAAATGGACAAATTCTTAGAGAGGTACAACCTTCCAAGACTGAACCAGGAAGTAATAGAAAATATGAACAGACCAATCACAAGTACTGAAATTGAAACTGTGTTTAAAATTCTTCCAACAAATAAAAGTCCAAGACCAGATGGCTTCGCAGGTGAATTCTATCTAACATTTAGAAAAGAGCTAACACACAACCTTCACAAACTCTTCCAAAAAATTACAGCATGAGGAACACTCCCAACCTCATTCTATGAGGCCACCACAACCATGATACCAATACCAGACAAAGATAATACAAAAAAAGAAAATTACAGACCAATATCACTGATGAATATAGATGCAGAAATCCTCAACAAAATACTAGCAAACAGAATCCAACAACACAAAAAGGATCGTACACCATGATCAAGTGAGATTTATCCCAGGGTTGCAAGGATTCTTCAAAATACTCAAATAAATCAATGTGATACACCATATTAACAGCTGAAGAATAAAAACCATATGATCATCTCAACAGATGCAGGAAAAGCTTTTGACAAATGAAACACCATTTATGATAAAAACCCTCTAGAAATTGGGCATAGAAGGAGCCTACCTTAACATCATAAAGGCCATATACAACAAACCCACAGCAAATATCATTCTCAATGGAGAAAAACTGAACACATTTCCTCTAAGATCAGGAACAAGACAAGGATGTCTACTCTCGCTACTATTATTCAACATAGTTTTGGAAGTCCTAGCCATGGCAATCAGAGAAGACAAAGAAATAAAAGGAATACAAATTGGAAAAGAAGAAGTAAAACTCACTCTTTGCAGATGACATAATCCTATACATAGAGAATGCTAAAGATGCCACCAGAAAACTACTAGAGCTTATCAATGAATTTGGTAAAGTTGTATGATACAAAATTAATGCACAGAAACCTCTTGTATTCCTATACACTAACAATGAATGATCAGAAAGAGAATTTAAGGAAACAATCCCATTCACCATTGCAAGAAAAATAATAAAATACCTAGGAATAAACCTACTTAAGGAGGTAAAAGACCTGTATGCAGAAAACTATAAGACACTGATGAAAAAAATCAAAGATGACACAAACAGATGGAGAAATATACCATGTTCATGGATTGGAAGAATCAATATTGTGAAAATGACTATACTACCCAAAGCAATCTACAGATTCATTGCAATGCCTATCAAATTACCAACGGCATTTTTTACAGAACTAGAACAAAAAAATCTTAAACTTTGTATGGAGACACAAAAGACCCCAAATAGCCAAAGCAATCTTGAGGGAAAGAAAACAGAGCTAGAGGAATCAGAGTCCCTGACTTCAGACTATACTACAAAGCTACAGTAATCAAGACAATATGGTAGTGGCACAAAAACAGAAATATAGATCAATGGAACAGGATAGAACCCCAGAGATAAATCCATGCACCTATGGTCAACTAATCTATGACAAAGGAGGCAAGGGTATGCAATAAGGAAAAGACAGTCTCTTCAATAATTGGTGCTGAGGAAACTGGACAGCTACATGTAAAAGAATGAAATTAGAACACTCCCTAACACCATACACAAAAATAAACTCAAAATGGTTTAGAGACCTGATACTATCAAACTCTTAGAGGAAAACATAGGAAGAGCACTCTTTGACATAAAACACAGAAGATATTTTTTGACCACCTCCTAGAGTAATGGAAATAATAACAAAAGTAAACAAATGAGATCTAATGAAACTTAAAAGCTTTTGCACAGCAAAGGAAACTATAAACAAGACGGAAAGGCAGCCCTCAGAATGAGAGAAAATATTTGCAAACGAATCAACAATGGATTTATCTCCAAAATAGATAAACATCTCATGCAGCTCAATATTAAAAAAACAAACAACCCAATCCAAAAATGGGCAGAAGACCTAAATAGACATTTCTCCAAAGAAGATATACAGGTGGCCAAGAAGCACATGAAACGCTACTCAACATTACTAATTATTAGAGAAATGCAAATCAAAACTACAATGAAGTATCACCTCACACCGGTCAGAATGACCATCATCAAAAAATCTAAAAACAATAAATGCTGGAGAGGGTGTGGAGAAAAGGGAACCCTCTTGCACTGTTGGTGGGGATGTAAATTGATACAGCCACAATGGAGAACAGTATGGAGATTCCTTAAAAAACTAAAAATAGAATTACCATATGACCCAGCAATCCCACTACTGGGCATATATCATGAGAAAACCATAATTCAATAAGACACATGCACCCCAATGTTCATTGCAGCAGTCTTTACAATAGCCAGCTCATGGAAACAATCTAAATGCCCATTGCCAGATGAATGGATAAAGAAGATGTGGTACATATATACAATGCAGTATAAAAAGGAATGTAAGTGGGTCATTTGTAGAGACATGGAGGGACCTAGAGACTGTCATACAGAATGAAGTAAGTCAGAAAGAGGAAAACAAATATCGTATATTAACGTATATATGTGGAATCTAGAAAAATGGTACAGATGAACTGGTTTGCAAGGCAGAAATGGAGACACAGATGTAGAGATTGCACACCAAGTGGGGAAAGCAGGGGTGGGGGTAATGGTGGGATGAACTGAGAGACTGGGATTGACATATATACACTAATATGTATAAAATAGATAACTAATAACCTTCTATATAAAAACAAATTCAAAAAGTAAAAGTAAAATAAAATGCAAGAAAAAAGCTATGTAAGTTAAATATTTCTACAAAATAGTGAAATTTACCTGTTAAGATAAAATATGAAGCTTGTATTAAGTAAATCTTAATAGGTTTAGGCCTAAGAGGAAGTCTCCTGGAAATGAAATAATCCTAAATGTAGTTTCAAGAAAAACATGAAAGGGGAGTGGTCAGGTATTGCATTTTATTACCTATTTTTAATTTTAAAAATGTAAGCCCTTCCTTCCCAGAAGCTGCACTTGAGAATAAAGGTGGGCTGAGAAAATCCAGAAATTCTCCCCAATACTCATGGAAAAGTCCCTGAAAAATATTTAAGAGTCAATACTAAACTATCTCAACAGGGATACAGCTGCTCACAATTTTCTCTCTCCAGCCTGGGAGAACTGCAGAGAGAGAAAATGCAGTTATCATAACCACAGAGAGCTAATTTTTCCCACAATAAATAATAACTGAAAAGTACGATAGACAAGAGAAAGGAAATATTCTGGAATACCCAGAGAAAATAGGAGTATGAAACAAAGAGACTCATTGAGAGCTCCTGGTGAAGACTCTCTCTTCCCGTCATGTGCTAATAAAAACTGTGTCAAGGGCCTCCCTGGTGGCGCAGTGGTTGAGAGTCCACCTGCCGATGCAGGGGACACGAGTTCGTGCCTCGGTCTGGGAAGGTTCCACATGCCACAGAGTGGCTGGGCCCGTGAGCCATGGCCGCTGGGCCTGCGCCTCCAGAGCCTGTGCTCCTCAATGGGAGAAGCCACAACAGTGAGAGACCCGCATACCGCAAAAATAAATAAATTAATTAAATTAAATTAAATTAAAAAAAAAACTAGCATATAGAAAAGAGGATTTTTAAAATGTCTATTACACTTAGTTTTTAATATAAGCTATATCTCTATGATCTTAAATACACTATTTAACCACAATAAAACTCAGTTTAAAAAAATCTATAAATCCAAAGATAGCAAGTGTCATAATTTTGTGAGCATCAAATAAAGTAATTAAAAATTCCTCAAATATTACTTGGCACATATTCAATATTGAATGCAACTAACACTCCCTTCAATCTGTGATTTTTACCCCACCTACACCCATCTTCTTCAAGTATTTGGTCTATCGATTAGATCCTTCTCCTTTTTATTTTTAACAATTTGTCCTTACTAACACTGTTTTTAAGTCAGTCTATAGATATATCCATGACATTTCCATTTGAAAAATAATTATTAAAACCCTGCATTCCCTTCCAGGTTCCCTTTTTCCTCTTTTCAGTCTACCTCTAGGAAACAAAATAATGCATGCACACACAGAGTAAATGTCAAAATAAGGAAAATGTAGAATTTGAGATTGTTAAATATACATCATAAATCAAATATATGTATATACTATCATCTCAAATTCTTCATTTTCATTATGTTTTTCAACCTCAGTTTTTTAAAATTTCCAATCCATTCCCCAATCCAGCTCTACCACCCAGTTCAGTTTCTCTCTCACCCCATACTTAAACATTTCTAACTCAGACTGACACCATCTCTTAACTGTCAAGCCCAGTCTTAAACATGGAATGTCTCTCTGTTATGATACATCTTATTCTACATCTTCTCTCAGTTCTTAAAAAGTTTTGCTTCAGTAGCAGTAGTGATTTATTTTTCTCCTCTACCAGTGACATAAAAATTAGGATATTCCATTATCCTCACTTATGTTCTGATTATTCTATCTGCACATCTGCATATTAGGCAAAAGTAAGACAGCTCCTAAATCTTTTTCTCTAACAATGACTCTCTGTTAATTTTTAGGCTTATATATCCAAATGTCTTCCAGAAAAATTGATTCCATATACCAAAATAAGCCCAAAGCAGAACTTAGATTCATTGAGTCATAGCTCTCAAATCATTCATTCTTCTATATTTTCTATATAAGTTAATCCAAAACATCCATACATCTACTTAAATCAAACAACAAATACTATCAGGACTGTTCTCAAAATCTGTCCTGATCCTAATCAATTCTAACTTCATCTTTCCCCATTTAGTCCAGACCTCTATTATTTCTCACATGAATATTGTATCCTCACTAATCTCTGGGTTTCCACTTTTATAACCTCCAGCCTATTCTCTACACAGCAGCCAGAGGGATCCTTTAAAATGAAAACAATCCATGCCACTTCTCAGTTCAGAATCCTCTGGATATGTTTTCTCATCACATTTAGAATGTAATGTCCTGCCATTGTTTCCCACTGGTTATCTCTCTAATCTCATCTTCTATAGCTCTTTTTGCCACTCTTCATATGAAAGATATTCTCTAGGCTTAGAGCCTGAGTCTGTTGTTCATTACTATGTTGTCTTATTTGTTGATTTGAAGAAGTTTTTATATATTCTGGTTACAAGACCTTTGACATTTATGTATTTTAAAGATCTTCCTCAACTCTGTGTCTTTCATTAACTCACTCCAGAGGAGCTATGCAACAGCATTTTTCACAGATATAAATGTTCTCTGCACTCTCCTATACAATAGCCATTAGTGCTTGAAATGCGGCTAGTGCAAATGAGAAAAAATTGAAATTTTATTTAAATTTAGCTAATTTAAAACTTAATAGCAATCTGTGGCTATTGGCTATCATATTGGACAGCACAAGAGGGCATGTTTTGATTGCCAAAAGTTCCTAATTTTAATATAGCTTATTTTATCAAGCTTTATCTTCATATTTGGTGCTTTTATGTCTTATTTAAGAACTCTTTCCCTCACCCAAGATAATTCTGTTATTTTCTGATATTGTCCCTTGAAAGAGATATTGTTTTGCCTTTCACACGTAAGGTTCCAATAAAACTGGAATTGGTTTTGCAAATGTTGGAAGATCAGAGCCAGTTTTCTTTATTTTCACCCAGAAGGAGGGTCAGGAGACCATCTCTTCCTTGCCTTTTCCAGTGTCTGGAGGCTTATGGCATTCTTTGGCTTGTGGAAGCATAGCTTCAATTTCTTCATCTGTCTTCACATGGCCTCCTCCGCCATGTCTCACTGTGTTTTTTCCTTTTCTTAGAAGGACACCAGTTATTGGATTTAGGACTCACCACAAATCTAGTATGATATTATCTCAAGATCTTTAATTAATTACACCTGCAAAGACTTTTCCAAATAAAGTGTTACTCTGAGGTTCTAGGTGGACATGAATTTGGGGGGACACTATTTAACCCATCACAGTGATATATAAAAACTCAACTGTTGGGGCTTCCCTGGTGGCACAGTAGTTGAGAGTCCGCCTGCTGATGCAGGGGACACGGGTTCGTGCCCCGGTCTGGGAAGATCCCACATGCCGCGGAGCGGCTGGTCCCGTGAGCCATGGCTGCTGAGCCTGTGCGTCTGGAGCCTGTGCTCCGCAATGGGAGAGGCCACAACAGTGAGAGGCCTGCGTACAGCAAAAACAAAAAACAAACAAACAAAAAAACCACATCTATTTTTTTATATTGACCTTTTATAGAAAAATAGATGTGTACTTTGTTGTTGATATTGCTGTTGTTGCATATTCTCTAACAAATTCTATGCTTACAGATCTAATTTATATCCCAGACTCCCAGTTCTTTGCTTCTAGAATCTGATGTTTATGGATTGCATCAACTAGTTTCCTAACACCCTTGCCTTTTCGTTGGCCCACCTATGAGAGGCACTATCAGGGGAGAGCAGAGCAGGAGGAGACACAGGCATGGGAATTTATCTTCTAGGCTCTCCCTCTGCAAGGCAATGGCTTAATAGTAGCTGTATTCCTTTACTTAAGGAAACAGGTCATGTGTAGTGGCCCTACTCTACAGCTGCAGTTCTCAGATACTGGTATTATCTCCCATTCTTTGCCCCCTTCAGGTCTGGCTTCCTACTCTTACCCCTTAGTGCAATTTTCACCATATCTTGTTCGTTTCTCTTAAAGTTGCTTACAGCCTTTGAGATAGTTTCTTCCCGAAACTTTTCAGTTACCACTTTCCTGCCAACTCTTTCCTGCCAAGATCATGACCAATACTCTTATCCTTATAGTTTGTCTTTTGGATACTTTTAGATTTTCAGCACATACAATCTGCATATAATGGCAGTTTTATTTGTTGTTGTTCAGTTCATATGAAATATTCCAGTGAATTGACCTATATACCAATTTTCATTAGGTAATAGTATTTAAACAAGCTATCATAAATTTAACAATACAAAGTCATGTTTGAAGTCTAATTAACATAACACAACCAATGTAAATATTGTTTTGGCAGTGTGAAAGGAATAGAAAATTCTTTAGTATGATATATTTATATATGTGTTTGATATTGTATTTTTTAAAATATCAACTCTTTAAAGGCCGTACAGAAGTGACAAAAAAAATACCCAAATAACTAATTAATTTTAAGTGGTTTCAGTAGATGTTCTTACAGCAGAGATGAAGCAACACAGAGCATTTAATTTCCACAATTTATTCGGAAAAATTAGTGGTAATCTGCATGAAAATGAGTGTATTTCTTTCAAAATCACCTAATAAACATATTCTTCAGTTGTTTCAACAAATCATGACAAAATTAATCTTTTCTAACTAATGAACATTGAGGGAAATGCAAAAATATTGGCCACTAGAAAATGAAAATTTGATCTTCCAAAATGAGTACATTATTTCTTCACCATAATGAATTTATGTTATTTTATTATTTATTTATTTATTTTGAAATATAGTTGATGTACAATATGATGTTAGTTTCAGGTGTACTACATAGTGATTTAACATTGGCATGCATTATGAAATACTCACCACAATAAGTCTAGTAACTCTCTGTCCCCATACAAAGTTATTACAATATTATTGAACATATTCCTTATGCTGTATATTACATCCCCATGGATTATTTATTTTATAACTGGAAGTTTGTACCTCTTAATTGCCCACCCCTATTTAGCTCCCCCATCCTCCTTCCCTCTGGCAACCACCTATTTGTTCTCTGTATCTGTTTTCATTTTGGGTTTTTTACTTTGTTTGCTTTTTTAGTTCTTTTGTTTGTTTGTTTCATTCTTCTTCTTTTGCTCTCTTCCTTGTGATTTGATGACTACCCTTAGTGTGACATTTGGATTTCTTTCTTTTTGTGTATGTATCTATTATAGGTGTTTGATTTGTCATTATCATGAGGTTCATGTATAATAACATCTATATATGTATATGTGTGATTGTTTTAAGTTGATAATCTCTTAAGTTCAAATACATTCCAACAACTCTACATTTTTACTCCCCCCCACCAAATTTAATGTTTTTGACATTACTTTACATCTTTTTATTGTGTATCTCTTAAATATTTACTGTAGATATAGATACTTTTACTACTTTTGTTGTTTAACCTTTCTATTAGCTTTATAAGCAGTTGATCTGCTACCTTTACTGTATATTTGACTTTACCAGTGAGAATTTTCCTTTCACAATTTTTATATTTCTTGTTGTGTCCCTTTCTTTCTGCTTAGAGAAGTCCCTTTAATATTCCTCATAAAGTTGGTTTAGTGGTATCAAACTCTTTCAGCTTTTGCTTGCCAGTGAAACTATCTCTTCTTCAAATCTGAATGATAAGCTTGCCAGGTAGAGTATTCTCGGCTATAGGTGTTTTCCTTTCATCACTTTGAATATATTGTGTGGCTCCCTTCTGGCCTGCAAAGTTTCTGCTGAAAAGTCAGCTGATAGTCTCATGTGAGATCCCGTGTACACAACTAGTTACTTTTCTTGTGCTTGTGTTATTGTAGTAGATTGAGCTCCCAAATGGCTGCCACCAGCTTCCTCATCCCCAGGGGTAGTCCCAGTTGTCTCCTGCCTCTCTCTGGGAGGCTCTCCAAGATCAGCAAGTGGGTCTGACCCTGGCTCCTTTCAAACTACTGCCTCTATACTGGGACTTGAATCATGTGAGATTTAGTGTGACCCTTTTCGGAGTGGAGTCTCTGTTTCCTACAGCTCTCCAGCTCTCCTAAATATAAGCCCCTCTGATTTTCAAAGCTAGATGTTCTGGGGACTTGTCTTCCTGGTGAAGGACCCCTGGACTGGGTAGCTTGATGTGGGGCTCAGATCCCTCCTTGGGGAAAACCCCTGTAATTGTGCTTATCATCCCATTTGCAGGTTGCCTACCCATAGGCGTGGGTCCTGACTATATTGTTTCTCTGCCCCTCCTACCCATCTTGTGTTTCCTTCATGTCCTTAGTTTTGGAAAATATTTTCTGCTAGTCTTCAAGTCATCTCATCAATAGTTTCTCTGTAAGTTGTTTGTTATTTCGGTTTGCCCATGGGAGGAGGTGAGTTCAGGGTCTTCCTACTCCACCATCTGGGCCACACATCTGAAGTTATGTTTTTAAAAGAGTATGTTAGGGGGGACTTCCCTGGTGGTGCAGTGGTTAAGAATCCACCTGCCAACGCAGGGGACACAAGTTCAATCCCTTGTCCGGGAAGATCCCACGTGCTGCGGAGCAACTAAGCCCGTGTGCCACAACTACTGAGCCTGCACTCTAGAGCTCACATGCCACAACTACTGAGCCCATGCACCACAACTACTGAAGCCCGTTCACTTAGAGCCTATGCTCTGCAGCAAGAGAAGCCACCGCAGTGAGAAGGCAGTGCACCTCAACCAAGAGCAGCCCCCACTCACCGCAACTAGAGAAAGCCTGCGTGCAGCAGTGAAGACCCAATGCAGCCAAAAATAAATAAAAATAAAATAAATAAATTTATTAAAAATAAATAAATAAATAAAAGAATATCTTACTAAAGGCTTCAAACTTTCATTATTCTTAATTATATTTAAACTTATTAAGTGTAAAATACAAAAGGATGTATTCAGATATTTGAATTAGAATATCTAATAAAAATTAGTTTATGTTTCCAATCTATGCCAATAAAATTTAATATTGTTCATTTAAAGTTTCTTGGCAGTCTTGTTTGCACCTTATTTTTGGTTAATGAAAATGATGTGCTATTTCAGCATGCTGAAATAATATATATAATGTATACAAATATACTGAATAGCCATAATTTACTGGAAAAATTGCATTTTATAAGCTTCCAAATGAGAAGATACTAGAGTCTTTTTGAAATATGTATGCCATCTTTTTCCTTTTCTAATTATTAGCATAGCTATTTTTGCACATTTGGCTAGAATCACAAATCCTGTCTTGGGCAACCATCTTTAGAATTGTTTATTCATATGTTTTGGGTAAATGGGTAATGAAGTTGACGGATGTCTACAAACATATGTAACTTATTAATAAAAGTAGTTATGAGACTTAACAAGTAATATTTCTATTTTTAAAATATTTTGCTTATAATGGAGCTTAAAATCTTTAATCAAAACATGTATGATTTAATTTAACATCTTTATTGGAGTATAATTGCTTTACAGTGGTGTGCTAGTTTCTGCTTTATAACAAAGTGAATCAGCTATACATATACATATATCTCCATATCTCCTCCCTCTTGTGTTTCCCTTCCATCCTCCCTATCCCACCCTTCTAGGTGGACACAAAGCACCGAGCTGATCTTCCCGTGGTATGCAGCTGCCTCCCACTAGCTATCTGTTTTACATTTGGTAGTGTATATATGTCCATGCCATTCTCTCACTTCATCCCAGCTTACCCTTCCCCCTCCCTGTGTCCTCAAGTCCATTCCCTACGTCTGCGTCTTTATTCCTGTCCTGCCCCCAGGTTCTTCAGAACTACTTTTTTTTTTAGATTCCATATATATGTGTTAGCATACGGTATTTGTTTTTCTTTTTCTGACTTACTTCACTCTGTATGACAGACTCTAGGTCCATCCACCTCACTACAAATAACTCAATTTTGTCTCTTTTCATGGAGAGTAATATTCCACTATATATATGTGCCACATCTTCTTTATCCATTCATCTGTTGATGGACATTTAGGTGGCTTCCATGTCCTGGCTATTGTAAACAGAGCTGCTGTTTAAAGACATTGATGCCCAGAAAACTAAAGTTATAAGGAAAGTGGAATTTTTAGTTATAAATAGATATATATATACTGCTCTGAATAAACTATAAAAAAAATTAACAAACACCTCTCAGGACTAATCATGAGAAAAGAGAAACACATATTGCCAATAACAGGTTTAGAAAATAGTGTGATATTACAAATTATATAGTCTTTTAAAAGGTTATGAGGATATTATGGATAACTTATATCCACATATATGGATATAACTTATATCCACATATATGGATATATAATTTAAATTAAATACAAGTTTACAGATTAATTTATCAAAATTGGCACAAGAAACAGAGAATAAAAATTTTCCTACAGCTATTAAGGGAATTGAATCTGTAATTAAAATCTCCTCAAAAAACTCTCTTGATCTAGATAGCTTCACGGCTGGCTAGAAGGTCAGTTAATATCAATTTGTTCATATCAGTTTATATCAATTTATGTTTATAGCAAAAAGATTTAGAATATGACTTTTTTGTAAAGATACTTGTATAATAGATCAAACAACAACAAATACCTAGAAGTAAATCTAAGGAAAACAACCGACAAAAATGTAAATATATCTAAAACACGAGAGTGCTCACACTTATATATAAAAAATATGTCCTTCATTCCTCTTCAGTCACCTGCTTGCCTCACCTCTTTGAATACTGTCACATAAAATATCCCCTACTTAAACCAAATACAGATCCTCCAATCCTACCCAACCCAAACATAAACTACTACATTTTCCAAAAACTTACATGGCAAGTTTATTCTAAAATTTATATAGAATCCTAAATAAAACAATGATAAGGAAAAAATAAGAAAATTTTAGAGGATTCAACTAATTTTTAAGAAATAGTATATACCTTCAATAATCAAGATATTGTAGTATTGTCGAAAGAGTAGATAAATAGTTCAGTGGAGCAGAATAGAGAGTCCATAAATGAATGAATGTATATATGGTAGTTTCTCAACAAAAGTACCAAAGTAATTTAATGGGAAAAAATAGATTTTCAACAAATGGAGCTGAAACAACAGGATATATTCATGGAAAAAAAATAAATTTGAACCTTACCTCCCAATACACACACACACACACACACACACACACACACACACACACACAAACACACACACACCAGACTTAAAAGCAAGCTAAAGCTGTAAAAGTTATAGGAAAAAGGCATAGGATAAATATTCACCATCTTGGGGCCAAAATTTCTTAGTGCACAAAAAGCACTAACTATAAAAGTAAAAATGAGATGAAAAGTTAATAGAAATTATTGACAGCTTAAATATAATATTAAGGACTTATTTATAGATGTTGGCTTGATTTCTCAAGTTTTTTGTTTTGCATTTAAAAACTTCTATAATTCATGGATTTTCTAACTTTCTAGTTAACTGCAGCATTAAAAAATCTGATTAACTTATTTTCGTGTAATAGATTCTTTAAACTTTATCTTTTATTTTGTACAGAAATTCTATAATAGTGTTGGTCATACTAGTAAGACATGTAAATTCTAGAAACTGTGGATGTATTATATAAATTTGAGATATATAACTGGCATCAAGAATTTGGGAGCGCCGATGTATATCTGGAAATTTAACTGTATAAATGAATGGTCTCATAAACCCAAAGTAAAAATAACCCTAGGCAGGAAGAGAACTGAATATATGTAAGATTGTGTCACTCCTTGCTCGAAATCTGCTAATAATGGTTTTCTTTTTTGCTCAGAGTAAAAGCCAAAGTCCTTACAATAATCTCTAAGCCTCCTGCAGTTGCTCCCTCAATTCCTTATTTCTCTCATCTCTTCTACTCTGTCTCACCATCTGCAGCCAGGCAGACATTCTCATGTTTATTGAACATGCTAGGCTTGTGAAAGGGAACTTATATTCAGGATTCATTCAAAACTTCACTTTTTAGAGAAATTTCTTGCCCATTCTAACCTTTCAATCTTATACACACTTCTTCCCTGATTTATTCCTTTTCTTCTCACCACTTGCCAGTATTTAACATAATATATGTGTTACTTGTTTTCTTGTTTATTTTCTATCTCTTTCTGTTAGTCCTATGGGGACAGTGATTTTTTTTTCATTTTTAAAATTATTATTAATGAATTCACAGTACTAATAATAAAGGATGGAATGGAATGTACATTCCATAAATGTATATTTTTCCATAAATGGAGAAAGTAAGGAAAGAACTTTGAGATAGCTTTCTTCTGCTTATTTTATGATAATTTTATCCTTTAAAGATTTGTGGTCATTTGGGTGGTTAAATAGAGAAAATACTATATGTAACATGATGGAATAATCTAGAAGTCCTGGGCAAAAGTTTAATCTTGTGATTTATTTTGGGATCATCACATTGCCATGCTCATGACATTATTAGACACCATAAAGACCAACATTGCTATGAGTAATGATAGCAGTGGTGTTTTAATTTAAAATTGCTATTTTTCATAGCCTTTTGAAAGGATTGAAAGTAGTATGCTGAAGTATTTTTAGAGGGGCTATTGAATGCACTTATCATAGTGTCTTATTTTGCAAGTTTTAGTAGGGTAGGAAATGATTGGCGATTCCTACTGAATTTCTCTAATGAATTATTTGTTGATCCATTTGGCAGTTAGCTCAGAATGCTCTCTAATATCCATGAAATTTTAAATTTAAGTAAATATAGTAAACTATTTCAGTATCTACATGTGATTTTTCATGATTCAAATGTGGGAATGCCTTTCAAGTAATTTTCATAAATCTGCAATTTTTCCCAATAATTTGCCAAATATTAGGAATATGTTCACTTCTATTTAAAAGTCCCAACATTTCCCAGTGTTTCATTTTGTTTGCCATTTACAAATGCCTCTTAATTCAAATTTCATCACATAAATTACCTTCCATAAAATGCTTTATCAATGTAGGTTTCCAGCTAAAATTTAATTACCTGTGACATTAATTGCTTTCATTCAATGTTCATTCATGTGCCCACTACTCCATTAAATGGTGCACTGGTGAAATGTAGAGTTGTTCTGATCTAATCAATCACATTACCTCTTTTTAATGGCACCATGTAAAGTTCTACATTAATCAGGTATCCATCACGTTAGAGAATCAGATTACTCTGATTCTTCAGGTGAACATCTCAATCCTTCTTAATTCTGTGTTAAAGTAGACAAATATTTCTTCCTGAGTATCTCTTAGGAGCTGATAAACATTGAAGGCATTTTATAAAAAATTAGTTTGCTCTAATTATTTGACACCTGAAATTCCAATAAAGACAAATACTCTTGGAAAAAATGCATCTTATTCCACTTGGAAATGAAAAGGTAAAATATTTGATTTCATCTGATTCATTGCCTTTAGTGTAGCAAGTAACAGTCAAAGTAAAAGTCACACAGAATGCCACTGGAGTGTTAACTGGTTAGTTTATTAAAAATAAATCATCTTATTTCTGAAAAACATGAAGCTGTTAAAATAATAAAAAATATTAAGCAAAATATTCTTAGCATAATTATAATTTTCTGATGCTGAAATCTTAGTTTTACAATACATGAAAGAAGCAGTTAAATGACAATGAATGATATACATGTTGAATAACAGTGCCAAAGTTAATCATGTATTATCTCTGTATTTTCAGCACTCTATAATGTGCTCCATACATAATGTATGCAATAAATGTTGGTGGAATTAATTAATCAATTAAGCTTCCATACTGTGTAATCCTTACAGCAAGACCAACTGTAATTTTTCTTTACTCCTTTGAAAGCCATAGATTTACTTTCTCTCTCTGCATAAATGTAAGAGGAAAAGACATGGTCATTCTTTATACTGCTGTGAGATGCTGGTACGTATTTCAACATGAAATCTAAGCAAAAAACAAACAAACAAAACAACCCCCTAAGAAAACACCTAAACATATGTAGGAAAGTTTATTAATATCTAGTTATTTTCAAGGTATATGATTAGATTTTATGATTTGTATTTGAACCTACATATTTAACTTCAGTCACTTCAAGCTGAATCTAGAATGAAAAACTGAAAGATGCCAAAACATGCCAGAAACTTTAAGACATGTTTATGCATTTCAAATGGAATTTAGTGTGAAGTACTAACCAAAATTACTCACTAAAAGAAAATTTGCCTGAGAATTGAGATGAGATTCCTCCCCAGGAGAACCATCCTTCTACCACCACCACTGCCAAAACCACAGGCCCAGAGATACAGTGGATGCAGCCAATGGAGAAACAAGGACATTTTATGGAAGATAAAGCAAATGCTATCAGCACCTACACCATGGCTTTCACACTCTGCAGCTACCTGCTGATACCATCCCATTCTCTCTGTACTTCACTTATACAGCATTACAGAATGTGTAGCCAGAATGTGTCACTAAAGAGTCCAAACTTGGGCAATGGCTCTTTTTAAAGAAAGATCATGTAGTCTTTAAGAGATTTATTCCAATAAGTAATATGAAATAAATCAGGTATTTATCTTACAGAAGAAAGCAGTAATTTATAAAATCGATTCAAAAAGACATGAAAAAGATAAAATATATGAAGAAAGCCAGAAAAACTCAGCTATTTTTAAAAAATAATTAAATAAGAAAATTTAAAAAAACATAAAAGAAGCAATTATTTTTAAAACTATAGAAGAAAATTTTCCTTATGTGAAAAAAATTCCAAAAGTACCACAAATTATCAACCAACATTTATAAAGCACAAATACAGTTAATTTTTTTTCAGGATGAAAAAGAGACTCCTATAAAGATCAAGCAGAAAATAATATGCAACCTCCCTCCCCCACAAAACAAACATAATATGTAACTCCCCCTTGCCCTGACACACCCAAATTTTCTTCTTTGTAAATAAAAATGCCAGAATAAATAACCCATGACAAGTATGTTTCCCTTCTTCAAACAGCAGAAGGGAACATAGTGAAACTCCTGGGAAATTTGACTAAGCTCAACTCTTCCATGCTATCTAATGAATTCCCCTTTATGTAGAAATTTAACATTTAGAAAACCATTGCTCTTGTGCATCACTGCTATTAATGCAGGGTAAATATTTCCTTCAAATGTGCAGGGAATCTGGGGTGGTGAGTGGTGGTTAGGGAGCATTTCAGAACCATATGTCTACAGTGCTTCTTCTCCCTAAAAAATACTGTGAAAAATATTATATATGCAGCCAGGCTAATACTCATTTGTGAAAGGAATTGATACAAAAGGCTAGGAAGCATTACATTTCTGTTAAATAAATACGTCAAATAGTATTTGAGAAATACTAGTATTTTGAGAAGTAAATCACAACTCAACAGTATAGAATGTGAAGTATAATAGAAATGATATGAACATTAAAACCAGTAAAACTTAGAGTTAATATTTAAATTATTTTTGCAGTGTTATAATAATTAATGCATATGTTAAGATATAATTTATTTAATGCATGGTGCATAATTTTAAAAACAAATTGACTATGATAATCTGCATCTAAAATTACAGGACTTTCAAAAAAATGTGTACGGAATTAGGGACAGAAAAGTAACATAAACTATTTTATATTATTATTTAATTCTAGACACTGGAAGAAACATCTGACTTCACATATGTATATATATATATTCAAATTGCAAGAAAAAATAAGGAGAAAAATTAGAACAAACAACAAAATATATCTTTAGAAATCTAGTAATAAAGTATGAAACATCTGCAGGATGAAGTGCTGCATAAATTTTTCTCAGGCATATAAATAGAACTAAACAAAATTGCTAAATATACCTGTGTTTGGAAAATTATTTATAAGCATGTAAATTTATCTGAAGAATTTGGAAGTAAAAATTATTTTAAGTACCAGGACAAAAACATTAGGGAAAATTATCTTATTTCATGTTTTCAAGAAAAAAATCAATCTCTCTCTCTCTGTCTCCATCTATATATGTTAGGAAATGAAAATAAATGTGGAAAGACTTTTGCTTCTAGGCAGGTTGTAGTAACTTCAGAAAACCAATGAATCCACTGAGAATAACTAGAAAAAGGTGGGAAAGTACTATTTATCTGTTTAAAGGTGCAGAGAGATTCTAAAACATAAAGAATAGATGGGCTAAGATTCTGGAGAGGAAAGAAAATGAAGAGGTATGCTGCCTTTGTGTAGTTACTTTCCCCTGGGAAATTTTTCCATTGCTGGCACAGGACAGGACACTGAGAACCCAGGATTCTCCAATCCAGAAGTTACCCAAATAAAAGTAATTCCCGGGTTGACAGAGAAACAAGCAGAGCTTTTAGTATTCCCTAGGAGGAGCTGGACATACAAAGTCGGATACTTGAGAGACTTCAAATCTATGCCTGCTTTTACCATCAATATGTTTTCTCATTTGAAACTAAATGGAACAGGCACCTAAAATGCAGCAGAAAGCATTTCAAAGCAGAATAGAGTTCTCAGAAGGCTGAGGAAGATGGTAACTGATGTTAAAGTCCTCACAGGAGAAGGATTCCTAGTTAGCACTAAGACCATGGTTCTTTGAAAAGAACCATCCTAGTACTGCCGAATCTTGGCCTCTGTACACCAGCACCAAGTTGGACCTCAGAGACAGAGTTTTGGGTGAAGCAGAAAAGAATAGCTTTATTGCTTTGCCAGGCACAGGGGCCCACAGTAGACTAATGCCCTCAAGACTGTGTGTGTCCTGTCCTGGACAGGGTAGTCAGGAGTCTTATAGTAATGGTTCAAGGAGCAGGGCATGGTCAGCTTGTGAACATTCTTCTGCTGATTGGTGGTGAGGTAATGGGGAGTCAGCACCATTGACCTGGTTCCAACTGGTCCAGTGTCTATGTGCTTGTGGTCAGCAGTTTTCATCTGGAGGGGGTCCGCTTCCTCTAAAAGCAACTTAGGAATGTGTGTCAGGCCTTTATATTTTTCAGAGAACTGTGAGTTCAGTGATTCTGCCATGTGGCAAATTTATAGTCTAAATCATTACCAGTTCCCCAGCCCAACAGCTATTCTTTGTTTCTACATCTTCCCATTTCCCAATCATTAACTCTTGAGTCAGCCTTTTACTTCAAAAGACAAGAACACAGGGGCTGTACCACATGGTTTCACTAGGAGCAGAATCTAACAAAAGGTAGAGTGAATTTACTAATATTCTAACTGAGGCTTGACTCAGTTCAGTCCATGTTTGGATTAAAGTAACCAAGTCCTATCTCTCTCTGCCTACTAGCAAAAATGTTCAACTGTCTCTGGAAGAGGATAACATCATCTGGATTCTCTACACTATTTTGTTTTATAAACAATATTTTACATTTTTAAAAAGGTTAGTGAATATTCCAAGACACAGGATTATGTGGTATAAAACCCAAGAAAACAGTCAATAAAAAAGAATATAAGCAATCCAGATATGAGATTTATCCTGTAACTTTTAAATAATTGTGACTGACATGTTCGGGAAATAGAGAAACAGATAAAATAAGCAAATAGAGAAACAGATAAAATAAGCAAATAGAGAAACAGATAAAGTAAGCAAATGTTGGAGAACTGTAGCAATCCAGTTGTCATCTGGGACTGTAGTGATGGTAGAGGCTCAACAGAGGAAAGATGTTTCCAAGCTCCCTTGGTTGTTGACAGAATTCATTTCCTTATGGTTGCAGGTCTGAGGGTGTTAGTTTTGTTCTGGAGGTCACCCTCAGGACCTGGTGCCTCCTTGCAGTTTCTTGCCACCTGGGTATCTAAGCATGATAGCTACTTACCAGTTGCCTTCAACAGCTAAATGTTACTTTCTGATATTCCTACAGTCAGTACTTCTATAATTTAATCATATGCTGTTTATCGTGTTAATTATTTGCCAATAAATTTGTTTAAAAAAAATGGACTTCCCTGGTAGCACAGTGTTTAAGAATCTGCCTGCCAATGCAGGGGACAAGGGTTCTATCCCTGGTACAGGAAGATCCCACATGCCGCAGAACAACTAAGCCCAGGTGCCACAACTACTGAGCCTGCACTCTAGAGCCCATGAGCCAAAACTACTGAGCCTGCGTGCCACAACTACTGTAGGCCGTGCACCTAGAGCCCATGCTCCACAACAAGAGAAGCCACTGCAATGAGAAGCCTGCACACGGCAACAAAGAGTAGCCCCCACTCACCGCAGCTAGAGAAAGCCTGTGCACAGCAACAAAGACCCAATGCAGCCAAAAATAAAATAAATTAAATAAATAAATTAAAAAAAAACTAACAGGCAAATAAAAGTAGAGATTATCTTTTAGTGTCACTGAATTTTAAGAGATTATTTGTGACATCACCTAGATGAATCACTTATTGTGTATAGCTCTAATTAATGTTATAGCAAAAAACTGTGCATTGCTATTTTCAAACCTATCCTATTGGTCTAAAAGCAAAATATATTACATAAATATATTTAATTTATTTGTCAAAGCAATTTTCAAAGAAAAATGCCATTGGAACGCAGGTGCAGAGATGAGTACTTTTATATTCTTTGGGACTAATATAAAACAAACAAATATGACTTCTCTAATCAATGTCATCTTACCTCTCACCTGAGGTCTTATGATTCTAGATTTCTTTTTTTAATCAAATTAAGTAATTTTCTCTTTAGTTTTGAACCTAATTCTTTCCATGATTTTTAAATGAGAAGTAATACCTTTCAAAATTAAATGACTCTATAAAATTAAATTCTGTAAAATACTAATGTTTGAAAATTTACATTAATCATAATTTTTAAAAATGTTTTCCTATAAATGAATCAACAGATCATCAAATATGCTGATGGGAAAACTTCCATTTTGAAATGGATATTATTTGGACAATTATTAGATGGATATCAAATATCAATGACAATAAAATATAAAAAATATTTAGGAAATGCTCATAAAGTCTACAACATTTATATAAATTGAATTCCTAAAGAAAAAAATTCATAAAAATTCCAAATTCTGGAAAGAAATAGACATGTAAATATTTAACTAGTCACTATATTTTAATTAAAAATTTTATTTTATTGTAATTAAATTTCACCTCAGTAAAAAGAAATGAAAAAAAAGGAAAAACAAAGTACTATGTAAAACAACACCCAGGACTTGAGAAGTTCAATAAAATAGTCAAATATAAGAAATACCATGCATATATATACCACTACCAAACTATCTAGTGGTTAATGATTAAATAATGGTAAATTTTATATTATATGTTTTTACTATAATTAAATACAATTTTAAAATGAAAAAAGAAATACTACTACAAAAAAGAGATCAAAAATAAAATAAAATATGAAATAATACATCATTTTGAGTGAAAAAGATCGTAGCCTTTCATGTATATAATATATATATTTAAATTAGGGCTTCCCTCGTGGCGCAGTGGTTGAGAGTCTGCCTGCCGATGCAGGGGGCATGGGTTCATGCCCCGGTCCGGGAAGATGCCACATGCCGCGGAGTGGCTGGGCCCGTGAGCCATGACTGCTGAGCCTGCGTGTCCGGAGCCTGTGCTCCGCAGCGGGAGAGGCCACAACACTGAGAGGCCCATGTACCGCAAAAAAAAAAAAAAAAAAAAATTAAAAGAGACCACTGTCTACATTCTATAAAGTTCCATGCTAACAATTTTAATGCCTCTTTTAACTATGATATTCTGGGTAAACATAACATGTTTCAGAAAGGTGTGGAAAACTTAAAGTAGTGAAACATTAGCCAGTTGGCTTCAACGTCGTGTTAAAAGATAGCACTCAAGAACTGAGATATACTAAGTGCTGATATGACTACCACATTGCTCTAAGTTGATTTAAACAACTTTAGAACACTAGAAAACAGATGGTAAACCTCCTGTATTAGTATCCTAGGACTGCCACAGCAAAGTATCACAAACTGGGTGGTTTATCACAGAAATTTATTGTCTCACCATTCTGGAGGCTGGATGTCCAAACTCAAGCTGTTGGCAGGGCCAAGCTCCCTCTGAAGCTTGTAGGAGAGAATCATTCCTTGCCTCTTCCAGCTTCCAGTAGCCCCAGGCATTCCTTGGTTTGAGACAACATACATCCAATCTCTGCCTCCATCTTCACGTGACTCTCTTCCCTGTGTCTCTTCTTTTCTTATAAGGCCACCAGTCATATTGAATTATTAAGGCCCACCCTACTCCAGTATGACCTCATCTTAACTACTTAGATCTGAAAAGATCCTATTACCAAATTAGGTCATAATCTGAGGTACTTGTGGTTAGGGCTTCAATGTATCCTTTTGGAGGACAAAATTCAACCCAAAACACCTCCCCAAAACCAAAATGTATTCATCAGTGGCCAGAAAAGGAAAAGGCATTCGTTACTACTATCACATAAAATGAACTACTCAAGTTATTTTTGCTTCCCATTTGGTGATCTCGAATTTGGTGAATTGTATGCCTTATGCGCAAGAAAGAATTGTAACCCCTTCCATGGGGTAGACTCTGATATTATTTCTAATTCAAAGTGGGGGAAACAGAGGCAAAGATACCTTAAGTGAATTGGCCAAGCCACACAGTTAGGAAGTGGTAGGGCCAGGATTCTAACCCAAATCAAAAGTTCCTTCATGGATCAATTTTTGGGACCCAGAGAATAATAATTCTCGGAACACTCTATTAAAAATAGTGCTTGTTAATAAGTATATCAAAACTGGATTCACCTGACACCCTTTTTCAGTTCACTATATTCTTGTCACAGAACAAAAATGTCCTATGATCTGGGCTGAAATAGCAATAGATGTTGTTATTGCACGTCCCAGGGAGAATTCTCTGTGTTGCATGCACACCTTAGGCTGCCTTTGTAGAACTATTATTACTAGTCTGTGAGACCCTTTTTCTCGTCTGCATATATACCATAGAAATTAGCCCAGGCCTCCCATGTACATAGAAATATGCTAAACAAGAGAGGGGTAGAATACAGAACAAGGAATGACCTTTGTCAGTAAAACTTTAAGTTACTTAAACATTCATCTCTGCTCCAAGCTATTTTTCAGATAGTCTGAGATTTTTTTGCCAGTGTAAATTTTGAGGCCCTGTTCAGCACATACTTGTATACACACATACACATACCCCACACACTTTATAGCTCTGATCTGGTAACCAAGGTGAAGCTCCTTTCAAAACTGCATTCCTTCCTGAATCACTCTGTGACAGGTTAATGCCTCTGTTCCACTGCTGTTGCTGTGCCAGGATGATGGATGATATAATGTGCGGGCGTCCAACTGAAAAAAGCCACTGAGCCTTGGTGTGAATTTAGGTGTTGATGAAAGATGAGCTCTTGCTTAAAAGAACATATGTTTTTCATGAAACCTCTGGAGAAATTATTAAAAATGCACTATTCATTTTTAAGAGCAATTTAATTACTGGTTAGACAGCAGATAACAGTATACCTATAATCTTCTGTTTGCAATCATTGGCAAGAATGATCAGACTGTGAAATATTCTGCATATGATTTCAGAAAACTGGAAGTTAACAGGAATAACAGCCTCATTAATATGTCATCAGAGAAACTATTGGGAGGCCTGGTGTAGTGCGAAGGCTACTCTGCTTCATGCTGCTGTTTGACATTTAAGAAAGTCACAAATATCATTTTGGGCACCTAACATTCTTTTTTGAAATAAAAGACAATGTAAACATATAGTAAATAAGAAAAATGGAACATTTTAACTTCTTATGAAATAAAGTGTCAGGTGAGCTATTTAAATATGATTTTGCTTGTCAGAGCTATAGAATTAGCATCGTGGTCAATAGAATGCCAGTCAAGCTGAAATAAAATGTAGCTGATCTAGACAAGATAAAACTGGCCAAGAAATAACACTTCTTTGACGCTGCTTCTCACAACACTAGACACCAATAAAATATAGTAAAATAGTCTGTCTAGTTCAGTGAGTGGAAATTGTGCTGGAGGAGTTATTTAACTTCAGGGATACAATCTAAGAATTGATTGAGAATTGCTAGCAAAAAATAACTCCTATATTTCTTTGCCCCTAAACCATCATCAGTTTTAGGACACACCATTCACTTAATCATTAATTGAAAGAAAAATTAATTTAACATATTTATATATTGCTTTTTAATGAATAATAAAATTCATTTATCCTTACAATATCATGTTTCTACCTTTTTAGTGTCAATTTCAATGTTTGAATCTAATTATTCTTTTGACTCAGATATTAAAGATTATTTTGTATTACCCATGGCCACTTGAACTTGTTTTCAGTATCACACTGGCATGTTGTTTTGTAACATCTATGCAGGTAATCTTGACCTCTAACATCTTTAGGATTGATAATTTAGAAGATATTGAACACTCAAAGTTTTGTTTGCATTTCATGTTTGAAACTGTCTACTTGACTCATGATTTTTTTCTATGCTTCTTTATGGAATCCTTTATGGAAATCTGGCAGGGCTGTATTATTAATAGAAAGACTATTCTATCAATATATTCCAGACAGATGTAGATGGTAAAACTGGTTCTTTTGTGGACATAAATATGAAGAAAACCAATTAATATATTCCTGGGATACTCAGTTTAGTTATTATTTTAGTAGTGTTATTTCATATTGATTTTTGAGTCAGTTATATATTTTGGATTTGAAATACTTTCAGACTGGCTGACATACTTCCATCAAAACATTGAGGCACTGAAAAGGATAACCCAGTTTTAATTGTTTGTTTTAATTTAGGTAAAAAGTTGACTGCTGTACTGAATTTTGTCCATTCTGATCTCTCTGAGGGGACTGCTATTAGCCATCCTGAAATGTCATTTTTATCCAAAGCTTAATGAGTGATTCTGCTACAAATTCGTTGTTTGTTTGAGGTTTTAAAGCTTTTTCGTGCAAGAAATATTTCTTGCAAAGTTAAGACTGTAAGCTTATATCAACCATTTGTATTGTCTGATATTGATTTTTAGATCTTGAATTGAGAATATGGTTGGGCAAAAAGGAGAGAAGGACAGATTTAAACCACAATGCAAGTTGCTTAGGGATAAAGCAGGTATTACTAATGGATAGGAGAGGGCTATAAATAAGAAGCTAGAGACTTGT
This sequence comes from Pseudorca crassidens, assembly GCF_039906515.1. Lineage (NCBI taxonomy): Eukaryota > Metazoa > Chordata > Mammalia > Artiodactyla > Delphinidae > Pseudorca > Pseudorca crassidens. The sequence continues at coordinate 90,025,977 of NC_090297.1, forward strand.
AAGAAAACCTTTTTTTTAATGATTATGCTCAGGGCTGTCCCAGTTTAAGACTCTAAAGATGACTCATAGGAACATCTGAAAGAAACAGCCTCACAGATTTTCAAACAGAGAAAACACAGGTATTATTGTTTTTCATTTTGTTTTAATTTTTGTTTTTTGGCACCATGGAGATTTACTAGCATATCCTTGGCTGCTCATTTATGAAAGATAGAGAGTGGGTTTTGAAATTAGTTCTGAATTCCATTTCTGCCATTTACTATCTTTGTGACCTCGGTTGAATAACTGAAGCCTTGGTTTCCATCTCTGTAAGACTGATAGAATAACACCTGTATAATAGAATTGTATTGTGAGCTTAATGATAGAATGTATGGAAAGAGCCTGAATTACTGCCTGCAGAAAACAAGCCTAGAGGAAAGTGGAAGCAGGCGGCAACACAAGGCACAGATTCATTTAAAAAAATTTTTTTTAATTGAAGCATAGTTGATTTACAATGTTGTGTTATTTTCTAGTGTGCAGCACAGTGATTCAGTTATACATACATATTCTTTTTCATATTCTTTTCCATTATGGTTTATTACAGGGTATTGAATATAATTCCCTGTGTTATACAGTAGGACCTTGTTGTTTATCTACTTTATATATAGTAGTTTGTATTTGCTAGTTCCAAACTCCTAATTTATCCCTCCTCCACCCCCATTTTCCCTTTGGTAACCATAAGTTTGTTTTCTACATCTGTGACTCCTTTTCCGTTTCATAAATAAGTTCATTTGTGTCATACTTTAGATTCCACGTATCAGTGATATCGTATGGTATTTGTCTTTCTCTGCCTGGCTTCACTTAGTGTGATACTCTCTAGGTACATCCATGTTGCTGCAAAAGGCATTATTTCATTTATTTTATGGCTGAGTAGTGTTCCATTGTATATATGTACACCACATCTTCTTTATCTATTCATCTGTCGATGAACATTTAGGTTGCTTCCATGTCTTGGCTATGGTAAATAGCCAGACACAGATTCTTTTCCCCATCTTTGAGGTCTGATATTCTAGGATGAAGAGCTGCTTAGTAGAACAGCAGAAGGAGCACATGTTTCCTGTTGCATACGTATATAGCACAGTCCTACATGGGTCACTAGCCTGACAAAATAGATTCCTCTGCCAAATACTGGTTCTAGGACAAGATACCTGCCTCTTCTCACTTTATTTTCAGATGAACTCTTTGGAGACACGTCTAGACTTTCTTTTATATCAACAATGGAACTCTTTCTATATAACAATTTCTTCATCATATTTGCCTTTCTAGGAGTGTTTAGAAATCCAAGCACTACTTTCCAAAACACCATTAATATATCATGGTATTTCCTACAGACTTATGAAAACCAAGCTTAAAAATACTACATAAAATTCAATTTATAAGTTTTCAAAAGCTAAATTGATTCCATTTGCAACTTTTTATTTAAGATTTATCTAGGTATAAACATATAAAGTTTAATATAAAAATTATACACCGTAATGATTTTTAAAGTATGAGTCTGGGACTCAGTTCACAAACTAAAGTTTAATCTAATGAAATTACCATTTTTTTTCATCTTCTTTCCTATTGTTAAATTTCAAAACTGGTTTTAGCTACTGTTTTATTATATCATTAATTTCTATTAGGATAATATTTAAGTCCTCTTTTCATTATTTTTTGTTTTTTATTGGGGTATAGTTGCTTTACAATGTTGTGTTCGTTTCTGCCTCTTTTTATTATTTTTGAATTCCAAGTTTAATTCTTTTTAAATATTACTGTCCAGTACAATGTCTGGTATAATATTCATACACACATGTTGAGAGTTTAGCTGAACTGCTCCATAATATTGCTGCCTCGTCATCCATTTTGTGTGGACAAGTGGCCTGTAGGGGCCTTGAACTGACACTAGCCCTTCGCTCTAGTAGATAACAGCCATAGAGTCACAAGTAAGTGTATGTTCCTGATATGACTCCCCAGTGGCCCTTGTGATAAGCAGTCTCCCCTGCCTCCCAGGGCCTTCCCCTTGTGTGCCCCTTAGATAAGACCCCCATGAAGCTCAAACCAAAACCCCACTCTTGGTTTGAATTGATTAAATCTGGCCTTTGCCCGGGAACCTGAAAGCACTCTACCTGTGGACCTCGATAAAGGCAAGTGCCCCAGGTCCTGCCATGCTGTGTGTGCCCACACCCTGCCTTGACCTACCTGCTTTGTCCCTCAAGGCCTGCCAAGGCCTGCTGTAACTCCTCTTGGGTCTCTGAGTCATAAATTTTTCTATTTCAATTGTTTGTGGTCTTTTGTTGAATCAGGTCTCACCATCTAACACCCCAGGGCTCTACTTAACAAATGTTAATTTAACAAATTCACAAAAGTACAGATTTAGTAAATAATAATTTTTTAAAAGTTAGGTGCAATCCAAGGATATGCTACCAAAATCATTAAGTAAACAGATTTAAATATGGTTTTAAAAGTATTTTTAAAAATTAATAGTATTGTTAATACCTACATTTTCTCTTTTCTGATATCTTTTTGTTTTTATTTTTTAATATGTTGCTCAAACCAAAAGCCCGAATGCACGGTCTCAGCTCCCATGGTTCTGGAGCAGTGAGGTAACCTACTGCCCTGACCCTAAATTCCCCAGATTAACTCATAACCATTGCTAAGCTGCAAGTGAGCTTGAAAATCCACTTTTAAACATGTAAGAATGAATTGACATCTTGCTCTTATTGAGAGCCAATTTTGTTCAAACCTTGCCCTCCACAAACTTGCCACTACTGCCAATTCTTTTTGCTTTGGGAAATCTCCTGTGTTTCTCTTCCCAGTAGGACAAGAAGGTAAAGTTTATACCATTATACAAGTAGGTTTGTATTTGTATGGGAGCCTCAGTTTCCTCCCACGTAACATATGAACTTGATGATTTCTCAAAATTATAGTAAAAAAGTTATAAAAATTATTTATGAGGAAGCATATTGTAAACAGTTGTCTAATCTTCTGGGGCTGCCATAACAAAATATCATAGACTGGGGTAGCTTAAACACAGAAATTTGTTTTCTCACAGTCACTCCATTACTACATTTAGTCCATAACAACAGTTTACAAATGTCAGTTAATGGTAGTAGCCATGATATTTGCAATGTAATTTTCCATCAATAATATAGTTGGCATATAGGGAGCTTTTTGTAGAAATTGATTTATTGGCAAACTGAGAATTAATTTTAAGTAAATAGAAGTTTGCATGACATTCTTGTAAAATATGGATAGATAGAGTCCAGGGTGTTCTAAAGTTCACTCATTTCAAAACAACGTTTATGAATTTGTTACATTTACATACTTCCTCTATTAATATGCCTTATATTTTCTTTATATCAACTTTAATTGAAGTAAGTTTGACTTAGATTCATCCTAAATGATAATGTCCATGATATCAAAAATTGGTTTTGATGTATGTGTATATATTTTGTACTTTATAACTTTACAAGTACTAAAATTAAAAAAAAAAATAGTCTCTCTATGTATGAATCAGTCAGGGTCCAGGCAGGAAAAAGAAATCGCACCAGTAATCTGAACTGAAAATAATTTATTATAAAGAATTATAAGCTAGTACATGTGGTTAACTACTAAAAGGGGTAAAAGAGAACTCTAAGATTTACAGAAATAGTGAATGTAGAAATCAGGCCACGGAGAAGTGGATAAAAACAGAAGTAAGAACATAGAAGAGGAATTTCTACTAAGGCTGATATTTAGACTCCATTAAAGAGGGTATGGCTGCACAGAAACAGGCAGTGTACTATTATCAAAGAAACTTGACCAAGGCCAGGGCCATATGCAGAAGGCAGGAGTGCCTCACTGGGTAACCGAAAAGCTCAAAAAGAGGTTGCAAGCAGGCCAATTCACTGGCAGCTGTGCCAAAGAAATAAAAGCACAAAAGCATGACAAAACTGGGAAACTAGTCCTTTCTTCTTGGTATGGCCTTACAGTATCATTCTATCACCTGTTATGGACAGCACCTAACATTGGATCAACTGACAGAGGAGAGATACAAATATAATATGAACATAAATATAAATATATGAGGTTTGTGCTCATTAGCACAACTCCTTAATACATCTCTTACATACAGCTCTAGGTTACCACAAGGTGACTTTATTATCCTTTTTTCTCCTGTTACAATTCTGGATTCCTATAGTGAGGTTTGTTGCTGATTCCTGTGGATGCCAAAACCCACTGTAAAGTTGCTTTTTTGCTGCTACAGATAATGGCATAGGCTCTAGCACCAGATCCTCTGCATTTATGTCGTTTTACTAGCTCAGCTACTAACATTGGTAGTGCTGACAATGAGTTGTTCTACGGACCTCTGATCAGGTGGGGACAATCCATGTACTCCATCCTTGTGTTATATCCTAGTATATATCCTGGTGTATGAATTACATATAGACTGTTAAATATGTACTTATAGCTCATTTTTCTTGCCATCGTGCAAGAACCTGGATTCTGGACTGACAGCTGAATTGTTTGGTGCAAATTCAATATATGCTCTAGTGATTGGAGCTTAGTTTTTAGATAAATCTCATTTTCTTCAACCCTTTCATGCCTCACAGTAAATAAGAAGCCAGGAATCATTTTCTTCTGCACTAGAATAAACTCCAAGCTTGGAAGATAGTTACATGAACTTATGCACACCTACTATATGCTAAGCACCAAAGTTGCAAAGATTCATCAGACGGACCCTCATTTCTGAGGTCTTATGGTCTAGTAATGAAGAAGTCATATAAATAAATACATACAAAAAAATAGCATGTGATTTGATGGAGTTACTATAGAGTATACATCAAGGTTTTTAGAAATAGGGATATGCACAAATTAATTTTATTCCAAAAATTTTTATAACTAAAAATTGAGGGTATTGTAACTGAAAAATTACCAGTCTCTATATAGCAAAATATTTGGTAAACAATGTAATTTATATTTTTAAAAAATTTTATGGCACTTTTTTACTCTGATAAATATTATTTACAGAAACTAAATATTTATGCTTTATGTATGCCACACTGTTTCATAGTGTTCTATATGCCTATGATTGTAGAACATTGATAGGTTTATCTACTAGAATGGAACATTTTTGATGTTAGTCTACAAATATTCATTGAATCTGGTGTTTTCAGTATAACCTTAGGCTTCATAATGACCTCAAGAGCAGTGAAATATATGATTCTTGCACTTGTACTTAAAGTAAGGAGGCTTGCTTCTTCTATTTTCTCAAACTGAATTTTTGACCAATAATTATTTAAATAAATGTGATGTTTTATTTTAGAAACTATGAGAATGTTTTTCTCTCATTTTTCTCCTCATAAATATGAGAAAGATAGAGAAACTACATTGTCTTCCATGTAAAAGACAGTGTGATTTTTGACTTATCTAAAGAGTAGAAATTATAGATTATGTCTATTTATGGTATTCATGTCTGAGCACATCTGGAAAACCAATAGGGTGGATCACACAGAAACCTATTTTTATTTATGGGGGAATGGGCAGGGAGGATAATGTGAAGTCCCTTCTATATGACAATATTAAGATAACAAGTTGTATTGAGTTTGAAAACACATAAGAAATCATCAAAAGATATGAATAATTCTGAGTAATATATGACTTATCCCCTCGACTAGTGTTTTTATCTACCTTTAATTTTAGAGTTCAATTGGGAGCTATATGACTAAAATTTAAATGGAAAAAATTTAAGAAGCTAGTTCAATGGAGAACTCTGCAATAATTTAGGGCAAAACGACCACTGCTTGGGAAACCCTGTGATATGAAATTAATATTCTGCTCCAACAGTGTTTTTTGCCTTCTGAAATGAGTAGAACTGAAACATTTTTTTCCCTTTATTTCTGTTTTGGGGCTTCTTTCATTTTCTTGAAAAAATTATGCAACAACCAAATATTTTGTCTTTTTTTTCCTCTAATATTTTTCCATTTTCTATTTTCTGATACTTTTTTAAACAAAGATTTTCTAACACCTGGGAGCAATATATAAAACAGCATATTATATTACAATTTGTAACATTTTAACTTAATACATAATAAGCCTTTAAATTATAAAAATTGAGTGCATTCAATTACAAAAATCCAGCAAAAATTAAACAATTGATGTGGTATAATTAACAGATAGTAACATGAAAATCTCAGTTTCTATTTTTTTTAATTATCCATGGTAAATGACTATCAGCTACTGTATTGTGTGTGTGTGTGTGTGCTCTAAACTTCTGGCATATTTAAAATAGGAAGTAAAACATATCATTTTGGTAAACAAACATCAAAACAAAATAAATTGCAAATATGATATGACAAAATAATTCAGTACACTAATAGACTCAGTGATGTGCACACTTAGAAAAGTAGCTCCTTGCTTATTTGATTTTAGATTTTGATTAATCAATATAGGAATTTTGACTATTAAATTCATTTTTCCAATGACTCTAAAATAACAATAACACCTTTCTGTTTCAGAAAACTATTTTAATATATTAATATTATTAACACAAAACAGTTTATTCCCACCTGCTGAAAAGTTCTTGTTATAAATTTATAAATTGCTCATGTCTAGAGATAATTTTACATTAAGACATAAGACTATTTTATCAATACAAATCTATACAATGAGAGCTATGCCCCTTTTGATACAGCACTCCTTGCAGTACACAGGCTGATCATCTGTAGTATCTTTACATATATTATTTAATCATTACAAAAATCCATTTAAATAATTATGAAATAGAGGCACAGAATATTTCTCCCAGCTTAGAATTAATAAGAAACAAGTTTAAAGTTCTTTTAATAAAAAAAAAAAATTAGAGCCTTAGCTATCAAACTGAGACAGGAAAAAAAAATAGTATAATTTTTAGTGGATATAAGTTTCAGAAAAATTAAGTGACAAGTACATATGTTTTATTTAATTAATGATCTTAATATATATTTGGGAGTTTTATAACACACACATAAGTACACATACACATATATACACAGTGTAGACTTATATCGTGGCTCAAAAAGAACAATACCCCCTGGCATTCACTCCTCTGTTAGTCCTCTATCACACTGATCCTGAGCTTGACCAAGACATTTGTTTGGCTGGTGAGACGTTAGCAAGCATGATGAAAGCAGCAACTGGTATACACACTTACACATGGAGGTTTACCCTCTTGAAAAGCTCTCTCTGGAAGCCGGTCACAATGCTATAAAGAAATACAGATTGAATTATTAAGTGTGAGAGACTATGTGGAGGGAGATCTTGAAGGAAGAGTGGTCATCTTGGATGTCCCAGCCCTCATGGAGCTCCCATCTGAATGCAGCTGCATCAGTAACCTCAGCTGGGACACGTGGAGCAGAAAAACTTCTCTGCTGAGCCTAGTCAACCACCAGCATTGTAAGAATTAAGAAGTCAGCCCTGTTTTAAGGCATTAAGTTATGGAGTGCATAGTTACCCAGCAACAGATAACTGAAATACACATATGAAAAAAGGTTTTTCATAGTGAAATTTTGCATGTGCTTATTTTAGGGCCTTGTCTTGCCTGAACTTGTTCAGTGGAAGATGCAGAAGTGTGTTCATCTACAGGATTCATTTAGCATACCTAGTAATGAATTTTGTATCTAACATATAATGATTTATTGCTCCTTGGAGACTTGTTTAGAAATGAGAAGTCCTGAAAGGGTTCCATAGTTAATTTTTTTTAAGTATGTGGTTCTAAATAGCAGGAAAGAGTAAACCAGCAGTGTGATGAGACTCTTAAGGCAATTTTAAACAATCCTTATGTAATTTCCCACAGAGATGCAAGTGAAATTCAGGTTTTCAGAGATGTTAAACTGACTAAATCTTCATAAAATTCTTAAAGGAATAAATAGACTATAGATCTAAAGAAATTGAAAGTTAATGCATGGATTAAATGCACTTATTGACTTAAGTGGGTTGAAAGTTATTTTCTATTTCAGAAAGAAAATTACATTTTTTGGACTTTGAAGACATAAACTTATATTTTGTAAAATCCAAAATAAATATGATAGTATTTTTAAATGTATAGTATACATTTTTACATATTTTAAAGCCTTAGAAATGTGCTTTGATTTCATTTTTGAATGAAATATAGAAAATGAGTGAATGTGCACTGAGCATACGAAAAAACACCATATTTCTAGGAATACCTTATGTTACACCCTTATGTCATTTGTGGGCCACATGTTTTATATGTGAGGCCACAGTGTGATGTTTTCATATCACAAGGTAAATCTGCTGTGACCAATTCCTAAAACTTGATATTATTGTCCCTTTGGGAAGGGAGAAAATCTTTTTTCTAATTTGGAAACTCTTTATTCTACAATCAATGGAATTTAGGTAAAAGTATAGAGGCCAGAAATTGCTGTAAGACTAAGAAATTGTTTAAAATGTCTTTGGCCTTCTTCTGAAGGATTGACATCCTTCCTCCAGAGAAGAACTCTACTAATCTGAGGAAGCCAGAAACAAATCCACACTAATACAAGACCTAGTACTCCAAACTGATGTTATTATGATTTAGGCATAGTATAGATTGTGTGGATTTTATTGCTCAAAGAGAGAATACATCGTTCAGGGAAATGATAAATGAATAATATATAATAGAAATAGGAGAATCCAATTAATAAATTTAAAAGCAACTGTGAAGGAGTAAGAGAGAGCTCCTTTGGATGGAAAGAAACAACATAAAAATAGTAAACATAACTGTGGATTTGTTTGAATTATATAAACCTCAAGAGTGATGGTAGTCAAGAGCACAGAATGTCAAAACCATATGCTAAATATTCCACTCCTATTGATTTAGCAATAGTACTTTCTTATGGAGATAAGGACACTAAAATAAAAATTCTATATGTAAATAAAACTTTATATAGTCTAATTAGGTCTACTTGTGGAAGTGTCTATCGAAGTATTTAAGACAGGCTTATATCATAGACAGAGAATGAGGTAACAAAGAAGAATATGATATGTATAAAAGGATGAGCTTGAAGTTTTGGGTACTTCTGGTATGTGTATTCTCCCAAATATTTGCTTAAATTCAGTAATAAATACTAAAGTGTGTATTGGTATAGGTATACTAAATTGCCTGGTCTTAAACTCTCATTGATCTTTGGAAGGAAACACCATATACTAAGATATCCAATTTGGGAGGGAAAAAAAGTTCATTCTCCAAATGTGTTTTGTAAGAATGTATGATTCATGGTAATCAAGGAACTCTGCACTTAGTATCACCTCCGAATTTGGGGTTTTCCAGACACAGTTTGGAAGAATAGAAGAGGGAGTCAATATTACATCTTAAAGAGCAATAATTTTATAATGACACAGCATAATAGTTATATGTATTGGACTCATGAAGTTTTCCATTCCAAAGAAGGAGGATAAGAGTACTTCTATTATACAGATATTTAAAAAATAAATAAAAGAATTCTGGAGGGATGGCTGTGGGGATAGCATTGTTTACCAATCTCTCAAGATCTCCACATAAAAGTGGATAGAACAGCTAGAAAGCAAAAACAAAATTCCATGGAACATATTTAAAATAAAACTAAGTGACAAGGTATCCCCATAACCCCATAAATATAAGCAGGTAGAAACAGACTTCCAACAACCACAAAATTACATGATATCATTCTCTATATAGGGGGATAAGAGAAGCAGTGTGGTAGCATATGTTGGGCCAGAGAAAAGGGAATCTTCAAAATAGCAAATCTTCAAAATAGTATAGTATGTTAATATAAAAACATTGTTAAGTCCAGCTGCCCATTTGCAGGGGACACAAAGGATGTTTCAACATGTTTAATTGCACAATGAGTATGCTATCAACCAAACTCAGATTAATTTTTCACAGGTAAAGTGTAAGGAAAAGAAAGAAGGAGGAATAAACTAGATAACAGAAGACATAAAAGACATGTACTTCTTAATTGCCAGGAATAAGCGATAGTATCTAGTGATGTACATTGGGATAATAAAAACATAAAAATTGCAATTAAATTCATATTTGAAAAGACAAGATGATACATATAGGAAAGGAAAGGGATTTTGATTGGGACGGACTTAAAACTAAACAAAACAACATGAGACAAGTTCATGATAAATAGTAAGAATATAATAAATATTTATTTTTAACCTCTGTACAGGCAAGGGAAATTAGCTAGGAAAAGAACATATATGAGACAAAATACAATGAGTGACAACAATTTTTTGAAAAGTGTTTTCAGTTTTATATCATTAATTCTTATCTTGAGCCAATAAATGAATAAGAAAAAAATGGGACAATTCAAATAAACTAGTTTTTGGACATTCAAATAAACTAGAATTGTACTAAGCACAGTAGCATTAGGTGGTAGATATTATTGAAGCCATAAAATACTTGGAGGTTATTACAAAGTTATTTCAATAGATTTCTAGATAAGCCACCAAGAGAAAATATTTCAGACAGTACCACAAAGCTAGAAAACATGATATTGATAGATATTCAACAGCTAGGAGCATTGAGAAAGCCAATTTAGAAAACTTCCTTCTCAAGCATCCATTTTTTTATAATTAGGTAATTTTAGATATGGTAGTATACACCTGAAACTAAGTAAAAAGAGTATTTATGTTTGAAAGTTTAGCTGACATAGTAAGTGTTAATGATCACCATGAAATGGCTTTGTTGTGGCTATTGAATTGATTTTGAAATGAAGCACTCTTGAGATTGGGAAACACCCAGAAAAGACTTTCCCAGGTAAAAAGTAAAAATGAAATATCCATAGAACTATCTACTCTGGATTATATGTTTTATTTAGCATACTATATTAAATCACACAACTCAGATATTTTTAAGTCCCCCACAGCTGGTGACTTTGTCATATTTAATAATGGTTTCAATAATTATAATTCTCAGTGAAGGTGTGGGTAGTTTCTCCTTCAGGATCTGATGGGATTTTTAGAAGGGACGTATATATCTTCCATTCTACTAGACTACAGCTGAATGAAGTCCACAAAACAGAAAAAAAGACTATGAAAATTACACCCAAAAAAATCTGAAATGTATTTATTATCTAATCAATTGTGAAACTATTGATTCCATACAGAGCTTTCTGTGTATAAAACAACCATGAGGGGCTCCCCTGGTGGCGCAGTGGTTGAGAGTCCACCTGCCGATGCAGGGGACACGGGTTCGTGCCCCGGTCCTGGAAGATCCCACATGCCGCAGAGTGGCTGGGCCTATGAGCCATGGCCACTGAGCCTGCGCGTCTGGAGCCTGTGCTCCGCAGCGGGCGAGGCCACAACAGTGAGAGACCTGCATACCGCAAAAAAAAAAAAACAACCATGAGGCTGCTTTTAAATAAATAAATATATATATATATTTTTTTCACTTTATACCTACAACTTTCAATAGCAGTTTGAAAAGGCTAAAGTTGTCAGAGTGAAGAGACTCTAATGATCAATAATATTTCCATTAACTAACTAATTATGCAAAATGACCAAAAGTAGTGGACAGTACAAATTGCACAAGCATTGGCTTCCTATTTTTTGTGTATGAGGAATTTTATGTTCTCAAAGTAATTGCTTGATTGTCATTAAAATATATGATATGGAAGAATAAATGGTCTCTACTATGAATTAGTTAACTCTTCATGAGAACAGACCAAACTATTTATTTTATTCTATTTGAGTTGATTAAATTATTTGGATAGTTTATAGAAAGCAACTTGTACAAAACAATGACATAAAGAAGTTGTCTGCAAAGCTAGCTTCTAATTTAACTCTAGATGAAAGCAAAATCATTAAATAGTATCTTCAAATTAACAGACACAAAATAGTGCCAAATAAGACCTCAAAATCAAATGCATACATAAATCATGCTATATAAATTAGACTATAATTTGTGTGTACCAAGAGAGTTAGGAAACTCCCACTCTGTAACCTCCCAAGACAGAACAACGATTCAATGACCAATATGCTAGTTTACTGTGTATAGTTGAACCAAATGGTTCAGCAAAGCATCAAAGTATATTAACCAGCATGCTAAAGAAAACCTGACTCACTCTTCTGAGCCACTCAAAAGTCACAGACCCAAACACTTTCTCATTTTTTGATAATTCTCCTGATGGAAGACTTACAACCACAAATAAAATAAAAGAGGATTATGCTATCATAATATTTGCCCCTGTTTCTTATTTCTCCTCTCCTTATAACCCACACATAGTTTGGATTGGTGTTAGTGTTGGAGAAGGCATGATCTGGAGATAACTGAAAATTTCTTATAACTTCCAAGCTTTCTTTAAAAATGTGATAAAAATATTTTATTTTGTCCAGAAGTAGCCAATATGCTATGACCTCCTGGAATGTCTTCTCTCAAGTCATATATCTTAAAGAATCTATAAAAGGTGATGAGCTTTGCTGAATAAATGAAAATATGAGGTAGATGTTATCACTGATAAGAAATTGGAATATAGTCAATAAGAGAAGTGGTGAAACAATAGTTACTCAGAAATATACATTAAATGTAAGCCAGATTTATAAGAAAGGCAAATGAATTTCGATGTTAAAATATGAAAATATAAAGCAAACAGTATACAAAGTAGAAAAACTGGATAATGAAGTGGCTTAAAAAGCATTAACCTAACGTTTATTTATGTCAAACACTATTCTAAACACAGAAGATAAGTGGTAAACAAGAAATCTCTGTCCTTTTAGAGCTTACATTCAATTGCATGAGATAGACAATATAAAACTATATGTGTAGAATGGAGAAGAAGTCTCTGAATAGTGACCTTTGACCTGAATCTTGAATAAAATAAAGGGGTAAGTCTTACAGATACTTGGAGAAAGAGCATTTTAGGCAGAGGAAACATAACAGCAAATTATTCGAATCAGTTTCATGACTGGCATTTCCCAGTATTTGGAAGGAGGCCGGTGTGATGGGAGCATGGTGAGCAAAGGAAAACAATGCTGGCAGAAGCCAGATCACATAGGGCCTGGTAAGCTTTAGTTAAAAACTCTGGATTATATTCTTAAAAGCCATTTAAGCAGGGAACAATTAACATTTAAGCAGGGAGTAACACAACCTGGTTTATATTTTTTTTAATTTTTATTTTTTAATTTTTTGCTTTGTAAAAAATTAATGTTGTGAGGAAGGGCAAGTTTGGAAACAAAGGAACCTTTTAGTGGACTACTGCAATGGTCCGGAAGAAAGATGGTGGTTTAAACTAGGCTGATTAAGTGGAGGTAGTGAAAAGTAGTCAGATTCTGTGTTTATTTTGAAAGCAGAATCTACAGCATTTGTTGTTGAGTTGACTGCGTAGGAGAGAAAGAAAAGCCAAGGATAATTCTGAAGACTCGCCCTGAGTAAGTCTGTAAATGGCAATATAACTTACCGAGTTGAAAAATGCTAGAGTAAGAGCACAGTGTGGGGGAGAAATTAAAAGTCCAGTTTAGGATAGATATTCTTTGAGATACCTGTTTGGCATTCAAGTGGAATATGTGAAGGGTGTGAAAAATTCATAAACAGAAACCTCAATTAAATAGAGTTGGGAGACCAGAACGGGGAACTCTCATGCCCTGTGATAGCAGCAGAGCCCTATAGGAAGAAGAAAGACTCCTGTCCTGGCAAGGACTCAGCCAATGATTAAGTTATGGATTCTTTATTTACTATAGCCCTCCCAATGTCCTTCTTCTCTCTTCGTTAAAGTGTTCTCCTTCTCTTGCCCTGAGGGAACTTGCATGTGGCTCACCATGGTTGCAGATATGGAATTGCAATTCTCTGCTAAAAACAAATAAACCCATCTGTGCAGAGAAATATCCTGCAGTCTACTTATTTTAGGTCAACAAGGGCATATTTGGTTCTATAAGACTAAAATTCAGAAATAAATGATTGTTGTGAATATATACTTTAAGGAATCATCAGTGTATTTAGAGAAGTGAAGAAGCTGAGGATTAAGTTGGTGGCACAAGGACATGTAAGGTCCTGAAGAAGAGCCAGCAAAAGAGACTTCATTTATTTGCTTGTTTTTTTGTTTGTTTTCCCTTCATTGACTCTCATTTCCTTGACTTCTAAATATAAGAGGGTGTCAGAATTCTGTCTCTGGACTTCTCTAACTTACATCCTTGGTCAATTTATGTAATCCCATGATCTTAAATATCATCCATAATATGAACTCTAGTTTTATATATGCTAGTGGCTATGCAGAATCTACACGTGGATAGTTAACATGCTTGAATGCAAATGTCTCAGTAGTAACTTATCATATTCTCAGAAGCCTGCTTCTTCCCCAGGCTTTCTCACCTCAGTCAAGGGCAATTCCATCTTTCCAGTTTCACAGATCAAAAGAATTTATTATTCTCTTTCTTTCACACTTTGATTCCAGCTTTTAAACACATGTTGATTCTACCATTAAAATATATTCAGAATCTGACTACTTATCACCGATTGAACCATAGTTGATTCTTATTACTTACAGTAGTTATATTCTATACAGTCACTGTGAACACTGAATCAAAGAATACTGACCCATTTCTCCTAGGGGAAATACAGGGTTAGGTCCCTTAGAACGTCTTGTGACAATGTATTCATCAATTGATCAATACATAATTTTGTTTTATTTGTGCTTCTGTTTAAAGACACTTCATTTAAGATGTATTATTGATTCATTAACACTGAATGAATAGTCAATAGCATTATAATACATGCCTGAATGAAGCTTATCTAAGACATATTTCCTCCATAAGTTACATCCCAGACTTCTTGTGCTTAGGAACACTATGCAGTACTTCAATACCACACTTGGACACCATTTTAAGCCGTGAAATCACAAATAAACACAAAAATGTGAAAAATATGGCACTAAATAAACCATGAAAAGACACTCATTCAGAAGTATGAAAACTGAAATAAGAAGGTAGTGTACTGCCTTACTTGACTTCAACTGGGAATGTACATATCAAGTGTGTCCAGTGTTTTGCTGCTCTGCACATGCCTATGAATGACCTTGAAATCATTGTGAGTATTGATTCCGGAGTTACAAATACATTTTAGCAAGTAGGCAAATTTGCAAACAGAATCTGCAAATAATGAGGATCGATTTACTATCATTTTCTGTCCTATTCCTCTATTTTATTTCTCTCCATAGCAATTATTGGGACCAGGCATACTATATATTTTTCTTAATTTTGTTTATTGCTTGTCTTACCATAAGGACATAGAGTTTTACAACTTCTGTTCACGCTTAATCCTGATCCCTTATAATAGGACTTAGCAATAATAAGCACTTAATAAATACTTATGAGACAAAAAGATTCAGAGACAGATATTATAGACAGACACTTATAAAAGTGAGACAGTGAAAGGCATATATATTTAAATTTAGTTTATTTTTGATGCATTAGTATGTTCATACAGTTTAAAATTTTAGAAGTACAAAGAGGTATACCATGAAGTCTCCTTGTACTGTAAATAAAATGCCAAATTTACCATATTTTACATTTTTTAATGTAAATATCAAAATCTACAAAAAGCAGGTTAAGAACATATGACACAAAAGGAATTAATCTGAGGAAACCATAAGAATTTGAAAATCAAAGTTCCTTGTGAAAAATGACCCCAACAAAAAAATGCAAACTATCAAAAACATTAGAAGTATAAGTGTCTTTGCAGTACTCAAGAAAGGGGTGAAAGAGAAAAATAAAATAGTTGTAAAAACAAAAAGCAGCACTGTTCTGGAGGTGACTAGTAAGAGCAGATGTTTAGATTTTCAGGAATAATGTAAGCCAGTTTTTTTTTTTTTTTTTTTTTTGCTCTACGCGGGCCTCTCACTGTTGTGGCCTCTCCCATTGTGGAGCACAGGCTCGGGATGCGCAGGCTCAGAGGCCATGGCTCATGGGCCCAGCCGCTCTGCGGCATGTGGGATCTTCCCGGACCAGGGCATGAACCTGTGTCTCCTGCATCGGCGGGCGGACTCTCAACCACTGCGCCACCAGGGAAGCCCACGTAAGCCAGTTTTTAAACACAGACGTTATTAAAAATTAAACTATGTACTGACAATTAGGTGAATTCTGGTAAAATTCTATAAAAACAAAGAGGAATACCTAAAATTTATCACTTTCTAATTATTTTACTGCATTTTACTATTTCTGTGATCTTGAGGTTCTTTACGTCTATTACATTTGCATGGAAATACCATACAATGATTGTGATACTGCTTGTCTCTCCCAAGCTCCATTTTCAATGACATCAAGTAATGGCTTGAAATAGGCCCTGGTGAAAGTATTTACATCACATAATTGGCAAATATAATAAATCAAAGCTTAATTTATTATCTTGTTCATTGTCTAAATTTAAGAAATAATAGAGAAAATGTTAATAATGCAATTAAACTTATAAGTATATCATGTGTATACCCATTATATTATGAATAGCACCAAAAAAATTCTCCCAGTATTTGAAAATTATTATCTGATTCAGCAAAGAACTGCTTGTGTCATTGACAAACAAGTGATGTTCCAAAGTACAGTTTTGTTTTTCACTTTGTTTTTCTTATTAGCAAAACTAAAATATCTTCCAACATTCATGTCAGAACTGCATTTCCAGAGCCATCGGTTGAACTTTTACTGACACGTCACCAAATAAAACCCACATTATTTAAAATAAAAGTCAAATAAACGTGGCTGAAAACAGCAAGAGATGTAAGTTCTAGGTTGACAAAAGTCACACTACATTAAATGAAATAATTCAACAATATAAAAGTGATTAGAGGGAAGGGATATTTATGGAAGGCAGGAAATAAAGATCCAGTAGATGAGGAACATTAACAGTGTTCCTCAAGAAGAGAACAAACAAAACAAAAAAGTGAAAATGTTATCTTTCCCCAGGCATGGCATTCAAGATATTTGACATCATTTTAAGGCACAGACAATCACTACCTCTCCTAACAATGCTCCTAAGATCCCACCTGGACTAGCTCTTAACCATGGAAGTTCCAGGATCTGGTAGACTAGAACACAGGGGCCAAGGTCAGGGGCAGGGACAGGGGACACTCTGAGGCTGTAGTTTAGTAATGCTGTTCCAGCATTACAAGTACATGCACACTGGCCTTGTCTTTGTCTAGTACATCTTACAAAGTCTCAGACCTTAGCTTCTCTGTCATTTCCTTGACCGTCAGAATAAGATCAAATTCTCTTAGCATACACCTGTGTAATTTTACATTTATTCACAGGATTAGGAAATGGGTTGTATCTCTTGCTGAGGAAGAGTGAAGGCAAATGAAATGTGATCTTCAGAGACATCAAATCACAATTGTTGTCTCAAATAGCTTTTTGTATTTTCTAAGTTGGGTTAACTTTTATGTCAAGTTTTATTGTTACTTTCTGGGGAAAAGATGATTAATATACTGTACAATGGAGCCCATTAAGGCAAAATTACTCATTCTGATAATCCGGTGATTACCTCTTTTTCTTTCTATGTTCATGTGTCTTATTTCAGAATTTCCTACTAGGGGAGAATTGGTCAATATTTTTAAAAAATGGATCATTTTGTATTATTTATTAAGATCCTGGGCAGGAAAGAATTAACTCAGCAGGCCTAGGTTGCACAAACCCTGCACATTCCAAAGAAATATCTGTCTTCAGGATTGGCCCTGGAAGACCTCTGGGATAAAATCTCTGAATCCTTGGAATATTCTACCTAATAAGAGTCTTTTTGTATGCCTGAAGTCTTGGAATGGAAGATACTATACCAATTTGGACTGCTGGGTTTCCTTTCTTCAGTCAAAGGAACACATTTTACAGATGATAGTGTCCAACACTCGGCAAAGAATTATCTCATCAAATGGACATATCATGATTCATATCACCCTCACAGTAGTGGTTTGATAGAAAATTAGAATGAGCAATGAAGCACTTTTTCATGTAAGATGGAGGGAGATAAAAGCATGAAGGGCTGACTTACACACTTCCATGAATATATGCTGACACTCAGTTCAGAAGGGTGAAGGGAGGGTGTCCACTAAATAGATTCTTCTGCTTTTGGAGAAGGATCTGTGTAAGAAGGTGTGATGGTTAATTTTTTGTACCAACTTGTCTAGGCCACAATACCCATATACTTGGTCAAAAACTATTCTAGATGTTTTTTGTGAAGGTACATTTTTAGCTGAGATGAACATTTAATTCAGCAGACTTCCAGTAAAGCAGATTACCCTCCATAATGTGTGTGGGCCCAATGAAATCAGTTGAAGGCCTTGATTAAAAAACAACTGACCTCCCCCTGAGGAAAAGGGAGTTCTGCCAGCAAAAGGAATTCTGCTTTTAGACTCAAACTGCATCTCTTCTCTGAGTCTCCACTCTGCCAGTCTACCTTGCAGATTTTGAACTTGTCAACCTCCACAATAACATGAGTGAATGCCTTAAAAAAAATCTCTCTTGCTGTCTCTCTGTCTCTCTATTTTCATACATATATCATATGTGTGTGTATGTATATGTATATACATATGTGTGTGTGTGTATATTGGTTCTGTTTTTCTGGAGAACCCTGACTAATACAGAGGGAATAAGAAAAGATGTTGGTACAACTGTACAAGTCTTCCTCACATCAATTTTCTTTTTTTCTATTTGATGCAGTGGTCCTGGGACCAGGCCATCTGAAGCAGGGATGATCCCTAAGCAAGTACGTTAACTGTAAGTATTTCTTCAATCCTTTGTACCAGAATGACTAAGAACCTATCACCCATCTGGCAAAATTTGTGTTGATAGTGAATAGTGAAAGCAGCCGTATTGCCTAGTGGTAGAGATAACCCTCTAGCTCTAACCTATATAACCATTCCCTCTATGAAAGGGAATGGACTGAGTGGGAAGCACTTGCTAGACCAGTATTGCTACCAGAAATCTAGACCAGCACAACGTCTAAACCTGTGGAGAATTGGGGGTTAAAATCAATAACAAAGGTAAGAAGGAGAAATAACAGCTAAGAGTAAAGGAATGAATAAGTGGCTTATGCAACAAAGGAAATCATTATTACATTAATATCTTAAGAGAGGCTCAGAGAAAGAAAATGACATTGTCTCTTAACACAATTATATCATATGCTCAAAAGGGTAACGACATATATTTGCCAAGAACAACCCTGCTTTTGGAAACCCAGAGGGTCCAAAGGAAGCCTGCAAACCAGAGTGGCCGTGATCTGGTTGACATTGTTGCCATACAATGTGATGAAGAACTGGACCAATTATTAATAACTGAGTGAAACTCTGGTAATGTGCTAGTATCTTTTGTTTCTTATTTTTCAGTTATATGTACTGCAAAGGATATCATTTAGTAAGGAGTTTCTGGGAACTACCCTCCACTGGTCTATTTGACCATGCAGTATTTGGCTCCCAGCTGACTGATTACTGTGTAACCATAAACCTTGATGACCAAATGCTTAGAAAGATCCCTGGTTATAAAGGATGAAATATAGTAGTGACATCTCCTACATACCACAATATGCTGTGTGTACAAATACACACTGTCCCTGCTTTTGTGGATAAAAAGCTTTTTAAAAGATTAGAAAAAAATAAAAACAATGGGTTTCTCATGGGAATAAGCAGTAGGCATCACAGGCACATTCAGTGGATCTGAATTTCCCTGGGGAACATCCCTACCCTGAGATGAGGTAAGCTATGGGAGGTATTATGGCACACTCATACTAAATTACATTTAGGTGTGTTCGCAATTCATCTAACTCTGGGATGGGAGACCCAATATTTTGGGGTAAAAAATACATATTTTAACTGCACTCAGGCCACTAGTGCAGAATGACCACAACATGTGTGGTAGGATTATACATTATCCCACAATACAAAAATGGTTTTAGGGGAGACAAGTGCTAGTGTAGCCACTGTGGATGTGCTGACTTTGTTTTTAATGAGGAATGACATTCAGAGGAAAAAGATTTACTAGCAGAATTAGAGTGAATTAGAGGATTAGAGTGAATTCTCTTCTAAGAGAATTCCCAGGCAAGAGATGGGAGTTGTCCTGGAAAGATGATGGGACTTTAGTAAAGTGAGTCAAGCCAACTAAACAAATACTGATGGGTAATGCTAGGATGGAGCTTTGGGAAAGGCCATCTACCCTGATCCTTCAGAACTACTCGATTATTTTAATACAAGTAGCCATGGGGCAATGACTCTCCATCTTATCTGCTGAGGATCAAGGGGCACACCATGGAAATCTTATGGACTTCCAAACTTATGGAAGTTCTCTGGGGACACTTGTAATTAAAATTGATGAACTATGATTGTCATTGCCTGGAGAATAGATCAGAATAAGACATATTCTATAGTATAGTTAGCAGGGACAGTTAGCTGCTATATAGCAGCACCCAATGAAAACCAGTCTCAGCACTAGCCCATGAATTAAGACAAGGTGACTGGCTTTATCCTCAACTTACTTGGAACCCAGAAATAACCAAATCATGATCAACTGTAAAAATTTATGGTATATGGACAGGGACCAATTCTGTGGGAAGACATAGCACATACCTCTGTGATTCTTACTGATTTGTTCTGTGATGAAACTAATTGTGTCATGACAATATTGCATTATAGTATAACACTGGCATTGTTAGTAAGGTTCAACTACCTTATATAAGTAAGTCTAATGATAATACTGATACTGTGATGAAATGCATTGGGAGATGCAAGTTTCCCAATGCATTGGGAGATAAAGCCTCTTCAGGATATACTGCCAATGGAAAATGACTGTCCTGAGGAAAGACTGGATTTAGCTCCCTGTCAGCTAAATTCTACGTTAAATGGTTCTGTGAAATTTATCACACAGTAAAAACAACACTAGATCGAATGAGGAAATGAGTAGTCAAACTAGTATGAAAATATGAAAATGTATTCAACACCTTTTGAGGATGCATTAGTTCTTTCTTTAAATCTACCTTGCACTGACTGGTCCTAATTTTTGGCAGATTTGTGCAGATACTATTGCTATATCTGTTATATAAGTGCTAAACTAAATTACATGCTCAGAAAAATATGATCATTTTTCTGTAAGAGCCTAGGCCAAGTGTCAGGGCTGTGGACTGAGCAGGAAAGGGTTAACTCAGCAGGCCAGGGTTGCTCAAATCTTATACATTCCCAAGAAAAGTCTGCCTTTAGGACCGGCTCTTGGCGGACTTCTGGGAGGTATTGCTCAAATCTTATACATTCCCAAGAAAAGTCTGCCTTTAGGACCGGCTCTTGGCGGACTTCTGGGAGGTAGCTTCTGAACCCTTGGAATATTCTGCCTGAAAGAGGGTTTTTGTATGCCTGAGGTCTTGGGCCATGCCAAGTTTGACCAGTTTGACCAGATAAATATATCCTAACAATATAATTTATGTGAACAGCTTACCTGGTTGGCAACATTTTGCAAGTGCTGTTACACATCATTGTTAGGGGAATTAAGCATGTCCTCATGCATCTCAACAAGGCAGGGGAACCTTGAGCCAGGTTTCTCCTGAACTTCACACCATGTGGTCTTTTCCTTTGCTAATTTTGATCTGTATCCACTTGCTCTAATAAACTGTGAGTATGACAGCGTTTTTGAGTCCTTCATGTCCTTCTAGCAAATCATCAAGCCTCAGGGTGATCTTGGGGATCCCGGAAACAGCTCCACTTCCTGCTTTTTTTACCCTCAACAAGTGAAACTTTAAAGTGACTTAACATCTTTCCAGGCCCGGTTCCACTCCCCAGACATCTCTAATTAAAAGGTAGTTCCTTTAGGACTACTAAAATTAAACAAGTAGTTACTAAAACTACTTGTATAGAAGTCTGTATCTTTTGAGGTGATACCTATATTGTTATCTGTATCCATAATCTATTAATTCTATCTCTATATCTATCCTCCCAAAAAGGGAAAAACTGAATGTAGATAGGTAGACAGATAGACAGGTAGATAGATAGATAGAGACATAGATATATTAGATACAGTTATAGATATATAGATATAGATTCATTCAGTTTTCTGGTTCAGATTTTGCACTTTTTTTAGATAGTATTGGTTAATTTTTGTTTTCAGCTTTAAGTCCTTTTCTTATTTCACTGAAGACTAAATTTTTTTGTGTATTTTTACTTCTACTGCATTTCACTTCTGTTTTTCATTCTTTTTGTTGTTTTCAGTGGATTGCAAAAGATACAAAAATGCCTTTATTCCTGGATTCTTAGCTAGTTATCCTTGATTCATTTGGAATATAGAAGAGTGTA
Source organism: Pseudorca crassidens (assembly GCF_039906515.1). Taxonomy (NCBI): domain Eukaryota; kingdom Metazoa; phylum Chordata; class Mammalia; order Artiodactyla; family Delphinidae; genus Pseudorca; species Pseudorca crassidens. Next base: position 90,048,233 of record NC_090297.1, read on the forward strand.
AAATGCATTGGACTGAATCGCTTTCAAAGAACAGTACCAGACATCAATCAGGCCCTAAGTAAATTGCAGCTATTACTGTTATTTCCATTTATTTATTCAGTTATATATATTCTTATATAAAATATTTCTGAATTCTTTCAGGAAGACACTGAATAATTCAAACAAAAAAATGACATATGAATCATTATTTGCCTGATTTGGTAGGTAGAATACCTTTGAGAGCTGTTACTAAAAACACATCATGAGACCGTATTCTATAAATTATAAAATTAACCTGATTAGTGACAAAAATAATCATGTATTTTTATAGTATTATATCTAATTTTAGGATGAAGGGAAATTAGAGATACTATCAGACATGAACTACTGTTCAAAAAGTGCTATTAAATTAACAGGTATTATTTTGAATGATAACCCAGAGAATTCTTAAAGAACTGATTAAAGTACTGAATTATTAGCTTTACAGTCAACCTGAAACAAATTAATTCTATTTTGAACAGAAGTAATCTAACAGAAACAAAAATAACAAAAATGTACAGATTCTCTTAAACATGTTATGGAAATCAGAAGTATTAAATGAGGTCTGTAGGGGAACAAAATATCTCTTTAGCATGCTGCTTTTTTTCCAGCAGAAAACAAGGCCCAAAAGTCTCATGAAGAGCCTTGACCTTCCCCCTAACTGCCTAAAACATGTAGATAGAGGACCTATTCTAGGAAGTGAACTATCACCATAGATAACTATAGCATGAACTAGGTGTGTAGATAGGGAGGAACCCAGGAAAGTCTGTTTGTTAAAATTCCGCTCTGTGTCCCATTGTCTCTGCAGAATCCAGCAAACATTTATTTACCAAACATTTGCTTTTCCATCTCCATGTCAATTTCCCCTTTGAAGTCCCAAATCCCTACCCCCAGCATCCTCTTTTGTCTTTAGCTGCAGATGGTATTTAACGTGAGGGTTTCAGCCATTTTGGCAAATTACACAGTTTTCCAGGGTCTCTTCCATGTGTACATGTTATTAAACTTTGATTTTTTCCTGTTAATCTGTCTCATGTCAATTTAATTCTTAGACCAGCCAGAAGAACCTAGAAGGATAGAGAGAATTTCTTTCTCCTCTACAGTTCCTTTGGAAAAGTTATTGTAACTGAAAACTTATTTTCTCTATACTTAAAATAAAAATTCTAATACCGAATTCTCAAGTATGTTGTTGAAAATGTATTTAATGAAAGTCCAACACTTAAAAGGTGATTTTTTTTTTTCTAGAGATTTTGCTTTAAATTAGAGCACATTTGAATCAATGGGACAACTGGTAACTTGGTTATGACCTCCTCCACTGAATTGTTAATGTCTCTATTTTAGTTCTCTGCATATTATGAATAAGAAAATGATAACTCATATTCCTAGAGACTCAAATTTAGTAAGAAAATTTGTTTCTCTATTAAAATATATGCAACTATGTTCTAAAATAGAAATTTAAAAATGGTTTAAGAGAAATTGTTATACATAATTACTTGACTTGAGGAGAACAGCATTTTTTCCCACTGCCCTAAGTTGGTTTCCCCAGCAAGCAGACTCTGTGACAGAGATTAGTGTGTAGAAAATTTATTAGGGAGTGCTCAGTGAATCAACGTCTATGGGAAAGGAAGGGAGGGATAAACATCTGTGTTACTGAAAGTATAGCAAACAGGACAAGACACATGGTGAAGCTGAACTATGATAGAGCTTCCATGGTGGCCTCAGCTAACCTTACAGGGGTTCTGAAGTTAGGATGACTCTTCTTCACAGTTGTCCTAGTTAGGGTGAAGGGACCAAGACTTTATATTCCCATGTCATTTAGTCATTGGATTTGGACTTTGGCAAGTCCTTAGGGGACTGGCTGCTGAGTGATTCCCATGACAATTTGAACTTTACCTGAGCCCTGTGCTCCTATAAAAGTCATTTCTGCCTGACACTTTCGAACACTTACAGAACTTATGGTTGAAACATTCTCTCTACCATAATAGTCCCCCTTCCTCATTATGATAGTCTTTTCCAATCAAGTTGAGAATTGAAAGAGGGAAGTATTTTTTTCTCACCAGTTTCTTGTTTCCATGCTGAGGAATGCGAGATGATTTAACATTAACTCAAGTCAGAATTTGATTCAAATTTTTGACTAGATGCTCTACTTACTGATTCAAGGCTGTATTTGTACATTCAAGTAAGCACCCAAAAGTGGGTTGAAAAGTCATTTTTCCTAGTAGGGGTAATCCAGGGAAGGGAAGGGTGTGGGGGTTGAGGGGAGGTACCCACTCTGAATAAAGTTTAAAGGAATGATGAGAGACGAACATAGAATACATTTCTAGGATGAGTATTGATGCTTTCTATATTTTGGATTCGTTATTACAAGAAAGCAAAAATTGCAAACAAACCAAATGGATGATGAATAAATAAACTGTAGCACATTTATACAATTGTAATATTATAAAACAATGAAAATGAATGAACCATAAATATAGGTATAAACATCATAATATTGAGGAGAAAAAGCTAAGAGCAGAAGAATATATTAATATATTACAATTTATAAAATATTCAAGACTGTGGAAAATCAAACAATGTGTTGTTTGGGAGTGCATAGTACATATGAGGTAAACCTTTAGAGGAAATAAGTGAAATTTCCTGATAGTGATGCTGAAAACTCGGCTTCTGTGCACCGGAGCCTAATCGAATCTCAGAGACAGAGTTTTGGGTGAAGTAGAAAAGAATAGCTTTATTGATTTGCCAAGTAAAGGGGGACACAGAGGGCTCCTGCCCCGAAAAACTATGTGTCCAAACCCAGGAGGATGTGATAAGGAATTTTATAGCAAGGGTTCAAGGGTGAGGTTGCTGATGAGATTAGGGTGTGTTCAGGGCCTGCACTCCTTTAATCCGGCCTCAGATGGTCTCCAGATAAACTTCTCTCATCCTCAAGGCTATCAAACTGTGAGCTTCCCTCTGGAATGAGGATTGCTTCATCTTCCATTTATTGGGGGTTTTAGTTCTATAATGTAAAGAGATCAAAAGATATTGTTATGTGTATCCCTTGAGGCAGAAGCAGGACCCTCCCCCAAGGCTGTGCTATTGTTTCATTGGCTGCTCTTCCCTTGTCTCTGCACCCACTCCCTTTCCTGATTAGCAACTGTTTGAACCTGCCCCTTGGAACTCAGGGAAAGTCATGGAGGCTAAACAGAAAGACTCCCGAGCCCAGAAAGCCCACAGGATCCTGCTTGGTTTCAATAATGGCTACATATGGTTGGAATAAAGAGTGATACAAAGAAGAAAAACAGGGTTTTCAAGAGTGTGAGCATTATTCAAACTCTTAAAATGGGTGGTATGTAATGTACACTAATGTACACAATAGTGTTAATCACTTTTTGCCTTATAAAAATGCTTATTTTATAATATATAAATATTCCATTAAAATAAGAAAAAAATAGCAAGAATTAGAATGGAGAATTTGGCTGTGTCATCAATGGCATAGTTTCAAACAGGTCCAAAAAATTTGTTTTTAAAAATTGGACAGATGAAGAATCCCATTAGTTCTTGACTGTTCATTTCTGAAATACTATATTTATTACTTAAGCACATTTAATGTTTTGAAGTTAGAATGTATTACAAAGGAAAAGTTTTCTTATATTTATTTGGAAGACTGGTTCAGTTAAAGAAAAACTCTTTTTTGAAAAGATAACATTTCACAATTGAGAAAACGTATATTACAACAACCTTCAGTTAATCTAGGTTATAGATTACATAGTCATTTTGCCTCTCATTATATCCCATAGTGTTGCTATTTTCTTATTTCATCGTTCTGTATAACTGTTCCCAGGAAGATATGGAAAAGAAGTCAAGGAAGGTAAAATCCAGATTTTATTTTTTAATTCAGATTTTAAAATTAATAATGAATTTATCATTAGTGCCTAATTCCAAACCAGAACATGATTTAGACTATTTTCTTATCTGGAAAGAGAAAAAAGAAAACTTTATTCCTGGACTATTGCCAGATTTCTATTTGTAACTACATAACACTTGCAATGATGTCTATGCCACTGTAGTTTTGAAAATTATTCCCACAGATGTTGATTCCTGCTTTTACAGACATTTAAACCAAACTATGTCTTCCTAATTTGCATATGCTCTCAACAAGCTACGCTCTGGTGTAATCCCTGCCAGAGCTTTCCCTCCTGTAAATGGAACAATCAGGATGGGGTTTTATTTCAAGTGACTGTATAACCCAAGAGTTTAACTAATTACACTACAGTTTAAAATAAATCTTTGGTGCACTATCTTAAAGAATTAATATAGTATGAAGAAAAATCACTTTAAGGAAGATGGCTTCATTTCATTCTATAAGTCTCAGAAATCTGATGTACAATAAACTGACCAACAAACCATTATAGAGAGCAAGCAGGAATGACATTCAAAGCAAGCATTTCCACAGCCTCATCAAAAATGTGCTGAAATGGCAACAGTGAATATATATTAGAAATTTAATTTAGTCTCCTAAGTGACCTTGATCATTTGATTAGGCTGTATCTAAGATAGTGTTTTCAAGTGTATTTATAAATGCCTAAAGCAAGAAATGGAAAAGAATATCCTTCAAACAGCTACCCTGAAGATTTCTTGGATTAGGAAAGAAAATGAAAAAGACCAGTTTGGCTCATTAATAATTCAACATCTTTCTGATTTTAAAATCCCCTTCAGTCAAAATCTTGACTTTCTTTTTTTCAGAAAATTCTTATTAGTGAGAGCTCTAAGGCATTAGTGAAATGTTTTTAGACTGTTTCTTTTATTTGTGTTAAAGTTGTGCCCTTCCATTATGCCCCTCCTAATTTGTCTAGAAAATCCAGATTGCCTGGCACCTGCATGTCACAGGTCCTTCTGTTATGGGTGTTTTTCTCACTTGCTGCTACATTGCTGTTTTTCTGATGTACATTAAGTGGCTCAGATAAAAACCACATGTATATAACCTGTAGAGAAATTGTGTAGTTTCAAAATAAATTTTTCTGTTAGTAAAACTGTCACATAAAATATTTTAAATAAATTTTTAGTTCCCTAAACTTCTAAGAAGGATAAGCCCCTATATTAAAACCATCTCACAATACCACAGATTTTGTTAGATTGAAAATCATGAGTACATCTCTTTCATTTATACTCTGACTGTCTGAACATGAGTGTTATCCTACATATAATTCATATCACATAATATAGTTATTCAAATATTTGAATAGTCAGGTGTTTGTGTATATTGCACATATGTCCTTACAGAGAGTTGGAAAAAGTTCTTTCATTCAGCAATTATTTTTTGAGCACTTATGTGCCAGAAATGGTGCTATGCATTAAATATTCTTTAATGAACAGAAAACAATCTCTGCCTATCTACTGGTATTTCACAGACAAATAAGCAACTATGGTAAGGGTAATTGTTATTAAATGGACAAATATAGGGTGTTATGTGAACATAGGTGGAAATTTAATCCACCCTTCAGGGGTAAGCATAGATCTCTCAGAAAATGCAATATCTACATTGAGTTCTGCAAAGTAATTGGAATCAGATCCAGAAGTATTATGTGGATTTAGGATTGTGCGCAGGGTGAGTTTATCATGGGTATAGACTTCAGAAAAGAAAGAACATTTATGTTTAGGAATGCTGAAGTGATAAGAGATTATTTTGCATATGAGGAACTTCCTAACATTGCATAATATACAATTTATTTTTGTCTAAACACACAAGCCTAAAATGATATATAGTGCATTGCCAAATTCAGTAATTAAACAAGTATGTAGTTCAATATATAGTAAGGGAGGACACTAAGGAGGTGGCTTTTAACCTGAAGCTCATACAAGCAGCTATAAATCTCACACAAGGAAATTCATCTAAAACTTGTTGGTAATTCTCTTCTCTTCCATCTTGTGCTGTGATACCTTGCTTGATTATACCTCCCCTCCCAGATCACAAGCTTTCTGAGGGTACAATCTGTATTTACATATTTTTTGCTGGTCTGCCTGTCAAGTCCAGTGTAGTATATATGGCATAGGGATAAATTTGAATAAGGGAGTGATTGCATATGGGCAAGTATTTTTGACATGTGTATAAATTAGATATTTTATATTTTTAAAGAAAGAAAAGCTATTGTGAAATATATTTTCCAATGAAGCTGCCATTTTTGCTTTAATTTCCAAAAGTTTCAGTAATTGGTATATAAGCTAGTCTTTCAATTTATTTATTTTTTTTACTTTTGTGTCAATTCCAAGTTCCACCTAATTCCAAAGGAGAAAGCAAACATCAGTAGCATGTCAGTGATAACCTTTTCTAATTCAGTTTCCCTCCACATTGGACATTATAATCTCTTTTACAGATATTCATTTCAGTGCAATCCTCAGACAAGTCCAGACTCACAGCAGTGGCAGTTTCCGGTTTGTTTTCCTGAGCCAACTGGTCCTCCATCTGTGTTTATTTTAAGGCATAGAGCTTATATCTGAGAGGAAGTAATCTAAATCTTTTGAAATGCTCTCTTTATCTGTAAGCACTCAGGTGTATATACAAATGAAAAACCACAAATAATCACATATATCACAAAGTGATACATAAACTGACAGTTCTGTAAAAATTGGTATTTACACAACCTTCAAATGGGTATCTTGATGATTCCATAATATTTCTAGATCAGTATACATTGTTGAACTACCTGAAGAGCTGCTATTTTTTTTTCTTGTAAATACTTGATTATGCAGAATGAAAGCTACAATTTCTTTAGATGGAAGGTATTTGGCCCTTTTAAAGAAACCTTAAGATGTTTTGAAATATTTTAATATTAGAATTTTCAAATCTAAAAGCTTTCAGGAAAAAAAAAGTCCTCTGACTTCAGAAACGTTTATAGAAAAATCCCATGTGCACACAGCCATAGCTAGGGAATTTTCTGCCTGTTACACATATTGTACAAAAATGTAGCAGAAAAATATGGAAGAGTTTGTGAATCATAAACATAAATTAATTACATTAGGGAAAATTACACTTCCAAAATTGAGTATTGTTATAGTTTTTTTCCTTTAGGACTTGCTTATTTCTGTTCTAAATGTTATATTCTTTCTTTCAGATCAATTTCCAAAAGTTTTTTTTTTAATTTTCTGTAAGATAACTTAGTGCATAGTAGAGGTATTACCTAAGTAAAATTTGGATATGACACCCTCCCCTCCAAAAAATTCTAGATACATTACAGAGGTGGATGTTTTTAAAGTTAGAATATTTTCAAGGGCTTTTATTTCAATATTACTTGATAACACAAATAACTACAATTTTAAGTTGCCTAGAGTTTCCTACATTTTACAATCCGTATGAAGCCAAATATTTTTCTCATAATCGTTTATTCATTCCTTCAACAAATATTTTCTAGCACTTACTATGTGCCAGACACTCACTTGGGCACTTGAGATACATCAGTAAACAAAATAGAAAACTTTACCACCCACATGTAGCTACACCTCTGGCAACTACAAAAATAAATACAAATGGTAAGTAAATTATGCAGTGAGTTAGAAAATGCCATAGAAAAAACTAAAGCAGAGAGTCTGTCCAATGGGATGAAGGAAAGGAACCTCCCTACAGGCTTATAAAGGCCCAAGGGGCCAGATTCTGACCCCAGTAGTGAACAGAGATGGTGGGCTGTGTTGTGTGCTCTGACCTGGATCAAGGAAGACCTTCTGCTCTGCGAGGAAGGGAGGGGCCCAGAGTCCTGGTGAGGGGAGTCGAGGGCACCCACAGGACTTGAGGACACAGAGAAGCTCCCTCATCACAGAGCCAAGACTGAGAAATGTGGTCAGGAACCTGGTGAGCTGTGCCATAGAGTTGCCCACGTCTGGATTTTGCTGATTTTGTCCCTGTGCTGTTGATTTTCATCACTACCTGGAGCTGTGGCTCTCTATGAAGAAGAGGACTACCTAGGAAGCTATTATTTGGGGCCATTGAGTAAAAGGGACAAAAGTGCCAAAGGAAGCAGAGACAGACTGGGGCTCTCAGTCCTCCTGGCGGCTGCTGTAGCGTTGAAGGGAAGGGGTAGAATTAGGCCTGAGTGGCCACAGCTCCCTGCAGATCCTGGCAAACCTACTTGTAGCCTTGAAAGAACAGAGAGAAGGCTGAAGAGTCAGAAGCTTCTCACTTGTTCCTGCCTGTGGAGAGCCAGGTTTCTCTGAAGAGAGTCTCCTCATACAGAAACCCTCCATGAACAATGGCCCTGGTGTCCTCCCTGGCACAGCTCCAAGCAGAGGTCAGCTGCCCCATCTGCCTGGATTACCTGAGAGGCGCAGTGACCACTGAGAGTGGACACAACTTCTGTCACTCCCACATCCAGCAGTGCTGGGAGGATCTCCAGGACACCTTCCCCTGTCCTGTCTGCCTCCAGCCCTGCCCCGAGAAGAGCTTTAGGAGGAACAGCCAGTCATGTCTCATGATTGATGTGAAGAATCTTCCCAGCACAGAGGACATGAGGAAATGGCAGAAAGAGAAACCTCTGTGTGAGAAGCACAAGCAGGTTCTGAGCCTGTTCTGTGAGAAGGACCTGGAGCTGCTGTGTCCCCAGTGCAGGGTCTCCTCGGAATACCAAGATCACCCCCTGGCACACATGGAGCCAGCTGCCCCTCTCACAGGAGGAAGCTCAAAAGCTACATTCAGGCCCTGAAAAAGCAGCTGCAAGATGCTGAAAAGGTGTTAGAAATGCAAGTCTCAAAATCATTTGAGTTGGTGTGGAAGGTGGAGAATCACAGGAGCAACTTGCACTCCAAAGTTGAACACTTTAAGTGTTTCTGCGGAATGGAACATGATGAAATTCATGTTAAGTTACTCAGTGAAGAGAATGATGTTCAAGATAAAATAATTGAAAAAAGAACTCAAATATCAGACAAACGATACACATTACAAAGTCTGCTTGACGAAATAACCAAGAAGTGTTTGCAGAGTGACCTCGATTTGCTGACAGGCATTGAAAGGATCCACAGCATGTATGGAAAGTTAGAGAGCTCAGCAGCCTTTTCCTACAAACTAAAGAAGGAGGTTTCCACTCTCCCCCAACAATATTTTGCCCTTCACAAAAAGGTTGAAACTGTTCACCACAGTCTCATCATTTCACAAGACAGGAAAATTGCAACTTTTCAAAGGATGGAACCACACTGTGTTCATAATCCTGAGGCATTTACTTCTCACCCATCCCCAGTTCTGAGGGATTTGATGCTGGCAGGCATTTTTGGCAGGTAGAAGGAAGAGGAATGGGTGAATGGTCCTTTGGTGTGTATAAAGAATCTTTCCCCAGAAATGCTTCTATATCACCATCCCCAAGCAATAGCTGCTGGTGAATTCAACTCTCACCTACTATACCTGGCACTGGGGATTCAGGAAACCCATGTCAGATTGGTGTTTTTCTGCACTATGAGTTGGGAGAAATTTCTTTTTACAGTTTGAATAATAGATCTCCTTGATATTTATTCAGTGAAATTTTTACAGAAAAACTTGTACCCTATTTCTCTATTGGAGTTTCTTCCAAATCACTTACAATAAGTCTAGTTGAAGATGAGTGCTGAGCCCCCTTGGAAGATGTTCTCTGTGTTCTGCTTTCTTCCTGTGTTCAGGAAAAGTCCTTATAATAAAGAGTCTGAGTCCATCTTTTAGATCTTACTGCTGAATCTTTTTAATCTTCCCCCTCTGTCTTCACCTCTGCCCTACACCTGGACAAACTGTCAGGACAGTTTGGGTGCCCCTTGACTGGTCTTATGAGGGCAGTTCTAACCCAGAAAGGCCCTACCTGTAAAGGAGCTCTCCCCAAACACCAAAACCTCCAAACTAGTGGCTTTTTGCCCTTCTCTCAAGCCATTTTTTGGACCGATGGGAACCCTGACTCCCTGACTCCACAAGAAGCCTCAGTGAGTGGAAATAAATGATTTCATACCCCCCCCCAAAAAAAGAAAAAAAAAACTAAAGCAGAGAAAGAGCATAAGAGATTAGGGAAGGAGGTTAAATTTTAAATATGGTAATCGCAGAAGGCACAACTGAGAAGGCTTTTGAAAATAACTTTGAAGGAAGTGATAGAATGAGTCCAAGAGAAACAATAGAAGTTGAAGAAGAATTGTGAAGAAACAGAATAAAGGTGAGTGTGGCTAAATAGAGGGGACTTGGTAGATTTTAATGAAAACAGAATACAGTAAGACAAGGGTGAGAGCAAGGAGGCCAGGTAGGAGGCTATCAAAATTATCCAAGTGAGAAATTATGTTGGTTTAAGCCAGAGGGAAGGCAGTGACAGTGGGGAGAACTAATTAAATTCCACATATATTTTGAAAATGTAGCCAGCATATTTATTGACATTAAAAATAGAGTATGAGAAACATCAAAGATCAGCCTAAGATTTTGTCCCAAGTAACTGGGAAGATGGAATTGCCTAAATTAAATTAGGGAAGGTTAGAAAAGAAGCAAATTTGGGGGAAAAGATCAGATCTTCAATTAATATGTTTCCCATTAAGTATTCACACATATATTTAGGTATGTAGATGACTAGATCAATTGGAAGATAAGGAGGAAGTCCAAGGCTTCAAATTAAAATGTAAGCATTTTCAGCATGGATGAGATGAGCAGAATTCTCCAAGGAAGTAGTAGGACAGATGGGGAAGAGATGTCCAGGTATTAAGCCCAGCAGCCCACCCATGTTGGGAGATGGGGATACTTTTTTTCTTTAGTAGAGGTTTTGTTGTGAAGGAATGAGGTAGATGCTATTCAGAAATGTGAGTCAAAGACTTTTGTTTGTTTGTTTGTATTCTTTTTTATAAAACTTTTGAGTAGCAGAAATATTGTCTTCTTCCATTCTTATGGAAATGGTCCAATAAAGAGGGAAAAATGATGATCTAGGAAAATAAGGTGAAAATCACTAGGTGGATTGACTTTGAATAAACAAGAAGGCATCTGGTGCACAAGGGGAGAGCCTGACCTTTAACAGCTACAAGGACAGTTCATCTTTGCTGACAAAGGTGAATATAGGAGGATACGAATGCCGGTAGGTGAGTTGATATAGTGAATGGGATTACAGAGATTTTCTTCTGGCTGCTTTTTTTTTTTAAGGTGAATTTCATATAACAGATAATTAACCATTTTAAAATGAGACATCCAGTGGCATTTCGTGCATTCATAATTTTGCGCAAATACCATTACTCTGAAAGGAAACTCCAACTTCATTAAGCAGTTGCTTCCCATACCCCACTCCCCTCAGCCTCTGGAAACTAACAATCTGTGTTCTGTCCCTACGTATGTCTATTCTGTATACTTCATATAAACGGATTTATACAATATGTAACCATCGGTTTCTGGCTTCTTTCACTTAGCATAATGTTTTTCAGGGTCATCCATGTTGTAGCATAGATCAGTACTTTGTTCTTTTTTATTGATGAATGATATTTGGTTGTATATATATGCCTCAATTTGTTTATCTATTCATCCATTGGTGGATATTTGCACTGTGTCTACACTTTGTCTATTTTTAATAGTGCTGCTATGAACATGGGTGTACATGCATCTGTTTGAATACTTGTTTTCAATTCTTTTTATTATATATGGAATAGAAATGCTGGGTCATATGTTAATTTCATATTTAAATTTTAAAGAACCAAAAATTGTTTTCCACAAGAGATGAGCCATGTTACATCCTTACCAGCGATGTATGGGAGAGTTCTAATTTTTCCACATCCTTGCGAATATTTGTTATTATCTATTTTTTTCATTATAGCCATATTCATGGGTGTGAAGTAGTGCTTCATTGTGGTTTTGATTTGCATCGTCCTAATGACTAATGATATTGAGTATCTTTTGATATGCCTGTTGGCCATTTATATATCTTCTTAGGAAAAATGTGTATTCAAGTTCTTTGCCCATTTTTTAATTGAGTTTCTTATCTTTCTGTTTTTGAGTTGTAAGAGTTCTTTTCATATTATGAATGCTAGATCCTTATCAGATATATGAATCACAAATATTTTCCCCTATTGTGTAGGTTGTCTTTTCACTTTCTTATTAATGGCCTTTGGTACACAAAAGTTTTTAGTCTTGGTGAAAGCCAATTTACTTATTTTTTTATTTTATTGCTCATGCTTTTGGTATCATTTCTAGAAACTCACTGCCAAATTCAAGGTTATGACAATTTGTGACTATGAAGAAAAGGAGGAAGCTTTGCTGTCTACATCTTTACCTTAGCCTTCTCTTTCTACTTACACAGAGCCTAGAGATCAGCCAGAGGTGAAAGCTTAGGGTATTCTTAGATCTTTTCTGTGTATGTATTCAGTTCTGGGCATATGTGTGGCTTTCTAAATTCCTCAGTATATGCTATTCATGGCTACTTTGGAATGCCCTTATTTCCCAAACTCTCTCTCAAGCCTTTCCTCCCAGGCTTTCAGTGCTCTGTTGTATGCCTCAATCACAATCCTTTGTCCCTGGTTACTGGGTGTTTTTTGTCCACCTTACAACATTTTCAAGGAATGTCTTTTGCATTTCTTCCATGGATGTTTTCTGACTTAGGTGAAACAAAGACCACAGACAGTATAGAACAGACATAAAAAAATATCTACTCTTCCCCCTCCACAGCAAGGACCAGAGCCCAACACTGAACATAGGCTACCCTCCTCAAGACCACCACTGATATTGGGAGGGGGTGGAGAAAAGGCATGTAAAAATGTCACAAAAGTTTCCTTCCATCTCAAAGTTGCCTTTTTCTTCATTCAACATATGCTTGATTTTTTGCCATTTCTGTTGAGGGATGAGCCCATGGATCTGCCAACTCTGCCATTTTCCCAACCATTCATCTGCTTCTATTTTTTTTTTAGTTAGACAAGAGTAATGTCATCAGCTGAAAAAAAAGATGTGAGATGAAGTTTTGGAGGTTTGGGACCAGGTATAAAGTGTGAAATGGAATCTTGAATACTGAGAGAGTTAGTATAATGGAAAACCGTGTGATTGTCTGAAATTAGAGCCCTGTTAGGTTCACTGTTACATGTTTAGAGTGAAACCAGTTAGCATAATAGCATAGTGTTCTTTAGTTACACATATCGTGCATACTATAGACAGAGAGATAGATATGAACTAGGATTTGGGTTTTGATAAAAAGTGAGAGACAAGGAATTTGAAGTTACATACAAAGAGGTAGCTGTAATGAAAGATTAATCATTGAGTTTAAGTTGGGTAAGGAAGAAAGTGAATACGTGAGTGGCCAAAGAGAGTGAAAATGTTGAGGATCAGTGAATTTTACATTCCAGTTGAGTCATAGGATTGTTGGATTCAGGCTATAAGAGAGAAAAACTTGGGAATACTGGAATGTAATTGGAAAGTGTGATATTTGAAACAGAGATTACAAAGTTGAGGGCACCATCCCTTGTTATTTGAGCAGTAGGTCAGAGCCTCCAAATTGTGTATACACACTATTTCAACTTCATCATGTATCACAGGGGTCCCCAATCCCCCGAGCCACGGACTGCTACCGGTCCATGGCCTGTTAAGAACCAGGCCACACAGCAGGAGGTGAGTGGCGGGCGAGCAAGTGAAGCTTCATCTGCTGCTCCCCATCGCTCGCATTACCACCTGAACCATCCCCCAACCCGTCCGTGGAAAAATTGTCTTCCACGAAACCAGTCCCTGGTGCCAAAAAGTGAGGGACTGCTGATGTATCACTCTACCTCCCGTCTGTTTACTATGCTTCAGCCCTATTGGCCAATTTGTGTTTTTTGTTTTTTCTTTCCTGAATATACCTCATTCTTTTCTCTCATAAGGCCTTGACCTTACTTTCTTTTCAACATGGAGCACCCTCTGTCCAAATCTTTAAATGACTAACACTAAAGAAAATCACAGACAAGTTTTCTCTGACCATCCAACTTAAAATCTGCTCCTCTCAATACCCCTCTTTATACATGTGTGTGTGCATGCACACACACACACACACACACACACATACACATGTTTTTTTCATATCACTCTGTTTTACTTTATTTGAATCACTTATAATGATCAAAAATTGGGGAAGGTTATTTATTTACTTATAATTTTCTGTCATTTTTCTTATATACTTCTCTAAACAAAATGCTAGCCCTTGATTAGCAAAAGTCCTGTCAATCTGAATTTTCTCTGCATGACAAATAGAACAGGTAGGAGTGAAAAAAGAAATTAAAGAATGCAAAAGTCTGAAAAAATGTACACTCCTGTGCACAGTGAATGGGTATACCATTTCATCACATCCTTGATATAATTTTCCAATTTTTATTTTAAAAATTGTGGCTAATTTAGTAAATGATAAATGCTATCATGTTGTTTATACATTTAACTTTTTATGTTTGCAGAAATGTGAACCATCACCAAAAATCTGGTTGCAATCTGAATTACATGAAATAGTCTTCTATATATGCATACATATTTATTATATTTCATTCAGTCAGTGAGAAATTAAGCTTCTATATGATTCTTCTAAAAATATTTTGTATTACTTATAGAATTCCTGTCTTTCAAATGTACTGTTATATAATTGAGCTAATACCTGGGATACATTTGTAGCTTTTTTTTTTTTTTCTTAAAGCAGAAGTATTATGAATCTGGTAGAATTCATAGACTTCCTTTTCTCTAAAGAAGAAAAACATTTATTATTTCTGAATAACACCTTGCTTATTGCCTTTTGATGCATTTGTTTTAGAAAAAAGAGAGAGAGTCTTTTATAGTCATTATTCACAAGGATAGATGAGTTTGAAAGTAGGTTTTTATTGCCCACTTGAACTTAATGGATTCTAGCACATAGAATGAAATAGAGTTGACTCTGTGTCACTGGCATTAAATTGGTAAGACTCACAGGACTCTCATCTGATGGCTTTACTTGCCAATTTAAAATATGATCTTTGGATTACATCTGGCCCATTACTGATCATGCCTAGATGAAAACTCAGCCTTTCAAACTAATAAAACCTCATGGTATGGACATTAATGTCTCATGTCAAACTGATAATTAGGGCTATGAAGTGCCTTCTGAAAAATCCTTATTTTTCATTCAGATCTGGTAAATCTTGGGTCAGATTGTCTACTACTCAAAGTTATTTTAGTTGTTTTCTGTTGCAGACTCTTATTTGCTATAATTTGGGTCAAATGACTGCAAGCTAATCAACTATATTTATATGATAAACCCTCAAATTAAAATGTATCTACTTTATCAATATAGAAATCACTTTACAATACTACCATAATTATCAATACCAGTCTGTAGCCATATAATTTCAGATTAAGTATGTAAAAAAAAGTTTTGTTCAATAAAGTTTACAGGATCATAAAATCTTAGAAATAGAGACTATTTGGGGGAAGATCTCTAAAATCATATCAAGTGCATGAAGTGATAAATCATTGTAAAGCAGTTCACTTTATCATCATAAGCTTATTTCACAAATTTGTTGAACATATTTGAAAGGTAACCTTAACACTATAGCTTCTATATTAGACCCTTGTTTATGATTTTTTTGTTGTTTTACATTGACTATTATAGAACTAAGCTATTTCAGGAGGAAATGTGGCTGAAGAGAATTTCTTTTAATGTTCATGAGGTTACATAAAGAATGACAATGATAGGTTTTTCCTGAACCACAGGTAGGAGGCTACATAAGATACAAAACTAAAGTTGAAGAAGCCACACATTTCAAATGTGTGAATGGATTGGAAAAAGGATTAGTACACAGTACATTAAAAAATAATCAAAATTTATTAAAGTCATAGGCATTGAGCAGTCACTGTTAATATGAAAATAAATTAGATTTTCTCTCTTACAGAACTCAGTCTAGTAGGAGAGAAAGGAACACGAATGGATAATTAAAATGCAATGTTAGACTTTTGGTACAAGATGGCAGACTGGCCATGTGAAAGTATTTACTCAATCTCCTGAATTCACATTCAAATGATAGCAAAAGTATTATGTTTTAAAACTAACCTGAGGAAAATAAAGGGGAAGCACCATGGGATGAACTATGTCTACACAATTTAGGGGAAGAAAAAGAAAAGCAATATAATTCTATAACAAACTTAACAGACAAAATTCACATGTTACTATTATGGAAATATTATCCATCTGATTTATATACCTTTATATGTTTATTGCTAATATTTTAATTGCTCCAGTAAATCTTTCAATAAAAATCTATGTTGCTCCAAATACCCAACCAAATTTGGCAATTGTCTTTTAAGGTTTCATGGAGATGTCCTTCCCATTGCCCCACCGCCACCTCCACCTGGTTTAATTTTGAGCAGTGCTTCCTTAGGTCTAGTCTAAACACAAAAATAGTATAAGTATAATCGAAAAAAGCAAAATAATGTAGGGAACTAAGGTAAATATATAAATACTGTAATTAATATCCTGGAGAAACACAAATATATTGCATCTATGAAATAAGAATGAAATACCTTTGGGGAATAATAGATTATAATAAAGAGCTCTTATAAATTATATATATAAAATAATGTATAATTACATAAACATATATATAGAGAGAGTTATAGATATAGATATATAATTGACTAGTAGAGAAATCAATCAATAGTTTGGAAGAAAAAGACATCTTTTAGAAAGTTGAACAAAATCCAAGGATATGAAAATGTGATGAGAGAAAAAAAAGAAGACAGAAGAGAGCATCAATTCCCAAAGTAAATACCAAATAGAATTTAGCAATATAGATAAGAGAGGAAATGGGGAGGGGAAATTAACAGAGATATATTACAAGAGAAATTTCCAGAAATGAAAAGGCTCACAAAATTTTCACTTGGTGAAGACCACACCTCTTGATGCATTGCAGAAAATTTTCAAAATATCAAAGATGAGAGAACATCCTAAAAACTTCCAGAGGGGAAAAGAAACAGATCAGTTACAAACAAGAATGAAATCATCATCAGACTTATAATAACTAGTAGGAAACAAGGAATTAAGGCCACTTAAAGACATGGGGAACATTGCTTCATTGTTGCATTCTCAGACAAGCAGGAAAATTAAATCAATCTTGTATGAGAACCAAATAAATGTATTTTAGGTAATCCAAACTCTAAAATTTTAACTTATTTATGTCCTTTTTTAAAGTCATTTGAGCATACATATCAGCAATTTTTTTAAAAAAGGAGGTAACCAAGGAAGATAAAGACATGGCATTCAGAAAACATCCAGATTCATCTATGAATCTGCTTAGTTGAAAAATAACTTCCTATTCCAAGATAACATTTTTGTGGAGGCTTAAAATGCAATCAATCAGTTCAGATTATAAGATAGAAACAAAGGATGTTCACAAATGAAATCTTACATATGTACCACATAAATGGGATGATTAATTCCTTTGAAAAATATGAGAATATGGTAAAGAGAAGTGGTGGAATGAATAGAAGAAAATTCATCCAGCTACGACTATGATAACATTGAATTATATGAGTTCCTGATATTTTCTCTATAGTGAAGGAAACATAAAAATATTATACTACCTTAATGTTCATTGAAAAAATGTGTAGAGTGAATCAATTTATGTATATGAATTATAAGGACTAACAACGGTTAAAACATGAAATGTGAATTTAGCCAACATTGGCAAAATACAAGTTGCAGGTATAATTCAAAGAGGTTGAGAAATATGGTTGATTAAGGAGGATGAAGAGGACATGTAGAAGCACTAGTGTCCTCATCTCAAAAACTGAGAAGATAGATATGATAGAATAGTAAACAATTCTAGCATGGTGTTTGAATTTGCTGGGAAAATCAGTGTAGTTGCTAAGATTAATATTATAAATAGATTTGTGCAAAACAGTACCATCCAGTTATCATGCTCTTTCACTCTCAAAAGTGTACAGATTTGAACAATAATGTGACACTTTAGTTATAAGTAAACTGAGATAGAGGAATAAATGGAGCAATTTGCTATAAATGTTATTAGTGATCGCAAAAATTTAAGTAGCCACCAGAAAACTGGATTTAAACATAAATATGAACATGAACATGGAAATCATAGATAGTGTAACTGTTGGAATGGGATGCTTTTTATTTCATTATAAAAATATAACTTTTGCTATCTATTTTGCTATTTTTGCTTTTTGCTATTCACTTCGTATCCAGTGTAATTTTTAGTTTGATTTTAACAAAATGTATTACGGTAATTGTCAAAGATATAGAAAATGGAACTCTCAGGCACTGTTGATAGAAATGTAAAATGGTACAGCCAGTTTGTACCATTGGTTACAAATTCTTGGTTAGTTTCTGCTGAAGCAGAATATAATTAGGTCTTATTTCCCAGAAATTCCACTCCTGTATATGGAACACAGTTGAAATGGTATGAGACATGGACAAAAATATTTATGGGAGCATTTTTGTAATAGCACAAAACTTTTAGCAATCAAAACTCCATTGACTTCAGAATAGAAAATAAATTGGGACTTACCCATTTTATCACACAATACAGAGCAAGAGAAGGACCAAGCTAGAACTACAGTTAACAGTATGGATGACTATCAAAAGCATAATATCGAGTGAAAGAAGCTAGACATAAGAGATTACATAATTTATTATCCCATTTCATAGGTCAACTAGGCAAAACTAATATGTAGCATTAGACATCAGGATATGGTTCCTTTCAGAGGGAAGGTAATAATGACTGGAAAGGGGCACAAAAGGTGCTCTTGCAGTGCTGATAACATTGTATTTCTTTATTTGGATAGAATTTATATGGATGTTTTCATAATGTGGTAATGATACACTGATGATTTGCATACTTTTCTGTATATATGTTAAATGTCAATAAAATATTTTAAAATGTTAACAATATTAGTATATTAAAATAATATACTAATTTATACATAGAGAGACGAACAAAGTTTTGAGACAGAATAATAAATAACTGCCTAGGAGTATGTTTGAGTGAATGACAAGTACAAGTGTTCCAGGAGGACAAGAGAGGGAAGGATGAGAAACTAAACAGAGGGAATCATGTTCAAGGTGAAATCATTGAGAAGAAACTACTTTTTTAAAAAAATTTTTTTCCACTTTTATTTATTTTTTATTGAAGTGTAGCTGATGTACAGTATTATATGTTGTAGGTATATAATATAGAGATTCACAATTTTTAAAAGTTATACTCCATTTATAGTTGTTATAAAGTATTGGCTATATTCCCTGTTTGTACAATATGTCCTTATAGCTTATTTTATACCTAATAGTATGTACCTCTTAATCCACTACCCCTATATTGCCCCTCCCCCTTCCATCTCCCCACTGATAACCACTAGTTTGTTCCCTATATCTGTGAGTCTGCTTCTTTATGTTATATTCACTAGTTTATTGTATTTTTTAGATTCCACATTTAAGTGATATCATACAATATTTGTCTTTTTCTATCTGACATTTCACTTAGCATAATGCCCTCCAAGTGCATCCATGTTGCTGCAATAGGCAAAATGTCATTCTTTCTTATGGCTGAGTAATATTCCATTGTATATATATATACCACACGTTTATCCATTCATCTGTTGATGGACACTTAGGTTGCTTCCATATCTTGGCAATTGTAAATAGTGCTATTATGAACACTGGAATGCCTGTATCTTTTCAAATTAGCACCTCACACCTGTCAGAATGACTATGATCAAAAAGAACACAAATAACAAATGTTGTCAAGGATGTGGAGAAAAGGGAACCCTCATACACTATTAGTGGAAATGTAAATTGGTTCAGCCACTGTGGAAAACAGTATGGAAGTTTCTCAAAAAATGAAAAATAGAACTACCATATGAACCAGTAATTCTACTTCTGGGTATATATCTGAAAAGAAACTATTTTTAAGTCCATCAGGGTATCAGTAGCTAAATTCTGATCAGAAAACAGATGGCCTGCAAAAAAACTAAAAATATCTTATTGGGAATTTTTCCAGAAAACATTTGATTCAGTAATTTGATATGTTTTATTTTTTAACTTTTTATTTTACTTTTTTTGGATATAAAGACAAACCAGAGACTTGGGCCTTCAAACTCTTCCACAGTTGATCATACCTAGTTTGAAATGTGTTACCATCAAATCAGTTAGTGTTCTTCACTATTGGCTCTTCAATGGGTCAGAAGGCTGTGGGAAAAGAAGACGAGAGTCTTGGCTCCATTTGTCACTGGCCTAATGAGGTGAGTGATAGACTGAAAAAGACCAGTGGATGGATTTCTTGGCAAGCAGCCATTACCAACTCCTCATTAGGGCATCTCATGTAAATCTCCCCTAGAGTGAGGTGAACTGAATTTTCAGTCTGACCACTTATAAGTAATCTAGTCATGGGTTACTCTCAACTAATGTATCTTTATTTCCTCTCTTCTTGTGGATTACTATAATTATGAGGTGCATATGTTTGTATTTCCTAAAAGGGACAGTTTTCTCTCAACTAAGTTGAATATGGAATATTCGTATCAGCAAAATAAACACTCAAGAGCATTCTCCTCACAGATCATTTCTGAATTTTTAGATGTTAGAAAAAAATCCTGTGATAAGGCATATGAACTAAGAAATTGGAAAGGTGTAATTCTTACCTCCTATTAATCAGTTAGTAGTATTTAGCTTTATTTTGTCCTCTATGTGGTGCTGCAGTCCTATTCAGTCTGACAAGTAGGATTTAAAGAAACAAAAAAGTGTTTTTAGTGACCATTTCTTATGGAGCTTATGTGTTACATGAAGTTTTTTGTTGTTGTTGTTGTTGTTTTTGCCACGCTGCGCAGCATGTGGGATATTAGATCCCTGGCCAGGGATCAATCCGTGCCCCCTGCAGTGGAAGCACGGATTCCTAACCACTGGACCACCAGAGAATTCCCAAGATTTTTATCATGTAAAGCTATCTGAACAGTGCCTTCTTACTAGTGGTTAAATCTGGTGACGATAAACTCTTTCAGATTCATGTTGCAATAATAGCAAAATTATTTTTTGTGTAATTTCCTATTTTTCTGATAGAATAATCCCCTTTATCAACCTTCCCCCCATTCCAAATAGCTCACATTTGCCATGGGAAAGAAGGAGGTCCAGATGCATTAACTCAAGGGACGGACATTTGCATTTTACTGGCCTGGTTCCTATATATCTACTTCCTTGTTACTGAGAGAATGGAATGATTTTTTTTTTTTTCAATACCATCTCCTCTCTCAAATAATGCAGATTCACTTTGGTTGGGACCAATTCTTCCCCAAGATCCATTAGTCCTGTGATAACTTCTAGAAGTTTTAATGAGGTTTGACCTTCTCTTTTATTTTCTGTTCTGCAGTGCTGCCAGAGGCAGTTTAATAACAGGTGAGTTTCACCCCTAGGCTGAGTGTGTTTCAGCAGAGGTTGAAGTGATCTCTGTATGTCACGTTGTTAAATCTGTAAAAAGCTTTGTGATCTTTCAAAATGAAAGTCAGTACATCAAGGTGCTATAGTTCTCCTTTCTCTTTTTATGGACCTCTGTATAGTTTGTTCTGGACAGCTCTGAAATACCAAAAGTGACCGCTTCCGCCCCCCACTCATGTATGGCCATCAAATATGCAAATACAAAAATTGTCAAAGTAAAATATTCTTGTCTTAAGCTTTGCAACCTTTCCAAGGAACTTCATAATTTAGTACCTCCATATGAACCTATGGGGAATTATTAAACTGTAATTTCACTGCTTTATAATATGTTCACAGTTAGCAATGTTCTAGAGGTCTCATGCTGATTTGTTTCTTCATCAACTACAATTCAAAATACTTTTATTATGTGATAGAAGATATATATATATGTATATTATCCAAATTCTTTTCCTAAATCTGAATCATTTCAGACTTCCTACCCTCCTCAGAAACCTACTTAATACAACTCAACATTTCAAGAAAGTTTGTACTTATTTGGTTACATTTTATATTTAAATGTGTAATATCATTTTGCTCACTTATTTGATATTTATTAAATCCAAATATGTGCCTACTATGTAATCTGCTAAAGAATTGAAAAATGAACTATAAAGTTACCTTTAAATGATAACACTTTCTGTTTTGTTGAATTGTTTTTCTACTTTCTAATTGCAACATTCCTGGAATGTATGACATCAATACATTATTATATCATATATTTGATAAGTACTCCAATCCCTAAAGCCAATTTTATGAATATCAGTTGATTGTCTGACTTTATATATTATGATTCTGTACTTCAGAATAGTTTAAAAAAACCTTCAATATTATTAAAAGTTACATTTGGTTTCCAGACTGCCTAGCTCCTCACCATATCACAGGTTAGTACTTTATCATCTTATAACTGAATTATTGAAGTAGTTCCCTAAAATATCTACCTAACCCCATTCTTTGAACCATGGTGCAATGGACAGCGTTAGGGTTGTTTGACCAGATATTTTATTCTGAAAACTACCTCCCTCACTGGCAGGGCTGGATGCTAAGGAGCCATGTATCTGCTCAATGGCCCTGCCTGTGATTGGTCCAAAAGTAGACACAAGACAACACTGGCCTATCAGATTCTCTTTCCAAAGCATTTCAAACGTTGAACGTGGAGACTTAGTACCTCGATCATTTTAATGACAGTGTATTAGAAAGTCATATCCATTAACTCTCACAGTTGAGTTCTTCACAAATATCTTAATTTACATACTTCACAAGGCTTAGTTTTTCAGATCATCCTTGGGTTACATAATATACCTCAAAGCTTGGCCAATGTGTCCTTTTGTTGGCCTAAGAGGAGTTGATTTTTTCATTTTAAAAATAAAATTAAAATAAAAACACTCGACTCAAATGTATTGCCATCAGAGTAATCTATTTAGGAGAGTATTTCTCAACCAAGACTGCGCATCAAATATGCTTGGGTAACTTTTTTCAAAGTATGTATTCCTTGATTCTATCTTTAGAGATTCTGATTTAGTAGAAAAGAGACACCATTATTCTAACCTGTACCTGAGGCTGTTGAAGACAAACTAAAATATGATTCTGATCATGTCACTCACTGCTTGTGGTTGACTTTAATAATGGCCACAAACCTTTGCAGCCCTCTCTTCAAGAGGTGGATCCCTCTTTGCACCCACAGAGCCATGGCTTGTCTATCACTGAGACTTGTTTTGTCCAATAGGTGACAGTGTGCCAATATACATACATCGTATACAGTGCTAACAATTAGTATAAAATGAAGACTAATTATTTGCCTTCTGATTTTTTTCTTTAACTCCATTGCCCGTTATTGCTTGATGCTTACTTTATTTCCTAGTAATACCACATGGCTTGTAATATAGCAAGATATTTATACCTTATGCTATTTCCTTTAAACTAACTTTCTTTCCAACATTCAGTAGCCAAGTGTTACACATTCTTTAGACTTCTTGTTATTTCATCCAGAATGACTACCTTGAAACATGAAATTAGATGATATGCCCCATATCAGTTCTCACATATCACATTGGTCTATTTCCATGTTAACACTTAATGCCCTACATTATAATTATTTTTAAGGATTAGAATCTACAGTTAGATTGTAGCTCCTTAAGGACAGGGGCCATGTTTATTCATTTTTGTGCCTGGCACAAAATGAATTATGATAAGTATTTGTTAAATGATACTATTATGGAATTTGGTAATCTGTAATCTAAGGTGTGAAGACAATGAAAATGGAGGAATGCAGTTATATTTATTGAGCCACTTCTACAATCCAGGAAGTATCATAAGAATTTAGCATGATACTACATGTAGGATGAATATTCAAGGAGTTCTCTGTATGCTGTATGGCAGAACTGCTTAGCTTCTATTCCCCTTACACGTTTCACATGCAAATACACTATTATTTCCCACAACCCTGCTGACTGGTGGCCTAGGAAGAATCTCATGGCTCAAAGCATGTTAAGGTGTAATTGATTAACATATCAAGAAGCTGGCAATAGCAAAACAATGAATCCTTCTCTATCATACTAGAGTCCTGGAGGACTTAGCTCTCTCTGCTACTTGAGTCCTAGCAAACTTCATCAAGGACCTACATGCTATCCTTGAAAGGATGGTGGAAGTTACCTTGAATTTGGAAAGGATGGAGAAAAGACAAACCATCTTTTTTTTTTTTTTTCTTTTTTCAATTTTGGCCCCACAGCTTCCAGGATCTCAGTTCCCCAACCAGGGATTGAACCAGGACCATGGCAGTGAAAGTGCCAAATCCTAACAACTGGACCACCAGGGAACTCCCCAAACCATCTATTTTTTTTTTAACATCTTTATTGGGGTATAATTGCTTTACAGTGGTCCCAAAACCATCTATTGATTGTCACTCAGCCACATGTTAAACTGAGAATTATATTTTCTGCACATTTATCACACACACCAATAGATGAGACCATGGTAAGAGCAGAAATCAACAGTTAGAAATCTATGAGGCTGCTGGGGGTGACAGGCTCATTTATGAACAGGACCTGGCCTGGCTGCAACAGGCAGACATGGTCATGGCAACCATCTTTGTGTGTAGGCTATGAGCTAGGTCAGAGTGTGGCCCTCGATAAACAAATCCTGTGCCTGTTCCACCTGCAGTCTGGCCAAGGGCTTTCAGTCATGATCCAGGGGACAGCAAATGCCTGGTGGTTCCAGGTGTGGGACTACGAAGAGGGAGGCGGCGGAGGTCATGCTGGATCTGTGCTGTGAGGCTGGTCCTTCCATGCAGGTTGTTGCCTCCCCGACCCAACATTTGCCTCAACCCCACCTTATTAAATTTTTCTGATTGCAGAAACAACAACAACAGAAACAAAACAAAAAGCCCTTTTTGGTTTATTTTACTACTTCTACTATTACTACTACTCCTAATGATAATAATAAATCATAAAGCTGGAATAAAAGCTAAACTAAATGATATGCGAGGGAAAAGAAGCTCTATGCTAGGGCTACTCCAGGCACATTTTATGTATGGTCAAGGTACATGAGGGTTAAAACATTTAAAAAATCAATTTCTAACAAACAATATTAGTAAAATAGAGGAAATAGTTTAAAATGTAAAATTGATTGATTTATTCTTCAAAATCATATATAGCTCATCATACATTCTGAAAGTGTAAAATTCCCTAGAAAAGGTATTTCAAATAAGTACATTGGCATCAATTACTTTAGGAATAAATTAATTTACTCTCTAGGGCTGAAATTATGGACAAGACATTAAACTGGTAGAAGGGCAATATTAACACTAATCTCATAAATATATGGTACTATAAATTGCAATTCTATAAACATTTAATAAAAGTTCACCATCAAAATATTATTTTATCCATAATTCACATATTATTTTTTACTCAACTACTAAATTACAAAATCTTACATTCTTTGAGGGATGAAACTGGAGAATATTTTTCCTAAAAAATCGAAAGTTAATCTGCCATTTAAACAATATATATATTCTCAATCGTTATTTGGTGTATAATTTTCGAAGATTTGCAGTCTCTTCTCTTGAATTAAATGCTGTTATTGAATGTTTTGCATTTAAATGCTCGTGTTTGCTTTAGTTTAAATAAGTGTGTTGTCTCTGCAAGCAGTGTTTTCACATAAGCATCAGCATTTTGTTCCTGAGAGTCAATGAGAATTTAATAATGTGTAACACACTGAATCTTATCTTATCCATCTCTAAAATTAAAAGAAAAAGAATTATCCCTACAATTCAATATGTGAATTGCACATCTAATGAAAATCTAAATGTATGTATTTCTCAGATTATAACCGAGAATGTGCATTGTTTATATACTTCAATTAATATTTAAATTGATGTATATATAATTTTTGGTCTTCTGAAATGAAATATCACTAATTCTAACAATAAGTTAAAGTAAATTTAAATTTGTTCTACCAAGGATAATCTTTTAGTTATTTATGGAAGATTTTCAAATATGGTTGGGGCACAGTATGTTCCAGCAGGACCATTAGTGTATTAATCCGTACAAATAGAGATGATGGGTTTTGAAAGTAAATTTTTTTAGGTGGTTTTATAACTTATAAAAGCCTAACTAAATATGCAACCATCCTTTGGAGAGAGGCTAATTGAGAATTCATGAACAATCTTTGTCAGCCAAAGTCCCTACATCTCTTCCCTCTCTTATTGCAGACACAAAGGTCAGGGGTTGTATTTTTCAAACTGAAAAGCAAAAATGATAAAAACAACTGTCTAATAGCCAGTAAGTTTGAAAATATGGAGCTATTTCTTCTTGAAAGGACATATTTGCAACTAGCCTAAAAATATTAATACTACGTAAATTGCTTTTAAAGTCTGTATGTGTGATTTAAGTCATCAGGCTTCATGTTCTAGAGCATAAACTTGCTTGGAAATTTATTTATAAGGCACTGGAGGAGGATACTACAAAAGTTTAACTTGAAAGATTGGAAGGGAAGCCTGCTGGTCAAGGAACCAAATCCAAGACAGATCTTGGGAAGAAAGGGGGAAGGAAGTTGGGGAGCATGTTTTGCAAGAGTTTAAGGGAGAATAATTCATCACATATCTAATGAAAATAGACCAATGTGGGGAAATGCAAGCAGATAATAAATGCAATCTAAATTCAAGTACTGGCTCCTCAGCTAATTGACTATGTGACTTTCAGTGTGTATATATTTATTCCAGAATTGTCTCCTAATATCTTCTGTGTAAAATGAAGAAGTGGCACTTGATTTATGTCTAAACTCCCTTCTAGCAATAATATTATCAGATTATGTGAAACAAACATCAGTTCTTACTACATAATCTTTGAAATTTTCTACACTTTAAGTTTGAATTTATTGACTGTCCTGTTTGTTAACTTATCTGAACAAATTCATAATGATAGTGAATATCTAAGCATTAGATTAGATACATATTTCAACCAAATACTATGAGAACATTTTAACTCTTCCCTCCTAGTTTTATAAAAAAGAAAGATTCCATCAAATATTTATACCATGAAGTCTTTTGTTAAGTAAAAAGTTTTGGCTATCTCTGTAAAAAGGCTTCTTATGTTCTGTGCTCTCTAGTATGGTTCTCTCTCTTTAGCTTCCAGACCCAGGGCAACTTGTCTCAGGAGCAGCAAAGAGGAGTCTAGTGGGGGAGCCAT
Source organism: Pseudorca crassidens (assembly GCF_039906515.1). Lineage (NCBI taxonomy): Eukaryota > Metazoa > Chordata > Mammalia > Artiodactyla > Delphinidae > Pseudorca > Pseudorca crassidens. Next base: position 90,075,318 of record NC_090297.1, read on the forward strand.
ATTACCATTTATCTGAATTCATGATCTCTTTTTCATGCTCTACGTCCTCTTCTCGCCTTCATTTCTCAGTGTCCCTGCAATCCTCCCAGGATCTGTGCTATTTCTATTCCTTGACTGGACTTAAAGGAAAACAAATCAGAGAGAATATAACTTGAGTACCTAAACTACCAAGATAAGAATAAAATGCTAATTATTAAAATAAATGAGATGGGATTTTACAAAAGCATACAATAAAGGATTCAAGTTCTTAAGATTTTTATTCTCAAATAACATAGTTTTCCAAATAACTCTTTTTTTCAAAACACATTTGTAACTAGATGGAAAACTATTATTCTATTTTTATTATCTGGTGACTCCATTTCCACTATAAGAATTCAATGCTCATTGAGGCTGGATCCTAATTTAATTGGTTATATAGTTAATGAATTATTTATTAATGGTAAATAACACAGCTTCCAACAAAATACACTGCTACCATATTCCTCCTGAGACTAAAGTATTTTATTTTTTAATTGGTAGAGTTTGAGTGAAGGAACGCAAGACCTTGAAAAATTTTGTGCAGAGAATAAAAGTGAGGATAGTGATTTGGCATAGCTAAACTTCTTTTGTCGAACACATGTTTAGAAACAGATACTTGAAATATAAAGCCATCAGTGCTCTCTTAGGGGTGTGAGTGACTAGAGTGCTGATGTGAAGAAACCTTCACCATAGGGTTGAAGTATATAAACATTTGGACTGAATTTCAAAGCATGGCATTATCGAGTCTTCTTTAGGATGAAGTGTGGATGAAGCCTTTTTGGAAGGCTATTCCAAAAAAAAAAAAGAAATAGAAATATCCAAAGGCGCAATGGCATCCAAGAGCATGACAATTTAGAACACTGTTATATTGCCTATGTTTAAAGTAATGAATATAAACAACCAGGTGGTAAATGTAGCTGGGATGAGAATATAAAGGGCCTAAGCTATCACACTAAGAAATTTAGACTAGATCCAGACATCTGAAAGTTGTTGGATGTTTTTAAGCTAAGTTACTACATAATTTAATCTTCACTTTAGAAACAAAACTCTAGCAGTATGGAAGATGGACTGATTACAGAAGAGAATAGAGAGCACGGGAGCCAACTAAAAAGTGTTGACAATAACCCAGGTGAGAGATGTTGATAGTCTCAGGGGCTGATGAGAAGAAAGATTAGGGAGGCATTTTACAAATGAAAATTTAGGAACTAATTTGATTCAGTACTGGGACGTTGGGTGTTTCATAATTTAATATTACCTACAATTTTGAGTTTTGCTATGAGAGATGGATACCATTACCTAGGATCAAAAAAAATGGAAAGAAGGGAAAGTCAGAATTCTAGTCAAGGTTTTCGCATACTGATTTCCATAATGAAGATTAAAGTGTTCTATTTAAGCAAGAAAATAATTTTATTTTTATCATCAAACTATAGCTGTAGCTTTAATTCACTAATATAATGATTCCTCTCTGTTTTTCAATATAATCTGTCGTTACAGGTATGAATATGCTAAATAAGAATAGAGCTCATCAAGTCCTATTAGGCATTATTGGAGAATAAAGAATAGCATTCATGTCTTTAAAAAAGAGTGTTTTCTTTGATTTTTAAGAACAGCTGAATGTACTTCAAGTGTCACAGTGCATTAATAGAAGCTCTAAATCTCCCATCTCCCTGGGATGGGAGAAACTTTGTTTACATTTTCTAGCTAAGTGCCCTGCTGGGCACCCAGATTCTTTTCAATAATGTTCCCAAAAGAAAAGGGAGAGAGGGAGAGAATTAGAAAGGAAAAGAATGAGGGAGGGCAAGAGGAAGGAAAGAAGGAAATGATTAGGGGAGAAGAGACAGTTGGAGGTTATAATTTAGACATGTTAGCCCCTAGTAATGAAGAATAATTGTTAAACAGGGTACCCTTTCTATCTGCTTCAATTTCTCATACGTCATTATAAGCTGTACTTTTGTATATAGCTCCATTTGAGCATCTACTTCAATTTGGTAATTTTTGAAGAGTAAGCTTAATTCAGTAGATTTTGAAAGCATTCACTTATTAATATCTGCAAATATTATTAAAAAGTTTTATTCTACTGCATTTCAAATTTAAATTCTTCTGTCATAATAAATTCAAAAAAAGTAATAATCTATTTCAATTATTTCCTTAAGATATATTTGTTAAATAGTAAAATAAGGCTAATTTTCATTTGGGAGTTGGTTAAGTGGAATTGAAACAAAGCTAAATAGTGTCATTATGATCTTGCAATTCTGGCTAATTCTCACTGCTCAGAAAATGCATATCCTTCATTGACTTCAGATTGAAATTTCTCTTAAATTTTCTGTATACTAAAACTGAAAGCCTCTGAAAGGCAAAGTGGCAGAGTAAGTTGACATATCTACATTCACTGAGTGCCCTCCAGAGTATCCTCAATGAGGTCATCACCCAGAAAAGATTCACTTAGATCTGTCTTACAAAAGGCATTCAAATAGAATAGCAGTTTATGATTGAGGAGCATTAGAGGGGGAAGTTCTGATCACAGCGTGGGGTTTGCTCTGCTTCACCTAAGGAAGTCCAAACATGGATTTATCTAGATAGTTGAGAAAAAAAATAAGCAGCTTTAATTTGCTGGAAGAAACCAACAACTGTATTTTGGTCAACATCAAACCCTGAGACACTAAAGTTCCTGTTCCAGCCATTCATCTAATGGATTATAGTTCACAAAGCTATGCTTTTTATGCCACTACCTTTAAAGTTTCTAAAATGATAGCTTTAGCAAGACGTATGTACTAAGGGTGCAGTGTAGGTGTTTTGCCTGACATGGACAGTCCTGTTTGGAATCAGTTTCCTTTGATGTAATTCCAAAGGAAGATTTATCTTTAATGGGAATGCTAGATCTATTTTTTAGTGCAGAGCTTTTTTTTTTACTCTTATAAGAACAATAATCTGTAGTGTAAAGAATTGAAATTTGAAGCATATTACTTTATTGTAACAAGGAAGCTGATTTATAGCTAAGATATTTTGGAGAGCTTTTAAAACTAATTTCAGGAATTATTTTAGGCAACTGAGTGGATGTTCATTATGGTGGGATAGTTTATATGTGCCTTGCCTGTTCTCATATAAATATAAGAAGTGCTTTTAATGTAGAGAATGATTTATTATATATCTCAAGTATGTATACACATATATGGCATTATATATAATACATTATGCATGTGTAATTATATCATATGTATTGCATTACTACATATATATGTATGTACATGTGTATAGTCCAGTATACTGTATACAGCTAAGGCCATTTTCCTCTAATGCTTCCTGATATTCTTTCCCTAAGCTAAGGATGTTTCCTACACTCTTCCTATGTCTCTTAATAATAGCCCCTATGACCTCCAGGATCTTTACCTATTTTTATGTAGAGTGGCTTTAAGAACCAAGGCCTGATTTCTTTACCATTGTGATCTCAGAGCCTCTCACAATGCTTTGTCATTTACTGAATCATTAATAATAGATACTTCAGTATATCAATACATAAAGAATGGATAAATGGGTAAATACATGATATTTGAATAGTTTTGTATTTTGTGTGTGTGTGTCAGGTGAAATTGATTCTTGTACCACCTATAGGCAAATATATAGAAATACACGAAAAAGAACAGAAATAAAATTAAGTGTAAAAATAGTTTACATTGGCTCATAAAATGGCTGTAACCAGGGACTAAAAATTATTATTTAATTAATTTTTTTAGTTATCAAAAGTTTAAAAATCCATTAAAGGTTATCAAGAAAAAAATCTCTTTATATGAAAGTGATCTAGAAACAGATCACCTTATTCTATAATCAAATTTAAGCTATCTAAAGAGAATATAGTATAATCAAATGATTTTCAACAAGTGTGCCAAAAAATATTCAGTGAAGAGAGAAAAAGCCTTTTCAAGAAACGATGCTCAGTAAACTGGCTATCCACATGCAAAAGAGTGAATTTAGACCCTTACTTAATACTGTATACAAAAAGTAATTGAAAATGGATTCAAGACCCAAAGGTAAGAGCTAAAACTATAAAGATTTTAGAAGGAAACATAGGACAAAAGCTTCACAACACTGAAATGGGCAATGATTTCTTAGATATGACACCAAGAGCATATGAAACAAAAGACAAATTGGGCTTCATGAAAATTAAAAACTTTTGTGCCTCTAAAGACACTATTAATGGAATAAAAAGACAATTCACAGAATGAGAGAAAACATTTTCAAATTGTATATCTGATAAGTGATTAATATCTAGAATGTATAGAAACTCCTAAAATTAAAAAACAAACAACTTCATTTTTAAATGGGCAATGGACTTGAATAGACATTTCTCCAAAGGTATACAAATGGCCAATAAGCACATGAAAAGATGTATAATATCACTAATCATTAGGAAAATGCAAATCAAAAATCACAAAGAGGTATCAACTCACACCCATTAGGATGACAACCATTTAAAAAAACCACACACACAGAAAATAACAAGTCTTGGCAAGGATGTGGAGAAATTGGAACACTTGTACACTCTTAGTGGGAATGTAAAATGGTGTAGCCACTGTGGAAAACAGTATGGTGGTTCTTCAAAAAATTAAAAATAGAATTACCATATGATCCAGCAATTCCACTCTGGTTACATACCCCAAAGAATTGAAAGCAGAATCTTGAAGATTAATTTGTACATCCATGTTGATAGCAGCATTATTCATAATAGCTAAAATGTGGAAACAACCTGTGTCCATCGACAGATGAATGGATAAGCGAAATATGGTATATACATACAATAGAATATTTTTCAGCATTAAAAATGAAGGAAATTCGGGGCTTCTCTAGTGGCACAGTGGTTGAGAATCTGCCTGCCGATGCAGGGGACACGGGTTCGTGCCCGGTCCGGGAAGATCCCACATGCCGTGGAGCGGCTGGGCCCGTGAGCCATGGCCACTGAGCCTGCGCGTCCGGAGCTTGTGCTCCGCAACGGGAAAGGCCACAACAGTGAAAGGCCCGTGTACCGAAAAAAAATAAGAAGGAAATTCTAATGGATGTTACAACATAGATGAACCTTGAGGACATTAGGCTTAGTGAAATAAGCCACTCATAAAAAGACAAATTCTATATGATTCCACTTATATGAGAAGCCTAGAGTAGCCAAATTTGAGACAGAATATAGAATGGTGATTGCCAGGGGCTGGAGAGGGGCAGAATGAGCAGTTATTGTTTAATGGTATAGATTTTCAGTTCTGCAAGATGAAAGATTTCTGGAGATGGATGGTGGTGAAGGTTACAGAGCAATAAGAATGTACTTAATACCATTGAACTATGCATTTAAAAATGGATAAGATGGTAAATATTATGTGTATTTTGCCATAATAAAAATAATTGGATAAAAATCTGTACTGTGTCTCTATGAAATATTGTTATGGATTTGAGACCTAGTTTTCATTTTTGGAATAAATTTATTGATTAGTCATACTTAAGTATGATTCTGTACGATCACTTCCTTCATCGATATAATGAGGCATATAGTGTCTAGCCATATGGCATGTTATGATGGGAAAGTACTGGAGTAGAAGTCAGCAAATGTGTGTGTACCTTCTGAATGACTCTAGCTGGTCATTTAGTATCTCTGACTCCATTGATTGAATAATGATGAGTTTAGACTTGCACTAACTTCAGTATTCCTTTTCAGATCTATGTTACTAGGTCATATCTAATTTTTTGGTTGGACTAAGTTAAATCTGAGATGGTGAAAAAAAACTTATTCAGAGAAGAATAAATCATAGCAACACAAATAGGAAAGAGATGAGCAGAATGGTCACTTAATGCACATTTTCCATTCAATTCATTTGCAGGTTACATAGAAACCAATATACAAGAGATATTCTCACATGTGAAGGTCTAGGTGCAATAAAAGGAAAGAGGACATGAATTTCCCCTTCACTTTTTAACCCAGTTCTTCCCACCCTTAACTGTAATGTCTGCATATTGTAAATATTATTTTGCCCCAGTGCTCATACTAGTGAGTTGAAATCAACTAGACAGAGAAAGAAAGAATTTTATCTTCAGATCTAACTAAACAGACTTTACTTGGTGGGTATAACCACCTTAGCTTGGTAAATTAAAAAAAAAGTCTCCTTAGGTTAGCAGTATAATATGTTCATCTGGGTTTCAGTGTACACCCACATGTGCACTTTCTTTCATTTGTTTAATTGTTACATTTTCTTTTCAGTAAATTAGCCTTTACATTCTCAAATTCACACATGAATACTCTTTAAAGAAGGTTTGTTAGGTTGGCTCATTGTCTCTGTGATTTTGATAATCACTGCAAATTAAGACTTTGTACCATCTCTCTCTGACATTACCTTTCTCTCTGAAGCTAAAGAAAGGAACAGCCATAGTATGAACCACATGCAACTTTTGTGCCTTTACAAGATTTTTTTTTTTTCCTGGAATATTAACCATTTTCCCAATTCCTTCTAACAAACTGTTGTTTGAAAACTGGGCATTTATCTAGAAATTGTATATATGTATATAATTTGTATAAACACACATGTATGTGTCTATGTAAATATACTATATTTATATATGCAGATATATTTTCCATGTATATGATAATGTTGGCTTGTGATTAGACAGGAAGAGATAACATATTATTTCATTCTTTATAGTACTTTTGGCTATTGTCTGATCATACAAGGCATTCACAAGAGCTCTTGCCTCTATCACTTCTGCCCCATCCTAGTTTGTCATTCTCTGTATACATCTATATGGTTATATCTGAAACACTATGTGTTCTATGTGTATTTTATAAATATTCAGTAAAAGTTAGTCAAAACATAGCACAGTATCATAAACATTTGTATTTACCTTATTAAAATCCATTTTTTTCTCTTTGAACAAGTCTTTAATTCAGTAAGATCTTACTATAGTAACCATGCACAGAACTAAGAACTGAGACAATTACATTGAAAAGGAACGTCAACAATGTAAATACTTATTTTTCAGTATGATAAGAGCTGTAAAATATTATATAAGATATTCACAGAAAAGAGAAAATAACAAACTGTGCTTGGGCAAATACAAAAAACAAATAAAATCCTTGAAAATAGTCAGTTTTACTTTAAAAATGTTTAGAAAACATAGCACATTAAATTGACTCCTAAAACAAAATAAGGAATTCCTTGAGGCGCTTCCCAAGGAGTACTGAGAAAGAGAAAAAAATGAGAGAGAGAAGAAGAGAAAGAGAGCTAGCTGTAATAGCTTTAAAATATTCCAATGATTGTGCACAATATTTTATACAAAGTTAATAAGAATATAAAATTAAAATTTGCATTTATACTGTTTTTGCTATTATCCACAGATAAAATTAGGAAAATAATAAGCATATGCTTATTATGCCTTCTATAATGTAATCAAATGTAAATTTATCTCTAAAATATTTAATAAGGAAAAATAAAATATTTTAATTATATAGTTTATCAAACTTTTCAACAATTTATACTACATTTTTCCTATTTAATAGTAAATGAAATTTATCATTAGAATTTAGTGCTAAATCATTCACAATGAGGTGATTATTTTAATTGCTTTTTTTAAGACTCAATATTTTAAAATAAAGTAAAAAGTCTAAAATCTTTTGTATTTTATATTCTGTCAGGGGGAATGCTCTCAGATAGCATTTACTTCTGAAATGTTGTAATAATTCATCCTGATAATTATAACTTCAGATTTTTCAGTGTATAAAATTTCTTTTAAACTATCACAAATTGAATTATATTTGGTATGGTTTTAGTGTTAAGCACTTTTTCTTCTTTTGTAATTCTTGAGAACTTGTGATTACATACTGGAAAAATCTTTATCAGTGTATTAGTTTTCTAGGGCTGCCATAACAAAATATGACAGACTGGGTGGCTTAAAAAACAGTTTATTTCTCACGGTTCTGGAGGCTAAATGTCTAAGATTTCATTCTGAGGTCTCTCTCCTTGACTTGCAGATGGCCACCTGTATCTTCACATGCTTTTTCCTCTGTGCGTGCACATCCCTAGTGTGTTTTCACATATCCTAATCTCCTCTTCTTATTAGGACACGAGTCAGATTGCATTAGGCCTGCCCCCAAAGACCTCATATTTTAATTTAATTACCTCTTTAAAGACACTATCTTCAATACAATCACATTCTGAGTTACTGGGTGTTAGGGCTTCAACATATGAACTTGAGGGCAACACAGTTCTGCCCTTAACAACTAGGTGGAAAATTTTATTTGCTAGATCATTCAGTTCCATTATTAAGGTAGATAAAACTATTTTTCTTCTCGTACTATAGCCATAGTTTGAGGCATTTAAGAAATGTGTCTATCATTAGATGCTAAGCCTATTTTTTTTTTCTTTTTTTGCGGTATGTGGGCCTGTCACTGTCGCGGCCTCTCCCATTGTGGAGCACAGGCTCCGGATGCGCAGGCTCAGCGGCCATGGCTCACGGGCCTAGCCGCTCTGCGGCATGTGGGATCTTCCCGGACTGGGGCATGAACCCATGTCCCCTGTATCGGCAGGCGGACTCTCCACCACTGTGCCACCAGGGAAGCCCCAGCCTATTGTTTTTTGATTCAAATAATAGAACTATTTGGTTTCTAATATGCATCATTAACCCTTAATTCTGTGTTTACAAATTACATGAACCAAATATAAAATGTAAACAAAAATAATCTGGTCATATACTATTGCTTTTTCCAGTGTCAATATTTTTGTATCATTACAGAAGTTTAAGCTGTGGTAACATTTTCAAGTCAGGTAAAAGAGGTTAGAATTTTATTGACTGAATTGAAATATTACTATATTACTATACATGGGGTGTATATATGCACCCATACAGTGTTCAATATAAACGTGTTGTCTTCAGGCCTTGCTGGTAATGTTCAATCATGTACTACCTTGAATGAGCTCCAAATGAGATGTTTGACATAAGGAATTTCATGTCTCAGCAAGCTTTTTTTATAATGATGTATCCCTGGACACTCAAATGATCTAGGATATCTTGCCATGGACTTTTAGATAAGACTAAAAATAATTCAGCAATATTTTAGGCTTCATTTTTTTAAAGACTATAGCTAAGAATAGATTTAGAGCACCTGATCCCTATTGTCGGTCAGAATAATATTTTTAATGAAAAAATTTATTTTTAAAAATGCACAGTTGTCCCTTGAACAACATGGGTTTGACCTGCATGGGTCCACTTATATGTGGATTTTTTTCAATAAATATGTTGGAAAATTTTGTGGAGATTTGCGACAATTTGAAAAAAATTGCAGAAAAACCACGTAGTCTAGAAATATAAAAAATATAAGAAAAAGCTAGATGTATCATGAATTCATAAACTGTACATAAGTACTGTATGTTTTACTATTTACTACTATAAGGCATACATAAATCTATTATAAAAAGTTAAAATTTATCAAAATTATGCACACACTTATAGACTGTACAGGGCGCCATTCTAGGTCAAGAGAAATATAAACAAACATAAAGACGCAGTATTAAACATAACAGCACAAAATTAACTACAGTGCACATTGTTCTACTGTAATAATTTTGCAGCCACCTCCTATTGCTATTGTGATGAGCTCAAGTGTTGCAAGTAGTTACTTAAAATGCCATGTGACCCTAATCATCTCCACGTGAGCAGTTTGTCTCTTAAGTAAATTGCATACCACAGTAAAAAAAGTGATCTCCTGCAGTTCTTGTGTATTTTTCATTGTGTTTAGTGCAATATTGTAAACCTTGAATAATAACATGGGCCCTATACAAAGTACCACTAATGATGCTAGAAGTACTCCCAAGAAGAAGAGAAAAGTCATGATGTTACAAGAAAAGTTGAATTGTTTGATTTGTACTGTAGAGTCAGGTCTGAAACTACAATTGCCCACCACTTCAAGACAAATGAGTCCAACCTAAGAGCCACGGTAAAAAAAGAAAAGAAAATTTGAGAGGCTGTCCCTGCCACTACACCAGTAGTCTCAGGTACAAAAACCTTGCACTTTTTGTGAAATACCTTTTTATCGTGTATTGAAAATGCAGTTGCTGTGTGGGTGCAGGATAAGAAAGGCATACCTGTATATCCTAATATATTATAATTCAATAAAAATGAAGTGATTAAATGAAAACTTAAAACAAAAGGAAGGTGAAGGATCTAAAGCTGGAGAATTTAATACCAGCAAAGGATGGTATCTCTTTCTAATTTTAGAGATTTGGCTTAAAAAATGTCAAGATAACAAAAGAAGCGGCCTCTGCTGACCAAGAGGCAGCAGACATGTTCCCAGACACCACTAAGAAAATCATTAAGGAGGAAGGATGTCTTCCTGAACAGATTATCAATGCAGATGAAAGTTCCCTATTTTGGAGAAAAAAAAAATACCACAAAAAACATTTATTCGTAAGGAGGAGAAGAGAACACCAGGATTTCAGGAAAAAAGGGATAGGCAAACTCTGTTTTTATGCAAATGCAGTCAGGTTTATGATCAGACTGCCCTTATCTATAAAGCTGCTCCCCCCAGACTTTTGAAAAAATAAACACCAGCCAGCAGTATTTCGGTTGTAGAAGAAGGGTTTTTCTGGATTGGTTCCATCAGTGCTTTTTCCCTGAAGTCAGGAAGTACCTTGCCAGTAAGGGACTGCCTTTTAAAGTTCTTTTGCTATTAGACAATGCCCCTGCCACCCAGAACCTTGTACGTTAAACACTGAAGGTGTTGAAGTGGTCTACTTGCTCCCAAACACAATGTCTCTAATTCAGCCTCTAGATCAAGGGGTCAAAACGACCTAAATGGCTCATTCCACATGGTACTCTATGGAAAGTATTGTCAACGCTATGGAAGAGACCCTTGACAGAACATCATGAAAGTCCAGAAGGATTACACCATTGAAGATGCCATCATTGTTATAGAAAACTGTGAAAGCCATCAAGCAAGAACAAATTTCTGCTCAAGAAAACTGTGTTCAGATGTCCTGCGTGACTTCACAGGATTTATGACAGAGCCAATCAAGGAAATCATGAAAGAGATTGTGGATGTGGCAGAAAAGGTGGGGGGTGGTGGTGAAAGTTTTCAAGATACTTATCTTGAAGAAATTCAAGAGCTAACAGACACCACACCAGAGGACAATGGAGAAGTGCTTCCAAACCAGTGCCAGACAATGAGGAAGAAGACATAGAAGAAGCATTGCAGAAGACAAATTGACATTAGACAATCTGGAAAAAGGATTCTGATTAGTCAGGATTGCTTTTGACTGCTTTTACAGCCTGGATACTTCTTTGATATGGACACTGAAACTAAAGCAAACAGGAGAAAAAGGATTGGTACCTTATAGAAACATTTTTTGAGAATTAAACAGCAAAAAAGCAGACAGAAATTATGAAGTATTTCTGTAAAGGTACATCAAATGTGCCTGCCTCTCAGGTCTCCCCTGTCACCTCCTCCCCCCCACCCGAGGCAGCAAGAACAACTCTTCCGCTTCCTTCTCATCCTCAGCCTACTCAACGTGAAGACAAGGAGGATAATGACCTTTATGGTGAGATGATCAACTTCTACTGAATGAATAGTAAATAATCATCATGCCATACAGTTAATAAACTTATCTGTTGTGTATGTGTGTCAGAGTCTTCATGTGAAAATCTAATAGCTGTATAGCAAGAGCTGTATGGGATATTTTCGTGTCCTCATCATTATCATTGCCTAAGTGCTCACTGTGTTGAACATCATGTGGAAGACGTATTGAAGTGGAAGCCTATCCTTACGTAGGCATAAGGTGAGTAATATTTAATATAAAATTAATAATGTGCTATGTAACTTTGCTTTCAAGGAATTACATTACTGTATAGTATGCCTCTCTTTCTCCCATAATTGGAGAAACTGTATATCAGCCTATCACATAGGTAAGTGGCTTTTTAAAAAAGTAACAATGTTTCCAATATTGTTTTATGAACATGACTATAATATTGTATGCCATAAACATTTTATAACAACTCATTTATTAGTATATAAGCTAGGCTACTGTGAAGCAATCATATTGATCATAGTAAGCCACCATAGAGCAATCACATTGCTGCTTCTTCATTATCAATACATTAATCATTATACTTGAATATATGAATTTCCTTTTCACATTGTCTTACCATTTTTGATGACTTGTGTTAGTAATACATAGACTATCTACAGTGTTTTGTGTAATGTAAGACAATATTGACAGACCATTCATCTTGTAAACTGACCATGTAAACTTACAGTTTGGATAATTACAGTAGAATACTATAAATGTATTTTCTCTTCCTTATGGTTGTCTGAATAACATTTTCTTTTCTCTACCTTGCTTTATTGTAAGAACACGGTATATAACATATGTGATGTACAAAATATGTGTTAATCCACTTCCTATGTTATCAGTGAGGCTTCCAGTGAACAATAGTCTATTAGTAGTTCAGTTTGGGGGAGGTAAATATTATATGGGGATTTTTCAACTTGGGGTTTGGGGGGGCAGTTTTGCACCTAACCACCATGTTATTCAAGAGTCAACTGTACTTTATCTTTAATTTTTGTCCAGCCTTTTCTGTTTATTGAGTACTAGTGAATAAAGTGGAAATTTATAGTACTTAAGAATATAAAGATTGTTTACATTTTTATTACAAAATGATTGAGACCTCATAGCTAGCACATGCCGGGTGATGCTCCATATTTTTTTTGCTATGGTAAAGAAAACAGCTAAAGTCTCTGACTGCCTGGACAGGCAATATAATAGTGCAGATAGACATAAATCTACATATTGAGGAATGCAACAATATTCCGAGTATTAAATAAATTGATATTTGTGGTTTGAGACAAATTTTTGAATAATCAAATCATAAATAGACAAAAACTTCTATAACTGAATCAACTTGAGAAGAACTGAGGATGATGGATCTTTTCTTGGTTTTTTTTATCACCTCCTCAACTGGACTTCAGTGTGTTTCAGGGTTTGCTCTTTATCCCTCTTTATCGCAGTATTTTCTGTCTACACTCACTCCCTTGAAGATCACTCCCAGGGTCATTAAAAGATGAACTTGATCCCCTCTGCTCACAGGACACTTCTGACACCAAATGTTTGGGTTTTCCACACAAAGCAATTCTCTCCAATTCTTTTGGATAACAATTTATTGTCCTACAACTTAATTCATTCTGGCACTAAATATCCAGAATTAGTGCAGAGGCCACAGGTTAAAGGCTCAGTCCCACAAGATGGCCCCCATTTTAGATGCCAATTGCAAGTCTGTGCTTTCTGTATTTTTGAGAACTAGCTATAAATCGAGGTTTCTCATGATCTCTTCCTCAGATCTGATAATTTTCTGGAACAGCTTTCAGAACTTAGAGTAACAGTTACTTAGATTTGTTTATTATAAAAGATATAATAAAAATACAGAGAAATAATCAAATCAAGAGGTACATAGAAATGTTATCCTCATCCAGTGTCCTCTGGGAAGGGGCACAGAGCTTCCATGTCCCTGCTGGGTATGTCACTCTCCCAGCACCTCTATGTGTTCACCAACACAGAAGCTCTTTAAAACTCATTGTTTAGGAGTATTATGGAGGCTTCATTACATAGGCATGGTTGATTAAATTATTAGGCATTGGTGATTAATTCAATATTTAGCCCTTCTCTCCTTCCCAGAGGACACTGGATGAGGATAACATTTCCAACCCTCTAGTCTCATGTTTTTTTGTTCCTCTGGCAACCAGCCTCTGTTCTCTGGGTTGCCTCATTAGCATAAGCTCAAATGGGATTGAAAAGGACTTATTTTAAATTAAAAAAAAATGCTCCTCTCACCACTATCACTGAGGAAATTCCAAGGGTTTTAGGAGTTCTGTGCCAAGAACTGGAGATACAGATTAAATATATATATTTCTTACTATATCACAACAGCACACTCATGTTTATAAATACTTAATTATGTGTTGATGACTCCATGTTTATATGTCCAGCCTGGACTTTTACTCTGAACTCAAATTTCCTATATATAGCTACCCACTCAATATCAACGCCTAGTAGGTATCTCAAATTTAACTTGCCCAACCTATCTCCTGATACTTTTTCCCAAACCTTCCTCTCTCCTATGCTCCATCATTTGGAAACTGGCTCTACTCTTCACCCAATTGCTCATATTCAGAATCTCACTACCTCTTCCCAAAAGATCATTCTATAAAGCCAACAGTGTTCTAAACAATATTATCATTAACTGACCTTATTAAATAATCTTTCCAGAAGAAAAAACACTTACCTTGCATTTGGATATACATGATATATTTAAGTTGTGTCTAAAATCCCTCTTATACTGCCAACTGCAGGAAATCAGAGACTTTAACTGTTTTGTATACTATAGCATTACAAATATATGGTAGAGATGAAACTGATACATATGACATCATATGGTTGTGGGTTCAGTTGTGTTCCCCATGAAAGATATGTGGAAGTTCTAATCAGTGAGACCTGAGAATGTGACCTTATTTGGAAATAGAGTTCTCTCTCAAGGCTACATCTTTGTTATGGCTCTGGCTATGGGAACAGTGGGCAAACTGACATTTCAAGGACAGGAGAGACAGTAAGGAGCCTCTAATTTCCTGGTTTCAGCTTTAGGGTCGACCAGTGGTCACATCCTCTTGATAGCCTCCTCTAACACTCCATCACTCATGAACAGCTCTTATAATCTCTCACACCCCCCTCTTCCCCAGTGTGCCCTGAGCTCTCAGCAAGAAGTTTCACTAGCATGGAGTTGGCTCCTCTGGTGGCTATCTGGCTGCATTGGATGCAGATACCACAGCAACAGTATAGACACATGCAAGAGAAAACTCAGATTAAGATGATGATTCCCAAAATAAGTAACATTTTTTTCCATCAAGAGCCCCATGATTGGAACCACTGATTTATTAAGTCCCCTAGTCTGGGGGTCAGATCACTCAGGGTTTCACTTGTGTCCTCATGTGATTTAACAAAGATGACAATTTAGCAGACTCATCAAGTATGAGCACACAACATTTTGTTTAAAAAATGGAACCGGTGCCTCCCTTGTGAGGCAGTAACAATGTTTAAAACCATCCTATTTTGGAGAACAGCTTTTCTCATTAGAGACATTTCAGTGTTCAGTAAGAACAGGTTTTGTTGGCTATCATTTAAGGTTTTCTGGGTGGATTTAGCAAGGGCTTCTATGTGTGCTATAACATCCTCCAGGCCAATAGAGGGGACAAAGACAGCAGTCAAATGATCACACCAGTGGAAAACAGAACATGTCCATCTGGTCTTGAGGAGAGGGAGGATGGCAGCTTTAGGAACTTGACCTGTTGTGCATACTGTACATGTTGGCCAGGGAAGTTGGCCATGGTCAGGCATGAGGATATGGACTGGGGGCAAGGTGTGCCAGGTGATGACGCTCAGTTTCTCCTCTCTCGATAGTGTATGTTTCACTCCAGATATAGTACATTTCAACAGGTCCAGCTTGTAGCAAGACAGCAGGATCCCAGTGGAGACTGAGTAGTTCCCCTTCATCCACTGGTGCAAAGTAACTCACCCATCCCGGTGGGATGTCTCATTGCAAACTCCAATAGCTAACTCCTTCTCCAGGCATGATGGTGCTTGGTGTTCTCAGCAACATAGCACATGATCCATAGTATGAGTTGGGCAATAGCTGTTTTCCGTGACTTTCATAGCTTTATTTCATTGGGTGTCTTGGCAGGGGTCCCCAACCTAGTGTATGGGGTAATAGGCCCTACTCGTTGATCATTCAAATGTGTTAAACCTAGGACAGTACTTTAGTCCACCTGGCCAAGGTGGTTTTACCTGTTAGTAATTTAATCTGCTCCTTTAATAGTCCATTTTTCCTTTCCATTTACCGAGCTGCTTGTGAGTTACAGGGAAAATGGAACCTCCATTCATCGTCATGTTATTTTCCCAATTTAATGTATCAAGACATTTGTAGTGTGACCCCTGATCACTGTCTAGTTGAGGAGAGTATCTGTACATGGTACTCAGCATCTCTAATCCCCTAATGGTGGCAGCCTGGTTTGTGTGGTGACAGGGGGTAGATTTGGTTAGACCAAATGCAGTGTCCACAGAAACAAGGGCTTATTTAGAACCCTTACTTGGAAAGAGGGAGTGAAAATAATCAATTTGTCAATCTGATGGGAATTCTGGTGGATGGCCCCAGACTCCTCTGGCAGTTGCCTTGGATGTTGTTTACACATAGGACATGCTGTTGCTGCATTAACAAAGTCACTGTGTTTCAAAGACAATCTGGCATCCTTGGCATTATGCCATCCCACCCAGGTGCTGCATCCAATCTGCTGTATCTACTGAAGGGCCAATTGTCAGGGTTTGTGTCTGGGCTAGGGCATCAGCTTCCTGATTGCCAGCACCATGTGAGTCAGGACATGGGAAACAGCGAGGACTACCTTGGGCTCTTGTGGGTAAACCCAAATGTTTTTCCACATATCTTGACCCTACAAGGGCTTATTCATGATCATCCAGCCCTCAGATTCCCATTGTCTAAGCCAGAAGTTTAATCCCTTTAGAACAGCCCAATTGTCAGTGCAAAGGGTTAATAGCCAAGGCTCATAGGCTCATTGAGTGATCATCAGCCAGAGCACTCTGAGTTTAGCCTGCTGACTGCTTCAGTTTGTTCATGTTCCCAGGCATCAGTATACCAGGCATTAGTGGAAATTTTCCCTATTCCCTTCTTACAGGCCACAGGAGTCCCCACAGAGATAAGGATGGGGGCATTTGGAGGGTCTACATACTCTACCGGGCCTAGTAGCACCTACATTTCTAGAGATAGTGGGCTGGCAGACATGGTGCTCCTCTGCTGCAAATAGGCATAACTTGTAGTCAAAGAGGGAGTTTGAGCGATGACAGAAGTGGGTCGATGGAATATATTCTCAACTGACCTCTTGATAGGAAGGGAAGTTCTTACCATTATATGCTATTGCTTTGTGGGAAGTTCTACCTTGAGGAGCACCTGTACACTGCTAGGAGCTGTTGCTCTGTGGGGGTATATCATGTTTCTGCCCCCTTCTGGAGCTGGAACCAAAACCTAGGAGAGAGTACCTAGCTGATACTCTCTGCTTCTGTGCCCAACCCATAGCTTCTGGAGTTGCAGACACATCTAACCTAACTCAAATGGCATCCCTGCTTGGGAGATGCCCAGAGTTTTCATCTGTTTTGCTAGTATTTTTGCTTTCTCAAAGACAGCTTGTTGCTCTGATCCCCAGTCACACACATGCCCTTTCTTTACAAGATGGTATAAGGAATGGAAGTGCTGTACCAGGTAGGGAATAAAAGTCCTCCAAAACCCCTAAACCCCCAAATCCCTACAAAGGCTTGTACCTCTTTCACATTCTTGGGGGTTGGGTAGGCTTGCATTTTATCAACAAAACAACTCCCAAAACGTTATGGCAAGGCTTGGGCCTTGAATTTTCTGTGTGTTCACTGCCCATCCTCTCCCTTGCAGAGGTTCCAGCAGTCTGCAGAGTATCCTGCAGCAGAGGCAAGTCTCACTTGGGATGAGATTTGAGACTTTTTTGAGTTGACATTTAGATCTGGGACTTGATGTTTGATGCTGAAATGGGCTAAGACTTTTAGAAGTGTTAGGATGAGATGAATATATTTTTCACATATAATGGTTGTGAATTATTAGACATCAGACAGTGGACTGTTGTGGGTTGAAAATTAGTTCCCTAAAAGTGAGTGACATTGAATATGACCTTACTTGGAGATAGGGTCTTTGCAGATATAAATAGTTAAGGAAAGGTCATACTTGGTTATGGTGGGCCCTAACCCATGACTGGTGTCCTTATAGGAAGGTAAAACAGAAATACAGAAACATACACAGAGGGAAAACATGTGAAGTTGGAGGTAGAGATTGGAGTTATGCTGCCATAAACCAAGGGATGCCAAGGATTGCTGGCAAATATCAGAAGATAGTAGAAGACAAGAAAAGCCCCAGGGGAGGATCAGAGAGAACATGGACCTGCTGATGCCTTAATTTCAGATTTCCAGCTTCCAGAACTATGAGACAATAAGTGTTTGTTGCATTAAGCCATTAAG
This sequence comes from Pseudorca crassidens, assembly GCF_039906515.1. NCBI lineage: Eukaryota > Metazoa > Chordata > Mammalia > Artiodactyla > Delphinidae > Pseudorca > Pseudorca crassidens. Next base: position 90,093,449 of record NC_090297.1, read on the forward strand.
TTCTTGGTGCTTCTTACAGTAGCCGTGAGAAACCGAGACACCATATTATATTTCTGACTTCTTAAACTCATACTAGCCTCTATGTAACTCACTTTGCTACAACTGCATTGGTCTTCCTGCCACTCTAAGAACACATAAAGTATGTTCCTGCCTCAGAGTATTTGCATTTTAGAAGCCTCTGTCCACACCATTCTTTCCACAGATCTATAAATGGATTATTCCCTCAACATTCCAGGTCTTTACTAAATATCCTATTCTCACTGAGGTCTTACCTGACCAGCTGAATACAACCTCTGTCTCTAATTTCCTCACTCCCTTCTAAATTTTTCTGAAGCATTCACAACTAACATACTATATATTTCATCTATTTACCTTGTAATTTGTCAGTTTTCACATCTAGAGTGTACTCTGATTAAAGACAAGGGATTTTTTGTTTTTGCTGTTCAGATGTTTATTACATAGTAGTTTCTCAATGGATATTTCTTGAATAAATTAATTATTTTATAAAATTGTATTAGACTACTTAAAATATGGCTTTGCTGATATAAAAGCATTGATATTGAAGATACATATGAAAAGTTTTAATTATCTCATTGGGTTATTGAATGAGTTATATGACAGAGTATTGTAAAGTCTATAATAATCACTCAAAATATAGTAGCTATTTTCACTAGAATGTAAGCTTGAATATAGTAGCAATTTTTTTTTAACGTTTGATTTTCTCAGCAACGTTTAGAACTTGACCTGCTTCATTGTAGATAATTCATAAGTATTTGTTGAATTTATATTGACTATGAAGTAATTGAAACAAACTTTAACATTTCAAAGTGAACATTTTTTAGGGACTTCCCTTGTGGTGCAGTGGTTAAGGATCCTCCTGCCAATGCAGGGGACATGGGTTCAATCCCTGGTCCGGGAAGATCCCACATGCCGCGGAGCAACTAAACCCGTGCACTACAACTACTGAGTCTGTGCTCTAGAGCCCATGAACCACAACTACTGAGCCTGTATGCTACAACTGCTGAAGCCCACGCACCTAGAGTCTGTGCTCCATAACAAGAGAAGCCACTGCAATGAGAAGCCCATGCACCACAACGAAGAGTAGCCCCCGCTCACCGCAACTAGAGAAAGCCTGTGCACAGCAGAGAAGACTCAACGCAGCTAAAAATAAATAAATAAAATAAAATAAAAACAAAGAGAACATTTTTTAGAAGCATTTTAAAATCATTGAAAAGTTTTGAGAAGGAAAGTGACATAATACATTTTAAGTATTGGAAGTAAATTTTTATGGCTACTGGGTAACTGTGGATTGCAGGAGGTCATGAATGAAACAGGAAGATAAGTTAGAAAATTGTTACAGTAGTCCAAGTGAAAATTATGGGTTTCAATTGAAAAAGTATAGAGAGACGTAGAAAAAAATTTAATATTTCTAGAGGTATAATAAAAATGATTACATATGGAGTAAAGGAGATGGGGATTCCTCAAAAAGCCATTTTTCTGGCTTTGGAAACCGGATTGATGATGGTATGATTTACTCATCAGTAGAAGACTGAGATATGGATAAATTTGATGTGGAAAATTCATTTTAATTTTGGACATCTTAAGTTTGAGATACCTTTGAGTCATCTAAGTGAAGATATGAAGAAAGCAGCCGAGTCATCAGGTCAAGAGCTCAGAAGTAAGTTTTGTACTGGAGATAAAAAAATCTGTGAGTCTGTGATATATAGATAATTCCTAAAACCAAGACAATGAAGAAAGAGATAAGATGAGGTGAAAGCTTAGGAGCTCAACATGTGAAAAAGGTATGGAATCACCAGCAAAAGTATTGGAAAGGAAGCAGCTGCTGAAGATGTAGGAAGAAAACGAGAAGATATACTGTTATGGAAGTCAAGAGTCTTAAAAGAATAGTACCAAGAGTTGACTAACTTTTCAACTCCTTTTTTATTCTGAGGCTCAGAGATGACATCACCATAGAGCCCTACTGAATGGCTTATGGCTTATTTTTCATCTGTTTGTCACTTTTTGCTCAGAAATAGTGCCTTTTCTTGGTCAACTAGCTCTAGTCTACATTCTCAATCCAGCCATGGTAATAATTCAAGAGCCCTGCCTGGTTTTACCAAAACACCCACTTTAATTTAATTTGATGTCTCCTATACCCATCCACTCAAACTTTTCAGTTGTTCTCATCAACACTTTTTTTTTTAATCCCAATTTCCCTATTAGTTCTTTGTGCTGCATGTGTTTAAACTTAAACAAGAACTAATAGGCAGTGAAACAGTGAAATAAAAACAAAGAAAACAATAGAAAGATTCAAATTACAAAATAAGGCAGTATGATTTGCTATGTGATGATTTTTACTGTGTTGTTGGCTATTGTACATGACAACTCATACCCTAATAACACAGCCTATAATTAATGTATTAGATTTATTTTATGATGTTTTGCAGATAGTAAAGTATAGCATTTGATTCAGATGAAAAGTTGGGCATACACATACCCTTCTATTGTTAATATGTAAACCATTGATTTTGTGCAAGACTGCAAGGAAATTAGTACATATATTTTGGAAAATTCTCACAGAGCATAATTATTCTTATTCATGAGACTCTGATTTAATCCACTGACTGATTGAAACTCTGAGGAATAACTCTGTCTGCCTTAGAGACAACCCTAGAGATCTTTTGTAATACATTTCAGAGAAACATTGTGTTTGGAGTAGCGTTGAACTCTGCTTTTTCTCATGTAAACAATGAATGTCCTGAAAGGAGAATTTCTTCAGAGATTTTTATTTGCCATGAAAGATTTTATGACTCCTTGGAGGGCCCAATTCTAACAACTATTTTAGCTCCTCTGGCGGCAGTTTCTCAGAGCTCTCTCTTCACATGCCTGAGGTCAGAAAAGTTAGAATTCATATAACCGGGAGATTCTAGGAACATGGACAATCATAAAAGTCCTTTGAAGGTTTTGTGTTTTATCAGAAAACATAAGTAAAATTTTAATTTTGTTATATATGTTTGTTTTATTATAAAGTAGTGTTCTTCTTATCCTAGTCAACTGCAGTAAAACCTATACTCCTGGAAGTTGTTCAGTGTTTATCAGAGGGGGCTCTGTGTACATCTGGAACATTCTCTTGTAGGCTCAGAAATATCAGTTTGTTAAAATTAAAGAAACATTTGATGAAGGAGAACTAAAGAAAGTAGAGCAAAAGAATAGCCAGAGAGAAGAATATTCTAAGAGGGATTACAGTAGGAAAAATAGGACAAGGATTTTTGATTTAGGACTTCCTGCTCTTTTTAGGTGTATTCCCCACAATTTTTTAAAAGCTATATTTCTCAATTTTTCACTTTCCTTTAAATTTATCTATAGCATAAGATAAATAAACATTACACCTATGATGTAAGCCCTTGTGTTTGACGTTTGTTGGCTTAAAATATACAACTAATATAAATTTAAGATTTTGAACATGTCTCCTGAAATCTCATTGAAATTAAGGGAATTTTAAAAAATGGTATAAAATTGCATGATGCAAAGCACAACAAAAGCAAAATGTATAGGGGAATTAAAACCTAATCACATGGAAATGGAGATGCTGAGAAAAAAGCCAATTGTGTTGCAGAATCCCATCTGGCATTCCAGGAGCTGATAAGGGACAAGTGTTTGAAGTCCCATTCTTAAGACTATAAAATTTCCCTTATTACCCCCACTCTTCAACAAACCTAATATAAAATATCTAGAACTTCTCTGGCTCCATTTCTGCAGAGAATAAAACATCCATCTCTTAATATTGTGAGAGAGGGGTAATTACTGTATGCATCAGACAGAAGCTGGAATCGGAGGGGTCAAGTATTTCTTTTTACAGACATTCAACAAATTCTGCTATTGGTTGTTCCCTGTCCTTCACTCTCACTCCAAACCCAGTGACTTTCCAGAATTATTCAGGAATAAACCAAAAATTAGGAGGAGGTTTTACATCTGCACAGTAGGAATTCAAGAAAGAGAAGATAAAGGGGTTAGAAGAAATTGAAAAATAATCATAATAAAAGAAAAAAATCATTGTTGAAGAGCATGAAACAGTGAAAATCAATGAGTTTAAAAATCCCATTGAGGTACACCATGGGGAAATTTTTGAATATCAGAGGTAAAGAGAAGATGTTAAAAGATTTCCAAGGGGAAGAACAACAGATATTATAGCAGGATCAGAAACAAAAATGGAACTAAACTTCACAAAAGCAATATTAGAACCTAAAAAATAATTAAACAATGTCATAAAAATTTCTGAGAAAAAATGATTTATAACAACTTATTCTTCAATCAGTCAAATTTTCAAACAAGTATGAGGATAAAACAGAGAAATTTTCACAGATGCAATATCTCAATGTTTACTCCCCATTTAATTATTTCTCTAAAACTTACAGGAACATGGGTCCCAGAAAAAAAAAATGAAGTAGACCAACAAAGAGGAAGGCATAGAATTAGGGAAACATACAATTCAACAAAGAACAGAAATCAGAAAGCATCTACAAACAGTAAATGCTGGTGAGGGTGTGAAGAAAATGGAACCCTTTTGTACTGTTGGTGGGAATATAAATGGATACAGCCACTATGGAGAACAGTATGGATATTCCTTAAGAAACTAAAAATAGAATTACCATATGACCCAGCAATCCCACTGCTGGGCATATACCCAGAGAAAACCATAATTCAAAAAGACACATGCACCTCAATGTTCATTGCAACACTATTTACAATAGCTAGGTCATGGAAGCAACCTAAATGCCCACCGACAGATGAATGGATAAAGAAGATGTGGTACATAAATACAATGGAATATGACTCAGCTATAAAAAGGAATGAAATTGGGTCATTTGTAGAGATGTGGATGGATCTAGAGACTGTCATACAGAGTGAAATAAGTCAGAAAGAGAAAAACAAATATCGTATATTAACGTATATATGAAGAACCTAGAAAAATGGTACAGATGAACTGGTTTGTAGGGCAGAAATTGAGACACAGATGTAGAGAACAAATGTATGGACACCAAGGGGGGAAGTGATGGGGGTGGTGGTGATGAGATGAATTGGGAGATTGGGATTGACAAATATACACTAATATGTATAAAATAGATAACTAATAAGAACCTGCTGTATAAAAAAATAAATAAAATTAAATTTAAAAATTTTTTTTAGAAAAGAAAGAAATTGGAAAGCATCCCAAGATAATATTGAAAAAGGATTCCAGAGTGAGAGCCCTGCAGCAGCCTTGAGAAAATTCTGTCCAGACTGGAGAAGAACAGAGATACTATGAAGGAAGTCTCCAAGGGGTTGGGGAACTGACAAATTCCTTGACATGTTTGTCCATGTTGGAATTCAAGTTGAAAGGAGTTTTAAAATCTTGTATGTCATTTATCTTTTAATTATATATATATACACTTTGATTAAAAAATGAATATTACTTTAAATACAATGTTAATTTAAAAAAATTAGAAATAAGGGGCTGTGAAACTACCCTGTAAGATACTATAATGGTGGGTACATGTAATCATAAATTTTTCCAAACTCAATAGTGAACTCTAAACTTTAGGCTTTAGGTGATAATGATGTATGGATGTAGGTTCATCAGTTATAGCAAATCTACCACTCTGGCGGGTATATTGATAATGGGGGAGGCTATGCATGTGTGAGGGCACAGAGCACATGGGAAATTTTTCTACCTTCCACTCAGTTTCGCTGTGAACCTAAAACTGCTCTAAGAAATAGAACTTCTCCAGAACTGCTCTTAAAAAACATCCAGAATTTATTTAAATAAAGAACTGAGGGCTTCCCTTGTGGCGCAGTGGTTAAGAATCCACCTGCCAAGGCAGGGGACACAGGTTCGTTCCTTGGTCTGGGAAGATCCCACATGCCGTGGAGCAGCTAAGCCCATGCGCCACAACTACTGAGCCTGTGCTCTAGAGCCCACGAGCCACAACTACTGAGCCCGTGTGCCACAACTACTGAAAAACAACAGATATTATAGAGGATCAGAAACAAAAGTCCACACACCTAGATCCCGTGCTCTGCAACAAGAGAAGCCACCACAATGAGAAGCCCGTGCACCACAATGAAGAGTATGCCCCGCTCGCTGCAACTAGAGAAAGCCCACGTGCAGCGCAGCAACAAAGACCCAACACAGTCAAAAAAATTAAAAAATAAAAATAAAAGTAGCCCTGCCTCCCCAGGGAACCATACAGCATTTCTCCTTGTATATTAAAAAAAAAAAATTTGAAAACTCAGAAATAATGTGAGAAAGCAGAAGCAACACATGGTTTGCCTTCTTTTAAATAAACTTTTTATTTTAGAACAGTTTAGAGTTATAGAAAAATTAAGCAGATAGTACAGAGATTTCTTGTATACTCCACACCCAGATTTCCCTATTAGCATCTTACAATAGTATGGTACATTTTCCACAACTAATGAACCAATATTGGTACACTGTTATTAGCTAAGTTTATGTTTTATTCGGATTTCCTTAGTTTTTACCCAGTGTTCTTTTTCTGATCTAGGATCTCATCCAAGATACCACAATTCTCCAAACTGGATTAATATTCATTCTCAATTTTAGTTGCTATTGTCGATGGACCTTGCTACACTTTCTAGTGACTTCCTATCGGGAAGCTGAAGGTTTTTCTCATTCTTAAAACCACAAGAAGCCCTGTTGTCTTTGCTTCATACTGGCTTGATTCTTCATGGTCTTGTAAGGGAGGGTGGTTTGTCTATTTGCTAATATTTTGGAGTTCATGAAATTGCTTATCATTTACTTTGTGTTGTCAGTAATTTAAAAAAATGTGTCTGTTATACTTATTCTCTTTGACTCTGTGTATAAATTTGGGATATCATAAAACCTATCTTCTGCTCTGTCATCTTATCAAAATATTTGTCTTTTTCTCATTAAATAAACATCTTTATAACACAAATTCATTTTAACTTGTGGTCACAAAATATATAATTTTTCCTTTGATATGCAAGACACTTGTTTTCTGTGTATTTGAATAATTGGAATGGCGGGTATTTGTTGTTGGGCAGAAGAGATAGATAAGCAAAATTGCAAAATAGCATAAAAAAATTACTTCCAGTCTACTATGTAGTAGAATAATCAGCCTCTCTCTGTATATTTTAATAATGCAAGACTAAATTTGACTCCATCATCAATATTCCCAGTATGAACTATAGTAGATTGGATGGTGCCTCCCCCGACCACCAATTAAAAAAAAAAAAAAAAAAAGCTATGTCCACTGGGAAGCTGTTAATGTGACATTATTTGGGTGAAGGGTTTTATAGATGTAATTAAGTTAAGAAACTCAAAATGAGATCATCCTGCATTAGGTTGAGCCCTAACTCCAACAGCAAGTGTCCCTATAAGAGAAGAAAAGGGGAGATCACAAAGAGAAGGAGGCAATATGAAGACAGAGCAGAGACTGCAGTGATGCATCTATAAGAGAAGGATTACTGGCAGCCACTAGAAGCTAGGAGAGAGGCACGGAACAACTTCTTCCTCAGAGGCTCTAGAAGGAATCAACACTGCCGACATGTTGATTTTGTACCGTGACCTACAGAACTGTGATAATAAATTTCTGTTGTTTTAAGCCACCCAGTTTATAGTAATTTGCTATGGAAGTCCTAGGAAATTAATACATATATTATCAAACACCAGATATTTTTTTCTGCTTCTAAAGATCCTATATAATTTATTAAAAATATAACTTTAGTAAATCAATTAAGTAAGGCCTGTCATTTCACAAATGATGCTGTATTATTGGACAAGCATATGTTAAAAAAAAATAGAACCTAAAAACATATCTCACATCTTGGACAAAACTAATTCAGAATGGATCATAGACTTAAATATAAAATATAAAACCATAAAACTTTAAGAAGAAAATATAGAAGAACATATATATAACATTGGGTTTGATGACACTTCTAGCTACAAACAAAAAGAACAATCCATGAAAGAAAAAAATTGATAAATTGGACTATATCAAAATTAAAGTATTTTGCTCTTTAAGAGAAAAAGCCATGGACTCAGAGAAAATATTTGCAAATCACATCTCTGATTAAAAAAAATAAAAATAAAAAAACTTGTATAGAAAATATATAATCATCTTATAAAACTCAGCAGCAAGAAAACAAGATTTAAAATTTTTAAATAAGTTACAGATTTGAACAGACACTTCACCAAAGGAGATATATGGATGGCAAATAAACTCATGAAATGATGCTTTAACATCATTTGTCATTACGGGAAAACAATTTAAAACTGCAATGAGATGCTACTGTACAATTATTAAAAATGTCAAAAAAAATTTTAAAAACCTGACAATAACAAATTCTGACAATGATGTGGAACAACAGAAACTCTCATTCATTACTGGTAGAAATGGTCAGTGGTACCACCCTGAAAGATAGTTTGGGAGTTTGTTGTAAATTATACATAGATTTACCCTATGGTCCAGCAAAGCATTCCTAGAAATCTGTTCAAGTTAATTGCATACTTATGTTCACACAAAACCCATGTTTACAGCAACCTGTTCATAATTGGTAAAACCTGGAAACAACCCGAATACTCTTTGACTGGGGAATGGATAAACAAACTGTGATCCATCCACAGATTGGAGTACTAGTCTGTGATGTAAAGGAACGAGTAACTGATTCATGAAACATCATGTATGAATCTCAAATTGATTTTTCTAAGTGAAAGAACCAGACTCCAATGTGACACTCTGGAAAAGGCAAAACTCTAGGATTAGAAAATAAATCAGAGTTTGCAAGGAGTTGATGGAAGGTGGAGTGATTGACTACAGTGGAAATGTACTGGGGAAATTTTAGGGTGCTAGATTTGTTCTGTATGATACTGGGGTGGTCAAAATCCGTGGAACAAGTATATCACACAGAGTGAACTTAAATGTATGCAAAATTAAAAAAAAAATCCAAACACGATGTTGAGGAAACCAAGATAGAATGCAAACTGTATCAAATGAATCCAACAGCATTACAAATGTATAGTATATTTGCACTGAAGGGGGTAGATTGACCTAATAACTTTGAAACTGAATTAAAATCAGACATCAGTATGAACTCTTGTTTAGCTTAATATAAATATACAGATGGATAGATACAGAAATAATTATAGGTATATGTGTATCACATTGGTTAGTATACATAAATATACTCTAGCTCAGTCTTTAGATGATCTAGAAACAATTACAACTAAGTAACAACTAAAAGGTAATGAGGGATCTTGAACCAGAACTACCTAGCCTAAATTTCTCTCAAATTCCTGATCCAGAGAAATGATGAGATAATAAATGTTTACTCTTTTAAGCTGCTAAGTTTGGGGGTTATTTGTTATGTAGCAATAGAGAACTAATACATATCCCAGTAATGCCTTTTATAGCTATTTCTTTTCACTCCACAATGTAATCTAAGTTCTTGCATTGGAATTAGTCATCATTTCTCTTTTTTTAATATCCTAAATTGTGGGATCATTCCTGAACCTATCTTTACCTTTGTTAATATTGACAGTTTTCAAGAATTCAGGTTAGTTATTTTGTAGATTCTTTAGTTTGGGTCTGTTTGATGTTGCCTCCTGATTAAATTTACGTTATTGATTTTGGGGCTGTGATATTTATAATTCCTGTGGATTGCAGAGTATTTTTATGGCAACAAATAATTTTAAACAACCTAAATGAATGAAAAGAATTGGTTAAACAAATTGTAGTCTTCCTGATCAATAGAATACAGTAACAGCATTAAAAATTATGATACAAATTAAGTTTTGTTTGTTTTTTTATTAGTCATCCATTTTATACACATCAGTGTATACATGTCAATCCAATTCTCCAAATTCATCACATCACCACCCCCACCCACCGCTGCTTTCCCCACTTGGTGTCCATATGTTTGTTCTCTACATCTGTGTCTCAATTTCTGCCCTACAAACCAGTTCATCTGTACCATTTTTCTAGGTTACACATATATGTGTTTATATGCGATATATGTTTTTCTCTTTCTGACTTACTTCACTCTGTATGACACTCTCTAGATTCATCCACGTCTCTACAAATGACCCAATTTCGTTCCTTTTCATGGCTGAGTCATATTCCATTGTATATATGTACCACATCTTCTTTATCCATTCATCTAAATGGGCATTTAGGTTGCTTCCATAACTTGGCTATTGTAAATAGTGTTGCAATGAACATTGGGGTGCATGTGTCTTTTTGAATTATGGTTTTCTCTGGGTATATGCCCAGTAGTGGGATGGCTGGATCATATGGTAATTCTATTTTTAGTTTTCTAAGGAACCTCCATACTGTTCTCCATAGTGGCTGTATCAATTTACACTCCCACCAACAGTGCAAGAGGGTTCCGTTTTCTCCACACCCTCTCCAGCATTTACTGTTTGTAGATTTTTTGATGGTGGCCATTCTGACTGGTGTGAGGTGATTCCACATTGTAGTTTTGATTTGCATTTCTCTAATAATTAGTGATATTGAGCATCTTTTCATGTGCTTCTTGGCCATCTGTATGTCCTCTTTGGAGAAATGTCTATTTAGGTCTTCTGCCCATTTTTGGATTGGGTTGTTTGTTTTTTTAATATTGAGCTGCATGAGCTGTTTATATATTTTGGACCTTAATCCTTTGTCTGTTGATTCATTTGCAAATATTTTCTCGCATTCTGAGGGTTGTCTTTTTGTGTTGTTCATAGTTTCCTTTGCTTTGCAAAAGGTTTTAAGTTTCATTAGGACCCATTTGTTTATTTTTGTTTTTATTTCCATTACTCTAGGAGGTGGATTAAAAAAGACCTTGCAGAGTGTTCTTCCTGTGTTTTCCTCTAAGAGTTTGATATTGTCTGACCTTACATTTAGGTCTTTAATCCATTTGGAGTTTATTTTTGTGTATGGTGTTAGGGAGTGTTCTAATTTCATTCTTTTACATGTAGCTGTCCAGTTTTCCCAGCACCACTTATTGAAGAGGCTGTCTTTTCTCCACTGTATATTCTTGCTTCCTTTATCAAAGATAAGGTGACCATATGTGCATGGGTTTATCTCTGGGCTTTCTATCCTGTTCCGTTGATCTATATTTCTGTTTTTGCACCAGTACCATATTGTCTTGATTACTGTAGACTTGTACTATATTCCGAAGTCAGGGAGTCTGATTCCTCCAGCTCCGTTTTTTTCCCTCAAGACTGCTTTGGCTATTCGGGGTCTTTTGTGTCTCCATACAAATTTTAAGATATTTTGTTCTACTTCTGTGAAGAATGCCAGTGGTAATTTGATAGGGATTGCATTGAATCTGTAGATTGCTTTGGATAGTATAGTCACTTTCACAATGTTGATTCTTCCAATCCAAGAACATTGTATGTCTCTCCATCTGTTTGTATCATCTTTAATTTCTTTCATCAGAGTCTTATAGTTTTCCACATACAGGTTTTTTGTCTTAATTGTTTTGTGTTTGTTATTGTAGGTCTTTTCCTTCTCTTGTGTTTCCTGCCTAGAGAAGTTCCTTTAGCATTTGTTATAAAGCTGGTTTGGTGGTGCTGAATTCTCTTAGCTTTTGCTTGTCTGTAAAGCTTTTAATTTCTCCATCGAATCTGAATGAGCTCCTTGCTGGGTAGAGTAATCTGAGATCCTTACTGGGTAGAGTAATCTTGGCTGCAGGTTTTTCCCTTTCATCACTTTAAATATGCCTTGCCACTCCCTTCTGGCTTGCAGAGTTTCTGCTGAAAGATCAGCTGTTAACCTTATGGGGATTCCTTTGTATGTTATTTGTTGCTTTTCCCTTGCTGCTTTCAATATTTTTCCTTTGTATTTAATTTTTGATAGTTTGGTTAATATGTGTCTTGGCATGTTTCTCCTTGGGTTTATCCTTTATAGGACTCTCTGCGCTTCCTGGACTTGATTGGCTATATCCTTTCTCATGTTAGGGAAGTTTTCAACTATAATCTCTTTGCATATTTTCTCAGTCCCTTTCTTTTTTTCTTCTTCTTCTGGGACCCCTATAATTCGAATGTTGGTGCATTTAGTGTTGTCCCAGAGGTCTCTGAGACTGTACTCAATTCTTTTCATTCTTTTTTCTTTATTCTGCTCTGTGGTAGTTATTTCCATTATTTTATGTTCCAGGTCACCTATCCGTTCTTCTGCCTCAGTTATTCTGCTATTGATTCCTTCTAGAGAATTTTTAATTTCATTTATTGTGCTGTTCATCATTGTTTGTTTGCTCTTTAGTTCTTCTAGGTCCTTGTTAAACGTTTCTTGTATTTTCTCCATTCTATTTTCGAGATATTGGATCATCTTTACTATCATTACTCTGAATTTTTTTTCAGGTAGGCTGCCTATTTCCTCTTCATTTCTTTGGTCTGGTGAGTTTTTATCTTGTTCCATCATCTGCTGCATATTTCTCTGTCTTCTCATTTTGCTTAACTTACTGTGTTTGGGGTCTCCTTTTCACAGGTTACAGGTTCATAGTTCCTGCTGTTTTCGGTGTCTGCCCCCTGTGGGTAAGTTTGGTTCAGGGGCTTGTGTAAGCTTCCTGGTAGAGGATACGCGTGCCTTTGTTCTGGTGGGTGGGGCTGGATCTTGTCTTTCTGATGGACAGGGCCACGGCCGGTGGTGTGTTTTGGGGTGTCTGTGAACTTAGTATGATTTTAGGCAGCCTCTCTGCTAATGGTGGAGTTGTGTTTCTGTCTTGCTAGTTGTTTGACATGGGGTGTCCAGCACTAGAGCTTTCTGGCCATTGAGTTGAGCTGGGTCTTAATGTTGAGATGGAGATCTCTGGGAGAGCTTTTCCTGATTGATATTACATGGGTCCGGGAGGTCTCTGGTCATCCAATGTCCTGAACTCGGCTCTCCCACCTCAGAGGCTCAGGCCTGACAACAGGCCAGAGCACCTCGACCCTGTCAGCCACACAGCTCAGAAGAAGAGGGAGAAAAAAAGAAAGAAAAATAAATAAATAAATAAATAAAATTATTAAAATTTAAAAATTATTAAAATCAAAAAAATTTTAAGTAATAAAAGAAAAAGAAGAGAGCAACCAGACCAATAAACAAATCCACCAAGGATATCAAGTACTAAAAACTATACTAAAAAACCCCATAAAAATCAGAAACAAGTCAATCACATACAGCAAACCCTAAGTCTACATTGTTCCCAAATTCCACCACCTCAATTTTGGGATGATTCATTGTGTATTCAGATATTCCACAGATGTAGGGTACATCAAGTTGACTGAGGGGATTGAATCCGCTGCTCCTGAGGCTGCATGGAGAGATTTCCCTTTCTCTTCTTTGTTTGCACAGCTCCTGGAGTTCAGCTTTGGTTTTGGCCCCATCTCTGCCTGTAAGTTGCCTGAGAGCGTCTGTTCACCGCCCTGAGAGGAGGGGGTTAAACTAGCGGCTGATTAAGGGGCTCTGGCTCACTCAGGCTGGGGAGAAGGAGGGGTATGGAATGTGGGGTGAGCCTGTGGTGACAGAGACCTGCGTGACATTGCAACAGCCTGGGGCGTGCCGTGTGTTCTCCCAGGGAAGTTGTCCATAGATCACAGGACCCTGGCAGTGGTGGGCTGCGTAGGCTCCCGAGAGGGGAGGTGTGGATAGTGACCTGTGCTTACACGAAGGATTCTTGGTGGTTGCAGCAGCAGCGTTAGCATTTCATGCCCATCTCTGGTGTCTGTGCTGATAGCCACAGCTCGCGCCCATCTCTGGAGCTCATTTAGGCGGTGCTCTGAATCCCCTCTCCTCACGCACCCTGAAACAATGGTCTCTTGACTCTTAGGCAGTTCAGGACTTTTTCCCGGACTCCCTCCCAGCTAACTGTGGCGCACTAGCCCCCTTCAGGCTGTGTTCACGCAGCCAACCCCAGTCCTCTCCTTGGGATCTGACCTCTGAAGCCCGAGCCTCAGCTCCCAGCCCCCACCCTCCCAGGCGGCTGAGCAGACAAGCCTCTCAGGCTGGTGAGTGCTGGTCGGCACCCATCCTCTGTGAGGGAATCTCTCTGCTTTGCCCTCTTCACCCTTACTGCTGCACTCTCCTCCGTGGCTCTGAAGCTTCCCCCCCCGGCTCACCCCCATTTCCACCAGTGAAGGGGCTTCCTAGTGTGTGGAAACTTTTCCTCCTTCACAGCTCCCTCCCAGAGGTGCAGGTCCTGTCCCTATTTTTTCGTCTCTGTTTTTTTCTTTTTTCTTTTGCCCTACCCAGGTACATGGGGAGTTTCTTGCCTTTTGGGAGGTCTGAGGTCCACTGCAAGTGTTCAGGAGGTGTTCTGTAGGAGTTGTTCCACATGTAGATGTATTTTTGATGTATTTGTGGGGAGGAAGGTGATCTCCGTGTCTCACTCTTCCACCGTCTTGAAGCACCTCCCACCTGAGAAGTTTTGATAGAAGAAATGCTACAGTAATTAGAAGGCAAACATTTCAAAGTCTGGATGACAATGCAGAGATTTAGAAATTAATAGTAAGTTCAAGGTCGACTAAGAAAATTTTTTCTAGTGACAAACAATTTTTTCTGACACTTTCAAAGTGTTACAGTAAACGCTGCCTGAACATTGATAGAGAAAAAAAAATCAGTTGTATAATATGCAGTTACCTGTTGTGGCAAAGTTAATAACATTTTTTAGTCTGTAGTATCAGAAAAAAATCACAAGATAGTTCAGTTTATACTGGACACAATCCTTGGAAAACTAGACTGGGCCTCAGATAATAACCCAACTTGAGAACAGAGGCTGCACAAGGCAATGAGCCAGTTGCAATAGGCTAATACCATATTTGAAACATATTCCTGATTATTGCCTACACATTGATTGGATTATGACTTAACGATACAAAAAAATGAGAAGCAATGTCATGCCTCAGAGAAGGTAGTAAGTAATACAATTGTTAAGAAAAAAGCATGATCATAGCATGGAATGTTACAACATAATTGAAACTGAAGTGAAAGTGAGAGGAGGAAAAGGCTCTGAATAAGCAGTACTATAAAAGTACAAAAGAGAATATAATAGCTACTTGAAATGGAACTGGAAATAAACTCTTCCAAATACCCAACAAATAGATGTTTGATTGTGACTGTGTGATCTGGGAAGTTAGCATTGAAGATAGGTCTTAGAAAATAGGCAAGGCTCTGCTGAGTAGAGAATTTGAAGAAAAAGAAAATCATTCATGATTTCCTGATAGTTTCAACAAGAAAGACAGAAAATGGCAGACAAATCATCTGAATGGTAATAACAGCAAACACTTAACAAAGCACTTACTACATTCTAAATGCTTTATACATATTAACTAATTTAATCCTTATAACAACCATCTCCAATTGATACCAGTATTATTGTCCTTTTTAAGATGAAGAACATGAAGAGATATTGAATAATAGGGCTGAACTCAACAGAACTAGTAAGTGATGGAGCCAGATTTTGGATTCAAGAAGCTTTGGAGAGGTCCTTGAGAGGATATGACCTCCAATTGTTGTGAGCCGGATCTGGGCAATCAGAGGTTCCTCACCGTCTCCCTTGCCTTTGGAAGGTACATTCTGCCCACGGTTCCCATAGCCAGAGCTCTTTCAATAATGTAACTTTGAAAGAGTAAGGTGTTATTGAGACCATCTGGATGGTATTTATGATTAAACCCCATAAAACCTCTATACAAACTTTTAACATTCTTATAGGCAATTGTGGAGATCTACTTGTCTTGTGGCCACCCAAGATAAGCCTTGTGTGTAAGTTCCCTTGTTTATTAAACCTGCCACCTGCTAAACAGGAATGGTCTGCCTCTGTCTTGGGACTCTCCTTGCCCTCCATGTACAAGGGCCAGTTTTGAATTTCACCCCAGGAATTCCCTAGGCTGTGAACCAACGGGAAGACTGGCTCCAAATCTATATTCTTAAGTATTATGCTATTCTACCTCCATAAGGCAGGACTGTAGCATGATCAGACCCTTGGGTAAGAATGGAAAGCATGTAGTTAGAATGCTGTCACTCTCCACAGGGGTACTATTTACAGGCTTTGGCAATCAGTATTGGCAGACCTTCCCACTCAGCCTCAGATTGCTTAAGTCAGCACACTAGAAACCATTCCCAATAAATCAGAACTGGCTTGGAAGTTGAAAACTATGAAGAAGAAAAAAAAGAAAGAAAACTATGTAGTACGCCTGCTAGAGTAGCAAATTCTCTCAGAGTGAGAATAAAATAGAAATATTAAGAGCTGCAGATTGGGAGAATAACAATATATTTTTGTAATAATCTAGACTAAGTAAACAACACAAAACATATTGGGGCTGAAACAATTTCAGTGAAATAAAAGAACACCTGACAGTACATTTTGTAACTAAACTAGAAGCTCTTAGAAGGCAGGACCTGAAGCTGGCACCTATATCAGATACCTTTCTCACAGATAAATCTTTTTAGTCTTATTGAAGAATAAGATACAGTATTCCACAGAAGCTAATTTAATCTGAGCTTAATAGTGTATCTTAATTAAAAAAAAAAAAAAACAGGCCTTACTGCTTTATACAGATGGAGAACGTGATCACATAAAGTGTACTAGGGAGGGTGGGAATTGATGTGGAGAAAATGACTCTGTTCTCAATATTAGTAGTTTTTAAATGGCCTATCCTATAAGTAAACTCCTCATAGGATTTTGAGATAAGAACAAGGAGAAGGAAATCCAAATTTTGTATATGATTAAGACAGCAGTTTCTTCAGCTAAACTATCTATTCTATTTTATTCCTTCACAAATAGCTGGGACTGGAGATGGAGCAGGAGAATGTAAGGTGGAAATTTTAGATTAGCAGGAAAATCATTTCTACCATGTCCTTTCTGGGCCTTCATATTATTCAGCATCCCTACACAGGAGTTGTACAGTCTATCAATGCTGTAACTTCAGGTCCTCTAATCAGTGCACATAATATTTGTTTTTTAACAGTTTAGGTAAATTTTGCAGTTTCTTTGAATATTTATAGTTGCTTTATTTGATATCATTTTGCCATTTGAGCCTTGAATGTTTAGTGAAGATGCACTCTACATTTTTTTTTTACTGAATGTGTTATGATTTTCTGCACCCAAACACACATCTTTAATTCCTTCACATATCAATAACAGTCTTTAATGAACTCTGTGTGCCTATAGTATAGGGTATAAACTGTATAGTTCTGTGTATAAGTGTTTGGATTTTAGAGTAAGAAAAGAACACGGCATGTGTCATACTGTACCTCTTTAAGAGTTAAACTTCAATAAAATGAAATTCAACTTAGATGTTTCAAATAAAGGGAAGTTAGGAAAGCGATTACTTGTAGAGGACAGGCAAGGTTAAGAAGGACAGAAAAGGCTGAGGAGGACAACAAGGGATCCTAGACTGGCATTAGCAGTAAACCATTAATTTTGGGGGGAGCTGGAATAGAGGAGGAAGAGGAGGAAGAAGAGGAAGTGGAGAAGGAGGAGTTGGAGGAAAGCCCAACCGGCAGCAACTATAGTCACGGAGAAATGCAGCCCCTTCCAAAGTCTCAATCAGCAAGGAGTAGGAAAGAAACACCAGAAACTTTCTTTCCTCTTGTACTCTAATCTACAAGCGGCTTCCATGGATGAAACCCAACCAACGTGAACTGGTAAGGGAGATGCATTCCATAGGGGTCGACTTCTTGAGGCACAGAGCAAGGTAAAAAAGGTAGAGAACAGGTGTGGTTAGGGAAAAGCAAACTGATAACAGTCAGTTTGCAATTCTTTACTCTCTACGAATATCAGTAATCCTCAGTAATCAGTAATTAGAAAAATATTTCTAATCAGTAATTAGAACCAGTATTTCTAATCAGTAATTAGAAAAATATTTTTTTTCTAATTGGCAAAATTAGGTACAATATAGTATCTATTTACCAGACTTGTGATGTTTATATATAGCTAAAGGACCCAAGCTCAGAAAATAAGGAAAACAATTTCAGAGAAATATATATATATATATATATATATATATACACACACCCATGTATACAAATATATATACATATTTGATAAATATTTATGTGATTACTTGCAATATGTATGATTATCTGAAATATTTGTATATTCTTCTTTCGTACAAATAAAGTATGCTCAGTGTTCAATAAAGGAGAGAGAAACTTCTAGCCAAAGATGACAGCTTAAATTTTTTTTTCCTTGCTCGCCGCAACTAGAGAAAGCCCATGCGCAGCAACGAACACCATCGATGAAGATCCAACACAGCCAAAAATAAATAAATAAATAAATTTAAATTAAAAGAAAAAGAATGACATCTTAGAAAAGATACTGCGAAGTGAAATTGTAGAACATGCAGAAAAATTTATGGATAGGTATCTACAAAAGTATGTAAGTGAAAAATTAGGTAAATTAACTCAAGGGGGTAAAACAGCTTTTTCAAAAAAGGAAATATGAAATACAATTTTGGAGTGAACAGTATTTACATTATCATAAAAAGGAAAATAGTGATTTCTAATTTAACTAAAAGGAGTGAAGTTGATATTTTAAGATGGGAAAAGGGAATTGGGGTTGATTATACAAGTGAGCCAAATTTTCATTTCTGTTAAATGGACAAATCAAAGAAAACAATTACTAGAATTTTATTAGAAATATGGAGATAATCATCAAAAAAGGAGGTTAAAAAAAAGCTCAATCTTTTACTGCTGAATAACAGGACTGAAAACTGCTCGTTCAAAAAAAATATGTATATGTATTATTTTGTTTGCTTCCCCTAATAGTAGGGCCTGAGACAAGGGCTTATGTGTGAGTAATTTATTTGTGAATGTGATCCCAGGGACAAGAACAAGGGTTAGTGAAGTAAAGCAGGAATAGAATACCAACAAAACATGTATCATTGTTGGTAGCTGTGACTGGTGACTAGGTGTTCAATATATAACCAAGATGGAAAAAAATACCTGATGCAGAACAGTCAGTATTTCAGTCAGAACTGAAATCAGAATCCAATGTTTATGACTAATTTTGCTTGTTCAAATAATCAGAAATGCCCATTACTGAAACAAACAAATGGAGGTCAGAGATACTTGAGACTAGACCATACATCTCCCTGAGCATCCCATTTCCTGGGCCATTCTCCAGTCAACCAGTCAATATAAATTATATATTCTGCATTTGCTTTGCCAACTCCTTTGCATTTCCATGAGGAAAACACACACACACACACACACACACACACACACACACACACTAAGTGGAGTCAAGAGATTGAGTTTCTCACGCCATGTGTGATTTTTTAAAAGTAGCAAAGTTTTTCAGGGCTTCAATTTTCTTATCTGTAAAATAAGCACTTCTAATCTCCCACATGGTATAATTCTATTAACTAAGCAAAGAGATGTGCAAAATGCCTTTATAAAGGGTTCACAGCTAAGTCACCTGAGCTTCATGCAAAATTCCTCACTTGAGGCATATCATACAGATATGTTTTGGCAACAGCTGAAGACATCCTTTCTGAAAGCTGTGTTGAAAGCAATGCCAAATATCACTTACATCATTTATTCATTTTCCCATTTATTTTCTTTCAAAATAATGCCAAAACTGACAACCACAATTTGCATTAGTTCTCTCCCCACTGGACACAGCCTCAGTGACATAAAGTAACTAAAAAGGACACAAAGAGGCATCAAAAATTCTGACTTAATTTGTGATTTGGATGACATTCCATCTAGTCAATCTAATCATCTAGTAAATCTAAGCTAGTCAATCTTAATAGAACACGTAGCCTATCAATACCTTATAGATTGTACTTTCAATAAATCTATAGTGTCCAACTGTTCTTGCTGCAGTGCTTCCTTTGCACGTATAATGTATTTCAATACACTTAAGTGTTGTTGGTGTGGCTTTATATGTACAATTGCTCTTTAACCATTTATATGGAGTAAAAATGTTGTTCTTTTTAAGAAGTAAAGTTTAACAATTATTAAACTGGCTAGAATGAGGAAAAGTAATAAAACATTAAATAAAATGCTGACTAACAAAAAAGGGGACTATGAATAGGTTCAGTTAAAAGTTGTGTATAAATTAAAACAACAATGAGATACCGCCAGGCACGTATTAGAATGACTAAAATATTTTTTTTTCTAATTGGCAATATTAATTGTTGGTAAAGAGAGGGAGCAAAAGGAACTCTCATTTACTGCTGGTGTGAATGCATAATGTACAACCATTTTGGAGCATAGATAGATGGTAGTTTGTTACAAAGCTAAGCATAGCTTTACTGTAGGGTCCAAAAATCATGCTGCTAGTGATTTACTCAGTTTATTTGAAAAGGTATATCTACACAAAGCCCTGAATATTCATAACATCCTCATTTATAATCAGTAAAAACTTCGAGCAACCAAGATGTCCTTCAAGTTGAATGGATAAACAAATCAAGGTACATCTGTACAATGAAATATTAATCAGCAATAAAGAGAAAATAGCTATCAAGCCATGAAAAAACATGGATGAATCTTAAATGTACAATACCAAGTGAAAGAAGCCAGTCTGATATGTTATTTTAAATATAAGACATTCTGGAAAAAGAAAATCTATAATAATGGTGAAAAGATCAGTGATTGGGAGGACTTCAAGGATGGGCAGAGTTGATTAGGTGAAGCACAGAAAATTTTTCAGTCTGGCAAAGTTGTTCTGTATTACTATACTGTACTTGTTGATACATGACATTAAGCATTTGCCCAAATTCACAGAACTGTACAGCACTAAGAGAGAACCTTAACATGCAAATTTTAAAAACTCAGGTCAATGGATCTCAGGATGGAATGCAGAAGGTGACAAAACAATCTAACTTTGTTACAAATGTTTGAAATAACTTCACCAAAGAGGGAGGGAGGAAATGTGTTTACCTAATTAAGTTTGGGAACTGCTGGGATCTCTAAGACTAAAGGCAAAAGGAACTGTCTATAAACACTAGTTGGTAAAGTTATTTTCCACCAGCGGTTTGGGGTTAACAATTCTGAGATCGGTATACTTGTATACTGGAAACTGACCAATTAAGTAAAGGGATGACAGATGGTGGAAACCAGGTTTCTCACATTTGGCATATAAGGTTACAGACAAGCAAGGAGAGAAGTCTACAATGATCTATGTCATAATGAATTAGATTTGGAGACATTAGTATGAATTCATGTTTAGCTTAATATAGATACAGATGTTTGCATATAGAAATATTTACAGATATATGTCTGTACATGGGTTAGCACACACACACACATATATATATTTGCTAATTCTGTCAGCTGAGATGGCCTACAAGCAATGACACCCCCGTAGCAACAAGCACAGTGAGGCCCAGAACTTGATTTCTGATACCATTCTCTAATAAGAGGAACCAGGGTTCTGCAGAGAAATGGATGATTCTAAGACTGGTGCAGTAAATACCCAAGATGAGCCTGGAGCTTCTTTTAGTAACAGAAAGTAAAGAAGTGCTTAAAAACAAAACAAACAAAAAACACAGCACATTGATTGATATGTAAAAGGAACGCAAGAGCCAACGCAAAGAGCTCCCAATGGCCAAAACTGCAACAACTTGAGCAATAAAATAAGTGATATTGAATCATATAACCCAAAATATAAAATAAATATTAATGACTCAATACTGATATAAATAAATTATTGAATAAACAAATAAATGGGAGAGAATAGGCAAATAATCTGTGAAGAATTCCAAATAATTTATGTAGATACCCTGCCCTCAAAGCAATGGAGCATAAATCGCCACTCTTTGAGTAGGGGCTACACATAGTGACTCCTTCCAAAGAGTAAAGTATGGAAAGCGGAAAAAGACTAACTTCACAGTAGAGAAACCTGAGAAACACTATCTCAGCCTAGTGATCAAAATCAAAATCAGTAGTGCTAAGTCATGTTGATAGAATGTAACCTTGATGGGATGTGATGAAAATGGCAGTTCACCTCTGGGGTCTTCCTGCCAAAAACATGTAACTCCAGGCTTACCAGGAGGAAAAACATCAGACAAATGTCAGTTGACAGGCATTCAAAAAGATAGCGGATCAGACTTCTTTAAAACTGTCAAGGTTATCAAAAGCAAGGAAAGTATGAGAAACCATCCCTCAACCAAGTGGAGTCTGAAGGGATTACGACTAAAATTAATGTGGTATCTTGAATGAGATCTTGGAATAGAGAAAGGACATTAGGAAAAAATTAAGGAAATTTGAATGAAGTATGGACTTTAATAATAATATATCAATATTGTTCATTCATTGTGACAAATATTCCACAGAGGAAACAGAGTTCCAAGTATATTAGAATCTCTGTACTGTCTGCACTTTTCCTGTAATTCTAAAACTATTCCACAGTTTTATTAAAAACAATTAATGTCCTGCATGCAAATTATCAGTCAATTGTCAATTAAGCAGATATTTATTGAGTCACTTTGCTTGTTGAACTGCACGACATTCCCTTGTAGGGAAATTTAGAGCCACTAAACCCAGTCAGGAAGAAAAAAAAAATGGTGGCTTGTAAACAGTCAGGCAGAGACAAACACTTTTCAAATCTACAGATACCAGAAATATCACTGGAAACTTTTAGATATAGAAAACTGAAGTATATAGTAACAGGTTAAAATAAGCATCTAATTGAAGACTTAGTCATGGGCAACTATCCACATCCCTGTAACACTGGATTTGGGAGCAGCAAGAAATGTTCGTGTTTTAAAGAGACAGCAAATTCTTACAAATTCATGATTCTGAACCTCTAAGAAACAAACCATCCCTTAACCTTATTCTGCTACAACCTCTAGCATTTAGAAGGCCTTCATTCCCTGAACTGTGTGAAAAAGTCTAGAAATTTTTAGAGTGTATTTGCAGCTCAAAAGATGCTGGAATGCCACAGACAGGGACTGTTAAACTTAACAGAAATGACTACCATTATTTACTCTTTTAAATCTTGACGCTAACTATTTCTCTGGGCTATCGGGCTTAATTCTATCATAAATAATGGCGATCTATTTAAGATGTGCCTAAATGATTTTTCCCCTCTCCTGTCTCATATCACTATTGATACATTTTTAAAACTAATTGACTCTTTAGAGAAAGTTAATAATTAACCAAGAAATTTCTATTAATGAAAGTGTTATATTGATTTTCCCTTAAAACGTGCATCCATTTTTATTAACATCTTATATTATCCAGGTGACAACTTGGGTCACAAGGTCTTTAAAAAATTGAGGTAAGTTTGCTTTGAAGTTCTGTGTCACATTAGACTGACCGCGATTTTCCCTTTATTTATGAAATTCCTGTGATGCTGCTTTTGGCCACATGATTACATGTGGCACAATTTTTTTCCCACTGAATTCTTACCATCTGCTCTGCACCCTGTTTCTGCTATCCAGAAATTGATATAAATTTGCAACTCAGCTCCCTTCCTGTAATTCAAAGAAAACCAAAATACTCACACAAGCTCTTTGTGGATGTAGTAGATTTTACAGAAAGTTTGGTATGGTGATGGGGCTTATAAGTTAACAAATAGAAAACTGAGCGTTGGGCTTTCCTGGTGGCGCAGTGGTTGAGAGTCCGCCTGTGGATTCAGAGGACGCGGGTTCGTGCCCCGTTCCGAGAAGATCCCACATACCGTGGAGCGGCTGGGCCCGTGAGCCATGGCTTATGAGCCTGTGCGTCCAGAGCAAGAGGAGAGGCCACAACAGTGATGAGGCCCGCGTACCGCAAAAAAAAAAAAAAAAATAATTGAGTGTTAAATATCTTTGGTATAAAAGAATTTATTCACTTATTCTGCATCTTCCTTCTGTCATCTTCCATGTCTCCGTAATCTTCTTTTCCCCTTCACTTCTGTGTCACCTTGCTGTGTCTTTCTATGTATATGTAGATGAAAGAAAAAAGGCAAAGCCAGAAATTTTTTCTTAAAGCAAATTCTTCCCATTTTATTCTGTAGAATAATGCACCTTTCCCCAGTGTCCTCCTCAAATTCAGCTTTGATACATTTGTCTAATCCAGTATTTGCTGGGTTACACTTCTACTTATGAGCAAGACATAGAACTATTTATTTTTCACTTCAGAATTTAATTACCTAAAATTTACCTATGAGCTGATGCTCCAGACATTACAATGGAATTGTACCAAAGCAACCAAAGCTACAAAATATGCAATTGACTTCATACATATGCACATGGAAGAATTCCTCCTTCAATGTCATACACATTGTTAAAACTTATGTTCAAGTGTAGTCTTTTTCTTATTTGGTTTTTCAGAATCATTTGACAGAGGTAATGACTCCTTCCTGGAAAGTTACTCTTTATTTGAACTCTGGGACACTATTTTGTCCTGGTCCTCCTATATTACTAGATCCTCCTTTTCAAGCTTCTTTGCTAGTTACTTACCAATATTCTGGTATCAAAATATTGGAGAGACAGAGTACTCTGTCTTTAGTCCTTGTCTCTTCTATTTTTACTCCCCAGATGACCTCACGTTAACTCATGAGATTTATATTTTATCTATATCTGATCACCAAATTTTATCTTTTTCTAATCTCTCACCTGAAGTCTATACTTGTCTATCCAACCACTTACATTAAATTTCCTTTGGGGAGTCTAAATCCCCCCAAATTTAACATGCCCCCAAACTGAACAATTTATTTCCCCCAAATCTTCATCTCCTATATTTTTCTCTATCTACATAATTTAAAGCACTGTTCTTTCTTTCAAACCCCATATCTAACCTTTCAGCTGTGTAACTATCTTCTTTTAAAATAAATCCCAAGTTTAACCATCTCTCACCACCTCATTGCTACCATCTTGTCCAAACCACTATCATCTCTTCCATGGAAGAGTCCTTCTTCCATACTTATTCATTTAGTTTTTTTTTCTCCATGAAGCACTTTAAAACGTAGTTAACATGTTCTCCCTCAGATCAAAAGCCCTCCAATGGACACCAGTCTCACACAAGGTAAATCCTCAATGTTTAACATGATGAACAATGTTCTGTATAATTAGGTTCTTGACTGTATTTCTGAACTGATCTCACCTGATCTCTCTCCTGGGCCATTGTAGCCACACTGACTCCTTTGCTATTTCTTGAACAAATCAATCACATTCACTCATCAGAACCATTTCACTTGCTGTTCCCCAGAATTTTCTATTCCCTTAGTCCATTTAAGTTGCTTCTAAAATGGAACCTTCTCAATTAGACCTTTCCTGTCTATAATACCTAAGGTGATATACCCTCCCACAAACAAACTACCCCCATCCTTCCTTGCTTAATTTTTCTCCATAACATTTATTAACCCCTGTCATATTATACATTCCTTTATTTGTTATCTTTTTTCCCATTAAAAGGTAAGTTTAGTGTCTGGCATGTAGGAGATACTGATATTTCTTTAATTTACAAATCATTTCTTTCCAAACAATGTTTTAAAATTTTTTTAGAGATTTTTACCATTCACTAAAAGTATGTACTATCATAAACTATTTTAGAGATAGAAAACCTATGCAGAAAAAGTGTGGATAGATTTATATGTCAATATATTCTTTTCTAATGAAACATTGGCATCCTGAGATTGTATCAAAGTTTAAAACATTTTTTTCAGTATGTAAATAACTCACATTGGCAGTAAAGCTATATTTAACTTGACTTGGAAAATGTATGTTATCAGCAACCTGCGTTCCAAGTTAGGCTAAAAAGAAGTTTGAGTATTGTTTTCTCTTTCAATCGAAGAAACAAAGAGGTAGTGTTTCGAAAGAATAGAAAAGAAATTAGTAGCTCTAATCCCTATTCTTTGTATTTACATTGGGCCATTAACTCACCTTCATTTTCACAGCTTCTGCCATTTAACCATAGGCTTAAGAAAGCTAAAATGTTCTTTAACTGAAATTACTTCCATTTAACCACATGATACGTGAGACGCAATCCCAGCAAATTTTAGACGGACTCAGTAAGAAGATTTCTTTGATGATACTACAAGAATTCAGTGGAGCAGCCAATATCTAAATTCAATTTTATAAAGATAGACTCGCTCTGGGGGAAGTCATCAGTGAAAAAAATGCCACCTGAGGAAATTATAAACCAAAAGAAACAACTTCTTACAATGAATACACCTACATATCTTCAACTAAAGTGTTATGGAAAGCATAAAAATAAGATTCTCAGAAGAAAAAAAAAAGATATAATTTCCTCTTTTCTATTCTGTAGAAAACTGTTTCCTTATAAGATGAAGTTACTTATCTTTGGGGAAAGACACAATAAAACTGCTTCTCAGACGTCCTAAAAATTCATGGAATAATACATATGACTAATGTAACACTTTAGTCTTTTTTTAGTGATGATCTTTTTCCAAATAGTAAATGTATTTAACAAATCCAAGTTCTATTCATCTACACATGGAATAGAATTAGACAATATTCCTAAGTGAATAGTTTGGATAGATTCATGTAAATAATATAGAAATAGGAGAGAGTTGGATGGAGAAGGATGAGGTGAGCCTTCACTAACTGTAGAACTATATTTATGTTTCCAAATCATGTCTAAACTGGCCAATTCAATTTAAATTACAGCCATACCTCACTTGATTACACTTTGCTTTACTGTGCTTTGCAGTTACTGCAATTTTTACATATTGGAGGTTCGTGGCAGCCCTGCATTCAGCCAGTCTATTAGTGCCATTTTTCTAAATGCATTTTCTCACTTTGTGTCTCTGTGTCACATTTTGGTAATCCTCACAATATTTCAAACTTCTTCTTATTATTTATACTTGTTATGCTGATCTGTGA
Organism: Pseudorca crassidens; assembly: GCF_039906515.1. Lineage (NCBI taxonomy): Eukaryota > Metazoa > Chordata > Mammalia > Artiodactyla > Delphinidae > Pseudorca > Pseudorca crassidens. The sequence goes on from NC_090297.1 coordinate 90,120,210, forward strand.
TCAGAGGTCTTTGAATGCTGGTGGGCTTCCCTGGTGGCACAGTGGTTGAGAATCTGCCTGTCAATGCAGGGGACATGGATTCGAGCCCTGGTCTGGGAAGATACCACATGCCGCGGAGCAACTAAGCCTGTGCGCTGCAACTACGAGCCTGTGCTCAGTAAGAAATGTATTCTTAAAATACATTTTTTAAGGCTATAGCTGCCATGCATAGAGATTCCTCTGATGCATCTGGCAAATAAATTGAAAACCTTCTTGAAAGGAGTCACCATTTTAGCTGCTATTAAGAGCATTCATGATTTATGGGAAAAGGTCAAAATATCAACATAAATAGGAGTTTGGAGGAAGTTGATTCCAACCCACATGGATGACTTTGAGGGTTTCAAACTTTCAGTGGAGGAGGTAACTGCAGATGTGGTGGAAATAAATATCAAGAGAACTAGAATTAGAAATGGAACCTGAAGATGTGATGAATTGCTGTAAACTCATGATAAAACTTTAACAGATGAGGAGTTGCTCCTTATGGATGAGTAAAGAAATTGGTAAGATGGAATCAACTCTTGGTGAAGTTACTGTGGTTGGGCTGCACCCCAGAGACCTGCAAGCCCGGTACTTGTCCAATCTCAAGACTGAAGAAAGAGCTTGGAGTCAGCAACAGAGACATCAATAGTTTAATAGATGGAAGATCTCACACCTCTGAAGCAAAAGGGTCCTGAAGTGACACCCCACCGTGAACAGCAGATGGTGGGCAGAACATGGCAGTGGCCATCTTTGCTTCTGGGGGAATAGGGAAACTACCAGTTATAGGGGGAACTGACATCAGATTGACCCATCAGTTACCAGTGAAACCAGCAGAGGGACACAGCCCTCTTAGCCCCTCAGGCTAAGTACCTTCTTGGGACAGAGGTTTTCCCTTTATTAAACTATCAAAGGGGAGCCATTCTGATCTAAAGATTAGAACAATCACTAGGGTGGGGAGATAATCTGTACTTATTTACTGATTAAGCTCTACAATTAAGGGGGAAGGTCAGTCATGGTTCAACAGGGGTTGTGCAGAGAGCAAGCAAATGGGGTGGCCTGATCATACAGCTGTGAAGACTGTTGAAATGACAACAAAAGGTTTAGGATATTACAGAAACTGAGTTAATAAAGCAGTGGCAGGGTTTGAGAGGATTGATCCCCATTTTGAAAGAAGTTCTGTTATAGGTAAACTGCTATCAAACAGCATTGCATCCTGGAGAGAAATGAAAGGAAGAATTAATCATGGCAGACTTCTCTGTTGTCTTATTTTAAGAAATTGTCACAGCCATCCCAGCCTTTAGCAACCACCAACCTGATCAGTTAGCAGCCATCAACATAGAGGCAAGACCCTCTATCAGCAAAAAGATGATAACTCACAAAAGGCTCAGATGATGCTTAGCATTTTTTAGCAATAAAGTATTTTTTAATTAAAGTATGCATATTGGTTTTTTATACATAATACTATTGTACTCTTACTAGAGCACACTATAGTATAAACATAACTTTTTTATGCACTGGGAAACCAAAAAATGTGTGTGACTTGCTTTATTGAGATATTCACTTTATTGCAGTGATCTGGAAAGAACCTGCAATATCTTGGATGGTATGCAATATCTTGGGTGGCAGCTTATATATGTTGCACCTTTCCCCTCCTGAAAGAGGGAGACATCTCCCTATTATAAACAAATTCTCTTGCCAAGAGGCAGGGAAGACTCCTGTGTTCTCACCCACTGAAATGTAAGTGAATGTCTACAAGGGGAAGATTAGACAAGTGTCTCTGGGTTTACATATATCGTGTAAACACATCTCCATTGTAGCTGGTTTAAGGTACAAGGTATGTGTCTTAATGTAGGTAAATCTCTCCAGAAATCTGCAAACCTATTGAGTCATCTTCTAATTTCCAAGGCTTGTCTACTAAACCAAGTTCCAATAAAATTTATTCATAAAGCCCTAACCACAGAGAAACATTAAAAATATATTCTCTATAGAACCACCAATTATCAGAAATGAAAAAGAATAATATTTTTTCTAAATGACAAACTGATGATAGGGTCTTATCAGCTATCTTCAGGTATCTTTATTCATTTTATAAACAATGTTTCTATTTGAGTCACAGATAGAAAAAAATATCACATTCCCCCAGTTTTCATCATGGGATTATTCACTCTTCTGTCCTCACCATTAACAGTTAAAGCTCCTTAAAGAGCATTTTACCCTCTTTCATTTTTTCATTTAAAATCCTTCCCCTAGACTGTCTAACACATACTCACTCCTCATACAATTCAAAAAATTGACATATATACACTAATATGTATAAAATAGATGACAAATAAGAACCTGCCATATAAAAAATAAAGTAAAATTCAAAAAAAATTATATTCATAAAATTATATCTTTAACCCAGAGCTCTCTTCTCACCACCAGTTTAATGAATACAACTGCTTACTTGGTAACCTTACTTGGACATCTCCCAGATACCTGAAACTCAAAAAGCCCATTATTGAAATCATGAACCCCACCAAAAAGGTGGTATTTTCCATATTCCTCATTTCAGTGAATGACATCACATCGCTATGACCCCAATTACATATGCCAGAAACCAAGTCACCCTAATTCTTCCCTCTCCTTCATCTTCATATCTAAGCCATAACCAAATCCTCTAACATTTTAACTCATAAATTTCTCTCAGATCTGTTTCTTTCTCTCCCCACTGTCACAAGTATAATCTGAGCTGCTATTACCCCTTGCCTGAACTGTTGCAATAGCTTTTCTGCACTGTTCGGTATGGTAGTCACTAGCCACACATGTCTATCTACATTTACCTTTAAATTAACTAAAATTCAAAATTCAAAACCTCAAACTAGCCACATTTCAAGTGAACAGCATGGATGTAGAACATTTACCTCACTGAAGAAATTTCTGTTGGATTTCACTATATCTAAAATGTTCTATGTGAATCTGTTTTACTCTTTATCTAATTAGTTAGTCACATTGGACACCAAGTTAGATTTTTAAATACAATTTTAAATAAACCTTAAGTCCCGCCCCCCAACACACACACACACACACACACACACACACACACACACAGTTTAAAATATTTTATTGGCTTTCCTTCTGCTTTTAGATTAGTCTTTACCCTACCATTAAATGAAAGTGATTACTTTGGCTAAAAAATTCTGTACCAAACCCCATGGCTCCTGATTATTCTGCACCCTCATTTAGACTAACTCATCTAGACTCACTCTGTAGTTCGCTATAATCTAACAATATTGATCTTTAAAAAAAAAATTCAAATGACCCTGTCCTTCTTCCCACTTCAGGGCATTTGAATAAGCAGTGCCCTAATCATGGAGTTCTATTTTTTTTCTCTTTTTTTGATTAACCATTCAACCATTAGATATTTCAAATCTGTTGTCAAAACCTCAGATAAGCCTGCCATGACATTCTTGATCAGGTCAAATCCTCTCGCTTTAAGTAATCATGCATAATGCAACTCTCCTTCAAAAGATTTATTATAGCTGCAATTTTACACTAATATGTATGATATTTGATTAAAGAGGGCAGAGATAATATCTATTTTTGCTCGGTTATGGTTAATAGCTCAGTGAAGCTGCTTATACATTTTTGTTGAATGAATTAGAGTCTCCTTTTCTTTCTTTCTTTCTTTTTTTTTTTTTTTTTTGTGGTACGCGAGCCTCTCACTGTTGTGGCCTCTCCTGTTGCAGAGCACAGGCTCCAGACGTGCAGGCTCAGCGGTCATGGCTCACGGGCCCAGCCGCTCCGCGGCATGTGGGATCTTCCTGGACCAGGGCACGAACACTTGTCCCCTGCATCGGCAGGCGGACTCTCAACCACTGCGCCACCAGGGAAGCCCTAGAGTCTCCTTTTAACTTCACTTTTGCAGCTCTCTTTTAATGACAGTGATTTGACTACAATCAAAGACTTATGCAAGTTAACAGGCTTGGTTGGAAACAATGAAACTGACCCTGACTTTAACAAAGATATGGAAGGATATCTAGGAAGTCTGAAGATCAGAAAAGGAAGCTGCTACCAGCAAATAAAACAGCCAACATCTTGTCCTAGTCATGCACAGAATGCTGCCACTGGCCCTGCCAACTCTGAACTCCCACTACTGCTGGCACCACCGGATGCTTAACTCCACTGCACACAGAGTGAATGACCGTCAACTGTTACTTCTTTATTAGTGCCTGTTGAGGGCATCTGACTGGGAGAAGCTCAGTCACACTCCAGTGCTTCAACTGCTAGAGGGCAAAGAGAAGAAATTACAGAAACTTCAAATTTCCTAGTACGAGGTAGGATCTTGCTTCCTACCCAGGCTCTGTTGGGCACTCCTCCCAAAGAGGAAGGGGGTCTAGATGTTGAACAGCTCAATATGTCAGCAAAATATATGATAATCTTTATTTCAAAATCCTCCTTTGTTTCCTCAAACTCCAAACACCCAAAATACATCAATTTTTTTACATGAGGACAACTTTATTTATTTTGTTAACAATACACGAGGATAGTTGGTTTGCTTCATCTGTTTATTCACTGCCATATTGCTAGAAATTAAAACAATACCTGGAATTTAAGCACTCAATATTTGTTGAGTGGATATTATTAAATAAATATTTTTAACATGACAACCTCTATATCAGTGTTTACTATGTGTAAGACGCTGTTGTAAATACTTTAAATATGCTAAATTAATTAATTCTCACCGTAGTCCTATGAGGTAGGTTCAATTACTATCTCAGTCTTAAAGATTATAAAACCTGAGTGCAGGGAGATAACTTTCCCAAGGTCACACAATAGTGAGTAAGAGGGCCTGAATTTTAATTCTTACAAATGATCAAATGTCTATATAACTATTGTATCAAGTAACCTAAAATGGTGACTCTAAAACTTGGTGTACAATTATTTTTTAACAAATCTAATTAAAAATAATGGATTGGTTGACTGATTGATTGATTGATTGGAAAACCTGTGATAGTATTACAACACAGCCAGATTAATGTTTCTAAAACTCAGCTCTGCTCAGAAATTTCAATAGTTCAATGTTCCCTACTAATATCTTAAACCTTAAGTCTAGTTTTGAAGGACTACTGGTGATTTTATACTAGTTTTCTGGTTCTTGACACACAGTTCACCACTGATAGCAATTTCTACTTTTGTCACTGTCATTATTATTACTCTTATTTCCCATTCCATGTTCATATGCACTTCTATGTACCAGTCCTCCTTTGGATATGTGTATTTCTGGAAAATCCCAAGAATTTTATATACTGTGTGTTGTGTTTTGGCAACAGAGGCATAGGCAGCAGCAGCCGCCACGACATATTGTAGAATCCTGATGAGTCATCTGCTTCTAGGAGTGTGGCTCTCACACCACATGGTAACTAACTACTTACTCTTCCTTACACCCGATGTGTCCATAGGTTGCATGGTGATTTTTTCTTTCTCCTGAGCACTCTGCAGAGCAGGACCCGATGCCTGGATAAGACATACAACCAGTGGTCACAGGATGAGTCATTCCTCTAAGCCTAGTGTCAGTTGTTCCTTATGTTGGAGTTGAGACACACAATTTAATCTGAGACACACAGATGGGCACAGGTAGAGGTAAGCAACCCGGGGCCACTTCAAGAAGGGTTCCAAGCATATATTGCTGTTCCTAAACACCAATTATTGAAATTTCTGACTTTGGTCACAGTTGAATCTATAACAGAGTTTTGGTAGGTTTGACAAATGCAGCACAAAGCGGCACTTGGGAGCACAGGTGAAAGGGCAAGCTTGCCAGCAGGCAGCAACACAGCTCAGTGTGCACTGCAGCCAACAAGCTGCGGTTCAAAGTGCATGTTCTCCAGAATGCAGCAAGTAGAGCTGGTTAACAGGGCAAACCTAGAGAAGAAAGACCTCCTGTAGTGGTGGCCATCACCTAGACATCCTGCTCGCAGTACAAATTGCTAGGGTTCAGCCCCTATCTGAGGGTGACCACACAATATGCTTTTTCTCTTGTAGTCCCCACTGTCCCTTATATCTGTCTATCAAAATCCAAGTTTTGATTAGCATTTCATGAAACCTTTGGTAAACCCAATAGATGAGTGATTTTCCACCTGCTGAAGTAGCACAATACTTTGTATATAATATTAATATGGCATGAACAATGTGCTATATAGATGTAGTTATTACCCAGACTATGCTAGAAGTTCCTTTTCAGTAGAACAAGGAGCAAAACCTTTTATAAATATCATTATCTCTCCTAATACATATTCCACACCTACTAAGTAGGTTTCAATGACCTTTGTTAAATTAATCTAATGGCCACTTTATAGACTGGATTAGCAAAATATTTTTTATGAACAACATCCAGTGTAATGCCATGTCTACTCTATAGAAAATATTGACGTTGATATATCAATCAAGTCAGTGGTTTCCAAAAGCTTTATTATAGTTTCTGGATCCCTTTATAAAAACAAAACAAAGCCTACTTTGTGAGCCATGAGAAAGCTAACCTTTCTAAAGGTGGCAAGACTTTGACATAGGCAATTTTTTATTTTTACCTTTCTGCCTCGGGGAATGACAAAAAGCACACTCTTCTAGTGGAGCACGATTTTGAAACTAGCTCCTTGGAAAAGCTAGGCTCGTTCTATTCTCAGCTCTGCTGTGAGGTTGACTGACCCCGGGCGAGACAGCTAATCTGACCGCCTTACTTTTTGTCCCTGAAAAGAGACAGTGGCCGTGGTCTCTTAAATTTTCCTTGAAGTTGTATGGACTAACAAGAAAGATCCATAAAAAGCTTTGAGTTGCTTAAAGAATGATTATTTATAAATGTAAGCTACTGTTATGTTTGAACCAGACTTCAAACTCTTAAATGCTCAATTTATTCAAAGCTGCATCCCATGATGACAATGAGTCATTATGGCACCCTTGAGAGGAAGATATAAACTACATATAAACATTTAAGTTCTTACTCTAATTTAATAACACAAGAAAAGTGTTTGATGTATACTCATCACACACAGTTAACATTATTTTATTATTCAGTTTTGTAATTCTATGAACAAATAATTAAATGTGCTACATTTCAGTCCTGGAGCTTCACACAGTCACTCCTCTGTAGGAATCACAGTGCTTTAGATATAAGTAGCTTTCTCATGTCTTTCTAAATACGTGGTTACTCATGAGTCCTTTTTCCACTTGAACTTGGACATCAGACTGGAATTGAGGAGAATCTTAACAGCATCAAAGCTCTGCTTATAATAAAATGGCCTCCACTAAATCTATAATGTAACAGACAGCGCTGCTTAAGAACAAAGAAATAAACTAGCTTCTGAAATGAGCAGAGGACATTTCACCTTACCACCTTCCAGTTTCTGCTCAAATTCACCTTTACCAAGGAATTGCACTTAACCACACTACTAAATATAGCAGCCACTCAATCTACTTCACCTTGCTCAGTTTTACCTCACTTCTTTTTTTTCTCCATAGTCCTAACTACACGTGACATTATGTGTGTGTTTATATTTGTTTTCCCACCAAAACTCAAGATGCCTCAAAATAGGGAGTCTGCATGTTTTGTTCTTTTTACCACTTTATTTCCAGTGCCTATAGAGCACATACAAAGTGCTTAGTGAACATTTGCTGAATGGATGCCTGCATTATTTCTGATCCACGAAACTACCCAAAACACATCTTTAAATATAGTTGAAGCACAAGGCTTAAATTTTATAAGCGGTAAATTAAAATACTAATCATAGGAAAATATTTTTATATTTTTGACATTTTTATATTATGAAATAATGGCTCAGCCAGTACAAGAATTCAATTAGATGAAATATTATAGAGAAGACATTTTAAAATTCACATATATCAAAGGTCATCTGATTGAAAGCAAGGAAAATTTGTGTGGTTTTACTACCCCCAATCCATTTCAACTATAGCAGTTATGCTTATATTTTTCTTGTTTAAGGTAAGTTTCATTCTACGCAAAGGTTTTGTGGCTTTACAAAGTTTGAAACCACTCATATGAAACTAGTATAAGATGCTATTTTTCAAATAACTATAATTGAATTTAAATGCAAAAATAGTTATTTTTTTCAGAAGGCATGTGTTCAATATTTTTCTAGGATTTAAAAATAGAGTACTGATAAAATAGCAGCTATTACCTTTGCTTTTAAGGAGTTTATGATGTAGTTGTATGTTGGAGAGTCAAAATTAATATGCATAAAATACTATAAGCAATACAAAATATCATTGAGTTAAATATAAAAATCGCTGCATATGTTATATGGCTATGAGGATGGGAAATATTAATGAAGGTGAACACAGAGAAATGAACAAGGAAAATTATGATATTGCAGTTAGTCATTTAGGGTATGAATTAAATGATGGCAATGAGAATGAGGATGATAAAAAAACAGATGTGTCAAAATAAAAAAAGTAGAAAAGCTTAATCTATGTTTAACATACTTTCTTCAATACATTTTGAAATATAAGTGATACATTTTAAAATAATATTTGAAATGTTTATATTAAAATTATTTCACACTTAAAATAAATAAATATTTTATCTGGAAAAATTTACAAATCTCCCATGATACTGAATAAGTGAAATTCCTTTCCATTTTCTCATTCTCATGTATTAGACTCTCACATTATATAATTATGCATTAGAAGCGTGTTTATTTTTCTTGTACAATTTATGAATAGACACTTGTATTTACATTCACTTATCACTTCAGAATGAATATGTAATCATTTTAACTCTCATATGATAAAATATATTAGCTCTATTTGCGTGTTACAATGTTAGTTTTGGCTACTAAGTGTTTTGGTTTGTTTCTTTCTATATTTGGTTTTATTTTTGTCATTTTGGACAAAGATGCTTCCTGGTTATGTGACCTCACAAAGAATAAGGCATTTAGCAAATACAAAATGTATAGGCTCAAGATTGAACTTCCTTAATAATACAATTGTTTTTAAAATAATAAAACAATAATAACTACAAAACTTTAACAGTCATCTCTAGCGGTAACCTGCTTACAAGATTAATCTCTCGACCTTAAATGTGCCTCAATCTAATGAACAAATAACCAAGACATAATAAAGAAGAAAAAAAGCAATGCCAAGAATATGCCTGATTTTAAGTTGGACAAAATTTGTACTAGATCTACCACAAATGTATGCTAGTATTTTTTAAATTAGTTATTAAGTAGTCTACAGACTGCAGGTGAACTCCTCATCTAAAGGAATATAAACATAGTATACTTAAGCAAAACATGTAAAGAAAATGTCTGTAGCTCTTACTTTTTTGTTCTTGAATTACAGTTTCATATATTGGATCAGACCTCTATTAAGCTTCTGAGAACACACACTCTCCCTCTTTCCTTTTCAAAATTGTTCCCCTAAACCAGTGGATAAAACAAAGCTTATGTTTATGTGTGTGTGTGTGTGTGTGTGTGTACACACACTCATATTCACACACACATATGTGTAACATACACATTTATACACATACACGCATTTGATTAATAAATGATTTTTGAATGACCAAGTAAGTGTTAAGCTCAAGAAACTAGAAAAATAAATTGCTAGGTTTTTTTTCCTCTGTGTTCAACTGGTGGCTTTGCAAATGCTATTTTATTAGGTTGTTGCCTAGTCTATAATAGTAGAACCTAAGGACAAGGCTCATGAACAAAAAGTTTACTTGAGAATATGATGCCAGAGAGTAGGATTGAAGGATAGAGAGAATGAAGCAAAAAAGGTAGAGAGAATAGAGGGATGCGTTACTGAGTTTGCCACCCATACATACCTGGTTGTTTCATCTTCTTGTGAGAAGCTTTAGTAAAAGCATTCAATATCTCTGTGGCTATGGGAAGAAAAAAGGAAGCATTTCACTCTTGGCTTCCATAGTTATTGGCCAAGGGTTGCCCTCTAGAGATTAACCATTCTCCATGAGTTATACATGAAGGATGCCAAAATGGTTTCCATGGTCCACCCACAGATGAGCCCTATGGTAGGAAGACAAACGTACCTGAAGTAACAATTAGTAGAGCACTGTCAGACTGCATCTAAGCAAAACTGGTTGAAGACTGCCCCAAGCTATTTGTCACCACGGTGACGTAAGGCAAGAGAATCTCAAACAACACACAAGAAATATCCGATGCAGTCCACTTCTTGTACCATTCAGATTTCCTCATGCCTTACATAAAACCCAATCTGTCACAGGTTGTGGCAAAGCACATTTTTTGCAAAGACACAAGAGAATTTGTGGGAAAAAAAATAAAAACTATATTCCATGACACAGACACTATAGGGTGACCAACCCTTTTCTCCCCAGGGATTCTGAGCCTTTGTTCTTTGGCTTGTAATGTGCTTGCTGCAATTGTTTTGTCACTGCTATTATCAGGCAGGAAATCAGTTAAATGAGTTTCAGACATACACTCATGACTACCCCTTTCATAGACCTGTCGTGCCATTACTGATGTGACCAGAAAGAGATTAAGTCATTCTTTCCAACTATTTGGTTAGTGATTCCTCAGTGATGGATGCAATTTGATGGATAAATTGTGCAACACCTATAGATCAATCCAGATGTTTCTTCCTCAGATTTCCTTATCTCCATCCTTCTAACCTTTTTTCCAGGTCCCTGAAAATCTGTTCCAGTCATTCAACATTAGCCATACTCCAGACCACTTCTCAACCCATGTGAATTTAGTAACAAGATTATTACTCACAGCCATGCTAGGAGCAATTCTTTTTACCACTGTCCTTTAGAACCATTCCTGCTTGGTGTGTGGTAGTGGTCTCTTTTCAGCTAGAGACCAGCCTATTGTGTTAATCTATCTTGGAAATAGGACAGGTGTAGAAAAGCCGTAAGTGTGAGTTGAAAGAGAGAGATCAGCGTAATATGGATAAGTATTATGAAAATGTGAGCCACAAAATCATGTAATTTTACTCATGCCTTCTGGATTTGATAAGGTTCAATTCTCACTATACCATTTCCACTGTACAATTGCTTGCTTATTTGTTCTTGTGGCTTATGTTTAGTAGATCTAATAATACTCAACTCCAAATGGAAAATGCAGAGCCCATGGTCAGAAACCCAGAGCATGCCAGGAGTTTTTCTACAGAAAGAGAGTAGTCTTGATTCATTTTCTTTCTTTCTTTCTTTCTTTTTGGTCACAAACGGCATTGCCTTTCTCCATAACCTTCCCAGAAGTCTGCTATTCGGTCTACTAGAGACTCCACACATCACCGTTATACAACTGTGATGTCTCCAACACCATTGGTTTCCTGGAACATATGGCACAAATAGAAGGCATCTTGCATTGCAACCTGAACCTGCTACAAAGTTCTCTTTTTTTCTGTGACTTGAAACTGTCAGACTTCTCAGTCACATGATAAGTAGGTTGAAATAGTATCCCCTAGTTTGGTGTAGACTTCCTCCAAAATCTAAAGAAATTCACCAAGAACTTTCTTAACAATAGGGAGTGCAATTCATGGTCACTTTATTTTTACCACATGCCCCAGACCACAGACCCCTAAAAACTTCAAACAATCCATTCTTTGGCACACTTACAGGCATCTGAGGTACTTACCACTTTCTGTTCACCAAGTCCAATCAATGTAATGGCATTACTAGAGTGTATCAGTGTCATGCAGAGCCCTGTGAGAGCTGGATGTAGCCCCAGGGCAAGAAAGTGAATGTACACTCCTACGATCTTTATACATTTTAATTAAAGAAAAAGTTCTTTACTTACTCTACTGGGTAGTACCTATTATTATACAATGTTGAATAGAAGCAATGGTAGTATATATTGTTTATTTTTCTTGATTTTAAAGAATGGCACAGGTTTTTCTTTGTCTCTAATATAATTGTGAACAAATTATTTATGGAAATTTAGGGTAGAATTTGTGCCTTCAAAGCACCTAGCAAAAGAGAGTTAAGAAAGCGAATAATTTTATAGTGTTAATTATATGCCAAGAGAGGTTCTAAGCATTTTGCATATTTTTTAATTAATCTTATTAAAAAATACAAGAAGATAATTTTATTAGTCCTATGTTATAGAAGAAGGAAACACAAAGCACAGAGAATATTATCCCAATCACATAGCTAGTAAGTGGTTGAGCAGGGCATAATAACTGGGTAGTTTGTCTCTCAAATCCGTATTCCTAAAACTATGTTATGCTCTATTTGAAGGTAATCTAAAATCCATTTCTTATCTACAAAGATCCAAATTATAAAGATGTTCCTTGACTTTATTTTGTAGACATCTAGCTGTGATTTTCCTTTCTTTTTCCTTTTTCTTCTTGTTAGCAAGGTGAAACAACACAAGGATTTTTGTATTTTTAAGAAAATTAGCACATATATACATATTCTACTTGTAAAAATTTCATATTATATCAAGACAAGTATTTAATTTAGATTTTTCAAAACCAGAATCTTCATACCCATGAACAGTAAGTTTTGACACTAGCTGTTTTTTAATGAGTTTTTTCCCAACTGGGACTCTAATATATCTATGTGTACTCCTTAAAAAAAATCATCAATCTAATAGCACTAAATTTTTCAAACTTCAATTTGATAAGCACAAATTCAATTATCAAGTGTTCTCTGGGAGCTCTAACCTAAAAGTCATAGTGACATATGGCCACACGCTGTAATGGGAGAATAAACCGCTTGTTAGAACTGGCTCAAATTGGTGTTTAATCATTCCTTCACATGAGAATGGCATACAATTTAAAAAAATAAATAAGTAGAAGTACCAAATTTAAAGTGAATTATATAATGTTTAAGATTCAAATACTCAAAATAAACATGATAATATTTAAAAACACAGATTATTGACAACTTCTCAAGGACTTACCTGCAGTAGAGACTGGTGCTCAATACTAAATGTCAGAAGAAATACATAATATGATACCTAGAGAGTGTATGAGCATTACCTTAAAAGGGCAATTGGAATGAGTGAGGAAATGTAGAAATAGTAAAGAAATTTTTTATGGTACGTAGATCATATTTTCTGGACTACAGTGTCATGGTGGAAGGCAGGGAGAGGACGGTAAAAGAAGATGATTACTCTTGCAATTTACATTTGATGAGAACAATTATGTTTTCCCCTGAGCAAGTTCAGAGAGCACTGATAATCAAAAGACAATCTCAACTGAGTATTTTTTTTTTTTAAAGGATAAAAACCCAGATCATTTTGGGATACAGTGGAAAGGCTGAAGCCAGATTCACAAATATTGAGTTCATGTCTCAGCAATCCCACTTAGTTAGCTGTGTGCTTTTGGAAAAGTTTCCTAAACATGCTGAAACTCAGGCTTCTTATCTGGAAAGTGAGGACATTGCTTTTTGGCCTTCAGAATTTTGTGAATATGATTTAGAATATTGTGTAGGGGAACAAAATTTGCCACCCCAAAATGTCTCTTTGGCATGTGAATTATTTTGAGCTTAAAACCACAAAGGCCCAAAAGACTCAGGAAGAAACTTTGACCTTCCCCCTCACTGTCTAAAATAATTTAGATAGAGGGTTTGTTATAGATAGATAGAGCTATTACCAGAGATATATGCAAAGAATATGGGCTATGTGTGGTGGAGGTAACTCTAGGCAGAGCCTAGAGATCAGAGTCCACTCTGTGTCCCATAGTCTCTGCATGGCTCTGCAAATATTTATTTACCAAACATTTGCTTTTCCATCTCCATAATAGTTAGTATTGTAAAGAAAGTTTTTTCAGGTAACTTTGATTAAGTTACTATCAGAATAATGAACCTCTCTGCAACTTCCTGACAAACTTCCTACAAAGAAAACATCACGTATTTTAATCACTATTGTTATTGGAATATTATTTCATACATTTATCCAGATTTCATCAACATTTAACTTTCCCAAACTGTTTTTACTTTTGCCTTTTGAAATAATTTCAAACCACACACAGTGGACTTTGTTTTATGGATCTCCACTAGGCAGCTACTGGACATTGTAAGACCTATGGGTCTAAATAGAAAAAGGGAGGGAGAGCATAGTTCTGGACCAAGTGTGGGCTGTCCCTGACCTCACAATAGGATGTAGCAGGATGAGCTCCTTTTGGCAGTTTGAGCTTCTCTGAGATGAGGATGTCATGGCCCTAGGTACCGTAATGGCAGATTAAGGAGCCTCTAAGGCAGAGACGGCACAGCAGAGGTCTCTACTAAGCAGAACTAGGAGAGGAGCCTTTGCAAACAGCTAGCACGGCTTTGCTGCTGTCTTTCTTGGATCTACTGTTAGGGACAGAGTCATTCTAGCCCCTCTCCAGAGGAATATCAAGACCCTCATCCTTGGGCTGAGCCAGGTAAAGCATTATTTAAAGTGATTAAAAGCAGGGATACTTATATTCCTCCCTCTTCCCAGACTCCAGAGGAGATAGCTATCATCCTGAAACAGTGCTTCAAACCAGGAGCCTTGTGGTGGACCCTGCTCACAGAAGCTTCTCAGGAGGGTGCCTCCCACAAAGGAAGATGGAGTCCAGACTCCTGGGTCGATGAGATGGAGGGAGGAAACAGTGAGACGAGACAGAAGAAGAACCTTGGAGAAGAGGCCCAGTGCCCTCTAGGGAAAAAAAGCAGCATGGTGTCATCACAAGGGGACTGGAATCACTTACCTTCCTTGCTGTTGACCACACACAAAGTAATAAAAATGGAAAAGACATAAGGGCCAAGAGGGAGAGGCCAATTCTCACTTGAAGAGAAAACATGTGTCTTCCCTCTCACCCTGAGTTCCAGTCTGTCCTTAATCCATCCTCCAGGCTTTCCCCACTAAAAGGGCAGACTGGCTGTGACAGAGCTTGAAAATCCTAGTTTGTGCTCTTATAGGGTTCTGGGTCTTGGGAATGCTTTATCACTGGCTCCAAATTCAGACACTATAAAACAACATACACTTTAGATTACAAAACAACTTGGGACCGGGGATGAACTGTTTGATAAATGAGACAAGAAGATGGCTTCTGTATACTGGCTCCTAGGTTATTTATTTCTTCACTGCAGGGTGCAACCCATTTGCTCAAAAGCCGCCTGGTCCAAACTAAAATATTTACACATCCAATTATTTTTAAAAGAGCCCAAACAAGCAGATTTTTAGCCATTTGGAGCCTGCCTTCTTTGCATACTCATAAAACCTCACCTCTAGCAATAGATAGGTTAAGACCTGGCCATAAAGACCCCAAACCGCTGCTGCCCTTCTGCAGCTCTCTAACATGTTGTCACCTAGACACATAAGCGCCCTCTCTCGGGAGTTGTCCTGCCCTTCTCCACTTCTGAGGAACAAACCTACATGAACCTCTGGACAGATTCCTATGGGAAGGGCCTTCCTGTTCCCACACAGTACAAACCTGTCAAAGTGTCACCCAATAAAGTGTCACCTCATGGTCGTATCTTTTACCTTGATCAGCCCCCAAATCCCTCAAACCCCTTATAAATATGCCTGTGCATGTTTATTAAAAGAAAGCTGAAATACCTCTATTAATATAAGATGAAGCAGAATTCAGAACAAGGAACATTATCAAGGATAAAGAGAGACATTACACTATGAAAAAGTAGTCAGTTATCTGAGATTATTTGAAAATCCTCAATGCACGTGCATGTAAAAGCTGAGCTTCAAAATACATGAAGCAAATCTGATAGAATAAAAAGAAAAAATAAAAGAATTATCCACAATCATAATTGGAGACTTCAATATTCCTTTTTCAGGAATTGATCAAAAGAGTAAATGGAAAATCAGTAAGATATAGGAGACCCGAAAAACCTATCTACACACTTGACCAAAATTATACAACGGTTCACCTAACAACAACAGAATAAAAATTCTTATCAAGTGCATGTGAAACATGCACCAAGACAGACCATATTCTGGGCTATAAAACAACTCTTAACAGATTTTCAGAAATAGAAATCATACAAAAGATTATCTCAGATAACAATGGATTAAACTAAAATCAATAACAGAAAGATATCTGGAAACCACAACAAATACTTAGCCATTGATCAACACACTTCTGTGAAGACACGGGCCAAAGAAGAAAAGAAGTCTCAGGGAAATTTTAAAACTATTTGTCCTGAATGAAAAGGGAAAAGACACATCAAAGTTTATTGGATGCAGCTAAAGCAGTGTTTAGCAGGAAAAATATAACATTAAATGCTTATATTAGAATAATCTTCTAATTAATCATTTGCCACATATATTCAATTATCAACTCGAAAGATAGGATTTTTAAATGTAATTAGATTATGTTACATCACTGGCTGTCCATCTCACACAGAGCAAAATTCAAAAAGTTTATCCTGGTCTTCAAGGCTCTATATGACATGGCACCATGATACATACATCTCTGACCTCATTTCCTCCCACCTTGGGGCTTGTGCTCCAGCATAAGCCTCCTTGCTCTTCCTTAAAAACAACAAAAATACTTCTGCCTCCAGTTCTTTGCAATTATATCTCGATTTGGCAGTTTCATTTTGCTTTTTTTTGCAGTACGCGGGCCTCTCACTGTTGTGGCCTTTCCCGTTGCGGAGCATAGGCTCCGGACGCGCAGGCTCATCGGCCATGACTCACGGGCCTAGCCGCTCTGCGGCATGTGGGATCTTCCCGGACCGGGGCACGAACCCGTGTCCCCTGCATCGGCAGGTGGACTCTCAACCACTGCACCACCAGGGAAGCCCTCACTTTGCTTTTGATGGACACATGACTTAGCCTCTTCCTTCATTAGGGCTCTAAGACTTTCTTTATTAGGGAGGCTTCTCTAACCAGCCCGTGTGAAATATCATGTAAATATATATGTCCCACAGTAGAAGTTAATATTTGAACACAATAGAAGTTAATATTTTGCTCACTTAACAGGGAGCATGCAGGTATGGCAGTGATATGACTCTCCTCCACATCTTTGCTCAGAATCTCAGGCTGAGTGGAGCCAGGCTACAATTTTCATGTAGCTTTCAAGCTAACTGGGGTCACTGCCACCCATGCTAGTCAGAAGATGACAAGCATGAAAACAAAGGGAGCATAGCAGTTTTTTATTTTGATTTGTGTGTTTATGGGCCAGACCTGAAGGCTGTACATGTAACTTCTGAGCACATTTCAGTGAATGAAACTCCATCATATGACTACACTTGACCTCAACTGGAGGCTGGCTGATACAGTGTAGCTGTACTTTCTCAGGTAAAAGAGTACATTGTGAATTTTGGTGAAAAATGAGAAGTCTCTATTAAGCTGTGCCTTATTTTTCCTTGTAATACTAGCTCCTTCCACACTGTCCTCTATTTGTTTCCTTCCTGTCTGTCTAGACTGAATAAAACGGAAGAATCCTGAGAACAGGTACTTTGGGTATTTTTCGCTTTTGCTGAGAAATGATCATAAGTGCCTTATTACTTTCATATTTAGACATTTAAATAGGCTTAGATACTGAAGCTTCCACAATGATATTAGGGAAATAGTGAATGGAAGTAAAAATAATTAGTAACATTAAATATCTATTAAAATCTTCTTAGGAAACAGAAGGTGAATGATGAAATTGTTCTTAATTCTGAGCACAAATCTTGGCCCATTCTTCCAACATTAAAGCCAGCAGAGAACCATCTTTATCTGACTCTGCTGCCCTCTGCCTCCCTCTATTTTCATCTACTTTAGTCACATGGTCTTCTTTTCTGTGTCAAATCTCTCTGTCCCCCATACAAGGAGACATGTGATTTCATTTAGTGCACACTCAGGTAATACAGGGTAATCTCTCCTTAAGATCCTTAACTTAATCATATCTGATAAGTCTCTTTTTGCCATATAAGGTAACATTCACAGTTTGTAAGGATTAGGATCTCAATATATTGGGGAGGGGGCATTATTCAAACTCTCACACTGTTCAAGACACTTTTAGAATTATTAGCCAATGTTTAAACCAATAGCAAGTTAAGTTTGAGTCAGTTCTTCAGTTCTCATAATAGTGCCAATCCGAGTAGTCTGAGATGATCAAAATCAATATATTTCATGAATCTCATAGATGATCCTAAATCTGATTTATTTATTTTTCAAAAAAATTCTATTTACTTCAACTGTCACTTACTTAAGTATCCTGCAGTTCATGTCTTAAACCGGTGACTTGAACTGATCCATCTTTAGGAAAGCAAAAAAAAAACCTTGTTAATAATTTTTCTACATTCTAGAAAGCAATTAGCCATCATGGTTACATTCATTAACCAAGTGGTAAAATAATACTGGAGAAAATATTACCAGCTTTCCCTCCTTTATCATTAAAGGAGGGAAAGCTGGTAATAAAAATATTACCAGCTTTCCCTCCTTTATCATTTGAACACTTTTTGCTGATTTAATACCTTTTAGAATAGCCATTGACATGTCTTAATTAGCAATGTGGAGAGAAATTTACAAAATGAATATGAAGTTATGTTAAACATAAATCAAACTGCTACCAGCTGTGTAATCACCCTCAAACATGCTACATAACATGTAAATATATTATAAAGAAGACATCTACATGCATAGGCTCAAGAATTTTAACTTCCTGGAGTACAGAGCCTTGTATAATCTAGATACTATAAATGTAATAGTGGTTGGTACTGTGTTGAACATGGTGTTACAAAGTAAATTGCTGCAGCAAAGTGCCTTGCTATAGAAGATAGACAGACAATACTCTTTTTAATTAAAAAAAAATTCCCTTTGCTTCCAAGAGCTTGTTAAAATTCCCATAGGGCAATTACCGCAAATCATCTTACCTAGGAAAGAACATATATAAATTTTATTTCACAAAATTATCTATCCTTTTTGAAAGTAGCTTGGGAATGAATTGAATCATTTTGTATCATTATCCATTCTCTATTATAGAAATCTGAGATCTGGAGTCACAAGTTTTTTCTTATTCAGTGTCTCTACTATATTTATAATAAATGTATATGTGGTAATAATATTTTAATAGAAGTACAACATATCACAAATTCTGGAGAACAAATATTTTCTCAGTTAAGCATCATATGAAAATAAATTTGCTCTGAGGCAAAATAGTGCAATGGGAAGAACTAATATATATATATATATATGTATGAGGTTTTAGTACTGATACCTCCAATTAGGAGTTATTTCAGCTTTGGGAAAATACTTGAAAATTCTCACAAATATCTAGAAGGGGAAAGGCACATTTGTGCCCAGGTCAGGACTATCTGTGCTACAAGCACCAGTTATTGGAGGCAATTTGCATTTGTTCATTCATTTATTGAATATATGGTTTCATATTTATTAAATTACTTCTATGAACCAAACATTGTTCTAGGAACTGAGAATACTTCCATAAAAAACATACAAACAGGGCTTCCCTGGTGGCGCAGTGGTTGAGAGTCAGCCTGCCGATGCAGGGGATGCGGGTTTGTGACCCGGTCCGGGAAGATCCCACATGCCGCGGAGCGGCTGGGCCCGTGAGCCATGGCTGCTGAGCCTGCGCGTCGGGAGCCTGTGCTCCGCAACGGGAGAGGCCACAACAGTGAGAGGCCCGCGTACTGCAAAAAAACCCAAAAAAACAAAAAGAAAAAAACATACAAACAAACAAAAATTCCAGACAATGGTAGCTAGAGCTCACAGTCTATCCTATATCTGAGAGGATAGGGAAGGGAGAATAGTAGATAAATTAAATAAAGAAAAGAATAGTATATTAGAAAGTATAACTGTTATGGAGGAAAATACAGCAGAACAGGAAGACAAGGAGATAGGAAACCCAAGTGTAGGGAGGAGTAGTGCAATATTTCAAAAGGAGAAAGAGCAGGCCTTAAGGAAATAACACTTTCGTCAAGTCTTACAGAAGGAAAAGGAGCAACCTATATAGATATCTGGGGAAAGTGCATTCAGTTCAAAGGGTATCAAGTAGACCACATAGGAGCAAATAAAGATAAAGGAATGATGATAAGATTTTACCAGGTTGGAGCCACAAGAAAGTGAGAAAGGCACAAAAGAATTGAAAGCATGTGCAAGGAAGTGATTACAATGTTTGTGATTTCCTGCAAAATTTATCTTGACAAGGAGGAGTTAAATACCTGAGGAGGCTGAAGGAGCATGAAATATTGGTAGGATTAATGGATTGGCAGTCCCTGTGGGGCTGAACGATTGTTAGAATCTTGTGCCAGAAGGGATTAGCTTAATAAGAAAGGACATGGTGGTCAGAGAGCAGGATAATTGAATTTGAGTGCATGGAGAGGTAATGGTACATATTGGTAATGGGGCATATTCAGTGAGTGACTGTCTGAGGTAGGTGGTAAGACAAGAATAAACACAAGAATAGGGAAAGAAGTTCAAGGAAATATAGGCCAGGCTGTTGGTGTGATCCTAACTCTAGATATAGAAATCATCAGGAATTAGGACAGGAGTAGTGTTGAGGAATATGATAGTATGACAGGAGTTAAAACCTTGAATAAGTGAGAGAGATAACCTTTGTGTGTATAGATGACTAAAAAAAATTAAAAAAAAAACAAAAAAAACCATAATATCTTATCAACAAAGAGTCAGTGCTGGGAGTATTTATACAGGAGGGAAGAAGAGTAGTTTGGAAGAGGAAACATGAAGCAAGAAAGACTCCTAGCTCACTTTAAGGCTCATGGCTGGAGGAGAAAAAAAATCACCACAATTTTAAAAGGCTACAGGGGAATCAGTATGCTTAAAGGAGATCAGAGCTTGGTCTTAAGAAAGTTAAAAAAAAAAAAAGAAGGAAAAAAAAAAACCAAACAACAACAAAAAACAACTTCCAGAGAAGAGAATGAGGATATACTTTCTGCTGTTGTCAGACTATTTGCTTGAAAGGCAAGAGGGGCTTCTAGAAATGTTATGAAAGATGGGGACAGAATAAAGGATAAAAAGAGCCAGAAGGAAATTAGAATGCAAGGTATGAATTCTAAGATTCATAATCTAGGATGAGAATCCTAGGAATGTGTGGCTTCTTCTAGGGAGTGGCAAAATTAGGAATGAAGGAGATAGAAAAATTGTCTATGTTAATTTCAAGGTAGATAGTATCAGCATAGCTCTGAGTGTTAGAGATAGAGATAGAGATAGAGGGGTGCCTGGAGCCTTCACTTCTAATTTAAGAGCTGTGTGAGTACTACTGGGACTTAGAGTATGTAGGGTTCTATCTAGTTCACTAGAGATAGAGGTCTAAGGTCTGGGAAATGAAGGTCCAATCTGAGTACACAGTCATCCTCTCGTCAGTAGGTAATACATAGTGGAGGCACCTCATAAAATATTAAACAGTTAAAAGCAACAGATAAGACACATGCAGAGTAATATTAGTAGGTACTAAAATTAGAGTATTTAGTGAAAATAGTAAGAAATCAAATTAAACATTAAATAATACCATTTCTACAAATTACAAACACCTAAAACAAAATAACAATACAGAGAAATAAACATAGGATAATTTTTTTCAAAGAGATCTTAGACATGAAACACATGAAAATAATAAATTAGGCTTCACAAAAATTGAAATCTTTACTTTTTAAAAAAACATTGATAAGAAACTGAAAAAGTAAACTAATTTATTGGAAATATACACATGTGATATGGGACTAGCATACAGAAAAAGAGCTATTACATCTCAATAAGAAAACAAGTAATTTATTAAAAACTGACAAAAGATGAATAGAGATGTCACAAAAGAAGATATGCTTATAAGTACATGAAAGATGGTCAACATCAAAGTCATCTGGTAAATATAAATTAAGAAAAGTAAGATATCACTACCTACCCATGAGAATGGCTAAATTAAAAAAAACCCAAAAAACTGAAATACAAATGTATGGAATTCTCACACATTGCTGGTGATTCAGTCACTTTGGAAACTGTTGACATTTCCTTAGAAAGTTAAAAAACACTATATGACACAAGAATTACACTTCTAAACATTTACCTGAAATAAATGGAAATATTTTTACACATTAAAACTTCTACATGAATGTTTATAAAAGGTTTACTCACAATACTTACACCCTGGAAAGAACCTAAAAGTCCAACAGGTGAGTGGATAAAGAAATTTTGGCCTATTCATATAATGAAATACTGCTCAGCAGTAAGAAGTGAAAACAAAAACTAAAATAAAAGCCTACTAATACAGACAACAAGATGAATGAATCTTAAAAGCATTATGTTAATCAAAGGAAGCCCAAAATAAACACATTATAATTCCACTTATTTGATACTCTGGAATAGGCAAAACCAGTCTATAGTGACAGAAAAATGGTTGCCCAGGGTAAGAGGCATATTTCTCAAAAGGGCAAAAAAGAACTTCCTGGAGTGAATGAAATGTTCTACAACTGAATTTTTTTATAAATTTATTTTATCTATTTTTATTTTATTTATTTTATTTTTGGCTGTGTTGGGTTTTCGTTGCTGCGCATGGGCTTTTCCCTGGTTGGGGCAAGCAGGGGTTACGCTTCCTTGCAATGCATGGGCTTCTCATTGTGGTGGATTCTCTTGTTGTGGAGCACGGACTCAAGGCATGTGGGCTTCAGTAGTTGTGGCCCACGGGCTCTAGAGCACAGGCTCAGTAGTTGTGGCGCACGGGCTTTGTTGCTCCGCGGCATGTGGGATCTTCCCAGACCAGGGCTCGAACCCATGTCCCTTGCATTGGCAGGCGGATTCTTAACCACTGTGCCACCAGGGAAACCCCTACAACTGGATTTTTGTGGTGATTATGTGTTTTATAAAAATTTATTTACTGTGCATTAAAAATGGATTCCTCTTATTATAAGTCAATTATATCTTGAGAGAATTGATTTTAAAAAACCTAACCCTTCAGAATAGCAAAGCAAACATATGAAATATATAGATATATAAATGGGAAAAAAATATTTGCAACCCATATTAAAAGGACTAATCTTTTTTTTTAATTTATTTATTTTATTTATTTTTATTTTTTGCTGTGTTGGGTCTTTGTTGCTGAGCGCGGGCTTTGTCTAGTTGCAGCAAGTGGGAACTACTCTTTGTTGTGGTGTGCAGGCTTCTCATTGTGGTGGCTTCTCTTGTTGCAGAGCATAGGCTCTAGGCGTGCAGGCTTCAGTAGTTGTGGCTCACGGGCTCTAGAGCACAGGCTCAGTAGTTGTGGGGCACAGGCTTAGTCGCTCTGCAGCATGTGGGATCTTCCTGGACCAGGGCTCAAACCCATGTCCCCTGCATTGGCAGACAGAGTCTTAACCACTGCGCCACAAGAGAAGCCCAAAAGGACTAATCTTTTTAATGTATGAGTCCCACTAGGAATTGTAAAGAAAAAAATCCAACAAGGAAAGCAAAAAATGGGCAAAGAAAATGAATGGATAATTCACACACACACACACACATACACACACACGCACACACACACAATGTGTGGCTAGGAATGGAGTGAGAATAGAATTAGCTTTTAAAAATTTAAAAATTGTTCTTTATCATTCATAAATAGAAAAATGTATGTTTAAGGTATCCAGAGGTAACACTATTTATCAAATTGTCACAAATCCAAGTTAGAAAACACTTTGTCAATAGATAGCTAGTGGGACGCAGCAGCCGCACAGCACAGGGAGATCAGCCCGGTGCTTTGTAAACACCTAGAGGGGTGGGATAGGGAGGGTGGGAGGGAGATGCAAGAGGGAGGAGATATGGGGATATATGTATATGTATAGCTGATTCACTTTGTTATAAAGCAGAAACTAACACACCATTGTAAAGCAATTTTACTCCAATAAAAAAAAAAAGAAAACACTTTGTCTAGGGAAACTGTGGAGAAAGTAGATAATCTCATACATTGCCAATGGGAGTGTAAATGGTATGCTATTTTTGTAACAATTTGAAAATATCTACCAGAAATAAAAATATAAATATCTTTTGAACCAGAATTCCCAATCTAGGGACTTTTTCTTGGAGATATATTCATACACATGCAAAATAATATGTACAAGATTATTATTAACGTTAATCATAATAGCATAGAACATTAATATAGGACATTAAGATTAATCAATAGAGCACTGCTTATGTAAGTTTTGGTACATCTATAAAATACTCAAAGAAAATCAGGAAACCCTCATGCTCCATTGAAATTGGAAATATACACTGGCAGGAATAAAAGAAAGCTATGTTAACAATATGTTTAGTATCCTTGTCCTATAGTCAGATGGAAAGAAAACACTGGGAAGATGAGAGATAGAGGGAGACAGAGGAATACTATTCACAATATAACTTTCTCATGCTTTTCATTTTTTGATCCATAGATATGTTGAACCACTGTAAAAAGAAAGCATATTCATTTTAAATTAATTGTCAAAATGACTATTTTTTCTATCTGAATTATTTTTACAGATAGACAAAATCAATTGTACTTTATCTCATATCTTACTTCAGTGAAATATGTATATAATGTGCTTGACAGTCATTAAAGATTTGCTCATCTCCCCATTTAACTGAGATATGACATTTATGTGTGCTTTGGTTTTTCATAGATTGCAAGAGTATTTTTAGCACAGATTTCAGATAGTGTATGTAGCCAATTTCACAAAAATATTGTAAGGATTAGTACAAGGAAAAACTTGTGAAAAAGGTATGATTTTATTTCATTATCGAACAATTGAAAAAAAATAAAACAATAGTAAAATAAAGTTATAGACACAGTACCATCCAAGGTCAATAAAAACATATTAAACAAATATTATTTCATCAAAGTATGAAGATATTTCTGCCTATGTTGTTACTGTTCATTTCCCCTGCTGATAGCTGGTCTTAGTATTCTGAAATACTGTATTGTGAAAACCACAAGCTAAGACATCAGCAATCAGCTAATGATATAAATGGGGTTCTTTTTTTTAAATTTTTATTTTATATTGGAGTATAATTTACTTACAATGTTGTGTTAGTTTCAGGTGTACAGAAAAGTGATTTAGTTATACATATATCTATTCTTTTTCAGATTTTTTTCCATATATGTTATTACAAAGTATTGAGTAGATTTCCCTGTGCTGTATAGTAGTAGGTCTTTGTTGATTATCTATTTTATACGTAGTAGTGTGTATGTTAATCCCAACCTCCTAATTTATCCCTCCCCCTACCTTTCCCCTTTGGTAACCATAAGTTTGTTTCCTAAGTCCGTGAGTCTGTTTCTGATAATCTGTTTTCTTCTGATTGGTATCAATCTGCACTTGAAAGCCAGAGTGGTTTGTTCCCTTCAGTCCATCTTAATATTTGGGGTTTTAAATTCATCTCTTGTGGTGCATTTGCAACAGGACATTTGTAACAGTAAAAGACTGGGGAGGAATTATCAACGAGCAGGACTATATTTATTTGTGATTTAAAAAATTTTTTTTCAGTATCTCTTTAAAAAGTACTAACCGAGTTAATGTTCATCAAGCTGCTGCAGCAGAAACTAGTTGAGACACCCCCATTATGTTAGCCTTATTCAGCCCTATTCTTTCCACCCATTCAATCGGTCTCCTACTGATGTTTTTCCCCCTCTCTTTCTTGCTTACTTGCCCTCTGAAAATGATTGCCCTCTAGCTAAAGTTGTTCTATGCACCTGATGTTTACTTTTCCAAAACAACACTCCTTAACACTCCTTTCCTTTGTAAGCATTCTTCATCCCAGAAGGGTCATGGAACAATAACCTCGAGGACCACCAGAACCTATTCCAGAACCACCTGACTCTAGCCCTAATGATCTCAATGTCTCCAGGAGGGAAGAAGAATGCAAGACTACACAGCCCCGATCCTTATCTACAGCCCTGTTTTCCACTCTGAAACTATAAGACCCTTCCATTTCCCAGGAAGGGGGGCACAGTCTTGAGAGTGTTAGCCTGCTGTGGCCCCCTTTGTCTGGCAAAGCTACTCCTTCTTACTCCTCCAAAGTTCTGTCTCTGCATTTCTGTTCAGCACCGGTGGACAGAGACTGGGTGTTTCGGCAACAAGTCATCCTTGCTAGAGACTAATGATTGTTTCGCACAAGAAAAGTAGTTAAAACTTACAAATTAATTGCCTATAACCTAAATTCATATTTTGTCCCAGCAGGCATGATAAACAAAGCATTTTCAAACAATTTTTTTTAACCTCTGTAATAGTTAGACTTACTGTTATTGATTTAAAATAGGTCACTGTTGCCGAGTACTGTATGCTATCTATCACAGTGGAAAAGAATGACCTACAATATAGCAGTCACCCAAACAATGCAGAAGCTTGTATATTTATATCATTGGCTCCTAAAACAATTAATTTGTGCATGTTTTCCTAGCAGCAATTAGTAGCAGGCAGGAGTTTTAATGAAATAAAGTTGTGATTCCCACAGGGACTATTTATAATGAACATTACAAAACAAGAGCTTCAAACTATTTATGTTAAGAATTGATTAATAACAAAGCCATTAAGCTACATATTCGGTTACATATTGTGCCAATTTAAGGAATACTGCTAATTAAGTAATCATAATCATTTGCATGTGCCATATCTAATTAACTTTTTATATCTCTTTAAGTGTTTTCTTTAGGACCAATAGCATTCAAGTGGCATTAGCAAAAGGAACATTTAAGCCATTTCTTGTAATATTGTTTTCCAATAAAGTAGATTTCTATGAAAACACTAAGAGAGTTTAATCAGAGTAAGTGGCTTCTCATAACAATTACTTTGGGCTGCACCAAGTTTACTCTTGAGGGAATGAATTAACATTAGGTTAAGTGAGATTTTAAAATGTTACTATGTAAATTAAGTTTGGAAAGTAGTTTTAAAAATTCTGAAAAAGTTTATCGCTAGAGTGTTAATGCCTAAAAGGATTATACTGATCTGTTTTCTATGTGTATTATTTAAAGAATGCTATATATGCATCCAGGAAGAGTCCTAAAGATTTTTGATCTTGGTATTAAGGGAAGGTTTAGACTTTTCTTCAGTATCTGCGACATAGAAAATTATACCTTCAAAATAGTTCCACCTTTACAAATAAATTTTAGGATCTGTCTCTATTCAAACTAATTTCAAACTAATTTTAAAGTATTATTCATCATCAAACAATAGCTTCTAGAATTAGTTTAATTTTCAACATCCTCAAAATTTTATAAGATATTACTGGTTCTTAAACTTATTAATCATATAAAATTTTACACTGAATGACACAATCCAGAATATTGTTCACAATTAAGTAGAATGGTAGATTTGATTGTTGACATTATCAAATCAATTAAAAGTTAAAACTAAATTTGTTGTTCTTGATGGTGCATTCTTCTCATAACTATGTTAGGGGAAACACTGATTGAAACCTCATACCCTGGCCAGGCACCACAGTAACAATTTGCATGAGTTATTTTATGACAGGAGGTTCTGGTAAGGAACATAGAACGAAGGAACACAGAACTAACAAGCCACTACCAACCAGAAGGATTCCGGAAAGGTCAAAAGGAGACGCCAGTCCGTATGTCCTACCAATCTCCCAGAATCCTCCTTGCTGGAATCCATCTTGGCTGAGTGATGAGCAAGCCACCAGGAAGGACCCTGAGTCAGAGTGATTGGCCTGAGACAATCCCACCATAAAGCCCTAGACTGTGAGCCACAAGGCAGAGCAGTCCTCCTGGGTTCCCTTACCCTCCTGCTCTCCACCCTTCCCAATAAAGTCTCTTGTTTTGTCAGCACGTGTGTCTCCTTGGACAATTAATTTCTGAGTATTAGACAACAGCCCACTTTCAGGCCCTGGAAGGGGTCCCCCTTCCTGCAACAGCTACACTTCTGCATTGAATTGCCTGGAATTTTACTACCAACCTACCAGAAGTTCAACTATAATAACTGTGCAAGACATTGAATGCTTACTATGTTCAAAGTACTATGCTATGTCTTAATACAGATTAATATAGCTAATACTTAATTTTGTAAGTAGGTTTTACCATCATCATTTTGCAGATGAGAAACTGAGTGAAATGTTAAGTAACTTTTCTAACTCAAAGAACTAGCAAATGGCAGATCCAGTGTAGGGGGGAAAATTTGCCCCACCAAAATGTCTCTTTGGCATGTGGATTATTTTGAACAATCAAGGCCCAAAAGACTCAGGAAGAACCTTTGACCTTCTCCCTAGGTGCCTAAAGAATGTAGATGGAGAACCCATTCAAGGAAGGCAGCCATCACCATAGATAACTATTGTATGAATTAGGTGCTATTGACAGGGAGGAACCTCACAAAGATCTTTTATTAAAATTCCTCTCTGTTCCATTGTCTCTGCATGGCTCAGCCAACATTTGTTTACCAAACATTTGTTTTTCCATCTCCATGTCAATTGCCTTCCTCCTCTTTGAGTTTCCAAACCACTACCCCCCAATATCCTCTTTTGTCTTTAGTGGAAGATGATATTTAAAGTGAAGGGTTTCAGCCATTTTGGCGAGTTACTCAGTTTTCCTAGGTCTCTCCCGTGTATACATGTTACTAAGTTTTGTTGGATTTTCTCCTGTTAGTCTGTTTTATGTCAATTTAATTCTTAGACTGGTCAGGAAAACCTTGCAGGGTAGAAGAAAATTTCTTCTTCCCAACACCAGGATATCAACCCAGACCTGTCTAGCTCCAAAGCCTCATCAAACATTACCTTCTCCAGGTAATCTATCTTTTCAGTTCTCAAATCTTCAACAAACTGCAGCCACAGTTTTCCTATTTACAATAGTGAAGATTCTTCTGAATATGTTATTGAAACCCTATCTTTTCTATATGAATGTTGTGGCTGATTAAAAATGTTCATAAAATTATTTGACACTCATTTTGAACTTGAGTGTGCCCTCTTTTGGCCAATAGAATATGACAGAAACAACGCTGTACCAGTTTCTGGGACCACTTTCTATCCTTTGGAACCTCTCTTTGGGAGTTATGGACTGACTTATAACAATTCCAAATACCCTGAGATCACCATGCTGAATAGGTCATGACTGTAAGGTCAGATCTTAACAAAACGGCACCGCGAAACAAAGGAAAGCTTCAAGTGAGCTTTATTAGGGAGCGCTCCCGGGCGAGGTTCACTGGTCCGAGAGAAAGGGGCCAGAGAAGTCGCGTCCAGTACTGGATGAGGGGAATTTTTATTGGGGTAAAAGCAGAAGGCGGCTTGCAAGGGGAGGGGGTGGTTTGCTCTACAGGGTAATTCCTTATTTGGTGAGGATACAGCAGGGCCAGGTGTTGGTTGGTCTGTTGTGGGGCGTAAGCCCATTTTCCCTTCCCATCAGCCCCATTGTTTTCTGGGCAGGAAGTTAGAGTCTCTTGTTGATTCCCAGAACAGGTGAGGTCGTTATGTCCCAATGCCTCTCCTACCTCATACTGGTCGATGTTTTCTCTTACCCCCCGGGCCTCCTTTCACCCGGGCCAACGGACCTTACAATGACAAGGCATACCATCAACAGTTCCAACTGAGCCCAGACTTCCCGATATTACTATCACGGCTTCAGACCTTCACTGAACCTGTTTTGGACCCTCCATATCAGTTCATCTAAATGTAGAATTCCACCAAGTGATCTCAGTTCAAGCTCAGTGGAGTAGAAAAACCACCTAACTGGGACTTCTCTGGTGGCGCAGTGGTTAAGAATCTACCTGCCAATGCAGGGGACATGGGTTTGAGCCCTGGTCCAGGAAGATCCCACATGCTGCAGAGCAACTAAGCCCGTGTGCCACAACTATTGAGCCTGCACTCTAGAGCCCGTGAGCCACAACTACTGAAACCTGCGTTTCTAGAGCCCATGCTCTGTAACAAGAGAAGCCACTGCAATGAGAAGCCTGTGAATGGCAATGAAGACCCAATGCAGCCAATAAATAAATGAAGTTAATTAATTCATTAATTAATTTTAAAAAAGAGAGAAAAACCACCTAAGCTCTCTCCAAATTCCTGACTTACACAACTGTGAAATAGCATAAACTCAAATTGATTTGGTTGAGAAGATCTGAGCTCTATGCCATAGCAGTATAATATTGTACTTTTGAAAGCATCCTTGGGGATAGTTTATTTTGCATGGGGAAGGAGAGCAATTTACTGAAAGGATCCATTAATAAAGGTTCTTAATAAGAATTTTTTATATTTCTTTGTCATTCAAAAAGTAGTGATTAGCGATGTCACAATATTGCCATGAGGTTAATGAAGACCCCTAGGAAATTTTGAGGTTTTTTTATTTTGTTTTGTTTTTTTATTTTGTTTTAGTTTGTTTTTAATATATTTAGACTCTTGGAAAAGGCTCATACATGTAGACATTAATTGCATAATAACTCTGAAATTTCTTGGAGGAGACAGTCAAGGCAAAAGAACAGAGAGGAAGAAAAATGAAGCAAAACATTCTACAGTGAGATATTTCCCACATTTTGTAATAACTTTCTGCATTTCTTTACAATAAGGTAATTTACATTAAATCATGTCATTGGTGACCAAAATATAGCCATAGATACAAGTAGTGAGAAATAAATATCTAAAACCATAGCTTGTTCAAAATTTTGTGTATTGCATGCGATCTTCAACAAAAAAAATATTTATTATTTGAGTTTAACTTCTTTATGAAAAACATTCAGTAACACTCAATCATATTAATTTTAGCATAAAATTCATATTGAAATTTTGTTTTTAAATAATATTTTCAAGATTGGAAGTATTTGTTTCTTCATGTTGAAAATATAGTAGGAAAAACTTTTATTAACATACTGCCATTGTTTTTGCAGACTTATTCTTAAATTTTATTTCATGCATGTAAAGTGTAAAAGAAGTCAAGAAAAATTGAGGAAAAGTCATAAGCATCAGAATTTCCATGCATGCTAAAATATTTAGAATGTCAGTTGTAATGAGTCAAAGTAATTAAGTACAAATGGAGTAAATCATAGAACTATTCATTATCAGTATGTTACTTCCCACCCAAACCTTCTCATATCTTTAGATCTGCTTTAAATTTTCTATTTATATGTAGTTGATGAAATTGTGATTTCTGATTGCTCACTTTTCATTAGATGCATATTCAGGTGCACAATTATTACATTTAAAAAGAATTTCTGCAAAATATATTAAAATGCAAGAGGACGTCTAAACAGGTCTGGCATCAATTCCAATGTTCCTGGGGGTGTGGGGCTATGGGGGGTTTCCCCACACCAAAAAGCAATTCTTGGGATAGCAGCTAGGAGTCCTACAGTTCACCTCAATTCTGACACTATTGTAAGCCTCAATTAAATAGAATTGGGAGACCAGAAAGGGGAAGTTCTTAGGCCCTGGAGCAGTAGCAGAACGGAAGAGGAAGAAGAAAGACTCTGCTTCTTTCCTGGCAAGGACTTGACCAATGAAAGCCATGGATTCTTTGTTTACTGTAGCCCTCTCAACCTCCTTTTCTCCTCCATAAAGGTGTTCTTCTTCCCTTGCCATGTAGGAACTTGAAAATTGCAATTCTATGCTGATTCCAAATAAACCCATCTTTGCTGGAGAAATATCTGGCAGTCTATTGGTTTCAGAACAACATTTTGGTGGCATGTAAAGGGACCAGAGAAGACTCCTGAGGACTCCAGCTCTGCTGAGGTACCCATAATCCAGCCCTGTGTTGCCCACCGCTTTTCTCATGGAAGCTGGAGTTTGAAGGTATGTCTTTCTCCTGGATCCGAACTTGCAGCCTCTTTCCATTTGAAGCTCTCCAGGCTTTATTTCGGATCTTTTTAAAGGTTTTGTCTTTCTGATTAAGGCCTTGTTCTATATGCAAGTACTCGTTTGGCACTAGTGTTGGATTTGGGATCAGACTGTTTCACCAAAACTGGCTAGCTTTTGGCCTATTCCCTTTGGGACAGGGACTACTTCTCCTGAAGCTCGCTAGCCTTTGACCCATTCTTTCAGGAATGGGGTTGTTTCTCTGAAACAGTGCCACCTGTCTCCTGGAGGCTGGCTAAAAGAAAAAAAAATGTCGGCCTATTTCCTCTGGGACCAAGCTGCCTCTTTAAGACTGGTTGGGATTGGCTTGCAAGCTATTTGAATTTAGCCATCAGGGCAATAAACTATTTAAGCTGCTTAAAAATTGTTTTTCTCTAGAGGAAAAATCTCTAGAGAATGGAATCCCAGTTATCTAAGTACTTTGAGGGTGCCCCACCATTACAGGGACTCCAGCCAACTTTAAAAACCACTGCACTTCCTCTTGTGTATTTCTAACTAAATGGACTGACCTGACCAAAGGCAGTTTAGAACATTAATGGCCATTATGGGGAATTTTTGAAGTCTCCAAATTTAATTTCTTTAAAACTGAATTGGATTATAATAGCTCAAAATTTTCTAGGACTGAGTAGAATGCTTATTTCAATTGGTATTTTAAGGCTAACAAATGTTATCAGGAGTCTAAAATTGCCCCTCTGCAAAATAAGATTTTAAGATTAGCTGGGGCAAACAGATGATTAACAGTAGATAAAATGGCATCAAAGCCTTAAGTTCTTCCTTGGCTTCTTTGTCTCAGGCTCCACCTCTGGTGCCATCTTGTCTCTGTCCCTGCGCTCCTTGAGGCCAGATTCTACCTCCAATACCAACGGCTCCCTTCCCTTCTATGCTGCCTACACCTCCACCCTCCCCTCAAATCCCCCATACTAAGTCTCTCACCAAACTTTCCCTTTTCTCTCAAACTCTTCCCATGTACTTTTCCTCTGAGCTTGTCAGAAATTTTCTCTTTAAAATTAAGATTTCTGAGGATTCAGAGGCTAAAACCTTAATTTCTTGTACTCCCTGGACTAAAGCTGAGCTATGAGCCATAGTCAAAAATTTTCCCAAAATAACAAAAGACCCTCACAGACTTGCTGAGGTATTTAATATAATCATTCAAACTCAACCTGGTTTCTCTGACTTATAGTTCATATGCTTATCGGTGAAGGTCAGTCTGAGCACTGGATGAAAATTGTCAATTGGGAAAGTCCCGAAAACTTTCTAGAATTACAGCTCAGAGAGCAACTCACTAACTTATTATATGATTGGGCTTGGGCAATTGTTAGGCAAATTCATTGAGCAATTTCTAGGGTTTCTCCAAAGCCTGCTGATTGGAACAAAATTCAGGCTTGCACACAACAATCTGATGAACCTGTTCATGAATACTACTTCAGAATATTTTTTAAAAAAATTCTGCTCTTCCTTCAATTGTTGATTCCACCCAAGTAGCTTTTAACTCTATGTTTATTAATGGGCTAGATCGGGACATTTCCTTTCTAGTAAAAAGGATCAGAATGAAATGGGAAACTATGTCTGCACCAGATTTAGTTAATCTGGCAAACCAGCTCTGTCATACTGTAGATGAGCCACCCCCAAGGAAGACCGCCAAAATTCTTAATCTTCAACTCCAGCAATTGAAGCCTCCTAATCAATGCACTCGATTGATTTATGCAGTGCATTCTTTGGTATTCCACTTGATGAAGGTAGCCAATATCTTTTTACCTTCACTTGAGAAGAAAAACAATTCACCTGGACTGTAATGTCTCAAGATTATATTGAGAGTCCTTCTTATTTCTCATAAATCCTGAAGGCTGATCTGGATGACATAAAGTTCCCTAGAGATTCTCTTCTTACATCGGTTTGTACTTTAGACAAGAACAAAACTACAAGTATTTATATTGATAGTAGATAAGATTTTGGAGTAGCTTCTGGTTTTGGAATGCTGTGGAAGCAACTTGGCTTCCTTATTTTCAGTGGAGATAAAGTTAAAAATGGTCCCTATGCTAAGGAATTATTGAATGCAATACTTTTACATGCCACTTTAGCTATTATTAAGATTCTGGGCATTCTGAACTTGACTCTCTGAAAGTTAGGGGAAATCACCTTGCTGATAATTCTGCAAGGAATGCTGCCCTTAAAGGGACCAACAGCAGCCAGTTTGCTAGAGCTGCTCACAGAACTCAGAGAATCATTTTATTACTAGATTACTAGTTTATTATAAAAGGATATAACTCAGGAACAGCCAGATGGAGGACATGCATAGGGTAAGGTATGGGGGAAGGACACAGAGCTTCCAGGCCCTCTCCAGGAGCACCACTCTTCCAGCACCTCTGTGTGTTCATCAACCTGGGAGCTCTCAGCACCCTGTCCCTTTGGGTTTTTATGGAGACTACATTACTTGTTTTTATTAATTAAATCATTGGCCATTGTTGATTTATTCAACCTCCATCCCCCTCTGGGTGGGTAGGGTACTGAAAGCTTCAACCCTATAATCAAGAAGTTGGTTCCCCTGGCAACAAGTCCCCATCCTTAAGTTACCTAAGGGCTTTCTAAAAGTCACCATATTAACATAACAAAAAAAACCTTTATAGCTTTTATAACAGGAAATTCCAAGGGTTTTAGGTACTCTTAAGCCAAAAAAGGGATAGAAGACCAAATATATATTTCTCTTTATAAATCACAATATTACAAATTTTCATTATAATTAGATAATGGGTTGTAAATCATATTTCCATTAAGTCAGAAAAGTGCAGCAATAGACCTTTGGTAAAATGCCTATAGTTACAATAGGTTGTGAAGTGGGTAGATATAGTAATTAATTTCAAACTTTCTCCTGATCTTATGATAAACTGTGTTCCAACACAAACTCCAGAAAAAAAAAAAAAAAGAGTTGACTTTAGGGAAAATAGAAACATAAAAAAATGACTTTGTAGAAACTAGTTACTGATGGGATTTGTAAGGCCAACTGACCCAAGGCAGGGGAACACAATCAGATTCACAGGTTGCATCAGACCGAAATTCTCCGGACCACCCAGTTCCAGAAACTGCCCTGGAGACATTCCGGACCACCCAGTTCCAGGAACTGACCTGGGGACTTTGAAACCAGCCCAGCCTTCCCGCCTTTCGAGGGGCGGGACTAACTGTCCCCCAGGATCCCCGAAAAGACCACTGAATAAGGAATACCCTGCGCCCTCCCAGATTCACACCCCTTTCCCTTCTTCCCCTATAAAATCTTGCCCAACCCTCGCCCGGGTGCGACTTCTCTGGCCCCCTTTCTCTCGGACCAGTGAACCTCGCCCGGGAGCGCTCCCTAATAAAGCTCACTTGAAGCTTTCCTCTGTTTCGTGGTGCCGTTTGTTAAGATCCGACCTTACAGGAGTATGTATATTTTTAGATTTATGGTATGTACTTTTTGTTGTACAATTACGTTTTCAGGAAATGCCCAATTATAATTTACTAGTGGAAAAGCAGGATGGGAGAGGTCTAAGTTGTCTGTCATTGTAGAAAAAATATTTTGAAGGCCACATACTACTGTTTTGTTTTGTATAGTATACTGTTATAGAGAAAAACCACAGGTCCAAAATGCCATCACTTGTGCTATAGCCCATGATGTTCCTGGTGAATTTGAGGTTCTTGCTTCGTCATGAAAGAATTCAGAGACGAAGTGATAGGTAAGAAGTGGGTTTATTTAGAGAGAAACACACTCCACAGAGTGTGGGCCATCTCAGAAGGCAAAAGCAAGAGGCCTCAAAATATGGTATGGTTAGTTTTTATGGGCTGGTAATTTTATAGGCTAATGGGTGGGAGGATTATTCCAACTATTTCAGGGAAGGGGTGGGGATTTCCAGGAATTGTGCAACCGCTCACTTTTTGACCTCTTGTGGTTGGCCTCAGAACTGTCATGGCGCTGGTGGGTGTGTCATTTAGCACATGCTAATACATTTAGCATGCTAATATATTACAATGAGTGTATAATGAGGCTCAAGGTCTACTGGAAGTGGAATCTTCCGCCATTTGGACCCAGATGGTTCTAACAAGTCTTTGTAATGTCCTATGGCTAAAACATTCTTTTAAAGGTTATGCCCCGCCCCCTTCCCTCCTGTTTCAATGATATCAAACATAGATTTAATACTTAACCTAACTGCAGTTTGACTTTGCCCAGAAATAGTATTAATCAATTATTTGGGGAATTTTGAAGGGAGGCAATCTGCATGATAAAACTCATGCCATCTCATTATTTTTACGTCAGGACCCCCAAAAAAGTCCTGACCTAAAAATAATCCTTTCTTTTCTTTTGCTAATAGAAAGCTTCCCCTACCCTTCTTCCTATAAAAACCATCCATTTTGTATAACCCCTCAGAGGGTTCTTTCAGTTACTAGAAGGGATGCTGCCTTATTTATGAATCGTTGAATAAAGCCAATTAGGTCTTCAAATTTACTTGGTTGAATTTTGTTTTTTAGCAATTTTTTTTTTACTTTAAAAGAGCATTTTGTTTCTTTTTTATTTTATAACTTTTTTTATTGGAGTATAATTGCTTTACAATATTGTGTTAGTTTCTGCTGTACAATGAAGTGAATCAACTATATATATATATATATATATCCCCTCCCTCTTGGACCTCCCTCTCACCCCCCCATCCCACCCATCTAGGTTATCACCGAGCTGAGCTTCCTGTGCTTTATAACAGGTTCCCACTAGCTATCTATTTTGTTTCTTAAACAGATTAAAGCTGTGCATTATTTATGTAACAAGGATATTACTCAAAATTTGCATATAAACAAATGAGAATTTTGTCACTTAAAACTTATTTTGGATAGTCCAGAAGATATTACTACTTAAATAAACCCTATTTTATAAATTGGTAAGATTTATACACATTTTATATTGAATGAAGTGCCAATGATTTTTTCCTCTTCTATACCTTAAATTTCTAGGTTCAGGATTATTTTTAGATTATGTATCTCCATTTCATATTTTTATCACTCATCTTTAAATGTGCCTTCAGCCCTTGAAGTTAAAAAGATTTTAGTGATTTTTTTAAAATAACCTAGTTATAAACTTGTAAATAATAATCTAGGCATCTTGTGTTGCTCTCCATTATGTCTCTGAGCTCTTTCAGTCAGTCCCACATACTGATTACTTTCAAATCAGTTCTCCATGTTTTGGTACCCACTCCTCCACCCAATGTGCAGACCTCTATTTCCAGCAGACTCCTAGACATCTCCACTGGAATATCCTGAAGCAATCTCACAATCAACATGTTCAATACTACACTCATTTTATCATCCACATACCTCTACTTGCTCTTCTCTTACATATCTTTCTCTCCATTCCCACCAACACTGACTTAGTTTACTATATAATAATTTCTTCCCATCTGAGTTATAGCAATAGCTTTTTCTCTTACTGTCCTTATTACCATCATAGTTGTGTTCTTATACAGCACATCCTTTAGCCATATGGAATAATTCTCAATCCTAAAAAAGCTTCTGTGTCTTTAAGCATAAGTCTTTGGAATGCCCAATCTCCTCCCTTCCAGGAAATACCTAATTATCATTTAAGGTTCAGCTCATTTTTAATATCAGTGAAGCATTTCCTAAAAGGGGGCGAGGGGAAATTACTTACTTACTTCATTGCATTCTTAGAGGATTTAACTTCTGTACAATGCCTTTTGCAATTAAACAGTTTCAAAAGTAGAGGTTATTTTCACTATAGCTATTTAAAAACATGAACTTCAAGATCAAATAAATCTAAGTTTAAATAATACCTCTGTCATGCCCACTGGAAAAGTATTTAACATTTTGGAAAACTTCAGCTTCCTCCAATACAATGAAAAATAGTATCTATCTAAAAGGTTATTTTTAGTATTAAATAAGATAATGTATATAATCACCAAGGAGAGTGTCTATCAGGTTGGAAAGACTCAAAAATGGTAGCTGTTTTTATGAATTACATTAAATTATCTTTGCATGTATTTTTTTTAACCTCCTAAGGGCATAAACTGTATTCTGCTATTAATTGTATCATAATTCCAAGCACATCACTTGGCATTCAGTAGTAGACACTAAGAATATGTATTCAATAAGTATTACATTGGCTCGAACTACAATTTAGAGTTAAAATGCTAATCACATTTATTATCAATAAGATCAATAAGAACACTTTCTCACAGTAATTTGAAAATATTGAATGTAGTGGGGGTTTTTTTTGTTTTTGTTTGTTTTTGCGGTACGCGGGCCTCTCACTGTTGTGGCCTCTCCCATTGCGGAGCACAGGCTCCGGACGGACGCACAGGCTCCGCGGCCATGGCTCGTGGGCCTAGCCGCTCCGCGGCATGTGGGATCTTCCCGGACCAGGGCACGAACCCGTGTTCCCTGCATCAGCAGGCGGACTCTCAACCACTGCGCCACCAGGGAAGCCCCGAGTGTAGTGTTTTAATAGTATAATTATTATTACAAATAGGAGAAACAAAATTCTGAAAGCTTTCTGTCATGAGTGAACATATGAATTTTATATCTTTATAAAGTGATATTAATGAAAATATTTTAGAGTGAAAGAATTCAGATAGTGAAAGAATGATTTTCCATCTCTGAATTGAATAAGATGAATTATCTCTCAAAAATTAGTCATTTTTCTCCTGGGTATGCCTACAAAAAGTATGTTACTTTGGAGATCTCACCAAATCTGCTTTTGACAAAATATGCTTATAGCTTCTTCATACTAGAACAAAACATTTTTAAATGATTATTACTGCACTGCCCTTGGTTACATCTTTTATCTAGGATATATTTTTTTATTCTGTTGGCTTACAGCTACAAACTGTAAATTACTTTGTTCTCTTATGAGAGAATTTCACCATTTTGTCAATGATTCATTTCTCCATGCAAACTAAGGGGGAAACAGGATATAATGAAATATCCTTAGGGGAAAATTATACTCAGTATATAGTTGTTCAATATCCTACAGATACAGCACCATGAAAGACATTATCCCAGTCCTTTAGGTGTGAATAACATTCCATAGGTGAGGGAAAACATGAAAATGAGAGACATTCTTTTTAATGGTATCACTATTACACTTTAAAGTGGTTAAAATATACACCAGTATTTGACTTGTTGTTGAAATGTGTTGGCCCTTTGTACTCTGAAATATAGAGAATCAGAATGTAATGGTGCCAGGAAATAGATTTAATTCCATGATTTTAGTTCATCCATTCTGCAATTTGTCTAGGTCAACAAGAGATAACTTATATATCACAGGAGAGTTGGGGAGGAGTGTTAGTACAGCCTCTCTGCATTCTATAAGGATTCCATACCTCTTACATGATGACACGTTAATTCACTGTTTACAAAATTATAGTCACCAGCTGTGACAAAGCAAGAGAGAGGCATGGACATATATACACTACCAAACGTAAGGTAGATAACTAGTGGGAAACAGCTGCATAGCACAGGGAGATCATCTCGGTGCTTTGTGACCACCTGGAGGGGTGGGATAGGGAGGGTGGGAGGGAGATGCAAGAGGGAAGAGATATGGGAACATATGTATATGTATAACTGATTCACTTTGTTATAAAGCAGAAACTAACACACCATTGTAAAGCAATTATACTCCAATAAAGATGTTAAAAAAAATTATAATCACCACAGTTAACACTGAAGCACATATATCCCTTGTTAATGTTCTGGGCATTGTATGAATTAGGTTGAAAGTCAACTTATATGTTATTTGCAAATGTATATTTTATATCATTGGTTAGTATAGATAGCCAATGGCTATC
Source organism: Pseudorca crassidens (assembly GCF_039906515.1). Classification (NCBI taxonomy): domain Eukaryota; kingdom Metazoa; phylum Chordata; class Mammalia; order Artiodactyla; family Delphinidae; genus Pseudorca; species Pseudorca crassidens. The sequence goes on from NC_090297.1 coordinate 90,159,679, forward strand.
TATTTAACCATATATTCATCTATCTATATTTTGATTTTTTTATTAAGCAATCTATTCCCAGGTATTTCAAGATAACAAGAGTTATATCAGTCTAAAGGGACTCACACATGAAAGAATTTTAATCAAATGCTCTGAAGAAAAGAGGATGAAATTATTATTGTCTAATAAGATTTGCAGACTCTTTTTTGTTTGTTTGTTTCTCACTATATACAATTTTATTTTATTTTATATTTTTAACTTCTTTATTGGAGTATAATTGCTTTACAATGGTGTATTAGTTTCTGCTTTTTAACAAAGTGAATCAGCTATACATATACATATATCCCCATATCTCCTACCTCTTGCGTCTCCCTCCCACCCTCCCTATCTCACTCCTCTAGGTGGACACAAAGCACCGAGCTGATCTCCCTGTGCTATGCAGCTGCTTCCCACTAGCTATCAGTTTTACATTTGGTAGTATATATAAGTCCATGCCACTCTCTCACTTCGTCCCAGCTTACCCTTCCCTCTCCCCATGTCCTCAAGTCCATTCTCTACATCTGCATCATCATTCCTGTCCTGCCCCTAGGTTCTTCAGAACCACTTTGTTTTCTTTTTTTAGATTCCATATATATGTGTTAGCATACAGTATTTGTTTTTCTCTTTCTGACTTACTTCACTCTGTATAACAGACTCTAGGTCCATCCACCTCACTACATGCAGACTCATTTTTATGATGTTCTGTGTTCCATTTACATTATGGACTACTAAAGACATTAGAACAGCATGAACAATATGGAAGCTACTAGCTACATGTGGCTATTGAGCATTTGAAACTGGCCACTATGATTTATGATGTGCTTTAAGTATAAATGTACACTGGATTTTGGAGACAGTATGAAAAATAGAGTGTAAAATATGTCATTAATAATTTTATATTGATTACATATTGAAATGATAATATTTTGGCTAAATAGTTAAATATATTATTAAAAGTAATTTATTTCTTCTTACTTATTTTGAGTACTAGAAAATTAAAAAGTCTGCATGTAGCTCACATTACATTTATATTGAAAAGCGCTGGGTTAGAAACTTTGAAATTCATGTAGCTAAGGTCAGGTAAATTTCAAAGAAAAATGGAGAACGATTAGTAGAAAACATATTAAACTAATTCTGTACCTTCTAAACAGCATCCACTGTGTGAAATCTTCCTTAAGATTAGACCTAAGCGAGCTGTTCTGATACTGTTGTTTGCGATAAAAGTGATGGGCACATTTCCCTGGTGACTTTAGAGTTCAAGTAAAGCCTCATTCCCAGGCTATGGAATTCTTCCTTGCGCTGAAATACTGCTAATATTTGCATGAGTCCAAAACTTATTTGGAAAGCTGAGATTATGAGATAAATAAGCACTCTTTATGGCCAAATTATCTTGATAAATTGATTCTAAAATTCATTAATATTCTATCTTTAAAGGATGCCAGGAAATAAGGTACAGTTGAGGAACAGATGAACAGTGAGCTCTGTTATCTTTAGTTTTCACACATTCCTTATTTCCATCCTGTTTTCCAATATCAGATTATATATGTGGTTGTTATGAGGATTTATGACAGATTGAGCTTTCTGTTTCTAATTTTCAAGCCATATATATACACCCCATTTATTTTCATATCCACACTTAAGACATATATTGCATATTGCATTGTCTGTGTTACTTGTGGCAGAATGGATTTAGTCATATTAATTCATTGTGATAATGCTAGATTGCTTTTTTGTATGCTGCCTCTGATGTACTTTGTTTTTTTATTTAAACATTTTTAAAAATATAAAATTCTACGTAATACAGAATTCTAAAAATACTTCTTAAAGCATTTATTATTTTTTATCTGAATGAACACAACACTGTAACTAATCTAACACAATGTGTATAAATACTCATTAAAGATCATAAACTGTGCATTCATTATTATTTGGTTATTAAGAATGTGATTGTTATTAGTAGAATGACTATTTATATACAAGTTATAAATTATGGCTTTTAAAGAATAATTATTTGACCTATATAGAATTTACCAAATTAACCAGTTTTAACTACTGGAGCATATCATATGCTGGTCTTAAATCACACAATCACTGTTTGTCCTAGCCAAGTGAATAAATAAATTAAATAAATAAAAAAGAAAGAAATAGCATAAGACGTTTTGAGGGAAAGAAACTGTAGTGACATTCCCCACCTAAGGCAGATCTGATATGAAAACTGTAAAGTAAGCAAAGGTGTTTTATTTAAACTTCTTTTGATCCTTTATAGCAAATCTCCAGCCAAGGGAGGGATTCCCAGGTCTGGCTGCCTATTACAACCTAATGGTAAAGACTTTTAACACCTAAGGCTGCTTGGCTCACCAGAGATGGATTCAATCAACACCTCTCTCCAGGAGAGAGGCACACCTCTGCATTGTTTAAAAGTTCCCAAGGTGGCTGTAATGCGGACCAGTTAGAGAACTCTGAATCAAAGGCAAACAGAAGCCTCATATTCCCCCTCAATTTTCCACCAGCTGTTACTGAAGCCTAAATCCTTTGCTTCATCTGAAGCCTAAATACTTTGGAAGGACCTAATAATCTGTACCTCGCCCTGCTGATTTCACATTGCTAAAGTTACCACTAATATGTTTATATTTTCAAAGTCTCATTAGGTTACTGGCCTGCTAATTACGTATCCCAATTCATAATAAAGCACTAATAATTGAAAATGATTTAATATGTGCTATGTTTCTAATTAATGAATTTGCTTTTAAATAACATACCTAAGGCATGAATGGGTAAATAAAATAAGAATTTTAGTCATTCCCACAACCCATATAAAAATACTTTAACTCTGATGGAACATTCAACATTCCTTGAGTATTTCCACACAAGGATGATTTTAATGGAAGCTCACTGTTCTGCTACAGTTATTAACGTGAAACAACAGAGAAAGGAGATGGTAGGATGAATATGAGGTGAGAATATTTAAAGGGAATATCATGAGCAGTAAGTAAGTTGAAAACTCAGGTAATGTAATAAAGGAATCTGTGCTTGTCACTACAAGCGTTTTCAAACCCTGATACTACTATATTTAAAACCATTTTGATTGCCTATTCATGACTAGCACAGTGGTGGATAAAATGTGATAAAATGCACAGTCCTTTTCCTTAAAGAGTATGGAGTCTTTGTAGAAAAGTAAGAAATTTTTAAATAGCCATATAAATTTATAAGACAGTGCTAGAAAAGTCAAAATATACTATATGATCCAAGGTCAAATAAATGATATTTAGTTCATTGATGGGATTATTTAATCACAAAAGGGATGGACTCTGAATCTGGACAAAAGTATAGAAAGTGTAATTCTCATTAAAAAAAAATTCATACAAATAAATGAAATTAATCCCTTTTTAAAAATGTTCTCGTAGTCATGCTATCATAAAAGTAGAATTTTATGATGCCATGCTAACAGTTATTAGGAAGACTACATTTTAAAAATTAATTAGTGCATGTTAGTGAACATGATTAGATATTTTAAGGGGAATTGATGATGGATGATGCGATGAAGGAGGTTTTTGCTCATTTCTAAGAATGACTGGAAAAGAAAGTAAGGGCATTATTAAGTCAATAAGCCGTTTCCACTACTGCTAAGAAAAAAGTTGGCCATTAATTGTATTAATTGCAATTGTATGAGAATAAATTTGATATCAACCAAGATTAGGGATATCCCAAACCAAAATTTTCTTAGGAAGTGAAGTGGTGATGTGATTTTGAATGTGGACCCAAAGTTATAGTTCCTGGTTCCAAATACTGGGTCCATCATTTATACGTATTGAATAGTTGACCTGGAGCAGGTGACTGTTCTGTGCCTCAATATATTTGGCCATAAAATGGGAATTGTGTTTGTATTTACCTCACTGGTTTGTATTTAGAAGGGAGGAGTTTAAATGAGTTAATATAAGTAAAATCCTTAAAAAGTGCCTGGGACACAGTAAACAATACATAGATATTAAATATTATTATTACTAAATAAATATGTGAAGCTGTATAGGTTTTTAAAATCTATAGTTGTGTCTATACACATGAAACTGTGGTCTTCAATTGCCAATCTCTCTCTAACAAAAAATAACTGGATTACTGTTCAGTTTCCCAAGCCTTTTTTCCTTGACCTGTGCTAAGGCATTGCAGTATTTTGTTAACTCAGTTTGAATCAATTTGCCTTGTCCCATTGTATTGATCTGATATTGTCTGTTGATTGGAGTTATAATATCTCTGTCTCTCTGGATAACCCACCTGTCAGCCTTTGAAAGTCTTGTTACTACAGCTTATTTGATGTCTAATCCATGAAGTTAAGTGTTTATTGGTGGGTATTTTTATATTTACCCTATGTTAATCCTTAAAAATGCATGATTGGATAAGTATACGCTCCTTTTGTAGAAGGGTAAACTGGCCTTAAGGGTTAAATAATTAACCCCAAATTACACTATTCGTTAGATATCTGAGTCAGAATTCAAACTCAGACAGACCTCTCCCATCCCAAAGTTTATACTCTGTTGCCTTGACCCTCTCAGGTTTTCTCTCAGTGTTCTAATTTCCCACCACAGTGTTCTTAGTTTGCTTTCCCATTCAGATGTTTTCTCCCCAGCTTTCACATTTAGTTGCAAGTATGAAGTGATATAAAATTTTAGCTATGGGGCTTCCCTGGTGGCGCAGTGGTTGAGAGTCTGCCTGCCGATGCAGGGGACACGGGTTCGTGCCCTAGTCTGGGAAGATCCCACATGCCGCGCAGAGCGGCTGGGCCCGTGAGCCATGGCCGCTGAGCCTGCGCGTCCGGAGCCTGTGCTCTGCAATGGGACAGGCCGCAACAGTGAGAGGCCCGCGTACCACAAAAAAAAAAAAAAAAAATTTTAGCTAGACAAATATATAGATTGGCTTACATCAATATTTTATTTCATTTCGAAATACTATTGTCTTATTACTTGTCTGTAACATGATGTAGATCATGGAGCTGTAGTTTCTGCCTAGTAATTTAGTCAACAAGAATTGTGGAGAACTGGCAACCACTTCTGAGAAAATCAATTGATTAAAACATGTTTGGAGCAAAGATTGTTCTATTGAAATACATGAGTGTATGAGGACTTATTTTTAAATGAGTTATTTTTTTTTTATGGTATGATCTACCGGTCACATCTGCTTTAAAGGCAACATAGTGGTGTAAGTATTAGCAATTTTTTTCTAGCTGTGGCAGTTTTAAAACATGACTGTATATTGTCTGACACCCCTCATTGAGTGATATTGTCTAGGTCTGTTCCCCTTGTATCTAGGTGGGCTTATGCCTACTTCAATCAATAGATTATGGCTGAAATGACACTATGTGATGTCCTAAATGAGGCCATGCAGCCTCTGCTTTCTTTATGAGAACACTCACTCTTGGAGCCCTGTGAAAACTCTGTCTAGGCTGAGGATGCCATGCTGGAGAAGTCCCATGGAAAGACCATGTAAAGATGCCTTGATGCTAACTACAAAGAGAGAGTTATGCTCAACAAGCCCTCTGCTGTTCAGTTCCTCGCAGTTGAGGCCCCAGATACCATGAACCAAAGATTATTCACCTTCCCCTGGCCCTGTCTAAATTCTTGACTCACAGAATTCACAAGCACAATTAAATTATTTTATACCACTAGATTTTAGATGGGTTGTTACACCACAATAGATAAATAGAATATTAGCTTATTTATTTGTATAGTGTATATTTGGATTATCAACACAGTTTTGCCTTGTAATTGGGACTATTCTATTACCTTTACTCTCTCATTACCTTTATTACCATTGTCCTTCCAATGGTTCCCTGCTAACTCAAGCCAGTTGAATGGAACTCAGTTCAAACCAATAACCTGAGTTCTTGGTTTTTGCACACGGATTACTGAACATTTTATTTTTAAAAATTACATAATGCTTACAATTTGACAGTTGCCAATTTTCCCACAAGCCCTTCAGTACTACTTATATACCTTTCTACATGGGACAGGTCAGTGTTTTCTCCTTATGTCTTCTTTCCCTCTTGCTATTCTCTTTGACCAAGCTCATCTGCCAACTTCCTATCACTCTACACCTTGGCTTTAGATGACCTTGGCTCATTAGATGACCTTGGCCTCTATTTCACAGAAAAAGTCATGGTCATCAGGTAAGGATTCCATCTTTCTCTCTGCTGTAACCTTCAGAGGGATTGTCATCTATAGCTAACCAATCTTCCTTCTGTTTTCTCTCCTTCACTTCTCTTTCTTTTCTTTTCCTTCTTTTAATCCTAATTTAGTTGTAAAATAAACTTCTTCCCACCTAAGGCTAATCTCTATTCAACTTCATATTAAATGTGCTAGTGAGTAAGACAGATTTGCAATAAGGAAAAAGAAGAAATAAAGGGCATTTAAGTTAGAAAAAGAGAAGTAAAACTATATCTATTTGCAGAAGACATGATTTTCTATACAGATAATCACAAAGAATCTAAAAAGGGCTCCAAGAAATTCAAATATGAGTGATTCATTTTATGTCAATGATACTTTAATAAAGCTTTTAAAAAATACAAGCTAACAAAGCATATTAACTTGCTATATGGAGTTGCTTAATAATGACTTCTTTTTTAAAAAATTTATTTATTTAATTTATTATTTTTGGCTGCATTGGGTCTTCGTTGCCACGCGTGGGCTTTCTCTAGTTGTGGCGAGCGGGGGCTTCTCTTTGTTGCAGTGCACGGACTTCTCATTGCAGTGCCTTCTCTTGTGGTGGAGCACAGGCTCTGGGTGCCCGGGCTTCAGTAGTTGTGGCACATGAGCTCAGTAGTTGTGGCTGGTGGGCTTAGTTGCTCTGCAGCATGTGGGATCTTCCTGGACTGGGGCTCGAACCCGCGTCCCCTGCATTGGCAGGCGGGTTCTTAACCACTGCACCACCAGGGAAGTCCCAATAATGACTTCTTAAATTTCAAAATATACCACCTAAAAACAACTACTTTTATTTTTTTCCTTAAGTATATTGATTTATTTTTTTCTTCACAAGGGATAGATTTCAGAATTCTTTGTAACTAATCAGTAAAATTTTGTGATTAGTTTCTAGGAGTATACTTACCTTCTTACTTTCTCTAGAGTGGGCCTGGTATCTAACTAAAGGCAGTGTCCCTCCATGAAGACAAGCATTTAAAATGAAGAGTTCTGGGCTTCCCTGGTGGCTTAGTAGTTGAGAGTCCGCCTGCCGATGCAGGGGACACGGGTTCGTGCCCCGGGCTGGGAAGATCCCACATGCCGCAGAGCGGCTAGGCCCGTGAGCCATGGCCGCTGAGCCTGCATGTCCGGAGCCTGTGCTCCACAACAGGAGAGGCCACAACAGTGAGAGGCCCGCATACCGCAAAAAAAAAAAAAAAAAAGAAATGAAGAGTTCTCAACTATATTTCAATTCTTTTTGCATGATTCTATTTCAATGTAATCATTTTTTAAAGAATGACCCTAATTTTGCTTATAAATTTTCTCAAGATATCACTGACTTTAGTAATTTCATATTCATTTTTTCATTTGTATACAGATTTTTGGGAGGGTTTGCCTTATGATTGCATTCCTCCTGTTATAATTGTTTCAATATGATTTAGTCCCTTTTCCATTAAGTACGGGGAGTAATTTTGTGCATAATGCTCTAACCTTTAGTAATACCTTCCACCAGGATTTGCTTAAGGATACAAAGAGGTTAGGAAATCAGCTTTGCATTTGAATACCCAAGTTAATAACACTGACATCAATAGGATTGCTTTAGAGCGTGTGTCCCATAAAGACATTGTCCCTTCTCCTCACTAATAATATGAGTTTGTAAAGGTCTATGTTTCTTTTTGTAAAATTTAATTTAATTTAATTTTTTAAGGGTCTATGTGTCTTAAGAAAAAGTGTTAATAAATAATGTTTACATCTTCTTAAAATGATTTCAACACTACTACTCCAGATGTTTTCACTCAGTAGTTATTCTAGGGCTCTCTGAACTTCCTAACAGAGCATAGAAACATGTAATTTTTAAGAAAGTAACAAAATATGGGCAAATATCAGTACACTATAAGTAAAAGTGAATTGAAGGATATATCCCTTGCTAATTGTATTGAAATGTACAGGAATTCAAGTGTTTTCCACAAGTTGTCTAAACCTAATTTTGTAGAGTGACTGGCCGTCTATTGTCTGTTACATGAAGGAACACTTTAGGGCCACTGCAATTATTAGAATACTGTTTCCTGGAGTGGCTGAGCTCACTTTCTTTCTTTGAACATAATCTACTTGGTCAGGGGAGTAAATACAATTCTCATTGTGTATATAATAATTTTATAGACTTAAAGCAACCTAATTTGAAATAAATTGTTGGATTTAGGGGAATGGATATTTCATCATGTCTACTGAATTTTTACTTTATTGTGAACTGTAGGTATGGCCTGTAGAATCATATTCCCCTCAGTACCTAAAACATTGTCTTTCACAATAAATGAACACTGAATAAAAATAGAGTTGGTCCTTGCTCCCACATAAGAGAACTCTTCTACTTTGTTTTCAAAGTACATTTTTTCTGTTGTTATTAACTAAGACCAGCGACTCAAAATAGATGCTTCTCTCATCAGGGAAAATATCAGCAATTGTGAAACCATATCTTTAGCTCACAGTAATGGGGTAGTAAACCTGAAAGAAATGCAACACATTTATTCTTCCAGATCTTCTAAATTTTAAGTTTAGTTAGTTTTAAACTAAATATTTAAAATCTAGATGTTTTATTCCTTTGATAAAATTGGTTTTACAGAACTGTGACAGCATCTGTTTAGCTTACGCAGAGAACTATAACAAAGATGTTATATTTACTCTCAATATTTTAGCAAATCAATTATGTAAATCAATACATATTCACTGAATAACTTCTGTGGGACAGACAATGATGCTATTCATCACATACACATACTATACTCTGGGGAACTCAGCAGGTTTCAGGGCCTGAAAATAATTTCTATATAGAATACATGGTGAGCTTCATGGCTGAATATCATCTGATTAATATAGCTGATTTTGTTTCATTCTTTTCAATGCTGTGATTTGTAACTTACCTCTGGCTAGTGTGAAGACTGTGACAGTATATATTTGTGTAGTGATCTTACCCACTGGCTTTATTGTTATTTATTTATTTATGCACTCTTGTTTTTCTTACATCCTAAGTACCTTTATTCACTCAGAACCGAAGGCACCACTAAGTTGCCTGGTAATAGTGCTATTCCTTCACTTCAAAATACTGACAGTAAAATTTTGAGATGGTGTCAATGTGGCATGTATCAAGCTTAGAATAAACAGCAGGGATTGCTACCAGGAGTCTCAAGTAAACAGCGGAGAGGATTGGCAAACACTGTGTTGGAGACTCTCATGATCATGCCCAACCACCCAAGCTGCCTTCAACTAAAGAGTAGAGGGGTTGCTGCTCCTTCATTCTGCTGGTGTAGCTGATCCTAGATTTACCATGTTTTCATTATTTTTCTGTTCATGTTTTAGTACACACTGGTGTGGTCTGGGAAAGAAGCCCCCTCAGGGAGTAAGTGCCTAAAACCTAAAACCTTTAATGACCTCATTTCCTACACTATCAAATATAAACTCCCCAGAAAAATTCTTAATACCCTTGACAATGCAGCTAGTTGTTTTCACCAAAACTGGTTCACCTTTATTTTTAGCAGCCTTGTAATTATTGCATGCTCATTTACTCCACCAATCAGTCTCTTATTTATTCATCCATTTATTCAATTAACATCTTTTACTATTTATTAGTTGTATAAGGTAAATGGTTATAAAGAACCTGCCACTGTGTATATAAATATAATGTTGGTAGCAGCATCCCTCTTCTACAGTATTAATTAGTATAAAACAAGTTCACTTCCTGAGAAAAACCAGTGCCTAATTCCCAGAGGACAAGCTGATTGTAATCCCAAAGTCCAAATTAAATTAATTTTATTTTTATGCTGGTTAGATAGGATAAGAAAGAGCCCAGGAAATGCCAATATATTTAATTTATAAAGATTTTTTATAATGTTGCCACTTAGAATGCATTTTAGTTCAAACAGCTTTGAAGAATTGGAGTGAAAGTTCATTAAAACATTACTCTGGGGATACACTAATAACTCAATAATATTATCTTTGCTATATTGAACTGCATTGATAACCAGAATCCACACTTCCAGTAACTTAGGCCATACTGTTCTATTATGTGAAGATGTCTGAATCCTCATGTCAAGATGAGGGAACTCAGAAAAGTTAAAAAAATAAAAACACACTAATTAGCCTCAATAAGTCCAAGGTAAGATAGGAGCAGCTGAGTGAAATGATTATTCATGGAAGCAGCTAGGAAATTTTAAAAAGTAATAGAGAGCTCTGCAACTCAAGCTGTGATGCATTCTAATGACATCATCTGGAAGCATGAGGAACATGAACACTCCTCCTCCCTACTGAATCAGAATGCATTTTTATCAGGATCCCCAAGTAATTTGCATGCACATTAAAGTTTGAGAAACACTGCTATAGATGCTATGGAGACTAAGACAGAGACTGTTAGCCTTCCAGCAAGGACAGATGGAACAGTCACAGGAGTAATTGAAGAAATGTTATTGAAGTGACTTGTTATGGGCTGTTATTGTGTCCCTCTTCTCACTCTGAAATTTATATGCTGAAGCCCTGAACCCCTAGTACCTCAGGATGTGTCTATATTTGGCAACAGAGTTTTTAAAGAGGTAATAAGTTAAAATGAGTTCATTAGAGTTAGTCCTAATTCAATATGGCTGGTGTCCTTATAAGAAGAAAATTTAGACACAAATGGGTAGAGAGAGAAGATGTGAAGATACAATGAAAAGATGAACATCTACAAACCAAGGAGAGAGACATCAGAATAAAGCAACCCTGCCAACAACTTGATGTCAGACTTCTAAGCTTCAGAATCATGAGAAAATAGATTTCTGTTGTTTGAGCCACTCAGTCTATGGTTCTTGTTCTGGCAGCCCGAGCACTCTCATGCAACTTGATTCATGAATGTGTGAACAGAGATAAGGATGGTAGCATACTTCAAGACTAACAAAGCAGAGAACTATTCCTGCATTTAGGTCCAAAGGCAGCTGTAACTGTTGGAAAGGTGTCCTTGTAGAAGCTATGGTCTTAAGAAGTTGAATACAGCTGCCAAAGAATTGCAGGCTGGCAGGAAAAAAGAGCATGGAGAACAAATACCACTTACTTCAGACCTCTTACGACTTCTGTCCTTCAATTTTCTTATTTCCCCCATTGACTACATCCAATTTACAGCTGGAAGGTAAGAGTGTTTCTGATGATGCAGTTTGTGTAAGTCAGCATCCCAGTAAAAAACAAAGTAGACAATGATGGGAAGTAGATTGGAAGAGCAAATAGAAATTATTCAGCAGAGTTATCTTTCTTTCTTTTTTAGTAACTGATCTCCATTTTTGTTCAGAGTAGTGATACATCCAGCTAAAAGACTTATTTTCCTAATGTCCCTTGCACCTATTTGTGCAAAACCACATGATTAACTTCCTTTTTAGATATAAATGGACATTGTAGGGTGAAACTTCAAGGCATGCTCGCTCAAGGCACACAGCTAGCTGGAATGTGTCTTTTGCCTTCTCTTCCTTCTTGCTGAATTTTCAATGTATCTGACTGTTGCTCTGACAGCCATGTTGGACCATGGAGTGAACTTGCATTTGGAAGTCAGTGCTAAGAGCAGATATATGGAAGGGACATGGGTCTCTGATAATTGTGAAGCACCTCAAAATTCCTGAAGTAACAAAATTCCTGAAGTATATAATAAATTTTTATGTATTTAAGCCACAGTTATTTTGTTTTATATTGTTTGACATTATATTGACAGCGTTCAGTATATACCACCCCATAATATGCCACTCTGGAATAAGTATTATTTTGATCTGAATGCAACTGAAAATCAACAGATGCAGGAAGAGTTCTCTGCCTTCCCTTATTTGCCCCAAAACTGGACATGAATTTCCTTTTAAGGAAATCCCGTACCAGAGAGAAGAGTGACTCATCATCTCAGCTGAGGAGTTTATACCAACATGAGTTTGCATAAACAGCTTTTACTAAAATAATGCTTATCTTCAAATGTTTTCTAGTTACTTTCCCACAATTTATCATTGCTTAAAGCCCCAAACCTCTTTCCTTTGTTAAAAAGATATACAAGCCCCCAAGTCTAACTGCTTCTTTGAGTATCACTTCTGTTTCGTGAACTCCCATGCATATAAATATTAATAAAAATTGTGTGTCTTTTCTTCTCTTGATCTGTCTTTTATTAGTTTAATTCTCAGCCCCTCAGTCACTAAATCTAAGATGGCAGAGGAGAAGTTTTTTCTCCTGACAATATAAAGCTGGACCTAATTCAAACTGATACAAAGGTAAAGGTAAGGTACAACTATTCAAGAAGCTCCACAAAATAATGAATACATTAATTTCTTAAGAATTAAAGAATGTCTTGGAAGATTTTCTGAGGTAGAACCAACTCATCAACCTTCTGTGTGGCCCCAATAAAATCACAGAATTGTTCTGTCTCATATTTCTTACCTGTAAAATTAGTTTAATAATAATATCCCTGGTACACTTAATTAGTTGGAAAATATGAAAGTACTTGATAAGTAAAATCTGAAGAAGAAAATAAGATTGAGAATCAGAATTTGATGATCCAGTCCTAGTTCTTCAACTGTCTGAACCTGAATAGTTATTTTTAGTTGATAGTTTTCTCTATCATAGGCTAAGTTGGTTTAAATAATTTAAAACTCTCTTGGAATTTAACTAAGAATTTTTGACAATTATATGATATTAGTTTTATTTATTAAGGATTGTGATATAGGTTTACATCCAATCTATGAACTTTAATATCCATATAGAATCTAGCTACATACAAGAATACTAAATACAATGTGATGTTAAATCCATATTAAATAAGCTATTTAAACATGGGCTTCTACTATATCCCCACCTGGTTTGCAATATCCAAAGAAAACATGTTGCAATTATTTATAATTTCTATTCCTTTTATATGCCACTAATTTTTAGGAGATGTACCATAATTCTGAGGAAGTATGGATTAGACTAGAGTTCTGAACTTGTAAGAATAAAAGAGCTACCTCCTGTGACTCTCTTTGAGGATAATATTTTTCCAGGAACTATTATTCAAGATAAAAATATCATTGTTAAATTGATATTTTCTTCTATACTATGTGCCATTCTAGACATATTACATACATTTCTGATTGTCCATAAAGAGCTAAATTGTGTTCTTTCCTTAAAATGCATGTGTGTGTGTATGTGTGTGTGTGTGTGTGTGTGTGTGTGTGTACGTGTGTGTGTAATATTGAAAATTGAGAAGGAAGTACCCAGAGAATATAATTCAGGAAACTGTAATGAAAGGATAGCGGAAAAATCAGATTTTCAGAAGGAAAAATTCCCAATTATGCCAATAATTACATGAAAAAAGGTAAGAAGGATTATTGTCAGGAATTGTATCGTGCTTCTAATATTGGAAGGCCATTAAGGATGGAGATTATAACAATCTCCATTTACATTAAAAAGTGTTGGTAAGACACACAAAAAGGATCACAAGTTTAGATAATAAGCAATAATTCATCATTGTGTTTAGAAACCATAAGAGTAAAGCTTCTGATAATGCTCTGCTGAATTTTATCATTTTTGCAATCGATTGGTAAATATTTTAAATTCACAATTGATAAATCAAATTCACTTACTGAATATTTATTACACAGACAATGGATTAGGTTGTTGAGCGTAAAAATGTCAAATCTATTTTGGTTACTATAATCATTTCAATGATATAATTACCATGTATCCATAGCTTCTTTGTCCATTATAACATAAAAACAAAACAGTAAAAGCAGAACAAAAACACTTGGAAAACAAACAAACCAGAGCCAAAAATCTTTGGGGTAAAGAAAGGTGTTATTCCAGCACCTTCCTCCTAGGAGATAAGATACTAAGATTCTTGACTCATATTTCCCTTTTCTTCCCTCCAAGTTTGCATAGAATTTTCAATCCAATAGAACTGGAGTGGTCTTTTGGAGTGCTCCAAGACTTTTATTCTTTATTCTCTGCCTGTGCTCTATGATTGCCTCTCTGATTTCCACTGGAGAGGGATTAATAAACAAGCAGTATCTTTTTCTTTACTTTGACAGAAAGGTTTTAAAATCATAGAATTACAGAAACTTGTATGTGGAAGAGACTAAGATTATACAGTACAAGTCTCAATTGCATTTGCAAATCCTCTCCTACAGTATTTATCATAAACTGTCATCAAACCACTAGTTCTACCCTTTTGTGATATTACGAGTATTTCTTTGATTGAGCCAAAATCAGTCTTTGTTTTCTGTCTAGCTACTCTACATATTTCTGCTGTCCCAAATCTCCCCTCAAAAGCAAAGCAGTCCTCAGTGTGTGTGTGTGTGTGTGTGTGTGTGTGTGTGTGTGTGTGTGTGTGTGTGTGTGTGTGTGTGTGTGTGTGTGTGTGCATGCAGAGGGAGAGATTTGGGAGCACTAAATTATTCTTTTAAATTTTTTATTAATACAGCAGGTTCTTATTAGTCATCAATTTTACACACATCAGTGTATACATGTCAATCCCAATCTCCCAATTCATTACACCACCACCCTCACCCCCCGGCCGCTTTCCCCGCTTGGTGTCCATACGTTTCTTCTCTACATATGTGTCTATTTCTGCCCTGCAAACCGGTTCATCTGTACCATATTTCTAGGTTCCACATATATGCGTTAATATACAATATTTGTTTTTCTCTTTCTGACTTACTTCACTCTATATGACAGTCTCTAGATCCATCCACGTCTCTAAAAATGACCCAATTTCTTTCCTTTTTATGGCTGAGTAATATTCCATTGTATATAAGTACCACATCTTCTTTATCCATTCATCTGTTGATCGACGTTTAGGTTGCTTCCATGACCTGGCTGTTGTAAATAGTGCTACAATGAACATTGGGGTGCATGTGTCTTTTTGAATTATGGTTTTCTCTGGGTATATGTCCAGTAGTGGGACTGCTGGGTCTTATGGTAATTCTATTTTTAGTTTTTTAAGGAACCTCCATACTGTTCTCCACAGTGGCTGTATCAATTTACATTCCCACCAACAGTGCAAGGGGTTCCCTTTCCTCCACACCCTCTCCAGCATTTGTTGTTTGTAGATTTTCTGAGGATGCTCATTCTAACTGGTGTGAGGTGACACCTCATTGTACTTTTGATTTGCATTTCTCTAACAATTAGTGATGTTGAGCAGCTTTTCATGTGCTTCTTGGCCATCTATATGTCTTCTTTGGAGAAATGTCTATTTAGGTCTTCTGCCCATTTATTGATTGGGTTGTTTGCTTTTTTAATATTGAGCTGCATGAGCTGTTTATATATTTTGGAGATTAATCCTTTGTCTGTTGATTCATTTGCAAATATTTTCTCCCATTCTGAGGGTTGTCTTTTTGTGTTGTTCGTAGATTCCTTTGCTATGCAAAAGTTTTTAAGTTTCATTAGGTCCCATTTGTTTATTTTTATTTCCATTACTCTAGGAGGTGGATCAAAAAAGATCTTGCTGTGATTTATGTAAAAGAGTGTTCTTCCTATGGTTTCCTCTAAGAGTTTTATAGTGTCCTGTCTTACATTTAGGTCTCTAATCCATTTTGAGTTAATTTTTGTGTATGTGTTAGGGAGTGTTCTAATTTCATTCTTTTACATGTAGCTGTCCAGTTTTCCCAGCACCACTTATTGAAGAGACTGTCTTTTCTCCATTGTATATCCTTGCCTCCTTTGTCATAGATTAGTTGCCCATAGGTGCGTGGGTTTATCTCTGGGCTTTCTATCTTGTTCCATTGATCTATGTTTCTGTTTTTGTGCCAGTACCATATTGTCTTGATTACTGTAGCTTTGTAGGATAACCTGAAGTCAGGCAGTCTGATTCCTCCAGCTCCATTTTTTCCCCTCAAGACTGCTTTAGCTATTCGGGGTCTTTTGTGTCTCCATACAAATTTTAAGATTTTGTACTAGTTCCATAAAAAAATGCCATTGGTAATTTGATAGGGATTGCATTGAATCTGTAGATTGCTTTGGGTAGTATAGTCATTTTCACAATATTGATTCTTCCAATCCAAGAACATGGTATATCTCTCCATTTGTTGGTATCACCTTTAATTTCTTTCATCAGTGTCTTATAGTTTTCCACATACAGGTCTTTTGTCTCCCTAGGTAGGTTCAATCCTAGGTATTTTATTCTTTTTGTTGCAATGGTAAATGAGAGTGTTTCCTTAATTTCTCTTTCAGATTTTTCATCATTAGTGTATAGGAATGCAAGAGATTTCTGTGCATTAATTTTGTATCCTGCAACTTTATCAAATTCATTGACTAGCTCTAATAGTTTTCTGGTGGCATCTTTAGGATTCTCTATGTATAGGATCATGTCATCTGCAAACAGTGACAGTTTTACTTCTTTTTTTCCAATTTGTATTCCTTTTATTTCTTTTTCTTCTCTGATTACTGTGGCTAGGACTTCTAAAACTATGTTGAATAATAGTGGCAAGAGTGGACATCCTTGTCTTGTTCCTGATCTTAGAGGAAATGCTTTCAGTTTTTCACCATTGAGAATGATGTTTACTGTGAGTTTGTCATATATGGCCTTTATTATATTGAGGTAGTTCCCTCTATGCTTAGTTCCTGGAGAGTTTTTATCATAATGGGTGTTGAATTTTGTCAAAAGCTTTTTCTCCATCTATTGAGATGATCATATGGTTTTTATTCTTCAGTTTGTTAATATGGTGTATTGATTGATTTGCGTATATTGAAGAATCATTGCACCCCTGGGATAAATCTCACTTGGTCATGTTGTATGATCCTTTTAATGCGTCATTGGATTCTGTTTGCTAGTATTTTGTTGAGGACTTTTGCATCTATATTCATCAGTGATATTGGTCTGTAATTTTTTTTTTTGTAGTATCTTTGTCTGGTTTTGGTATCTGGGTAATGGTGGCCTCATAGAATGAGTTTGTGAGTGTTCCTTCCTCTGCAATTTTTTGGAAGAGTTTGAGAAGGGTAGGTGTTAGCTCTTCTCTAAATGTTAGATAGAATTCACCTGTGAAGCCATCTGGTCCTGTGCTTTTGTTTTTTGGAAGATTTTTAATCACAGTCTCAATTCCCGTGCTTGTGATTGGTCTGTTCATATTTTCTATTTCTTCCTGGTTCATTCTTGGAAGGTTATACCTTTCTAAGAATTTGTCCATTTCTTCCATGTTGTCCATTTTATTGGCATAGAGTTGCTTGTAGTAGTCTCTTAGGATGCTTTGTATTTCTGCTGTGTCTGTTGTAACCTCTCCTTTTTCATTTCTAATTCTACTGATTTGAGTCCTCTCCCTCTTTTTCTTGATGAATAATTTTATTGATTTGAGTCCTCTCCCTCTTTTTCTTGATGAGTGTGGCTAATGGTTTATCAATTTTGTTTATCTTCTCAAAGAACCAGATTTTAGTTTTATTGATCTTTGCTATTGTTTCTTTGTTTCTATTTCATTTTTTTCTGCTCTGATCTTTATGATTTCTTTCCTTCTGCTAACTTTGGGTTTTGTTTGTTCTTCTTTCTCTAGTTCCTTTAGGTGTAAGGTTAGATTGTTTATTTGAGATTTTTCTTGTTTTTTGAGGTAGGCTTGTATAGATATAAACTTCCCTCTTAGAACCGCTTTTGCTGCATCCCATAGGTTTTGGATCATTGTGTTTTCATTGTCACTTGTCTCCAAGTCTTTTTTGATTTCCTCTTTGATTTCGTCAGTGATCTCTTGGTTATTTAGTAACGTATTGTTTAGCCTCCACGTATTTGCGTTTTTTATGTTTTTTTCCCTGTAATTGATTTCTAATCTCATAGTGTTGCAGTCAGAAAAGATGATTGATACGATTTCAATTTTCTTAAATTTACTGAGACTTGATTTGTGACCCAAGATGTGATCTATCCTGGAGAACGTTCCACTTGAGAAGAAAGTGTAATCTGCTCTTTTTGGATGGCATATCCTGTAAATATTAATTAAATCTATCTGGTGTATTGTATCATTTAAAGCTTGTGTTTCCTTATTAATTTTCTCTTTGGATGTTCTGTCCATTGGTGTAAGTGAGGTGTTAAAGTCCCCCACTATTATTGTGTTACTGTCATTTTCCTCTTTTATAGTTGTTAGCAGTTGCCTTATGTATTGAGGTGTTCCTATGTTGGGAGCATTATATATTTATAATTGTTATATCTTCTTGGATTGATCCCTTGATCATTATGTAGTGTCCTTCCTTGTGTCTTATAACATTCTTAATTTTAAAGTCTATTTTATCTGATATGAGTATTGCTACTCTAGCTTTCTTTTGATTCCCATTTGCATGGAATATCTTTATCCATCCCCTCACTTTCAGTCTGTATGTGTCCCTAGGTCTGAAGTGGGCTTCTTGTAGACAACATATAGATGGGTCTTGTTTTTGTATCCATTCAGCAAGCCTGTGTCTTTTGGTTAAAGCATTTAATCCATTCACACTTAAGGTAATTATCGATATGTATGTTCCTATGACCATTTTCTTAATTGTTTTGGGTTTGTTTTTGCAGGTCCTTTTCTTCTCTTGTGTTTCCCACTTAGAGAAGTTCCTTTAGCATTTGTTGTAGAGCTGGTTTGGTGGTGCTGAATTCTCTTAGCTTTTGCTTGTCTGTAAAGCTTTTGATTTCTCCATCGAATCTGAATCAGATCCTTGCTGGGTAGAGTAATCTTGGATGTAGGTTCTTCTCTTTCATCACTTTAAGTATATCATGCCACTCCCTTCTGGCTTGTAGGGTTTCTGCTGAGAAATCAGCTGTTAAGTTTGTGGGTGTTCCCTTGTATGTTATTTGCCATTTTTCCCTTGCTGCTTTCAATAATTTTTCTTTGTCTTTAATTTTTGCCAGTTTGATTACTATGTGTCAGCATGTTTCTCCTTGGGTTTATCCTGTATGGGACTCTCTGCACTTCCTGGGCTTGGGTGGCTATTTCCTTTCCCATATTAGGGAAGTTTTTGACTATAATCTTTTCAAATATTTATTGGGTCCTTTCTCTCTCTCTTCTCCTTCTGCGACCCCTATAATGTAAATGTTGCATTTAATGTTGTACCAGAGATCTGTTAGGCTGTCTTCATTTCTTTTCATTCTTTTTTCTTTATTCTGTTCTGCAGCAGTGAATTCCACCATTCTGTCTTCCAGTTCACTTATCCATTCTTCTGCCTCAGTTACTCTGCTACTGATTCCTTTGAGTGTAGTTTTCATTTGAGTTATTGTATTGTTCATCTCTGTTTGTTTGTTCTTTAATTCTTCTAGCTCTTTATTAAACATTTCTTGCATCTTCTCAATCTTTGCCTCCATTCTTTTTCCGAGGTCCTGGATCATCTTCACTATCATTATTGTGAATTCTTTTTCTGGAAGTTTGCCTATTTCCACTTCATTTAGTTGTTTTTCTGGGGTTTTATCTTGTTCCTTCATCTGGTACATAGCCCTCTGCCTTTTCATCTTGTCTATCTTTCTGTGAATGTGGTTTCTGTTCCACAGGGTGCAGGATTGTAGTTCTTCTTGCCTCTGCTGTCTGCACTCTGGTGGATGAGGCTATCTAAGAGACTTGAGCAAGTTTCCTGATGGGAGAGATGGGTGGTGGGTAGAGCTGGGTGTTACTCTGCTGGGGCACTAAATTACTTATCCTACATTTTATGTATTAAAATTTTTTTGGTTTTGTATTTTTTTTTTTTTTGGTTTTGTATTTTTTATTGAGGTCTATAAGTCATATGAAGTAAAATACACCTAATTAATTAATTAATTAATTAATATTTAAATATACCCATTTTAATGTATCATTTTATGAGTGTTAACAAATACTTATAGCTGTGTAAGCACTACCACAATCAGGATACAGAACAGTCCTATTACCCCTGATGTTTCCTAAAGTTCCTTTGTAGTCAGCCATTCCCACTACTTCCTAGCACTTGATAATGGAGAAGACTCTATCTTTGATCACACTTTACCCAAGCTCCTTTGAGTCCTTTTCTTGACTAGATCTCAGCCTTGGGTTTCCATGTCCATCCTTGCACAGTCCAGTTTTAGCAAAAATCCTCCTAAGTCAGTTTAGAGAAAAGCCTCCCACCTTTGGTAGATGATCACCCTGGACTGGCTTCAACAAGAATCCTATTAGGTCAGTTTAGCAAGACCTTTCCTTCCCCTTGACGTCTCCTCTTAGTAATTTTCCATCCACTGACCCACCTTCCCAACATACTCCTTGGCTGTAAATCTCCCCTGTTTCTGTTGTATTTAGAGTTGAGCTTCGTCTCTTTCCCCTATTGTAAATGCCTGACACTTACACCTATCACAATGGTCCTGAATAAAATCTTCCTTACCATTTAAACCAGTGTCAAAATAGTTCTTTCTTTAATATCATGCAGAGATGACTGTTCTGCACAGATAACTGGACTCTCACAGGTTTTGTTTTTTAAATACTCAGATATATGCTAATTCTTTATACATTTTATGTCCTGTATTCCATGCCATCCTTAACCTGCCTTTTCACTCTACTATATATGGTAAATATATTTCAATAACAATGTTCTTACCACCTTCTTTATTAATTATTTACATAACCTCTAGCAAAATTAATTCATGCATTCTTTCATGATTCCATATACTTATATTTCTTACTTAATTTCATTTTAACCAGTAATATAATTATTGTCACATGATTGATTCTAATATTAAATTATAAATTCTTTGAAGACAAAGACTGAACATTTTCAACTTTATATCTCACAGAACAAAGCTAAAAACATCATAATTATGACTCAGACTGAAAGGGTGGAGTTGAAAACAATCTTTTTTTAACCCTGTACTGAAGCCTCATTAGAATGCTATTTTTAAAGAGTGAAGATCACAGGGAAGTCTGTTATTACAGCATTAAAAGAAAGTGGATTTTTTCCAGCATTCCAAATTAGCCTTTATTATTAATCTAGTACAACTTTCATAGAAAAAGGAATTAAGCCTCAGAGAATTGAAGTGTTGGATCCAGGTCAATTCAATGGTTATTGACCCAATCCAAATTGAAATTAACAAAGAATATTGCAAAATGTGTGCAAAATTTTGTCTTATGTATATATACATATTTTTTTAATGGAGTGTGTTCATACACCCACACATACTAGATCTAAAATCTCAGAACACTTAGAGAACCACTGATCCATACTATTCTAAACATTTTCTAACCTATAGATAAACCATACATTTTTGTTGTTTGCTTGTTTTATTTTGTTTCTCAAATGACCTCATGTTGACCAGCAAGGTCTCTGGATAGAGGCAAAGAAATGTCAAATTTTGCAGTCTTAAATTTAATTTTGTGATGTTTTCCTGTCTGTGAATTACACATTTTTTCATATTTTTAACTGCTTATTCCAAAGAATTATTTCTTTAATATATGAACTATATGTACCTATATTTATTTTTAATCTGTGAAGGTATAGCAGTTTAATAATTTTAAATAGCTGAAAAGCACACTTAAGCCTTAAATGTTACATGTAAGTATCTGATTTTGTCTCTGTGTTCCTCTGGAAGGAAATATGCCTTACTTTGCATGCACAAATTCTCAAATTATTCCTGCCACCTACTAATGCAGAAGCATTTGTCTGGCATCTTCTGTGACTGGGATTGCAGCCGGTTATCTATGGTCTGAAGGGCTCAAACTTGCAAACTATCATTCATGTCTTATAATTGTAGAGCACTTTGGTCTGGGTAGAAGTATTTATTATGCAACAATGCTCATCAAAGGTCGGTTATAATTATAAATTAAAGAATTGAGACAAGTTTTCCAGATATTTTGACACTTTGAACTGAGTTATCTGAACACTTAAAATTTGAATTACCTAAATAGTTATCCGAATTTCTCACTCACTAGCATGAGTACATAGAGAAAAATGGTACTTAAGATAAATCATTTGGGAAGTGTGAAAGGCCTTAGAAATCATCTAGGTCAATACTTCTTAACCATCTGGGAGGTGATGAGTCCCCTTGAGCAAATGAAGAAATGATAACACTATTATTTAAATTAAGTAAGCATTAAAATTGTTTAATACATGCCACCCAACTAGTTACTTAGGTAAAAACTTAATTTCTCTGAACCTCAAATTCCGTCTCAATAAAATGAGAGCGTTGGATTAAATAAAACTTTAGTGTCTCATGCTTTCTGATAATCTATGTTTATAAGTAATATAACATTAACTGACCAAATATCAGAAAATACCTAAAGATATACTAATGAAGAAAATTTATGAAAAGTATTTAAGACTAGACAATAAATACAATCCCAATTTATTATTTTCAAATCACTCTATTGGACTTTGAGAAAGAGTTCAAAAGTTAACCCTTATATTCAAGGAATTTCCTATATAATAGGCAATGCATTGCATAAATATATAAAAAGAGATATAAAGGTATGAGACTTAAACATATTTAAGAAAAACAATACAAGTAACAAGTACTCTGTTATTATCTAAATAGTAAGCTAAAATGTTACTGGTGCTAGGATTTTGGATAAAGTTAATTCCGGGCTGAAGAGAAAGAGGAAAGTTTAATATAGTAAGAGGTGGTGTGAAGGACAGGAATAGAACGAATGTTGTATCAAAATATAAACATTTGAATGTAAGCATTGTTAGAGGTGGTCTTAATGGCTCCTCCTAGCATCATGATTCAGTTTTGCTATCCCCCCTCAACCTCAGTGACTGCTGCTTAGGTAGAGGAAAATTTGACAGTTAAGTGTGGACCTCAGTGCCTCGTTGAAACTGGATCAATGCAATTCCACTTCCAAATGTTGTGAGTTGTAACTAGGACCCAGACATTTTTATGTGTCTAGTACGGGTGCTGGGCATTGAAGGAGTCTTACCTCCCATTGTTCCAACCTCTCCAAAGTTGCAATATCAGAAATTAGATTTACATTTCTTCATTTGTTTACTTTTAAAATGTATACAAATTGGATTAATTTATTATTGGTTCAATTTCTTTAATTATTAATTCAAATTTATGGATTAAAATAGCAAACGATAAAAATGTATCATATTCTTATGGCTAGGCTTTAATAAGAGAATTTTGAAAATTATCTGAGCCTGTGCTCCTGGGAGACAGTGATGGTTGAGAAATCCTGCCATCATTTTGCATCCAAGAAATGGCATATTTCAAAGAATCATTCTTTCCTGCTTGATTAGGTAAGACCTGCAGATGGTGCCCTGATTTACCTATGACAAGGCCAGATAAAAGTCCTTCAAATTCTCATATTTTTGTCTTGTAGCCAAATTGTTTGTCCCTACTTACCAGTCTGAACAAAATACCCACTGACTGTGACTTGACTAAACTTTCCTTCCCCCAGGTCCCTGAATTTTGGGGTATTATTGATTTTAAGCAAGTATTCGGAGATTAAGCAAGTGTTGGAACATGGAGCAATCCCTATTTTCTGCTCAAAATGTCCTGTCATACTATCTGCTTAGCCCATCCCCCCAAACCTTATCCTTTCCATCTTTATTTACTCTGCCTTTTCTGCCTGACTTGTGAGATGCTTACAGATCTTTCCATAGCGATATTGTCCCTAATACAGCAGTCCACCTCCCCATCTTACAGTCATCTTTTGGAATAAAATCTCTCCTTATTTAAGTTTTTTTTTTTTTTTTTTTTTTTTTTTTGCCGTACGCGGGCCTCTCACTGTTGTGGCCTCTCCCGTTGCGGAGAACAGGCTCCGGATGCGCAGGCTCAGCTGCCATGACCCACAGGCCCAGCCGCTCTGCGGCATGCGGGATCTTCCCAGCCCGGGACACGAACCCGTATCCCCTGCGTTGGCAGGCAGACTCTCAACCACTAGCGCCACCAGGGAAGCCCTCTCCTTATTTAAGTTTAACTTTGTTTTCTACTTACCGAACATAACATCTTTTGTCCATTTCACTAACTATTCAAAACAAATGAACTTTATGCTTAATAGATAAAGATAGGAAGTATGGCTTTTATATTTCAAAGAAAAAATCAATATTTTTTTTTTTAGAAAATCCTACCTACAGGACCTTTTGTGAACAAGGTAACTTGATATAAACTTATAATCAAGGATAGATTGGGTTCACCAAGCCAAGCTTAATATATCTGTCAGCTTTATTAAACTTTAGACAGGCTCCTTCCTGACTCTGGATGCTGATTTCCCTTTTCTCAAACCTTTTTTTTTTTTTTTTGGAGTGTAATTGTTTTACAATGTTTTGTTAATTTCTGCTACAAAACGAAGTGAATCAGTTATATGTATACATATATCTCCTCCCTCTTGGACCTCCCTCTGCCCCCATCCAGCCCATCTAGGTCATCACAGAGCACCGAGCTGAGCTCCCTGTGCTGTACAGCAAGTTCCCACCAGCTATTTTACACATGGTAGTGTATTTATGTCAAACCTAATCTCCCAATGCATTCCATCCTCCCTTTCTTCCACTGTGTTCACACATCCGTTCTGTACATCTGTGTTCTCTGACCATTTTTTTAGAAGACTTTGGTTGTAAATTCTTTCTCTGCCCCTTTGATATATATGTTTTTGTTTTTTTTAAAGCCTCTTGCCAGAAATAAAACCAAGAAATGTCTTCTTCAAAAACCTAGGAGCCATCCCTTTGAAATATAAAAATCAAATAAGAGAGGTCCTCTATTACCTAGTCTCTGTGGGAGGGTAGGAATCTAACTTCCATAGGTGCTAAATAACAAACAGAGATGCTTTAATCGCTGAGAAAAATATATACAAAATCAGAAATAACTCAATAGGCTTCACACATCCCATCGATTATCCTCCCTCAACAATGTACCTCAATACTTTTTCACAACCACATCCTATCATTTAACCCCCCACCACCACCTTTTATTTCAATGGCATTGGGTTCAGACTGTATTCTATTCTATATCCTCTATTGCAATAGCCTTGAATAAAGTCTTCCTTGCCTGTTTGACTTTACCCAGTATAATTTCAGCCTTGGCAAGAATTTTAAATATTTTAAAATAAAAAGACAAATTGAAGTAGATACCATACGGAATCAGCCCTTCTTCTTTTGGCTGTAATAGATAAATCAAGCCATCCAAATATAAAACTAGATTTCCTTATTTCCAATTACATTCAAAGTTGAATATTACTCTATTAGTTATACTCAGCCTTTGGTATAGTTTTTTGGTATATTTTGATATATTTAGTAATATTTATAATATTTACACAGACAACAAGGGTTATGGAAAACTGAAATTTTTTTAAACTGATTATCTTACTCTTTAAAGCACAAAGCATTAAAGAGAAAATATTATTTTCTCTTTAAAATGTGCTTTGATTCCTTACTTACTTGACTATATGTTAATTGTGTTTCTAGGCTCATCACAGTGAAACCTACCCAATATGGGATAGATGTTTCTTGATGCGTATACCCTCCATATATATACTTTGATCATAACACTTTATTCCCTGTATTATGATCATTCTCATTCTTGATTCTTCTTTCCCTCACTTGTTATCAATTGTCAAATCCTCCTCTATAGCTTCCACTCTTGGTTAAATGCTCTCATCATGTCCTGTATACTGTCATCACATAGGGTGGAACAGATTATCCCCACACAGGGGCAGACACATGGTAGAGAGGGACTGAAATGCAGCCTACAATTCACTCATCAAGCTATACTCCATGGTGTTCCACCGTGTTCAAGGAGGAAGAGCTGTCTTTTTCTAATTTGCATGAAAATGCCACAGGATACTGATTTCCCTGCTCTATATGCATCATGAGAATATTTGTAAAACAGAATTTTAATTTTCTGCTTCCCATTATCCAAATCCTAATAAATTTTAGAGGAGAGTCTCTGTGTCTTATTCATATCAGAATCCCAACATTTAGGACAGTGTCTGCAATACAATCTGTTAAATATATATTGGTTGGATAAATGAATGAATGAATGTAGATCTTTAAAATATATATATATATATATATGTATGTATGTATATTCCTACCTTTTCTCAAACACTGAAATATTTTAACTTTCCTAAGTTTCATCAGTAGAAACAATAATGATTATATTTCATAATACAATAATGCTCTCAGACATATAAAATCTGCTAATGCCTTCCTCTTTTAAAATAATTAATTAATTAGGCTGTGTTGGGTCTTTGTTGCTGTGCATGGGCTTTCTCTAGTTGTGGTGAGCAGGGGCTATTCTTCGTTGCAGTGTGTGGGCTTCTCATTGTGGTGGCTTCTCTTGTTGTGGAGCACGGACTCTAGGAGCATGGGCTTCAGTAGTTGTGGCACGCAGGCTCAGTAGTTGTGGTTTGTGGGATCTAGAGTGCAGGCTCAGTAGTTGTGGCACACGGGCTTCTTTGCTCCATGGAATGTGGGATCTTCCCAGAGCAGGGCTCGAACCCATGTTCGCTGCATTGGCAGGTGGATTCTTAACCACTGCACCACCATGGAAGTCCCTGCCTTCCTTTAATGGTACCAAATATCTCCAATTTGGGGCATGCAATGTTGTTTTTATAGTTATTTTCCCTTTTCTCTTGCTGTCACATTGGCATGTCTAATGGACATCAATGCACCTACTTATTGCAGCTTCAGTCATTTCTCTAATTTACTTCTAATGTGCTGTAGATTTGGATAACAGAAAATAAAACTGTGAGTGATCTAGGACTTAAGGAATTCTGTCTAATAAGGATGAAGTACAAGAGATTTGATGATAGAATAGTGTGATTTTGAGGGTCATAAGTGAGTTGTCTTAAAGACTTCTTTTTAAAAATATACAGGCATACCTCATTTTATTGTGTTTCTTAGATATTGCATTTTTTATAAAGCGAAGGTTTGTGGTAACCCTGTTTCGAGCAGATCTATCAGCACCATTTTTTTTTCCAACAGCATTTGCTCATTTCATGTCTCTGTCACATTTTGGTAATTCTTGTAATATTTCAAACTTTTTCATTATTTATAATTGTTATGGTGATCTGTGATCAGTGATCTTTGATATTACTACTATAACTCACTGAAGACTCAGATGATGGTTAGCAATAAGTAATTTTTTTTCTAACAATAAAGTAATTTTTAATTAAAGTATGTACATTGCTTTTTCTTACACAATGCTATTGCACACTTAATAGACTACAGTATAGTGTAAACATAACTTTTATATGCACTGGGAAACCAAAGAAAATTGTGTGACTTGCTTTATTGCAACATTCACTTTATTGAAGTGGTATGGAACCAAACCGGCAAAATCTCCAAGGTATGCCTGTTATGTCTTAGTTCTGGCCTTTCCTTGTCTTCTTTGTCCTCCTCATCCCATCCTCATCCTCTTTTTCCCTCTTATGGTTCGTACCCTTATGGTTGCTGAAAAGTTGAGTTGAAGATATGTGAATATTTGAGGCTTTATGTCTATTTTGGTTGTGGAATAAAATGTGTTTCATTAATTATCCTCAATACCAAATAAGGCCACTTTCCAATTATCCTTAACCAATATAAAACCATAAAAGTGTTCCAACAGAAAGCAAGTCTGGTTTATCTATTTCAGTGATACAACAGCTATCTGGCCCTGAATTTATATTCCTATCATCTATTTTATGTGTTCTCAGATGCAGTGCATTCAAATAAATTTAAATTCTCCCTGACAATGCAGGTGACTCCGTATGACCCTATCTATATTTCTGAGAGGGTTTTTCAATCTTCACTGCGTTTATATTACCTTCAGGGTGTCTTTTTATCGATATATACGTGTACAGTATTACAAATGGGATTGCTCTTCCCTAATCCTTTGAAAGTTGTAGCCAATGAATATACATAATAACAAAATTGCGGGCATGGCTACATCTTACTGAAACACACATCTTTCAAATAAATGACACTGCTATATATGGTTGTTGTGAGTTATAGTCTACCCGAAGAGTCATCATTGAAATGTTTGCTCAGAGCTTATATCTGTTTAAGAATGAATTTCTGAAATTAGTTTCACTTGTCTCTTTAAGAAGTAGTAGAATTGTCCAGAGAAACAGAAATGTTCAGAGTTATAGCTTTTGGAAAATAGTGTGATATAGTTGAAAGAATATGCATGGGTTATATAATTCTGGGTACAAACTCCCAAATTCAACAATAGCTCTGTGACCTTCAGCAAATCACTTAATCTCTGATCTTCAGTTTCTTTATCTTTCAAATGACTCATTTTATTTTATTCACATAGGGACATTTCAGAGTTTCTATGAGAAATAAATGAGATGACCTTTTAAGAACTAACTACATGGTGTGCTCCCAACAATGTTACTTTCCTTCTCTCTCCATTTTTCTTTAAAGGAATCCATGCACTCTGATGCTAGAGAAACATGATTTGCCAACAAAGTTAGACTGGAGTTTTCTTGGTGGCTGGCTCTAAGGATGTTTTTAAAAGTAGACTTTAAGGAACTAAGCTATCTATAGCCTGTGTTTCGGAATTCCCTGTTGCATGATTTAACTTAAGGTAACACTAGATAGCTGCTGACTCAGGCTAAAGGAAGCTCTGCCATATTCAATCTGTGGCTCCTAAGCTCCCCCCTGGGATCAATATCCGCTCACAGATGGGAAAGATAAAGTAAGTAAATGACAGATTTGAAAGTTTATTAAGCCTGGAAGTGGTAATCATAACTTCTGCCCATTTACCACTGGCCCCACCAAGAAACAAAGGTGGATGGGAAATGTAGTTACAGCCTGGGAAGCCATTGCTAAGCACCAACTCTACTCCACGGAAGAAGAGAATAAATCATTGATCGAAAGCTAGCCCCCTCTTGTCTTCTCAGAGAAGCATTGAGGATTGCTCGGAAAAGCCTGTTGTGCCCTATTAAGTGGGAGTAACTGAGTAATGTCATCGAAGGGGCTGCATTCTAGTCTAAGAGGATGAGGAAGAACATAACCTTGATCAAGGAGAAGTAATTATTGTTGAAAAGAAAGGATGAGTTTGAGTTTAGATTGATACAAACTGATTAAACTTTTACCTACATCATTCAAGCCTGAGAAAAATTAAAAACCATGTTCAGATTCTTTAAAAAGAGATTTATAATTACAGTACTAAATGAATGAAGCAAATACATGTATCTATAAATAAATACAACAGCATGAAATGTCTATACAGCTCTAGAAGCACCAAACAAACCTACTTTGCAAAACAAAATTGTCAATTAAATGTATAACTTGGCTAATCAAATTTATTTATAAGTAGGTGCTTTTGTTGTTTTTGTACTTTTGGTTTACAGTTATGAGACTATATAATTAAAGTAATTGAATTGCCTAAAACAAATGATAATTTGTAAGTATGTTTATAATATATTTAGAATTTTTATTGCTCAAATTTGCTCTGTCAGCAAATAGCAATTCCTTGACCTCAATAAGAGCTAGAATCCATATGGTAATGATTGGCCTTTTAATAATTTTAGCCCTGATCTCTGAGCTTAAACCAGCTCCTTATCCATTTCCTTAGGGTATTTCCAATAAGAATTTTACTGGCATTCCCAACTCAACATACAATAACCAGCACAACCAAACCTCAAAGTGTGTGCTAGGCTAGAGTGTACATCTTCTTCAACCCTCATTTCTAATATTCCATACATCTTTTATAATATCTCAGGAAACTATCTTTCCCTCTGAACTCACACTGTCCATTGTCTTAGATCAAATTGTCCTTATCTCTAAAACCAATTAATGTGTATGTTTTATTTTCTGCTTTCCACTCTTGCCCTCTCCAAATCAGGGTTGTTATCCAAATCATGGTACAGAAATCGGATCCAATTGGATTAATCATTAACCTGATCATGCCACATTCTGCTCTTTTTATTAAAGTTATTCAATGATCTCCAGTGTTTATAGGATAAACTTCAATCTTCTAAGCAAGCTAGACAAAGATTTACATTCTAGCCTCTGTTTATCTCTCAAACCTCATCTTTACATAATTACAACAATTATAATAGCTATTTTCTACCAAATGAAACTTCAAGAAGTCTGTAAGTATTTGAAATTGTGAACTTGTTGTGAAAATGTTACACAATCTTTTATGGAAGAAATATTTTGGAGTATAATTATATATATAAGGGAAAATGTGAAGGTGATATCTGTTTAGGAATGTATATCACACAGGCAATAAAATAGTGAAATGAAAGAATAGAACCTTGTTAAGATTATGTATGTAACCTGATTTTATTTTCATTTTGAACAGAGAGTATAAAAAAAGAGTTAAAAAAATAATTAAGCAAATTTGATGTACAAAATTGTGGGAAAGAGTTCAGAACATGCCACTCCAAAATATGCCACTTTGGCATATTTGTTATTTTCAGCTAAAGGCACTTGAAAAATAGCAGATACAGAAAGGTGCTTTCTGGCCTCCCTTTTCTTCCTAAAAATATGTCATAAAATTTCCCATGAAAAAGGTGGCTTACCTTTAGCAGAAAGAGAAGAAACGTTCTTATCACAAGACTGGGAGTTGATGCTGAAATGGATTTGTACTAAAATAATCCTTATCTTCCATTAGATTCCACCATATATTTCCTAGTCCCTGTCTGAAAATTTACTGCCCCTAGTGCAAGCCCCTAGGTATTGTCACATCCTCACAATTTATCACTCTTTGAGCTCTTGAGCCTAATAGCTTCTTCAAGTCTTCATTTTCCTTTAGAAGGCTCCTTTGTGCATATAAAAATGTTACACAAAATTTGTATGCTTTCCTTCTGTTAATCTGTCTTATGTCAGTTTAATTCTTAGGCCCAGCACAGAACCTAGGAGGGTAGAAGGCAGATTTTTCTGCCTTACTGGGCATATCAATGAACAGCAATGAACAGCGTTAAGAAATGCAAACTCTGAAACTCAGGAATAAACAACTGCATGGCTGCATTAATTTACATGATGCCTTTATTTCCAAGACATACATAGATAATGGGCCTCCTGCATAGGTAGGGAAAAGGGACCTTATTCTCTATGGATCTTCTCCCTGAGATGACCCCATTGCTGCATATAGATGCAAGGAAATGAGGCCAGGTATCGTCACGTTTACCTTTAACAACTGGGCAATGAGCTGAGTTTCTTCACCTGTCACTAGTCATATACATCTAAGTTTGTGACCCTGAATCTCTGTGTATGCAACTTTAATTTAAAAAAAAATGGATTAAAAATTATTGGCAAGATTGATGTGCAAATCCAGTAAAATAATATAATGGCAATATAGCATAATATAAAATTTTTGATGCTTTAAAGCATGATACTAGTTAGCATTATTCATATGACCAAGCTATTATTCTTATCACAAAATTATTTAACCATCTCCTTAAATAGAGAACTATAAGGCATTATATGTTTTTGATATTATGGAGAAATTAAAAATAATATTCCTGTGATTCTTTCCTCACCATGGAATGGTAGCCATTTGACTGCTATAGTAGAGATAGTAGTGTAAAAGTAGGGTTAAGTGATTTCTTTGAATGCACTAGTGTTGCTAACATTTCCAAAATATATCCAGATATCATTTTGCCACATACAGATTATATATTTTAAGAGAGACAGAAGAGTGAAACCAATATTTGACTAATAGATTACAAGTATAATTTCAATAGGGGATTAAAAAGTGGAAAACTTCAAGTATCTGTAACAATGTATAGATTGTTATGGTTTGACTTGAAAATTATTGAGTCAATTTACAATCCAGACGATATTTCCAAGGACAGAAGAAATCTGTAGGGAATATAGGGAAAATCTGCAATAAATTATGCTTGTACTAGAGATTTAATTAGAAAATTTTATCTAAAATCTATTGGAGTTTTGCCAGTTAGTCATTAGGCTTTATCCTTCTTGGAAGCCATCCTAAAACATAATGCTCTGATCCCCTGCAAGATACAGAGTGACATTCTGAACGTAGAATATTAGAGTGAACATTCAAGCACATTTTTCAGGTTTTAAGAACTTTGTAAATTTCTCTGAATAGTTAGCAAATTGATGTCAAAACCAGTCTTCTTTAGTCCCTTTTTTACTACAACCCACTCCCAATTTATCATCCTATTCCTAGCAAAAGTATCATTCTACATTGCTAAAACAGATCTCATCTATGCTTTACATGGAACTCTTCATATGATCCCCAGAACAGGGTGAACTCAAGACAGTGAATGTTGTGTCCAAGGCATGCCACTATCTATTGCCTATTTAATAAAAGAGGAATCTTTTTTTAGGTGTCTTGCAAGAATTTTATGTCCCCACTCTAGAACTATTACATCAGAATACCTCAGGTTGCCCAAGACTCTTCAGTTTCAACAAATTCTCCCTGCCTTTTCAACGTTCCCATGGAGATTTAACATTTCTTTCCTATGAGTTTCCAATGCTTTTCATGTATGTAATATCAATTGTATTTTCATTATTTGTTTACATGGCTTTATTTATGCAGTGTCAATTGTATTGCAATTATTTGTTTATACAGCACTTACTGGTTTATGGATTACCTAGTAGACTGAGATATGTCAGGGAAGAAGTAATTATACTAATTTATGAATATTTGAAATAGAGCAAACCTAGTGTGTGAAACAAAGTGTGCTTGTTGAAAGACAGAATGGACCTAATACAAACATGGATGTGTAAAGAATGACTGGAAAAAAAAGAGATACGTTTGAGGACCACAACATATAAAATATTGTACAAGTGGTTAAAAGAATAATATATAAATAATATTATAAGCAAAACCCATTACAGTGTATTAGACAATCTATGTTGAGAGAATAATGGGAAATATGCTTGGAATGATGGGCAGCGTTAAGTGAGATCAGGAAAAGTTTTGAATGCAAGCTTGAAGAATTTTAACTTTAACCTACACAGTAAGAAACTACTGAGGGGAAAATAATAGATTGAAAACAGTATTTTAGGGAAAAATAGCTACTGTAGCAAAATATATATAGTGTGATAGTGTGGGATAAGTTGGACACTAAAGAAAACTTAGAAACCACCATAATAAAAATTACTCTTATCATCTTGTATCATCTTATCAAGTGATAGACCATTCAGAAAACAGCTACAAAATTATATTATGATCTCATATATATGTCATAAGAGCACTTTAAACAAAATACTATCAACTTTTAAAGAATTAAAAGAAGAGAAATTGCTATCAATTTGTAAGCTTAAAGAAACTTCTTGCAAGGGATCTTGAAGGGTTGAAAATATTTTTAATTAATATTAGAATAATGTTTCATCATTTGACTTATGCACAATAATTATGAAAATATTGGAAAATTCGAAAACAGTGTTCTCCATAGGAAGAAAGAAAAATAATCACCCATACTCTTGAGAAATTGACTAGGGAGATAAGGTCTTTATTTACTTAGGTCCTGTTGATAAATTTGAACATTATGTAATTGTATTTTCAGCAAGAATGTGAGTAGTATCAGAGGGGGAAGGGACTATCTCTTTTGTTTATATTCCAAGAGTTGTAAAACAGATGGCTAAATGTATGAAAGAAGTTACAGTTCATGAAGAGACTAAAGATGTAAATTAAAAAGAATGTGAACAAATGAAATAACAAGGTCCTAGAGGAGATGGGAACAGAGATTTGCAGAGTAAAAGAATGAGCTTTAATAAGTAGAAGGAATTTTTCCTTCTTTTATATGAAAGGAAGAGGGGCATTTTTAATAGTATTGAGTGTGCTTTATTGAAATGAGTGGATAAGTCATCAAATGACAACAAAATAATAGACCAGTAGGAAAAGAGTTAAGAAGCAGGAGTACTTCTTTGAAAGTATTTTGGAAATGGAGATAATATACTGATTTTAAATGTTGGACATGGAACAGATTCAGATGAATGCTGGCTCTCATGTGTTGTTCCTCTGTAACTGACTAAATTGGGACGAATCTAGAGTTGAGGTTAAAGAGGTAAGAGGCCAAGAGGTTAACGGTATAGCATCGTTTATCAAGTTATATAAGTTAGAAATGTCTGTAGGCAACTATCCTTTTAACCTATTTTGGTGAACAGAATATTTTATCAGACCTGAAAATTACCTTAAATATCACTTAGTCTGCCATACATACAAATTGAATTAGCCTCCTGCTCATAAGATTTTCCCAGAGGCCAACCTGTGCAAACTTCCTGTCCAAGTAAACATAACTGATTGATCTAGGGTCAGAGATCCTTGACTCAAGAAAGGCAGGACAACCTCTTGAGAACTTGTCTTTAATGATGGAACATAAAGATTCAGTAACTTATAGACCTGAAAAAGTTAATGATAGTACTTGAGGAGGATGTCTATGAACACTGACTGATAAAGCCAGTGGATGTTTGTTATTTGCAGCCAAAAGAGCTGTAACTAGTAATCATTTATGTCTGAAGCTATCTAAAAATAAAATATGAAGAGATTTGCCCAATTCCATACATTGCCTGGGTGACAAAGCTACAAATTTATAATGTTAAAATGGCCATTAGAAATTATTATAAATCATTTTACATAAGCGAATTTTGGAAAAGACTAACAATAAGTAGCAACTGGATTAGATCTGCTTTTTAGATTATTGCCATTTTGTGAAACCTTAAATAATTCATCCAGATTTGGTCTCTCCTTTGGGATCCATAACCCAGCTGGAATACTTAATATTCATTGAACCAGAACACCCATAAAAATATGTAATCAATATTGCTAATAAAATTTATATATTATCATTTATTTTACCAACGGAATTGATATGTCAATAATCAGATGGAAACAGAATGTATGTAAAAGTTTATATAGAGGAGAACTAGCATTTATTAAAGGTTTATGAATACCAGGTTGCCTACTACGTTTTAACAGTAACTGACTAAGCCTCTGTGTTTTCTTTTGCACATTACTCGGAAGGATTCTGGAAACTTATTTATCATCATTTAAAAGAAGTCATTTAGTAGTTTTAGTGTGACAAATATCACTCATTGACAACAATGTTTATTTTTAAGTTGAGCTATATGTTTGTTACTTTTTAAATAATGCATCTCTTGAAAAATATCTATATTTGAGGCAGTTATGTGTATATATGTATATTTATCAGTCTTTCTATTTATCTAAGTATAATACATAACATGAACTTGTGTTATGATGAGAAAAGTAGAAATAAAATCTAGTTTTGAAGCTTTAAGCATGGAAACTGTATCATACTGTCCAGTGGACTGTTGACACGCAGCTTGCTGGTTGGCACAAGAACAGTTATGGATCTGTTGGAGCAGAAGCTCCTTCAGATGAACCCATTGAGCTGAATTTTCAACTGTAAAGGTGTTTAGGCTGTTTCATATAGAGTACAGGGTATCAGTGAAAGATTTGCAGCTGTAAGGGTTATCTAGGAGTCAGAATTCTGAGCACATAGAATGGGTACTAAATGAAACTTTGAGACATAGCGAGCTGTTAACTAACAGGATGAAGACAAAAAATAAAAATCCAAAACCTGAAGGACAATTAGATGAAGAAATGTCAGTTAGTTCAGAGGTAATATGTAAGATTTGCTCTTTGAGGAAATGGGCAACTGCATCTGTACCTGAAGTACAGCCTAGCAACTGAAAATCACTCAAGTAAGACAACCAGAGTTTGAATTATGTTTCCTGGGTAACCTAATTAATTTTCAAGTCATGCCTCAGGGGGTTGTTGTGAGGATTAAAGGAAGTAATATGTGCAAATTTGTTGGCATATTAAATATTTTAAAATACTAACTATTGTTATTATAATTGTTGTTATTATTATTAGCTGCCTCATCTTGTTTTCAATAAGACAACTCTTAGTGGAGCATGTATAAAGGATGTGACTTTCCATTATAATCCTCAGTAAAATCATTGACAATGATAATTCTACTTATTTCGTTTCACACACTTAGTATTCCTCATGGGGAAATGGAAAGACCCATGGACTAGAAAACTGAATAAAAGCTCTTCAAATAAACAAAATAGTGAATTGTTTTTCAAAGATCTCAACTAGATTCTTCCTGTCCATAACACTTAAACCACAGCTTTTAATTGAATGATGACATACAGCTGGTGGTAGCTCAATAACAAAAGCATTGAAATACATGCCTTATTAAGACAGTCTTTATCCTAAGAAACTCATTTATTATAATTCATCTAAAAACCTCTGCAAAAATAAATTATTATATTTTCTTTAAATAAAGAGTATTTTTGTCACAGTATACTCTGAAATTCTTGAGACAATATTTCATAGACTTTTTTTTTCTGTATGATGATGGAGATCAACAACACCAGAAAACAAAGGAGCGTGGGGGACAAATGCATTTTTAAAAGTAATGTGGATGAAATGACCAGATGGGTATAACTATAAGGCATTGCATTCTTCCTACATAAAACGACCTTTGATTGAAATGAGTGGTACAGTCCTTGAATTCGTTACCACTAATAAAACCAGCACTAAATAATACTAAATTTGACACTGTTTGGCTGTATTTTTGGGAGATAGCCCCTTTAAGCTTTCTTTTTCTTGTCTTGTTGTTTTGATGATTCTCAACCACAACTCTCACTTCCAGTTTCTAGTCTACTAATACTAATGCACAATTACATTAATTGTTCCAGTTTACATGTATTGATGCCCTTTATAAATAATGTGTTGAACCAAAGGAGAAACTCTAATAGTGGGAATATCGATTTCTATGAAGAACCTTTAGGATGTGAGGTTGTTCTTATTAGCACCCCTCAACTTACTGCATTTTGGTGGCTGTTGATAGTTTCATCTCCCTAGCATTGTTCTTATCTACCATTTTGGAGTAGATCATAGACCCTTCTCAGATGGCCAGAGATGCCATAGCCATTGCTTTAAGATGTTGTTTATTTTATTTGTATCATACACTCTAAGAATTTAGTATGTCCTAATGTTTATCAACCAATTTGTCATCTATAATTTGTATTAAAGTTTTCAGTGTTCATGGTCTCCTCATTTTTCCTTATGTAATGAAAATAGTCAATTATGAAATTTGTGAATTTTTTCTACAATACGAAGTTTGGGAAAAGCTATTTCAAATTGTTTGGTGGGAAAAAAGAATTAAGAGGAGCTTTTATTCATTGGTAAAAGATATGAGTAAGGAATAGCAAATAATGAATAAAAAACATATTTGATAAGCTAACCACCGATACTGAGCTCCTAGTTTGCTTTGTTTTTTAGAATGCTGATTAGTTGGAAAATAAAATGAGACCTGAACCAATAAGATGAAGTATTATGGTACTGGTATAGGAGTATAATTTTGCCTATTTAAATAGAAATAAGAGTTATTATTAGAGCAAGGAAAATGCAAGGGCACTGCTACTACTGAAGTTACCATTAGCCTTATCTGTATCTTTAGAAATATAATTAATGTAAGGGTGCAGAAGAAAATAGATGTGATTTAATAAACCATTATCAACATTCTAAACAAGCTTAACCTCCTTATCTCAGTACTTCTAATCCCCAGTGCTGTTCCAGAAGAGATGATACAATTTGATATATTGCAGTTGCAGTTGTAAAATAATTTTAAGCAAAAATGTCATAGATTAAGTCCGTAAATCTAAGATCAATGATCTCTATATCATGCATGCCATTGGGAAGTCAAGACTCCTGGGATTCACATTTACCAGGTTCTTTTTTAGACAGTTTCATTTGTCCCCTTTTGAGTCCAAGACCATCCTTGGGAACCCAAATGTCTCTATTTCTCAGTAAACTTTACTTAATCTGCAGTGAATTGAGATGGGTTGGCATTCCCATACAATAACATTGTTGCCCCTCTCTGTATCCATATCACAGCAGAAAATAATTAATACACACAAAATGGGTAATTTGAGGAGAGTATACTGAAAGGATTATCCCTATATGGGCTAGTTATAGTAAAACAAAGAAAGAGAGTGCAATATGAGTTCTAGGAAGCAGAGAAAAAGGACCACAGTTATCCTCATGCCAAAAGTGGAAATGGAAGGTTGAGGTTATCAGAACCTGAAAATAGGAATTCTTGTGGAGAGGGGGGTCCTAAATGGAAAGAAGACCTTGGGATGAATAATGCAGTCAGCCCAGGGGACCCCAGAAGAAAAGATGGTAGACCTAAAGGAAAAGCTCAGAAAAAGGAAAGAGGAAGCAATCGCCATACTGGTTTAAATAAAAATTTCTCAGACCAGGGCCAAACATCAGATTTTTCTTAAATGATGAATTATGTATCAATTATTAAAAACTTCTGATATTCAAAGACACTAATAAAAAGGAATAAGCAATCCATAGATTGGGAGAAAACATTTTCAGTGTTTATATTTGACAGTTTGCATCCCAAATACGTAGACTTCTTAAATCTCAATAACAAGGTAAATCATTCATTAAAAAATGGGCAATATATTTAAACAGACACTTGACAAAAGAAGATGGCTGATAAGTGCATGAAAAGATGATCAACAGCATAAGTTTGTAGGGAAATGCAGTTAAAACTGCAATGAGATACTGTTACACATTTGCAATACCAAGTACTGGTGAGGATGTGAGACATCTGAAACTGATAGGAATGCAAAATGGTATAACTATTTAGGAAAATAATTTGGCAGTTCCTTATAAGATTAAAATTTACTATATGATCCAAGAGACATTTACTATATACATTATTATATTTACCTAAGAGAAATAAAACATGTCACACAATGCCTTTGCATAAGTGTTTACAGCAGTGCTATTCATAAACACCTCAAACTGGAAACAGTTAAGATGTTCATCAAGTGAATGGATAAACAGATTGTGACATATCTACACAATAGAATACTACCCAGCAATAAAAAAGAGCAAACTACTCATACACAGTAAAGCACTGATGAATCTCTGAAATGTACTGAGCAAAAGAAACCCAAACCAAAAGAGTCCTGTGACTGTGAAAATATGTATACAAAATCTTTTTTACCCTCCTCCTACTAAAAGATGTGGTCTAATTCCAGCTAACAGCCAGCATTAACCACCAGGCCTGTGAATGAGAGAATGTTCTGCCATATCTACTTTTGTAGAAGAAAAATTTATGTCGCTGCCACCACTGTGCTAGATGTTCTCTGGTTTTGGCCAAGTCATACCTTCTCCTTTATGCTACTGTATATTTTTTCCGCATTAGCTTTTAGTCACCAATGTTAGTTAGAGTGACCAGCCTTCCTGGTTTTCCTGGATGTGTGGTTTTCAGTGCTAAAACCATCAAAGTTCTAGGCAGACTGGGATATCTGGTCACCCTAATACACTTAAACTGGAAATTTACCATTCATAGCCCTGGTTCTGGATGACCTGTCTGAGGTCATTCCACAAATTGTACATGATTATACTTAATTTCTTATTCCTGATTAGTGATGGTAGGACTCCTTTTCCAATTTATATTTTTTCCACATGGTTTAGAGTTGATGTTGATTTCCTTTTCTAAGCCACTGTCTTGCCACCCATCCTTACTCCTTACCAGTTCTGACTCAGGGAAATAACACTTCCTGATCAAAGTGAATATGAGGCCCTTCAACCTGGTACCACTGTAGTAGGTATTACTCCTCTCTTGAGTGAGAACTGAGTCACTTCAGACTCTGCTTCCATTCAACTACTTTTGTGTCAGCTCCTGCTTTCACAAATACCAATATTCCACCAAGGCCCTACAATTTGGTCCTGCTCTACATTTCCAACTATCTCCACTACCTCAGTAACTCTTAGATCTGCTTGACAATTCCATGACTGTTTTCACCTGGGTCTCATTTTCCCACCACTGCTTGTAGAGTGCTTTAAAAGTATTCAAACGAAATTACCCTTGTTCTTTCTATTCCAGTATGCCTCACAAAAGCATGATTCTCTGGACTCTCCTGGGCATTTCAGAGCCTCTTTGGGGACTCTTAAATGCAGCTACTTTACTTTAAATAGCTCTATTTGTTGTTGCTGATGCTGTTAAATGCCACATGGTTTGCTGGCTAAAAGGTGTCTGTCTTGTCCTTTGCAAAACACCCATTGCAGAAACATCTTCCATTTTAGGTTATTATACCACTTCAAATCAATATTAAACTGAATGTCAACATAAAAATGACACCTTTCAGAATATTTTCTGGATTTAAAAAGCTATTTTAATAGCAAAGTCAATGTATAAATCAGGCTATCATAAAAATTATAAACACAATTCAATATCAACATTTATTGAATATTTATCATGTGGCAGACATAGTTTTATATATATATATATACACACACATAAATGTATATGTATACATGCATATATATACATGCATTATCTGTTACAGATTTCACATTTTAGCATCACCTTATGAGAAAGTACTAGTAATGTCTCCATTTTTTAGTTGAGGTAAATAAAGCATGAAGATACATGGAGAAGAAAGAACATGGAGTTGAGTTTACATTCTGATTCTATTACCAACCTATTAAATATACCTATTATAAACTTGATCTCTTTGAATAAGATTTCTCTTTTCCATCCTTTCAGAACTTAATTTAGTCAAAATCTATGCCAGTTTCTTTAATCAAAGTCCACATTTGTGTAAATTTGCCAGGAGGCAGAGGAGTACAATATTAAAAATATTTTATAGCAGATATTTTAGAGTTAGAGTGAGCCGATTTTAAATTCTGGTTCTTTCACTAACCAGCTATGAAACAACGGGGAAATTATTAAACATTTGAAGGGATCAGAGTGGCCTCATCAGTAAAACAGAATTGAGTTGAGGAATTTTTGTGAGGATTAAGTAAATAATTATATTTAATACATATATTTTATATACACACACACATATATATATATATTTATATGTGCATGTGTCTCACAATATTATTCTAAACTTCAGTCCAGCCTGTAAGAATAGAAGGATTTTAATAATAAGCTGTATGCAGTTTTGTCAATTGATCGTACACCATTGATTTCTTTTGAATTATTAACAAAATTTAATTGTATTCCTCCAAAGGAAGACTCATAGAATTACACTGAATTATTTTAAATTTTAGAAAACATTTATTGAAGATATCATTTTAAGTTTTAATTTGAAATTTTATTAACTTTATTATGTGAAAGAAACAGTACGAGACGCTATAATTATATAAATGATTCAGACATAATCTCTAAAATTCTATAAACTTATATAGTAGAACTTTTCTTATGGCTTTATTTTTATAAGATATAATCTTAAAATCACATAAAAAATTGAAACACAGAAATTCAGTAATTTTCACAAATTCATACAATGATTAAAAGGTAAAAACCTGACTTCAAATTTATAAAACACTTCTTCCCAGCCCATGCACAAGTAACTCAGTCTAATTTTGATTTGTATGTTATAAATATAGCATTTTATAATATCCATATTTAAAATGAGGATACTGAATCTCAATTGTATTGACACCACCCAAGGTCATAGGATTTCTCCTCTGTTTTCTTACTTGAACAAATAAATGATAGCCTGAAATAAAAGGACTTTTTTGTTAAAGAAATTTAGGAAATATTTTAGAGTCTTTATTTGTTGACTCCAATTTAATCCTGTAAGGGTGGTTCAAAGTGTTAAATCTAAGGGACATCCCTTTACTTCTGAAGGCTGAGTCAAGAGCTGGACTGGGAGACATGTTTAGAATCTTGAACTTGGAATCTGCTGGCAGGAGGTTAGTTTCCTCTGACCTAAATGTCTTGCACTTTGCCAGTCCAAACAGAAGCTTATCTTTGGGAAACACCAAAATATAACATTAAACTAACTTTATAGCTCTACCTCAGGAATCATGAATGCACTGTTTACTGGTATATTTAAATTACTGTATTAAAAATAAATTTAGTTAGAAATACATTTATTTTATAATTTCCCTTAATGTCTAAGACCACTGATAATGAAGTTTTAACCGTGAGGCTAGAGAGCATCATATGTTACCAGAGAATTTATTGGAACTTCAAAAAGTAAAAATTGCTAATATTATTATAAAGATTTTTTTTTTTTTTTTTTTGCTGTACGCGGGCCTCTCACTGTTGTGGCCTTTCCCGTTGCGGAGCGCAGGCTCCGGACGCGCAGGCTCAGAGGCCATGGCTCACAGGCCCAGCCGCTCTGCGGCATGTGGGATCTTCCCGGACCGGGGCATGAACCCATGTCCCCTGCATCGGCAGGCAGACTCTCAACCACTGCGCCACCAGGGAAGCTCCTATTATAAAGATTTTTAAATTCTTACTTTGTTTCCTCATTGTCTATTTCTCTCATTCTAAAAGTTAGTCACCTTTTAATCTGTGGGATCATTTAAGTCTGCAGAACTAATTTAATCATGGTCTACAATCTATAGGACATACATAGACCTACCTGTAATCCTGAAATCAAAATGTTATGTGATTCCAATCACAGGAATGTGAAGACACTTTGCTATGTTGCAAATTGGAAAAGAAGGAATAACATTCACGACTAGGTGTATAAAGAAGCCGGTTTTCAAGACAAGCCGGTTTCTCTTGTCTTGAAAAATTAAATCTCAAAATGTTTCACTTGTAAAAGAAGAATGCATTTCAATGTGCTGCCTTTTTCTATTAATAATAATGAGAAAGAAAATTAAGTTTATTTAGGATATAATTTCAACTTTAAAAGATTGAGACAGAGAAGACTTTTATTTGTATAATAAAGTTGGTATGAACTCATTTAGATACACCGTAGAGGATAAAGGTTAAGTTATTTTAGCAAAAGTCATTGTAATATTTGAAATCCTTAAAAAAAGTGTGTTGGAATTTATTAAGCTCTTGAGAATGGTGTTTTATGTTCTGACTTAAAGCAACTAAAAAGATGTGGTTGTGACAGTACAGAAGTATGTTTTCAAACCGGACAGTAGCCTAGGGAATGACAACATTTGCTTGGCTAAGAGACCCAACCTAAGGGAAATTAAGTTGGTTTTTGGCAGGTATTTCAATTAATTAATTAATTAATAGCTCATATAATAAAGGACTCTAAACTTTATGTATAATAAAGGACTCTAGACTTTATGTATTTATAAGACCAGTCACAAAATTATATTAACACTATCTTTGCAATATATTTGATTTTCTTGTTTCGACCCTATTCACTTCAACTAAATTCTTCTGAAATATTCTAATGTGACAGAAAGGGATATGAGGAATATTAAATATTTAAGATAGGTGAGTAAATTTATTAGAGAATATCTACTTTGTCACATCAATACACAATGCTTCAACTACTTTGTTATATTAAGAGCTGACTTTCTTACAGTCAGGGATAACCCAATTTCAACTGTGTTTTTCCATTCCAGTGCTCACACGGTTCTTTTCTTGAAAAAGTGGTGAAGTAACATTGTCTGCTAGTTCACTCCCACAGTAAAATCACAGAAAGATTGGTGTCATTTGGGGAGAATTGTATACTAATTTTCATATTTCTTTTTTGCCCTACCTCTGGTAGATCATTGTCTTGCCAATCATCACTAAAAGGCAAAAAAAAAAAAAAGGGCATTACATCTAAGAGCCAGCAGAGGGCACTAATAATCAACTGGAACAGGGATCAGATAACCAACAGGTGCAGCAAGAGGTCTCTCCTCAGTTCTCCATTCACAGTCTATGTGTTGGTGATTACAAACAAGCATTATAGCTCTTAGGAAAAAGCAGAATCCAAGAAAGATGAATATGAAGGTTCCCTAAATGTCATCCTTCCTAAACTCAAGTTGGGAGACACAACTGTAGCCTAGGAGCATATAAAAGGTTATAAAAGGAAGGCTAAAAACAAGAACTCTATAACAGATGAAGCTATGAATGGACCATGTAGTAGTAAAAATACTAATTATACCATGTCTTACAAAGTTTGTTCCAATTAATATATAGAGTTGCTCAATTTTCTTTTTTGTAATCATTTTAAAAAATAATTATTTTTTCCTAAGTCAGATGTTATTAAGGAATAATTTACATAACTTAAAATGCATCATATTTAGATGTACAACTAAGTTTTGACAAATGTATACAGTTAAGAACCCATAATACAATCAAGATAAAACAGTTCCATCACATTAAAAAGATTCTTTCTGCTACTTTGTAGTGAATTTCTTTTCCCCACTCTTAACCCTTGTTAACCACTGATCTGGTTTCCCTTCCGTTAGTTTTGCATTAAGCAGTATTTCCTTTTCTGTCGAGCTTCAATCACATAGCATAATGCTATTGATATTCATCTATATTGTTGCATGAATCAGTAATTCAATACTTTCATTGCTGAATAGTATTCCACTGTATGCATATGCCACAGTTTATCTGTTCACTGCTTGACAGACATCTGAGTTGTTTCCAGTTTTGAGTTATTATAAACAAAACTTCTATAGATATTCAGGAACAGGTATTCATGTGGGTACATGTTTTCATTTCGCTTCAGTAAATACCTGGAGTGGGACAGGTGAATTTGCAAGTGTACAAGTGAACATTTAACCTAATAAGAAACTGCAAAATTGTTTTCCAAAGTAGCTCTACCACTTTTGCATTCCAACCAGCAGTAAATACCAGTTCCAGTTGCTTGTTTGGGTTTGTTGTTTTAATTTAAGCCATCCTAGTAGGTCTGTGATGGTATCCCATTGTGGTTTTGTTGTGCATTATCTTAATAACAATGCTAAATATTTTTAATGTGCATATTTACCTTTTGTATTTATTCTTGGATGAAGTGTCTGTGCAAATTTTTTCCACTTTATTATGGCTTCTTGTCTTTTTATTATTGAGTTTCAAGATTGTTTATATATTCTGACTGCAAGAACTTTATCAGATATATGCTTTGCAAATATCTTTTCCCAGTCTGTGGCTTGTTTGTTAACTTTCTTTAGAGCATCTTTTGAATGACATATATT
Organism: Pseudorca crassidens; assembly: GCF_039906515.1. Lineage (NCBI taxonomy): Eukaryota > Metazoa > Chordata > Mammalia > Artiodactyla > Delphinidae > Pseudorca > Pseudorca crassidens. The sequence continues at coordinate 90,204,553 of NC_090297.1, forward strand.
TTATTATGATGATGAAATCCAAATTATCTTTTTTTTCTTTTCGGACACATTCTGTTTCTTATACTGAAAATGTTTGCCTAACACAGAATCACAAAGATTTTTCTCCTGTTTTCTCCAAGGAGATTTATATTTGTAGAGTTTTACATTTAGGGTAACTTTCAAGTTACTTTGTATGTTTGCATATGGTGCCAGGTATGTGTTGAGGTGTTTTTCATTGTTTTACATAAAACACCTAATTGTTCCAGCACCATTTGTTGAAAGCACTATTATTTTTCCATTGAACTACCTTCACAACTTAGTTGGGAATTAATCATATATAAATGGAAACACACAGTATGGACCCTTTCTGCCTGGCTTTTTATCAATTTAGCATAATCTCATTAATAGTCATGCTATTACGTAAATCAATATTTCAGTACCTTTATATGGCTGAATAATATTTCATTGTATGAATATGTAATTGTGTGGATTGTACCACAATGTACACAAGGGATGGTTCTACTTATCAACTCTCCATTGCAGTTCCATTGATCTATATGTTAATTCCTGTACCGATGTCCCACTAGATTAATTTAACTTTATATTGCACCTTGAGATCAGTAGTGTTAATTCTCCAAATGTGTTCTTCTTTTCCAAAATTGTTTTGGCTGTCTAGATCTTTTGCTTCTCTTTATAAATTTTTGAATCAGCTTGAATCTATAAAAAAGTTGCTGAGATTTTTATTGTTATTATATGTACAGATCCATTTGAAGAGATTTGATATCTTAACAATACTCTCTTCCAATTCTTGAACACAATCTCTCTCCATTTATTTAGAATGTCTTTAATTTCTCTTATAAATAACATAATTTTAGCACATATTGCACATACTTCATTAGATTTATCTTTAAGATTTTATGTTTTTGATACTACTGTAAATGGTATTCTATTTTAACTTGTTTCTAATTACCCATTGCTAGCATGTAACAATACATTTGATTTTAGTATAATGACCTTTTATTCTGCAACATAGCTAAACTCACATATTCATTCTAGTGACATTTGATTAGTTCTTTTGGTTTTCCTATAGACAATTCATGTATTTTCCTCCGTTTCATTCTCTATGCTATATATTGTATTTTTGTCATATTACAATGTCTAGGGTAATAGTGTCATATAAATTATGTCTTTGCCCTATTACGCTGCCATATTACACCTATTCAGTAAAAGTTGAACAGAAGTGTTGAGCATGTACATTCTTGAAAAGTTCCTGATTTTAGGAGGACGGTATTTCTTTTTTTTTTAATTATTATTATTTTTTTTCATTTTAACATCTTTATTGGAGTATAATTACTTTACAATGGTATGTTAGTTTCAGCTTCACAACAAAATGAATCAGTTATATATATACATATGTTCCCATATCTCTTCCCACTTGCGTCTCCCTCCCTCCCACCCTCCCTATCCCACCCCTCCAGGCGGTCACAAAGCAAGGACAGTATTTCTTTAATCACAAAGAATAATATCAGATGCCAAGACTCACTTTGTCAGTTCAAAGAAGTTCCCTTCTATTCCTAGTTTAACAATATTTTAAAAAAAATCTGGAAGAGTTAACTTTTGTTGAATGTTTTTTTCTGCTTCTATTGAGATAATCATATTGATATCCCTTTATTCTGTAAACATGGTGAATTACATTAATTGGTTTTTGAACATTGAAACAACTTCAGATTCCTCAGGTACATTGTTATACATGGTTATGAAGTAGTGCCCTTTTTATATATGTCTGTAATTAACTTGCTAGTATTTTGTTAAAGAGTTTTGGTCTATATATTCATGAGAGCTACTGGTCTGCAGCTTTCCATTACCTTTTGTTTTGAGGTATAAAAAGTGTTTTTGTTTTTTTTTTTACCATTTTAAAAATTGAAGTATGGTTAATTTACAAGGTTGTGTTAGTTTCAGGTGTACAGCAATGTGGTTCAGTCATATATATATGTATATATATATTCTTTCTCAAATTCTTTTCCATTATAGGTTATTCAAGATACTGAGTATAATTCCCTGTGCTTTGCAGTAGGTCCTTGTTGTTTATCATTTTTATATATTTATCGTTTAATATATGTGTATATATTAATCCCAAACTTCTAATTTATCACTCCCTCCACCCCCTGCTATACCCTTTGGTAACCATAAGTTTGTTTTCTATGTCTGTGAGTCTATTTCTGCATGTAATTATGTTCATTTGTATCATTATTTTTAATTCCACATGTAGGTGATATTATATGCTATTTGTTTTTCTCTGTCTGGCTTACTTCACTTAGTATGATCATCTCTAGGTCCATCCATGTTGCTGCAAATGGCATTATTTCATTCCTTTTATGGCTGAGTAATATTCCATTGTATCTATCTATCTATAGATAGATAGATAGATAGATCTCACATCTTCTTTATCAATTCATCTGTTGATGGACATTCAGAATATTTCTATGTATTGACTATTGTAAATAGTGCTGCTGTGAACATTGGGGTGCACGTATCTTTGCGAATTAGAGTTTTCTCCAGATATATGCCCAGGAGTGGGATTGTAGGATCATATGGTAGCTCTATTTTTAGTTTTTTAAGGAACCTCCATGCTGTTCTCCATACAGACTGCACCAATTTACATTCCCACCAACAATGTAGGAGGTTTCTTTTACTTTTAATAATATTAGATTTTAATATTAAGGTAATGCTGGCCTCATAAGTGGGAAGTGTTTCCTCCTTTGTTATTTACTTTTTTGCATTTATTACAGTTTGATATTTGTAACTCTTTTCTATAGATTGATAGATGTTGAACTGCCTACCCAACAAACTTACTAAGAGTTTTCATCTGTTTTACCTATGAAAATCTGCCAAGTTGAATAATTTCCCAGTTGTGAATGAGCCCATTCTTCTCTAGGTTGATTGTGAAACTTCTATTTTATACTCCCTCCACAAAGTGCTCCCTGATCAACTGTACATCTTTTGTCAACATTTATCAAAAGTATTGGTTTCAGTTCTTTGATATGTTTTGAAGACATAGGCTGATAAATATAATCATTAGGTTGAATGAATTTCTTAGATATTTGCAAATATCACCTGATTTTTTGGTATCCTTTAAGATATTGACAAGAAGAGATTGACAAATACTACACTTATTACAAAATTTTGTTTCACAGAATTTCTATATCATTCACTTCAGTGTTTTGCCACTATGGATTAGAATTGATACGATATATTCGAATAGCCAAACTTGATTCATTGCAACCAGATTCAAGGACGATCAATTGTATAGTGAAAAACTCCTCCATATTTTCATTCTCCTGATGAGTACTGATGTGCTTGGTGTGAAATTTTCCAATTTTTCATAAGGCAATTTTTATTCTGGATCACATACCTTCTTAATGTATAAAACAACTTTTATGCTAAGAAAATAGGATTTCCACAGAAAAGAGCTAAACAAAAACAAATACAGAGAACATTTTAAAATATGTTGACACTGACATAAATTTTCACTTTTAGAAAAGTGGAAATCTAGTTCAATTCTCAAGTTAATATTTTAAGCAAATACAATGATTATTGACATTTAGGATGGTAACCAAGAATATATCATTATGACTAAAAACAGGAATAAACTTGGCAAAGAACAAAACCTATTACTGTACCTTTAATAATTGAGATATTCTTTTCCATACACTTTACCTCTTTCCATGATTCTAATACCCCAAAGAATTGTGTATAGTGACTTATATTTCATCAGAATAGCAGGTATGCTTACAAAATTCCTAAGAAATAGCAAAGCCCATTCTTGTTCAACAAAGACAATTTACTTTCATAAGATTTACTTGAGATTTATTGTTCAGTAAGTCAACTACACTTACAATGTGCAAAAAGCTGTTCATTAGAACTGACAAATTAGCAGCATGTATTTCTCATAATCATAATATACCTAAAAGTAATAGTCATCTTCCTATGTTCCATCTTGTGGCCAAGATACACTTAGATCTCTGGCACTCCCAAATCCTCATAAGCAGACTAGTACACTTGTAAAATAAATTATTTAAAGCTATGAACAATAATATGTATTCATATATAATTTAATAACAGGCAAAGTCAAGCTTACAAAATAATAAAATATACAATATATGCCTTTGTAGATCATGATACAACATGCAGAGTTCGGAATGAAAACACCACTAGAATTGCATAAAGTCGAAATTTTGCATTAATTTTATGAATAATGGACAGAATTCTCCATTTGAAATGCCTAAAACTATCAACCAACAGAATATATGAGCTTTCCTCCCATTAATATTACATGGCTTGAGAAGGTGTTCCTCTCTATGCATATTTAAACAATATAACACATTTTAACAATATAACATGCTCAATGCACTATAGTTCTTGAAACAAGTATACTAATTTTCCAAAGGATATGGTGTATAAAATATATACATCATTGTATTACACACATTTTAGAGAGCTCACCACTGAAATTAGTTTGTCTATGATAATATAGATAGTGACAGAGTGACACAGTGCAAATTTGATTCCAGGTTTCTTAACTCCAAGTCTAGCATTTTTACCATTATAGCTCGATTTTGAGGAAAATATGTCATGAAAACACTTCCATGAAGCATTTGCAAAATAGAAACAAGCTGAGTATAAAGTTCACCATGCAATATCAACTCACTTTAGGAATTCTTGTTTGTATATCCAAATGAGTTGCTTAATAGTTAACTGTGGTAGAAATAAAACTTGGATACATTTAAATTCTTCCTCTTAAATGACTTATATACACAAAAACTCTTGACATGTCTTTAAAGCTCTATAGTATATGGGAAAAGAAATTTCAAAATTATGTGACAAGAAGAAAAATCACACCTCAAGCAAATGATTCCTGTAGGTCATTCACCCTATGAGTTTGTTTTCAAATAATAGACTTTAAATGCTAGGTGAAAATATCTTTGGATGAGTTAAGTTTTTTTCCAAGTATTATTTAGGACAGATAAAAAGATTCTTACCCAAGCTTCAGGAAGTCTTGTTTTAAAAATAATACATCCTCTTTAAATTCTGAATTGAATTCAGAAATGAAACTATGAAGATGTGAATAAATAAGTCTATGTGATTATGCATTACTACAGGGGTATATAATTAATGGCCTGGGATGGACTGGAATACATCTGATCAAGCTTTCTGTGTTTGTGCAATAATGTAGATTTTGTGATGGCATTACTTCTCTTTGTCCCTCTGCCAATATGTCCTGTGTTTCCTTTTCTAATTCTTCCTTCTCTGCCCTTGCCACACTATTGCAAGTCTCCTCCCCAAAGCCCCCACCACTCTCAATGATTTGTATCTTGGCATCCTTATCCAGTCACATAATTTTCATTACTATTTATATGTTGATTATTCCAAAGCTATACACAGGTTTCATGCCCTGGTTTCCCCCCCATCTGAAAGTAGAGTGTGCCTAAGAAACTTGCATAAGTCAAAAAAGCATAAAGTGAAGAAGCATTTACTTTAGGACACCTCTTGCTAAAGGATGCACAAAATAAATAGAAATAAAGCACAGATGCTCACAGAAACAGTTCAAAGCTATGGTGGCCTGATGCATTGCTTATAACTGCTTGCTGCAAAATGAATGCTGAATGCTATTTTTGCTTTTTGCCTTCTTTTCATAAATCCTTTTTAGATTTATTTTGGTTAACGAAAACAGGAACTAATGTAGGTCTTTCATAAAAGTCAAGTGGAATAAAGCTAACTTTCAAAAAGCAGGGGATACCTATACCCCATGGTAGAATGTATCCCTAAACTTCAGACTCATAGTGTTTCTGAAACATATTTACCCTGATGTCTTGCAAATATCTCTAACTTAGTGTCTGAAATTATTTCATTTCCTTTCTAACCAAAACTGCTGTTTCTTTTTTCTTCCAAGCCTGCAATCTGGCTTCTAAATCAACTACTCCCTTATATCTTCACAAGCACCAGATGCTCTGTTAATTTTACCACCTTAATACCTCAAATCATTTTACTTTTCTCTCACTTGTTTCAAGTTTCAATTGTTTTTTCTTGTTTTTTTTTTTTTTGGTTATTTATTCACATTTTTAGCCAGCTTTGTAAATTTCTATTGGCTTCAGAAATTGTGGATCAATGAAGGCAGAAGGGATAAACCCTTCTGAAAGGTTTAATTTTAATGCTGGCACTCAAATGGGATGCTGGCAGAACACATTTTTCTGAGGAGGCTTGGTTTCAGGCTATGATAGGACTGGTCCATTTCAAGTTTGTGTAGTTTTTTTTCCGAAGGTCCAGTCACCACTCTTTAGGTGAGTGCATAACCATTATGAGATGTCAACTTTAAATCCAGTGTATTTACTAAAGTTCATCAAGCTTGGCTGGGTCTGAACTCTCACTTCTGTCTTGCCAATCCAAGAAGTTTCTGAAAATGGATACTCAGCTCTTTTAGCCTCCCGGCTCTGTGGTCTGTTGGATTTATTGGAATCTTGTCCTGACACATAAGCTAGGAGCCAGCCAATGACATAAAGGGGAAATTGGACACACATGTTTAGGCTCATTTCTCTGTAATTTCCTCCTCTCTGGAATAAATGAACACATTTGCTCTCAAGGGAAAAGGGGATGGAACAGAAACCAGCTTCTCCCCCATTCTCTTCAAATTCAACTATTGAATAAGTCATTCAACTTATCCTAAAGCAGAGAGAGATAAAGTGAAGAGAAAGGCCAATCATGTTACATTAATTGAGTTCTCTCCATAGGGATGGAAGAACAGGAAGTGAAAAGAAGTGCTTCTTTCAACAGAGCTTATAGTTATGATGTAGGGTAAGCAAAGTTTTAATGTATATACAGGCCACATATTTTAACACAGTTGTCAGGTGTTCAATAGCCCTCACACCACCAAAATTTTCTAAGTGGCAAAATTAAACATTTTTTAACAAAATTGTTAACTTGGGAAATATATATTTTAATGTATGCCATGTTCCAAAGAGAGCTTGTCAGTATAAACATAAAGTATAAAAAAACATGGATTTTATTCAACCAATGAATCCAAAATACTAGTTTGGACTAGATGCACTTTGGATACATAGCTGAAATGAAAAAAAGGGAAATAATTTGCCAAATTCATTTACTCTGGGAAAACTAAACTGAAGTTATTTTTCTTGAGCAATTTGATATTACAATGGATGTCTTAGAAATTATACATGAGAAACAATACATGAGTGATGACTAGGAGTGGGTTACACTCAACAAGACAGCAAAGTAAGACAATTTTCATGGTCAAAAATGTACTTGAAACTAAAAGTAGCATTGTAGAAATAAGGAAATTTCTCTGTATAACTGTTTGAAATTGGCTTGTTCACATATTCAACATTTATCGAACACCTCCTTTATGACAGGCACTAAACCAGGTGTTAGGAATTGAAGAATACATAATCATTGGTCCTTATTTGTGAAAAATTCTGTTTATATTGTACAGTTATAAAATATTTTATGATAAAAAACCATTTACATAATTTTAAAATACAATTCCTTTAGAATTTGTAATTGTGATAACGGTAAGCATGAATTTAAAAAAATCAATAAACATTTACTTTCATGGTAGTAGAAACAGATTAGGGTATAAAGGTAAAATGTTGAAATAACATGAAGAGTAAATGTTTGGAAATTTATCAGAGGACAAATCTACCTAGAGAAGTAACTGTTGGACCTTCAACACCAGGTTTATGCCAGATTTCATCAGTTTATATATCCTCTAGTATATCAATTTTAGACCAAAGGCATATTGAAGCCTAAATCTGTTTTAATTTAGGGATATTGTGTGGTATCCATATTTTACTCCATGGTGGAGAAAATAATTTTGAGATTAGACACCAATCCATAAAGATTTTCAAATTCATTCATTTCCATAGTATCCTGCATTTGTCAAAACATATTATGATTAGAGAGATGCCAATAGTAGGTAAACTCATAGAAAGCATCTTACAGAATAAATAAGAGGTAACAAATCTCTGGAGAAATCAGCTGATAAAGGTCTGTTGCAATATATAGAGTGTGTTGCTTAAAGCAAATACAGATAAATCTCAAACTCAGAAACTAAGTATCATGTGAATATAGTTATTGAAATGTCCTGTAATTCAAGAATGAAACATCAGAGGGAGAATTCACTAAGAAGACACAGACAAGAGGATTACTAGAACCAGGGAGAAATATCAAAATTTTCAAGATAAAGAAAACTATGGTATTAGGGGTTGAACAGTATTATGTAGTCTTGCCTTTGAAATTTCAGCTTTATTTAAATATGCATTTAATAAATATTTATTAATGTCCATTATGTGCCAAGCTGCAATTTAGGACCAAACCAAGTGCTACATTTAAGAAAATGTCGGGTTTCCCTGGTGGCGCAGTGGTTGAGAGTCCGCCTGCCAATGCAGGGGACACGGGTTCGTGCCCCTGTCCGGGAGGATCCCACATGCCACGGAGTGGCTGGGCCCGTGAGCCATGGCCGCTGAGCCTGTGTGTCCGGAGCCTGTGCTCCACAACAGGGAGAGGCCACAACAGTGAGAGGCCCGTGTACCGCAAAAAAAAAAAAAAAAAAAAAAAGAAAATGTCAGTCTAGTAGAAACTAAATATATTACACACAAAAGTAGCAAGTATTGGTAGAGGAAATGACAGTGGATCTCATTTTTCATTAGGGCTTCAGAAAATGCCCTTGAGAGTGATGAGATAAAGATGAACACTATTGAGTGGGAGTATATAGGGGCATTCACTGAAGCTGGGAAACAGGTAGTGTCAGTCTGTGAAAATCTTGATAGCTATGTAAAATTTTAGATTCCATTCTTCTCCTAAATATAAAAGGAATCCATTTAGAGATTTTAAACAGAAAAGTGTCATGTTCCAATTTATGTTTTAGATTCATTGTTGCTACTAGGTGAAGAACAAATTGGATGGAAGCAAAAGTAAAAGCCAGGAGACCAATTCAAAAACACGGAGTTGAGCACATATAAGATGATGGCAGCATGTAAGAACTTAGTGGCAGTAGTGTTGGAGAGAAGTGGATGGAGTAAAGATTCTGGTGGAGTCACTGACATTTGTGATGGATTAGTTAGGAAAGAGAGAAAAATGCTGAAAAATGACTCTCAGGTCCCTAGCTTGAACAAGTGAGTGTGTATTTTTGCCAATTACAGTACTTGGGAACAAAGAAGGAAAAGCAACTTAGAGTAGGGAGTTTGTTGAAAATTAATCACATTTTGACACAATTTAAGATACATGGAAAATAATCAGTACATAAATATTCAGTAGGTGATAGAATACACAGGCTTGACCCTTAAGGAGAGGTCAGTGTGCCAATATATGGAGAATTGCCGGAGTTCCTAAGTTGATAATGTACAGTTACGAGACTCTGAACTGAATGCAGAGAAAGTCTCATAAGTACATCTTGGATAAGAAAGAAACAATTACAAAGAAACAATAACAAAGGATTTTAAGAAACAATCTAAGAATCATGATGAAAACCAGGAAAGCATGATTTCATAGACAGAGGCACTTTTTATCACCTATTTTCCCAAAGTTCTCAGCACTTTTGATACAGTTCTTTGTTCTTTCTTGGAAAGGTAAGAGAAGACGAAATTAAGCCTACCAGTGGAGGGATTAATCCTCAGGAGGCTTTAATGAGAAATTATTTGTTTTAGTCCTTTTGGGATGCTATAACAAAACACCAGACTAGGTAGCTTAACAGAAACAAATTTATTTTTCACAGTTCTGGAGGGTGGAAATGCAAGGTCAGGGAGCAAGCATGATCAGTGAGGTCTCTTCGGGGTCACAGAGTTCTCCCTGTATCCTCACATGGTGGAAGGGGCTAGGGATTTCTCTGGAGCTTCTTTTATAAATACACTAATCCTATTCATGAGGGTTCCATCTTTGAGTGTTAGGATTTTAAGGTATGAATTTTGGAGGTACACAAACATTCACATCATAACACTACTTCACTGATAACAGATAAAATGAATGGGTGCTTATGTATGCATAGTATAGACTTAGTAGAGGGAAAATAAATCACAGAGTGGCATCCTTCCTGCCAACCATCTTTCCTGATTACTTTCGCAACATCACTACTTTGAGGAGTGACTTGTCCCCCATTAGGAGATTAAATGGGGTTGTATACCCTCCTTCTGACATCAGAGGCATGGGACTATGTTTTGCATGGTAGTCAAATTACCAAATTCCCCTACTCATATTCATGGTCCATATCTATAAATTCAGTGATTGTTTTTACTGATTTTCAAGAAAAATGTGCAAGTTATCTACAAAATTTGGCTGCAATCCATAGCCAGTCAAACTTTCTGCTCCAGTACTGAGTCACTATTTTTTCCCTCTTCCTTCCTGCCTTCTGTTTCAACTTCTGCTCCTTCCTGCTATAGAAACTAAAAGCCTGAACATCATGCCTTTCCTCTTGGGCCTCTCTGATCTTCCTCCCTGAAGAAGGAGGACTCTACTTAGCAAATCTCACATGACACTCTAGATAATGAAGCCGTGGGAGGCCAATACCCTCAAGCATTTAACAATAAATGAATCTAGAGAACGTAGACCCATCCATCAAAGCATTACCTATGCTAATTACAGTCTTCAAAAGCTAGTAATCAGAGTCTGGGATTCAAGTTCTGTGACTGATCGATAGTGGGCAAATACAGTAAATCTTTATCTGATGTAAGCAACCTAAAATTACATTCTTTTCTACTCACTATCTGGTTAATGCAAGACATGGTGAATTGAGTCCAATGTTGCCAATATGTAGCAATGAATAAATATGTCCTTTTTCATCAATCCATCATTTAATTCTCACAACAATCTATGAGAAAGGTTTCGTTATTATCCCCTTATACAGATAAGCAAAGTTGAGAAGTTCAGTAACTTGCCCAAAGTTGTCCACCTATTAAGTCAATCATGCTATTTTGAAATCACTCATTAATGATTTATTAATCAGTGATGTGATTAATTACACAATGTTCAGAAAAGATTGGATTAAAACTTAATGCATCCTAAGACTAGAGCATAATATATAAGCTAATACTCTGATATTAGAATATCAGTTATGATTACTTATATGCTGAGGATAAAATCATGAGGCAGCTAAATTTAGTAAAACATGGGTTTTTATTGCATAACAGTCTTTTGCTTGGTGCAGTTTGAAAAAAGAAGACCTTTCTTCTTCACCAGTTATTGATGGCCACCAGGAGAGTACTTACATTTGAATTATAGCATGTCAGATTTATCTTCTAAATTGTACAAAAACTGCACATTTTAATTAAGTTTAAAGAGCCCACCAGGAACAATAATATTATATGAGACATGGCCAACAGCAGGTTAAGAAACATGGCATTTAGCCACTGTGCCCATTTTTATAGCTACTCAAGAAAAAAAAAAAAAGAGCAAAAGTATTATGTTGTAGTATATCTCTTCTTTGGTAATAGATTAATTTTGTCTTTGCATATGCTTCTAAATTATAATGAGCAATAGGTTGCATGCATTCACAACAAACATATTGAGATTAAATGAATAATAATATTATATTAGTAAAAATACTCAGGATGACAATGATTATAATGATTTTATTTGAACATAAGGACAGTTAGAAAAAAATTGCATAATTTTATTTATTATTTTAGCCCAGTTTTTCAGCTTAAATACATAATTCTGAGTTCTGTCCATAAATGACTAAAATATATATTGAAATTTGGTATGTTTGGATATTATAATACCAGGGTTGAAAAATGTGGGTCCTCCTGATCCCAGATGGAGGAACAAAATATTTTTTTTCTCTCAGTATATTCTGTATAACATTTCAAACACTCAAGATTTAGAATAGATAAAGATCATTTAAAACAGTGAATCTTGAATTATTCAGTTATCATTTAATAATTGTCTCATTCATTCCTTTGGTTTTTTATTGATTCAATCAAGAAACAATTATTATAACAAACTGAATCTAGATATGTTGCTTTTGTCCTGAATAAAGTCAAGTTTTCTTGGGGGAAAATCAGACTTCTAAAAAAAAATTTCAATCTAAGGAGTTAACTATTAATATACAGAAGTATGAGGTAAAGGTACAATTCAAAGAAAGGAAAATCAATTCTGCCTTGAAAAATCAAGGAAGATATTACAGAGGCAATACTTGATCTGAGAATCAAAATGTGAGTAGGAGTTGAACATATAGCCTAGTATATAGCATGCAAAGAATGTCAAGAAATCTTACACATTGTTCAATTTATCTCAACAAATATATGTTGAATGATTTAAGTCAATAAATATGTGTTAAATTTATATTATCAGGGAATACAAAGGAGAAAAACAACAGTTCTTGCCTTTAAGAAAGTCAATCTGAAAGGTTAACCAAAGAAGTAACCAAATAATTAAAAAACAATTAATTCTTTTTAAAAATTTATTTATTTATGGCTTCATTGGGTCTTTGTTGCTGCACGTGGGCTTTCTCTAATTGCATTGAGTGGGGGCTACTCTTCGCTGAGGTGCACGGGCTTCTTATTGCGGTGGCTTCTCTTGTTGCAGAGCACGGGCTCTAGGCGCCCAGGCTTCAGTAGATGTGGCACGTGGCCTCAGTAGTTGTGGCACGTGGGCTTCAGTAGTTGTGGCTTGTGGGCTCTAGAGCACAGGCTCAGTAGCTGTGGCACATGAGCTTAGTTGCTCCGCGGCATGTGGGATCTTCCTGGACCAGGGCTCGAACCTGTGTCCCCTGCGTTGGCAGGCGGATTCTTAGCCACTGAGCCACTAGGGATGTCCCAATAATTAATTCTTGAGTTGAAAAAATTACAACCCAAGACTATGCATAGTATTAAAAAGAAATATTGAAGAAGGAATAATAAAATCTGCATGTGGCAGGAGTAAGAGAAGTTTATTGAAGGATGAATGTAGATCTCTCCTGTAGTTCAGAGAGGGTGTTCCAGAAGAGTACACAGGAAAGTCACCCAAACTAGAAACAGCATAGTGTGTGTAACAGAATTATTCTATGTTGCTGGAGCATAAAGTATAGAGAAAGGTGCTGAAAGACAAACATTTAATGCTTGCTTATAATCTTTGAATCATTAGTAAGCTTCCAGGAGTCTCTAAGTTTGAGTGTGTACCCCCAAGAGTCTGTGCAAGATAATTCATTAGAATGTCTGAAGAAAAATCTTGTTTTCTAATTATATTTATCTCACCTTATTTTCTGTTGGTGTATATTTTATAATTTCTGCAAATAGTAGTTTATGTATATAATTTATAAGTAAATATCTTGAAGGCAGGTGAAGAGGATGTTGTAGAAGGTAGATAATCATGCAAAATAGGAAGGTGATAAAATCAAATATTTGTTTTGGAAAGATGCTTTGGAAAACTTAAGGATAGAGAAAAGGAGACTAGTCTGCAGACTAGTAGAGTAATATAGAAGAGATAATAAGGGTCTGAAGTATTATGGTTTAATAGAGATTGAGACAAAGCATCAGATTCAAGAAATAATGAGGAGGGAAATGTAACATTCCTTGATTAACTGGACGACTAGCTGATTTGTTGACCACATATTAGGGACCGTTGCTACAGTATGTGTCTCAAGTACCTAACTTAATCTTCATAGCAATGAGGAGGCTGTCATTCTTATCTTACTTATGTGAGAAAAATGCAGCTTAAGGAAGTTAAAAAATTTATCAAATGGTACATAGCTGGAAAGTGGCAACACTTGACTTCAAACTCAAGTTAGAAAGGCTCCAGAGTCAAGGTGTTAACCATTTGTCTCTGAAGGAACAAACCAACAGGGAAAGGGAGAGGCAAGAAGTTGACTGAGGACAGGAGTTGGTGAGAGATGGCGATTTGTGCAAGGTTTCCCATGTGATATGCTGAAGAATGGTGCTGTGGTAATGAAGTACGTTGTCCAATTGATAAACATTTTCATTCATTACGTAGTGATTTTCACATGCATCAAACAATCTAGGTCAGTTTAAAATTCTATTCTATTTTAATATGTACATCACCAGCAGTTATAATTTCTGTACTTACTTGTATCAATCACTTAAAACCATAAAATAGTCAAGAATTTCATTCAGACTTGAAAATTGGAAAGAAAAATTTACGTTGGGAAGCAAAATATCAACAAAGCAAACAATTAGAAAATAATTTGAAAAAAGTACAATCATATAATAACTTTCAATTTGGGAGGAAACTTTAATAGTTAATTATAAATATAAATTAATAAAATATATCACAACATACCAAATTAGAATTAGTCCACCCTAATTTTCGAACATAATGCTACAGTTTTTCTTATTTATTAACAACAAGACTAAGTAGAATATTGGAGCTATTTCCATTTGTTTTTATTCTAGATTGTTTCCTTTTACATGTAAGACAAAATATTGAAAAGAATTCTGAGATTTAAAAAAGACCACACTGGTAAACTCAGCAATCACTATCTTTTTTTTCTTCCTTAAGTAGGTATAATTTTCCAGTTGGGTAAGACTCTTGAGTCTACCCTAACAAAAGTGGTGTTTTGTTAGGGAAGGGAGTTAGTGCTAGTCAGAGACCTAATAATCACCTTTCTCCCTATTATCTCAGGGCTTTGGGGCTCTTTGATATTTCTATCTTCCTTGAAAGGGATGGCTGCTGCTGGACAGAAATATGCAGATGTGGCTGCCTGAAGGACTGAAATCCACTCAAGGGAAGCTTCCTTTCAAAATGGGTGGTGGTTTTTGTTGAGATTTTAGGAAACCTCCACAGTAACGATCAAGGCAAAGTATACAGATCTGAAAAATAACATAGTTTTGGTGTAGAGGCCATAAAAAGATTTTTAAAATTCTATTTTAGAGCCAATTAACAGAGTAAATTCTGACAAATAATGCAAACAACTCTGTCTCTCGACCTCTCTATCACACACACACGCACACACACACACAACTACAGGTGCATGCACATCACTGTTTGATCTTTCTGGACCCAAAGGCAGAAGGAATTTAATGAACACTGTGTTTCACCCAGTGATACGTTTATCACAGAGGATGAAGATTACAGAGAATAAGAAAGCGCATTATCTTTCTTATTTCACAGATATCAAAGGTAAAATTAAATTCCATTAAGCACAGTGTGGGTATATTGTATTCTATCATAACAGCAGTATATTCATACTTTTACTTCTCTATTTGTGCTTCCTAGTTTAAAAAAATATACTCTGCATTTAAAATTTTTTAAACTAATTAATTCCTTCTATTCCTGGAAAATTATCAATTTGTATCACTCTTGATACCATTTCTTAATATTATTTTATTTGATTAAATATTAAATAATTTGAATTTTCACTAAACTCACAATAGTCACTTTAACCCAACTACTGTGTTGGAACGGCAGCTACATAGCCAGCAATAGGTTTGAAATTATATAAATTATGTACCTAGTAGCCACACTTGTGGATTTCTCAAATTTTCTAACCATTTTTAGAATAACACAACCTGATTTACGTTAATTGTTACATCCCATAGGTTTACACAAGTTCCTGAGTGAAGCTGTGGAGCAACACAGGGGAGTAAGTGGGGTCATAATAAGCCTGCCTGTGATGACATTTTGCACACAATCAACTGTGCATGTAGCTCCTGGAAAAAAATGTTAGATGAGACGATATTCTGTTTATTTCATTTGTTTGTTTAGTCACATCCTTCTTTTTTCCAGAAAGCACTTAAAATAGCTTAAAAGCATGCATTTACATCTGCTGAATTTTAAAAATAAATGAAAAATCAAGAGAAGATAAGAATATTAAAAAAAGAATTGTAAAGTCAGGATCAGAGAGGTTGAGTCTGATAGCCACAATATGGCATAAATTTGTCTGTGGGTTTTTTTGCAACCAGTGCAAAAGAGAACATGTTTACTTATATGATTTAAAGCTGTCATAAGGTTTTTAATGCCATTTTATTTGAAGCAGCAAAAACATTCCTAACACTAGTACTTATGTATGTATTTCTCATATGCGAAAGACACTGAAATGTAGTGAAGATTCTCAAAAGCCTTACAGCTTCAATAAAATGGAGGTAAGATGATGCATAAAGGCAAAATGGCATATTTATAAATTGCTTAATAGGTGGTCTTGTATTGGTGTTTGAGAGAGCACCATATAAAATAGTCAACAGCAATTCAATAATACATATTTTAGAGAATATGCCCAAGTCATTATAAAGTTTATGCCTGTATGAGTAGTCACTAAAATGGGAAATATGCTTTGTCTTCATATTTTTGCACTAATTCAAAAAAGCAGCTGTGGAAAAATAAGCTGAGTTACCATCCAAGCTCAATAATAAAAATATTGGAATGACACTCTTAAGTAAATGCACGTGGAAATATTCTCCATCTGATTTTAATAGCTTAGTAACATTAATTTTCCTATGCATTGTGCAAATCCATGTATCTCCCACCAAAAAGCCGACATTTATCTATCTAAATGTTTATGTCACTATTTGTGCATCCATCCATTCCTTCACTGACTCATTGATTAAATACTTATGAGTATATACTATATGCCAGGCACTGTTCTAAGTGCTTGGGATATAGACATGGCTGAAGCAGATAAATCCCTACCTCCACGGGTCTTATATTCCAGCAAGGAGAGGTAGTCAATAAACAAAAGTAAAATAAGTAATTACACATGTATAAAGATTTTTGATAAGTACCATGGAAAAACAGAAAAAGTAGAACAGGGTAAAGGGTGGGATTGCAATTTTAAATAGTATGGTCAGAACAGAGCTCACACACAGAAGATGATGGAGCAGAGACTGGAAGAAAGTAAAAGGATTCAAGATGGGATTCTGGTAAAGAATATTCAATGCATAGGAAATAGACAGTGATAAGGCCTTCAGGTAAATGTGCATGTGATACTTAAGGAATAGCCTGTAGCCCAGTGTCTGGAGTTGAGCTGAGCTTAGAGTAAACCTTGTATTACTTTTATGTCCCAAACATTGCATAGACACACATTTTTTTAGAAGTGTGATTATCTGATATTCAAGTTTAATTGAAATTCAGAATATTTATTAAAACCAGGCCAGAAGGGTAACAAGGGTGGGATTAAAATATTAGCCAGAATATATGAGTACCTCCTTATATTTAAAGAAATATTTTATCTTTATCTTTCATATTATGTTATTAAATACAGCATATAGTATCTGAGGTCCTACAGAAATAAAAAAATACAATTTGTTATTAGCTTGATATAAACTCAATAACTCATACATAATTGTTTTAATACTTCTATAAGATGCTCTTCCAAGTCTTATTTTTCTGAAATAGTTAATGAGTCTTAAGGAAAAAAAGACATTTTAGCAAGTACCCCAAGTGGCAAGTGGCACATGCAAAAAAATCTTACCTGGCTTAGTTATAAAGTTAAAGAAAATGAGCAATAAAAATTTACTTTAAAATTTCTTCTGAGCTAAATTGTAGTAATAACTTAAAAGATTTTATGAGATATTTATATAATTAATATTAAGAGGACATAACTTTGAAGTAGTTTTATACTTATGTGAAAATTGCACAATATATTTAAAGCATCATATTTTCAGTTTAAAATAACTAAGGTGGGACTTCCCTGGTGGTCCAGTGGTTAACAGTCTGTGCTCCCAATGCAGGGGGCCCGGGTTCAATCCCTGGTCAGGAAACTAGATCCTGCATGCTGCAACTAAGACCTGGTGCAGCCAAATAAATAAATAAATATTTAAAATAACTAAGGCCATTAAATTGAACATTTGATTACCAGCAGATTATTTACATATGTCTCATATAGACTGGGTTTATATAATGATATGCAGATATTTTTATGATGAAAGCAGGAACAATCTCAATGCCATAACCCCTAGGGTTGTAGGTTTGATTGGCTCAAATCTACTAACCCATCACCTTTGAAAACCCAAAGATCTCTGTAAATTTGCTTTTCTATTCTGCCTTCTTCACTCCTGGTACCATGTGTACTTTCCTATCACTGAATCCTGCACTCCCATTTGTAGAACTCCATCCCTTCAAGAGCAATTAAAATGAAACAAAAACAAAAAATTCTTCCTCCATGCATTTCAGAGCAAAGTAGAGTAAAGAGGATATTACTTTACAGTCTCATAAACTTGTTAGGGTTATCTTTCTAAAAATATCCATTGGCTGCTGCATACATTTTTCAAGCTGGTCACTGCACAGTTGCACCCAGTTAACGGGGTGTGTGAAGGGTAAAACCCACCCTGCACTCTGTATACCAAGCTGTGAACTATGTATGTAAAGAACTTTTACACTGTCAAAATAAGGAGAAAAACAACCCAATAAAAAAGGAGGGGGCTTCCTTGGTGGCGCAGTGGTTGAAGGTCCGCCTGCCGATGCAGGGGACGCGGGTTCATGCCCCGGTCCGGGAAGATCCCACATGCCGCGGAGCGACTGGGCCTGTGGGCCAGGGCCTCTGAGCCTGTGCGTCCGGAGTCTGTGCTCTGCAACGGGAGGAGCCACAACAGTGAGAGGCCTGCGTAAGGCAAAAAAAAAAAAAAGGAGGGGTCAAGAGATCTGTACAAAAACTTTATCAAAAGGACATATGGATGGCAAATAAACACAAGCAAAGGTGTTCAAAATCATTAGTCTTTGGGTAAAGCAAATTAAAATCATAGCCACATACACTACAAGTTTATACAAGTGGTTAAAAATTCAAGACACCACCACCAGTATCAAAAGACTACAAAATGCTGTCAAGGAAGCAGAGTAACTGAAGCACTCAACTAATACATACTGATGGCAATGTAAAATGGTACAGCCATTCCAGAAAAACGTCTTGGAAGTTTCTTATGAAGTTAAACCTATACTTACTATACATCCTAGTTATAACAAGAAAAAGAAAGCATATGTCCATACGAATGTTTATAGAAGCTTCATACATAATAGCCAAAAACTACAGCAATTCAAACATTCATTAACTGGTGAATGGATATATAAATTGCTGTAGTTTCATACAGTAAAATACTATTCAGCAATGAAAAGGAACAGATTTCAGATACAAGCGTCATGCTCAGAAACCAGACACAAAAGACTACATACTGTATGAGTTCACTTATACACATTCTGCAAAAAGCAAAACTGTAGAGACAGAAGTCAAGTCAGTGGTTATCAGGCATGGGCATAAAGAATGGGATTAAATACAAATGATACAAAGAAAGTTTTTGGTGTGATGGGAATATTCTATATCTTGGATTTGGGTAGTTATTACACAACTGTATATAGTTGCCTACACTCATCAAGGTGCATACATAAAAAGGGTGAGTTTTTCTATCTACAAATTATACTTCAAGAAACAAGAGTTAAAAAACATCACTTGCAAAGTCATCATAAAAGGATCAAATATATGAATGTATATAATAAAAAATGTGCCAGTAAAGAAATTAAGCGGTGCTTTGTGACCACCTAGGTGGGTGGGATAGGGAGGGTGGGAGGGAGACGCAAGAGGGAGGGGATATGGGGATATATGTATACGTGTAGCTGATTCACTTTGTTATACAGCAGAAACTAACATACCATTGTAAAGCAATTATAATCCGATAAAGATGTTAAAAAAAAAAGAAATTAAGGAAGCTCTAACTAGCATTTGGGTAGTTTAAAATTATTAAAGTCCTAATTCTTTTCAAACTGATCTTTAGATTCAATGCAATATCCATCAAAATACCAAGCAGTTGGTTTTGTTTTTCCTGTGTGTGTGGGAATGAGGTGATGAGGATGACAAATGATTCTAGAATTTATAAGAAAATAGGAAATTTTAAAAGCTTAGAAAATTCTGAAAACAATGAAGAACAACACCGAAGAACTTGCACTTCAAAGCATTAATAATTATCATAACATTACAGCAATTAAAACAGTATGGAATTCATTCAAGGGTAGACAGACTATTTGTACAATATGGGAAACCAAGAAAAAACTCTCGTATTTATGGCCACCAGACCTCAAAATAGATGTAAGTGCAATGTATTTGAGGAACGATGGTCTTTTTCACAAATAATACTGGATCAATGGTATATACATATGGAGAAAAAGTCCATTTTGACCATTATCTAACACCATACAAAGAAAACTTTTCCATTAGTTCATAGACCTAAATGTGAAAGGTAAAATATGGAGCTTCCATAAAAATACAGGAAAATAGCTCCATATATATGCAGGTATTTCTTCAATATGACACAGTAAGTACAAACAATAAAGCATACATTAATAAATTAGCACAAAATCTATAAAGGTCTATCTATTAAAGACACCATTAAGAGAGTGAAAATGGAAGTCACAGACTACAAGAAGATATTTTCACTGTATATATCCTGTTTTAAAAAAACTTGCATCAAGCATACTTGTAAATCACTAAGAAAAATACAAGCAAAAGAAATGACAGTGGAGGATATAAATTAAGACCAAAAACAATATAAAATGTTGCTCAACATCATTAATCATTTACAAAATGCAAATTATAACCCAGAAGTGACAAAACAAATTCACCAACCTGGATTAAGTTAGAAACACTTGCGAAAATTAATAAACAGAACCATCATTAAAGAAGGAGTTGGGAGGCCAGGAGAAGCTCTCTTGTACTACCACTAGTCATCAGTTGCAGATCCAATAGGAAGAGACATACCTGGGTAACTACTCTACTACTCCAGCAGAAGGAAGGAAGAAATTCTCCTTGCAATAACCTTGCCCATGGGAGACTGTCATAACTCAGCCAATGAAAAGCCACTACAACTTCCAATTCCCAGGACTCCAATGGGCTCTATTTATAACAGCCTTCCCAACTCAGCCTTCTCCTCTATAAAAGAAACTTTCATCTCCTTTGTTCTCTGGACTTGCCTGTGGTTCACTATGGATTGTATGCCCCAAATTGCAATTCTCTGACATTCCCAAATAAACCAGTTTTACTGGTAAAATAACTGGCTGTTTTATATCTACACACTGTAACAAGTGCTACCAATGATATGAAGCAAATGGAATTCTCATAACTTGCTGCTGGAAGTGTCAACTCCTGCACTCAATTTGTGCCTCTTGTTGAGATCGGTAATAAGTTGATCCTAAACATTAAGAGAAGCCCCAAGTGGGACAACTCTATTCCAAATAATGGGAAAAAACACATGATCTTTAATATATGTATTCATTTATGTGCCTAAAACATTTATCTGATTTTAAATAAAAACAACTTATATGAACAAGACCAATCAAAAGTGTATCTAGAAGTTATAAAGTACACTCTGCTTTGGCAAAAAACCTGAAGCATAATATATAGAGACTCAGTAAAAATAAACACTGGCATAGTGCTATTTCATTTCTGGAAGACTTACTCTTTAGTAGAAGTTTACCTTTAAAGTCTTCAGTCATATAACCAAACTAAAATCTAAGAATATCATACTGCCAGTTGTTCCTCTGAGAATAGTTTAAAATACATTGGCTGACACTGCAGAGTTAAAAATGGCTACATGATATTCATCTATCCAGGAAAACAAGGAATTGTCTCAACAGTTTGTGAATCATATGGAGGACTTACTAGACTGTGGCCAAAAGCTATGAGCAGTGTTCTGTATGTTTTTGTGTAATATAATCTTCAAGCATGTCTAGAGACTAGCTAGTATTTTACTCTTATGAGGTTCAAAACATTATACATTAAGTGACTGGTAGACAGGCTCTTTAATCTGTAGGGATAGATTTCAGGAGAAAAACCAAAAATGTGATTAGAGAGAATTCTAGTCTAGATTGCCATAATCATAACGACTAGTAAATGATCACTCATCACCATGACCTTCATTTCATCATTGTAAGGAAAAGTATGTATTTGATTTCCTAAGCTTTTATTGCTTTGCTTACAGAAAGTGTATCCATTATAAAATGTGATCGTATAGTCAAGGTTCTGCATCTCACAGAAGGAAAAATTCTTTGAATTGAGTACCTAAAAATAATAATGGTTTCATTCATTATGTCATTATGCATTTCACCAAGTAGCAACTGACAGCTATCTTTCACTTTTTAAAAACCTCGATTAAATATAATAGTAACAAAATCATTCTTTTCTTATTTAACCCCCTGCAATAAAAGGCAAGGAACCAACATTATATTATAAATCACTGTGATGTTAGCACCTGGGGACCACCTCTAACATTTTACATAGCTTAGAAAACTATAATATTCTTCTGTAGTAGAACGAGTTATAAATTACCAACTTTATCCTTCTACATCTTGGTTGAAAGATGAAAATTGAATTTAGAGATTTATATTTAACACAGAATATAAAATAATTCATGAATATTTTTTGTAGTTCAGGTAGAGGCCAGGTGAATTTGCTTATTCAGCATTTGTGTTGTGAAATCATTTATGAAGTAATGGCAAAGGTGACCAGAAAATTGAGAAATAAATGCTAATCTAAAAAGGACTAAATTGAAGCATTTCATAGTACATGGACAAGAATGAGAATTGCAAATGATATTATTATTAACAGAAATGTAAAGAAGAATATATCATTCATATGTCTTTTAGATCTTTTATATAAAATGTTTAAAATCTTAAAAGTTCTCTATAAATAATCGTTTACCTCAAGTGCTTTGGGACTTAAAAGTGGACATTACATGTAATTTTATGATTCTATTTGCAGATTAGTTAAGGGAAAATAAAAAGAAATTTTGCTTATGAAGCTTACATATTACATAATCATTTATGAAACAAGAGAAAATTTTGATTTGGAACCATATTGAAGATGTTTGATGTTTAGAAAATCTTTATATGGAGGTCATCACCCCCTTCATGTTAAAGCAATAAGCTGTTCTATCTCCTATTTTACAGATTTATCTCTTTCATAAACCAAGTTCTAATATTAATAGATCTGGAAATAATAGTTGTATATCTATCTTTTATTCTAATTAAAAAGCCTATTGTGAAATGAAAATTAAAATGAGATACCAGTTTCACCAGTTTTAAAAAAGATGATGAAAGAAGTAATACAGGGAAAATGCATCTCAACTTCTGCCTCACCACATCTCCTTAAATGATAACAACAAAGTTTCCAAAAGATGATGTGAAAGAATATCTTCATGATAAGGAAAAGAATTTCCTCAACAGGTTATAAAAATAATGAATTGTTAAGTAAATAACTGTTAGATTACATTAAAATGATAAACCCTCCAATAATAAACACAATTAAGAGAATGAAAGACAAATGAGCAGATATGGGCAATATATATAAGTACCAAGGACTCAAATCCAGAACATAAAAAGAACTCAAAAACAGAATAGACAACCCAACAGGAAAATTGTACAACAGACTTTAACAAACACTCTCTACAAAAAAGAAATCTAAATATCTACACACAAAAAAAGTATGAAGAGATCCTTTTCAGTTGTCAAGCAAAAGCAAATTTTAATTAAAATGTTATCATCTACACTTTCCTCAGAATTGTTCAAATAAAATAGAATGAAAAATCCAAGTGTTAAGGAAAATATGGAGCAACTGGAACTCTCACACACTAATGCTATGAGTTTCAAATTGCATAAGCACTTTCAAATACTATTTGACATTATTTTAGAGTTTAATAAATGCAAGTCCTATGGCCTAGAAATGCAACTGCTAAGCACAGACTCAAGAGAAATTTAAGAATATATGGACCAAAATATATGCATAGAATCTTCATAACTGCTTAGTTAAATAGCAACATCCACAAACAACCAAACAGTTTATGAACACTAGAATGGATAAACTATTTTATTTATATAATAGAATACAACAATAAAAATGTACAAACTTCTGCTGCATGAAACAATGTGGGTGAATCTTATGCATATAATGTTAAGCCAAAGAAGACACACACACACTAATATATACCCTATGATTCCATTTATATAATATTCAAAAACAGGCAAAATCAATCCATTATAGTAGGAAGTAGGGTGGGATTACCTTTGTGGGAAAGGAGGATAATGGTTAGGAGAGGTCATAGGGAAGGCTTCTGGGGTTATTTTGATATTTTATTTATTGTGCTGGATGCCATGATCAGATGTTTTTATTTTGTAATAATTCATCAAACTTCTTTCTTACAATCCGTATGACTTTCTGTAAGTATATGATAATTTAATAAAAGTATTTATTTATAAAACAACACCCAGAGTTATTTTCCATGTGTAAACTAGACTACTCTTTGTTGGTTGAAATCACAAAGTATTTTTTTTTTTTTTCTTTGTGTGTATGTGTATGTGTTGGATGAGTGAGAAGACAAATGACTGTAAATTTAGGATGTTGATTTAATTAGGCCATCCAGTCACCAAGGTCTATTAACTCATCTGGAATGCTGATAGTTAGCTGTTTCCTTTAATTTATTATTTAAACAACAACAAAAAATAAGGTGAGTTTTCAACCAAGAAATCTTTCAGCAGAGCTTTTACAGACAGAACATGCTCTCTTTACCCACTCCAGTGGCCTGATTTTGTGAAGGGGCACATAGATCTTGGCCTGACTTGCTTTAAGTAAACAGAGACTGTAGACAGTATATTAATCTCATTTGCTTCCCATGAGAAGGAACATCCTTATAGCTTACCTTTGAAAATTCATTTATTTAAAAAAATACATTCATGTATTCTGAGTATTAAAAAATACTCCAAAAATGTATTCTTAAAGGCATCTTCGTATTGGGGTTTGATCTGTTTTCAGATGTGGCCAGTATGCATGGTAGCAGTATAGCAATGGACCAATAGAAAAGTAAGACAAGCAAGAAGTGTGAATGGGGTAGGGAGAAAAACTAGCATTCAGGTAGGTAACTTAAATTTAGAGTTTACTGGGACAGTCTCAGGTGTCTGAGAATCAGCTTACACTGGAATGTGTGGCAAGAGCCAGATAAATGATCAGATTCTCTACCTTGGATGTGCATGAGGGTGAGTCTCTTACAAGGAGAACTGAGTATAAGTCAGAGAATCAAGAAAGCAATGAAAAAAAAAAAAGGCAGTAGGAGTTAAGCTGCAGATTTGTAGGCATCCAGGGTAAAGTTTTTGTGTCAATTATATCAATCTACAGATTTGAGATAGTGTGTCTTCTGATTGCTGCCTTCTTTAGTCCAGAGTGACTCAAAGATTGGGAGTATCTGAAATAGCAGGTGAAAGGCCCTCAGGTCCTAAACACAAGTTGGGCATCTAGGCTTTGCATTTTAGACCTTGAACACATTGATTTTTAGAAAAATGTTTTATTTCATTTTCTTAAATTTTTGAAACAAAAATAATCGAGACTGAGAATAGGTTATCCTTTTTATTAATTTCAGTGCTTCTTTGGCTAAATAAATATTGCTCAGAATACAAAAAAAAAGGATGTTTCTGTTTTCTAATATGCCAAGAATTTTACATTGAAATGTGAATATAATAATAAAATTCTAAACAATACACAGTTTCAATAGTTCCAAACCAGAAATTGAGTTTTAAACACGTAGATTGCATTAGTTTTTCCTAATTGATTATTGGTGATAAAAGTGAGCTCTCTGATAATTTTCATTCTTCCTCATTACATGTGAAAATAGTTAAAATCATATCCACAAATTATAAGATTCCATTACTTTTAAGATATATTTTTCCCACCTATTGAAATGTATTTGAATACATTGGCTCGCTTTGTTTTTTTCCTCAGTAAACAAGTCACATGATTTCTCAGCAAAGATTTATCATTTCTGAAAGTCATCCAGGTACTTAAATCATAGACTCAAAGCAGTTTTTAAAATGTAACTAAAGATAGATTGTGACCTTTTAGATGGTGAAAAGACTTATTTTTGAGCCATATGGTCAGCCTCAGGCTTAAGACATTAACATTGAGGTTGGAGGAGTTCAAACTATGACACTAATTAGTGCATATGTCTCTACATTAGAGGCACCAAAAGACAGCAAGAAAATCTTTTATGACAACTTGTCTGTTCCCATTAATGCAATCCATGGAAAAGGAAAGAAATCACTCTTGGATATGTCAATGCCTGAGTTTGTTAGATCCACAACAAATTGTAGGAAGTTATCTGAAATACAATTTTAGGCAAGATTTAGAGGGCTAGAAAACCGAACAGATCATAATTTCGGGGGCACTTTTGATTGCTTTATCACAAAAGACACCTGAATTATCACACTTTTCCTCTATTGATATTAAATCCCTTGATATTTTTTACTGGGGTGTTTTTCATGGGACAAAAATGAACTGACCTTGCTCTAAAGTCATGATACTCATGGTAAATGTCTAGGTACCAACTTGCTTATTCAGTTAGTTAATTTTTTAAAAGTTACTTTATTCCCAGTCATAAGACAATGTAATTGTCATTTTATCTTCTGATTCTCACATTACAGCAATAAGGCAGAGAATTCTTCCTTCTAAATAATATTTGCTTTTTTCAGGCTGAAGAGTGTTTATAAAGATGGAGAATGAAAAATTGATGTGACAGCTTGTAAAATTTCATAGTTATCATTTCTTTTTTCATGATTTAAAGTTAGAACCATGATGCAAATTCTCTAAGACTATTATCTCACCTTATCAATGCAAGCTTGAGAGGCTAAGGGATTTTGAAATACTGACTGGCAGGAAGAATATCAGACACACGTCATATTTTCAGGTTTTAGTATGAAACAAATATGCTTGATAAGACTCCTGTGGTCTCCTTATTTAACAGATCATAGCAGAGTAATAAAATGTTGTTCATGATACTGTAGAATTTTTTGTTTTTTTCCATTATTACCTTCATCATCATGTACCTTCAAAACCATGATAAAATATATAAATATTTTAATGGGCCTTGGATACCTACTTTATGCAAGGTGATTACTCAACTCTAAGGAGGGCTAGGCCTCTCTGGTGCTGACATGAGCTACTGCTGTCCATCATTTACAATCAAACCAACATTTAATTTTCAAGAGAATTCTGAGAACACTGGTCCTTTTAGAGTCTCTTCGAAGGAAAGAGGATTTTCTGTGATCAAATATATTTCAGAAATCCCACATGCTTTACTCTACTGTAAAGACATAAAATGTTCATTAGCAGAGACATCCTTCAATAAAGAAACTTCTTTGACTTGTTCAATTCAAAATTCTCAGTCATTTCAACACAGCAACCTTTTCTAATAATAGTTCTTAAAACCTCTAAGAACTAGTGTTCTGTGAAACACACTTTGAGAAATGTTTTCCCCAAATATTTTAATGACTTTTGAACAAGTTCCTGGCTTTGAAGGTAATCATGCCAAAGTAATCAACACATTTTATGATATAACTTCCCTATTAAAAACATTCTATGTATCCCTATTGCCTCCTGAACAAAAATAAGTTCAAACTAGTCAAGCTAATATTCAAAATCAAGAACAATATTCCCTGAAGCTGCCTTTTTAGATGAAAATGCCACTATTTATGAAAACAAAATTCTTGCTAAGGTCAAATATGTTCTCTTATTACTCCTACATAGGACAAGTAACCTAAGTAACCTAAGTTCTCCAAGCCTCAGTCTCCTCAAAGCCTATCTAATCATTAAAGTTACATATCAAAACTTTGCTAACTCATTCTCCCTTGTCTATGCTCTGAAACTCATGAAATGCTGTGCACTTGGACTTATCCTGCCTTTGATATGTTTTGTTTTATTCAATGGGCTCAGAGAAAATATAATGAATAGAAACTGTGGGCCCACATGCTGAGCAAGATCACTTAATACATAGGTGAATTCAAATATTATTTGCTCTTGTATGTTTCTCTTTCCTGATATCAAAAATGCAAATAAATATTAGTTAGCTGGATTTTCATGAGCATTAAATGAGAATATACAAATATTTTATATATATATAAAACATATATTTACATACATATAAAAGTGCTTTCTAATACGTAGCTTTCGTGACTAAGATTAGATTGCAATTTTTTTCATGTCAACATCCAGCTTTTATGTTTCTTTGTAGTGTCCCCATTTTGTATAAAAGAGTTTTTGCTTATGGAAAGTATTTATAAAATATTTTATGGAATCAAAACTATCAGAACTTTAAGGGTCCATAAGGGTCATTAAATCCACTCTCCTTATTTTATAAACTGGAAACTGATGTACTGAGCAAGTTGTTTACTTGCCACACAATTAGTTGATAGTACATATGGTCATAGTCTTCTGGGCTAAGTAAGACTTATCAGATCCAGATTTTAATTAATTACTTACCCAGGAAAAAAACTGGTAAGCTATAGCTGACTTAATATTTTAGTTTACTTCCAAAGTAAACATTCTTCATGTAGTATGTGATAAAATGCCAAAACACCCCCAAATTTTTCTCCTCCTATGTCCACATCCCCTCACTGAGTAACTTTATGTGGTCTCTTACTTGCGTTCGCCATGAGCAATATGATGTTATTTAGCATGAGAAGTTTGAAAACCATTTGTGACTAGGGCTTTTCCTCTTTTGAAGCTTTTAGAACCTTCTGGACACCATATGAAAATGTTCAGACAAGTCTGCTGAGATACGAGAGACCACAGAAAGAACTGATTCAGTGCAGGCCCCCCAGAACTACCTGCCCCAGCCAACTTGTTAGCTAGCTGACCACAGAGCATGAGTCTGGCAAAGTTTAGCAGAAGGATTCACCATCTGAGTCCAGCCCAAATTTCTGACCCACAGAATCATGAGGTAAATAAAAGGTTATTTTAAGTTACAAAGTCTTGGGGACAGTGTTATACACAGTGAAAGTGAACCAACAGAAACTACCTTGTGGATTGGTTATTGGAAAAATAGGCAGATATTAAGCCTCTTGAGTCCAAGTCCCCTCAGACACAAGAAGATCTTACTTACGTTTCTCTAAACAAAACAATTATTTATTTAATAAAAACATCACAGACTCAGATATTATAAAACTGAGTGTTTTCATCATCAACACTTGTCAGTTGCTAGAGGATGTATCAAAAAGATTTTACTCTCTTAGCAGTTGGGTTTCCTTGTTGATGTTCTTTGGTTGTGACTCATTTTTCAGCTTACCAATTGACTCTGGCACATTGTGTCCTTCAAAGCAAGTATTTTATGACATAAAGTACACTACTGACAATGGCTGTGAAAAAATAACTGGCATTTGAAAGCCATCTAGCATATTTAAAGAGGATGATAATATGTTATAACATTCTACCTAGATCTTTGAGACAAAAAATCAGCAATTTGTTTCTCTTCCTTAAGCAATATAAAATTTCACACCCATATTGTTGAGTAAAGCACCAGAAACTTATACCTTAGCTTCACACAAAGACATTACATATATATTCATAGTGCCCTTGGTAAGATAGAGCAACATGATACAGAACATATAGGGGATTATTTGATTTTTTCTATTTCACGCAGATCTCCCTGGAAGCCTGAGAAACACTTCATTGAAATCCACATGGTGTTGATGAATGTTTAGCAAGGACTCTTAAGGCACATTTGAGTATGTAAATTATTCTTGAAAAACAATAAATATATAATCCATATTTTGCATAATGTTCAGAACACATATATGTATCATGAAAACAAATATTTCTATTTTCCCATGAATTTTAGGCAAGCTTATTCTTTCCTAATGATATTTGTTAAACTATTTATAAACATATATATTTTTGGAAAAACTGGTAAACTTTAAACTTACTATACAATGTATCCAGTGAGAGTATACAATTTAAATTTGATGGTGATTGGAGTTTGTGAAATCACTCTAAAAATTTCTGTGAGTCTTGTGGCTGTGGATAGCATCAGGTAGTAGAGGATTGATGAGTCAAGGCTAGAAACAGCAAGGTGAATAGACACAAAATAAGGAAAGAGTGCTTTTTAGCTTCTGAGTAAGCAATTAAAAACAAAGTATAGATAGATACCAGAGATACACTATACAATGGATTTCAATTATACAAATAGTCATGAAGTAGGAGGGTATAGTCACCAAAGCAAGTAGATAACTGTCAGAGAGGCAAAAAGGGATGACGCAATTCCCAGATGAGAAACACTCAGACAAGTTAAATAAGTGAATAGGTAAGAGACGCTAGTACCTATATGATACTGATTTGAAGTTAAGGTTCTGTTTCCTCTAGAATTTGTATTTTAAATTATGTAAAATTATGTACTTCCTCAGGAGTAGAATCCAATTTTCAAGTCACAGCCATTATAGGAATATTACAGAATATAATCCTGAAAATTTGGACTACATTTGGGCTATATGTAAAAAAGTAAGAAATAAGAATACAGAAATAAAATGAGCAAGAATAATTTCTCAGTCAGTCAAGACATCTTTATGGAAAGCCTATTATGTACGGGAACATCACCTCATCACTGGGATGGAGGACTACAGCAGACAATCTATTATAAGAAAGAAATTGCTGTACATTTGAAACTAACACAACATTGTTAATCACTATACTCCAATATAAAAAAGTTAAAAAAGGAATTAGTTAAGATATAGTAATAAAATAGTAATTATTTTTCAGATTTTACAGTTTATGCACTTATTTTACACACTTAGTCTACTATTTTACTATATATAATTATTCATATTAAGCTGGTCAATTACTTTTTCTAATTTTTAGACCTGTTTAGTATTGACCACAAAAGTCCTTATTGATATTTCTTGGTTCATAAATTGCATATTAATAACCATTGGCCTCATGGCATTTTTTTTTTATCATTTATGAAATCCAGAACCTAAAAGCTAATAGATTGATTCTGCTGTCACAAAATGGAGAAGTCTCCCTCACTGTGCTAAAGTCATGAGTTCATATTCTAAAGTTTATCCTTATAGTAGATGCTTTTTATTTTCTGACTAACCAAAAACAGGATCCTCTCCTGGGGTCATAGAAGACCCTTGAAGTTGGAAGTTACACAATGCATTTTGTATATTTAAAAGGCTGATTCTCCCGTGGAATTTGAGCTACAGAGAGAAGAAAGAATGTCATTTCATTTTGTGTCTCCCAAATCTATCTTAATGCCTGAAACACACTGAATGTTCTATAAGTATTTGTGGAATAAATAAATCACAGATAAATGAACGATGAGGCCATGAGCTCTGACTACTCACTATTCTGATAACATTATCAACTCCAAAAGAACGGACTTGAGGTTATGGGGAGGGGGAAGGGTGAGCTGTGACAGGGCGAGAGAGAGTCATGGGCATATACACACTAACAAACGCAGTAAGGTAGATAGCTAGTGGGAAGCAGCTGCATGGCACAGGGATATTGGCTCGGTGCTTTGCGACAGCCTGGAGGGGTGGGATGGGGAGGGTGGGAGGGAGGGAGACGCAACAGGGAAGACATATGGGAACATATGTTTATGTATGACTGATTCACTTTGTTATAAAGCAGAAACTAACACACCATTGTAAAGCAATTATACCCCAATTAAAAAAAAAAAAGAAAAAAGAATGGACAGGGACAAAGCCAAAAGGACAAAGGAAAGAAATTAAATTGAGTTTGCTCAACATATGTTTGACTCTAAAACTTAAGAAAGTCATTTGGTTATGTTATCATAACCAAATATTGTGACAGTGGCAAACACAAAGCTAAATAAAACCATATCACATGGTAGAGAATACAGTCAGTACGTTGCTTGATTAACCAGAACATTTTAAGGAAAAAAATAAATCTTCACCTACTATAAAATTAATTTGGGGGGTACAGTATACATCAATCAAAGTAATTTTAATCTAGACTTAGCTAAATTCGCTTTCTTGAAATTTGAATGTCCTTTTTTTCTCCTGACAACTAACAAGAACTTTAGGTCAAAATTGATTGACAGAAGATGCTTGGCAATAGTTGATGTTCTTATAAAACAGAATTAAGTTTCAATTTTTTCATCTTGTTAATGATACACATATGCAATGCCAAGTATTTAGCAATGTTAGTTAATCAGAAAATCCATTGTGAATGATTAAAGCCACATTAAACTTGAAATTTGTAATGCAGGTTCAGGGCAACTATTGCATTTTTGCTCAATGAGTTAATGTGTTTAAAGAAATGATGATGTTAGACTAAAGTTGTTTTAACTTTCAAGAAAAGTGTTTTTAATTAAAATAATGATAGACTTTCCTTGAAAAACTCATTTTTTAAGGGGGATTAAGAAATTGCATCTAGCCCTGCAGTTAAAATTTCAAAATACTAATGAAAAATGTAGTAAGAAATGATCAGTATGGTAATGGAAAAATGCCTGGTTCATTCTGGATGCAGCATTTGTTCAAATTGGAGAACAAGAAGGGCAGCAAGAAATAAACATCTTTGTAAGTCATGGACAACCTGAAAAATGATATTCAGCAGAGTGATAGTTTGACTGTTACACAAATTAAATACCCAAATAAAAATGCCTGTAGAAGAAAGATTAATTTGGCTTCTTGCATTCAATTAGATAAGTAAAGATTGTGTCACCTTATAAATTGAAGTGCATCTGACATATAAAACTTTTTTAGGAAAGAATCTATTCCTTTAAAATTTTTAAGTATTATCAGTAAACTCAGACATAGGTAGCTGTTACAGTCTGACTTGAGTTTAATATAGTCTGATATGTCAAGACTTGTGGGTTAATATTTGGGGAATATTTTTTATCAATTCTTTGTTGTAGGAAAAATACCTGAAGATAAAGAAATGAACATTATCTTGTCTGAACCAGTGATTTTCAATAGCTAGCAAAATGATATTTTTAAGTTTTTATAAATGATAGGTCAAGAGCTTTGTACAGAAGGTAGATCATATTGTCAAAATGAGCCTTCATTGAGTATTGATGCTATATCTGACAAAAGGACATATCAAGAGAGATATGTTATCTTAGTTATTGTCTTCATTACCATCATCATGAAAATCATCCAAAGTATCTGTCATCATGATGGTCTAAAGCAGTTATACATTGTGCATTTCAGTATATACTGCTTTTCTAAGCATTGTCATAAACAAGACAATAAAGTTGTTATTTTAGTTTCATCCATTCTAAGAGCTGTAATTCCTATTTGGCTTCAAAATGTACTAAATGTGGATGATAACCCTGACAGGAAACTGGAGAATAAAATATTCAATTATATACTAATTTTCTTTTCAGCTTTGACAATTCACCTCTTTGTATAGGTATGAATAAAATTAGAACTTCTTTAAATTAGACAAGTTACATTCAGAGGAAACAAGGTGTTTATAATACTTTAAACTCTTTTTAGAAATATTATTTATATAATGGATATTTCTTACCATCTAATCTAATTTCAACCTGAAAATTTATGTAGAAAATTATTGGAAATTCTATTTTTATATTTAATTTTTAATAGTTCAATTGAAAATTCAAATAAAATGATAAAATACAAAATTGATATGCTTGGAAAAGCAAATATATTTGTCTTTGATATTGTAATTGTTGGAATATTTCTCATATATCTGACTGATATGAACCATCTGGCAAATGTGAAGTTACAGCTTTTTTTTTTTTTTTTCTATAAAGGCAATGATGCCATAGGACAGCAGACATCATTATTTAGTATGTTTACTAAATGGAGCCCAGAGTGAACTTAGAAAACCATGTTTTCCTGGGAATGTGAAAAAGCAGAAAGGCTACTCTATCCTGTTGAGCTCCTTTCCTAAGAAGTTTTCACACAACGGGATGATTTTTCATCTTATGTGATGAAAACCTGCATCTTAATAGGCAACCAGGATCTTTGAAACTAGGGAAGTGTTAAATGTTCTCTAAGATCTACTCAGTTAATAAGCAAACAAAATGCTTTAATTAACAAGTTCAAGTCTACAAAGTTTTAGAAAGAGCAAAAATGTGTTAAATATGACTATACCATATTAAATAGACGGAAACATCATGAGCTGAATAATAATTCTCAGAAGCATGAAATACAGACTCAGTGAATAACTGAAAAATGATCTATGGCAAACAATGAGATATAGATTAGTTTAGCTAGAAAAACAAAAGTAGATGATATGAAAAGAATAATTTGCAGAGTAAAATTCCCCATTGAGTGTCAGAATAAGCAAGTAAATACATGAGTATTATCAATCACAGCAGTAAAGAAAGATTAAAATATTCATAATTAGCATTGTCAATTAGCAGTCCAAAGAAAATGATAGAGGTACTGGAAAATAAGAATTGTATAAAAAAACATATGAGGCAAAATTATCATCAACTGTTATGATCAACAGATGCAATGCGTGGTGGACTGTTGAAAGGGAAGTGAATTTTTAATCAGGAGCAATCTTATAAAGAAAGAAATCAGAGTAAAAGTTTTCCTTATAATTTAGGAGATTAAAGACTACAAGCAATAAAGTTCTTTGGCTGGGAATCACATTTTTTCTGCTTGTTAAGTTGATTTTTACATTTCTGTTCTGTAGGTCTTTATAAACATCGTGATAATACAATACTAATCATTCTATTTATCTTAAAATCATACCTATTTATCTTAAAATAAATATACTCATCTAACTTCAGAATTTAAGTTTGATAACGTTTAAATTACATTAGCATAGTTTCTCAGAAACGGCAGGATGTTTTAGATTTATTCAGAGAGAAAAGAGCTTCTACAGAACTCTTAAAGCAAGATTTTATGCTACATATACACACAGTTTTAGTATATATTTGATTCTGATCTGTTAATTCAGGTATTTCAAACATTTTTATCCAAAACAAATCTTCACCTAAAGACATTTTTTGGTAAACTTTAAAAAATATGGTGTATTCCACTTCTCCAATTAAAATATCCACTTTTTATCAGATACCTGTATGGTTTATGGGGAATCACACATTGAGGGCATTATTTTATCTTTTTAGCTTTTATTGCATTATTTATTATTTCTTTGAAATGAGTAGCAAGAAATATAAGTCACACATGCCAGAGAGACAGAAGTAGACTTAAGAGGAAAAGATTCAGTGTTATATGTGAAGACCATTTCACTCATAGTTTCCATGGAGCAGGTGGAGGCAGGAGTAGGCGCTAGGTATAAAATTCAATAAAAAGAGCAAGAAGCAATGGTTTTTAAGAAGCTGAGATATATTTGGCAGCAAATTTAAGCCTTCTGTTGATCCAGACACTGACTTCAAATGCTTTTCAGACTATCATTCAAAGATGCTGGCCTGAAGATAGTTATCTCTGAATGTTCCAGATGGATGTGGAATGATGTCTGCCTCATTCCCAAGATCCACTGTCTGTGTTCAGTGTCAGGTGTTATCCAAGGGCAGCCAGTAAGGTTGTTTGCTGCTAAAAGTTCACAGTCAAAGGATTCCAGAAGTCTAAAAAAGCGAAAGGAGGCTGAACTGGATGGAATCACTCAGCCTCTGGTGAATGGAAGGGTTCTCCTTCTGCCCTGATCATCCTTAGAACCTAAAATGTTACTTAGCATGTCATAGACGCTAAAAATTATATGTGTGAATGACTTAATAGTCTTGGCTTTGAGGTTTGTCCCCAGTGTATCCCTCAGCTCTACATTGTTAATTATTATTTGCTTAAAGTTATTACTGACAATTATTGTTTCTTTACTATTTTTATTTCCTCTTGTTTAAATGTTTAATGACTTTTATTTGCCTAACCTCATTTCTTACAGGAAATAACTTACAATCTTTTATTTTATTTTAATTAAATATTCACATCATTTTATTTCTTCATTTCTTTTTCCATAGTACACTTTCGACTGCCCTTATCTAATTCTGTAAATGTTTGGTTGATTACTTAGAGAAATTGAGTCACCTCTTGAAAATGTGACTAGACCTCTCTCATCACTCTTTTTTTTTTTTTTTTTTTTTTGCGATACGCGGGCCTCTCACTGTTGTGGCCTCTCCCGTTCCGGAGCACAGGCTCCGGATGCGCAGGCTCAGCGGCCATGGCTCACGGGCCCAGCCACTCCGCGGCATGTGGGATCTTCCCGGACCGGGGCACGAACCCGTGTCCCCTGCATCGGCAGGCGGACTCTCAACCACTGCGCCACCAGGGAAGCCCTCATCACTCTTTTTTATTATCATACTGGAAGTCTTTGCTAATGCAACAAGGAAAGAAAAAGAAATATAAGGAACACAGTTTGGGAAGAAAGACATAAAACTGTCTTTGTTTGCAGATAACATGATCATCTATGCAGAAAATCCAAAAGAATTGCCAAAAAACCCACCTCACCTGGAACAAATAAGTGATTATAGCAAGGTTCCAAAATACAAGGTGAATATACAAAATTCAATTGTTTCCCTATATATCAACAATGAACAATTGGGATTTGAAATTAAAATATCATTTACATTAACACCTTCAAAAATAAAATACTTAGGTATAAATCTAACAAAATCTATATGAGGAAAACTACAAAACTCTGATGGACAAAATCAAAGAAGAACTAAATAAATGGAGAGATACTCCATATTCATGGATAAGAAGACTCAATATTGCCCAAATGTCAGTTATTCCCAATTTGGTCTAGATCCAATGCAATTCCAATCAGAATCTTAGCAAGTTATCTTACTGATATCAACAAAGTGATTCTAAAGTTTATATGAAGAGGCAGAAGACCCAGAATAGCCAATGAAATATTGAAGAACAACAAAGTTGGAAGACTGACACCACCCAACTTCACAGCTTACTCTAAAGCTACAGTAACCAGGACAGTGTGATACTGACAAAAAAATAGATAAACCGATTAGTAGAACAGAATACACAACTCAGAAATAGACCCACAGAAATATACTTAACTGATCTTTGATAAAGGAGAAAAGGCAATACAATGGAGCAAAGATAGTCTCTTCAACAAATAGCACTGTAACAACTGGACATCTGCATATAGAATAAAATGAATCTATATACAGACCTTACACCCTTCACAAAAATTAATTCAAAATGGTTTATAGATCTAAATATAAAACTCTGAACTATGAAACTCCTAGAAGATAGCATAAGAAAAGCCTAGATCACCTTGGGTATAGTGATGCCTTTTTAGATAAAACACCAAAGGCACAATCCATGAAATAATTAATAAACTGGACTTCATTAAAATTTTAAAATTCTTCTCTGTGAAAGACAATATCAGGAGGATTAGAAGACAAGCCACAGACCAGGAGAAAATATTTGCAAAAGACGTATCTAGTAAAGAACAGTACCTAAAATTTACAAGGAAACTCTTGAAAATCAACAATCAGAAAACAAAAACCTAATTAAAAAGTGGGCCAAAGACCTTAACTGACACCTCACCAAAAAAGATATACAGATGACAGACAAGCATATTGAAAGATGCTCTAAATCATACGTCATCAGGGAAATGCAAATTAAGACAATGAGATACCACTACACATTTATTAGAATGACCAAAATCTGGAACACTGACAACAAATGCTGGCAAGGACATGGAACAACAGGAATTCTCATACATTGCTGATGGAAATGCAAAATGTTATAGCTCCTCTGGAAAACAGTTCAGCAGTTTCTTACAAAACTGAACATCCTCTTAACTCAAAATCCAGCAATCATGCTCTTACGTATTTAAGCAAAATAGTTGATTACTTGAGCCCACACAAAAACCTGCACACAGATGTTTATAGCAGCTTTATTCATCATTGCCAAATCGTGGAAGCAACCAAGATGTTCTTCAGTAGGTAAATAAGTAAATAAACCGTGGTATCTAACAATGGAATATTATTCAGTGCTGAAAGGAAATGAGCTATCAAGCCACAAAAAATATAGAGGAAACTTAAATGCATATTACTAAGTGAAAGAAGCCAATCTGACAAGGCTACATACTGTATGATTCCAACTACATATCATTCTGAAAAATAGGCAAAACTGCGGAGACAATAAAATGATCAGTTGTGGAAAGGGGTAGGAAAATGGAAAGGAATAGGTGGAGCAGAGGGGATTTTTAGGGCAGAGAAAATTCTCTGTGCGATATTACAATGATGGATACATGTCATTATGCATTTGTTCAAACCCGTGAATATACAACACTAAGAGTGAAACATAAGGTAAACTATAGACTTTGGGTAATTGTGATGTGTCAATATAGGTTCATCCTTGGGGAAAAAAAAGTATACCACTCTGGTGAGTAATGTAATAATCAGGGAGGCTATGTGTGTCGGGGGGCAGGGGGTCAATGAAAAGTCTCTGTACCTTCCTCCAAATTTTGTTGTAAACCTAAATTCGCTGTAAAAAATAATGTCTTAAAAAATTGTGTCCAGGTACCTTAACCAAGACTTGCTTTTTAACTTCATTTCTCCTCATGTTTGTATTTGTTTTACATTACTTAAAATTCCAAGGGTGTTTTCTTCAAAGCTGCTTTTCCCTCAGAATACCTAAAAGTTGCCTAGATGCAGTATTTTGAGATGCTGTCTGAAAAATATAATTAAAAGCCAGGAAACTGAGTAATATTTCTGGAGCCATTCTGTTACATGAATTATATTTAGTGGAATCATATATCAAATTAGAATTTGTTATAATAAAAGAAGGAGAAAATTGTCAACTCAGCCCTCAATTTTACACATTAAGGCAGGTCATCCAGAGAATTTTAATTCAAAGATAATATTTCAATGCCCATGAAAAATTTTGAAACTGAACTTGACTTGGAGGATTTGGGGTGATATGGGACATGAAAGCAAGTAAAATGCTTGTAATAAATATGTTTCTATAATTTCCCTTAGATACAGGTCAATACATTATATGTAAATGCAATGTAGTCTTTTAAATTGCCATTGCCCTCAAATTTCATTATCTTATAATTTTGAAATTTGATTTTTTTCTTACCTAATTGAGTTAGATGCTGTCAGCTACACTTTGCACCTATTTTCTTTCACCCTGGAGCTCTTGATCCCCCATCCTGCTCCAATATTTCTTTTTCATATCACATGTGTTACTCAATATTTAACACAATTTACTTATTTTATTTTTATTATTTACCGTTTGTGTCTTCCTATTAGAATGTAGATTACTTGAAGGCAGTGATGTGTGTGTGTGTGTGTGTGTGTGTGTGTGTGTGTGTGTGTGTGTTTGGTAATTAACGTATCTGGAGCACTTAGGGACCCTTCTGGCACTAAGTAGAAAACATATATTTAACAAATAAATATTTATTAAAAGACTCTTTTTAAAACAGTGATCAAAGTAAAACTAATAATCTTTTCCATTTCCATAGGATGAAAAGTTTCAGTGTGACATTAAGGATCTGGATATATTTGCCACCTTTTCAGCACACAATTTAAGTTATATGTCAAAAAATACTTAGCTCTTTATTGTTTTTGTTGCTGTTGTTAACATTTCAGTGATGATTGTAATTTAAATCTCATCTAAGTTTGCAATAAAGTTCCACCTCCTGGCCACATTCCTAAAACTGTATTATATGTTTGAATAGCATAGAAATTGGTAGCTGTATAATATAAAAATTAAATATTATAAGTTTTTAGAATTAGAAATGATCATTAAAATTATACAGTCTCAACTCACTGTTATTTACCCATGGAAAAACTGAGTTCACACAGCAAGTTAGGAACAGATAAAAAGGAATAAAACTTAAATATATTTTCTTTCTGTATAGAAACTGTATTTAGTTTTATAGTTTTGCTACTTTGAGAATGAGTTTCTGTAATCTGTGTGGCATGTGTGTAGTTTATATCATACAAAAGAATTATATTCAATGATTTCATAAGGTCTTTCTGAACTTTAAAA
This sequence comes from Pseudorca crassidens, assembly GCF_039906515.1. NCBI lineage: Eukaryota > Metazoa > Chordata > Mammalia > Artiodactyla > Delphinidae > Pseudorca > Pseudorca crassidens. Next base: position 90,244,177 of record NC_090297.1, read on the forward strand.
CTGAAATTTGTTATTTATTACAGGTTCTTTCAGTACATGATATTTATAAACCATTTCTATAAATTGTAGAATCAGCTCAATAATAACTCCATATCAGAAACTAATAGAGCAGATCATTTTTTAATAGACATCTCCTTAAAAATCACATTATCCTTTTGTAAAGATAATTACAAGACTATTTTGGCCTTATTTCTCCCATCATTGTAAATCTATAGATGAACATTAGCTTATGGAGCAGTTGGTAAGAAAAACAACTTAAAGTAATTCTTACCTTGAGCCACTTAGTCAAAATTTATCCGGTTAAAAACAGTCATGAACAGAGTCAACTGAAAATAAACATGGAATAAAATTACTTTGTCAAAAAAAAAAAAAAAAAAGAAATCTAAATAGTCTATGTATTTAACTTATTTGGCAATAAATAAATAAATGTAATCAACTTTCCTTGGACTTTTCTACCTTTTTGATGGGGAAGGGGTTTAGATGTCTTACTAATAGACATTTATTTTTCTTACAGATTCTTAGGCAGAATAATGATGAGAGTAGAATATGAGTCATTGTTTAGTGACCCAGAATTGTTTATTCTTTACATGTGAGAGAGAATATGTAATTGAGGGGCAGGAGACTGGACTTGTGGTTGTTCCTGAATTATTTCTGGTTGGACATTCATCAGAGTAGCATTTTCTTTGAAAAATAGGGATCAAGTCTACAAATAAAAGAATCCTAGTTCAGGAAATTAGGAAGAGGTCAAAGAGTGGCAGAGAAAGAAGCAGGGAGATAGAAGCAGAAACAAGAAAGAAGTGCTTATACACTCAGATGTACCAATGACATTAAATGATCCATCCCAGTATGGAATCTTCATGCTACTGATTCTTGTACAGGCTAGTTTATAGTTGACATTGTTAAGTATTACACAAGAAATAACCACTATATAAACTAGCAGACTCACTAACCACTTGTATTATGTAGAAATTTTGACTGATTGTTTTTATTTGCAAAATAATACATGATTATACCTCCAACATGAATATTTTTTCTTTTTTAAAAAATCATCTTTGAATGTACAATGAGGATAAATGGAGTTAAAACTAGAAGTGATCCTAATGTTTGTTTTTACCATAATTATTACTTCCCGTGGGAACCATTTTCTATCCTGTTTTTATTTATTTATTTTTTAAGGATTCAAAGACTTAAAAAACAAAAAAAACAATTAATTTACTTAGGGCTATAGGGTCCGTGGTAGGCTTGTACCTAAAGCTCAGATTTGTTTTCTAGCCTAGTAATTTAATTTATACCAAGTGATGTTTTCTGTATGGATAACTTCGATCCATAAACCTAAAGATAATTTGTGAGTAAACTCTGATCTTGTCACACTTTGTAAATCTGCTGGTGTTTTCCCCATTGTAATTTTAAAAATCATGCTATAGTAACTAATTCTTGCCCCATACTCTTTTTAAATTTTTATTTAAATTTTTTCTTCTTTTTACATTTTGACGCCCTTTGCTCATTTTTCCCACCCTCCATCCCCCACCTTTGACAACCACCAGTCTGTATCTATAAGCTTTTTTTTTTTTTTAAATTTTTTCAAGGTTCCACATATGACAGAGATCATTCAGTATTTGGCTTTCCCTGTCTGACTTATTTCACTTAGCATAATGACCTCGTGGTCCATCGATGTTGTCACAGATGGCAAGAATTTCTTTATCCATTCGTCCATCAATGGACACTTAATTTCCATATTTTGGCTGTTGTAGATAATGCTTCAATGAATATTGGGGGGGTGCAGATATCTTTTTGAGTTAGTGTTTTCTTTTCCTATGAATAAATACCCCAAAGTAGAATTGTTGGAGCATATGGTTTTGGTTAAATCTTGCAAAAACACAAAAAAATAAGAAGAACAAAAATGAGAATTCTAGTCTGAGTACCTACTTTTTTTCTCTTGATGTGAAGATATGCCATTCATAATCTGGCATTGCTGGAATTTTTTGTAGCTTTGAAATATTTTTGAAGATTTGTAGTAAACTACTTTTAATTTTTAAAAATTTCTTCTAAGTAACATGACTTCTAGATGAATTGCTACATATTACTTTTTCTGTAAATTATCACTAGAAAGTGCATAAATTAAATTTTGAGGCCTTTTAAGACTGTCAGATTATTTCCTTCCCCATACGCTACTCCTGGATAAATTTAATGGCCTCACAAAATTCAAAGGTGATATTGAACACTTTGCTACAGAGGAAATTGAAATGTATGGTTCTGTTCAAACAAATATAAATAATGTAATTGTTCAGTCAAGTATTAGAATACTAGTTGCCACTCAATATCCTTTTTCTCTTTTTGCCTCAGAAAAATAGTTCATTTGGGGAAGCAATACACTCAACTTAGAAACTACATTTTTCAGAATTTCTTGCAATTAGGGATTTCCACTAACTCATGTATGTGAGTGTTGTATAGGCCTTCATGAAAACTGGTTAATGGAATCCTAAAGTTCTTATAGCCATCTTGGACTGTGAGTTTATCCTGAGGTTATCTAATGACTTCCTAGTTCTAGGCATTTGATGACTTCCTTGAGTAGCCACATCAGCCAGAGGATGCTTACATTCAGAATTCTTTTAAGTAAGGCGGTAAAACTGTGTATGTATAAGCCACTGTTAGTACATTGGGTATGGAAGCTACTGCTGATACAGTTCTGAGATTGCCAGTCAGGAGAACTGCACTGATCCCCTCCAGTAATACTTAATATTTGAGATATTTATTAGCAAAAATAAATGTGTTTTAGAGAGTTAATAGTTACTGTTACCGAATGAATCAGGGGTCCTGCTCACCGCTTACACAATCAATACTCACAAATGGTAGGAAAAAAAGGTGTCTTTAATCAGAATGCTGGCAATCTGGGAAGACGGTAGATTCATTGTCCTCCAAAAACCACCTCTGGAGATTCTTCTTGGCCATGAAAGTTATTTAAGGGAAAAAGAGAAGTAATCTCAGTTAATCATTGAGATGAGGGATCAGAGTCATTGCCATCCCCACTGTGTGCAGGCTTGTGTGCAGACTTATGGATTCCTCGTGATCTTCCTCTAGACGTTATTTTGTTCACACAGTTTGGTCACACAGTTTGTTCCGGAGATTACTGAAGGGAAAGCTAGGGAAGAGATCTGGTCATTTGTTAATTACTTATTCTTCATTTATACCTCTTTGATCTACAGGGAGAACTGACATAAACTCCTGAACTCACAAACATTTTTCTGCTCCCTATAATACAAGGTATTCCTCTGAAGAAAGGTACAGATGCAAGCCTAGAAAGAAAACACAGAGAAGCAGGGAGAATTGCTTATAGAAGCAGTAAGGGGATCTGCGTGGATCTAGCAACAAAAATGTCTGATAAATATGTTATACTAATATGCTATATATAGGTGTATTTCTATTATATCAATAATATAATATATTTCTGTTGTATGTATATATAATTTTGGTATATATGTATACCAAAATTATATATACATAAAATAGTTAAGAAATATGAGCTTCATTTTCATATATATCAAAATGGAACTCACGTTTTCTGACTAAACAGACTTTTAGAGGTCTTAAGCTGACAAAAGGGAGAAATTGGGTGTTCTTATCTCTATAATACAAATTGCAAAACTGCAGTGGTGAGATATAACAACATTGATATGTTCTCTAAATATGATCCCTTGTATCTCCTAAAAGATGGAAGTAAGATGGAATATGAAACATTATAGGAATAAGATTCCAACAGTAATGTATATATACAAACCACAGATCTTGAATGTAAATAGTGCCTAAGGAGGATAGGATGAACACTATAGTGGCTTAGACTGCTTTTCAGGTTTCTAGTAAAGTGAAGGTGGATATCAGAGAGAAAATGGTAGGTTAATTGATCTCTGGCTGATCAGTGATCTGCAGGCTTTGCTCAGAGTTCAAAAGTACAGGTGAATTGTTACCTTGGTATTTCTACTGAGGTAGTTGAAGGTTCATAACTATCTGTCCAGGCAATTAAATTTAAAGAATCAGATCTTTGATTTCTTATCACCTAAAGAAAACAACAGCAATTTGTGTTGGTTTAGAATACTTTTTCTTTATGCAGGATATTAAATTAATGTGATTATTACTACATACACACAGATAAACTTGATAATTGAATAAAGTTTAAAATTAACAAAGAGCATTGAACAAATTATTCCCTGGAAGTTATGATTTATACTAGTTCTAGGAAAATATTTTAAAGAAAACCCTTCCTTATTGACTTAATATTGAGAAAGAAGACTGTTTTGGTCCAAATGCAATGTCTTTCAATAGGTACTAATGAAGTAAAATGTATTAAGTTTTCTTCTGTATAATTGAACATAATAATATCATTTAAATTAAGAGTTGGAAATATCAAATGTCCAAAATACCACATGTTCCGAAAACAAAGTTTAACTTTAAAACTCAGGTTTTTCTCTAATAGAAATGTGTTTCTAAAAACAGATTAAATGGAATAGAACATTACAATTCTAACCTCATTTGCCAACTCTCAGAGGTTCTTGAGAATCAGCTCTTTAATAATAAGGAAAAGAATCATCCTTTAAAAAATATATATAAGTCTTTAAAATAAAAATCATGTTTTAAAATGGGACAAGAGAGAAAAGCCTGACTTAATTTTTAAGAATAAACTCCTAACAGAACCTTTCTTTCAAGGTCATTCAAAATTATATCACAAGAAGTTGAAAAATCATATTTAAACTCTTAAGAAATCTCAGACCAGATTCTCATCATCGTCTTTGAGATAGTTTCATAAAGCTGCAGTGCCCCCTGCTTGCTATTTCATCCACCACTTTGGGCCAGCCTTTGAAGGAAGTTTTGAGTGTCTGTCTGATATCACTCTATGAAATGCTCTTATTCTTGCACATCAGAGAAACTCCTTAAATCAAGCATGTTGCTTTGGAATGAACCCATGTGGGTTATGTTTTAAAATCTGACAATAGTCTAATCATTGTAATATTATAGCTGTCAATCACTGGCTGGTTCATTGCATTTCTACTGTCACCCATTTTGTATTTATTGTATTGGAGATAGCTGGCTTTAATTCCTTCTCATTTCCACATTGATCAATATGAATTATTGTAGATTTTGGACACAAAGCACTGATACTTTTCAAAATGATTCATTTCATATTTTGCTTTAAACACCTTTCTGTATTCCTAGAACACAAGAAAGATAAATATCACAAATAAGGACTAATGATATGAGGAAATTTATCACTTTTTAAAGTTGTGCATTAAGTAGCTGTATTGCCAAACAAAAATAATAAAAGAATGCCTTCCATAAATCAAACAAATAAAAAGCAGACCATGAATAAATGTTAATTGACAGAATTTTAAATTAATAGGGTTAACGATAAAGATTATTTGAAAATGTTAGTGAATTAATCATATTTTTAATTAAGAGAGAATAATAGAATAGAGAAGATATAAGATTATTTTGTTCATTTTTTACATTAAGTTAAATACTGCTCATTTATTAACATCCCAATATGAAGGACAGGAGAAATAATTTTAGTAGACCTTAGGAAAACAAAGAAAGTATAAAGGATTCATGCAATGTTAACTTTAGACTATTCTTACTAGTATCTCTCTCTCTCACACACACACACCCCAGAATAAGCTTAAAAGACAGAATTCAGGGGCCTCCCTGGTGGCGCAGTGGTTGAGAGTCCACCTGCTGATGCAGGGGACACGGGTTCATGCCCCGGTCCGGGAAGATCCCACATGCTGCGGAGCGGCTGGGCCCGTGAGCCATGGCCGCTGAGCCTGCGTGTCTGGAGCCTGTGCTCCGCAACAGGAGAGGCCACAAGAGTGAGAGGCTCGCGTACCGCAAAACAAACAAACACACAAAAAACAGAATTCAATAAATAACAGGCAAAAGTGGATTGCGGATAACTGCCTCAGGGAGATCAACTTGAAATTTGAAATGTTCCAAATAATATTATCTCTATATTTCCTTTTTGATTTGATATTTAATAATGAATGTGTCAATGTTATTAGATAAAGTATGAAAACAGCCCCATATTCAACACCATTTTTTAAGACCTTAGTAACTTTAATATTAATTTCATAACTAATTAAATAAGAATATTCATTGCTAAAAAATTCACCACACTTCCAGCCAACAAACAGACAACCAAGCAAACCAAAATCCTAGTCAATGGACCATGTTCTAATTTAAAATGTACCCTATGGGAACTTGTAAACCTTTTTTTGAAATAGCTACAGTTAATGAATACTCACCCAATGACATTGATTAGAAATATTGATGACAACAGCAAACATGCAACAAATCCTAAATTAATCATCTATAGAATAACAGATATCAAAGTGAACGATTCTAAAATAAAAGAGCTAAATAGAAAAGAAATAATTCATTATAATTCTAGAAACTATGACTTCTGTCTATAACTTGAAGAAATTTAAACTAAATTTTATAAACACATTTAACTATGTACATTTAGCATATTAAAAAAGAAAATTTCCTACTTGAAGCATCAATTAATTAATATTCCAACCCTGTTCCTGAATGTTGTATTTTCCTCTAGGGTTCCCTTCAGATGAAAAGGCATTTGTTATACAAAAATGCTAACAAAGTGTTATGATAAGCCCATCTGTGAGAATTCCTCAGTTGCTAGTACAAGAACAATTAGAAAACCTCACGTGAGCAGCTCTGCATCATTTCTTGGCTTTGACAAGCAGCCGTGTACACAACATTTCAACAATATCCTCAGAGGGAGTCATTTCAGAAACAACTGGGAAATACTCACCAAACATGAAAGTCTGTCAAGAAAGTACTCCAACTCAGAAACTTACTGCTTTGGACTCTGAGGCTTAAAACATTTTCAGGACTTGTTTGACACTATAACAGCAATAAAAAGTGGGGGTAGGGTAATGCTTTCAACATGGCATTCATTTTCTCCAATTAATTTATCCTTCCTGTTTAAGTAGGAAATTATTTTTAAATGCACACATTAAATTAGAGAAGAATAAATTAGTAAATTGTTTATTTTAAAATGCATACAGACAATAAGAGAAAAATTGTCCACTAATTGCTTTTCCCGACCATCAAACTCAAATTGTGAAATGGATCGTAAGGAGTAGTGGTATGCTTAGGAACAATGGATGGTGGAAGTGTAATGAAGTGAATGAAAGAATTTTCACAAACGAAATATTCTTTTGGGATGATGTGGTAGAGAAAAATTCATGCTTTTTTTAAATCTCAAGTATTTCCACTAACTTTTTTTTTTTAATAAATAAATTTATTTATTTATTTTTGGCTGTGTTGGGTCTTTGTTGCTGTGCACGGCCTTTCTCTAGTTGCAGCGAGCAGGGCTACTTTTGTTGTGGTGTGTGGGCTTCCCACTGTGGTGGCTTCTCTTGTTGTGGAGCACAGGCTCTTAGGCACAGGCTTCAGTAGTTGCGGCGCATGGGCTCAGTAGTTGTGACTCGTGGGCTCTAGAGTTCAGGCTCAGTAGTTGTGGCACACGAGTTTTGTTGCTCTGCGGCATGTGGGATCTTCCTGGACCAGGGCTTGAACCCGTGTCCCCTGCATTGGCAGGCAGATCCTTAACCACTGTACCACCAGAGAAGTCCCCACTAATTTCTTAGACTATCAGTAGAGTTGCTCATCACAGCCCCACTGCATCCCGTATGTCTGTCCTCTGAAATTTGCAATTTACTAGAATCAGGAATATTATCACCATAATCATAAGGTGAAAATAATTTTATTTCAGAGAGCACAGTAATATATTCCATAGAGGATAAAGCAAAGGGTCAGTTTTGTATTATATTATGAAAAGAAATACTCATAAACTCATGGAATTTTAGATTGATGGTCAAAGACAGTATAAATGAGTAAGACTAAATGTGTTAAAATGAGAGCTGAAGTGACCAAAAATATTATGTTTGCCAAATTTTTCTATCTCAGTTTTTAAAAATGATCTGCTAATAAATCCAGCATGTCATAATATAAACATCAACCTCAGTAGAAAATACCAATTCAAGTGAGCCCAACTATTTAGACCAAGATTATAGTCAATTTTCTTGATGTTTAACAAGTCAGACCTTCTAGTCAATATCCAGTATTATAGATAAGGAAATAGAAAAATTTTTAAATTATGGCTCTTTCCATGATGAATCTTGTATAGCTGGATTCCTGAAATGTTCTATATAAAATAGCACATTTCATTTGAAAGTTCTTTTAGATTAAATTTTATCCTTTACTTCCACGATAACTATTTCATGTTTATGTATTTTCTCTTCTTGTCATCTGTGCCAACTCTCCCTGATCTCTTTTGACAGTGGATTAAGGTAGTCCACATTCTTGTTAACAGCAGTAAGTGCTAAAGGCACTTGAGTACAGCTTTAAATGAAGATGGATCACCTGCAGCAAATGCAGTGTCTATATAATCTGCAAAGCAAAAGACTGTCTTAATGTTGTAAACTGAAATGAGAGAAAGCTCAGATAATTTCTCTGCAATCCACCTTAAATAGAACTGACTGACTCATCTTAGCGTTTGCTTAAGGTACCATATTATTATCATTTTGGGTAAGATGACATTCTTAAAGGCTGACTGCATCAAATATCTCTAAATGACACTCATGGCCCATAAAACATCACTTTATCTCTTGGTCTTAATTTAGTTTAATTTATATCCTGTAGCATATGGTCAATAAAGACAATACATGTAATACACACTTGGTTTATAAGTACTTTTGAATAAATTAGATTTCTAAAAATTACTCTAAAAACATATCAGTCAGATGGTGAATAGTCCATACAATTATTTTCAGTATGATCTAATATTTCAATAACTTCATTAAATCAAAATAGAATTAATGATCACATTCAACAGTTTTACTAGTTAAAACAACAGTAATTCAACCCTCCAATAAAAAAGTAAAAGATAAAAAACATAACCTTGGTTTATATTGTTTATTTCCAAAAATTCATTTCATAGATCTATAGCAAAAAGCAACAGCTAGAGGCAATGGCCCTGTCAATCTACAGGATAGGAAATTGAGTAAAGCATTTGGCTACTACTTAGCTGGCGTCTGGAGACAGGGGTAAGAAGAGTTTGCTGTGGAGATGACCATCTTAAAGATCTGAAATATAACGTTACTCTGAAGAGAAAAGAAAAGGTTAGCAGTAAAAAAATATATGTATATATTTTTTAACATCTTTATTGGAGTATAGTTGCTTCACAATACTGTGTTAGTTTCTGTTGTACACCAAAGTAAATCAGCCATATGCATACATATGTCCCCATATCCCCTTCCTCTTGAGCCTCCCTCCCATCCTCCCTGTCCCACCCCTCTAAGTCATCGCAAAACACTGAGCTGATCTCCCTGTGCTGTGCGGCTGCTTCCCACTAGCTATCTATTTTACCTTTGGTAGTGTATATATATCAGTGCCACTCTCTCACTTTGTCCCAGCTTACCCTTTCCCCCTCCCCCCGTGTCCTCAAGTCGATTCTCTTAGTAGTAAAAATATTGATGCACTGCTTTCTTTGATAGTGACCTTTGCTATGACTAAAATTTCCAACTCAAAGGTAGAACAATTGATCATGTAATTAAGTGTTTGGAAATATGTAATATTATAAACTATTATAATGGCCAATGGTAGCAACTTTTTAATTTAAAGTATTTTGCTGGAGAGATATCATTATATCCTGGGAAGATATGGAGATTCAATTTTGCAAACTTATTTTTCAAAGTTTATTTTAAAAATGGCTTGGTTACCAGTAGATACTATTGTTTATCTCATTTCATTTGTCGGATATGATGGTTCTTCAAACCATGAAGAAACTGGTCAACAGTCAGTTTCTTAGGGAAGAAAAAGTTTAGGAAATTAACCAGATTTCTGTAAAGTTAGAAAAACAAGGTGCAGTCCATTCAGCTAAGACATGAAAGATGTTATAAAAAGTTTTTTAAATATTGGTAAGTCAGATAATACTATTTAAGAGTTCTTTAAAAAAACCTTCTGTAACTACGTATGATGACAGATTTTAACTATACTTATTGTGTTGATCATTTTGCAATATATATAAATGTTGAATTATGTTGTACACCCAAAATTAATCATATAATGTTGTATGTCAATTAAACCTGTTAAAAAAATTCTGAATTAAGAGGATCTTGTTGAGAAGGATGAATGTAACTAAATATTTCACAAGCTTTTGCAACCATTTTTCTTCTATGCATTCTGTGCATTAGGCACAGCTCTTTTGGGAATGCGCTAAAAATTCTGACGCTACTTTATATTTATTTTAGGATTAGGAAAATAAACAAGCACTTTGTGGAAATGAGCTAGTATTCTCAATGTTAGAAAACAGAGTTACAAGTATAGAAGGGAAAAACAGCTAGAACATATATCATCCACTTGTATATGAATTAGAGGTAACAGTATAAACTTATGGCTATAACCATATGTGTGTGTGTGTGTGTGTGTGTGTATATATATATATACATATATATATATAAAATACCTTTCCAACCAAAGGAAAAAGGAAAAAAAAGACACATAAGTCAGCTTGTAGAGGATCCCACTGGTCAAATCTGGGGAATTTTAGCAACAAAAATAATTATAGTGATATATTATAATCCATAGAATAAAGTATGTATGAGCTGATATTGATATGAAAAATAAATGGGGAATAGAGAAAGCTCATGTAGAAAGCATGATGAAAATAGAAATTGCAATTTGGAAACCACTAAGGCAGTAATGAATTGTTCAGACAAGAATCACCAATTGATGCTAAAATTAGTAGGAAAAAGTATAATGAAAATGGAATATATGCATAGTTTCAAAGCATCTTCCCACAGATACCTATTGATAAAGGGAAAACATTGTACTAATAATTTTACATTCAAGACAGGGCAGACACCAAGTTAACAAAGTGGTAAATTTAACCTTACCAGTGATGTAACATATCAACACATTGTGCCTCCTGACATCATGTACTAGAAAGAACACCTCGTCACTCTTGCAGTATTCCTGGCAAATATGTCTAACTTGCATGTAATTATAAAGAAACATTAGATAAACCCAAATTATGGAGCAGTCTATAAAATAACTACTCTGAATTCTTCCAAAGTGTAAGGTTTTGAAGCACAAAGTAATGTAAAGGAATTATTCCAGGTTAAAGGAAACTAAAGAGGCAAGACAACTAATGTGGTCCTGGAATAATTGATGACAGTATAATAAGGCCTGTAGATTATATAATAGCAATTTATCATTGTTAATTGCCTGATTTTTATAATTTTGCTGTGGTTTAGTAAGACAATGTCTTTATTTTTTAGAAAATATGCTAAAGTATTTAGAGATAAACGTGTTTGAAGCTTACACTAAAATGTTTTAGAAAAAAGCCAATATCTAATAAGAGAGAATGAATGATAAAACAAGTGTAATTTCCCTGGCAAATCTGAGTAAAGAAAATCTACACATTTTTAATGTTTTATTTGTTTGTTTGTTTTTTTGCGGTACGCGGGCGTCTCACTGTTGTGGCCCCTCCCGTTGCGGAGCACAGGCTCCGGACGCGCAGGCTCAGCGGCCATGGCTCACGGGTCCAGCCGCTCCGCGGCATGTGGGATCTTCCCAGACCGGGGCAGGAACCTGTGTCCCCTGCAGTGGCAGGCGGACTCCCAACCACTGCACCATCAGGGAAGCCCTAATTTTATTTATTTATTTATTTATTTATTTATTTATTTATTTATTTATTTATTTATTTATTTATTTATTTATTCATTTATTCATTTATTCATTTATTCATTCATTTATTTATTCATTTATTTATTTATTTATTTATTTATTTATTTATTTATTTATTTATTTATTTATTTATTTATTTATTTATTGTACGCGGGCCTCTCACTGTTGTGGCCTCTCCCGCTGTGGAGGCACTAACCCGTGTCCCCTGCAAAGGCAGGCGGACTCTCACCAACTGCGCCACCAGGGAAGCCCTAATGTTATTTTTGTAAGTTGAGATTTGTTCAAAAAATATTTTAAATACATAAACCTGGGAGAGTGGAACTAGTGTACTTGGGACCATGTTTCCTTGACAGGATTAGGACATGGTTGGGGAAAGACTTGATATGATGGAGTTCCCATTGCCACATGGAATGAGGAATGAGTAGTTCCCGATGATACGTATAAGAGTTATTGTCGACGCAGACATAGAGAATGGACTTGAGGACGTGGGAGGGGGAAGGGTAAGCTGGGACGAAATGAGAGAGTAGCACTGACATATATACACTACCAAATGTAAAATAGATAGCTAGTGGGAAGCAGCTGCATAGCACAGGGAGATCAGCTCTGTGCTTTGTGACCACCTAGAGGGGTGGGATAGACAGGGTGGGAGGGAGACGCAAGAGGGAGGGGATATGGGGATAAGTGTATACGTATAGCTGATTCACTTTGTTATACAGAAGAAACTAACACAACATTGTAAAGCAATTATACTCCAATAAAGATGGTAAAAAAATAAAAAAGTTGTTGTCAGTGAGTGGAGCTAGTGATGTTTCTTGGGCCACATGGCAGATGTTTCCACAGAGAAAAATCTCCTTATTTCAGTTATTTGGTGATCATTCTCAAGGTAAACTTGTGGAAAAGATAAAGAAATATATTTACAGACCACAAATACATATCTATAGCTTATTAAAAATAGAGTTGTAAAGCGTGTTGTTTCTTAGAGCAGTTTTTATCTAAATTCAGTCTAAATTTAGAGGAAGATTCCTGTGCTGTGATGGAAAACTCTGAATTTAAAGACAGAACTGTTAAAATAAAAAAATTTTTGATATCAAGAATAAAGGTGTGGCTATCACAGAAGCTTCTGACAAAGTTTGGTTGAGGAAGCTAATATCTTTGATGACATAACACATTTGAAAGGATCAGAAGAATGAAAGGTTGGACAAATTATAAAGGACTATGATAATAGAGAGAAACATAATTGTTTCTAGATTTAACATAAGAATTGAATAAATACAGAAATAGGGATACACACAGACCTGATACAAAGATGACTCAAGGAGGAGGAAGAGGTTTGGAAGAGGTTGAATAACCACATGGCTCGCTTTAGAATGGCCAACTAAAATAAAAATACTTTTCTCTTAATTTCTCTTATGTATACTCATGCCCTCCTAGATTCCTGGAAGAGCTCAAGCAGAGAAAAAGTCTCACCTGGTTTATAAATATGAGAAGACTTTATTAATCCTAGAATTTCTGCTAAGTTTATGGAAACAAGCTATTTTTGAATGATTCCGTTTGCATCAGAGTTGAGATGGCACAAACTTTTAACTCAGTTCTATTTTCTTTAGCCTTCCATGGGACAGCTCATTTAAGTGCTTCTGTCACTCTGGTTGTCAAAGCAGGAGTCTATATATTGGGACACAACATACAAAATAGGAATTAGGTTATATAATTTTTCCACTTCCCGTTTCATTTCTTGGCCTTATCCCAGGTATCTCCAAAGCTCATAAATATTTTCAAGGCAAAAAGGGTGAATGCAAAGTAAATGTCAGAATAAGTACCCTCCAGATAATTTTTTGAAGTAATTCTTGATGAACAGACTCAGCTCACAGCAGGAATGCTGGGAATATCAAGGAATGCAGCCCTCTCCCCCATCAGATCGGGTTGGTGGTTGGTTTCGCATGGGGACTTTATGTTGTGGATACTGAGTTCTTGATCTCAGAACTGCAGCAAACAATTCAAGACAGGATAACTTGTAACTTCTCTCAACTCTGTCATGTCTATGTAGTATCTAAGTAAACCTAACCACAAATTGATTCGATCTCGTATGCCCATCCTAATAACTATCAAACACTCATGTTGCTCAAATTCACATAATTGTAATGCAAACAATTGGATTATATATTTCTCTTCTAAAAGACATAATGGCACCTTCATGGGAGAGTTCAAGCCAAACATGACTCCCCACAATTTTTTAAATATCAAAGATGGAGTAAATAAAGGACCAGGAAGCTTGAAAATAGATAATAATTACAAAACTTTTATTCTGAAACTGTATATTCAATACAACTCAATCTAACTGGATTTCAATATTTCTGTTTAAGCTTTCACGTATACACCTGATGAATTTATGTACACACGAGGACATACACACACACACACACACACATACACACACACACCATAGAGTTAGCACTGGAGAACTCTATGCAAAGGAAACCTTTGCTCTATCTCACTAAGACCACACATCTTACCTGCTGCACCAGGTCTTTTTAAAGGCAAAAAATCTGTTCCAGGGTATAGCTACTGTAAATAGACCGAAGGCTCCCACAATTATCAGCTTTTAGCTGCAAGTCACTGTCAACATATTTTAACTATTTGGGAAATATGTTATTTATTACTTCTTATTCTTTTCTTCCTTCTGCAATACCAATTCTAGCAGCTGAAATTTGTATTAAAATGTATATATATCATCATATCAGGCAATGCTATTTGCCAACCTAGTACTTATTTGGTATCCATATTAGAAGGGAAGAAGTGTCTCTAACTCCCTAACCCATATAGGACTAAATTATTTCCATTTTATCCAAATGGAGACCTGTTAGATTCTGTCTTTCTCTAATATCCTGGCAATATTCACCAATGCCTAGATCTGCAGGCATCGTGGTAAATGTTTGCTAATTGTCATTGTGAACTTCTCTGCTAAATCCTAGGGCATATTGTTTTGTATTTCCTAAAAATATGATATGCTTCTTCCTCTTCTTTCCTTAGTTCTCCTATTTCTAACTTCAGTTAGAATCACAAATTCTAACAGCCTTCTTCTTCCTCTCTAATGGTGAAGTGTCAAAAGTGGGAGAAATGACTCACTAAAAGTAAACAGTTAAGAGCTTGGTAGAACAATTGTCTATTTTTTCCCAAAAGTTCTGTTTCATCTGGGTGTATTAGAGATACAGCAGCAAGATGGAGCTCCTCCTTTGAAGATCAGCAGTGTACAGCTATTTGGTGGCTGTCCACCTGACTCCAATGAAACATCAATAGAGATGGAATGTGGAGCATTGTCTAGTTGTGACAATTGGAAAATGGGACAGATTATAATTAATGCCACTGCAATCATTCTGTCTTCTGCTAAGAGCCTGTCAGATTCCCAAGAGCTGTCACTAATTCTCGGAATGTTCAGATTCTCTCTCCTTTCAAGTAAAGAGGTATTTGATACCACAGATTTCTATCCAATAAATGAGATGGAAATCTATCACTTGACCTCTTAAAGACATTAACATTTTGTGGAATGCTTAAAATTTAAGAAATAAATGTCAGGTTTATATCTAAAAAGTGCCCACCTTTGGAAGCATAATTTATAGAGATTCATGCATTTCAAACTTTGAAATCCATTTGTGTACCTAGGAGATAATTAATGGCAGTAAGATAAACGAGTCCCAGAAAAAATGACACTATTTTAATCTAATGCAATACAGAAGTCCACTCAAATATATCAGAAAATTTTTCCACCCTGAGAAAATATATCCAGGCAATGATCTAAGTAAAATTATGAGGAATAGTTATTTCTGAAATTATGTAACAATATATTCTTGTTTTGCTTGTAAAAAAAAAAGATAACATAGCACAGTTGATGCTTGTTTAAATTTTGCATACAAATATACATGATGCCAACTGGACTCAATTTATCCTGTCTTAATTTGAATTAACTTGACGGATCTTTTGACACGTGCTGAACAGACTAATTGTTGCTTATTTGGGTGCACTGAATCAGTGAACATGGTAATCAGAATTCAAGCAGATGTTCATAGTTTCTGTGATTGCCCAGAGCCTGAGGGTGGAAGAAGAGGGAGAATCATTTTGTTGATTTACTTTTGTCAAGGCACAGACTGCATTACAAATACAACTGTTAAAATAGCAGGCTCTGCTAAAGAGTTGTGAAGAACACATATGAATACTAATTATAACTTTACTTTTTGACACATTTGAACTTACATAGTTACTTTAATCAGAATTTGCCAATGGTAAAATTGCAACAGCACATTTATCTTCCTCTAGACTTATTTTTTCAAAATCTTAATCTGTAAATGTCATTAATTTATTATGATTAGTTTCAAGAATACAGAAAACTATAGTGTGATAAAGCAAACAAAAGTGTACGTACCACACTTACTGCCTACTTTGACAAATCTTGTATTGTGTTCTGTTTACTAGAACTTTTTTTTAAGAACTGGAGCATTATAGATTCCATTGAATCTTACCCGGAATAAATGGGAGGGATAACTACAGTCTGATCAATTCCATGCATCCTTTAAATTTTTGTTACAAAGTTTTCTATGTTATTAAATTGAAGTAAACATTTCCTGTATACATTTAAAAAAACACAAAATAACAATAAATTATATTAACAGGGTAAAAGAAGTCTAGAGTTAAATAGTTCAGAGATTGTAAAGTGACTTCTTAAAATTGTCAGTGATCCATTTAGTTACATATTTCTTGTTTATTCATGTTTCCTATTCTATGATCTTTTTCTACGTCTTGCCCATTTTACCATTGCTTTATTAAGAATTGGTTTGTAGACATTCTTTATGCAGTTTGGATACTAATCTTTTGTTGTTGCAAATACCTTCTGACAGGCTATGATTTGTTTTACAACTATTTAACAGCAGTCCTTTCTGAATAGATATTTTAAACTTTTGACATTGTAAATTTTATTAGGCTTTTTCTTTGTGGGTTGTGCTTTTTAATTTTTTTCCAGATCAGAGGCCTTCCATCTAGTCTTGTATATTTTCTTCTAAATGTTTCAACGTTTGTTTTTACTCATTACAATTTTTCATACACTGAGAGATGATATTATGCATGATATAAGATGTCTTTCTAATTTTTCTTTGCATAGAAATAATAAATTGTCCTATCACCATTTGGTCACTATGTCTCTGTACATTGTTGTTTTGCTTGCTTTTCTAACCTCCTCTCCTAAATTGCCTCTAAGACATATATGAGATCTTATTCTTTTCTTTTTTTCTCATCATTTTATTTCTCTATTCTTTATTCAGTGTAATATTATCAACCCACTTTCTGGTTCATCAATTCTTTTTTTTTTTTTTTTTTGCGGTATGCGGGCCTCTCACTGTTGTGGCCTCTCCTGTTGCAGAGCACAGGCTCTGGACGTGCAGGCCCAGCAGCCATGGCTCACGGGCCCAGCCGCTCCGTGGCATGTGGGATCTTCATGAACCCGTGTCCCCTGCATCGGCAGACGGACTCTCAACCACTGTGCCACCAGGGAAGCCACCATCAATTCTTTTTTTAAGCTGTATCTGTCTGATTCCATATCTATCTCTGTGTAAATATATGTAATTATATAATTATTTTAAGTGATATATTTAATTCTACTAACTGTGTGTGTTTCTAGAAGTTTTATAAATTTTTTCCCAAATCACTTTTGTTATATCTTGTTCTTTCTTCTACCTTTCTTTTTTGACTTTATTTTACTTTTTAAAACAGTTACACCATCTTTAATTCTGTGACACTAATTCTTCTGTTTACTTTCAGTTCTGTCTCATTCATCTTGATTTCTTCAGGGCATTTTTCTAACTTTGAACTGACAAGTCATCTGCAGCAGGTCTTGCTTGTAGAATCCTGTATGTTGAATTGAGAATGTGTCCCTTAGACCAACTACTGTATTTTTATTTTTTTTAATTTATTTATTTTTGGCTGCATTGGGTCTTTGCTGCTGTGTGTGGGCTTTCTCTAGTTGCAGCGAGTGGGGGCTGCTCTTTGTTGCAGTGCGTGGGCTTCTCATTGTGGTGGCTTCTCTTGTTGCGGAGCATGGACTCTAGGCATGCAGGCCTCAGTAGTTGTGGCTTGTGGGCTCTAGAGTGCAGACTCAGTAGTTGTGGTGCACGGGCTTAGTTGCTTCGCAGCATGTGGAATCTTCCCCCACCAGGGCTTGAACCTGTGTCCCCTGCATTGGCAGGTGGATTCTTAACCACTGCGCCACCAGGGAAGTCCCTGCTGCATTTGTTTTTGCTTTTGCTTCTGTCAGGACAGGTGAATTATTGGCATGGAGAAACTTGATGTTAATAAATTTGTAGTAGGGGAGGTTCATGATTAAAAAGGCTCATAAGACTTTTTTTTTAATGCAACCAGAGCCCAAGCCAAGACAGAAAACTTTCTTGTGGTATTCCTTTGCCAGTGGGAAATTTTTTAACAGTCTGATTTTCACAGAAACTGTAGCATTTCAAGAGTTCTAACTTTATGTGGTGATCTCAATTCTAAATCCCAAACTCATGCAGGCCCAAGGCTCCATCGCCTGATCCCAAGTGAACATTAAAACAGTGTTACTATTTTAAAGACACATCAAATTTGACACTAACAGGGGAAAATGCACAATACGTTTTATTTATACATTCATCTGTTGATGAACACTTGGGTTATTTCCATATCTTGGCTATTGTGGATAATGCTGCAATGAACATGGGAGTGCAGGTGTCTCTCTGAGATCCCGATTTCAATTCTTTTGGATAGCTACTCAGAGCAGGATTGCTGAATCATTGGTAGTTCTATTTTTTAGTTTTTTGAGGAAGCCCCATACAAGAGTTCAAATTTCTCTTCATTCTCACCAACGCTCATTAGCTTTTGTTTTTTAATAGTTAACCTAGTAATTGTGAGGTGATATCTCATTGGAGTTTTGATTTGCATTTCCCTGATAATTAGTGAGTAATATTGAGCATCTTTTAATGTACATGTTGGCCATCTATATGTCTTCTTTGGAGAAATATTTATGCTTTGCCTATTTTTTTATTAAGTTACAGGCACACCTCATTTCATTGCACTTTGCTTTATTGTGCCTCATAGATATTGTGTTTTTTACAAATTGAAGGTTTGTGACAATCATGCCTTGAGCAAGTCGATAGGTGCTATTTTTCCAACAGCTTTTGCTCATTCTGTGTCTGTGTCACATTTTGGTAATTATCACAATATTTCAAACTTTTTAAAATTGTGATTATATTTGTTATGGTGACTTATGATCAGTGATCTTTGATGTTACTATTGTAATTGTTTTGGGATGTCATGAAACTTGCCCATATAAGGCAGTGAAGTTAATCAATAAATGTTGTGAGTGTTCTGACTGCTCCACCGACAAGCCACTCCCTATTTCTCTCCCTCTCCCTGGGCTTCTCTATTCCCTGAGATACAGCAATATTGAAATCAGGCCAGTTAATAACCCTACAATGGCCTCTAACTGTTTATATGAAAAGAAGAGTTGCACATCTCTCACTTTAACCCAAAAGTTAGAAATGATCAAGCTTAGCGAAGAAGGCATGTCAAAAACCAAGACAGGCTGAAAATGAGACCTCTTGCACCAGTTAGCCAAGATGTGAATTCGAAGGAATTGTCCTTGAAGGAAATTAAAAGTGCGACTCCAGAGAACACATGAATAATAACAAAGTGAAATAGCCTTATTGCTGATATGGAGAAAGTTTCAGTGGTATGGATAGAAGATCAAATCAGCCACATTTCCTTAAGTCAAAGCCTAATCCAGACCAAGAACCTAACTTTCTTCAATTCTATGAATGCTGAGAGAAGTGAAAACACAGAAGGAAAGTTTGAAAGTTCAGGAGGTTTAAGGAAAGAAGCCGTCTCTGTAACATGAAAGTGTGAGGTAAAACAGCAAGTACTGATTTTGAAGCTGCAGCAGGGTATCCAGAAGATCTAGCTAAGATCATTAATGAAGGTGTCTACACTAAACAACAGATTTTCAATGTAGACACAAAACAAAGCTTTATATTGAACGAAGATGCCAAAATCACATAATCCTATTTATTATACTCTTTATTGTAAGCCTTGATCTCTACTAGGACAAATTTTCCTACCTTGTTCTACTGAATCAGATTTTGGCTATTCTTAAATAAATTGCTCTGTAAATGTAGATAGATATTGCTAATTTCCACATGCAAAATAAGTTGGAATTTTAAATGGGAATTTGTTAAATTATACATTAGTTTATTGAGAGTTGAGAAATTTTAAAACATTGATTAGTTCTTTAAAATTCTTTAAAATTTAAAGCATGACTCATCGATTAACATGTTATAGTTTCCAATTTGTTGAGAATTAATTTAATTCTCAACAAAATTGTATATTTTCCATAGATATTTCCACTTCTGTTGTTATATTTATTGTTGTTACATTATTTTTAAACAGAATACTTTGTATTTTATTTTTAATTGTTGCCACTATATGAAATATATTATTTTTGTATATTATTTTGTATGATGAGTAACCTATTATAATAATTAAACTGTGGATTCATTTGATTACCTAAGTATAAAATTATATCACTCAAGATAATAAAATTTATAGCTCGTTAGTCCATTTGTTCATTCAACCAATTATTTCTCTAATTTGTCCTTGCTGCTCAGCTGAGGAATTCCAGTACAAGAATAAATTGTATTGTATATATTCTTTGATAGGTTATGCAACATTCATTCCATTCTTAGCAACTGTTCAATCATTTTTAAAGAACTGAATTTTGCTTTAATGGAGTGAGAAAAAATCAAATACTTATATATATGCCCCCAATTCCTAACACAGAGCTCCTAAAACCTTTGTATTGATAATTTCCTGAGTGATAGCATCTGACACAGAGCTCCTCTCCTATATCCCTCGGAATCCTAAGTGATAGGAATGCCTTTTGTTTTGAGGCAACACTTGGTGGGATCCTGAATGGGGACTGGTCACCAGAAAGACCAAACCATGAATAGAAGTTTGAAACTTTCAGCCCATCTCAGTTTTCTGGAGAAGGGCAAAGAGATGGAAACCAAGTTAATTAGCCATCATTCCTATGTGATGAAGCCTCCATAAATTCCCCAAAGTATGGGGTTCTGACAGCTTCCACATTGGTGAACACATCCACATGCCAGGAGGGTAGAGCACCCCAACTCCACAAGGACAGAAGCTCCCAAGTTCAGGACCCTTCTGAACCTCTCCCTATGTATTTTTTTCATCTGGCTGTCCATCAGTATCCTTTATTATAGCCCTTATAATAAGCCAGTGACTGTAAGTGTTTCCTTGAGTTCTGTGAGCCGTTCTAGAATATTATTGAATCCAAGGAGGGGATTGAACATTTAAGTTCCACTCTCTTAGCAAATTTCAGTTATACAGTAGTGTACTGTTGATTTT
This sequence comes from Pseudorca crassidens, assembly GCF_039906515.1. Classification (NCBI taxonomy): domain Eukaryota; kingdom Metazoa; phylum Chordata; class Mammalia; order Artiodactyla; family Delphinidae; genus Pseudorca; species Pseudorca crassidens. Next base: position 90,265,366 of record NC_090297.1, read on the forward strand.
GGTGTGCTACTATATTGTTGAGGTTTTTTGCATCTATGTTCATCAGAGATATTGGCCTGTAATTTCCTTTTCTTGTCATGTCCTTGTCTGATTTGGTATCAGGGTAAAACCAAATGCTGATTTTGTAAAATGAATTTGGAAATGTTCCTTTTCTTCTAATTTTTGGAAGAGTTTGAGAAGGATTGGCATTAATTCTTTTCTAAATGTTTAGTAGAATTTACCAGTGAAATCATTTGTTCCTGAACTTTTGTTTGTTGGGAGGCTTTTGATTACTGATTCAATCTCTTTACTAGTAATTGGTCTGTTCAGACTTTCTATTTCTTTATGACTCAGTTCTGGTAGGCTGTATGTGTTTAGGAATTTATCCATTTCTTCTAGTTTGTCTAATTTGTGACATATTATTTTTCATAGTAGTCTTTTATAATCATTTGTATTTGTGTGGTATCAATTGTAATGTCTTCTCTTTCACTTCTAATTTTTTTTACCCTTCTCTCCTTTTTTGCTAGTCAATCTAGCTAAAGTTTTGTCTATTTTGGTTGGCTTTTCAAAAAACCAGCTCTTAGTTTTATTGATCTTTTCTATTGGCTTTCTAGTCTTTATTTCATTTATTTCTGCTCTGATTTTTGTTATTTCCTTTCTTCTACTAACTTTGGGCTTAATTTCTTCTTTATCTAGTTCCTTGAAGTGTAAAATTAGGTTGTTTATTTGAGAGCTTTCTATTTTCTTAGGGTCCATGTTTATCACTGTAAATTTCCCTTTTGGAACTGCTTTTGCTGCATCTCATAAGTTTTGCCACAATGTATTTCCATTTTAATTTGTCTCAAGATATTTTTTGATTTGGACTGAGAACATTCTAGAGATAAAGTGAATTACTTGAAAATGACAAAAATTTAAATTCATCAGGGCAATAATAATTTTATATTTGTTAGAATCCTTTATAATTTGCATTATTTCTTTCATAAAATGAATCCATATATGTAAATATAGATATCTACTTGTTAAATAGGAGTGAATTAAGAAAAAGTGGTAGGTGACAAGCTAGTAGAGTTGAAATTTTGGAGTATATTGGGGAGCAGTTGAAACCTCCATGTTATGCAAGAAAAAAACTAAAGATCAGGAGTAAGGAGCACATTTTGTTTTTCATTTCCATAAGAGTCATCTCATCTTTAGATCTTAGACTTCTTCACTTAAAGGGCACTTCCAGTCACGTCTATACCTGGAACCTAAGAGGCACTAGCAAGCTAAAAGTTCCATATATAATTGTTCACATACTTTAGAAACTGAGAACAGAGGCCAAAGGAAGAAGGTCTGCTCTACAATAGTCCAATAGTGGGTATAGTGTACACTTCCCAACATTAAAGGGGATATCAAATTATAAACTATCATAAATTGCATACTAACACTAGTTTTCCATACGTATGCTTAAATCTTTTAGCTTATGATTTCAAGGAAGAGTCTAACACCTGCATTACTCTTTTTGTAGCTAATTTTAACATAATAATTAGAGCTAATGTGTAACTACACCAGATCTCAGCTGCTTCTACAGGGTACACTTGTGTACCCTGTAATTATAAATTATACTAAACACACCAAATGAGCACATGAAAAACTTATTGTGTACTTGATTATACAAATACCATTTAATGTTTTTTTAAAAAACTAGGTAATTTCTGTTTCTAAAAAAAATCAGGGAAACAAAAATATCAAATGATATACTTGCAACAAGTGGAATCTCTACTTGTGATTGCTTAATAATTAGTAAAGTGGTATACAGTAATTGTTTTCTGTATCCTCTCACATTCTGGATGTCCTCAAAAGCCCTTAACTATATTTACACTATTTTCATTGCATTGTAAATATTGGTTGCCTAATTATCATGTCAATAAACTATGCTGCACTCTGTTAGGTAGGGATCAAATTTAGCTCATAATTGGACCCCCCCCACCCCCACTGACTTGTAAAGTGCTGACAGAAATTAAGTACTAAATAAGAGTATGGCACAAATGGGGAATTAAGGAAACAAAAGGAGGTAGTGAATTATATCTCGAAAGACTAGAAACTCTTCTGGGCAGTGAAATGGACCAAGGGCATTGGAGACAAAGAAATTTGTTTGCACAGGCAAGTAGATTTTATTCATTTATTCAATAAATATTTATTGAGCCTATTATACATACTAGGCTGTTGGGATGTAATCTGATGCAAAAACATATGTGGTCCCAACTCCCATAGAGCTTGCAATTTATGAAAAAAAGGTGTCCAGCTAATAAATCACTCAAAAATGTGTTTCTATAAGCTGAAATAAGTGTATAAAGCAAAATAAGTGTATATAAAAGATAATTAATGCCTTCTCCTAAGTTAGTTCAGCATGTTTTACAATCCTAATTTTTCTCTACTATGCATTATTTATAACTTTTGAAAACTGAGTGGTTGTTCCTAGGGTGTAAACCCTTAGGTATAATATTACATTATGTGTTATGTTATGATAATGTTGTCTACTTATACAATGTTGTATCACTTAACATGAAGTGTAAGATGCTTACAATGTAAGATACCAGTTCTTCCCTCCAATCTTTGGTGCTATTTTTGTCATAAATTTTACATTAACATATCCTTTAAACATACAATATATCACTATTTTTCTTTAGACAGAGCTAACTATTAGAGGTATTAAAAGTAAGGAAAAAACTGAATTTTATGTTTTCCTTCATTTATTTTATATCAAGGGTTCATCCTTTTTAGTATGTCCAAGTTTCTGTCTGGTTTCATATTCTTTATGCCTAAAGAGCTTTTCTTAATATCTCTTGTGGTATAAGTCTACTAGACATAAATTATCTCTGTGTGTGTGAAAGTAGTTATTTCTCCTTTACTTTGAAAGATATTTTAGGGTATAGAATTCTATGCAAGCAGATTTTTTTTTCTTTTAGCACTTTAAATATGACAATTCGTTGTGTTCTGGCTTATATGATTTCAGATAAAAAGTGTGGTGTAATTCTTATCTTTGGTCTTTTTATGTAATGTGTCTGTCTTCTCTGGATGTCTTCACGTTTTTCTCATTTTCATTTATTTTCAGGAGTTTGACAGTAACTAGGGTGGGGTGGTGCGTGTGTGTGTGTGTGTGTGTGTGTGTGTGTGTGTGTGTGTGTCTTGTATCTGTCTCTAATTTTAGAAAACTTGTGGCCATTATGTCTTTATATATTTTTCCTCCCCTTATCTTTCTCTTCTCTTTCTGGGATTCCAAGAATACATTTATTAGACCAGCTAATATTGTCCAATAGCCCTTGGATCTTCAGTTCTATTTTCTCATATATTTTTGTTTTTGACCTATCTTCAAGTTCACTGATTTTTTCTTTTTTCTTTTTTGATAATATGGAGCATGTTAAATTGGTTGTATTGGGCATAAGTATGTTGAAGGCATTCCTTATCTTTCTTACTGTTGTTTAATTTGCTTGCTTCTAGCATTTTAATTTTTTTCTCTCTTATATACTTTATTTCTCTGCTAAAATTACCCATATGATCTTGGATGATGTCCACCTTTTCCATTAGAGACTTTATTATATTAATTACACTTATTTTAACATTCTTCTCAGAGATTTCTGACATGTGTGTCAACTCTATTGATTATTTTTGTCTCTTGGAGTTCACTGTTTACTTCTTGCCTTTTTATAAACCATTTAATGTTTTGTTGAAAGAAATCAGACATCCTAAATAAGACAGTGGTTACTGAGGTAAATAACTATTTTTTTGGTCTGGAAATTGGCATGCTTTTTCTTCTTCTAGATCTTTACTGTGTGGGTTTGAGGCTATCCAAACAGGAGTGGCCTAGGTTTGGGTTGTTTTCTTGCTATTGTCACCCTCAGTACACCTTGGTCACTTAATTCCTTTGGTAATAATTTGTGTTTAGTTTGGGGGCTAATATTTTATATGGCATTATCGTTTCTGCTTTAACCTCAGTTTTAGGGCTTCTCTTTACAATGTGCCCCAGAGATCATTCCTCTCCAGTCTTGTACTATTTTGAACCTCTGTCAGAATTGTTCACCTGTCACTCTTTATTTTTTAGTCTGGTGGTAAAATATAATTACCCCTACTCCAGCTGTAACCCTGGACAAGCATGTATTCTGATTCTGCCCCTCCAGTTCCTTCAGCAGTCTTTACTAATGCCCTAAAGGCTATGGTGTTTATTGATTTTCTACCACAGTAATTTCTGTAGGGCAGGTAGGGAAGAAATATCATTTAGATCTTTCCTATTTAGGGACCCTATGCTCCTCTTGCAGCCATTGCCATTTCCCTCCCCCAACCCTGCACTGTGAAGGAGCTCTCCTCTGAACTTTCACTGATCTTTTTGTGACTATCTTATGATCCATGTTTAAAAACCTACAAGTGGGTGTGAACTTCTCCTGAATACATGCACCACCTGAGGTCTCAAAACTCTCACACTAGGGCTTCCCTGGTGGCGCAGTGGTTGAGAGTCCACCTGCCGATGCAGGGGATGCGGATTCGTGCCCCGGTCTGGGAAGATCCCACATGCCGCGGAGCGGCTAGGCCCGTGAGCCATGGCCGCTGAGCCTGCACGTCCGGAGCCTGTCTGTGCTCCGCAACGGGAGAGGCCACAACAGTGAGAGGCCCGCGTAACGCAAAAAAAAAAAAAAAAAAAAACCCCAAAACAAAAACAAACAAACAAAAAACTCTCACACTAACACATAATCAGATGCCAATTTGTTAGCAACTATAGCTGCATTCTTCTTGTCAGTGCCCGTCTCCATCATCCCAGGTGAAGAAGTGCTCACGTTCCCCCCTTTCTTTTATTTCCTCAAGGCTCTAGTCTCTTCTTAGGTTTTGGATTAGTTGCTTGGGCCACAAGCTCAGTTCTTTGGTTCAAGAAAAGTCATGAATTTGTAATTTGATGCATTTTTTTGTTTTTTTGAGGGTGACAGTGGCACTCTTTCCATCTCTCTTTATTCCAAGAAGAAACTGAAAGCCCAAAGCCATAATTTTTAAACTGATGTTTGAAAAGTGTATCAGAGTTCACTAAGGGAAATGGAGCATGCCAGAAGAGAATTCCCAGGTAAAGGAAACATGGCAGTGTTATGAGGAAGCAAAATATTCTCAAACAAATGAAAATGGAGCAATGGAAGCAGTATGGCTGAGCATTGATAATGAATATAAAGGTGAAACTGGGAAAGACTGGAGAGATAGGGCAGATCACATCATGCCTAGACCTTGTTTAGTTCTTATCCTATGAGTGATAAGAATTCCTTGATGTATTGCAAACTATTTTCAGAATTTGGTTTTGAAATATTTACCTTGGATTCACTCTGGAAAACTAATTTAAAATCATGTGGGCAAACCTATTGGAAACTACTGCAGAAGTCCAGGTAGAACAGGATGAATTCTTGAACTAGGGAAATAGGAGTGGATATGGAAAGAAGATTCCTTTTTTGAAGAGTCTGACACAGGTAGAGAGAACAGTGGGAAGTTCAGGGTGGTGATTTCACAGGTTAGTGATAGGAGTTTTAGGAGATTAGGCTGGAAATGAGTTAGAATGAGATTATGAAAGACGATGCAGTCCATTCTAAGAAGCCTGTATTGATTTCTTCTATGTGTAATGAGATCATAGTAGGTTGCAAGCTGAGCTGTGACATAATCTTATTATATTTGGGAAAATGTGACTTAAATCACTAAATTATAATCTATGTGAATGGGATACTGTTCCATTCTGAAGAGTAAATGCAACATTGTTAAGCCTATGTTAGTAATAATGTATGTTAATATTGTAAAACCAGATAAGAATTGCCTTTACAAATAAATGAAAGAACTATTAAGACAAGAAAATTTAGCTTTCTTGCCACCCCCATTTGAACAAAATAGTCTGTCAGTAAAATATATTAGTTGGAATCATAGTCCATATAAAACCTTATTTTAAGGTGATGAAGATGAACAAGTTGATAGATCAAAAGTGGTTATTTTGACAATATATAATTTCCTTTATGGTTCAAATAAAGCATAAATGAAAAATACATTATATTTGATACTATAGAAAATTTATAAATGCTGCTTTACAAGTGAGCATTCATTACATGTCAATTTTCTAGTTTTCAAATGTTAATTTCTTGATAGATTGAACAATCTAGCCATTTGTTTATTCAAGTTATCAATGAGCATATACTGGGCACAGAACAATTGCTAGTTATTGTGAATGCAGGACTTCAAAAAAAATAGATGGCATATATTATGCCCCAAAAAGAAACAAAGACTTTGCAATGCAGCACAGTTTCAAACTAGAGTGCAAAGTAAGGATGGAAGTACCAATGTGAGGCAGGATGGAGACTATATAATTAAGTAAGCAAGACTTCTTAAAATAATTCATAATGCATTTATTTCTGAAATAATATATTGATAATATATAGCTTAGCATAGGTAAACCATATGCACAAATATGCATATCTCTCTTCTCTTCATATTTTATCATTCCCATTTGGAGTTTTTGGTTTGGGCCATTTCTGCCTTCAGGCTTGTCATTGGAACTATTGATACATGGCCCCCAGCCTGCCACTTATTAACAGGCAGAAAACCTTCCCTAATCTGCCTTACTTGAAGATGTGAATGACTGGATGGGAATACCCCGGTAGGACTGCTTCATGGATCCCAAGTGGCCACACCACTGCTTCTGGTCCCATCAGGATGTTGTCTCCTTTAGTGCTGCTGAAGCCTTGCTCTTCGGATTTGCTGTGGACTCGGGTTTTTTGTTTGTTTGTTTGTCTTAAAATTTTTTTGATATGGACCATTTTCAAAGTCGCCATTGAATTTGTTACAATACTGCCTCGGTTTTATGTTTTCTTTTTTTTGGCCCCGAGGCATGTGGGATCTTAGCTCCCTCACCAGGGATCAAACCTGCACCTACCCACACACACATTGGAAGGCAAAGCTCCAATCACTGGATGCCAGGGAAGCCCCTAGTCTCATGTTTTGGGCCACAGTGGTTACTCTTGCTATTTTCAAATCCTTCCCCTCTCTATCCTGCTGTACTGCTGCCCATTCTTTTCCATTACTCCCTACGATACTGAATTCAACCTACTGTTTTTCAAACTCAAGTGGAAGAATTTTCCTTCTCTAATTATGTCATCTCAGTAGGGACAAAGGCAGCTTTTAACTTTTTTTAATCCATGAATTAATGATAAATCTAAGTAATCGCCTTGGTTATTAGGCCCCATTTTATTTGGCTTTCATATGAACATTTACAAACCACAATTTAGTCGGTACTTTTAACATTCCCAGGTGGCTATATACTGTCAAATCAAAGAGCATTTTTGAATTTTGTTCTTCAAGATTTTGAAAACTACTATTCCCCTTTCCTCTTTTTGAAAACTATCCCACCTGTCCTTCAATTGACTTTAGAGTCTGAAGAACAAGAAGGCACCCTAATCACTTGAAAATGAAAGAAAGAGAAGCTCTACCTTTCCTACCATTAAAATTGTTCTTCCCTACTAACGAGAGAATCCAGTGTCACAGAGCCCCCAAATACTTAGTAAACACTTAAATTTTATTTAAACTTCTCCTCTGCCTTCCTCCATTTGAACTGCACTCATTTAATTTATTCCTATTTTCCGCATTACATTCTTTGTTATCCTTAACTAGGACCATTGTTTACTGCTTTGTCACTAACAATTTTATTGTTAGCTATAATATTCTTGTATATATATATATATATATATATATATATATATATATATATATATAAAACTTCAGGTTTTCCCGAGCTAATTCCTCCTAATCTATCAAAAGTATCAGAAAGCAGAACAAATAATATTCAGAACCATCAAAAATATCATGTATTATGACTTTAAGTTCACTCAGAATGTTTATATATAAAACAACCTCTATGTGACTTACACTACATATGGTCCTGCTCCTTAAGAGCAGACCGGTATATTATAAAAACCCTATCAAATTTAGCACAAATATGTTACAATTCTGTAAGCACTTAACTTTCAGATAGTCTCCTCACATTTTTAGCAGGTCTTAGAGATTTCTCAATTAGGTTACTGGACCCAATTCCAACGTGTGAGGGGAGGGGGACAGAGGGAGGTTCCACACCCCTCCAACAAGCAATGCTTTGACACCAGCTGGGTGTCTTATAATTCAACTCAATTCTGACACTATTTACCTGGAAATAGCATCAGATTCCACAGGTTGAGGGCTCAGTCCCACAAGACAGATCCCACCTCCCACCCCCAACACACACCCAGGCTATTACCTGTGTTCTGACAGCCTGGCTACAAATTGAAGATTCCAACAACCCCCTTCAACTCAGGATGCCAATAGTAGTAAGTCCAGGTTGTTACAGGTTATTTCTGACCAAATAGCTATAAATCAGAGATTCCTACCACCACTGCCTTGAGTTCAATTAATTTTCTAGGATGGCTCACAGAACTCAGGAAGATCTGTTTACTCACTAGATTACAGGTTTATTATAAAAGGATGTAGCTCAGGAACAGTCAGATGGAAGAGATGCATATGGCAAGGTACAGGAAAGGGTGCAGAGCTTCCATGCCTTTTCCAGGCCTGCTACTCTTCCAGAACTACTTGCCTTCACCAACCTGGAAGCTCTCTGAACCCAGTCCTGGATTTTTACAGAGACTTTAGTACATAGGCATGGTTGATTAAATCATTGGCCATTGGCAATTTTTCAACCTCCAGCCCCTCTTCCCTCCCTGGAAGTCAGAGGTGGGACTGAAAGTTCCAATCCTCTAATCACCTGATTGGTTCCACTGGCAAGGTTGGTTCCCCATCCTTAGGTGATTTCCAAAAGTCACCTCATTAACATAAAAAGAGACACCTTTACACTCTCAACATTAGGGAAATTCTAAGTGTTGGGGGAACTGTGAGTCAGGACAAAGATCAAATATTTGGACAAATTGCAAATATATGTGAAAAACACATTTTGGTCATGTGAATAACCAAATATATATATTTCTTGTAAATCACATTTTCACATTTTCACATAAAACAACACAGAAAATTCATAAAATTATAGCCAAAGCAGGATTTAGTGTAAATTGTTAAATATTCAAATAAAATAAAATATGGCAGTCTCCTTCAGTTTTGCATTGGTTGTAATGGAATGATCACCATATAGATAAAAACCTATATTTACTCAAGAGATTAGAGTTATCAGAAGACAACCTAGTTCACTAAAATTATTTTTCTCCATTCATTTTGCAGCATTTTATATCCTATTATTTTCTGAGTTATGTGATGTATCGCCATCATCTTTTCCTAGAACATTTAAATATATATATGATTTCTCAAACAGAAAATATAGCCAATTTCAATTGTAACTCTGCAAAAATACCCTCTGTTAGAAAAAATGGAAGGCAGTATGTCAAGACCTATCATGTGGTATCATGATAAAAATTCTAATGAAAAAAATTTGAAAACATTTAGCACTGGGAAAGAACTACTTGATAATTATTTTTCAGATTATATTGATGTGTGAATACAGGGTCCTACTCCACTCTAACAGATCTCCACAGTCTATAGAAAAAACATCTCTCACTAATTAATTTTATGCCAAAAAAGAAAACAATGCTTAAAACAGCCCATTTTATAATAATACTTTAATTCAATTTTATCTAGACTGATACCATTCTGAATTCTCAGAAATTATGGCTCATCCTAGAAATAGTGATGCACAACTAACAGATACAAACCTTAACAGGTTAAAACAACACACATTTATTATCTCACAATTTCAGTGGTTCAAGTCCAGGCACAGCTCAACTGGGTCTTCTGCTCTGGGTCTCACATGCTGCAGTCAAGGTGGCAAGTAGACTGCATTATCATCTGGAGACCTGCCCGGAGAAGAATCCACTTCCACACTCATTCAGTTGTTGGAAGACTCTATTTCTGTGCGACTCTATGACTGAGGGCCCCGGCTTTTTACTGGCTTTCGACAGGGGTCTAGCCTCAGGTCCTAGAGGCCACTGCAGTTTACTGCCATGTGGCCCTATTCATAGGCAGTTCACAAATGGCTCAGCGGGAGAATTTCTTGTTCACCAATCTGCTAAGATGGATTTTCATATAACATGATGTAATCATGATAAGACATCACCTTTGCCATATAAAATAACCTAGTCAAGGGTGTGATATTCCATCATTTTTGCCTGTATTTTACCTTCTACAAGCAAAAGAGAAATCCTGTCCACACTCAAGGGGATGAGATTATACAGGCTTGGCAGCAGGAGGTGGAGCTCATGAAGTCACCTTAGAATTCCCTCTACCACACTTTTCTAATATTCCATCAATTCCTATTGCATAGGTCATATCAAGGATGAATTAAAAATATATATTTGCTTATAATTGTACCAGTAGAAAGGTTGTATTCCAACTTAAGTAAACTCTGAAATTTCTAAATACAAATTTTGACCCATTTGATCAGGCTGTATTTTCACAAACTATAAAGCCCAAAGGCTTTGCCTGCAAAGAAATTGATCTAGCAAGGCTATTTTAGAAGAGTTTTCACTTTTAAAATTTAACTTAGGGCCAGTCTTTCCCCTTGGCCAATTTGTCATGGGCATACAGTGAAGGCCAAACTTTTGCAATGGCATCCCCTCTTACATTGGAAATGTTTGTTATTTATTTACTTCCCCTTGGTTTGAAGGTCCTAGAGATCTAATCTTTTCCAGTGATTTCTTTTATCTTGGAAGGTAGAGCTGCTAGTAGAAGTGCCATTTTGTTCCCTAATTTCCCTTCCATCCCCTTATTCTGTCTAACCACAATGAGTTTCTCAACTGAGGACTGTAAGCAGGACGCAGGTCACGTGCTAGATATTTTTACTTTCAGGCTTGTACATTCCTTGCTAATGTATGTCTCATCATTTTCTGATAACAAAATTGTGGAATTGGTTGTGGTAATATAAGGGATCTTCCCCCAATTTGTATAACCCCCATAAGATTCACAGTCCCTTTGTCTGTTAATGACAGAGCAAGATGAGGCCTCCTTTCTTCCTACCTTCATAGAGTTCCTTGTGGACTTATCAAACATTTCACTCTAACTATATTAGCTGTTTCACTTTCATTCCCACTGCCAGAATTGCCTGGGCAAAGATGCCTCAGTGATGGATGGCTAAAGTGGTGCTCTTTGTTCTATTCTAATTATTATAATATTTTGACCATAAACTTGGTAAAATGCTGTCTAAAAACTTGGTCAGGCATCACGCTCCTGTCCTTTAAATAAAATCTTGCAGAAGGACCCTCTGTCCTGGTACCCCAGTTTGTGAGCTATTTCCTCTTTCCCAGAGATAAGTATTTTCTGTACCTCTAGTGAAAACCCTTACATTAAATTTTCTTCAGGAAAAGAGAAGTTTCTCCCTCCGATATCAGTGAGCTCTGTAGGAATTTAAAAGTACACAGACATTTTGAATCAGAAAATGAGAAGGAGAGAGAGAGAGAGGTTGAGAAACAGCTGATATGAGAAGGGGAGTGCTTAGGGCAAACCGAGTTGCCAAAAGATATACTACACTCTGTATGACAGACTCTAGGGTCAGAAAGAGAAAGACAAATACCGTATGCTAACACATATATATGGAATTTAAGAAAAAATAAATGTCATGAAGAAACTAGCGGTAAGACAGGAATAAAGACACAGACCTACTGGAGAATGGACTTGAGGATATGGGGAGGGGGAAGGGTAAGCTGTGACAAAGCGAGAGAGAGGCATGGACATATATACACTACCAAACATAAGGTAGATAGCTAGTGGGAAGCAGCTGCATAGCACAGGGAGATCAGCTCGGTGCTTTGTTACCGCCTGGAGCGGTGGGACAGGGAGGGTGGGAGGGAGGGAGACGCAAGAGGGAAGAGATATGGGAACATATGTATGATTCACTGATTCACTTTGTTATAAAGCAGAAACTAACACACCATTGTAAAGCAATTATACTCCAATTGCTTTACACCATTGTAAAGCAATTATACTCCAATAAAGATGTAAAAAAAAAGATATACTAGTATATTGTATGGTAAATTTATGTAGATATTTATAATACTTAAAACAATATGACACATGTTTCTGTGGGTCCAGGCTTTGAGGGGATGGATTGTAGAGGGGGTGAATGAAGTTTGGAGGAATTAGATGTGTTTCATATCTTGATTGCATTGGTGGTTACTTAGGCTTACTTGCTCATCCAACTTCATATTTAAAAACTGTTTTTACTGTGTATATGTTATACTTCCTCAAAGTTGATCACATGAATAATATTATATATGGCTTGTAGTTACCTTAATTTATAGATAAATGTATCCTTACAAGTATGGGAAACATATTACCAACTTAGGAAGGGTGAGGAATGGGAGGAGGGGACATGCCCTTTGCAGTTATCCATAGCTTTTTTTTTTTTTTTTTTGCGGTACGAGGACCTCTCACTGTGGTGGCCTCTCCCGTTGCGGAGCACAGGGTCCGGACACGCAGGCTCAGCGGCCATGGCTCACGGGCTCAGCCGCTCCGCGGCATGTGGGATCTTCCCGGACCTGGGCACGAACCCGTGTCCCCGGCATCGGCAGGCGGACTCTCAACTGCTGCGCCACCAGGGAAGCCCCATAGCTTTTTATTTCTCTATTTTATGAAGGGACCACATGTATTTAATCTGAATGTGGGTATATAAGTATCCTATTTTCTATATTATTCTATTTTATAGGACATATTTCAAATTTGAATTTAACTGCTTATTCTGATATAATTGTAAATTCACATGCCACTGTAAGAAACAATACAGTGAAACCCTTTACGTCGTTTTCGTCAACAGTAACGTGTGAAAATATACTACAATAACTAGAACCAGAACATTTCCATCACTACAAATATCCCTCAGGTTGTCCTTTTATAATCACATCCACTTTCCTCCCATACATACCCACTCTCTCCTTGACTCCCGGCAATGACTAATTTGTTCTCCTTTTCTGTAATTTTGACATTTCAAGGCTATTATATAATGCAACCATACGGTATGTGACTTTTGGATTAGCTTTTCTTCACTCAGCATAATTTGCTGAAGATTCATCCAGAGTATCATGTATATCAATAGTTTGTTTTATAGCTACAGTATTTCATGGTGTGGATGGATTAAAGTTTGTTTGAATCTTCACCCGCTGGAAATCTGGGTTGTTTCCAGTTTTTGCCTATTATGGAAAAAGCTGCTATAAACATTTATTTACAGGTTTTTTGTGAAAGTAAGTCTTAATTTCTCTGGTATAAATGCCTAAGGGTGCAATTGCTGGGTTCTATGGTAATCCAATGCTTATTTTTGTTTTTAAGAAACTCTCAAACTGTTTTCCAGAATGTAACATTTTGCATTAACATCAGCAATATATGAATCATCCAGTTTATCTGAATCCTTGACAGCATTTGATGTTGTCACTTTTTTTTTTTCGCCATTCTAATAGGTGTGTAGGACTATCACATATGGTTTTAATTTGCATTTCACCAACGGCTATTGATGTTTGAACATATATTCAAGTGCATATTTTCAGCTGTATATCCTCTCTGGTGAGTTGTCTCTTCCTTTCTTTTGCCCACTTTCTAATTGGATTGTTCATTTTATCTAATTGGGCTGTTTATTTTTGTTGAGATTTCAGAGTACTTTATATATTCTAAATACTAGTCCTTTGTCAAACATACGACTTGAAATTTTTTTTCTCCCACTCAGTGACTTGTCTTTTCATCCCCTTAACAATACCTTTCTCAGAACAAATGTATGTAATTTTTATGAAGTTATATAGTTCAATTTTTCATTTTCTATGGATCGTGCTTCTTTTGGTGTCATGTCTAAGAACTCATTAGCCTTGAGTCTCAAAGATTTCCTCCTATCTTTTTTCCTAAAAGATTTTTATTTTACATTTTAGTCCACGATCCACGGCGAGTTATTTTTGTATAAGGTGTGACATTCATTTGTTTTGCCTATGAATGTCCAATTGTGTTGCCATTATGTGTTGAAAAGGCTATCTTTCCTCCATTGAATTACTTTTGCACTTTTATCAAAATTAGTTGGACATATTTGTGTCTATTTCTGGGCTCTCTATTCTTTTCCATTGATCTATTTGTCTATTCTTCTGCCTGTACCATAGAGTGTTGATTACTGTAGCTACATAATAAGCCTTACAACCAGGTAGATCAATTCTCCCACTTTATTCTCCTTTTTCAAAATTGTTTTAACTAGTCTAGTTGCCTTGATTTTCAGTATGAATGTTAGAATTATCTTGTGCATAACTGCAACATGTCTTGCTTGCATTATGATAGGAATTGAATTAAACCTATATATCAACTTGGGGAAGTTTGGCAACTTCACCGTATTGCTGCTTCAATCCATAAACACTGTATGTCTCTCCATTTGTTTAGATTTTATTTGATTTCTTTCATCAGTGTTGTATAGTTTGGACTTACAAATCCTGTACACGTTTTGTTAGAATTACACACCTAAATATTTCATTTTTTAAGGCATGTTAAGTGGTATCGTATTTTTAATTCCAGTGTCCATGTATTCCTTGCTAGTGTACAGGAATCTGTGTCCTTCAACTTCACTGAACTCATTTATTAGTTCTGATTTTGTAGATTCTTTTGGAATTTCTATATAGGCAATCATCCTATCTGTCAAGAAGGACAGTTGTACTTCTTCCTTTCTAATCTGTGTCTCCCCGTACCCATGTGTGTTCTCCTCTTCTTATAGGACACCAGTCATATTGGATTAAAGTCCACCTTAATCCAGTATGAACTCATCTTAACTTGATTACATCTACAAATACCCTGTTACCAAACAAGGGCATATTCCAAGGTTCTACATTGAACTGGATTTAAATGGGATACTATTCAACCCAGTACACCTGTGTTTTCTTTTAGCCTCATGTATACCAGACTTGAAGCTAAAGTTGGAATTCAACAGGCATAGACTTAAACCCCCCTACCTGCTCTACCAAAAAAACTATGAAAGAGGAAGTCCAGTAAGTTAGAAAACTTTGAGATAGTAACTGCTTTTCTCCAACCCAAACCTTGTGGTGCTGTATCCATTGATACCAGGAAAATTCAAGTAAGGAACATAATCTTTTACCCTTATTAGGCTGTAACAAGGCTCCCCAGTATTCCTACTGGAGTGGTGTCTGAGAAGGCAAGTAGGAAGCCGAAACTTTTGTCTCTACTGGTTGGTAATGAACCCTTCCCTTCACCAACCCCCTGCTTCCTCTATGTTGTCAGTGGAAACCCATGGGAAGCCTAAATTTCCATTTCCAACTGACAATAAAGAGTCACCCAACTCTCTCCACTGAGGTGGTGTCAGAGGCAGCCTAGCTGAAAGTGAAGCCTTTCACCATTGCCCAGCAGTAATGAGACCACTGCTTTGGGGTATCAGTGGAGATTCAGGGAAAGGGACCCTGAACTCTCTGTAACAAACTGTGACACCCTAGATGATCTGCTGTATGTTTTTGGCCTTTCAGAATCTCCTTATATTTGTTTTATATAAAATGTACAGGGTTTTTCAGTTGTACTTAGTGGGAGGAGTAAAAGAAAGTAAATATACTCCATCTTCCCAGCTGCACAAATCACTCCACATTTTAAGAGGAGTTTTAGATAATTTTGCTGTTTAGCTTCCTCAGTAAATTTTAATGAAATTCATAGAAAAAAGTAAAATAAATGAAAACATAGACAGACCCTAAGCACAGGTGTTCATGTAGAGCACAGTACCAATCTAGGTGCGTAGTGCTCAGTGCCGGTCAATGGAGCTTGCTTTCTCAGATTACAGGGAAGGTCAGTTTATATACCAGGCTGCTGTCTGTGCTCTTTTCTTCTTAAGCTGTCCAGCCTTCCAGGATGGAGAGAGTAGTGCAAGCAGTTGTGTCTGTATTGCTCCAAATTCTTACACAGGAACCCATAAGAGTATCTCTCTGCTTTCTTTCAGTCCAGAGTTTCAGATTTCTAAGGTTGCTTTATAAACAGCAGTGATTTTTTAAAAAATGTATACTGACTTTATCTGAATCTGAAGGAGTAACAACCATTTAGCAGTATCTGAAGTACGGAGACTCAGGCTACCACTTATGCACTAAGTAATATTTTCTCCTTCATATGTTGTTCTTTGTCTCTGGTATAAGAGTATAAACTCTTCCCAAAGTCTTTCTTAAACATTTAATGTAGAACTAACTAAACCAGGGATGGTCCAGTCTCAATTTACCAGTCACTTGATTTGCAAGATGTATTTTTGTGATGGTTAATATCGTGTCTATCTTGATCAGATTACAGGTATGCAGATATATGGTTAAGCATTATTTCTCTGGGTGTGTCTGTGAGGATGTTTCTGGAAGAGATTAGTATTGAACTGGTAGTAGACTGAGTAAAGCAGATTGTCCACCCCAACATGGGTGGACATCATTTAATCTGTTGAGGTCCTGAGTAGAACACAAAAGCAGAGGAAAATAAATTCTTTTTGCCTGACTTTTGCTTTGCATGAGCTGAAGCATCAATCTTCTCCTGGCCTAGGACTAGGACCTTCACCATCTAAGTTCCTGCTTCTCAAACTTTTGGACTTAGGGAAGAATTTACACCATTGGTTCTCCTGGTTCTTCATATTGGTTCTATTTTTCTAGAGAACCCTGACTACTTCAATTTTCCTTATGATGCCATTATCGGTCAAGTGGGACAGGGTATCTTTGTACAGGGTAGCTTTAATAGAGACTGTCATGGACAGAACGTTCCCCTGCTCTAAATCCATATGTTGACATCTTAACCCCCAATGTGCATTTGGAGATGGGGCCTTTTGGAGGTAAATAACAAGAGCTGATGTTATGTTAGTGGGGCCCTCATGATGGGACTAGTGTCCTTATAAGAAGAAACACCAGAGAGTTTGCTCTCTTTCTCCACCATGTGAGGACACAGTAAGAAGGTAGCAAGGCAGAAAGAGGTCCCTCACAAGCCAACCCTGGTGGCACCCTGCCTCCAGAACTGTGAGAAAATAAATTTCAGTTGTTTAAGCCACAAAGTCTAGGGTATTTTGTTTTGGCAGCCAGAGCAAACTAATACAGAGACTTTTACTTTGATCAAATCTTTCTGGGTCCTTGGCTGCCTTCACTATTCTGATTGAAAGAGTGTAAACCATCTCATAATATAGCCTGTTTTATTTCCTTGCTTTGTCTATTACCTCTCATGAAATCTGAATTCACTTCCCTGATATGTGGGTGATCTTCCCAATTACCTCTGAATTTATCAAAATAACTCTTTTAGGCCTTTGTTTTTTTTCTGGACAATGAATTCCCTGTCTGATCAATATTTCCTAATCTCCATCCTCCTTTGCCTGCTTAGTCCTGGGTTTAGGACTTAAATGCCTAGAAGGACCAACCCACATGAAAAAAAATAATGAAGCAAATGAGATATAAGTAAAACAATGGGGAGTGCTGGGGGGTACAGCAAATTAGAGAACGCATACTCCCCCAAAATGTGCAATGGGCACATATTCACATTGTGTTAGATCCTCCAAATTTTCAAGAGAAGCCAGAAATTCTAATTTTTAAAGGTTAGCAACTAATTTAAAAGATTCAAAAAGAATGTATGCAAGCCAGCATTATTCAGACCAAAAAATATAGGTATGAGGGCCAGATGTGGCTCTTTGGTCCCCAGTTTAGGATCTCTACTATAATCTCTTTAATGATTTCTCCCAGGAGTGCTAGGAGTTATTATGCAAGCAGTTCTGCAGGTGGCTCTTATTGATATCCCCTAGATGGCTTTGGAGATCAGGCCAATTTAAAGCCTGCTTATGGTGGAATCATGTCTCATGTCTTTTTTCAGCTCTGTCTGGCAAACAGCTCCCCCTGGCTCAAAGAATCGTTGCCCAGCTGACTGCTAGCAGCAGAGCAGGGCTCCCACAAAGAACAGAACACAGGATAATTGCCCCAATCACTCTGTCCTGGGGATGAGTCTGTCTAAGCTGAATAGTTTATGATGCCACGAGCTGGTATATAGCTCTGTAGCCACCTCTGCAGTGGCGACTGAGACCATCTGTCACGCAGAATCTGCAGACATCAATACTATTGTTATCTTAGGCACTAGGATTTTATTTTCCTCAATACTTTATTTATGTCATTGAACAATATTGAATTTTCTTCTGCCTGACTTGGGCTGTGAGATGGAATCATGAGCTGGTGCTTTAAATAGTTCTCTTCATGATCGCTTGTTTCTATTTCCGGTATCGTTTTATCTCTGAAGTACTGCTTTGGGTTTTCAATTTTGCTAGTCAGACCTGTGCTGCTCTTCACTGCGGAAGTTTAAGCAAGTCTCTGAGGCATGTCTTGCTACTTTATTCCTTGTTTCTAATGTGTCAGGCCAGGTTAGGCAGCAGCCTGCGGGGCTACAGCTTGTTTCGGGGAAAGTTTCAGAACTACGCAAGTTCTACGGGCTGATGTAGTCAAAGAAAGAAGAAAAGTGAAAAACCTTTTTAACGACCCTCTAAAAGAAAGAGAATAATACTCAGTGTTTTTGTCTTCCAAGATTTTTTTTTGGCCCAGATTCATCAAACAATCATTATCTTTCCTTTACTTAACATACTTTGTCTCTTTCACTGTTGTTGAGGAAGAAAATTTCTAAACATGCTTTGGGTCTCATACTAAAGGTCATTCACTCACAGATACCTAACTGGGTTCCTCGTTAAGGTTAGAACCCCTGCCATAGATTACTTCAGCTTCCTATATTTTACCTGACGTAAAATTACTTACTTATTATTATTGTCGTTGTTATCAATTATTCACTTTTTTAATATATCTACCCTTAAAGTCTCAAAGGTGAGGAGGCTATGTCTGTCTTATTCACCATTGTGTCCCCAGGAGAACAAATAAGTAATGTATGTCTCAGCTGAACAGATTACACTTTTATACACCCCTCTTCATATTTGATTTTTAATTTCATATAGTTCATTAACATTTAGCGCCTCTTTGCCAACCACTATTTTATAGCTACACAGAGCAAAACAGCCCACTTTACTCCCTATGTGCAGTACTTGTTGGTCATCTTTTCTGTTTCCATCCACATATGTTTCTTCATCTCATATCTAAAATATAATGTAGAGAATTTAATTATTCTATTGGTCAATAGTTTTAATATTGGTAAACACTAAAAGCTTGTTTTATATATTGTGAATGTGTGATCCAGAAGTTTTAAGTTTCTAGCAATTCAGCCAAAATTTCTCTCATCTAAGAACATAGGATTATTAATTTATACTCATGAGTCTTTCATCTATTCAATTAATCAAACAAAAATAAATATTTATTTAATACTTAATATTAGTTTGCTAAGGCTATTCTAACAGAGTTCTACAAACTGAGCGGTTGAAATGACAGAAACTTCTTATCTCACAATTCTGGAGAAGAGAAGTCCAAAGTTGAGGTAGTGGCTCCTTTTGATAGCTCTGAGGAAAAGATCTGTTCCAGGCATCTCTCCTTGGCTTGTAGATGGCTGTCTTTCCCTATGTCTCCTAACATTGTCTTCCTTCTATATGTGTTTGTCTCTGTGTTCAAATTTCTCTTTTTTATAAGGACATCAGTATATTAGATTAAGGTCCACCCTAACAGCTTCATATTAACTTGATTACCTCTGTAAAGATATCTCCAAATAAGATCATATTGTGATGGACTGGGGTTAGGAGTCCGACATATGAATTTTTAGAGGACACATTTTAAGTCATAACATATGTATTATATCATTAGAACTAATGTTTAGACTCTAGGGAATTCATATTTTACACTCTCATTGGGTAGACCAAACTAACACTCATTAAAGAGAAGTATATGATACAAAGAACTATACATCCAAGAGCTGAAATTGTGTAGAACATATGTTTATACTAGAGGAGTTCAGAAATTAAAAATAAAAATAGCTGTGTGCACTGGAGTAATCAGGAAACATCTGAGACTAATAAAAATAAAAGCTTAGTAAAAATAAAGCTGATTTTAATAAAAATAGAGTTTAGTTAAGTATAAAAGATGGGAAAAGGCATATAATGTGGGAGATATGGGTGAGAGCATAGAGATATGAATGATTAAAAATGTAAGACATATTCATGTCAGAGTGAGTAGATGATCTGGCTCAGGTAGAGGAAGTATCTTGAGGAAAAATAGGAAGGGAGGTTAAATTAGATTAAAAATGAAGGTTACGCTAGATGGAAGCCATTTTGGGATTTGAAATCTTGGGAGCAGAGTTTACATTTTATGAGAATATGAAATAGGTAGTTCTTGAAAGGTTTTGAGTGGGAGATTGACAGTGAGTGTGGTAGAATGTAGAAATCTTCACAATCTTTTACTTCTGCCCACATCCATACACTTTATAATGTGACTTTGCAGCCCCCCACTCCATTAGAGGGTGGAGACTATTTTCTTTTTCACTGGACTCTGCTAGTCCAGTGACTTATTCTGGCCAATAGAATGTGGCCTAATTAACACCACAGCAGTTTTGACCCTGGCCTAAAATTAATGGTTGTGTATACCTTCTCTCCCTCTGTCTCTCTCTGCCTCTCTGTCTCTATCTATGTCTCTCTCTCTCTTGTGTTTTATCACCATTTGAAGAAACCTGGTATAACTTGCAAGAGGATGAGGAACCATGTGAAAGAAATCCACCACAGGCAGGGTCAGTGTTGATGACTAGTCCCCAGCAGGCCATTCATTTGCCCGCAGACAGCAGACACATGAGTGAGCCCAAGCAAGATCAGCCTAGTCAGATGTAGGCTAGAAAGGCCTTCCATCTACACACAGAATCATGAGCAATAAGAAAAACTTAATATTTAAAACATTAAGTTTTGCTGTTGCTCATTAGGCAGTATTATTGTAATAGAAAACTCAAATGGTGACATTTGATTAATTAAAGAAGGATGAATCAGGCAGCAAATATAGTATGGATTGGAGTGTTTGTGTGCGTAGGTAAGAAGTAGAGGTGGACAATTAAAGTAAGGAGTAATAGTTAAGAAACTGACCTAAGAAGGAGCTCCTACTAGGACACTAGTAATTGAGGTACATAGTAAGGCAGTCATGAAAAGCATTTTGAGAAGACTGAAAAAGCTTGTGAATTAAAAAAATGGTAGGTAAGAATTAAGGAATTTTATTTTTCTTTTTGCCAAGTTTTGTAGATAAACTTTTGCTATTTCCTTTAGAGATATTTCTAAAGTGATTTTTTAATGGCTCAAATGAGAACTTTCCTTAAGCCGTTTCTTTCATCAGTTCGTCAAAATATACCTAGTGGTTTTGGGGTTCCAAGGATAAAAAATTTACCACATTCTACAAAATACGTGACCACAGTAAAATATTTTACAAAAATAAAGTCTTTGCTTGGGATGATTCGTTTAAAATATACACACCAAAGATACTCCACTGTCAGGGAAAGCAGGTGGATTTTTGTTACCGTAAAAGCTAAGAGGTTACATAAGCAAACTTTGGTCTTTCAGTTAGTAGAATTTCCACATGTTCCAGTTCCAGATTATGTCAAGGATAAAGCAAGATTAAACCATTTTCTGTCCAGCTCCTTGGCTTTCTGCCAAAATCATAGTGCTTCCTCATACCTGTCTTCTAACCTAAGCTAAATCCTTCCTACAACTGTTTTAAAGAATGTGCTATCCTAAGAAGGAAGGATCTTATAAAACAAGCATAGGAAACACAGCCACATACATAACAACAATGAGAACATGTACTGTTTTTTTTTCTTTAATGGTCAAGGGTAACAAGAAGTGAAGATAAAATTTTGAATATTTGGATAGTTTAATGTTCATGAACATATGCATCAAGGATAAAAGGGCAATCTTTTTTAAAACGTTATTTTAAAACATATCTCATCAGGTAATTAGGTAATTTTACATTATTTAGGTCTATGTTAATATATATAATATAACTTTCTTTCACCAAATCTTAGAAAACTTATGATGTCTTGTTCATAAAAATGCCTCTCAGGCAAAGCATCCATTAAAACAGAGAACAAACAAGTGGTTGCCAGAGGGGAGAGGTGAGGTGAAAAGTGAAATAGGTGAGGGAGATTAGGAGGTACAAAGTCCCAGTTACAAAAAAATGTCATGGGGATGAAACATACAGCATGGGTAATATAGTCAATAATTTGTAACGTCTTTGAATGGTGACAGATGACAACTAAAAAATGTATCATGGTGATCCTTTTTTACTGTATAGAAATGTTGAATCACTATGTTGTGCACCAGGAGCTATCATAGTGTTGTAGGTCAATTAAACTTAAAAAGCAAACAAACAAATAAAGAAACTCATAGAAAAGGAGATCAGATTTGTGAAGTGGTGATGGAGAGAAGGGGAATTGGATGAAGGTGGTCAAAAGGTACAGACTTCTACCTATAAGATAAATAAGTGCTAGGGATGTAATGTACAATACAGTAAATATCATTAACACTGCACTAGTTTATATATGAAAGTTGTAGGAGAGTAAGTCCTAAGAGTTCTTATTACAAGGACAAATATCTTTTTCTTTTTCTTTTATTTCGTATCTATATGAGATGATGGATATTCACTAAACTTATTGTGATAATCATTTCATGATGTATGTAAGTCAGATCATCATGCTGTACATCTTAAATTTATGCAGTACTGTATGTCAATTGTATTTCAATAAAACTGGAAGAAAAAATAAAAATAAAACAAAAATCAATAAATTTAGGTAAAACTTAACGAGTGAAGAGGAACAGATAAAGTAGAAATGATGTCGTCTTTGTCTCCCTTTGGTTCTTTAGTTCTTGTGATTCTCCAAAGATCTACATCTATACATCAGCTTTTATTTTGTTCAACAGATGTGCTGTTTAAAGATGACAATGTGGAGACATCAGAGACCTAATGAGTCAGATGATAATGCATATAACTTTCACACAGTTCTGCATCACTGTGAAGGATTCTTGCTGAGAAGCCTTACATAATTAATAACTGATACCAGTATACAACACTAACCTATCATTGGGTTTGCCTTTGTATGCTTTATTTGAATTAAGTTACTAGAATTAGCTTGAAGATCTTCTGTTTTTGACTTGTGTTTATTTTATGATCCACCATTTCTTTTTTGTTACAGATGAGAACTTTATATGGAAAGGACTAATTGCCATGACTTTTGCTGATGAAAGGACTGATATATTTGTAAAGCTTGTTCCCAATAATATGTGATGATTAACAGACACACACACACACACACACACATACACATACACACACAGATCATATTTTTTCATATTAGTAATATAGAATTATTTCCAAGACTTCCCATCTATTTACTTATTCTTTATGTTCCAATTTTTACTTATGAAAGTTTCAGTATCAACAGACAAAACTATAACTAAGCTTTAGCAGTTAATTTTTCTTTCTATAAATGTATGTCTTCTGTGGTTGATAATGTACATGAACTTTTGTTTATATAGGAGATAGGCACTTGCCCATAATGTCGTATTGTTTAAGCAATCACAAATTATTTTCATATGTAATCTTTACAATAATGTATGAGATACAATGGGAGATACAAAGCCAATTGATAAGATTGTGTCAGATGTCATTTTATTTTACTGAGACCTGTTGGCTTTTCAGATTTTTAGTAGATTCAAGGTTTCTTTTCTATTATTTTATGATATATGTTCTTAAAGGCTAGGCAACTATAACTTATTTGTGGATATATTCAGTGAAAGCCTCTGGAATATTTTAAATATTGTTAAGATATAGTCATTTCTTTTTTCAAATTGTCTTATACGTGTCCCTTCCTCTTAAATCATGGAGGTGTAATTACTGTAACCAAAATCTGTATTATCACTCACTTAAATTTCCACAACAGTTTCATGATACTTGGTCCCCATTATCTGACTCATCTTACAGATCCATCCAGCATAGAATGCCTACTAGGTCATTTCTGTAAAAACTGCCAAAAATAGTCATTCTAAACACAGCTTTCATTGTGACTGTCTTACTCAAGAACTAACATTCATTTAAAATTGTTTACTGCATAATATCCAAGCTCTTTTGCATGATTTTCAAGCTATTACAACCCAACCCTAAACACAGGCCTTGGCCTCACACCAGGCCATGCCCTCTCATGACTGGGGCTTTATCAGACTCCTCCTCTTCTTCAGGTGCCACACCCACCTGTACCACTGGAATTCTTTCCTGGGTTTCCTCCTTAAAGTGGTCTTCCTTCTCACCTCCATACACACCTATCCAAACTCTACAGATATTTGCAGACGTGCCATCTCTTCACGAAACACACTCACAAACCAGTATTAATTGCTCTTTCAGTTCTCCAAACAAACATCTGTATAGTCAGAACCTTGACAATAAACTGTTTTTATTTTATTTTTTTAATAGATTTTATTTATTAAAATTAATTATTTTATTTATTTTTGGCTGCATTGGGCCTTTGTTGCTGCACGCAGACGTTCTCTAGTTGCAGCAAGCGGGGGCTACTCGTCATTGCGGTACACAGACTTCTCATTGCCGTGGCTTCTCTTGTTGCGGAACACGGGCTCCAGTAATTGTGGCATGCAGGCTCCAGAGCCCAGGCTTAGCAGTTGTGGTGCATGGACTTAGTTGCTCCGTGGCATGTGGGATCTTCCAGGACCAGGGCTTGAACCTGTGTCCCCTGCATTGGCAGGCGGATTCTTAACTACTGTGCCACCTGGGAAGTCCAAACTGTTCATTTAGATGTGATGGTTTTATCTCTTCTATTAATTTGTGATTAAGGATATAGCAAAGACACTTTCTGACCTAATTATTTTGTAAAGTTGAGTTTTTAATAGTGATGGTGCTAAATCATATCCTCGGTCATTGATTAACTGATAAGTGACCATCAAGTTTTCTGGCATTGATGTTCTATGATTCAATGATTCAAAACCACTTGCCTCCATCTTTAGAAAATATTAACTTCAAAATTCTGCCCAGCCTACAGCTGCCCCCCTTCTGCTCTTTCACTGCAGGGGGCCCAGGTTCAATCCCTGGTCGGGGAACTAAGATTCCCCCAAACCGCACAGCACGGCAAAAAGAAAAAAAGAAAAAAAAGAAAAGAAATGAGGATACTGCAGGGGTTGCCTATGCACTGATAACTGAACTTGGAATGTTTTAGCAGGATATATTCTGAAAGATTTTAAATTGTGAATAATTCTGCCATCTCTGGATTTCTGGGCTGCAGCTGCATTGAGGAATCATTAGTTGTATGACCACTACAGAGACATGAGACAAGCAAAATATAAAATTTGAGAGACCCTAAAACCAGCTAAACTCATCCTTCTCGAGAGCAAAATACATCCCGGGGACTTGAGAAGCTCTGTCTGATGAATTCAGGATTCTTGGATATGGTATATGCTACTGCTTATTTTTTGTATCCTTTGTGAATCTCTGCAAGGCTTGTATTTTATGTGAGTCTGTTTGCTGATTTGGACATCTGTGATGCAATTTGTACAGTGTTTTACTTTTTGAAAATTAAATCTTTATAAAAGTCTTGTGGGGTAGGTAGCACATATCATTAGCCACGTTTTATAAAGGAACATGCTAAGGTGATGATAGTAGAGGAGGAAATCTAGAGCAGTGGCAACTACTTATTTAGCTCTTAGTATATATCAGTGTGCTAGGCCCTCAATTAACTCATTTATTTTGCAGCTATCCAGCATGCAGAGGACTATTTACTTGAAACTAATAAAGCTTAAGCTTCATAATCCTCTTTCACAAACACCATCTAAGATCTTAGAGAGCTCCTAGAAATATGTTCATGTGGTCATATGATTGGTAAAATTTGCCAAAGATTCTTTAACCATGATCAGCTAAGAACATAGTCTATCCACTCCAACTTCCCCTTGGCATTCTTTCTTGTATTGGGTGGTGTGGAAGGAAACTGTAACGAGGAAATTTAATTAGGGATTCTTTTATTTGGGGTTTGTGGAATATGCTTACATGATGGAATATAATTATGTGGCTTGCAGTTATTATTTACTTATAATTAATGCCAGTATTCCCAGTATAGAAATGGCTTTCTGGAATAACCCTATCACCCACTGTGTAATGATAATGAAACAGACTTTATACCATAGTATGCATGTGTCTTATGGTGCCCAGAATCTGAAATCTAGTGATAGTGGAGGAGCAACAAGGTAAAAAATGTATAGAATCAGAGGCTATTCTGTGGAAAAGTCTCACAAATTTATACTGTGAAGTATAGTATGAAGGAAATATAAAAGAGCTTTTCCTGAATTTAAAATAATCTAAAATTAAAAAATACTCACCAATAACAGAATGTGACACTGAAACATCTCTAGGCTATTGATAATAAGAATTTTTAACCTAACATGTTAGAGAAACTTATTATTTCTATAAGAAATTTAAATTATAAAATTCTCATTTGAAGAGGCACTCAGAGATTGCAGCCAAAAAATATAAATAAATAAATAAGTAAACAAATAACCACATGGATAAAAGTGTTACAGAAGTACTTCAGAGAATTAATTAATAAAAACAATACTTTCTTGGATGTTCTGATATTTTTGGTATAGGTCCAGTTTTTAATTTAATGATTTGTTATAATATCTTTACTTCTAAATAGTAATTTTTGTATTTTTTATTTGTAATTTTGTATTTTTTTTTAAAGAGAATTGTACCAAACTTTACGTGCATCAGGCCCAGGACTTACCTATCCTGCAAGGTCAATAATATTCTCCATAATTTACACATGAATAACTTATACATGCTGGGCCAAGACTAGAATGTTGTATAATATGCTTTTTCCTTTTCACTAGCTTCCTTTTGTCCAGACTAAATCAAGTATAAGAGAGAGAAAAAAATTTGATACTATGCAGAAGACCATATCCTAGAAAAGGATAGGTGATTTAGTTATTTATGCATTAATTCTACTGAGTGCCAAATTTGAAGCCATTTTTTTAAATGGACAAATGCAGCTTCCCCAATGCAGGTCAATATGCAAAATATTCTCTCATTGTTATGCATTCGCTAAAGTAAATACTCTGTTGTATGGGACTCCTCTTGATAGACAATATTATTTTATGTATGATTTAGAGACTACATTTCAAATAAAAGTTCTGGAAATTCTTTTAATGCTGAAATTGTGAACATATGTTTGAGACTTTGTAAAACATTTAATTATGAAAAATATTTCTTTGAAATTTTAAATATACCCTATCTTTATTTTGTTAATAGAGTATTACCATGTGGTGTTTTTATTTTAGAAATGTGGAGAATTTAAACAGCTAATCTCTGAAGGATAATATTCTTTTTCAAAAGTGTAGAACTATTCTAACCTGGATGGTCAAGAAACAAAACTGAAAGCCTTTTCTGCAATAGAGAATAATTTAAAACATGTTTAAGAAAGAGAATGACCAATCCAGGTAGACAAGACTTGAGTTTATTTATACGATTCATATCTCCCTTCTTGAAAGGACATTTACAAACTTGATTTCAAAAATAAAAGAACTTCTGAATGACAAATGTTCACGTTTTAATTTCAATATTACAGGTATGTTCTTTTGTGATAAATTATCAGTTGAAAATGTTCCAGTGAAATCTGCTATCAATTAACTTAACACTTCATATAAGAAATAATAAAACATTTATTTTCAAGTCTTACATATATTACTTAAAATAGATACAAAGTTCAGTGTGTAATTTTAAAATTTCACTGCTATTTCAAGCTACCTGAAAGAAAATGCCTTAGTGGAAAAAAATGTTTTGATTGTTTTTACTAAGTATGACTTTTAAAACAAGCACTGTTAGTAACAGTCCACCCATATGTTATTTAGCAATTAGGTAGGTCAAATAATGCATGATATTATCTTGAAAGAAAAGAAATAATAGTTGTTGGGTAGGTGCAGGTAAAATAATATTTGGAGACTATTATAATATGCAACTTAGAATCAAATTCAAGAAATTGATTAAAAATATAACATTGAACAAATTCATAAATAATTGTTTAGTTTCCATCTTTTAATATTAACCTCACTGGTTGAAGCACACTGAAGACAATAAGATAAGGTAGTAAAAAAAACTGTACATCTGATTGATTGCTTGATGGAGGCATCAATTTGTTAAAACAGCTTCTCATACATATTTTCCTGTCCAAAAAATATAAACTTGCTTATTTTCCACATATACAAGTATCCTGTGAAATCCTGGACTCTGAAAAGAAAAAGGTTGAGGTATAGCATTGAATAAAGCATTAAAATGTATGATGTTTTTGGCTGAAATTCAGCAAAATTACGAACAGTAGAGAAGAGTTGATCGGAGTGTGCTTCCAAAAGTCTTCCAGGTTTTGCCCTCTGAGAAATTTGTTGGCGACATCAAATAATTGAACTCTTCAACATCAATATATACAAAGGCATTTTATTATTCATCAAAGAAAGGGAATTAGAGTCATCAGAAATTGCAACTTTATTTTTTCATGATACATGTATTTATTGCCATCATAGTTCTGCAGTTGTCATAAAATTAGAGTCAGATGGAATTCAGAGACACATGCAAGTTTTGGAAATGGACACATAGATAACAGCATAGAACTGTACATAAAATAATTACAATTTATTAAACACACTGTTTTAGCACATCCTTGATGGATGGGAATGAGCACCATGTCTTTTATGAATATATTTTTTTCTCTTTTTTTTTTCTACAGCACCAAAGAAATCCAAATAGGAAAAGAAGAGATGAAAATTGGGAATCAAGAATAAGGCCTGTTTCCATCTTAGCCACACTATCTTATATTTTTATGATTTTCAAAGCTTTTTTCATGTGATTCTGCTCCCACAAGGGCATCGATATTTCCTAATTGGTACATATGTACGTAGCAAGTTATTTTCTACACCATTCTTATTCAAAACTTGCATGTGGCATAAAATGGGTTGGTGGCACCAAGGTATATTTTCTGTTGATTTCATATGTTCTTTGTCCTAATCTTAGCCAAGAAAACAAACAGGACCAACTTCAAATCCAAACTTCTGATTCTGATCACCAAAGTCATTGATCATTACATCAACGATAGGTACTTGGTCAATTTTTGGTGTATTGATTTCAATCACAGTCTTTTCATAGCCTTTTCTGGACTGTAAAGTTAAGCAGAAATAAAAAGTTATACAATCATTTTATATTTTTAAGATATGTTATTTTTTCTTAAGCTTCTGAGTGGACATAAGAAGGTAAGAAAGAAGAGAGTGGAAAACAAATTTGCCATTATCTTTGTAGTAATTAACTCTTCTTGTTATCACTGATGTCATATGTAGTTTTAACTTTTGAAAGTTGACCGTATTTAATACTTAGCCGTAGTTACTCAAGATAATGCTCTAATATACTGCACAGTTGGAGAGAATCTTACTGAACTGAAAAATACATTTTAACATGAAAACTGATATTGGTACTGGGTCATACCCTTACATAAATAATATATCCTTACCATTATTATAATAATTCTATATGTATATATACACACACATAAATATATATGTATATATACACACAGACAAATTTGCTAAGAAAAATTTGAACGCAGTATAGGAATTATAATGCAAGAAGTCTAAAGCTGAAGCATTTCTATTGCTATGTATTAATTTTATGAATAATTATCAATACATTATATTGGGAAATCCTAAACGCTTTCTCCTTTTACATGCATTATGGTCTCTTCTTTGATCTATGTGTAACCTACTCACTTTGTTTATTTGTAATTGTGACTTCTCTTCACTCATCAGCTAGGACAATAAGCTTTTTAGGATGCTCTATTGGTCATTTGCTCTTACGAAATTACCATATGTGTGAGAAAGACAGTTCCAGAGGATAAAAATAGCAAAATGCTAATAACTGACTAAATTGTTGTAACATAGTACCAATAAGCATGCCCCTATAAGCAAAATACAGAGGTAAGAATTATCTATGGTATAAACAGTATAATGATGATTCCTTTATCTGTCATGTTAGAGTCATGAATTAAGGAGGCAAATGAAATAAGGCTCTTGATTTTTTCTTTTTTTTCATTTCAGGAGTATCTAGCTGTAATAGTATTCAAATATCAGGAATAATTCCATAAAAATAACATACGATCCGAGACTACCTTCTGTTATGACTTTTAAAATGTGTCTATATGTATGTTTCAGAGATTCTGTGTCTCTGTGTGTGTTTGTGTGTGAATATTAGTGGTCTCTACTATACTGTACTTTAATATGTCAGTGTTAAGCATCAAATCTTAATAACAATTGACATCCACTTCATGACAGAAATCTGACTTAGGGCCAAAGTGGAATGGTTACACACTGCTTCTCACCTCTGTGAAAGAAGGCAAGCAGAGATTATACTCACCGCACAGCCATCATATAAGGCTTTGATGTAAGGGTTGTTGTCATAGGACATCTCCTCATCATTCGATCCCAGGAACCGAAGTGCTTTGTCATAGCTTCCTGATGACACATCGTACCAGGCTGCTGACTGATGACAGCTGTAGGTGAAATTTTGCCGAGCAGAAGCAGTCAGCAGTTTCAGGAATGTCATTTGCACCATATTAATGGAATTGCCTTCCACATCTAAATATGAAAGCTGGGAATAAGAGAATAAAGAGACACATAAAGACTCTTTTACTCTTTTCTGTTGTAAAAGAATAAAATCACTGTCAACAGTGAACTGTGATCCCAGAAGCATGTGGATGCATCAATACACCCATTTTCACTTAATGAAAGAAAGTATGCATTGAGAGGCAGAAGACCCAGATATAGGACTTTATGAAATCAGGATGTACTCCCACCTTAGGTACTGTCAGCAATACTTATTTTGGAAAAAAATCACTTTACTTCTATATATACTTCAGTTTCCTAATCAGTCAGTAAGTATTACAAAAAATGCCTTTGTTTCCAAGAAATGTACCATTATATTTGTGTAACTTTTTTTTGGTCTGTTTTTTTTGTTGTTGTTGTTTGTTTGTTTTTGCGGTACACGGGCCTCTCACTGTTGTGGCCTCTCCCATTGCGGAGCACAGGCGCCAAACGCGCAGGCCCAGCGGCCATGGCTCACGGACCCAGCCGCTCCGCGGCATGTGGGATCTTCCCAGACCGGAGCACGAACCCGTGTCCCCTGCATCGGCAGGCGGACTCTCAACAACTGTGCCACCAGGGAAGCCCTATTTGTGTAACTTTTTAAATAATAGAGTGGTAATATAGTAAAAATGAAAACTGAGGAATCTCAGTGCAATGCAAAGGTTAACTATTTTTATGTTGTTTGATTTCACCTATTTTCCTAACGTATTTACTTGACAAATTTTTCAACATGTTCTTGAATTTTTCATTTTGGCGGCACAGTCTTCAAAGAGGTTTTTGGTCTTCTAATTTTCAGCACAGGCCTGCTTGTTTGTCTGTTCTCGGATGATGTACTTATATTCATCATTGTATCACCAGCACCAAGCATATTGCCCAAGACACGCAAGTGAATATTTGTTGTTCAGGAAATACTTATTTTGTATTTAGAGCAGGAAAACAGTCTTAACTGCAAATTATTAAGAACTCATTTGTCAAGCTCATAATTTGTTTTATTGTATATAAATAAACTATCTGGGATCAGCTGAAACATAAACTTATATTTAAAAAAAAATTAAGAAATTCGCCCAGATTATAGATTCACTCAATATAAAGGCAGTTATCTGTGACTTTCCTCCTTTTTGTTGATTCTACTTAATTCTTACTGATTAACAGTTCAGATGATGAGGATCCTTGAGAGGTTGGAGAAAAAAGAAAAACAAAAAACAACAACTGGGAAATCCACTCTAAGGAAAACAAAACAAAACAGCAACAAATAAAACCACACACAGAGTTCTATCTGTGCATGTATCTTTATCTCATACAAAGATACAAATGTAACATGGATATTTAATATGTGACTGGAAGACTGAACTAGACAGTTACGTCAAGTGGAGAACTTCACTAATATGAGTAGGTTCTTATAGGATAATAACTGTGTAAATAGTCATCAATGGAAAAGAATACCTTTTTCAAAGAATGTTAAGCTATTGAATAATTATCTGAATAACTGAAAAACATTCATTTAAATACATTATAATTAACATTTTAAACACATATATATTTTTAAACAGCTTTTAAATGCAAATTTAGTTTTGGCATCCAATTTTAAAATCTCTATAAAATGATTGATCACGAACTGGTAATTGTATGGAAATATTTAAGTAAACTTGTGCTACAATATGTAAAAGGTCAGGTCAGTCAGCTAACTTTATTTCCAGATGTAACTATCGGAAAAAAGTTTCACATTCCAAAAGTTCTTACTGAAATTGCAAACAAAGAATAAATTAGTTTTCAAGTATAACGGAAGTGAAATAGGGTCAGAGATACTAAATAGACATTATATTTTCTATATCTGATATTTCTAACATAATCCATTTTTATGATATCTATCTCAGGTACTTAGGGAAATGCATACTTTATTTGATCTTAATATTTTAGTAAATTTAATATATTTCCATTTATTTTGAGACAAAAATTTTAGACTTCTCTCTAAAATACCAAAGTGGTCTAAGAGGGAGGTGGGAGGAATTGGGAGACTGGAATTGACATATATACACTACTGATACTATGTATACAATAGTTAACTATGAGAACCTACTGTATAGCACAGGGAACTCAACTCAATGCTCTGTGGTGACCCAAATGGGAAGGAAATCCCACAAAAGAGGGGATATATGTATACGTATAGCTGATTCACTTTGCTGTACAGTAGAAACTGACACAACATTGTAAAGCAGCTATACTCCAATAAAAATAAAAAAAAAACAAAAAAACGTCCAAAAAACCACAAAGTGGTCTAAGATTTAGATAGAGCAAACTAGGGAATACATGGAATCCTGCTTTTTATAATTTAGACGTTCACAGTAAGGGTCTAGAGATTATATAATTTGAACTTGTATTATGTAAGAGCTTCAAAATAAACCACTTCATGCTGAGGTAATAACATACCAGTTTTCCTCTCTTAAATTCACTAAACCAGCTTCTTGGTTTCTCCTTTGGCCATGATGAAATTCTTACCTGTTGCAAAGGAACAGGAAAATTAGAAAGTAGGTTAAAATTATGAACAGTATTGTTTATGTATATATCAGTAATTTTCAGTAAGACTAGGATGCTAAAGAGTTTTTAAAATGGTCTATCCTGGATTATACAAAATAAAGTAAAAAGCAAAACTTGAGATAGATGTTGTGAATTCCAATTTAGTGAAGACTGAGTCATTTTTTTTCCTGTTTTCTTTAATTGCTCAAAAAGAAGGGGGTGGGAAATAACTTGGTAAAGGCATACTAAGGGTTGGCTGTAGGGGACATGGGTGGAACTCTTAGGTAACCCCTTGCAAAGGAAACCCTCACAATGCCAGTTAGCATCTGCCATCAAGGCAGATACCTTGAGTATTTCACAGCCAAGGGAGGCATCCTGAAGCATCCAGCTAGTAACTCAGGGCGGGATGCTATGGAAAAGTCATTGACAGGAAGCAAGCCCATTATTCCCTGCTGGAGAAAATGGGAGTTTCCGTGCCTCTGCATGCCTACGCCACTTCCTAAGAAGAATGTGATTTACTAAAACAATACAAATAACGTCAAAATTTCCCACCTATAAAATGTTTGGAGAATGTAATTATGCTAGTGAAAAATCTTTCCTTATATTAATAATTTGCCTGTAACTTTAAAGATAGAGCTCACATGTATTAATATTGCTAGGTGAAAATCAAGGAATGTGTTTGAAGAGACTAAACATTTAAAATGTACAGAAGTGCAGAGAATACTCTTATTTTATGTGAAAGAATCGTTCTTTATAAAATTGTGTATTTTGAGCATAATATACAGCTGTGAGTTCTACCACGTGGTAATTTGAAAGAATACTACGCATGCACTAAAATCTGAGAATCAGCTGTGCTGTGTCATGGAAAGCCATAGAATTTTAGAGAGCAAACAGGTGCATAAAGAATACATCTGGGTAAAAAATAAGAAAAGAAGTATTTGTCAACTCTGTCACTTTTCTGTCTTATTCATATTTATGCAAATGAAATGCTCTAATTACCCTGTAAGAAAAGCAGATAAATGAAAATATGACAGTATAATTTTCCTGCTTAGTTCAATATTGCAAAAACATGGCAGGAACTGTCAACAGTCACCACCAAAACAGATTGGTACTTACGCCCTCTGACTTTCTGTCTGGATAAATGCAAGTCTCACCACCAGATGTGAAATTACAGTAAACTTTGAAGGAATCTCCTGAGCAGCCTTGGTTAGGATCAATCCAATATTCACCTGGAAGTAGGAAAAAATACGTCATACAAATACATTTATACCCAAAACTGAATATATTATATACCAAATTTTATTAGAGAAATAAGGAAAAATGAATATTCATTCATCTTTTCATTCATCTTTTTCCACATGAATCACTTTTATGTTTTTGGTCATATTGAGGTACATGTTTGAATACTTAAAGAGCAACGCTTTGTCTTTGCCAAATGCTCCCATACGCTCTGCCTGGAACATTCTTTTTTTTAATCTTAGCATGCCTATTACTTTTAGGTTTCAGCTTAAATGCCACCTCCTCAAATATTAACATTCTCTTATCCATGTGTAATAAATTGCAAGCACATTAGGATGAGATATACCTGACTCTAAATACCATATGTATTATTTACTACTTAAGTAATCTGAGTATAATAATCAATATATTTTTCCTTGATTTATTTATCTGTAATGATGGAGGTGAGAGTATCCACTTAGCCTCAAGTATCATAATTTTGCATTACTTTACAGGAAAAACTTCATGCAGTAAGTGTACTCCCCCTTTGAATGGGCTCCTAAGAAGAAAGTCTATTTTATATATTTAAATGCAGTTTGCTATTAATTCTATTATCTAAATGGTACAGAACAAATTTTATCACGTGAATGACCATGATGATTAATTTGGTGTTAGGTGAGTAAAGATGGTAAGTAGTGGGGCTGACAAAATGTTATCCCTTAAGTAATAGACAATGGAGCTTTTATTAAACAAGAATTATTGGGATACAGACTTGATATACATGTGATGATTACTTTGCTTTCCTCTTACCATTTTTCATGCTGACACTTCATTTCAAATATTAATTTGAATTATGTCAATCCACTGATTGTGAACTTTGAACAACTTAAAAGCTCCAACTGCTTAGCTTAGTACTGGAACTCCTGAAAATCTAATGCCAGTTTGCTTTTTGAAATAAATTCTTTAACAAAAAATTTACACTTTTTCTGATCGCGCCACTTATAAGTTCACATCTGGAACAAATTGAAATTCACAGGAAAAATTTATAAAAGAAAATAAAAATCATCAAAGATTTTACCAACTGGAATAGCCATGCTTAATCTTTGATATTTCTTAGGGTTTTAAAGAATATATAATTTTGAATTATATGGTAAGCATTATTTTTATCTTGTCTTATTCAGTCAACATTGTTACTAAATATTCTTTCAAATAACATATACTTAATTACTAAGATACCTTTATGGCTTCATGCCATTTCAGCTTGCAAAAGATTTCATAGGAACCCTCTAATTTTGGAGAGCAGAGGAAATCTGTATCTGTCATAATTTGCTATTATAAATTTTATGGTTTACCTGTCTCCATCATTATACAATAGTAGCCCGAGGGCATTATTCTTTATCTGTGAATCTCTGCATGAATAACAGTGCCTGGCACCAATAAGTTAATAAATAAACATTTAATTGTAATTAATTAAAATTTAATTAATTAAAGAATTAATAAAGCTAGTTAATATATGGAAAACACAGGGAACTGTAGTCCATAGTGAGCTTTCCATCCCCAAAATTTACAAAATTTTTTTCTTGACTGCTCAGGTTCTAATTAATCACACGTTGTTTTATATTGTCAGTACAGGCTGTCATCTTTTACATTTGATTTTCAGTCACATATGTATGACTATATTAGCTAGATCAGAAGTTTGGGTCATTCTCCTTATAACTCACTGAATTAATGTGAAACTAAATGTATCTTTTTCAAATAAATATATGATAAATTTGAATACATTTGATAGCAGTTTGTAAAGCACCCTTAATAATTAACTGTGTTTTCCTTTTAACGGGCTGTGCTTAAGATAGGAGATTTTTTCTTTCTTTTTTTTTTTTTTTTCCCCGGTACGTGGGCCTCTCACTGTTGTGGCCTCTACTGTTGCGGAGCACAGCCGGACGCGCAGGCTCAGCGGCCATGGCTCACGGGCCTAGCTGCTCCGCGGAATGTGGGATCTTCCCGGACGGGGCAAGAACCCTTGTCCCCTGCACCGGCAGGCGGACTCTCAACCACTGCGCCACCAGGGAAGCCCAAGATAGGAGATTTTAAGACATTCTTTGTCATAAAAAATGTCTCTTCCTGAATTGCGTGAAACTTTTCTATCTATACTGAGTTATTTAGATCTCAGTTACAACATTCATTATATGATTGATAGTGGGAAATAATGTAGTCCCACAAGTAAACAGAGTGGCAAAGTATTTCCACATAAAGTGGGAGATTTAAAATCAGATATAGATCTGCCCCTTGTTAGTTTAGTATTGTGTGAGTTAGTCACTTAACTTAGGGTACTTGGAACTCTTTCCTTCTCAGAATAGGTATGTAAAAGTTTTGTCAAATAATAGGTATAGAAAATTATCCTGATTATTATTACAAATAAATTGTTCACAGTTGTTCTGGTATTCATGGATCAGTGAAATAAATTTTTGCCTCAAACTATCCTAATTCTTAAATATTCTGTTCAAATCATTGCTAAACTGATAGGTCACATATGATTCAGTTATGCTATTTAATCATTAATGCAAAGTAAGTTAGGATATAGGATATAAATATAGTAGCATGCACATATGTGTACACACATCAAACCCATTCTGTGATGGTTATTACAAGGAAAATTACATTTGTTTTATCTATAATCATCCAAAATGAACTTGTCATAATTTAATGAAACCTTGCTTAACAAGACAAAGATTTTCCAGAGCAGACGTTGTTTTAACAGTGTAAATGACTTTTTCTGTCTACAAAATTGGAATTAATAATTGTTCACTCTCGTTTTATTTAGAGACTATATTAAACATTTAACTAGAATTAATGAGCTGACAATGCACCTTGGTAACTTAGAGGCTCAGTGCATTTGCTTGGTCATGCATTATTAACATACCATCTGGGAAGTCAGGATGGCTGAGTTGCAGATCTTTGCAAGTTCGGGCTGGGTTGGTCTGTGTACCCATTGGAAACTTCATATGCTCAATGTCTTGTTTCAAGGAATTGAGGGAACCAAATATTTCCTCCATTCCATCAGTGTAATCCAGAATATTATCACCTGCATCTGATTGGATGTTTTCTGTATGTCTTCTTGTTTTTTTGGGTGACAAGATTGGTAAAGGCTGTATGACTTCACCCGGTGGACCCTGTAAAAGAGATGGATGTGCATGTAACTGTTTCCTAAGGTAAAATATTCTGTAGATATTAGTTATTACTGTTGTTATTGTTATAAGAACTTATAGTTTGTTTAACTTTTCACTGTTTTCCCTATTTTCGATGTTTTCTCTAATGGTTAAAATACACGTATTATGTACATATATCTCTTTATATATAAACTTTGTGAATTCTTTTAAAAAGAATCTAGTGGAGATATTGAAGTAGGCACAAAATTCAGATGATTTCTGGACCTTTTTATATACATGTAACATAGCACAGATTTGTGTGTACATATGTTATATCCATTACTTTCTTATATATTAATTAGTCCTTATTTACATGTCCTATCTCTGCAACTAGATTTTAATCTCTGAAGCTTAAAACAATAATTTAAAGTTCTTGTGCTATATAATGAGTTGTCTATTGTGCTTGAAAATAATTCATATCATGTTTAAAAATACACATTAGCTGGTTCCAAACATCTATAACTTTATAAATAAACAAAATTAAAAGAAGTGCAATCAGACTTGAATTTATAAATGTGTAAGAGTAGAACTACACCAAATAGTTAATCTGTATTGTTATGGATTGAACTGTGTCCCACAAAAATTCATACGTGGAAGTCCTAAGCTGCAGTAACTCAGAGGAAGACCTTATTTAGAAATGAGGTGGCTGTAGATATAATTAATAAAGTGAAATGAGGGCCTAAGGGTGGGTCCTCTTCCAATATGACACGTATCCTTCTAAAATAAAAAAATCTGGGCACAGAGACACACATAGACAGAAGACCATGTGAGGAGACACAAGGAGAAGAGAGCCATCTACAAGCCAAGGAGAGAAGTCTCAAACAGATGTTTACCCCACACCCCTCAGAAGAAACCAATGCAGCTGACACTTTGATCTAAGACTTCTGGCTTCTAGAACTATTATATAATACATTTCTATTATTTGAGCCATGTAGTTTGTAATACTTTGTTATTGCCATCCTAGCAAACTAATACACATATAACTTGGAAACAAGTTCAAGAAGGAAGCCTCAAATTTTTTCACATGGATCTAACAGGCTTGTGTGAAGCCTGGAAAATGTCAGTGCTAAAAAAGTGGTAACTATTATCATTGCTTTTATTATTATCATTATATGCAGTAGGAAAAAAATGTCAAGCATCTGAACTTTTGTTTTTATTCCTAGTCAGGTATTAATGTATCTTTGTGGCATACAACCAGTTGCTTTCATGAAAATGTGACATGAAAAATATATGATTTTCTTGAAAAACTAATAAAGGCAAGATTATTACAATAGTTAAGGTATCTTTACATTCAAAGAGTGAAGCCAATTAAAAGACAAGTGTTGGCATGTAGACCTGAGTACTTAATTAAGGTAGTTGCTATTTCCTAGAAAATCAGCACTTTGACAGAATATGCTTTTTAATCCTTCTTATAAATTCAGAGAAATCACTGGCAGTCTCAGGATGCTAACTGTCAGAATATCACGCTTTTTACCATGCACTTACCGGAGGCCCAGGAGGCCCTGGAAGACCACTGTCACCCTTCTGGCCAGCAGGTCCCTGTTAGAAAGAATAAGGAACAACATAAATAGAGAACAAAGCATTTGAGTAGGTGTCACTGAAAAATTCAGATGCCAAAGAGAAAGGTACTTACAGTAGAGCCTTTGGTACCCTTTGAACCTTGAGGACCCTGGAAAATGCAAAGGCAAAAGTACACATAAAAGTCTGGAGAATGTGCGTCTCTTTGGTGTATTTATAAGTTTACTTTATAAAATTCTTTTGTTTTGTACTTACTGGTAAGCCTGGAGGACCAGGTGGACCTATGGGACCAGCAGGGCCTGGAATACCCTACAGAGAGAATCATCCAAATTAAAGAGTTTTTCTCAGCGATTCCATTTTCATATGTTGCATAACAACACACATTGCAAAATTTAGGCAATGCAAAAATACATAAGAATGGCCTAAAATTTTCCATCGTGAATCTAAGAAATAACTTTTGCAAGATGAGCTGTATTTTTGTCCATTTTGCTGCAATGTCTCCCTCTCTATGCATATGTCTTTACATTCCTGCAGCCTTCAGAATAATGATTTGTATGTGTTGGGGATTCAATAAATGTTTGTGTAATTAAATATTGAACTATAATTTTTATGGTTTCTAACTTAAGTCATATTTTTATTTATTTACTCTAAGGTTAAATAAATTTCTTTTTGAAAACACCATTGACTTAAGGAGATTAAGATGCTCTAAATTACTTCCTAGGTCATGTTTAAAGGAATGTCTGCAGGTGTGTGAGTGTATGATTGGAAAGGAGTAGGAAAATAATTTATATCTTTACTCACTCCATCCCCTTTTACTCCTGGAGAGCCTTGAGTTCCAGGGAGTCCTCTGTCACCCTTTTCACCTTGTTCTCCTGGAGGACCAATCAGGCCAATTAAACCAGGATGTCCCTTTGAAAGGCAAAGAAATTTTAACAATATATAAATTACAAACATATATTAAATTATAGTCATAAAATAATTGCACATTAAATTTATGAAACATAAGAGTAAAAAATTAGATAAAAACTTTAACCCTTTCTGAATGAAATATAGGATTAAAAACCTCTTTCCCCTCACCTAACAGGATCATTTACTGATTACATTAAGTGAGACCTTTATTAAGGGTTGGGAATATTATTGAAAAAAAATTTTCTAAAAATATCCCCTTCAGTGTTACATTTACTTAAAGGGAATTCCTTCAACTAAAAGATTAATAATGACTACATATAATATTGGTGAAACAAACAACTGAAAATTCATTATTTTAAAAAGCATCTTATTTTATATGAAATTATTTCTATCCACAAATTTTGCAGCATCTAAGAAACATTTAAAGATTTAAAAGTAGTTTTAAAAATATTAATGCCATTCTAAAAATGTTTTATTTTCTTTAATTATTTGGTGCAACAGAGCATACATATCTTTCAAATCATCTGAAAGATAGTCTAGTTTAAATTTTTTATTTTCATGTTTAAAAACATAAAAAATGACCATTTTGTTATTCTATCTGTTTATTTTCTGAATAGTTATTTTAGTATAACCATATGCTTTCTCCATATGGTTCCTACATAGGAACATTGAGAAATATAACACTGAATTCTGGTACATTTTTCACTATTACTTTGTATATTTTCTCTTTTCTAAATTCATCTTGGAAGCTAAGGACTGATAACTTTTTCCTTGGTTAGAATGATAAAGGTATTCCTTGAAATTTCCTTTTGAGTGATATTAGTCTGCAACATTATTGTCTCTGCTATTAAGAAATCAACATTGTAATAACACATTCTTTTATTCTCACCTTCTCACCCTTGGAGCCAGGGTCACCTTTAAGACCAGGTAAGCCAGGAGGTCCCTAAATAATAAACATACATAGAGTAGTTACAAATTAGAGAATCATATTACTATCCACTGGGCAAGTTGGTTTCGATTATATGATAGGGTTTAAAATTAATAATGACCACTGGAAAAAAAAATAATGACCACTGTTTATTTTTCAGGATTCTAAATAATTTTATGTGTTTAAAACTCTACAGTTTGATAGTTAACCATAATAATAAAACATAATATTGATAAGTTTGATTAAATAAATATGAAGTTAGAAATAGGGCATGATTTATATGGTTTTTCAGTTGAAAGAAAAGATGCATTTTTCATTACACTAATTTTAGAAGAAGAGGTTTCCAAGTTATACATTCATTTAATCGAATATTTCTCTGTTAAACTCACATTCAAAGGTTACAATATTTCCAGTAAAATTTAAAGAAGAAAACCTCAATAAACTTTTGACCATCAATTGACTATTGTTAATCATTTTTCCTAAATAAGCTCCCAAGATACTATTTTTAGCTGTAATTTCTGAATTCAATCTCTTAACTAAATGATTTGTAAATGTAAAGATAAG
The DNA here is from genome assembly GCF_039906515.1 of Pseudorca crassidens. Lineage (NCBI taxonomy): Eukaryota > Metazoa > Chordata > Mammalia > Artiodactyla > Delphinidae > Pseudorca > Pseudorca crassidens. The sequence goes on from NC_090297.1 coordinate 90,306,779, forward strand.
ATAATTTACTTTTCTCATATTATTGGACCTGTATTTTAATTATTTAATCCTTTTTATATTCTAAGGATAAGGCATTTATCCATTTAGGCTAAATTATATTTTAATGAAAATTATGGCATGATTTTAGCAACTAACTCTTAGTCTTGGTCCCTACTCATGAAAATATTCATAATGATGACTTTTAAACAGACTTCTAAATATAAAAACTAGTGTACTCCAAATTGAAGGCAACACAAAATAAGATCCTTATTCTGAAATTACAACAAGTTGCTATGCAGGCAACAGATTCTGTCAGAAAAAATGTAACTGACAGATGGTTTGTAAGATTGTGACTGATGAAACCAGGGCCCAGATAATACCACCACACATGAGTCACTACCGCCTACAAGTACCGCATCAAGAAACAAAGACAAAATATGAGTTTTCTCTATGAGTTTGAATTATATAGACTGAATTGAACTATTTGAATTATAATTTTAATAATGATTTTAACATGGCACTTAGTAATCAAATTGTTTTAATTTTTACCAAGCTATATGATTAGTCTTTACTATAGTATGTTCCGCAAGGCTACCACAAGTAATTTTTTCCCCCTCTTACTAGGCACTTTTGAGTCTTCAGTGTGAAAGAGCACATTGAGTCTCAGTCCATCATTTTTGTGAATTTAATATATTAAAAGCCATGGATCTAATCCAAGAAGCATGATGTAATTTAAAAAGTATGGGTTCAGAATACAATAGATTGGGGTAGAAGCCTGCTTCTCTTATCAGCAATTTAAATTAGCTAACCAAAGAGAACTTCAGTTCTCTCATCTATAAACCAAGGATTATAATTCCTGTCTCAAGGGGCTACTGTGAGATTGTGTAGATGAGCGCTTTCCATTCCTTAGTTTCTCAAATCTACTCCTCAAACTGAAGTCCTTAATATCAGAGGAAGGTAAGAATAGTGTTAGTATAAGTTAGTCCTGTGTATCAATAGTATTTTGGACTGTTACCAGAAATATTTATATTTGTTTTAATTCATGAATGAATTTGAAATTCTATAAGTATTGATATAAAAGTGAACAATTTCCCTACATCATTCTATTGAAAATAGATAAATTATTTTTGTAGAAATTATGTGCAATTTAAATGTAAATGTACCTAATAATATTCTAGTAAGAAGAAAATTATTAATCCTCAGATGTAAGTTTATATCAATTCAGTTTAGATTCTCTTTTGTATAAATATAAACAATCCTGTCACTTTGTTAAATCTCTTGTAGATAAAAAGGAGACTACAAAGAAATTACCAAATTTACTTTCAGGAATATTCTAAGACTAGGTTTTAACACTGGACTTTCATCTCATTTGCTAACACTATATCAGAGTGGATGATCACAAAGTTTGATCCTCAGACCAGCAGCCTTAGCATCATTTGTGAACATATTAGCAAAGCAAATTCATAGGCATCATCCAGACTAACTGAATCTAAAATTCTGGAGTTAGAGATCAGAAATCTGTTTCACAGGTTTGTTACTCATTAAGGTCTGAGAAACATGGCTCTGTGGCATTAAGTCCCATATCTGTTAAATCAATATGTACATCAGAACAGCATAAAGGATGTCATTTATTTTAAAATAAAAACATTACCTATTTAGTATTATTTGTTTAATAATTTTAAAATTAAGTAAGTATATTTTTCATCTACTTTTTTCTCATCTCATCAGAAAGGTTTGGTGAATTATTGGTTAGGAAAATAATGTTGTCTGATAGCACAATTTTAAAGGAATAATATAAATGAGTAATAGAAATAATAAAATAATTCCTTGAGGTCATGTGACCATCAGGATAGATGCCAAACATTCTATATGTTAGAACAAGTGGGAATAAAAAAGCATGAAAAAATAGTTCTAATAAATATGTAATTGCATGAAAGAACCATATACCTGTACCAGTAGCAAAAAACATTTAAAAATATTGGTTAAAATTGACATATGTCAATTAAAAGTAAATACATTCTTTAGATTGAAAACACAAAACTATTAAAGAGGCCAGATTTTTTTTCTTTCTTTACTTCTTATTTTACATTCAAACTCTTTCTGGTATGTGATACACTTTACAGAAATTTTGCTGTTAAGTGGGAGAACTAATAGTAATGTCATTTGCTGGACATCAATATTCCAACTACTGTTTCATTCAGCGTCTCAGGTCTACCACTCATTAGTTGGGTAATCTTGGATCTGTTCCTTTTTATCTCAGAACTTTATTTATAAAGGTGTTCTAATAATAACTGTGTCAGAGAATCGTGATAATGGAAGAAAAACCAGGCTTACAAAAGTACTGCATATAGTGAAGTGTAATGTAAATTATTGTTATTTGTTTCTGATGTGCCACAGATAGTTATTAATCAGCTTTCTCATCACATTCTAATAGTAAAAGCTAAAATGGCAAAAAAGAAGAAATAATGTGGATTCTAATTGCTCGGGGGTAATGGGAAACATGCTAGACATTTTTTGTGTTTGTAATGCATTTAAAATCATTTCTATAAATATTATTCAGGAAGGAGTTAAAGGAAAAGAGTGTTAATTCCTCTAAGCTAATAATCTCATAAAATTGTGAACTATATCTAAGGAGGCATTAGCCAAGTGAAATCAGTTTATTATCATTTTCATCAATTAGAAATAGAAATTGGTAAAGCTATGATGTTGATAGCAGTTATACATAACCCTCTGAACCTGGACCATATCAAAAATAACAACTCTGCATATAAAAATATTATTTCAGGTATACATATTTTCTATTTCCTCTTAGGATATTGTAAATTGAAAAACCCTAGGGAAATACATAATTCATAAGTAATAAAGTGAAAAGGAAAACAGGGATGATACATTCATAAGTGTCTAGAATACACAATCAAATATGTTCCCCTGCTGTATTATGCTGTACAGAATATTTGCTTTGAAATGCATCTCAAAATTCTAATGCACTGAAGTTTAAAGAAAATGCAGATCCTACTGTTTATTTAGAATGTAGTATTGTAAAATAACGTTTAATTTGGTGAAAGACAAATACTTTGTAGTTTAAACCTGCTTAATCATTATGGAATGCTACACATCTCAAATCTTTTTACAGATAAGTTAAATGTAGCATTTAAAAAATCAAAATATAATTCAGTAACCCATCCTACCGTTTATTCACACACTTATGGTTTAACAAATAATGTTATCAGATATTTTACTTATCAGTATGTGAAAAGAATTAATGTATGATAATAGTAAGGTAAAATTGTCTGAAGATAAATACTGAACAATTCTTCAGCTAAATTGGAACAAATAGGTTCTTAAAATGAAAGATTATGAAACAAAACAAAATAAAAGCTTAAAACTAAAATAGATGCTAATTGTGTCTTCAAAAAATAAAATAAAAATTAATTTAAAATGATTAAATCATGCTTATTTTGACTATGCAGCAGAGGAGAGAATGTAGCAACCATTACTGTTCTCTTTAAAACACTCAATTTTATTCCCATCTGATTTTTGCTATTTCCTAAAAAAAAAAACACCCCAGCAGTTCAACTTTAAAAATCCTCAAATAAAATTCTTTATACAATCTCATCATTGTCCTTAGCTTTCTTTTAGATTTCACACGTACTGTTTTATTCTCAGTTCCATATGATTCTGAATATTTATCTGTATATAAAATTCATGCATATGTAGAAGTTTAATTTTTGCCATGAGAAATATCTAAATTTTGAAGTAAAAAGTAAATATTGTACCATATCTAAACTCTAGCAGAGTTGATCATATAGAGTGGTCAGACACCAAATATCATCTTTAGAGTTTTAACTGGTGTTTGTTTCACTCTAGCCCAAAGAATTTCTAATCCAAATGTTAATATAAAGTTGTTAGACTGTTACTTATATAGGAAATGGTCTAAGTTGTTTTTCTGTTTGTTTGTTTTGTTTTTTAGACATAGCTCATCTAATTAACATAAGAACCCCATGGGGTAAAAGATATTAATATCCCCATTTAATTCATTTTAACTTCATAATATTCCATAAGATCGATGCTATTCAAATTCTCATTTTACAGATGAGAAACCTAAGGCTTAAAAAAATTGAATAACTTACTTAAAACTTATTCAGCAAGCAGGTAGTAGTGCTCATTTTTGAAACCAGGGTTCTTGGGTTGAGAGGTGATGACCTTAACCAGTAATCACGATATGCTACTTCTCACTCTAATACAAAATTGCCTACTAAAATAAGTACCAGTATTTCTTAGCTGAGCTGAAAAGTTCACTAAATTGCCATAAATGCATCCTGAAGATGATTTCTCCACCAAACCTCATCTCCTGTAGACCAAGTAGCATTTTCATTAAAATTAGCACAATCAAACTATTTGATGGTATGAAAAAGCTACAATAGATTTGCATTCTAAGTACTCTCTGATAAAACAAGCAGCCAGAGAAAGAAATGGCACCCATGTTGCTCAATTCTGACGCTTTTCATTTCACTGCGGAAAAGGATGTGAGTTGTTTATTTAGCTCTTTGCTCTGTAAACCCACATTTACCTAAGATTCAGAAATATAAACTTTTGCAAGCCAGAATCAGGTGGTATGTCTGATGGTTTTATTTTTAATATTAGCTGAAGGAAGTCTCCAGCTTGATGCTTTCTTTTTTTTTCATCTGGAGAAAGGTCAGAATACTTATTGGAAAAATATGAAATAACAAGAAAAAAAATCTTTGGCAAATTTTAGGGTGATATTAAGGTGAAGTATTTTTTTTTTCCCTAGGCTATGACTTTGTACAGTTAGGAATTTAACATGTCTAAGAAGAATATTCCCTAAATAGTGATGCAGACATGGAACCCATGATCCTACTTTTGTCAAGTCCCTGTTCCTATGTCAATGGGGCAATGTGCAGATTTGATAATCTCCTCAAAATTTGATAACTTTTATCCACTTATTAAAATAAGTGATCTTTAACTTTTCAGTGCAAGTTAAAAAAATAATCTCTGTAACACTTATGAAATATCTGAAATGTTAGAGGAAATTTTTCCTAAAGGAATTGGCCAAGTTCTCCTGAATGATTAAGATTGCAAATCCTAGTTTCGATGGCTTTCTGAGCACATACATACCTCTGAGGTAGTTGATATACTCATGAAAAGAGGCAATTTTGTAAAATTTAAATTTCTGTATGGGCAAACCTGCCTATTTAAACCAATAAATATTACACTTGAATAGTGCTATATGTATTGCTTCTTGTTTTAATTAATCCCTTTACATATTACTATTTTGGACAATGAAGTTCAAATATCTCCACCATGAAATAGAATCTGTTACTTAGTAAGCAATAATTTTAAAGGCAAGACTTTGATTCTCACTTTCTGCCCAAATTTTGTAGCAAGAATAGCCTTGGCTCCTATAATAAACTCTATCTATGAACCATATGCTGGTCAACTAAATGCTTTATTGCATTGCTCAAGTGTGTTGTTTGCATACACAGTTTATGAGAGTAACCAAGCTTTGGTTTTATAACAATTATACCTCTCTTCATTCACGGGGGTAAATGCTTTATCTTTCAGCCCATATGACTCAAATTTATTTGGTGAAAAAATCACTGTATGCCTGTGCCAATGTTATTCTTTTAAATGAAGTGCCAGGAAACTAAGTGTAATTGCATGCATTTGAGGGAACTGTCCACATTTGGAAAAGAACTGTCTGGGCCATTAGTGGCATTTTATTCAGAATGGAAATTTTTTTATTCATCCATTGGACATAAGAAAGGAAAGATCTTCTGATCAAGGGCATATTTTCCAAATAACTTATCAGTTAGGATTACTTTTCTCTTTTTAGGTCTGAGTAATACGCTTCCTTGAATACTGTGCAGAATATAAACCAATTTATAAGACAAAATTTCAGGAATTCTAGATTATAAATAATTTCATTTCTGGAATTCTAAACAGCAGAAAAAGGTGCTACTCACCATAGGACCAGGTGGCCCATCTTGGCCTGCAGCTCCAGGGAGACCTTGTTCTCCCTAAGGAAGAAGAAACACGATTGATTTTTTTAATTAACAAAAGCAGACATTTTTTTCTTTATTTTAATTTTGGTAATACGAAAAAGAAAGAAATCAAACATCATCTATGAATTCCATCATGTGGAGGACATCTACAAATATTGTAAGCAATTTTTGAGTCTTTTTACTTTCTGTGTATGTGTCTACATGCACATACATACACACACATGGATGGATGGATGTGTGTATAAAAATTATACGTCTTTGAGATCTCAGGGTTTAGTTTTCTATTCTACCTTTAGAAGTTAGAATTTCACCATGAACTTATTAAATAAATGACATACTTAAATATTCTAAGGGTCTCTGACTTTATTACATAATATTTACTGCACACAATTTATAAAATAATGCTGACATAAATATTTTCATTCATAATTTTTCTTAGAAATAAGACATTATTTTCAAAATGACATCTTTCAGCACAGATGCTCACCACAGGGCCAGGGATGCCCCGAAGACCCTCTGGACCAGGCTTTCCGGCAGGTCCCTGAGGACCAACTGGGCCAGTTTTTCCTGAAGGACCTTCAGCTCCTGCTTCTCCCTGTTAGAAAATAAAATATGTGAATGCATTAATAATGAAAAAAGACATTTTATTATTTTATTAAAAGTACTGAAATAGATGTTGTCCAGCGTACACGTTGAGTTTTTCAAGCATAATACCTGTAATGTATATTTTACCTTAGCACCTTTTTCACCCTGTCTTCCCTCTGCACCTGCAGCTCCAGGAGGACCCTATAAACATAAAATTGCATTTAAAATATATATATAACATATAAAAGTAATGCAACTGAAGACTTATTTACAAATACCCCAGTTTAATTTGTAACAGAGTCTAATAAATTGTGAATTTCTATAGCAATTTAGTTTAAAACACTGAGAAAACGCAAAACTCTTTTTATGTACAAATTTTAGTTAGAATATTAAAAACAAATGAAGCACAGATTGAGCAGAATACAGATAATCACATCATATCAATGTAAGGAAACAATAAAGATAAAAATTTTAAAGAAATGCTGATGATTTAGTCACCCTTAGTGTGTTAAATACTCAGATATCATTTATTTTGTTGTATAATTAGGAAGTAATTGAAGGTTTCAGATTTCACTTCCATCATTATATGTGTTTTTAAGATTGGCTCCTTTCTTAATCTTAGAAGATCCATACATTATACATTTTCATAAGATCATGTTCAAACTGGAAAAGTACAAAATTTAAAATCTTGTTGGTCAACAGATATTATATTTTCATTCTCTGGAACTATGTAATTCACATAAGTGGTATAAAAAATCGTATGACTTTTTAAAACCTAGTATTAGAGAAAAAACAGGAAAAAATCTTCATACTCCATATGTCATTCAAAAACTTAAGAAGATATTCTGGTATTTGCATAACTTTTGTATATCTGCATGAATTGCTATGGAGAAATGCTAATTATTATATATAAATTATATATAATTTATATATATTTAAAGCTTTTCATAATACTGCTCTTTGTATATATATATATATTTTTTCCCCATCTTTGTGAGGTATCTGTCTCCCTATTTCTCTTTATTTTTAGCTAAATAAATAATGATTAATTTAGCTAAATAAATAATTAATGATTAATAAATAATTAATTATTAGTATTTTTGAACCAGTTCTTTCATCCATAAAATGTTATTAATAAGAATTCTCTTGCTATAGAATTGTTGTTAAATTTAAATAATGTAACACATGAAAAAGTATTTTGTGAACTTCCAGTAGATCAGTATCAAATACAGGAATGGAATCTGAAGCTTAAGAGCCTAAAGCCAGGATTCAGACTTCCTGGATTCAAATTCTGGCTCTGCCATCAATAAGCTTTGTGATCTTTGGCAAGTTACACACCCTGTGAGTGATTCAGTTTACTTCTCTGCAAAATGTGGATTATAACAGTAGCTATCTCCCAGTATCATCATGAGAATTCAATGAGTTGGTAAATGTAAATGGTGTATAAAAATACCTGAGACATAAAGAACACTACAAATGTTAGTTATTTTATTATTGTTACTAAAATTATTAGATATTGTTATTCTATATAAATTCTATTATTTTACCAATACTTTTCACCATGTTGGCAACCTAAGAGTCAGGTCAAACAAAACTGACTTTCAAAATACATTTATAGACACCATGTCAACAACTTACTTTTTTCCATACATCCTGTTTATAACACCTGAAAAATATGAACTCCATGTATGAAACTACTTGTTTTAACTAGAAAATTGAAAGTCAGCTAAACGATCCCATAATATATAGTCAGATCTTGAAATCTGACATTCAAATTTCCTTCTTACATTCTCTTAGTCATTTGTGAAATATAAAACTTGACATTTCTAATCTTTGTAATAAACATGTAGAAAGGAATCATTTACATTACATAACATATAATATTCAAGGTATCAAAGAAAACAACTACTTTTCAAGCTAGAAATATGCTATAATTCCCACTGTGTCTAAATTTTGTTCCTACTCATTATACTAGGTCATTGATATTTTCACTTATGGCGTCTCAGATCAACACAAGCAGGGCACTTTGTTTGATAGTCCAATACAATAAGAGTGCTTTTGGCGTCTTACTGTGGTGGGCTACACAATATATATAATAAATGCATTCTAAGACATAAAAAATTTATAATTGTATTATAAAATATTTATTTCATTTCATTACTTAATTGATTTTTATTATTACTTAACAAACATTAAGATTCAATCTGAATCTTAACTGTGCTGAAAATTTCTACACAAGTTCAGACATAAGTATAGAAAGTTTAAAAAAGAAACTTAATGATTTCTAGGAAATTGTATTTCATTTTTCCCCAGACTCTCTTGTTTTCCATTTGTTTACTTCAATTTTTGTTATGAATTGTGCTCAAAATCATCAACTGAGATTGAGGTTGGAATTTGGGGAGAGTAGCAGAAACAGTGTTAATTGGTGAAAATAAGGTGAGACAGGATGACTTTCTCTTTCAGATGCTATATTAATATTCTAATGGTGGATACATGTTAGTCTTTCATATGGTCTTTTAAATCCACATTTGAAATGGGTATCAGGCACTTCATCAAACTCAGAGTTCTGTGAACTCATTTATCTCTGAGAGAGTCAATGAATATATCATTAGTAATTATTTTCTCAATATCATCACTATAACTTCATATATTATTAGGCATTCATTGTGCCTCGACCCTAAGATAAGAAGTGCATAAATCCTGTAAGCAGTCTCTTGAGGCAGCAACAATTTGTTAACAATAATATAGGCATTAAAACTTAAGTGTATCTTTTGAATTTCATACTATTTATGCAAGAGGATTTCTGTAGAGAAGCACAAGCTTCAAATATTTCTTAGTGTTAAAGAGTTGAGTCATTTTTGGTGTGCAGATGGTAACTATACTTATTGTGGTGATTATTTTGTAATGTATAAAAAATACATTTTTGGTGTGATGGTTGAAGTATTCCTATTCAAACTGGATAAAACAGCCATAATGACTATAATTTGGGGAATAGAAATTATGAGATTCAACTGAATAATGGGCTTTTCTTTATTCTATGAAGATTTTTCCATAAACGAATGACATAAAGGTATGGGGTATTAACTTCAAGATTGCAATTACACATATGAACTTTATTGTAGAAAAAATTTATAAATATCTAGCTTTAGGAAAAGCAAGTCATCAGCTGTCTAAAATGTAACAAAAATATTGCTTTTACTGCAAGGGAGAAAAGAAAATCTGAGTTTGAAAAGCCTAGAGAATTAAACACAAGTAAACTATAACATGGCCACAAAATTGTGATTCAATAAAGTTTCTTCATCTCCAAAGGATTTCTTCCCTCTTTGAATGAATGCCTGATGTTTATCATGCTGGAAATCCACATTAAATGGTTTTACTCTGTTCTTTATCTCATTTTTCCCATTTTCATTTATTCCTTATATTTTTTCCAGATGGCACAGATTTTTTTAAGAAAAACAGGATGAAAACAGGTGACACACTTTTTTTTTAAGAGAATAGGAAGTTCCCTTTAAAAAAAACTAAACAATGCCTATGGACAAATTCTTGTTTTAGTCATTTCTTTCTCATATATCTGCATAAGCAGAGAGGCAAGGACTTAATATAGTGAATTACTTCCTGTACTATCATGAAGTAATGAGTGTTCTGATTGGAAAATGCCTTGTAAAACATGAAAATAAAATAAGCCTTGGTTAAGTTTCCACCAGTAATCACCGTTACATGAGATTTTCCTTGCTATGAGAAATATACTTTATATAAAATACACAGTATAATCCTCTCTCTACTATTCACATTTTATAATATTATTCTACAATTTACCCATTCTTCCATACATGTTGCAAATAGTTAAGTCTTCCTTATATGCCAGAAATGTGCTGTGCATGGAGAATACAAAAAAAAAAAAAAAAAGTGAAACCCTAAGGAGTTCACAAAGTTTAGTTATGAAGGCAGACAACAAAATTAACAAATACAGTACATTGTAAAACACACAAAGATGAAGTAGGTGTACAAAATAGGTACACTGATCTAGTTAGGCAGTAGGGAAAGCTTTCCTAAGAACCTAATATCTGATCTTAATCTTAGTGTGGGTAGATATGGGAGGGATGTTTCCTTCTAATCTGACCACCCACATTCATGCATAAAGGCATAGGGATGGAAAGAATACATATATGGTATATATGGGCATATATAGTAGGTTAAAGCTTCCTTTGTATTTCTATTACTTAATAATATTAGTTATTGTTTTAATTTTTATTGTAAATTTTCTTTTGACAAATGAGATGGGACTCCTTAAAATTCCATTTAATATATGCAGCTTCAGGTTAGGTTTAAATCTTTTTTTAAGATTTTTTAAATCTTTTTTTAAATAATCTCTAGATTTTTTTTTTCAGTAAAAGGGCTTTGAACTAGTTCTTGGTTTCAAACTGCTATGATAACCTGAGTATTAAAATTCCATGGCTTACTGATATAAACTGTACAATCTTCTAGTGCCTCAAGGAAATATACATTTATTCTCAAGTATTAAAATGCATGAGAGAATGTACATGTACTACAAATGTCAACTTAATTTCCCTACTTGTTCAATAACTGTTAGAATGTTGTTTCTCAGTATCACTGCCACTTGCAACATTCTGGCCAATATTCTATTGGGGGGGGTTATTATCATTTATTTGTAAGAGTCACTCAAGGAAAAATACATTTCTATTCATTGCTACTTCTGCTATAGCAAAATTGTTATTGGTCCTTTTCTGTTGTTCCAATGTAGCAAAACAAAGGATAAAAGAAATGTTAATTTCCACAAAATACATACAAAGCTTACTTAAAATTATGCTTTCTAGATGAACTAAAGGGAAATAAATGGTAAGGCAATTCTGTATTCAATTAAGTCATAAGTGTGTAGATTAGATATTATAATTATTGTATAGGAATGTTTTTTGCTGTTTCCACAAGGGTGATATTAAATTGATTCCTGCATCAAAGACATTGCTGCCTATTGGCTGAATGCAAAGGTTGGTGAAGACAGAATTCTCCTCATCAGCTACAATTCACAAAATTCACTCTGCATCATATCACTTTACGCTCAGGAGCTTTGTGTTCACCCAGTGCATAAACAAAGTGACCTCACAGACATACAGTAAAGTTCCCAAGTACTTCCTTCTAACTCATTTTAATCACATTATTATCTCTCAAACTAGTTCTAAATCCCTGTTGCTTGGCAAATCCATTTTATTAAAATTATATGCAGTCATCATGAATTTAATGCTCTTTTTTTTGGCAACAGTTCTCATAGGAAATTCCTTTACAGTTAATGCTACATGATTTTACATCAACTTACACCAAATAAATAATACAAATTTGTATCCATCTCAACAGAATCACAGTATTCTATACTTCAAAAATACAATTAATTATGAAGTTACTATGAATTTATTGCTAATAAACTTTCATCTCAATTTATATAACTCAAAAATTAGAAGAAAACGTCTTTATCTTATCTGTATATTTTATTTAATATGTTTGTTTTGTTTATAAATGATGGCATAATTCAAAACCTGTATTTAACTCCTTAAGAAGAGCATCCACTCTTTGAACTCTTGATAAATCCATATATTAGATGTAGTGGTTTAAATATACATTTTATTAATTTAGTCTTCACTCCAGCATGGAATATTAGTTATTTTGCCTACTTTATAAATGAGAAAACTGAGACTCAAAGAAATTAACTTATTCTAAGTTGTATTTATAAGTAGCAAAGCAAGAATTTGAAACCAGGTCTATTTGATTCTAATGCAACAGCATTAGAATCAAATTCGGGCTAGTTTGTGCTGATAGTTAGCTATGAAGAGTGTCAGTTTACAGGCTGAGAAAGACCTAAGTAAATAATCTGTATTTCTATTTTTTCATCTTAGCCATCTTTTTTTTTTTTTTTTTTTTAGGTTACGGTAGAACTCTTGACTAGTTTGGCTGGTTGTAATTCAAAAGAATGAAAGCATTAATTGCTACTGTTAAATCAGAGCAAATTATAATTTCAGTAATAAGATTGTTGACACTAATCTTTACAGCATTAAAATATACTTTACTCTGCTAAAGAAAAAAGATTATTGTGTAAAACAGAGAAAGCCAATTAAACCTGCCAATCTATCCAATCCTAATACAGAACACAATTTAACACATTACGTTAAATATCGTTCAGGTTAGATTTAATGATGTCACATTTTAAAAGAAGAAAACTTGCATAATACTGTTCAGTTGGGCTGACCTAAGGTTGATTCTTCTGCTAAATCAAAATGGATGTAAATAGCTTTATAAGCAATGCATAGTCATCACAATCTCATATCATTAAAAATTCATAGATACAAAGTCTTCTAATTTTGTTTCAAAATGACTAGAGCAGAATAAAAATAGCGTATTATATTCGTAAAAATTGTTTTTTAAAATGGGAGGCTAGAACATCTCTAAAATTTTTGATGAGATTATTTTTAACTAATCTCATCAAAAATCAGAAAGGCAGCACTCCACTATAGAATTTTCTAATAATGAAAAGGATGATACAGGGAATGTATCAGTTAATTACTTTAATATCTAAGAGTCTCAGCCTAAAAATGTATAACTTCCTACATGTCACTTGCAACTACTGTAACCCTCTTTCTCCCAGAGAAATAACTACCATTCTGAATTTAATGAATCATTGCCTTCATTTATTTAATCACTTTTACCACTTATGTTTGAATGCTAGACGACATGTTTTTATTTTTTACATATTATATAAATGAGATTATATATCTTCTCCAGCTCAACACTACATATATTTTCTTAACATCAGGTGTTTGAGATTCATCTTTGTTGATTCACACATCTGCAATACAATATTTTCATTGCCATACAAAATTTCAGTTTATGCCTATCTCAGTACACTTATTTTTTCTATATGTGTATCTTGGTAAAGATGTATAAGATATCATCCAGAGCAGGTACCTAGGAATGGAATTATGAGATAGTAGGGAAAGTTCATTGTTAAATTCTGCTAGGTAATAATGAACAATTCCTAAAGCAGTTGTACCAGTTAGCTCACAATAGCTGTTTATGATAATCCCCATTATTTTCTTTTTGAAAAACATCGTTTCCAACATTTGGTTTGTCAGACTTAAATTTTCATCAATTTATAGATGTAAGTGGCATCTCTATGTCATTTTTAACACACGTTTCCCTAACTTCTACACATCCTTTTACGTGTTTGTGGAACATTTGTGTAAAACACCTTTTCATGCCTTTTGTTGATATTTTTCTACTGTTTGATGCTAGTAAATTGTTTATATTTATTTACTTTTTTTAAATTTCAAAATCATTCAGTTTTCAAAATGAGTAAGCCACATGATCCACCACTGTCTCGCTAAAGAAATTAATTCATTCCCTAACTCTGTCACATATTAAAAGAATACATTCCACATAGCAAATGGTACTTAGTTGAACTTATCAAAGATTGTAAGTGAACAATCTGTTTTGACATATTTTAAAATAAAACTGAACTATATAGCACTTGCTGAGAATTTGCTTTGGATAATGGAATAAGCTGAGAAGCTGCCAATGGATGTTAATAAAATATTCAAAATATATTTTTATATAGTCCCTCCTTTTCCAGTAGTTATAATTTGAAGGAAGGTTTAATTCCCTCTGCATCAAAAGCATAATAACCTATACCTATATAAGATAATTTTGTGCTTATTATAACTATTCAATAACTGTTTCATAACTAAAGGCTAACACACTAACATTATTATGTTAATACATATTATTTTTGTTCTTTATGAGTTATCTTATAAATCCTAGGTATAGTAGGCCCTCCCTGAGAAGCAATATAAGTAACTTGCCTAAGGAAATACAGGTAATAAATGGTAGAGCTGGGTTAAAAGTCAGGTAGTGTGACTTCACTGACTTATTAACCACTGCATTAAATAACCTTCCATCATTTGACTGGGAGAAAGAAAAAAATGATTTCATGTTTTCTCAGGAAAGATTTCTACCAATTTTCAAAGATATTTTATATAAGTATTCTTCTGAAAGGTCTGAAGTAATAGAACAGATATTCATCCATTTGGAAATTTTTAAGAACATTCAGACGATAGGCAAAAACAGGCAACAGAGCTCAACATCATGTTACACTTTGTAATTACTTTCTAAGAATAACAGCCCAATGGTTGTTTTGGGATATATTTCTTTTTCTATCAAGATTATGCTTTTGGGCTGCTGACAAAAAGAAAACAAACAAAATAATAATAATAATAATAATAATAATAATAATAATAATGAGAAAGAGGAGGAGAAAGGTAAAAAAGGCACTTGGGTCAGTGAGAAGAAAATTGTATTCAGAGAAAATATTTACTATAAACTAAGTTCATTTCCAGTAAAGAGAAATGTTTGCTTGTAAATGTTGACTCAATTTATGTCCTGAGAGACAGAATTAAAACCTGTCACACTCTGTGTATAGGAAGATGTGTAGTGTGAAAATTCTCCTAAGATAAAGCTACCATTAGAAAACCAGAGTGGCCCCAATTGCTCTGTGTCTTTGGATTACTGAAGAGGAAATGAGCCTAAGAAATATATTTTAATGTTCACCAAATATTTTGTTCATGGATAGGTTGGAAAATAGACTAAAGGAGGTTCAGGAGAACACTGTGTATTAATAGAAGTGCTGCAAGAGGCAGGTCAACAGGATTGTTTTATTATAAAAACAGTATAATAGTGGGAAAAAGGCAGTAAAGCAAATCTCCTAGGGTCCACTGTAGCCAATATTTTGAACAAGACCTTTATATTTTACTATACCTCTTTCTTAAAATCCTATCAGAGTTGTTTGACAGTGTAAAGCAATCTAACATTATATGCTGATTCCTGAGCTCATTCTACTGATACTGTATTCAAGTTTCTATAACATTTTCAACAAGCACTGGAGTTTGGACAACTCATCTCCCTGTAGGATACCATGAGCTGAAATTCAGGGTATCAGTAGAGTCTTTTATAAGAGCCTATGGCATTTGTACAGAGGAGATCTAAGCACAGAGAAGTGGGAAACTATTTTTCATTGTGACAGATTAAACCTGTCAATTAAATTGGATTCTACTTTAATAAGTATTTTGACAAATTTAAGAAATCACTCTCTAGGACATATGTTTTTCAGCACCATTATAATGCGCTGCCTACAGCTTACAAATATAATATAAATTTATACACACAATGGATAATGAGTAGGTGTTTCAAATAAAGAATTTAAAAAACTTACTCTCTTTCCAGGAGGACCTGGTGGGCCAGCCTCACCAGATGGGCCAGGAGGACCCTAAAAAATGTGAAAAATACCTTTTAAGCAATTGGGTATTATTTTATGGCTCCCAGCACTGTTCAAACTCTGGACTTAAGCCAACCTGCTTTCTTCATTTCTCCACATCTATCTTTCCTGGAAAATCTTAGCCCTATTTCAGATACCTAAACTTCCTCCAGATATCTATAATTTGAGCTGGTAAATTCATATGGAAAACTTCTTCACAGCTGGAAAAAAAGTGAATCGAATTCCTTCTATTTAAAACTGTTCTTTTTTAAGTGCTAATTTATATCTGACAAGCATCCAATAGATGTACTAATTAATAGAATTATATGGTTAATAATTCTATGTATATCACATACAACTGTGAACCATAAATCTATTACCTCAAATTTCATCTTGTGCAACACTAGCATTTTTATTCCAAGGAGCACGCAACATGCTGGGATATGACCCACAAGTCTTATCTACACAGAATAAGTCTGTATCTCTTTGACTCCAAGTATCCAGTGGGTATGGCTCTAGAGACAAAGTTATGTTAAGAGTGCAGTTTGCCTTTGACTCCTACTTAAGTTAGTGCCCTCCTTTACTTCCTCTCTAAATAACCTTATGTAGTCAAAGCCCCCTACTGCATTTCCCAAATTAAAAATAAAAAATGAGTGCAAAAATGCTGAGTTCATTCTGGTTAGTAATTGAAGTAATTCATGCTAATAATAGGCTGATAACCTAGTTTTCTTCATTTAATTCTTATTTGTGTTTTTAAAATGACTTTCCACTTAACACAGTTGGAGAGATAGTTCAATGTAATATAATATGACAAAATCACTAGTATGATAGGACTACAGTTTTTATAATGAAGGCTTTGCTTATATTTCTTAAATCACATCAAGTAAGAAATGTTCCATGTAAGACTGACTTTAAACTGGAATTCAAATATACCTGAATGTGTACACACATAGCTATGCATTTGGAAGTATAATTATTTCTGATTATTTATTTAAAATATCTTGAGACTATGCAAAGATTGAATAAAAATAGTGTGCTTACTTACCGGTTGTCCAGGATCTCCATCTTCACCCTTGTCACCACCAACACCATCCTGACCCTATAATGGGCAATAGAAAATGAACCCAGTATTTCTCACTATTAATTAACTTTTATCAGAAAAAAAAAGATATGATGTATCATCTTAGTCCTTAAGAAAAATTATTAACCAGACATACAAATAAAAGTATTATTATATTCTTTCAGTTGTTTTTTTTAAGGATTATGGTATCTCTCTTTCCATAAAATGTATGAAATTGCTATGATATCAAATTTAAAATATAGTATGTTCTTAATATAAGGAAAGGGGAGGATGTAATTAGTATAGAAAGACAGTGCATCCTTTAACCATGAACAAATATGGTGCAGTTTGAGATAGAATTTTCATTTTAGAATGGACTGAGGTAAAAGCAAAAATCTTGTAACTTTGAAATGATAGTAATGCGGCTACTCAGTTAATTAGTATGTACAACTCAAAGTCTGGAAAACTAACCCAATGAAGAGATAATAATAATCATGCAACACAAGTCTGATAGTGTCCAAATATATGAATTTTTATTCTGGTAGTTGTGATTACAGTTTACATCTTCCTTTTATTGCTGTTTTTGGGGATCCACTGAAGTAATTAAGACTTTTCTTTAATTATTAACTGGGAACAATCCCCAGCAAAATAATTCCTTTGTTTTTCTATGATACTTACTGCAGGGCCAGGTTCCCCAGGGGGACCAGGATCTCCAGGAAAACCAACAGGACCCTAAAATAATGTTTTTAAAGGAAAGGAAATAAATGAAAAATTATTATAAAGTCATGATATTCTGAAATTTAAGAGGTAAAAATCATGGTAAAACCATATGAGAATATCTCTCTTCTCCTGTTAGAATTTTTTTAAAAAATGAAATGATTTGAGAATGCTTATGAATACATCAAACAATGAAAAGTCAACTTCACCAGCTATGGGCCAAAGTCTCATGATTTCTAGTCTTTCTATGAAAAGCTTCAGGTGGCTTTGACATAGATGCCACTTTAAAGAGGACCAAGGTCACTTACCGGGTTACCCTTAGGGCCATCGTCACCTGATGGTCCTTTAGCACCAGGCGGCCCAGCAGCACCAGGTGGACCAGCTTCTCCTTTCTCTCCTCTTTCTCCTTTGGGACCCTACACAATGTAAGAAAAAGAATGATTATCTTACAAGCTTTAAATCAGTTTCTTAACCTTAGCATACGAGGTCAGACAATACTCTGCTGTGGGAGATTGTCTCATGCGTTGCAAGATGTTTAACAGCATTCAGGTCTCTTTTGCTTGGATGCCAGCAGTTACCATTCCTCCAAGTGTGATAACCAAAAACGTCTCCAGACATTGCCAAATGTTTCCTGGGAGTGAAATTCACTCTCGGTTTAAACCAATCTAAATTAGAATAATGTAATGCTAATACAGTTCATAAATGTTTACTCGATGTAGCAGAGTTTGCTGGTTTCTTTTGTGGACAGTCCACCAAAGATATATGCAATGAACAGCTTATAGTTCTAATGTTCTAACTTATGCTAATGTAATTTTTTTTTTTCAGTTTCTGTGTGAATCAAAATATGCAGAGGATAGGCAAAATTATTGAACAAAAAGGCTCTGCATTTGTGATGATTCTTAACGGGTTGGAAAGTGAAAGGAACTGAATCACAGCTAGTAGTTAAGCTACATGTTTAAAATACTCTGAAGGAAATATCTGATCCATAACACACTACATTGAAAATAAGCCAGCACTTACGCCTGTGCCTGCTTCCCCAGGAGGCCCTGGGTTCCCTGCTTCTCCAGGCTCACCCTATAAAGAAGAGATCAAAAGAGTATCATAGCACAGAAACAATGTTTCACATTTGTTAAACTTCCTTCAATGATGACCATGACACTTTAAACTAGCCCTTAACTCATTATATTATTTAAAAGGCAGCGGACAACTTTGATAAAAAGAAAAAACTTTTCCTATTACTGACCTTAATACTTTTATTTCTCAAGTGGGGAGATAGAACTGGATAAGCTGGATGCTACAATTCTCATCAGTTAGTTAATACCCAGAGCATTAACCCAAGTTACCACCAAACCACACAAAACAGACATTTGCATGTTTCCTAAAAATTGTGTATTTGTGTTGCATCAATATTCATATTATAATTAAGTTTATGGATTAAACAATTTAAAATGTTTTTTACTAAAATATGAATTTACTTTACTATAATAATCAATTTCGTAGTATTTTGATAATCTTATAAAATTTAGTTAGTAGAGGTCTAAAGAGGTCTAAAGTAGAGCTATAAATAAATACAAAAACACTATTTATAAGATACACATAGATACTTAGATACTAATTAAAACTGCTCTGTTTGAGGATATATATTGGTAGTCTTTATGATCTCCATGTATAGATGTGGATGGCTATTTTATGGCTCAGTGCAATAATAAATAAACCTCCTAGCCTAGTAGGCTTCCCTTATGAAAGTCTGTTACTAACTCTTCACACTTAGAAATGCATACAAACATAATATTCGGTTCAAGTAATCATCCAAGTGAAGTAATACAATACATTCATGTACCATGTTTCTATACAAAATCAGTAGTACTAGAAACTCTGAAGTGAAAATTGTTCTAAATTTTTTTAAAATGTGAGGCCTGAATTTTCTTTAATTTTTAACTCAGCTATTTCCAATATTCCTGGCACAGATCCACTGCTCATAAATTGGTTTGAAATGTATTATATTAAATATAAACATAATTCCAGGGGAGAGACTATTTTGTGTACATAATTTCTTATTCTTTGAGAATATGCACATATTTTAACTTCTTGAATTATCTGCATAATGAGTGAAGATATCAAGTACTTTCTAAGAATTCATTAGTATTATTATGTGTAAATTATTTTCTCTCTCAAGTAGGTAGCAAATATTTCCAATTATCTTGAATAAACTTTACAAGTAAAATATTGCATTTACATTATTTTCAAAGCAATGAATCATTCATCTATCCCAGTATGATGGAAAAATATGCAAGTGATATTTTTATGAGTCATTATTCACATCTTTGAAAAAAACTTAAGCAGTTTGCCATTCAAATCAACTGTAAAATGTCCATATTAAATTCTTTATATATGGAATATATATAGTATACTGCATAACCTCAGTTAGATGTGAAATTTAAAATAGCCAAACTCACACAAGCAGAGAGTAGAATGGTGGTCACCAGGGGTTGGAGAGTGGGGGCCATGGGGAGATGTTGGTTAAAGTGTACAAAATTTCAGATACTCAAGATGAATAAGTTCTGGAGATCTAATATATAGCAATATGACTATAATTAACAATATTGTATTGTGTGCTTGAAATTTGCTAACAGGGTAGATCTTAAGTTTTCTCATCACACAACCAAAAAATGGTAACTGTGAGGTGATGAATATGTTAATTACCTTGAGTGTGGGCATTATTTCACAATGTGACATGTATTGAAATATCAATTATATGCCTTAAAAATACACAATATTTTTTACAGCTTTATTGGAGTATAATTGCTTTACAATGGTGTGTTAGTTTCTGCTTTATAACAAAGTGAATCAGTTATACATATATATATGTTCCCATATCTCTTCCCTCCTGCGTCTCCCTCCCTCCCACCCTCCCTATCCCAGCCCTCCAGACGGTCACAAGGCACTGAGCTGATCTCCCTGTGCTATGCAGCTGCTTCCCACTAGCTATCTACCTTACATTTGGTAGTGTATATATGTCCATGCCTCTCTCTCGCTTTGTCACAGCTTACACTTCCCCCTCCCCATATCCTCAAGTCCATTCTCTAGTAGGTCTGTGTCTTTATTCCTGTCTTACCCCTAGGTTCTTCATGACATTTTTTTCCCCTTAAATTCCATATATATGTGTTAGCATACGGTATTTCTCTTTCTCTTTCTGACTTCACTCTGTATGACAGACTCTAGGTCTATCCACCTCATTACAAATAGCTCAATTTCGTTTCCTTTTATGGCTGAGCAATATTCCATTGTATATATGTGCCAGTATGGAGGTTCCTTAAAAAACTACAAATAGAACTACCATATGACCCAGGAATCCCACTACTGGGCATATACCCTGAGAAAACCATAATTCAAAAAGAGTCATGTACCAAAATGTTCACTGCAGCTCTATTTACAATAGCCTGGAGATGGAAACAACCTAAGTGTCCATCATCAGATCAATGGATAAAGAAGATGTGGCACAAAAATACACAATTTTTATTTGTCAACTATACCTCAATAAAGCTAGGGAAAAAGGAAATACAGGAAATCTATTGACTATGTACAAAATGTTTTCACATGTACCACATTAACTCATAGTGATATCATAAGAGTTAGAACTAGAAGGGAAATAACTGCATATTTTGTGTTTTTTATTAATCTGTGTATTCTGTTGTTCCCCTTTAATCCCTGTCCACTATAAAGTTAAACTAGATTCTGAAATGATTCCATTTGTTTATGGTTTTTTTTAATGAGGGAAATAATAGGCGGTGAAGAGACAGGATTAAATAATTGTCAAAAAATAGTACAGATGAACCTATTTGCAAAGCAGTAATAGAGACACAGACATGGAGAACAAATGTATGGACACCAATGGCGGAAAGGGGGGGTGGGATAAATTGGGAGATTGGGATTGACATATATAAACTACTATGTATAAAACAAATAATTAATGAGAACCTACTGTATAGCACAGGGGAAAAAAAAGAAGGTACAATCTATTTGTAGGACATATATTAAATTAATCTTAAAATGCATTCCAATATACAGTAGATGCAGACAAATACTGTTTGATTCCACTTGTACAAGGCACCTAGAATAGTCAAATTCATAGAATCAGAAAGTACATCGGTAGATGCCAAGGGTCAGGGGGTAAGGGGAGTAGGTCAGGGGGTAAGGGGATCTAGTGTTTAAAGGGGACAGAGTTTCAGTTTAGGAAGGTGAAAAATTCGGGAGATGGATGATGGTGAGAGCTGCACAACAATGTGAACATACTTAGTGCCACTGAACTGTACAGTTAAATATGGTTAAAATAGTATGTTTTATAATATGTGACTTTTACCACAATAAAAAACATTAAAAAAATTTAAAGACAAATTTTTACTACAAAATCTCTTCATTTTGAGAGCAATGCATTAATATTAAATTCTCTAATATATATATATATGAAAATTACCTTTTTTGAGTATTAGAGATAAGTGTGCACAATATAAATAGCAATTACTTAAGATGAAATTAATATTAAATCTATAAAGGTCCCATTTAAAATCTTTGGAAAGGGGATAGGACAAAATCACAAGGAAAGAAATAAAACACTGTAACAAGACTACATTATACAAATTAAATATCTCTAGTATCAATGAGGCTATACCATGTTTATTCTAAGTAATAATAATTGATTTAAATACAATAATATAAATTCTATTAAGAGTATTGGCATATAAAGGAGGTACTAGTTTATACATTTATTATTACTTATCATGTAACTATTTTATCCCATGTTAAGATTAAAGCCCCCTTCAGAAGAGACAGCAAATTACTCTGTATGCCTAAAGTCATAACAGATGTATTCATTCTTAAGGTAATATCCTGTTCTGTCTCCTTGTTTTGAAGAAAACACTAAAGTACAAAATCTATCAATAGAAAATATATATTACATGGAAAACAAGTTAAACTTATTTAAGCAAAGTGCAGCATGACTAAAGTATCTTTGTTTCTCTTTTCTTTTTTTCATTGAATAAGTGACTGGGAATAAATTTTCCAAAATAGAAACGGGGAAGAATTCAAACCAAATCAGAGTTGATGTCAAATATCTGTAATCCACATAATAGTATATTACCCTAGGTTATGAAGAAATAAATAACATTAGGGTTTCATTTCTATCCTGCTGTCACATAGAAACTGTTTTAAACAGAGAAAAAATAAAACTGTGTTTTTTTAGTATAACAAATTTAGATTCAGGTATGTTTTAATTGTAAGAAGTTGAACGCTATCCTCATTGACTGAATCATTCCGTGAAGATTCAAAATTGGCCAAGTATTACCAGATAGGCTTTAAACAAATGGAAACAGTATGGAAAATAAGTTATCCAAAAATCCAAACATCTGGCATCCATGTTTATCTTCAAGGGTAGCACAGAGGATAAAACCATAAAAGAAGCAACTAAAGCACTTAAAGCTTTTCCCACTGCACACAAACGCTTTAGGAAACAAGTAAAATAGGCTGAAAAGACTATTAAATGGTTTTAGAATTTGCTATATCGGCAAAAAACTAAAATTAGAGGCTAGTTCTCACAACTATCTGGTCAGTATTAGAGCCGAAAGAGGATGATGCAAAGGGAAGAAAGAGGAAAGGTGTGGGCCATCTTCATCAGTCTACTGTTATGATACCATTAGACACCAGTCCTCTCTTCTGCTATTCTTTCTATGACAACTGAATTCAACAAAAAAAGAGATTCTTTCAGTTACACTCTCAACTTATCTGCATTTTTCAACACGAAACTTTAAATTTAAGAATATAAACCAAGAGTTGATCAATCAAAAAAACTAGACCGTTTATGCAGTAAGAATTAGATAATAACTTTCAAATATTTCTAATTTAGTAATTAAGAAACTATATAATAGTTAATCATATAAAATTAATTATAATCAAAATGCTAGAATGTGGGTGTTGAGAAGAAATAAACACCAAAGTATTAGGTTCTCAACCTACTACCTTTCTTTTTCTGAGGGCCAAATACTTTGATTAAGATAAATGAATGAGTATGAGATATGCTATGTCAAAATTTTTGAGACTAAACAACAGAATCATTTTTATGATTAGGATAAGTCTATACTTTTGATATTTATTAACAAAACTGAAGCAAACTCAGGAAATTTCTAAGTTTTTTTCCCTGCATAATATTTTATCATATGAAATTTAATTTTCATCCCTCAAAATTGGTAAATTATTTTTTAAATAAAGCAAATAACAATGTTAATTTTCCTGAAAATTATTTTAAGAAATGAGAATGAATGCATAAATAACAAATCAGAGGATGATTTTGAAATTTTCATGAAAAGGAAGAGCAGATATTTTAAATAAAATCATGTTCATGAAAAAAATAAGCTATTCTGAGCCCAGATATTATGGCACATGCCAACTATTTTGAAAAGTGCCAAAGACAGGTCATAGTATTAGTAATGAAAATATAACTCCAAATATGATGAACTGAATGATTAATTCTTTTATAATATGAAGGATTCTTTTCTCGCATTTAAGTCAGTTACATATTTTTTGTTTTTAAGTCAGTTACCAATCTCTTCTATTTTCAATAATGAAGGGTACTAGAGCCACAGTCTAGTCAAACTTAGATGGGTTAGAGTGGATCCTGATTTAATCCCTTTCTAATAACAAAACCTTAATGAAATTACTGAAATTCTCTACGATTCAGCTCACTCAGCCTAAAAATGTGGGTAATAATAGTAATGCCATCATCATGGAGGGGCTGTGTTGATTAAAGGAAATAATCCACTGCTCAGCACAATACCTGTCAATCAAAAATGTGATATCTCTAAATCACTTTTTCTTTAATTATTTAACTATTAGAGCAGATGAGCTGTAGTTCATATAACTATGTGTAAAATACTTAGAAAGACAGAACTATTAAAAGCACTTATAATACTAGCTAATATTGTCAAATTCCTCAATTCTCGCTGTTTCAAACTGTCTATATCACTGCATTCCTCACCTTTTCTCCAACACCACCAACTGAGCCAATGGATCCCGGGGGTCCTTGTGGTCCCTGTAGTGTAGGAAAAGGAATACAGTTACACTTGCTCTTAAAATAAAATATAAAATTACAAATATAAGTCCAGTTATTCTCAGAGGGAGAGAAATATTATGCAAGAATATTCCAAGTCATTTGAAAGATGAGACAAAATGATGAACTTTATTGAGTTGTCAAATTTACTGGATAGCAAATAATTTAATTATACTAAATTGATTTTCAAATTCACCAGAATTTTGAAGATAAGGTAGGAGACTTTCCAACTCTAGTCATGTTAGTTGATACTTGAAACATAATTTCAATCTGTCTGCCTATTGAAGAGATCAGATTTAGAGGATGATTTTGTAGATTTTTTTAGTGGATCAAGATCTGATTCTGGTTAAGAATTATGTAATCCATGCAAAAAACAATATAAACCATCTCTTAAACTTTAAATTACATAGGGGGAATTAAAACCTAAAAGCATTTTTAGTACATCTGTGCCTAATCTATTTTACCCAGTTCTGGTCTGACAAAATTAAAAGCAGGAATAACAGAAGAGCAATAAAGACAAGAATAAATGACTTGTTCTTTGTGAAAAGGGAAAGTCAAATGAAAACAGAACATCAAAGCCTATAAATTTGTTAATGGTAACAGTAAGATAAATATGGCATTACATTCCTGTAATATTGGAACAGTCAGTCAACAATTAAGCTTGGGGGAGGAAAGCTTTATACAGTTGACAGGAAACATTTTTTACATGGTAAGAGGTGCACATATTATCATGCACATATTACTCTAACATATTTTATAGAAGGAAAATATAAAACTTTTAGATAGTAGATGCATAAATAAAGGCTGTTTGGAGTACAGACCTAGGCTAGTACAATCAAGCCAATTACAACCATCTCCTCAAGCAATTGTAAAAGATAAAGGTTAAATTGGAAACAATTCAGCAACATTGTACAGTTATTATGTGCAAGACAGTATGTTGAACTGAACAATGCAGTTCTTAGAGCTAGTATTTCTAATTCACCAATAAATATTAATATATATTGACTGTAAGTTTTGTACCTATATTATATTTGTGAGGACTAGCTCCCTACAAAGCTTTTGTTTTCCTGTAAAATAAAATGGAGTGAGTAAATGATCCTTGAGCTCTTGTTCTCTTAAACATTTAACAGGAGTGTAATTGTCTCCATTATGTCTTGACACTACCTGCTATTAAATAATATCTATATAACTTCAAAATAATTAACATATTTCACAGTCTTACATCAGCTCCATTGGGACCTTGAGGACCTCTGGGGCCTGGAGGACCAGGTGGACCCTGTAAGAGATGAATATTAAGGTCTATGAAGTCTAAACTCAAATGCATTTCTGATATTTCATTTTGTGATTAAGAAAACTAAAAGAAGTTTCAGCCTGCAAAATCATAGTCAGTGAAGCATATCAGTGTTATAAGTCATTTGTGATGGATACAACATCATGTTAGCAAATGATTATTTACACATAGCTATGGGGAAATTAGAACTGCAGGAAGAACAATTTAATTAAAAATTAGAAAAGTCTATTGTTACTATCTGGTACAATGAAGTCATACAGCTAGAAATATTTTAGGCTAGAATATGCTAGAATGCTAGAGTATAAAAGGAACATAAACTTTGAAGCGGAAATGGTGCTTGAGTAGATTTAGAATTCATTAATTCTATATTTTTATTTGTATATTTTTGTTTTGTTTTTTATGTCAGCTCTCATGTTACATATGCTAGAATTGGAATAAGATTAACTATTTAGTTGTCTTCCTCAAACAAAGGGTCTCTCTCTTGGTTGTGCTTTAAGATTACCTTGGGGCACTTTTTATAAAATACTGGTGACCAGAACCCCTTACTTCAAGAATGTATTAATGATTCAGGGAACCATAGCAAGCATATTTAGAGAGGAGTTTGCTATGTAATGATGCTGTTTGAGGTATTAATTAGTTATTTGAATCAGCAATATTTATGTTCTCAGTTTTTAAGTTTATTGTAATAAGAATAATTTCTTATTTGAAGAAAATGAAATCTAATATGCAAATATAAAAATATGTATTCTGAAGGAAGCAAAAATTGGGGGCAATGTTTATTGAAGGGAAAGAACAATTAGGAAATGTATTCATTACATTTCATAGATTTCAATGACCTTGGCTAATTGTTTCCTTAACCAAGATAGTCCTTAATCAGCAAATATATGTATTTCAAGTTTTTAGTTGAATTATTAGACTTAAACTTAGAGGAGAAATCCAGAATCAATAAATGCAAATTTTTATGTTATAGCATTCTGATTAAGACAGAATTCCTTATTAAATTAAGAATTTGTTTCAAAGTACAATTAATTTTTAATACTGTTAACATTTGCTAATTATCTAAATCCTGGGTAACTATTATCTATTATTTACCTGTTTCACATCAAAGTCCAGAGCTAAAGACT
Organism: Pseudorca crassidens; assembly: GCF_039906515.1. Taxonomy (NCBI): domain Eukaryota; kingdom Metazoa; phylum Chordata; class Mammalia; order Artiodactyla; family Delphinidae; genus Pseudorca; species Pseudorca crassidens. The sequence goes on from NC_090297.1 coordinate 90,333,970, forward strand.
AATAAGTAACTGAAGTGTGGCAGTTTATATACACTTCAACAATAAATACACATAGAAATAAAAAATATATAACAATACATCAACCTAAGAATACCATATATGTATAAAACACTACTCCAAAGTGAGAAAGAGAAAAGATAGAGAATTAGTCAAGACTGTGGCGGGAGATTCAATAGCGGCAGATGCAAGTTTGGGTGAGAATCAGGGAGGCATCAATCTGAAAAATCATAGCCTTTAGGGCTACTTTGTTCATACTAATAAACCTTAAGAAAGATGTTAGTAATGTAGAAATTCACAGCATACATCAATTCTAAAACATAGAAACTTACCATGGGACCAACATCCCCATTTTCACCTTTTTCACCAGGTGGGCCTGGCAGACCCTAAGAAAATATAGTAGAAAATAATAAAAGTCATTCATGTATTTAAAAAATATATATTTGGCTAATTTCTAATATAGAATTAAAAATCAAATATAAGTTAAATAAGAACATGGAAATTGAGTCAAACGAACATTTGTCAAAATACTTACAATGCAAATATTGACTATATAGGATGGAATCTTATATCTACATTCACTAATAAAATTTATGCTTTGTCTAATATACTGTTTGATTTCAGTTACATGAACTAAGCACATTATTTGGTCTGGGAATTTATGAATACTAAATCATTTTCTCCATCTTTTATGAGTAGTATATGGAACTACCATTGTAAAACTTTTTTGGAAAAATCTTGTCCCAAATTATTTTAGAACACCTTATCCAAGGGAGGATTTTATGGCTAGGTATAGTCAAAACTCTTTCAAAAATAAATATTCCATCCAGTATATATCCAGGGTTACAAATATCTTCTGAACTTTTAATCTGTTAATTCCACTTCTGAATCTTAAAAACTCATAGGCCATGAGACCTGATATATTACACTTCCCTTATTCTCTCAATCCATTTCCTTTACATTCATTTGCAGTGTAAATGCTTTAGGAGAGGTTTTGTGCTACTGAATAAACTCAGAGCAGCTGCACACAAATTTCACCGGGCCCCGTCTTTATGGAAAAATTATTTTACTTCCTCTTGCTCTTCCTAACTAGTTCCCCCATGCAGAGCTGTTTATATTTCCTCTTTCATATCACAATGATACTTTGTACATATTTGAATGTACACTTAAAAACACAATTATACCAGTTGTTTACATACTTATCCTCACTGGGCAGTGCTCTTTCAGGTGTCAATTTTTTATCTCTAACAATAAGCAGAAGGCCAGGGAAAAACTGAGATTTTAATAAAATGTTGAATTTATGATGAATGAATGAATTCTAAGAAAATAAATCAACAGGAAATGCTACATGCAATAAGATGTTTCTTGTAACACTAGCTATGATAGTTAAAATTCTCAATTATTCCAGATGTTTAATCATAAGAAAACATAGTTAAATAAATTTGGTTGTATAAACTAATGGAATATTATAAGACTATAATTATGATACTAATATTCTAAATATGAATAATGTTTATGATAAGTATTAAATACAAATATAAATGAATGTATACTATAAATTTAACTGTGAAATATGTATTAAAATATGTATGATGACTATTGGACAGAAATAGTAAAAGTGGTAATAGGTTTTAATATGGTAGAATTATGGATTGTTTTAATTTTTAAAATGTTTTTGGGTTTATCATTATGTATATAAATCATACATTTTATACATATTTAAACATTTTTACAATAGTATTTCAGATATAATCTATTTAAGAAATAAAAAATACACGCTACATAAGCTCTACATTTCTACTGATATTTTAGTAAAGTTATTGACTTGGTCCTACACACAGTGGCTACAAAGTATTTGACCAAAACCCACACTAATAAATATACTTATTACCTAGTAAACATGCACATGTAAAATAGTTGAAACATAGGTTTCAAAAAGTAATACTTACCTTGAATGGATAGATGATGATCTTTGATATTTTTATTCTATTTTACCTTATCCTGTTATATTTCATTTTTTAATGCTGGTAATAACCCACTAAATTGTTTTTGTGACCTACTAATTCCATATGACTCTCAGTTTGGAGAGAGAGTACTTTACCGAGTATATTTGTAAACATTTTTTAATGTTCCATATATTCATTTTTAGAGGAAATATTAATTACTGATTTATAATGAACAACATATACCAGAATGTCATTTATTTTTTCTCATATATCATTCAGATGTCTAGGAAAATAGCCTATCATATGTACTTCCCAAACAGTTATCATCATCTGATGCTAGCTTCTAGAATTACTAGAGAAGTTCCTAGTAAGTTTCCTGGGAGGAAAGAGCCAGGTAGTGTTTCTGATTTTAGCCTGCTTAAAAATTATTTGAAAGAGATCCCTAAAATTTTAGATTCCCAGATCTACAACCTAAGAGATTCTAATCCATTGATGGAGCACATGAACTCAAATTCTTAACAGACAAGTAGATTTTTAACACAGATGAAATAAACATTTCAGTTTAAGTCCATTTCCTTAAGTAGTAAGCATTACAGCTTAAACATAATTAAGTTCTTATAAACACTGTATAAATTAACAATCACATTCCTTATCTTCTGTACAGGTTTCCACCACTTTTAGTACAGAGCGCATCTAATTTGGGATCCCCAAATTGAATGGTATAAAATATTTGCTCATAGTTGTCTTTTACTTCTATAATAAGCCCAGTCTGCATTTCCATCTTTTATTTACACATGATTATTCCTAATATTAATTCAATAGAAACCTTCCAATAGAAAAATATTTAAATATTTATTTTTTATGAAGTTTGATTATAGTTTGAGTTAAGACAGAATGTTCTTCTTATTAAAATTAATAGAAACATAATGAGTCAAATTCTCTTGTTGCAGGAACTAAATGTGCAAAATTGCACTCCAGTTTTAATCAGTTTTCACATGTCCTACCTCTTTCCTAGGGAGTAATTTATGCATGGAGAGACTCTGTTTTAAGGTCTGTCAATTTAAAATCATTTACTACATAAGTGATGAAATAAAAAAATGAATTCAGGCCAAGAACTCTCATTCTATATGTCTCCTTCATATGCAGACAAATAGTAAACATAGAAATGAAAAATCAAGTCATTTAAACAGAATATTAGATTATTATTATTTCTGTCTATTATAATTGCTAATATCTATTCTGCCATGAAGACTCAATTAAAGTATGCAGATGTGATTGTGAACATGTTAATTACATTAGCATCTTTTCAGATTCCTGATTTAAAGAGGTAGCTGTGGGAAAAATATAATCAATTTTTCAGGGAACTGATTTCTTGAGTCATCCTCATCAAAGAGGACATTTCTTACTCTGTGGAAATGAAGACTTTTTTATGTTTTATGTTAATATGTTGTAAATATAAGCTACAAGGCACCTTTTTTAATCATGATAACTAAATTTCTAAATTACAAACTTTTGGATTCAGAATAATCAGTTAACTGAAAAAGCAGAAAATGAGTGGTAATATATCCACTGGCAATCTAATTTTTAATGCCTTGTTGTTTTCAAATATGTGTACTTCTCATACATACTGATATATACTACTCAGGATTGCTTATTTATTATTGTCTAACAAGTATAAAAGGGCTAAACACAAATATGAAATGAAGTTTTTACATTTTCCAAGTTGAAAAATAATTATTTTGGCATTAAAAAAAGTAGAAAATTATAACATCATGTTCACTGGTAGACATCCATTGAGTGTTATAACAATAATTGTTATGATAATATAATTATATTTTTACAATATAATTTGTACAATTATATATATATAAGCTAGTTAATATTAAAAACTAATATTCTATGGCTTTACTTATGAAAATAGAGATAAAAATTAAATTTATACAAATTCAACTTTTACTTACTTTTCCACAACTTCACAAAATTTTGAGTACAATGAACTAGATGATTTAATTTAATCATTTCTAATATTGCTAATGTGGCATAACTAATATTCACATGGCACCCAAATAGCATTTAAAACAAAATTTTTTAATCTTTTAGAGGATCACTAGGTAGGTATTGAATAAGCAAGTGGGAGAAGAAAGTCAGATGTTTCCAAAGTTTGTAGGAAGTAGTTAACCTCACATGGAAGAGTGGAAAAACAACTCAGAACAGATGTCTACTATGCAATGTTTTGCCTAAGAACCCAGTTGTAAGCCATATTTGAATGAAAATGTTTTAGCCTACAATGTTTTACAATTTAATATTTCCTCCCCTGAAAGTGTTTCATAAAATACAAATTATAATTGTAAATTTAAGAAGTTATTTTAAATGACCAATTTACTGTTAATTTGTTTATTTTACCTATTATTGTTTAACATTTCTTGTTGTTAGTTTCTGTTAATAGTTGCGATTGACAGTTTGCTATTTATCAAAAGGCTTTTAATTTTTGCCAGCCATCTGGAGTACTAATTTTCTTGCTGTGAGATGTGTGAAAGAATGCTTCTAACATCTTGCTTCTAACTGTCACACTTAAAGAAGGTTGTTATTCATTTTCCAAATACAATGAGGATGAAGAAAAGGGGTGTTATACCTATGGTGGGGCTAAATAAACTCCAGAAACAGAAACCAGGGCTGATGCAGCTTCAGAAAAATTAATAATAATTGATTAAAAGCAGTTAAAGTTCAGATACACATTTAAGTAAAACAGTCATTATACTTAAACTTTGTATCCTAGTTCCCAGATAGAAAGAAGGAAAGCTGTTTTGTTTTACAACTTCCGGAAAACCTGGTGTGAAAAGTAAGTGGGAATGACAAGGTTGTGCAACTCAGAGAACATCTTACCTGAAGACCTATGGGACCCGGAGGTCCTGGGAAACCTCTGGCACCTTCATCACCTTTTTGTCCAAACATCCCCTGCTGACCTCTGGGACCTGGCTCACCATCACCTCCCTAGAAAAGACCAATAAAAATGATCACAAACTGGAAGAATCATGATTCTGCTACAAGTCATCATAAAAATGTAGCCATTTCTAATTTAATCAAAGACAGTTTATTTATAAGTTACCAAGTACAAAGTAAGTTACATTTCCATTATCCACTGCAAATATACCATTGTTAGTTTTGCTTACATTATTTGATTCTGAAATATGACTGATTTTGATTTTCTCACGTATATCAAGTGAAGTAAAAGCTATTTAAAAAGGGAAAATAATGTTCGAAACTGTCTATGAAGTACTTCTCAACTGTTTATTATCTATCTTCAAATGAAGTCACAGTGTTTTTTGTTTATAAAGATCAGCTTGGTTAGCTATATTAGATAATTTAAACTTGATTTAATGTTAAGCATACAAACTTATTACCACATGAAATAGACTGGTTATGTGACAGTTCATAAATCTGATCAGAGAACGGTAAGGCTTTAGATTTGCTGAACAAAGGGGAATACTTACAGCAATTCCAGGGGCACCAACTGGACCTTGAAGACCTGGTGGACCAGGAGGACCCTGCGGTGAGATAAAAATCTGTAATTTTGAAACTGAAACCAGAGGAGCCTGAGCTATGTAGTGCAGAGCATTTGGTTGATCAAAATCTATTAATCATCTCTACATTTCTTGGGGGAAAAAAAAATGTTTTGGCATTCAGTACAGTCAACCATTATTTATTTTACTCCTTGAGACTCAGACTTGCCTACTTGCAATCAATTTTAAATTGGCAGTTATTGAAAGCATTCTCAACTATAATGTTGTGGATATTTAAAAATGGATTTCTATGCTAATATAAATCATGTTGAAGTTTCACACTTGAAAAATTTCAAAATACCAGATTTCTTTAATGAGATATGTATGTGTCAGAAAGAGCACATGAAAAAAGCATCCATATGCTATCTTCTAAATGAAAAATAGGATGTGGGGAATTCTATATGACAGAAAGTAATGATATATGAAACCTCAGAATTTTCTTTATATGTAAACACATGCAAACTCAGTATTATATATTAAGTATACTGGAACTCCTTATTTTGAGCAGTAGATTTCAATGGCTTTATGAGTCTTACATACATAAATATTACTTCTTAACTGTCCTTTTTTCCAACATAAATAACTGATCAGGCACTATAAAAGATCCAAACATTAAAGAGTCATTGGATTGGATTGCTCTTTTTCTTAAAACTGCCACACAGTGGGAAGAGTGCTTAAAGCATAGGTTCTGGAGGTATGTGTGGTTCAGGGACCACTGGGGTACCTGAGTCCCTGTCAGGTTTCCACTAGGTCAAAAATCCTTTTCATAACAACTTTAAGATATTATTTGTCTTTAAACCATATGGTATTCAAACTAATGGTGCAAAAACAATGGAGGGTAAAATTGCTGATGATTTAGTCTCATTCTGTGGCTTTTAGGGTTGGAATTATTGCATTTCTTAACACATAATTTGAAAAGAGGTTTTATTAAAATTGACTGAATCTCAAACTGAATAGTTCCCACAGAGGTAATATAGTAGTAATATTATAATCTTCAGAGAGGTAAGGGAATAGTAATATGAAAAAATATCCATGGTTAACACCAAAAGGAGTTAAATGAATAATGCCCCCTCAATAAGAAATAGGAAACTTACATTTTCTCCTTTGTCACCCTTGCTGCCTTTTTGTCCTGGTTCACCGATTTCACCCTGTATTTGAAAGATTTGAGTTAAAGTTTATCTCTAATATGCCATACCTGCCATTGCATTGTCATCACTATCATTGTATGATTATATTTTACTTTAATGTAATTATGTGTTAACATTTAATGTCACAGTTTAAATTGGAAAAGCCTGCTTCTCACTTTCTAGTATTGACTAATATTGATTTCTAATATTGATTAGTATATAGACAAACAAAAGTGAACTGGACTTTGAGGAATACTGCAGCTGGATTTTTAATTCACAAAATCAATTTTGTCTGAAATATTACCAGTATAAACTAATAATGAAAATACATTAATTTATATAAAAATATAATTACACATTAATCAAAAATCAGTTATTTTTTCTCCTAGTTTTCCAACTGCTAAAATGTTGCACATTATCAGAGCACTGGTTAACAAATTTTGTTATATAATTTCACAATAATATTAGAAAATATATTCAGTTCAAACACAGCATAGCTATACATTCAAAATTAAGAGCTTAGAATCTTTACTTATAAGTTAGTAAAAAATAGGGAAGTATAGGATTATCAAATATGTATGCAGCTCATTCTTAAATTTTAATTCTGCAATATCCAAGACACCACAGCTAAATGTATACAAGTAATTAATTAAATTAATTTCACATTTATTTCAGAAACATATTTAAAAATAGATAAGCAACTTTGGCATCTGTTATTTTTTCTCACTACCATTGTTCTTGTCTTGTTTATATCCTACATACTATTTCCTGGGAAAACAATAATTCTCAACCTCTAAAATAAAACTTTTGAGCACAAGGAAGCTGTATTGAAACTTTGGAAAAGATATCTTTAGATTTGACATCTAATCTTAAAAGAGATTATATCCAGGATTCTTAAGGAAAAATTTATTTTTCACAGGATGCACTAATATGAATAAAGAGCACTCACCTTGTCTCCATCCTCTCCTGGGGAGCCAGCAGGCCCAGCAGGCCCTGGGAGACCCACAGGGCCTTGTACTCCATCTCTCCCTGCGGGGCCTTGGGGACCTTTTTCTCCCTGCATTGAAAATCCAGCAGGTCATTACTTTGCCGTAAGAAACCTATAAATTAGCTATTGTTACAATTTTTAAGTACAGCTACAACAGTCATACTCTGGCTTCCATATTTGACAAGGAAATTGCTTTGATTTTCCCCCAAAGTATATTTTCCCAATATATTGCTATTTCCTAGTAGCAAATGATAACACAAAAGATCTCTACATTCTTTCGTGACTAAGAATACTAACACTGTTAACTATTTATGAATCTCAAGTTATGGGTCACAAAAACAATTAAGACCCAACTTGGAATTTTTCTTTCAATCACACATTTTCAAATCAAGCATTATATATTGATAAATCAGATGCTCGATGTTTGTGAAAACTCACTGACCCTTTACTCTTTTTCTGTGCTGCTTGTATACCCAACTTTATAATATGCTTTATGTGTAGACTTTTTCTATTTTTTAACAATGTTTCATGAATTTTTCTAGATTTTGATATTTTCTTTCATTGCTGCTTTTACTGATTCAAAATGACAAGGCTGTTAGCTTTTTAAAAATTTTTGTTTACTTTTTGACAATGACATTATTTTCCTCTTTTTAAAATTTAACTATATTGTGTAGTTTAAAAAGTATAGGCTTGAGGGCTTCCCTGGTGGCGCAGTGGTTGAGAGTCCGCCTGCTGATGCAGGGGACACGGGTTTGTGCCCTGGTCCGGGAGGATCCCCACATGCCGCAGAGTGGCTGGGCCTGTGAGCCATGGTCCCTGAGACTGCGCATCTGGAGTCTGTGCTCCGCAATGGGAGAGGCCACAACAGTGAGAGGCCCACGTACCGCAAAAAAAAAAAAATAAAAAAATAATAAAATAAAATAAAAAGTATAGGCTTGATAATAAAGATAGCAAAAAATCCTTTCAGAGCTTAAATAAGTGATTTCCTAAAAGTCAAGACTTCATCAGTTCTGTACAAAATTATTCCTGATTGCAGTTGGTGGTTCTATCTTTTCTCCCATTACGCAAGCTGGGAATCCATGTCATTAGTTCCTGCATTTACATTATCCTGCTCCCCACCCCTCTGTCCCTCACCACCTCCTGTCCATTTATGATGACTAAGTTTTATCTCTTGAATATATTTACTTCTCTTTATCTCCACCATTAGCATCTTACCCCAAAATACTAGTAGGCTTCCTCTCAACTATTGAAATGTTTCCTTCTTATCTCACATCTATTCTTACTTCCAAGCTATCCTCTGTACTGCAATCAGAGAGACAATCATCTTACCAACATTCTTTATAGTCAATTTACTTGTTTACCATTCCTAAGGTAAAGACCAAGCTGCTAGTGTGGTCTGCCATTACCTGGCTCCTACTACCTATGGAACAGCCTCTAGCCTCCCTTGCCCTTGCTCTCTATATTTCAACCCATGTAGATCTTTTTTAGTTCAACTTGATGTCATACCCTTCCTGTCACTTGGCCTGAGCACATGTTGTTCACTTAGCCTGGAATGCCCCTAGGAGGACCCTCCACTTAGTTAATTCCTCCTCATCTTTTACATTCCATCATCAATGTCCTACCCAAGGAAAGGCTCTGATTCCAGCTTAGGTCCCTCTGTTATAAGCTGACATACACCAGTACATTTCCTTATATCATTAGCCAGAGTTTGTAATTATACAGGTACTTAGTGATTCTTTGTTTATTATCTAAAGCCCCATCAGACAATAAATTGTGTGAGGGCAGAAGCTGTCTGATTTTGTATTCCATTGTACCTAGCTGGCCTATGGCCCAGAGTAGCCATTTAAGGCTAGTTAGTTAATTGCTTAATGACAACAAAAATAACAAAATGTCTATAAAACAAAGTTAAAAAGTTTATTACTTTATTGGGTTCCATACAATCTTATTGTATTTTTCAAAACTATGCCATAATTATCATTTAACACATACCTCTGATGTCACATTGGAGACCTTTTATTTCCTTCAAATTAAATATTGCAATGTCTCAAAACTATCTCCACTCATAAAATGTGCTGTGCTATTCACAGTGAATGTCACTATTTTGAACACATGAGCTGATTCAGATATTTCTCCTTAATTTGGATTTCCTTGAGAGACTGAACTCCAAAAAGCAACCCTTTTATATGAGAGTATCTGTAAATAAGACAGATTAATTCTTAACTGCCTTCATTACAGTACACATAATCTCTAGCCAGGAATCACCTGCTGTTTATTTCTTCTGATCCTGGTCTGTGTGGAATCTATACCACTATATCAGATTTATATTTGGGTTTAGGAAGAGGTAAAAGACTTTGCTTAACATCTTAGCCAACGTCTCCATCAGTTTTTACTAAACGTCTGCATGGAGGGCTATGGGTATTTTCACCCAACACTTCTATAACCATTTGATGCTACCATCCCTAGATAGATAACTTCTTCAAAAGTACTACCTAATACTGTGTCCAGCACTTAGTAGCTCTCAATAACTATTTGTTGAATAAAAGAACAGTGGAATGAACACCTTGGAGTTTTTGTTGGTGGTGGGAATAACAGAGAGAACAGGTGGGCAGAACATTCTCCTCTCCCTCCCTCCTCATAATACCACCAATCACCAACAAAACCTGGGCCAAATCTTATCTCTGAAAAGGGCTTCTGTCAATAATTTCTCCTCTATATCACCAAAGTAATTTATTATCATTTTCAATACTTTTCCATATTCTTGTCTTTGTTTCAATATTTCACTTTTTCTTCATAAAGTCAAGGTATTTAAAACCCAGCCTTCAACTTATTATCTTCAGAGAATTCTTGGCTTCTCTAATAAGTATATTCTCAATTGGTATACTAAAGCAATGCATATCTGTTTTCTCTGTATACATTCTTCATTGTGTTGTGCCAATATACGGGTGCCCTGAGTTTTTGAATGAACTTGTATGAAAGGGCCTGAATCTATATCTTTTATATCCCCTCCCAGTGCACAGTACACTATAAAAGTTTTATGGACAAATCTTTAGGTCTGAGATTGGTTGGAAATTATAGAAATTGTAAGAAGGAGCCAAAGAACAATTTTTTATAGTTGTCTTTTAACATCTCAGAAAATAATGTCTAAATTTTCAACACATTTACTAAGCTGGAAATACATTGCTTTAAAAACTTCTCAGCAATTAAAAATGCTTTCTCTGTCACCAAAAGATTCTAACCACAGGTGATATGGTCCTATTCTAAATGTGTCTAAAAGGTAGTAGATTACAGAAAAACAGTCACTTTAATTTGGAAATACTTAAACAAGATCACAAACAGTAATGTCAATGGACAATGAAAGCAACTTGCTAAATCTCACTCAACTTGCTAAAACTAGGTCCTTAGTGATTAAAAGGTATTTTGAAGATTATAGGCTTAAACTAGATAATATATTTCAAAACTTACATATACACAAAAGTATTGAACTCATATTTTTTGCATACAATGATCAGCAATTTTTATATATATTTACTGAACAAGTTTGTGTTTTAACCTTGGAGGATGAGAGAATGCTTTAGTTGTTTTAGAAAATTAATATGATTAAGTGAAAAGCAGGAACAAAATTAGGGGAGAAATCTTGATGATGAAACTTAAACCTAATGAACAGAATATATCCATAATTATTAAATAAATATAAGATAAAATAATTGACCAGATGTTTTCCACCTCTTTCACTGTAGATCAAAACTCAAATCACACGAGAAGTGCAGCCTCTTTCTATGCATTTCACTTACAGACCATGAAAGTGATTGGAAATTAAGTTGTACTACAAGAGGAGTGAAAAGTGAACACTTTTCTAATATAAAGCAGCAAAGTATGGTTTTAATCAAAAGTCCAGTTTTATCTTTCAAAAGGAACAAACTCAGAAGCCTTTCACATTAATAATATCCAACTCCCCCACAGATATTAGGGTTTCATAAAATGTGGAAAAATGTCATCTCATTTAATGAATTTGAAATTTTCTGTATTATAAATATAAAAATAAGTGTGTTTATATGCCAGGCACATATGCAGAAAGAATGCAGTGGACTATGAAGAGCTAATATCCTTGAATAAAAAGTAATAACTTGTGCAGGATGACAGTATAATATATTCCTCCTTGAAATTACTTACAGGAGCACCTTTCTCTCCAGCTGGACCAGGAGGACCCTGAGGTCCTGGTCGCCCTGGCAAACCAATTGGGCCAGCTGTTCCTGCTGACCCACGTTCTCCTGGTGAGCCCTAGCACAGTGGAAAAAAGGTATTTTGTTATTAATGATGGAAAAATTTACACTTAAGAATCACTTATTTAGTTGTGAAATCTTACAGTTTACATAACATAAAAGTCACTTTTAGACAATTTTAAGATCTCAGACAGGAACAGTACTCACAATTTAAAAGATTAAGTTCTAGCCCCAATATTAAGCACAGATACTAAAGTTAAGAAATACTGATAAGAAGAAAAATATTTCAAAATTATATATCTTTAATATTTTACAGATGTTTTCTCTTTTCATTTAAGTGTTCACAATTGTTCACAATGTTTTATAAGACATAAATCCAACAGTACCTTCCTATACAATTTTCTCCCTGTATTATTCTGGATTGGCATGATACACTGTCTAGACTAGCATTTTTCAAAGTGATTTCTGGACTTCACCTCAAACTTGCTGAATCACAATTTCAAAGTCCTAAAAATGAGTTCAGAAATTGTCATTGCTTTGAGGTACAAATATAATTTTTTACATAATAAAGTCCAATAATCACTATCCCAGAGCTTGGACTTTTTCCTGAAAATAAGTCCTTAAATTTATCTTAGAATTCTGTAGGGACCATTGGATTTTATTATGAACACTAACTAGATAATTCACATTTGACTAGGTACGTCCAATTGAGTTTCAAAATAGAGGCTATATATTTTCAATTAGTTTGCTTAAAAAATACCTAATATGTAAAATTTTAAAAAGTGTGGATACTGCCTTCATATTAATTATCTCTATCAACAATTTAAGAAAACATTATTTAAAGCAAGAATAAAAGAAATGCAAATGTAGATTTACTAAGTCATGTATAGGTCAAAGATAACCTATTTACCATTTCCAATTTTATTTATTGAAAGATAACAAGAATATTGTCTTTGCATTAGATTCCTAAATGGGTGGCTAAGTTTTAATTTATCATTTTCTTTCAAGATTGAACTAATGTGAAATATTAGAAAATATGATTATTAGCAGATTTCCTTAATAATTAAGAAGTCTAAATAATAACATCATCATTTTAAAACTCAAAGAAATGATTTATAAAAGCTGGAAAATATAGTACTGTCACATTTATCTTCTAATATTACTCTCCCTATGTAATTAGAAGTCATTTTATTATACAAATATGAATTATTGACTTTGTTCTAATTTCTATTTTTATTAGCTAGAGAACTAACTAAATATGAACACAAGAACAATGATAATGACAATTTGTATTGATGTAGTGCTTAAGAGTTGTGTGAAAAATAAATTTTTACCAATCATAATTCAAATACTAAAGAAGAAGAGATTACAAAGGAAAACTTCAGTTAGTATTTTTTAAATAATAAACATCTGTCCTCTGTCAAAATGTTATTTTTAATCTAATAATATTAAAATATTTTATGCAAAAGAGTCAACCACAAGTGGTGTGACTGTTAACCAGATGGCAGACTTTGGATGAATGATTCCAGAGGCCAATGCAGAAATTAAAAATGGGAATAGAGTCCTCTGAGTGCATTCAAGAAGTGCAGCCCTAAAAGTGGAAGGCATGCAAAGATTTGTCTCTACTTAGCAGAGACAGCAAAGAAAGAAAGGAAGCCTGGAGGCTGAGGAGGTGGGCAGGGGAGGGAGGAAGATGGACAATGAAAGAGAGAAAAAGAGAGAGAGAACAGAGGAGGAAGACAAGGATTAAAAGGAGGAGAAGGAGAGCAAGGACCCTGAAATTGAGAGGAATGCAAAGAATTCTGAATTACAGAAAAGAGAGAAAGAAAAAGTTCAGTAATGAAAGCACTCTTTTTTGGTGTAAGTATAAGCAGAAAACAATATACAGTGTGACTAGGGTGATTCTGTTTTATTCGGGTAAACACTATCATCCCTAAAGATAAATCTCTAATATCTGAAAATCTGATTTCTTGAGGATCAGTGTGCATACAAGGTGGGTGTGTTACATTTTCATTTTAATATTTTACTTGTAAAATCTCACAAAAGCATTACTACCCATTAGTGTTATCAAATCTAAACTAAGCATCCAATTTAAGGGCTGAAATATTTTATTTGTAATTGATGATACAAAAAGAGATGCAATTTTGATATGTCAGGTCATGAAACCTTTCTCTTTGATCCTGTTTTAAATTTAAACCCCAACTTTTCAAAGACTACCTGAGGAAGATATCATTTTAGACTGTGTTGAGCTTGACAGCTATGAGACCAGAATGATAAAAGAGGAAATTCACTAGAAAACGGATGTGTATATTAAGAAAATTTATTATTTTCCAACTATTGAGTCTACTAAACAACTATTGTGCTAAGTACTTTACAAATGCAATATAATTTAATTCCTGTATGACTTGTTTACTTTTCAGGTAAAGGCGGCCGTAAGGCCCAGTGTCTAGCTCATGCGCCCTGATTCACACAAAGTTTCTTCCTGCAATACAGAGTACTTCATAAATGGTGAAGAAAAAATTCCCTGGTTGTTTGTACCACAATAATTCACACATATTATGCTAAATTTTAATAAGTAGAGGAAATAGAAGCCATTTAAGACCACTTCTACCAGAACAAGCTCACATTGGTTGAACACTTTCTAAAATGAGAAAACTTGAAAGAATTAATGGCAATGCTTATCTCCTTTGTCCAAACAGTCATTCTCTGACATTCATACAGTCTAGATATTTTTGATAACAGCATGCTCTGCAGTGATTTTATTTTATACATCTATAAATGAAAAGTGAAAATCTCTGATGATACCTACTGATTAAGCACATGCTGTTATCAACATACAGAACTTATTTAAATATTCCCAGGTCAACTTGTAAGAGTAAGCCTTATGAATCCTTTAATCCCAATTGAATCACTGAAGAAATTCCATTAAAAATGAAAATTTAAACCCGATATTAAAAAGAGAACATATTTAACAAAAATATAGTGAGACTACTCTCTTGTGACACTGATTGGGAATACAAAATGTATTATGGCAGGCATCAGCCCTTAAGAAGCTCACACTGCAGATTCATTTTTTTCCATAAAGGCTAGACAGTTATAGTTATAGAATTTATTGCATTGTCCTATAACTGGCTATAGTGAAGAACAGAGGGCTTTATATTTGTCAGATAAGTGAACAATTACATCTAAGATGAACATGTTTGGGTTTAAACATAGGTTAAATGGATAATAATAGGCTCACAAAGGTAAAATTTTTGCTTGTTTTTTAAATTGATCTTCAGCCCTCTGAGTACTTACTGGCACATAGCAAGCCCTACGTAAAAGTGTCAACTGTATGTGTGATCTTTTCCTTCTCAGCACTGAAACCAGTAGCTTTCCCATCTTGAACAAACTGATTAACTTCTATTTGGCTCTATTTTCTCGCCAACAAAATAGGAACAGAAATAATTTGCCCTCTGTTTTTTCTGATATTATTGTGTTGATACATCTAAAGTCTGTCCTAAAATATGAATGCAACAGATGTTGGAGTACTGTACATGAACAGCTACATACTTTAAAAGTAGATATGCAATCTCAAATGATTGCAGAAGTTAAATTTTATAGGAGAGAAAATTAAGATCCAGAATGTGTATGGTATATCTAAGGCCATACAGTTAAAGAGTAGAGCTTTTCCCACAAAACAGTATTTTTAGTCCTAATTTAAACTGTTTACATACTCATCTCTATAGCAATGATAAATATTTTACCCATCAAAAGTGCTTAACTGGAAAGAACTCAGAGAAAAAGAGGCTAAAAACTATAAAAATATTTCCCCAATGTATGATTTAAATAGCAATGGACACAAGGTAAATTAAAAGTTTTCTAAAGGTATGTATGGAATTACAGGAATCATAACAATCGTAATATCATGAAGTATTCTGTTATTTTAATACTAAACAGCAACCACTATAGGTCACTTATTTTCAACTGAAGGTTGGACATTTACTTATTTTTAAAAGAGAGGAATTTACATTTTTATAATTAGTGACCTCTCTTTAAGTTTATGTTAGCTTTATCCTCTTCTGCAGCCCTTTTCCCTAAACCTTGCAATGGTAATAAAACACAAGTCAATAGCATCAGTTTATTTCCTTGAAGCGATGAGAATAGTGGTTATTTCTCTAACTCTTCACACACAGGAGAACCCCAGATAAATATTTTCTGTTATATTCACTGGGTGTTTCATATTCTGAGAAGCATTTGTAAAGTAAAGGAAAGAGGTAAACAGAGAAATCATCTCATCAGCTTTCAATTAGCCCACTAGAGAGAGGAAAAGAAACATAAACACAAGTCCTTATGAACAGAGCTATACAAGAAGAAAGCAAAAAAAGAAAAAAGTCTGCCCCTCTCTTTGTAAAGCCAAGTTGACCTTTGTGGCAAAACTAGTTTGAGGTAATTTTCACTCTGCAAATTACATGTATTTGAGATCAGATAAGCTGAAAATTCAGGTAAAATATCAAGCATTACCAGAGTTTAAAACATAAATTCTGAATGATTAAGTTAAAGTCCTACAATATCTCAGTCTTCGGTCACTGATCCCACCACCATCTGTCTACATGATTCATCCTGATTGGATGTCATAATAGCTCCCTGAGGTCTAACCGTATTCCAATAGAGAAAGTGTGCTTTAATTTTAAAAAGAATAGCATATGACCCAGTTAGTAAGTATAATCCTTCTAAAAACTTTTCCAGCTCCTTGTTTGAGAAATAAGTAAAAAGCCAGTGAAAAGAAGGTTCTCTGGAATGGGATGTGGACAAATAATTAGAAGAAATAGGAATTATGATAAGAAGGGCATATAAAATCCTAAGGGAGAGACAACAACAGGAAGAAATAATAGCACATAAAGAGGAAAAGAGAGAATCATCAGGGGACAATCATGAAATAGGAGTCATAGGAAAGGAATAAAGACTGATACGTTGCACAGTTGTGAAATCTTGGACTTTTACCTTTTAGCAGCTATGTGCCTGCCCCCTCCCCATATACATTCTCCATATTAACTCCCACTCCTGGGGACGGGGAAGAAATGTGGTTGTAAGGATAGAGGGCCTTTACCCGCACACTATTTTATTTTTTTAAATCTCCTTATTTTTAGAGAAATAACTGTTGGCAATGAGGAGATTTTTTTAAATTATTATTATTATTATTTTATCTTTTGGCCACACCGGGCGGCATGTGGGATGTTAGTTCCCCCACCAGAAATCGAATCCATGCCCCCTGCATTGGCAGCGCGGAGTCTTAACCACTGGACTGCCAGGGAAGTCCCCGAGGGGACTTTTTTTTTTTTATCAGAAAAAGCATATGAGGGAGAGATTATTCAGGGAATACATTTTCCTTGATTTTGTTTTATGAAAATATAGGTGGTAAATGCAATCTGAGAACTCGTTTGCATAATATATTTGTATATACTGTGTTAACATAAATATAAAATGTTTACTCAGTTTGTGTTCAACATATGAGAAAAATGCTGTGCTGCCTTCCTCTCTTGCTGTTCAGCCCCTTGCTTCTTCCTGCCTTGCGTGTGTGCATCAAGACACCCACTTAGCGAGTAAACCCCCTGAGATGAGAAAACATGCCCTGCTTTGATGGGCATCTATTACCAGCTTTTTTGTACATCATCACGCATACAGAGAACGCTTGGTTTTTGCCAGATTTTAGAAGCCCAAAGTCACAGTATCCTGTTGGGATAAATTTTGTTTGTCTTCAGCAGGAGCACTAAAAACTGTTTCTCAATATACATTCACTCCGAGTAGCTAGACCTTCAGAGAACTATGACATTGAGATACCAATTCTTTGCTAAGAGGACTAAAACAGTGATGAAGACTTCAAGACTAAGTCTAACCCATAAAAAACTTGCTTTTCATAGATCAAATTGATTTTTATTTATATCTTTAACTCCAACCTAATTCCTTTAGGGAAAATACATTGTTTTCACTTCGACTTCTTTGTTCTATCTTTTAATATATTACTCATTATTTAATATGTTATTTTATCTATTCCACATCCATCATCCTCAGTAAACCATAAGCTCTATGCAGGAAATGTCCATTTAATGAATCTATAAAACTCCAGCTTAATAGATTGGTGTATTCAGATATTTATTTAATTATAGTTTTCCATAAGAAAAGACTTACAGCAGCTTACAGGGAAGACATAAATAAAAGATAATATAAATAAGAAATGTTAGGTAAGAAATGTAAAGAAGCAAGTAATTTTTTTATTGGCAAAAAATAGGACTAACAATATTAGTAATCTAAAAATGCATACTAGAGACCAAGGCTTTTCCCAAATGCAGGTCATGATCCATTGATGGTTTACGAAGTCAATGCAATGGGTCTTGTACAGCATTTTTAAAAAGTAACTCTAATAAAATAAATAAGATAATATTAAAGTACATTATATGTACTTTTTGTAGAGAGTTGAACGCAAAAAGTTACAAAAACAGTCAAAAAGCAAGGAGTTATCTTCTCTACTGTGTCCCAAATTTGACTCCATTATTTCCATAAGCCATAACAAAAAGAGAAATTTAATTTTCGTTAACAGTTGAAAGAAAAAAAAAAAAAAACAGCTAACTGCTCAAGAAACTACAAACATTTCTAATGCTATTATTAGTAAGAGATTTCTTCTGAGGATACTCATAATAGGAGCCTTGCATACAAATCTCCCATATCCTCAAATAGATACTTTTGGTTGATACAACTCTACACGTTATAGTTTCTCTAAATACAAGCCAATGGCATCATAGCTAGACCTATCAGAGTTCAATAAACCCACTTCTATAGGCTGTCATAACAATGTGATACAAACAGTCTGGCCTATGTTTCCAACTGAATAGATTATGAATAAAAAGAATAGATGTTAAATATATTTATAAATGTATACATGTACACAGGTATAGATGGATGACTATTAAATACATTTTGCTTTGTATGGGCCAGAATATATTGAAAGGGTATAGTGTTTGACATGCATAACTGTGACATGTACACACTTTACAAATCTCACTGTGAGCAAGAACTGTTGATAAAAATCCTGCTTTTAGTTTTAGTTCATTGACGTCCTATGCAATGAGGGAATTTATTATCTCTCTAGTATTCCAGAAAGACAGCACAACTACTCTCCTTAAGAATTGTATTCTAAGGAAAAAAGTTAAGGATTCAATAGTATACTGGAAAATATTTATGGTCATTAAGGATCCAACTTGTACATCCGTTTAAGCAGTTTAGTCTTTGATTCATTCAAGTTAAGAATGATTATAAAGAGCACATATAGGAATATTAAAGCCTAGTTAGCTGTAATATTAGCTTCTCTAACTCTTTTCCTTTTGACAAATTTTTCACCAAAATAGAGAAGGATGAAGAGGACTTGGAAAACTGCAACTGAGAGAGACAGAGAGAGAGGGAGAGAGAGAGAATGTTAGGCCAATGTTTACAGAGTAAGAGATACACATGTCTGGAAATGGGTCTATGTAATGTGCTGTGGTGTTTCGTTTTCAAAGGACTATGAACTTGGGCAAGTTGTTTACCTTCTCTAAGTCTCAGATCCCTTGCCTTTAAAAATGGAAAGATAATATCTACTGGGCCAGGTTGCAAGAATCAAATAAGATAACAATTATAAAGTTCTTAGCATGAGTTGAAAGAATAAATACTCTTAATAATTTCCTTTCCCTTTTCTACTTCCTTTACCATCCACATCTTTCTTTACATTTTTTCCTTAGAGAACTCATCACTTTGATATTTTTTCCTTAGTATGCATATGTGCTGAATCTCTATCTCTCTCTGTTCCTGTGAATTTTAGTCCTGCACTTACCAATACTTGGTCAATATCCCTAAGGTAAATTTAATATGAGATTGATACAGACTCAGGAGTTCTACAGGATACTCTTACACCTTTATCCTTATGCATTACAATTTCATTGTCTCTCACCAACTGACCAGATATTTTCCTCTGATATTTCGATGTCACATCTTTGATCAACATTGCAAAATGGAACATGTTATCTTTCTTGCCAAAGAAGTCAGCACTTCTTATTCTTTGTTTATACTCTCAGTTGCAAGATAATCCCCCTAAGTCTTTAACCTCAAAAAATGAGAATTAACATGAACAAATTTTCTGAATAAATTATAGTTTACATCTAGAAAATCAACAACTTTTGTTTTAATCGTGGTAATTTGGAATTAAAAAATTTCAAAATCAAATTTCACATGCATGTAATTGCTTTAACTGGAGTAAACTGAGGCTTGTTTAGCACTTGTTATGAAGTGGGAGTCATCATCATGAACCTCTGTTATATTTTACAGCAATTAGAGTAATAGCATAAAGAACTAATAAATGTGGATGATCTCTTTCTTTTTAGTGGTTCCTTTTCCAACAACTTTGAGGAAGAATTTTAATTGGTTGATGCCTATTGAATTGTGTATGTTAATTTATTGTAAGAATAGATTCTAATTCCAAATAAATAAACTCACAGTCAGCATCTGTGGAGCATTTCTATCAGCAAAGTATAAAAGCATTTTAAAATCTTTTGTGACTCCTAAGAGGCTTTGAGCTTTCGTGTGAGAGTGTTTTGTGTTTGTCATCGTTTCTGACCAGGTAAAACTGACCAGGCATCACTAAATTATCATTCCCCCAAGGACACAAGCTTGAAGTCATCATTCAGTTTTCATCTTTCCTCACTGCCCATATCCAATCTTAGTAATAAATCCTACTATCCTGCCTTCCTAGTGTTTGTTCCATCTGCACTGGCCTTTGACTTCCCACTGTACTATCATTGGCTCACTCATATTATGACATTGATCACTGAACTTTTATGTTCAATGAGTCTCTCCCATCTCTGCTATGTATTACACACTAATGATAACTTTTTCCCTAAAACTTTATTAAATTTGTTTGCTCCAAAAAACTTTAATTTTTTTTTACTCCATTTACTCCAAAAACTTCAAATCTTCAAATTACTTCAACGTGGCATTTTAGAGCTTCAATAATCATATGGCACATTGTATTTCTGCTTTAGCATTATATTATGTAAATACATAGCAGAGTACCTGGGTCCTAGCAAGAATTCATCACACTTTAGTCCCTCTCCCAAGGTGTCACACTTTGGTAAGACCAGATGTTCCCTAAACACCTTATCCCTTTCCTAGTATCATTCTCTAGATCTTAATGATTTTGTAATCCTCTATACTCTTTGAAGCCAAGTTCAAGGGCCACCTCCTGCATGACCCTTTTACTGATTTCTCTTCTCTTCCCCTGCCCTTGAGTAATTAATAATTGTTGTTTGTATATCATTAGGCATTTAATCACTGACTGTCTTATAGTGCTATTTGGTCTTTGGTGTGTTTCTTTTCAAAATTGTTTCCCTTATTTTAAGTCTTTTAGAGGTATGTCTTCTGTGGAGCTTAATTGTATACAGGGAAGTAAGTAGTAATTGCCAAATAAGCGGTTCTTGATGCTAAATGAATAAATATTAGATCTTTTTGATCATATTTACTATGTTCTTTCACATGTAACCGGATAATTGTTGAGTAATATTCTATTAAAGTATATCTCTATCTCCTGGGCATATTATGTACCCTACAAATATATTGATTTCAACTGTCCAAAGACCTCAGATAACATTGTTTGCTTGGGTCCTAAAAAATTACTTTCAACAATTTAAATGTTGTGCTCATGATTCAGGTTTCACAGATGCAATAACTATTGATCTCAAAAAATGCATCCATATTCCAAAATAAAATTCACTTTAGAACCTGAAGTTCTGGATAAATAGATTGCATTGCACTGAAAATTTTGAAGATTCTATCTATGCTCAAATAAGCACTTCTGTCTTATTCAACTATTTTTTCCTACTCATGCTACCACCACTAACTTATCTGGATATCTTAAAATGTTCTATATAATTTTATGAATATCAAATATAGTTATTGAAAAGTCTTACTTTTCTTTTTAAAAAATCCTTATCAGATATCCATACCGACCATAATCATTGTAATGACATTTGTATGATCTACAGATTAAATATAATGTTAATCAATCTGCCAAAGATTATATTGCTGTGTTCTCAGTATTATTTATGCTATATACACTTTACTCCAGTATCAGGATGTATGATAAATTTAAATAGGTAAATATGGAATGATTATATTGACAGCACTGTACTGTGAATATAACCAAAGTAACATAAGGAACTCACAGTCTAATGAAAGAGACAGACAACCAAATATATTCCAATGCAATTTCTAAAATGCGAATCATAACAAAGAGCGCAAAGAGCAGAGAAATTTCACTAATATATGAAATGGAAGCAAATTGTCCAAAGATGACCTTATAGAGATTTTAACATTTAAGCTTGATCTCTACGGATGAGTAGGATTTTTTTCAAATAGAGAAAGGAAAAATGGGGTTTCCTGGAAGAAGAATAGTATAAACTATATTCTCTGCAAAGTATAAAGATTGTGGTAGTATGATAAGCAAGAAATTCAGTGCATTAAATTGGGTAGAATTAGAATGTAGGCCTTGAGAAAAATAAAATAGACTATAGTGATTGGGATCAAATTTTGAAGAAACTTATAAGGAGTTTGGTTTCCAAAGACAGCGTGGAACCATGAGATATGTATAAGCAAAGCAATGGAAGAGTTAAGGTTGTGTATTAAGCTATAATTCTACAATCAGTGGGCAAAACTAACAGAAGAGGGTAAGAAAGAGAGTCAAGGAGATAAGACACTATTAAGCAAAGAGGGAAAGGAAAGAGTCTGAACAAATGTGGTGGTAGTGGGAATGAAGAAAAGGGGACAAATTAAAGGAATACTTTGGAGGTGGAACTAGTATGACTTCAATATGTTATATAAAGAAGTTGAGATGCAAGTTAAGGTAACTTTCAGATTTTTAGATTGGAGAAATAAAATGGAGAATGAGAAGAAACCGCTAAAATTGGTAGTTTGGCTCTTATTGGTAACTTCACACGGTACAGCTAAGAATGAAGGTAAATTAATGGAAAAAAATTAAGGCTGCATTCTAATGCTTTCTGGGGGGTTATATGTATCTCAAGTAAATAAAAATCTGATATTTACTCATTTGCCAATTATTTCATAAGGTTACATTGACTAAATAAAGCAATCTAGATAATATACAAAATGGATATATGCCTTTCACACTTATGGGATTTTTTAAATGAGCATTGATAAAATTCAAGTCTCATCAAGTACTCAGAATCAGACAAATTATGATTTATTTCCTCAGGTATTGTAAGAAGCAAGATAGCTCCTTTTACCTCCTGACAGCAGTGGTAAAATAAATATTTTCAATCATCTAAACTCTTTTGTTTCTGCACTCATTAGAGCATGCAACTGGTAGAAACCAGGCATTGACTGACTGATTTGATTGACATGTGTTTATTTTCTCTTCCACACACTGTGGGATCACAGCATGAGAGTAATGAAAGAAGAGCTGTAATTTGCAATCATGGATAGCATGGCTATTTATTATAATCATACTTACAACTGGACCTGGTGGGCCCTGGGGACCTTCTCCTCCTTTCAGTCCAGGTGCACCCTGGGAAAAGTGAAAAGCAAAGATAATGAATTGATGTGAATTGAATATAAATAGGAGGAGATGTATGATTGACAAAATGAGAATATTAGGAAGTGTTTCCAGACACTAATGTATATTGCTATATGTATTATGACAACCAATGCATATGCTTACATATTTCCCTTTAATTACTCATGAATCTTTATTTAGTTGAGACCTAAAAAAATGCTTCTAATAAGCAATTTTATTCACATATTTCATTAATATGTTAATTATACCTGAGCTCCAGAAAGTCCTCTTTCACCTGGGAAACCACGTAGTCCTGCTGGTCCATCTTTCCCTGAGACACCTTGAGGACCTGGGTCACCCTAAAGAACATAATAAACATCCATCATAGAGAGTAAACTCTACATGTTTCCAGAAACAAAATTGTAATTACCTCTAAACTACTGTGAGTAAAGCCTGAATACCGTTTAATGATGAGAGTATTGTGTGGAATGTCATATACATTAAAATGAGCTACTATTCACAGTTGAGTGTATATAAATGGATGATTTTATGGTCAATAGAACTAACTGTTCTTGTATATTGTCCAGTCATGCCTTGAGATACAATAAACTGAATATTTTACTGACATATCTTTCTGACATTCATTTAAATACTACACCAGCATTTAGAGAATCTATGGACAAGTAATGAGAAGCTACAGTAAAAAGTAAATGAATATTTTCAGCCAAGAAAATTCCTTGAGCATGGTGTACCTTTGCACCTTCTTTTCCTGCAGCACCGGGAAGACCTTGCTCCCCAGGAGGGCCAGGAGGACCAGGATGTCCACGTTCACCTATGGGACCAGTCTCACCAGTTGGTCCCTAAATTGGATAAATAAACTTCATTAGATTGCTCTTTTATTTTTGGCAAAGATAACACAAACCCAAAACAAATATCACTCCCTTTCACAGAGTTTTATCATTTTCAATTATTTTCATGATGTCCTACAAAACTGCATATAAAGCAGTGAAAGTAAATTACCTGGTAGAAGTCTGAAAGATTATGTGTAATCTTTATTAAAATCTGAGTGTATAGGGAAATATATAGATAAATTCAAAGAGCTGTTTTCTTTATTTAATACCAGATTGTTTCAGAGTGAGGCCAAGTATTGTTAAAAACTGTTTTTTCACTATAATTTCATACCCTCCCCTCTTTTTATATTAGGTGTCAAATGAGTTTAGGAGCAAAAGAGGCACTGGTACCACTACTCAATTAATCACTGCTTGATAATAAGCTCAGGTCCCCTGGAACCCAAACAACCAAAGTGGTCCTCCTTGGAATTTCCATGATTGGAGACCTTCCAATTGTTAATCTACGTTCATTTGACAAAGTCTAGACAATGTGGCAGGGGGACCCTGAAGATCATGAGTTTGGGTTGGCAGTTCCTTTCGGCCAAAGACTATAACAAATAGCCCACTGCCTTAAACTGCTGCAAATGCCAAAGTGAAAAATGTCAGGTCACTTATGTGTCCCCTGAGTGGTGCTGGTTCGTGGTGCTATTTCAAGTGTAAATAGAGAATGGTGACCAGTTGCTCTCTATCTCCACTTAGAGAAAAACAAAATGAAGGATTTAAGTTTAAACATATATAAAGGGAAAGTTTCCAGATGCTAAGATTGTTAAACAGTGGAATGTGTTACTGAAGTTGCTTATGGAATATCATTCTCTGTTATTTTTCTAAAAATGCAACAGATTCTTACTTTTTGGTCTTGGATAAAAAACACATCTATCCCGAATTTGAGTGTACATTTCTAGGTTTAAATTCCTTTAATTATGTATTGCTGAAGGTCCCAAACTTATCATTAATGCATAAACATTTCTTCCCATAGGAATGTTTCCTTAAACATCTGATCAGAATTTCAATAGTAAGGAATGTAGAACTGATCCTAATTTAATGGCTATCACCACTGAGACAAAAATGAGTGGTGATTCACATGACCGCACAAAAAAAGGAGTATCAAGTATTGCAATCAATATTGCTCCTATTAAATCACTTCCTTTGTCCTAACATGAAAATACGGTTACATTTGAAATAGGCTATAGAATTTTCTTTCTTAAAAGGACCAATAAAGAAAAATAATCCAATGAAGATGCATATTCAATAACACACGTGTTATTTTTATGCCTTAAAGTAGGGAGACAAAAAAGAACACGGGGCTCAGAAACCGGATGTCTGCATTAGGCAGAGATGACTTTTCAAAATCGTGAGGACCTGCAATGTTCAGTTAAGCCCCAAGATGTTTACATTCTAGTTGGGGCCCTAATTCTATTTCTGTTCAGAGATAAATAACATAATAGGAATGATTCTTTCAGTTAGATTTTTCCACAGAAAATTGCTGTGAAGTTGTTTGGAATAAAGAAGAAAACAATTATTTAGAGGGTTTTTTAAAAATTAAAACTGATAAGCAGTTAAAAGGAAGGCTCAGCACACACACAGAAATCTGCAAAAAGAGCATCATGCACACTGTTTTCTTCTTTATAAAGTAGCAAACAGAAATTCCCTTGGCTCAAAGTGATCTCTGAAATAAAAGGGATCAACCAATCCAAGAACTCTTCATTTTTGCTTCTATCACACATATTCCTAGAAAGAAGACACAGTTTTCGTTTCTCTCTGTGTGTGTGGTGTGTGATTGAGTTACAAAGTATTAAGAGCTAATTGTAGGCTGAGGAAAGACTACTTAAAGCAATTAAATAATTAAAACACTCAATCAACTGCTCTTTTGCTATAATTTGTTATTAGCAGGGATAAAATTCCAGCTGAGTAAACTAGATGTGTCGTGTCCATTCAATAGGCTACGCCACAATAAAAACATTGTTTTCTATCCCTGTGAATTATTTTCTATAAGTAGTTAATACTATAATTCAGGATACTGCATCAAGTTTTGAGATTCTTTCTGCCACCTCCCTTGAAAAAGCTACTTGTCTTTGCCATTATTTCTATATACTCAAAGATTACACACTAATATTTTATCATCGATGGAAATCATTGTTATGAAGACAGAAATTTTAAGAAACGTAATATAATGCAAATATTAACATTTTAGAAGAATTGTGTTAGAAGCTTTATATTTCTAATATATTATACCTCTAAATCTAATTTATACTTAGAAAACTAAAGTCATTTTATAATTTGAAATCCCCAAAAAAGATTATGGCCAATCTATTTAAAAATTATGTGATGTTTTTAGCAGATGATGCCATGATCAGGCTTTCGTGTCACCTTCATTGTGAACTTTCTGACTTAATGTCAGTTATTTTATTCTTTTCTTTTATTCATTCAGGCAATTGAAAAATCACTTTAGCTAACTGATGGTTTGCTGAAGTTCATTTGATGCAGGCAAATTATATATTTAAATGCCATCCAAAATATAAAAATACATAAATTTCAATTTAAAACTTTTCACAATAAAATGAGCAAATTTTACACAACTTAGCAAAGGTGAAAATATAAACAAGAAAATAAATCTTGTTAGGAAAATAAAGTAAATGGAACGTACCTGTGGTCCAACAACACCCCCTGGCCCAGGAGGGCCGGTCTTGCCTTGAAACCCCTAAGGTAAAAAAAAAAATCTATAAAAGCTATTCAGGACACAAAGCATAAATTAAAATTCTCTGAGACAGTTGAATAATTCACATTAAAAGAAAGTCATCTTTTGGATAAAAATACTTATTTTTAAATGCCTATGAATTATTACATTCCAGTTCTTTTTATATTGAAAACTTAACATCTTCACTATTGTACACTGTAGTCCTATGATTACTTTCAATAAGCTTAAAAAAGAAAACAAGAAAATGGGATGAAGCTGGAGCAAAAATGTGTTCTTAGCCCTCTTTCACTGAGTCAGACAACATAGAAATTTTAATCGAGAAACGTTTACAGATGAAATAAATGAGGATGTAGACATTCTTTGAAACAGTCCACTGGTTCTTTATACAGAGATAAATCTACAGTCTGTGATATTCATGCATTTCTCTTTCCTGCATTCCAACAATCTCATAAAATAAACAAGATATAAAAATAAATTTATAAAAAGAAAGCTTTGCATGCTTTGTCATTATTTCAACATTTTATCAGTGTTCTTTCTTAAAACCCAAAAGAATATACTTAAAAATGTACCTTGCATATAATGCAGTCATTAGAATAAAATCCAGTAGATGTGAGCGCATGTACTCACTAAACAAGGCCTTTGGGCATATATTCTGGTGTCTATATTTCTCTAGACTCCTGGGTTATTCATTCTGCATGACTGTATTATGATTAGCAAATTTCCTTCTCATGTGAGTTAATTGACACTTAACAGTTGGATAAAGATTCAAAATACTGACAAACCTGCCAAAGAATTGAATTAAAGCAAATAGTATTTGCAAAAGTTTTATTCATTATAACATCAGATTGGAAATAAGAAAGTTAGAAAGCAAAGAGCAGAAACTAGCCCCACACTTGTATCATGAACTTCCAGATAATTGTGATTACATTATTTATAAAAACAAAACTTAAAAGCAGGAAAAGAATCTGTAATTATTTTAATTGATGCCATGGGGAAAGAAAACAAATTTCTCCTATTTTTAAAGTACATTAATTCTTTTTTTTTTGAACTTGAGGACACGGGGTGAGGGGAGAAGCTGGGGCGAAGTGAGAGTAGCATCGACATGTGGGAAGCAGCAGCATAGCACAGGGAGATCAGCTCGGTGCTTTGCGATGACCTAGAGAGGTGGGATAGGGAGGCTCAAGAGGGAGGGGATGTGGAGACATATGTATGCATATGGCTGATTTACTTTGGTGTACAGCAGAAACTAACACAGTATTGTGAAGCAATTATACTCCAATAAAGATCTGTTAAAAAAATACATTAATTCTTAAGACCATCAGGTTTCCACTTGAGTTATCAATAACAACAGCAAAGTGAATCAATTCAAGGGAAATATATTATAGCATTTACTTAGCTTGACTGCTTAATTTTAACTTTTCAGGAACTTAATGGTGTGGAAATTTGTACCCACATATGTAAGCATATATATACATAATTTTTTTTTTCTTTTTCACTGAGAGCTAACAGCTCTTAGTGCTGTTACTCTTATCATTTGTTTACAGCATGTAGTCCCACATCCTAGCTACTCCTTAGATGATCTCAATAACTTCCATGATCACAATTGTTATCAATGCCTTCTTATGTTTTTTCCTCAGCTTAACATTCTCAAAATTGTTCTCACTAAATGAATCCTCTCCTTTGATTTTCCACCTCTGTTCTCTCCCTTTATTAACAAAGTGACTTCAGATCCCAGACTTTCCTCAGGTCCTCAAGCTCAGTCATTTAATCCTACCATGTCATCTCAGAAACTCGCAAATACAGCTTCTTCTCTCTTGTTGAGTAGACAGACCTGTCTTATTTGAACTATACTCGCCACTTTCCTTGACCACTACAGTTTTTCAAGTCAGGTTCACTCACCTGTCCACTTGTTATCATGCCACAAAAGCAAATCTATTCAACTCATTGCTAAGCGTATGTCATGAAATATCCATTACCAAGTCTACACAATCTCAACTTTCCCTAAACAACCATGCACCACATGGTTGCATAATCTGTTCCCTCTGTCTGGATCACCTTTTGCCCAATTTCTAATCACAAAGTTTGACATAAAGCTGTAAGTGCAATCAGGACTTTAAAAAAATTAGTCTTATAAAGTTTTTTCCTTAGTAACTGTGAGAGCAAGAATAGCAGATGAAATTGATCACAATAATAATTAATTATGAAAATTAACTGATTAAAAATAAATGCTTAACTGAGGAAATTCTGTGAAAAATTTGCCACCCAGACTTGTATTCATATGTTCTAAGAGGGTGCTAGTACCTCTGAGTGAGAAACAGATTTGGAAGGAGCTGGAAAACAGCATTGACCATACGCCTGCTCATTCAAAACATTCAGAGTTTTGCAAGTATCTTATAAATATGACACTGAGGATCTTACAGATGAACTATGTGCAAGAAAACTTTTATAGATCAGAATGGAGTGCGATTATTCTAATACTGTCATGTAATAAGACTTTCCTTGCCATTTAATTTTAGGATAATAAGTTAAATTATGTTTTTCAAAATCCCGAAAAACAGAAGTTAATTTGAGACATGAGTAATAAAAATGAAACTCCTATTCTGATCACCTCTACAGTCAAAGCATGATTTGGCACTGTGTTTCTGAGACAAACGTGGGTTGTTTCAGTATAATAAAGACTATCTCTAATTATTCCTAGTGGTCTTAAAAAGCTTTAAATTGTAAGATGTCAGAATGAACCTTCAATTCAAGGATTTCTGAATGGGAACAAATCTCAAATATAATAAAATACTTTCTTCTTTAAAAAAAGGAAACAGATATATCAAAATATAGATGCCCTAGATCCTGACTCTTGGACAAGATAATCTTTTGAATCACAGTCAACACAGAACAAGGTGAGAAAGAAAGGTTCCTGGTGATAGGGTGACTCACTACTGTTCTTAAAGTGGATTTGAAATCAGGAGTACAATTTTCCAGACATAATTCTACTTGTTGTTTACAAAAAACTACTAGATGAGAATATCCATCCTAGAAACGTTAGTTAATATGCTAGTTTTCCACTTTAACTTTAAAGGTTATATATAATATGGTTACTTTGGATAGAAGCAGAAGCTCTTGATTAAATTAAAGTCAAAAGGGATTTTATAATGATAATTCTCTAGGTACCCCTTCCTCAAAAGACATTTTGGAAATACTTGAGAGGTATTCCCAAGAAGCTATACCATGACTTAGTTAAAAATGATTGACTGCAATATTTGAATGAGAATGCGTTTGCAAATTTGAATGTGGATTATCCTTTAGAGAGTTTATTTCTTGCTCATCATGGAGATGTCTTTACCAATAGGAAACCCAAACAATTTTACTCTTTGGTCTCACTAAAATCATTCTTGATTTTGCTTCGGTAATCCAAGACTTTGAAGTTTACAATCTGACTAAAACTAAAAAGTCATTACACTAAGAATTGTCACTTCGTGAGCAAAACAGGAATTGGCTGCTGCTGCCAGATTGTTTATCCTATGTAGAAAATCATCATGTTTTCAAATCTGTTATCCAGTATTTCTATTGAACCCCAAATATGTGTTCATGCTGGCAGAATACCCTAAGATAATTTTGAGCCACACAGTCAAAGGTAGTCTGTGTTGTGGTTTCCTTAAGAAATCTGGATAAAATTAATCAATGTTAGGAGCCAAGAATTGATTCCAAGGAAACATGCTAATCCATGGTGATTTCTTATTAGACTACCATCCCACTGCAACAGTCAGATACAAAGTTTTGTTAACAGTGGCAGAATAAATAAACAAAACCGCCAGGATTCTTAAACCACAGTTGAGCTGCCAGTTTCCCCGTTGTCTACCTCTGTTATACACATAAGTTATTCAGAGAGTGTATTTAATGTTATATTCCCCATCATTTAAGTTACATTTTTTTCCATTTCCATTTTCCTACTTGAGAGGAGAGAATGCATTTGACATAGTTCTAGACCAATTACAGCCTTACAGTTCCAATAGCAGGAAATATTTCATCCCTTAATTCTGGATAGAAGAGTATATTATCTGCAGTTTATTGTAATGTGTCTCCTTTAGAGAGTGGAAAGGTGAAAGGGTAGGGTGGAATATATCTGTAACAAAGACTTATGTGAAAGGGTCAAGGCTGACAACCTTGTGGAGGTATCCAAAAGACAATGAGGTCTTTTCCATCAGCTTATCCCTAAAGTGTTGCTATTGAAAACAAGGAAAATCAAGTAACATCCATGTCCTCAAGTATATTTATTTAAATGTTTAGATACAAACATAGGTCTATTTATGTATTGCAAATATATTTTTAAAAGATTAAATGGAATTAATTTCACCATTGTCCTTAACCTGATAATTGACTTGTTAATAATAAAGTATCTTTCTGTGAAATGATGAACTGCTTGAGATAGAAAATTTGAATCAGAAGACTGGGTCACTTACAGTCTCTCCACGTTGCCCAGGGTGTCCTGGCAGGCCATCCTTTCCAGGTGGTCCCTGAAATCACAAATATTAAACATCAAACATCATAAATATTTCTTGAATTATTTATAATCTAAATACATGTTAGGCAATTTTCTTATATCTTCATTAGATATCTTATTTTGATGTTCTATTGACTTCACATACGGTAGAATGTGTATTTTTTTTTTTTTTTTTTGCGGTACGCGGGCGTCTCACTGTTGTGGCCCCTCCCGTTGCGGAGCACAGGCTCCGGACGCACAGGCTCAGCGGCCATGGCTCACGGGCCCAGCCGCTCCGCGGCATGTGGGATCTTCCTGGACCGGGGCACGAACCCATGTCCCCTGCATCGTCAGGCGCACTCCCAACCACTGCGCCACCAGGGAAGCCCCTGTATATATCTTTTTAGCATGTCTATAGCTATAAATGAGACCAGGAGAAAATTGTACAACTGTAATCTGAATATTTTACATTTAAATTTCGTTAGCATCTTTCTTTTCAAAAAGCATATTCATATTGGTTTGTATTTTTGTTTTTGTAAAAATGTTAGCTCCTCAGTACTTGACAAATGAATATTTTTCCCTCTTTTTGGTGATGTGTTCCTAATACAATTTCTTGTGCACTGAGACTTGGATACCAGAGATAGATAGTGTCCTCTAGTGGTGGTCTGAGCTCTTACTAACAAGAATGTGAAAGAAATACAAACATAAACAATGGCATTTTACTTCCCAGTTGCTTCAAGTAAAGGAAACAAGGTGCAAGACTCAATTTTAGAAGTCATCAGGGCAAATTTTTCCCAGCAGGTTTTCTTAAATACCCTCTTGGAAGCATAATGTTTATTAAACACTGGAGAGCACATCTACTATGTTATCACTTTCAGTAAAGGATGCTGTCTTTGTCATGACTGAAAAAATAAATGAAGCCATTAACTAAGTACTTAGTAAACAACTCTGTGAGGTTCTTATGTTTTAGATACTTAGTAGAAATAGATTGCTTCTTTAGACTGCATTATGGATTATTCATACTACTCAGAAACCATTAAGCACCAAGTTCAATTTTCAAAACATGTATAATAAGTATAGGCAGAGATATTCTTAGGTGAGAACGTCTGGATAAATGAAGAGAAATGATCACTGTAATAACATTTTTAATGATAACAGGTATACCTCTCACAGTATGTTAATTATTTGAATAAACCTACTTATTTATTTAAAAATACATTATTTACATAAAGCTATTTTCAAATATCAATTCTTTGTAAATTGAGTTTGATAAAAGGTATTTCAAAATAAGATCATTTTCACAGATAGCTTTTTTCCCACTGGAATAAGACTTTTTCTAGCTTGGTTATAACATTTCAGTGGAAAGCCTTCCCAACAGTGACTAGTACCAGCTCTGCTTCCTGATTGCATCTTTACTGACACACTGGTTAAATTACCAGCTCTAATTAAAGCCTGTTATGATATTTCACAAGATCATAGCTTCCTCAGTGATTTGTTCATATTTTCCAGGATCATCTCAGTGATTCTATTCCCATCCACCCAAAGGACCAAAGCTGGAATGTTTTTAACCAAGTCCCCAAAATGTTCTTGGATATCATCTACCCAGCCCTTCTTTCAAAAACATATATTACATATCTATGTATTAGGCATTAAGTGTATCGTTCTCGGTTTAGAGGTGAGACACATCTATAAGTAGTTGATTGCTAGTGGACCTCATCTAGGTTCAGTATTTCAAAATAGTAAATAAAAACAAATCCTGTGCTCTATCACTATTTTGATACATATGGGAAAAAATATGCCATTAATTGAGGGCAGTAGTAAAAGTTTTAACTAAAATTATAGAGGGCGAGAGCTAAAGGATAATAAACATGAGTCAGGTTTTTTTTTTTTCCATCACGCTAAAGTGTATCTCAAATGATGAGTTTTGCAATCAGTATAAGGCATTTACATGTTTTTTAGCAAATCTGTAAATATAAAAGTTAAATATCTTGTTATATTTGCTGGTGTGAAAAGTATAGATTACACTTTTATTGCAAAATATTGTAACTCTTTAAAACAGTGATCTTACATCTAAAAAATGTCACATGGGATGAATGCAACATGATTTTTAATGGCTTTCCTAGATATCCTATGGGAGCAGTGTAAATAGACTATATAAAGAATTCATACCATCATCATTTTTCTTAAGTATTTATTCCTAATATTAAGTGATTAATCCTAAGTAATTTTTTTTTTTTTTTGGCCATGGCTCACGGGCGCAGCTGCTCCGCGGCATGTGCGATCTTCCCGGACCGGGGCACGAACCCATGTTCCCTGCATCGGCAGGCGGACTCTCAACCACTGCACCACCAGGGAAGCCCAATCCTAAGTAATTTTAATGGCCTCACACTACTATCCAATAAAATAAGTATATTAATTACCAAATAATTTCATGGCATTAATTTAAATATAATAATTTTATTGATCAAAGTAGACTGCCCCTTTAATATTGTTGGTGAAGAGTAGTGACAAGAAATTCATCTAAATGGGGGGAGGGTGCATATACAGCAAAGCAATCCATGAAACGACACTTATAAATGTTAAGATGTTTTTCACTTCACACTGGCACTGAGTTTTGACTTTTCTCTAAATAGAATGTATCTTATAGTAGTCATGTTATAAATCCTAATCACCTAAATTAATTTTTTTAATTGGGATAACTATATGCTAACACTGGCATGAGATTAACAGACTCTAAACATGAACATTCTAAGTGCTTAATCCATACTCCACATGTGTCTGTGTGAATATATATATTTTTTTCATTTATTTTTCATGTATATATCTAACATATGTATGTGTGTGTGTATATATATATATATTTCCTGATTACTATGAAAATGAATCAATTAATTTGAAGGAAGAGGAGCTTGGTTCTATCTCTCTACCTGAATCCCTCCTTCTAAATATCAAAGAAATGAAGACAGTTCTTTCCTATATGTTATACAACTACATAGCAGAGAAATGATAGGTACTCTTATTTCACGCACTAATGTTGCATTTGTCAGAGAAATAGAGTATAAAACTCATTTTGTTTAGCAGTGAAAGCAATGTTCCTTAACAGTGTCATGTATGTCCAAGCAGACTACATGTTTCTCAAATGTAGGCATTTATTATATTTCTAATACTCCTTAGAGACAAAATGCATGCATGATCAATGGCTCAAAACTTGTTGAAAGATATGTGACAGAATGGACTGAAAAAGTTTGAGGAAAAAATGGCTTTATTGACAATAAAATTATATTACATGAGAGAAACTTCTTAACAATTTGTACAAATATAAATGGTATGATAATGTTGAAGTTACACATATCACTGGATTTTATGTTGCTAAACAATGATCTATGCACATGGCTTCAAAATACTTATGAAAGAATCTTATGCGCAAAATCATTTTTGCAACAGTATTTTCACTTCTCTGTATGTGCAACTTTGCATGACTTAATATTACATTTGGAACAAAACTGAAATAGTGAGCAAACAATATTATATGCAGACAGTATCTATATTATCCTTTGTTTAATACTAGCTATTTGTATTAATCCTTTCATAACACAATAATATAGATAAAAAGTTTTCTTGATATGTTTGCTGTACTAGAGCAAGACTGTTAGTGATAAAAATAATATTTTAAACAGTGTCTAAAATTATTTTAGAAAGTAAGAGAGTTTCAGCATTTAAGTCAGTATTTCACAATAAATAATTCATTTTTCAAATATGTGAGCTAAAATTACATTTGAAAGTAATCAGAGAAAGAGGGGGTTATTCAAACTCAATATAAAAATATTGGAGAACAAGAGTTCCCTGGTGGCGTAGTGGTTAAGAATCCGCCTGCCAATGCAGAGGACACGGGTTCCATCCTGGTCCGGGAAGATCCCACATGCCGTGGAGCAATTAAGCCCGTGCGCCACAACTACCAAGCCTGCGCTCTAGTGCCCGTGAGCCACAACTACTGAAGCCCTCACACCTACTGCCCATGCTCTGCAACAAGAGAAGCCAACGCAATGAGAAGCCCGTGCACCGCAATGAAAAGTAGCCCCCGCTGGCCACAACTAGAGAAAGCCTGCACGCAGCAACGAAGACCAAATGCAGCAAAAAATTAATTAATTAATTAATTTTAAAAAATTGGAGAATATATTTATTTACTTATAAATGATTTTCAACATGTTTAAAAATATAATCATTTGTAACATTTATTTAAATTTATAACATCTTAATTTATAATTTTCTGAATCGTTCATTTATGCAAGATTGTTACTGGACTATATTTGACTAACTATAATTATTTATATTATATATAATTATTAGAAATAAGAACATTGGGATGTACAATTTTTGAAATATTGGCATATATAAAAATCCTCACATAACTTCCTCTCACAAGGTGCATGTTGTTGTGGTTTTGCCAAAAAGATTCAGTTCAACAGATGTAGAAAACAAACTTATGGTTACCAGGGGAGAAGGAGGAGGGAGGATTAAACTGGAAGAGTGGCATTGACATATACACACTACTATACATAAAACAGATAACTAATGAGCACTTACTATATAGCACAGGGAACTCTACTCAATACTCAGTAATGGTCTATATGGGAAAAGAATCTAAAAAAGATTGGATATATGTATATGTATAACTGATTCACTTTGCTGTACACCTGAAACTAACACAACATTGTAAATCAACTATTCTCCAATAAAAGTTTTAAAAAAAGATTCAGTTCAAAAATCAGTTTAAAATATTCAGCCAAAAATCTATATCAATGTGCCACTAAGTGAAAATAACCAGGATGTGAGTAAAACTGCCATTAGGAGTTAGTTATTGGTATTATTACATTGAGAAAACATTTGGTTCTCAAATCACTGACTGCAAATTTTAACTATACTTAGTTTCCTACAGCATAGATAATATTCAAACTATGTTGGTCTTATTCTCAGCCAAAACTTTTTTGAACTTTGCTATTCAAAGTACGGCCCATTGACCACTGGCATTGGCATCATCTAGACATTTGCCAGTAACGTCAAGTCTCAAGACCCATCCCAGACCTACTGAATTAAAATCTACATTTTTAACAAAATACCAACGTTATTTACATGCACATTAAAGTTTGAATAGCATTGTCTACTCTGGACTAGAACAGTGGTTCACAAATATTAGCATGCATCAGAACGACCTAGAGAGTTCGTTAAGACACAGACTGGGCCCCTCTCCTAGAGTTCTGATTAGGTGAGTGAGGTGGAGACAAGACGTTGAATTTCTAACAAATTGCAAGTGCTGCTGATCTTCTGGTCCAGGGACCACACTGTGAGAACAATTTCCTTAGACAGGTGGGTGCTATGGTTTGAAAGTCTGTGTCCCCTTGAAATTCAGATGTTGAAATCCTAACCCTCGAAGGTGATGTTATTAGTAGATGGGACTTTTGGGCAGTGCTTATGCCACCTTCATGGAACCTTAATGAATGGAACTAGTGACTTATAAAAGAGGCTCCAGAGAGTAGACAGTGAAAAGTCTGCTACCTGAAAGAGGGTCTTCACCTCACCATTCTGGGATGAGGATCTTGGACTTCCAGCCTTCAGACCTCTAACAAATAGATTCTACTGTTTATACACTACACAGTCTGTGCTTTTCTGTTATAGCAGACGGTATGGACTAAGACAGTAAGTTGATTCTAACTCATAAATAAATGAATAGGTTGCCAAAAAAAAGAGAGAAAAAAGCAGCTGAGCACTGAGCATGTCCTATATTCCCACAAATATTTGTGTGAAAGTAAAAGATTTCAATTAACTTTGTGAAAATATTTGATGAAGATATTCTACAGACTGTGGTTCTAAACAAATTTTATAAAAAGGAAATGATTCAGGAAGGGTTATCATTACATTTTCTAAGAAAAATACATTATAGAGGCAAAAATAGTAAATACAAATAAATAGAACTTAATGTGATATAAGTAATGTCAGAATGTTGGAGGATGTTTAGGAAGTGACATTTGAAGAAGGATACATTGGATAATGGAAGCTAAAAAAGAAATTGATATACCAAATATTTAAGATTCAGTAATGATTTTTAATGCTGGCAATAATATTCACTGCAGGGCTTCCCTGGTGGCGCAGTGGTTGAGGGTATGCCTGCCAGTGGAGGGGGCATGGGTTCGTGCCCCGGTCCGGGAAGATCCCACATGCCGTGGAGCGGCTGGGCCTGTGAGCCATGGCCGCTGAGCCTGCGTGTCCGAAGCCTGTGCTCCGCAACGGGAGAGGCCACAACAGTGAGAGGCCCACGTACCACAAAAAAAACAAAACAAAAGAAAACCAAAAAAAAACCCATTGCAGTAGAAGAGTAGTTGAGAGAATAATATTCATGTTGTTCTAGTTTTGATATACTTTGAAGGAATATTTAGTAAGATATATTTAAATTAGATTCAGAAACATTTGATAAACTTCATAAGCTGAAAATACATACTCTGGCATTATTAAGCACAATTTTGTTTTTATAGGAATTTTTACTCATATTTGTACCTAGATATTATTTAATATAAAAGCTATGACTTTCAAAATTTGAAAACACTGTCAAATGAAGAAAGAGAAAGAAAAACCATGACACTTACAGGAGGGCCTTTTGGTCCAGGGAATCCAACTGGACCTTGAGGTCCTTGAGGACCCTGAAGAGAAAAAGCAGTGGGGAAATTTAAGAATATATCTTATAAGGTACATCTTTATACGTTGCAGTTTATTTCCACAGATAAAGAACAATATAAAATACAGCTTCTTTAACATAATGGCAGAACTATTGCATTACAACAAGATAGTCTATGGTAATTTAAAAGCAAAATGGATGATCTTCCACACTATTCACTACTCAAAACTGCACATCACATCAATGGTCTTAGCTGAAGAACACTGTAAATATTTAGAATTCATATTAAAAATGAGTAGAACATGGATGTATCAGGAACCCTGTAGATAATCTACTTTCAACACTGGGTACACACATCCATAAATGGAGGATATTTCAAGTCCACAGCCCCCCAAAAGAAAAATTATTTTTAAAATTGATTCTATAAATGTTCTGACTCTACAGACATACAAAATTAAAAGAAAAAAATAAGTGACTATCTCAAAAAGACCATAGAGGATACCTTTAGCTAATCTCTATATTTAAAACGTATTTATTTCTGAGGATGTCACTATCATTTTACTCATGTATAAACTTCTTTTGTAGATAAGATGAAAAGAACATTATTATATAATTATTCTCATTAACATTAAATCCAAATATACATTTATAATATTGCTCTTGACTTGATGATTAATTAACTATATTATTCAACACTTAGATTTACATATCTTTAAAAGGCATAAAGTAGACCCTATTACAAGGACTACATTGGTCGCAGCAAAAGGATGGTGAAAGATAATCCTTTATATGACCAGAACATGATAATTATATTCCTAAAAGGAATATATATAAAATGGAACATAATATAAATAAAATTTCTTAAGTAATACAATTAGGTTAGGATTTATTTATACTTAAATAAAAAATAAAGTTAATAAATTTACTATCAAGAGGATAGCTTTTAAAATATCTGGCTACAAAAAATGCTATATTTTGCCAAAAAAAACCCAAACAAACAAATAAAAGGCATGCTTACTTATGTATATTTAGCTTTACTTTATACCAATTGAAAATCAAATTACTAAATAGTTTTCCTATTTACTGGAATAGATGTTTTATCTTGATTTGAATGTATATTGATTGTGACTTAATGGCTACTGGTAGCTTGCATTTTACCAGCATAAAGCTGCTGCCAGCTCCAGGAACAAAGTGAGTATCAGTATGGAAAGCAAGAGGAGTGGAGGAGAAGGCATAGGTGTTACATGTGTATTTAAAAGAAAACAATTATTTTTGTTTAAAAGTTGATATAGGCCAATTAGACATATAATTTCTCTCATTTCTATAACAAAATTAATAGCACATAATTGATTAAGCTTTTTGTAGGAAAGTAAATTAAAGAATAGGAATTTTTAAAACTCTGACTAGATTTTATGGATGACTGTGTACATGTATTTGCAGAAACACGTAACTGTAACTTTTCCCAGAAATTTAAACATTTGCAACATACTAATATTTACTTTATATGATATGACTGTATCGTACTTACTCTTTCACCAGGAGGGCCAGGAGGACCATCACCGCCTGAAGTGCCCTGGCAACAACAACACAAAAACCAGAAAAAATCAGTTTAGATTCCTTCTGTTAACATCCATCCTCTGGAAGAGGAACTTACAGGAAAGCCCAAATGGAACAAGTGCTGATGATACCTTTGGACCAGGTTTCCCAGTGGGACCTCTCGCACCTCTTGAACCTCGAGGACCCTGCACATAAGAGCAAAGATGAAATTGATCTAGTTCCAAGCAGATCTAAAGGCACAGGATCAGTTTTTATTTTTGAAGAAAATAGGAGAGTTAGATGAAAAATGAAAATCATATTTTAAATCAAGGTACTTACCGTTGGGCCACGCTGACCCCGAGGGCCTGGTTTGCCAGCTACACCCTGCCAAAGACAGTTCAAACAGTTTCAATACGCAGTATATCACAGTAAATTGTGAGTCTGGTGCTGAGAGATAGGTACTCATGTAAGAACATTTACATTAGATAGTCCAGAACAATATACTTGTATATCATACCCGGGCACCTTTCTCTCCATTGGCACCTGGAAACCCAGGAAATCCAGTGGAACCCTACAAAAATAAAAATAATAAACAATGAGTACAGTAACTAACATTTTTAGCCACAAGCTGAAAGTCTTTTGGAACACAATGATTCTTACAAGCTGGTAGCATTCAAATCAAAAATATAATTTAAGATACCATACAACCTCCATTTATGTATTTAAAAATGAACTTACAGTGACACCTGAAATCCTGGAAGCATTGAAAACATGAATTGATAAAACATTTTAGTTTTTAACTTTAAGGAAATTAATTAATCAAATATATCATTTCTCATATTAGTAAACAGCAATTCAAGGGCATTTCATATAAAATAAATTTTTAAATTTTTGACTTATAATTCTACATACTTGCTTCAACTCTGAAAAAAAATTTATTTTTCACAAGCATGAATAATCAAATATTAAAGTAGGAATTTTATAAAATATTTTTCCTGAATTAACATTATTGTATTCTTATACTTATCACTTTTTAGTTGAGTATTTTACACCTTTAGAACTGGGTCAAATCATAAAGACTAAAAATCTTCTTCCATCTTTTCTGTTTGATGTTTGAATGTGGTTAGATCTAACTGAGACTCTAAGTCAGACAGTTCAGCATTAGAATCTGTTTGTGGGATTCTGAAGACATAAATTCAAGACTTATGTTCGTCATGCATTCAATTAAGTAATTGGGTACATTACTATAGTATAATAATGAGTACAGTTTTTTCTTCTATAAAATGAGAGCAATCATCTGCATCTTACAGGTACTTTGAAATTTATAGGAAATCGGAATAAAGGAAAGCAAGGTATAAAAATGATAACGATAGCTAACAATAAATAATGATTATTTAAAGATGTAATAAGCACTGTAAAAGCATTATGTAATTTAATCCACAAACAGCTACATTTTACAAATGGAATACGATTCCCCTATTTTACCTTGTACCTATGTCCAGATTTTCATCTGCTGAGAAATTTCTTTGAACATGACTGTAATTGGTTTGCCTTGTCATTGTATCACGAAATAGAGCAGATTAGGGTTCAATCTTTGCTCCTCAACTTACCAATAACTATGAAACCCTGGGAGGGGTTGGCTGGGGGGATTTCCAAACACTCACTATTTTCCTATTCCAACCAGTGCATGGATTAAATGTCTAGCAAAGAGTAGTAGACATGCAGATTTTACACACTTCCCCATGCACTGAGGAAGATGTAACAGCCTTCTTTGACTTGAATACATCTTTGTGTTTTGTTTTGTTTGTTTGTTTGTTTTTGATTTACAATGTTGTATTAGTTTCAGGTATAAAGTGAATCAGTTACACATATGTATATCTGTATTCTTTATTCAGATTCTTTTCATTACAGGTTTTTACAAGATATTGAACATAGTTCCCTGTGCTATACAGTAGGTCCTTGTTTATCTGTTTTACATGTAGTAGTGTGTATCTCTTAATCCCAAACTCCTGATTTATCCCTCCCTCTCTGTTTCACCTTTGGTAACCATAAGTTTATTTTCTATGCCTGTGAGTCTATTTCAGTTTACACTCACTTGGATTGAACTAACCTAAAGTAATCTTTCTCCAAGTGATAAATGCTTCCTCTGTATCAGAATAATCTGGAGTGACTGCTAAAAGTGTGGACTGTCAAATCCCACTGCAGACATACTGAGACAGACTCTCTGGCATTGCATTCCTGGACCCTGCAATTTCCCCAGGTGAAATGTACAGAATGGATGTTATAATTTATATTTCCTCCACAAGTCAGGAAAATTTTATATGAAGCCTTACGGGATTTGATGGACAAAACTTAGTATGAGCTGCTAAACTTCATTTTAGGACCTGTTTAGCAATATATTCTAATTCATGCTTATAGAGACCACTATGTGATCAACCTGAGGACAATTTTTAGGACATGTAATACTCACACAATGGGGGAAAATGTCTGCAAATGACATTTTTTGAAGGGCTTTCAAAGCCTTTTCTCTTTCTCGAGAGAGAATCAGTTAGTTATACCTGGTAGAATATTACTATGTGACTACTCTAGGAATTTGACAAGTGAGTATAATCCAATATGAAAGTAATTCACTTCTATCAAATTCAATTTGAGGACAAATATTCATCTGTCCTGAGTGGAACACAAACACATTTATAGAGACTCCATTCAAATAAATTGCTCTTATGCATCAATTTCACGTTTAATAAGTTTATTTTCTTACATGGTTTCTGCTCTTAGAAATTTATGGGAAATAGACAAAAATGTCCAATCCACCAACTAAACAGTTTGTAATATATGGGCATATTCTTCTTCTTTTCTCACATAAAAATTATCACCAAAATATACAATTTCCATGGAAAGACATTATCTGCTTTTAAATGGAAAAAATAAACAGCCAACAAAAGGCCAAAAAGTCAAAGGTTAATAGTGAAATTGGCTCTTTCAGTGAACTGAAAATTTCAAAATTATGTTAAATTGTTTTAAATATAAATGAATCCTACCTTAAAATAGATTTTACTTTTTGAAATAGCTATCATTTTATAGTGCATATGGCAGTGCATCTTTTAAATACTCAGTATGGTTTATATTACTAGTAAGATATTGGATAAATTATATTGCCTAATTATAGTCCTTAAATTGCTTGAAAGGGATTGGCAGCCGAATTTCATTTTTAGTACAAAAAAGACTTAAATCTATTCAAAATTCATTGGCTTCCACATAGGAAAAATATGAAACTATCTTTGATCTTTGATGCATCCATCATTTTTTTGTTTTAGAACTGAGAAACATAAATGTTTTTGACCATAGAAAAAAGTTATGAAGAAAAGTAATAGAAAAAAATAAAGACCAAAATTTCAGACATTTAGGTTAAAGGGTAAAAATAAAATGTTTGATTCCTCTAGGAAGAAATATTTCTCTCTAGTCATTCTGGCCCATTTTGTAAATAAAAATAAGTCAATGAATATTGAATAGAGGATTGACTTAGGAAAAACAGAAAAAGATAAAAATGTCAAATAAACAATAGAAAATTGTACTCATTCATGTAACATGTAAAAAAAGTTTTCCACTTTTAAATCTAAACACTACCACATTGCAATTCAATTTAGTAATTAGATAAAAAATTTACCAAATAATCTACGAATAGTTTAAAGTTGTGGGTTATGAAGTAAATATCTTCTTTTACTCAAAGCACTTGTTAAAATGCTTGACATTTGAAAGGCAGGTAACTAGGTGACAGGACAATGTATTAGAGACAGTATTTAAAAGGTAAAAATTATTAATCAGTGTTCTAAATGCAGGCAGAAACATATAAATGATGCTTGCATTATTTTAAAATCATAGATTAAATGAATCTTATTTTAGAAAGGCTCAATTACCTCCTAGCATACAAGGAAATATATTCTAGAAATTCAGTGAAATATTATAGGACAAAACCACATAGCAAGCCTAAAATACCGTTGCCACATGATGATGAGTCACAAGTTCATGCAGTTCACATTAGTCAGGAGGGAGGATATTTTTGTCTCTCATTGTTTATCTGTGAAACATTAATAAATATATATTTGGGGATTATTATCCCCAACCAGGCTGTATTCTTTTTTTTTTTTTTTTTTTTTTGCAGTACGCGGGCCTCTCACTGTTGTGGCCTCTCCCGTTGCGGGGCACAGGCTCTGGACGCGCAGGCTCAGCGGCCATGGCTAACGGGCCTAGCCGCTCCGCAGCAT
This sequence comes from Pseudorca crassidens, assembly GCF_039906515.1. NCBI lineage: Eukaryota > Metazoa > Chordata > Mammalia > Artiodactyla > Delphinidae > Pseudorca > Pseudorca crassidens. The sequence continues at coordinate 90,377,907 of NC_090297.1, forward strand.
GTGGGATCTTCCCGGACCGGGGAACGAACCTGTGTCCTCTGAATCGCCAGGAGGGCTCTCAACCACTGCGTCACCAGGGAAGCCCAGGATGTATCCTTTTTTTTTTTTTTTTGCGGCACGTGGGCCCCTCACTGCCGCCGCCTCTCCCGTTGTGGAGCACAGGCTCCGGATGCGCAGGCCCAGCGGCCATGGCTCACGGGCCCAGCCGCTCCACGGCACTTGGGATCCTCCCGGACCGGGGCACGAACCCGTATCCCCTGCATCAGCAGGCAGAGTTCCAACCACTGCGCCACCAGGGAAACCCCCCAGGATGTATTCTTATATACTAAACCTGTCTAGCCTGAATGGATCAAACAGGGATAGATAGATGACAAAGATATAGGTAAATAAATAATAGATAAATAGATAGATAATCTCATGTGCATATAATTACCTTAATATTAAGAACCAAAATTTACATATTAAATCATTTAACCGTTTAATGTAACTAGTCAATACATCAAATGCAGCCTTAGCAAAGTTTTATAATTAGCTCAAGGAAAATTAGTACACCAAAGTAAACATGTATTTTTAAAACTTCTTTTTGCTTAAAATATGTATATTTCAAATAGTCAAAAGTAGAATTTGAGTGCATTGAGTGCACGGGTTGAATGGTGCCCCTGCAAAAGATATATCTAATATCCAAATGTTCTAGAATCTGCAAATATTACTTTATTTGGAAAAAGGGGTCTTTGTAGATGTGATTAAATTAAGGATCTTGAAATGAGAATATCCTGAATTATCCAAGTGGTCTTTAAATCCAATGACAAGTGTCTTTATAAGAAGAGACGATACAGACACAGAAAAAAATCCGTGTGGAGAAGGTGTTGGAGATTGCACACAAGCCAAAAAGTGACTGGGGCCACCAGAAGATGGAAGGGGTAAGGACAGATTCTCCCACAGGGCTTTTGGAGGGAGCATGGGCCTGCTGACACCTGGATTTTAGATTTCTGGCCTCTAGAACTGTAACAAAGTCAATTTCCATTGTTTTAAGTCACCAAGTTTGTGGTGATTTGTTACAGTAGCCCTAGGAAACAAGTTCTGTGGAAATGAGGGAAAATAAAGAGGATGAAAGAAGAGTCATTCTTCCTTTAAAAAAAATATGTGGTCATTCAAACCTTCAGGGTACCAGAAAGGAAATCAAAAGCTATTATCCATCACCTGTCATCTACTTAAAGCTTCTATATATATTAATATACTGCCCTGGAATAGTCCTTATTCCACTTACAAGGAAGTGGCTGACTGTGCCTTCCTTTCATGAGTCTGTCTCTAAAATACTCCAATCAAAAATCACCTAAGATCTCTGAACTCTCTGCACTCCAGGTGCCCACACTGCCTCTGACTTTCCCTTATAAGATTATATTTTAAGGATTCATCATCTCTATATTACAAACTGAAAGGTAACCATAGATGATTAATTTTAAGTGTATCTACAAAAGGCTGATAAACTGTAAAAATCAAGCTAATTATTTTACCTTTGGACCTTGTCTTCCTGGATATCCTGGTAATCCTGGAACACCAAGTTTCCCCTAAAGTTAAAATAATAATAATAATAATCAATTCTAAGATGAATTAAGTTTAAATGATGCTTTTAGTCATTTTTCTAGAAGTTAGAACCACATATTTGCACATTTGAAAGGAAGATTTGCAAGTTTTTGCCATTCTTTACTTTCATTATATTTCTTAATTTGAATAGGGAAAAAAATGTTGCTAATGCTATAATGTTCACTAACTTAACCTCTGTTGTCTAAGTGACAGTGCCTTCTTTAGTGACATAGAACACTGAGTAAAAAGAATTCTAGGACTGTTTGTGAGCTAAAGAATATGCTAAGAAATCATCTAAGTTTTATGAACATTAAATACTATTTAAAATTAATGGATGTAGTTAGAACTGCATGTAGATCTTACCATTCCAACTAAAGGTAATCTATTTGATAAAATTATTTCATTTCTCACTGTAAATATAAAGCAAGCAATCATAAGTTAACATTTTTTTTGCTAAGTAAGGAAAGTTTAAATAACTATACTAAGAAATTTGAACCTGATTTTTTTTTTTTTTTTTTGCGGTACGCGGGCCTCTCACTGTTGTGGCCTCTCCCGTTGCAGAGCACAGGCTCCGGACACGCAGGCTCAGCGGCCATGGCTCACGGGCCCAGCCGCTCCATGGCATATGGGATCTTCCCGGACCGGGGCACGAACCCGTGTCCCCTGCATCAGCAGGTGGACTCTGAACCACTGCGCCACCAGGGAAGCCCTGAACCTGATTTTCGAGCAAAGTTTCTTCTTTTATTCAAATGTCTGAATAAATTGGGTTAATAAATACCAAATGGTGAGAGATATAGCTAAATAATGATTTTTGTGGAGTGTTAATTCCTACAGGTGGGAACTTGAATATGCAGCTATTTTCTTCCAGTGCAATGAGATTACCTCTCAATCTGATAGTGCTGAAACATGATAAATTACAGTGAAGCCCAAAGTTGTATAACAAATACTAAGAGGTTTAAAATGCTAAACTAACAAAATTGGCCCCTTGTGCAAAGCATTGAATTAAAAACATGAGTAGAGAGAAAATAAAATTAAAATAAATGAATTGAATAAAATATGTTTGTGGAATTTTACTGTGACATTTTCCTTAAGATCTTATGAAAGTACATTTCATATATAAAATATTATTTATCAAAGTCTTAAACATTAACAGACACACAGTATCATTATTTCCCATGTGCATTTACATGAAATAAGAATAAAAACAAACAAGTTCAAATTACTATATATATAACATTAATAGATGAGCAGGATTTTATGAAAAAATAAATATTTTACTGGATGAAGCAAGGCAAGAAGTTAGGAATATAGTTTATGACCTTGTTATTATAGGTTGAACTAAACAGTTGTCTGATTCATGATCAACACTGCATAGGTAAGCAGTCTTCAGATGGAAAACATTCAAACAAGCCTTAAGAAGCATACTTATAATGATGTCCCCTTGGATAGAGTAAGTTATCACAGCTTGTTTTATGCTACTGATTTCAAGGTTAATTAAATTCTCTAATTATTATCAGAAAACTTTTGTAGTCTATGTTAATACTACATTAGAATGTAAGTTCATTCATTTTAGAGTCATTTAAAAATAAATCCAGACAGAAAATTTCTTTGTATTTTCAGTGCGGTGATAAGCAACTTCAATAAAAGGGAAAATTCTAATGAAAGGTGAAAGATGAAGCACTGCGGGGTAAAGTCCTGATGCCTCAGAATAGTTTGTGGGACCGTTTACACAGAATATAGTGGGGTTGAGAAAAGAGGAAGGTCCTAGAGTATCCTTAACTATTGGCAAGTGAACACTTTAAGTAGAAGGGTCATAGGCCTTGTAAACCCTTATTTCCCCAATCCTATCTTTTCCCTCCGTTGCCTAAACACAATGACATTATTAATCAGTTTACAAGCCACAACTGAGAGTATGAAACTGTAGAAGAACTACGATATCAGATGACTCATAATGACATGAGGAAATTATTTTTTATTTGTCTAGTCACAATTCTTATACAATCCTTATATATTTTCCTTCTGGGATAGGATGGTAAGGGGCAGAGATGACAATTTTCTTACATAGTATGGAATTTCCATATTTATAGAATAATGGCATGCTCACTATAAAAATTGGAGAATAGTCATATTTACAAAAAAATGGAAATCATTTGATTTATATCACCTAGAGATAATTATTATTTATATTTTCCTTCAGTGTATATAATCGGAAAGCATTTGTCATAGATATTTCTAGTTTTGTCTTAATTTAACTTCAGGTTCATTATAAGACGTTTACAATATCACTAAATATTCTACGAAGGTATAATTTTAATGTTGCCTAATATCCTATCTAAATGTAAGTATAATGATTGCAAATATTTTTTGACATTATGCATATAGCCCAGTGGCTCTTAAAGCAATTAATATTAATATTATCTGGGGATATTTTAAAACATAGTGGTGCTTGAGTTAACCCCAGATTAAAATTAAAACCTTTTCAAGTTTGGCCTGAACATCAGTATTTTTTAAAACATTTATCCTGTAAAAATATATGTTAATGTGGTAAGAGTGGAAAAAGGACATTTTGGTTTGAGGGCCAAAGATGATTCAAGTTGTTCAAAAATAGTAAGCAAACCATCTTTGATTGGTTCTTTCAGCCTTCATTAATCACGCTCAAATTCTGCACTTTTAATATAGAAGAGCATTAAGAGTGGTTGATTCTACATGGCCAATGGAAGCAGAAGGGACTAGAAAATAAGGAAGAGTGAAAGAGGATAAATGTGCCCGTCTCACGATTATACTTCTAAGTAGTAATATGGATATGAAACTGAAATTCAAAAAATTGAAATTCAATAAAACCCTCTAGATTTACATCACAGGTGATTAAAAACACCCTAAAATCACAGTGAAGCATCATCTACAAGAGGACCTGTGAATTTAAAGTTGCTCCCTAACCTTCTCTCCTGCTTGACCAGCAGGACCGGGGTCTCCGGTCGGACCTGCTCGACCTTTGGGGCCTTCAGGGCCATCTTCTCCTCTTGGACCTACTTGACCAACTTCCCCCTGAAACACAGAGTAACAACGTTCTTGTAATTTAAAATATCTTGGAGACTGAATGGCAGAAATTATAGTCTATCAAAAACTTATATTCTTCAACTCTTGGTTTGTTTACTCACATATTACATATGACAAAGAGGCTTGAAAGTATTTGATTTCATCAATCTTTCAATTAATAAACTACTCAATGCAGTCTGAAAGTTGAAAAACTACAGAAGCCCTACATTAAATTAATTTTAATACATTGTGCTGCAGAAAGAGAGAGAGAAAAAAAAATAAGAATCAAAATTAGACACCGTAGGTTGGCTGAATATGCTACACCAAAATATGCCACTGTGGCATAAGGATTATTTTGAACTGAAGGCAGTTGAAAAAAGCGGATACAAAAAAAAGTTCTCTACCCACCCCATACTTGCTTAAAAGAAAGGCACAAATTTGCAAAGGTGTCTTTCCTCCCCTCTCTACTAGAAAGGACAAAAATTAATCAGTAGTGATAACTAGACCCTTACCAGTCCAGAGTCAGAAGCAGGTACCAGTGGAATCTACCTATGCAACAAACTTTACAACTAGCCTTTATATACCATCAGTTTCCCATATATCTGCCTTCCCACAATTTACAGTACTAGAAACTCGAAGTCCTTTCCCTGCTCAAAATTTATTGTTCCTTTGCTAAAATGCTATACAAGCCCCAGTTGTAACCACTCTATTTAGTTACTCGTCACTGAGTGTTCCCATGTATAATCATGATACATATGCAAGCAAACTTCTGTTTACTTTTCTCTTGTTCATCTGTCTTGTGTCAGTCTAATTTTACAGGGCACCAGCCTGAGAACCTATCAGGGTAATAGGGAAAATAATTGCTCCTCCCAGATGATAGCAACTTTAGAAATCACCGTTTGGAACACAAGAAAAATGTCTCTGTTTTAAACTTGGCTTTCGCATTTAAGGTATTAGGAACTGGAATGTGTAAGTTATTGCCCCTATCCCGGACACAGGCTTTCTGTGCATTTTAGGAAAATCAATATTCTATAGTATCCTTTTTTGCTTAAATTTATTAGATACTATTATACTAGTTATAAAATAAATCTTCCCAATAAAATTTAATTTACTTTAGGTGACACAATTTTGTTTTCAAAGTACTCATTAACAGAAAAACAGTGTACTATTTCTACATTCAAAAATTCAAGACAACTATATAGTGAACATTCATAAAAGTTGCAGATAGAGTTTCCAGGCAGCATAGCTCTCTATATGTGAACAAAATTTAAAACAAATCTATTGAATTAATTATGTAAAACAATTTGATCATCATTTTAGAAAATATCTGTAAACAATAATACCATATATATAATATACTATATATTATGTATATATATTATATATATATATAAAACTATGGATGTTCTGGGACATATAGAGATTTAACATAACATCTACAAAACAACTGATACTATATTATCTCTACAAAAATTAAACACCTAATCTTCATATAAAAATGGAAGTGAAAAATATCACGGGTAGTACATTTTTATTTATCCTGTGTTTGCAATATTTAATTATAAGAAGAAACACACAAATGTATGTATTAGTACAAATTTCTTTCTACTTACTCTGTCACCTTTAAGACCCATGTCCCCTTTGAATCCTGGAAAACCATCTTCACCCTAAAAAGTATAAGTAATAAAACAAGTGTTTAATCAATTGTTTCTATGAATCTAAAATATGACTACGCAAATTATGAGTACTGGTAATTAGGAAAAATTGTTCTGAGAAATAAGTACCTTAGTTGTGAAACCTCCTCTTCCCTATTTTAACCCTTTATCCCCAGTATCCTCCCATTTTCCCATAATTAATGCCTCTAAGTTAACAGAAAAGTTTTCACAAATGTGTCCATTGAATCTTCTCTATCTTATAGGGGGGAATAACCATTTTCTTATAACAAAATGTATCCTATGTTATTTGAACAAAGAAAAAGTAAAAATTTAATTAATTATATTAACTTTGGATTACAAGAACTCTGGACAACCAAATAAAATGTCTTTAATTTACTGATATATAACTAAGAATTTTATATCATTCATTTTGTCTCCTGTGCTTTAGGTAAATGTCTTCTGACTCAACTTGTTCTCTAATTACAATCTCTCTTCAGGTGAAGAATAAGCAAATTAATATTATCCTTAACGTGTAAATAGAGATTGCTTATCATTACATCATATGCACAAACAAATGATGCTGAAAACTGGGTATCCTTTAGCAAAGAGAGGAGAAATTTTGACTATGAAAATATTTCCTGTCATTTTTACTATATGCAGACTTTTAAGAAATAAGCTTCATCAATAACCTTCCTGTCTCTTAATTTCAAGAAAAAATTTAAATTCCTAAGGAATAATCATTCATGTATTCAATAGCATTAATTGAGCAATAACTCTGTTCAGAGTATTGTGGAGTAGTTTGAAGTTTTTGTTTTACCAATAATTTGTATTAATTTTGGTACAGGTGGAATAGAATGGGTGTTTAGAGAAGAAAGACATGAGGATGATGATAATGATGATGATGTGCTGTGCTGGTGCTGGTTCTGGTGAGGTAAGAAGTGAATCTGGAGATTTGAGGGGGCAGTTGGTACCTTAATTAGTAGTTGGAGAATAAGCATTCATGTATTCAATAGCACTAATTGACTTGCAGAGTTTGAGAAAAAGGCATGTCAGGCCAAGTCTGAGAACAGAGCTGAGAAGATTAGTTCCTACACTTCCACATCCTGCTACCAAATGAGCTCTACAAAACATAAAACTGATCACGTCAGTTTTGCTTTAAAATACTTCAATGGTTCCAAAGTGCTAATGATGAATATAAGCTGCCATCCCCCCTCTCCTTCCTACCATGATCTAGGCTTTGTTCACCTCTATAGTCTTATCTTTGGTCTTAAATCTCCTCTCTACTTCCATCCAACACACTGATTTTAGAAAAACTGAATTACCTGTATTTCCATTTGTAATTCTTGCATTTGTTAACTACTTACACATACACACACATCTGCAAATCCTTTTCCTTCTCTGTCTACCTGGTGATACTTTCCTCTTCTTTTAGGATTTAGCTCATGATTCTGCTATGAAGTTTTCCATGACCTCAATATTTCCCCCTTAAAATTAACCTCTTTGTCCTGTGTGCCCCACTGAACATTTAGCATTATAAGATAACATCCTGCACTTAATAGATCATAGGTCTCTTTCTTTCTATTAAATGGTCAAAACCAAGAATCATGCCTAATTAACCTCTGAATCTCCAGTGCCTAGTACATTTTGACCCTCAAAAATCATGATATTTAATAAACATTTATTGAATGTACATTTGGAACCATCCTTGCCTCAGTGCTAGTTTGGTAAGGTATGCTAAGGTCCAGAAAATATCAGGTTATGATGGATATATGAGACTTAGACTTGGAAAAGGAATCCAATCTGATATCCTATCTAAACATAAGAATTCTGACAGGTCTAAAAGTTTTGACACAAGCATAATGTTTTCAACTTTCTGGCCACAAAGTAGCCTTGTGGAATTAGGATTCTCTCTGCACTGAATGCAATTGTGCAATAGCAGAGGAGTAAAAGCTGAAAATGACCACTTAACTTCCTATTGACTGGTATCTTCAATACTTTCTCCCTAGAGAGAAAGGCAATTACACAGTTGCCAAGTTTAGTTTAAAAAAATACTGCACTCTATGTCTAAAATCAGTAACAGTTTTTAGGATATTTTGTCCGGGAGAGATTTGTTTTTTAAGAGAGCATATAGTGGACTAGATGATATTTCTGTCAAAACTTTGTTTTCAATACATTTGCAATTTAAAAATACATTAGATGACTCAAGTTATTAAGAATATCCTTACAATAAGTGACATTTTTAAAACAAATAACACTTTCAAGCTACTAAGATTTCCAGTCCTTAAATTATCAAGTCTGAATTAACATTTTTAAAAAGTAGACAGATTTTTAGAAAACATGTAAAAAAGGAATTCACCTGTGCCACTTGGTTAACTGGATTATGTTGCTTAAGTTCTAAGGAACAAATCTGAGTCTAAACAATGGAGAATTTTATTCTAGTTAGGGTACTAACTTGGTATTTCACCTTTGGTTAATTAATTAATATTGTTATTCATAAAAGAAAATAATTTCAACTTCCTTCTTCATCTCTTATGAGATAAATGGTCAATTATAATATATACTCAGAAAAACAAAATAACCAATAATCTCAAATTGTTTTCCTACATATAAGCAATATATATTTATTTTTTTCCTGAGTAGGTTTTTCCTCATATATCTCATCATCTATAATTTTATTTTCCTTTGTCATTTGCTACTACCCCCCTTTCCTAAAAGTTCACAACTTTCCCACACCAATTAAATGCCTTTCCTTTAAACACTGCCCTCCCTAAAAATCCTTCGTGGGCACTAATTCCAGAGAAACAATTTGAATTGATATTTAAATTTATTACCAATAAAAATTGAGATTCTAAATTCCAAACTGAGACAATATATTTTTTTACATAGGCAACTTGCAAGTAATTACAAGTTCAACACTGTCCAAACTACCATTGTGCTAGCTCAGTAAGACACTATACCCTGAAGTTCATCTGTGATGACCAAGATGAATTGGGATTCAAATCAAAGTAGCTTTGATTTAAGTGCATGACATTTTTTCACACAGTAGAATTGTCAATATAGTTGCATACTTTGACAGTGCCTCAGTATGTAACCTATTTATTCTTTTCAGAAAAATAAAATATAATGTATATAATAAGTCCATCCCTTCTTGTTATCTATTCCTTACTGATGTCAAATCTATTCAAGGTGTTTTTGATAATATTATGACTGTGGGAATAAACAGTTATCCTTGAAATCAAAATGTGTATTGCATATATTTCTCACCAAATCTACCAACATTTTATACTTAACTTTGTTTTATAAAATGAAATATAGTAAGAATTAATGCAATAGTGATTCTGAGTAATGTTATTCCATTTCAACACAATCATTGAAGGATTTGGGAGCTATACATTTAATGTTAAACATTTACATGAAAAAAATCTCAATTTTGTTTTCTTCATCAAACTAAACTATCAGCACTCTTTAAAAGAATGCACATTCTTTCAGCCACCTTTACTTGGCTTTAATCTTAATTTCCTTCTTATTAAAGCTTTTGCTGTGCATGCAGTATCACATATGTAGTCTTCCTGTTCCCCCAGTTGATTCATGTTACTTCTAACTTTCATATTTTGCACTTCATTTCAATTTATAAAATTTGGGGATTTTAGTAGAGAAAAAAATGGAATAAACATTCCTCTGTTATACATATAACTGGATCTAATCCAAGCATAACAAACCAATCATAAGGCCAACTTATAATTTAGAAAAGTTAAACACATGTAAGAAAAAAAGGGATGCAGGATTGATTCTGTTTATGACATAGCTTTTTTTTTTTTTTTTTTAATAATGTAGTCATCACCTGAGGATATAAGACTTCTAAAGTTTCCAGGATATAGAGTACAAAATTAGACTTGCATTGTTTGGTACATAAGTAATCACTCAATATATTTGAGAAATGGAATATCTGTTCAATAAACTTAAATTTTTTATACAATAGGTATATAGCAATTAAAATCACCTAAATAAATTATGTTTTACCTTTTCACCTTTAGAGCCCTTGAGACCTCTGACACCATCTGCTCCCTATGGAATAAATTAGAAGGATTAAATAACTATAATATTTTACATTGAAATTAAATAATGTAGGAAAAAATAATATTTACCTTTACTCCTCGGGGACCAGGGTAGCCAATGGGACCCTGTGGACCAGGAGGACCCTGAAAAAGACCCATTGCAATTTAAATACATAATGTACTGAAAGTGCCCCTCACTCACAACATACTATAATTTTACCAAATAATCTATAAGAACATGGTATTTTTCTACTTCTGGTTAAGATTTCTTTGATACTTTATCATTTGTGTCTAAAGTCAGATATCATGAACAAATCATGTGATGAGCCTTACCTACTCCAAACTTATATATTCATGCAATTCATGCAAAATATTATGAATATGTGAAATAATATAGGTAATTATATAATTAATAACTGCTTTTCTAAGCCTGAAAAAATCTGATGTCTTCAATGTCTACAATAAACAATTATAGGCTAGCCAAAAGGATAAATAATTTCTAACCAAAAACTAGCATTAAATTTATTACATTCCAAATCAAAACTACAACGAGGTATCACCTCACACCAGTCAGAATGGCTATAATAAAAAAAATCTACAAACAATAAATGCTGGAGAGGGTGTGGAGAAAAGGGAACCCTCTTGCACTGTTGGTGGGAATGTAAATTGATACAGCCACTATGGAGAACAGTATGGAGGTTCCTTAAAAAACTAAAAATAGAACTACCATATGACCCAGCAATCCCACTACTGGGCATACACTCTGAGAAAACCATAATTCAAAAACAGTCATGTACCACAACGTTCATTGCAGCTCTATTTACAATAGCCAGGACATGGAAGCAACCTAAGTGTCCAACGACAGATGAATGGATAAAGAAGATGTGGCACATATATACAATGGAATATTACTCAGCCATAAAAAGAAAATAAATTGAGTTATTTGTAGTGCGGTGGATGGACCTAGAGTCTGTCATACAGAGTGAAGTAAGTCAGAAAGAGAAAAATAAATACCATATGCTAACACATATATATGGAATCTAAAAAAAAAAAAAAAAAAAAAAAGGTTCTGAAGAACCTAGGGGTAGGACAGGAATAAAGATGCAGACATAGAGAATGGACTTGTGGACATGGGGAGAGGGAAGGGTAAGCTGGGACAAAGTGAGAGAGTGGCATGGACATATATACACTACCAAATGTAAAATAGATAGCTAGTGGGAAGCAGCTGCATAGCACAGGGAGTTCAGCTCGGTGATTTGTGACCACCTAGAGGGCTGGAATAGGGAGGTTGGGAAGGAGGGAGATGCAAGAGGGAAGAGATATGGGGATATATGTATGTATATGTATAACTGATTCACTTTGTTATACAGCAGAAAGTAACACACAATTGTAAAGCAATTATACTCCAATAAAGGATGTTAAAAAAATTTACTGCATTCACATCATCAAGAATATGATCAAAATTATATATTTTCCATGGCTGGCTTCATTTCACTAGTCTACCTAAAGGAAATAATGTATGATATACAATAGTATATATTATACAATAGTAATGTTGACTATTTTAATAAGAATCCAAAATTAGCTACTCTAAATAAAAATGATCTTACCCTGCTACTGTAATCCAAAATAGTATTAACATTGAAAGCTTTTATTTTGTTATTTTATTTAGATATTTTGATAATCATTGCTCTTACAATTTAGTCTCCTCTTATGTAAAGGTTATCAGAAAGTAATAAGTACAGATAAAATTCAAGTGACATAAACACTTTAATGATATTCAGTAGTTCTTGTCCAATTTCATTATTATTACTTATGGTCATTTACTCCACATATACTACATAGGCAGAATGTGGATTTATTTCTTATCATGAGAATATTTTTAGAAAAACAGAGAATGCTAGTCTAATTGATCAAATTGCCAATGCAAAATTAAAAGTTATCTAAGACACATCTTTTTTATACCCTAAATAAAAAGCAACTATAGAAACATGATTTATATCTAAATGCTAGCAAAAATTCTTTTGAGAGTAAAGACATATTACAGGTAGTGAATAACTATTTTCTGGCACTTAGTTTCCAATATTCATATCCCTAAATGATCATCGAAGAATATGATGTATATATATATATACACACACACACACACAGACACGCATATATATATATCGTAGAAATGATCAAAGTAAGGCATTTTCTCTAGGGGATAAGGTGACAATATTTAAATGGATACTTTGTAACATACCAGAGAACCCTTTTCTCCAGACTGGCCTTCTTTTCCAGGATGACCCTACATTTATTAAAAATATAGACTGGTGAGATGCAATATTAATGGTAATTTATATTATGAAATTGTTCCCTTTTTTCCCATCTGTTGAGGTTTTACTCTTTATGTTTCAAAATATATTGCACATTTTGCATCAGTGTATATGGCTTTAAATAACACTGGAAACTGTGGCATTTGGAAAGAAACATAGTAAGTTTATATTGCATGGGTATAAGTTTCATCAGCTACAAAATACACTTGAGCGAGAGCTTGGGAAAAGCGCATAACACATATTATTCATCAACAATTCAACCCCAGTCTCATTTAGAGTCTTACATAAAGGTGTTTCAATCTAACTTCTATTTTGCATATTGATCAAATAATCATACACACATCTTTAAAAAGCAACTAAAATACGTGGATATATATTTTAAAATATTGCAACATCATAAACACTAATGGTGTTTGTAATCAAGTTATCGGGAGTCACTAAATATTGCATAAAAACATACAGCTCCACAACAAATATACTCAATGAAAACAACTAGTTGCAGAATGAAAATTTTTGTACCCTAGCTCTGAGTAAGTAGTTTGAAGAGAAAAAAATAACAACTGTGGAGATTACATAATTACATTATTTATTACTATGTGATAAGATATAATAAACACTGCTATATTTCTAGAAAAGTAGGGAATCCCGGAAGGCAGAGGAATTTTCATGTAAGATGTCTGAGGAAACTTACAAAAGGTGAGGAATTTCACCTGGACTCTCAAGAAACATGTTCTTTGAAAAGGAAGCGAGAATGGAAAAGTGTTTTCTATGAAAAGAAAAGGACATAACAAAAGGTATAGCAATAGAAAATGTAAAGCACGCTAAGAGAAAAGTGAGTGGTAGGAAAATATGAGATTCTGGCCTAGGGTGGTCCAAAGCCCACTGGGAGCTCCTTAAAGAGTTTGCAATATGGACGTGGCATGATGAAATAGCATTTTAGAGAGATCAATGTTTAATTATTGGCTCTACTGCTTTTATTACTGAATTCTTACAATCACTTCTAAAGCACATGTAAAATCTATTTTTGCAAATAACATATAGAAATTTTAATGACCAGGTAATTATTACTTACAGGAGGCCCATCAGCACCAGGGAGTCCTCCGAGCCCTGGTTTTCCTTGTGGTCCCTAATCAAATAGAGAAAAAGAATATTTTTCACTTAAAAATTGAAAATAATGAAAAGTCTGGCTTTGTACATAGTGATATACAGCCAATAAAATTCTTAACTTGAGTCACTGGCTTTCAAGCAACAAACATCTGAATACTTTTTAACATATTATGTAGAAGAAATGGTATATAAAGATAGATGAAAACCAAATTTAACATCTGTCAGAGACATGCAAGTTTTCATACTGCTTAATAGTCCTAAATGTGTCTTTTTAAATTAACAAGTTAGTTTTTGCATACCACAATAAACTAGAACTTATAGAATAAAAAGGAAAACAATATAGGTCAATATACAATAAATATACATTGATTTATATCATTGAAAAAGCAAATATTGGCTATTTCCAGCAATGATGTTAATAAGTGCCAATTCACAGGGAACTATATTCAATACCTTGTGATAAAACATAATGGAAAAGAATATGAAAAAGAATGAACTAAATCACTTTGCTGTACAGTAGAAATTAATACAACATTGTAAATCAACTGTACTTCAGTAACTATTTATTCAACAGATTAATCTGTGTTTAATCACAGGGGATTTCAAATCTCATTTAATTTGATCATTGGTAAGGTTGGAACATGCTAAGAATGACTATTACAAGAAGTAGACCCTTCAATGGGAGAAAAATTGGCTTTCTGCTTAGAATAATTAATTTTATCAAGTCTTCAGAGCCTAAGCCATTATTGCTTACAGGTCAAGTCATTAGCCAGAATTTAGAAACAATTAAAAGGGCAAGGATATATCAGCAATCCTAGATGCTGGATGTAGGAGGATTTTTCCATTCTTAGAAAGTATTTAGAAAAAGCATTGTATTCATATACATGAATAGTACAGAATTTAACTAGAAAGCCTCACTTAAATCACTTAACAAGAAAGTCTCACTTAAATCACTAAGGAACAACACACAAAAATAAAGGTAACCTTTAAATTGAAAATCTGGACTTTATAACTGAATTTAATTGCATCTCATTTACAGGATTTAAAAGATTCAATTCCCTTCACCACTCTGCAAAGTCATATACAGTTAAGTAATCTAACATTATGAAACAATTGTTATAAAACCTGTTTTTTTTAATGGCAGTATTTTGCCTTTCACTCAAATCATTTTTTCTCTCTCAGTAAATAGTCTTATTTCTTCAAAACAAAATGTAGATTACAAAGGCAAAACTATTCCAGTAATTATTATTATCAGCAGATATATTTCTAAGACCATGACCTTGTGTACAATACTACATGGATTTTATGTTGTTGCTATATATTTAAGGGTAGATGAGAAACACTAAAACTCTTGTACTATAGGATGATTTTTTTAATCAAGTTAAAATCAATCCATCTTTTTTAAAATGGAAGCTCCATGACAGTACAATATTTTGTCTGCTTTCTTAACTGCTTGGTGTTTCCCTACAGGAATGGGGACAAAGTTAAATGAATGAATGCCATATTTTAGATTTTAATAAAATAGTTATAATTTATTGTGTCTCTATGCACTATGTTAAGCAATATATATATATATAATATATTTATATGTATAGTATCCATTTTAAGTCTCAAGCAATTCCATGAAATATCAGCATCAAAGAGCTTGAGTAATTAACTAATGTTAATACATCACAGAATTGCAATATAAATGAATCCAGATCTGTAGCCATATCGTCAAAGTCCTTGCCTTTAACTAATATATATGTCGTGTCTTGCTTTTTCTTCTTTAGCTCCTATAGTTATACAATACCATTTGTTTTCTGTAAAGTCATTAACATATGTGATGTAAATTCTGAAGCCATAAATTAAATCACAGGACTTAACAGTATATTTAAGTTATCAACGTGTCAGAAAAGCAATATAGTTGTCATCCATTTTAGTTAATTAGCTTGAACTTTATAAAATCTTTTATCACAAATATAATAACAGCATAGGCTATGATAACTTAGGACAAAAATATAAAAGTTATTGGGAATTAAAAATATATGACATTACTTAAATTATATTTAATTGTGAGATTATAGCATGATCCAACTGAAAACATTATTCACCAAGTTTTGAAAGACAAGGCTCTTGAGCCAGAATAAACAGAAAACAGTATATCATAAAGAAAATAAAAGTAATGTAGGTCCAAAATAAACTATATACCGTAAATGCAATACAAATAAAATGCATTTTCTTCATGTTCTTGAGTTTCTTTCTCCTTTTGAAGGAAAGAGGCTGTCTTTGGACTCAAGAGCTGGATATGTTCAAAGCAGAGAAAGAAGCGGCTTGTGCTTAAAGACAGCTCTCTTCCTACCACAAGAAGTGCAGTGAATCAGATTCTATATTTTACCTGTGACTCAACAAAGGGAATTCAGATATAACAGCTTTCCTTAAAAGCAAATTCTTCCGAGAAATCCAGTTCAGAGATGATAAAATTATTGTAGAAAATTCAATAGGCGTATGCCTCAAGTGCAATTTATGGTTATGATGAGCTAATCCGAAATATGTTAAGAATATATGTCCAGATTAAGATCTCTGATCTAAAGCAAAGATTTTAAATCACCTTTGGTACCTAACATCTTAAATAAATAAACCATTTTCCAATAGCACTCTAATACTGTAAACATATGGAAAATATGCACAGAGAAAAAGTACTTTAAAGATCATTTAAGTTTGATATGCTAATTCTTAACGTTAATAATAAGTAACTTGGTAAGAATGTTACCAAAGGACTTGAATATATATTTTACCAAAGAATATATAGAAAAGGTCAATAAGCACATAAAAATATGTTCAGCATCACTAGTGATTAGTGAAATGCCAGTTAAAACCACAATAAGATACTATTTCACACCAACAAAAATGACCATAATCAAAAAGAGAAGCAATATTAGTATTGTTGAGAATCTAGAGAAACTAGAATCCTCATAAAATGCTGATAGGAAGGAAATATGGTACAACCACTTTGAAAAACAATTGGAAACTTCTTAAAATGTTAAATATAAATTTACCATATAACCCAGCAATTCCACTTCTAAGTATCTACCAAAAATAAATGAAAACATGTCTACACAAATACCTTTTTACAAATATTCATAGCAGCACTATTCCTAATAGCTGAAAAGTGTATATAACTCATATGTCCCTCAACTGCTGAATAAGTAAACAAAATGTGGTATATTCAATCAATGGAATACTACTTGGCAACAAAAAGGAGCAAAGTGCTGACACATGCTGCAATATGGATAAACCTCAAAAACATTATGCCAAATGAAGCCAGACACAAATGTCACATATTATATTCATTCATATGATTAAATTAAAATATTAATTTCGTTCCTATATCTTGTTCACACGAGATGTTCAGATAAGATAAATCTATAAAGATAGAAAGTAGATCAATGGTTGTCTAGCTTTGTGGGTGAAATGGGGAGTGCAAATTGACACAAGGTTTCTTTCTGGGGTGGTATAAGTATTCTAAAAATGTGATTGTGGCACAACTATAAATTCACTAAAAATCATTGACTTGTACACGTAAAATGAGTAAATTTTTAGGGTATGAAATTAACCCCAATAAAGTTGTTAATTTAAAAAATATTACATATTCATAGAAATCAACAAAAATAAGAAAAAATGTATTAGAAAGAATTAGGTAACACTGTGCTGTAACTATAGGGGACAGGAAATATTACTTAGGGAATCTGTCAGAGGAGATAAGGACAAAAGACATCTCTTTAATTAAAAACTTATTCTTGTTTTGATCCAGACATTGAGTTATTAAAAAGAACATCATTTGCCATTTATACATGAGAAACGGTGGCAATAATAACGTCACAATTTTCCCTTAATTAGACCTTGCTAAAAGCCTTTTGTCACAAGCAAACCTAATTACATTTTTTAAATAACGAGAAATAAAAGGAGAACCAAAATAAAGAGAAAACACTCACTCATATCAGTACGTTTCTGAAATTAATATAGCTGAGAATGTCACATTTGGAAGTTATCCAAATGGAAACTGTGAAATTTTATCATTTACAGCTCAGAGACATATGAATGATTGCTGCTCACCCTGTGCTTTCATAATTTAACTCCAGATTAATTCTTTATATGCTGGGACATTTAAATATCTTATTAAAAACAGAAGACAGGCCTTATACCTCCCTAAAGTTGACAACACAAGCTTGTTTACCAGACATTACTAGAACAACAGAATAACTTACTTTTTCACCGGGAGGACCAATTGGACCTTGTGGACCAGGAAGACCCTATTTTAAAAGAATTCATTTCATATGTCAAGAATCACATCACAAGAATACACTTTTAAAATAGTAAATGATTAGCCCTCTATTTTACATGAAATGATTTATGAGAATCTATATATATATTCCCCCCACATTCCCCAGAAAGTTTTGCAACACTATGAGGGGTTTTACATAAGCTACTCTTCTGGCAATGGATATGTAATGTGATCCTATTCAGAACCCTCCTGCAGGTGTCCTGGCATTCCATGAACACCGAATGACTCATTTTTCTCTTGGAAGAAAGAGGCCTCTGCAAATTTGCTCAAATTTTTTTTAAAAAGGAAAAACAAAAAAAAAGAATCGTCTTCCTACATTCACAATAAAAACCCTTAGCCCTACATAGAAAATTCTGAGGCTGTCAATTTTCTTGTATAAAGATACCATCTTATCCCATTATCTCAAAAAAGCTGTGACGGTTTAGACTTACTTGAGGTCCTGGATTCCCTTGCTGACCTGGAGGTCCAGGTTCCCCTTGGGGACCCTGCCATAGGAAAATATAAAGAGTCTTTAATAAAACTATTTCACATAATAGGTTTTTTCTTCTCAGTTGAAAAATAGTCCCCAAATCATGTTTCCCTATAGAGAATCCGGAAAATCTTGCAAAATATTAATGCTGGCAGAAGCACTTGGCAACACATTGTAAGAAATCTTAATTTTAGATTTAGCAACAAAAGTGGTTTGTTAGTACTTAGATTACAGAAACGAGTTATCTTATGGATATTTTCTACATACCATGTTCCCTTTTGGTCCTGTGGGGCCATCCACACCTGCGATACCCTTCAATGACGAAAAAAATATGCTTGAGTGTTAACAAGTTCAGATGCTACAATGGAAAATTTAGAAGACTAACCTAATAATATGACACCCAGTAGCCTAGGTTGACTAAAAAATCATTTTAGAACTTAATGGAAATGAGGGAAAAAGCAAGGTCTATACTCTCCTCTCCATGCCCATGGAGACAACCTAACAGCATTTTCCACTGCGAGTTCGGAATTTGACACGAAACAATAAAATAGGTAAACTAAAAGGAAGAAAAAAGAAAGAAGCCAGTGGAGTAGGGTATGCTCAGTTAAACTGATAGGCAGCACCATTAGGTCTTAGAATATAACAGAGCAGTAAACCCTTGGCTGTCTACTGAAAGCTTTCACAGCCTCCTGGCTTTAAAAAGTCTGGTAACAAGCTTTCCCTAGGAAATCTTGAATGTTTTCAACAATACATACAGGCTGTCCTGTAGGTCCTGGAGTTCCCCTTGGTCCTAGCAAACCTCGTGGACCCTAGGAGGAAAAGAAAAACACATTCTCATAAGAAATGCCTTCAAAACATGCCTCTTCCTTTAAATAAATATTAATGTAATGTTTAGATTAAAATATTTGTTCATCTTCTTTTAATGGTGTTTAAAATGCCATTTTTATATGACACAAATATCTAGTGTTTATATTGATCCAAAAGCCAAGATGGACAAGAAAGTCTTTAATACAGAAGCCGTATCTTTTATTTTTATAAATTTACATATGAATCACTTGGGAAATTTTAAAAATAGGAAATATTTTAATGCTTTAAATAAGTCACTTTTGTGTCATATTCCAATTTGAATAGCAACACTGAATCTTATTAAATCTTATTATTCAATAAGTTAGACTACACAAATAGAAGAGTCCTGATTCTCATTTATTTTACAGTTAAGTAAATTCCATCATGAAAGAATATTCTACTGAGAGAAAGAAACAAACAGCTGGATAACTATGTTAGCAAGATTATAGAAACCATTTGCTTGATTTTTAAAATTATTATGACTTAATTAATTTCTTCTATTCTTCTTCCCCCTCCTCCATTTGTTCCTCCTTCTTTTCCTTCTTTAGAAAAGTGAATACAATGACTTACTGTCATATTCACTTGAGCTACTATGCCTTTTAGTTGACAGGCTCTATAATGTGGAAAACTAGGACTAAAACTAGGAGGCCTGCTTCTAGTCTGGTTCTTTGATTAACTAGCTTTGGGTAAACCTTTCCAATTCAGTTTCCTCATTTGTAAAAATCAGTGGAAAAAAGGATATAATCTAGTAAATTTTATAGTTCTATCTGGTATATACTAAGCACCTAATTTTTGTGTTTCTTCTGATAATAAGATTAATTTATCCTAAACACATAACTAGATTCTAGAGTTATTGATGATATAAAAACTGAAACAAAACAAAAAACAGCAACAAAAACTAGGTAAGGTTTTTGCCTGACAAGATGTTATATCTCACAATTTTTTCTCTTGATTTTCTAAGACTTTCTTTAACAAAAAGAAGAGCTCTCAGTATCATTTTTAAATGTTTTTTTCACATAACAATTACCTGCTTAGCTTAGGCAAGACGGCAATAGTCATCTGAGTTTATTATTGACTTTATATATGTAACACCAATCACTATTCCTTCAAAACGGGGTATTATTTAAAAAGAAAAAAAAGAAAGTTGCTTACAGCTTCACCTGGAAGACCCCTTGGTCCTATTTCTCCATCTTCTCCCTGTCATGGACAAAATGAGTGGGAGAGTGATGCAATCAGACAATGTAACATTTCAGCATGATTTTGTTCTATGTTTTAATTTTAAATATTTCTTAAAAGAAATGAAGTTTAATATACCCGCATTCCATCTTCGCCAGGAGGACCAGGAGGACCTTGGGGACCTCGTTCACCCTATTAAATAAATCCAAGTATAAGTAGAACACAAAATAAACTAGAATGTTTGTCTATCCTACAGCTATCCTACCAAATATAACGGAACATTTGCAGAAAAAACTTATGCTCTATTTTCCCTCCTCAAAAAGTTTCAAAGATAAATCATAATTTTACATTAACTGGCGTTATATATTAGTATGCTAGGAAAAAATGTTCCCCCAATTTTGAAAACAAAAAGGTTTAAATGAAATTCCCAAATAATTTTCAGACATTTAATTATTACAAACTAATAGAAAAGTATTTTGCTGAAGACTGTCTTAAACATGGATACACTTTGCTGATTTTTATTTAATTTACATTTTTTCTGCTTCTAAAATAATTCTTATTAAATCAGCACAGTTCTAGAAGACTAAAGAAATTTTTGGAGTTTTTAAAAAACAAAATTATATATTTTTCTCAGCATGTGATAGGCACTTGCTAGACATTCATAGTGCTCTCTTTTCTTTATCTTTCTATTTTTTTATATTCTCCAATTTCCTAATGGTTGTCCCATCTTCCTTCTTAACTTTTGGAGAAGAAAAATGTGAAGATCCAATTCTGATCTTTTTTCGAAAGACCACATCTTTGCTTAATTTCCCACTAAAAATATTGACTGGATTGCCGTTCAACATTGTATTTTGTTTATCCTTAGTGAATTATAAGCTCTTGCACTGGACTGCAAACTAATATTATCACAAAGAAGTAGCTTGTGGTGTCTCAATCTACTGGAGCCATCTAATTAGTATAATAAAATACAGTGCCCAGTATATTGTTATATTAATGACAAACTGCCTATAGATGTCCTCTTTTGAGTATATTTCCACAGACAAAATGTAATAAGGAAATTGAGGCAATTATCAAAAAATTAGAGGCAAAATTAAATCTCCACACTTGTTCTATAAATGTATTTTCCATATACGTGTACATAAAGATTCCACATCAACTTATATTTGTGTAAACTGAATATTTTAATGTCTAAAAGAAATTAAAGAACTTATATGAGTATCACACATATAATTCTACTTATCTTTCTTCAAGTATCTAGTAGATGTACTAATTTATATGAGTTCACAAATACTTAAATTAATTTTCTTCTTATATCTTAGTGTATCAATGTTTCGTAGTATTCCTGTATTATCCCAATATAAAAAGTATAAAATGTACAGAATGGTATATCTTACCCTGTGACCCTTGTCACCTGGCAGACCTGGAAGTCCATCAAATCCTCGATCCCCCTGTAAAATCACCATCATCATCATCATCATCATCATCATCACCGTCATCATTATCATTACATTTCCAGCCTATTTCTGTACTGTAATTTGAGTGTGAAATGTTCTTTCATATCAAGAAACTCTATTTTAAAACATAAAAATTTCAGGGGTGAACTGAGATACGAGATCTGAAAATACAAATGTATGAGATGAGCTCCCGACCTTGGCCCCGGGTTCTCCTGGCATTCCTCTTCCTCCATCAGCACCCGGACGACCCTGATAATACCAAGAACATGACTAAGCAAAAGGGATTCCAAATAGACAGAATAAAAGAAACAAAATAACTGATGATTTCAGATGACCTCAAAATGTACAATGAAAACTAACCATACCCTTTTTCCAGATTTTCCTATTGGACCAGGAGGACCTTGGACACCACGAGGGCCCTATACAAAACATCATAATTAATTAACTTTATAGAATTCCTGATCAGTAAACTTAATCAAATCAAGAGAAAGGGCTTTAGAAATTTATATCTTCTTAGCTTTACCTTAATCATTTTAACACAAGAAAATTATTTCTTATGTAAAATTCTACATAAAGCAAAAAGACAAGAGAATCGATTTTTCCAAATGGTTTCTTGCCAAAAAGGAGTCATGCTATTTTATTAAGTTTATATAGACATGCAATTACATTTAAACAAAAGGCATATAAACTGATATTTTAAGTTTGAAAAAATCCTCAATTACTAAATATATTCTCAAAACCTTGCAGTTTTACATTTCACTTGACTGAAAACACTTCCATTTTATTCCTCTTCTCTTCGCCTTCACCTTTCTCTTCATTTTTTGGAGATCCTATTCTGGATATTTATTCTTTTATTGCAAGTATCACATTGAATTATAATTGTCTTTTTTTCATAGTTCAATCTCCCATTAAATTGTTAACTACTGTGATTTTGGACTAAATATTTTTCTCCATTATACTCCTATAATTTAGCACAGTGCTGGTACATATTTCTTTCAATCATCTACAAAATCCTGGAGGATCACTTGGCAAACCTTAATTCAAATTATTGACTGGCACCATGCCATGTCAGATTAAAGTTTAAAGATTCTCAATATCTTTCGTGAAGCAGTATAGTACAGTGTTATATCAATATACAATGTCTTATTTGTGAATTAATATATGTTTTTTTTAAAATAAAATTACACAGCTAATAATAGATCCAATATAGATCCAGTAAAAATAGTATATAGGCCTTTGTATTTAATTAACTATACCCTTTTTAAGTTTAAACAATATGCATATAATGAGTGAGGTAGAAAATGCAACGCATATTTGAAATTACAAATAATTCTTATGATTACTGTGAAATGTTGATTATAGAAATATGAAATTAAGGTTGCCTA
Organism: Pseudorca crassidens; assembly: GCF_039906515.1. Taxonomy (NCBI): domain Eukaryota; kingdom Metazoa; phylum Chordata; class Mammalia; order Artiodactyla; family Delphinidae; genus Pseudorca; species Pseudorca crassidens. The sequence continues at coordinate 90,401,316 of NC_090297.1, forward strand.
ATAATTAGAGGTTAAAAGAATATAGCTTTTAAAAAACTGTTGCAGAAGAAAACTCTATCCTATACCCCAGCTGGAAGGCAAGGAGCAATAATAACAGGACAAATCTTGTTAGTTTTCAATGAAAATGATCCTTCATTTGATATTGCATCTCATTGGAGTTAAGGAAAACTGCAAACACCATGAAATCTACTGCAGCATGTTTTCAGATTCATCCATTTTGTAAAGAGGTGAGTCTGACCCCAAAGTTCATAAACTTTGCAAAAGACATATCAATATTTTTATGCAATTCTCAGTTAAGGTACAAATGTTTTCCATTTCTTTATGGCAACATTTAACAAGCACGAAAAAGAAGGTTGCCACATTCTGTGCCACCCAAATATCTTTCTAAATTTTGGGGGGATTTTTTTCTCATTTCAAAATAAACTGTGGTGCATCCAAACAGGGGAATATTATACAGCAACAAAAAGGAATAAACTATTGATGCACTCATCAACTGCAACAAACCCCAAAGGCATTATGCTGAGTGAAAGAAGCCAGTCTCAAAGATTACATAATGTATGATTTCATTTATGTAGTATTCTTGGAAACACGAAACTGTAGTGATGAAGAACAGATCAGTGCTTGTCAGGTATTAGGGGTATGAGGAAGTTGTGACTGTAAAGTGGCACCAAGAAATTGCTTGGGGTTATGACTGTGGTGGTGGTGACGAAGAATACATATAGGTGTTCACATTCAAGTTTACATTATAATATTGTTAAAATAAAACTAATTTTAAAAAAAGAAAAAAATTAGTTGGATGGCCACTTGAGAGCTCCTGTAGCCCAATCTGAGTTTATATGTATTGAGTATATCAGAAAGCATTTTCATTAAAAATGAATTTTAAAAATACATCACATTTTGCTTTTACAGTTTTCTAGAATAAGTATAATTCATAATGTGCTTATAGTGAATGTCTCTATCTACTTATTATCATTCAAGGAAAAATAATACTTTTAATTTGGCACCATGTAAATATAATGTAAGATCTTTTTAAGAATTTCAGGTCAGACGTTTTCAATTTCTCTTAATTTCCTCAGCTCTACAAAGGGCTTAAAATTAGCTTCTTTTAGGTATATTAAATATTTTTTCTGAGACAATTTACTAGATTTTATTCTCCATAGGAAACATGTTAGGCTTGTGGCAGGACCACTATAAATACAATTGTAATAGTGCTTCTCTGTTCTGTACAATCTCAAGCCAATCTAATGTTCTGAAGACCTATTACTATCAAGACTTTCCCATTCTAGCTTATTATCTTCTTTTAATATTGTTTAAATTAATAAAGTTATTGGCAGTCAACTGATCGTTAGAGATGTTTCAACTGAAGAAGGTGATGTGAGCTTAAAGGTAATGTAAGTAATTATTTTACTCATAAAACAGATGGTAGACACTTCAATTACCCTAATAGATAAAATAAACTCAAAAATAAAATAAGCGAAATAGGTTAATTTTTACCTGAGGACCTGGATCACCCCTCTCACCTTTGGCCCCAGAGGAACCAGGCCCCCCCTGTAGAGAAAAGGTGAAGACATAATCATTTAATTTTGTAATTCCCTAACCAGTTTTTTTCCTACCATTTTCACTTGAAATAATTAAACATTATTCAAAATACATTTCTTCAAATAGTATGATTTTATTAGTTAATACAACAAAATTTTCAAGTCCTCTGATTGAAATACATCTCTTCTCAGATTTTGACTGTATTCCAGTGTGTGAACTATATTTAAAAGTCTATATTTTACTGATAACTACACAGAAGCAAATTTCATGAAATCACATTGAAATGTTCTTTAATGTGTATGCCACCAGAGCACTTACGATGATACACAGGCGTTATTTATCATTACTCTGTGGTGGAGTACTAGAGGAAATACATTTTTACAGAATCGGGTACACATTGAATTCATTTATGAAACTTGGCAAATATTAATGCTGTTATACTCAGAAGCTTCTCAGACACTGAATTCTATAGCAATAAAATGTCAAGAACAGATGCTATTGTTGTTATTATAATTGTCCTGAAATAATGTCAAAGCATTTTTTCCTAGATTGGTCTATTTTTCCTTAGGAGAATAAGTCCTTATGACAAATGCCTCTTCCAAATATTTACATAATTCACAAAGTGCAACAAAAGCCTGGCAGAGTAACTGGAAAAAAGTATAAAACCACTTTATAAAAGTGCTGTGAGTTTTAAAAAATAAATACTAGGCCATTCATCTTCCTAAAAAGCTTTAGAACACTAAAATTGAACATAGTGGTAATAGTTACTTCATTCTGAAGAAGTATACTTTGTGTGTTTAAGAAGTTTCTGATTTATTTAAATCAATAGAGATTCAATTAAATACTACATTGAATCAAATTGCAAAAAGGTTAAAATTATGCTAAGCCTGAAAATGCTAGGTATCTAGAGCCTCCTGGTGGCTCCAAAGTAAAATAGCTATTAATATGACTGCCAAAAAATATGACAAGTCAAGTAACATGAATATTCCAATCCTGAAAATTACAAGAATGATGACTTACAAGTGTCTAATTAAGAATTCTTGCAACTAAATTTCTTCAAGAGAGAAACTGGGGTTCTACATTAAATCAGATTATTAAGCATAGAATTGAATGAAATTAAAGGACAGTCTATTTTTAATTACTTTACTGCATTATATCTTCTGTATATAAGCACAACCTACTCAACGGATTATAATTACTTTGCCCAAACACTTATTCTAAAAATCGCCATGTAATAATTGACAGTAACAGAATAGGGTAAAGAACATTTTCTATGTTTCCTGAATATTTTAAAATATAGATCTCTTTTAGTCTATAAAATCAATTGGAAACAAATAATTGAAAAAAGGAATATTTCACTGAAAGAATGAACATATTTATGTATTAAAATATTGTTTCTTTTTTAAATCTTAATATATAAAATACGTTAGACTCTAGAATTAAGATTTTTTAAAGTCTGTTATAATTTTATGTTTTGGAGCAAAGAATAAGAGAAGAGAAAATGGTAAAAACAAACAATGTGATTTTTTTCTCTCAATATCAACCTTTAATATTTTAGGAAGCTAAGACTTTCTATAACAAAGACTTAAGTAGTAAAATCAATTAATCTTGGATATTACATTGAGAATGGTAATGTAATAACATGGCTGTCAATGTTTTCTCTTTGCCAACATGCTGTGAATGTCTGACCCTTAAGGACTGGTGAAAACAGGAACAGCTTAACGTAACAAGCTTTCACTGGTTCTGCTCATCACTGTTCTTACCCTCTACAGATCCATTAGACTTGTGTTTGTCAGGATGATAAGCAGGAAAATTCCTTTGGATAATAGGATAATAAAAAATCTCAAGAACTTACAGATGCTAGGCTGATATTTTTAATTTAAGCAAAAGGCAGTGTTTCCCAAACACGCTTGACCGTAAGAATCAGCCTGCTGCACTCGTTGAAAATATAGTTTGCCAGTTCCGACCCTGAATATGCATCATTAGAGCCTCAAGTTCAAGGCCCCAGGAACTTTCACTTTTGATAAAATATATGGGTAATTCTTCTGCCCCCAAATTTGTAAAACACTAGCATACTGCTGATTTTCCTCAGTCATGTAAATGTGTTATTATTAACAAGCAATTACATATTAACTCTATTTCTTCCTTTATTAAATGACATGGAATCTTTCATCTTCCCTACTATATTTTGAAAGGCAGAAGAGTAAAACTACATGATAAATACATAATAATGCATTTAGAAGTGTGTATAATTTAAATTCTGTGGAACATATTGCCAGAACACATGTTCCACATGAGCTCATATGATTGAGTATAAAGCCCTCCAAAATATATGAAATGTTATAAAATTTCAAGACTGAAGAGAACCATAAATTTATGGAAAAGTAGATAACAAACTCTTAAATAAACTACATGAAGAAAACTATTTTTCCTCCTAATAAGATCAGTAAAACTATTTAATTGATTCAAATTTGAATAAAATCATTTTGCTGTGTCTACTAAGTAAACAAAAGATAAACTTTGAATGTTCAGAGTAATAATTTCTATAAATACCATTATTTCAATAAAACATTGTGAGCATATAAGATCATATTGAAAGTATACTACAGCTTTTTATATCAAAAGAATACTTAAAATAGAAAGTATTCCATTCATTTTAAAATCAATGAGAACTCAGGTTGGAATTATACAATGTTCTTTTCCCTTAAGAAAAAAGTATGATTTAAAAAGAATCTTTGTTTTGTGTTTGTGTGAATTGCTACACTGCTTAGCATTTGGTAAGTTTCAAAATATTTTAAAAAATATATAGAATATTAGCTTGTCAGTAAGCTTGTAAGGAAAATAAAACACTTATTTGCCAAGAGTCTCTAAAAGACAAAATAATTTCTCTAATATCTGAAGCAGTTAATGGAATACTAGAGGCAACTTAAAGTTTAAGCCAAGTCTCCTGCTTTCTCCTAAGATTATGGAAAAATTTTCATTGGCCTCAAATATTTTTTTCTTTTTTAATAAATTCTGTTTAACATAAAATTAAATCTCAAGAACTTACTGTACACTTGAACTTCAACAACTCAAACTATTATGCAAATAAATTATAGTTTGAAAAGTTAATAATTGGATACGTGATTCAATTATATTTTTCACTGTATTTGTTTGATTTGAGAATTTTCCATTGTAACCTTTTCATTAAAATTTACTGAGGACTGAATTCAGAGAGATTTCTTAAATGGAAACCAAATCCAAGTATAAGCCGGTATATTTACCCTACTTTCACCAGCCAGAGATATGAAAACTGCCTGGCCAAAGTTGCACAAGGAACTACTAATACAGGAATTTAACCATATATTATCTTTTTGGGTAACCTACCACAGGACCCGGTCTTCCAGTTAGACCCATTGGGCCAGGTGGACCTCTCAGAGCAATCTAGAAAATAAAATATAGCAAATTCAGGAATGCCTCCCTGGATGAGCATATTAAACCACAATATTCATTTGCACAAGTTACCCTTAAGTAGCAGCTCATCAACAGAGGTATAATAGCTACATAGTAGAAAGAGTGCCTGATTACTGAAGAATCACAAGTTTTTAGAATGACAAATTGACCTAATAAGTATTAGACATTTTTTAAGCTGTTGTGACTTATATACAATCTTGTACCATATATATTATGATTTATTCAATGACAAAAGTTAAAATAGATTTTAACATCTAATAAGAAATTTAATATCTGATGATTTTTCTACTCAAAAGTGCATTGAGAATATTGCATAGGCTTCTCTTAAATACGTAGGTGTAATTCTCATTGACAATACTTTTAGATGTGAACAATTTGAAGTGCTTTAAGTGAAAGTTTTCTAGCACTATTTTAGGATAAAAACTATGACAATTCAAGCCAGACAGTAAAAAGCAAAATTGATCAGAAAGTGCTTAGATAATACAGTTATTTTAACAAATCTCAAATTTAATGCTTTATAGAAAAATGCATTTATTTTGTAGAATCATAGGCATGATAGACTGATTACATGCACTATTGACACTGAATATTAGAAATGTGAAATTAGCACTTGGAAAGCTAGAACAAGTAGAGTAAAAGGATAAATATTTGACAGATGTTAAATTAGTATGGTGTGCTATTTTTTAATATTAGTGATTCCAAAAGATGAATATTTAGATTGCCAAAACAGATATAAAAAATAATATTGTAATAGAAATAATGTAAAATCAAATTAGAAAAGTGCATGAGATGGAAACAGTAATATCTCCAAAATTTCACTACTGACTCACCATGAGATTTTTGACAATACACTTCTTAATCCTTGAGATTAAATATCTGAAAAATTGGAATTATAATGCTTGCTACCTATTTCCAAGGAGGTTAAAAGGACTAATAAAATTAGGAATTCAATGGCCTAATAAACTATTTAAGCTCAAATAATTACCTAAAATCTGTTCAAAGTAATAAAATTTATAAGTTGTAGGCATCATTAGTAAATCAATTTAAATATTTTTAGATTTGTATTATGCCAAGTTCTAATAAACAAATATTTAAGTTTTTCATTTTCTTTATAAATGATGTAACCAAACAATGGCATCTTTTCAGATTAATAGACTTACACTCTCAGATAATTTATGCACTCATAAATTTATGGTGATAAAGTTATCACCAAAATGATTTATATCACTTAGGAAGCAGGTACCCATATCCATGTCAACTATAAGCCCTTTATTTCCTTTTTCCTTGAAAAGAAAAAAAGACTATACTATGAATAAAAGTATTATATGACTTTCAACATTTTCCTGATCCATTCTTTTGATTTTCTTATCTATATTTTAACTGCACTGGAGCTAACTTAAAAAGCAAACAATTTTATATTTTATAAGTATACAGATAGTGAAAAGCTTTTAGCTGACAAACAAATATGAACTGAATGGATTTGGTTTAAAATATAGATTACAATGATTCGAGCTTAGAATACATATTTGAAGGTTTCTTTCCTCCACAAGAATGCCTAAGAAATTTAATTTTCTGGATTATTTGGGATATCCTGAATAATCTATAAGATTGGGTGGAAAAATTATTTTAAACTTTATCCTCTTACTTTATTTATTGGTCATTGACATATGCCTTTGCAGGGAAAACTGGATGTGAAAGATAAAGGGTGATACATATAAATCCATCAGTACTCTTTGAAAAAAAATTAGAAAATTTGTGTATTATGGTCTGCATGTTTTTGCCAGAATTATGTATGGCAATACTGCAAGGGTCAGTCATTTAAATTAAATATTAAATTAAAGAAAATATTCCTATCGGAAAAATAGATATTATCTTAGTATCTTCTCCATCTAAATTCAACATACTATTCAGAAGTATTTTGTTCATAATAGTAGCACCCTCCAGATACACACACACACACACACGCACACACACACACACATGCACACACACACACATGCACACTTTCTCTCTCTTGCATAATTTGGCACAGAATCAGGTTATGGAACTACATGTTGATCCTTTCTTACCCGAGCCTGCTGAAGAATGGCCTGGGCCTGAGCTTCCTGAGCAGAGATGATTGGTCCTTTGGAACCATCACCACCATAACGAAACTAAGAAAAGATAACATACAGAAGCTCAAAATAAGAATTTCTCAAATAGGTGCATTAATTACTAGATTAAAAACTACTTATTTAAAATGGTGGGATTTTACAAAAGTCCATGGTAACTCCATCATGAATCATGATACCTAGATTTTTTTTTAAATTTTCTTTCTGTCCATTATAGAAGTTTTCTAGACCATGCTTTACCACTTGTAGAAGAGACTACAGACTCCTTTACAATTTTAAATTCCATAATTTTTGAAAACTATGGAATAAGCTATCATCCATTTCTTTACCTGCACAAACGCTACCCATTCTACTCACTCATTTGTAAAAATTCTAAATGCACTAAGTTCGGTAGTGTTGTAGATCAACTGCTATTTTGTTGAGCAAAACTTCTGGAATCTCTGTGAACACAGAGGAAATCTTCCTTGAGATAGATTCAGTTTGTTTACCTTTTCTTAAGTAATTATACTAGGAAACTGATCCTTTCTGTATCCCTCTATAAAATGCTAAAGCTCCTTTTTCATTTTAACTCAAAATGCAGCATGAATAAATTTCTCTCTATGTTATTATTACTTGAATCTTTATTACATTTAAACAAATAAATTTTTTCCACAAGAACTTGGGCAACTTTATTTAAAAAAATTTTTTATTGAAGTATAGTTGTATTAGTTTCTGTTGTATAGCAAAGTGATTCAATTTTATATATATATATATAATATATATATAAAATATATGTGTATTATATTCTTATTCTTTTCCATTATGGTTTATTATAAGATATTGAATACAGTTCTCTGTGCTATACAGAGGGACCTTGTTGTTTATCTATTTTATATTTAGTAGTTTGTATCTGCTAATCCCAAACTCCTAATTTATCCCTCCCCCCTCCCTTCCCCTTTGGTAAGCATAAATTTGTTTTCTAAATCTGTGAGTCTGTTTCTATCTTGTAAATATGTTCATTTGCATCATATTTTATATTCCACATATAAGTGATATCATATGATATTTGTCTTTCTCTGTCTGACTTACTTCACTCAGTATGATAATCTCTAGTTTCATCAATGTTTCTGCAAATGACATAATTTCATTCTTTTTAATAGCTGAATAGTATCCCGTTTTATATATATATATATATATACCACATCTTCTTTATCCATTCATCTGTTACTGTTATTCATCTGTTACTGGACACTTAGGTTGCTTCCATGTCTTGGCTGTTGTAAATAGAGCTGCTATGAACACTGGGGTGCATGTATCTTTTTAAATTTGAGTATTCTGTGGATACATGCCCAGGAGTGGGACTGCTGGATCATATGTTAACTCTATTTTTTAGTTTTTTGAGGAACCTCCGTATTGTTTTCCATAGTAGCTGACTCAATTTACATTCCCACTAACAGTGTAGGAGGGTTCCCTTTTCTCCACACCCTCTCCAGCATTTATTATTTGTAGTCTTTTTAATGATGGCCATTCTGACTGGCGTGAGTTGATACCTCATTGTAGATTGGATTTACACTTCTCTAATAATTAGCAATGTTTAGCATCTCTTCTTGTGCCTATTGACCATCTGTATGTCTTCTTTGGAGAAATGTTTATTTAGGTCTTCTGCCCATTTTTTGATGGTTTTTTTTTTTTGTTTTTGTTGTTACTGAGCTGTTTGAGATGTTTGTATATTTTGGAAATTAAGCCCTTGACAGTCGCATCTTTTGAAAGTATTTTCTCCCAGTCTGTTGGTTGTCTTTTTGTTTTGTTTATGGTTGCCTTTGCTGTGCTAAAGCTTATAAATTTGATTAGGTCCCATTTGTTTAGTTTTGCTTTTATTTCTAGTACCTTGGAAGACTGACCCAAGAAAACTTTGCTATAATTTATGTCAAAGAATGTTTTGCCTATGTTCTCTTCTAGAAGTTTTATGGTGTCGTGTCTTATATTTAAGTCTTTAAGCCATTTTGAGTTTATTTTTGTGTATGGTGTGAGGGTGTGTTCTAACTTCATTGATTTACATGGGGCTCTCCAACTTTCCCAACATCCCTTGCTAAAAAGATCATCTTTTCCCCATTGTATATTCTTGCCTCCTTTGTCAAAGATTAATTGACCATAGGTGCGTGGGTTTATTTCTGGGCTCTCTACTCTGTTCCATTGATCTATATGTCTGTTTTTGTGCCAGTACCATGCTGCTTTGATTACCGTGGCTTTGTAATATTGTCTGAAGTCTGGGAGGGTTATGCCTCTAGCTTTGTTCTTTTTCCTAAGGATTGCTTTGGCAATTCTGGGTCTTTTATGGTTCCATATACATTTTAGGATTTTTTGTTCTAGATCTGTGAAAAATGTCAAGGTTAATTTGATAGAGGTTTCATTAAATCTGTAGATTGCTTTGGGTAGTATGGCCATTTTAACAATATTAATTCTTTCGGGCAACTTTAAAAAGCAATCTTAAGGTAAAACAAATAATTTTTGGACAATGAATAATACTATAGATATATTGTATTTAAAAAGTATTAGCTAGTGTCTATATGGTAGTAAATAGCATATTAACTTTATGTTAATACATGAAATGCATGTTACTCATATGACTCAGGATAAAGCACATGATTAAAAATATTAAGAAAATCCTCTAAGATTTCTTGTCAAAAAATATAATGAAATAATAAAGCCTCAGTTCTACTGCAGAAATAAATATTTACCAGAATTTTGCTTTAGCAAAATTTATCACAATTTCTGAAGGCTGCTTCATTTCAAGTATCTCTACCTCATACAATGTTTTTTTGATTGATCTATAATATGGTTAAGCAATATTTTTCAGCAGTAGGATGACAAAACATCGGGTCATCTTTATAACTATAAAAAACATACCGGTAACACTAACATGGTACCAGGAGGACCAGGTAAACCATCAGCTCCTGGTAGACCGGGACGTCCTGGGGGACCCTAGGGAAGTAAATAAAATCATCAAAATTAATCAATAAATAAAATAATTAAATGTATTAGAAACAGAATAACTTTGAATACCATAAGTCTACATTATCTACTTTGTGTTTGTCCTCTACTTCTTGTTTAATCTCCTTTTAGTAAGGATACCTAGAGAGGATTGTATTTCATTGCAGTAGTTTTATATAATTTAAATAATGCACAAATTTATTGCCTACTCAAGGAAGGAGAAAAAAAGGGATTTTACAAGAAGAGTTTCAATAGACAACGCAAATGGTCTATTTCTCCATGTGACCCAGGATGTGATCTTCAAATTAGGATGTAGCCTTATTAATTCAGTCTATCAGTATTCAACTAAATAGTCATGGGAGTTTCTGGTAAATATGTCTGAACTCAAAAGGAAGAACTTAATCTAATGTATTGGGTTCATATCAAAATGGAAATTGATTAAAAATAAAAAATTTTCTTACTAATTATAACATAGATAAATGCACATTCTTTCACCTCACTTTTAAAATTATAGTTAGAAAAGTTAAACAAAATTTTGCACAACACTGAATTCATATGTTATCCAAGTGAGAATAATATGTTAAACCTGTAGAATATATTTTAATTCTTTTCATTTATGTTGCATTCTTTTGTTATGAGTCCCTTCACTTACCCTCTCACCAGGGTCACCAGGGGGTCCAGTGGGGCCTTGTAGACCTGGAGGACCCATAAGACCCTACAGAGAAATAAACCATAATCTGAGTTAGATTCCTGATTTTGTTAGTATTCAGGCAAATTCATCCTACCAAAATCAAAGAAGAACTCATATTCATAAATAAACACTCTTCTCCCAAACAATTGCCCTATTTATCTTCCCATAAAAAGAGAACATATAGGGACCACTTTGTAGCTAGCTCAACTCTTCCTCTACGAGGCTGCTCTCAGGGTAGAGACAGACATTCCAAGGAAGAACAGGAAAGGAAATCCTGCCAATGTACAGTCCCTGAGGTGGAAGTTTGTTCCTAGTTCTTACTGAAGAAATGGTATACTCATTTAATTAGACTGCAAAAATGTGACAGTGAAGTTGAAATGTAGAAATCATTTATATTCTTTATGGGTAAAAGTATTTAAAGGCATCAGTATAATATATTTATTTCACATGACAAGAATTTAATTAATTCCACAAAAGAAAGAGGATTTCTTACAAAGTCAGATCAGTACAACTACCTGACAATAAAGACACCCTGATGAGTAACATTAGCCTTATTAGGAAATGACAATGGAAGCTGATAGTCACTCCATTCAGAAGTACAGATAAGGCAGCTACAGTCCACTTAGAATTCTCAGCTCTCTTCTTTGAGATATATCTATACCTCTTAAAAAAAAAAAAAAAAAAGAGGGCTTTTTTTTTACTTTTATAACTTTCAGGCACAAAATTGAAGATGAGGTTAGAAAAGTCAGAGATATTTAAGCAACAAAAATATTTAAAACAAAATTTAATTTCATAGCTCTCAAAAGAATATCATTTGGATAGCCAAATCAGAAAGTGATTGAAGGCCACCGGGTCCTCTGACCAAGTATTTGCCTCTATAATTCAATACTCAAATTAGTCTAAAATGTATAAATTCAACAGTGTAATAGAAATCTTATATCTGATTATTTAAAAAATCAAGACAAAAATAATCTTAAAACATTTACATACCGCAGGTCCTGCTGGCCCTGGTGGTCCTTCAATAAGCATGCCCTACAGTTAAAAAAAGATAGAGTCATTACTAGGGCAATGTGACCCCTAACCTCTTATCTAATTGGCTCTTAGAAAGCACCACATCATTGCATTTTAAAAGGTAAATTATCTGTTCCTACATATAAAACAATTACAAGCATTTTTGCATGGGGAAGGGAGGAAATTAAAAATGATAGAAGACATAATCCCTGTCCTGAGAAAATCTGTGAACTAATTAGCAAGGAAATAAATATTCAGGTAAGTAATATTACAAAGAGAATATGCTAAGTGCTCCCCAAGAGGGCAAAGACATTTAACCAAGTTTTCCCTAGCACCCAGAATAATGCCAGGCACAAAGCAAGAAACTGATAAATATTTGCTGTGTGAATGAAAGGATGGAAGAAAGCAGCACCTAAGCACTTTAACTCAGGGAAAGGGGAGAAAAGTCCATGTTAAAGAACTGGACATAAATATAAGTTCTTAAAAAGACAAGAGAATAGAATACTATTTCAGGATAAGAACACAATTCTAGAAAGTTTATGATTCTACTGCTGAAAACTGTCTTGTCATTTAAAAAGTTGGTTGTAAATTTTCATAACAAGGACAAATTTATTCTGAAAAATTATTTTTAAAGACTTTGGTGAGCATACGATGTGCTTTCTCAGATTTTGGAGTAATAAACAGATAACAATGTTCTTAGAGATGCATCTTTTATAGTTTTATCTCCTCCATCTTTTATAAAAATTTTACATCCTTGTAGTTCCTGAAATGATTTTCATTAGTTTGAGGCAAATAGTTAAACATACTTCCTTTAGTTCTAATGCAATACTTTTCCCAAATTGCTCATTAGGGAGAACAACAGTAAAATTGACTTCCAGTAAGAATTTGCTTCTTACCAATATCTTGAGTGGTAGTAACATTAATATAAATCTTCAAGTCACTTTTGAAGTGATTTGAAGATTTTTTCCAATGGAAGAAAAGCAAGCAAATTTTAAAAAGAACGTTTTCATATTATTACATGATGTGATTTGAATATGAAACAAATAAGTACTATGTCAAATAATATATTTCTAATAATGTTAAGTTATAGAAATTAGAGGAGAAAATCACTGGACTGGAAAATAGAAGAGGTAAAGTCTGGTCATATCTCAACCACCAAACATTTGAACCCTTTAGGTCTTAGGTTTCTTAGTTTTTAAATGAGAGAATTAGACTAAAACATTGTCAGCTAGTTTCAAATTCCAAAATTCTGTATCTCTATATTTTTTTGGTGTATTGAAATTCTACTTGCCAGAACTGGCCTTACTAACTCATTACTTGTGGCATTATAAACATTCGGACATTAGAATTTTCAATGGTACTATTACAATGTATTCATACCAGTACTTACCGGTTCAACTACTGCTGGTTCTCCTTTCTGTCCTTTTTCTCCATATGCACCATGGCCATTTATCTGTTGAGTGAAAAATTCAAGCAGCCTGTCTTTAAGTAAATAAGGCCATTTAAGTATTTTTAAAAGATCATTTAATCATCTAACTGCATTTAAAACAATCTATTAAAATGTGTTTTTTAACATAGAAACCTATTAAAGTTTTAAATATTGAAAATATACAAACGGAAACACAATGAACATTAATGCTAAATCTTGAATGAGATTGAACAATTGTTTCTTAAAGACACATTATAAAAAGATAAAGATATCTGTCGACCTCATTATTATCCCAAGGTACTAAGCAAAAAGTGTCATCAAATTAAATTCAATAAAATAGAGGTGGAGGGAAGAAATGGGTAAAGGGGTTCAAAAGGTTAAATAATAATAATTATAATGATAAAATGATAATTAATATGGTGCATTCCTGAGCATCACCAGAAAAGAAAAATAAATAAAACAGTCTAAAAATTAGAAAACAGTCTTAGTACCCAGAATGACAATGACTGTAATTTAATCTTATCAATGCCAAGAAAACTTTTATACAACTCTATTAAAGATTATTCTTTCAAATGAAGACTCCAGTAGTGTGGCCTGAGATACAACTGCTGAAGATCCCCATGAGGAAGAACCTATCAAGGTAACCTAGTAGTGATAAATATTCATAATTTATATAAGAACATAACCTACATTTTAAACCTGAAAAGACATCAAGATGAACACGAAAATACTCCAGAAATAAGACATACAATGACACAGAGCAGAATACTGACTTACACTTGTTTCTGTGATATCTGTTTCTGCTGGAACACCTGGACCAAATTCTTCATTAGTGGGGCTTGTTGGTTTATCTTCATATTCTTTATATTCATAAAAATCATATTCGCCTAAATCTCCATCTACCAGAAGATCAGAGTCCCTGCCGTCTATTTCTTTGTTTTCATATAGCATATCCTCAGAATTTCTCCTCTGGGAATCATAATCCTCTCCAGTTAGATATTCTTCAGTAAATACTTCTTCAACTGGATTTGGCTATTAATTTAAGTTGCAAGGAATTGGAGAACATGAAGTTTACTGTTAGTAAAGCAAGGTAAGCATTTGCAATTACAGTTTGATGGAATGTGACAGGAAGTGGTCTGAATACTACTCAAGCAAGTCTGAAAGCTGGGAAAGACAGCCTTTCAGCATTATTGAAAGAAATATTTTTGTACATTGGTATGTACAAGGAAATATTGCTTTCAAAGAACTTTTGCCAATAAACTGCAAATATTCACATAGATTCAACATGTGTATTTGCTTGTTCCATTGGAAAAAACTTGTTATGCAATTTGATATTTACTTTATAGTTTGACTTGAATAATATATATATATGTATATATAGAAAATATATAGTTAAAGCTTTGCTTAATTTTCAAATCTCACAGAACCTCATAATGAAATATAATTGCTACCAGAAAAGTCATGTAAGTTTGACTCTCAATCCGAAAAATAAAATATTAATGCCAATATTGAGATTTATCATTGCAATATTTATGCAGAGTATCTAGAATGTAGGGAAGTATTATATCACCAAAGAGTTCTTTATAGCAAATAAAATGTAAATTATAGTCCTCAGAATTTAATACAATAGAATATATCACCGTGTAGTCTCATAAAGAGTATGAGATTATTCACTTAAAAGTAAAAATTACATCAAAAATACTATCTCAGAGATATAGAAAAATAAAGCTAGTATAATTTCCTTTTTTCATAAATAATTCTCATTAATAGCATAAATCTGAATGATATTTATTAGGTAATTTTGGGTCATATGATTTTGATAAATTAAATAAATTTGATAAATTAAATAATTTATCTTGCTACTTTTGAATTTCATAAATAACTTGTTTGCTATAACATAGTGAATCTAGATGATAGAACAATATTGAATAATACGTAGTGTTACATAAAGTCATGTGAATGAAAAATGTGGCTAAATGATTAATTTAGTGATTGTTAACTAAAATAAAATGTCCAATAACCATAATATTTTTGTATTCTTAAACAATGAGTATATACTATCATTAGGGGGTGCATATCATCTGGGATCAGAATATTACTATGTTCATAGATCTGAGCAAAAGATGAATGAATTTGGGTATATAAATAAACACCTTGAATCAAGATAACCATTTTTGGAAAATGATTATTTTGGACTAGATGAAACTTGAAATTGGTTCCTACCCTAAAATGTTATTATTCTAAATTATGTGTTTGCATATAAAGTCTCACTCAGTTAATTTGCCTCACTGGGACACATGTTATATAAATTTTTAATAACTAAAATGATTCAGGTATTCCTCATACCAGTTAAACTGAATTGTATACTTATTTTTTTCATAATCAGAATATAGGCATAGTATGAAATTCAGGAAGATTGTTCTATTTGTTCTATTTGTACCTGTATGTACTTAAACATTTTCATAGAAAGGACTGGAAAAGGTTAAGATATAATATTTTAACCATAATTAAGTTTGAAAATGTAAATAGCCACTAAAACCAACTAAGACTATATTTTCTCAAAATATTTGTGTCATAAAAATGCATGATTATTGGTCAGATGGAGTAAATTCTAATTGTATCATTTGATGATACAGTTGTTACTTTAGAGGATTCTCCTCCTCACAGAAGGGTCATGTTGTGAATACCCTTAATCACAACATTTTGAGAAGCTTGCTCAATCCCAGGAGGAATCAAGAAAATGATAGCAGTCAATTCAGTTTGATCAATTTAGCATTTGCATGAAGCAAAGAGTCATGCAAAATCTGAATTGACGTTAATTTTAAATGAACTGTTTTTAGTAATAGTGAGCCAATTCTATTGTTTCTCTTACCTCAGTAAAAGAATAAAAATGTCAAACTTTTCAGAGGTTATAGATTCTTCCAGAGTGAAATATACCAAGAAATATTACACATTTTAAAAATTTAATGCTGTCTATGAGCATTACCTCATTTGGTCCAGATACACGCCTAGGAGCTTCTGTTTGGTAACTTTCTGTTCCATAGTTGTATTCTTGAAAATCATCAACAATATTTGCCTAATGGTAAATTCAAAAGAAAATCAATTAGTAAAAATGTAAGGTAATCCAAAATCTATGGAAATCATGATTTAACTGGGGTATCGTATTAGCCAAATGAGTATTTATCTAGTTGGGTTAGGACAATGACTCATCATCAGAGATCTTCCAGCTTATCTAGGAGAGATCTTGATTGCTTTTTCTTTGCTACCTTTACCCCTAGCTTGGCTTTTGCTGCTGCTTGATAACTTTTCTTCTTCTTGGTTGCAAATTTTTCAGATTTAGGGGGTGTAAACTTTTTGGACTTTTTCTTTGAGTTAGTGGCCACTGTCTTCGTCTTCATTTTGAAATTGAATTTCTTTTTCTGTAAAATGTGGTGAAAGATGGAATGGAAAACATAAATAAAATGAAAAGGGAAATAAAGAGCATGGATGAAAGGAAGGATAAGCAAAGCAAACCGGGCATCATTCCTTCAGGACAGCTACTGTCAATAAAAATCACTGTTATCAGGTCATAGAAATCAGATGAATGAAAGGTTTATGATAAGTTTGAGGAAAAGTGGACATAAGGAACAACAGGATGACAAACAGCAGGACCCCATACACAAAGGCGCTACTTTGCTTTTACCTCGGTTTGCGCTATTGTCTCTTCAGTTACAGTGGGAGTCTCTGTTACACTTTCAGCCTCTTTATATTCTGCTTCCCCATACTCATAGTCATATTCCATTATATCCTCAGGTGCATACTACATCGCAAAGGAAAAAATATCAGGCAATTTTGTTAGTTGCAGGTAATACTATTAACAAAGTGGTAATCATGTTCTTAACTTTTACTAGTAAAAGTTAAGAGACAAGTAAATACTGTTATTTAAATATTACTTCGTGTTACAAGAAGTAATACTGTCTTATACAGAGTATAATAACAGTGACAAAGCAGGTTTTCTAAGAGCAGAATAGTGGTTAGGATTGTGAGGAAATTAAAAGTTTAGAATATTAATTCAAACTTTTAATTGTTGAATATTAATTCAAACATAGCAATTACATACTTGGACATAGTTGTTAAATAGTCACATTAATTTTGATTTGTAAAAATTGCACATAAGCCTCCTTTATCTTACAGCAATTTCAATGGGTCCTTTTTTTTCCCATTAAACTACATGTTTAAAAATAAATGTATGGAGAGTAGTCTTCCCAAGCAAGAAAGAATTTTCATATCTATTATGAGACGGAAAGGGGAGAGAAACGAAAGGGAACAAAGGAACATGAAATGAGTCTATATTTTATTTGGAATACTGGAACCGATGTAAAAATACAATCTAAAGTTTATTCAGAAATAACTAATTTGCTATAGACTTACTTAAGATCAAAATGAGCACAGAATACTTGTGAACCATTAAAAGATTCAAAATTAGATCTGTTTATAATTAATACATTTCAGTTTTACAAATACTGCATTTTTTCTATTGAAAAAAGAGCATAACACTTAGATACCTTAAACCATGTAAATGTAACTCAAACTGAAAAATGGAATACTAGATTATTCTGTATTAAAAAAAAATTTAGGAGAAAAAGGTATGTTTCTCAGTAGAGGGATGTGCAATACAATCATTAATATTGTAAATAACATGCTTGCTCACCTTCAGAGCCAAACACCTCTATCAAAATTTTAATTTTTAAACACCAACATAGGTATTGTGAAACATATTTTAATTATTGGTTTTAATTAAAATAACTGTAAATCCATTAAGATCATATAT
Source organism: Pseudorca crassidens (assembly GCF_039906515.1). Lineage (NCBI taxonomy): Eukaryota > Metazoa > Chordata > Mammalia > Artiodactyla > Delphinidae > Pseudorca > Pseudorca crassidens. Next base: position 90,419,330 of record NC_090297.1, read on the forward strand.
AACAAAAGATACTAAGCAGCAAACTCAACAAGCTAAAACTCATATATATTTATATATTATTTATAATATATATTTATGTATAAGTATATATATTTATGTATATACACACATATATATTTATTATGTATAATATACATTTATATATATGTATACATATATTTATTATGTATAATACATATTTATGTGTGTATATATACATATATACCTATGTGTGTGTGTATATATATATATATATATATATATATATATATATATGCTAAAAGCAACCTATTTGAAATTCCCTAAGAATTATATTTGGTCACATTTTCATTATATCCCAACTGGACCTCTCTTGGTATTTTCAAATTGACAAAATATCTCTTTTAATGTGCCAGAAAAATAACTCTTCACCACATGTCTTTTAGAGAACTGTGATCACTGTGCCTTCTAATTTTAAAGCTCTATTAGATATAGCAATGCAAATGAGTGCAAATTTCACAAAGACATATAATGAGACATGTTCAAAACTGACCCCCTGGCAATATTGTATATCTGGCCCTTAATGAAATACCCTCACTAGAGGAAACTTTTCTAGATGGTTCAGCTGAAGGTCATATTGATATATATAGACATACTTTCAGTGTTTATGATTGTCAAAACTTCAATTTGATTAAATTAATTGAAATTAATTCATAATTTTACCTATCTAGCAATAGTTTAATTTTCATTGAATATACATTTTAAAGACTTCAACAAATCTTCATTCTAGTTAGTATTTGAGTAGAATTTGTTAAAATAGAAGAATGCATATATAACTTTTTGAACATTTGTGTTTCTTCATGACTCTGCAAGCAAGATATAATGCCGACTATTTCTAGGAAAGGTAAAGTATGTATTAATCAATAGCATCATTAAATAAATAAAACAATTAAATACTGAATTTAGATACATATTAAAATAATTAATGGAAACTGAATATTGTCTAATGAATAGTTTTTTTCCATAGTTATAGTCACACATGTTGGAATAAGAAATAGTGGATTTATATAATTACTAGCTGGCAGCTTGAAGTTAAAACATGAAAAAAGATTAGCCAGGCTAATTTATGCTTTAGAGTTTTAAAATTAAGCAGACTTTTCAGAATCCTATGCATCTATGATGAATTGTAAAAACATAAGACAATATATAAAGGCATAAAGGACTGTAAAAATGGACAATTTAAATGCATCTTAAATGAAGCCTGATATTCAAAGCACCAATTACTTTTACTATCTTTATATCATGTTTTTTTTTTTCCTTATAGGAGGAAACTTTTTCCAACCTCCATAATTCTCTCCTCTATTTAAACTTTTTCCACATGGAGATCAAGCAGACTAGCTGTGGTCGTGGAATAATGAAGGCAGTAACATGCTTACCTGCTTAGGCACTAAAGCACATGTTTTTCTTAGAGCCATCAGCAGTCAGTGAAAAGAATCACTGCTTCTCTTCTCCTTATTTCTTTATCTAAACAACATGCCCCTTCTGGTGGGTATTGATATACTTAGGACTTTGCTGGTCTACACGAAGCTTTACAACCTATTTTTGGAGATGATTCTCCCTTCTTACTATGGAATTTGGGGGTGTCTCAAAGACAGGTAAAGAAGAGAGAACTACTTGTAATCAATCAGATGTATATATGCAAAAAAAACGTGCAGTGATGGAAAGATCTCACCTATGATCTGTGAGTTGCCTAGCATAAGTTATAGTATGTGAGGAGAAAGGGTCTTCTTCTAGAAATGTCAAGTTTGTTCTTATTCAGTTTGTTAGAAAAATAGTGGCATAAGTAAATACCTGAACGTCTTTGAGAACTAGAATATATGATAAATATTAAGGGCAAAAAATATTAAGGTAAGAAATTTCTTTATAAAATATTGTTTTTCCCTTGCTTCTTCTTTTTCCATCCTTTATGTATATATTTAAAAAGAAGAACATCAATTGCCTAGTGTATAAAGGGCATTGTAGTCTGTGTAGCACATTAAGAAAGAACCATATGTAGATTTAACATCTAATTTCTTATTAAGATATAAGGATAATTTAACACGATGGTTTAATACAAAACCATCATAATTTTAATATTAGTTACTTTGCTATATAAATGGTATTGTGGAGGTTCACATAGAATAATAGTTTGATATTATCACTATGTCTAAATCTATCTTCATTTTACATTTCACTCTATGATGATGATGTGATACTGTGCCAAACACATAAAAAATGTAATCCTAACAATGAATTAAAATATGTTATTTAGAGGATATGAACTATACAAAAGCACAAGTTGAATAAAACACATTTGAGTTAATTTATAAAATAAATTGGTATATTTATTAATCCAAATCAGAATAATAAATATGCAATTTTTCAAATTTATTAATTATAAATTAAGCAATATAAAGTACAACATGTATGTTTGATGCTCTATTTTGCACTTTATGTTCTTTATTCACTGGTAACATTGCATTGCTATTTTGTATAGGTAAAACATCTGTAGTGCAATTATTAAAATGCATATTTGTAATATAATGTATTAATGGCTATCATTCAAAAGTAATATAAGGATGGCTTGCTAATTCTGTTAACCAGGTGTTTTTCATACTAGTATATAATAGTTATCTTATTATTGAAGTATCAATGTAATTTAGTACTGGGGGAAAAAGTGAGAGCTGATTCCTCAAAAAAACTTTTCATTGTGACATACTCAACATAGAAACTGTAAGAAATGCTATTATTGCATCACCCAACCAGATTTTCATGAAGGTTTTATTATAGCAGCATGCTCTTTTCCTTATCAGTTGCTTCCAGTAAAAACAAGTTTGATTTATCAACAGAATGTTAAATTTATGAATCAACAACTAAGGTCAAAAAGGGAAAGTCTACTTCTAAATGAATTTAAGACAAAAATGGTTAAAAATATTATTTTGCTTTAAAACAACTCTGCTTACCTGATGTAATAGCATTAAAACATGGGAATAAAACACCTCAAGGTGATATAATAAGAATGCATACCTTCATTCTTCCAAAAATCAGAGCCATATCTGTTACTAAAAAGAACAAGACTTATCTTTCTTAAAACAAAAGCAAAATAAATCTCACCCATCTTGAACACCCATACTAAATGTTATAAATTTTAATATTGAATCACCATATAATCTCTAAGATATAAAAACACTAAAACCTGATGGACATTTTACCTATCTTCTTGGAATTCACAGACTGTTTTAATAAATCATGAGGGAATTCACAGACTGTTTTAATAAATCATGAGGTAATAAAAAGAATGAAGCACTTGAGAACTGAAAGAAGCAAACACAAATATCCAAGTAATTTCTCTTTTTTCTCTCATATTTGCTTTCCTGTTAGCTTCTTAAGACTTTATCCTGTTTTAAAAAAACATTAATATTAAGTCATGGAAAAGATCAGTGCAACAGAATTCACTATCATACCTCAAAAAGGAAAGTAATGTCAAAAAATATATTTCAAGCACTTAAATGGTAAAATCCAAATTGAATTATCATGCAGAAATAACAGTAAATTAAAATTAAGAGATAAGATCCTAACCTATTCTAAATAGTAGAACTCAAAAGATGGTATCTAATAGTATTTTAATAGTCAAGAAGAAAGCTATTTGAGTTATTTTCAAACATAAGGACAGCCTTGATGTCTTTAAACTTCCCCCCTCACCTTCTAAAATTTAGAACTCTTCACCTTGAGAAAAAAATAAAAATATAGATTTGCTGCTAACTAAAGACTCAATTCCTTCCAGTATTTGCTTTCTAATTTCCAGAAAATTCACATTAAAGAATTATCTAAAAATCTGCATAAAGCATACACTGTACTATATTTTTTTTGTTTTTTGGGATATTCAAGTCTGACAAAATTGCTATGGCTAACTTAAATGTACTTATTTTTGGTTTGAGAGAGAATAGAGTCAAATTTCATTATGGTGAATTTTCTTGCAAAAATAGCATGGAAGAATGGTTTCACACCCAAGTTTCAAATAAAGTGACATAATATTAATCAAAGAATATGAATATTTAGTTACGGCAATCAGTTCATAATGCTTTTCATTTCATTGCTCTCTGTATCAAATCTTATGCAAGAAAAAGAAAACTTACATATCAATATAGCATAGCCTTACAGAAATGGAAAAAAAAAATCCCTCTAAATATTCAACTCAGCCTGACAACTTTAAGATAGCACTAAAGTCCCTTTCTTATCTGCATGAATTGCCAAAGGCCTGTGGATATGGCAAGTATGCCAGAAAATAGTTACCCTTGTCTTGAGGCTGTTTTAATTACTGAAATGCTAAGGACAAAATATATCTTTGAGAAATTATCTTTTTTCTCATCTCCCCCCAAATAAAATATGCTCCTCTACACAGTATATGTGAAGTATCTGTATTTTTAAGAAATTATGTAACAAAATACTTAAGATGGAAACAAACACCAAAAATCTTCTTTAAATCACATATTCTTAGAAATGTTAAAACACTATAAATACAAGGTAAAGTTTAATTAAAAGTGAATAAATGGAGGTGAGCCTCCAAACTGCAAACCTATGTCCTTACCATTGGAATGAGAAAATCTGCCCTTGACCTTACGGTCCTCACCTCATCGATCTGGGGTTCCTGAGCCTGAGAAGCCTTGGGTGCTGAGGAATCACAGTCTGGACTGTAATGCTCACAGTAGTCATACGCTGCTTTGGGGTCACCTATGATCAACAACTGCTGGATGTCCCCCTGCCAAGAAACAAACATGGTTATGTAGTCAGCATATTTGAATACACATATATCCAGAACAAGATTTATCCAAGACACAGTGTAGTTCATCTTTAAATATGAGAAGAAATCGCTTACATTTCAATGTTAAAAACAGTCCTATAGGATTGAGAGAGAAATTCACACCTGTTTAACAAATCAGATCTTCTGCTATATTGTGGTTCAGAGAATCTATAGTATATTCATCTGTTTGCTAAAACTTGGTTTAACTGCATTCACAGTTTACTCTGTGTGGAATAGACAAATGAAATGTGAATAATAAGCTAATAAAAAAGTAAGATTTTAAAACTATAAAATTGTAATGTATTTCCAATATTAAATAATGGAAGAGTTCGATTGAATTATTTTTTAAGCAAGTTTATACAAGAATTTTTAAATGAAAATATAGATCCAACTATTGAGTTCTGTTAGAGAACTGAATATCAAAAGAAATTTCTACTTACAAACATGAATGAGAAATGCAGAGACCAGAAAAATCCAAATTAAAAAGCATATTTGCTTTTGGCATATTTTTGTTAAAAATGGAGCATCTAAGCATATATCAAACTCACTTATTTAGAAATCTGAATAATTTTAATAAAAAATAAACATTAGAAATAATTAATAGGGTTATCTAAAGAGTTTTAGTTCCAGAAGGTTCTGGAAACTGTGTAAACAAGAGGAAGATCAAATATTTTTCTCTCAAACCCATCTGAATATTTCCACATGGGTCTAATTTGACATGAAACTAGTTTGATATAAATCTATGGGTCATGACCATATTAATTCAGAATTATATTCAGTCCTAGAAGAATGTCTGGGTTAATATCCATTTGTCTTGGTGATTCAAGTCCCTGTAAGTCTGAGCTCATGAGTCTGATTCACAGAACTCCTGATATCATTTTGAATAATTTCAAAGTTACTTCAGCTTTCTCTACGTCTGATTAACATAAGCTCTTTAGAGCCTGATGAAAATTTTAGAAGTCTCTAACATTGAGTTAGAGAGCAGGAAAGAATTCATAGCACTTTTATACCACAATATTCATTTATTCATCAACAAATGTGGATTGAGAAAGTACTATACACAAGACATTGAACATAGTATCACTGGAGATGGAAACATAAATTTGATGTAATCCTTGCCCTTGGAGAGTGCAATATAGTGGTTAAGATTTAAAACTGTAATAAAATGGAGAATAAAATTTATAACTTGAAAAGATATAGCAGACTCTTGTGAAAAGTGCCAAGAAAAGAATTAAATTATTTAGTTCTAGCTGGCAATCCTTTATTGAATACTGTGGTTCCTATCTTTGGTGTGATAGTTATTTCTATTTGCATTGCTCTTTCTTCTGTCTAAAAAGCACTGTATATTCTTACTCTTAAAATTAGCATTTATGCTAATGGATCATAAATCTATATTTTCATTCATATCACTTTACTGAGATATAATTTACATATAGAATTTATTCCTTTAAAGTGGACAATTCAGTGTTTCTTAGTTCATTCACAGAGTTTTCCATCTATCACCAATGTCTAATTTCAGGAAATTGTCGTCACCCCTAAAAGAAACACCATAACCAATGGCAGTCACACCTTATCTCTTCCTTTGCTAGCCCCTGGTAACCACTGAACATTTCATATAAATGGAATCATACATCATGAGGCCTTTTGTGACTAGCTTCTTTCATTTGTCATGTTTTCAAAGTTTACCCATGTTTTAACATGTATCAGTACTGCATTCCTTTTTTGAAATAACAACTTTCTGTATGAACCTACTATTGAATACATTTTGTCTATCTAGTCAGCTGTTACTAGCTATTTGAGTTGTCTCAACTTAGTAGATATTTTGCTATTTGTTTTTTATATGTCATTCCTTTTTTGTTACTCTTTTACTCTCTTATTTTGTGCTATCTTCTTTTGTGCTAAATAGATATTTACTAGTGAACAATTTTAATGATTTTGTTTCTTTTACTATATTTTAGAGAGTTCTTGTTTTAGTGATTACCTTGGGGATTATAATTATCTTAATTTATAACATTTTTCAGATTAATATCAACTTAATATCAGCACTACACAAAAATTTGTTTCTGTATAACTCTTCCCTTTTCCCCTGCTTTGTAATATTATAGTTATACAAATTACATCTTTATACAATATAAGCCATCAACATAGTTCTATAAATTTTGCTTTATGCAATTGTATTTTAAAACAGATAAGAGAAGGAAAGTGCTATAAACAACAACAACAAAAATTTGTACTGTTTTTATATATACTTATGTTGGTAATTTTACCAGTGTTTTTTTATTTCTCTGTGTGAATTTGAGTTTCTGTCCAATGTCCTTTCATTTCAATCTAAAGGATTCCTTTTTATTTCTGGTAAGGCAGCTCTACTTTTGATACGTTATTTGTTTTTCATAAATCTGGGAATGTCAATTTCTTCTTTGTTTTTTTTTTTTTTTCTTTGTTTTTTGAAAGATAGTTTTGCAGGATATAGCATTTTTGGTTGACAATCTTTTTCTTCCAGAACTTGGAATATGTCAACCACTGTTTTCTGGCCTCTATGAAATCTGACAAAAAATTAGCTGTTAGTCTTAATAAGAATCTCTTTTATATTATGAGTTATTTTATTATTGATGCTTTGAAGATTCTTTCTTTGTCTTTTGACTGATTATAATACTTTGCGTGTGGATTTCTACAAATTTATCTTGCAGTTTCTTGAGATTCTCAGATATGTAGATTAATGTGTTTCATCAAAATTGGGAAGGTTTTGGTAATTATTTTTTGGAATATGCTTTGTACCTCCTTCCTCTCCACTCTTTTTGGGACTCATTATTATGTCTATGTTGCTATGCTTGATGGTGTCCCACAGGTCTTTGATGCTCTGTAAACTTTTTGCAAGTTTATTCTTTCTTTTCTTCATACTGAGTAATCTCAATTGATTTTCAACTCCCAATCTATTTTGTTCTTTTTTAAGACACTCTACATTTATTTATCTCTATTTGATAAGGCTTCATTCTCATACTTTCATGTAGTTGTTAAGCTGTGGCTTCCTTTAGTTTTTTTTTTTTTTTTTTCTTTTTAACATACTCATAATTGCTGATTTAAAGTCTTTGTCTGGTAAGTCCAATGTCTGCATGTCTTCAAGGACAGTTCCTATAGATTTGTTTTTCCTTTGTATGGGACATAATTTCCTGATTCTTTGCCTGTCTCATAATTTTTTGTTGACAGCTGCACATCTTAAATGTCACCTGTGGAGACTGGATTCCATTGCCCCCTCCCCTCAATGCTTGTTGTTATTTTGTTTGTGGTTTTTTTGCTGCTTGTCTGGTGACCTGTTGAAGTAATTATATATGTCAATTTTCTTTGTTTCCTGTGTCCACTGAGGTGTCTGCTCAGTTAGATTAGTGAAGAGCAAATGATTGGGCAGAGAATTCCTTAAAAATCTCTCACTATTTGCCAAGAGACTTTGAGTATGTATTTGTGTGTGAGCATGCCTATAATATTCCAACAGTTTACAACTCTGCCTTAGATCTCATTTCTTGCTATGCAGATCCTCAAGGTCAGTAATATTTGAGATATTAGGGTCTCTTCAGGTCTTTCCTGGACCTCAGTGACCTTTATAGACATCTCATTTCCAAACTTTTTATTTTTAGTGTCTTTGTCTGATCCTTGTTTGCTCAATATCCTAACAGTTAAATGAACACCGCCAACTACTTGCTAAAGATCTGCATCTAGAATGTCTCATTAGTAACAGAAAAATGACTAAAATTAAAATGTCAAAAACACACATCTGCCAATAAAAATTTCATTGACATGATATATTACAATGTTTAGTAATCCTTGAGATAAATTTTGTTGAATTCAGAAATTTCTCTACAATCAGATTTAACTATATTTCTTCAGTTATTTAGTCATTTCATTCAATCATTCATTCAAAAAGTGCTTTGAAAGTGCATGTAACATGTTAATATGTTCAGATAACACCCAAATAAGGAAACACCTACTTTATTTCCCAGTAAAACATGAAATAAAGCAGAATCAGCAAATACCCACCCACAAAATTATATGGCTTATAATGGTCATACTATTATTAGTGTGTCCAGCATCAAAATTATTTATTTTTATATGTTATGAGGCAGTACAATCAAACAAATTAGATTGTTTCTGAGATTTTCTTTTATTCTTTTTTGTAAATAGCTAGAATAGACTCTAATATTTAGCTTATGCCTACTGATTTTAAACATTCTCACAGCAAATGAATATAAGTTCTTAAAATTTATTGATAACATTTCTCAAACACTAACTTATGAGTTTAGAACACTGAGTAGCCAAAATTGAATTATTATAAATGAGTAATAACTAGTAACAGAGATATTTGAATATTCTTCATTCTGTTGTTAAAAAAATGCATCATTCAGTACCTCTTGTGTACTGTCATCACTGAGGGTTTCAATCAGAAATTCTGATTCTTGAATCACAGCCTTGCCATTAATTACTTGGAATTATGCAAGTCACTTACCCTAATTCATCATTTGTAAAGTGAATGCATTTATTTATTTATTTATTTATTTTTGCGGTACGCGGGCCTCTCACTATTGTGGCCTCTCCCGTTGCGGAGCACAGGCTCCGGACACACAGGCTCAGCGGTCATGGCTCAAGGGCCCAGCCGCTCCGCAGCATGTGGGATCTTCCCAGACCGGGGCACGAACCCGTGTCCCTGCATCGGCAGGCAGACTCTCAACCACTGCGCCACCAGGGAAGCCCAAAATGAATGCTTTTAGAGATCATATCTAAGGTCCTCTTCAGAACTAAAAATTATAGAGTTCCACACTTAACTTATAGATAATATAATAAACCAAATGAAGCTTTTGCTGAAACACAAAAAATTGCCTATCTTATTACATATAGTATTTTTAACAGTATATTTTTTAGAAGAATACTGGTTTCCTGAGTACTCAACTGTTCTAGTCAAGGCACTCCGCTTCATTAAATGGAAGCCTGCCAACCTTTCCACAATAAATTCTTTTTTCAGGTGTTTGATATTCAGCCATTAAATATAGTACTACTGGAAAGAAACTGGAAAATTGTGTTAAAAACCTACAGTACTATTTTCCCCGGAAGGCATTTTATAGTGTTTTATGTTAATCATATGACATGTTATGAGACAGTCTGTAGACAAACAAAGCATCCTGACAGCTTGAATGAACTATAAATATTTAGATTCAACAGTCATAAAAATTTCTACAGCTGGAAAAGGGTGAAGTTACCAAGTAAAATTGGCATCTGCTGTACACAACATATGAAAAAGACATCCTCCTCCTCTAATGCTCTACAAAGCCAAAATTAAAGTAGAGCTGAAACAATTACCTTGCTATCTACAGCTGTGTCAACTAGGTCTATACTATAGTATTTTTCTATAGACAGAATGAGTCTAGAGGAGGGAAGCAAAACAAATGCAAGAAAACTGAACAGAAACTATATATAAAGATGAGGTTCTTCTGAATGTCACATGCATTGCAAAAGGATCCAGCCACATTTTTTTCAAGACCAATTATATAAATAACAGCATATCCTCCTCTCAAAACTAAAATATAATTCACCTATTCTAACAATTTTTGTTTGTTATTTTTGTTTGTATATGCATATATAGAGTAACTCTCTATAAGGCCTAGCTATTTCCGTTTTCTCTGCTATGAACGTAATTACATTATAACTCAGGAAATACACAAGTTAATACACATTTAGCTTTTTTGCATGTACAAGAAATCACATTTATTGAAAAAGTGTTGTACAAGAAATTGGTATAATATCTAAGGTCACATGTCAATGTGTCAATGCTAAGTGTCTGAATTTTCAGATTCAATTCTGCATCCTATGAAGTCAACCAGTGCTTGGTTGAAGTCAGTTCCCAGCCTGAGCATCCACTGAACTGTACAGCAACAGCAGCTGATTCCTGAGAATGAGCAATGAAAAACTGGGTTTTGATCAGCTGTCATGTTCAATTCCATGTGGCTGAATAAGGTAACCTGTGAATGAATTATGTGCTTGAAGCATAATAAGATCCCAAGAATGACAGAGGAGATTCAGACATAACCAAACAGTTAAAGCAGAGGCTGGATCAATATACAACTATAATTGTTCAATAAGCAGTTTGTTTTTAAACAGCTTATTTATAAACACTCTCTCTAATATCAACCTGGCAACTAGTAACTCTACAATCCTATAAGGCTTTTAATTCCCTATGAATCTTGGAAGATTTAAACTTTTAATATTAAAACTTGGGTGTTAGTTATATTTTAGGAGAATAACTTACTTTCGGTAATATCTGGAAAAGAAGACTCCAAGTATTTATTGACTATGTGTCTCACTGAATTTCAAAGCTTTCTAGAGTTAGAAATTTCATCTCCCCTAAACCTGTTGTAAATCACATGCTGCAATTGCATTCTATAAAATCAGCTAGCCTCCAAATTTCCCGAAGCACATTCTTACCTCCATTAACTTTAACATGCAGGAATCTCAACGGGAATGAATGCTTTTATAAAATGCTTCTTGTTAAAATCTTGACTGTATGTTATAAGCAAATAGGAGTTAGGTTGATGAAGAAGATGGAGAGGGAAATAGTATTAAACAGGAAAACGGGGCTTCCCTGGTGGCACAGTGGTTGAGAATCTGCCTGCTAATGTAGGGGACACGGGTTCGAGCCCTGGTCTGGGAAGATCCCACATGCCGCGGAGCAACTAGGTCCGTGAGCCACAACTACTGAGCCTGCGTGTCTGGAGCCTGTGCTCTGCAACAAGAGAGGCCGCGACAGTGAGAGGCCCACGCACTGTGATGAAGAGTGGCCCCCACTTGCCACAACTAGAGAAAGCCCTCACACAGAAACGAAGACCCAACACAGCCCAAAATTAATTAATTAATTAATTAATTTTTTAAAAAGACAGGAAACCTCTTAAACAGAACTCTGGATGCATGAAACTGACAAAGTTGGAAAAGTACATATAGTGCTGTATAGTTGGAAGGAAGGCCCTATATGGTGATAATGAGCAGTGAGGGTTGAGGGATGAAAGAGATAAAGTAGAAGAAAGAAAAAGAACCAAGCAAAGAACCAATCTGAGAAAAGCTTTGTGTGTGAACTGAATTCTAAAAGTTACAGAATGTCATTCAAGGACTTTGAACCATGGAGCAAATTGATCAATGACGTATTTTAACAAAATTGCTATGACTACATAGGGAAGGATGATTTGAAAGCAGCTAGTTTGGAAGCATGAGAATCTTGCTTAGGAATCCATCACAGTTAAGCATTGGGAAATTTAACTCAGCAACAGCAGGAATGGAGTAGAGGATACATAGAGTTTATTAGAGAAAAACGTGTGAGATTTGAGAACTGACTAGGTAATGATGATGGAGTGGAATGGGAATGGCAAGTAGAGAGGGAGGAAGTGCATTAGAGAAGAGTGGAAGGTAGTTCTGTAGTTTCTGGTATGAGCAAGGGTAAGACGGAAAATCCATTTACTCAGTTGAGAAACAATAAAAAGGAAAAATTGGGGATCAACCTTTTAAGTCTATGAAGTGAAATGATAACTAATTTTTTTCTAGAAAAAGTCTTTTTTTTTTTTTTAAGAAACTTACCTTTATTTACTTTCGAATTGTACTCCTCTATGTGCCGACTGTCAGGTTATATCACTGAGACCAAACTAAGTTATAAGCATCAATAAGAATCAGCAGAAATTTTCCCTTTAGCTGGACAGCCCATACCTCTTTCTGTAGCAATTTATACCCATTTTTTCACTGGTAATCAAAGACAAAATGAACTTGTCTAGACTTAGTGTTATGGGATGACCTGTGTGCCCCAAATTCATATGTTTAAGTTCTTAGCCTCAGAACCTGACTATATTTGGAGATGGGACCTATAAAGACAGAAGTAAGATTAAATGAAATCTTTATGGAGGGCCCTAATCCAATATGACTGGTCTTTTTATAAGAAGAGGAGATTAGGACACAGACACCACAATGCGAAGGTCATGTGAAGACACAAGGAGAAGATGACTATCTACAAGCCAAGGTGAAAGGCCTCAAAAGAAATGAACCTTGCTAACATCTTGCTCTCAGACTTCAAGCATCTGGAACTGTGAAAATATTAATTTCTGTTGTTTAAGACACAGTGTGTGGTATTTGGTTATGGCAGCCCTAGCAAACAAATACAGACTGATAAATACTAGTTTGTTTTTATTTATATCTTGCAAGTATTATCTTCATAGCAGAATAAAGAAGAGCACTTCAAAACAAGTATTTTTGTTTGTTTGTAACATGGGTAATCTCTAACTGTGTCCAGGATCTGGTATTAAGTAGATGCTGTGGAAATATTGACTGATTTAATTTGGCAAGCAGCTAGAACTCAGGGTAATCACAGGTTATCATACACCCGACGGTATCATCATGTGTAAATATCCCTCAGACATTAGAGGTAGTAGAAAGTGAGAATGATAAATAAATATTTGTCTCCAAGTATAAATAAAGAATTTGAAGGGAACAAGTTTTTAAGTAAACTTACCAGAGTTTTAAAGATCTTTATCAAATTAAATTATGCTAGAGGTCATAGTGAGTTTAAACAACCATTTATATGATTTTTTTAAAAATGCAATTTCATTACACTAGTGAAAAAGTTAAAATAATTCCTTGTTGTATCAACTCCATATTAATGAAATTATAACCTAATTCTACTTCATTTCAACAATGAAAATAGCAAAAGTGTTTTATCATTTTTATATATAATATAAAAATATATATATAATCAGAATAATACATTTTTTGTATTCTATACTTCATTTTATCTATTCATAGTAATATAAATCAAAAGTAAAACAACATACTTGGTTCTTTCTTGATTTAAGAAAAGACATGCAAAGTTAAATTACAAATCATAAAAAATACTGAGATGATCCTCAGATTACAAAAAGACTCTTCATTTCAAATGTTCATTAAATAATGAACATTTAAAATATGAATAATCAAAATTTGATCTTCCTCCCAAAATAAAGTCATCTGATACTTTTTACAAACATCTGTTGTTCAAAATAATATAACTGAAGATAACATTTAAAATCTAAAAAGAGGATTTTAAAACAAAATGGAAATCATTTGAGACCTTATCTTTAAAAATTAACTTGAGAAAAAAATATTATTTGTATGAAAAAAATATTATGTATCATTTAATATTTTAAACTTGTATTTTAACACAGACTCAAAGAACAAATTCATATAAGTAATATCAGCATAAAGGTCAAATATGACCTTTGCAAGCAGGTATGACTTTCGCTGCCTGTCACACAAAGTTAACTGCAGAATTTGACATTTACTTTATATTTCATAGCCTTGACTTGACAGTAAATTTTGAATTTATTTTAAAGTAATTATCATCTTTTGAATATGAAAAGAAGTGATAGACTCTTCATCATTTCATAGAGTTTAACAGTTGAACTGGCACATTTACTCTTTTAACACAAGCAAATAAACTGTATCATTTCTTTCCACATATCTGTTTAGCATCATCATTTTTATTGCCTTTTTTTTTTTTTTTTTTTTTGCGGTACGCGGGCCTCTCACTGTTGTGGCCTCTCCCGTTGCGGAGCACAAGCTCCAGACGCGCAGGCTCAGCGGCCATGGCTCACAGGCCCAGCCGCTCTGCGGCATGTGGGATCTTCCCGGACCAGGGCACAAACCCGTGTCCCCTGCATCGGCAGGCGGACTCTCAACCACTGCGCCACCAGGGAAGCCCTTTATTGCCTATTTTTAAGTCTAGAGAAAATATCAGTGGATGTAAAGAAGTCATTGGTAGTAGCATTTTTATACATTTATTATTCTAGTTCTACATGCAATGATACTGTCCCAGAAGTAATATTGTCCAGTAATTACTGTCCCAGTAATAGGTCCTAGAAATAATATTTTTAAATACTTCCTTATTTCTACTCTGTTGCACTCCTCTACTATAATAAATGATACATTTCTTTAGTGAATTGAAGTTTTATTAAATCAAAATTTGGCCATTTTATGAAATATATAAGCCTAAGAGGATTTTAAAAGTATGCATATACATTATAAAGTAATTGATATACCTTTTACTCTTTTTTAATTTTGAAAAAATTGTTTTTTTAGTACCAATGTGAAAACTTCTTTGCTTACTACAGAATGTAGTCAAACTGTATATATGTCTACTGAACAGTGAAAGATGGGGGTCATGCTCTCAAATTTGAAAGCCAGAATTCCCTATTGAAATGGGAGTATTTGCAAAGAACTATACTTTTGAAGGAAAAAAAAAAGCAAACCTGTTACACAGCATTCCTAATTCCAGGAGGCACTTCATGCCTTACAATTTTAAGACAAGCTACATTTTTCCCCCCAAACAAAATATTTTCTTAAAAAAGAAAACAGCAGAAGTAACACATAATTTTATTAATAGGCACAGATATATTATAAGTCAGGTAATAAATGTATTTCTTCTATAACTTTTAGTGGTAACTTACACAGAAATTTGACAGCCAGATAACTTTCAGAATCCTTTCCCCTGGTTGTCTATCAATCAGTCATCTATCCATTTAGTCAACACATATTTATTGAGGCAAAGTAACATGCTGACACTATAGATAGGTAAAAGAAAAATAAAGAGGGAAATCAGACCCAGATCCTACTCTCAGATAGCATATAACCTGGTAAGGGAGATTAATTATACACAGACATGATATATAAGAAACATATTTCTTTAGTACTTACTATATTCCAATTATGAAAAATAAATAAATTGGGGTGGCAGGGGTGGGGTAATGACACAATTTTCATCTCGGAAAATCAAAGGAATAATCTAGAAGGAATTGGCATAAATGAGATAATTAATGAGAAAGTGTCTAGTTTTTCTTTTAAATATAAAGATACTTGGTATTCTTTGTTGGCTCCCAGAATCCTAATCATTGCTCTCTCTTACCCTGTGCCTAAAGAATATGACCCCATAGCCCACATCATCAGACTGTCTTGGCAGGTCGGTTTCCAGTACAGACAATGGAAGTGACCACCAAGAGTTAGGAGTTAGGAAGGTGGGAAGAGAAGGAGGTTGGGTAGTTTCACCAGACACTTTCCTGTCTGTCACGGCAGTCTGATACCTTGACCACTAGTGCCACTGTCAGAAAGCACTAGTGCAGGGCTCCAGCTTTCACTGTACTGCTATTTCTGCCCCTTGCCCACTTAACACTTGGAAAGGTAATACTCCTTGCCAGGTAACTCTGCCTCCTTGTTCAAACCTCTGAAATCACCTGAGTAGAAATTCAGTTTCCTGCTGGAACCCACACTGAACTCACTCACAGAGAGTATGAGAAGTTAGAGAAAGACCCCATAGTTGAAGGCCCTAAAATAGTAATTGGTATCTTCGTTTTATATATATATTAAGTTTAAGGATTCAAGTAATCAGTATATATCACTTTCCAGGAAAGTACACTGTATCTACTAGAATACACACAGTTTGTGGTTGGGGCTCCTCTTTTTTTTTTTTTTTTTTTGGCCATGCCGTGCGGTTTTCAGGATCTCAGTTCCCTGACCTGGAACTGAACCCAGGCCATGGCAGTGAAAGCCTGGAATCCTAACCACTAGGCTATCAGGAACCCCCAGGGGCTCCTCTTCTTAATAAGCCAATCTACATTATACAGCTAAACTCACTGGAATATAAACTTCATGAGAGTAAGGACCTGTCTGTTTTGTTCTCCCAGGTTTCCACAATTCCTGGAATAGGCCTGCACGTAGTGAGTATGTACCAAAAGTTTGTTCGGTAAATAGATATCCAGGCAATTAATTTATTCACCATTATAAGACTCAATTTCAACAACTGTAAATTAAGAATACTATTATTTGTCTTGTATTTCCTACAGATTCTTTAAAAATTAATACCTACTTAAGCAATTTTTAAAGTGTAAGTGTACACAGACGTAAGGTATAATTATTATAGTACTTGAAGCCAATTAAAGGAGAACACACCTTTGAGCTTAAACTTCTAGATGTGTTTATAGACTGTAAAATTTAAGAAATGCTGCTGGAGAATATATTTTTATTAGTTCCATAAATAAATTCCAAAAAAGTTGAGTTTCAGAAGACTTAAAGTTATTATTCTATAAGTAAAGCCCATAAGGAAAAAGTATAATAGAAGAGAAAGAAAAATACATTCAGATAAACAGTTTCCAGCATGTACCACTGTAAAAGCAATAGCTTAAAAAAATTCTACAATGTTTCCATAAGATATTCCCTGGACACTAAAACTTCTGCTCACATTTGATATTAGAGCTTTGTTGAAAAGTATGGTGGGTCTTGGAAGAGGTTTTTGATTGTATATCCAGGAACCAGATTGACATTAAATCTTAAACATGGCATAAAATGCGCAAAAAATTAGAGATTATCAGAAGATTAATTGAAAAAATATGCTTCTTGCCTACTAAGACTTCTGAATTTGCCAAGGCATTAACTCACATCATAGTTTTTTTTCCAGACATTCTATACGGTTAATGATTCTTTCTCAACTATTTTGTGTGGAAAAGGAAAGCTGCCAAAATGCTTCAAATTTTAGTTTAATTGAAAAATGCATCAGAGATTGCATCTGAACTATAATTCAAAGGAAAAAATGAAAAAAACCACATAATCACAGACAGAACTGCTACCCACACAGTCCTTATATTTCACTGTGTCCCAAAATCAGCTTAAGAAATCAGTTTTAAGAAAATGAGTAGTGATCCTATGTTACTTGAATGTACTACTAATTCAACAACTATTTACCAAGTATTACAAAAAATGCAATACTTTAAAACTTTAAAGTTGTATAAAACACTACCACAAAAAGGGCATGTTTATCTTATACTTTCTAATAAACATTCCTACTGAAAGAGAACTATCAATGTGGCTCTATTCCACAAAAAAAATAATAAAAGAAAACGAGGAAAGAAAAAATGATTAGGAAAAAGGTAACAAATCTTTCTTCCTGCTTCCTTGTTGGCCAAGATGATCTATACTCCTTGAATTAATAAATGCTAGAAAGCATATTTATTTCATCCATTTAAAAAATATTTTCAGGCAGTGCTGTAGACACTACGGATACAATACAAAGCTTCTGCTCTCTTGGAGCTTACATTCCAGAGAAGGAAAGAGAAAATAAGCAAAATATAGTATCAGAGTAATAGGTGCTTTAAAAATATAAAGCAGGATAGGAGAGATTGTAGAAAGTAAGACACTATATAACAAACTGTGATCATGAAAGATTTTGCTGATAAAGGGACGCTGAGACAGAGACAACTGAGGAAACAAAGAAGTAAGAAATTCATAGAAATATCTAAGGAAAAGCCTTCCAGGCAGAAGGACGAGTGGATGCTCAGACCCCAAGGCTGGAGCATGATTGATGTGTTCAAAACGGGATGCCTTGTGGGTCAGAGGGAGCAGGGGGGTAAAAGAATCATTGATGAGGTCAGAGAAGAGGGGCAGAGGGTGTGGATGAATCACTTAGGAGATGACGGAATATTGAAAGAACTTTAACGTACTCTAAATGACATGAAAAGCCACCAGACAGTTATAAACAAGGAAGTGACATTCTTTACTGACTCATTCATTCTTTCAGCCAGGTGCTATTTGACAGGAATATGCCTGCTAGTCTAGGCTTGCTACTTAGAGAACAGACTAGCAGATGGGCAGACAGACACAGGGAGATCAATTAAAAGCCTCCTGCAATTTTCCAAGAAATAGATAACGTTAATAATTATAATAATAAATAATACTTAACTGGCACTTACTGTATACCTGCCGCTCTTCTAAGAACTTTATATAGTCATATTGTAAACCAAAATGAACTAGGTCATGCCTTAAAAAAAACTACTTCCTAAAAAAATATAAAATAATTTAAATAATTTATCACATTCTTATTCTACTTCTTTGAGCTAATAATAATTTCACACTACCTATGTTTTTACTGTAAAGCTCAGAAGTATATAGAAACATGGTGAAATAAGATTATTTGGTCCAGGATAATCCTATGGCCTTTTAAAGCTTCATTAAAAGCATGTAGTTCATCAATCGTAAAAAAGAGAACTAAAGACTTTTGAATTTAGTTAAAATTCCAAACAGTTCATGTTTTTAAGAAGGAAACATTGACTATTTAATACTCTATGTAAAGCATAAAGTATTAAGTTCCTCTCTCCCTTAACCCCACATACCTAATCAGCCCCTAAGACCTGTCAATTCTATCCCACATTAGCATTCTGAAGCAAGACCCTTCTCTCCATTTCTTCTGTCATGGCCTTGTCTCTACTGTAAGTAACCTCTTATTTGAACTAATGTTTCAACATATCAGTTTTGGTGTTTTATTCCCACCAGGTTCTTCTGATTCTAGACTAACTCCTTCACTGCCACAAAAAGAACTTTTAAAAAACAAGACTCAATGTTTAATTCCTCTACTTAAAGAAACTTCTTATGACCTATGGTTTAAAGTTCAACCCCCTCAGCATGTTATAAAATTCAGTCCATACACAGGCCCTAACTCATCCTACCAGCTCGTCTCCCAAATACCCCCGAAGCAAATTGCATTCTCAGATGTGCTGAGCTCATTCCAAACTTTCATCTTTTGCACAGGTGCCCTCATCTTTAAATACCCTTTTATTTTTCATCATTTTGGATACAGTTGTTATTTTCTCCCTTGAACATACCTATATCTTTATTATGGGCAGAATCATATTTATTACAACTATTTATTTGTATCGCTACATCAATTATTTAAGCACAATATTTGTCATATAATATTTATTCTGTTTCAACAGAGAATAGTCAGCTACTTAATAAACACCTGACTTTCAAATGACATATGCTATCCTATACCTCTCCCTGACCCTTCTCCTCCCAAACACTTCTAACTAAGCCTTAACCACTTGCATATACAGCACTCATTCACATATTTACTAATCTTCATTGGCTATAAACACTGTGCAAACTTTGTGTTTGATGCCATTGCTGGAGTACCTAAATTAAGGGGATATAAATCCTGCTCTCAATAAATTTATAGTCTAATGAGAAAGCTATATATTAATAGATAATTATAAAACTACATGGTAATAGACAGTGACAACAGGAATGCAATGCAAGATGGCTTTTTTGGGGGAGAAGTTAATAAAATGCCACAAACTAATAATAAACCTTAAATGGGAAAAAAGAAGACAAGTAATCAGAGATAAGACTTATAAAAGGGACAAAACAAAATGTGTGACACTTTATTGTGCACTGCTGGCAGCAGATAACCTAATTATGCACTAATCAAAAAATAGACAACAAACCAAACAAGGCAATGATCCTATTAGAGGACAAGTAATATCTTGTATAAGTGGTACTTTGGATCTTCTATTGAGTTCTGAAATCTGAATCCACCTCAAGTGCTATATTGAGTTTCTTGAAACAATTCCAACCATAAATCTTACTAAATATGAAATTACAGTAAATTATCAGTAGAGTCACAAAATAAAAGCTGTTATCTGCATATCACACTACAGTGGCGCAGATTCAATCATAGTCTGAATGACAACAGGATAGCATGTGGCTGTTATATAATAAAGTACAGTGATGTCTAGAATGGAGAACTGAGGAAAAGTCCTACAGCATCGCTGAAGCTTGGTCATAAATAATGCAGCACATTCCTGTGTGTTTTCCCTCACCACGCTTGTCATACCAACTTGGTGTGCAATAATAAGGAATGTAATTACACATCTAGAAGGCAAAAGTAGAAGCTCCTTTCAGACTTGGTTAAAAATAACTCTCAAAAAAGGATTAAACTAATGCTGTATCTTGATCTACCCATGCATGTGATCTGTAGGAAAACTTAAATATCTCCCCAAAACAGAAAAATCCACAGGGAAAAATCATATTTGCCATCACAACTTTGTAAATAATTGATTATTAACACCGAGTCTAAATGAAATCTGACAACTTCTAAATTTGTTACTGTCAGGAAGAAAAACTATGTTCCACAAAACTACTACTACAAGATACTGTCATGTAGATACATTGGACTATTTCTGCATAAAAGCCATAAGATCCTCTTTTAGAAATAACTACACATATGCATCATTGTTCTGTATATTAGAGAAATTCAACATGTCCATGAATCCAGTGAGTCTGTAAAGCAGTGTTGTTGCTGAACCCTAATATTACATGGGTGTGTGGTGTACCTTTGGATTTTAACTCTAATTTGCATTGAAGTTGTGTTTGTTACAATCAATGTGTACTTGGACTATGTTTGAACATCAACTCTATCAAATTTGTACCTCATGTTTGGTATCCACATTTGTTACTTCTCTTAAAATTGTACATTATTTCCTGAAATTTATAAATAAATAATTTTGATGTCTTACTACATTCCATAAAACATGAATCACAAAACTGATTCCAGACAATGTTTCAAAAATTACAAAAAGAACCATAGCTACATTCCCAAATGTACATCTTAACCAAAGATTTACAAGACAAGGACAAAACTGAGTAGCCATGGTAAACTCAAAGCTTTCTTGTTTTTCTGTTTTGCAGGTTCTATGTTACTTTGACAGAGTAAGTAATAAAATCCCATTCCAGAATGACATTTTATTTTTTCTTTTAGCTATTGAAGCCTTCTTTAAATAAACTATAGTGTCTTTTACAAAGCCAAATGTGGCTCCTATGTTAGCCATATCTGTTGTTTTACCCTAGTTTCAGAAATAATCAACAGAAGAAAGCTTTTTTTTCAAACATGCACTTATAAAACATTCAGTACTGCACGACACACATATAAATATTTTATAAATGTTAACTCATTTAATCCTCAAATAACTCTATGAGTTAACTACCGCAGCTATCCCATCTTACAGATGAGGAAAAAGACAGAGAGAGGTTGAGTATCTTGCCCATGATCTTCAAGCTGATTAAGTTCCAAATTCAAAAATCAAACCCTGGCTGTCTGACTCGAGTCAATGCTGCTAACTACCATGCATATGGTTAAAAAAGGCAAAAGCTTAATTTAAAAAAGCTTAATAATCATTATCATAACATTTTTTCATTTAACTACTTCTTTACTTATTAGACTGAAAGATACCTTTGTCTTCATCTTTCATTTCCCAAGTGAAACAATGGAAATGACTTTATCATCTGTGTTCACTCACTTCTACATTTTTGCTCCTAAAGTTCATATTTTATGAAAGATCTTAAATATTTATAAAGAAAAAAATTAAATAAATAATTAGTGATTATATTTTTCAGTTTAGAATCTAGATTGAAATCACATAATGATAATTTTTAAATACAGTGATAGCTTGCTTTTTTCCCTTAATTAAAGAAGATGCAGAGAAGCCAGGGCAAGAAGGTTTTAGAGATAAATTTTGTGATACTAGAATTTTACCAATTTTAGAGATTTTGAAGATGAGACACAGCCAAGTACCAGGCATAAACCTTCATAGCAATATAAATTTTTTCATAATAAGGAATTAACACTTTTAAATGTTTATATTTTGGAAGTTGTAGTACTCCTATAACAGTGTAAAGCCATTACAGCCCAATGCTCATGCTGATGATGACTACAAACACTGAACAAAATGCAATGAACAATTCCCTGAGAATTCTGAAAAGCAGGTAGGTCATGAAGGAGGGTTAGACCTTGAAGAAGTAAACCCACATATGATAAGTTATCTGTGTGTGTTTTGGGAGGGGGGTGGCGTTTCCCTTGAGGTTTTGTCCCTACAGTGGAAGCCAGTAGCTGAGCACTGCAACAGTGCTGTGGCTAGAACTTTGACAGAAACCCTGTTTCTGGACAAAGGAACAAGCTAAAAAAAAAAAAATGCATGTTAGAAGACATGGAGGGAATCTGAAGTGAATACATGGAAACAGGAGATCACCTACCTTTGTGTATAAACCACAAAAATATAAAATTACCTCCAGAACTACACATGTGTAATGAACTCAAACCAATTTAGTTAAAACTGAGAGAACAGAACTGAAATTAAAACTATCAATACCAGTCTCACAATAGCTCCTGAACACACACAAACAAAACAAAACTGAGAGTTCAAAGCTCCGGTGAAACCAGTCATAAAGGAGACACTCACCTTCTGAGTTTTACCACCAGGAGCTCTACCAGGCTTCACAGTGAATACTGGAGAAAAATCCCCTCATGCTTCCAGAAGAGGAAAAGAAACCATTTTGAAATATACCAGGGCATTCTGTTCTTCTTAGCAAGACCTGCCCTTAGGCAGAAACAATTTACCCAGATTCTAACCTGTGGGGGTTTTATTAGAACCTAACCTAACCAGAGAAAGGAAAATACCCCAATCCAGCCCCTTTAGCCTTCCATGTGGGAGAAGAAAAATACATCTTCATCTACTTCCTGTCCCGCCGACAGGAGGAAAAACAACTGAAAAACACTGGTGAACTTCACAATGAAGGGGCATAGGCTAACCAAAATACTGAGACCTAATCATAGGACTATAGAATGTTTCCCCTCCCCCTGCATCTTTTACCCAGTATATAATGTCTGTCTTCCAACAAAAAGTTACAAGGCATACGAAAAGGCTAAAAACAAAGTTTGAAGAGACAGAACAAGCATCAGAATCAGAGACAGATATGGCAGGATGTTGGAATTGTCAGACTAGGAATGTTTCTTGAAACTATTATTAATATTCTAAGAATGTTAATAGAAAAAATAGACAACCTAAAAGAATAGATGGATAATGTAAGTTGAGAAATGGAATTTCAAAGATCAAAAAGAAATGCTAGAGATCACAGAAATTAAGAAAGTCTTTGTAGATTGGTTCAATATGGTGGAGTAGAAGGACGTGTGCTCACTCCCTCTTGCAAGAGCACCAGAATCACAACTAACTGCTGAACAATCATCAACAGGAAGACACTAGAACTCACCAAAAAAGATACCTCACATCCAAAGACAAAAGAGAAGCCACAATGAGACGGTAGGAGTGGCACAATCACAATAAAATCAAATCCCATAACTGCTAGGTGGGTGACTCACAAACAGGAGAACACATACCACTGAAGTCCACCCACTGGAGTGAAGGTTCTGAACCCCATGTCAGGCTTCCCAACCTGGGGGTCTGGCAATGGGAGGAGGAATTCCTAGAGAATCAAACTTTGAAGGCTATCAGAATTTGACTGCGGGACTTCAACAGGACTGGGGGAAACAGAGACTCCACTCTTGGGGGCACACACAAAATAGTGTGTGCATCAGGACCCAGGGGAAGGAGCAGTGACCCTGTAGCAGACTGAACCAGACCTACCTGCAAGTGTTGGAGGGTCTCCTGCAGAGGCGGTGGGGTGGCTGTGGCTCACCATGCAGACAAGGATACTGGCAACAGAAGTTCTAGGAAGTATTCCTTGGCATGAGCCCTCCCAGAGTCCTCCATTAGCCCCACCAAAGAGCTGGGTAGGCTCCAGTGCTGGGTCACCTCAGGCCAAACAGCCAACAGGGAGGGAACCCAGCCCCACCCATCAGCAGACAATTGGATTAAAATTCTACTGAGTTCTGCCCACCCCTCCACCCACCACCAGTCCCTCCCATCAGGAAGCTTGCACAAGTCTCTTAGATAGCCTCATCCAACAGGGCAGACAGCAGAAGCAAGAAGAACTACACTTCTACAGGCTGTGGAACGAAAACCACATTCACAGAAAGATAGACAAGATGAAAAGGCAGAGAGCTATATACCAGATGAAGAAACAAGATAAAACCCCAGAAAAAGAACTAAATGAAGTGGAGATAGGCAACCTTCCAGAAAAAGAATTCAGAATAATGACAGTGAAGATGATCCAGGACCTCGGAAAAAGAATGGAGGCAAAGATTGAGAAGATGCAAGAAATGTTTAACAAAGACCTAGAAGAATTAAAGAACAAACAGAGATGAATAATACAATAACTGAAATGAAAAATACAGTAGAAGGAATCAATAGCAGAATAACTGAGGCAGAAGAACGGATAAGTGACCTGGAAGACAGAATGGTGAGATTCACTGCCATGGAATAGAATAAAGAAAAAAGAATGAAAAGAAATGAAGACAGCCTAAGAGACCTCTGGGACAACATTAAACGCACCAACATTCGCATTATAGGGTCCCAGAAGGAGAAGAGAGAGAGAAAGGACCCAAGAAAAATATTTGAAGAGATTATAGTCAAAACCTTCCCTAACATGGGAAATGAAATAGCCATCCAAGCCCAGGAAGCACAGAGTCCCAGGCAGGATAAACCCAAGGATAAAAAGCCGAGACACATAGTAATCAAATTGACAAAAATTAAAGACAAAGAAAAATTACTGAAAGCAACAAGGGAAAAACAACAAATAACATACAAGGGAACTCCCATAAGGTTAACAGCTGATTTCTCAGCAGAAACTCTACAAGCCAGAAGGAAGTGGCATGATATATTTAAAGTGATGAAAGGGAAGAACCTACAACCAAGATCACTCTAGCCAGCAAGGATCTGATTCAGATTCAATGGAGAAATCAAAAGCTTTACAGACAAGCAAAAGCTAAGAGAATTCAGCACCACCAAACTAGCTCTACAACAAATGCTAAAGGAACTTCTCTAAGTGGGAAACACAAGAGAAGAAAAGGACCTACAAAAAGAAACCCATAATAATTAAGAAAATGGTAATAGGAACAAGAATGTCTTTGATGGGTTTATTGGTTGACCAGACATGGCTCAGAAAAGATCTCTGAGATTGAGGATATAACAATAGAAACTTCCAAAACTGAAAAGCAAAAAAGAAGAAGATTTAAAAAAAAATCAAACAGAACAGAACAGAATATCCAAGAACTGTGGGACAACTACAAATGATATAACATACACATAATGGGAATACCAGAAAAAGAAAGAGAAAGAAACAGAGTAACATGTGAAGCGATAATGACTGAAAATTTGCACAAATTAATATCAGACACCCTTCAAAGATCCAGGAAGAACAGAGAACCAGGAGCTGCATAAATGCCCAAAAAACCTCTGACACCTAGGCACGTCATATCCAAACTTCAGATAATCAATAATAAAAAAATTTTCAAGAAATCAGATGAAAAAAACACCTTACCTACGGAGATACAAAGGTATCAACAGTAATTACATCTGACTTCTCTTTAGAAACTATACAAGCAAAAAGAGAGTAGAGTGAAATATTTAAAGTCTTGAGAGAAAAAAAAACAAGCTACAATTCTGTACCCTGCAAAATTACCCTTCAAAATTGAAAGCACAATACTTTCTCGGCCAAACACTGAGGGAATTTGCTGGCAGTAGACCTGTCTCTCAAGCAATTTAAAAAGAAGTTCTTCAGAGAAAAGAAAGATGATATAATTCAGAGAAACCAGATAATGAAAAAAAGAATGGGAGAAAGAATAAAGGTAAAACAGAAATTTTTATTTTTCTTATTCTTAATTGATCTGTTTCAGTTTGTTCAAAATAATATATATATATATATATATATATAAAATGCACACACACACACAGTTGCCCCTCTGTATCCAGAGGCTCCTCATCCATGAATTCAACTAATTGTGGATCAAGAACATTTAGAAAAAAAATTCCAGAAAGTTCCAAAAAGCAAAACTTGAATTTGCTGCATGCGTGCAACTACTTACATAACATTTTCATTGTATTTACAACTATTTACATAACATTTACACTGTATTAGGTATTATAAGTAACTTATAGAAGATTTAAAATGTACAGGAAGGTAGCAGGGAGGAATAAGGATTACATTATTATTATAAGGTAACTTGTACTACCTGTGAAATAATATAGTATTTTTTGAAAGTGGACTTGGATTAGTTGTAAATGTATATTGCAAATGATAGGGTAACCACTAAAATAAGTAATAAAAGAAGTATAATTGATATGCCAAGAAAATAGTGAAAATGGAATCATAAAAAATGTTCAATTTAAACCAAAAAAGAAGGCAGAAAAGTAATAGAAGACAAATATGAACAAAAATAAAGGGCAGCAAATAGAAAACAGTAGCAAATATGGTGGATGTAAATTCATCTATATCAATAATCATTTTAAACATCACTGGTCCAAATATACCCACTAAAAGACAGAGATTGTCAGAGTGGATCAAAAAACAAGGCCCAATATTTTGTTTACAAGAAACCTACTTTCAATATAAAGACACATATAGATTAAAAGTATAGGGATGGAGACACCATAATTTAAAAAGATACATGCACCCCAATGTTCATTGCAGCACTGTTTACAATAGCCAGGACATGGAAGCAACCTAAATGACCATCAACAGAGAAATGCATAAAGAAGATGTGGTACATATATACAATGAAATATTACTCAGCCGTAAAAAGGAATGAAACTGGGTCATTTGCAGAGACGTGGATGGACCTAGAGACTGTCATACAGAGTTAAGTCAGTCAGAAAGAGAAAAACAAATACTATATATTAATGCATATATGTGGAATCTAGAAAAATGGTATAGATGAACTTATATGCAAAGCAGAAATAGAGACACAATTTAGAGAACAAACATATGGATACCAAGAGGGGAAGGGGGTGAAATGGACTGGGGAAATTGAGATTGACATATATACACTACTATGTATAAAATAGATAACTAATGAGAACAGACTGTATAGCACAGGGAACTCTACTCAATGCTCTGTGGTGACCTAAATGGGAAAGAAATCCAAGGAAGAGGATATATGTATATGTGTGGCTGATTCACTTTGCTGTCCAGCAGAAACTAACACAATACAGTAAAGCAACTATACTCCAAAAAAAAAAAGAAAAAAGTATAGGGATGGCAAAGATATACCATATTATCACTAATCAAAAGAAAGAATAGCTATATTAATTTAGGCACAGTAGACTTCAGAACAAGAAAAGTTATCAGAGATAGAGATATTACATACTGATAAAGGAGTCAATAGTCCAAGAATAATAGTCCTTAATGTGTATGTGCCTAACAACAGAATATCAAAGTATAAAAAATGAGGCAAAAACTGATATAACTGCAAGAAGAAATAGAGTAATCTAATATCATAGTTGGAAAGTTTAACACCCTTCTACCAGAAATCAACAGATCCAGCTACAGAAAACTAGTAAGGACATAGTTGAACTCAACAGCACTATCAGTCAAGTGGATATAATTGACATGTATACACTTCTTTATCCACAACATCAGATTACACATTTTTCTCAAGCTGACATGGAACATTCACAAAAACAGACCACATTCTGGGTCTGTTTTAATCAATTTAAAAGAATAGAATCATATGATATCAGCCCTTAGAACACAGTGAAATTAAACTAGAGATCAATAACAGAAAGATGTCTGTAAAGTTTAAAAAAACTTGGAGAATAATCTACAACTTCCAAATAACACGAGTCAATGGTGCTATCTCAAAGAAAGTTTCAAAATATTTTTGAAAAAAAAAAAAAAATTTTTGAACTAAATGAAAATAAAAACACAACTTATCAAAATGTGTAGGTTGCAGCAAAAGCAGTTGTCACAGAGAAATTTCTAACATTGAATGCAAATACTAGAAAAGAAGAAAAACTGAAAATCAATCATCTAAGTTTCCACCTTAGAAAACTAGAAAAGGAAGAGCAAGTTAATTCCAAAATAAGCAGAAGAAAAGAATGAGAAAAATTAGAGCTGAAATGAGTGAAATTGAAAACAATAACAAAATATGAAGAAGACTTACATGAGGAAAACTACAAAATGCTGATGAAATATCAAAGAAGTACTAAATAATTGAGAAATATTCCATTTTCACAGATAGAAAGACTCAGTATTGCCAAGATGTAAGGTTGTCCCAACTTGATCTATAGAGTCAACTCTCCCAGTTAAAATCCCAGGAAATGGACTTCCCTGGTGGTGCAGTGGTTAAGAATCCACCTGCCAATGCAGGGGACATGGGTTTGAGCCCTGGTCGGGAAGATCCCACATACTGCGGGGCAACTAAGCCCGTGTGCCACAACTACTGAGCCTGTGCTCTAGAGCCCACGAGCCACAACTGCTGAGCCTGTGTGTCACAACTACTGAAGCCTGTGTGCCTAGAGCCCGTGCTCCACAGCAAGAGAAGCCACCGCAATAAGAAGCAACAAAGAGTAGCCCCCGCTCACCTCAACCAGAGAAAGCCCGTTTGCAGCAATGAAAACCCAATGCAGCCAAAAAAATAAGTTAAAAGAAATCCCAGGAAATTATTTTGTGAGTATTGTCAAACTGATTCTAAAATTTATAATAAGAGGCAAAAGGCCCAGAATAGCCAACTCAGTACTGAACGAGTAAAACAAAGGTGGAGAACTGACACCACCTGACTTCAAGACTTACTATAAAGCTACAGTATTCAAGACAATGTGGTATTCGTGAGAGAACAGACAAATAGATCAATGGAACAGTATACAGAGCCCTGAAGTAGACCCATATAAGTACAGTCAACTTATCTTTGACAAAGGAGCAAACAAAGACAATACAATGGAGTAAAGACAGTCGTTTCAACAAATGTTACTAGAACAACTGGAAATCCACATGCAAAAAACTGAATCTAAACACAAACCTCACACCCTTCACAAAAATTAACTCAAAATATATCATTGATCTAAATGTAAAATGCAAAACTATAAAACTCCTAGAAGATAACATATAAGAAAGGTTAGATGACCTTGGGTATGGCAATGACTTTTTAGCTATCACATCAAAGGCATGATGCATGAAAGAAATAATTGATAAGCTGCACTTCATTAAAATTAAAAACTTTTACTCCGTGAAATACAATGTCAAGGGAATGAGAAGACTAGCCAAACTGCGAGAAAGTACCTGCATAAGGCACAAATGATAAAGAACTCTTCTCCAAAATATACAAAGAACATTTAAAATTCAACTATAACCTGCTTAAAAACTGGGCAAAAGATCTTCACAGACACATCAGCAAAGAAGATACACAGATGGCAAGTAAGCATATATGAAAAGGCGTTCAACGTGTCATCAGGGAAATGCAAACTAAAATGAGATACTACTATGTACTTATCAGAATGGACAACATCCAAATAGTGCCAAAACTGTGAAGCAATAACTTTCATTCATTGTGGTGATAATGCAAGACAGTACAGTCCCTTTGGAAGGCAGTTTGCCAATTTCTTATACAACGAAGCATACCCATACCATATGATCCAGCAATTATGCTCCATGGTATTTACCCTAAGAGATTGAAAACATATCCACACGAAAACCTGCACACAGTTGTTTACAGCAGATTTATTCATAGTTACCAAAATTTGGAAACAATCAGTAGGTCCTTCAGTAGATGAATGGATAAATAAACTGAGATACATTCAAACAGTGGAATATTATTCACTACTAAAAAGAGATGAGCTATCAAGCCATGAAGGACATGAAGGGAATGTAAACGCATGTCACTAAGTGAAAGGAGCTGACATGAAAAGACCAAAAACTGTATGATTCCAACTATATGACATCCTGGAAAAAGCAAAACTAAGCAGCCAGTAAAAACTCCCCTAAACGGAAGAGCTTAGGGGAGACGGGGCAATGAATAGGTGGAGCACAGAGAATTTTTAGGGCATGAAACCATTTCGTAAGATACTACTGTGTACATGTATTGGTGAATACATGCCATTATACATTTGCAAAACACGCAGAATGTACCAAACCCTAATATAAACTATGGATTTTGGCTGATAATGATGTGTTGATATACATTCATCCACTGCCACAAATGTGCCACTCTGGTAGGGATGTTGCTAGTGGGGGAAGCTGCGTGTGTGTGCACACAAGGCTATATGGAAACTCCCTATAACTTTCACTCAATTTTTCTGTGAACCTAAAAGAGCTCTACAGAAATAAAATATATTAATAAATCATTTTTAAAAGATAATAAACAAATGCCAACTCTGAGATAACCCAGTTGTTAAAACTCTAAAAAAGAGACTTCAAAACAGCTAATTGAAACTATAAAGCACTCAGTCCAACAATTTCACAACACATTTTTTATTAAAGACATGTGCTACATTCACCAAGATAGACTGACTACAAGCTGGGCCATCAAACGACTGTAAATAAATCTGAATGGAATGAGATCACAGCAAGTTTACTGTAAGACAGAAATAGAATTAAATTAAACATCAATAATAATAAGCAATCTAAGAAAAACAGGTATCTAGACACTAGAAATTAGGAACTATTTTAACTGAATGTCCATAAAAAAATGTGTATAACACATTTATGGGATGAAACTAAAACTGTTTAAAGAGAAATGTATAGTTTTAAATGTTTAGACTGGCAAATAATGGATCTAAAAATAATGACTTTCTGCTTTGCAAGACCAGAAAAAAGATTTTCCTCTTCCAAATTTAGGATAGAGAGAACAACAATAATGGAATAGAAAAGAGGTCAGTTAAGAGAGATAATAAAAAGAGCCAAATATGATTTGTTAAAAATATCAACAAAATTTTCAAGGGCCTACTTGAACTGACTGATCTAGGAAAAAAAGAGAGAATACAGATCATTATTATCTGGAATGAAAAGTAGTTACCACCAGTAATCTTACAGACATTAAATGTAGACAAGAAAATACTACAAGCAACTTTATGCCAACAAATTCAACAACTTACTGACCTAGAAAAATTTATTTAAATGTAAAATTTATCAAGATTGATGTTTTAAAAATCAGAAAAAATTAATTAACCTATATCTAGGAATGAAATTAAATATGTTTTAAAAGTTTCTAAAAAGCAAACTCTGACACCTGACATTTTCACTGGTGAATTCTATGCAGCATTCAAGAAAGAAACAACATCAACCATACAAAAAATTTTTCAGAAAACAGATGAGATCACTTTCTAAATCATTTTATGAGGCCAATATTACCCTAACACCAAAACTTGACAAAGACATTACAAATATAGAGCATCATATACTAATAATACCTCTCATTAATAAAGGCTCAAAATCCTAAAGATTTTTTAGCAAATCAAATCCAACACTATATAAAAAGAATAATATATCATGTCCAAGTGGGGTCTACCTAAGGAATGAAAAGTTGATTTTAAACATTTGAAAATCAATCAATAAAATTCAATATGCTAACAGAAAAGAAAATTATCTTTGCAATAAAAACATAAAAAGCATTTAACAAAATTCAATATACATTCATGATAAAAAACTTTTAGGGAACTAAGACAAGTAGTGAACATTTTCAAACTGATAAAGTTACATTGAACACTTACAACCAACATCATACTTAATAGTTGAAGACTGAATATTTATTTACATGAGAACAGAAAAACAAAAAAATAAGAATGCCTGTTTCATCACTTCCATTCAACATTTCGGTGGAAGTCCTATCCATTGTCATAGGAAAAATAAATAAAAGGTGTAAAAATAGAAAGTAGTGAAAGGTCCCTGTTTGCAGATTGCATGATTATTTGCATTTTAAAAAGACCTGAACTAACTCATTTATTAAAATGAATCTAACAAGTTTGGAGGATACAATGTTAATATTTTTAAAACCTATTGTGTTTTTATATAATAGCAACAAGATATTGAAAGATAAAATTAAATATGATTTTATTTACTATAGCATCAAAAAAATAAAAACAACAAAATGAATAAAAGATGTCCACAATGTCTACACTGAAAACTAGGAAACATTGTGAGTGGAATTAAAGAAGATCAAAATTAATGAAAAGTCACACCACACTCAGAAAATGGAAAACTCAATGTTTGTTAAAATATCAATTCTCTTCATTTTGCTCTATCGCTTAAATGCAATCCCAATTAAAACCTTAATTTTATTTTAGGAATTGACAAGCTTATTCTAAAACTTATGCAGAGTGCAGATAACCTAAATTAAATAAAGCAATGTTTACAAAGAGTAAAAGTTGGAGCAGTTACCTCACCTGATTTCCAACATCCTATAAAATTACTGTAATCAAGATGATTTGGTATCAGTGAAAAGAGAGACAAATAAATCAATGGAATGGGATAGTTGAGAGTTCAGTAAGAGATTTACTCATATGTAGCCAACTGATTTCTAACACAGAAGCCAAGATAATCCAATGAATAAAAGGAAACATTTTTTTAATAAAAGATGCTAGATGAAGTGGATATCCTTATGTAAAAACAATCAGTGCTGACATTTACCTCATGCCATACACAAATATTAACTCAAAATGAGGCATGACCTATGTGTAAAACGTAAAACTTCAACATGTCTAATAGCAGGAGATCTTGTGATTTTGGTGTAGGTAAAGGTTTCTTAGAACACAAAAAGTATAAAACATGAAAAACAAAATTGATAAACTGAACTTTATCAAAATGAAAAGTATTCACACTTTGAAAGACATCATTAAGAAAATAAAAAGACAAGCCACATGCTGGAAAAATTATTTGCACATACCTGTCAAAGTGCATGCATGGGACTTCCCTGGTGGTGCAGTGGTTAAGAATCCGCCTGCCAATGCAGGGGACACGTGTTCGAGCCCTGGTCCAGGAAGATCTCACATGCCGTGGAGCAACTAAACCTGTGTGCCACAGCTACTTAGCCTGCGCTCTAGAGCCTGTGAGCTACAACTACTGAGCCCATGTGCCACAACTACCGAAGCCCGCGCACCTAGAGCTCATGCTGCAACAAAAGAAGCCACGGCAATGAGACGCCCGTGCACTGAAACTAGAGAGCAACAAAGACCCAACGCAGCCAAAAATAAATATATTAATCAATTAATTATTTTTTAAAGTGTATGCATGATACATAAAGAACTCTTAAAATGTCATAATCAGAATATAGCAGACATTTTTTTTAATGGGCAAGACACCTCACAAAAGAAGATGCATAAATGGCCAATAAAAACCTGAAAATATGCTTATCATCATCTGCCATCAGGGAAATGCCAGTTAAAACCACAATGAAACACTAGTACATAACCACTTAGAATGGCTAAAATTTAAAGGACTGACCAGATAAAGGGTTGACAAGGATGCAGAACAAGTGGAACTCTCATTCACTGCTGGTGGGAGTGTAAAATGATTAATGTCACTTTGGAACACAATTTGACAGTTCAGTTTTTTTTTTTTTTAATTAAGTTAAACATGCACCTGCCAAATAACTCAAGCATTCCACTTCTAGGTATAAAAATAAATGCCCACACGAAATTTATACATGATTGTTCACAAGAGCTTTATATGCAGTAGCCAAAATCTGGAAATAATCCAAATGCCTTCTAACAGAATAGGTGGATGAAGAAATTGTGGTTTATTCATACATTGGAATACTGTTCAGAAAAATAAGCAAAATAAAGATACATATGAAGACATGGATAAATCTCAAAAATGGTATGCTGACAGAAAAAAAGCCAAGCTAAAGAGTGCATTCAACACAATTCCATTTATAAAAATTCTAGAACAAATAAGCTATAGTGATAAAAAGCAAATTAGTGATTGCCTGGGATTAGGGTGGGAGAAGAGATGGATCATAAAAATGCAGGAGGACACTTCCTCTGGGTGTGATGGCAATGTTTATTTTCTTGATTATGATGTTGATTTCAGAGGTATATACATATGCCGCAACTGATTAAATGGTACACTTTTGATGTTTGCAACTTATTGTACTTCAATTATACCTTGATAAATAGAGAAAAAAGTCTCAACGACTATGACCTAAATGCATCTAGTCTGGGAAAGGTAGGTAAATGGGAAAGCTACCTGCATTCTATCACACTGTTCTATACAAAAACTATGTCTACTAGCATACAATTTTTTTTTAAGTATGTATCTTGGAAAATATATGCAGTAAAATGACACATGGACATCACAAGTCAGTAATCAAATTCTTAACAAAATATTTGAGATGGCTATTATTACTTTAAGGTAAGTTTTCAGGCCTTGAAGAACTATTGAAATAGTATAGCTTTTACAAATTATTATTCATTAATTTCTCCAAAGAAAATTGAATGCAAAAATCTCTTCTGAGAAGTTTGAAAAAATGAAAAATTTCATCAACAAGCTTTTCCACTCAAATTGCCATCATATTTCTCTTATTGCTTCAAAAGAAAGAAACAATCTGCCCAAAGATAGATAATTGTTAAAAATATAAAAGACTTGGAATAACCCACTTTAATTCATTAAAAAAGAAAAATAAGATGGAAATAGCAATGCTTTGAAAACTGAAGTTATAATGGCTACAACTTGATATTTAGTTAAAAAAGTTTCCTCTTTATAAGACTCCAAAAGTAATTTTATTAATAATCAATATAGACAGTGTGGCTCTTCTTCTAATTTAGCTTTTCTTCACATTTTTGAAGTGTATTATTAAACTAGAACAAACTAAGGCTGTCGACTACGGTTGGTTGGATATTTTGTGCCTGCATGAAAATATTCATCCCCTCAGACCATGTTCCACTCACTAAGGTCCATATCCAGGTGCTACCTCTGTCTAGAAAGGGCAAATTTATCTAATTCCCACAGGGTACCTTGTAAACAAGCAGTAGCCCAGAAAGAAGCACTTCGTTTACAAGTCAGACCACTAAGGACTTGTGATATATGGATCATTGTTGCTCACTCGTATCAAAATGTATAAGAATATTTAAAAAGTCAGAGTTGTAAGATAAAAAAGAAGTTATAATAATGAAGAAAACTACATATTAGTGCATAAGTAAATTAACACATAACATATAACCATATATATAAATGAAATACTAGTATTTTAAGCACTTTATATACATAAATTCAATTTTTTATAAATACTTGAGAGAGATTATATTACTATTCCCATTTGAAGACTAAGAAATTAAAACCAGCAAAATTTATTGCACAGACAAACATAATTAAGCTAGGTACTGGCATTCAAAATCAGATTTTTCTCATTCCAGAATCAATTCTTAGATTCACTCTGCTATGCTGAAATTATATAATCTGAATTATGGGCCTATATATTCATTTTGGCATTTTCATATAAACTAACTTCATCATACTTTTTTTTTTTTTTTGTGGTACGCGGGCCTCTCACCCCTGTGGCCTCTCCTGCCGCAGAGCACAGGCTCCAGACGCGCAGGCCCAGCGGCCATGGCTCACGGGCCCAGCCGCTCCGCGGCATGTGGGATCCTCCCGGACTGGGACACGAACCCGTGTCCTCTGCATCGGCAGGCGGACTCTCAACCACTGCACCACCAGGGAAGCCCACTTCATCATACTTTTTAAAATATTTCCAGTTTTGCTTTCATCTGTTTATTGGTGAATTTTTTAAACTCTTCAGATTGCAATTCAAATATGGACATTTTTAGCATTTATTGCCATTAACATTACCATTGCATAAATGTAGGGTAATATACAGACAAAATTAGATACACTAAACAAATTTTCATCTAAAGTGGAATGATACTATTTCCAAAGAAGTAATATTTTCAGTTTTCGGATTAATAAATCACTGGTGTTTTTATGTCACCTTCATCACTACAACTGTTTATCAAACACTAAAATAATGCAAACATGGTACCATTCCTATCTCCTGCCATTTTTAGTTCGATTTTTAAACATTTAGTTGCAAAGATTCAAAAATCTAGATAGGTACTATAACACAAACCAAAATGAAAGGAAAAATATTTGAGTAAATTTTAGGGAAAGATACATTAAAAACATATTCAGATAAGATGAACTAATTTCACAAAAGGAGTCAGAAAATTTTATTCCGATTTAAAAATCTGTGTGTCTGAATCATTTACTTTCTTCATAGCATTTTATCAAGTGGAGAAGACTACATTGTTTTTAAAATTTTATATAGCCATACAATAATACACTTTAGGAAGTAAGACCTGAATTTATGTATGATGACTATTCTGATATGCGGATTAGATAAATACAAATTTTCATCCAATTCAAACATTCTTATTCTAAAGCCTTCCCAATATTTTATTAAGTAAAAATAGTTTCCCTATTTAATTGATCAAAGATAGTACAAGATAAACCTAAAAGTGAAGGTTCTGTATTTGCTTTTTCAAAACTAACTGCATTTCATATAAAATAAATGTTATATTTAAAGTTCCAGAGGTTTTCATGAAACTCCAAGATGCAAAGCAGCTTAATAAACTTATTTTTGCTACCCACTGTCATACTCACTAAAGGTTTCATTAATGAGTCTTTTAAAGATTATTTTTCTAGTGGTTTAATAGAGGTTTTCGAAATAAACAGCTGAAGTTACTTCAAGATTTAGAATATGGTTTATATATTAGAAAGTTAAGAATTAATCAAAGAGAATAATAATAATCTTTGCTTCCAGTACCTTTGTCTTTGGTTATTTACTAGATGCCTCTTGGCTAGAGGTATTTGGGTTAGCAGTGGTTGAAAACACATGGAATCAACAGATGAATGGATAAAGAAGATGTGGCACATATATACAATGGAATATTACTCAGCCATAAAAAGAAATGAAATTGAGTTATTTGTAGTGAGGTGGATGGACCCAGAGTCTGTCATACAGAGTGAAGTAAGTCAGAAAGAGAAAAACAAATACTGTATGCTAACACATATATATGGAATCTAAAAAAAAAAAAAAAAAATGGTTATGAAGAACCTAGGGGCAGGACGGGAATAAGGACTAAGGACGCAGACCTAGTAGAGAATGGACTTGAGGACATGGGGAGGGGGAAGGGTAAGCTGGGACAAAGTGAGAGAGTGGCATGGACATATATAACTTACCAGGTGTAGAATCGATAGTTGGTGGGGGGCAGCCGCATGGCACAGGGAGATCAGCTTGGTACTTTGTGACTACCTCGAGGGGTGGGATGGGGAGGGTGGGAGGGAGGGAGATGCAGGAGGAAAGAGATATGGGGATGTGTGTGTATGTATGGCTGATTCACTTTGTTGTAAAGCAGAAGGTAACACACCATTGTAGGGCAGTTGTGCTCCAGTGAAGATGTAAAAAAAAGAAAACATGGAAATATTTTAAGGAAATCATTTTTATGTGTTTTAGTTGTTGATACCATAATCAGCCTCTGAAACACAGAGGAATTTATTACGTATTTTTTAATATGCAACATCAGGTTCAATTATTTATTTTGAAAAAAGAACTTACTGTGATAGTCTGTAACTATACTTGAAAACTCTAAACTGGACCCCAGTGAGCCCGAGTGTAGTATATGGGAAAGAAGGTGGAGTATAGTCTGTTTTGGTATGTGTGTTGGAGTGGAGTAAAAAATAAAAATTAAATGATATTCACCTAGAAGTAAGTTCAGGTAAAAATAGAAGTCTCAATGCTACGAAACTGTATGAAAAAAATCTAATCAACATGTACATACATCAAATATTATATTTCAGGGCCAGTAAATTTTGAGGATTAATTAATTAATATTAATTTGTATATTTTCTCTTCTATATTTCCTCTTTATATGTTCTAATCACTTATGACAAAAAAATTCTACTTTTCATTTCTGTTGTTTAACTTCTATGGGCTCTGTGAATACGTACAGCAATAGATTAAACTAATGTATGAAATGAAACCATCCACTGATATATTTCTTCCATATTACTCATTTATGTTCTAGGAAAATAAGGATTTGGATATTACAAAAATAAGTTTAGTTTGTGAAACTGATGTTCATGAAGAGTTTAATTTTAAAATAGAACTTTGTAAGCCTAAAATTTAATTTGTTTATAATATTCATTCATCTAATAAATAAATACTGATTTATCATTTGTGTGCAATCAATGCCTGATATCAGAGATCTGAGACTATATTATTATACATTGCCTGAATCAGTCTGTCATTAATTTAGTATGATATGATGTGTTAAAACATTTTGTTTAGAGTCAAAGGCTTAGGTACATACTAATGCAGAAACTCAAAAACAAATAGAATCCCAAATAATCTGAAAATGTCACAAATATTAATTATATTTAAAATTATGCCATAGATTATATAACTAAGTACAGGGACGCAATATTCTACTGACCCTCTGAATTTACATTGCTTTTTTTGAAAATACATACTGTGTGTGTGTGTGTGTGTGTGTGTGTGTACATCTCTATGTGTACATATCTGTGTGTGTGTATATATATAAATATACATATACACACACATTTCAACAGAATACAGAAAATCTTCCATGTAAAACTTATCTATTAATCCATAATATATTACACAGCTTTACTTTGTTACACTTTGAAAAATAAATTATTCAGAAATTATATAAAAACAATCATCTCAGTAATGACTAATATCTCAGGAGTGCATCCCTTTATGGGGTCTGGTCTGTTTGTTCTGTTAATGATTCACTAAATGAAAATTAAAGCAAGAGTTTCCAATGATTGAAGAATTAAAAGAAAGAATGTGATTATCATAACTGGCAAATTATAATTGGGAAGGAGCTTTTTACCATGACCTTCACATTACTAAAATAGTGATTTTTTAAAATTACAGGTCATCTTTTGCACTATCTCTATTTTACCTTGGAAACATTCACAAAGAACAGAGAAAGGCAAAATATCAGACTTGTACATTTCATTAAATTAATCTCTGAAAGGAGGAAGTGAAGAAAATGTTCTTTTCTCCAAAGAAAATAATACAAAGTACTAAGAGGAAAGTCATTTGCTCTTCCCAGGAGAATAGCATGCCTGTGTTTAAATCAACCAATCTCTGTTAAAGTTTCCCAGGCGTTACAGTCACCATTGTCTACTCATTCTCTTACTGAACAATAGAAAACATCACTGCTACACCCACGGGGGAAGAAAGTAGGTCACCCTTTAGAGTTTACAACTTTGCTTTATAGCATATATTGATTGTTACTGTTAACTCAGTTCATCTGATTTAATAATATTCAGCTTAAAATAAAGTTTGATTTACCTCAAAAACTTCTTCATCCAAAATTCTTGTTCCAAAAACTGTAATTCCACTGGTGTCAACGATTGCTCTCTCACTTCTGTCAAGTGGTTTTGTGGTTTTCATCTTACAATCAACAATCATTGTCACAGTTTTCTTCTCCACGCTGATTGCTACCCGGTGCCACCTTAAAAAGCCAAGTAATTCTTTTGTAAGTTCCAAAGACGTTGCCAAACCATTATTCACAATTAAAATACAATGTATTTTAAATTATACACATAATCTGAAAGTATACAAAATGTAGGCTCATTTATTAATCAGTTAACAGGTGACTACTTACTATTAACCCAGAACAGTGCTAGGTACTCAAAAAGACACACCAGCACTGTAAGATGCACAGCAGGATTGGCTGTCTATGTTGATAAGAAAGTGACCATCCTTTGCTTCACTTTGTGTTGTAACAAAAGCTTAATCTTACCATGTCCTGATGATGGTATTTGATAGAGATTAGGGGCGGGATATGGAGTAATTAATAGTTTCTATGTACGTAAATGCTTTCTTCCAAAATGGAATTCCACTTAAAAAAATTCTGCTGGAGAGATCCCCTGAGATAGACTGTAAAAGGGTATGTCTGCTAATTGAATGAACGCTCCATCTGGAACAACTGAACGTTCTAATTGTAAGACACAATGTGCTTCTCTGTCTTTAGGCACATTTATTTCAAGTGCTTTCATTTTCTTTTTCCACTTCAATTTCAAGACAGTTATAGATCACTACTGTGGGCAGGATCCAAGACTGAGACACAATATCTCTCCTTCTTTCCAGGGTTGGCAGGAAGTGGGAACATTGAAAGAAAGCATAGTCAACGCATGTGTGGAGTGAGTCTCAATTCACTCTGAAGCTACTGCTCCAGCTAATTCAGGGCAGTGATGACAGACCTGGGGGGAGACGTGGCCAGCCCTTTGGAAACATAAATACCCTAATCATACTGTAAAATGGTGGGTTTTATTAACAGTATCTGGTGCAAACATAAACAACTAAGTGGAACGCACTTGGATTTTGCAAGCCACTCTATTTTTTTTCCAAACGAAAAGTGCTAAATTAATATTCCAGAAGTTTCTAGGACTAGATCCATAAAATAAAGTACCCAAAAAGTTGCAGGAGGCTTTCTAAAATATCTGTTTCATGTGACTTGGCACGGCTACTGATGAGGACCAAGTATATTTCCATGTACACTTAATCTTTGGTCTTTCCGTAGCACTTTCAACTAGCATAGGCATCTGCTTGGTTTGACTTGAGCAAAGATTTATATGAGGAGGCACTTAATACTGTGAGAGTAAAATTTACACGTGTTTCTGCCAAGAAGCCTGTGTCTTAAATTAAACCATCTCTACTATTGTGGGTATGTGCTTTTCATTAACAGAAAATAAAAATGAATTCTTTCAATTGTTGAAAGATGATTAGGACTCTAAACTTGATATTTTTGTTGAATTAATTTAAGCTCTGATAATAATGTCATAATCATGGTATCACATATAATATTCAAAGTATTATATTAACCCTAAGTTTTGGAGTCATTCTTAATTATTCTTTTTCTCTCATACTACACATTCATATCATCAGAAAATCTGTCAATCCTATATTCACAGTATACACAGAATTCACAGGCTCACAACTTTGTCCAAGTACCCATGCCTCTCACCTAGACTCCTAACTGGTCCCTGCTTCTACTCTGATGCAACCAGAGTGACAATTTAAAAAAATAAGTCAGATCAAGTTTCTGTCTTGCTAAAAACTAATATAATACTCTCAATAAAAACTGAAGTCCTTACTTTGCCTCGCCCTGTCAGTCTCTGATCTCATGTCCAAATTTTTGCTTTCTGATTCCCAGTATCCCAGCCACCGCTGCCTCCTTCTTGTTCCTTTCACATATTCTTCACTCTGCAGGGAATGCTCTCCTCTATATCCCCACATGCCCACTCTCTCACTTCCAATATGTCTTTGCTCAATGCAACTATGTCAATGAGGACTGCTCTGTCTAAAACAGTACACTCTACTTTCCTGCCCCTGATATATTTTAATTCATAGAACTATCATCACTTTTCATATGAATTATTAACAATAATGATGTAAATTACTCATGAAAGTCCAGTTTTCCCTGCACAGAGATGAAGGTTTTTCCATGGTCCTGACAATGATAATCTGAGTGTGAATCTGTTTTCCACCTGAACAGCTATTTCTTTCTTATGTCTACAACCAAATGTCATATTTCCGATAAATATTTTTTTAGTAGTCTGAATTCAGCAATAAAATACCGAGTAAATTTAATAAACATTAATTTGTCTTTAGCTGCTCCCTAAGTGATAGGCAATATTCACAACACAGAATTCAGAATTCAGCATGATTTTGAGAAGAGTGTGGTTGTTACTGGAAAGTGCGACCACCTGAGCTCAAACCCTATCTCTGCCACTTTTCAAATATATGTTACTTAAACTCCCAGTGCCTCACTTCCCTTATCTGTAAAATGGGTTTATTAATATTATTTTCTTCCAAGAGTCGTGAAAAATTAAATGAGTTGACTATGTATAAAGTGTTCAGAACAGTACGTAGCACATATCGATGCTATATAAAGCTTCCTATGATTGTCAATATTAACATGATTGGTAAAGGAAGTCAAATCAGGTCATTCTTCAGCTCAAAAAGTCTACAGTGACTTTCAATTTCACTTAGAATAAAATCCAAAGTGTTTACAACCACCTACAATGTGTTATACCATTTGGCCTCCCACTGATTCTCCATCCTCATCATCCCACACTGTTTCTGCCACACTAGCATCCTTGATGTTGCTTAGACCAAATCAGCCACACCCAGAATCAGAGGCTGTGTATTTGCTTTTCCTCCATCTGGAATAGTATGCTTTTAATTATCAGCATGGCATGCACCCCTCCTCCTTCACATGTCACCTTCTTAGTGAGACTATCCCTGACCTCACTCCTTAAAACTGCACTCACCACCATCATCCCCTATTCTCTTCACTGCTATATTTCTCTCTCTCTCTCACTTATCACCATCTGATAAACTATTTATTAGTAAGTTTTTATTGTTCATTATGTGTCTACCCAGACTGTAAACTATGTATGATTAGGTGTTTTATTGTTTTGTTCATTTCTATATCACCCCTCCCTAGAAAACCTGCATCACACTTTATAAATATTTGTTGAATGATCAAATGAAAGAATTGTTTTCAACACAGCTAAAACATTGGATTATTGTGC
The DNA here is from genome assembly GCF_039906515.1 of Pseudorca crassidens. Lineage (NCBI taxonomy): Eukaryota > Metazoa > Chordata > Mammalia > Artiodactyla > Delphinidae > Pseudorca > Pseudorca crassidens. The sequence goes on from NC_090297.1 coordinate 90,462,225, forward strand.
TACTTACTTTCCATCTGCGATGTTAACAGTTCTAAAGAGGGGGTAGTCTTCTGGGGCAGGTTTCCCAGTGTGGTCTTCATACAGGAAAACAGGTGATCTCCCAACCTCCACACCAATTTGCTGAATACCATGCTCATTATATATAGATAAAAGGAAAGACTGAATTCCTTTTTTGGGTTTTACTGTAAATAATATTGAAAAATCCTCTGGAAAAGTTCCTCCTGGGAAGAAAATGCCAAAGAGTCAAAAATTCTAAATTTCCAAATTATTCCTTGATCACCTTATTCTTTTTGAGCTTACTAAGTGGCCTTAACAAGTAACCAAAGTTCAAACAGTAATAACAATACAGATTTAAAAACCAATGGAGAAGGGATTCTATTAATCTTTGTCTGAAACAATTGTTGAAGCTGTATTCAAACTTTACCACCACTCATTTAAAGCACAAGTATTATGTAAAATTGAATTCATGGTTAGGAAACAAGATCATACTGCCAGTTCAATATCAAACACACAATAAGCACTTTTAAAACACTTAAGTAGAAATTCTGGTGTAAGATTTGTATTTTCTGCCCTTATCTAATCTGTGGCCATCTATCCTCTCTTTAAAGTGGCATTGTAAGGACACAACATATGAAGGTACACTTTTAGTCATCTCTTCAAAAGCTAAAGAGTTTCTGAGCAGTTTTTCCTATCACACAATGAAGTTTCACTAATAAAAAGCTTATGTCATTGTAAGTCAGAACTTTTAGATACTTGGTTAATTTGATTCTAAATTCAAGAAGGAAATTTTTTTTTTCTTTTCCCTCTCATCATCATATCCCAAATATCCAGCATTGGGCCATATCTACATAAGTTCTTAGTAAGCATTTATTAAATAAATATATAAATTAAATGGTTACCACAAGTATATCTCAGGTAGTTAAGCAATGACTATTGTATATTTTTTATAAAAACACTGCATATAAAATTGTGGGTTCTATTTTTCAAAAATAGTTTTACATATATATCTTATTTAATCCTTTTACTACCCTGGGACAAAAGTAAAGCAGGCATTGTTATTTGAAGGATGAGATTATTTAAATTAAAAAGTTTTCCATATGCAAAACTGGTGTATATGTGCATATGTAATCAATGATATCTGGGCCAACACCAAGAGATTCCATATTCAGTCCATTCATTCCATATTCTATTATGTATAGTAGTATAAAATAATAAAAATAAATGAATATGACTGCCATGGATTCAAATTCAAAAAACTGTAGGAGACTAGCAATTTTACTTCTAAGAATTTACAGAGGTGATAGGGATGTTTATATGTAAAGATATTTTGTTAAGTCAATTCATCAGAACACTATGAATAATGATAAAATGTTAAAATCACTTGCAATGGTTGGGACTGAATAAATAAAATACGAAACATTTATATAGTGGAAATCTATGCAGCCACTTAATGTCGTGGAAAGATGTCTTATGAAGTGGAAATTATTTAAAATGTTGTGGAAAGTAAATAAGAATATGTCACAAAAAAAACAGCCAATTAATGTTAACTATTTGGTTCTAATCTATCTATCTAGAATCTAGATAGATATCTCCAAACTAAAAAGTGTTTATTTAAAATTCTCAATTTTAATTTTTAAAATAACTTACCAATAATACAACTTCACTATATCACAAATATATCATAAAAGCCTTGCTTTCATGGCAAAAAAAAAAAAAAGATATTATATATATATAGAGAGAGAGAGAGAGAAAGTTTTGTTTGATTAGATTTGTGTCACAGATATATCCAATTTTATATTCATGAAAATCAATAGAGAAAAATAATCATGTGTATAAAATTGAAAGGTAATAAAACGTATCAATTAACAAAAACACCTTTTAGCTGCTTATACTACAAATAAAAATCTAGGTAATTCAGCTTATTATTGAGGAAGCTCCACAGCAAATAAGTTTTTTCTTCAAATGAATAGCTCAAAATGTTGAGAATTACAGGACTTCTTTCCCTAAATACCTCAATTTTCAAATATCTCATATTGAAAAATGATGCTGAAATATTATGAGGTGGAGAAAACAATATCTTTTTCATTTTTGCAAAAACATTATGATATAAGATCTACATAGAGACATTTAGAAAAAGAGGAATTTCAGAAAATAGTATATTCATATAAGGCTAAATAAGTTGTAACAAATTTTAATTAATCATCCAGTTTATATAACACAACTTTTGAAAATTGTCAACTTCAAACTACACTGAGTAAAATCTTTCAATTACGGAAGTATTTCCCAATTTAAAATTAAGCAATAAGGTTTTAATTATAATCTTTACACTATGACCTTTAAAAAAAAAATTTAGTTGTCTAAAAAATCATGACTTGATGTCAAAATGTTCACAGTATAACCTAGACATCTACCTTAGATTCCTCCCTATTAGATACTAATCAAAGTTGTTCATAACCAACTAAATTTATGAGAGAGAATTCACTATGAGATAAGTTCAACAACACAAAGTCAACCACTTAAGATGTGAAATTTTATCTAAAATAGTAGTGATCAGTATATATGATGCAGATAAAATGTGGAATTTTGCAACTTAAATAATATGATTTGAAATCTATAAATACAAACTAACAATAAAGCATCCTCTCTGTTAAATGACTGCTGTTAAAGAAAAAAATGTTATTACTACCTTTAATAAGTGTGTATACATAAATCCTATACATGTGACAATAATCATAATTCACGCTGAGTATATCAGATTCAATAGTGATTCTTAAAATGGGCTTTTAACCTCTACAGATACTGCATCCATGAATACATTCGATATGAAGAAAGCACAATAACTTTATTATTTGATTTTAATTTTTAACTTGTGGTCAATATATTTCCATGGAGAATATGTCTCCGTTTAAATAAAATCTCTTTCTGATGTAGCTTAGTGGTTGGTAGGGTTTTTTAAATGAGGAGTGAAGGTCATTTGGCATAGTGGGAAAAGCCCACTTTAGTCTAAAAAACCCCAAACTGTCTCTCAGCTTCATATCATCCACAGGTTCCGTGATTATATTCAAATACTTCACTTTTCTAACTCCTAATCTATAATTTGGGTTTAAATATTCCCCTTTCCAGGTGGTTATGAACATAAAGATCAATATACACAGTTTCTTGCATAGCATTTGTCCTACAGCGGGTGTTCTAAAGAGGCCAGAAAGAATTTGTAAATTACAGCTTCTATTCAGTTCACAGGCACAGAGCTCTCAGATTTTTAAATTCAAGGTCTCAAATTGGGACTTTGGAGGACATATACCTTAATTCTACAGAGTATTATGACAATCTGAAAACTCTTACCCCCACCCCAATATTGAAGTTTCCAATAATACTGCTTACTTTATTCATTGGAAAGAAGCTGCTATTTTGTGTTTTCGTAATGGAAGAAAAAATATTCCAAATAAATTTTCAAAGATCTTTTTTACTATTTTTTATAGAGAATACTATTCACATTTTCACTGTTCAGATTTTTTTAATGGTGAATGTGTCATTGGTAATTTTTATTAAATGCCGTTTAGTATTATTTGACAAGAAGCTCTATCCTCTAGGAAGATAAGCCTATAATCATTTGCACGGGGAAAAAATGAGGTCTTTACCATAGATATCTCTTCCTATCTGAACTACTCATTATTAGAATCACATACCTAAGACACAATGTTTTGAGAAGAGGGAGAAATGTTGATATATTCTGTTAACTGACATGGAAGGAGATCCTAGACACATAGGTTGTATTCTTTTTCCAAGATAAAACAACAGAAATAATCAAAATAACTATCACACTGGAGGGCATAAAAACTGCCCTGAGATAATAAGCCAAATATAAAAAATTATAAACTAACTTCTTCAGTATTTCTACAGCATTTCCAGTAATCTATTTTTTTCTCTCTTGAAAATTCCCATCCTTTTCCTATTTCTGCATTAGAGTGCAAATAAATAGAAAAGCAGCTTAGTTTTTACTGTTTAAAACTTTCACATTTGATTTGAAAAATATTTCGTGGATTTAATAACCATTTTAATTTTAGTTTGTTGGAAAAATTATGCATTAATAGTCTTTATATTTGCAGTTTGCTACTTTTGTCCACCACAAATAATTGCAAAACAGGAAATATTTTGGAAGAATCAATGATTTATCAAAATAAATGTATTTTCAAAAATACTTTAAAATGTTCTTTCCCAAAAAATATGCTTTCTTGTTTTGTTAATTTTTAGTACTTTGATTTATAATTTTTCTGTTGTTAGAAAACAGTTTTATTTGAAAATAGGGAACTCAAATTCCTTCAGGTGAAGACAGTAGAGGATAATATGAAGAATTTAAATGATAAATTGTTTCTGAAAAGATCCCAAAACACCAAAAAGGGATACTTGATAATACAGACAATATTGGCCTTGGCAACAGACAAACCCTGCATTAAATATTGGCTTCCTGTAATTTGGACAAATCAGAGAGTCTCAGTGAAACTCAATTTCTTCTGTTAAATAGGAGCAAGGCCACTCAACTTAGTGGAGTTGTAACAAAAAATAATCAACATGTATCCAATAGCAGGCAAGTACTCATAACAAGCTACCTGCTTAGAAAATGTGACACTCAGAAATTGTCATTTCACTACTCAACTCCCTTTCCCTACATTATCATGATTTCTAGATAATTAGTACTATTAGGTCATTTAGTGTTTTCATGGACAGAAAGAAAATATTCACTGAGTATTTTTCAAACCATTATGAAAAATCCCCCCATAATTGTGCATTATATAGCATAATAAAAAGGGAAATAATAATTAGCAAAGCAGCAGTAGTCATAGTAATAAAAAGAACATACCTGAAAATAACTGTTTTGTTGGGGCACTGAGTTGTGCTTGCTTTGAAACTCTGTAAGCAGTATCTGAACCTTTTGAATTCTTTCTGTTTGTGCAAAAGCCCATTGTTTTTGATATTCCCTCTGGAGAACTGTGAAAATCTAGAGCTTTTAGTACATCAACTGGAGCAGCTGAAAAATAAGTTAAAAATAGGAAAATGTAATTGAACAAATAATCTAATATAAAAATTAGTATTTTTTAAACAGAGGAAATAGTTTATAGTCCTACTCCTCAAATCTATTTATCTTTTGCCATGCTTCTCTAACATTTAGGTGGGGGGCTAAGGAGTGGAGCAGCAAGTAAAATATAAACTGTAACATTCTCAAAGTCAAAATATCTCAAATCAGAAATCAAATTACAGAGAAGCAAAGAGATGTTGAAAAAGCCAGCATCTGTATATATTCCATTAATTTCTAATAGATTTACTCTTCAACTATTCATAATCTAAACAAAGGTGATTCTGAAGATTCAAATTCACAATGTTATATATAAATATTGTAAAATGTGCAGTTACTAAGTCATATTGTATACCCAAAGATAAGTTAAAAGATGTTTAAAAGAATAGGTAACAAATATAATGCTCTAGTTTTGAGTGCTTTCCTATGTTAGTTATTTACAAAGTATATGTATATATCTGTGTATTTGTGTGTGCCTTTGTAAGTGTGCATGCATATATGTCTATGCATAATTTGTTGTTTTTAATCCTCTGCATTTGCCAGAGTAACTTCATGTACACTGCTTCATGCCTTATGATTTAGATTGAAAGTCCCTGGAGATAAGTAATTTTTCCCCCTTTTATATAGCCCTAGGGTGTCTAACACAGGGCCATTTATTGGCAGAAGCATAAATTTTCCATTCCTCCATTCCAGCTACCTCCTGCTACCATGAAGTAGTCAACATAAAATAAGTTTGGAACCTTAAACTTTCCCTTTGGAAGTATAATCCGTTTGGATAAACTTGATGTTTCAAACAGCTTTACTGGAATATAATTCACATACCATGCATTTCACCCATTTCAAGTGTGCAATTTATTAGTTCTGGTATATTATACTTCTTAAACTATTCATTTTCTAATTGTGGTAAAATATACACAACATAAATTTTGCCATTTTAACCATTTTAAAGTATACAATTTAGTAGCATAATTACATTCACAATGCTATGTAACCATTACCAAAATCTTTTTCCAAAACTTTTTTCATTACCCCAAATAGAAACTGTTTAACCATTAGGTGATAACTCCCTATTCCCCTCCTCTGCCCTGGCTCTGGTGACTGATAATCTACTCTCCATCTCTATGAAGTTTCCTATTCTAGAAATTTCATATAAGGGGAATCAGATAATATCTGTCAAAGTGCTAAACACAGAAGTACCATATGCCCAAGCAATGCCACTCCTAGGTATATACTTAAGCAAATGGAAAGTCGGGGCTTAAAACAGTCACCTGTATGCGAATGTTCATTGCAACATTATTCACAATAGCCAAAAGGTGAAAACAACCCAAGTTTCGATCAGTATGTGAACAGATTAATAAAATGTGATAATATACATACAATAGAATATGATTCAACCAAAAAAGGAATGAAGTTCTGATACATGCTACCACATGGAACCTTTGAAACATTATGCTACATGAAATAAACCAGACATAAAAGGACAAACAATTTTTTAGACCCTCGGATTCCCTGGTCCACAACTGCCTAATTCACTAAGCAAGTCAAAAAATGAATTATGTGGTGTAAGTATTGTTATAAAAATAGACTTAGGACTCCATATTACTCAATATACTTCTATTGAATTTCTATTTTATTCAAAAATAAAAATATTCAGAGAAGGCCATGTGTTAGCTAATGCATCACTGAGCATGTCTGAAACATAGTCCTGACTGCAAGTATTTAGATTCTAATTAAGGAGGGCCCAATAATTACGTAGGAGGCAGTATTTATAGTTTTATAGAGATGCACACAGTACTCTTGTTTAGAAGGAAAAGAGATCACTTCTGGCTGAAAGTGAGACCAATATTATTGATTTGAAAAGTTTCAGTTCTTTGTTAAAAAAAAAATAGAATTGCCATCTAATTTCAAAATATGTTGGGTTTTATAAGTACACTATTTCTGGGAGAACTTAGAATGAAAAAGGGACTGAGTGTAAAATCAGGAAATACCATCAGCACAGTTTATCACACTCCACAAAATAGACAGTGATCTGCAATAGAGTGGTGTTCTTCGAAAATTACAATGTCAATTAATACTTTTTTTATAATAACTAGAGTTAGTTATAGAATGCATGAATGGATGATCGAATGAGTTCGTGAGAAACGTGCATCTGGTCACTTCCTTAATTAAATTTTAGGCATATTAACTTCTATATGTACAAACATATGTGAATGAAGCTTTATATAATTTGCCTTTTACCTTATAACAAATGTACTTTAATAATGACTGTCTACCTATTTCATCAACCTTCTGAATGAAAATCAACATATTTTCCAGTAGACTACACATCGTTCCAAATTATTAAAAAGAAAAAAAACTTTTTTTATGGAAATCAGACATACTGAAGGGATCATTAACCCTATCAAATATGATCCCCTTTAATTTAGACTTGGAATATTTAAAAGAATAATAACAACTTTCAAGAACATTTTTTGCAGGACTCCTGCTTTCAATGGCCAATTTTTTTAGGCCAATAGTATACCTGACTACTTTTACATTCTTTTTTTCTCTTATCATAAAGCTAAGAAAATAACAACTATATTAACTGCCAGGCCCAGAGAGCCTAACATGTGACAGTCCTTGGGCTAAGTTCTTCCTAGCATTAACCGTCAAAAAACTTTGCAAGCCATGTGTTCTTATCCCCATTGTGCAGATGAAGGAATTGAGAACCAGAAAGCAAACTATGGATACTCCTAAAGTCTGTGCAAAATCAAATCTAAGTTCATTCCACTTCATCACCTTCATTGCTATAGCCCACAAATAAAAACACTGTGAAAAGTAACTTAAAACATAAATATATTAAGATAATCTTGAGCCAGTTCATTGATCCCTGATGTTTATATTTGCTTTAAATTAAACTCAATTCACGCTTCAGGGTATAAATTACTCTGAAGGAGACTGTTTCTAAAAGCACAGCATCTTATCTGCTTATTTTATCTTATCTTCTTGCTCTGAAGCCATTAGCAAAAGTACATCTGAATAGGGTAAAGACTCCAGGATCGGCAAGAACACAGCTATGAAGGCTGTAATCCTTCTGTGAAGAAAAGGTTGCAACCCTTGGTCACAGTCCCAACTGCATATCAGTAAATAATACATAAAATGGACCACAACTTTCCTTCTCTCCAAACTATCTTTTAACAGGATGACCTTTTCCAAGAGCACAGGTTTTGTCACATTTGTTAGTTCCTACTTTGAAAGCAATGTGATAAAAACACACTCCCTCTACAGGATTCAAAATAAGGGCTCTATTTTTAAAGACTAAACAAAGTTCTATGTAGAGACATATGATATGAAATAAAAATTCACTGTACAAAAAACAATCAAAAAATAGGGATATATAATAAAAATTGCAAATAGTTTTTTTCCTAAAAAGTCATCTAAAGTTACAAAAATGTAAAACTCAGTTAATCAAGTCTTAAAGATTTTTCCTTTCAAGTAAACTAAATAATAAATTAAGCCACTTTGAAATCTGCCTCTTATTTGATATAATTATAGCATTTAACAAATTCTCATAACATGGGTTCGATGGTTTTATACGCGTACGCACACACACACACACACACATACACACACACGGGGGGAAACTATTCTTCATATTTTATTAACTGAACTTCAAAAGTTTAAAGATTAAAAGCAGTAATTTATTATAGCTTAACTCGATATATCTAAAAAACTGTAATTTTGATATTCAAAGCAATTCCTAAATGTCCCTAATATTTTAATTGTTTCTATGTTGCTAATCCTTATGGCACAGATTATGATTCTCATTTCAGAAGTATCCAGTCAGCACAATGTTTGTTCAATAATATTTTTCCTGCCTTTTATTGTATATTTTTTGGTTTATTAAATGGGAAAATAGAATAGCAGACTCAGTGCATTACTACAATAGCCATTTAACTGGTTTCAATGCCTTTTCTCATCAATCTGCATACCACAGCTTGAATGAGCTTCCAAAACTCCATGCCTCAAGTCCTTTTGCTTAAATTCCTTCTGAGAACCCAACTAACTTCCAGATGGTACGCACATACCTTGCATATAAAATCTTAATGATCTGGACACACCCATGTATTCTTCCAGTTCCATGATACTGCATCTCTGTCCTTGTATCTCATTACCCCTTAATTCCTTCCTCACTCAGTGCTCTAGCCATACTGGACTCAGACTTCACAGACTACCCACTATGTTCCTCCTCTTGTCTCTGAGCTTTTATAAATCCAGTTCTGAGGAATAAGTAGGATATAATTAATGTGCAATCTCTTCCTGAAAGCATTCCCTATCTCCCAAAGCTGGGTTAGAAATACTCACCTCTGTGATAGTGCTTTTCACACTTGGTTTTAATTATTTGCCTACACTTGACTTTTTTCCAAAACTAGAAGAGAACAGGTACACACACACACACACACACACACACACACACACACACACATACACACACGCGGACTATATAAAATATCATTTAAACGTGAAACACAATCATGTGAAACATATAAAAGCAACTTCCTCTGAAGTCCATGGGGCTCTCTGGTCTTGAAACGAAAATTTGTGAGGGCCTAATATGTCTTTCCTATTGTGTTCTGTTGATCTCTTAAACACCTCCATTCATTCATTGATTAGTCTATCCCAGGTCTTTAATCCTTTCTCCTTCATGTCTCCAGTGTCTACTTAAATTACTGTTCTAAGGTCACACAACACTTTGACTGTTTAGTATCTAATTAATTCCTCCTTTAAACTTCTTCACATACTCCCATGACCAGTAAGTAGGATAAAGCAGCGATGCACAGTGTTGGAAAGCCAAACTGGTTTGAATCCCACCTCTGGCACTTAGCATCTGTGTGATTTGGACACACTACTTTACTGTTTTGTGCCTCAGTTTCCACATCTGTATAATGAGAATAACAAAAGGTGTCTACCTATTAGAGTTTTTGTGAGAACTAAGTTGGTATTTGTAACAATGCCTTAGAACAGTGGCTGGGAAAACTATGCTTATGGTTTAAGACCTCCTGCTGTCTATTTTTGTATGGTACACGAAATAAGAACGTTTCTATATTTTTGCACGGTTGAAAAAAAACTAAAAGAAGCATATTTTATGACACATGAAAATTACATGAAATTTAAATTTCAGTCTCCACAAATAAGGTTTATATTGTAAATACAGCTACAGCCATTCATTTATATATTGTCCATAGCTGCTTTTGCACAAGGACAGAGCTCTGTGGCTGACAGAGACCGTGTGGCCCACAAATGCTAAAATATCTACCATGTGGTTTTTTTAAGCTGAGTCTTGAATGATAGATTCATCAATGAAGAGGAAGGTGATAGAAATATCAAATATGACAGCACAGATACAAGACAGTACAGAGTTCAAGAAAATGGAACTAGTCATGTCCTGACAAGACATCAATACGGAATAAATTTAGACGTTCAAAGTCTCCTTGGGGGCATCATGGCTGCTGAGGAGTTCTTGAGAAAAACCACATCTCTGCCATGAACACCCACAGCCACAAACTCCAAGTGAGACATCTACACTAACTCCTATGTGCTCCCTCAACCCCAAATTTTATGGTCCAGCTGAAATAAACTTCTTTCAGCTTCTAAAATTTACTGTATTCCCTTTGTTGGAGATTTTTTTCAATCCTTCATCAATTGACTAAGGATAGTTGAGTGGTTTTTTCCAACCCTAACCGTCAGTAGAATCTCCTGGCAAGCTTTTTAAACATATAGATGTCTGGGTTGGCATAGGGCCCAGGCATTCACATGTTTTAAACATTTCCCAGATGAGCCTAATGGGTAGCTGGGGTTGAAACCTGGTGAACTCAGACCTAATCAATCTTTTAATATCAACCTAGCCATGACTTTCTTCAGGAAATCATTTCTTATCCCTCCCAGGCTGGGTTATGTGACCCTTTCATATGAACCCAAGTGCCCCATATACCCCCTTGGTTAACTCCATGCTCTATTTTGTTTGTTTGCTTAATTATCTCATTTTCACTCTAGGCTGTGTGCTCTCATCCACAGTGTATGTCTAAATTATGGGTCTGATTTCCCTGTTACATACTTATGCCACTAATTTCTTTCTCTTTCTCTCTTTTTGCTAAGCTTGTAATTTATCGGTTAATGTCTGCCTCTCCTGATATATTGTAAACCCTCTGACAGCAAACATCAGCACTATTGATGTTCACTGCAGTATTCATAAATAACATAGCAGCTGACACACAATATATAATCAAGAGAAATATGGTTAATGAATGAATGAATAAGTGAGTAAATGGGCAGCCACATACTGCCTCAGAGTTGAAGCTTCTTTCTTATTAGTCTCAGAAAAAAGGGTTGAAAGTGGCCTTTACAAACAGCACCCTGAAGAGCTTGACAAGTCTGGCTGTTTCCATTTGATTCAGGTATGGCAAGAACACAGGTCTGAAGAGACCTTCCTAAAGTATGCTAGATGCTTTCCCCACTACTAGGGAGTCACTTATCCTCACCTTGTACCTCATATTACAGGTCATACCTGAAGCATATCATTATAGACAGAAATAAAAACAAAATAAAGCACAGAGTTATAAGTCATCTCCCACCCAGTTATGAAATGCTTTGCTGCTCTAGATAAGTATAAAATAACCAGGAGTGCTACTGTGTTTATGTAGTAGTGGGATGCAGGTCTGGGAAAAGAAAAAATGAGAGAGAAGTGACTGTTATAATTTAACTACTACCAACACCCTGCTATATTTCAAAATCATAAGAGTCCTTAATAAAGAATCTAAAATGTAGGATATGACAAGTGTATAAACGACAATTAACAACTCAGTTTCTGCAGTTGGAACAGCCCAACTTCTAACCCAAGTTTGGTATTTATTATTTGTATAACTTTGGATAAGCTACTTACCTTCTCTAAGAGTTAGGTTTTTCAACTTAACCAAATTTTGAGAATTAAATGAGATAAGGCATTTTAATCTCTGAGGATAGTGTCTAAGCACTCAATAAAAATAATACCTGAAAGCACTATTTCATCTAAATTTTAACCTTTCTGAACATCTCTAACAGTCTCAGTGAGTGCCACCAGTGTTTTCCCAGAGCTATAATTCACTAGATTCCTGTCATCCATTTCCTCTGACTACCTTGGGAAATCTCTTTATAGTCAAGTAGAAGACTGAACAATTTTCTGTCTCTAAAGATCCACTAGATATCATCCATGAAGATTATGCAATGCTTAGCAATCTCTCCAGCATGATTTTATGTTATTCTGAGGACATACAACCCCAGGAGTCTTCCTGGAACTTCGACAGCTTAAGCTGTCATGTTCACTGTTCCATTACCACCCTGTAGCACAACTTGACACTAATACACTGATATCATTGAAATTTTTTCCTTTTCAATAATTTTTTCTTTACATCTCATAGACATTGATATAACTATAGATTAACCCTGACATGTTATTTATTAAAAGGTTTTTTAAAAACTAATATTTTATTGTTTTTCCTCTGATACTATTCCTTCATTTATTTCGAACCCACATATGCCACATACAAATCTTGTATTATAAACTAACATGACATATTAGAAAATAAAACATACCGACCTAAATTCTCTCATATTTAAAAAGGTGTGAAAGCTCATCTTTAAATGCCTATATGGCACAAATAATGTCGATATAAATCACATAAGTGTCCGAAGTCTCTACACAACTATTTTTGGCTTAAATTACCAGACTTTTTGTCTGTATTTTGCGATCTAACCATTGTAGTCAAAACAAGTGCAAGATGGGAGAAATGAACTGCTTGACTACATCAGTAAATTGTAAGTATATAAGATTATAGATATATTGTTTACATTAAATATTCCTGGGTATGGGAAGGTTTTAGACTACATTTTCCCCCAAGGGGTTCTATAATAAACTTAAATGTTATGCTTAGAGTATATGCCTATGCTTAGAGTATATATTTTCCTACAGGAAAAAAAAGAATAAAATAAATATAAGCATCTCAAGGCTCAAGTTTTTGAGAAGCGGTCTCTTATGCTTCTTGGAAAAAATCACTATTTGATATTCAAACAAAGAAAAACATCAAATTGAGAAAGACATGGACAAAGACAATATAAAACAGGAGACTAGAGCATCTCTGGTGGCGCAGTGGTTGAGAGTCTGCCTGCCGATGCAGGGGACACGAGTTCGTACCCCGGTCCGCGAAGATCCTATATGCTGCAGAGCGGCTAGGCCCGTGAGCCATAGTCCCTGAGCCTGCGCGTCCGGAGCCTGTGCTCCGCAACGGGAGAGGCCACAACAGTGAGAGGCCCGCGTACCGCAAAAAAACAAAACAGTAGCCTAGAGTTTTAGGAATTTTACAGTTAATTTTACCAATCCAAATACCTACAAACCTATTGGTACTACCATTTCAGAAAATAAAAACTCAATGATCAAATGTAAATGTACTTCCTTACAGCTCCGTGAAAATACCAGGTTTTTTTTTTGTTTTTTTGTTTTTTTTGCGGTACGCGGGCCTCTCACTGTTGTGGTCTCTCATTGCAGAGCACAGGCTCCAGACGCGCAGACCCAGTGTCCATGGCTCACGGGCGGGCCAGGCGCTCCACGGCATGTGGGATCTTCCTAGACCGGGACACGAACCCGTGTCCCCTGCACCGGCGGGTGGACTCCCAACCACTGCGCCACCAGGGAAGCCCTGTTTTGTTCTTTTTTTTTTTTTTTTTTTTTTAAATCAGTTACACAGTGAAGTTCAAAATTGGAAAGATCAGGGAAAAAAAATACATAGTAAAATACTCTGAAGTGGAACTAATGGAAAAATATGACTCCCATCAAAATCAATTGTATTCACATCCAAATGTTCATGATTTATTCTAATTCTGACCTATCTAGTGGTTAAAAGAAATCCACAAAACACAGAATCCCATATTTAATGTTGATTAGGAATAATAAATGAATTTGCTTTGAATAGTAACATGTATTTACATTTTCTTGGTAATATCTAATCTGTAATTGCTGTCTACGTCTTCAGTTGGGAACATCTCCCCTTTACTTTCTAGGTAACTAAAAGTCCTGCCTCATGGCTCTGTTAAACCAGTAAAATAAAGTGCAAACTCCCATTACCATTTCTAGACTATAACCTCTTAAGACAACTGGATCAATGTGTATGGTGTCTATCAAATAAGTAAAATGCTTTACTGCGTGGACTTTGACTGTCATATTGACTATATCTAAATAGGTAAAATGAAATGAAAAGCCATGGGAATTATTTGGATAAATATGGCTTAGAAGCTGCCCAAAAAATTTAAGGCAATATTTGTACTCCAAAATTATCCAATTCTACATTATTTATAAAGCCATAAAGCCTTAAAATAAAATCTCAACCTTTAATTTAAATGTCATAACTTTTTATAAATCACAAATATTTGAATAGTACCAAGGATAAAAATAAATCAGTGAATGAGTATAGGGAGGGTTAAGGAGACATGGATTTTAATATAAAATAAGAAAGACAGGAAAAGCCTCAATAAGAAGATGATGCTTGAGTAAATTCTAGAAAGGCATAAGATGTTCCTCTATCCTGATATTTTTACAGAATGGCATTGTAAGCAAAGGGAATAGTAAGTAAAAAGAACCTGAGATAGGAGTTGACCCAAGACATTGGTGGAAATGCAAGGAGACAAATATATCTCCTGCAAAGGAAATAAAAGGGGTATAAGAAATGAGGTCAGAGAAGTAAGGGTGAGGGCATGTTGAAGGCAGCTTGTATAGGTCCTGTGGGATCTTCAACAAGCTTGGATTTTGTTCCAAATGAGGTGGAAAACCATTGGCAGTTAAAGGGAGAGGAAGAACATCAACCAACTAATTTTTCAGAAGACTGTGGTTGCTGTGTTGAGAACAGACTCTAGGGGCACTGGAGTGGAATCAGAGAGCAGAGAAACAACTGTAGTCTTCTAGATGTAAAATTTTATTGATATTGTTTTCTTGGACTGAGAGATGAAGAACTTTGTGAGATTATGCATATATTCTGGGGACAGAGCAGATCAGAGTGGAGTATGAGAGAAAACGAGTCAAAGACGACTCCAAGTTTTTTAGCTCAAACATCATGACTGATTGTGTTGCCATTAACTGAGATGGGGAAGACTGAAAGGAATGGATTTCAGGAGGAGAGTTCTGCAATTGTTATAGGTGTGCTAATTTTGAGATGACTTAATAATGCCATTGGAAATAGCTGAATAGACAGTTGAGTGAGTATATGAGTCTGAAGTTCAGGGGCAAGGTCTGGGATAAAAATAAAACTTTGGGAGTTGACAGCCTATCAAGATTATTTTAAACTATAACTAACTCAATTAATGATATGTTTTTTAAACTCTATTTGATATAACTTACCCTGAAAGAAATCATTATGACTTAAAAATGCTAAAAATGCTTATAATAAATATTTTATTCTCTCAAATAATCAAAATAGAGACCTTGGTCCAACATATTAATCTTCAGAAACAAAAATCACTATTTACACTTTATGTTCTAAAACATGCTATAATTTGTTTAATAACCAAAAAAATCACAGTTTAAGGTTTAAAAATGTTAGGCAACTTTGTCTCATAATAGACTTTATAAGTGTGTACATGCTTGCTTAACATACTCCTTTATAAAATAAGATTATTCATTCATATATTTTTCAACTTTATAAAGGCCATAACTCCATATCAAGTGTGACTTAACTGTACTAATTATCATTGAGACCCCCAGGTGACTTTACAGTGGGTTGGCTATTCCAGAAAAAGCTGCATTGCTCTCTACTTCCCTGGTTATTTGTCAGAGGATCCAATAGTTGCAACCAATTGGAACCACCTAGTAAGTACAGATATCAAAGTATGCACTGACCATGCCATCTTAGCAGCCTCCCTGGACTCTTAAATTAGTCACATGAATCCATTCTATCCAGAAAAATATACCCATATGGTCTTGTGTTATGTGGCCCTGCCCACATCCCCAACTCCAGCACTCTCCTAGTAACACACGTACTCCATGAGAATGGAGGCTGGCAAACCATCTTTGTAGTCCTGGCATCTAACATAGTGACTGCACATAGAAGAGAGTCATTTAATTTTCTCAGTTATTAAACAACCTCAATCTTGAACTTTCTCATATCACAAAAAGCATATATGAACTGAAAGTCAAAAGCAGAAATAGTATCACAACTCTGAGAATGGTGAGGGAAGAACAAACACAATTTGAAAGTGGGATATTTGAAAAGTATGGCATTGCTGATTTATAAGTGGTCACAGCTATTAAAATATGTTTATTATAAAACTAAAATTATATTTTCATTACAACAACTTGACTTTAATGTTGAGAAGAGCAATATTTATTGGCATTTAGTTTATCACATGCTATGGAGAGGAGGATTTTTTTTAAAAAGCATTATCAATATCATAATCAGTTGATCTATTTAAATCATTTTGCAGAGCCACTTCTGTCTGGCAATAAGGTATGTATCAACTGATTTCCACATAGCAGATAACCTTTCACTTGACTTCCAGTACCCTGTTACACAAGCTAGGCACATCCTTATCTTTGTATAAATTTATTTCCTACTACAGAAGGTTCATGAACCCTTGGTTGTGCATCAAAATTATATGTAGAGCCTTATAAAGCAGCTGTGCTTGGATTCTGCACAAAATCTACTCAATTAATATCTATAGGGATGTAACTGAAAATGATTGTGATATCAAGCCAGGACTGAGTACACCTGTCTTCTTGACTTTAGTGAAACTGTCTTGCTTATGAGTTCATTAATTCATTCAATGAATATTTACTGGCCATCTATTATGATCTAGGTATGGTGCTAGACCTAGATGCCAGAAATTTTTACATAGATGAAAAAGATGCAGTCCCTGCTTTCATTTTAGCATCAAAAATATTCTATGATAAGTATTCAAGTTGGAGTTAGTACAGTGTGCTTTAGGATGTTATACAAGGTCAGTTATCCTAGTCTTCATGGTTAAGGAGAGGTATTCCTAGAGGAGATAATATTTAAATTCTGTGTAAAAAAACAATGCTAAGCAGATTGAGAGAGTGTTCAGGGTGAAGATCATAGCTTGCTTGGAGGAAAAACAGAGAGTGCTATTTTCAGGAAATCACAATAGTATCGCAAAAATTTGTTCAATATACTTCTGTAGACACTGGCAATAACTGATCTACATAACCCTATATCCCATCTCAGATCATCAATTAGGTTATTAAAGAGCAATTCATTAGAGCTGCAATCAACACCTTTACCTCTTTCAACAAAAATTTTCCAAATGTTTACTATGTGTTAAGTTCCGATCTATGTGCTTAAGACACACTAAATTAAGCAGATAAAGACATCCATCCTAATGATTTTAGTGGAACTAAAACATACAATGGATAGGAATAGAATATTAAAAACATAATTTTCATCAAAAACAATTCTACACCTACAGACTATTAACCTTATTAAGCCCTTGAAATTTTACATACTCCTTGCTTAAAGATGGTACTTCCTAATATCATAATTACATGTGGAATATGCAAACTGCTCTCTAAAAGAACTAGTTTAGTAAAATAATCATAAAGCAATAAATATAGATAGGCTAACCTTCCTAATAGTCATTAAGCAAAATCAGACAATCCTTAATAGGATGCAAAACTGAAATAAAGGTTTCAAAAATGAATATATGAGAGGAAATTTCCCAATTATTACTTTTACAAATTGAAATCATGTAGACAAATGAAATGATGATTTATGTTGCCGTCAAAGCAAAAACACGACTTCATGTGGTATTTTTCTCGATCAGATTCCTATGTTAAAGCAAACTACACTTTTAGAGGTAATATGGTCAATCAAGAGCTTCAAATATTTAAAGATATCTTTGGAGAGAATGTGCAAAACTATTTTCCAGATGAAGAAAGCTAGAAAGAAGTCGCAACTCATTCACTTTCAGAGAATGAGTAAAAAAAGGGGGGGAGGAGAGATCTAATTACTGCTAACAACATGACATGAGGAGGTCACCTCACACCACTCCAAGTTAACTAGGTTTTAACCTTGTTCCAGTCTGCTGAGCCAAGTAAGAAGACAATTCGTAATCTAAATAGTGACTATATCATATCCTGTGCATTCTGGCATGTTGGTAGACACCAGGGGAGGAAATAAAACTAAATCACAGTCATTACCCTCCAGCAACTCCTAGAGAAAGGCTAACATATAAATGAGAAATTTTTAAAATAATTATAATGTGTGTGTGCATGTTTGTTTGTTTGTTTGCAAACCATGTATCTTTCAGTTACATTCTCCCAGTTGATTACATTCCAAACAGCTTTTAGATAATCAGATCTGACACTTTTATACTGAAGGTAGTAAGCATACTACCATACAAATCCCCTAGTGGAAAAGACCTGTTCTTCCTTGTAATGGATCCTGATTAGAACAGGCAGCAATTTGTAAGTGTCCTTGTAACTTAATGAAACCAGGCCAACCCCAATCTGAACCTTGAATGCCAAGAGATACAGCTGTCAACTTCTCCTTCAATCAGTCAAAGGAAATAAAGTAACATTTACTAGCTTCCATCCACTCCCCTTTGGGTTCTCCACCATCATTAGGGCTGAAGTTTGTCCCTAAAATGGGAAGGGTGACAGGTCCTCCAACACTGAACTTTAGTGCAGGCTGAAGAGCTACCTGAATTATAACATCATCTTTAATGAGAGTCTCTTTATATTTTTCCTTGGTGGCATTCAAGTTAGTCACACAATGTACGATATTCACTATGGTGCAGCTGCATGATTTGTGCATTAATGTTAGGCCCCAGGGCACCATAATCATAAGCAAAGTCACGAAGGCTGTGTAAAAGCATTAAGAATACACAGTAAACATGGGCAAGTGATCAAAAGAAAGGTCTCTGGAGCATGGTTGCCTCGGTTCAAATCCCAGGTCTATCACATAGTAGTTGTATGGTCTTAAGCAAGATAATTAACTTCTGTGGCTTCCCTGGTGGCACAGTGGTTGAGAGTCCGCCTGCCGATGCAGGGGACATGGGTTCGTGTCCCGGTCCGGGAAGATCCCACATACCGCTGAGCGGCTGGGCCCATGAGCCACGGCCGCTGAGCCTGCGCGTCCGGACCCTGTGCTCCGCAACGGGAGAGGCCACAACAGTGAGAGGCCCGCGTACCACAAAAAAAAAAAAAAAAAAAAAAAAAAAAGATAATTAACTTCTCTGTTTTTCAATTTCCTTATGGGTAAAATGGAGATTTTAGTATTAGCTTACTTCCAGGACAATTGTCAGAATGAAATGATATTTTATACAAAAAGTGCTTACAACAGGACCTGGTACATAATGGGCATGCATTCAATGTGAGAGCTTGTTATTATATCTGCCTGGAGTATGAAGCTTGAGGTAAATCTTGAAGTATGAGAAGGCATCTGTGAGATGGATGAGAAGGAAACATACATTCTAGGTACAAAGAATAGTGTGTTCAAAGATAGGGGAGAATATGGGCAAGAGGTTCAACATGCCTCAACAAGTGCAGGGTGAATGGGAGTGGGGTGGCAGCAGGTGGAAAAAGGCTGATCCTGAGCCTGGACGTACACAAGGGCCACATCCTGAAGGGCACTCTACACCACGCTAGGACATTTGGACAACATTTTTGTCTTCAAAACCAGTGAAGTATTTTGAAGATTCATCAGCGTTCAAAGAGTGACAGCAAGTAGTAGGTTGTCCTCCACAATTAGTCTAAAAAGAGAATTAAGGGCAAACACCACTCTAATATTTATGGCTCTTTCTCTGCAGAGCTATCCAAGAGCACAAAGTAGGAAAGTGCGCTAGAGCTTCTTATTAGTTTTGTCAGGAATTTCAGCTACTGCTCTTTCTGGCAGGCATCCTTTCGGGAAGTTGTTTGTGAAAATCTGAGGAAGGAAAACCAACCACCTCATACCATCTAAGGTTCGCTCGTTTAAGCCCGGATGTGAGTTTACCAGTCAGACAGAGGAAGGAAGCTTCCACTGACACCCTATGCGCTCAAGTTCTATGAATAGGGACCTTCATTTGCCTGTACAGTACAGGGCCATTCAAGAGCAATTAAATTTGGTTAAAATAAGAAAGAAATGCTTTTTAAGGAAAAAAAAGAAGTTTTGAGGGAATTGCAAAAGTTGATTGTGCTAAAGCACTTTTACACAGGTTTGTTTTAGTTCTCAATTGTCAAGTCGTATTTAAGCTGGTCTCTTACTCTGAAATATGATAACCTTTCTTTTCTCTGAGTTCTTTCTTCTAAATTAATAGCACTGTCTCTAATTCCATGCGCAGCAAGCAAAGAGTTTATTTTACCAGATAACAGTAGGTCTGGTGATCAGCCAATGTCTAAAGAACCACTAGCCAAGTCAGTAGTAAGCCAAAGACTGCAACTGATAGATACTACTCAGTAAATCACTTTAAAATTGACTTTCATCTTCTCTACCAGATAGTATTATTCATGTTGAGTTCTGACACTACTGAAAGTAGAAAAAAAACCCCAAGATTATCTATAAAAATAAAATCATATTAGGGTTTTGAAAGGAGAAATAAATATATTAGATGCATTAGAATATAGAAGGCAGTTAAATGAAAAACAAAACCCCTTAGTTTCTGAATTAAATTGCAAAATAAATGAGTAGAAAAAGTCCAAATTTAGGAAATTTTTTATAGTATACTTTTAGTATATCTGAAAACTGAATTTAAAATGGACTCTTCAGTGAGACAACTTAGGGAGCGCTGCAACTTTTTATAGCACCTGTGCATACCTCTCTTTCTTCTTTGCTAAGGAACAAAACTTCAACAGACAAAAAAATGTTTGGTTTCCTCTCACCACACCCAGCTCAGGCCACATTTCCCCACTATTAAATGAAGGAAATGGAGGAGTAAAAGCAGAAATGCAAATCAGCCCTCAGCTCCCACTCTGCAATTGCCCTGAATTCCTAATGATCACAGACCAACTGCACTTAATTATTTCTCCAAAGGTAGATGGG
Source organism: Pseudorca crassidens (assembly GCF_039906515.1). Classification (NCBI taxonomy): domain Eukaryota; kingdom Metazoa; phylum Chordata; class Mammalia; order Artiodactyla; family Delphinidae; genus Pseudorca; species Pseudorca crassidens. The sequence goes on from NC_090297.1 coordinate 90,483,327, forward strand.
AAAGGAAAGTGTATTTAGGATACAATACGATTCTGGCTTTCAAATACTTAAATACCATCACTAAAAATTATATAAAATGATAGGACTGGCTCGATATTTATAAAACCCTATACTTATATAAACTGTTAGAGTTAGCCATGAGTATAAATATTAACTTCCATAGTTTCTTCTTCAGGACCCTAAGGACATATACTGCATTTCCCAAAAAAGAGGAAAAAACTTCATTTGGTTGAAATACTAGCTCTATCATAGTGGTTGCCAGCACAACATATCATGGTAGCCCATTAAGAGGGAGTACTTCCCTACAAATTAACTGTCCATTTATTCCTGAAGTAAAAGGTATTTATGTGATTTCAGACACTTTGACAATCCAAAAGAAAAATCTGAATTAGAATTTGCACTACTAAGTGCTCTCTTATTTTTTACCAAAGTTGACCACTTGTTTGGAAAAAATTATCTATTAAACAAATAACCCATATCAAGTAAAAATTAATTTATTGTCTGACTTATTAATAAAAGCCAGACTATTATATATAATATATATCACCCAATCAATCTAAAATTAACATGAAAAGCATAGAAATTTGACACTATTTGCCTTATTTGAAATAAATATATAATTTTCTTAGCTTCTTGAAAATTCAAAGCTGTACTGGGTCCTCCATTAATAACTTTAGAGAGGATAAAAAACTATGTTCTTAATTCAGCAAGATATGTATACAAAAAATATTTTACAAAGTGTTGTGCTTTCTACTTTGATACAGATAATCTTATAGAATCACATAATTAGGTATATTAACATTACAAATTACCTATCTCCAAACTTGGGACTTTGAGGAATTTTTAAATGCTTTCTATAATTTCCTGTTTTTCTTTGAATCAGTCATTTTCACTTAATCTATCTTTTCACTAATTTAAACTCCAGCATGTACATTTAAGTAATATTTGGTCATTCCATATTCTATAAATACATATACATTAAGTAATAATTGTTTATTCCATTGTCTCAGACTACTGTTATTTAAAGATATTTTTATCACTATTGCAAATCTTCACCTTACTCATTAGAAAAACCTTGACTATTATAAGAATATATTTTTTTGAGAAAGAGGACTCAGCTAATAAATTTTCTGTGCCTTAGTTTCCTCGTTAGTAAAGTGAGAAGGTAGTAGAGATGCAATTTTTATAAGAATTTCTATCTCAAGCATTCTCTTTAAAAAATCTAAACACCTTTTCTTCCTTTGAAAAGATTCAGCTTTTTATTACACACTCTCACCCAAGCTTGATTCAAGTCCATTCATTATCATTACGTAGGTAGTACTTCTATAAATTAACCAGAGTGAAGAGAAATTTGTCTCAGAAAAGAAGAAAAATTTTAGAAAAGAAAGGTGATTACTTAGGTTTTTTGTAAGAAATCCTATCCACAAATATGAAAAGAGGCTCATATTTGCCTTGCTATATTTTAGTGATAACTTGAATAATGTGCTCCTTCAACTTTAGTCACAAATTGAGGCAAATACAGAAGCTAAAAATTAATTAAATAAATCATAAGCAATCATACTATCTAGGTATATACATTTCTTGTTTTTCAACTTCATAACTATTTAAAACTCTGAGAGTACCTCTTATAGAGTGATTTTTATAAAGTAGATTCTAGTTAAGTATTAATTATAAAGTGAATTGTCACATTAAGATATTGATAAAATTAATTTCAAAACTAATAGACAATTTTGTGAAAGTGTCTATAATTAGCTGAATATATATGTGTCACTTAAGCTAAGGTTATCTGTATAAAAGATTCAGGAAGATGCATCTCATAAGATACCTATTTTTCTTTATTGTTTATTACAGGCTTTGTCCATTTTGATTTAAAAAACAAATGGAAAGGCAATATTAATAATCATAGAAGACATTGCATTTGTCATCAGAAGCATATCTGATCTTTTAACTGATTTCTGATTAAGTAATCACAGGGACAAACTTGATCTCTTTGCAAAGTTGGATTAGCACATACTCTGGAAGCCAGCACCATTTCACCTGCTGATCCCAGGCACTCAAAACACTCCAGCAGGGCTCACTACCAATTGCTGACAAGCTTTGAAAGTTCTTCATAAAATTAATCAACTTTTTGCAAGGCACATTACTGGCTCAACCACCAAAGGTTGAATACCATCTTAATTAGTGAAAAATGATTCAATTAGATATTTTTTTCCCTTCGTACTCAATTTATCTTAACTCCTTTAAAAACCGCTTAAAACCATCTATCTTAAAACTCTCTATCTTAACACAATCACAGGCTATAGTCACTATAAATTCCAGGTAAATCTCAGGTTCTACCTATAATAAGTAATGAATTAATTGAAAATGAAATTAATAAATTCATGAGATAAAACATTTATATTAACCATAAGCAAATATATGAATCATGAAATTGAAGTTAATGCAAATAAATATATTATAAAAAATAATGTTTACTCTTTTATGCTAAATCATAATAAACACTAAAATTTTAAATAAGTAAGTTAAAGATTACCAAGTTACAGAGTTTGGATTTGCAAGGTAAAATAATATAACTCTGTGTTTGTTCATAAATTTTCTTTTAATTCATTCACTCCAAGAACTTTTCTCTGTAAGATTAGATGTTTCAGGATCCTAACTACACATTTTTAGAATCCAATTTATTATGACTCAGAACTTTTTAAGGCTTTAGTGTTTTTAATCCAAGAAATAAAAATTTTAGATGAAAATAGGCTGTTTTAAATTATCTTTTGGTTTAGCAACCAAATCACACCAGTGTGCCTCAGTGAAATCAATAAATTATAGTATAATGCTAGTACATAATACCTTATTTAGGAACTTATTCATTGTTACATCAATTGCAAATCTGAAGGCTAGTATGAGAGCTAGACATTGAGTTTATTTTCCCCTTGTGAGATGATTCAGGCTAGTGTTTCCTTTTTAAGCATTAATAAATAATATACTATTTCCTTTTTGAAGTTCATTAAGGGCCAAAGAATGACTACAAGAGTAGGTTTAAAATGTGTAGCTTCCCACTAAGCAATAAGCACCTAGTAACTTGGTGAAACAAATACCAAATCTTACAATATGAAGATCCAAATAACCATAAAACTTTCGAGACATTTCTTCAAAAATGACAAACAGAAACAACATATTATCCTTAAAGTTCGCTCTTTCTCACATTAGATGGCTTTATAATAATAGAGAAGGTTCTTTTTCCACCATTTATTTGATGTGGTACTGAGATGTTTGTTTAAAAGGGTTTTAGGTATGCAGCTACATTTAAATGAAAAAATTATGCATCACAAGTGTAGAAATTTGATCTTTCTGATCTCCTTAGAGCTTTAAGGAAGTCCCAATGTGGAAATGAAACATCTTCAGTGAAATAACCCCTGAATGCCTATGATAACGTCTCTTGAGTTTATAGTGCATCTGTCTTCACTGAAGAAAGTCTTAGTTTCCATATTAAAAAAAAAAAAAAAATAGCTGCCACTATGATACTTTTTCCTACGTTTGAACAAAAGAAATAGCTGAAAAAGCTCAAAAAGAAACAGCATATCTGTTCTTCCTTAATCGAGTGTCCTTTTTCAGCATCACTGTATATCCTTAGAAGGATTTTAAGAGGCCTCATTTACTAACACAGTTGCTTGAATTCCAAATAATAAAACCAGCAGAGGGCAGACCTGCTGACAGAACTGACCAATCCAGCTGGTGACCAGGTACCAAAGGTAAAATACAAATTTTTGATGGATTCCACTTTCAAGACTCTACTATTTATCTTTTAAAATGTAGAAATGAATGAATCCACGTAATTAGCATAACTTACTTCAAAATTCAAATATAGTCCTAATGAGGCTCTGACTGTATTCTCCAGGAAAAGTCACAGAGGAATAATCCACCACTGCCCGCTACTCAGGAAGGTGAACATCACAAAGTGTGGGGAAGAAATACAGACCTGGTTTCGCAGAGTTCGGCCTCCGGGAGCGCTAACTCCCATTAGGGAGAACTCAGATCTTGGCACTCACAGGGTCAGACTCAGGTTTCCACTAAAGCCTGCGCATTTGGGGTTGACAGTTTCTTTCTCCCTCAGCCAATCATCGCCACCCTCCTTCTTACCCCCCCACTTCTCTGCGCACTCCTGACAAAGCTTGCTTTTTTACTCTAAGCTGTTTGGGCTCCCTTAACTCCAAAGGAGTCCTCCCGCCAGCCGTGTCTACAGCACCTAACGGACCGCTTCAGCCAGATGCCTTTGCGGGAAAGGGAGGGGGAAGGGGAGGGAGGAGGCGGAGGGGAGGAGTGAAGTCGCTCTCCCTCCTTGGGTACTGACAGGGCTGCAGTCTCCCGAGCAGGTCTGGTCATTGAATATTTGGTGGTGCCACGTAGGAACTTTTCCTTACCTCTCTCCTCCCATCCCACCCCACGCCCCCTCCCCTTCCCTCCAATCCCTATTCCTCCACCCCCACCCCATTTGCTTGGCGAGTTTCATCATTCTCCAAGAGAGCTGCACGTCCAACCTGCAAGAAGAAGTTGGGGGTGGGAGGGGTCACAGGAGGAGGAGGGGGCTGAAATCCCGGGAAAAAAGTTCTTCCTATCTTTATCTATTTCTTATAATCTCCCATTTTTTCCTCTTAACATCTCCTCAAAATGCCACACACACACACACACACACACACACACACACACACACACACACAGTGTTCTCAGTCTTCAAGATTCAGGCCCCCTGCTTCCTCTCATATCCCTAAAAGTAAAACAGCTTGAGAACTTCATCAAGGTTCATTTTATACACTTTCTCTGTATTTCCTCCTCAGCTCACCTTTAAAAAAGCATTTCCATTAGTTAGAATCTGAAGAAACCAGAATATGTGTTCAAAGGGCAGTCTAAGGACTGTTCCTCAAACAAAAGCTTTGTACAACTGCCCTTGTGTTCAAGGTAATACTTTTCCTCTTTTCAAAGCCCCTGGAAAGTGGTGAAGGGCATTTCAGCAGGATCTGTGCCTGACAGATCTTTTTTTCCTGCTACCTCTTCTCCCATTACTGTCCCGCCTACATCCATCTCTCTCTCCAGTCTTCACTTCCAACCTGATGGCAGTTACAATGTGGATTTAAGAGAATTGCTTCTTTGGGTGGGGGGGGAGGCGGGTTGGAAGAAGGAAGGGGGGAGGGGCACAGAATGAGAAAGACAGCAATCTCCCACCTCCCCAAAACCATTTTTTCTTACCTCCTCTGACCTCTCTAGCCTGGAAGAGGAAAGTCAGTGCGAGAGTTGTTATGGTGAAATCCCAGAGCCACCGTTTCGTTTTCCACCTAGAGGACCACCGCTCCATCTCCGAGCCCCGCACTCACAAATGTGAGCTCAACCCACGAAAACGCGACTGCAGACCAACTCCCTTCCAAGGTATCGTCGGGGATGTTTGCTACACAGCCATTGGAGAGGGAGAGGGGGAAAAAGTCAAAGGGCTTTTTCTTTAAATTTGATGGTTTGCTTCCTTCCTGTCTCTTGCCCCCTCCTCTCCCTCTCGGTCGGCCCCGCTGGTCGGGACCCTCCGATCCGTCCTCTGCGGGGCCCTGCCTTCAGACTGAAGGCAGATGAGGGGCTTCAACCAAAAATCTGTGAGGACTGCGTGCCCCTAAAGGCTTCATGCCGTCTGTGGGCCGGACGAGAGGCTCTGGGCAGCCCCCTCCTCCGCCCACTCCCCTCCGGCGCCCCCCTTACCCCGGGCGAAACTGACAAGCCCGCTGAAGGTCAGACCCAATCACACGCCTCGCGGGCAGCCCCGAGCCCGCCCCCCTCTCTTTTGCCCAAGAATCAGGTCTCCCTGCAAGCCCAGCCCACCAACCACCCCCCTCCCCATCTCCCCACTCCTCCCCTCCCTCTTCTCCTACCCAAATCCCCGAGAAGAAATGGGAGGGAGTTACGGGGGACGCGTGCTTGGCTCCAGCACTTTGGGAATGAAAGGAATTGCAGGAGAGCCCCGGAGTCCACAGAGTTTTCAAGGAGCTTCTGTATTCAATAAAAACAGCTACTTGTCTTCTTGCACCCGTCTGTTAGCCTCTCGTTCGTCGGCGGGGGAGGGGAGGAGCCCAGCGTCTGATCCGCCACACCGCTGGAGTTCTGGGCTGCCAGCCGTAACCTTATCCTTGTGCAAAAGTCTGCTTCTTATAGCAATCGTGGAACCAGCGGACTCATTGCTTTGCCTGCTCCGAAAAGAATTTTTAATACTTTTTTTAAACCGGGAACTAAAAGAAAGGGATGAAGGTGAGATGGAGGGACCCAAGAGGTCAAAACCCATGATCTTATAGGGAAGCTCTCCGTCGAGGTCTGAAACTGACAGGTTTCTCTCTTGAATGTTTAAATTCTACGCTAGCTTCATTCAAAGGCTTGTCTCTTAAATAGCTGAACTGTACTCTGAGGCGGGAGGAGAAGGAAATGTATGGGAGCTGACATTAAGGGGGTGAGTAATTGAATTTTCCAGCTGATTCCGTCCTGAACCCGGATGAGGGGGCAGAGGGGGAGGAGAAAAGACAGGGAAAGCAACTCACAGAGATCTCCAAGCGTCTAGGCCCACAGCTCCTCATAAAGGGCCTCAGGAGCTGAAAATATGGTCACTCCACAGTGAAAATAATAAGAAGGGGGCAGGTTTCTAAATTCCTTCTACTTACCCCTCCTCAAAGTAATCCACTTAAACCTGGAGTATCGATTCTCTGGTCATTTTTTCCACGTTTAAATTATTCCCTCTTATTGGCTCCTTTTTGTTCCTTAATATTTCTTAAGACGTCTCTCAAAAATTTTCTGGAACAGAGCCAAACAAGGTGCCAGCATACATTAGCCATTCAATAGAGATGTGCTGAGTGAATGAATACATTTTCCTGTTGGTAAAGACTGGAAGCTTTGGCCAGGACCTATGCTGAGTATTTAAGATATTTCATGGCTTAAGTATTCTCAACTAAGTTTATGAGGTGCATATGTCCACTAATTTTTAGAAATCTAATTTTCTATTAGTTACCAAAATATACCTCATGACCCATGAGATTAATCAGATATTCTAGCTATGTGGTTTAAGAGTTGGAAGGAAGCTGTTCAGAGACTATACTGAGGCCCAAGATGGAATTGTATAAGGACATGTATAAGAGGCATGTAAAATGAGGAAAGCAACTAAAAAATACTTTCAACAAGACTGTCACTCTCTGTGACAAAGAACCATTCCCACATCAAGAAATTTACCTCTTAGATAATAGGTAAAAAAATACTTTGTATTAATAATGTTGCTTGCGGAATGTTTGAGATGTCTTATATCAGCTGCAGAGAAATACCACCAAATAGTTTTTCTGATTATAAACTCAAATTGTTAATATAATTTAATAAAATAATTAAATATCATACTGTGTTTGAATTTGAAATGTATAATTAAAAATTAAGAACCTTAAGGTAAAAATATACCTAAATTTATCACCTTCATTATCCTTCATCTTCTCAAAGTGAAAAATTTGTGTGAATTTTCAGTTAACACAATTTTTTGAAATCTGAATTTTTTGTCCAATTCTTGGTATATTTTTAAACTTATTTCCTAGGTCTTCTTTTAAATGTAAAACAGTGAAATGAATACAAAGTTTAGAAACACATTATTGATGAAGCTACCAGAATCCTAAATCAACTCAAGAGCTAGAGAGAGTTACAGTGCTTGCAGCAACATGTAGAAATGGTGTTCCAAACTGTTTCTCAGTAACTCTCTGGATTTATAGAGAATTCCATAGCCTGATGCTGTTCTAGTAGGTGAGAAATGTTGCAGTCAGTCTAGCAAGCCCCACCTTCTGGTCACATCTCAGGCCTTCTCAGTGCGGTGAATGGATCCTTTCAGGCAAAGTGGCTTGGGTGAATAGAGTTATTACTACCTTATGCTCTCTGTATTCTGTGGTCTGAATTCTTCTGGCCACTACCCAGAGGGACATAACCTGGGTCTGAGTTAATGCTCTGGAAGGAAATATAGTGGATTCATAGTACGGAATAGTTAATAATGCCTAACCCCTCTAGCCTATAGCTAGCTGCCAGGTTAAGAACCTCCTAGGAACTTGCCCATGGATTTGCAGGAGGTGGAGTCAACAGGAGGAAGTATAATGCTAAATAGTAAAGTGCATAAAGGGAAGCTAGAAGAGACCCACCTCACTACCTTCAACTTCACAGGGGATGACTTCCAGGGACGTTGTTTCCTAGGCCATCTTTCAGCCAGTCCTTGCTAACTGTTATTTAGAGCTTCAAAAATGTAATAGAATGTGACAATTTTCTTGACATATGTCTTTTATTTGGAGCACAATTAGCTGTAGGACATTTCCTATCTTGTTATATTTATTCAGCTTTGTAGAATTTGCTTTCATCACAAGTCTTTCAAAAACAAGATGAAAACAGTTTAGAGAAAAAATAGTCACATCCTTTGTGGCAGTATTTTAGATTGACCACTTGTCCATATTGGCTTGTCTGGGAAACTTAGAGAGTAATTTGATAATTGATTAGAGGTCATATTAGGGGAACTTAAATGTTCTAGACAATCTTCAGAGTTCACAGAGCTTTATTAAACATTGTGTAATGCTCATAACTCTCCCTTAATATTGTCAAAAATCCCTACGAATGAGGGGATGCAGATTCAGAAGCAATGTTTTAAATATTGAGACCTCAATAACCAAACTGGAACTAAAGAAACCTTGTCCATAGCTAGATGTCCCTAATGCAAACAGTAATAGAGTATTTGAGGTAGAGGGAACGCTACACTAAGACTTAAATTACCACAGGTAGAATTAGGTGAAAGAAGTAGAATTTTGAAAAGATGCATCATCTTTGAAATGATTTGGTATTCACAACAGAAAGGGAGAAAGAGAGAGAGAGAGAAGAGATATATATATTTATGAACATTTTCTCCAAATACTGTGCAATAACTAAAACCATCAAATTTGACTTATTGAATGAGAAATTATTATGGAGGTGGGAAACTCTTGCACATATCAGAAATACTTAAAATGTTTAAAAGAAAATTGCTGTTGAATGTAATCCCTCTCTTACTGTGCCTAATAGTTTGTCTTTCTTGCCCTTTTCTGAACTTTAGGTCAATTATTTTAAGAAAGAAATGACTAAGCAGTTTGACATTTATTTTACAGCTTTTTTTTTTCTAATACATGAGTGGCTAAAAAATATTTTCTGTTTTAAAGTGGAGTTGGTCCCTCTTACCTCACAGATGGACCATTGTATTATAGAAAGTTGGGGGGTGGGGAAGGGATAGAGAAGTTTATTTTCATAGTCAGCCTAGCTCACAATTACCCCACAGTGATGATTGGGTATTTTTCTGCACATTTACTGTGAAATAACATACAGAACTTGAGAGGAATCTAAATTTAGTGCAATTTTAATGATAAAACAATCTTCAAATGAAAAGTTTGGTCTGTTAGGGTGTTGAAGGAGTCAATTCAGAGATGACAGACCCATGCTGTTTAAAAGAACTTAACGTAAAATCAAATCTAAATGAACCCCAAACAAGCAAGACCTATTGCCTTATACATTCATGTACATCTCTCTTAAAAATATCCTTTAGTTAGCTATACTCACAGGAAGCTATCATAGTTCTTTTTCATAATTATCCAAACATAGAAGAGAGGAACAGAGAACAGAATGACTCAGGGCAAAACCTTAAATATTTGTTGGACCTTTGTCAAGATATTTTTACTCTCTGTTATCTTTTTTCTTCTTAATTGAATGGATTTGGCATTTACGAAGCTCCTGTGTGTCAGCAAATATTAAACAAGACTTTCTACAAAGTGTTATAGGAAACATCAACATCTCTATCAATAGAAGAAGATGGGATTTTTTTTTTAACATCTTTATTGGAGTATAATTGCTTTACAATGGTGTGTTAGTTTCTGCTTTATAACAAAGTGAATCAGTTATACATATACGTATATCCCCATAGCTCTTCCCTCTTACATCTCCCTCCCTCCCACGCTCCTTATCCTACCCCTCTAGGTGGTCACAAAGCACAGAGATGATCTCCCTGTGCTATGCGGCTGCTTCCCACTAGCCATCTATTTTACATTTGGTAGTATATATAAGTCCATGCCACTCTCTCACTTCGTCCCAGCTTACCCTTCCCCCTCCTCATGTCCTCAAGTCCATTCTCTAGTAGGTCTGCATCTTTATTCCCATCTTGCACCTAGGTTCTTCATGAACTTTTTTTTCCTTAGATTCCATATATATGTGTTAGCATACAATATTTGTTTTTTCTCTTTCTGACTTACTTCACTCTGTATGACAGACTATAGGTCCATCCACCTCACTACAAATAACTCAATTTCGTTTCTTTTTATGGCTGAGTAATATTCCATTGTATATATGTGTCACATCTTCTTTATCCATTCATCTGTTGATGGACACTTAGGTTGCTTCCATGTCCTGGCTATTGTAAACAGAGCTGAAATGAACATTGTGGTACATGACTCTTTTTGAATTATGGTTTTGTCAGCATATATGCCCAGTAGTGGCATTGCTGGGTCATATGGTAATTCTATTTTTAGTTTTTTGAGGAACCTCCATACTGTTCTCCATAGTGGCTGTATCAATTTATATTCTCACCAACAGTGCAAGACGTTTCCCTTTTCTCCACAATCCCTCCAGCATTTATTGTTTGTAGAGATTTTGATGACGATTCTGACTGGTGTGAGGTGATACCTCATTGTTGTTTTGATTTTCACTTCTCTAATGATTAGTAATGTTGAGCATACTTTCACGTGTTTGTTGGCAATCTGTATATCTTCTTTGGATAAATGTCTATTTAGGTCTTCTGCCCATTTTTGGATTAGGTTGTTTGCTTTTATGATATTGAGCTGCATGAGCTGCTTGTAAATTTTGGAGATTAATCCTTTGTCAGTTGCTTTTTTGGCAAATATTTTCTCCCATTCTGAGGGTTGTCTTTTCGTCTTGTTTATGGTTTCCTTTGCTGTGCAAAAGCTTTTAAGTTTCATTAGGTCCCATTTGTTTACTTTTGTTTTTATTTCCATTTCTCTAGGAGGTGGGTCAAAAAGGATCTTGCTGTGATTTATGTCATGGAGTGTTCTGCCTATGTTTCCCTCTAAGAGTCTTATAGTGTCCAGTCTTACATTTAGGTCTTTAATCCATTTTGAGTTTATTTTGTGTATGGTGTTAGGGAGTGTTCTAAATTCATTCTTTTTCATGTAGCTGTCCAGTTTTCCCAGCACCACTTATTGAAGAGACTGTCTTTTCTCCACTGTATATTCTGGCCTCCTTTATCAAAGATAAGGTGATCATATGTGCATGGGTTTCTCTCTGGGTTTTCTATTCTGTTCCATTGATCTATATTTCTGTTTATGTGCCACTACCCTACTGTTTGATCACTATAGCTTTGTAGTATAGTCTGAAGTCAGGGAGCCTGATTTCTCCAGTTCCGTTTTTCTTTCTCAAGATTGCTTTTGCTATTCAGGGTCTTTTGTGTTTCCATACAAATTGTGAAATTTTTTGTTCTAGTTCCGTGAAAAATTCCAGTGGTATTTTGATAGGGATTGCATCAAATCTGTAGATTGCTCTGGGTAGTAGAGTCATTTTCACAATGTTGATTCTTCTAATCCAAGAACATGGTATATATCTCCATCTATTTGTATCATCTTTAATTTCTTTAATCAGTGTCATAATTTTCTACATACAGGTCTTTTGTCTCCTTAGGTAGGTTTATTCCTAGATATTTTATTTCACTTTTAATTTTAATTTCACTTTGAGATTTTTCATCATTAGTGTATAGGAATGCAAGAGATTTCTGTGCTTTAATTTTGTATCCTGCTACTTTACCAAATTCATTGATTAGCTCTAGTAGTTTTCTGGTAACACCATTAGGATTCTCTATGTATAGTATCATGTCATCTGCAAACAGTGACAGCTTTAATTCTTCTTTTCCGATTTGGATTCTTCTTATTTCTTTTTCTTCTCTGATTGCTGTGGCTAAAACTTTCAAAACTATGTTGAATAATATTGGTGAAAGTGGGCAACCTTGCCTTGATCCTGATCTTAGTGGAAATGGTTTCAGTTTTTCACCATTGAGGATGATGTTGGCTGTGGGTTTGTCATATATGGCCTTTATTATGTTGAGGTAAGTTCCCTCTATGCCTACTATCTGGAGGGTTTTTATCATAAATGGATGTTGCATTTTTTGAAAGCTTTCTCTGCATCTATTGAGATGATCATATGGTTTTTCTCCTTCAGTTTGTTAATATGGTGTATCACATTGATTGATTTCCATATATTGAAGAATCCTTGCATTCCTGGGATAAAACCCACTTGATCAGGGTGTATGATCCTTTTAATGTGCTGTTGGATTCTGCTTGCCAGTATTTTGTTGAGGATTTTTGCATCTATGTTCATCAGTGATATTGGTCTGTAGTTTTCTTTCTGTGGGACATCTTTGTCTGGTTTTGGTATAACCATGATGGTGGCCTTGTTGAATGAGTTTGTGAGTGTTCCTCCCTCTGCTATATTTTGGAAGAGTTTGAGAAGGATAGGTGTTAGCTCTTCTCTAAATGTTTGATAGAATTCGTCTGTGAAGCCATCTGGTCCTGGGCTTTTGTTTGTTGGAAGATTTTTAATCACAGTGTCAATTTCAGTGCTTATGATTGGTCTGTTCATATTCTCTATTTCTTCCTCATTCGGTCTCGGAAGGTTGTGCATTTCTAAGAATTTGTTCATTTCTTCCAGGTTGTCCATTTCATTGGCATATAGTTGCTTATAGTAATCTCTCATGATCCTTTGTATTTCTACAGTGTCAGTTGTTACTTCTCCTTTTTCATTTCTAGTTTTATTGATTTGAGTCTTCTCTCTTTTTTTTCTGATGAGACTGGTTAATGGTTTATCAATTTTGTTTATCTTTTCAAAGAACCAGCTTTTAGTTTTATTGATCTTTGCTATAGTTTCCTTCATTTCTTTTTCATTTATTTCTGATCTGATCTTTATGATTTCTTTCCTTCTGCTAAATTTGGGGATTTTTGTTCTTTCTCTAATTGCTTTAGGTGCAAGGTTAGGTTGTTTATTTGAAATGTTTCCTGTTTCTTAAGGTAGGATTTTATTGCTATAAACTTCCCTCTTAGAACTGCTTTTGCTGCGTCCCATAGGTTTTGTGTCATCGTGTTTTCATTGTCATTTGTTTTTAGTTATTTTTTGATTTCCTCTTTGATTTCTTCAGTGATCTCTTGGTTATTAAGTAGTGTGTTGTTTAGCCTCCATGTGTTTGTATTTTTTACAGATCTTTTCCTGTAATTGATATCTAGTCTCATAGCATTGTGGTTGGAAAAGATACTTCATATGATTTCAATTTTCTTAAATTTACAAAGGCTTGATTTGTCACCCAAGATATGATCTATCCTGGAGAATGTTCCATGAGCACTTGAGAAGAAAGTGTATTCCATTGTTTTTGGATGGAATGTTCTGTAAATATCAATTAAGTCCATCTTGTTTAATGTGTCATTTAAAGCTTGTGTTTCCTTATTTATTTTCATTTTGGATGATCTGTCGATTGGTGAAAGTGGGGTGTTAAAGTCCCCTACTATGATTGTGTCACTGTCGATTTCCCCTTGTATGGCTATTAGTATTTGCCTTATGTATTGATGTGCACCTATGTTGGGTGGAAAAATATTTACAATTGTTATATCTTCTTCTTGGATTGATCCCTTTATCATTATGTAGTGTCCTTCTTTGTCTCTTGTAATAGTCTTTGTTTTAAAGTCTATTTTTTCTGATATGAGAATTGCTACTCCAGCTTTCTTTTGATTCCCATTTGCATGGAATATCTTTTTCCATCCCCTCACTTTCAGTCTGTATGTTTCTCTAGGTCTGAAGTGGGTCTCTTGTAGACAGCATATACACGTGTCTTCTTTTTGTATCCATTCAGCCAGTCTATGTCTTTTGGTTGGAATATTTAATCCATTTACATTTAAGGTAATTATCGATATGTATGTTCCTAGTACCATTTTCTTAATTGTTTTGGGTTTGTTAATTTAGGTCTTTTCCTTCTCTTGTCTTTCCTGCCTAGAGAAGTTCCTTTAACATTTGTTGTAAAGCTGGTTTGGTGGTGCTGAATTCTCTTAGCTTTTGCTTGTCTGTAAAGGTTTTCATTTCTCCGCCAAATCTGAATGAGGATTTTGCTGGGTAGAGTAATCTTGGTTGTAGGCTTTTCCCTTTCATCACTTTAAATATGTCCTGCCACTCCCTTCTGGCTTGGAGAGTTTCTGCTGAAAGATCAGCTGTTAACCTTATGGGGATTCCCTTGTATGTTATTTGCTGCTTTTCCCTTGCTGCTTTTAATATTTTGTCTTTGTATTTAATTTTTGATAGTTTGATTAATATGTGTTTTGCCATGTTTCTCCTTGGATTTATCCTGCTAAGGGACTCTCTGTGCTTCCTGGGCTTGATTAACTATTTCCTTTCCCATATTAGGAAGTTTTCAATTATAATCTCTTCAAATATTTTCTCATCCTTTTCTTTTTCTCTTCTTCTTCTGGGACCCCTATAGTTCAAACGTTGGTGTGTTTAATCTTGTCCAAGAGGTCTCTGAGACTGTCCTCAATTCTTTTTTTTTTTTTTCCTTTATTCTCCTCTGCAGTAGTTATTTCCACTATTTTATCTTCCAGGTCACTTATCCATTCTTCTGCCTCAGTTATTCTGCTATTGATCCCTTCTAGAGAATATTTAATTTCATTTATTGTGTTGTTCATTACTGTTTGTTTTCTCTTTAGTTCTTCTAGGTCCTTGTTAAGCATTTCTTGTATTTTCTCCATTCTATTTCCAAGATTTTGGATCATCTTTACTATCATTATTCTGAATACTTTTTCAGGTAGACTGCCTATTTCCTCTTCATTTGTTAGGTCTGGTGGTCTTACCTTGCTCCTTCATCTGCTGTGTGTTTCTCTGTCTTCTCATTTTGCTTAACTTACTGTGTTTGGGGTCTCCTTTTTGCAAGCTGCATGTTCGTACTTACTGTTGTTTTTGATGTCTGCCCCCAGTGGGTAAGTTTGGTTCAGTGGGTTATGTAGGCTTCCTGGTGGAGGGGACTAGTGCCTGTGTTTTGGTGGATGAGGCTGCATCTTGTCTTTCTGGTGGGCAGGTCCACGTCTGGTGGTGTGTTTTGGGGTGTCTGTGGACTTTTTATGATTTTAGGCAGCCTCTCTGTTAATGGATGGGGTTGTGTTACTGTCTTGCTAGTTGTTTGGCATAGGGTGTCTAGCACTGGAGTTTGCTGGTCATTGAGTGGAACTGGGTCTTGGCATTTAGATGGAGATCTCTGGGAGATTTTTGCTGTTTGATATTACATGGAGCTGGGATGTCTCTTGTGGACCAATGTTCTGAACTTCGCTCTCCCACCTTGGAGGTACAGTCCTAATGCCTGGCTGGAGCACCAAGAGCCTGTCATCCACACGGCTCAGAATAAAAGGGAGAAAAATGAAGAAAGAAGAAGATAAAATAAAATTAAAAAGTTATTAAAATAAAAAATAATTATTAAAAAAATATAAGTCATAAAAAAAGAAAGAAACAAGAGAGCAACCAAACCAAAAACTAAATCTACCAATGATAACAAGCACTAAAAACTATACTAGAGAAAAAAAAAAAAAACGGACAGACAGAATCCTAGGACAAATGGTAAAAGCAAAGCCATACAGACAAAATTACACACAGAAGCATACACATACACACTCACAAAAAAAGAAAAGGGAAAATAAATAAATAAATAAATATATATATATATATATATATATATATATATATATATATATATATATAGTTGTTCCCAACCTCCACCTCCTCAATTTGGGATGACTCGTTGTCTATTCAGGTATTACACAGATGCAGTGTACATAACGTTGATTGTGGGGATTTAATCCGCTGCTCCTGAGCCTGCGGGGAAAGATTTCCCTTTCTCTTTGTTCGCACAGCTCCCGGGGTTCAGCTTTGGATTTAGCCCCATCTCTGCATGTAGGTCGCCTGAGGGCGTCTGTTCTTCGCTCAGAGAGGATGGGGTTAAAGGAGCCACTGATTTGGGGGCTCTGACTCACTCAGGCCGGGGGGAGGGAGGGGCACGGAGTGCGGGGTGAGCCTGTGGCGGCAGAGGCCACTGTGACGTTGCACCAGCCTGAGGCGCCGTGTGTTCTCCCGGGGAAGTTGTCCCTGGATCACGGGACCCTGGCAGTGGCGGGCTGCACAGGCTCCTGGGAGGGGCAGTGTGGATAGTGACCTGTGCTCACACACAGGCTCCTTGGTGGCTGCAGCAGCAGCCTTAGCATCTCATGCCCGTCTCTGGGGTCCGCGCTGATAGCCGCAGCTCGTGCCCGTCTCTGGAGCTCCTTTAAGCAGCGCTCTTAATCCCCTCTCCTCATGCACCAGGAAACAAAGAGGCAAGAAAAAGCCTCTTGCCTCTTTGGCAGCTCCAGACTTTTTCCCGGACTCCCTTCCAGCTAGCTGTGGCGCACTAGCCCCCTTCAGGCTGTGTTCACGCAGCCAACCCCAGTCCTCTCCCTGGGATCCGACCTCTGAAGCCCGAGCCTCAGCTCCCAGCCTCCGCCCGTCCCGGCGGGTGAGCAGATAAGCATCTCGGGCTGGTGAGTGCTGGTCGGCACCGATCCTCTGTGTGGGAATCTCTCTGCTTTGCCCTCCGCACCCCTGTTGCTGTGCTCTCCTCCGCAGCTCCGAAGCTTCCCCCCTCCGCCACCCACAGTCTCTGCCTGAGAAGGGGCTTCCTAGTGTGTGGAAACCTTTCCACCTTCACAGCCCCCTCCCAGTGGTGCGGGTCCCGTCCCTATTCTTTTGTCTCTGTTTTTTCTTTTTTCTTTTGTCCTACCCAGGTAGGTGGGGAGCTTCTTGCCTTTTGGGAGGTCTGAGGTCTTCTGCCAGCGTTCAGTAGGTGTTCTGTAGGAGTTGTTCCACATGTAGATGTACTTCTGATGTATTTGTGCAGAGAAAGGTGATCTTCACCTCTTACTCTTCTGCCATCTTGAAGCTCCTGAAGATGGGATTTTAAACATTTTAGTGAAATACATACCATGGCCAAAGGAAGTTACCACACCAAGAACATATCCCAATGATATTTCACTGTATATGGCTTCCTAACTATCGTTGGGTAGTAATTGTCTTGATTCACATTGGCTGTTCCTAATAAAATAAGGTTGCTGGAGATAAGGATTTTACATTCTTTATAGGGATTATTTACTCTTAAAAATCTACTCATAACAATTTCATGAATGTTTAAATTTAATTTTGGTAGTAAAATGAGAATATGCAAATAGTTTTCCTTTGACACTTATTATTTCCTAATATAAATAATAAAAATGACCAAATATATCAGTGCACTTTCCAAAATAAGTGAATCCTCTTTTTCACCTCAATCATGTCTTCATAGATTTACCCATCCCAATGACATTTGTCAGTACTTTTGACTTAAATGAATATTATTTCCAGACAACCATTTGTAATCTGTTTTGTGCCTCTACCATTTGTACCAATTCATTTAATCCTGAAATCAAATGCATATGCTTCAGAAATCTGAAGACTCACACAAAACAGATTTCTGAATTATAAAAAAATATTTCTGTTATTTTTATATGACAGTCATACATACTCTTGATGCCAAAACGAATGCCAAATATAAGATTTAAGGTTGGTAAGTATGGTTAAATGTTGAAATAGATATGATTTTTAAAACATCTGTGATGAATAACTCCAACTTAATTTGTTTTGCAGATTCTCAGTGTTTAATAACCCTCCCAATATTATATGTTCTGCCAGAACTGGTATGGTCAAATTATTGCACATTCAAATGCTGGACAAACAATAGATCTTATTTCAAAAGTTTCCCCAATCTACTCTATAAGGCTGGAAAATCACATATGGATTAAAATTGTTGCAAAACAAGCAATATTTACCATGAAGGTATAGTTTTGAAGGTAAAATACCTTTGTCACTAAAATACAAACTTTTTAATTTAAAATACTTAATGGTTTTGTTGTTGTTGTTAGTCTTCTTAGTATCTTCATGAGGTAGGAATGTGGCAATTTCAATAGTTTCATTTTAAGGATGAGGTTAGGGACACTCAAAGTTCAAACTAGGGATACAGAAGCAGAATATGTGAAAAACATTTTATTTTCACACTTCTGCTCTCATTATCAATTCTTTCCTTATAAATAACGCATTTTTAGAGCATATTTTTGTATCTTATAATGAGCATGTTGTTTCCTTATAGATTAATTATTAAAATGAATGAGATCCCCAGTAATACAAATCTTAAAATAAGGAAAGGTAATGTCAGTGACCATAGCCTTATTAATCTATAAATAAAAAGAGTTACATCTTTGAATACATTCAAAGAACCTCTTTTTAAAGCTAAATGAAGATGAGTTATTTTTATTCCAATACCGACCCTTAGGTTTCAATCTCTTCTGGGATTACTAAACTATTTTATAACTTTATATGCATCTGCAAACAGAAAACACTACTGAAGTGAACCTCAAGTCATTTCACACTTCCTAAGAAGAAAACATTCAATATGTTAAAGAGAAGAAGTGCAATTATAACTACATCAATATTTTGTAAATGCATGGAACATCTTAAAAGTTGTCAAGTACTATACAAGAACTGATAATTCAAGCTTTAAACTTTGGAGTAGAGTATATATCAAGCCTTAGATAAGTATTTTCTTCTAGAGTCTAAATTCCTTGAGGGCAAAAACCCTCATTCTATACTGTATCTTCATTATCTTGCTTCTCCGTTCTTATTGAGCTTTGAATGCTTTTGTTGACACTTACCTTAATTGTGCATTTTAATTCTTCTTTAAAACACAAAAGAGTCTGTTTATGTAATTTTGTCCATTATTTTAAAGCACTGGAACTTTAGACATGAGTCACTATATTCCTGAGACCCAATCTGAGATTGGACCCCCTGGAAGCTACTGACAGTACCATGGAGCTCTGACCAACATGGAAGGAAGATTAAACACAGCACTACCTACGAAACTAGCTCTTGAGGTCTGGACAATCAAGACAAAGTTTGACATACCCCATGAGGCACAGTTTATTGGAATATTTCACTAAAATAGGGTTCAAAACTTCAGAAGGATCAGTTCTGCTGATAGAGGTGCCACCAAGTTCAGATCTTCTTCTCATCTCCACCATCTCATGTTAATAAGAATCCTGCATGGTTTGTGTCTAAGCTCCCATGAACATTGATATTGACAACTAACCAGCACTTCTTCCTGTAGTCTCCACTGTCTTCTCTTGTTGATTCTACCCAGTGATTCTGAAGCAGGGTAACTGAGTAAATTTTGATGAATGGGTAAGAATGGAAGATGAAGATGTCAAGGAATTCATATAAGGTTTTCAAATCATTGGGTTACAAATACATTTTTTATTTTATATGTAAACACATTCATATCATACAGCAAATATATAACAGCAAAAGTAGTGCCATGAGTTATCCTCAAAAATATGTCATAAATATGGAGAGTGATTCCATAAATATTTGAATGGGGCATTGGCCTAAATCCTATAACTTTGCTCATATTAAAGAAATAAAAATCTATTAATGAGTTAATTAGTTGCCTAGTAAATCAGGCACCCTACCTTGGAAGTAAATGTTATTTCTTACAGAAAGTGATTTTTTTAAAATCTACTTTCTTTAGTACTGTCTTAAATAGATCTTTATTTGAGATTATAACAAAAAGTAATAACATAATAATCAGAAATAGTATTCTGACAAATGTATAGTGGCTTATTTTGTCTCATGACAGAACAGAAAATATACTCATTGCTATTTATTAAAAACCTGGGTCTAGGGCTTCCCTGGTGGCGCAGTGGTTGGGAGTCCGCCTGCCGATGCAGGGGACGCAGGTTCGTGCCCCGGTCCGGGAGGATCCCACGTGCCGTGGAGCGGCTGGGCCCGTGGGCCATGGCTGTTGGGTCTGCGCGTCCGGAGCCTGTGCTCCGCAGCGGGAGAGGCCACAGCAGTGAGGGGCCCGCGTACCGCAAAAAAAAAAAAAAAAAAAAAAAAAACCTGGGTCTGTCTTTGCTTCACCCTAGTTTTTAGAAATATGCCTGGGGGAAATTCACAGGGAATGCCTATCCAACCTTATATTCTCATAGCTTATGGACATCTTTGAGACATTTTCAAATCTATTACTAAGACATTTTCCTAAACTTGGATTGCCAGAAAAGTTTATGCCTCAGGATCTCAGGGGCTAGGATAGGGATAAAAGTTTGAGTATTTTTGCAAGAAAAGCAATCAGCATGGGAGAAAATTATTTATCCTAAGGGAGAAGGCCAGGGCAATAGTAGGAGAAAGAGATGTGGAGAGCACATGGAAACAGAGAAAAAAAAAAGAGAGACTCTTAACAGACTTTATAAATGAGAAGTGTTGAAGAAAGAGTTGTCTCAGAAAATGTTTTAAGAAGTGCTGCTCTATGATACATTTTCTTGCATATTCTATTTAGATGGGACATCTCATCTATCATCTTCTCTTGCCCTTGGACTAGGATTTACCTATTGGCTTCCCTGACTATCAGACCTTTGGATTACAACTGAATTATACCATTTGGATCCCCATCTTGCATAAGGCAGATCATGGGACCTCTCATCTTCTATAACTGCATGAGCCAATTCCTCATAATAAATCACCTTATATATATAGGTTTTATTGGTTCTATTTCTCTGGGGAAACCTGACTAATACACCATTTTTTTTGAACTACTTTTGATTTCATTTTAAAATGGAGTACTCAACTGCTTTGGAAGCTCTTTCAGAAATATTTAATAGTATTCCTTTCTCCATACTCTCCAAAATATTTGCTTTTAAAAAGACTGCTAAATATAAACAATATTTGTTAAATGATATAAAAAATGAATTAAAGAGCAC
Organism: Pseudorca crassidens; assembly: GCF_039906515.1. Taxonomy (NCBI): domain Eukaryota; kingdom Metazoa; phylum Chordata; class Mammalia; order Artiodactyla; family Delphinidae; genus Pseudorca; species Pseudorca crassidens. Next base: position 90,504,272 of record NC_090297.1, read on the forward strand.
ATGTAGAGAAATCAATACTTATACAAGAAGCATTAGAATCATTAAATTATTATTCCTCCATATACAATTAAACCATAATGACAGTAGAATCCAGAAAAAAATTTACTACATTGGCAAATTTGGTACAAACTGATCTTCTATTCTCTAAACAACATTTTAGGAATTATACCCAGCTGTATTTTATATATATATATATATATATATATATAACCTAAAGTACGTCTTTCCATCACTAACAAAAGAAGTAACAATAAGCCAAGCTTAGGAACAAACTTACAAATATAAGAAGCAAGGATTTGTACATAATTTCAAGTAGGACAGCAACAATCTGCTTTAGTTTTATTGTTAAGGATTTAAGATAATTTCAAGAGAAAAATGTTGTTTTAGTCTGTTTTGGCTGTTATAACTAAAACACCATACACTGGGTGGCTTATAAACAGTAGAACTTTATTTCTCACAGTTCAGGAGGCTGGGAAGTCTAAGATCAAAGTACCAGCAGATTCAATACCTGGTGAGAACCTACTTTCTGTTTCATAGATGATGAATGTCTTTTAAACTTACATGGCAGAAGAGGCAATGTAGCTCTTTGAGACCTCTTTTATAAGGGCACTAATTGCATTCATGAAGGCTCCACCCTCATAACATAATCACCTCACAACGGCCCCACCTTCAAATACCATCACATTGGGGATGAGATTTTAATATATGAATTCTGGTGGGAATAAAACATTCTGTCTGCCACAAATGTCATTCATTGTACTTATCAGATAGCAATGTAAATTAGTCATCTCTTGGTTCTTATGCAAAATATCCTGTAAGATATGTATTAAGCAAATCAATTGAAATCTGTGTTTGCTGTTTTTAAATGGTGATCCTCACTAATGATAAGCTTAAGTTATTTCAGTTATCAAGAAATGGTAAATTAACTCCTCTATAACTGGTAGACAAATCTCGAGTTTTGTCAGGGATGTTTAACTTCATATGAATTATGTAATTATCAAAAGTTCAACAGATCTTATGTTTAGACACTATTTTTGACATTTGAAATTTAATAATCAAAGACAAATATTCATAGAATGATCAGAGGCTGTCAGCAAAAATGACAGAGTAAGCAAATCCAAGCAACTATCTTTCTACAGCAATACTGAAAAACCAAGCAAAAGTGGTCAGAATCAACTCTGTTAAAACTCTAGAAAAAAATACTTACTGTAATTAAAAAAAAAAACACCAAATTAAAAAAAATGCAGTGTAAACAGCACACTTATCATCTGAAACCATGGAGGCCAGATGAAAATAGGTTTAAATTTTTTAAAGTGCTGAAAGAAAAAACTTTCAACCAAGAATTCTATATCCAACAGCAAAATTATCTTTCAAAGGTGAAGGAGAAATTAAGACCATTTCCAAATAAACAAACATTGAGTTTGTTACGAATAGACCATTTTTGTTGTTTTATTTTTTTGTTTTATTTATGAAATGTTAAATGGAATCCATCAAACTCAAATAACAAAACACTAGGCAGTAACTCAGAGCCATATGAAGAAATAACTTTGATAGCGGTAACTACATAGGAAAATATAAAATCCAGCATGGCTTTAGTTTTGGTTTGCAACCACTGTTTTTGATTTTTTACATAATTTAAAATAAAAGGCATAAAATAATTGTAAATCTATGTTTGTTATGGACAGAATTTTGTTCCCCCTAAATTTATATGTACCAGCTTTAACCTCCAATGCGACTGTATTTGGAGATAGGGTCTTTAAGACAGTAATTAAGGTTAAATAAGGTTATAAGAATGGGGCCCTAATCCAATGGAATGGTGTCCTTATAAGAAGAAGGGATACTTGTCCTGCACTCACGCAGAGAAAGTTCATGTGAGGATACAGTGAGAATGCAGCCATCTGTAAAGCAAAAAGAGTTGCCTCAGAAAAGCAAACCTGCTGCTAAGTTGATCTTAGACTTCCAGTTTCTACAGTTGTTAGCAAATAAATTTCTATTGTTTAAACCAGCTGATCTGGGGTACTTTTTATGATGGCCCTAGCAAACTTATGCAATGTTAATGGGTGCACAGTGTCTAAAGATGCAATTCATGACAACAACAACATAAGGGAGTGTGGAACAAAGCTGTATAGGAACAGAATTTTGTATGCTATTGAAGCTAACTTGGTATCATTTCAAACTACATTGTTGTAAACTCTTCTTTATCAGTAATTAAATGTGAATGATTAAACTCTCCTACCAAAACACAGAAATTGACAGAATGAATTTTTTAAAAAAGATTCAACAATATGCTGTCTAAAAAAGACTCACTTTATTTTTTTTATATATATTGTGATTTTTTTAACTTTTTTTATTGGCATTTTTAAAACTTTTTATTTTGAGATAACGATAGATTCAAAGGAAGTCACAAAGAAATACACAAGCAGGTCCTGTGCACCCTTCACCCAGCCTTCCCATATGTTAACACCTTACAAAACTACTGTTCTATAGTGAAATACCAAAATCAGGAAATTGATAATACAAACCATAGAGCTTATTCAGATTTCACCAGTTATACATTCGTGTGTGTATATGTTGCTCTATGCAATTTTATCACATGTGCAGCTTCAGGTAACCACCACCACAGTCAAGATACTTTCCCATCACCATAAGACTCCCTTGTGTTACCCCTCCTTAGCCACGTTCACCCCCATTCTCCCCACGTGAACACCCCCAACTTCTGGCAACCACTCTGTTTATATAATTATGATTTCACAAGTGTTTTATAAATGGAATAATATTGTGTGTATCCTTTTGGAATTGGCTTTTTTTAAAATACAGCATAATTTCCTTGAGGCTTATCCAAGTTGTATATATCAGTAGTTCATTCCTTTTCATTGCTGAGTACTATTCTGTGGTATAGATGTTACCACAGTTTGTTTAACCATTCACCCATTGAAGGACATTTCTGTAGTTTCCAGTGTGGCTATTAATAAATCTTCAATGAAAATTCCCGTCCAAGTTTCTTTTTTTTGTTGTTAATAGATCTTTATTGGAATATAATTGCTTTACAATACTCTGTTAGTTTCTGTTGTACACTAAAGTGAATCAGCCATATGCATACATACGTCCCCATATCCATTCCCTCTTGAGCCTCCCTCCCAAACTCCCTATCTCACCCCTCTATGTCATTGCAAAGCACCAAGTTGGTCTCCCTGTGCTATGCTGCTGCTTCCCACTAGCTAACTATTTTACATTTGGTGGTGTATATATGTCAATACTACTCTCACTTTGCCCCAGCTTCCGTCTCCCACCCCGTGTCCTCAAGTCCATTCTCTATGTCTACCTCTTTATTCCTGTCCTACAACTAGGTTCATCAGTACCATTTTTTTTTCTTTTTTAGATTCCATATATATGTGTTAACATATGGTATTTGTTTTTCTCTTTCTGACTTCACTCTGTATGACAGTCTCTATGTCCATCCACCTCACTACAAATAACTTAATTTCATCTCTTTTTATGGCTGAGTAATATTCCATTGTATATATGTGCCACATCTTCTTTATCCATTCATCTGTTGATGGACACTTAGGTTGCTTCCATGTCCTGGCTATTGTAAATAGAGCTGCACTGAACATTGTGGTACATGACTCTTTTTGAATTATGGTTTTCTCAGGGTGTATGTCCAGTAGTGGAATTGCTGGGTTATATGGTAGTTCTATTTTTAGTTTTTTAAGGAATCTCCATACTGTTTTCCATAGTGGTTGTATCAATTTACATTCCCACCAACAGTGCAGGAGGGTTCCCTTTTCACCACACCCTTTCCAGCATTTATTGTTTGTAGATTTTTTTTGATGATGGCCATTCTGACTGGTGTAAGGTGATACCTCATTGTAGTTTTGATTTGCATTTCTCTAATAATTAGTTATGCTGAGCATCTTTTCGTGTGCCTCTCGACCATCTGTATGTCTTCCTTGGTGAAATGTCTATTTAGGTCTTCTGCCCAGTTTTTAATTGGATTGTTTGTGTTTTTGACATTCAGCTCAATGAGATGTTTCAAACTATACCACCATATTTTGGAGATTAATCCTTTGTCTGTTGTTTCATTTGCAAATATTTTCTCCCATTCTGAGGGTTGTCTTTTTGTCTTGTTTATGGTTTCCTTTGCCATGCAAAAGCTTTTAAATTTAACTAAGTCCCATTTGCTTATTTTTGTTTTTATTTCTGTTACTCTAGGAGGTGGGTAAAAAAGATCTTGCTGAGGTTTACGTCGAAGTGTGTTTTTCCTATGTTGTCCTCAAAGAGTTTTATCTTGTCTGGTCTTACATTTAGGTCTTTAATCCAGTTGGAGTTTATTTTCCGTATGGTGTTATGTAGTGTTCTAATTTCATTCTTCTACATGTATCTGTCCAGTTTTCCAAGCACCACTTATTGAAGATGCTGTCTTTTCTCCATTGTATATTCTTGTCTCCTTTGTCATAAATTAGATGACCATATGTTCATGGATTTATCTCTGGGCATTCTATCCTGTACCATTGATCTATATTTCTGTTTTTGTGCCAGTACCATACTGTCTTGATTACTGTAGCTTTGTGGTATACTTTGAAGTCAAGGAGCCTGATTCCTCCAACTCTGTTTTACTTTCTCAAGATTGCTTTGGCTATTCAGGGTCTTTTGTGTTTCCACACGAATTGCAAAATTTTTTGTTCTGATTCTGTGAAGAATGCCATTGGTAGTTTGATAGGGATTGCATTGAATCTGCAGATTGCTTTGGGTAGTATAGTCATTTTCACAATATTGTTTCTTGTTACCACAAAAATATCTGGTGACAAAGTATTTAATACAGTAGTGAACAAAATTAAAATTACACATCTTTTTGTTATTTCCCACCCTCCCCCAAAATCTTCAAAATTTACTGAACTTTTTTCTTGATAAGAGCAGCTGTCACTATTGTTCATACTAGTAAATAATTTAATCAATTTTTCAGACTGAAATATCACTTTAAAGTAAAGCTGACATTTTAGCAATGACTAAGAAAGAAATTGCATTAGAGTGGAAAATTACGCTATGGAGAGTGTTTTGAAAACATACATATGGAAATGTTACTGTCATTATATGATCAATGCCAAAAACCACCTGTCTTACCTACAAGACTTCCATATCTGCACTCACTGGAAATGGAAAAATACCTTTCAAATAAAGATTTTCAGTGAATTTAAAGCCATTGCAAAAAAAATATTGACACAGAACACTTCCTGAAATTTGCATGAATATTACTGAGTTGAAGGAAAACAGTTACCTAAGCCATGGATAGGATTGAACGGTGAATATCAGTATTTATTACTAAGAGTAGACTCTTTCCACTTACAGCAACTGACATGAAGTATTAAGATAAATTAAATGTAGAACCATATTTTTTATAACAACTAGTAAAGTCAAAAATTTTGAAATTATGAATATATTTCTATCATATATATCTCACTGAAAATATTGTTAATATTTTTATATTTTAGAGAGACCAAATACCAATACAGTAGGAAGGAGGTGACATCAGCAAGGTGGCAGAATAAGAAGACCTAGCCCTCATTCCTCCACAGAAACACTGATATAACAATCATATTTGGACCAAAAAACCTTCAGGTGAAATCCAGAATACAGTTATGAAGTTGCAGCAATCTCAGAAGAACATAAGGCTGAATTAACCCCTCCCCCAAACCAGTTAGCTCAGTGCCAAAAAGATTGCTTTGGCCTATGACTTCCCCCTCAGGGAGAAAGGAGGGTGAAGTGAGAGCCTGGCTGCCTGACCTCCTGGCCTTGTGGTGTGCTCCTCTGAAGGGTTGATTTCTATCTCATCTCATACTAAGCACTGAAAGACCAACACAGCCTAGATGCCTGGAATAGCTAGGAACAAAGGGAAAGGGGTAGATTTACCCAAACAGCAAACACTGCTCTGTGCGATTAGGAAAAGCTGCATAATTGAGGCTCTTCCTATTAGAGGAAGGGAGAAAGCAAAGTGAGACTTGTCTCAGGCTTTCATTGTGTTCCTTGAGGGGTCAGTTTTGATTTCACCTCATAGCAAGTGCTTAAGGACTGGCATAGCCTGGGCACTTGGGACAGCTAGCAACAATGGAAAGGAAACAGGTGTTCTCCTACAACTGGCACTGTTCTCTGAGACCGGGAAAATGTGCTATTTTTTCAAATGAGCAAGCACCAGTGCAACTCTATGAGGAACATGAAGAATCAAGAAAATATGCCACAATCAAAAGAAAAAAAAATACATCTCCAGTGACTGACCTCCCCCAAAATCTCCAATAACTGACTCCAAATAAATGGAGATTTATGAATTAGATTATAAACAATTCAAATTAGTCACCTAACAGTATCCCAGTGAGTTATAAGAGAACGCTGATAGACAATTAAATGAAATCAGGAAAATGATACATGAACAAAAATGAGAATACCAACAAAGAGATGTAACTTATTATAAAGAACCAAACAAAAATATTAGAGCCCCAAAATTCAATAATTGAACTGAAAAATTTACTTCAGGAGTTCAATAACTGACTGGGACAAGCAGAAGAATGAATCAGCAAGCATGAAGACAGGTTGTTTGAAATTACCTAGTCAGAGGATGAAAAAGAAAAAAATATAATAAAAAAAAATTTAACAAAGGCTAAAGGTTTATGGGATTAATCAAGAGAACTAATATATACATTATAGGACTCCTAGAAGCAAAAGAGAGAAAGAGAAAGGGAAAACCTATTTAAAGAAATAATAGATGACACTTTTCAAATCTGGGAAGGGAAATAAACATCCAGATTCATGAAGCTCAAATAGACTAAATTTAAAGAGGTGTCCGTGAAAACACATTAAATCAAATTGTCAAAAACAAAAGAGAAGGAATTTTTTAAGCAGCAAGAGAAAAGTGACATTGTATAGAAGAGAGTCCACCTGTAAGCTTATCAGCAGATTTCTCAGCACAAACTTTGCAGGCCAGGAGAAAATGGAATGATATATTCAAAGTGCTGAAAGAAAAACTGCCAACCAAAGTTACTATACCCAAAAAAGCTGTTCTTCAGAAATGCAAAATAGATAAAGACTTTCCCAGATGAACAAAAGCTGAGGGAATTCACTACCTGCCTAACTGCCTAACTGCCTAACTGCCTTCATTGCCTAACATAAAATACTAGGGAGTTCTCCAAGTTGTAACAAATAACATTACTTATTAACATGAAAACATATGAAAGAATAAACTCACTGGTAAAGTGTATAATTAATTCATAATGCTCTAATATTTTAATGGTGTCACTTAAATCACTTTTAACCCTATTATAAAAGTTAAAAGAAAAATGATTAAGAATAACTATAGGAACTTCCCTGGTGGCCCAGTGACTAAGACTCTATGCTCCCAATGCAGGGGGTCTGGGTTCAAACCCTGGTCAAGGAACTAGATCCCACATGCTGCAACTAAGAGTTCACATGCTGCAACTAAGAGTTCACATGCCGCAACTAAGACCCAATGCAGCCAAATAAATAAATAAATATTTTTTTAAAAAAAGAAAAACTATAACAACAAGAACTAGTTAATGGATACACAATATAAAAATATGTAAATAGTGACATCAGTAACATAAAGTATGTTTGGGGAATAGAAATCTGGAGTTTTGTATGTGAGTAAAATTAAGTTACTATTGATTTAAAAAAAGACTGTTCTAAATATAAGATGATTTATGTAACTCCCATGTGTAATATTGTGATTTATAACAAAAAAACATATATTTGGTCTTCATCCCCATTTCTGGCACAGGGCTCCTAAATATCTTGGAATTTCCTAAGGGACGAACACCATAAAGGTGTTTTTTGCTATGTTCATGAGGTGACTTTTGGAACTCACTTAAGGATGCAGCTGAATGCCATTGGAGACAATCAAGTGATTTAAGGGTTGGAACTTTCAGTCCCACCCCTAACCTGCAGAGATGGGGAGAGGCTGAAGGTTGAGTTCAATCACCAATGGCCAATGATTTAATCAACCATGTCTATGTAATGAAGCTCCATAAAAACCCAAAAGGATAAGGTGTGCAGAGCTTCCAGGTTGGTGAACATGTGGAGAACCTGGGAAACTGGTACATCCAGATAGGGCATGAAAGCTTCACACTCTTTCCCCATACCTTGTGCACCTCCTCCATTGCTATTCCTGAGTATTATTTTATAATAAGCCAGTGATCCGGTAAGCAATATGTTTCTGTAAGTTCTGTGAGCCTCTCTAGCAAATTAATTAAACCCAAGGATGGGGGTCACTGGAACCCTCAGTCTATAGCCTGTTATCAAAAGCATAGGTGATAACCTGGAGTTATGACTAGCATCTCAACTGGCATAAGAGAAGGGGCAGTCTTGTAGGACTCAGCTCTTAACCTGTGGAATTTGATGCAATCTGTGGGTAAATAGTGCCAAAATTAAGTTGAATTTTAGAACTTTTAGCTGGTGTCAGAGAGTTGTGACACACACAGACACTTTGGAGTTGAGTCTAGAACCTCTTTACATGGTAATCACAAAAAAAACGTACAGTAAATACACAAAAGATTGAGAGAAAAAATCAAAGCATATCTCTACAAAAACATTACCAAATCACAAATGAAGACAGTAAGGAGTGCAAGAAAGGAACAAAAAAACTACAAAACAGACATAAAGCATAAACAAAATGTCAGTAGTTAGTCCTTAGCTATCAATAATTACTTCAAATATAAATGAATTAGATGCCCTAATCAAAATACATAAAGTAGTAGAATGGATAAAAATCAAGATTCAACCAAATGCTGTATACAAAAGACTCACATTAGATTTAAGGACACACATAGCTAAAGTTAAGGTGTGGAAAAAGATATTCCATGCAAATGGTAATCTAAAGAGAACAGGGGTGGCTGTACTTATATCAAACAAAGTAGATTTTCAGTCAAAAACTGTCACAAGAGACAAAGAAGATCATTATATAATGATAACAGAGGAAATTCATTGGGAAAACATAACAATTATAAGTATATATGCACCCAATATCAGAGCACCTAAATATATAAGCAAATATTAAAGGAACTGAAGGAAGAAATAAACAGTAATATGATAATAGTATTATTATTGTATTATTTTCAATGCATTATTTTAATGTATTATTGTATTGTAATAGAATTATATATATTATTGAATGAGACTTCAATATTTCACACTCAACAATGTATAGATCATACAGAAAAAAAATCAATAAGGAAATGGCAGACTTGAGCAACATGATAGACCAAATGAACCTAACACATATGCAGATCATTCCACCCCAAAACAGCATAATACACATTCTCCTCAAGTGCACACAAAACATTTTCCAGGATAGATCACATGTTAGTTCACAAAATAAGTCTTAAAAAGTTTAAGAAGATGGAAATCATATCAAGTATTTTTTCCAACCACAATGGCATGAAACTAGAAATCAGTAACAGAAGGAAAATTGGAAAAATCACAAATATGTGGAAATTAACACATTCCTGAAAAATCAATGGGTCAAAGAAAATATCAAAAGAGAAACTAAAATATTTTGAGACAAATTAAGATGAAAACAACAGCAAAAGTAACTGAGAGAAGTTTATAATGCTAAATGCTTACATTAAGAAAGGAAAAAGATCTTAAGTAAAAAATTTAACTTTGCACTTCAATGAACTAGAAAAAGAACAAATTAAGCCCAGAGTTAGTAAAAAGAAAGAGATAATAAAGATTAGAGCAGAAATAAATGAAATACAGACTAGAAAGACATTAAAAATAAATGAAACTAAGAAAAAACTCAAATAAGTAAAATTATAAATAAAAGAGGAGAAATTACAACTGATGCCACAAATATATATGGAAAAATAAAAGAACACTATGAATAATAATATGCCAACAAACTGGATAACCTAGAAGGAATTGATAAATTCCTAGAAACGTACAACCTACTATGACTGAATCTTGACATAGGAAATATGAACAGATCAATAAAAAGTAAGGAGATTGAATCAGTACAGTAAGTCCCCTACATATGAACCTTCAAGTTGCGAACTTTCAATGATGCGAACGTGTGTTCGCAAGTCCAATCACATTAAGTTATTTCACGTGTCTGGCATACATTTTCACGTGCGTGCATTCTCTACAAGTGGTTGTGCTTTTGCGTACTTTACTGTGCAGTACTGTATAGAGAACAGTAGTACAGTATCTTTGTTTTAAGCCCAGGATGACCAGAAGAAAGCATAAAAGCACTGGTGATGTAGCTGGTACTGCTAAGAAGCACCAAACGATAACGATGGAAACAAAAGTGAAAATAATTGAGAAAGTGGAGCGAGGCGAAAAGATGGTAGACATCACTCATTCTTATAACGTGAATCATTCAACCATTGGCACGATTCTAAAGAACAAGCACAAGATCATGGAACATTTCAAATCTGCTGTGCCAATGATGTTGACAATAATATTGAAGAAGTGTGGAAAAGGGATGGAAATGGAGAAACCTCTCAGTGTGTGGATGCAGGATCAGTATCATCGTCGAGTCCCTCCCAGCTTAATGTTGATTCAAGAGAAAGTTAAAAGCCTTTATGAAGACTTGAAGAAGAAACTCGGCGAAGAATCAGAAGGTGCATCTTTTAATGCCAGTCATGACTAGTTTCATCGGTTCAAGGCTAGAGCCAACCTGCACAACATAAAAGTAAGTGGCGAGGCAGTGAGTGCAGATGCATAGCTGCCCAGTAACTTCCTGAAATGCTTTGAGAAATTACAGTAACTGAAGAACTGAAGCAATTCACGATGCAGGAAATGGCAAGGAGATTTTCTTTATTTGAGAAGGCACTGTTAGTTTTTGAAGCACAGGACCCAAACGTACAATGGTATATGAAGGTTACAGTAGCCGTTCAGAATGCAATCCAGTGCTACCGTGTCATCTATCAGGAGAAGAAAAGAGCTACTCCCCAGACATCACTGGATCATTTTTTCAAAAGGGTTGATAGAACTGAATCCAGCAAGGAACCAGAACCTGTGCCATCAATGTCGGGCATGAGTGAAATTACAGCTTGTCCTCCGTCTCCTTTTGTCGAGGATCCTTCAGCTCTACCGTCTCCCACCTCCTGTCCTTCATCCAGTCATTAACTCTTCTTGCCTGTTCACTTGATGCCAGCCCCTTTATGCCACAAAACTAAGTATAAAGCCAGGCTGAACACCACACCCCCGAGGTCTCTCTCTTTTTTTTTTTTTTTTTTAATAGATACTGGTAGGTTTAGATAACTAAACATTTGGGCTGCTTTTTTTTTTCTCTTCCTGCACTTTAAATTCCCATTCTTATATTTTAAATGTATCAATAGAGAACCCATGAAACACTAGGTTCCCACCCTCGACCCAAATAGAAGCAGACCCCAGGCTTACACACTCTTTCTCTCTCTTTTGCTCTACCTGTGACCTCCCTAAGTGGCACAAGGTGTGGTGTGTAATTTCCAGAACTTGTAAGTAATAAACATTTTTTCCTCAAATTTCCAATAACGAAATAAATGGTTATTGCTGAGAGTGTTTGCAATCATACTAAGAACCACAAGGGCCTACAGAATAGGAGGAAATATTTTCAAACTGTATATCTGACAAGGAATTAATTCCCAACACATATATGGAACTCTTCCTACAACTCAATGGCAAAAAACCAAATATCCTGATCTAAAATTTGACAAAGGACTTGAATGGACATTTCTTCAAAGAAAATATACAATGGCTATCAGGTACAGAAATGGTACTCAACATCACTAATCATTAGAGAGGTGCAAATCAAAACCACAATGAGATTTCACCTCACACTTGTTAGGATGGCTATTATCAGAAAAGAAAAAAAAATGATAAGAAGTGTTGGCAAGGATGTGTAGAAATTTAAACTCTTGTACACTATTGGTGAAAATGTAAAATTGTTTAGCCACTATGGAAAATAGTATGGAGGTTCCTCAAAAGATTAAAAATAGAACTATCATATGATCTAGCAATTTCTCTTCTTAGAATATATCCAAAGGACTTCAAATTAGAATTTCAAAGAGATGCCTCTTAATGTTCATTGCTGCATTACTCACAGTAGCCAAGATGTAGAAACGACACAAAAAGTCCATTGACAGATGAATAGATAAAGAAAATGTGATATATACATACAATGGAATATAATTCAGCATTAACAAAAGAAAGATATCCTACTACTTGGACCACATGGGTGAACCTAAAAGACATTATGGTAATTGAAATAAATTAGTCATAGAAGGAAAAATACTGCATGATTCCACTTATGTGAGGTATCTGAAATGATCAAACTTATAGAAGCAGAGAATAGAATGGTGATTGACAGGAATTGGGGAAACAGGGTAAGGGGGAGTTGTTGTTCAATGGGTATAACATTACAACTATATGAGATAAATAAGTTCTAGAGATCTCCTGGATAACATAGTGCCTTTAGTTACCATCATGGTTTTGTGCATCTAACTTATTGAGAGGGTAGATCTCATGTTGTGTTCTAACCACACACACACACACACACACACACACACCTCAAAACAAAAGGACACAAGAACTATTTTGGAGGTTATGTTTATATTAAACATGTGCAATTTTTTTAATATTAAGTATACCTCCAATAAAGCTGAAAAAAATATAAGAAGGAAATTTATCATTAAGAAATAATCATAAATAAGATTTACTCTACATTTAGTCTATTTCAATCTATTTTTTCCAAATTTAATTTTTACATATTTTAATATATTTAATACAGAATACATAAGTATATACTAAGACTTATATATGCATAATGTTTATACACATGTATATACACTAGTGTGGCTCACCAAAGTTCAATTTCTAAGCAGTCACTCAGCTGAACGCACTCCCCACAACTTAGAGACCGAGTGTCTCAGTCCTAAAGGGGTTACTTATGTGATGCATTATAGCATCTTCTACAACCCATCTCTTGAGCAGCTTAAATGTACTCTCTTTATATAAGTTCTAGAAAGAGCTCCTCCAGAACTTTTTAACATTTTAAGTATGTTTTATTAGAGAAAACTACTGTGCTGCACATTGTCTCAGGTTGGAATTCATTTTCTTCTTTCTTTACTACCCATTTTGCTGGACTAGGTGGCTTACCTGGTGTCATAATCCAGACACTCATCCCTGTGGGTTCTGATCACCTTAGCATCATGCCCTTCTTAGGCCATGGTTGATATGCTTGTCTATTCATAATGGAGATAGAGCAAAGGGGTGCCAAGAGACAGCCTAGTGGATCGCCTGATGTCAAATATGTTCTTCCTTCCCCACTGCATAGCAGCAGCCCTACCTTCTCTTAATAAGAATCAATTTATCTCTGACAAAATGGTAACCCTTTTCTTACCTTCTGGTCTCTTAGAAGGAGGAGACAAGTGACATGGCAGGAGCTGTAGTTTAGTTTATGGGACTTTTTCTGTGAACCTTGTTGGAAGCAGTGCCTCTCTGGAAACTAGGGTATCTAATCCTAATGCTCAGGGTTATCAGGCCAGGAAGCACAAATTCCCAGGTAGGTTCCTGTATAGTAAGTGGTAATTGGAGTGGTAATGGTAAGTGGAACCATTTCTACTTTTGCCCTTAGTTTCCATTCCATACCCAAGTATTCTACCTACAGGTGACACAGAATTATACACTAGTTGTTGACTTAGTGTATATAATGTGTTTTTAAAGATGGTGCTCAATCCACGCAAAGTAGCATCTCCAAGTTGGTTCCTCAGTTGTTAACTTCAAAAGACTATACTCCATCACCCTCTCAAGCCAGCGACCTCTGAGTAATGCAACATGATAGAACTAGTGGATTCCATTACTATGCATTCATTGCTATACTTCCTTTGCTGCTATAAAATGAATTCCTTTTACATTTCTGTTATAATGTTACATATACTTTGTTGGCAGATCAAACACTTCATAATCTAGCTGAGACCACGTAGGCAGGAAAGACAAACTCATTCCCATGGATATGACTTAACACAGTCAAGATGAATCACTGCCACTCCCACAGTGGAAGGGGTACAGTATTATCAACTTATCACCAAGTGGCTGGTTGGTTTCCTTGAAAGATAATTTTATATCAGAGGCTCAGCATTGACCATGCTTTTGATTGGCTATCATCAGTGACAGTAATTTTATCTGTATTTGTGGTATAAGAGCTATTATAGTAGGAAAAGCTAAGTCAAAGACTCCAAAACTAACACTCTCCCAGTCAAGATTGTAAAACAAAAACACTACATCATGGCAGTGGGGGTGAAGTAGTGGCAGATATTTGAGCCACCCTTAAAGACATAAAGGATGTAATCAGATCCTGGAGGAGAATACAAATTCACCTACTCCCGCAGCTCCTGTTTAAGATGTGACATTTTTATGACAGCAGATTAACATGGTCTCAGATACATGGTATGCAGTCATTGATCTGGTGAATCCATTCTTTCCATCCCTATCAGGAAAGAGGATTAGAAACATTTCAAATTCATTTGAGACAGAAAGTAGTATATATTAATAGCTCCAGGGATATGTTAACTCTCTTGCCTTCTGTCATAATATAGCCAGAGGATCTTGTACCATCTGACCATTCCGCTGAATATCACACTGGTCCCCTATATTGATGACATCATGTTAAACTAAATGACCACAATGTGCTACAGAACATAGGAGATAAAACATACGAAGATTCAGGACCTGCCCTTTCAGTGAAGATTTTAGGGATCCAGTTTCACGTCTAGACATGTCCTCCAAAGTAAAATATATATATAGCATCTTACATCTTCCACCACTAAAAAGGAAGGATAACATTTGGTAGACCTCTTAAAGTTTTAGAGGTAGCATATTTCACACTTATGAATGCTGTTCTGGTCTATTTACTGGGTGATACAAAAGACTACTAGTTTTAGATAGGGCTTAGAGTAGGAACATTATCTTCGGTAAATCTAGGCTGTGGAGCAAGCAGCACAAGTACCCAGAAGTCCCTGTGGTTTTAGAATATCAGTGAAAGGAACACCAAATTAATTAGACAAATGACTTGCCGAGTTGGCAAAAGCCAACATCTATGATTGGCTACCCCAGTGTTGGCACAAGGAACACAATAACAGAAGCACTACAATAACAGAAATGGAGGCCATGCATAGGTCTAATAGTGTGGGCTCCCAGTAATATGGGCCAGCTGAAGCTGACATGGAACCAGTGCCTGAGGACGACAAGGCAGCTGCTGCAGAAGATCTGGATGAAGCCAGCTGGCCACCGCAATAGTGAGCAGCAGGGTTTCAGGGAATGGCCAAGAACTGGACAGTCCTGGAGCCTGAGGACACAAACACTAAAACCTAACCCTCCCCTTACTCCATGCAAAGAAATCAAAAAGAAAAAATACAGATAAAATTACCAACACTGATGATATCCAGTCAAAAGCATGGTCAGTGCTGAACTTCCAATATAAAATTATCTTTCAAGGAAACTAACCAGCCATTTGGTGACAAGTTGATTACATTGTACCCCTTCCACTATGGGAACTCATGACTGTACAAGGTCTTGCAGCCACTTCAACAGGGTATCATCTCTTTCCTCTTTTAGCAGGGCCAGCACTTCCTGACTGGATCAAAAGAGTTATGTTATGGTGCACAGCAGTGTGCGTGTTTTCTTGAAAGAGGAGATCTCTGCATCATCTTCAAGAAAAGAGGTACGCTAGAGTAGAACATAACAGACTGAGAAAATTCTATACACCCAAAGGTTCAGAGGAACCTGAGGATTCAAGATTTTCTGAAACATTGAGTCAGAGGTACTCATCCTATGTCACAGGACCTCACATTTCTCCAGTCAGGGCTCTGGTTGGTATACCAGACTCTCCCAGGTTGAATATTCAACCGCCTCTAGAACTCAGTTATAATTATGTGTTGGACCTGACGCTCAGTTTTTTCTGCAATACACTTGCAAAAAATAAAAGAACTTTATTGACTACCAAAGTGACCTTCTGGTTTTTGTGCATAGAATTTATTTGGTGACTAATCATCTCATACTTCAAATTTCCTTTTATTTCTCTCATATATCAATTACCTTCATTAGCAGGCATCCAATTTCATAATTCTTATTTTCCTTGAGCTTCCGATGTGTCTGAGATATTGCATCTGCTAGTATATTTGCTTTCATCAGTACCCCATCCCAGTTTATCACAAATGAAAGTTTTAACAATTGCACATTTACATGGCACCAGAGGTTAATCATGCTTTATCTTCCATCAGTAATGGGGTCTTCCTGCCAAATGACCAATTGATGATTCAATTCCAATATCCCATTATAGTTCCTGCTTCCTTGAACCACTTCTTACATTGGGCCTCTTAGGTAAGGTTTCCAGGAAACAGATTTAAATAGAGATTTGCTTGTACAATGTTCATTGAAGGCTGCCTTCAAGATAAACACTTAGAGAAGAGTGAAGAAAGCAAGACGGGCTAACAGAGTTGTTAAACTACAATCCAGGGAGCTTTGGAGCTGGGCTGGACCTTAAGAATTGCTTGGAATTGGGAGAGTGTGTTATTTACACTTCGGCTGCATCATCAGATACAAGTTGTCACTGGGAAGAAGGAGCTGTTTTCTGGGTGTTAGATTGGCAGAAATCTTGCAAAGGCCATGTGATTTTTCACAGGGGATCCAATAAGGCCTCATTCTAGATCCTTAGAAATCCAGGAAATCTTGGAAATTCCAAATGATATAGAAGTTGTATGTATCTTCCTTTTGGTGTTTTTGATTTCTCAGGTGTAACAGAAGAGGAAATGTATCATTAGTATTATCATTATTATTATATGCCTATTATTATTATCATTATTTTAGAAATTTCAAAGGCAAACTATCAAAATCAGTCTCCAATGATATCAGCATTCCTTGTAACATGTTGGCATTTATTTGTTCAACTCCCATGAAAACATTAGCCTATTATAGTTTCCCTAAATGTACATATCATAATTCTTTTTAGAGAATCATAAAAACCACTTACTGATAACTCAGACACAAATACCTCAGATTTGAGGTGTTAAAAATATTGCATACTGAGAAATGTTACCAGTTTTTAAATGTTCTTTTTTTGTTTCTTTTTTCTATGTATAAGAAAATGAAAGCCTCAATGATTGTCAAGGTGGTAGGCAGAGAAACTGAGTGGGAAACTTCATAATGGAACCCAGATTTCCCATTTTCTGCCTACATGTTCCCATAACTGGATTTCCTTGGTTTCCACTATATCTTTATAAGCATTAAATTCATTTAAAAAATACAAATTACCCCAAGATCTTAAGATAAACACATTCAGTCATTCTGACAATATTTGAAATTAAAGTTATTGGTTGTTAGTTCTGTAAGTCTACTCTTTTATATTGTTTAAATAGAATGATTTTAAATGTGTGTAATGAAGAAAATTAAATGACTCCCATTTATTTTTGGATTGTAAATGAGAATAAATTTTATATAAAATATGATTATTATCCTTATTTCTTTTTGGCTAGATTTTCTGTTCATCTCTATTCATTTTTACTGAAGTTTCAGGTATTATCAAAAGCTTGTCAACATTCATTGAATATTTACTGTATTTATGGCAATGTTTTATGTACTTGACACAGAATAACTCATTTTCCTAATTCTTCTATAAGGTAGATACTATAGTATCCCCATTTTTCTGGTGAAGAACAGGACATAGAAATTAAAAGACTTGCCTGAGTCATGCACCTTGAACTAGGAATATTGTTCTTTCATCTGTGCAAAGCACTGACTGATTCTCATCTTGGAGTCTCTGCTCAAATGTAACTTCCTCAAAAAGACATTTCCTGGTCATTCTGTCTATTTTGGGTTCTACAATATATTGATACTTCACAGAAATTATCATAATCAGGAGTTATCATCCACTTATGTGTTTACTAGTCTGTTTTTGATATTTTCAATCAGATTGCAAGCTTCATGAAGGGAGAAACTTTTCCTGTCTGCTGCTGTGTCATGAATGTCCATCACTGAGTAGGGAGTTCATTAGATATTTCACGAATGCATGAATAAACACTCCATTGTAATAGCATGTGAAGTAAGTCTCCATCATACTTCCTCAAGTAAAACAACTTTTTTATTCTTCCAGGTAAACTTCAGGATCATTTTGTTTAAGTTTGATTGAAATTGTAGAATTTAATAAATCTTAAATTAATTTAGCATGTATAGATTTCTTTTGCAAAATTCATTTTTTTAAACTAAATAATAATATAGTATGTCTTTAACTCAAGCTTTATTTTTCCTGCCTTTCAGATGCTGTTTTGTTTTCTTCATAGAGCCCTCTCCTATTTATCAACATGTCCACCCCTTGGGGTTTATTATTGTCATGGTCCAATAGTAAGGGTTGTACTAGTAGTAGCCTCTTGGTGGCGGTGTTAAGAGAAGTAGGAGTAGGAACAGAATAGGAAAAAGACCTAAGAGTTTGAATTAGTGTAGCAGTGGTAGGAATTGTTGCCATGTGAATGGGATTTTCTCTCAATTCCATACAGAACTTTTGTCAATACAGAAGTGCTTTATGATTCTAATGTTTTTTTAATCTAATATGTTAGGTTTTCTGAAGATATGAAATCCACAGCTTATTCATATCTGGAGGATAGTAAAACCACCAGCAAGTTTAGGCAAATAATAGTGATAATAAATGTAGACAGGTTTGCGATACAGGCAGGAAAGACCACATGAGATACATCTTGGGGAAAAAAATGCACAGAATTTGTGTATCTCTCATGTAAAAATAAGCCTAGATTTTCCAATTAGAAACAAAACTTAGACAACAAAAAAGCAAGTGAAATATAATAATGAAGTAAATGAAGATAAATTTTAAAAACACAAGGAAAATAATACCTTTTCTCTTAGGGCTTTATATACTAAATAAATATGTTATAATTAGATTGTCAGTTACTCTATTTTCTCACAAATTTGAGGATGTTTCTGGTGTGCAGAATAATATTTGATCCCAAGTTTATTCACTGGAGCAGAGACAACTTTCACAATTGTCAGAGTGATTTCCTAGAGTTGCAATTGTGAAATGCAGATATTGCAAACCTGGAGAAAGTTTCACACTATAGAGAAAACAAATTTTTGGTACAATAAATCCACAAAGATTAAAAAACTAATTTAGGTATTTATAAGGAATATATAGGGAGAGTTGAGAGAACTTTGAAAAGCTAGAGAAAGGGCTTCTGGAAAATATTTAGTAAGATCATTCAAATTGTATGCTTAAATGCACACTGAAGTTAGGGAGAATGAAAATTTTATTTAAATGCATAATATCAGTGTAACTGATAATATGTTGTAAAGATAATAAAAATAAAAAAGAATGAATCTGAAAAAGAGCTGAAAGTATACATAAGCAAGGTCTTTGACATTTAGTTTATAATTTTGTATTTATAAGCTCCATTTTTCAGAATATTATATTTCATTATTTCACACCTACTTCATCTGTATATATTTCCATAATGAAATTCTGCTTAATTTTTTAAAAAGTAATATTTGATCTTTAAAAAAATTCTCATGCAGAAAGGATATATTTAGCTTACACTTTCAGGGTAAAAATGTTATTTCTGCCTTGCAAATCGGTTCATCTGTACCATGTTTCTAGATTCCACATATAGTAGAGAGCAAACATGTGGACACCAAGGGGAGAAAGTGTGTGTGTGGGGGGTGGGATGAAATGGGAGATTGGGATTGACATATATACACTAATATGTATAAAATAGATAACTAATAAGAACCTGCTATATTAAAAAAAAGAGTGATTAATTGTACATAAAATAATTTGTCTTTGGTAAAGCAAAAAAAAATGTTATTATACCTATCTATATATTAGAAATACATCAACAAAATCAACTCTCTTCTATTTCTCTTAGATACACATACACACACAGAAATAGCAAGCATATAGGTTTCTCATCCTGAAAAGTACAGATTTGAAAGACCAGGTTGGGGGCTTCCCTGGTGGCGCAGTGGTTAAGAATCTGCCTGCCTAATGCAAGGGACACGGGTTCAACCCCTGGCCCATGAAGATCCCACATGCCGCGGAGCAACTGAGCCCGTGTGCCACAACCACTGAGTCTGAGCTCTAGAGCCCGCAAGTCACAACTACTGAAGCCTGCGTGCCTAGAGCCCATGCTCTGCAACAAGAGAAGCCATGACAATGAGAAGCCCGTGAACCACAACGAAGAATAGCCCCCGCTCGCTGCAACTACAGAAAGCCCGCACGCAGCAACGAAGACCCAACACAGCCAAAAGTTTAAAACTAAATAAATTTATAAAAATAAATAAATAAAAGACCAGGTTGTTTCACATCAGATTAATATTTAGAGATTATACATGTGATTGTTTTCTAAAAGACAAATTCTGCATTTTGGATAGTTTCAGCAAAAGTGATTGTGTTTTTTAAAATCTGTCCACAGAATGTCCTTAGGCGTGATAATACTAAATATTGTAGCATATGGAAAAAAGACAATTTGTGCTGCATTTCCTGGAAATGAAAATGACCTTTCCACTGGAATAGCAAGGTACTGTCATTCCAAATTTTTGACAAGCTTCTTCTGAAATTTTATAATAGAACAGAATCCATGATACTCAGGAGACCTTTCTGCTGAACTGGACTCCAGTATCTACGTTATGTTTTCCATGCATTCATATTAGCATTCAAATGTATAGCTCAGAATATATCTAAAATAATTTATTAATATGTGCATGTAATGTGTATATCTATATCTATGTTTACATCACCCCACTAGCATAAATGCTCCCTAATTGCAAGAACTGCACAGAAGCCAAACAATACAAAATTACTAAGTGCTATGCACCATGGAAGTGATTATTAACTCTCTGTAGATAAAATAATAATTCTTCAGAATTATAAAGCTAACTTAAGATTTTCAGATGACTGTTACTTAAGAATTAGCTGTGATTAGCTTGTCACTTTGAAAATGGGGTAGGAGGAACACCCTCTGTGTAACTCAGCTATAATATTTCAGGTGAACTATTTTCCCTAGAAAGGGAACTGGAGGATTCCAAAGAAACAAGAGCAAAATTTGGTCAGGATAATGTAACATGATGAACAAACTTGATTTTAGCAAAATACGTCTTTTCAACAGATAAGAATCTGAATAAAGGTTTTGTTTTATTCTATATTTACTCAAACAAATGAAAATATTTTAAATGCCAATTTAAAATGAAAACATATATCATCTCCATAAACTCCAATAATGTGCTCCAATAACCTGAGGATCTTAGGTTTTTTTCACTAAAACCACTAATGTTCGATTTATTTGGAAACAACAATTTCTTTTTTCCTTGTGACGAAACTCATGCCACAAAATAACTTCACTTTTCTCTTTTGTAGGACATTCAAGAGCCCTTATTACTTTATAGTCAAGGAAAATAATTTGACTGCTCACGATTTTTCTTTTACACTTTGCACTGCATTAAATTTTACCCAGTTTTGATAGTATTTTTATTTAGTTGCCCCGCATCTATCCTAAAACTCAAAATAACAAGTTTACTGATTACAAAATCAATACTTATTTATCATAGAAAAAACACACAATAAAATAAAAATCACCTATAATTTTACACTCTATATACTATTAACTTTTTAGTGTATTCCTTAGAATTCTGTTTCTACTCATGTGTATATTTCAAGCTATAACTTATTTTTAGATAAATTTTGAAACATGTTGTACATACTGTTCTAACCTATTTTTTAACTTATCAAAATAATGTTTTCTCAAGACATGGCATATTTTTCTTCAATAACATTTTAATTACTGCATATTATTCCGTTGTTCCAGTGTGTCAGGATTTATTTAACCCATATTTGATTGAGTAATGATTATTTCTTTTTTCAATTTTATAAAATATCATCAAAATGCACTTTTAAAACTGTAAGTCGTAGGTCAAAGGGCAAGAGAATTTAATAATCTTTTGTTATATTATTACCAAAATGTCCTCCAGATGTGAAAAATAGGGAAACTACCACCAATTGTGTAAGAGAGGGCCCAGTTCATTATATAGCAAAAGTGGCTATGGCCTATGGCCAGGCTTCTGTTAAGATTCTTTACCATATCGGTGGCAAAAAAAAAGTAACTCATTATTGTTTTCATTTAAAAATCTTCTGTTAGAAGTAAATTAGATAAACACTGGCATTGACATATTTATCATCTATATTTTGAATTTGGAAATTGTTCCCACTTGCATCTATCGCCCAGTTTCTCTGAGACACTGGATCTTTCTCTTCATTTATAAGCAGTTTTGATAAATTAAAATTTATGAAACTTTATAACGGTAGTTTTATACTTGTAACAGGAACTATTCCAGGAGCTTGTGATACGTCAGTGAGCAAAAAAAGCAAAATTTTCTAGTCCTTGGGGAATTTCCATTTTAATTTATAACATAGTAGAATATTTGTTAGTGTTTAACTCTTAATAATGTTGATAGCCTGTACAGTAGCGTTCTAATTTTCTACCTATAGGTAATAATATAAGCAAATATATATATATATATATATATATGTATATTAACAGATCATCCTAAACAGAATTCATCAGGATTCATAAACCAGGTGAATATTCTATAAACACAGACAAGAAAGTAATTGGTTAAATGATAAGTTTTCAGTCTGTATGTGAAAAAAATAACAGAAACCCATTTCTAATCTAATCTACTCAGTAAATGCAAATTTCTAAAGGATTAAGTGGTCTATAGAACCATTTAATCAATGTTGGTGATCAATTGTTCTTCATTTTCACCAACTATAAGATAAAACAAGAGATTTTAATTTAGAGGAAATTTTACATAAGAGTTTTGAAGCATTAAAATACATCAAAAATTATGAAAGGTTTGCTAGGGATCATTAAGCACTAGTTTAACAAATGTATCTCTGAAAATATTTGGACGTAGTATGGAAAGAATGCAAATTAATGGACCACAGGCTCTTTCAATGTACTTAAGTTATAATTCTAGTTACTTTTAACATTTACTTTCTTTTAATTTTTGCCATTATCTCAAATTAGTAGTTGCTGACTATTATAAACTCTCCATAACTTTCTACCCCCCATTAAACTAACTATATTTATGATCTAATAAGGAAAGTTCTGGTTGATAAGTTTACAGGTTTGTTGATAAAATTATATATCCTTTCTTAAGGAAAAAAACAATAAAGATCAAGTTTACCTTTGAAAGGCAAGGCCCCCTGGACATAATTTAGATCAAAGAAGATTAGGCATAGAGTTAATTTGGTCTCCTTAATAAATCCACAGAAATGAGGTAGTAGGTCTTCCACGGATGTCTGTTGGGTACAGAATTGGGGCTGGGATTGACACCTGAAACAGGAAACTGTGGAGGCCTCAGCAACATGATGGCAGGCAGAGACTAGTTCCAGAACTTCAAAACAACAGGGATATCTATTACTCACCTTTCATTTGCAAAACCCAGTATTCCTTAGGAAATTGCTGATCATAACAAACAAGCAGATAGTATCAAGTGTGGAAAAATAAGCTAGATGGGGTGAGAGTCACAGGACTGAGAATACAAGAAGCTTCAGAAAAGAGGTTAAGACTGGACTGACTAGATTAAGGAAGTGTCCCACCCACACTCCACCCCTATCCATTCCAAAGATATTGGAGAGTTGGTTTTACCTTTCCATTGTACTTGCAAGGAAAATTGTAGTACTTGTCTTTGTTTTTGAATATTTAAATATAAGGTCACTACTGCAAGACTTGAGAAATTTGGGTTATCAAATCATCTTGATTATGTTAAGCTTCAAACATAATAAAACAAGATCACTATGTATCTCCAAAGTTCTATAATCTAAAAAAAACCAAAATAAACTATCTCATAACAACTTTTATTAACTACTTTGTGACAGAACATACTAGTTGCAACTTAAATGAGGAGCTAACAATGTGAGTGCATGTGAAAGAATACTAACTGGATAAACTGTATCAAACACCCTTCAAAATACTACCAGTGATTTGAAAACACATAGACAATTATATATTAAATAAATAATAAATTTTAGGTAAAAAGCTTAAAATTTTATTAGAAAATTAATACTTGGAATGATTAAATCTCATCTAATCCTTCAGGGACAAAGCAGAATGAAACTATGTTTATAAGACATTCAAAGAACTCATTCAAAGTCAAGTTTTCCCCTGTAGATTCAGGTTAAGAGAGGTACAGTTTCTTGAATAAGATGAGCAAATCTGAGGAATTTTAATCGTATTTTCCAGAAAAGTACTACTCATTTACATGAGTATATTTTTAAAGATTTACTATATTCTAATGGTGTAACTTGAGGTCATCTTTTTCCTTTAGGTCAGAATACATCTCCAGGTTAATAACTGATGTCAGTACTTCCTAACTACATTTAAGGAAAATCTGAAGTTAACCTGTGTACTGTGACATCATGGATTTCTCCCATCCCTTTTGCTAATATTTGTTTGAGAAATGGAAAACAAGCTTTAAACGGTGCTGGAGACTGGTAGGAGAGACATGATATGTACTCATGCACGTACAATTCATTTCTAGCTGGATCCACCAATATCATCATTATCTTTTAATGGGATTAAGGAATAAAGGTGCTCTCTCTCTCATATTTGCTTTGGCAAGTTTGATTTATAGACATGAGGAAAATATGATTTAACTAAAAGTAACTATATTTCCTTAAAGGTTTTTTTTTTATACAGTCACTAGGAAATTACAATTTAATTAAGAGGAATTTATTTTTCTTGTGTGTGTGTGTATGTGTGTATCTGAAATAATTTTATACTTACTTTGCTAGATTCTATGAAAGGGAAGAATTTTTCCCATTCTAGAAAGTTCACTAACATGGTTTAAAGAGATTTAGATTCTAAACCAACTTCACAAATGTATGTTGTTATATAATTGAATTCAGGTAACACCATTAACTAATCTATACTCATTTCCTCATTTATAAAAATAAGTTCATTGAATTTTTTAAATCTTCAATATTCTTTTTAAATCTGATGTTCTGTGAAACAATATGCAATGAAGAGCATTTTACAATATCAGTCTCTTTCAACACCAAAATTAATTTCATTGGTATGTGGATTTTCTTGTTGAAATTTTATGTTCTGTGAAATTGTATATTCTTTTATGTTTCAGTAGCAACCAGAGCAGTGATGGTCAAATGCTACATTCTTTAAAATGTTTATTTAAAAAAATTATAGGTACTTTAAGAAAATGTGTTGTTTATTTATGCATTCAACAAACTTTGACTGCAGGTTTCCCATACACATAGAGTTACATCCTAGAGATAAAAAGAGTGGGAAAACAAGTGTTTACCATTAACAAGTTCACAGTTTCTTGATTTCCTGCTTGGCAAATTAATTTTATTATTTTCAGAAAATGCTTGACAAAAATGGTCATTGGGGCTTCCCTGGTGGCGCAGTGGTTGAGAGTCTGCCTGCTGATGCAGGGGACACGGGTTCGTGCCCCGGTCCGGGAAGATCCCACATGCCGCGGAGCGGCTGGGCCCGTGAGCCATGGCTGCTGAGCCTGCGCGTCCAGAGCCTGTGCTCCGCAATGGGAGAGGCCACAACAGTGAGAGGCCCGCGTAATGCAAAAAAAAAAAAAAAAAAAAAAAAAAAGGTCATTGAAGAAAATATTAGAAAATTATACATTTCAATGGAAAAAGTATTTAATCTGAAAATTTAATCTATCCTTATGAATGCGTAAGACCTAAAATTAACAATGTAGAAGTTGTTACCAAAAACTATAGAATCTAAGCAGGTAAAGGGATATGGAAAATTCCACCCAGGGTGAAGTGAGTCTAGACATCCTGTTCTATTGTTTCAAAGATCAGTTATTATGGGACAACCTAAATATGGGGGGAAAATTTTGATCGTGAAACAAAACTGACTCCTTTCTTTGTGACTAATACTCTATCTCTGGAAAATATGAATTTCAAAGCACCATGAAGAGCTGAAATTATGAAAGAGGAATTCAAAGGTTTGAAAGCTCATCTGGTCTGAGGTGAGGAAAAGAATGTGGGGTTTGAAACACCAACATAAATTACTCTAGGTATGAACTCTGGGAAATCAAGGGCCTTACCCTAGAACGACCCTTTTCAAGTTCAGGACTTGCTGAATATTACTATTTATGATTGTTAAATTTACATTTTATACCCTTTATTTTTCAATCAAAAGTCTTTTTGTTCTATACTAAGTCCTTTTGGGATGAAAATATTTAGTTTGAAATGACTTCATTATTTTCCAAAAAGTGAATTCATTACAGTTTCCTATTAACAAAACTCTTGATCTTATTTAGTATTAGCATAAACATATTTACAGACACATGATACACATTTTAATAATAAAAGCAGCCATATGTAATGAAGAGCATTTTGAACTAGAACAATCTTTCTGAATACCAAAATGAATTTTTTTGGTACGTTGGTATTTTGTTAAAATTCTAAAATATGTACTTAATCACTTGTTTTCCACCTAAGTATTCAAAATGTGATAAATATATGACCACAGAGAATTTTATTTTGAATGCTTAGCCTTGAGTCAGACATATTTTCAATTAGTGCTCCAGGAGTCAAATCTGTCTAATTTAAGTCAGTGTTATTAAAACTATCATCTCTTGTCAGAAAAAAATTAAAGTTAGCACATCTGCAAGGGAATGCAGCTTGCCAAGTCCCACTGTCTGCAGGCAGACAGCCCAAACAAACAAAAAGTAAATAAATAAAATAATTAATGTCACTTTTAGCCATTTGTGCTGAAGCACAGTATTACTCTTTGCTTGAATGGTGCTAGTGGAAGGAGTTCAAAAACAGGAAATGAAAGGGGAAAAAAGAGGCTCTTTCATGAATTACTAAACCTCTAGACACCAAACTGCCTTTACCTTTGAATTCTCTGCTTGTAAAAATTCTAATTTACCTTTACTCTGGAAAAATAAAAAATATATATAAATTAATAGTCTGATATAACTTAAAATATGTCAGTTTCATCTTTTCGATAATCTTGCCTTGTCAAAGTTTGCCTGACCAGAGAATCTAAAGAAAATAGCTCCTTATTAATAGTCCCTCTCTAAAAAGTGCCATTTCTCAAAGAGATGAAAAATAGTCTAATTTCATGTACGGATAAAAAATTTTTACACTTATTATTATTATTTATTTTTTTTTTTTTTGCGGTACGCAGGCCTCTCACTGTTGTGGCCTCTCCCATTGCGGAGCACAGGCTCTGGACGCGCAGGCTCAGTGGCCATGGCTCACGGGCCCAGCGGCTCTGCGGAATGTGGGATCTTCCCAGACCAGGTCACGAACCCGTGTCCCCTGCATCGGCAGGCAAACTCTCAACCACTGTGCCACCAGGGAAGCCCTTTACACTTACTTTTTAAGAGCACCAGGACAAAAAAAAAAGTAGAGCTGATAGTAGAAAACTACATTTTGGGTTTCTAATTTCCATGAAATTTCTTAAATTATTCTTTTTAATTTCAAGGTCCTTAAATGGAAGAAAAAAATGCATTTTTAGTGCATGACCTGTTTTTAATTTTTTCCACCCTACTTCAGTTGACTGCAAGCATGCAAAGAAACCAAAAAACTATTTCACACTAAATGTACTGAAGGAAGGGAATGGTGCTAATGGTTAGAGAGTGGGACTTGTAGCTCAATTTTTTGAGTTCTATTTCTGGCTTAATCCCTGGCAAGCCCTCTGGTTTTGTGATAGTTGCTTATAGGGTCATATAGGGGTTTGCTTATCTATCAAAGAACTGGGTGTTGTGAGTGCTCTGCCCTCCTAAGAAGTAATGTTAAATAGAGACTTGCATTCAATTCCCTACACAATGTGAACTAAGCTTGTATTTTACACTTTTCGCCTGACTCCACCTCTTGTGATATAATCCTTAAAATGTTTTATTTCAGGTTTGTCCTAATAATGTTCTCTCATACCTACCATGCCTAATATCCATCAGATATTGAAATTGTACCCTTCCTCAATATCCAGCCTGTATCTCATTGTTTCCTAATTACTAAATTTCATTTGGTTGTGAGAAATAGGAATCTCCTCTGGTTAGGTTAGGCCACAAAGGAAATTATTTGAAAGTGTTCATTATTATCTCTCTGAAGCCAAGGAGAAATTGATCAACCAAGCATTAGGGGACATGGGAATTAGAGTAGATTCCGGTACTTAGCTAAACAAATTCATGAGTTCTTCCACTGAGATACTGTCAATAGTATGGTTCTGCTTCCATGATTCCACATGTTCTTTCCTCTCAATTCTGTATTCCAAATGCCCAGAAAAAGACTGTGATTGGCACGGTAGCATGGAAAACCCCATTTCTAAATCAGTCCTTTGTGACCTGGGCTCAAGATTATTTTATTTAGCAGAAAGAGTTTCACAGTGGCCATGTATGTATGAGAGCAAAGACAGTTCCCAGAAGTGATTCTTGGCCAGATAAAACTATAGGTCTCCAGTATATTCACAATTCATCCATTATTCAACATATCTATTGACTTCTTATCATGGACGAGATACTGTGAGATAGGCTTACAACACAAATGTAAATATAATGGCTTCACTGCCTTCAAAGAATGTCTGGTCTATGTGGGAGGAAGACAAATAACAACACATTGTACAACTATTACAAGATAGGTGTGAAAAGAAATTAAATGTAGTGAAAAAGTATAAAGAGGGGAACAATTAATTCCTCTTGAAAAGAGCATGGAAGTTACATCAGAGAGAATTGCCTCAGATTACAAGTAACAGAAAACCAAACTACAACCCCTTAAAGAAAGGTGGGTTTTGTTTGTTTGTTTGTTTTGTTTTTAATCACATAGTAAGAATTCTGAAGGTATATGGCTATTGACATTAGGTCAACAGTTCAGTGAATGAGGTCAAGATCTTTCCCTCATGTCCACAATTAAGTGCTGGAACTCAGCCTGGAAGTCAGCAAGTTCTGTTCTATCAAGAAAAAAAAAGCTTTCCCCAAACACCCCAAGCTGACACGTGTTTACTTCTCATGGTCAACAGATCAACCATAAGTATAAAGAAGGCTTTAAAAAAGTAAGCATTTGTCTTTCCTGAGACTTTTAGAGACCTTGCCACTGATACCCCCATACAATAAGGGACCATAAAGACTGTTTCTCAGAAAGTGTTGCAGGCAGTCTGCACTTCCTATTCCTGTATTCCCTCCTCATTTTCCAGTCAGTACTCAAGGTCACCTATGAACATAAAACACGTCCTTGCATGACCTCCAAGAGCTCCTCCCCTTCACCGTCTTCACACTGTGCTCTCATGAACCCTATTGCCATGATAAAGGAGCCCTCCTTCATTTTCAAGCTCTCCACAGAATATATATTTCTCTTTGCCTGACTGAAATTGAGTCTCAGACCTTTCCACACACTTTAGAGCCAGGAGGTAAGGTTCGTTTTCTCTTTGTTTCTCAACCACTGCTTGGAAATTATTATTTCTCCATCATTGTATAAAAACTCTTGCACATTTGAGGTATTTGATATTTTATTTATTTGATCTTCTGCCCTTCCTTGTTGTTTTGTTGTTATGTACCCCGATTATCAAAGATTTTGCCATTACTTTAGGATTTTCTTCTCCACTTTAACCTCTGCCATTGTCCTGGAAGGATTATAAAATCCAAGTGGATAACCAATCTAACACATTGCTCTTCCCCCAGGTGGGTGGCCAGTTAGGCCCTGCTAAAACCCTAACAGGTTAGGTTCTGGTAAAACAGTTTCTCCTGGGGGCAGACCTTATTAAGAAAAACATGTGTGTTTCAGCATGGCTCCTTTTCCCCTCCCCCTCCCAGAAACATGAGTAGATTTCTTTCTGACATTCACGGTGAGAACCTGGTAGAACGCGTGGAGCTAAAAATCACAAAGTGTGAGTTTTACGACTGGATCCCCCTGGAGTTTTTGACTCTCAGAATTTGCCACACTGAGCCTCCAGCGATTCATCAATTACAGTTTAGGTTTTCCTATCCTGGTATTGGTTCCTGCTGGGGTTTCTACACGTTGGTTTCTGCTCAAGTTGTGATTCTCTGTGTCCGCCTGTCTCTCCAGTTTGGGACTTAGCAGTTTGCCCTGCGATCTCGCTTCTCTGATGAATGTAAGAAGAGTTATTGACTTTTAGGTTTTTCAAACTTCTTACTTGTTGTTAGGATGCCCCTTACATATGGAAACTGGAAGTCTGTAACTTTAATTTTTGGTGGTCTTTCTCATGCTAGAAATCTATCTTCACAGTCCAAGTTCTAGTATTTTTTTGAAGTGTTCTCTTTTTATTTAATTAATTAATTTATTTTTTCTTGGTACGCTGGCCTCTCACCGTGGTGGCCTCTCCCGTTGCGGAGCACAGGCTCCGGATGCGCAGGCTCAGCGGCCATGGCTCACGGGCCTAACCGCTCTGCAGCATGTGGAATCTTCCCGGACTGGGGCTCGAACTCGTGTCCCCTGCATCGGCAGGCGGACTCTCAACCACTGCGCCACCAGGGAAGCCCTCTTTTTATTTTTTTCTTACACTGAGTACTTGGAAGTTCTGGGTATAATTTTTCAAAAGTTAAAAATGGCCTAAAGTGTTTATATTTAACAAAATACTCCTAGGTATTCTTTCAAATGTTCTATAAATTTCATTCAAATATCTATTAAGGGCTAGGACTTAGGCACTGGTGATATAGTTATAAAGAAAACTGACAAAAGCCCCTTCCTATCTGGAGTTTTCTTTCTAGAAGAGGAAACAGAAATGAACAAGGTAAATAAGATATGTATCATGTTAAATAATGAAACAACTACAGAGGAAAAATAAATCTGGAAAGACAGTTATGAAATGGGGTATGTTTATGAAATTTCAGATGGCATGGTAAGGGAAAGCCTCATTGAGAAAGTATATTTAAAACAAGGAGGAAGTGAGGGAGCATGCAAATAATGTGAAGCCAATAAGTGCAAAGTCCTTGAGGCAAGAATGTGTATCACAGGTTAGAGAAACAGCAAGGCAATCAACCATGTGGCTGGTGTGGAGAGAACCATGAGATCTCGAGGGCTATAACAAGTACTTTGATTTTTAATCTGGGCAAGATGGAATGCCACTGAGAATTTTGATCAGGGCAGTGACATCATTATGTTTTAACAAAATCACTCTGGCTACTTTGTTGGGAATAGAATGCCAGGACGGTAGGGACAGAAATAGGGAAGACTATGTGGAGGTATAGTAAATATCTAGGTGAAAGATTATGGAAGCTTGGACTACATTGACAGCAATGAAATGGGAGAAGTGGACAAATTGCAGAAACATTTTGAAGACAGGTTTCTTAAGACCAAAGATTCTAAAATTCTTATAATATGATGCTAGGGGGCATTACTTTAATACATTAATGTAGTTAATTTTAGTATGATTTAAAATAGTTTATTTGAAACCCCATTTTACATAGATACTAAAACAATAATATACTATTTTCTTTTGATAATTGTCATGCCATGTTTAACAGATTCACTGATTTTTTACATTAGGAATAAACACCAATTTATTTTTTAAACAAATGAGCTCCCAGTCTTCAGGTGGAGACAATACTTACAGAAATTTTTCATGTGTTTTTGTGTTTTTACAAAACAGGAAAAGAAAATCACACTAAATCTTCAGTTGTATTAATTCATGTTGTTTTCCTCCAAATTTGTACTATCAATAAATGTATAACCTAAGTTAGTATTCTAAATAATTCTCCCACTTATTAAGTTTCTTGTGTATGTTAGTAATTGCTGGAGTAAAGCTAAAACAGGTAATGTGAATAATCTTACAATCATCTTAATTTTCTCATTGGCACAATGCCAACAAAAGCATTTAGAATTTTACAACTTTTACATTTAGCAAATGATACTGGGAGATTTAAAAGTGGTGGAACTTTCTGTAATTCTTTAAAATTAAAATATAGCATATGTACAATACAAACCAAAAAAAATACAGCTCCAAAAATTTTTACAAAATGAGCTAATCCATGAAACCAGAACTCAGATAAAAAATTGTAACATTAGGAAAACTGATTGTTCCTTTGTGAGAATGCCCTCTGGTGACCCTTCTGATCATTACCCTCCCTCAAGAATAAATCACTTTCACCTATTTTTTAACTTTATAGAAATGGTATCATACAGTATATATTAATTTTTATATACTTCTTTCACTCAACAATGTATTTGTGAGTCACCATTGTTACTGCATATAATTGTAGTTTGTTTATTCTCATTGTTGTGTATATATATATATATATATATATACACACACACACACACAATACACACATGTATATATCTATAATATTGAGTATTTTCTATGTACCTGTTCTGTGCTGGGCAGTAACCCAAAGAAATAGCCACAGGTGAAAATGCCCACTTATACTGATGAACAAAGTACAGGGAAACCAAATTATTACCTTTTCCACTCTGGCTGCCTTTCAAAAAGAGTTCCATATCGAGGGTTTTTTTTTTTTTTTTTTTTTTTGCGGTACTCGGGCCTACTCACTGTTGTGGCCTCTCCCGTTGCGGAGCACAGGCTCCGGACGCGCAGGCTCAGCGGCCATGGCTCACGGGCCCAGCCACTCCGCGGCATGTGGGATCTTCCCGGACCGGGGCACGAACCCGTGTCCCCTGCATCGGCAGGCAGATTCCCAACCACTGCGCCACCAGGGAAGCCCCATACTGAGGTATTTTTCATAACTCCTTCATTAGTAAAATATAGATAGAGCAAAACTTCAGGACTTTCCTTTTCTGATAGGAGTTAAAACCAGTCATCCCCAGAACCTTTTAGGAAATCCAGAGTGCTTAACCCAGCAACAAGACAACTCATTTTCTTCTGAAGAATCATCTGGCATCAATCAATTAAATAGGCATCCTTTAGTAGAAGGCAACCTGCCTAAGGGCAAAATATTCTTAAGTAAGATTGTCATCATTCCTGGCAAACTTTGTTTGGAACATGCATTTGGGATGACCCCACACATCTCACAAATTATATTATGAAATCTAATGGCCTTTTAAAGCAGGTCAGTATTTTAAGAAGCATTATGGTGATTTTATAGAAAATAAAATCCTTAAAAAGAAATATTGGCTTCTAACATATTTGGATTCAGGGTCAGCAGTGGAAGACTTTGTTAGGAGGTAGCTGGAATTGTTTTGAGCCAACCTCAAGATGACTTTAACATTGATCCAGAGACATTTACAAAATGAGCCTACTTAATCGTGGAAAAAGAAAAACTGACGGTAACTCATCTGAATCCTTCCCAAATTGAAAAACACATTTGCTGATACTGATACCTCTGGCCTAGCCATGTTTACAAGGTGACAATAGAGAATAATAAAAGAGGTAATGCTAAGTTCATTCTCAAGATCCCCAATATTCTAAAAAGGAACAAGAGACAGAATAAAGATAACTGCAACTCAAGTCATGAAATGCTGCTTTGATAGAATTAAAATAAAACTCTATTTTTTAGTACTAACTTGTTTTCAAAATCTCGTAGAACGTCCTATTAGGGCATAACAGGACCCTAAATTTGGGAAGAATTGGCCTCAAAACAGTATTGATTTTTGTAATTCATGAACCTGAAATATCTTTATTTAGATTTCCTTTGATGTTTTTCATGACAGTTTTGTAGTTTTCAGTATACAGTTTATTTTTGTAGAAAAGTACTTTTGCGGGGAAGGAGGAGATGCTATAGTAAGTGGTATTGCTTATTTTAATTCCAAAGTAAAATTTTTTATTGCTGGTATATCAAAAACAATTGCCATTTGTATATTAAGCTTGTATCCTGAAATCTTGAATGCCTTTTCGCTACTAATTCCAGGATTATATTTGTAGATATTCTACAAAAGCAATTATCTCATCTGCATATATACAGAAATTTTCTTTCTTTCTTTACAAGCTGCATATTTTTTCTTTGTCTTCTTTTATTTCTTATTTTCTTATTTTTTTGTTTTTATTTCTTTGTCACACGAGCTAGAATGACCAATATGATGTTGAATAGGATTCGTAAGACCAGATATGTTACTTTGTGCTTGATCTTAGGGGAAAAAGTGTTTAGTCCTAACCAATAAGTATCATGTTAGCTGTAGGTTTTTCAAATATACCCTTTATTAGGGAAAGCAAGCTCCCTTCAATTCCTAGTTTTTTGAGAGTTTTGTTTTTTATGAATGTGTGTTGAATATTATTAACTACTAGTTATTATTAGCTTTGTTAGTATAATAAATTATACTGATTGATGTGAAAATATTGGATCAGTCTTTCATTCCTGAAATGACCCTACTGGTCCTGAGTTATTATCCTTTTTATTTATTGCTGGATTAAATTGATAATATTTTGTTCAGGATATTTTCCCCCATGTTCCTGAGGGATATTGGTCTGTGGTTTTCTTTTATTCTTATGTCTTTATCTGGTTTTGGTATTATGGTAATATTAACATAAAATTAGTCAGGAAGTGTCCCATAGCTTCTATTTTCTGGAAGATATTGTGGGAAATTAGTATTATTTTTCTTTTAAATATTTGGTTGAATTTGCCAGTAAAACCAACTGAGCCTAGTGATTTTCTTTTTATTTTTTTAAAGATTTTATATTATTGACTTGATTTTTAAAATAGACATAAGGCTGTTAAGCATATCTATTTCTCCTTAAGTGAATATTTAGTCTTATAAAAAATTAGGCTATTTTGTCTAAGTTATCAAATTTGTGGGCATTGAATTTTTTGAAGTATTCTTCTATCATCTTTTAATATCATGGGATCAGTAAGGATGACCCATTTTAATTTTTGATATTGGTAATTTATGTATTTTTCTCTTGGTTAGTCTAGCTATAAATTTATCAATTTCATTAATTTTTTCAAAAAATTGACTTTTGGAGAGACCTTCAAGACGGTAGAGGAGTAATACATGGAGATCACCTTCCTCCCCACAAATACATCAGAAACACATCTACATGTGGAACAACTCCTACAGAACACCTACTGAATGCTGGCAGAAGATTTCAGACTTCCCAAAAGTCAAGAAATTCCCCACGTACCTGGGTAGGGCAAAAAAATCCAAGAAAAAACATAGACAAAAGAACAGGGATGGGACCTGTACCTCTGGGAGGGAGCTGTGAAGGAGGAAAAGTTTCCACACAATAGGAAGCCCCTTCACTGGCAGAGAGGGGGGTTGGTGGGGGGGAAGTTTTGGAGCCATGGAGGAGAGCACAGCAACAGGGGTGCAGAGGGCAAAGCGGAGAGATTCTTGACAGAGGATTGGTGCTGACCAGCACTCATCAGCCCTAGAGGATTATCTGCTCACCTGCCAGCGCGGATGGAGGTCGGGAGCTGAGGACCCGGCAATGGAGGTCAGATCCCAGGGAGAGGACTGGGGTAGGCTGTGTGAACACAGCCTGAAGGGGGCTAGTGTGCCACAGCTGGCCAGGAAAATGTCTGGACATGCAGAAGAATCAAGAGACCATTTTTTCGGGGTGCGCGAGTAGAGGGGATTCAAAGCATCACCTAAATGACCTCCAGAGAAGGGCATGAGCCGTGGCTATCAGTGCGGACACAAGAGACAGGCATGAAACACTAAGGCTGCTGCTGCAGCCATCAAGAAGCCTGTGTGCAAGCACAGGTCACTATCCACAACTCCCCTCCCGAGACCCTGTGCAGCCCGCCACTGCCAGGGTCTCATGATCCAGGGACACCTTCCCCAGGAGAACACACGACACGTCTCAGGCTGTTGCAATGTCATGCTAGTCTCTGCTGCCACAGGCTTGCCCCGCATTCCGTACCCCTCCCTCCCCCCAGCCTGAGTGAGCCAGAGCCCCCAAATCAGATGCTCATTTAACCCCGTTCTGTCTGAGCAAAGAACAGATGCCCTCAGGCGACCTACACGCAGGTGGGGCCAAATCCAGAGCTGAACCCCAGGAGCTGTGCGAACAAAGAAGAGAAAGGGAAATCTCTCCCAGCAGCCTCAGGAGCAGCAGATTAAATATCCACAATCAACTTGATGTACCCTGCATCTCTGGAATACCTGAATAGACAACGAATCATCCCAAAATTGAAGCGGTGGATTTTGGGAGCAACTGTAGACTTGGGGTTTGCCTTCCGCATCTAATTTGGTTTTGATTTATGTTTATCTTAGTTTAGTATTTAGAGGTTTTTACCATTGGTAGATTTGTTTATTGACTTGGCTGCTCTCTTCCTTTTTTTTATACATACATACATATATATATATATATATATATATGTTTTTTTTTTCTTCTTCTCTTTCTGTGAGTGTGTATGTGTATGCTTCTTTGTGTATTTTGTCTGTACAGCTTTGCTTTTACCATTTGTCCTAGGGTACTGTGTGTCTTTTTTTTTTTTTCTTCTATAGTTTTTAGTGCTTGCTATCATTAGTGGATTTGTTTTTTGGTTTGATTGCTCTCTTCTTTCTTTCTTTCCTTCTTTCTTTTTTTAAATTAATTTTTAATTTGTTTATTTTAATAAATTTTTTAATTTTTCATTTTAATAACTTTTATTTTCTGTCTTTCTCTTTTTCTTTCTTCTCTCTCACTCTTTATCTCTCTCTCTCTTTCTTTTTTCCTTTCTTTCTTTCTTTTTTCCTTTCTTTCTTTCTTTCTTTCTTTCTTTCTTTCTTTCTTTCCCTTTCTTTCTTTCTTTCTTTCTTTCTTTCTTTCTTTCTTTCTTTCTTTCTTTCTTTCTTTCTTTCTTTCTTTCTTTCTTTCTTTCTTTCTTTCTCTTTTCCTCCCTTTTCTTCTGAGCCATGTGGCTGACAGGGTCTTGGTGCTCCGGCTGCATGTCAGGCCTGTGCCTCTGAGGTGGGAAGGCTGAGTTCAGGACATTGGTCCACCAGAGACCTCCTGGCTCCACATAATATCAAACAACAAAAGCTCTCCCAGAGATCTCCATCTCAACACTAAGACCCAGCTCCACTCAACGAACACCAAACTCCAGTTCTGGATACCCTATGCCAAACAACTAGCAAGACAGGAACACAAGCCTACCCATTAGCAGAGAGGTTGCCTAAAATCATAATAAGGTCACAGACACCCCCAAAACACACTTCCAGATGCAGTGCTGTCCACCAGAAAGACAAGATACAGCCTCATCCACCAGAACATGGGCACCAGTTCCCTCCATCAGGAGGCCTACACAACCAACTGAAGCAACCTTATCCACTGGGGGCAGACACCAAAAACAACGGGAATG
Source organism: Pseudorca crassidens (assembly GCF_039906515.1). Classification (NCBI taxonomy): domain Eukaryota; kingdom Metazoa; phylum Chordata; class Mammalia; order Artiodactyla; family Delphinidae; genus Pseudorca; species Pseudorca crassidens. The sequence continues at coordinate 90,541,490 of NC_090297.1, forward strand.
ACTGACCTGCAACCTGTGAAAAGGAGACCCCAAACACAGTAAGTTAAGCAAAAGGAGAAGACAGAAAAAACGGAGCAGATGAAGGAACAAGGTAAGAAAACCATCAGACCAAACAAATGAAGAGTAAATAGGCAGCCTACCTGAAAAAGAATTCAGAGTAATGATAATAAAGATGATCCAAAATCTTGGAAATAGAATGGAGAAATTACAAGAACCATTTAACAAGGACCTAGAAGAACTAAAGAGCAAACAAACAATGATGAATAACACAATAAATGAAATTAAAAATCCTGTAGAAGGGATCAATAGCAGAATAACTGAGGCAGAAGGAAGAATAAGTGACCTTGAAGATAGAATAGTGGAAATAATTACCACAGAGCAGAATAAAGAAAAAAGAATAAAAAGAATTGAGGAGTCTCAGAGACTTCTGGGACAACATTAAATGCACCAACATTCGAATTATAGGGGTCCCAGAAGAAGAAGAGAAAAAGAAGAGTCTGAGAAAATATTTGAACAGATTATAATTGAAAACTTCCCTAATATGGCAAAGGAAATAGTCAATAAAGTCCAAGAAGGGCAGAGAGTCCCATAAAGGATAAATCCAAGGAGAAACATGCCAATACACATATTAATCAAACTATCAAAAATTAAATACAAGGAAAAAATATTAAAAGCAACAAGGGAAAAACAAAAAAATAATATACAAGGGAACCCCCATAAAGTAAACAGCTGATGTTTCAGCAGAAACTCTGCAAGCCAGAAGGGAGCAGCAGGACATATTTAAAGTGATGAAAGGGAAAAACCTACAATGAAGATTACTCTACCTAGCAAGGATCTCATTCAGATTCAACAGAGAAATTAAAAACTTTATGGACAAGCAAAACCCAAGAGAATTCAGCACCATCAAACCAGCTTTACAACAAATGCCTCTAGGCAAGAAACACAACACAAGAAAAAGACCTACAATAAACCCAAAACAATTAGGAAAATGATAATAGGTACATACATATCAATAATTACCTTAAATGTAAATGGATTAAATGCTCCAACCAAAAGACATAGACTGGCTGAATGGATGCAAAAACAAGAGCCATCTATATGCTGTCTAAAAGAGACCCAGTTCAGACCTAGGGACACACACAGACTGAAAGTGAGGGGATGGAAAAAGATATTCCATGCAAATGGAAATTGAAAGAAAGCTGGCATGGCAATTCTCATATCAGACAAAATAGACTTTAAAATAAAGACTATTACATGAGACAAAGAAGGACACTACATAATGATCAAGGGATCAATCCAAGAAGACAATATAACAATTGAAAATATTTATGCACCCAAAATAGGAGCACCTCAATACATGAGGCAAATGCTAACTACCATAAAAGGGGAAATCGACAGTAACACAATCATAGTAGGGGACTTTAACACCCCACTTTCACCAATGGACAGACCATCCAAAATGAAAATAAATAAGGAAACACAAGCTTTAGATGATACATTAAACAAGATGGACTTAATTGATATTTATAGTATATTCCATCCAAAAACAACAGAACACACTTTCTTCTCAAGTGCTCATGGAACATTCTCTAGCATAGATCATATCCCGGGTGACAAATCAAGCCTTGGTAAATTTAAGAAAATTGAAATCGTATCAAGTATCTTTTCCGACCACAACCCTATGAAACTAGATATCAATTACAGGAAAAGTCTATAAAAAAATACAAACACATGGAGGCTAAGCAATGCACTACTAAATAACCAATAGATCACTGAAGAAATCAAAGAGGAAATCAAAAAACACCTAGAGAAAAATAACAATGAAAAACACCACAACCAAAAACCTATGGGATGCAGCAAAAGCAGTTATAAGAGGGAAGTTTATAGCAATACAATCCTACCTCAAGAAACAAGAAACATCTCAAATAAGCAACTTAGTCTTACAACTGAAGCAGTTAGAGAAAGAAGAACAAAAATTCCCTAAAGTTAGCAGAAGGAAAGAAATCATAAAGATTAGATCAGAAATAAATGAAGGAAACAATAGCAGAGATCAATAAAAGTAAAAGCTGGTTCTTTAAGAAGATAAACAAAATTGATAACCATTAACCAGACTCATCAAGAAAAAAAAGGGAGAAGACTGAAATCAATAAAATTAGAAATGAAAACAGAGAGGAAACAACTTACACTGCAGAAATACAAAAGATCATGAGAGATTACTACAAGCAACTCTATGCCAATAAAATGGACAACCTGGAAGAAATGGACAAATTCTTAGAAAAGAAGGTTGTGCTTTTTCTTAGAAAAGCACAACCTTCTAAGACTGAACCAGGAAGAAACAGAAAATATAAACAGACCAATCACAAGCACTGAAATTGAAACTGTGATTAAAAATCTTCCAACAAACAAAAGCCCAGGACCAGATGGCTTCGCAGACGAATTCTATCAAACATTTAGAGAAGAGCTAACACCTATCCTTCTCAAACTCTTCCAAAATACAGCAGAAAAAGGAATACTCCCAAACTCATTCTACGAGACCACCATCACCCTGATACCAAAACCAGGCAAGATGTCACAAAAAAAGAAAACTACAGGCCAATATCACTGATAAACATAGATGCAAAAATCCTCAACAAAATACTAGCAAACAGAATCCAATACCACATTAAAAGGATCATACACCATGATTAAGTAGGGTTTATCCCAAGAATACAAGGATTCTTCAGTATATGCAAGTCAATCAATGTGATATACCATATTAACAAACTGAAGGAGAAAAACCATATGATCATCTTAATAGATGTAGAAAAAGCTTTTGATAAAATTCAACACCCATTTATGATAAAATCCCTCCAGAAAGTAGGCATAGAGGGAACTTTCCTCAACATAATAAAGGCCATGTATGAGAAACCCACAGCTAACATTGTTCTCAATGGTGATAAACTGCAACCATTTCCACTAAGATCAGGAAGAAGACAAGGTTGCCCACTCACAGCACTATTATTCAACATAATTTTGGAAGTTTTGGCCACAGCAATCAGAGAAGAAAAAGAAATAAAAGGTATCCAGGGCTTCTCTGGTGGTACAGTCATTGAGAGTCCACCTGCCGATGCAGGGGACACTGGTTAGTGCCCCAGTCTGGGAAGATCCCACATGCCGCAGAGTGGCTGGGCCTGTGAGCCATGGTCACTGAGTCTGCACGTCCGGAGCCTGTGCTCTGCAACAGAAGAGGCCACAACAGTGAGAGGCCCACGTACCGCAAAAAAAAAAAAAAAAAAAAAAGGTATCCAAATCAGAAAACAGATGGAGAAATATACCATGTTCTTGGATTGGAAGAATCAACATTGTGAAAATGACTATACTACCAAAAGCAATCTACAGATTCAATGCAATCCCTATCAAACTACCAATGGCATTTTTCACAGAACTAGAACAAAAAATTTCACAATTTGTATGGAAACATAAAAGATCCTGAATAGCCAAAGCAATTTTGAAAAAGAAAAACGGAGCTGGAGGAATCAGCCTCCTGGACTTCAGACTATACCACAAAGCTACAGTAATCAAGACAGTGTGGTACTGGCACAAAAACAGAAAAATATATCAATGGAACAGGATTGAAAGCCCAGGGATACGCCCATGCACATATGGTCACCTTATCTTTGATAAAAGAGGCAAGAATATACAATGGAGAAAAGACAGCCTCTTCAATAAGTAGTGCTGGGAAAACTGGACAGCTACATGTAAAAGAACGAAATTAGAACACTCCCTAACACCATACACAAAAATAAACTCAAAAAGGATTAAAGACCTAAATGTAAGATTGGACACTATAAAACTCTTACAGGAAAGCATTGGCATAACACTCTATGACATAAATCACATCAAGATCCTTTTTGACCCACCTCCTAGATAAATGGAAATAAAAACAAAAATAAACAAATGGGACCTAATGAAACTGAAAAGCTTTTGCACAGCAAAGGAAAACATAAACAAGACATAAGGACAACCCTCAGAATGGGAGAAAATATTTGCAAATGAAGCAACTGACAAAGGATTAATCTCCAAAATTTACAAGCAGCTCATGCAGCTCAATATCATAAAAACAAACAACCCAATCCAAAAATGGGCAGACGACCTAAACAGACATTTCTCCAGGGAAGGTATACAGATTGCCAACAAACACATGAAAGGATGCTCAACATCACTAATCATTAGAGAAATGCGAATCAAAACTACAGTGCGGTATCACCTCACACCAGTCAGAATCATCATCAAAATCTCTACAAACAATAAATGCTGGAGAGGGTGTGGAGAAAAGGGAACCTTCTTGCACTGTTGGTGTGAATGTAAATGGATACAGCCACTATGGAGAACAGTATGGAGCTTCCTCAAAAAACTAAAAATTGAACTACCATACAACCAGCAATCCCACTACTGGGCATATATCCTGAGAAAACCATACTTCAAAAAGAGTCATGTACCACAATGTTCATTGCAGCACTATTTACAATAGCCAGGACATGGAAGCAACCTAAGTGTCCAATGACAGATGAATGGATAAAGAAGATGTGGCACATATATACAATGCAATATTACTCAGCCATAAGAAGAAACAAAATTGAGTTATTTGTAGTGAGGTGGATAGACCTAGTGTCTGTCATACAGAGTGAAGTAAGTAAGACAGAGAAAAATACCGTATGCTAAAACATATATATATGGAATCCAAAAAAAAAAAATTGGTTCTGAAGAACCTAGCAGCAGGACAGGAATAAAGACACAGATGTAGAGAATGGACTTGAGGATATGGGAAGTGAGATAGGTAAGCTGGGATGAAGTGAGAGAGTGGCATTGACTTATAAACACTATCAAATGTAAAATTGATAGCTAGTGGAAAGCAGCTGCATTGCACAGTGTGACCACTTAGATGGGTGGGATAGAGAGGGTGGAAGGGAGACACAAGAGGGAGGAGATATGGGAATATATGTATATGTATAGCTGATTCACTTTGTTATAAAGCAGAAACTAACAAACCATTGTAAGGCTATTATACTCCAATAAAGATGTTAAAAAATAGTAATTGAACAGAAAGAATAAAAAGTCCTGATGAGTGTAAAAAAAAAAAAAATGAGTTTTGGTTTTGTTGATTTTCTCTATTTTTTTGTGGTTTTAATTTCATTGATTTTCGATCTTTTTAAAATTTTCTTTTATCTTGTTAGTTTTAGGTTTAATTTTCTTTTCTTTCTGTAGATTCCTTAAGTAAGAGTTTATTTTCTAAAATATACATTTAATGCTTTAAACTTTCCTCTAAGCACCACATCCTTAAAGATTCTGTGATTCTGCTGTACCGCACAAATTTTCATAAATTGTATTTTCATTTAATACAAAATACTTTAAAAAATTCTTCTTGGGACTTCTTCTTTGACCGTTGTATTTTTTGGAATGTTGATTACTTTCCAAATATTTGGGGATTTTTCCTGATATCTTTATGTTATTGATTTTTTAATTTAATTCCATTATAGTCTGAGAATATATTTTGTATGACTCACATTCTTTTCCTTAAGAAAACAGAAATAAAGCTACCATATGAAACTGCAATCCCACTACTGGGCATATATGCAGAGAAAAATATGGTCCAAAAGGATACATGCACCCTGATGTTCATTGCAGCACTGTTTACAATAGCCAAGACATGAAAACAACCTAAATGTCCATCAACAGAGGAATGGATAAAGAAGATGTGGTACATATATACAATGGAATATTACTCAGCCACTAAAAAGAATGAAATAATGCCATTTGCAGCAACATGGATGGACCTGGAGATTATCATACTAAGTGAAGTAAGTCAGACAGAGAAAAACAAATATCATAGATATCACTTATATGAGGAATCTAAAAAAAAATGATACAAACAAACTCATTTACAAAATGGAAACAGACTCATAGACTTAGAAAACAAACTTATGGTTATCAAGGGGGAAGGGTGGGGGAGAGGGATAGTTAGGGAGTTTGGGATCAACATGTATACACTGCTATATTTAAGATGGATAACCAACAAGGACCTACTGTATAGCACAGGGAAATCTGCTCAATGTTATGTGGCAGCCTGATGGGAGGACAGTTTGGGGGAGAATAGATACATGTATATGTATGGCTGAGTCGCTTTGCTGTGCACCCGAAAGTATCACAACATTGATAACCAGCTATATCCCAATATAAAAAAAAGTTCAAAATAAATAAATAAATACAGACAGTATTTTTAGAGCATAATATTAAGAATATAGGTTAAGAAACAATTCATTTTAAATTCCATATTTCCTACTTCTTGATTAGATGACTTTGCAGGAAATAAACTCTCTTGGCCTCAGCTGATTCATCTATAAATGAAGAAAATAATACTACCTCATTTGGTTGTTGTAAGAATTAAATAATAGATATAAAGCACTTAAAAGACTGGTTATGTATATATTTATCTATCTATCTATGACTCAGTAAATATTAACTCTTACCTGTTATTATTCTTGTTTTCCACACACACTCCCAGGTATGATAAAGCTTAACTAATGTCATCTGTTTACAATCTCTGAAGGGCCAAAAATTCCTTGGTGAGGTTGTAACTGTGTTTCTTCTGAATTAGGCATCCTTAGAACATATATCCTTAGAAAGGGTGTGAATAATGATGTAGCCTGAGCTACACATTACTACACATTAAGAGTGACCTGCCATGTGTTTACTAGTTAGCAAGAATTCCTGCAGGTATCATTGCTAATATTCAACCTGTAACTTACTATGCAGCCTGACCCTTTATAAATGGTTTGCTTATTTTTAGTCAGGGGGGACTCTTAAGAATTAATCACCTTTTATTTACTCTGGAAGAATAAAAGTTACTTGGGAATTCCCTTACTAAATTTCCCTCATTTCAAAAATAGCTGAATAATCCCAGTTGAACAGTTTTTATTTTTGAATGAACATATCTATCCCAGGTAAATCTAAAGCATTTATTTCTGAATGAAAACTTCTATCCAAAGTTTATTTAATATAAACTTTTGTGCAATTCTCTAGATACATCTTCAATTGCCATAACCCACTGCAAAGGGCAATAAACGACACCTAGTTGTTTTTTTTTCCTAGAAAAATTTTTGACACAGTTACTAAAGTTTTCTTAAAAATGAGTTGAAAAAGATATGCATAGTTTCAGAGAAGCATTCAGGGTGTAAAGAATATTGTTCTTATGAGTATTCAAGAAAATAGTTAGTTGGACATGAGGAAAAATGAAAGGGAAAAGGTTTTAGGCAAGAAATACTTTGTAAATTACTAATTGCACAAGAGACCAAACAATGCCAATAAAGATATATTCTTTTTTTTAAATATAAACTTATTTATTTATTTTTGGCTACATTGGGTCTTTGTTGCTGCGTGCAGGCTTTCTCTAGCTGTGGAGAGCGGGGACTACTCTTTGTTACAGTGCGTGGGCTTCTCATTGTGGTGGCTTCTCTTGTTGCTGAGCAGGGCTCTAGGCGCACTGGCTTCAGTAGTTGTGGCGTGCAGGCTCAGTAGTTGTGGCTTGTGGGCTCTAGAGCTCAGGCTCAGTAGTTGTAGTGCATGGGATTTGTTGCTCTGTGGCATGTGGGATCTTCCTGGACCAGGGCTCGAACCCATGTCCCCTGCATTGGCAGGCAGATTTTTAACCACTGCGCCACCAGGGAAGTCCTAAATATATATTCTTGAGAATATCTCCCGACTCCAACTTGTCATCTCTAATCCTGACTTTGAATACTTTTTGAAATTTATTTTGTGATATATGATATCTCCATTACAAATTCTGATACATTTGCATTCTATTATCTGTGAGATAGTATTACTAAAATAATAATTTATTCTACACATAAGAAAAGTGAATATATTTATGAGGTTCTAAATTTTTAAAAGTGCAAAATGTGCCTACATAAAGCAGAAAAATGAAAGCATGTCCAATACATTCATTATTAAACAAGACAGACAGCATTTGAGGGCATCCTCTGATTTCAGAAGGTAATTTGTTATGCTTCTCTTGACTTTTGCAAAGTGATGGATCCAAAGATCAATTTTTTTGAATTTTCTGTAGCAAAGAAAAAAACTCTTTCAAGGCCATGGCTGATTTAAGGTTAGTTAGATATCGTTTGCTGCAAAACAAATCCCAAAATTTAGTGGCATAAAACAATTACCATTTTATTATGCATACAGCTTTATGGATCAGACATTCAGACATGCACAGGTTGGATGATTTGTCTCTGCTCCATGATGTCTGGGGTCTGAGATGAGAAGACTGAAATAGTTGGAAGTAACTTGACAGACTGGGGACTGGAATCATCTGGATGCATTTTCACTCATTTATCTTGTGCCAGTGATGGGATGACTCAAATTTGGGTTTAGCTGGAACTGTCAACCAGAATGTCTTTATGTGGCTTTTCCATGTAACAAGGGCTTCCTAATGGCATGGCAACCTCAGAGTAGTAAGACTTCTTACATGATGACTCAGGGCTCCAAGAAGAAGTGTTCCAGATAACAAGATGAAACTGTTCGGTCTTTCATGAGCTTGTACACTATATTCTACTGGTTGAAGCAGTCACAAGCTTGCCCAGATTCAAGGAGAGGTGATAATAGACCATACATCATGATGAGATAAAGAAAGCATCACATCAAATAATTTGTTTTATGTTTTAAAACTGCCACAGTCCTAAGTCCTTGAGAGGCTATCCTCACCGCTTTTGAGGTATGGTGCATTTGCAACACAAAACATTTCAGAACACTTGGTGTTTCTAGAGTTAGGATATTAAATATTCTAGATGAATTCTAGCTATTACAATATTAAATAACAATTTCTACTCTCTTCAATTATCCGCTATACCTAATAATTTAAAGAACAAGGTCTATGTTTAAAATATTACTAGGTAGACAGGGATTTCTAAATATGTCTTGTAAACAGATGTTTTCATTTAATACAGATTACTGAGACTTCCCTGGCCATCCAGTGGTTAAGACTTCGCCTTCCAATGCAGGGGATGAGGGTTTGATCCCTGGTCAGGGAGCTAAGATCCCACAGACCTTGCGACCAAAACCCCAAAACATAAAACAGAAGTAATACTGTAATAAATTCAATAAAGACTTTAAAAAATATAATAATACAGATTGCTGTATCCAAGTCAGTAAAATACAATAGTATTTGAACTGTCATACTGCTTTTTCATGCGTTCTGGAACCTGGAAATACTCTCTTTTGGATAATTGTCATTACAATGATATTTGTTAAAATGGAATTCCACATACACTTCAAAAGCTGACAAAATACTGAATGCAACATGTTAATAGAATGAATAAAAACAGAGAGCAGTGTATTTGCCATTGGTAAGTCTCATTTAAAGGTACTGTGTCCAGGATGGAATTTTATAGTTCAAGAGAATAACAGGGAATTGAAAGAGTATACAAAGAAATCAACCAAAATGATGATTTGGAAAATATAACACTGTTTTTAAAAGTTTAAATTATGAGGAATATTTTCCTTTAATTAATCTTTTACATTATATAATATTTTGTTGTATTTAAATCATTTAATATGTGTATGTCACATTGGATTTTTACAAAAGCACTGACATTTTTTATGTAGCAGAGAAATGAAATCAAACAGACAAATGCAGACAATTAGGGGAAGAGTCAGGACAAGAATTTTACACAAGATCACATGATATTAACATCACCTTGAAGACTGAATAATTATGATCCTTTTAAGAATTCAGAAAAATTTTTTGTGTCATAAGTCTCCATAGCAAAATAAATATGTTTTTACCTCTAGGGGAGAAAAAAAATGTTAAGGAAAAATAATTAAATGCCATAGAACTACTTATGTTAGGATTGTTTATACAAACTAATAACTTGGGCTCAAAAGAGTATGAAAACACTTGCAACATCTCAGAATATAGACTTCTAAAAACATGCTTGTAGAGATTTTTTACTAGGCTGCACTTCTTCCTGAAAACTGATTTAAATGAGAGTGAAGGAATAAAATAGGTTTAAACCTACAAGGACAAAGGAAAAGGGAATAGACATAACAACAAACATGGCATGTCAATAAAATTCTGAAAGCCAGAAAATGGATGGAAAGTGGTGCTTGATTTAGAAGACTGGGGAAATATAAAATCTAGGTCTACAGGAAAGAAGCCAATAAGTAAGATTTTCATGTCAGACTCCACTAAGGTTTAGGGCTTCGAGGCACCAGGTACAACTAATGAAAAGATGTTGGTCAGTTTGGAAGTTTATAAGAAATCTTTACACCCTCTGGGTCTTGCCCTTGTTTGAAGAAACAGTAAATTCCCTAACTAAACCCAGCAAAAGTATATGAAAAGATTTACCTAGACAATCTCTATATTCAGTGATAAAAGCAAAAACTGAGTGAGCACAAAACACTGTTCTTAAAAAACAAAACAAAAAAAAACTGGATGATTAAGTAAATGTTAATATAAAAGATCCCTTCTGCCTCTAGATTCTCAAAAGCCCTCATTGTGGGGCTTCCCTGGTGGCGCAGTGGTTGAGAGTCCGCCTGCCGATGCAGGGGACACAGGTTCGTGCCCCGGTCCGGGAAGATCACACATGTTACGGAGCAGCTGGGCCCGTGAGCCATGGCCACTGAGTCTGCGCCTCCGGAGCCTGTGCTCCACGATGGGAGAAGCCACAACAGTGAGAGGCCCACATACCGCAAAAAAAAAAAAAAAAAAAAAAAAAAGCCCTCATTGCATCACTTTGTGGGAATTGAGGCTTGGGGAAAGGGAACAGGAAAATGATGATCTGGCTACTGTTATTGCTGTGAGTAGTAAATTGTCCTTTTTCTCTGACCCAGTAGTTTTGTGTCTTCTACCAGAGTCCATGAAAATGAGGCATGCTAATGTGTTTGCTTAAATTTGGGGTAAAATATCAGCCCCTTCGCAGTTCTTAGCGATCATCAATTACAAAACAGAAACCAAGGCTCAGAGAGGTGAGGGGATTTGCTAATGCCACACAGCAAATAGAGAGTGAAGCTTGTTTATGAACTTCCTGTGTGACTGCAACTTCAAGAATTTGAGTTACTGCTTTTGAGAAGGGAAACCTGGCAAAAGGGATTCAGGGGCAGAGATTTATCTGTGTATCACTTTCAAGTGAGATATAGCTGGCTTTCTGTGGTATGACTGTTAAGAATTACCCACATATGTTTTTTAACATTCTTTTTTATTTTTTAAATTTAATTTAATTAATTTATTTTTTATACAGCAGTTAGTTTGTATTAGTTTATACAGTTTACAGCAGTTTATTAGTTATCTATTTTATATATATTAGCATATATATGTCAATCCCAATCTCTCAGTTCATTCCCCCCTAACCACTTTCCCCCCTTGGTGTCCATACGTTTGTTCTCTACATGTGTCTCTATTTCTGCCTTGCAAACCGGTTCATCTGTACCACTTTTCTAGATTCCACATATATGCATTAATATACAATATTTGTTTTTCTCTTTCTGGCTTACTTTACTCTGTATGACAGTCTCTAGGTCCATCCACATCTCTACAAATGACCCAGTTTTGTTCCGTTTTATGGCTGAGTAATGCTCCATTGTATATATGTACCACACCTTCTTTACCTATTCATCTGTCAATGGGCATTTAAGTTGCTTCCATGACCTGGCTGTTGTAAATAGTGTTGCAATGAACATTGGGGTTCATCTGTCTTTTTGAATTATGGTTTTCTCTGGGTATATGCCCAGCAGTGGGATTGCTGGGTCATATTCTATTTGTAGTTTTTTAAGGAATCTCCATACTGTTCTCCATAGTGGCTGTATCCATTTACATTCCCACCAACAGTGCAAGAGGGTTCCCTTTTCTCCACAACCTCTCCACAACCTCTCAAGCATTTGTTGTTTGTAGATTTTCTGATGATGCCCATTCTAACTGGTGTGAGGTGATACCTCATTGTAGTTTTGATTTACATTTCTCTAATAATTAGTGATGTTGAGCAGCTTTTCATGTACCTCTTGGCCATCTGTATGTCTTCTTTGGAGAGATGTCTATTTAGGTCTTCTGCTCATTTTCGGATTGGGTTGTTTGTTTCTTTAATATTGAGCTGCATGAGCTGTTTATATATTTTGCAGATTAATCCTTTGTCCATAGATTCATTTGCAAATATTTTCTCCCATTCTGAGGGCTGTCTTTTCATCTTGTTTGTGGTTTCCTTTGCTGTACAAAAAGCTTTTAAGTTTCATTAGGTCCTATTTGTTTATTTTTGTTTTTATTTCCATTTATCTAGGAGGTGGGTCAAAAAGAATCTTGCTGTGATTTATGTCAAAGAGTGGTCTTCCTTTGTTTTCCTCTAAGAGTTTTATAGTGTCCAGTCTTACATTTAGGTCTTTAATCCATTTTGAGTTTATTTTTGTGTATGGTGTTAGGGAGTGTTCTAAATTCATTCTTTTTCATGTAGCGGTCCAGTTTTCCCAGCACTACTTATTGAAGAGGCTGTCTTTTCTCCATTGTATATTCTTGCCTCCTTTACCAAAGATAAGGTGACCATATGTGCATGGGTTTACCTCTGGGCTTTCTATCCTGTTCCATTGATCTATATTTCTGTTTTTGTGCCAGTACCACACTGTCTTGATTACTGCAGCCTTGTAGTATAGTCTGAAGTTAGGGAGTCTGATTCCTCCAGCTCCATTTTTTTCCCTTAAGATTGCTTTGGCTATTCAGGGTCTTTTGTGTCTCCATACAAATTTTAAGATTTTTTTTGTTCTAGTTCTGTAAAAAATGCCATTGGTAGTTTGATAAGGATTGCATTGAATCTGTAGATTGCTTTGGGTAGTATAGTCTTTTTCACAATATTGATTATTCCAATCCAAGAACATGGTATATCAGTATATCTCTCCATCTGTTTGTGTCATCTTTGATTTCTTTCAGCAGTGTCTTATAGTTTTCTGAGTATAGGTCTTTTACCTCCTTAGGTAGGTTTATTCCTAGGTATTTTATTCTTTCTGCTGCAATGGTGAATGGGATTGTTTCTTTAATTTCTCTTTCTGATCTTTCGTTGTTAGTGTATAGGAATGCAAGAGATTTCTGTGCATTAATTTTGTATCCTGCAACTTTACCAAATTCATTGATTAGCTCTAGTAGTTTTCTGGTGGCATCTTTAGGATTCTCTATGTATAGTATCATGTGACAGTTTTACCCACGAATTTTCCAGAAGAGTAAGTTTTACCTTCCTTTAAAGCAAGTGAAACTCTAAGAATGATCTTCTTTAAAATCAGCAATGAACCCTCAGACCGTGAACTTTTCTTATGTACCATTACAATATGCTCTTTCTTTTGAGATATTTCTGGATGGCATTGGTTATAACAGTGAGGTATTAAAGCAATGTGATTAAGCAACCCCATTCTTTATGATCCTTAGCTTCACAGCAAGAGTGGCAAGTGTTTAGGCTGAACAGACAATAAGAATTAAGCTTAAAAAACCACAGCGTGATTTCAAACATGTGAAGTTGCTGCTGCCGACTAATGGTTAGCCTTGCCCAACATCTGTTTTTCCTACTTCTTCTGATTCCCTTCCAACTATGGGAACCACAGGAATTGACTCCAGGCAAACAATGCCCTGGACGTGTGATGGTAATCTTTGCCACAAAATAAATGAGCTGGTCTGGAAAACCTCACTTTCAGAAGGAGACTCACTTTTCTTAATATATTCTAATCTTTTCCTGAGATACCTACTTCGTAGAAATCATCAGTGAGGTTGTGGACTGGGTGAAAAAGAGGAGAGATATATAATATTTCCCAGAAAATCTAGAAAAGTACATTCAACTGAATATTATTTTTTCGGTTGTTTTTGTTTCAAGTTCTTAACACAGTGCTGGAGAAAGAGGTTTAGCGATCTAATATATATATATATATATATATATATATATATATATATATATATATATATATATATATCATTAAAAATTCAAATCTACCTTGGTAGCATAAATTCTACCAATCTCTCCTAGCTTCTCAGAGCACTTGAGGGAGCCCAGCAGCTGCAGAAGGTTGGGAGAAATAGAGCAGAGATAGACACTCTCTTGCTGGTCTCTCCTCAGCCACAGTCTCAGCTCCCAAATCTGTTTTATAGTTATGGAAACAGAGGCTCTAGATATCTGAGCATCAAGATATGCAATTAATAAGTGACAGACTCCAGATTCAAATCCAACAGACCGTAACCTCAAAAGAGTAATGTTTCTATTTCTTTATGCTGTCCTCCCATTGGAAAATGCCTTAAGGGGCGAGAAGGACAAAGAACAGTAACATGCAATAAACAACACCAAAACCCAAATTCTCCTCATTTTGGAGTTTTCCTCAGTTGAGCCTATTTAGTCCCCAAAACTCAAAAGAATAATGAAAGGTAAGTAGAAACCACAGATTATTTAAGAGCAAATTAGGATCAAATCAAAATCTTCAATATGATACTTTTTCACTGAGATCTTCTTCAATTATTTTTTTCTCATAGGAAAAGCACTATGCAGATGAATGTAAGAACTATGCTTATCCATGTCTATTAGTATGTAAGTATCATGAGATCAAGGTATTTATGTTAGTTACTGGTATATCATCAGTACCTGGCATGGTGTTGGTCATCTAGTAAATTATCAATAGCTGTAAGTTAAATACGTGAATAAATGAAAGAGTGCTTTAATCATCAGTTTTTGTAGTCAAGTTCAACTTCAGATAGTTCTATCTATGGACTCATTCCCATCAAAGTTGTGGACTAATAAAGATCACACCTGGAAGTATATTAGAAAATCCTTCTTTACTAGTGGGTAAAGTCTAGGATTCATCTTGTGGCCTTCTTAGGTGTAGCAGGACCTCATGATTTACGTTTAAGCCATGCTGAACCAGCTAAGCAGCATGTTTCTACTTTAACCTCCACTGTGTAAGTCATACCTACATGAATCCTACCTTCTGGGATCAGAAATCTATCCTATTGCATAGAAAACAAACTTACGGTTACCAAAAGGGAAAGGGGCAGAAGGAATAAACTAGGATTAACAGATACACACTGCTATATATAAAATAAACAACAAGATCCTACTGTATGGACAGGAAACTATATTCAATATCTTGTAATAACCTATAAAGAAAAAGAATCTGAAAAAAACATACATATGCATATATAGCTGAATCACTTTGCTGTACACCTGGAGCTAATACATTATAAATCAACTATATTTCGATTAAAAGTTGTTTTGAAAAAAACTGTCCTATTGCATAAAGCTTTGATCTCCAGTCTATCTTTATCTTCTTTCCACAAAGGCTGGACTGATCCTGTGTTCCAGCAACTGACTGGTTTGCTACCTTGCTAGAGACATCAACTACTACACCTTACTCATCTTCTGGAAACTATTATATAACATGCAAAGATTTATATTATTTAAGGTATTTAAACTTTTTCTTAAATTGTACATTCTTCAAAAGCAATGACTTTTGCACTTTTAATCCATGTATTGAGTGCTGTGTTATCACTATAATATACATCCAACAAATGCTTGTTCATGGACTAAACACTGATTGCACTAGCAATTTTCCTCTGATATACAGTATGATAAAACTGAGAATTTAATATTTCAGTATAGTAATTCAAAATAACCATAATGAATTTGACATTGGTATTTCTGATTTCAACCTATGTGTTTAAAAAAACAATATCATAATTTTATTTAACCTAGTTCCCACTGCTCATAATACTATTTTCTTAGCTTTCTCATCAAAGACATCCATTTGAGAACTATTCAGCAGGCAATTTAGTTTACATAAGTAGCCTTAACACAGTTCTGAATAAAGCAATTCATGTGATCAATTCCTTAATCCTCATAAAATGTGCTCAGAAAAAAAGGAAGAAAAAGTAAAATTTCAAAAGGACTTCTCTGATGTGTAAAATTTAGAAAGCTATTAACTCAACAGCTACTTTTTAAAGACAACAAATACTTATTAAACATCTTTGAAGTGCATAATATAGCATTAACTCCTGTGAAGGAGATAAATGAGTTAAAAAGAAATAGATTTCTACCTCTGTAGTGCTTAGGCACCATTTGCGTAGTATATGTATCTAACTTTAAGATAACAACATTTGTACCTACTTTAGTCAGCTTGTACTGCAATAACAAATAACCATAGACTAAGTGGCTTAAATAACAAACATTTATTTCTCACAGTTCTGGAGGCTGAGAAGTTCAAGATTAAGGTGCCAGCCCATTTGATTTTTGGTGAGAGCCTTCTTCCTGGTTTGTAGATGGCTCTCTTCTCAATGTATCCTCATATGGCAGAGAGAGAGAAAGGAAGCAAGTTCTCTTGTGTCTCTTTTCCTAAGAGCACTCCCATTATAAGAGCTCCACTCTCATGACCTAATCACCCCCCAAAGGCTGCATCTCCATCACAGTAGGGATTAGGGTTCCAAAACATGATTTTGAGGGACACAAACTTTCAGTCCATAGCAGTACACCAATTAAAGTTTCAGATAAATAAGAGTTCAGTATAGACTGGAGAAGATTCTTCCTGTGAACATAAGAATTAACCGTAAGCGTTTTGAGGTGAATATAAATAGAGTTGGGGAGATTATTTAATCATGGAAAACAGGAACACTAGCACATATACAAAGAAAGGAAAGTTGGATATTTTCTGAAAATGAGTCAGTACAGATTGTAGTGCAGTTCAAATGATGTCAATGTTGCTGTGTTGTCTCTATTGAAAGTGCATCTTAGAAGAGAGGGGGTGGAGGTGGAGATTGATTAGCAAAAACACGGTGCTTACTAGACACATAATGCATCTTCCAAAAAGGTGTATTTTATTAGCCAAGAATTAAGCAGGAAATAGGTTGAAAAGAGTTTAATAAAGGAATTGTCTACAGGAGTGTGAGAGTTTAAGGAACAAAAAAAAAGGTTGGTGGGCTTCCCTGGTGGCACAGTGGTTGGGGGTCCGCCTGCCAATGCAGGGGACACGGGTTCGTGCCCTGGTCCGGGAAGATCCCACATGCTGCGGAGCGGCTGGGCCTGTGAGCCATGGCTGCTGAGCCTGCGCGTCCGGAGCCTGTGCTCCGCAATGGGAGAGGCCACAGCAGTGAGAGGCCCACGTCCTGCAAAAAAAAAAAAAAAGGTTGGTGAACTACCCAGGTACTAGCAACGGTGGGAAGCCATTACCACCCCTAAACCTAATATGGCAAGAGGAGGGAATGCTGTTACTCTTATGAAAACCCAGTGAGAAATGTAGCCTTAGAAGAGGACCTCCAGATGGAAGTCACAAATAGAAGAATGAAACTACTGGCAAAGCCACTACCTGGCCAGGGCTGAGATAGCTTTAAGTGCACAGATCACTTCTGTTTCTCTCCCTCTTCCATTTTCTATTGTTTCTGCTTGTTAAACCAGTGGTTCTCAACAGAGGCAATTTTGCCCCCTGCCCCAGGATGTTTGGCAATGTCTGGAGACATCTGTGATTGCCATTACTGGAGGACATGTTATGACATCTAGTGGGTAGAGGCCAATGGTACTGCTAAATATCTTACAATAGGTAGGACAGACCCCCTCAACAAAATATTATCCAGCTCCAAATGTCAGCAGTATCCAGGTTGAGAAACTCTGTTGAAATAACCAAATTTAGTTGGAAGCCAGAGGGTAAAGAGGCTGATTGATACATTCCATTGGCATCAGCCTTTTGGGACACAGAGTAGTGTAGAGAAGGGCAGAGAAAGAATATGTGGGTGGAGAGCTGTCAAACAGAGCATAATGAGTGAATAAGTTCAATTTTTTTCTACGTATTTGTTTTCAAAATACTCAGCTAGCTTGATAAAAATATGATAACATGTTTAAAAGTTTTGCTATATGATGTAATAGGGCATTTGTTGCAACATCTTGTAATTTAACATGTCAGTTTTAAAAGAGAATTGATTTTAAAAGATAATTGATTTATCTTTAAGCTTCAAAAGCCTTAACCCTGTAGTCAGGACAAAATAAGCAGAAAAAACTATAAAATATACTTAAGGAAATGGGTCAATCAATAGCTTACTGAATTGTTCCAACTTAGAAAATACATTTAATATATTTAATTTTTGAATTTAATTTTACATCGAGGAATAACTGTGTACCTGGTATTTTCCCTTCAAATAGCATACTTGCTTAAATATAGAGGGAAAAACATATAGAAAGATGAAGTCATGTTTCCAAACCAAATCAAAGTGGCTTATAGCAGTACTGGAAGAGGGCCTTTATTTTCTGTCTTTTATTACAAATGTAATTCTCAAGTCCTTTCCTCCCAACTACTTAAATCAAAATTGTATGATGGTCTTTGTTATGAGATTTTTTTGTTTTTATGGTTTTTTTGTGGTACGCAGGCCTCTCACTGTTGTGGCCTCTCCCGTTGTGGAGCACAGGCTCCGGACGTGCAGGCTCAGCGGCCATGGCTCACGGTCCCAGCCACTCCGCAGCATGTGGGATCTTCCTGGACCGGGGCATGAACCCGTGTCCCCTGCATCAGCAGGCGGACTCTCAACCACTGTGCCACCAGGGAAGCCCTGTTATGAGGCTTTTTTAAATTTTATTTTTCTATGTTGTGTCTAAGTGATACTAAAATAAAATGAAAAATTAATTATCTTCACTTTTTTTACATCAAATATTTGCAATACATCTAGATATAGGGCAACATGCTTCATTGATCAAGAGGTTTCCTTCATTTGTAGATATTTAGAATCGTGTATAAGTTCATTGTGTGTCTAGAACGCCATCAGAATCAGAGTTTTAACTAGCATATAAAGAGGTAATAACATAATTTCCAAAAATGCATTTAAAAATTTAGTTCAGAAACTCAATATTTCACTAGCAAGTGATTGATGTAAAATACAACTTTTGCAACAAAAGAACTGTTGTGTGGATAAAAAAGCAATTCTAGTAGTCTAAGCCAATCAACTTTATAATATACAGTTCAGACTGTATATTATAACTTTTTTATATACAGTTCAGATTGCTTTATAGCTAACAATTCTTTCATATATATTTAAATTTCAAGAGGTTAATTGTTTGACTGCACCTTCATCTCAGCTCTGGTAACTGAAGTAGGTGGTACTAAGCCCAGCAACTCACTCATTACAGCCCTGAAATGATTTATTTTCCACCCTTAAAACAAACTCTTCCAGCTCCTCAACTGCGGTTTACCATGTGTGAATGCAGCCTCTGTGAATGAGTAGTAACTACATAATTTAGTTGCAAAAGAATAACCATTATGACATTCAGATCCTTATCATTATGTTGCGTTTCCTGTGCTTATTTAACAGTAGTTGGTAGATCTGCTCTTATAACAGCTCAACAAAATAAAACCTTCAAAGTATCAATCATAAAACCCCATATTTGGTTTCGTGTGTGGAGATTTTAGACGTTTATTAGAAATCCTTAGCTTTTTGCAAGTAACACATAGAGTTAGCCTCATGTATAATTGTTAATTAGATAAAATGTCTTCAGTGTCTTCATACTACACTAGCAGCTCATTTTGCTCCTGTCTCCACAGTCCAGATGAAACACTTTTGCTTGCATACCATGTAAAACACTTTTGAAATACTATGTACCCTCTTGTTCATTTTAAATTTGATAAAAAAGGACTATGATTTTAAATAGTAGGGAAGGATATGTTTTCCTGAATATTATATATTATAAACTTTAGTGCTTTAATTGTATTTTATTATAACCTCAGAGTAACAAATTTAACTCATTCAATTTATGGGAAATGTTACCATATAATCCAGTGGACAAAGTCAGTCCTCATTGTCAAATCAATTTTGTTTTTTTGTCAAAAAGAACCAGACTTTATTTTTAACATTATAATATATATATTCATATGTAAACCTCCTCACTTTTGAATTTCAGTCCTAAAATAGACAATTAAGGGAGAAAGTGAGTAATGGAGTGGAACCTTGCCTGGAGTGGGTCACAGGGATAAAATTGGACATAGACCCCATGAAGCTCTCTTTGCCTGGCTTTTACTGAGAAACACATTCCTTTGTTTGATGCCCTGGAGATTTTTGGACCATGGGCTGAAAAGATTCTCCATGGGAGGGAATATGCCTTCTTTTTTAATGTCGTAGAATGGCAATTGTAAAAAGGGAGCTGAGACAGGAGAGTTGGCAGACTAGAAATGCTTTCTTAGGAAGAACAATAATAGGAAAGAATAACATGGAAGTTGAGGATTTGAATATTCATTCCTTTAATGATCCTGATGCCCACCATACCCACTGAGAAGCTTTCACATGTCCTTGGGTGTGTTTATACCTAAGTTTGTAGACCACTGTAGTAGATCAATGGTCTTTGATTTTCCTAGTTCAAAAATCATATATTTATACATATATAACAGGTATATTTCCTAATCTTGATCCATTGGAAAATTATTTATTTACTATTATTATCTAAGTTTCAGGTGTGAAATTGAAAAAAAATCAATTGTTAAATCTTAAAAATACACATTCAATATACATTGATGTAACGGACATTGTTCTAGTTGCTTGGGTTATATCATTGTGGTAGACTATACTGTTATTTCCAGTTATCCACTCCTCCTGTGTAGGCGAATTGTCCACGCTCAGACTTACCATGAATTCCTGTAAGTTCCTCATTCCATTGTCATATGATGCATTCTGGCAAAGCATAGTGAGTGAGCCCATTATGTGTCTCATCCAAGGAGAAGCTTTAAAAGCTTTGCTAAATGTCTTGGCCATGTGCTCTGGTTCTACAATAAGCACATCCTAGAGAATTGTTACACCTTCCCTATATCTCCTCAACCTGGCCTGAGAAGATACAGACAGCTCAGCAGAACCCAGCAGGATCCAGCAGAGCCTTGGATGACTCACAGCCTTGAATAAAAAAATAAATGTTTTTGTAGATGGCACTGAGAGTTGTTAGTTATGCAACATTTATTGCAACAGAAATTTACTAAGAGAACCAATGAACAAAATAAACAATATTCCTACTCTCAGGGAGGTTACAGTCTACATATGCTTGGTATATAAAAGAAAATAATATTTGACCAGTATGTGGTCAAATATGACAACTTAAGTATTTATTCCTATTCTTTTTAGTTTGTGTTTTTTTAAAAAAAAACTTCCTTTGATTGGTGATCTTCAAAGTTGTGGGAAACAAAAGCAATACGTGCATAAGGCACTTATGACAAAATTTACACTTTTGATTTCCTTGTACTGATCCTAATTCCACTTGAAGCAATAATAACAAATGAAATATGTTGTCGTTAAATGAATTAATTCATCTTGCAATGAAGAAAAGAAGCTATTTGGAGAAAGAAGCTTGAATTGTGCATAAAACCCTTATGTAAACCTAAATTGTGAATGAAATCATTAGGCTGAATGAAAATTTTTATAATGTCCTATGCAATGTCATCTCTTAGAGAGTGAGGTTGTTTAAACCTTATTCCAGAATTTTCCCTCTTCCCATGGACATTTACTTCTCCTGTGTGCCAAAATCCCTTCATTCAATTCACACTTATTGGGTGTTTTTGATGTACTACCACCATTCCTATAGGGCCTTTCTCCTCCTGGAATCACAAGTATCAAGGAAGTTTAAATGTTTTATGTTTCCTTCTTAACATATATTTCCTCTTTTTTACAACAGGCTTTATGAAGTTAATGCCTCAATCCTAATACCAGAAATTTCAGGAATAATTCATTCAAAATGAGTATTACCATGTGTGTGGCACTGACATCAGCATGGCTGATACGGGAAAAAAGAAGAGGTGGGGGGAGGGAGAAGGTAAGAAGGGTTCTTGCTTTTATACTGCTTACATTCTAGAAGTCAAGGGAAAAGATGAATAAATAAGTTTTTAAAATTCTATACACACATACATATAGATAATAATAAGTTGAAGTTTTTAATTGATTTGTTGGCAAACGCTTTGCTGAGAAAGTGATAAATGAGTAAGTGCCCAAAGGCTGTGAGGCAGCAAGCCTTGCAGACTTCTAGAGGAAATGAATTTTGAGCAGAGGAAACGGCATGTATAGAGAGAGGCCCTGCTGTGGGAGCACGTCTGGCAGGACAGAAATAGAAAGGAATGAGCAAGGGAAAGGGCAGATGACTTAGAGAGAGAACAAGGGCCTAAATCACATTGGGTCTCAAAGGCCCTTGTAAGCATTTGGCTACAACCAGAGGCCGCTGGAGGATTTTAAATAGGGAAGTGGCATCATCTGACTTCTTTTTAACTTAGTTACTTTGATCTCTGTGTTGAGCAAACACTGAAGGGCAGGAAGGCAGAAGAAGCAGAGACCAGTTAGGGGGAGCTGAATAGTGGTGAAAGATGCCTTCCTGGCCTGGTCCAGGAAGGCATCAGAATCCATGACATACTATTACTTGAAAGTGGTCATATTTTATACTTTCTCTTTGTGGACATGTAATTGTCATTCCAGAGATAGGCAAGTGGGATAGATGAGAGATTTGCTGTAAAACCATTTGCTGTAAAATAAACATAAAATTGAAACAAATAAAATCTCCACTAGAGGGTTTAAGGGCCCATAACAGAAACATAGGATAAACCATTCGTTCAAACTAAGTAAGAAACTTTGCTTGGTTTAGACACAGAAAATACATACTGATAAAGTTTCTTAAATTAACAATATTCTTAGAAGTTCAGTTTATGGCCCTGCCTTACACAACTAAAAAGGTCATTGAAAATGTACATTAGCAAGAGGTCTCTCAGTGAAAGATGTAAAAGAAAATGTCGGTGTTATAATGTTATATTTTTGGATACTTTGTACAGATTTAACTATAGTAATAGATTATTTTCCTTATACTTTTAGCATATATAGGTGTTCAATAACAATACAGAACTTAGTTTATTAACTTCATTTTAATCATATCAGAAAGTATGTATTCTGCTATAACTTTTTTCTTTTTCCTTTTTTCTTTAATTTGGGTATAGTTATTTTACAATGTTGTCTTAGTTTCTACTGTACAGCGAAATGGAGTTCCTTGTGCTATTCAGCAGGTTCTTATTAGTTATCTATTTTATACATATTAGTGTATATATGTCAATCCCAATCTCCCAACTTTTTTCTTATACTTCATTTTATGTTTGTAAGCTGTGGGCTGTTGATCTATTATGTATTATAGATGAGGTTCATTTATTTTCACTGTTGTTTTGTATCACAGTGTATATTTTTCCAGTCTCAGGTTGACAGATAGTTTGAGTTGTTTCCAATGTTTTGGTATTATCAACTAGTCTATAAATACTCCTGTATGTGTCTCCTGGAACATAATGCTGGAGGATGTCATGGTATTTTTCTAGAACTGAAATTGTTTGAATGTAAGATATCTACATCTTCAACTTTACAAAATCATGCCAAATTGTTTTTCAGAGTGGGGGCACTGGTTACACTCCTGTTAGTCACATGCCTATGAATACATAATATTAGCTGGTCTTTCCATTTTCCCCCATACAAGTATGTATAAGATGATGTCAATTGTGGTTTAATTAGAAATTCCATGATTATGCTTATTAGGCATGTGTTTCTTCTTGCATGTAAATATTTTACTTTTAGGAGTTGCTTGCATTTTATCATATTGATTTTTCCCTCAATTTGTTTCTTTGTATGTTCTGAATATTAATCCATTGTTGGTTATGTAGTCTGTAGTTGACACCTCCTAGGTTATGTCTTGCATTTTTCTCTTAATGTTTTAAAAAATGTAACATGTATAATGATAGCTCTTTTCTGTTCCCCAAGGATATTTATATTAGATATAATAATACTGGAAGGATATTATTTTGACTTTTTAAGGAAGAAGAAATCCACTTAGAGGATAAAAGAGACTCCCAAAGTCAGTCAGAATTGTTTTGAAATCCAGATTATGTCCTAGGTCATGCTTTTTGTCATGCTTCAGAACAAGTCATTTTTAGAGCACTTCCTTTTAGAATAAATATGTTTTCTTTATGAAGGTTGGATCCAACTGGTATTTTTTTTTTAACTTCTTGGAATATATGACATATTAATTGAGTCAACTCTAGATTTTGGATTATGGTGTCCTTAGTTACTTCCTATTGGTACTCAAGCAAGTAAAATCATTAACTTTGCTTACAGCCAAAACACATCAGACCAGTAAAGTCTGTAGTTACAGGTGTAATACAAAACTAAAATATCATATAATTTTAATGGTCATTTGATTTGTGTCAGAGATATGGAGGCAAAATCCAATTTTAAGTTTTTAGAATGTTGTAAATACCATGAAAATTGGATAGTCATTCATTCCAGGTACTATCCAATAATCCATTATTTAGTGTAGTATTTCTGTGCAAAATGAATAAAGACTGTATAAACTAAGTTGACTCATGTAGCACAAAGAATGTCTACTTTTACCCCAAACTTCTGTGTTTTAATAGAAAATAGATTAAAAGACCAATGAAATATTTTTCTATTAATGAAAATATTATTTTAAACAAAAAGAGATGGAACTGTACATTATGACTAAGCTCTTTATGCTGAAGTTTATTATATATTTTAAATCAAACCAAAAAAGTTTAAGAATTTGTACCAGTGTTTGGTCAACCTCAGAGCTCACATATTTTTAATAAAACCCTCTGTTTTGTGTTTACAATTGCTTATGTGGCTTCTTCATATGGTCAGCAGCTGGGAGTTATGCAACATCAAGACCATAAAATGTTCTACGTAATTCCCAATGTTCTCCTTATGCAAAATCATAACAGTAGCAGAGTTATGAATTTGAGCCTTAGATAAATAATATATTTTAATGCATTCTGAGAGAAATGACCTTAGTGTTCTACAACAATACCAAAACACCTGAGGCACTCACAAAAGCTATAAAACTGAGTGTCTGAAAGTGCAAATGTTGGTGCAAAGGGATACAGAATGCCTATTATCACTGTAGGCTGTATGGAAAAGCATGCATTTTGGAAATTGACGAGTTTGTATCTTAATTCTCCTTCTTACTAGCTGTGTAGTTTATTTTAACCTGTAAAATAGGACATTTCACTAGTTTAGGTTAGGCTACAGTAACAAAACCCCTGAAAACCTGAGTAGTTTATAAAACAATTACTCAGGCCATGTGTCTGTCATGAATTCACAGACTTCATCATATCTGCTCACTCTGTGACACAGCCTGATAGAGAAACCACTATCTCAAAAGTTGTGATTAACTGAAGCAGAGGGAAAGAGCTCCCACAAATAAATAATTCAGTCCAAAAGTAACCGGCACTCACTATACATTCCCACCCAGTTGTGGTAGAGTCTGAAAGAGCAGTCTTATCATCTACCTGCAAAGCAAAGACCCAGAAATACTAGATGCAGCATGAAGGATCACCACAGTGCTGTCAGGAATTCACTAATAATCTGCATAAAATTTCTGGCATAGTGTTTATTAAATGCAATGGTAGATATCTGGAAGCATTCTTCATTAGGTTATTACCAAGCATGCAATATTGGCATTAGGGAGAAAAGATAAAATGACATCATCTAGGAATAGAGTTTGTTTATACTTTATAGTCCATCTTAAGTTTCTTTGGTGAAAATATTTTTAAAATATACAGAGTTTTTTTTATTTTAGAATATTTAAAATGGCATTATCATCATCACAATTATCCAGCTAATAATGAAAACTAGAAGTTTAGTCTGAAAATCAGAGGACTTATGTTTTCAGATACTCTTTGGATCTTTTCTAAATGTAATAAACATGGCAGGAAATTTTTTTCATGAAGTAACATTTTAATGAATAATTCAAATGAAGAGAATCAAACAATAAATTTTATGGTTCAACCCTTTAATTTTTTTGACTAGACCCAGAAAATTAATTTTTTCCCCCAAGGCCATTTGCTGGCAGGGGTTGGGAAATTGTCTCCTTCATATCTTCTCACCCTGTTGTTGGTGGAACAGCTAGACAAACATGTTCTGATTTCTAAAAGTTTGGTGTTTTCTAGATCGTTCCTCACAGAATAGTATGTATAGCATTTAAATTCCTATAATGAGTGAAGAAAATTTACTGCTACATCTCAAAACCTCTGCACAACTATGAAAAGCACAGTTTAATTCCATTTGTATTCAGTGAATATTATCATAAAAAATTGTAGATTTATATCAGAAAGTAAGTCTCGAAAGAGATCAAGACAAGAAAAAAAATTGGTAACTATGTCTGAAAAAAATGAGTCTTGAAAAAACATTATGTGTTCCAATCTTGACCTCCAGATAGATGAGTGACTCATAATACAAAAAAGTTAATAGCATATTATCTATGTTATTTAGAATACAGGTTTGTATTACTATAAATCAGACATTATAACCCAATTCTAAGTTATCAAACTTCATCACACAAGTAACTGATTGATTTCTGTTTATTTATTTATTTGTTTATTAACTATAGTCCCCGTGCTGTACATTACATCTTCAACACTTATTCATCTTATGACTGGAAGTTTGTACCTTAGACTTTTAAAATTATACCCTAAAACCACCCCCAAAAAGGGAGGTGAATATATCTTTTTGAGGCATTTTATTTAGAGACAAGGAATTATATTACCTTCTTTCTGAAAAGGGGATTTAACAACCTTAACCATATCTGATACTTATCTAAATGTGAAGGCTTGCTTACCACTTACCTTAAACATACATATCTCTGTAAACTTACAGTGAATATATATATGTTTAAAAATACAAAAAAACATATCTACTGATTCTTCAATAAAATTATAATCCAACGAATTTTTAGAAACTTCAAATAATAAATATATATATATATATATATATATATATATATATATATATATATATATATAGTACTTGGGAGATTTTTTTAAGGCACAGTTATTTTCATTCACACTTCTAGAATAAATTCATAACAGAGTTTCTTTTTCATGGGGAAGAGTTATTATTATTATTATTTTTTTGCGGTACGCGGGCCTCTCACTGTTGTGGCCTCTCCTGTTGCGGAGCACAGGCTCCGGACGCGCAGGCTCAGCAGCCATGGCTCAGGGGCCCAGCTGCTCCGCGGCATGTGGGGTCTTCCCGGACCGGGGCACGAACCCGTGTCCCCTGAATCGGCAGGCGGACTCTCAGCCACTGCGCCATCAGGGAAGCCCGGATGAGTTATTTTTTTCATTCTTCTGTCTTGGATAACTGACCCAACCTGGATCAAATATATTACATTCCAACCTTTGTCATACAATATTACTCTGGCAAGGTTAACTGGCACAAACTTTACCAGGATCAGAAACTGATTCTTAATCCCTCTTGAGGAACGAAGCTGGGTGATATGATTTGCAAGATAAATAGAGACAGATCAACTCTGTGATCAGTACTTTTAGCCACTCTACTTTATTGCATCTCACTTGAAACTAAGGCACTACCGAGTATCAGGAAGGGAATGAAACTACAAATTATGTCAGGAGGCAGGTGAGTGTTTATTATCCTGACATCTGAAATATGGGAACAGAAATTGTTATCATTTACTTATTATAAAACAGATGTAAAGTTGCTTACTGTAATGTAATAATCAATAATTCAAAACTAAGTTAAAAAAAGAAAAACAATAATCTATAGCTAACATCATGCTTCATAATGGAAGACTTGACTGCATTCCTCATTAAATGAGGGTAAGGCAAGGATGTCAGTTCTCACCACTCATTCAACATGGCAGTTAATGAGGAAAGAAAAGGAAATAAAAGGCATATAAATAGGAAAGGAAGATATAAACTTTCTCTATTTGCAGATGACATTGTAATCTACATAGAAAATTCCAGGAATCTACTAGTCAATCTACCAATCTATTCTATACAGTAGCAATAATAACATGGAAACCAAAATTAAAACCAGTACCATTTATAATCACTCAAAAATCAAAATACATAAGTATAAATTTAACAAAACATGTACAGTATTTGTATACTGAAAATTTCAAAGCCCTGAAGAGACATAATCATTTTAATAATCCGGAAAACTGAACATAGCAAGGATGTTGATGATCGCCAGATTAATCTATAGATTTAACGCAAACCTATCAAAATTCCAGTAATATATTTACAAGTATTTCTAAATTTACACATTCTTTGGGATTTATAAGGTTTAATTTTCAAAAATATAAGTGTATTAAAAAGCATAATCTTTAATGGAACTTGGGGTAAATTACTTTGTAACCAAAGAATGCTCATATTTGAAGACCGTTTAAGCCTTGTACATCTGCATTTGCAGTTTGGGATCCCAGAGTCGGAGAATATAGCATAACATTTTATTTTATACAATAAGTAAAACAATTCATATAAAACATAAAAATGGGCAACTTATGTTATTCTACTTAAGTGAGAGCATCATGAAGGAGCAATAGGAGTTGTGATGGCCAGCCTCTCCAAGACAAATAAAAGAAATAAATGAAATATTTAGAAAAACTTTGTCAATTCTAAAATGATTCTTATCACGTGTTCTACCAAACTGAATGTGGAGAACAGAATATATTATTCTGTGAAGGTAATGGTTCACTAAAAGACAGAATTAAATAAAGTCATGAGATGCATTTTTTATATAGAAAACAACCAAAAAAATTTACAGTGACCAAGAAAATGCTCCTCCTCAGACTGGTTACTTCCCCTTGGTTGCATTTCAGTTCCCATGTGACATGTGGCATTTTTTATCTTGACACATTACAGTCTTAAACCTATGACCTTCCAGAGAGTTTAGTGCAGTCAGAATTTATTGCCACAAAGATAAGAGGATAATTTAGTTTTTCAAATACAGTTTGGATAAATGTCGAGGCAACCTATCACCAACCCAAAATCTCAAATGGAGAACATCTTCAGTAAGTTCCACTCCCATGATATAAAAAGTAAGACCATCTGTGATCAGTATTTGATGAGTAAAATAATCTTTTTGCCTGAAATATTTTTTCTATTTATAAATTCCACAAAGTGAATTTAATTGGGCTGTAAAAATCCAATGGCTCTTAATATTTCAAAACTTATTAAAATGCAGAGAATTGTGAATTCATCACTGGGAAAATTTTTTGTTTGTTTGTTTACCCCCCAGTTCTTTCTACTGCTCTTCAAATGACAAGTTAATGGAAGCCAGCAAAAGAGAGCTTGTATTTATCTCTATAATAACAAATAGCTAGTTAATGAACAACACAACAAAGAATCAAATATGACTCTAAACTTTAAAATAAATAATGAAGGAGGTTAGTAAGTAGAGCTAATAAATTAAGATTACTAGCTGAGGTTCAGGTCACAGGGGTTAAGGTCACTCATACATTCTTCAATTTAAGGAGAGTAGGGTTAGTAGCTTGAGAACAGAGGCTTTGGAAAAAGAAATATCTGGGTTTGAGTTGTATCTCTGCCATTCACTTGCCGTGAACATGGATAATTCATCTTACATCTCTAAGTCTCAGTTTCCAGAACTGTAAAAGTGCATAATAAATAAGACCAATTTCATAGAGATGTTGTCAGATCTTAAGTGGCTTAAACTATTATAGTGTTTTATAAAATACCTAGCACAAAATAATTATTCAATAAATCTTAGCTATTTTGAGTCCTGCATACTCCCCAGGAGTTTAGAAAAATGTGGATTCCTTAAAGACATGAATACCCTCTAGTTAGTCCACTTCTATAGACTGACACCTAATTCGATGGCTTCTGGGAAAAAATAATTAAGGAGAACAAAACACTGATGATTTTATTAAGAAGTTAACCTGTTTATGTGCTGACCTGAGTTCATTTGTTCAAAAATATTCATTTACATTTATACAGCTATGACATTAATGGTTTTTCTATAAGCAAATTGGTAGTGGAACTGAACATAGTATGGGATTAATGTTGTTTTTGCTAGACAATAAAAATTATTATGGACCTAATCATATTATCAAAATTAGTACCTGCTTTTTATGGAAAATTTGAAGTGCAGAAAGGAGAAAATTGGATGAATTTACTATAGTTTATGGCCTGCTGGGTTTTATTTTTACATTTTTTTCATGAGCACTTTCTCATGTCATTAAATTGTCAACAAAATCCTCATTTTTAATGGCCGTATAATGAGTCCAGTGAATTCTGAAAACTATTTACAAGTTGCTTAGTCTCTTTGAATCTTAGTTTCCCTGTCTGCAGCATGGTGATGATAATAGCCACCCCAAAGGCTTATTGTGGGGGCTAATGAGGCAGTGCTTGTGAAAAAGCTGGAATGGTAAGCTAGAATGCACTATACAAATGTTAGTTAGTATTAGCTCTATTAAGCCAATAAAGGGGAAAAAAACCTGATGCGGTGAATATTGGCAGAATAAGAAAAGCTTTGACTGCTATTTTATAGTGATTTTCTATTTCAAGAGGAGGAATGGGTTTTATTGTCTCTCCCTTTTTTTTAAAACTTATGATTACTATTGCTACCATATAATTAGAATAAATCCTCCAGAAAATAGAGGTAGAAGGAAAGTCAAAGTCTGCAAGTAGGCAGAGAATAAGAAGAAGTAGGAAGATTTACCTCAAGTGGCCACCACCATTTTAAGAATTAAAAAATATTAAATTGGATTCACACAAATATTTTTAAATCTTCATACTTGTATTTTTAATTTTTTGAATGTTTTGAGATGTATTTTGCTTTAGAGAGCATCAAAAAGTGGGGTCCATCCTCCATTCTACCCTTACTCCCTCATTTCTTTGTTTTTAATAAATTCAAGTATTCAAAAGTACCTTTTATATTTGGGGGGGAAGATTTTAATTTTATAAATATGGGTGAATGTTCTAATAACATTCTAATGTTCTAATAACATTCTAATGTTCTAATAATAATGTTTTTGTTACTCTCAAAAAAATCTCTTGGTAATGTTCCTGTCACAGTAAAATATAGAAAAACGTTTGGGTGGGTTTTGGTCTACTGCTTCTTGGGAGGTTATGCTTCAAAAAATTGAAATATGTCAGAGAGCCACACACCCAGTTTTATTGTTAAGCACAACAATCTACTTTATCTTAGTAAAGTTCAACATGATGAAAAGCAATTCTTGTGTACCAAAAGCAAATCATAAATATGCATTGGGCTGAATGATAAAAGACTTGAGTTCTACCACCGATTCTGCTGGTTCTGCTACCAGTTTGGGCAATGGCTACTAGCAAGCAAGTATAAAAGGCTTTTGTTTATAATGCAAATCAAATCCCATCTCACACATACAAAGGTGTTTTGCATTCATCTGTCATTTCAACCAGAATTATTGTGAAGTTTTTCCTCTCTCTACCTCCAGGATATAGCATTTTTTTTTTCTGATTTATATGGTCCTCATTGAACTCGTCTAAATCTTCCCTGTGTTTATTATATCACCACCATCCTTTCTTTTTTCAAACCTTCTTTCTTCTTTTTTAAAGAGACATAAAAATATATTACAGGGCTTCCCTGGTGGCGCAGTGGTTGCGAATCCACCTGCTGATGCAGGGGACACGGGTTCGTGCCCTGGTCCGGGAAGATCCCACATGCTGTAGAGCGGCTGGGCCCGTAAGCCATGGCCGCTGAGCCTGCGCGTCCGGAGCCTGTGCTCTCGCAACGGGAGAGGCCACAACAGTGAGAGGCCCGCGTACCGCAAAAAAAAAAGAAAAAAATATATATATTACAAATGTAAGCTGGAATTAGCTTCATGTCCTGAAATTACAACTTGGCTCTCATGAAGGCCACTGAGAGTACCTCAACATCTCTCTGCAGTTTGTGTAGAAAAATCATAATGAAAGATAAAGAATACTTTTTTCCTCCTTTTCTGAATATTTTAGAAGAAAAAACTAAGGGATGATATGTGAACAGAAAGAATGTTATTTGAATATCACATTGTTTACATTCCATTTGGGGAAATATGACCTATAGAGGGCAAATGATTAGCAAACCATGAAACCTCATACATATTTGATGAATCAAAAAGTATTTATAGAGTGGCTAATAAGTAGCTAACCAATTGTTCAACTGTGTGGTCCAGATGAGGACAGTAGGAGTTAAGAGCAGAGAGTACCTACATCATCTACATTTCCAAAGATTTTTGTCTTAAACGTTATGAGCTCCTATGAAGAGTGTTTGGTATGTTGGCCAGCAATCAAACCTGTCAACTGCTTTGAAGATAGTTAGGTTTCCAAAATGAACTCTGTAATAAAGGCAGGGAAACTGGATGGGCCAAAACAGAGATAATGAGTCCATTAAATGAGACCACACTCATTGTCTGAATGAGTACTTGCATCTGAAGAACTTTCCAAAGGAGACTAAGCTTGCTTAACTTGGAAAAGCCTCGGAGAAAGAGTAGCATTTGAGCCCAGCTCAATAACCTCATGCTCTTCTGAGCTACAAATTGCTACAATAATTTAGTAGGTTTACCATGTTCTTTATATACTTTCCCAAATGATTTTAAGTCATATGCTTATTACCTGAATTCAAACTAATTTTGTTGTGATTGTTTTTTGGACTCTAACACCCCTAAAATATTCTATGAGTGTAAAGAGTTGAGCCAGGCATTGCTTTATGTTCAGCTCCTGGCACTTTGTGAGCACTAAATAAACTAATCTTGGGG
Source organism: Pseudorca crassidens (assembly GCF_039906515.1). Taxonomy (NCBI): domain Eukaryota; kingdom Metazoa; phylum Chordata; class Mammalia; order Artiodactyla; family Delphinidae; genus Pseudorca; species Pseudorca crassidens. Next base: position 90,574,042 of record NC_090297.1, read on the forward strand.
TGATATGGAATGAATTAACCTTGGGGTGCTTTAGAACCTGTGCTAGCAATGGCTGATTTGCTGAGTTTTGTTGAGCAATCACTGATGTTCATTTTCAATAATTGAGTTGAGAATTGCTCCTACAGTTCTTCTCCTCTATTCTTCAAGGTCACACGTGCTCTGTGAAAAGCAGAAGTAGCCACATGTTTACAGCCCAAGAGATTCTTCATGCTTCATCTGGTTCAAAACCCCTCTTCCTACTTGGTTTTCTTGTTTATATCCAGGGTCCTTATACATGAATTTTTCTCTTTGTCTTGAAACTGATAAACAACTTGAATATGCTACTCAGATTTTAGTTTTGATTTTGGTTTTACTTGTGAATATTGCTCCTTGAATAGCCCATTTTCGTGACAGCCAAGCTAAACCAGCTCAGCACCCAGGGAAGGATAGCTCAGGTCTCCAGATTGTCTGGAATTAAAGAAACTGACAGGTTTTTTCCAGGACTGGGATTCCCCTGGGAGTGCCCCATCGTGCCTGAGGGGACAAAAAAAATATTACTTCCTCATTTTCCTAAGATCTAACAATTATATGTAGTCCCTAAGGTGCTCCTAAATTGGCATGTTGCATCGTGTCCCAATGAGGTTTTATATATGTAAAAATAATCTCTGTAAAAGACTTGTAAATGGTTCTTTCCTTGTTATTTATTAATTTAACAAACTCAGAATAATTTAAATAAACTTTCTGATATACTTTCCTGGGATCTTGAGGCTGGTTAAAGAACTAATATTGACTAACCAAGGTTTTGTTTTCACCTCTGCATTATCTAACAACAAAATATTGGTTGGTTCCTTGCTTGCTTGTTTGCTGTGTTTGATTATGAACACGCTTTTCCTGCCTCTTGGTTTCTGACAATAGAACTTAGTAAAGCAGAAAATCTATTAAAAACCTACTCCTGATTTGTTTTTTTATTAAAAAATAATATGGATAACATTAATCTGAATTTTGGGGTTAGATATTTTCTTCTGGTTCTAAAATTAATCAAATAAAAGTTTTCCATTCTTTTTATGATCCAAAAAACACAAAGTTTTTAAAGTAGTCATGATTATATTTATTGACAGCTTTTCACACACTCATATTCTGGTATGTTGAAATACTTATCTTCATTTTCTGATATCCTTTTATTACACTTTTACATTATTATTGGGGAAAGAAGAAAAATTCTAATTAATATTATTGATCTCTTAGAAAAAAATACATGGACTGTTAGTTGAAAATCTGGCCTATACCTTTTTTCCTGAGTTCCACAAAGTATATTTCCAACAGCCTATTGAAATGTCAAACTTTATCGCACACTGAACTTGTCTTTCACCTACAAGCATCCTCTTCCTCAGGTTAGTCCTCATTCTATAATCCTTATCTTTTAAAATAGTGTACACCATCAATTAGAAGCCCTGAGTCACCTTTAACTCCCATCACATGGTTTGGGTTGTTTTTTTTTTATTCTCCAACATCAAATCAATTAATAAAAACTGTCAATTAAATCTCAAAATTATTTCTTAAATCTGGCTTTTCCTATGAATCTGTACTGCTGCCACCTACTCAAAACATAACCATGCCTCACTCAGACATGCTTCAGCCACCAGAACTTTCTTTGACCTTCCATCTTTCATATAGCTACTAGATTTATTCCTTATAAAGTAAATCTACAGTCAATTATTCAGTCATTTTGTCACTTTTTTATTCAAGAAATACTCAAGCAACATCATTTTTGAGCCCAAATTTGATTTTGCGTTCCTTTTTAGGTTGCCCATTATAAAGTTTGAGCCACTTTTATAGCTCACCCACCACAGATGTGTAAATTCATTAGTGAATGCATTGGCGCACCGGCTTCATTGCTCACTGAATTTTATATAATTCCCTCTTATTTACTTTTTCTATTTGGTTTCATCGTTGTGTTGTGTATAACTTCATAATTAAGTTGTGCCACAAGATGAAGCATATATATAGTCATCCATTCACATTTCCAAACCTAATCTTACTGACGTCAAAAAATCATTCTGGAGTCCTTATTACTCATTAGATAAAATACAAAAAGCTTAGCATTGCTGCATTGTCTGGTCCCTACAATTTTTCAGCATCATGTCCCAGAGTCCTGTGTTCTAGACCACAGATCTTCTAAGGAGTCATAGAGTAAGCTTTTCAACTTACCATGTCTTTGTATTTTTTGTTTGTTTGTTTGTTTGTTTTGTTTTTGTTTTTTGTTTTTTGTGGTATGCGGGCCTCTCACCGTTGTGGCCTCTCCCGTTGTGGAGCACAGGCTCCGGACGTGCAGGCTCAGTGGCCATGGCTCACGGGCCCAGCTGCTCCACGGCATGTGGGATCCTCCTGGACCGGGGCATGAACCCGTGTTCCCTGCATCGGCAGGAGGACTCCCAACCACTGCGCCACCAGGGAAGCCCCTGTCTTTGTATTTTGATGATATTATCAAACATGCCCTGAGGAGCACAAGTACTTCATAACATGAAAATAAGAATTTCCTAATATAAAAGTTATAGTATCAAGTAAGTTTGAAAAGTGCCATATAACACATTCTTCTTATGAAGACCCCGACTGCACAATTACTTAAACCTAAAGTAGTATTTTTCAAACTTAAAGATTTTAAGACTCACCTGAGACATTTTTTTTTAAGTCATGGATTATCGGGCCTATTTAAAGGAAGATTCTGAATCATATATCTGAGGTAGGCACTGTGGTCTGAATGTTACTCCCCTCCCAATTCACATGTTGAAATCCTAATGCCTATTGTGATAGGATTAGGAAGTATGGCCTTTGGGAGGGTCTTTGCTCATGACCCTCCCAAATCATGAAGAGACTCTCATTCTCTTCATGAATGAGATTAATGCCTGTGTGAAACAGGACTGAGATCCGAAGCCTCTTCCACCATGTGAAGACACGATGAGAAGTCTGCAACCCAAAAGACAGTGTGGACTTAAAAAAAATGCACAACGTGAGAGTTGCAAGTTAAGTTTTATTGGGGGCAAAATCAGGACTGCAGCCTGGGAGACAGCATCCCAGATAGCTCTGAGAAACTCCTCCAAAGAGGCAGGGGGGAAGGTCAGTATATATGTGATTTTGGTGAAGGGGGAATAAATGCAATCAAGCACATATTTTTTACAGAAGATTTCTGCTAGTCTTGTGCAGGTTACTGCTAGTCATGAGGAGCAGACATCACCATGAAGGATTTTAGTGCTTTTCTGGATATAAGAAGATACAAGAATTAGGCTCATAAAATTGGCTCCTAAAAATATCTAACTATCTGAAGACCTGTTCTGCTAGTTTTTCCCAGAGCACAGAGTGCCTCATTTCTGCTCTCCACCTGAACTCCTTTCACGGGGTGTTGAAAGTCAGCAGCTGCAGCAGCACATGATTTAATCCTTGTAGAGGTAGATGGCAAGTGCCAATGGAAAATGCCAATTCATAGTTGACAGTAGCTTTCACCAGAACTCAACCATGCTATCACTCTGATCTCACACTTGCAGCCACCAGAACCGTGGAGAATAAATTTCTGTTTATAAGTTACCCAGCCTGTGGTATTTTATTATAACAAAATGGAATGGACTAAGACAGTGAGTTTGTGAAATCTGTATTTTTATTAACTGACCTAAAGTACATTTGTAATCCAGAAAATTTAAGAAACACTTGCTAAAATTTCTGAGAATGCTGCAATAAAGAGACCTTTATTACCTTTGTTTACCCAGTGTTTGCGAAGCATATATAGGTATGGACATCTTTTTTTATCTGACATCAAGTTCTCAGAAATGCTGGCTTATGTTATTCTCTCTACACAAAATTATCTTCCTAGCCAGGAAAATTCCTGGACATCCTTCAAGATGAAGTTCAAAGCAACTTTCTCTGTGAAGACTTCCCTGAGCTCTCCTACGCAGCCCTACTTCCAGCACTGTAACATGTATCTAGTCACATTGTATTATTTTAACAATGCAATTTATTTCCTTCCTCTATTTCCTTTCTCTGGTTTCTGAGTAACTTGAGGGCACTGAACACATACTTTACATGTTGAATGCATATGAATGAATAAATTCATGAAAGACTCCATGAATGAATGGTATGATATCATCAAGCCTTCTATAATAGAACAATTATGGATCAATCAGCACAAAATAATCAGAATTAATGGTATAGTCAAATCCCAATTTTGTTCTTTATATCAGTTTTGTTCTTTATATTTAACTCATTACTAGGGCATATGTTAATGTAAAGTAATCTTCACGTGTAATATTAGAAAAATCTATTCCTAAGTTTATGACTACCACCACTCACTATGTCACATTCCTCTTCTAGACTTTTCTTCTTGATCAAATCTTTCCTGGACTTTAAGACAGCAGGAGAATCAATGCTTTCTCACACTGTCATGCATTTACCACATTCCTCCTGAGCTAATAGCTTAAGTATACTTTTAGGATTTATAAGAGAGAAACAAGATTTCTATGAAGCGTTTATGTAGGCAGATTTTTATATGAGATACAGGAAAGATGACTTCAATATAAGTTTACTGTAATAGTTTCTTAAGAATCTCATTGTGGACTGAAAATATGGGCCCAGTATTTTTCAAAATTTTAATTTGATTGTTTTCATTGTCTTATATAAATATTTACAGAATACCTCTTAGTACAAATGAAGCGAAAATCTAAAACTGAACATTAGTTGAAATTTCGTGAAGATTCTTAGCAAGAGACAACTGCTATGTGTATTGAAATCAAATGTTTATTATCGTGGGGTCTCTTTTGGCATTATAATTTCCACATAGTTACCCAAAACAATATACAAGTATGATTTTCTTTTTTCTAGTCAGCAGACATGCAGTTTAATATCCTATAGTTAACTTCTCAATCTAAAAATTATTTTTAGAATAGAATGCATTCAATCAGTGACTGTAGCCAACTGTGCTGTGTTAATAAAAATAATTCTATTCAAGTTTAGACTTAAAAAAATAAAATACAGGATTTGTTTTGAGAAATGGATAATTATTGTGTGTGTTCTTAAAAATGCACTTTATCATTTAAGGCAACATGTGCATATGTTGTTTTCAATAATACATGAATTATGACTTCATAAAGCATATTACCATTTCTTTGAATTACTGATCATCTGCTTTTGAGTGAAAAAGCAGACTTATCTGTTTTTAACCTGAAGAATTCCCGCAACAGAGCTTTACATATAGAAGGCAATAAACCTCTGTTGATTTTATCTGTCAACTTCATTTAACTACTCACTGAGTCAACTATAAGCAACATATGGAACTCAACAGAAGAATGATCCTGATCTATGACGAAGAAAATAAATGGTAAGATAAAAGATTCCAAAGGTTAAAAAAAAAAGTAAAGAAGTTTCTAAATGTAGGAAGTCCTGCATGAAAAGCAGAGGCCTCTGGATTATTTCTAAATAGCCAAAAGGATTCTTCTGACTAGAAATTTATTGCATTGGCTCAGACAAAAATGTGGCTTATTTGTATATCTTTAATGGTGTTGCATTTCTCATAAGCCACTTATGAGCAGTGGTAGCTAACACATACACAAAGAAGCCACGAGCAAGGAGAGAGAAAAGCCACATTCCATTACACAAATGCATGTCCCCTTGGCTCTGTTCCTAGAGCAATGTGGGTCACACAGAAGGAGGCTTGCTGAGGTTTGCCAGCCCTATTTTCACTGGTACAGGGAACCACCTGCAGATTGGTTGCAAGGTTATGGGAAGTCTCTGGTGGTATTTCCATCAGTATGCCTTTGGTAGTTCAGTCTCTGAGTCCAGCTCCCATTCCTCTATTAACCAAGACAGGTGTGGTCAGATTCCTTTGGTCTTGATTCATTGGTTCTTATTCATGGAAAACTCCCTGGTATTTTTCCCAAGAAATAATAGCAATTCATATCAATTTTAGCCATTTAATTTGTTGCTAAATTCACTGGCATGCTATGTCACAGGGAATTATGTTATTGGATTCCTGAACTTCCTATTTCTCTGTCTTTTCTTCAGACTATTTTACTTTAACCTTGCACTCTGTAGAATAAAATAGTTATGCCTTTTACAGTAATGCCTGTACCTACTCATACAAATACAGTTTACATGCACCATTAAGCACGTTATAAATTGACTCCTTAGAAATCCTAAGAAAAGCTTCTTGATGTTTACTATTTCAGAATATGTCTCATAAATTAGATGTTACTTTGAGTTTAAACTCACTTTTGAGTGAGTTTAAAAAAAAAACCCTGAAGATTTACTAATGTCTGCAAAATTTGTATTTATGGTAGTTGGATGTTTAAGGTGTTTTCCTTTTTACTGATTCCGATTTTGTATATCTGAGTCTTTATACTCTGCCTCTGCATTTCCTTATGGTCTTTGTTAATACCCGAAGTGCATAGCCTAATTTGAAACATACTTGCTGCTGTTTTCAACTATATTCAGTTTGTAGGTTAAATATATGCGATAGAAATAACTGTAGAAAATGTGAATTTCTAAGGCTAAACATTCCAAATAGGCCTTTGCAGCCAGGAATGTGAGTTAGTCTGGGCAAGGAATGATAAACTTGGGTTATTTTAAAGTAATAGGCAATGGGTGTGAATCCTGAATTTAGAAGTTTATCTATTTAATTTATATGAAAGGTTGTGTTAGAAGAAGACTGGACTTGGAGGGTCTTGTATGAAATGTACCCAAGCACAAACAAGTTTGGTGTGTGATGTTAAGACCAGACACACCAAAAGTAAGTGATGCAGAAGGAAATGTGGTTCAACTTCCTCTGTCCTTGTCCAGCTGTCAGTCTCTGGTGTCAGCTACTTTAGTTGGGAAGGAAATAGGATATTAGAGTGAGTGAACAAATAAGGAGAGTGAAACAGGATGTACATGCTGTGATTAATAACAGCAAAGCACTCGTAGGTTTACAACTCCTGCCCAGACTAACTCACATTCCTATCTGAACAGCCTAGTTGGAATGTCTTTTACCCGTAAGCCTGAAGGCAGAAGCACTGACAGAAGAATGGCTTCCACATGCTTTCAATATGGTGGAAGTTTCAGGTGAAGGTCTAATTTGATTGGCCACCCTCATGATTTGGGTGGAGCACAAAAAGAGATACTTTTCACAGATCCACGTCTGTTTTTTAGGGAAAATAAGGTTAAATAACAAAACTGAAATGCTGTGGTAATAATAAATCAATGAAGCATATGCAGTAGCATATGTGAAAAATTCCGAACAGTAGTAAAGGCAAGAATATATGATTGAAACAAACAAATGGGCTACAGTGTAAAAACGAAGTCTTCATCTAAAGCCACTTTGCTACTGTTGCAAAAAACAACTAGCTCTTAGGAAGCATAAAATAAATTACATTTCTATAGTTACATGCTCTTTACCATAGGGACAAATATACACTTAAGTGATGTTTTTCAAATCAAATGTACAACAGATAATAACATACAGCGATATGCAGCAAATTTGGGGCACTGAGGCCTATGTTAGTCCAGGTGAGAGAAACAAGATGGTTTAATGTAAAATGTTTAGCCTCATGAATCCGTCTACATTTCAAATTATGTGCTTCCTCATTTGTTCAGCCACAGAGGATGGTCTGACTAAAATTAGGTTCATGAGGTAAGGAAAAGTAGACTGTCCTATCTCAGATCTTCTCTGTTCTTGGGGTTCAGGGATATTAGGTACCATGCCCAGGATTACACAGTCAGAAATGTGAAGATCTAGCATGAGAGTCTAGGATTTTTATTCCAAACTCTATGTCCTTTCTCCCATCTCACATATCCCTAAAGTTATGATTCAATCCCAAATCAAGCCACTGACCATACTGAAATAAATCACATAGGCTTTAGGACTCTCCCACTCATCTCCCAGTTCTCACTAGACCAAGCATAGGTCAGATTATTGATCTTTCTTATGATTGGTCTCAAAGCCTTATGTTGACACATCAGCAGGCTGAAATCTGGTTTTAAATTCTATGAATTTACTTATTCCTATAATTAAGGCTCATTAACTCTACTGTGGACCATAAAACCAAAGAGAACAAGCCATGTGTCTTCCCTCAAAAAATTCAGAGACCAGTGCAGAGACAGACAATAAAATGGACAATTACAATTAACCACACTAATATAGAAACTATTTTTTTTAAGAAAAGGCAAAAATAAAACTCTACATAAGACTAATAAAACTAATATTTAATGGCTGGCAGAAAAAGGGTAGCTAATGATAGTCACTGCAAAGCACAGAAGAAAGTGCAGAGATGAAGGCAGGGCCAGTAAGCGCCCTGGGACACCTTCTGTGTCCCTTTCTCCATCTATAAAAAAGGAGAGTATGAAAATTCAGTGGGTATGTCTCATCAATGTGTTAATATATATCCAGTTCTTTACAAAGTGATCCATACTGTATTTTATTTACATTATTATTACTCTATGAAATAATGTCCACATGATTTGTATAATTGGAAAATTTGGAATAATGTTTAGATATTTGTACCATTTTAATTGAATTATATGTTAGCAAATAAAACAACTTATCAATATATTATTTTAAAAATAGTATATGTGCATATGTAATCTATAGCCAAGACTATCCCTCAATAGCTATCTGTATTTATTCTTAAGGAGATCACTGTTAAGGATTCTAAAAATGAATTTTCGAAGATTTTTGTTCCGTATCTTTGTATTCTCCTTCTTAGTGTGGCAGAAACCTGAATATTGTGCATATTACTGAGATGTTTATCCTATAATAATATTACCTGGCATTCTCCTCATTTGTCTTTCCAATACTTCTAGTTTTACACATTTGTGGATATATAATAGCTCAAGAGTGTGGGCCAGTGGCTTGCTGCAATGAAAGAGGGAGATAATGGAGACTTAGACTCTAGTCTCATCTCTGTCGATAACTTGCCTAAAATCTTGGGTAATTCTTGGATTCCAACCCAACATTCATTCAATAAATGAGAGCTGGAAGTAAGGCGCTATGATAGGCACTATAAGAGTTGGGCTAATGAGCTGTGGTATTGTCATTTATGAATTTGACAGTATGCAGGGGAGATAAGATTAGCATAAAATAACAAAAATATATATTAAGAGTTATAAAAGCTACAGAAGTAAAATGCCATGAGAGCTTTTTAGGGGTACTATGGTTTTCAGCCGTGGTTACCAGGAAAGGCATGTTAGAGTACAAAACAAGAACACCTCTCTTCATTGCTGAAACACAATACTGAAATATTTTAAGTAATAGAATTTTAGGTAGTGTTACAGAAAGTAGAATACAATTGTTATTTCTAACTACAATAACTATGAAATTGTAAGAATTACCATAAAATGTGTTTTTGTTCTTTGAGCTTATAGAAAGTACTGAATAATGAATGTCAGAAATCATTAGATAGTGTGGATTTCATATGCATTCAAATATGTACTCTCCAATATACCTTAGTATTTCACATTCATCAGCCTATAATTTTTGACCTAAGTATATATACTTTCAAATTATAGCTTGTAAAATAACCCTTTACTTATTTAAGACAAAATTATGATACTCCAACTAGCTATATCCTAGATCAAATTTTCTGCCATTTTTGCCACTTGAAAATAAAGCAGCTACCTTTTCAGAACTGAAAGAATACTTTCTTTTAAAGCCATAAAGCTGTATTAATAGAATCCCAAACATTCCATAGTGGTGGCTCAACATGCTAAAATGTAAGTTCAGAAAGCCCATTTTGATCCAAACTGTTTACTCTGATTTTCAGCAGGGGACACTGAACAAGGGTCCACAGTTCAGTTCTTGAAACTGTGGTCTAGGTAGAGAACCACAGGGAGGTGGACTGGCAACTTTCAGAATGCCAAGGAGACAGGGCAAAGGGTTGTTCCTGACATTTTTCAGATGACTTTCTAAACAGAACTCTTCTATTACAGTGTTTGAAAGGGGGTTTCAGTAGTAGCAGAGAAAGATTCAGAGGTGGGGAAGTTGCTATTAATATGGTGGAAAACTGCATTTTGGTGGATAGAGTCAAGAATGAGAAGGAAAGAGGGGAAAAGTAGACAGAAAGAAAAGGCATTGACTAGTGGACAAAAATGCAAATGGCATTTTTTTATCAAAGCATCTCATTTGATGTTTACACAAAAATCCAAAAATATAGTGGGTTTTCTAAGACAGAGAAAGAAAACTATGTCATTAATCCAAGTATCGAATTTCACCTATGAAACCGGTACAGGGCAGCCATATTTAACAAAATGGTACAGGTGAAGCTTTGGATAGCACAACGGTCCCTGGAAAAGCTGTTCTATTTATTAGCCCTCAATAATACTTCCTTTTCATAGATTGGCAAATAGTCTTGTGTGCAAATTTGATAAGAATTTAATTCTGTTTTCAGTGGAAGTTTGGATTGAAAAAACTTTCTTGCAGAAATACTGATTCTTTGAGAAGCAACAGGCACTCATGCAGAAATAAGTTCTGCCTACCTAACAGAAATGATTTATCTATCTCACCCACCACAAGGGAAGTTCCTTTAGAGAAGACCCTTCCTTACATTATCTACTTTTGACACTCTGATGCTTACCACAATATCTAGTACATAGTAAGAACCCATTAAGCTGGATGAATGGAATTGAAATGTCAATAGTGGAGCAGAAACTACCTCCGTTCAACAGTGACCAGTCACAGACATGGGACTCAACTCCTTGTCTGAAATGCAGAAGATTATAGCTTAAATATAGCCCTTTTGGGGAACTTTCTGAACAATGTTTTTCTTCACAGTCATATCACAAGTTACAAAGTTCAGCTGGAGAAAAATCAAAAATGAAACATCTTCCCTGCTAATTCAACCATGGAAATTCAAACATGGCAATTGAGTTTTGGAAAGCAGAGGCTCTTTCATCCACCTGACTGACATAGCATTATCAGTTGACAGACTCATTACCACATCGTTATCAACTTACTCAAGCAAATGAAAATTTCATGAATACCTAGCTGTTGTGGCAGATGTTAACAGAGGCTGGCAGAGAGATTTAAAACATATTATGTACAAGTTTCTCATTTCTTATTACAAATTGTTTTCACTTTACTGATATGAATTGCAGGAATTGTCATGCTTTTCTCCTTTTGTTGTTTAGATCAGTATTCACTGCAAAACAGTTCTTTGCATTCAGTCCTTGCCAATTTTGATAAGGTGCAAATATTTTTTTGGCCTAGGTGAAGTGGTGCAAAATGAACATTTTTATACTATTTCTGTCTAGAAATGAAATTACTAAAACAGGTCAAAAGTGAATTTAGAATAATATCATAAAGGTGTCCTAAACTAAATTTTTAATAGAAAATCTATTTATTGAGATCTCTGCTGTAAGGAAGAGTGGATATTATTTTGTCATTTTAATGACAAAAGAAATGTTTAGTCAAGTCTAATCAAGACAAGAAAGTGTATTGTTTTCTACATTATTTTGCTTTTTCTTTCTTTTGATTTTTTAAAGTATTTGAACCATCTTTGTTTGAGACAGACAGGTTGAAGGGTTGAGGATGGAGCAAAGGAACCAGAGTTTGAATACATTCAACAGTCATGTAATAAACACTCTGAGCACCTAATGTGGGTCAAGCACAGCAGACATAGCTTTAATTAACCTCATCATTTACGGTTTAAAATGAATAAGACAAACATCTGTCAAAATTCTTACATCCAGATTCTCATATCTCTCTTAGACCAATACAATTAAGATAAGGAACTAATGTGTCTTCATATGGATAGAACATTTCTATAAGTGACAGCTTTTAGTGACTAGCAATCCTATACAAAGAAGGGCCTCACAAAATAAAACTAAGGTTGTAATATTGGGTCCTTAGACCTAATAGTAATTCTGTTAAAGAAAGAAAATACTGTATTTTACTAAAAAAGAAAAGATTTTAAGTTAAATTTCTAGAAGTATATACTTCCATTCATTGAACAGAAACCAAACCATTGATGTACTAATAATGTACATTTTTCCTTTTTTTTAATTGGAGTATAGTTGCTTTACAATGTAGTGTTACTTTCCACTGTACAGCAAAGTGAATCAGCTATACGTATACATATATCCCCTCCTTTTTTGGATTTCCTTCCAATTTAGGTCACCACAGAGCATTGAGTCGAGCTCCCTGTGCTATACAGTAGGTTCTCATTAGTTATCTCTTTTATACATAGTAGTGTACATACGTCAATCCCAGTCTCTCAATTCATCCTACCCCCCTTTACCCTCCTTCGTGTCTATACATTTGATCTCTACTTCTATGTCTCTATTTACACAGATGACCAAGAGGCACATGAAAAGATGCTCAACATCACTAATTATTAGAGAAATACAATTCAAAACTACAATGATGTATCACCTCACACCGGTCAGAATGGCCATCATCAAAAAATCTACGAACAATAAATGCTAGAGAGGGTGTAGAGAAAAGGGAACACTCCTACACTGTTGATGGGCATATAAATTGATACAGCCACTATGGAGAACAGTAGGGAGGTTCCTTAAAATAACTAAAAATAGAACTACCATATCACCCAGCAATCCCACTCCTGAGCATATACCCAGAGAAAACCATAATTCCAAAAGATACATGCACCTCAGTGTTCATTACTGCACTGTTTACAATAGCCAGGACATGGAAGCAACCTAAATGTCTATCAACAGAGGAATGGTTAAAGAAGTGATACATGTATATGATAGAATATTACTCAGCCATAAGAAGGAATGAAATCGTGCCTTTTGCAGAGACATGGATGGACCAAGAGACTGTTATACAAATTGAAGTAAGTCAAAAAGAGAAAAACAAATGTCATTGTGGAATCTAGAAAAATGGTACAGATGAACCTAGGCTGGACACTATAAAACTCTTAGAGGAAAACATAGGCAGAACACTCTTTCACATAAATCACAGCATGATCTTTTCTGACCCACCTCCTATAGTAATGAAAATAAAAACAAAAATAAACAAATGGGACCTAATTAAACTTAAAAGCTTTTGCACAGAAAAGGAAACCATAAACAAGATGAAAAGACAACCCTCAGAATGGGAGAAAATATTTGCAAACTAAGCAACTGACAAAGGATTAATCTCCAAAATATACAAGCAGCTCATGCAGCTCAATATCAAAAAAACAAACAACCCAATCCAAAAATGGGTGGAAGACCTAAATAGACATTTCTCCAAAGAAGACATACAGATATACCATATTGTTTTAAAAGAACTGGTTATCAAGCAGTCCTTAATGTAGCTCTGCTATAATTGGTATTTATGGCATTTTTACACGTTCACTTTTAATTTTGTAGCCATTTATTATGTAATTAGATGCAAACCATAATGAGCTTTTTTATATTTCTTAAGTTAAGGAGATCTTTATTTTTCTCCCCCACTGTGGCAGGTAGAGCAGATGATAAATGTCTCCCCTTCCATCACCCCATGGCCTGGTGTTCACACTTTTGTGTGATTCTGTTCCCTTTAATGTGGGCAGAACCTTGGGCTGCTTCTAACCAACTGAACCGCCAAGGCTGATGGGATGCTACTCCTGTGATTACATCACAATATACAAGACTGTCTTGATAGCAGACACTGGAGACTCTCCTCGCTTCCTTGATGAAGTAAGGGACCATGATGGCACTGCTCATGTGGCAAGGAACTATAGGTGGTCTCTAGAAACTGCAGGAGGCCACCAGTTGCTGAGGAAGTGTTTCCAGCTGACAGCCAGGAAGAAGCCGGGGTCGGATATACAGCCATGGGAAATGAATTATAAAAGCCACCTAAATGAACTTGGAAGTGTGTTCTTCCCATGAAGCTTCCAAATGAAACTCTGTGTGAAATTCTTGAGAAGAGGACCCAGTGAAGCTATGCCTCAACTACTGACTCACAGAAATTTTGAGTTAATAAATTGTGTGTTGTTTTAAGCAGCTAAGTGTGTGGTAATTTGATACGCAGTGATAGATAATGAATACACCAACTATTCAATTCTTGAAGTCTAAGTAAGTATAGTAATTTCTATAAATAAGGAATTCATTTTTGTTTTCAATAAACATTACTTAGTGTCAGCTACTCTTCTAGTTACTAGGCACATGGCAATAAACAGCAAGACACAATTCATATGCTCTAATGGAGGATGTTTTAATGATATTTAAAAGTTATAGAATAATTTTATAATTACAGTTGTGTTAAGTGAATAACAAATGATCAAATAGGGTCATGGGAATTAAGCAAAACCCTTTCCATGGTGTGCTAGTAGACAGTTCACAACAGGCTCTTGGCAATGGTAAGGGAAGGAGTCATGAAGTGCAGAATTTGCCTATTTCTATGCTATAAGTATCCCCACCATGGTCAATTTTAAGATACTAACATGATATCATTGAACATGGAGTTGAGAAGAAATAGATAATCAACTTCTGCAACCTGGTACAGGCATGCCTCCATACACCAGTGGGGTTCACTAAACTGAGTTAAACTGAGTGCTGAAGAATGAGTCTGACTTAACAAACAATGAGGGGAATAAAGAACTATCTAGAAGAGCCAGCTTGTCAGAGGTTCTGAAGCTGGAAGAGTTTCTTTGTCTGAAGAACTGAAAGAAGAATGTGGCTGCAGCTTAAAGGCTAAGGAGACAGAAATTCAAAAGGGGAGAATAAAGAATCAGGAAGGGATCAGACTGTTCAGACTGCCAGACATTATTCTAGGCTCCGGGGTTATGAGAATAAACCGGAGACACATAATCTCTATCTCATGGTGCTCACAGGGACCTTTACGTTAAGAATTTTAGAGTTTGGCCTAAAGCAAAAGGAAATAGTTGAATTATTATTGGCAAGAAAATAACAATTTGTATTTTTAAAAGATAACTGTTCTTTGGATAAATTCATTTTAAAAAGCACATGAATGTGTGTGGAGAAACCAATTCAGACAATGTTACTCACTCATGTCAATTCCTTATTATATAAAATAAAAATAATAGTACCTTTGTCATGGTTGTTTGGAGATTAATTTAATACAGATAAATTGTCTATAAAGGTGGGAAGATCATAGTAAGAAGACAAAACATTTTAAGAAATTTTTCACCTTCTGGTTTTCTTCTTTTACTTTTATTTTTTTCTTATTGTTGTTAAAATACAGGATGAGGTCTGTGATGAAGATGCAAATTTGAAAGTGGTCATCATATGTCTGAAGTCATAGAAGACAATATTGCAGAGAGATAATGGTGAATGAGAAGAGAGAGAGGGCCCAGTTCAATGCCATGCAGAGCTCCAAAATTTAAAGATTGACTAGAAGCAAAGGAACATTCTTCCTCTGGCAGAAAACTTAATGTCATCACGTATGTAAATGACAGGTTCGGTCTGCAGAACTATGCTGAGCTCACATCTGGATTATGGGACTCATTTCTAAGATCATCTTTATTAGAAGTGTGTAGAAAAACTGGATAGAGTTCAAAGAAAAGTAATGAAAATGATTAACGACTTAAGGTTGATGGATTTATGAGGAAAGATTAAAAACCAGAATGGGGTCCAACAAAGGCTGTGGGAGAATGGCTATAATTAATCTCCTAGAGTTTTAAAAGAGTAGTAAACATGGAGGAAAAAAATATTATTTTCCTTAGATTGAGAAAAGAAAAAGAAAAAAAAATTAGTCTATTAGTTCAAACATTAAAAGAGGAAACTGTGACATTGAGAATATAAATTTTGTAGAAAAAAAATTTCAAGGACACTGAAATATTACATTTTGAGACAATAAAAAACAAAACTGGCAAAATAGAATTTAAATTGAGTTCCATAGAACATTTCTGTGTGAGTAAAAATAACCCATATATAACGAAAAATGTTTTGTTGTCTTTACTTCCAGATAAAACAGAGCCTCGGGCTTCCCTGGTGGCGCAGTGGTTGAGGGTCCGCCTGCCGATGCAGGGGACACGGGTTCGTGCCCCGGTCCGGGAGGATCGCAAATGCCGCGGAGCGGCTGGGCCCGTGAGCCATGGCCGCTGAGCCTGAGCGTCCAGAGCTTGTGCTCCGCAGCGGGAGGGGCCGCAGCGGTGAGAGGCCCGCGAACCGGAAAAACAAACAAACAAACAAAAAAACAGAGCCTCCATGAGGGCAGAGATTTGGGTCTTTCCACTCATGTATCATCAGTAGCTGGAACAATGCTTAACACAGAGAAGGTGCTTAAGGTATAGATGCATTAAAAAAAAAAAAGTATCATCAAGATTTAAACTTCAAGATTATTTAATAGAGTTAGGGATGGATTAATGCGTGATCTATGGATAGTAAACAGAACCAAATTGAGACAAATTCAGCTGTGGGTGATAATACTCTCAAACTTCAACCCATTTATTGTAGCAGGCTTGCTGTAGAAAACAAATTAGATTACATTTTAAACAATTTTAAATTCATATATTAATAGGAATCTACTAATGTTTTCAAATATTAATTTTCCACATATTAATAAAATGTTACCATCAAAATATCTTACAGAAATTTAGAATCATAGTAAAGAGAAGAATGCAATTAAATGTTATATAAAAATTTCTTATTTTAAAATATGACCCATATATACTAGTTTGATATACTATTTTTATGGTATGTGTGTATCATAACTCTTTATTATCCCCAGATATGATTATAGAGCAGTATCCAGAAGATAAAAATGTATAATAAAATATTTTCTGTTTATTTTGATGGTTCTTAAATGCATAACCGTTATTAGCCAAAATTAACCTAGATTCAGACTTTCAGCCTAGGTTCAATCTTTCATGATTTGATATAACTGATCAGCTATGTGACTCCAGTTGAATTGTACTGTTAACAATTTTACTATACGGTTGTCTGTGATGGTAGAAACTATTAATAAAAAACAAAAATTGACTTTAGTCTCAACAAATTGCTATTTTTCAAATTACTACCTTAATTTCATTTTTTAAATGTCATTTCAATGAATAAAAATGTCTGTAAAATTAACCAAGTTTTCAAAGTTATTATAGGATCAATCTACATAAAACCAATTGTTAGGGAACGGATTTCATTGGATTGCAGTTTTTATAATAACAAAAATTGTATAGAAAGTAAAAGCCTTGTGACTATTTTAGTAACAAAAGTAGTAAGTAAAGATTCTATAGAAGGAATAATAGGTGAGCCTGTACTAAGTTTCTTCTTGATAACCGGAAATAACTGTGATAGCATCTTTTATGAATTCATTACTAAAATTCTCTTATAAATTTGGAAGTATGGATCATTTTCTATTTATGCACTGAATTCTGTACCAGTCTCACAGATGCCAGAAGCAGAATTAGTAAGGAAATGATACAGTAGAAGAACAATTAACTGTGACTTTAGGAAAACTCTGTCACCAATTAGATATGTTACTAATTTGCAGAGCAAAGTATCAGAGAAAAAAGAAGTCAGTGGAACAACAGCCCCAGAAGTCTACACTGGGATTCACCATGGATGTGTGATCCAGGACAGGACTGCCTATGCACAGGGGGAAGACATGTACTTAGTAGAGGCCTGATATGGGGCTATGAAGTAAGAGGTGATTCAAGAGATTGTGCAGTGCTGGGAGATGTTGAGATCTTGTCCTGACAAAATGGAGACATGTTGCTGAGCACCGTGGGCATTCAGTCAATATATTTTCAGTTTCCTTTATTTTTTGTGAACGTTGTTAAAGTTCAGTCTATTCTCAGTGGGGCAGCCAGATTGATTATTTTACAAGTCAGCCAGATTATATCACTTCTCTAAACCTTCCAATGGACTCACTTCTAATTAACATGAAAATCAAAGTCCATATAATGGCTATATTGCCCTAATTTATCTGATTCTTGTTAGGTCTTTTACTTCATCTGCTCCTGTCACCTTCCCTCATTCTACTCCAGCCACAATTGACCAACATGCTGGCCAACACACTAGAAATGGTCCAGCCACAGGACTTGTGTTATTGTTCCCTCCTGGATTACTTCCTCCATATATCTGTACAGCTTGCACCCTCACCTACTTCAAGTCTTAGATCATATATTACCTTTCAGTTGATCCTCTCCCTGATGAACATAGTTGCATTTTCAAAGTTTCCCCTCACAGTAGTCATCTCTATCACCCTTTTCTCTATAGTACTGTATATTTTAAAGTTGTTTTTTGTTTCTTTTTTCTTACTAAAAATAGGTTCTACGAGGGCAGGAGGGCAGATATTTTAATCTGTTTTGCTTACTGATGTATTTTTAGTACCTAGAATAGTGCCTGTCACATTGTAGGGACTTAATAAATATCTGTTGAATGAATGAGTATTCATATGGGATCAACTGATATTTAAAGTCAAAATTGTAGTAGGAATTATTAGATTGGCTCCTAAATGAGACCCTTTCCTATTTGAAAGTGCCATTAATTATACAAATATCTATTTTTAATAATTTGATCTTTGGATTATTATTTATTATCCAAATAATCTTGTTTAATACATTAATATTAATATATGATTGTAGAGAATATGGAAAATATCAGGAAGTGTGCGGGCAAAATTGTATTACTTACAATATGTGTCATTCATATTTTAGTGTATTTTATTCTAATGTTATACAACTACTTTACACATAGTTATGTGTCCAGCTTTTTACACTAATATTTACATTGTGGGTGATTCCCACATTCTAAAAATAAATAATTGAATATTGAAAATATTTAATAAATATTTGAATATTGTAAATCTTTTTAATGTCTTCAAATTATCCAATCTAATAAATGAACATATTTTAAATTATTTCTTAATGATCTGACCTGTTTCCAATTTTTCATTATGATAATAATGCCATTTATTTAAATTAAAATAGGTTATATTAAGAAATCCTATAATTATGTTGTCATGGAATAAAAAAATGGAATGATTGTATGACACCTCAAAATAATGTAATGACATAGAAAGTTTGTTTTTCTAAACTGAAATGGACCAACACACACACACACAAGAAATGGTCCTTTGTTGTGCCAAGCACATTGTGTGGTCACTATATTTTATAGCCACGAAACAGTCTAGAAAAGATTCAGACAGATCAGCCCAGTAGTAGCTGCGGAAACGGAGACTGACCTTAAAAGAGACTGAACTTTAAATTTGGGAGCTAGACTCCTAGGTTGTTAAAAATATGAGACACACTAACAAAGTCTCAACTGATTGGAGAGAAAACAATCAAGCAGTAAATGACTTTAGTGGTCTATAACTGACTATGGTGAGAAATTAAATTAGTTATGAAAAAGATGGTGTACAAACAAAAGCATTCTACTATGTAGTATTTTATTTTCTCTGTGAATAATTTTTTCAGAGGAGTGAAATATTCATTCACTGCTGTACCCTGAACACCTAGAAGAGTCCTGGCATATTGGAGGTGATCAATAAATAATTTTGGACTGACTGATTCTATATATGTAATAAATATATAAACATAGGTCTATACATAATTTTATACTAATGATTTACTCAGTTTCCAGAGTTAGGATCTGCAAGTCTTTCCAGATAGAGAAATATGAGATATTAAAGAAATTAAAATGATTTTATTTTCTTGGTAATCAACTCTGTAAATAAGACAGAAAATTTCCACACAAAAAGCAGGCAAGGAAGTTTTGAGAATCAAATTGTTGATCTATACAGTTTAAATTGAAGAGGGACTTGCTCCACTTTCATTTGTTTGCTTCTGTAGATGTAGTCACAGACAGCTAATAAAATAATTTTCAATTGCTTTGGGAAAGAGTCAGGAATTTCTTCAAATTTGATTTGGATTTGTCCTCTGCTTTACCATCAATAAGTTACTTAAACTGTTAAGGAGGATTGCATAGCAGTCAAGTGCCATTTATGTGGTTGGAGTGCCTTATGTTGTGTTTTAAAAATGTCTTAATAGATTGAAATGTATTTCTCATGTTGAACAATCCCTAAAGATTTCAAGACAATTATAAATTCACTGGAATTTGTTTATTGTTTCAACAAGTTTCTTCTTTTTCTCACTCAACCATTCCAGTTTAAATGTTTCTTACGTATTTTATGTTTTTCTGTAAATTGCTTTAAATATTTTGGAACAAACTGAGTATGAAAAAAATCAATATTCATTTAATAAATTTTGTTTAGCACTTGCTCAGTGCAAGACCCTGGGATACTTTTAGCAATTTCAACAAAAATCATAAAATAAATAAATAAGTAATTACCTTATAAATCAACCTGAAATAATTCTAAATCATCAGGAATTATAAAATTCTAAGCCATCAGGAATCATAAAATTGGTATCATGTATTATCATCCTTCTGACATTAACTAAATTACTCTGAATAACATTGTTTTAATTCAGACCTCAGTGATTTACATAAAGAGTAAGAGGTAACATACAATAAGATTCACTAAAAACATTAAAAGATCATTTTTCAAAAGAGACCAAGAAAGGCCAAATTCATAGTTATGTAATTACTATAACTGAGCATGAGATTTTGGTTTCATCTTTTACTATTTATGGGAAAAGTATAAAAGATAAACATGTAGAAGGAAATGAGTCTGGATGATTTAAGGCAGGGAAGAGGATCAAAGGATAATGATACATTTATATTTAGATAAAATTTAAAATTATTTTAACCCACATTATCCTATTTATAATTCATACCAAATTACATATTATTGTTTCTATTTTATATGAGGACACTGAGGCTCAGAGAAGTTAAGTGACTACAACATCACTCAATTGTAAGCAGCATGACTGAGATTGAAAAACAAAATTATTTTTAAACTTCAAGCTCAGTTCTCTTTTCTCTACCAGAAAGGGTCTGATATCATTGTTTCAAATAAATATTGTTTAAAACAGACAAAACTTATTTACTGTCTACTGAGATTTTATTTCCATAAACATTTTAACTATGCTTAGAACAGACACAAAGTGACTCTCTTGGCTTAGAACAATTGGATGTAGACTCAAGCAAGGATCATTTACAGGGGTCAAGGCACTAGGCAGCTGGTAAAATCTTCCTGGTCCCTCCCTGCAGAGTTACCAGAAGAGACAACCACAATTTCTTCCCAACCTTGAAACACTTCAATGTCTGGAAAGACTGAATTGCTCTGGAAAGAGGATCTCATGCCTGAGATTTTGTCTTTGATATGGTCACTTGTATTCCCCATTACTTAGTCTAAAAAAAAAGCTGTTGTAGTCTCACAGAAAATAGAGGACAGAACAGTCATTCAGGACTGCTAGATAGCACTTTCTACTAAGGACTTTCTACTGATGTCTATTAAAGATTATCTTGTTGGTCTAGGAACTGGGTAAGTGGTTTGCTATACATGTAGGTGAGTGAAGAGAAGTAGAACATACACATACATATACATGCATATATTTAAAAACAATACATGTGCGTGTGTGTGTGTGTATATATATATATATATTTTTTTTTTTTTTTAGAAAGGGGAGCATATGTTTTTTAGGAAGAAGGAAGCATGGATTTAGCTTCAGGAGATCTGTTTGTTTATATATATATTTGGCATCCTTGAATTTTCCTGCCTTTCCCTATGAGAAGACAAAGCAGCACTGAAGTGCCCTTCTTATCAATGCTTTCACTGCGGTCTAAGGAAGAACCCTGAGTGTCGATGTCTCCATGCGTACACCTTTAATGTTAGTTGACACTAAGGCCTCATTACAGCTGGTTTGAAAGGGAAATTATTTAAAAATAATTCCCTGAGTAAGCGAAAGCTGATTCTTTTACAAGTAGCAAAATTTAGAGTTGACCTGACTCCTATTATTAGCTAGGAGTAGTAGGCCCAGCTGCAGCTAGGGAGCTGGCTGACCACAAATAAGGGGAGCCAGAGTGGCACAGCCAGTTTAAGCTGAACACACAAAGCTGAACTGAAACACGTTTTTGCTTACCTTGGCTGAGCATGAGGTAGGCACCATATGAAAACTCAAAAGAAAGCTTTCTGCTTTGATAAACCTTTGTCTGTGCCTATACCATGGGACTTGGCAGGACACTTCTGGAACCACAAAAGTTAACTGTTAGACCTGAGCAAAAGCCTACACGTAAAAACTAAAGCAAAAACTTAATACTGTTCTTTAGATTGTTCTTAATAGGACATTTATATTACACTAAAATGTTCACTTTAAATAAACACCCATTAAATCTATTAGGCATCACACTGAGTTTTGTAATTATTTAAACAAGTAATGAAATAATAAACAGCAAAAAAATTTTAAAGGTTCTCTCTAAATCAAGTGAATCTTTAATTTTCAACAGCTGATCTTTTTTTTTTTTTTTAAATGATTACTCAGCAGCAAGTTTATACTCCTGTTTCCTTAGACATTTTGGTTACATTTTTGGAAAAGAAAACTATGGTTTTCCAAGACCATTACACAAATCAACATAATTTTGTAAAATGATTTTATTTTCCTACTTCAAGTAAGATGAAATAATGGTAGAGATATTAATGACAGTGTGAATTTTCTCCAAAGTTGATATAATTACAGTATAATAAAAAGAAGTTATCTTTTCAAGTTACTACATGAAAATGTTAAGTAATTTAGCAATTAATACACTTTATTTAAATGTAGCAATACATATTATAATATGTTGACTTTACTATGAAGTTGCTGAAATTTTAACCTGTACATTTTTAATGGCTGCTTTTTACATTAATGGTTATTATAAGTCAATAGACTAAATAGAAATAATTAATAAAACTATTTTTAAAAGCTAACTTAGTACATAGGTAGTGATATTTAGTTCAAATTATATTGGATTACTTAGCAAAAGTAATGGGGTTTTTCCCACTTTTTGAATATTATAAATAATGCTCCTATGAATACACATGTATAAGTTTTTGTTTGGACATATGTTTCAATTATCTTGTCTATATACCTAGGATTAGAGGTCCTGGGTCATAGGGAAACTACATTTAACTTTCTGAGAAACTGTCAATTTTTTTTCTAAAGGCACTGCACCATGTTACATACTGACCAACAATCCAAGAGCATTCCATTTCTCCATATCCTTGTCAACACTTGTCATTTTCCATTGTTAGATTATAGCCATCTGATAAATTTTTGACTTTCATGACTTACAAAGAACTGATAAAACTTGCATGTGGGAGGATGGAAGAAGAAGTTAAAGATGACCGTGAAGTCAGTGACTGGTTTAGGCTGAACACAGACAGTGTTGAACTGAAACACATTTTGCTTCCCTTGGCTGAGTGGATGAATGAATGATGTTTTCATTACTGGAAGTGGAGCATCATGAAGAGCTGATTTCAGGGGAGAGACTAAATTGTGAGATTCTTGAAGTACCTCATCATTTACAATAGCAGGATGAGAACTTGGAACTATAACAGAGTTTATAATGAGTGATTTTCAAACTTGTAGAATTCAAGCAAAGACTCTGGAGCCACATGGTATCGGTTTATAACATTTACTACCTCTATGACCTGAAATACAGTAAATGCTCAAAATAAGTTAGCTATTAAGTTATTAATGTCAGCTATACTTTTTGATAGCCCAAGTATAACAAATCTAAATTATTATTAACAATTAAAATACCATTGATAATATCCATGATTGTCCATTAATGATAAGGAGACAGGTAAAGAACAAAGTTCATATTAGAAGGTTAAAGGAACTGTATTAAGATCCATATTAGAAAGTGAAATCTACATTTATTTAAATAAACCGGTTATATATAAAAAGCAAAAATGGGTGTTCTGTGGTGTGGGAATCAATGGTTTTTGTAATATAGTTACATTAGAAAATGTGGACCTGGATAGATCACTGAGGGATAGAGATAGCTTTGGAAATCAAGAGGCCATTGTAGAGAATTTGTACTCATGTGGCTTGAAAGGAGGGATGAGAACAGATCGGTTCTCATAAACATTACCTGAGAGGGGAGAAAGTGGAAAGCACCTGGTAACAACTTCCCTCACATTGCCACTTTGGCCAGAATGCTGGTGAAGACCAAGAAATGATCTTGCTACATATTTAGGGTGATGAACTTGCCACCAATGTGGACAAATCCTCTGTGCTCCACCTCAAATATTATAGTATTGGAGAAGTCTAGTTTTGGCACAAATTCACTGTGGTAATTATACTGAAGGCCACGTGTGTCAAGATGATGATGGCATAGTTGAGCCTATTTTATATGATCCTTTGAAAGGAAAATAGCAAATACAGAAAGTAGAAAATGGGTGATTTTTAACCATTAATTTTATTTTTGGAAGAATTAGAGTAAAATTTTTTTCTTTTTGTGTTATTGTTATATTAGTTACAGTAACTAGAGATAAGTTTGAACATATTTTTAAAGTTTCTAAACTCTCTGGCATATAATAGATTTTCAGCTAATAATTGACATATGTTCTTGAAATGCTTGCCCTGAAGATGATCTGTAGACTAAACAGAGAATCAGACTGGAATCATTGGTTTTGCTTAGTGAATTGAAGAATCAGGTCTTTGGAAAATCATTCATAAGAATAACAAAATGCTATAATATCTATTGTCATGTTCTTCTGGTTCCTAATGTTAGTTTGAATTGGGGAGAATTGAATTGGCAGTTCAAAAATTTTTGAATTTATATCACTAGAAAAGATATAGCAAAAGCAATACTTTCCTCCACTGAAGGATTTCAGCATGAAGGTTCTTTAGGTCTAGATCCAAGCAAAATAGTGAATTGAAAGTTTTTCTTTCATGATCTCAATTTTCCCTTTTCACCTTCTCTACATGAGTTCTTTCCTGTCTGTATTCCTCAGGTCAAGGAGACATTGCATCTAATCAGAAACTGGCGATATTTGTCTCACTATGTCTCCTTTTCCTTCTACAGTTTATATATTTATACATTAGTTTTAAACAAAAGGACCCATGAAGAATAAACTAAAGGTAATCAGTTCTAACTAGTTGTGCCCAGTATGATGTTTGCTACTCTGGGAATTCTGAATAGATATTGTTAAAACATTAATTTTTTCATTTGTTATCTTATTTCATTATACATACAATTAGCAATTGCTTCTTCTCCAATACCAAACTCTTGAGAAATCAGTGTGTTGTTTATCAAGGTTTAAATGCAAGTTTTATTGAAGCAGATTTTGTCCAAGTCTGTCCCTGTAACAGATTCAAAGCAAACAAAATTATTTTAGAGATACTAGACTTTGTGTTAGATAAACACAAAATAGGTGACACATGCTGACATTTCTCATGGTAAGAATTCTAAGAATTTTTTAATATAATTTTTAACAGATTTGATGAAACAGATTTTAACATCAATGAAACAGATTAATATATGCTCAGAAATTCATCCAAATCTTATAAATTAGATTTATAAATAAACTGATTATCTACCAATATTAGAATTCAGCCTTCATGTACTTACTGGTTGTTAGTGTAGTTTATTGACTATAGCAATCGTTTAAAAAATCATTCTCAGCCAGCTAAACCTTGTAGGAAAGCATCATTTCATATGGAGAAAAAAATGAAGATGGTCCTCTGGGGTTCTCAAGAAATGTTAACAGCTGTTCTCCCCCTCACCTTCATCAGGAAGGTGGCATGGGCAGGAGCCTCCTGAGGTTGAAGGTATGAGAGGGAGGAAGTGATGTGACTGATAGGCTCTGTGTCTCCACTAAGTACACCTAGTGACTATGATTTTTTGTTTCTCTTGCACTTCATAGGCCCAAGGGAAGTCCTGCTTTATATGTAAGTTTATTTAGCATAGAAAATTCTACACTGCTTGTATAATAACTGTCTTTACTGAAAGATCAAGAATAATTAAAATTAATACAACCTGGATACAAATAGTAATCAGTGTGACTCAGCGAAGTATATTGGTATACACTGTTAAAAGAGGCCAATCTGTTGGCACAGCAATGCTATGACCAAAAAAACCCCAAAACAAACAGCAACAAATCACCAAAAAACCAAGACACATACTAGAACCTGTACAGTGAAATCTGTCGTAGTTGGTCCAAGCTAAACGTTTTACCAGATTTTTAGTAAAGCCATGAGTGTCTTTTAGGAAGTGTACTTGCTGAGCATTTCTCTCTGATGTTTTGTCTCAATTACACTCCACCTGCAATGCACTGCTATCATTTTTCCCTTCCCCCATTAGCCTTACACACCACATACTTCATACTTCTGAATTCTCCCTCCTCAGAACCTTTTATTCCATCTCAAAGATTTTAATCTGAGCCTACATTCCTTCTTTAATCTAGCATCTACTAATTGACTTTGAAGTTGAGCTTTTCTCATTCAGGCTTTGGCACTTTCAAGAAAATATTTGGCCACATTCAACTATTTATCTCTTTTCAATCCAGTAATGTTTTATTAAATTATAATGAAATAATTTTAGAAGTTTTAAAAATTAAATGTGATCATTTATTATAGGGAGTGAAGATATCAAGATATATTTTAGTGGCATTACTCTCATCCATATTTATGCAGAGTAGTGTCAGCAGAAATTAGCATTAAATACATAGTGGAATATATTTCCTAATACATCTGTAAATGTGTAATACACCCAAACAGGAATAAACCTAAATAAAGCAGCATTTGGTATTGCTTATCTCTTCCACCTATACTGAATACCAGAGCGTTAAGTGGTTTCTAATGCTCCTATCTATAAAAACATCTAAAAGGATTCTTTGTTTTAGATTTCTCTAGAAAGAAAATGATTAAAAATGAATTATGAAATAAACTATACAATTGAACAGTTAAATATAATTCTTGGTTGTTGTTTTTTTTTAATGCAATTGAAAGGTATTTCAACAAAAGTCTTTTCCAGATTTATTTATAAATTCTATGATCTGTGAACCTGTAACTTGTATAGTGATGTAGGAAATATAAAAAAACAGAAGAGATACTCTTAATTCTCATTTGCACTTTCTGCAAAAGCTGACATTATTGTTCTCTGTTCTTCCTGAACATCTCTTGTTTTTACATCTCCCCAGCATTTGTCTCTCTCTCTCTCTCTCTTTCTGAAGCTTTAAGGAGGAATTTAATGTTCTTTATTGTTTAGAAGGAAAAGAATTACTACTGGATAAATACCTTTTCAAGAAACTTCCTGTTTATGTGAAATCGTTCATTGATTTGTGCACCTGTGAGTGTGTGTGTGTGTTACAATATCAGACATCTTGGATGACAGCACAAACCCATATTTTATCTTTTTCTTGTTTAAACTTGTTATTTCAGTATGTTGAGGTTACTTTGAAGCTTATTTTTTCTTCTATGGCATCATAAGTACATTAACTTTGAGTTTATCATGTAATTATTTCAACTGAGAACACTAGCTTTGCCTTTTAACTTTCTCTCAGGTATTTCTTTTTTTTTTTTTTGATTAATTAATTCATTTTTGCCTGTGTTGAGTCTTTGTTGCTGTGTGCAGGCTTTCTCTAGTTGTGGTGAGGGGGGCTAATCTTCGTTGCAGTGCGTGGACTTCCCATTGTGGTGGCTTCTATTGTTGCAAAGCACCAGCTCTAGGCACGTGGGTTTCAGTAGTTGTGGTATGTGGGCTCAGTAGTTGTGGCTCGCAGGCTCTAGACCGCAGGCTCAGTAGTTGTGGTGCACAGGCTTAGTTGCTCCAAGGCATGTGGGATCTTCCCGGACCAGGGATCGAATCTGTGGCCCCTGCATTGGCAGGAAGATTCTTAACCACTGTGCCACCAGGGAAGTCCTCTCAGGCATTTCTTACTAACCACATTTACTGTGTGTGTGAATTTGGAAAATAAGATGCTCAGTGGACCCTGACAGATTTCTAACCTTTGCTCCAGAAACTTAATGTTCCTTGTGCCTCCCACTATTCATGGAGAGACAAAACCAAATAAGGTATGACATATTCTTAAAAAGTTTAATATATGGTTGGGGTATGTGGAAGGGGTCAAGAGAAGAGAGATAGTGACATTTGAGCTAGATTTCAAAAATTGCTGGATATCCACAGGTGGGGACCATGGGAAGACAATTTTAAATAATGTGCACAACATGATTATTTCTGACGGCACTAACTGGAAACAATCTAAATGAAAAAAAAGAGAGTAATGATTATACATTATTGTATATTCTATTGTAATTAAACACTAACTTAATGACCCAAGAAATCACTCAAAGATATAGTGTGTTTACTAAAGTTTGTAGGCAACTATGAATATTATATATATAAAACATACATATTAATTGCTTTAAAAAGACTTGATTAAAAAACATTGGAAGGTAGGATTGTACAGAATTTTATTTCTTTTTAACACATGAATGTATCTTTAAGTTGTACCTTGTAATTTTTTAAAAGAAAAAATATATGTCTATAAAGAGATGTGTAGACATTTATTTCTGTGAAACTCTATGTGCAATCGTGGAACTGGTGTGAACCAGAATTGGAGGGGAAAATAGAAAGCAGGGAGAGACTACTGTGCTTGTCCAAGTGAGACAAAATGAGGGTAGCAATACCTGGAATGAAATCAAGTGGACAAACACATCAAATGCTGGGGAGAAAATGGAAGAAAAAACAACAAAAATACTTAATTGAAACTAAAAATGAACAGTAAAGAATCAAGAGTACTTGCAAGGTTTTTAGTCTAAACAGCAGGAAGTATGGAAATTCTAGAGATGTGGGCACTACAAAGAGAAGAAAATTAGTGAGGGTAGATGGAGGATTCTCTTATTTGAGATTGTTGGTAGCATCATCATGCAAAGTCTGGCAGAATGTTGAAAATAAGATTCTAGGTTTAGGAAAGGGCAGAATTCTAGATATGTATTTGAGTTGCATCATTATAGGTGCAATTCTGCAGGGTAGAAAGGACAGAGAAGATGTAAGCATAGAGAGGGTTGGAACAGAGGTTTCCAAGTTATTTTGTGCCTTGGAGCACTGACTGTGGACCCCTTCTCAGAATAATGGCTTTACATACATAAAATAATTTATGAATTAATATAGGTAACAATTAGTTTGAAATAGAGCTATCAAAATATTTTTTAAAAAATAATTTAAAATGTGATATATTAATATGAATTGTACTTATTAATATATTAGATAATATATTAATATACTCAATTTAGTGGGGTGTGATAACTGCCATAATTCAAATACAATGATGACTCTAAACAACATTTAAGGAGACCTGAAAAACTTTAATGTGATATAAACTGTCTATGTTTTCCAGTGGTGCCAAAGTCACAGTACTGCTAATACCACTATGCTTTGTAACTACAGTAATATTTTATGGAAATACTAAACTTATGTTTGAAGTTAGTTAGATGCCCTTTCTTATCATGCAAATTCACGGACTCCCTGAATTGAATGCACTGACTCCTTGGTGGTCCATGATTAAGAGCTTCTTTAGAACAGGTGCATGTGGGAAGACATAGATTCCTAGAGATGGTTTGGGACATAGCAGAATATATTTGGTTGTGGAAACTTCCCAGCAAGGGCATGTTTGTGTTAATGTGCAGTAATGCCAAAGAGAGCATTATTTTTAAGATCATAGACTCCAGGCGAGAATGCCAGTTTAAACACTACTTAAACCTTCTGTGCCTCAGCCTGTCTATTTTTTAATCCTCAAAGGGTTATTGTGAGGATTAAATGTATTAGTGTTTGCAGTATGGCCTTGTGCATGTTAAGCACTATATAAAAAGTATTTATCAAATAAATAAATATGCTCAGGTTAATCCTCAAGCTGACTGAGCCATGCAATTAATTACAGGTTGCTTCTAGCGTAAAGGTCTTCTGAGCCAGTGAAATAGACAAAAATTGAGAAGACAGAGAGATAGGAAAAAACAAAACAAAACTAGGAGCATGCAAGTCAGTAGGAAATGAGTTTTTAAGGGAGATAACTCAGAAGAACAGATGCTACTTGGAGGTCAAGTACTAAGCCTGAGAACAGATATCTGGATGGGTATTGGTAATCAGTAATTAGGTCATTGGTAGTCTTCTGGAGAGGATCCAATATATGGACAGAAGCAGATGCCAGACATCAAGCCATTTATTGAATAGGTTGATAGGAACAAACAACCAGTGAATTGGATTACTTTGCTCAAAAGTCAGTTCATGAAAGAAAGGAGATTGAAAATTTATCAGATTTAACAGAAATGACCTAGATGGTACAGGGGAAGTAGTCAATGAAGGGAAAGATTGTAATTGATGGAGAAAGAGAAGGAGCAAACAATTACTAGAACCAGGTCCTGATTAATGTAGGAAAGAATGAGACTTATGTAGAAAGTTTTACCTTGGACTAAAAAAGAGGTCAAATCCTTTTGAAGCTGGGGGCTACAAGGAGAAACAGATGAAGGTAGCCAAGTGTTATGATCAAATTAAAAAGAACACCTAGGAGGCCTCTATGCTGGAGGATCCTTCACCCATAACAGTTGTGGAAGAGATATTCACAAGAATAGAGAGTGTGGAGAAAGATGGAAACCCCCTTAGGGTGAGTGAGAAACTTTTTTTTTTTTTTTTTTGTGATAAGTGGGCCTCTCACTGTTGTGGACTCTCCTGTTGCGGAGCACAGGCTCCGGACGCGCAGGCTCTGCAGCCATGGCTCACGGGCCCAGCCACTCCACGACATGTGGGATCTTCCCAGACCGGGGCACGATCCTGTGTCCCCTGCATCAGCAGGTGGACTCTCAACCACTGCGCCACCGGGGAAGCCCGAGAAACATTTTTGATTGATTGCTACAGGAAATGCAACAAACATCTAATTAGAGATTAATATAAATATTGTCAAGTAGCTATGGGGACTTAGTTGGGCTAAAGAGGATAGTTAGATTTCATCCTAAATATCACTTCCCTAGGTAAATCCACATTGATTAAACTCCCAGCATATGTTTAATTATCCCTGCTGTGTGATTTCATTGTGCCCTGCATTTATATAATTATTTTTTGTTGTATGGCTAGAGTGTAAACTTTTTAAGGGCTCCATTTTGTTCATTCGTATACACATATTCAAAACATGGCACATAAAGGATATTGAATAATTTTTTTGCTTTTAATAAGTGCCTCTTGGGAGATGGGTCCAAGATGGCAGAGTAGAATGACATGCACTCACTCCCTCTTGTGAGAGCACTGGAATCACGACTAACTGCTGAACAATCATCAATGGGAAGACACTGGAACTCACCAAAAAAGATACCCCACATCCAAAGACAAAGGAGAAGCCACAATGAGACGGTAGGAGGGGCACAATCACAATAAAATCAAATCACATAAGTGCTGGGTAGGTGACTCACAAACTGGAGAATGATTATACCACAGAAGTCCACCCACTGGAGTGAAGTTTATGAGCCCAACATCAGGCTTCCCAACCTGGGGTTCTGGCAATGGGAGGAGGAATTCCTGGAGAATCAGACTTTGAAGGCTAGCAGGATTTGATTGCAGGTCTTCGACAGGACTGGGGAAACAGTCACTCTTGGAGGGCACACACAAAGTAGTGTGCACCTCAGGACCCAGGGGAAGGAGCAGTGACCCTGTAGCAGACTAAACCAGACCTACCTGCGAGTGTTGGTGGGTCTTCTGCAGAGGTGGGGGGTGGCTGCTGCTCACTGTGGGGACAGGACACTGGGAGCAGGGGTTCTGGGAAGTACTCCTTGGTATGAGCCTTCCCGGAGTCCACCACTAGCCCCACCAAAGAGCCTGTAACCTCCAGTGATGGGTCACTTCAGGCCAAACAACCAACAGGGAGGGAACTCAGCCTCACCCATCAGCAGACAAGTGGATTAAAGTTTTACTGAGCTCTGCCCAACAGGGAAACACCCAGCTCTACCCACCATCAGTCCCTCCTATCAGGAAGCTTGCACAAGCTTCTTAGATAGCCTCATCCACCAGAGGGCAGACTGCAGAAGCAAGAAGAACTACAATCCTGCAGCCTCTGGAACAAAAACCACATTCACAGAAAAATAGACAAAATAAAAAGGCAGAGGACTATGTACCAGATGAAAGAACAAGATAAAACCCCAGGAAAACAACTAAATGAAGTGGAGATAGGCAAACTTCCAGAAAAAGAATTCAGAATAATGATAGTGAAGATGATCCAGGACCTCGGAAAAAGAATGGAGGCAAAGATTGAGAAGATGCAAGAAATGTTTAACAAAGACCTAGAAGAATTAAAGAACAAACAAACAGAGATGAACAATACAATAACTGAAATGAAAAATACACTAGAAGGAATCAATAGCAGAATAACTGAGGCAGAAGAACAGATAAGTGACCTGGAAGACAGAATAGTGGAATTCACTGCCGCAGAACAGGATAAAGAAAAAAGAATGAAAAGAAATGAAGACAGACTAAGAGACCTCTGGGACAACATTAAATTCACCAACATTCGCATTATAGGGGTCCCAGAAGGAGAAGAGAGAGAGAAAGGACCTGAGAAAATATTTGAAGAGATTATAGTTGAAAACTTCCTTAACATGGGAAAGGAAATAGCCAGCCAAGTCCAGGAAGTGCAGAGAGTCCCAGGTAGGATAAACCCAAGGAGAAACATGCCAAGACACATAGTAATCAAATTGACAAAAATTAAAGACAAAGAAAAATTATTAAAAGCCACAAGGGAAAAATGACAAATAACATACAAGGGAACTCCCATAAGGTTAACAGCTGATTTCTCAGCAGAAACTCTATAAGCCAGAGGTGAATGGCATGATATATTTAAACTAATGAAAGGGAAGAACCTACAAGCAAAATTACTCTACCCTGCAAAGATCACATTCAGATTTGGCAGAGAAATCAAAAGCTTTACAGACAAGCAAAAGCTAAGAGAATTTAACACACCAAACCAGCTCAACAAAAAATGCTAACAGAACTTCTCTAAGTGGAAAACACAAGAGGAGAAAAGGACCTACAAAATCAAACCCAAAACAATTAAGAAAATGGTAATAAGAATATACATATAGATAATTATCTTCAAAATAAATGTATTAAATGCTCCAACCAAAGGACATAGGCTCATTGAATGGATACAAAATAAAGACCTATATATATGCTGTCTAAAAGAGACCCACTTCAGACCTAGGGACACACACTGACTGAAAGTGAGAGGATGGAAAAAGATATTCCATGCAAATGGAAATCAAAAGAAAGCTGGAGCAGCAATACTCATATCAGATAAAATAGACTTTAAAATAAAGAATGTTACAAGAGACAAGGAAGGACACTGCGTAATGATCAAGGGATCAATCCAAGAAGATATAACAATTATAAATATATAAGATCAGCTCAATACATAAGGCAAATGCTAACAGCTATAAAAGAGGAAACCAACAGTACCACAATAATAATGGGGGACTTTAACACCTCACTTACACCAATGGACAGATCATCCAGACAGAAAATTAATAAGGAAACACAAGCTTTAAATGACACAACAGACCAGAGAGATTTAATTGATATTTATAGGACATTCCATCCAAAACCAGCAGATTAAACTTCTCAAGTGCATATGGAACATTCTCCAGGATAGATCACATCTTGGGTCACAAATCAAGCCTTGGTAAATTTAAGAAACTTGAAATCATATCAAGCATCTTTTCCGACCACAAAGCTATGAGATTAGAAATCAATTACAGGGGAAAAAAACGCAAAACAAGCAAACACATGGAGGCTAAATAATATGTCACTAAATAACCAAGAGATAACTGAAGAAATCAAAGAGGAAATAAGAAAATACCTAGAGACAAATGACAACAAAAACACGATGATCCAAAACCTATGGGATGCAGCAAAAGCAGTTCTAAGAGGGAAGTTTATAGCAATACAATCCTACCTCAAGAAACAAGAAAAATCTCAAGTAAACAATCTAACCTTACACCTAAAGTAATTATAGAAAGAAGAATAAACAAAACCCAAAGTTAGTAGAAGGAAAGAAACCATAAAGATCACAGCAGAAATAAATGAAATAGAAACAAAGAAAACAATAGCAAAGATCAACAAAACTAAAAGCTGGTTCTTTGAGAAGATAAACAAAATTGATAAACCTTTATCCAGACTCATCAAGAAAAAGGGGGAGAGGGCTCAAATCAATAAAATTAGAAATGAAAAAGGAGAAGTTACAACGGGCACTGCAGAAATACAAAGCACCATAAGAGACTAGTACAAGCAACTCTATGCCAATAAAATGTACAACCTGGAAGAAATGGACAATTTCTTAGACAGGTATAACCTTCCAAGACTGAACCAGAAAGAAACAGAAAATATGAACAGACCAATCACAAGTAATGAAATTGAAACTGTGATTAAAATTTTTCCAATGAACAAAAGTCCAGGACCAGATGTCTTCACAGGTGAATTCTATCAAACATTTAGAGATGAGCTAACAACCATCCTTCTCAAACTCTTCCAAAAAATTTCAGAGGAAGGAACACTCCCATACTCATTCTGTGAGGCCACCATCACCCTGATACCAAAACCAGACAAAGACACTACAGAAAAAAAAATTACAGACAAACATCACTGATGAATATAGATTCAAAAATCCTCAATAAAATACTAGCAAACAGAATCCAACAGCACATTAAAAGGATCATACACCATGCTCAAGTGGAATTTATTCCAGGGATGCAAAGATTCTTCAATATACGCAAATCAATCAATGTGATATACCATATTAACAAACTGAAGAATAAAAGCCATATGATCATCTCAGTAGATGCAGAAAAAGCTTTTGAAAAAATTCAACACCCATTTATGATAAAAACTCTCCAGAATGTGGGCATAGAGGGAAACTACCTTAACAAAACAAAGGCCATATACAACAAACCCATAGCAAACATCATTCTCAATGGTAAAAAACTGAAAGCATTTCCTCTAAGATCAGGAACAAGACAAGGATGTCGACTCTCACCACTATTATTCAACATAGTTTTGGAAGTCCTAGCCATGGCAATCAGAGAAGACAAGGAAATAAAAGGAATACAAATTGGAAAAGAAGAACTAAAACTGTCACTGTTTACAGATAACATGACACTGTACATAGATAATCCTAAAAGTGCTACCAGAAAGCTGCTAGAGCTAATCAATGAATTTGGTAAAATTTTAGGATACAAAATTAATGCACATATATCTCTTGCATTCCTATACACTAACAATGAAAGATCAGAAAAAGAATTTAAGGAAATAATCCCATTCACCATTGCAGCAGAAAGAATAAAATACCTAGGAATAAACCTACCTAAGGAGATAAAAGACCTGTACTCAGAAAACTGTAAGACACTGATGAAAGAAATCAAAGATGACACAAACAGATGGAGAGATATACCATGTTCTTGGATTAGAAGAGTCAACATTGTGAAAATGTCTATACTACCCCAAGCAATCTACAGATTCAATGTAATTCCTATGAAATTACCAATGGCATTCTTCACAGAATTAGAACAAAATATTTTACAATTCATATGGAAACACAAAAGACCCCGAATAGCCAGAGTAACTCTAAGAAAGAAAACGGAGCTGGAGGAATCAGACTCCCCAACTTCAGACTATACTAGAAAGCTACAGTAATCAAGACAATTTTGTTCTGGCACAAAAACAGAAATAAAGATCAATGGAACAGGATAGAAAGCCCAGAGATAAACCCATGCACCTATGGTCAACTAATCTATGACAGAGGAGGCAAGGATATACAATGGAGAAAAGACAGTCTCGTCAATAAGTGGTCCTGGGAAAACTACATGTAAAAGAATACATGACAGCTACATGTAAAAGAATGAAGTTAGAACACTCCATAACACCATACACAAAAATAAACTCAAAATGGATTAAAGACCTAAATGTAAGATTGGACACTATAAAGCTCTTAGAGGGAAATATAGGAAGAACACTCTTTGACATAAATCACAACAAGATCCTTTTTGACCCACCTCCTAGATTAATGGAAATAAAAACAAAAAATAAACAAATGGGACCCTAATTAAACTTAAAAGCTTTTGCACAGCAAAGGAAACCATAAACAAGATGAAAAGACAACTGTCAGAATGGGAGAAAGTGTCTGCAAATGAAGCAACTGACAAAGGATTAATCTCCAAAATTTACAAGCAGCTCAATATCAAAAAAACAAACAACCCAATCCAAAAATGGGCAGAAGACCTAAACAGACATGTCTCCAAAGAAGATATACAGATTGGCCACAAACACATGAAAGGATGTTCAACATCACTAATCATTAGAGAAATGCAAATCAAAACTACAATGAGGTATCACCTCACACAAGTCAGAATGGCCATCATCAAAAACTCTACAAACAATAAATGCTGGAAAGGTTGTGGAGAAAAGGGAACCCTCTTGCACTGTTGGTGGGAATGTAAATTGATACAGCCACTATGGAGAAAAGTATGGAGGTTCCTTAAAAAACTACAAATAGAATTACCATATGACCCAGCAATCACACTACTGGGCATATACCCAGACAAAACCATAATTCAAAAAGACACATGCACCCCAATGTTCATTGCAGCACTATTTACAATAGCCAGGACATGGAAGCAACCTAAGTGTCCATAGACAGATGAATGGATAAAGAAGATGTGGCACATATATACAATGGAGTATTACTCAGCCATAAAGAGGAATGAAATTGGGTCCTTTGTAGAGATGTGGATGGACCTAGAGACTGTCATACAGAGTAAAGTAAGTCAGAAAGAGAAAAACAAGCATCATGTATTAACACATATATGTGGAATCTAGAAAAATGGTACAGATGAACCAGTTTGCAAGGCAGAAATAGAGACACAGATGTATGGAACAAAAGTATGGGAAGGGGGAAAAGTGGGGGTGGGGGTGAACTCAGAGATTGGGATTGACTTACATACATTAATATGTATAAAATAGATAACCTGCTGTATAAAAAATTAAATTAAATTTTAAAAAAGAAAATGAGGAAACTAAATTAAAAATAAGTAAATAAATGTCTTTTATTTTCTGGACTTACTGTGTATTTTAGAAGAGTCTACACTAACCTAGTAGCTTTGACGAATTTGAAGCATCCATTTCAACTCTAGCAATACCAATTTGTTAAAAGCAAATTAATGAAACTTCTTCCCTCATTCAGTCTTACATTTTCCTCACATGGTCCTCCATTAACTATCCTGCTCTTTACATCTCATTTGTTTCTTGTTTGTGGCTTACAATTATCTCTTCAGCTTGACCATTACAGGAATTCTTCTTTACTGACCCTTTGCAATTACCCTTGAGTGCAATTCTGTTCTTGACGGGCATCTTGTTCTGTTCCCTTTCCCACCCCATGTGATTCTAAGTGTTCTCAGGAGCTCAGCCCAGTGTAAGGCAATCTGCTTAGCTAGCTCTTCTAATGCATGAACACTGGGTCTGGCAACAAAAGATAAAAAAGAAAAAGTAATTCACATGGTTTATTAAGGGTCAGGAATTACCTGCTCTGATGCAGCAAAACGTCTAGAAGGTGAAGGATTCAAGTGGTATGTAAAGTTGGACAGGAAGTTGAGAGATGTCAAAAGATAAGTGGTCTTCTATAAGAATATATATAAGTGGAGGATCTAATTGTTACTTCCTTTGAACATTTACTGAATAACCACTGTAATGCATAGCTGCCATGAAGAAAAGAAAGTTTAATAAGGAAGTAAAACTACAGATCAAAGCAGAAGCTTCTAGACTAGACTTTTCCAGGTCTGGTTTTGGATCTTTTAAAACTAATTTTACAGAATTAGTTCAGTATGATATCACTTATATGTGGAATCTAAAAAAGAAAACAAACTGCCCTTTACGCGGTCACGCTGAGCTAGCGCCTGGGCCTGGGATGGGGCCGCAGCGTCCACACACTCACTGCCTCCTGCTGTCTCCTGCTGCTTCCGGACCATGGTCACCGGCAAAGTGAGCAAGCTTCAAGCCTTCGTGAAAATGTGCAAGCAGGACACGAGTGTTCTGCACACCGAGGAAATGCACTTCCTGAGGGAGTGGGTGGAGAGCATGGGGGGTAAAATACCACCTGCTACTCATAAAACTAAATTGGAAGAAAATACCAAGGAAGAAAAAACAGATAGTAAGAAAGTGGAGGAAAACATAAAGACAGACGAACCATCAAGTGAGGAAAGTGATCTAGAAATTGACAATGAAGGTGTGCTTGAACCAGGCACTGATGCCCCTCAAGAAATGGGAGATGAAAATGTAGAGATAACTGAGGAGATGATGGATCAGGCAAATGATAAAAACGTGGCTGCCATTGATGCCCTAAATGTTGGTGAACTACAGAAAGCCATTGATTGTTCACAGATGCCATCAAGCTAAATCCTCGTTTGGCCATTCTGTATGCCAAGAGAGCAAGTGTCTTCATCAAATTACAGAAGCCAAATGCTGCCATCCGAGACTGTGACAGAGCTATTGAAATAAATCCTGATTCTGCTCAGCCATACAAGTGGCGAGGGAAAGCACACAGACTTTTGAGCCATTGGGAAGAAGCTGCCTATGATCTTGCCCTTGCCTGTGAACTGGATTATGATGAAGATGCTAGTGCAATGCTGAAAGAAGTTCAACCAAGGGCCTAGAAAATTGCTGAACATCAGAGAAAGTATGAGCGAAAACGTGAAGAGCAAGAGATCAAAGAAAGAATAGAAAGGATCAAGAATGCTCGGGAAGAACATGAGAGAGCCCAGAGGGAGGAAGAAGCCAGACAACAGTCAGGAGCTCAGTATGGCTCTTTTCCAGGCGGCTTTCCTGGCAGAATGCCTGGTAATTTTCCTGGAGGAATGCCTAGAATGGGAAGGGGCATGCCTGGAATGGCAGGAATGCCTGGGCTCAATGAAATTCTTAGTGATCCGGAGGTTCTTGCAGGCATGCAGGATCCAGAAGTTATGGTGGCCTTCCAGGATGTGGCTCAGAACCTGGCAAATATGTCAAAATATCAGAGCAATCCAAAAGTTATGAATCTCATCAGTAAATTGTCGGCCAAATTTGGAAGTCAAGCATAATGCCCTGCTGACAAATAAAGCCCCTGCTGAAGGAAAAGCAACTTAGATCACCTCATGGATGTCATAATAACACAAACCAGTGTACCTCTGACCTTCTCATGAAGAAAGCTGGGGTGCTTTGAAGATAATCTCTACCCCTCTGCCCCAAATGCAGCTGAAACATTTTACAGTGGTTTTCCATTAGGGTATTCATTCAGATAATGTTTTCTTACTAGAAATTACAAAATTTAAACCTTAAAAATATTTAAAACAAATTAAAAGGGAGTGTTAATCCCTACATTTTTCTTTACTAATCATTTTGGTTTTTTCCTTTGAATTAATTAGGCAAGGAAGATACTTCAGTATGGAAGATTTATTGTTCAAGTTTGAGTGAAATAAGATTTATTAGTGGGAGGCAAATGTAACATTTAAATAGATAAAGTTTGAGCTGGATATATGGTTACTGAAGCATTTTGATTTATCTTTTTAATTGCTTTATTATTATTTTTTTTAATGATTTGCTTCCATGAAACTATTGGGACCACCAGTATTTCAGTAGGACCTGGGTAGGGACTGGAAGTACTTGGCAGGGCAGCAGTAATCTTCCTGCATTTTATATAATGTGTACCCTTGTGCAGATGCATTTAAATCTTACACTGTGGTGAAGGGATGATTTTTACACTGCTGCAGTAAAATCAGATTACTTAGCTCTGTTCTTATCTGATATTTAAAATAAATGTTTCATATTACCACATATGGGAAATAAGGAAATATTTTTCTTCTTGTATTTCTATGTTTAAAATGTTCTTTTCAGATCAGAAGATGCCCAACTCTTTGTCTGCTTTCTACTTGTTTTCACATTTTTTTTCCTCTTACTCTTCTTGGGCTAAAGATGATGTTTTTTCACTAGCATCATACTGCTATCATCATTCACAGCATAATTAATGCTGGGTTTAATTTAATATGTAATACAAATAGTGGCTACGTAGGGTAATACCCATAATAGATGTAGTTTCTTACTTGGCCAAGAGATTTCATATTTAAGTGTTAGATTTCCTCTTTGGTGAAATCTTAACATACCAAAAGATGTTGGAAGAAGGGATTCACTTTGGTGTTTGGTCTCCTACTTAGGAAATACCTACGGCAGTTAGAGTTTATCTTGTAGTATTAATTTTTGGAGAAGTTTGAATTAATTGATACACAAAGAGGGGAACCTAAATTCCTAATCCAGCATGAACTAAAAAAATTGATGAGATTCATGGTGTTTCTTCATTGTGGAGTTGTCAGCATTATGAAAGATGCATTGTTCTATTCAGCTCTTAAATACTGCAGCCATGTCCCCACCTCTCCTTATTCCTTCCCTCTCCTCCAAGGATAAAGAAAATGATAAATTTTCTGTTGTACATACAATCCTTATATTAAATGAGGCTAAGTCCAGGCACTGTACCAGGAATTGTTAGGTTTCTACTTATTATCTTTCAATGTAAAAAGTGCTAGTTTAAAAGCAATTTCAAGGGATGAGAGCCTCTGTACTTTGCTTATTTGAAGAATCAATGGTAGGAGCAGTGAAGTAAATTCCATGGAATACATTTCTGAAATCATAAGTAAGTTGATTCAAGTTTTTACGCTTTGCTGTACACAAGCAAATAGAAATGCATCTGTTAGGTGAGAAAAAGCTGTATGCTGATTGAGTATGCTTTTTAAAACCCTTTAAAAATACTCAACATTAAAACATGAGTTTGAGCTTGCTGGTGTTCTTTTTGTTAATATGTGTTCTCCTCAAAATTTCCAGTGTGTGCTGTAATTCAGGACCAGCTGCTTCTGGATTTTTCATTTGATTTACACATTACCTAAGTACCTTCTAACATTGCACATATTACCATAAACAGGTAAAAGTAAAATTGGTCTGAAAATGTATCCTGTGCTTTTTAGACTTTTAAGTTAATACAAAGTATGTCTTCAAACAAAAAAAAAGAAAGAAAGAAAACAAACTAATGAATATAACAAAAAAGAATCAGACTCACAGATATAGAGAAAAATTAGTGGTTACCAGTGGGGAAAAGGATGGGAGGGGGGGCAAGATAGGGGTAGGGGATTAAGAGATACAAAATACTACATATAAAATAAATAAGCTACAAGGATCTATTGTACAATATAGGACTATAACCAATATTTTATAATAACTATAAATGAAGTATAACCTTTAAAAGTTGTGAATCACTATGTAGTACACCTGAAACTTACATAATATTGTACATCAACTATACCTCAATTAAAAAAACAAATTTCTGGGACTTCCCTGGCAGTCCAGTGGTTAACACTCCGCGCTTCCACTTCAGGGGGCATGGGTTTGATCTCTGGTTGGGAACTGAAATCCCACATGCCTCATGGTGAGGCTAAAAACAAACAAACAAATTTTGCAAAATTATTTCAGTGCAACATACATTTATTGAACATAAAGTAAAATTATGTTTGTTATTTTTGCATGATAGGGAATCTACTCTGTGTTATTTGTGTTTTTCTTTTATCATTCTTGATTGTGTACACAAGAGTATATGCAGACTATTTCTTTTTTTTTCTTTTTTTTTTTTTTGCGGTACGCGGGCCTCTCACTGTTGTGGCCTCTCCCGTTGCGGAGCACAGGCTCCGGACACGC
The DNA here is from genome assembly GCF_039906515.1 of Pseudorca crassidens. Classification (NCBI taxonomy): domain Eukaryota; kingdom Metazoa; phylum Chordata; class Mammalia; order Artiodactyla; family Delphinidae; genus Pseudorca; species Pseudorca crassidens. The sequence goes on from NC_090297.1 coordinate 90,615,541, forward strand.
AGGCTCAGTGGCCATGGCTCATGGGCCTAGCTGTTCCGCGCATGTGGGATCTTCCCAGAAAGCAGCACAAACCCGCGTCGCCTGCATTGGCAGGAGGACTCTCAACCACTGCGCCACCAGGGAAGCCCAGACTACTTCTTCAGTGAGCACAGAGATCCCTTAGTGATCTATTTCATTTAATAAGCTCTTGTCTAGTACTTGCTATGTGTCAGGCACTTTTTTAAGCGCTTTACCAATGTTAACTTATGAAATCTTATGACTTCATGTAAATTTATTTTTCCTGGTAACTTATGTGAGGATCCTAAACAGTGACTCTCCTGGAACATTCCTGTTAATAAATTTATTTAATAAATCAAACATACTAAGAATAAATACATTTAAGTAGTAATCAAATGCTACCATGACGAACATACTGATGTCTATATTTGCAGTCTATTTGATCTCTCTTAACACAAAAAGGACACATATGAGTAGATTCACCTATTCATTTATTCATGTATGTATGCATATCTCCTTTTATTCAATACACTTTTACTAAGTATTGCTGTGTAAAAGCAACATGTTCAGTGATTTAAAAAAAAAGTTATGAATAGGATCACTTCATATTCAAGAAGTTTATATACTGGGGGCCGTATGTTGGGGCAAAGAATACAGATAAGACAAGAAAGCAAATATGTACACAGAATACATGTTAGCTTGAAAAAAGAAGTTCTATAATAAAGATAAAAATAATGCCCAGGGTGGACTATGTAAAACTAGAGATGGGAGCATTTAAGCTGAATATGTGCCATTTTAGTGATGGAAGTCCTTACTATGACACAGGCCAAGAGGGTGTAGAAATATGGATGGACTTCAGCTGGATCAAGATTTTCCTGGGCTACAGTGATGTGTTGACAATTGTTAGGGGAAAATCATTTGCTAAATTATCGAGAAAATGCAGCCTCTCCAGTAAAAGGAAATTTTTCTACTAGTTTCCAGTGGTAAAATAGTCTACCAGTTCTACATTTTTTGTTTTACTGTTTCTGAATTTTGATTGCTGTAAGAACTAGAAATATCTTTCATCTCCAGCTGGCAATAAAGCTCTACTCCATTTTCCAAGTTGGACTGCTATAATCTTCTTTAATGAGTCTACCATAGCTCACTCTCTCCAGAGCCTCCAACTGGATCAAAAAATAATCCTTAGCCAAAGGAGCAGCAGAACAGCATGGTTTCTCCATCCTGATGCAATGCTTTTTACAATAGTTACTACTTGATTTCTGTTCCAACTAAGAGGTGTTTTGACAGATTAAATAAAAGATGAGCCTTGAAAACTCATGAACCTTGTTTCCTTATCTCTACTTTATCATAATAAAAACATTAATTCTGTTCTCAGAGAGGGAAAAAATTCAAAGGTTCCCCAATTTTTGCCTGGTATAATCAGATAACAGCAATCAGATTTTTTAAAGGTGACATCATGTAAAGTCTTTTCAGACTACAGCAATACTTGCTGGTCTAAAATATTAAAACTACTAATTAATGAATTTTTGAATGAGGAAGCAGTAAGTGATCAGCTGAATTGCAAGTTCTGAAATTTTGTAACATCTGCTACTCTTGAAACAATAATATACGAATGAAAATTTCTTCTATACTTTTGGAAATGTTGTTAATCTTGCATTACCTACAAGCAGATTCCATACAAACATCTTAATAAATGTCTCATGAAAAGCTAGTTAAGATAGGTAACGATAGCCTCATTTAAAGAAAAACGTAAGACAGTGTTTGCATTTGCCTGTGTTACCAAAACTGATTGAATATTTTCCATGTAGTTAATGACTGTAGAAGAAATTAACTCACACATTCATTGTGTATAATTGTACTTATTTTCCTTATTCAATACAAAAGGTTGTTGTCAAATTATGCTGTTTGTAGCACCTATGGCAGCTAACTGGGTACAGAGAGAGGAGGTCAGAAATATCAGGTAAAAGCTGGCTGTTGATATGGACATGACATCTCATTTTGGAGCAGTACAATTTATGCTGTCTGATATTTCAAGAACTTTCTATGCATTTTTCTTCCATACGAAGGGAGAAATTATATAGAAACTATGATTGTTTGTGGTGTTTTGAAACAATAAAGAAGTAAGTTATGAAGGGAATGATTTTACATTTTTGACACATTAAACCAAATATAGAAGACAAATGTGCCAAAGGTCACCTCAACAATATTACAGACTCTTGCAATCTGATTCTTTAAACCAAACCTAGCAAAGCACAAGTTATTTACTAGAAAACAAAACTAAACCAAAAACAAACAAAAAACTCCAATCAGCCTGAATTTCACTGGAAATTTGTAGGGCTAATGTGACACGAACTTCAAGTTGTCCATGAATGGTCAGTTGAGAAGGACACTTACATTGAACACATTTGCAATTTTAGTCCACGCTCTTCATAGCTTTTGAAATTTCAAACTTACTCATACAGATACAGCACATCAGCTGTAGCCAAACTGAATAAACACACTCTAAGTGTTTTAAATCAGTCCTTAAAACAATTTTCAATCTTGGGTTATAAGGGATGAAAATTTCCTTATGCACATTGCTTAAAAACTTCTCCTGGTTGGTTTCATTTTTGTGTGTGTTTAATTTAGCCAGCTCATTTTCTTCAGATTTATTTTCACCAATTACATAGCAGTCAATCAAATATATAAGATTCATGCCATTGACGTTTTCAAAGTTACATAGCTACTAATCAATAGGCTAAAATATTATGCCTCATTCTCATACCCACTGGGTAAATGGTGGATTAGAGAAGATATTTTAACAAAGAAATAGAGAGAGATAAAAAGAGAAACAAGAGTGTGCCACAGTTCCAAGATCTTTATGGACAAGTAAAATTAATCCATGTATTGAAAAGAGGCTTGGCAATAACTTGTCAGGGCCCATGTATGTGGTAAAGCAGTAAACCAGAGGCAGAATTGAGATTCAGGAGGGATATCACATTTTTTATTAGACATTTGCAATATTTTGGTAATCATTTACCTTGAAAGCCTTGGTGGGAGTCAAGATCATCTCTCCTCGGAAAAGCTGAACATTCTGGCTTTCCCAGCTAGGGTATGGTCCTGTGACTCAGCTCCACAAACCACGCGATCTAGACTTGAATTTGGACTATGTGTCTCTCTCTCTCTTTCTCATGACTGTGGTGGCAATTTCTACAAGGCCAAGCTCCCTGTGAAGAAAGTTTTGTGATTTATTTTTTAGCTAGGAGCTCACATTCCTTGAATCTTTGTGGGAATAATTTGAGGCCTGGGTAAAGGATGTGTTCTTCTGAGAGGATACAACACAGACTGTTTTCACAGGCAAAACTTTGGTAATAACACTCTGGGAACTGCCGAGAAATCAATTTGACTAGTCCATTAAATAGTGCCTTAAATAGGCTTGTATTTAAAGAGCCATTAGCATGTCTTTTTGGCACGTGTGGTGCTAGCTGGTGAACATTATTAAAGGTCTAGAATTAGGCTTGTTTAATAGTATTCAGAGGTGAGAATGAAAAATATTGGGCAAAGGGGAACTACAGTTGCCAGTATGCACTTTCTGATTTTTAATGACATTTGATGTCTAGCTGAAGTCTTTTGCTACTCTTTTTTTTTTTTTAACATCTTTATTGGGGTATAATTGCTTTACAATGTTGTGTTAGTTTCTGCTTTATAACAAAGTGAATCAGTTATACATATACATATGTTCCCATATCTCTTCCCTCTTACTTTTTTCCTTCAGTGTGACTTTTCAGATTGAAGCAAATGTAATCTCTAATTGAAGGTATTTGGATATAGATTGTGATTCAGAAACCGTAGATTCAAGTTTCATCTTTTTTTGAGAAACACATTTTTGGTTCTTATCTTTTGGTGAAAATATATAAGAATGTATTGTGGATATTTGCTTACGAATGGAATTGCTGGGTCATACTGTATCTTTATGAAAAAGCTTTCCTAAATAGTTGTACCAATTTACATCCCAGGCAGTCTATGATAACCCAGGCATACCACATCTTTATCAACTTGTCAATCTTTTTCATTTTAGCCATTCTGATAAGTAGTAGTGTCTCACTGTGATTATAATTTGCATTTCCCTGATGAGCTTGAGGACCCTTAATATGTTTATGGTCTTTTGGATAACTTCATTTGTAAAGTGCTTATTCATTTCTTTTGCCTATTTTTCACTGGGCTATCAGTATCTTTTATTGATTTGGTGGGAGCTCTTTATGTATACTGGATACACGTTTTCTGTTGATTATATGTACTATGTAAAATTTCCACTGCTTTATGACTTGATTGTGATCAACAAAATTTTTTATTTTATTTTAGTAAATTGTTTGACACAGATTTTAAGCTCAGAAGTTTTTATGTTAGTATTTAAGAAATCTTTGTCTACCCCTGAAATCTTGAATATATTCTCTCACAATCTGCCAACTGGTTTTGGGTAGGCCATAATGGAGAAGTAAAGATTCATTTTATTTCACACATATATCCCATTGACCCAGGACCACTTTTTGAATAAAACTGACATATCTATACTGTTCTTCAGTGCTGTTTTTATGTTAAATCAAGTATTGTTTAATGCCCTTTTTGTTCTGTTCTATTACTATATTTGTACCAATACCACAATGTCCTAATTTTTGGAGTGTTGTAATAAACCTTTTATCTGTTACTGTAAGTACTCCAATTTTTTCTATAAGATTGTCTTTGCATTTGTATATACATTTTAGAATCACCTCAATTACTGACAAAACCACCTTATGAATTTTAATGGGGATTGTTTTGAATCTGTAGATCAATTTTGGTAGAACAAACTGTAAGGTCGGATCTTAACAAACGGCACCACGAAACAGAGGAAAGCTTCAAGTGAGCTTTATTAGGGAGCGCTCCCGGGCGAGGTTCACTGGTCCGAGAGAAAGGAGCCAGAGAAGTCGCACCCGGGCGAGGGTTGGGCAAGATTTTATAGGGGAAGAAGGGAAAGGGGTGTGGTGAATCTGGGAGGGCGCAGAGTATTCCTTATTTGGTGGTCTTTTCGGGTATCCTGGGGAACCGTTAGTCCCGCCCCTCGAAAGGCAGGAAGGCTGGGCCGGGTTCAAAGTCCCCAGGTCAGTTCCTGGAACTGGGTGGTCCGGAATGTCTCCAGGGCAGTTTCTGGAACTGGGTGGTCTGGAGAATTTCGGTCTGATGCAACCTGTGAATCTGATTGTGTTCCCCTGCCTCGGGCCAGTTGGCCTTACACAAACATCTTCATAATATTGAGTCTTCCAATAATTAGCATGTTAAATTTTGATTGATTTGAGTCTTTTTAATTTATCTCAGTAGTATTATATAATTTTCTAAATAAAAATCTCACATCTTTTGTTAGAGTTGTTACAGTGTATTTGTTATTTTCTCAGGCCATTGTGAATTAAACATATTTTTTAAATGTTTTCTAAATGGTTGCTCTCAATGTAGAGGAATACAATTGATTTTTCTGGTAGAGTTATGCAAGCCAGTAATATTCTAAGACTCAGATATTAACTCTAATAGTTTATCCTTAGATTTTTTTTTGGACTTTTCTATAAATACAATCAGGTCATCTTCTAAAAACAAAAATTAGAAGCTTAATTATTTTTCCTATTCTTACACAGTTATTTTTCTTGTGTAATTGTACTAGTTAGGATCTTCAATACAAAGCTGAATAAAAGTGGTGGTGACCAGTATTTCTATCTAGTTTCTGATTTCAGAGATATGATACAATATCTAAACATGAAATATGATATTTGTGTAGCATTTTTGTAGATACAATAGGGGAGCAAAACTTGCCAACCAAAAAATGCCTCTTTGGTATGTGGAGTACTTCAAGCTGAAATCAATCAAGGAAGACTCAGGAAGAAACTTTGACCTTCCCCCTAATATCTAAAAGAATATAAATAGAGGACCTGTTCCAGGAAGGGAGCTATCATCATAGATAACAATAGTATGTAGTATGAACTGCATGTGTAGACAAGTAGGAACATAGCAAAGTCTGTTAAAATTCCTCTCTGTGTCCCATTGTCTCTGCATGGTCCAGCAAACATTTATTTACCAAACATTTGCATTTCCATCTCCATGTCAATTGTTTTCCTCCATTTTGAAGTCACAAACCACTACTCCTGACATCCTCTTTTGTCTTTAGTTGAAGATGACATTTCAGTTGAGCGCTTTGGCCATTTTGACAAGTTACTCAGTTTTTCTGTGTCTTTCAAGTATACATGTTATTAAATTATTTGATTTTTCTTCTTTTAATCTGTCTTATGTTGGCCAGAAGAACACAGAAGGGGAGAGAAAATTTTCGTCCTCCCTGACTATGCCCTTTTTCAGACTAAGAACATTCCCTTCTAGTTCCTAGATTGCTAAAAGTTTTTTGTTGTTGTTGTTGTTTTTTGCGGTATGTGGGCCTCTCACTGCTGTGGCCTCTCCCGTTGCAGAGCACAGGCTCCGGACGCGCAGGCCCAGTGGCCATGGCCCACAGGCCCAGCTGCTCCGCGGCATGTGGGATCCTCCCGGATCAGGGCACGAATCCGCGTCCCCCTGCATCGGCAGGCGGACTCCCAACCACTGCGCCACCAGGGAAGCCCTCTAAAAGCTTTTATTATGAAAAAGTATTGAATTACCGCAAGTTATTTTTCTGCTTCTATTAGGTTAATCATATACTTTTGCTTATTCACTTATATGGTAAATTAATTGATTTTTTACAATGTTAAACCAATGATGCTTTATTAGAATAAATTTTACATTTCTGTAATGTATTCTCCTTTTATATAGTACTGGATTTAGTTTGCTAACATTTTGCTTAGAATTTTTATATCTATGTTTGTGAGAGAGATAAATTAACCATATTTATAATCTTTCAAATTTTGATGCCAAGGAAATCTGATTTAGTAAAATAAGTTGGGAAGTCTTTATTTTTCTTCTTCTTCATCTTACTTTCTAGGATATTTTGGATAAATTGTATTTATATATTATTTAGTGTTTGAAGTATTTCACCAGTGGCTTGGAGTTTTTGTTGGGAAGTTTTTAAATTAAGGATTTGAGTGCTTCAATGGAGTTGATACTCTATTTTTTTCATGTCAGTTATGGTAAATCTTATATTTTCTAGATATTTGTCAAGTTTACATAAATTTGCAAAATCTGTGGCTTAAAGACATTTATAACATTCTATTATTATCTATGTAATGCTAATAAAATTTGCAATGATACCACTTTTTTATTCATTATATTGATTATATAGGCCTTTGTCTGGGTTTACAAAATGTATTAATCTGGGGCTTCCCTGGTGGCGCAGTGGTTGAGAGTCTGCCTGCCGATGCAGGGGACACGGGTTCGTGTCCCGGTCCGGGAAGATCCCACATGCCACGGAGCGGCTGGGCCCGTGAGCCATAGCTGCTGAGCCTGCGCGTCCGGAGCCTGTGCTCCGCAACGGGAGAGGCCACAACAGTGAGAGGCCAGCGTACTGCAAAAAAAAAAAAAAAAAAAAAAAGTGTTAATCTGAGCTTAACTGATAAAGAATATACTCTGTGTGATTTTAGTGCTTTGATATTTATTGCTACTTACTTTATGGTACAGAATATCATCAAATTTAATATATGCATATATCCCATTTATACTCAAAAAGAATATGTAATCTTCAATATATGGAAACAATTTTAATATTCCATATCTTTATTGATTTTGTGCCTATGTGACTCACATAAAGATGTTTTAAAATTTCTAACCTAAATTGTAGATTTCTCTATTTCTCCTTTTAGTTCTATTTTTTATATATGGTAAAGCTATAATTAGGTACATATATATCTAGATTGTTCTTTTCATCATTTTGAATCGTCATAAGGATGTATGGAAACATAGAAGAGAATCTGAAGAAAACTTCAAGCAATACAAGAAGAGAGGCAATTTCATTGCAATATATGGTAAAGATTTTGAGCAATTTCTTAGATGGGAAGATGGACAATGGGAGGTCTGTATTAGAACCTTACTATGGATAGAATATCCATAACTATGCAACTGTTTTCGGCATAGCAGGTTACATATAGATTCTATTCCATAGTGTTTGTTAGTGTAGTCATTTACAAATAATCATTTCACTGCCTTCATAAGTTAAAAATTAATGAACCAAACCAGGTTTATGGGGTTGAGGCAGAAAGGAACTACTACGTTTGAAAAATATTATTTTGTGTGATTGCTATACACTAAAAACAAAAAGAACTATACACAAATGCAATAACACCAATGTGATATGCACTAACATTTATCACCTTATTTTTTACAGATGGTAAAAGCATAACTTAATTTTGAGGTATGAGAAGCAAATTATAACTCTTGACAAGAGAAGAAATTGTTTAGAAAACTTCAATTAGAAATTGAGTGACGAAGCCAAAAAAAGGTATCCACGGGATTTGACAAAAGTCACTGATGATATTGGCAAGAATTGTTTCAGTGGAGGAATGGGGGAAAAGTACGCTCACAGCTGAAGAGCGAATAACAGATGCAGAAATGGAAACCATGAGATGAGTCAAGAGGCTCAAGAAACTTGAGAATGAAATGAAGGAGAAAGGTAGTGTAGAAACCAGAGGGTGACACAGTTAAGGGAAAATTTTGCAATTTCTTTCTAATTGGGGGGCCCAATTTTACATATATATATATATATGTATATGATATATAGGAGAATAAATCAATATAGTAGTTAAAGGGGGAAAGGGAATAAACTGATGAAGCCAAATCACTTATCACTGAGAAGACACCAGGAGAGAAGTGAGTAGAGAAGGATGGATGTGGATATTGTTTCTAAATTTGGGGGGCTAGTAATGGGTCAAGCAAGAGATAAGAAAGTTCCCATCAGATTGCCCCACTCTTCTTGGTTCAGTAAGGGAAATGGTCATCCACTAAAAGGAAAAAAGAAAATAGACATGAAAAAGCCCTGAAGATGGTTACTAAAGTTTGAAATACCTGTTGAGAAAATAGAGGATTAAACTGAATAAAGATGAAGGCAAGAATTTCCATGCAATACTGAAGGTCTAAGTGAGGTTGAAATCCAGAATTCTAAAGAAAGTAGCAGTCTTCAAGACTATGTACCTTCCCCCAGCCATAGAGGATGAAGAGTAGAAGCTAAATAAAGTAAATGCGGAGGAGAAAGAACCATAGTTATGTATGTGTAGATATTTATTAAGTTGTGCAACTAGAATTTGTCCACTTTGTAGTTTATATGTAACACCTCAACATACAAGGGTATTAAAAAAATAAAATAGTGAGTGGACCATTTCAGGTTCATTACAGTCTGGATTGGGTGGATGCTATTGACTAGATTCTTACACTCACAGTAGCTTTGAGATTCTTTATCTTAGTACTTCTTGAATTTGAAGGAGCAAGCAGTACACTGGGGATCATGCTAAGTCATAGACTCCAATTGAGTTGCTCTGAGGTAGAACTCGAGATTCTGCCTTTCTAAGACTCCCAGATACTGCTGCTAGTCCGTGGGCCACACTGCTTATAATCCTATATGATACACAAGAATATTGGGTGAAAAATAATACAGTTTGTTAAATAAGTGCTTTTCCTACATAGTAAATGGTGTGATTGATTTTTTAACTTAAATTTATTTCAACTAATAGTGATGTATTATTTTCTTCTAGATATCTGGCATATTAGGTTATATGGCTATACATCAAAGGCAGCATTGACATTCACAGACATGTCACCCATGTGTTGTTTATGAACAATGGTAGATGGAGTATTTTTCCAGTACTCCTAGGAGAGGTGATAATTCTGCCTCTTTTCCCCTCTCCCCAGTCCCCATCCGGGATGTTAAGCAGAGCTAGCTTAAAACAATTGTTCGGGGGAACCAAAGTGGACCACATCATAGATTTATTTTGCCATATAAAAGATCAATTTTATTAATAATTTATTTCTACAGCACATTTTTTTTTCTCTATAAACTTGTGAAATGAGAGAGCATGCCTTTTTTACGGAAACTTCTTCAACACAAAATCTCTCTGTCCCTGCCCCCACTTCCCTCCCACTCCCCCTTAAAGCTAAGGCCCAAAGACACTGAAGCCCTTTTTAGTTTATGTTGCATCCCTTCGATCAGGTGGAAAAGTTACTAAACTGGGAGGTGTGCTTTAGTTATATGCAATTTTCTGAAGGATTTCAAATTTCAGTGATTTGTGAATGGGATAAACTAAAACTTGCATTTCACTCTCACTTTGGTTCAGGAAGTACATTTTCTGTTGATGAGCTTGTGAACATTCATATTTCACCTGAGATCCTAGTCAACATACAGAGATAATTGAAAATGGGCTAAAATTTTCTGTGCTTCTGAATGGTAATAGTCTTAGTGGAGAATTTGTTACAAAATGAATGGCAATTTCAGCAGGTATCCAAGTATTTAATAAACATTTCAGTATTACAAAAACATAAGGGAATTCTCAAATTTAGAGATGTAGAGTCATTTATTCTACTCATTTTAAAACACAACGGGAGGTATGGAGGCATTTAGGATTTAGGAAAATAGGTTTTGGAATCAATAACCTACAGGGCTTATTTTGATCTTAATAACAGTGGTTTATAGATCTTGTCATATCAAATAACCATAATAAACATCCATATAATGATGCTTGACATTTTGTGTTGAGAACATATGTTACATTTTCTTATGTATATTGTTTTGTTGAGCTCTCTCAATAAAATTAGGTGGATACTTAGATTTTTATCTTATAGTCAGAAAACTAATCCAAAATGTAGCAGTGTCAGAATTCAAACCCAGGTTTTTCTTAACCTAAAACTGATACATATTTCACTTTACCACATCCCCATACAATGAAGATTAGATTCTCAACTCAAGCATTCAAATTCTGATGTTTAAAAGGGACCTTAGAACATGAGATTCTTAAAATATTTCTCCACTTTCGATATGTAAAACTAGTATTTCCCTATTAATTCATTGTCATTAGCCACTGCCTGAACATGCTGATTTTCTTGTCTGCTATAACATATTCAATCCCTACCAGAATATTTAAACAAGCAGGGTTATGTTTTAAATTTTCAGTCAATGTGATCATTGTGATGCAGTTAACCAAAACCATGAGACCTAGTCATTGATGGCTCAATACTCTAATGACAGTGCAATTTCTGCCGCAAAACTACAATTGGGGCAATAGAACACAGGATATGAGGAATATACACATGAAATGCCTTCAACCAGACTTTAAAAAATTAATGAAAAGTAATCATAGAAGGAACATCCCAGAAATTTCTTTATAAGTTTCTGTCATCATCAAGTTAGCCATTGAAATTTTATTCCATAGTTGGAATAGTAAATCTCACTAGCAGATTTCTCATTCACTTGGGTTTACAAGGAAAAAAAAATCTATATTTGGAAAAGTTTTCATTGTATTTAATACAAATCAGAAAAACGTGCTTCCCTTTTAGAAGAATATACTATTTAGGGTAAAAGACTAAAATAAAGAAAAAATATTCTAATGCACTGAATGCTTTGAGATATTTTAAATGGTCCCATAAAACAAATAACTTATTGACCAGAATTGATTTGAAGAAACTGGCCTAAAAATAAAACATATGTACTACATGATGCATGGGTCTATTTTTATCATTTGTTAATAGGTTAAGTCCTATACATTTTATTTTTTCTCTAAACTATCTTATATATTTCTTTATTCACATATAATTTAACAACATCCATTTATATAAGCAAAATTACTAATATTTTATTCAGTTAAAAACAGAGTACATTCTTTATTGCAAAAATATATTGTCAAACCATAATATCTCCCTTCCTTTTCAAAAGCAATAACCAACATTTACCTACTTAATTACTTTAATACCTTTAAATTTCAATTAATCTATAGTGTTCCATAATGCTAGCAGTGCACAACTTTGGATTGTTGAAGTGTTAATGGATTAATTCATCATTGCTCTTCTACTAACATAATTTTTTATTTTCTGAATCTATTTTCAAAATTTTGCTAAATATCAGACTTGGTCCATAAATTACCTATACCTAATTGCTGAACAAACCCAGATCTTGATTATTGGTAAAAACTAATAATTGGTCAGCTATATGTCTGAGTCAACTTTGGATAGCCATGCTAATTTTGTGTAGGGGAAATAAATTAGCAAATAATCCATTTTACTGGAATTAGGAAGCCTTCTGAGACAGGAAGAACATGAAGATCCACTGCTGAGCCAAATAGGAACCTGTATTTGGAAATTCCAGGTAACATAGTCTAAAAGTAAACATAAGAGAAAAGCAAAAAAATAAAACAAACCAAAGGAGAATCAAGAAAAAAAAAAACGAAATAAAGACCCTGTGTCCAACTAAAATAATCAAAACCTACTAGCAAATTAGCATCTGCAATAATAGGAATGGAATTTTTTGATGAACGAATTTCTTAAAACACTCTCTATAGGATTAAGCTCTTCTGAGACAAGGTTCACCTCTCACGCCTGGTAAACCAATGAGAGAAAGCCTTCATGGTGGAATTAGAGGCATACGCCTCAGACAGGAAACAAGTATAGTGTTCATATCTGGTAAAACAAAAAAACAGAACTGAAAAGAAGAAATAGACATGCACAGCTTGCTCTCCAGACTTAGTATAAACCTCTAAGACACAGTATAAACCTCTAAGACACTACTCCAGTTAGGCTCCTCAGACCAGGGGCTGTGCACATTCTCATAAACCAGCTAGTACAGAATTGCTTCTGGTGCCTCAGGGCCCTGCCTTCTTTCAAATAGCACCTCTCCACCTTGCATGCCAATTACAGCCACAGGTTTTGATTGCTTTCTACAGGAAACCAAAAGCTCTGGTATAACAAGACTGGGAATAAAGATAATTTCTTTTGCATTGCCAACAGATGGAGAAGAAAGAGATTAGTAAAAATATAAAAGTCTGAAAATGACTTCAAGCATGAAGGTAACTGGTTTTCTGTTCTTAATTTAATGCAAGACTTCAGTCAACAAATATTTGTTGAGTGTATAACTTGTGCTAGGCACAATCTTTAGATGTGAGTATTCAGCAGTAAACAAAAGAGACACAAATCCCTGCATTCATGGTGCTTACATTTTGTTGAACTTGTCTTATTTTAGGTCTGTTTTACACAAGGCTAAAGCTATCTGTGTTGTGGGGTTTTTTAAGCTTTATTTTGATATATTTCATATGTATACAATTCACCCATATAAAATGGGCAATTCAATAGTTTTCAGTATATTTACAGACTTGTGCAACCATCAGCACAATCTAATTTTAGAACATTTTCGTCACCCCCCCTCCAAAGAAACATAATACCCATTAGAAGACACTCCCCTTTCCTCATCCAGGGGAAGCTTCAGCTTCCCCTGAAGCTTAGCTTAAGGCAATTGATAATACAGTTTACATCTAGATACATTTGCCAATTCTGGATATTTCCTATGAATGAAATAATACAATATGTGGCTTCTTTGATTTAATGTTTTCAAGGTTCATACATATTGTAGCATGTATCAGTACTTCATTCCTTTTTGAAGCTATCTACTTTTACAGTTATTAATTTAAAATAAGACCTGTCTTAGTTTATGCCCTTTTCAGATTTTCCCATACTCCACAGAACATTTTCATTTCCAATTGAAAGTAAAGCTTTAAAAAGGATGCTTTAATTTTAGAACTAGAAAACATTTGGAAAGTATCCAGTCAACTTGCAGATAAGTATCCAATCAATTTGTAGATGAGTAGATAGAGAACTACAAAAAAGAAGTGGTTTGCTGAAAGCATCATAGAAAGATAGGACTGGAACCTATCTCTCCCCACTCCTCTTAACTCTTTATCACAGGGCTTACTTGGTATGGACTTTGATAGTTTTGTATTTATCTGTAGGATTCTGCAACCTCTTTATTGGAGAAAATAATTTTGATTACTTCAGTTTATAGACTATTGGATTTTTCTATAAAACTAGAGTTTTTTTTGTTTTTGTTCTACAATATGAATAAAGAAACTATATAAATCAAGCAAACACGATTTTCCTTGATTACAACCTAGAGACCCATTTTATGTTAGTCTTCCAAAAAAGTATTGCAAAAATTACTCATCAAATTGTACAGCCTATAATTTTCACTAGCACTTTCTCTAACTCTCAGTTTAATTGACTTCCCATTGTATAAATTTTTTAAAGGACACAACCAGTAAAATATCTCTTTATCATCTATATCTATCTATTCATCTATTTTCCTAAACTGCATAAAATCATTCAGAATACATCTTTAAAAAACTCATAATGAACAGTACTTGATATTATGATGTTGGTAAACAAGATTAAAATTTTTCAGTCTTTTCAGAATCCACACTTAAGCTCATTAGCTTCTAGATGAAATGAATATAGCAGAGTACATGTATTCTAACCAGCACCTACCTCAGCCTTTTTAAAAGTATTTAGCCTCCACTTAAGCCTGCATTCCAAAGTAAAAGATTCATTTGAACAACTACATATCAAATTTCTCAGAAGTTTCTGCAGAAATACCTTCAAAATTTTCTGAACTCCATTTATTCTTATCCTGAAGTTTTCTGATGGTTCTCATATTTATTTTATATTTTATTTCCTGTATGGCTTCTGGTATTGCAGCATTTTACTGCCATTTGATTTCTTCCAACTGAAACCCTCTTTTCTTTCCCCAACAACAACCATTAGAATCCTTAGAGTATTATGTTTTATGTTTAGATTTTCCTACCTCTGATTACTGTAATTTATTGCAGGTATCATGCTCAGAATTTGTATTTCAAAATTATACCAATTTCTACAGAATACTGATAAGTGACTAAATAAACATGTACTCAGAATTATTTTGTAGCATTCATTTTAACTGACTTCCTATTTTACTACTGAAGGTAGAACTTGAAAAATCACATAAATTCCATCTAAACATTTGGTTCTATTCGATAAATGTAATACTACAGGAATCTCTTACCTATGTAAGAAATCAACTGTAGCTATTATCCAAGTTGGTTATTTTTCTATATTTAATATACTCTTAAATTCTAACTTATATCCTAAGACCTCTTTTTATCAGTCCTTAAGGTATATATTAAGGTATATATTAAGAACAAGAAAATTTGATGCAGGCTGAGAGAAGTAACAGTAAAATATTATCTCAGAGAGAGACCTGAGAAAAACGTCTCAGAAGGACACCTGAATGCACATTTTGAAAGAGCTGTCTCTTAATTGCAGCATGATTTCTCCATATCCCGAGACCTCAGCTCTACTTTTTCTCTAGCCTTTCTATCAAGGCCTCAAGTTTTTGCACAAATCTCAGGCCTAAGGTGTAATGAAGAAGGAACTGAGGTTCCTAGGCCAACTGAGCTGTCTGGTGCTGAAAGCTTGGAAGGCGTATGAGTCATAGAAAATGTTATTTTACAACACTAACCTTTTCATGTTGAGTCCAGCAAAAAGCAGCACATAACAATAAAATCTATTTTGATTGGTGAGCTGAGAATGAATCAAGGATTGTTTGCCTGCATTCTAAAGTCATCTCTTCTGCACACCTGGAGGGTCCCCTCCCTGTTGTCTCTAGGTGTGCAAAGTGAATACTTGGGCCCTACCTTCCTTTCTCAGTTCAGCAATGTTCTAATTATTCTCTCTCCATTGTTCCCAAACCTGAAGCCTTCTGCAGCCCCTTTAGAAACTCCCACAAAGATCCTGTAGTTCTGTAACCTCAAAACTAGAGGTTATAATTTTATAAATAAATGGATTGGATTCTCATGGTTCTTTTGTTTTCTTTTTTCAATCACAGCACAACAATTACATTATTTTATTTAGGTTTCTTTAAGGAATTTTTGTATTAATATTTTACACATCTTAAATTTTATAGCATATATATAGGAACATATTTATAGAAATATATAGTAGAAAATATATAACCTGGAGGGACAATTCTGAAACACCAGATCCTAAATGATACAAGGCCATTTGTGGACAAAAGTCTTACCTGCTATTTTTCTGGTTACCAATTCTGATGTGTTGCAGAGCAGCAGGGGGTTTCCCTATGCCACTAAGAAATTCTTAGACCCTGGCTGTCCTACAATTCAAATCAATTCTGACCTATCTACCCAGAGATAGCATCAGATTCCATAGGTTAAGGGCTCAGTCTTATATGGCTGTCCTCCTCTCTACTTCAGAGGATAGCAAGTCCAGATTGTCACCTGTGCTCCTCACCAACAGGCTGCAAATTGCAGGTTCCAATGACTCCCTCCAGAGATTCAATAATTTGCTAGAGTGGCTCACAGAACCCACAGAAACATTTTACTTACTGGATTATTGGTCTATTATAAAAGGGTATAATTCAGGAACAGCTAGATACAAGAGAGGCATAGGACAAAGTATGAGGAAAGGGTGCAGAGCTTCCATGCTCTGCCTAAAATGTGACTTTTCCTGAACCTCCACATGATCACCAACCCAGAAGCTCTCCAAATCCCATTCATTTGGAGGCTTTGTTACATAGGCATGATTGATTAAATCATTGGCCACTGGCTATTGATTCAACCTCCAGCCCCTCCCCACTCCCAGGAAATCAGGGGGTGGGACTGAAAGTTCCAACCCTTTATTCATGGTAGGTTCCCCTGGCAACAAGCCCCCATCCTTAGGTGCAGTCCAAAAGTCACCTCACTAATGTTGAAAAGTAGAATTCAACCAAGTAAATTTGGAGATCTAATTATTAGGTGATTCATGAATCAGGCGGCATCCCATCTAGTAAATAGAATGGCTCTCTGAGGGGTTGTACAAAATGGAAGGTTTTTATAGGCGGAAGGAGGGTGGGGATGAAGGTGCTAGCTAACAACAACAAGAGCAACAAAGCAAAAGAAAAAGAAAAATGAAAGAAGGGATTGATTCAGCCCAGGCCATCTTCTTTGGCGGGACGGGGTGTGGGGAAGGAAACAGAAAGGGTCTTTATCATGCAGATTACCTCACTAGTGTAGATCAGGAAATTTCAGATTGACTGTTTTAAAGGTCAATTCCTGGGAGAGGTTGAAACTGCTATTAAGTCTTGGTTTGCTGCACTGGGGGCAAATGAATACCTTTGTTGTTCTCTTCACTTAGGAAATTCCAAGGGTTTTAGGAGCTCCATCCCAGAAATGGGGCAAAGAGCAAATATATATTACTTATTATAAATACCAATATCACACCTGAAAATTATTGATTTCATAAACTTATTAGATACTTGAAAACAAGTCAGATCAAGTAAATCCTCTCTTATAAAAGTCACAGCAGCTTCCTATCCCCCCTCAGTATAAAATCTAAAATTCTTACCATTGCCTATAAGGTTCTATATCAGGAGTGGGCAAACTTTTCCCGTAAAAGCCTAGACATTAAATATTTTCTGTAGCAGCTACCAAACTTGGCCATTGTAGCAAGAAAACGGTCATAAATAATGCAGAAACAAAAGAGTGTGGCTTCATTCCAATGAAACTTTATGGACAATAAAATTTGAATCTCATACAAATTATAAGTGTCATAAAATATTGTTTTATTTTTCATATTTTATTCCAAACATTTTAAATTGTAATAACCATTTATAATCGTTCATAACCCATATAGAAATAGCTAGTGGGTCAAACTTGGGCTGCAACAACTGCTCTGTAAGATCTACATTCTCCCTCACAGATTTCATTCACTCTACCACACTCCCTCTATTCATGGACCTCTCTGTACTCTGACATCCTTGCACTTACTTGCAAACAAGAAGCACATTCTCACCTCAGTGCCTTTGCACAAGCTGTGTCCTTTGTCTAGAACACACTTTCTCCCAATCTTTGAATAGCTCCTTTCCTTCACCTTTGAAGACTAATTATTCTCTAATCATCCAATCCAAAACATCCTTTTTTATACTATTACATGCAGTGCTTTATTTTTCATTTTAATACTTATTACCCACTGAACTATAGTATGTTATACTTGTTTATTTTTTGTCTCTTCTCACTAGAATGTAAGCTTCAAGAGAGAAGAGACTCGGTTTCCTTCACTGTTTCATCCAGAATAGTACTTGGCACAAAATATGTACTCCAATGAATATTTTTCCATGAATGGATTATTGTTATTCATAATTGCCAAAATTCCTCTTTCTTCTGGTCTTCAATTCAACTATCACTTTGAGGTTCTATGTGATTGGGAGCTAGTGCCAATCTGCGAATTCTCATCATTTGAGAGTTTGTTTAATCTCTAATGTTTATATATTGTTCTGAAACATGATTGTTCCACAAATCTCCTCTCTGCTAATGGTGGTCTTTAATCTGGTTGATCTGTATTCAGCATAATTCTACTCATTGATACAATGTTATAATTCTGAAGCTAGGTAATCCTTACCTAATCTTTCTATTTCTCGTGGCTTGTAGAGGGCACTATGGCGCCCTGGCCAGCTTCCATTACTGGGTCTGTTGTGTTAGATGCTAGGAGCTCACAGCTGCCCAATGTCTCCAGAAAACTGCCCTCACCTGATGGGAACCACTTTGGTAAGGAAGCCCATACCCCTGGAAATGGCCCATAGTTTATAACTAATGACTAATATGGAATAAGTATAAAAGGTTATTTCTTTTTCCTCAAGAGGAAATCATTCTAAGGTGCAGTTTATGCTCCAGAGCCTTGCCCCTGTGGCTCAGGCCAACTCTTCCTAAGACCACATCCTTGTTCATCCCTTTTTCCTTTCAACCCTGCTTCACTCCTTCCGTTTGCATTTTTCCCTATGAATACCTCCTCAGTAAATCATGTACACCTGGATCTTCACCTCTGGTTCTGCTTCTAGAATAAAGTTCCTACTGTAGTAAACCCATCAACTCTTACCCAATTCCCACTAAATAGGTCCACCAAAACCAGTCTTTAACAAAACTCAAAACCATAGCATTATGTAAGAGTCATTTTTAGGTATCTCACTTTTAGAGTACAAAGTAGGACACCTTCCAACTACTGACAAGCCTCAGCTAGAATGTGGCAGCATCAAAAGTTTACTAAATTATCATACGTAATTTATGAAATACCTTGTGTTTAGCGATGTGCAAACTCATCTCCCATTAAATGATTTTGCTAAATGAATAACATGCTTAAAATCAAATTCAGTAATATAGACACAGATATATATACAAAAATATCTATGGATACATGTATATTCTCTGGTTAGTATACATACATTTATTTCCTGGTTCTGTTACCTAAGAGATTACAGAAGCAATGACACCTCAGTAGCAACAAGCACACCTGGTCCCCAGATCTTAGTTTCTAATATCATTCTCCAATAAAAAAAATCTGGACTTCATGAGGAAATGGCTAATTCCAGGACTGAGGACAAGGTGATCCTGGAGCATTTTGTAGTGCAAAAAGTAAAACAACAACAATAATGAGGTATGTGAAAGCAGCATATGAGCCAAATAAAAAAGTACCAAATGGCCAAAGTTGGAATAATTTGAACAACAAAATAAATGAAATAGTTTTGGATTATAACCCAAAGTATAAAATAAATATCTATGAGTCTGTACTGACATAAAGAATAAAATAAACAAATAAGAGAGAATAGACAAATCTCTCCTGCAGAAGAATTTCAAATATTTTATGTAGATACCCTGTCCTCAAGGAGGCAGAGTATAGCTCTCACCTTTAAGTGGGAGCTACTCTTACTGTCTTCTTTCCAAAGAGCACTGTATGGAAAAAGAGTACAAAATAGGTTTATAGTGAAGCAACCTGGCAAACGCTATCTCAGCCAGATGCCAAAGTTAACATCAGCAGTGTTGTCAGCTGATTGTCAGCTTGATATGATTTGATGAGAATAACACGTAATTTCCGTAGTCTTTGTCCCCCAAAGCCCATAATTCCAGTCTCAGGAGAAAACAATCAAATAAATCCTGATTAACATTCTACAAAATATCTGACTCCTCAAAACTATCAAAGGAAATAGGAGGAAAGTCTGAGAAGCTTTCATAGCAAAGAGGAGCTTAAGAAGACATAACAACTAAATGTTATGTGCTATCCTAATGGGATCCTGGAAAAGAAGAAAGATGTTAGGTAAAACTTAGGGAAATATCAGTAAGTATGGACTTTAGTTAATAATAATGTATAAATATTGATTAATTGTGACATGTATCCTACTACAGTAAAATGTTAATTATAGAGGAAACTACGTATGGGGTATATGCGAACTCTCTATACTATCTTTGCCACTTTTATACAAATCTAAAATTATAAAGTTTATTTAAAATTTTTAAAATTAAATTTAGAACTGCAACATTATATATTGACAACCTTATATACTGTTCAAAGATTTTTAAATTCAAGAAAATGCCTAATCCACAGTAGGCTATCTTAAATATCATTCTGATAATTACTGGAGGAAATCCACTTTGAAGCTTCTAATGGAATCTTAATATCATGGTATACACCCAAAGAATTTAAAGGTAAAATATTTTTGGCATGAACATTAAAAAGATTTTTCATAGAGTGAAGTTATTAATCTTTTCAACAATACTTTGGAATTATTTTTCATATTATCTACAACAAAGTCTCAAAATATTTACTATGATACAACAAATACATAAGATTCTATGACTATAAAGGCTTTACATTGGTATTTAACTTATCTTACCTAAATATTTTATGTGTTCCTTAGGAATAGAACTTACTGGGATGCAAATTAACATTTCTTGAACCTTTATGTTCCATCATGCATTTACTACTTTAGGGCCTCATATCTGCTATCCAGTTCACTCTTCACACACCCTAAGAGATCCATAGTTTAACACATTCAGAGAGGCGGAAATAGACCCAGTGACTGTAAAGCAATCCCACTGAAATGTAAGTTACTGAGTAAAGGCACATTCTTCATCTACTGTGCTCACTACTGTATTCCTAGAACCTAGAACAGTGACAGGAAAATAGAAAACCTTTATTAAATATGTATTGAATAAATGAATGAGAATAAGTGACCTTGTCCAAAGCAACACAATTACTTATGATAGAAACAGGATGAAATCTGTTACTATTTGTTTCCTACAAGGCCCTGTCATGAGCTCATCTCATGGCAGTTGGACCCTAAACTATCTGAAGGAGAGGCCCTAAAGGAAAAATATATGTCTAGGCGTTCATGGCCACCAGTGCAGCGCCCTGAACATAGTAAGTATCAAATCATAGAATCTCCACTGAGCTCATTAATGGGCAACAAATAAAAGAGAAATTTAGATAAATTGGGAAAAGGGGTATAGACTTTCTTAGATTTGATTTTCATGACCATATTATTCTATTCTTTCATTACATGAAAGCTCTGATTTTATAACATATTCAAACTCCTAAGAAACTCTAAATTGTATAATATATTCAAACTCCTACTTTTCAGAAGCTTATTAGATCCATTCATTGCATACTTTTCCTTTTTACCATATTGTAAAGTTTTTATGCTGACTGTGCCACAAGAAAAAGAAAGAAATAAAGCACTACACTATCAAGCAACTTTATCTACAAACAGCTTAAAGGGAAATATAAAAATAAAAACTCAAATGCAGATATATTTTGCAGCAATACTACATAATTACCAATGAATGCAAAGAGGAGAAAGTTTCTCTGATATACATCAAGCAATAAAAAAACTAAGTTCTGTCTGGAAACTCCATTTTATTATGTACTATATTTGGTGTGTGGTGGGAAGAGTCAATTGTAAATCTAGAGCCAAGGTACAAGTGCTACAATAAATGGAATTTTCATTACTGTGAAATCACTGCTTTAGCACTTTCCTACTTTAAAAATAAATCATAGGAAAAAAATTTCTTTGCATTAAAAGTTAGAAATTTTTAATCCCCCAAATTATCCTTCATTTTTAAGTTTAAGTCCATGTTCTGAAGTCATTTTAAATAAGTACAAATATAAAATTCATTTCTTTGAAAATACTAAGTTAACTAATTGTCAATAGCAGTGGTGTTCTTATTTGTCTATTTATTTAATATACTTATTGAATAGCTATTCTGTGCCAGACACCACATTAGGCTGGAGACACCTCAGATTTCATACTCTTATAGAGTTTGTATTTTAGTGGGAAAACATAAGAGACTGACTAACAACAATTAGTCAACGGTACTTGAGAATAACAGTACAAATAACAGTAATTTCAGAAAGTATAATAATAATAATTACCATTTTTGAGTGTCTACCCTGTCAAACACGGTACCATAATTTTAATCTTATTGATCTCACATCAAATATTGGAGACAGATATTTACAAATGAGACAATGAGGTCAATAAAGATTTAATTATTTGCCAAGGATGTGAAAAGTAATAAGTGGTAGAGTAGGATTTGAATCTTGGTCTGTTTTAGTATAAAACCCTGGCCTTTTAGCCTTCTTACTCTGCCTTTCAAAACTAGCTAACACTTTGCAGTGAGAATCAAACCCCTTCATAAAAAACAAAAACATTATGTTTCATTTTAGAAATATAATATTTAGAAGGGGGATGACTGTTGTACCCTAGGATTCTTAACAGCATAGTGGTTAATAACAAAAATTCTGGAGTCAGACGTTTCAAGTTAAACTCTAAATCTGCCACTAACTAACTGTGAATCTCTGGACCGGTCCAATATTTGACCATATACTATTTAAAACATTTTAAATTCAATATTTAACCATTCTCTGCCTTAGTTTTCTCATCCATAAAGTTTGTATGAATATTGAATGAGTTAATGTATGTGAAGTGCTAGGAAACAGTACCTAGTTATATAAGCAATAAATAAATATTAGCTATTTTGTTGTTATTAATCTTTATTCTCTGGACTGATCAGAATAGACCTGAAGTTGGCACCTCATTTTAAAGGACTCTTAACAATCCTTCTACCTCTCCCTGCAAATTTCAGGTTCCCCTATCCCTATGTTTCCTATGGAACCAGTAAATATTGGTCACTTATCTACATATCTCTTTCTCTTTCTTCATTTCAATGGCTTCTCTACATGCTTTAATCTTCCATTCTTATCTTTCTCTTGTTATATTCTCTATATTTTCTCTATATTTCTCTATATTTTCACTCTTCTTGTTTCTCCATTTTGAACTTTTAAAATTGATTTATAATTTACATTGCAACTTTTACATAATTTTCCTTACATTGTCCTTACTCTACAACTCCTGCTGTTCAATTAGAATTTTATAATGTTCCTTTCTTCCCTTTTTTGAGGCATCAGTGCAGCGTCTAACAGAGTGTTGTGCAGACAGGCAGGCACTGACCGTTTCTCCATAAGGTGAATGAGCCTTGTCTATTACCACTTTGTAACTTCACATCCCTTATTCAGAAGAGTATTAATAGCAAGGTGAGGAACAGTAAACTTCTATTTGCTACCTTCATTATTTTCTTAATTTTATCTTTTAGATTCAGACTTTTTCTATAAGAGCTTTATTATATTGTATTAAGTCATATCATATCATCATATTATATTATATTTTATTTTAAGAAACATTCACTTGGATTTGTATGAACTCTTTCCAACTTCAAATCTCTCTCTTTCACTGTCCTTCAGACACATTACAAATGGACATGAACATTTTCTGAACTGTAATCAAGTGCCAAGGTAGAGTGGGTTCCTCTGACCACTACATTGTTATAAACAAAACTCACACCGTAATTTTCCCTTAAATGACATCACAGGATTTTCTATCCAAAGCATAAATATCTTTGGAAGAGGGAGGCAACCAGAAGTGAAAATAGATGTAGGAAAATTATATATTATACTCGGTAAGGTTTTTATTCAGCACAATTTGAGCCAATATCTGTCCCTTAGATGTAGTCATTCAATCTCCATAAATGCTTAATGATTGGTATCCAAGCATAAAATACTTTGAAACAATTGATTTACAATTAAAACCTTTTGCAATTCCATGGAAATAAACAATTTTTACTTCAGATGTAAACAGCCAATTATAATTTTACTTTCAAAATGGAATGAAAATATATTCAATGTATATCTAGGTGATTTACACTAAATCTGAGAACATTTTTCTCCAAAGTCAACACGAAAATCTTCTCTATAACTAAGTCCTCTCATAAGTGCCAGCTTTGAGCACTGCTTTTGAAGAAAGCTATGAGCATTAACCCCCATCTCAATAGTATTCCACGAGAAATGTAAATGGGGGAAAAAAACACTAGGGCCTCCCCAGGCTATCTACTTAAAGTATGCTTGCTACTTAAAGCATGGTCCTCAGACCAGAAGCATCAGTATCTCCTTTCGAGCAATGCTTCTCAAACTTGAACGTGTTTATTATTTAACCTTGGCCTGGGATGGCTAAGATTCTGCATAAGGTCCCAGGTGATACTAAGGCTGATGGCCCATGGTCCACATTTTGACTAGCAAAGATTCTAAAAAGTCAAGGGTAACTACTGTGAATGATGTACTTTAACAGCCTACCCGTGATGATATTTTATGATGGTACAACCTTCAATATGTATCTTGATGAAATAATTTGGAAATAGAAAATATTTATTGAATATACATTTATGAGATAAAATTTAGAGGTAAAGACTTATGATAGGAAATAATTAAATAGCAGATAAAGTTTTCTGAGGCATGAAAATTACCATGGAAAGAAGTCAGAAGAATTTTATCAGACTAGTATTGAAAAGGGAAATGTATGTATTCACTGAAAAATGGCCCATATCATGTTGAAGCCATGATTTAATTCAACTTTTCACTTGATAGTCACATCCTCCTGATGAGTGAAAAAAAAATATATGATTTCTTGAAGAGTTTGCAAAGAAGCACTTATTTTTAATGGTGTACAAACAGCCTATTCTTTTTCATAAGGGAAAAATGGTAAAATCGGGATGTTTTACATTATTAAGTTGTCAAAATTTTTGAAATCTGTATCTTAATACATTAAGAATGTGCAATTGTTTTTGACATTTCTTTATTCTGAATGAAATAGTTGTTTTTACTACCTGATTGACTTAATTCCTAGTAGATATGGCATATCCTGCTTGGGCAGCCTTTTGAGAATATTGCTATGTATATGAAATATTTGTAATAAATTCACATGCTAGAAATTTTAGAGCTTTTAGTGCTGCAAAAGTCTTTGGGAATCATCAAGTACAATTCCTTCATTTTAAAAAGGAAAAATCAAAGGTCCACTGAAATGAACCTACGTGATTTATCCAAGGTCCCACACAGCTAGTTAGTGGCAGAACTAACCCAAAGCTCATGATGCCTAAGAGGTTTTGTTTTGTTTTGTTTTCTCATAACAGTCTGAATATTTGGCTTGTTTATCTGAGTCCAGCTTTTCAAAAGCTCAGAAAATAATAATAATGATGATAATGATAAATGTGTGCAGTATACAAGTGGTCCACCCGAGAATTATTTATTTGGTCAATTTTTTGTTGTTTCTGTTCAAATTAGGTAAATATTTGCTAACACATACATTGGCTGTACAAGAAACAATTTTAAAGGCAAGTTATCAAATAAGGACTGTTGTATTTGTTGGAAGAAACTTATCTTCAAAATTCGAGGGTATGGGGTTTAAATTGAATAACAAAATCAGAAATTCTATACACATATTTGAAATATGGATAATACTTTTCTTGTTCTAAGTACAAAATAATGTTATAATTAAAATATTTTTCATATTATGACAACTCTGGATTCTCATCTCCCCCTCGTGAACAGGAAATCTAGGTTTCCCCAATATCCTAAACTATTTCTAAGGACCCCACACTTGCTTGCCCTGGTTTGTTGAATTCTTCCTCCTTTCTGCTGACCTGGCTAACATGACCAGAGACTGAGAACTCAAGTGTACCTCATTAAGCCAAATTTCTGTAAGGGTTGGCCTTCTCAACAGCCTCCCTTTGTGGTTAAAAGTTCTCCAGTACCAAATTGTTCTCCTGGCTAAAGTTCAGAGCAGTTCAGCTATCTGGTGCAAGGCCATAAGCAATAGAAATTTGCCACAGAGCTGAGGCTCTGTGTTAGGTAGAAATGAAAGAAGCCCAGAAGTCACTTTGGCTCTGAGGTAAGGGCTTTTTCAGTGCAGTTGCTCATCCTTTGGGGAAGGATTCCTCCCAGGGTTAGGTCTATTAAGGAGGTCCTACAGTAAAATTAATTACCTTGAGCCTTAACTATGACAGCTTATTTATTTTATAGCATTTCTTTTTTAGAGCAATTTAAGATTTGCAGTAAAATTAAGTGGAAATTACACAGATTTACCATATATCCCGTCCACCACCCAGCAATCATGGCCTCTCCCATTATCAACACCACTCACCACAGTAGTACAATTGTTATATTCAATGAACCTACATTGACATATCATTATACCCAAACTCCATAGTTTACCTTAGGGTTCATTCTTGATGTTGCATATTCTTTGGGTTTGGATAAATGTGTAATGTCATGTATCCATCATTATTGTATTATACAGACTATTTTCACTGTCCTACAAATCCTCTGTGCTCTGCCCATTTATTTCCCTCACCCCCAACCCCTGGCAACCAGTGATTTTTTTTTACTGTCTTCATAGTTTTACCTTTTCTAGAGTGTCGAATAGTTGGAATCATATAAGATGTGGACTTTTCAGGTTGGCTTCTTTGTCTTTACATGACTTGATAGTGCATTTCTTTCTAGTGCTGAATAATATTCCATTGTCTGGATGTATCACAGTTTATTTATCCATTCACCTACTGAAGCATATCTTGGTTGCTTCCAAGTTTTGGTAACTATGAATAAGGCTGCAATAAACATCCATGTGTAGGTTTTTGTGTGGACATAAATTTTCACCTCCTTTGGGTAAATACCAAGGAATGTGATTGCTGGCTCACATGGTAAGAGTGTGTTTAGTTTTGTAAGAAACTGCCAAATTGTCTTCCAAAGGGGCTGTACCATTTGCAGTTCCTCCAGCAATAGAGTCCCAGTTGCTTCATAGCTTCACCAGCATTTGGTGTGGTCCAATGTTCTGGATTTTGACCATTCTAATAGATATGGAGTAGTAGCTCACTGTTGTTTTAATTTGCATTTCTCTGATGACACATGATGTGGAACATTTTTTCATACATTTATTTGCCATCTGTATATCTTCTCTGGCAAGGTGTCTGGTAAGGTTTTGGCCCATTTTTTAATGGGGTTGTTTGCTTTCCTATTATTGATTTCTAAGTGTTCTTTGTATATTTGGGACAACAGTCCTTTATCAGATGTGTCTTTTGCAAATATTTTCTCCCAGCATGTGGTTTGTCTTCTCATACTCTTGATATTGTTTTTGCAGAAATCCAGCTTATTAATTATTTTTCCATAGATCATGCCTTTGATGTTTTGTCTAAAAAGTCATTGCCATATCCAAGGTCATCTAGGTGTGCTTTTGGATTTTCTTCCAAGAGTTTTACAGTTTTGCATTTTACATTTAGGTCTGTTACCGAACACAAGTTTTTGTGCCCGACACACAGTGAGACCAAACAGTACCGAAATGTCAAAGTTTGGAGTAGAGAAAGGTTTACTGGAGGACCATACAAGGAGAACAGGTGGCTCTGGCCCCAAAAACCCCAAACTCCCAAAGGGTTTCGGCAAAGCATTTACAAAAAGCAAGGAGAGGGAGGTGCAGTCACAGGGTATGTGATCAGCTCCTGCACAATTCTCCGATTGGTTTTTGGTGAGGTAACAGGGAGGTCAACATTATCAATCCTTAGGCACCAGAAGGTCTGGGGGCTATGCACTCTTGATCATCAAGTAAATAATTTCTTCCATTTGGAGGAGGTTTTTAGCAGCTGAGAAACTCAGGTTAAATTCATGAGATATGTTCGTTCGTAAGAGGTTACGGAAAAACCTGAACAAACTTTTTGGCCAAGGCAATATTATCTGGCTACTTCAGAGAGCAGCTATAGCAGAGGATATGGGGGAAGGGTCTGCCTCAGAAATGTCCCATAGGGTCCTGCTCCATTACAGGTCTTGATCTATTTTGAGTTAATTTTTTGAAGGGTGTAAGGTCTATGTCTAGATTCACTTTTTTGTATGTGGGTGTCCAGTTGTTCCAGCACCATTTGTGGAAGAGACCATCTTTGCTCCATTGCATTGCCTTTGATCCTTTGTCAGAGATCAGTTTACTATGACATCTGTTAAGAACACATTTTTCAGTTTGCTTGCATTCTTTTTAAAGTACATACCTAGTTGTACGTATGAGTAGATTCCAGCATAAACTATACACTGTGCTCAAATCCAACCTTCCCTAAGTCAATATCAAGTTCAAGTCATCGGTCCGGAATGTTTCCTCCATACCGGAGATTGTCTTTTGCACATGAGAACTTCCTTTACATCAAACCTTAATGGATACCACCCTGAAATTTAAGATATTTTAATAATTCTCAGTCTCAAAGATAAAAGAGTACAGTTCCACTTCCCTTATAATTGGAAGTCTCTTTGGCTCTTATGTAAAATTTTGGCTTCCATAGGAATACTGCCAAAAATCAACATAGCACCAAAATGGCTCTTGACATGCTGAAATATTACAATATACTCCTTTCAGAAAAGTATAGATATATAGTTTCCTCACATCTTTCTACATAACTAAAGGGGAAGGGGAAATCTGTTTCAAAGGTGATAACATGAACATTTGAACAAAGCACATTATTACTAACTTTTACACATCAGCCCCAAATCTGAAAAAAATAATTTAGTGTCCCATGCCCACTTGAGGTAGATACAGACAATGATATAGCTATAAATAGTTCTTTAGAGCACTGAAAATAACTAAATTTGAACAATAGAAAACACATTTTCTATAATGGAAAACACATTTTCTTCTTTGTTTCAACTTATCTATGTGTATACATGTAACTATATATAACTGTATCTTTAAGGTGTACTGTATATTTTAAATTCTCATTATTATCTTTATACAATTTAGGAAAACAGTGTCTATTGACCCTGTGTAATAAACTAGAGAATGCAATGTGTACCCTTGAATGAAAAATTTCTGTTAAAACCTCAAAATATTTCCATATTTTTGATAGTTATATATATGAAAAAAATAAATTTGATATCTGGCTAATAATACCTTTCACCAAAGACTTTAGACCTCAGCTAACTGGCCCATCATTCATGAACTCATCCTTCAGTAAGTATTTACTGAGTATCAACTATGGCCATGCACTGATCTAAGTGAGATACAATACTGAATAAAACACAGGCAGGTAGTGAGATTCAGAGACTGCTCCAGTCCTCATTGATCTCAATGTTCTAAAGGACTTAGTTTATCATGCAGCTTTAAAACTAGTCATACTCATTCAGCAATTTTGCATGGGTTCTTTTTTTCCTCTCCAACAACACCATTCTAGCACTATCTAGCAAGAGCAAAACAATTAAGTAGGTAAATAATGAAAGACAATTTAAAAGATATTTTGAACCTGGTTTGGGACCTAAATCATCAGTTTAATACGTTTAGCCTTTATCCTCTAGCAAATAAGGAAACTTCTTCAGCTGAGTTAAACAAATGTCCTTACTATGTCCACAATGGCTAAGAAAAGGAGGCTCCAACTAGAGTCAGAAAAAATTGTTAGAAGTTTACAACACACAAGATGAATGATGATTAGGGACTGACCTGGGTGATAATGGAAGAGATAAATAGAAAGTAATGGATGTGAAGTATCTACTTGCCTCCACCTCCACTCCTTTTAGCTCCCTCGCTCAGCTCTATAAAGCAGGGGACTGACCCTTAGAGGCTCCATTTCCCAGGCTCCTTTGTTCACTGGACTTCTAATTGGGGTAATCCAACAGAAGGCTGAAAATCTTCCCTTTTTCACTGGTATCACCAACAGGAGCTGCTTATCTTCTGTGGTTCCAGCATCCTTGGACAGGTCGCAAACATGCCAGCTTCTGCCTGGGGACTTAGTCCTGGCTGTAACAACCCTGCCTTCTCCTTTTGTCCCCTCAGACTATAGGTAAAAGCAGCTTCCTGCTGCTCCTAATCTCTAGGTTCCCTCACTTTTCCCTGGTTAGCTTCTCAGCCTCTTCCATTAGCCATGAAACCAATACCCTGCATTAAATTCCCTCTATTTTTAGAACTTTGAATGATGTCTTTGTTTTTCTGTTTCCTGAATGGACCCTGACACACATATGCAGTGTGTTCAGTGTTTCTGGACTAATATGTTCATGTGCTGATGAGGTATCCATTTAACTCAAGGCCATTGTTACATTCTGTCAAAAGCAGCTGCAAATGGATTTTTCTAGTTTGTACATCAACTTTCTTTGATTAAAGCTCTTTTGGCCAAATAACAGAAACTCACTCCTATTAGTTTAATTCACAAGTTTGTGGGTGACAGTTACTTAATAGAAAAACTGAAGGCAGGAAATAAAGCTAACAACTTGAAACTGTAACATCCTGCATTAGTTTCCTAGGCCTATGGTAACATAGTACCACAAACCAGATGGCTTGAAACACCAGAAATGTATTTTCTCATAGTTCTGGAAGCTAGAAGTCTGAAATTAACTCTGGAGGCTTTGAGGAAGAATCTGTTCCATTCCTCTCTCTTTGCTTCTCACGTTTGCTGGCATTCCATGGTGTTTCTTGCCATTCCTTGGCTTTTAGACTTATCACTCCAACCTCTGTCTCCATCTTCATATGGCATTCTGCCTTCCTTCTTCTTAAAAAGACAACAGTCATTGGATTAACGCATACCTAATTAACCTGAGAATATCTGCAAAGACCCTATTTCCAAATAAGGTCACATTCTGGATTCCAGGTGGACATGAATTTGGAGGGGACATTATTCAACATGGTACACACTGGAAACCAAAGTTACATGTGTATTGCAATAAATTTCAGTCACTGAAGGTAATATGGGAGGGTCTTTTCCATGGAACTTTAACAAACACAGTTGTAAAGAAGTACACTTAGTCAATCAGCTGGCATTTACTGAACATTCCAATAGTGTAAGTGTCTACTGAGTATATAAATATATGTTGGATATTAAACATGATCCCTATATTTTACTTTAATTAATTAATTTCAATTTTTATTGTGATAAAACACATAACACCTTAACATGAGATTTACCCTCTTAACATTTTTCAGTGCACTTTAAAGCTCTTTAAAAATAAAGTGCACTGAAAAATCCCAGAAAATATTTTTGTAGAAATTGACAAGTAAATTCTAACCTTTATATAGAGTTGCAAGGGGCTTAGAATTAACAAAACAATTTTTATAAAGAACAAAGTTAGAAGATTTACTTTCTAATTTTAAGATTCATTATAAAATTAGAATAATCAAGGCAGTGTGGTTTTGGCATACAGAACAGAATAGAGTTTAGAATTAGACTGATACATATATTCGATTTATTTTTGATTACATCGCCAAGACAATTTAATGGGAAAAGCAAAATATTTTCAACAAATGGTGCTAGAACAATTGAATAACCATATATAAAATAAACAAAAATGAGCCTCTATTCTTACCTCACATTATATATAAAAACTAACTTGAAATGGTTTGAGGAACAAAGTCTGGAAAACTTCTAGAAGAAATCATAGGGCAAAAATCTCAATGATGTTAAGTTTGACATATATTTCTTAAACACAGTGCAAAAAGGACAAACTGTAAAAGAAATAAATCACTAATTTGGACTTTATAAAAACTGAAAATTTTGCTCTTCAAAAGACACTGACGTGAATATGAAAAGGCAAGCCCTTCCTAGGAGAATATATTTGCAAAATATGTCTGTACAATAAAAGATTAATCTTGTTCCCCCAAAATGTTAGGCCCTGTACTGGGTTAGTAGTGTCCCCTGCACCAAATTGACATCCACTCAAAACCTGTAAGTGTTACCATGTTTGGAAATAGGGTTTTTGCAGATATAATCTAGCTAAGTGGAGATCATACTTGATTAAAGTTGGCCTAAATCTAATATTACTGGTGTTCATATAAGAAGAGGGAAATTTGGACACAGAGACACAAACACACAGGACACAAGGCCATATGAAGACACAGGCAGAGAATAGAGTCATTCACCTACAAGCCAAGGAATATCAGAAATGTCAAGGAATGCCAAGAAATGCCAGAATGTAGAAGAGGAAAAGAAGGAGTTTTCCTTACAGCCTTTGGAGAGAGCATGACTCTGCCAACACCTTGATTTTGAACTTATAGCCTCCAAAACCAGGAGAATCAGTTTCAGTTGTTTTAAGCCACCCAGTTTGTGGTACTTTGTTATAGCAGCCCTAGAAACTAATACATTACTCCTAGGTATTTACATAGGAGAAATTAAAGCATATGTCCACACAAAGACTCGTATACAAATGTGCACAGCAGCATTATTTGTAATAGCCCCAAACTGGAAACAACACAAATGTCTATCAACAGGTGAATGGATAAACAAATGATGGTATAACCATACAATGGAATACTACTCAAAAGTAAAAATGAATGAACTATTAATACATGCAACATTGACAAATCTTAAAAATAATTATGCTGAGTGAAAAAAGCCAAAAATAAAAGACTACATTTTGTAAGTTTCCATTTATATAAAATTCTAGACAATCCAAACTAATCTATCATGATAGAAAACACATCAGTGGTAGCCTAGGTATCAGGGAGGGTAGAAAGGGAGAGGAGGAAATACAAAGAAACATGAAGACATTTTTGTGGGTGATGGAAAAAGTTCATTATCTTGATTTGAAGTGATGGTTTCATGGCTGTATACATATGTCAAAGTTCATTAAATTATACACTTTAAAATGAAATACACATATATTGATAGAAAATGATTGATATAAAATGATATACACATTTATTGTATATCAATTAAACTTCAGTAAAGTTAAAAAATGAATTCAAACAGGAATGAATGCCATGAGAAAGAAAACCCTGAGATATTTGGGGATGTGCTGGGAAAATGTCTAATCCAGGTTGATGCTTGGGGGCACAAAAATACTACCTAGAGAAGACGTCTTGATTTAACAGTGAAGGAGGAATAAAACTTATCTGGGAAAGTGGAACTTGGTGGGGAGAAGTTACTAGCATAAGGAAGCAAACTGTACAAAGACACAGAGGCAGATGACTTTGAAGGTCTGCCACAACATGAAGACTGAAGTAAAGCACATAAGGGGAGAGACGGGGAAGATGAAGTTAAAGAGGGAATTAGAAAGGGTATATGAGACCTACACTCCATTTAAACAAGCTTGAATTTTCTCTTGAAAGTTTATGGGGAATTTTGAGGGTTTTTAAACATGACATATACTCTATTTATGCTACTTCTTTAAAACAGTTTTGAGTAGAGAAATAAGAAAAACAGCTTTCTAGTCATTGGTAATATAGGCATTTTTGAGAAAAGAAAATTCAAAAAATTCTTTCACCAATTGTAATTTGGTCTTGTTTATTCTCACTGTAGTTCTTTGAAACCATTGTATTGGTTTACAGTAGATTCCATTGCAAGCTTGGAGTCATCCTTTCAGTAATATAAACATTAACTGGTATCACATTACAACAAACAAAATTTTTATTTAGAATAGTTTTCTGTAGCCTGATTTTTAGGTTAAAGACATTTTTCTATTTCACTTTAAATCTCAAGTGCCCCCTCCAAAATTACAAACTTTATATCTCTTAACCTCAACCTGGAAAAACAAACAAACAAACAAACAAAACCCACTAGAATAATAAAGAAGAATAATGGTTCTTTTAAACCCACTATATTTACACTCCTGCTAAATTTTCCTTTCTACTAGTCTCACCCTATAATAATTAATGTTAATACCTGTTGTATATCCTTCTTCACCCTCAAATATATACAAACAAATACATACACACGTAAAGGATTTTGATACCATTTCCATTTATAAAAATTATATTATACAATAACAAAGAGAATGTACCATATTGCACAGGAACTCTACTTGCACTGTGGTGATGTAAATGGGAAGGAAATCTAAAAAAAAGGGGATATATGTATATGTATAGCTGATTCATTTTGCTGTACAACAGAAACTAACACAATATTGTAAAGCAACTATACTCCGAAAAAAATTAATTTAAAAAATAATAAAATAAAATATATAAACAGCTTATAAAATAATCAAATTATACATATATATGCCACTTGTTCTTACTTACCAATACATCATGGACATCTCTCCATGATGTGTGTTTCTACTTCTACAATACAAAAAATACAAAATATATACCTCCTGTTTTATGTAAGAATTATATACAGTTCTGACTTTAAAAGGCTTAAAGATTAAACTTCTTCCCAGATTTGGTATTTATCAATTACTTGCAATTCCAGCCAACTCCATCTGGAAAAGTCCAAAGTAAATCTCTATCTTGGATATTGTGAGGATAATGCCACTTCCATCTTGTAATTCTTACTTTATTGGAATGATGAGTTTTCATAAACTTGATGAAATTATACTTGGTTGTGCTCTTGAGCTCTTTCAGACCATCTCTTCCAAAACTCAAGGAGTTTTATGGTGTCATGTCTTATATGTAAGTCTTTAAGCCATTTTGACTTTATTTTTGCATATGGTGTGAGGGTGTGTTCTAACTTCTCTGATTTACATGTGGTTGTCCAACTTTCCAAACACCACTTGCTGAAGAGACTGTCTTTTCTCCATTGTATATTCTTGCCTCCTTAGTCAAAGATTAATTGACTCTAGGTGTGTGGGTTTATTTCTGTGGTCTCTATTCTGTTGCATTGATCCATATGTCTGTTTTTGTGCCAATACCACACTGTTTTGATTAATGTAGCTTTGTAGTATTGTCTGAAGTCTGGGATTATGCCTCCTGCTTTGTTCTTTTTCCTCAGGATTTCTTTGGCAATTCTGGGTCTTTTATGGTTCCATATAAATTTTAGGATTATTTGTTCTAGCTTGGTAAACAGTGTCATGGGTAATTTGATAGGGATCACATTAAAGCTGTAGATTGAGTTAGGTAGTAGGGCCATTTTTACAATAATAATTTTTCCAATCCAAGAACATGGAATACCTTTCAATTTCTTTAATCATCTTCAATTTCCTTTATTAATGTTTTATAGTTCTCAGCATATAAGTCATTCACCTCCTTGCTCAGGTTTATTCCTAAGTATTTTCTTTTATGTGATTTTAAAAGGGATTGGGTTTTTTTACATTCCCTTTCTGATATTTCATTGTTAGTGTAAAGAAACGCAGCCTGTTTCTGTGTGTTAATCTTGTATGTTGCTACCTTGCTGAATTTGTTTATCAGTTCTAGTAGTTTTTGTGTGGAGTCTTTAGGGTTTTCTATATATAGTATCATGTCATCTGCATAGAATGACAATTTTACCTCTTCCGTTCCAATTTGTATACCTTTTATTTATTTATTTTTGGTCTGATTGCTGTGGCTAGGACTTCCAATACCATGTTGAATAGAAGTGGTGAGAGTGGGTATCCTTGTCTTGTTCCAGATTTTAGTGGGAACACTTTCAGCTTTTCACCTTTGAGTATTATATTGGCTGTGGAGAAGAGAACATAGGAAAACACTTTCTGACATAAAGCGTACCGATGTTTTCTTAGGTCAGTCTCCCAAGGCAATAGAAATAAAAGCAAAAATAAATAATTGGGACCTAATGAAACTTACAAGCTTTTGTACAGCAAAGGCAACCATAAACAAAACAAAAAGACAACCTACAGAGTGGGAGAAAATATTTGCAAATGATACGACTGACAATGGCTTAATTTCCAAAATATACAAACAGCTCAATTAAAAAAAAAAAACCCACTTGAAAAATGGGCAGAAGACCTAATAGACATTTCTCCAGAAAAGACATACAGATGGCCAACAGGCACATGAAAAAATTCTCAACATTGCTAATTATTAGAGAAATGCAAATCAAAACTACAATAAGGTACCACCTCACACTGGTCAGAATGGCCATCATTAAAAAGTCTATAAATAACAAATGCTGGAGAGGGTGTGGAGAAAAAGGAATTCTCCTACACTGTTGGTGGGAATGTAAATTGGTGCTGCCACTATGGAAAACAGTATGAAAGTTCCTCTAAAAACTAAAAATAGAATTGCCATATGACACAGCAAGCCCTCTCCCAGGCATATACCAAGACAAAACTGTAATTCAAAAAGATACATGCACCCTGTGTTCATAGCAGCACTATTCACAATAGCCAAGACATGGAAACAAATGTCCATCAAAAGATGAATGGATAAAGACATGGTATATATACACAATGGAATATTACTCAGCCATAAAACAGAGTGAAATAATGCCATTTGCAGCAACATGGACGGACCTAGAAATTATCATTCCTAGTCAAGTAAGTCAGAAAGAGAAAGACAAATACCATATGATATCATTTATTTGTGGAATCTAAAATATGACACAAATGAACTTATCTACAAAACAGACCCACAGACATAGAGAACAGACTTGTAGTTGCCAAGGGGGGTTGGGGAGGATAGATTGGGTGTTTGGGATTAGCAGCTGCAAACTATTATATATAGAATGGATAAACAACAAGGTCCTACTGTATAGCACAGGGAACTATATTCAATATCCTGTGATAAACCATATTCGAAAAGAATATGAAAAAATGTATATACATATATAGATATATATATCTGAATCACTTGGCTGTACAGCAGAAATCAACACATTGTAAGTCACCTATACGTCAATGAAATATTGGGTTGGCCAAAAAGTTCATTCGGGTCTTTCCGTAGGATGTTAAGGAAAAACACAAACGAACTTTTAGGCCAACCCAATAAATTGTTTAAAAATTAAAAAAAAAAGAAAAACAAGGAGAAAAATCTCTTTAGTTTATATTGTTGCAAACTGCAGGACTTGACTTTTCTCTGTATTACTTGAGTTCCCTATAATGTAAAAGAGCATTTCATGTAGAAAGTTACCTGGTGCTCTATTAGGATATACACATATCAATTAGTGATGACTGAGGACTGGGCAGAAGGAGAAGCTGAAATGCAGTCCAGTTGCATCTCAGGCTTCAGCCAATCCAATGGGGAGCTCTAAAGTTGAGATGGGCCTTTAAAGTTGTCCCAACTTGAGGCAAGGTAGCTGTGCCTTTTTATCCTTTCATCAGCCAGATATTGGTCATGGGCTGATCCTAGTCCCATTTGGCAAGGCAGTTCCTTATAGCTGAGGACAATTCTTATTGAGGCACTGAGCTGTATGTGGTCAAGAGCTATTACCTGTAGCTGGGGGATGGTCTTGAGGAAGGAGTCTAGGAAAAGTATCATAGCATCCATAGTATCCAATAATCAGCTGCAGAATGATAAATCATAAACCAAGGTTTATTTTGGTCTTTAGCCAATAAAGTTAGATTGTGCTGAAAAAAAAGCTACTATTTGGCCACAAATATAATAATGAGTGAGTATGTGCATGTGTGTAAAAGTGGGTTATAATCCATCTACTAAAATATCCTTCTTAATATAGGCAGGTCATCCAAGCCAGTTTGTATTTAGAGAACCATGTATTATTATTCAAAATCAAATTTCCAGAGCCATGAGTAATGCTGATGGGACATCACTGCTGAGTAGGAGTAAGTAGAATTCACACAATAATAAATCTTTTATTTTACATGACATTTTTGTTTTGAGATTCTTTTTTTCCTGAATCTGAAAAGCAAGAGAAATAGTTTTCAACAGAGAAAAGATTTGACCCCACTTCTTTTCTCATTAGAGCTAGGAATCTGTGTCAGCGAGGTTCTTCTGGTTCCATGGAAAATTGGAGCACCTTGGGTAACCCAATTAATGGGAGTTTTATTGTAAAGGTATACATTGAAATAAGAAAACAAGTATTTCAGCTATGGGTTGAGGCTTCGCAGAACCCAGGAAAAGCTCAACAATTATGCCTCTTGAGTAAAGTATAGTATAGCAACCATATATAGTAACTAGGTAGTCAGGCCCACCAAAAAGGAAAATAGGAAGTGGTTCATGTTCAAGATTCATTTCAGTCTTAGTGAGCACAACCTCTTGAAACCTTCAAAATAGGAGTTGGTTTTATAACTGTTGTGATATTCTGCCATTTTGCTGAACCAACTCTCCCTCCCTCTTTCTGACTTTTTAAAATGTATGTTTCCATTCTGCTCTCATGATCAGTTTGATGAGTCTTCCCCCACCCAACCCTGGGTCTCCATTTTGAATTCCCTAAATTGAGTGATCACCATAGTTTTTGCTTGACTGCTGACTTAGGATCATGTATCCAGATGTACTAATGCAAATTAGATTCTATTATGTCATGTGGCTTTCCTGTTCTAAACAGCTAAGACCAGGCTTATCATAGCATGGTTCAGAGTGTGGCCACATATGCCAACAGAACAATCTGTAGACATTCCATCAGCAGAGGCATATGGTAAGGGCAATTTCAGGTGCAAGAGGCAAGAGATAGCAGATACCTAGTGTTATGTAAGTAGAGGAACACTTAATTACATTTATACATTTGAAAATGAGATTTCTATACATTAGCTACTGCTTAAATGCATAAATCTGCTCAAATACACATACACACATGCACAGATGCCTGAATAGTGTGAATAGGCTTTAAAATTTATTCACCACTTTCAGGAGATTTGATATAACGATAAGAAACCAATAGGGAGTGAGTACTGAAGGAAAATGATCTGTGCATTATGGAATGGAAATTACAGGATATTTTAATGAGAATAAAGCCATTATTAACAGTGACATATTCTCAGAAGAGAGTTAGATACATTGGCAAGATAAAAGATTTTAGTTTGAACTTGAGGAAAGTTTAGTTTTGAGCACCACTTTTAACAAAATGAACAACAGTAGGTGGACCAGTGACAGAGAGGGTTTTTATTACAGGGAAATTTAAGAAGCTTAGAAAATAATTATCTACAGCACATTTGTTCATTATGTGATCTTCTTTAGGAAGTTTATAAAACCAACTTTAAGAAAACCATTTTGTGCACTTAATCAATGCAAATAAAAATAAAATTTCATATTGATGTGGGACTAGAGTTTATACAGCTCCTTCATTTGATCTTCATGTAAACACTGAGAGGAAGGCAAGGCAAAGTAAGGAGTCTGTGTTTTCATCTTTAAATCCACTGTTCTTGACAGTAAGAAAGTGCTCAATAAATTTTTGGTATACTGATGAGAAGTAAAGGAGTCTGGGAGAAGGAGAACTTAAAGTCACATGAGGGGTGAAGCCAGAAATTAAGCTTATGTTTTCAAACGTGTGCTTCCCACTTTACCACTTTTCCCTAATTTTGAAGACTAATAATAATCTATAATTACAATCCATAATGGATTAAAGTGCAATATTAGGGCAAAGTTTAAGCAATTTTTATATTATAGTACTAGAAAATCAGAGTTGTTCTAAATAAATCTCTTTATGAATAAGATATCTGAATTTACCTAAATGACATAGTTCAGTTGAAACTCCCTATAAGTAGTAAAATAACACATGGAAATAAAATGACAGATACAGATACTAGCTACAATTTTTTAATATGCCAAAATCTCACTCCACTTTACATGGCTCTCTAATCCCAACAGAAGTTCTACAACAGACAAAAAAAAAAAAAAAAAGGATTCATTATAGGAAGGCCTCAGGGTACAAAAGCAGTGTGGGTTCAAAAACTAAGCTTTTTTCAAGTAAAAGAAACATTAAAGGGTTTCCCTGGTGGTGCAGTGGTTAAGAATCCGTCTGCCGGGCTTCCCTGGTGGCGCTGTGGTTGAGAGTCCGCCTGCCAATGCAGGGCACATGGGTTCATGCCCCGGTCCGGGAAGATCCCACATGCCGCGGAGCGGCTGGCCCGTGAGCCGTGGCTGCTGGGCCTGCGCGTCCGGAGCCTGCGCTCCGCAGCGGGAGAGGCCACAACAGTGAGAGACCCGCGTACCGCAAAAAAAAAAAAAATCCGTCTGCCAATTCAGGGGGACAGGGGTTCGAGCCTTGGTCCCAGAAGATCCCACATGCCGTGGAGCAGCTAAGTCTGTGGGCCACAACTACTGAGCCTACACACTAGAGCCCGCGAACCACAACTACTGAAGCCCGTGCACCTAGAGCCCATGCTCCACAATAAGAGAAGCCACCGCAATGAGAAACCAGATCACCACAGCAAAGAGTAGCCCCTGCTCGCCACAACTAGAGAAAGCCCACGCGCAGCAACAAAGACCCAATGCAGCCAAAAATAAATAAATAAATATTGAAAAAAAATTAAAATTTTTATCATATAAGAATATTTCTAAAGGTAAAATTCATTTTCAATTTTAAAAATGCATTTTCAATACAAATTAAATGTTCATTTGCATTTTAAAATCTCATACTTAGGTTATTTTTTAAAAAGTGGATGATATATTATTGTTCCAAGGTTAAAAATTATAAAAAACTCATGAAAAGTCTAGGTGGCTTAGGCCTAAATTCCAAGGTAGTGTTTCTTAAAGTGTGGCCCAGATGCCTCTTACACCAGAATCACAAGACCAAAGTCCTTGCTGTAATGAATATTACTGGCCCGACCACAAACCTATCAGTTTAGAATCTCTGAGAATGGGGTGCAGAGATCTGTATTTTTAACAGTTGATCCAGGTGATTCTTATAGACTCTAAATTTGGGACTTATTGACCTTAGAGACTCCTGCTTTATCTGCCCCACATGCTTATTTGAACATATTTTCTGTGCTAGGGCAGGCTATTTGAAAGAGAAAATCAATGAGACTAGAGAGATTCTTATAATGTTACTTGAACACTGTATTTTCATGTTACCGCAGAAATCACTCCTAACTGTCCTGTCCAATGTGTTTTAAGTATACAACAATGATACCCTGTTGCTACCAACTGGACATCTCTTAGCATTTATTAATAGCTATTTTTGTAGAAACTATTTTTAGAAAAGCCAACTTCTTTCTCTTTTTAAGAATATCTAAAATATATTTTGAACATATTATACACATTTTAAAACAGTGTCTCACTGAATTTGTTTATTACTTGTAAGCCTATATCAGAAAAAGTAAACATGAGTATTGTTGCTACTAAAATAAACTAAATCATATTTATGCATATTATAAGTAACTTTGAACTCAATAATATAAATATTAAAAAAACAGTTCAGAAGACAATATATAATTTTCCGAATTGTGTAAAAATAAAGTAGATGACGGAATTTCAAAAACCACTATGGCTACTATGTGATGTAATTAGGGATAAATATAAGCATTATATTTAGATTTATCACATTTTCCACAATGAACACTTAATGCCTTTGAAATAAAATAAAATATTTTAAAAAGATCATTTACAGTTCATTTGTGTGCAGTAGTAATCAAAGTCCATTTGCTTGATTAAGTATATATTACGTATCCACTCAATCAATATTTATTGAGAAGTGCTGAATTCCGGGTTTTATGCTTGGTTCATGGATGGAGTAGTGAATAAGACAGTCACAGTTATAGAGCTTACATTCTAGTGGGAAAATATGGGCAATTAAAGCAAGCAACTATAATTTAGTCTGAAAGGTGACATAAAGTAGGATGTCCAGAAACATAAAACAAAACTCTACTCAAACAGAAGGAATTAGGGAATATTTCTAGGAAGTAAAAGCCACTTAATTGAAAGTCTAACAATTAGCAGGTAATAGCCAGGTGAAAATGGAAATGAAGGTATCAGTAAGGTGCTTTAGGAACCTAAAATCAATTTAATATGGCTAGTACTGAATGTATATGTCTGTTTATGTGTATGAGGGCCTGACCATATATGTGTGAATAGGAAGGGGCAAGACGTGAGGCCAGTAATATAATCAGGGCCTAGATAATGAAGGACCTTGCAAATCATGCTCTTATGTTTGGATTTGGCTATAAGTACAATAAGAATTGATGAACAGGTTTTAATATTTTTAGGAAAATGACATAATCAGATTTTTGTTTTTAAGGAGTGGTGCAACTGTGCTGCAAAAATTAGCTGGTGAAAACAAGACAGGAGTTAATGAGACTAGTTAGGAAATTGTTCGAATGTCCAGGGGAGAGGTGATGGTGGTTGAGACTAACTAGTAGCAATGAAAATGAAGAACGAGAATGGCAAGACTTGTTAATTATTTGGATTTGAGAATGAAAGAAAATGAGCAATCAAAATTATATCTTTATTTCTGGCTTTGGAAATGCCAGATGTTAATGTTATTTGCAGAGATAAAGAAAATAGAAGAGTCATTTGGTAGGTGGAAGAGTGAAGAGAAGGTGAAAAGTTCAGTTTGGAACATGTTAAGCTGAGGTGCCTGTAAGACATTCAAGCAGAAATGTCAAGAAGGTATTCTGATATATGCATCTGGGTTAGAGCATGGATATGGAGGCACCATGAGATCAGATGGTTTTTTAAACTGTGTAAATGGATTCAGTCATCCAGGGAATTATGTAGAGCAGTGGTCCCCAACCTTTTTGGCACCAGGGACCACTTTCGTGGAAGACAATTTTTCCAGGGATGGGGGTGGGAAATGGTTTGGGGATGATTCAAGCTCATTACATTTATTGTGCACATTATTTCTATTATTATTACATTGCAATATATAATGAAATAATTATACAACTCACCATAATGCAGAATCAGTGGGAGTCCTGAGCTTGCTGCAACTAGATGGTCCCATCTGGGGGTGATGGGAGACAGTGACACCCGAAGTGTGTTGCTTATGTTCAGTCTACTCCATAATCTCGTTTTGGTTGCTGTCACTACAGAAAACCCTGCTTCACAAAGATGGGATGTTGGAAATGGAAGCAGGCTTTTCAGTGTTTTTGTGGCAATCTCAGGATATCGCCTTGACTTTAATCCAGAACGTATGGAGATTTGAAGTTGTCTCAAACATACTTTTAATGTCACTGTCATTTGCGATCTCAAGCAGTTGATACTCTTCTAGCACAGAAAAAGTCGATTCACCTGGCTTATTCACAAATGGGTCGCGGATCCATTCCTTCCCAGTTTGGGTTTTTTTTGTGGTTGGGAACTAATGCTCAAACTCTTTTGAAAGCTGAGATAGGTGATCATGAACCAATTGGGAGAAAGAAGGCCCTGGCTCAGTCTCTTGCAAAATCTCTGCTAATGTTTGAAGCATGTCAAAAATCCCAATGTTCACTCGTCACCCCCATAATTCCAGTTTGGCTTTGAATGCAGCCACTTTATCCCCCGACTTGAACACAATTGTCATTCTCTCATGAAGTGACGGATTGAGTTCATTGAGCAGGTTGAATATGTCACACAAGTAAGCAAGTTTTGCGACCCACTGTGTGTCACTGAAATGTGCTGCCAGTGGTGACTTCTTTTCTAAAAGAAATCTCTGGAGCGGCTCTCATAGCTCAAAAACTCTGGCCAGTGATCTGCCTTTAGAAAGCCATCTCACTTCTGTGTATAAGAGAAGACGTGTGTGCTCTGCATCCATCTCCTCACAGAGCTGCACGATCAGACGTGAGTTAAGGGCATGTACTTTAATGTGGTTGATAATTTTAATCACATACTGCAAAACGCTGTTAAATTCAGGTGACATTTTTCAGCTAGCCAGCATATCTCTATGGATGACACAGTGCATAGACTCACATTCAGAAGCCACCTCTTTGACCTGAGTAGTGAAACCAGAAAGCTGTCCAGTCATGGCAGCTGCTCCGTCTGTGCATATACTGACACAAAATGACCAGTTCAGTTTTCCTGATATGTAATCATTCAAAGACTTGAATAGTTCTGCAGCTGTGGTGTTGGTTGGCAACAAAAGTGCACAAAACATATCTTCATGCATATCCTGCTGAAAAATATATCGCACAAAAACAAGCATTCTTGCCTTGTCAACATCGGTAGACTCGCCAACCTGGATTGCGTACCACGGTGATTCATTAATACTCTTTGTCTAGTTATGGTGCTAGCTGAAAGAGGAACATGTGCCACCTTTTGAACTGCAGCTTCTCCTAAAAGTTCAAGACAAATGTCCTTAGCAGCAGGCATGATCAGCTCTTCACCAATAGTAAAGGGCTTCTTAGCTTTAGCAAGGCGGTTAGCCACTAAGAATCATGCTCTCAGTGCAGACACATTTGATGAAGTGGTGGCCTTCAAAAATTGCTTCTGTTCTTTGTGTTCACAGTTTTTTCTTTTGAAAAACTCCAAAACCTTGTCTTTTAATGCAGGGTGCTTGGTCTCCATGTGGAGAAGCAGTTTTGAAGGTTTCATGGCTTCACTGGTTAGCTGGTCACCACTTGTTATACAAAGCGAGCTTGGAGAATATGAATCACATGTTGCAATGAACCCATAATTTAAGTAGGATTCTTGGTATTTTCCTTTAAATGCAGCTTTCTTTTTGCTGGCAGTCTTAGAGTCTTCTGCTTTCTCATCATTGGGTCTTTCCCCCTTTTCAAAGAAGCTCTGCAGCGATATTTGTTTTTACTCATTTTGGCTAGGGTTAGCCTGTGGGAATACCAAAACTGTGACTGAGCAAGTACACAGTGTAGG
This sequence comes from Pseudorca crassidens, assembly GCF_039906515.1. Classification (NCBI taxonomy): domain Eukaryota; kingdom Metazoa; phylum Chordata; class Mammalia; order Artiodactyla; family Delphinidae; genus Pseudorca; species Pseudorca crassidens. The sequence continues at coordinate 90,659,933 of NC_090297.1, forward strand.
AAAGAGGTGCGGACGGAAGTGGTAAATAAAATAATGGGGGGCCACGTGCGGACTAAAATAAGTGTCGGATTCTGACTTAAAGCCTGCCACCAGATGCAGCTGTACAATTGAAGAACATCAACTCACTTGCTACTATAAAACCTGCCAACAGATTCAGCTTAATTGTCATTTACTACTCACTGATAGGGTTTTGATATAAGTCTGCAAGCCGTTGATTTATTATGGTCTCTGTGCAGTCAAACCTCTCTGCTAATGATAATCTGTATTTGCAGCTGCTCCCCAGCAGAGGAGCAGCTCTCCCTCAGACCATCACCTGAGATCACCAGATCTCCCTGAGATCACCACCTCAGCTCTCCCTCAGATCATCAGGCATTAGATTCTCATAAGGAGCACGCAACCTACATCCCTCGCATGCACAGTTCACAGTAGGGTTCGTGCCCTTATGAGAATCTTTCCTAGAGAATCTAATGCCTCCTCTGATCTGACAGGAGGCGGAGCTCAGGTGGTAATGTGAGCAATGGGAAGCAGCTGTAAATACAGATGAAGCTTCACTTGCTTGCCCGCTGCTCACCTCCTGCTTTGTGGCCTGGTTCCTAACAGGCCATGGACCAGTACCGACCGGTCTGTGGCCCATGGGTTGAGGACCCTGACGTAGAGGAGATGGAGAAGGGGGCTGAACATACAATCTGAGATCCCCAAAACAAGCTCAAAGGAAATGTAAAGGAAACTGAGCAAACATAGAGGTAGGAAATACATTAGACAAGCTTACTGAAGCAGAAAAAATATTTCAAGAAAGATTAAATACTGCTATAAAGTGAATAAGAATAAGGAAGTAAAGGATCCACTGGTTTTAGTAACAAAGTCATTATCATAACAAGATCAATTTTACTCATAGGATAGAAAGGGAAGCCGATTGTCCTGGGTCAGGGAAAGAGTGAAAAGTAAGGAAGTGGAAAGAGTGTAAATTACACTTAAAAAGTTCGGCTGTGAAGAAGAGAACTATAAGGCATCAAAGTGTGTATGTGTCTGTGTGCATGTGTGTCTGATATTTTTTAGAATAGATCTCCTTCAGCTGTTTGAATGCCTAGGAAATGAACCTAAGCATAAAGGTAGAATTTAAAATATAGAAATGAGAAGGACTACCTAAATTAGACACTATTTGCCTGAAATGTTGAAACCCAATGATTGAAATTAAGCTTAGGGAAAGTAAATTCTTTTTACCAAATATATAACATGAGGCTAAATTCAGAGTGGCAGTTTTTATACATTGAAAGAGAGAAAAACAATCTTGCTGTCAGAATTAATATGTATGAAATACTAGTTGTATCTATCACAGCAGCCCTGAAAACATAGGAGGTAAGTACATGACTAATTTAGGGAACAAAAATGAAAATAAATTCCTCTCCTAAAAAAGCTCAGCCATCCATTAACAGGTAATACACCTTATTTCCAGATCAATGATTTATTTAGGGAAAGTGTGAAGATGGTAAAATAATTTCTATAAGTTTTAAGATCCCTTTTCCCAAATTTCTTGCTACTCATTTTAACTACATGTAATCTTAAAGCAAAACATGAATCCTTAACCTCACTTCATTCCTCTTCTCCTGATAAAATTTCTTTGGCTGAAGTCCCATAGAATTTTTCATACTTTCCTTTAGGCTTATTTATACTGTGGTTTTGCTAATAAATAGTGCATTCACCAACCTACAACACAACAGCCAATTCAAAATAATTTGGATTTCTTCTTAATGCAAAAAAATGTGCATATGGAATTTTAATATGAGGTGAGAAATAAAAGTAACTTGGCAAGCCAGTTATTTCTAAAACTGTGATTGTAAATATGAAAAACAAACTTCAATCAACTGTAATCCTTGGAGTTTTTATTTGGTTTGTTAATTAGTATGCATACTTGAATAATTATATCTATTGTCAAGATATGTTCATTTGATTGTAAGAAGATAACAACTGAAAACGTTTTATTATTGTATCAGTGAACAAAAAGAAGTGTTAAAATATGACTAATTATATACTTTTTTCTATAGTAATCTCAGACTCTGCAACCAGACTTTGAGAAAAGAGTAAAATAAGGAAACACTATCTTAAACAAACTTCCCCAACCTGCTGCAAAACACTAAAATAAATAAAAATAATTAATCCTTTTGGGACTTGGAGTCATATTTTCCAGAAGTAATCTCTTTTGAAAGCATTGGGCACACTACAACTACCAAAATAGTGCCAATGAGTTAAATTTCCTCTATGTCTTTTTTCTTAATTATATAATTTATTTTGTCTCTTTCCACCGCCTCTTTAAAAAAATCTTCCTTAAAGTGTGTCAACCTGTTTTTTAGCTAAAGACAAGACTTGGAACTAGAAAGGGGATCCTTTTGGTGATTCCTTCCCTGCTCTTTAATAACACTCAGAGAGTAGAAGAGCTATAATTCTATCTTTAGATAGAACTGATCTTCATTTATGTTAAATTACTGCTGTATGTAAAATTTTGGTAAAACTACTAGACTCAGTTTGATGTGGACAGGTGTGTTTTGGGTCCACTGTTTTATCCCAAATAAAAATTGTTAAAATAAATGAATTAACTTCATTAATTTAATCCTTATGAAGGTATAGGTCAGGGTCAATAAACTTTAAAAGATTCAGAGTTAGTAAGTGGCTCAGTTGATACTCAAATCCAGGTCTTCTGAAACTAATCTGTGACCTTTGTCACTGTAAAATAGGCACGTTAGCTACTGTTGTGTGATGTACATATATTATCTCATTTAATTCTGATAATACTCTCTGATGTAAGTTTTATAATTACATTTTTTAATGAGAAAATTAATACCCAGAGATGACACAACTCAGCAAGTGATCAACTTGGGAATCACACCAGCTCTTTTGAACTCCAAAAGCTACAATTTGGGTTACGTCTGAATGATTTTGTCATTTGGTTCTAAGGTTAAAAAAATCTTGTTATCGGAGCCAACTATCCTATTTACCTTATATTTTACTACATTGATTAATCATATTATATTACCCAATGTTTATTAGTAATCTATCAGGTCTAGCCTATGACTGACTTGATTTTGGCATGAGGGCTCTTAAGTTCTAGAAATATCATAAAGATAAATATGTTAATTTTTAGGACCTTTAATTCTCTATGGTGTTTTAAATCTTTTTTTCTTTTTAATTATGAAAATAGTATTGAACTAATAAAATAAACCGGAAAGCAAACATTTTATTGCTCATTGCTGTAAGAATTGTGTGGCTGTCTTCACAGCTGTTAGCTCCTGACCTCTTAAATTTTCATGTTTTTTCAGCTTTATTTTCTCCCCAGGGGGAAAAAGTATGAGGCAGAAAAGAGACTTTTAAAAGAGAGGCTATCTTAGAATGTACCAACTAAACAATACCTACATTTGAGCAGAAGCCCCCAAATTAGGTAAATGCCACATTCCTCATCTCCCACCTACAAGGGTCAGGCCCTTCATAGCCCAGCACTAGGAGAGTGGATCAGTGTGGGAGCGGACCTCAAAAGTGGCACAATTTCAACTGTCCCTAGCATGTGGGTATTTCTTTGTCCAGGGCAATTACTGGAACTTAAAGAGTGTTGGTGGCACCATATCTACCACACTAGCTACCTTGACTTCTTCAATGACTATAGCAGTACAATAGAGCTAGGAAAGCTTTACCAAAAAAGAAGAAGAAGAAGAAGAAGAAAGACAAACTGAATATTTAAGCACACTGAACTTATTGTTGAACTGTTAAATTTACAGGATTAATTCGATTATTAAAGAAAGAAAAACAACATATTTCAACCTGGGGCGGATGAAACAAAATGTATTTTTCCCTCCCCTTGCTAGCTAGGATGGCTCATAAATTTGATTGTATTTATGCCTACAGAGAAGTTTCCTAGGCTTTGTGGATAGGGCCTATAAAGAGCTTTAGGAGGTCTTTGTGCCTCTGAAATGTATGTGTTGGGTTTTTGGATTTTGAGGGAAAGGCGGAACTATGAGGATGTTTAAGAGTTTGAGTACTGTTTTCTTTCATTTTTCTTCTGTCTTAATTTTTCCTTTTTTGTTTGTTTATAGAAGTTGCAATTTCTTTTTAGAGGTTAACCTGAATTTTTCTTGCAGTCTGTGTCTTGTTAATCAAATACAAGAAGAATTTGGAAAGCTAATACAGGAAGTAGAGAAACCTCAATAATTCTATTAATTTAGTACTCTGAGATAGTTTCCGAGTAGCCATGGGAGAAATTATGTAAAAACATAAGCTCTTAAAACTCTCCTGATTGTAATATTATTTCAAGACCCAGATGGTAGACTGGGCATATCTATTTCCCCCTCCCCACCAAAGCTCTTTAAAATGCTAAGAAATCTACATTGAAACAACGATTATCATGGGATTGTTCATTTTATTTATTATTTCTCAAAGCATTGCCAGAGGCTACCTGGGAGCATCTCCTTGGTGGAGACTCAGAGAGCCTTGCACAGAGCTAGATGGTATGGATAAAAGAAAGGAAGGTTGGATCACATATTTACAGTAATTAAATGAAGGACTGTTTATAAAACAAATGGGACAACCTCTTTCCCTATTCATGTGTATTAGGAAGCTCTTGCAGCATCTGCTCCCAGCATAGCCTTGAGAATTGGTTTCTAAACAAAGGGAGAGATTTTCCTGACTTGTGGGAGAGGGGCAGATTTAAGGAGAATAGGGATTTGAGGTATTTATGAACTACCACAAAAGGAGCAGAAAGGAAGAAATGGATAGGAGAGCTCTAACCATGCCCTCCTGACTTTCACAATAAATGAGAGTCTGGGCCAGTCTGTCCTGTCCCCAACGAAGGCCTGGAAAGAAAAGCTTGCCTATTGACAAGACCCATGTACTTACAGAACCCAGAGTTCAGATTTCTCATTCAGTGTGTGTGTTGGCGGTGGGCGGGGGGGGGGGGGGGGGGAAGGGCATGTATTCGTAACTTATTCAATAAATAAATATTTACTAAATGCTTAGTATGCATCAGAGAGTGTTCTAGACATGGGAATATGACAGTGAATAATGCAAAGTTCTTGCCCCCGTGAAACTTAAGTTTTACATTCTTAGCAGGGAAACATGCATGAAACAAATAAATTCAATTGATATACTCTAATTACATACTACTAAGCAAGAGAAAGAAGACTAAAGCAGAAGAGGGAGCCTAACAATGAAATGGTGCTGTGATGATAGGGAGTGTGGCCAAGAAGTGTCTCCTGAGGAGGTAATTTTGAACAGAAACCTAAAAGAATAGAAGGGGAGAACCATGCAGAGGAAGAACATTCTAGTCAAAGGAAAACTATTAGTGCAAAAGCTCTGAAGCAAGAGTGGAATCGATGTGTACAAGGATCAGCAAGAAGGCCAGTGTGCAAATAGTGAGAGACATGCACAGCTGTACTGGAAACTCACAAAAACTTCCTATTCTGATCAACATCATTCCTTATATATAAATTTGAATAATCAGCTAAGGATCAAGAGACCATTTACAAAATCAAAATCATGAACTAAAAAGGCCAGGATGAATGAACACCTAAACCCTGATGGATAAAGGGGTTGTATAAAGAATAGAGGGGAAAATGAATTCTTAAAAATTTTAATTTAAATTGAGATGCTAAGATAGCCATAGAATACTAATAGGCAACTATTAAAAAAATAGGACCAAGATGGAAATCTTAGAAGTGAAAATGTTAAAATACTGCTTTTACCTTTTATGCCTATAACTCTAGTTATGAAATTATAAATATTGTTTATAATGAAGAAGAACTAGCGAAGGATTCCCAGAAGCTAAGCAAAATGGACTGATTTGAGCCAAAAACATAGGGAATGTGTTTTAAAGGAAGATGTTCAGAGCATCTGGCATTGTTTTTTTCTTCCTGTTGAGCTTATAGGTTTTCAGGCACACATCAATAACACACTCACTCAGTTAGGACCATGATTAGGAATGAGTTTTCCATATTTAAAAGACAAGTCAAGTTCTTAATTTTATTGCAATGAATCAAATAATTGTATTTGGAAACAAAAGCGACAGTTTTCAAGCTTAACTATTCAGACTCACTTTGAGCGTTGAGTACATCTTAACAAAGTTACCAGCAATATTCTCCTTTGTATCTGAAAACTAATGACCACTGGAGGCAGGGGGTGGAGACGAGGGGGAAGCCGCTAGGGCAAATAAAAGGTATTGTTAAAATGAATACTTCTTATTAAAATTATCCTTGAAGACTATCCCCAGGCTTGTCTTGATCATTCATCCTTCGGTGCCTTTGTCTTTCTTTACTTTTTCTTTGATTAGCTATATTTTACCTCACCTTCAAAAACTAGGGAAAATTTTATGTCTTACATGAAGCTCTCCTAGACCACTCGGATTTTTGTTTCTTAAACATGTCAAGGATTGTGATTAAGGTGATGAATTTGTCCATTTGTAAATATCCCATCAGGTTAGCACTTAAACATATAAGGAGTAGGCAAGAGCTACTTATCGGCCACAAATGATTGGCCACAGTGATGAAATTTTGCCAATATAAATGTTCTCCATTGGAATAAACATTATTTCCTCCAGTCAGTTCAATTAAAATGCAAATATCCAAAAGGTTAAATCTTTCACAACCTTCTGCCACTGTTTAATCAGATTACTTTCTTCAATAACAGTAAGAGCAATTAAAGAACCACACAATTTTAAGGTATTTGTTAGCCTGGGAATATTTAGCTATAAAGAATAGAGAGGAAAAACTTTGAACTAGTGGATAAAAATACAGAAATGGATTTACATATACCTATGGCAGACCACGTACATCAAAATTTTCCTAGTGTTAATTTTAGTTTTTTACACTGGTCTGTAATTTTGTCTTCTGTATGTCTTTTATGCCTAACACAGCTGCAACTTTCTTTAAGCGAAAAACTACTGTGAGCCAAATATTGTTTACATTATAGTATATAGGCATATAGGAATCCAGAATATGTGCTTATTATTTTGAAAACTCTTTTGTTTGTTTTTAGTTTTCTACAATATGACTAATAAAATATTGTAAGTAATAGGGTACATAATAACATAATCAGTAATGCTACGAATTTAATAAAAATTATTGTCATTAGTATGTGTCTTAGTCTACCTGGGCTGCCATAATAACATACTACAGGCTGGGTGCAAACAGAAATTTAATTCTCACTGTTCTGGAGGCTAGAAATCCCAGATCGTGGTCCTGAGCAATCCAGTTCCTGATGAGAACTCGTTTTCTGGCTTGCAGACAGAGCCTTCTTGCTGCTTCCTCACATGCCCTTTTCTGTGCAAGTGTGTGTGTGTGTGTGTGTGTGTGTGTGTGTGTGTGTGTGTGTGTGTGTGTATGAGAGAGAGAGAGAGAGAGAGAGAGAGAGAGAGCGGACTTCCTCTTGGTATTTGCTGTACACTTAAAAGGACAGTAATTATTTTCTTAAAAAGCAGTACTCCTGCTGGATCAGGGCCCCATCCTTATGACCTCATTTAACCTTAGTTACTTCCATAAAGGCCCTATATCCAAATATTGTCACACTGCAGGTTAGGATTTCAAAATATGAATTTTGGAGGGACAAAAACATTCAGTTCATAAAACTGTATAAGTGTTGGACAAGACTCAGGGATATCTAATTTTCATTGAATAATAAGTATTGAACCAAAGTATCGAACAATTCATCTTATTGTTCAATTAACAAGAAATATTGATAAGATTAATACTTTCATTAAAAGTATTACTATTTAACAGATGTTTATTGTCACCAAGGCTCTTAGTATCTCATAGTTATGGAGAAAAGTGACAAGAATAATATTTTATTGTTACATTTCTCAAAATTATTAGTGTTTTAATAATATTTTGGAGACTATAATAACTACTGAAGTAACAAATCCCAAAAGGGATGCTACGCTAAATGTAGATTAAATAGGCTAAGTCCCGTAATTTTTATCTTAATCTATTTTTTCTACATATTCAGTCAATTTTAACTATTTAAAAAATTGTGTTTCAAATGGAAAATTAGAAATTTTTTGTAGGTGTGAGAAAAGAAACTTTCCAAAACCTAGTTCCCCACTGATTGTGTATGACATAGGAGCAATCCAGAATTCCCCATAAACCACACGGTAAAACACAGAGATATCTGAGTTGACAAGAAGTTGGCCCACCATGGACCCTCTATAAGGAGGGATGAGATGACTTTGTAATAGAAACTTCTGAGTACTAAATTGAGAATACAGCTGAGTTCAGAGTATCCCCATAGTAAGGCCTAGTTAATTGGTAAGAGGGAGGGATTTATGGGACTCCACTCACTAGTACAGACCATAAATTTCACCAGCCTCAGATCAGATCAGATGATTAAGTGAGTTAAACCTATCAATTTTTCCTGGTCAAGAGATGGGATTAACTCATTTAATCATCATAAGAACTCTAGGGACTAATTACAATTATCTTTTTCTAAATCAAGATGAAGAAAGAGAATTTCAGAGATATTTGTTAACTTGGCCATAATTATACAGCAAATAAGTGTTAAAAGATTCTAGCTTATTAAAAAATAATAATGAATGTTCTTATTTCATTTCTACCTTTGCTCTACCTTTCAGATGAGACTTAATATAAATCAATCCCAAGCTTATGATATTTTGGGTTTAATTAAATTTAAAAATTAAGAGCATATTTAATTATTTTGAAGAAGTAAAAAACGCATTTTCAGAGGCAGTATTTTCAATATAACTCTTAAAGAATAAGTGTTTAAGGCATACACAAGAAAAAAAAAACATTCTAGGAAGCAGGACAAGGTTGTGTTGTTTAAAGTCCCATGGACAAGTATAATTTAATTAAAAAATAATTAAAACTTTTTCCTTAGTATGATGAATACATAACAATATTGCAGATAAAAGCCTAGAAAATAAAGTATATTTAATGTTTTCAAAGTTGTCTCTCTTTTTTTTTGTTCTTTAAAGAAAAGGAGGATGTGATTTTTTTTTACAATAGATAATTTATTCAATATTACTTATATTCTAAATTTTATCTTTCAAATGAGTTTTATCCATTAGCTTTGCTATCAACATGTCTTGGCAAAATTGCTTTGAATGAACTCCTCTTGTATGAAGGGTAATACAAATTCATCAGCTTCATAGACTCCCTGATGAAATCTCAGGGGGATTTTAAAATTTAAATAAGCTATTCTGTTTTCTTGCTGAAGAAAATATAATTAAGCTGTTCTTCATGAATTTTATTCAAGGATTACTGAATTACTAATTTCCTCAACTGATAAATAAATCTTAATGCTTCCATTTACTATTAATGCTTTAATTAAGCATTGCCAACTGCTGTGTCATGTACACAGCCCCAATAGGTTAGCATGTTAAATAGCTCAATGTTCTTGTGCAAACAGAGTTGCTTTTCGCTGAATTTGCTTTCCTTATGGTTTAGACTTGTAGAAACTCAGGTCAAGTCAGGAAGATGAGTTTTCAGAAATATTTAGAGTAAAGCAACAGGTCAAAGAGAAACCCCTAAAGATAAGCTCTTATGGCTACAGAACGGTCTTTGAGAAATTGTAAAAGATTTGTTAGGATTCAAGGAAGGAAAGTAGAACTCTGAGAACAATAACAACAGTCACATTTTCCAAATATTAAATAATGTAATTAGATATCTATTTAAAGATGAGTAGGGCATGTGTGTTAACAAATGATGGTAAATGGAAATATCTGATCATGTTTGGGTACAAATTAAGAAATTTGGGGGGGAATTTAAGGGCAAAAGCAGAATGGAGCTGTGTGGCTGACAGGGTGTTGGTGTTCCGGCTGGGTGTCAGGCCTCAGTCTCTGAGGTGGGAGAGCCGAGTTCAGGACACTGGACCACCAGAGACCTTCTGGTCCCAGGTAATATCAATCTGTGAGAGCTCTCCCAGAGATTTCCATCTCAACGTTAAGACCCAGCTCCACTCAACGACCAGCAAGTTCCAGTGCTGGACACCCCATGCCAAACAACTAGCAAGACAGGAACAAAACCCCACCCATTAGCAGAGAGGCTGCCTAAAATCATAATAAGTTCACAGACACCCCAAAACAGACCACCGGACACAGTCCTGCTCACCTGGAAGATCCAGCCTCATCCACCGGAAAACAGGCACCAGTCCCCTCCACCAAGAGGGCTATACAATGAACGGAACCAACTTTACCCACTAGGGGAAGACACCAAAAACAATGGTAAGTACAAACATGCAGCCTGCAAAAAGGAGACCCCAAACACAGTAAGTTAAGCAAAATGAGAAGAAAGAGAAATACACAGCAGATGAAGGAGCAAGGTAAAATCCCACCAGACCAAATAAATGAAGAAGAAATAAGCAGTCTACCTGAAAAAGAATTCAGAGTAATGATAGTAAGGATGATCCAAAATCTTGGAAACAGAATGGAGAGAATACAAGAAACATTTCACAAGGACCTAAAAGAACTAAAAAGCAAACAAACAATGATGAACAACACAATAAATGAAATTAAAAATTCTCTAGAAGGAATCAATAGCAGAATAACTGAGGCAGAAGAAGGGATAAGTAACCTAGAATATAAAATAGTGGAAATAACTATCACAGAGCAGAATAAAGAAAAAAGAAGGAAAAGAATTGAGGACAGTCTCAGAGACCTCTGGGACAACATTAAATGCACCAACATTCGAATTATAGGGGTCCCAGAAGAAGAAGAGAAAATGAAAGGGACTGAGAAAATATTTGAGGAGATTATAGTTGAAAACTTCCCTAATATGGGAAAGGAAATAATCAAGTCCAGGGAGTGCAGAGAGTCCCCTACAGGATAAATCCAAGGAGAAACATGCCAATACACATATTAATCAAACTGTCAAAAATTAAATACAAAGAAAAAATATGAAAAGCAACAAAGGAAAAACAACGAGTAACATAAAAGGGAATCCCCATAAGGTTAACTGCTGACCTTTCAGCAGAAACTCTTCAAGCCAGAAGGGTGAGGCAGGACATATGTAAAGTGATGAAAAGGAAAACCTAACACCAAGATTCCTCTACCCAGCAGGGGTCTCATTCAGATTCAATGGAGAAATTAAAACCTTTACAGACAAGCAAAAGTTAAGAGAATTCAGCACCACCAAACCAACTTTACAACAAATGCTATAGGAACTTCTCTAGGCAGGAAACATAAGAGAAGGAAAATACCTAAAATAACAAACTCAAAACAATTAAAAACATGATAATAGGAACATACATATCGATAATTACCTTAAATGTAAATGGATTAAATGCTCCAACCAAAAGACACAGATTGGCTGAATGGATACAAAAACAAGACCTGCATATATGCTGTCTACAAGAGACCCACTTCAGACCTAGGGACACATACAGACTGAAAGTGAGGGGATGGAAAAAGACATTCCATGAAAATGGAAATCAAAAGAAAGCTGGAGTAGCAATTCTCATTTGAGAGAAAATAGACTTTAAAATAAAGACTATTACATGAGACAAAGAAGGACACTACATAATGATCAAGGGATCAATCCAAGAAGACAATATAACAATTGAAAATATTTATGCACCCAACTTAGGAGCACCTCAATACATAAGGCAAATGTTAACAGCCATAAAAGGGGAAATTGACAGTAACACAATCATAGTAGGGGACTTTAACACCCCACTTTCACCAATGGACAGATCATCCAAAATGAAAATAAATAAGGAAACACAAGCTTTAAATGATACATTAAATAAGATGGACTTAATTGTAATTTATAGGACATTCCATCGAAAAACAATGGAATACACTTTCTTCTCAAGTGCTCATGGAACATTCTCCAGGATAGATCATATCTTGGGTCACAAATCAAGGCTTGGTAAATTTAAGAAAATTGAACTCATACCAAGTATCTTTTCTGACCACAGTGCTATGAGACTAGATATCAATTACAGGAAAAAAAACTAGATATCAATTACAGTAAAAAATAAAAACACATGGAGACTAAACAATACACTACTAAATAACCAAGAGGTCACTGAAAAAATAAAAGAGGAAATAAAAAAAATACCTAGAAACAAATGACACTGAAAACACGATGACCCAAAAACTATGGGATGCAGCAAAAGCAGTCCTAAGAGGGAAGTTTATAGCATTAGAATCCTATCTCAAGAAATAAGAAAAATCTCAAATAAACAACCTAACCTTACACCTAAAGCATTTAGAGAAAGAAGAAGAAGAACAACAAAAAAACTCCAAAGTTAGCAGAAGGAAAGAAATCATAAAGATCAGATCAGAAATAAATGAAAAAGTAATGAAGGAAATGATAGTAAAGATCAATAAAACTAAAATTTGGTTCTTTGAGAAGATGAACAAAATTGATAAACCATTAGCCAGACTCAACAAGAAAAAAAAGGGAGAAGATTCAAATCAACAGAGTTAGAAATGAAAAAGAACAAGTAACAGCTGACGCTGTAGAAATACAAAAGATCTTGAGAAATTACTACAAGCAACTATATGCCAATAAAATGGACAACCTGGGAGAAATGGACAAATTCTTAGAAATGAACAACCTTCAGAGACTGAACCAGGAAGGAATAGAAAATAAAAACAGACCAATCACAAGCACTGAAATTGAGACTGATTAAAAATCTTCCAACAAACAAAAGCCCAGGACCACATGACTTCACAGGTGAATTCTATCAAACATTTAGAGAAGAGCTAACACCTATCCTTCTCAAACTCTTCCAAAATATAGCAGAGGGAGGAACACCCCCAAACTCATTCTATGAGGTCACCATCACCCTGATACCAAAACCGGACAAAGATATCACAAAGAAAGAAAATTACAGGCCAATATCACTGATGAACATAGATACAAAAATCCTCAACAAAATACGAGTAAACAGAATCCAAAAGCACATTAAAAGGATCATATACCATGATCAAGTGGGGTTTATCCAAGGAATGCAAAGATTTTTTCAATATATACAAATCAATATGATAAACCATATTAACAAATTGAAGGAGAAAAAAACATATGATGATCTCAATAGATGAAGAAAAAGCTTTTGACAAAATTCAACACCCATTTATGATAAAACCCTACCAGAAAGTAGGCATAGAGGGAACTTACCTCAACATATATTACACAACATAATACACAACATACCTTACACAATATAATAAAGACCATATATTACAAACCCACAGCCAACATCATTCTCAATGGTGAAAAACTGAAACCATTTCCACTAAGATCAGGGACAAGACAAGTTTGCCCACTCTCACGACTATTATTTAACACAGTTTTGGAAGTTTTAGCCACAGCAATCAGAGAAGAAAAAGAAATAAAAGGAATCCAAATTGGAACAGAAGAAGTAAAACTGTCACTGTTTGCAGACAACATGATACTCTACAGAGAGAATCCTAAAGATGCTACCAGAAGACTACTAGAGCTAATCAATGAATTTGGTAAAGTAGCAGGATAAAAAATTATTGCACAGAAATCTCTTGCATTCCTATACACTAACGACGAACAATCTGATAGAGAAATTAAGGAAATAATTCAATTCACCATTGCAACAAAAAGAATAAAATACCTAGGAATAAACCTACCTAAGGAGACAAAAGACCAGTATGCAGAAAACTATAAGACACTGATGAAAGAAAGATGAAACAAACAGATGGGGAGATATACCATGTTTTTGGATTGGATGAATCAACATTGTGAAAATGACTCTACTACCCAAAGCAATCTACAGATTCAGTGAAATCCCTGTCAAACTACTAATGGCATTTTTCACAGAACTAGAACAAAAAAATTTCACAATTTGTATGGAAACACAAAAGACCCCAAATAACCAGAGCAATCTTGAGAAAGAAAAACAGAGCTGGAGAAATCAGACTCCCTGACTTCAGATTATACTCCAAAGCTACGGTCATCAAGACATATGGTACTGGCACAAAAACAGAAATATAGATCAATGGAACAGGATAGAAAGCCCAGAGATAAACCTACGCATATATGGTCACTTTATCTTTGATAAAGGAGGCAAGAATATATAATGGAGAAAAGACAGCCTGTTCATAAGTGGTGATGGGAAAACTGGACAGCTACATGTAAAAGAATGAAATTAGAAAACTCCCTTACACCATATACAAAAATAAATTCAAAATAGACTAAAGACCTAAATGTAAGGCCAGACACTATAAAACTCTTAGAGGAAAACACAGGCAGAACACTCTATGACATAAATCACACAAGATCCTTTTTGACCCACCTCCTAGAGAAATGGAAACAAAATTAAAAAAAAAAAAAAATGGGACCTAATGAAATTTAAAAGCTTTTGCACAGCAAAGGAAACCATAAACAAGATGACATGACAACCCTCAGGATGGGAGAAAATATTTATAAACAAAGCAACTGACAAAGGATTAATCTCCAAAATATACAAGTAGCTCATGCAGCTCAATATGAAAAAAACAAACACCCCAATCCAAAAATGGGCAGAAGACTTAAATAGATATTTCTCCAAATAAGATATACAGATTGCCAACAAACACATGAAAGGATGTTCAACATCACTAATCATTAGAGAAATACAAATGAAAACTACAATGAGGTATCACCTCACACCAGTCAGAATGGCCATCATCAGAAAATCTACAAACAATAATGCTGAAGAGGGTGTGGAGAAAAGGAAACCCTCTTACACTGTTGGTGGGAATGTAAATTGATACAGCCATTATAGAGAACAGTATGGGTTTCCTTAAAAATAGAACTATCATGTGACCCAGAAATCCCACTACTGAGCATATACCATGAGAAAACCATAATTCAAAAAGAGTCATGTACCAAAATGTTCAGTGCAGCTCTATTTACAATAGCCAGGACATGGAAGCAACCTATGTGTCCATTGACAGGTGAATGGATAAAGAAGATGTGGCACATATATACAATGGAATATTACTCAGCCATAAAGAGAAACGAAATTGAGTTATTTGCAGTGAGGTGGATAGACCTAGAGTCTGTCATACAGAGTGAAATAAATCAGAAAGAGTAAAACAAATAAGGTATGCTTACACATATATATGGAATCTAAAAAAAAATGAAAAATCATTCTAACGAACCTTGGGGCAGGACAGGAATAAAGACGCAGACATAGGGAATGGACTTGAGGACACGGGGATAGAGAAGGGTAAGCTGGGACGAAGTGAGAGAGTGGCATTGCCATATATAACCTACCAGGTGTAGAATCGATAGCTAGTGGGAAGTAGCCTCATAGCACAGGGAGATCAGCTCCATTCTTTGTGACCACCTAGAGGGGTGGGATAGGGAGGGTGGAAGGGTGACGCAAGAGGTAGGGGATATGGGGATATATGTATACATAGAGCTGATTCACTTTGTTATACAGCAGAAACTAACACACCATTGTAAAGCAATTATACTCCAATAAAGATGTTAAAAAATAAAATAAATAAATAAATAAAAGCAAAGTGGTCTGTGTGCACTACGTATTTTTACCAAAAAAAACAAGAATAAAAGAAATTTGGGTAAAAAAGTAACAAATCCAAAAAGGAAAGCTCAGCAGAATAAAACAAGAAACAATGCTTTACAAGTATTATCAACTTCAAAGAAAAGAAAAATAATTTCTTTTCCTTTTTCAAATATAATGTAAACGTTTAGCAGAGATTAACTGGTGGCATGACTTCTGCTATTTCAGATTAATGGTTGACATGTATTGACCAATGATCCATCATATATACATGAGATATTAAAGTTGAAATGTACTTTTTAAACACTTGATCAAATAGAAGTCTTGTCTATTTAATATATCAATACATATTCAAAACATCAGGTTTTAGACTTGCAGACCAAATGTTCTTATTCAGCAACCTTCTATTGGAATTAATTTTTGAGGAACCTATGTTCTAATTAGGGCAATAGACAGTAATTATGCCAAAATGACATAAATGTTTTGGTAGAGATATCATTTAGCACGTCCATTTTCCAAAGGTATGTATGTCATTTAGCTGAGCCTCAAAGATAGGAAAATATTTATCAGCCTTGAAAAGGTGGGTGAGAGTATAGCTATGGCATTAATAAAATACAGAAGTGTGAGAAATGTGCCCTCTTCAGAGAATCATTGGAGTATAAGTTGCATTGGGGAAGACCATTTTATTCTTTTTAACTTTATTATACCCCGGATAACAAAAATGGAGGTTTTTGATTATTGTAGAGCTGACAGGACTTGCCAGCACCTTTTTAATAGCATCATTGATACATATCCACTAAGTAAACTAGTTTTTCAATTTAACTGACTCATGTGACAAGAATAAGATATTTACACCCCAACACAAGGACTGAATAATAATATAAAAAGTATGTCCTTTTGTATTTTCACCTTTGGAATGAACTAACCCCAAGCATCAAGAAACTAGAGCCAAAAATTTCAAGTCTCCAGTAAATCTAGACCCTAAGTATACTCCTTTAACTACATGACAGAATTCTGTTAGTGAATCTCAGAGTTAACTTTCAGGTAAATGTTCTATTTACCTACCATCCCTTTTAGCTGATAATCTACTTCCTTAGCCTAAATTCTTATTAGGATTTGTAGTCCTTTTCACAGCAGCACGGAAAGCACTCAGGAAAGAAAAGGACAGCCTCTGGGCAAAAGTAGCAGCCTTCCAAGTGAACAGACAGAACACCTGGAACACAGATGCCCTGCTATTGAAAAGACCCATTGATAGAATCCTACATAATTTCTTAAGTTTGGGGTGGTGGAGAAAGAGAATAGTCTATTTAAATGACACTTTTACTTATTTTATGTTCCTTTACCTATATAAGACCCTAAATTTACAGTATTGTTATATTTAGGCCATTGCAGCATATGCCCTATAGGCAATACTAAGGTATAAGTCAAAAGCCCAGAGGTTGAAAGTGTGGAACAGCTTATTGGAATAGGTACTGATTTTTTCCATAGAGAATCAATACGTATTTATTAAACACCTTTGTGCAAGGAATTGTTCAAGGTTCTGTACAGATATTCTTGCTCTCATGGAGCTTATATTTTAAGAGTAGATGTTAAAATTAGGAAAATTCCCCAAAGTACATAGTCTAATGGGATCATCAATGGCACTTAGAGCTATGGAGCAAATGTGTAGCAGTTCCACCTCATTTCTCCAATATTGCTTTCTTTTTGAAGGACCTCCTCAAAAGGTTTGACTGAATATTGCCCATTGTGGTAAACTTCCAAGAATACAAGAGCTTCTTACTACTTTACAATGACCCAGCTTATTCTCATATCAAAGAAAAAGTAGGGTTTGGCAGAAAAGTAAAATTTGGCCTGTAACAAGTGAACTCCAAGATGTGGACCTCAGCCCTGGTGCAAGCTTCTCTATAAAGGTGGCTTTTGTGGTACAGGCATCTCAGTTTTCTGGCACCATTAATGCCTTAGCCCACTAGCATATCAGTCTTTCAAAATCTTAGATGCATTTTCTGTTTATTTTGCAGTCTTCTTTTTTTTTTCACTTTGTTATGCTCTTCTCAAGGTAAGAATTGTATCATAACACCTCTTGTGCTTAGCATAAAATAACTGTTCAATAAATATTTGTTTAACAAATTTGAGGAAACTATTATAAATAATGTACCACTATTATAAAACATAATCAATAATACTTATGATGATGAAAGATTATAATCATTCTAAATGTTCACTAAGCAGACTATTACACAGTCATTATAAAGAAGTATATATATATAAATAAATATATATAATATATAATACTTTCATATAATTTTTACTGAGATACCATGATACAAATTACGCATAAAGTATTACACCAAACATTTTAATTTTTTAAGGCCTAGTCATAAAGTTAAAGGCTGGAAAAATTTATATTATTATTGGTTATCTTTAGGTAGTAAGATGATGGAAGATATTGTTTTACTTTTTCATTATCTCATCCTGCATTTTGCAATTTTTCTTTAATATCTATGACTTTTATAAAATGAAAATATAAAGAAATAATTTAAAAACTTTTTAAAAACTTTTTTTAAGGCCAACATGTATCCCACAAGTTTTTATTCATTTATTTATTTTGTAGCCTCGTGTCACTGATTTATTAATGACAATTTATTTAACATTACAGTAACAGGTCAAAAAAATAGAAATACAAGGGGAAGGGAAAAAAGATAGAAGTGGCAGGAAAGGCATTAACAATTATGATTACTGGTATAAGTACTAATGCCTCATTTACAACAAAGTCAAATACTTTTCAAATATTGAGCTAATTGGTAAATTTGAATAGTGTTCTCAGAATCATAAAAATATAGAAAAGAAATATTTAATTCCTTGTAAAATATACTCTGTATTACATTTTATGGTATTACTTCCTTACACTCAAAATGTTCAAAATGTTTTCACTTTCTCTCATTGCTCTTGTAAATTTGGTATTATGCCAAGAAGAACATCTTCCAGCTGAACAAATAGAATTCTTCTGAGTTCACTGGAACAATGAAATGTACACTGAAAATAATTTGAAAATAATTTACAGTTTTGGCCCAAACACTAAATAAGATATTTTTTTGAACACTTGCCAGTTCCTCTCTACCTGCTTAATCGCTTTTTGAAAGATGCACAACTTCATTACTGGTTTCTCATTGCTTTCAAAACACATAAATCAGGGGGATGATTGATTTGATTTTTGAATTTTTTTGGCATGTATGGAAAGAAATTAAGCTATGGATGGGGTCATTATTATTCTTGCACTCCATATCATTTGGGAACCCGAAATCACTTAAATATGTAATCAACTAGGATCTCCTATTTCAATCTTCAGCCTCAAAATGGTTCTATTCTGTGATATATAATCATTCACATGGTTTAAGAAACAGGTTTAGCTAAATAAAAAATTAAAAGTTTGCCAAAAGTACATCTGGAAACAATGTTAAAGGCATGGATTTCTATGTACAGCATGTTATAGGAGAGGTATATTTCTAAATAAAAAAGCATACCTTCAATCTACTGTTGTTCCATTTAAGAATCAATTCTAACTTCAATGTTCAGTAATAATTTAACATCAGTCGTAACTTGTGGGGAGGCAAATACTGCCATTGAGTACTCAAGTTAATTGCAGTGATGGATCTTGGATTTCATTTCTTGGTACCACTCAGTTAAGAAAGAGCTAAATTCAGAATGTCAGTTTATGGAAATCGTGTACATAACAGACTGAGGTTTCTCGGTATGTTCCTACTGTAGCCAGTTGAAATGCTTCCATTGCTCCTCTGAGTGTAATGAGAGAATGCTTTTTGGGCTTTGAGCCTGCAGATGCAAACCTCTACAGCTGTATTTTTAAAAACAACTATCAGATAACTCTTTGGGATGCTACATTTTTTCTCTTCTACAAGTTGTCCTTTTCTTATATCTTTTTAGTTAGCTTGGCCTTCAGCTTAATATATGTCTCCTCAGCTGGTACCAATTCAACTTCTGGATTCTCCAGAGCAGTATGTGCTTCAGTAAGCCAGCTGGTCACAAGAAATCTGATTTTG
Organism: Pseudorca crassidens; assembly: GCF_039906515.1. Classification (NCBI taxonomy): domain Eukaryota; kingdom Metazoa; phylum Chordata; class Mammalia; order Artiodactyla; family Delphinidae; genus Pseudorca; species Pseudorca crassidens. The sequence goes on from NC_090297.1 coordinate 90,679,459, forward strand.
ACAATTTACTGACACAATCAGCTGCTGTCTGTCTCATTCCAAACATACAGGCTCTCCTTCACCTGGGTATTTACATAGTGATGATACTCTATTTTTCTTCTGGAGGACATTCTCTTCTGATGAGTTAAAGAGAAAAATCTCTAGTGGTCTCAATCAGTGATGATCCAAAACATAAAAGTCTGTTCTGGTTGTTGAAAAAAATAAAAGCAATAAACAAAGAGTTGTGAGGGAAACAGAATAAAAGAAACAAATATTCCCTGCCATTTAAACTTAATGTTCATCCACCTGTGCCACCTCACCTGCTATCAGAGAGAAAGAAGTCTCCTTTCTCCAAAGGAACTTTTACTCGATCAGCACTATACATTGTACTCTCTTGTCTTCAATTTCTCTCTCAGTTATAATTTCCCTGGTAATGTTAGTATTTACAGATTCTTAAGTGTCTCCTATTAAAAAGAAAAAGAAAACTTTTCCTTGATACCACACCTTCATCTAAATAATATATCTCTCCCCTCTAATCACCATTCAGCTTTTTAAAGAGTTGCCTATACAGACTCCACTGAGTAATCTTCAAATTACTTCTTAATCCTCATGTTAGAAATCTTTCAGGTGTAAATAACAGAAAAAGAAAAGTTGCTCAAACAATAAGTGTTTTTATTATCTCATCTAAAATAAATCCATAGTTGGATGGTTCTAGAATTGGTAAATTCAGTAGTTTAGGAATATCAGGGCCCTGGTTCTACTTCTTAGTGATTTTCTAATGGTCAAAAGAATCTTTCTGCAGTTCCAAGCATCAGGTCCCCATAAATCAATGTTCAGACAGAAAATAAGGTACAAGACTTATCCACAGAAATATACTTTTATCAAAGGGAATCTTTCCCTGAAGTTCTCAGCATATTTACTATTACATATAATTGATAAGAACTTGGTTACATATTCTACCCTAAACCAATCACCTAAAAGGAAAATAAGATAATCTCAATCTCTCTCATAAAACTAGTTGCTTACCTGACATTTTCACTTTAATGTCCCAAATGTCCTTAAAATTTAACATATGTAAAAATAAAACTCCCCTTATACTTAGATCTCTTAATATGTTCCCTGTCTCAGTGAATGACACCTGCATATATTCATTTCCAGAGATTAAAAACTTGTACTTCACCACCAACATTCAATTGGTCACAAAACTGTGAAGATTCTATGTTCTTAATATTTCAGTTCATCCACTTCTTTCCATTCTAAGGCCATTAATTTTGTTTGGGCAAGTATCACATCTTGGTTGGATACTACCCCTTGCTTAATTGATCTCTTGATTATCATCTTGCCCCTTCTTAGACATTCTCCTCACCCCCTAGAGGAATTCTTTTAAAAGGCAAAGTAGATCATGTCATATCCACCTGCAAGAGTCATTCAATGGATACTGGCTGCCTTATAATTAAGTGCAAACCTTAGCAGGTATATGAGGCTTTTCATAATTTGGCCACTGCCAGAATCTCCCGCTTTATCACTCTTCTAATATGACTCCAATCAAGCTAAATTATTTGCAGTTCGCCAATGCCCATACTTTCTCTCAACTATGGTTCTTCATGAACTGCAGCTTCTTTATAGAGAATGATTTCCCAGATCTCGGCCCCAACAGACCTCGCTAACTCCTCCTTCAAGATTCAGATTAGAAGACTCTCTAAGCCCTTCCAAATTTTCCCCTTAGTTTAGGTGCCTATTCTGTGTCTTCACCATCATAACACTTCACATTTTGTATTGTCATTAGCTACTTTCTTATTTTTGCTTATTGGCTGTAAGTTTCTTAAGGCAAGGGCTTTGAATCCTCTGAACCAAGACAGTGCCCAGAGCACAAAGGGTACTCAATAAAAGTTTTGAATACATTATGGGTATATGCCAATTCTTTAATGCAAAATTGAAATATAAAGTCCAATAAAAATTTTTTTCTAAGTATATTGAGTTTTATGACATCTCACAAAAAAAGAAAAATTAAATTGCATTTTTGTATATTATATTGAAAATAATAAAATTGTTTCAGGAAAATATGGAATATGTAAACAACATAGCTATACTATAATAAATTATATTGGACTATTTTCTACATATTCCTGACTTTTCCTTCTGAAATTAAATTCAACCTACTAAGCTTAACATTTCTGGCTTTATTTCACTTTAATTTTTTATTCCTTTTACAATTACTTTCACTTTTTGATTCTATGGTTCAGCCCTGCTCTTATTTATCAAGTACCTTCAGCAAAAATTTGTAATTCTTCTTAGTATAATTAGTTAGGCCTGGGTCCAAGGCTGGGGACACTATAAATAATTCAATAGACTGGAGAAGTAGTACAAGGAGAGTCAGTATAAAAGAGCCCTAGAAAGACAAACAGGTAAAACTACATCACGGTAAAATTTTTCCAGCATAAATCAGGAATTAAGGCCATATTTTGTACACAAATTTATTGAGTATTTTTAAGTGGGCATTGAAAAAAAAATACTTTGATTAGATTTATGATCCAAATATGATTCTGTTTTGATGGTTGCAGGACATGAGGATTTTCATTAATTAAATAACTCACACATAAATAAAATCAACAAACATAAATTAGTAGCCTACTGTGATCCAAGCAGTATGTTAAACATAAACGATGCAAAGATAGTCTAGCTGGGAGGCAAATAAATTTAAACAAATATTTACAATGCAATAAAATAGTGATACTAGCTCAGAATCATATGTTGCTATCAATGTATGTAAGAAAATTTTAACTTCAATAATTACATAATTATGGGGCTGTTATTTTTTTTTAATGTATTTACCATAAGAACTATCTCTTGGAATAATGAATTCTACAAGTTTAATATTTGCTATATAAATTTTTATACTTTAAATTACCTAAATTTTCTAAACTTTCTTATTTGGAGCTTTGAACTACCTATACTAATAATATTTGTTGCCATATCAATTCTCAACTATGTACCAGGCACTATGCTTAATACTTCAACTTGTACGGTCTAATTTAATCCATAAAATCATCTGGAAGAAAATTATTGTTATTCCTATTTTACATGTAAGAAACCAAGGATCTATGTATATCCTTAACAGCTAAGGACACTTCAAATTACAAGTATCAGAAGACCCAAATGAAAATGAATAAAACTAAAAGCTTCCCCCTGTCACCGTCAGTCTTTGGCTTTATTGAGAAGCATGGTGCTGCCTTAGCTCTGGAATTTACATCTTCCCTTTTCAAGCTCAATGGGTAATTTGAAAGCCTGGGCAGACAAAACCCTGTATAATCTCTTTTCTGCCACTGCTCTGCAGAAGCAATTGTCCCCTTGTGATGCAGGAAGTACATAACATGAGGTTCTTCATTATTACCTGCCACCTTGCCTCTGATTGTTAGTTTGGGTAGTATTTCCGTCATGCCAGTCCTCAGATTTCTAGTTTCTCAAGCATGTAGATAGCAAGCCCTAAGCAAAACTGGCTTTTGTAGAAAAATTTTATTTTCTTTTTTCTTTGGTTTCAGATAGGCCAGTTTTAGCTAAGCTTTTCAGTTTCTTATAGGTCCTCACCAAGTGCAAAATGTAACCAACATACTCCAGCATTCTGAATTGTTTCTACCAAATCTCTTATTCTGCAGCCTTAATAGGCCCATTGTCTAAATTCTATGATCCAACAGGCAACATTCTAATTAGCTATTTCACTACTGAGAATAAGAATTGCTAGTCTCCCAGTTTAGGATACAGGGCACCTTACCACTGTACATAGTATTTCTTCTCATCCAGTTTCAAACTTTGAGAAACTAGCACTTCTATCATTATCACATTCTGATATCAAAATCTGAGTCAGCGAAAATTATTTAGTACAAGTACTAAGTACTGCATAAAAATCAATCCCAAATGGCTTAAGCCAAAAAGGAAAGTATATATTTATATAACTGAGAATTCTAGAAATAGTGCCTAACACTGGCATAGGTGAACACAGGGCACAAAGTCATCAGGACTTACTTTCACACCTTTTCTCAGCAATGTTTTCTCTGAGTGGACTTCAGTTTCAGGCTATAGGTAATAATGAGGTAGCTGCGGCAGCACCTAGCCTGAGATCTCTCAAGTAAAGCCTGGTGATAGAGTAGCAACTACCTCTGCTCTAGCAATTCCCAGAGAAGCCTCACTGCTTTTACTTGCCCTGATCATGTCTCATGCCCATGCCTGAGCCAAGCTTTGGGATCTGAAGCAATGTGATGCACCAATTAACTCTGGACAATTTCACTTCTCTTACTTTGAGTCAAGGATGGGGGCCAATCCAAACATGTGGGAAGAGAGTGGACAAGAGATAAAAGACGAAAATAAAGTTATGGACTTTGACAGAAAAAGGGGAGGAGATGAGTTAGATGTCCAATTAACAGAGGGCCACTATACTACACCAAATAGCTAGCATGTGACAGGAATAGAATTTGAACCTGCCTAAATTTCTAAGTATATACCATCCTGTACCCTAAATCCAGTATTAAGGGCTTCCATAACTAAATCAATTTCTAGTTTCTTTATTATTAATATTTTATAGACTTTTTTTTCCAGAAAAATGTCTTAAAGCCTGTTTTAAATGCATTGTTATTTTGCATGTAATTTTTATCACTGGCATTTTGTGTGATAAATAACAACAATAAAACAAAGTGTATTTTCAGTTCATCCTGTGCTTGCCAACTTCAAGAAATAGGGGCCTCTTATCTGTTACCATACCTTCATCTAAAGGGGACAATTGAGAGAGTGCAAGTGAATATCATGCTCACATAATTCTAAAGTAATAACACTTATAAAAGTAGAAAAATATCTTGATCTTGGAATTAAGTTCCCTTACTTGAACCAAAGAAAGGTGTAATAAAAAGGAAGCAGTGAACTAATGGTAATAGTCTGAAAAAAAGAGTGGAAGCAATATGACTTTTATACCACAGAATGATCACAGACAGGAAAATTGTCCAAATGTACACTTGTATATGTTCTAGAAAAATGAAACTTAGTGGTACAGTAATAATGAGGATTTTTTCTAAGTAGAAATAGAAATGAAGAAGAAAGTGAAAATTTAATGCACGCTTAAGTTCAATTATTTCAGTAATTATCAAAGGTAGGGCTGGTGGCATATGAGAAGCTTGGGGGAGGGTTGCTGGGCATTATTATGATTTAAAAAGTATATGCACTATACGTACTTTCATCAGCACACCTAAAAATCCCTTTAGAGGAAAAATAAAGCCTTTAACTGGCATCATTTTTCTATTAGGAAGAGAAAATATCTTAAAATTAAACCAAATCTGAAATGATTTTTGCCACATTTGTTGCTAATATTGAGAATCTGAGAAAAGTCCGAAGCTCTAAAAATTGGTAGAACGTTCTGAACTCTGTTTCAGCTCAGTCAAAATCTCCTTGATTCATGGGGCACAAGAATTAACTAAAGTTATATTCCCAACCAGAGGGACAAACATTCTCTAAATCCCTAAGCAGAAGAACTAGTATTTGTACAAGAATGTGCAGTTTTCATGATATTTTCAAGATCCTCAAAATGGCAAATAAAATCTTTTATTGTGTTGAAATTTTCTAATTTATAATCAAATTACTTTGTATTTATATTCTAAGCATTGATATATAACTTGTATGAAAGAAATAGAATTTTCTAAGATTAATTTTAGGATTGACTTCATAATTTGCTCTGAGCATCTGAGAAACTTCAGATATTTCTCTTTAATGTAGTTAAATAATTTAAAATTATCTTTAGTAAAAAACATTTTATAAGGACAATGATAAGTTGCCTTAAAACAGGTTGTATCGTTCTCTGGTTTTGTATCACCCTCTAGATTGCCCATCTAACACCTAGAACAGAGCTGGACACATAGTGAGTGCTAAGTTAATTTTTGTTAGATGATTTGGTGAACAACACAAATGGAAAAACAGCATATTACATGCCTCCAGATTTTGCCTTTATTGGTTGAAGTCATAACCTAGGCCATGGTATGTAATACAGATAATACAGTTACATTGTATGGCTACATATATTATTCTCCATTCATTTGAATAAGGGTTCAACAGACAACTGGGGTAGGTGTTCCCTGGTCAATGCAGAAAATGTTTATGTCTGTGTATTTGCTTTGGGGAGAAGAGATTGAACACTTCTCAGAGTATCAACAAATCAGCTGTTTGGTAATTTTAATGCATAATGTGCAGAGAGCTTGGAATATATTAGCAAGCAAAGCAAAGACAATGCACTAAGGATGTGATGGGATAAGAGATGAGCAGTCTCTTAATAGAGTGTGTTAGATGCTTGACTTTAAAAAATGTTTGCATAATTTCTTGTAAAATTTGGGTTTTTGAAGAAGAGAAACCCAATATAGATTTCTGTTGTTTTCCTCAGTGGCTCAATTTAGAATAGATTTCAACTTGTCTGAATTAGTTATCTTATGCATAGAATAATTTTCCTAATCTAAAAAAATTTCCATATATTCATTATAATAATAATACTTGTGGTATTGTTTAACCAGAAGAATAGGTTGCATAATCATAATAATCACTCTTTCATTTAACTAATGGATATTAGTTTTGTATTCATTAAATTTACTTTTCCTGTACATCTTTTAGTACTGCTGTTGTTACTTTAGGAGACCTACATGACTTTTCTGAGACCTGGATAAAACTCTGCAATTTATACCTTATAAGTTCTTACAAATTAATAGGGAAAATGGCATAGAGCAGAATATTGTTTTGTATGTTGCTACAGCTAGTCCAAGAAACTTGAAGCAAATATGACCGTAGTTTACTGAAAAGAGCACTGGAATGGAAGTGAGAAATTCTGTGTTTAAGACTTACCAGGCTGCTTTCTTTTACCTTTCACAGTCTCTTCATTGCAGTTTTACATTAACTTTATAACTATGTTTAGTTGTTTATCACCCTTATAGAGTCCCTTTCTATCAGAAATAAACTAAACTTTCAAAACATGAAACATAAATAATAGCAAAAATTTTTAATTATCAAGAAGTTATGAAAAGGAATAAAATGGAGTAAGTCACATATTGAAAAGGTACTGTGCCACATCTTTTACTGGATACAGTCTGCTCCATAGACAGAAAAAGAAAAAAAAAAAAAGCCACGCATTTTTTTCTGTGTGCTTCCTTCTAAGATATCCTAATATCCTCAGCAAGGAGACAAGTCCAACATTGAGAAGTTGACGTCTTAGAACCCACTGTCCTAACCCAACTTTCTTTTTTCCTGGGAGTGTTATGGGTTGCGGGCAGAAATATTAGCTATTTGGAACTTTCTACACATAAGCCATTTATTCGTTCATTCCACAAATATTTGTTGAGTGTCTTCTGTATGCCCACATTCTAGCCAGGGAATACAAAGACAAACAAGTCACGGTTCCTGCCATCAAGTAGCTCACAGTCTAACAGAAAAAAAAAGTTTATAAAACTATTGTTTTTGAGTTGTTTCTTTGATTACTGTCTAAAATACTCCTTTGAGTAGAGCACTGCTCTAGGAATGGTCAAGACAGAGAGGCACATCTATTAGAACCAGGGGCATGGAAATGCTATGAAGAGATCAGTAAGAATTAGTACTACACAAACAGACACACACACACAAAGGCACAACACCCCTAAGCCTACATTCAGTATGACAGCAAATGCAGGAAAGAAAAAGCACACTGAGGAGGCAGAAGCTTATGTTCATGAAACTTTTTTTTTAAATAGATCTTTATTGGAGTATAATTGCTTCACAGTACTGTGTTAGTTTCTGTTGTACAACAAAGTGAATCAGTCATATGCATACATATATCCCCCTATCCCCTCCCTCTTGAGCCTTCTCTTTCTAATATATTTTGAAGATGGATTAGAAAATTTGGGGGCCAGGGTTTCAGAAATATTTTGAAAACAAAATAGATGACTGAAATGCTTAAATAATTGAATCAAAAGCTACTTTCCTTAACCCGATATTTCTAGCTTAGATCTCAGAATTATGGTGGCTTTTACATCAGTGAATTATTCATATTTTTATTCTCCATTCATTTGAATAAGGCTTCAACAGACAACTGGGGTAGGTGTACCCTGGTCAATGCAGAAAAGGTTTTTGTCTGTGTATTTGCTTTGGGGAGAAGAGATTGAACACTTCTCAGAGAATCAACAAATCAGCTGTTTGGTAATTCTAATCCTGAACTTTTGGAAAGATCATAACTTTTATAACAGTTTTAGTAAAAATTTCTTCCTAAAATTCTGTCCAACAATACTCTTCAGTCAGGTATGCTGGACATTTGCTGTGAATACTGGGAAATAAACCAAGAAGAATAAATTATAACCTTAATTGTAAGCCAAAATACACACCAGTGTAAAATACTGCTCTGTAATGTTTGGCTCATGCAAAGAAGGTGTACCCTTTCATTTCACTGGAAATATAGCTGAACCACATTTTTAGGTCATTTTCTGATTAATTCCCGTTTCCAGGTGAGGAATAACACCACAATCATGGTTTATATTAGTACCTGCTTTTTCATGCCCCGCTCCCAAACGATTCTCTTCTACCTATCTTTGATATCTTACACCCAGGTTCCTGGCCTGAGGCCTCTCATTCTTAATTGTTAAACTTCTGGATTGCCTATTTAACTTAGGTAGTCTGTTGTCTTAGTTCGGGTTCCCTAGAATGATACCCTGAGAGGATTCCATGGGGCAGAGGGTAAAAAAAAAATAAAAACAAAAACCCTCTAAAGGAATAAAAATGGAAGGAGGCCATGTAAAGGTATAATATCAAGCAAGTCCTGTGGAAGGTATATTTGACTCAGTATTTCAGAGAAACTCCAGAAACAGCATAAATCAATCACATCTCAGAGCTATCCTTACCAGAGATGGAGAATGAAGATGTACTACTTGCCAGTCCTTTTAAGGGCTGCTCCCAGGGGACGGTAATTCCCAGGCAATTGTGGTTTTCATGCAGCACAGGCTGAGTTGGTTCTAACAATGTGAGGAGAGTCCTTCAAAAAAGAGACACTGATGCTGGCTGGTGGGAGGGAAAGCCCACTGGGAGCCTGTGCACATGAAAGTAACAAAGGGATTCAAGGGGACATAGATGGAGCATTGACAGTGTCTACCTCATACAAGTAATCACTGTCAAGTATTCAAAAATATGCTTTGGACTATCAGAAAATCAGGATCTTTTCCAGCATTTGTCACTAATTAACTAAGTAATATTGGACATTGTATTTATATTCTCAGTTGTATTAGAACTCTTTTGATTAAGACAGAAAGCCGACATGAACCAGATTAGCCAAATAAACGTTAATTTATCAGTTCATATAGTTAAACCACTGTATTAGCTGAGGATAGAATTTTGTCTTATGAATCAGAAGAACCAGAGCTCAGATATTAATCAGTACTCCTTCCTCTTTTGGCTCTATTTTTCTTTGTGGGCCAGATTCACTTTCTTCCACATAGTAGGTGGCACACATCTGTTGTGTGTGAAGACTCTTGACTTCACCCCTCACAATTTCACCCTCCTTTTCCTATGGTTCTAACTTTAAACTGCAGGGAAGGAAGGACTCTAATTGGTCAGGTTTGATATATACTGGTTCTAGAATTACTGTAGCTGGAGGATTAGGTATTATATTTGTCCAGCATGGCACATACAACCATCTTAGAGAGGTATTTGTGGCCAGCTAGATGAGATCATGTAAGATTATGGCACTTCTGATTTGGACAATATGTTGGAGCAAAGAATAATTTCCCAGAAGTAAAAGGTTAAGTCCCAGAAAAAATAAGCTAAACTGAACAAAGTAAAAATACATGTTTATGTCACCTGGGTTTTAGTTTCCTCATTAATAAAATGCAGTTCAAAACATTTGTTACATTTGTTTCAGGAAGTTATTTCAAGTATTAAATATGATAATATCATCAAAAGTGCTTTACAAACTATAAAGTTCTGTTAGTGAGCATTGCAAGCCAGTCACATAGAATGTTGAATCTTCTCTGATATTGTTCATATAGAATAAACAAGTTTTTATATTACCAGTAAGTACAAGAAGGTGAACTAAGAAGTAAGCAAGACCCTAGAGTCTTCCATCATAGATTTTGTATGTAAGACCCAGGTTACTTTCTCTGACAAATTGAGAAGCATAAATCTTGGTAGCCTCCAGCCTTCTTTTTAAGACAGGTGAATTTTTAATGTGGGAACAGTAAGAGCAACTATTCTCCTTGCCATTATTTTTATAAAAGGTGTTAGGCATATTATCCTAACAGTTAGAATAATCATCAGAGCATCAACTCATAAAGGAACATAGTATCTTTCTTTAAAAAAAAAACTCCAGCAAGTCATATAAATAATTCCTTTCTTCAGAAAAAAGAGAAAGAAGAAAAAGAGAAAGAGGGAGGGAGGAGGAAAAAAGGGAAGAGAAAAGAAAAAAAGAAGAGAAAAGAAAAATGTTTTGGACATAATTTTTATACTTCTCTTAAGTACTCAGACTGAAACTTCTCCCACATATCATCAGTCACAAAAGTCTGTTCAATAACATTCATAAGATTTACTGAAGGCTACTGGTTGTTAGTCAGTTAAGGGAGAAAGATGAAGACACAATTCTAACCCTTAAAAGTTTTATAGTTAAATTGAGAAGTAAATATAAAGTTCTCCCTTTCAAACTGCCTTCCTTTTTTATTTCCATGTCCCACTCCCTTTCCTCCAGACCTTATCACATCATGCTTATATTGATATTAAGGTCATAGCCTTCTAATTTGTTTTTCTGCCTCCAGTGTTTCCTTCAACTAACACCCAGTCAGACTCGTTTTTCTAAAACAATTTTTGTGCCATATTGGTTTTCCTAATAAAAAATACTCTACGGCTCCAAAATTTCAATAGGATGATGTTTATTTACTGATAGAGTTTTAGAGCTGTGGAGAAGCTTAAAGAGTTTGCACTGAATTCAACTCAATTTTGAATAAATTTTACTCACAAATAAGTCTAACAATTAATAAGCAGAAAATAGTTTAAAAATAATATTCCTGGATGCTAGATAGAAATTGTGGGAAGGTCAGTGATTTATATGTTATAGCACTGAGAAACAAAATTTTTAAAATTAGCAATCATAGAAACATGTGAAAAATAAAATGAAATAAAATTGGTGTATATAAGTAAAACATTGGGAAATCAAAGCCTGGAAAATCAATTAGGAGGCTAAAGCACCTATCTAGACAAGAATTAATAATAACCCAAATTTGAATGGTGGCAGTGAAAATGGAAAGAAAAGTGCAAATGCAAAAGACATTATGAATGATAAATTCACAGAACTTTGTGACTGAGCCAAAGGAAAGGGAATATGTAAAAACTATTTTGAGGTTATGGCTCTGGGAGAATAGTGATACATACTACAACCAGAATGAGAAAAAAAAAAAGTAAATTTGTTGAAGTTTCCTGAGAAGGAGTTATGTGTGTTCCATCTTCAACACATTAACTATTCCTGAACTAGGAATCTGTCGATCTGCCATCATTTGCCATTTACCTGGTAACAGCATACACATTTTTCTTTGGCCGACTACTGCTCCTTCATTCTCAGCTGACGCCTCCTCCAGCTGAGAATGAAGGATGGGCCCCCAGTCTTAAAAATGAAAGCACTGCACTTCCCTGGATCCAGTGATTAATTCAGAGGCACACATGACCCAGCTGGAAGCAACGTTACAAAATGAGACTTTGCTATAATAGTTGGGAGAGAAACAACTGTTTTTTCCACTTGTTTTCGCAACAGTTAGAATGGTGTGGCTGGTGAGAATGAAGGTAAGCCATAAATGGAGTGAGCCTGGCTCCTGATGACATCCTTTTAACCCTAATTCAAATCTCCTACATTTTCAGTACATGAGACAACAAATACCCTTTAGCCTTAAACAAGTTGGGTAGAGACTCTTCTTGTCTGGCAATTTAAAAAACCATGACAATTGCTCTGTAAAAGCAATATACCAAAGTGGAACTCCTTACCTTAAAAACAAATCAGGGAGAGAGAGAGAGGGAGAGAAAGAAAGAAAGGAAGAAAGAAAGGAAGGAAGGAAGGAAGGAAGGAAGGAAGGAAGGAAGAAAGAAAGAAAGAAAGAAAGAGAAAGAAAGAAAGAAAGAAAGAAAGAAAGAAAGAAAGAAAGAAAGAAAGAAAGAAAGAAAGAAAGAAAGAAAGAAAGAAAGAGAAAGGAAGGAAGGAAGGAAGAAAGAAAATAAGAGCATCCTGGAACTCTAAAATCTTATCTTTTATGGGAAGAAAAATACATATTTCCCATTCTTTAAAGGTGAAGTACTGTTGAGTTTTTTTTTTTTTCCAATTTTTCTCATGTCTTTAAGCACATGTCATAGTTCTGTGGGCATGTGCATGTGCTAAACTATATCATTACATTTATTTTATATTGTAATCTCCCTCTGAATCCATAAGCAAGTCCTTCTTTGACATGTGTTCTTTCATAAACCCACAAATTACTACTGGAAAGGTAATAGTATATTCTGTCTTTGGAGTTTCGGCATTTCCAAAGACTGCCATGTCTTCATTCGTACCCTGCCTTTTCCATTAGAATTCCAGAGAATGCAACCCTGGAATCAAGAGTAAGAAGAGGAATGCTTGAGTAACTAATATCCTCACCACATATGGTACGCTTCATTTGATGCTTTCTTTAAAAGGTAAAACCAAACTCTACGTTTTTTTACTAAAATGACTGGTACTTGTCCTTTCCAAAAACTGATCTGTTCTTTCATTTTTTATAAACTGTTGGTATTCTTTTAATTAATTAGTTAATTTTTCTTGCTTAAGTTATTTACTTGCAATCAAATACATTTATTTGATTTTTCAATTCATTTTTTCTCTCACATCTACAACTCATCTGAAGAAAATTTCTCAGATTATCTCCAGACTTTGATCATTCCTCACCACTCTTGCTCCCACTGTGGTCTGAGCTGCCACATCCTTCATAGGAGGTTACTGAAGTCACCTCCTAACTGGCCATTTTGCTTCTGCCATCATTCCCTTATGATCTGTTCTCAAACACATCAGATAATTTCACTTCTCTGCACAGCAAAAATCAAAGTCCTCACGAGGACTTACAATGCTGTACTCTGACCTCATCTGCTCTCTACTCTCTCCCTGACCACAGTGGCCACTTTGCTGTTGCTCAAACATATCAGGTAACAACCAATCTTAGGAACTTTGTGCAAAGTTTCTCTCTTCCTGGAAAGCCCTCGATATCCCTCATCTTCTCCAGATATTTTTTCAATTGTGATCTATTTAGTAAACTCTACTCTGATCATCCACTTAAATTTGCACCTCCAGATATTTTCAACCCATGTTTCCCTACACTTTGTTTTCCCATAGCACCTGTCATCTTTTAAAAAAATGCTATATGATCTACCTGTTTATTTTGTGTATTGCTCTCTCTCCCTGCTCTAACATAAGCTCCACAAGAGCAAGAACGCTTGACTGTTTTTTTTTCACTGACTTATTCCAAGAACCTAGAACAGATGCTCAATAAATATTTTTGAATGAATTGAATGAATATTGTATAATGCCTGTAGAAGCTAAACCATAGATCTGGAACCAAATTATCTTATCTCTCATTTAAATCAGATTTTTTTTAACATTTTTACAGCAATAATACATGTTGTATAATATTATCATTCCATTTACACATGACAAAACTAAAGAAAATTTAGCAAGATCACATAATTGATAACTAATAAACTCAGAATTTGAACTCGTGTTATTCAAGGCCAGAGCCAGAGATTTTTAATACTCTACCAGCTTCTTTTATTGAGTACTTTTGGGCAAGTCATATACACTCTTCATATACACTCTTCTTTTCTCTCATCAGTTAAAGGGGATACCAGTGCTTCCCACACATTATTGTGGTAAGAAGCAGAGACAATATTTGTATTATTTGCCTGGTAAATAATTGTAATATTGCAAATATTTGCAATATTTTCTTGACAAATAATAGGCAAGATTTTCCTGGCAAATAATAAGGAAATTAAATGAAAATAATATTTCAGTCCTTCCCACATGACAGTTACAGTAAGAGATGTCTCAAGCAAGTCCAATCCTTATAGGTTGTGTCTCTGCCCTTTTAAAAGACATATGGGAATGTGGTTGGGGAATCAAAGTAAAGGACCAAGAAACTTGCTTATCTAATTTTAATTTAGAACTTGAGCTAGAAAATCAATTTTTTTCTCAAAGAGCAGAACTAAGCTCTAGCTAATAATAAATGGTCCATTTTTCCAGAGTGTCCTTTATGCATATTTCATTAGCCAGACAGCCACGGTCACAGGGACCTTGGGACAGATCCAATCATTTAGAGAGCTCTGTTACAAATTCTGATGAAGAGTTAAAGGCCCAAGTCTCCATTCCACTTTGCCACTTACCCACCAGGTACCCTTGAGTACATAACCTTTCTGTGCATTACAGACATTGTGAGTTTCTATAAATGAAACCCATAGAGCTAAAGCTCACATAGTGCTAATGCTGTGCCAGACACTCTCCTTGTAACTTAGCTCCTTGGATCCTCCAAACAACTTTCCAATTAGGACAAAGAGACATTACTGAGGGTTGGGGTCACCGATGACAAGGAAGAGTTGATTTCTGAGGACAGAAAATTTCCATAAGCAGAGAAACAAGATGAAAGCATTCCCAGAGGAGTAACAGTATTGACTTTGTGAGTTAATAAACATGCATTGAGTACTTGCTTGTGGGCACCTGCAGCTATGTGCATTCCAAATATATAAGTAAGGTATGATTCTTCACGGAAAGGAGTTTACAGATTTTACATCCCAGATGTAAAGAAAGACAAGAAGACATTTAATCATTATGTATAACTAGCTGTGACAAATATCATAAAAGAAACTCAAAAACATGTCTGGAAGCAAAGAGAAAGGAAAGATTCACTTTTTAGTGGGATATGAGATAGTAGTTTACAAAGTAGATAATATATGAATATGAGAGACAATCAGGATTTTGAGTAATAGGGAAAAATTTACAGGCATTCCAAGCAGAGAAATAATCTGAGGGCATGGTCTGTGAAAGAGCAAATGGCTCAAAAGCAGAAATGCATGCAGAAGCTGCGAAGCACAGGCTCCGGACGCGCAGGCCCAGTGGCCATGGCTCACGGGCCCAGCCGCTCCGCGGCATGTGGGATCCTCCCAGACCGGGGCACAAACCCCTGTGTCCTGCATCGGCAGGCGGACTCCCAACCACTGCGCCACCAGGGAAGCCCAAGAAAGCCTTTTAATAGGGCTATTGTAAGTCCTGTTAATTTGCTTAGAAATCTGTTTAATGAGAAAAATAAATGATGGGGAAAGCCTTCCTAACAGTTCAGGCAATTAATACTATTTTACAAATGCTGTGTGTGTGTGTGTGTGATATACAGAGTTAATAGTCATTGTAGACATGGAATCATCCCTGAGAAAAACCCAAGAGCTTGCTCACATTTTCTCTCTTCTCTCTCTAAATTGCCACATCATAAGTATTTCACTTTTCAAGGAAACACAACTAGACTCATTGATCCCACAGTAAAGCAAATTTATTCTTAAAGGACCAAAGTAAATACCATGGTTTTAATCAGCTCTAAGAAAACATACCAGGCACTCTCCTCCTCTCCCTGCCTCAAGTGCATTTGAGGCAGTGCAAGGTCTAAGTTTGAGCAGATGGATGTCAGTGCAAGTAATTACAAGCTGCAACATAATTTCCTTAAAACGACACACATACTAGACAAATAGTTATTTGTGGTTATAGAGTGGGTAAAGTTACTACAAAAATAGTAGCACACCTTATAATAGTGCTGTATGCCATAATTTACCTTTGCTATATCTGAAGTGTCATATCTTGTTCCAGACTTAATACTTAGTAACTAACAATTTAATGTACAAATCTCTAGCCTAAGAAGTAGAATAATTAGAAAAGGCACGTACCACTTTTTACATGAAAAAAAATACAGTGAATCATGCAAAATGTCTGAAAGTTATATAGAAGAGAGAAGTGATTTTTAGGTATGAAAAATGTGGGGCAGTTTTCAGATAAACTTTATAAAACATACAGTAAAATCAAAGCAGATATACAGAAGGGTAATAATGGATCATAAATGACAAGAGACTTCTCTTATGAAAGTAAAAGCCATTGAGATAACTAATTTGATGCACCATGTCCCCAACCCCTAGAAATAGAATTAAAACTTATCATTGTAAAAAAGTACAGTCAAATCCATCACAAATTTCATCCATCACAAGTGAATGTGATGACAGAAGATGATCAGTCTTTTCTGACTTACGCTTGTGGAGAAAAATGAGCCTTGGGACAATTGCCCTTCTGTTTTCTCAACGTCCAAAATCTCTCATTAAACAACAATAACAAAACAAAAATATTAACAACAAAAACTAAATAAATAAACAATCCTTTTTTGCTTTAATTTAATGACATGAAATAAACTTCTGATTAAAATGTACAATCCCAAAACATGAGAGTGCTCTTAAAGCAACACAAGGAGAGGGTCTTTAAAAGGGAGAGACTAAAAGTGTTAGATGCATCAAAAATACTATGGATGGAAAAAAAGTAGACAAAATGTTTAAAAATGTCATTTTGGGTCATGAGTAACCTGAATACAAACCATTTCAGAGAGGTGGTAGGCCTGAAAATCTGGTTGCCAGGAATTGTGGAGTGAGTTGTAGAAACAGAGCTAGCAAAGGTAGCAAGTTTTTAGTAAGCATCACTGTGAAGGAAGTAGAACTAGATCTGGGAAGGCAGGGAATCAAGATAGGAATTAGTCATTTTTCAAATTGGAAGGAAAAAGAGAAGATTTGGTGCCGATACAAATGAGTGGTAAGGCATGGAAGCAATTAGTTGGTAAAGTTTAAGCCAAATATCATCTCTTTTCTCTGTGAACTAGATCACCTGTTATAATTAAGAGGGACTTTCAGTTAAACATGGTGAATAGAACCCAAGAGTTTCATCTTTCTTCCTTATAAAAGCCCTCTAAAATACCTTTATAGGAATAAAAGGCTTTTTTTTTTTTTTTTTTCCAGAGGTACGCGGGCCTCTCACTGTTGTGGCCTCCCCTGTTGCAGAGCACAGGCTCCGGACGCACAGGCTCAGCGGCCATGTCTCACGGGCTCATGTCTCACGGGCTCAGCCGCTCCGCGGCATGTGGGATCTTCCCGGACCAGGGCACGAACCCGTGTCTCCTGCATCGGCAGGCGGACTCTCAACCACTGTGCCACCAGGGAAGCCCTAAAAGGCTATTTTTAATGAAAGAGCAAATAGAATGAAAAAGCAGTAAAAGAATCAAGGAAATAACTTTATCATAGGAGACCAGTAGATAGGATTCTCAGAATGGTGATGAAGGGAAATCCCAGGACATTAGCGCATTGTTCTAGAGAGCAATCAATCTGGGTAGAATTGGAGGTTTAGGGTCTCTAGGAGCATTGACATTGTAGATTAAAGAAAAATAGATAGATAGATAGGTAGATAGAAAGATAGATGGATGCACTGATTATTTAATGTGCTTGACCATTTGTTGATGTTTTATAATTCTCTCAGCGTTGGAGAAGACTAGTTAGTACACTGAAACCTAAGCAAATGCAAAATGAAGTAATTACAAATTGTAGGAAAAATAAAAGCTACTCAGAGAAACAAATGTCACTAAGTTGTTCACTAAGTGGTTCAGTTTAAATAATATTTACATATTCATAGGCATGTAAACACTGTATATTTATTTAAACAAAAATTTTAATAAATTATATTGAGAGCATAGTGGAGAGGAAGAATGTGTACTGCATGTGTGTAGATGTAAGAGAGAGAGCGAGATAAGGAAAGAAAGGGTGAGGTGGGAGAAATAAAAGAGATACAGTGTTTGGGGCAGTTTATCAGCCTGTGTTAGACAGCTACATATTCATCTTCACATTAGGAAATCTGTAAACAATTAAAAAAATTTTTAGTTAGCACTAAAAATATGTGTATTTAAAATCAAGACAACTAGTCTCAATAACTTAAAAGTTTTTGTCAAGTGGGACTTGGGGTTAGGCTGTAGATAGAGCAGGAAATACTATTTTCATTATAAACCATTAGCTGCAATCTGACTTATTTAACTATTCAAGTACATTAATTAAAATAAAAATGTAATTAAAAAGAGTGAAGGAACAATTTCACAGCTTTTGGGGATCACAGTTAGGGTTCTAAGGAGTTTAAAGGATAAGAAGTTTGGGCTTCCCTGGTGGCACAGTGGTTGAGCATCCGCCTGCTGATGCAGAGGACACAGGTTCGTGCTCCGGTCCGGGAGGATCCCACGTGCCGTGGAGCGGCTGGGCCCGTGAGCCATGGCCGCTGAGCCTGCGCGGCTGTGGGAGTGAGAGGCCTGCGTACGGCAAAAAAAAAAAAAAAAAAAAAAGGATAAGAAGGTAAAAGAAAATACCTATATAATTGAGACCAAATGCTTTACCTTGATATCAGACCTTAAAAACTGTCTCTACATTTCCAACCATATATACCACAGTTTCAAATAATCTACCTTATGCAAGCACATTACATTATTTGCTCTACCCAAAGATGCCCTCAATCACTACCATAAAATAATTCCTCTCCATCTGTCAAAATTCTAGCAAACCTTCAAATCCTGTCTCAATGCTTTTCATTTTTTCCTCCCATCCTCAACCATATGGAACCTCTTCCTCTTGTGATGCTCAGTGAATTCTCTTACTGCATTTACTTTATCTTATCTCATATTATTTTGTATATTCATTTCACTGTAAGCTGGTTAAATCTTGAGGCTGTGCAACTTATTTTGCATCCCTTGTACTAACTAAGCATTTAAATAAGTATTAGTCACTTCAGGGCTGTATTGAATTAAAATGAAATTTGACAGGCAATTCTCTGTTTTGAAAAGAAATATTATTACATTGCTATCAATTTAACTATTATCATTGGTTTAAATTACTTATAATACTACTACATGTAACTTGATTAAGAAAGATGGAATGAAATTGAGGATTTAATTGTTTTCATTTGGATATTTTATCTGAAAGTTCTTTTCACTCAAAGCTATGGAATAAAATACTCTTAAAGCTGCATGTATAAGTACAAAATAGTCATGGAGATGGCATATAATAAGTCATGAGTTTGGTCATATATCATTAGTTACAGTTTTATTTTTTTGTTAGAACCTCTTTGGGAAAACAATAAAGTGCAGTCTTTAGTTGTTACTAAAATTGTCTGTGGAAGTAATGTCATTTAAAGCAAAATAACTAATGATTTGTTTTAATTAGTAATGACAACAGTTTCTCCTTAATAAATTATTAGATACATTTACTTCTACTTTTTAAACTGACTACTGATTTTTAGGCACTTAGAATATTCCAGGCACTGTCTATGGCATTTACATTTATTACATTATTCTCACAGAAATAACTGCAGATAGAAAATAATAGTAAGACACATAACACTTAGTATTTGCTAAATCCTCTTCTAGGAGGTTTTTACACATACTAAGGCATTAAGCTTTACAACTCTATAAAGCAGGTACTAGTATTACTACTTTCATTCTACAGTTGAGGAAACTATAGCACAGACAGGTTAAGTAACTTCTCTGTGGTCTCACAGCTAGAATGTAATATCAGGATTCAGAATCCAAACTTTAACTGCTATGTTAAATAGGCAAAACATTATTATTTAAAATACTGAATTAAGAAAGTTAGCAAAAAAGGGCCATATTATATTTCTAAATTCCATGGTTACATTTTAAAATAATTTGTATGATTCACCTTATGTTCATACATTTCTGTAGCCAACATCAAAAGATTTGAGGAATTTAAATCCATTGCACGTTTTGTTGGACTTTTATGTAAATTAAGGGTAACATATTCTCAAACACTGACTTGTTTATTCTTCAGCTAATATTTTTGTTTTGGGATAAAGTATGCTTTTATAAAAATACTCACAATTCACTTTTAAAGTACTCTGTGATTTTTTTTTAACTGAATTTTATTTACTATTCTGTTCTGTGCTACATGTTTTGCTGTCCAAGTAGGCAGTTGCCATGTGCAACTTCAATGGATTCTTTCTGGTGTCCCAAAATAAATCAAATTATACAGCAAGCAGGGATATCACTAAAGTCTATGTAAATAAAGATATATAAAAAATTAAATATAACCTGTCATTTGCCCTGTGACTATTGAAAGCAAAACTATTCATGTTGTTCCAAATAAAACCCCTGAGGGTCACAGTTTTTTCTAAGATGGTGGTAACTAAGAATGAACACTTTTTTACAGGGAGAGAAAAGATCTTTTGAAGACCTGGTCAGGCCTAGTCCCCATGATTCCTTTTTGCTTTACCATATCCCAGCCCTGCTTAGAAAGATTACAGGACTTTCTTTCATCAACCCATATACCACTGAGAGTAACTTCAAAGTGAATTGTCACAACAGTGTGCAGTAGTCTGTAAATATATAAAGCATAGTATGGAAGCTGCTCAGAGTGTGGCTTAGAAAAAAAAGTTTTCAAACAGAGGTTAAAGGCACAGCATCTCAAAGCCTTTTTGTTCTTTAGTTTTAGCTAATTGTAGCATGATTTCTCAAGGAACTAGTTTCTGGAATTTGGGGGTCTTCCTTCTGTGATTTTATTCTCATCTTGCCCAACTTCCAACTGACTACCAAGGTCCCTTCTTTCATATCACTTCAGGATTTGTTCAGTATCTCAATGAGTCTTCCTGCCTCAAGATTTCCTTCTCTTCAGTACATCCTAAACAACACTAGTAAATTAATCTTCTGAAACCTGCAATTTATACAGAGTCCATGCTTGCTTCGATTGTTCCCCAATATCCAGAGAATAAATCCAAATACAATATACTGAGAAGAGAATCATCTGCCTGCTCACCTAAAACAATCCCCCACTCTAGTCAAACTGCTCAATATCCTAGCTTCTCTCTCCTCTCCAAAACAACACTCCATAAACCTTGATAATTTATTCACTGATTTCAATTCCATTACTTCAAGTGTTAGCTCTTCCTGAAGTCTTCCCTGAGAGTGCCAGGCATCAGGAATTTTTTCATCCTCTGACTTCCTGAAGGTTATTCCATTTCTCACTTACTTAGTACCTAACAAATGTTGCTTTCTATTGTTAATTTTATTTTTATGTTTATGTTTTGTATATCTGAAGAGCTTAAAAATCTTTTCTACAGTATGGCTTATGTCTTATATGTTGTCATACCTCCAGCACAACACTCCAAAATGGAGTTGCTAAATGATAATTTAATAATGTTAATGTTAATTATGATTATTGATGTTGATTAAATTTGTTTTTTTATGTTTGTAAAAGTATTTACACCAAAAGTGAAAAAGATCTATTATGAAGGTTTTAGAATGAACCCACTATTATACAGGAGACTGACTAGATGACATCTAACATCCGTGTTTTGTCTAATATCCATAAATACAAATATCTTAGAAGGCATAAAGTGATGAATCTAACTTTCATACTTGTCTTATAGCTTATTTTACACAATACATTCAGTTTTTAAGAAAAAGCTAACCACTTTTATATGTAAACCTAGCATAAGAGAAAGAAGTGTTAAGTCTAGGTCTCCAAGAAATTTATAATATTACTGGAGACATAATAACTACACACACAAAAAAAAAACTAAATTAAGAACAATGAATATCACATGCTAAGTCTTTAATATGAGGAAGAGATAAAAAGAATCTTAGAGATTACTTGAAATGTCAGAATTCACTGGAACATTGAGTCTTCGTTGAAATTGTGTTCTTACCTGAACTTTCTTTTATTTTTTATTTTATTTTCTCCTTGCGGTTAGAGAAGTTTTTAGCTACTATTTTATCAAATGTTTTCTGCCCCTTCCTCTCTCTCTTCTCCTCCTGGAACTCCTATACTGTGAATATTATTATGCTTGATGTTGTCCCAGAGGTCCCTTAAACTATCCTCACTTTTTTAAAATTCTTTTTTCTGAAGTTCTTACTCTGTTCCTCTGTTCTTTTCTTGAGTTCAATGAGCATTTTTATGACCATTACTTTGAACTCTTTATCAAGTAAATTACTTATCTCCATTTCATTAGGGATTTTTCCTGGAATTTTATTTTGTTGTTTCATTTTGAACATACTCCTCTGTCTTCTCATTTTGTTTGACTGTGTTTGGCTCTATGAATTAGGTGATACAGTTACCTCTCTTGGTCTTGAACATGTGTCCTTGTGTAGGAGCATTTTCTTTATATAAATTGCATGTGCCTGGTGGCTTTGGTGGGAGGGCTGGAGCTGAAGTAAGCACAGGCCAGAATTTTTTCCAGGGCACACTGGGGCTGCTGCCTTGGTGGTATGGGTTGGAGCTGGAGCTGGGAGTGAGCCAGGAGTTGCTGTCTTGGTGGGGGTGAGGCAGGGTGGAGCTGAAACCTGGTGCAGGCCAGGGTTTCTCTTGTGGCACTTCGGAAACTGCCACCTTGGAAGGGTAGTGGGGGCTGGAGCCAGAGCTCAGTGTGGGCTGGGGATTCTCCTGGGGCACACCAACGCCCACCGTCTTGGGGGTTGGAAGGGCTAGAGCTGGAGGGTCTAGACCTAGAGCCTGGTGCAGGACAAGGCTTCTCCCAGGCCATGCTGGGGGCCATAGCATTGATGGGTTGGGGCTGTAGCTGGAGAAGCTAGAGCCGGAGCTCAGTGCAGCCTGGGGCTTCTTTTGGGGTGCACCAAGGTGCACCACCTTGTGGGGGTTGAGGGTTGGAGCTGGAGCTGGGTGCAGGCTGGAGGGTGTGCTGGGGTAGCCTTGGGAGGCCAGTTAGAGCACCAGATGTTTTTCAATCTGCTGCCTCTGCACTGGGACTCGGAGTGAATAAGTTTGTGTGTTCACTTTTTAAGTGAGTTTCTTACAGTTTCTTATAGTCCTCTAGCTCTCTCAATCATAACCAGTTAAGGAGGCTCATCTTCCCAGGTCTAGTCTTCTTGACTGGGGTGCCCAATATGGGGCTTGAATCACTTGCTCCTTGGAGAGGATCTCTGAGTTTGTGATATACCCTTCTCACTTTGGGTTGCCTACTGGATTTGTGGGCTGACTAGATTGCTCTCTTCCCCTCCTACCCTTCGCAGTGTGTTTTTTTCTTTATATCCTTAATTGTAAAAGAGCTGTTCTACTAGTCTTCATGTCATTCTTAAAGAGAGCTGTTCAATATGTAGTTGTAGTTTTGGTGTGTCCTTAGGTGGAGGTGGGCTCAGGATCCTTCTACTCTGCTATCTTGATCTCTTCACTTTTTAAAATTCCTTTTTCATTTTGTGTCTCTGGGTGAGTTCCATCATTTTGTCTTCCAGCTCACTAATGCATTCTTATATCTCATCTAATCTGCTGTTGAACCCCTCTAGTGTGTTTTCAGTTCACCTATAACTTCTGTTTGGTACTTTCTTACATTTTCTGTTTCTTTTTTGAAGTTATTACTGTATTCATCCAAGTTTAGTGAGCATTTTTATAACCATTACTTTGAACATTTTATCAGGTAGACTGCTCATGTTGGTTTTGCTTCGTTCTTTTTGGGATTTTGTCTTGTTCTTTCAATTGGAACATACTCCTTTGTCTCCTCATTTTTCCTAATTCTGTGTGTGTGTGTTTATGTATATGTAATAGGTAAATCAGCTATATGTCCCAGTCACGAAGCAGTGACCTTACTTAGATGTCCTGTGGGGCTCAGGAGTGCAATCTCACTTTGGCACCAGAGCTAGGTGCTCAAGAGGTGTTCCTTATGTCAGCTGGCTGCACCCTTCTGTTGTGGTGGGGCCATGTCTACTGCTACAGCACGCTGGTAGGCAGGGTTAACACTTGGCTGGCTGTGAGGCCCAGCTCAGGCACAAGGCTGAGTAGGATCTCAGTGGGTGTGCACACTGGCACTAACAGGTTAGGAGGAAAATTCCAAAATGGCACCTGCCAGTGCTGGCATTAGCAAGTAGCCTGAGATCACAAAAATGTCTCCCACTAGTGCCTCAGTCCCTGGGGAGCAACCCAACTGGTTTCTGCTCTCCAGCAGATGCTTCAAGATTAGTAAGGGGGGTTTCTTCACCTATGGACCATGTGCTTTTAGATCTTGTTTTTGCACTGGTTTGGAGATCCAATGAGTTTGCACATGGCCTCTTGAAGAATGAGCTTTCCATTCCCTGACATATTATGGTTTACCTGGACATATTACTCATTGGTTTTCAAAAACAGTTGTTTTGGAGTCTTATCTCTCCTTTGTAAGACCTAGAGATCTAAGTGCTTGATGTGGAACTCAAATTCCTTGCTCTTCATGGAAAAGATCTATACTCTTGTGATCTCTCCCAATTTTGGATCACTGTGGCTGAGGTGTGTTTTTTTTCCCTTGGCAAGACCATATCTCTGCCTCTCTTATCTGTCTTAATGCTGCCCTTTTACCCTTTGTCGTAGGGCTCTGTTCGTCCAGTTTTCAGGTGCCTTTTCAAGGGAATTATTCCATATTTGTAAATTTGTTGTGTCCATTGGAGGAGGTGAGTTCAGAGTTCAGGATTTTCCTATACTACCATCTAGAACCCTCTACCTGTATGTTGTATTTTTATCTCTCTTTTTATCACATGGTAAGTTCATATAACACTGAAGAGTCTAATAGTCTATAACTGATCTATTAGATTTTAATATGATAAAATTTTCTTCTCAAGATTTTCTAACAAGCCCTAAGAAACTAATTTCCTTGATCATTGTACTTGATGATCAAGTTCATCAAACTTGAACTGTTTTTCAGTTCAAGTGCATTAAAGAAATTATACTGCCCTGTGAAAAACCCTTTAAAATCATTCCAATGACATATATGAATCACACACAGCTGCTTTTGTATAGAATGCAGCACTGAGTCTTGTCTGTCTCCCTAGATAACGGGGTATTTTTTTGTCTTGAACCCTTCCCTGACCTCGTTTCAATGCCCCCACCTACAGATCTCTAGATCTGTCTCCGTATCTGTTCCATGCACTGCATGGCACTGCCTCCCTCCCTAGATGTAAAGAGACCTCCTTAACTGAATTTTCCATACTGTATTAAATTTATCTTTTTATTCTATATTTCTCTTAGCCTGTATACTACTTGAAGTCTTGGCTTATGTACTACTCATTTTTGTATCTTTCACACCATAAGCAGTAGAGTTTAAGTCATTGCTGAAAGTTTGTTAAATTCAAATTACCTCAGGAAGGTTGCTTGGTATGATAAATAATTGAGGAATTATTTTGTAAACTATATCAAAGACCAGTAAACCAAGTGTCAGTAGGATTATGTTTTAAAGTGTGACAGTGTTTCTCTAAAAAGAGTATGCTTTTCTATGTGAAATTTGCTAAGTCGAGTATTAATCTTGCCAGTTGCTCTTTGAAGGACAGTTTCTATTGCATTCCAGTCTATGTGGTTCAAGTAGATCTGATCCAATCTCCTGACTCAAGCACTGAGTACAAGATCCAGGTCTTTCTAATCAAGGTACTCCATCCCCTCCCCAACCCAAGTCTCAAATACTCATTGAATCAGGAATAGACAGTGACTCAAGTTTGTTCAATCAAACACTCCCTGAGATTTCAGCTGTGGAAATATGAGAAGAAAGGCTTTTTTCACTAATACTGCTATCTGTGAGTTCTTTGGGGCTATAAGGATCATATAAAGTCAGAGTTTTCTGGGAATATTTCTGCTGTCACATGCATTCCACAGACAGTAATTGACACAGAGGAAATCTGTGTCATAGATAAAGACAGAATATTCTATATCACACAACCCACACAACTCCCAAATTTTGCTGATTAAATAAGGAGGGGCGTCTGTCTTAAAGACACTCAGTCTTGAGATGGCCTGGAATGGACAGGTTTGGCCAAGCAGCCCAGCCATTAATAGTCTCTTTCCAGGAATTTGAATCGGAAAATATAAATCACTACAGGAGCTAAGGCTGCAAGGATGCACACAGGGTTTAGGAGGCAAGTGGGGTTATGACAGGCCAGGAAAAAGTTGTGAGTAAACATAAACTAAGCAGTGAATAGAATGTACTCAGAGGAAAATGTGAAGAAGGGTCATTTACACAGGAGAATAAAAGAGTAATCATAATTGTTAAGAGTTATAACGTATAATTATACTATGTTGCAGGCACTGTTCCAATCATTTTAAGTAGATTGTCTCATTTAATATTGAAAAAGTTCTTCCATACCTCTTATAAACATTTACTTATTTCTTCCTTTATTCATTTAATAAGTTACTATTGAGCTCCTACCATATACTAGGTACTTTGCTAGGCTTTGACAATATAGTGTAATTAAAGAAAAAAAAGATCTTTGATATATTGGAATTTATACCATATCATCTTTTATTCCTAAAGCCTAACACACTACCTGGTATAGTAAATTATTATTAATTATTTTAGGATATTGAATGAAGTAACAAGGGAAGAAATATATATTTATTAAACATTTGACTATGTACCAGAGAGTGTGCTGGTCTCCTTGACCTAGTTTTTCTCCTTTAAGTTGCACAGCTATGCTATGAGATAGAAATGAACTGAGGCACATATGCAGGTTTCCTAACATATTTAATTCTAATTCTGATTAGAGAATAACTAGAATTACTTTGTTTTCTTTTGTAGAAAAACTGGCCCATAATACATTGGGAAAAATGAAATGGGAGTTGAAGAGATTACTTCCATCACTGTACGTTTTTGAGGAACTAAGATCTTTGAGGAAAGCCTTGGCATTTCCTTTATCAACAGTTATATAAATGGCCTTAGTGAATTTTTAGAAATGGATTCATAGTTATTAGCTGTGCAAATAAGTTTCTATTGCTTATCTTGATTGAAATTAAACTTTCTTTTCACAGTTTAATAGTCCGATTTTCTGAAAATTGCCTCAGATTTTTAAACAGTTCATAAAATCAAATAATGACTCATTTCAATTTCAGTAGCTTAGATGTCCATTTACAACCTAATTCTGATAAACTAAAATTTTATTGTGACAGACTTATGTCACTGTTAAGAAGAAATCTTCTGCAGATTCAGCAATTCTATATTTTTTAATAGTTATGGATATTTTTACGCTCAGTGTTAATTCCCAGGTGGTAAGCTAAATAGCCTATCATATTCCATAAAATGATTATTTAATTAAAGCTGATTATTTAGTTTTTATTGCATTGAGTATTATTTTGATAGTCATACAGTATAAAGGTACATAAAGCAACATTTTGAGGTGTACACTGAAATATCTCAACACAAAAGTGGAGTAGTACATTATAATCCTGATTTTTCCATAAACTTCTGTATAACTTGGGATGAACACTTATCTAGGTTTCAGCTTTTCATGTATAAAATGAGAATCCTGTCTTGCAAAAGGCAGATATGAGGAATAACTATTGTATTAAATGATAAAAATTATAGGTGATATGTAAATTCTAGATTCTATCATGTTATATAGCTTTTCATATTTTAAAAATTATGCATTATTTCAGCAAATAATTACTGTTCTTTGGTTTATCACCATTTCATTAAAATGAAATGTATGTATACTGTAGAAACTATTAAAGTTTTTCTATTACTTTTTAGACTTGCTGAACTTTTAAAGTACATTTCCTTCTCTGGAGTGTGAATATAATTTTACTTTCAGTAGAGTCATAAAACTGAATGCTTTCTTTTTAGAAGAAATATTTAAATAACTTGCCAAGGAAATTAAAGATAGCAAAAGGTATGCCAGTGTTCATTAGATATAAAAATAATATTAGAACAGTTTTTAATTTTGTCCAAATAGTCTCTTCTCCTCTGGATATGTTACATATTTATCTGATTCAGGGAAGTTGACATTTCTAAGGAGAGAAGAAGACTTTGCTATTTCAATGGTAAGGAAAAGAGAAGGCCTTGCACTTTCTGTGAAAGAGAGTTTTATGGAGTAGGTGTAAAATAAAGAAGTACAGTGTAGTGTAAGTGATTCTACTCATGAATGCAACAACTCCACTAAGTTAATTTGTTTTTAAGAACTTCCACGTACACTAGAAAATAAATAGCATCACAATGATTAAAATGATTTTTAAAATTACATTTTCATGGAACAAGCTATTGATTTTTGCAGAAGAGAATGGGAAATTGGTGGAGATGTTTCTCTTATACTCTGTTGGTGCTTTCTACATAGTTTCATTATATTCCATGGTTATGACAAAAAAATTAGCAACTAAGTCAATTTAAGTCCATTTATCTTAACTGTGGGTCTGTACTGTACAATTTGGGTTTCTTGCCATTGGCTAGATATATATCAAGATACACAATCCCCCAGGAATAACTGTAGGATATCAGTTTAGAAGTTTCCATTTTCCTAAAACATAAAGTATACTTTTCCTCTGAAGGAATTATCTATATCACTTTTTTCTGGAGTCTATTTCCTTCTATGTTCTGAAATACATTCTAAAATTTAATACTTTAGAATCATAAGGAAAAATTATTTTGTAGGAGTTACTCATTTACCAATATTTCTTTAGGATAAGAACTATTTCATAAAGTACTAATTTTGAAAACTATTTCTGTACACCTGCATCTCAACACCCACCAGCCTATCCAAGTTAATTTATTTATTTCCCTACTATCTGTTGATTTGCCTACCCAAGTTTACTATTCATTTCCAATATCAGCTTTCAAGTATAAGTGAGCACTGCCCATCAAGATTCCAGGTTCATTCTTTCTTCATGCAACCTCTCTGCATTAGGCCTGCTTTGGTGTAGCAAGTGTCACATTAACACTGGATATCCACCAATATGTGAAGAGTAGGAGGGAATAGTGACTTTGAGATAATTAATCTCATTTTTTTTTTCCTGTTCTTTTCCCCACAAAAAGTAGATTTTCACCTATAGTTGTTATCTCAGGGAAGGACCAGACATATTGAAAAGCACATATAGTCTCTGAGCCCCTCTGAGTGCTGTAATCCAAACATCTAAGCCAGCACCATACAAACAAATGTAATGCAAGTTATATGTGTAATCTAAAAAATTATAGTAGCCACTTTGAAGCAATTAAATGGAACTGGAATTAATTTTAATAATATATTTTGGGTAATGAAAATATATTATCATTTTAATATGAAATATTTTAAAGTTAAGGAAATATTTTACAGTTTTAATATAATACTGTGTTAAAATACTAGTTTTTAAAATAATACTTAGTTTTGAAATCCAGTTTAGAGTTTACACTTAGAGCACATCTTAATTCACATTAACCACATCTCAAGAGCTCAACAGCCACATGTGGCTACTAGCTACCCTATTGATTGTATTGTCTTTATGTTCTAAGGATTACTGCATATGATTGCAAACTCCTAATATTTTGAATTAGTTCTCAGCTGAGAGTAATGGATATCTCAATTTTCACACACACACATTGTCTTCTAC
Source organism: Pseudorca crassidens (assembly GCF_039906515.1). Classification (NCBI taxonomy): domain Eukaryota; kingdom Metazoa; phylum Chordata; class Mammalia; order Artiodactyla; family Delphinidae; genus Pseudorca; species Pseudorca crassidens. The sequence continues at coordinate 90,708,835 of NC_090297.1, forward strand.
ACCTTCAAAACAATTGTTTATGAAACATTATGTAAAGAACCCTCCACTATTATCTCTAGGATGCTCCTCCACACCACTGATATACAATCGGCAAGCTTTTTTTTTTTAATTGAAATATCGTTGATTTATGATATTGTGTTAGTTTCAGGTGTACAGCAAAGTGATTTGGTTATACATGTATATATGTGTATATATACAATCGGCAAGATTTGAAACTCATTATTTGGCAATGACAACAGTGTTACAATTTTCATATGGTCTATGCTATAAAGGATATCCTGATTTCAGAGCTGTTAAAATATGTTTTTAAAAAGTGCATATTAGAACTAGTCGAAAAAGATACTTCATATATAGATAGGGAGAGAGGCACACACAAACATTAAATACACGTACAACATATGTAAGCTATATCATAATGCAAAACATATTTCTTACTGTGTGTCCAAGTAAAAAAAATTGAAAGCATCCCTGCTGACCCAATTTCACTTCCCTTACAATAAGTTCTAACAGTTTTATACTAGTTATTCCCCATTAAGTTTGGCACCCACATATCTAACCACACCTACACATATATGATGTATATAAATTTCAAAGAGAATATCTTTTAGAGTAGCAAACCTTAATGCTATATGCATTTCCTAATTTGCCTTATCCACTTAACTCTGTGTTTCTGTTTCCTCAAATTAGCATCCAAGTTAAGTATGGGATGGAAACTTTATCAAATAATTTGGAACATCTGGGAGAACAGAATTATCTCTCAGATTTTGTGGGAAAAATATCTGGTTAAAATACCATACAGGAATAAAGACACAGACTTACTAGAGAATGGACTTGAGGCTATGGGGAGGGGGGAGGGTAAACGGTGACAAAGCGATAAAGAGGCATGGACATATATACACTACCAAACGTAAGGTAGATAGCTAGTGGAAACAGCCGCATAGCACAGGGAGATCAGCTCGGTGCTTTGTGACCGCCTGGAGGGGTGGGATAGGGAGGGTGGGAGGGAGGGAGACGCAAGCGGGAAGAGATATGGGAATATATGTATATATATAACTGATTCATTTTGTTGTGAAGCTGAAACTAACATACCATTGTAAAGCAATTATACTCCAATAAAGATGTTAAAAAAAAAAATACCATACACATAATTTAAATGAACTAAGTATTCAGAACTTTGACCTTTTCTTTTGGAAGTCTATTTTCTAATTATCTTTTTGTATATTTCCCTTTAAATTATCAGAAATAAACCATGGTTCATAAAATATCAAAGAAGAAAAGATTTTTAAATAATATGGGCCAGTAACTTTAATTTATAAACAAGAAGCTTAGTTCTAACCATGAGAAGTGCCTCACCAAAGACCACCACGTTAATAAGTAGCTGTTATGACTAGAACATTGGGGACCTGACTCCTAGTTCTATCCATTTCAGCTTCAAAGTTCTGATACTTAATTAAAAAAAGAATTCTTGCTTATAGAGTTTAGTTTTTAATATTATTATTGTCATGTAAATCTATAAAATTATAAGTAGCTAAAATATTATTTACACTAAACCACACAATTTATCTAATCTATTTTTTCTGTTAATTTCTATATAGTTTGCTCTTTTTAATAAAATAATAAAATTAAAATGTAATTTCAAAGCTTAATATGATGACTAATGGCATTCAGTATAAAGAAGAAACACATCAGATTGTTCAAACATGAGCTTTAGTTTCATGATAGACTATCTGAGCTGAGAAAAACCTGGTTTGTCTGTTCACTTCCCAACAGACCTTTCTTGTCTAAATTGTTAAAGTGTGATATTTTAAGTTTTTCATTAAAATGATAATGAAACACTAATCAGTGTGTCTCTAACTTTCCATTTATGTTTTATATTTTACTTTGAATAGAAATCCTATCATGATTTATTTGCTCTTTTTTCCCCTCTATTCCTGTTTTCACACATTGGGCTGAATTATTTCATTACAAAGTACTGAATGGAATTATACAAATTTAGACATCTCCAAACATTTGCTACATGCAGCTGGACTTGGGTAGAACAGTCTAGCTTTCCAGAACTCACACACACACATGCACACATACAAACAGGTCACACTGAAATGAATGGAACTATTCATGGAAGTAGAGAGAAGGACCTGTGCAAACTTTGAAAGAGCTGTTGTTCCATATATACATACTTTACCACATTTACCATCTTTATTTGTGGAGACCAAATGTTTCTGTCCTAAGGTTTACTGCATTTAGACTCTTATTCATTATTCAACATTTCATATTCATTTTTTTCTGGGAAATGATAGTAGTTTGAATATTTAGCTTGTCCTTCATATGAAAATAAACTCCATGGTTAGCACACTCCCAGACAAACTAAAAGCAGCAATTGAGAGAGCTGAACTGACAGTTGAATTCATAATTCATTCATTTGAATATATGGTTTTGAGACTCTTAAAACTGGGCCAGGTTATCTCTCTTGTGAAAATTCATTTGTTGTCAATATTTTGGAATTTTTGCAGAATGGGGAGGAATTTAATATGCAATAGTACAATAATTCTAGCATTTTTTTCTAAAAGGCTGGATAAATTCAGTATGTGTTGTCAAATGATTGTAAGACCTGAAGTAACATTTTTTAAAGAGGCTCTTCCTTAAATACATGTAGGTATTTCTTGAGTGGGTTTATAATTATTTTTTAAAAGGAAATGAAAGCTTTAGGCTGGGTTCTTTTCCCTACATTTAACTTTGTTTTATTTATCATTTTCTGCTTTTCTTTAACCATTTGACCAAGTAAGTAATTAACCATTAGCAAAGCAAACAAATAATCCAGGTATGCTGGGTTTAAAAATTTAGAGTTAATGACTTCCAATGGGGGCTTTCCCCATCCCACTACAGCCACTTTTTTTTAACCTTCCAAAGATCCTGTGTTAATGACCACCTGCACATTTCATCTACAAAACTGCCAATTATTGATCTTTATGGATAGTTATGATATTTTTAAAAATTTCATCTCAATAATGCAATTGATCAAAACACATTTATTTGCCAAACATTACTGGTGCTTAATATTTAGAACTGTGTCTTGAAAATAAGTAAGTTTCTCTGAGAAGACAAGGGAAAGATGTGAAATGGTAAAAGAAATAAAAATGGACCGGGTATTTTGAAGCCAAAACTATCTTGTATAATTAGAGACCCTAGTATGTGTAAAAGTGGAATTCAGTTTCACAAACTGTTTTATTTTCCACACAATTAAGAGACGTTTTATCCTCCTGTTTTCTAGAATGTAAATACAATACAATTAGTTTTTCAGATAAGATTTCTTGTTGTAAGTAATAGATACTTACTCTAGATCATTTCTATCTCTTCTTCTGAAGCTCCACCTACACATAACTTAGACCACTTGATAATGCCCCAGGTCACTGAGGCTTAACTTATTTTAAATCATGGTTTTGGTTTTGGATTTTGCAAACTCCAACATGTTTTTAACCCACTCGTGGTTTTTTCATTTCAGATATTGCTATATTCAGTTCCAGAATACCATTCTCTTTTTCTTTTGTAGATTCCATTTCTTTACTGATATTTCTCATCATTTCACTCATTGTGTCCATCTTTCCTTTAAATCCTTAAGCATATTTTTTTAAACATCATTATTGGAGTATAATTGCTTTAAAATGTTATGCTAGTTTCTGCTGTATAACAATGTGAATCAGCTATATGTATACATATATCCCCATATCCCCTCCCTCTTGCATCTCCCTCTCACCCTCCCTATCCCACTCTTTTAAGTGGTCAAAAAGCACCGAGCTGATCTCCCTGTGCCATACAGCTGCTTCCCACTGGCTATCTATTTTAAATTTAATAGTATATATGTCAATGCCACTCTCTTACTTCATCCCAGCTTACCATTCCACCTCGCTGTGTCCTCAAGTCCATTCTCTACGTCAGCATCTTTATTCCCGACCTGCCCCTAGGTTCGTGACAACCTTTTTTTTTTTTTTTTAGATTCCATATATATGTTTTAGCATACAGTATTTTTTTTTTCTCTTTCTTGACTTCACTCTGTATGACAGACTATAGGTCCATCCACTTCACTACAAATAACTCAATTTCATTTTGTCTTATGGCTGAGTAATATTCCATTGTATATATGTGCCACATCTTCTTTATCCATTCATCTGTCAATGGACACTTAGGTTGCTTCTATGTCCTGGCTGTTGTAAATAGAGCTGCAATGAACATTGTGGTACATGACTCTTTTTGAATTATGGTTTTCACAGGGTATATGTCCAGTAACATGATTGCTGGGTCATATGGTAGTTCTATTTTTAGTTTTGTAAGGAAACTCCATACTGTTCTCTACAGTGGCTGTATCAATTTACATTCCCACCAACAGTGTAAGAGGGTTCCCTTTTCTCCACATCCTCTCCAGCATTTATTATTTGTAGGTTTTTTGATGATGGCCCTTCTGACTGGTGTGAGGTGATACCTGATTGTAGTTTTGATTTGCATTTCTCTAATAATTACTGATGTTAAGCATCCTTTCATGTTTTTGTTGGCAATCTGTACATCTTCTTTGAAGAAATGTCTGTTTAGGTCTTCTGCCCATTTTTGGATTGGGTTGTTTGTTTGTTTTTTTTTACATTGAGCTGCATGAGCTGCTTGTATATTTTGGAGATTAATCCTTTGTCAGTTGCTTCATTTGCAAATATTTTCTCCCATCCTGAGGGTGGTCTTTTTGTCTTGTTTATGGTTTCCTTTGCTGTGCAAAAGATTTTAAGTTTCATTAGGTCCCATTTGTTTATTTTTGTTTTTATTTCCATTTCTCTAGGAGGTGGGTCAAAAAGGATCTTGCTGTGATTTATGACAAAGAGTGTTCTGCCTATGTTTTCCTCTAAGAGTTTTAGAGTGTCTGGCCTTACATTTAGGTCTTTAATCCATTTTGAGTTTATTTTTGTGTATGGTATTAGGGAGTATTCTACTTTCATTCTTTTAAATGTATCTGTCCAGTTTTCCCAGCACTAATTATTGAAGAGGCCGTCTTTTCTTCATTGTATATTCTTGCCTCCTTTATCAAACATAAGGTGACCATATGTGCATGGGTTTATCTCTGGGCTTTCTATCCTGTTCCATTGATCTATATTTCTGTTTTTGTGCCAGTACCATACTGTCTGGATCACTGTAGCTTTGTAGTATAGTCTGAAGTCAGGGAGCCTGATTCCTCCAGCTCGTCTTTTTTACTCAAGATTGCTTTGGCTATTCAGGGTCCTTTGTGTTTCCACACAAATTGTAAATTTTTTTTGTTCTAGTTCTGTGAAAAATGCCATCAGTAGTTTGATAGGGATTGCATTGAATCTGTAGATTGCTCTGGGTAGTATAGTCATTTTCACAATGTTGATTCTTCCAATACAAGAATATGGGACATCTCTCCATTTGTTTGTATCATCTTTAATTTCTTTCATCAGTTTCTTATAGTCTTCTGCAAAGGTTTATTCCTAGGTATTTTATTCTTTTCGTTGCAATGGTAAATGGGAGTGTTTTCTTAATTTCACTTTCAGATTTTTCATCATCAGTGTATAGGACTGCAAAAGATTTCTGTGCATTAATTTTGTATCCTGCTACTTTACCAAATTCATTGATTAGCTCTAGCAGTTTTCTGGTAGCATCTTTAGGATTCTCTATGTAGAATATCATGTCAACTGCAAACAGTGACAGTTTTACTTCTTCTTTTCTAATTAGGATTCCTTTTATTTCTTTTTCTTCTCTGATTGCTGTGGCTAAAACTTCCAAGACTATGGTGAATAAGAGTGGTGAGAGTTGGCAACCTTGCCTTGATCCTGATCTTAGTGGAAAAGGTTTCAGTTTTTCACCATTGAGAATGATGTTTGCTGTGGGTATATATGGCCTTTATTATGTTGAGGTAAGCTCCCTCTATGCTTACTTTCTGGAGGGTTTTTAACATAAATCGCTGTTGAATTTTTTCAAAAGCTTTTTCTGCATTTATTGAGATGATCACATGGTTTATATCCTTCAATTTTTTAATATGGCTTATCACATTGATTGGTTTGTGTATATTGAAGAATCCTTGCATTCTTGGGATAAACCCCACTTGATCATGATGTATGATCCTTTTAATGTGCTGTTGGATTCTGTTTGCTAGTATTTTGTTGAGGATTTTTGCATCTATGTTCATCAGTGATATTGGCCTGTAGTTTTCTTTCTTTGTGACATCATTGTCTGGTTTTGGTATCAGGGTGTTGGTGGCCTCGTAGAATGAGTTTGGGAGTGTTCCTCCCTCTGCTGTATTTTGGAAGAGTTTGAGAAGGATAGGTGTTAGCTCTTCTCTAATTGTTTGATAGAATTAGCCCATGAAGCCATGTGGTCCTGGGCTTTTGTTTATTGGAAAATTTTTAATCACAGTCTCAATTTCAGTGCTTGTGATTGGTCTGTTTATATTTTCTATTTCTTCCTGCTTCAGTCTCAGAAGGTTGTATTTTTCTAAGAATCTGTCCATTTCTTCCAGGTTGTCCATTTTATTGGCATATGGGTGCTTATAGTAATCTCTCATGATCCTTTGTATTTCTGCAGTGTCAGTTATTACTTCTCATTTAACATTTCCAATTCTGATGATTGAGACTTTTCCCATTTTTTCTTGATGAGTCTGGCTAATGGTTTATCAATTTTGTTCAACTTCTCAGAGAACCAGCTTTTAGTTTTATTGATCTTTGCTATTGTGTCCTTCATTTTTTTTCATTTATTTCTGATCTGATCTTTATGAATTTTTTCCTTCTGCTAACTTTGGGTTTTTTTTGTTGTTGTTGTTCTTCTTCTTTCTCTAATTGCTTTAGGTGTAAGGTTAGGTTGTTTATTTGAGATTTTTCTTGTCTCCTGAGGTAGGATTGTATTGTTATAAACTTCCCTCTTAAAACTGCTTTTGTTACATCCTATAGGTTTTGGGTCATCATGTTTTCATTGTCAATTGTTTCTAGGTATTTTTTGATTTCCTCTTTGATTTCTTCAGTGATCTCTTGGTTATTTAGTGGTGTATTGTTTAGCTTCCATGTGTTTGTATTTTTTACAGTTTTTCTCCTGTAATTGATATCTAGTCTCACAGCATTGTGGTTGGAAAAGATACTTGATATGATTTCAATTTTCTTAAATTTATCAAGGCTTGATTTGACACCCAAAATATGATATATGCTGGAGAATGTTCCATGAACACTTGAGAAGAAAATGTATTTGTTGTTTTGGGATGGAATGTCCTATAAATATCAATTAAGTCCATCTTGTTTAATGTGTCGTTTAAAGCTTGTGTTTCCTTATTTATTTTGATTTTGGATGTTCTGTCCATTGGTGAAAGTGGGGTGTTAAAGTCCCCTAGTATGATTATATTACTGTCGATTTCCCCTTTTATGGTTGTTAGCACTTGCTTTATGTATTGAGGTGTTCTTATGTTGGGTGCATAAATATTTACAATTGTTATATCTTCTTGGATTGATCTCTTAATCATTCTATAGTGTTCTTTTTTGTCTCATGTAATAGTCTTTATTTTACAGTCTATTTTCTCTCAAATGAGAATTGCTACTCCAGCTTTCTTTTGATTTCCATTTGCATAGAATATCTTTTTCCATCCCCTCACTTTCAGTCTGTATGTGTCCCTAGGTCTGAAGTGGGTCTTTTGTAGACAATATATACATGGGTCTTGTTTTTGTATCCTTTCAGCCAGTCTATGTCTTTTGGTTGGAGCATTTAATCCATTTACATTTAAGGTAATTATCAATATGTACGTTACAATTATCATGTTCTTAATTGTTTTGGGTTTGTTATTTTAGGTATTTTCCTTCTCTTGTCTTTCCTGCCTAGAGAAGTTCCTATAGCATTTGTTGTAAAGCTGGTTTGGTGGTGCTGAATTCTCTTAGCTTTTACTTGTCTGTAAAGCTTTAATTTCACCCTCGAATCTGAATGAGATCCTTGCTGGGTAGAGGAATCTTCGTTGTAGTTTTTCCTCTTTTATCATTTTAAATAGGTCCTGCCACTCCCTTCTGGCTTGCAGAATTTCTGCTGAAAGATCTGCTGTTAACCTTATGTGGATTCCCTTGTATGTAATTTGTTGCTTTTCCCTTACTGCTTTTCATATTTTTCTTTGTATTTAATTCTTGATAGTTTGATTAATATGTGTATTGGTGTGTTTCTCCTTGGATTTATCCTGTATGGGACTCTGCACTTCCTGGAATGATTGACTATTTTCTTTCCCATATTAGGGAAGTTTTCGACTATAATGTCTTCACATATTTTCTCAGACCCTTTCTTTTTCTCTTATTCTTCTGGGACCCTTGTAATTCAAATGTTGGTGCCTTTAATGTTGTCCCAGAGGTCTCTGAGATTCTTTCCATTCTTTTTTCTTTATTTTGTTCCATGGTAGTCATTTCCACTATTTTGTCTTCAGGTCACTTATCCATTCTTCTGCCTCAGTTATTCTGCTATTGATTCCTTCTAGAGAATTTTTAATTTCATTTATTGTGTTGTTCATCTTTTTTTTTTTTTTCACTTTAGTTCTTCTAGGTCCTTGTTAAACGTTTCTTGTATTTTCTCCATTCTGGTTTTAAGATTTCAGATCATTTTTACTATCATTCCTCTGAATTCATTTTCAGGTAGACTGCCTATTTCCTCTTCATTTGTTTGGTCTGGTGGGTTTTTACTTTGCTCCTTCATCTGCTGTGTAAATTTTTGCCTTCTCATTTTGGTTAACTTACTGTGTTTGGGGTCTCCTTTTCCCTGGCTGCAAGTTCGTAGTTCCTGTTGTTTCTGGTGTCTGCCCCAGTGGGTAAGTTTTGTTCAGTGGGTTGTGTAGGCTTCCTGGTGGAGGGTACTGGTGCCTGTGTTCTGGTGGATGACGCTGGATCTTGTCTTTCTGGTGGGCAAGACCACGTCTGGTGGTGTGTTTTGGGGCATCTGAACTTATTATGATTTTAGGCAGCCTCTCTGCTAATGGGTGGGGTTGTGTTCTTGTTTTGCTAGTTGTTTGGCATGGGGTGTCTAGCACTGGAGCTTGCTGTTCATTGAGTGAGCTGGGTCGTAGTGTTGAGACGGAAATCTCTGGGAGAGCTCTCACCAATTGAAATTATATGGGGCTGGGAGGTCTCTTGTGGTTCAATGTCCTGAACTCGGCTCTCCCACCTCAGAGCCTCAGGCCTGACACCAGCTGCAGCACCACGACCCTTTCAGCCACTTAGCTTGGAAGAGAAGGGAGAAAAAAAGAAAGAAAGAAAAAAATGAAGTAAAATAAAACAAAGTTATTAAAATTAAAAAAATATTAAAATAAAAAAATTTAAGTAATGAAAACAAAAAAGGAGAGCAACCAAACCAATAAACAAATCCATCAAAGATAACACACACTAAAAACTGTACTAAGAGAAACATAAAAATCAGTAACTAGTCTGTTGCATACAGCAAACCCCAAATCTACAGTTGCTCCCAAAGTCCACCGCCTCAATTTTGGAATGATTTGTTGTCTATTCAGGTATTCCACAGAGGCAGGGTACATCAAGTTGACTGTGGAGATTTAATCCGCTGCTCCTGAGGCTGCACAGAGAAATTTCCCTTTCTCTTCTTTGTTCGCACAGCTCCTGGGGTTCAGCTTTGGATTTGGCCCTGCCTCTGCATGTAGGTCACCCTCTGGTGTCTATTCTTTGCCCAGACAGGAGGGGGTTAAAGGAGAGTCTGATTAGGGGGCTCTGGATCACTCAGGCCAGGGGGAAGGAGGGGTATGGAATGCAGGGCAAGCCTGTGGCAGCAGAGGCCAGCATGATGTTGCAACAGCCTGAGGTGCGCTGTGTGTTTTCCCAGGGAAGCTGTCCCTAGATCACGGGACCCTTGCAGTGGCAGGCTGCACAGGCCCCCGGGAGGGGAGGTGTGGATAGTGACCTGTGCTTGCACACAGGATTCTTGGTAGCTGCAGCAGCAGCCTTAGCATTTCATGTCCATCTCTGTTGTCTGTGCTGATAGCCGCAGCTTGCACCCGTCTCTGGAGCTCGTTTAGGCAGTGCTCTGAATCCCCTCTCTTCATGCACCCAGAAATAGTGGTCTCTTGCCTCTTAGGCAGTTCCAGACTTTTTCCCAGACACCCTCCCAGTTAGCTGTGGTGCACTAGGCCCCTTCAGGCTGTGTTCACACAGTCAATTCCAGTCCTCTCCCTGGGATCTGACCTCTGAAGCCTGAGCCTCAGCTCCCAGCCCTGCTTCCCTCCACCACCACCCCCGGCGGGTGAGCAGACAAGCCTCTTGGGCTGGTGAGTGCTGGTCAGCACCAATTCTTTGTGTGTGAATCTCTCTGTGTTGCCCTCTGCACCCCTGTTCCTGCACTCTTTTCGGTGGCTCCGAAGCTTCCCCCCCGCTCAATCTCCATTACCACCAGTGAAGGGGCTTCCTAGTGTGTGGAAACTTTTCCTCCTTCACAGCTCCCTCCCAGAGGTGCAAGTCCCATCCCTATTCTTTTGTCTCCGTTTTTTCTTTTTTCTTTTGCTCTACCCAGGTATGTGGGGAGTTTCTTGCCTTTTGGTAAGTCTGAGGTCTTCTGCCAGCGTTCAGTAGGTGTCCTGTAGGAGTTGTTCCACATGTAGATGTATTTGTGGGGAGGAAGGTGATCTCCACGTCTTCCTCCTCTGCCATCTTGAAGATTCTCCCTTAAGCATATTTTTAATAGATGTTTTAAACTCCATGTCTGTTAATTTCAACATCTCTGTCATCATAATGTCTGTTTTAGTATTCAGCCAAACACTTATGTAGCAGATTTTAGGAGGTTCTCCTCTTTAAAGATTTCTTCTTTCTACCCCACAAATTCCAACTGCTCAGAAGCTCTGAAATACAATCACTGCTCCAGGAAGACCTCTGTGTTTTACATGGGCTCCACTTTTGTGTATCATGGTCTAAGAAACTACTTCTAGACAGAAATCATAACTGCATAGCCTGTGTGTTTCTCTTCTTCTGAGATCAAAGTATTAGGCTGGCTGTTTCACAATGTCTATAAATTGTTCCTTAATATATATTGTCCACTTTATAGTTTATGGTGCGGTTCTAGCCCTATACTAGTTACTCTATCAGTTGGGGGTGAAAGGACAGGATTTTAATTATAATGGATGCTATGTTTACTTTAGTCCAAGATAAAACAATTCATATGCCCATCAGAAATGTATGAAAGTACATATTTTTCTAAAAAGTTTCTGGTCATAAAGACAATTTGTTCCTTTAAGTTTTACAAGATCGATACGTAAAATGTTGTGTTATATTATTCTAATTTGCATTTCCCTAACAACAGAAATATCTTTTTTTTTCTTACCCTTTTATGATATTCTCTATTACCTGTTTATATACTTTGCCCATTTTCTATTGTTTATCTTTTTATTATCCATTTTCAGGATTCCAATTGCTTTATAACCATTCATCTAATATTCTTATTTTGAATATTCCATTATCTTCAAATTGTCAAAATATATATTTAGTTTATAATATATAAAATTTTATTTAATTGTATTCATGTGTATTTATTTGCAAAATGAATTATGAGCAAATATCATACATTGTACGTAACACTGTACATTATATTTAATCAATAAATATTAATTATTGAGCAATTTCTTCTGGTTCGTGTGCTACTTCTTCAAAAATAAATGAGATCCTTTTGATGTAATTTTTTAAAACTACCACAGTAAACACCATTTGCTGCAGTAAAGTGATGATTTAATATTAAGTCTACTACAGCTTCCAAAACAATCTAATGGCACTTCTAAGAACTGGCTTAGACACTGGGAAAAACTGACCATTATATATAAACTAATATAAACTACTATATTTCTAGTAGGTAGGTTTTTTTTGTTTTAACAACTTTATTGGTGTATAATTGTTTTACAATGGTGTTAGTTTCTGCTTTATAACATAGTGAATCAGCTATACATATACATATATCTCCATATATCCTCCCTCTTGTGTCTCCCTCCAACCCTCCCTATCCCACTCCTCTAGGTGGTCATAAAGCACTGAGCTGATCTCCCTGTGCTATGAGGCTGCTTCCCACTAGCTATATATCTTACATTTGGTAGTGTATATATGTCCATGTCACTCTCTTAGTCCCAGCTTATCCTTCCCCCTCCCTGTGTCCTCAAGTCCATTCTCTATGTCTGCGTCTTTATTCCTGTCCTGTCGCTAGGTTCTTCAGAAACTTTTTTTTTTAGATTCCATATATATGTGTCAGCATATGGTATTTGTTTTTTCTCTTTCTTGACTTACTTCACTTTATATGACAGACTCTAGGCCCATCCACCTCACTACAAATAACTCAATTTTGTTTCTTTTTATGGCTGAGTAATATTCCATTGTATATATGTGCCACATCTTCTTTATCCATTCATCTGTCATTGGACACTTAGGTTGCTTCCATATCCTGGCTATTGTAAATAGAGCTGCAATGAACATTGTGGTACATGTCTCTTTTTGAATTATGGTTTTCTCAGGGTATATCCCCAGTAATGGGATTGCTGGGTGGTATGGTAGTTCTATTTTTAGTTTTTTAAGGACCTCCATACTGTTCTCCATAGTGGCTGTATCAACTGACATTCCCACCAACAGTGTAAGAAGGTTCCCTTTTCTCCACACACTCTCCAGCACTTACTGTTTGTAGAGTTTTTGATGATGGCCATTCTGACTGGTGTGAGGTGATACCTCATTGTAGTTTTGATTTGCATTTCTTTAATGATTAGTAATGTTGAACATCCTTTCATGTGTTTGTTGGCAATCTGTATATCTTCTTAGGAGACATGTCTGTTTAGGTCTTCTGCCCATTTTTGGATTGGGTTAAGTGCAAGATTTACCTATTTCTTTAAAAAAATATTTTGGTTAAACTGGAATGTGGGAGTAGAGGCTAAACTAATTATGATAAAACTTTGTCCAAATTCTGCCTTGTGGTGGGTATGAGAGAATATAGTTATGTCATGTTTCCATTATTTAGCTAAAGATTTCTGTTTTTAATATTCCACTTGATTTCAGAGTGAGCTACAAAACTATTTATGCCCAGAAATTACCTACTAAGTAGTAATGTTTCATATGGGACACATGTCAAATCTTTACTGGCAAGTTTTTCAGGAATAATGAGACTGTTGAGATTTAAAAGCATGAGCCTTCTTTGACATAGATATCAAACAGACAGATTGTAAAAGTAATCATATAAGTCAATAAGCAAGCTAATCTATAGAATCCCCAACCATGTAGAAATATATACCTGGAGAGACATACATGAAAATCAAAATACAAATACTAAACATGACATATATGAAGCATTTTATTTCCAATTAACAGCTAAAATTTTATTTCCAATTAGAGCTAAAATGGTCTATAACATATGGTATATCACAAAGGAAACTTATAGCCTGATGAAAGAGACAGATGCATATATCAGTAACAACAATATAATTATATTTTCTCAAGAATAAATACACTCATATAGCTTTCATTTGTCAATTAGTATTTTGGTTGGGTATAGAAAGAGAATCAACTTCAGCATATGTCCTTAGAAAAACAATTCTATGTAAAATCAATGTTTGATGTGTAACCCCAAAAAGAGGCATGGCCCAACGTGCCAGGGGAGAAGAAAAAAGAAATGATAACAATAGGTAAATTTTTTTTTTTTTTTTTTTTTGCGGTATGTGGGCCTCTCACTGTTGTGGCCTCTCCTGTTGAGGAGTACAGGCTCCGGACGCGCAGGCTCAGCGGCCATGGCTCACAGGCTCAGCTGCTCCGCGCGGCATGTGGAATCTTCCCGGACCGGGGCATGAACCCGCGTCCCCTGCAACGACAGGCGGACTCTCAACCACTGCGACACCAGGGAAGCCCCTAGGTAAAATTTTTGAATAACTATTCTGTCTGCCATTTTTCCAACTATACAAAATCAACTATAAAGTCTTCACAAAAACCTTATAAGAGGGGCTTCCCAGGTGGCACAGTGGTTGAGAGTCCACTTGCCGATGCAGGGGACGCGGGTTCGTGCCCCGGTCCGGGAAGATCCCACATGCCATGGAGTGGCTGGGCCCATGAGCCATGGCCACTGAGCCTGCTAGTCCGGAGCCTGTGCTCCGCAACGGGAGAGGCCACAACAGTGAGAGGCCCAAGTACCGCAAAAAAAAAAAAAAAAAAAAAAAAAAAAATCCTTATGAGAAAATTACTTCTGAAATTGAGGAGAAAACAGGCTTAGGGCAATCTAGTGAATTATACAAAATTTTCCAACTGATAATGGGTAAAACTGGGCTTTAATTAAGACTTGCCTGCCTCTTGGTTTATTTACCTTAAAAATAGAGCCTGAGAATGGGATACTCATAGGAGAAGGGGTAATGAGGATAGCGGGATCTGGGAAAGACAATAATAGCATCTACTACAGTGACACAGACCCTTCCTCCTTTCTGAGGGATCTTAGACCTTGTTTTCTATACTCATCTATTAATATATGCCCTTATTAGATCTTGCCTTGGTTGCTATATTCATCTATTAATAATTTAAACTGGAAATAGTTGCCAAATGGATTATCGAGTTTCAAATGCATTCCTCACTGCCCCCACTATTTTGTAGAAGTCCTACTCTTTCCCATTATAATGATCAAGTTTTAATTACTCCTGACAGTAATAATTGCTTTCTGTTTCTTTTATTCTACTGGCATCAGGAGCCCAAAGTCACTAGTGAAAGTCACAGTTTTAAGTACAGTGGCACTCATACTGTGTCCCTTGGCAAAACTGTTCCTCTTATAGGAACTGAGCCTAAAATCATAAGGCCTATAGCTTCAGGAACAGGAAGCACAAATTCCAAAAAAAAAAAGAAAAAACATGACCATAGGTCTACTGGTTCTGATACATATTGTACCATCTGGAGATACCAGTCCAATGTTGTTGGATAGCTGTAGGTCAACACTGGCAAGCAGGTTAAAGATGGAGGCACCAGTCCAGTAAAAAGGATCTCAAAGGAGCACCTTTATCATCCACTACAGTCTTAATTCTACTTATAATTTTAACTCTATTTAAACAGCTTTTCAAATCGGAGTGAATATTGCAATTTACTGTCCCAAACTCCTCATTGTCTATTGGGAGTGAGGAGGACAGATAACTTGTCTATTCAATTCACAGATCTTCAGAGTGAGAAAAGCCATGACAAAGACCTTTCATTCATACCTGGACCTGGTTTAGAAGACAAGATCAAGATCTTGGACTATAAAACAGAGCCTGATACCATGACTGAATAAGTCCCTGGGCATGTTGGGAGAGTATATTTTGGTTTTGTGTTGACTGTGAGCTATTAGGAGTAAGGGAGTGAATTGTGGAAGAATATTCCATTGATGGTCCTCCAAAAATATCATACCTCTTGGGATTCATACCCTTGTGTAATCACCTACCTTTAAATCTGGACCTTATGTTTTTTTATTGCTTTAACCAGTATAATTCAGTAAAAGTGATAGTGTGCCAGCTTCATGCCTAACCTTAGATGTTGTAGCTTTTGCTTTTTCACTCACCTTGAGCTGCCATGGAGTAAGTTTAGTCACCCTGCTGGAGAGATAATGGGGATCATAGAGAAGTCATGTGGAAAGGAAGAGGCCTGGAAATTACATGGAGATGAACCAAGCAACCCAGATGGCAGCCAGTACAGAGACCCTAGACATTTAACCCTTAGTAGGACAGCTCCAGTCAGCCCAAGCTTTTTAAGTTTTCCTAGGCGAAGTTAAGATGTGTAACTAGAGAAACCTTCTTTGATATTCTAACTCCTGTAGATAACACATGGGGCAAAAAACACACTTTCCCTGCTACACCATGTTTGAATTCCTAACTCACAGAACCTTGCACAAATAAAACAGTTTTTGTTTTAAGCCATTACATTTTGGGGTAGTGTGTAACATAGCAATAGTTAACCAGGATAACCAGAATTTTTTCCCCTTTATAATGAGAAGGAAGCTAGTATGGTGTACTTCAAGTGCAATATAATTGAACAGTTCAATCTCAAGTGCCAACTACACTATGTTGTTATAATAGTATTGTTTTTCACATTGAACTTCAGGTAATGCATTATAATTTTTGTGCCAATGTTCTTTTTCTCTAGCATATTTTTTAAATAACACAAAAATGTGATGAAATGTATAAAATGTATTTCATTTTTAACAGAATTAGCTATAGAGAACAGAAAGCTTATTTTTTAGAAATATGTTCCTACTCAGGGATTCCAACTTTCATTTTGCAAAGCCTTTTGGGAATACTTTTTCCTGGTCTGCATTCCAGTAGCTTTTTTATTTCCTGTAGCTGTTTCAAAAGCAGTAATAGCAACTCAAAAGAATGGAACAGGTTATCTTATAATATACATAACATATGGTTTCATAGTTTTATCCCTTCACTGGTTTGGAAATTACTGTATGTGATAATAGTAAATCGGCCTGCTAATTACTTTCCCTTGTGTATGACTATGTAATTTAATGGATGTTAAATAATAAAGATGTGACCTGTTCTTCTCAAATCTTGTCTTTCAGATTGTTCTGTATTTGTGATATAACTACATTTCTTAAAATCTTCTTTTCTGGCAAGACATTAGCATTCCATCCCTAAGGTTCTAAGGAATAGCCTTAGCCAAGTCAAGATACAGAAACAATGCCAAGGAACCTCTGGCAGAATGAATGAAGAGGAAAGTAGATTGAGTGTGAGGTAAAGGAAAGAATCATTGACAGCTCCCAGATTGTTGGCTCAGGCAACTGCCATTTACTCAAATGAGTAAAGGTAGGGGGAAATGTATTAGTGTAAAAAAAAATCTATATTAGTTATAGTCTTTATATACAACACTTATATGAAGAACTGCTATTCTATGTGAAGTTATATCATAAACAAGGAACTCTATATTTAGCAAAGGAAACCATTTCACCTCAATGTAGAAGAGTCACCTAGAAAAATCCATGAGATGGATTAGCTATTGAAGTGGGACATATGACTGTCAACTTGTCTTCCAGCCGCAGTTCTAAAAGAAAACAAACAAAAAAAAGACAATAAAAACAAAAAACACCTAACACAAAGTCATGCTAGGAGATACTAAGGTTATATTATATTGAACAAATAGGCTTATTTTTCTGGACGTATCTTTTTTTATAAAAATCTGAATTAAAATAAAGAAAAAAGCAAGTCCTTGTGCAAGTTTTTGTAGCATAATGGAAAAGGAATATTATCCTAAACATTCTAAATAAATGCATATTTCTGAAAACTATAACCTATAGGAAATAAAAATTATTCTAGAAAATATTTATTCAGTCCATTGAAAAATATGCAAAGAATATGCCTCTGTGAAAGAAATACTGGGATTCATAGGGAAAAATTAATTTAGACAAAGAGAGAAAGTGGAATTAACAAAATTAATGGCAAATTAAACTAAATAGCTAATTAAAAATTACATCTTAATTGCATAGCTAAATTAGCATCCATATGGAGATAAGAGAAGCAGAATTTACATGGCAGAAAAATGAATTAGTGGTTTCCTCTAAAGGGAATTATAAAAGAAAAAATACTATAGAGGACAGATCAGTTACTAAGCCTGAGAATTATGAGTATACCCTGGTGAGAAATCTGAAAAACTAAGAGTAAGCAAAAAACAAATACTAAACAGGAAAAAAATTTTTTCTGACTTTTTTGAGTCTTCTCTCTTTTTTTAACTAGTTAGTCTAACTAAAGATTTCAACTGATACCAAAAAAATATACAAAGGATCATACGAAACTGTTATGAACAATTATATGTCAACAAATTGGATAACCTAGAAGAAATGGATAAATTCCTAGAAACAGACAACCGACCAAGACTGAATTATGAAGAAATAGAAAATCCTAACAGATCAGTAACAATAAAAATATTGAATTAGTAATCGAAACTCTCCCAACAAAGAAAAGTCCAGGACCAGATGGCTTCACTGGTAAACCTTACCAAACATTAAAAAAAGAATTAATATCAATTCTTCTCAAAATCCTCCAAAATTTGAAGAAGAGGGAATACTTCCAAACTCATTTGAAGAGGCCATCCAGACAAGGACACTATGAGAAAAGAAAATCATAGGCCAATATCCCTGATAAATATAGATGCAAAAATCCTCAACAAAATATTAGCAAACTGAACTGAATTCAGCAGCACATTAAAATGATTATATACTGCAAGCAAGTGGGATTTATCCCTAGGATACAAGGATGGCTCAACGTGCTCAAATCAATAAATGAGATATACCACATAACAAAATGAAGATTAAGAATTATATGATCATCTCAATAGATGTAGAAAAAGCATTTAATAAAATTCAACATCATTTCATGATAAAACTCTCAATTAATTAGGTACAGAAGAAATGTACTTCAACACAATAAAGACCATATATGACAAATCCATAGCTAACATCATACTCAACAATGAAATGCTGAAAGCTTTTTCTCTAAGATTAGAAATAAGACAAGGTTGCCCACTCTAGCCCCTTCTATTTAGCACGGTACTGGAAACCTAGCTAGAGCAGTGAGGCAAGAAAAGAAACAAAAGTTATCTAATCAGAAAGGAAGAAGTAAAACTGCTTGCAGATAATATGACCTTATATGTAGAAAACCTTGAACAATCTACCAAAAAGTTGTTAGAACTAATAAATTCATAAAGTGGTAGTATACAAAAATTAACATACAAAAATCAGTTGTGTTTCTATATACTAATAATTAACTTTGTGTGAAAGAAATAAACAATCCCATTTACAATAGAATCAAAAAGAATAAAATAATTTTAACCAAGGAGGTAAATCTACACACTGAAAACTATTAGACATTGATGAAAGACCTAGAAGAAGACAGAAATAAATGGAAAGATATCTCACGTACATGGAATAGATGAATTAATATTGTTAAAATGTCCATATACCCAAAGAAATTCAGTATAATCTTTATGAAAATTCCAATAACATTTTCCACAGAAGTAGAAAAAAAAAAACCCTAAAATTTGTTTGGAACCACAAAAAAACCCTAATCTTGAGCAAGAATAGCAAAGCTAGAGGTATCATACATCTTGATTGCAAAGTTTCAGTAATCAAAACATAAGAGTTTTCACCATAAAAAAAGGTTAAAAAAAAATAAAACCTCTTCTGAATTGAAATTACTCAAGTATATCAATGAAAAGGAATAACCTTATGAACTCAAGAAAGGCAATGAAAAAAATGACCCAAAATAAAGTATTAGCACTCAGGCAGAAAAAAAGTTACCTATGAAAGAACGTTGGAACAAAAGAACAAAAACCAAGCCAAAAGGTCAAAAAAATATATGGATAAAGTTAAATTCAGTGCTGACAGAGGCTTGGAATCCTACTATAAGATACTGGGTTGGCCAAAAGATCTTACGGAATACTGGGTTTTTCAAAAGATCTTATGGAAAAACCCAAACGAACTTTTTGGCCAACCCAATATATATTTTCGGCAAGGTCAATGAACATAAAGAGTAATCGTCTACTCTTGATGAGCTACTGGATGAGATGGTCTTATACATCAGTATCCACAGAACTCAGAGAAAAGGGATATAAAGAATATTATAAACAACTAGCACCAGCAAAAGAAAATAATTATAGATAATTAGTCAAATGAAAGGCAAGTGTCTGTTGAACTAAGGGCCACTATTAAGGTGAGATTTTTGGTGATTTTGAGAATGGCTTTTGTGCACATAAAGAAAATCTGCAGTTAACTGAGTTATTAAAATTAATGTTAAATTTATTGAAGTTATAAATTCAAAAAACTTTTCCTCCTCATATGTTTAAGGTTGTGATAGTTTAGATAACCCCAAAGATATCCACATCCTAATCCCCAGAACATATGAGTATGTTATATTACATGGCAAAAAAGACTTCGCCAATGTGATTAAATTAAAAATCTTAAAATGAAAAGATTATCCTGTATTATCCGCTGGGTCCAGTGTAATCACAGGATCCTAATAAGAGGGAGGCAAGAGGGTCAGAGGCAGAGAATGAGATGTGAAAACAGAAACAGGGACCGTAGTTCGTAGTTCGACTGAGATTTGAAGGTGCTGTGCTGCTGGCCTGAAGATGGAGATAGGGGCCATGAGTCAAGGAATGTAGGTAGCTTCTAGAAGCTGGAAATCTCAAGGAAATAGATTCTCTCTAGAACCTTCAGAAAGAACACAACCTTGCCAACACCATGCTTTTAGTCTCTAAAACATATTTTAGACTTCTGGACTCGAGAACTGAAAGATAATAGCGTATTCTTTTAAGCCACTGAATTGTGGTAATTTGTTACACTAACAACAGAAAACTAATGCAAAGGCTAACTTAAAAATCTTATTAATCTGGACAATTTTAAGTATAATTGTCAAGAGAACATTTGACTAATCCAATAGAAACTTTGAAGTCATCCATTTTCAAACCTAGTTAATAAAACCATCATAAACAAGTACAATCACATTTATAAATCCAAAATATTATATTTTTAACTACTTAAATTATTTAACATATACATTCTTGCTACTGAAGATCATTCATGGCCATAACAAATTATGGCCAACAAAAGTATGGTGAATATTATACTTTCTCAAATATTAAAATACTGTTAAAAACTTTGCCAAATTCTTTTACAATTCTAAATTTATAATCACAAGTTTAAAATGAAATATTCAATTAGAGTATTAGAGTCATTTGGCCAATAATTAGATATTCTAATTGCCATGTTTTCTAAAGAATTACAAACACAAGAAAACAGCCATCCTAAAGGTGTTAATTACTTCATACCCTTTATATTTGTTTCTAATTTCCATGGGCTACGAGTACTTATACATTAAAGAGACAATCAGTTCATTCTAAGAGATATGGGGTTATAGTTTTAGCTGGGTAAAACAAAATTTTGGCCAAGGAAATCTGACCAGGAGATATGATTTTAATTCTTCCTCAGACCTTTTTTTATAGCCAGTACATATTAAAATAACTTCATACCTTACTGAGAAAAAGACAGATCTCACAGCTCATATCCCATAAATTCAAGTTATAAATTCATCATTTCCATCTAATTTAAACCTTCAACCCCCAAGCCCCTCCTCAGGGTGTTTCACTGCTTGATTGGGTTTACTACTTACTGCTTGGTTTTCTCCTGACTTCTTTTCAAACTCCTTCTATTTGTAAAGTCCAAAATTTTTGGATATATTTAAATGACATTCAGTTGAATTCAGGCCCAGTTCATGTATATTTTTTACCATAAGTTCATATATTTTTAAGGTCCTGAAAAAAATGCTGGAAAGGTCTCCTTTGATATATTTTGGAGATTTAAAATTTGTCATGTTTTTTCAAAAGCAAAAACTCAGTACCCATTTATCTGCCATGATGTGGCAAATAGCTCCTTAAGTAGATAGAGTACATGAATGTAGAACTGAAAAGAATGACAATATAATCATTGAAAAGCAAGTCAAGGGCATAATAACCAATGGGAGCCACTAATGCTGGGAAATAGTAAATTGAGGCTAACAACAATACCTTCCACTTCTATGTATTAATGAGAAGTTTGAAACCAAAAATAACATCAACTTCTTCATTACTAAATTGAGAGTTTGGGGTTTTGAGGTAACAGAACCAATGAGGACATCTGCTTTTCATTTTAGGTGATTTGTCTTGGCAGCAAGTAGGCACAAAAAGTTCATTTAAAACTGTTGTGAAATCCAAATTCAAGCCTTTACTGATGACCCAAAAAATAAAGACAGGAATTCTAAAACCACTGAATAAGAGGCAGATCATCTGCCTAAAGAAGAAAACTAAATGATAACACTAGCAAAAACACAATTATACATAGAGTGGGCATGATCAACACTGAGACTGAGCTACAACCAACTTATAATAAGAGTTTAGCCATCTTAGCTGCTTGAACTCTTAATTATCATTATTAAAGTCTCCCTACAGGGCTTCCCTGGTGGCCCAGTGGTTAAGAATCCGCCTGCCAATGCAGGGAACACAGGTTTGAGCCCTGACCTAGGAAGATCCCACATGTTGCGGAGCAACGAAGCCCATAAGCCACAACTACTGAGCCCACGTGCTGCAACTACTGAAGCCCACTGCCTAGAGCCTGTGCTCTGCAACAAGAGAGGCCACCACAGTGAGAAGCCCACACACTGTAGAGAAGCCTGCGCGCAGCAATACCTCCTTACATAAAAGTATCTAAACTAAACTCTTTTCCCTGAGTTACCAAGTTTTTTGGACTCTGTGTTGTATTTATTGTTCTTTTCTCAGGTTAACAATTAAAACTGTTGCTTTAAATTTAAAGGTGCTTTACCTGAAAATGTATTCAGAAATTAAATGTAAATATTCTAAGCATATTATTGGAAAATGCATCTAAGATACAGTTTAAAAAACACTTATACTGTGTTTCAAAACTTTTCAGACCAGTATATATTCAGATAGATTTACTTCATTAGCAGTTATTATTATGAAATAACTCTGTCTATACTATTTGGTAATTTCAATTCTGCAAATGCGCTATTAAAGGTATTATACCTAATTTCATCTTTATCATATATACCTCTATCCTTATCCATAGATAACTATATGATGCTGATTTAAGCAAATTTAAGCAAAAAAAAATCAGGACTAAACATATTAACAGCTGATTCAACAGAAATCAAACCAAAAGCACTAAATAGGGAAAAGAGACTTTTGTATATTAATAAAAGTTAGTTCCATATCAAAGCTATAAAGATCTTGAATCTTCATATTGTAAAAATACAAAATATACAGGGAAAAATTAGCTTTTATAGTAGACACTTTTCTAATTACATTATCAGTCTCAGGTCAATAATTTAAATAAAACTCATAAAAGAGTTTTATTAAAGAAAAAAAGAAACTTCTTTTCAAGTATTCATAGAATATATTAAAAATGTATTGTATAACATGCCACGGAAAAAACTTCCAAAAGTGCAAGAATGACATTATGTATGCCTCTATCTTATACCATATATGGAAAAATTAAGCAGCTAAGAGGAAAATTAAGAAGGGTCTAGAGATTAAGAATCACACCTAAAAACTAAATGAAAACAATATATGACAGATTATTCCAATATCTATGAAAAGAAAAATGTTACACTATCAAAATCTATGTGTTGCGAGCAAAGCTATACTCAGATGCAAGGAAATAGAATGCATATAATTTAACTAAATATTCAACTAAGAAAAATACAGTATAAACTCCAAGAAAAGCATGAATATGTAAAAATTAGAATAAAAAATTATATAAATTAGTAAATAAAAAGCAAAGCCCAGTTAAGAGCAATTTTTAAAATGGTATAGACAAAAACACTTTGAAAAACTCTTGGTATTTTGCTTAAGGTAACAAGAAAGAGAAATGAATGATTATAAGTAGGATCTGTGGTGGCCTTGGAGATGCACCATCCATATTCCCCTTGGAGGAAGGACTCTGGTCAGCTAACTGTTGGAAGTGCTATCAGTGGATGGCCTTCAGCTGTCAGCATCTTCAGACTGCTCCTTCAAGGTCATGACCTTCCCTCACATCCAATGGCTGATGAAGATGAAGTATAAAGTCCCACTATACTGGGATAATCTGAAGGACCATTTCATCGCCTGAGCACCTCATTGGGTGAGCTGAGGCTCTTAGGCCGGTATCATAGCTTGACATCTCCTTCTGCCCCTTCTCTTCCACAGCTACTGATCTCGAAGATGCTCCCTAGTAATGGCCTATATGAGAAAAGAATCTAAAAAAGAGTGGATATATGTATATGTATAACTGATTCACCTTGCTGTACACCTGAAACTAACACAACATTGTAAATCAACTACACTCCAATAAAAATTTTTATAAAAGATACTCCCTAATAAACATTCTGAAACACTAAACTTTACCTTCCAGAAAACCCAGGATTCATAACAAATTTGCATGAGCTTTTTAAGTAAAGGAGCATAATAGTTACCACTTTATGCTAATACATATAAAAATACTGATTGTCAGGCAATATGTGGATAAATAAGTTGATTCACATAAGAACAGAAAACTAATAAAGTTACTAAATAATTACCCATCTAACCCCCAAAACCTCCAGGGTCAGTATTTCAGTTTATTTTATTAGTATTTTGGGAAATACATAATTTGTTAGTATACACAAAAAGGTGTTTGAAAACTGCACAGCTTAGTTTATGAAGTTAGTAATACATATAAACAACTATAAAATTATGGTAGAAAAAAGAGACCAGGGGCCTCAAACACAAATACCTAATAAAGACCAGAAAGATACACAAACAGGTCATGCAGATTGCATTGGAGCCTGTGAACAACTAGAACGTGTAAGTCCTGTGTAAAAATAATAATGAAAATAATAATGATAATAAGGAGGAAGAGCAATAACATTTATTGAGAACTTACTATATAAAACACATTATTTAAGCATTTTAATATATTGAATGATAAATATGCTAATAATAATATTTTGAGTTAGCTGTTACTTTTATCTTGATTTTACAGATGACAAAATGGAGACAGAAGTTACTTTTGTAAAATCATCTAAACCTTCGTAGTGAACTCAAATTTTGAACACAGGTAGTCTGGCTCCAGAGCTTCCTGATTCTTGTTTTTTAAACATTACTGCATAAATATTTCACTAAACACACACATACACACAGACATACACTCTCTTAAGGCAGACCTCCCCTGCCATGCCCCCTGATCAATCATATTTATGTATACAAAATCCAAACTATGGAAATAATTTTTATCCAGTACAGTATTAATACAGTTATCTTCCACTTTATAAACAAGATGTTTCCCCCTAAAAATAAAGAGTTTTAAATTAGTACTAGTAGTAGTAAATCGGTTGATGTGATCATCAATAAGGCAGAGGAGAAAAACAGTATCTCAAACCACATTACATGAAAATCACCAGCCATCAAGTGAATAGGAGAAAGAATAAGTAACTAGAGTTTGAGCTCTCCTATCTCTCCTTCTATGGGTAGAAAGGACTTCTTAAGTAATATAACATCTCAAAATTTATTCAAGAAAAATTGGCATGATTCATCCATACAATAAGTTAAGAATGTCTATATAGTGAATGACACCAAAAATGAAGTTTAAAAATTTTCAAAAAGAAAGAAGTATCTGCATCATATATGGCAAAAAGTGGAAACAGATATATTAAATAAATATATCATATATTAAAACATACAAAAATACATAGTATATATATGTTACATACATTATAATCCATACATGTAATATAAATACAAAATATAAATCCATAACATAAAGAGTTTTTACAAAGCAATGACAAAGCATCAAACAACTTATCTTAGCCAGGTTCCCCAGAAAGCAAACTTCAGGCAAAAAAAAAAAAAGTTACGTACCTCCACTTTATTAGGTTGCCCAGGGAATTGGGGGTGAGAAGTATGCGGCTAACATATGTCCAAGTTTCAAGGAAGCATCTCAATACAGTATTACAACTAACTCCAGATATTCTTGCCAAAACACCAAATTCTGAATCATAGGTGAGTAACCCCCAATCCATAAATCCTGCTTTGTCCAGCCTAAAAATCTTCCCCCTTGGTTCAAACTTCTCAATGTCCTTCCCGACATGTTTTTCCCTGGTCCTTGCTGGCATATATTAACCAGGCCCTTCAACTTGTTGGTGCGTAGGAAATATTTCTCCTGGAGCAGGGACTGTACTTTTCCTACTCAGACTATACTGAGACCTGATCCTTGTTATCGGCCCGGAAGTAATAAGCGTTGTGAGGTATAAGTATCATCTACCAAGTACTTTCTTTCAGGTAAGGTCGTTACATGACCTCTAGGCAAAGAAAAGGCAGTTCTCTTCTGGTAAGCAGGAGGCAGATCCTTCTGTGGGCCTAGAAGTTTCAGAGAAATTTATATGTTCAATATATTCTCCAGCTCGTTCATTCATATATACCCATTCCAGACCTAAGGTCTTTCTCTTATCTTACCAATGTCTGACTTTTACATAAAAGCTTTTTGAAGCTGCACATTATATCTGTTTGCAGCTCTGACAGCCTTACAGTTAGAGGTTAGGCCTTAATTTTAGCATAATCTGTTTCTCTCTCTCTCCCCCTCACCGCACCCCACCGCATAGTTTTTGTAACAGAAGCTACAATCTTTATAATTTTCGTTGCCTCTCTACTATTTAGTTCACTAGATGTTCTCTATCCCAATGTTACCTTTCACCAATTAACCATAGATAAAATCCTTAATAATTGTGAAGCCAGTGCATCCCAGGGATTATGGCCACTCCACTTGCCACCTGCAGCGGGGTTCCTATTGCCTTCAGAATGGTAAGTAATCCATCTCCAAAATCCCATTCTGAGGCTCTGCGTTCTAGAGCCACTCCTAGTACTTATTTATGGTTGTGTCTCACATTACTGGAAGTTTACCCCAGGGGGCTTTAAGCTCCCCAGACCACAGGCATGAGTTCCAAACAGATTTCAACTGTCATGTTGTGCCCACATGAAGCAGTGAGAGCCCCTACAGAGTTGGTTGCTTCAGTAGTAGCTGGAACAGAACAAGTATCCAAGGTCTCAGGATATATGGCTCAGAAATAGCACATAAATGGTATCTGGTACACATGCAGGCAATTCACAGAAAATAACTTGAAATGGCCAAAGAACATATCTTGCTATATATACAAGCTCACTAGTAATCAACAGAATAGCATATTATAAAAGAATAACGAGACATCAGCTGTAATCAATCACACTGGCAAGCATTAAAAAGAATAATAATTTTTAACACTGACATGGGTGTATAAAAATGATCCTTCCTAATGACAACTCTATCCTATGGAAAGGAGAGCATAAAATTTAGAGAATAGCTGGCATAATTTACAATGTTATTCCTCTCTGCACCTTTCTCTCACACATAGGACAAACTCATTTCTCCTCAAGGGAGACAACCTTAAATCCAATTATCTTATCTAGTTGAAACTCCAAGATCTCATGCACAGGTCTATCCTCCTATCCATCTGGTTCAAATATTATTCCTTATGATACCCTAAATTATAAATTAAAAAGACAAGTTATCTGTCTCCTGATCTTTGACCCAAATACAGTTGTGAAGCAAAGGTAAAATATCTGCATTAAAAGCGATCTTTTTAAAAAAATTATTTTATTGAAGTGTAGTTGATTTACAATGTTATGTTAATTTCTGCTGTACAGCAAAGTGATTCAGTTATACATTACATGTATGTATGATATATATATACACATATATATTTTTTTTCATATTCTTTTCCATTATGGTTTATCATAGGACATTGAATATAGTTCCTCTTGTAGAACTTTGCTATTTATCCATTCTGTATATAATAGTTTGCATCTGCTAACCCCAAACTCCCAATCCAACCCTCCCCCACTCTTCCTCCCCCTTAGCAACCACAAGTCTCTTCTCTACGTCTGTCTGTTTTTGTTTTGTAGATAAGTTCATTTGTGTCATATGTTAGATTCCACATATAAGTGATATCATATGGTATTTGTCTTTCCCTTTCTGACTTACTTCACTTAGCATGATTATCTTTAGGTACATCCACGTTGATGCAAATGGCATTATTTCATTCTTTTTTATGGCCAAGGAGTATTCCATTGTATAGATGCACCACATCGTCTTTATCCATTCCTCTGTTAATGGACATTTAGATTGTTCCCATGTCTTGGCTATTGTACTTAGTGCTGCAATGAATATTGGGGTGCATATATCTTTTCAAATAAGAGTTTTCTCCAGATATATGTCCAGGAGTGGGATTGCTGGATCATATGATAGCTCTATTTTTAGTTTTTTAAGGAACCTCCATACTATTCTCCATAGTGGCTGCACAAATTTACATTCCCACCAACAGTGTAGGAGGGTTCCCTTTTCTCCATACCCTCTCCAGCATTTGTTATTTTGTAGACTGTTTAATGATGACTATTCTGACCTGTGTGAGGTGGTACCTCGTTGTGGTTTTGACTTGTATTTCTCTAATAGTTAGTGATGTTGAGCATCTTTTCATGTGCCTGTTGGCCATCTCTATGTCTTCTTTGGAGAAATGTCTATTTCGGTCTTCTGCCCATTTTTCGATTGGATTTTTTTTTTTAATTGAGCTGCATGAGCTGTTTGTATATTTTGTAAATTAAGCCCTTGTTGGTTGCATCATTTGCAAATATTTTCTCCCAGTCTGTAGGCTGTCTTTTTATTTTGTTTATGGTTTCCTTTGCTATACAAAGGCTTGTAAGTTTGATTAGGTGCCATTTGTAAAAGCCATCTTTAGGGAAAAAAAAAAAAGGGAAACATCCAGCTTTGATTGATTCATAAGAATTATGGGATCTTGCTGATCAGGCATTTTAAGTACCCTTTTCTTGGGACTTCCGTAAAGTCCTCAGAAATATGCTTTATGGGATGAATTCCTTTATCTATTGCTTGACCTAGACCCTTGACTAGCCTTCTTTTAAACCAGTTACTATCTGCCTGAGCTCATCTCTTTTTCTAGTACCTTGTTACATGCAACAAATAATCAATACACAATAACTACAGCTTTTTCTAACTTCTTCCTTTAGAGCTACAGGTTCTGTGGGTAGTTTGTCTTGATAGAATAGGAAATATTCAGTCTAAACATTTTATTCCGTATAATAGTGTCTTCATATTTTCATTCTCCACCATCTGTTTTCTCCCTACTTAACACAAAAAGTAAAGCCAGTGTTGCCTGTTTTATGTCTTGTGTTACAACAGTCTGACTCAACTTACTAATTTTTGCATTATTATTAGTGTTAGGGCAATAAGAATTACAGTAGCAAATAAATGCTAAAATTTTAATATCTTAATCCAATAGAAGTTTATGTTTCTCATGTAATGGACTGAGACAAGTGTTCCTGATCTGTGGTGGCTTTCCTCCACATAGTGGTTCACGAACTTAGGCACCTTCCATTTTGTGGCTCTACCACCAAGGTTTCGGTAGAAGAAAAAGAGTATGGGAAAAAAACATTGATTTTTTAAAAACTATGCCCTGAAAATAAAACACATCAATTTTGTTAGTTTTCCATTGCTGAGAACTCAACCACACCTGATGTAAAAGGGACTGGGAAATGTAGTCTTTGGCTGGACACCATTTCCCAGTGACAACTCTATAAAAAAAAAAAAGAGAGAGAGAGACAATAAATTGTGTTGGTCAGGAAGCTACGGGTGTCTTTATACTTCTTAAAAATTAAGTTATTTACCTGGAAGTTTCATTAAAGGAGGGGGCTATGTCTTATTTGTCTTTTCATTACCCTCTAGTTATTTATCTTGAGTAAAGCAATAGTGGACGTTTTAAACAAGCACTATAGTTGCTTTTTAATTTATTTGATGTCACCAGATAATAGGCCATGAATATCTGTATACCTACATGAGTACATCATTTTTTATCTTGGCAACTATACATTTTATATTATATGAAGTGACACATTCCATCAAGGAGACAGTCTGTGATAGTAGATAGGGAAATGTTTTTGGAGCAAAACAGACTTGGTTTGAAGCCTAACTTGAATACTAAGCAAGTTGTAGGGCCCTGGGAAAGACACTTAACATCACTGAGTCTGTTCCTTCATTTTTAAAGTGGGGGAATAATACCTACCTATATTGGGTAGTAATTTTTTGATTGGAGATAATATATAAGATTCCTAAAAGTGCTTGACACATAATACACATTACTTAAGCGATAGCAATTATTGTTTTTGCATAAGATTTAAACCAGAAACATGGGAAAATTAGACTAGAAAGAAGCACAAATATTTTCTAATTAAAATTTGTGCTTACCTAAGTGGAACTGTTTCTATAGCTTACTGCAGCTTTTTTTTTGGATCAATATTAACATTTTTATTGGAGTATAATTGCTTTACAATGTTGTGTTAGTTTCTGCTGTATAACAAAGTGAATCAGCTATATGTATACGTATATCCCCGTATCCCCTCCCTCTTGTGTCTCCCTCCCACCCTCCCTATCCCACCCCTCTAGGTGGTCACAAAGCACCAAGCTGATCCCCCTGTGTTATGCAGCTGCTTCCCACTAGCTATCTATTTTATATTTGATAGTGTATATATGTCAATGTTACTCTCTCACTTTGTCCCAGCTTACCCTTACCCCTCCCCATGTCCTCAAGTTCATTCTCTACGTCTGCATCTTTATTCCTGTCCTGCCCCTAGGTTCATCAGAACCACTTTTTCTTTTTTAGATTCTATACATATGTGTTAGCATATGGTATTTGTTTTCTCTTTCTAACTTACTTCACTCTGAATGACAGACTCTAGGTCCATCCACCTCACTACAAATAACTCAATGTTGTTTCTTTTTATGGCTGAGTAATATTCCATTGTATATATGTGCCACATCTTCTTTTTCCATTCATCTGTCGATGGACACTTAGGTTGCTTCCATGTCCTGGCTATTGTAAATAGTGCTGCAATGAATATTGTGGTACATGACTCTTTTTGAATTATGGTTTTCTCAGGGTATATGCCCAGTAGTGGGATTGAGGGGTTGTATGGTAGAGTTCTATTTTTAGTGTTTTAAGGAACCTCCATACTGTTCTCCATAGTGGCTGTATCAATTTACATTCCCACCAACAGTGTAAGAGGGTTCCCTTTTCTCCACACCCTCTCCAGCATTTATTGTTTGTAGAGTTTTTGGTGATGGCCATTCTGACTGGTGTGAGGTGATACCTCATTGTAGTTTTGATTTGCATTTCTCTAATGATTAGTGATGTTGAGCATCCTTTCATGTGTTTGTTGGCAATCTGTATATCTTCTTTGGAGAAATGTCTATTCAGGTCTTCTGCCCATTTCTGTTTTTTTGATATTGAGCTGCATGAGCTGTTTGTATATTTTGAAGATTAATCATTTGTCAGTTGCTTCATTTGCAAATATTTTCTCCCATTCTGAGGGTTGTCTTTTCATCTTGTTTATGGTTTTCTTTGCTGTACAAAAAGCTTTTAAGTTTCGTTAGGTCTTATTTGTTTTTTTTTTGTTTGTTTTTACTTCCATTTCTCTAGGAGGTGTTCAAAAAGGATCTTGCTGTGATTTATGTCATAGAGTGTTCTGCCTATGTTTTCCACTAAGAGTTTTATAGTGTCTGGCCTTACATTTAGGTCTTTAATCCATTTGGAGTTTATTTTTGTGTATGTTGTTGGGGAGTGTTCTAATTTCATTCTTTTACATGTAGCTGTCCAGTTTTCCCAGCACTACTTATTGAAGAGGCTGTCTTTTCTCCACTATATACTCTTGCCTCCTTTATCAAAGATAAGGTGACCATAAGTGCATGGGTTTATCTCTGGGCTTTCTGTCCTGTTCCATTGATCTATATTTCTGTTTTTTTTTGTGCCAGTACCACACTGTCTTGATGACTGTAGCTTTGTAGTATAGCCTGAAGTCAGGGAGCCTGATTTCTCTAGCTCAGTTTTTCTTTCTCAAGATTGCTTTGGCTATTCAGGGTCTTTTAAACCTTAACTGATAAATGGCCTGCTTTTCTGAATAACCTAGGAAACGATAACGTTTCCATCTGGTATTCTAAGTATATATTTAAGAGAATTCTGCATTTCCCAAGTCTAAATGTCAAAGTTTTAATATTGTCTTACATTATTCAAGTTTGACTAGGGAGGTAGAGAGAAACTTTCGTCAATCACCAGAGAAAATACCATACGTAGCCTGGAATTATGTTGCTTTGAACCAGTGGCTATGTCTACATTTCTTCCAATAATAATAATAATAATAATAATTTAAAAAAAGGAAAAAAAGAAAGAAAAGAAAAAATTTTTGGAAAAGAGCCACTGAGTGAAGGTGACTTTTTACTAATTAAGTAGAGTAATTGGTAGTTAAGTAGAGTAATTAAGTAATTCCCCACATACCTTCAGTCATTATTATATTTGATCATTAATGCAGTCAAATAAATTGATGGAATCAATTTCAAATAAATGAAGTTATTTTTTCCCAACTTTTTCATTTTGCAAAATTTCAAGCCCATAAAAAATTGAAAATATAGTACAAGGAACATACGTATACCTTACCTAGATGCACCTTTTCTGATCCACTTAAAGGTAAGATATAAATATCATGATACTTCACCCTTAAATATTTCAGCATGTATCTGTTAATAATGAGAATATTTTTCTACATATTAATAATGCTATTATTACACCCAGATATTTAGCATTGATTCAGAAGTATTATCTAATATATGGTTTACATTTAAACTTCCCCATTGTCCCAATAATGTCTTAATGGTCATTTTAACTTGATTCTGGGATCCAATCAAATATCATTTGGAATTTAAGTTATGTTTCTAGTGTCCTAGAACTGTTTTTCAACTCTTTTTCCTTTACTTCTTTCTCTTTATCCTCTTCTTTCTCCTCCTCCTCCTTCTCCTCTTCCTCTTTCTTTTTGTTATTCAAGACATTGACATTTTAAAATCTGGTCAAGTTATTTAGTAGATCATCTTGCAAGCTAGAGTTGTCTAATCATTTCTTCTTGATTGTATACACATTAAATATTTTTTGCAAAAAAATTTCTTAATTGATATTCCCCATATCATATCATGTACTTCCCCATATCATATCATGATACAATATTGTCATATTTTTTCACTATTGGTGATATTCCTTTCAATCATTTGGTTAAGGTAATATGCATCAAATTTCTCCATTGTAAATGATCCTTTTCTCTTTATAATTAACAAATAATCTTTGGAGTAATACTCTGACCCTGTATGAATATCCTGTTCCCAATATCTTTTACCCATTTATTTTAGTGTTCATTGATAACCCTTACCTGAATCGATTATTACTATGTTGCTTGCAAATCATGATTCTATTTCTACCATTCCTTCAACATTTATTAGCTGGCATCCTTCAATGAGGAAGAACTTTCCTTCCTCCCTTCCTCCCTTCCTCCTTCCCTTCCTCCCTTCCTCCTTCCCTTCCTTCCTTCCTTCCTTCCTTCCTTCCTTCCTTCCTTCCTTCCTTCCTTCCTTCCATCCCTCCCCTTTTCCTATGTTTTTAGCTGTAATTATAATTCTTGATGCTCAAATGATCCCATATTAGGCTAGTGGGAGCTCCTTCAAACTGACTCCTCTGTTCTTCTGACATGTTTCCATCAGTTTTGAAGAACTTTCTATTCTCGAGTTTTATTTTTTAATATGGTCC
Source organism: Pseudorca crassidens (assembly GCF_039906515.1). NCBI lineage: Eukaryota > Metazoa > Chordata > Mammalia > Artiodactyla > Delphinidae > Pseudorca > Pseudorca crassidens. The sequence goes on from NC_090297.1 coordinate 90,742,019, forward strand.
TAATCCTTGAATAATAAAAATTCATATAACCACATTTGTTCTTTTATCTAATCTGATTATGTTGTTATTGAGACACAATTTAGAATAATGGTTAAGCTCAAGCAAACCTGAATTAAATGCTGAATCTATCATCTACAAGCTGTGCACATTCATGTGTAAGTTACTCATCCTCCTTAAGTCTCAGTAATCTCATTTCTAAAATTGAGATATATTTCATTGGATTGTTTGGAAGGGTTACATAAGATAATATATGAACTGCACTAGCACATCACCTGATATTAAATACTCAATAAATGTTAGCTATTCTAGAATTATATAACATTGCAAGTTATGGCATGGTCAGAAGAAAATTGCAAATTAGACATCCTCTATCTCCTTTATGAAATGATGTCATTTATCTTTTATACCATACTTTTCACAGTCATTCTGTAGAAAAGAATTTTTTTTTATTCACTATAAAACAAACAAACAAACAAACAAACCAAAAACCAGTTTGGATCACTAGAGACTTACAAATGATCATTTAACTTTTAACTACACTGTTTTCCATAGTATATTCCACATTATTTCACTAAACTTCATATTAATTAACAAGCAGCATAATCTATTCTCACCACTTGATGAATGTCTCCACAGGAAAATTGGGTCAGTTAGAGCAATAATAGATTGGGTCATTGTCACAGTGGTTTGATTTCCTAAGAGCTAAACTTTGTGGGAATTTTGGGATGTCTCTGAGAAATGCCCATATCTTTTGTGCAAAATCAATTTATATTTCATTCCCCTTGTTACAAATGGACACAACACAGTGTGAGGATTTACATAAGGTCTGGTGCCCAATACTAAAAGGCATCTCCAGTAAATTAAATGGAAAAAATATTTCTTATTTAATTAAAATATTTAACCAAATTTTTAACATAGAGAAACAAAGAGCAACTATGCGAAGTGTGGGGTCAGTTAAGAAGATTTAAATTATCTAATAGGAATTCCAAAAAAAAAAAAAACTGATGAAGAAACAATTTTATTTTAAAGAAATAATGGCAGAATATTTTCCAAGACATACATAAAGACCCAAATCCTCAGATTAAAGTAAAATTTAATTACTAACCCATTAAACGAATCTAAATCTAAACTAACAAATGTAATAAAACTGCATAACATTGCAGTAAAAGAGAAAATGTAAAGTTATCAAAGAGATGATATTTCCCACAAAGAACTGGTCATTAGGCTGAATACAAGGAAAGTACTCAGAAAAAAATATCATCCACTAGATATTTTATATCCAGCTAAATTACCATCAAATGTGAGGGCAAAATGAAGATTCTCAGTCATTAAAACAAATAAACAGGGCTTCCCTGGTGGTGCAGTGGTTGAGAGTCCGCCTGCCAATGCAGGGGACATGGGTTCGTGCCCCGGTCCGGGAAGATCCCACATGCCATGGAGCGGTTGGCCAGTGAGCCATGGCCGCTGAGCCTGCGTGTCCAGAGCCTGTGCTCCGCAATGGGAGAGGCCACAACAGTGAGAGGCCCACATACCGCCAAAAAAAACCAAACAACAAATAAACAAAAAATACAATCTTTTAAATCTCTCAGATACCCCCTAAAAAAAAGATGTATGAGATACTATAAATGTAATCAACTAATAAAAAACTGGTGATTTTTTCTTTATACTAATTTACTTATTTTAATTTTATACTTTCATTATAGTTAAATATACATAAAATTAAATTTACCATTTTAATCATTTTTAAGTGTACAGTTCTGTGTATATTCACATTGTTATGCAAGCATCACTACTGTAAATCTCCAGGACACTTTTAATCTTGCAAATCTGAAACTCTGTTTTTTTTTTTAACATCTTTATTGGAGTATAATTGCTTTACAATGGTGTATTAGTTTCTGCTGTTTCACAAAGTGAATCTGAAACTCTTTACCCATTAAACAATACCTCCTCATTACCCTCTCCTCCCATCCCCTGGAAGCCACCATTCTACTTTCTGTCTTTATGAATTTGACTATTCTAGGTATCTCATGCAAGTGTAATCACACAGCATTTATCTTTTTGTGACTAGCTTAAAAATTGATGAATTTGATTACCTTGTAATTAAAATCATCTGTTCAGTGAAATATACTATCAACAAAGTTAAAAGAGAAGCTATACTTGCCAATGCTTATAGCTAGGTAAACATATAACACAGATTGCCCAGGATAATCCTGATTTTCTTCTATTAGCTGGACATAATAATTAAAGGTACAACCCTTGCATTCTTAAAAACGGTGGTTTGGTTGGTCACCTTACCTAAAACTTTCAAAAATTTTATATACAAAATTTATGAAGAACACTTACAAATCTACAAGAAAAAGACTAACTACTCTAGAGGTCAATGATTAAAGACTTTTGAACAAATAATTCCTTGAAGAGACAATTTATAATGTCAATCAACAATGAAAAGATTCTCAACCACATGACTAATCAGGGACATGCAAATAAAGCAACTGTTATACACCATTTCACACATGTCAACTTAGAAAATTTTAAGTCTGACAACAACAGCTAGTGAAAGGATCTAGAGAAAAAATCTCATCCTTGTTTTTATGTAGTCATCAATATAATGACTTTGGAGTATAATTTAGTAGTATCTAATGAAGCTGAAAATGTGTGTAAGGTTTGATTTAAAATTTACATTTTTAAGTACATTAGAGAAATTCTCACACATGTTCACAATAATGGGTGTACAAAAAAGTAATTATAGCAGTATATAACAATAAAAAAATAGAGACCACCTAAATGTTTATCAATAGGAGAATGAATAAATACATCTTGGCATAGTCATATCATTAAATATACATAGAAATTAAAATTAATTAACTAGAGCTATCTGTATTATCAGATAAATATCCTATCAACAGAATTATGATGAGGGGAAGAGCAAGTTGAACATGACTTGAATTATGGCATCACATATATAAAATGTGAAATAATATAAAACAATATTAAAGAAATATATGGAAACATCCATATGTTCTTATGTATCTATAAATTCATGGGAATTTCAAACACCAAATTCAGGATAGTAGTTAATCTAGGAATGTGGTAGAGAAAAATGGGATCAGTAGGTATTTCAAGATGTTTCAATTGTACCTGTAATTTTTTTAACAAATTGTGAGGAGCAAATATGGCAAAAATTTTCAGGATCTGATAAAATTTAATGTTGAGGCTCTAAGCATTTATTATATTTTTGTCCCACTCTGTAAATTGGTGTTTCATGCTAATTTTTAACATTAAAGCAAACATAAAAAACATCCTTTATGCCTAACCTACATCTTGATTCTTATTAAAATGATCTGCTTTAATGAAAAGTATAAAAATGTAAACAAGTAGTAATTGCTTACTACATCTCTAAAAATTTTTCAACATATGAAAAATTCCTCCATAACTCTCATCCTGAAAATGGGCCTCTGAGTTCTAACTTTTTACAAATATTTATTAGAAAGAATCCATATTCCAGACACTGTTCTAGGTGTTGAAGATAAAGCAGTGAACAGACAAGAAGCACTTTTCCTGGTGAAGCCTTCATGATAGTGCAGAGAGGCAGACAATAAATAAAATAAGTAAACTGGAAGTCTGTTAGAAGATAATACTTGCTGTGGAGAAAAGTTAAGTAGGATAAGGAATTCCAGAGTAAGAAGTTTCAGTTTTAAATAATGCTATCAAATAATTGCTCATTAAAAAGATGTTATTAGAGTAAAGAACTGAAGGAGATGAGAAAGCATGCCATGCCTACATCTGGGGGAAGCATGTTCCTAAGAGAAGCAGCCAATGCAAATATTCTCAGATGGAAGTGTGTCTTTTTTTTAAAAAAATTTTTATTGGGGTATAATTGATTTACAATGTTGTGTTAGTTTCAGGTGTACAGCAAAGTAAATCTGTTATATACATGCATATATCTACTCTTTTCTAGATTCTTTTCCCATATAAGCCATTACAGAGTACTAAGTAGAGTTCCCTGTGCTATACAGTGGCTCCTTATTAGTTATCTGTTTTATATATAGTAGTGTGTATGTATCAATCCCAATCTTCCAATTTATCCCTCCCCCTCTCCTTACGCCCTGGTAACCATAAGTTTATTTTCTACATCTGTAACTCTATTTCTGTCTTGTAGATAACTTCATTTGTAGCCTTTTTTTCCCACATATAAGCCATATCATATGATATTTGTCTTTCTCTGACTTACTTCTCTCAGTATGACAATCTCTAGGTCCATCCATGTTGCTGCAAATGGCATTATTTTGTTCTTTTTTATGGCGAGTAATATTCCATTGTATATATGTACCACATCTTCTTTATCCATTCCTCTGTTGATGGACATTTAGGTTGCTTCTATGTCCTGGCTATTGTGAATAGTGCTGCAATGAACATTGGGGTGCATGTATCTTTTCGAATTATGGTTTTCTCCAGATATATGCCCAGGAGTGGGATTGCTCTATTTTCAGTTTTTTAAGGAACCTCCATACTGTTCTCCATAGTGGCTGTACCAGTTTGCATTCCCACCAACAGTGCAGGCCTCACTAGTGTGAGGTGATACCTCATTATAGTTTTGATTTGAGATTCTCTAATAATTCGTGATGTTGAGACTGTGTCCTAAATGCTCACAAAAATCATCAAGGATGCCAGTGTGCCTGGAGTAAGGCACGTGAAAGGGGAAAGATTGGAGGTAAGGGCAAGTCCTCTGTAGAGTCCACAGGCCATGTAAGAATTCGGGCTTTTAGTCTGAGTTAGATGAGAGTTTGTTTGAAAATTTTGAGACATGATCCGATATATTTTTGAAAGCTCACTCTGGCTGCTTCAAACCATAGGAGAGGAAGAATGGGAGCAGGGAGACAAGTTAAGAAGCTATTGCCATAGTCCAGTGAGAGATGATGGTACACTACAGTGCTGATGAAATTAGCATTTGAAATGCTTGAAAAAATCCCAAGAACTTTTTGAAGTCCTTAGCATTATGGACTCTGTTAGTTTTTGAACCAACATATGGAATATGAAGTTAGAATGAGCCACAGTAAGGAAAAGATATGTGATGGCTGGCACTTGTAGTGTGGTGTAGTATATATAGGTATATGAGTAGTTTGACTAGAAAAAGGGTAAATAAAGAACAGGGAACAATGTTCTCTTTCTTTCTTAATCCAAAATATTTTCAGAGAATTCTGGATAGTTGCATAGATGTGCTATGAAATGAAAAAAATATGAAATGCTGAACCAAATGATTCTTTCTTCCCATAGTGTGAACTTTTTTTTCTTATTTTGGATGTATTTGTTTGTTCTGACAAGATAATCAACACTGTTTGTGGACTTTTATGAGATGGGTTATGTTACTGGGAAAAATTCCTAAGATCTCTATAAAACTGAGAAAACAATCCTTTGTTGGCTAGAATCGCAGTGTACTGACCAAACAGTCTCACACCTTTTGAAAAGGCCTAAGAAAAGTTTTGTAAGTGATTGGGAGTTGCTGTTTTTGAGCCAAATACCAAGTCACTTTGTGCTTGGTGCCAGTTCTCTTTGTTCTCCAATGTGGCAGTAAAGAATAGTAATGTCTACAAGATGAGGTGGCTCCTGAAAGCCCAGAAAATGACAATTTGCATGAAACCTAAACCAACTGCTGGCCACCTTAAACAAAACGAAATAAAATCACTTCTCAATGTTGAAAGGTATAAACACTAATTTGTCAAATTTGAAGGCATACATTTCTCAGGAGCATTAAGTAATTATTACATTTAAATTTTTAGTTAATACACTAAATCATAATGTATGTTACCTTAAATGATACTATTAATCTATTTTATTTATGCCTCTAACTACTTAGTTAAAAAATAAGTTCCAAATGAACAATTTAATCATGGTTTATTTATATCATTCCAGAAGTCTTAAAATTTATGTTCCAATTTTTAATGAATATATTAAATATGGTGTTTTTAAAAACTGCAAATGGCTGAGGTTTTAATAAATGACTATCACATTCAGATAATGGCCTATTGTTTTCATTCTGATGCCTGTGGAGCTGCCAGTCATCAAGGCCCCCTGCAGCAGGCAGGTGAAGGGCAAGCTTTCAGATGTGTTTATGAGTCACATGCAGCTTGCCGCCTATATGTTGTTCCAAGGCTGACAAAGAAAATCTGTCAGCTCTGGGTTACATTCCTAATTAAAATTTTAAGTACTATCTAAAAAGCTCATATTTCAATGCATGCATTATTTTCATTCTTTTTCAAATATTATTCTAGAATTAAAATGCAACTTTTAATATACCCAAGATTTTGAAATGACCAGTATTTTTAAAAGGTAAATGAAAGTTTATAAGAAAATTTAGCTAACCAAATGGAAATGTCAAATATTTTACTCTACCAAAAATGCAAGTTTCTAACACTATTTTAATTATCTTTTCTTTTGAAATCATTGCAGTTAAATAAGACTTAGGTTTGAAAAACTCGTATTTACATGTAAAATGTGATTTTAGTTATTTCAGTTTAGCCATCCTTATATTCCTAAAACAATTTAAAAATATAGATATATCCTCAGTCTTAATCATTTATATGTGGTGTGATCATGTCTCTAGCATCCCCAACTTTTCACGACTGAGAGAAGACTCAGCCAGCACCAACATGTAAATAATTTTACTTTTGTGTCCATTTGCTATCTGGCCACTCAGTACATTGTACCATGCTCTCATCTTATGCCTATCACCCTTACTATTATTCAGGTTGTTATCCCCTCTGATTTTCTCATTTTCCATATTTGCATGTTTATACTGCTCTATCTTTCCTTTCTTCTTAACCATCCGCCCACTGCCCCCTTAGTCCTTTACATTTTTTTTTTTTTCTGGAATTTCATTCTACTCTATTTTCCACTAGATTTCCAATTCCTTCACAGAATGCTACTTCATCTTGTTCTTTTCCAGGCACAAATGGAGAGAGAGGTCACAGTTCTCTTGTTACAAATTACTATTTAAAATTTTATTTCTGATTTCACCAGAGCATAAAAATCAGGTTTCTTTTATTCCAAGCTATCCAACGGCATCACCTCTAGCAATCCTCATTACCATTTTCTATCATTCTTCTTGTTATTGATCTCTTATATTCACTGACAACTTTCAGATTTGACTCCTCTGCACTCAAAGTCTGATAATGCCAATGTCCATGAACTATTTAACAACAATAATAGTAAAAATGATAACAATAGCAACAATAAAATAATGTAATCACACAACTCTCATGCTAGGCTTTTTGCTAGGCTCTTTATATGTGCTTTTTAAAAAAAAGCTTATAATAGCACTTTAATTCTATTGCACTTATTAGGAAACTGAGGACCACAAGAGTTAAGTAATTTTCCCAAAGTCATGCATATTAAGAGATATATGTTAGTATCTGTGTCCTTCTCCTCTATAGCACGTGACCTTTACCTTCAGTTTCTGACCTTAGTTTCAGTGACCTTCACTTCCACAACATTTCAATCACCTACTCCAAAAACCTTGTTATCTTCTATAAGACTCCACCTCTGAAATCTTGAAATTAATAGGCTAACTTCTTACCATACCTTTTTTCTCTTATTTTCCTCCAATATCACTGCTTTAACCAGTCTTTCAATCTACATCTATACACTCATTTAAAAACTCCAAACCTTCCCTCAGTATACACTTTACCTTAGTGTAAAAATATCACTTTAGAAAAACTACACATCCATATCTGTGCCCCCAAAAAAAAAAAACAAAAACCCACACACAAGGTCTTTAAACTGAGTTAGAACTGAGTCAGCTTCCTCAGTCCCACTTTCATTTTAATCTAGTCCAAACTTCATTATTCTCAAATACCACCACTTTCTCCCCTCCTTCGGCAAATGTCCCCATTTTCCATTTTGTAAATAAGACTACTCTAGAAGAATGTCCAGAATTTTTACAAGATCTCACTATCAGATTTAATTGCAGTCATCCCTACTGTTAACTCCATTCTCAGAGGAGGTTTCCCTGCTCCTGCCCAAGGTCTATCTTTCCTCCTGTGGGCTCCATCATGAACTACTCTCTTCACGTCATTAAATCTGTTCCCTCACCTAATTCCCTCCTTACAGGCCAGAAATGTGCTCAATCTCTCCCATATTAACAATCAAACAAAAAGAAACAAACAAAAGGCTGCTCTTTATTTCTAATCTCTTTACTCTCTACTTTCCTTCTCAGCACACTCATTTTCGACTCACTAAAACCTGATCCATTAAAATGTCTGTCTCCATGGTCAACAGTTCCTAACTGGGAAATCCAGTGGGCGCTTTGCGGCCATCTTATATGATTTGTGTGTAGTATTTGACTTTTTAACCATTCCTCCCTTGCAATTCTCTTTTTCTCCTGATTTATGTAGTATCACATATTTCTGCATACACTTATTTATTCAACAAATGTCAATGGAAGCATTACTATACGCTACCTCCATACTGTCACAAAAGGCACTTTCATTCTTGTCTCCAGACCCAGAGTCTGTCAATTTCAATCCTGCCTTTCATGTAGGATTTGCCTCCCCCATTAAGCCTTCTGACTACCCCAGCCCCAAGTGATCTCTTCAGTCTCTGAAATGCTGTAAAGGTTACAGTATGAACGTTTTACATCTTCTATTTTTTCTATTGCCTTTCCTAGTGAGAAGGAAGTATTCAATGAAATGCACTAATTTTCCTTTACCTCCACAGACAAGGGTCTCAATTAAAAACTCCTAACTTTACATCAATGTAAATTTCTCTTTCTCTAAACTTCTACCTGTGTGAATCAACATAACTACATAAAAATCACACATCCATAATATTGTACCTCTTCAAAGTTTAAGGTCTTCAACCTGACCTGATATTTTATATTTCCATTATAAATTTGAAAGTATGGATAAAACTGGTAATTTTCTAGAAAAATTAAATTTTACAAAATAAATTCCAAGAGAAAGTAACACAAAATGATCAATTTCCATAAATGAAAAGACTTTCCTTATTCCTCCAAAAAGCTAAAGATCCAATCAGTTTCAAAATTTAAAGACTAAATAATATAATATTTTAAATTTTAAAATATTTCCATAATTCTAGAATATTTATAAGAAAGAAATAATTGATCCCAACACTTAACAGAAATTTTGCCAAAAAAAAAAATAGATTAAACATAGTCATGAATATTGATGCAAATTTCCATACTAAAATACAATAAGAAGCCAGCACCACATTAAAAGAATTATGACCCTGTGGTGTTATTCCAGGAATACACAGATGGATCAATATTAATCATGTGATAACTCCAAGGAGAAAATTCATATAATCACCTCCATAGATGCTAATGAAGCATTTGACAAAATTAAGCAATCATTTGTGATTTTTAAAGTAAAATCAAAGTTAGTAATAGATTAATACTTCCTTAAAATGAAAACTGTCTATGTCTCTTTCAAATCCACTGTCATGCTTAATGGGAAAATACTGGAAGAACTGCCGCTGAAATAGAAAATAATTTAAGATGTGCTATTGTGCTATTTTGTACATATATATTGAAAAATTTAATTTCAAATAAAAACCTTTAGCATAAGAAATTTTCCTTCCTCATCTAGTTTGATACTTTTGGGTCTGAATTCCATTTATTTGATATTAAAATCACAATTCTTACTTGTTCTTTTAAATTTGTATTTGCCTAGTTTATTTTTGTTTGTCAATAAAGTTACCTTGCTTATCATTTACTTTTTGTACCAGTCTTAAGCCAAAGGCATTATAAAAATTACATCAGTAAGAGGTTTAATTTAGGAATCAGAATTTATGCCAGTGTGAGAGGATCCAGGGAAGTAAAGGTCTGGAAAGGGAGAACTGGAGGATCAGAGAAACAGTCTCCAATCACAGCTGCCTAAATCACTGGCATACAGGAAAAATTCTGAACTTGTGAGAAAAATCCAAGCAGCCATGCATATCTGTCTACAATGTGGTCTGCAATGGGGATGTTCATGGAAGTCAAAGGAAACTGCTGCCTCTGTGGTGCTGCTACCTCTGAATGTGCACAGCCATGGCCCTGGTAGCGAGCACTGAACCAGGAGTGGTCAAGAGGCCAGGGATTTAGGAAACACTTTGACTCAGAGCAGAAAGAGGATAAGAATAAACTAAGATCCATGATGTATGTCTGCATATGATCATCATGTCTGACCGCCATGACCTTCCAAAATAAATGGCTTCTCCTTCCTTCTTGTACTCTACACCCTCTAGGAGGTCCTGTCTTTGAACAACTGTACTAATTCTTCATTCAGATACCATAGAATGAAGATGAAGCTGGGAAACAATTTTTAGATTTAGACAGTAGCAGTAATGCCAGTTTGACAATAGGTAATCTAGTATACATTTGTGTGATTCAGTATGCTTATTTATCTATTACTTAATTTTATAAATTTGAAATGACATTCTTTGACTACCAGATATTTCTGAAGTGGTAAGAGACTTGCTCTCCTTTTCACCTTCTTTCTCTTTTCCTGTCTCATGTTGTGAGTAGTTAGCATTTTTCCACTGTGAGAACATATAAAGTTTATATTTGGTTTGTCACCCTCAGCTCCACATTTCCTTTAGTCTTGGTTCTAAACAAAATATTTACATTCAAAATTCGTGACTTTGCCATTGCTTTCCAGTTACCCCCTGTTTGATTGAGGTTTACCTGCAAGCAGTTTTACAGTTTCCTCAACAAGGACTTTTGGGAGCAATAATCCCTGAGTGCTTGGTGTGTTCAAAACAATTTATCTGTTGAATTTTCACTTGAAGCACAACTTGGCTGGACATATAATCCTTGGCTTACACATTTTACCTTGCCTATCACATAAATATCACTCCACTGTCTTCTGACGCTGAATACTGCTAATGAGAACATGAAATCTGGTTGATTTGTTTTTTCTCTTCTAAAGGAATTGATATTTTGCCTTATCTTTGAAAAAGATTCTTTCTTTGTCTTTAAGGACCAATGCTTTCAAAATGTGTCTCATTATTGACCATTCTGGTTCACATTGCCCTGGCATACAATATGTCTTTTCAAAAACGTACATCCAAGCCTTCTTTTATTTAAGGAATGTTTTCTTGAATTATATGTTTCTATATTCTGTTCCATTATTTTGGCTTTCTTCTTGGGGAACTCCAATTACGTGCATTTGATCTCCTTTGCCTTTCTTGCATATCTAACCATTCCCCTTTAATCCTTTTTAACTCCACTGTATTTTTATTTTATTTTGGTCATTTTTCTCATTCTATACTCTAGAGCTCTTTCTATATTATCCTCAATGATTATGTTACTTTGTGCTACTGTCAATTTTGACTTCATTTCTGTGTTTTATTTTTTGTTGTTGTTGTTGTTCTTCTTCCTACTTTTTTCCTTAGTTTGCCAATGTACATTTCATCATTTCCTGTTTTCTCACTATATTTTCCCCAAAACGTTGAGTTTTCACTTTGGGGTTTCCCTTTGTAGAAGTGATTATTTCATTTTTCTTTTTTTTACTTTTAAGTTCATGATAAAATATTTGGTCAGAACTTTCATCTATTCTTTCTTATTTTGTGAGGTATACTTTGGGAAAGTCTTTCCCACTTTATTTCTTCTGGTAGTTTTGTGTCAATGCCGGGCCAGCTCCAATTTTACTTCTTACTATGGAATAAACTAGATTTTATTTGTCCAGCCACTGCAGAAGTTTCCTTTAGAGAGTGTGTTTTTACTGGATTTTCTAAGACATATCACCACTTATCCATTATTCTATTCTATACATTTTCTCTCTCTCTTTTTTTTTTTTTTTTTTTTTTTGGCTGTGCTGTGCGGCTTGTGGGACCTTAGTTCCCAGATCAGGGATTGAACCCGGCCCTGGCAATGAAAACACCAAGTCCTAACCACTGGACCTCCAGGGAATTCCCTCTATACAATTTTCATGATCTTTGACTCATTTGTTTTTTCAGTTTCTGTTTTGTCCTCTCCAGACCCCACAGCCCTTGTTTCATGTTGGCCTTTCCAGAAACCTGTTGCTCCTGGAGGACTTTGCTACTTTCCGTCCCCCAAGTGACACCTGATGCCTTGCGATCCTTAGCAGCCTTTACACTTAAAATCTATGGGGCATTTCTGTTTTCTAGTTTCAATATAAAAAGAAATTGCAGGGGGTTTTTAGTTGCCTTGTTGTTTTTATAAGAAGAAAATGGGAAACAGTTCAATCTTCCATTTACTAGAAGTAAAGAATTTTATTTTTACTTTTGAAATGCAAAAGTTTAAAAAGAATATGTCTTTATGTTCAGCAGCTTATGACAAAATTTCCCTGCATACCATGTGCTCTTTTCATTTTTTCATCAGAACCATTTCTTTCCTAATTTTATCTTGATATATGTTTTAGAAATAATTTTCTGTTCCACTGATTGGGTTCTGCCTTCAGCAATACTAATTATACTTTACTGAATCATCTCTTCTTTAACATCTTTATCTTTTTTATAAAATGCATTTCTTGCAATTATCTCAACCCTTTTCTTCATCAGTATTTTAATTTTCAGTGTTATTGATACTTGCTATTTTTAATTCATGTATTTAGGCCATAACAATATTGTTTATATCTTCAATTTATTTCCTGACATATGTAATGGAATCTGTGATGCACCACCCAGATGGCCCCTTCATGACCGTGTTGCTTGTTGGCAGGAGTGTTGGCTGATAATGGCTCACAACTGAATTTCTCTCTGAGAATTGCCCTAGGCCAAAGAGAGCTTCCTCAACAAAAGTTACATGTCTTCCTTCCTCAGGAACAGTCCATATCAAATGACTGGCCCATGGTGCCATATACAAACTTGACCTGCCTGCCATAATTCAGGACAACTTCAAATGGTTATTCTAGCTTCAGAACTCACAATGGGATAAGCTGAGGCCGCTGTTGCAAATGCATTTCAGTTTAACTTCTCCCACTGCCCATTCCTGCTTCCCCTGGTTCCCTAATATGCCATGTTCCTGAGAGTATTTGTGGCAGATTAAAGATGGCCACAAATCCTTTGACATTCTCACCACCAAGATGTAAGGTCTATGTTTCTCCTCCTTGAACCTAAGCTACCTATGACTACTTTGACCAAAAAACTACAATGGAAGGGACACTGCCAGTTTAGGCCTAGTCTTTAAGAGAGCTATGAAATTTAAGAGGTCCTGAGATTATATGGAAGGAGAGAAGAGCTCAACTAAACAGGCTTCCAGCTCTCTCTGCCAAGACATCAGGCATGTGAGTGATCTGCAGACCAGTTCAGCTGCCAGGTGAATACATACACAAGTGACTTTTGTCAACTCCACATGAAGCACAAGAATCACTTAGCTAAGTTCTGCCCATATTCCTGACCCATATGACTGTAAGAAATAATAAAATGGTTGTTTTTCTTGTGCCATTAAGGTTTTTTATTATGTAGAAGTAGATAACTCAAACCACACTCCAAAATAAATATCTCATGCTCAGTCTCCATGTCTGAGCCTATATCCTGAGAAAGAAAAATGAGGCAATTGATATGAGGTATGATCCTAAGAAGCAGACCCTAGTAGAAGTTTGTAGCTAGATCATCATTGGCTGGCTGGCAATGAGGAACCATCACTAGTGGTAAGTGGATGACTGATGGCTCGTGTTATGCCATATGAGTGCCATTTTTTAACATTTTTACTAGTGATGATCTGGGATGGAATATCAAATGAAAGGGTGCACCAGCAACTTCAGTACTGTAGGTGTTTGAGAGGTGCAGTGGGAGTAATAAGTACAAGGACTATAGAATCAGATGAGTATTGCTGGGCAACATTGATGCACTAGTGAAAAACAATAAAAGTCTAAGTGTTATTAAATACAAGTTGAAGGCAAAGTGTGGATTGAGGGCCTTTTTGGCTTTATATAAAGAGTCTCTAATTTCCTGTCATGGGAATGCAGAGAAATGCTGTGGATGAGGCCTAGAACTTAACTGTAAGGTTAGCAGAGTTCAAGAGAAATTTGCATTGTCAAGGCCAGCCAGTCTGTTATGCCAAGGTCAGGTCCTTAATTAGAGAGATGTAGGACACTGAGATTTGGACTGAACTCTCTGGACTGATGCTGTGAATATACCGAATCTCCAGATTCCTCTGAAACATTCTGCAGAAGTAACCCACTCCTCCCTATTAAAGGCTAGTATCTTCTATATTAAAGATGATACAGAAAACTTTGTCTTGCAAAACAACACATAACTACAGGAGCATCTGTTCTCCACCTCTCTCCATTTACCCATTAGATCAATGATTTTGGACAAGTCACCCAGTTGGGGAAGTACTAGGCCTGCTAAGGGAGGAGGAGAACAATAAGCTAATATATGTAATGGATACTGAGTGTGCTAGATCAAGGACACAATATAAAATTGAATAAAGCATAGCTTTTCAAAATGGGAGCAATTTCCTGAGATGCAGAACAAAACACTTGGGCAAGAACTCTAGGAGACTATGCTAACACATTGCTTAGATGGCTCTTTGAAACTTGGAAAAAGTGATAGCCCACCCTAAGTGATGTAGAAATATTAGAACTACCATAGCAGATGGTGGAAGAAGGGATCAAAAGGCTCAAGAAAATTGGGCATGCTAGAGTGGATAAGAAGATGCATGAGACCAGAAATTCATGAACCAGCTATGCTCCATGAAAGAGCTCCATTTATTGAAATGATAAAAGTGACAAGGTATCACCATCGTTGAGAGTGGTAGTTGTATCTATAGCCAGGCTTGTTATAGATCTAGAATCCTAGTATCAACAGAGCTGATAGGATTTTGAAATAATAGAGCCCAGGTGATATTGACTAACAGTCAGAAGCAGGATGAGCATATTTATCATGAATAGCAGTAATGTCTGATTGGAAACCAGATGCTCCTAGAGACAAGATAGATGAGGAGCCAAAAAGTGTATTGCTTAGTTTATACAGCCAAAAAAAAAAAAAGGATGAATGAGCCTGTGGACATTTCCTCAGTAAAATTATCATCCTTGCCCAATTTCTGAATATGAACCATTTCTCAGACCCAGAATCCAATGAATGTAGGAGAGGACAGGTACCCATGAGGAAGGACCCGTTAATACTATGCAAGTGTATTCTAATGCTTCCGCTCTCTCATTCCCAAAGAGAACGGATGATCATTTATTCAAGAAACCAAACATATGGAAAGATAAAAAATAAATCAATTCAAAGAAAGCAAGGAAGGACAGTAAAGGAAAGGAAAGTTGGGAAAAATAAAAAGGAGGGCTTCCCTGGTGGTGAAGTGGTTGAGAGTCCGCCTGCCGATGCAGGGGACACGGGTTCGTGTCCCGGTCCAGGAAGATCCCACATACCACAGAGCGGCTGGGCCTGTGAGCCATGGCCACTGAGCATGTGCGTCCAGAGCCTGTGCTCCGCAACGGGAGAGGCCAAAACAGTGAGAGGCCTGCATACCACAAAAAAAAAAAAGGAAAAAACAAATGATAGAAATAAAAATATTAATGATTACAGCAAATGTAAAATGGACGGAATGTTACAGTTAAGTCAAAATTTATGAGTGTATTGAACAACTAAATCTAGATATAGGCTGCTTGGGAAAGCTACATCTAAAATATAAAGTCATAGAAAATTTGAAAATATAGACCAGGTTCATAAAAGTGAAGAGCATGCAGCTCTATTACTATCAAATAAATAAACTTCAAAGCAAAAAGCATTGTTATGGATATAAAGGAAAACTCCATCATGTTAAAAATTTTAATCTACCAGTGTAAAGCAAAATACACCAGATAACATAGCCACAAAATAAATGAGGACAAAGCTTGACAGAACTATAATGAGAAACAGATTAAACCAGTGACATATTGAGAGATTTTAACATATCTCTTCTCATTACTAGTATATTCAACAGGAAAAAAAAATAGAAAAGATCCAAAAATCAAAATAAACAAGTTTGAAATAGTGTACGTATTTAGAACCCTACATCTAAGAGCTGGAGAAAGCACCAGTTTTTTCCAAGGCCCACCCATATTATGGAGGAAAATCTGTTTTACTCAAAGGCCATTGATTTAAATATTAATCGCATCTAAAAAATTAACTCACAATAACATCTAGACTGGTGTTTGGCCAAACAACTGGGTGCCATAGCCTACCCATGTTGACACAAAATTAACCATCACACCTACCTAGATTAATCAGTCAAAAATATAAAAGATTCATGAGGGTATAATGAAAACATTTTCAGACATGCAACGTCCCAAAAATTTATCTCCAATGCATTGTTTTTCTTGGAAGATATACACAACTAGCCAAAGATAGAAATAAAGAAAGATAAAGCCATGATACCAAGAAAACAAATATCTCAACCTGTTAAAGAAGCAAAAGCTAGTAGTGACAGATAATAGTAGTGTATCAGGCCTAGAGATCACCGAACCTAAATTGGAATAAGAGGAGAGAGAGGTACAGGAGGGATACTTTCATCTTACCCACTAAAAATGGGTCAAATAGAATATTTGATGTGTTTCTATTATGGAGGGGGAATCTATACTTAAGTCAGAAAGTTTCTTATGAATTTTCATAGACACATAGAAAACCAAGGACCTAATACAAAAGGAGAAAGTATTAAAACAAAAGTGTTCAGGAAAATAAGTGTGAATGTATTACATGGATCAGTGTAGTAGGTTTTAACTCTCCCTCAAAATATACCCATAATATTACCATTTCTCAAAATCCCAACCACCTTGGTCTAAGCTATCATCTTCTCTTGCATAGATTCTTACAATTACTTCCTAATTGGTCTCCCTGCTTTCAAACAATCTCCCCCTATGATCTGCTCTCACCAGAGCAGCTAAAGTGATCCTGATTAATACATAAAGCAGAACATATCAATCCATACCTCAAAATACTAGGCTCTCCATTTCTCTCAGAGTAAATGCCAAAGTCCTTATAATGGCCTACAGGGCCCAGCACAACATGGCCCTCTGCTGAATCTCTAACCTCAACTCCTGCTACCTTCCCTCACTCTTCCTGTTCCACCAACACTATCCCTTTGTTTTTCTTGAACACACCAGGCACACTTCCACATTAGAGCCTTGGCCTGATTTTCTTGGTCTGGAACATCCATCCCCTAGATCTCTGAGTGACTCACTCCTCACTTCCTGCTAGCATTTGCCATATGTCACCTTCTCAATAAGGCCCCATTTAAAATCACAAAGCATCCTCAACCTCCATACCTATTAACTGGCTCAATTTTTTTTCTCTTAGCACTTGCCTTCTGTAAACTTACCATATAATTTACTCATTTATCATGTTCATTTTTATTGTCTTTTTTCACTAAAATGTAACCTCAATAAAGGCACAGATTTTTGTCTGGTTTGTTCATGGACTACCTCTGTTATCTAAAAAGTAGTATGGCACATTATAAGCAAACAATAAATATTTGTTGAGTGAAAGCATGGATAATATACACATAGGTATAAACAAATAAATTCTGAATACTGACAACTAAAAAATTATTTAACTCCAAATATATATCTTGGAGAGAATAGAGAAAGGGAAAATACAAAGTGGGAGTGGGTAATATAAGAAAGCTAAATCCTTGTATTCCGTTCTAGGAAATTAATAAATAACCCTTGTCATATTATGATTTATAATAAGAATTGTGTATATATTTGGTCTTTGTCCTTGTTTCTGGCACAGAGCTCCTAAAATCCTTGGATTTCCTAAGTAATGAGAGCCATAAAGTTGTCTTTTCTTATTCTTAACAAGTCCCTTTACATTACTCCTGAGTTTATGTTAATGTTGTGATTTTTGGAAAGCCCCTAGATAAGTTAAGGATGAGGGTGGGTTACCAGGAGAACCAACCAAATTAGGTTGGAAGCTTTAGCCCCACCCTCATGCTCAGGATGGGTGAGGGGCTAGAGGTTGAATCAATCACCAATGGCCGATGATTTCATCAGTCATGCCTATGTAATGAAGCCTCCAAAAAACCCAAAAGGACAGGCTCCAGACAGCTTCCCGGTTGGTGAACAGGTAGAGGCTCACCCAGAGAGGTCATGAAAGCTCCACATCCTTCCATATACCTTGCCTTTCGCATCTCTTCCATCTTGCTGTTCCTAAGTACTATTCTTTCACAATAATTAACCGATAATCTAGTAAGTAAAATGCTTTCCTGATTTCTGTGAAACATCCTAGCAAATTAATTGAATCAAAGAAGGGGTATGTGAGAAGCTCCAATTTATACCCAGTCGGTTAGAGGCACTGGTGACAATCTGAATTCTCAATTGGCATTGGGTAGGGCAGGGAGAGGAGGGAAGTCTTGTGGGACTGAACCCTTAACCTGTGGGATCTCATGCTGTCTCCAGGTAGATAGCGTCAGAATTGAGTTAAATTGTAGGACATCTAGCTGGTATCAGAGGATTGTTTGATGTATAGAAAACCCACATATCTGGTGTCGGAAGTGAAGTAGTATTCAGAGAATGTTGTGTTTAATATACGTAAGTGAAAACAACAGAGTTTTTCTCTACGACATCTAAAACTGATAATTTATTTTTAAAAAGCACAATAAACATCTTATTTTGCCATGGGCAAAATAAATATCAGGAGAAATAGCTAAAGGAGATTAAAATAATCATCTTTAGTAAAACAGTAATTTAGAGGAAATGAGAGAACATCTAATTTTCATTAGACACTATAAAATAATTGAAATATCTATACTTTTTTCTTGAAATATCTATACTTCAATATAAGTTTTATACTAGAACAATACCTCAGCAATACAATAAATAAACTTTAAATGTGGTGGGTTTAGAGATTAATTTCTTAAATCACACGATGCAAATCACGAAAGTTTTAACAAGTAAAGGTCTTTTCTTCTGATACACTTTAATATGTCACTTAATATTAAGAGTAATAATCAAAGTTAGAAATATTGTTGATCTAGAATGATAAAAATGTGCCACATTTTACTGTCTCTTTTTTAAGGGTCTTTTCATACCATGGCATGTCATAAGAAGTCCCAGAGAAAGAAAATAAGTTCTAATACCATCTCCAATTGGTTGATCTTTGACAAAATCTTGAGTTTTCCTACTTATATATTGGGAATAAAATTTTTATTATCTAACTCAGAGGGTTATTATGAGAAGCCAATATGGTAAGATATCTGAAAGCAATTTGATTACTTCAATGTACTACAGATTTATTAACTATTACTATGCCAACAAATTATCTAAAGTTAGTTAACATATGTGATGGTAACCTTACATTCCTGGTACCCCCTATTAAGGCATTATTGCCCTAGATTTAGGGCCATCAAGTCTATCTAGCCTTTCATGTATTTTATGTTCAATCTTACTCACTTTATTCTTATAGCCAGTGGCTCCCAAACTTGAGTATATAACAGCATCATCTAGAGAGTTCATTAAAACTCAGATTTCTGGATCTTATCCCAGTGTTTCTGGATCAGTACTTCTGGGTGGGTCTGAGAACAACTGAATATTTTATGCTGTATGTATCCATTTGATTTAAAAAAACAAATTTTATTTATGATTCTGAGGTAACATGTTATAAGAGAATTTCAGATTTTAAACCTGAAAGCTACTTTGGAAATCACCAAATCCTAGAATTTCTTAAACTGGGTTTCAGGATGTGGGTCAAATACTTTGAATTCACTGAGGGTGTATGAATATGCTGTCTATAAGTGCACTTGTGCATTTTCCTAGAAAGAGGATGCAGAAAGCTTTGTTGAATTCCTAAAGGGGTCTCTCTCTGACTCCAGAAAAGAGCCACTGAAGTTAAACCCTCTCATTTTCTCCTAATGTCACTTAGATTCAGAGAAGTAGCTTGACCACAGTTACATAGCTATTCTAATTAAACAGGGACTAGAGCTCAGGTCTCCTAACTAATGCCTTTTGATTTTTAAGTATTCAACTTTGGTTTCCTAATGCTAGTGTCTTTTGAGTGTCAAGCATTCTTTCAGCCAATGATATAACATTGAACTTTTATTTAAAGAATTTCATATAAATATAGACATCATCTTATATTTCAATGGCCTTTATCTACCGATCTTTATTTTTCATTAGTTTCCTCTTGGTTTGTTGTTGTTATTGTTGTTGTTTTTGTCATTTCCAAGTTTCCTGGAGTCTTTGTTACATAGGGAAGACTAATTCTTTCCCCATAAGCATTTATGAATGCAATCCTCAGTGACATGAACCACCAGAAGAAAAATATCAAGAACACCCTCACGCTGATTAAAATTATCCCAAAAGAGAATGACAGTGGCGATATGATTATAATTAAGTCTAAATAAAGACATAAACAAAGAATCCTAGGTGTTACTGTTCCATAAACATTGTGACAGCCAATTCTTTCCATGTCTCAAAATTTTCTATAATGTGAATAAAAAGTTTTGGACCATTAGTTGATTACTAATATCCCTTTTACCTTTAAATTCTGTAATTCAAAGCATCAAAAAGATCCTAGATAATATTTCCTAGCTCCCTAACTTTTTTCCCCTAAGTATTTTCTACCTTTGCCCTGCCTCACTTCACACCCAAAATGAAAATTAAAATGGTATCTATGTGTGTAGTGAAGAATTAACCTTACCCAAAGAGAGATCTAGCCTTTGCCCTCAGCTATTGGACAGGATCTCCGGGCTCCTGGAATATTCTGTTCTTTGTTTGCCTAGGATCTTTGGCCATAAGACAGTCTAACAGTGTGACTTTCAATGGGGACTTTGGAAGTTGAAGTTCTAGCCTCTGGAAGAATTGGAGACTAAAGATATTAGCCTGATCTCCAAGAGAGCTAGAAACTAAAGGTTAGTTATGCAGGCAGTATGTGATTGAACCCCAATAAAAACTCTGGATGTTAAAGGCTCAGGTGACGTTCTCTGGTCAACATTACTCTGTGTGTATTTTCACACATTGTGGTCAGAAGGAGATATCATTCATAACTCCACATAGAGAGGAAAGCTCCATGTTTGGACCCATCCCAAACATGCATGCATGCATCACTTCCTTTGGCTGATTTTATTTACCCTTTCTCTGCTACAAATGGACACTTGAATAAAATAACTTTCAGTGAGTTCTGTGAGTCTTTCCAGCAAATTACCAAAACTGAGTGTGGTTCTGGAAAACTCCTGAACTTCTGCTGTCAGAAGTGAAGGTAGCCTTGTGTCCCTCAGACTCTGCAGGTTGGCTAACTCTGGATACTATGACAGTATATTGCTCTGTTCTGTATCTCTATCCTTGTTAACTTCATTTATTACTGAATAAAATCAAAATTAAAAATCAGGTATTTCTAAAGTATTGTGAGTTATCAAAAAATGTCCTTCCATATTATTTATTTCTATAAATCAAGATAAGACACTGTAGGAACTTCATGATTAACAGTCAATCAGGATTTTTTTTCTTTTTGAAATTATTTATTGGTTTAAAAGTTGCTTTCGATATGATATAAGCAAATGTTTTGAAATACAAGTGAAAACAAATGTGGGAAATGAATACTATCACTCACCAACTTATGTATAATTGTGACTTTTTCAGAACATTGGCTTGCTTTTATATACAGAAGAATGAATAAAAACCATGAAAAAGACATGCTCTAATGGATAAATCATAATGATTTTATACTTCTAATTAATGTAACAATAATACATTCTAATTTATGAATTCAAAAAAAATCTCAGTTACTCTACAGTGCTAAGTAAATAATCAGCGCCTCCATAAACACTGTGATAAACCTAACTGTTGACCTTTCCAGGTTGGAATTCTTAATAGGACATGGAATAATGTGTTTTTAGTCCAGACCAACAGGCTGCAGTAAAAGCTTTTATGAATAATAACGTTTGAAGTTCTTCTCACAGAATGGAAAGAAAAATATGAGTGTTGACTCTGGCAGCTAACAGCATATGCTTAACCACTGATCTTTCAGTGAAGAGATGGACAGAATCACAACTGAACATGCTGTATAATCAAAACCAACCCAATGTTCTTCATAGCTCTTTACATTTGGAACACTTCATCAAAAGGATCATTTGCACAAACTGAACAAAGTAATTGGTTTTGAGCTACATAACGGCTCTCTTCACAAATGGGACTTTACAGTACTTTAAATTAAGAAGCTGCAAGAACAACAGCAACATCACTATAAAAATAATGTCTTGCAAAAGATTAAATAAACAGGGCAATCCTTTAAATACTTATTGCAAAGCCAAAAGATACCTTTTACTCTACAAAATGGCTCAGGCAGATAAGAGCATATTGTGAGATCTCATCTTTGGGGAAATTGACATACGCCATAAGAACCAACACATCACAGAACCGTAGAAATCCTTAGAGTCATATATTGTCAAAGGCTAAGGTCCAACTAAAGACCAAGTTCATATTAAGTTTTCAACAAAATATATCCTGTGAAGATCTAATAAACAAACAAAAGATGTCCTCAAATGGCTCTGAATATTTAAAAAAAGGAAACGGTTGGAGACATTATCGTCAACGGGCTGAAGCAGGCGCCTGACTTACTCCAAGACTAGGTCAGATAAGGTGATGCTTCCTTTGAGGAGCAGTGTTACTGTGCACCCTACTGCTGTCATTTAAACAATCTTTAGTCAGTGACTTTCCCTGGAGGATGCAACTGAGGGTTCAAAAGGGGATGCAGACTTCGTGTGGTCCCCTCCCACGGATTCAGTTGTTTGTGTAAAATAATTGCCTTGCCAAAGGCCTCCCTCCAAAAGATTCTGATCTCCATTTATAAACAGGCTATTCAATTTTTTTCAAGAATAAAATATTCATAATATCAGGAAAATATTTTTAATCAAAGCAGTATAGTCCAAGTAAAAATAAGAATTTAAAATTATACCTAGTATCATGTAATATAACCATTAATTAGTAATAATGTTATGTCATATCTCACTACCATAAAAATATTCTAAAAAATAGAATATTAAAGTGTTATTAGAAAGAAAATTATGGAGGCACAAAAATTTGAATGAAGAAATTCTCTCAAAAGTTAATCTCTACATGTGTAATTAATTCATAGTTACATCATAAATAGAAGTTGGGTGTCACCTGAATACTCATTTACTTGAGGTTAGATGAAAGTTAGAGGAAGTATGGAAAAAGGAGCACATGTCTTACAGACTACAGTTCACTCTCAAAGAACATAGATACTGATAAAAAGTTTGAACACTGTATTTTTAAATTACATGCTGTAATCATTTAAATAATTTAATTAAAAGTATCACCTATGAAACAGAAGTTTTAAGTGTTCTGTAATTTTGGCAATTTCATTTAAATTCACTATCATACCTCTAGATTTTACAGAAGAAATAACTTACAAGGTAAAATTAGCAAACATAATAAAGCAGCTAATTTAAAACTGAGTATATTAGATCCTACAAAAATATAGCTTTACCAGGACTAGAACTTATTCCACCAAATTTGCCCTTTATTTGATTAGTAAACTTTCATCTTCATCACCTTTATATTCAAACTTGATTCAACTAAACTAACATTTATTTGTCATATTGAGAACTCCAAAAGTCATCAGCTTTGTTCTCAAAAGAGATTCCAGTGCAGTTAGGAAAACCAAAGTATACTGGAGAACTATGGAGTAACTCAACTTACGTTAATTAGAATTATGCAAAACAGTCACAGTATTTAATAACACTTTAGCATATCACTGACCTCAAGATAAAGCAAATATTGTCTCCCTAGAAAATAAGAGTACCTCACAAGTGTAGTAAACTGTGTTAGGGAATATGTTGCCTATTCATTCATTCATTCAACAATATATTTATTGAGCATATATTTTGAGCCAGGTACTCTACCAAGAACTGAATATAAAACAGTAAATAAAAACAAAAATAAAGTTTTACCCTCATAGAAATTACATTCCAGGCTAGATAAGAGTTTTTACCTTTTTCTCATATTTAAGTCTTCAACTTCTCCCTCAACACTTCTTTTCTGAATTTGGCAAATAGCCCAGTAGGGACTCATAATAGCATCATATCCATTTGGCAACAATAGTTCATTCAGCATTAGACATATGACCCAAGTAAACATAATAAGAGTCCTTCTCTGGAAATGTTATTTCCACTTAATTTAGTTTAAGTTTCTGTCAAGTCGATTCAATCCTTACTTATACAATAAGTGTGAATAAGTTATCATTAAATAGATAAATTCATAGTGCTAATAAAATTTAAAGTAAAGAGAAATCACTGTAGTTTATAGCTCAGAGAATCCTCAAGATAAGTAGGAAAAGAGGGACTTACTACAATTTTTCAAGAAACTGCAAGAAAGAGTAAATTGTGAAGAACTCTTGGTGAGCTTTCATAGTCAGTGCTGCTCCCTGTAACTCTGAGGCCAAGCTAAAAAGCACTGTGCTGTTTCATACACTGCTCCCCTTTTCAATTTGTAAATTAAGATCATTGGCTCCATATTGTCCATAAGGACATAAACATATCTTAGATAAACTGCTCAAAATAATTTTTTTCACAGCTGTCATTTAAGAAGTAAGTTACTACAAATAATAATATGTTCTTACAAACTATCAAACGATTTTTTAAAATATCAAATTTACCAATAGTAGTAATTAAGATGTAAATGGTAGTCCTCAGTTAAAAATAGCTTAAATCTTTCACAATTGAGGAAAATGAAATTCATTTTAAGCTCTTTACATATATCATTTCACATAACTTTAAAATGTCATTATTTTTAATTCTGTAGGTGTAACTATCCCCAATAAAAATTATTACATAGCATGTATTTTGGGTCTCCATCAGGAGTCAAAGTGTCAAATGTTAAATGCAGATGCCAAAAATCTATTGTAATCAAAGACATGCGAAGTAAATTTAGCATCCACCTCAAACACCCTAAAAAATCACCAGGATTAATTAATAGATAATGTAAACTGGCTATATTCTTCTTTCCTCACCAACCCCTTTTTGCATATCTTAAAGCTACTCGAAGCCTCCTCCCAAAGATAACCATTTTTCCCCGAAGGCATACAAGTCAGCATGCTCCTTTGCTAGAACCATTATTTATAGAGATCTTTATTATCTCTTAATAACATTTAAAAATTAAGTTGAAATTTGTTGGTTATTAAAGACTCTGATAATTAACATATGGTTGTTGATGATTTTGTTTGTCGATACATGAAATAGTGTAAAATGTCTTAATCAAGATTATCAATAATAAACATTCCGAAATTCATCTATAGTAATGAGAATTCTTTAGGAAAGGTAATATGCAATTAATCAATAAGTAAACAAATAAATAAACAATAAATATTCCAAAAACTTTCTATTTAATGTTTTCCTAATATAAAGCCTCTTGATTTTTAATCCAAACTTCAGAGAATATGTTTATCTCTCAATAGAAAAACTTTGTTTGATGGCTATATGGAAAATATTTATATTTTCATCCCCAAAACTCTATAAAATACTTTTATGAAAATGATGTGCAGGAAAAGACCCAAGTTGCAATGCAAATACAATTGGTATACTGTCAGAATCATACGTTGATATGGGTGGTGCTGAGAGCAGCAAAACAGTGTCACACTCAGTGTTACCCTTTCTCTGTCATTGTGTCTTGTCTTCCATGATGCTTTAAACATGTACATGTTTTTGTCTAATGTTGTGTAATTAGTACACAAATTTTTGAGAAAACATTGAAGAAAATTTAGCAATTTAAGTGAGAAAAGTGATTAAAATGGAAGAAAATAGTTTTCTGCATAAAAAGCAACTAATTTTAACAACCATATAAATGCTTGTAGATCAGAAATCAGTGTTTTAGACATACTAAATCCCAACCAAATAGTTGGTTACTCTAATATGGGTTCATATTTTAGTTATATTTTGGGAAATTTGTTTTGAGTCTTAGGGTTTATATGTAATATAGAATAATATTTTCTTTCTAAAATAATGGAGGAAAAGCTCTTGCTACTATCTTCATGAAGTATATTTATTTAAACAAAGTTTTCTGCAATTAAGTTATTTCATAGCATAGAGAAAGAAAAATATTTCCAAATTATTTATTATTCAGCATAAAACTGTAGGCCATTCTTCCTTACTTTTAATGCAAATATCATAAATAAAGATTAAAAGAGCATTAAAAGGAAATATAGAAAAACTGCATCAATTATAATTCATGTAGTAAGAAGTCAGATAAATAAAGATCTTCTCCATATAATACAAAAAGTCATTTAAAAAATTATACATCTCTATATACTTTTTTTAAAAGCAGAAACATTATATGCTTAATGGTATAATATTACAAGCACTTATACTAAAGTCAAGAGTAAGGCAATCATCACCATTACTGTTTTAAATTATTTCAAAAGTTCAATCAGTGTTACGAGACAAGAAAATAAAGTGGGAGGCAAACTTTTTATTATTTGTAGTGGTAGTTTGTAAACTTAGAAACCAAAAACAACAGAAATTTAAATGAGAATTCTTTAATATGGAATAGTACAAAAATCAAAACCCTTCACTTAGACAAATAATAACCAGTTAAGAAGTATAACAAAAGAAAAGATTTTATGTATAACAGCAGAAAATAACATTAATATTTAATTATAAACTAATCTAGAAATAAATATAATTGCATGGAAGAAACATTAAAATTCACTTAAGTATTACAAATAAAAATCTGGATAAGTGAAAAGAAATACCTTTCTCTTGTATTGTCAAATTCAGTATTATAAAGATTCACTCTTTCAAAATTAACACATAAATTAATATCATCTCAATAAAAGACCAACATATATTTCACTGTTCTTGTTCCTTTTTTATGTTTTTTTTAACTTAAAATAAATCTAAATTCATTTGGAAAAATCAACATATAAAACATCCCCAAATAATTTAATTTTAATGTGTGATGGGGAAAACTCTTCCAGTAACATATTGAAATATACTATGAAACTACAGTAATGAAAACAATGTTGTTCAAGCACTGGTATGTATGGAAAAATCAATGAAGTAGAATATATTGGTAAAGAACAGGACTCTAGTGTATATGGGGATTTAGTATACGATGAAGTTGGCCCATATTAGTCAGAACATTTAGAGTTACAAGTGAAAGACACAACTCAAACTGGTTCAGGTAAAAGGGGGACTTTTTTGGCTAATAGAACCATACCATGAAAATGCAAGATTTGTAGCTGGGTCAATGGAAATCAGGGAGTCTTCTTTCTGTGAAGATCCCTAGTAATTGTCACAGAGCCTGGCACAGGGAAGACAGGTGATTACTTATCTGTTTACTGAGTGCATAACTTAAGCAGCCTGGATTCAGTGACAAGAATGGGGATGGGGTATGCAGTGGTAGGTAGGTATAAACTTGATTCTCAGTCTCAATCATGAGACAAGAAGTAAAATTGTGTCCAAAAATGTCCATGCCTCAAAAGAAACACAAAACTGGTATCAGAAGAGGGAAAAATACTAGACATGCCCTTGGTCAGGTTTGGGACATAGAATTGGTGGTGGCGGGGTGGGGGGAGATGGGTGGAAGAAGCAAGGCTACAGATGCACAGATTGAAAACTAAATTTATTAAGTGGCAGGAGCAAAGTACAATTTGGAGAGAAAATCACATTTATAAAAGCAAATAAAAAACACTTATAAAAATAACTTGTAAAAAGTCAAATGCATGATATCAATCAAGAAAATAGCTCTAGTTTTAATAACCAGAAAATTTTTAAAGACCTACTATTTATTAAGTGAACTTGCTAAGAAATTTAGCAATCAACAACACTGTTGGATTGGTAATGTTATCATTCGCATTTTATGTGAGAAACTGAATCTCAGAAAGGTAAGCAAGTTGCCCAAGATCACATAGGTAATAAATGGTAAAGCTGTGACTGAAGCCCTAGCTCTCTGGCTCAAGAACTCACACACATAAACTTTACACTGAACCTAAGGTGTATGAACATACTTGAAGTGAGAACTAAATGAATTAAAAAAATTATTTTAAACTTATATGTTCCTTGCATATGTACTTGTGTCTGTGTGCGTGTGTGTGTGATCTCACACCACAGCACTAGGGCTTAGAAACTTTCATGTTCTATTATTGTTTAAAATCAAATCTAGGGCTTCCCTGGTGGCGCAGTGGTTGAGAGTCCGCCTGCCGATGCAGGGGACACGGGTTCGTGCCCCGGTCCGGGAAGATCCCACATGCCGTGGAGTGGCTGGGCCCGTGAGCCATGGCCGCTAAGCCTGCCCGTCCGGAGCCTGTGCTCCGCAACGGGAATGGCCACAACAGTGAGAGGCCCGCGTACTGCAAAAAAAAAAAAAAAAAAAAAAAAAAAAAATCTAATCTAATCTGCTTTGTGCTTCCACCCACCTAGGTGGCAAGAAATTCAATGTTGGTCATATTGTCCACTACAATAGCTCAGTAGAATCATACAAAACTTCCAGGCTTCTGTGGTGAAAGAAAACCAGGAAAAATGCCCAGTCCATACTCTATGATGGTTACCATCTTTACTATTGCTCTTTCAGCCACATTGATGCTAGTTTAGAATTCTAAAACTACCATCTATCTGGTATGCCCTGAGGCTTCATATTGACTTGGTAGTGGGTCTTAAATGCCTCTCCACTCATCTCAAGCTCAGTCCTAGAAGTTTTTCCTACTTCTGCCAAGGTTTTATATCCACAACTGCAAGAGCAGTCTGCATGAAATGTCCAACTTCCTTACCAGCAAAGCAAAAGCCTATTATGTTTCCTTGAAATCTTGGACCACTATCAGAAATGTTCCTTTTCTCTATAGTTGAGCAGTAGAGTCTTGACTCAGATTCATGCTACTCTTCAGTCTTCAATTTTGTGCTATAGCTCAGGCCACCCCAAAATGGTGGACAAAGGGATTGTCCAGATACCAAAGTATTGGGATATCAAGAGGCCTACAGAAGCACACCCACAGGTGGCTTAAAGGAAGACAAAGCATCAAGTCTTCAGTTGAGATATAAGTCCCTATCTGTCCTAGATGGTAGAGTACAAAGTTGGGTCACTAAAATCATCTCTCATGCATGATTCCCCTCTCTCCTGGAGTGGACCACCACTTCCCCCTCCTTCTCTTATTTAATTAGCTTTTTTTTTTAAGATTTTTTTTATGTGGATGATTTTTAAAGTCTTTATTGAATTTGTTACAACATTGCTTCTGTTTTATGTTTTTTGGGCTTGGGGCCGCAAGGCATGTGGGATCTTAGCTCCCTGACAGGGATTGAACCTGCGCTCCGTGCATTGGAGGGTGAAGTTTTAACCATTGGATTGCCAGGGAAGTCCCTTTAATTAGCTTTTGACATTGAAAACGGTTGGAGGGAGGGGTTCAGTTCTACCAGGTGGAGCTCAGAGTGGAGAGTTTACTCAGAGCAGGTGCTCCCTGTGCCTTTTCATGCTGGGCCTGAGCCACATTCCCTGGGTCTATGTCTACTCTGACCAAGGCCAAGTCTCCAAACTGTCTAGCCTCAGAATCAACATGTAGAAATCTTTTAACCAGCCCTCTGGTTGGCATTTAAAAAGCTGAGCTGATCAGAAGCTTGTTCTAAACTACTCACAGTCAGCCACAGCACTGAACACTTCTGAGAATCAAATAGCCTCAAACTCTGAGACACTCATCCCATTTCATCATTGTTAGTGTTCCATGACCTCAGATAATTTCCATTCCCCTAGCAGTGAATTCTTTCCAATGTCTTCTCAATCAACCCAGAAGTTTTATCTTCTTCAAAAATCCTTAGTTTGGGAGAGTTTATTATTTTCTTCATTGGAAAAGCAGTCTTCTCTACTTCTAGTCATAACATTTCAGCCTATGTGTAAATGATATTCAGGTTTGGAGAATATGGAAGTTTCCACAAAATACAACAGAGGGCTCCAACTCATTTGATCTGAACTTTAGTCAGAAATACAGCTTTCATTGTGATCCATTATACAAATTTATATGTATTTATAGGTGTATAAAATACATATAATAAAAATAAAGCAATAGACTCTTACTATATGTGATGTGATCAGATATTTCCATTTTATTCTATTGTACTCCATTTGATGTCTTAAACAATGATTGTTGTGATTCTCCAAATTGATTTCATAATTCACTAATGGGTCCCAAAAGGCAATTTGAAAAACACTTCTCTAGGACACCAAGGACATTGACTTGTGTGTGTTCCTCTCCCAGATGGAAATGGTTATTTCTGAAATTTAGAGTCTAAGATGGGGACCTAAATATCCACTTTTATGCTCCCCCTACTTCTCTGTAGTCTCTTGGAAATCAAAGAGAAATTAATTCAAAAAGGCTAACTTATCTTCCCTTACCGACCATTCTGCCAATCTTTACATATATATTC
Organism: Pseudorca crassidens; assembly: GCF_039906515.1. Lineage (NCBI taxonomy): Eukaryota > Metazoa > Chordata > Mammalia > Artiodactyla > Delphinidae > Pseudorca > Pseudorca crassidens. Next base: position 90,772,326 of record NC_090297.1, read on the forward strand.
ACAGTTCTTAAAATATTCTATAAACTCCCTTCACATTTAATCTCATCTCAAAATCCACAGGGCTTTATGAGAGTGCCCACTATCCATTAACTGTCCAAAATGGTAATATTTACTATCTCAAAATTAACTGTCCCCAATTCTAAGTATTATAATTAGTCTTCCTTATAAATACATGTCGCACAAAACTTTTTGAAAATCCTCAATTTGTCCCATAAACAATTGGTATTAATTTTACTTCGTAATATTCAAGTCTAAGAAATTTCATGTTGATTCATCTTTCTAAATCAACTATCGTCCACAGCTCTACATAGCTTGCTGGAAAGTAAATTCAATTCAGTCAATAATGGAATTCTTCCCCATGAAATATTTTTTAAAAATCCTGACTTTATATGATGTCTGAAAAACAGTCCATCATTATTTCCACCTTATCATCACTCCTTTAGCTTCACATTGCTGTAATTGAGCAATAAGGTTGACTGCCCCTTAGGAACTGGTTCTCTCTGAGTTTAACCAAACTCAGAGATTCCTGTCACCCCAGTCCTCTCCACTGGCCCCTATGTGGCAGCACACAGCAATCTTCAATCCCATTCCCAACGTGAGGTAATATATGCCATCAGGACACAGGTTTCTATAGCAAGCAAAATGCCAAAGCCCCCTCTGCAAACTTCATATAACTTCATACCCTTGGACTAGCCACATGTTTCACTCCCACTGAAAACTCACTTTCATTGCCTCCTTCTCTGGGAAAATTCAGCCTAAAAACAGTATTGTTCATTCCCTCTTGAATGTGTTACTTGTGGAAGCTCAGACCTTTAAAAATATAATGAGGACTTCTGACTTTTGAGGAATGGGGTGAACATAGAGAAAGAAGATGCTTTATATTTTCCTCCTAGGTTTCCACAACAGCAAGGAAACCTAGGATACCAGTTTTGTGTGTGTGTGTGTGTGTGTGTGTGAGAGAGAGAGAGAATATGACAGACAGTGCGGTGATAGAGAAAGAGAGGTAGAGAGAAAGAAAGAGGGATGGGGAGAAAGGAAGTTCTTGTTACAAATTCATTTTAAGTACTTAAGACTGCCATCTTTTGAATAGTAGGAGAAGTTTAATAAGGCAGCATAGAAAAAAGCTACAGAAACTTTTTACAAACATTTTACTTTCTCTTTGTTTCACTAGAATAAATATGAGATTAGAGATTAGATTTCTAATTAATTTCTAAAATTAATTTAATTTCTAAAATTGTATGCCCCATTGAATACATATGAGATTGAAAACAATGTATTAGAGTATATAAATTAATACCAAGAGAATTATAAAATTTTGCTTTATATTACTTCATAAAGAAAATGCTGTTTATATTTTCTGAATAAGCATAGCATTTGATATTTAATCGACTTTGCATTTGTGAGACTTCAAAAGTGGACCTAGTCTAGATTAAGATAACCACAACAGTAAATAGGATAGCAATCAGTCCTATGTTCTCAGCATGTCCATGAAATGCACACTCATCCTAAGCAATCAAAAGAATTGAGAGAGAAAGAGAGAGAGAATAAATAAAATTGAACAGTTACAAAACTAAGGAAATTAAAACTATTCTTTTGCTTGCCATAGCCATTCCAATGATCTAATTGACTCCATCTATATTTTTTCAGTTGGTTTCTTTCATTTTTCAAGGTTAACTTTACAGTGGTGTTTTCCAAGTTTCTGTTTCAGCTTAAGAGTGTGCAGTGTTTTAAATGATCAGTTCTAAAATTATTAAAAACATATTTGCTTTTACTATGGATGACCAAATTTTTATGTGTGTGAGTGGCACAAACACACACACAGCATGAATATAGAAAGAATGAAAGTAAAGGAGAAAAGAAGAAAAGAAAAAGTTTATCTTAGAGTTTGAATGGGTGTGGAAAGGCCCAATTGTTCATATTAGTGCTTTAGTTCATTTTGAATTTATATTAATTTCACTAATAACTTTTGCAAAGTTATTATGCAGTTATAACACCCAAATATTAGTAGCCTACAACAATAAAGGTTGATTTCTTCCTCATGTTACTTGTCCTTCAGAGTTCATTTGTACTTTGCTTCATATTGTCTTCATTGCAGGGCCCAAGCTGAAAGAATAGTCCTATCTTGTTTTTATGACAGAGAAGGAAGAGCAATGTTGGAAGCACGCAATGCTGGGAGAAGAGATATACACCACTTTAGTCAGCTTTAGTCTTCTACATGGAGGAAGAGAAATATCCAACTCTAGCACCCTTTAGCCTTCTTGTCCCACCTAAAGGACTGAAAAGCATGTGCAAAAGTACAATCTAGAGGCACAGACTCACTAAACGAATAAGACTTAATCACAGGACTATAAAATACTTCCCTTTCCCCCACACCTTACCACCAAATTACTAAATGTCTATTTACGGCAGTTCCTTTTACCCAGTACATTGAGCACAGCTATCAAGAAAAAAATTACAAGACACATTCAAAGGCAAAAGACACAGCTGGAAGAAACAGACCATCAAAATCAGACTCAGATATGACAGCAATGTTGAGGTTACCAAACCAGGAATTTCAAACAACTATGATTAATATGCTAAGTACTCTAACAGATAAAGTATATAGCATGCAAGAACAGATGAGCAATATAAGTAGAGAAATTGAAATTCTAAGAAAAATACAAAAAGAAATGCTAAGGATGAAAAACACTGTAACAGAAATGAAGATTGCCTTTGAAGGTCATATTAGTAGACTGTACACAGCTGAGGAAAGAATTCCTAAACTTGAAGATATCTCAATAGATAGCTCCCAAACTGAAAAAGTAAAGAAAAAAATGACTAAAACAAACAAAAAACCAAAAAGCAAAAAAACAGAACAAAATATTGAAGAACTGTGGTACACATTACAAAAAGCGTGACATATAGGTAATGGGAATACCAGAAGGAGAAGAGAAAAAGAACAGAATATTCGAAACAAAAATGATTGAGAATTTCCCCCAAATTAATGTCAGACACCAAACCACAGATCCAGGAAGCTTTGCTTTGCTTCCAGGAAGCTCAGAGCATATAAGCAGGATATATACCAAAGACAACCTACAGATATGCCTATATGATAGGCATATCATTTTCAACCTACAAAAAATCAAAAACAAAGAAAAAATCCTGAAAGAAGCCAGAGAGAAAAAATGCCTTACCCATAGAAGAATAAAGATAAGAATTACATTCACCTTCACCTCAGAAACTATGTGCCACAGACTGAATGGTTGTGCCCAGGCCCCCCCACCACTCAAAAAACTTCATATGTTGAAATCCTAACCCCCCACTGTGATGGTATTTGGATGTGAGGCTTTGGAGTGATTAAGTCATGAGGATGGAGCCCTGATAAATGGGTTAGTGTCCTGATAAAAGTGATCCAAAAGAGTAGTACATAGCAAAAAGATGACTATCTGTGAACCAGGAGGCAGGTCCTCACCAGACACCTAATCTGCAGGTGCCTTGATATTGGACTTCCCAGCCTCCAGAACTGTGAGGAAAAAAATCCATGTTGTTTTTTAAACCACCAGCTTATGGCATTTTGTTACAGCAGTCTGAATGAACTAAAACACCAAGAAAGAAGAGTATGGAGCGAAATTTTTAGTGTTGAGAGAAAAAAAAAATCTTAGAATTCTGTATCCTGCAACATAAAGACTTTTTTTTATCCTGAGAATAAAGACTTTCTCAGACAAACAAAACCTGAAGGAATTTGTTACCAGTAGGTCTGCCTTGAAAGAAATGTTGAGTTCTTTAGAGAGAAGGAAAATGGTACAGATAAGAAACGCATATCTATATAAAGAAAGGAAGAGCATCAATAAGTGAAGGAGAAAGACTGTATATTATTATAGTTTTAATCTGTATTCCTTTGAATACTATTAAAATAGTGTTATTTTTCCAAAGTAAAACAATGATAGTCACTTAGTAGCTTTTTTACTTTTTTGAATTTTATAAGTAAATAACATTCTTTTAATTAGTAAATAATTAATATTCCTACAGTGAAAATGTGTTTATTTCAACCAATTATGCTGCTGCAATTAGACATCATAGCCAAAATAAATAAACTTTGTATAAAACCTAACACCTTATATGGAAATTAACTCAAAATGATCACAGATTTAATTGAAAGATGTTAAATTATAAAATTGTTGGAAGAAGATGAAGAAAAAAAATCTTTGAGAGCTAAGACTAGGCAAGGAATTCTTGGACATGACATCAAAAATACAATTCACTAAAAAAATGTAATCAATAAATTGGACTTCATTAAAATTAAAGATTTTTCTCTGCAAAAGACTCTGTCAATTGTATGACAGGCAAGTTAAAAACTGAAAGAAAATATTTGCAAACCATGTATCTAGAATATATAAAGTACTCTTTAGAAAAACAGTCAAAAAGATCCGAAGGATGCAATTAGAAAATGGGCAAAAGACATAAACAGACCTTTCATCAAAGAAAAAATATAGATGGCAGAAAGCACATAAAAAGATGTTCAAAGTCACTAGCCATTAGGGAGACAAAAACCACAATGGAATATCACTATAAACCTTCTAAAATGGTTACAATTTTAAAATAGTGATAAATATCAAATGCTGATAAGGATGCAAAGAAACTAGATTTGTAATACATTGCTGATGGGATGCAAAATGGTACAGCTACCCTGGAAACCTGTTTGGTATTTCTATAAAACTATGTAAACTCATCACATGACCCAGCAATTGTACTCCTGCACATTTATCCCAGGGAAATTAAAACTTATTTTTACATAAAGTCCTATATATAAATGCCCATCGCAGTTTTACTGAAAATAACCAAAAACTGGGGGAAAAACATCCTTCAATGGGTGAATGGGTAAACAAACTGTGGTGCATTCATACAATGGAATATTATTCAGAAATACAAAGAAACCTACTTACACATCCAACAACTTGAATGAATCTTAAGGGCACTAAATAAGAAGCCAATATCAAAAGATTATATACTATATTATCCCATTTACATAACATTCTGGAAATGGCAAAATGTAACGTCTTGAAAACGACAAACTTTTCAAGAAGAAAACAGATTAGCGTTTGCCAGAAGATAGTGATGACATAATGGTCAGCACAAGGGAGTTCCTTTGTGGTAATGAAAAATTACTGTATTGTTGTAGTTACATGAAACTATACATAAATTAAAATTGTATAGGAATACATACACACATACATGAGTATATATAAAAACTGGTAAATCTGAATAAGTCCTGTAACATAGATAAATGTATTATACCAATTTCAATTTACTGGCTTTGAGATTATACTATAGTTAGGTGAAATATAAGCATTGCAGAAGCTGGGTAAAAGGTACACAGGGCTCTCTTTATTTTTTCAACTTCCTGTGAGTCTATAATTCTTTCCAATTGAAAGTTTAAAAATGTAAAATTTAACAAATTAAAATTTCTCAAACATTTAAAAACTGATATAAATGAGTTTAATAAAATTCTCCTTCCATTTGTTAATTTCTCAAGTTTAATATACTGGGTAATTTAAATACTTTAAATGCTATAAGAATTGGAACTTGCAGTCTCTGCTTAGTATGTACTAAGTGGAAGAGTGTTGTACCAAACCTAACATCTAGATAAAGCCAGATGACCTATTAAATCGTAACTTTTCTTGAACTTATCAGAGAATTAAAGTTGCAGGGCAATCAAATAGCCTGAAACCTGAGAAAGACAAGTACTTCCAAAGAAAGACAGGATACAAGCATTGCTTACCCAGGGCAGAGCACAGGAAGGAGAAGGAGCTGGCATTCAAAAACGGATAAGAACAATTTAGCCAAATTCGTAACAAATTGCTTAAATCTGAGTGTAGGATAGTGTGAGAGAATAGAGGCTCTTAGAGTCGGAAGCACCTCATCATATGGGCAGGGCTGGAGTCCAGAGAAAGTCTAATTTGTGGTGAAGATCTGGGGGAGGCGAACAGTCTAGCTGCGGAACAATAGAAAGTCCCACCTGGATCCTTCTTCTCTACAGAATAAAAGCTTAAGCCACTGTGAGAAGAGCAGCAAATTGCCTGTCCAAGTGACTAGATGAAGAACCATTTTGGTTGTGGGGAGAGGGGAAGGAAACTGAACAAATTTCACTCTACTTCTTCAGATTTATATACAGACAGTCCCCAACTTCACAATGTTTCAACTTAAAATTTGGTTCCACTTAAGATTTTTAGACTTTACGGTGGTGTGAAAGTAATACACATTCAGTAGAAACCATACTTCAAATTTTGAATTTTGATCTTATCCTAGGCTAGCCATATGCAGTAGGAATGATACCCTCTGCAATGCTGCACAGAGTCAGTGAGCCTCACCTCCCAGTCAGCTGCAAGGTCAAGAGGGTAAACAACCAATACACTTATAACATTTCTGTACCCATATAACCATTCTGTTCCCATGCAACCATTCTGTATACTTTCAATACAACAGTCAATACAGTAAGTCCCCTACACATGAACCTTCAAGATGAAAACTTTCAAAGATACTAACGTGCATTCGCACGTCCAATCACGTAAGTTAGTTCACATGTCTGGAGTACATTGCCATGTGTGTGCATCCTCTACAAGTGGTTGTGCTTTACTATACAGTACTGTATAGAGTACAGTAGTAAAGTATCTTTATTTCAAGCCCAGGATGTCTGGAAGCAAACATAAGAGCAGTGGTGATGTAGCTGGTACTGCTAAGAAGTACCAGCTGTTGTACTGTACTGATAGGGACAGAGTAAAGGGACAAAGTAGGTAATTAAATAGTTAATCTCACTAGAGGATCATAAGTAAAGAAAGAAGTATGGGAGACCCCTGTAATTTAACAATCACTCAAGAAAGCACATTTGCTTAACCATAAAACCAAGCAGGCTTGCTTAGCAACAAAACCATGCAACAGAAGCACGAACCATGCCCCAAAACAATGAAACAATGGTGGCATGAGACCCACATCCTGCCCAGTGAGCTAATGACCCCAAGGACATGCTCCCTGCACACACAAAAAACAGCAATTTATGGAAAGGTGACATTTCAAAGTGAAAGACCCTCATTGTACTGAGACCTGAAATAATTTTTCCATAGTACCATGACAGTCCTGGCTTGACCATGTAGGGCCAAAAACCTCCCCCACCCAACCTGGAGGAGGAGCTGATGATGGAAGCATGACGTCTACTCAAGAATGAGGAAGAAGGTGGTCTTTTCCCCCTCTCCACTTTTCCTTTGACTGTAAAATTGTAACCCACTAAGTTCTCAGGGCATAGCACCCTCTCGCCCACCTACTTATAAGTCTCACAAGTGTCCTATTCTAATAAATCACTTCTTATCTATCACTTTGCCTCTCGCTGAATTCTTTCTGCGCTGGGACCTATCGGACTGAGCTCCTCAGAGCCCCCGAAACGCCACCTAGCGGTTTCGGCGCTACTGTACTTTTCAAGGTACTGTACTGTAAGATTAAAAATGTTTTCTTTATTTTTTGTGTTTTTTTTTAATGTATTATTTGCGTGAAAAGTATTATAAACCTACCACAGTAGAGTACTATATAGCCGATTGTGTTAGTGAGGGACCTCGGCTAACTTTGTTGGACTTACAAACCAACTGGACTTAACGAACGTGCTCTCCAAACAGAACTCATTCGTATGTAGGGGACGTACTGTAAATTACATGGTATGTTCAACACTTTATTATAAAATAGCCTTTGTGTTGATGATTTTGTCTAGCTGTAGGCTAATGTAAGTGTTCTGAGCACATTCAAGGTAGGGTAGGCTAAGCTATGATGTTTGGTATGTTAGCACTTTCCACTTAGGCAAATTTAGATGGGTTTATTGGGATGTCACCCCATCATAAGTCAAAGAAGATCTGTATATATAAAGCAAATTATTAATAGGGCAAACAAGTCAATTAGATGTAGGTATAATATGTGATGGACACCTCACAAAATAACATGTGCAAATTATTAATAAACATAAGAAAAGATCCTCAATGCATAATCAGAGAAATGCAAATTAAAATCACAAAAAGTACTACTACATATCAATCAAAAGGACTGAAATTAAATATACTGATATCATCAAGTATTGGGAAGTATGTGGAACAACTGGAACTCTCATACATCGTTGGTTGGGAGTATAAAATGATAAAACAAATTTTGGAAAGCTGATAGAACAAATTTACAATTTGACCACCAATTCTACTCCAAGTTATTTACTCAAGAGAAGTGAAACCATATATCCTACACAGATTGTTTTCATGACTATTCATTGCGGCTTCATTCATAATAGCCCAGCAATGGAATCAACCCAAATACCCATCAATTGGTGAATAACAAATTAATGTATATATCTACAATGGAATTACTATTCAGCAATAAAAAGGAAATTCTGATATATACAACAACATAGATGAACATCTATCCTGTTAGAAAGTTTTCCTGAGAATCATCTGTACTCCCGTACTCTTTTTTTTCTTAACATATAAGGAAGGTAAGGATGCTGACAGATAAGCCATGGTATGAGAAAGCTTGTAATTGTCTGATACAGAAAAATTTCACCACGAGGGGAAGAATGCCCAGACCACAAAGCCAGGGGTAGAATAATGGAGGACCTGAGCAATTGGTGCCATTTAAATCTTTTAGTTTTCACACACACACACACACACACACACACACACACAAACACGCACCACAATAAATAAATGGGCCTAGTTCCCTTTTCTAGGTACCTAGGATAAAGCAAGTTTAGTGCAAGGGAAGTTTGCAAGTATATTATGGAACAAACTGTTTATGAAATACTAAATCTATCTCAGAAGTCATTCTGTAACAGGTAGGAGGAGACATACCAGTCAGAACATATATGAGTCATAGAAATGAAAATCATGAGATAATTAGACCCAATATTATAGAAGGCCTCATATACCAAATGGAAGAGTTTAAATTTGATGCAGTACTAGGGCTCCTCAAATTGTTCTGCCTAACTGTCCCTAATAGCAAAGAGGAACATAAATATTACTTAAAGCTACATGCCACTAGTTAAAATTACTTTGAAGTCTCATTTGTTATATTTAAAATTCAGGAGAAATTTGTATGTTAATAATCAATACAGGACATATTTATTACTTATCAAAGTATCAAACTTCTTCCCAAACATTCTTGTGATATTGACACTGCGTAAAGTATGCTGGGTTTATCCTGTGGCATTAAAGCATGCCACAATGTATCTCCTGAAGTACGCACACCATTGTTTCAAAAGGGTGGCATAGGCAATAGGTGGATTTTTTACATTCTTACACAGAGGTGAAAGTGCATGCTTAGAAAGTTTGCATGAAAAATAATGCCTCAGACTTTATTTTTGGCAAAGAACTTTCATATTTGGCCCTTACATTAACCTATGGCAGTATGGCAGAGAAAGTATATTCATGTCCATTTATAAATAGATTAGGAAATTGAGACATAGAGAATTGAAAGTGCACAGTTAATTAGCAGAAGAGCCAAGAAGAGAATGTGTTTTGTGACTCTGAATCCAATGCCAATTCTATAATCCCTAGTCACCCTAGAGCAAAATATACTATAAAACTAATTTATCTTGGATCACATTCAAGAGAATTTTGTTGTACCTATAGTAAAAAGATAGATTTACCCTTATAGGTCATCCTAACATATTCTCTGAGGTTTTCTAGTGTAGTAAGTTTTCGCATATCAAATTTGCTAGGTGATATCTGCTACAGAAACAGAGTGTTTTTCTTAATGCTGAAATGTTACTGATTATACTTAAAAGAATGAAACTGACCTGCCCAAATTCACTTGAGCAAAAAAAGAAAAAGAAAAAATGCCCCCCACCAAATCTCACTGAAACTAGTCAATATGTCAGAGACACATTTTTTCTAAATCATCTGAGAGTTCTCACTGCTATTTTCTTACTTTTTAGAACTTCAGTGGCCAAATACTCAAAGAACCCACCAGAAATGAGTAAGGACTCAATTGTATTCTTGCTCTAAGAATTACCTTGCTCTAAGAATTCTTGCTCTAAGATTACCCTCTGGTTGGTTGTTTGTAAGATACTAACTTGCTCTATTTGCACTCACAGAATTCTATCCTCCTTGCTACCAACTTCTGTCTCTCTCAGAGGGCCCACCTGTCCAGAACCACTAAGAAAGTTTTTTATTTTTATTATTGTTTTTTAAAAACACTTACTCCTTTGACTAGAGCCAGAAGCTTTGAAGTTTGTTGTTGATAACAAACCTGCACCTGATGGGCAACCTGGACATTTGACTGAATTTTCCACTTGGACTACCTCAAAAGCATTATCATACCAGTCTCTGGTTCCAATGAGGACAGACTTCCTGGAGTACTCTGAACTGGATTCTCTTGGCCTACTGGGCACAGAAAATCCTGCCAAATTAGGCTTGGATTCCTGGACTCCTGATTTACAAAAAGCACAGAGTAGCGTATTTGATATCCATGACCTTCTTTCATATCCACTGATAGCAAAAGTTGCTTGTTTTCCTCTGATCTTATTAGCAAAAATCCTTTGAAAAAAACAGGAAAGGAGTAGAGATGATAATAAGAGAATGAGATAAGTAGCTAACTTTGAAAGTAGTTCCCAAAAGAAATAAACAGGAATTTTGGCTTAGAAAGATAAAATTTTTTCAGGAATTGTATTTTTGTTTTCGTTTTTATTTTTCTTGATAACTAGGTTGACAAAATTAGGAAGCTAAGAATTTAATCAGTGTTCTCATAGGACTTATAAATGCCAATATATTTTTCACATATTTCTAGCATATGAGATTTCACTGATAAAAACCTACTAATTACATTTAATTTTATGTGTTTATGTTTAGGGATAATATTCACCATTTCTGTGAATAAAATTCATGGTAAGAAACCAGTGAGAATATGTGTTAATGATGCCTTAGAAACATATCCTGAAAAGGAATAAATAATTGTCAGGCAAAATAGTGATTTAAAAGACTAGTAGTTTCTAAACTTTGCTCAATATTGGAATCACCTGGGAATCCAGGTGACATTAGTACATTAAGAAGTACTAATGTCTGGGGCTTCCCTGGTGGCGCAGTGGTTGAGAGTCCGCCTGCCAATGCAGGGGACACGGGTTCGTGCCCCCAGTCCGGGAAGATCCCACATGCCGCGGAGCAGCTGGGCCCGTGAGCCATGGCCACTGAGCCTGCGCTTCCGGAGCCTCTGCTCCACAACGGGAGAGGCCACAACAGTGAGAGGCCCCCGTACAGCAAAAAAAAAAAAAAAAAAAAAAAAGTACTAATGTCTGACTCACACCCTCACATTCTTAGTTAATTCATATGAAGTGCAACCTGAGCATCAGGGTTATTAACAGCTCTCTAACTAAATAGCTAGTCTAGTGGAATCAAAACTACACTGAAGTCCTGAGTTCAAATCCAGTCTTTTTTCCTATGGACTGTAGAGTTTTGAGCAACTCAGATGACCTCTCCAAGTCTTTCTTTCCTAACTGTAAATACAGGATATTGATAATATATTTTCTCTCTCTTTCATAGGGATTTCACGGAGATTAAATAAGATGCTATACAGGAAGTCACTTTAGAAACTATTGCCAAGTTAAATGTAAAGTGATACATAAACATGAGTTTTATATATATATTTATATATAGAAATTTATTATGTATAAAATATATTATATATAAGGAAATTTGTTGTATTATATATGATATATAAAGATATTTATTATAATGAATTGGCTTACAAGATTATGGAGGCTGGCAAATCTAACATCTGTAGTGTAGGCAGGCAGGTTAGAGACCAAGGAGAGCTGATGTTTTAATTCAAGTCCAAAGCCCATCTGCTATAGAATTCTTTCTTGCTCAGAAGCAAGAAAGAATTCTTATTTCATTCAGGCCTTCAACTGATTGGATGACACTCACTCACATTATGCAGGTCAATTGCCTTACTTAAAGTCCACCAATTTAAATGTTAATCTCATCTAATATAACCCTCACAGATATAACACCCTATATAATACCCAGAATAATGTTGACCCAATATCTGGGCATCCCATAGCCCAGCCAAGGTGACACACAAAATTAATCATCACGGTATTATTATTACCATTTTTAACAAGCTACCTAAAAAGTGGAAGTACTAGACCAATTAAATATGTAGGATTACAACTACCGAGTTGCATTCTTGGGCCTTATCTTCACCTCAGCTTTGCTCCAAGTATGTTGACATATATTGTGATTTGAAGGACAACAAACAGAGCCTCGCTCAAATCATCAGGGAAAAAAGTCAAGGCTTCAACTATAAGTGATTTTCCCCCCCTTAACTCCGTAGTTACACCTCAGAAAAAATATCTGTTAGATTCCAGTGGCACACAAGACTGGCCATATGAGTAGGTGGTATGATCTGAGAAATACCAAGAGACCCCACCTGCCAAATATATCTTCCCTTAGGGACATTCCTGGAATTCTTATGGTTAGAGACAAAACAGAAAGACCCTTTTAAAATGCACTGAAGTGTTAGCGTATCATGGATTGGATTAACAGGTTGACTAGAACATGAATAAAAATAGCTTTTCAAGGTGGAAAAAATGGTTACTCTCTCATCTTTGCTCTAACAAACATGTTTTTCTTTACCAGGCAAATTCAGTCTGGCTAAATTAGTCTACTTCTTTACCTGAAATCTGATAGATCTTATACTATTGGCTATTATGACTTTACTACCTGTTTCCTTACTACCGTCTTTATATATTTCTAAACGGCCACATTTGGTTTTCCACAATAGAACCAATAATAAGCTTTAGAGAGATTTCCTCATTTTCTTAGTAAACATTGGTGGAGTTTGGTGTATCCTAGTTTTTATCAGTTAGAAAAGCATAAAGTTCAGATTTTAATCTAAAAAAAGGATACAAATTGCAAAAGAGAGCTGCCAAATCAATTGGTATACAATAATATCTGCAATTAAAGCTCTAAAGTGAAAGAGAGATTTTTTGACAAATATTTCTATGATGTTATAGGAACATTTTATAAATTTATTTCTTTTTTAAAAAATATTTCATGCAGCCCTGGAAATTAAGGACAAGGTTTCTATCCATCTTTAGCTCTTGAACCTCATCCTAAATATTAGTCTCTGAAACTCCCTGGAAAAAAATCACCTTCGTCCAATTTAAAAAATAAAGATATTTTCCCTCCACTGAAGACATATGTCTAATAGCCTCTTCCCAGGCACTGCTTCCTGCACTTTTTGACCTCATCAAAAGGTTCATTCTAACTTCACTGTGACCTTGGCTAATGCTGCTGAGCATTTATAACTTCCTTCCATAACTCAAAGCCTACCATCACTTCCAGAACTGACCCAGTAATCTAGTGCTCCTCTTTGAGTGATAGGTTCCTGCACCATGGACATCCTAACATTATTGAACAGGTGAAATACATGGTAGGTTATTTTTGGTTTTGTTTTTTGGGGAGGTATTATATACCAAATCAAATGTGCTCTCTCCAGCTGTTCAAGATGCAGAGAAAATTGCTGTACCACATGATCCTTATAGTAAGGCAGATTAAGTGATATCAGAATGTCTCTGGCTGATTGGAGCCTTTGGTAATTCATATTAAGAAAATCATAGCTCAGTCTCACAGACTTTGAAGCAAACTGCTTCTTTAGTAAGTAACTATTCTCCCTTTAAGAAACAGTTCTTGGTTTAGTATTGAAACAGATTGACCATGGAACAAGTAACTATGTGATTTGAGCTGTTCATCAAAATTGGGTAACCTATTAGGCACCAAAACATAAAGTTCAGCATGTAAAATGCCCTTATTCATTAAGTAGAAGTCAAGTATATATAGATCAGGCTAATAAAGCATCAGATGTTCTCACAGCACAGGGAAACTTTGCCATTTTTCCCACTGCTGCCATATTAAGAGGTAGAAGTCCTGATGGTTGAAAAACTCTATAAATATACTAAAAACCATTGACTTATACACATAAATTGGGTGAATGCAGCAAAAAGAATAAATCTTAATGTATGCAAATTTAAAAAAATGGTTTAGAGGATCTGAGAATCTCAGTATGGAAAACAGAATGTTATAAAAGAATCTAATGTATTATGAACCAACATGCACACATACTAACCAGATGTATGAACCAACCTCACTGAAGGGGGTGAGAGAAAGAAGTATTGACTTAAGACTTTAGAAAGAGTGGAGACTTGGTCTTAAAGGCAAAATGAACTGTACCTAGGCACTGTATTCTACTTGATGAAGTTGTTCCTGATAAGGGTACAAGTTAATAATTCTGAAATCACAACTGAACAATTAAGTAAGTACATGGCAGATTATGGAAGCCAAGTTTCTCACTGTTGAAGAGGGAGATTATAGATAGGCAAGGAGAGGAGACTATAGTGATCCATGTGATAATGGATTAGAGTTGAAGACAGTATAAACTCAAGTTTTGCTTAATATAGATACATATGGATACATATATATACACATACACACACAGAGACATATATATTGTATACAAACATATCTCAGTCTGTCAGCTGAGAGGGTCTAGACAACTCAATAGCAATGAGCACCCTTAATGCCAGGATATTGGGTTCTAACACTATTTTCCAATAAAAGGAACCTGGGATCCTCGGAGAAATGGCTGATTCTAGGACTGGGACAAGAAATATATAAGATAAGCCTGTAGTATCTTGTAGTGTACATCATCTTTGTAGTGTAGAAAGTAAGAAAGTATTTAAAAAACAAAACCTCACAATGTGGTTGGCATGCTAAAAAGAATACAGGAGGGGCTTCCCTGGTGGCGCAGTGGTTGGGAGTCCGCCTGCCGATGCAGGGGACATGGGTTCGTGCCCCAGTCCGGGAGGGTCCCACATGCCGTGGAGCGACTGGGCCCGTGAGCCATGGCCGCTGAGCCTGCGCGTCCGGAGCCTGTGCTCCGCAACGGGAGAGGCCACAACAGTGAGAGAGGCCCGCGTACCGCAAAAAAAAAAAAAAAAAAAAAGAAAAAAAAAAGAATACAGGAGCCACATGAAGAGGTCCCAATGGCCAAATGCTAGAACAATTTGAACAATAAAATTAAACAGTATTGGATTATAATCCAAAGTAAAAATAGAATCCATAAGTCCATGCTGATATAAACAAATGATTAAAAAATAAATAAATGGAGAAGAAACAAATCTGCCATACAAAATAATTACTATATATTTCAATATATGCTATATTAACATGCATAGTAATTTATATAAATACATAGAAATATAAAAATGTTGACTAACATATTTATATATATTTATAAAATATAAACTAACATATTTATATTTTTCATTACTAAAATGAAAAATTGTTTTTAGATACTCTACCCTCAAGGAGCAGGCATATATAACTCCTCACTCCTTAAGTATGGGCTGTGCATAGTGACTACTTCCAAAGTGTCTAGCATGGAAAAAGAGGGGGGAAAAAAAAGAATAACTTTACAGTGGAGAAACCTGAAAAACATTAGCTCAAGCCAGGTGATCAAGGTTAACATCAACAGTGATAAATCATGTTGATAGTATGTAGCCCTAATATGATGTAATGAGAATGACCCTTTACCTCTGTGGATTTCTCCAAAAAACATTATCCCAGTGTAAACATGAGAAAAACATCAGAACAATTCCAACTGAGGGACATTCTACAAAATACCAATATTCCTCAAACTGTCAAAGCCATCAAAAATAAAATCTGAGAAACTGTCACAGCCAAGAGGAGACTAAGGAGACATGACAATTAAATGTAATGTGATATCCTAGATAGGATCTTGGATCAGAAAAAGAACATTAGGGGAAAACTGAGGAATCTGAATGAAGTATAGTTAATAAAAATGTATCAATATTGATTAATTATGATAAATGTTCAATACTAATATAAGATGTTAATGATAGGGGAAACAGTGTAGAGTATGCCAGAATACTGTACTATCTTTGCAATAATTTTGTAAATCTAAATTTTTTCTAAAATTTAAAAAGTTATTAAATATTTATTTATATTATTACATTTTAAAATAATATTTTAAGATGGTTAGCTTATATGTGTAAGCATGTTGTGGTTGACATTTATTATCACTATAGCCTATCTATCGTCATTGTTCCCTAGAATGGATTAGATAAAGGGATCTTTACAATATTTTGAATTAAAATAAACTATCCACAATAGCACTATGAAAAAGTAGCATTATTATCCCCCTTTTACTGTTAGCCACACAATTGGTAAGTAGTGTATGTGAGACTCAAATCCAGGTACCTCTAACTCCATACGGTGTGGTTTAAAGTATTCTGTCAGACCTCTTCCCCACACCATACACATGTGGTAAAAATAAATAAATAATTTTAAAAAAGAAAAAGAAAAAAAACTATCAAAGATATGTACTCAGAGACAGTAATTTTTCTTTGATGAGTAAATGCACAATATTTTACATGTCAAATATTGTTAGTATCTATTATGCTAATTGTACCACATTCGGGCATAATTTTTATGAAGTCCAATAGACTTCACTTACTCTTTTTAAGATTAAGAAATAAAGTATGCTGTTCTCTTTTTTCCAAGAAATAATTAATATTTATTATATTTGAATGGCTTTAATAATTTTATGAAACTATTCACTTTTTTAATATATTTATAGTGAATGGATTACTAGAGATTAAACTAGCAAAGTATTTCTCTAAAATCTTGTAATTTTTATTTTTTTTCACTTAAAAAAACAGGTATTATATAAAAGCTCAAGAGTGTAATTTGTCAGTATTATTTTACTTACTTGACTATATAAAGAGCTATTTAGCTTTCAGCTAATATTTGGAATAGATATGGCTAGATATTTAAGTTCTTTTTTTCTTGAATTGTACAGGATAGAGTGAACATTGGATCTTATGTTTCTTAAACTTCTGCATTTATGTAAATAAAAATGATACCAAGCCAAGTAAAATTCCAGTTTGGTGAAGCTGAATTCCAACAGAAGAACAAGAACCCTTTCCACATGTACAGATGAAAGAAGTCTGGTAGATTCTAAGTCTTATTTTTTTCTTTTTATAACTACTAATTAGGAACAGTGGCTATAAAACAAAACCTAAATCTATGCAATGGAGAAACCTAATTAAGACTTCAGCTCTATTCTTCTAGGAATATATATGCTAGAAATACCTTATTTGGTTCTTAACTAGCATGAAAAATCTGATCTGCAAACCAACCCACTTCATAAATATAGTTGTAAATATCAAATTCCCCCAGCTCACTTTATGGTATCATGTTAAAATACTAGTAGGATCTAACCTCTCTTCTTAGATTATAACTCACTTGAAGGCAAAGACCTCAAACTTGCTGGGACTCACAATCAGCGTTTATGTAATAACCAGAAACTACAGTGAAAAATCCCTTCCTGAACTTCTGTGGTCATTCTCTAAAAGGCCCCAGTGGTACTCAAGATAACCTAATCAAATGACTAGGGACCAACTACTGCCTACTTCCTTCCAAAACATAATTTGACCAAGGCTACTCAATAATGGGATGGGAAAAGTCACAATATCAAGACTATTCTGTCACCCACAAAGAGATGTTGAAGTCATTTCTCTTCCAGTTATCAATAGTACTAATCTCTATCTCTCTAGAGTCATTGCTATATCCAAAAAGGACAAGATAATAATTTATAAGTGCACCAAAATTTCAAAAGTGTTTTACAGATATTAATTATCAGGTCTAACAAGACAGTAGGAGGAGCCAGTACAAATAACCAGCAGGAATGGTCCACACGGTGTGGGCCGGCGGGGTGGGGGGATTGTTCAGTGCCCTTCTAAGGCACATATAAGTACAAATACTACGTGAATATTTTTACCTGGGCTGTTCCCTCCAAACATTTTTAACAGGGCACAAACCCATTTTAGAACACCTGTA
This sequence comes from Pseudorca crassidens, assembly GCF_039906515.1. Classification (NCBI taxonomy): domain Eukaryota; kingdom Metazoa; phylum Chordata; class Mammalia; order Artiodactyla; family Delphinidae; genus Pseudorca; species Pseudorca crassidens. The sequence goes on from NC_090297.1 coordinate 90,790,241, forward strand.
CCTTGTTTGTATAACACTAAAAGATGTATTTATTGTCACTTATTTGATGAAGGCATTGAAACAATGTAAATCCAATTTTGTGTTTAATGTTACATAGATCTACATCAGTCCTTCTTCCCAAAGAAATGAGTCTGTCATATTTGCAAAGAAGCAACGTGATATTGCATAGTACATGAAATGACAATGGTCTCAATAGTGGGAGATTTTTACTCCAGCCATGACTTTTTTACTGGCATTTGCAAATCACTAAATCTCTGATTTCCTCAACTTACCTATATTTAAAATAAAAGAGAAAAATCAATAAACAGAAAAAATAAAACAGCATTTTTTCATAATAAGATAAATATTGAAAAACTAGAATTTACTGAATTAAAGTGAAGATTTGCAATTATTTTTCTCCTATGTGAAATTTTTATTATTAAAGCATTGTGTCCTATATTATATTTAGTTAAAAAAAAATTCTTGTCTCTTTAGTCTAAACCGTAAGTTCCTAGAGGCTAGATACACTTTCTCTTCTCTTTCATCATCCAAGTCAACTTCATGAAATAAGGCCATTGTCAGTCTGTTTCTCTCCATCTACTCTGAAATATTGGCACAAGCAAGAAGCCACCATGTGATTCTCCCCTAAAATCCAGATTGGTGTGACAAACTCCTCGCTTGACATCTATTGAATGTCTAGTTTTAAATCTAATATGCCCAATTGCAACCCTTGCTTGACAACTTCATTACTTTTCTAGTGCTGTGTAACAAATCACAACAAACGGAGTAGCTTAAAACAATACCCATTTATTAACTCACAGTTTCTATAGGTCAGAAACCTAAGCATGGAGTAGCTGAGTTCTCTGCTCAGGATCACATAAGGCCAAGATCAAGGTGCTGGCTGGGGTTATGGTCTCATCTGGAGGTTGGTGTACTCATCCAAACTCATTCAGATTGTTGACAGAATTCAGTTTATTGTGGATGTATTACTGAGGCCCCCATTTTCTTGGTGACTATCATCCAGGGACAACTATCAGCTCCTAGAGGTTGCCCTCAGGTCTTTGCTTTGTGACCCCCTTCCTCTTTCAGCATCTCAGTTTGCTCCTTGTTTGAGGCCAGCAGGAGAGTAACACTTCACCTGGTTAGATTAGGCCCATACAAGTTAATCTCCCTTTTTATTAATGCAAAGTAAACTGATTTGTAACCTGATCATGGGAGTGATATCTCATCCTACTTATGGTTCCTGTTCACACTCAAGGAGAAGAGTTTATACAAGGCATGCACACGATGGGGCAGGAATCTTGGTGGTCATCTTAGTCTTCTACTCACCACCCCAACTTACCCCCAAACTTCTTTTCTGTGAGTCTTCACATCACTAAATTGTTCAAGCCGAAAACCTCTTTTTCTCACAACCTATAATCAAGCAACCATGAAATTCTGTGAGCTCTACCTCCAAAACATAACCTGAATCTGTTGTCTCTTTCTCTCCATTAATTCTCTCTACAGTGCTTTCTTCATGCAAAGCAGAATGACTTTAAAAATAAAGTCACTCATCCCTTACTTATTTTTATTTATGACTCCTATGCAATCCTCATCCCCTAACCAGTGAAGCCTTCAGTCTCTACCAGAGACACTTGCAAACACCCCCTCATCCCCCACAAACACTGACCTGTGAGGCCCCACTCTGGTGCCCCAGCTTCTGGCCACCTTCCCGTAGTCACTCCCCATGCCCCTCCCCTCTCAGTGCTAAGAGTGCCTTCATGCCCTCTCCCAGTCCTGCTCCTGCCCTCTACTTCCCCAGAGGGGTAGATATTAATATTAACCTTCCTCCAGCACTCTCCCTCCCCTCCACCTCCCTGTAATGGGAGACTAAACTGCCTACATTTTGTAAATAAAAAAAAATATTCCCCTACTTTCATAGGCGAATGCAGAGGCCCTGGCTGGGTCCTTGTCTCTGTGTATAAATTGTACACACAGTGAAGAAAAATAATTTTTTTTAATAAAATCATTTTACCCTCTTTTGGCTTCATTCTCCACTTTGATTAAAAGTCAGACTCCTAAACAGGACCCACAAGGCCCTATGTGAAGGCCTCTCTGAAGGGATACAATTTAATATTTAAAAGACTGACTAGAGAGAGAAAGCTTTGTGACCATCACAGGAAAGAATATGCCAGGCAAAGATGGCTAATGCACAAATCCTGAGGCAGAGATAAACCTGGTATGTTTGAGAAACTGAAAGAAAATAGTATGACTGAGACCATTTGTAGTGGGGAAGGGATGTGCTAATCATAGTTTCTGATTCCTCCAGGAAAAATAAGTGTCAGGAAAGTTATTACATGACTGGTACCAATGTAATTCAGCAATGGTTTTCTCTGTCTATGTTTAAGTTGTTAGTTGTATGGGGGTGCTATGTTTAAGCTGTTAGTTGTATGGGGGTGCTTTGTGGATTCTTTGGAAATCTCTGAACTCTGAGGTTGTTTTTACCCTTTTTATTTTTTATTTTTTTGCCTCACTGTGGCTTGTGGGATCTTAGTTCCCCCGACCAGGGGTTGAACCCGTGCCCCCTGCAGTGGAAGTGTGGAATTTTAACCACTGGATGGCCAGGGCCAGGTATGTCCCTGAACTCTAGGTCTTATACCAACAGTTTCCTTGATAAGGGCAAATACATCTCCACTCGGTGGTTAATCGTGATACCTCTCCTTATAATTTATCTCTTTCTCTTGCAGTCACTACCATTTAGATAGGACTCTTGGAGTGGGTCTAAGGCAGCTCCAACAGGCTCTTTATTACATGGGCCACATCTGAAGCGGAGGAAACATGCAACTTTAATTTACTCTTGGTAGGAATGGAGTTAATTCCTACCTGCATCCTCTAATATACTGCCATAAGCAGCTTCAGCCAGACTTTGTTGTTTAGATTTCTTAGATGTGAATTAGACACTTGTGAATGTCTCTATTCCAAGCTGCAAAGGACGCTTATTGAGTTCTATTTGTATTCTTCTTGATGTTCCTCTCACCTGACATGAGGTAAGTGGGAAGCCATCTATTCCCATTTATGGGGGACTAATAGAACCCGGACAATTCTTTTCAATTTCCTACTTTCTGGCTGAATTATTAATTTCACTTACATAAACACTGACCTTTCAAAAGCTGATTTTTAATCACTTGACTTGTAATTCCTACATGAGTTGTATTGTACCTCTCTTTACATGGTGGGAATAGAATGCATACTTAAGAGAACAAATTCTGGTGCTATTTTGCTGGGGTTTAACTCCTGGCTTTTTCATTCACTGTAAGTATGACCTTGGTCAAGTTATTTAAACTTTCTGTGTGTCGGTTCCTTGATCTGTAAAATACAGATAATAACGGCAAAAATTTCATAGGGTTATTATGAGAATTAAATTAACTATATACACATGCTTATACACAGTTCTACATATATAGCCAGCTGCGTATACATACAAACACAAATACACACACAGCTAAATATATATATGCTGTATATTATATATATTATATATCAGTATATGATATATATCAGTATACACTTCTATATATATTTATATACATATATATACCAGTGTTTGTATGTTTACATATGTATTCATATTCACTAATAAATACTATATGTACTTGTAACCTACTATTTTGTTCTCATTGTACAAACTCGAGACAAAAATCTCATTTTAAGATGCCATCAAAAAGCATGAATAAATAAAATATGACAAATCATAACTAAAGTATGTATGTGCTGTGTGTTTCAAAAAATGTCTGAAATGCATATGAACACAAACTTTCAAACTCAAAAAAACCCTAAAAAGGCTAAAGCCTTTTCTTTAACAAAGTAGTTTGAATTCATAATTTTCCCTAATAGAGTGATCATTATTATTTTTAACTGTACAGTACTACATATGTATTGCACTTAACAAATGTATTCATTATGTTATCACATTGATCTAAATTGTCTCATTTGAGGAAAAAAGAAAAGGTATTTCACATGGCATTATTACATTTTTACTCATTCTTACATGGGAAGAAGTTGAAATTAAGAAACATTGTGAAACTTACATAAGGTGATCCAGAAAAAAGGAGATATAGCTAAGAATAAAACAATGCTTCAGCAAGTCCTTATCCAGTGATCTTTATACTATAGGACATTGCTCCCTAACCCAGATATAGAAATAGTCTATCCACTATATGTGACTACACAGAATTTTGTGCATATTTTATAAGATATACAGTTAGTATATTGAATACAAGACTTGTAGGATAAGTTAAAAATCACAATTCTGTTTTATCTTCAATGCCCTTTTAAGATTTATTCAATATGGGTAACCTTTCCTGCCCTTGGATAGGAAATTGGTTGGGTCCCATTACTTTCCAGCTTACTCTTAGGTAATAAGCAGTTCTATAACCCCTTAAGTCCCAAAGCATGGTGTCAGTTCAATAATTATAATATATAGATTCCAGGTTATTGATTAATGTTTCAATAGGCATTCAAATTAAGACTTCTATTCTTCCCAAAGCCTATGAGAACAATTGGTTGGCCCTTGCTCTTTTTCCTCACATGTCTCCCTCCTCACTAACTGGTTAGCAGCTTTCTCATATTCCTCCAGGGTCAAAGTAAGCAGGAAAAGTAAGAGAATAAAATTATTTTTCCTTGACTGATTGTGCCATATTCTCTGTGCCTGATATATGGCCAAAGCTTACTCTTTTACGGGATGATTTTGTGGATTTTGGAGGTTTTCATAGCTGTGGTGTTTCATTTTCCTAGCTGACCCACTCAGCCTCTAACGTCCCTGGAGGTTTCCCTCACATAATCTCAAACTACTGAAGTACCTTCCACAATTCCCATTAATCCTCTTGGGCAGTCTTTAAATGGCTTCCACAAAGCTTTGTTGCCCGCCATGGCCCATATCTGGTGTACTCACACATCCTTTGTCCCAAGTTCGAGGAGAACAGGCTAGTCTCAAGGCAACAGCAATACTCTCCTGGCTCTACACAAAGCACCTCATCAGTCTTTTTGTCATCCTCTAGATAGACTAGGTAATCATCTGTCTCCAGGTTGCAAGGCCCCCTATCGTCAGGAAACACATATAAAGCTCTCTGAATGGTCTTGTTGAAGCCTACTCTTTCCAACGTGAAGAGCCACATTATACTTCTGAAAAGAGTAGGTGAGGTTTACTGCATCATTTTCTTCAAAGAAATCCACTTCAAAGCATTGACACTTCTCTATACTCTGATAGGTTTTTATGTCCTTGAACTACCTGAAGGTTTCAGAAATCAGAAAACTGAGTTTCTGGATTTTCTTTTTTATGTTCAGCAAATGAGCAAAGTGTAAGGTCTCTATTCATTTCATAGCTCTTGTATTATTACTTCAGTCAAAATTAGGTAAAAATATTCTCATTTCAACAATCTGTTCTGCATGTATTACATTCTGCTTTGTATTATACATATTTGTATAAATATTATAGTCTTATGTCCCCTACTAAATGTAAGTTGTATTCTTCTTAAAAGCAGATACTGTGATTTACTTATCTACATAATATTCATGACATATAGATCTGTCCAGTAATTAACTGTTGAGTTGAATCTTCACACAGATCAACAGGGAAACCTGGCCAAGGGCTAATGCTTGGGGTCTGATGAAATATGCAGAGTGTAAGAGTTAAGCAATTAAGAATCAGATATCATTTTATATAGCCTAAAAATATATAATTTTTATTTGTCAATCACACCTAAGTTAAGCTGAAAGAAATAAAAATAATAAAAACATGAAAAAAGAATCAGACATGGAATTAAATTCACACTCTACCATTTACCAGCTAGTTGTATAACCTTGGACCTGTGGATTATATTTTCTAAGTGTTGGATTCTTTATGTGCAAAGTGTAGATAATAAAGCTTCCCTCACAAGGTTTCAGTGAGAAATAAGTGAAAAACTACATAAAAATCTTAGAAATTTTGGTTATTAATATTAAATTCATTATTACCCATATTTCTAGAAACATAATGAATCTGACCCAAAACAGAAATAGGCTAATATTTGTTTCCTAAATAGGTTCATGATTAAATAAAACAAATACCTCAGCAACTACCTGGGCAACTTAGTTATTAAAAAACAATTTTACTTTCATTATCTGAATTATGAGGCTAGTTACTTTATAGCCATTCTTTATATATTAGTGATAAGGAAGGAAAGAAAGAAGGAAAGATGGAAGGAAGGAAGAGAGGGAGGGAGGGGGCGTAAGGGAGGGAGGAAGGAAGGAAGGAAGAAAGTAAGGGGAAAAGGAAAGAAATGAAAGAGAAAGAAAGAAAAGAAGGAATTACATGAAGAATACTAAGGAGCAATATATTTTTAAATGATTTCATTATATTCCTTCAGGTTGAAAATAATAGTAAACTACCTGTATGAAGGAAAAAGCTATGTGGCTTATACTTTCTTTTAACATTATTAATCATGGAAAATGTGATAACATGTGTGTTGCTTTAAATATGGTATACTTCAGGACAGTTAGTTGGCTTATGTCCTCCAGGGTGGTTTCTGATCACTTAATTCAAAAGCCACTCTCTAGACAGGATTCATCTATATTTACTTCTAATCAACATCAGATACTTGTTAATGAGTTTAATTTAAATTGAATTTCCACTGATGACATTAGATAAGTGGATTAACTAAAATATGTAGACATTCCCTTCCCACCATTGTATGACCCAGTTATAACAATCCGCAAATCTTGCACCATTTAGCCCTTATAAATGATGTTCTAGGCTTTGTTCTTAAATGCACCTGTATTTAGCCAGTGATTCTGGAAGATTGTGGATCATCTGACTGACTAAAGAGTTAAAAATACTGCTCATTTGCCTCCAGTAAACCTTTATGCTCTTGCATAAAGGCACATGGGACAGAGTTGGGACTTCATGACCCATAGAACGGGATTGGGATTTTTTTGTGTCTGTTTGTGCATAGACATCTATATAGAGCAGAATATGTATTTTTTTGGTGACCTGGTAGCAAGATTGTAGATGGACTATATCCCTTCCCTGCCTCTAACAATTGGTAGGCATATATATTCACCACAAATAACCTAATATTTGCATATAAACAGATTGGGTTAAGTCAGTTTGCATCAGAAAATTGCATATAAATATGTAGTAGAAGTTGCAAAAGATAATAATAATAAAGCTAGAGATTCCCTCTTCTTTAAAGGGAATACTCTTTGAGAAATAGCCTTGAAACTGATATTTGAAGTTAGTAGAGCTCATTAAATTATAGATGGCTTACTGATCAGAAGAGAAAGTTAAGGATCAAAATTAATTATATTCATAGCAATGGAGGGATAAGAAGTACAAAAGGGATGAGTAGAAGTATAATGGGCTTATTCTAAGATATGGTTTTACTGATAAGAAGTACCTGCAAAGTACTTAGAATATCTGTTTCTTTTTCTTTTTCTTTTTTTCTACTGATTCATGCTGGGTCAGAACTGAATGATATATACCCTAACAACACCACTGCTAAGAATACCTGGGATTCAAGTATGGATAGATAAGACTCTAATTATAGAAGACAACTCAAAGACAAGTGTCTTAAGTGGCTAAATTCACAACAAACTCTGATATGTGCTGTTTTAAGCAACTAAAGCAAGTAGAATCAAGTTAGCAGCTTGCAGCAAACCAAAAAACTGCTAAGGCTTGGGCACCACTAGATGACTGGACGTTTCAGTGTGAGTTCAAATGAGGTTGTAGGACAGCAGGGATAAATGACGCAATAAAACTAGCTTAGGTAAACTGGTAGGGAACTTAGATCTTTTCCTTTGAATCCTGTTCTTTATAATAGGTGTAAAGGGTCTGACGTCTAGTCCCCAAAATTCAAGTGTGCAAAATTACTAACTTTATTTTTCTGTAAATAAACAATTTCTATTCTGTGCTCTCCCCACGTCCATTTTGCTAGGCAGTAAAAATAATCTTGGTCAATTTAGAGTAATCTTGATCATTGCAGTTACTCACCCTTCTCCCTACAAACCCTTCACTGAAGTTGTTTCTAAGCTCTAAGGAACTTAGAGAGTATCACCCAATTAATAATTATATGGTTCTTAACGGTCACTTCACACTAACTTCCATTGTGATGTACGTATTTTCTCCTGGTCTCCATCATTGGCTTATGCACATGTCAGTTGTAGCCTCCTCCTCCTCAACATAGCCCCTCCTCCAGTCTGTAGGTTTTCTGCACCATATCTGTGCTCATTGGAAAAACATTCTGCTGCTCTCTAGGCTACTATATTAATGGAGCAAGAGATTCTATGAGGCTACCTTAGTGCTATATCTTGAACACCTTATCCATCTCTACTCTTTTGTTTCTCTAAAACCCTCAGTTTATCTCATTCAGTTATTGAAAGATCCGCTCAAATAAGAATTTTCATAAAATCTATGAAATGGACCTGACATTAACTGTACATGTAAGTATGATGATCAACATGCTTAAATTCTTTTAAATTGGGTACAGTCTATACTTTCATAAATGACTTATCTGAACATTTTTGAATTTTTAAATTATTGAATTATAATATAACTATATCCAATTTAAAATCATTTTGGAAATAATGCAAGGTAAAATTATTACATATATATGCATGTGTATATATGTAATATACATATATATGTAATTATATATGTGTATGTTTATATACCTGTGGAATATTTTTACTTTGTATCTATTCCAAAATCACACACGCACACATACACACACACATCAGCAACTGAATCCTTTATTTTATAGTTCTAATGTCAATTTCTAATTAAAGAAAAGCTTGAATACTGCCCTTCCATAACACAAGACACAAAATAAAACCGTGTTTTGGTGGTTCTGTAGTGTGCTCTTAAGAAAATCTAGAAAAAGAGTTGTAATTGGAGACAAAGACAGAAAGTTGAAATTGATTCATATTTCACAGAGATCTGCAGCACCGTGGGTCTAGATTGCAGCTCTTAGCCACTAGCCAGCTTTGCCTGCATTTCCATGATAGGCTCTGTCTTCACTTTTTAAAATACTAACAGGCTTCTTGTGGGTGGGATCAAATGACTGCCCCTCTCCCTTCACCTGTGAAATTTCAGAGCCTATTTGAAAAGGGCCATTGTTTCCCAGGAATGCCAGGCCTAGTCCAGGAAAGAAAGTCTTCATTTCAACAGGAATTTGGAGCCTGCCTGAGAAGGCCAGCCAGTTACTTGGTGAAAACTGGCAATTCATTCAAGTTCTGAACGGTTACTATCCCAGCCTTACTCTCTTACTTTCAACTCCTGCGCTTTATGACTAATGTGTTTTTTTCCTTAAATCATAGGGACACGTGTGTGTGTGTGAGTCACAGCAGAAAGAAGTATGTACATAGTGCAGCATGTACACCGTCAGTGAGCTGATGAAGGAAACCCCTTGCTTCAGTGAGCTGCAGCCATGAGTATGAGACATAGGTTCCTCTGTTTCAACTTCTGCACCTACATTTACAGCACTTGAGTGCATTCATGTGAATAAGCTCATATGTTTAACAAGCATTTTGAAATAGGTTCCCAATAAAATATATTTGTACAAGAATACAAAACAAAGATACAGTACTTGCATTCAAGACCTAGACAGAAGGCCCCTGTCTGAAGCACATTAAAAATAATTTCTGAAGTAAAATTAGGACTAGAAGCCAAAAGAGTACATTTAAAAATAAAAAAAAAAATAGTTGATACAAAGGTACAGAGTCAAATCTTTCTTGTTAGAGTCTACAGGGACTAACTATATGAGCTTTACTATCTAATGTTCCTACTGTTTAGAGCTCTTTGATATTTCCTACAAAATGACCTGGAAATTTTCTAAGATTTGTTTATTCTACAAATAAGATATTTAAGTTCACAGAATCTTTATTAAGAAAATCTACCTTTGCTTCTCAAAAAATTTCAAAAGATCCCCCAAGCATTCAAATTGACTAAAAAGTAAAAAATAAATAAATAATAATAATGTCAATGAACTTGAAAGCAAAGCATTCATCTTTGTGTGATTATTAGCAGAGAAGGAAATAGTGATGCCAATACAGATTCAGGATAGGATTTTGGAAATATGTTTTCAAGGCAAGTACAAGCAGTTTTGAATATGAACTGACACTGACATCAATTGCTTTACTCAACATCTAAAAACTTTGGAAACGTTTATGATTTTTGATACATCACAGATTTAATCTTTCATCTAACAATAAAGTACCATTAATTTGTGGTGAATAACCACATAATAATTTCCCAAAGAGCTAGTTCTAAAATTAGAAAACAGTGAAACAGAGGCTAATCAAGTCAAAAGATGACATTTTTTTCTTTGCTTCTCCTTCATCAGATGTTTCCTGTGATCTTGTGAAAAACCTGATGTTGTAACATTATTAGTCGTTGGACTTTAGGAAAGATGGTGCACAAAAGGAAGCTTGTCCTTTTGAGATCTGGTTTTGAATCAGTTACAGACGACAGAAAAATACTCTTTTGTGGCTGCTAAAGTTCAGGAATGAATTCTGGCAGTCTTGCCCAATTCCCTAAAGTAGAGTCCACATTACCAACGTCTAATTTGCAGGCTTCACTTGTAACTCTCACTAGGGCCATCCATGGTAATGAATGGATTTAGTGATGGTGTCCTGAGTCATCTGCAGAGTGGCTGGTCTGGACACTGAGGCTCTTCCTTATAACCTCCCCAGAAATATCACTCAAGGAAAAGAGAGAGGCTATGTGCTTGCATAACAGTGACAGACTTGGTAGTTTTACTAAATTGTAGTCCCAAGGAAAGTTGTTCCCTCTATCTGATCTAGAAAAGCAAAGGGGTCTTAGGAAAGGAAACATATTCTTGTTAGATCTCTCCACTCCTTAATATCCATTCCAAAATCTTTTACATTTGGCTTAAATATCCAGCTAACTGGCGTTGAACGTGGCTTTCTCTAGACCTATGCCAGAGTATTCTTTAGGCAGTCAGATAAGAAATTTGGCCCATTTCTGCCCAGAAAGCAAAGAATCAAAGGTGACCCAGAGGTTAGATTCCTACTCTGACAAGGTGAGGTCCTGATACTAACTTTATGACATTTTTTCTTAGCCCCTAGGCTTGCTGTATGAGGATTTACTTTCATGTACTAAGTAACTTGTACTCCTAAATCTGAGAAGGATAATTTGTTCACTCCCTTCAGTTTAGTACATATCAATAGCATGAAATAATTAATATTGAGTCATTTTTTATCTTCTTAATTCTTTAAATCATTTATGCCAAATTCTCTCTGAAATATTTTTACATCTGCCTCTTTAGTGAAGTTCCACCAGTCTCCTAAATCCAGCAACCAAAATTGGATATTGATTTAGTGTCAATAATACTATCTAGCTTAAACTAAAAGTGTAAGTAAGAGAGAAGTCGAGAACAAAAATAAAATGCTGACCATGACAAAAATTAATGAATGATTTATTAGTGTTGGAGAGAGCACTCTTACTTTCTACTAAAAGACTTATGAGAAAGTAATATTATTTATCTTAGCAAACATTTTCAACACTGATTCCTCTTGAACTAATCTATGAGGCATTGTAATCTGAAAGTCATACGGAATTGTGTCATTAGATCATTTTCATTCTATGGTACATTCTTAAGCCCCCTCCCTTTCCTAGAATCAACAATCAACACATATTACACTCCAATGTTTAAAATGAATAAAAAAGATACAATAACAAAATCCACATTGAAAAGTTAGGTACTTTGAACTTTCTCATCACCTTACCAGTGTTTCCGCATGGACAGTCTAAAAGACAACTCAGCAATGTCTGAATGGAACTGCAAACAATGGCTCCTTCACAAGTGGGTCTTTAATTGATTACGGCTGTGTTTATGGAAGCAGAAGAGAATTTACACAAAATGACAGATTCCCTTCATTTTAAGGGGGTTTTACTGGCATTCACATGGTAAGGGTGGTTTCTCTATTGACTAGTCCTGCTATCTTTCCTTATATATATCCACTTGATTACCATCCAACTAAATAAACATTAAAAATGGTTACTTTATATAACTTTTTATTAGAATTATCTCCTCAGATCTTTTTTTTTTAATGGGGTAAAATTTACACTTTCTAAGATACGGCTCATGTTTAGTGAATCCAAACAAAATCCAGTTTTCATCTGTCTCTTTGCCACATATTCTTATATTAAATATTATAGAAAATAATTAAATAATAGGAAATCATTAGGACTCAGTTTAGTGGTATCCCTTTTTGTTTTCAATTTGTGTAAGTAATTGCAGGGATGGGAAGTTTTAAATCATGAGATTTGGCTAACCCATCCAAGTAGTAGTATCTACTTTTACTATATAATTATGTAAAAATATTCTGATTTTAAAGTTGTGTTGTATTTATATAATGTCTTAATATGAGGTAGTACCATGGTCTTTCTAGTGATTGGGACAAACAGATTTTAAGTTTTAACTATATTAACCTGTAATTCTAAAAGGCTTTTCATTTGTCTGTTAATAGTGACCTCTACAGGTCAACCATAGCAACAACATAACATCCCAAGGTAGCTGCTCTGGAGTCCAAGGTTTATTCAATGAAGAACAGTGGTATAATTGCAATAATAAATTTAATATATCTTAGACCCTCAATGCCAATTTATATTTTAAATCTTTAAATCCCACAAAAATCAACGGGTCTCATAAATATCTGTGGACTCTAATTAAAAACAAAGTAACACTGACAAAGTCTTAGCTGATTATTCAAAGAAAAATAAACTTTGCTTAGAAGCAGAAAAACTTAAAATGTATGTTAATGTAAATCTTCTTGTTATGAAAAATTAAGAAGAAAGCATTACATTATGGCTCTTTTCTCTAAAAGTGTGTGAACATGAAAGGTGTTATAAAAGAATAAATCCATCTTACCTCAGAACGTTGACATTATGTTTTTCCTCATTCACCATGGACTTTTTTTTAAACCAATAGTGCAAATGAGCACTTTTGAAACTTTCTTATTTTCAGAAATAGATTGTATATTTTTATTTTATTAACATGTTATTAATTTATTGGTTTTTACATGACACTATACTCTAAGTCCATAAAACAGAGAATATCCCTGTTTGCAGTTTCAAATTTGGGAATTCTATACAAATAAACAGGGAAATATTTTAATATTGCTTAATTTACATTTACCATTTTGAACTTTCAAGGAAAAACTCTCTCTGACTCAAGTCAGCCAAAACTGTAATCAATCCAAACTTCTTAGTTTTAGTTATTTTTCTCTAGTTAAACTAGTTGTTCTAAGGAATTCCCTGGCAGTCCAGTGGTTAGGACTCTGTGCTTCCACTGTACGGGGCAAAGGTTTGATCCCTGGTCAGGGAACTAAAATCCCACAAGCCACGCTGCATAGCCAATAAATAAATAAAAGAATTAGATGTTCTAGTGAACACCTGAAAACTATAAATTAATATATTGCAACTTTCTGACTCCAACCTCTTACCTTCCATCTACTTCTACTATCCCACTATCTCTTACTTCGCTGGGCCCTCAACTTTAAAGACATCTGTTTATTTTCCCTACCTACATCCCAACACTTCAAACACTCTCTTACCAACATCCTACACTCATTGCTCTATGCCATTTCAAGGCTAACATACACTAACCCTGTGTATGAATGACACCTACCTGTCTGCCTTCTGTAGGCCTTCTCTCAAGCAACTTCACAATTTAAGAATATGTTTATGATCTATAAATAGTCCCCAATAAAACTAGTCAGAATCTCTTGAAAATAATAAGATACGGTTTGTTGACAAAGAACTATTCCTTTGAAAAATAAGCTTCTGAAATCTAGGATAAAAAAGAATTATAAAAAAGTAGACTTTTTGTCCTAGCTGGAGATATCAGGCAATAAAATAAAGGCAAGGTTTCCAAATTGGAAAGGAAGAAGTAAAACTGTCACTATTTGCAGATGACATGATATCATATGCAGAAAACCCTAAAGACTCCACCAAAAAAAACCTATTAGAACTAATAAACAAGTTCAGTAAAGCTGCAGAATACAAAATCAATATACAAAAATCAGCTGCATTTATATACCCTAATAATGTACTATCAGAAAGAGAAATTAAGAACACAATTCCAGGTACAATGTCATCAAAAAGAATAAATGCCTAGGAATGAATTTAACCAAGGATATGAAAAACATATACACTGAAAACTATAAGACATTGATGAAAGAAATTGAAGAAGATACAAATAAATGAAAAGACATTCCATGTCTCATGGATTAGAAGAATTAATAGTGTTAAAATGCCCATAGTACCCAAAGCAATCCACAGATTCAGTGCAATCCCTATCAAAATTCCAGTGGTATTATTCACAGAAATAGAACAAAAAAAAAACCCCTAAAATTTGTATGAAACTAAAACAGACCCCAAAGAGCCAAAGCAATATGGAGAAAGAAGAACATAGCTGGAGGTATCACAGGTCCTGATTACAAACTGTATTACAAAGCTATAGTAATCAAAACAGTATGGTATTGGCAAAAAATCAGACACATAGCTCAATGGAACCAAATAGAAAGCCCAGAAATAAACCTATGCATATATGCTCAATTAATTTATGACAAAGGAGCCAAGAATATACAGTGGAAAAGGACAGTCTCTTCAATAAATTGTGTTGAGAAAACTGGATGGTCACATGAAAAAAATAATGAAACTACACCACTGTCTACACCATGCACAAAAATTAACTCAAAATGGATTAAAGACTTAAATGCAAGACCTGAAACCATAAAACTACCAGAATAAAACATAAGAGATAAGTTCCTTGACATGGGTCTTGGCAATGATTTTTTTGGATCTGACCCCCCACCCCCACAAAAAAAAATGCAACAAAAGCAAAAATAAATAGGACATTCAAAAAGGTTTAACACCTATCCCTCTCAAACTATCCCAAAAAATTGAAGAAGATGAAATACTCCCAAATACATCCTGTGAGACCACCATTACCCTGATACTAAAAACAGATAAAGACACAACACAAAAAGAAAATTACAGGCCAATGTTTCTATGAATATTAGCAAGCCAAATCCAACAATATATAAAAAGGATCATACACCATCATCAATTTGGATTTATTCCAGGGATGCAAGGATGGCTCAATATTTGCAAATCAATGTGTTACACCACATTAACAAAGGAAAGGATAATAGCTCATGCAACTCTATATCAAAAAAAAACAACCCAATCAAAAAATGGGCAGAAGACCTAAAGAGACATTTCTCTAAAGAAGACATACAGATGGCCAAAAGCACATGAAAAGATGCTCAACATCACTAATTATTAGAGAAATGCAAATCAAAACCATAATGAGGCATCACCTCACACTGGTCAGAATGGCCATCATCAAAAAGTCTACAAACAATAAATACTGGAGAGGGGGTGGAGAAAAGAGAACCCTCCTACACTACTAGTGGGAATGTAAATTGGTAAAACCACTATGGAGAAAAGTATGGAGGTTCCTTAAAAAACTAAAAATGGAACTACCATATGAGTCAGAAATCCACTCCTGGGCATATATCTGGAGAAAACCATAATTTGAAAAGATACATGCAACCCCAATGTTCATTTCATTTACAATAACCACGACATGGAAGCAACCTAAATGTCCATCAACAGAGGAATGGATAAAAAAGATGTAGTACATATATACAATGGAATATTACTTAGCCTTAAAAAATAATGAAATAATGCCATTTGCAACAACATGGATGGACTTAGAGTTTATCATATGAAGTGAAGTAAGTCAGACAGAGAAAGACAAATATCATATGATAACACTTATATGTGGAATCTAAAAAAAAATGATACAAATGAACTTATTTACAAAACAGAAAGAGATTCATAGACCTTGAAAACAAACTTATGGTTACCAAAGGGGAAACCTGTGGGGGAGATGGAGGGATAAATTAGAAGATTGGGATTAACATTTACATACTACTATATATAAAATAGATGATCAGCAAGGACCTACTATATAGCACAGGGAACTCAATATTCTGTAATAACCTATATGGGAAAAGAATCTGAAAAATAATGGATATATGTATATGTTCGCTGTACACCTAAAACTAACATAACATTGTACATCAACTATACTGCAATATAAAATAAAAGTTAAATTTAAAAGGGAAGAATACAAATCAAATGATCATCTCAATTGACACTGAAAAAACATTTGACAAAATTCAACACCCATTCATGATAAAAACTCTCATGAAAGTGGGTACAGAGGGAGCATATCTCCACATAATAAAGGTCATGTATGACAAACCCACAGCTAACATACCCACTGGTGAAAAGTTGTAAGCCTTTCCTCTAACTTCAGGAACAAGACAAGAATGCCCACTCTTCCCACTTCTATTTAACATAGTATTGGAAGTCCTAGCTACAGCAATCCTACAAGAAAAAGAAATAAAAGGTATTCAAATTGGAAGTGAAGAAGTAAAACTGTCACTATTGGCAGATGATATCTTACTTTATATAGAAAACCCTAAAGTCTCCACCCAAAAACTTTTAGAACCAGTAAATGAATTCAGCAAAGTTGCAGGATACAAGATTAATATACAGAAATCTGTTGCTTTTCTACACACTAATAATGAACTATCACAAACAGAAAGTAAAAAAAAAAAAAAAAACCTTTTTAAAATTGCATTAAAAATAATAAAACACCTAGGAATAAACTTAACCAAGGAGGTAAAAAACCTATACTCTGAAAACTATAAAACACTGATGAAGGAAATTGAAGATGATACAAAGAAGTGGAAAGATATCCCATGTTCTTGGACTGGAAGAATTAATATTGTTAAAATGGCCATACTACCCAAAGAAATATACATATTCAGTTTAATCCTTATCAAAATGCCCATGACATTTTTCACAGAACTAGAACAAATAATCCTGAAATTCATATGGAACCACAAAAGACACCAACTGGCCAAAGCAATCTTGAGAAAAAAAGAACAAAGCTGGAGGTATGTCAGACTATACTACAAAACCACAGTAGTCAAAACAGCATGATGCACAAAAACAGACACATAGATCAATGGAACAGAATAGAGAGCCCAGAAACAAACCACACACCTATGGTCAATTAATCTATGACAAAGGAGGCAAGAATATACAGTGGAGAAAAGACAGTCTCTTCAATATGTGGTGCTAACATTTTGTTGAGAATTTTTGCATCTATATTCATCAACTCTCCACAACCAAATATCCAAATTCATCACTAACAGTTCTACTTTCCCTTCAACAGCAGAACACAATTTAGCCAAGTTTTCTGCCACTTTATAACAAGGATTTCCTTTCCTCTAATGTTCAATAACATGTTCATTATTTCTCTCTGAGTCCTCACCAAAATGGCCTTTAATGTCCATATTTCTACCAACACTCTCTTCAAGACAATCTAGATTTTTTTGATCATGCATTTCAAAACTCTTCCAGCTTCTACCCATTATCCAATTCCAAAACCACCCACAAATTTTTAGATATTTGTTAAAATAGCACCCTACTCTCAGTACCAAAATCTGCATTAGTCCCCTAGGGTTGTCATAACCAAGTATTATAAATAATTCCAGACATGATTTGGGGGTGTGTGGGGGGTAACTATTCAACCAGGACAGTAAGTATTAAATTGCTAAGGCATTTCAGGTCTATTTTATAGATGCAAAAATGTGATCTAACTTTTTTTAAATGAAATGTTTATAATACAACAACAATTATATTATTTGCAATCCACTAAGCTTTAAGCTTATAAAATATATAGAAGTCATCTTAAAAATATATACGATTAAATATAATTTTTCAAAATTATTTGGGAGTAGTAGCCCTTGGGGTAAACACATTTAGTTTTTTATAGTGATAGAAGTTTCCAAAAACAAAAGGTATTATTGAGCATTGGGTGATTTGACAATATTGAGATTTTTCTGTCTTCTATACAATTCAACACATATGAGTGGAATGGAACGGGGATAGAAAGAGTCTAAAATAGACTTTGTTCACAATGTAATGAAACACAACCTACCTTCCCTAACCAGTATTTTATTCTCAATCCATAGCACTACAGGGGACATTTGTTTATTTTAGCCATGGGGGCTTTCAGGGCTTATCATAAAGTTTGATTTAACCTAACTGTCCTATAAGGACACCTGGTATACCAGAAGATAGTTTTACTGCTGCTGGAGGAGCCATTTATGGAACACAAGGACGCATATCTGAGTCAGGTCTTAAAGGATGACTGAGTTTTTATGAAACAGTGGAAGTGGAGAAGGGTGTTGGAGGTATAGGAATGGAATAAGCAAAGGCATGGAGCCATGAGAAAGCAGAGTTTGTTGGAGAAAGATCAAATGGTATAGTATAGCTGAAATTTGGGATATTGTGGGAGAATATAGGGCCCAGATTGTAAAGATGAATTAGGGAGATGGCACAAGGGAGAGGGCAAAAGCAGACTGGGAGATCATTAGGAGGAGGTCTGAAAATGGAAAATAGCTATTTAGAAAGATTTATTTTGAGTTATTAGGGAAGGATTTTGTGATGTGGAAATTAAATGAAAAAAGAGGTTCTAAAATGAACTCAAAGTGTATGTCTTGAGAAACCATTTGCCCCAATAACGATGAGGAAGGAAAAATTATCTTTAATATTTTCAGGTGATATGCTTGTGTGTGGGTGTGTGCATTTATGTTTACGTATATGAGGGAGACAGAAATGAGGTTGACCCATGTTTTGTATTATGAGCCAACAGGAATGTAGACATTCAGGGGAAAAGGTGGTTTGTAAGTGTCCCGATGTTTGACATTTATTATTAGAAATAAAAATCATCAAAACCCTTTTTATTGATAATCTTCAGAATAACAATAAAGTCATTAAGTAGGGTAAACATTTTAAAATGTGATACAAAGACACTGAAGCTTATTCATCTTCCTCCTTCCATACTTTGGTATTGAACAAAGAACACTGGGCTTAAAGTTATAAAATTTGAGTTTCAATCAATAAATGACAGTTGTTAGTTTTACAACCCTAAGTCCAAGACTCAGTTTTCATATGTATACTCTGAAGAATAGTCTCATCAATCTCTCTAAAAACTATATGATTTTAAGCTCTTTCCTTGTCTGTTTCCTGAACTAGAAAGTTTTGTCCACCCACATTTTTGTAATCTTACCCCATATTTTCCTGGATGAATTGGAACTAGCCATCTTTGACTATAATCCCTCACTTTACTCTTTCATTTTTCAACAGCTCAATAACTAGTAAAAAATAATGCATTATAATTTATTTTTGTACAATAATGTTCATAAAATCTTTTAAAGTTTTGTCATCTATAAACTGTATTTGAATAGGTATATAAATTATATATACTTGGATTTTGCAATGCTGATAAAATTATAAATAAGTTAAATAATGCACATTTTTAACAAAATACAAAATTCTATAAAATATATTCATTATGCTCTAGCAGTAAACACATTTTTCTGAAGGTTGTCATTCTTTAGAACTTCATTTTTTTAAGCCTCTAATGTAGTGCTTGTGCTAGGTTAAGGATTATAAATAGAGGATGACGAAGCTAGGGCTGTGAAAAACCTTTAATTACCTGAATTAAGTTTGCAGTTTTGCCAAAAAACCCTGAAGGATTAATTCACGTTTATTTCATCAGGATTTCCATTTATTTCTTGGTTTATGTAAAATTCTACTGAGGTTACATACTCAGGAGTTTCCGTAAAAATCTTCATTTTTAATAAAACATTTCTTAAATCAAGTTGTCAAATGTTCTTATCAATTCCAATAGAGAACGTAAATTTTTACAATAATAAAGGTAGAGACAAATGGAAAATAGAATCCATAAATAATTCAAAACCTTGTTTCAGCCAATTCTGAAACAAAAGTTCTATTCTCCATCACACTACTTATGAGTACTAATAAGGAATATTAAAATTTCCTATATTAATAACTTTTTAAAGTTTTATGTCCTCTAACAAAGACTGGAAGAATTATAATGTCCAACATTCAGGAAAATTTATTTAAGGTGGTATAATTTATTTCCAGCTATTATCAAAATTTGTGAACAAAATATTTAAATGTTGAGTGAATTTTTCAATTTTTGTTCACAATGTTTGGACATCAGAGATAGAGAGCTGATTTAAATTCTTTGGACACTTTACTTGGTGTAGTAGATTTAAAAGATGGACAGTTCTTAAATCCTTTCCATCAAAAATTGGAGTGTACTTTTCCACCTCTTGAATCTGGGCATGTCTTATGACTTACTTTGACTAAAAGAACATGCCAGAAGTGCTGTTGAGCTGTTGAGTTCTAAGCATTGGCCTCAAGAAGCTTCGTAACTCCTTCTCTTGCTCTTGAAATTCTGACACCAACATGTGATAAGCCTGACCTAGGTTGGTAAAGGATTGAGAGACTATATCAAAGGGACTCCAGTTACCCCAGTTTTCCTAGTCAATACCATTATAAACAAACCAGCCCCAGCCAACCCACCAACTGATCATAGGCACATGAATGAATCTTGCCAAGATTAGTCAAGCCTGGTCCAGAACAGAACTGCCCAGTTGAGGCCAGCCCAGATTCATAAGCAAATAAATAGTTGTTGTCTTAAGCTGCTAACTTTAGGGTAGTTTACCAAGAAGTAAAAGCTAACTGATAAAGTTCAAAAAGCTTTCCTATATCCTAGAGATTTCACATAAACAAAATATCACTTAAAGGACTCTTTAAGTGATAAATAGCACTTAAAGGACTCTTACCTAATTGCATAAAGAGGTGACTTTGGACATGATTTTTTAAATATATAGCTTTCATCCAATAACACTTATCTTCCTTTCTACCTTAAAAGACTCTATTGTCATTTGATCTTCAGGGATTTCCTAGACAGATTTTAGAATGCAGAACAATGCTACTTAATACTGTTAAATAATATTTAAAAAAAACCATGATTCACTAGCCTTATCTTCACCTTCTGTCAACAAAGGCAAATAAAAAAACAGTAAAGACTTGAAGATAGTACTTCAAAAGCAAATAGGTATAGAGAACACATGTATGTATTATTAGCCACATTATGTCGGAAGGAGAAATGACGTTCATCAACTTTAAGTAATGTATTCAAGGTTACCAGGGTATTGAAATCAAAGGTTAAACTCCAGCACCTGATTTATAAAATAAATGTTTTTCCCATTAAAAAAATAATAATACTATTCAAAACTAAGGGTCAGGAAAATTAGTCTTAAAATCACGTTTGTAAAGGGTCCCCCTCATTTTAAGGGGCCTTCTAAAATTCTCAGGATATTTATTTACTTATTTATTTAATATTTCTCTATTTTATTTATTTTTTGGCTGCATTGGGTCTTAGTTGAGGCATGTGGGATCTTCATTGAGGCATGCAGGATCTTCATTGAGGCCTGCAGGATCTTCATTGAGGCATGCGGGATCTTTCATTGCAGCACAGTTCTTTGTTGTGGCCCACTGGCTTCTCTCTAGTTGTGGCACGCAGGTTCCAGAGCACGTGGGCTCTGTAGTTTGCAGCACGCGGGCTCTCTTGTTGAGGCACGCGAGCTCGGTAGTTGTGGCATGCAGGCTTAGTTGCCCCGCAGCATGTGGGATCTCAGTTCCCCGACTAGGGATCGAACCTGCATCCCCTGCATTGGAATGCGGATTCTTTACCACTGGACCACCGGGGAAGTCCCAGGATACTTATTTAAATACGCTATTTTATAATATTAACAACCATACAATCTGCTTAGGAATATTGCAGGATCAAACTATCAATTGAACAATACAATTTCAAAAAAGGCTAGAAGAATGCCATCATAAAAAAAAAAATCTGTAAATCTTTATCCATCCCCTACTCGTAGATATTGGCTGAATTCAGTGTCAGTTATTATGCTCCTGGAAATACAACATTTCCTTCTTGTATCCATATGTACACTTCCAGATATTGGGGGAAGATGTATAATGATAACCTTTAAAATATCCCAGAGTTGACACTGGTTTTCTTTCTCTGTAGAACGAAGTTAAGGACATAGATGTGTGGCGTGGAGGTCAGGAATGAATGTGGGAAAGCAGTTATATGGACTATAGACAAATTAAGCATATCTTTCCTAACACTGTGATAATGGTCTCAAACCTCAGTTTTTCTTCTATTTCATGTGATGTGGATTATGAATCACAGGATGGAAATTCTCAAACTCTTTATCCAGGGCCAGAAAAAAAATTGCATATGCTGTGTGTAGTGTTTTTATAAGTCATTTCTAAGATGGTAGATTACTAAAAATCTTACAACATCTAGTGTAGTTAAAATTTTTTGATATTGAATTGTTCTCACAAACTGTTATGTGTTTAATACTACAGAAATTCCTTCAATAATTTCATCGGATAGTCTTTGGTGGGATAGGTACAACAGGGCCTTCAATGAGCATAACCTTTTATTTTTTATCTAAGTTAAATTTGCATACTTTGAATTATGAATGACTAATAATATATCTTCACATATATCTATTTCATATATCTTCACATACATTCTTCATATATATCTATTACATAATAGTTTTGAAAATACTAAAATTAAATAAAATACTAAAAATTAAACAAAATAAAATTAATTTTTAAACACTAAAATTAAAATACATTTAATTATCACAGAAATTCTGTTTTTCCCTTTAGAGATACCTTTCATTTTCTTTTGCCCATTAAAGGAAAAATGGTAAAGCACAGAGTCAAAATATTTAGTTTGTTAATTATACTAAATATGATGAAAATCAGCAGGAGATGCTGAAAGGTTGAAAACCAATTTGGAAAAAAATCAGGCAAATGCTAAACAAAGTAATGCTCACATAACTATAATAATTATAAACTAAAAATTGCATTTAAGAATATAGATACAGATATAGATATCTCCCTAGAGCTAAAGAAGGTCCATAAACGATGTTTTAATTTATCAAGATTACACAACACTTCTAAACTTTTATAGGTCCAAATATATATAAAAGTACTTTTAATAGAACTACATAAAATATCAAATTTATCATCATAGTGACAAATTTTATCACACATTGATGAAATACAACCATATACTGAGCCTTAAAGCTAGTCTTAAAAGTTCTGAAATATTAATAACATACATACCACACTACCTGATCACAGTGAAATTAAGCTGAATAAATAACTAACCCACAAATAACTAAAAAATCATTATACGTTTGCAAATCAAGAAAAACTTCACATTGCTTAATGGGCCAAGGTAGAAATACTAATTATAATCAGAAAATATTTTTGAACTGATTAAAATTACTATATTAAAACTTGGATGCTATAGTCAAAGTCATATATAGAAGAATAGTTACAGCCTTAAATGCATATAGTAAAAATGAGAAATCAATAATCATAATAATTTAGAAAAATAAAACAGCAAATTAGATACAAAAGTAGAAGGAAAGAAGTAATAAAGATAAAAAAAAACTATGGAACAACAAAATAGAGAACAAATGCAGAAAAAATCATTTTTCAAAAATATTAATAGTCAATAAAATATATAAAATTGATCAGGTGAAAAGAGGGAAGGCCCAAATAAAAAGGATTAGAAATGAAATGGGGACCTAACTGCACATACTGCTGGTGACCTTGCCTGAAACAATCCACTCCTTGCTAGAGCTTCCTTTTCCCACCCCTTATGCCTATAAAGATTTTCATTTTGTACAGCTCTTCAGAGGTCCTCTCTATTTTCTAGATGGGATGCTGCCTGATACTTGAATTGTTGAATAAAGCCAATTAGATCTTTACTCAGTTGAATTTTGGAGGTTTTTTTGTTTGTTTGTTTTTTAACACCAGCATTAAATAAATAGTATTGGAAATGCAGAGGCAAAAAGACCAGTATTGTTCCAACAAAAATATGTTTTAAAGAGCCATGGCCTTGTGAAAAATAAGTATTGATATCTTATTCTTGTGGTGGGAGCTATGACGTTAGACAGGAATCACACCTTTGACAATAAAGAACGAAAAGAAATGGTTCCTAAACTTAAACAGGAGGGGATAGTGTCTGAATACTATGAAGAATCTTTATTTGCACTGATTGGCAATAAATAAATATGTATGTGCCTCTTCTCTAGCCGCTATTCTAAATCTTCATTAATATATCACTATGCATCCTAAGGGCCCATGAATTTTGTAGTTTTTAAAGTCAATTTACTTATTTCTACAGTGAGACACATCAGAAGTATTTTCTTGGTGTCCCATACATCCTAGCAGTGGCCCTACTTTTTGAAAAAGCCTGGGGCAGAGGATGGGTGTAAGGAAACAGGAGAACAGTAAACAATTGTTTTCGAGTCTCTGTATTAGATATTTTATATTAATTTACTTTTTTAATCCTCACAACTGGCCTATAAAATAGATATTTATTCAATGCTTACTAAGAAACAGAAACTCATAAAAGTTAAACAATTTCCTCAAAGTCATACAACTAGTAATTAACAGAACAAGGATTAAAATCCAGATCTGTGTCACTGTGTAATCTACCCTCTATGTTATAATATGATCCCCTAAAGCATGGGTAACTTTCAGGGCCATAACAAATACTTGGTTCTATCAAGAAGGATTTATGACAACACAATTCTTGGAAAAAGAATACAACATTAAGTACATTTCAATAATAATCTCTATACCTATATGACCTGTTATTGTGATTTTTCAGGTGTCCTTTTAAACTTTCTTAGCATTCTCACATTGGGGGAAAAAAAAGCATTTAACAACATGAAGCAAACTTTAGAGTACTCATATCTAGTTCCGAAAGCGGGGAATATAACAATGACTTTAAATTTGTATTTGCTAACATCAATGAGAAAATACAAAGATCCACTGAGCACCAATTTAAAGAGTAGGGTTAATGTGGCTATAGGAAAACTCATTAAAAAAAATGCTGACCTTTAATCCTAATTTTTCAATTAAATAGAACAACTGGAAAAGAGCCATCTCGCTTGGTATTCTGCTGACAATGAGTGTGTACAGATAGATTTTTCTGAGATCATCAGGTTGTTTCTTTCAGGGCAGATAATCCCCCTTCCGGCCAATCATAATATAAAGGAGATTGTATAATATTAGTTAACATTTAGATAATGCAAGTCATATACCAGACATTGTTCTAAATGCTTTACATATATTAACTTATTTATCCTTAAAACATCCTAATGAGGAAGATACTATTATTACTATTTTCATAACCATTTTGCAGAAGAGAAAATTGAGACAGAGCGGTCAAGTCATTTTTCTAAAGTCACACAACTGGTTAGTGACAGAGTGGAATTTTAACCCAACCAATCAGTCTTCTGTGTCTATGCTTTAATCACTATGCAATATAACCTCCCTGCATAGAACAGAGGGGAAGAGCACAGACTCTGGAGCCAGATTGCCTGAATTTAAATACAGACTCCACTGCGTACTAAGTATGTGACGTTGAGCGTAATTTCTCTCAGCTTCAGTTTCCTCATTTGCATACTGGAATGGTGTATAGAATTATGTCGTGTTCAGATGTTTGTCAGGATTATATGAGGTAGCCCACAAAGAACACTCAGCTCAATAACTGGAGGTATTCAATCACTGTAAGCCATGATTATGATAATGTAGTCACTCTTCCTTTTCCTCTGTTATTAGACAAACAGGTGAGGAAGATTCAACAAGGGATAGCCTAATACTTCTGTAATACCAGATGGGCAAAAGGGATCAACCAATACATGGGCATTTTAATATTTAAATATTACATATCCTTAAATTTGGGCTTAAGACATTTTTAAAAAGTGCTTTAAAATACTATACTATTAGATCATGGAAGTTATAATAAATTATTGTATTAGAAGATGTCCCACTATCTTTTATGATACAGTATTAGCAAATGCTTCTAATGTAACCAAGCAGGACCCTATGAGGCCTTCCCCCATATCCTTTGCTTTAGCTCCTCTCTGAAGTATCTAGATAACAGTATTGGATGCACATTTCCTGAATTGTTTTACAGATGTGAAAACCCCTGACCGAATGGAAGATGTTAACTACTTGATGACCATGAGCCTCCTGGAGCCTAAGGACTGATAATGTTAACCTTGTGACACCACCCTGTTCCCTCAACATCAGCCAGACAGAACATGCATGAGCAGATCACGTACCCTGTGACACACCCACACCCACCCCAGGCCCGCAACCTGGCTTTTAAAATGCTTTGCCAAAACCCTTTGGGGAGCTCAGGGCTTTTTAGGATATGAGCCACCCATCTCCTTGCATGGCCCTGCAATAAACCTTTCTCTACTCCAAACTCCTGACGTTCCAATTTGTTTGGCCTCACTGTGCTTCGGGCACATGAACTTGCACTAACACTAGTTATAAATGCTCTTTCACTTCTAATTTTTATTGAAAACATATCTATTTAGGTATAGATATTTAACATATATCACATGAGGAAAATGTTAGTTAAGGAAATTGGCTTGTTTATTCCTAAAAACTTCTTCATAAAATCTAACTCTACTATATTTTGTTTTTAATTTGTAGTCATTGTTTTCCATGACTTTCAACACAATATTATTCTCTGTTTCATCAAATTTTGTTGGTGATGCAGCATTTCTTAAAAGACTCCTGTTTTGTTGTCTCCAAGATTTGTCTTTCAAGTTTCTGATATTCATTCTGAAAGTTGTGATGCTGATGCTTTTCTATTTGAAAGCTCATAGTTTTATATTTTTCTCAGTTGAATTACATTTTGCTGGAAATCAAACAGTTTCTGTTAAAAAACAACAGGGAGTTTTTAAACAAATTGATGTTTCAATACTTTATACTTGTGTCATGCATGAATTTGGTCATTCTAGCCTGTCTTTACAATTTGTTTTATCTATTTCAACAGACTTGGTAATCTCTCCTGCTTCGGTTGCATAGTTTAAAGTGTAGTAACAATAGATATATTTCCAAAAACACACATAACTCAGTTAGGTGAATAAAATATAAATAGCTATGCCTAGTTTGCACATGTGCAGGCATTAACTAGTATACCACAACTGACACTTAGTTGACAGCCATTGTAAGATGCGTTCTAATTTTAGACATGCTAGTATTTGGAAAAAAAATGCATCTTCAGTTGGATGAAATGTGATAACTTAATTTGCTACATTGCTCATCTGATCACATAAACATCTATCACACTCTCACTGTCACTAACTACACTATCCATAGCTTTCTCATCCTTCCTTTCTTTGCTTACCCAACAGGAACATTTTTAACTTCCCCTAAACTTCATAGTTTAGAATAGAGATAGCAATCCTCCAGGCACAGGCTTACCAACAGAAAGAGTCTAATAACTAGTCTGCAAAAACCAACCTACATCCCGCACCAAAGTTAATTATCCTACATTTTGAAGAACTATAATGTACTACAAGAATGCCCCCAGTTCTGTCCAGATCTGTATGGCAAGTTAGACTCAAAGCAGAGGTTCAGGAATATTTTACAAATTTCAAAAGCTGTGATCATTTCATCATCAACCCTTTGCTCTTTTCTGTAAAAGCTGCTGAAAAGACTTGGGCAAAGTTTAGAATTAGATCTTAACTGGATCCTTGTATCTCCAGTGTAAAAGTAATTAACTATACTTTTGGGGGGAGAGACCATTAAGATCTTGACATTTATCCTTTTAAAATCTGTACTTTAATTTTTTTGCTCCGATTTTTAAAGTTCTACTTTAATACTATTTATTCTCTGAATAAACCACAGAGAAAGAACCAAAAGTCAATACAATTTTTTAAAGTAGCTAAACAACTTACAGATAATAGAGGCTAGAGATTAAAGAACAAAAAGAACATTCTGATTAATACTTGAATCTCAAATTGAAATCTTTAACAATCTTCCTTAACAAACTAAGTCATCTCTGTTCTTAATAAACTAAAGGGGAAAAATATTCTACAGGAATATGGTCTCTAATTACATTTTTAAGTACAATTTTTTTTAGTGATTTTGTCTCTGGAATAATACTCTTCTGGGTATTTTACATATCAGAGATTCATGGTAAGTCCTCAATAAATGTCTATTATTATTATTTTCAATTCTTTTCCCACATACAAATTCTTGTCCTTTAACTCAGAATAACTAAGTCATACTAAAAGACTCTTAAAGAAAATAGTATTTATCCTATTTGCTTATGCCTCCCCTGAATAGGGTCTAGTACTGCTGATCTATAGTGGTTAATTTAAAAGATCTAGTTGACCTAAATACAAATTTAGCTTTGTTTGAAATTTCTGCAATTCCATTGAACATATTATTGTCCATCTAGATGGTTAATTACTATAAATATAAAAAAAGATTATCTCATATTGCTATAACATACACATTTTATGACAAAGTAGGAGTTAAACATAATCTTTGATAGATAAAACATTGCATTTGTAAGGAGTACAAATAGAAATATTATTTCATTTTCCACTCCCTGACATTTTGTAAGAATTAGGGGGAAAAAATGCCCAAACTAGCTTAAGTGGGTTAGATGAGATAGTGAAAAAAGAATTCATGAGAAAGTTTTCCCTATTAAATTGAATTTGCAATTGATAGCAGAGTATTAAAAATCTCCATTTACTTAAATGTTTATCCTGTTAAATATTATTGTCCTTGGAACTAGTGATTAAACAATTCTTCTAGGCAGTAGTTCAATATAAAAATTAGTGTAACTATATCTTATTTTATTCTACTAAAAATACAGCATTATAAAGTTTTCACATTGTACTCTGCAGTCACAACCATTGTCTCAGCATGCTACTAAATAGTGTATTCTAATTCAGAATGTGGCTCTAATTAGCTCTTAAATGAACTTACTTTAAAGAAACTGAATGCTATCCAAGAGTATTTGTTTGGTAAGCACAGCATTTGAGGGATATCATTAAATATAAGAGAACATGCATGGCAATCACTAAATGAAGAAACAGAATGGAATTTTTTTAAAAAAATTGTATTTAGACGTGATATATAACATTTTCAGGTGTACAAGATAATAATGCAATATATGTATATGTTGCAAAATGGTCACCACGATAAGACTAATTTAACATCTATCACCTTACAAAGTTTTTTTTGTGTGTGTGTGATGAGAACTTTAAAGATCTACTCTCTTAGCAACTTTCAAATATACAACATAGTATTTTTATCTATAGTGACCACGCTCTACATTATATCCCCAAGACTTACGTTTTATAGCTGGAAGTTTGTACCTTTTGACCACCTTCACCCATTTCTCCCACCCTCACCCCTTGCCTCTGGCAACCACCAATTGGCAGAACTGAATTTTTTGAAGCTATAAAAACTGTACAAAATTTTCAAACTTTAATGTTAAAGAACCAACTATGACACTTTAAAAGTGGCCTTACTATTCAACAAAATGGATAACAATTAATGTTGGGTAAAAGTAAAGAAAATCTGGGTATGTTGTCAACTTTTATGTTCTGTCATACCCTCTAGAAAAAGACCACAAGGAACATACCTATAGTTGAACAAGTTAGGTTTTACTGCTTGGTGCTATGAGAGAGAATGTATACTATGGAGAACTGTGGAAGTTTTCAGTAAGGGGATGTTAGAAATCACTTATAAGAGCTGGGCTATAGTTGGATGAGTTGGGGGAGGGTACAAGGGGTGAGGCCCTGAATTTGGTTCTGTCAGAAAATGGGACAATTTTACAATTGGGTATCTCAATAAATGTTATTTATAAGAAAGGTACACTAGAGTGAGGCTAAAGCTATAATTGGTAAAGAAGAAACAGTCACTCATATTAGCTAGGAGAGGGAAGTGTTTGCTATCTGTGGCTTCCACAATTATTGATGTTTTGTTTGTATTCAGACATGATCATTAAGTGTGCTTGTTTTTGTCTTGCTCTATCATGGTCACAGAGTGGCCCTCTCTGATGTTGGCATTCTATGAAATTATTCTATGTGCAAAAAGAGAACACCATCATTTAGCTAGGAATGTCAGGGCAGTTAATAGGAACACTAAAGCCTGGTTGATAGTATCAGGCCAACTCCCAAATGTCAGGGGAGGCTTTTCTCTTTGTCATCATTCATTCATAAAGACAATTAGCTGATTTTTTTCTCTTCTTCGACAATTAGTTGATTTTAACTAAAAATGTACGTGGTGGCTTTGTTTTTACTCAATTCTGTACTATACCATCATGTGTATTTTTTAAAATGATTTTCTTCCAGTTTTACTGAGATATAATTGACATTCAGCACTGTGTAAGTTTAAGGTGTACAGCATGATGATTTGACTTCCATACATCATGAAATGATTCCCATGATGTTTAATGAATATCCATCATCTCATATAGATATAAAATAAAAGAAAAAAAATTTTCCTTGTGATAAGAACTCAGGATTTACTCTCTTAACAAGTTTTATATGTAATATACAGCTGTGTTAATTATACTAATCATGTATATTGTACATTACATCCCTAGTACTTATTTATCTTATAACTAGAAGATTGCAACTTTTGGCCACTTGTCATCATGTGTGGACACAAATGTGCTGCTTAATAAGCAATATGGGTGGAGTGACTCAATATTAATTTTACTAAGTTTAAGTTTTTATTATAACTAATGATGTGATCTTTTAAAAAATCCATTTTAATAATATTGGATGGACTTCCAATTTACATTATGGATTTACGTAGGGGAAATTTTATCATTAAAACTAATAATCCAAAAAGATTTGAAAGTGAATATGGAGAAAATAAAGCTGAAGTAGGAAATGGATTGTTTTTGTTTACTTCAGAGAATAAAGGTTTACATAAAGTAAAAATAATAAAGAGCAAATAGGATAGAAATAGTTAATGGCTAACATTTATTAGCTTATTAAATTGATAATATTAACTAACATTCTGAGTGCTTACTATGGGCCAAGTAACAGACATGCATTAATTCATTTACTCCTCGCAACAACGACATGAGATGAGTTCTAGCATTATTCCTATTTTACAGATGAGGAAAAAGAATTAGACAAGTTGCATAATTTACCTTAGGTCATCCAGGCTAATGTGTAACAGAAACAGATATGTGGTATGAAACCATGTCTGTGTGACTTCAGAGCCAGCCCTCAATCTTTATGCTGTCACTTTATTTTCTGAGGAGTTTCCTCTAGAAAGATCATCAGTCATAGGGTTTAAGATTATGAGACATCAGAGTGGCCATCCAGTGTGAGGACACAGAGAATATGATGCCAATCACTGATGAGGTCATTATTTTAGGCTAGATAATACAATTTAATACTAGTATAAAGATTGAGAAAGGTCATAAATAGTTTTCTGCTATAAAAAGCACAAGAACATTATCTATAGAGTGACCAACCTGAAACAATTCATCACATTATGCTCAGGCTATGTTGAGGCAATGATGTGAAGATAACTGATGCAAACAAATGTAATTATAACAGATATTTCACACAAAAAAAGATGGCTAGTACTTTTCATGACTCTGCCACTATTTCATAGAACATATGTTTTTTAGTTGGATAAAGTACAAAACTAGATCTCTCTCCTTGCAGTTGGAATTAAGTTTTAACAAGACTCATATTCTCAGGACTATTATATTTCTTTAGTGCATCACTAGATCATGAGTACAAAGGATTAATAGAAGCAGTGTTGTAAAATGATAAAATCCTTTCAGAAACTTGACAATAACTTGGCAAAATTCAAAAGCATTAAAAGTTTTCATACCCAGCTTCCTTACTACATACCAAAAATCTACCAAAAAAAAAGGAAAAGAAAAAAAAAGATTAAAATCTAAAATGCAGAAAAAAAATTGTGAACAAAGAATTTCATCAAAATATTTACAATGTTGGAAACATACTACATTTGCAATATCAGAGGAATATAGCTAAGTGAATCACATACCCAAATAATTTAATAAAATGCAGCCATTTATAATTTATCTTTTAATGTTTTTAATGATGTAAGGAAATCTTTATGCTATATCCAGAATAACAAAACAAAAAAACAAAAAAGTCTACACACATACATAAGATCACAACTATATACATGCATATACAGAGACTGGAGAGAAATATAGTATAATCTTCTTCATGAATATTTAAGAATAGTAATGATATATTATTTAAATATTCCTTAAAACTCTTCTTAACTTTCCAAATTTTTGACAAGTATAGTAGACATGTCTGTCACTTACTTTCCTAGACACTCATTTTCTAGAATCTACTGTAACCATAGACCCTTGAAAGGCAGACCTTACAACCTTTTCACTCACCTCCTCATGTCCAACCATGGATAATCATCTATCCCAAAGCCAGTCAAGGCACACTGGCAGCCCAACGCTAAATATTTCATGAAATGAACTGAGACAGAGAGATCAAAATCAATTACTAATAAGAATAGATGCTGAGCAGTCATAATTTAGAGTTGTCGCTGGTGGTTCTAATGGGCACTGAACAATAAGAGTAAGAAGGTGGTAAGAGATAAAGAGAAACCGAGTAGCACAACAGCAGATAGAAAGGTAGAAAGCAGATTTTAGAGTTCATAGGGCTTCTGAAAATAACAGAGTGGTCTCAGTTCCCGACATCCCAAATCCAAATTCCATGAAGCCCAACATTAATTATTTTCATTCTTTGGAATCCTGAGACATCTGTGGATTTATAATAAACAACTTTTTACTTGACCTAGTTTAAGTTGGTTTCTGTACCTTGAAACCAAAAGAATTTGACAGAATAAATGAAAGAAAATGTAGCAGAACATCTTAATATACTTCCCTTCTTATGAAAAAATGGAATGGGAGTATCAACTGGAAAACTACAAGTTTCAATTGTGTCCCTGTGAATATAAAATTCAATTGTATTTTGCGTTGCAGAGTTAACATGTTTCCTTTTATATGACTAGTTGAAGTTTCATTTAAAAGCAGAAAAATGAGTCAGAGAGACTGACAGAAGGGGAAGTCCAAGAGATTCCAAGCATGAGAAGTATTCAAAACACTGATGCTGGTTCTGATATGTAGAAGAAAAAATTCCTCTACCTAATAGCTAATGTCAACCCCCAGCTGACAGGAAATGAGGACCTCTGCCCTGCAACCATAAGGAATTAGACTCTGCCAACAGCCTGAATGAGCTTGGAAGTGGATTCTCCCTAGAGCCTTCTCATAAGAACTCAGCTACCCAGCACATTGATTTTGTTCCTTATGAAATCCAGAGCAGAGAAACGAGCTGACTAAATTTAGACTTCTGACCTATGGAATTGTGCGATAATAAATTTGTGTATTTTAAGCCTCTAAGTCTGTAGTAATTTATTATGGTAGCAATAGAAAACTAATATACTATCTTAGATCATCTGTACCCAGTTGAGCATTCAGATGACTACAGACACATAAGAATCACAGCTGAGCCTAGCTCAATTGCTGATCCACACAAGTGTTTGATGTTTTAACCCACCAAATTTTCGGATGATTTGTTAGGTAGTAAATGATTGATATAGAAATAAGTACTGCTGTATTAAAAGTCAAAGCAAATGGCATTGACTTGGAGACTGGGTGAAGGGTGGAGCCTTGAAAAGTAGAGAGTAAATTGTTAGTAAAGGCTGAATATATGGTGATGAAACTGCAACAGGAAGTTAGAAGTAGAAATCAGGTGCCTGATAATATATTACAGTAAGAGTATGGATAGTGAGAAGAGCATAGTTAGATCCCTGGGAAACAGAAACACTTAAGGGATTCGGAGAAAAAGAGGGTATCAGTAAAGGAGATTGACAAGTAGTGTTTGAGGAAATAGGCAGAGAACCAGAAAAGAGTGATTCAAGCAAACTGATAATGATGGAGGGGCCAGAAAATTGTTTGTGTATATTAATGTGTGTGTGTGTATCAGAAAAAAAATCTATAAGTATATACAGTGAAATGGTAATGGTAATCATCTTTGAATAATAGAATTACTATTGATTTTTTTCTCCTTTTTATTAACATTTTCTAATTTTCCTATTAAAAATATGTGTAAGCCAAGGGTTTTCTTTTTTTTCACTTTAACATTAATGAAGGTATCTTCCTCTACAAAGAATGCTCAGAAATACTAAAATTCCACAGAGAAATAAATAAAAAGGAAAAAGAAGTGTTCACTTGATCTGGCTATTAATAGATTTTTCACAATTTAAAAACCATTTCATTTATCAACAGAGGAATGGATAAAGAAGATGTGGTACATATATACAACGGAACATTAGCCATAAATAAAATGAAATAATGCCATTTGCAGCAACATGGATGGACCTAGAGATTGTCACACTGAGTTAAGTCAGAACGATAAATATCATATGATATTGCTTATATGTGGAATCTAAAAAACGGGTACAAATGAACTTATCTACAAAAGAGAAATAGAGCTACAGATGTAGAAAACAATCTTATGGCTACCAGGCGGTATGGGAGAGGAAGGACAAATTGCAAGATTGGGATTGACATATACACACGACTATATATAAAATAGATAACTAATAAGGACATCCTGTATAGCACAGGGAACTCTACTCAATACTTTGTAATGGCCTATATGGGAAAAAAATCTTAAAAAGATTGGTTGTATACATATATGTATAACTGATTCACTTTGCTGAATCACCTGAAACTAATACAACATTGTAAATCAACTATACTTCAATAAAAATTAAAAATAAAAAAGGAAGAAAAAAAAATTTTTTTAAGTAAAAAAAACATTTCATTTGAATTTGGAAGATGAATGGAGGTTGAGGAATAAATGGGAGCATCCACTTCCCAGAGATGTCATAAGCAATAAACAAGAAAAAGTAGGTAAAGAGCTTGACCAGTGCCTTAAACATATTAACAGAGTAAGCACTCCATTAGTGAACACCAGTTAACAATTTTAGGGAAGGATGACAATACCTATATCATGGTGGACATATTTTGGATATAGGTTACCTTCAGTAAATCCTTTGGCCTCTTTTAATCTCAGTTTCCTCATCTATAAATTGAAAATAGGATATCTACATATATTTCCCCAGACAGTTAAGAATTTGATAACATGTGCAAAG
Organism: Pseudorca crassidens; assembly: GCF_039906515.1. Classification (NCBI taxonomy): domain Eukaryota; kingdom Metazoa; phylum Chordata; class Mammalia; order Artiodactyla; family Delphinidae; genus Pseudorca; species Pseudorca crassidens. The sequence goes on from NC_090297.1 coordinate 90,825,279, forward strand.
TTCAAGCTCTAAGCTTTGGCTTAGAAATATTTCTGAATTACTGAATAAAGAGGTGGAGAGAGCAAGCCTGTAACAACCCTTGCAGGAAGTCTGGCTATGAAATAAAGGAGTGATTGTGATCAAGGTACACAGAGCTAAGGGAGAGTGTTTCAAGATAGGAGAAATTAAGTATATATATTTATTTTCAGAAGAGAAGGAAACAGTGAAGAGTGGTAAGATGAAGCTATGAAAAAAGAAATGATGATTAATTTGTAAAACAATATTTTTGAAGAAATGGGACTGGATGGGCTCTAAAGCATGGGAAAGGCATTTATCTCAGTGATCTTTCCTGTGACACAAAATGTAAGGATAGGTATCAATATGGAGAACCAAATCTAGGAAAATATTTTTTTGGTGTGTCCCAGCATGAGTGGGCTTCCACCTGAAGCTTGGAGAATATTCATTTTTGACCCCACAAGTTTGAAAACAATAACAAAAATAATAATTTCCTTGTTTTCCTTGGTGTATTATAAAAGCATCCCTTCCCCCACAAAAAAAGGGAAATTTAGAAAGGTATTTTTATTGAATAAAAAAATTGAGAGAAATATATTGACTTACTTGAGTAGTGCCTTATATAAACACCTTACCCAAAAATTATTGCTAGGTCCCAGATATCTTTATACAATTAAGCCTCAGTAATTTGAATTCCCACTTCATATACACACTGGTTAACACAAGGTACGTGCTTGTTCCCTTAGTACGCTGAATTAACATTTTGAACACTTAATTTTGGGGGTTCTGTAAAAGGAATGTTTTTAAGGTATTTTTGGCAGGTGCTTTGGCTAGCTTCACTGAATCTATTCATTAGTACAAGGGAGCATTTTCCACTAGTTACAGACCAAACCTAAGGTAAAGCTTTACTGGGTAAACATTCCTGTTTACTTGTCATGGTAAATTATTTGATTTATGGTTGAACTAGTTTGCTATACACAATAGTTTTGTTTGATAAATTAATAAATAAAATATAGGGGCCAAGACAGATGGCTGGTAATATGTTAAGGACAATATAACACTGTGACGTTTTAAATAAAGTGAATGATAATATAATTTGTATAGCTATATTGCAATTATCATCACCATCATCTTACTTTCATGTGGAGCTGAAGTTTCTCCTAGACAATGAATATGAACATAATTCATATTTAGTAACTATTTTGGTTATGCCTTTGTATTGGCCAGGGTTTTCCCTGAATATATGAAGAGATTTGTTTTAAGAAATCGGCTTACCTAATTATGGAGGTTAACAAGTCCAAAATATATGAAGAGATTTGTTTTAAGAAATCGGCTTACATAATTATGGAGGTTAACAAGTCCAAAATATGCAATTATCATCACCATCATCTTACTTTCATGTGGAGCTGAAGTTTCTCCTAGACAATGAATATGAACATAATTCATATTTAGTAACTATTTTGGTTATGCCTTTGTATTGGCCAGGGTTTTCCCTGAATATATGAAGAGATTTGTTTTAAGAAATCGGCTTACCTAATTATGGAGGTTAACAAGTCCAAAATATGCAGGGTGGGCTAGGAGGCTGGAGACTCAGGGAAGAGTCAATGCTGCAGTTCAAGTCGAAGGCAGAATTCCCTCTTACTTGGGGGAGGTCTGTCTTTTGTTCTATTCAAGCCTTCAGCTGACTGGATGAGACCCATCCACATTATGAAGGGTAATCTGTTTTACTCAAAGTTCACCAATTTAAATATTAATCTCATCTAAAAACACCCTCACAGAAACATCTAAAATAATATTTGACCACATATTTAGGCACCATAGCCCAGCCAAACTGACACATAAAATTAGTCACTTTGCCCATTCTTAATTGTAGTCAAGTTTAATGCAACTTTTAAAATTGAGCTAGAAGGATACATACCTGTCAGAAATAGAGTTGAGTGTAATAAATCACTACCAGGGAGAAAGCTGTCAGATGCCCATACTCACCTCAATCACTTCTGCTATTCCAGATAAATAAATTGTCCACAATAAATTGACTGTCTCTGATCTCCACCCCTGCTTCCCAACCCCTACACCTACTGGAAGAGCCACCAATGTTAGTCTTACATCAGGCTTATTCAAAATGCAAGGAGGCAGTAAGTAGCCTGTTCTGTTTCTCCCCTCCTCTCACTCCCCGTCTCCTTTCCTCTGCTTCCCTCCTCTCCCCTCTTCTCTTTGGCAGCCTCTAAGCCCAGAGACTTGGGATCACTGGCTCTGGAGAGATGTGTTTGACATCTAATACCTTACACAGAAAGGAATGCAGACATGACAACTGGCCCAGTCAGGCAAGGGCAATAATAGCACCAAACTCTTAAGATGGTCATTCCTAGACAGGAGAGTGCAGAGGGTAAAATTTCTGATTTCTTACTCAATGCACAAGTGCATTAACATACATATATTTTGTAATTTTTAAAAATATGTAAAAATGTAGGCCATCTAATTGCAATAACTCAGATGAACAGGATATGCATATTTATGATACACATGTCAAATACACTATTACCAATGGCACAAACAAGACAGAAATTTATTCTCACACAAGTTAAAGGCCCATGCTGGTATGGCAGTTGTACTATACAAATTAATCACAGGGTCAGCTTCCTTCTATCTTGTGGTTTGCCCACATATAGGTTCCTAGATGACTCACTACCACCTATACAAGAGTAAAGAGGAAAGAGGGAAGGAAAGATATTTCCCTTTTCTTTAAGGGTATTACTTACAGGAGGCAGAGATTATGTCTGTTTACATGCCATTGCCTAGTACACAAACATACCTTGCTTGAAGGGAGACTGGGAATCTTTAGTCTAGATGACCTTATCGGTACTATAAGAAGAAGGAAAATGGATAATAGGACGTAAATAACCAGCAGTGTTGACCACATATCTAAACATTAGCTTAATTATATACATGTGTGTATATATATATAATTATATATATGTTATTTATATTATTTATATATAATTATATTATTTATATAATATATATATAATTATATATTTTATATTATATATAAATATATGTAAACTATATATAAATATATAATATAAATTTTATATATATATATATATATAATTAGGAGCTTTGCTTTAGCCTAATTATCCTTTTCACAGTGGTCAAAAGATACAAGTAAAAAATATATATATATATATGCATGTGTGTATTTGTACATGTATACATATATACATATCTAGAGGAAAAAATAGTATGATTCATAGCTTGAAATTAATTAAAATTATAAATACTCATCTGCCATTATGGTGATATAACATAACTCTGTCAATAAGAATTTGCTTTATGTCATGAGGCATACTAGATTCATTTTGATTGATTTTGAAAATTTATAAGCACTAGAAAATTTCTCTGTGGGTATAAAATAAACTGTGAGGTTTATTCATTAACTATTCACATGAAAAAATCTCTTCATAAATAAGTACCAACCATTGCCACAATTGGGCTGTAACAAACCATCCCACAACCCTGATCTACAAAATAACAATCATTTATTCTTGCTCTCACACATCTGTGTGCTGGCTGGAAGTTGGCTGACTTAAACTGAACTTGGCTCCAAGCTATAAGTTAGGTCCAAGTCTGCTCCATATGTCTTTCTTGGATCAGTGGGACTAGTGGGCTACCTGGGACATGTTCTTCATGTGACAATAAAAGAAGCACAAGAGGGCAAACTCAACTGCTGCATTATTTTTTTAGGCCTCACTGTGTCATGTGTGCTTAACAGTTCATTGGCATTGCTAGTCAAATGGTCATGACCAAAATTAAGGGCTGATGAAATACATTCTGCCCACCTTGAGACATGGCAAGGGTGTGGATATATATTACTATTAATAGGAGGCAAAAATTGGGACCACTCAATCAATCTACCATAAGATGTTATTTTGTACCATTCCAAAGTGGATGTAATTTCACTTTGTGTATTAGACTTATTTCTATAAACTAATTCGTTTATTAAATCCTTACTTGACTGCTATTATATATGAGGCACAGACTTTTTTCAAAAACAATTGAAGATACATCTCGTGCTTTATAGAAAATCAGTCTGGTGAAATATTATAACAAAATCAACAGAATTATAGCATAATGTGGTAAGTTCAGTGATAAAGATATGGAGAAGATAATACACAAACATGAGGAGAGGCATCTCTTTCAGCCTAGAGAAAAGGGAAGAGTATTGAGAAGATTTCCCGGAAGAGATGTTTTAAAAAGCCCTGTGGAAAACAAGGGAATTAAATTCTATCAGTTATCTTTTGATGTATTAAAACTTCCCAGAAAACTCTCAGAGGAATTTTACTCACGTCTTTGGGTTTGCTGGGGTGGTTCTGCTTACGTATTCTCCATTCTCCGTTTGGAGCCAGTAGCTAGCCAGGGTATATTCTTCTCATGGTGATGGCAAAGAGCTAGAGAGACAGCATAAACACATGGTGTTCCACCTTCTAAAATTCCATTGTCGAAAACAAGTCACATGAGTGAGCTCAACATCGAGGGGTAGGGAAGGAAGTGTACTCCTTTTTTGTGTGTGCTGGTAGAAATTGAGAGGTTGCAGGGCAAATGATTACAGGGAGGGGGGAAAGAATTGAAGCAAATAATTCAACCTACCAGACAAGTAAAAAACTCACCCCAAACCCAATTTCCTATAAATACTGACCTAGCTAGCTAGCTATCTTACAATAAATAAAAAAATAAATATATAAAAGACATAAATACATAAAAATAGGTATTTAGTCCATATCATGTGATTTAGTCCATATGATGTGATAGGCACTATATGTTTGGACATTAACAAATATTTATTATTAATATGCACCACACTAATTCCTACAGCATTGGGAATTCTCATTGATTCCATGGTCCATAATGACAACATTGATTTAATATTTAGTTATAATTTTTATATCATTTTTCTATATTTTCACAGAATTAATTTGTAAGATAAATATATAGATACATCAATTAAAACTTTTATTAGGGCTTCCCAGGTGGCGCAGTTGTTGAGAGTCCGCCTGCCGATGCAGAGGACACGGGTTCGTGCCCCGGTCCGGGAAGATCCCATCATGCCGCGGAGCAGCTGGGCTCGTGAGCCATGGCCGCTGGGCCTGTGCGTCCGGAGCCTGTGCGGGAGAGGCCACAATGGAGAGAGGCCCACATACCGCGAAAAAAAAAAATTATTAAATTCTCAGGACAAATTTTCATAGTGTTTTTTTTTTTTAATTTTGTTAAACATAGTAACCTAGGACTCAATTTTGTAAATTGTCTTTACTAAAGTGAAGTACAGTGACCATTAACAGCTAGCATGCATTGAGCTCTTACAGGCACTTTATATACATTAATTCATTAAATGCTCACAGAAATTCTTGAGCTTGATATTACAATTATTTTACAGATGAGGTTCAGAGAAGTGAAGTTCCTCATGATCACAAAACTAATAATAAAAGTTTTTCCTTACCCATTTATGCCTATCTGTAGTTTAATATCTTAAACATAAATCTGCTTTTCTTTAATTATCAAATATTTCTGGCAACAATAATCCAGATTTTTTTCCTACTAAATTATAATGCCCTTAATTATTTTATTCATTTATTCATTAGATGTTAATTGAACAGTTACAATGTGCAAGAAATTACCGTAGGAATTGGGGACAAAGACATTAAAAGGATGATATAGTCCATTATCCTCATGAATCTTTTAGTCTAAAAGGTTTAACAAACATGCACTGACTGAATGGCTGACTAATGACAGTGGGCCTGCCCATCTTTCCCCTTCAAATTTTGTTTTCTCCACTATTTGCCTGAAAACCACAAAATGGAGATTTTTCAAATTGTTCATAAACTAAAGATATGTATCTGAAATAAGAACTAAATAAATCACCTATAAATAAACTAAATCAATCAGTTAGAATTCTTTTGATTGTGACAGGAAATGCAATAAAGTTGGAAGCCGCAAAAAAGGAGGGGATACTGGCTAACATACAGAAAAAACATACAGTGTTAGATCTATCTTCAGGTCAGAAACAAAACTGCACCAAGATCAATTCTCAGGCTTTACTCCCTTTGGAGGCCCTGATCTTATGCCATGCTCCTCCAATTAACAAAAATGCTTCGCTATTTCCAAGCCACTCATAATCATAACTAGTGTTGAAGAGAGGATCTGCTCTGGCATTCACAGCAAAAGTCTTGAAGTATACTTTAATTGGACCAGTACTTCTGCTCACCCCTGAAATTAGCTCAGTGACTAGATCAGGATTGCTTCAAGCCAATGAGTTTAGCCCTGAAACAGAGAGGGGTAACTCAACTGAAACCTCATGGCTGAGAAATGCAAGTTCCCCATATGAGTGTTAAGAGACTTTTGCAAATATTTTTGGAGGGGTGGCTAAGCTTTATTTTACATAGAATAGGTTGCCAATTTGCTTCAGTTGAGGTATTATTGAATAATTCTACTGACCACAATCATTCATTTAGCAAATGTTGACTAAATGCCAGACTTCTATTAGTTAGGTATACCATAAAATTACCCAGAAGAGAATAAGATATTGGTTTTGATCTTAAAAAATATATATTTTCTCTGACTTAATAAACTGTAATAAACAATCTAGATAAAACTATCTAAAAGTATCTACTGATAAAAATAAATAAATCTTTTTAAAACTTGATAGGATAGAAGCAGAAGAAATCTTTGTTAGCCTTTCCTTTTTTCTATAAGTGGAGAAAAATTACCTGGACTTTTGATTAGAAAATGTAAAGCAAAGGTTTTATTCTGGAATGAAAAGTTTAAAAAGAGGTGCTGTATTAATGTTTATTGTTTCCTTCATGAAAATGGATCTTTGGTAAACTTGGATTAAGACAATGTTTCTCTGAAAACTATTTGGGGAAGATGTGATATCCATGTGTCTGCCTATCCTTATTCAAACAGTTACTCATAAGGGATAGATAAAACCAAGACACTAGATAAAGGCAAGAAGGAAAAAATTGACCTCAAGCACATGGGGCAGGACCAAGAGTTCTGCAGTCCAACCTGGATAGTTCACCTGTAACTTCCTCACATGTTATTATTCCACACTGGGAAACTTAACAATGTAGAATGATCATTGTCAGACAATGTTTTAGTTTGGGAGTGAGGCGTTAGGTTCATGGGTGTTCATTTTATTATTATTAGGCTGTAAAACATTTATGTCACATATATTCTTTCATAACCATCTAATACTGTATTTTAAGATACAATAAAGGCAAATAATAAAGAAATTGGTAAAATCAATGCACTGGGATCCTATAAAACATGATTTGAAGAACAATGTATAATCACACAAAAATAAGTCTGCAATACATTACTAAAAATTACAAACTCATATGAATCATAATATTCAATTTTTACAAATACATGTGTATAATATAGGTAGATAAAGGAGTAGAGGGAATTATACAAAAATGCTAATATAAATTATTAATAGTTGGTGGGGTTACACTTTTTCTTTCTTTCATTTGCAAATCAGTATAGAATTTCAACAATAAATATATACTACCTTTGGAAAATAGTAATATATTAATCTGAACTAAGTTATAGTTATTTTTAAAAATGTAAGTTCTTAGATTGACTAAATCTAAGATATTTATAAGACAATAATATATTTGGAAAATTTACTTGGAGGATGCCTTCTCACTAAAATAGGTCAACTCATAAATCCTCTCTTAAGTTGAATGTAAAACAGTTTTATGAGTCTGGTTTGCAAGAGAAGTTGGGAATGGGGTAGAGGGAATAGAGAGGAGGTCTAAGTCAATGCAAGACTTGGAATTTATACTGTTAAGTCTTCCCAAGGTATAGGAAATCACCATCACTGAATGTTTTTTTCCACTTTGAACCATTTAACCTGAGAAAGACTATCAGTATATCTGAACCTCTACCAACATTGCTAATTGTTGCTAACGAAGATCTGGGTAACTTGGAAAAAAATGTTAACAATTAAATAATTTATATTCTTTTCATTTTAAGTCATTCTAGTCAAGTAGAGAATTAAGCAATAATTACCTTTCTTACTAAGTAGAGAGAAGGAAGGAAAAAATCTTTCCTTTAGCAGTTGAAAGAAAATTAACAAATTTTCTGTCTTTTGGCCAATAATATGTCACATAAAGGCACAAAGGGAAAAGATTATAAAGAAATAAATTATTATTTATAATTATTTATAAGTTTTTACAAAAGTCAACTTTTTTCAGTAGTTAATTTTTTCAAAAAATAAACAAGAAAATAATTATACTGTCTAAATATTACTATAATGAAAACTTTTTCTACTGTCTCAAAGTACTATTATTCATTTTTACATGTCCACATTTTTCATTTATTTTGGTAAATTTAATTTACCAAAGAATATGCATACATTTAATCAATTTAATTAATTGATATTTATAAAATTAATTTCCAGAATTCCCCCCAAAATTGATCGTTCAGAAGTTGACTATCTAATTTGTAGGCTTTCAATACTTTCTTTTCTACCAGGTCCTTATTGATAATTTTGCTAAACAAAGGTAAAGTTAGACAAGCATAATAGCATTGAACCTAACTTGTTCTTTCCCCAAGATGGTACACTAGCTGGAAGAGATCAAAAATGGTATTGGGAAAACTAGACAGCTACATGCAAAAGAATCAAACTGGACTACTTTCTTGCACCATGTATAAAAAGAAACTCAAAATAGATTAAAGACTTAAATGTACGACCAGAAATCATAAAACTCTTAGAAGAAAACATAGACGGTATGTTCTTTGACATGTTTTAGCAATATTTTTTGGATATGTCTTCTCAGGCAAGGGCAACACAAGCAAAAATAAACAATGGAACTACATCAAACTAAAAATCTTTTGCACAGCGAAGGAAACTATCAACAAAATGAAAAGGTAACCTACTGAAGGGGAGAAGATATTTGCAAACAATATATCTGATAAGAGGTTAATATACAAGACATAAAAAAAAACTTAACATCAAAAAAAAGAAACAACCCAATTAAAAAATGGGCGGAGGACCTGAGAAGACATGTAGATGACCAAAAGACATATGAAAAAATGTTCAACATCACTAATCATCAGGGAAATGCAAATCAAAGCCACAATGAGATATCACCTCGCACGTGTCAAAATGGTTATTACCAATAACAAGTGTTGGCCAGAATGTGGAGAAAATGGAATCCTTGAAATTGATGGTGGGAATGCAAATTGGTGCAGGCACTATGGAAAACAGTATGAAGTTTCCTCAGAAAATTAAAAATAGAACTATTATACGATCCAGCAATTCTACTTCTGGGTATTTACCCAAAGAAAAAGAAAACACTAATGCAAAAAGATATATGCAAGCCTACGTTTACTGCATAATTATTCACAATAGCCAATATATGGCAGCAACCTAAGTCCCATCAACAGATGAAGGAATAAAGAAGCTGTGATACACACACACACACACACACACACACACACACACAATGGAATATTACTGAGTCATAAAAGAATGAAATCTTGCCATTTGCAACACACGGATGTACCTAGAGGGCATTATGCTAAGTGAAATAAGCCAGACAGAGAAAGACAAACACTGTATAATTTTACATATTGTGGATTCTAAAAAGCAAAACAAATGAACAAACATAACAAAACAGAAACAGAGTCATAGATACAGAGAACAAATAGGTGGGTGCCAGAGGGGAGAGGGGTGGTGAGATGAATGAAATAGGTGAGGAAAATTAAGAGGCATAAAGTTCCAGTTACAAAATAAATGAGTCACAGGGATGAAAAGTAACATTGTGTGGAATATAGTCATAATAATATAACATCTTTGTATGGCGACAGATGGCAACTAGACTTATTGTGGTGATCATTTCGTAATGTATAGAAATATCGAATCACTGTGCTGTGCACCAGGAACTAACATGGTGTCGGATGTCAATTATACTTCAACAAAAGAACAAACTCATAGAAAAATGATCAGATTTTTGGTTACCAACAGCCGGGGGTTGAGGAAGGGGGAATTGAATGAAGGTGGTCAAAAGATACAAACTTCCAGTTATAAGATAAATAAGTGTACTAGGGATGTAACGTTCAACATGATGAATATAATTAACACTGATGTATGTTATATATGAAAGTTGCTAAGAGAGTAAATTCTAAGAGTTTTTATCACAAGAAAAAAAGTTCTTTTTTCTTTTTCTTTTATTTTGTACCTATATGAGATGATGGATGGTCACTAAACTTATTGTGGTAATGATTTCATGAAGTATATAATTCAATTCATTATGTTGTATACCTTAAACTTATACAGAACAGTATGTCAATTATATCTTAATAAAACTCAGAGAAAAAAATAATAAATTTATATACTTAAAAAAGACATGTGCTTCCCATGAATGTTGAGTGACCAATAATCAGAAAAAAAATAAATAAATGAAAGACTTGTTCAAGAATGAGGACTAGAGGATATAAGATATAGAGAAACTTATGTCCCAGCCAAAATCATAAGATTTTGAAAACAGCAGGTAAAGGGTTTGAGGTTGAAAAAATTAGGGAACTCTTGTTAATAATGAATAGTATAAGAAACCTTTTTAAACATTGTTTTTAACAGAAATTATGAATATAATAAGAGGTCAGTGGAATGACAGAAATGCTAAAATGCATTATTATGCAAAAGATGAGCATGTAAGAAGGGTAGAAATGAAGCAGAATAAAAACAGGCAATTTTTATTTTATGCTTAAACTTTCATCTTCCTATATCATCTCACCAACCTAAGAAACACATATGTGACATTTCCCCCTACCTTGCACCCTCATTCTTCAGTTTGATGGTTTAACGCAAACACTTGCCTTGCCTAGGACAAGCTTGCCATCTAGTGACAATGAACTTGTAACTATAGAATATGGGAACGCACTTAGTGCACACAAACATGCATGCATTGCCTCAAAACTTCAACCATTCTTTTTTTTTCCCCCAATAAACATTTATACAGTTCCTATTATGAGCTGGGATGTGGAGATACAATGATTGGAAAAAATTAATGTGGTTCCTAAAACTGTAGCGGGAAAGATAGAAATTATTCAAATAATCACCAATTAAATATAAAAATAACAAATATAACCACTTCTATAGCACTGACTCTGTGCAGAATAATTCATTTAATACTTATAACAATTCTATGATAAAGACATTATCTTCATTTTACATATCAGAAAACTGAAGAAGAGAGGTTAAGTAACTTCCCCTAGGTGTGAGAGTAGAGCAGGATTATAAAACTCAAGACTGTTTCACTCCCAAATCTGTGCTTTTAATTGCCTCTGAATGTAAAACTGAAACTGTGATATATGCAAGCAAGATAATATTAGGACTGGACAACATTCAATCATTCAACAAATATCTACCAAACTCCTACAATGTACCAGATACTATGTTTGGCCTGTAGATAAAGAAGCAAATAAAACAAAGATGAGATAGACACTCTAATGTCATGGAGCTTATATTATAAACACATACAGGCGTGCACACACAAACACACATAAGAATTAATATATAATTTCTAGGCTGTTATATGCCAAGAAATTAGTAAGGCAAGTAAGTGATTAGTGATGGGTAGGTGAAGAGGCATGCTATTTCCAGAGCAGTGGCAAAGTCCTCTCTGAGGAAATCTGTAGTGAGTCCACTACAGATTTCCTTAGAGAAGGGTAAAAGCTTAGAAGTGAGACTAGTATTTTAATTGGACTGAATGATGATAAATAATGGTTTGTTTTTAAAATCAAAATGAGTAGGAAAGTTAAGGAACAGGTCAGGGAAGGGAGATCCAATAAAACATGTTTGAAGCTGTAAAATATACATATACTTGTTGCTGTGATTTATATTTTGAAGAAATTGAAGGTAAAATTTATTTAGAACTGTGTTATGTCGCTGAACTGGGATTACGGTAGATTTACATGTTATGAGCAGATGTCAGTACCCACATATTCATAATACAAAGATAGATGATTATATCAGCCAAAGGTTTTGCAAAAATAGATCATGGTTTTTTGGTTTTTTTGTTTTTTGGGTTTTTTTTGCGGTACGCGGGCCTCTCACTGTTGTGGCCTCTCCCGTTGTGGAGCACAGGCTCGGGACGCGCAGGCTCAGCGGCCATGGCTCACGGGCCCAGCTGCTCCGCGGCATGTGGGATCTTCCCGGACCGGGGCACGAACCGGTGTCCCCTGCATCGGCAGGCAGACTCTCAACCACTGTGCCACCAGGGAAGCCCTCATGAATATATTTTTAAGTGACAGTTTTATTCCACATTACTTCCAGAGACTTGAACTCATTTATCCTAAAAGAGAAATATTAAATCCATAAAGGGACTGGTAGAATTATGTATGCATAAGGTTCATGTGCAGAAAGCTAGCTTACTTACCACCGAGTCAACTCAGCTGTAGAGTGACAGGTATAAGTTGTTAGGTCTCAAAGGAAAGCTTGATTTGGGTCTTAGGGAAAAAAATCAAATTAATTAAAAATCAAAAAAAAAAAAGAAAAAAAACATATTTGGTAGCTCCATGAGATTTGAGTAAGTTAAACCAATGAGCCAGCTGTTTACATACAAATGTTTTTATTTCTATAAGGTAGATTCTGCTATGGACTAAATTATGCTCCCTCAAATTTCATATGTTAAAGATCTAACACCCAACGTGGTGGTATTTGTAGATGGGGCCTTTGGGAGGTAATTAGGTTTAGATGAGATCATGTGGGTGGGGCCCTCATGATGGAATTAATGCCCTTATAACAGTTACTCCAGAACATTCTCTCTCTCTCTCTCTCTCTCTCTCTCTCTCTCTCTACCATGTGAGGACACAGCAGCAAGGCAAGCCAGGAAGAGAGCTATCACAAGAACCTGACAATGCTGACACTCTGATCTTGGACTTTGAGCCTCTAGAACTATGAGAAAATAAATTTCTATTGTGTAACCCACTCAGTTTATGGTATTTGTTATGGCAGCACCAGCTGTCTCACATAGATTCTGAAAATTGAATTGCTGGGTTAAAAGGCAGGTTTACATGTTATTTAAACAAATATATATATATACATATATATATATATTTTTTTTTTTTTACGGTACGCGGACCTCTCACTGTTGTGGCCTCTCCCGTTGCGGAGCACAGGCTCCCGACGCGCAGACTCAGCGGCCATGGCTCACGGACCAAGCCGCTCTGCGGCATGTGGGATTTTCCCGGACCGGGGCACGAACCCGTGTCCCCTGCATCGGCAGGTGGACTCTCAACCACTGCGTCACCAGGGAAGCCCTAAACAAATATTAAGGATTATTTTTCTGAAAGCTGATGACAAAAATTTGCCCTCATATGCACACCAACATAAGATTTCATGGCTATGTAAATTGTTTATTTTACACAGGGAGTAAATCTACAAATGACTATCCGTGAGATCCACACATAATCATCACTCAATAAGTAACACAGAATAATACTGACATTTTGTCTTTGACCAGTATGGTAATTTTTCAGTGAACTCTTTAGCCTGGTTTCTTAAAGTCATCATGCAAATCAATGAGTATGCAATCGCTAGTTGCCAGCAGGATATATTTTAGTTTTTTGTGAGTAATACTAATTTACATGTTTTAACATTCAGTGACTACTAATCTACTTCTAAGGCACTATGTTAATCCTTGGAGGATACAGAGATGAATACAGCAATTCCTATCTTCAAGGAGCTTACCAGTAATAAGGAAACTATATACGCACTCAAATTTATATATGATGATTTCTAGTATAAAAATAAATGTAACGAAGACATAAATTCTGCCTTGAGAAAAGGAAAAGTCTTTGATAGTGGTTGTATTAAACTACAAAGTTTTGGGGTGATTTATTACACAGCAATAGACAACAAAAATAATGAAAAATCTAGTTTCCTGTGTTTCAGCTGCTGCAACACAGAGAACAGAACAGAAGAGGCAGAGATGGTGTTGACTGACAACGAACAATTTAGTTAAAAGGTAACATTTGAGCACCTGAAGAAAGGGAGCCAGAATGCAGATATCTGTGGGAAAAGCATTTTTTCAAAGTTTTAGCAAGTACTACAAAGATCTGAGTCATGTGTCTGAAGAGTTCAAGAACAGCTAGATTAGTATGTCTATAGTGAAGTGTGAAGGAGGGGGAAAGAATAAATGAAGCCAAAAAAGTAATACATTGGCAGAGCCAGATCATATAAGCTCTTAGAAATCAAAGGAAGAATTTTAGCTTTTAGTCTAAGTGAGAGGAAAAGCCACTGGAGAGTTCTGAGGGCATAATAGAATCACTCTGGCTGTGATAATAAAAACATATTGAAGAATATATTATATATAGTATTACACATGTATAATAAACTAAAAATTTATAAATAAAAATAAATAACATTTTAATTTATGTATATAATTTTTATACATGAATTAAAATAAAAGTATATTTAATATTTATTATATTTATATTTTATAAAAACAAAATATAAAATTATATACTTATATGTTAAAATATCATGTATTTATCTATACATGTATATATTATATTTATTTATATACTTTTAAAGTATAAATATATATATATATATATATATATATATATATATATATATATAAATAAAAGGGTATTTATCATGAGGAATTGGCTCATGTGATTATGGAGCCTGAAAAGTCCCATGATCTGCCATCTGCAAGCTGGAGATCCAGGAAAGCTGGTTGTGTAATTCAGCCTCAGTTTGAAAGCCTGAGAACCAAGGGGAATTCATGGTGTAGAACCCAGTCTGATTGTGGAAGATGAGATGAGATGTCTCAGCCTAATCAGTGAGGCAGGAAAAGAAGGGTGATTCTTCCTTTCTCTACCTTTTGTAGTATTCTGGCCCTCAATGGATATATGATGCCCACCCACATAGGAAAGGGCAATTTACGTTACTGAGTTCAACAGTTCAAATGCTAATCTCATCCAGAAGCACTCTCAGAGACACACTCAGAAATAATGTTTAATCTGGGTACCTTGTGGCCAGTCAAATTGACACATAAAATGAACCATCAGAGTGTATTTTTACTGGTGAAAGAATGGGCTTTGCTATGGTAAAAAAATAAAATTGAAAAAATAAAAAGAATTAACCCTAAACTGTCAGTGTATTTACATAATAAAAGTTAATAAAAGTTATTTCTTACTTATGCAAGGTTTGGAGGGGGTCAAGCACTTTTGCAGGGAAGTTGTCATTGATGTAGTGACCAGGTATTCTATGCAGTGTTTACCTCACAGCTCTTTGACCTCAATATGTGGCCTCCAGGATCACTGCTTTCACACCCCCTCTTCTGTACTATAGTCTGGAATTGATACATGTTGCCTTCATAACAGCCCACTGACCAGAATGAATCGCACGGTTGCACCTCACACGGGAGTTGGAAAAAGTAGAGGAATATATGGAATAATTGCTGAACCTTACTGAGTCAGCCCAGGTGGCAGTGCCTCTTAAAAATCAAGGGGTAACAGGAAACAAGGTGGCACCTAGGGATGCTGTGAAAAAAATTACTGAGACAATAAGGGCACCAGGAGCTGAGAAAGTTTGGGAACCTCTGGGCTATACCAAGAAAAGGAAATGAGAAAAATGCAACTCAAAGCAGACCACACCCACTTCCACTTAAACATGGCAGAGATGAAAGCAAATTACATCTTCTTCCTATCCCTCAGGTCAAGCCTTATATGAGGGGAGGGTAAAAAGCATGACCTTATTAGAGTTTGAAGTTGACATTTCAAATCGACTTGGACTGTTAGTAACTGAAAATGACCAAGACATTATGAAATCTGCCTGAGCTATCGTCAAGGGAAGGATAAGGCAGATTTAATTGAGTACAACTAAAAGTAATTAAGAGAAAATAAAATTCTCTCATGTTCCTATTTCACTGAGCTGTGATATCTCAATTATAGTAAAGACCACTAAACTTACCTTGATGACCCATGTAGCAATTCTTGACCATAGGTGGCAGTGGTAATATTAAAGTTAATCCATTCATGTATTCATTCATTGAACAAATATTTATATATGGCTACTATATGCTAATCATACATAATAATAACTATAAGAGATGCAGGGAAAAGCCTGTAAAGGAGTGTTTAAAGTAGCATGCCCTCTCCAATCAGTTTATCCCTCTACCCTGGGTCTATTTTTGTCTTTTTTTCCCCTCAAAGCACTTATTTACTCTCCAAAAGGAACTCATTTACTTACTTATCTACATGTTTTAGTCTGTCTTTATTACTACAGTGTAAGTGCCAAGAGAAATAGTATTACCTTATTCTTCCTCCTCTCAATTTCTCAACACTGGCATGCCCCATGGATCAACACTGGTCCCCTTTCTCTCTACCTACACTCTTGTACCTTGGATATAAATATTATATGTGTTGATGTTACATATGTATCTAGTGTTGATGTTTCTCCAAAATGCCATAATTACACATCCAACTGCTTACTTGAAACACTGGATACTGAATAGATACTTTAAATTTAATGTGTTCCTTCCTCCCCTACAGTCTCTAATCTAGCTACACTTTAGTTAACTCTTCTCATGCTCAGTAAATAGCATCATCATCCACCTAGATGGTGGACAGTTGGGGTTCAAGCCAAAACCTCAAAATTTATCCTTAATTACTCTTCTTCATCTGCAAGTCTATCAATTCTACTTCCAAAATACATCTCAATTCCACTTCCAAAATACATCTCAATTCCACTTCCAAAATACATCTCAATTCCTATTCCTTTTCTCCATGTCTACTGTTACCTAACTATTTCTAGCAGTGTCTTGCCTGGGCTACTGCAATAGCCCAACTGGTCTTCCTGCTTCTAATCCATTTTCCACACTGCAACCAGAGAAATTTTCATACCTAAAATTTAATCATTACATACATATACACATACACACAGACCTCTACTAAAAATTCTGTCAGTTTCCAATTGCTCTTTGGTTTAATCAAGACTTCAAAGTAACCCACAGAGCCCTCATGGTCTAGCTCTATATACATGACATTTTGTGGAGGGGTTCTCCATAGTTTTTCAAGTTTTTATTAATGTCTGTTCCTCCCTTGTTCCCCAACCCGTCTTCCATGGGAGCCAAACTTTGATATGTTGTTTACTGCGATACAGTTACCATCTAATCAAGTAGCAAATAAAAAGAGCAGTTAAGAGGCACCTTGGGCCTCCAGACTGTAGTAGCTGCACCTAAAATAATACCTCTATCCAGAATCCTCAATGCCCTCTTTGTATGGAATAAGGAAGACTTCTCTGCCTCGCTCCATTCAGAAACGGGTTAGAATAGTGTAAAGGCCAGTCACACTAGCAGGGTCAAATCCCAGTTCGGTCATTTAATAGCTGTGTGACTTACACCTCCCTGTATTGTACATCAGAGTGCTCAACTCTAAAATGGGGAGGAGTACCTACACCTTAGAGTTGTTGATGGGGTTTATATTAGGGCATCTCTTCCTAGAGGCCGCTAATTCCGTGAGAAGGAACCACGGCCAGACCGTATCAGGCTGCTGCTACGTGTCCGATGATTCAAGAAAACAAGTGTCTGTCTCAACTTTTTGTTCCTTAAAACTGAGTTCGCCTGCCTACGTGAAGGCTACTGAGCCAAAGAAAGAATGTGCAATCTTTTAGGCATTATCATCCCGAATGTAGACACAGAACCGGTATTCCCACACCAAATCCCAGCCAGCCAATCAGACGCACTTTGCAATCTCCCAGGATTAGAAACCCGGCTATCGCAACTCCAGACATCCCTGGCGCCACGCCCAGACCCGCTCCCAGCTAGCACATGCGCAGCAGTGACTCCATCCGGCCTTGGGGTTACTTCCTCTTTCGTGAACGCGGCTTAAGTCTCTCACGCGTTGACAGTTTTTTAAAATCCTTACACCTATCTCGAGGGAATTTTTGTTTTTAATGCCGTCATCAACTACCTGAAATTTGAATCGTTTTGCTTTCCCATCACCGTGGAACCTTGCCCTTCACTCTGAGGTACGTGTCTCCGAAGAGTTGGCACCCGTCCGTGGTGCAGGTCTCGCGAGAAGGCGACATCTCTCGCGTTACTTCCTTGTTTCCAGAATCCTTAGCGCGAAGTGGGAAAACACTTACTTAGCTCAGCTTTTTATGATCACTGCGGTTTCTTCAGTGGCTTCCCTGTTGGTTCTCCGTGACAAATGGCGGCTTCGGAACAGCCGCTGCCGTTGTCGAGAGGATGTCAGAGCTCTGCTTCGCTTTCTCCGCCGCGGGGCGACCGAACCCTTCTAGTGAGGCACCTGCCAGCCGAGCTGACTGCTGAGGAGAAAGAGGACTTACTGAAGTATTTCGGGGCGCAGTCCGTGCGCATCCTGTCCGATAAGGGGCGACTGGTAAGGGCGCGCCAGTCCCGAGCCTCCGGGGAAGGCCCTTGGCTGTTGACCTGGGGAGGGGGAGTTCTGACAGAAGGAAGAAGACAGAAAAGAGTGAGGGAAATGTGCTTGTGTAGTGGGGGCTTCCCAGTCTTTCCTCCTTCATATCAAAATAGTCCCAAGTCAGGTTTTAATTGGCTCGAGCCTAGGTTAGTCGCCGCGCTGCGGAAAAGGGCAAGTGAGAAAGGCAAAGAAGAAAAAATGAAAAGAGAAGCTTAGTTATGTTCCATTTTCCCATCCTGGGAATCTCGAAACTCCTCTGAATTTGGAGGTATTTCTCTTAGGCTCAAGAGTACTCTCAGAAATATGTAACGAAGGACGTTTAAAAATCTTGGTACTTATAAGCCAGCGTTAAGACATTCATCAAAATAGAGGAGAAGCTACAGTAGTCGGTAACTTGAGTAAACTAGTTACAGGATTTCTACTAAGTTTTTGACGAGGATGTTATTCATAAAAAATTTCCAACGGAATCCTTCAGGGAGCAATATTTTAAGACTGTTCAAAGTCCAACACTGGGATGTACACAATTACTTTATTCTCCTTTATACCTGAAGATGTTTTAGATGAGTTCTCTCCATTAAAATAGCAGTGGTGATGTTAAGTTTCTGCCAGATGGCCTGTGATGGGGCAAAACATCAGTGGTTGAAGTCTCCCCACGTGTTTCTAATAATGCAGCCAGGGTTGAGAATTACTGAGTTAGGAGAAAGACCAATTTAAACTTTGCATTTGGCTATATAAAGGAAGGTTTAGATCGTAGATGCGTTATACATGGAAGATATTTTATATGTTTGGATGGTTTAAGGGTGGTCCTCTGTGTATAGTAAGGGTTTTTAAACTTATGGACTGTCGAACTACTTGAAAATATATGTAAAGCATGCTGTGTGTGTGTGCCCCTTTATATGAGAAAATCTTTCATCTCAAAGAAGTTTGATCCTAAACTGATTCAAAAGCAGTGTACTGAATTTAGTAATCAGTTAAATGATCTGGATTTTCTGTCCTTTTCTGTGATTTTATTAATGTGTCAAATCACTGTCAGCTGGTAAAATATCAGACTTCCTTATGAGAAATTATATTTGAAATAATTTGTACCTTCTTTTTCAGAAACATACAGCTTTTGCTACTTTCCCTAATGAAAAAGCAGCTATAAAGGTATGACTTTTTCTTTTCTATTATTAACAATTTTCTGTTATCCAGTTTTAAAAAATGGAGCATAATTTTAAACTATAGTTTTTAAAAGCAAAAGGGTTTGTATTTTCAAATACAAAAAGGGTTTGTATTTCCATAGGCTACATTTGGTTTGTCATTTGGCAGATTTTGCCCAATGTTTGGACATAAGACTTGTAGATTAACTGGAACATGAATTAAAATTGAATTGTAATCTCATATGTAATTAAAAGTGACAAATTCTAAAGGATGCAAACATTGATAACTATCTCTGTAACTGTTGCAAGACAAGATGTTTTAAGCATTATATGGAAAATATATATATTTAAAAAAATCCTAGGGGATCATTTGCAAAGGAGGTGACCTTTGAGGTAGACCTTTAATGATTAGTTAGATTTTGAGAAGAAAACAAAGGGAGTTGGACCTTCCAGGTTTAGAGAACACTAAATAAAGCTGTGGGGCATGGAAAGTCCTAAGTGGAGCAAAAACTAAGGGTTGAAATTGAAATAGGACTTGGAAGATAGGTTGAGTCTAAATTTGGGTGGAAGGGAGGGAGGGATTGAATTTTGTTTAGTAGTTATTCTTAAGGCACTTGATATATTTGAGCTGACCAGCAATATGGTCAGATCTGTGAAAGACATCTGGTAGAGTTCATGTAATGGATTGGATATGGAAAAAGATTAGAGTTAGAAAGACCAAATGGAAAGCAAAGACAAGAGAAATGTTATAATGGCTAAGGCAAGAGAAAGGATCTGAATAAGGCAGTAAGAAGACAAAGGAAGAAGTAGATACAAATTTGGTAGAGATTGTGTTTTTTGGTCCTGTGATCCCTGTAGATGTAGTGGTTGAGAGAGAGGGAATACTTGGAAATTTTTGGACTGAGTTATTGGGTTATTACATTAGTTGACAGGGGCAGGATTCAGAGGACGTTTGCAAAGGTAGGTAATGAATTCACATATTATCTATTAATTTTGTGGAGTCTGTGGGCTACTTCTGTGGAAATATTTTCAAAACAATTAAAAATATGGACCTAGAGCTGAGGCAGGGTTAAAAATAGAGTTTCCTCAACAAGGTAAATGGATATGGTTGCCCAAAGGGAGAAGAGCCAGCAAAGAAGACTGGGAGGGAGAAGATAAAAAGGAAGTAGAACTAGAAAATAAATTTTCATGGATGCAAGGAGAAGAGAGTTTTAAGAAGATAAGATCCTGTGATGACACAAGGTGAAGAACGAACACAGTCTATTAGTAAAGTATTTTTATTGTGAAACTATAGAAATGACCCAAATTCTTATCAATAAAAGGGAAGGATACTTTAAATTGTAGTATATCCATACACTGGACTACAACCCTCAGAGAATGAGCTCAAATGAATATGTATTAATAAGGAATGTAGCCCAGATAGAGTACATGAATAAAGTTGCAAAACATATAATATGTAACCTTGGAATTTTGGCAAACTAGTATCGATACTGTGTATGTTAGTTTATGCATAGAACAAAATGTAGCAGAGCTATACACCAAATTGAATAATAAATGTCTTTCTCCAAGGATGGGATTACAGAGGACTTTCACATTATATGTATTAAAGTATAGGAAAAATTTTTTTTCAGAAAAGACCTTTTGAAATATAGCATAAAAAGTGTTTAGTATAATATGGTAATGAAAACCACCTTGTTTTAGAGTCAAGATTAACTTGGAGGAGAGGGCATGGAACCAGTCATTGTCTAACATTAAAACTTAAAAGCCATAACTTTGAAAAGAATGTGTGACATAGATTTTGAGAGGAAGAAACCTAAAGCAATTCAGCTGTATTTCAGATAATCAAAGGCTCACTGATAGTAAGAGGTCTAGGCTGATTTAAGGACTTGAAAATTATTGAAACGTATAGAAACTTGCTTTGTATAATGGAGTCGAATAAGGATGCATAAAGATGGTAGAATAAAATTATAGTCCCTGTTGGGCTTCCCTGGTGGAGCAGTGGTTGAGAGTCCGCCTGCCGATGCAGGGGACACGGGTTTGTGCCCCGGTCCGGGAAGATCCCACATGCCGGGGAGCGGCTAGGCCTGTGAGCCATGGCTGCTGAGCCTGTGCGTCCGGAGCCTGTGCTCCGCAACTGGAGAAGCCACAACAGTGAAAGGCCTGCGTACCGCAAAAAAAAAATTATAGTCCCTGTTAAGGCCTAACATTCCATTTGTTCAAAAAATATTGAGTGCCTGCTATGTGCTAGATAGTGCTTTAGGTCTTGGGATATATCAATGAATAAAACACAGATTTATGCCCTCATCGGAGCTCACATTCTCAAAGGGGAGACAGACCATAAATAATAAACTTAATGAGTTTAATATTTTAGAAAATGGTGAATACTATAAAAAAAGAACGATAGGATCAGGAGTGCTGGGTTGGGAGGATTAAGCTACAGTTAAGGTAGTTATGGTCATATTTGAGCAACACTTTAAAGGAAGTGAAGGAAGTTAGCTAAGGGAATTTTGGGGAAGTGCATTCTAGTAAGAGGAATAGCTGGCATGCACTAGCTTGTGGCTAAAGCAAAAAAAATGAGGGGAGATATTGAATTTGAGGTCAGAGAAGTAAGAGGGCCATATCATGTAGGTACTGTAAGGACCATAGATGTTACTCTGAGTAAAATTGGGAGCCATTGTAGTATTGTGAGCAAAGCAGTAACATAATTCACCTTATATTTAAAAGTATCACTTTGTGTTGAGAGTAGATAGAAGGCAGGGAAGAGTAGAAACAGGGAAATCTCTTAAAAGGTTATACTGTTAATTCGGTCCAGACATGATGGTCGCTTGGACCATGATGGTAGCAATGGAGATGGTAGGAAATAGTCAGATTCTGGATATATTTTGTAGGTAGAAGCAAACAGAATTTCTCAGTGGCTTGGATATGCAATGTGGGAAAGAGGTGTTAAGGATGGTTCCAAGATTTTTGACATGAGTAAGTGAAAGAAGGGGGTTACCATCGGAAGGTTCCCTATGGAGACCATTTGAGGGGGGATGGGGAGAGAAGATTCAATTCCTGAAGTCTTAATTTTAAAATATTTAAAATTAAGAGAAGCTTTCCAGTAGTTTGGATATATGTTCCTGGATTTAAGGACAGAGGTTTGGGCTGAAATTATAAACTGTGAAATCATCAGCATAGAGATGATTTTTTAAATTAGGGTGCTGGATTAGATAGAGAGGACCAATAATAGACCTCTGGAGCATGACAGCATTAAGAGTTTGAGATGGCATAAGCCACCGTGATTGAGGAGTAGAAACAAATGAGCTGGGAAGAAACCTGTAGGAAATTATAGTGTCTAGACACCAAGTGAAGAACATGTATGAAGGAGGGAGTGGAGTGATTGCATTAAACGCAGTAAAATGAAGATTGAGAATTGACCATTGTTGTGGCAGTACAGAATTTGTTGTTTATGACAAGCAGTGTCAGTGGACTGATTAAGGCATGAACCTGATTGGAGTGAGTGTGAGACTGGATGGGCAGGGAGGAATTTTAGATAGAGGGCATAGATAATTCTTGAGTTTTACCGCAAGAGTAATTTAAAGCGAAGTGAGGGTGGGGGCGGGTGGGCGAGAGTGATAAGTTGGATCAACAGATGAAGAAAAAATATTTTTTAGGATGGGAGAAATCAGACTATGTTTGTATGCTGATGTCGATGATCCAATAGAGGACAGAAAATTAGCAATGTAGGTAGGAACACACCCTGTACAGTTCCAGAGAGCAGAAGAGAGGCTGGGATTTAGTATACAAGTAAAACAACTAGATTTAAATAAAAACATGGATTGTTAACATGTGATGACAGATAGAAGATAGAATATGTGGATGCAGAAGCTGGTAGATGGAAACTTATGGTGGGAAATCTGAAGTTCTCATCTTGTTGCTTCAGTTTTCTCAAAGTAGGAAGCAGTATCCTAGGCTAAAATAATGTGACAGGAGTATTGTGAGGTTGAGGAAGAAGGAAATAGTACAAAATATTGTCTTAGAGATTGGTAGAAAAAATGAACTAATATATTTGACTGTGGCTTCCTTAAGGGTCATCCTCAGATTTGTGGTTATGAATTTAAAGTGAGACTAGCCCAATTCATTATGTTGGTTTTTCTAACCATTTTCAGCTGCCTGGGTATAGGCAGCATTGTATTTAACCAGATCTTAGTTTTCCTAAGTGATTGGAAGCAGTTGCTTAATAAGTAATGAAGTCTTGGCAGCCTGAGATGAGAAATGGGTAAGAAATAGCTAAGGAAATGTTACGAGCGTTAACAAAAAACATGTATAAATTATTTATATATGGTCTCTAACAAGTAATTTTGGTACAGTTATTAATTTTTTTTTTTTACTCTTCCAACTGAAGGCATTGACAAGACTTCATCAACTGAAGCTTTTAGGTCATACTTTAGTTGTTGAATTTGCAAAAGAGCAAGATCAGGTTCATTCACCATGTCCTTCTTCAAGCACTGAAAAAAAGAAAAGGTATGTAGATAGGTTTTCGTACATTTTAAAAGTGTTTTTTTTAATCCGTTGTATTGCTCTTGGATTGTTTTCAGACTAGCAGGTAAATAATTTGAAACAGTAAATGGTTATATCTCCCTACTGAATCTAGTACATTAAAGCAATGTATTTGTTCATTCAATTGTGCATTAGGAACCTGAGTATTGATTTAATATTAGGAATTAATCAATGTGAAGTGGGAAAAGAGTAGGGGGAAAAGCATTCAACTTTAAGTGGAGGGAAGGTAACTAGTATAAAGTCCTTGTGTTAGATACAGCAAGGTGTCGTGAATAGGCGTGGCCTGGTATTTGGGTCCCAGCTGTTAATTCTTTGTAGTTATACAACCTTTATAAATTTGCTTTACACCAGTGGCTCTCAAAGTATAATCCCTGTACCAGCTACATCGTCTAGGATCTTGACTGGAAGAAAGATTCTTAGGCCTTAACCTCGTCCTACTGAATCAGAAATTTGGGGTATTGGGTGTGGGGAGGAGGATAGGCCCCAGCAGTCTGAGTTTTAACAGACCCTCATTGATGTACATTGAGGAAATTTGTGTGCCACTGATTTATACCATGTGAACTTCAGTTTTGGTGGGGTGGGGGTGTCAGTGAGATTTATCATACCATCTTCATAGGGTTGCTGTGAAGAGTAAATGAAAATGTGCCATGCCTTCTATAATACTGGAATAGATACTCTTTTTTATTGGTGTTTACTTAAGAAATAGTTGAAAGTTTTACTTATGGAACTGTTTTCATAATGCCCTGTTTAAAAAGATAATATGTCATTTTTGTATGCAATTTTTCATCCTATTTCTAAAGGTAAGATCAATTTTGATTCTGTATTTCTTAGGTCTGATGATACTGTGGAAGATGATAAAGAAAAGAAAGAACTTGATTGTTTAACCATAGAAAATGGAATTGCACCAAACCATGGGTTAGCATTTTTTTGTTTGTATTTCATTATTCTTTTGGTTTTGTTTTGGATAGGTGGTATATGTGGGGGATGTGTGTGTATTGCAAATAAGATAATTTTTTAAAGAACATTTTATTATATATCGTGCATATTTTTAATGTGTTGATTAAACATACTGAGCTCTAAGAGTTTGTCACTGAATTTGGTTCCATTAAAATGTTCAAAGTTGTAAGATATTCTCTGATAAGAAATGCCATATTGTTCTATAATGCAATCAGAAGGCAAGTTTCTTTTTAAGTGTAATCAGTTGGATCTTTTAGGAACAGAGTACTCTTACTGAATCATTTGAGCAATTTGTATGTTATTAGGTTACCTAAAATGAGTTATTGATATGAAACTTATTAAAACACAATAAGCATTTTTAAATGTTTTTTTTAGGCTGACTTTTCCTCTAAATTCATGCCTCAAGTATATGTACCCACCACCTTCAAGCACAATTCTAGCAAACATAGTAAATGCTTTGGCAAGTGTGCCTAAGTTCTACGTACAGGTAAGTAGAATAAAACGTTCCTCAAAGTAAATACTTGTATAACCTTATATGTTACTTTTCATGCTAATTCTCAAACTTTTTTTAATAATAGTATTACACTAATTCCTGTAGGGACAATGATGTTTCAGTATTTTAAAGGTGTCTTAGTTTGTCCTGCTATAACTAAGTACCATAGCCTGGGTGGCTTTTAAATAATAAAAAATTATTTTTCACAGTCTAGAGGCTAGAAGTTGGAGATCAGTGTGCCAGCACGGTTAGGTTCTGGTGAGGGCCCTCTTCTGGGTTACAGATGGCCGTTTTCTCTTTGTATCCTCATGTAGCTGAAAGAGGGTGAGAGAGCTCTCTCTTGTGCTTTTTATAAGGGACGCTAATCCCATTTATGGGAGTTCTACCCTTATGACCTAATTACTTCCCAAAGGCCTTATGTCCTAATGCCATCCCATTGTGGATTAGGATTCAACATAAGAATTTTGGAGGGGGACACAAACATTCAGTCCATTGCAAAAGGTAATAAAAAATTACTACATTCAAGTAAAGGCTTTTATAAACTATAGCTTAAAAATACTAACATGTTTAGTATTAATAATACTAATAAACATAAGCTAATTTGGGAAATATAATTTCTGGTAATTCTTTGTTACTTTAGCATACACCTTTTCCTTTCTTAAAGGAAAGGACATAGAGGACCCCTCAGCAAATGCTTGAAAGTACTGACAATAAAACGTACTTTTAAGTACAAAATATAGATGATACTTATCTTCTTTGTTGTACTTCTCTGTGTTTCATAATTTCACAATAATCAAGGGAAAAAAACAGTTCAGTAAATTTTTATGTTGTAAGAACATGACATTTTTAATAATGAGAATAATTGTATTTGTAGAATTGACAAATATTTTAGGAAGGCTAATCTTCTGAGATACACCAGTGCCTGAGATATACTAGTTTAGCCCTGTCCTGGGATTATAAAGGCAAGAGGTGGTCTTTCCTTTGCACTAAAGTAATGAATAGTGTTATTGCAAAGTTTTTAAGTACATAAAATATCAGATATGAGTTGAATCATCATTTTTCTATTTTATTTTAAATGTTTTACCACTTTTATTAAGGTGCTTCATCTTATGAATAAAATGAATTTGCCCACACCTTTTGGACCAATTACTGCAAGGCCTCCCATGGTAAGAAAGCTCTTAGAATTTTCAAGATTCAAAATTTCTCTTCTTGAGGTGAAATTATTGAGGCTAAATTTTACAAATGTTGTGTCAGTGACCTCTAATGTGTATTGAAAATGAACAAGTGTAAAGTTAACATAATAATAGTCCAGTGGAGAATTGA
The DNA here is from genome assembly GCF_039906515.1 of Pseudorca crassidens. Lineage (NCBI taxonomy): Eukaryota > Metazoa > Chordata > Mammalia > Artiodactyla > Delphinidae > Pseudorca > Pseudorca crassidens. Next base: position 90,852,180 of record NC_090297.1, read on the forward strand.
AAGTGGGAGAAAGCCAGAACATTAAAGAGATGCTTTAATTTATGCATCATTTCTGCCAGTGTTGTTGTTCAGGCCTTTGACCTAGGATGTTGTGCTATCCTATAGGACAGTTACATTTAACATACTGAATTGTCTAAAATTTCTATCTTTCTGGTTTTATTTAAAAGGTTGATGATTTTCTATTACTGTGCAGATCTATCAATAATTTCAATGGTAGGCTATGTCTGCTCTTGAATAATTTTAGTTATTATTGGGTTGGCCAAAAAGTGCCTTCAATTTTTAAGTAAAATAAAAGACACATTTTTCATTTTCACCAAGAACTTTATTGAACAGTGTATTTACCGTTTTGTTCCACTACCTTCTGCCATATTTCAGGCAACTTCATAATTCCATCTTCCCAAAACTTTTTATCTTTTTGAGCAGAGAACTGTTTGTTCCAGATGCCTTTTACAGTCTTCCAGGGAATTGAAATTTTTTCCATTAAGAGAATTTTGTAAAGACCAAAATAAATGGAAATTGAAGGTGCAATGTCTGGTGAATACGGTAGATGAATCAGAACTTCCCAGCCAAGCTGTAATAGTTTTTGCCTGGTCATCAAAGAAACATGTGGTCTTGCGTTATCCTGATAGAAGGTTATGCATTTTCTGTTGACTAATTTCGGGTGCTTTTCGTCAAGTGCTGCTTTCAGTTGGTCTAACTGGGAGCAGTACTTGTTGGAATTAATCATTTGGTTTTCTGGAAGGAGCTCATGATAGAGGACTCCCTTCCAATCCCACCATATATACAGCATCACCTTCTTTGGATGAAAACCGGCCTTTGGTATAGTTGGTGGTGGTTCATTTTGCTTGCCCCACGATCTCTTTCGTTCCACATTATGGTACAGTATCCACTTTTCATTGCCCATCACAATTTGTTTTTAAAACGGAACGATTTCATTACGTTTAAGTAGAGAATCGCATGCGGAGATATGATCAAGAAGGATTTTTTTCACTGAACTTAGGTGGAACCGAAACATCAATGCGATTAACATAAGCAAGCTGGTGCAGATGATTTTCATTGCCCGATTTGGATATTTGGGGTATGTCGGCTACTTCCCGCGTGCTATGACATTGATTGTTCTCAATTAATGTCTCGATTTGATTGCTGTCAACGTCAACTGGTCTATCCGACTATGGAGCATCGTCCAGCAAAACTTTGCAAACCACTTTTGACACATTTGACCAGTCACAGCACCTTCTCCCTACATTGCACAAATCTTTTTTTGCATTTCAGTTGCGTTTTTACCTTTCTTGAAATAATAAAATATAATATGCTGAAAATGTTGCTTTTTTTCTTCCATCGATATTAAAATGGCCACACAAAAATTCACCAGTTTTGATAATTTTTTTTTTTAAATGTACGTTGATATGACAAGCTGTCACAAACAAAATGGTTTCAAATGAAGTTAAAGACAGCTAACCGCTAATAGAGCCATCTTACGGAAAAAAACGAACGAACCTTTTGGCCAACCTAATATTTTGCTATAGTACTCTTAGTACTTTTTTATTTATTTATTTTTTATTAATTGGAGTATAGTTGATTTACAATGTTGTGTTAGTTTCAGGTGTATACAACAAAGTGAATCAGTTATACATATGCATATATCCACTCTTCTTTAGATTCTTTTCCCATATAGGCCATTACAGAGTATTGAGTTTCCTGTACTATACAATAGGTTCTTATTAGTTATCAATTTTATATATAGTAGTGTGTATATGTCAACCCCAATCTCCCAATTTATCACTTCCCCCCTGTTGGTGATAAATTTGTTTTCTACATCTGTGACTCTTTCTGTTTTGTAAATAAATTCATTTCTACCATTTTTTTAGATTCCACTTATAAGTGATACCATATGATATTTATCTTTCTCTGACTTACCTTCACTCAGTATGACAGTCTCTGGGTCCATCCATGTTACTGCAAATGGCATTACATCGTTCTTTTTTAATGGCTGAGTAATATTCCATTATATATATATGTACCCTTAGTACTTTTTTTTTTTTTTTTTTGTGGTACGCAGGCCTCTCACTGCTGTGGCCTCTCCCGTTGCGGAGCACAGGCTCCGGACGTGCAGGCTCAGCGGCCATGGCTCACGGGCCTAGCCGCTCCACAGCATGTGGGATCTTCCTGGACTGGGGCAGGAACCCACGTCCCCTGCATCCACAGGCAGACTCTCAACCACTGCGCCACCAGGGAAGCCCGAGAGCTAACATTTAAATAGAAAATTTGCTTTTGTATTGTGTATTGGTTGCTTTTCTAATGTGTATACTATTAGCTGCATAATTTTTCTTTATAACCCCAACACCTCAATTCCTGGCACATTGCAAAGATTATGCTAGCTGCTATTAACAAATAAAACTCAAATCTTAGTAATTTAACACAATACAAGTTATTTTTTGCTCGTGCCAAGTTCATTCCAAAAGTAGGGCAGAATGGTGTTCTCCTTTACTGAGTCACTTAAAAGATAAGTTATCTTCATTATTTGCATTCCCAAGTTGGTGAGGACATCACCATGCAGCCTGCAGATCAAGAAGAAAGAGAGAATTATATGTGTGGGAGTTTTTTATGCTAACATTTCATTGACTAAAATTCAGGGGAAATCTAACTGCAAAAGAGGTTTGGAAATTTAGTCCAGCTAAGTGCCAAGAAAGAAGAAACAAGTTTTGTGATCAGCTAAAGGCTGCTAAGACAAGTATTTCATCAATATATGTTGAATGTGTAGAAGAAAATCATGAGGTAGAGAGATGTGAGAATCATGTATCTGAATGGAAATGGTTTTCTAAACATCATAGATTACCATAGTATTTTTGCTTTGTTCTTCTAATTAGTATGAGGACTATATGCCACTACATGCTCCTCTTCCACCTGCATCTCCTCAGCCACCGGAGGAACCTCCTTTGCCAGATGAGGATGAGGAATTATCTAGTAAAGAATCAGAATATGAAAGCAGTGATGATGAAGACCGTCAAAGGTTTGCAATGTCAAATAATATTTGTTTAGATTCTAAGAAACATAGAATATGGGAGAGAGATTCTCTTGCTCTTCTTAAGTTTTGCATACACTTCTTCATAATTCGGGGTCTTTAGAATTTGTCCATCCCCAACTCCCCATCATGCTATAGATTAAGACCTGAAACTAGATATCAAGACTTACGGGAACATTTTTGTATTATGAGTAATTTTTTGGATTGATGATTATGGTATACAGTTGATCCTTTATTTATTTATGACTTCAGCATCAATAATTACAGTGCTTTTATGGTCTTCTGAAGACAGCATGTGCAGAATGGTGAAAAATTTGAGTCTCTTGACATGCACATTCCTAGATGAGGTAGAACAAGGTGACATTCTGCCTTCTTGCTTCAGCTCTCATACCGTAAACAAGTGTCTTTTTCACTGTCTATTTGTACCATGTTTTGCACATTTTTGTGCTGTTTGTTGTTGATTTTGCTGTTTAAAATGGTCTCCAAGCATAGTGTTGAAGTGCTGTCTAGTGTATCCAAGATCAGGAAGGTTGTGATGTGCTTTATGGAGAAAATGCTGTGTGTTAGATAAACTTTGTTCAGGCCTGAGTTATAGCACTATTGACTGTGAGTTCAATGTTAATGAATCAACAATATATATCAAATAAGGTGTTCTTAAACAGAAACACGCGTAAAACTAGGTATGTATTGATCAACTGATGTGAGCACATGCTTGCAGGAACATCAGTGCCCTAGGGGCAGTGATCCATTATTTACTAATTCAGTGTTTGTGGAGACTTTACAGAACAAAATTAAGTTGTATTTCTGTTTTTGTCAGCTTATTCCCCTGGACTTTATTCACCTCAGAATAATTTCTAGAGCAATTCTATAGGATTTTATACAAAAACATTCACAAAAATTACTGCAAATGAATTATTCTTTTATTAGTTGTTCTTGATGATCTACATATATTTTGTTTAAAGATTCTGGCAAAGAGCAGTAAATTGTTAATAATATTCAGGTATATAATCCACAGCATAGCCTAAAACAGGAATTGCTAAACATTTTCTGTATAGAGCCAAAGAGTTCTGTTGTAGTGGAAAGCAGCCATAGATGATACCTAAATAATTGGATGTTGCTATCTTCCAATAAAACTTTTTATTTAAGAAAAACAGACACTGACTAGATTTGGTCCTTTGGCTGTAATTTGTCAACCCCTAGCCTAAAATACCTGTGTAGGCCAATGATGGGAATCTTAGGCAGATATGCACAGAAGCAACCAGATACAGAAGGAGTGGTTGACAGGAGTCAAAATCCAAGCAGAGAATCTAAGCAACATATACAAGTAATCAGCAGCAATTTGACTATTACTGAGGCAACATCCACTTGAGTAGTGGCTCCATATATTTTCTCTTTCTTAAGGAAGGAGTTATGTTGGAACTACTAAAATAGGAGTGAATAGAGTATCTGTCTTGAATAGAGACAATAAGGAAGGCTGGCAGTTCTTAATAGACTAACTTGTTAAATAAAGAATGTAGAACATTGCAATGGGCTAATTACTTAACCTGTAAATTTTATTTTCTTTATAAAAATAATGATAGTAATGAGAAATGCTTTAATAGGCTAGCTAAAACCATTTTTGTTTTTGTTTATTTAGGTTTCCATTTAGGGATGTAGTGAGGAATTCTGCTAATTCATCTTGAGTCATGAGAACAAAGCCTTTGCATGAACTAACCTCTGGTTTCATGCTTCTCTGTTATCTTCTGGAAATATTATAAAATATGCCACTATGTCAGCAGATGTCTATTGATTAGTTACTTAACATATGCCTTGCACTGTGTAGAGCCTTAGTATACTTTGGGTGAGCAATCTATGAATATAGACATATATTTTGTATAACTGGATTTATTCATAAAATTTTTGGTAAACTGTGATTGTTAAGAGGCTTTAAAAATTTATAACATGTTTTCATTTTTCCTCGCTTAAGTAAAAAAGGTTTAAAACTTATTTTAACCAAATTCTTCTTCACTACATTTTACTGTGCTTGTTTTGCTTTCAAATTTCGCAAACTTAACTCTGGAGAAGTAGAGCTGTGACTAGTGGTTTTTGAATTTGCTCTGTGGAAGCACTATATCTGATCCTGTGGAAGATCCAAGAAAGCCTAGACAAGATCTATTCTAAATATTATTCATAACCATAATGGAGATAAGCTATGTATAAGGTATCAATTGTCACCCCTTGATTGATTAAGCTACTTCAGAGTATAGTATTTGAAAACTGTTCTCAAGTATCTTTTTTATATAATGATGCTTTCCAACAATTATGTACAAAATATTTTTAAGTAAAAGTACTTAAGTCCAGTTCTCTTTAATAATTAGAATATGAATCAAAATAATTTTACTACGTTTGTAAGGTCTTTTGAATATTAGTCAAGAAAAGAGCAATAAAGTTACAGAGATTATATTTAGTGTATTTTGTTTAACTTTTTGGCATCAAAGTTCAGTCATTTGGGTAACTAATAATTTTTTTAGTAAAACATATCTTTAAAAATTGCAATTAAGGAAATTCCAAATTCCTTCAAACAAAGATGAAAGTTGAGCAAGGAGATTTGTAACTTGAGCTTTTGTCAGATTGATTATATCTTATTTGATGGCTTAGAAATTATACTTATGCCATGTAAATCATTTTATAATTTATAAGCTCAATACAAATTTGTTTAACAAAAGCAGTTGTAGATAGCTATGCTTCTACACAAAGAAATCTTTTCTACTTTTCTTTCCTCCAATGTAGAATGACCAAACTAATGGAACTAGCAAATCTTCAGCCCAAAAGACCAAAAACAATAAAGCAGCACCACGTGAGAAAAAAGAGAAAAATAAAGGATATGTTGAATATACCATCATCTGCTTCACACGGGTAATTTTGTTTTGGATTGTTTTGTTTTGGATAAGGGTTTTGTATGTACTTTGTCTGATTGCTTAACTCAAATCATACCTCACTCTGACTTTTATTTCATCAGTCCACTGGTTTACCAGTGACTGCTTATTTGCCAAATTCACAAGTATCCTTAATTCTCAAAGTTGACCAGCATTTGATACTATTGACTACCCCAGGTTTCAAAATTGTCCACCCTTAATTTTACATTCTTTTTTTATTTCTCATCTTACTTCCTCTCTTCCTTCCTACTTTTTTCTTTTGTGACTTTCTCTTACTCACTTGCTTTTTTTTTAAATACTGGATTCCATATACTCCTGTCCATTGTCATTTTCTGTTCATATATTTATACTCCTTATTAATATCATTAATTTTTTTATGGTTCACCTGTTGCAGCTAATAGATTCCAAATCTCCATCTCTAGATTTAACCTCCTGAGATCTAAAATCTTCATTTCCAGCTTCCTATTTGCATACTCAGAGTGTCTTGTAGGCACTTAAGATATTATCCAAAACAAAATTCATTTACTTTCATTATCTCTTTCTCCTCCTGCATTCACAGTTTTGATGATGGCATCCATCACCAATGTGTTTATATGAAATTTTGTTAATTTCTCCTAACTCCACTACCTGATATCAAACATTTTTTTACTTCGAAGTACCCTACCTGGTAAAAGTTCACATGGCTTAGCACACAGGACCCACCTTTAAATATTTATCAAATATGTGATACGTTCTCTGCTAAATATTATGGGGTTTGGATCACTCTTCCAAAGCTCAATGCTATCTTTTCAAACAGTGAGTTAATAGTCTTATGGGTAAGTAAGCCATATGCATAGATGACTGTTGCATTAGCAATTATAATAAATGACATAAGAAGAAGATGTAATTAAGAATGAAGTGTTGTGAGGAAGGAAATGTCACAGCCAGTCAGGAAATCTGGAAAGACTTTAAGAGAGAGGAGACATTTGAGCTGGGCTTGAAGGATGAGAGGCAAAACTTAGGCAGGGAAGAAATATCCAGTGTGAATGAAAAAGTGAGTTTCCAGAGGTAGGAAAATTTGGTGCGTAGGAATAGAAATGATGAAAGGGAAAGCTGGAAGGATGTGGAGAGTTCTGCCTTAAATGTTAAGTTATGGTGTTTGAATACATTGAGGGAGCCATTGTAATGCCACTGATATTAAAAACAATTAAGAATTTCTTTCAGACTTTGTCACCTTGTAATAAACTTTCCAGGAAAATTATGTAGATGTTGGGTGATGGTCAGGGCTATGGGTACGAAAGAATTTTATTAGGTATAAATTAACTTCTGACTATGTCTTAAACTTTCAGTTAGAGTAGAGAAATTGCCAATGAAATAGTACTTATTACTGTGTATTTAGTTTGAAATATATTGTCCTTTTTTTCCTTTTTCACCGATTATCTGACATTTTGCTTAACAAATTTTCTTTGAAATTATGGCAGAAATTTTACTTGCCTTTTTGCCATGCAATTCTATGTATTTTAATATCTTAATCAGATGAAAATTGCCATTAATTGCAATTTTAATTTTATTCAGCTTTTCTACAATGTAAATTTCCCTTGAACTTGTAAGTAACTTTATAAATAGAGGAAGAAGTTTGTTAAAATGATCTTTTTACATTTTTAAAGGAATGGGTCTTTGGGTTTTTTAAAATTATTATTTCCTGTTAAGTATACATAATATGATGCATATTTCTCACCTATGTATGTTTTGACACCACAGTCCCATGCTTTTGATCTGTAGCAGCACCAAACAATGAAAAATTAATACAGTTGACCCTTCAACAGCACGGGTTTGAACTGTGTGGGTCCACTTACATGCAGACTTTTTCTCAATAAATACTACAGTACTACATGATTTGAGGTTGGTTGAATCCCTAGATATGGATCCACAGATATAGAGGAACCATGGATATGGAAGGCTGATGAAGTTATATACAGCTTTTCAACTGCTGCAGGGTTGGGGCCCTTAACCCCTAAGTTGTTCAAGGGTCAGCTGTAATGTGAACCAATTAAATTTTCCAATAGCCACATTAAAAGATAAAATTAATTTTAATAATATATTTTATCCAACTGATTATATCTGAAATGTTATTTTAACATATAATTAATATAAAACGTTATTAAAACGTTTTATATTTCTTTTTTCACACAAAGTTGTTAAACTCTGGCGTATATTTTGTACTTAGAGCATAAGTACAGCAACATTTCAGATGCTTATTAGCCACATGTGGCTTGTGGCTACTGCATTGACCTGCATAGGTTTATTATATATAGTATATAGAATACAGTGCATAAAATGCTTACATTAAACATAGAATGAACTTTTTTGCTTATTGGTAAATATCCTGAAGTTTAGAATCAATAGTCCTAAAGTCCTATCTCTGTCATTTACTGAGTGACTTTATGCAATTTCTTAACACCCTTTAGCCTCAAACTCCTTATCTGTCTAAACTAGGAATTTAATAATACCTATATGAGAACATTTGTTAGGATTTATTGAAGTTAAATGTAAGTTACTTTGTTCAATGCCTATAGTGTGTTTTATCAGTGTTAGCTTTTTAAATTTAAAGTAAATATGAAATGTTTTACTCAAAATTTTATTTGCAATTACAAAGTAATGCTGTGATTGTTTGTAAACAGCAGTTTACATCCAGTGTTGTTACCTTCGGATGTATTTGACCAACCACAACCTGTAGGTAATAAAAAAATAGAATTCCATATATCTACCGACATGTCAGCTGCATTTAAGAAAGATTTAGAAAAAGAACAAAATTGTGAAGAACAAAATTTTGGTAAGTGTTTTCTAGTTCTTTAACATGCTATGTAAAAATTCTTCTCAGTTTTTTTTTGTATTAAAATTAAATTTTATATGTTTCTGTTTTTTTAGTATTTGTGAATATATTTAAAATATGCAATTAGGTCTTTGTTAGTGTCTTAGAATACTATCCATTTTAAACTTTTTTATATAACTAAAACTGGAGCTTAGTGGTAAGATTGTCACAGTTACCTTTTGCTAGTAATGAACTCTAAGGTGAGGCTTACTCTCATTTTTGCTGATGTTTAAAAGAGTTTCTTGTATTGATCTGTTTTTTCATTGCTTATTATATGTGATGCTCTGGTTTTATTAGTACAGTTGTATTATTGGTTAGGAAAACAAGCCGTGTGATTATTTTTTGAGTTGTAGATTTCATGTAAATTTTTTTTTTTTAATCCAAAAGACATGGAAGCTTATTTACAAGATACTGTTCATTAAGTTTGAAGATAATGTATTGAAATTACAGATTTTTTTCTGCTTATTTTAAACATTAATTTGATGTTATACTACAGTGGCATTTCCTTGTTCTTTAATTTTTAAATTTCAGAAATAATACCAGCTTATAGAAAATATAATCAAAACAGGAGCATATAAAGTTTTAAAAAGTTAACACCTCAAACCCCACTGTTCCCTATCCCAATACTTAGAGATAACCATTGTTAATAATTCGGTATGAAAATAGTCCTTCCAGATCTTATCCTATACTTGTGTATAAACATTTTTTTCCCCTTCTTTTTTTAAGTAGCCATCATGGGTTATTTTTTTATGGCTGCATAGCACTCCGTAGTATAGTTATAACAATCTTTATTTAATTATACTCTATTATAGAAGTTGAGGTTGTTTCCATTTTCTTTATTATTACAGCAAATTCTGGAATTTACATTTTTGTACATATATCTTTGAGCACTTGTGTGAATATAGGATAGAGTTCTAATAAGTATTGCAAATATACTGAGTGATAAACTGTAACTGGTTTTAATTCCTGTCTCTCTGATGGTTAGTGAGAATGCATTGCCTTTTCAGATAGCTCCTTTTTTGTTTGTTTCAGTATTTATATTTTTGTATGTTTTTCTTTCTTATCTCATGACTAGTCACCCCTTGACACAAATTTTTATTTTTTTAAGTTTAATTTACTCAAGGACTTAGACCTTTGTGAGGTGGGGACAATTGTCCCATTCTGCATCAACGTAGAGTAATGCTGAATTAACAGTAAAAACAGTTTTAAAAGTGTTTTTTCTTACTGATGCCTTCAGACCACAGGAGGTCTGTTGGTACGATGGCTTTTCTATGTTATGAGGAGACTTTTATAATCCTAAGTATGGCATGTTATTTGCATCATTTTCAGAGCTTTTTTAGGGTTTTGTTTGTTTTTTTAGGTAGTATAACTGGAATTTTTCTACTGAATGTTTAATCCTGTCCTTCCCAACCCTCTCCCCCAAGTCAGTTTAATTTTTGCTGAAGCTAAGATTCATGTTTTCTGAATACAATCCATTATGTTGCTATGTTGTAAATTTAAAATTTATAATGGTTTTTAATTTTCCTAATTGAATAATTAAGTGTGCAAATACTTCTTTTTCCTGACTTTGATTAGGATTGGCTCCTTTTTTTTTCCGTGGTGGGAAGTATAATGGATGTTTTTTTAGTACCCTCAAATGGAAATGTCTTCTTTTATGATTTTCATGTTCTAGTGGCAGAGTTGAGTAGTCATGATAGAAACCAGATGGCCTGCAAAGCCTAAAGTATTTACTGTTTGAACCTTTATAGAAAAAGTTTGCTTATCCTTGTTTCAGAGTATTGAGAAAAACACCAAAGAGTTTTAGTGCTAGAATATATCTTAAAAATTAAAAATGGAAAAGAAAAACTGTTTTGAAGGGAGGGATTTTTAATGGCTGATGTCAATGTTAACTCTTAGACTTACCTGCTTCTGAAGTTGATGCATCCAATATAGGATTTGGAAAAATCTTCCCAAAACCAAATTTGAGCATCGCAGAGGAGATTAAAGAAGACTCTGATGAAATGCCATCAGAATGTATTTCTAGAAGGGAGTTGGAAAAGGGCAGAATTTCTAGAGAAGGTAATTTTCATGAAATAAATGAGCATTTATTCCATTTTACATTTATTTGGCCCTTCAGAAGCAAACCAAATCTCTTCATGTTGTTTACTTTATTCAAAGCACATGCTTCAAAACATCTCTCCAGTTAATGTTTTTGTTTGTTTGTTTGTTTTTTGTCTATACATGTATTTTTTATTTTTTTATTTATTTTTTAACATCTTTATTGGGGTATAATTGCTTTACAGTGGTGTGTAAGTTTCTGCTTTATAACAAAGTGAATCAGTTATACATATACATATGTTCCCATATCTCTTGCCTCTTGCATCTTCCTCCCTCCCACCCTCCCTATCCCACCCCTCCAGTCGGTCACAAAGCACCGAGCTGATATCACTGTGCTATGTGGCTGCTTCCCACTAGCTATCTACCTTACGTTTTGTAGTGTATATATGTCCATGCCTCTCTCTCGCTTTGTCACAGCTCACCCTTCCCCCTCCCCATATCCTCAAGTCCGTTCTCCAGTAGGTCTGTGTCTTTATTCCTGTCTTACCCCTAGGTTCTTCATGACATTTTTTTTTCTCTTAAATTCCATATATATGTGTTAGCATACAGTATTTGTCTTTCTCATTCTGACTGACTTCATTCTGTATGACAGACTCTAGGTCTATCCACCTCATTACAAATAGCTCAATTTCATTTCTTTTTATGGCTAAGTAATATTCCATTGTATATATGTGCCACATCTTCTTTATCCATTCATCCGATGATGGACACTTAGGTTGTTTCCATCTCCGGGCTATTGTAAATAGAGCTGCAATGAACATTTTGGTACATGACTCTTTTTGAATTATGGTTTTCTCAGGGTATATGCCCAGTAGTGGGATTGCTGGGTCATATGGTAGTTCTATTTGTAGTTTTTTAAGGAACCTCCATATTGTTCTCCATAGTGGCTGTACCAATTCACATTCCCACCGCAGTGCAGGAGTGTTCCCTTTTCTCCACACCCTCTCCAGCATTTATTGTTTCTAGATTTTTTGATGATGGCCATTCTGACTGGTGTGAGATGATATCTCATTGTAGTTTTGATTTTCATTTCCCTAATGACTAATGATGTTGAGCATTCTTTCATGTGTTTGCTGGCAGTCTGTATATCTTCTTTGGAGAAATGTCTATTTAGGTCTTCTGCCCATTTTTGGATTGGGTTGTTTGTTTTTTTGTTATTGAGCTGCATGAGCTGCTTGTAAATTTTGGAAATTAATCCTTTGTCGGTTGCTTCATTTGCAAATATTTTCTCCCATTCTGAGGGTTGTCTTTTGGTCTTGTTTATGGTTTCCTTTGCTGTGCAAAAGCTTTGAAGTTTCATTAGGTCCCATTTATTTTTGTTTTTATTTCCATTACTCTAGGAGGTGGGTCAGAAAGGATCTTGCTGTGATTTATGTCATAGAGTGTTCTGCCTATGTTTTCCTCTAAGAGTTTGATAGTTTTTGGCCTTACATTTAGGTCTTTAATCCATTTTGAGCTAATTTTTGTGTATGGTGTTAGGGAGTGATCTAATCTCATACTTTTACATGTACCTGTCCAGTTTTCCCAGCACCACTTATTAAAGAGACTGTCCTTTCTCCATTGTACATTCCTGCCTCCTTTATCAAAGATAAGGTGACCTTATGTGCGTGGGTTCATCTCTGGGCTTTCTATCCTGTTCCATTGATCTATCTTTCTGTTTTTGTGCCAGGACCATACTGTCTTGATTACTGTAGCTTTGTAGTATAGTCTGAAGTCAGGGACCCTGATTCCTCCAGCTCCGTTTTTCGTTCTCAAGATTCCTTTGGCTATTCGGGATCTTCTGTGTTTCCATACAAATTGTGAAATTTGTTGTTCTAGTTCTGTGGAAAATGCCAGTGGTAGTTTGATAGGGATTGCATTGAATCTGTAGATTGCTTTGGGTAGTAGAGTCATTTTCACAATGTTGATTCTTCCAATCCAAGAACATGGTATATCTCTCCATCTATTTATATCATCTTTAATTTCTTTCATCAGTGTCATATAATTTTCTGCATACAGGTCTTTTGTCTCCTTAGGTAGGTTTATTCCTAGATATTTTATTCTTTTTGTTGCAGTGGTAAATGGGAGTGTTTTCTTGATTTCACTTTCAGATTTTTCATCATTAGTGTATAGGAACACAAGAGGTTTCTGTGCATTAATTTTGTATCCTGCAACTTTACCAAATTCATTGATTAGGTCTAGTAGTTTTCTGATAGCATCTTTAGGATTCTTTATGTATAGTATCATGTCATCTGCAAACAGTGACAGCTTTACTTCTTCTTTTCCGATTTGGATTCCTTTTATTTCCTTTTCTTCTCTGATTGCTGTGGCTAAAACTTCCAAAACTATATTGAGTAAGAGTGGTGAAAGTGGGCAACATTATCTTGTTCCTGATCTTAGTGGAAATGCTTTCAGTTTTTCACCATTGAGGATGATGTTGTCTGTGGGTTTGTCATATATGGCCTTTATTATGTTGAGGAAAGTTCCCTCTATGCCTACTTTCTGCAGGGTTTTTATCATAAATGGGTGTTGAATTTTGTCAAAAGCTTTCTCTGCATCTATTGAGATGATCATATGTTTTTTCTCCTTCAATTTGTTAATATGGTTTATCACATTGATTGATTTGCGTATATTGAAGAATCCTTGCATTCCTGGAATAAACCCCACTTGATCATGGTGTATGATCCTTTTAATGTGCTGTTGGATTCTGTTTGCTAGTATTTTGTTGAGGATTTTTGCATCTATGTTCATCAGTGATATTGGCCTGTAGTTTTCTTTCTTCATGACATCCTTGTCTGGTTTTGGTATCAAGGTGATGGTGGCCTCGTAGAATGAATTTGGGAGTGTCCCTCCCTCTGCTATATTTTGGAAGAGTTTGAGAAGAATAGGTGTTAGCTGTTCTCTAAATGTTTGATAGAATTCACCTGTGAAGCCATCTGGTCCTGGGCTTTTGTTCGTTGGAAGAGTTTTAATCACAGTTTCAGTTTCAGTGCTTGTGATTGATCTGTTCATATTTTCTATTTCTTCCTGATTCAGTCTTGGCAGGTTGTGCATTTCTAAGAATTTGTCCATTTCTTCCAGGTTGTCCATTTTATTGGCATGGAGTTGCTTGTAGTAATCTCTCATGAGCTTTTGTATTTCTGCAGTGTCAGTTGTTACTTCTGCTTTTTCATTCCTAGTTCTATTGATTTGAGTCCTCTCCCTTTTTTCTTGATGAGTCTGGCTAATGATTTATCTATTTTGTTTATCTTCTCAAAGAACCAGCTTTTAGTTTTATTGATCTTTGCTATTGTTTCCTTCATTTCTTTTTCATTTATTTCTGATCTGATTTTTATGATTTCTTTCCTTCTGCTAACTTTGGGTTTTTTTTGTTCTTTCTTTAATTGCTTTAGGTGCAAGGCTAGGTTGTTTATTCGAGATGTTTCCTGTTTCTTAAGGTGGGCTTGTATTGCTATAAACTTCCCTCTTAGAACTGCTTTTGCTGCATCCCATAGGTTTTGGTTCGTCGTGTCTCCATTGTCATTTGTTCCTAGGTACTTTTTATTTCCTCTTTGATTTCTTCAGTGATCACTTCATTTTTAAGTAGTGTATTGTTTAGCCTCCATGTGTGTGTATTTTTTACAGATCTTTTCCTGTAATTGATATCTAGTCTTATGGCATTGTGGTTGGAAAAGATACTTGATACAATTTCAATTTTCTTAAATTTGCCAAGGCTTGATTTGTGACCCAAGATATGATCTATCCTGGAGAATGTTCCATGAGCACTTGAAAAAAATGTGTATTCTGTTGTTTTTGGATGGAGTGTCCTATAAATATCAATTAAGTCCATCTGGTTTAATGTATCATTTAAAGCTTGTGTTTCCTTATTTATTTTCATTTTGGATGATCTGTCCATTGGTGAAAGTGGGGTGTTAAAATCCCCTACTGTGAATGTGTTACTGTCGATTTTCCCTTTTATGGCTGTTAGTATTTGCCTTATGTATTGAGGTGCTCCTATGTTGGGTGCATAAATATTTACAATTGTTATATCTTCTTCTTGGATCGATCCCTTGATCATTATGTAGTGTCCTTCTTTGTTTCTTCTAATAGTCTTTATTTTAAAGTCTATTTTGTCTGATACGAGAATTGCTACTCCAGCTTTCTTTTGGTTTCCATTTGCATGGAATATCTTTTTCCATCCCCTTACTTTCAATCTGTATGTGTCTCTAGGTCTGAAGTGGGTCTCTTGTAGACAGCATATATATGGGTCTTGTTTTTGTATCCATTCAGCCAATCTGTGTTTTTTGGTGGGAGCATTTAGTCCCTTTACATTTAAGGTAATTATCGATATGTTTGTTTCTATTCCCATTTTCTAAATTGTTTTGAGTTCGTTATTGTAGGTCTTTTCCTTCTCTTGTGTTTCTTGTCTACAGAAGTTCCTTTAGCGTTTGTTAAAGCTGGTTTGGTGGTGCTGAACTCTCTCAGCTTTTGCTTGTCTGTAAAGGTTTTAATTTCTCCATCAAATCTGAATGAGATCCTTGCTGGGTAGAGTAATCTTGGTTGCAGGTTTTTCTCCTTCGTCACTTTCAGTATGTCCTGCCCCTCCCTTCTGGCTTGCAGAGTTTCTGCTGAGATACCAGCTGTTAACCTTATGGGGATTCCCTTGTGTGTTATTTGTTGGTTTTCCCTTGCTGCTTTTAATATGCTTTCTTTGTATTTAATTTTTGACAGTTTGATTAATATGTGTCTTGGCGTATTTCTCCTTGGATTTATCCTGTATGGGACTCTCTGTGCTTCCTGGACTTGATTAACTATTTCCTTTCCTATATTAGGGAAGTTTTCAACTATAATCTCTTCAAATATTTTCTCAGTCCCTTTCTTTTTCTCTTCTTCTGGGACCCCTATAATTCGAACGTTGGTGCATTTAATATTGTCCCAGAAGTCTCTGAGTCTGTCCTCAGTTCTTTTCATTCTTTTTTCTTTATTCTGCTCTGCATTACTTATTTCCACTATTTTATCTTCCAGGTCACTTATCCTTTCTTCTGCCTCAGTTATTCTGCTATTGATCCCATCTAGAGTACTTTTCATTTCATTTATTGTGTTGTTCATCATTGTTTGTTTCATCTTTAGTTCTTCTAGGTCCTTGTTAAATGTTTCTCGCATTTTGTCTATTCTATTTCCAAGATTTTGGATCATCTTTACTATCATTATTCTGAATTCTTTTTCAGGTAGACTGCCTATTTCCTTTGCATTTGTTACGTCTGGTGCATTTTTATCTTGCTCCTTCATCTGCTGTGTGTTTTTCTGACTTCTCATTTTGCTTATCTTACTGTGTTTGGGATCTCCTTTTTGGAGGCTGCACGTTCGTAGTTCCCGTTGTTTTTGATGTCTGTCCCCAGTGGCTAAGGTTGGTTCAGTGGGTTGTGTAGGCTTCCTGGTGGAGGGGACTAGTGCCTGTGTTGTGGTGGATGAGGCTGGATCTTGTCTTTCTGGTGGGCAGGTCCACGTCTGTTGGTGTGTTTTGGGGTGTCTGTGACCTTATTATGATTTTAGGCAGCCTCTCTGCTAATGGGTGGGGTTGTGTTCCTGTCTTGCTAGTTGTTTGACATAGGGTGTCCAGCACTGTAGCTTGCTGGTCGTTGAGTGAAGCTGGGCGCTGGTGTTGAGATGGAGATCTCTGGGAGATTTCCGCCTTTTGGTACTATGTGGAGCTGGGAGGTCTCTTGTTGACCAGCGTCCTGAAGTTGGCTCTCCCACCTCAGAGGCACAGCACTGACTCCTGGCTGCAGCACCAAGAGTCTTTCATCTGCACGGCTCAGAATAAAAGGGAGAAAAAGTAGAGAGTAAGAATTAGTAAAATTAGGAAGAAAGAAAGAAAGAAAGAGAGAGAGAGAGTGAGAGAGAGAGAGAGGGAGGGAGGAGGGAAGGAAGGGAGGGAGGGAGGAAGGAAAGAAAAGGAAGGAAAGAAAGAAGGGAGGGACGGTGGGAGGAAGGAAGGAAGGAGGGAAGGAAGGAAAAAAGAAAGAAGATAAAGTAAAATTAAAGTAAAATATAATAAAGTTATTAAAAAATAATTATTAAGAAAAAAATTTAAAAAACGGATGGCTAGAATCTTAGGACAAATGGTGGAAGCAAAGCTATACAGACAAAATCTCACACAGAAGCATACACATACACACTCACAGAAAGAGGAAAAGGAAAGAATCATAAATCTTGCTCTCAAAGTCCACCTCCTCAATTTGGGATGATTCGTTGTCTAAAGGAGGGAGGGAGGTAGGGAGGGATGGAGGGAGGGAGGGAAGGAAGGAAGGAAAAGAAAAGAAAAGAAAGGTTAAAGTAAACTAAAATAAAGTTATTAAAATTCATTATTAAGAAAAAAATTAAAAAAAAAAAACAACGGATGGATAGAACCCTAGGACAAATGGTGGAAGCAAAGCTATACAGCTACTCACAAAAAGAGGAAAAGGGGAAAAAATCATAAATGTTGCTCTCAAAGTCCACCTCCTCAATTTGGGATGATTCGTTGTCTATTCATGTATCCCACAGATGCAGGGTACATCAAGTTGATTGTGGAGCTTTAATCTGCTGCTTCTGAGACTGCTGGGAGAGATTTCCCTTTCTCTTCTTTGTTCTCACAGCTCCCGGGGGCTCAGCTTTAGATTTGGCCCCGCCTCTGTGTGTAGGTCGCCGGAGGGCATCTGTTCTTCGCTCAGACAGGACGGGGTTAAAGGAGCCGCTGATTCGGGGGCTCTGGCTCACTCAGGCCGGGGGGAAGGAGGGGTGCAGATTGCGGGGCGAGCCTGCGGCGGCAGAGGCCTGGGTGATGTTGCACCAGCCTGAGGCCCACCGTGCGTTCTTATGGGGAAGTTGTCCCTGGATCCTGGGAACCTGGCTGTGGCGGGCTGCACAGGCTCCCCGGAAGAGGGGCGTGGATAGTGACCTGTGCTTGCACACAGGCCCCTTGGTGGCGGCAGCAGCTGCCTTAGCGTCTCATGCCCGTCTCTGGGGTCCGTGCTTTTAGCCGCAGCTCGCGCCCGTCTCTGGGGTCCGCGCATTTAGCCGTGGCTCTCTGGCGTTCCTTTAAGCGGCGTTCTTAATCCCCTCTCCTCGCGCACCAGGAAACAAAGAGGGAAGAAAAAGTATTTTGCCTCTTCGGCAGCTCCAGACCTTTTCCTGGACTCCCTCCCGGCTAGCCGTGGTGCACTAACCCCTTCAAGCTGTGTTCACGCAGCCAACCCCAGTCCTCTCCCGGTGCTCTGACCAAAGCTCGAGCCTCAGCTCGCAGCCCCGCCCGTCCCGGCGGGTGAGCAGACAAGCCTCTCGGGCTGGTGAGTGCCGGTCGGCACCGATCCTCTGTGCGGGAATCTCCCCGCTTTGCCCTCCGCACCTCTGTTGCTATGCTGTCCTCCGCGGCTCTGAAGTTCTCCCCTCCGCCATCCACAGTTTCCGCCCGCGAAGGGGCTTCTTAGTGTGTGGAAACCTTTTCTCCTTCACAGCTCCCTCCCATTGGTGCAGGTGCCGTCCCTATTCTTTTGTCTCTGTTTTTTCTTTTTTTCTTTTGCCCTACCCAGGTACGTGGGGAGTTTCTTGCCTTTTGGGAGGTCTGAGGTCTTCTGCCAGCATTCAGTAGGTGTTCTGTAGGAGTTGTTCCACGTGTAGATGTATTTCTGGTATATCTGTGGGGAGGAAGATGATCACCGCGTCTTACTCTTCCGCCATCTTCAGAACACCCTCCAGTTAATGTTTTTAATCACCACGTTTGGTTTTTAGTACTCATACTTTATAGGGAGGAAAAGTATCTCTCAGTATAATGTTTCCAGTCTATATTTATTTGGAAGAATGTTTTCATTCCTGAAACTTATATGACATAAATCAGTGTGGCCCACAGTCTGGAATTCTGTATTCTGGATACAGTTGATAGACCAACACAGTACTGTATCTGAGATGTATGCAGAGCAATTATTTGTCAAAAAAAAAAAATAGTTTTAACTATTTGGTGATTAAAAGCCTGTGTTTATGAATTTTATATCCTAATGTGATAGTTTTTTACTTCTTAACGGAGTTTTCTTGTTTTAGTATATTTTAGGAGAATATTTAGGGGTTTTAGATTGACATGTAACACATTATAATTTTTCCCATAATGGAAACAGACTTCCAACTGACATATTTTTGCCTAGAACATCTAGTTGTCAGGAAAGATGGTTATTGTCACTAAATAGGAGTAGCTGTATAGAGATTCATAAGCCACAGTTTGCCTGAAATACTTGATTATTACATATGAGTACTTTATTTTTACATTTGAATATATTGGTGCTGGTAGTTTGGGAGATTGACTTTAAGCAAAATAATTACACAAATATTTGGTAGCACCTTTATTTGCTTTAGTCTTTTTAATAAAGTAACTGATCTTAAAGTTAAGCTTTACAGAGTTTTAACAGAAATATTTTATTGGATAAATTTTAGTTATTCTAGATGCCTGAAAGTTTTAAACTTTTTTTCATATTACCACTTTAGATTTTTAATGGGTATTTTTATCCCATTAGTAACACTGCCATTAATTTGTATGGTTTTAACATTTTCTTAATGCTTATTTTGTCTATTTAACAGATATATTTGAATGCCACTATACTTTTTCTTTGAAAAATTGATGAAACTGTCTTAATTTTATATCCTTGTTTTGTTTTTATATAAGAAATGGAAACACTTTCAGTTTTTAGAAGTTATGAACCTGGTGAACCAAACTGTAGAATTTATGTAAAGAATTTAGCTAAACAAGTTCAAGAAAAGGTAAGTTGAAATTTATAAATTGGTTTTATTATTTTACATGTTCTTCCCCGGCTTTCCTTATTAGTCTTTTCCTTGTTGAAATTCTAGGACCTTAAATTTATTTTTGGAAGATACGTTGACTTTTCGTCAGAAACACAACGCATAATGTAAGTGTCATGTATATTCTCAAATTGTGTTTTGTTTTTAATCTGTTAGAAATTAGTCCTTTTTTAAACATTTCCCCTTTAGAGATTAAAATTATGTGAAGAAATTGCTCTTATCTTTTAGACATCTAGAGCAAGAGTCAGCAAACATCTTTTTAAATTGACAGTAAAAATTTAATATTTTTATACTAAAATATTATGGTGTCTGTCGCAACTACTCAGTTTTGTCTTTGTGGCATTAAAGCAGCTGTAAACAATACATAAATGAATATTAATGGCTGTGTTCCAGTAAAGCATTATTTACAGAAACAGGCCTCAATCCCTAGCTCTAAAGCAGTGGTTCTCAAACTTTAACCTGTGTAAGAGCTTATTAAAACCATGTCCTTGATCTATCCCTAGACTGATATTCCAGGTTGAGATAGGGCCCATGAATTTGTGTTTCTAAAATGTGTATGGATGATGACTAAGCTGCTGGTCCAAAGATTACATTTTGAAAACTAGCATTTTAATGACTCATCCAGGAATATATAGCAGTCAGGCAGAGTTTTTTAGATTCTTACCATGGCAGTAACTTCTCTTCGTTCAGTTGGGAAGGCTTCCAGTTTTATGAGTGCAAAAGAGAGGATATGATTTGTAAATGATATAAAAGCTAATGTTTGGAGTTAGAATTTCATTCTTTAAAATTTTATAATTGGTTAACTCTAAAGTATGTAAGACCTTGGCCATATAAATTAGAAGTAAAGAAAATTAGAAAAGGTAAGGAGAGAGACTTTTGAATGGAGGTAAATTAGAGAAATGACTGTAGTTAATTTTGCTTTAATTTTCATGTAAAACTAAATTTTTTTTTTTCTTGGCGGTACGCGGGCCTCTCACTGTCGTGGCCTCTCCCGTCGTGGAGCACAGGCTCCGGACGCGCAGGCCCAGCGTCCATGGCTCACGGGCCCAGCCGCTCCGCCGCATGTGGGATCCTCCCGGACCGGGGCACGAACCCATGTCCCCTGCATCAGCAGGCGGACTCCCAACCACTGCGCCACCAGGGAAGCCCGAAACTAATATTTTTAAAGTCTTATCTGGGCTATGTACCTTTTTATATAGGCATGCACAGTGAGCACCATGTCTTAAAAACCATGTCCATATTATATTCATTAGTGACAGATATATCTTATCAGGATACCAAAAGTTTGTGTTGCTGGCCATGCAAAATACTGGCCCTTTTTCTCGTTGCCGCCTTTGAATCATGATTGTAAGGGGAAAAAATTTAAAAATAGATAATATGTGTGTGTGTGTGTGTGTGTGTATATATATAAATATATGTATGTGTCACAAAGATATATATATGTATTGTGTCTGTGTATATATATATATGTGCATATATATATATCATGTATATACACATATATATATATCATGTATATACTTTCTATTTCCAGTATTGCCTGCCATTAGAATTTGAAGGGAAGAGAAAATTCTATATTGAGAAAGCTGTACACATCAAAATGATAAATTGATAATTGTCTCCTGTGGGACTAGTCATGTGAATTTGTTAAAAAGGAATTTACCTGCATTTTTTGATACTTTAAACATTCTTTACATGCTTTTGCTAGTCTTATAGACTAAATGGTAGACAGTACTTTAGTTATAAGTTAGTCTGTTTTTTTAAGTAGTTTTGAGTATAGTTTCCTCCCCCAAAATGTTGAAAAATGAATACAGTAGGAGAATAGAAGACTACACTTGGAATACAAATTCTGGTTTGTGTTTTTGGCTTTAACTTTAGTGATCGGTGTGACCTTGAAGAAGTCACTCCGTCTCTACACATCATCTGTAAAATGGTGGTTTTTGACTACATGATCAGTGAAGTCCCTTCCTACTCTGAAATTCCGGGTTACTTTTCCATAGTTCCTGTCAGCCCTTTTATTCTTGGTCGTATAGTTGTTTTTTTTACTTGAGTAAATATCAGTAGTATTAAGTTGGCTGAATAAAACTGTTTAAAAATAGAGATATGAAAGAAAAACTTTGCTTTTATAGTTGCTAGTAATATGATTTTTAAATCACATATATTTATAATAGCTAAAAAAAGATAAGCACATCATCAAAATAATTCTGTAAGTATTACCTACTTACAGAATCAATTTTAGAACAGAATATAAAATATAATTTTAGAAAGCCTGAGTAATGTGCTAATCAGATAGTATAGTCATTTTTATTCTGAAATAGCAAATTTTTAAATTGTTCAATGCATTCCCATTGACTTCATCAGAATTCTTTGACAATTCTTTGAGTCAAAACCATTTTTTCTTCCATGACTTCTAGGTTTGATATACGCTTGATGAAAGAAGGTCGCATGAAAGGACAAGCTTTCATTGGACTTCCAAATGAAAAAGCAGCAGCAAAAGCATTAAAGGAAGCTAATGGATACATTCTTTTTGGAAAACCTATGGTGGTTGTATCCTTCAAATCTGTCTGTTCCAAGACTTATGGATCAATAGTTTTTAGGAGTAAGGGTGTAATTGAAACCAGTTTTTATATTATCCTTCATCTCAACAGCTGGCATTCTAGCTTGAGAATACTCAGTTATAAATATACTTAGTTGAGTCAAATGACAATGTTATTTAAATTTTTATTGGAAAATAAGCATCATGAGGTTATTAAAATCCAGCCAAGTCTAAACATTTTACTTAATACAGCTTAAAATATACATACTCATGCTAAGCCTAAGATACTATGGTATCCAGAAGTACATTTGGAATCGTTAAAGATATGATTTGTTGTAGTTTTATTATCTTATATTTTATTGTATTATAATTCATATTTATGTTTGAGAATTTAATAACAAAATATATCATTGACTTACCATCCTGCTTTCAGTAGTTAATGCAGTTTCAAACTAGAAATCAGTGGGATAAATGAAGGAGCAAAGGTCTAGGTGTAAAAAATGACTAAAAGAAAAGATAAATTTTTTACTTCTTCCCCAGATCATGGACAGCTAGGAGGCAGTCAACAAATATTTGATGAATGACTGAGTAGGAAGACAAATATAGAGATAAATTAAAAACTGTACTCCTACCCTACATTAGGAAGTTCTTGAAAATTCTTTAGAAAAGATTACTTTCATGTTTGTGAACAAAACCTTAATTTTTAAATATTAGCAGTTTGCTCGATCTGCTAGACCAAAACAAGATTCTAAAGAAGGAAAAAGAAAGTGTTAAAAATTAGTAAAGGTAAGTGTGGAGATAACGTAATAAAAGGACAAGACTTTCTTGAGATTAAAATTAAGGAAGGATAATAGGAGAATAGTAATTTGTGTACCTTCTAACGTTTTTAAAGGATCCTCCCTCTGATTCTTTCTGTCTATGCAGTTAATTTCCATTAAACTTCACAATTAAAACTATGGAATAAAACCTATTTGTATGTAAAAATTAAAATTGGGGAATGAATTTCATAAGAGTAGTGTATCTTTATTAGTCTTTATTTACTTTTTCTTCATAGAGTAAAGCAGTAGTTCTTAAATTTTAACATGTATTATAATCACCTAGAGGGTCTGATAAAACACAGATTACTGGGTTTCCCTTCACCCCCACCCAGAGTTTCTGATTCAGTTGGTCTGCAAGGGGGTTGGGCCTTGGGTAGTCAATCATCCCTAGTTTTCCTGTGAGTAAGGGGTTTTCCAGGATACTGGACTTTTTAATGCTAACACTGGGAAAGTGTCTGCCACACCAGGACAAGTTGGTTACCCTTGGTGGGACCTGACAATTTGCATTGCTAATTACTAATTGTACACCTCACAGAAATATGTACATATTTTTTTGGAATGAAGTATTTCATCTTTCAAATAAGTAATTTTAATTCATACTTAAGTAATTTAATGATTAAAAATGGTAGAATTAAGCATTTTATATTACATTGATTTAAGAAAGATGAGTAGAAATATATTCCTTTTGTTTTTTATTATTTTAAATCTTTCTGCCTTAGTATACTGGAAGAACATGAAGTAAGTGAGCCAGAATTACTGAGGGTTAAGCTGAAAAAATTATATAAAGAAAATTTTGCCTAATGTTTATTCCTTTTGGGAGGCACCTTGAATATTTGAATTTTGTTGTAAAGTGTCTATACTAGTATAGCCAGAAGTCTTACAAATACCGTAGAAGAAATTAACCATTTTCAGTGTATGTTTAAAAAAATCATTTTATTTGTAAATCTAACATGAAAAATAAGAAAAAATTAAATTGCATTCTGCTGTTCTTCTTTAGAAGCATTCCTGCGTAAATACTGCTGTAATACTGTCATACAAAGTGTATCCTTTCTTGTCGTATCCTTTTTGGGGCAGTGTTTTTTTGATTTTCCTGCAAATGTTTTGTCTCTCCCCAACCCATTGATCCAGTTTAAGCAGTAATTTTTTTACAATGTATTGAAATGAAGTATTTTAAAAATTACCTGTGTTGATTGAACAAATCTTTTATGTGGTTTTTAGATTTCTTGCTTAATTTTCTGTGCTATCCTTTAGGTTATGTAGTTTTCCCAGGGAAAGTTAGTGAATCAGGTCAGCTTTTTACTTGGACAGTGTATACATTTGCTTTAACACAAATTTTATTCTTGTTTCTTCTATTTTGTATTTTCTAAACCTAATTCAGTAACATATGTTTTCTTTTTCATGATGTATCTGGTTTAGGTGTTCTATATATATAATGTGTTGTAAAATTTGATTGGGTTTTTTTTTTCCTATTAAAAAGTACATTTGTTAAAAATTTAAATAACTAGATTTCAATGTAAATTCCAAATAAGAGTAGCAGACCTTACATCTGAGGTTTTATTATTGAGATAGCAAGTAGAAGTATCTTTTTTCCTCTTTCTTTTTCTAAGCAAAGTAAAACAAAAGGAATAAGAAAAGAGTAACAGAAAGGAGAATACATAATGTTGACTCAGGGTAGCTCAATAAGTGGAAAGAAAAATTCTGGTAGGTATGTAAGAGGAGACTAGTTGATAACCAGAACCACCCAAACAGTGGTTCTCAGTTTTAGCTGCATACTGGAATGACTTGTGGAACTTTTTCAAAAAATACTGACTAAAGAAAACTATAATAATAAACTAAAAAATATACAGATGCCTGGGTTTCTCCCCCAGAGTTTTGATTCAGTGGTCTGGATTGCAGCATACATATTAGGATTTTCAGATTTCCCAAAGTATTGGTTCTAATGTGCAACCAAGGTTGAGAACTACTGAGGATGGATTTTTACACATAAAGATTCCTGGACTCTGCCCTAGAGCTAATAAATCAGAATCTCTGGAATTGGGACCAAGAATCTAATTTAAAAAGGTCCCTTAGTAGTTCTAAGGACTGACCAGTTTGGATTCTACTTGTTAGATTAAAATGTCAAGGTGGATCCGAGACACCAACCTAACCATCTAAACTTTTATAAGTAGGAAAATAAAGCACTGGAGGCTTTACATTTCTTTCTTGCAAATCCTGCTATAAATAGTACTATGAAACCAATGAAAAATTCTGTTAATCATTGTCACTCTGAGTACAAAAAGTTAAGAGATACTGAAATTGCTGTTACTTTTTTCTATTGGCACAGTTAAAATGTTTTATTTTTTAATGTTATAAATCAGTTTCTGTGTAAGCTGTTTATTTAGACAATTAAAATTTTGTACTGACATGATTCACTAATTTTCTAAATATAAATGTTTTAGCTTTTAGTTATTTTAAAACTAGTGAACTGTTTTATAATCATGATTACTTTTAATGAATTTCTATGGTATTTTAGGTTCCATTTGAATTTTTCATATATCTCAAGTGCTTTCCAACTCTGTGGAGACGAAATTGACCACCTGGACTATGGAACTGTGCGTAACAGCTTTTAAAGTGTATTTAAAAATTAAAACTATATGCATTTAAATCAGTTTATTAGAGATATATCACATGTATTTTAATCATCTTCCTCATATATAATAAATCATTTTCTTTCCAATAAAATAATCTTAATTTTTCTTTATGTTTTATACATCAAAGAAAGTATAATTTGATAATTACATCAATTTTTTATTAAAGTGGCTTTATATTAAATATAAATTTTCTTTTATGATTACAAATATTGCCCTTTTTTCATTCTTACCTGGATACTGATGCACTTAACATTTTTTTTTTATAGTAATCTTATTTCTTGTAATTATTCTAGGAGTGGTTTTGATTGGCTATGAGTTTTGATGATTCTTTTTGTTGTTGATTTTGTTTTTGTGTTTTTTTAGTAGTGGGGGATTTTTCACAGTTTAGGGAATTTGTATCCTTGCCCTAACTTAGTCTTCCAGTTTTGTGTCCCCCGATCTATCAGAATGTCACTCAGTGGTGTAAATGTTTCTCATATAAAATTATTCTGTTCCCTTAGTGAAATTAATTTTAGCTCTCTGTTAAGTATGAAACTTTGATATGTTTTATTTAATTTGCTCTGATTGATACTCTCCTGTGAGTATGTAATAACAGTTTTACCTTAGAGTCACATCTTTGTTGGCATGATGTTGTGAATCATAGCTTCTTCCCTTTTACTCATAGCTTTGTGAAATAAGGCAAATGAGAAACTTAAAGATAGGAATTAGAAGAATGAGAATGTGAACCCTGGAACATATTAACATTTAGATGTCAAGTGGTAAGAAAACATCAAAGAAGAATGACTAGGAATAGGTAGAGCCAAATGAAGAAAAAAATCTCAACTAGGAAGGAATGATTAAACATGTCAGGTCTGTTAATGATGCAAGAAAGATGAGTTCTGAAGACAACTCTATTAAGTCTTACTCTCTAGGGAAGTAGAGAAAGGGTCTGTTATTATAGGGGGGTATGGTATCAAGGTTTTTGTTTTTATTTTATTTTATAAAGATTGAAGATATAGCAGATTTATGTGTTAATAGGACTAAGCTAGTAGAGAACATGATGGAAGAAGGAGAGGAATATTGCTGGAGCCATAGATGTGGTGTACAAATAGAAGGGTTAGTTTTAAAGATGGGTGTGTAAACAGCTCATTAATAGCAGTGGAAGGAAGGACAGATTATGTATGTCTAGGTATTTGCAGTTTAGTACATATAGTGGGAGCATATAAAAGTTTTGTTACATTTTGTCAGTGAAATAGGAAGCAAGGTCATGAAGTAGAGGGAAGAAGTGTTGGGGAAAAATGGATTGAGGAAAGAAAAGAAGATGTAAAATAGATGTTTAGGAAAGTGAGAGAATGAATAGACTCTTAGAAGAATTGCTAGACATTACTTAAAATGCATACTTGAAGTCCATGGTTATTAATTTAAGTGAGATCAGTCAACATGGTTTTGTGTTTTTCTCCAGTTAAGTTTAGCCTTGGTCCTATCATTGAGTAGACACAGAGTCAAATGATTAAAGTTGGAATTTTCCCAGGTGAATACAACAAAAAGGGAGAAAGGGAAGTGTGTTGCTATAATCAAGAGAATGATGATGAAGGAGGGATATGGAAAGTAATCTGGTAATGAGCAAATTAATAAAAGGAAGGAGTTTGAGGCACAGTGGAGAAATGGTATGATCCATTGAGATTGCAGTGTGGTTGAGGATGAGCAAATTAATGAGCAAATTAATAATGAGCAAATTAATAAAAGGAAGAAGTTTGAGGCACAGTGGAGAAATGGTATGATCCATTGAGATTGCAGTGTGGTTGAGGATGTGTTGTAGTTAATTTCTAGAGGTAGGAAATTTGGGAGGTTGAAATAAGAGAAAGGGACTGAAATTGACAGTATTAGAGTGCAGTAATTAGTGACTAAGTTCACATTCTAGAACGTGAACATGGTAGTTGAATGCAAGTGGGGTCATGGAAAGAGATGAATTGAAGAAATTGAGAAACTCAGGTATTGAAAGGATCATCTAAGTGGATTTTGAAATTATCAAAAATTACGACAGGAGTAGTGAATCAAAAGCTAAAAAAATTATTCCTTAGAACATTTAGATCTGTCAGGTATGCCAAAAACTAATATTTTTAAAAATCAACCTAAATAAAACTCTGGAGTCCCTATCCTTCCACAGTGACAGGAATTTCAGCCTAACTAGTTTACTGAGAAATAGTGTATTAAAGTGGTTTTACAGGTATAGGTTCTAAATTCAAATCTTGTGTGTATAGCTTAATTGCTTTATGGCGTTGGGCAAGTTCTGTACCTTTTTTTCCGTTTCCATGCGGATAGTAAAAATACCTACCTCAGGGTTGTTGTAAAGATGATCAGATGAATATAAAATACTTAACCCTGGTGTGTGTGTATATATATATATATATATATATATATATATATATATATAAAATACATATATAAAATCTGGTATTTATATTTCATATAATATATATATAAAATCTGGTATTTATATATTATATATATAATCAAGTTTTCAATAAACATTAGCTGTCATGGTGGTGGTTGTGGTGGTTCTCAACTCACCTGGTCCTGAAGGTGATGTAAAAATTCCGAGGTCTTAGATAAAACTTTAGTCATCTTTCCACCATGATCATCACTGAGATGCCCAGATTCTTCCTTGCCACACTTAGGGAGCATGAGACTATTTTGATAAGTTTAGGATCTTTGGTGTCTATGAATTAACCTTTTTATGGATAACGCACATTCCAACCCCATGACTACTTCATAAACTGAGCATGTGCCTCAAGTAAGTAAAATTAGAAAGATTTCTAGGACTTGTACAGAAACTGCCCCCAACCCATGAGTTTTTTAAAAAGTCATCATGGAATTGGAGAATTACTTATAATTTGATCCCACAGCAAAAGCCCTAATAGGTAGTCTGTCATTGAATTTTTCAGTTACTTTAAACAGTAAGTACCTTTTTCTTTTTGCTGGAGGGATTTGGCACACTGGTCAAGTGTGGGTCAAATATGTCACCTCTGAGGTGAGAAGTGAAGTTTCATATAAACCACATGAAAGGAGAGTTGGGAATGACTTGTTCTCTAAAGGAAAAGCAAAGCACTGTGAAATCAAAAGAGAAACTTAGGTATTAGGCAGGCAAAAGCAAATGTTTTACTACAATATACAGTATATAAAACTCTTACTGCCGTGTGGTTGTTTTCCATTTATGCCTTTTACAATGGCAGGGACTAGTGTATAGGGAGGGAGGCTCCTAGGGTGTAAAATTTAAGGAGGCATATGCTCTCAGAGTAACTTCACCCTAGTCATGAACAGCATCAGCATAATCCTGATTAGGTAAATCACCAAATAAAAAGTAGTAGCATACAAGTTGCTGTTTTAGAGGATTTGGAAGGTATTTTCTGTTCAAATGAGACTCCTTCAAAAATCAATGTTGAGAGAGATTAAGTCTTTGAAAGGAAGTAAGGGAAAGGAATCAATACCTATTAAGTATCCAAAATTCAAAAAGCATAGTACTGAGTGCTTAGGTATAGTAATTTGATCTTTACCACCCTGTAAGAAGAGAACACTTGTCTTTGTGAGTAATGGAGAAGTTTAATAAAATTAGTAAGATACTTTGTTACATTTAATTTCCTTTACTAATGCATGTAAAATGAAAAATAGAGACTTCAGTAGGACTGTTCAGTAGATGAGAGCTAACTACATGTGTTAGGCACATAAAAGATAGAACTGATGATTCTCAGAAATAGAATTCCCACCCCAAGAACTTAAACTACTATATATTCTACTCTGGCATTTCCTGAAAGCAAACTGTAGTAGAGATACAGCAGTCACACAAAGGCCAGTATAGGGAATCTAAAATAAACAACAAAGACTCACCGAATACGGAAAAAGTACCAGGAAAGAGAGATCCTTTACATAGTAAGCATAAGCTTTAATGCCATGGGGAAAAACTGGGAGATCAAATGAGGTATCTATGATTTAATATACAAAGATTTAAAGGGATTATATTCTTTTAAAAATATATGTGTATATTTATACATATCAGAAATGAGTAAAAGGTATTTGACTACACAGGAAATTTTATTTTTTTAAGTTATGGTATAGTATCAATATACCACTTTTATACTACTTATATACCAGGATCTTTGAAAATCTAAGAATTCCAGAAGAAAATCTGAGTAACTGATTAATTTCTTTATTGTTTAAACCTTTTCAGAGCTTAATAAGATACACAAAATATTATCTATTATTTATGAAGACTGACTATCTTGCTATGGAAGAAAAAGGTGGAAGGGAAAGAGATTGAAGTTTGGGTAGTTCTGTATATATTGGATTTTTCTTTAAAAAAGATATCTGAAGACTATTTTGTCTAAATGTTAACATCTGTTAAATCTGGGGCTTGGGATATGGGGTCTGTTATTTTTTTTTACACTTTTCTGTATGACAAATATATCACATCTTAAATGAAAAATAAAATAGTCAAACACCTCTAATCTAGTGTTTCTTAGCCATTTTTTGCCCCCCCCATCCAGGAGGATTTTTAGACTTTTTTTTTTCCTAATCATCATTTATGAAATTGTAATACCACAATATGATGTTATGTCTCTTTTTGAACTGTGTGTATCCATCCTTTTGTTTAAAAAGAGTAAGATTTTTCTTCCTACCCAACCCCAAGAACTAAACAACAGTGAATACTTTAGAAGACAAATGATTCAGTATCACAAAACATTAAACATTAATAAGTTCAGAACTTTAAATCATACAATGTACATTCTCTGATTTTAGCTGATTAAAACCAGATATTGGTAAAAGAAATATCTGAAAAAATGTTCAAGTTCCTAGATATTAAATAACATTTCTAAATTATATATGGATCAAAGCAGACTTTTTTATAAGAAAAATTAGGAAATATTTGAATGTAAATGAAAATACAACATCAGAATTTGGGGGATACAGCTAAGAGGAGGGTTTAAAGAGAATTTGGCTATATTAGATATATTAGAAAAGAAGAAAAATAATAGGTTTAACCTTCTACCTTAAGGAACTAGAAAAAAGAGTAAATTAAGCACATAGCATGCAGAGCAAGGAAATAATAAAAATAATCATAAATCAATGAACTATAGACAGAAAACCATTGAAAATATCATTGGAAACAGAACTAGTTCCTGAGAAGATGAATAAAGTGGAAAAAGTTCTAACGTTGCTGCCAAGGAAAACAACCCCTCCTCCCCCTCAAATTGTAAGAAGATGATATTGGAGTATTTTTAGCAAATTTATTTCCATAAATTTGACAACTTTGATGAAATGGGCCAATGAAAGTGTTAAACTACCAAACCTTTTTTAAGTAGGTAACCTGAACAATTCTATATCTAATAAATTTACTTTGTAGTTAAAAATCTCCCTGGAGGGCTGAATAGCTTCACTGGTGAATTCTGCCAAACGTTAAATGAAAAAAAACAATACTATACAACAGAACACTTCCAAATTCATATTAAGAGGCCTGCATTATCCTGGTGGTAAAAAAAGTTACAGGAAAACTACATATTCCTATTTCTCATATAGATGCACAAGTCCTCAACAAAATATGAGCAAGTTGAATCAAGATATACATTAAAAGGATTTAAATCATGACCAAGAGAAGTTTATCTTAGAAAATGCAGGCTATTGAATCTTTGGAAATCAGTAAATATAATTTATCCTATCAATAGACTAAAGAAGAAAAAGCATATGATCATCTTAATAAGTGAAAGAAAAGCATTTGACAAAATTAAATATCCATTCTTAATAAAAACTCAGTAAACTAGGAAAAGAGCTTCCTTAAGCTGAAAAGTGTTTGCACTGCCTCCAGCTATCCTGATACTCCATGGTTAAAGGCTAAATGTTTTTTCCCTAAGGAAAGGGCAAGCAAGGCAAGGAAGGGCACCTCACTACTCCTATTCAAAATCTCACTGGCAGCCAGTGCTTAAAATGAGAAAGAGAAGAGCTAAGCAGATTGGAAATTAAACTATTCCTATACAGAGATGATATGATTGTTTATGTAGAAAATCCCAAAGAATCAAAAAGCTCCTGTAGTCAAGTTAAACAAGATTGTAAGATTAAAAGTAAATATGTAGAAATCAGTTATACTTCTGTACATTAGCAATGAGCAGTTAGACATTGAAATTTTTTTCTACAATTACCATTTGCAGTAGTTTCAGAATGAAATAATTAGGTATAAATCTACCAAAATGTGTACTAGACCTGTATGCTGAAGACCCTCCACCAAATTTTGATAAAAAAATAAAGAAGACCTAAATAAACGGAGAGATACACTGTGTACATGTTTCGTAAGACTCACGATTATTTTGTCACCTCTTCTCAGATACATAGATTCATTTCAGATTGAAAATTCTAGCAGGATATTTGTGTTGATATTGCTAAGCTGACTTTCAAATTTCTTTGGAAAAGCAACAACTCGAATAGCCAGCACAATTTTGAAAAAGAGTTGTATGACTTAGATTACATACTTCTAAGACTTATTATAAAGCTAGAATAAGTAACATAGTATTTGGCAGAAGGATAGACACATAGATCACTGGAACAGAAAAGTCCAGAAATAGACCCACATGTATAGTAAATTAATTTTAGACAAAAATGAGAAGACAATTCAGTGGAGAAAGGTAGTCATTTAAATATAAGATGCTAGAATAATTGGACACCTGTATGTGCCCCCACCCCGAAAAAAGATGAACCTTAATTTCTTTCACACAAAAATTTATTCAAAATAAATCATAGACCAAAATGTAAAACTATAAAACTTCTAGCAAAATCATCTGTGTGACTTTGCTTACACAAGGAGTTCTTAAATACAACACCAGAAGTTTGATCCATTAAAAAACTAAATAGGACTTTGTCCAATAAAAATCTTGTTTGTTTAGAAGACACTATGAAGAATGAAAAGGCAGGCACAGACTAGGAAAAGTCTTTGGGAAACATATATTTGACAAAGGAGTGTATCCAGAATATATAAAGAACTTTAAAAGCTCAGTAAGAACAAAACAAAAACAAAAATGAACAATAAGTTTGAAGACACTTCACCAAAGATTTGCAGATGGCAAGCACATGAAATGATGCTAAACATGATTAGCCATTAGACAAATGCAAAATACAACCATAATAAGATGGGACCACACACCTATTAGAAAGCCTTAAGATAAATTCTGATAGTACTAAGAGTAGTCAAGAATGTGGAGCAACTACAGCTCGCATACATTGCTGGTGGAAGTATAAAATGGTACACCTGCTTTGCAAAACAGTTTGGGGAAGTTTGTAATAAAGTTAACATACACTTACATGTGACCTATCCACAACACTTCTAAGTATTTACCCAAGAAGAACAAAAAAAAAAAACTATGTTCACATGAAAATCTATACCTAAGAGGTTTCTGGGAAGATGGTGGAGTAGGAAGTACCAGGATTCCATCTCCCCACGTAGACAGCTGCACCAGCAGAATCTGCCTGATGTCACTATTTTGGAACTCTGGAGTCTATTAAAAGCTTGCAACTTCCAGGGGAAGCCTTGGACAATAAATTGTAGTTAATTTAGGTTAATTTCAGCTCATAGTAGCAGCTACCAATCCCCCAACCCCAACCATGTGGCAGGCAGCCATGTATGTATCCTGGAACACCTTGCATGCAGCTGGTAGGAGTCAGGGTGGGCAAAAGGACCCTGAACTCTAAATACTGGGGAATCTATGCTCTATTGTTAATTGCTGCTTTTGATCACAGAGGTACAAAGAGGTTGGCAGCCATGGTTGTTGTACCTCCTCCCATTTTTGTAAGCTGTCCCTTCTATCTGCTGCCCCATTGAAGTGACTTACAGGGGAATAGTAAGGCAGGCACCCCCTTTTCCCCTCCCTCTTTATTTTTCCTTTTCCCCTTTGGGGAGCCAGACATGCTTAAAAACTAGGATATTCAAAAACAACTGCACATATGGGGAAAATTAGAAATTGCCCACTAATCCCAGGGAAAGGCTCAAAAGTCTGAGAAGACCTTGGGTTTTACACATCAGGCTGGTCCTTAACACAGATACACCATACAATAATCAAAAAACCAAAAACAATAAAAAAAGAGCAAACCATGTGGAAGAGGGAGAATATGGATTTCAGTTACCGTAATGTTAAATTCAAATGTCTACATTTCAGGCTTCCCTGGTGGCACAGTGGTTGAGAGTCCGCCTGCCGATGCAGGGGACACAGGTTCGTGCCCCGGTCCAAGAGGATCCCACATGCCGCAGAGCGGCTGGGCCCATGAGCCATGGCCGCTGAGCCTGCGCGTCCGGAGCCTGTGCTCCGCAACGGGAGAGGCCACAACAGTGAAAGGCCCGCATACCGAAAAAAAAAAGTCTAGTTTTCAAAGAAAAAACTTACAAGACATACAAAGGAACAGGAAAATATGGGTGGTTCAAAGAGAAGTAACTAAATGGACAGAAACTATCCCTGAAGAAGACCTGATGGCAGCTATACTTAGACAAAGACTAAAATAACTGTTCTAAAGATGCTCGAGGGACTAATAGAAGATGTGGAGAAAGTAAAAGCAAAACAACTTATGAATAAAATGGAAATATCAATTGATAGGAAATCTAAAATAAAACCAAAAATTTCTGGAGCTGGGAAAGTACAATAACTGAAATGAGAAATACACTAGAGGAGCTCCAAGGAAGATTTGAGTATGCAGAAGGAATCAGTGAACATAGGACAATGAAAATAGGACAATGGAAATTATCAAGTTTGAGGAACAGATGAAAGATTGAACAAAAATGAACATAGCATAAGAGTCCTATGGGAAACCATCAAGCAGACCAACATGCACCCTGTGGGAGTACCAGAAGAGAGGAGGAAAGAGACAGAATATTTGAAGAAATAATAGCTGACAACTTCCCATGTCTGATGAAAGTCGTGAATATAAATATCCAAGAAGTTCAACGAATTCCAAGTAAGATTGACTCAAAGATCCACATCAAGACATAATAAAACTTATAAAAACAAAGACAGAGAAGTGAATTTTCACATACAAGGGATTCTCAATAAGATTATCAGCAGATTTTTCATTAGAATCTTTGGAGGCCAGAAGGAGTGGACTGACATATACAAAGTGCTAAAGGAAGAAAAATTCAACCAGGAATCCTATATCTGGCAAAACCATTTTTCAACAGTGAGGGAGAAATTGACATTCCTAAATAAAGCAGTAGAGTTTGTTACCACTAGACCTGCCTGTGAGAAATGCTCAAGGGACTCTTTCAAGAGTCAAATGAAAGGACACTAGACCATAACTCAAAGCCATATGGAGAAATACGGATCTTAACAAAGGGAAATACATGAACAATTATAAAAGCTAGTATTATTGTAACAGTGGTTTGTTACTACACTTGTTATCTACATGATTTAACAGACTAATACATTGAATAGACAATTGTTAGCCTATAAGCTAGTATTGATATTATTGTAACTGTGGTCTAATTCTACATGTTTTCAACATAATTTAAGGGACTAATACATTTAAAAATAGTTATGTTTAGGGGCATACAATGTATAAAGATGTAATTTGGGGGAGAAAGGACTGGAGACAGAACTGTAAAGGCACTTCTTGTATGTTACTGAAGTTAAGCTAGTATGAATTCAAATTAGAATGTTATAACTTTAGGATGGTAAATGTAAACCCCATGGTAACCACAAGGAAAAGAGCTACAGAATATACACAAAAGAAAGTGAGAAAGTATTTTAAACATTTTACTACCAAAAGAATCAACTAAACATAAAAGACAGTTAAGGTGGAAATGAGAGACCAAAAATAAACAAAAACAAAAACCTATAAGGCATATAAAAAACAAGCAAAATGACAGAAGTAAGTCCCTCCTTTTCAGTAATTACTTTGCGTATAGATGAATTAAACCTCCAGGCCAAACACCAAGATTGAGAAAATGGATTAAAGCACTTGATCCAACTGTATGCTATCTGCAAGAGTCACTTTGGATCCAAAGACCAAATAGATTGAAAGTGTTGAAAAAGATATTCAGTGCAAATAATAACCAAAAGAGAGCAGGGGTGGCTATACTAATATCAGATAAAATAATACACTAAGTCAAAAAAAGGTTAAAAGAGACAAAGAAAAACATATTAATGAAAGTTTCAATAGAGCAAAATGATATAATAGTTATAAACATTTACAAACCTAATGACACATCATCAAAATATATGAAGCAAAAACTGACAGAGTTCAAGGGAGAAATAGACAATTCTACAATAATAGTTGGAAACTTCAGGACCCTAATAATGATAATGGATAGTTCAGTCAAACAGAAGTAAGGAAATAGAGGACTTAATAACTGTCTAACAGACATATACAGAACACTGTATCCAACAATGGCATACATATTTATCTCAAGTGCACGAGAAACATTTTCCAGAATGGACCCTATGTCAGGCCACAAATTAAGTTTCAGTGAAAAGAGATATACAAAGTATCTTCTCCAACCACAATGGGATTGTTAGAAATGAATAACAGAAGGAAAAGTGGAAAATTCACAGTATTGTTGAAATTAAATGACACACGCTTGAACAACCAGTGGGTCAAAGAAGTTACATGGGAAATTAGAAAAAAAAAATACTTAAAAAAAATAAAAACAAAATCACAACATACCAAAACTATGGGATGCATCAAATGTGGTCTAAGAGGAGGATTTATAGTTACAATCACTAACATTAACAGAGATTTCAAATCAGCAAGCTAGGTTTACAACTTTTAAAGGACTCAAAAAAGAAGAGCAAACTAAACCCAAAGGTAGCAGAGGAAGAAGATTAGAGATAAATGAAATAGAGAATAAAAAATAGAGAAAATCAATAAAAATCAAAAGTTGATTGCTCAGAAAGACCAACAAAACTGACAAACCTATAGCTACAGGGACTAAGAAAAAGACTTAAATTACTAAAATCAGAAATGAAGGTGGGGACAAACTACAGACTTTACAGAAATAAAAAGGATTATAAGAGTACTGTAACAGTTCTCCATTAACAAATTGTATAACGAGATAAAATGGACAAATTCCTAGAAATACAAACCTACTAAAGACTAAACTACAAAGAAATAGACATTCTGAATAGACCTGTAACTAGTAGGGAGATTGAATCAGTGATCAGAATAAAGACAAGTCCTGAACCCGATAGCTTCACTATTGATTTCTAGCAAACATTTAAGGAAGAATTAAAACCAGTTTTTCTTAAACTTTTCACAGAAGTTGAAGAGGAAGGAAAACTTCCTGACTGATTTCTTGGGGCCAATATTACCCTGATATCAAAGCCAGACAAAGACACTGCAAGAAAAGAAGACTACAAGCCAATATCCCTTATGTTCAACACTGATACAAAACTCCTCAACAAAACACTAGCAAACCAAATTCAGGAGCATATTAAAAAGATTATACATCATGACTATGAGAGATCTATATTGGAATGCAACGATGGTTCGACATATGAAAATCTATCAAATCTAAATGAAGGACAAAGACTACACAATCATCTTAATTGACACAGAAAAGCATTTGACATAATTCAACATCTTTTCATGATAAAAACATTCAACAAACTGGGAACAGAAGGAAACTAGCTCAATATAATAATATCCTTATATGAAAAACTCATAGTGAACATCATACTCCATACTGAAAGGCTGAAAGCATTTCCTCTAAGATCAGAAACAACTCAAGGATGTCCACTTTTGCCACTTCTGTTCAACACAGTGCTGGAAGTTCTAACCAGAGCAATCAGGCAAGAAAAAAATAAAAAGCATTCAGATTGAAAAGAAGAAGTAAAAGTATCTCTGTTCACAGATAATATGATTTTTTTTCAGCTTTATTGAGATATAATTGACAAAATTCTAAGACAATGTATACAACATGGTGATTTGATATATGTATACACTGTGAAGGGAATTTCCACATTGATTTAATTAACATCCATCATATCACATTTTTTTGTTTTATCTTGTTTTGGTGAGAACATTTACATACTACTCTCAGCAAATTTCAATTATACAATACAGTGTTACCAACTATAGTCATCATGTTATACATTATGTCCTCAGTCCTTATTCATTTTATAACTGAAAGTCTGTACTTTTTTTTACCAGTGTTTCTCTATTTCCCCCCCTCCATCCAGCCCCTGCAACCACTTTTCCTACTTTCTGCATATGAGTTCAACTTTTTTTTTTTTTTTTGATATAGAAATGATACAGTGATACAATGCAGTATTTGGTCTTTTTCTGTCTGGTTTCTTTAATACCCCCAAGCTCATTCACACACCATGGAATATTATGTATGTGTATGTATGTGTGTGCGTGTTTATGCACATATATCACATTTTCTTGATCCATTGATTTTTTTAATGGCCATTTTGTTTCTACTGCAATCAACATAGGAGTACAGATACCTCTTCTAGATAATGGTTTTGTTTACTTTGAATACATAGCCAGAAGTGGGATTAGTAGACCATATAGTAGATGTATTTAATCTTTTGAGGAACTTTCATACTGTTCTTCATAGTGACTACCAGTTTACATTTCTACCTACAGTGTATGAGCCTTCTCTTTTCTTCACATTCTTCCTAGCATTTATTAGCTCGTCTTTTTAATGATAGCCATTCTAACAGGTGTAAAGTGGGTGATCTCATTGTGGTTTTGATTTGCATTTTTCTGGTGATTAGTGATATTGAGCACCTTTTCATGTACCTGTTGCCCATTTGTATGTCTTCTTTGAAAAAATGTCTCTTCAGGTCCTTTGCCTATTTTGAAATTGGGTTATTTGTTTTTTTCTATTAAGTTGTAGATATGATCTTACTTAGAAAACCCTAAAGATTTCACACACACACACACACACACACACAAAACTGTCAGAAGTAATAAATTTAGCAAAGTAGCAGGATAAAATAATCAACATACAAAAATCAGTGGCATTTTTTTTACATCTTTATTGGAGTATAATTGCTTTACAATGTTGTGTTAGTTTCTGCTGTACAACAAAGTGAACCAGCTCAGTTGCATTTCTATACACTAATAACGAACAATCTGAAAAGGAAATTATGAAAACAATTTAATTTACAGTAGCATGAAAAGAATAAAATACTTAGGAATTAACAAAGGAGATGAGAGACTTGTACAATGATAACTACAAAATATTGCTGAAAGAAATTAAAGAAGACAAATAAATTGAAACACATCACATGTTCATGGATTGGAAGATTTAATGGTGTTGAAATGTAAATTCTATGGAAAGTGATCTACAGACTCAATGCAATTCCTATGAAAATTCCAATGACTTTTTTTGAGAAATAGAAAAACCCATCCTAAAATTCATATGGAATCTTAAGGGGTCTCAAATAGCCAAAACAATCTTTTGAAAGAAGAACAAAACTGGAGTACCCACACTTCCTGATTTCAAAACCTACTACAAACCTACAGTAATCAAAACAGTGTGATAATGTCATACAAACAGACATATAAACCAATGAAATAAAATAGGGAGCCCAGAAATGAACATGTTACATATATGGTTAAATAGTTTTTGACAAGGTTGCCAAGACCATTCAACGGGCAAAGATTCTTTTTAACAAATGGTGCTGGAAAAACTGGATAGCCACACATAAAAGAATGAATTTGGACACCTACCTAACACTATATACAAAAATTATCTCCAAATGGATCAAAGACCTAAATTTAAGGGCTAAAACAATGAAACCTTAGAAGAAAATATAGGACAAAAACTTCACAATGGGGGCTCCCCTGATGGTGCAGTGGTTGATGATTCCGCCTGCCGATGCAGGGGACATGGGTTCGTGCCCCGGTCCGGTAAGATCCCACGTGCCGCGGAGCTGCTGGGCCCGTGGGCCATGGCTGCTGAGCCTGCTCTGCAACGGGAGAGGCCGCAGCGGTGAGAGGCCCACGTACAAAAAAAAAAAAAAACTTCACAATGTTTTTTTTGGCAGTGATTTCTTAGATGTGACACCAAAGGCACAGGTAACAAAAAACAGGCAAATTGGACTTCATGAAAATGTTTGAAATTTGTACATCAAAAGATACTATCAATAGAGGAAAAATCCGTCTACATAATGGGAGAAAATATTTGCAAGTCATGTATCTAATAAAGGATTAATATCCAAAGTACATAGAGAACTACTAAAACTCAACAACAAACAGCAACCCAATTGAAAGATGGGTAAAGGATTAAATAGACTTTTCTCCAAAGAAGACAGCCCATAATTTATGCATGTGAAATGATGCTTAACATCACTAATCATTAGGAAAATGCAAATCAAAACAAGAATGAGATACCACCTCACACTAAGATGGCTACTATCAAAAAAACAGAAAACAGCAAGTGTCGATAAGGATGTGAAGAAATTGAACCTTGTGCTCTGCTGGTGGGAATCTAAAATGGTATAGCCATTGTGGAAAACAGTATGTCAGTTCCTAAAAAAAATTATAAGTAGAATTATCATACCATCCAGCAATTCCATTTCTGGGTGAATATCCAAAAAATTGAAAGCAGGATCTCAAAGTGATATTTGTACACCCATGTTCATAGCAGCAATATTCACAACAGCCAAAAGGTGGAAGAGGACTTCCCTGGTGGTGCAGTGGTTGAGAGTCCGCCTGCCGATGCAGGGGACACGGGTTCGTGTCCCGGTCTGGGAGGATCCCACATGCCGCAGAGTGGCTGGGCCTGTGAGCCATGGCCGCTGAGCCTGCGTGTCCAGAGCCTGTGCTCCACAACGGGAGAGGCCACAACAGTGAGAGGCCCGCATACCGCAAAAAAAAAAAAAAAAAAAAAAAGGTGGAAGAAACACAAGTGTCAATTGTCAGATGAATGAATAAGAATCATATGGTATATACATACAATGGAATATTATTCAGCCTTAAAAAGGGAGGAAATTCTGTGATATACTACAACAGAGATAAACCTTGCAGGGTAAACATTATGCTAAATGAAACAAGCCAGTCACAAAAAGGCAAGTGCCATATGATTCCATTTACATGAGGTACCTGTAGTAATAAAAATCATAGAGACATAAAATAGAACAGTGATTGCCAGGGACTGAGTGGAGGGAGGAATGGGGAGTTTAACTGGAACAGAATTTCACTTTTGCAAGACAAAAAGAGCTATGGAGATCAATGGTGATGATGGTTGTACAATATTATGTTTGTAGTTAATACCAGTGAACTGTATGCTTAGAAAATTAAGATGGTAGATTTTGATGTATGTGTAACAGTACAAAAATTTGAACAAAAAAACCTGCATGTAAACATTTACAGTGGCTTTATTCATCATCCTCCGGAATGGAAACAACTCGAATGTTCTTCAACTTTTGTAGTACCTGTATACAAAATAGTGATGACTGATACATGGAACAGTATGGCTTTATCTCAGATGTATCATGTTCAGTAAAAGAAGCCAGACTCAGAAAGTCACATACTTTGTGACTACATATTTATAAAGTAATATAAAAACAAAACTGTAAGACAACTACCTGATGAATGAGCCCCAAGGGACCAGGTCTGGGTAGATGAATTGACTACAAAGAGATTCTGCGATGTGATAGAAATATTGCATATTGTAATCTTTTTAAAAATTCAATAAGTCTTTATTGAGCTCCCATGGGGTGTAACATAGGGGTATAATTTTATTGTTCTGAATGTGTTTATCCAGTTTTCCCAACACCAGTTATTGAAGAGACTCTCCTTTCCCCCTGGGTGTTCTTTGCTCTCCTCTGGAATAGTAGTTGACTGTATATTCAGGGGTTTTAATTCTGGGCTTTCTATTCTGTTCCATTGGTCCAAGTGTCTATTTTTGTTCCAGTCCCATACTGTTTTTATTACTATAGCTTTATAGTATAGTTTAAAATCAGGATGTGTGATATCTCTAGCTTTGTTCTATTTCCTCAGTATTGTTTTTGCTATTTAGGGTCTTTTGTGGTTCCACACAAATTTTAGGATTTTTTTTCTATTTCTGTGAAGAATGCCATTGGTATTTGATGGGAATTGTGTTGAATCTATAGATGGCTTTGGGTAGTATGGATATTTTAACAATATTAATTCTTTTGATCCATGAACACAGGATATTTTTCCATTTGTTTGTGTCTTCTTCAGTTTCTTTCAGCAAATTCTTATAGTTTTTGTTGTACAGATCTTTCACTTTCTTGGTTAAAATTAACTCCTAAATATTTTGTTGTTTTTCATGCTATTTTGAATGGGATAGACTTCTTTCTTTGTTAGATGGTTCATCATTAGTGTATAGAAATACAGCTGATTTCTGTATGTTAATTTTGTATCCTGCAACTTTACTGAAATTGACTAGTTCCAATTTTTTTTTGGCTGAGTCTCTGGGATTTTCAATATACAAGCTCACATCACTTGCTAATCACTACAGTTTCGCTTTTTCTTTTCAGATTTTATGTCTTTTATTTCTTTGTCTTATCTAATTGCTCTAGTTAGAACTTCTACTATTTGAATAAGAGTGATAAGAGTGGACATCTTTGTCTTGTTCTTGATCTTAAAGGAAGAGCTTTCAATTTTTCTCCATTGATTATGTTAGTTGTGTGTTTCTTCTATATGACCTTTATTATGTTGAGGTATGTTCCTTCTGTGCCCAATCTATAGAGTATTTTTATCGTGAAAGGATGTTGTATTTTGTCAAATGCTTTTTCTGCATCTATTGAGATGACTGTGATATTTATCTTTCATTTTATTAGTGTGATATGTTACATTTATTGATTTGTATATGTTGAACCATTCTTGCATCCCAGGGGTAAATCCCACTTGGTCATGAGGTATAATCATTTTAATGTGTTCTTGAATTCAGTTTGCTAATATTTTGTTGAGAATTTTTACGTCTATATTCGCCAGGGATATTGGCCTACAGTTTTCTTTTTTGTGTGTCCTTATCTGGCTTTGATGTCAGGATAATGCTGACCTCATGGAATGAGTTTGGAAGTATTCCCTTCTGCTTAATTTTCTGGAAGAGTTTGGGAAGGATTGGTGTTAATTCTTCTGAAAATGTTCAGTAGAGTTTGCCAGTGAAACTCTCTTGTCCTGGGGTTTTCTGTGTTGGAAGGGTTTGATTCCTGATTCAATCTCTTTACTTGTTATTGGTCTGTTCAGATTTTCTATTTCTTCCTGATTCAGTGTTGATAGGTTGTGTGTTTCTAGAAATATTTCCATTCCTTCTAGGTTATCTAATTTGTTGGCACATGATTGTTCTTAATAGTCTCTTATGAGCTTATGTATTTCTGTAGTATTATATTTAACATCTCCTTTTTACTTTCTAATTTTATTTATTTGCATTTATTTCCATCTTAGCTAGTCCAGCTAACGATTTGTCATTTAAAAAGAATCTTTTTGAAGACCCATCTCGTAGTTTCACTGATCCTGTCTACTGTTTTTCTGATCTCTATCTGTTTCCTTTATTTTCTCTCTGA
The DNA here is from genome assembly GCF_039906515.1 of Pseudorca crassidens. NCBI lineage: Eukaryota > Metazoa > Chordata > Mammalia > Artiodactyla > Delphinidae > Pseudorca > Pseudorca crassidens. The sequence continues at coordinate 90,895,322 of NC_090297.1, forward strand.
TCTTTATTATTTCCTTCCTTATGCTAACTTTGGGCTTACTTTGTTCTTTTTTCCTAGTTCCTTGAGATATTAAAGTTAGATTTTTTTATTTGTGATTTTTCTAATTTCTTAATATCTGCATTTATCACAATGAACTTTGCTCTCAGAACTGCTTTTGCTGCATACCATACATTTGGATATGTTGTATTTTCATTTTCATTTGTTTCAAGATAATTTTTTATTTCCCTTTTGATTTCTTCTTCAGCTCACTGGTTGTTCAGAAATGTGTTGTTTAGTTTCCACATATTTGTAGATTTACAGCTTTCCTCTTGTTGATTTCTAGTTTCATACCATCGTGGTCAAAAAAGATAGTTGGTATGATTTCAGTGTTTTGAAATTTGCTAAGATTTGTTTTATGTCCTATTATATGATCTATCCTGGAGACTGTCCATGTACACTTGAGAAGAATGTGTATTCTGCTGCTGTTGGGTGGAATGTTTTATAAATGTCTGTTAGGTCCATTTGTTCTAAAGTGTGGTTCAATCCAATGTTTTCTTATTGGTTTTCTGTCTGGATGACCTATCCATTGCTGACAGTAGCATATTGAAGTCCCCTATTATTGTAGTGTTGTCTGTTTCTCACTTTAGATCTTTTAGTATTTGCTTAATATATTTTAGTGCTCTCATGTTGGGTGCACTTATATTTACAATTGTTATATCTTCTTGAAGTATTGACCCCTTTGTCATTATCTAATAACCTTCTTTGTCTCTTGTTACTGTTTTGGGCTTTAAGTCTATTTTGTCTGATATAAGTATAGCTAACCCCACTTTCTTTTGGTTTTCACTTATTTGGAATATTTTCTTCTATCCTTTGAGCCTATGTATGTCACTTTGACCTGAAATAAGTCTCCTGTGGGCAGCATATAGTTGGGTCTTGGTTTTCCCAGCCCTCTCTGTGCCTTTTGATTGGTGAATTCAGTATGTTTACATTTACAATGATTATTGGTATATAAGGACTTAACTACTGTCATCTTATTATTCATCTTCTGCTTGTTTTTCATCTCAATTGTTTCTTTTTCCTTCTGTTTCTGCCTACCTTTGTAAATTGGTGGTTTTCCCTAGTGATTTTTTCAGTCCCCCCTTTTTATGTTTTGTGTCCCTATGGTAGATTTTTGCTTTTGGGTTACCATGAGGCTTACACAAAACATCTCATAGGAACAAAATAGTCCTTTTTATCCTTATAACAACTTCTCTTTTTTCATCTATAAAGTTTCCATCCTTTTACTTCTTTTATATTTTTGATGCCAAATTTTCCTATTTTTGTACTGTGAATTCATTACAAAATTGTAGTGGTTATAGTTATTTTAAATTATTCTTTCCTTTAACATTTGTACTATAATTAAATGGCTAACACACCATTCTAATATAGAGTTACAGTTTTCTAATTGTGATTGTCTATTTTTCACCTTTACTAAATTGTTGTGTATTTTCATACGTTTTTGTGTCACTAATTAGCATCCTTCCATGTCAGCTTGAAGAGTTTTTTTTTTAACATTTCTTATAAGTCAGGTCTAGTGGTGGTGAACTCCTTCACCTTTTGTTTGTATCTCCTTTATGTCTGAAGGATAACTTCGCCAGGTAAAGTATTCTTGGCTGGTAATTTTCAATCTTTCAACACTTTGAATATGTCATGTCACTCTCTCCTGCCCTGTAGAGCTTCTTCTGAGAAATCCACTGATAGCCTAATGGGGATTCCTTTGTAGATTACTTTCATTTTTTTTCCCTGGCTGCCTTTTGGATTCTTTCTTTGTCATTGATTTTTTTGACAGTTCCATTATAATGTGTCTTATAAACAGACTTTTTGTATTGAGATAACATCGTGTTCTATTAGTTTCATGGACTTTTATGTCTAATTCCTTACCCAGGTTTGGAAAGTTCTCAGCTATAATTTTTTAAATAAACTCCCCTTTTCCCTCTTTTCTCCATCTGGTACACCAGTTATTCTTATATTTGCTTTTCTGATCAAGTCCTTAGGGTTCACAGGGCTTCTTCGTTTTAAAAAAATAGTTCTCTTCTCCTAACTGAATCATTTCTAAATTCTTATCCTCCCAGTCACTTATTCTTTCTTCCATCTGATCTGTTCTGTTACCTTTGCTCTCTGATGAGTTCTTTATTTCATTCATTGATTTATTCAGCTTCAGAATTTCTGTTTGGTTCCTAAAAAATTAGTTTCTTTTGTAAAGAATCCTTTATGGTCATTAATTTTGTTCCTGAGTTCATTGACTTGCCTTTCTGAGTTTTCTTATAGTTTATTGAATTTCTTCATAACATCGACTTTGAATTCTTTATCAGATCTCAGTATACTGTGCCTTTGAGTTCCTGGGGAGTTATCATTTTCTTTTTGTGATACCATATCCCTTGATTTTTCACAGTGTTTGACGATATGTGCCTCTACTTTCGCAGTTGAAGTAGCAAGCACTTTTCTTAGTTAAGGATTTGTTTGCTTTGGCTGTTACAGCTCATCAGGCTGGCAATTAGAAAACTTTCTTTTGTTTTCCAAAAGGTGGCACTGTAGCTCAAGTTTTAGGTTTCTCCTGTAGAAGCTGGCTCTTGGGGCTGTGCTTGGGAGTTTTGAAAAGAGCTGGCATCAGAATGGGAGGAGGCTTGGGCTTAGGAACTGAGACTTTGGGGGTGCCATGGCCTGGTAGGGGGGTCCTAGAGTGGTGTCTCCCAGAGTCCTGAAGCAGATAGCAGGAAACATGTTCCTTCAATGCCCTTTGATAGTCTTATCTGCCCTCTTTCCTTTCCTCTTCCTCCCCAACCCCCCAGTCATGGAGGTTCCCTCCTCAGAACTCCAGGTCTGCTGGAGAGAATTGGGACCCTCCAGCTGCAACCCACCTGCATCTGGGCAGTTTGTCACTCACCACTTTTACCTTCCTCCTCCTCTAACACAGAGGTAGCTACTTCCATTGCTAAAAGTCCAGTGTTGTTTAGGGTCACCTTGGAGAGGGGGGCTGCCTCAGCAGGTTCCTGCCTCTCCTCTGTCTCCAAACTTGTCTCAGTCCTGCTCTAGTGGCATGCTGGTTTCCCCCATCAGGCTGGCTGGACCTCCACAAATTCTCTGTCTCCTGTGAGGATCCACCCAGTTGTGTGTTCTCCAGGTTCCCTTTCTCCCAATTGGAGCAAGTGAGAGTAAAGCAGACTCATCTACTCCCTTGGAACTGCAGCCCCATCTGAGGTCCTATCTACCTACTTTGAATGCACAGGTGGGTAGAAATCTCCTAGGTATCCTGGTATAAAATGCAGAGGACTTTTGTTTGGTTATGGATGTCCAATTAGTTGTAAATCAAAGGGGAGAGAAAAAAGGAACAATGCATACCACCATGATGCTGATGTCATGTTAGTTTTGTTACTTTTTAGAGTGGTTATTTCTCTAATGTAAATGCTAATTGTCTTGTTCTTTGGTCTTATTTTCTATATCAATAAAACAAGATGATTATATTTAGATGTGTGTTTTCAAATTACCAGAAAAAGGGACATTATAATTAATCGCATATTTTTTATAAAGCTACTATTTCATGACTATATATTAAAATATGTTTTTATACAATGTTTTGAAATTTTAGTTAGTATTTAAAATCTGGAAACCACTGGACTAGTTTATTCCAATAGTCTCTCTCAAGGTTAACATTCTGTGATCTTACGGTTTATTCTTCCCTTGACTTCCTACATCCCAAGAGAAAGAAAATGTCATATAAGAATGTTTTATGAATCAAATATCTTAAGGGAACTTAATGGTTGTATCAATCAGGGTAGAATAAGTTATGCTGCAGTAACAAAGAACTAAAAATTCTCAGTGCCTTACAATAGCAAAGTTTATTTCTCTTGTTCATCTCAGATCAACAAGGGATTCTTCATATCAGTCACTTTACATTCTGTCACAGAAACATATTGACACATTTTTTACCATATAGAAGCCCCAGAGTAAAGCATTACTTCTGTTTGCATCTCATTGCCAAAGCAAATCACATGAGCACTCCTGAATTCAATAGGACAGGGATATATATTTCACCTGCAGGGAGGAGCACTGAATATTTATAAACAACAATATATTCTGTGGGTGAGTATGATATTAGAATAAAAACTAACAGAAAAATGAATTTATTTAAAATGAAAATTAGAAAAACAGGAAATTTGAGAATAACTCTTACTACTTCTCCAATCTTCTGAACATATTAATATTAGCTAAACAGAAATTTCCAGATATCAAAATATCTTCACATACATTTTTTTTTTGATTTTTTAGAACAACCCAGTGAGGGAGATTAAAAAGACTGAATTGTGGCTAAAGTCTCACTACAGAGTTAGATTGTTTGGTTTTGAATTTCAGTCTCAACATTTACTAAAATATGTTCATGGACAAATTGCATTGCTTACTTTCTCAGTGCCTCAGTTTCCTTCTTTTAGGACTGAATATAATCGTAATTCTATCCTGAATTTATATATCTGTGAGGAGTCAAAGTGATAACACATGGAAATGGCACATAGTAACACTCAATGCATATTGCTAGTTGTTAATTATTTTTTGTATTTTTATCATTTATCAACAGTACTATGATTCCCATTTTCTAAATGAAAACCTAAATGCAATCTATAGACTTTAATGTTTCTCTAAGGTTCACATAGTAGATGGCAAAGCTTGGATTCAAAATTAGATTTTTGGTTTAGAGATTTTGTTTACATTCTAGTCACACTTATTTAACTAATTTGACACAATCATATTCTAATCTGTGTCTTTAAGGTTATTTTAGCAAAAGGTTGTTTGTTTTTTTCCTATGGATTGATATAAATGGTTCAGGAAAAAAAGACTGCCTGAGATTGGGAGAGGATATTGAGAATAAGAAAGGAAGACAAAGAGAAAGCAAGCAACTGAAAAGGTACAATATAATTAGAGTAGGTGGCAGGGCAGCCAACTGACCTGGTGGACAGAAGTCAGTGGTTTGCTCGGGAAGCAGGAGTGATAGTGGCCAATCTGGTGCCGTTGTGGAGCTCAGATTAGACTTTTTGTACAAATTGGATTTGGAGAATTAGAGCAGGATTGTAAGACCACCTACTGAAAGGAAGAGTATTATAGGAAATCTATAAAGTCCTAAATTCAGCATTTTTTTCCTAACTGAAGAGAAAGCAAAACCAGAACTGTGTGACTTCGTTGTTTTATAATTGAAATGACTAAACTGTGGATTTGAGAGACTGCTGACTTTAGGGAAGTCAATGTGGTAAGTTATTTTAATGGTTTTTGTGTATCGTATAGTTCCCCCCTCCCTTTTTTCTTGAAATAGGTGGTTTCTGTCATATGCTTTGATATAGTTCAGAGTCTCACAATCTGTTTTAGGTTTGTTGACAACTCAAGTTTCAGTTTCCAGCAGCGTATACTGTTTGAAATGCGTCTGAGGCTTGGCTCAAAATGTTTCTCTCATTTCAGAAATGTGGTATGCAAACTTCATTATCTTTGCCTTCATTTCTCTAACCTTCACATGTGACTTATTATCCTGAGAATAAACCTTATGGGTAAGTCTGAGCTAACAATTTTTTTTTCTTAACATTGGATATGTTTTATTGAAACTTCAAATATAAATTTTCAAATATAAATACTCCCTAAAAAGTACTGCTTTGTTGTTAAGCTATTACCAAATATCCTATTTAATATTTAGGAATTCCCAAGACATCTTATTTAGCACATTATAGTAACCATAAGAGCTTTAAAATAAAAAGAAATTTCCTCTATTTAGAGCAATCCAGAAAAAATGAGGTGTGGGTAACAGAGCATTGACATTAGTATCACTAATTATGAATAGCTTCTCTGAGGAGAACCATTTTAGGAAAACTATAGTGGGAAGTAGACATAACAACTATTTCAAGTTCTTATTTTTTTGTTTTGTTGTTGATGCCAAAGATGTCAAGAATTTGTTTGCATTGTTTATTTCCCATGATATAAATATACCTTAGTTCTAATTCCTCTGCTGTGAAGTTTATAACTCTTTAGATTGACTGAGATGAAAATTAAGATTAAATGAGAAAACATATGACAATGGCTGATCCTTGGTAGAAGCTTATTATATGTTTGCATATCTCCACCTATGCTAGGATGCTAATAAAGTCCCCCAAATTGTGTTTGCAAGTTATCCTTTATTTTAATAATATTTTTAAATGCTTTGTGAAAAACACTTACTTGTTACTTAAAGAACAGTTCAGAGATAACTGATGAGGCAATGAGGAAAAGTTGTTTCAAAACTAACATGTAGATTGCCAGAAGCTCTAAAAAGTTTTTAAAAATGAGAAGAGAATGGGGAAAAAATTGCAGGTAGAAAACATTGCTGGTTCTTTCTTATCACTGTCTGTTCCTCTGGGGGATAAAAATATGTCTGAGATGTAGAAAGTATTATTAGAATTTGGGAATAGTGGAATGGAAAGACAGAATGTCCAAGTAATGATAAGTGAAAATGGGAAGAGAACATGAGTTTCTAGCAGTTTGAATAGTACCAGAAGTAAAAATAGCAATAAAATAATAACAATATTACAGCAACCAAATACATTGAGCTTTTACTGTATCCATGCACTGGGATAACAGCTTTATATGTGTTAATCCATTTAATCATCATAACAGCTCTATGAGGTACATACTACTTTCTCTAGTTTACAGATAAATTTAGAGAGGTTACTTTCCAGGATCACACAGCAGATAAAATGGTAAGGTCAGGATTTAAACAATGCTTAGTCTAACTCCTAAGGTCGTAGTCTTAACCATTACATTTTAACATTTGGAACCTTGGGTCAAGTATGAAGTTCAAATATTCTCTTCTCTAACTCTCAACTCTTTATCACCATCAGCCATATGTCATCCACTATTTAGTCAGTCTTCTCTCCTATTCTGTTTCTAATATTCATGTACATTCAGTTAGTCTCTTGTCCTCCTTGCAAATTTTCCTTCCTATTTGTTTTTGAATACCTTTCTTTGGTAATTAAACTCCTCTCCCTATGTTGAAGGTAACTCTTTATATGTTCCCTACTACTTGCCCTATCATATAGACTGCAGAGTTATAACATTGGATTCAATATGTCTATTGGTACCTTGTCAACTTTCAAGGGTCCAGCTCTCTAGGCCTGATAATCCCACCAGAGTGAAATGGCCTACACATACTAGTTGCTTATGAATGATATCTGTTCCGACTGGTTGGTGTCTGTGCTAAATTAGTTGTTAAATCTTTTGTGTGCCATTTCTGAAGCTATCATTTCTTTGTTGAAAGCTTCCAAGTCTCTCTTCTTCTTTCTTCATATCTAATTTTTTTATAGCCCAAACTCAGTATATTCCATATTAGCTCTTCAGTTTCCCTAAATCAATCTGCCTCTAGGTTGCACTATGCATGATAATGCCATTGTCATTGTTCCACTAACTAAACTTTAAATCATAGAGTCCTCTTTGATTCTTCCTTTTCTCTATTCCCCTACATCTGATTAGCTACCATTTCCGTAGAATTATCTCCACCAAATCTATTGCATCTCTCCTCTCTATATCAATTCATTATTGCTGAATAACAATAATTTATTATGTCTCATATGTCTATGGTTGACTAAGTAGTTCTTCTGCTGATTTAGCTCTGGAACAATCAAACTAACAGTTAGCTGGTAGGTCAACTCACATGGTTAGAATGGCTAGGGCCAATTAGATCTCTCCATGTGGCCTTCCCAGTTATCATCACAACACAGTGGTCTCAGATTTTCAAGAGATGTGCAGATGCTAATCAAACTTCTGTTTGTGTTTGTGGCTTGTTTGCTGACATCCCTCTGGACAAAACAAATTATAAACCAATTCCATAATCTATGTAGGAAGAGATTCCACAAAAATATGGATACTGTCAAGTGTCATTCATTGGGTGGCACTTATTGTTACAGTTTACCACAGTCTCCTAATTTTCATTTTTACTGCTGAAATCATAGTTCAGATTTTCATCACTACTCTGTTTTACTACTGCACAAGGTTTCGATTGTTTCTATCTCAGTTCTCTTTGCCTGCCAATCCATCTGCTATATTCCAAAAGCTCCAGTCATGTTACTTTCCTTTTTAAAAATAAACAAATAAATAAAAACCTATAACTTCTCCTAGCTATCAGAAGAAAGTCTGCTTTCTTCTCCCTAACTTTGAGAGCCCCCAATGTAACTTTCCTAAGTCCTATGGCTCCCCTACTTCTAACTCAATGTTCTACAAAACTATATTAATTTCTTGCTATTGTCCTTGCCTAATTCCTACAATTGCTATATTTTTTCTTGCTTAAAAGCCATTTCACCTTATCTCTTTTCATTAAAATCGAATCTATTCTTCAAGTCAATTTTACCTTCCCGTATTCCCATTAGTTACAAAGGATTTTTCTATTAGTGAAATCCTAAAGCACTCTACTCATCTCTCTCTTAAGATAGTGATCATATCCTTCATTTTATTATTGTTATTTGTATTTGTGCATGGACGTGTCCTTTCTCAGACTTAGTATGAGAAAGGTGCTACAACAGTGTTGTCCAATAGAAATATAATGAAAACCACATATGTAATTTTAAAAAATTTAGTAGCCATATTAAAAGAGGTAAAAAGAAACTAGGAAATTTAATGTTAATAATAAACTTTATCTAGCCTAATGTATCACAAAATATTATCTCAGCATGTAAACAACATACTAATTAATTTTTTACATTGTTTTTCATGCTAACTTCAAAATCTGGAGTGTATTTTACATACATATCACATTTCTGTCCAGATAAATCATATTTCAAGGGTTCAATAGCAAAGTGTTGCTTTTGGCTACCATATTGGACATTACAACCTGAGAATTCTATGAGAAACATTGGTGTAGTACAGAGAATGTTGACTCGTGGTAGGATGATTATCAGATTTTGGCCTTGTTACTTATTATATGAGCCTGAACAATTTATTCAGTCTCTCTTAGCCTTAGTTCCTTTATGTATACAAAGTTTTTGCAAGGATTAGAGTTGACTGTATTACACAGTTTCTGACATGGTGTTCATTTACTTAAAAAAAACCAATATGGACGTGACCCAACCTACACCAATGTCTTGCAAAATACCTGGATTTTAGAGTCTGTATATTGTAACCATTTATTGATCACATAAGCCATTATACTATTTTTTTGCAAGGAATATTAAATATGAAGTCTACCTTTAAGAAGATTGGTCCCAGAACGATGGCCATATAAATACTTATTTTTTACAATATAAATCAAATATCACTTAATAATATCATATAAGTTAAAAAGCTGTCTTACAGAGGAGTCATTAACTATTCTGGGAATATCAAGTTAAGCTTCATACAGATGCTTTTTTAACTGCATCTGAAAGGAAGAAAAGTTACCAGATATTCAGGGGTGATGGAAGGGAACCATAGAAAGTTAAATAAAGTGCATGAAAGTCATGGAGGAATAAAATTCCTCGTAAAATATGAAGAAATTTTAGTTTTGCAATGGATAGGTGTTAGGGACTTCATGTTTGTGTTCCACCCCACCAAAAATTCAAATGTTGATACCCCAACTCCCAATGGAATGGTATTAGTCTATGGGGCCTTTGAGAAGTAAATACATTAAGGTGAAGTCATGAGAGTGAAGCCCCCCTGATGGGATTAGTGTTCTTGTAAGAAGGGAAAGAGACTGAGATTTTCTTTACTCTACACCATGTGAGGATACAAGAAGAAGGTGGCCATCTGTGAACGTGGAAGGGGGTTCTCACCAGACATTGGATCTTCTGATATTTTGGTCTTGGGTTTCCCAGACTCCAGAAATGTGAGAAATAAATATTTAATTATAAGCCATCCAGTCTATGGTATTCTTGTTATAGCAGCTTGAACTGAATAAGAAAATAGGGCACAGAATATATTCATAAAGTAGGACACAGAGTATATTCATAAAGTGGGTGAATATGGACCCACTTTGGGTCCTAGAAAGGACCAAAGGAGAGCATTAGGATTCATAGAGTGCTCTTGGTACCCCCTCCAAGAAGCTAGTACTTCCTCATTTTTCATCATCTTAATAAATGATATCACCAAATACCTATTTCTTTAATATTTCTCTTTCCCTCATTCTTCAGATTGAATCTATGTATAAACCTAGTGCCTTTCTACTTCTGAGATGTATTCTGTCAGTGCAGCACTGCAAGCCACTTACTACTTTCCTAGACCACTGAAAAAGCCTAACTGATCTCCTTGCCTCCACTGTTGTCTTCCTGTAATCCAGTTTCTTCACAGAAGAGGAAGAATGATTTTTTTTAAAGTAAATCAGAATCTCTTAGCTCCCCTTCTTTGAGCCCCAATGGCTTTCTCTTTCATTATGTTCCAAAGGGTGCTACATGATCTGGCCTACCTCTCTGACCTAATCTCGTTTTACTCTCCCCTTTATCACACATTATTTAGATGCACTGCCTTTATTTTATTTTAGTGTCACTGAGTATTCTAAGCTTTTTTCTACCTGGGCTTTTACTATTGCACTTTCTTCTATCTAGGTTGCTCTTTCTCCTATCTTCAAATAACGGGCTCCTTCTAATCCTTCAAATTCTACCTAAAAATCACTTTCTCCGAGATACCTTCCCTGACTATTCAGGCTAAAATACCCTGATGGTGAAGTCATTTTCTATTTTATTACACTGTTATTTCATACTAGTGCTTACTGCCATCTTAAATTGTTTTATTATTATCATTATTTACTCATGTATTTTCTTTCCTTTCCATTAAAATATAAGCTGCTCGAGAAGAAAATCTTGTCTGTCTTGTTCATCATCGTATCCTGAATATCATCCTTGTGCTTTAGCAAAAGGCAGACACTCAGTTAATGCTTGTTGAATGAATGGATCTTTTTCCCCACATGTACTATATTCTCTCTAGTAGGATTTCATGTATTAAGGAAAATAGATGTGAATGTATTAATCTAGTGTTTTATCAGGTATAAGAGATATTTGGTTATAAGAGATAAGAGGGAAAAAAAAGCCACACTCTACTGCTATAGCCAATGAATTAAGCAAAGGATTTGATAGAGGGGGCAGGGGGAAAGGTCTGTTTCCTCAATTCATGGTCATTCATCTTCCAAATAGTTTCTTAAATCTTAATGTAGAAAGTTCAGTAACTAAAAATATTGGTTGTGATACCAGAACTGAATTGAATATTCTGTTTCTTTTTGAAATTGAAACAATTGCAAATGTTTGCAGTAGGTACTTAAGGCAATATTTTGACTGTGAATTCAGTTGGCTCTAATTGTTATTTTCCTTCTATTAGTGTAGCACTTTAGAAATAAGATTTAATCCTGTTAAATAATAATTGCTTACAGACTTTTTATATGTATATATATAGATGTGTGTATATATATATAATGCAAGATGTTTAAAAAGGTTAATATTCCCTCAATAAGGAAAACATTGTTATAAAATGTCATTTAGATCAGCTCTAATAAGTAACCAACTTGAAAAACTCAGAAAGGCATAAAAAAACACGTATACTTAAATAATTATAATATCATTACAATCAACATTTTTTTATGTTTTAGAAGATTCTCATTAACCTTTTTGTCAAAGGCATTTCTAAGAACTCAGAAAAGCATATTGAAAAACATGTTTGTTGCCATTAACACCATTTGCCCAGCTATGCATCTCTAATATATGTCTGTATTTCTTACATAGGGTGTTTCTAACAATTAGTTAGGGGTAGCTGATTTAATGATGATTCCCATACAAAGTCATAACACTTGGGTGCTTTTTACAATATAAAGGCCCTTTCATGTTTAATAAGTTAAAAACTAAAACACACAAATTATGCAGTCTATAATAATTAATTATCTGGAGCTCACAGGAATCTTCTCCTACATTCTCTATATTCTTTTTTTCATTCTCTTTCCAATGGCTTTCACATGATGATATTGTATGTCTTTGGTTTCCTCTCTTAACCCCTAATACAAATGGATGTTTATGTAGGGCTCTCATGACACCATTTACTCTGAGTTTTCTTCCTGATCCTCTAGCTATTCTCCTTCACCTTGACTGTAAATGTGGAATTTATTAACACTTTCATCTAGGTCTTCGTATAATTTTCAGTTGTTTTATTTTAATGATTGAATAAGAAAATAGAAGCCATAACTTGGAAGCTCTCTCTTCTTTTCACCCACAAATCTATCTATATTTGCCCCTGTCATTTTCTTCTATCCTCCTGTTATGATGAACAAAGTGCACTTCATTTTACCAAAGTCCATTCCCTCCATTTTTACCTTTGTGAGGACTTTATTTCTTAAATTATCCTTTCTCTTCTGATTTAACAGTCTTTCTTTTTCTGACAGATTTGTCCCCTCAGATTACATATATCACATTAGAATCTTTCAACTAAAATATCCGTGACCCTCAGTTTTTCCCTACTTAGTCAAACTGCTGAGTTTTCATCCCACAGTCTCAACATCCTCAACACTAGTTATTTTTCCTCTCCTTACTGTTCAGTTTCCATCATCACTTTATTTAATCTGCTCTTGTTAACATAAAATATCTGTTACTCATACAGTGTACCTTTTTTATCCTCATCTTGCTCTACTTCACAATAGGATTCAATATGGAAAGACACTCTCACTTCCTCTCTTCCTTTGGCCTCTGTGATTGTACTCTCTCCTTGTTTTCCTTCTCTCTCACTAATTGCTCTTTTTCAGATTTTTTTTTATTGTCTTACTTTCCCTTTGACTTAAGAACTCATTTGGATCTAATTTTCTTTCTTTTCAATCCTCTCTTTGAAGTGTTTGCCATCATTTCCATGGATTTAAAACACAAACTTTGGCATGGAGGCCTGCATCTTGAAAGCAGATCTTATCTTGGACTTCAGCCTCACATTTACAGGAGATGCTTCACATCTCTACTTCACTGTTTCACAGACATCTCCTACTTAACATATCCAAAATGTGACCTTCAATTTGTTTCTTCAAGAAGCCTTTTGGTATTCCCCACTGCTCTGTTTCACCACTTACTAAGATACCTGAGGTATTTCCTTGATTTTTTTCCCCCTTCTCTTAACAACTTGCCCTACTTCTTCATATAAACCTTAGCATGATCTATGAATTTTTATCTTCAAACTATCTCTTAATTCCTTGCACTTTTTTTCTTGTATCCTCTTCCACCTCTTCATCCAGGTCATCATTATGTCTTGCCTGTGTTCCAAAACAACTTTTCTCCTGTTTGTACTGTTTTACTTCCTCAATTGATTTTACTACAAACCACAAAATAATATTCATAGTATTTAAGTCAAATTACAAACTCACATGCCTAACACTATTACATTTTTATTGCATTTAGACTAAAATCTCAACTCCTCATGATAACCTACAATACTACACATTATCTGGTATGAACCTAGCCCTCGAACCTCAGCTTTGCTCTTTCCCTTGGCAATCCCATACCCTCAGTCATGATGGCCTTTCTTCATTTACTTGAATGGGCCATGTTATTTTTCACCTTGGAGATTTTTGGGGATGTTTACCCCCACTTATTTTGGAATGCTCCTAACCTAGGTTTTAGTATGGCTGGCTCCTGTTCTTTATAAGTGGTCCCATAACTCAGTGACTGGCATCACCAGTCATTCAGTTCTGCAAGCAAGAAATCTGGTCTCATCGTTGAAACCTTCTTCTCATATGTCACTCAGACCATCATGCATTCAGAATCACATTCCTAATTTCCCTTCTAAATATTTCTCGACTGAGTTCTTTTTTCTCTCCACTGCCACTATCTAGCCATGCTTTTGTTAAATGACTAAAATCTCTTATTTTACCAACATTATTACGAAGAAAACACCACAGACTCACAATTTAAAACCAGACTTTATTGTTTGTAACAAATGCATTGCAGGATGGATGCAGGGAGTCCAAACACAAGCCACAGCCTGGGAACACCTCACAGCAGTTTTGTAACACATCAGAATTACATGCTTTCTTTTAGGTAAGATTGTACACAGAGAACCCTTTTAAGAATTTCCTGGTCGTTAGCAGGGGAGTAGGGTAACCATGGTAATCAGGTATGTACATCCGGGAAGGGAAGATGAACATTATGGACTTAAGGCTGCAAACTTCAAAAAGGATATTTGAAAAGGATTCTATGATGGGATAGCAGTATTTGTACAGGGAGCATATGTGTATAGAGGTTAAAGAGCTTGTCCAGGAGAATAAAACATCAAGGACATCTATTGAAATTGTTACTATTAGCATATCAAACTGATAGAACTTCACATTCTGTTGACTATGGCGGGGCTCGCTTCAGCATCAGCATCTACCTTAGCCCTTCCTCTAATCATTCCATTGTCTGCTGTGCATCCAGAATGGTCTTCTCAAATCAGAAAACCACCACCAGCACCACCACCTTTCCCAAACCCTGTCAATGGATTACCACTTACGTTAGAATAAAAGGCCAAAATACTTAGCAGGGCTATTAGACTTTTCTGCATCTGAAGCCTCATCTCCCAAACTCTCCTCTTCAACTTTTTTTTTTTTTTTTCCTATAGCCATACTAATCTTTTAGTTACTCAGATTCACTGAGCTCCTTTTATCTCCTCAAGTTCAACTCTGGGAAATTCTGCCTCTTCTTCTTGGAAGGATCTTTTCTCACCTCTTTCCCTAATTAACTGCTATTCATCATTCAATTCTTAGTTCAAAGGCCACTCCTATAAAGTCATTTATCCAGGATTAGGTCAAATTCCCCTACTATTGTCATGACTTTCTGTACTTTCATTCTTACCACTCACCATAAATCTATAGGACAGTGTCTATTTTGGTCTTTATTGAATCCTCAGTCGCAGGACAGGGTCTGGCAGATATTATTTAAGAACTCAATAATTATTTGTAAGATAAAGTGACATAATGAAAGAGAAGAAGAAAAGAAAAACATGTCAATTTTTGTGAAGTAGAAACTTAGTAAATATAAGGCCTTGGAATAGAGTTATTCTCCTCATCCTCAGTCTAATTCTTCCCACATTTCACCAATTCCTGATTACCTTGATTTCTCAGGTCATAAATGTCCTGGGATCTCAATAGAAGCAGAAGTATAGACATACCTCAGAGATATCGTAGGTTCAGTTCCAGATCACCATAATAATGTGAGTATCTTAATAAAACCATTCACAGAATTTTTTTGGCTTCACCAGTGCATGTGAAAGTTATATTTATAGTGTAATCTGTTAAGTGTACAATAGCATTATATCTTTCAAAATGTACGTGCCTGTTTGAAAAAATACTTTATTGCTAAAAGAGGCTCTCATCTGAGGCTTTAGTGAGGCACAATAGTTTTACAGTAATAGCATCTAATATCACTGATCACAGATCACTGTAATAAATATAATCATAATGAGAAAGTTTGAAATATTGCGAGAATTGCCAAATGTATGACAAAGTAACAAAGTGAGCAGATGCTGTTGGAAAATGATAGCTTTAAACTTCCTCTGTACATGGTTGCCACAGACCTTCAATTTGTAAAAAGTGCAATATCTGCAAAGCACAACAAAACAAGGAACGAGATATGCCTGTATTTGAAAAAAATTCAACATTCTTCTGTCAACAAATGAAGTATAGAAGGAATGTACCTGAACATAATAAAAGTCGTACAGGACAAGCCCATGGACAACATCATACTGAAAGGTGAAAAGCTGAAAAATTTTCCTTTAATATCAGGAACCTCACCTCTCCTCATTTCTATTCAAAATAGTATGGGAACTTCTAGCCAGAACAATTGGGCAAGACAAAGACATAAAAGACATGCAAATGAGAAAGGAAGAATAAACTTGTCTCTGTTTGCAGATGACATTATTTTATATATGGAAACTCTTAAAGGCTCCAGCAAAAATCTGTTAGAATTAGTCAAAAAATTCAGTAAATTTACAGAGGACAAGATCAACATGAAAAAATTAATACAAAAACAACAAGCTATCAGAGAATGTAAAAAAGCAATCCCATTTACAACCGCACCAAAAATAATAAAATACTTAGGAATAATTTAACCAAGGGAGTGAAAGATCTGTATGCTGAAAACTGTAAGACATTGAGGAAAGAAATTGAAGAAGACGTAAACCAGTGGAAAGATGTCCTATGTTCTTGGATTGGAAGAATTAATATTGTTAAAATGTCCATACCACCCAAAGTGATCTATTATCAACAGTGCAATCCCTGTCAATATTCCAATAGCATTTTTCACAGAAATAAAATTCAATCTTAAAATTCCCATATGGAATCACCGAAGAGCTTGAATATCCAAAGTCATCTTGAGAACGACAAAGAAAGCTGGAGGCATCACACTTCCTTATTTCAAACTAAATTTCAAAACTACAATAATCAAAATAGTATGGTATTGGCCCAAAACTAGGCAACAGAGCCCAGAAATAAACCCTCACATATGTGGTCAAAAGATGTTTGACAGGGGTGCCAATACCCATCAATGGGGAAAAGATAGTCTCTTCAATAAATGGTGTTGGAAAATCTGGATATCCACATTCAAAATAATGGAACTGGTCACCTGTCTTACATCACTGAAACAATTTTATTTGAAATGAAAGATTAAATGTAGAACCTGACAGCATAAAACTCCTAGAAGAGAACAGGAAAACGCTTCAGGATATTGGTCTCAGCAGTGATTTCATGTATATGACACCAAAAATCACAGACAAAGGAACCCCAAAAATAAACAAGGAGGACAAGATCAAACTAAAGAGTATCTGCATAGCAAAGAAAACAGTCAGTAAAATAAACAAGGCAATCTATGGAATGGGAGAAAATATTTGCACACGGTGTATCTGTTAAGGAGTTAATATTCAAAATAGATAAGGAACTCTTACAACTCAGTAGAAAAAACCCAAATAACCCAATTTTAAAATAGGCAAAGGACTGAGTGGACATTTTTCAAAGAAGACATACAACTGGCCAGAGGTACATGAAAAGGTGCTCAACATCACTCGTCATCAGGGAACTAGCAAATCAAAACCACAAGATATCACCTCACACGTGTTAGGATGTCTATTATCGAAAAGACAAGAGATAACAAGTGTTGGCAAAGATGTGGAAAAAGGTAACCCAGGTATACTGTTGGTAGAAATGTAAATTGATACAACTATTATGGAAAACAGTATGAAGTTCCTCAAAAAATTAAACGTAGTACTACCATATGACCAAGCAATCCCACTCCTGCATATAGATTTGAAAGAAATGAAATCAATATCTCGAATTGATATATGCACCCTCATGTTCAGTGCAGTATTACTCAAAATAACCAAAACATGGAGACAACCTAAATGTCTATCAGCAGTGAATGGATAAAGATAATGTTATTTGTCAACTTGAAGGGCATTGTGCTGAGTGAAATAAGCCAGGCAGAGAAAGACAAATCTTGTATTGTATTACTTATGTGTGGTGCATTAAAAAATTAGAATTGAACTCATAGAAAGAGAGTAGAAATGGTAGCTGTCAGGGCCTGGGGGCGGGGGGGGGGCGGCAAATGGAGAGATGTAGTCCACAGGGTACAAACCTTCAGTTATAAGGTGAATGAGGATCTACTGTACAGTGAGGTCACTATAGTTGATAATATGGGATTGTACACTTGAAATTCGTTTAGAATAGATTTTAATAGTGCTTACCAAAAATTTTTTTTAAAAAAGGGAGTTAACTATGTGAGGTGATGGATGTGTGAATTAAATTGCTCTTGGCCATCACTTCATAGTGCTAATGTTATATCTGATCATCACATTGTACATTTTAAATATATAAAGTTTTATTTGTCAATTATTCTTCAATAAAACTAGAAAAAAATCATGGGGAAGTCAAATACCTTGACAAAACCCCATCACATTTCTAGGATTTTCAAACCATAAGAGCTGTCAACTCTTTGGTACACTATACCCTTATTATGTCAACCAAGTACTCCCAAACAGGCAAAATGATGCCACATGGTCTGGGTATAATACATTTGAAATCTGTTTTTTCTTTGTTCACAGTATTTTCTAATCCTTTTCTCATGTGTAATAACTTGTTAACAGTTTCTTCCTTTAGATGTTTCATTTTATCTACAGAAGTAATTCTGCCTGTGAATACTGAGTTATTTCTCTTCTCATGGAAGGGAAAGTAACTATTTGTGTTGAAGAATTATTATTTGTGATTAGACTTCCATTTGTAACTCAAAACTGAGCCAACAAACACCATCATAGAGTATGACGGATAACAGAATGATTGGAACATTAGCTCATGCCTTTGCAGAGTAATCTCAATATTATGATGATCAGGATCATTTTTTATTATCATTCAGCTTCCAAATAGAGTGCCCCTAGATGCTGAACCAATATGTGATATAAGCTTCCAAAAAGACACTTATGTTCAATAAACCAAATCTCTAAAGAGATTACTTTCTGTGGTATGTAGAGATAAGTCAGATGGTTTTTGCAAAGGATAGAAAAGTCTTCACGTATTTAAACCAAAGTTTTTAGAACATTTGCATTTTGTTCTTATGGCTGTATCAAAGCAGTTTCCTTCCTTCCAATATGAAAGTGTGAAAAATATGGAAAAAGTTCAGGGTCTTTATTCAGGGCTAGTTCAATTGACTTAATTTTTCTTCTCTTTTGTTTCCCACTGCAAGCCTCTTTAAAAAAATAATAATAAGTCTAGAGATAAAGGAAAAAACATCTAGATCCCTCAGATGTAGCTTAGAATTTGTTGCAGAAAATTATAAAGTTTTAGAAGAAATCATTCAAGGGCTCCAATAAAAACAATACTTCAAAAAAAAAAAAAAAAAAACCAGAATGGAAAGTGATAGATTAAAAGAACTTTAAAGGTCTTTCACAAGAAATTGAACAGATCAGATGCAGATGTGCAGTCTGTTTGCTCTTTTTGTCCTTAAACATAGACTCTGGGGAAAAAAAAGTGTGGGTAAGAGCCACTCACATAATTTGTTTTTAGGTAGAAATGGGTGTCTTGAAAGGGTTTAGGTACAAAGAGCACGATTTACACTAGAATAAAAGGTAAAATATGTATTATTTCCCTATGATAGCAAATCTGCAAAATACAACTGATATTTTGGGATACTTTTCAAGGTCTTATGTGTTATAAAATGATTATATGTGCATCAGTTCAATGAATGGACATTTTGGAAACACTTCTTTGAAGCTCAGTTTCCTCACCTGTAAAATGAAAGGAATATCTACTGTTTTAGTCTGATGTATCAAATGAGAAATTGTATATAATATACTAATCATTATTTCTGCCTAAACGCATATTTCTTCATGTCCTCAATAAAGATGTGTTTCTTATTCTTTTTTTTTAACTTTATTTATTTATTATATTTATTTTTAAATTTATTTATTTATGGCTGTGTTGGATCTTCGTTTCTGTGCGAGGGCTTTCTCTAGTTGTGGCAAGTGGGGGCCACTCTTCATCGCGGTGCGCGGGCCTCTCACTATCGCTGCCTCTCTTGTTCTCTGCGGAGCACAGGCTCCAGATGCGCAGGCTCAGTAATTGTGGCTCACGGGCTCAGTTGCTCCGCGGCATGTGGGATCTTCCCAGACCAGGGCTCAAACCCGTGTCCCCTGCATTGGCAGGCAGATTCTCAACCACTGCACCACCAGGGAAGCCCTGTTTCTTATTCTTAGTGCTGAGGTCTGTCAGCCTAATACTCTCCTAAAATCTAACTCAAGGAAGAAAGAAAATCACAGAACATTGGAACTGGAGCAGAAACTAACATTCAACTCTAACTTGAACTCTTGCCAGGGTCAGTCTGTGTGTGCTTACCTGTAAAAGTCAGTTGACAGAAAACCTCTCTGTCTTGAGTTTAGTACTTCTGATTCAGTTCTAGGTCATAGCATCTGTAGGAATGCCTCTATCAGAAACGTCAGCTTAGCTTTGTATATTATCTTCCATGTGCTATAGGGCCACAAGTAAAGATTAAGTAAATTCTGTAGCTTACAATGAAAGCACATATCAATCAATCCAACATATGTTTATTAAGTGCATAGGACTCTTTTAGGTACTTTGAAACATGTAACCCATGTTTAAGTAGGAGTCTAGTTGTGAGAGCAAAAGAAAACTATGTGATACATTAATAAAAATAGAGGAAAATATTGTAACTGTGCATAATGAAGTATGGGTAGTAGGTTGTTTGACTTCAAAGGAGGAAAATGATGCCTGTTCTGAAATGGTTGAGAAAGCTTTGTGGAAAAGGAAGGGCTTGATATATAGATGAGGATTTGTAAGGAGGAGAAAAGAGGGAGGAGTATTCCAAGAAGAAAGGTAGTGACAGAGGCACAGAGGAATGAAAGAGACTGTGTGGTGGTACTAAATAGATTAGTTGATTAGTGAGGCTGGAGAGGGAGATTTATGGGATACGAGGGGAAAATAGGTTGGATAGGTAGAAAGAGACTAATATCAGAAAAACACATTTCCTGTCAAGGCTTTCCTAATAGATTTGGTATATCAATACCAGCAATGGCATTTCTGACTATGTAGAAGATCACTTTCTATGCAAGACCTTTAAATGTTTCCGTGGGGAAATTCTAGGAACTATCATTCCTTAAACTGATAGTAATACAGAGTTAGTTTATTAAGTTTTAGGTTACATTAATTTTGTGGTCTGCTTCACTCCTCCTACTAGCCCCGAGCTGTGTAGTTTAAATGAAACTGAATTCAACACTTGTAGTCCACTTGCACATAAGTCTGCCAATCTTTGAATCCTTTCAGATTTGTGTAAACCTACGTCTGTCAATCCTCACTCCAGGCTACTATTGTCATGTGTTGAAATCACTGATTTTGAATGACAACCTACTTCCTGCTTACTATTTTTATATCACTGGGGATGGAAATAACAGAACTATCCCTTGATTTAACTGTCAGTCCAGTGACACCTCAAGCATACTATAACATTTTATAAAGGCCCTCAATCTGCAAGAAATGGATGGTTTTAGTAATATTGCTGGCTTTGTAGAAGATGAAAGTTTAGCTACGAAATGTTTTCCTGTACCAAAATGAGTATTAATACATTAAAAAAAATTAGAATAGAGACTTACATCCAGCAAAACCCTCCTCCAATGAGAATAAACTTAATTTTTTTTTCATTTGAGAAGGAAAGGCATTATTTGGTATAAAGGATTTTCTGCTTTATAGTCTAATGATACCAAATTAAAGAAGAAATTGGTATCCATTTTTTTGTTGTTGTTAAAAAAAAACAAAGGGAAGAAGAATAAAAAGGACTAATATCTACACAGAAATTTTTCTGAGTAAAAGAAAATATTTTGTGTAAATACAGTTTCATGTTATAGAGGTTTAATTTTAGAGGTACTATATGGAAACATTTCCAGTGTGCAGGCTTAGAGGTGTCACTACATAAGAGTCCATCTTCCCAGGTCCTGGGGTGAAACTTACTGAAAAAGCAAACAAAAATGTAAGGAAGATACAAATCAAAACGATTACCTTTATTTAAAAGCTAATAATGTAAGAGACTAGTTTTTATCAGCAGACGAGCGTCATTCTTAATAGTGAACCTAAGAATTAGATCAGCGTTTACACTCAAGAGCCTGAACTGGAGCAGGGCTCCCCTGGACGGAGCAGAGCCTCTCTAGAAGAAAAAAGCAGAATACCTTTATCAACTGACAAGAGAAAGAGAAGGAGCCGGGCTACATGTGTGCAGTATTTCCTTCCAAACTCATCAAAAAGACTTTACCCACTTCCTCTAGCGAGTGAAGTGGCAGAGAGACGCCAGAGTGTTCGGTACATGTAGCTATTCCTCAAAATAGAAAAAGAAGATGAATAGAGAAAAATAATCTCCTTCATACGTTTTGGTGTTTTGAAAGTACAATAAGTGTGTTGTGTTAAAGTCAGTAGTTTTAAAGAAGAAAAAAAATATGAAAAAATAAAGAACCTCAATTATAGTTTCTATATATTTTCACTGTTCCTTGCTAGTGACTCAGTAATAAATATTCAGAGCTCTCTCTAACAGTTCATTTGCTCTGGAATTCCTATCCATGCCCCATGATTGTCTTTGATTTTTCTCCCCCTTTTGGAGCCTTCCTACCCTTATGCAACATTTGGTCATGGAAAACTCACAAGAATGGCATCCCACAATTTTACAATTTTACTCTCAAAAGTTCTTCCATTAAAACTTTTTTTTCTTTTTGTTGGGGCTTCCCTGGTGGCGCAGTGGTTGAGAGTCCACCTGCCGAGGCAGGGGACACGGGTTCGTGCCCCAGTCCGGGAAGATCCCACATGCCGCGGAGCGGCTAGGCTCGTGAACCATGGCCTCTGAGCCTGCGCGTCCGGAGCCTGTGCTCTGCAACAGGAGAGGCCACAACAGTGAAAGGCCCGTGTACCGCAAATAAATAAATAAACTTTTTTTCTTTTTGTTAACTCATCTCAACTAGTAACATGTTTGTCTCTCGAAGGACATACTAACTTCATTACAGTAAACGTGAAAGAGGGTTTACTGGGGAATGTTACAAACACAACACATATAATGCTTCACAGTTTCATTAATCCACAAAGAGTGATGCTTTGGCTGGCACATCTGGACTGGGTGACCACAGAAAGTGCTCAGCAGACAGAGACCCCCACTTCCCCAATGCAATATAAATATGGGAGGGAGCAGCCAATAAGTGGCTTTGTTAGAAAATATGGCTTCTGAGTCTAGCCTCTGGTATTCCCTGTTCTTCCATTGAGCTCACTCAGACCTGTGGAGTCAACCTTCTTAGTAAGCTATCAAAAGAAAAGAGGAAATGAGTCCTCAAAGAAAATAAAATTTATCCCTTCTTACTGCCTCAAAATCTTAGTAGGTGTTAATGGCTTAATATATTGATAGTTTATATTAACTGAATTAAATTTTAATGATTATTTTAAAAATATCTCCTGGAGATAATGTCTTAACTCAGAGGTGTGACTGCAGTGGTAGGAATATCTAACAGGGAGGATATGTAGGTAGACTCTGAGCAGTCTTCCAACTGCCAAATGTCAGTCACTGACTACCACGTCACTTCCCACTAGGGGGTAAAGAATGCTCCGACTGTCAGAATCTGCCATAATCTACTTACACATCAGCTGAAAAGCTGCGTGGAAGTATGTTTGTTTTCTATTTAGCAGTAACATACATATTCCACAGATGTACTCATGAGTGCAAATGAGAGAATGTTTCATTTTCTCTCTCAAGGGTACACTTAACAAGGAGCTAAGATCTTTTCAATTGGCGACGTTTAACATGGGACATATTCTGGTAAAGGCATGGCTAAAGGAGTGATAAGAAGAACACTTACTTTTTATAATGTGATTATTTAGGTTGTGGAGGAAAGGGATATTTCCTCTATGATGCATCATTTAGCATAATTATTGATTATTTTTTAGCTATTTATATGTGGATGTCATTTGGGTATACAGAAACAAATTACTTTTAGGAGTAAGGAGAAAATTTGTAATTTTCTAGGTAGGATGACTGTGTAGTCACATAGGTTACAAATGTGTTTTTTAACTTATCAGGACAATCCCCTCCCCCTGCCCCTTTTAAAATCAAAACCTCCTGTGGAAAATCAATGTATAAAACTCTAATAACGAGGCTCCTCTCTTTGGAATTGTGGTGGGATATTTGGGAGCTGGATTGCCCGCCCTCACCTCCTCCCTCCTTGTCCAGGAACACTTGAAAGCATCTATAGGGGCATGATATGTTGCTTTTAAACTTAAGTACAGGAAGAAATTTTGTAAATGCTATATTTTTGATTTTTAAATTCAATACCTTCTGTGGAAAATGTTTTTGAGACCTTTAAAAGTTACAGTGTTCGAAAGAATATTATGAAATAATCTGTAATATGTCAAAATGTTCTTACTATTTTTAACAGCAGCATTTTTATACAATATATTATGTTGAAAATAAGTGGAATGTAACTCACAGGGAGTGTGAAAAGCTGAATAGTTTTTAGCTGCAATAATGCTACATAATCAAGAAACTCAAAATCTTGGGAGCTTAAAACAACAAATGCTGAATTTTCCTGCTCCGAGGTCTGCAGGTTGTTTGAGACAGCTCGGCTTCATGATGTCGTTTACCTGGGCTTGACTTCAGGCTGTGAGTTAAAGTCATGTCTGATCCATTTTCTTCAGTCAGTGGCCGCTCAAGGTATGTTCTTTTCATGATGCAAACAGAAATACAGGGACCAAGTCTTGTCATGAAAGAACATTTAAAGCCTTTGCTTGCCTCAGTGTGAAAATATTCCATTGATTAAAGCAAGACACATGGACAAGCCTAAGAGCTCTATTAGTGGCTTTGAGTAAGAAGTAATGCCATTTGAGTAAGCAGATATACTCTGTATACTTTAATAGGAAGAATTGCAAAGCCATATGGCAAAAGACTTGCATGTATATTTCTTTAGCATTGACAAACTACAGAATTTGGAATAATAATCCAGACCAAAATTATCAAAGGCAAGTACAGACAAAAACCAAACTCAACATTTATCATGGACACTTCAAGACAAATAGGGTATACTAAATCCACAATGTACTTATTAGACAACATACTTACAAGTACACGCACACTTTCCACTACCATAATTCTAAGATTATGTAGTTTCCTTTTATAGTTAATTATTATAGTTAGCAATAACTTTTAGTGATAATTCCTTCCAGGGTATTATCCACATGAGCCAGAAGATTCGAACATGTGCGTGTGATGAGTATTTATTTTTCATCCCTGTCAAGCATCCCCACCTCCTTTAGTGGTAACAGTACATAAGTTTCCTGGTAAGAAGCCACACAGAGACCATGTTTCACCCATTCTGTTAAGGCACAGTTAGCCTTATTTCTCACCTGCAGGGGTAGGCATGTGATCTATGCTGGAACAATCAGGACATTCCATTCCCTTGTTGCAGTGTTTGGTTCAGGGGTGGGTTTATATGCCGAGCCAGACCAATTAAGGGTCAGTCTTGAGTCTTTGGCTTACACTGTTGGGAAAGAGGTGCTTACTTTTTTCTCTGAGTTTGCCAGTCTGCTTGGAAGTAAGCTTGACACTGCGTTTGACCAGTTTTGCCATGGTGTGGGAAAATCCTGCCTGAGAATGAAGACAAGACACTGGAAAGCAGAGCCAAGAGATGGAGACAGAAAATGTCTTGAGGTTTCTTTGAGCTTTTAATTCCAGTCCGAAGCCATCTGTATCCCTTAACTTCCCAGTGACAAAGCTAACAAATTGTTCTTGATTGTTTTTGCCACTTGAAATCCAAAACATTCATACTAAAACCTATGCTTCTTTTTGCTCTGTGGTCTCTCTCCAAAATTTTCTTTTTCTGGGCTCACTTGTCATATCACTTTGCTAGCACACACATGACCCCTCATTTCAAGGGTCATGTACTCCATGTCATCTTAATGTTTCACTATATCCTGGACTCACACTTAATTCATTTGTTATTTCTCCTGAAAGTGCAGATTTGCTAAATAAAAGGGGTTCTTTAGCCAATAACTTTGTTTCCTCCGTTAGGTTTCATATCAACTCTCTGGTCTCAGTGAAGATGTGTCTGAAGATTCACATGTTTCATTGTATGTCTCAAACTCTGACTCCACTCATTTCCTGTGGCACTGACAGCTTGCCCTCAAAGTCTTCCAGATTCTCTATCTGGAAGATGTGATGCCATGTCTCAGATGTGATTGTATTCTCCTGAACCGTGTGGCACCAGCCATCTTCCTCCTTTATATTGTGGCTTCCTTGATGCCTGCTAAGCTACCATGTGAAACTGTCTTTTGACTAATATAGACCACCAGCCCTTTCCCTGCTGATGCAATTTCTCCTTGTGCAGAGACCACGCTGTTGAGGCCACACTTCCACGCCAAAGCCGCTATTAGAGCTCTTTAGTGCCAAAGTCTTTTTCTGTTTGGGAAGAATCTCTTTCCTGCAACACTATGTTGCATAAGTCTCAGATCAGTGTTGCCTTTTAATTCAAATGTATCACAAAGAATTTCAGTATATATGTGTTTGTTCCTTCTCCAGACTTTAGCAATCAGTCTGTGGGAATTTGACCACAATCCATCTGAGAGACAGAGGCATTAGAGGACTCAGACTCCTCCCTCCTTTCCCTTAACCGTTTGATCAGGTTTTGCCTTTATTTCTTTATGAGTTATTTCTTCAAGGTTTCCTGATTTCTTGGGAAAGAGAGAGGTCTTGTCTCTCTCAGTCCTTTTTTATTGGTTGAATTGTATCATTATTACAGCTTCTGATCATGTTGAGAATCCCTCCACTAAACATTTCTGACTGGATACACTGTGCTCATGGATTTTTATGGACATTAAATTTACAGTCTGCATTCTACGATACCACTCCATTATCTCCTCTTATCCTTAGAAAAACAACAAACAAATATATCACTGTAAATTAAGATCACAGAACCTCAACACTTAAATAGAATGGAGCATACCCTGTAGCCAGGCAGAAAAGCAGAAACACTTTAGAATTCTCAATGGTTCCATCATTCACTGTTAGAAATTAGAGCGCTGTTAGAATTATTTCAATCATCGGATGTATTCTTTGTTTCCTTTTTTGATTATCTGGAATTGTCACTCTGGACTCACTTTGGCACCTAACCCTGCTGCAAACCTCCTGCCCAACCTATCTATAAATCATTCTACTGAGAATAGACTTGTTGCTTCGCTTAGTTAACCTAATGTATTTACAAGATTAGCAATACAACTTAAATGCATCAGTGCTTATATTTTGAAATATGCCTGATCTCAGTACTGTGATCATTAGCACTTAAGACCTTACCGTATCATATCTGAACTCAAAGTCTTTCACAGTGACACTGCTTTTGATGGTAAAACCCACAGTTTCCAAAACATCCAGGACATCAGGAAAGATGTTCTGGTACAACACCGTCACCTAGGGGTTTGCTCAGGTGTTCTGTGGTGCAGTGGTGGACGGAATTAGTCTAAAGATCTTACGTCTGGTCAGATTTGGGTCCTGTGATTATGTCCTAATGGAAGAGAAACCACAGAATTACCTTCTCTAAACTTAATGTCTTGATGTAGCTAATATTTTATGGTTGTACGTTTTATTAATATCTATCCACCTCAGAATAAAATGTCATACTGAAATTTCTTTTATTATTTTTTCATTTTAAAATTTTATTTATTTGTTTGTTTACTTATTTATTCTTTTTTGGCTGCATTGAGTCTTCGTTGCTGCACCTGGGCTTTCTCTAGTTACGGCGAACGGGAGCTACTCTTTATTTATCTATCTATCTATTTATTTATTTATTTATTCGTGTTTGGCTGCATTGGGTCTTTGTTGCTGTGCGTGAGCTTTCTCTAGTTGTTGCGAGCAGGGGCTACTCTTCCTTGATGTGCATGGGCTTCTCATTGCACTGGCTTCTCTGCTTGCAGAGCACGGGGTCTAGGCGCACGGGCTTCAGCAGTTGTGGCACGTGGACTCAGTAGTTGTAGCTCACGGGCTGTAGAGCACAGGCTCAGTAGTTGTGGCTCATGGGCTTAGTTGCTCCGCAGCATGTGGGATCTTCCCAGACCAGGGCTCAAACCCGTGTCCTCTGCATTGGCAGGCGGATTCTTAACCACTGTGCCAGCAGGGAAGTCCTCATATTGAAATTTCTTAAGGCAGAAACTTAAATAACTAAAAACTTTGGTTGGGACTGAAACCAGAACTGAATTGAATAATTCCGTTTCTGTTTGAAATCGAAACATTACAAATGCTTGCACTAGATAGTTAAGACAATATTTTGACTGTGAAATCAGTTGGCCCTAATTGTTATTTTCCTTCTATTAGTGAAGGACTTAAAAAAAAGATCTAATCCTAGTTAAATAACACATGATTACAGACTTTGTAGATATATATAATGCCAGATGTTTAAAAAGGTTAATATTCCCTCAATAAGGAAAACATTGTTATAAAAGGTCACTTAGATGGTATTGCTGGGAGATTTTATGGATGTTCTTCACCTGTTTAACATTTTTACTGATAGTTCTTTTCAGATTACAAATAAACAGTTTGTGCTCTAAGTATGTATTCATGTTAACATTTACTTTGTAAAATATGCTTCTTACAGGAATACAGTTTTACTTTACTCTCCCTTTTATCACACACTGTTTAGCTGTGCTGACTGTGTGTGTGTGTGTGTGTGAGAGAGAGAGAGAGAGAGAGAGAGAGAGAGAGAGACTTGAGTATTCTAAGCTTTTTCCTACCTTGGGCTTTTACTATTGCACTTTGTTCTATCTAGATTTCTCTTTCTCTGATCTTCAAATAACTAGCTCCTTCTAGACCTACAAATTCTAGTTGAAAATCACTTTCTTGAAGATACCTTCCCAGATTATTCAGTCTAAAATACCCTGATGGTGAAGTCATTTTCTATTTCATTACACTGTTATTTCATATTAGTTCTTATTGCCATCTTGAAGTTTTATTATTAACTCATGTATTTTCTGTTTTTCCACTAGAATGTAAGCTGCTCAAGAATAAAATATTGTCCATCTTCTACATCATTGTATCCTGAGTATCATCCATGTGCTTAGCAAAAAGCAGGCACTCAGTTAATGCTTGTTGAATGAATGGACTTCTTCCCGCCTGTAGTATATTCTCTATATTAATGTACAGGATTTCGTGTACATTAAGAAGGAAAATGGATGCAAATTTATTAATGTAGTGTTTGATCAGGTAGAAGAGATATTTGGTTATAAGAAATAAGAGAGAGAGAGAGAGAAAAAAAGCCACACTCGACTGCTATAGCCAATGCATTAAGCACAGGATTCGATGGAGGGGGGAGGGGGGAGGGGAAAGGTCTGTTGCCTCAATGCATGGGCATCCATCTTCCAAATAGTTTCTTAAATCTTAATCCAGAAATTGAAATAACTACAAATTTTCTTTGAAGGTGAAACCAGAACTGAATTGAATATTCTGTTTCTTCTTGAAATTGAAACATTACAAATGTTTGCAATAGATAGTTCAGGCAAAATTTTCACTGTGAATTCAGTTGGCCCTAATTGTTAATCTCCTTCGTTTACTGAAGGACTTAAGAAATATGATCCTAGTTAAATCCTAGAATCCTAGTTAAATAATACATGATTACAGACGTTTTATATACATATAGATATATAGGAGCTTCCGGGAAGATATATAGGAGTAAGACGCGGAGATCACCTTCCTCCTCACAGATACACTAGAAATACATCTACACGTGGAACAACTCCTACAGAACACCTACTGAACGCTGGCAGAAGACCTCAGACCTCCCAAACGGCAAGAAACGCCCCCCCCACCCCCACCCCACGTACCTGGGTAGGGCAAAAGAAAAAAGAATAAACAGAGACAAAAGGATAGGGACGGGACCTGCACCAGGAGGGAGCTGTGAAGGAGGAAAGGTTTCCACACACTAGGAAGCCCCTTCGCGGGCGGAGACTGCGGCTGGCGGAGGGGGAAAGCTTCGGAGCCGCGGAGGAGAGCGCAGCAACAGGGGTGCGGGGGGCAAAGCGGGGAGATTCCCGCACAGAGGATCGGTGCCGACCGGCACTCACCAGCCCGAGAGGCTTGTCTGCTCCCCCGCCGGGGCGGGCGGGGCTGGGAGCTGAGGCTCGGGCTTCGTTCGGAGCGCAGGGAGAGGACTGTTGTTGGCGGCGTGAACACAGCCTGCAGGGGGTTAGTGGGCCACGGCTGGCCGGGAGGGAGTCCGGGTAAAAGTCTGGACCTGCCGAAGAGGCAAGAGACTTTTACTTCCCTCTTTGTTTCCTGGTGCGCGAGGAGAGGGAATTAAGAACGCTGCTTAAAGGAGCTCCAGAGTCGGGCGCGAGCTGCGGCTAAAAGCGCGGACCCCAGAGACAGGCATGAGACGCTAAGGTTGCTCTGCCGCCGCCACCAAGAAGCCTGTGTGCGAGCACAGGTCACTATCCACACCCCCATTCCGGGGAGCCTGTGCAGCCCGCCACTGCCAGGGTCCCGGGATCCAGGGACAACTCCCCCGGGAGAACACGCGGCGCGCTTCAGGCTGGTGCAATGTCACGCCGGCCTCTGCCGCCGCAGGCTCGCCCTGCACTCCGTGCCCCTCCCTCCCCCCGGCCTGAGTGAGCCAGAGCCCCCGAATCAGCGGCTCCTTTAACCCCGTCCTGTCTGAGCGAAGAACAGACGCCCTCCGGCGACCTACACGCAGAGGCGGGGCCAAATCCAAAGCTGAGCCCCTGGGATCTGTGAGAACAAAGAAGAGAAAGGGAAATCTCTCCCAGCAGCCTCAGAAGAGCGGATTAAAGCTCCACAATCAACTTGATGTACCCTGCATCTGTGGAATACATGAATAGACAACGAGTCATCCCAATTGAGGAGGTGGACTTTGAGAGCAAGATTTATGATTTTTCCCCTTTTCCTCTTTTTGTGAGTGTGTATCTGTATGCTTCTGTGTGAGATTTTGTCTGTATAGCTTTGCTTCCACCATTTGTCCTAGGGTTCTATCCGTCCTTTTTTTTTCCTCTCTTAATTATTTTTTTTATTTTAATAACTTTATTACATTTTATCTTACTTTATTTTATTTTACCTTATCTTCTTTCTTTCATTTTTTCCTTACTTCCCTCCTTCCTTCTTTCCTTCCTCCCTCCTTCCCTCCCTCCCTCCTTTCTTTCTTTTCTTTTCTTTCTTTCTTTCTTTCTTCTTTCTTTCCTTCTACTAATTCTTTCTTTCTACTTTTTCTCCCTTTTATTCCGAGCCGTGTGGATGAAAGGCTCTTGGTGCTGCAGCCAGGAGTCAGTGTTATGTCTCTGAGGTGGGAGAGACAACTTCAGGACACTGGTCAACAAGAGACCTCCCAGCTCCACATAATATCAAAAGGCGAAAATCTCCCAGAGATCTCCATCTCAACACCAGCACCCAGCTTCACTCAACGACCAGCAAGCTACAGTGCTGGACATCCTATGCCAAACAACTAGCAAGACAGGAACACAACCCCACCCATTAGCAGAGAGGCTGCCTAAAATCATAATAAGTCCACAGACACCCCAAAACACACCAACAGACGTGGACCTGCCCACCAGAAAGACAAGATCCAGCCTCATCCACCACAACACAGGCACTAGTCCCCTCCACCAGGAAGCCTACACAACCCATTGAACCAACCTTAGCCACTGGGGACAGACACCAAAAACAACAGGAACTACGAACGTGCAGCCTCCAAAAAGGAGACCCCAAACACAGTAAGATAAGGAAAATAAGAAGTCAGAAAAACACACAGCAGATGAAGGAGCAAGATAAAATCCCACCAGACCTAACAAATTAAGAGGAAATGGGCAGTCTACCTGAAAAAGAATTCAGAATAATGATAGTAAAGATGATCCAAAATCTTGGAAATAGAATAGACAAAATGCAAAAAACATTTAACAAGGACCTAGAAGAACTAAAGATGAAACAAACAACGATGAACGACACAATAAATGAGATATATAAAATGCCAGATGTTTAAAAATGGTTAATATTCCCTCAAAAAGGAAAACATTGTTCTAAAAGGTCATTTAGGTGTTATTCCTGGGAGATTTTATGGCTGTTCTTCACCTGTTTAACATTATTATCGATAGTTCTTTTCAGATTATGAATAAATGGTTTGTGCTCTGTTTATTCATGTTAACATTTACATTGTAAAATATGCTTCTTACAGGAATATAAATAGTTGCTGGAAAGAACACTGACAGCTTGAAAGCAAAATGAAGCTCTTTCTATTGCTTTCAGCCATTGGATTCTGCTGCGCTCAGTATGCCCCAAATACCGAATCTGGACGGACATCTATTGTCCATCTGTTTGAGTGGCGCTGGGTTGATATTGCTCTTGAATGTGAGCGATACTTAGCTCCCAAAGGATTTGGAGGGGTTCAGGTGGGTATTGTTCACAGTATAAATTGCAGACTTCGCTGTGCTTAGAGTAAATGGTATTATGCTCTGTGTCTGTGAAGCTGGGACAACATTTTACTTCACAAATAAGTACTCTAAGTAAAACAGTTTTCTGAGGAAGAAAAAAAATTGAAATTGTTGGCAACTTCATGTTTTATTTCTAATACAATATTTTTTTCAGCAGGACATTTCCAATGTGAAGTTAATATTTTCTAATGGTTGTTAAGGAATGTGGCTGCAAATACAAAGATTCAGAAACAATTTTAGACTCGAGTCATTTCTAGAACATTCAGTGACACAAAGTAAGCTGTAATTTGATACTTACTACTGTTGTTTTATTTGTAGGTTTCCTCACCCAATGAAAATGCGATAATTAATAATCCTTCAAGACCTTGGTGGGAAAGGTACCAACCAGTTAGCTACAAGTTATGTACAAGATCAGGAAATGAGAATGAATTCAAAGACATGGTGACTAGATGTAACAACGTTGGTGTAAGTGAATTAAAGTTCCCTTTAAAAGTATTATATAGAAAAAGGATTTCTCTCTCTTGCCTCCTCTTCCTTTCAAGCAGAACGATTTTCATATATTTTAAAATTTTACTTCATGCTTTAGCCATAAATTAAAATGTGATTGTTGCCTTATGTTCAGCTTTTGTAAATATTTATTTATGCACTAAAGAAGATGTAAGAAAAAGTTTAAGGCCACGAACTTACTCGTACAGCAAAATATCACCTTTTAACCCTCCTGGCTGCATACGTTTCTGAGGAACACTTTTCCAGTTAGGAATCGGAAATTCCAGTTACAGTATTGGCGTTACTTTTATGTGACTTGTGTCTTCACCCGTAAGTCCCAGGTCTTTCTTCCTATAGGTTCTTTGATGGTAAATAATTATTTTCTCTTTGATGAGGAGCATAACAAGAGACAATACTTACTGATCCTAAATAGATAGTAGAGACTGGCTTTTTATTTCTTAGGATGACCCATGGAAATTACAAAAACCAATCATCTCTCCTGCCTCATCTGATTCTTTTCTCCTGCTCCTCCCCGCCAAAAAAAAAAGGGTCTTTGCATTTTTTCACAGTTATGGTAGTTTTGGGTTCTCTTAATTTATCATATATGTAAATATTCGACCAAGTGGCTAGAATACATGTAGGGCTTTAGTTCCCAATTATTTCCTTTCACATTTGACTGTTGCTCTTCTAGGAAGATAAGTTATAAAATAACAAAGAGATATTTTGGAGTGATATTAATGTGCTGTAAACTCAAATTAATACCATTATAAATTTCTACCTCTCTCTAAGTCTCATTGAAATAGAAATTTGGCCTTTCAGGTCCGTATTTATGTGGATGCTATAATTAATCATATGTGTGGAAATGGTGTGGCTGCAGGAACGAGCAGTACTTGTGGGAGTTACTTCAACCCTGGAACTGAGGATTTTCCAGCAGTCCCGTACTCTGGTTGGGATTTTAATGATGGTAAATGTAAAACTAGAAGTGGAGAAATTGAGAGCTATAATGATGCTTCTCAGGTAATTAGCAAAAAGAGCTGTCTATGTCATTTATTATCCACATGTAGCTTATTGATCTCATTTTAAATATTAGTTGAGATTCCTTAGAACAGAATTCTAAGCCTGACTGTTCAAACAAAGAATCTCAAATCGATATTTAAAACATTTTTCCCAATTAAAGTTTTCACAATAAAAAAGCTCATCCACTGTATTTCCTACATTCTCCATTTTTATACTAGAAAATGTTTCAAAGGTATGTCCATACTAGAATGTCAGTATCCCCAGAGACCAAAGCAAAGAAGACACTATAGAAATATCCATTAATGAATAAATGAATGAATAATCAAATGGATTCTCAGGCAAAGGTGATGCTTTATATACCAATCACAACATTTTTTACCTCAATAGGTCCGAGATTGTCGTCTGGTTGGTCTTCTTGATCTTGCACTGGAGAAAGATTATGTGCGCTCCACAATTGCTGAATATCTGAACCGTCTCATTGACATTGGTGTAGCAGGGTTCAGAATTGATGCCGCTAAACACATGTGGCCTGGAGACATGAAGGCAATTTTGGATAAACTGCATAATCTAAACAAAAGATGGTTCCCTGCAGGAAGTAAACCTTTCATTTACCAGGAGGTACATCAATACACATATGTGTAGATAAAACAAAGATTCATCAGAAAATAAATGGCAGATTTCATTAAAAGTGCAATTTCTGTAGGATAATGGCTGACTCATGTATACGGAGGAATGTTCCTTAAACTCCTTTGATTCAGAGACAGCACGTCTGACTCTATCACGGGAGCTTTTTTATGCAAGTGCCGAGAATTTTTTAGGCTGCCAAAAGTCTCTGTGTCATGTATAATCTCCTCAGAGACCATTATAGAACACAGATAAGAATATAGTTGCTGTCTTGAGCCAGGCTATGTGACTTAAATTCTTGGCTGTAGTGCTGTTAGCTGTGTCTGTTTAGGCAAATTGATTAACCTCTCTGAGCAACAATTTTTTCAAAGTTTATCGAAAGGAATAATGATAATGGTTATGTCTTTGTTTTCTTTGGAGAACTAAAGAGGTAATATTTAGCAAGCACTTAGAAATATTGCCAGCTGGATATTAAGTGCTCTATAAGTGTGAGCTATTCTTATCATTTATGTGCAAGAGTAAATTAGGTCAGCATTCTCACAGGACAACAGGTTATTTTGTCATGTTACTTTTAATATTGTAGCATAGATTTTAACAAAGGAAAATAAGAATCTTAACATAAGCAAAAGGATTTGGGTCATTTCACATAACATAAATAGCATAAAGTTATTTTCTATATAATAGTAACTCGTTAATTAAAATTCTTTTCAACTCTTATTTAAAATGATATTTTCTTCTTGATTTCTACTAGGTAATTGATCTGGGTGGTGAGCCAATTAAAAGCAGTGAGTACTTTGGAAATGGCCGTGTGACAGAATTTAAATATGGTGCAAAACTAGGCACAGTTCTGCGCAAGTGGAATGGAGAGAAGATGTCTTACTTAAAGTAAGTGAAATACAATTGATCCTTTGAAGTATTTCACAGATTTATTTGTGATATGACCCAACATGAATTTTCCTCTTTAAGCCTTTTTATTTAGACAACATCCAAGGATTCATTTACTAATAGCAAGTGTCAGAGTTCCCCAAACACCAATTGATCATCATTATTTAGAACGTCAATCATGAGGAAGTAATTTTAGAGATCCAAAACATCACATAGAGATTTTAATCCTGGTATTATACGTCTCTATTAGATTTGACTAATGTTTGCACATAATTTGTGCAGGCCAGGTTATTGTTAAAATGATTCTGTACTTTATGAAGTCCCTACAATGTGGTCGTCCTGTAGAATTATTAATCAATTAATTAATTTCAAATATTAAAATATTTATATTATAACAATATAATATTGAAGCCTTATTTAAAAACAGTTTGCCATTGTGTATAAAATGATAAGAATGTTGAACCTTCTACAGTCCATCTAAATTATAATTTAGTGAAACTTCTAAAATAACTTTTATAACAAAAATCTTATACCTGTAACATGAATGTAAGTCAAGTAATTCCTACATATATACATGCATGAAATGAATTTGTAGATAATATATCTATATAGTTTCTATTTTGAAAGCCCTACAGAATACTCATTTAATTAGAGAGAGAATTTCATTAGAGGGTTATATTCTGAACGAAATACACATGTAGGTTACTCTAAAGCTATTGTAAAAGAATACATATAGGTGCTTTTAAGATTTTTTTTTTTCTTTTTAAATAGGAACTGGGGAGAAGGCTGGGGTTTCATGCCTTCTGACAGAGCACTTGTCTTTGTTGATAACCATGACAATCAGCGAGGGAGTGGAGCTGGGGGAGCATCTATTCTTACATTCTGGGACCCTAGGTAAGAAACAAAGTTCCCCATTTTTTTTTTGTTGTTGTTTTGTTTTTGTGGTACGCGGGCCTCTCACTGTTGTGGCTTCTCCTGTTGCGGAGCACAGGCTCCGGACGCGCAGGCTCAGCAGACGTGGCTTACGGGCCCAGCCGCTCCGCTGCATGTGGGATCTTCCCGGACCGGGGCACGAACCTGTGTCCCCTGCATCGGCAGGCGGACTCTCAAACACTGCGCCACCAGGGAAGCCCAAGTTCCCTATTTTTAAACCTACATTTTAATGATATTAAAAAAAATATTTTCTTCTATAATATTATAGACTGTACAAAATGGGAGTTGGATTTATGCTTGCTCATCCCTATGGATTTACACGAGTAATGTCAAGCTACCGTTGGCCAAGACATTTTGAAAACGGAAAAGTAAGTTTTGGTATTTTCCAAAATGTCTTTTCCTCAAGAAAAAGAGGTTAATTTTGTTTTAATTTCACATGATGCTATTACATTCGGTATTTTTTGTATCAAATATTTATTAAGTGTAGACCTGATGCAGAACTCTTTTAAAAATGCAGTGAATATTAAAAAAAAATAATGATCTCTATGGACAAAGAGTATGTAAGCTATTTCAAAATATGACAAAGGTAGCCCCTCACCAAAGAAAACAAAACACACTTAAAAATAGGATACAGTGAGTAAAATATGCACTTCTCATAAGTACCTACTTCATAGAGTTGATATGATTACAAATTAACACTTCAAAAAAATTAAAACAGTACATGCACTACAGTACGAGCAATATAAATATTTGTTAAATACTTTTAAAGAAGTTTTTTGGAAAGCAAAGAGATGATCCAATTAGACCTAGGTTCAATAGGGAAAGTATGGTATAACAGGAAGGAAAGTATATGTGTTAAAGAAGAGACATTTGCTGACTCTGCTGGGAATGTTAAAAATGAAAAATATTTGGGTAGTATGGTAAAGACAATAATCTGAGTAATAATTTAAAAAAGACTGAGAAATAAGATTATTAAAGAATATATTTAGAAAGTTAGTGGACAGTTTTCAAACTGAAGATTTCAAATGCAACATCATATAGCAACTTCATACCTGAAGTAGAAAATTCTCTTCACTGCAAACCAGATAGATATTTATCTAGTTTGTAGTAGATTATTTTCAAATTGAGAAGTCCACTACTTTGTACAGAAACTCATTCTATTGTTAGATAGGCTTAATATTTAGAAGATGTCCCTTTATATTGAGTCAATTTCTTGTAATTCCCACTAACTGGTCTTATTTCTGATGGCTGGAGTCATGGCGTATGTCCATTTCCCCTTTTCCCATAACATTTCCAAGACTTCTCCAGGACTTGTGCATGCTAACAACTCTTAGTTTTGTCCACTATTCATCATACAACAGGATTTAAGACAGACCTTGATAAACTTCCTAGACATAATCTGTTTTATCCTATGATTATCTTTGAAAGTACCAATCAGAAACCACAATATTAAAAATTTGGTCAATTTATTAAGGGATATTGTGATGCTTTGATTAGTACATTTATTTAACAAAGAAGAATGAAAGAAACTAATATTTATTTATCAATTATCATGTGGAAAGCATTTTTACATACCTCATTTAATTTTTATAGTCACTAAGTAATATCTTCACTTTACTGAAGAGGAAAATCAGGCACCGAAGTTTTGTATATTAACTAAGTTTTTTGTAGCTAGTACTAATAGAGCCTATCTTTTAGTCCTGCTGTTTCTGACACTAAAGGCCTTGCCATTTCAGTGACATTGCACTACCTAGAGTGGTATTAAGAAGTCATTGCAATTCCTTGCAAAGAAAATGAGAGGGTAAGAGAATCATAGCCTTGTTTGAAATATGGCACTAGAGAATGGGAAGTTAGGGGGAAGATAAATTCAGTAAAAATACGGAACAAGTTGAATTCTCAATGAAGACACTACAGAGACACATAAGGGACAGATTGGGTTTGGTGGACTGAATAAGGGCACATGTAATGTTAATAATGTGAGCTTTTAAAATGTATTAATTTTTTTTGTTAATTGAGGATGTTAATAATTGGATTGGGCCACCAAATAATAATGGAGTCATTAAAGAAGTTACTATTAATCCAGATACTACTTGTGGCAATGACTGGGTCTGTGAACATCGATGGCGTCAAATAAGGTAGGAATACTTATTTAGAGATATCCTCTAATAATACAGTTTCTTAACATTTTGTTTTAAACTGTTGACATATTCATCAGCATTTCCTATGCTATTTTGTGTTTAGGAACATGGTTGTGTTCCGCAATGTAGTTGATGGCCAACCTTTTACAAACTGGTGGGATAATGGTAGCAACCAAGTAGCTTTTGGAAGAGGAAACAGAGGATTCATTGTCTTTAACAATGATGACTGGTAAGTAGACATCAATTAGAAATAATATTTTGTACCAACTGTTCTTGATTTATTCTTTTCCTGTTCATTTACTTCTTTCATATCTGAAAAATCTTTTAGTCAGCAGATTAAGAAAACTTAGTGATCAGCAGAAAAATGATGATGACTCTTATTATTTTGATCTCTCTTTATAAGGGCTTTCTCTTCTAAGTAGAGTTATTTTTTGTATACTTGTGCATATCATGGGAAGATATGCACATATATATGCTAACATATACATCTCACATAAAATTCACATAATATAAAGGTTGTGAAATCCCTAGAAGACTGTCTTCTAGGACTTTTAAAATAAATAATGGAAAAATACTGCCTCAGGACGGAAATATCTTTTTTTCTGTCTCTTTTTTTTCACCTACCCTGGTATCTAGTTCTTTGGTCTTCTTTTTTCACTGTCCTGTCTTTCTGTGGCAAATAATGCTTTTTAAAGCATATATATATATGAAGAATATATATGTTATGGTCATTGATTGACGTCAGGAGATTTTTTAGTTTTAGTTCTGAAACATCTCATTACTGGCTTTTCATTTGTGACACTTATATTCTCTGTCTCAAGTATACTGATTCCCTCACACAGAGAACTATAGCTGAGAAGACCTCTTTGCAAGCAGTTGAAATGACTTTGCCAAAGGCTAACTTCCACTCATGCTTAGCTCACTCTAGCACAAATTATATTTTACTGACAAAAAATAAATCAAGTGTATCTCTTTCTTCCCCAAGACTCCATTGCCAGTCCTTTAATTTCTGTCTTTTGTAGATGGGAGAATCAAAATAAATTTATGGGACAGATTTGTATTTTAAAACCATATACTTCTTCATAGAAATGCGAGATTATTTTTATCTCCAGCCTAAATTTATTCGACCCTCTTGAAAAAAAAGAGGTTTTTGAAGAAATAATCATATTTAAATTCTTGACAGTAATCAGTATTTTCTTACGTTCAGATGAAGACAAATTTTAAATGTGTGTGTTTACCACAGGAATCAATTTTCTCTAAAGGAGCCAATTCAACCAAATCTTCACTGATACTCTTCAACCTTATTATTATTTTTTTAATAATATTTACTCTTGACTAGGTTACGCCTAAGTCTTCTCTTGTATATGAATATTGTTGGCCCTAAGAAAACTACTTACAGCCACTGGAGAGGCCTTTGTATCTGGATTTTATTTTCATTGAGACCTTGACTGCTTAGAGTTCTACAACACAAAGTTAAACTCTTTGTTTTAGAGATAGTCTGTATTCTTGCTTTTAATTGTGGTGAAACCTTAAATTTTATTTTACAGGGCATTATCTTCAACTTTGCAAACTGGTCTTCCTGCTGGTACATATTGTGATGTCATTTCTGGAGATAAAATTGGTAACTATTGTACAGGAATTAAAATCTATGTTTCCGGTGATGGCAATGCTAACTTTTCTATTAGTAACTCTGCTGAAGATCCATTTATTGTGATTCATGCTGAATCTAAATTATAAAGTTTGAATTAAATATATACACACAGAGAAATAAAAGGTGTTTCTGTTCTTATATATATGTAATCTATAACTTCTCATAATTCATTAATTTTTGGTTAAAGCTCTTATAAGTAATCAACTTGAAAAACTCAGAAAGGCATAAAAAAACACATATACTTAACTAATAATAATATCATTACAATCAACATTTTGTTGTGTTTTAGAAGATTTTCATTAACCTTTTTGTCAAAGGCATTTCTAAGAACTCAGAAAAGCATATTGAAAAACATGTTTGTTGCCATTAACACCACTTGCCCGGCTATGTATCTCTAATACATGTCTGTATTTCTTACATAGGGTGTTTCTAACAGTTAGGGGTAGCTGATTTAATGATGATTCCCATACAAAGTCATAACACTTGGGTGCTTTTCACAATATAAAGGCCCTTTCATGTTTAATAAGTTAAAATCTAAAAGAAACAAATTATGCAGTCTATAATAATTAATTATCTGGAGCTCACAGTAATCTTCTCCTACATTCTAAATATTCTTTTTTTCATTCTCTTTCCAATGGCTTTCACATGATGATGTTGTATGGCTTTGGTTTCCTCTCTTAACCAAATTGATTCTGAGAGGGAGGAAAACTAAGTCAGGAAGGTTGTTCTGGTACAACACTGTCTCTGAGAGGCTTGCTCTATGCTCTGCCATGCAGTACTGGACTGAATGAGTCTAAAGATCTTATACCTGGTCAGATTTGGGTCCTGTTCTTATGTCCTAATAGAACAGAAGCTACAGTATTACCCTGTCTATATTTAGTGTCTTGATTTAGCTGATATTCTATGGTTGTACATATTATTATCTATTAACTTCAGAATAAAATGTCATACTGAAATTGAAGAGGGATGTTGGGACTTTGCTAAAGAAGATTCCTTGGTGCAGTTACAATGCGATATAAAATGAAACCTCTGTTTCCTAGTGGTAGATTTTGTAAGAATTGGGTGTTACTTTAGGAATTCTACCCAGTTCTATCTTAGGAATTTTTATTCTATCAATGTCAATACTCTCTGTAATTTAATTTGACTGAGACATATCTTTTTTTTTTAAACATCTTTATTGGAGTATAATTGCCCCACAATGTTGTTCCAGTCTCCGCTGAACAACAAAGTGAATCAGCCACATGTATACATATATCCCCATATCCCCTCCCTCTTGTGACTCCCTCCCAACCTCCCTATCCCACCCCTCTAGGTGGTCACAAAGCACTGAGCTGATCTCCCTGTGCTATGCAGCTGCTTCCTACTAGTTATCTGTTTTACATTTGGTAGTGTATATATGTCAATGCTACTCTCTCACTTCGTCCCAGTTTACCCTTCCTCCTCCCCATGTCCTCAAGTCCATTCTCTACATCTGCATCTTTATTCCTGTCCTGCCCCTAGCTTCTTCAGAACCTTTTTTTTTTTTTTTTTTTTTTTAGATTCCATGTATATGTGTTAGCATATGGTATTTGTTTTTCTCTTTCTGACTTACTTCACTCTATATGACAGACTCTAGGTCCATCCACCTCACTACAAATAGTTCAGTTTCATTTCTTTTTATGTCTGAGTAATATTCCATTGTATATATGTGCCACATCTTTATCCATTCATTTGTTGATGGACACTTAGGTTGCTTCCATGTCCTGGCTATTGTAAACAGAGCTGAAATGAACATTGTGGTACATGACTCTTTTTGAATTATGGTTTTGTCAGCGTATATGCCCAGTAGTGGGATTGCTGGCTCATATGTTAGTTCGAATTTTAGTTTTTTAAGGAACCTCCGTACTGTTCTCCACAGTGGCTGTATCAATTTACATTCCCACCCACAGTGCAAGAGGGTTCCCTTTTCTCCACACCCTCTCTAGCATTTATTGTTTGTAGATTTTTTGACGAGAGATATATCTTTTTTTTTTGACAAGTGTTATTTTGCTGAAGATTTGCTATTCCCCTTCCAGTAGAGAATATTTTGTGCTCTTTTAACTCATTGAAAAGAATCTTTAGAGACGTTAGAAATAAATGAGATGGTGCTTATGAAAAAAGTGCCAACATTTTTATTGACATATACTAATTAATTGGAAAAGTGGCAATAAAAGAATATTGTTTAAATATTTTCATCACATTATTGATAGAAGTAAAGGGCACACCCACTTGAAAACTAACTATTATGAGCAAGATAAAATGCTAAAGTATGAGAGGTAAAAAGATAAGGTGTGGCCTTTACTCTTTTGACCTATCATTTAGTGGAAACTGGTCAATAATTCCCTATACTGTCAGGAATTTTGCATCTGATTCTCTTATTAATTCAAAATATAAAAGGCTAATCCAAAATATAGAAAAAAGGAGCACCATAGAGTATAATTTCAATGTATTCTTTAAATTAATTAAATTCTTTATTGCTGCAGATAAAATTTGACACTCTAGGTACTGATTTAAAGTAGTTGAAAGTGAGTCTAAATTTTAGTTCTGTTTTTCTTTTATTTACTCTTATATTCACCAGTATCAATTATATACTTTCAGAATCCAAAAGCAATTATCACAAAATTTAACCATTTGCTTTTCAAAAACTTTTTGTGTATTTTTAAAGTTTATATAGGATCCTCGTTAATTCTAGAATTTATAAAACTGATTCTTTCACAAAAAAATCAAGCACATGAGTTTGAAGTAAATCTTGTTTTAGGAAACTTCTTCAAATCACAGACATTTTAGTTATAGCAGAAGAAGGTCTTTAAAAAAAGTTTCATTTTCTTATGTTTGAAGATTACACAGCAAAGTTATCTCCATTCCAACCTCCTCCTTAATGAAAAGAGAAAATAACAAGAACAAAAACTATAGGGAATAATCCCCTTCATCTCTAATAAAACTGTGAGATTGTCAGCCCAAATAATAAACAATAAGGACCAGCATGAAAATTCAACAGAGTGGAATTTGGACTCTTCTAGAGAGGAAATAATACCAACAGACTTTGAGCATGGCCAAACCTCTTAGAAATACAGAGGTCTCTGACCTTAAAGATCTAATCAAAGACTTGTTTATTTGAACAGAGAGCTACCAGGATGTGGTGAGTCTTGGAACTATACACAAACTCTAAAAGTCACAACGAAAACCAATACTTTCTGGAAGAAGTTAGTAAGAGTTGCAAGTATTAGCAAGGAACATATTTGATGATTAGCTTGATAGTTGTACAGAATCCTTTTGGGAGTGTAAAGAAGTAACTAAAGCAGTTAACCTGCAATCTATTCACTCTGTTTACCATCAGATGCCCTGAGAGAAAGAATAGAAGGTAGGTGACCTGGTCTAATCTCCTTGTCAGCT
Organism: Pseudorca crassidens; assembly: GCF_039906515.1. Lineage (NCBI taxonomy): Eukaryota > Metazoa > Chordata > Mammalia > Artiodactyla > Delphinidae > Pseudorca > Pseudorca crassidens. Next base: position 90,938,376 of record NC_090297.1, read on the forward strand.
GGACTTCTGGGAAAAGGGACTACTGATATTTGCTGGGGGAACAAATTTTATCTCTGAAATGCCCTTTATAGAGTGTTCCTGGCTCAGGCTTACCTATAATAAATATAACCTAGAATCTATGCGGTATGGTGTATTTCTTGTAAGTTATACAATTCTCTGAGACATAAATGGAAATGTTTTATACCTTAACTGCTCTTGTTTTCTGAGGTAACCCCATTAACCTTATTTAGAAACCTGATCTATTGTTCTGAGCCAGATACTAATGACCAATGCAGGAAAATGGGACCTGAGGAGCTGCTGTTGATATCTCAGGCCTTTCTCTGTTTTGTCTGAACATCTTGATTGACTATATCCTTGAAATTATTATAAAAGTTTGATGCTGGAATAGGATCTCTGATTCACTTTTGTCTGATTTGATAATCCAATTCTAAGTGTTAGCTTGGGGGAATAAAATACACTCTCTAATACCATAAAGGAAATCTATAACATAATAAGTTTCATAAGGAGCCATATAGATTTTCTGCTCATTCTGAAAAGATGTTGAGAAACAGACAAAGGTACTACAAAGAAAATAAATGATCTTAGAGCAGATGGATTGATGAAAAAATGTTCTGAGACAATATACACAAAATGAAGCTGTCCCAATTCACACAGCCACCAAACCCCAGCATAGACATACAAAGCTTTTGTTGGATTAAGAGACTTATTAATAATAAAATGATTAATAATCAAGAAGGAAACTATATATGGCCCATGCTAAGTAATTGTAAAAGAAGAAAATGAAGATAAATAAAAAACAGCAGTACAAAATCAATGGCATTCTTGAAAACCAAACATAATTAGAAAAAGTAATTTAAAAAACATAATTTACAACAACAGCAAAACTATAAGGTACCTAAGAATAAACCTAACAAAGGTGGAAATTGATACTATAAAAATTCTAGAATGTTATAGGACACATAAAAAAGAATGGAAATAGATTTATACACATGAATTGGATTCCTGAAAATAAAATGTGCTAACTGCAATAAATATTCAATAGAAAAGTTGAAATGTAAAATTGAGGAAACCTTCCAGAAAATAGAGGAAAATGGCAAGAGACAAAAAATAAAATAGAATAGGTTAAAAAATTAGAGGATTATTCCCAGAATTTAAACATCAAATTATAAAGATTTTTTGAAGAGACTATATGGAAAACAGGAAAGAGGCAATTATGAGATCAGGGATATGAGTATACAGATTAAAATTGGAAATGTTAAAAGCAATGCATATTGTAATATTTCAGAAAATCAAAGGGGAAAAAGTGATGCTAAAAACTTCCAGAGAAAGAGAATGACTATGTTTACATATGGTGGATCAAAATTAGATTAGCACCAGAGTGCCAGTACAAGAGAGTCAATAGAGTGTAGATTCAGATTTTGACTGTAAAATTTATTTGCTAAGTAACCTGAGACAAGCTTTTCAATTTCTTTCGACCTCAATTTCCTCAACTATCATTATGGATAATATTACTTTTTCATAACTTTGTTATGAGGAATAAATAGGCTAATATAGAACATGGTATATAGGAATTCCTAAATTAATGTTAGCTACTTTAGAAAACTTACTAACAGTAACCCTGAAAGCTTGAGCACAGTAGAAAAATTCTTTAAAATCCTGAGGAAAATGATTTCCAACTTAGAATTTTGTAGCCAGCCATACCATCAGCCATGCTTTGTGGGGGAGAATAGATACTTATCACATGCAAAAACCTAAAAATATCTAACTCCCATATACCTTTTTTTCACAGAAAGGAGGAATTAAACCCAGAAAGAGGAAATTAAGATTTCTGAAATAGAATCCTATACAGAAGAGAGGCTAAGGGAATTCTCAATATAATAACAAAAAAAGTCCCAGGAGATTAGGGCTCCAGCAGGCTATGGATAAACCAGTAAATATGAGGTTAGTTCATTGGTGGAATTTGTGAGAAAGGTCTTTTTAGAAAAATAAAATAAAATAAAGTTGAAGGGTTTGACCTCGTGAATCATTTTATTGAAAAGCATTTTAGAGAGTTGTTGGAAGTTTGGGAAGACATAAGTAGATATTTGAAGAATGCCAAGCAAATAAAAAAAATAAATAACTTTTAGAAAAGTAAAAACTCTTGTCTAAGAAAGGAAATAAAATGTCATAATGCTTGGCTCAGAATGAAAAATGTTTACATAGACATAATATTAACAACAGTAAATTTGGATTTAATTAATAAAACCATATGGGGAAGATGGGAAACAGAAAATGTGCATATATGAGGGATGCATTATAGTACTAAATTATAATCTTATAAATTTGGAAATCAAGGCATAATATCTATAACATAGAGAGGGAGAGAGACAGAGAGACAGACTTTCATAATAGATATCTCCTAGAAAAAATAAAAGACTTTACTTTTCATTTCACATTCATTTCTAAATATCAATGGTTACTCAAATGCCAAAGCCAGTGCTAGTTTCAAACTTTTAGAGTCACTAACTACTGAAACCATTTGGAATCCACACTCTATTGTAATAATAATTTTTAAAAAGAAACAAAATTCTAAATTTTCTATAAATGAAAGAAATTCTAACAAAGTTCTGAGTTTTGAATTAGGATATTTCAATGTTTTTCTTTTTAAAGATATAAATACAAGTTTTTTCTGAATTTTTTTTTCCTATTTCCTATTTCTGAAGCCACAAGCATAAACTAATTTGCCTGATCCATCTCAGGTTAAAACCTAGGCAGTCCTGATGTAGTCTCCCCACAGTGTTAAACAGACTTTGGAAAATCCTGGGGAATCTGTGTCCTACTTCACTTTGGAAATATGGGAACACATATATTGTACAGCTTGACCAACATGGCAGGCAGAGTTGGTTAATGAGTGTTACAGAATCTGCACTATGAAGAAATAGGCACTCCTAGAGAAGGGTAGACTTGAAGGTGGGCTTAATCTTTGGCAATGACCTGTGTCCAGGCTATGTTTGACTCTAATCTCTCCCAACCTCCAGTGATGATTGACATATAAATAGGAGGATAAAGTTTCAGGGCAGGAAAATGCAAGTAAGGCCAGTCCCCTTTCTTGCCACTTAAGAGGAAGGAGCAGCATTCTTTGAAAGAATTCTGGAAGATGACAAGCAAGAACATGAGTAGTGGCTTACCACAGAGTTAGAGGCACTGAGGATGAGTATATAGTGGGTCACCCAGGGATAGAGGTGAAACAACTCTTCTTTTTCCATACATACCATAAAGTGGTGACATTAATGTTTCAAGGTATGTTAGAATTATCCTTATGAGGATTTTGTATTCTCCCTTTCTCTCACATGTCTCAGATAATACCTTACATCATCTTGTCCTTGAAATAGAAATAGGTGCACAGGCCAATATGGATTCCCTTGTATAGGTCTAGACCATTCCCAAAACCAAGGATTTCTCTGAAATCTCCTAGTTTAGGTACAAATTAAAGTATGTCCAAGAAGGTGTCTGTTGCTCTTGATCTTCTATCTTCCACCAAATTAGATTGAAGTCATATTAGATTTTGGAACAGGTTTATATCATTTAGTTCATCCTTGTTAGATTATTAAAGTCAAATCTGGATTTTAATACATGTTTTAAACTTTAAAAATGGCAGGTTTAGTTTGAGAAGAAAAAAGATTTTTGTTGGGAGTATTGTATATTCATAGAGTTAAATCATCTGTGTTATGCGAATGCTTTACATGCTGCTAGGTCAGGTATGTCCCTACTCTTATGCAATCAAGTCCATCATTACATGTAACCTAGAAAAAATGCTGACATATTTCCAATTAGGGTGAGTCTTCCTATCAAAAGCCTTCCTATCCTTTTTGATATCCTTCCTAAGCCTTCCAAAAGGCTTTTGATAGCCTTCTTATCAAAATCCTGTCCTAGATTTTGTTGCTTAAAGATGAATACTGTATGAGTATGAACCATTATGTTATGGACAGTCAAAAAAGCTAAGAAAATATGTTCAATATAATTGGGAAAGTGAGTCCATTTACAGGTCAGGCAAAGCTGCATTCTCATTATTCCAGAGATTTTGGAGGAAAAAATTTAAATGAGGAACGGGCAAGGATTCCAAGGGGGAAAATATCTCAAACAGCTTAGAAAAATATTTTCAAAATTTATTATTGCATTAATAGTATTTTATCTATTTTAATAAATATGTAATTTGAGAAAAGCTAATAAAATGTTAGGAGGAAAAATCTTCATAATTATTCAAATACTTATTTACATCTAAGCATATATTAAACCTTTAGCACCAAACGTGCTGTCTGACATAAAATAGGCTTTAAATGAATTAACTGATGAGTGAGTAATTGAAAAAGTATAGTTCTTCATTAGATATTAGCATGCAACCTCTGAAAAATAATCTACATACATATAGATATAGATAGTAAAATAATATTGATAATTGTGAATAAAGAATCAATTTTCACATCTGTAAAAATGTGGGTGTTAGTGTGAGATAGATTTGGGTATGAATTCAATTCCTACTACTTTATTGTGTGTCTGTGGGCAATTTACTTTCCACATGCACCTTCATGTTCCTAGCTAATAATTGTAAATAACAGCTAACTCATAGAGAAGTTACAGAAACAGCATAATATATAGGGCATAGTGCCTGCCACAATGAATGTGCAACAAGTTTTACTTATTATCCCAATAAAACCTTATATTGACTAGAAAAAAAAATAAATAAGGCATTTGTATAAATTGAGTAGATACAAGTCAATTTCATTTAATTACTTCAATTCTCTCTACTTAAACATCTCTAATTTTTAAATTTTATAAAATTAAATTTGCCTATAGTCTGAGTTAAAATTGTAAATAAACAAAAATTGACTTCACAGCAGTGATTAATTTAGTAATTGTATTACTACATGATATTTTGAACTATATGGCATATTTGAAAGAGCAATAAATTATAAGAATATGTAATTGCTTTTCTAATGTAAAGTCACAAAGAATATCTGGTCCAGGAGTGGTTACTATCAATTTCAATATTCAAAGGAAAATAAAAATTTAAAATCTTCTCGTTAAGTAATTTGAACGTTTCACATTTGATTAAATGAGAAAATTCTTTCAATATGTTACCTATATAATGATTGCATTTATTTGGAATATCAGCGCAGTGTGGAGTGATAAGAAGGACACTGGAATGAGAATTCAGAGGCTCTTAGCTACAGTATGGCTCTGATACTAAATAGCAGTGTGATCTTGGGAAAGACATTTTCCTCTACATGTCTCAGGATACTGAAAAAGATATTTAAGGTACTTGAACAGGCCTGCCTTCCATGGAGCCACTTTACAGCTAAGAAATAAATTCCCAAATCATAGAAGTTGAGTAATAAGACAGTTATTAGAAGGTGAAAATATATTATTTTAGTATCTGGCATCTGAATTATCTCATAGATAAAATCTTCCTCTTTAAGAAGATATCTTGAAAAACCACTGACAGAGTGAGATTCTGAGACAAGACCCCAAGAGTGTAAATGTGGTTTTCTAGGTCTGTACTAGAAAGAAGGAGATTTTTTTTTTCTAGGAAAGGACATAAAATTAGGAACTGATGAGGGAAAAGAGTTAGAGAAGCCAGTAAAACATTGAGATGACCATGGGGACATAAACTCATTCCCTCCCTACCATCCATCAACAGAAATCTTGACAGCTTTGGGTTTCCAAAGTAAGTGGGGATGGGAATATTATCAAGTCTTTCTAGCTCTCAAGGGGCAGGCAATCCCTAGATGACATCTGGCCCATATTTTGAGGGCCTATACAGGTTCATGTGAACTAAGGCTTTGGACCCCACTGCATCTTGAATGAATTCACCACTCTCAAACTGAGCCAGCAGTAACAAAGTGTTGGGTACATGGAACAGAGTAGAATTGTGTTGATCCTTAAACAATGGAATAATTACCACAATTAAGTTAATTAACATATCTGTCACCTAATATAGTTAACTATTTTCTTTTGTGAGTGTGGTAAAATGATTAAGACTTACTCTCTTAAGAAAAAAAAAAAAGACACTCAGCAAATTTCAAGTATACAGTACAGTATTATTAACTATAGACACTATGCAATACATTACAGCCCTAGAATTTATTCATCTTATAACTGAAAGTGTTATACATTCTCGATTCCCCCAGCACCCCCAGACCCTGACAACCATCATTCTACTATCTGTTTCTATGAGCTCCATTCTTTTTTTTAAGATTCCACATATAAGTGGGATCATACAGTTTTGTCTCTGTTTGTATGACTTATTTCAATTAGTATAATGTCTTCCAGTTTCATTCATGTCATCACAGATGGCAGTATTTCTTTTTTTAATGGCTGAATAGTATTTCATTATATATAGATATACCACGTTTTCTTTATCCATTCTCCCACTGAGGAACACTTAGGTTATTTCTATACCTTGGCTATAGTAAGTAATGCAGCAATGAACATAAGAGTGCAGGTATCAATTCAAGATACTGACTCTCTTTCTTTCAGATATATACATAGAAGGATTGCTGGATCATACGGTAGTTCTATTATTAATTTTTGAGGAACTATTGTTTTCCATAATGGCTGTACCAATTTACATTCTTAACAGCAGTGTACAGGGTTCCCTTTTCTCCACATCGTTGTGAATATTTGTTATCTCTTGTCTTTTTGATAGTAGACACTCTAACTGGTGTTAAGTAATATCTCATTATGGTTTTGATTTGCATTTTTCTAATGACGTGTGGTGTTGAGCACCTTCTCATGTATCTATGGATTGTTTGTATGTCTTTTTGAAATAATGTCTATTCCGGTCCTTTGCCCATTTTTAAATTGTGATATATATATATATTGAGTTGTAAGTGTTCTTTATATATTTTTGGATATTAAACCCTTACCAGATACATAGTTTGCAAATATTTTCTCCCATTCTGTAGGTTGCCTTTTCTTTCTTTTATTTTAATGTTTCCTTTGTTATGCAGAAGCCTTTTAGCTCGATACAGTCCCACTTGTTTACTTTTGCTTTTTTTAGCCTGTACTTTTGGTGTCATGTCCATGAAATCATTGACAAGACCAGTGTCACAAAACTTTTTCCCTGTTTTCTTCTAGGAGTTTTATGGTTTTGAGTTCTACGTTTAAATCTTTAATTTATTTTGAATTAATTTTTGTGAGTGCTGTAAGGCAGGCGTCCAGTTTCATTCTTTTGCATGTGGACATCCAGTTTTCCTACCATCATTTCTTGAAAGGACTATGCCTTTCCCATTGTGTGTTCTTGGTATCCTTCTCAAAGATCATTTGACCATATATGTGTGGGTTTATTTCTGGGTTTTTTATTCAGTTGCATTGATCTACGTGCCTTTTTTTATGCCAGTACCATACTGTTTTAGTTACCATAACTTTGTAATGTAGTTTGAAATCAAGAAGTGTGGTGCCTCCATCTTTGTTCTCTTTTCTCAAGATTGGTTTGACTATTTGGTGTGTTTGTGGTTCCATACCATAACACTGGGTCAAAGAAGAAATCAAAAGGGTTATCAAAAATAACTTGAGGGGGATTCCCTGGTTGCACAGTGGTTAAAAATCCACCTGCCAATGCAGGGGACATGGGGTTTGATCCCTGTTCTGGGAAGATCACACATGCCACAGAGCAACTAAGCCTGTGCGCCACAACTACAGAGCTCGCTCTCTGGAGCCCGCAAGCCACAACTGCTGAGCCGGCATGCCACAACTACTGAAGGCTGTGAGCCTAGAGCCCATGATCCACAACAAGAGAAACCACTGCAATGAGAAGCCTGTGCACTATAACGAAGAATGGCCCCTGCTCGCCACAGCTAGAGAAAGCCCGCATGCAGCAACCAAGACCCGATGCAGCCAAAGATAAAAAAATAAAAAATATAAATAAATAAATAAATAAATACATAAATAACTTGAAACAAACACAAATGGAGTGTTATCAGAAGCATGGTGGGGAGAAAAGCTACCTTTTTCTCTCCTCTTCAATCTACAACCAATAAAATACCCACAACTCAACAAAGGTACCTCCACCCAAGACAAAAGGATGTAGGAGGATTCTACACATCTGTGCATTTAAAGGTGAGTGGACTGGAACACATAGAAGAGGCAGAACTAAAGGAACAGAGGAGTTGGTACCTGCCATCCCAGCCCTCTGACCATGGTAGCTGAGCCCACAGCTTCAGAAACCTTAGCAACAGCAGGAGAAATGGTGCACAGGACTCCAGCCTCCAGACCACTCCAGTGCCTGTGGCCACAGGTAACTGGGCAGGCATGGCAGTGGGGCCTGAAACCCCATTCCTCCAGCTGTTGAGGTGCCCACAAATTCTACACCTCCACACCCCCCACTGGCTGTGGCAGAGGCCAGATACCTTAAAACACTGGACACAGTAGAGGTGCCTGTGTGACCCTGGTTTCCCCCCACAACTCTCACCCTCCCACCCCAGGGCAGAGCCTGTGTCTCAAGGGATTAGGGACAGGAGGAAGGAGCCCACCATCCCAGTGACGACAGGGGCTCTGGCGGAAGCAAGGCTGCAAGGAGCTCGGAGTCACAAGAAGCAACAACGAAGGCACAGAGCCATACCTCTTACACAGAAGATGGAGGCTGAAAAGTGCGAACTTTCAAATATTTGTAACCAGAGGCAGCTCACTGTAGAGAAACCAAAAACTTGTGTCACAGCGCCACCTACTGGAAAATAAAAGAAAGGACTCTAATTTCTAAAGTCATTTAACTTTAAATGCATTGAAAGAGGAGCAATTTGTCAAGTAAAATGAACAATCACAAAATGAAAATGAAAGTTCTTCAGAAATCAGACCTAAACGCATGGAATATTGTTGTCTAACTGATAGAGAATTCAAAATAACTGTCATGAAGAAACTCAACAAGGTACAAGAAAACTCAGAAAGGCAGTTCAATGAGCTCAGGACTAAAATTAATGGACACGAGGAATATTTTACCAAATAGATTGAAGTTCTAAAAAAGAACGAAACATAAATTCTGGAGCTGAATAACTCAATAAATGAGGTGAATAATTCATTAGAAAACATTGAAATTAAAGCAGACCATATGGAAAGAGAGAATTAGTGAGCTCAAAGATAGAAGTCTAGAAGAGAGGAAAGAGAAACAGATATGAAAAATTCAACAAGAGCTATTCAACCCTTTTACGAAGGACAACATTAGGAAAATGGTTATCTCAGAAGGATAAGAAGGGAGAAAGGAAGCAGGGAGATAATTTAAAGAAATAATAGCTGAGAACTTCCCAGACTTTGGGAAGGAACTGGATATACTAGCCCATAAATCTAAGAGAACACCTAATTATTTTAATGTAAAGAAACCTTCTCCAAGACTCATAATATTAAATTGTCAAAAGTCAATGACAAAGAAAGAATTTTAAAGGCAGCCAGGGAAAAGGATGGTAACCTACAGAGGAGACTCCATTAGGCTATCATCTGATTTCTCAACAGAAACCCTACAGGCCAGGAGGGAATGCAATGGCATTCTCAAAATACTGAAAGATAATAACTGTCACCTAAGAATATTCTATCCAATAAACATCATTCAGATATGAAGGAGGAATAAAAGACTTTCCCAAACAAATAAAAGCTGAGGGAGTTCATCAATACTAGATCTGCCTTATGAAAGATATTGAAAGGAGTTGTTCTTCCAGAAACAAAATGGTAAAAATACACAAAACTTTGAGCAAGGTGATAAATAGAACTAGAAAATTACAACTCTTTATCTGATTAGGTTTTTAAATACTTTATTATAGCATAAAGTTTAAAGGGAGAAAAAAGGAAAGCAAAAAAAATAACTACAGCTGTCTCAGCAAACTCACAACATAAAAAAAGGATAATTTGAAACAGAAATGTAAAAGGGGAATAGGAAAAGGATGGAATTCATATATATAAATGAAGATAAGATGATATCAGCAGAAAAGGGACTATTTTATCTATGAGACATTTAACACAAAAATCAGAATAACCACAAAACAAACATATAGCAGAGACACAAAGTATAAAAAAGAGGAAACGGATAAAAATATCATAGAAAATTACCAAGCCAAAATGGCAGACAGAAACACAAGGAAAAAGAAATGATAATGATCTAGAGCAACCAGAAGACAAAAGATAAAATGGCAGTATTAAGTCCTCGCCCATCAATAATCACCTTAAATGTAAATGGACTGAATTTGCCAATCAAAGGCACAGAGAGTCTGGATGGATTAAAAACAAGACCCAACTATGTGCTGCCTCCGGGAGACTCAGCTCAGCTCTAAGGACAAACATAGGCTAAAAGTGAAATGATGGAAGACAGTGTTCCAAACAAATAGCAGCCAAAAGAAAGCTAGTGTAGCTATGCTCACAGACAAAATATACCTAAAGTCAAAAAAAAAGGTAATAAGAGACAATATACAAAAATAAAGAGGATGATTCATCAAGAAGTACATATAGTAATTAATATATGCACCTAAAACAAGAGCACAAAAATATATAAAACAATTATTAACAGACCTAAAGATAGAAATTGACAGCAACACAATAATAGTAGAGGACTTTAACACCCTACTTACATCAATGGACAGATCATCCAGACAGAACACAACAAGGAAACAGCCTTAAATGAAACATTAGACTAGATGGGTTTGATAGATGTGTACAGAACATTCCATCCAAATGCAGCAGACTACACGTTCTTCTGGAGTGCATATGGAACTTTCTCAAGGATAGACCATATGTTGGGACACAAAACAAGTCTCAATAAATTTAAGAAAATTGAAATCATATCAAACATTATTTCTGATAAAAATGGAATGAAACTAGAGCTCAACTATAGGAAGAAGACTGGAAAAGTCATAAATACATAGATACTGAACAACATGATACTGTACAAGTATTGGGTCAACAAAGAAATCAAAGGAGAAATCAAAAATTACCTGAAGATAAATTAAAATGAAAATAAGACATATCAAAATCAATGGAATACAGAAAAAGCTGTACTAAGAGGGAAGTTTAATAGCAATACAGACCTCCCTCAAGAAATGAAAAAAATCTCAATCTAAACTTACCACTAAAGGAACTAGAAAAAGGAGAACAAATGAAGCTCAAGTTTAGTAGAAGGAAGGAAATAATAAAAATCAGAGCAGAAATAAATGAAATGAGACTAAAAAAACAATAGAAGAGATCAAAGAATCTAAGAGCTGGTTCTTTGAAAAGATGAATCAACAAACTGTTAGCTAGACTCACTAAGAAAAAAGAGAGAAGGCTCTGATAAATAAAATCAGAAACAAAAGAGGAGAAATAACAATGGATACCATAGAAATACAAAGAACTGTAAGAGAATGTTTTGAACAACTGTACACCAACAATTTGGACAACCTAGAAGAAATGGACATATTCTCAGAACCATACAACCTTCCAAGACTGAGTTGTGAAGAAATCGAGAATCTGAATAGACCAACCACTAGTTCAGAGATTAAAACAGTAATCAAAATCTCCCATGAAACAAAAGTATGGGGCCAGACGACTTCAGAAGGGAATTCTACCAAACACTTAAAGAAGATCTAATACCTATTCTTCTCAAACTATTGAAAAAAATTAAAGAGAAGGGAACACTTCCTAACTCATTTTACAAGGCCAATATCACCCTGATACCAAAGCCAGACAAAGATATCACACAAAAAAAGAAAGTTACAGGGCAATATCTCTGATGAAATGGATGCAAAAATCCTCAACAAAATATTGGCAAACCAAATTCAACAATACATTAAAAGGATCATACACCATGGTCAAGTGGGTTTAATTCCAGGGATACAAGTATGGTTTAACATTCATAAATCAATCAGTGCGATACACCACATTAACAAAATGAAGGATGAAAATAGTATTGTCTTCTTAATAGATGCAGAAAAAGCATTTGACAAGATTCAACACCCATTTATTATAAAAACGATAATGTGGGTATAGAAGGGATGTACTTCAAAATAACAAAGCTCATATGTGAGAAACCCACAGCCAACATCATAGTCAATGGTGAAAGGTGGAAAGCTATCCCTCTAAGATCAGAAACAAGATAGGGATGCCCACTCTCATCACTCTTATTCAACATAGTTTTGGAAATCCTAGTGAGAGCAATTTGGCAAGAAAAAGAAATAGAAGACATCCAAATTGAAAAGAAAGAAGTAAAACTGTCACTATTTGCAGATGAAATTATTTAATATATAGAAAACCCTAAAGACTCTACCAAAAAACTATTAGAAATAATAAATAAATACAGTACAGTAACAGGATATAAAATCAATATACAAAATCTGTTGCATTTATTTATAATAACAGTGAGACGTCAGAAAGAGAAATTTAGAAACAATCCCATTTATAATCACAACAAAAATACCTAGGAATCAATTTAACCAAGGAGGTGAAAGACTTATAGACTGAAAACTATAGACATTGTTGAAAGAAATGGAAAAAGACACAAATACATGGAAAGATATTCTGTGCTCATGAATGGAAAGACATAACATTGTGAAAATGTCCATATTACCCAAAGCAATCTACAGATTTAATGCAGTTCCTATAAAAATCCCAAGGACATTTTTCCTAGAAATAGGAAAAAATGAAATATTGCTATTTGCAACAGTATGGATGGACCTTGAAGGTATTATACTAAGTAAAATAAGTCAGACAGAGAAAGAAAAATACTGTATGACTTCACTCATATATGGAATACAAAAAAAACTAATAAACAAACAAATACACACAAAAAAAATATATGAACAAACCAAACCAAACAACAACAAACAAATAGATGCAAAGAGTCAGGGTGGAGGGTGAAATGGGTAAGTGGGATCAACTGTATGGTGATGAATGGAAAATAAATTTTTGGTGGTGAGCATATTGTAGGGTATACAGAAATAGAAATGTAATGTTATACATATGAAACATATAATGTTATAAATCAATGTTACTTCAATAAATTTTTTTTTAAATGACAGTGGATACAGCATATGAAATCTTACAGCATGCAGCAAAAGCAATTCTCAGGGAGAAGTATAGTAATAATTGCCTATATTAAGAAAAAAAAGGATCTCAAATAAAAAATTTAACTTCACACTTCAAGGAACTGGAAAAGAAGGAACAAGCTAAACTCAAGGTAAGAAGTAGGAATAAAATAATAAAGATTAGAACAAAAATAAATGATATAGAGACTAGAAAAACAACAGAAAGATTAATGAAACTAAGCTGGTTTTTTGCAAAGATAAACAAAATTGGCAAACTTTTAGCTAGAACAACTAAGAAATAAAGAGAGAAGACTCAAACAAATAAAAGCAGAAATGAAAGGGACGTTACAACTGATAACACAAAATATAAAGTATTGTAAGAGACTACTATGAACAATTATATGCCAAGAAATTAGATAACCTAGAAGAAAGTAATACATTTGTAGAACATACAACCTATCAAGACTGGAAAACATACAACCTATCAAGACTGGGTAAAAAATAAATAGAAAATCTGAAATAAATAGAAAATCTAAGCTCAGGGCCAGATGACTTTACTGTTGAATTCTACTAAACACTAAAAGAAGAATTAATGCGAGTCCTTCTCAAACTCTTCCAAAGACAAAAACAAACAAACAAACAAAAAAAAATCAAAGAGGAAGGAACACTTCTGAGCTCATTTTATGAGGCCAGAATTATTCTGATTCCAAAATCAGATGATGACATTACAAGAAAGTAAAATTACAGAATAATATCCCTGATGAACATAGATGTGAAAATCTTCGACAAAATATTATCAAACTGAATTTAACACACATTAACAAAGATCATACACCATGGTCAAGTGGGATTTATACTTGGGATGCAACTATGGTTCAATATACCAAATTAATAAATGTGACACACCACATTAACAGAATGAAGGATAAAAAAAATATTATTATGTAAGTAGATGTAGAAAAACATTTGAAAAACTTCAATATACTTTTATGGTAAAAAATCTTAACAAATTAGATATATAAAGTATGTATCTCAACATAATAAAAGCCATATATAATAAGCAGACAAGTAACATACTCAGTGGTGAAAAACTGAGAGCTTTTCCTCTAAGACTAGAAATGAGATAAGGATGCCTGCTTTTGCCACTTTTATTTAACACAGTACTGAAAGTACTAGCCAGAACTGTTAGGGAAAACAAAGAAATACAAGGCATCCAAATCAGAAAAGAAAAAGTAAAATTGTCTCTTTATAGATAACATGATTTTGTATATAAAAATTCCTAGAGACTCTACCAATAAAACTTTCAGAACTCATAAGCTATTTCAGTAAAGCTGTAGGGTACAAAATCAGTATACAAAAATCAGTCGCATTTTTATACACAGTAAACTTTCTAAAAGATAAATTAAGAAAGCAATCCCACTTACAACAGCATGAAAAACAATAAAATACTTAGGAATACATTTAACCAAGTAGGTGAAAGACCTGTACACTGAAAACCGTAAGACACTGATGAAAGAAATGAAGACACAGGTAAATGAAAAGATACCCCATGTACATGAATTAGAAGAATTAATTTTGTTAAAAATGTCCATAATACTTAAGGATCTACAGGTTCAACATGATCCCTATCAAAATTTCAATGGCATTTTCACAGAAAGAGAAAAACAATCCTAATATTTATACATAACACATGGTTTATTAATAAGTTGGATATTTGCTCAAAGGTGATCCATAACAGATTTATTTGATGGGTTAAAGTCACTAATATGCTCCATCTATATTGTGTTGTATAATATAGTTGAGCATGGAAATCCCAGGAGAGACTACATTCAGCTAGTAATTAGGGGATATTTGTAAAAGTGCCACCAAAATGATGAAGGAGTGGAATGCTTAGGAGTATGAAAAGTGAAGGATATAGAAGATTTATAGGCCCCACCATTAGAAATCAGACATGCTCCCAGAGAAACTAGTGTTGGTGTTTTTGTCCTCAATTGCATGATATCTGACTAGGTAATATAAAGACTCACTATTAAATGTTTGGCAATATACGAGCAGAAAGAAGAGAAGACCACTTTATTTGTGTTAGTTCTGGAGAGACTACTTGTTTTCTATATATTTACTCTATCTATAACTAGGTATTATTGTGAAAAAAGAAAAGAGAAAGAAAGCATTGTGTTTTTAGTGAGGAAGATGATGAGGTTGGGAGACTAGTCAGGATGTTGCTAGTGAAAAATGGGGAGAAACTGAATATAAGCAGTGTTGTAAAGATAGAAATTAAGGAAATAATCCTTACAGTATTCAGGAAGTAGAATTAAAAATGTTTCCTGATTAATGTAATATAGATGGTGAAGAATGATTTAAGAATAACTTCTAAAATTTGTGATTTAGTATAGAAGATAGATGGTGCCATCACTAAAAAGGAGAACATGGTGAATATGAGTGGAGAAGAATTAGAGAAGAGTTGATAAAGAATTGAAAAGGAATAAAGAATTGGAGGTGAATGAAATGGAATAAAGATGATAATTCAGGTTTGAACACATGAGTTTCTAGGTAGTGATGTTCAGTGGGCAGCTGAACATATAGATTCAGGCTTTATAAGAAAAATCTTTGCTGCATATACGTATTTTGGAGTCTTCAATATACAAGGTAGTTGAGGCCTTATGTGGAGTTTTACTTATATTTATAGAGTGAAAAGAAAGGAAAGGAATGGAAGGAAGGGAAGAAAAAGGAATGGAAAAGATGGGAATGGAAACAGTGAAGGTTTGGAAAAAGGAGTTTTAAAGAGGATAAGAGATAGCTATGGAGCTCAGAACTAGGACTTACTGTAACAAAAACAAAAGAACTAAAATAAGGAAAAGAGTCATAGGAAACATATAGGGGCAGAAGTGCTGGATAGACAACTGGTTACCTTGCCATTGGTGACCTTGGTAGTATCAGTAGAGTGGTGCAACTGGAAACCTCCTCTGTGAGAATCATATGGGGGAGGATTAACAATTTCAAGTAACCCTGTTTAGAAATCTAAGCTTAAATAGAATCAGAACATAAAAGTAATTTGAAGACAATATACGTGATATGGGCATTATAGAGTGTACGTGATTTTGTAAAAGAAATGTATGTTTACAAGGAGATTAGTAAATGTTTGAAAACAAAGTAGTTTTATAGATTTTAATTTAATTGTATAAATTTTTGATAGTTTGTGTTTTCACAGTACTGTGGCATTTAAATTTTTTAGCTTTGCAGAATTGCTGACTGAATTGAAATAGATAGCTTAGGTTCTCTGATTTCCATTTAAATGCTCAACAAGCTGTCACAAGGAAGTAGTTTTGCACGATTTATAACAACTTTAAGACATTTGCTGCTGTGCTATGACTACATCCAGTTATACGAAATATGACTTTCAAAATTACTTTTTTCCATTACCTGGACAAGTTAGGGTTAGTATAGAAGGAAGTGGCTGCCTAGATGTAGGAGGCTAATACAGTTTTGAACATTTGATACATTCACATAAATCCTCTGCACACACACAAAAAGGAAAAGTTGCAGCAACTGTTTCTTACAGATAGAACTTAATTAAAAAGAAAGAGTTAAGTTTTCAGGGTTGCATTTTCTATTTCCAAACCAGATATTTTTATTAAGTGGCAGTTAGAATTCTCAATATTAACTATTGAATTTCAGATGATTTCAATGCAATGAAAACTATGGCTAGTTCTTATCTTCCTCACCCCAGTCAACAGTATTGTAATTTAATCTTTTCCTACAATATCTAATTCGGTAACCAAAAAAAGCAATCAGTAAGAGTAAAATGATAGGAAAATCAGTTAAAAAACTGTTTTTCTTTAAATTTTAAGCTCCTTGAAAACTGAGCATCTTTTTCTCTATGATCCCATGAAGGCTGAACAATAATAAATATCCACTGAATTAAATTTTTTAATTCTTTCATCAATGCTCTTAATCTTAATATATTTCAAAATTCTTGGAGTCCTTTTATTACACTGACAATATGAAATTTAACATTAATCTGAAAGATAACTGGGTCTTATCCTCTAAATAATTCTTTTATAGCAAATAGATGTTTTTCAGACATTAAGTTGTTTTGTAATTCATAATTGTAATTTTAAAATAATCTGAGGATATTTCCTCCCTAAAGACTGCTAAATATAACCTTTTCTCTAAATCCACTGATACTTTAACACAGAAAATTAAAGAGAAGTGTGTTTTTTTTCCCCTAAGCTAGATTTAGTGGAAATGGGAGAGATTAAAGAAGAAATTCCTCATTACATAGGTTGTGAGAAAATAGAAAAATTTTCTCCTGGAAATCTGTATGTGGATGAATCACGTTCCCTTTTTACAATAAAAGACAATTATGATCCAGAAGCAGGAAACATATATTTACAAACTGGGAAGACAGTAAGAATGAATATGAAGGGTGAAGAATTAGGGCTGTTCATAATCATTTCAATGTGGATTTCCCCATAATTTATGTGTCTGTTTTTTAAAATTGGTTTTCATTTATACCAGAAAATACATTTATTTATTATCTAGATCTATTTCTGTCAATATAAAAATTCAAATGTGAAAGGACAATGAATAAAATTTTAAAAATTAAGGCTAAAGTAAAACTACACCTTATTTTTAATGTGTTTTAAGGAAGGAATTGGAGAAATATTTACTTAGCAGTTTAAAATTAATGAAGATTTTAGATTTTTATTTCAAAATTTAGCAATGAGCAATCAGATGTGTCACATGTAATCCTCTTATATTTTTTGAGGGTGAAAATAATACTGAATGTAGCAACAGAAAGTAGGAGAAAAAATTGGACAAAAACAATACAACGGGGCTTCCCTGGTGGCGCAGTGGTTGAGAGTCCGCCTGCCGATGCAGGGGACACGGGTTCATGCCCCGTCCGGGAAGATCCCACATGCGGTAGAGCGGCTGAGCCCGTGAGCCATGGCTGCTGAGCCAGCACGTCCGGAGCCTGTGCTCCGCAACGGGAGAGGCCACAACAGTGAGAGGCCCACGTACCCCAAAAACAAACAAACAAACAAAAAACAAAATAATATAACGGTGTTCTTTAATCTTGAATATTTTTTTTTGCATGACTACTTACTAACATAAAAGAATATGGTGTCATATATATTACCTATGATTCAGTTATATAAATATATACAATGTAGGATTAAAGTAAATCAAATTAAAATTCATAATTCTGGGCATATTTATAATGCTAAATAACAGTATATAAAACAGTATGTAGTGATGAGTATAGCATAAATAAGCATTTAATTATTACTTATTTTTCTATGAATAATGTTATTATGAAACAGGGAATGGGATGAAATGAAATTTGCAGAGTAAATGATGAAACTGAGTCTGAAATACATCCATTGTACCTATGCTGGAATTTATCTGGTTAAATCAGTGCTCTGTTTACACATTGCTGACCATCTGCTCTGTCACCTAAAGTGATCCGGTTATGAAACAGAATCCAAAGATATCTCATCTTCTGTTCCTTGTTATTTCTGCATGTCAACATAACTTTAACCAGCTAAAAAAAGTAAATATTCACTACCAGCTTAACCTCTAGGATATGTTAATGAAATTATATTTTAGATTCATGGCAGCATATTAAAACCTTTTATAATTAAAAGTAGTCATTTATAAACTTGCTACATCTTCCGTCAGAAAATGAAAGCCACTTTCTAAGTAACAGTAAATATGTTGTTAAATAATGACTAGTAAGTAAACTTTAAAAGTAAGAATTTGGTAGCAAAGCATGTGAATATATTTATATAAATATATGTATATATTTAATATATATACAAATTATAGGGAGAGATAGTGAAGGTAAATTATTCAAAGAAAATGTAACAGAGAAAAGCCAGATCTGACTCCATGTTGGATCCGTTTCTTTTACTTTAACCTTTGCTTCCCGTTGCTTTTGTTCACTAAAAGGATACTGTCTGTACATAATGGCCTGCCTCAGGGAACCCTCCCCCTCTGCCTGAATGTTAAACCAAAGTGCCTTTGTTCAGGGAAATATCTGTGGATGGCTGCAAGAAAGATGAAATGAACACATCCCCTCCCTGAGGCTGGCCATCCCAGGGGATATTTGCAAAACTATGGCCTTTTTACTTTACTTCCTCATCCCCTCCCTCTCTCTGTGCTATAAAAGAAACTGGTATCCAGACCCCCATAAGATGTTTTTTCGGAGACCTAGTCTGCCATCCTCTTGGTCTGCCGGCTTTCCGAATAAAGTATTCCTTGCCTCAACACCTCATCTCCGATTCATTGGCCCGTCGTGTGGCAAGCAGAGCGAGCTTGGACTCGGTAACACAAATACTTTTCTTGTAAAGTAGTAACGACATGTGGAGGAAGCCCTGACAAACCAAAGGAAGAGAATAAATTGACCTTCTATGCAAGAATCTAATGGACAAAAAGTCTGCACGTTTTCAATATGGACAAAAAGTCTGCACATTTCGCTAGATTAGCCTAGGGGAAAAGCACACTTTAATTTTCTGTGTTAAAATACCAGTGGATTTAAAGAAGGGGTTATATTTAACCATATTTAGGGGGCAAATATCCTCTTAGATTATAACTAGACATGAATTACAAAACAGCTGAATGTCTGAAAAATATCTATTTGCTATAAAAGAATTATTTAGAAGATAAAACCCAGTTATCTCTCAGGTTAATGATAAATTGCATATTGCCAGTGTAATAAAAGGACTCCAAGAATCTTGAAATATATTAGGATTAAGAGCATTGATGAAAGAATTAAAAAATTAATTCAATGGATACTTGTTATTGTTAAGCCTTCATGGGATCACAGAGAACAAGAAGATGCTCAGTTTTCAAGGAGCTTTAAACTTAAAGAGGAAAAGTTTTATGACCAATTCTCCTATCCTTTCACTCTTACTGATTGCTTTTTTGGTTACTTGTTATTCCTTTTATGGTCTAGTAAGAATTGTGAGAGAATAGAAATTTTCTCTTTTCCAGAATACCTTCCTGGTTTGAAGTACTCTGAAAAGTGCCATTCTCTGCTATTAAATTTATTTGCCAAATGTTTGTTTCTTGAGCCTGGTTTTGTCAGTCTTTCTATCTGATTATGTTTCTCAAGAGCAGCAGTCAGAACCAATGGCTATTTTACGAATTTTTATAAAGCCTAGGAAAATGTTTTAATATAGTGACTGCTTAAAACTGTTGATCATTGTTTGTCTGATGATTAATAAATAAAGGAAAATTGACTTTTTTCTCATTAATAAGTGATTTTATAAAGTGCCCTGAAAAACTCGAAGTGCATTATTTTCCTCATCATATCATTATATGGTGTAAGTAAACAGAGTCGGTTAAAAATAAAGAAATAAGGAGCAGAATTATGTTGAAATAGCTTGTCACAAGGTGGCACTGCTGTCTCAAATATGAGGCTATATCTACCCTTTCTCTTCTTCGGGGTGATCTTTTAAAATATTTAAAATGTTTTGAAAATACTTCGTATTACCTTAAGGAGTTTAGATCTCAGATAAACTTTTAGAGTAGCATCCACAATTAGTGTTACCTATTGGCTATAATTTTTGCAGATTTTTTTTTTTTCATCAAGATGTGTAAAATTCCCAGTCTCAAACATCCAACTTTGATTGAATTTAGACATACTAATCTAAGGGAAAAAAATAAGCAGACAGACATATTTCAGTCCATAATACTTCTATTTTTGACTTTCATCTCATCTTTATTGACTTCTTAAGAAAATAATCAATTTCATAAAAAATCATTGTTAGGGTGTGACAATCAACTTTTGTCCATTAAGTTAGTAATTACTATTATTTCTAGGAAAGAGAAAAGATTTAAGATTCTGAATTGGTATTTTGAAAAGAAGGCAGTGTCATAGAACTTACTACCAAAGCACATCTCGTATGCACAAAGTTTAAATCAGAACTGAGTAAAATACCATCACACGCTCTTACATTCTCTGTGAGAAATATTCATTGAGGCTTATTTTCACTGTACATATGATTTCTCTAGCTATAGTTACAAATACAGAGTATCACTTTTTTACATGAATGCAGTACTTTCAGAATAAAATATCTAAGCTATAGAAGCCAAAAGGTGAGAGCTGATGCTCATTAAGCAGGCTGGAAAGACTAATAAGAATAAACGTTTGCTAAAGGCAAACAGTCACCTTCATAAGTTTAAAGAGAAAAGAATAATGCTAAAAACAACCTTCCTGCCGGAAGTTACCAAGAGAGATAGAAATAGTTTAAAAGTACATTTTTAGAAAGAATAGCAGAACAGCTTTTAAGCTCAACAAATTGTATGTTCTTAAGGAATAATTCAAGTTACAGTTCAAACCCTGAATGAACCTGCTTGCCATAGGTAGATAACTTGTGTTTGTCTCTGGATTTAACACATGGTTTGGTCATGCTAGCATGCACGGAAGGTATACCTTCTGCAGTTAGTCTGGAATAAGCCAGTCCTCTGAATATTATTTTTTTATTTATTTATTTTTTTGCAGTACGTGGGCCTCTCACTGTTGTGGCCTCTCCCGTTGCGGAGCACAGGCTCCCGACGCGCAGGCTCAGCAGCCATGGCTCACGGGCCCAGCCACTCCGCGGCATGTGGGATCTTCCTGGACTGGGGCACGAACCCGTGTCCCCTGCATCGGCAGGCAGACTCTCAACCACTGCGCCACCAGGGAAGCCCCTGAATATTCTTATTATTAGTTACTTGGAAGTAAGAAGAAGAAAGAGGAAAAAGAGAAGAAAATAAGACTAAACAAAAACACAAGTCCCTCCAGTTAGAGATTCCTACATTAATGTCACTTTATCAGAGAGCCCCTTCCTTGACTACTCCTCCCTCTTTACCCCCAGTACGCAGACATGGCAGATATAGACTTGCGTGTTATGTCTCCCTCACTAGACTATAAACTCCATGAGAGCAGGATTACTGTTTTGTTCACTACTGCATCCTCAGTGTTTCAGACACTTAACACATAATACGTCTCTCAATAAATATTTGTTCAATAAATGAATGAATTTTCATACATCATGGATATATAGATATAGTTGCTTTATTTCATAATAGTGAGCAACCTGTAATAGATATTTATTAAACATGAATTTTGGGTGCTATTACTAGACAATGTTTGAAATCTGGCTTTACCTAACTGACTAAAACTTTTGGATGTCCTGTATCATTTTTCTCTAATCAATATGTAACATAGAACATACAAGAAATATGTCGAAGTTTGAGGAATCAGAATATTTGGGCTGTGGCCACAAAGGGGACTTGCCAAGTGGCATTTGCTTGGTAAATTCATCATATATTAGTTCTGACTTCAGTCTTAGACAGACAAACATTCAATCTTCTTATTCAGTCTTCTTACTGGAGATAATATTTCCTGAATGATAATTTAGCCAACCAGAACTTCTCAAATTGGGGCATGCTTGCCTCCTGGGAATAGCTGGCTGAATGCCATAGCCACTCCCATGGAGATGAGAGCAGAAAGGTACAGATAAAGTGAGACAGAGAGCTTTGGTCTAGGCCTAAGCTTAGGCAGGCTTCCAAACATTTTTCTCTACATGCTTCTATGGACAGAGATTGGGGATATAGCTTGAAAAAACTAACCTTGAATTCTAAGAATGTAACTTAAATATCTTTACATATTTTATAGTTTACTTCATAATATATCCATGTTTCTTTTTAAATAAAAATAATATTCTGACCCTCTTAATATCAAAACATGATGCTCTGCGTTGCTGTTCTCTCCCAGCAAGTGTGTGTGAAGCCATTTGTGTGTGGACTCAGATACCACTGACACACAGTGAAATAGAGTACTCAGCTTGGTAAGTGTGATTTAAGCCAACATTCATCCATTTATATATTTCAGCCACAAATACTGTGCCATGTGCTTGGGAAACAAAGATAAGCAAGACAAGTTTGAGTAACAAGCTAATAAATAAGTACAATGTGGTAATTTCAGTGATAGAGGTGGGCATAGGTTGCTGTGGGAATTGAGGGGGTGGTAAGTAGTTGAGCCTGAGTTAAGGGAAATTTTATTAGGACAAGCTTCCTAGATGAGTAGGATTCAACAAGCAGAAGAGACAGAGTAGAATAGAAGAGGCATGAAGAGAAAAATTAAGTGTATTTGCAAAATCCATCTTTACATAGAGGTATGCCTATTACCATGATGGCTATATCAAGAATTTGAACAAGAGTATTCCTAGAAAACATTTAAATGAACATTGCTGAAGTCTACTTCCCCCATTTTTTTCCATTTCAATTAAAAATCTGACCTTGTTAAACGGCACTTTTTTCTTTAGTTATTTAATACTTCAGTCTTGCTGGCTACGAGTTATTTAGTATTTTCTCTATTTATTCTAAGACTTTCTGTCAATATATTAACTGTTCTTTTTTTTCTGAAAGACAGAACTCACTATAAATGTATCCATCAGTTGTAAGGTGATCCAGATTTGAGATGTTAAACTGTTTAAAAAGTATCAAATAATGAAGGAAAAAATGATGTTCCTGTCTTACTTTATTTTATCAGAGTGTATCACTACTCTGATTATACAGTATTTAAATTTCAGAGAGTAAAATTATTTTGCGTTCAAGCCCTGAGTAGCACTTTACTGTCACTTTTGTATACTAGGCTTATATTTGTCATTATTAATATTAATAAATGTTTCGCTTTCAAAACTTTCCCCTCTACCTCTGCATCTTTCTTTGTGGAGGAAGTGAGGAAGAGAAGGAAGAACGTAACAGGAGTAAAATTATGTTGAAGTATGGAAAATTGCTGTTTCTTGAGATTATTGTTGGTACTTTGGGTACCATATTATGTAGTCTTAAATGATGAAGATAATGTAACCCAATATATAAGCATAAAATTAAGCTTAGATAGAAGTAAACACCTTTTCTCCCACCCACCTCTCCTAGTACACTGATGTAGTCAGTGTGATCAAGTGTACTCTCAAGAAACTATGATTAGCTTAATAAAACCCCAACCACATGCTACTAAATGGTATAGATCCCACCAAAAGAATTACTGGAATAGAAAATCTGAATGTCTGACCCTCAAATAAATAAAAGAGTCTAAGATAATGAAACATCATTGTGTTAGGTCAAATTCTAACATGGTCTTCCAAGATTCTCTCACATGGGGGCTTCTGGATATGAAGAGGTAGTTACTCTCATGATTAGGTTATCTTACATGAGACAATGACTTAAAGAAAGCAAAGTTATCTGAGATAGACCTGATCTATCAGGTGAGCCCTTGAAAGTGACTGAGTTTTTGAAGAAAGATTTTGATGTGAGGGAGGTTCTCAGGCTTTGCTTGCTTTGAAGATGGAGGGGACCATGTGCAAAGAATGTGGGAAGGCTCTGAAGTGTAGTGGGGTCATTTGTTGATCCAGCAAGGAAACAGGGACTTTAGTGCTCTTGCTGCAAGAGACTGCATCCTGCCTCAGCCACACAAGCTTGGAAGAGAACTCTAAGCTCCAGGTGAGCACAAAGCTTGGCTAAAACCTTGATTGTGGCTTTGACTTGAGATGCTGAGCAGAGAGCCTAACCTCACTCTTTTGGACTTCTCACCTACCTAACTGTATGGTAATAAATGGGTATTGTGTTAAGCCACTCTTTGTGGTAATTTATTATACAGCAACAGAAAACTAATACAATCATGAAGACCAGTCTGAATAACTAACCAACCTCTACCTTCTGCCTGGCACATACCAGCATCTCCCCACATGCAGTCACTTCTATCGGGCTTTTCTCACTTAACTAAAATTCTTTTCCATCTTAAAATAATAATAGTTAATATTTATTGATTACTTTCAACCTGCAGTACTGAGATATATGTGAATTATATCCTTCAGTTGTCTCACTGACCCCACATAGATGATACTATTTACTATTTCCATTTACTGAAGAGGAAACTGGAAGAATTAGATTCAGTACTCATCCTGATATGGCAAGTTGTTTAATACACACAGTGAATTGGGATAAGAATCCAGATATTCTGATTTTAGGCTCCATGTGCTTTGTTTTTAGAAAATGAAAATAATGTAAAATTTTTAAAAAAATAGTGAAATTCCATCAGCAAACAACCACCACTGTTAACGATTTAGTGATCATTCTTTAGCAAGATTCCCTCAACAAATACACAAATGTATAAATTTGTATAAGTGGAGTCATATATAAATGTCCTTTTATTAAAAAAATGGCTATTTTCTTATTTCTTCTTTTCTCTATTTCCTCCCTTTCCTTTTCAATCAACTCTTTATTTTTATTTACCTTCTCACCTTGTTCCCACCCTAAGTAATAAATAGCTTTGCACCTCTTTCTATATGCTTGTGTTATATAGATACATAAAACAAAATTTCCTCATTTTTTGTGTATGTGTATATATATATATATATATATATATATATATATATACTTATACATGTGTGTCTGTATATTTGTGTAATTTTTAGATGAGGTGTAATTTGTGTAATTTGTAAAGATGAGGTTATTTTATATAAAGTTATTTGTTTCTCTTCTTTATCACTTCAATATATGGCCACACAGAGCCTTGTGGAATATATTAATGACTTTATTTTATGAGAACAATGAAGAATATTAAGCTGAGAAGGTGTCAAGATTGGATTTGTTTTGAAAAATTATCTTGGTTGCAGAATAGAGGAAGGTTGGAGTTGATGCAGGAAGACCAGTTAGTCATCTATTTTGGTGGTCCAAGCAAGGAATTATAACGGTTTAGATTAGAATAGCAGTAGATGGTGTTAGTGAGAGGTCAGTGGATTCAAATAGATATGTAAGAAATAAAATCTATAGACTTCGGTGGAGGATTTGATAAGGAAAAGAGAGTTGTCAGTGATGTTTGTCAACGATTGTTTCCTAAGTTGTCAAAGATGTTTCCTAAGTTTCTAGAAAGATGGATGTTGGTTCCAATTTACTGAGTTGGTGCCATTTTCTTCCTGTTTTCCCCCTACTTGAGAAAGGCCAAGTTTGATCATAAGTTCAGTATGATTTTTAGGCTACAGAAATAGTAGCACAAGATAGGAAATGGGTAAACTTACAGGTGGCATGGCTAGGCCCTTTATCTGCTCTCACTCATGGGCATTTGAGGAATTCTTCAGCTGCCCTTAAGTGTTCATTCTTATGGATTTCCATTGAATTTTACCTGCTCTCTCCTTGAGGAAAGGAATGGATTTCTGTCCTCTCTGTAATGGTTTCCTCTCATCTCAGCTCTGTTTAGATGATTTTTTATTCCAACCAAAATAATCTTGCTACCCAGACTGGAATACACTGCAGAGATCTTCACTTAAAATTTTATACATTTTTTTTCTAATTACAAAAGAAATGCCTATTTGCTTAACATGTATACAGAATAATAAAGAATATAGAAATAAGTAGAATCTATATAGTCTACAATTCAGTCATACTACCTGAATAGTGCCTCCTAAATTGTATAATTTGGTATCCTATATTGATACCTACTGTTAGCATTTGTGCTTTTACTTCCATTTTTTAAAAAGCAAAACAAAACACTGAGGAACAAAGAAAATATACTGTATATTCATTTATACATATTTTCCCCCAATGAATACACTATGAGACTTTTCCTAGTTTCATTTAAATTTAGCTACAACAAAGAAGCTGAGACAAAAAACCCATAAACTTAAAAGGTACCAAAGTACAAGTGATGATCCCATTTTTACAAATAAACTGTTTTCATTTCCTATACCTACAAAAGTGAGTCAAAAAGTGAAATTGCAATAAAATGCAATAAAAATGTATCATAGAAATTGTCAAATGATGAAATGATCAAATGGTGAAAGACACGGGAAGAGTGGATAGAATTTGTAACTAGCTATTAAGAGATCTGAAGTTTAAAATTCCTTCTATCACTCATAATTCAGAAAGCAGATGTACCCAGGGTTAGAAAGTATAGTCCCTACCTTTCTTGGTTACTCTCATTTCTTCCTATTTCTCCTCCAAATTGGAGTATGGGGGATAGAGATAGCCAGTATTTAGTGAGAACCTGTAATTTCCAAGATATTATAATATATTCTCTTATAATTTTGTACAATGAAAATTTTACAACATGCACAAAAAAGAGCAAATAATATAATGAATTCCATTTGTTCATAGCTTTAGCAATCATCGTTATTTTCCTAATCTTGTTTTATACATTGCTGCCCTCCCCATTTTTTGTGCTACACTTTTTTTTTTTTAACATCTTTATTGGGGTATAATTGCTTTACAATGATGTGTTAGTTTCTGCTTTATAACAAAGTGAATCAGTTATACATATACATATGTTCCCATATCTCTTCCCTCTTGCGTCTCCCTCCCTCCTACCCTCCCTATCCCACCCCTCCAGGGGGTCACAAAGCACCGAGCTGATATCCCTGTGCTATGCGGCTGCTTCCCACTAGCTATCTACCTTACATTTCGTAGTGTATATATGTCCATGCCTCTCTCTCGCTTTGTCACAGCTTACCCTTCTCCCTCCCCATATCCTCAAGTCTGTTCTCCAGTAGGTCTGTGTCTTTATTCCTGTCTTACCCCTAGGTTCTTCATGACATTTTTTTCCCCTTAAATTCCATATATATGTGTTGGCATACGGTATTTGTCTTTCTCTTTCTGACTTACTTCACTCTGTATGACAGACTCCAGGCCTATCCACCTCATTACAAATAGCTCAATTTCGTTTCTTTTTATGGCTGAGTAATATTCCATTGTATATATGTGCCACATCTTCTTTATCCATTCATCCAATGATGGGCACTTAGGTTGTTTCCATCTCTGGGCTATTGTAAATAGAGCTGCAATGAACATTTTGGTACATGACTCTTTTTGAATAATGGTTTTCTCAGGGTATATGCCCAGTAGTGGGACAGTATTTGACTGCAAATCCCAGACACGTTATTTCCACTGTAAGAACTGTCCAACTGTGTTAGAAGTTACAAATGAAGCATGTTTTTTCATTACTTGAGACAAAGTTCTACTAAAGACAGTGCAACATAATAGTCATATATAAAATGTATCACAAATTTCTAGAAAACATGATATATTGCAGTCTATTTGATTTCATCAAGTGCCTATAATTGCCTATTAGTGCCTATTATTAGTGCCTATTACTGGATTGGGAGAATATCTGGATTCCAAAGCAACTTTTGAACTGGTTTTGAAGCCTTGGATAAATTGCTTAACCTTCATAACACTGTTAAATAGGGTTCTTTCTATTGCAATGACATTTACTAAAATTAGCCAAAGCAAAAGAAGAAATTTATTTGGAGGATGTTGGGGTATTTAATGGAATAAACAAGCATTGGGCAGAGGCTCAGGGATGCAGGGGTCAGAGACTTGAGTCCTGATGTGGCTCTCATATCTGTTTCTCTTTACCAGTTTTAGCCTTCTATCTTGTTGCCAAGAAGATTATTTTCCTAAAGGATAGAAAGCACAGCTGCTAACAATTTTATAACTTAGAGCCTATCAAAATCTAACAACCTTTGTAAAGATACCAACTTCTGGAACAATCAACTGTGGCCAGGGTTAAAATGAAATAAACTAAGATGAAAAGTAGAAATCATGTGGATGGAATGGGTGAAATACAGTTACCAGGAAATCTGGGGCAGAGGATGTTGTACAAACAATCACATACACATCCTCTAGGGGGACTAAATGATTTTATCTGTAAAATTAGATCTTTGAATTGCATGATTGCTTAGGTACCTTCTAATTTCTAATATATAACTCTTTTAAAGTCCCTAAATATACTGAAGGAAGTTTGTTGCTTTGGAAGAGCAATAGAAACTATAAATTAATAATAAAATGTCCCATAATGTGAGTTTAACCAAAGTTTAAGACTATAGTGTGTCATTTTTAAGCGTGTATCTTAAGGTGACAGGTCATTAATATGAAACTTTAATAAGAGAAGAAACCAAAAGCAGACAATTTCATTTTGCATTAAATATATCTTAATTGTATTGTCATACTGACATGCCCCACCCATACAACTTATGGTGGAGTAAATTAAAGAATAAGGAACTTTCTATGTAAAAACAAAGAATTTGTTTCTCATTGCTGATATTTCATATTTTGAAGTCCCAGGTTTATCATATAAGCTTAATGCTCTAACATAGCCTAAAAATTTGTGAAGTTTCACCTTAAAAGCCCAGTTTAAATATTTTTTTGGTATAGATATTTTATTTTATGTTATTTTATTTACTTATTATTCATTGAGTGTCCAGTGAATATGTTAGGCTCTGATAAAAAAATGTATCTTCAATGTAGATATTATTAGATATTATTTATTTATTTAATTTTAGTATAAAAATCTCCAAGCATATACAAAAATAGAGAAAATAATGTAATAAACCCTTATATATTTTCACCCAGCTTCAACCCAAACACTTTCTGTCTGCCAGTAACAATGCAGAACTCCCAGCTCTCCTGGCAAAGTGTTGTCAGGGTAAACCAGTTTCACCAAAATGTTTAAATAAAATCCAGAATCTCATAACATAATACAAAAATGTCCATGTTTCAATAGAAAATCAGTTATACTGCAAATGAGAAAGATCTAAACAATTAAGAACGGGATATCAATAGATGACAACAATGAGATGATAGAGATGTTAGAATTATCTGACAACATTTTAAAGCAGCCATGATAAAAATGCTTAAGCAAGCAACTAAAACACACTTACGTGAAAATAGAAAAGGCTAAACTATATGAGGCAAAAACTGATAGAACTCCAAGGAGAAATAGATGAATTCCACTATCATAGTCAGAATCTTTACTTCCCCTATATTAGAGGTGGACAGATCCACTGTCCAAGCACAAAATCATTTCATAGTTGATCTCAACAACACCAGCGACAAACTGGATATGATTGGCATCTATAGATTACTTCATCCAACAACAGCAGAATATACACTTTTCTCAAGCTCACATGGAACATTCACTGAGATAGGCCACATTCCAGATTATAAGATACACCTGAAAAATTTAAAGAATATAAAACTACAGACCAATCTCTCTCACAAACTTAGATGCAAAAGTCCTAAACAAAATATTAGCAAATTAAATCCAACAATGTATAAAAAGAATCATATGCCATGACAAAATGGGGTTTATCCCTGGCATGCAAGGCTCTTTTAGCCATCACAAATTAATTAATGTAATTCAGCACATCAACAGGCTAAAAATGAAAAAGTATCATATCAAAAGATGCAGAAAAATATTTGGCAATATCGGACACCCATTCATGATAAAAACTCAGAGTATATTAGGAATAAAGGAGAACTTCCTCAACTTGATAAAGAACATCTAGAAAAAAACCTACAGCTAATATTATATTTAATTATGAGAAACTAAAAGCTTTCCCACAAAGATCAGAAACAAGGCAGAGATGTCTCCTCTCGTCATTCCTTTTTGACATTGTTCTGAAAATCCTACCTAATACAATAAGACAAGAAAAGGAAATAAAAAGTATGCAGATTGAGGGCTTCCCTGGTGGCACAGTGGTTGAGAATCCACCTGCTAATGCAGGGGACACGGGTTCGAGCCCTGGTCTGGGAGGATCCCACATGCCGCGGAGCAACTAGGCCCGTGAGCCACAACTACTGAGCCTGCGTGTCTGGAGCCTGTGCTCCACAACAAGAGAGGCCGCGATAATGAGAGGCCCGCGCATCGTGATGAAGAGTGGCCCCGGCTTGCGACAACTAGAGAAAGCCCTAGCACAGAAACAAAGACCTAACACAGCAAAAATAAATAAATAAATTTAAAAAGTGTGTATTATTAAAAAAAAAAGTATGCAGATTGGAAAGGAAGAAATAAAACAATTTTGTTCACAGATGACATAACAGTCCATGTAGAAAATCCAATAGAATTTTTTAAAAACCTCCTGGAACTAATAAGCAGTTATAGAAAGGTTGCAGGTTATAAGCTTAATATACAAAAGTCAGTCACTTTCCTATATAACAACAATGAACAAATGAAATCTGAAATTAAAAACACAATATAATTTACATTAGCACACCCCCAAAATGCAATACTTAGGTATAAATCCTACAATATATGTACAAGATCTATAAGAAGAAAATTATAAAACTGATGAGTGAAACAAAAGAACTAAATAAATAAACTAAATTTATCATGGATATCATGGATAAGAAGAAGTAATATTGCCAAGTTGTCAGTTCTTCCCAACTTGATCAATAGACTCAATACAATCTTACACAGAACCCCAGAAAATTATTTTGTGGATGTTGACAAACTGATTATAAAGTTTATGGGGAGGCAAAAGACCCAGAATCACCAATACAATATTGAAGGAGAACAGTTGGACCACTGACACTACCTGAGTTCAAGATTTACTATAAAGCTACAGTATTCAGGAGAGTGACATTGGGGAAAGAATAGACAAGTAGATCAATGGAACAGAATGGAGAGCCCAGAAATAGACCCCTGTAAACATGCTCAAATGAACTTGACAAATGAGCAAGGGTAATTATAATGGTACAAAGTCTCTTCAGCAAATGGTGCTGGAACAACTGGACTTCATTAAAATTAACTGATAACCTGAACTTCATTAAAATCTTCTGCTCTGCCTAAGACTATGTAAAGAGGAGGAGAAGCTAAGCCAAAGATTGGGAGAAAATATTTGCAAAATACACATCTGATAAACAACTGTTATTTGAAATATATAAGAACTCTTAAAATGCAACAATAAGAAAATGAAAACTCAAATGACCTCGGGTATGGCAATGCCTTTTTAGATAGCACACAAAAGGAGCAATCCATGAGAGAAATAAACCCAAATAAAAAATTAGCCAAAGACCTTAACAGATACCTCACCAAAGAGGATATAAAGATAGCAAATAAATATATGAAAAGATGCTAAGTAATCAGGGAAATGGAAATTAAAACAGCAATGAGGACTTCCCTGGTGGTGCAGTGGTTAAGAGTCCACCTCCCAGTGCAGGAGACATGGGTTCGAGCCCTGGTCCAGGAAGATCCCACATGCCGCAAAGCAACTAAGCCCATGCACCACAGCTACTGAGCCTGCGCTCTAGAGCCCACGAGCCAGAACTACTGAGCCTACCTGCCACACTACTGAAGTCTATGCTCCTAGAGCCCGTGCTCTGCAACAAGACACTCCATCATAATGAGAAGTCCGTGCACTGCAATGAGGAGTGGCCCCTGCTTGCCATGGCTGGGAGAGCCCATGCACAGCAACGAAGACCACATGCAGCCCAAAATAAATAAATTAATTTAAAAAAATAGTGTATATGTGTCAATTGCAATCTCCCTAAAAAAAAAAAAAAAAAGAAAGACAAAAAAACAGCAATGAGATACCACTACTCATCAAAATGGCTGATATCCAGAACACATGACACCAAATGCTAGTGATGATGTGCAGAAACAGGAATTCTCACTCATTATTGGTAAGAATGCAAAATGGTACAGATAGTTTGGAAGACAATTTGGCAGTTTCTTACAACACTAAACACATTCTTACCATATGATCTAGCAATCACACTCCTTTTTATTTATCCAAAGGAGTTGAAAACTTATGTTCACACAAAAAACCTGTATATGCGTGTTTATAGCAGCTTTAGTCATAATTGCCAAAGCTTGGAAGCAACTAAGGTGCCCTCAGTAGGTGAATGGATAAATAAGCTGTGTTACATCCAGACAATGGAATATTATGCAACATTAAAAAGAAATGAGCTATCAAGCTGGGAAAAGACACAGAGGAAACTTAAATGCATATTACTAAGTGAAAGAAGCCTACACTATATGATTCCAACTATATGACATTCTGAAAATGGTAAAACTATGGAGACAATCAAAAGATCAGAGGTTGCTGGGGGTTGAGGTGGTGAGAAGACTAGGCAGAACATAGATGGACAGAATTGATTTAAAAACATGACCCAACTCTGTTTTGTCTATAAGAAACTCATTTCAAATACAAATTTACAGGGTGTTTTAAAGTAAAAAAAAATGGATAAAGGTAGCATGCAAACCTTAATTAAATGAAAGCAGGAGTGGCTATATTTATATCAAATAAAGTAAAAATCAGAGCAAAGAAAGTTACTAGAGACAGAGAGGAACTTTATAAAATAAGAATGTCAATCAACCAAGAGGACATGTAATTATAAATGTGTATACATCAAACAACTGATCTGCATAATATGTGAAGCAAAAATTAATATAATTGAAGGAGAAATAGACATATGTGTGATTATAGTTGTAGACTGTACTTCCTCCCTCAACATTTGATAGAATAAAAAGAATATCAGAAATTATATAGGAAAAAAATCAACACCACCATCACATAACATTCTAATCAACATTCGTAGAGCACCCAACCAACAACAAACTATACATTCTTTGTAAGTGTCCATGGAAGGTTGATCATATCATATCCTCATCCACAAAGTAAACCTCAACAAATTTAAACTATAGAAATTATAGAGTGTATTCTCTGAACTCAATGGAGTCAAGTTAGAAGTGAATAGCAGAAAGATAACTGGAAAATCTACAACCATTTGGAAACAAGTCACATTTAATAATCCATGGGTTGAAATGAAAGTCCCAAGGAAAAAAAATACATTCAATTCAATGTATTAAAATATACATTGAACTGAATGAAAATAAAAATACAATACATCAAAATTCATGGGACAAAACTATGTCAGGGCTGAGATAAAATATTGTCAATTCAATAATCTAAGTGTCCACCTCAAGAACCTAGAAAAAAGAAGAGCTAAATAAACTGAAAACCTGCAAAAAGAAGGAAATAATAAATATAAAAGCAGAAATCAATATCATTAGAGAAAATAAAGAGCTAGTTCTGTAAAAGATAAATAAAACTGAAAAATTATAGCAATGGTGACAATGAAAACAAAAGACACAAATTACTAATATCAGAAATGACATAGAGAATGAAACAGACCCTGCAGGCATCCAAAGGATAGGGGAATACTATAAACAACTCTGTACATATACGTTTGACAACTTAGGTAACATAGACTTGTTTTTGAAAAACACCATTTACAACTCACCAAATACAAAACAGATAATTCGAGTAGCATGATAACTATTAAAGAAATCGAATTTATATTTATAAAACTCCCAAAAAAGAAGTCTCCAGGGCCAGATGATTTCACTGGAAAATTCTAACAAATATTTTAAAGAGAACTAACATTGATTCTACACAATCTCTTCCAAAAAGTAGAAGAGGAGAGAATACTTCCCAATTCACTTTTGAAGGACGTATTACCCTGATACTGAAATCAAACATAAAGAGTACAAAAAAAGAAAAAAAAAAGAGAGAGAGAGAACTACAAACCTATATTTCTCACAAATATATACGCAAAAATCCTTAATAGTGTATTAGCAAATGAAATTTAGCAATACATAAAAATAATTATGTATAATAACCAAGTGGGATTTATTTCAAGGTTAAAAGGCTGGTTTAATATTTAAAAATCAAGCACTGTAATGCAACATATTAAACAGGTTAAAAAAGAAAACTCACATAGACATATAAATCAATGCAGAAAAGGCATCTCACAAAATTCAGCATGCATTCATGATAAAAAAATCTTAGAAAATATGAATAAAGAGGAAGATCTTCAACTTGATAAAATCATCAACAAAAGTTTACAGCTAACATACTTAATGGTGAAAGATGGAATACTTTCCCCTTGAAATCAGAAACAAGGCTAGGATGCCCACTCTCACTATTCTTATCCAACATGGTACTAAAAGTTCTAGCCATTTCTGTAAAGCAAGAGAAGAAAAGGCATATAGGCCATAAAGGAAGAAATAAAATTGTCCTTATTTGCAGATAACCATGATTGTCTACATAGGAAATTCTAAGGAATCTACCAAAAATATTCTAGAAATAATGAGTTCAGCAAAGCCACAGAAATCAAGATAAACACACAAAAATCAGTTGTATTTCTATATACTAACAATGAACAAGTGGGCAACAAAATCAAGAATACAATATCATTTACAATTTTTTTTTTAAACTTGTGTAAATCTGACAAAACATGTTCAGGACATGTATGGTGAAAAAAACACAACGTTAATAAAATAAATAGAAAAAAATATCTAAATAAATGGGTGGTCAAACTGTATTCAAATGTTGCAAGATTCAAAATAGTAAACATATCAATCTCTTCAAACTGATAAACAGGTTTAATGCAATTCGTATTAAAATTCCATCAATACATTTTGTAGATATAGATGATATCATTAAAAAAATTATATAAAAAGGCAAAGGAACTGGAATTGCTGAAAACTATCTTGATAAAGAATAAAGTGGGACAAATCATCTTTCTGACTTCAAGACTTTTTATGTAGCACATTAATCAAGACTCTGTGGTATTGGTGGAAGTATAGAAACATTTAATGTCTATTCAGTGCAACAAAATAAGAGTATTCAGAAATATACCATGCAAGTAGGCCCAACAGATTTTTAAAAAATTTTTATTGGAGTATAGTTGCTTTATAATATTGTGTTAGTTTATACTGTACAGCAAAGTGAATCAGCTATACATATATCCCCTCTTTTTTGGATTTCCTTCTCATTTAGGTCACCACAGAGCATTGAGTAAAGTTCCCTGTGCTATACAGTAGGTTCTCATTAGTTATCTGTTTTATACATAGTATCAATAGTATATATATGTCAATCCCAATCTCCTAATTCATCCCGCCCCCCTTTCCCCCTTGATATCCATACATTTGTTCTCTATGTCTGTCTCTATTTCTGCTTTATAAATAAGATTGTCTATACCAATTTTTTCAGATTCCACATATATGGGCTAATATACGGAATTTGTTTTTCTCCTTCTCACTTACTTCACTCTGTATGACAATCTCTAGGTCCATCCATGTCTCTACAAATGACCCAATTTCATTCCTTTTTATGGCTGAGTAATATTCCATTGTATATATGTATCACATCTTCTTTATCCATTCCTCTGTTAATGGACATTTAGGTTACTTCCATGTCCTGTTTATTGTAAATAGTGCTGCAGTGAACATTGGGGTGCATGTGTCTTTTTGAATTATGGTTTTCTCTGGGTATATGCCCAGTAGTGGGATTGCTGCATCATATGGTAGTTCTATTTTTAGTTTTTTAAGGAATCTTCATACTGTTCTCCATAGTGGTTCTATCAATTTACATTCCCACCAATAATGCATGAGGGTTCCCTTTTCTTCACACCCTCTCCAACAATTATTGTTTGTAGATTTTGCACAACAAAGGAAACCATAAACAAGATGAAAAGACAACCCTCAGAATGGGAGAAAATATTTGCAAATGAAGCAATGGACAAAGGATTAATCTCCAAAATATACAAACAGCTCATGCAGCTCAATATCAAAAAAACAAACAACCCAATCAAAAAACGGGGGGAAGACCTAAATAGACATTTCTCCAAAGAAGACATACTGATGGCTAACAAACACATGAAAAGATGCTCAACATCACTAATTATTAGAGAAATGAAAATCAAAACTACAATGAGGTATCATCTCACACTGGTCAGAATGGCCATCACCAACTGATTTTTCACAAGTGTGCAACTGAATGGAGGAAAGAGAACCTTTTCTACAAATGGTGCTGAAGCAATTAAACATCGACAGGTGAAAGAAAGAAAGAAAGAAAGAAAGGAAGAAAGAAAGAAAGAAAGAAAGAAAGAAAGAAAGAAAGAAAGAAAGAAAGAAAGAAAGAAAGAAAGAAAGAAAGAAAGAAAGAAAGAAAGAAAGAAAGAAAAAGAAAGAGGGAGGGAAGAAGGAATCAAGGAAGGAAGGAAAGAAGGAAGGAAGACAGAAAGGGAAAGGAAAGGAAAGGAAAAAAAGGAAAATTTTCTAAGATGGATACAGGATAAATGTAAACTTTAAAACTATAAAACTTTCAGAAAAGCATTAGAAGCAAATCTTCAGGCTCTAGCGTTAGGCATAGAGACTTTAGACATAACATCAAAAGCACAATACATGAAAACAAAATATGATAAATTGGGCTTTATTTTAATCAAAAAGTTTTGGTCTGGAAAGTCCCTGTTAAGAGAATGAAAAGATGAGCTACAGAGAGAAAATATTTACAAACTGCATATCCAAGAAAGGATTATTATGTAGAATACATCAACATGTAAAACTCGAGTACAGAAAAAAGAAAAAAAGCTCCAATTAGAAAATAGGCAAAGACATGCAGAGAAATTTCACCAAAGAGGATACACAGAGGGCAAATAAGCACAGGAAAAGAGTTTAACATCATTATCCATTAGGGAAATGCATATTAAAACCACAATTAGATATCACTAAATGTCTACAAAAATGTCAGAAACAAAAAAAAAGTGACAACACCAAATGCTGGTGATGATGCAGAAAAACTGGATCAGTCATATATTGCAGATGAGAATGTAAATTAGTACAACCATTCTTGAAAATAGTTTATTATAAAATGAAATATGCAACTACCATATGATCCAGCAATTTCACTCCTAGGCATTATCCCAGAGAAATGAAGAGTTATGTTTACACAGAAACTGTACACAAATATTTATATCAGTTTTATTCCTAATGGACAAAAACTAGAAACAACACAGAGTGTCTTTCAACTGGTGATTAGTTAAATGAATTGTGATACATGTATCACAATAAACTATTGATACAGTCACCAACCTGGATAAACCTCCACAGAATTATGCCAAGTGAGAAAAGCTCTTTATGAGACATTCTTGAAATGACAATATGATAGAATGAAGAACAGATTAATGGTTGCCAAAGATTAAGGCATGAGGGAATTTAATGTGGCTATAAAAGGGCAATATGAGAGATCATGGTGGTGACAGAAATGTGCTGTATCTGGACTATATTAATACTAATATTCTGCTTGTGATATTGTATTATAATTTTGCAAGATGTTACATTTGAGAAAAATTGGATAAAGCGTATACAGATCTCTGTATTATTTCTATAACTACATATGAATCTATAATTATCTTAGAATAATAAGTTTAATAATAAAAAAAAAAACCCTGACAGTAAGAAATCTCTCCCTTTGAAAATGAAACCTGATTTCTTTGTTGTTTTACTTTCAGGAAGAAGCAATATAGTATGGGCAATCTCTTTTAATTCTATAGCATTCATTTGTTATTATCCTTGATGGGGTAAAAATGTCAAAACTATTTTTGCATCTACTAATGAATAACATTATTATTAAAGAGGTTTGGATTTTTGTTTTTCCCTGTTGAATAAAGGTGAGGAAAAAGTAATTCAAATGAATTAGAAATAAAGGACATTTTGTGTATGTTTATAGTGTTCTGTGCAATACAGAGAACATCACAGTAGCAGAGTTTTATTTAGTAAATAGGTCACTGGGAATTCTGTATACTTCCAGAATGGAACTGTAAGTCATCTGCATTTTTTCTATTAAATTTTATATGTAGAACATATTATAAAATTCTATTTGTGTCACAAAATTCTATTTGTGTCACTAGCATAATATAGTTTGATAATTAGTCATTTCTTGAATAGCAAAACTCAAGAAAATGCCTTGTATAAAATCTACTGAGAATTTATTGTTTAAAGTATTTGGAGCCTTAAAAATATAAATTAGAATTAAACCATTGCATTTTGCAGACGTTTAAGACCCTTCAAATTATACTTGCCAATGAATCAAAGTATTAAATCTATTTCCACCTCTTTATTTTATGTTTGAGGCTCAGAGACCAAATGATTTGTTTAGTGTCACAAGGTTAAGGAATGTCAGAAGTGGTCCTCAGACACTACTTTTATTATCTTTTAAAATTCTTTCTGGACCCAGATTTTTGTATTATCTAACTTAGAATCATTTCTGGACACTTTTGGTTGTTTTATTAGAATTTAATGTATGTCTAAGAATTTTTCATAAGTTACTGTTGTCTCAATACTGCAAATTGAGAAGCATTTTTAATAAAACATTTGATAACAAAAAATGAATTATCCTCAAAAGGGCACAGAGAAGATGGTCATTGGTTTAAAATAATAGGGAATTTATAAAATGCTTAGTGGAGTTAGGTTGATAACTTTATTATGATTATTAGTTTAGTATCTGTTTCCAGATGCAATTTTATTTTATGGTGATGGAATTATAACAAAGAAAGATTGCTTTGGAGGTAAAGTTAAAATAACTGAGTATTGGGTTTCCCTGGTGGCGCAGTGGTTGAGAGTCCGCCTGCCGATTCAGGGGACACGGGTTCGTGCCCCGGTCCGGGAAGATCCCACATGCCGCGGAGCGGCTGGACCCGTGAGCCATGGCCGCTGAGCCTGCGCGTCCAGAGCCTGTGCTCCGCAACAGGAGAGGACACAACGGTGAGAGGCCCACGTACCGTACCGCAAAAAAAAAACAACAAAAACCACGATGTGAAAGAAGGGTGTGGAGAAGCCCTTCAAAACACAGGTGGCAACACTAAGGAAGTGAGGAGGGCTGTGGAGCTTGCTATTTGCCTTGGGAATGGCTCTTCTTATTTGAACTGATTGAGCTAATCAAAAAGCAAAACTAAAAAAAAAAAAAAGCAAAACTCAGTAGGACTTTTCTCTCATTTTTTAACTCAAGGAAAAAACATTTTAATACAGCTTTTTGCCACCTTTGCATATGATCAGACAAGAAGAGAGCTAAGGGCATTGCGGAGCTTAAGCAAAGTAAACAAATGGTTCTAATATTTTTTCAGAATATTTGTCTATGTCATTAGATGCTTCGTGTCCATCCAAAGATTGCTTCTTTCCTATCTCAAAGAAGGAACTACCAGCACTTTCCCAAGGTTTACCTTGGATGCCACTTAACATGTATTAAAGACTTTTTATTGTGAAATAATTTTAGACTTACAGATAAGATACAAAAATAGAACAAAGAATTCACCCAGGTAAAATGTCAAATGTCAACAATTTACCTCATTTGCCTTACCATTCTCTGTCTTGTCTCTCTCTGTATGCATAAGTGCCTGTATATAAATGTGTATGTATGTGTATGTGTGTGGTGTGTGTGTGTAATGTTTTCATCTGAACCAATTGAGAGGAAATTGCCATTTAACCCATTATTCTTGTATGCTTCAATATTTCCTAAAAGACTAGGACACTATTGTCTGTAATCACAGTACAATCATTAAAATCTGAAAATCAACACTGATATAATACTATCAACACACACTCCATTCACATTTTACCAATTATCCCAGTAACACATTTCATAGCAAAAAAAATCTGGTTTTTCTCCATATTCAGGATCTAGTCCAGGATTACATACTGCATATAATTGAGATGTCTCCTGAGTTTTTTCAATAGTTCGTCAGCCTTCTCTTGTCTTTCATGACTTCTAAGATTTGAAGAGTATAAGACAGTTCTTTTGTAGAGTGTTCCTGATTTTGGGTTACCTGATATTTTCTCATGATAAAATTCAATTTTTGCATTTTGGCAGGGATATTAAAGAGGTGATTCTGTGTTTTTCTTTACATCATAACAACATGATTCTTGATTCCTTGCATTACTGGTGATGTTACCTTCGATCACTTGGCTAAGGTAGTGTTTTGCCGGGATTCTCTGTTGTAAAATTACTATTTTTCTCTTTATAATGAGTAAATATTTTGCCACTTGTATACCTATTTAAATATCTTTGTCCTTAGTAAAATTTTACCCAGTCATTTTAGTATTCATTCGTGATTCATTCTTGCCTGAATAAATTATCATTATAATAATTTACCAACTGTGATTTTTCTAAGTCTTATACATTTATTAGCTGTCATTCTTACATAAAGAAGAACTTTCCCTTTCCCTTCACTTATATATATGTATGTATGTATTTATATACATGTGTATGTAATGTATCTATATACTGATATCAGCATGGGTTAGAAATTAGGGGGAAAATTCAGAGTAAAAATCTGAGGACTGTCTACTAGACTGGACAGTATATAAAAATATCTCGGGTGGACTGTTGCTCTTTTAGATTTAGTACAGCTTAAAAACATATATAATTATTTAACTTTACATCAAACATTAGCTTTAGAAATATATTTCAGATTGTATTTATGCTCACAAAGTAAAATGGATAAAGAGGTTTCTTTCTCTTGACCAACAAAATTTTTAAAAAATTACTTTCATTTGAACTAGCCAGATCAGTGATATCCAATAGAAATACAATATGAAATACGTATGTAATTCCAAGTGTTTTAGTAGTCACATTAAAACTATATAAAGAAAAAAATTTAATTAATTTAAATAATACATTTGTTTACCTAATATATTGAAATATCATTTCAATATCTAATCAATATAAAACTTATTAATAAGATACTTTACATGTTTTTCCTATTAAGTCTTCAGAATCCTATAGTTACTTTACACTTACAGCACATCTCAACTCATACCAGCCACATTTCACTTTTAAGTGTTCAGATAGCCACATGTGACTTGTGGCTACTGGACTGGAAAGCACAGATCTAGATAATTGAAATCAAAAGATTTTTAAAATCTAGAATATATAGATACTTGTTTCAGTTATCCACCTTACTTTGCATGTGCAGGAAGTGTTATTTCAAAATAGAAAAAGTAGGAAGCATAGTAAAGCTATAATCATAATACTATAAAAATTCCACTAAAGAATTTATCCTCAGAACACTGTAAGAATGAGATTAATAGAAATATCTATAATGGATTAAATTGAATTGAATGATTAAATTAAACCTTTTTTAAAAATACATATTTTATTACTATTTCTGTGTATATTAGTTTGTCCAAAACAAAACTATGTTTTAAATCAGTTTCTTAGTAGACTTCTATGACTATAGTCTTGCAACTATGAAATACTAGTTTTCAACATACCTATACTATTTCCCAAGTCCTTGAGTAAAAAGTGCATACATATACATATATACAGACACACAGACACATACATATATGCGTAAGAAAATCTGTACCTATTGAACCTTCTTGCCAAAATATATCCCTTGTCATTACTTTAGTATTAAATGATTTATAAATAAAATTGTCATTAATTTTAAAATGGTCCCACTTACATTTAACTTAGACTAGGATCAGTGATGTTGAAAGAGCATGTGGGAACCAATATAGCAAACTTATTTAGTAACAGGCAGCATCCTACCTATACTAGCTTATTTATCCATGTAACTCATTTAATTTTCACAGAATCTTATGATTAACCATTATCACAATTTATAGTCATTTTACATATGAGGAAAGTAATGCACAAAGAAGTTAAGTAACTCCCCAAATTTGCACAGCTAGTGATTGTTATATCTGAAAGTCAAACAAAGGCTGTCTAAAATTAGTCCAAAGAAGCCCTGACCGCCTCAGGTAGGATGAAGCAAAGAATGAGGTTGAATAAATTTACCTTGCACAGAGACTGTATCTGGTTACAAATGGAAGGAGAGAAGCTGGACTTCATGCAGAGATGCAAACAACCCTGATAAAATAACTTAACCAGTCCACACATTTAACAAATATGTATTTCTCTTTGCTAGGCACTGGAGTACAGTAATGCATAAAACATATGAGTTTACAGTTGAGGAGAAATAGGGAAAGAAAGCAAATACAGTCTGCCCTCCATATCCCTGTGCTCTGCATCCTTGAATTCAACCAACTACAAATCAAACATTTGAAAAAAAAATTCCAGAAAGTTCCAAAAAGCAAAACTTGAATTTGCCATGAGCTGGTCACTGTTTACATGGTATTTACATTGTATTTACAACTATATACAGAATTTACATTGTATTAGGTATTATAAGTAATGTAGAGATGATATAAAGTATACAGATAATGTGCATAGGTTATATGCAAATACTATGCAATTTTATGTAAAGGACTTGAGCATCCTTGTATTTTGGTATCCTCACGGGATTGGTTCCAGGGCCAGGACACTGTGAGATGACTGTAATTATAATGCAATATAGAAAGTGCTCTCCTAGGAATAAACACAAAATGATATGAGAATATAAAAAAATATACTTAACACAGCCTTAGGCATTAGGGAAGGCTGAAAGAAAAGCTGTTGAGTCCTGAAGAACTGCTAAAAGTTGAATTAATGATTGGCAAATATATTTAAAGAAACCTACAATATTACTTTCTTCAGGGTAACATCTCCACGTGGATCGGCTAGATGCATCTCAACCTCAAGATATGATTAAAGACAACTATGATGAAATAGAACCTCAGAATCTCATGTGGAAGGGCAAATGAAGAATGTTAACTGCTGAGTTAGTATCTACTCTGTAACAGGTGCTGGATATGCTCTCTGTATATGACTTCTACATTCCTTTCTTATGTATGTGCAATGAAGTTTCAAAAGGGTAGTTAACTTGCCCAAGATTAATGCGGCAGAGCTCTGACATCAAATGGTCTGATTCTTCTTTTTCAATTGAATAGTGCCTCCTTCCTTTCTACAAAATAAGGTAAACTGCCACTTGAGAGAAAATGATTTGCTTACTACTTTGAGTTATTCACAGAAAGATGAGAGGCTTATAAAATATCCAAACAAGTAACATTTTGAAATAGTCACTAAGGAGTTTCATCATATATATTAATTATATATGTAATAATATTTTACTTTTGAAGAACAGTGAATTTTTGTGGTATACAAAGCTCTTTCATTTCTCTTTTCTCATTAGCTAGCATAAGTAATTACAGACAAGGTAATGTTATTCCCAATTTGGAGATGAGAATGCAGACATCTAAATATATCACAAATTTAAAACATTGAGATATATACTCAGCATATCCATTGATAGCTTTTTTCAGATTCAGATTGTCCAGATTCAGGTTTTTCAAGATATTCTGTTCTTGTTTAACTGTCTTGTGATTTTTATTTACATATTATTTTTGAAAATTATTTATAATTAGAAGTACAATTAAGCTTAACAAAATGTTTGAAATGTAGCAGTAGGCAACTTAAGGATTTGTGTCAATAGCCAACATAATTTTTATTAATAATTTAAAATGATTGTATTTTTATAAAGACTAACTTGAAAAATATTAAATCTTGAATATGTTTTTATTTAAGCAAGTCTTTGCTAGAAACCATAGAGACTTACATTATGGAAGGTTTGCCAAACATTCTCTGAATCTTCTATTGTGGATGATCACATTATTTTATAGATGAAACTTTCCAGGGATTTTTTGCAGAACTGTTGTATTTTTCTGATGGATTCTCTTTTTTTTTTTTCTGGGATATGTTACTCAACTAGACCAATAACTAAACTAGAACAGTTCAAATAAGTCTTTTGTTAAAACTGAATTTATGTGAAATCAAATATCAACTTGATAAGATCAAAGTAAATAGTTTTCAATATTTTTAATATCCTTAAAATAAAATTGATATAAATTCTAAACATGCAATTTTTTTTTTTTTTTTTTTTTTTGCGGTATGTGGGCCTCTCACTGTTATGGCCTCTCCCGTTGTGGAGCACAGGCTCTGGACGCGCAGGCTCAGTGGCCATGGCTCACGGGCCCAGCCCCTCTGCGGCATGTGGGATCTTCCCAGACCG
This sequence comes from Pseudorca crassidens, assembly GCF_039906515.1. NCBI lineage: Eukaryota > Metazoa > Chordata > Mammalia > Artiodactyla > Delphinidae > Pseudorca > Pseudorca crassidens. The sequence continues at coordinate 90,982,949 of NC_090297.1, forward strand.
GGGCACGAACCTGTGTCCCCTGCATCGGCAGGCGGACTCTCAACCACTGCGCCACCAGGGAAGCCCTTCTTTGGTTTTTAGTATCATTTTCAACATTGACTTATGTGTCACTTAAAATTTTCAAACAAAAAAATAAATTTCTAATGAGACTTCATAAGGTGATAATCCAATTTAAACTGAAAATGATTGAAATTATTAGTCAGACACTGGTATTTTGGCAGGATGCCTAGCATGTTTTATTAGTTAACTTGCATTGTCTCTCAACTGTTAGTATTGTGATGATCACCTCTAATAGGTAAATAGGTCATAAATCATTTGTGAATTTAGCAAAAAATATTGCATGCCAAATACTCCATTTATCAATGAATTTCTTTATGTAGAAAAGTCAGAAAAATTCTGCTTAGAGCCTTAGGAATTGCACTTGCACTCAAACCTTAGCATAAAAAACAAAAAGAATTTGCCTAATTTTACTTCTTTACCGTAGTTTAGGGTAATATATTGGAGACTAACAAAACTTCCATGTTAAGGGTCTTTCAGAATAAATCTTTTCAGTTATCTATTCCTGTGTAACATGCCACTCCAAAATTTTGAGACTAAATGCTGATTAATCATTTCTGACCATTCTGTGTGTTGTCTGGGCTTATCTGGGTAGTTTTACTGCTCCATGTGATATAGCTGAGGTAACTCGTGTGGCTGCATTTAGCTGGAGCTTGTCTGGGATGGAAGGTCCGGAATGGTTTCTCATCCTTTAGGGCTTATCTCCATGTGATCTCTAATGATTCAGCACTTCTAGTCTGTACTACCTTACAGCTAGGTGACTAAATTCCTAGTGGGAGCATTCCAAGAGGACAAACTCCAATACACATATGCCTATCAATCCTCTGCTTGCATCATACTTGCAGATGTCCCATTGACCAAAACAAGACACAGAACCAAGCCTAGGTTCAATGTGGGAGGGGACTACACAAGGGCTGAAACACTGGGAGTCAAGGCTCACTTAACATTTTGCCATAACCTCTCTGATCCCTGATGATCCATTCCTCTCACATGCAAAATAAAATCATGCTCTCTCCAAGACCCAAAAGTCTTATCCTATTATGTCATCAGATCTACCTTTGAAGTTCAAGAGCCCACATCTAAATAATGCTCAGGGTGATCCCTTAGGTAGAGTTACTTGGGCTCATTTTTTGGGTGCAGAGACCTATAAACTGGAAAGGTAAATTACCAGTCTGCCCTCTACATAAGTTCATAAAATGGTGAGATAGAAAGAAGATAATCATGCTAGACACTCCCACTCAGAAAGGAAAGAGGAAGTAGAGACACATAGAAATTCTGGAATCCAGTCAGGTACATGCCACCAGTTGCCCTGCTCCAGAGGCAGGGGTTGTTTCTTGATTATACCCACTTCTATTTGCAAGTGGCTCCCTCTGGCCCTTGGCTCAACTCTGTGCCCCCCTTTTTGGTAAAAAAAATTGCTTTTGCTTGTAGTTCACTATGTTTCTCAGGTTGTTTCCTGCTGTAGAAAGTCAACGGCCCAAATTGTTTTTTTGTTGTTGTTTGTTTGTTTGTTTTTGCGGTACGCGGGCCTCTCACTGCTGTGGCCTCTCCCGTTGCGGAGCACAGGCTCCGGACGCGCAGGCTCAGCAGCCAAGGCTCACGGGCCCAGCCGCTCCGCAGCACGTGGGATCTTCCCGGACTGGGGCATGAGCCTGTGTCCCCTGCATTGGCAGGCAGACTCTCAACCACTGCGCCACCAGAGAAGCCCCCCAAATTGTTTGGAACTGTCTCTGTGCCTTTTAGTCTAAGCTGATAGTGCTTTCACTACTAAAATTCCATTTAAAATCATGTGGACTGTTTACATATTATAGTTCATTCCATTAAACAAAAGTCACAGGGACATATATTTTCAAGACAGATCTCTTTCTACTTTGAAATATGGGTTAATGTGCTTTGAGACAACATCCTTAAAATTCTTAGGAACCTTTGGTCTGGCTTGAGAATCTGAGAAGAAACGACTGGAATCTTTCTTGGGTCTTAACTAAGGGTCTTACATTCATAGCCTTGATTTAATCTTCATTTTGAAGCCGCATTTTACTGTTATTACCCTGAATTTCATTTTCACCTCTTAATTTGATAATCTATTGTCCACTGGAGAAGCTGGGAATGAAAACCAATTTTATATTCTAACTCAGCTAGTCTTCTGTTAGAAAGCATTTCATTAAGCTCCACTTGAAACCAAACAGTTCCTTCTTTCATTTATCTCTTTCCTATAAAACCATATCTTAGGCAACTATAAGAAGCCAATTGGCACTTTCAACATCCTGTCTGAAAATCTACTTAGCCAGAATCACAAAGTCATTAGGTACATGTTTTATCTTACAAGTTATCAAGGTCACTATTCTCGTTAATTTTCTATCAGTACATAAATTAGGTACGCTGTTGTCAAGTTTCCAATAACAATTTTATCACTGCTCTTCTAGCCAGGTTTTTGCTGCCTTGTCCCAAAGCCAATATTTTATGTTTGTATGATGCCAGCACCCCACTTTTATATAGTAGCAATTTCTGTTTCAGGTATGTATTGCTGTGGTAAAAACGCTCCAAAAAACTTACTGACTTATAAGAGCAAGTTCTTATTATTTCTTATGATTCTGTGGGTTGATTGAGATCAGTTGATTGGTTGTTCTGCTCCACGTGGCAAATTGGGTATTACTAGTGTGGCTTTATTAATGTGAGAGCTTAGCTGGGGCTAAAACAGCAAAATGGTTTCATCCTCCAGATTAGTCTAGTCTTTACTTCTTTTGAGGTAAAATTTACTTACTGGAGTTTTGGAACGAAAATGTGTATATATATATATATGAAGTTCTTTGAAAAAATTGTGAAACTAGTTACAAATACAGGTTTCTTACATGCCTTAAGACTCTATATAAATAAAATTCCATAGCTCAGCGCTTCTCAAACTTTTTTCTTTTTGGTATCCATATGGTAGTGGAGGATGTTCAAGTCACCAGAAGACCTGTGGCATCTAGTTTCCAAGATGGCCTTTGATGATCCCTGCCTCATGGTATTCATACCCTTGTTTAGTTCCCACTCACATTGTACCATGGTGGGTCTGTGTAAGCAGTAGAAAACATCAGAAGCGATGGAACATCACTTCTGAGATCCCATTATAAAAGCCTCTGACTTCCTTCTTGGGCACCTCCCCCTCACGCCGGCATCTTTCTTATCACTACAGGACTATGTGGTGGATGACTGAAGCCTCTTGTCAACATCTGTGTAAGTGAACTTAGAGGCAGATCCTTAAGCCCTAAATAACTACAGCCCTGGTCAACAGCTTGACTACAGCCAATGAGAGACATGAGCCAGAAATACCCAGCTAAGCTACATCCAGAAACTTTACCCTCAGAAACTGTGTCAGGTAATAAATGTCGGTTTAAGCTCCAAGTTTTGGGCAATTCACTTTATAAATAGTTAACTAGTATATAGACACAAAATACCTTTCCTTATATTTTATGAAAAAATTTCATACGAGCTCTGAATTTTCTTTTATAATATATCCAGGTTTTTTTCCTTATTTATTGTTTTTTAATAGAAATCCATTTTTAATTTATTTATTTTATTTACTTTTTTATTTTTGGCTGCATTAGGTCTTCATTGCTGCACGTGGGCTTTCTCTAGTTGCTGTGAACAGGGGCTACTTTTTGTTGCTGTGTGAGGGATTCTCATTGTGGTGGCTCCTCTTTGTTGTGGAGCATGGGCTCTAGACGCGCGGGATTTAGTAGCTGTGGCACACAGGCTTCAGTAGTTGTGGCTCGTGGGCTCTAGAATGCAGGCTCAGTAGTTGTGGCACATGGGCTTAGTTGCTCCGCGGCATGTGGGATCTTCCTGGACCAGTGCTTGAACCCGTGTGCCCTGCATTGGCAGGCAGATTCTTAACCACTGCACAACCAAGGAAACCCTATATTCTGTTTTAATATAAACTAAATCATATAGCTTACTCTCCATAAGGTAAACTGATGCTTTTAGGGAGATTTGCCCTCTTTATTATATTTTTTCTTGGGATCCCTGGTAGAAACATCTAATATCAAGCATCTTTTATTAAAAACTTCTAATATAAAGTGTGAGATGCCTAGGATTATGCTTAATGAGAAATGTCTCACCTACATGGAAAAACAACTGTAATTTTTCTTCCAAAAAGCCAAAAAAAAGACACAAAAATGTGGAAAGATAGATTTCCTCAAATTGAATCATAAATCCAATGCAATTCTAAAAAAGAAAATCCTAAAAAGGAGGTGGTAAAATATAACTCAGAGAATGCTAGCTCTAAAGTCAGAGCCGAATACTGACCCTAAAACTTACAAAAGCCAGTACGTAACTCTGTGCCTCAGTATAATTACCACTACTGAGTAAAGAAGGCAATCAAAATAAATAACGTCATCATTTTTATTGTGATGAATCTATTCTAAGAAAACACTTTCACACTTACTCAGAGATATATGTATAAAAATACTAATTACACTGTTCATAATAACAAAAAAATTCAAAACAATTTAAATTTCTATTATTAGGGCAGTCGTTAAATAAATTAAAATATCACTCACACTATGATATACTATGTGACTATTACAAAGAATGGGTTTTCTTTTATGTATAGTGATGTGAAAATTGTCCATCTTACATTAAATGGGGAAAAAAAAGCCTGGTGCATATCACTGTGTACATTACAATCTCATTTTTTAAAATAGGAATAATAAAAATAATATTTTAAAAAGATCTCTCGCTCTCTTTCTCTCTGTGTGTAGTGAAAATGAGAGAGGCGGATCTGTTTTTGTGTGAATAGGGACAAGATGTGGAAGATTTCATATACAATAGCTAACGATGTTTACCTTAGGGTAGTGTGTTAGAGAGGTAGACGGAGGAAGACTTTCCTTTTCTGCTTTTTATCAGTCAGGCGGTTTTCAGTCACAAGTAACAGAAAAGCAAACAAAAATTTGCTTAAGGAACAAAATAATTTATTATCCCATTTAACAGAAAAGCTAGAAAGAAGCTAGGCTTCTGGATTGATTGATTAGTCGTTCAGTTATGTTATTGCAGAGCTGTGTTCTTTCCTTTCCCTTTTGTCATCTTCTGTCTATATCACTGCTCATCATGACGGTGGGATAACTGCCAATAGCAGAAAGGGCCCTACACTTTTTCAAGGATGATAGAGATTCTCTTTCGCTGAAGAACAAGGATTCCAACAATCCTCTTTTTGTGTTTCAAGGCCAAAATTTGGTCACATAATGATTCTTAAGCTAATCACTGACAGCACCGATGCTATGATTCAACCAATCAGGCTCACCCCTTGAGCTCAAGTCAGTTGCTTAAACCACATTGGTGCCATTCAACAAAATGGTTGCTACAGTATTGTTACTATTCTTTATACAATAAGATGTATTACTTTCAACACTAAAATAATTTTTTAAAAGAATATTATAAATCTTGAAGATAAATGTTGTGTATGTTTGATAATCATCCAATAGTCTGCTAAAATTTTATTTAAATCTAGAAAATAGTTTTAAAATTTCTTAGATTATTATAAAAGGAAGTAAAATGTGGTAGGCAGAGATACTTATGACAATTTATGATGGAGAGGAAGATCACTTATCATTTGTATTTTATAAGATGGTATTACTTTGATAGTTTATCTCTAATTTAAAAATTAGTGAAAGGGCACCAGTATACTATTAACTATAAAAGCATAAGGAAGGGACATTTTTAACACTAGAAAACAAAGATATGTAAGGTAACAAATTTCTTCTCACCTTATGTAAACCTATCTTAAAGTTTGGAGAGGAGTGAAAAGAAACCTTGTATCAAGGAGAATAAAAAATAAAATGGCTTAAATATCAAATGTTTGAATGCTAATTAAAAAAAAAAACGCTCCCAATGTAGTTAAGAAATACTATCGATTAGAACTTTTAATATCTAAGAGGTAATTTCTAATAACTTCTATATCTTTTACTGTGGCTAAGGAGATAATAAAATTCAGGAGTTGAGAGGGCCAAGATAGTCACAAATTAACCAAATAGATAAAAAAATGCTAGGTAGTTATTTTGAAAATTCATTTGCTGCTTTCTATAGTAAAATGGTTTTAATGAATTACCTACCTGTTTCCTACAGTAGACCACAGCTCTACTGCAACTAATCTAGAGTTATGGCGAATTAAAACTGGATTTCTTAGCTCTTTGGAGACTATAGAATACCAGTTAATAATATTATTATGTGAAATGCAAATGAAAGAAAACATTTTTAAGTGATGAAATCTCCTTTCCTACTATAACAAACTACAACATATATAACAAAAATCAAATGGATTTAATCAGGTTTATCTGCCCAGAGTTGCCTCTTATATCTAAAAAAACAAGATTACTAATTTTCCCATGATGAAAATTTGTTTGATTTAATAAGAAATGAAAAACCCCTGATACTTTTTCAAGTTCTCATTTTTAGTTCTGGTTTTGCGTGAGTATGGTTTAAAGAGAGAGCATACTTTAAGAAAGACTGTATAAATACAATTCCAAATCATGCCTTAAAGTCTAGTGCTTGGTGTGTGTGGCAGACACAATCATCTCTTTGCAGGGATCTCAATGCATAGAAGTCCAATCAGAACCCCATAAGTACTTGGTAAGAACAGACTAAATTGTTCTTATGTTTGGCACCCAGTTTTTTTTACTGATACTTTGTTAACAGCATTTCACAAATGTATCACTTCCGAATAAGAAAATATCTTCAGCGGGGAGTTCTTTGTAAGGGAACTCCTGAAATGTAAGACCACATTCACATTATTCTAACTGCTTCCTTGCTTTCTTCTCCACAGAGCTCTTCTTTCAGGAAGTCCACTTGAGCCTATACCCTCCAGCCTGACCTGGTTTACATGCTCCTACTCTGTGCTTCATAAAATCCTGAGAATGTAATTCCATCACTGGACCACTGGTTAGATCCAGAATAATAATTTTCTCTGTGAGCTTGTGAAGTGACTGCTACTGACTTTGGAATGGTAGGATTTTTTAAAAATGGGGATATCAAAAATAAATGTTAAAGCAGAGACTTTTAAAACTAAAACATTTTCCTACAAAGTATGTGGACACTATGTAGTTGGAGAGTTTGGGAAGTGAAAACTATTACATTTCACAGACTTTCCCAAGAGGATCTAACTGGTGTGAGACTGGTGTGAATAAAGCAGTTGAGGAGCCCCACACTCAGCTTCCCAGCCATGAGTCACCAGTATTATGTGGATGAGAGGTAGTTTGACCACAGGAGCAGCCTATATACCCCTGCATTACAACTTTGGTGATGTGCCCTTAAATTCAGGAATCCAGTGGTTGACCCTGACTTCCATTCCTAGCTTGTTCAACAATTGTCTAAGCTATGGATTCCCTGAATTAAATTTCCTTTCTGCTTGATATACTTTGAAAAGATTTAACTTCCTGCACTGAATCAGAACTGTTATATACTCTTTGTTATATTCTTTACTTACATGGCTTTTCCCTTACTAGATACCAAACACGTTTTATGAATAGGAATAGAACTTGTCTTTGTTCATTCTTTCATTCATTCCTTCATTCAGTTATCATACTTACTCTTTGTAATTTTATGTCCTGAAATTACATAATAGTTGACACAGAGGTGCATAATAGATATTAACTTAATTAATGAATTGGTAAATGTGTCATGTCAGGTAATGTGTAAGGTATCAGAGATACAGAGATGAGACAATCTTAGCAATAATAAAAAGATTAATTACATTTATTAAGCACTTATTATGTTTCAGGCTCTGAGTATAGCATTTTACATGCATCGATTTGATTTTCATTTTTTGTGTTTTTGGTTTTATGTTTGTTTTCTAATCCTTATAACATTCCCAAGTGCTAGGTACTAATAATCAATTCCCATCTCACGCATAAAACAATTGAAGATGGAGGAGGCTCAGTAACTTGCTTAAGGTTACACAGTATTGGGATAGGTTGAATTTGAAACTAGACGATCTAATTCAATAACTCATACTGTTAATCAGTACTGTGGGATCCCTACTATAGTTGATGAACAGATCCATAAAGAGATTTACAATACTGCTTGATAAATTCCACAATACATTAGCAGGATCAGAGGAGACTTCTGTCTGAAGGAAGAGAGACTTAAGTACTGAAGTACAAAGGGTTAACAGAAGTTAGGAATAAGCAGAAGTGATAAAGGATGCAGTTTTAGGTGGAAAGAAATACATATACTACAAAAGGAACAAAACAGAAAACAGAGAAAGCGTTTCTGAGCAGCAGGGGGATAATTTAGTGAGGAGGAATAAAAAATAGATACGGAGAAGCAAAGAAGGACCCGCCATAAAGAGTCAGGTGTACATTTCTAGGGAATTTAAGATTTTTTGTGAGGGCCACATGGTATTATTGAAGCATTTAAAAACCTATGAGATTTCTATTATAAAGAGATCACTTTGGAGCAGTGTGGACAATTTAGAAGTTATTGAGTCAGGTGAGATTGGAATTGGAAATTGCAGTAACTCAAGTAGAAGTAAGTTTTATCTTTGGGCTCTCAGATTTGAACACAAGGACTGACACCTAACATGAGAACAATTCATATTCACCAAGTTGAATTAAGCCTGAGTAACCTAAGGGTCAGACAGGTTTAATTACTTGTCAAAACTTACACAGGTATCTGGTGGTAGAACTCGGACAAGCATCTAAACCAGTGCTTTCTTTTAACTTAAATATAACTAGGGAAAAATTGATTGCATATATGCCATTTGAAATATGAGAAATTTTGCTATGTGTGTTTAGAAATGTACCTGAAAATATACACAGGTGTACAGTTATGGTTACATCTCATTTCTTGTCTTCCCTTGTTGTGTGCTTATTTTCTAAGTCCATGGCCTCAAATATTCAAGTTCATACTTTCCCAATGATCTCTGAAGTCACTTTCCATGCTAGATACTCCTCCTGTTCCCAAGTTTATGTCTTCTAATGCCTAAGGGAAAAAAGTAGTGAAATAGAATAATAAATCTAGGCTGGAGGAAAAATTACTACCACCACCATTAGCTATTAAGACATGCCATTAGAAATCTAATGTAAAATATACAAATATATAATTTTCCTCTTAGAAAGACTAAGAGGCATCCATTGTTATTATGCTGTGGTATGTTTTCTTTACTGTTCTTTTTGCAGTAATTTTTTCACCCTGAAATACAGTGGTCTCTCATGAAGTACAAAGATTGACATTTCTATGGACTTTATATTGTCCAAGGACACTTCAAAGGCTAAGTAAATTCTATTTCTAATGCCCTGATCACTAAATTGTAAATGCTAGCAGTTTTAGGTTTTGACAGCTTTGGGCCCTTAATTTTGAATAAAGATTCTACCATCATGGTGAAATATCAGATGCTACACATTAGTAGTGGGCTAAAAAATCTATAGTATCAGATTTACCAAAACAGATTTTATGACGATTTGGCTAGTTCTGGAGGTAGAATTTGCTTAAATATACTATGGCATGTGAAATTATTTGAAATTAAATGTCCAATAAATTTTAATACAATTGCCTTGTTTTCACAGACAAATCTAGGGCAATGTATTTGGAAAGAAAATTTTATAATTTACTTAAAAATATCCAAGCGTAATATGTAACCCTTTTGGTCTTCAAGAGGTCAAAGGGTTATCTTTGCTTAGATATTTATAATTATTTTATACTTTCTCTTCTATTGACTGGTTTGAAAAAGACAAAAGAAAATTAAAATTGAAAAGGAATCAAAGCACTTGTTCTAACTGAGCATCAGAGACACAAGCCTAGGGTACACCTGCATAACAGTAAATGTTCTTTTGCAGTTAACACCTGAGTTTTTCTATTTATAGAAAGATATCACAAGTCTAAACACAGAGGAAAATGGCTCACAAATCCAATAAGAGTTGGATTGGATTGCACAACTTCTAGCAATATCAGGGGATTTTCATCCAATATATTTGCCAACAAATCAATAATATGAGTAAATCCTTCTGCATTGTGGGCAATCAAATGCTCACTGACAGGTACTACTACCTAAATTAATATAATCCCAGAAGTGATCTGTCTGTGTCAAACATAATACCACTGAGGCTTAAAATTCACATGTGATAAGTTGGAGGATATTTCTTAATAATGGTTTAAACAAAAGGAAATTAAGTGAAAATTCTGAATAAAATGTTCCCACATTTAGTGGGCTCAGTTTAAATTGCTCTTGTCTCTAGATGGCATGTTTCCTGCTGTCCATATTTCTTTACACAGTACACTCAAATAAAGTAGGAAGTATTTTTAAAATATATTACTTGTCTCACTAAAACTTATGACTTTATCCTGCAACTGTTTGTTATAAAGATTGTGTTGAGTATCAGGGCTCATTGAAATGGCTCCTACCACTCACACTTTCAGACTCAGATTAAAAGTCACCACTTCGCTGAAACCTATGAAGACTCCCCCAGGAAAATGTGACATTCTTCTTTGCTTCTTGTAGCACTTATCACACTATTTTATAACCACTCTTTCTAGCCTTTGAGTGTAGCATAAGGATCTGGCACATATTTTACTAAGTAAACGTGAATGTCATATCAAATACGCAATGGAGCATAAGAACAACATATGCCATATAGTTTAATGATGGTATTATTTTCTTAAAAATATAATTTTACTTTGAAGATCAAGGTTTGACGTGGAAGATAGTCAAATGCAAAGAAAAGCCATGTTATAATTGTTTAAGTTGACACTTCCAGAGTTTGTCAATATGTTAGCACTGTGATCTACTTGCTAGGAGGATTATGAATACAATTATATAAAAGTTTGAGCAGCTATTACCTACCAGGCACAGTATTAGGTGCTAGGGTAATAGATGAATAAGGCAGAGTAGTTGATCTTAAGGAAATAACTATTGAGTAAAGGAGACCTCCTATTCTCAGAAGTCTTTAAGCTAGTTAGAAATATATTCTATGTGTATCATTTATTTATTATTTCTATTGAATAATACTGATGCTGAAGGAAACAAAGTAAGGATAATACGACATTCCAAAAACCCATTTTTCCTCCTTAGAAAGAGAACTATAATTGTTTGTCTAGCTTGACTCAAATATAAGAACCTGGCCTAAAAGTCTTTATTCATGAAGTGTAACATATATGACATTTTAAAACTTTGGCTGGCCATATCTGAGGTGGGGTGAGGGGCGAGAGATAGATATAGAAAGAAGGAAGATGAAGAGGATAAAGAGGAAATGAAGAAGGAAAAGGAAAAGAAAGTAAGGTAGAGCTTAGTTTTTTGAAAAAGGAAAATAATAAGAATAAGATTAAAGAGACTTGAGAGGAGAGATAAAAGGAAAGAAAAGGGGAAAGAGGAAAACAAAAAAGGAAAATAGTGGATAGGAATAGTCTAATCTAGACAAAGGAGGCCAGTACAGACACAGAAGTCAAAAAGCCAAAAGAATCAGCTAAAATAGTTGATTCTAAGGTTTCTTAAGGTTGAAAAATGGGGGGTGATATATGCAGGGGACAATTACATTTGTGTGAAGGCTTTTGAATTATTTAACTGTTTGAATTATGTGAATGTGTAACTTGGACTAAAATAAAACCTAAAATTAAAATCCTCCCTTAACCTTTAACTTTTCCATTCACCAACCCTTTCTCTCCTCCTTTTTATGGCAATATACCTTAAAAGTTTTCTATAAGTACTCTTACTTCACCTATCCTATTCTTTTTTCAAACCACTTCAATCTTCAGTCTCCAGTACTCTACTGAATTGGCTCTTGTCAAAGCCAATTATGACCTTCATCTTGCCAAAATCAATGTTTCATTGCAAATCATCTTATTTGACTTATCAATAACATTTGACACAGTTGAGATATCAGGTTACTCCCTCCATATGTTTTTATCTAAACGGTATCTGGAACAAATAGATGCTTAGGAAAAGCTTTGTTTTATAAATAAGTGAACATATTGTTTTCATTCTTCCACATGAAAGGAGAATTAAAAAGTCCTTAAGATGTCTTGAAAAAGTGTACAATTCTCTCAATGCATCTCTTTTCAGTCCCCCTTAAAAATCCTGGACTCTCACAATACTAAACCACTTGTAGGCCACTGAGGTGAAATGTTGGCTCATACCCTTTAAAAATTTTTTGGGGGGACATTCCTGGCAGTCCAGTGGTTAGACTCTGCACTTCCACTGCAGGGGATGCAGGTTCGATCCCAGGTTGGGGAACTAAGATCCTTCATGCTGCTCAACGTGGCCAAAAATTAAAAAGAAAAAAAGTATTGAAGTATGGTTGATTTACAATGCTGTGTCAGTTTCAGGTGTACAGCAAAGTGATTCAGGTCTATATATACAAATATATATATATATATATATATATATATATATATATATATATATACATCTTTTTCAGATTCTTCTACATCAGATTTTTACAAGATACTGAATACAGTTCCCTGTGCTATAAGTGGGTCCTTGTTGTTTATCTATATTATATATAGTAGCATGTAGATGATATGTTAATCCTAAACTCTTAATTTATCCCTCCCCCTCCTTTCCCCTTTGGTAACCATGTTTGTTTTCTATGTCTGAGAGTCTATTTCTGGTTTGTAAATAGGTTCAATTATACACTTTTTTTCTTTAGATGCCCCGTATAAGTGATATCATATGTTATTTATCTTTCTCTGTCTGACTGGCTCATACCTCTATACATTTGTAAGTAGCTGTTATTCCTTTTACCTAGGGTTTTTTTCCTTCACTCCATGAAGAATTCCAACCTGCCTCCACAAAAGTATTACCTCCTGAAATAATTTGATACTTCCTCTTTCCCTACCCTATGACTAGATTTAGTCTTTCTCTCACCTGCACTGTCTTAGCACCCTTTACATATCCCTAGTATCCAACATTCGTTACATTGTTTTGTCACTTTTTGCTTTATTTTATGACTTTTTAGATTGGGAAATCTTGGAGGATGCATATTTTTATCTTGTTTACATTTGTATACCTAGAATTTATAACTGTGTATACATACTGTGTAATTCACTATGTAATTACATACTATGTAATACAGATCTGATTGAACCTCTCTAGAGAGAATGTGTTTTCATGCAATCTATACAGTGTTAAATCAGAATTCAATATGTCTTTGTATTATTAAATGGCAATTATGATTTCTATAATGATAGCGAACTATTTAGATTTTACTGAAGATTAAGTGGGAAGGTAGAAGTTACATCATATAGTATTTCTTACTTTTTCTCCAAACATCTTTTTCATCTCTCTATTCCCAGAGTAACTTCTTGGTTACTGATTCTTTCTTAATCTTTTCCCTACTCTCTCTCCAAACCTCACTGGCTCTAACCTTTTATACTACTGACATCTTCTCTCTTATTTTTTTAAGTAGCAAACAATTTAGCTTTAACTTTGCTTCTTTACTCTTCTATCCTAATTCTGACTACGCTATGCCAGCAATAAAAAAAATTCACATTTCCTGAAAATCTGTGTATTTTAAATATAAACAAGATTGTCCTTATTACCAGGATTTTTCTTTCTTTTCTATTTATTTTCTTTCATTCTAATAAATAATTAAAATGCTGTTAGAGGTACGAGTAATTATATATTCATTTTGCATGTTGTCCTTAATGAATTCTTTAGATGTCAGGTCTACTTGATCTTCTAATGTTAATAACTGCTGACAACTAGAACCATCCTCAGTGGGTCTTGTGTAGTTGGGATATAGGATATGTTGTATGAGAAAGAAACCCACATAACAGTGGCTTAAATGAGTTAGAAATATCCTTTCCTTTCATGTAATGAAATGAAAATAGATTAAAGTCTGGTTTGGCAGGTATGCTCCATAAAGTTTTCTAAGGACCTTGCATTTACTATGCTATTGCTTCATGATAGAAAATTGCCCTTATCCTGCAAAAATAAGAATAGCACAAATAACAAGTATATCCTTTTTGTGAACAGTCTGAGAGTAAATTGCATACATCATGGCCTTCACCCCTAAAAACTTCAGTGGGATTTCTTAAGAATAAAGATATTCTTGTTTATTACCACAAAAAGAAAAGAAAAAAAAGAAAACTGCCCTTATCTTGTATGGTCCCAAATGTACCATCATCACATTCACATTCCAGGCAATGGAATGGAGGAAAGAATGGAATAAGAAATTCATACCCCTTCCTTTAAAGGGTAAAATTAAGAATTGCTCACATTATTTTTGCAAACATCACATTGCCCAGAATTTAATCATCTCTCTAAACTTAGCTGCAAGAGAGGCTGGGAGATTTAGACTTTATTCTAGTCAGCCATTGGTCTAACTAATGTATACTTAAAAATGATTAAGATAGTAAATTTTATGTTATATGTATTTAACCACAATAAAAAAAAGAAATCTTTGCCTAAGACAAAGTCACAAGGATTGTATCTTGTACTTTCTTCTAGAAGTTGTACAGTTTTAGGTTTTACACTTGGATCTATGATATATTTTGAGTTAATTTTTTCACATGATGAGATATATGGGTCAAGGTTCACTTTTTCAGTTTATGGGTATCTAATTTTTCCAGCATCATTTGCTGAAATGTTGTGATGTTTTTATAAATAGAATATTTTTACATTTTTGCTCAATTAAGCATATCAATCTTAAAAAATCATTCTCTATTACAAATCTGTACAAGTATGGTCACTTTTTTGATATTTCATGTTAAAAATTATAGAGTGTTTTATACCTACATGCTTATAGTTGTTACCTCTAAGTTGTACAGTTGTAGATGACTTTATTTTCTTCTTTTTGTTTATGTTAATATATTTGTTTTCTAAAAAAGGCATGGTTAATTGAGAAGTAAAAAAAATATACTAACATTAGAAATACATTTTGACTGTAGGTGTACATCCATAGAATAAAATTAAAAACTGGGAAAAAATAAAAATAAATAAAAATTAGGGATTCTTGTATTATGGCAGGGATTCTTGTATTATTTTTATTTAAATAAAAATTAGGGATTCTTGTTTTATGGACACTGGCTGAGGACAATTGGTTTTTTTTTTTTTTTTTGCCACACTCTCCTGCTTCTTCAAGATATATCCAGCCTGATAGATAAATGGGCAAAAATTGTGAACAGACAGTTTATAGAAGGTATAAAAAGACTCTCAGACATATAGAGATATTCAATTTCACTCATAATCAGAGACATATAATTAAATTTTAAGTGAAGGAAATAATGTCAGTAAAAATGCTGGTATAGATATCTCCGAAAACTGTCAGAATTACCACTGTTAAAATTCTGAAAAAATAGGTAAAGGTCCACATCAACCAAACAAAGGTTTAATGAAGAAAGAGGAAGCCAAGATATGGCAGAAGACCTTTGTGTCATTTTACTTGTCCTTGCAACACCTCCTTCCTTGGGTCTACTGTGGTCTTGAAGATGGCAGTTAATCTTCCTAGTGTTGAATCCTGCTTCATAATTCCAGAGACAGCATAGCAGACCTTCTTCTCAAAGAATTGTGTTTCTCTGTTTGATCTGTCTGAGGGCTACTTAAAGGACTGATGCAAGGCACCTGTCTTTGTTTTTCCTAAGTAGAACACCCTCAGGTCACAGAGGGGACATTGAAAGGGGAAGATATATTTTTTTGGAAAATTAGGGCAGTGAAAAATTTCCTTGGGTATTTAAATACTAGGGTATTTAGAAAGCTATGTCCATGCCATGGGCAGGACTCATGTTCAGGAAAGACCTTGAGAAGACCTTAAGTTTTCACCTCTGGCTCAGTAAAAGCTGTAAGTGAAGGCTAAAGCATAATTGTAAACAGGCTGGCTAAACATTGAACAAGTACACCAACATCAAGCCAATTTGCAGACTAGAAGAGTTTATTTGTTTATTTGTTTCTTGTTTCTTTAACTCCAGGTGTTCAAGGAAATTTCTCTCAAAACTCTATCTCGTCTAACCACAAGCTAAAGGAGCAGAGATCTCAAAGACCACACATGACAAAGAATACAACCTTTACAAATAATACTTTAGAAGTCATTAAACAAAGAGCTATAACACACATAGCAGTAAAAACAAACCATGAGGACAAGAATAATATAATTTCCAGAGTTACTACATTATAAGCAGACACATTGGACTTACTAAGTGTTAACTATGATAAATGAGCTAAAGGAAGCCAGGAGAAAGATGTCTTAACAAATGGAGAATATCAATAAAGGGATAGAAAATATAAAAAAGAAGAAAACATTTCGAGAGCTGAAAAGTATATTAACTAAAATGAAGAAATCACTTGAGCTTTTCAACAGCATATTTGAGCAGGCAGAATAGAATTGGCAAACTTGAAGACTGAAATTATCCACTCTGAGGAGCAGAAAGAAAAAAGAATGAAGAAAAATGAACAGAATTTAAGATACCTGTGCAACACCACCAAGGGTACCAACATAAACATAATGGAAGTCCCAGAAAGAGAGAATAGAGGGCAAATGTCAGAAAGAATATTTGAAAATATAATAGCCTAAAACCTCCCAAATTTGTTAAGACATGAACCTTTATACCCAAGAAGCTCAACAAATTCCAAGAAGGATAAACACAAAGAGATCTACACCGAGGCATTTTATAATCAAACTGTTGAAAGACAAAGAGAGAATCCTGAAAGAAGCAAGAGAGTAGCAATTTGTCATATACAAGGAATCCTCAATAAGAGTAATAGCCAATTAATCAGCAGAAACCATGAAGGTCAGAAGGCAGTGGAATAACATATTTAAAGTGTTGAAAGAAAAAAATGAATTCTATATGTGGCAAAACTATCTTTCAAAAATGAAGAAGAAAGTAAGATATTTCCAGAAAAATAGAAGCTGAGGGTGTTAGTCCCTGGTAGACTTGCCCTATAAGAAATGCTAAAGAAAGTACTTCAGGATGAAATAAAATGACGTTGAACAGCCATGTGAAGTCATACGAAGCATAAAGAACACTGGTACAGGTAATTATGTAATAAATACAAAGCCAGTATTATTGTTGTTGGTTTTTTTTTTTTTGCAGTACACGGGGCCTCTCACTGTTGTGGCCTCTCCCGTTGTGGAGCACAGGCTCTGGACACGCAGGCTCAGTGGTCATGGCTCACAGGCCCAGCCGCTCTGCGGTATGTGGGATCTTCCTGGACTGGGGCACGAACCCGTGTCCCCTGCATCGGCAGGCGGATTCTCAACCACTGTGCCACCAGGGAAACCCTATTGTATTTTTTAACTCCCCTTTTATTTCTCTATGTGATTTAAAAGACAAATACATAAAACATTAATTTAAAATCTATGTTAATGGGCAACAATTCATATAGATGTAATTTGTGACAACAGCAATATAAATGGGGAGGGACAGAGCTGTATAGGAGAAGAGATTTTGTACACTATTGAAGATAAGGTGGTATTAGTACAAAATAGATTGTAATAAGTTTAAAAGTTTAATTATAGTCCCCAGGGAAACCAATAAGAAAATAACTTAAAGAAAGGAAAGGAAAACAGAATAAAAACTGTACACTATAAAGAATCAAGAATCAAATAAGCACAAATAATGCACTAATGGAGGAAATGAAAAACAACAAAGACACATCCAAAACAAATAGCAAATGACAAAGATTCTTTCTTATCCCTAATTACTTAAGTTTAAATGGATTAAACTGCCCAATTAAAAGGCAAAAATTGGCAGAATAAATTTTTTACAAGTATGATCCAACTATATGTTGTCTACTAGGTACTCACTTAAAATAAGTTAACTGGCATCTGTTCTACAATAAAGAGATCTAAGAGACACAATAAAACAAAAAGCCATGTAAAAATTTTGTTTAGATCTTGATTTCAAGAAAGCAACTGTATAAATACATTTTAAAACAACTGAATGAAGTTTGATTATGGAAATCTGATTATGATATTAGAGGATACTAAGGAATATCATTACTTTTGTTGGTCATGATAACTCTGTAGCTTTGGGAAATGTTATTAAATCACTTAGGGGGAAAACTACAAGATATTTAGGAATTGCTTTAAAACACTTTGTAAGGAAGAAAATGATAAAGAGGGATAAAGCAAATATGGCAAAATATTGATAATTCTTCTTTATTGGTGATGGATATATGAGGTTCATCATACTACTATTTTTACTTTTTACTGTATTTGAATTATTTTCAAACACTTAGACTGTGATTACTTCTGACCCCCCCCCCACTGATTTTATCCTAATATAAGTCATCACCATCTCTCATTGGCATTATTACAATGGTCTGTAATATTGTGCTCCTTTATCTACCAATGCCCACTTAAATCTGTTTTCAGGCAGAGAAATCCTTTGCAGTAGAAATGAAAATGAATAAAACCTTTGATTATAACTATTCCTTGACTCCCCATGCCCCTCAGAGTAAAAGCCAAAGTTCTTGCAATGTTCTAAAAGACTTTCCATGACTTTGCTTTCCTTAAGTCTCTAGCCCCACCTCCACTGCTCCTCTCTCCCCGGGGCTCCAGTCACACTAGTCTCCCTCCTCAAACCAAAAATGCCCCCACCCTAGGGCCTCTGCTCTAGTAGCTTCCTCTTCCTATCATCCATATAGCTAACTCTCTCACTTTCTTTAAGATTTTGCTCAAATGTCATTTTCTTAATGAGATCAATGGTGACCTTACTTTATCCTGTCACAATTAAAATTACAACCTGCCCCTTCCCACTTCAGACACTCTCCACCTCCTCAAACTGCTTTATTTTTCTTCATAGCATTCACCACTTTTGAACATATGTTTTTCTAATTTATTTTGCTAATTTATAATTGTCTGTGTCTCTCTGATGGAATGGAAGCTCCATCAGGGCAGGGAGTTTTATGTATTTATTTGCTTGCTAATTTGTTTAATGCTATATTCCAAGTGCCTAAAATAGTACATGGAGCATTGTAGGCATTCAATAAATATTTGGGGGGAGAATGAGTGAATGAATTTTTAAACCAATGGTAAAATTACATTTGATGCATTAAATATGATTGTGTGTATACAAGTCACACTACAATAAAAATTTAACAAATGTCAATTTAGATAAAATATGGAATTTGAAGTTGGTTGTTAGTTTATAAAGTGTTGATTGCTTTGTTTACCCATCTAGAGTAGTTTGATACTCTCCAGCTAAAAGAGCACAAATATTGTAATTAATGCTATGGTTTTAGTTTAGTTTTGAGCGAGACAATGACAAGTAGAACTTTGACATTTGTCAAAATACATGTTAGGTTTTTTTTAAATATATATATTTGTTTCTGTCCAAGGGATGATTATTAGCAAAGAATGTTAATTTTTTGAGAGTAATTATTATGATAGGTGCTACAGGATATATCAGAAATAAATTTTTATTAAAAATTGATAAAATCACTTTTTATAACTCATCTTTTCCAAGAGAAAAAACTAGATGGATGAAAGTTTATTTAAAAGCTATGTTTAATCCTCATATCTTCTCAGTGTGATACCATACCTCTTGCTCGTTGAGAAGAATTCACCTACAGTCACTATTAAATGAAAGAAAAAAGAAGAGCTATCTTTGAAATTGGAAACAAAATTTAAAGAGTCTAAAAAGGAGAAACATGTACTGTGCTTATCTATTTGCATAAAAAATTTAAAAACATTAGATAAAGTAAAGAAAGTTGAAAAGAGAAAGTGGAATAAGTAAAGCTTGCAGGCATTTTTCCCATTGATTCTTGACGAGTTGTGAAACTGCTGAGAAGGATGTGAAAGGAGAGGTCCAAAATAATGTTTACTGGTTTTGACTAACCAACTAACTGAATGAATGATAAAGGAATGAAATGGAAAATTCAGGGAAATATATACATTTTATACCTTGATTTCAACAAGGCATTTGACTCTCTGCTACAATATCTTTATGATAAAAAGGGAGAAACTTGGACCAAATACAAACACATTTGGGTACATTTTAACTGGTTGAGCAAATATACCTAATGCTTATTAATTAATGGATTAGTGCAAGCTTTAATTACATAAACGGGGCTCTTTGGCTTTTGGTATATTAACTCAGAGGAATAATAATAATTCCTGACATTGTATTGCATTTTATAGTTCACAAAGAGCTCATTTGTGAGCTCTCATTTAATCCTCATCATAGCCCTGTGCTGAAGGCTGGGACAATGTGATTATCTTTCTTTAACTAGATATGGAAACTGATTTTATTTTTCTAATAAAGTGATTATATTTAACTAAATATGGGTAAATGATTTGCCTAAAGACATATGGGAATGCATATGCTTATTAATAAAAAAAGCTAAGAGAAATAACTAACATGTTGGATAAAATAATACAGATTCAAAAACATCCCCTAAATTCAGCACAAAGATTATAAAAATGTCAAATATAAATTTCACAATCAAAAGACATATCTTGAGAGCTTTATATCAGAAAGTAAAATAAGGTTTTAGTTGACAGAACATAAACATAAAAGAATATGTATTGTAATCTTAGCCTATGCAACTGTGCATGATTTTAAGCTCTACTCACAATCAGGGTAATGGTCAACAAGATTGTGTGCAGAAGAGCATATTGGAAATTACTGGAGAAAATTCTAGAATTTAACTTGAACATTTCTTTTGTTAAAATAATTTTTAAACATTTGTAGGAAGGTAATATGTAAGAAACAGGTATATAAATAATAGTTCCAAGGTGAAAGTAGGGTTAACGAATAGATTGTCTACAGAGGCAGTTTTATTCTCTGTAAAAATAAAATTTTATAAGATATAAAAATAGAACAACTCAACACTATAAGAAATGGTCTTGTGAAGTAAGGGAGTCTGAGTCATTGGGAGTATTTAAACAGATCTGGATAAATTTGCCAAAATCATGACAGAGAACATTTATTTTCTTGGATAAAAATGTATTAGATTCTGTTTTACTATAACATATTCCTAATTAAATTGGTCATATTGTCCTTGAATATTGTTACCAGGCACTGGAGAAAACATACCCACTATATATATATATATTTTCTGTTTTGACCTATTTACCTGATTTTTGGCACCAGGCATTATATTTAAACTCTTGCCTTTATGACAAATAAGATATGATTTAATTCTTGTTATTACTGTCAACTTTAAAAATATTCAGGTTTTAAACAAAAGGGAATTATATCAGATAGCTATTTATTAAGTTAAAAAATTAAAGTATTCAAATGTGTATGCATAAAGATATTTTCAAAGGCTAATATTATATAAAATAGGTTTCAGATGAAAACAAACAGAAAAAAATTTCTCATTCTTCCAGAGAATACTCTTCCCTATGTTTGGAAATTTATAAAAGGAATTTTGTGATTTTAAGAGTTAGAGTTATATCTGTTAGATTTTAGCATTTGGATGCCTGAAGTGGGACATTGTCTCAATAATGGTGATGCTAGCTTTTGCTTTGCTGTTCAGAATCACACTTTGCAAGCACATCCATTAATAGATTCTTCCTAAAGTATATCTAAAAGGCTAAATGTTTCCTGCTGTGCTAAGTGTATTAATTTCCATTATCTTCTAGTACCTTCCTCTTGGTAATCATCTGCAGACAACCACCTGTAGAAGAGCAACTCTATATTTATGTATAAATAAAATAGGTTATATATATGCTTTTCTATTTTTCTCCACAAAAAAAGGTGTTTTACTCCTGCTGTTCAACGCATTTTGATGTGCTGTTCTATAAATTTAAAGCAAGGTTAAAAATAAAATTAATCAAGATTCATCTGGCAGCATTGCAAGTTAGTATCATACACCTGGCACATAAATTCCAAAGCAAAGTGATTCTTTGGGAAAGAACTGCTTGATAAACAGCAGAACTAAAAAAAAGATGAGCAGATGACAGTGCATTGAAAATTAGATAAAAGCCTGCAATGTGCTATTGCAGGAGATGTAATGAGACAAGATAGAGCAAAGGGAAAACTAGACAGAATAAGGAGAAAAATTCCTAAGTGTGAGGTATTTTACAGTGGCAAATAGTTTCCCAGGAAATAGTGGAAACTCTCCCTTGAATAATTTCAAAGTAGAGTAGGAAATTGGACTGAGAATATAAAGTGGTGACAAAACTTTAATGACTGAAGAATAAGATGATGCAATAAAGAAACAAAGAAATACAAATTCAAAGAGTTAGGTGATTTTGAACATGATGGTTTTGTTAAGTTTCTCTCTCATTAACAATAATAATAATTGTAATATTTAAAATTTATGAAAATTTTTATAAATCCCTAAAAACCATAACTAATCAAAAAGAATACAATTTAATCTTTGTAGATATGTTGAAAACTAAGACTTACAGTTGAGCCTCTGATGACACTGCAGCCCCTGCTGATACTTGGATTGAAGCTTTGTAAGAGTCTGAGCAGAGGACACAGTTAAGCTGTGCCCTGACTCCTGAGCCATGGAAATTGTGAGATAATAAATGTATATTTTTTAAGTGGCTAAGATTTTTTATAAGCAATAGAAAACAAACACAGGCATCAATGCTTAAAACAAGAACATGTTACTTAAAAGATTATATAAAGAATATTTAACTAATACAGTATTGAATTGAAATGAATGATGCCAGAAAACTGCTTGCCCTCATATTTGCACCTGTCAGTAACGTTATAGTCTAAGCCCTTTTGCAGAGCACAGTTTTCATTTCCATCTCTAGTTAAATTGGGACTGGTGCCTCTTATCTGTTTTTTAAAAATCTTTAGCCTTTGGGGAAAAAAAATCAATACAAGGACTGATTCTATCTTTAGATTAAAAGTGTATGCAAGTTGTTAATGAGTAATAATCAGAGGATAATTTAGGAGAATTTCAAGTTTTCTCTTTGTTCTAAGTATTATATAAATTTGCCTTAAAAATGCCCTGTTAATAAAGGCCGTATATGAAAAGTTTACAGCTAATATTGTAAACATTTGGGAAAAACTGAAAACTTTTTCTCTAAGATCAGGTTGATCACTTCTATTCAACATAGTACCAGAAGTCCTAGCCAGAGCAACTAGGCAAGAAAAAGAAACAAAATTCACCTAAGTTGGAAAAAAGAAGTAAAATTGTCCCTGTTTGCAGATGGCATGCTCTTGTACATAGAAATACCCAAAGACTCCACAAAAAAAAATGTTAGAACTAATAAACTAATTCAGTCAAGTTGTGGGATAAAAAAAAATCAACATACAAAAATCAGTAGTATATCATACATTAAAAATGAACTATCTGAAAAGGAAACTAAAAAAACAATTTCATTTACAATACCACCAAAAAGAATAAAATGCTTAGGGATAAACTTAATTAAGGAAGTAAAAGACTTTAACACTGAAAACTACAAAACACTGATGAAAGAAATTAAAGAATATACAAAAATAAAAAATGGAAAGACATCTTGTGTTCATGGATAAGACAATATTGTTGAAATACCCATAATACTCAGTGGTTCAGATTTAATGCAATCCTTATCAAAATCCTAATGGCAGGTTTTTTTAAAAAAATTTTTAACAGAAAGAGAAAAAAATCCTAAAATTCATATGGAACCACAAAGATTCTGAGTAGCAAAGAAAATCTTGGGGAAGAAGAACAAAGTTGGAGACATCACAATTCCTGATTTCAAGCTATATCATAAAACTACAATAACTGAAACAGTATGGCACTGGCATAAAGACAGACGATAGAGACCAACAAAACAGAATAGACAGCCCAGAAATGAATCCATGCATACATGGTTGATTGATCTTTGACAAGAGAGGCAAAAATGCACAATGGGGAAAAGACTGTCTTTTCAATAAATGGTAATGGGAAAATTGGATATTCATAGGCAAAAGAATGAAATTTGACTCATCTTACATCATACACAAAAGTCAACTCAAAATAGATTAAAGATCTAAATGTAAAACCTGAAACTGTAAAATTCCTAAAAGAAAACACAGGAAAAACCTTCATGACATTGGTCTTGGCAATGATTTCATGGAGATGACACCAAAACCACAGATAACAAAAGCAAAAATAAAAAGTTGAACTACATCAAACTAGAAACCTTCTGCACAGCAAAAGAAACAATCAGCAAAGTGAAAAGGCAATGAATGGGAGAAAATATTCACAAACATTATATTGGATAAGGGATTAATTTCCAAAATATATAAGGAACTCCTATAATTCAATAGTAATAAATAAATAATCTGATTAAAAAATGGGCTAAGACTTGAGTAGATATTTATCCAAAGAAAACATCCAAATGGCCAACAGGTATATGAAAAAATATTCAATGCACTAGTCATCAGGGGAATGCAAATCAAAACCACAATGATGTATCACCTCACATCTGTTAGGATGGCAAATATTAAAAAAAAAAAAAAAAGACAAATTTTGGTGAGTATGCAGAGACATGAAAACCATTGCACCCTCTTGATGGGAATGTAAAATGATGCAGCCACTATAGCCAACTGTATAGTGATTCTTCAAAAAGTTAAAAATAGAACTACCACATGATTTAACAGTCTCACTTCTGGGTGTTTACCCCTGCCCCCACCAAAAAAAAAAAAAATCAGAATCTTTCCAATGTTTTGCATGCCAATGTTCACTGAAGCACTACTCACAATAGCCAAGGTGTGAGAACAACATATATATTCACGAATGGATGAATAGATAAGGGAAGTGATGTATATACATGCAGTGGAATATTATTTGTTCTTAAAAATGAAGGAAATCCTGCAATATGCAACAACATGGATGAATCTTGAGGACATTTTACTAACTGAAATAAGTCAGTGCAAGAATGACAAATACTGCCTGATTCCACTTATATGAAGTATCTAATATAGTTAAACTCATAGAATCAGAGAGTGGAATGGTGTTTGCCAGAGGCTGGGGGATGAGAAAATAAGAGTGTTGCTAATCAACAGGCATAAAGTCTCACTTATGCAAGATAAATAAGTTCTAGATATTTGCTGTACAACATTGTCCCTACAATTAACAGTATTGTATTGTCACTAAAAAATTTGTTAAGATGGCAGATCTCTTTCTAAATGTTCTTACCACAATAAAATAAAATTTTAAAAGAGTTTTCAATTAATAAAGCAAATAATTTTAATAGGAAAAATGCTCTGTCAATTTGTATTGCTATTAAATAATTAAAATGAAACGTTCACTTGCTCTGTTTTTATCCAAACTAAAAGACTATTTTACTTATTAAATCATATCTTCTTACTTTCTTGTCTGTTAAAAAATAATAAGCTGTACCTTTGTCTATGTGACTGCGACTGCTACTCTTACCAGAGAAAATCGTTCACTCTATGACTCTAAAATGTAAGCAAATGTTGCATAATGTTCTTTGCACTGTTAATATTAATAATAACAATGATAATGACAGTCACCATTTATTAAGTTTCTACTTAGTGCTAGTCTTATGAGATTTTTGTATTTTATCTAATCTTTACATACAATCAATGAGGTGGAAAATATTAGCTTTTTTATCATCTGAGGAAATGGAGGCTTAGAAAATTTAGGTAACTTATCTAAGACCATGGATTTTACTAAGTGTACACCCAGGAATTTGAATGAGGTTCTTTAGATATGACGCAGTATAGAGTGATTCTGATAATTATAGGAATTTCTCCAAAACACCGCTATTGTCTATATAAAAAATACTTTAAAATATAGTATAGAAACAAAATAAAAATTTTAAGTATTTATCAAGACACTAAAGATAACTCAATAGAATATTCATGAACAAGTGAGGGCAAAGTAGGAGTTAAACGGATGAATTTTTATCCCAGTTCCATTCATAGTCAAACTTACAGAAATGCTATCTCCACTGGAAGTCTTTGCTATTAAACAGTCCATTCAGTCTTCAACCCACTGTAATATGGCTTGTTGCCTTTCTTTCTTCTGAAATTTCAGTAACTGAAATCATCTATGAATTCCTAATTCCAAATCCAGTGAAAATTTGCCCTTGTTATAGCCATGCCCTCTTAAATATTTGACACTGTTGACTACTCCTAACTGAAATTTTCTCCTTCTTTGGTTTTCATGACACTAATTATTCCAAATTTCCTTTTATCTCTGTGGCAGTCCTTGCTCACATTTATGTGTTCACCTTCTTTTGCCCTACATTTAAATATTAGTGTTATCCAGAGTTCTATCTTCAGCTTTATCTTCCTCTCCTTTATAGTTTCTTCCTGGAAGATGATGTCCAACCCTTGCCTTCAGCTACTACTTGACTACTAAAGATACCCAGTCACATTCTGTGCTCTAAATTCATATAGCCAAAGCTTACTCAAAATCTATTCATGGACATTACTTAACTGAACTCATGATCTCCTCTGTACCCGACAACATATTTCTGGATCTCTTCATTTCATTTTATATTTAGTGTTTATATGGGGCTCAAAAATGTGTACTGCATGATGGAATTACATACTTTTAAAGGTGTTTGTTCAATCTGGAAAGTGAGTAATGATTGTCAGATTATTTTTTAATTGTGAATACTCCTTTCAGAGTAATAAGTAGTAACCTCATGGACTTCAAGGATTACTTGTATATCTGCTCAAAATGAGCAGTTATTTCTTCTCAGAGTAACTTCAAGTAAAATTATTAAGAGGAAAGTATTCTTGGTTTCCTTTTCTCCTCTGAAAATTAGACTTTTCTTTTAGTGTTCACATATACAGGAACACAATGCTCTCAAAAGATCCCTTAACCATTATGATAAAGTGTACTAGTTAGTTATTGCCATAATACTGCTATATAAAAAATTACACAGAAATGTAAAATAACTTTTTCCTCAGTCACCTTTCTGCAGATTGGTTGGAGTAGGCTCATTTTGCCTGAGTTCAGCCTGATTTGGCTTCAAGCTGAGGTTGAGTTCAGGTCTGCTCCACATGTTTTTATTCCTCCTTGGACTAGTAGGCTGATTGGGGCATGTTAATTTCATGGCAATATGCCATAGTTGAGGTGATATATAGAGTCTCTGAGTGTGGGGAGGAGAAAAAAATGCTTAATGTTGATGTTAAAAACACTTCACTGAGGAGGTGACATTTGATCTGGGTATTAAAGGCTGGGGAATTAAAATTAGCCAATCAGAGAATGAGGGAAGAACTTTCCAATTATTGATAATGAGGCATAAGATTATTTATATTAGCTTAAAATGATTTATTATACTATCCGAGAGAAGAAGGTTTGAGTTTTAGCAAAAGCATGAAAGCTGAAATCCCAACTTAGAGAAATGACTACTACAGAATTTTACAAACTCAGGCAAGTGGACCCACCTGGCAGTAAGATAATGCATGTTAGAAAGACTGTAGCACATTGAATCAGACAAACTAGCAATCAAAGGCAAACTAGCTACTTAGGACCTAATAAATCTTACTAGTGTGTTTGTTTTAACCTGAATACAGTTCTTTGAAAATTTGAACTAATGATTTGAAATAGGGCAATTTTACATAAATATCCAAATCTTTGACAATGTCGAGTTTGTAGTCCAATATAAGAAGTGTTGTCTAGAGCTGCGTGATGGATCCTTTGTCAAGAGTGATGTATACTTTCCAAGTTAGTTCCGACTCCATGGAACGTTATCGTCTCCTTTTCCCAGAAATGGATTGTCAGTTGCCATTTATCATTAAGCATGGACTATTTGTTTTTTCTGGTAAAAGAGAAATATTTATCTGTATTCTATCAAAACTTGATGAATGAAAGATATACCAAAAGAGACACATGTTTCAAGAAAAATGGGAGGAAGCATATTTGTAAGGATTATTTCTCTGTTTAATATGCAAGTGAGATGCTATTTTAGAAGATGATCATAATAAGAAGCTATTAATAAGAGGCTTTCCAAAAGTTGTGCAATCCTAGTTTTATGTTTTCTGCTGGTGTTACTGCCACCAATATTGTATCTCATCCTCAGGATAATTTATCACAGTACAGGGTCAAAAAGTTCCCAACAATTAGCCACCCCAAACTCTGAGAATCTCAAATCCTAATGTAAAAACTATGTTATTATCCTCTTTGAGTCCACCTCCCTCCTAGAAGCTACCTGTGTTGAATTAGTAGTCTATTCAAACAAGAAAGGAATTCAGCATGGACTGTTCTAAGCAAGACTATCCTGACAGTCATATTTTATTATCTCTCTTCATATAGCGAAAAATGGGAAATGCTTGTTTCTGAGGAAACACATTATACATTGGGCCTAATAGAGTACAAAGAAATATTTGAGCCAAATTGAGACAAGTATTTTAATATCCCAAGAGTTGTATAGTCTTAGGAAGTATATGAAATAATGCAGTTTCCTTCCATTCAAATAGAAAAATGTTTTGCTTTGGGGAGCAACTATATTTACTTATCTCCAGAAGTAAGTTGCTGTTTTTTCCCCCCTTTGTCGGACTCGAACAGGAAGCTGCCCCTGGAGTGGTTGACTGAGGGCAGAAGAAAGCTGAGAGCCGGCCTCTGCCACTCAGGGCTAGGCTCCACATCCCCCTACTTGGTAAGATTCTGATGGGCCCTCAAGTTCATCTCTTCTATTTAGGGTGGACCTAGGAATAGGCCTGACTGTGCTGCCCAACTTGGGTTGCTTAGCCTCCTGTGATCCCACAGGCTGAGGTCTACATGCCGGCCCTCCAGAGATAAAAGAAATGCAAAATCCAATCAAGAGCTCAAGCCAGGTGGGAGCTGTAGATGTAGATGAGTCCAACAACATGGTTAAAATGTAGTTGATATATAAATATGGTAGGTTTGGAGAGTTAACCTTCCAAATTTGAGGAATAATAGTAGGAATGGAGGGCAAAACATTTTTCAACACCAGAAAGATTTAAAATTGAATAGGGAAACATTTAAGATATTAAAAACTCATAGCATTAATATTCTTTAGTAAAAATTAGGTGCACATTTATTATTGGTCCCTTTAGTGTTGAAGAAAATTGGAAAACTAGAATCACAGGGGGTCAACTATGTTATTTCATTTTAAAACCCTGTATTTTCATATTAAGATGCCTAATTAACTAACCATTTTAGGCTTATGGTTTTTTGGTTATTGCTGAGACCTGACTAGTTTTTTAAAAATAATATTTAAGAGAATTCTTGTTTATAAATTTACTTTATTAGATTTATAAAAAGCATTTAGCAGTTGGGAAATTGTAGTCAGAAAACAAAAATATAAGAAAATAAATTAAAAAAAATTTAACTTTGATTTAAAATGCTAAAATGTTTATAACTAAGCTTGTAAATGGGACTAGGAATTATTGAAAGGCCTTTAAAATAGTTTGAGAATTTTCTAGTCCTATAAGTAGAATAAGGTAAATAAACTGAGCTTGAAAGTAAACAAAGTAAACTTTAATCTTAAAAGCCTAAAAATGAACTGTTTTTATAATTATAAATTTAATTAGTTGACTTTTTAAAGATTAAACTTCTGAATATTCATTTCTGTAAATGAAAACCAACCCTGAGGGTAAAAAGCAAAACCAAAATGAAAAAAAACCTCACACAAAACCCCCTTCAGTATTAGGAATGAAGCACATAGCCATCAGGTATAGAAGGTTTGGATATAATTTTTCAAGACTTAAGAGCTTTGGGCACAGAGTCCTCATATTCTTCCCTGTCCAGACCAATATTAGGGATCAAAACTTAGCAAGAAATATTACCGGCAAATGTAATGAAGCTCCATGAAGATTTTAATAAACTTTAAATATGACTGAAATGTCAGTAGAGTTTGATTTTGAATTTTTACACCAAAACCCTTAGAATCATTTTTGTTATCTGGTTTTGATTAGCTTTTGTTTCAGTTTAAATCAGTTCTCTGAGACAACTATCTTTGCTTACCTGTGCTTGCTGCATATTAAACAAACAAAAAATAATGTGAGGTAACTCTGAAAAAATGTGGTTAATTTATTTCAAAATTTAGTTAACCTAAATTTTTGTTGGCTTTCAACAATTTAAAATTTCTTTGACATTTTATAACAACTTTAGTGGATTTAGGCTACCTCGGGGTCTAGTAGTGCATTTTCAGTAGTCTGGGTTGTGCCCTTTTGTGTAGTGAGGTTTTAAGTGATTTTCATTCACTTCTTTATATTTTTTGTATTTAAAATTTTTCTTACAATGAGCAAAGTAGAAGGAAAAATGTTATTAAATTTATTAAAACAATGTGAATTTAAAAATATACTTTTTTTCCTAGAGACTTTGTAACTATATAAAGTGAAATCATGAATTGTGTTGTGTAACATTTTCTAGGACTTTAATATTTTAATGATTGAAAAGTATGCCGTTATTAAAGGAAGACACTTTGCTCCAAGTACAATCTTTCCTATGATGTATCTCAACTTAGAAGGCTGTAGACTAATTAAACACACAGCATATGCCTCCCTATGGTTTTACTTACCCTATATTAGTTTCCATTCTTTAGTCAGATATGTTCTTTTGCTGTTAACTTTTCATTTTGAAGACATTGCTTTTAATTACAAAATTTAAAAAGTGAAACACAAAAACTTTACCCAGTACATGAAAAAAAAAGAAACTGCATAGAAAAAACTGAGTCATAAAAACTGCAGCAGGTGGTCTTAACCACATGATGGTCTACCTCATACAATGTGACTTTTGCCAAGGACTCTGATTGCAATCCTGCTGAACTCAACTGCAATTCTTGTGTCAGCTCTGTCGTGTAGTGCAAATCAATCACCAGGTACCTTTTGAGCTCTCGTGGACATTTAAGATTCCAAAGCTTGAATCCCACATACATTTACAGAAGAAGCAGGGAGAGAAGCCTCTCACCAGCCCTGTACTCAAACCCAGCATGATATTCAATAATGACATGTCAGGAAAGGAGACTGTGTATCCTCTCACTGTGAAATATCCTGAGGGACTGTCTTTATGAATTTGAAAAAAGATTCAGCAGGGCTCTAGGCAAGAGCTCATGCACACAATTTCAAAAATGTATCACAATCCTTTAATTTTTTTTTTCAGGGGGCATGATTACCTTGGTGTTTTTTCATCTATCCTTTGAAAAAATTATAAAAATGAAAATGATGGCCTGAAACAGTCTCCTGGTCACGAAAAATAGTCTTCTGCTTTTTCAAGGTGTATATTTCTCTTTTTACCCTAGCAGGATGGTATTTGCCTTTTAAGCATTCATGATTTATTTTCATTTTTGCCCATTCATAATGTAAGAGATATTGAATGAGTGATATGTGTGCAATAGTCGTGCAGAATTGTTAGAATTAATTTAAAGGCTAAAACTGGCACATTTTGTCTTTTCTTGGTAATCAGATGATCTTCAACATACTAGAACAATGGTGCTTATATTTTTTGATACAAAGGCCACCTAGGAAAAAACTCTATCAGGAAAATTCACATATACATACAAAATTTAAAAATGTACATGTAAACTGAGAGGGCTCACAGATTCCTTGGAGCCCTGTGTTCCATGTTGGGTTGTGATGGAGGAAGCTGACAGTTTAGTATGCAGGGTATTTGCTAGGAAGCAGTATCTATGAAAAGGAAGATAAGGATGCAAGATAGGGTAGAGGGAGAAGCTGAGCTGTGATGCAGAACCAACAAAGCTTCAGCCAATCAGAATCATATGGGGGTGATCACACTCAAGAGCTAGAATGGCCCTTCAGTCCTGTCAGGAGTTGGGCCCTTCTGTATTGATCAGTCAAATTGAACGTGTTTCCCAGGAAGCAGTGGCTGTAGGCCTCCATGAAGCTGAGGAAATCTCTGAAGGGACTGATGGCTAAAGCCTGTTGATGACAATCTTCCCAACAGCTGGGGCGACAAGTTCTTCCATGAATGGGATCTGTGTGCTACATCACAATGTCTATCTGACCCAGGTTATGAGAAATCCTGCCCTAGAATCTTCAGCCTTCTCTCTTCAATTTTAGCCGCTGAGGTGATTTTCAGATTTTATTTCTAAAATCTAACTCAAAGACCACTTAAGAACAATTTGATTCATATAGTTTATGCCTTACTTACACAGCAATATATTTTAGGTATGCTTTACTGAGTTGGTTACTTGATTTACATTTTGAACTTATTTTAAACTTTCTTGTTTTTTAAAGATAATTTTAGGTTAATAATTACATTTTAATCTATTGAATGATTTTAAGCAGATGTTAAAATAACAAGAAAGCTGTTAGAATACAGGAAGAGCTGACTCACCACTACAAAACTTGGTAAATCCAGAAGGGAATCTCTTTTGCCCTGGTTCCATTAGTTTAGCTAAATGACTGACACACATGGAACAAAAATAGGAATAAATAGAAATAAAACAGATGGCATCATTGCCCTCTTCATTATAAAGAAAATTAACTGAAATAAAAACAAGATGAAAGATAATAGTACCATACTTTTCACTTAAAAAGTCATTGAAATAATGAAAGTAATCTCTTCATTGTTAGAGATTTTCACCTTTTATCAGTTTAGGTTGTCACTGAAATGTTTTTATGCCTAAATCTAATTATGCAAAGGGGAGAGTACTATTTTCAGTATGCCATATTTAATTCTCTAAAATATCTCTGTTCAGTAAGGCCCTGAAGGGATGAATGATAGTCTGGCAGGTTTTCAATAAACAATGACAATTTATCAGTAAAGAGGCTTATTTTCAAGAGATGAATAGCTAGATACAGCTGTAACATTAATTTCCAAATCCTGAAGACAAAATAGCATTGACAGAAATCATAACATTTGAAGGACAAGCTAGTTTGGGTGGGAGTCAGAGGCTCTGGTAGCAGAGGAAAGATATATTTTAATTTAGACATGTTGCTTTTGAAGTGGTGTGGCACATCCAAGGAGAGAGATATTAAGCAGGTAGCTAGAAATAGAGGTCTGGAGCTCAAGGGAAAAAGGTCAGGCTCACTGAAACAAAGGTGTCTACGTTCACCAGGTTAAGCTCTCCTGGGTTAGGAAATGTGTTTAGCATGTTTCAGAAAGAGGGGATCAAGGAGGCTGTGTTCCCATTGCAGTGAGTAGGCAGTGTGGTCTGTTGGAAAAAATTATATTCAGAGTTATAGTTCATCACTAGCTGTTTGACCTTGAATAAAACTCTCTGAACTTCAACTTTCCCTGTTACTAAAATGGGAATATCAAAACCTATTAATGCTCTTTATAGAGTGACTTGGATCAAACATGATAAATGTAAAAGCATTTCATAAATTTAAAGGTGCTATTCAAACACACACTATCATTATACTAGAATGTGTATGGATATTTGTTTGAAATATTTAAGTGTGAAAGAGAAGATGTAAATTATTCACTCACTAAATAAACATATGTTGTGTAAGGCACTAAATTAGTGCTAGAAAGAAGAAGATAAATAAGACGTGGTTTCTTCCCTCTCAAGGCTCACAAGTCCTATCAAGAAAAATAACACATGGGCAGGTGTCAAGTACTAGTGTCAAGAGTAAGTAAAGGATGTTATAAGTGAATGAGTGAATGAACACATAATAGGTGCACAGAGGAGAAGCATATAATCCACACTCAAAGTTTCAAAAAAGCCTTCTGGGAAGAAACTGTCTTAAAGCATGATAAATTGTTCTTCAGATAAAGAAGGGGTGATGGAAAGTAAAATATCCTAAGCCCAGGCAATGTCAGGAGAAATTGTTGAACACAAAATGCTTGAGGGCAGTTGGGAAGAAATGAGGCTAGATGTGGAGAGGAGGTAGAGGTGGTGGTCAGATAACCTATGTCATACTAAGTTACTTAAATTATTATGATGAAATAATAGTTTTAAGAGGAGGTATTCAGATCTGCCCCCCTCCCTTTTCTTTAAGATTAAAAAAAGTTTTTTTTGGCCACACTGAGTGGCATGCGAGATCTTAGTTCCCTGACCAGAGATGGAACCCATGCCCCCTGCTGTGGAAGCACAGAGTCTTAACCACTGGGCTGCCAGGCCCTTTTAGATGGAGCCCTCTGTCAGTGATGAAGAAGTCTGATTTAAAGGAAAGGTAATTGGAATCAGGAAAACAAGACTGGAAATTATAGCAATAGAACAGCAATAGATGATGGAGGCTTGGATTAACTTCAAAATTAATTTTGATTGAAAATATTGGTGGCCAATCGAAGGGTGAAAAGTGAAAGATAAGGAGGAAAGAAAAATTTCTCCCTGGGGTCTGGCTGTACCAACTGCTGAGATGGAAGATGAGGAAGAACAAGTTTAAGGAAAAAGAGGATTTTTGTTTGGGTATCTTGAGTTAAGCAGTGTCTGTGTGATGTTTAGGCAAACATAGCAAGAAGCTGGATATATAAGTTTGAAGCCCAGTAGACAGAACCTCTTATGAGAGAGTTGTGGGCTAGAGATCTAGATTTGAGAGGCATCAGTAGATGAAAAGATTAGGTAGATAGGTAGATAGATGGTAGATAGGTAGATGAATAGATAGATTTAAATGGATGTTTAGTTAATTGTATCCACAGTGCCTAGAATAGTTCCTGGTACTTGACAGTATTTCACCGAGTAAATATGAGATTTAAAGTTGTGAAAATAGATGTGCATACTCAGAGAAAAACACTGAAAATAAGCATGGAAAAAGTGGGTTGAGGTGGAAAAGCATCAATATTTAAGGTGTCAGCGTAAGGTACTCAGAGTATAAAGAATAGAAATATATAGAAGAATGATGATAATTGAGTGAACAGTGATATTATGAAAAACAAGAAAGAATAAAATTAAGGGAAACAAATCAAGAGTTCTTATCCACTGTTGCCCCAATTACATGACATTGATGGAGGTGTCAATTGGGTGTTAGAGCAGAGGTGGAACTGGAAGGGGTTAATTGGCTCTTCTGTGACATTTGATTTATGGATGCTGAATCTGAAGTATATGGGCTCATGACTGTCACTGAGAACCCTCTCCATTATATGGAGAAAGCTTTCAAGAACATGAAGCCTGTTCCATACTTGTTCCTTTCTAATACTTTCCACATAGCAGCTTGTTATCTTTTTAAAACTTAAACTAACATTGTTTCTTCCCTACATGAGAGTCTTTAATGGCTCCCCATTGTACTTATCCTAGCTTATTATCCTCTTACAATTTGGCCTCTGCCAATTTCTCTAGCTTTATTCTGTTCCTTATTCCCCTTTGCTTTATATACTAAACATCCTTTCCTGGTTTAGGTTCTGTTTAACAGATTTTTTTTCTCCTTCAATTTGGAATGTTCTTTCATTCATATAATGGTTCTTACTCATCTTTTGTCTTAGCTTAAATGTCACCTCCTAAAATAAGTCTCTTAAAAAACCACTATAATCCAAAACAGTTTCCCCCTATTTAATCTCTTAGCACCTCACTCTCCTTTCACTGGATTTATTATAGTTTGTAATTATATTGTTGATTGGTTATTATTTTTTCTTGTTTTTTTCTCTTTTTATATATTCCTTTTTGATTTCCTTTTTTTGATTGATCATTTATTATATGTATTCTCTATAGAATTATAATCTCCAGAAGGAAGGGACTAAATCTCTGTGCTTACTTTTTCATACCCAATGCCTAGCTTAATATGTGTAGAAGGAATAAATAATAATGCCTGTTCACTTAACTAGAGTTGTAAATAATTCATTTACCTCTATAGACATATCTTGAGGATATACAGAAAAGATTTTTAAATTGCGATTTTAAAATATACTATTTAACCAAATAGTAAAACTGCTTGATACACTGCTTTAGACATATAAAGAATTAGGTTGTGAGCATTTTAAAAATAACTGATTTGAAAGGAGCATTAACTATAGTAGAATCTGAGATGCAAAACAAAACAAAAACAAAAACAGGGCTATTTTTTGTAAGACATAGAATTGTGTGATTGAAATACAACATATTTTACTAACTCATCTGATCCTCCTATTAGAAACTTTCTAGGCTCCTAATAGAATGTACAACCAGAAACTTTCACATTCTTTGAAGTCATACATTTATGAGATAATGTAACTTCATGAATTTAACAGGTCTTCATTATTTTATTTTGGGTCTTCCCTCTCACTAAGGTAACCCTCCTCCCACTGTAATTTATCTCTCTTAATAACCTCAATAATTCCAATTCAGCAAATCTTTAGTGGTTATCTATTATGGGCTGAGAATACTGTAGTGTTGAGAACAGAATACATGTTAGAAGTAGTATCTGTGCTCAAGGTATTTATCATTTGTTTCAGGAAAACTATAAGACAAAGGTAAACTTTTAAGTGACAGCTGGTCTGATATAGATTAACAGAATAAAGATGTGTTGCAGCAACCAAGGAAGCTGCACCTTCAAAAAGATGGCTAAGATTGGGTAAATCAGAGAACATGGAAGATGAGTGGCATTCTGTGACAAAAGAATATTTAGAAGTCTCTCAAGTAAGATTGCCCCTGGAACATAACATGAAAAGTGGGGCTGCTGACCATGATACAGCAGAGATGTGCCCACTAGCTCTAAAGCAAAATTAAAATAGTGTCCTTGCCTCAGGTGGGAAATCACCCTTGGAAATGAATAAATGATGGTAGTCATAGATTTTCTGTTTGAGTAGATGATGGATTAATTACTCAATAAGCAGCCTGTCTATAGAAAAAGTCTGGTTTCTTATCACATATCCTCCATACAGAGATGCAAGCATTTGCACAGAAATGAATTGATTTGAGAAAGGACAGAAAAGGAGAAGCAATAGAGACAGACATTGGAGCTGGCAAGAGACTGCAGAAGGAAATATCCTTTGGGGTTTGTTAAATAACACTGTAGTCCACTTATGGTATATAGTGCCTTTGGTAATTTAACTCATGTGGTCACCTCACATCCATGTTATTTTAGATAAGGAGGAGAAAATATGATTCTAAAAGAGGATTAATGACTATTTTATATCCATACATCATTCATCACATGAAGCCTTAATAGAAAAGTTACATATATTGCCACTTGAAAATAAATAGCTGTACTTATTTTTAAAAACTTAAAGCAGGGCTTCCCTGGTGGCGCAGTGGTTGAGAGTCTGCCTGCCAATGCAGGGAACACGGGTTCGTGTCCCGGTCCGGGAAGATCCCACGTGCCGCAGAGCGTCTGGGCCCGTGAGCCATGGCCGCTGAGCCTGGGCGTCCAGAGCCTGTGCTCCACAACAGGAGAGGCCACAACAGTTAGAGGCCCGCGTACGGCAAAACAAAACAAAACACAACAAAACAAAACTTAAAGCAGATCTTACAAATGAAAATTTTTCTTATGTAGAATATGAATGTTTTTTTTTCTGTTATCACTATTTTTAATTTTTTGAAGTTTTCCATAGAGAGATTTTAAAGGATATCTATCTATCTATCAATCTATCAATCTATTTTTTTAATACAGTGTATCCATTTGGAAATAAAGCTGTGTATTTTTAAAGAATTATATTTTACATGGGAAACTACCCCAGGGCTTTCTTCTCCTTCCTTTTTAACCTTAAATAAACAAATATAACATATATTTGTCATTGTATCTCTAAGAAAATATTACCTAAGAGTTTCAATAAATTAAATAAAAACAGATTAAATTAGAAGTGCTGAGATAAACAAAATTAAATGTTTTCTTACTATAGGATCCCTTGATTTTTAAAAACATGTGCATGATGAATATTTAAGAAGTGGTATATTATCAAAATATTTTTCAAACTTCTAGATTTCAGGACTTTGTTGAGAAAATTCTTCAGAGCTAGTGCTCTGAAGAATATAAAACTGAATCTACTACAATAGGGAAAAGTTAGCTAGAAGCTAACAACATCTAAATAGTTTCAATCATGCAGGTAATCACTGCTTTAAGAATCCTCAAGAAAGAATAATCCCAAGTGTAAATAGTTTTTAAAAGGGATTTAATGAAGAGCTCTTCTTTTAATAAACCCCAAAATATTTTAAAAAGCTTTAAGGTAGGTAGCATACAAAAATGATTAAGAGCAATCCTTTAGACTCACATGCATTTGAATTCCAAGTTTATCACTAATTAAAGGTATGACTTTTTCTCGAAGTATTTATTAAAATGACTCTAAAATGGAGTCTATAACAACTTGTTCTAGGACATGTGAAGATTAAATGAGATGGGCATATATTAGTACTATATATAGTAACCAGTAAAAACTATATGCTGTTATTCTTATATTGAAATCTATTATTATATTTAAGGATCTATGGTTTGATATCTATAAATTTAATCAATAAATGTTAGCCACTGCCAATTAAAAGTCAGTCTGAAAGAATAACATAGTCAGAAATTACTCAAGACCTTCTCTGTTACATTGTTTATTATATTGTGAAATTTAGGAAGCATCTGCTCCAAGGAGTGGGTGATGGGTAAATTACCAGAGTACCAAAAATATTTTGTAATATTATAGCTCATCCATTGGGCAATCCCAAAACATAAATCTTATGCTTAATGGCATTAAATTTCAATATCTAAAGTCTACCGATAGAAACCTATCATGTTATTTATATAAAAGCATTTCTCATACCTTACCATATCCTATCAGGAGCACTGTTCTATAATTAGTTACAAGGGTTTCAAACACTTAGCTTGCCAGTAAGAGTACAAGAACTATTTTATTACAGTGCAAAGAAATCTCAAGGTGAATACTATATTTATATGACAATAAGTACGTAAGTCTTGAGCAGACACACACAGGTTAAAACGGCATCAAATAAAGTCGGTAACGATAAAATAAACTAAATAAAACATTTGATGCATATTTGTTAAACTTAATTGCTAGTTAGGGTCTTAC
Organism: Pseudorca crassidens; assembly: GCF_039906515.1. Lineage (NCBI taxonomy): Eukaryota > Metazoa > Chordata > Mammalia > Artiodactyla > Delphinidae > Pseudorca > Pseudorca crassidens. The sequence continues at coordinate 91,021,617 of NC_090297.1, forward strand.
AAGTTATAGAGACCCAAGGCATATTCATATAATCTCAGTAAATGGTGAATTATTTAAAGATACAAAGGAAAGTAAAACAGACTTTCACCTTAGCAGATGCACAGCAAGAAGAGCAGAACACTACTCATGATTGCAATGGTAGTCCTAATAACCTGAGAGCAACTCTGGTTTTTGTCCATCTGTAGAGATGATAGCATCTATGTTTCATATTCTAATATTCTGACATTTTCTTTTGATGCTTTCAACCACACAGTTGATTGTCTGTGACTCACAGATACCGCAAGAAAAGGTATGATTGGTTTGACCATTCACAATCTAACTACAGCATACCCATTAGGCAGAACTCTCAAAACGGTCAGTCAATTCCTTTATCACATAGTTATTAAGCATACAATTTGTGACAATCACTTTTCCATGAGCAAGTTCTGCAGTGGGGACAAAATAGACACAACTACTGCATCATGGCATTGTCTAGTAGTTCAGACAGGCAGCTGAGCAGGGTGACAGCATTATGGGACATAGTGCATGGTGCATGATAAACCATGGACAAAACAGGTTTGCTAGACACTCGGTGAGTCTGCAATTTATCTTCAGTGTGGCATACTTTGATTGTTAATAGTAATTATAATATCAACAGAAGATAAATATGTCTATTGCCTTAGGTAATAAAATAAAGAGCAGCATATATCTGTAACATTAAATTAGAAATTATTAATGAAATGAATGAATGGATGAGTGAATGCCAGTTTGCACTGATTGGGTTTTTTAGTTAAATCCTATAAAAGAAATGTGGCTTTCCCTTCACTTCTTCAACGACACTTCTCACTATTTTCCTTCTAGATATTAAGCTCCAGGAAAATGGCTGTATGTAAATCATTTCATTTTTCTATTTGTTTTAAAGCAGAGAAAAATCTTAAAAATTTTCTGAGGTGGAAACTAATAACTAAAATAAGTCACAAGACATCAGGTTGCTTTCCTAACACCTCTACCTTACCTCACACAGCATATTACTTTTTACATGGAAGTCTCCATTGTGCTATTTGATGCTACCAATTTTTCCTATTTTTTTCTCAATTTTATCACTTGTCTTTTCCTTCTCTCCTGACATTTCTTTTTCTTTCATTGACACATGCCAAGTCACTGTTAGATCACTGTTAGATGTTCTACTAATTTCCTTTGAGATGATGTTTACAACATAATAAAATCTTATTACTGATAGTACTCATGCATAAATTAAATAAATATTCCACTCAACAAATATTCACTAAGCACCTTTAATGTGTCAGAGGCTGATTTAGGTGCTATGGATACAGCAATAACAAATAAAATTAAAACAGACAAATATTCTTGTTCTGTTGGCTTTTACATTCTAGTGGGCAAAATTCAGTCTACAGATATCAGTATGCAATTTATGTAATCAATATTATCTTGAATAATAATATTATATGAATCTGTTGATTAACACAAATCGACATACTTTAGTTCCAAATTAGTAGAAAGTGATATGTAAAAATTTTTCAGTGCAACTACTCACAGTATTATGGCTTATCATTTTTGTAGAATGGGAGCACAATTATTTATGATTCTCCATAAGGCTTTTTTGATTGTCACACACTATAACATATGTATAAATCAGAATCTATCATAATTTCTCAATTGGTATTAAAAAAGACAGCAAAGTTGTCCTTGCCTGTTCATCAGAAAAAGGTATTAAACTTGCCTTTTCCTAAACTTCAAAATCTTTCTTTTCCTTTCAGGCATTTTCATACATAATGGTACTAGCTTCTGCTTCACATTTGGTACTTCATATCACCTGCACTTTCATGTGAAACAATTCAGTTTTTGAAAATCTTCTTCGTAAGTTTAATTTTCTAATTTTGTTTCCAAGCTTTAACCAAAGGTGGCTAACACATTGCTTTACTCATAACAGCTCAAAATTAGTGAACAAGAAAATATTTGGCATTTAAAGACATCTGTTAAATGTCAATCTAAAGTTGACATTTATGGGAGTTTTTTTAGCTTCATAATTAAAGGTAGTCTTTAGGCTTTCAACTTATGTTTTAATTGAAGCTTGTTATGGAGTAAATTTTTCTTCCTCAAATTCATATGTTGAGGCCCTAATCCCCAATATGAGTATATTTTGAAATAAGGTCTTTAAAGTTGCAATCAGAATTAAATCAGGTGATAAGGATGGGGCTCTAATTCAATAGGACTGATGTCCTTGTAAGAAGAGTAAAAGACACTAGAGTAAAAGACACAGAAGAGAGGCCATGTAAAGACACAGAGAGAAGGAAGCTTGCTACAAGCTAAGGAAGTAAGATCTTACCAAAAATCAACACTGCTATCACCTTGATATTTCACTTCCAGCCTCCAGAACTGTGAGAATAAATTTTTGTTGTTTAAACCACCCAGTCTGTGATATTTTGTTATGGCATCCCATGAAGACTAATTCAAAGCTTTTATTTTAAATTTACTTAAAAGCAGTATTACATAAGTACAGCCTTTTTTTTTTCTCCAGGAGCCTATAGTTTTTAGGGTAGCTAAACATGTAAACCAATGTCCCTGGGTGTTAGTGACTCTTCCTTTTCTTAGCTTAGAATTTATCTATAAATATTCTTTGTGGATAGACTGGAGACAATTGTAAAACCCATTGAAATGAGGGTCTCTCCAGCTGTTCCTTGATGAGTAGGTTAGGTACACATCATCCCTTATGGTCTAGTCAGCTATGTCAGGAAACTCCCTGAAGCCCTCCACTCTACAGTGATAGTGGTGCTACTGATACTTACTTTGCAAGGAGTAGAGGGCTTCTCCTTCTAACATTACTGGATTTTTAGAATACTGTATTGTATTTATTTATTTATTAAATAACAGACATATATTTCTCATGATTCTTGAGGCTAAAAGTCCGAGATTAATGTGCCAGTTGATTCAGCTCCCTGGTGAAGTCTGTCTTTTTGGCTTGCCCATGGATGCGTCCTCACATGACAGAGAGGAGAGCCCTGGTCTCTCTTCCACTTCTTTCTCGTTTTTTGTTTCAGTTTTATTAAGGCATAATCAACAATCAAAACCAAAAATTGCATGTATGTAAAGTGTACAACTTGACGATTTGATATATGTGTTCATTGTGAAATAATCATCACAAGCAAGTAATTAACAGATCCATTACCTCAGGTAATTACCTATTTCCTTCTTTATGTGTATGTGGTGGGAAGACTTAAGATTTACCCTCTTAGCAAATTTCAATTATACAGTACAGTATCATTAATGATAGGCATACTTTTGCACATTAGATTTCCAGAACTTATTCAATTTGTGTAACTGAAACTGTACCTCCTGACCAGCATTGTTTGCAATCCCTGCCCCTGCTGCAGCCATGGGCAACTACCATTCTACTCTCTGCTTCTATAAGTTGGACTAGTTTAGAGTCCACGTGTAAGTGAGATCATGTATTTTTTACTTTTAAGTATGATATATCTAAAGTAGTCAAGCTTATTGAAACATAAAGTAGAATGCTGTTTGCCAGGGGCTTGGGGAGGGGGAAATGGGAGTTGTTCAGTGGGTATAATGTTTCAGTTTTGAAAGATGAAAAGTTCTGGAGATCTGTTGCATAATCATGTGAATATACTTAACAATATTGATTTACCATTTTTTGAAATTAATATGCTCCTGATAGTTTTGAAGATTTGTTATTTATTTAAAAAATTTGGGATTTGGAGGATTGTTTAAAAACTACACAGTGTGGATATGAGAAGTGGTAGGAAGCTAGGTGTCATATCCCTGATAGCTTCCTATTTTATCAAAATGCAAAAGATATAAATGTGTACCTCATGTAGACCTCATGACAATGGAGGGTCTGTTGTAAAGACCACCCAGGAAACTGAACCTTCCCTATTCTATCACTATCCCCCTAGCACTATTTCTTTTTAACACTTTCCCCTCTCTCATATACTGAAAATTCTTAGGTAAAAACATACCTCAATATCTTTTCATATTTTCCCAGAAAGGAGAGGAGGATTATTTCAGTCCACTGGCTTATCCAGGAAGATGTGTATGTGTGTGTGTGTGTGTGTGTGTGTGTGTGTGTGTGTGTGCACGCGCACGCACGTGTGCGCATGCGTGTGTGCCCATGAATGCACAGGTTCTAAGCTATGGTGTCATTGATGAAGAGATTTGTGGAGAGACAAGGAAGACAAGTTATTTGATTTGTTATCAAAGCTACTTTTACTCTGGTCCATCAAAAATCAAAAATATCTAATCAAGCATGGATGGAATTCCTTCCCAAATATCTCATTGTGTTTCCCTGAAAAATTCATATTCCTCTGATTAAAGTGACATTGGCTTTATTTCTTATGAACTAGTATTCTGGCCTTAAATCATTAAAGCAGCACTTATCTCTCTTTTATCTGAGTTACATTAGAAAAGATTCTTGTGATTAAGAATCATTATCAAGTAAGGGTGAGGACATGGAAAGCATAAGGAAAATCTTAATTTACCTTGTCACTCAAATGATTTCATGATATACTAACTTTAACAATGTAGTCTTATAGTAGGCACAGAGTGGCAAAAATTCTACTTGTGAGAGTCAGAGAACACTTAATAAGGGAGGGGAGTAGAGCTAAATCTTTAAGTATGTATAGACATTTTTCAGGAGGTAAAGGCATAGTCAAAGAACTGTAGATGGTGTTTTGTAAAGGGTTCTTTCTGCTAAAGGTGACAAAAATTTAACTAAAACAAGTTTAAGATAAAATAGAATATACTGATTCACATAAATGCAAAGTCCAGGATACAAATTATGTCATTAGAGTTTGCTGTCTTAGATGTGCCACCTTGTTTGGATTGGATTCTTAGAATTTTCAATTACATCTGCTACCTTAATTCTCTTCATGTGGTGGAAAGAAGGCTCCTGGTGTCTCCAGGCTTACAAGTTTCTTGAATCTTAGGATCTTTGTGAAGAGAGTTTTTTCTCTCTCCCAATATCAATATAACAAGTATTTTAAAGAAACTCTGGTGAATATTTCCTATGCCTGCTTTAATAAATTATCATAAACATAGTGAATTAAAACAAAACAAATGTATTACTTACAATTTGGGGGGCCAGAAGTTTGAACTGTGTCTCCTTGGCCTAGAATTAAGATGTCAGTGGGACTGCATTCCTTTATGGAGGCTGTAAGGGAAAATATATTTCTTGACTTTTTCAGTTTCCCCAGAGACTGCCTGCATCCCTTGGCTCCTGACTCCTTAATTCATCTTCAAAGCCAGCAATGACCAGTGGAGTTTTTCTCATATTGTATCACTCTGACTCTTCTGTTTCCTCCTTCCCTCTTTAAGGACCCTTGCGATTACACTGGACCCACCTGGATGTTCCAGGATAATCTCCTGATCTTTGGGTCAGTGTATTAGCAAATTTAATTCCATCTGCTACCTTAATTCCCCTCTGCCACATAACATAACCTAGTCACAGTTTCCAGAAATTAGGAAATGGGCATATTTGGAAGGCCATTATACTGGATACCACGCATGGCCATCTCTTATGGAAAGGAGAATGAGGTACCATGATTAGCCAAGCCTCAGACTGGTGCCTATATCTGTTATAGAAGGGTAGTGACAGGATTACAGAAATTGAGAAGAAATCAAAGGGAACTTTATATTTGTCCTCATAAAAGGGAAAGAGAATGCATAATACACACAGATGTTAAGCAGAAAAATAAAGCAGGAAATTGATTTAAAGACTATTGGGGGTGGAGATGAGATGAGAGACTTGTCCCTCTGCCCATATATAGACATTATGTTGTTTAGAATCCAGAGAATAAAGGCTGAATTAAGAGTTCTGGATGTCTTGTGATGCCTATCTTGAAACAGATAAATTACAAAATGAAATGGTGGTCTCAAACAAGGTGAAGGTGAGTCTGTGAGAATTGGATGAAAAGGGGTGAGTCTTGCAAGGATCATAAGTTTCATAGTCTCTTGTTCACTCTTGCCAATGGGCATGTGGAATTTGTAGGAGGGAAGGTTTTATTTAGAGTATATGGAGCATTTGTATACCTTTTAATTCTTTCCTATGGATCTGTGGAAGCTAGGGGAGAGGTGGTCTTGTCTAAAGCACCTCAACACTGGAGGATCTCTTCTGATACTCAGAATATGTACTTAACATAATCATTTTCTCCTAAAGATCACTTTGGTGACAGTGTGAAAACTGAAACAAAGGATTAGACTAAGGAGCAAGAAATCCTGTTAGTAGTCTATTTTGAAAACCCATTTGAGTGCCTAAAATAAGACAGATGCCATGATAATGTGAAGAAAATAGAAGTTAAGAAAATGGAATCATTAATATCTAGACTTTTATGTTATTTTCATAATCTGGAAAGATAAAGTATGCATTAGTCAGGTTCTTCCAGTTTCTAGTAACAGAATCTCAAACTAGCTTCATTCATTCATTAATTCATTTATTCATCTATTCAACAAACATTTATTGAAAAACAAGCATGGTGCTAGGCTCTAGAGCTATTGTAGTGAACAAGCCAAAGATTTTGCCATAGTGGAGCTTACATTCTTATGAGAGAAAGACACTATAAACAATGAAATAAATAAAAAAGATAATTCAGATTGTTATGCTTATTATGAAAGTGTGAAGTGAAGGAGTAACTGATGGGTTCTTAAAGAAGATATTACTTTGTTACTGTGGGCAGGTAAGGCCTCTGCAGAACTGATGTTTGAGCCAAACTTAAAAAAATGGCTTATAATAGGACATATAAATGAAATATGTATGAAGCTGGTTTCAGGTATGCATGAAGCTGTCTTCGTGTCTTTCTCCTTTGGCTCAGCTTATATCTATTGGGCATTATTCTGTAGAGAAGCACTTCATACTGTGAGCAAGACAGCTACTAGCTACTTCATATCTACATTCCCCATGCAGAAAGAGATCTTTTCTCTAAGAATATCCTAGCTCTGAAGGGGTAATATGCTCATCTATGAAGCAATCACTGGGACCATGTGGATGGTATCTTTGACCAACTTGGGTCATAGGCTTTTCCTGGAGTTGGAAATGGGTACCATAATGGAGAGGCACTTCGGAAATGTAAGTGAATAGAGGGATTCTGCAAAGGAAATAGACAAAGGAGGAAAAGGAAATCATGACAGACTGGAAAAAAATCTTGAATACCCACATATACAATACTGATTATCTAAAAATATGGAAAAAATATTCTGTGCACGTGGATGGGGGAAAAATGGCTACCAAAATAAGATAAAACATCAATTTTAGGACAGTAAAACATTTAAAGTGTGAGACCCATAATAATGATGTGGTAGATATCATTATCTAGACAATGCTGACTATAGTCATATAATTAAATGGAACCAGAAAATAGCTTTATGAGATCTTTAAAAATACTGCCAAGTTTTGCCTTGCAAATTTTGCTTAAATGTATAGGAATCTCTATTATAAATGATATATAAAAATCATATTTGGAACTATAAGTAATAGGACTAACAAATTTCATTTAACTAGAATTCTAAGCCAAAATAACCTGATGAAGAAATACTACTGGATGCCACTGGCTATTAGATGCAAATAAATATTGTAGAATTGAACTTGGGAAATCAGAAATAGGTAGGAAATAAGGGAAAAAAAATTTGTCAGTGAGGCAAGTCTACTTCTAAAACTAATGCATCCTTTGTCAGGAATCACCTTTTACATTTAGACAGTTGGAAGAATTGGTAATTGCTACATATAAATAGAAAGAGACTGAAAGTTAATGTGTTTATATACTAAGTAACAGTAACCTGTGTTTGTGATAAGCCTATATGCTCTTTTGATTTTTTTTTCTTTTACATCTTAATGATGGGTACCTTTAAACAGGGCATGTATTAAACAGGGCATACTGATCTGACAACCAAGTTAACTGAAATGTTAAAAGTCCTCTGTTTTCAATGGGAAAAAGAAATCTTTCAAGAGGAGCTGTGTCTTTTTTAAAAGAGAGATCACAAAACAAGTGAGACATATGAGGGTGGCCATTAGAGAGAAGGATGAATGCCAGTCTGTGAAGTGATGCTTCAGCTGTCTCAGGAGAGTAGCTGCCAAGCACACTCAAGAAGGAAACACGAAATCAGACATCTGTATGTGTGCAGCATCCACCATGTTTGCTCTGAGGAGAGAGAACCACATGAAGCAAGACAGCAAAGGTGAAATCCAGCAAGATAGCCTACTTTATTGCCATGGCAACCCAACCCTGATGAAAAGTAGGAAAACAATAAAGTATCTCTGAAAAAAAAATCTGTGCTATGAATACCTACTGGGTTGAGGAAAGATGCACTCATGGAAAGAGCTTGACATTTTACCATTTGGTGATTTCTTATAACAAAGTCATGGGTGCTGCTTTGGGGAAATGCTGATTTAGAAAGCATCACATTTACTAAAATATTTAATTTTAACTGTTGCTAAATTCAGATTTATATGTGAAAGCTGTAGTTTCAGATTAAAATCTTAAGTGTCATTGTAGAGGTCAAAGCATTAACATTGTCACTCTCCTTGATGCATTTTGACAATCTTTTGCCATCATATTTCACATAAATTGTGTGTTCAGTAAAAAAGAAAAGTTTCAGGACATTCTGATATTTGATAAATTAGAGATATATTTTATTTGCCTAGATTGGATTCTCAAATTTCACCCATTATTTTTTTTAAATGCTCTTTCTTTCTTCAACTTCCTGTTTTTCAGTATGCAGTTCAGTATGGAAAGAAAACATTTTCTTTTTTCTATTCTGAAAATGTTTAACATTCACAGATTTATAAATTTTCCCAACTTTAGGCAATTTTGAGTTGTTCCTATGTTTTTATTTGAATAAGACATCCTGGTTTGTAGAAAAATCTGGGAAAGCTTGTTTTACTTTTCTTAAAGTCAGCTTCATTGAGATAATATACATAAAAACAGTCTACTTCTTTAAAGTGTATAGCTAATTGAGTTTTGACAAATGTATACAGTCACATAATGGACAGCACATTCAATTTCTTTGCAATATTATTTTACTGTTTGTCAATACCACTTCAAATGTGTACTACCTTGCTGTTGATAAAATATAAAAATTTTGTAGCACATCCCACTCCTTTGTGCTATTTTTGTCATATACATTACAACTTTATGTTATAAACTCAGTAATAGGGTGTTATAATTTTTGACTTCAGTAATAAATGCCTATAAAGAAATTTATAGAAGAGTATTATACACAATATATTTTATTTGTATTATATTTATTTACCTTATAATATTTGTAATGTTGCCTTATGATATTTCTAGTGTTCTTCATTCCTTCCTTTGATTTTAATTACATGTTGATGGCATTTTCTTTCAATCTGATGGACTTCTGTTAGTATTTTTTGCAGTGCACTTGTGTTAGCATTGAGTTATTTCAAGTTTTATTAATTGGAAATACCTTTATTTGACATTTATTTATAAAAGATAATTTCACTATATATTAAATTCTTAATTGGTAGGTTTTTCTCCCTCAGATTTTGAATGTGTTATGTCAGTGTTCTTTTGCCTCCATTGTAACAGATGAGAAGTCAGCCATTAATTGTATCATTGTGATGTATGTGATACATGCTTTCAAGACTCATCTCTGTTTTTGGCTTTCAGCTGTTTGGCTCTGATGTATCTACGTGTGCTTGTCTCTTCATTTATACTAATTGGACGTTCATTGAGGCTGTTAGATCTGTAAGTTAATATTCCTGGTCAAATTTTGAGTTTGGGGCCACTATTACTTCAAATATTTTTCTGACCCTTTATATTATGCTTTTCTGGAACTCCAATTACACAAATTTTGTAATACTTGCTATTGTCCTACCTACCTCCAAATATCTATTCATTTATTTTTTAAACATTTTTTTCTCTCCTTTCTTTGTATTTGAAGACCTTTATCTTCAAGTTCACTAATTCTTCTGCATCTCAAGTCTGCTGTTGAACAGAGAAATTTTAATTTTCACTGTTAAATTTTTCTGTCCTTGAATTTTCATTAGTTTCTTTTATTTATCTATTTATTTATTTTTGGCTGCGTTGGATCCCTGTTGCTAAGTGTGGGCTTTTCTCTAGTTGCGGCAACCAGGGGCTACTCTTCGTTGCAGTGTGCGGGCCTCTCATTGTGGTGGCCTCTCCTGTTGCGGAGCACGGGCTCTAGGCGTGTGGGCTTCAGCAGTTGCGGCATGTGGGCTCTAGAGCGCAGGCTCAGTCGTTGTGGTGCACGGGCTTAGTTTCTCCATGGCATGTGGGATCTTCCCGGACCAGGGCTCAAACCCATGTCCCCTGCATTGGCAGGTGGACTCCTAACCACTGTGCCCCCAGGGAAGCCCGCATTAGTTTCTTTTTTACAGTTTCCAGGTCTCCGTTGAGACTACTTATTGCTTTGATCACTTTGATTATTCTCAGCATATTTCCCTTAAATTATTTGAAATAAATAATTTAGTAATTTGATTATTTGGATTTGTTTTCCTTTAATTCTTTGAATAAAGGAATTCTTGCTTCAAAGTCTCTAAATCTCTCACCTGAACTCACTTGAAGTCAATTTCTATTGGCTATTTTTAAACTCTGATTATTGCTCTCAATTTTCTATTTCTTTGTGTAGTTCATAAAGAGCATGGTTGATAATTATGCATGATAGATAATACATTATAGCCATTCTAGACTCTCTGTTGTTTTCCTGAAGACCGTTTTGTTTGTTTGTTTGTTATCTGCACTCACATTGTGAAATATGTCTTCATCATGGCATGCAAGTACCAATGTCTCCGCTCAATTTTCTTTTTTTTTTTTTAAGCTTGATTCCCTGTGGACTTAGTGTGTCTGCACGGTTTAGAGATTAGTCAGTGATTCCAACAGAGGTTATGCTCGGACACCTCCAGCCAGTAAGTTTTTCAACTCTACCACCCCAGTTCTGTGTGAATTGAGGATTATATGCAAAGGTGCAGCAAGTTCACAGTCTCTCCAGGCTTTCAATTTTCACTGAGCTCTCTGGGATCTCTTGCCCACTCTTAGTTCAGCTGCCAGCCAAAAATACTTGAAGAGTTTAGTGTCTCAGTTCTCTGGTTCTCTTGCTTCCAAGAGAAATTCCCTCTGAATTTCAACTTGCTCTTCTAGCCACCCTGATATGTCCCCCACTGGCATCAGGTAAAAATGTGGGATTTCATCAACCAAACTGATGAGGCGGGAATGCCTCCATTCAAGAATGCCACCAATCTCATTTTTTTAATCCAACGGAGTAGGAATCTTTTTCCAAGTAAACACTTCTCGAGTTGCTGTCTGCCTTTAGTCATTTTCCAGCATGCTTAAATTTGTTTTTAATGATTTAAATCAGTTTTATACTTTTTTTCTTCTGAAGGGAATTGCTCAACCTCCTTCTCAGGTCATTTCCAGAAGAAAAGTTTTTTCTTTATTTATAATACACTGAAAAACACATGAGGTCCTTAACACATTAAGAAAAAAAAATTCTGGGGGAACCTTCAAGATGTGGGAGGAGTAAGATGTAGAGATCACCTTCCTCTCCACAAATACATAAAAAATATATCTACAAGTGGGACAACTCCTACAGAACACCTACTGAATGCTGGCAGAAGACCTCAGACTTCCCAACAGGCAAGAAAATCCCCACGTACCTGGATAGGGCAAAATAAAAAAAACATAGACAAAAGAATAGGAATGGGACCTGCAGCAGTGGGAGGGAGCTGTGAAGGAGGAAATGTTTCCACACACTAGGAAGCCCCTTCACTGATGGAGATGGGAGGTGGGCAGGGGGGAAGCTTCAGAGCCATGGAGGAGAGTGCAGCAATAGGAGTGCAGAGGGCAAAGCAGAGAGATTCCCGTACAGAGGATCAGTGCCGACCAGCACTCACCAGTCTGAGATGCTTGTCTGCTCACTCACTGGGACATGTAGGGACTGGGAGCTGAGGCTCGGGCTTCAAAGTTCAGATCCCAGGGAGAGGACTGGGGTTGGCTGCGTAAAGACAGCCTGAAGTGGGCAAGTCGCCACAGCTGGCCAGGAGGGAGTCCGGGAAAAAGTCTGGATCTGCCGAAGAGGCAAGAGACCATTGTTTCGGGGTGCATGAAGAGAGGGGATTCCTCCCCTGTCTGCCAACAGAAGGCAGAGCACAGCCTAAACGAGCTTTAGAGGCTGGTGTGAGCCACGGCTATCAGCTTAGACCGCAGAGACGGGCATGAAATGCTAAGGCTGCTACCGCTGCCACCAAGAATCCTGTGTGAAAGCGCAGGTCACTATCGACACCTGCCCACTCCTCCCCCCAGCCCACCGGGAGCCTGTGCAGCCTGCCACTGCCAGGGTCCCATGATCTAGGGACAACTTCCCCGGGAGAAGACGTGGAGTGCCTCAGGCTATTGCAACATCAAGCCAGCCTCTGCCACTGCAAGCTTGCCCCGCATTCCAATTATGACTACCGTACCCCTCCCTCCTCCTGGCCTGAGTGAGCCAGAGCCCCGCAATCAGCCACTGCTTTAACCCCCTCGTTTCTGGGTAGGGAACAGATGCCTGAGGGCAACCTACATGCAGAGGTGGGGCCAAAACCAAAGTTGAACCCAAGGAGCTGTGTGAACAAAGAAGAGAAAGGGAAATTTTTCCATGCAGCCTCAGGAGCAGCAGATTAAATCCCCACAATCAACTTGATGAACACTCCAACTGTGGAACACCTAAATAGACAAAGAATCATCCCCAAAATGAGGCGGTGGACTTTGGGAGCAAATGTAGACTTGGGGTTTGCTGTCTGTGACTGATTTGTTTCTGATATTTATGTTTATCTTAGTTTAGTCTTTAGTGCTTGTTATCATTGGTGGGTTTGTTTATTGGTTTGGTTGCTCTATTCTTTTTTTAAAAAAATTATTTTTTATGTTAATAATTTTCAATTTATTATATTTTTCATTTTTGTTTTTGTTTCCTTCCTTTTTTCTCCCTTTTCTTATGAGCCGTGTGGCTGACAAGGTCTTAGTGCTCAGGCCTGGTGTCAGGCCTGTGCCTCTCAGGTGGGAGAGCCAAGTTCAGGACATTGGACCACCAGAGACTTCCTGGCCCCATGTAATATCAATTGGCAAGTGCTGCCTCAGAGATCTCCATCTCAATGTTAAGACTCAGCTCCACCCAACAGCTAGCAGACTCCAGTGCTGGATGTCCCATTCCAAACAACTAGTAAGACAGGACACAACTCCACACATTAGCAGAGAGGCTGCCTAAAATCATAATAAGTTAAAGACACCCCAAAACACAACAACAGATGTAGCCCTGCCCACCAGAAAGACAAGATCCAGCCCCACCCACAAGAACACAGGCACCAGTCCCCTCCACAGGAAGCCTGCACAAACCACTGAACCAACCTTACCCACTGGGCGCAGACACCAAAAACAACAGGAACTACAAACCTGCAGCCTGCAAAAAGGAGACCCCAAACACAGTAGTTAAACAAAATGAGAACACAGAGAAATATGCAGCAGATGAAGGAGCAAGGTAAAAACTCATGAGATGAAACAAATGAAGAGGAAATAGGCAGTCTACATAAAAAAGAGTTCAGAGTAATGATAGTAAAGAGAATGCAAATCTTGGAAATAGAATGGAGAAAATACAAGAAGCATTTAACAAGAACCTAGAAGAACTAAAGAGGAAACAAACAATGATGAAAACACAATAAATAAATTAAAAATTATCTAGAAGGAATCAATAGTAAAATAACTGAGGCAGAAGAGCAAATAAGGGGCCTGGAAGATACAATAGTGGAAATAACTACTGCAGAGCAGAATAAAGAAAAAAGAATGAAAAGAATTGAGGACAGTCTCAGAGACTTCTGGGACAATACTAAATGCACCAACATACAAATTATAGTGGTCTCAAAAGAAGAAGAGAAAAAGAAAGAATCTGAGAAAATGTTTGAAGAGATTATAGTTGAAAACTTCCTTGACATGGGAAAGGAAATAGTCAATCAAGTACAGGAAGCACAGAGAGTCCCACACAGGATACAACCAAGGAGAAACCTGCCAAGATGCATATTAATCAAACTATCACATATTAAATACAAAGAAAAAATATTAAAATCAGCAAGGGAAAAGCAACAAATAACATACAAGGGAATCCCCATAAGGTTAACAGCTGATCTTTAGCAAAAACTCTGCAAGCCAGAGGGAGTGGCAGGACATATTTAAAACAATGAAAGGGAAAAACATACAACAAAGATTACTCTACCCAGCAAGGATCTCATTCAGATTTGATGGAGAAATTAAAACTGTTACAGACAAGCAAAATTTAAGAAAATTCAGCACCACTAAACCAGCTTTACAACAAATGCTAAAGGAACTTCTCTAGGCAGGAAACACAAGAGAAGGAAAAGACCCACAAAAAACAAACCCCAAACAATGGAAAATGGTAATAGGAACATAGATATCAATAATTACCTTAAATGTAAATGGATTAAATGCTCCAACCAAAAGACATAGACTGGCTGAATGGATAAAAAACAAGACCAGTATATATGCTGTCTACAAGAAACCCACTTCAGACCTAGGGACACATACAGACTGAAAGTAAGGGGATGGAAAAAGATATTCCACGCAAATGGAAATCAAAAGAAAGCTGGAGTAGCAATTCTCATATCAGACAAAATAGACTTTAAAATAAAAACTATTACGAGGACAAAGAAGGACACAACATAATGACCAAGGGATCAATCCAAGAAGATATAACAATTGTAAATATATATGCACCCAACATAGGAGCACCTCAATACATAAGGCAAATGCTAACAGCCTTAAAAGGGGAAATTGACAGTTACACAATAATAGTAGGGGACTTTAACACCCCACTTTCACCAATGGACAGATCATCCACAATGAATATAAATAGGAAACACAAGCTTTAAATGACACTTTAGACAAGATGGACTTAATTGATATTTATAGGACATTCCATCCCAAAACAACAGAATACACTTTCTTCTCAAGTGCTCATGGAACATTCTCCAGGATAGATCATATCGTGGGTCACAAATCAAGGCTTGGTAAATTTAAGAAAATTGAAATCGTATCAAATATCTTTTCTGACCACAACACTATGTGACGAGATATCAATTACAGGAAAAAACTCTAAAAATATAGACACATGGAGGCTAAACATACACTACTAAATAACAAAGAGACCACTGAAGAAACCAAAGAGGAAATCAAAAAATACCTAGAAACAAATTACAATGAAAAAACGATGACCCAAAATGTATTTGATGCAGCAAAAGCAGTTCTAAGAGTGAGGTTTATAGCAGTACAATCCTACCTCAAGAAAAAAGAAAATCTCAAATAAACAACCTAACCTTACACCTAAAGCAATTAGAGAAAGAAAGAAAAAAAAAAAAACTCCAAGATTAACAGAAGGAAATAAATCATAAAGATCAGATCAGAAATAAATGAAAACAAATGAAGGGGAAAAAAGCAAAGATCAATAAAACTAAAAGCTGGTTCTTTGAGAAGATAAACAAAATTGATAAACCGTTACCCAGATTCAACAAGAAAAAAAGGGAGAAGACTCAAATCAACAGAATTAGAAATGAAAAAGGAGAAGAAACAACTGACACTGCAGAAATACAAAGGATCATGAGAGATTACTGCAAACAACTATATGCCATTAAAATGGACAATGTGGAAGAAATGGACAAATTCTTAGAAAATCATAACCTTCTGAGACTGAACCAGGAAAAAATAGAAAATAAAAACAGACCAATCACAAGCACTGAAATTGAAATTGATTAAAATCTTCCAACAAATAAAAGCCCAGGACCAGATGACTTCACAGGCAAATGCTATCAAATATTTAGAGAAGAGATAACAGTTATCCTTCTCAAACTCTTCCAAAATATAGCAGAAGGGGGAACACTCCCAAACTCATTCAATGAGGCCATCATCACCCTGATACTAAAGCCAGACAAAGATATCACAAAGAAAGAAAACTATAGGCTAATATCACTGATGAACATAGATGCAAAAATCCTCAATAAAATACTAGCAAACAGAGTTCAACAGCACATTTAAAGGATCATATCCCATGATATAGTGGGGTTTATCCCAGGAGTGCAAGGATTCTTCAATATATGGAAATCAATCAATGTGATACACCATATTAAAGAATTGTTTGATAAAAGCCATTATGATCAACTCAATAGATGCAGAAAAAGCTTTCAACAAAATTCAAAACCCATTTATGATAAAAACTCTCCAGAATGTGGGCATAGAGGGAAGCTACCTGAACATAATAAAGTCTATATATGACAAACCCACAGCCAACATCGTTCTCAATGGTGAAAATCTGAAACCATTTCCTCTAAGATCAGGAACAAGACAAGGCTCCCTACTCTCACCACTATTATTCAACATAGTTTTGGAAGTTTTAGCCACAGCAATCAGAGAAGAGAAAGAAATAAAAGGAATCCAAATCAGAAAAGAAGAAGTAAAAGTATCACTGTTTACATATGACATGATACTATACATAGTGAATCTTAAAGATGCTACCGGAAAACTACTAGAGCTAATCAGTGAGTTTGGTAAAGTAGCAGGATACAAAACTAATGCACAGAAATCTCTTGCATTCCTATACACTAATGATGAAAAATATGAAAGAGAAATTAAGGAGACACTCCCATTTACCATTGCAAAAAAAATTTCCATTTACCATTGCAAGAAAAAGAATAAAATACCTAGGAATAAACCTACTTAAGGAGACAAAAGACCTGTATGCAGAATACTATAAGACACTGATGAAAGAAATTAAAAATGATACAAACAGATGGAGAGATATACCATGTTCTTGGATTGGAAGAATCAACATTGTGAAAATGACTATATTACCCAAAGCAATCTACAGATTCAATGCAATCCCTATCAAACTACCAATGGCATTTTTCACAGAACTAGAAAAAATTTCACAATTTGTATGGAAACACAAAAGACCCCAAAGAGCCAAAACTCAAAAACTTGAGAAAGAAAACATGAAGATGGAGAAATCAGGCTCCCAGACTTAAATCTATACTACAAAGCTACAGTAATCAAGATAGTATGGTACTGGAACACAAACAGAAATATGGAACAGATATTTCCAAAACAGATCAATGGAACAGGATAGAAAGCCCAGAGATAAACCCACACACATAAGGTCACCTCATCTTTGATGAAGCAGGCAAGAATACACAATGGAGAAAATACAGCCTCCTCAATAAATGATGCTGAGAAAACTGAACAGCTACATGTAAAAGAATGAAATTAGAACGCTTCCTGACACCATACACAAAAATAAGGTCAAAATAGATTAAAGACATAAATGTAAGGCCGGACACTATAAAACTCTTAGAGGAAAACATAGGCAGAACACTCCATGACATAAATCACAGCAAGATCCTTTTTGACCCACCTCTTACAGAAATGGAAATAAAAACAAAAATAAACAAATGGGACCTAATGAAACTTAAAAGCTTATGCACAGCAATGGAAACCATAAACAAGACCAAAAGATAACCCTCAGAATGGGAGAAAATATTTGCAAAAAAAGCAACTGACAAAGAATTCATCTCCAAAATTTACAAGCAACCCATGCAGCTCAATATCAAGAAAAACAAACAACCCAATTCAAAAATGGGGGAAATCCCTAAATAGACATTTCTCCAAAGAAGATATACAGGTTGCCACAAACACATGAAATGGTGCTCAATATCACTAATCGTTAGAGAATTGCAAATCAAAGCTACAATGAGGTATCACCTCACACCAGTCAGAATGGCCATCATCAAAAACTCTAGAAACAATAAATGCTGGAGAGGGTGTGGAGAAAAGAGAACCCTCTTGCACTGTTGGTGGGAATGTAAATTGATACAGCCACTATGGAGAACAGTATGGAGGATATATATATATATATATATATATACACATACACATTAGGCTTATTTACTCTGGATTTCAAGACTGTCTGTCATGCTCTTCTCTAGATATGCCCACTATTCCTTCTCTAACTTAAGTGTCTGCTCTGCTGTCACTCCTCTATCCTTTATAAAATATCAATAGCACCCATACATTTTCTCTCTATCCCTTGCTCTATTTTTCTTTATAGGTTTCTTTTCACTAAGTGACATTATTTTATTACATGTTTACTTATTAAGTTGTTTAATTGTCATCTCTATCACTAGATTGAAATGTCTTGTATCTAGCAATTAGATTTACTTATAAAATTTTAAGAACCTTTGTTAGATCAAGGAACATAGGGTATAATAGAGTATGCTAAATGAGCAGAACACTATTTCTGAGGAAAATATCAGAACCTCAAAAGAATATGTAATTACTTTAAAAAAGAGTCTTTGATACTGCATCAGACACAACCTGGGAAGATGCTCGGGTGTAGCACACAAGCTTTAGGTAGAAATACACAATAGAGGATCTTTGCTTCTCACTAGAGCTCTATGAACACAGGCTTAGGGAGCCTTTACAGCACCATTATTCTGAAGTTCCAATTCAGAAATCTTTTGAGTCTGATTTTCCTCTGTGGTATATGTGAGGAAAAGAGGAACATTCTCCTCTGGGAGGTAAGATTTCAGATTAGGAAAAACTGTATACTAGACTGCTAGGGCTGTCATAACAAAATATCATAGATTAGGAGGATTAAACAACAGAAATTTATTTTCTCACCGTTCTAGAGGCTGGAATTCCTAGATCAAGGTCAGGTAGGATTTAGTTTCTGGTGAGATCTCTATTTCTGGCTTGTATGCGGCCACCATCTTGCCGTGTGCTTGCATGACTTCTTTATATGCAGAGAAAGAGAGTGATTTGGTGTCTTTTGCTCTTTTTATAAGGGTACCAACCCTGTTGGATTAGGATACCACCTTTATGTCCTGACCTCATCTAACATTTATCACCTCTTTATAGGCCCTATTTCCAAACACAGTCACATTTGGTGTTCAGACTTCAAAATATGAATTGTGTGTGGACGCAATTCAGTCCATAGCACCCTAGAAAAAAATTTTTTACCTGATGAAATTCACAGAGAAGAGCAGGAGATTGGGAAGATTGGGACTGCAGACCAAATGCACTGACTTGCTTGTTAGAATTATGGGGTCATCATAAAAACAGAGCATGGATATTATGTCCCTGAACTTCTGTGCCAGGAAGTGCTGGGGAGGAGGTGGAGGTGGAGTAGAGAACATTTTGGTCATGCTTATAGGAAAAATTCAAGCCACACTAAACAAACAGAAATACTTCAAAAAAGATGTGTAACTGAAAGAATCACCAGGGCAAATTGTAAGCTTAACTTGTGTAGGACTTTTTCAGAAGCCATGCTTACAGTTAGAGTTCTCACTAGGACCATGTTCCTCAAAAGCCAGATCGAAGATGATATTTTAGGATATATTTATTTAGGTTATATTTTATTTTATCTATTTTTATAATTTTGCCTTTTTTAGCATTTATTTTTTAAAATGTTGATAAAACACAAATAACATCAAAATTACCACCTTAGCCATTTTTAAGTGTATAGTTCAGTGGCCTTAAGTACATTCACATTATTGTGCTTGCATCATCATCTATCCATAGAACTCTTCTCATCTTGCAAAACTAAAACTCTGTACTCATTATAATATAACTGCTTTCCTCTCTCCCTCCAGCACCAGGCAACCACCATTTTACCTTCTATCTCTATAAACTGACTTCTCTGTACATCTCGTATAAGTGGAATAATAGAGTACTCGTCTTTTTGTCCCTGGCTTATTATACTCCGCTTATTATAATATCCTCAACATTCATCCATGCTGTTGCGTGTGTCAGAATTTCCTTCCTATTGTATGTCTATAACTACATTTTGTATTCATTTGTCCATGGACACTTGCTTCTTCTACATTTTGTCTGTTGTTAGTAATGCTGCTATGAATATGAGTGTACAAATACATCAAGTCCCTGCTTTCAATTCTCTAGGTTATATAACTAGACTGAAATAGTTAGGTCACATGGTAATTCTATTTTAAATTTTTTGAGAAATTGTCATACTGTTTTCCATGGCAGTTGTATCATTTTACATTCCAATCCACAGTGTATAAGGGCTCCAATGTCTTCAAATCCAAATTTTGCCAACATTTATTATTTTCAGGGTTTTGATAATGGCCATCCTAGTGGATGTGAAATGGTATCTCATGGTGGTTATAATTTGCATTTCCCTAATGATTAGTGATGTTGAGCATATTTTTGTATGCTTGCTGACTGTTTGTTTACCTTTGGAGAAATGTCTATTCAAGACCTCTGCTCATTTTTGAATTGGGTGGTTTCTTTTTTGTTTTTGAGATTAAAGATATTATATATATATATATATATATATATATATATATATATATGGTTCATATATTCTCAATATTAACCCCTTATCAGATACATGAGATGCAAATCTTTTTTCCATTCTCTGGATTGGCTTTTCACCCTGCTGACTATGTACTTTTTTCTTTACTTTTTAACATCTTTATTGGAGTATAATTGCTTCACAATGGTGTGTTAATTTCTGCTTTATAACAAAGTAAATCAGTTATACATATACATATGTCCCCATGTCTTTTCCCTCTTGCATCTTCCTCCCTCCGACCCTCCCTATTCCACCCTTCTAGGTGGTCACAAAGCACCGAGCTGATCTCACTGTGCTATGCGGCTGCTTCCCACTGGCTATCTATTTTACGTTTGGTAGTTTATATATGTACATGCCACTCTCTCACTTTGTCCCAGTTTACCCTTCCCCCTCCCCGTATCCGCAGGTCCATTCTCTAGTAGGTCCGCATCTTTATTCCCGTCTTGCCCCTAGGTTCTTCTGACCATTTCTTTTTCTTTTTCTTTTTTTTTTTTTTTAAGATTCTATATCTATGTGTTAGCATACGGTATTTGTTTTTCTCTTTCTGACTTACTTCACTCTGGACCTACATCAGTCTCTAGGTCCATCTACTTCACTACAAATAACTCAGTTTCGTTCCTTTTGAAGGCTGAGTAATATTCCATTGTATATATGTGACACCCCTTCTTTATCCATTCATCTGTTGATGGACACATAAGGTGCTTCCATGTCCTGGTTACTGTAAATAGACCTGCAATGAACATTTTGGTACATGACTCTTTTTGAATTATGGTTTTCTCAGGGTATATGCCCAGTAGTGGGATTACTGGGTCGTATGGTTGTTCTATTTTTAGTTTTTTAAGGAACCTCCATACTGTTCTCCATAGTGGCTGTATCAATTTACATTCCCACCAACAGTGCAAGAGGGTTCCCTTTCTTCCACACCCTCTCCAGCATTTATTGTTTGTAGATATTTTGATGATGGCCATTCTGACCAGTGAGACATGATATCTCATTGTAGTTTTGATTTGCATTTCTCTAATGATTAATGATGTTAAGCATTTGTGTTTGTTGGCAATCTGTATATCTTCTTTGGAGAAATGTCTATTTATGTCTTCTGCCCATTTTTGGATTGGGTTGTTTGTTTTCTTGATATTGAGCTGCATGAGTTGCTTGTGTGCTTTGGATATTAATCCTTTGTCAGTTGCTTCATTTGCAAATACTTTCTCCCACTCTGAGGGTTGTCTTTTCATCTTGTTTATGGTTTCCTTTATTCTGTAAAAGCTTTTAAGTTTCATTAGGCCCCATTTGTTTATTTTTGTTTTTATTTCCATTTCTCTAGGAGGTGGGTCAAAGAGGATCTTGCTGTGATTTATGTCATAGAGTGTTCTGCCTGTGTTTTCCTCTAAGACTTTGATGGTGTCTGGTCTTACATTTAGGTCTTTAATTCATTTTGAGTTTATTTTTGTGTATGGTGTTAGGGAGTGTTCTAATTTCATTCTTTTACATGTAGCTGTCCAGTTTTCCCAGCACCACTTATTGGAGGGCTATCTTTTCTCCACTGTATATTCTTGCCTCCTTTATCAAAGATAAGGTGAGCATATGTGCAGGGGTTTATCTCTGGGCTTTCTGTCCTGGTCCATTGAACTATATGTCTGTTTTTGTGCCACTACCATACTGTCTTGATTACTGTAGCTTTGTAATATAGTCTGAAGTCAGGAGCCTGATTCCTCCAGCTCCATTTTTCTTCCTCAAGATTGCTTTGGCTATTTGGGGTCTTTTGTGTTTCCATACAAATTGTGAAATTTTTTGTTCTAGTTCTGTGAAAAATGCCATTGGTAGTTTGATAGGGATTGCATTGAATCTGTAGATTGCTTTAGGTAGTAGAGTCATTTTCACAATGTTGATTTTTCCAATCCAAGAACATGGTATATCTCTCCATATATTTGTATCACCTTTAATTCCTTTCATCAGTGTCTTATAATTTTCTGCATACAGGTCTTTTGTCTCCTTAGGTAGGTTTATTCCTAGATATTTTATTCTTTTTGTTGAAATGGTAAATGGGAGTGTTTTCTTAATTTCACTTTCAGATTTTTCATCATTAGTGTATAGGAATGCAAAAGATTTCTGTGTATTAATTTTGTATCCTGCTACTTTACCAAATTCATTGATTAGCTCGAGTAGTTTTCTGGTAGCATCTTTAGGATTCTGTATGTCATCTGCAAAGAGTGACAGCTTTATTTCTTCTTTTCCTATTTGGATTCCTTTTATTTCTTTTTCCTATTTGGATTCCTTTTATTTCTTTTTCTTCTCTGATTGCTGTGGCTAAAACTTCCAAAACTATGTTGAATAATAGTGGTGAAAGTGGGCAACCTTGTCTTGTTCCTGATTTTAGTGGAAATGGTTCCAATTTTTCACCATTGAGGACAATGTTTGCTGAGGGTTTGTCATATATAGCCTTTATTATGTTGAGGAAAGTTCCCTTTATGCCTACTTTCTGGTGGGATTTTATCATAAGTTGGTGTTGAATTTTGTCAAAATCTTTCTCTGCATCTATTGAGATGATCATATGGTTTTTCTTCTTCAATTTTTAATATGGTGTATCACATTGATTGATTTGCATATATTGAAGAATCCTTGCATTCCTGGGACAAAACCCACTTGATCATGGAGTATGATCCTTCTAATGTGCTGTTCGATTCTGTTTGCTAGTATTTTGTTGAGGATTTTTGCATCTATGTTCATCAGTGATATTGGCCTGTGGCTTTCTTTGTGACATCTTTGTCTGGTTATGGTTTCAGAGTGATGGTGGCCTTGTAAAATGAGTTTGGAATGTTCCTCTCTATGCTATATTTTGGAAGAGTTTGAGAAGAATAGGTGTTAGCTCTCCTCTAAATGTTTGATAGAATTCGCCTGTGAAGCCATCTGGTCCTGAGCTTTTGTTTGTTGCAAGAATTTTAATCACAGTTTCAATTTCAGTGCTTATGATTGGTTTGTTCATATTTTCTCTTTTTTCCTGGTTCATCTTGGAAGGTTGTACATTTCTAAGAATTTGTCCATTTCTTACAGGTTGTCCATTTTATTGGCATATATTTGCTTGTAGTAATCTCTCTTGATCCTCTGTATTTCTGCAGTGTCAGTTGTTACTTCTCCTTTTTCATTTCTAATTCTATTGATTTGAGTCTTCTCCCTTTTTTTCTTGATAAGTCTGGCTAATGGTTTAGCAATTTTATTTATCTTCTCAAAGAACCAGTTTTTAGTTTTATTGATCTTGCTATCATTTCCTACATTTCTTTTTCATTTATTTCTGATCTGATCTTTATGATTTCTTTCCTTCTGTTAACTTTTGGGGGTTTTTTTGTTCGTCTTTCTCTAATTGCTTTAGGTGTAATGTTAGATTGTTTATTTGAGATGTTTCTTGTTTCTTAAGGTAAGATTGTATTGCTATAAAGTTCCCTCTTAGAACTGCTTTTGTTGCATCCCATATGTATTGTGCTTTTGTTTCATCCCATATATATTAGGTCATTTTTTTTCACTGTTATTTGTTTCTAGGTATTGTTTGATTTCCTCTTTGATTTCTTCAGTGATCTCTTCATTATTAAGTAGTGTGTTGTTTAGTCTCCATGTGTTGGTATTTCTTACAGATTTTTTTCCTGTAGATATCAAGTCTCATAGCATCATTGTCGGAAAAGATACTTGATATGATTTCAATTTTCTTAAATTTACCAAGGCTTGATTTGTGACCCAAGATATGATCTATCTTGGAGAATGTTCCATGAGCACTTGAGAAGAATGTGTATTCTGTTGTTATTGGATGGAATGTCCTATAAATATCAATTAAGTCCACCATGTTTAATGTATCATTTAAAGCTTGTGTTTCCTTATTTATTTTCCTTTTGGATGATCTGCACATTGGGGACAGTGGGATGTTAAAGTCCCCTACTATGATTGTGTTACTGTCAGTTTCTCCTTTTATGGCTGTTAGTATTTCCCTTATGTACTGAGGTTCTCCAATGTTGGGTGCATAAATATTTACAATTGTTATATCTTCTTCTTGGATTGATCCCTTGATCATTATGTAGTGTCCTTCTTTGTCTTTTGTAATAGTCTTTGTTTTAAAGCCTATCTTGTCTGATATGAGAATTGCTACTCCAGGTTTCTTTTGATTTCCATTTGCATGGAGTGTCTTTTTCCATCCCCTCACTTTCAGTCTGTATGTGTCCCTAGGTTTGCAGTGGGTCTTACGTAGACAACATATATACGGGTCTTGTTTTTACATCCATTCAGCTAGTCTATGTCTTTTGGTTGGAGCCTTTAATCCATTTACATTTAAGGTAATTATCAATATGTATGTTCCTATTACCATTTTCTCAATTGTTTAGGTTTTATTATTGTAGGTCTTTTCCTTCTCTTGTATTTCCTGCCTAGAGTAGTTCCCTTAGCATTTGTTGTAAAGCTGATTTGGTGGTGCTGAATTCTCTCAGCTTTTGCTTGTCTGTAAAACTGTTCATTTCTCCGTCAAATCTGAATGAGATCCTTGCTGGGTAGAGTAATCTTGTTTGTACGTTTTTCTCCTTCATCACTTTAAATATGTCCTGCCACTCCCTTCTGGCTTGTCGAGTATCTGCTGAAAGATCAGCTGTTAACCTTATGGGGATCCCCTTATGTGTTGTTTGTTGTTTTTCCCTTGCTGCTTTTAATTTTTTTTCTTTGTATTTAATTTTTGATAGTTAAATTAATATGTGCCTTGATGTGTTTCTCCTTGGATTTATCCTGTATGGGACTCTCTATGCTTCCTGGACTTGATTTACTATTTCTTTCCCATACTAGGGAAGTTTCCAACTATAATCTCTTCAAATATTTTCTCAGTCCCTTTCTTTTTTTCTTCTTCTTCTGGGACCCCTATAATTCGAATGTTGCTGCATTTAATGTTGTCCCAGAAGCCTCCAAGGCTGTCCTCAATTCTTTTCATTCTTTTTTCTGCTCTGCAGTAGTTATTTCCACTCTTTTATCTTCCAGGTCACTTACCCCTTCTTCTGTGTAGTTATTCTGCTATTGATCCCTTCTAGAGAATTTTTAATTTCATTTATTGTGTTGTTCATCAATGTTTGTTTGCTCTTTAGTTCTTCTAGGTCCTTGTTAAAAGTTTCTTATATTTTCTCCATTCTATTTCCAATATTTTGGGTCATCTTTACTATCATTATTCTGAATTCTTTTTCAGGTAGACTATTTCCTCTTCATTTGTTAGGTATGGTGGGTGTTTGCCTTGCTCCTTCATCTGCTGTGTGCTTTGCTGTCTTCTCATTTTGATTAACTTACTGTGTTTGGGGGGTCTTCTTTTCACAGGCTGCAGGTTCGTATTTTCTGTTGTTTTTGTTGTCTGTCCCCAGTGGCTTAGATTTGTTCAGTGGGTTGTGTAGGTTTCCTGTTGGAGGGGACTAGTGCCTGTGTTCTGGTGAATGAGGCTGGATTTTGTCTTTCTGATAGGCAGGTCCATGTCTGGTGGTGTGTTTTGGGGTGTCTGTGTCCTTATTATGATTTTAGTCAGTCTCTCTGCTAATGGGTGTGGTTTTTCCTGTCTTGCTAGTTGTTTGGCATAGGGTGATCTGCACTGTAGCTTGCTGGTCATTGAGTGGAGCTGGGTCTTGGCATTGAGATGGAGATCTCTGGGAGCTTTTCACCATTTGGTATTATATGGAGCTGGGAGGGCTCTTGTGGACCATTGTCCTGAACTTGGTTCTCCTACCTCAGTGGCACAGCCTTGATCCCTGGCTGGAATACGAAGAGCCTATGCTCCACACTGCTAAGAATAAAAGGGAGAAAAGAAAGATAGAAAGAAAGAAAGAAAGAAAGAAAGAAAGAAAGAAAGAAAGAAAGAAGAAGATAAAATAAGAGAAAATAAAGTTATTAAAATAAAAAATAATTATTAAGAAAGAAAAATTTTTTTAAGTAATAAAAGAAAACAAAACAAAAAAAATGGACAGATAAAACCCTAGGACAAATGGTAAACGCAAAGCTATATAGACAAAATTACGCACAGAAGCATACACATACACACTCACAAAAAGGGGAAAAAATATATATATCCTTGCTCCCCAAGTCCACCTCCTCAATTTGGGATGATTCATTGTCTATTCAGGTATTCCACAGATGCAGGGTACATCAGGTTGATTGTGGAGATTTAATCCGCTGCTCCTGAGGCTGCTGGGAGAAATTTCCCTTTCTCTTCTTTGTTTGCACAACTCCCGGGGTTCAGCTTTGGATCTGGCCTCACCTCTGCATGTAAGTTGCCTGAGGGCATCTGTTCTTCGCTCAGATAGGACGGGGTTAAAGGAGCAGCTGATTCAGGGTTTCTGGCTCACTCAGGCCAGGGAGAGGGAGGGGTATGGAGTGCAGGGCGAGCCTGTCGTGGCAGAGGCTTGTGTGATATTGCACCGGCCTGAAGCATGCCATGAGTTCAACCAGGGAAGTTGTCCCTGGATCACGGGACCCTGGCAGTGGTAGGCTGCACAGGCTCCCGGGAGGGGAGGTGTGTATAGTGACCTGTTCTTGCACACAGGCTTCTTGGTGGCAGCAGCAGGAGCCTTAGCATCTCATGCCCGTCTCTGGGGTCCTTGCTGATAGCCGCAGCTCACGTCCGTTTCTGGAGCTCCTTTAAGTGGCGCTCCGAATCCCCTCTCCTTGCACACCAGGAAAGAAAGAGGCAAGAAAACGTCTCTTGGCTCTTTGGCAGCTCCAGACTTTTTCCTGGTCTCCCGCCCAGCTACCTTTGGCACACTAGCCCCCTTCAGGCTGTGATCATGCAGCCGACCCCAGTTCTCTCCCTGGGATCCGACTGAAGCCCAAGCCTCAGCTCCCAGCCCCCGCCCACCCCGGCGGGTGAGTAGAGAAGCCTCTCTGGCTGGTGAGTGCTGGTCAGCACCGATCCTCTGTGTGGGAATCTCTCTGCTTTGCCCTCCGCACCCCTGTTGCTGTGCTCTCCTCCGTGGCTCTGAAGCTTCCCCACTCTGTCACGTGCAGTCTCTTCCTGCAAAAGGGCTTCCTAGTGTGTGGAAACCTTTCCTCCTTCACAGCTCCCTCCCACTGCTGCAGGTCCCGTCCCTATTCTTTTGTCTCTGTTTTTTCTTTTGCCTTACCCAGGTACGTGGGGAGTTTCTTGCCTTTTGGGAGGTCTGAGACCTTCTGCCAGCGTTCAGTAGGTGTTCTTAGGAGTTGTTCCACATGTAGTTGTATTTCTGATGTATTTGTGAGGAGGAAGTGATCTCCATGTCTTACTTTTCCGCCATCTTGAAGCTCCTCCTGGTTATGCCTATGTACTTTTATGCACAGAATTTTAAAATTTTGATGTAGCCCAATTTATCTATTCATCAGTGATAAATTCAAAAGGAAGCCGTCTGGTCCTGGGCTTCCTTTTGTTGGAAGGTTTTGATTACTCATTCAATCTCTTTATAGCTTTGCTCAGATTTTCTTTTTCTTCATGATTCAGTCTTGGTAGGTTGTTTCTCTAGGAATATATCCATTTCATCTAAGTTTTGCAATTTATTGGCATACAATTGTTCCTAAATACTCTCATATACTCCTTTTTATTTCTTTAAAATCAATAGTAATATACTCTTGCTCATTTCTGATATTAGTTATTTGAGTTTTCTCTTTTGTTCCCTTAATGTAGCAAAAGATTTGTCTATTTTGTTGATCATTTCAAAGAATCAACTCTTGGCTTTATTGATTCTATCTATTGTTTTCCCATTCCCTATTCTGTTTACCTCTGCTCTAATCTTTATCATTTCCTTCCTTCAGTTAGCTTTCAGCTTAGTTTGTTCTTCTTTATCTTTTTCTTTAAATTGTAGGGTCAAGTTTTTGATTTTTGATTGTTCTTCCTTTATAATGTAAGCATTAACAGCTATAAATTTTCCTCTTAGCACTGCTTTCTCTTCATCCCATAAGTTTTGGTGTGTTGTGTTTTCATTTTCAACTGTCTTAAGGTATTTTTAATTTTGTTTGTGATTTCTTCTTTTATCTCTTTGTTAAGAGTGTGTTGTTTAACTTCCATGTGTGTGGATTTTCCACTTTTTCTTCTGCTGTTGATTTCTAATTTTATTCTATTGTGATTGGAAAAGATACTTTGTACAATTTCAATCGTTTAACATTTATTAAAACTTTTTTTTTCTTTTGCGGTACGCGGGCCTCTCACTGTTGTGGCTTCTCCCACTGTGGAGCACAGGACCTGGACGTGCAGCCTCAGTGGCCATGGCTCACGGGCCCAGTCGCTCCGTGGCATGTGGGATCTTCCCGGACCGGGGCACGAACCCACGTCCCGTGCATGGGCAGGCGGACTCTCAACCACTGCACCACCAGGGAAGTCCTAAAACTTGTTTTGTGGCCTAACATATGTTCTATTTTGGAGAACATTCTATGTGCACTTGAGAGAAATATGCATTCTGTTATTATTGGGTAGAGTGTTCTGTATATGTGTTAGGTCCAATTGTTCTACAGTGCTGTTCAAGTCTTCTGTGTCCTTTTTGATCTTCTGTCTGCTTGTTAATTTTGATTTTTTGAGATTAGCTTTCCATTTATGGTAGTAATATAAAGTTTAATTTTCTGAAAATAATTATTATACTTATAATTAATAATTGTAAAGAAATCTTATAGAAGGAATATAAACATAACAAACTGTGAAGACGACATACAACTCTTTGAAGTTTGGAAGCTCTGATTTAAGGTTTAAAATCTGAAGTGTCAAAATATTGATAATTTGCTGTAGCTTATTTTCTACTTGCTATTGCATTAGAGCTTGTGTTTCATGTATTATTTTGGTTTTCATTATACTCTTTAAGATGATAAGGAAAGTGAGATTCAACAATTAAGTAGCTTTCCCAGGATCATGCAACTAGGAAGGTGATTTGGAAAAGGTAGAACTCAAGTCTCTCTATTCTCAAAGTTTTATTTTATTGTCAAAATATAATTTTCAAGTAGTTAAAATATGATTCTGAATAAAGGAACATGTCAACAGTCTTATTTAATGCATTAATTCATGATGTAACAACTAAGATCAAAAGGTAGGACAAAATCATATTGAGAAGCTGTCTATCTATAGACATTTTGAAGAAGAATAATGTTAAAATAAGATTACAAGGTTAAATAGTTTATTTCCTATATGGCAATAAAGCATAATCCTTGGGATTATTTTTTCTATTAGATATAAGTCCACAAGTTAACCTGTAACTTCTGCATGTCTAAGTTCTAAATGAAGTGTCTAAAAATAACTCGTCAACACAGATAAACTTTTTTAAATAATTAAAGAATCTCCTAGTATGACATTAAAAGGGCATGATGTACTCTCTTGTGTTTTCCAAATTTTGTGTAACTTTTCTTAATACCATTATACATCAATGGGAAAATTTTCCTGATTTTAAATTCTTTGGGTCATAAATTTTGGAAAACTGGCATGGATTAAAATGACAAATGGAGGCTGATAACATGGAGACTTTTCCTTATCTGTGAATCTCCATCCCCAAGATTTATAAAATTCTCCACATTCTGTGGCTTACTAGTAGCAGTGTGGACTATATTTCAAGGACACATTTTAGAATCTGGGAACAGTACTTATACATGGGAAATACTAATGTGTAATGCATTTGGTGCTGAGCTTTTCTAAATTGTGTATTTTTTTCACATTAACTATTATTTTTAAAATGAGGTTTATAAAAACATATGTTATCTTTATTTGATATAATTGTCCAATATGTCTTGCATTTTGCAGGTCTCAATGGTAACTCATGGATGTTAAGTGTAAAACCTTTAAAAATGTATTAAAATAAAGAGAAGCCAGTTACTTGAACAACAGCTTTCAGGTTAGAGTGCCTCTTTTTCCCATACAATATGTTTAGGTCATGCATATATTATAGAAATAATGAAGTCATGTATCATGGAAATAAAGATATGTCATTTAAGGTAGAATAGGAATATTAGATTGAAAAATAGTCAAATTATTTTATTAACTTGGGTGAAGCAAGTTAATATTCCTCAGCCAACATCACACCTGAAGCAAATTCACCATTATGCTAAGGAACATATCTCTGGAAATTCTCTCTGAGCTGAAATAATTTGACAAATCTATGGTTAATTAGCTTCCTCCCTGAATACACCAGCAACAGAGAAAGGGCTGAATGGTCTGTGAACTGAATGAGACTCTTACTTTACAAGCAGTCCAATAGGAGCAGCATTTAGCATACACACAGCTAATGTGAAACTGTTGGAATCTTCTTTGCATTCCATGCTTGCTTTCTGGGTTAATGGAGGGCTTACATATTTAGAACTGTCAAGTGAATATCTTTTTATAAGCATTACACCAATTTCAGAATAGGTAAAAGAATAAAAAATGTAATCATCTTATTCCATGTAATTCGAGAGCACTCAATTATTTGGGCACTCTGAGATCATTATTTTATCATTTTGAAGAACATGTAATTAATTGAAGGATAAAGTGGATCTGAGCTAGCAAACTATGTTTTTATTTTAAAATGCTTCTCTGTAGTGATTCCTGCTGCTATTCCAGGTTTTCCAAAACTTTTTTAAAGAGACTGTTACTCCAACTCCCACTTTTAAATTTTATTGTTACAGTAGTGCCCTTATCCATGGGGGATACTTCCTTATCCATGGGGGGATATCCATGGGGGATACTTATCCATGGGGCATACTTCCACAATGGATACCTGAAATTGCAGATATTATGGAACCCTACATATACATGTTTGCATTTTTTTCCTATGCATACATACCTATGACAAAGTTTAATTTATAAATTAAACACTGTAAGAGATTAACAGTAACAATAAAATAGAAAATTTATAACAATATACTGTAATAAAAGTTATGTATGTGATCTCTCTCTCTCCCTCAAAATATCTTGTACAAATTTAATGCCTTTTCCACCTTCACTAAGCACTCTTACCATAACTTTTGCAGTTGGAGGTACCACAGCAAAACTAGTGCAAATTTCTTTTTACTTTTTCACAATTTCACAAATAGAAGATTCATTCTTATTGTAGATCTTAGCAAACATAACATATTATTTTTTTCTTTCCCTACTAAGTTAAGAACTTTCATCTTTACCCTTAAAGGAAGCACTTTATGGCTCCTCTTTGGCATATGTGAATCACCAGCATCACTACTTGTTCTTTGGAGCCATTATTAAGTAAAATAAGAGTTACTTGGACACAAGCACTGTGGTAACTTGACAGTTGATCTGATAACTGAGTTGGCTGCTAAGTGACTAATGGGCAGGAAACACTGGACAAAGGGATGAGTCAAATCCCAGTCTGGATGGAGAAGGATGGTTCAATTTAAAACTTATGCATTGTTTATTTCTGGATTTTTTCATTTAATATTTTCTAACTGTGGTTGACTGCAGGTAACTGAAACCAAGGAAAGTGAAATCATGGATAAGGGGGACTGCTGTATACGCTTTCTCTAGTTTTCTCATTTAAACAAATATATGTATTTGATATATTTTAGTGGTTTCTTAGTTCAGTATTTGAACATTTCTTCAATCTCTTATCTCTTCTATCAGAACAACTGTACCTTATTTTTCCAGTGGAATACTGTATTCTTCACTGTTCCATGTTTCACTGTTTCTTGGTGGTTTTATAATTAGATTGGAGATGATAAAACAAAAAGATTGCCACTAAATTTCCATAATCTTGTCAAAAATGGGGAAGACATTTTTTAAGTAAAGGGCTTGTGGTTTTCATATTGTGCTGTGAAGATAGCATTTAGAACAATGTCTACTCATTAGGAAATTAAACTGTTAAGGCAATTGTTGGAAAGGATCTATGGCATGAGTATTTAACTATTATAATACAAAATGTGAGCTACTGGAGAAAGTACTACATGCCAAAGAATTTTTTTAAGCAGGTAAAGTGTTGATAATAAATTGTTAGGGGTGGGACATTTTTTACAGATCATCTGGTCCTACTTCTTCATTCTCAATACAAGGAATATATATCCAGAGAAGTTAAGCAACCCATCAAAGTCCCACAATTCCAACAGTCTTTTGGCTTTGTCCTGCTCCACCTGAGATTTTCATGTCTATGAATTATTCATCAGAAGGAAACACATTATTTGCTTTAGTACTTGAACTCTGAATATTTTGTATGTGTATGTATACTCTGTGGTGCCAACAAGAGAGAGGTCCTGATATTCCTTAAAAACAGGGCTTAACATTTTTATGTTAATCTCTTGGAAGACGTTCCAGTCGATATTTCCTGACTAATATGGTAAGCCAAATGTATCAGTGAAATTTGATACATTCTGTGACTTCTGTGACTTGGGAATAACTGCAATTTAAAATTAGTTGATCAACCAGTCTGAATAGCCATCATTAAAATGTCTACAAATAACAAATGAATGAGAGAGTGTGGAGAAAAGGGAACCTTCCTACAGTGTTGGTGGGAATATAAATTGGTGCAGCCACTATGGAAAAAAGTATGGAGATTCCTCAAAAAACTAAAAATAGAGTTGCCATATGATCCAGAAATCTCACTTCTGGGCATATATCCATACATTTCAAAAAGATACATGCACCCCTGTGTTCACAGTGGCACTATTTACAATAGCCAACACATGGAAACAACATAAATGTCCATTGAGAGATGAATGGATAAAGAAATGTGGTACATATATGCAATGAAATACTACTCAGCCATAAAAAAGAATGAAGTAATGCCATTTGCAGCAACATGGCTGGACCTAGAGATTATCATACTAAGTGAAGTAAGTCATACAAATACAAATGATAACACTTATATGTGGAATCTAAAACATGACACAAACAAACATCCAAGAAACAGAAACAGACTCACAAACATAGAGAACAGACTTGTTGTTGCCAAATTGGGGGTGGGTGAGGAATGGATTGGGAGATTGGGATTACCAGATGCAAACTATTATACATAGAATCGATAAACAACAACATCCTACTGTATAGCACAGGGAAAAATATTCAATATCCAGTGATAAACCATAATGGAAAAGAATATGAAAAAGTATATACATGTATAACTGAATCACTTTGTGATGCAGCAGAAATTAACACTACATTGTAAATCAACTATGCTTCAATAAAATAAAATTTAAAACTAAATAAAATAAGGTGAACAATATAAGCTTCATCAAAACCCTTCTGATTGGTCAGTGGTTTCAAAGAGATAAGAGAGTTAGCTGTGTAGACACTTAATAGAGAAGCATTCCAGGAAGATGTGTCAGGCAGTGCAATTAGCCTATGGTGCTATCATTTCTGTTATATATAAGAAGTAGTATAGGGAAGCTGGGTGACTAGAATAGAGTAGGCAAGAGGAAAAGCAGTGAGAGATAAGGTTGGAGGATGGTGAGTGCAGATCATGCAGGGCCTTCTAAGCTGTATTAGTTCCCAGGGATGTGTCACAAATTACCTCTGACAGGGTGGCTTAAAACAACACAAAATTTAATCTCTCACAGTCCTGAAGGCTAGAATTGCAAAATCAAGGTGTCAGAAGCATCGTGCTCTCTCTCAAGCATATAGGGAAGAATCCTTCTCTGCCTCTTCCTAGCTTCTGATGGTTGCTAGCAGTCCTTATCCTTGACATTCCTTGGCTTATTACTACATCACTCCAGTCTCTGCCTCCATAGTCACCTGGTGTTCTCCTTGTATGTTTTGATGTCCAAATTTCCTTCTTCTTATGATACAAATCATTGGATTAGAGTCCACTCTAATCCACTATGATTTTACCTTAACTTGATTTCATCTGCAAGGTTATTTTCCAAATAAGGTCATATTCTGTGGTTCTAAATAGACATATACTTTTGGAGGACACTATTTGATCCAGTACATAAGCCATTCAGAGGATTCTGGTTTTCATTCTGAAGAAAGTAAAGCTACGGTCGGATTTTGAGCAAACAAGTGCCATGATCTGACTTTTATTTTCAAGAGATATTTCTGCACAGCAGAGGAAATCATCAACAAAATGAAAAAGCAACCTACTGAATGAGAGAAAATACTTTCCAATCATGTATCTGATAAGGGGTTAATATCCAAAACATATAGAGAACACATACAACTCAATAGCAAAAAAACGAAACAAACAATCGAATTGAAAGATGTGCAGAGGGTCTGAATAGATGTTTTTCCAAAGCAGACATACAGAAGGCCTAAAGATACATGAAAAGATGCTCAACATCACTAATCATCAGGGAAATGCAAATCAAAACCACAATGAGATATCATCTCACATTGGAAAATTAGAATGGCTATTATCAAAAAGACAAGAAATAACAAGTGTTGGGTGAAAAGGAAGCCCTTTTGCACTGTTGGTGGGCATCTAAATTGGTGCAGTCACTATGGAAAACAGAATGGAGCTTCCTCAAAAATTAAAATTAGAATTTTATGCAGTAATATGATGCATATTATGCAGTAATTTCACTTCTGGATATTTATCTGAAGAAAACAAAACACTAACTCAAAAACATATATGCACTCTTATGTTCATTGCATTATTTACAGTAGCCAAGATATGGAAACAACCTAATTGTCTATCCACAGATGAATGAAGAAAATATGGTATATATATATATATATATATATATATATATATATATATATATATATATATATGGTATGTAGCATATTATTCAGCCTTAAAAATGAATTTTTTCTATTTGTGACAACATGGATGGAACTTGAGGGCATTATGCTAAGTGAAATGTCAGATGGAGAAAGACAAATGCCATGCGAAATCTAAAAACAAGCAAAAAAACTTCCAAAAAAATAAGAAAAAAACCAAACTCATAGATATAGTGAAGAGATTGGTGTTTTCCAGAGGTGAGGAGCAGATGAAATGGGTGAAGGGAGTCAAAAGGTACAAACTCCTAGTTATAAAATAAAGAAGTCATGGGGGTGTAATATACAGTACAACAACTATAGTTCATTAATACTGTATTGCATACTGGAAAGTTGCTGAGAGAGTAATCTTAAAAGTTCTCAACACTAGAAAAAAATTATATAACTACGTGGTGACAAACATTAACTAGACTTATTATGGTGATCATTTTGCAATATATACAAATATCAAAATATAAAAATAGTTATCTCTGTTTTTTCTTGTGTGAATGGAATATAAGGGAGGAAGCAATGGAAGGTGAAGGTTAAGATTCCAATTAGCAAGCTATTAGTTGTTTTTAAGGTAAGAAATAATGGTGGCTCAGACCAAGGTTGTGGCCATGCAGGAGGTGAGAAACAGTAAGATTCTGGATATCTTTTGAAGATTTAACTAGCAGGATTCCCTGACAAGATTGGATATGAATTATGAGAGTAACAGAGGAGTCAAAGATGACCCAAAACCACTTTAAGGGGACAGTACCATCCACTGAAATGGGAAAGGTTGTTAATGAAGCACCTTTGGGAGAGTATTGTCACTTCATTGTGGCCATGTGAGAAGATGTCCACTAGGTAGCTGATACAGAAATTTGGAATTTGGGTGAGAGGTCTGATGGGAGATATGCATGTGGGAGTCACAGCATATAGAAGTATTTAAAATCACTAAAAAGAATAAGGTCACCTAGGGTATTAGTGTAGATGGAGAAGAGAAGAGAACCAAATACTGGGTCCTAGCACATTTTAACCTTAAACAGTAGTGGAGAAGAAGATAAATCAGCAAAGGAGGTGATAGTGAGAAAAATCATTACCATCATAGGTTTGTCAGGAGGGATAAACAAGATAAAGCAAGAAATGTATTTAACCTTGTGAGTGAATTTTAGTAAGAACTCAGTAAATGCTAGGTGTTTTTAACCATTTAACTACTGTTCCAATCTGAGTTTCCCATGATACTGTAATTTTCTTGAAGGCAGGTCCAGACATGGTACTTGGTACCCAATGGATATCAATCAGTATTTGTTGAACAAATGTTAGTTTCCTTATGCTTCTGTTTTTATTTGTTTGTTTGTTTTGGGTACTTATTCTGTTATAACTTTTATAGTATGGTATTATAATGGTTTGTTATTATGTCTGTGAGTTTCTCTATATCTTCACTGTTGACTTTGTATTAGATATCCAGTTTATTTTTATTGTATAAAGAGACTGACAAAGGCAGAATTGAAGTAGGGATATTCACCTCTCTTGTCTGTTTTTTTTAAACCTTTATAAATATTTCCAGAGTCTTTTCACACTCTTCATATTTACCATTACAGCTTAGACCAGGCCACGATTATCAATCACTAGGATTATTGCAAGTTTCCTAATTAGTGTCTTTTTCTGCTGGTGAGATTTTCTTCAAACTTCCCTTTATTCTCTAGCCAGAGAGATCTTGCAAAACCCACAAGTGTAATCAGCTTAGTGCTCTCCATAAAATCATTCAATAGTTTTCTATAAATTAGAATGAAGATCTGGTCTTTGGCTATACTTCCAATTTTGTTTCTTTCCAAGTTACTTTTAGCCTTCTCACATCTAGTTTCACTAAATTTCTTTCATTAACTTAATTTTATCTAGTCTTTATTTATTAGTCTCCTATTAAATAACCATCCGTGTACTAAGAGGTGGGATACAGTGATGAATGAGGCAGTTTCCTTGTCCTTATGGAGATTACAAAATGATTGATAACATAGGTATTAAAATAAATAATTACAAATATGAAGAGTGTTATAGAAGTGCAAGGTGCTATGGTGATGTTTAATGAAGAAACTTTCTTAGTCTCAGGTAGGAGGAGGAGGGAGAGACCTTCCATCTTATCTCCATAATTTGCACAAGAAACGTTCTCTTCCTGGGACACTCTAACCTCTCACTTTACCTAATCACTCGTCAGGTGTCAATTTATGGATCAGTTCTTGACTCTGACTTCACTGACTCTAAGTTTAGGTTTATGTTCCCATGTTATTCTGCATTTTCCAATCATAACAATCAGCTTTCTTTATTGTAAACCTTTGTTTAATGATCACTTTGTAAATTCTGAGATGGCAAGTATAATGCTTATCTTACTTATCACTGTGTTTCTTTTGACTAGAATTCTCTTGGATTCAATTAATTTTTACTGAATGAATGAATGAATACATATAAATGTGTCTTCAACATTTTCCCAGTTTCTCATTCTTTTCAGACATGCAGACATGGAGCATTCTATCAAGGCTACCTCATGCCTAGCTATAAAGAGGAACTCAGTAAATATTTTGTTGAATAAATGAATGAGGTTAGGAGTGTGAATATGGCTTCTACCTTCTTCAATGTACTTCTCCTCTTCAGGCAGAGAATTTACTTTGTTAATCCCTTTAAGCAAGGGCATGACAAGATGATAATACATTCATGATCACTAAAATGCTGTTTATAATATGTTACTTATTAAATTTTCCACATGAATTTATCATAAACTAGGATGCAGGCATTAGCTATGTGTTGTTAATAATTCATGCTTTGTTCCTATAAACACTGACCTTCGTCCACCCAGTTCTTTTTTCTAAAAGGAATGAGTGTTGTTACTTGGGTTATTGCAACATTTTAAATGATTTTATAGATTATTACAACATCCCTAAAGGCCAAATAAAAAGAAGTAAAAAAAAATTCTCTTTGTATATTTATAATTTTATTTGATACTTTAAAATCAATATTTTCAATAATGGAAGTAATAATATGCCTTACTTTTAGAAATAGGTTACTGTTTTCAAGGTTCTTATGATTGCATCTTCTCATTTGACTCATACTAATAGTGTTACACAGGGGAAAACATTATTTCGAGTTTGAAGAGGAGGAGAGACTGTTTAATGTTAGCTCACTTGCCGAAGTTTACAGGTCTAGAAACCAAGGACCTAGGTATTCTGATTTCAAATACAGATTTCTTTCTATTCCAAAACATTGCACTTAACTGAAGGAATTATTTTAGCTCTATCAACACGTGCGAAGAAGTTGAATAATCATTGAGTGGATTCAACTAGTGTAGATAGCCCTTCTACATAATTTAGGAACTCAAACTAATTTCCACAGTGGGGGAATTTCCTAGGTCAAAATGGCATTTTTGAATTATTTCAGGTTTAGGTTTAGCTGTGTAGATGTTTACTTTCGCTTTTCTTTAGAATTCCTATTTCTTAATATGTTCCATGCTAATAAAGTAAAATAAAACTAGGTAGGAAGATAAAAATCTACTCCTTATGTCTGGCACAATTCAGCCTGCCGAAAGCTGGTCCCAGTGCTGGTGCAGAAGTCAGTGAAAGAACTTGGATATTTTGATTTCCTTGTTCTGAGAATATTAAATTGCCTTCTTTGAAGAAGTTCAGTAATACTGGATTGTCACCAATCAAAAGTGTGCTCACAGAAACTGTCTGGAATGATCATTATGCTAAACAAAATTCTCAAGTATTTCTTGGATAGCAATTGGTTCCAATGAGGCTCGCTTAATATTCTTATTAGTA
The DNA here is from genome assembly GCF_039906515.1 of Pseudorca crassidens. Taxonomy (NCBI): domain Eukaryota; kingdom Metazoa; phylum Chordata; class Mammalia; order Artiodactyla; family Delphinidae; genus Pseudorca; species Pseudorca crassidens. The sequence goes on from NC_090297.1 coordinate 91,060,401, forward strand.
TTCATTTTAATGGGATTTTATTTTTAGATAAAACTTGGATGCTTCTGAATTCCAAATAATGGGCACAGATTCCCCTCACCCCTTTAAAACTTCAGTACAGATATACTTCCTCTGACTCATATCAGAGAGATTAAACAGAAAGTGTGAGACCAAAATTGGAAATCACCAAGTATTCCTGTTTTTTCCTACCTTGGGAAAAATCATGCCAGATATTTTACTTTTTTCTCTTTTCTCTTTTATCTCTCTCTCTACATCAAAAAGAACTGTAACCAAAATTACTATATAAATAGTGGGGACACAACTTTAATAAACCAATTTTTAGGTTGTTTCTTTATTTTAATATTGTCATTTTTATTGTCACATATATATGATTTCACATATTTTAGTATTGAATATGCTATTCATAATGGTGAAGTTTATTCCTTGATTTGATAACCTATAAAAGAAAACACTCAAAAAATCCATATAAAATTGAATAAATCAGCTCTGCATCATGTACACTAACTGAGAGCCTAGAAGAATTAAAAACCATGCAATTTGGATTATCAGAAAAAATTTAAAAGACTTGCAAATGTGATAAATAGTATCAGTATTATTTATTTTAATTTCTGTTAGGGTCTATGTTTATATCTGGCAGATAACAAAGAACTAGATACATTTGAGTTGAATGAATGAAAGAATAAGAGAAAGAACAACTTTGGCCACATATGACACTTCCACTGTTAGTTGCAAAAAATACCAAACCCCTGCCATCATGAAACTCATGTTTCAGTCCACTGCTGCACATGCTGCCAGCCTCCATTACTTATCTCCTGGAGCACCACATCGATTTCTTAACTATTTTCTTTGTCTCTATCCTTGCCCTTGTTTGGGAGATATACTTAACAAAATATCCTTCCTGCCCACAAATCTCTTCACAGAGGTAGAAGAGAAAGGAAACAATTTTATTATTGAATAAGCATTTAACCAGAGTTTGATGTACATCACAGGCAATCCACTAGGAGATTGCAAAGACAAAAGAAATCCCTCCCTTTTATATAGACAAGAAGATACACCCCATCACATACATGTTTCCAAAATAACAACTAGTTTTCAAGTAAGAGGACTTGACAGCATCATTTGTCACACATAGTTCATCTTAAATTCACTCGGTACTTGGTGTGACCATTTGTGTTAGCAAATTGGCTTTATCCAAAGCGGATAAAAAAAACCCATCTCATGTCTCTGTGGCAAGAGGCTGTTTTACAACTTGGAGTAAGGAGCCTATGGAAGTTAGGTTCCTGCCCTACTGCAGAAACTGGGAGATAGGGGTGCTATCATTCTCGATGATGATTACATTTCAAAGAAATGGCTCCCAGGCCCTTGAGAAAGATATTCTTAGGTTGTAAAGCAGGCAGGAGACTTATTTAGATTTTTAAAAGATTTACATACATTTCAAGGAGACAGTGAAATAATTTACAATTACAGTTTCTCTAAGAAAAGGGATGGGGGACTCTATTTTCAACAGAGAGAATTAAGCCTCTTGTTTTTCATTTGTATGTGCTCCTACACTCCTTTTAATCTCCACACAGAAGCAAGGAATATCCTTTAAGAAAAATCATACAGCTTTTCAAAACCATTCTAAACCTTCCCATCTCACCAGAGTGAAAATAAAAATTCTTAAAAAAACCTACAGCACTCTACATTATTTAGGCTTCTTTTCCCCCTTCCCTATCCTCTCCCTTATCTATGACCTCATCTCCCCACTCTCTCAGTCACTCTGCTCTAGGGTTCCTTGCCCATACCAAGCATTCTGGACTTCAGTCTTGATACCTGCTGTTTTCTGTCTCTGCAATGATCCTTCCCCACATTTCTGCAGAGCTGTTCCTCCGCTTTCTTCTCATTGCTTGAACATCACTTTATGGGTAAGGCCTTCTCTGACCAGCTTACATACTACTTTTCTCCCCTTTACTTCCTATCCTCCTAAGCTCTACACTTATACATTTATTTATTTTCTTAGCAATTAATCCCGTTTGACTAACTGTATATTTATTTCTTTGTCAGTGTTCCCTTTATCGATTGCTGCCTAACAAATCAGCCCAAAACTTAGTGGCTCAAGATAAGGATTTTGAATTTATTAATTCTCATGGTCTTGAAGCATCGGTATTTCAGAAAGGGCTCTGTTGGGTCATTCTGGCTGTGGGTCTCTCATGCAATTGCAGCAGCTGAGTGGATGCAGCTGGAAGAGTGGGGATGCATCTTGGGATTGGTCAGGTATCTCTCTCTTTTCCATGTTGTCTCATGGCCTCTTCACATGAACTCTCAGCATGGCTGGTCTGGGCTTCCTCACAGCATGGATGCCTCAGGGCAGTATGATCATTTCCAGTGTGCTAAAAAACCTCAAGAAAGAATTTTTCAGCACACTTAATTGACCAAAAAAATTACAAAAGCCTGCTTGTTTTCAAGGAGAATGGACATAGATGTTATTAATTGATGGGAGAAATATCAAAGTGACATTGTTGGAAGAGAATATGAAATGGGAGGTATTGTTTCTGTCATCTTTGGAAAATAAAATCTTCCACAGACATTTTGCTACTGTGTGGCACTTCCAACTAGACTCTAAGCCCAATAAAGGCAGGACTTTGTTTCATTTACTACTATGTTTTCAGCACCTCCAAAAGTGCCTGAAATAATGTAGGTACTAGATACATATTTAAGTAAATTAATGGATGAAATGTTGAATAAAAAAAATCCTCATGAAAACTTATTTTTCTATTTTAAAAATATGCACATTCACTTGCATGTCAAATAAAATATTTTGCTTTAGATATATTCAAGTGAGGCTTTCAGATCTTGCCTGCATACAGTTTGTTGAAAAGGAAGCTCTCTGCCCTGTAGGCTTTTTAACAGATTAATGTAAAATTCAATCTGATCATGCCATTCATCTGATTAAAATCCTTCAATGGTACCACCTAGCCTGAGGCAGTGATTTTCAAACTTTCTGACCATGGCTTAGAGCAAAAATTACATTTTACGTTTTTACATAACCTCCTGGAACACCAGTCCAAATTCATACAAATACGTACTCACTCTATGTATAAACATACTTAGAAAATCAAAGTCGTAGTCTGCCATGCATTTTGATATTCTCTCTTTTTCAGTTTTCTCTCTTCTCTTCTGCTTTCCTCTCCTGCAGTCTCTTCCCCTCTATTCTCAGCCCTTGTTCTTTTCTCTTCTATTTTTGTATTTAATAAAAAGCAAACAAACCAAAAACCTCAAACACTGGTATTATGGCCCATTGAATTGATTTTCAGATTGCTTTCAGATAGATCACTATTTGCCCTATGCCCATGGTTCCTACATTAATCCTGTAGAATTAAAATCCTGAACACTACTTTAAAAAGATGTCTTGTGTTTCTTATAATTAAAGATCTAGAATAAATCTAAGGTCCAAGTTAATAACTTGGAACAAAAGACACTCCATGATAAGATGCCCATCATCCTCTCCAGCCTCACTTCCCACCACTACTTCTTTTACCCACTTAATGCTATAAACATATAGACCTATTTGTGACTTTTTTTGCATCATACAAACATTGCCTTCATTTGTGCTTTTCTCACTGCCTGGATCAGCTTACCCCTTTATTCACTTGCCTCTTACAGTTCATCCAGCCCTGCAAAAGATATAGAGAATTCACAGAGGAGAGACACAAATATGACTTAAACATATAAAAAATATGATCCATGTACCTCACATTAAAGAAAATATAAATTAAAACTACCATTACATTACGTTATTTGGGCAAGTTCCTTATCCAACTACAAATCAACCTAATCATAGAGTCTTCTATTTTTCTCTAATTTGCTTATCACAGTTCATATAACACAAGATCAAATTTCTCATTGAAATTAGAATAGTTCACATATATGAACTCCTCTGATCTGTGTGTAAGATAGAGTTGATTTGTAGCTGACTGGAAAACTCTAGCCTTATCTTTGGAGATGCTTGGATGTCTGGCTTTAATTCTTAATTGAAATGGGGCAGTAGGATTTAAAGTCCAAAACTACTTTGGTAACTTCTAGGACCAGTTTGTTTACTGATTGTTTTCACTTGGTACAACCAGTTAGCCAGCTTCACTTGACTGTATGACCAGAGAGGCATAAAAGGTTCTAATGAGAATTTATCTTCTGATAAATTGAGATCTCCTGAGGTCAAGATTCATTGCATGATCTTGAAGGTTCACTCTTGAGAGGCTTGCAAATAAGAACCATTTGGAGCTTGCGCATGGGATGTCTCTTAGATCTCCAGTGCTTATCTGCACTCTCTTTTTCTTGCTGCACTGTAACCTCTGCCTTTATATTAAAGCCTTACATGAATACATATCTTGTGGATTCAAGTGAATCCTTTCAAATCTTCAAACTTATGAAATCTTTGCAAACTCCCTGGACAACTTCATTAAAAAAGAAATGAAATTGAGTTATTTGTAGTGAGGTGGATGGACATAGAGTCTGTCCTACAGAGTGAAGTAAGTCAGAAAGAGAAAAATAAATACCGTATGCTAACACATATATATGGAATCTAAAAAAAAAAAAAGGTTCTAAAGAACCTAAGGGCAGGACAGGAATAAAGACACAGATGTAGAGAATGGACTTGAGGACACGGGGAGGGGGAAGGGTAAGCTGGTACGAAGTGAGAGAGTGGCATGGACTTATATATACTACCAAATGTTAAATAGATAGCTAGTGGGAAGCAGCCGCATAGCACAGGGAGATCAGCTCGGTGCTTTGTGACCACCTAGCGGGGTAGGATAGGGAGAGTGGGAGGGAGACGCAAGAGGGAGGAGATATGGGGATATATGTATATGTATAGCTGATTCACTTTGTTAACAGAAACTAACACACCATTGTGAAGTAATTATACTCCAATAACGATGTTAAAAAAATTCTCAAATTATGTTTCTGGTATTTGTTTTCTTAGTAAACCCATGCAGGCTCCTAATGATCACTTTTTTATAGGCTCAATAATCCTCTATTTAATTATCTTTTGTAAAATTTCCTGAGGATGAACGTCAGACTTACAGATTTATAGCTCTCAAATTACAATATTCTTCCTATTTTGACAATTAATATATTTGTCTATCATTAGTTGTTGAACTTCTGTATAGCAGACTATAATTTTCAAAGATTTCTCCAATTTCAAACGAATTTTGAATTTTTATTTTAAAACTATGATTGATGAAGCTTGGGTTAGATGTCAAATCAACTGTGGCCTGGTGAAACCCAAATATATATGGTATTGCAAGGCACCAGGGACTCAACTAATGGGTCCAAGTTTGGTCTCAGAGACTAGAAAGTGAGACTCCTGTAATTTTTCTCTAGTTAACTCTGAGAGCTTCAAATGTTTATAGGCTTAAATAACATGATTCTACATCTCTTGTCTGCTTCCCTCCAGAGCTCCAATGCCACAATTCTAATTGCCTATTTGATATTAATAAGTTATTCCAAAGTCAACATACATAAAATTAATCCTATGTTTTTGAAATATTATAACATTGCTAATAGTAGTGTCTAATATTTATTATGTGCAAAGCAATATTATTTGCATATGTAGTCTCATTTTGTGTTTATGCCATCCCTTTGTGGTAGGTGCTTGATTAACCCTCTTTTACAGGTGGGGTAATTGAGGCAGATGTCATGTAAGTTCACTGAGATCACAAAGTTGATCAGTAGTGAAGCTGCAATTCAAACTCAAATCATTTACACTCTAGAGCTTGCAACTGTAATAACTATTTCACATTGCTTTCCATAACAGTTTCTATTTCCTCTAAATTAGCCAGACTTAAAATGTCATTTTCAATTTTCACTGATTTCTCACGATGTCATTAACCAACAACTTTGGGTGTCTTCACACATATCTCATCTCATCTCCACTCCCATTTACACTGTCTCTGGTTTAGGCCCTAGTTTCCAGAGAGCTGGAATGCTGCAAAGGCTTCTAAGATGCATTTCTATTCTTTCCCCTGTTGACTCCTCTCTGCATGCCACTAATAAAATGATCTTCCTAAAACAAAGCTCTGATCACATCTTGAATTTTCTTTGAAACTCTTTTAATAGTGTCACATTATCTACCTAAAGATGTCCAGCTTTCTTTGTGTGGCCAAGGCCGTGTCAATCCAATTTCACAGTTCCTTTTTGCTCTTATCTTGTATTGTTTCCATGCATGGAGACTATGGTCCTCTCCAGTAGGACCGTTCACCTTACCTTTCCTTCCTTCTCTGACCATCAAAAAGCCCTTGTATTTTCTCACCTCTGCTTCCTTCATTAGTGATATTCCTCCTTTATGGAAAGTACAACTCAGATACTTCACACTGTTCACTCTTTCAAACTGCTTCTTTTCTATTTTCTTTCACTGAGCAACTACCACCACTCGATGCACTTATTGCTTTATGATATTAATTCTATTTTCTTTTGCCCATGTCTCCTAAATGGCACTCTATCCTGCTGAGAGCCTGGCTTGACAATTTGTGCACAACAATTAGTTAATTCACTAACATTTATTGATTGGTTTTTTCGTGCTTCACAGACTGAAATATGATACCTTCTTTCTGCAGATGTTTTATAAGAGCAAGAATCTCAAAAGTTTCAGTGCAGCAAAAAGCAGTTTAAAAGAGCACTTGCAAACTGGTTCTTAGCTATCACAATGGAAACAACTGGAGTATTTCTTACTATCTTTCCAATCAGCCTAAAAACTGTATTCTAGGGGCAGATAATGGCTCTGGTTTCAGCTGAGACACAAAGAAGAGTACTCAAGAATTCATTTCTGAAAGCGATGGAGATAGGGAACCAGGTGAAAATTCTTTCTGTGTGTGGAATTAAAGGTCACTAAGCTCCTACATCCTGCTGACTTGGAATCTACCAAGCGCTCAGCCATGAGGGTTTGACTTTGTGGAGTGCACTCAAGAGACTGACTTCTTACTGTCGAATGGTCTTTATTTTAAAACCAGTGATCTGTTTTACAAAGAAATGGAGGCCTTTTCATTCTATGTCAATGTAGCCTAGAGTGAAGAAAATATTCTCTGGGACACTTCTATTCCCCTAAACATTGTCACATTTATTTACTGACCCAACGTCATCAGAACTTGTTTTTCCCTGTGTGGATATGATGTATAGAATGTATGTGTGTGTTAAAACATACTTTAAAGTCACATTGCTATTGAATATACTTATTCTGTGTAGATATATAGTACATAATTGGTTATATAGTATGGTATAAATTTATTATGATGGCATAAAACAAAAGATGTAGGTGCTAGAGCAATATGATGTATCTGTAAAGACATTTTAATGAAGCATCAATGAGGAGTACGTCCTTAAATTATTTTAGCATTCTCTGAGAAACTTATAACTTAAAGTTGCAAGTGAGCTAGGAATTATCTAATTCAAATTCACTACTCAATGCCAGTGTATCCTGCACAACACTCCCACCTGATGATATGCATTTGTCTGGATATTAATGAAGAAGCTACTCTTCGTGGCGCTGAGCACCTCTCTGAATGGTGACTTAACTTTGACCCCATGGTCATCCAGCAAAGCACCATGTACCATGTACCAGAAGGTGATCTTAAAATGATATATGATTACTATTTAGTGTGAAGCTTATTGACTTAGAGATTGCAAGAGAAAAGAAGAAATAGTCGTACCTAAATCTTCAATCAGACAAAATTGCAATAAAATTATCTGCCTGTTTAATGTACAGCGTAACTTTCAACATTTTGCCATTTTCACTAAGGATGAGTAATTTTCAAATGGTCATTTGCATTCTGGCTAATACAGAAGTTATAATATTACAGTACGGACTGCAGCAGCTTAGAGACCAAGGCATTTGGAGTGGGTTCAAAATTGATTTGATAACTCACTTGAACATAAGGATTATATTTTACTCAAGATGCTAGCTAATGTACCACAGGAAATTGATTTTCTAGTTTAATGTAGAAATTCCCCAAATTACTCCATTGACTCTCAATTTGGGTTCACTAGATGAGAAATCCCTCAGGACACTTCATTAATCCCCAATAAGGGTGCAGCTCTCTGAATCATTAAACCATTCAGTGTTTCAGTTCTCTCACCTGCAAAATGAAGACTACATAGTCCCTGAGGTCTCTCTGGCTCTAATGCTTAGATGCAGTTGTCTCCAATTAATTCTTAGCTTTATGGTAATTTGTTCACTTGCTAATATATGAAGAAACACTGTGAATTATGAAAACCAATGCAATGCTTTCCACACAGAAAACTCCAAGTAAATATTTGCTGAATTAATGATTTCCTGTGGGAAAATCACCTGGTTATGGGTATAACTGCACACTAAAATAAACAGGGTTCTTTTCTCTAACCTAGTCTGTGTTTATCCTAGTCTCTTACAAGTCTGGTGGATGTGTGGAGTATACCCACAAAATGGCTACTTGAACAAGAAGTCAGACTAGTACTTGAGAAAGGACTCATTCTAAAAGGAGGGCAATTGGGTCCAAGGAAGTGCTTCAAGGTCAGAGGACTGTGAATATTTTAATAAAGAACTCTATTCTGTCTCTTAGTCAGGCTGCTGTTTGTTCCATTTCTCTCAAGTCCATATCCAGATCCTGAGAAGCAGGGTCAGCAGCAAAAATGGAAAGAACATTTCCAAATTAAGGTCATAGATTGAGAGCATATCAAACTTTCCTCCCTCTTGAAACTCCCCCAAAACTACAGAGAAGGCATTGTTTTTAAAAAAAAGACATTAATGAGGATAGAAGTATAGGGACAAAGAAAACAGGAATAACAGTTTGAAATCTAGTAAGTATAGATGGAAGAGTGTTAATTGATCTAGCATCCACATAAAGCCACCTCCTATGATGGTAATAAGGAAAAGTGAAATCATTTTGATTTACACTGAAGAATAATCAAAGGCCTCAGGGACCAAGACAACCCGTACTGTGGCACTGGGAACGAATTGAGGTGTGGGCTAAAATACGAGGACTATGGTGAATGCTATTGGAGAAGTCAGATCCTTACCTTCTCTCACTTTACACACCCTAACAGAGATCTGACACTTTACTAATTAAAGTTCAATGGGTAGTATATAAACTGAGGGAATTGCGGTGTGATAAAGACTTGAGGTTGTGGGTACCATTTCAAAAACAGGGAAATCAGTTATTAGTTTTTTTTTTTTTGCATACTGAATGTGAATATAGAGGGCACTTAGCTGGTTTTTCTTACCTTATCCTTGAGTGCAGGCAGAGTTTTAAAGATTATTGTCTGAGGAATCTCACCAGTCTCAAAGAAGATACTTACAGATATGGAGTTCTCTAATTAAATGGATAAACACACATTTTGGTTTGTCTGGCACAGTCTTATTCATGTTTGAAATATTGGTATATTATAAACAGTGCCTCCTTAATCTCAAAAGTTTAGATAATGACTTACATGTTTACTTTATATTTTATTGAAGGTCTAAATTAACATTACAAATGCAAGCTCAAAACTACCAATCAGCTTTTAATTCTCTCACTCCTTGTTATAAACCAAGTATTATGAAAACTCTGAATAAATCTTCTTATATGGAAGATTGAAACACACACACATACACACACATACACACACACACACACACACCAAAATTCAGGGAGAAGCACACCTATTAGCAATATTTTATAGAGACAAGACAATCTATTACATTCACAGACCAAAAAAAAAACAAAAACAAAAACTATAAAAAATGCATAGTAAAAACCTCTTGGGAATTAATAAAAAATGTGGAAATAAAACAATGCAAAAGAGCATTCAAAAAAAAGTTAAAGACATTCCAAGAAAATAGATAAGAAGAAAGAAGTTATATCTCTACATTCTCCACTTTATAAATCACAGCAAAATACTGAAGATTTAGTAACTGAAAAAAGTTCAAGAGATGGTCTCTGGAATGAGAGGGAGATTGGAACTACAGAAATGATAGGGAAACTATAAGATCTGCTCAAGATGTCAACATCTGAGTTATAGAAGACTCAAAGATAAAACATAGAAAATGAAGAGGATTTTATTATAAAAATTATTCAAGGAAAATTTCAGAATGGCATGCTATGAGTTTCCATATTGAAATGGCCACTGAGTGTCCAGCGTAATGGATGAAATATGAAAGTCATCACGCAGTTTCAGAACAAAGGGGACATCTGCTTTTGGTCATGGCAGTTTAGCTTTCATTATCTCAGCCCTCCTGTTGAGCACAATTAGAACATCTAGAGAAAATCTAGATACAACATAAAACATAAAAAAACAAAAAATAAATCTTCAGTGTGAACATATTGAAGAACTACTAAGGCACTGCAGACTTGAAGATTGAAGATTCTAGAAGGAAGGGAAGCACAGTGAGATGTTCCTGACATTTGGCTCCAACTTCCTACTATGAAAGTTGGGAATTCTTAAGCCAAGGGACTAAGAAACTGAGCAGAGCTTTTCTTAGTTTTTCAGGCTGGGGTGTGGAGTAGAGGGTCAAAATTTGGAGTTTAGAGTCCACAAAGGAACAGAGGACTGATAAGCTTCCCAGACATTTAGTTGAGACTCCTACAAGTCTATTCTCTAAGAGTAAAAGCCAACCAGAAATAGACCCTAACCTACCTTCAAGTCAACTTTTAATTAGCTCAGTCTCATTGGGTTAAGGAGGTATTCCCCTAGCCTAAATCCTTTCTGGAAGAATTTAACATCTAGAGCCTTAATTTATCTCTAAATATTTTCACATGTGATGTATAGCATTTGAGCAATAGTCATTGGAATATAATGAGTCTGGAAATATAAAATGTTATGATTCTTATACTATATGTCAAGTGGTATAATATCACTAAAAAGTAACAATTAATGTATACTATAAACCTTAAAGCATCTACTAAATAACAAAACAAAGATACTAGCTTATAAACCAACAAAGAGGTAAAATATAATAATACAAGTTTATCCAAAGTAGACAAAGAAAAAAAAGAAAAAGGCAAATAAAAAACATTTGGTACAAATAGAAAACCGGGAGCAATATAGATTTAAACCTAACCATATCAATGACACACTAAATGTAATGGTCTAAATATTCCAATTAAGAGACAGAAGCTGTCAGATTGGATTTTTTAAAACCTGACACAATTATGTGACGCCAACAAGAAACACACTTCAAATAAAAAGAAACAAATGCGTTAAAAGTACAAAAAAATATCCTCACAACCTTTATCAAAAAATGAAGCTTGAGTGACTAAATTAATATTGGGCAAAGTATATTTCACAGAAAAGAATATTACCACGGATTAAGAAGGTCATTCAACAGTGATAAAGAGATGAATTCATCAGGAGGTTTTAACCATCCTAAACTTTTAATGGACAGAAAAACAAGCTTCAAAATATATAAAGGAAAAGCTAATAGGGCTTCAAAGATAAATAAATAGATCTACAATTATAGAGGTATGGTTCAATACCCCTTTTTCAATAATTGATAGACCATGGAAACCAAAATCCACTAAGGATAAAAAGGATTTAAACAAAACTAACAACCAACTTGACCTCACGTGACATTGTAGAAAATTCTACACAACAACAGTGAATACACCTTCTTTTCATGTGGACACAGAATATTTACTAAGATATATCTCATCTGAGCCTTACTAAAAATCTCAATAAATATAAAATTATTCACCACTTTTTCTTAATATTGTAGCATGTGCAAAGATGCTCAACATCATTAGTTATTAGAGAAATTAAACTTAAAACCACAGAAAGATCCCATTATACATCTAATAAAATGAAATGACTGACATGTCAAATGTTATCAAGGATGTGGAAGAACTGGTATTAGAGCTCTTATACACTGCTGGCAGGAATCTAAAATGAAACCAGTGCTTTAGGAAGCAGTATGACAGTTTCTCAAAAAGTTAACATATATTCCGTAAGATACAGCCATTCTACTCCTAGGAATTTACTCAAGAAAAGTGAAAGCCTATTGCTCCTAGAATTTTAAATAAATGGAATACGGTATGTACTCATGTTTTTGTCTGGCATGTTCATCCAACATAATTATTTGGAAGCTCATCCATGTTTTAGCATGCATCAATAGTGCATGCCTTTTTATTGCTTAATAGTATCAAGATAACAAGCTGTTAAGCAAAATAGCTTCTATGTTCCTAACTTGAAAAATATATCTTATCCATTAAATAAAATACAAATTTGAATTCAGAAATTCTATGATAGATCATAATGATTCAGAAAAAGTCAGTCTAGGCCATACATAGACTCATGACCTCTGGCTCACCCTATCTGGTCCCACCCTTAGGCCTGTGCCACTGCAAGGCATCTCTTAGCACCTCTATCCAGGCTTTGCCCACAACTCCCCTAAATATCTGCCTCTTGAACCCCCCTGGAGCTTATAGTGACACATCTAATGGTGTCTGACCTGAGGAAGAGTCAAATCAGGTCTTGAAATTAAGCTCAGGGACACGTGGCAGGGAACTTTAGGGTTCTTGGTGCCTGGAGAAGTCATGCCTTGGGCTTCAGGTAGACATGTCCCTTTGGCCCCTGGAAATCCTTTCCTCTTGGGGAAGGGAGTAGCTAGAGCAGGCCCAGAGCAGAATGCTCTAGAGAACATGTTCCAGAGCAAGGAAGCATGACCAGCAGGAGACTGGTTTATCTTTTTATTTTCATTTTTAAACTGCTCATATATGCAGTTATGCCTTGTATAACTTTTTGTATATATAATATAATACAGTAACTACATAATATATAAATATTGAAATGAGCCACTTTGTTGAATTCCTGAAGATTTTGGCTGTGTAGAAATCAGGGTTTTGAGGCCCAAGTAAATGACTTTAGGAGGAGTCTGGTGGAGGGGACTCTCCTCAATTTGTGAGAACACAGTAGGGCTCTGGTGAGCTGATGTGGTAACAGGAGCTTTGTGAGTGTCAGGAAATGGTGTCAGCAACTCTGAAAGCCCAAGAGGAGAAGGGGTGACTTAGTGTGCATAAGAGACTTCAAAAGCATGTAACCACGGTGAACTGTAGCTATAGGGGAGGAAAGGAGATGTCCTTGGAATCTAAGGAGAATTGTTCCTGTGTCCATGTCAGAAACAGGGGCAGAAAAGGGAGCAGGAAATGTATTTATGTTTTGTTTGGCTTTAACTGGTAACCAAACTTCATAGAATATTCCAAGTGTCTTAAGTTGTTGTGCATATTGTTATGTATGTTTTATGCAATATAATTACATAATTCTGAATCAGAGTTAATAGTCTTCAAACTGCTTCTTAAATCTTATTGCATTTAATCTATATAAAGCTCTGAGATATATTTTTGTCTTCCTTATTAAACTGTAATCTTGATGATAGAAATTATGTAATTTCACTCTAGGTCCACATCTGCATCATCTTGTTTCTCATTGAATAGGAAACAACATTTTTCAAACGGACAAACTGCAGTTTAAGTATTTTAAACTTATTCATTTCAGCCTTCAGATGATACTTAGACTAAATCTTCTGAATAGCAAACATGGGAAATAGTTACAATAACTTTAAGCTGTTATTTAAAAAAATTTAAAACATCTCCCATGAATTAAAATTAGCAGCAGTTATAAGCACAAGTGACTTTTAAGAGGAAATGTTGGATAAACACTTACCAGGGAGGAATTACTTGAAACAGATCATGGTTCTCATGGGTCTGACATAGACCAGAGCCTATCTGTAACAAAGTTTTTGCCAATCTGTGGTAAAGTTAGTAGAAAATAAAAGGAATGTAGTGAGTGTTAAATGAAGACCAGTTTATCTAATTTTATTTAATAACAATTTAAGATTACATATCTTTGACTTTTGGTGACAAAAAATTTCTTTATTATGTAAAATCATGGTTGTTCTATCTATCTATCATCTATCTATCTATCTATCTATCATCTATCTATCTATCTGTATGAGTCTATCTTTATCTTGTTTTGGCAACATAAAAAAAGGAAACCCCTTGTCAGTTCCTCTTTTAAAAATTTTTACTGAACTAAAAAAAATTCAAATTCAAAACCACCAGATTCTGTCACACATTCAATCCTGGAACTTTAATTCCTCACTAGAAAAGTAATAGATAATATTATGAAGAATTTTTTTTTGTAATTTCTGGTTCAGTATGAACTGACTTTTAAGGTTAAATTGTTTACATAATTTGTCATATAAAACTGGAGTGCAACCTATCTCTGTAGTGAATGTTTCTGGAAAGAAAGATGCAGTCACATGGAAGACAAGCTAAGTCTGGGATAAAAGAGCCACCCATTCATTATCTTCATTTGGAGGTGGTACCTCAAGAGGAACATTGCTTGCTGACATGTGCAATTAAGTTTATAATTAGTGTTTCAACTTGAACAGAAGTTTCCTAAGTAACATTAAAAAATAACAAGCTCTTGTACTCCAATTAGTGCACCTGAATGACATTTTATCAGGAAAGACTATGAACTATTTTATTCAGATTTGGATTTTTTTCTCTTGTTCTACAAAAATAAAAGACATAATTCAGCACTCTACTCTTTTTTTTGTTGTTCTCTTTCAAATTCAAACGAGTAGAAATTGCTTTGATTTGATCTGTTGTTTTCTATAGTGAGTTTAAGTATTGATACTTATCTACCTGTATAATTCCTTCAATCAATGATTCTATTTCAATTTTCTCCAACTGAAATAATTTTATTTTCAAAGGTAGTGAAGATAATAATAATTTTTATTTAAAAATCCTGCAGGAGGACTTCCGGGAAGATGGCGGGGAGGACTTCCGGGAAGGTGGCGGAAGAGTAAGACGGGGAGATCACCTTCCTCTCCACAGATACACCAGAAATACCTCTACGCGTGGAACAACTCCTACGGAGCACCTACTGAACGCTGGCAGAAGACCTCAGACCTTCCAAAAGGCAAGGAACCCCCCACGTACCTGGTTAGGGCAAAAGAAAAAACTAAACAGAGACAAAAGGATAGGGACGGGTCCTGCACCAGCGGGAGAGAGCTGTGAAGGAGGAAAAGTGTCCACACACTAGGAAGCCCCTTCGCGGTGGAGACTTCGGGAGGCGGAGTGGGGGAGCTTGGGAGCCGCGGAGGAGAGCACAGCAACAGGGGTGCGGAGGGCAAAGCGGACAGATTCCAGCGCAGAGGATCGGGCCGACCGGCACTCACCAGCCCAAGAGGCTTGTCTGCTCGCCCGCCGGGGCGGGCGGCGCTGGGAGCTGAGGCTCCGGCTTTTGTCGGAGCGCCGGGAGAGGACTGAGGTTGGCGGCGTGAACACAGCCTGCAGGGCGTTGGTGCGCCGCGGCTGGCCGGGAAAGAGTCCGGGGAGGGGTCTGGACCTGCTGAAGAGGCAAGAGACTTTTACGTCCCTCTTTGTTTCCTGGTGCACGAGGAGAGGGGATTAAGAACGCTGCTTGAGAGAGCTCCAGGGACGGGCGCGAGCCGCGGCTAAGAGTGCGGAGCCCAGAGACGGACATGGGACGCTAAGGCCGCTGCTGCCGCCGCCAGGAGGCCTGTGTGCGAACACAGGTCACTAGCCACACGCCCTTCCGGGGAGCCTGTGCAGCCCGCCACTGCCAGGGTCCCGGGATCCAGGGACGGCTCCCCCGGGAGAGCGCACGGCGCGCCTCAGGCTGCAGCGTCACGCCGGCCTCTGCCGCTGCAGGCCCGCCCCGCACTCAGTGCCCCTCCCTACCCCCCCGGCCTGGGTGAGCCAGAGCCTCCGAATCAGCGGCTCCTTTAACCCCGTCCTGTCTGAGCAAAGAACAGACGCCCTCCGGCAACCTACACGCACAGGTGGGGCCAAATCCAAAGCTGAGCCCCTGGGAACTGTGAGAACAAAGAAGAGAAAGGGAAATCTCTCCCAGCAGCCTCAGAAGCAGCGGATTAAAGCTCCACAATCAACTTGATATACCCTGCATCTGTGGAATACCTGAATAGACAACGAATCATCCCAAATTAAGGAGCCCTGTGGATGAAAGGCTCTTGGTGCTGCAGCCAGGAGTCAGTGCTGTGCCTCTGAGGTGGGAGAGCCAACTTCAGGACACTGGTCCACAAGAGGCCTCCCAGCTGCACATAATATCAAACAGCAAAAATCTCCGAGAGATCTCCATCTCAACGCCAGCACCCAGGTTCACTCAACGACCAGCAAGCTACAGTGCTGGACAGCCTATGCCAAACAACTAGCAAGACAGGAACACAACCCCACCCATTAGCAGAGAGGCTGCCCAAAATCATAATAAGTCTACAGACACCCCAAAACACACCACCAGACGTGGACCTGCCCACCAGAAAGACAAGATCCAGCCTCATCCACCAGAACACAGACACTAGTACCCTCCACCAGGAAGCCTACACAACCCACCGAACCAACCTTAGCCACTGGGGACAGACACAAAAAACAACAGGAACTACGAACCTTCAGCCTGCAAAAAAGGAGACCCCAAACACAGTAAGATAAGCAAAATGAAAAGACAGAAAAACACACAGCAGATGAAGGAGCAAGATAAAAACCCAACAGACCTAACAAATGAAGAGGAAATAGGCAGTCTACCTGAAAAAGAATTCAGAATAATGATAGTAAGGTTGATCCGAAATCTTGGAGATAGAATGGACAATAGAATGGACAAATTGCAAGAATCAGTTAACAAGGACCTAGAAGAACTAAAGATGAAACAAGCAACGATGAACAACACAATAAATGAAATTAAAAGTACTCTAGATGGGATCAATAGCAGAATAACTGAGGCAGAAGAACGGATAAGTGACCTGGAAGATAAAATAGTGGAAATAACTACTGCAGAGCAGAATAAAGAAAAAAGAATGAAAAGAACTGAGGACAGTCTCAGAGACCTCTGGGACAACATTAAACGCACCAACATTCGAATTATAGGGGTTCCAGAAGAGGAAGAGAAAAAGAAAGGGACTGAGAAAATATTTGAAGAGATTATAGTTGAAAACTTCCCTAATATGGGAAAGGAAATAGTTAATCAAGTCCAGGAAGCACAGAGAGTCCCATACAGGATAAATCCAAGGAGAAATACGCCAAGACACATATTAATCAAACTGTCAAAAATTAAATACAAAGAAAACATATTAAAAGCAGCAAGGGAAAAACAACAAATAACACACAAGGGAATCCCCATAAGGTTAACAGCTGATCTTTCAGCAGAAACTCTGCAAGCCAGAAGGGAGTGGCAGGACATATTGAAAGTGTTGAAGGAGAAAAACCTGCAACCAAGATTACTCTACCCAGCAAGGATCTCATTCAGATTTGATGGAGAAATTAAAACCTTTACAGACAAGCAAAAGCTGAGAGAGTTCAGCACCACCAAACCAGCTCTACAACAACTGCTAAAGGAACTTCTCTAGGCAAGAAACACAAAAGAAGGAAAGGACCTACAATAACGAACCCAAAACAATTAAGAAAATGGGAATAGGAACACACATATCGATAATTACCTTAAACGTAAATGGACTAAATGCTCCCACCAAAAGACACAGATTGGCTGAATGGATACAAAAACAAGACCCATATATTTGCTGTCTACAAGAGACCCACTTCAGACCTAGAGACACATACAGACTGAAAGTAAGGGGATGGAAAAAGGTATTTCATGCAAATGGAAACGAAAAGAAAGCTGGAGTAGCAATTCTCATATCAGACAAAATAGACTTTAAAACAAAGACTATTAGAAGAGACAAAGAAGGACACTACATAATGATCAAGGGATCGATCCAAGAAGAAGATATAACAATTGTAAATATTTATGCACCCAACATAGGTGCACCTCAATACATAAGGCAAATACTGACAACCATAAAAGGGGAAATCGACAGTAACACATTCATAGTAGGGGACTTTAACACCCACTTTCACGAATGGACAGATCATCCAAAATGAAAATAAATAAGGAAACACAAGCTTTAAATGATACATTAAACAAGATGGAGTTAATTGATATTTATAGGACATTCCATCCAAAAACAACAGAATACACATTTTTCTCAAGTGCTCATGGAACATTCTCCAGGATAGATCATATCTTGGGTCACAAATCAAGCCTTGGTAAATTTAAGAAAATTGAAATTGTATCAAGTATCTTTTCTGACCACAACGCCATGAGACTAGATATCAATTACAGGAAAAGATCTGTAAAAAATACAAACACATGGAGGCTAAACAATACACTACTAATAATGAAGTAATCACTGAAGAAATCAAAGAGGAAATCAAAAAATACCTAGAAACAAATGACAATGGAGACACAACGACCCAAAACCTGTGGGATGCAGCAAAAGCAGTTCTAAGGGGGAAGTTTATAGCAATACAAGCCCACCTTAAGAAGCAGGAAACATCTCGAATAAACAACCTAACCTTTCACCTCAAGCAATTAGAGAAAGAAGAACAAAAAAACCCCAAAGCTAGCAGAAGGAAAGAAATCATAAAAATCAGATCAGAAATAAATGAAAAAGAAATGAAGGAAACAATAGCAAAGATCAATAAAACTAAAAGCTGGTTCTTTGAGAAGATAAACAAAATAGATAAACCACTAGCCAGACTCATCAAGAAAAAAAGGGAGAAGACTCAAATCAATAGAATTAGAAATGAAAAAGGAGAGGTAACAACTGACACTGCAGAAATAAAAGAGATCATGAGAGATTACTACAAGCAACTCTATGCCAATAAAATGGACAATCTGGAAGAAATGGACAAATTCTTAGAAATGCACAACCTGCCAAGACTGAATCAGGAAGAAATAGAAAATATGAACAGACCAATCACAAGCACTGAAATTGAAACTATGATTAAAAATCTTCCAACAAAGAAAAGCCCAGGACCAGATGGCTTCACAGGTGAATTCTATCAAACATTTAGAGAAGAGCTAACACCTATCCTTCTCAAACTCTTCCAAAATATAGCAGAGGGAGGAACACTCCCAAACTCCTTCTACGAGGCCACCATCACCTTGATACCAAAACCAGACAAGGATGTCACAAAGAAAGAAAACTACAGGCCAATATCACTGATGAACATAGATGCAAAAATCCTCAACAAAATACTAGCAAACAGAATCCAACAGCACATTAAAAGGATCATACACCATGATCAAGTGGGGTTTATTCCAGGAATGTAAGGATTCTTCAATATACGCAAATCTATCAATGTGATAAACCATATTAACAAACTGAAGGAGAAAAACCATATGATCATCTCAATAGATGCAGAGAAAGCTTTTGACAAAATTCAACACCCATTTATGATAAAAACCCTGCAGAAAGTAGGCATAGAGGGAACTTTCCTCAACATAATAAAGGCCATATATGACAAGCCCACAGCAAACATCATCCTCAATGGTGAAAAACTGAAAGCATTTCCACTAAGATCAGGAACAAGACAAGGTTGCCCACTCTCACCACTCTTATTCAACATAGTTTTGGAAGTTTTAGCCACAGCAATCAGAGAAGAAAAGAAAATAAAAGGAATCCAAATCGGAAAAGAAGAAGTAAAGCTGTCACTGTTTGCAGATGACATGATCCTATACATAGAGAACCCTAAAGATGCTACCAGAAAACTACTAGAGCTAATCAATGAATTTGGTAAAGTGGCAGGATACAAAATTAATGCACAGAAATCTCTGGCATTCCTATATACTAATGATGAAAAATCTGAAAGTGAAGTCAAGAAAACACTCCCATTTACCATTGCAACAAAAAGAATAAAATATCTAGGAATAAACCTACCTAAGGAGACAAAAGATCTGTATGCAGAAAATTATAAGACACTGATGAAAGAAATTAAAGATGATACAAATAGATGGAGAGATATACCATGTTCTTGGATGGGAAGAATCAACATTGTGAAAATGACTCTACTACCCAAAGCAATCTATAGATTCAATGCAATCCCTATCAAACTACCACTGGCATTTTTCACAGAACTAGAACAAAAAATTTTGCAATTTGTATGGAAACACAAAAGACCCCGAATAGCCAAAGCAATCTTGAGAACGAAAGAAGGAACTGGAGGAATCAGGCTCCCAGACTTCAGACTATACTACAAAGCTACAGTTATCAAGACGGTATGGTACTGGCACCATAACAGAAAGATAGATCAATGGAACAGGATAGAAAGCCCAGAGATAAACCCACGCACATATGGTCACCTTATCTTTGACAAAGGAGGCAGAAATGTACAGTGGAGAAAGGACAGCCTATTCAATAAGTGGTGCTGGGAAAACTGGACAGCTACATGTAAAAGTATGAAATTAGATCACTCCCTAACACCATACACAAAAATAAGCTCAAAATGGATTAAAGACCTAAATGTAAGGCCAGAAACTATCAAACTCTTAGAGGAAAGCATAGGCAGAACACTCTATGACATAAATCACAGCAAGGTCCTTTTTGACCCACCTCCTAGAGAAATGGAAATAAAAACAAAAGTAAACAAATGGGACCTAATGAAACTTAAAAGCTTTTGCGCAGCAAAGGAAACCATAAAGAAGACCAAAAGACAACCCTCAGAATGGGAGAAAATATTTGCAAATGAAGCAACTGACAAAGGATTAATCTCCAAAATTTATAAGCAGCTCATGCAGCTTAATAACAAAAGAACAAACAACCCAATCCAAAAATGGGCAGAAGACCTAAATAGACATTTCTCCAAAGAAGATATACAGAGTGCCAACAAACACATGAAAGAATGCTCAACATCACTAATCATTAGAGAAATGCAAATCAAAACTACAATGAGATATCATCTCACACCAGTCAGAATGGCCATCATCAAAAAATCTAGAAACAATAAATGCTGGAGAGGGTGTGGAGAAAAGGGAACCCTCTTACACTGTTGGTGGGAATGTAAATTGATACAGCCACTGTGGAGAACAGTATGGAGGTTCCTTAAAAAGCTACAAATAGAACTACCATATGACCCAGCAATCCCACTACTGGGCATATACCCTGAGAAAACCATAATTCAAAAAGAGTCATGTACCAAAATGTTCATTGCAGCTCTATTTACAATAGCCCAGAGATGGAAACAACCTAAGTGTGCATCATCGGATGAATGGATAAAGAAGATGTGGCACATATATACAATGGAATATTACTCAGCCATAAAAAGAGACGAAATTGAGCTATTTGTAATGAGGTGGATAGACCTAGAGTCTGTCATACAGAGTGAAGTAAGTCAGAAAGAGAGAGACAAATACCGTATGATAACACATATATATGGAATTAAAAAAAAAATGTCATGAAAAACCTAGGGGTGAAACAGGAATAAAGACACAGACTTACTAGAGAATGGACTTGAGGCTATGGGGAGGGGGAAGGGTAAACTGTGACAAAGCGATAAAGAGGCATGGACATATATACACTACCAAACGTAAGGCAGTTAGCTAGTGGGAAGCAGCCGCATAGCACAGGGAGATCAGCTCGGTGCTTTGTGACCGCCTGGAGGGGTGGGATAGGGAGGGTGGGAGGGAGGGAGACGCAAGCGGGAAGAGATATGGGAATATATGTGTATATATAACTGATTCATTTTGTTGTGAAGCTGAAACTAACATACCATTGTAAAGCAATTATACTCCAATAAAGATGTTAAAAAAAAAAAATCCTGCAGTGATATTTTGGAGAAATTATTACAGTCAAGAGCAGATCAAAATCCTCCTTGGCTAATGGAGGAATAGCCAATTTTCAGGTAGAACACATCTGACCAGCTCATATGCCACTTTATTTTACTGCTTTATAGATACATCTCATATATATTGCACATATATATAACAATGGTAACACATTTAAATTAAAGATAGGAGCTGTCTCAGAGGCCATTTATGTGGAAAGTGGGATAATGGGAATGGGAATTTTGTACTGATTTTTATTAGAACAAAAATTTCCTCTCATGATGGAGAGGAATACAGACAGCATGGTGAATTCTAGGAGGATTTTTCTTTGCTGTTTGTGGACCATTTGAGAAAGACAGCTTCTGCCAATCAACCCAGTGCCTTTAATTCATTTGTATTGTCCAGACCTAGAATATGAGCAGGAGAAATGACAGCATATTTTTTCCCCCAAGGTTGCTCCATGAAGACTCCATAGGAAATTTGTTAAAGACTACCAAAAGGAAATTTGAAAGGTAAGAAAATATCTACATAAGCTATGAAATAACTTATTTCAGTGAACATAACCTCTGTTTCAGGTACACACCAGTAGACATGATAATTGTGCTATTTTTGAGTATTCTTTTTTTCTCTCTTTATTTTAATAGAAAGACGCAAAAGGGAAACAATCTAATTATAGATATAACATATAACATATAATAACAGAGTTATTATAATAACAGACTAAGCTCAGTTGCCACTTCCATCATACTTTCCTCACTGCTTCTTTCTTATCCTCTGGAGTGAGGCGTTTGGCTCATGTTCTTCTATAACAGGCTGTTTACTTCTATCAGAACATTTATCACAATATTGGAATATTCCATTTACGTATTGATTCCCCCCTCTAGAATGTGGACTCCTTGAATGTACTTGATATATATCTTTGTCATCTCTGTATCTTCAACATCTAGAACAGTGCCTAATAGGCATAATAATAATCTACCAATGTTTCTTAAATAAATATCTATAGTGGGTGACTATTAGATAAGCATACTCTAGCTGAAGTTTTTAGGTATTTAGCTGAGTATGAGAATAATTTTTAAAGATGTTTAGATGCCTTAAAAAAGTCTAAGTATATAATTTTGCATCAGTATTGTAGACTGAATATTTAATCATAGCAAGAATACTGTATCTTTAATCCTGTCCTTTCAGTGTTATTTTAAAATTTGTCCTGAAGGTGGCAACATTTAATAACATTCCACAAATTCTTTCTAAGTAAAGCTTTTGTGGCCACCTTTAATTAAAGTTTTGTATTTTAAAATAAATATATTTCCCCCAACCTCTATATCTTTTAATGTAGAAGAAAATATAATACTAAAGTCTTACTTTTGTATTCAGTAACCTTGACTGTACATGTGGAAAGAAACCATTTACAACTTTGAAGACTATAAGTTAACCTAGCTAAAAAGTTCAGGGTAGCTCAGCTCAAATTTCCAAATGTAAGATCAGTTTTAAACACAACATATGTTTCCTGCCAAGCAATTTATATCAACAGATGTATTTAAATATAAGGGTAAATCCATGCTTGTTCTTTTTTTTTTTGTGGTACGCGGGCCTCTCACTGTTGTGGCCTCTCCCGCTGCGGAGCACAGGCCCCGGACGCGCAGGCTCAACGGCCATGGCTCACGGGCCCAGCCGCTCCGCGGCATGTGGGATCTTCCCGGACCAGGGCACAAACCCGCGTTCCCTGCATCGGCAGGTGGACTCCCAACCACTGCTCCACCAGGGAAGCCCCATGCTTGTTCTTTTGAGGTAAAAATTTATTTTCCTATTATATTCATTCAAATTCAACATAACATTTCTAGTGTTTAATATGACATTAATAAGAGTACAGTCATTTCTAAAAGAATTGCTCGGGAATTCCCTTTCAGTCCAGTGGTTAAGACTTCGCCTTCCAATGTAGGGGGTGTGGGTTCCATCCCTGGTTGGAGAGCTAAGATCCCACATACCTCGCGGCCAAAAAACCAAAACATAAAAAAGAAGCAATATTGTAACAAATTAAATAAAGCCTTTAAAAAAATAAAAGAATTGATCTAATAAAAAATAACCAAAAATAATAAAAGCAAGTAACCGCAACACCTAAAAGGAAGTTTGCAATGAATAAATAATCAATCAATAAAAGGTACCAACAATGCAATATATTTGATTATCACACCTGGGCATGTATTGTTCTATTTTCTGTTCTCCATGTTTTGGACTGTAGCCACTTAATAAACAAAACTTTACTAATTCATATTCATCCAAATGTTCAAAACATTACTGTGAAATAGAAAGGTACCAAGTAATGTTTCACGGAGGTTAATTGACTGTGTATGATTCATCAGCGGCAAAGCCAACAAATGGAACTCTGTATTTCTTATCTCTAGATAGTGACAACTGCTCATGGTTATAATTCTATCATTATATTTATAGGCAGTTCAACCACTTTACAGAGCTTCTCAGAGATAGGATAATGTCTGTTTTCATGCTATTTTATATTAGGATTTTGTTATATATACAATTTATATTTTTGCTTATAGCTTTTGGGGCTCTATGTACTAGCGAAGCATGCAATAGCAGAGTTATAAGCATTACTTGCTAAAGCTAATATTCATGTTCCTTCCTATTTCTTTCTGTAAAATACATTTCGAAAATTGTCTTAAATTCTTTAATGAGGCTATTCTGAATTGAATGGGATTTTTAAAAGATAATTTTAGGGTAGCAAGTAGAGAAGCTATGTAGTCAGATGAAAACAATGTGGAGGAATCATCAGAACCACGTGAAATTAACTAGGTGAGTGAGGGAAGGTGAAATGCTGTAAGGCAAGCAAGGAGAAACTGGTGTGTGGGGAGTTGAGAGGAACTGGTCAGTGCCTATGGTGGCATGAAACAGATGAAGCTTTCTGACAGGTGCAGTGAGATGTACCCCAGACAGCATATTCACAGGTTTTAAGCATTCTGCACACTGATACTCTATTAGCAAGGAGGACGTATTCCAACATCATAATTTGCTAAAGTAGAGTTGCCAGATGAAGAATCAAATAGGTGGCATGTTCTGGGGTATAAATTTCCCTCCCACTTCATCTTGGAGGGAAAATTTCTTTTTTCTTGTCCTCAGGCCAGGCTTACTGATGCTTGCTGTCATTCATGCTGTATGCAAAAAACTCCTTCACTTCTCTTGGGAGGAGAAACTGCCTGTGACACTGGTCACAGATGGCCCTAATCTTGGGCACACTCCTCTGATTTCTATGAAAACAGAACATTAGGCCACATCACTACATCAGGAAATCCACAGAGTCTCCAGTGGGGCACAGGTCTTCAACAAATCCCCTTTGTTCACCATGTGCTAATTGCTATTTAATTCCCATGGGAGTTGTTTAATTTTTTTTTTTTTTATTATTATTTATTTTAATGTTAAGGTAAAATAGTGCTTGAAAAATGTATGTTTCTTAAAATGTTGACTTTATAGACATTTAAAAATTTCCTTCTAAAAAAAAGACTAACTTGTAGTATTTGGTAATAAAGGTAACTATAATTCTTATTTTCTACAGAAATACTCAATATTTAAATCTTTGTGCTAATACATTTAAAATTCTAAAAAAAAACCTATTGAATCTCAGCATATTAACTTAATTTCAACTTAAATAGATGATAAAAGGAACCTAGTGAATAAACAGTTTTTATTTTTTTATTTTATTTTTTTGAATTTTATTTTATTTATTATTTTATACAGCAGGTCCTTATTTGTCATCAATTTTATACACATCAGTGTATACATGTCAATCCCACTCGCCCAATTCATCACACCACCACCCCCAACCCCCTGCCACTTTCCCCCTTGATGTCCATACGTTTGTTCTCTACATCTGTGTCTCAATTTTTGCCCTTCAAACTGGTTCATCTATACCATTTTTCTAGGTTCCACATATATGCGTTAATATACAATATTTGTTTTTCTCTTTCTGAATTACTTCACTCTGTATGACAGTCTCTAGCTCTATCCACGTCTCTGCAAATGACCCAGTTTCGTTCCTTTTTTATGGCTGAGTAATATTCCATTGTATAAATGTACCACATCTTCTTTATCCATTCATCTGTCGATGGGCATTTAGATTGCTTCCATGACCTGGCTATTGTAAATAGTGCTGCAATGAACATTGGGGTGCATGTGTCTTTTTGAATTATGGTTTTCTCAGGGTATATGCCCAGTAGTGGGATTGCTGGGTCATATGGTAATTCTATTTTTAGTTTTTTAAGGAACCTCCATACTGTTCTCCATAGTGACTGTATCTATTTACATTCCCACCAACAGTGCAAGAGGGTTCCCTTCTCTCCATACCCTCTCCAGCATTGGTTGTTTGTAGATTTTCTGATGATGCCCATTCTAACTGGTGTGAGGTGATACCGCATTGTAGTTTTGATTTGCATTTCTCTAATAATTAGTGATGTTGAGCAGCTTTTCATGTGCTTCTTGGCCATCTATATTTCTTCTTTGGACAAATGTCTACTTAGGTCTTCTGCCCATTTTTGGATTGGGTTGTTTGTTTTTTTAATATTGAGCTGCATGAGCTATTTATATATTTTGGAGATTGATCCTTTGTCCATTGATTCATTTGCAAATATTTTCTCCCATTATAAGAGTTATCTTTTTGTCTTGTTTGTAGTTTCCTTTGCTGTGAAAAAGCTTTGAAGTTTCATTAGGTTCCATTTGTTTACTTTTGGTTTTATTTCCATTACTCTAGGAGGTGGATCAAAAAAGATCTTGCTGTGATTTATGTCAAAGAGTGTTCTTCTTATGTTTTCCTCTAAGAGTTTTATAGTGTCTCATCTTACATTTAGATCTCTAATCCATTTTGAGTTTATTTTTGTGTATGGTGTTAGGAAGTTTTCTGATTTTATCATTTTACATGTAGATGTCCAGTTTTCCCAGCACCATTATTGAAGAGGCTGTCTTTTCTCCATTGTATATCATTGCCTCCTTTGTCATAGATTAGTTGACCATAGGTGTATGGATTTATCTCTGGGCTTTCTATTTTGTTCCATTGATCTATGTTTCTGTTTTTGTGCCAGTACCATATTGTCTTGATTACTGTAGTTTTGCAGTATAGTCTGAAGTCAGGGAGTCTGATTCCTCCAGCTCCGTTTTTTTCCCTCAAGACTGCTTTGGCTATTTGGAGTCTTTTTTGTCTCCATACAAATTTAAGATTTTTTTTTCTTGTTCCGTAAAAAATGCCATTGGTAATTTGAAAGTGATTGCATTGAATCTATAGTTTGCTTTCAGTAATATAGGCATTTTCACAATATTGATTCTTCCAATCCAAGAACATGGTATATCTCTCCATCTGTTTGTATCATCTTTAATTTCTTTCCATCAGTGTCTTATAGTTTTCTGCATACAGGTCTTTTGTCTCCCTTGATAGGTTTATACCTAGGTATTTTATTCTTTTTATTGCAATGATAAATGGGAGTGTTTCCTTAATTTTTCTTTAAGGTTTTTCATCATTAGTGTATAGGAATACAAGAGATTTCTGTGCATTAATTTTGTATCCTGAAACTTTACCAAATCATTGATTAGCTCCAGTAGTTTTCTGGTGGCATCTTTAGGATTCTCTATGTATAGTATCATATCATCTGCAAACAGTGACAGTTTTACTTCTTCTTTTCCAATTTGTATTCCTTTTATTTCTTTTTGTTCTCTGATTGCCATGGCTAGGACTCCCAAATCTATGTTGAATAATAGTGGTGAGAGTGGACATCATTGTCTTGTTCCTAATCTTAGAGGAAATGCTTTCAGTTTTTCACCATTGAGAATGATGTTTGCTGTGGGTTTGTTGTATATGGTCTCTATTATGTTGAGGTAGGTTCCCTCCATGTCCACTTTGTGTAGAATTTTTATCATAAATCGGTGTTTAATTTTGTCAAAAGCTTTTCTGCATCTATTGAGATGATCATATGGTTTTTATTCTTCATTTTGTTAATATAGAGTATCACTTTGATTGACTTGCGTATATTGAAGAATCCTTGCATCCCTGGGATAAATCCCACTTGATCAAGGTGTATGATCCTTTTAATGTGTTGTTGGATTCTATTTTCTAGTATTTTGTTGAGGATATTTGCATCTATATTCATCAGTGATATTGGTCTGTAATTTTCTTTTTTTGTAGTATCTTTGCCTGGTTTTGGTATCATGGTGATGGTGGCCTCATAGAATGAGTTTGGGAGTGTTCCTTCCTCCACAATTTTTTGGAAGAGTTTGAGAAAGATGGGTGATAGCTCTTCTCTAAATGTTAGATAGAATTCACCTGTGAAGCCATCTGGTCCTGGACATTTGTTTGTTGGAAGATTTTTATTCACAGTTTCAATTTCATTACTTGTGATTGGTCTGTTCACATTTTCTATTTCTTCCTGGTTCAGTCTTGGAAGGTTATACCTTTCAAAGAATTTGTCCATTTCTTCCAGGTTGTCCATTTTATTGGCAGAGAATTGCTTGTAGTAGCCTCTTAGGATGCTTTGTATTTCTGCTGTGTCTGTTGTAACTTCTCCTTTTTAATTTCTAATTTTATTGGTTTGATTCCTCTCCCTCTTTTTCTCGATGAGTCTGGCTAATGGTTTATCAATTTTATCTTCTCAAAGAACCAGATTTTAGTTTTATTGATCTTTGCTATTGTTTTCTTTCTTTCTATTTCATTATTTCTGCTCTGATCTTTATGATTTCTTTCCTTCTGCTAACTTTGGGTTTTGTTTCTTTTTCTTTCTGTAGGTCCTATAGATGTAAGTTTAGGTTTTTTATTTGAGATTTTTCTTGTTTCTTGATGTAGGCTTGTATAGCTATAAACTTCCCTCTTAAAACTGCTTTTGCTGCATTCCACAGGTTTGGATCATCGTGTTTTCATTGTCATTTGTCTCTAGGTATTTTTTGATTTCCTCTTTGATTTTTTCAGTGATCTCTTGGTTATTTAGTAATGTAGTGTTTAACTCCATGTATTTGGGTTTTTTACGGTTTTTTCCCTGTAATTCATTTCTAATCTCATAGCGTTGTGGTCAGAAAAGATGCTTGATATGATTTCAATTTTCTTAAATTTACTGTGGTTTGATTTGTGACCCAAGATATGGTCTATCTTGCAGAATGTTCCGTGTGCACTTGAGAAGAAAGTGTAATCTGCTGTTTCTGGATGGAATGTCCTATAAATATCAATTAAATCTATCTGGTCAGTTGTGTCATTTAAAGCTTCTGTTTCCTTATTTATTTTCATTTTGGGTGATCTGTCCATTGGTGTAAGTGAGGTGTTATAGTCCCCCACTATTATTGTGTTACTGTCGATTTTTCTTTTATAGTTGTTAGCAGTTGCCTTATGTATTGAGGTGCTCCTATGTTGGGTACATATATATTTATAATTGTTATATCTTCTTGGATTGATCCCTTGATCATTATGTAGTGTCCTTTCTTGTCTCTTGTAACATTCTTTATTTTAAAGTCATTTTATCTGATATGAGTATTGCTACTCCAGCTTTCTTTTGATTTCCATTTGCATGGAACATCTTTTTTCCATCCCCTCACTTTCAGTCTGTATGTGTCTCTAGGTCTGAAGTGGGTCTCTTGTAGACAGCATATAGATGGGTCTTGTTTTTCTATCCATTCAGTAAGCCTGTGTCTTTTGGTTGGAACATTTAATCCATTCACGTTTAAGGTAATTATCAATATGTATGTTCCTATGCCCATTTTCTTAATTGTTTTGGGTTTGTTTTTGCAGGTTCTTTTCTTCTCTTGTGTTTCCCACTTAGAGAAGTTCCTTTAGCATTTGTTGTAGAGCTGGTTTGGTGATGCTGAATTCTCTTAGCTTTTGCTTGTCTGTAAAGCTTTTGATTTCTCCATGGAATCTGAATGAGATCCTTTCCAGTTCGAGTAATCTTGGTTGTAGGTTCTTCCCTTTCATCACTTTAAGTATATTATGCCACACCCTTCTGGTTTGTAGAGTTTCTGCTGAGAAATCAGCTGTTAAACTTATGGGAGTTCCCTTGTATGTTACTTTTCATCTTTCCCTTGCTGCTTTCAATAATTTTTGTTTGTTTTTATTTTTGCCATTTGATTACTATGTGTCTCAGCGTGTTTCTCCTTGGGTTTATCCTGTATGGGACTCTCTGTGCTTCCTGGACTTGGGTGGCTATTTCCTTTCCCATTTTAGGGAAGTTTTCAACTATAATCTCTTCAAATATTTTCTGGGGTCCTTTCTCTCTCTCTTCTCCTTCTGGGGCCCCTATAATGTGAATATTGTTGCGTATAATGTTGTCCTAGATATCTCTTTGGCTGTCTTCATTTCTTTTCATTCTTTTTCCTTTATTCTGTTCTGCAGTGGTGAATTCCACCATTCTGTCTTCCAGGTCACTTATCCATTCTTCTGCCTCAGTTATTCTGCTATTGAATCCTTCTAGTATATTTTTCATTTCAGTTATTGTGTTGTTCATATCTGTTTGTTTGTTCTTGAATTCTTCTAGGTCTTTGTTAAACATTTCTTAACATCTTCTCCATCTTTGCCTCCATTCTTTTTCCGAGGTCCTGGATCATCTTCACTATCATTATTCTGAATTCTTTTTCTGGAAGGTTGCTTATATCCACTTCATTTAGTTGTTTCTCTGGGGTTTTATCTTGTTCCTTCATCTGGTACATAGCCTTCTGCCTTTCATATTGTGTACTTTCTGTGAATGTGGGTTTTGTTCCACAGGCTGCAGGATTGTAGTTCTTCTTGTTTCTGCTTTCTGCCCTCTGGTGGATGAGACTATCTAAGAGGCTTTTGCAAGTTTCCTGATGGGAGCGACTGGTGGTGGGTAGAGCTGACTCTTGCTCTTTTGGGCAGAGCTCAGTAAAACTTTCATCCATCTGACTGTTGATGGGTGGGGCTGGGTTCCCTCCCTGTTGGTTGTTTGGCCTGAGGCAACACAACACTGGAGCCTACCTGGGCTCTTTGGTGGGGCTAATGGCTGACTCTGGGAAGGCTCACACTAAGGAGTACTTCCCGAACATATGCTGCCAGTGTCCTTGTCCCCACCATGAGCCACAGCCACCACCCATCTCTGCAGGAGACCCTCCATCACTAGCAGGTAGGTCTGGTTCAGTCTTCCCTGGGGTCACTGCTCCTTCCCCTGGGTCCCGATGTACACACTACTTTTTTCGTGCCCTCCAAGAGTGGAGTCTCTGTTTCCCCCAGTCCTGTTGAAGTCTTGCAATCAAATCCCACTAGTCTTCAAAGTCTGATTCTCTAGGAATTCCTCCTCCCATTGCCAGACCCCTAGGTTGGGAACCTGACGTGGGGCTCAGAACCTTCATTCCAGTGGGTGGATTTCTCTGGTCTAAGTGTTCTCCAGTCTGTGAGTCACCCACCCCGCAATTATGGGATTTTATTTTACTGTGATTGCGCCCTTCCTACCATTTCATTGTGGCTTCTCCTTTGTATTTGGATGCAGGGTATCTTTTATGGTGAGTTCCAGTGTCTCCCTGTTGATGATTGTCCAGCAGCTAGTTGTCATTCTGGTGTCCTCTCAAGAGGGAGTGAGAGCACGTCCTTCTACTCCGCTATCTTCGTTCCAAATCCCCAATAAATAGGCTTTAAACATATGTTCTCTGGTTATTTTTTGACTTCTAGGTCCTTAGGGAATATCCAGTCATTTGGTGATCAAGAATGAATAAAACTTATAGAAATGTACAACTATATGCAACTGTGTACAACTATGGAACAAATTATATGTGGAAAGCCTGGCTCATTATTTAACACACACACAGACACACACACACAGACACACACAGACACACACACACACACACTAAACTGCAGGTTGGTGAAACACTTTATTCTGAAGCACCCTCTGTAGACATCCATCAGAGTCTCTATTACACTATATTGCAATTATTTACTTGTATACCTTTCTTATTTTACTGTACGTGCCATGGAGTCAGGCCTTGAGTTTCTTCTTCCTTATATCTTCAGAGCTTCATACAGTGTGTGGCAGATAGCCATAGACACTGAACCAATAAATGTTCATTGTCTCATAGCTTAATTAATAAATCTTCATGGAGAAGTTGGAATTTGAATTCACCATGTGGCTCTAGAATCTCTTTATAAAAGGATCTGGTTGGTAGAGTGGGATAAACATTTGCTCTAAAGTTGCAGTTTCATAGTAAGTCCATTTCTTTTACTTAGAACTCATGTTGTTTGGACTGGTTATGTGAGGCATCAAGGTGGATCTTTCAAATACCTTGAACCAGTACTTTTCTCATGAGAGCAATAGATGAACAATTTTACAACATACTTCAGCATTCTGAATGCTTTGAAAATTTTATCTGGAGACTTTTTTTAGAGTCAAAGGGGAGTAATTACTAAATAATAAACAACATTTGTATAGATTTTTCTATGTTTCTCAAAATAATTTTTGTATAATAAGATATGCATATGATAGAGACCAAACTCAAACTAGCTTAAGAGAAAACCTACTGATTCATGCTAGGTAACAAATCCAGCTTTAGAAACAGCTGCATTCAGAGATTCAAATGAAGAAGTTTCTTTCTCCATCATTTTGTCCAGTTTCTCACTGTATTGACTTAATTTCCAAACTGGATCTACACATAGGTAAAGATTAATTCTTGTAACTATAATATCAATATCCTTATGGTTTTCTATCTGCATATCAAATTTCAATGAATACCCTAATTCTGCTTGGCTTGTGTGTCTTGAAATAATCCTGAACCCAGAACCATCTCTGGATCAAAATGACTGTTGACAGGTATATGAAATCTTCTCATTAACTTGGCCTGTGTCATGTGCTTTCCCCGATGGACAGTAGTTGAGGGTCAGTTTCAACCACACCTAAAGCATATGGAATGGATTCTGTATCGGAGCATTTTTTTAAAGGAGACAGCAAGAGGGAGAGATTGTGCTGATATAAACCAAAAATTGTGCACTTGAAATTTATTATCTAATTTATATAGTTCACTTATTTATAATAGATATGCTGCCTACCTACTTAGCTTCAGGTATTGGGGTAGACACTGAGGTGACAAAGATCCTCTATTCTCTAGTACTTGCCTGTATACTTCATATATTCCTCTCATTCTTCTCCCTTTCCTTGCTTAGTGGTCTCTTTAACCTTTTTATATTAAAGGCTAGTGCTGAACTTTTAACAGCTCCTAACATTTACTGCAAGAGAAATATTCTTTCTTTCCCAATTTCAGAATCCTGGTGAATGGACTCTTCAATTCAGTGTGGTCTCGTGCCCATCCCTGAACCAATCATGTGGCTTGGGGAGCAAGATAACATTGTACAAAATGAACAGTCCATCATTAACTATGATTTTCAGAAAATCAGGAGATTAGGCAAACAGAACAACATGTGCCTTACAAAAGAATCAAAGTGCTTTTAGCTGTGCTGGTGTTGGTGTAGGTACCATGGTTGTGTCCTGAAATAATCCTGTGCTTAATGTGCTTGTATTGATTAGAAGCTCAGCTGGTCTCTGATGAACTTGCTCCCGCAGGTTATTTACCTTGTCTCCATTCAGTCAGAATTATTATTTGTTTCTCAAAAGAACAGAAAATCAAAACAGAATAGTTTAAGACTAGATGATTCCCTTTTACCACATGATGGAACTGAAGTACAGTTGCCCAAGCATACATACACTGAGGCAAAGCCAGCATTTGAAACAAGTGCTTTCCTTCCCAGAACCTGTCATTTCCTCTAAATCAGAGATTGTCAACTAGCAACTCACAAATGATTATAGATCAGAAAAATATTTTGTTTGGTCTGCGCAGTGTTGATCTGGAGATAATTTATTTTTAGAATTCAATTTTCAACTTTTAAAAACCAGGATATCAGTGTAGTGCAAGTAGAGCCAGGACAAATTCATCCTTTCCTGCAAGGGTTGGCAGCCATTCAGAGAGTCTCTGTCTACCTTTCCAGGGCTCCACACAATGTGTTAATTATTTATCTGGTCATCAGTTCAGAGTGGGACTTGTAGAACATTCATGAGCTCAGGTAAACACTGAGGAAGAGTGAGCAAGAAAAAGACTTTACCGAATTTTGCAGAGGGAAGTTGTTACCCTTTGGTCATTATCAGCTTACACTGAAATCCAAAATAATTTCCCTTTGGGATCCAAGGAAATCCTGTGCTCACAACATAAACTAGATGATAGAAGATTCTCCTGTAAAGCTCATAGCAATGTAAATGCTGAACCTTTTTCACAGGCTGTCAGTGGTTACAAAATTTATAATTCAAGCTGTTTTCCATTAAGTCATACAGCTCACTGACTCCACTAAATTAAATTTCTTCACCACTTGTTGAAACTGATTTTCAAAGTATTGAGTCATTCAGCTAGACTTCATCTTCTTTGACACCTACTTTATAACCATATCTCGTATAAAGAATTTTGTTTCAGGGACAAAGATGGCTAAAGCAATATCCTACTGAAGATACAGAATCATTAAGATATTTTGTACCAGATGAATGCTAGAATCATTTGAAGAATTTATCTGAAATCTTCACGATAATAAAGATGAGGTCTGGCATATCCAAATATGCCCCAAGTCTTGGATGCAAAAGAAACATCCCTTGCAGAAAGAAAATATTGTTTACATTTTTAAGCAAAATAATCAGATTTAGCATGGAGGAGAGCACTAGAGCTGGGTGGCAATCTCCCACAGATCTGTGTAGAGCTCATTTCTCAGGCTAGAGGTCCAGCTCATTTCACCCAACTGTTTGTCTTGGAATCATAACCATATCAATAAATATAATTCTACTTCAACTTTTTAAATGACTAGATAGTATACTGTGGTATAAACATAATGTAATTTATTTAAGCTTTCTTACTGAAGGGTAAAAGGATTTCCAATATTTTTGTTTGCTTTTTGAAAAAAAAAAAAGGATTTCCAATATTTTTGTTGCTTTTAGGAAGTAATAAGGCATTTTTGAATTAATAAGTGTATGTTATTTAGTGGCATAGGCTTGTTGCTAAAAAATAATATGATTCCTAAAAAGATACCATTAGACCCAATAAAAGGATCTAAAGTTTCTAGAATGAAATGAAAACAAGAAAATTATTCATTCACTAAACTATATAAAGCAGAGACAAATGGCATGCTTCCATTTAGAGTTATAGCCTACCTACATTTCTCAAATTTTCTCATCATGATACCTGATAGAACTAACTGGGTTAATAATTAATTCACAGAAAGACATTCTGAACACGAAGCTAGATTAAGAAGTTGGACATATGCTGAAGTTGATTTTGTTCCTAACTACTGAAATAAAGTAATTAAAAATTTCAAAAAAATATTCAAATATAGAATAAAGGGCTCCTTCTTTTGAACTTAATTATATATTTGCTTTCAAAACAACCTATCTTGAGTAGGTTATACAATGCTACCAAATTTTTCTTAATTTATTAGTAAAATTACTTCTTCAAAGGTCTTCCTTCTGACACTGAGTTTCAAAATTTTTAGAGAGGTGTGGATTAGAACCAATTTTCAATTCTGTAGAGAGAGTAATTTTTGAACTAAAAGCCATCATTTATTAAGCATTTACTACATGACAGTCGGCAGTCATTCTGCTAAATTCTTTCCTATATGATGATACTGAGTCCCTGCAAGTCCCATGGGGTACTTATAATTATTTCTATCCTACAGATGAAGAAACTGAGGTTCAAGGAAGTAAAAATACTTTCTCAGGGGCTCAGAGTTAGCAGATGATGCATTCCTCTGATTTCAAACCTGGTACTATCAACCACTGTGCTTTCCTCCTTTCCTAGCTTAGCAGAAGTATAGTAGAGGCATGTCTACTATAAAAGAGAACCACCTAGATTCAGGTAGTTTAAATTTTCTCCATCTTTCAAACTGAGCTCATTATTTTTGTAGGTCATGTTAGTCTCTTTTTCTGTGGAATAAAATATTTGCTCTACAATGATCTCCATTACCTATATAAATTTTTGTTATCCAGGACATTGTTATCAATATATAAAAATGGTAAAAATAAATTAATGAAAAAAAAATCAGTTTTTTTAGTTATTATGATATATAAAGCATATTTTTTATAAATATTTATAATACAATATGTAATAATATCATATGTAAATATATATAAATGTAAAGCATAAATGTCAAATAGACTTAATTATATTTTAACAAAATGTGTATAATTCTTCACTATGTATATTGTATTTTAACAGCACTAGGATGAAAAATTTCAAAAATTAAATTTTTGCTAAATTGTATACATTTTATGTTGGAGAAAAACCTATCACTTTCTATGGTTCCTGTGAAAATTTTTTTGTTATCTTTTCAATGATTCTCAACCAGATATAGGTACTCTATCCAAGAGTGGAACAAAGATTTCTTTGACAATTGAATGGCTTTGAAAGTAGCAGGGTTTTAGGACCAAAAAATAGATCACCAACCTCCAGAGCAAGAAGAAAATAGTGACTTCTTGCTAATGTTGAGCCTGTTCATAGGGCAGACTTTTTCAACTATCAATAATAAATGATACATGGAAAAGAAAAGAACATAGATATGAAGACAGAAAAAGTACTTTTTGCAAAAATGATATAATGAGCAAATTTCTTATTGGGATATGATTTTATACATTGGGAAGATTTTTATGGCTTCTAAGGCAGCATTCTATTATTTCAGAGATCTATATTCTGTATAATTTATACACACTTTAAAATATATTGGCTATACTTGCAACATAAACTGTTTTAGTGGTGTAGAGTTTAAGTTTTAAATATTTTTAATTTATTTACATTTTTTGTTATGTCTCTTTTAGGAGGTAGATTCTACACTTAAAAAATTCATTTATGAGGAATCGGTGGCAACTTCTCTTTGTTAAAAAAATCACAAAATTTATACACTGTATTACATCATTCTTTCTGTAATAAAAAGAAAAAAAAAACTTCTATTAAAGTAAAGCAGAGCATTTTGGTGGTCTTTGGCTTACTGTGTCAGTGTTTCACCATAAAACGTTTGTGGTAAGCAGGCAAACAAGGACATTTTAAGTTCTTTTACCAAGAGAATGCATAGAATATGCATCAAGACATTAAGTTATTTGGGAGACTTCTAAGTACCTTCATCTATATTCTTCATGCTATATGTTCTCAACCTTTTAGGTTTTACAGTATGCATTTTTACATTTAATTAACATTACTGTGATATAATTTACATACAATAGGTTGCATCCACTAAAGTGAACTATTTAACGACTTTTTTTTTGTGGTACGCGGGCCTCTCACCGTTGTGGCCTCTCCCGCTGCGGAGCACAGGCTCCGGACGCGCAGGCTCAGCGGCTGTGGCTCACCGGCCCCTCCGCGGCATGTGGGATCCTCCCGGACCGGGGCACGAACCCGCGTCCCCTGCATCGGCAGGCGGACTCCCAACCACTGCGCCACCAGGAAGCCCTTTAATGACTTTTGACAGTTACATACATTTAAGAAACAACTGCCTCAATCAAGATACAGAACATTACTCTCAAAACATCCTCAAGCCCCATTGCATTTATCTCTTCCTCTGCTCTTGGCTCCAGATAGCCACTGATTTGCTTTCTGTCACTGTAGATTTATGTTGTACTTTCTAGAATTTTCTAAGATTGAAATCATATAATATGTACTCTTTCATGTCTGGGTTCCTTCAATCTGCATTATTAAGATTCATCCATGCTTTATGAATCCATGAACATATAAATAATCTGGACTTTTTTGTATTACTGAGTAATATTCCATTCTATATTATATACATTCCTTTACAAATGGACATATTTTCATTTCTCTTGGGTAAACACTTAGAATGGAAAGGATGAGTGTAAGAATGATGTATGTCTAGCTTTTTAAGAAATTGCCAAATAATTTCCCATGGCAGTAATATAATTTTTAATCCCCACCAGCAACTGGATATATTGAAGTAAGATATGAAATAGCAATTCCATTTACTCCATATCCTTACCAGCACTTGTTATTGTCAGTCTTTTTAAAAAAATTTAGTGATTCTAGTAGGTGTATAATGGGTAGGCTACATGTATGTGGTCAGTAAACACGTTTTATCTAAGAAAACATTGCCTACCTGTGAATTTGCAACCTCCTTGGGAGCTTCCAGGGTGAAATCTACAGCTGGTCCTCATCCGTAGAGGGCAGGGAGAGAACAAAGAAGGAGGCAGAGCACTCCAGATTGGTAGATGGAAGATTTAATAGGTGAGGAAACTTACTACAAGGCTTGTCTTGGGTGGCCACAAGATGGGAATATCTCTGCACCAGCTGGCCAGAATCTTAAAAGATTATATAGAGGCCTTAACTGGGTTCAGTCACATACACAGTCCAGATGTTGTCAGTACCACATTATTATTTCAAGGCTGTATCCTTGGGACAGCTTCCAGGCGCAGGAATAACAAACAGAATGCACATTTCAAGGACCAGGGGAGGAGTAGGGAGGCCTCAATTACCTGGCTCCAGCTCCTGGGTGAAACTGGTGGTCACATCTTCTTGATGACTTCCTCCAACACTACCTCAAGTTACAAAGATTTTTTCTATGTATCATTTTAGAAATACTATAATTTTAGGTGTTGCATTGAGATTTATGATACTTCTGATTTAATTTTTATATATGGGTGAAATAAGTATTGATGTACATTTTTCAATATGATATCCAGTGTCCCAGTGCCATTTATTGAAAAACTTTTCTTTACACATTGATTTATCAACACATAAAAAATAAAGCAATCTGCTACAAAAAGCTACACACACACACAATTTTTTTTGTTGTTGTTGTTGTTTTTTTGCTGTACATGGACCTCTCACTGTTGTGGCCTCTCCCATTGCAGAGCACAGGCTCCGGACGCGCAGGCTCAGCGGCCATGGCTCACAGGCCCAGCTGCTCCGCGGCATGTGGGATCTTCCCAGACCGGGGCACGAACCCGTGTCCCCTGCATCGGCAGGCAGACTCTCAACCACTGCGCCACCAGGGAAGCCCAAACACACAATTTTTTATTTCTTGAAAATGTCTTGTCCATTGATCTATTTATCTGCTTTTATACTAAAATGACAGTGCCTTGATTACTGTAGCTTTATAATTAGTCTGAAAAATCAGTAGTAATTTCTTCAACTTTATTCTCTTTTAAAATTGATTTGGCCATTCTAGGTCACATGAATTTGCATATAAATTTTTAAGTGACTTGTCAATTTCTATAGAAAATCTCTTGATATTTAAGTTGAGATTCATTGATTCTACAAATAAACAGTGGAAATTGACATTTTAACAGTACTGAGTATTTCAATACCATTATTGTTCTGGACTTTTCAATGAAGAGATTGTACATCTTATATTTATTCCTAAGAATGTTAAGCTGTTGCCTCCATTGTAAAGGTTAATATAAATGTAATATCTTCAATTTTTCAAATATTTGCTAATATATAGACATATATTGATTTTTGTATATTAGACATATTTTGCAACCTTACTAAACTTGCTTATTAATTCTCATAATAGTTTTATTCCTTAGGATTTACTATTAATAATTATGTCATTTACAAATGTAGACAGTTTTAATTTTTCATCTGTAATCTATAACTTTTGTTTTTTTTTCTTTCTTGCCTCATTGCTCTAGCTTGGCTCTTTGGTACAATATTGAGTAAAAGTTGTGAGTGCAGGCATCTTGATCTTTTGTTCTTTTTTTTTTAAGGAAAAAGTGGTCAGTATTTTACTGGTAAATATGTTGTCAGCTGTAAGTTTTTCATATATGCCCCTATTAAGTTAAATAATTTCCTTCTAATCCTAGTTTGCTAAGAGTTTTTTTCATTTTGGCAATTGAATCTTGTTAAATGCTTTTCTCTTCACTTATGAAAATGATCTTAGCATCTTTGGCTTTATTTTTCTGTTGATATGGAGAATTATACTGATTGATATTCAGATATTAAACTACTTTGTATTGTAGAGAATGCCCTACTTGGTCATGATACATTATCCTTTTTATTTCTTGTTGAGATTGATTTTATATCTTTTGGATTGTATTTAAAAACATTTTTGTAATATTTTTGTCTGATTTTGATATCATATTATGCTGATTTAAAAAACAGAATGTATTCCTTCACCCTCTATTTTTTGAAAAATTTTATATAAGTTTTGCCTTATTTCTTCTTTGAATGTGTGCTAGAATTTACCAGCAAAACAATCTAGACCTAGAGTTTTCTTGATGGGAATGTTTTTCAGAAAAAATCTTTCTTTAATAGATATAGGACTATATGATTTTCTACTTTATTTTGTGTCAATTTGATAAACTTGCATTTTTCAAAGTTTTTCTATTTCATTTAGGTTTTCAAATATGTTGGTATAAGGTTGTTTATAATAATGTTCTAGTATCTTATTTCCAATTTTTTAAAATTATGGTAAAACACATATAAACTTTACTACCTTAAACATTTTTAAATGTACAGTTCAGTGACATAGTCATGTTATTTGCAATCATCATTACCATCCATCTTCAGAACTGTTTTCCTTTTGCAATATTGAAACTCTGTACACATCACACAATAATTCTCCATCCCCGCTCCCTCTAGTCCCTTGACAAACACCATTCTACCTTCTGTTTCTATGATTTTGACCATTCTAAGTACCACATATAAGTGGAATCATACAGTATTTGTCTTTTTATGACTGGCTTATTTCACTTAGCATAATGTTCTCAATGTTCATTCATGTGGTTACATTTGTCAGACTTTCTTTCCTTTTTAAGGCTGGATAATATCCCATTGTATGTATATACCACATTTGATTATCCATTCATCTGTTAATGGGCACTTGAGTTGCTTCTGTATTTTAGCTGTTATGAATAATACTTTATGAACATAGGTCTACAAATATTTCTTTGAGATCTTGGTCTCAATTCTTTTGAATGTATTCAAAAGAAGTAAAACTGCTGAATCATATATTAATTCTATTCCTTTCATTTTTTAAAATTTATTTTATTTTTTCTGATTTTGTGGATGTAATTTATTTATTTATTTATTTATGCAGAAGAGACTGTTTATTTAGAATGAGAACAGATCACAACAAATTATAAATTTTAAAAAGATGACAAATGCTATAAACTCACAAAATCCAGAAAAATGGCACTACAATTTTAGAATATTTCATCACCCTGAAAAAACTCTCATACCCATTAGCAATTATTCCCCTTTTTACCTCCCCCTCCCAGTGGCCCTAGGCAACCAATAATATACTTTGTCTCTGTAGATCTGCCTATTCTGGACATTTTAAGTAAATGCACTCATACAACTTGTGATTCTTTGTAACTGACTGCTTTCACTTAGCTTTCATTCTTAATACTTTAAAGAATCAGCCATGTTGTACCATGTATCAGTACTTTGTTCTTTTTTATTGCCAAATAATATTCCATTGTATGGCTATGCCACATTTTACTTGATAGGTATTTGGGTTGTTTCCACTTTTTGACCAATATGAATAATGCTTGTATGAACATTTGTGTACATGTTTTTGTGTGGACATATATTTTCATTTCCATTAGGTATAGACTGAGAGGTGGAATTGCTGGGTCATATGGTAATTCTATGTTGAACAGTTTGAGGTACTGCCAGATTTTTTCCCAAAGTGGCTGCATTATTTTACATTCCCACCAGCAGTGTGTGAGGTTTCCATTTTCTCTACATCCTTGCCAACACTTGTTATCATTTGCCTTTTTGATTTCAGCCCTCCTTGTGGGTGTGAAATAGTATCTCAGTGTGGTTTTGCTTTGCATTTCCTTGACGGATAATGATGTTGATCATCTTTGCACATGCTTACTGGCCATTTGCATATCTTCTTTGGAAAAATGCCTGTAAAGATCCTTTGCCATTTTTTTTTTTTTTTTTTTTTGGCTGTGCTGTGCAGCATGCGGGATCTTAGAGCCTGTCATACAGAGTGAAGTAAGTCAAAAAGAGAAAAACAAATATTGTTTGCTAACACATGTATATGGAATCTAAAAAAATAATGGTTCATGAACATAGGGGCAGGACAGGAATAAAGACACAGACGTAGAGAATGGACTTGAGGACACGGGGAGGGGGAAGTGTAAGAGTTGCATTGACATATATACACTACTAAATGTAAAATAGATAGCTAGTGGGAAGCAGCCTCATAGCACAGGGACATCAGCTTGGTGCTTTGTGACCACCTAGAGGGGTGGGAGAGAGATGCAAGAGGGAGGGGATATGGGGATATATGTATATGTATAGCTGATTCACTTTGTTATACAGCAGAAACCAACACACCATTGTAAAGCAATTATACTGCAATAAAGATGTTAAAATAAAAAAGACAACCCATAGAACAGGAGAAAATGTTTGCAATCACATATCTGATCAGGGACTTGTATCTAGAATATAATAAAGAACTATTACAACTCAATAATAAAAAGATAAATAACCCAATTA
This sequence comes from Pseudorca crassidens, assembly GCF_039906515.1. Lineage (NCBI taxonomy): Eukaryota > Metazoa > Chordata > Mammalia > Artiodactyla > Delphinidae > Pseudorca > Pseudorca crassidens. Next base: position 91,102,479 of record NC_090297.1, read on the forward strand.
AAAACTGACAGAGGAGAGACTTCCCTGGAAGTCCAGTGGTCAAGACTCCACGCTCCCAATGTAGGGGGTGTAGATTCGATCCCTGGTTGCAGAACTAAGATCCACCATACCGTTTTCACAGTGGCTATGCTATTTTAAATTCCCACCAACAGTGCACAAGTATTCCAATTTCTTTATATCCTAACACTTTCTATTTTCTGTTTCTGTTTGTTCGTTTATTTTTTTGATAACAGCCATTCTAGTGAGTATGCAGTATTATCTCATTGTAGTGTTGATTTACATTTCTCTAATGATTAGTTATGTTAACCATTTTTTTGTGAACTTATTGACGATTTGATTATCTTTAGAGAAATCACTATGCTAATCATTTGACCATTTTTGAGTTGAGTTGTTTGGTTTTACTGTTGAGTTTTAGGAATTCCCTATACATTCTGTATATTAATCCCTTAACAGATTAATGACTTGAAAATTTCTCCCATTCTGTTGGGCTGCCATTTTGCTGTATTGATAGTGTCTTTTGCTAGTGTCTGTTGATAATATTTTAAAAAATTTTTCATGACGTTCAATTTGCCTATTTTCTTGTTGTTGTTGTTGCCTGTGCCTTGGTGTCACATCCAAGAAGACATTGCCAAATTCAATTTCAGGAGTTTTGCCCTACATTTTCTTCTAAGAGTTACAGTTTTAGGTCTTACATTTAGGCTATGGCTCCATCTTGCGTTAATTTTTGTATATGGTGTTAACTAAGGGTCCTACTTCATTCTTTGGGAGTAGTCTTTTATAAATATTAATTAAGTATGGATGATAGAGATTTATTAGATATTGATTGATTATTTTTTTATTATTGTTGTTCTATGATAGCATCTCCTATTTTATTTGTGGAATTGTGTTTCTGACTTCAATCTGTCCGTTTTTGCATTTATATATTTGTGTACTTATAGGCTCCCTTATTTAGGCACAAGCACATTTATGAATATTATGTCTTCCTGATGAATTTTCACCTTTATGTTACAAAAATGTCTCTTATCCTGAAAAATCATCTTTGTATTTAAATTATTTAAATATATTGTGGAATTTTTTTTAATTTGTCTATTGTCTTTTTTAGCTGTATCTCTTTACATTACTTTTAGGGGATTCTCTGAGATTAAAGTATTTATCCTTATCTTTTCACAGTATTTTGAGTTAATGTTGTGCCACTTTATGAAAAATGTAGAAACTTTGTAACCATCAAGTTCTGTTTATTTTCTTCCCTATCCTTTATGATATAGTTGCCATATGTATTATACCTACAAGACAATTTTCACCTTAGATGTGAACAATTCTTTTTATTTTAAAGTCTTTAGGACAAAAAATGTTTTTTAAGAATATTTCCCCAGATATTTGTCATTCCTAATGTTCTTCATTCATTCCTGAAGATAAATGGTTCCCTTTGGTATCACTCATCCTGAAAAATACCCTTTAGCATTTCTATAGTGCACTTCTCTTAGCAACAAATCTCTTAGTTTTCCTTCTTCATAAATTGTTTCTATTTTATCTTCATTCTTGAAGAATATTTTCAGTTGGTACAGAATTCTGGGTTGGAAGTTTATTTTTTCAGCACTTAAAGATATTATTTCCCTCTCTTTGCCTCTATGGTCTCATAAGAATTTTATAGTCATGTTAATTTTTTTTTCTTTCTGTAATAGGTAATCTTTCTCTGAATTCTTTCAAGTTTCCTTTGTATCTGTGGTTTCAGTAGTTTGACTCTAAGATGACTTGGCATAATTTTCTCTATATTTATGCTATTTGAAGTTAGCTGAGATTTAGAATCTATGAATTTTTATGTCTCACCAGATTTCGGAAGTTTTTGTCACTATAGCTTCAAAGAATTTTTTCTATTCCATTTTCTCTCCTTTTTTCTTGAGACTCCAATGATCTATTTTTCAGAACTTTGATATTTTCTCAAAGGTACTGAGGGTATGTATTCTTTTTCTCATATTTAGATTGGATAACTTCTATTGATTTATTTTTCATACTAATTATTATTTCCTCTTTCATGTACACTCTTCTATTTCAGCCCATATGGTGAATTATTTTATTTTGTATGTGTTTTTCAATTCTAATTTTTGGAGGGTTATATTTATATAATATCCATTTCTCTGCTTATGTATTTTACCTTTTTATTTATTGTGAGCTAATTTTCTTTAAACTAATTGAACAGCTTATATCCTCCATTTTAAAAGATTTTATCTGAAAATTCCAACATCAGGTTCACCTCTGCATTGTTATCTGTTGATTTTCTTCTTCTTTGATAATAGATCACATTTCCTCTGTTCATATATCAAATAATTTTGGATTGTATTCTGGAATATGTTAGTGTTGTTCATATTCTGGATTCTGTTATAGACCTCAGAAATGAGTTTACTTTTTTGTTTTAGCATGCACTGAACTTACTTAAATTCAAACTCCACATTCTACCCAGTCTGTGGTGGATGGTCACTCAGATTTCAATTCAAATGGTTTTAGGTTGGCTCTGCATATGTGTGGCTGAGGAATCAATCAGTAGCTTGGGCAGAGATTGCACACATGATTTTTGGATCCCTGTTTCTTGTTCTTTCCTTTCTGGAACTTCCCCTCATTCTCTTGATGACTTCTTTGCCCCAGGATTCTTTCCTTGGTTTTTCCAGCCAGAAAAAAATTGACTTTCTTTTTTTATTTTAACTACCCAGTGTGGTTGATGATTGCTGATGCTCTAAAATCAAAGCAACAAACATACAGAACTTCGTCCCCACAGATTGTTTCCTCTAAATTTTAAATTTCCACTTAAATGTACATGATTTGGTTCTGTCTTCTTTAGTTTTTTTTGAGGGGGGTACTCTTCAGAGCTCATAGTTTTATCTTTTTTTTGCCTTTCTGAAGATTTTTTTTGGTGGGGTGGAGCAGTTTAAGTTTCACAGCACAGTTGAGGAGAAAGTATAGAAATTTTCCATATACCTCCTGCCCCCACACATATATAGCTTCCCCCATTATTAACATCTCCCACCAAGGTGGTACATTTGTTACAATTGCTGAACCTACATTGACACATCATAATCATCCAACGTCCATAGTTTACATTACAGCTCAGTCTTGATGTTGTACATTCTATAGGTTTGGACAAATATGTAAAGCCACATATGCATTATTATGCAATCATACAGATTATTTTCCTGCTCTAAAAGTCCTCTGTGCTCTGCTTATTCATCCCTACCACCTCCCACCAACACCAGCCCCTGGCAACCACTGATCTTTTCACTGTCTGCATAGTTTTACATTTTTCATAATGTCATATACATGGAATCATATAGAATGTAGCCTTTTCAGATTGGCTTCTTTCACTTAGTAGTATAAATTTAAAGTTCTCTCATGTCTTTTCATAGATTGATAGCTCATTTCTTTTATTCTTCAGTGCTGAATAATATTTCATTATCTGCATGTACCTCAGTTTATTTATGCATTACCCCAGTGAAAGATATTTTGGTGGCTTCCAGGTTTGCAATTATGAATAAAGCTGCTATAAACATGTATTACAGCTTTATGTGGACATATGTTTTCAACTTCTTTGAGTAAATACCAAGGAGTGTTATTACTAGATCACATGATAAGAGTTTGTCTAGTTTTGTGAGAAACCATCAAACAATCTCTTCGAAAGTGGCTCTGTCATTTTTCATTCTCACCAGCAGTGAATGAGACTTGCTGTTGCAACCTTGTCAGTATGTGTTGCCAGTGTCCCAGATTTTGGCCATTCTAATGAGTGTGTAGTGATATCTCATTATTTTAATTTGCAGTTCTCTGAAGCCACATGATATGGAGCATCTTTTCATATGCTTATTTACCATCTATATATATCTTCTTTGGTGAGGTATCTGTTAGGGTCTTTGGCCCATTTTTTAAATTGTGTTGTTTGTTTACTTATTGTTGAGTTTTAAGAGTTCTTTGTATATTTGGAATGATAGCCCTTTATCATATGTGTCTTTTGAAAATGTTTTCTCCCAGTCTGTGGCTTGTCTTGTTATTCTCTTGATATTTTCTTTTGCAGAGCAGAAGTTGTTAATTTTAATAAAGTCCAGCTCATCAATTGTTTCTTTCTTGGATTATACCTTTGGTGTCTTATCTAAAATGTTATTGCCATACTCAATGTCATCTAGGTTTTCTCTTATGTTATATTCTAGGAGTTTTATAGTTTTGCAATTTACATTAAAATATGTGATCCATTTTGAGTTAATTTTTGTGAAAAGTGTAAGGTTTCTGTCTATATTCTTTTTTTTCTTTTTTATTTCTTTTTGGCATGTGGATGTCCTAGCACTATTTGTTAAAAAGACTCTGCTCCATTATATTACTTTTGCTCCTCTGTCAAAGATCACTTGGCTATATTTATGTGGTTCTATTTCTGAACTTTCTATTCTGTTCCATTGATCTGTCTATTCTTTCACCAATTCCACACTATCTTGCTCACTGCAGCTTCATAGTAATTATTGAAGTTGGGTAACATCTGTCCTCTAGATTTGTTCTTGTCCTTCAATATTGTGTTGGCTATACTGGGTGTTTTGCCTTTTCAGATAAACTTTAGAATCACTCTGAATCTAGTTTACATTCCAAAGAATCTGTTTTTTAAGTACTTACTACTCCATACTGGAAGCAGAACACTTACAGCATATTTATGAATGTTACAAGTTTGGAAGAAGTAAAAGAAAGAAAATTATACCAAACAAGTCAACAATCATAATCATTCTGATAATAATAATAATATGACCACTTATATCACACAGAACATTTTTATAAAGCCTATAAAAGCATCTACACTATTCATTTGCTCATCTTTTTCTTCATCACTATTGAGTAGAATGAATTTATGTTGTGACTGGTTTTTTTTACATACTAGGGAAGAATTTTCTTTTTTTTTCAATGAACATATCATCTGTATTTTATCCTGACCTGATATGTCTAGAAATTGTAATTCTTCCACACTGCACTACTTCAACTTTTCTGTCCAGTATTCTGACAATTTCTTAATCATACATTTACAAATAAAAATAAGTGTAATACCTCATTAATATTTGGTGACACATTTGTAAAGAGGATATAGAAATGCTGTGCTAATGTTTTAATGACATGACCTTCCTTTAATCCCTACATTATCTTTCCAATTCCTCAAATTGCTTTGTTAAAGGCATTGGCTTTGAGGTAGAATCATCTGATTTCATATTTCAACTCCCATCTTCACCATTTATGCAATGTTTTGCAAGTTATTTAACTTCTAACATGCTTAACTTTCTTTATATATGAATTGTAATAGCAAAAAAGTATTTCATTAGGTTGATAAAAATTTAAATAAGAAAATGTGGTAATCTATCTGACAGAGTACAAGGTGTACAGTAAGTATTCAGTAATCAGTTATTTTCCCCAAAGAACAAATATCTTTAATGTGAAACATTCTGTTACAGTAGAGTTTATTTAAACTGAAAATCAAAATTTGTCTTAAAATAAATAATAAAAGTAAAAATGACATAGAAAAAATATTCAATGAAGTTCAATTGTTTTGTGGAATCCTTTTAAACTACAGATAAGTTATAGATTGCACATACAAGTTTCTCTTTCCCTGAAAAAATATAATGCATATTTTAATGAAGTTTCATTATCTTAGTGAGAACCATGTTAATTTAACTGCATACTTAATTTCTGGAGAAAAATGATCTGAATACTAATGTTCAGATTTATCTTTTATTTAGATTTGAAAGTGAATGCTTTTAGAAGTTGAGCACAGGGTTTGCATTGGCAGTTGTTTAAATCTCATAAAGGATAAAAAAGTTTTGTCATTATGTTTAATAAATTTCAGTTCTACTTAGTGAGATTTGGGAAATTTCCTCATATTTGCAAATAATGTTAACATTAAAAATTGTTTTGAGAACAAATTTATAGCCAAAATTTTATTATTGCTTTTATTCTTTGTACTTATATGTACAGTAAAATAATAATCCCCGCCCCCAGATTTGCATATGACCTAATGGTCATGAACTAGGTAAATGTGCCACTCTAGCTTAGAATGCCAGTTTAGACAAGTCACCTGCATCATCAAGATTGAAGATGGTGAGGCTTCCCTGGTGGCGCAGTGGTTGAGAGTCCACCTGCCAATGCAGGGGACACAGGTTCGTGTCCCGGTCTGGGAAGATCCCACATGCTGTGGAGCAGCTGGGCCCATGAGCCATGGCCGATGAACCTGCTCATCCGGAGCCTGTGCCCTGCAACAGGAGAAGCCACAACAGTGAGAGGAGTGCGTACCGAAAAAAAAAAAAAAAAAGATTGAAGATGGTGAAAACAAGATGCAAGTTTCACTTTGTTCTCATTGGTTCCAGTTTGTCCTTGTTCTCCCTCACTTCACAGGCACCTAGGTATTCTTTCAGCTGCTAGTGCAGTTGGCTTTTAGCAGCTTTAAGATTGTCACCAGATGCAACAGCATTCAATAGACTTCTCTAGCAACTGTGTAAAATCAAATCTCTATAAGTCCCTTATTCTCTATTATTCATTATAGCTCTACTACTCTGATCAAACCTAACTTAGATGTTTGGTTCCGGTTTAATCATTTTGCATGGGTAATACTAGACTAGACTGGAATTACCCAGAGTGTGTTAGCTGGACAAGATAATACTTAAAGAAAGGGTTCTGTAACCAAATCACTTTAGGAAACATTGTATTCCTTTGACATCCTGTGATGTTATCCATTGGCAGAACACAACTAGAGGGCATGGTAGCTTGCTGATGCAGTCTTTACAGTTAAGTCTCCTGTGGCACAGAGATGTATACAGAGTGGATTTCAAGGGGTAAATGCAAGATATCCAGCACAAACAAGGAATCATTTTATAATTAGTGTACTTTATTTAACATTGAAATTGATGATCTCTCTAGCCCTAAAATTGTGTGACCATTTTATCTATCACATTATAATTATGCTGTTGGGAATGTGTCAGAACAATTTTAAAAGATCTTTTAAATATTTCAAAAATAGTGCACTGAAGAGATTTTAAACAACATGAACAGGAAAATAAGAAATGAAAATCACCATCATCCCATGACCTGTAACTAGTCATAAAATGGTAGTGTACATTTTTCCTTTCTTTGTATTGTGTTATGTATGAACTGCTTTTACAAAATACCATTTTACAGTTTTAACTTAATAGAATATTATGTATAATTTTATATTATTATTTTTGTTCTATAACATTGCCTTTAATGACTGCATTGTAATAAATTTTGATATATATTAGAATTTATTTTTAGCAATATTTATTATTACATATTCAATTTGTTTACCTTTTCTTCTTTTATAAAGAGCACCACAAAAAGTATCCTTATGAAAAGGAGCAAAACTTAAAGCTTTTTAACATCCAATCTACATGTACTAAGCAGAACAAATGTGTAATTAAGGAGAATAAGTGATATTTTTATATAACTGTTATCCCCAGGTTAGCACATGCCAGCTGAATGTACCATCATCATTTTATATTTGTTCACATATATTTTAAAGAAAACTACTGGACCAAAATGTGTTGCATTTTAATGGCTTGGAAATGAACATTTTTTTCAGGCCCTGCCCTGTTTTCCTGAATTAGAATTTGTATGTGAACAAGATGCCCAGGGGATAGCGTATGCACGGGAAAGTTTAAGAAGCAAGTTTTGTAGTGTTTAGATTTCCTAACTACTTAGTACAATTTGTTTTAATCTTTTCTGTTGTTGTTGTTTTTTTTAATTGGAGTAGAGTTGCTTTACAATGTTGTGTTAGTTTCTGCTTTACAGCAAAGTGAATCAGCCACACATATACATATATCCCCTCTTCCTTGGATTTCCTTCCCTTTTAGGTCACCACAGAGCATTGAGTAGAGTTCCTTGTGCTATATAGTTTGTTCTCATTAGTTACCTATTTTATACATAGTAGTGTATATATGTCAATCCCAATCTCCCAATCCATCTCACCCCCAGGCTTTGATATGTATTTAAAAAATTCAAATTCAGAAATACTGTTAAGGTATTTTCCCATTACAATTTCGTATTTCATTATTTTATGTTTTGCTAATCTGCTTAGAAAAAGGATTTCTTGCTCTTAATTTGCCATTATTTTGTTTTAGTGATAGTGAACATATTTATTAGACATTTGTATAGTTTTTTGAGAATTGCCCAAGTTCTTTGTTCACTTTTCTTTGAGAATGTTTTTTAATTTTTCCTAATTTTAAAAATAATTATTTATATATTAAGGATAACAATGTTTTATAATGCAGATCAAATATTTTCCTTAATATTTGCTTTCACTTATGATGGTTTGAGGTTAAAGAACAATTTTTTAATATCATTCAATTAATCAGTCTTTTCCGTTTCTCACTCCTGAGATTATATATATATATTATTAGGTTCTGATCATAGTACCAATATGTGGTGGTGGATGTTCCTACACCCAACAATCAGTTCTCTGACACCAGCTGGGTTGTCCTATAATTCAACTCAGTTCTCATACTACCTACACAGAATTAGCATCAGATTCCACAAGTTATGGGTTCAGTACTACAAGATTGCTCCCATCACCACTTCAAATGTCAATTGAAATTCGAGGTTGTCCCCTGGGCTTCTGACTGATCCAGGATATAGATTAGAGATTCCAATAGCCTTCTCCTTGTGAGAAGTGGCTCTCAGGACTCAGGGGGCCAGTTTACTCACTAGATCATTGATTTATTATGAAAGGAGATAACTCAGGAGCAGATAGATGGAAGATAGGTATAGGGCAAGGTATGGAAAAAGGGCTTGGAGCTTCCATGTTCTCTTGGAGCAAACCACTTTCCCCATATCTTCACATGTTCACCAACCCAGAAGCTCTCCAAACTCCATCCTTGTATGTTTTTATGGAGGCTTTGTTATATAAACATGATTGATCAAGTCATGGACCATTGGTGATTGATTCAACCTCCAGGCCCTCTCCCATTCCTGGATTGGGACTGAAATTTCTCACCCTCCAGGTTGGCTCTCTGACAGCCAGCCTTCATCCTCAGGTATGTTCCAAAAGTCACCTCCTCAGCATAACAAAAGCCAGATTTTTGCTCTCATTACTTAGAAAATCCAAAGGATTTTGGAGTTTGTGCCATAAACAGGGACAAAGATCAAATATATGTTTCTTATTATAAATCACAATATCACAAATATTTAGTCTATTTTCCTCCAGTACTTTTGTGCTTTCTTTCTTCTCCTATTTTTAAATCTATAGTTTATGTGAAATCAATTTTGATGTAAATTAAAAGCTTTAACTAATTCCTCTTAGATTAGCTAGCTGTGAACACATGATTAATTTAACAATCTATTTTTAATTTGCACCTGAATAATATCTTTATCATATGAATTAATATTGTATATACATAAATCTGTTTCTATATTTTCTGTTCAGTTCCTGCATATCAATACTATACTCTTACTTAATTTATAGTTTTATAATATATTTTGTATCAGATAAACTCCCTTTAGTTACTCATTATTTTCAAAGTATATTTTTCAAGGTAAAATATTGAATATATTAAAAATGTTCAGAAAAAAATCAAGTCACTTTTTGGTTTTACCTGTCTCCCTTTCCAATTGTGGATGTAATGACCAGCAGAGTGTGCTTCAACCAAAACCTAGCATCTGAGGTTGGACAGCACCTTGCCTACAAGCCCATCTCCTTACACTAAGCTTTCCCTATTGGTGTGGCTGTCAGCATGCAAAGAACTAAATATCGATGGGGCAAACCTCTAACCATGAAGATTTGGGAACTACTGCCTACAGTTGGAAACTACTGGATACATTCTATTCTCTTTCTTGCCCTTAATAAAGATGCCTGCAATTCAGTTTATACGATACTTTAGGATGACGATCCCATAGGAGAGAACAGTCAGTCACAGGGACCTCTAACTAAATAATGCATCCCTCCCTCATCCACTATCTCACTCCCCTTGGCCTTTGCTCCTGTTTCCTGGGATCGGACTCCCCATTAAAGTAATGACACAAAAGCAACATGCCTCAGGCTCTACTTTATGAAGAACTGGGGCTAAATTAGCATTTAAAAAGATTTTTTTGTTTGTTTTAGAAATACTGTTAAATATTTTTCTAAAATTTAACATATAAATATGACATTATTATAATTCTAAGTTAATAATGAAAAATAATTGAGACAATATTGTATTTTTTCAAACACAGTTTTAGTGAGAAGAGGAAAAAGAATTCCATCTTATGAATTATAGAGCTTGGATATTACCACCTGGGTTTTAAAATTTTAATAACTACCAGGGTGAAACAAATGTAAAGTGCAAAAATGTATGAATCTACATGTGACTGAGAGGCACAGAAAAATTGAGATATTTAACAATGAAGCGGCAGCAGGCCTACTCAAGAAACAGACCATGAAAAAATAAAACAAACCCTCTGGGTTGCTTTCTCAGTTTTTGCTTTGCTCAGTTATATTAATGAATTTGTAAGATTAATTTTCAACCAAAGTTTTCAGATCATTTAAACAAAATATACCTCTAGAGGATGGAAGACAAAAAGGAAAATCACCACAAGCAAAGAACATAAAAATTCTTGTGATCAATGTGCATTATTTTATTGAAATATTAAAAACCACTTAAATTGTATATCAAAGAAGATAAGTAAATATATCTATTGATAACTGAAAGTTTAGCAGAATAAATGTTAAATTTAAACACTTAGAACTTCTGTATATCATTCTTAAGTGACATAAATGACATTATTAATATTATCTATTTGTAATGAAGGTAATGTCAAAAATCTCAATTTCAAAGCCTATTTTCTTTTTATAAGGCAAAGAGTTGGTGGTTAAGAAGAATTTCTTGAATCTTGTTTTCTATTTTTCTTTATAATGTAATGACTAGTATTTATAACAAAGATTATGGTTATAAACATAAGAAAACACAATCTCTGCTCATTTCCCATAAAATGAAACTTCCTTATACGTTATGGTCAGAATAATTTAAATTCATTTTTATCAGAATGTGTAGTTTCTGGAAGAAAAGGGGCAGGAGAGATCATTCATTCGAAACATTTGCTGCCAGACCACTTTTATGTCAGGCACTTGTAGAGCGACTATTGCCTTTCTTGGTTTGGGACAGCCCTGTTTCATGCCTGTTCTCTTAGCATAACTAGTAATAGTTCCTTCTTATACTCCCAAGGTGTCCTAGTTTAGATGATAAACTATATAATCAAACTAGATACTGTCCTGTGCTGGGAAAAAAACTAAATGTGTAAACAAGAAGCATATCTGGTAGTTATAGGTGCTATGCAGTATAAGGGTTAGCTACATTAGGTTGGTGAGTTTTGGCCAGCACAGATCCCAATGCAGAGAAGATGTTTTAGCTGATACCTGGAGCCAGTAGTATGAAGATCTGGAGAAAGAATTCAAGGGAGAAGGAAAAGCTAGCAGAAATATTCTAAGGTGGGAGCAAGTTATCAAAAGAACAGAAAGAAAACAAGTATGGTGGCAGAGAGCAATGAAATGATGGTAGATGAGACAAAACAAGTCACAACGGGTAAGCAGGGACCAGATCTCCTGGGGCTTTGTAAGCCAAAGTAAAGAATGTTGATTATATTCTAAATGTGATAAGGATTTATTGGAGAGAATAAGTCAGGGAATGATGTAACCTAATTTATGTTTTAAAAAGGCACTCTAACTGCAAAATGGAGATTGGATTACAGGGGCAAGAGAGAGTAGTTGGAAGTAAGAGACAATAAGGATTTGGGCTAGGATGCATGTAGTGGCTTGCACAGGTTTAAATGGGTTCAGGAAGTCTTTTGTAGGAATACTTGACACAAACTTGCTGACTGATCAATGGGAAGAGTTGTGAGAGAAAGAAAAGAAATAGCTCCTAGAGTTTTGGCTTGAGAAATTCAACACATAGCAAAACCACTTACTGAAAGCTTAAGAAATCAAAAGAATATCTTGTGAAATGTGAAAATTATATTAAATTTAAATATCAGCATCCAAAAATAAAGTTTAATTAAAACACAACCACAATCATTTTGCTATATATTGTCTATAACTCTTCACCCTAAAATGGCAGAGAAGAGTAGTTGAAAAAGAGACCATATAGTCACAATATTTACGCACTGGCTCTTTACAGAAAATTTTGCTGATCCCTGGTAAATAGCACTCTTGCAATTTTGTGAAAGGGGGAGACAGCTGGTTTTGGGAAGGATTTGAGAGAATGACTTTTTTTTAATGAAAGACACTTGAACATTTTAAAATGTTAGAAAAGAGTCAGTAGAGAGGAACAGAAAGGAAACAGTTGAAAAAAATTAGATAGTGAGGAGGAGAGGGACCCAGAATAGATGAGAGAACATTTAAAGACAAAATGGTGTATCTGTCTTTTGGATCTTGGAAAGAAGGTAGTGATTGCAGTTACAGGTAAGCATGGAGATTTGGCAGCAGAAAGAAGCTTCTGGTTTGATAAATATTTGATGTTGATGTGGAAGAAGGTATGTCCACTTTAAGTTTCCCTTTTTGCCCCTTTTGCAATAAAACGAGAATCTGAAAATATACTAGTAGGGTCATAATCTCATTCAAAGAATAAAATTCTGTGATCTTAAAAAATATCTACAATGGAAAGATAGGATATTTTTCAAAGTTTCAAATTTGTTCTAGCATGAATATTTTGAAAATAGAATATTCATAAGCCTGATCTTCTGGTTGAACTTTTCCATTAGTAACACAATATTTTAGGGAACAATAAAAGGTTTGTAGTGATAAAATGCTTTCCATGTGTTCTCAGTTCACTGATTTAGTGCCTGCTATGTTTCCTTTGTAGCACTCAACACTGAAAACTTCACTTAAAATTTTTTTACAATAAATACTTTTATGTAAATATTCTCATTTCCCATTCATTTTTAACATATTTTGATGAAAAAAATACACTAAATGAATTTTTAAAAATGGCATCTCCCTGAACGCCTTCTGATAATGTAGCATAAATATTTAGAAGAAATAAAGATGAGAATTTAGTTGGAGTTTTAAAAAAGAACAATTGAACCATGATGAGTTAATGTCTCTGTTACAGGAACTAGAAATAGTATTTTATTCTATTTGGAAGAGTGTGTTAGTTTGGCTTCAATGAGGAACAGAACCAAAGTAGAATTACACATGCAAATACACAGGGGGGAAAAAATCTGTGAAGAATAAAGTGGGAGGGAGCAGAAGCTGTTGGGGTGAGATTTCAGACCATGATTCAGGTGGAAGAGGAGTCAGAAGGAGAAGGATCACAAGATTACTGAACTGCAGTATAGTTTTATATTAGATTTTTAGGGCTGCCATAACAAAGTGCTACAGTTGACTGGCTTAAACAACAGAAATTTCTTTCTTCACAGTTGTGAAGGCTAGAAATACAAAATCAAGGTCTCAACAGAGTTAGTTTCTTCTAAGGCCTCTTTCCTTGACTTGTATATGGCAGCCTTCTTCCAGTGTTTTCACATGGTATTCCCTCTGGGTCTGTGTCCTAATCTCTTCTTACAGAGACTCCAGTCATTTTGTATTAGGGAAGACCCATATGACCTAATTTTACTTTAATTATCTCTTTAAAGACTCCATGTCCAAATATAGGGACATTTTGAGGTACAGTGGGTTAGGATTTCAACATATTGTGGGGAATGCAATTTAGCCTATAACGAGTGCTCAGAGAAGTTTAGCCAGACCAATGAGAAGCCAAATTTGTTGATGTTTCCTGTTTGACAGAAAAGGGCCAGCGTTAATACCCCTATCCTTCTCAGTCATTGCCTGGGAGCAGTCCCTGGGAAGAGTGGCATCAGCACAAATATAGTTTTCGATCCATAAGAGCAGCAGCTGAGGTCATCAGTAAATTGTGCTCCTTACAGCAGGAGATTTGACCAATGTGCTTTCATGGCTATCAAAAAAACAAATCTAGTATTTGTAAAGTGAAGAACAATGTCTTAAGACCCTGCGTATTTGTTTTACAAAAATAAAGACATTGAATTGTCAATAATATTTTACTTTATTAAAATGGGCAAAATTCATATTAAAGTTAAAAACATCCCAGACTCTTTCTAAATATTATAAAGTCTGAACTGTAATTTATAGAGTAGTATTGGAAAGGCTTACAGTCTATACATGCCTTTGGAATAGAGCAATGATCTGCACATTGACATAAGAATCTTGTTCAACAGAAGAATGAACCAAGGAATTCTGGCAGCTACCAGAAGCTGGAGGAAGCAAGGAAAGGACTTTCCCCTACTCCTCCCAGAGGGAACAAGACCCCTACTGACATCTTGATTGTGTCCCAGTGGTACTGATTCTAGACTTCTGGCCTCTAGAATTGTGAGAGAATAAATTTCTGTTATTAAGTCACCAAGTTGTGGTAATTTGCAACAGCAGTCACAGGAAACTAATACAAAAGGTATAAAGCAAAATTTATTTTGAGCAAACATTATTTTTAGTGCTCATCCTAAATGCAAGTTTTAACAGAGGTATGGTAAACTGCTTTTCAAAATAAAAATTTTTGTCAAAATGGTATGTCACTGACAAATGACATACTATTTAGAGAGAGTAAATTCATTCAATAAATATTTGTGGCAAAAAATACTTAAGGCATATAAGATTTCTAGCATAGAGCTTTGCATATCAAAGAGTTTATGAAATACTATTAGTTATTAGTCAAGATCATGAGACAGATGAATAAAACTAGAGTCAAATTTATCATATTTCAAAGGAACCATAAATGTCATATATACATCATAAAACTCACACTGACATGGCCAGTTCCTTCTTTCTTGGTATTAAACTTGGAACCCCAAATAATAATCAGCAATTTGATTGATAAGTAAATTAGAACAAAAAGAGTTAATTAGATGAAGCAAATATTTCTCATCACATCAAATTAGCCTGAGACATCATCTACACATTAGAATGATCTTGAGGATAGAACTTTACTTTCCTTGTTTAAGGCTTGCTCTCTCCTAAATAGCATTTAGATGTGCCCTGCAACAGTTATTTCACTTAAAAAAAAAAATCCTCCATAGCTCCCAATGTCTCTTTATGATTAGCACAGTTGTTGTTGAAGTAGATATATTATTGCATTCTAGTCACAGTTAAGTCTAGTACCTTCAGGAGTGGGTAACCTGGGTTCTAGTCCCACCCAGACCACTTCTTAGGCTTTTTAATATGGGAATCTTCTCTGCTTTTGTTTCCTTTTCTATAAATTGGGTATAGTAACTGGACCTATTTATTTTTGTGTAAATGTTTTGTAAAAGAATGAAAGGCATGTAAAGTGGTTATCATTGTACCTGGCATATAGTGGCTGATAAAAATGGCTACTATTGGTAAGACATAAAGTTTATTAGATTCCTGCTAGTTCTGAGTTATCCTGCTCCTTTATGCATTTCTGCTTATTGCCATGAATATTATTTATATGTTGAATTTATAGTTCAGAAGTCAGGGGCAATTATATTTACAACTTGAGGAGATATCATATTTTAGCCTCTAAAAACTAAGGCACTTTTTTCAGATCTGTCACTTAATCCCAGACAGTGGTTATTAAGATTAGTAACAATTTATTTTATTATGCATTTTATGTATCTTTTGTCTCTCCATATTAGAATGTTGTCTCCCAAGGACAGGGGTCTTTGTTTTGTTTGCTGATATTTGCAAGCATACCGTAGGCACTCAATAGATATTTATTGAATGAATGACTGAGAAATATGGCATGAAATAAGTTCCAAATGGAGTGCACATTAAAATTTCATAAGTCCTGTACCTAAAGAGTGACTTTTATTATCTAAAGAATACCAAATGATAGATTCCTGAGTAGTACTGTTGATGCAGTCATGATGAAGACTTGTCTCATTTTCTACTATATCTAGGATTTCACATGTGGAAGAACTGGGAATTTAGAACACTTCACTTGCTTTGCTGAATTTTTGTTTGTAGGAAAAAGAATATTCACTCCTTGATCTTTTTATAATATAATCATCTTATTTGTAAAACAAACAAACAAAAAAACTTTATTCAAATTTAGATAAATATTCTAGTCTGTGGAAATGCTAGGTGTTATGATTAATAGGTGAAAGTAGATGTATGAAAGTTAATTTCCTATCTGACTTTTACAATAGTTATGTTAAAGGTACATTTGAGAAAAGATCAAAATCATAGAAAGAAAGGGTCATTTCTGATTTAATAATTCAAAAGGACAAGGTAAAATTATAGATATTTTATCTAAGAAAAATAAATTACAAATGATTGCTAAATAAGATTTATTTTAAGAGAAAAGGATCATTTTCAATTTTGTTTTTTTTATATTTATTGAAACATAATGACAACAGATGAAAAATAGCAGTGCTCTGAAATGGATAATACAGGTATAATAATGTTATTACAATTTTACTCCCAGTATAGGATTGGAAATAACAGAGTAGGAGATTTTTAAAAGTTAGTTCTGGGAAAAATAATGAAAATTATTAAGTATGGTAGTGGATTTAGTATGAAGTATGATATACTATGCACTTCAAAATTTTGTGTTTTTTTCAGAAAAATTCCTTCAGAATTTGTCTAGTATTATCTCTCACCACATCTTTCAAAAGCCTGCTGATAATAATTACTGAATTACTTGCTACTTCTTAAGCATGCTTTGTCTTTTATTCCTGTGAATATGCTGTCTCTTCTGTCTGAAATACAACTGAAATGTTTCAATATCAAAGTCGAATACAAGTTCATTCATGAAGATACTATGATAACTTTGGCAGAATGTATCACTCGTTTCAGTTCCATACACTTACATGCTATGTGACTATGTGTCAGGCTCTGTGTTAGGAGCTGTGGCTATAAGATGGCGATGAGAATCTTTGCCTTTAAGAGAGTGTATCAGTCAGGCTTCACTCCGGGAAACAATAGCCCTTTTATTCAGTAGGTGTTTCATTCCAGATAACAAGTTACCGACTTACCGTTTTTATTCAGACCACCGCCATCCATTCTTTAGTCATACTCTCATTCACTGCCTTTAAATTTAATGTCGCTAGAAAATCAATCCAAGATTCCCTTTCTTGAGGATATGTTGTCTGCAATCATTTCTGCTATGAAAACTCTGTCAGGGCATAGTACAGGAAACAGAAACAACTTTAGGCATTCTATGTGGAAAGAGCAATTGAATATAGGAAACCAGGCACTTATAAAGTCATTGGAAAAACGGAGTATTGGACTCAAGACTGCACCTCCTGAAATGATTTCCGATAAAGTACAGAACTGATCTGCCAGGTTGCTGTTCATTCTGATAAGATCAGAAAGGTGGGGAATGGGGAGCCTGGCCCTGGAACACCACTTGGGTTCTAACACACTCAGTTGTAGCTATGATACAGAGATCAGGAATTTGGGATCAGGAAGCCACTGCAATCCTGCTGCAACTGCATCTCAATCCTATGGAATCGGTAGCTGAGATTTAAAGTCTGGCTTCTGCCTCTGCCCAAACTATATTTCAACACTTGCAAAGATAAAAACTGGAAACTAGAACACTGCTGCACAGTAACTTCTTTCTTGCCAGGAGAAAATAGTGAAAGAAACATAAAGATGATTTCTACTTTATCTTCCTTTAAATTTCATAAAAATGCAACTTAAAACATGACAGAATCTAATCTGAATCCAGAAACATACCTAAGTCTGCAAGGCAGGAAGATACACTAGAAGAGGTGGAAAAGGACCATATTCACCATAAGGATTTTACACTTTTGCATGTAACATAACCAAAAATATTATGGAAGGTGGTAAAATAGAAATTGGCACAGTGTGTTATAAAAAAGCAAAGGAAGAATCCTCAGTTTAGCAAGGTTTCTTAGAAGAAATAAACCTTAAATGAATCATGAAGGAAGAGCAAAAACAAAATGAGTTAGGCAAAGTATGTAAAGGGCATACCAGAAAGAGGAAGCCAGAAAGGTGTAGCGCAGATGATGCTTGTGATCTATCACCAAAATATTGGTAATAGGTGATAGAGGTGAGGGTCGAGAAAAACACATCCACATAAGAGAAGTCTCCTGTATCCTGCTAAGGAGCTTGGGCTGCATTCTGTGTATAATGGAGAGCTATCAAAGGTCTTTACATCTAGTGTAACAATCAGATTTGTATTATGTAGACTATTTTGGCAGTAATATGGAAAAGAGATTAAACAGCTGGTTGGTGGGAGGAGACCAGAGGCAAGAGGAACAATTATTACATGCTAGCAGCTTTCCAGATGAGAGATAATGAAGCTTAAACTAGGGCATTTTGTGTAGCTCTAACACTTAACACATTTGATTTTAATTATGTGTGTATTTTTCTCTCCAGAAGATTGCAAAATGCTCATTGAATGAAGCAGGTCTTATTGAACATTTGTCCTCAGTATTTAATAGAGTGATAGGGACATGCTAATCTAACCAGTTAATCAGATTGACTTGAATTTAAGATTACTCAAAGAAAGTGTTCGCCAAAAGTATATTACGGGGTTTCCCTGGTGGCGCAGTGGTTGAGAGTCCGCCTGCCGATGCAGGGGACACGGGTTCGTGCCCCGGTCCGGGAAGATCCCACATGCCGCGGAGCGGCTGGGTCCGTGAGCCATGGCTGCTGAGCCTGTGCGTCCAGAGCCTGTGCTCTGCAACGGGAGAGACCACAACAGTGAGAGGCCCGTGTACCGCAAACAAAACAAAACAAAACATATTAGATATGGAATTAAGACGGCAAGATTTTCGAGTCTAACTATGATTTTTCCTTTCTTCAACAAAATCCTAGGTGGGGAATGGAAAAGGAAATTAGTAAATTGCATAGAATTGTTACAATCCTGCTTTCAAATAAGATGTTTCTTAAAGTAATTATTGTAAATTAACATAATATAAAAGAGTGATATATTATGTCAAATTTTTCATATTTTTTCTTCTAAGAGTTCTATTTGTAGGCTTACTATATCTGAGATTATATGAGTGGCTTTCTCCTGATTGATGCTTTGACCGGGGGCAACTAATTTAGTCTCTGTTCCTTATTACCAAACCTGAAAATTACCAAGTCAATGAACTACTCATTGTCTAATGCTTGAATTTTCTCAACTGAAATGGAAACCTATACACCTACAAAATATTTTTGTTACACTGTAATATCAATAAATGTATTTAGTTAGTATATTGAAAGTGACAGTGGTAATTGGTTGTTTTTGAAGAAAATGATCTTGGGCGTTTTTACAAGGATTTTATCACCTGTCTTCATAGTTAAGAAAGTGAAATGAATAGGACATGTGTTGCTAGGATTTTAAGAAGCAACTGTGAAAAATGACAGAATGTGAATAAAGATAGATGGTTGGAATGTAAATGGTAATGAACCATGGGAAAAAGGAAAGTGGAAGAAGAGTCACATTCCTTAGACTATTCTCCCTTATCTTTTCCTCTTTTCCTATAACAATTTGGAAACTTGATTTAATTTTTTTTTTCATAAAATCTTTTATTATATGTCAACTCAAAAATAATTTCATTTAACTTATAGAAGCATCTTTAGTTATGCTTATTTTGCAGCTACAGATGTATGCTACTAATACATTATTTGAGCTTTGTTATTTCTTAGATATGTTATTAGAAAAAAATTAATTTAAGTCTTTTTTGTCTTTCCACATCACACTTAGCATGATGCCCTACAAGTGGTGTTTTTTAGTAGCATCAATTTTTAGATAACATCAGAAAGGGCATATCTAGGAAACAGATTAATTTTGTTTTAGAGTTATTCTTTCCTGTCTCCTCTTCTCAGATACTTGGCCTTGGGAATCTACTAATGTTCATTCATCCCTGGCCTGAGACTTTCACAATCTAGAAGCAGCGTGAGGTTTTGTAAAGTGTGATGTAAAGAGAATCAGAAAGCTTAAATTTGAATCATATGTCCTTCAATTAATAACAGCTTTACGTTATAGGCAAGTCATTAACATTCGTTGATATCCTTATCTGTAAGGAATCATACTTGCTTTTTGAATTTTGTATGGGGAGATAATTATATTATTACTTATACCTACCATGATGCAATCTTATTATGTTCCTGCCTCTGTGGTAAATACTTTACACATCTTATTTAACTCTCACAACAATTATGTAAGAATGGTATCTTTTTACACACACATTGTGGATGAGAAAACTGACGCTCATAGGTTAGTTACATTGTCTCAAGTCACAGATCTAGTAAATATTAGACATGGAACTTTAGACCAGTTCGCTCCAAAGCCCATGCTTGTAACACTATGCTGTACATAATGAAAACTAGCTAATGCAATATAAAAACATGAGCTTTTTATAAACATTGACCTGCAGTCCTGAAGTTTTCTTTACCTTGCTGTACACAAAATATATGTACTGAATTTTCTCTTATATTTCTTCTCTACCTCTAATTAAATAATTATTTTGCTCTATAACTTGTTCTAAATTTAGAGAAAATTTCTCTACATCTTTTCAGGTCACAACTAGTTAATCTGATAAACTAAAAAACAAAAAAGTAAGAAGTAAAATAGACCCTTTAGCAATGTGTAGCACGTTTTAAAGCATATATCACATTTTTAAGCAAGCGGCACATTTTAAGCATGTAGCCCATTTTTAGGAAAATACCCCCATTTTGGTCAATGAAGTCATTGTTAGAAATTCCAGGTAACATGGAAACGAAAATAGATAGCATCATCTCATGATGATGAAACAGATATTTTGAGACAGTTAGAGAGCAGTGATGCTTTTTGAAATGTAACCTTTAGATAAATACTGGGTAAATTAGGTATTGATAGCTACTTCTTTTGGTAACTGTAGTTCGATGTAGTATAGCCTTATCCTTCAGAAGTTCATAGTCAAGGGAAGAGACAGGGAAAGGAGAAGAGAGATATGTATTTATAGAAATTCAAGGGATGAACGGGGTCAAGTTGCTGTGAGAGAACAATGAAGAAAAAATTTATCAGGGAAAGCTTTTGCTGAAGGGTAACATTTGAGTTAAACTATGCTGGCTAAATAAGGTTTTGTAAAGGACATTCTGGCAGTTCTGTACGCTTGGCATGTGCAAAGCTTTTACAGGGTATCTAGTGCTTAGGAAAATGGACATTTCCTGGAATGACTGCTCAAGAGAGTGGCCAGTATTATTTAGTTCCACATAGTTTAGAATTCTTTGAAAATAAATGAATATAAGCAAAAATGGTAGAATATGAGGTTCACATAAGACCATATAGACCTCTGTAGTATCCTAAAAAGAAAATGGAACTTATTAATTTTAATTAATAAAGGTGATATTCTGGAATTTACAGTTTAGAAAGATCACCCTATCACAAATTTGGATGAAAAAACTAGAAATATGGTAAATTGTTTTTGCACAAATTATTAAGTATTTACCATGTGTCAGATATTGTAACAGTAATTTATAATGGACAGTTCCTTAAATCATCAAAACAAATTATGAAGCAACGATATTCTCCTTTTTGTAGATAAGAAAACTGAGAACCATCAAAGCTGACTTACAGAGCTATAGTAAGGTAATGGTGGGTTCAGGAATCACACCAAACTCTCTTACACCAAAGACATTCTCTTTTATTTTTTGACTTTGTGTCAAAGCAATAATCAAGGACTTAATAAATGAATAAACTAGATCTATCACTTTAAGGATAGCAAAAAAGGCAATGGATTTGAAAGATATGAATAAAATTTGAATACAATTTGGCAATTTTCTTCACAAACAGAATTGCATAACTTCTAAAGGACCATTCTTCATGTAAAAATAATAACTCTATCTTCAAAAATTTGGTAGAGAACAAAATGGAATTACTTGAAAGTACTTTGATCTCAAAGATAACTTTTGAAAATCTCTGGGTATAAAAAGCAAATAGAAGGCTTAAAACAATAAATTGTAACTGAACATAGAGGCAAATCCTGAACATAAATTGAATAGTTAGGTCAGGAGTGTGATTAATCAGTCTGAAGTGCACTCTAAAAAAGACATTAATAATGACTAATAAAAATGGTTACCAAGCACTTTCAAATACAAGGTGCCATATACAAGGTTAATAATGATGATCACAATTACAAAAATACGTTTCAATTGCATAGCACTTCTCATCTAAGGAGTTCAGAGAATTACGGAGATATTAACACCTTAATTCTGGCAACATCCTGAACAGGCAACAAATATTCAATATTTACAGAGAATAATGGAATGATCCAAACTCCTAGAAGACATGATAAAACCACAGCAATAACCTTATATTTTTAATTTCTTCCCATATATGTCTTAAAACACAGAGAACAACCTTTATAAAATATTGGCATGAAAAGCATCCAGTTTAGTCATTTTCCCTTAATGTTTTCCTTTTTTCTTTCAACTTTATTATGCAAAATTTCAAACATACAGGGGAAAAAATGAATAGACTAATACACACCTCTCTGCATATCACCTAATTAACATTCTCTCTACACACATATATCTTTGCTGATCCATTAAAAAGTAGTTGCAGAAATCTAAACCTTGCATCCTCCCAATATTTCAGCATACATATCTCCAGAATAAGAGTATTTAACATAACCACACTTTCATTATCATACATACAGAAATTATGCCTTATTTTGCCTACTTAGTGCTTCATGATCTTGCTATATTGATCAAAACCGATTGAATTAGCAATGATAATGCAGTAAAGAGAACGATCTACAGACTAGGTGCAAGAAGTCCAGTAACATATAAGGAGACCTGGTATTAAGTATTCTACCTATTAGAAAAAATTCAGTAAAATACAATCTTGAAAAATGTAGAATGTAAGTACACAAAAAGAGGACAGATGATGCAGAAGTAGATTAGAGAAAAACCCAGAGTTGAAGCAAAGGAAGTATATAGTGTAGCAGATTTAGAAATATCAGAGGTAAGAGGAGCTGGGTCACGATGTCACTAGAGTAGTAAGCACTAGGTGTCCACTAGACAAATGGGTTGGGTCAACAGAGCCATGGCTGAGTTAGTGAAATTACTGCTGATCCACTACAATTGCTGTTGAATCCAAAATAGCAGCTGTTATTGCTTTGAATCTTCATGAGAACTGCTTGGCTCTTGATACACTTTGTTTCCTTCCATACATGTTGTCTTTATCTACTAATAAACCACATCACTAGAAAAAAACCTGAGTATACCTATTTTTCCTTGTGACCTGAAAGTCACAAATTAAAACAAATTTCTCAATATTCTCTGGTTTCACACACTTTCAGCTGCTGTGTCTTATTTTGCCTGACCCAGAAGTGAAAACCTGATAGCAGTTTCCCTAATTCTGGCCTTCAAATAGAGGAGATACGACACTGATTTATTTATTAAATATTTATTAAGGAATTAATTATATTCCAGGAGCTTTGCTCTGGGGAGGATATCATCCATGTTCAATAGGGGAAACAATCAAATTGTTATAACTAATAATATAATCTCTAATGTGCTATAATAGATGATGAATTTAAGGCTGTGACATCAACAATAGGGTAGATAACACTTTTTTAGTGGGAGAGGGTTAATAGAAGCCATAACATTTATGCTAGAGTTAATGTAAATATGTAGTAAATAAGGAGTAAAGAGACTTTTGCGTGGAGGGATATTATAGGTATGGGGTTATAAAAGAGCCATATTATTTTAGAGAATGATGGAAAACTGGCTAGCAAAGAAGTGATGACACTAAGAAAAACAGAGGTTTCAAGTTACTTTAATTTGACTGGATGATAGAGCAATGCTACAAAAGAGACCTAATATTTTAGGTCATTTGTACAAAAACTGCTTTGACTGTGAAGTGTTTCAAACTACTTTTTATTCAATAGCTGGCCATGTATTTAGACAAAGTGTGTCCATTTTTTTCTGTAATTGAAATCAAATGAATTGGTTCACATTAGTGGACATATTTTTATGTTTATACTAAACGTGTTTATTTTTAACATAATGTTTATGACCTCTTATAGATTTAATTGGTTTCAATTGACTCTATCTAAAGTAAATTTTGATTAAAATTTCAAATGATACAGAGAAAGAAACATATTGCTAAATATGACATTTTGTGCCTTAAGATTTTGGATGGTGATTCCAAAGAGGAGTGGGGATTAAATATTCTCACATGCCAAAGAGAAGTCTCAGATAACCTATCATCGTGGTGACACTAAACTGCTTCTGAGACATGTAGTCCTGCACCCACCTCCAGGTTATATAAGGGGAGAAAGAATAATCAAGAAAGAAATAATGAGAATTTCTTTGGCGAGTTTGGTTGGAATGCTACGAGTTTAAAGGTGTGTATCCCTTTTTCCCACTACCCAACCTGACATTCATCTTAAAGCAAATGGGGCAAGAGGAGTTTGAAGAGAATGGCTCTGAGAATATAAAATCTGTTCTCTGGAATTCAGAAGAACCAAGACTCTTAGTAGAAAAGTCTATAAAGGCCAGAAATAGTTGGAACTGCCCCTGTTAGGAGAACAAGAGGGAAGGGCTGAGATTCAAGATTTTGGCAGAAAAAAAATACTATGTTTTCTCATGGGCCAGAGTAAATATTATGAAAGTGTTTGAGTGTTTGAGCATGGATTATCTTGAGTGGACCCTATCCATAATTTCAGCCCTACCAGAGCAAGGGTTAGAGCTATAAAAAGGAACAGTTAGTGGAGTCTTAGGCAATCAGTTGGATAATTGTGCTACATAATGGTGCAAAGAAAATTGTTGGTAGCTGCCTGTGAAGAATCCCAAAACTGTTGCCTGAGAGTAAGAGCATTAGCAGTTAAGAATTAATATAACCTTAATCTTAGTGTCTAGTAGGGAACCGACAACAAATGAACCTGGGGACCTACTGTTGCAGCCTCAGCAGCATGCCATCACAAGGTATCATTACAAAGTAGAACATAGAAGGCCTGGAGGACAACGCCTGGCTAGAGGACTGAGCAGAGTGCAGAAGGCTGGCCACCCTGTGCCTTTGGACTAGAGAATTTAACCCATCTGCATGTAAGGGTCTTGGAACTCCGGCTGAGTGTCAGGCCTGTGCCTCTGAGGTAGGAGAGCTGAGTTCAGGACATTGGACAACCAGAGACCTCCCATCCCCATGTAATATCAATTGGCGAGAGCTCTTCCACAGACCTCTGTCTCAATGCTAAGACCCAGCTCCACCCAATGACCATCAAGCTCCAGTGCTGGACATGCCATGCAAAACAACTAGCAAGTCAGGAACACAACCTCACCTATTAGCAGGGAGGCTGCCTAAAATCATAATAATGTCATAGACACCCCAAAAGGCAGCACTGGATGTGGTCCTCCTCACAAGAAAGACAAGATCCAGTCCCATCCACAAGAACACAGGCAACAGTCCCCTCCACCAGGAAGCCTACATGACCCACTGAACCAACCTTACACACTGGGGGCAGACACCAAAAACAACAAGAACTACAGACCTGCAACCTGTGAAAGGACACACCAAACAGTAAGTTAAGCAAAATGAGAAGACAGAGAAATACACAGCAGATGAAAGAGCAAGGTAAAAACCCACCAGACCAAACAAATGAAGAGGAAATAGGCAGTCTGCCTGAAGAAGAATTCAGAATAATGATAGTAAAGATGATTCAAAATCTTGGAAATGGAATGGAGAAAATACAAGAAACATTTAACAAGGACCTAGAAGAACTAAAGAGCAAACAAACAATGATGAACAACACAATAAATGAAATGAAAAATTCTCTAGAAGGAATCAATATCAGAATAAATGAGGCAGAAGAACGGATAAGTGACCAGGAAGATAAAATAGTGGAAACAACTACAGCAGAGCAGAATAAAGAAAAAAGAATGAAAAGAATTGAGGACAGTCTCAGAGATTTCTGGGACAACATTAAACACACCAACATTCGAATTATAGGGGTCCCAAAAGAAGAACAGAAAAGGAAAGGGATTGAGAAAATATTTGAAGAGATTATAGTTGAAAACTTCCCTAATATGGTAAAGGAAGTAGTCAATCAAGTCCAGGAAATGCAGAAAGCCCCATAATCCTTGGATATCCAAGGAGAAACACTCCAAGACACATATTAATCAAACCATCAAAAATTAAACACAAAGAAAAAATATTAAAAGCAGCAAGGGGAAAGCAACAAATAAGGGAATCCATACAAGGGAATCCCCATAAGGTTAACAGCTGATCTTTCAGAAGAAACTCTGCAAGCCAGAAAGCAGTGTCAGGACATATTTAAAGTGATGAAAAGGAAAAAAAACTACAACCAAGATTACTCTACCCAGCAAGGATCTCATTCAGTTTCGACAGAGAAATTAAAACTTTAGAGACAAGCAAAAGTTAAGAGAATTCAGCACCACCAAACCAGTTTTACAACAAATGTTAAAGGAACTTGTCTAGGCAGGAAACACCAGAGAAGGAAAAGACCTACAGAAACAAACCCAAAACAATTAAGAAAATGGTAATAGGAACATACATATCAATAATTACCTTAAATGTAAATGGATTAAATGCTCCAACCAAATGAAACAGACTGACTGAATGGATATAAAAATAAGACCTATATATATGCTATCTATAAGAGATCCACTTCAGACCTAGGGACACATACAGACTGAAAGTGAGGGGATGGAAAAAGATATTCCATGCAAATGGAAATCAAAAGAATGCTGAAGTAGCAATTCTCATATCAGAGAAAATAGACTTTAAAATAAAGACTATTACAAGAGACAAAGGAGGACACTACTTAATGATCAAAGGATCAATCCAAGAAGAAGATATAAAAGTTGTAAATATTTATGTGCCCAATATAAGAGCACCTCAATACATAAGGAAAATGCTAGGAGCCATAAAAGGGGAAATTGACAGTAACACAATAATACTAAGGGACTTTAACAGCACACTTTCACCAATGGACAGACCATGGACAGTGAAAATAATTAAGGAAACCCAAGCTTTAAATGACACATTAGACAAGATGGACTTAATTGATATTTATGGGACAGTCCATCCGAAAACAATGGAATACACTTTCTTCTCAAGTGCTCATGGAACATTCTCAAGGATAGATCATACCTTGGGTCAGAAATCAAGCTTTGGTAAATTTAAGAAAATTGAAATCGTATCAAATATTTTTTCTGACCACAACATTATGAGACTAGATACCAATTACAGGCAAAAAATCTGTAAAAAATACAAACACCTGTAAGCTAAAGAATACACTACTGAATAACCAAGAGATCACTGAAGAAATCAAAGAGAAAATAAAAAAATACCTAGAAAATAAGGGCAATGAAAACACAATGACCCAAAACGTATGGGATGCAGCAAAAGCAGTTCTAAGAGGGAAATTTATAGTAATATTCCTACCTCAAGAAAAAGGAAATAACTCAAATAAATCAATTAACATTACACTTAAAGCAATCAGGGAAAGAAGAACAAAAAAAAAGCCCAAAGTCAGCAGAAGGAAATAAATCATAAAGATCGTATCAGAAATAAATGAAAAAGAAATGAAGAAAACAACAGCAAAGATCAATAAAACTAAAAGCTGGTTCTTTGAGAAAATAAGTAAAATTGATGAACCATTAGCCAGACTCATAAAAAAAAAAGGGAGAAGACTCAAATCAACAGAATTAGAAATGAAAAAGAAGTAATAATTGACACTGTAGAAATACAAAGGATCATGAGAGATTACTACAAGCAGCTATATGCCAATAAAATGGACAACCTGGAAGAAATGGACAAATTCTTAAAAAAGCACAACCTTCCGAGACTGAACCAAGAAGAAATAGAAAATATAAACACACCAATCACAAGCACTGAAATTGAAACTGTAATTAAAAATCTTCCAACAAACAAAAGCCGAAGACCAGATGGCTTCACAGGCAAATTCTATCAAACATTTAGAGGAGAGTTAACACCTATCCTTCTCAATCTATTCCAAAATATAACAGAGGGAAGAACACTCCCAAACTCATTCTACGAGGTCACCATCACCCTGATACCAACCAGACAAAGATGTCACAAAGAAAGAAAACTACAAGCCAATATAACTGATGGACATAGATGCAAAAATCCTCAACAAAATACTAGCAAACAGAATCCAACAGCACATGATAATGATCATACACCATGATCAAGTGGGGTTTATCCTGGGAATCCAAGAATTCTTCACTAATGCAGAGCAACAAATGTTATACATCATATTGACAAATTGATGGATAAAAACCATATGATCATCTCAATAGATGCAGAAAAAGCTTCTGACAAAATTCAACACCGATTTATGATAAAAGTCCTCCAGAAAGTAGTCATAGAGGGAACTTACCTCAAAGTAATAAAGGCCATATATGACAAACCCACAGCCAACATCGTTCTCAATGGTGAAAAACTGAAACCATTTCCACTAAGATCAGGAACAAGACAAGGATGTCCACTCTCACCACTATTACTCAATATAATTTTGGAAGTTTTAGCCATAGCAATCAGAGAAGAAAAAGAAATAAAATGGACCCAAATCAGAAAAGAAGAAATAAAACTGTCACTGATTGTAGATGACATGATGCTGTACATAGAGAATACTAAAGATGCTACCAGAAAGCTACTAGAGCTAATCAATGAATTTGGTAAAGTAGCAGGATACAAAATTAATGCACAGAAATCTCTTGCATTCCTATACACTAATGATGGTAAATCTGAAAGAGAAATTAAGGAAACACTCCCATTTACCATTGTAACCAAAAGAATAAAATACCTAGGAAAAAACCTACCTAAGGAGACAAAAGACCTGTATGCAGAAAACTATAAGACACTGATGAAAGAAATTAAAAATGATACAAACAGATGGAGAAATATACCATGTTCTTGGATTGGAGGAATCAACATAGCAAAAATGACTATATCATCCAAAGCAATCTACAGATTCAATGCAATCCCTATCATTACCAATGGCATTTTTCACAGAACCAGAATAACAATTGCACAATTTGTATGTAAACACAAAGGAAACCAAATAGCCAAAGCAGTCTTCAGAAAGAAAAATGGAACTGGAGGAATCAGGCTCCCAGACTTCAGACTATACTACAAAGCTACAGTAATCAAGACGTTATGGTACTGGCACAAAAACAGACATATAGATCAATGGACTGGGACAGAAAGCCCAGAGATAAACCCACACACATATGGTCACCTTATCTTTGATAAAGGAGGCAAGAATATACAATGGAGAAAAGACAGCCTCTTCAATAATGGTGCTGGGGAAACTGGACAGCTTCATGTAAAAGGATAAAATCAGAACACTCCCTAACACAATACACAAAAATAAACTCAAAATGGATTAAAGACTTAAATGTAAGGCCAGACACTATAAAACTCTTAGAGGAAAACACAGGGAGAACACTCTATGACATAAATCATAGCAAGATCCTTTTTGACCTACCTCCTAGAGAAATGGAAATAAAAACAAAATTAAACAAATGGCACCTAATGAAACTGAAAAGCTTTTGCAGAACAAAGGAAACCATAAAGAAGACAAAAAGACAACCCTCAGAATGGGAGACAATATTTGCAAAAAAGCAGCTGACAAAGAATTAATCTCCAAAATATACCAACAGCTCATGCAGCTCAATATCAAAAACACAAACAACCCAATCCAAAATGGGCAGAAGAGCTAAACAGACAGTTCTCCAGAGAAGGTATACAGATTGCCAACAAACACATGGAAGGATGCTCAACATCATTAATTATTAGAGAAATGCAAATGAAAACTACAATGAGGTATCACCTCACACCTGTCAGAATGGCCATCATCAAAACATTTACAAGCAATAAATGATGGAGAGGGTCTGGAGTAAAGGGAACCCTTCTGTGCTGTTGGTGGGAATGTAAATTGATACAGCCACTATGGAGAACAGTATGAAGTTTTTTTAAAAAATCTAAAAATATAACTACCATATGACCCAGCAATCCCACTACTCGGAATATACCTTGAGAAAACCATCATTCAAAAAAAGTTATGTACCAAAATGTTCATTGCAGCACTATTTACAATAGCCAGGATATGGAAGCAACCTAAGTGTCCTTTGACAGATGAATGGATAAAGAAGATGTGGCACCTATATACAATGGAATATTACTCAGCCATAAAAAGAAATGAAATTTAGTTATTTGTAGTGAGGTGGATGGACCTAGAGTCTGTCATACAGAGTGAAGTATGTCAGAAAGGGAAAAAAAAATACTGTATGCTAACACATATATATGGTATCTAACAAAAAATTTGTTTTGAAAAACCTAGGGGCAGGACAGGAATAAAGATGCAGATGTAGAGAATGGACTTGAGTACACGGGGTAGTGGAAGGGTAAGATGGGAAGAATTGAGATAGTGGCATTTAAATATATACACTACTAAATGTAAAATAGCTAGTAGGAAGCAGCTGCATAGCACAGGGAGATCAGCTTAGTGCTTCGTGACCAACTAGAGGGGTGGGATAGGGAGGGTGGGAGGGAGACACAAGAGGGACAGGATATGGGGTTATATATATACATATAGTTGTTCACTTTGTTATATAGCAGAAACTAACACAGCATTGTAAAGCAATTGCTCTCCAATAAAGATGTTAAAAGAAAGAAAAGAATTAATATAAAGCCAGTAATCTTCAGAAAAGAAGAGGTTGGTTGGGCTTGCCTTACTGGTTGCCAGAAATGATGGAACAGAGCTTAGAAAATCACTACTGATAAAGCAATAAATAATGAATTTGACTACACTAAAAATAAAAATTTCTGTTCATCAAAAGATACTATAAAGCAAATCAAGCCATAAGTAAAAAACAAATCACTGAATGGGAAAATATTCAGAACACATGTCACTGATAAAAATCTCACAGTATATAATGAATTCTTACACATTAATGAGAATAAGAAAATCCACTGGAAACTTCAGAATATTTCTACAAGCACTTGAATAAATAGAAACTTCAAATGGCCTATAAGCATATCAAAAGATACTCATCTTCATTGATCACCAGGAAAACACAGAGATGATCAAGGAAATCCACATTGAAACAACATAAGATATAATTACACATTTATTAGATCTACAAGAGTTAAAAGGAAAATCTAACAATACTCTTGTCAATGTTATGGCAAAATGGAAATTCTCATACCATGATGGTACCATTATGGGAGCACATAAGTGTTACAATTTTTTTGGAAAACTAGTATGATATTATTTAGTAAAATTGAATGTAAACATACCACATGGTTCATCAAGTCCTTTCCTGGGTAGGGAAACTTTTCACCATGAACCAGAAGGCAGGTACAAGAAGTCCATAGCCATTTTGTTTATAACTGTCCCAAACTAGAAACAATCACAGTTTACGGATAGAATTAAATAAAATGGGCTATATTCTTAATATGACATATAATACACTAAAACATGAATGAATCTCATGAAAATGTATAAGTATAAATATAATATATATGTCATGATGCTGTTTATATAAAGTTCAAAACTGGGCAAAGCTATTTTGTTAGAACACATTCATAGGCACTGCCATATTTAAAAAAAAATTAGGAAAATATTACTGCAGGAGCCAATATAGTGTTTGCCTTTGTGAGGAGGGAGAATTTTGTAATCTTGAAGGCATAAACAGAAGACATATCTGACATTGCTTTTTTTTTTTAGAAAATGGTGGTGGTGACATGAGTATTCTCTTTATCTTTAAACGTTGCATATATATGTTATATGTATGTTTCTGCATATATATTTCAGTTAAATTTTTAAAAAAATCCATAGCATACCTGGTATTGATAAGCAAAACCCATTTTCTCTCATTTCTGGTTAATAGCTATGCTTCATTTTTCAGACTTGCTTGCAGTTAAGGATGGGTGTAAAACAGC
Organism: Pseudorca crassidens; assembly: GCF_039906515.1. Taxonomy (NCBI): domain Eukaryota; kingdom Metazoa; phylum Chordata; class Mammalia; order Artiodactyla; family Delphinidae; genus Pseudorca; species Pseudorca crassidens. The sequence continues at coordinate 91,134,362 of NC_090297.1, forward strand.
ATTCTAGCCAGTAGTATATGAGTGGACGTGATATGTAGGACTCCATGTCATGGCACAAAATATTTCCTAAATGTGGTCCTCCATGCTTTTTTTTTGTTTCAGATGACTGTAATAAAAACACCTAACAAGGCCTTCGAAGATCCCATTTTATGTTGGTAGAGGATCTTGAATGGTCCTGTCTGTTTGTATGTGAGTAGGAAATGTGTCTATTGTGTTTGGACCTTTTAATATTTTCAGCCTACTCTGAGTAATATACATAATATCTAAATTTTTCATAACATTAGAAGGAAAATTACAGAGAGTTCGTGTTTGCATAATAATCTCTTAACACAATTTTTATTGGTATTATACTAATTATTTATTTTTTAATTTCTAGTGAGTAGGGGCAAGTCTCTGATTGGGTATCTTAAAATTTTTTTTCTATAATTCAGGATGAATGAAACAAGGTTAGATCTGTAATTGGTAAAGAAGCAGTAGTCACACACATTAGCTGCGATAGGGAGAAGTTTGATCATTTTTGTGATTTGAACGATGTTCATGTTTCTCACTATCTTCAGATATGACTGAGGATTTAAATTGCTTTTGTCCTGATCCATCATGGTCACAGAGGGACTAATCTGATGAACTGTGAAAATTTTAATGTCTTAATTACATTGATTCATTTTTAAATGATAGAATAATCTCGTATCTTGGAAAAATCCTGCTTGCTCATAACACATAATTTTTAAAAATATACTGTTGCATTTAATTTGCCAAAATTTTAAGAATATTTTATCTATGGTAGTGAGGAGTATTGGTCTGCAGTTTTTTTCCCTGTAATGTGGTGAGAAGTATTCCCTCCTCTTCAATTTTATGGAAGAGTTTGTCTGGAATTGGTATTGTTTCTAAATGTTTGGTACAATTCTACAACAAAGCCATCTGAACCTGGAGTTTCTTTGTGGGAAATATAATAACAAATTCAATTTCTTTAATAGTCATAGGACGAGTCAGGTAATTTACTTCTTGAATAAGCTTTGGTAGCTTGTAATTTTCAAGTAATTTGTTCATTTAATCTGAGTTGTGTGGTTTATTATCATAAAGTTGTTCATAACATTCTTTTACTGTCCATTTAATACCTGTAGCATCTGGAGTGACAACCTCTCATTCCTGATATTGGTTATTTGTGTCATTGCACATCATTTTTGGATTAGTATGGCAAGACTTTTATCAGTTTATTGATCTTCTGAAAGAACTAGATTTTAATTTCACTGATTTTTCTCTACAGTATCTGTGTTCTGTTTCACTGATTTCTGCTCTTATTTCTTTCATTCTGATTATTTTGGGCTTCATTTGCTCTTCCTTTTTTAGTTTCTGAAGTTACCCCAAAGTTACTGATTTGAGGTTAATGATCTTTTTTCTTTTCTAATATGTGTCTTTAATGCTATAAATTTTTCTTTATGTAATAATTTAGCTGCATAATCTATATTTTGATATGTTGTACATTCATTTTCATTCAGCTTATAACATTTTTTAATTTCCTTTTTCAGGTATTTTTAGACATGGATTATACAATTTTTTTTTTTTTTTAGTTTCCAAGTATTTAGCAATTTTTCAGATCTATTTTTGTTATTAATTTGTAATTTAATTACATTGTTGTCAGAGAATATTTCATAGGACTTGAATCATTTTCAGTTTATGGAGGCTTGTTTTATAGTCCAGAACAGAAGATGGTCTATCTTAGCAAATGGTTCATTGCACTTGTAAAGAATGTGTATTCTGCCATTGTTAGGTGATGTATTCTACAAATTTCTATTAGGTCATGCTGGATGATAGTGCAGAAGGGTGTAACCCTTACTGAATTTCTCTCTGTCTTATTAATGATTGAAAGAAGGGTATTGAAATCTGACTATAACTGTAGATCTGTGCATTTACCCTTCAGTTTTATCAGTTTTTGCTTCATGTGTTTTGAAGCTATGTTATGAGACACATAAACATTTAGGATTATTATGTTCATTTTTCATGATTATAAAATGCTTTTCTTATCCATGATAATACAGTTTCTTCTGAAACCTCATTTTTTTCTGATATTAATATAGCCATTACAGGATTTTTTAAAATTAGTGTTAGTATGGTATATCATTTTCTATCCTTTTACTTTTTACTTATTTAGGTCTTTGTATTTATAGTGAGGTGTCTGAGACTTAGAGAATCTGGATGTATTATCAATCTTTCCCTTTAATTTTAGTTGGTCCAGTCCATTAAGGTTAAATTCTTCCCCAAACATGTTTAAAACACAGAAGTCAATTATTTTGCACTTTCATGGAATTATCTCAAGACCTATTCAGTGTATTTTAGATCAACTGAAAATGGCAAAATTTGTAAATTAAAAAAAAAAGAATTGGATATTTGGATCAAACATGTAGATACTCTACTAGTCCAGATCAAAGTCACATACATTCATCTTTAAAGCAGAAATTCACAAAAAAGATTAATTTTTTTTCTGAGGGTATTTTGGTGTATTTATTCATGACAGTTTTATATCTCAATTACATACTTTTAATTTTCTACTTGGAAGATGCCCATTCTGAATAAAAAATTATTTTCGAGACACTGTCCTCTGAATACTATATTGAAAAAATCCAATTAACTAACATAAACTGCAGTGCTCCAGGACATTTTTCTTTTTCAGTGGAGAAAACTATAAATATAAAAATTAATACTCACAAATAAAAACATAGTTGCACAGAGTTAATTTTTTCTGTTGATTTACCTCCCCCTACCACCCAACTTTCTAAAGTATATTATTATTTCTCTATTTCTAAAATTAGTCACTAAGATTAAAGTATTTCTTAGGGATTTTTTTTTTGTCCCTGCCAGACACAAACCTTGACAGCTATCAGAGACTTTATCTAGAAGAAAACAAACATCAAACCTGTAGCATTTCAAAGATTTTCCCTTCCCAATCTTTACTATTCTATGTGTCAATATTGATCATTTTGTTTGTTTTTCTATCAGTTAAACTTCTAAACCAGGGTGTTTTCTGTTTCAGTTCCTTCTCAAAAGCCTATAATGCTGTTAATGAGTTAAGTTTTAAAATTAGGATAAAATTTAATTTTGACCATGCCAATTATACAATAATAAACCTTTTGTGTATTTATGTCATTCATTGTTTTTTAAGCCAGTTTTTTGGGGGGAAAATACTACAAAAGAAATATTTTAACTTTCTGGACTCTTAATTTTCAAGGACTAAATATATTCTCAGAGTATTTCAGTAAGAGGGAATTTATTATAAGAACACATGGGAAAATGTAGCCTTGAAGGGACTGGAACATTTTTCATTAAATAAGACAGTTAAGAATACAACAACACAGCCAAAGGTAAATACCTGAAAAAATTATAGTAACCTGCACAATTCTAACTTTGTTGTATACATTCACTTTTAATTCTTATATAGAATTTCAATGACAAAATACATAAAAATAACTATATATCTATCTTAACAGGTATATGATATGTAAAGATGTAATTTGTGACATCAATAACATAAAAAAGGGAGTGAATCTATAAAGAGGTCCAGTTTTTACATGTGATTGAAATTATCATCAGTTTAGAATAGAATGTAATACCTTTAGGATGTTTTATATAGTTGAACTGGTAACCACAAAGAAAGCACTTATAGAGTGTACACAAAATGAAATGAGAAGGGAGTAAAAGCTTGTCACTAAAAAATAGTCAAGGAAATACAAAGGAAGGCAGTGAGAAAGGAAATGAAGGACAGAAAAGCTATAAGACACACAAAAAACAGTTAGAAAAAAATGGCAATAGCAATTACTTCCCTGTCAGTGAGTTCCACAAATGCAAATGATTAAATTCCCTAATCGAAAGCCATCTATTTCTGAATGGATTGAAAACAAACAAACAAGCAAACCCAGGATACAACTATATTCTATCTACAAGAGACTCACCTTAGATCTAAGGATACAAAAAGACTGAACAGAAAAGAATGGAAAAAGAAAAATAGAGCAGAATAATTTCAGACAAAATAGACTTTAAGTCAAAAACTATTACAAGAGACAAGAACACTGTATTATGATAAGGAGTCAGTTCAACAAGAAGATAAAACAATTATAAATATGTATACAACCAAAATCAGAGCTTCTAAATATATGAAGCAAATTTTGACAGAATTGAAAGACATAGACATAGATATAGATATCCACACAATAAAAGTAGGAGACTTCAATATTTTTAGTAAGAGACAGAACAGCCACAAAGAATATCAGTGAGAAAATAGAGGACTTGAACAACACTATAGACCAATTGGACCTAAATATATACATATATGTATATATATATATATACATATATATATGTATATATACATATGTGTTTATATATATATACACACATATATACATATACATATATATTCCACCAAACAAGAGCAGAATATACATCCTTCCCAAATGCACATGAAACATTCTCCAGGGTAGACTACATACATGTTAGACCACAAAACAAGTCTTAACAAATTTAAAAAGATTGAAATTGTACAACATATCCTTTCTAATCACAATGGAATGAAACTAGAAAGCAATAGCAAAAGGAGAGCTGGGAAACTTTACAAATATGTGGAAATTATACAGCACCCTATTAAACAACCAATGAGTCAAAGAAGAAATAATAAGAGTAATTAGAAAACATCTTGAGACAAATGAAAATACAACATACCTAAACTTATAAGATGCAGCAAAAACAGTTTTAAGAGGAAAGTTTATATCTGTAAATGTATACAGTAAGTAAGAATAAAGATCTCAAATCAACAATCTATCTTTATACCCTAAGGAACTAGAAAAAGAGCAAACTAAACCCAAAGCTGAAAGAAGAAAGGAAATAATAAAGATTAGAACAGTGATAAATGGAATAGAAAATAGAAAAAATCAACAAAACTAAGTGTTGATTTTTTTGAGATAACAGAATTGACAAACGCATAGCTAAATTGAATCTAAGAACAAAAGAGAGTAGACTCAAATAGGTAAAATCAGAAATAAAAGAGGAGACATTTCAACCAGTGTCACAGAAATAAAAATTATTATAAGAGAATACTATGAACAATTGTATGCCAACAAATTAGATAACTTAGAAGAAATGAATAAATTCCTAGAAACACCCAATCTACCAAGATTGAGTCATGAAGAAAAATAAATAGGCACAGACCAATAGCTAGTAAAGAGATTGAATCAGTAATCAAAAACCTCCTGACAAAAGAAAGCCCAGGACTTCAGTGGAGAATTCTGCCTAACATTTAAGAAGAATGAATGTCAATCCTTCTCAGACTCTTCCAAAACATTGAAGAGAAGGGAACACTCACTAACTCTCTTTGATGAGGCCAGCATTACCCTGATAACAAAGCCAAAGAAAGACACTACAAGAAAAGAAATCTACAGACCAATAACTCTGATGAATATTGATGCAAAATTTCTCAACAAAATACTAGCAAACTGTATTCAACAGCATACTAAAAGGATTATACACCATGACCAAGTGGGACTAGTTCTTGAAATGTAAGAGTGTTTCAACATATGAAAATCAATCAGTGTAATACACCATATTAACAGAATGAAAAAAAAATCATTTGATCATTTCAATTGATGCAGAAAAAGCATTTGACAAGATTCAACACCCTTTCATGATAAAAACACTAAAAACTAGGAATAGGAGTTTACCTTGACATAATAAAGTCCATACAGTCATACCTTGGAGATATTGTGGGTTTGATTTCAGACCACTGCAATAAAGTTAATATCACAATAAAGTGAGTCACAGATTTTTTGATTTCCAAAAAGTTATATTTATAAATGTTATATTTACACTATACTATAGTCTATTAAGTGTGTAATAACATTACGTCTAAGAAACAATGTACATACCTTAAGTAAAAAATTATTGCTAAAAAATGCTTACTATCATCTGAAACTTCAGCCAGTGATAATCTTTTTGCTGATGGAGGGTCTTGCCTCGATGTTGAAGGTTGCCGATTGATCAGGTGGTGGCTGCTGAAGATTGGGGTGGCTGTGGAAACTTCTTAAAATAAGACAACAGTGAAGTTTGCTGCATTAATTGACTCTTCTGTGAATGATTTCTGCTCTCTAGCATGTAAAACTGTTTGATAGCATTTTAACCACAGTAGAACTTCATTCAAAATTGGAGTCAATACTCTCAAACTCTGCCACTGCTTTATCAACTAATTTTATTTAATATTTTAAATCATTTGTTTCTTTTTTCATCAATCTTCACAGTATTGTCACCAGTAGAGTAGATTCCATCTCAAGAAACCACTTTCTTTGCTCATCCATTAGAAGCAACTCCTCATCCATTAAAGTTTTATCGTGAGATTACAGTGATTCAGCCATCTTCAGGCTCCATTTCTAATTCTAGTTCTCTTGCTATTTTTATCACATCTGCAGTTACTTCCTCCACTAAAGTCTTGAACCCTTCAAAGTCATCCATGTGAGTTGGAATCAACTTCTTTCAAACTCCTGTTTATGTTGATGTTTTGACCTCTTCCCATAAATCACAAATGTTCTTAATGACATCTAGAATGGTGATTCTTTTCTAGAAGGTTTTCTATTTACATTCTCCAGATTTATCAGAGGAATCACTATCCATGGCAGCTATAGCCTTACGAAATGTATTCCTTAAAGAATGACTTGAAGGAAATTACTTCTTGATCCAAAGGCTGCAGAATAGATGTTGTGTTAGCAGGCATGTAAACAACATTAATCTCATTGTACATCTCCATCAGAGCTCTTGAGTGACCAACTGCATTGTCAATGAGCAGTAATATTTTTAAAATAATCTTTCTTCCTGAGTGGTAGGTCTCAACAATGGGCTTAAAATATTCAGTAAACCATATTGAAAACAAATATGCCATTATCCAGACTTTGTTGTTTTATTTATAAAGCATAGGCAGAGCCAATTTAGCGTAATTCTTCAGGGCCCTAGGATTTTGGGAATGGCAAGTGAGCATTGACTTCAACTTAAAGTCACCAGCTTCATTAGTCCCTAACAAGAGTATGCATGTCCTTTGAAGCTTTGAAGCCAGGCATTGACTTCTCCTTGCTAGTTATGAAAGTTCTAGATGGCATCTTCTTCCAACAGAAAGCTATTTCATCTACATTGGAAACTCTGTTGTTTAGTGTAGCCACCTTCATTAATGATCTTAGCTAGATCTTCTGGATAACTTGCTGCAGCTTCCACATCAGCACTTGCAGCTTCATCTTGCACTTTTATGTTATGGAGATGGTGTCTTCCCTTAAAGCTCATGAAGCAACCTCTGCTGGCTTCAAACTTTTCTTCTGCAGCTTCTTTACCTCTTTCAGCCTTCATAGAATTACGAGAGTTAGGACTTTGCTCTGGACTAGGTTTTGGCTTAAGGGAATATTGTGGCTGGTTTGATCTCCTATATAGACCACTAAAACTTTCTCCATATCAGCAAGAAGGCTGTTTGGCTTTCTTACCATTTGTGTGTTCACTGCAGTAGCAGTGAATTTTTTTCAATAACTTTTCCTTTGCATTCACAACTTTTACAACTACTGCTATAAAAGACCTTGTTTTTAGCTTTCAACATGCCTTCCTCACTAAGTTTAATCATATCTAGCTTTTGATTTAAAGTGAAAGACATGACTCTTCCTTTTACTTGAACACTTAGAGGCTATTGTAGGATTATTAATTGGCCTACTTTCAATATTGTTGTGTCTCAGGGAATAGGGAGGTCTGAGGAGAGAGAGAGAGATGGGGGAATGACTGGTTGGTGGAACAGTCAGAACACACACAACAGTAATCAATTAAGTTAGCCATCTTAAATAGGTGCAGTTTATGGTGCCCCAAAACAATTACAATAGTAACATCAAAGATCACTGATCATAGATCACCATAACAATTATAATAATAATAATAAAGTTTGAAATACCATGAGAACTACCAAAATGTGATACAGAAATACAAAGTAAACAAATGCTGTTGGAAAAGTGGTGCAGATAAATTTGTTCAATTCAGGATTGCCACACACCTTCAATTTGTAAAAAATGAAATGTCCGAGGAGCACCATAAAGCGAATGCTATAAAATGAGGTACACCTGTATGTCAAAAGCCTATAGCTAACATACTCATTGGTAAAAGACTGAGATCTTTTCCTCTAAGATCAAAAACAAGAGAAGAAGGCCTGCTCTTGCCACTCCTTTTCAACATAGTGTTGAAGGTCCTAGCCAGAACATGTAGGCAGAAAAAGAATAAAAAGCCATCCAAACTGGATAGCCAGAAGGTGGAGGAAGGAGGGAGAGAGGAGTTGTTTAATGGATATAGCATTTGAGTTTTTCAAGATAAAAAAGTTCTAGAGATGTTTCACCATGATATTAATATACTTAATTCTACTGAACTGTACATTTAAAAATAGTTAAGATGGTAAATATTATGTTATGTGTTTTTTAACACAATGAAAATAAAAAGCTCTTGATTTCTTCATTAATTCTAATTTAGAGGAAGTTTTTCCATGTCATTAAATTGTACATTTAGCTATACCATTTCTTTCAAATAGCAATATCATTCTTTTAATATTAATTTGTGTTTACTTTATTGTTCTTCTCTGCCCACTTGAATTGAAAGCTTAGTTCATGAACTTTGGATATGTTTTGTTTTTCAATAGTTCAGTTTAAGCTGTGCATTTTCCTCTTAGTATAAGTTTATACTTAACTTACATGACGTGGTATATATTACTTCAACTGTGATTCATTTGTAAGAAACTTGTAAGTTTTACCTTTTTCCTGTTTTGCTCTTTTTCTGCTTTGATATATAGTAAAATTTTTATTGATATAATTCATTTTTAATTTATTTTGGTTAGCGAAGATGATTTATACATGCTTGTTTTTAGTAATATTATGAGCTATATTTTTCTATGCAATATGTAATTATAATGCTCTTTTCTTTTGCTTGGCAGAAAAATCTATATATTTTGATTATAGTAGACTTGTTAATTGTGTCATTTAAATCTCATATATAAGTACCCATTATTTATCTACTCAACCTGCTGATTTATTAGAGAGTTATGTTAAAAATTTCCACTATGTTTGTAGTTTTATCAATCTGTTCTTTCATTTCTAAAAGTTTTTGGTTTATTTCAAAGTTATGCTATTAGTTATTTAAAGATTGATGACTATTAATTCTGCCTTGGAGTTGCTTCTTTGACTCATATGAAGTTTGTTCCTCCCCTCCTGTTTATGCTTTTCACCTTCAATTCTATTTTGTTGGTGTTAATATTGTTTTAACTACTTTCATTCATGTTATTTCTATGAATTAGTTCTAGGCAAGGAGAAAATCGTATATGCTCTGTCATCTTTATCCAAAAACCTTAATAAATTTTGTTTAGAGATTTTTCAGGGTCTAAATGTGGTTAGTTCCAAAGCAAGATCTTTCATTTGATGATTTTATTCTGAGAAGAAAGATGCAAAATGGAGGAGCTAAAAGAAAACTAAACTGGAAGAGAGGAAGATGAAATCACTACATAGTGGGAAATCATGGGTGAGGAAATCTTTCAATAATATTTTCATTGGTGGAATAAGCAGGAGGAGTTATAGACAGAATAATTTGATATTTTAAAAAATATTTTAGAAAATATGGATATTTGGTTTTTGATATAATTTTCTTTAATCTCTCACAAACCCTTCAGTAATACCTATACTTTTTATAAGCGTTTTAAAATGCCATCTGTACATGTGCACATGTGTATATTTTTATTGTGATGTTGAGCAGAAATTGGTCTTCAGTCTCTGAAAACAGAGACTGACCATGGAAACCTAGTCTTATTTGAGTCACAAAAATATTTGGGGCACATCACAATGTTTGATTTTTTTATGTCCCTCTTTATTTTTAAAAATCCTTGTCTACTGGAAAAAATATATTTGAAATCTTAGATCAAAATTAAAGTAAATGTGATTTTCATTCTCTGTCACCTAATTCTTATTAAATCTCTCACCAAAATGTTCACATTAGGGTCTACTTTAAGTAGACTCTTCATGGATCTAAGATAACACCAATCATACAACAGATAAATGGTATATTGATTCTTTATATATATATATATATATATATATATATATATATATATATATATATATATAAAACAGTATGTCAGAATTTTAAAGTGTGGACCAAGTGATATAATGTGCATAGAGTGCATTTACAGACTGTATTTTAGATCCATATTTTCTTTTTAAAATCTAAAATCACCCACACTGAGACAGAGGAAAAACTGTTTGACTCATTTTATGATGAGGTTATTGAGTGCAGTTGTTAAGCATTTTTATTAAAGTTGCCAACTTGCTGTATAGTGAAACCAGAATTCAAACTAAATTTTTCTAACACTCAAAATTCTTTCTTCAATAACATAATTATTTCCATGATAAATTTAGCATAAAAGTAAAAGTTCTAACATTCAGAAAAACAAAAAACACATGTGGTGAGAACTATGTAGGAAACCAGAAAATTACACATTAATGCAGATAATGTGTTTTTGAAGATTAAAGCTGCTTTTTATTCTTTTGACTCTAACATACGTGACTTTACTCAGACTCATAGCTCTACTTAAAAAAATAAAGTGATTTTTTGGTGGTGAGGGGGACTTTCCTGGTGGTCCAGTGGTTAAGACTTCACCTTCCAATGCAGCGGGTGTGGGTTCAATTCCTGGACAGGGAGCTAAGATCCCACATGCCTCGTGGCCAAAATAAAAAAACAAACAAACAAAAAAACCCAGAAAAAACCCAACCCCCCCCCCATAAAACAGAAGCAATATTTTAACAAATTCAATAAAGACTTTTAGATAATGGTCCACATTAAAAAAAAAAAAGTGATTTTCATGGTCATGAAATGACATTTGCTTTCATCTTCCTATGGCTCTGTTTGTGTGTTACTTGTAAGAGAGTGTTCATAAAGCAATGTATTATTAAATCACTCAGACATAATACTCTACAAAGAGCCTATGAAAATGATAATGACTATTCCTAATTAGCTGATCATCCAGTTATAATTACTGTAGGATAAATTAGGCTATGAGTATTAAAGTAAGAAAATAATGAAGTGCTTCTGCCACAGTTTTTTTTTTCTTTTCCTTTTTTTAATGCAGTACATTTAGCTTAGAAGAACTGAATAGGTTTAATTTGCCCCCATCCTCTGTTTGCATAAATAAAGCAAATCAGAATTTCCAAAACCTAACCTGAGAAGTTTAGCTAAAGGTTTTATTGCAGAATAGCTCTCTTGATGGGGAAGTACTATTTATCACCGTTGGTTTTGACCCCACTTGTTTTGATCATGTTATATTTCACATAGAAGACTTTCATGATTACCTTTGAAAGAGCACTGATCTGTTGTTTAAAAAAGGCAAATGGAGCTCTGAAATCTAAGATTGTGGTTTTGGATGAGATTAACCAAAATGTATTATCACATTATGTTTGAATGATTGACAGCTTGTTACTTGGAATTTATGTCACAAATGATTTTGTATGTAATTATATTAGTCTAATAAAAATCAAAAAGTGGCATCAAGTACTCATATTATTAAAAATAATCTTGCTGAATTCTCTGCATTTGCATGCATAATTAGATAGAAGATACAGATGACAATTGACATGTGACAGCTAATATAAAAGCTAATGTAAAATGAATGTTTAAACACTTGAAAATGGGTATGCCTTTCAATGCCTTAGAATTAATTTAGAAGAAGCCACTTTAAACTATAATAGGCAACATGAATTTTTGATTTGGGACTACTTAAAGACAAATTCTTATTTATATAGATTCTTCTTGATTGTATTCTCTGTCTACATATGATCCTTGGCAATTTTAATTCAGATTTCTGTCTTGCTTAAGATTTAGCTTTCAAGTAATTATGCTTTATAACACATTTGGGTCCTTAAGTTTGAATGGGTTCAGCATGGTAGCTTAGTTCATGCTAGATTCTTCTCACCAATGTATTGGAATCCTTACATTCCGGCATCAAGTGAAAAAAATTTAAATGATGATGAACTTAGAATTTTAATAGACCATAATTAATCTCCTCTAGCTTTTTCCCTAAATGTGAATCTAACATATCTGCTTTCTATACTAATTATAATATTGGTTGCAACAGTCTAATTTGTCATGCAAAACAGCTTTAATGTTACTTTAAAGTCAAAGTGGTACAGTTGGTAGAAGTTTGCTAGTTTTGAATACTGACACATAATAAATACTCTAAGAAGTTCTGCTGAAGCCTTGTATTCTTAGAAATCTAAAGATGCCCCTTTGAATTCAGCAAAGACTTATATACTCTTATCATTTTACAATCTCAAATATTCCTATTTCCAAGGATAAAAAGAGGGCAGAATACAAGGCTAAATGAGAATGACATCATTCTCTTGGGCCCAGTTTTTCAATGCATTTGAAGGACATATTCTGTTTTGTCTGCTAAGTCAAATAAAAAGTCAGCCTTTCAGAAGGATACACTGGTCACAGTCTCACACCCTGAATCAACCTTTGTCTGTCACAAGGAGACAGACCTCTCAACTAATATTGGAATTCATCTACAATATTCTCCAACTTAACTCACTGAAGTCAGTATCTATATCTTGACTTAGCTGGAGTTAGCTCAAGAGCCCAGGCTCTTGAGATGCTAGTTAAGGCTTCTCAGATGCTCCGTATAGCCCTAAAAGGCTGCATTTATTTGTTCAAAAATATTTATTGTTTGATTAGAATGTACATGGCTCTTGCAAGAGTTGAATGAAGATTGTGCAGTGAACAGGTATATATTAAGTTGATTTGGAGCTTACAATTTATTGAAGATAGATTTTAAAAATGCCTACCAGAACAAACATAGCAATACAGAGTATAATAAAATTTATTAACAAAAAAGAAAAATAGGAGAGACGTTAGAAAGACTTTCTGAAGCAGACATATTTCTTCTTACAAACTGAATGGTGAGAAAATGTTAGCCAGGAACACAGAATAAAGAATATTCCAAGGAACAGGCACAACATGAACTTCTTTCCACACCTGATATCTCTGCATATTTTGGGATGACCGCTCCACATATATTTTCTTTTAAATGTGCTGCAATGTCATGCCTCCAATATTTGTTCAAGTTGAACAAATACCTGCTTCAATGTTTCTATCTATGTAAGATTCTCTGTGTTGAGCAGATTGTATGTAGGCAGTTTGCAATACTGGATATCTCACACAAATCAAAAAGGGTAGGGACTTCCCTGGTGGTGCAGTGGTTAAGAATTCACCTGCCAATGCAGAGAACATGGGTTCAATCCCTGGTCCAGGAAGATCCCACATGTCATGGAGCAACAAAGCCCATGCGCCACAACTACTGAGCCTGCACTCTTGAGCCTGCGAGCCACGACTACTGAGCCTGTGTACTGCAACTACTGAAGCCTGCATGCTCTAGGGCCCATGCTCTGCAACAAGAGAAGCCACCGCAATGAGAAGCCTGCGCACCACAACGAAGAGCAGCCCCTGCTCTCTGCAACTAGAGAAAGCCCGCGCACAGCAAGAAGACCCAACGCAGCCAAAAAATAAAAAAAATATCAAAAAGGGTGGAAATATTCATTCCTTATATTTTAAGGTCAATACTACACTTTTGCACTTGTGTGCCGATATGTTCTAGCATACTGACTTGTATTGAAACTGCATTCTGAGGTTTGAGATAGACAAAATAACACTGAGAGTACACATTTATTTTTATTCTTTGGTTGAAAAGAAAGCAATAATAGTAAAGCACATGCACTTTATCACTGGAATTAAATTGGTCATTGACAACTCAGCTGTGAGCAAGTTTGAGAAAACATTGGTACTACTTAAGTCTCTGGCTGTGCAAGGATAATGTAAGCTAGAAAGAAGTCAGAATGAAGCTACAGGCTTGTGAAACTGGAGAATCAATGTAGAATGAATTTATTCTGTTTTTTTTTTTCTTGCTGAATTGAATTTTAGTGCTTTACAATAATTCACGCATGCTGACATAGTAGTAAATAAAACATAAATATATTTTAAATGTTGATACTAACAGAATAGAAAAAAACAAATTTTATTAACTGTCCAAATGTTAAAATATACCAATTTATATTTAAGACTTTAAAGTGTTTATACCTAGTGAAAAGTAATTTTATTTATTAGAAGTGTCTCTCCATTTGAGAAAGGACATTTAAGGTAAACTAAAGATTTGCTTATTTCTGTTAATTGGTTAAAGTACTTTTACTAAAATGACAAGTAAGCTACATCTTATTCTTACTCTCTCCCCAACAATTTTGTCTAGATTTTTTTAGAAAAATAACACAAGTTTTAAGAATTTTCCTTAAATGAAGAAAAGTGAAGTGAAAATTATTTATACTGACTACATCACCCTCATGAACCTGGTATACTTATGCAATTAGGAAGATCAAAATTTCAACTCCATCTTGTATCTAAAGAGTAATGAATTGCTTTAAAAAAATCAATAGTCTGAAGGAAATTGTTGTCACACTGGAATAGACTCCATCATTACACATTTATCATTTGATTTATTGAGACTCTCTGTGCTAAATATGTAGCTTCAACTCACTTGTCATGTCAATTTTTTTAATGCATCTCAGACCTTTTTGCACAAGAAAACAATAGAGCTAGTTCATCAAAAGCATTAATCAAAGCTCATAACAATTTGTAGCTTCTTTTCTTTTTTAGAATTTACTGAGTGACTTTGTGTTTATTTCCTCCATTGAGCACTAAAAAGTAAGTCAGGCAAGCACATTATCCCCATTTTTGTAGATGGTTAAATTTAACCACAGAGAGGCTAGTGGTTTGCTGAAGACTCACATCCAGAAGCTGATTTGGAATCTGAAGCCAAATTTTCTGAATAAATTGAATACTTTTCACTCCATTCACTTTACAAAACCTGAATTTCTATCAATAATTAATATATGTTTTAGCTCTATCCCCAAATGTATACCCTATTTTATAAGAGAGCTTCACATTTATATTTTTATTGGAAATCCATCATTTACTTCACAGTACTAAGTTGTCCCAGCTCATAAAAGCCTTGGCAAAAGTTTAGTTTTAGGGAATATCATATTATAATACTACATTGGAATACACCATTTTCCCTATCAATGTAGAAGCCCAAAATCACATCAATTGTTATTTTTAAAAATCAATTAAAATAAAGGGGATGGGGAGAGAGAGAACAACTTATATTTTATTTGGTTATACTAGTTTGTGAGCAATATTATAATGTTAACAAATTATTATCAATTTAAATCAATCACTGTGTAATTTTGGTTCAATGGGAAATATAATTGAATATTGATAATTGTCTAAAAGTTCTATCAGAGCTTATTTACAGCCAGATAGATGAATGCAGGATGTCATGAGGGGAAAGCCAACACCATGTTGGAAAGCCAAGCCATAGGATGTTGCTTTACACTCTTATTACTGCAGTTCATATAAGATATTTCATATATATTATCTCTATTTTGTTAACTCATAGCTTTGAAAATGTCTAGGGGTAATGCTAGACTTCAATAATGTAGAGTGCATTAAGTGTTATTTTGATCAGAAACTCAGCAAAGTTCCCCTCACACACACTCTAAGTTAAAGGAAGAAGTATATGTGGTATTTGGTCAAGTTTTGGAAAATAAAGAAGCTCATCATCCTCTATTTAGTGTTCTCTGACCACTATAGTGACTTCCTCATCTGTAGTCACATCCCCCACCCTTTGGGTAAGTATATATATTAGAGGTTCTTTTATCTAATAGACATGAACAAAATGACCCCAAAGACTTACAGAACCCATGTAGCAAGGCAAAGCAGAACATATTTCACTATTCTCATCTTCATTTTTGTTTTTAGTTAAAACCTTACCAGTTTAGCATGATGGATGCTTATTATTTTGATCATGATTTTCTTCTTATTTCCTTCATTTCCTGTGTGACTAAAACATTCCCATTGTCCACATTCTGTTCACTTAATGGAATCAGTATATGGAAACATTTGAAGCCAGTTCTCATTAATCATGCATTTCCACCAATGCTTCAGTGAGTAATTGTATCTATGTGTTAATAGTCTTAAAAGAAACAAGTTTATTTTCTCTATGTGTAGTCCAGTACAGAAACCTTGATCATGAATAAATATTAGCTATAACTCATCATGTTCCATAATATATATATTGAGGAATTTATTTTGGTTTAATTTTGAAAACTCTGTATTTATTTATAGATTAGACAATTCCAAATGGGAATTTAATTTATTTCATATTTGCAGCTATATATGCTTTTCCATCTAGAAAATTTAACTTTATTAAAATTACTTTTTTCATTTTTCTGAGGCTATTG
Organism: Pseudorca crassidens; assembly: GCF_039906515.1. Classification (NCBI taxonomy): domain Eukaryota; kingdom Metazoa; phylum Chordata; class Mammalia; order Artiodactyla; family Delphinidae; genus Pseudorca; species Pseudorca crassidens. The sequence goes on from NC_090297.1 coordinate 91,150,732, forward strand.
AAATGTAAAAGCTAATTCCTCAATATCCAGAGCTACGAAAAAGTAGTTATCTAGAGCACCCAGATATGCTTTGTTTAAAAATCATGCATGGGTGTGCTTAACAGTTATTATTTGATTGAGCAGATGTGGCAGTTTATAAATATTTTGTTATATATATATATATATATATATATATATATATATATATAACTAGAAATAGAAGGTCAAACAAAAAGTTGAGTATTGGTACAATTAAATTTCAGAATCTAAAATTTCTCTCCATAGGCAAGGATGTAAAATTTAGTTAAAACATTTTAAGTAAATTTAGCTGGTCATAATTCCTCTTTTTTGTTCTGCTATGAGAGGCAGCTCTTAAAGTACACTCAATAATGATTCTTTTTCTTCCTGTGGGAGAAGACCTTTTAAGTAGTTAGAAGATTTACAGCAGAGCTACAATTTAAGACTAGATAATTTGCTAGTATAGATACTATTCTTCGTTATTCACAATTAAACCATTGCCAGCTTTGTGTCCAAGGAGGTTTAATTTCTTTAGTCAAGGAAAGTAAAAGAACATGCATTTCTTTCTATTCTTTGTCATACTAAAAGTTTTGATAGTTCTTGCAGTAAAAATCAAACAAAAGTTACTTTGTTAAACCAATCATATTCCCCAAAATTTTCTCTTGGAAACCATGTTAAAACAATAAAACCACTAGCATTTTGTGGGAAAACCAGTCCATGGAATAAGACTTGAAAAATATGAAATGAGTCTCTATAAATTATTAAAGTGGGTTAATATGGACACAGATCTGGGACCAGAGCTGATTGGGTTAAGGTTTGGAACTTGTTCTAACTCAGGAATGTTCTAGGAGTAGGGAAGGACGGCCATACATTAAGAAAAAAAGTCTAAAGTGACCTTCTTTTTTTTTTTTTTTAAATTGGAGTATAATTGGTTTACAATGTTGTTAGTTTCTGCTGTACAATGAAGTGAATCAGCTATATGTATACATATATCCCCTCCTTCTTGGACCTCCCTCCCACCCCAACCCCCCCATCCCACCCATCTAGGTCTCTATTTTGTTTACAAGCTTTTGTGAGCTTCTATTTTGTTTACATTGATATCTAAGAGAATTATGTTTAGTAGTTGAAACCCATTATAATTTATTACTAACGACTTTGGATTGTTGAGAATAAGAGTGGTTGAGACATACTTCTTCTAGATGTATCATCTTGTTAGTATCAGGGCACCATTCAGAAGCTGTGGAAACTAAAGCAAGATACTGATTCTAGGACAGTTCCAATGTTTTTCAATTTTCATGTAAGAGTAGGACAGATACTTGGTTTAAAGAAGAGACCACATTCAGGATTTTGGATTGAACTTGTCTTTGGAGAGCTATAAGTCAGATTCCATAGCTCCTCTCCACTTGGTGTTGTCTTAAGGAAGTTAAAAAAGAAATCACACTGTTTTCTTGCCACCTTCTGTAGTCAGTCTTTTATAACACCTGTTCTGAGGGGAAAAACATATAAAGGTTAAGAAGCATTATGCTGAGGATTGAACACACTCACCCATACAAGGTTATGTGGATTTGACAAAATCGTGAAGCTAAATGGTGAAACTGGGGAAAACCCCCTTGGTTTTATTGAAGAAGTATACTAAAACTCATTCAAGATATAACAACAACAACAACAAAAATCCTAATTTTTTAGTTACAATTAGTGTAATACTCCTAAAAATATTCCTACCTTGGTTTTTCTTCCGGGATTTGTTGGTTTGTTTGTTTATTCAAATGTTTCACTGAGTGCAGACACCTGGAGTACTGCAAAACATGCATTATCTATAGATTCAAAACGAAGATCTTTGTCCTCATTTGTTCCCACTATCAAATGTATCTGGGTGAAGATTAATGAAGTATCATGAGTTCAGTATGGTTCCTGAAAGGCTTCTACAATTTGGAATAAAGGTCTTAATCACATGAAAAACAAAGCTGTTCATGTTTGGTGAAATAGTATTTCATGGAGATATACAATATTTTAATTTTAAAACAAATAAAAATAATTTTGTTTGTAGATGATTCTCACCTCCTTGGCAGAGCTTAAGACACTAATCTCCTGCAGTTAGTGGGCAGACATAGCTAAAGACCAGGCCCAGGACCTAATTATAAGAGTGTCAGAAATTCAAAATAGGCTGAAATTATCAGCCCAGCGAAGTCGCCTGTGCCAAAAGCAGTCTCTTCTAAGGAAGGATTCTGGCCCTCAAGCTGAAGATGGAGATATGTGAGTGAAAGAACTTGAGAATATTGAGCTCCCAGATTTTCCTGAACTCTAGGTGTACAGAGATTTTCATTTTAGCAGTTGGAAAAGTGGTTATGCTCCCCCCATTGCTTATTTGAACATTATGTAAAGGCCTTCAATACAGATGCCTTAGAAGACAATGCTTGTCCTCAGGATGTCTCCACTTCCCCTCCTGACTAGCAAGACAATGATTAGGATTAAATTTCAACATGCTTATCACATTTTGGAAGTGCTGAGTATGGTAATAGAAGAGAGGGATTATGCACCAAAGGAACTGCAGGAACTGGCTAACATACAGAGCAGTAATTAGAAAAGAATGCCTGGGAGTATGTATTGAAGGTGGAGTATCAAGGGGGGATTAAATATAAAGCTTCCTAAGACAGAACATGTTGACATGGGGCACTCTCTTGCTACATAGAGTTTACCACCCTCGTGAAGGCTGTAGGAATTGGGTCTAATACGCTGCTGTAATGCCTCTAATTAGCTTAGAAAATGTGATGGCCATATAAATAGAGATTCCAGAATAGCTTTGGAAGGAAGACTGTGGAGGAAAGGATAAACATATTTGGAAAAATAGCAATGTTAGACAGGGTTTACTCTATGAGGCAGGGATACCCGGCAGCTGTTTATATTCCTCATTTTTCTGAAGCAACCAAAAGTATATTGATGATGGGAGCAACAAAACTCACTAAGCTTCATGGAGGCTATACTTTGTAAGACAGTGCTAATGGTAGGAGTTGTTGTGACAAAACTGGACCCCATGACAGCAATGAGAAAACCAGGATCCCAGGTTAAACAAAGTCTGATGGTAGTGTTTGTGTTTTAGAAGCAAGGTGGACAACAAGATCAGAATGGCATCTGGGGCCCTAACTTGCTGAGAGAAGGCATCATTTTCTCCATGCTCAGCTAGGTCATTGGGGGTCTGTTTATAAATAGAGTCCTGGATCCAGAGTCTGTGTATTTATCTTTCTGGTTCCTAATTGTAATAACAACAGTGGAAATCATTAGCAGTTGTAAAAATCTTACAAATTTTTTGTCCAGTAGAGTAAGATCCATTGCAGTAGGAAAGCCAAAGTGAAAGCCCCTGAAACTTTCCCCTGTTACTAAGATGGTAAATAAAAATAGCATCCAATCTTAGAAAGAATGGCAATGATTAATGCCACCCACAAGCTCTAATGGATACTACACAAATACTTAAAGATTCAGTGCTAATGTTCCTCTTACATTTACATTTAATTCTCCTGTCAGGTGAAGATCAGGGTGAACATGGCAGATGACAATGGACTACCATAACTTAACCAAGTAGAAACCCCAATTGCGCTTGCTGTGCTCTATGTGGTATTTTTTTAAACATGGTTTTGGGTAAGTAATGAAACTATTGATCTGAAAAATGCTATCATTTCATTACCCATCTGGATGGAGTATTAGAAATAACTTGTATTTATATGAGATTGACAGTAATCTTGTCTAAAGGCTAAGTTAATTCTCTTGCTCCCTGTCATAATGTAATTAAAAAGGACCTGGATGGTCTGAACATTCCAGAGGCTATGACATATGTCTTCAACAAATAGCCATTATATACTTTTGGATGTCATGTCCCCAACAGGTAGCATACAAGGAGTGGATGTAGGAATGGCCCCTTTTACCATCACTCCCAGTGACTCACCTGTGAAGTTCATGTCTCCTGATCCCATGAATTTCAGCATTGTTGGCCTAGAGGTGCCGGATTCTGAAAGGGGACACAAGTAAGAGTTCCACTAACATGCAGTTAAAGCTTCTACTCTTTGGGAAATTAGTTTCAATAGACCACAGAGCACAGAAGGAAATTACCAGTGGTCCCTGGATATCATGAAGAGGAGGACTGATGCTATATAACGGGGATTTGGAGAAACATGTTTAGTACCCAGGTAATCTACTGGAGCATCTCTTATTATTCCTATGTCCAGTTTTAACTGTAAATGAGCAAATAAAGCAACCATATACTCATTAGAGCATGGTAGCCAGGCAGGCCACCTGCCCCCACAGAAGTGCTCTACAAGGGAAAGGGAATCTCTTTTTTTTTTTGTGGTACGCGGGCCTCTCACCATTGTGGCCTCTCCCGTTGCGGAGCACAGGCTCCAGACACGCAGGCCCAGCGGCCATGGCTCACAGGCCCAGCCGCTCCGCGGCATGTGGGATCTTCCCGGAACGAGGCACAAACCCGTGTCCCCTGCATCGGCAGGCAGACTCTCAACCACTGTGCCACCAGGGAAGCCCCGGGAAAGGGAAACTTGAGTGTGTGCTAGAGAAGGAAGATAATGAGTATCAGTTAGGCTTCCTGACCAAAACCTGAGGTAGCATGTGTAGCTTATCCCACAACTCTTTCTTTAATACGTTTTCTCAGAATATGACCAACTAGACTCTTGTAAAAGGAAAGAAGTGGATTTGCATGGTGCTAAGAGTGAATTGTAGGTTGTTTTTTCATGCACCACCCTATTCCCTATCAAGGGCCATTTTACTCAGCCACCATATCAGTAAGGTGCAAATAAAACGGCTCTCTGTAAAAAAAAAAAAAAAAAAAAAAAAAAAAATCTCTGACTTGTAGTACTTGCCAATTTCTCTTGTGTAAAATCTCCCATCATGGCTGCTTTCAAGCTGCTACCAGTTTAACACCTAGCCTGCAAAATTCATGAACGTTCCTGCTGTGAATGTTGGCTGCAAAGAATTCACAGGTGAGCCCTCTCCAGAGAAATGTCTTTGCTGGATGGATAATTATGCTATCCACTCCCTACTACTGGGTCAGCAGGAAGCTAATGAATGAATGGCATGGGGATACAAAAGGTCATCACCCTTGCCTCAAGTTAGGAGCAACTCTGATGTTTAATTTGTGTTTCTGAGGTCCCCATGGCAGCAGGATGAATCCAGTCTCCAGTGAGAATCACATCCTTGCTTAACTTTCTCTCCATATCCTATTCTGCTTCTTTCTCTCCCATTCTTCTGAGAGCATGCTCTGAAAATATAAGAATCTCCATCTCAGACTCTGCTTCTACAGAAACTGACCTGAGACATTCACCAATAAACCCTCCCTGTTCCTTAACCTTTATGCGTGACTGTGTGTTATTTTCCTTCATTCATCTTGCCAAAGCTCTACAAACATAAGTAAATGACTTCTATATTTGCTTTATGCTTTCTTTCAAAGAAATTCATTTTCAAATGTGAAGAATAGAATCAACATGGTTGATAACATTAATGAATAATTTCTACTTATATTCCAAGAAGAAAATATATAAGTGGGTATTTTGACTTTGAACTAATTCAACTCTTAAAACTCAGAATAAGAATATCTCATGACACTAAACAAGTTGCAATCACAGGACCACCATCAGAAAATCTCAAAAAGATAAGCCAAAATCACCAATTTTTTAAAACATAACACTGTGAAATAGTGACACCGAATTTAGTAAGTAGAACTAGTATCTTAAGAAACATGAGAATAAACACAAAGGAACTTAAAATATAGTTAATATATTTAGAGGAGTAAGAAAGTGTGTTAAATCTCTGAAACAGTATAAGTCACTTACAAATATAACTAAATAGAAATCTTTGAAATAAAAAATAAAATCTACAAGAAAAACCCAACTAAATTAATGACTGAATAATAATAAAATAGGCTCATCTGAAAGGCTATTTGGCAAACTGAAAAATTGAAGCCAGGAAATTTCCCATCGTTAAAAAGTCAGAGATGAGAAATATTTCAAAAGCCTAAAAGGCAGAGGGTATATACAAAAAGATGCAAAAAGGATAGATCCAGTCTAAGAGCAATTCCGAAAGGAGAAGTAGAGGCAATATTCAAATAAATAATTTAAAAATTTTCTATTAGCTAAAGATAATGTTCTTTCTAAAATTGAATGGTTCCACTAAATACCAAGGAAGACAGAAGATGATAGATTGGTAGATCGGTAGATTGATAGATGATAGATAGAATGATAGATAAATAGACGGATAGATAAAACTTGGTGAAATTTCACTACATCTTGGATAAAGGCTGCATTACAGCTATGTGGATAAATATCAATATTAAACTTGAAAGGAAAAGTGAGAAAAAAGGTTTTATTTAATTTAGAATGTAAAAGGAAGGATTGTATCTTGAAATAGGATTCACAGCATAGAAAGCAGAAACATTCTCTGTGAGAGGGAAGAGCTTCCTGTCCTCCAATCTTTTTACCAACAAATACATAATTTCAAATGGTAAAGTCTTGGTATGTAAAAGTTACCTAGAACTATTAGGAGCATAACTGTTTCCTGCCAGATCCAGAATTAGATAGACAGCTACATAAGGCTGGAGTAGTCCATCATGTATCTTTATTCAGATATGTGCTGGTGACCACCTGACCTGGGCTCTGTGTACTTCATTAATCTAGCTAGGGGTTAACGCTGTACAACATTGTAGTCCATGAACAACATCCTTAGTCATCATTCCTAATCTTCACTGTGGTACTGCCTGGTGCAAGAATGTTCCTGAACTCATTGTTGTGGAACCAGAGCAGCTTCATTATTACCCAAATACCTGTTAGGGTTGTGCTTGTAAACACTGAGATTGGATATTGGTTTATCCTGCAAAGGAAAACTCCCAAACACTTCTGGAAAAATATAATAGGTCCTCTACCAAAACAAAGCAAACAACAAATAAAACAACAACAGAAAGAGTTATATTAGGTTTAGATTTCTTTTTGGCAACACTAAACGTTAACAGTAGTTTTTTTTGTTTTTTTTCTTTTTGACACATCAGAATTTCTCAGAGCAAGTTATTTTCTGGATGTAAGATATCAGAGGAGGTCATTGACTTTTTCAGGTCAATTGGTCTAAAATTTTAAACCAGACATACTTGAGGTTATTTATGAGAGCTATTCTGTGACAGAAGCAATTTGCTGTAATTCTAGTCATCCTCTTGGTTTTGCAGTGAATATTGTTTTTTCACCTGTTTCTTGGACTTCTTATCACACCAGGATTAAGGCACAAACTTTTAGGCACATTTGAAAAACAAGTGAAGTTTTTGTAAGTTAATTTTACCTTTCTCAGTGCAATCTTCTTTACTTTCCACTAGGCTATCCTTCCCCTCCTTCTTCCTACTCCATCTCCAATATACATGAGGCCTCCAGCTACTCCTTTATTCAGAACGCTTGGACTCCCTATCACTGGCACTACAGTACATTCCTGGCTCTGATCTGTCCCCTCTGAAAACTCAGACTTTCTCCTTTCTGACGTAAAATTACAGTGTAATTAATACTTGCTGGGAATACACAACACAGTGCATACTCTGTAGCCAGATATCTGGATTCTATCCCCATGTTGGTTTACCATAACAAATACCACAAACAAAGTACCACAAACTGGGAGTATTAAACAATAGAAATTTACTGTCTTATAGTTTTTGGAAATAACAGTCTGAGATTAAAGTGTTGGTAGGGTTAGTTCCTTCCAAGGGCTGTGAAGGCAAATCTGTTCCATGCCTCTCTCCTACATTCTGGTGGTTTGCTGGCAATCTTTGGCATCCCTTGGCTTCTGCTACATCACCCAGATCTTTGCCTTCATCTTCACATGGCATTCCTCTTGCGTGTATGTGTCTTTCTTCAAATTTCCCCTTTTATAAAGGAACCAATGATATTGGATTAGGGGCTCCCCCTACTCTAGTACAGCCTCTAAATTAACTAATTACTTCAGCAATAACCCTATTTCTAAATAAGTTCACATTCTGAGGTATTGGGGGTTAGGACTTCAACATATGAACTGGGGTGAAGACACAATTCAATTCATAACAACCGTAACTACCTGAACCCAAATTTTTGCTTCTATTAAAAGTAGAATGACAGGGACTTCCCTGGTGGTGCAGTGGTTCAGAATCTGCCTGCCAATGCAGGGGACATGGGTTCGATCCCTGGTCTGGGAAGATCCCACATGCCGCAGAACAAATAAACCTGTGCACCACAACTACTGAGCCTGCACTCTAGAGCCTGCGAGCCACAACTACTGAGCCCTGCATGCCACAACTACTGAAGCCCACACACCTAGAGCCTGTGCACTGCAACAAGAGAGCCACGGTAATGAGAAGCCCATGCACCGCAACGAAGAGTAGCCCCCACTCGCCCCAAATAGAGAAAGCCCACACACAGCAACAAAGACCCAAAACAGCCAAAAATAAATAAATTAATTAATTTTAAAAAATTAGAATGACAGAATTATTTACTCATAGTGTTTTTATGAGGATTGAGAGAATTAATATCTAGATAGCATTTAGAACAATGTTTGACATGTAATAAGCACTCCTGATAGTGAGTAACCTATATATGATATTAATACATTTTAATAAAGATGTTCAGGAAAAATGATTTTAACTCAGATCCACCAGAACTTATGGGGGCTATATGTATTTTCAGCAGGCAGAATATTTGGTTCTTTATTTTTTACAAGCCAAGCAAAATAGCATTAGGGAAATAATCATGACATTGATACTAAGTGCTGCTTATAACTCCTGAAATATCAGTCACCTGGCATTAAAAAAAAATCACACAGATTTACTACCAGGAAGGTTTTTGGTAGTATGTTCCGATAGCTCTCATCTATCTGGTCACGCATTTCAGGAGAGTCATGTGACATATTCTTTAGCGTTTCATTCAGGAAATTACTTCTGTAGTTTGCTTTATGTGCAAAATTTTGATTTTAACATAAAATTCTAAATGTATATTTCCATACATTAATGTGGGAAAAAAAGAAACAATGCTAGAAAATCCTCTTAGGCTGTTTAAATTAAGGCATAAACATATTCAATACTGTTAAGATGTAAATTAACTACATACTGCATTCTGATACAGCTGTATAAATGTTAATACTTCTATAATCTTGATAATAATAAAGGATTGAGGTTATTTTTATACATGTATTTTCTAAAAACCCATTAACACCTTTTCTACCTGCTTGCACTTTGTGTTTTATGTTGTGATATTCACAAAATGATCAAGTTCTTGCTGTAATTTTGCTTGCACATTATATTTAATTGTGCTGCAAGCTCATATGACTAGAAATTATAAGAAACATTTTTAGGCAATTAAAAAATGAGCACAAACCCAAGATTCCAAAGTGATGGAAAGAATTTAAATGGGGCAATAAAAATTTCAGACCTTCAGAAGAATATGCCATTCTGACAATGTAGACCTTAACTCTCCTATTTGGTTTCTTTAAATCAACTTTATTGAGGTGATGCCATATAATAAACAGCACATAAAGTATATAATTTGATAAATTTTGACTTCTGTATATATTCATCCATCATCATATTTGAGATAACATATCCATTAACCATAACTGTTTCATTGTAACCTGATCTAACTATTACCTCTTGGCCCTATCCATGCCTTACCCTTTGTCTCCAGGAAATCATTGTTCTACTTTCTGCCACTTAGCTTGCATTTACTAAAATAAAATATAAATGGCATCATACAGGATGTACATATTCTTCTTTGGCCTCTGTCACTCAGCATAATTTTGTGAGATTTATCCATGATGTTTGTGTATCACTAGTTTATTCTGCTTTATTGCTGATTAATATTACATTGTTTGGCTACATATAGTTTGTCCATTTACCTGTTAATGGCCATTTGGGTTCTTTCCATTTTTTTGGCTATTACAAATGAAGTTGCTATGAACATGAATGCACAAGGTGTGTAGTGATATATGAATGTGGTTATCTACTCTCTCGAGGATACTTAACCCCTGTAATTTAAAATGGTCAGATTGATTTGGGTCAAAGTGGTCACATTTGACTTGGGACAGAAAATGAGTTTTAAAGTGATATGTCTGTAAAGAAATTATCATCTACTCAAAAATCTTAAAAAACTTGTCATAGAATTTTGAAGCAGCCTATGAAAAATTATAACACATCACTTCAATATAAAATTGGATGAGCCTACTGACATTGTGGAAAAACTAGGTCATGTTGGTCACCTGTGATTTGTGTGCTGGCTCTGTCAAAAAAGAATTCTCATTTTGTAAGCTCCATTTTATATCAATTATGACCAATATTTTCAAATTTTATGTTTTTCTGTAAAAAACAAACAAACAGAACCCCCAAAACAGTGATTAGAAAGTTTTGGTACTCTTTGCACAAGTTGAAAAATGCCAATATTTGACAAAATGTCTTATTTCTATACTTTGATGAAGATGATCTACAACTTATTATGATTCTTTGCTTTTAAGTTTGGTTTTAGTAAGTGGTAGCATCAGAGATTGCTGCTGATCCTGAAAATCCTATTTACCTATACAAAAGTCATCTTTTTCATTAAAATCAGGTCCTGTTCTAAAGGTTTTGTTAAAATTGGGAGCAGAATATCAAGATGTTTCTTACATGAATAAAATAAACTGTGTTTCCAGAATATAAATATAAATATAATTTGACTGAAAAATGAGATAAACCTTTTGATGTAAGGCTCTTGATCACTACTTTAGATGCTCCCAAAAAATGATGAAGTCTATTGGCCAATGTGTTCTTTTAGATAGCGATATCATAAGAAATAAAATATTTGAATATTTTTTGTGAAAAAATTTGATTAAAAGTGACAAAGTCATTAGATAAAAATGAGAAAGACTTTCATTGTACAAATAAATCTGTAGACATTGAGGAAACTAAACAAATTTTTTAAATGATACTCTTAGGAGTGACCATTAATTTGCAATGTGTATTTTTTTTTTCTAATAGATAATATGAAGAATGGAAATCTTGCCAAATACAGCTGCTGTTGACTTGAAGACAAAGAAAGTGATGTAATGCAAACTCAATTTAAAGGGCCTTGAATTCTAGTGTTTCTTGAACATAAACATTCTCATCTCATAATAATCTTTGAGATCTCAGATTCTCCATCTCTTTATATATCTTTGGGAGTCAAGGCTTACAGAAAGTAGCAAGATAAAAATGTTGACCAGGGCTTCCCTGGTGGCGCAGTGGTTGAGAGTCCGCCTGCCGATGCAGGGGACATGGGTTCGTGCCACGGTCTGGGAGGATCCCACATGCCGTGGAGTGGCTGGGCACGTGGGCCATTGCCGCTGAGCCTGTGCGTCTGGAGCCTGTGCTCCGCAACAAGAGAGGGCACGGCAGTGAGAGGCCTGCGTACCACCAAAAAAAAAAAAATTTGACCTATTAGATTGCAAAAATGACACTGATTTGGGCATGTCAACAACAATTTACAACCTCAAAATTTTATTCATGCCCTATAACATTATTCTTTCCATTAAACATTTACTCTCTGAAATAAATTTGTATTTATTTCATTTTTTTTAGGAGTGGGCATATTTTGCATAAAAATGAAATCACAAATATTATGTTCATATTTTATACTCATAAAGAACATCATTTAAAATGCAACAACATAGATATATCACAAGAAAATTTTATTTAAAAGCAGCTGTTATTATTTTTATTCTGAAGGTCCATGGGAGCCATTTCCTTTATCAGACACTCAAAATACAGAGTCAATATACACTGATCTACAAAATATTTAATTCAGTTTGTTAGTAGAAATTAATTCTATCTTTAGGTGTAAAAAGCACCTTATTTGACAAAAGATGTGATTAAGTTAATGATCTTGAGAAGAGGTGCTTATTCTGGATTATTTGGGTCCGTCCTAAATGCCATCACAAGTATCTTTATTAAAAGGAGGCAGAGGGATTGTAGATACACACATTGGAGAAAGTGATGTGAAGATGGTAGCCGAGATTAGGGTGATGCTACTACAAGTCAAAGAATGTCAAGGTCTTCTGGCAGTAGAAAAGGCATGGAATGGATTCTCCCCCAGAGCCTCTGGAATGACTTCTGTTGATACCTGGGTTTGGGGCTATGGACCTCATAACAGTGAAAAAATAAAGTTATGTTGTTTTAGGCCACCAAGATTGTCATAATTAGTAATAGCTGCCCTAGGATACTAATACAGATGTAAATAAAAAATTTGTAACACGATATTAGAAAATAGAATTCAGTACTAAAATAATTGTATGCCATGACCAAGTAGAGTTTATAACAGACATGCAAAACTATTTCAAAATTTGAAAATTAATCAATGTAAACCACTAGTTAACAGGTTAAAGAAGAAAAATCACGTGAACATATAAATTGATGTAGAAAAAACGTGATAAAACTCAACATCTTCAAATATCTACAGCTAACATTATACTTAATGTTGAAAATTGAATGGTCTAGCCAGTGAAATAAGAAAAAAAAAAAGAAGAAGAAGTAAAAGACAGCATAAAATGTCATACAGAGTGCTGTGGTCCTCTAAAAATCAGGAGGGACTTCCCCTCAAACCGAAAGCTGATTCTCATGCTTATACTGATGATGACACATGCAAAAGGGTGTGAAAAGGTGAGAGCAAGACCTCTCAAGCAGGCCAAACATGGCTTGAGAGAGCAAGGAAGGAGACTTCCTGGGTTTTTACTCAGGCTGGGATGAATGTTCCTGCACAGTCAGGGACTTGTGTTATCTAAATCTCCCGTGGGCTCAAAAGAATACTCAGACTTTCTTATTGGTTGTCCATATAAGGAGCAAAAAGGGAAAAGGGAATGGTGAAACTTAAAGGTTTTCAGTAAAATGTAGTCAGACTCTTTATCACACAAATGAGAAAGGAAAAAATAAAATTTCCCCTATTTGCAAATGACATAATTGTCTATGTAGAAATCTCAAGGGATCTAAGAAAAAAAAAAACACTTCAAGAACTAATAGGTGACTTTAGTGAGGTCATAGGATAGAAGATGGACATACAACAATCAGCTTTATTTCTATGTATTAAACGTAAAAATTTAGACACTGAAATTAAAATATAAAACCATTTACAATCACTCAAAAAAGAAATACTTAGATGTAAATATAGCAAAATATACAGGATTTGTATGCTGAAAACTGTAAAAGTCTGGTGAAAGAATTTAAAGATGTAAATAAATGGAGAGACATTATCATGTTCACTGATTGGAAGACTCACCATAGTAAAGATGCCAATTCTCCCCCACATTGTTATATAGGTTTAACTCAATTATCAAAATCTCAGCAACATTTTTTGTAGATATTTACAATATTATTTTAAAATACATACAGAAAAGCAAAGAAACTACAGTGGCTAAAACAAATTTGAAAAAGAGTAAAGTGGGAGGAATTGTTGATGCTGGAACAATTGAGAATCATAGGCAAAAACAAAAAGAAGAATCTTCATCTAATTAACACAACTTTACAAAATTAAATCAAGATGAATCACAGATTTAAATGTAAAATATCAGACTATAAAACTGTCAGGGAAAAAATGGACAAAATATTCAAGATTTGGGGCTAGGCAAAGAATTTTTAGACCTGACAACAAAAACATAATATATATAAGGAAAATTTGATAAATTGGACTTTATCAAAACTAAAAACTTTTTTTCCCTGAGAGGAATCCTTTTAAAAGGATAAAAAGACAAACTACAGAGTGGAAGAAAATATTTACAAACCACGTATACAGCAAAAGACTAATATCTGGAATATAGAAAGAACTCTCAAAAGTCAACAGTAATAAAACAATCCAATTAGAAATGGGCAAAAGACATTCCTATTGTACTCATCAATGGTCCAGTGATATAACTTCTTATAAAGATTCACTTTTGCTGTTTATTGGGTTTTGGATAAGAAAATCTAAATTGTTACACACCTTGGAGAATGTTAGCTGTGTTTGTGCCTCAGCTCACTATTATAGGAATTGTTCTGACTAATTTAATTAATGGAAGGTCAATAATATTAAAAAAGCTTAGAATGTCTTTGTTTGGAAGTAATAGAATACCCTGTTACAATGGCTTTAAAAATTGGGGTTATTTTACATAATGAGAAAAGTCTAGAAATAGGTAGTTGCTGGCGTTGAATTAGTAGCTTAACAATATTAGGGCTGTTGTATTTAGTTCTCAGGTTCTTCCCCTCATGGTCACAAGATGACTGTCACGACTGCAGCCATCATATTAGCAACTGAGGCAGGATAAAGACAGAGAGCTAGAGGAACCAGCAATGTTTGTGCCAGACAGAACAAAAACTTTCCTAGATTCTCCACAGCAGTTTTTCAATTGTGTCTCATGGTCTAGAGCTGTGTCATTTGGCCACCCCTAGCTGAAAGTCAAGAAGAAAGAAACTTGGAAATGGAGATTTGGTCACTCAACAAAGAGAACCTGCCACAGGCATGGAAGAGTTGTGCTTATGGAAGATGATAGCAGCACTGAGAAGAATTAAAGGGGCTTCCTTTTTAGATATCTGAGATGTCTCACTGGATATCTGTAGATCTGGTGACATGGGGCCCAAGTAGACTGTTGCCTTTTGAGGAAATAGAAGATGAGTCTTCTGGGAGAAGATATCTGTCTGGAAGAGAGCCAGTTCAGAATCTCATGGACAGACTAAATGAAGAGTTTACTGCTTTCCTATCCTTGTTATATAAAAAAGAAAGACAGTCATTTTAATATCATTCAAGAGAAATGAGCTCCTGAGAGCCTTGATGAAACTGTAGATTTCTTGTTTGTTTCTTATGGTGGTCAAATAACATTTTACAACACATTTTATTAAGTTCTTTTGGGAGTGTGAAGCACTGCTCTTTTGGAACTTTTTTCCCCAGATATATGTGTGACCTTTAGTGGAATTCCCCATAACAGTGAAGTTGATCCTTAACGGCAAAGTTAAATCAACACAAGGATTACCCACAATGCACCTTCAGAAGGATGCTGAACATCATGTTTACTCAAGAGGGAAAATGGGATGCTCTTAGGTGTTAAAATCTAAATAGAGAATGAAATAATTATAACCTAAAGTACTGAGCATACTTGCATTTCATACCTTGGTGGGTTTTTTGGTTTGTTTTTTGTGATGGTGTGTTCCTCTGTCTGAAATTTCTCTCCATGCCTCTCCCTTTCTACCCGATACAGAATTCGTATATATCTTTCCTAAGTCAAATCACTATCAGTTTTTCTGCCAGTTTTTTTCTGAACCCAATACCTTATTTACCGCTGCCAAAATTCATCATCATCTCTCTAGAACTTTTAGAGATAATCTGGCTGGATTTATGAACAGGTTACTTTCAGTACTGACGAATTGCATATCTGCTTGTCTTCCTTAAAACAATGGATATATTACTTCAGTGTGGATGTATAATTTATTTTTGAATTCTTAACAACTCACAGAGACATTCAGTCATTCATTTGTCACCTGTAATTCATCTAATAATATTTGCTAATTTTCATTAGTCACTTATAATTAATCTAACGCTTAGTGAATGTCTATTATCTACTTGGCAGTACGTTTAGTGATAGGTTTGTAAGGGTGAAAAAAAATATCAGATTAAGTCCTGGCACACAGTGGTGAGAACAGTGAGACAGAAACTTCAGGTAATCTAAAATGTAGTGTGAGGAGTAATATACATGTAGGAATGCACAAGGTAAAATTAGGGTACATATTTTGCAGCAATAAATTTTTGTTTAATTGTCACGGGCCACCATCATATATGTTATGCTGATATATGATGGGCATATCATATATATATTCTTTGAAATGTGGTATGAGGATATTCATTGTCATAGAGTAAGAAAAAACAGACTATTAACAACCAAGGAAGTCTCTGGTTTCTGATGTGAGCATTACAGAACCTTTTAAAAGAAAATAGAGAATGGAATGTCTAGAAAATAAATTATTATTCAGTAATTTATATCTTTATTTGATGCCACCATTGTAGTGTATATATATATTTTTATAAGCTCTACTGATAATTTTAAGAGATGCTGAATTTATATATAAATATCTATGTTTATATCTCTATCATCTATCTATCTACCTGTCTATCATCTATCTATCTATACACTCACTCAGGTACTATTTCAAGTATTTGGTATTCTATTGCTAGCAGTACTCTTGCTTATCTCTGAAAAAGGCATGTGAAAACTTAACCAAGCTGACGTCATCCTCTGAGTATAGCTGTATCCTTTTTATTCTCTGAAGTGGAGATGAACTGAAGGTACCAGGCACACAAGTACTCTTTTCCCTTCTTGTACATAGTATAGCTCTAATTTTACTATTTTCAGGTTTGAGAAGTTTTAAATTAAAAAAAAAAGTCTTTTTGTAATGCCCTACACTATATTTTTTTGGACCTCTCACTGTTGTGGCCTCTCCCGTTGCGGAGCACAGGCTCCGGACGCACAGGCTCAGCGGCCATGGCTCACGGGCCTAGCCGCTCCGCAGCATGTGGGATCTTCCCGGACCGGGACATGAACTCATGTCCCCTGCATTGGCAGGCGGACTCTCAACCACTGTGCCACCAGGGAAGCCCTACACTATGGGTTTTGATTCAGACAAATTGTGTTCATTCAAGCCATCCAAGTTTGAAATCGATCAATCAATCAACTTAGAAACATCTATTGAACACTCCTACAAATGCCATTCACTAAGACAAGTACTACATACAGCATTGGGTAATTTAAATCCAGCTTTAGTGGTTCTCTCAGGAGGCAAATAAAAGTCATATAATTTTCATATTTCCTTCGCTTTGGAGCAACCATCATGATTTAATCCATGACACATTGTTCTTTATAATGAACATGAATGTTATTTTAGCATGATAATTTCTTTGTGTTTATGTTGAAATTAATCAACAATAAGGACCTCTCTCCATAAATATACATGTATTTAAAAACAAATGCAAACCTTGGGGACTTCCCTGCTGGTCCAGTGGTTAAGAATCTGCCTTCTGAGGCAGGGGACATGAGTTCGATCCCTGGTCAGAGAACTAAGATCCCACATGCCACACGCAGGGCAACTAAGCCCGTGTGCCACAACTACTGAGCCCGCATGCTCTAGAGCCTGCAAGCCACAACTAGAGAGCCTGCACACCGTAACTAGAGAGTAGCCCGCACAATGCAACTAGAGAAGCCCGCACACTGCAACAAAAACACCCTGCATGCCACAGTGAAGATCCCACGTGCCACAACTAAGACCCAACACAAATAAATAAAGAAATAAATATTTAAATAAATAAATAAAAATAAAATGCAAATCTTCTTTGGGAATAGAAATTTTTTAATAGAATATAATTAACTTGTAGAGAATTGAAACACTGAAGTTTCATGTGATGTTTAAATACAAATGATAAATTTATAGTTAAAAAAAATCTGAGCATTACATTTTCTAAAACTTAGAATTTTATTTCCTCATGTTTATCTGATGAAAATAATTCAAATTAGACTATGTATTACATATAGTTATTTTCATCAGGTACATTTTCTAATTTATCCATAGGGAGTTACAGATACAGAAAAGACCAAAGCATAGATGTGGTTTTACTTAATAAGAAACTATTCCTGTTTTTTTAAAGCAGCATTCATCATTCAACAACACTCAGTGTGTATATAAGAACTATATCCCAAGAAGCTAAGAAAAATATAAAGATGAACAAGACACAGTTCTTCTCCTAAGGGGCATTTAATCTAGTAGACAGTGTAGAATTATGCTTACAAAGAGCAAAACAATGCAAAAAATTATATTTAGGACTTCCCTTGTGGCGCAGTGGTTAAAAATCTGCCTGCCAATGCAGGGGACATGGGTTTGAGCCCTGGTCCAGGAAGATCCCACATGCCGTGGAGCAACTAAGCCCACGCGCCACAACTACTGAACTTGCGCTCTAGAGCCCATGAGCCACAACTACTGAGCCCACGTGCCTAGAGCCTGTGCTCTGCAACAAGAGGAGCCACCGCAATGTGAAGTCCACACACCACAGTGAAGAGTAGCCCCCACTCTCTGCAACTAGAGAAAGCCTGTGCACAGAAACAAAGACTCAACACAGCCAAAAACATATTAATTAATTAATTAATTTAAAAAATTACATTTGGTAGCATGATAAATTGTTAAAGAATTCAGAAGTAGGGGAGGAGGAACAATTATTTACTGATGGACAAAAATTATAACTAACTAACCTCCAGGTAACCTAATAGCTTCATTAACTAAAACTCCCCATCCTCTGTACAAGTTATACTGATTAATGTCCCCCAAATTCTCAAAACTAGTAACTAAACTACTCTTCAATATGGCCACACCTATCTGCATCCAGCAGTTGAACTGAATGCCTACCAAGAGTCAAGTGTGTATCCTCAAATCTGTTTTTGCCAATAGTGTTTATTATTATAATCACATAATTTATAATGAAATATTATTGAAATATTGTATCTTTAAAATCATGTTGAAATCTCTGGGAAATTTTAATGAAATGACTCTAAGAATTGCTTTCAATATAGAAATGTAATAGATATTTTAAAATATTTGAAAAAATACATCAAATTACTTCATAAACATCTTTGTTCTTGCCCCAGTTCAAAGAAAATAATATTGAAAGTTGCATTCTGAATATGGTGAATAAATCAAAGATTAGAAAGTTAACCTTCATTTCATACATTTTATGAAAAAAATAAAATATTAAAGGTGTCTGTAGGCTGCACTCTTCTAATCCATATCACTTTTAAACTTCATTTGATTCCAACAATTTTGTGCAAGCTACAGTGCAGGTATTATCATCCTCTTTTTGCAAATGAAAAATTAAGCTTTATTTAAATTATGACTTCCCAAACCACACAGCTAGATGATCAAGATGAAACTTTAACCAAGGTTATTTAAAATTGGGTCCAATGTTTGTTCCTACCTCTTTTTAAGTAGAATATTTTAGGGAGAAGAATTAATTTGCTATCATGGAGTAAACTGATCATGTATATGTGAAATGTATATATATGAAAAAGAATAAGAGATAAAATATCAGCACACTAGTTGGTTGAATAGTGTCTCCCCCGAAATCTTTGTCCACCTGAACCTCAGAAAATGACAATATTTGCAGGTATAACTAAGGAAAGGAGCCCAGGATGAGATCATTCTAGATTACGGTGGGCCCTATTTCAACAGCAGGTGTCTTTATAAGAGACAGAAAATGCCAAGGATTGCCAGAGCTACCAGAAGCTTGGAGATAAGTGTGAAATGGATTCTGCCTCAGAGACTCCAGAAGGAGCCAACCATTCTAACATCTTGATTTCTGGATTCCAAAACCATGAGTGAATAAATTTCCATTATTTTAAGTCACCAAGTTTGTGATAATTTGCTATGGAAGCCATAGGAAACTAATAAAACTATTAAGGCACATCAATGAGAAGTCATAGGTGTATTTTCTGTCAGTATTAGCTCATTTCAGGAGTCAAATTACTACTTATTTGTCAGACATTGAAAACCTTTGGTATTATAAAGGCATTGCTCTTTTTTAAAGAAACAGACAATATTTCTGTACCTATTCTTTTCTACTATCCAGAAACAATGAGTTTTTTCTATTTAAAATGGCATTAAAAATCAGGAAAAAGGGGCTCCCCTGGGGGCGCAGTGGTTAAGAATCCTCCTGGCCGATGCAGGGGACATGGGTTCGAGCCCTGGTCTGGGAAGATCCCACATGCTGCAGAGCAACTAAGCCCATGCACCACAACTACTGAGCCTGCACTCTAGAGCCCATGCTCTGCAACAAAAGAAGCCACCACGATGAGAAGCCCGTGCACTGCAACAAAGAGTAGCCTCGGCTTGATGCAACTAGAAGAAAGCCCATGCACAGCAACAAAGACCCAACACAGCCAAAAATAAATAAAATAAAATAAAATAAATAAAACATTTTTAAAAATCAGGAAAAATATGTAATAAAAAATACTTGCAAGTATATTTCTCTAGTAAAAAGACCTCTTTTAAAAAGTAGTTTAAATTGCTGTTTTTTAATTTAAAACTCCATGTGATTATGTTAGTTCCAAATGGTTCCACTTACAACTATTTTTTCTTGCATTTAGTTGTGAAATGGTGGGCTACATAAGGCCAAAAGTGAACTGCACATTTGTTTTTTCCAGTTTGAAACATAAAATTGAAAAATTTAAGAGGATTATAGTGGCTCAGGGATAAATGAAGAGAATATGCATTGGAATTTGTGATTAACTTGATTCAATGATAAATATTGAAAAGAATTTTATCATCTATAGTTTAATAAAGCTGTTTTTTAAAATGGGTTTTTCACTCTGAAAGCTAATTCATGTTAAGTGGCTACTACAATCAGAAATTTGATACAGAAATAGAGTCCAGGCCACTAGCATTTGGTTCAGAAAGCCACATGTAAGAGTCATAGGTGTATTAGTCAGGGTTCTTCAGAGAAAGAGAGCAGTAAGGTATTAATTAATTAATTATAAGAGTTGGCTTATGTGATCATGGAAGCCCTGGTGCCTCATGACTTACCATCTGCAAACTGAGGAAACAGGAAAGCTGGTGGTATAATTTAGTCCAGATCTGAAGAACTGAGAATCAGGAGTACTATGTCTGAGAAAAGGAGAAGATGGACATCCCAGCTCAGGCAGAGGAAGTGAATTTGCCCTTCCTCTGCATTTTAGTTCTATTCTGGCCCTCAGCTGATTGGATGACACCTTCTTTACTGAGTCTATTGATTCAAATGCTAATCTCTTCCAGAAACACCTCACAGACACACCTACAAATAATGTTTTACCAGCTATCTGGGCATCCCTTAGTACCCCCTAATTGACACATAAAATTAACCATCACAATAGGGTACCAGAAATGTGCTCTTCTTTTACCTCTCAGCTGTACTGCTACCCACTTTGGCTAATCATGACCCATGCATTCAATGAGTGATTCTCAACCTTGGCTACACATCAAAATTACCTGGAAAATTTTTCTAAATGCCTGGGCCTCACCTCCAGATATTCTTATTTAAATAGTCTAGGGTGTGACTTGAGTATAAGGATGTTTTAAAATTACTCAGGTGATTTTTATATACAGCCAAGGCAGATACATATTGAATTAGATGTTTGCATCACATAGCTAACCACTACCGACCCCCTAACCCAACTCCAGGAAACATTATCAGAGTGTACTTTATTGAGATAGTCTGGGCTATTGTATGTAATTTTAGCTCATAGGGAACTTTTTCACATAATATTATGTAATTTTTCTCCTGGAAAAATATAGACCACTCCACAGTAAAGAGAATTATTATATTTATAGGCTTGGAAACAGCTAACTCTATTCTATTTTATATATCAGTTAGAGAATATAGCATGGTAAATTGTTCCTTGGATATAGCACTGTTTCTCAAAGTGTAATCTTTATACTATCTGTATTAACCAAATTGCTTAATAATAAATAAAGAAATGAACAAGTAAGTAAATCACGTTCTTGAACTCTCCTCCAGACTTAACTGAATCAGAAATTTTGATTCTGGACATCCATGGTCCAGTCAGCTAATGCTAGAATGACTGGTACAAAGCATTGTAATCTTTGGGATACATGTGACCTATAAGAACTCTCCTGATTACTTTGTTCATCTGGGATTTGTGATTACACATGTAAGAGCATGTCCTGTACCAGTGAATGTCTAGAAGGGAACTGTCTTGGACAGATTTGTTGTTTACTAGCATTGGCCAAGCTGCTTCTAAATTTAAGATTTATGTCCATTAATATCTAGCTTAAATGGAATTCTTTCATGCTATAAAAAAATTTCACTATATGATTAAAAAAAGAAATTCTGAATATGAGGCCCAGAAATGTATGTTCTTAAGAAGCAATCTGGGGGATTCTAGTGTACACTAAGGTTTGAAATACAAACTCTATCCTATCTAAGCATTTATATTACTCTCTTCTAAACTGGATTTTTACATCTCATTATATGTGTAAAAGTAAAGCATGAATCTGAGAAGGAAAAAAAATGAATACTTGATTTTAAAAAGGTTAAATGTATTAAGTATTATAACTCGGTTGTCTCTGAGAAATTCCAGTGCCAAATACTTAGAAACACAAAGTAATGACTTAGCTAATCTCCATTCATATGGAATCTATTAAAAATTTTAAATACCCCCAAATATTATTGAAAGAGCACTTCAAATTTTAAGTGGTAAATTTATTAATAAAATTTCTGTGTGTAGATAATTTTTGTATATGAAATCTCTTTTTTTTCTACTGACATAAACTAACTTCAAGGAAAATTAGAAAATTAAGAAAAAATCTTTAAAGGTGGAAATATCTTCAGAGGTAACAAAGTTTAAATTCAGAGAGGAAAATGAGATATATAAGACTGAATTCCAAACTAGATTTTTCTCTAGTTTTTTCTACATTGGCCATTTCTCCTTTATGTGTTCATTTACTTTTCTACCCCCTTAGAACCAATCTTTCATAATCTAATTTCTAAATAGCTTATTTCAAGCCATTCTGGTCAAACTTACCATTGTCTCTCACTTGGACTATTTAAGGTCTTCAATTTGCCATGGAAATGCCCTCCAATTCATTCCGGACATAGTAGACCAATTATATTTTCTAAAATATAAATGCTATCATGTTACTCTCTGGCTTAAAATTTTTCAAAGTTTTCTTATTATACTAAAGATAAACCTCAAGTCCTTTACATATATTACAAGCTCTCCATGTTTTGGCTCTTGCCTTCCTTTCCAGTCTCACAGATGTGGTTCTCAGTGGGCGTTTATAGAGAAATATTGAAGTTTGTATGGAGTGCTAGTCATTGTCACAAAGACTGTGTGGGAGGGGCACTATTGCCATTTACTGGATAAGGACTGGGATATTTGATATCTTTCATTGCACAGGAAGTGCCATATAATGGAAAATCCCTTGTGGCTCTTACATTTCTGACTAGATATCATGTAGATTAAAAAACTCCATTTAAATTATTTGAGCCAAGGATGTAAATCACTTCTACATATGAAAAAAAATATTTTTGGAATGCTATTAAGATTTGATCATTTTCCAGGTAGGTAACTGCTGTATCAATCAAGAGAAGGGTGCACTTTATTTGGAAGGTTACCAAGAATTGCTTACCATTTTGGAAAATCATGCCACGTGTGCAAAGCAATGGAAATTCAGCAAAGTTAATTATTGTTCAGGTTTCAGCTCTAATCCCACCTAAAATCTGTCATGCTGGGAAGGAAAACTGACTTTTAATGATTAACTCCACCCCAGGGACACAGTTTGAGGAAAAGTTCAGGCTGAAATTCAGTCAGCACGAATGTAAAAATAACTTAGTCCAAACATAATAGATACTAGATGTATGATAATGTCTAGATACCAGCAATATTGAATGGTAATCTACTTATTACTTGGGACAAAAAAGTCCCATAGTTAAAACTCAACTCTGAAATTCACAAGGATCAGATAAGATTAACACTGTATAGAATTATCAGGGAGTTTTAAGGAGGAATTGAGATGAGTTGGCATTAGAAATGTATATCGCTTGGTTAGGTAGAGTAGAAGGCAAAATGGAGATGGCAAGGAGGAAAAAGGAGATTAAAAATACTGAAAGGTAAGTAGCAAAAAAAAAAAAAAAAAGGCACATTTTTGTAATTTGGAATCAGGAAAATATATCACCACCCAGAAAAATGGCAAAACCTAAATGTGAACTTTGTCCTTTAATGGAAGAATCTTTTCAGCAGGGTCATGAACTGCCATGTTGCACAATTCCAGCGGTTAACGTTTATATTGTATTTTGTGTTGCTCCCTGAAGTTGTGTAAAATAGAGGCCCTTCTTAGATTATTACCTCTTTACTGAGGATATGCCCTTTAACAGGATAATTCTGTTTCAACTTTCACTGTAACACTATATGTCTGTTATCTATTCATTCCACATACATCTTGTCACAGGCATATTTAATCATTTATTTCAAGCCTCAGTCATTTAAAGCTTTGAAATTGATTGAAAATAGAGGTCAGGTTAGAGAGAAGATATTTCTTTACCTTCAGAATGCTAATATACTTGATTGAATGCATGAAGAATTGCACAGACTTTGAGTTGCATTTGAAGAATAGGATAATGTAGTGTTCTCTTGCTTAAGCATGTTGCTAATCCAGTGCATTCATATTAGAATGTTTTATATTAATTCACCAAGAAAGAACGTGTGCATCTTGTATGGGTGTCGGGGGGAGGTCTGGGGGAGGCATTTAAGAATTGCCAAGAAGTTCAGCAAAGGCAGAAGGGGACTTGGTTATAGGTTTCTGAGGCACTTTGCCTGTTTTTCAGAGTAAGGAAACTGCATACAAGAATATATGCTTGTCTCTTCCACAGTCACAGTCTTGCTATTCCTCAGAGCCATTTAGGGCTTAATATTGCAGATGCAAACCTACTTTTTATAACTTCCTAAAGCAGCTTCTACAGTATGGATTTGCTCAGGGATACCCTAAAATATGGATATTGTTTAAAATGCAGTTTACTGATCATTTTTACTTCCCCTTCACTTCCATGCATGGAATGAGAGTGAGTACTGAATCAAGTTTACAGCTTAAAATTGTATTAAAATTCTGATTACAAGAAACTTAATAATCATGTTTTACTTCTATTGTTTAATTGGCTGTAAACTGTTGATGGTAATCTTCTAAACAATTCCTATCAAGCTTACAAACTTAGGCCACATTATGAATTCATCACATAGTAGTGTACTCCTACCATTTTTATTGTCAATCCTGGTGAAATAAATTAGGCTAATTATATCCTGAAATTTAAAGTTTTGCTTGAGACTTTATTTGCTCCTGAATTACAAATTTAACAAATCAATTTTTTTCCCCAAGGTGTAATATCCCTTTAGTTTGCCCATATGTTGGCCTACCAGCCTTATACCCTGTATGCCTTCTCTTCTCTCCCAGTCTTCTACTATTTCTTATTTATATTGTTTAATCAACAAAGTGAATAAGAACAGAGGTTCTGGACAGAGACTCCACAAATTTAAATTCCAAATGTATTGGTTACTAGCTATATGGCCTTTGAAAAATCTTTTATGTCTAATTTCCACATGTAAAAATGAGAGTGAAAACACTATTGATTTTATCCATTTGTTATGATGATTTAAGGAGATAATGCATGTATTCAGATTAGCACAGTACCTGACATGTAAACAGATTCTATAGATAGTAGTTATTATTGTTATTTATGGTGTTACATATTTAACATAATTTCAGTAAATTTATTGTCAAATTTTTCTATTTGCTTTTTTACATATTATAATAATATGCATTTACATAGATTTTAATATTCAAATAAAGAAAACATTTAACTTGTCTTCTTTCTTTAGTATTTTTTAGCATCATAACCAAATATCTTTTATTAAATAGACATATTTTGCTATCTTGTTTTTATGTAAAGTACACAAGTAAGTGGCAAGCTATACTTCACAAAAATTTAAAGAATTATACTAATATGGATATCTACACATGAATATAGTCTAATGATTTATCTATAAAATTGTTGCATTTTAAAATATTGGGCTGTGGCAGGAGGACATTTACAGAATTGAACCTTTATTCCAGTAATTCTCACCTTTTAGATTTTAAGAAGTAATTTCAAAGGAAAAATAAAAATCATGAATCCATACCTAAGAGTAATTTCACTTTCTGTGAAATTTTTGGCTTTTAATCAAGAAAATATATGATTGTTCAAAGCTACTATAAGTTATTTCTTTTAACAGGATTTATAAGTTACTTCAAGACAGCAATTTTTAAATACTTATAATAAGGCTATGTGTGGGGCTTACATTACTCAGGTTGAAACAATGTTTGGTGAACCAAACCTTGTAACTGCCCAATACTTTCAGACTACTGATTTCACCTCCAGGAATACCACATCCAAAGAGTGGACTCCCTTCACTTACGTTATCTTCTTAGTTCATTTTTCCAAAGGTAACTATTCTCTAGCCATTGGTAACTCAAGCAGAAACAAAAACAAGTAAAATCAAGTAATGAGTGGCATATAAAGTTTTGCCTCACATTCAAATAGCTACTTTAGGAAGCAGAAAGAATTTATGTTTTCATTTTGTATTTTAAAGCAAATTTTTGCCTTTTCCAATAGAATGCTCAAACTTTCATTTCTTAACCAAATTGGCAGCCACTTTAGAATCAATGATTTGCTTTAGTGTGATAACCAATAAATTTGGTTACATAGTATAATTTTTGCAAAAAAGAGAGTCCTTTAGTAGTCAGGAAAATAATTCAATAGATTATTAGACCTAGTGTAAGACCCTCTCGGGTTAATAAAAATATGTTTCAATATTAATCATAACTGTGTCACATACCACTGTTATTTACAGAAAGACTTCTCCTGACTGATGCCCAGAAGTTACAGAGGTAAGAATTAAATAGCTATATTCTTAACAAGTATTTGTTATTGCGATATTAATATCAGACAAAGGAGACTTTAAGACAAGGAGATTATTGAGAGAAGTTTTCATAATGATAAAAAATGTCAACTTGAGGAATATATAACACTATTTATTTTGTGCTCCCCTGTATTCAATATATATAATGCCAAAAATTAACTAAAAGAAAAAAATAAGCAAATATCATAATTGCCAATTTTAACCCAGCTTGGTATAAGAAACATACAATTAACTACATAATTAAACATACAATTAACTACATAATTAATTAGCGTATATAGAACATTGCACTGAACAATTTCAGAATACATGGTCTTTTTAGGTATACAGAGACTACATTTAATCAGTTTTTAACTGTAAATTTACCATATGCTGGGCAATAAAGAAAACCTTAAAAAAAAAAAAAGAAAACCTTAATAAATTTCAAAATGTCAAAATCCTACAGACTATGTCTTGAGCCTAGAAGAAATAAACCAAAATTGAATAATGACATAACAAATTTAACAGAATATAATTTTAAAGTCCCCAAATGTTTGGAACTTAAGCCCTTCAAAGTAACTTCTGGGTCAAGAAAGATCCACAATGGACACAAAGATAGCCTCTATGTAAGAATTCCATCTTCCCTGTGGCAGAAACCATGTGGATTGGCCCTGAGTCTACATGGAGAAGGAAAGACGCTCAGCTATATTTGCCAGAGTATTTGGCATTTGGGTGAAGCCTCTCTGAACCTCACATGAGCCCAGTCACAAGGTAAAGGTAACGAGCAACTCCAGTCTGTCATTGGCAGGATGAATAGAAAAATTGCTAATCAAATTCTATTTGAATTCCTGACTCAAAATTGTGGTATATAATGAAGTGTTGTTTTAGGCCACTGAGATGGCCTTCTAGGTCAGCTGAAGCTGCTAGAATTGTCATTCAGAATGATAAAAATTTATTCTGAGACTACAATCCAAGTTCAACCATTATTTGAAAGGTACTTCAGCACAGGAAAAGTTTGGAGAAAGAACTACTCCATCTCTTACTGGTGCCAAGGGATTTTTATGGGGATTTTGGAAGCTATGGAGGGTCACAGGGTACACGCAGTTTCCTATGTCTGGAGAGCAGGGAACATAGAGAAGGTGGAGCAGGATGTAGTCTCTGGAGCTAATGACCAGTTAATTAGGCCTGGTGTTTTGAATTGGTCTCAGCTTATTGGTAGTGACGCTACTGGCTAGGAATGCCTATGCACTCACTTGAGCCTGTACTCCTTGTGGCAAGTGCCCACAGAAATTTCCCTGAATACAACCAATGCTATGGCATGATTGGACCCTTATGCTTTTTGTATGATTGCAAGACTTACCTCAGCAACAACCATCAGGGAACTTTGAAAAACCTAAGGTTTACTACTCATGAGTACTGAAGAATGCACAGCAGGTCTGGGGCCACACAGTGAGGTTGTAGGTAGAGAGAGAGAGACAGAGACAGAGAGAATGAGAGAGAGAGGAGCATGTCTCTTGGGTTCTGCCATTACTGGAGTCGTGGGTGGAGACCTAGGGTTTCATGGGTTCACTCTTCATTGGCAAATTTAAAACATAGAGCAGGAATGAGGGTGAGGGGTTACTCAAGTGGTCAGTTATCTAGGTTACTCAGGGCTTTCTAAAAGGGGAACTTCATGGGTGGAGGTGGCCTTGTTTCTTAACTAGTTGTTTGGTTAGTAGCTGTGTCATTCAGCTGGCAATTTGTTTATTCAAGATGGATGTCTTTGAAATCAAAAGCTTAATGCTGGGCATTTACATTACAACCAAAAATACTTATTGTCAGGCTCTTACACTACACCTGTGTTTTAGTTGGGTGAGTAGGAAGTTACTGGACATGAGGAATTTTCCAGGAGCCTTGACATTCTCATGGGACAGCTGAAAAACTCCTACTCATTCTTCAGTTGCTGAATCTAAATGCTCTGGAAAGGATGGGAAGGGTCTGTGAGTTTCTCTTGTCTAACCTGCAGGGACTAAGACATGCCTGAAGAAAATTTGGCCCACTTAAATAGTGTCACTGCCTTGGTGAAGAAGTCACACATGCAAAGATGTGACCAACCAGAGAAATGATGCTGGACTCCAAGGAGGGAGATGCTGACACCTTGGACCACCAAGAATGGTATGTATTTAAAAAATAATAGATAGTGAAGATTAAGGACTAGAAGTCTTACCACCACGACTAACATCACCACCAGAGCTCCACAAATGCTTTTTAATCCTCTAGCACTTAGATCAAATCCAAAAAGCATCCTGAAACTTGATGAAAAATATTCTGTGTATAAATGAAAAATATTAGATTGGCTGATTTTGCTCTGACAAGACTTATATTACATTTCAACCCCTAGGATAAGCAAGAGCTATCGTTAGAATTTAAATTCAATTGCAGAAAAATAAAGAATACTGATTTTTTTAAAGGTTTTATTTAGTATTGTACTTTTCATAAATTTACTATTCATTAGTGTGCTTTAACATAAGATTTAGTAAATATTCTATTTTTACAAGTTTTATTTGACCACAATTTATCTGTTAACTATTTTTGGAATCCAATATTAAAGGTCAAATTCAAAATTTACCAAGTACCTAAGGATTTAGTGAATTTAGTTAATTTTGATAATTTTAAATGTCATAATCAGAACATGTTTTTGTCAGCTGTTTCTTGAGATACAAATATAAATTGCTCTTTTGTATTCATTTATAGTTATTTTCATACATAAATGCTGTTCTTAATCATCTTTCCCCAGTCCTGCTGTCACAGAGATAGAAAACAGTATAATACTTTTCAGTCTCCACAGGTCACTTAAAATTATCTAATGACCTGGAGATAAAACAGACTATGTCTTTTACTAAACCCCAGGAGTCACTAATGTTTCTTTTAGCCTAAAGAAATAAGACAATTTACTTTTCTTGCTTAAAGTATGATAAAATTCACTTATCCAACTTAAGAACTTTGTTTCATTTATATATATATATATTTTTTGTTTTGCGGTACGTGGGCCTCTCACTGTTGTGGCCTCTCCCGTCGCGGAGCACAGGCTCCAGACGTGCAGGCTCAGCGGCCATGGCTCATGGGCCTAGCCACTCCGCGGCATGTGGGATCTTCCCGGACCGGGGCACAAACCCGTGTCCCCTGCATCGGCAGGCAGACTCTCAACCACTGCGCCACCAGGGAAGCCCCTGCTTCCTGTGATTTCTTTCCTTCTACTAACTTTGGGTTTTTTTTGTTCTTCTTTCTCTAGTTTCTTAGGTGTAAGGTTAGATTGCTTGAGATGTTTGTTTTTCTTGAGGAGGATTGTATTGCTATAAACTTCCCTTTTAGAACTGCTTTTGCTGCATCTCATATGTTGTGGATCATTGTGTTTTCATTGTCATTTGTCTCTAGGTATTTTTTGATTTCCTCTTTGATTTCTTCAGTGATCTCTTGGTTATTTAGTAATGTATTGTTTAGCCTCCATGCGTTTGTGGTTTTTACACTTTTTTCCCTGTGATTGATTTCTAATCTCATAACATTATGGTCAGAAAAGATGCTTGATATGATTTCAATTTTCTTAAATTTACTGAGGCTTGATTTGTGACCCAAGATGTGATCTATGCTGGAGAATGTTCTGTGCGCACTTGAGAGGAAAGCGTAATCTGCTGTTTTTGCAGGGAATGTCCTATAAATATCAATCAAATCTATCTGGTCTATTGTGTCATTTAAAGCTTGTGTTTCCTTATTAATTTTCTGTTTGGATGATCTGTCCATTGGTGTAAGTGAGGTGTTCAAGTCCCCCACTATTATTATGTTACTGTAAATTTCCTCTTTTATAGCTGTTAGCAGTTGACTTATGTATTGAGGTGCTCCTATGTTGGGTGCATAATATTTACAATTGTTATATCTTCTTGGATTGATCCCTTGATCAGTATTTAGTGTCCTTCCTTGTCTCTTGCAACATTCTTTATTTTAAAGCCTATTTTATCTGTTATGAGTATTGCTATTCTGGCTTTCTTTTGGTTTCCATTTGCATGGAATATCTTTTTCCATCCCCTCACTTTCAGTCTGTATGCGTCCCTATGTCTGAAGTGGGTCTCTTGTAGACAACATATAGATGGGTCTTATTTTTGTATCCATTCAGCAAGCCTGTGTCTTTTGGTTGGAGCATTTAATCCATTCACATTTAAGGTAATTATGGATTTGTATGTTCCTATTAGCACTTTCTTAATTGTTTTGGGTTTGTTTTTGTAGGTCCTTTCCTTCTCTTGTGTTTCCCACTTAGAGAAGATCCTTTAGCATTTGTTGTAGAGCTGGTTTGGTGGTGCTGAATTCTCTTAGCTTTTGCTTTTCTGTAAAGCTTCTGATTTCTCCATTGAATCTGAATGAGATCCTTGCTGGGTAGAGTAGTCTTGGTTGTAGGTTCTTCCCTTTCATTACTTTAAATATGTCATGCCACTCCCTTCTTGCTTGTAGAGTTTCTGCTGAGAAATCAGCTGTTAACCTTATGGGAGTTCCCTTGTGTTATTTGTCATTTTTTCCTTGTTGTTTTCAATAATTTTTCTTTGTCTTTAGTTTTTGCCAGTTTGATTACTATGTGTCTCAGCATGTTTCTCCTTGGGTTTATCCTGTATGGGACTCTCTGCGCTTCCTGGACTTGGGTGGCTATTTCCTTTCCCATGTTAGGGAAGTTTTCAACTGTAATCTCTTCAAATATTTTCTGGGGTCCTTTCTCTCTATCTTCTCCTTCTGGGACCCTTATAATGCAAATGTTGTTGCATTTAATGTTGTCCCAGAGGTCTCTTTGGCTGTCTTCATTTCTTTTCATTCTTTTTTCTTTATTCCATACTGCAGCAGTGAATTCCATCATTCTGTCTTCCAGGTCACTTATCTGTTCTTCTGCCTCAGTTATTCTGCTATTGATTCCTTCTAGTGTAGTTTTCATTTCAGTTATTGTATTGTTCATCTCTGTTTGTTTGTTCTTTAATTCTTCTTGGTCTTTGTTAAACACTTTTTGCATCTTCTCGTTCTTTGCCTCCATTCTTCTTCCGAGGTCCTGGATCATCTTCACTATCATAATTCTGAATTCTTTTTCTGGAAAGTTGTCTATGTCCACTTCATTTAGTTGTTTTTCTTGTGTTTTATCCTGTTCCTTCATCTGGTACATAGCCCTCTGCCTTTTCATCTTGTCTATCTTTCTGTAAATGTGGTTTTTGTTCTGCAAGCTGCAGGATTGTAGTTCCTCTTGCTTGTGCTGTCTGCTCTCTCTAGGAGCCCCAATTTCTTAATCCGTCACTATCTATGGAGTATTACAAAGAAAAATAATATGATCAATGCAAAGTGTCTCACATGGTCCCTGACACTCAGGAGGTACATAATAAATAGGAGTGGATATTGTTATTAATATGTAATAATTTGCTTTTCTAATGAAGCTGAAAAGTTCAAAATTCTTTAGAGAATTCAATCAGGACCTTTTTACCATACTGTGGTCCATGTTACCTCTTGATACAGAAGCAACATACCCTAAGGCATTCGTTCATTTACAATGTTCATTTTAAATATCCGTCCATTGTAAATATTTGTTCATTTACATTCGTTCATTTGTAAATATTTACAAAATTTCTTTCCATCTCTTTTAAGGTATCCTACATAAAGAAAAAGAATCTGTCTCATACTGATTTATCTTTCCAACTCACTTTCCCAGCTATTACACACATACAAAAGCAACAGTTTTCTATAAATAGAGGTTCACTTTTTTTATATAGATTTTTTTTTTTTTTTTTTTTTTGCTGTACGTGGGCCTCTCACTGTTGTGGACTCTCCCATTGCGGAGCACAGGCTCCAGATGCGCAGGCTCAGCAGCCATGGCTCACGGGCCTAGCCACTCTGCGGCATGTGGGATCTTCCCGGACCGGGGCACGAATCCGCGTCCCCTGCATCGGCAGGCAGACTCTCATCTACTGTGCCACCAGGGAAGCCCTCATATAGATATTGAGTTATTCAGGCTTTTGTTTTGTTTTTCCCAAGTACTTCAATTTCCCAATTGGGCTGATTTCAATTTTGTAAATAAATAAATAAATAAAAAATTACCTATAGATGTGGGTGTATTTCTGGCCACTCTATTGTGTTTTATTGATTTATTTGCCTTTATTTTTACCAACATCACACAGAAAAGATATTTATCTATGAAAAGATATTAAATTCCCAGTATGTGTGAGATGTGTTACATTTGCCAATATGGTTCACCCAATTTTATTTAGGTTTAAAAAATCTGATATCAAAAATATCAAAATGGCAGGCATTAATTTTATAACTGAGTATATTACTAAGGATATGAATAAATAATTATTTTCAGGCCTTTTTAAGATAAGCAAATTTCACACAAATGTTATTCTTGAATAAATATTAAGCAGGCTGATTGATGATACTTGATTTAGACAATGTTTTATTTGTCCTTCTGTGTCATGGGCCATTTGTAGCCATCAACTAAAAATGTTTAAAAAAGAAAAAAAGAGAAAAGAGTTTCTAGAATATTAGCCCCAATAGAAGATTTTAAAAGCAAGGAGAAATCCCTATCACAGCAACTTGCACAAAATAGGCAACAATAAATATATGCTGTATGAATCGATGCATGCATGAAAAAATGAATGTTCTTGAAATAAAGATTGCTCTGACCATAATCTACGATATTATGATTGACATAATAGCTACTTTCATATAATGGCAAAGGCTGATCATCCTGAGATAATATAACAATTTTAAGAAATATCAGATTTTGAAATAAGATATGAATATGAAATCTGTTTGTCTCACCTTTCACAACTATATAAGGCAGTATATATTCAAACTTTTATGTTTGTAAAATTTCTTTCAATCTCTTTTAAGGTGTCCTACATAAAAAAAAAAAGATCTGTCTCATATGGACTTATCTTCCCAACTCATTTTCCCAACTATTACACACACACAAAAGCAACAGTTTTCCATAAATCTTTCGATGGTTGGCTAATTCCAAGTCAGTTAGGTGCTCACAGTGTGATAAAATTATAATGTATTTCTCTTTCTGAAGTTTGGATTTAGTTCAGACCTTGGAATGTGGAATTACAGCAAAACAAATCTCACCATCTGGAGGTTTGCAAGTCATATTTTTTACCTTTTTTGTCACTGAATCTCTTTACAAATTCATAAGTACATGAGAATAAAGATACATTAGTCCCTGCAGTTTGTGAGTACAACAGACATTTATGACAAGTAAATTGCCAAGAAAACATTTACAATAAATATGATTTTGATGATAATTTGTACCTTTAAAATAGAAATCAAAATTTCCAGGCATCTAATTTTTATATTACAGACTTAGGAATAGACTCTTCTCATTTGAAGAATTAAGTGTGTTGATAATTACAGAGTAACAAAAACTTACCAGCTACAACTGACTGCACTGCTATAGAGCTCAACCCTATGGAAAGCTTAACTTTTTTCCCTAGTTGCTAATAAACTTCCCAAGTTGCTAAAAAGCTAACTTACAATACAGATGATGCCTCATAAAGACAGGTCTATATAACATCTTTGGGCAATCATGTTCAGATACTGCAGACTTTCAGGTTAATGAGAAAGTTGGGTGCAAGATCTGTGAAGCTTGAAATCAGTGAAATTTCAAAAAATAAATGTTGACAAGTTTTTCAAGGGTCTGTAAATATGATAGAAAAGCTTACCATTTGAAATTTTCTAATTGACTCAAAGTCATTCTCCTAACAACATTTTTGGTTAAAAGCTGAGGGAAGGTGAAGTTGGCATGGGTGGAGCCTACTTCAGAAAGTATAATCCTTCTTAATTTTAGCTAAGAGACCATTGAAACAGTTTAAATTCTATGGAAGGCAAAATATTTAGCCATTTCCTTTATTTCCCCCAGAAGTAATCAGGAGTCCTGGTCGTTATTCATTGGGCCTGTAATTAAATTTTGTTCAAGTAAGCAATCTGAGAAGATGTTAATTGAAAATTAGGACTTTTCAGATGTAGTTAACAAAAAAAGGCATAAAATAACACATGTGTACTCCCACAGTATCAAGACTTTGCTTTTCTGAATACTGCTCGTACCTGAACTCTGGAAATCGAGCAACAGAAAGCATTTTAGATATTCCTCTGTCAATTTCTAACAGAAGTTATTCATATATTCATTCATTCAAAAATAATTGTTGAGCACTGACTCAAAAGTTCTTGGTACTGTGCAAGTTGCTGGTAAAACAGAATAAGAAAGGACGCCCATCCTCAAGGAGATCACCAACTCATATAGATTCCAAATTAGTTATTGATATTTGCAACATGTTTTTATAGGTACTATGATAAAGATAATGAAAGCACAATGAAGAAAATCTGGTCAATCCTCCTTGAGAGTGAGTTGGTGAAAGCACACAAAGTTTCACAAAGAAGATGAAGCTTGAGCAGAATTTTAAAGAAACAAAAAAGATTTCCAAAGATGTAATATAAAGAGAAAGAAATTTGAGAATGAGGAAATGCACATGGGTACCTTCTTGACTTATGATAAAAATGTACGTTACAAAGCTACTTATGTCCTTTTGATATAACATTTCTACAGAGGGCATTGATATGTAGCCTAGTTTGAAATATTGTATGCCCTAAATTTAGGTGTGGGGACTATTGAAACATTTTCACTACCTTTACCTGGAGCCTATTAAGTATTAAGCAAACAAAATATAATCACATAATGTGGAACACTTTACTATGATTTTTGTGTGGTTCCTTAGAAAAGAATTTTCTCCATGCATAGGTGTTAATAGTCCGATCATGTACTTCAAGAACAGAGAATCATATTTCTAATGTGTTATTTGAATGCAATTGCGGGGTAGTTTTAGACTATAATCTTCTGAAATATTGTAGGATTTCTTTGCTTTAACCTGTGCACATTTGAGCTAATACATTTTGTTACTAGAATTTCACAGATCAAATTCACACAGTTGTTTGTATTCTCTCTTCCTCAGATTTACTAATTTAACAAATGATTGGTTAGTTTCCAATCATAACACATATATATGTAACTAAGTTTTTCTTATTTGGGAGGAAAAATAATGTAGTTTCTCAAAATATAATATTATGACCCTCAACTGCTAGGATTAATGGGTAAATTTGTCTTCTTTCTCCAGTCCCCAGCCTCCTTCCCTGGTATGTCCTTCTCCAGAGATAAGGGTGGGTGTCACCATTCAAATGCATTGCCTTGATGGTGGAAGACTATGAAAGTGATGTATTATCCTCCATAACTAGTTCTTTGTTGCTGTTGCATGTTCAAAAGATGGAGATCTGCTATCACTGTTGAAGCGTAAATTCCCCTTTATATTGTTCACCTTAAACTATTAATGTCTTCTGAAGATCTACAACTTTTCTGCAGTCTGTCTGGGCAGATCCTTCTTCTTACACTGCTTTCACTATTGTTGCGAAAGACCTTTGCTCTTTCCAATGCCATTCCTGTTGTGCTCTTGGTTTTCCTGAAAATTTAAACAAAAAATTCACATTTGTGATTGAAGGATTAAGTTAATAAATATTGATAAATCTAGCTACTTAAAAAAAAATTATGTACTCAGAAAGCTTACTCAAAACAGAAAGCATTGACCAAGAACTCTTATACATGAGCAGAGAATAACACATTTTTGGTGGTGTAGGCTGAGAACAGAAAAGTTGGCCTCAGTCATGCCTTTGACAGCCAAATAAGGAGAAATTTGGGGGGGGAAGGGGGCCAATATCCATATCTGAAGCTGTAGATTTCCTCAGGCAGATAATTTAGTTTCTTAAATATAAAAATAAATAAGATGTAATCTTTGGCACTACAGAAGCTTATAACTGCATTGAATATATGGAAGAATACAGAGTAAAATATAGTAAAAGCATATAGGTGGGAAGAGGGATGGATGATAAGTAGAGCAAAGTAGGTAGCAAGCAAGCAGGGAAAAAGGTCCCAAATTAGTACATGGCATTATGTTTTGGAAGCATGGCTTTAAATTCTGCCTCAGAAACATGGCATAGAGGATGTTGTCCATGTGCTCCTAAGATCTCCTTCACTTGACCAGTGTACCTCCCCCCAGCTTTTGACTGTTAACTCATAATTCCTTGCCTCTGCCAGAGCATTGCCCTCACCTGAACTGGATCTGCCTCTCTGAGGAGTTTTGCACCACAGCAAGATCCCAATGACAGATGGACTCTGGGATACAAAGATAGTGTCCCTGATCCTCTTGCCTCATGGTGGAACCCTCACTCTCCTCCTGAGAGCATTTCTTTAATGCATCACTTTTAAAATAAAGATCATCTAAGGCTCTGCTTTTCAGAATCCTATGTAAGGTGATGCCAAAATGCATTCTTGGAAACAGATTATAAGGACAGGTTTCTTAAGGTGGCTCATTTGCTAGCAGAGTGGCAATAAAACCCCTAAAAGGTAGGAAAAATATCAATAGGGCCTAGGATGCTGTAATAGCGACTGCTCAGACTTTCACCAATTACCTAGAACAGGCTGTTTATGGAAGGGAGTTCTCCAGCTGGTACAATATTTCTAACATTTCAGAGGTAAAATGTAAATAGTAATTATGAGAATGGTGGAACTTGATGGCTGTTGCTAAGTGTCATTGATGTACTGAAGAGAGAAAATTAGATCAATCTTGGGATGGTCAGAAAGCTTTCTGGGCAGCTGTTTTGGACACTCTTATTGCCCACAGCCAGAGGGAAGAACAGAGATGAAGACCAGGTACAGGACCAAATTATAAGACTGGGAGATCTGTAAAGAAGATGGAATTTTAGTCTAGACAAGTGTCCAAGGCCAAAAACGTAGCCTTAGTAAGAAAGGAGTGATCCTGAGACTTTAGACAGGATATGTAGGCTGATGCACTTGAGAACAGGGAGCCCTCAATTCACCTCATAGCCTCAGTACCAGCCCGCTCTACCTCTCACCTATGGAGAGGCCTCAAATGAGTCAGATGCCTTACAAAACATTGCTTGCCCTCCTCGGGATCTGCCCCACCTACCTTGTTCGTCATGCATAATTAGAGAATAATGTGCCACTCTGTCCGGTGAAATCATTTTCCAATTAGAGAAACATCTGGGCAAAAATAATAATTTGAGTAAATAGCATTTATTCTTAAAATGCAAAAATCACTGTGGGAAAGCTGACCCTTATTTATTGTACTTAGTATGAGCCATGCTAATCAGGCCAGCATTAAGCAAGTCTGACTGTAAAAGAGCTTGGCCTTCTATGGGAGGAGATGGATTATATCCCGAATGAGCTGCAAGATCCGGCTAACATGTATCAGCAGGAAAAAGGAAAATATGCCCAGGAGTGTATTCTGAGAGTGCTGGAACAAAGAGAACAGACAAGAGACTAAAAAATAGAGTTGTTTTTTTTTGTTTGTTTCTTTTTTTGTGGTACGCGGGCCTCTCACTGTTGTGGCCTCTCCTGTTGCGGAGCACAGGCTCCGGACGTGCAGGCTCAGTGGCCATGGCTCATGGGCCCAGCCGCTCCGCGGCATGTGGGATCTTCCCGGACAAGGGCACGAACCCACGTCCCCTGCATCGGCAGGCGGATTCTCAACCACTGCGCCACCAGGGAAGCCCCAGAGTTTTTTGATATGAGAATATTTTCTCATGATACAGGATTTAACATCCTGGCAAGGGGCTTGGAAAGTATTCCTAATACACTGTTGGGTTGGCCCTTAAGCTCTTGGAAAATTAAATGGCCCACACTAATTGAAATAGGGAAGCTAGAAATCTGACAGACTGGCATAAAGGATAAAAAACTCAAAGAATTGGGCATACTAGGTTGAGTCCACCATAAAAGATTGAAAACCTACAAGATGACAATTTGTCAAGATGAAAAGAAATGTGCTCATAAGGAGGACACCAGCATCACTGAGAACGCAGCAGTGGTCATCCTTTGTCCACAGGGCTGAGGAGGACATGCTCCCTTCTATCAGTGGGATGATAGGAACCCCGCATAGCAAAAGCCAGGTGGTGGCACTTCAGTGCCAGAAGAAATGTGGATGTAATTACTAAAATGAGCAGCAAGGTCAGAATAGCAGCCAGGGGCACCTGGCTTGCCGTGATCTGTGGAAATGCTAGTAGAACATGACATTCTCAGGTCAAAATAGATGGCTGCCAGCAAAAGAACTGAATATAAACAGGTTCCCCCCACTACCAGAAAGTAGAGGGTGCCTTTGAAAACTTTCCTAAGCTGAAGTGGCATACAGTGAAGAAGCAATCACCCTGGGGCACATCTTGCTAATTAATGCACAAAATAAATTGAGATAAAGCACAAATGCTCACACAGTTCAAAGCTCTGTCAGTGTGGTTTCGGGGAAGGAACTTGGCGGTGCCACTCTTGCTGCTCAGGGTGCACTGCCTCTATAACAGCTCCCTGAAAAACAAACACAACGCTATTTTTGCTTTTCACCTTTTTTGTAAAAGTGAAAATCCTCTTCAGATTTCTTTCGGTTAGTGAAAACAGGTACTAATATTGGTCTTTTGTAAAAGTGAAGTGGCATAAAGCAAACTTTCAAAAAGTAGGAGATACCTGTATATATAAACAAAGAAGAGGCAGAATGCTACCCAACGTAGAGTAAAAATCCTTTGCCTAGTTTCTAGAATTGAGCCTGTGTTCAGATATAGAACTATTTGACTAAAGGAGAGGTTGTGTCTCCATGAAGAAAGACCTTGCAACAAGAGGCAGATGACAATGTACGCTGTTGGTACCCCTTTACTGGGCCAGTGTACTGTTTCCCCAGATGTAGGGAGTAGTGGTTTCTAAGGGCTCACAGATGTCCCTTGTACGACATATTAGCTTTGAGGGAATGGGAACTGTATTGCTCAGGAGATAATATGCCCTCTGATCTCCAACTCCTGGGCTGTCAGAGGCTACTGACTGGCTGACACAGGGTACAAAGGGCTGGCATCTTGCTTCGATTGGGACCAACTGTGTGGTGCAATTGATGCTCCAAGATGAGCTTAACTTTCTTACCCTGCCTTACCTTGCTTTCTCCTAAAAGTACTCCCTCAATAAATACCTTCACAAGTGATTTCACAAAAGTCACTAGTTCAGACTCTTCTTTCAGAGAACCCAACTTTAGAACTATGCTGACAGTGAAAATCCTGTCTGTTCTGGAGCCAGGAGAAGAGGCCTGATGGCATGTTGTTGTACCCTGTGGGTCCCTTTCAGTGTTTAGTCCGCAGCTGAGGGACACTAAAAGTAATCCTGGCTCTCCCGGTTGATAGAGTATGCAAGTGATAGCTCCTCTACATACACCTTGGTTCCATCACCTGTAAAATTAAGCTATTAAGAATGTTTTTGGAATATTATATCCATGAAATATACTCATTACAAGACCTGGCTCAGAATAAGTGTTCAATACATGGTAGCTACTTTAATTATTTATTTTGTAATAGCTTTTACATGCTATTTCTTCATAAGACACCCTATAAGATTTATTAATAATAATTATAAACATTAAATGAAAGCTTATCTATGTGTTAGACACTGTCTTAAAGCATTTTACTTGCATCCATGTAATCATTTCAGTTACTCTGTGAGATTAGCAATAT
Source organism: Pseudorca crassidens (assembly GCF_039906515.1). Lineage (NCBI taxonomy): Eukaryota > Metazoa > Chordata > Mammalia > Artiodactyla > Delphinidae > Pseudorca > Pseudorca crassidens. The sequence continues at coordinate 91,190,794 of NC_090297.1, forward strand.
ACATATTTATGTTTTGCATATGAAGAAGCTGAGGAATATATGGATACATGGCTAGACCAAGTTCTCACAACTGGTGAGCAGTGGAAATGGGATAATAAGTGCAAACTCTGATTCCAGAGCCCACACTCTCAACCATATACTTTGCTGCTTCACTGTCATTTGTCCTAATGGTGACAAAAAATTTAAGAACTAATTTGAATGTAGATAGCATTTTTTAATAAAGAAAATACAAATATTGTGTCTCCCTTAATGCCATCATCATTTTCCTATCAATGCTTTTTTGGGAGTATTTAATCATTTGGATAGGCTACATCTGCAGCACAAAAAATCCCAGTAAATACCTTTTATTTTTACCATTTGGTTCCTATTGTGATGCAAAAGTGGTTTGGATAGGAAATATGTGACTATTATGTTTTAGCAGAGGAAATTTGGAAACAGCTTGGCACTAAATCTGCTTATGTAAGTCATATATTTTTCTATATAGAACTTGAAACTTTACAAATTCTTTCCTATGTGAAGATTAGCTTTTCAGAACTATTTTGTATTTTGATTTGTAGGAAGTTCTTTAAATAATACAGGAAAGAAAATGCCTTCCTTGATTTCTGCATCTTTTAAAAATTTCTTTTGATGATAGAAGCTAAGAAGCTGATGGTTAAAATTATATGATACATTTGTGGTCAATTTCATATAATCAACACATTTTCCTAGTTCTAAGTATACTATTGAAGGCATAGTTGTAATAGTAACTTAGTGTATGTGCCTACCATTATGCTAAGCAGCTAATCTGTATAGTAATACTATGAAGTAAGTATTATGACCCTCATTTTATAATGAGGAAACTGGGGGCTCTGGGGGTGCAAGGAAACCACCACAGTCACAGGGACTATGACACATCAAAGCCCATTCTCATTTTAATCAATATGTTATGCTATTTCCCTGAAGAAAAAGGCAGAATCACTCAATTTGTAAGAATGTAGGACATGTAGTAGACATATTGAGATGTAGTGGGTAGGAGAAGAAATACTGTATGTTTTCTTGTAATTGACTGACAGGACTAAAATAATTCAGATACATGCTTGTGATGTTTGAGCAAGTTACTTTCTATTGATTTCTTAAATGATGCAACTTTAAATCCTCAAACATATCGTCAATTCAATTAAGAAAAATCAGTCAAATTGTTTGTTTTGGGGGTCGATTTATCAGAAGGTTTAGAGGTGTATTCAAAGAGCATTGCATGGAATCATACACCTGGATTTGAATTGTGGCTTTTCTCCTTGTGATAATTCCTAACCTACTTGTGCTCTATTTTTGGCTTCTGTAAAATAGGATAATATTGCCTAACACTTATGGTTGTGGAGGAAATTAAAGATCTTGCATTTGGTACATGATAATTATTGCTACCATCATTATTAGACAGATTTTATATAAGTTTTATGACAACCATAATTCAAGAGTTTGGTGGGGTTTTTTTCCCCTATATTAATGGCATTATGCCACATAGAATCCAATCATTATTATCACCAAGGTAAGTGCATTAAAGTAACTATTTAAAATAGTCTTTGTTACTTTAGTACCTAGAAAGATCTTTGTATTAGTTTCCTAGTATTGCTGTACAAGTACCACAAACTACGTGGCTTAAAACAGCAGAAATTTATTCTCTCATAGTTCTGGAGGCCAGAAGTCTGAAATTGAGGTGTTGGCATAACAATGCTCCTTCCAGAGATTCTGGAGGAGGAGCCTCCTTGCCCCCTCTGGCTTCTGGTTGGCTTGCAGGTGCATCACTCCGATCTCATACCTCCAACATCACATGGATATTTTCTATGTCTATGTCTACATTTTCCTCTTTTCATAAAAACATCAATCATATTGGATTAAGGGCCCACCTGACTCCAGCACTCATTTTAACTTAACTAATTACAGCTGCGATGACTCTGTTCCTATATAAAGTCACATTCACAGGTATCAGGGGTTAGGACTTCATCATAACATTTGGGGACACACAATTCAACCTATAACAGTAAGTAACTTTTAAAAATTGTCAATGGCTCTATTTCAGTGAATCTAGCATTCCCCCTAGTCCTACTAGTCCTTGATTCAACCTGACATGAAATCAATCCCACCATTTTCACTTCCCCTCACCCCCAGACTCCCTTGGTTGTTACCAGTATGGTTGTGGGCTTCCCTCAGACCATATAGTCTTCCAGTTGCTACCTTGCATCACATACTCCCTGGATGATTCCTTTGTTTGGCATTTACTAGGATATTTTTCCCCAAATTATTACTTGTTGTAAGAATCACTAACACAGTTGTCATGTTGTGTCATTTGCCGATGTCTGAGAATAGATTATATCTGGAGAAATTTTTATTCATCATCAAAATGATGATTTACAGACCCTTAGATGATATGAAAATTTATCAATTTCCTGACATATATAAAATGCTCCACCATAGTCATATTTATTTAGTTTGGAATATTATGCACTCACATGCATACTGTAAGGGATATTATTGGTAAAACCAGAGATCAGTAAATCACCATGCTGCTACAAAGCAATGTCTTTATCCATAAAGTTTCTTGTCCTTCCTTCTGTGATATCATTTTCTTATTCACTATTTGTATATGTTGTGGAATAGATGTATATTTATTTACAGCTCCCATAAACTTGCCATATTTATGTAACTTTAGTATAGACTGCCTTATCAGTGGCTCAGATAATTTTTTATACTAAAAAAAAGTAAATTTCAAAACTAATTCTGGAGTAATTAAAGATTATTGTCTCATGAAAATAAATTATTTAGAAATAAATTCTTTATTTTTATGTTCAAAATATAGTTTTGGTCTCTCAAGCATTTTCCCTGCCAAGTGAACTATTTTTTTAGTAAACTCATCAAACAGATATCTGTACCAGCACCATGGCAAGCATTTGAGAGTTACATAGACATGTAAATCAGGGTCTTGACCTCAAGGAGATAAGATTCTATGAGGGGAGAATATGATGATATAAACTACCAATAGCTACATACTACAAGACAGAATGAAACCAGTGCTATAGAGACATGTGAGATGCTATAAGCGAAACAGAAAATGTGGTTTTATGATTCAGACAGAGGCTTCAAGTAGGAGAAAACTTTGAGGGGCTTTGCAAGATTAATGGAATTTCTGAAGGGGAGAACACTTCAGGAGAAAACACCAGCATGAACTCAAGTATTCATTAAATTCATCAAATATCTATGAAATGGATTTTCTGGGCAGCAATCTTTGTTTAGTACTGAGGTAGCTACTGAGATGAATTAGAAAAATAACTTGCTCTTAATGAATAGGTAGTCTTTACAAATATGAAATTCAGCTGAAATAACAGAAAAAAATCTCCTAGGGGCTGGATATATATTCAGTTTGACCAAAAAGATTGAATTCACCAAATCTTAGTGCAATTTCCCACTTCATTTGCCTATCATATTGCAGCCTAGGTAGGATATTTTATAATGAAAATTATTTGTTTCAGTTTATAGTGATGCTAAAGAATAATGATCCGTTACCCCAAAACAGACTGTTTGCTTTATTTCTATTTATTGTTCAGTTCTGCTTTAAACATGTCTCACTGTGGTATGTTTCTTTAACTTTTATAGTTTTTCTCTTTCTTGTCTTCATTTTCAAGTCAGAGCTAAACTATTATTCCTCACCCCCACTGTATAGTTTATTTATGTCTGTAAATCACTTTCTTCACAAATCTGTATTATTAGACATTTATTACTTTATATATCAGTCCTTATTAGATGGTGATTTCTTGTAAGACACATATTTAGTTTCATTTGATAAGAATATTTTTCCAAAAGTAAAATATGACCTTCCTACAAATGAACATGTATGAAATATTTTTATGTAACTCATTAGTTAATGAGGGAACCAGTTAAAGTTAAAACTGGTTCAAATGAGACTCCAAAGTACAGACTTACATATAGGCCATTGAAATATGAAAATGAATTTGCCGATAGGTGCAAAACTGATCAATATCCACAGGGTGGAAGTTAATTTAATATCCATGGGCCAAATTGGATCTCTATGGACAAGAATTGCTTTCATTACTATCAGTATTTTTATACCTTATTGAACTGTAAGATCCAACCCAAGAGAAGACTCAGACATCTATTAAATCAGAAACTTAGAAGTATCTGCTAGAAAATGCTCTACTTTCTGTTGAAAGGACACACAGTCCTTTCACCCATTTCAAAGGTTTCAAAGGTTTTTACAATGAAACATATGTCTTTTTTACCTTTATGTGGTGTTCAGTTGATTACTTCATTGTTGAATAAATGTATTATGTTTATTTAGCTTCTTTCCTAATAGGGTAAGGAGAATTCTACCTAAGACAAATATTAGTGTAGCAAAAGAGCCTTCGAACTATTATTAAAAGAGTTAGAGTCCCAACTCTGTCATTAAGTAGTTATGTGATATTGGGCAAATCTTACCTTCTTTGAACTGTATTCCTTTTGTCTGTAAAGTGCAGATAATAATATGAGTTCTCAAAACTTACTTTGAAAACACAAGATTAAAAATGTGATAATGCTTTCTAAATTTTAAAGTGCTTATCTAAAAGTGAATTGTTATTTTTATGGTATTTACTATCAGGTTTTCTCTGTAGTTGTACAGCCCTTCTATTTTTTTTTTTTTAATCCACTAGTGTACCATTAACTAGATCGCTGTGAGAATGATGCCTCTCAGAAAGAAGGAAAAAAATCTAACAAATGCTTCTGCATTTAACCCTATTTTAAACTCTATAATAATCTTAGAATAACTACTTGCTCTTTTGGAAGTTTTCCAACATAAATACATGAATTAAAGCTTTAGGGATTTATCTTTTTCTTCACAGAAGGTTTCATGCTATGAGCAATACTTTAAAGATGTCTAGGCCTCTAGCTCAATGTGCACTCTAAATACGGAACACTGGGATATGGTTTTTATTCTGATCTACTTTTGAAAATAGTTTAGTGAAGAGAATGATTTTCATAGATTTCTTCTTTATGCCAAATTTAATAGAGGTCTTCAAAGAGCAATCACTTCATTTAAAGGAGAAAATAGATTTTTGATCTCTTATACACCTGCTGGTTTGTGTGAAATGCTGTTTTCTCTAGTATATAGTTTTTTTTTTTTTGGCTAGTTACTAATGTGAAAGGGGTGGAGTTGATAATATTTTAAAGATTTTAAATAAAATTGTAAAGGCTCCTGAGGCAGAAAATTCATGTTTTATCTGCATGAGATACTTTTGAAGGCTTTCATCTATAATAATCCTTTCATCATGAGGTGATGAGTTGGAAAAGAGGAGTTGATGTGAAAAGAATTCAAAAGATGATACAATAGAAAAAAGCTGATAAATAAAAAGCACTGAACCCCTGATTAGTTCACAAGCTTACTTTTAGGTCATAATATTTGAATACCATGGATCTCTGCTTTCCTCTTCTTTCCTTTCTTCTTCTCCTTTCCCCTGTGAACCAACATCTATACTATTTCTCAATACTGACCACAAAAAGAATAGGGGGGAACTAAAAAGTGTAAATTTAATTAAACTGATGAGATAAAGGCATCTTAATATTATTCCATAAAAGTATATCAATGGAGAAAAGGAGTAAGAAAGAAGTTAGTGATAAATATAGTTAATCTCTATTCTTTCCTCAGTGGATTCTAGTGCATGTACTACAGAAAGAAGACTCAAATTTACTGCACCTTAGCTTAGCCCTGTAGACAACTGCCTAAACTGAGTTACCCTAATAAAGAAGAGCGTAAAAAAGTAACTGTAATAGCAGGTAACACAATTTTCCCTTTTATCTCAGATTTTTAGCAGATCCTCCAGAAGTCAGTTTAGTAAGTGTGAAGTACCCTCACATACTGAAGTGAGATTTCAGGTTATCTATGAAAGATGTTTAAAGAAAGTCTGAAACCAGACTATCTGAAAATCAAGGTTCATCACTCACCACCTCCAATAACGGAGATGGCATGGAATGTATTGGAGGTTTGATGAGGCTATTGAGAGACTCTGTTTAGAGAGTATAAAGTGTACTGTGTGGTTCCCCATCCCTTGGAAAAGAGGAAATTAGCAGACTGGGGAGGTTAAGAGAAGTTTTGGCATCAGCTAACACTCAGAAAGTATCAACAACATGTACTCCCACACATGCACAAAATTGCATGTCTTTCTTTTTTATGTCTAGTTTTTTGCTAAAAAGCAACTAAATAAATTCTTTTTGGATTCTAACAAAGGCCACAAAGGACAGTACTTTTTCAGCAAATAAAAATTAGTGAATATTTTTTTGTAATTAAAAACTTACTTGAAGTGTCTAGTCAATGATAGTGATTCAATAAATATTTGTTGATTGATGAATAGATGTTGGATTTTAGATTGAACTGGCAAACTGGCAGGATAGCCCCAGAAAAGCATATCTTCAGGGAATTAAGGAGCGTCTAATGAAGGAATTGTCTTAAGGAAGGAAGTAACCAGAGATGAATATCTAAACCTTGTAAGAAAATTGAAGTCTGCAGATAAGAATCTTGAGAAAAATGCCAGTTGCCATTAGAGTTCATTCTAGCTATGTTGGACTTATATCTGGTTCCCAGGGAGAGCAGGGACTGTAAATAAAAACCAAAAGAGAAGTTTTACCTACCTCTGAAATGCATTGCGAAGCCCTCTAAAAGAGTACAATACCAAGGAGAATCCTATTCTTCTTGTCTACAACTCTCTCCTCTCTCTTGTCCCTGCTCTAGGATGGCATGGGCCAACACAAAGCTTTAGCATTCTGAAGGCTCAAAGGAGAGATACTGACGCTGCTGAATAGCTGACCTGATAACAGCCCCAAGTGGATGAGCACCGATTCTCCTGGACACGGTGCACTGGGGAGAAAATAAGGGAGTTTTCTTGATGCCTAGAAGAATGCTTGGACATTGGAGAATTTCATTTGAGAGGTGCAATGTTGGGATTAGGCATGGCTTGAAGGATTTCTAGGGACTTGACAGAGGGCTGAAGACAACAGATTGGGGAAAGAACTGGCATAATATAGATACCTAGTTTAAAGTGGATTTACACATACCCCATAGAATGGTGAGGTATGTAGAAATGCTGTTTACAGAGAGTAAGCTCAGTTATTTTGTTAGCCTGATTTTTTTTCAAATCTCTCAAAGAAGCGGGGAGGTTACAGAAACTGAGTTGACCATATAAGGATTTATTTTAGCAGCATGAAATAAATTAGTTATTTTCTAAGTGCCATCCTTCTACAATATTTACATGGTCAAAATTCTATTCTATTACAATTTCTTGTTCCACAAAAGAGGATTTATAAGGCAATGAAACCCTGAAAATACTGTCTATCTTAGCCTAATATGTCACTAGCTAGTTAAAAAAAAAAAAATGGAAAACGGCTAAAACAAGCACTTGTGGCTCCATGCCCAAATGTTTTATTTCCCTTAAAAAACCTGTTGGAGATAAACACCTGCATATTTTCCAACATGATCTCATTTTATAATGGGTGTTTGGTGAGTAGACTGTGGTTCCAGATGTCATTGTCTTTCCATTCTCTGGCATTCAGAAAAGTATCATTCGCATGACAAATGAGTGCACCAATCTTGGTAAGGAAGGGCCATTCTGCTGTGGGAGGATATGCAGAAAGGGACCTGCAGCTGAAGCCAATTTAGCATAACTCCTCTCTGCTTGGCTAGCTCCTTTTGGGCTTCTCTTTGTATCTATGGGGTAGAGGCTCTGAATGTATTGGTTTGTATTGCAACTGTGGCAATAAACAGTAAGCTAAGAAATTCCTGCTACTCTTTGAGTTAAATCCGCTTTTATGTTAGTCATCCAACAGAGGCTTCTGCTATATAAATGGAGCACACTATTTATGAAAAACTTAAAGTGAGTCAGTGATGACATATCTTAATATTCCTCTAGTTCTTTTGAAGCATTCATGAAAATTGAAATACCAGGCCCCATAGATCTGAACAAATTTTGCACATATATAATCCATTCTTAATACTTTCCTTTCCAAAAGTCTGTACTGTAGGCTAAAGGAAAAAATAAAACCCAAACCCCCTCAAATAAACAAACAAACAAAGCACCTTTGTATCAAAAATTGAAATTGATCAGGTATGCAGGTATCAGATAGACTCTCTCCAATCTCTCACTTCTCCACCACTACTTTGCTTCAATGTAAACACACAGAACAAAATTGTGTAGAAAATATTTATGAAAATACGCTCTTTGGTCTTAAGTGTGCAGAGAAGTGAGAACACAGCTGTTTGTAAATGGTATTTTCTATGTGAGTAGTTGAACAAAGAAAATAAACAGGTAAAATGGATAGAGACATACATAGCTGAGAGTTGAAACAAAGAGACTTTAAAAGCCACATTTGAAATCATAGGAAAAGAAAAATGTTTCCAGCCAAAATGCTAGATAGATGATACTGTTTGCAATCTTCATTTATTCACTAAGTAAATCTTAGTAAACCCTTACCAAGTATAAACTGCTACTCTGGACAGTGGAAGTAAATTTCCTGTCCTCCAAGAGATTATAAACTTCTTGGGGAGAGAAAAGTTCTATGTATATGAAACAACTGACAGCTATGATTTTTTTATTATTAAAAGAAAAGAGATTCTAAAATGCTCACAAAGCAGATTAAGTGCATTTAAGAATTTATCTATGTCCAAATTTAATTTAAAGGGCCATAAATTTATATTTCTAACCAAGATTTATTTTCTAAGTTTCAAATATCCAACTGTACACTCAACATCTCCACTTGAATGTTTCAAGGGAGCATAATATTCAACATGTTTAAGAACTAACTAGTTATTTTATAATGAAAATAACTCCTGTTTCAGTGTTTTCTGTCACACTAACTGATTCAGTTGCACAAAATAAAAATCCTGTGTTTCTTTGCATCAGTTCATCTTCCTCACTCACATGTCTAATTCACTATCAATTCTTGTCTCTTCTGTTAAACTTCTTAAATCTGGGCATGTCTCATTCTTTGGTGCCACCACTCTATTCCAAGCTATGATATTCTATTATTTAGATTCTCTGTTGACCTAGAAACTGGTCTTTTCTTATCCACTTTGGACTTTTCCCCATTCTTTCTCTGTACTGCCAGCAGAGTAATTTTTTCTGAAAATACAATATAATGTGTTATCTCTCTAAAGGAAATCTTTCAATGTCTGCCATGCTCCTAGGATAAAGATCAAATTCCTTAATAAAGCAGATCGGTTGATTTCTTAGGAACATGTGATAGAAAATGTGGCTCAAACTAGTATTAGCAAAAAGAGGATTTTTCAACCTTGTTTACATAAAACTCTAGGGAAATGGCTCACCTCAGTCACAACTTGTTCCCCTTCCTCTATGCAGCAGAGCCTAGATGTCTTGGGCTCCCTGATACCCTCATTTGATGTTAATAAGAAACAATTATATGTCATGTAAGCCACTGATATTTTGAGGGCTTTCCCCCTATAGCTTAACCTAGTGAAAACTGAATATATAATTCAGTTCTATAAATAGGGTATCTATAAATATGTTATCTGCCATAACAAAACACCAAAATATGTGGCATTGGTTATAGATGCAGAGGGAAGGCAGTGAGAACACTCTTATAAGAGGTTAGAAAAAGGAAGATCACAGGATTCTATTGTGAAATATTTGCTAAAATGTTCATTTGGAAGGCAGAATATGTAACTTTGAGCTTTAGTTTAAAAGATTTTGATCAAAGTAATGGCAGCCTGAGTTTGTCATTATTTGCTCCATTTGGAAAGATATTTCAAGTAAGAAATGAGCTCAGGAGAAAAATGGTTTTCATGTGAAAAAGAGGGGAGAATACAGAAACTTAGAGACTCACAGAGTTGAAAATGCATCTGTTCTTTATCTCAGCTGTTAAAAGATTTTCAAATTAAGGTCAAACCCAAAGGTAAAAACCAAATCAAGGGTATGGTCATAGAAACATAACCTCTGGACAAAGACAAAATCAAAGGAGTAAATGTCAGATTTTCCTTATGTCTGATTTTATTAAGTAGCCTTCAATAAATCCTTTCATTTTGACAAAATTTCTTAAAGATGAGAATGCACTGTTGTGGTCTCATGGAAACCTGATAAACATGAAGACCCGAAATTAAGTCTAGAAAGAGTGACAGAGGTATATCTCAGGAAAAATTGAGAGTTTGCCTATTGTCATATACCACTGACTAGAATCAAAGAGATAAAACCAGCAAACTTTTTGAGAGAGATGTATCACCAAACTGTTATGTATCTTGATTAAAAAGACTGTAAAGATGTAAAATTTCCCATCATCCCTCAATTCTCCACAGGTAGAAAAATTTGCTCAATGGCAAGGAAGGCATACCCCAATGCTGCCTTTTTTTTTTATCTTTTTATTTTATTTTGAAATATAGTTGATTAACAATGTTGTGTTAGTTTCAGGTGTACAGCAAAGTGATTCTGTTATACATATCCCATTGCCTTCTTAAACCAGGCCAAGGAGGATATTCTCAAAGGCAGGGCTAAGTACCTTGGAGTACCAGGGACAGAATTTTTAATTCTATGGGACATAACTGGAGCCTAGTCAAATAACATTCCCTAAGTTAGGGCCAATCTTACATTTGCCCAGTGGGATTTCAGGATTTCTGAGAATGAGTGATTACTGTGAATATATATCTTTTCTGTTTTTATGTGAATATTCATTGTGATTATCCTGTCCTTTTTCCCTCACTGTACTTTGGGTATACAGGGGAGCAGATAACCTGTATTTTTAATTGAAAGTTTTTTGATTCAAGAGAAGCTCTAACAGCATCTAATTTGTATCCCAAGATCTTGGGCTTCGATCCTATTTTTACTTCAACAAAAGACATTTGAATGCTTTGGGGAGGGAGTGAATGTATATTTTCCTGCAGAATGGAAATGAATACTATGGTAGGGTGTATTATTGGTTTACCATTATTCATTCCCTTCCCATGTTAGCCATGCTTCCCGGAACCACTGTCTCTGGGCTTGGCCATGTGGCACACTTTTGCCAATTTGATATGAACATTTGTGACTTTTCAAACATCTGAACACAGGTTTAACTGCAGCTGAGTGACTTAACTGGGCTCCTCTTATTCTACTGCTCCTCCATGAACACTCTTCCCAGATAGATGTTCGGCCCTCAGCTCCGATTCTGGTTGAGAAGACATATGAAGTCAAGCCTAGCTCATCCAAAGCAGAGCCCAGCAGAGCCACAATTGAGCTGTGCACCTCATGTAATGTATATGAGAAATGAATAGCTGTTACATTGTTTAAAAAATTGTTCCTAATACTGTATAACCCAGAAAATACAGATTTCCAATATTTCAAACTTTAATAAAATGAGAAAATTGTTATAATACTAAGTGCTCATAGCAGGGTATAAATTTGTATGTACAGAATGATCCCAATTATATAGAAAAATATTTAGAGATATATGTGTTTATTACATGATAGAAAAACACTAAAATGTAAACAATTGTTATTTTTTAAATAGTAGATTTAAGAGAGATTTGGGGCTTCATATTCAGAAGATCTAGATTCAATCCCAGTTCAGCCACTTACTATCCATATGATTTGGAAATAAAAAATTTAACTTGCTTTCCTTTAACCATATCTGTGCCTATCTCACTGGGATATTGTGGAATTAGGTAAAATGTGAGTGTGTATTAATATGTATAAAAAAAATTAGCACAGTACTTCAGAGTAACCTGTAAATAAATGTTAACTGTTATTATGATTGTGATTTTGATATTGTTCTTATGATAATTTCCTGTATTTCCCAATTTTTTAATATTGGATATATGTTACTTTTAGTCAGAAAAAAAGTCAAAATCATAAAGGTAGAAAAATTAAACTGCCAAGTCCCTATATAAAAACATCATAAAATACTAAATAGCCTCTCGATGATAAGGAATTGCACGTAGTCAAAGGAATAGTGAGCAACTAGCAGACAAGCCAGAGCAGCAGTGTACTATTCTGATTAACAGGATATGGTCATCAGCAAAGCTGACTGATTAATCTCCATGTATTGTAAAGAATAAGTTGAAAGTGACCTAGAAATGAGAAAAAGGACAGAGGAGTCATTGCAAAAGATGTCCCTCTCTGGAAACTTAAGAACAGTCTTTGTACCCAGTGGGATGCAGTTTGATGAAGTCCTGGCTTATGTGCTAGGAAAAATACCTAATAAAGACTTGATGCCTGCAGAGAGGGAACAGGCTGAAATCTAAGCTCTTACACTTCTTTATTGGGAAACAACCCAGAGACTGTGAATTTTTAGCAGAGTTAGAGGATGTTGTAAGTATAGACACAAGGTCTCTAAGATCAAAAGGGTCTTCTGAGGTCAAATCTTCCAGAAACTTGCTGGGTCAGCAGTGAATAAAACAGAGCTAGGATGTTTTTTATAAGAACTAGAAGTGTAAATATGAGTTATAAGTATGTTCAGAATCTAAAGATTGTGGTAGAGGAATAGACATTAATATTCATAAATCATTTTCATAATACAGTATATTCAAGAATAAGCAACATATCTTTATTATACAACTTTTTATACTAGGCACTGTGAAAATAGCACTCAATAAGGAGCCACAAAACCATTTAATTCGGCTCCTAAATTGCATCATGACTTTGTATGTGATACCATATTGGGATGTCAGATGCTTCATTTATAAGAAATTATGGGGGCTTCCCTGGTGGCGCAGTGGTTAAGAATCCACCTGCTAACGCAGGGGACACGGGTTTGAGCCCTGGTCCGGGAAGATCCCACATGCCATGGAGCAACTAAAGCTGTGCGCCACAACTACTGAGCCTGTGCTCTAAAGTCCACGAGCCACAACTACTGACGCCCGCGCGCCTAGAGCCCTTGCTCCGCAACAAGAGAAGTCACTGCAATGAGAAGCCTGCGCACTGCAATGAAGAGTAGCCCCTGCTTGCCGCGACTAGAGAAAGCCCGTGTGCAGCAACAAAGACCCAACGCAGCCAAAAATAAAATAAATAAATTTATAAAATAAAAAAAATTATGGTTGCATTACATAATCTTTTACGTCCCTTCTCTTTCTAACCTTTTCATATTCTTTAATTTCTTCAACATCTTGATACCAAGGCATATTTCACTGAACATTAATATGTAACTACAGGTAATTGATGCCTAAAAATAGGCACCTTCAACATTGAAGTGTAATATTAAACACAGTTTACAAGTCATGTGAATGCAACTCAATGAATTTTCAAAAGTGTATAACCACGTAATCATCACTCAGATCAAGACACAGAATATTATCAGCTACCCAGATATCCCTCTCATATCCCCTTTGAATCACTCCCTTTTCCCAAGGGTAACCACCATACTGTGTTACAATAGCAGAAATTATTTTTGTCTTGTTCTTGAACTTTATAAAGATAGAAACATACAGCATATCTTTTTTTTTTCTGCCTAGCTTTCTTCATTAAATATTAAAGCCATCATATTTTAACAAGGACATTTAAAACAATAAGTAATATTTTAGTTGAGATGGCACAGATGGAAAATGGTTGCTTTACTGTTAAAGTCTAAAACCTGTAATCTAAAACGTACCGTCCTCTTGCTTTTTGACCACCTAGAGGGGTGGGATAGGGAGGGTGGAAGGGAAGGAGATGCAAGAGGGAAGAGATATGGGGACATAAGTATATGTATAACTGATTCACTTTGTTATAAAGCAGAAACTGACACACTATTGTAAAGCAATTATACTCCAATAAAGATGTTTAAAAAAATAAAATAAAGCAGAAAGTTAAAAACAAAAATGTACCATCTTCTAGTAGCTGTTTTCTCACATATTTGTAATTAATCTCAAATAAAACAAACAAAAAATAAGTTGAACTAATAGCTGAACCAAACAACTTAGTCCATTCTCTCAATTTGTATAAGCAAAGTTACACTTCTATTAATTTAAAATGCCTTCTGAAACTATTAAATTTTACTCAGTTCGACAAAATTCTTGATGTTTTTGCTACATGGAATGTATAATATTAGGAGGCAAGAATGAGCAGAAAGGTAAAAAGATGTGGTTTCTACTCTTAATGTAAGCTTATAAAGTATTTTAAATCATGTAATGTAAGCTTAGACAAAGTATTTGTCTAAGTAGACTACATGAATTGCCAATACAGTTACATGTTTTGGTAAAAGGTGAGGAATTAATGAACAAAAATGGAAAAGAGATCTGATAACTTGCTGGGGAGTACAGAGAAATAGTTTCAAATGAACTGGAAGATTCAGGGAACTCTAGAGAGATGCCACTGGAGCTAGAAATTGGAGATTGTGATAGATTTTAAAAGATGGAGAATGGGGGTGGGCTAAACCAGGGGATTATGCTTTCCAGTCAAAGGGGACAACCTAAGCAAAAATAATTTATCAGTTGGGCTTCCCTGGTGGCGCAGTGGTTGAGAGTCCACCTGCCGATGCAGGGGACATGGGTTCATGCCCTGGTCCGGGAAGATCCCACATGCCGCAGAGCGGCTGGGCCCGTGAGCCATGACCGCTGAGCCTGCGCGTCCGGAGCCTGTGCACCACAATGGGAGAGGCCACAACAGTGAGAGGCCCACATACTGCAAAAAAAAAAAAAAAAAAAAAAAAAAAAAAAATTATCAGTTATCTATTACTTCATAACAAATATTCCAAGAAGAAATTCCACCTGTGGATGGCAGCATCTGCTCCTGCCTAAAAGTTTCCAGTCTGCAGGCCTTCCCTACAAATGTCAGACTCACCAGCCTCCATAATTACAAAAGCCAGTTCCTAGAAATAAATCTCTTTATATATATATATGTGTGTATACACATGCACATGTATATACATAATTATAATATATATACATAATTTTAAAATATATTTACCTGATATACCTGACATAACCTGACCCTCCCCTGGTACTATTCCTTGGGGAAAAATGGAACACTGGGGAGCTTGCCCTTATTTTTGCCTTTCGTTTCCATTCTCTCAGTGAGGGAATAAAAGCTTGATTATTACTTCCAAAAAACAAAAACAAAACAAAAATAAAAACAAAAAAATACTCCTAAATTTAGTGGCTTTAAACTTATTTTAATACTTAGGTATTTGCACTTTGGGCAGGGGTTATCTGGTGTTGCTTGCCTTTGCTCCAGGAAGCTTTAACTGAGGTAAATCCACTGTCAGTATGGCTCACTGTCATAGTTGGAAGGTAAGTGCTTACAGTCTGCTGGAAGCTCAGTGGGGCTGTAGGCCTGAGGGATGTCTGACGGCAGTGATCCAAAAGTGAAGATTTCAAGAGAACAAGGCAAAAATGCAGGATATTTTTATGGTCTAGCCTTGCAAGTCATATAACATCACTTCCACCATGCTGTAATGGTCTGGGTTGTCACAAAAGCCCACACAATTTCAAGGAGCTAGTACCTAGACTCTACCTCTTGGTGGGTTAATTTCTAATTTCTAGAAAACATGTGGCAGAGAGCAGTATGGTGCTTGCTAGGGGCTATAGGGTGGGGGAAATGAGGAAAGGTTAGTAAAATATTGCAAACTTCCAGTTATAAGATAAAGTCTGACCATTTATATGTATAGCATGTATAGTGTGGTGACTATAGTTGATAATACTGTCTTATATAATTGAAATTGGCTAAGAGAGTAGATCTTAAGCATTCTCACCAAAAAAACCCCCAGAAAAGGTAAATATGTAAGATGCTGCATGTGTTAACTAGATGTGAGAATTCTTTCACAATGTATATATAATACCAAATCATCACATTGTGCACCTTAAATACATTATAATTTTATTTGTCAATTATTCCTCAATAAAGCTAAATAAAGACATAGAAAACATGTAGGACAGGAGCATTTTTGTGTTCTTCTTTGAAAAAGAAAATATGCCACTGATGCCATTTCTGTCCTCTGACCACAATAAATATCGTTCTTCACGTTTATAAATTCTCCCCTCCTCCCTCAACCCCTCCACATTATCACTGTATTATGGAATAAGCCTCACACTCAGACTTCAGGTTTCTTAGTTCCATGTGTACTATTTTTTTTTACTTAAAAAATCAGTGAACTAAAGAGATGATTATGACCTCTCCATACACTCAGCCCATAATGATAGGACTGGCATAAGACAATCAGTATAGACATTCCTGCTCAAAACAAAGGGAAATAGGAGGTTCACAGCAGTCCCTGGTCCATGTCAATCCTAAAACCCAACTGGGCACATACTATATCAGTTTCTTGATTATGGATAATTACTACTCTGACTGTTGTTCTCTGGGATCTTGGTCTGTCTGCCTGAGATCTTATTTCATTCTTTCTTTTCCATAAGAACAACAAACAAACAAAAATTAAAAAAACCTGAGATTGAAACTGAGTTACCTTCTCATCCTGCTTCATGTCCATAAAATGATGGAGATTCAAGGACCTTTATCCATTTTGTACTGTGTCTGTCCTTTTTAGTACAAGCTGACAGTACTTCCGCCAATATATTTCTCTTAAAATGTTGTGGATTATTCTATGAATCTTACTGTGATTCCCTCCTCTAGACAGATCCACAACCTTATGAAGCTGTTGTGAGACAATGTATCTAAGATTCTTAGAAGTTCTGTTGTTTAGTAGAGAGAATCTGTGAATCATTTCTTTATGATCTTTAGGGGACCCTTTGTCTGAAAGGCTCTATGAGTCCCAGACTTATATCTTTCCGAGGGCTTAAAAAGGATCCTAGATTCCCACTCAGGATTTGATTAGCCTGAGGTCCTTTCTTAATCTGAAAATCATTTGTCAAGATTATCTAAAAATGAGAATCAATTTTATTTTTTAATCCAGTACATCTTGGCTTTTTTATATTTAACAGATTCTCTTTAGCTCATTTCTATCTTCCTACATTTTGCCAGGAGCAACAAGAAAAATACAGGCATTACTTTCAATATTTTGCCTTTAACTGTGCTTAGCTGTATCATCACAATCATCAAGTACATTTCCTGTTATCTACTTTCCTGCAGGTGACAGAGTTGGCAGTCTTTCTGTCACACAGATCTCCTTCCCCTCAATTTTTAATATCACTTTTCTTACTTTCCTGTAAGTCTTCACCAAGAGCCTCCTTGAAGCCCTTCAGGGCCTTAGAGTTTACTAACAGTCTCCTCAAGCCCTTCAAGCTTCTGCCCGCTGCTCAGTCCCAAAGACAATGCTACTACATTTGAGGATTTTTGGGGCAGCAACCTAGATGCAGGTGCTAAAATCTATTACAGCTCATATTCCTGCATAATAACCACCCCAACATTTTATTACCACACACATTCTATGAATCAGACATTTGGGAAGAGGCTAGATGAATGGTTCTTGTTTGAGTCTCTCATGAAGCCATGGTCAGATAGTAGCTAAAATGGAGGAGTTGGAAGCTGGTTGGGCATTTCTCTCTCTTCACACAGTCACACAGATTCTCCGTGTTTTCTCCATGTGGGGTAGTTCGGGCTTCCTTTCCATGTGACAGCCTCAGGACTTCAGCATGAGTGTTTCAGTAAGCAAGGTGAGCAATGCATAGTCTTTTCTTACTTAGCCTTGGGGATCATGCAGCATGATATCCATCACATTCTATTGGTTATAAGTAAGTCATAAATCCATAGATTTAAGGGGAAGGAAATTGGATTCCACACGTGAAGGATGTGTCAAGTTTCTAGAACAGAGTTTGACAAAGTTTCTGCAAAAGGGCAAAGAGTAAATATTTTAGGCTTTGCTGGCCACATACAATCTCTGTCACATATTCTTAATTATTTTATAACTGTTAAAAATGTGGAAAAAAATCCTTGCTTGTGAGCAGTAAAAATCAAAAGAACAAGGTGGTATAAATCTAAGCTGATTTTCTTCATACTCTGTAGCTTGGCAAGTTCCGTTCTAGAAGAACATGTGGGATGAAGGATATTGTTGCTGCAGCATCTTTAGAAAATACTGTATGCCACAACAATAAATATGAAAGAGACTCTCAGACAAGATGACCACTGGGGCTGGATATCAGAGTGTATAAAGTAGAGTAGAAAATTAGACTCAGTGTAAAGAATAATAGACCATGCATACTTAATAATGTTTTAATATTTTATTCTACACATTCATTGTCAGTTCTTATGTCCATATTTATAAAATAGCTTCTAAGTTCTGGAGGCTGTATGAGGCATTGGTAATATACAGGTAAGACTAAGGTATGGACCCTATATTTGAAGAGTTTACATTCTGTTAGAGGGACACACACATAGATACATGATAGAAAAGCATGATCAGTGTTGTAGGAAACATTTATGCAAAATGCTGCCAGAGACTAGTGCATAGAAGGAAAATTAGTTTTGTCTTGAGGGATGACTTCAAAGAAGAGGGAGTATTTGAAGGATGAATTTAAGTTATTAAGCATGGAAAGGGAAAAAAGAAAGAAGAAATGCAAAATAAAATAGATATGAAAATACATGCTAAGGATTTCCCTGGCGGTCCAATGGTTAAGACTGCACTTCCACTTCAGGGGGCACCGATTCGATCCCTGGTCAGGGAAATACGATCCCGCATGGCACGTGATGAGGCCAAAGATAAACAAACAAAAAACCCCAACAAAATGGAAAATGCATGCTATATTCAATGAAATGTTATTAGGTTAGGATTGCAAAGTTTTGAATAACTGGTGTGAGAATAGTAAAAAAAAATAGATAAAACCAGTTTAGGAAGGATCTTCAATAGCATACTAAAAAGTTTGAGGCTTTTGACCAGGATTTTCAGACCCTTTATCTTGAATTCTTAGGATTCATCAGAGGTGTTCCAGAATGTAGTGAATAAGAAGATTCATGGGGTGAAACTCTAGACCCTCCACCCTCTACCACTCCCATGCCTGCTTTGGCTCAAGAAACTCTCTTTTTATCTATGGACTTCATTGCAGAGAAAACAATAAAGAGTCATTGTTAACATGATAAAATAAACTGATAATCACTGCTATATGCAAAGAGGAGCCATCAAGTGTTTTAAAGAAGGGGAATAATGTGCTGAATTATGGGTTTTTTTAACTTTTTTTAAAAAAATTGGAGTATAGTTGCTTTACAATATTGTGTTAGTTTCTGCTGTACAATGAAGTGAATCAGCTATATGTATACATATATTGCCTCCCTCTTGGACCTCCCTCCCACGCCCATCATCCCACCCATCTAGGTCATCACAGAGCACTGAGCTGAGCTCCCTGTGCTATACAGCAGGTTCCCACTAGCTATCTATTTTACACATGGTAGTGTATATATGAATTATGTGTTTTAAAGTGCTATTCTGATGATCTTGTGGAGAATGTGCAGTTTGGAGGAAGTAGACATGGAAAGCAGGGACACCAGTTAGGAGGCTGGTGAGTTGAAAAAGCCTCAGTTAAAGGCAGTGGTAGTGCAGTTTATAATAAATGCATTTAGGAAACATTTTTAAGGTAATGCAGAAAAAAACTGGATGTGAATTAAAAAGGGAAAATGTAGCCAAATAATGATTCATAAGATAATTGCAAAATTTTCTCTGATGCAAATAGCATAAGAAAAGCAGGTTTGGAATTTAAGGAAGGTAATGAGATTCATTATGAGCATATTAGGTTTGAGATATTTTCAGAACAATAATACTTAGTAAGCAGTTGAAAATACAAATTGGAGCATGAAATAAAAGTTAGAAAATCTTCAACAGAATCCAGATAAAGACTGGAGAGCAGATGACATGCCCATCGGACAAGTGTAACAAAAAAGAAAAATGAAACAAGACTGACCCCTAGGGAGTCAATCATTTAAGAGGCAGTGAAAGAGAGTAAAAAGAATAATTGAGAAACAGAGAAAAAGGATCAGGAAAGATCAATCAAAGAATCCAAACTAAAACAGAACATGAGAAAGAAGTAATCAACAGAATCAAATTCATCAGAGATGAAGTAATGTAAAATAACTCAAAAGAAGCCACTAGTTATTGGGATGAGAAAGTCATTAGGGAGTTTTGCAAAAAGTTTCGGTAGAAAGGTGGGGAAAGAAGTCATATTTGGTATGTAATTTCAGGTCTGTATTATCTTGGCTAATCCTGTATTTCATATTACTTGTTGGGTCAATTTATATTGACTTAAGTGCAGAAATTACCTCTGTTAGAAGTTCTCAAAGAAGAAAATAAAATCAATAGCACAGAAAAATTACTAAATTTTAAATTGTAAAATTAAAATTTGCATTTAAAATAAATCCCTGAAATTTTTCAAGTTTAATTTTTTCATTAAAATAGTTCCATAAGGAAATATTGAGAGAGCATACTATATATCTGAAAAATGTACATGGAACAGTAAACACAGACATTCTGATAAAACTACTAGATTATAATAGAAGAAAAATATCCTTTAGGCCTCTAGGAAATGTCACTTCTAAGTGAAGGAAATAAAATTATTATTAGACATTTCAATAATAATAATTTTATGCCAGAGGACAATGAAATAACACATTTAATACTCTAGGAAAGAAATGTGAGCCTGTGACTTTATATCCAAATAACTGACTTTCAAATAAAAAGACTGTGCACTGTTATAAATATACAGGTACATAGTAGTTTCACAATCACTTCCTCAGGAAGTATTATTTCCATACACATTTCCTGTGGAATCTATTAAAGAATTAGATTAGTTTACTTAATGACAGAATAACATCAGCATGAGTACTAGTGATAAATATAAAAGATACATTTTCCTTCAGAACCAAGATTAGACAACGATTATAAAAAAGGACACAAGTGGTTATAATAACTATTATCAAGGAGTAAATTATGGCATACCTATCGCTCTGATGATGTAGAAAGAATATATTCATAAACAAATAAGAAGAAAAGTGAGAGGATCATATGAAAGGTAGAATAAACTTGTTTCAACATTATTAATTGAGACTAAAATTTGTTATTATATATCAGATACTGTGGGAAAGGGAGGGGAGGTCTAACAGCTAATTTCCTTCTTGCTCACAGGAGGGTACCAATACACAATGAAAGGAAAAAAAGGTCATCAACTTTATATATAGTTATTAATGAAAAGCAAGCATTGAAATAAAAATAAAAACCCTTTTATATATAAAAATAAACGTTGAGTAAATAAATAACCACATAATGAAATGATTATATAAACTACATAAAATGGTTAACACAGAACAAACATATCAATCATATCAACAAGTGCAAATGAGCTTAACTAACCTATTGAGTAAGAATATTTTCATATTGCCTGGCAAGCAGCATATTAGATAGTAAATTGGCAAAGGGTTTCATTTTTTTTTTTAGGCCTCGCCGTGCAGTGTGCAGGGATCTTAGTTCCACCCCCTGCATTGGGAATGTGGAATCTTAGCTACTGGACCACCAGGGAAGTCTCTAAGGATTAGTCAAATAAAATATGGTATGTCCACCAATGAGACAGGGCAATAGATGGTGTGGATGTCACATAATTAGATGCAAATTATTTTTAGTTCATCTGAAGTACCCATCATTCTGAATCTTATATTCACTCTCTCCTTTATTTTATAGTATAATTTTATTGCACCTATATGTGTACTATAGAGTATATTTTTGAATTTTAATTCTTTTGATTAATTAAAAATCATGTGTTGTGTCTTCTGTAGGACTTATTTTTCACTTCTATTAATGCTAACATCTATGTGGTTCTACTTCATTTACTCTGACTGCTTCATAATAGTTGTAGCTGTGTGTGTGTTTGTGTGTGTATGTGTGTGTTTGTAAACTTATTTGTCCTCTTTTCCATTGTTACCCACTTAAGTTTATTCTAGGTTTCTGCTATTGTAAATAGTTTTATTGTGGATGGATTATCCTGTACCTGAATGAAGTTAGGAAATATTTTCATCCTTTTTCACATAGTTAATTACGTTTTCTAACTTATTTTGTCACTCATTTGACCTGCCAACTCTGGCTTATTCCAAGTTTCATACTTGCATAGGTCAGTGTGTGGGCCCTCTATTCTGTCCCCTTGGTCTATTTCTGTCAATATATCAAAAGCTTAATTACTATGGTTTCATAAGTGCACTTCTCTGCTCTAGGATCCATCCTCCTATCTCTTCTTAGTTTCCTATTGTCTTTCAACAGATCCTCAGCCTTTCCTTGTCTTTCAGGATCTTGACACTTTTGAAGTACTGATAAGTTATTTTTCAAATTCTCTCAGTTTGGGTTTGTCTGATATTTTGTCATAATTGGACTGTGGTTATGTTTCTTTGGCAAAAATACCATAGGAATCATATTGCATTGTATTGTATTGTACCATAGGAATGATACTGTGTTTTTCTGAGTACATCATATCATGGAGTTCATGATGATGATGTTTTTTACTGGTGATGTTGTCTACTGGTGATGTTGTCATTGATTACTTGGTGAAGGTGTCTTCTGTGGGCTTCCTCTACTGCAGCATTACCATCTATCACTTTTTAGTTAATAAATATTTGGGGAGAGATACTTTGATATGATGCAAATCCCATTTCTCCTCAAGTTTACACTAACTTTAACATCCATCAGTAGATCTGGTCTGCAGAAATGATTACTGTGATATTTGCTTAATGCTGATTTTCTATTTTCCTCTTTCCTTCCACATTTATTAACTGGAATTATATGATAAAGAAGAGTCATCTCTTATTTCCAAATTGAGTATTTATTTATATCAGTACAGACTTGTGGATATTTCTTTTACTTTATGGGTTAAATTTCAATATTATCATTATTTATTTTGATGTTCGGACTGTTCCAGTTTGGACCATTAGAAGTGCCCCCAAGTTGGCTCCTGTGTTCTTTTGCCAAGCCCTTATGTTTCTTTGAGCATTTTCTTATTTTCTGGAACCAGGCTTATTATTTTTTCTGCATAGTCCTGGAATTAACCACTTCTCCAAGAAGCTCCAGTTCCATTTATTGGTGAATATTTAGAAACCAAGATAGAGATGCTAGGTATGCATTTAGAGGCCATTTTGAATTTAAGAATTGCATCGTATGTTAAAAAGCAAGACTCACACTCACCAAAGAAAAGATGTTTTCACTCTGAGGGAAATATGGGAACTGAAAATGAGGGAGATTCAGATTTTATACACACATGAAGACCTGTTCTCATTGAGTATAATTGTCCACATTATTTTAAATATTAATTCCCTTTTCTCTTCATTAGTATATGCAGATGATTGTGTCTAAGTTAAGTTTATATAGTACAACCTCACCATAGTATGAAATTCCAGATTAGGGAAAAGTTTTCTCATCTTGGGGGAATCAGGGAAAATTATTCTTGTTCATTGACTCTTATTGGCAATTGAGAAAAATCCAATGTTACAAGCAAAAATTAAATATATAAACAAAATAGACAAGAAAAGGTGGCTTTTGTTTATAATTTCACATATCCTTGGGAAGTACAGGCCTCAGGGACAAGTGGAGCTAGGAGCCCATTTGAACATGTTCAGGACTCCGGCTCTGTCTAACATTACAGCTTCTTTCTGTGTTGTTGGATACAGGTTTCAAATTACTTTTTTAGCAACTTCGTTTCTGGCAGATGCCATGCCTCCTGTAGCATAGCTTAGTCATCAAATAGGAGCTGAATCTCTTTATGCAGCCCAATCAACAAAAGCATGAAAATAGACTATTTGGCATGGCTTGGACTATATGTCCCTGAACACATCAACAGGGAACAGGAGATGTAAATCCACAATTAGGACCCCTCACTAGAATCATATATGGTAGAAATATGGGAAAAATAGTTCCCTCCAAAATGGAATTCGGTCTCAGAGAATGAGTACTCAGAATAAAAACCAAGGTCTCTAGTCTTAGACAATAATTTAAAAATAGCAACAAATCCATTACATGGGTGTGTGTGTGTGTTTATGTGTGTGTATTAGGGAATATTCTGTGCAAATGAAATTGGAACCTGGAAGTCAAGGAAGCACAGGAAAGCATGACGTAATCAGAGGAGCCTGGAAGGCAGAATGTATGTGGTGTACAGGATGTACAAGATGTAAGGAGATGAGGTGTGTGTAGCAAGAATATGAAGTATGTCACAGGAGATAAGTTCATAAAGAGTTGGGTTAACAATTTATTTATTTTATTTTTTTAATTGAAGTATAGTTGTTGTACAATATTATTAAATTATAGGTATAAAATATAGTGATTCAACAATTTTAAAGGTTATATTCCATTTATAAGTTTTTATAAAATATTGGCTATATTTCAGTGTTGTACAATATATCCTTGTAGCTTAGTTCATATCTAATAGTTTTTACCTCTTATTCCCTTACCCCTTTATTGCCCCTCCCCATTCCCTTTCCCCGCTGGTAACCACTAGTTTGTTTTCTATATCTGTGAGTCCGCTTCATGAAATGCTCAGAAATTTGAACTTTATCCTGGAGTTGGTAAGATCTATTTATATATTTATTTTTGTCTTACCTAGGGCAGTGACATTATCAGATTGCATTTTGCAAAGCAATCACCTTGGCAGTGGTTATTGGATGGGTCAGGGGCAGAAACTCCTGTTTGGGTGAGGAAGGAGAGAGCTCCACCTAGGGGCAATAAAAAGGGGAATAAAAGGAAAATCAACAAATTCTTCAAGCTTATTTTATTTGAAGGAAATGGTAAGTCAAATAGGACTCCTGGTTTTGATTTGGCCAAATGAGCAAATGATTATATTATTCACAAATAGTGTGATCATCCATCCTCATTTGCCTAAGACTGCCCAAGTCTACATGCATTGTACCTGCATACAAATTAATTAGTGACCCCTTCACTCTCAAGTGTGTCTTGTTTTTGTCATAAGATTATTTATAGAGAATAAGATTACAGAAGCAGAAATGGGTTTGAGGGCAAAAATAAACTATTTTAGAATACATGTTTGTGCTACATCCAATTGCAAATGACCATACCAATCTGATTAAATGTGCCAGTGTACTATTAATTTACCTATGTTGATTAGATCAGTTATTTTGCATCCTGAATGAAATTTGGTTCCTAAGTGGAACTGTTTGCTTCACTTTTTTCCTTCTCTACCGACTACCTCTTTAGCTCTAACCAACTATCTTGCAAATGTACAGACTTAGGCACAGGAAAGCTTGAGTTAGAATATATGTATCGATTAGCACCAACTTACTACAATTCTTGGGAAAAACCTCACAAACTACAGTCCTAATGTTTATGGTCAATAGCTGCTTTTGCATGTGAAGTAAAGCATATGTGCAGTGAACATATTTTCTAAACCAAAACCTTAGATATTTGATCTGATAAAATTGTTTTGTGATGCTTCTTAATATAAAATGCAGAAAATTAAGTAGACTATAGATAGTAAAATATTATATTTTCTGGAATTTTAATGATTTACATGGACAAAGGAATGAAATATTTGAAAAAATACATTTTCCTTGAAGTATAGGAATTATAGCCATCATAAGATTTCAGGATAATTTAGGAAATATTCTTTTATTTCTTATCTTAACACCTTTAATGTGAATTATACTGATTTTCTTACTTTCATTTACCCTTTCACATTTCATTCTGAACATCTTCCACAGAATATAAAATGTAGCACAATAATTTAAAAATTATATATCCTTTCCCCTGAATTTAATTAAAAATATTTGCTTTGTTAGATTTCCTCCTATATTATGTATATACATCCCTTAGATGCAAAATAACAAATTAAAACAGAATATCTTGAAAAGAAATTCATTTATTCTTCAAATACTTCACTCAGCTTCAGGATATATTCTTAAGTTTCAACAGCTATTTACTTCATAGTTTTATAAATGCTTCTGCTATTTTCCAACACAGTATTTATTGCTAAAAAATTTGTTATAGTTTTACAAATCACTTAAGAATATAAAAAATGCAAGTATATAAATATTCTTCCTAATTTTTTCCATGTGCAAAAATACCCCACAAAACCTTATCATTCCAATGAAACACTAATAGACATCCTGAAAAATAATGTTAAATATTCATCTGAACCCCCAAATCACTGTGAATTAGTGAACAGATATGGGATAAATTGAGCTTTAGTGATATACTATAAAAATAGTAGCTTAAGTATTTTTGGCTTTATAAAGAATGATAGAAAGTTTCCCCATGTGACTGATGCTAAATATTTTTAATATGAGAATGTAAGTTTAGGCTTCAAGAACTCATGGAGATGGGGAGATGTTAGTCAAAGGGTATTAATTTCCAGTTATAAAATGAATAATTTAATGTACAGGATGATGATTATAATTTAATAATATTGTATACTTGAAAGTTGCTAAGAGAGTAGACTTTAAATGTTCTCACCAAAAAGCAGAGAAACAAAATGGTAAATGTGTGAGATGGTAGATGTGTTAACTAACCTTACTGTGGTAATCTTTTTGCAATATACATGTATATCAAATCAGCATATTGTATACCTTAAACTTACACTTACTTATGTCAATTATATCTCACTCAATAAAACTGAAGGAAAAGAGGCAACTGAACACTCAAATTATAAATAATGCACATTTGCTCATTTGAACAAAAAAGAATTCATGGAATGAGAATGTTGTGATTTATTTTTAAAAAGGAATAGGATTTTTAAGCTGAATCTACTGTGGTTCTGATAACAAAGCTGATGTGTAGGTGGTAGGTTGTTGTATTGAGCTAAAAAGGCATTTCATAAAAGGAAGAATCAGATAGGAAAGAGAAAGAGCAGGCAGAAGAAAGCAGAGTGAGTTGACTCAGGAAAGGGAGGCAGAGAAAACCTCATGAGAAAAGACATGACAGTAAGGAAGGAGACATGACAGGAGGAAGCCAAAGAAATAATAGGACAGATTTGGGTCTGCAAAGAGTGGAAAAAACATTGAAAGTGTTGCTAAAGTGTGATTCCACATAATAACTAATGGAAAAACCTGCTTCTGAAATGAAGAGAAATACTGGTCACATTTTTAACGTGGGCATTATTCTAGTTAAGATGGTGAGATAAGATACCTGTAGCCAAAATTGTGTGCTGTAGGAGTCATATGATTGACAACTACACTTTCCTTAGAAACTAAGAGATTTCCTATTATATGAGAAAGGCACATATATAGAACACGCAGGGCTATTCTTCCCTCCCTTTTCCATAGCAAATAGGTAATACCTTGTGATCCTTTTCTCTTTGGAGCCTGGATGTGGTCTCATGACACTTCTCATTACGGTGCTTCAGAGGACCACTGCCAACAAAAGCTGGCACATGACCGACAACCTCTTTCCCTGATCTATGTTGAATCTGTAAGCTTGTGCTAGTCAAAGCAACATAATATAATCATATTATATTGTTAGAAATGCATCAAACAACATTGGGTTTGTCACCTGCCCACAATTGTTGAATCTTTGCATTAGAACTTTCCCAAATTTTGACCTACAATGTAGCTAAAAACAGAACCACTGGGAGAGGTATTATAACGGAGGGAAAATTCTTAGGTCTAACATTTGGGCAGTTTGATGCTCTTTTCTATTTTCTTAATCTTCTTCCTAAGATGAGTATTATGGATTGAATTGTCCCTTTCAAATTAAGATATCAAAACCCTTGCTTCCATTACCTTAGAATGTGACTGTATTTGGAGATAGAGCCTTTAAAGAGGAAGGTTAAAATGGGTTCATTAGTGTTGGTCCTAATCCAATATGACTGCTGTCCTTATAAGAAGAGGATTAAACACAAGACAACACAAACTGAAAGGTGACCATGTGAGGACACAGAAAGAGGGAAGAAATCTTAGCTCTCACAAGAAATCAAGCCTACTGATACTTTGATGTTAGAACTCTAGCCTCCAGAATGGTACTTTTTTATGGCAGCCCTAGTAAACTAACAAAATGAGAAACATTTCTCAGTTCAACACATCACTTTAAAATGCAAAGATTTTAACTGGCAGATCACTCCATTTTTATAAATTCTGCTTTTCCCCCCCCCCATGACTACTTTTTAGAGGTAAAATTGCCATGAAATCAAGCCAAGAATTTATCAAAAGCTTTATTTTTAACTGAATGTTATGTGTAGCAGATGATTTTATTAAAGGAGTCTCCTATCAACACTACATTTTGTGTCTTTAACTATTGTATATTGTGAATTAGCAAAGTATTATCTCTTTCCTTCATTTCATTGCATAGTATATTTTTACAAAAATATAATGCATAGCATATTTATACAAAAATATATTTTCTCCCGTTCATTTTATCCAAATGTATTCCATTGTATTTAATTATCTTGGTCATAATTTTCACTGAATATACTTTCTCTTTATACAACAAATAGTACACTAGAACTACTTTTTACCTTTCTTTTGAATTATATATTTCTATTTGTTGCTTTTGGCTAGTTTTGAAACCTGATAAAGCACTTATGATGCTATTTTCACATTTTGTATAATTTCATGTTTAACATTCATAGTCTGTGCATTGATATATAGACATTTGATGATATAATTGGTGTTTCCGATTTTCTAATTATACTTTTAAGTTAATTAATAGGAAACTTGTTCATCGTTAGGTTTTGTTATTTTTTTACAGCCCCTTCCTCCTGTTCCCACATCATTAGTGGAGTTCTATATAGTACACTTTTCATGCATATATCTGAATATATTTTTCCCTTTAAAATCAGGTCTACAAATACTCATATCAAAAAGACATATTCTTTCTAATAGTTTTCTCAATAACTTTGGTATGTGGGTATCCTCATCCTTATTTTACAGATGTGAAAATGTGGTGAAGATAATGGGTTTATGTCAGGAATAGAATTGCTCTTAAAAACTAGGAGTAATATCACTTAAGAATCCTAAAGAAAAAGAATTGGTCATCAAGGCACATCTGACTCCACTGGTCATATCTGTGAATCTACAAAGATTTTTTAAAATTAATAAGCTCATTATTTTTCTTCACATCCACAAACAACACCAGCATCTTCTGGCTTCTTTTCAAGCAGGAAAGATAACCCATTACCCAAAGAGACACAGATATGTGTGCATATTTATACATTCAGATACACATGAACGACAATTTTAAATTCTATATCTTACCAAAACAACTGCAAATCACTCTCAAAGTAACATGCTTAGGTTTTTGAACCATCTACCATGCTTGTTTACCTGCTGAATATGCAATTAGCCTTCAAAACTCAGATCAAGGATTACCTTTTTTTAAATTAATTAATTAATTAATTAATTTATTTATGGCTGTGTTGGGTCTTCGTTTCTGTGTGAGGACCCTCTCTAGTTGTGGCAAGCGGGGGCCACTCTTCATCGTGGTGCGCGGGTCCCTCACCATTGCGGCCTCTCTTGTTGCGGAGCACAGGCTCCAGATGCGCAGGCTCAGCAGTTGTTGCCCACGGGCCTAGCCGCTCCGCGGCATGTGGGATCCCCCCAGACCAGGGCTCGAACCCGCGTCCCCTGCATCGGCAGGCAGACTCTCAACCACAGAGCCACCAGGGAAGCCCCAAGGCTTACCTTTTTATAAAGTATCTTCTGACTCTCTGATTAGCAAGGACTACTTCTTTCTATGTAAAACTTTGTATTGTTGAACATTTGATATCCTATTGTCTGTATTTATTTGCATTACTGCATTTTATTAGACCATAAAAGCTCCTTGAGTATAAGAACTTATTCATCTTTATTTTTTTTTTCGGTATGCGGGCCTGTCACTGTTGTGGCCTCTCCTGTTGCGGACCACAGGCTCCGGACGCGCAGGCTCAGCAGCCATGGCTCACGGGCCCAGCCGCTCCGCGGCATGTGGGATCTTCCCAGACTGGGACACGAACCCGTGTCCCCTGCATCGGCAGGCAGACTCTCAACTACTGCGCCACCAGGGAAGCCCAGAACTTATTCATCTTTATATGTTCAGCATTTAGCACTGTTTGGCAAATAAGTACTCGAAAATGTGTGTTGGATTAAAGAATAAATATATATGAAGTGAAGTCTCTAGATATAAGCCAAATGAATATGGTTTTTGCAGGGTTCAGACAACTTAAAAAATCGTGTGCTTGCATTTTTACATTGAAAAGTGAAGTGTGTTAATGTCTTTTAACTGTTAAGAGTTGGAGCTGGGCTATAGAAATAGACTAACGAGTTTAATGCACATGGACCATATCTCATTTTTGCGCCCCAGCGCCTACTACAATAGCAGTAAGGGTAAATGATTAATGGATAAAACGATGATTATGTGTTCATTTTTTACTAAGAAGATAAGAATATTTGCAGTTTTGAATGAGGTAATATGGAGTCAATATATTTTTGAAATTGCTAAAAGTGTTAAATAGCAAATATAGAATATGTAGCGCACTGAGTTTTAAAAAATCAAATCTCTGATTATGTAATAAACTGGTTTGCTTACCTCTCACTCTTGGTACAATTAGTATATAAAGTGAAAGAAAAAGAATACACCTATTCAGATAGAATTGTGTTTTCCTAAAATAGAATTCTTTGCCAGGATTCTGAGGAACAGTAGTGTTACGACTAATTGTATGTAAGGGCAATTTAACTGAACTATCTTCCATATTTCTGATCACTGGTGGTAGTCTGGTTGGCTCATGAGTATCTACATCCTTGTTCAGAGCTCATGATTGTTCCTTTTGCTTTGCCACACAATACCAGGGGATGACTGTTCCAGATGGAGGATAAATATTCTTTAGTCAAAGACATAGAAAATGAAGCTAAAAAGGAAGGAGAGAATTTTATAATATAATTTTAGCATATTTGCATTTCATCATCATTTATGTACTTCACTTTCTATATATTTCTAACTAGCAGTCTCTATTTCTGCCGTCAGGAATCTATGCATTGCAAAATTAGACTTGTGTAAAATGATGAAATTCTGCTTCCTGAATTTTAAATGCAAAATCTGGCATGCTCATTTACATGAGAGGAAATTTGTGGTTATGGCCAACAGCCACATTTCAGTACATTCAAAAACATATTTAATTATGAACAAAAAAGTATAATATTTAAACAAATCAAATGGCATACTTTTTGTACACAAATCAGTTGCATTTTTGGTTATTTCCTCCTATTATTATCTGACATTTATATTCTGCTTTGGTGAACTTTGTTTCCTCACTGTCTCCCACTCGCCATCATTCTTCAAACTTCGCCTGTGGATCTCTAACAATCTGGAGCACCCTCACCTTTCTTTTATTCACTGTTCAAGTTCGCCATATTTTATAAGACTAAACATTTGTTTTCTTCTTACCAAAAGCCTTCCAGAAATATTTCAGTCTCACTTAAATTTCCTTTTTGCCCCTAATGACAATCACCTCCTTACTCCTTCTTAATTGTTTTAAATAAATATATCTTATTTCTCTATAATAATAATGAGACTTTTAATGACAAGGATTATGTCCTATAAATTTTTAGTGTTTTCCATTTCACTAAACTTAGTGGTAAGAACAAGATTCAACAAATATTATCTGAACTGAAAAAAACAGGTCTTGAAAAATGCATTTTATAGTAGAAAAACAGTTATCAAATCTTTATGACAAATGCTTTAAGACTGACGAAGAATAAAATTGACATGGCAGTATAACAGAGGCTACTAAATTGGGAGCTGACATTGTGATCACAGAAATTGTATACCCTGATGAGGAGGTTAATATAGAACGCACTCTATTTTGGTTATCTATTGCTGAATAACAAACCTCAAACCTTAAACCAACAACAGCCATTTATTGTCTTTCATGGTTTTATGATTTGTCTAAACATGTTTGGGTGGATCTTCTGTTGCATGTGGACTTGACTGGGGCTGCAATCACCTGGAAGCTACGTGGAAACATCCAAGGTGGCTGACTTGCATGTCTGACAGTTTAGTAATGGCTGTTGTCTGGGAACTCAGGTGAGGCTGTTGAGCAAAGAGCCCTAGTTCTCACTACGTGGCCTCCCCCTATAGTTTTAGGGACAGCAGTGTCTCCCTCCCTATTAGTAGAGAGGACCTCTCTCTATAGCTTGGGTTTTTCACAGAATTACAGTTAGATTCTAAAATGGAGTGAGGCAGGTGTGTGAAAGTAGAAACCACAAATCTCTTCAGGTACAGCTTTAGAAGTTACATAGCATCACTGTCTCCAGATGTTGTTGGTTAAAACGAGCAACAAGGCCAGACAAGAAGAAATAAGGAAAAACATGCCATTTCTTGATAGGAGGAGTGGCAAAGAACTTGCTGTCATCTTTAATAAAAAATCATCTCTTTGATTTTCAACTAAAGTCCTGGATATTCATCAAATGCCTACCTCATTAGCTGATATTTTGGAGTTAGACTTTTCAACTTTTAAAAGTTAATGTAAATGACTGCACTGGATTTTCTATCTTGCAATGTTAAATTGCACTTAGATGACTAAAGTATTACTTTTAGTAAGGAATATTTCATAATATTAATGTGCTTTATCAGATTTGTGTAAAGCAAGTATAATTACCTCTCTTCCTATACTTGTACTATCATATAAATAACTTTTAATTTTTGTTCATTTTTTCACCTGTCCACTGAAGAAGACAAAATCCAGAGATTTCTTACAGACTGTGCATCCCAAATGGTGGTCCCAGACAACAAGTCAATCAGCAGCATATATCATTAAAAGCTAGAATGGTTTCAGGTCATTGCCTATTTATTTTTTCCAGTTTGACAGACCTAGCTGACATCATTCTCTGAGATTCCCACAAAGTCTTCTAAGGTGATATGATGTTAATAACTCTGTGAGTCCCTGAAATGTTAGGATATCATCTTAGTATAGAAACCACAGAAAACTGAAAGCACCAACAGACATTTTCAGTACTGAATTGAGAATCTAGCATAATTTATCAGAGTTAGCAGTACAAATAAAATAGTTACTTGTGGTTTCTTATAAAAAGACTACCATCATGGCTAGACTTAGAAAAACACTATCATTTTCATCAGCAACTACAAACCAAATACTATAAAGATTGTCTTAAATTTTCTTTCACACTGACCCTATGACTTAAAATGTACATTTTAGAGAAAAATATATAAATAGTTAAATTATAATACTTATATAATTATAGGATATGCTTCTAGCTTAGGGAAACAGAAGACACATTATTAAACTACTTTTATAATTTGTACTACATTTTTATCATTCAGTTTTTTTAATTCTTCATTTTGAAATAAATTCAGACTTACAAAAAGTTACAAAAATAGTCATAGGATTCTTATACGCCTGACATTCAGTCTCCCAAAATGTTAAAGTCTTATATAACCACAGTGTGATTATCTAAACCAGGAGATTAATACTGATATAATACTGTTAAATAATCTACAGTCCTTATTTAACTAACATTAATTGCCTCAGTATCCAATTCAAGATCACAAACTGAATTTAGTTATCATGTCCATTTAGCTTCCTTTAATCCCAGACAGTTTCTTAAATTGAAGTCATTTCTATCTGCATTGAGAGAATGAAAAAAGTTCCTAAAAATAGGAAACCATAAACAAGACCAAAAGAAAACCCTCAGAATGGGAGAAAATATTTGCAAATGAAGCAACTGACAAAGGATTAATCTCCAAAATTTACAAGCAGCTCATGCAGCTCAATAACAGAAAAACAAACAACCCAATCCAAAAATGGGCAGAAGACCTAAATAGACATTTCTCCAAAGAAGATATACAGTTTGCCAACAAACACATGAAAAAATGCTCAACATCATTAACCATTAGAGAAATGCAAATCAAAACTACAATGAGATATCATCTCACACCAGTCAGAATGGCCATCATCAAAAAATCTAGAAACAATAAATGCTGGAGAGGGTGTGGAGAAAAGCAACCCTCTTGCACTGTTGGTGGGAATGTAAATTGATACAGCCACTATGGAGAACAGTATGGAGGTTCCTTAAAAAACTACAAATAGAACTACCATATGACCCAGCAATCCCACTACTGGGCATATACCCTGAGAAAACCATAATTCAAAAAGAGTCATGTACCAAAATGTTCATTGCAGCTCTATTTACAATAGCCAGGACATGGAAGCAACCTAAGTGTCCATCAACAGATGAATGGATAAAGAAGATGTGGCACATATATACAATGGAATATTACTCAGCCATAAAAAGAAATGAAATTGAGTTATTTGTAGTGAGGTGGATGGACCTAGAGTCTGTCATACAGAGTGAAGTAAGTCAGAAAGAGAAAAACAAATACCATATGCTAACACATATATATGGAATCTAAAAAAAAAAGGTCATGAAGTACCTAGGGGTAAGATGGGACCTACTAGAGCATGGACTTGAGGATATGGGGAGGGGGAAGGGTAATCTGTGACAAAGTAAGAGAGTGGCATGGACATATATACACATATATACACTACCAAAAGTAAAATAGATAGCTAGTGGGAAGCAGCTGCATAGCACAAGGAGATCAGCTAGGTGGTTTGTGACCACCTAGAGGGGTGGGATAGGGAGGGTGGGAGGGAGGGAGATGCAAGAGGGAAGAGATATGAGAACAGATGTATATGTATAACTGATTCACTTTGTTATAAAGCAGAAACTAACATGCCATTGTAAAGCAATTATACTCCAATAAAGATGTTAAAAAAAATCAACCCCCCCCCAAAAAATACATGCAATATTATCATCATTTTTTGAGTATCAGTATTAATTCCCCTTTATGTATTAGGATCTGAAAATAATTGTGAAACTGTGCTCAGTTGCTTTTTAGTCCCCAAAATAGCTTCTTACGAAGTGAGAGAGTGGCATAGACTTATATATACTACCAAATGTAAAATAGCTAGTGGGAAGCATCTGCATAGCACAGGGAGATTAGCTCAGTTCTTTGTGACCATCTAGAGGGGTGGGATAGGGAGGGTGGGAGGGAGATGCAAGAGGGAGGGGATATGGAGATATATGTATACGTATAGCTGATTCACTTTGTTATAAAGCAGAAACTAACACACCATTTTAAAGCAATTATACTCCAATAAAGATGTTAAAAAATAAAATAAAATTTAAACCAGTTTAAAAAAAAAAAAAAGCTTCTTACAGATAGATGATATCCAAGGTAACTCAACCATTTCAAGGACATGAGTTTGGCCACTAGATGACAATAGAGTCCTTTTCTTTCAGACTTGCCCAGGTTTCCAGTTTAAGGATTACCACCAGTGGCATCTTAACCAAAGGCTTTATAATATTCTAATACTATCTGGAGATGACACATTATGCTAGAAGGTTCAACATTGTACAGATCACATTGTCTTATAATTATCTGTTTTAGTGTCTGTCTCCCCTACTACACTGTGAAGTACTTAATGAACCTAGTTATCTTTTATTTATTCTTACATTCATGATATCCAATACTACAGCCAATAATTTATAGTTGACTGTAAGTACATGCTTAATATATACATTGCATATATATTATATATTTTTATATATATATAATGTACTCTCTCTATATATATCCATTATACCTTTAAAACAACTTTCAAACAAAATAAGGATTAATAAATTGCCAAATGTTTTATGTACACTCTATACCACTTAATGCTTTGTTTTTCAACAGAATTGAGATTTATCTCTAAATTTGTTCTTTACAGGCTGGTTTGGAATTCTTTATTGGTCAGTTGCACCAGAAAACAGTACTTAGTAATTGTCTAGTCTTAATGTTGAAGGGTATTCTATCTGACTCATGCAATCTTCTTGATCAGCTTTTAACCAATAGTGACAATATAATCTAGGTTTAGACCAATTAAATGTAAATAGAAGTACACTGTGAGCTTCATATAGAGCTTTTGCTTTTCTTATATAGATGTCATCTTGTTCCCTTCTTTCATCTTTCCATTGAAATGAGTGCAATAAGACTCCTTTATAATGAGGTGCTACATTGGTCATCTTCTGATCATAGGAGACACAAGTGAAAGCCAAGGACAACAGCCAAGATTATAGTTCCACCTTTATTGAGCTCCTGAAGAAATGAGAGCAATTGCCTACATCTGGAGTGTTTGTATATGAGATAAATAAGCCCTATATGTTTATGGCACTGTATCTGGGCTTTCTGTTACTTAAAAGCTTGATTCATTCCAAATGGATAAAAAGTCTGTAAGTACTTTGGAAGTAAAAGCTATTATTCTTTGTTAACCAGTTTTTAAATTCCATGAACAGGTAACATGTTTATCTTTATATTAACTTTATAGTGACTAGTAGAGAGCCTCATACATATTAGGGAGCTGAAAAATATTTGCTTAGTAAATTTATGAATGAATAATTTCTGAAATTTCTAGGCAAAGCTTATTTTAAATTGAAGTATTTTTTTGAGATGGCCATCCTTACTCAGAAATAAATAAATAAATAAACAAACAAATAAATAAATAAATATTTCAGGAATCAATAAAAATATAAAACAAAAGGACAACCTATTGAATGGGAGAAAATATTTGCAAATGATATGACATGTAAGGGGTGAATATCCAACATACATAAACAGCTCATACAACTCAACATCAAAAAGACAAACAACCTGATTAAAAAAATGGGCAGAGACCTGAATAGTCATTTTTCCAAAAAGGACATGCAGATGGCCAACAGGCACATGAAAAGATGCTCAACATTAGCTAATCATCAGGTAGCTACAAATCAAAACCACAATGAGATATCACCTCACAGCATGAAAAAAAACACAAATAACAAATGTTGGCAAGGATGTGGAGAAACGGGACTCCTTGTACACTGTTGGCCAGAATGTAAATTTGTGCGGCCACTGTGGAAAACAGTATGGAGGTTTCTCAGAAAACTAAAAACAGAACTAACATATATGACCCAGCAATTCCACTCCTTGGTATATATCTGAAAAAAAGGAAAAATACTAATTTGAAAAGATACAGGTACCCCAATGTTCACAGCAGCAACTATTTACAATTGCCAGTATATGGAAGCCACCTAAGTGTCTATCAACACTTTATATGAATGGATAAAGAAGATGTGGTATATATATATGTACAATGGAATACTACTGAGCCATAAAAGAGAATGAAATTTTGCCATGTGCAGAAACATGAATGGATTTGGAGGGTATTAAGCTAAGTGAAATAAGTCATGTATCAATGTCTTTTGGAATTAGAGTTTTCTCTCTCCAATCCCAGGAATAGGATTGCAGGATCATGTGATAACTCTATTTTTAGTTTTTTAAGGAACCTCCATACTGTTCTCCACTGTGGCTGCACTAAATGACATTCCCACCAAGAGAGCAGGAGGGTTCCTTTTTCTCCACACCCTCTCCAGCACTTATTATTTGTAGACTTTTTAATGATAGCCATTCTGACTGGTGTGAGGTGATACCTTATTGCAGTTTTGATTTGCATTTCTCTAATAATTAGCAAACTTGAGCATCTTTTCATGTGCTTATTTGCCATCTACATGTCTGCTTTGGTGAGATGTCTTTTCAGAACTTTTGACCAGTTCTCAATTGGGTTGTTTTCTTATTCTTGAGTTTTAAGAGATCTTTATATGTTTTGGATACCAGTACTTTATCAGCTATGTGTTTGCAAATATTTTCTCCCACTCTGTGTCTTGTCTTTTTGTTCTCCTAAAAATAATTTAGTTTTCAAGAAAATAAATTTGAAGAACAATAATATAACAATTTTAAGCTGTAGTCATAATTTGTAGAGATTCTCCACAGCAATAAAACATTATGTAACTATAAGTATTTACATGACTAAGGAAATATAATAAATAATATAATATTAAATAATCCTCAACTATTTCTGGGCAAATTACGTCCCATTATTTGAAATAATTTCTGAAAAAAATGTGTGCTTATGGTAGTGTTAGGTATTGGTATTGTTGATTAATGGAGATAAAAGAAATAAGATGCTTCCAGGGTTTTTAGAATATAATGTTGCCGTAACTGACAAATGGTTTATAACTAAGAGCTCTTCCTTGTTTCTAAGTATATACACCACAAGCAGAGGCTTGGAACTTTCTTAGTGTTACAGATGACAGTGGGTTTCATGAACTATTTATTGATAAACAACCTATTTATTATTGAAAAATAAGGAATTCAATAATGCAAAAAGAGTTAATTCAATGTAATTTTTGCTCAGTGGCCCAATTATAGGTTGATTTTGATCAAGTAACTGAGAATACAGCTGTATTAGGCAGGATTCCCAGTTTCAAGCAAGCTACCTCTGGCCCATTTAAGCAAAACAAACAAACTTTTTAACATATTCATAGCACAATGTGAGAAAGATGGATAGCTATGGAACATATTTGTACTTTCTATTCTGTCAGATAGAGTTGTTGCTGAGGAACTGCTGCAAATTATGGACTATATCTCCCTTCACCTGTGAATCCATGTGGGTCTGGTGGCTGGATCTCATCTAGGATTGTGAGGATAAGTGATGTGTGTCACTTCATAGAATGGCTTTAAAATGGAGTACTTCTTCATTCCCATTTGTTCTTGCTTTAACTGCAGATGCTGACAAAGCCTTAGGGGGAGATAAAACATAAAGATGAAAACAGCCCAAGCCATCCACCGTTGAAGTTCAGTGAGTTGATGAGAAATAAACTTCTATATTGTAAACTACTGAAGTTTTGAGTAGTTCATTCAAGAAGCTACAGTTACCTTAACTGATATATGCATAGAGTTGCTGGAATTCTAGATGATCAGGCTTGGAAAACTGGCAATGATAATGGAAAAGTAAAAGTGAAAACCACAGCCAAATCTTACCACTGAATCAGTTGGGTGAAGACACTTCTGTTTCCACAGCTGAACACTAGAAATTGTAACTTTGCCACTGGCACTGGACACTGGGTTCAGCTGCTGGCTCTGTGGCCCCTGGAACACCAGGATACTTGAAGTTGCTGCAATCTCTGCAGCAACTATTAGAATTTATTTTCTATCACATTTGATTTATTGTATAAATAACTTCTGACTCAAAGTCCCAGGTGAAATTGGATGAGCTTATGTCACATACAGGTGTCTAGTGTGCAATGTTGGGTGTTGGAAAAATGAGTATCTGCCCTTTTGGGCCTTTATAGTGGGAGGTGATCACCTAATTTCTATGCTGAAGAGTCATCTGATTATTAGGCTATTCAGATATACACTAAACTAGCAATTAAGACATTAATTCTGAGAAGTGTACTAGTTACCCATTACTGCACAACAGCTTAATCCCAAATATGAAGGACTAAAACAATAAAATTTAGTATCTCACAGTTTCTATGAGTTAGGAATACATGACAACTTAGCTGAGCATTTGTGTCTCACAGCCTCTTACGAGAGACCTGATAGGGGCTGCAGGAATCTGCTGGCTTGATAGGAGCTAGAGGATCTGTTCATAAGATGGCTCACTCACAGGGTTGTTGGTAGGGAGCATGGGTGGATCTCTTCATAGGATCACCAGGTGACCTCATGACATAGAAGCTAGCTTTCCCCAAACTACATAATCCAAGACAGAGCAAGAGAGGCAAATGCCACAATTTCCATTATGACTTAGCCTTATAATTCATACACCATCACCTCTGTCATATTTTATAGGTCACAGAGACAAACCAAGAAGGAATATCAGAGAGGACTACACAATGATGTGAATGTTGGGAGATAAGGATCATGGGGAGCTATTTTTTGGACAGTGGCCACCACAGGAAGAGTGGAATTTTGTCACTATATACTTCAGATTTCACTACAGAATTTTAATTGTGGAATCAGTAAGGTACAAATAAGAAGAGGTTATTTTATTGATCTGGTCACTACCAACTATTTCTCTGAGTTTAACTCTTTAATTGCTATATCTACCGATTTCTAGGGTTCCAGTCAATTTTGCAG
Organism: Pseudorca crassidens; assembly: GCF_039906515.1. Lineage (NCBI taxonomy): Eukaryota > Metazoa > Chordata > Mammalia > Artiodactyla > Delphinidae > Pseudorca > Pseudorca crassidens. The sequence goes on from NC_090297.1 coordinate 91,230,547, forward strand.
GGAGGGGAAGAGCTCATCTCAGCTCTTAAAAATGACTGCCAAGACGGAAGAGAGAAGCCGAGTCCAGCCTCATTTCCAGTCCCGCCGCCTGCCAAGCCACTTCTGGTCCAGCGTCCAGAGCTGGGTGTGGCTCTGAGCGTCGCGTGTCGCCCCCGCTGGCTGGGTGTGGTGTTGGGCGCCGCCCCGACTCTCCAGTCTTGTGGTTCCCAGGCAAGGTGGCAGTAATGCTGACGCTGGCAAGCCCACTGAAGAGGGATGATGGTTGGTCTCAAAGGGTCGCTCCCGGGAGTCAGCCACAGCCTCTGACTCCCTCAGTGGGTTTCGGCGAGAGATAGTCTACTTGTTAAAGAGACTGCAAAACTTGAAGCTAATTTACCTTGTACATGTAAAGTGCATTTTCCTCAACCAAACAAGCTTCATTGCTTTCAGCTAACTGTAACCCCAGGATTTTTTTTTTTTTTTTTGGTTTTGTGTTTTTTGATAGATGAGGGTTACGACGAGGGTGGAAAATTTCAGTTTGATACTGAAGTTCCTGATATGTACAACGTGGTGCCTCCCACAGTGAAATGCTTGACCAGGATCTGGCACCCCAACATCACAGAGACAGGCGAAGTATGTCTGAGTTTACTGAGAGAGCGTTTGATTGACAGCACCGGCTGCGCTCCCACGAGGACACTGAAGGATATTGTTCGGGGATTCAACGCTTTGTTAAGTGATCTTTTGAATTTTGATGATCCACTGCATATTGAAGCTGCAGAACATCATTTGCCAGACAAGGAGGACTTCCAGAATAAAGTTAAAGAGTACGTGAAACATTATGCCAGAGGATAAGACGGGAAGACTGCAGCGCCGTGGACTGTGCATTATAAGTTTGTCTCCAACTGAAACAAAAAGGGAGCCTCTTCCTCAGTCCTCGCGCTCCCCTCAGTCCCATTGGGTCCTCAAGTCCTGTGACTATGTTGTCCTGAGGAAGAACCTCTTAATGACTGCCCATTGTAGATGGAGAGTTCTACATAAATACAGCAAGAGAATGTGTTTGGGGTTCTCAAGAGTTGTCCCCTTACCTTAACATGCTTACTTTTTTGCAACTGTACTCTATAGGCTGGTGGTGAGATTCTCCAGAAGTTGTAATGAACTCAGAATTGAGGCTAGAGCTTGCTTCTTTCCCTTCTCCCAAAGTCAGTTCCCTGCACAGGTCATGCTAATAATGTGCTCAGTGTAGCTCACAGATTGGCAATCAGAAACCCACTACAAACTGTGATTGGATGCAAATTCTCTTAGTTCCTTCCACAAATGTTAGCCTTGCCTAGATGTCGTGAAGCTTCCTAAAATGCATAACCATTCACTGTAGATCACTTACTGAAATGCGTATTTTATTTAATGTAAGTATATTTTGGAACATTTGTAATTTGTACGATTTAGTGCTTTAATTATTTTTTTCTATTCTCAATTTAGTTTGTATTTTCATTATATAGAGCAGAGAGAAGGATGTTGAGTCAAGCAACTATTGAAGAGAAATACAAAGAAAATATGAAAGAAAAAAAATGACTGCCAAAAGCATTGCTAATAATTTCTATACCTTCATATTTCCAAGGCAGTATCAAGCAAATGGGCTGGTAAGAACTGGTAAGAATGAAGAGGTAAGATGAGAAGTTGATGCTATTCAGTTGTCTGGATGACAGTTAAAGCACATCATTTAGATGCCAATGCCTGTGGGAGAAAATATTACAGAAATACGGTGAGTATCCAAAAATAATGATGGACATTTAGGACCAGGATGGAATGCATGTATATTGGGAAAATACCAGCAGAGGAAAGAATGCATGGTTGGAGCAGGTAACAAGGAAAAGTGCAGAAGGATATAAGGCATAAAGTGGAATGGGGGAACAGATCATTTAGGGTTTTATAGGCAATTATAAAGACACTGGATTTTACTTTGATATAAGAATATTTTGGAGGGATTTAAGTAAATCAAAAACATTTAAAAATAGTTTAAGGAATAAGTGAATGCAAAGAAATAGAATAAGAAGATGATGCAATGATAGAAGCAAGAAATAATGGTTGGTTGAACTCTAATAATATCTCGGAGTTGGTGAGGATGGATCAGATACTGGATATATTTTGATGGTGCATATGATGTGAGGTATGAGAGAAACAGATAAGCCACAGATGATATCAGGAGGTTTGCCTTGAGCTCCTAAAGTAAGGGAAAGTTTTTTTAAAGAAAAACCTTCTTTTATTAATGGTGGGGAAGATCAAGAGGTTGGTTTTGAACGTGTTACATTTTTTTAAGGCAAGCTAAACATCCGGGGAAATTTTGATTAGGCAGTTTGATATACTAAACCTGGACATTCTGAAGTGTAGAGGAAGAGGATGGAGAATCAGAAAGGAGACTGGGAAAGAGACAGGGTGGTGTCTCAGAAGCCAGTTGTAGAAAGTGAGTCAAGAGAATGGAACCATTAAATTGTACTAAAGGGTTGAATATGGTGAAAACTGAGTTTAGTCACATTGTGGCCACTAACGACCTTGACAAGCTTTGTTTTAGATGAATAGAGACTGCAGTCCTACTGGAGTGAGATCAAAGAGAATGGGAAGAAATGAATAAAAAGTAGCAAGGAGATATACTGCAAAGGAGAGTAAACAAAGGAATGATGTCTGTAGAGGGATGGGTGGGAATGGGGGGAAAGAGAGGGAGAGGGAGAGAGAGAGAGATTTATTTTTCCCAAGAGGGAGAACCCAAAGCCAAGTAGAAGTGTCTGGTACCTAATCAGTTTGTGGAATTGAGACTCTTTATTTATACTTATTTAATCCTTCCTTGGTTTTCATAAAGGGATAGTTTACATATAACTGAATTTTCATTCTAAGCAGCTGAGACAAAATAGAAGTAAGAAGAAGATTGATTTTGTTGAAAAATCATAAGAAATCTGCAGCTATACTCTCTTAGAAAACTCAGAAATGCATGGTATATAGTTAAAATCTTAAGTTTAAATACAAGTCTTAAAGGTCTCAAAGTTTTATTCATATATTTGTCCACCAAAAACGTTCTTTTTGGGACAACAGATTTAGTTTCAGGGTGAAACAAATTCCGCTGGCTGCTGGCACAGAGTTTCTCAATCTGTGAGCCACTGGACCCGGTGTTTTGGTAAGGAGTTCACAAAATCTAGTATAAGCATTCCATTGTCTGCAGACCAATAAATAAAGGCATTGTACCTTTAATATGTGACATAAGTAAAGATATCATCCAAATCAAAAGATTGGGAACCACAATTTAGGGCTATAAAATATACATATCTATCTCATTCTTGAGTCTATAAATTCATCCAACTATGCTCTGAGTTTCTAATTTTGTGCAAAGCAATGTACACAAATAAAAAATGTATTAACCCTAAACAATTGTAATTTGCATGTTGTGCCTTAAAATAGGCTTTCAAAGTTATTTGAATAGAGTTTTACTGGGATCTGATAGTATCTTCTTTCTGCAGGAGACAAATTAGTTTAGAGCCTGTATCTTGGCTTATATAGTAATTACTTTTTAATCAGTTAGAAGTTGACAATTTACTACACTTTCTTACTTACATTATCTGGTTTTGGAGTCAGTAATAGCAACAAGATACCTTGATCAGGAAAATCCTGGTATTTACAGTTGAGGTAATAGCAAAATAAGATAGTCCTTATCTGATAAAAATACAAGCAAAGCAGCATTTTTGTCTTACACAGTAGAAAAATAAGAAACAGGTTAGTTCCCTTCTCTTTGTTCCCATAGCTTTAGAACTGTTTACCTACACACAATATAAAGCAGATTAGTTTCTGATTACATAGAAGGTGATTCGTGCTATTTGAGGGATTACATTATATTTTTAGGATTATATCATATTACAATATGTTTTTATTGTGAACATTTGTACAGGAACATTATGGAATAATGAATGACTATATCCTAAAAAAATACAATACACATTGACTTAATTCCTTGAAAATACTTTATAATAAGTATTTCTTACGATTTATATGTCATTGAACTCCTAACTCTGTTTGTCTTTCTCTCTGCTTTTTAGGTTTTAACGTCCAGGGAATCTGTCTGGCATTTTACACTTTATACACAATTCTTCCTTCTCAGATGCTGTCCTCTCTGGGCATCTGTGACAATACAGCTTTTGGATCTCTTACCTTTCTGAGTCATTTTCTCAGTTTCTTATTTATTTATCTGCTTGTTTGATTTTTAAAATTTTTATGCTCTTTGTTCATTGTTTGTTTGTTTATACTCTTTCTTATCCTGATCTTTAGATATTTTTTACTCTAAAGGCTTTTGCATTCAGGTGACATCTTTAATTTTTTTTTTTTTTTTAAACTCACCAGTACAGTATTCCTTAATTCTGACTTTGAATTACAATCACCTGGAGAGATTTTACAAAACAGGATTGCCTGCCCCCCACCACAGAGATGTTGCTTCAGAATTTCTCAGGTAGATCCTGGGTGTTTTTATTTTTTTAAAAGCTCCGTAGGTAATTTTAAAGTATAGCCAGATTTGAGAACCAGTGCTATTTACATTCTCCCGGAGTGATCTCATCCACTCATAAAGCTTCAACTACCTGCTCTACACAGAAGATTTATAAATATATATCAGCAGCTCTAGCTTCTCTCCTGAGCCACAGGCTTGTTATAGATAATTGCTCAGTTTGCATTCCTTCTTTTCTTCACTCCCTGAATGTTTTTGAGTGCTACCAAGTGCTAGGTGCTCAGCTAGACAGAGGGATTCAGAAATGAGCTAGATATTGTTACTGCCCTCAGGGAATTTAAGTAATATATGAAATAAAGACAAATAAATAGACAACTAAGTACTGTGTTGTCATAGCCACTACAGAGGAAAGACGAGAACGTAGGATATACACCTAACCCAGATTGGGCAGACTTGTAGAACTCGGGGGACTTTTGTCTTAGGTATGTACAGAAGATAAAGTATGTCTCGAAATATGGAAATATATTTTCTAGGTGTAAAAGATGGTGATATGGGGAGAGAGAGGATTATTCACAGAAATAGGGATAAAGAAAACTGGGATATATCTGGGGAAGTACACATACAGCTTTCTGTGGCAGAACTGTCTCCTCTTCATGATTTCCCATTAAAATAGTTCTGCTAATTTTATAACTAAACTTCATAGAACAATTATATCTATCAGTTAAAGGGTCTTAGTGAAAACTCATATAAGAAAAATGTATATTTATGAACTCAAAATAATATGTGGGAAGTTGCCAGTTATATTCTAAAACATAATTGGTAGAATGTTAGATATCTATTCATGTGTAGATATTTTAAAAACCACATTGAATATAAACGGGGGACACACATCTTCACTGCTACTAGTCCTGAGAAAGGCAATCACACTCCCATATGTAGTCTGTGATATTCTCTGTCACTGTGTACTGTCATTGTCTTGAATATTTCAACTGTTTCTTTCATATTTAGCTTTTGTTTTTGCCTAGAGTTATATAATGAGTCACAAAAGTTTTTAAAAAGTTGAAATAAAATTCAAACAGAAGGTAGCAAGGAGCTTGACAAAAGGGATTAAGACAGAAACACTACAGCACCATACAAAGAAAATCAGTAACAGGAATATGAACATAACTGCATTTTGCAATTCTCTCATGCTAGAGCATCAACCATGTGCCCTGATGATTTACCAACCTTTTTTGTGATAGAGTTCTTTCAGGTGCGCCAAAATGATGGAGACTATCAGATCCTCTGAATCTGATAATTGGTCTAAAATATTCCCTTCATCACTCAACTATTCAGCATCATAAACTTTCTTTTACAAAATTTTGGGGTTATAATTCATGTATCATGCAATTAACCCACTTATGGTATACAATTCAATCATTTTTATTATATTCACAAAGTTGTGCAACCATTAGTCACCATAATTTTAGAACATTTTCACTACCTCAAAAAGAAAACCTGCACTACTTAGCCCCCAGCTCCTAAGCCCTCATCTCCCCAGCCCTAGGCAATAACAGATTTACTTTTTGTCTCTGTAGGTTTGCATGTGTGTGTGTGTGTGTGTGTATGTATTTCATATAAATGGAATCATACACTCTGTGGTTCTTTATGACTGGCTTCTTTCACTTTAGCTTGTTTTTAAGGTTCACCCATGTTGTAGCATACATCTGTATTCATTCCTTTTTTTACATCAAAAATTTGGTTTATTTTTAGTGGTCTCATAACTATTTTAGTAAAGTTGATTTCCTTTGGAATCCAATGAATTTAGCTATTTTTTTTGTGGTAAAATACAATAAGATGTACCATTTAACCCATTTTAAAGTGTACAATTCAGTGGCCCAAGTATATTCACAATGTTGTGCAACCATCACGACTATCTTGTACCAGAACTTTTTTATCACCCCAAATGAAAACCCATTAAGTAGCCACTCCCATCTCCTTCCCTACAGTCTCTGGCAATCACCCATCTGCTTCTGTCTCTATGTATTTGGCTATTCTGGATATTTCATATAAATGGAATCATTATAATATGTGACCTTTTGTCTCTGACGTCTTTCATTAATTTAATTTAATGTTTAATGATGTTATTCTGAGCAGGGACCTATGACACCATAGTGAACTGTAACTTGTAAATGGACAAAAGAAGATTTACAGCAAACTTCTCATTGCACAAACTGGCTTTTAGCAAGAGAAAAAAATGCTTATTGAGTTTGTGTTATGTGCTAGTAGTGAGGTCTAAGTACTTTGCAAGTATTTTTCCATCTTTATTGAGCTATAATTGACAAATAAAAATTGTATATATTCAAGGTATAAGACTTGATGTTTTGATATACATATACCTTGTGAAATAATCCCCACAATCAAGCTAATTAACATGTCCATTACCTCACATAGTGACCATTCCTTTCTGTGTGTATGTGATCTACACATTTAGCAAATTTCAAGTATACAATTACAGTATTGTTAGCCATATTCATACTGCTCTACATTAGATCTCCAGAATTTATTCATCTTGCATAATGGAAACTTTGTATCCTTTGATCATCTCTCCCCATTTCCCCTTATCCCCAGGCCCTGGCAACCACCATTCTACTGTATGCTTCTATGAATTTGACTATTTTAGATTCCTCTTATAACAGAGATCATACAATATTTGTCTTTCTGTGTCTGGTTTATTTCACTTAGCATAATGTCTTCTAGTTTCATCCATGTTGTCACAAAGTTCAGGATTTCCTTTATTTTTAAAGCTGAATATTATTCCAAGTCTGTATAATATCTCATGTATGGATATACAATGTTTATTCATTCATCAGTTGATGGACATTGGTGTTGTATCCACCTTTTGGCTATTAGGAGTAATATTGTTATAAACCTATGTACCTGTGGTCAACTGATTTTCAATGAGTGTGCCAAGACCATTCAATGGGAAAAGAATAGTCTTTCCAACAAATAGTCATGAGGCAACTGGATATCCATATTCAAAACAATGACTTTGGACCCGTACTTCACACAATATATAAAAGTTAACTCAAAATGAATCAAAGACCTAAATATAAGAGGTGAAACTAGAAAACTCTTGGGAGGAAAAATAGGTGTAAGTCTTATGACTTTGGATTAGACAAGGACTTCTTAATTATGACATCCAAAGCACAAGCAACAAAAGAAAACACAAATAAGTTGAACTTCACTGAAATTAAAAACTTTTGGCTCAAAGGGAACCATCAAAAAAGTGAAAAGGTAACTCTCAGAAGGGGAGGCAATATTTACAAATCATATAATTGATAATGGGATATTACCAATTATAAATAAACAATTCTTATAACTCAAGACAAAAGACAAAAACCCAATTTAAAAATGAGCAAAAGACTTAAATAGACATTTTTTCCAAGGAAGATACACACATAATTAACAAGTACTTGAAAAGATACTCAACATCATTAGTCATCAGGGAAGAGTTTTAAAACCACAATGAAATACCACTTTATACCCACTAGGAAGCTGATTTTTTTAAAAAGGAAAAGGAAATTAACACGTTTTAACAAAGATGTGGAGAAATTGGAATCCTAAATCCACTGCTGGTAGGAATATAAAGTGGTATAGCCCCTGTGGAAAACATTTGATATTTCCTCAAAAAGTTGATAAAGTTACCATACAATCCAGCATTTCCACTTGTTGGAATTGCTACCAAGTACACAAAGAAAATTGAAGACATATGTCCATACAAAACCCAGTATCATAAACTTTCACAGCCAGTGATAAACTGTGTCTGCTTCAAGTCTCCCTCCTCAACGTTTTTCATGCTTCAATTTTCTTTCTCATTTGGGAGTAAAAGTTCTTTTTGTGGAATCACTTAGCTTTTTTATTGAATATATTTAATGTATTTTGGTCTAACAAAAATTTATTTATTTGTGTTTTGGTTTTGCCTTGCTGTACTGTAAATGATAACATTTATGGCCTGACATACAAACAATATGTGTTATTGCATAAAAGTCAACATCTTGTTAACAAATATATTGAGTTTTAGCAATAAAATGGAGATATTTTAAGCATTGTGCATCTTAACACTATCAACTGTTATATGTTTTATTACACTTTTCTGAAATTGGTTAGGGATTTTAGCTTGATAACCAAATGTTGATTAATTTTTTCATTGGGAAATGGGGCCCTAATTGGCATTTTCATACATTGCCTAATTTTAGGGAAAGGATTACTGATGTTATGTTAAAAAAGCAATGCCTTTATTTCATTGTGCCCAGAAAACAGAGCTTCAAGGTGCTGGCCTGTTGAAAAAAGACATAGACAGGTTTTAGATCATAATGAATTGTATCTACCATGATAAAATATATATATATATAAAGGTGGCTTTGGAAAGTTTTTGAATGATCTTAGTGATATGAATTTGTTTGAACTTGGAAAATTTCTTCTACTGTCAGTGTTGAGACAGGAAGAAAGGGGCAATACTGGAGGTACTGGGAGTAGCTAAAAGACTGTAGTGGTAATCTGTACAAAAAATTCTGAGAAATTTTACAGAAGCAAAGAAAAGGAGGATAGGAAGTAGGTGACAGATTTTAGAAGTGTTAAGGAGGTAGACTCAAGTGTACAGGAGGCCAACAAAGGGTGAGCATAAAATATTAGTGTCCAAACTGGGATAATTTTCAAAGTTAAAGTGGCCACTATTGTTAATTGCACTGTGTACGCATACATAGTCTGTGTGTTCTGAGGAAATCAGAGACCTATAGCCATCCTAATGATGTATCATGGAAAATAATAATAAGAGAAAACATTTCACAAGAGCATGTATGTGTCAGACATCATGGTAAGTATATTCCATAGGTCCTATTATGTAATTCAAATACCTATCCCCTACTTATGCCCACTTTACAGATGATAAACACATCAGATAAGTTAAAAACTTTCCAAAAGTGACATCTGAACATCTGCTTTTCTGATTAGGAAGCATATTCCCTTAATTTTTGCATCATTGCCCTATTATTCTGAATTACTGATAAAGGAGTAACTCTTCCTCAAAATAACATGCCCAGACAAAATGAGTAATACTATCTTGACAGATGTAATTGGTCCTCATCATGAGGAGGGGGTAAGGCTCTTGTTACATTTTAGGGTAAGGGAGAAATTTATTTGGCACCACATGATCCATATGAGCTCTTCTTGGCTTCCACTTGCTCAATTTTGATGGGAAATGGACAAGTGTAACAACCCCAATTGGAAAAGAGCATCATGACAATGTGCTCAGATCCCTCATATCAGGCCACCAGGAAAATAACCGGAAGGCCCCTTCCCTAACACAGTCAATAGGAGAGACAAGTGAAGTGGACTTTCTCCATCTTACTCCAAAAGAAAACCCCTGGAGGAAACTTGGAAAAGTCAGTGGGACGAACAGCAGTGCCCACCACTGTAGCTGGTTTCAATTGAAGCCACAAATAACATTAATCATCTTCCTCCTGTATACCCAGTCCAGACTTCCCTCACCCTCAGCACCTCTTCTGGTCTTGAAACTGAGTGGGACCCTGTGGGGCTCCTGGGTACAAATCCTTTCCGTGTCCCCCATTTTTTGTTTTTGGCTGCACCACGCTGCACGAGGGATCTTAGTTCCCAAATCAGGGATCAAACCCGTGCCCCCTGCAGTGAAAGCGTGGAGTCTTAACCACTGGACTGCCAAGGAAGTCCCTGGTGTCCCCCGTTTCTTGTTTGTAGGAAATAGGCTTTATTCACCCTCCTTGACCTTCCCTGAGTTCCAAAGGGCAGATTCAAACAGTAGCTAATCAGGGAAGGGAGGGGAGGCAGAAACTATGGGGGGAGGAATCAAGAAACAATAGTGCAGCCTTGGGACAGTATCCTGGTTCCTCCTCAAGGAATATACATAAAAATATCTTTGAGTTCTTCAGCAGAAACTAAGGCCCCCACCCAGGTGGAGGATAGTAACTTCAGGCTGAGCACAGGATTCCTGGAACACCACCATGTTACATCACCACCAACCAGTCAGAAGAAAGTCACACACCCGGCAGCCCTCACCCTAGATTTTGTGTTCCTTTTCTGGGCCCGGTGGTGACCATCCTGTTGGACCTCCTGTTTGGCCCTTGTCTGTTTCAGCTGCTCACAAAGTTTATCTCGGACAGGCTCCAACATTTTCAGACTAAGTTGTTGTTACTACAAGGGTGGAAGCCGAATTCGGACATGAAATACCTCAGTTTAGATAAGGTAGAGAGAGACTTCTACTCTCCTAGCCAGGATGGCACCCACTTCCAGGAGGAAGTAGTTACAGAAGAAAGAGACCTCCGCCCCAATTCCCAAGAAGTATCTTGAGTATGAAGTCTCTCGGTAGGGGGGAGTTGTTAGGGAACCATTGACTGAAAACACCTGCCCTGGCTAGCTTGCATGGATTATTTCACAACAGGAAGTCCCGATAAGGAACATGGAACTGACCAGCTGCAGCCAACCAGAATTCGGGGGTGGGGGGGCAAAAGCAGGGAGGAGAAGCCAACCCATATATGTCTTGCTGAAAACCATCTTGACTGAGAGATGCGTGCGCTGCCTGGAAAGTCCTTTAATTGGACCACATATAGGCACAGGCAAGATGATTGGCCAGAGACAACCCAAAAGACTAACCCCACCTCCATAAAACCCTGAGACTGTGAGGCACTTGGCAGAGCAGTCCTCCTGGGTTCCGTTACCCTGCTACTCTCTGCTCCAGAGCTCTCTGCTTTGTCACTATGTGTGTCTCCTCAGACAATTCATTTCCTAGTGTTAGATGAGAATCCACTCTCGGCCCTAGAAGTAGTCACCCTTCCCGTAACAACTGCAGATATAAAACCTAGACAGAATGCCCAGAGCAACTGTTTGAGGATTTGAAAAGTAAAAAGTAGCAGGGGAAGAAAAAACAGAACTCAGAACCTGAGGTAAGTATACCTTTGTTTTTGTTTTACTTTGGTATGATCTAACCTGAGCTCAATGTTGCCTGAAGCACAGACATGGCCACCGGAGCACAGACAGGAAGAGAGCCAAAAAAAAACAAGCTAGTTTTGGCTCGAAGAACATAGAAAACCCTCATTTTTCCATTCTTTCCTTTTCTCAATTCCCTCTCACCCTAGGCCCACAGTCATCCTGTGGTGGCAGTGGCAGCCCTGTCAGCAGGATTCCCAAGGAACCAAAATTCTTAAGGAGGGAATCTTCCTCTGATCAGTGGAACTGTAGCCCCAAGGGGTGAGGCAGGGGGCGTGAAACCCTGTTAGTGTTTTTCTTCTCTGCTCTCCTGCTGCTTGATCCCAAATGCAAATGCAGCAATGGAAAAGCATGGCAGTGGGGTAATAAGCTGCAAGTTTCTGACTGGAATAATGAAAAAGGGACCACTAGAAAACCAGAAAGTACTGGAGAGACTGTGGAGAGGGGGTTGTTCTGGGCAAGCAGACCCCAAGAGCTGTGTATGAAGTCCTGCACTTACTCCTGTGCTGCACAGGCAGAGACCTGATCCTCATTAGTATATCAAAGACTGGAGAACTGGACTAAGAGACCATCTGTTGGCCAGTGGTAGAGCTCATGTGGGAGAGACCCAAATCGTCCATCAAAGATTTTGAACACTGAGGTGACATTGGAACCACAGTCTACAGACGGTGGTTGGAATTGTGACCTGAAGAGGCTTTGTATTTTAAAGGAAAGAGAAATTCTAGTTAGAAGATGAAATGGGTACTCAAATACACAAAGCACTAGATTAGACACAAGCCTGAGATAAGTATACAATTTGTTCAAATGGCGAACTGGATTAGGTGCCTGTTGATACCAAGCAGGACCCTGTGGGGCTCCTGCGCACAAAGCCTTTCTGTGTCCTGCATTTATTTGATTACAAGAAACAGCCTTCACACAGCCTTCACTCAGCCTCCATGACCTTCCCGGAGTTCCAATGGTCAGATTCAAGCGGTTGCTAATTAGGGAACGCAGTGGATGCGAGACCCGGGAGAAACAAACAGTCAAGAGAAACAACAATGCAGCCTTGGGGCAAGGTCCTGGTTTCCCATACACAAAACAATATCTTTGAGCTGTGTTGCAGATACTGAAACCTCCTCCAGGCAGGAGAAGCTAACAATTAATTATGGTATGCTGCACACAAGCATGTAGACCCCAGACCAGTTGGAACCTGAAGGTTGATGATGCTGACTCCTGCCTACCTCACCACCAAACCATCAGAAGAATATCCATTAGCTGATCATGCTCTCTTTGAACCATTATTGTAAAACTTCTCACTATCCACTGCAAGTGGGGACACATAGTTTTTTGAGACAGAAATCTGCTATGTCCCCCTTTGCCTGGCAAAGTAATAAAGCTATCCTTTTCTATTTCACCTAAAACTCTGTCTCCAAGATTTGATTTGGCACCAGTGTACAGAGAAGCTGAGCTTTCGGCATCACTGTCTTTGAACAGAAAAAGAGATTTATACTTACATCCACTGTCAAAAATAAGCCAGCAATTGTAGTGCTGTCAGAAAAGTGTTTAAAGGGAGTTCCCTGGTGGTCTAGTGGTTAGGACTTGGCACTTTCACAGCTGTGGGCTGGGTTCGATCCCTGGTTGGGAACTAAGATCCTGAAATGAAAGCCTAGTGGCACAGCAAAAAAAAAAAAAAAAAAGGTGATTAAGCAGTAACATAAGAAACATAAAAACAAAACATCACATCTGATCTGTTAAGTTTTTCCAGATGTTTATAATACAATTTTATGAAATACATTTAATAATTGAAATCCTAGAACATCAATGCATTTTAAAATTACAGGTCAGATTAACTGTACTAAACTCTTAATCCTAGAGGTTTGTGTTGCATACTTCCAAAGATTTAATTTTTTTTTAAAACAAATATATATTTTTAAAACAAATCTTTGTGAGTTATATTTTGGTTTTTAAGTGCAAGTAAATAGTTATTACTAAATATTGGTGCTCAATTTTCTTTTTTTAATTTTTTCTAAGAAAATATTAGAGGAAACACTAGATATTAATTGCAGAACTGAATGATTTCCCAAGGAGAATAGTTATTTATTCATGAACGATAAAGCACAAATTATTTCTGGCACACTAAAATAGGGCTTACATTTGAACTTTAGCTAACAAACTAAGAATTTTCCCTTATGAATCTAATTATAAATGTCATTTCAAAAACTACTTTTACTTCTGCTTTGGCTTAGTGATACTTTTAATTTCTAATAATTGGAGTATATTTAAAGTTTCAAAAGGTAAACAAGATATAGGTTTATCTTTCTCATTTTATAAGTTAAGGATGCATTTTTCTGATCCCTTTTCTCACACTCACCAAAGAGGAAAAGAGAAAACAATATAATTGATACTTGGTAAGGAATTAAATAAAATTATCTTGTTCAGATGCCTTATTTGTTGGGATATGTTTTAATACAGTTTCAGTTTCTTTAATGGCTTTTAACCTAACCAGATTTACTATTTCTTCTTGTTTATATTATGATATTGTTTATTTTTGAAGAAAAACACCTTTTTAATCTATATATTTTAAGATGCTTAAATTTATACAACTGTTATATTTTAAATGTAACTATATCTGTATATGACATCTTTTTTATTACCAATATTATTTCATTAGACAGTCTGTCCTCTTAGTTTTAGCCCTGTAAGTAGTTTGCCAATTTTAATTCATCTTTTCAAAATCTATGTTTATTCTTTGTTCAATTTAATGTGTGATTTTACCTTATTATTTTGTCCCTCACTATGTTTTAATGAATTATTTTCTCACTGCTACTTCTTGAATCCCACTTCTTCCTTCTGGCTTCATTTTTCTTTTTGTTGAAGGGATAATTTGTGAGTCTAAATGTCTTAAAATGTCTTTATTTTTGCATGTACTCTTTTTTTCTTTTTTTGTGGTACGCGGGCCTCTCACTGTTGTGGCCTCTCCCATTGCAGAGCACAGGCTCCGGATGCACAGGCTCAGCGGCCATGGCTCATGGGCCCAGCCGCTCTGTGGCATGTGGGATCTTCCCGGACCAGGGCACAAACCTGTGTCCCCTGCATCGGCAGGTGGACTCTCAACCACTGCGCCACCAGGGAAGCCCTGCATGTACCCTTAACAATAATTTTACAGTACATATTGTGTCTACAGTTCTATTCTCTCAGTACATTTCTCATGGCATCTACATTTATTTTCTGGTAATTTGGGGTATTTTCTTTAATTCTTCATGTTCACCAGTTTTTCAATGATATGTCTAGATACTAGTTGAAAAAAAACTCTATATTTTGTGGATTTTTCAACTCATGAAATTTTTCAACATATGGAATTTTTTTCTCATAGATTCTGGGAAAGGCACACCCACAACACACACACTGTCATTATCTCATCGAATATCACTTGTCTCTGCTTCTTTATTAGAATATGTTGAGACTTCTTGCTCATCTTCCATATTTCTTAGTGTCTCTTAATTATCATTCATTATTTAACTTCTCTGTGCTGCATTCTTAGAGAGTTTCACCATTATAATGTAATCAATAAATTCTCTTTAACTATGTGCAGTTGTTAAATTATTTTAGTTGTTATCAAGTTTTCATATATATATATATATACACACATATATGTATATATACATATATTTATGTTGGCATTTTTACTATATTTTTAATTTCCAAAGTTCCTATAAAAAATTTACCTTGTTTTCAATTTCATAACTGCCCTTTAACATTTAATAAATTCTAGTTGTTTATAAACATTATTTCATTATTTATCTATGTAAGAATTATAGAGTTGCTCTATTATCTTCTTTTTTTGACATTTTGTTCAATCTGTTGAAAGTCTTTCATGGAAGCAGATATTCTTTTGTGTTTGGCATTTCATGTTTAAGAGCTAATCTGCTGAGCAAGCCCCTCCCTGTATTGTGATTGGGTTTTAGGCAAACCCTGGTCCTGTGGAATGTGTAGTTCTTTAGTTAGAAGCTTTGCTTGTGAATATGGGTGGTAGACTTTTAGGGTTTGGTCCCATATGCTCACAACTTGTACAGTCCATCAGAGCTCTTGAGTCATCTTTTATGTATGAAAAACACAATTCCAGCTTTAGACTTCATGAGTGTATGCCAATTATAATTTCCTGCCAAATGCAAGGTGTTTATCTTCTGTCCTCAGCTGGCCTTAGAATTCTTATGCCATATGTCTCACTCACCATAGTGAGTTTCATTTTTATTTTTAATCAAGCTATTTCTTTCTTATTTTTAAACATGGCAATGTGTTTTTTAACCTGACAGTATTTTTTGTATAAGTATAATTTGTGTACCATGAATGTACTCATTTTTCTTTTGGCCATGCCATGAAGCATGTGGCATCTTAGTTCCCCGACCAGGGATCAAGCCCATGCCCCCTGCAGTGGGAGCATGGAGTGTTAACTACTGAACCACCAGGGAAGTCCCGGAATGTACTCATTTTAAATGTACAGTTCATTGAGTTTTGACAAATGTATAGATAATCAAGATATATAATAGTTCCATGACCATATAAATTTACCTCAAGTCTATTTTTATTTTTAATACAAGTTTAAAAACAATTTCAAACTTTATAGAAAAGTTGCAGGTATAATACAAATAACTTTCTTTCCTAAACCATTTGAAAATAAATTGCCAAACAATGCCGCATCACCCTGAATATGTTGTGGGTAATTTCTTATGGAACCACAATACAGCTATCAAAATCAGAAAATTAACACTAATCAGTAATTACATTACTAAATCTAATCTTCAGACCCCACTCAAACTTTGCCAATTATTACAATAATGTCCTTTACAGCAAGAGGATACAGTTGAGAATTATGCTATTTAGTTATCAGGTCTTTACAGACTCCTTCAGTCAGAAATTGTTCTTCAGTCTTCCTTTGCCTTCTATGACTTCAAAATTTGAGGGTACAGATCAGTTATTCTGTAGAATGTCCTTTGATTTGGTTTTGTCTCATATTTTCTCATAACTTGATTTAGATAACGTTTCATTGACAAGAATACTAGACGAGTGACGTGTATTCTTCTCATTGCATTTTATCATTTATACACAGTTTCGGGTTATCTTAGTACTGTGCTGTTCACTTTGATCTTTTCATTAACAGTCATGTCTTATGGTTTCCTCTATTTGCAAACATTTTCTTTTGCCCTTTGTGATTTTTATGTATTTTGTGGAGAGATACTTTGGAATAACTCATTACTCATCCAACTCTCAATTTATTCATTTATTTATTTCAGTGTGGATGCACGTACCCTCATTTATTCAATACATAATGATTTACTTTTAATTTTGATACTGATATTGTCCCAGAGTTGGCCAGTTAGAGAAAGCTCCTTTAAACTGGCTGTTTTGTCCTCTTGGCATGTCTCCATTTTATTTTAAGCAGTTGTTTGTTTTCTGGCACAATGAATGTTCCAGGCTCATCTTGTAATCTCCCTGTTATACCCCTGGATTCAGCCATTTCTCCAAGAAGCCCTCATTTCATTTAGTGGATAATGATATTTATAATCCAGCATGTGAGTACTCTGTGTGCTCATTGCTATGGGGATTTCATCTACACAAGCTCCTGTCCTTTAACCTAAAATACCTGTGTCCACACTGCCTCCAACTCGTGTCACTCCTTTATTTTTTTTAACATTTTATTGGAGTATAATTGCTTTACAATATTGTGTAAGTTTCTGCTGTATAAAAAAGTAATCAGCTATATGTATACTTATTTGTGTCACTCCATCTTTCTCCTTCATTTCACTTTTAGACATTTTTAAAGTCTATATTTTCTCTCTTCCTGTTTTAATCTCATCTTGCTTTTAATCTCATTATTCTACTTCACAATTTAAATCAGCCTCCTACTTTGGTTTTCATGTTGTAGTCCTTAACATTACCATATTGTTCTTGAATAACGTATAAAAATGCAAAAAGTATCACTGAGGAAATTACTATGGCTGCTAAAATTATGAGCTATTCTAATCTACTTATAATATATGACATCTCAATATATCAAAAGAAAATATTCTTAAAAATGCAAAAATATTGAGATATCAGAACTTTCAAATTAATTTACTTACTTCTGGGCTTAATAATACCTTTTAAAATTTAAATAATATAAATGGAAAAAATGATAATTATTTTATATCACATACCATATAATGCTAATAAGATTGTGATACCAGTTGCTTCCAATCTACTCAACTTTTACAAAATTATGTTAGGAAAGAATTTTAACTTTGATTAGGTAGAGTGTAAAATTTAACTTAAATTTTCATATCAATAACATTTTTTTACTTTCATACTACACTGTCAGTGAAAAAATGGGTAATTTCTATTCATGGTAAAGGAAACTTCTTGTAGTGCCTTGAAAACCTTCAGGAAAAAGTCAGTCATGGGATAGCTCAAGAAAAATATACAAAAGGTACAATGTATTATAAATTTACAAAAATATGAGTGCCAGAACAGATGATTTTAATAAGACTGACTTTATCTAGATGAATCTTGAGGCACCCAAATTTATAAATATTTGGTGAGAATACTCAAGCACATTTATATTTCCCTTGTTTAAAAGACCAATCACATCCTGGCAAGGGCTAATATTGTCTGGTTCACCGATTTAACATCCAAACATTTGCCTGCAAGCAAGCTGTGTAAGCGTGCTTCATTATAACTGGTAATTGGCAAAGGATAGATAACCTTGCAAGAAAAGGAAACACAAAAGAGATTTGAGGCTTGTTATCAACACACCCCAATCCCAAGATTCACATTCACGGTAAAATTTGGTGCTTTATAACTATACTAGCAAGTTAAAGATTAGTTATTTTACAAATACTTGTTGAGCACCTACTATGTCACTGTGCTAGTTGCTGGAAGGGCAAAATTGAATAAGATTGAATAACATATAGTTGCCCTCAAGGACTGATCTTATAATTTAGTAGGTTTAGTGCTTATAAATACACAAACAGTACATTTCATTATCAGTTTAGAAGCACTGTGATAAGGATATGTTCAGGATGTCTTCTCACTGATGAAGACAATACCCATCCTGGGGGGACCACACTTTCATACACAAGTCATTTTGTGTGAAGATGTCATCTTTTTGCCATAGATGCTCCTCTAGAGTGATTTATGCCTCTACATCTTAGATATAAATCTGCTCATGTGACCTGTCTATAAAATAGGTGGTTGAATTTAGACATCAGTACTCTGTATAAGATGTGGATATATGATAGACTTTTAGTTGGAGCTATTTGTTTTAAAATGTCTTCTCACTCTTGAAACGTTGCAGTAGACAAATCATGAAAGCACCTGATCAGTTTTGATGTGGCAGTTTACATAGCCATGCCTGCTTGACTGTTGCATTAAATCACAGCCTCACTCAACTGTCTGAGGTGGGGAATCCAAGAATCACTCTCCCTAGTATTCTGAGACAATTAGACATTGCAGCCTTCAGGTAGAACTGCTATCCATCTGGCCAAGAGAGGACAATTTGTCTCCTTCTCAACCATCTGGATGCCATATATCTTGCTTGGAATAATGAACACCAGTGATTCTTTCCTCTCCTCTTTGACTAGGAACATTTCCCTTTCCTAATAAGGTCTCTGAAGGATTGGGAAGCAATCTTCTGTAAGCAAATTTAATCCACATTTTTTTATTATTAATATATTGGAAAAACATTTTCAAAAGTATCTGTATTTTATCTTTATTGCTTTATATGTCTGTTTCTCATTTTTATTATTTGGAGCTTCAGTAATTTTATTATTTGTATAAAATTAAACATTTTTAAAACTTTATTGAAGCATATTTTACCTGCCGTATTATCCATACACATCAATGGCTTTTGAAATAAATTTACCCAATTGTACAAATATCACCAGAAATCAGTATTAGAATAGTTTCATCACCCCATTAAGATCCATAATGCCCACTAATTATTAGTCCTCACCCTGCTGCTCATCACGCCCTACCCTAGACAACCATTAATCTATTTTCTCTCTATAGATTTGCCTTTTCTGGATGTTTCATATAAATTGGAACCAAGAAATATGTGATGTCTTTTATCTGGCTTATTTCAATAATTTATTCTTTATCAATAATTTGTATGTATCAATAATTTATTCTATAATAATAAATTATTAATAATTTATTTATTTAATAATAAATAAAATAATTTGTTTATTATTAAAATAATTTATTCTTTAATAAATCAATAATTTATTCTTTTTTATTCACATACTTGTTTTATTTATTCTAAATTTTTGGTTGTTGATTTTTTTTCTTTTTTTAATTGAAGTATAGTTGATTTACAATATTGTGTTAGTTTCAGGTATACAGCATTATGATTCAATTTTATATATATATAAATATAAATATATTTTCAGAATCTTTTCCCTTATAGGTTATTACAACATATTGAGTATAGTTCCCTGTGCTATACAGTAGGTCCTTGTTGGTTATCTATTTTATATACAGTAGTATGTATATGGTAATCCCAACCTCCTAATTTATCCTTCCCCCCCCCCCACTACTGAACAATATTCCATTGTAAGGGTATTCCATTGATTTGTCTATCATTTTACCAGTTGATGAACATTTAGGTTGCTTACAATTTTTGACTTATAAACAATGCTGTTAAGAGCACTCATGTGCAGGGCTTCTTTGGTGGCACAGTGGTTGAGAATCTGCCTGCCAATGCAGGGGACACAGGTTCAAGCCCTGGTCCGGGAGGATCTCACATGCTGCGGAGCAACTAGGCCCATGCGCCACAACTACTGATCCTGCACTCTAGAGCCCGTGAGCCACAACTACTGAGCCTGCATGCACAACTACTGAAGCCTGCACACCTAGAGCCCATGCTCCACAACAAGAGAAGCCACCGCAACGAGAAGCCTGCACACTGTAACGAAGAGTAGGCCCTGCTTGATGCAACTAGAGAAAGCCCAAGCACAGCAATGAAGACCCAACGCAGCCAAAAATAAATTAAATAAATAAATAAATTTTAAAAAAAGAACACTCATGTGAAAGTCTTTGTGTGGATATGTAAAAGTTAACATTTTTTGAAATGATGTTGATGTCATCAATTTGATAACATTTGACATCAAAATGCAAGCCTTTTTTCAGGCTGTGCTGTGTGGTATGCTGGATTTTAATTCCCTGACTGGGGATTGAACCCATGCCCCCTGCATTGGGAGGATGGAGTCTTAAGCACTGGACCACCAGGGAAGTCTCAACAAGTATGTTTGTTTATTGTTCATATGGTTATTGTGAGGATCAGTGCAATATATAAAATGGAATTACTGTTTTCTTTTGTTTTTGTTTTTTTACTTTTCAGTACTCACCTCTGGGTTTAATTATAAATTGGAATTTACAATTTTTAAAAAATGTTTTCCTCATTTCTCATAATTTTGTGTTATTGTACACTTCCACTGCCTTCATGGAAAGTTTCTGTTTTCTTTTTTGTCACTGTTTCTGCTTTTCATACCAAAAATCCTGTTCCTTGCTGTTTTCAATGTCTCCAAGGTAAATTTTATAATTATTTATAATAATTTTGATATATTAAAAAAAATAATTCCACTTTCAGCTCATCTTGCCATCTCCTCATGAATCTCAGTTTCTATCATTTTCTACCTTGTTTAGTCTACCAAATAGATATTGTCTCTGATTTTTATCTTTTTATATTATTTGAGCTTTCTGAGTTAAGAATCCAGGCCATCACTTATTCGACTACTCAGTGTCTCAACTTTCCTATCTGTAAAATGAGAAAATAATAATTGTAGTAATAATGCCTACCACATTGATTCATAGTCAAGAATAATGACACATTACTTTCCAGATAGAACAGGACATGGTACAAAAGAAATGCTCAAAGGAGAATAATCTAGGCAAAATACTACAGTTTTGCCTTTGGGAATCATTCTTTACCTAAAACTGGATGCACAATAACAAATGATAAAAGAATGATTTAACTTCAGCCAGAATTTCAGCTCTTGCTAGGAAAGAAATTAAGTTTTTTGAGTACCTGAGGTATCCCTGAGCTATATTAGGCTCTTTGGATATTTTAAATAATTGAATCTCATTTCACTGTAATGTAACTTACACAGCCTTTTTTCCCTCACTGAGGAAACTAATGTTCAGAAAGATCAAGAAACTTTCTTAAAGTCACACAGCTATGAGAATATATATGTGAAACTGGATTTATAACTTAGATCTGTTAAAACATAAAACCCATGTTCTTTTCACTATATTACACTAACATTTATTATAATAGTTTAGATAAAGCTTATCTTTAGTCAATCACTTGACATAATCTTGTGGTTTTATTTTACAAATTTTTACATTTTCTCTGATTGAAAACAAACAGATATTGTGGATTTCATTATGCTCTAAAAATATATGGAAACATGGGGTGCCCACCCTATCCTGTCTCATGGATGCCACGCCAAAGCCTTCCTATTGCCTCCTCCAGTGACCCATTCATTTCTTGAGAACTTTCTCTGGTGGATGTTCTTTTACAGGAGAGTTCTAAGGAGTTAGTTTCCCTGAGAGCAGTCTTCGAGCACTGAATTTCTTCCCCTTCTGATGTGAAAATGGTGAAGGGTATTATATATAATCTCTCGAGCTCCTAAAGATGCTTGAAACTAAAGTACAAAGTGAGAGTTTACTTATTAATATTAATTAACATACTCTTTTATTAGCTTTTTTCCTATCCTTGTTGCCCCACCGGTGCTTCCTGAAATCAGATCCTCTCCCAAATAAACTCTGTGTGCTCAAATCCATATCTCAGGGAACTCAAACTAAGACAAGTGGGTCCATCGTAAAAATATAAATTGTTTCAAAATTTATATAAATTCTTGGCTGATGCATAATGAATTAGTCAGACAATTGAATTATCTTTGATATTCAATCTTTTTTTTTTTTTGGCTGTGCCACACTGCTTACGGGATCTTAGTTCCCTGACCACGCCCTCAGCAGTGAAAGAGTCCTAACCACTGGACCCCCAGGAAATTCCCTCAATCTTTAATATTTGAATTAAGATAATTGATTTACTAGACAAAAAAATGAATCAGTATTTCCTTGTCAGTCTTTTATGTTTTTTTTAACAGACCACATAAAGCCATATAGAACTAAAAATTCTGTGAACTAATTGGGCATTTAATTTCTAGTTATTAAACATATAAATAATTGGTACTATAGTTTTAATATACTGAATATTTCATATTATATCAAAATATCTGTTATTATAAATACATTGTGTATTAATATTAATTCCTTTTAACAAATACCACTAGAAGACATTTGCAACAGACCATTATATTTAAGTATATTAATTTAATAGCTATTTTAGTATTGTTATTGTAACTTTATTGCTAGCTATTAAAAGTGTATATATATCTTTACACTAAGTATAGATTTTTCTGTAGTAAACATTCTGAATTTTTTCCTAATAATAAAAGTCCCTTAGGTATTAGATACTATACATTCAGATATGTAAAAGATGTAATTTGACTCCAGGATTTGGAGTTAAACATCTGTCTAATTATGTTTTTACATATTTTGGGAGGAAATTACTCTGATCATGCTAAGAGTGTTAGAAATACAGAAATGATTAGTACACACCAGACAAAAACTGAATAAACTAGGACTGCACTCTTTACTCTTTATTCTTAGAAGTGTTTCATTTCTAGAGAAACATCCTGCTGCTGTGCTTGTCTTCTTCAGAGCTTGCTCAAATTCCCCAAGGACTGTTTTTGGATCGCTTGCCACAAAGATTACATTCTCTTTGGAGTTCAGACACCATACGTCAAAACACTGGAGGTTTTGCAAGTTTTCTTTCAACAGGGGAAATATATCCCCTACAGACTACAAGCAAAGCCAAAAGAGCAGTAAACAACTTCCTAACTCTCTTCTCCTAGTTTCCTTCATTAAAGAATATGACTATCCTGTTCCTTTCTTATAGTATGTTTCGTCATTATTACTAAATCAATGAGATGAATATTGCAAATGTGGAATTACAGTAGACCAATTCTTACTGCTTGTTTGTTTGCTTTTTCTTGGTACATGACTTGATTAAATATAAACAAGAAATATAAACAGGAAACAATCTCAAGATTGTTTCTGAAACAAATATTTTCTAAATTTAATTATTGCATGTTTCCAAGTAGACTAAAAATGAAACTTTCTGGAATAATATAATGCAAGACTACAAACAGAAGCAAATCACATCAATTTGTTTTTTTTATTATTATTTAATTGTGCTTGAGCTCCTTATGTTTTATTTTATCTGCTTCTGAAAATAGGAATCATCTGAGTTCTAAAATTGATTTATTAGCATCGATGTCATTATTACATCTGTGCAATTTGGGAAAAGTTATGGTGATGATTCCCAATATAACTGTACTTTTAACAAGTTCATTCATTTCTAATTATGATTTTTTTTATTTTTTTATCTGCTTTTTACTTTCTGTATATAGATTTATGACTCATATCTCCATCATAAGCCTGCATTTTAATTACCCAATGTCATCTTTATCCTGTTTATTGTTTTTAATCTTTTAAGATTTTCCACCTTGTCTAATATTAGACAAAGGCAACCGTTCTTATTTGCCTTTTGTTTGCATATCTATTTGTTCATCTCTTAATTTTAACTTTTATTTTTCACCATGCTTAGAGTATGTTTGTTATAAATATCATCTAAGTTATTTTCTTTTAACTTCAATCTGATAATTTTTGTATTTTAATGGAAAGATTTAGTCTGTTAACACTGTATGTAATTATATTATTTATTTTATTTTCCTTCATGTTTATTACTTGTTTTATTTTATTGTTTCCTCATTTTCATGTCATCTGCTTTTTTGTTCAAGGTGTTCATTTCACTTTCTTTTCCTTGCTAATAAAGAATTTCTATTGTCTTTTTCCATCTATTAATTGTTACATTTCTTTTCCCTGATCTTGTAATCAAGCACTCTGTATCAAATATTTCTCAGTGTAAGATGCTCAAATTCCCTTCTCTTTCTTTGAACACAAATAAGATAGATCTTTCCAATATTCTTATTTCCAGTACTTTCATCTTTTCTCTTTTGCTTTTACCACTCCTTTTCTGTTCTGTAGACATCACTGTAATTATTTTATTTCTCTCCCTCTCTTCACTTGCCCTCAATATTTTGTTGTTATGGTGATATTCTTTTTTTTTATTCACTAATTACTTTATTAACACTAAACTAAAATTTTAAAACAACTAAGAATCTTAGAGGTTATATTCCAGTGGACTCACTATAAAATAGTCAGAGTTATAACTTCAACTGATTAACAAATAACTTTACTGTTTTCCAAAGTTTTATGTAAAAAAAAAAAATTTTAACATCTTTATTGGAGTATAATTACTTTACAATGTTGTGTTAGTTTCTGCTGTATAACAAAGTGAATCAGCTGTATGTATACATATATCCCCATATCTCCTCCCTCTTGCATCTCCCTCCCACCCTCCCTATCCCACCTTTCTTTTTTTTTTTTTTAACATCTTTATTGGGGTATAATTGCTTTACAATGGTGTGTTAGTTTCTGCTTTACAACAAAGTGAATCAGTTATACATACACATATGTTCTCTTATCTCTTCCTTCTTGTGTCTCCCTCCCTCCCACCCTCCCTATCCCACCTAGGTGGTCACAAAGCACCGAGCTGATCTCCCTGTGCTATGCGGCTGCTTCCCACCAGCTGTCTATTTTACATTTGGTAGTGTATATATGTCAGTGCTACTCTCTCACTTTGTCCCAGCTTACCCTTCGCCCTCCCTGTGTCCTCAAGTCCATTTTCTATGTCTGCATCTTTATTCCTGTCCTGCCCCTAGGTTCACCAGAACCATTTTTTTTTTTTAGATTCCATGTATATGTGTTAGCATACAGTACTTGTTTTTCTCTTTCTGACTTACTTCACTCTGTGTGACAGACTCTAGGTCCATCCACCTCACTACAAATAACTCAATTTCACTTCTTTTTATGGCTGAATAACATTCCATTGTATATATATGACACATCTTTATCCATTCATTTGTCAATAGACACTAAGGTTGCTTCCATGTCCTGGCTATTGTAAATAGTGCTTCAGTGAACATTGTGGTACATGTCTCTTTTTGAATGATGGTTTTCTCAGGGTATATGCCCAGTAGTGGGATTGCTGGGTCATATAGTAGTTCTATTTTTAGTTTTTTAAGGAACCTCCATGGCTGTTATTCTAATACTAACCAGAATTTTCCTTATAGTAACTTACTTTTATTTCAAAAGTTCTTTTTTTAGCTTTTACATTCCCCATTTCTATGCTGTCTATCCTTATAAATAAGTATATCTCAAAATGTTCTTTGCTTACTTCTTTTCTTTCTTCTTTTCTTAGCTTGAAATCTTTTCAATTTTTCATCTTATGTTTGATTAGAATCCTTTTTCAAGTATTTTTCTCAACTTTGGAGTATGACTGTCAATTGCTTAGAATTTTCTTATGCCTGCCGTCAGATATCTTTCTATATTTTCTTTCTAGGTAAGCTTTTTTTCTTCTATCTAGAAGATTGTGGTATTTCTCTTCAATCTAACACGTTTAATTAGGATTTGAATTGTTGTGCATCTAGCCTGGAACTTAGGGAGCTCTTTCAGTCTATAAACTAATGTTTATTTGGTTGATAGTTTTACTTCTATCATTTGTTTAATTATTGCCTCAACTTTATTAATCTTTGTTTTTTTTTTCACTTGTTCTTCTTCTGAAGCTCCTAAGTATTAGGTCTCCTGAATCTACCCTCATGTCTTTTTATTTTTGTCTTATGATTTTTGCACTGTGCTTTGAGATATTTGTTGCACTGGATCCTCTGTGCTACTAATCCATGTCTCACCAGTGACTATACTCTCTGTAAATTTATCTACTAAGATTTTAAGTGGAAAAATCATGGGTTCCTTAGTCATCAAATCTCTTGGTGTGTGTGTGTGTGTGTGTGTGTGTATTTCACTTGAATATCCTTAAACTCTCTTATTTTCTTTTTTTTTTGAATTTTATTTTGTTTATTTTTTATACAGCAGGTTCTTATCTGTTATCTATTTTGTACATATTAGTATATATATGTCAATCCCAATCTCCCAATTCATCCCACCACCACCAACCTCACCACCACTTTCCTCCATTGGTGTCCATACATTTGTTCTCTACATATGTGTCTTTATTTCCGCCCTGCAAGCCGGTTCATCTGTACCATTTTTCTAGGTTCCACATGTATGCGTTAATACACGATATTTGTTTTTCTCTTTCTGACTTACTTCACTGTGTATGACAGTCTCTAGATCCATTCACATCTCTACAAATGACCCAATTTCATTCCTTTTTATGGTTGAGTAATATTCCATTTTATATATGTACCACATCTTCTTTATCCATTTGTCTGTCAATGGGTGTTTAGGTAAACGCTCTTATTTTCATAGCCAGGTTTTCAGCAGTTCTGTTTTGCTACTGTGTATTATAACAATAATAATGTGTTTTATTATTGTTGTTCGGCCAACTCTTCCTTGACCTGGCTGCTTGGGTCCTTTGAAGGAGTTGTTAGTTTTGTTGTTGGTTTGACTTATTTGACTTGGGTCTAGTTATTGAAGTATTAAGACAAAAACAAAAAAGATTGAAGAAGGGTAAGGGGCTTCTATCCCAGGGAATCTATATTGTATTATATAAACATGTAGGCTGTCAGTTACTGGATAAAACACCTGAGCAAAATCTTCTTATGCCTTGACCCCCCTGAACTCACCAAGCCTGACCTTTTGGTGAGAGCAAGGCCGTTCAAGTGAAGCTGATACTTTTTTTTTTGGTAAGTCCTCTAATCTTTGCAAAGATCTTCTGTAGTTCAAGTATTTCAGTTTCTTACACCTTATTTTTTGACACTGTTTCCTGAGTCTTTTTCTCCAATACTTGGCCATTTTCTGAAGGAGGAAGTCCAATGCCAATTCTTTTGTTTTCTATGTTGGAACATCAACAGAGTTCCTGGCCTTATTCAAAGAATATGTGTCTGAAGTCTCCAGAAGTTGGTTCCCTTCATCTACAACACAAGGCATTCTAAAGCTGTAAAATTTTTGCCTCAGAGCAAGTATCCAAGAAATGCAAGGACCCTTGGATTTCATCAATAATGTGATTTTTCACATGAAGTTTTAGCTATCATGTAGTTTCATATTTGTAGAAAAGGAGTTTCAAAGCCACTAATAGAAGATGAACAGAAAATAGCCATTGTCAGGGCTGTTGCTGCATGTTGTCCTCTCTGTCACATGTTCTAGGAGCTGTTGCAACCATAGATCTAGGAAGAACTGCTAAGTAAAGTCAATCAACAACAAATAGGGATCTATAAAACTTCCAGTTTTCCATGAGTCTCTCTAAAATCTTGGTCCAAAGAGAACAAAATGCATACTCATAAAGTTATGGTGAGCCCAGAGTACCTAGAGGACCAATTTTAAAGCTTTTTATCTATTTCCTTGTGGTTCCAAGATTATCCCTGTCCTATTTTTATTCATAATGTGGAAATAAAATATTTTATTTTAGAGTATATTATTTTCCAGGTTCTAGGGTCTTTATGTGCATTATCTTATATAATGTAAGCTTTATGGTAAGCTAACTATGTAGCTCTATTTTATAGACGTGAAATGAAAGCTTGCAGAAGTTAAATGCTAGACTGAAGGTTACAAATAGCTAGTGGTAGGGCTAAGCATATCCACCGCAGAGACAGAAAATTGACAATGGTAAATGAGAGGCCTTATCAGAATGCTATTTGATTTCTGAAGGAAAGATGTTATGTAAGTCAAGAGTTATTAAAATTACATGTACCTTTTCAACCTTACACAGATAAAAGCAACTTATATTACTTCAAATGCCAATCTGCTTCTGGGGACACACACTTTCTGGGAACAGAATTGCTTAATAAAGTACTTGGTTACTCCATTTGTGACAAGTGTATTTAAAAATGTTGTGAAATAGCCATAGATTATGAACCTCATCACACACATGGCTATTAATGCAATGAGACATGACAGAGCATGAAATGTGCAATATTCATTCACATTGAAGGCTAAGTGTCATCAATGCATCTATCTGTGAATTAATATAGTATAACACACTCCTGGCTATGGAATGTCACACAGTGATGGTGATTGGGATTGTAAAATGCCTTAATCAAATATTATTTGGAAAGAACAAGTAGATGCTGTCACATCAATGACAAGGTTTAAATGTGTTCAGCTAAATAAATTATGCTGCACTATAGTCACTGCCCATTAATCCCATCAATTGTGTAATTATTTTGAATTCCCTTATTTGAACTACATTTCAATTCTGAAATCTTATATAAATCACAGGACATTGAAAAGGTAAATTAAAATCAGCAGTATAGCTTTTTAATTCCATGTTCAGAAATTTAAGCATATGTAAAATATAAATTGGATCATATTCGCTGTTATGTATCTGAGGACAGAGTCATGCTCCACTGTAATTTTGCTTTTCTCTCTCTCTCTCTCTCTCTCTCTCTCTCTCTCTCTCATATTTGAGATTTCTCTTTTTTTATTAGCTACTTCCCCACAGTCTATGTATAAGTGCTTCAGTAATTTTCATATTTAAAATTTACCTCCTTAGGTCTGGCAGGGCCCATTTTTCTACTGTTAACAGGAAACATTCTCAAGTATAATTCCCATTGACTATCATCACCACCTCACCTCCCACTCCATTGTCAACTGAAAACAACCATCTATCTACCTAATACCTCTACTCCCATCTCAAACCCCAATCATTATACTGTAATTGCTGTAACTAAAGTCAACAATAATTTCTCAATTAATTATTTATAAGGAATTACTTTCAATTCTGTGAGTCTTGTTTGACCCCTTTTGTGTTTGACAATATCCATCACTCCCTTCCTGAAAAATTTCTCCTCCTTGGTTTCCATTACACTACTTCTAGTAGGTCCCCTTTGGTATCTTTGGTTATTCCTTCTTGGCCTTCTCCTCTTCCTCTTCACATTCTTTAAATATTCCTGTTTTCTACAATTCTGTTCTTGCCGTTCTTTGTTATCTCACTGCACTCACGCTGGGAAAGTTTCTTCATACCCTGAGTTTTCAGTGGTCGTTATTCAAACATGAACACTAGCCTGCAGCTCTCTGAGCTGTAGTCTCATATATTTGCTGCCTACTAGACACCTCCATCTATGGGATCTTTAAATTCAACATGGCCTAAATAATTATCCTTCCATTTATCACTTCATTTATTTTACTGTAATCCCCATCTTGATGAATTGTTTCACCATTAACCCATTTATCTAAGCCTAATACCTAAGACTCATCTTGTTTCCCACTTTCTCTACCTCCTTCACCATAAAGAAGTCTCTATTGGCTACTTTCTCTAAGTAATGGAACATTACTTTCTCTAAGTAATGGAACATTACATCGTCAATCTATGATTTTTACTAGCTCTGGATGTCATGACTTGGCCTTTTATACAAGTAGAAATATTTTTGTGGTAGGTAATTTTTCTTTCAATGTTTTAGTGTATTTTTAAATTTTGGTTAGATTCAGTGCATTAGATAAATTTATTACTTGAAATTAGGTTTTACATATAGCATTCCTAAATTCCTTATAGTAATTTTTTAATGATTGGTTATACTTTATCAAGGACATATTTTCAAAGCTAACTCAATGTTTCTCAATATTTTGTATTCTACCCAGTTTGAAAATGTCATTTTGTTGTATGTGTGTTTGTGTGCATTTTGGGTTTTATACAATTTTATTATATGTGTAGGTTCATACATCTACCAACACAGTCAAAATACAGAACAGTTACATCACCAAAAGGATCCTTCATATCACTTTTTTATTATCACACTCATGTACCTTCTTCCCTTCTCTGTCTTCTTATTCCTAAGCCCTAGCAACTACTGATCAATTTTCCATTTCTATAATTTTATCATTTCAAGAATATTGTATAAATTGAATCATACAGTATGTAATTTTTTTAACTCAGAATAATTCCCTTGAGATTCTTCCAAGTTGTTTTATATACCAATAGTTTATTACCTTTTATTGTTGAGTAATCTTCCATGGTATAGATATATGCTATGTATTTTAATAATCAGGAGCTATATTATAATATTTGCTAAGTTTGTTGTTATTATCATGATGGTAAGTTGCATTATGGAAGAAAATCACCAAAACATAAAATAGAAAAAAATGTCAATCATATAAAAATAATTTTCATATTAAAGATAGTGCACTAATAAGGAAAAAATGGAACAATTACGGTTAAAATACTAGTTTTCAAAATAAAATTAACAATTTCCCCCCAAATCAGTATGAGTCAAATATAAACACAAAATAAGAAATCTCATTTCTTAATTTTTTCATAACAATTGTGAAATTTAGGTAAGAATACTGTATTGTTTTTCTAATGATGTGTAACAAATTACCAAAACTTAGCAATTTAAAACAACCCTCATTTATTATCACAGTTCTGTTGGTCAGAAGGTCAAGTGAACTCACCTGGATTTTTTGTTGTAGGTGTTACAAGACCAAAATCAAAGTGTCCACTGGGCTGGGTTTTATCTGGAGATTCAGGTGGAGAATCCACTTCTAAGCTTACACAGGTTGTTGGCAGGATTCATTTCCTTGTGGCTGTAGATCTGATATCCCATTCTCTCAACAGCTATCAGCCAGGCTCCACCATCTCTCCTAAAGGTACCTCCATTTCATCTCATGTGGCTCCTTCCATCTTCAAAATAGCAATGGCTCATTAAGTCTTTCTCACTCTTCAAATCCCTCTGACTTCTTCTGCTACCAGAGTGAGAAAATTTTTCTTTTAAAGGGACTTAAATTTCAGTTCCTTTTAGTGCCACTAACTGACAATGGGGTTAACAGACACCTTATATTGGGTGGGGCTTCTAATAAATTTTGCTTTGCTCAGCCTTAGCCCTGAGAACATCTGCTGGTCCGGAAGGAGGGACTCACTTTTCTGAACTTGTAAAATAGATCTTAGCTTCAGGACAATCAGCTACATCTGATATGAAAGGCAAGGCAATCTTTAAAAATCCTCAGGAATTTGCTAGGGAAAGATGGAAGTAGATGGGATATCAGAAGTGAATCTTAGAGTTCTGTGACAGATAGGGCTGCACAGGAGGGAGAATTGTGAGAGGCAGTCATATTGGCCATCACCCTCATGCTTTACCCTTCAGAATGTGTCCAGGTGTGTGTCAAGCACAAAATAGGTAAATCTACTGGGAAGGGAAGACAGGTCCTGGAAATGGAACTGTTAAACAGTAAAACTCCCAAGTGACTATAGCAAAGGTACATGTTTAATTATTTTACTTAAGAGATGGAATGTTAGCCATATTTTTTTGAATTGTGGGGGAAGAGTTTGAATTTCTGGACCAGTCCAATATAGTCTTCTAATCAAAAATTAAGCAGGTAAGAGACTTGTTTTCATCACTGTGGGGAGAAAAATCAGACGCAGCTGCATGAGGAACATAGACATATGAATCTTCAGGGTCAAGCACATAGGGAGAAAAGTCATGTCTGGATAAAAAGAAATGGACAATACATCTTCTAGAGGGTGAATGAATCTCTCTGAAAGTACAAGTAATAAATAGTATGACTTTATTTTGAACAAACGTTTAAATGGATCTAAGTATTTTTAGTTGAATGTAAGAACCATAAGGCAGCAGTCCTCAACCTTTTTGGCACCAGGGACCAGTTTCGTGGAAGACAATTTTTCCACAGTTGGGGCGGGAGTGGGAGGGGGATGGTTCAGGCAGTAATGTGAGCAATGGGGAGCAGCAGATGAAGCTTCACTCACTCACCTGCCACTCACCTCCTGCTGTGCGACCCAGTTCCTAACAGGCCTCTGACCAGTATAGGTCCGAGGCCCAGGGATTGGGGACACCTGCCATAAGGTAAAACATGCTTACCTCACTTTCCTAGTAGAGAACAATATTAAGCTGGAAAAAAAAGATCCAGGGGCTTCACTGGTGGCTCAGTGGTTGAGAGTCCGCCTGCCGATGCAGGGGACGCGGGTTCGTGCCCCGGTCCAGGAAGATCCCACATGCCGCGGAGCAGCTGGGCCCGTGAGCCATGGCCGCTGAGCCTGCGCGTCCGGAGCCTGTGCTCCACAACGGGAGAGTCCATGGCAGTGAGAGGCCCGCTTACCACACACACACAAAAAAGAAAAGATCCAGAATATCTATAGAAAATATAAATGAGAAATTAAGACAGTAAATAGAGATATTGTTTAAGTTCACCTTGCTAAAAGTTTTAAGCAATTCCTAGGAGGAAAAAATTGAAGATAGGAAAACACAATAATTCTAGGCTTTTAAATTTTTTTTTTATTGGAGTATAGCTGGTTTACAATATTTTATGAGTTTCTGCTGTACAGCAAAGTGAATCAGTTATACATATACAAATATCCACTCCTTTTTAGATTCTTTTCCCATGTAGGACATTACAGAGTATTGAGAAGAGTTTCCTGTGCTATACAGGAGGTCCTTATTAGTTACCTATTTTATATATAGTAGTGTGTATATGTTAATTCCAATCTCCCAATTTATCCCTCCCCCCCCTTTTAACCATAAGTTTGTTTTCTACATCTGTGACTCTATTTCTGTTTGGTAAATATGTTCATTTGTACCACTGTTTTAGATTCCACGTATAAACGATATCATATGATATTTGTCTTGCTCTGACTTACTTCACTCAGTATGACAATCTCTAGGCCCATCCATGTTGCTGCAAATGGCATTGTTTCATTCTTTTTATGGCTGAGTAATATTCCATTGTATATATATACCACATCTTCTTTATCCATTCCTATGTCAATGGACATTTATGTTGCTTCCATATCCTTGTTATTGTAAATAGTGCTGTGGTGAACATTGGGGTGCATGTATCATTTTGAATTATGGTTTAATCTACTGTTTTTGAAAACCTATTTGTTTAAAATATACAAATAATGACTATAGCATGAGTTAGTCATTCTCAATACACTAAAGCACCCATGTATGTCTTAATATAAAACAAAGCTAATTGAGAGAGCCAAAGCTATCCTGGAATGGTCCCTGTGCCACATATATCCTATTCATAACCCAGTGTGGAAGGAAGCATTTGGGACCACTGAAATATGTACCCACACTTCCTAGATAATTTCAGAAAAGACAATCAGGATAAGTCACAATTTGCTCCATATCCTTGTTTACTTCAGTCGCCAGAAGAGGAAGAGCACCTGTGTCCACACCAGGGTCCAGAAAGGGGAAAGAAACTATACCAGTTATTTGAACAATGGGGATTCAATATAAATAATTGTTAACTAGATACAAAGTTGTTAATGAGATAACTGAAAGAGTAAAAAGAGAAAAGAAATGTAGCAACTATAGGAGCAGCTATCAACTTGAGAGCTGAGGGAACAAAGAGAAAGGTTTGGAATTACTCTTGGTAATTTAGAACAATTTCCTCTTTAAAATGAGGCTACTATTCTCTAAAATATGTGCTTTAGAATTCTGTGATTCCATAAATTATGCTCAATTAATCATTGTATGATAAAAAAGCTAGGGTTATTAAAACCTAAAAAAAATAGTTTAAAAAATATAAGGGCTTGCATATTAGTATAATGCTATCTAATGCATGAAATAAACCCAAAATTATAATGGCCCAACCATTATTGAAGCATATTTCTTGCTCACTTAAAAGCTGTAAAAAGATGTCTCTGGTTATTGAAGAGATACTCCTCTACTTACTGACTTAGGGAGCCAGGTCCTCTCATCTATGGCTCCCCTATTCCATCAGTCAGTATGCTCATCTGTATCAAACTGGGAGGAGAAAGAATACCTAGGATTTATACATGGTTAATTTTTATGATCAAGCTTTCAAGTGGTGCTCATTATTTCCACTCACATTCTATTAGTGAAAACTCAGTCACTGTCTAGACTAACTGAAAGGAATGTAGGATAATTTAGTCTACCTCTGTTCCCAGTAGGAAAAGAAACATGTTTGGTTATCCCCTAACAATCTCTGCTACAGCTAGCTTTATGAAAATGTCTAAAGAAATGACATTTTGAGGTCTAAAATTTCTAAGTTAAGTTGCTTAGTTAAAAACCTATTGGGTTTTTTTTTCCCAAAACGTATCCAAATTATTTTATTTTTTAAAAATTTGATTATCCCTTTTAAAAAATTTCTTTAGAATTCAATATTTTACTTAAAAATAAATCACTATACATCAACTAATTTTGTCTTACTTGTATTCAAAATGAAATTTTTTTTTTTTTTTTTTTTTTTTTTTTTGCGGTACGCGGGCCTCTCACTGCTGTGGCCTCTCCCGCCGTGGAGCACAGGCTCCTGACGCGCAGGCTCAGCGGCCATGGCTCACGGGCCCAGCCGCTCCGCGGCGTGTGGGATCATCCCAGACCGGGGCACAAACCCGTGTCCCCTGCATCGGCAGGCGGACTCTCAACCACTGCACCACCAGGGAAGTCCCAAAATGAAATGATTTTTAGTACCAAGTTATCACATTATGTTGAAATATTGTATTTATATATTAATCTCTCCTACTGAAATTTAAGCCATTCTGTTCAGGGACTATATCTTTCTCATCTTATGTATCCTTAGCATCAACTAATGCAAAATAAAACCATTTAAACTGTAATAAATGACCTTAAGTGAAGTAAATGCTTTAAATCTTCTAATTTATACATTTATCAAACATATTCAAGACTATTAGTGCTATAAAAGGTATTTTTAAAAAATGAGCACCATGAAATTACGTACAGACTTGGAAACAATCATGGAATACAAACAGGACTGTCAATACATCTGCAGGAAATGTGTTCTTTCTTTCCCTAACCAAAATCTGGACCCAGAGCCAAAATTAATATGATACCTTCCCTCAGTCTGATACTCCATTGTGATGGTTAATTTTGTGTGTCAACTTGAAAATACCACTGGCTGTCCTAGTTCTCCAGTTTGTAGATGCCAGATTATGGGACTTCTTGGCTTTCATGATCACATGAGCCAACTCCTATGATAAATTTCTCTCTCTCTCTATATATATATATACATATATGTACATCAACATACTGAAGAATCAACATACCGAATAGGTTTGTTTCTCCCCAGATAAGGATCAAGAATCAACCTATTAACTATTCTTGAAACTTAACCTTTACCCCCATTGTCTAGGCTCAAAAAGGGAAATGGAGCTGTACTTCAGTGAAGGTGAGTGAGTGAGCTGCCAGAAATGAGCAGCCAGTAGGCTCTGACTCTTGAAAGGAAAATGTAAAGTCTAGAGGCTTGAAGGATGGGTTTTATCTAAAAGCTTTGTGGATTTTGGCAAAAAAAACTATTTTTGCCTTAGTTTCTTCGATTTGGACTAAATAATTTCTAAGGTAACTTTATTTCTAAATTCTAATAAATGTGGTAGTTAGGGACTTTTGCTCTAGAGAGAAAGGACCTGGATTTGAATATTGACTCTCACTCTGTAAGCATGGGTGAGTGATTTCATCTCTCTAAATCTTAATGTCCTCATTAACAAAATGGGGATTATAAGAGCACATTCATTATAGGTTAGCATACTGACTCACCTATAAAAATAGCTGAATAAAATTTAGTTATTAAAATTTCTATTACTGGATGTCAATCTCTCCAACTTCTCATAAAGTAACACTTTTTCAAATACCTCATTTATGTAAAATCTGAAAATCAATAAGATTGTTATGAGGGTTACAGGGGAGAAAACATGAAATAATTCTGTATAAAATAAAGTATATGCATTGTTATTAACTGCAGAGTATTTATCCTTCAAGAATATGGCTTTACTTGGTAATTATAAATTTATTCATCACTTTCTGCTCACCCCACATATATGGTATACATGGTGGGGAGAGTTGTAAAGACAACCTAACAGTTTGACTCAAAATGATTAATTGTTTTTCTTCACTAGAATCAGAGACAAGAATTAATTGGGAGATACAAATGAATTATAGTCTTTCATTCACATAGGTGAATGTTTAGATGCTAAAATATATAGTCTTGAGAATAACACAAAACACTGCAAAACAGGTGGAAAATCTGAGTGGGCCTTTTGGGATAAGTAGCACTTCCTTAGCTACAAATGTTAACAATACTATAATAGAGTGGGGAGAGAGAAGGGAGTGGTGGCTGTGGAGAACATGCCATGGCCACAAGAAAGCAAAGAATAAAAGGGCAAGACACACTGAAGAGAACTTCTGAAAGTAATTACAGTAATTTTCAGGCTGGAAATTTGTATTAAATGAAATCAAATCCCAACTTATGATTATGAAAAATAAGTGGAGTTTTAGGAAAAGCCTTTGTGGGGAAGATAAAAATGAGATTAGCAAACCAGTGCTGCTCAAATGAACAAGCAGGAAAAAAGCAAGTATATACCAATGCTGTTTCTTACCTAGAAATTAATAGGTGTTTCAGCAAAGCTTTAACTCCAAAATGCTAAACTCCTAACTTTTAGTTTTGCTATGGTCACATCACAATAAATATTCACCAAATAGGAAATTTAAAAGAAATGCTGTGTGAATTAAACTGTACTTTCAAATCCCGGTTTTTGATACCCAGATGTACCTAATTTTGTTGAAGGTATCAGGTAGTCTGAAGTTAGATTTCACAGGAAGTTTGAGATTCTCCTTTCTTTCTTGAACTCAGTGAAATTCTTCAGCACTGTAAATCCCTTTGAAGTCAGGTTGATATGCCAATGTTGAATCAAATTTTGTGAACTTCAAAGCTCACTCTGTTGTAGAGGATATCTTGGTGAGGCTAGATATTGCAAAAAGAAATGAGAATACGACCTGAACATTTTAACTAACTTGGTTTCTAAAGTAGTCTGTTAATTTCTTATTTGTTGAATATTCACCTTTTTTATATACTTAAAATATCTAATACTGAAGTATTATTACTTACAGTATTTTGGAATACTGAAGTATTCCAAAATCTTACTTTGTACTTATTTTATGCCATAGAAGTCTGATGAACTTACTTTATATGGGAATTTTACTTTTTTCTTACATGAAAGGGTTTTGGAAGGAACATAGAATTTAGAATCTTAGAATCTTCATGAAGACTTCAGCTATGCATTCTTGGGTAAATTCATTCAAAAATTAATAAGAACATATAATTACAAAATTTTTATAAGAAAGAAATAATGTATGTATAAGTGTTTAGCATTCAATTATAATACATTTAGAACCTTTGACTAAAGTTAATTTCTTTCCTTTGTTTCCTCTCCAGGAAACACTGAAAATTTTCAGGACCATGAATGTTCAGATTAGGTTACTTTGATTAACCACCCAAAGTGACAGATATTTGGGCAACACACTTCTCCCTTTTGTATTAGAGAGAGATGCTATTATATTAAAATGCTATTGTAGAGCCATCATCAAACAAATCAAAAGCTATTATAAAAAATGACATTAAGCCTTACTATACCACTTGAGAGCAAACACTTGTTATTTAATTAAATGACCAGATCCATTCTTTATCAAAGAAGTATTGAGAGTCAATTCTGTACTAGAAACTATTTTTGTCAAAAATAAGTGAAACAAACACCCCTGTTGTTGTGGAGCTCATATTTTAACTGTGATAAGAGGCAATAAAGAAAAGAAGAAGAAATAAATTCTATAAAGTAGGAAACGCTATAGGAAAAAAATGCCCAGCAGAGTTAGGTGGATCAGCAGTGGAGGGTTTCCCTTGAATGTGGGTTGAATTTTGTATAAATTAGTAGGGTAAACATTACTAAGCCTGTAATGTTTGAGCCAAGACTTGAAGCTGAGAGAGCAGGGGCAAGCACTGTGAATACCTGGTGAGGGAGTCCATTTGAAGCAGAGGCAGTGACAGTGTGAAGGCCCTAAAGCAGGAAGGAGTATAATTCTAACGTTTGATGAGTCTGGTTTGCTGGAAGCAAGAAGGAGAATAGTAGGAGATGGGAAGGGGTGGTAATTATGTAGGATTAATAAATCTATTTTAAGAACTTTTAATTATACTGTAAGTGAATTAGCAAGAGCCATGGGTGGGATTTGTGGAGAAAACAGAAATGCTTTGGTTTGTATTTTAAAAGGACAGCTCTGACTGCTGTGTTGAAATAAATAGTAGAAGGACAAGGATGGAAGCAGGGAGAGCTGTGAGGAGCTACGGCAGTCCTCAGAGGGAGGGATGAAAGTGGCTCCCAAGAGAGTGCTAGCAGTGCAGGAGATGGGGAAGTAGTCGTAGTAGTCGGGTTCAGTATTACATTTCTGGGATCATAGAGTATTAATAAACCTACAAGGAAAGGCTGATATCTTCAGATAAAACTTGGCACAAAGTATGGTTTCTCATAGCTCATATTGAATGTAATTCTGTCAGGCAAATTCAAAATATCATCTCAGATTTTTTTCTTTATTAGTGTTAATAGTTGGTATTTAATTAGATGGATAGGTGTTAGAGAAAGAATTAAACGTATTGAGAAAAAATGAATTACTTGCCATGAAAGTGAAGTTTTAGGGTATTTTAATATAATCTAAAGTGTCTTTTGGATGGTATTGTATAGAATAAGTGAAATAAAATATCAAAAATAATTACTAACTTTTTAAAGTCAGTTAATGCTAAAGCCAGAATCTTACAGATTATCAAGGGCAATTCAGTTCATAGTGGGTGAAGTAGTGGTTAAAAACTGTTTTTAGAGCTAGAAATATTTTGGATAAAACTCAAATGTTGGATGTATTTAGGTATTTTTAGCTTCCTTCTCTTAACAAATGAGATGATAATGATCACCTTTTAG
The DNA here is from genome assembly GCF_039906515.1 of Pseudorca crassidens. Classification (NCBI taxonomy): domain Eukaryota; kingdom Metazoa; phylum Chordata; class Mammalia; order Artiodactyla; family Delphinidae; genus Pseudorca; species Pseudorca crassidens. The sequence goes on from NC_090297.1 coordinate 91,269,828, forward strand.
GATTTCGTAAAATTATTTGGTATGCAAATAATTTTAATAAAATTGCATGTAATTATGTGTAAGATACATAAAATTACTTAGCACAGTACCTAATATCTAGAAAGTGGATACCCCACGGCCAGCCTTCCTTTTCCTTATAAAATTAAATTCTGATTTTCTTTTGGAAGGAGAATCTGTTAGCTATTGAATAAAATCTGTTGAAACTATAGTCAGGAACTGTTTCAGTTAGGGCTGACTCAACTTCTATAAAAAAAATAAAACAAACACAAAAACATCAATAACTCCAAGTATAGTAGAAGTGTATTTGTCACTCGTATATGAGTCAAGGGTAGGTGTTTCAGGATGTGAGAAGTTCTCCTCAAAATTGTGATTTGGAGATTCACAGTATTTTCCATTTTGCAATTCTACTACACCTTGAAGGTTGTTGGAAATCTGTACTCAGCCAGCAGAAGGGTAAATAGAACAGAAGGAATTATGTCTACTTCCTAAGAGACCAGGGCTTTCTGCTTATAGTCCATTGATAAAAACTAGTCATATGGCCACACCCAAGAGTAAAGGGAAGCTGAAAAATAGAGCCCTCGGCTACTTTAGCTATTTCTCAGCTATAACTTTATATACTGTGGAAATGGAAAAAGAATTTTGGTGGATAGCTTGTCATTTGCCAAAGTCATTGAACCATAGGTCAAATGTCAGCACCTGAACTAATGTTGGTCAAGTGGACGCTATTCTCTTTCTAGCATATGTTTTTTTGGAGTTATTTTCTTACTGGTTGATTTGTGGATTACAGCATGCATCTCAATTTATCCAAATCTACTTGAGATTTACACAAACAATGGCAGCGAGATATACACAATTTTCTCACTATAGTTTTCTTCACTTCCCTGCCTTTGTGCTAGCATTGTCAAATATCTTATATCTATACATGTTATTAATCCAACAATACAGTGTTATAATCATTGCTTTATAAAATTTTAAGTTTCTTGAAGAAATTAAGAGAAGATAGGAGAAAATATATTTATGTTTCTTTTAAATTTACCTTTTTATTTACCATTTCTTGTACTCTTCACTTGTTCCTGTTGAATAGTGTTACTAACTGATGTCACTTCCTTACTTCACTGTAGCTTATACCCACCCCCCTCTTTTGTCCTGTTATTGTTAAAGAGGATATATCTCTATATGCTATAGGACCAAAAATTTCATTTTATAGATATTTCTTATTGTATTATTTTTAAGATCAATTAAGACAAGAAAGGAGAATAAATATATAATTATACTGTCTTTTATAGTTACTATGTAATTCTATGTAATTATCTTTATTGGTAGTCTTTATATCAACTGGAATTACTATCTGGTGACACTTCCTTTTAGCACAAATAACTTCTTTTAGTATTTTTTTAAGGCACATTTACTAGCAACAAATTCTCTCAGTCTGTTTCATTTTACCTTCATTTTGAGATAGTGTTGCTGCATATAGGATTCTTGCTCTTTTCTTTAAGCACCTTGAGTATGTCATCCTACTGCCTTTTGGCTTCTATAGTTTCTGATAAGAAATCAATGATCAATCTTACTGGCGTTCTCTTGTACATTGTTATGTTGTTTTTCTCTTGCCGCTTTTAAGATTTTCTCTATATCATTAGCTGTCAACATTTTGACTATGACATGTCTAGATATGGATCTTTTAAAATTTATCCTACTTGAGGTTTGTTCAACTTCATAAATGTGAAGATTAATATTTTTATCATATTTGGGAAGTTTTCAGCCATTATTTCTTTTGATAATTTTTATGCCGCTTTCTCTTTCTCCTTTTCTTCTGGTACTTCCATTAGGCATATTTTGATATTCTCAGTGGTGTCTTAAAGGTCTCTGAGGTTCTATTTATTTTCCTGCAATTTTTTTCTTTCAATTCTTCACTGTATGCTCCAATAATCTGTCTTCAAATTTGCTTGTTCTTTGTCCTGCCAGTTCAAATCTGTCCTTTTAGTGAATTTTTCATTTCCATTATTGCAATTTCAACTCCAGAATATCCATGCAGTTCATTTTTAAAAATAATTTTCACCTCTTTATTTATAATCTCTATTTGATGATTCACTGCCATAATATTTTCCTTTTAATTCTTTAGATACAATTTCCTTTCGTTCTTTGAACATATTTATAATATCTGCTTTGTAGTCTTTGTCTGCTTAGTCTAAAATCTGGCTCCCCCAAAGCAGTTTCTATTGCTTGCTTTTTCTTCTGTGTATAAAGTACACATAACCCTGCTTCTTTGTTTCATAATTTTTTTCTTGAAAACTGGACATTTTAGATAGCATATTTTAGCAATGCTTCCCCTCCTTCCCACCAGGAGTTGTTAATGTGATTGTTTTATGTTAGTTTATTTGTTTAATGACTTAGACTAACTCTAGGAAGTCTATTTTCTTTGTAATGTGAAGCCTCAGATGCCACTCCTTTTTATTCCCCCCCCCCCAATTTTTATTTTTACGCTTGGCTGCCTAAGAGCCACCCTAGGTCAACATAGCTTAATGTTCACCCAGTGACTGATTGATCAAAGGTTGTGATTATGTGTTACTTTTTGTTATGATTAATTTCATTGTGCTATTAGCCTTCTCTTCATTTCTCACAACTCAGATCTCTACTTTTTTTTTTTTTTGACAATGCCTTAAGGTATGTATTCCTCCACACTCTGTTCCAAATAAAGTAATCCACCTCAGCAAAGCTGTAGAGCTGCCAGTCCTTCTGTCTAACCTCTTACCAAGGCAGAACCTCTGCACTATTGCACTGGAAGTGGGGGTAATGGCCAGTTCCTCTCTCTACCTTATAACCAGGAACCAAGAAGGGATGGTAACCCCTGATTTCTCAGCTTGCCTCTCCCAGCATACAACCTCTGCTCTACAGGTAGGTACTGGGGGATGCAGGCAATCAGGAACCCAGTATTCTTGGTCACCCTGCTTGGGGTAGAGACTCTGTCCTGTGAGTGGAAATTGGGTAGGGAAGGGCCTTAAACAATGGGTATTTTCACAAATCTGAATCCTTATAAAACTTGAAATTTCAGAATACTACTTTGTTTACATTTATTCACCCAATTTTATTTGCAAAACATCATCTTTTTCTCTCTTCATTTTTTTCTTTAAAGAAAAAGAGTCTGAAAATATGCCAACATTTTAATACCAAAGGAAAGAATTTTAAAAGATGGAAGCTATATTAACTGTTTAGGTGAACACTATATACAATTGCTACTTTTTTTTTTTTTCTCCAGATGTCTCATTTCCTTTAAATGAAAAATACATCATTTGCATACATTGGTCTCCACATGTTTCGTCTTTATAAGCAAGTTCAATAAAATATTTTGTACCTCTAAACCTTTCTTTATTTGACTAGATTTTAAATCTGTGAAAGAATAACAAAGCTTTTCAATTCCATGGGATATCAATTAAGTGCCTGCTGAGATTCTGCCCTAGTAGCCAGATGAAGCATCACTGCTCTGAAAATTAAATGGGGCCGTTCGCTCTGGTTGTAAGTTATAACCCTATGCCAGATAAACAAGTGATTGGCTCTTAAGTTATACAAGGAAGGTTTTGCATTTCTTTTGTGGGATTGACTTTCACAGTTGGCTATTGAGAATAATATTATAAAGTGCCATTTATAATCTTTCTTAATATAATGTGGTAATTTACATTTCTATCCTCAGGGACCTGAAATTTGAAATTTATTGAGAAATTTTTGTAATTTTCCCTTAACAGAGGATTGTATTATTTGAGAAGAAAGAAGCCAGTTATGGTTTTCAGATTGCTGTGTGACTATGTAAAACATATTTGGGGAAGTGATAGGATGTATTTATTAACTAAAGAATGACAGCCTGCTTTTTAAATCCAAGATTTTAGCTCTCATGTTAGTTAAAGCAGTATGCACACTTCAACCAACTGAATCATCTGTGGAAGCAGACAGCTACTGTCAGACACACAGTATGGAGCCCCAGGTCCCTTTCCTTGCCAGCAGACCTGTAACTCCTTAGGCATTAAGTGTGACGGGAACACCTGCTTCTTTCTTCATAATTGTCCTTTCCTTAATAATGACATTCATTTGCAATATCATACCATATAAAACTTTGCACCCAGTAAAACATAGAGTTGATTAAAAGAAATGGAGATGAAGTTTTGTGCTACTATAAACTGTTTAATAGAGTATGAAAGTGAGGTGAATCTCAGTTCTGATTTTTATTATAAAGATTACATATCTCATGACTTGATTTCAAAGGTTTAGAGCCAGTAAACCTGACCTTGTCGTCAACGTGTAAAATAGAGAAGCAGCACATATTCATACTTACAGCCAAGGGCATAGGAGACAAAGTCCCTACAACTCATTTCCATTTTCTGCTTACATAATTTTCTGTTGGTCAATTTAGGTCATGCATCAATAAAAATGAACACAAAGGCAATCCTTCAGTGTGTGTGAAGTTATTAGAGATGGGAAATTGAGAGTCAATAAAACTAGTACCTTTAGTTCTTTTGTATTCAAACAGAAACCTGAAGAACACAGGTATACATGGAGTCCTTTCCATTTCACAAAGTCGGCCACCGTTGCGTCCTCACCATGCATTAGGCATTGTAAAAAGTGAAGAGATAGAGTTCATTCAATGAGCTATCCAGTTACCTATTTTTAATTAATTAATTCAAACCAGATACTGTTCTTTATTTTTTGACAGACCATTTAAAATTTTTATTTTTATTGGAGTATGGTTGCTTTACAATGTTGTGTTACTTTCTGCTATACAGCAAAGTGAGTCAGCTATATATATATATATATATATATATATATATATATATATATATATATATATATATCCCCTCTTTTTTGGACTTCCTTCCCATTTAGGTCACCACAGAGCACTGAGTAGAGTTCCCTGTGCTATACAGTAGGTTCTCATTAGTTATCTATTTTATACATAGTAGTGTATATATGTCAATCCCAGTCTCCCAGTTCATCCCATCCCCCCCAAACTCCCTTGGTGATCATATGTTTTTTTTCTGCACCTGCGTCTCTATTTCTGCTTTGCAAATTAGTTCATCTGTATCATTTTTCTAGATTTCACATATAAGGGATATCATATGATATTTATTTTTCTCTTTCTGACTTACTTCACTCTATATGACAGTCTCTAATTCCATCCACATCTCTACAAATGGCACAATTCCGTTCCTTTTCATGGCTGAGTAATATTCCATTGCATATATGTACCACATCTTTATCCATTCCTCTGTTGATGGACATTTAGGTTGCTTCCATCTCCTGGCTATTATAAATAGTGCTGCAATGAACATTGGGATGCATGTATCTTTTTGAATTACGGTTTTCTCTAGGTATATGACCAGGAGTGCTAGATGATATGGTAGTTCTATTTTTAGTTTTTTAAGGAACCTCCATAGTGTTCTCCATAGTGGCTGTATCAATTTATATTCCCACCAACAGTGCAGAAGTGTTCCCTTTTCTCCACACCCAATCCAGCATTTACTGTTTGTAGATTTTTTGATGATGGCCATTCTGACCGGTGTGAGGTGATATCTCATTGTAGTCTTGATTTGCATTTCCCTAATAATTAGTGATGTTGAGCATATTTTCATGTGTTTGTTAGCCATCTGTATGTCTTCTTTGGAGAAATGTCTAGTTAGGTCTTCCACCCAAGTTGTGATTGGGCTGTTTTGTTTGATATTGAGCTGCATAAGCTGTTTGTATATTTTGGAGATTAATCCCTTGTCAGTTGCTTTGTTTGAAAATATTTTCTTCCATTTTGAGGGTTGTCTTTTCACCTTGGTTTATGGTTTCCTTTGATGTGCAAAAGATTTTAAGTTTCATTAGGTCTTATTTGTTTATTTTTGGTTCTATTTTCATTACTCTAGGAGGTGGATCAAAAAAGATCTTGCTACAATTTATGTAAAAGAGTGTTCTGCCTGTGTATTCCTCTAAGAGTTTTATAGTGTCTGACCTTACATTTAGATCTTTAATCCATTTGAAGTTTATTTTTGTGTATGGTGTTAGGAAGTGTTCTAATTTCATGTTTTTACATGTAGTTGTCCAGTTTTCCCAACACCACTTATTGAAAAGACTGTTTTTTTCTCCATTGTATATTCTTGCCTCCTTTGTCATAGATTAGGTGAACTTGGTGTGTGGGTTTATCTCTGGGCTTTCTATCCTGTTCCACTAATCTATATTTCTGTTTTTGTGCCAGTACCATACTGTCTTGATTACTGTAGCTTGGTATCATAGTCTGAAGTCAGGGAGCCTGATTCGTCCAGCTCCGTTTTTCTTTCTCAAGATTGCTTTGGTTATTTGGGATCTTTTGTGTTACCATACAAATTGTAAAATTTTTGTTCTAGTTCTGTGAAAAATGCCGTTGGTAATTTGATAGGGATTGTATTGAATCTGTAGGTTGCTTTGGGTAGTATAGTCATTTTCACAATGTTGATTCTTCCCATCCAAGAACATGGTATATCTCTCCATCTGTTTGTATTGTATTTGAATTCTTTCATCAGTATCTTTATTTTTCTGCATACAGGTTTTTGCCTCCTTAGATATGTTTATTCCTAGGTATTTTATTCTGTTTGTTGCAGTAGTAAATGGCATTGTTTCCTTAATTTCTGTTTCTGATTTTCATTTTTAGTGTATAGGAATGCAAGAGATTTCTGTGTATCAATTTTGTATCCTGCAACTTCATGAAATTCATTGATTAGCAATAGTAGTTTTGTGGTGGCATTTTTAGGATTTTCTATGTATAGTATCATGTGATCTGCAAACAGTTACGGTTTTATATCTTGTTTTCCAATTTGCATTCTTTTTTTTTTTTTTCTCTGATTGCCATGGCTAGGACTTCCAAAACTATTTTGAATAATAGTGGTGAGAGTGGACATCCTGTCTTATCTTGTTCCTGATCTTAGAGGAAATGTTTTCAGTTTTTCACCACTGAGAATGATGTTTGCTGTGGGTTTGTAGTATATGGCCTTTATTATGTTGAGGTAGCTTCCCTCTGTGACCACTTTCTGGAGAGTTTTTTTTTTTTTTTATCATAAATGGTATTGAATTTTGTCCAAAGCTTTTTCTGCATCCATTGAGATGATCATATGGTTTTTCTTCTTCAATTTGTTAATATGGTGTATCACATTGATTGATTTGTGTATATTGAAGAATCCTTGAATCCCTGGGATAAATCCCACTTGATCACGCTGTATGATCCTTTTAATGTGTTGTTGGATTCTTTTTGCTAGTATTTTGTTGAGGAATTTTGCATCCATGTTCATCAGTGAAATTGGCCTGTAATTTTCTTTTTTTGTGACATCTTTGTCTGGTTTTGGTGTCAGGGTGATGGTGGCCTTGTAGAATGAGGTTGGGAGTGTTCCTTGCTCTGTAATTCTTTGGAAGAATTTGAGAAGGATAGGTGTTACCTCTTCTCTAAACATTTGATAGAATTTGCCTATGAAGGCATCTGGTCCTCGACTTTTGTTTGCTGGAAGATTTTTAATCACTTTCAATTTCATTACATGTGACTGGTCTGTTCATATTTTCTATTTCTTCCTGGTTCAGTCTTGGAAAGTTGTACCTTTCTATAAATTTGTCCATTTCTTCCAGGTTGTCCATTTTATTGGCATATAGTTTCTTTGATCCTTTGTATTCCTGTGGTTTCCATGGTAACTTCTTTTTCATTTCTAATTTTATTGATTTGAGCCCTCTTCCTTTTTTCTTGATGAGTTTGGCTAAAGGTTTATCAATTTTGTTTATGTTTTCGAAGAACCAGCTTTTAGTTTCATTGATATTTTTTATTGTTTTCTTTGTTTCTATTTATTTCTGCTCTGATCTTTATGATTTCTTTCCTTCTAACTCTGGGTTTTCTTTGTTCTTATTTCTTTGGTTGTTTTAGATGTAAGGTTAGGTTGTTTATCTGAGTTCTTTTTGTTTCTTGAAGTAGGATTGTATTGCTATAAAATTCCCTTTTAGAACTGCTTTTGCTGCATCCATAGCTTTTAGGTCATTGTGCTTTCATTGTCATTTGTTTTTAGGTATTTTTTGATTTCTTCAGTGATCCATTGGTTATTTAGTAGCAAATTGTTTAACCTCAATGTGTTTGTGTTTTTTACATTTTTTTCCTTTAATTGATTTCTAATGTCATAGTGTTGTGCTCAGAAAAGATGCTTGATATGATATCAATTTTCTTAAATTTACCGAGACTTGATCTGTGACACAAGATGTGATCTATCCTGGAGAATGTTCTGTGTGCACTTCAGAAGAAAGTGTATTCTGCTGCTTTCAAGTGGAATGGCCTATAAATATCAATTAAGTCTATCTCATCTAATGTGTCATTTAAGGCTTGTATTTCCTTATTAATTATCCATCTGGATGATCTGTCCATTGGTGTAACTGGGATGTTAAAGTCCCCCACTATTATTGTGATACTGTAGATTTCCCCTTTTACGGCTGTTAACATTTGCCTTATGTATTGAGGTACTCCTATGTTGGGTGCATAAATATTTACAATTGTTATATCTTCTTCTTGGATTGATCCCTCAATTATGTAGTGTCCTTCCTTGTTTCTTGTAATAGTCTTTATTTTAAAGTCTCTTTTGTCTGATATGAGTATAGCTACTCCAGCTTTCTTTAAATTTCCATTTGCATGGAATATCTTTTTCCATCCCCTCACTTTCAGTCTGTATGTGTCCCTAGGTCTGAAGTGGGTCTCTTGTAGACAGCATATATATGGGTCCTGTTTGTGTGTCTATTCAGCCAGTCTGGGTTTTTTGGTTGGAGCATTTAATCCATTTACATTTAAAGTAATTATTGATATGTATGTTCCTATTACCATTTTCTTAATTGTTTGGGGTTTGTTTTTGTGGGTGTTTTTCTTCTCTTGTGTTTCCCACCTAGAGAATTTCCTTTAGCATTTGTTGTAAAGCTGGTTTGGTAGTGCTGAATTCTCTTAGCTGTTGCTTGTCTGTAAAGCTTCTGATTTCTTTGTCAAATCTGAATGAAATCCTCACTGGACAGAGTAATCTTGGCTGTAGGTTTTTCCCTTTCATCGCTTTAAATATATCATGCTACTCCCTTCTGCCTACAGAGTTTCTGGCTGAAAAATATCAGCTGATAACATTATGGAGATTCCCTTGTACATTATTTGCTGCTTTTCCCTTGCTGCTTTTAATATTTTTCTTTGTATTTAATTTTTGTTAGTTTGATTAATATGTGTCTCCACATGTTTCTCCTTGGGTTTATCCTGTATGGGACTCTTTGTGCTTCTTGGACTTGGGTGACTATTTCCTTTCCCATGTTAAGGAAGTTTTCGTCTATAATCTCTTCAAATATTTTCTCACACCCTTTCTCTTTCTCTTCTTCTGAGACCCCTATAATTTGAGTGTTGGTGTGTTTAATGTTGTCCCAGAGGTCTTTGAAACTGTCCTCATTTTTTTTCATTCTTTATTCTGTTCTGTGGCAGTGATTTCCACCATTCTGTCTTCCAGCTCACTTATTCCCTTTTCTGCCTCAGTTATTCTGATACTGATTCCTTCTAGTGTATTTATCATTTCAGTTATTGTATTTGTCATCACTGTTTGTTCTTTAGTTCTTCTAGGTCCTTGTTAAACATTTCTTGTATCTTCTCAGTCTGTGCCTCCACTCTATTTCCAGTATCTTGGGTCATTTTACTATAATTACTCTGAATTCTTTTTCAGGCAGATTGCTTATTTTGTCTTCATTTATTTGGTCTTGTGGATTTTTACCTTGCTCCTTTGTCTGCAACATGTTTCTTTGTCATTTCATTTTGTCTGGCTTACCGTGTATGTGTGTATGTGTGCGTGTGCATGTGTGTGTGTGAGATCTCCTTTCTGCCTGCTGCAGGGTTGTAGTTCCTCTTGCTTCTGGTGTCTGTCTCCTCGTGTGTAAGGTTGGTCCAGGGGCTTGTGTGGGCTTCCTGGTGGGAGGCACTGGTGGCTGTGCTCTGTTAGATGGAGCTGAATCTTTTCCCTTTGATGGGCAGGGCCGCTTTAGGGGGTGTGTTTTTTAGGGTGTGTGTGAGCTTAGTATGACTTTAGGCAGACTTTCTGCTGATAGATGGGGCTGTGTTCCTGTCTTGCTGGTTGTTTGGCATGAGGTGTCCAGTACTGGAGCCTGCAGGCAGCTGGGTGGAGCCAGGTCTTGGTGATGAGATGGAGACCTCTGGGAGAGCTCCCGCCAATTAATATTCCCTGGGGCTGGGAATTCTCTGGTGGTCCAGCATCTTGGACTCAGCGCTCCCACTCTGGAGGCTCAGTCCCAACCCCTGGCTGGGGAACCAAGACCCTGAAAGCTGAGCAGCAGGGCCAGAAAAAAAAAAAGAAAGGTAAAGAAAACAAACAGACAAACAAAACCCAAGACCAATAGCAAAAGCAAAAACAAACAAATAGCAAAAATTAAAAAAAAAGGAAAGAAAACAAACAGACAAAACCCAGGACAAATGATAAAAGCAAAACCAAACCAAAAAAATAACAATGAAAACAAAAAACAAGAGAACAACCAAACAAACAAAAGACCCTCAAAATGAACACAAAAAATAAAAACAAAACTAACAAAAACAAAAAGCAAACTTAAAAAAAGCAACGAAAGCATGAAACAAACACACAAAAATGATCAAAAAAGATCAAAACAAAACAAAAACAAGAAAAATCACAAAACAACAGAAAAGTAAAATAAATATAGAAAAATAAAAAATATATTAATTTTTTTAATAAAAGAAAATAAAACATAAAAAATAAAAATAAATAAAACAACAACAGAACAAAATGAAACAAATAACAATAATATTTTCCTGGGGCCTCCGCTGTCAGTGTCCTTGCCCCCACAGTGAGCCACAGCTAACCCATGACTTCCCAGGAGACCCTCCATACCTCTAGATCGGTCTCTGGACCCACTGTTGGCACTGTGGGGACAGCTCAGACTCTAACATGGCCCAGCTCCCGAGGGTACTTGCCCCCAAAGTCCACAGCTGCTAAAGGTAGACTGGTCTCAGTTGTGGGAACACTAGTCCATTCAGATACTACACAGACACAGGGTTTACCAAGCCAATCATGGGGATTTAATCCATGGATTTTGCTGTTGCACAGAGAGATTTCTGTTGCTCTTCTTTAGTCATACAGTACTTGGGGCTCAGCTTTGGTTTTGGCTCCACCTCTATGTGTGGGCCACAGTCAGCAGTCTGTTCCCAGGCAATAGGGGGTGAAAGCAGCAGCTGATTGGGGTATGTTTACTCACTCAGACCAGGGAGGGATAAGGTATCCACAACTGGGCATGTGTGAAGTGCCTGTGGTGGCAGAGACCAGCAGGAAGTTGCAACAGACTGGGGCACCCTCACTCTGGTGGTAGTCCCTCCCAGAGCCCGTGGAGGCAGGGGCTGGCATGTGGGGAGAGAGTCTGCTGTGGCAGCTCCACAGCTTGTACACCACTCAGCAATGGTGTTTCATTTCCAAAACAGACCATGCTTCCTGTAGGAGCATTCCCAGCTGTGGAGCCCCTCACTCATGTCCCCTTAGGTTGTCTCTGTGCAGCCAACAGTGGTCCCCTCCCCTGGATTTGCTCTCCTAACCCCATGCTTTAGCAATCAGCCCTTGCCAGCATTGGTGGATTCCTGTCTCTGGCTGTGGCTAATTCCCAAGGAGGCTTTGGCATGGGCATCGCATGCGAGCCCACTGGGGTCTATATAGCCAAAGGAGGCTTTGGCAGTGTCAGTACTCAGGACCCTGGGGCCAGCATGGGCAGAGTAGGCCTTGGCTTGAGGGGTGGGCGAGCCTGCTCAGATGGGTGCCCTCCCAGTGCCCACAAAGGCAGGGGCCGGTGGGTGGGGAAGGTGGGTTGCAATGTCGGCCCCACCCCTTGTGCACCACTCAACAATGGCACCTTGCTTCTGTGGTGGCCTGTGATTCTTCCACAAACTTTCCCAGTTGTGGAGCTCCTTAATCCTGTCCCTTCAGGCTGTCTCTTCACAGCCAACAGCTGTCCCCTCCCTGGGTCTGCTCTCCAAACCCCACTTTCCAGCACCCAGCCTCTCTCTGCACCAGGAGACACATGACTCAGGCTCAGATGTGCAGGCCTGTGGCAAGGACTGTGCACACAGTTCTTACTTTGTCCTTTCTTCCAAAGACTAGTTGCTGCATTCCCCTCTGATCTCGCAAAGGTCCTTTTCTGCCCCAGCTGATTTCCCTGATTTTCTGAGTGCAGGAACCTCTCCTCACCTTCAGCTCCCCACTAGGGCTGCTGGTCCCTTATCATTTCCTCTTTTCTTTTTTTCTTTTTTTCATCCTACCTGGTTGTGTGGAGATTTTTCTTGTCCTTTTAGGTGTCTGAGGTCTTCTGCTAGTGATCACCAGGTGCTCTGTGAGAATTGTTCCATTTGTATATGTATTCTTGAGGTACTTGTGAAGAGAGGAGAATTCCATGTCCTTCTAGTCCACCATCTTGACTCCTCCCTGTACGCAGAATTTTTTTTTTCCTTTTCCTTTGTGTTCAGTCTTTCACTTGCTCATAGGATGCTGCATCCAGAAGCCTTGCAACCAGCACTTCAGACAGAGTTCCTGGTGAGAAATGGCTGTGCTGACACTTTCACTTGGAGGACACATGTGCAGAAGCACTGTGCAGGACACCTCAGTTCAATATGGCGGCCGTGTGCGGAGACACTGGGCCTGGCACTGGGATCTGGAGCCTGAGCAGCACAGCTGCACCCAAACTGCAAGAACCTGTTTGATGGTCTTAAAATACCATCCTGAACAAGCAGAAAAATTCCTGCCCTCAAGCTGCTTATAGGATTAAGTAGAGGGTGAATTGAAGGATAAAAAGGAGCCAGATTTTTTTAAAGACATGAGATGCTGAATTAAAGGGATTAGATTTTATCAAGTAGATGATGAATAGTCATTGTCTTGCTTTTAAACAAGAAGTAACATAATTAGATTTTCCTTAGAGAAAGATAAAATCTTGTACCTATCTTGTAGATGGTGAACAGTCATCAGAATGTTTAAAACAAGAGAATAACATAATCAGAGTTGTATTGCAATAAAATAATTTACTCAGGAGTGGTTTGGAGATTGAATGGAAGGAAGGCAAAACTGGAAGGTATAGGCGGAGGGATTATATTCATAGTGTTAGAGTAATCCTGGGGGTGTGGGACATAGTGGACTATAGGGGCTTGAGAAAAATTACTTTATTTGTATTATATTAAGGAGGTAGAAACAACAGTGTTTAGTAACTGATAGGATCTATAAAGTGGTGAGAAGATAAGTGAGGACAAAATAATGGGGGTGGGAGAATCTTGGGAATTAATATGACAAGATAGTTTTATGCATGCTTTCTCTCTTACATTGCAAACAAAAAAATTCTAAACACTAATTCTTTAAACAGCTACCACTTTTTCACTGTTCCCTTTTGCAACAAAATTCCTGAAAAGAATTATCTTGCCTTCATTCTCCATTGTACCTTAAACAATCTAATCAAACTTTCATGACACAATACTGTGGAAACTATGCTCAATGATATAATTGTTATGCAAGTTTCTACATTAAATGGTCAAGTCTCAATCTTCATTTTGCTTGGCCAATCAGCAGCATTTGATATAGCTGACTATTTCTTCAGTTTCAATAATATTTCTTCATTTGGATTCCAGGAACTCATGTTTTCTTCATTTTCTCCTACCTCACTGATTACTTTCTTTCTTTATTGTTTTCTTTCTCCTTTATTGGTTTCTTCTCTTTTCTACTTCTTAATGCTAGTGTTACCCAAGTTTCTCCTATTTGTTCTTTTCTCAGTTTATATTCACATTCCTGATTACTTCATCCAGTCTCATTTATATGCTGTTTATTACCAATTAGTGTCTCCAATCCAAACTTCTTCTCTGAACTCTAGATACATATTCAACTGCCTCCTCAATATCTCCACATGGATTTTTAATAGCTGTTTTTAATTCAAAATATTCAAAATGTAATCCCTAATATATCCCTTCCCCTAGCCACCCACTACCACATAAATTTACTTTATTTACAGTCCTCCCCATCTCAGTTGATGTCAATTTTTCAGTGTCTCAGACCAAAAAGTTGAAGTCATTATTAAGTCTCTATGGCTCCCATACCTCACATTCAAGTCCTCAGGAAATCTTGTGAGTTCTACATTCAAAATATTTCTATAATCCTGTTATTTCTCATTTTTATCCACTGCTACATTTGTGGTAGAAAGATCTTCATCTCTCGTCTGCATTGTTGCATTGCATCCCAAATAGAATCCTTGTTTTACGTTGCCCTTGTAAAATCTCTTCTTAAAAAAAAAAAGCCAAAATGAACCTTTAAAAAAGTAAGTCAGTCATGTAACTCTCCTGATTAAAACTCTTCAATCATTTCTTATTTCACTGAGAGTAAATCACCTTACATAGCAAACAAGACTCTATGTAATATTGTGACCCTAGGACCTCTCTGCCTGCATCTTCTACAATCCTTCCCCACCTTCACTCAATTTCAGCAATACTTACATCTTTGCTCTCCTTCGAAAATACAGATATACTCCTATATTAGAGATTTTGCTCTAATTGTTTCTAATTCCTGGATTGTTTTCCCTATAAATACCTTTTTAGCTAGCATCCTTACCTTGTTGATGGCTTTGCTCAAATTTTAACTCCTCAGTGAGGCCCATCTTGACAACCATAGAGCAACCTGCCTAAGATGAAGCAGTTAGGGGAAAAGGAATAAAACCAAGAGTTAGGGGAAAAGGAATAAAACCAAGAGTGTGAGTTGCCAGAAAACCTTTACCAAGAGATCATTTTTTTAAATTGAAGTATAGTTGATTTACAATGTTGTTTCGGTTTTAGGTGTGATTCATATCTATCTATCTATCTATCTATCTGTCTATCTATCTATCTATCTATCTATCTATATATATATGTTCTTTTTCAGATTCTTTTCCATTATAGGTTATTGTAAGATATTGAATAGAGTTTCCTGTGCTATACAGTAGGTTCTTGTTGGTTATCTATTTTACATATAGTAGTGTATATCTGTTAATCCCAAACTCCTAATTTATCCCTCCCCACCTCCTTTCCCTTTTGGTAAGCATAAGTTTGTTCTCCACGTCTGTGAATCTGTTTCTATTTTGTAAATAAGTTCATTTCTGTCATTTTTCTTAGATTCCACATGTAAATGATATGATATTTCTCTTTCTTTGTCTGACTTGCTTCACATAGCATGATAATCCCTAGGTCCATCCATGTTGCTGCAAATAGCATTATTTCATTCTTTTTTTAAGGCTCAGTAATATTCCATTGAATATATGTACCTCATCTTTATTCATTCAAAAGAGATCATTTTAAAAATTAGTAAGGAATTGAAAGTGAAGAAAATACCAGACCATGTAAGATGAGGATTAAATGGATCAATTTGGTTTAGTAGTAGAAGAGCTTACCTGTGATCTTGGCAAGAATAGTTGATTTGAACTGGTAGGTGAGAAATCCAGAGTGCATAGAATCCTTGTTTCTATGCCATGGTATATATACAATCAGTAAATATAAGACAATCTGAAATATCCAGAAATTCAAATGCCATCTTGTCACCACCTGCTTCACTCTCATTCTTTTTTTTTTCAAGAAAGGACAGTGAAATCCTTTTCCTTCATTCATAAAATGGGAATTTTATGAATACCTGGTTGATAACTGTAGAATCTTGTCTGGAATCTTAATTTGAAGGCCACTGCTCTTCCTCCACACTGTTGTATTATTACTTATCTTTTGTAGGAGAAAAGCTGAGACTCTGGAACAAATAAAATAATTAAAAATAAAATAAATCTGCTATCCTTTGGAAAGTATTTACTTATATTTATATTCCTTTGTGACAACAAAATAGTTTCTTTGAAGGCCAAATTTCTAATAAACTCCATATAGATCACTTTATAGATTGATACAGCAACAGAATATATTCAAAACTGCCATTGTTTGTGGCATTACTTCACATGTTCAAAACATGGATGATCTTACCCTGTGTGAGTGACAGTTATTTCAGAAAGGTACAAAAAGTCAATAGCTGTAGCCAGCAGCCCTGCCTTCCCTTTTAGCCTTGGGTTCAGCCTGTTGTTTCTTCAAAATGAGAGACCATCTCCATTTGCTATAACTTTGTGACTTGTTATTGCTTCTTCTCTACTGATAATGTTATGTTTCTTTGTTGAAATAGTGCTTCAGAGCACTCTTGAAGGATTACTCTATGTATATTATGGGAAAGACACATAGGGAAAATAAAACAGATTGGGAAAGTAACCTTCAAGGGTTTATATTGCAGCATCCATACTTCATATCACAATAACCTCCCTTTTTATGTAATAACCTTGAAATTTTCATTCCTAAATTTACCTATCCATTTCACATTTAAATTTTTTTCCTAATTCCTGTACCAGAGAATGTATCAAATAAAAATGTTTTGCTGAAATATTTAGTAATCAATATTTACTATTTCTTAATAAATTTGGGTTTTGAAAGGTCAGCGATATGGCTTAAGATTTGAAGGTTTGGACTAAGCTGCTTTAATTATATCAAAGTATCAGAAATCCAATCATTTAAATACTTATTTTTCATTAAAGTACACCATTAATTAAAATAATAGCATGAAATATTTAACTGCCCACTCAATACTGAGTAAAACAGAAAAGGGACTGACTATAGAACACTTTTAAAGAAATATAACCATCTAAATACAATTAACAACCTCCAAGTTATCAGCCATCTGGCTGCAACATCTGTTGCCTGTTGATTGCCAGGGTTCATTTGCAAGGTCTGGATTACTAGGTGGGATAAAGAATTTTTCTCAATTGAAGAGGACCATTCTTTGAACAAGAGTATACATATAACAATGTCTTTCTTCATTTGAAGCTCATAATTTATTGCTACATTTAATTATTTTCTGTTTGGAGTAATAATCTGATCTGTTTTACTCCTTTTGTCCCATCTTGGTGATGACAGATTAAAATTATAATGGAGTAATCATAGTTCAGGCATACAAAATGGAGTTTGGCGGCCTTTGAGGATCTGGTTTCAGGCATGTTTCTGCACCACTGAGAACTTGAACTTTCTGAACTGTATCTAACTACAACCTCCTCAAAACACCAACAGCCATTTTTTTTTAGAACAATATCTTTTAGCTGCAGTCTTGTGGCCTCAAGTTTTCCCCCTTGCAACCATGCAACAATTTTGAACCCCAACCAATTCTTGCTTAACAAGCACCCTTACTTCTTGCCAGTTCCATTTATAATTCTTGATAAGCAACTTACGTAACTTACTCGCAGTTTTTGACTTTATAAGTTTTCTCCATTTTGTAGTCTAGAGAAACAATTCAAGTGCTTCTCGAATCTGTGTTTCCTGGGCTATAGTCCTAACAACACCAAATAAGCACCTCTTTATCTCAATCATGTCTTCATTTCTGAAAATTTTGGTTAATATTGGATTAGAGACCTGCTTAAGCCTGCCCACAGTTGAATTGACATACAATTACTGAATTGCTTATTAATAAATAGCTTTTAAGCACTGCCCTTGTATCCACTGCTGTGAAAGAAGACACAAATATGTAGAAATGAACAAGACAGAGTCAATTCCTTCTGTTAAGGGTATAGACAATAATCTACAGTGCAAGGTGGATTGTGGAAGTGAGCTGGGCCAGATCATTGTTGTGATATGAAGACTAAACTGTCTATAACTATAAAACATGTGATACGTTTTAGTTATAGACAGTAAAGTTTACTAAAAGCATTTTAATAGGAGAGTGATATGAACATGATGTAGTTATAGAGTTTAAAATATTAAGGGAGAGTCAAGATGTAGGGAAAGAAGCAAAAACCTACTGTAACCATCCAAGATATATCAGTTCCTGTCATATTGGAATTTGGATATTGGATTCTTAGTGTCTATCTTTGCCCTTTCTCAGCAGTTTCTCAGTAAAATAATGACTTCTTTATCTCAACATGGTTACCTAATGCTCCAGGTTTGCACATTGTCCCACTTTATTCTGGTTCAGGTCAGGGAAACTACTTTCTAGGGCTTCTACTAGGTTTCATTTTATTTTATTTTTAAACACTGGTTGTCAATGTTAGATTCAGTTCTTCACTCTCTCCCTTATCACTTAAATCTTCTTTGTTGGAACCACTGATGTTCTTTACCTAAATACTCAATCCTAAATAAATTTCCTGCACTTAACCTAGTTTCATTCAGCCCTATTTACAGTGGTTGGTGTCTATTCCTCCTACCCTCTGTCCCAGAAGAATTCTTCCTGTCACAGCCTGCTTGGCTTTCATTTTGAACTGTTGCCTAGAATATTCAAGTGCTTATCTTTTCTCTGCTTATCAAGTGGATCCCTAGATGCACAGATTTTAGAATAAAATACTTAGAGATTTTAGAATCATATCTGACATGTAGCATGAGTCTGTCTGATCCCCATGTCTGGTTCCTTCTTTATATGCTGGTGAACTGCCCCAGGTTTTACTCCACACTAAGAAATGTGTTACTGCCCATGTCCCTACCATGAAAATGCTTTGTATATGATCTTATAAAAACAATTTTTTCATTAATAAAAAAAACCTTTAAATTATAACTTCACCATTGTAGTGAACAGCTTTCCTTAGGCATGCTTCTATTTTACTCTTACCCCCAAGATTAGGTCCTGTATAGATATTTCATAAAGCTCCATTTAAGTGCCAAACATATTTAACTGAATGATTTTGCTCTTTCAAGGATAATAAGTTCACATGACTTGAGAAAGGTTATATACTTGTGGGAAGCCCCAATACATAAAAGTTGGTGAATAAAGGTGTATCTCTTCTATATATTCAAATACAACAACTGTAACAAAACAGCTTCCAGCAATGGCAGAGTAATTTCTGTCAACCAGATCTTCCACTGAGAACAACCAGGAAAAATATTTTTCAAAATCTGTTTGAAAGCCTTGCCAAATTCAAAGAGAGCAAGAAGCCGTGGGTCTAAAACTCTGAGAGTAGAAAAGCACAGGATCTGAGTCTGATACGTGACACCATTTTTCACCTGCGGAATTCACCACTTGATATTGCAGCTACAAAGTTGAAAAGTGGAAAAGGACTTTAACAGTTTCACTGGGCTGAGTTTACAAAAGTTGGAATTTAGGAGCTGACAAGGAGGAAAGGCCCTGATTAAAATTCTAGGCCCTTGGATAGGACTCTGAAAGCAACATCCTAAGAGTAAATAGGCAACACTTTGAATCTGATCAGTCCCTGATTGAATTAATGTTTCCAGTCCCAGACTATTTGTCTTACCAGAAGAAAAGATAAACACTTTTGGAGGAAGTAATATTATCTAGAGAAACAAATTTTCTCTATGCTATTTTAACTATGATGTTGATCATTTAATTAAAAAAATAGTAATGAGGCACACAAGAGAGTGAGGACTGACATTGTATCAAGAGAAAGAAAAAGAAACGATGAAAACAGACTTAAAATAGATTTAGATATTAGAATAGTCAGATGACCTCTAAAATGTGATTGATGAAAAGAAGAAAAAAATTCAGACAACTAGAAAATATGGAAAGAGAATTATATATACAAATAATAAGGTTAAGAAATACAATAACTGAAACTAAGAATTAAAGGGTTTAACAGAAGATGAGAGATACCTAAAGGAAAAATTGTTCAACTGTAATATGTCAGAAGAAAATTTCATGATTGAAGCAGATAGATAAAATGATGGAAAATTACAAAAGAATAAGATGTATTAGGAACATAATGTAAAGGGAAAAAAGTCCATAATTGGAGTTGAAGAAAGAGAAAAAAGATTAAGTAGAGAAGAACCAATATTTGAAGTGATAATGGCTGAGATATTTTTAAAACTAATAATATTCAGCCACAGGTTT
Source organism: Pseudorca crassidens (assembly GCF_039906515.1). NCBI lineage: Eukaryota > Metazoa > Chordata > Mammalia > Artiodactyla > Delphinidae > Pseudorca > Pseudorca crassidens. Next base: position 91,289,717 of record NC_090297.1, read on the forward strand.
AAGAAACTCTATGAGCCTCAAGCAGAACAAATGCAAAACAAACAAGCAATAAAAACCAAAAACAAATTTATTCATACAATACTAAGAGTCTGAAAACAAAAGACAAAGAGAAAATCTTAAATGTGTATATAAATTAAGACATATTGGATTCAAAGATTGACAACTGACTTCTTAACACAGACAATAGAAGACAAAGGTAGTGATTACTTACATGTTTTTATCTTAAAATATTAAAACTACATTTATGAAACCTGAGATAATCTGGCTCTAAAGAACATGTTCTTTTTACCATGATATTATTGCATTAAAATTCATTCAACTATAGTCTTTCTCTGGCAAAAGTTTTCTTTAAACCTGAAATTGAAATCTCGTTTTTGATGCTATAGTTCTTAAAGAAATATTTTTAAGTCCCTGTGTTAACTTCCTTACTAGACAATAAAAAGGAATAGTCACATTGCGAGAATGCACTCACATTTACTGTATGTATGTCTGTGGTGAAACTTATAATGTATTAAGATTTTTTAATATCAATATGAACTAATAGAACTTAAGTTTTAGAGCTGAGTAAGTAGAAAATTGACACCATCTAGGTCTTTGTCTAAATACTCTGGGTATTCCAATTATTTTTTATTTAGAAGTTTTTGTTTCCTTATTTTAAAAAGGAAATTTCTTAGAAGATAAAATGTATGTATAATTTAAATGTGTTTTATTTTCTCTATGAAATGTTAAGAAAAATTCCATCATATAAACAGTACTTTGTTTATAAAATTTTATTTCTATTACTTACCTAAATTTGAGAACTGAAATTGTTTTATGTTTATTATTTTTTCCTTTTGTTTATAAAGCAATGCATTTTATTGTAAAATGTGCACAATACATAAAGAAGAAAATAAAGAAAATTCATAATTCTACTACAAATACACACATTCACACTGTTTTTATTTTAAATATGTTCATATATACTAATATACATGTATAGACATATATGTTTACACATGTATATATTTATGTATGTAGTTAACCCTTGTCTGATCTAATAAAATGTATCTTTTTGTTAAATTTTCCATCTTGTGATTTCTGCTACAATTATTTTATCTTAGGTGAATACTGGGAAGACTGATTTTAAATCTGTACACACAGGTCTATTCTCAGTGCCAATATCTGAACTATGCCAGTACTAAAATATTTATTATTTTCAGATTTATGCAACCATAAAGTACTGAATTTTAATAGTCTATGCAAAACTAGCCTATAATCCATACAAAATTTCCTAACCATTCTCAACCTTAATTTCTTCATCTATAAAATTGGGATCAGTAATACCTTATCTTTCTGTTGTTGGGTGGATTAGAAATATCTTATGTAAATCACTAAAGTCTTTTTGGAGGATGTCATAGAGGATGTGACCGGCAAGCTGATCCTGGGCAATCAGAGGCTCCTTACCCCTCCCCTCCCCTCACACCCCCATGTATGTTCTGCCCACTGTTCCACACTGGAAGCCATTGCAAGGATGCAGCCTTGAGAAAGTAATGTGTAAATAAAAAATAAAAAAGATGCAATTATTAAAATCTAGAATAAAAGATAGGGTTATTAGCAACCTTACAGAAATATTTTTAAAATTAAGGGAATACTATGATAGATTGTATGCTAACATATCAAATAATCTAGGTGAAATGGATAAATTCCTAGGAAGGCAAAGACTAAAATTAACCCAAGAAGAACTAGAAAATATGAATAGACTTAAAAGAAATGAAAATTTTGACTTAAGGTGATCAAAACATTATACTTGCGCGCACACACACACACACACACACACACACACAGACACAACAGCTAGGAGCAGATGAATTCACCCGTGAACTCTATCAAACATTTTAAGAAGAATTAGCATCTACCCTTGACAAAATTTTTCATTAAATAGAAGAGGGGAGAACACATTTCCTAACTCATTTTATGAACTCTGATGCCAAAGACATCACGAGAAAAGAAAACTTCAAACCAATATCCCTTATGATTATAGATGCAAAAATCTTCAACTAAATACTAACACACCAAAACCAGCTGCATATTTTAAAAGATTATATACCATATCCAAATTGTATTTTTTCCAGGAATGTTAGGCTGATTCAATGTATAAAAATCAATCAATGTAAAAAAAAAATCAGTCAATGTAATATACCATATTAATAGAATAAAGGAGAGAAAAAAAACACATGTCTATCTCAATAGATCCAGAAAAATAATTTGACAAAATCCAGTATCTTTTTATGATAAAAACACTTTACAAATTAGGAAACTAGGAATAAAAAGAAACTTTCTCAACCTGTTAGAAGGCATGTTGGAAAACCTCATAGCTAACCTCATACTTAATGATGAAATACTGAGAGTTTTCCCCATAAGATAAAGACAAGACAAGGATGTTTGCTCTTATCATTTTTATGCAACATCTTACTGGATGTTCTAGTCAGAGCCATTAGTCAAGAAAATGAAAAAAAAAAAAAGATAGATTGGAGAGAAAGAAGTAAACTTTCTGTTTGCAGATGACATGATCTTATATAAAGAAAATACTGAGAATACACACACACATACACACACATACATGGACTATTAGAGCTAATAAAGTAGTTCATCCCAGCTGTAGGATACAAGATCAATACATAGATATCAGTTATATTTCTGTACACTAGAAACATATAATCCAAAAATGAAATGAAGAAAATAATTTATATTATAGTAGCATCAATAAGCATTTAGAAATAAATTTAACCAAAGAAGTACTAGACATATATACTACTGAAAACTATAAAATGTATTCTAAAATTTTATATTAGAAAAGAAAGACATCCATGTTAATGGATGGGAAGACTTAGTCTTGTTAGGATGACAGTAATCTCCTTGTTGGTCTATAGATTCAGTGTAATCCCTACCAAAATCCCATCTTCCTTGCTTGCAGAGATGAACAAACTGACCCTAAAATTTACATGGAAATTCAAATGAATCAGAATAACCAAAACAATCTTGAAAAAAGAAAAATGAAGTTGGAAGAATCACACTTACCAATTCCAAAACTTACTACAAGTCTACGACAGTGTGATACCAGCACAAAGAGACATATAGATCACTGGAGTATGACTGAGAGTCCATAAATAAACCCAATCCATGGTTAATTAATTTTTGGCAAGAGTTCCAAGACTATTTAATGGGGAAAAATAGTCTTTTCAATAAATAGTGCTGGTGCAACTGGATATCCCAGTTATAATCTCAAAACAATGAATTTGCAAACTTACCTCATGCCATTACACAAAAATTAACTCAAAGTGGACCAAAGACCTAAATGTGGAGTTAAGACTATAAAACTCATAGAAGAAAATGTAGGTGTAAGTGCAAACAAATTGAAATTCATTAAATCAAAACATTTTTGTGTCAACAGACACTGTAAAAAATCTGAAAAGATACCAGATAAAATGTTTATAAATTTTTCTCTGATTCTGTGTGTTATGTTATCACATTTTTATAGTGTACATGGTTTTTATGGTATGTGAATTATGTAGCATTTAAAAAATAAGAGAGAGAGGGAAAGATAAGGCTGAAAAATAGGAGACTGTCAAATCATGAAATCTTTTGGGCCATACTAAGGAGTGAGAATTTATTCTGTTGGTTGAGGTATTTATTTTTTAATTAATTTTTAATTAAGTATAGTTTATTTACAATGTTGTGTTAATTTCTGCTGCACAGTAAAGTGACTCAGTTATACATATACATATATATATATATACATTCTTTTTTATATTCTTTTCCATTATGATTGATCACAGGATATTGAATATAGTTCCCTGTGTTATACAGTAGGACTGTGTTGTTTATCATTTCTATATATAATAGTTTGTGTCTGCTAACCTCAGATTTCCAATCCATCCCTCCTCCAGCCCCCTCCTGCCTTGGCAACAAGTTGATTTCTATGTCTGCGAGTCTGTTTCTGTTTCATAGGTAGGCTCATTTGTGTCATATTTTAGATTCCACATATAAGTGATATTGTATGGTATTTGTCTTTCTCTGTCTGACTTACTTCACTTAGTATGATAATCTCTAAGTCCATCCATGTTGCTGCAAATGTCATTATTTAATTTTTTTATGGCTGAGTAGTATTCCATTGTATATATGTACATCTTCTTTATCCATTCATCTGTCGATGGACATTTAGGTTGTTTCCATGTTTTGGCTATTGTGAATAGTACTGCTATGAACATAGGGGTGCATGTATCTTTTTTCAACTTTAGTTTTGTCTGGATATATGTCCAGGAGTGAGATTGCTGTATCATATGGCAACTCTATTTTTAGTTTTTTGAGGAATATACATACTGTTTTCCATAGTAGCTGCACAAACTTACACTTCCACCAACAGTGTAGGAGGGTTCCCTTTTCTCCACACCTTCTCCAGCATTTGTTATTTGTAGACTTTTTAATGATGGCCACTGTGACCAGTGTGAGGTGGTACCTCATTATAGTTTTGATTTGCATTTCTCTAATAATTAGCAATGTTGAACATCTTTTCATGTGTTTGTTGCCCATCTGTATGTCTTCTTTGGAGAAATGTCTATTTATGTCTTCTACTCATTTTTTGATTGGGTTGTTTGTTTTTTGATATTGAGCTGTATGAGCTATTTGTGTATTTTGGAAACTAAGCCCTTGTTGATTGCATCATTTGCAAATATTTTCTCCCAGTCCATAGGTTGTCTTTTTGTTTTGGTTTCCTTTGCTGTGCAAAAGCTTGTAAGTTTGATTAGGTCCCATTTGTTTATTTTTGTTTTTATTTCTTTTGCCTTGGGAGACTGACCTAAGAAAACATTGCTACGATTTATTTCAGAGAATGTTTTGCCTATGTTGTCTTCTAGGAATTTTATGGTGTCATGTCTTATACTTGTGTCCTTAAGCCATTTTGAGTTTATTTTTGTGTATGGTGTGAGGGTGTGCTCTAACTTCATTGATTTATATGCAGCTGTCCAACTTTCCCAATACCACTCACTGAAGATACTTTCTCCCATTGTATATTCTTACCTCCCTTGTCAAAGATCAATTGACTGTAGGTGTGTGGGTTTATTTCTGGGCTCTCTATCTTGTTCCATTGATCCATATGTCTGCTTTTGTGACAACACCATGCTGTTGTGCTTACTGTAGCTTTTTAGTATTATTTGAAATCTGGGAGGGTTATGCCTCCTGCTTTGTTCTTTTTCCTCAGGATTGCTTGGGAAATTCTGGGTCTTTTATGGTTCCATATAGATTTTAGGATTATTTGCTCTAGTTCTGTGAAAAATGTCATGGGTAATTTAATAGAGATCACATTAAATCTGAAGATTGCTTTGGGTAGTATTTTAACAGTATTAGTTCTCCCAATCCAAAAGCACTGACTATCTTTCCATTTTTTTTAATCATCTTCAATTTCCTTTATTGTTGTTTTATAGTTCTCAGCATATAAAAGTCTTTCACCTCTTTGGTCAGGTTTATATTCCTAAGTATTTTAGTTTTTGGATGCGATTTTAACATGGATTATTTTTTTACATTCCATTTCTTATACTTCATCGTTAGTGTAAAGAAATGCAACTGATTTATGTATGTTAATCTTGTATTCTGCTACCTTGCTGAATTTGTTTAACAGTTCTAGTAGTTTTTGTGTGGAGTCTTTAGGGTTTTCTATATATAGTGTCATGTCATCTGTATACAACAACAATTTTATGCTGGTATTAGATATTCATTAAAGCATTTAAAGCAGGAAAGTAACAAAGTTTCATATTTAGTTAGAGGACAGTACCTAAGAGATCTGGAGCAAGATATATAGGTAATCAGGATAAAGAACAAATCAGGAAACAGCAGGGACACATATAGAAAACAGAGCTAGATGGATTAAGAAATAAGAAGATTGATCTTAGAAAAAAATGGATAATTCAAGGTTTATAAACCAAATGTGTTAGTAGATGATATGTCATTAATTCATAAAATGATTAAAATTATCCAGTATTTTGGATTATGTGGAGTAATTGATTCATATTTGATAAAATTAACAGATGCCAAATTGTCAAATTAAAAAAAAAATGTTTTAACAGGTAGTGATCAAGTGAAACACAATAAATGATCAATTTGTATTTATCATAGATCATTATTAGAATGTATTTTCTTCAATATTAACAAACAAACACCACATTTTGAAGAATCACAGAGGAGTCATTATATGTTTTAAATTAATTTTCATAAATATTTAAATGATACCTAACTATGAATCCTTTGAGGGAAGGAGTAATGTATGTTTGGTCTAGACTGTAGTTCCAGTGCTCAGTCATGAGCCTGGTGTCTCAAAGGTGTTTTATTTAATGTATTGTTCATTTTAATAAATGTATAATAAATGTTAAGTTTGAATTAATAATTTAATAAATCTCTGTGTCCTGGGTATTGTGATAAGGACACTGAAAGCATTATCTTATTTATTTCCTTCAAAACTACCATGAAGTTTGAGGAAAATATTACTAATATTTACTTTACAATGACATAACTGAAACCTCAAGAAATTTAGTGACTTGCTCAATGTCCCAATTACTAGTGGGTGGGGAATCCTAGAAAAAGACTCAGGGCCAGGGCTGGGATAATGGGCGACATGTGAGGCAGGGTTTTTCAATTCCAGGGCAAGTTCCTGCCCTTATTTAAGTTTGATATTTTGTTCATTGTTGGCATTTGGCATTCATTTCTATTTTTTTGAAATATTACAGTAGACGGTATTATTTTGATTATGAGATTTTTGGGCACCTCCTTAAATTTTGTGCCTGAGTTAAGTGCTTCACTCCCCTTACTCTTGTCCCAGCCCTGCTCAGGTCTGTAATATTTAGACATTCTCAATGAGTAACTAATACAAAAATGCAGCAATTAGCTAGCATCTTAGAGAGATCCTGGAGATCTTTTAGAAAACCAGGAGAGTTCAACTAATTGGAAAATTGAGGTTCTTAGGAGGATTTGTATGGGGAGAGAGGCAGGAGCAAAGCACTTCAGATAAAGTAATCACATCTCACTCCCACCTCTATCACCAAACCTGTGCTCAATGAAAGCACACTTTAGTTTGCAAGATATTTTCTCTTAGCATAAGTGTGTTTGCTAGATTATGATATTTTTCTTTAAGGTAAAACATTTATAAATACAAATAACGGACACCATTATATTCCAAAACTTGTTTTCTATTTTGCTTCTTGTAATGTAAAAATCAGTTTTGCATAACCCTTTACATTGATTTTGTTTAGCCTTAGGTTTATAGAAGATTTATTTCCACTAATAGACCTTCCCAAATGACTTAAAAGTAAATATATTATTTTGTAATACAGTAAGTCCCCTACACATGTACCTTCAAGTTGCAAATTTTCAAAGATGTGAACATGCCCCTGTATGCCAGCTGTTGTACTGTACTACTGTACTTTTCAAGGTACTGTACTGTAAGATTGAAAATATTTTCTTTATTTTTTGTGTTTGTTTTTTATGTATTATTTGTGTGAAAAGTATTATAAATCTATTACAGTACAGTACTATATAGCTGATCGTGTTAGTTGGGTACCTAGGCTAACTTTGTTGCACTTACGAATGCACTCTTGGAACAGAACTCATTTGTATATAGGGGACTTACTGTAGTATAAATATATATTTTCTTATGATAGCAGGTTCCTAAAATGCTCAGAATGTGGTAGGAAGGCTTGATCTTCAGTTTATCTGGCATGCATCTTTCCTTCTTAGACCGCAATGTGGGTGATTATCTGCCCTTTGATTAGGAGAGCTTTTGTTTAATAATAAAGATAAGAGCAGAAAAATTGTGTACATGTAAGCAAATTGTACTAAAATTGTGTTTGCAGTGACCTAATTACTACTTTGGATGAATGTAGCAATTGATAAATTATAACAATCACAACTCTCATTTATCTTTAACAAAATGGTAACATTGCCAAGCTCAGTTTCACTTAGTATATTTATTTGATCCATTATTTTGACTTCTAGAAAGTAAATCATATGAGAATCAATGCTTATTTTGGGCTATATCCACATAAATAAATCAGGCTGATAAAATCATTTGAAATCAAGAGACCATATACAAATGTGTGTGTGTGTCTGTGTGTCTCTGTGTGTGTGGGTGTGTGTCACAATGAAGTACTCTGACATCTTTGTCCCTTTTGTTCCTGCTCACCCTCACTGCTGGTAGGAAGGAGGTCTTTCATAATAACTTATTATGGTCTTCCATTAAAAGGTATGTATCATAAATGTTCTACTCTAAATATAAGAAACTACCACAGTCCTTTAAAGACAGAGCCAAGAACAGCTGTTTCTCAACTAAGATGTAAATGGTAATGGGTCTTCTTAATCAGAAGGTCTGATGCTATGAGAGAGGTATAGGGTTAGAAAAAAAATGAGGGAGGGAAACAGACTATTCAATCACAGTGCGCCACTTTCTTTGCCACAGTAATTGTCTCCAGGATAGGGACATAATCCACATTACCTCATTATAAGCTTTAGAAAATGTTAATGTGAGGATGGTGGGACAGAGCGTTTCTGTTCCTTTAGGATAATGGTTATATATGGGGTATATATACGTTCCAGATTTCCAAGGAATGTCCCACCTGGTTTATACCTCCTTTCTCAGCCTAATTTTAATATGACTCTTTTCACTCTGAAAGGTGTCTTGGTTTGGATAATAATTAATGTAACTATTCTGGCTCAAAGGATCAGGTAATCTTGGTGCTGCTAGTGTCCATCTCTCCTGATAAAGTAAACTCAACTATGTACAGATTAAACTCAGTCTCTGAAGCGCTACCAGTCAGTGAGATATGGAGATACAGACCCCTGAGATGGCCAGAGCTTCTAAATGGATTTATGTTTCAGGCCATAGCAACCTGTTTTGAGCCAATTATTTGAATCAATAAATTTCCTTTTTTTTTCCCTTAAACTTGCCACTTACAACCAGAAAGGTAATATATCAATTCTCCCATTTTTGACCTGGGTCAAGCCACCTTTATCTAGTCTTCCATATTGTATAACTCCTGTGTTAAATTTAAGATTATACTTTATTGCCATAATCTGTTTACTTATCTGATTCCCCTACTAGTCTGTGAGCTCCTTTAAACAGACCATGTCATATTTGTCTCTTTATTTACAGCTCCTAAAAAAGAATAGTTAGTATTGAGTAGGTGCCCAGTAAATATTATTGAATAAATATAAGAATCAATGAATAAGTGAGTGAATGGATGAATGGTTGATGTGTTCAAAGGGGATGAACAAAATACAACACACAACTGCTTTCCTGTTATATTAGTCCAATGATGAAAAATAAACATATTCATAAGATCCTTGTTTGTCTAGATCCTAAAAGTTTTAAGACTAAATTTGAGCAGTAATAATCTCTCTTTGTTACTGAGTCCAAGCTCATACTGCTCACCACAGAACAGGCCAAAAAATCAAGGAATGAGGTGTTGGGGCAAGGAATACTGACCTAGGAGATGGTGGACTAGGGTCCCAAAGAACCATCTAACCTGAGTTAGAATTCAGGCTTTTTTTAATATTAAAATGGGAGGGGGTGTGGCCAGCTGTTGCTAAATATACCCTCAGTTCTACATTGTTCCTGCTTTTCTCTTACCATGTCATATGCTTCCCACATCTCTTCCCTTCTGCAACTATTGTATGCTGTTTCTAAAGTAGTTTTAACCTGCCCTATGATCTTTTTCTGAAAGATCCTCTCTGACTCCCATTCTTCCCTCTATTCATATAATCCTATTATCTCTACTACATATCCCATACTCTCTTTCTTTTCTGTATATTGTAATCTGCCTGCTTCTTCTATTTCCTATAAGTCTCAGCCCACTGGTATTTACTTCTTGAAACTTCATCTTGAAACTACTCATTGTTGTAATTGCTTTGCCTTTATTTTTTACAACTCATTATCCATGTTTAATAGTTAGCTATTATCAGAATAAGTGTTGTGTAACCAACCAGCCCCAAATTCAGCGGCTTACAACAACCAGTATTTATTTTTCTCACTAATGAGCTGCATATTCGTTGGAGTACCTCTGCTTCAACTTGTAGGTTGAGCTCAGGTCTGCTCCCCTTGTTTCTACATGTTCATGGATCAGTGGAATAAATAGAGGAAAATTTTCCCATCATAGATCTAAGGAACAAAAGAGGACAAGTCAAAATCTGTGGATACAACATATCTACTCACATTCCATTGACCAAAGTGATCTATAGTTTACCCCCAAGGGAGGGGAGTATCATTAAACAATAATCCAAACCATTACACTATCCTTTCTCTTTCCTGTATTTCTCATTATAGTCTATCTTGTCTAGTTGATTCTTTAGCATCAATGTAAATCCAGTGCTATTTTTTCAGCTCTCAGATGCATCCAGGTCCTCTAGTCCCACTACATTTTGCTTTGTGAAAAAGCTCTTTTTTGTGAGTAACTGGCCTCTATGTAACTAACTTGACAAAGGGAAATTTATTTGCTCATGTAATTCATAGAATAGTTTACAACCAAACCATGTGAAGGAAAAGGCACAGCTGATCCTCGGGAACAATGGGATTCAGCAACTCAGATGCTGAAAGAAGTTTACCTGTTTCTCATCTTTGCTTCTCTTTGTCTGTGGGTTTCATTCTTTCTTATAGCTTACTGGCTTAGTTAACATGGTTGGAAACACAGGAAATTATCAAATTTCACATCTTGTGTTTTTCAGCCCCAAAGAGGATCTGCATATTTTCTTCTCCAATGAGTTTAAGCAAATCAGAAGGCCTGTTTGGGACAGGTGGGCATCCCTAAACCTAGCAACCATGTCCTGTATAGAAGGATAAGACAGTGTCATTGTGGTTAAATGGAGACTTTCACAGAAGAAAAGGAGGGTGTGTGAGTGTGGATCTCTTAATATCTTTCATATCCTTCTTAGTATTTTTCTACCCATTTTATCTCATCTGTAAGTATAGAACCATCTCTTATTCTAGCACAGCTGTTCTTGGCTTGGTAATGAATGTTGCTTATCCATGGTGGATGCTGCTATAGATAGCATACTTGGGTTAACAGTAATCCATCATCAGTACATAGTTTCTGTATATAAATAAGCTTATCTATATGATATAAAACAAATCATTACTAATTCACTTTGTTTTAGGATGATACTATGGAATAGTACATCAAAACATAATACTATTTCTTAAGAGAATATAAAATTTTATATGAGGTCTGAGATGTCATCCAAGTATCCTTGACAAGAGAACTGCTGTATTCAATAAAAACTGAATAATGTTTCTTCTGTAAATATAGATATCACACTTTAGGGAGAATATATAAATCACACCATCAACTCTAAAACAGCATGACCCTCAAACTGTGAGTCCATCTCATTTGTTGTATTACACACATGAGAATTATATATTAATCTGACTGCTGTTACCAGTGATAACCTCAATAATAGGTGCCTGAAAAGGGGGAATGCCAAGTACTTTGAATGAGCTACAGAAAGCCTGTTAAGCGGTGAAGTATGCCTGAAATACACCAAGGGAAAAATATAACCCTCAAAAAAAAACAGAGGAGTTCCTTACAGGCAGTAAAATAAAATCCTCTGTGGCCATTTCTGCTTTATGTTATAACCTGAATGTTATGAATAAATGTTTAACACTGAGTTGAAATAATTCCCCATCTGGTAGCTGACCGTACTGTCTTTTCCTTTTGTTGTTAGCACAGCTGATGACTATTTTGAAACACAAATGAAGGATTTGTCAGGTGGGCTACAAAGAAGAGTCCTACTTATCAAACTTGGAAGAGCTATTCTAAGTATATCCACAGTTCTACATTGTCCCAACAACTCAAAAACCCAAATATAAATTAGATATCGTTAGAGCCACTATCTGTATGTGTTTGTATTTCTACTCAGAATTATATTTCCTAGCTTACATGTTTGATTATATTGGGAAAATGTTAATGGTCACCCAGTAATAGTGCCTTAAGGAATCCGCAAATGATAAACATACCACACCCACATATACGTGCACACACATAACTTAATTTCCACGGTTAAATATATCATTGATTGATGTCCAGGTGCTGTTGTGTATATTTACTTAACACAATTCAACATTTATTTCGTAAACACTATTATTTACACAGTGCTGCACAATGACTTAAAAGCAGTTCAATTCCTAGTTCAAAAGTTTGCATTTTTCATTTGAAGATTAGATAACCATCAGGTATTTGTAATAAAAGGCAGAGTTTATGCTATGTTAAAATAAAGCTTTATCCAAAGACCATAAGGATTATGAGCAACTAAAGATCACAACTAACTGGGAACATCACCTTCTTGGAGGTGGTATCATTTTAAATGAAAATTCAAGAATTTCTAGTACTTTGATAAGTAGATATGATAACAAAATAATTACTGTACAAGAAATTCATCTGACACATAATCAGTACTTAATAACTGCTAATTAAGTCTGAATTCAGGGTTCCAGACAGCATAAGTTAAAAAATGGAGTTAGTAAAGAAAAAACATATTTGAGGAGTATACAAATTTCTCGGACCACAGGCTTCATGTAAGATAAGTCTTAGGCAGTAGATTGGAGATAGGTGAGAAGCCACAGTGTGGGAGACCTCAAATACGCTCTGAGAATCTTGTACGTTATTAAAAATAAAGGAGGGAAACTTGGAGTTTTCTGGGAAAGAACAAAATAGCCATAGTCATACTTTAAGTAGATAAATCTGACCATAGATTAGAATGGATTCTGGAGGAGAAATCTGGAGTAACAAAGATCAATTAGGAGGCTTTTGCAATGGTCCTTTTGACAGACAGGTTATTCACAAATATGCTGGCTCTCTTTCCTTTTGAGTAAATGGTAAGATTCCATTTCCTTGTCCAGTTGAAGTTAGAGTAGACATGTGACTTGCTCCCCAGCTGCCCCCCTCACCCCTTACAGTATATATATATATATATATATATATATATATATATATATAATTTTAGAATTAGGACAAGTTTTGTGGCTTCTCATTACCACTGCCATTTTACAAAGTGGCTTCCCCATTAGTATTGATTGATCCTGGAGTAAGGATGACATTCATGCAAAGCAGTGCCCTCATCTAGTTGGCACTTCACCTTTAGCATGGGTGAGAAAAAGTCTTAAAAAAAAATAAGCCACTGAGATTTGAGGGTTGTTTTTTATTGCTTCATAACCAGGCCTATACTGACTGAACCTAGTGAAAGGTATTGGATTGGCCCAAAAGTTCTTTTAGGTTTTTCCATAACATCTTACAGGAAAACTCGAACGAATTTTTGGCCAACCCAATAATTAGAACTTGTACTAGCATCAAGTTAGGGACATAGAAATGTAAAAATAGATATGAAGTTGTTATTTTATGGACAGAATATTGTTTTGATTCCATCCTCTGGGGTTCTGGTTATCCTCTAGTATTACAACTTCTGGCTCTTAGCTCCTTCTAGGTTTCCCTGAGATATCTAATATCATTTTGGAGGAAACCACATGACAGTGGGAAACTTAAAATCATGCAACATTTAGAAAAGAGATAAGCAAACAGGAAATTACAGCCCATAATAATCAAAGAAAACTTGGGAAAAATCGAGAAGCATGACTGTTAAGTCTTACACTCTTCTTAAAATTTTTCTGACCCTCTGTTGTTTTTTAACAGGTGATGTTAGGGTACCAGCTTCCTCAGAATCATATGGAGTCTTGATAGAAATGCTAATTTATGAGCCTTAATGCAGCTGCAAGTATTATGATCTCTGACGATGGAGGCCAGGAATCTGTACTCTACATTAAAATTTCAGAAACCTGCAATGCCACACTAAATTTTAAGAACCGCCACTAGTGTTAATATGCCCTCCCTTCTCTAAATTCCTAAGACATTTTTTTCTTTCTGCAGTTATTACAACCTTGAACGTGATCTACCTAGTTGCTAGGAATTTATATGTCTTACATTTTTTTTTTTTTTTTTTTTTTGGTACGTGGGCCTCTGACTGTTGTGGCCTCTCCCGTTGTGGAGCACAGGCTACAGACGTGCAGGCTCAGTGGCCACGGCTCACGGGCCCAGCCGTTCCGCGGCATGTGGGATCTTCCCAGACCGGGGCACGAACCCGTGTCCCCTGCATCGGCAGGCGGACTCTCAACCACTGTGCCACCAAGGAAGCCCCTATGTCTTACATTTTTAGCTGTGTGTGTGCTCCCAGGAGCCCTTAACATGTTTACATCTTTATTCTCCATAGTGTGTGGCACAGTTGTCTCAAAGTAGAAATTAAAACAACCAGTATTCCACGTACAGTTTGTTGACCTTAGTCACAAAAAAAGAGAGAGAAGAGCTGTTAAATGACATTGAACATCTCATGAAACTTTGTGAGAAACCCTAAGGAAATCCTAGAGGTGGAAAGCTAGCAACAATATCCAATCATGACCTCAAAGTTCCTCTAAGGAAATACTATCATCTTTGGCACTGCAATAGCTCTTGACATTTTACAGCTGTGGTTCTACAACCTAGATCCCTGAAAAACTGGTACTTTGAACAGTATATTTGACAGACAGTAAATTCTGGGAAACATGACTAACTCCTTGTCTTGCTCACTTTAACATTCAAGTCTTTCATGAATATCTATGGATAGAAGAACCTAAGTCATATGCCTGTATCCATGCAAGGGAGACATATGCTTTGGTCATGCAGAACTCATAATGTGAGAAATTTCCAAAATATAGAGAGGTTCTCAAATAACTGGAGCACAAATGAAAAATGTCAACTCTGTGGTTGAATATAACATTCTTTTCTAACTAAGATGGTGATTTTATAGGTGCTCTAGTTTATGAGAACATACAGGGACAGCCTTTTTAGCTCTCTACTAGGAGGTAGCTGCCAGACAATAAATACCACTGAACTGAGATCTAGGTTATGAATGTTCTCTATCCAGTACAAATTCCTTAAATTCTTTTCAGACTCTGGTGTTCTTCCCCATAAACTGAAGATCTTAAACTATACTGTCTGGAAGATCTCTTTTTGCTCCACAAATTCTGCCAGTATTTAATTAATATTTATACAGTAGAGAAGTGAATGTCGTTTCAAAGACAAAAAAATTCTTGTACACATACATGTTTGGGACCACTAGGCATTAATTAATATTCACTCCAGTTTAGCCTATGTATTCTATTATAAGTGTAATATAAATGTAATGTAAAAATATACAGGTCATATATAGGCAATGAAAATGGGGCAAGAAACAAGTCACTGAGGAGTTTTCCCTAGGAAAATGAATTTTGGTTATTTAATCTGATCACAGACTCCCACAAATATCACGAGCCTGGAGTGTGATTGCTATTTTTAATGCAACGTTTCTCTTTTACTCCTTGTGATATCCCATCTATTCAAATTTCTGTCTCCTTCTCTACCTTTTCCACAGCGGTTGGAAGCCCTTTGTCTAGGTCATCTATAAATGTGTTATGTAGCACATGATTTGTGACCATAGAGTTCAATAGCTTTTTCCTGTTGCTTATTGGTTGTAGGTTTACCTTTTGACCTTATGTAATATTCCATGTGATGCCAAATCAGCCATTTGGGGAGAGGGTTAGTGACCTCATTGATAATATAAAATGGACAAACATGTTCCCTGTAACCTCCAATAAGTGAGATAAAGAGGGGGCAAATACTTAAAATGGAAATATGAGCAGCTACTCTTTTAAAGAAAAAGAAAAGCTGTGGACATTAATAAAAACATTTTATAACATTATGGTTCATGTATTTCTATTTTAATATGTATTTTTGCTGTAGCATTAGTTGCTAGAATAATTGTGTGCTTTGTAGTCACCAAAATGGGGGAGGTATAGATCCTAGATGAAATTTTCTGTGATAAGATATATTAACAAGATATATTAAATAATTGATAATTCAATATTGGTGGAATGAAATAACAGAGAAGGAGATGACAGTCTCTAATGAAATAATGATACCTAATGAGACTTCTCACTACTCATCTTCACTTTCTAGATGAAATACATTTTTTAAAATCATTACTACCACAATTTTATAGCTGCTGGTTCTTCATTAGATCTCTGGCTATTTTCTCCCACTTAACCTGAGTAAGTGACTATTAGAGTTCAGATCAATTTCACGTGAACTTTCATCCAGCACCTGCATGTCTAGTACACCTCCCTCCCCCTCAACATCATATCATACACCAACTAACTGTATCTTGCATGGACCCAGCTCCCATGAACTTATGACCCCTCTTTTATCCCAGTTTGTTCTTCATATAACTATATAATATAAAGATGTTTAAGTTTATTTTATGTCCCCATCTCATCTCTTTCTCAACATTTAAATTCTTGAAGAGAAATTTCAAGCTTAGTTTTTATTATTTCTCTTCAATTCTTGTTCCATAGGTAAAATATGGTGTAAATATGTGACTGAATAGGCAAGTATTCAGCCCTTTCCCCTCAGCCTTTTACTGATATCTGAAATTTTATTCTCAACAAAATTTTAGTTATATTTTAAACATTAACTTCTTTGGCTGGACTTCTCTCAAAATAGTTTCCTATACTGGAGTGAAAAACACATGAATTCAAAATTACCTTATTAAGAATGAGTATCATCAGTACCTTTATCTCAGTTCAAAAGCCTGACTGCTGAGCGCAGGACACTGCACTGAGGGCAAGTAGCTCAGAATGTGAGGGCTACTAAAGCTCCCACATGAGACAGGGGGCACCTTTCTATATAAGAGGTGTTTAGAGATTAGGTTCAAAGGAGACATATAGGACTTTTCTTGAAGCTGCATTTATTTCTAATTGGATTTGTTGTTTATGTAAGATGGTTTGGGGAGAGATCTGTTGAGACTTTAAGGCACTATAGTTCCTTCCAAGCCACACTTTGGTACAGCTGCTGTAAATGCAAGTGCTGAGGGGTTAGGGACTAGTTCTGGTCCCTCCAGCTTATTCATTTAGTCAACAAATATGTTATTGGTGTCAAGAATTGGTTTAGGCATTAACAGAACCATAAAAAACAAAATAGTTTATTTCTAAGCAATCCATGGAATTGAATTCCAGCTCTTTTGTCTTGGTTATCATATCCCCTTCAAAGCCTTGGAACGTTTCTTTACTCACAACATTTCTGAAAATTAAAATAGCTATTCCAACCTCTTTTCCATGAGAGGTTTATCAGATAATAGCACAATATTGAAACAATAAATCTGCTCAGTAAAAATCAAGCACAGTAGCTACTCCATCACAATGAGTTGCTCTTCTTCTCATCAGAATTACTGCCCTTAGGAGAGAGAAGGAAATAAGCCTATATTTCCTGGGGTCCTAGATGTGTCTTTCTGGGGATGAGGTTCACAGGTAAATGGTGAGAAGTGGATTTAAAGCACACGAACAGAATTAGTAAGGGAATGTTGTAAGCAGGAAGAAATACCAAAAATACAGAGAAGGCTGATTATGAGTTATCTTCATATAAGGAAGTGTCATGAAATACTTTTAACACATCTTAGACTCATCTCTATCTTGTGGGCAGCCCAGACTTCCATGCCCAAAGGAGTACAAATAATTTTTTTCTAAGAAGCACGTGAGTTTTTTTTTTTTCGAAACAAAGTGCTGATTTAAAAACAAACAAACAAAAATCCCCAAGAACACAAAAACCAAATACTCCTCAAAGACAAATTTGTGTCTTTTTTAAACCAAATCTTTACCAAGAGGATAAACTCTGCATGACCGGTAAAGAAATCCTCTGATTTTACTTCAGAGAAAAGGAGTCTATTATATTGTGAACATTAAAAAAAAAAAATTAAATTTCAAAATATAGTATTATACAAAACAGTTTTATGTGTAATATTTTAAATAGCAAATAATTATAAAAGAAGAATTAAATGCTTACCACCAGTGTCATAGTTCACAACAACACATACTGTCTTACAGTTTCTGTGAGACAGTAGTATGGGCACAACTTACCTGAGTCCTCTGTATCAGGACCTTTGCTTCACATCTCACAAGCCTGCAAACTAAGTGTCAACCAGGGCTGTAGTCTCATCTCAAGGCTCAGCTGAGGAAGTATCCACTTCCAAGCACATGTGATTGTTGGTAGAATTCAGTTCCTGTGGTTTAAATGACTGAGTGTCTCACTTTTCTGCTGGGTGTTAGATAAAGGCTTCCCTTATTTCCATGCCATGTGGGTCTCTCCATATGACAGCTTAAAACACAGCAACTTGTTTCATCAAATCCAGCAAGAGAGAGTCTACTAGCAAGATTGGTTATAATTTTATGCAATGTAATCACAGAAGTGTTATCCCATTACCTTTACAGTATTCAATCTATTAGAAGCAAGCCACAAGTTCTGCCCACACTCCAGGAGAGGGGATTACACAGGTGTGATAGAGAAAGTGTAAGTTAGGATCATCCTAGAGCCTGGCCACTATAGTCCACCCTCTTATCCCTTCCATCTGAACAATACATTCACCTCCTTCCAACGTCTCCAAATGTCTCATCCCATGACAGCATCTGCTCAAATGCCATCAACTAAATCAGGTATAAATGTGGATGAGGCTTCCTGGGTGTACTTTCTCTTGCTCCATGGACATGTAAAACTAGAGAGACAAGTTATCTTCCCTCCACATTCAAAATACAATGGTGGGACAGGCATAAGGAAACATTTATAGAGGTTCCTGTTCAAAAATGGGGACATGAACGATACAGAGGAGTCATCAGTCCATAGCAATTCTGAAATACAGCTGGGCAAAAGCTGGATCTTCTTCAATTAGGTTTTAAAGGCCTGGGAATAGTTCACTGTGACTCCTGGTTCCACCTTGAGTCATCCTTCTGTTTTTATGAAAAGTAGTATGCATAGGCAGCCAAGTGATTTTATCAGTCTGCTTCCTGATGGTAGAATTTTAAGGGTCCAACAACTCCTTTTCATTCTGCACTCTCACTATCCCTCTCAGTTCAAGTTTTCAGTGTTGTGTTTTGTGTGTTTCTTTTTCTTTTTTGGCTAAAATAACTTTCTCAAAAACTTGTGGATCTTCTGTGAATTCCACTTGGGTCCCCTCCATTAGACAACAACCACACCCACTGAACTCTTTGAGACCAGCCCTTTCCTACCTTGAGCTCCTGCTGAAAGGCTGAGACACAACATGATTATTTTTCCTAGAGGCCCCATTGTTAGAGAGGCTCTAGAAGGCACACCTTTATCTCTTTAATGGGTCCTCTTACTGAATACTCTGACCTTTTGACCTTTGTAAGATTTTCACAAGACATATAGTCACTTCCTGAGCTTTTTCCCTAGACCATGGCTTATCTCAATTCCACTTTCTCCTAATAATGCTTAGAAGCTATTTCTCAACTTTAGCATCTTTTGCTATGTGGAAAAGCTGAGAATTTTCAAAATAGTTGAGTTCTGGTTCCTTAATGTTTAACAGTTCTTCCCTCAGTTTATGCCTCTCCTTTATATTTTCCTATAAGGAGGAAGAAACCAGGTAACATTTTACTTAGAAATCTCCTTAGCTGGATAACCAGCTTTATCACTTCCATGTTCTGATTTCCACATAATTGAAGGATAGAATTTCGTTACGCTTTCTGCTACTGTATAAAGGATCTCTCCTTCCTCTAATTTCAATAACAAGTTCCTCACTTTTCAGCCTTCACTAACAACATCCTTGAAGTGCAGATCTCTACTAAAAGCTTACTGAAGACACGTTAGGCTTTCTCTATGATTGGCGCAATTGTAATTGGAAACATGGAGGTCTGGGAGTCCTGCTAATGCAGCTTACGTGTGCTCTCTGTTCCTACTCAGTTTTTCTCTGAGATGTGTCATTTCTGTCTTATAATGGACTGTTTCTGAACCCATTCTGCTCTATGTCTTTGTGTATCCAACAGAGCCAGTTCATTGAAGACAGTTCTACACGCATTCTCACATGGTGCTCAATGATCAAGCATTCTATACCTACAAGAGCCACATAACATAAAATATATGTTTATTAAAAAGTACATAATTCTTTTTTTTATTTTTTAAATATTTATTTATTTATTTTGGCTGCACCAGGTCTTACTTGCGGCACATGGACTCTTAGTTGTAGCATGTGGACTCTTAGCTGTGGCATGGGAAGTCCCAAAAAGTAGATCATTCTTTAATGAGGAAACCTAGGAGTCTGTATTGTGATTCTCCCACTGGAGCATGTTTTCATTTTTCACCTGCATCTTTTGCTATCACTGACACATCTAATGTCATGGAGTCTGGCTGATTGTATGGCCCATGTGGCAGGAATACTTGCACTGAATGTGGATCTGCCGCAGAAACCTTTCCTGATCTAGGCCCCACTTAGTGTCAGCACTCTTCCATCAGCCATCTAATGTATCAGTCAAATTCATTCTTCCTAAACATAACCCAAAGATGCCTAGCAGGTGCTGTGTTTCCTTCTTTGTAGTAGGGAATGAAATCTGCAGCAATTTGTCTTTGACTTTGAAAGAAATGTGCTGGCATACCCTTTATTACTGGATACCTAAAAACTGAAGTGATGTCATAGGTCCCTGAATCTTCATAGAATTTGCCTCTCACACTCTGGAGCACGTGTGTCTTCCCAAGGCTTCTAGAATAGTAGCCACCTCTAGTTTGTCCCATCTAATTGATGGTGTCATCTATTAGTATGTAATGGATTAGTATAATATTTAGTGAGATGCCCAGGACACTAAGATCTGTTCAGACTGCATCAGGACAAAGGGTGGTAGGCTTAACATGTCCCTGAAGCAAAACTATAAAAGAATGTTTTCCATACCATGTAAATGCAAGCTGTCTGATTCTCTTTTCTAACTGGAATCTAAAAAGAACATATTTGCCAACTCAAGTATTGTGTGACATCTTTGTACGATTTATTAATTTGCTCTAACAATGATAACTCATCTGTCAGTTTAGCTGCAACTGAGGGAGCCTGTGATATTCTACAGTCATTCTTCAAGTCACTGTACTTTCTGCAGGAACTAAACTGGAGATGTAAATGCTAGAGATATGAATGGAACCACCACCCACCCCTACACCCTTTAGGTCTTTAATGGTAGTACTAATCTCCACCATCCCTTTGGGAGTGCAATATTGTTCTTAGCTTGCTATCTTATCTAGGGCTTGAAGCAGTTTTAGAGGTTTCTACTTGGCCTTCCTCATCATGGTAGTCCTTACCTGATATGTCAAGGACTCAATATGGACATTCTTCCAACTGCCATGTATATCAAATCCAAGTATACTTTGGGACTGGAGACACTACCAATGGGTGGGTCTATGGACCTAATGAATCCTTTGTGAATTAAGTTTTAGCAAGAAGTCCATTTAATATTTTTTTCTCCTAAGCCTTAAGCCTGCACTGGGGAGGGGGATTTGTGAAGAGACTTTGGGTCTGTGAGTAATAATGCCAACTCAAGCCCTTAAAAATTCTGAATATTCTCCTTTACCCAATGTTCATTCCATTCAGTAATGTTTATACATCTTTAAGGAAAGAACTTGGGGAATCATTAAAGTATATACCTGCTGCAGTGTTGCAGGGTCTTTTCTCCTAGGAAACTGACCGCCTTTTCAGTCAATGGGTTCTGGACCTAAAAATTGACTAATATCTAGAAACTGATCTGGAAATCATAATTTTGGGGGCAACAATCACCCTAAGTATCCTGATTCCTTATTCTTACTCTTTTTTTCTGGTTATAGATTTTCTCTAGAACCTTTGTAGGCTGTACCGTTTGGCTCCATGTTACACTAAGAGTCTCTGTAATTTCTTGCAAGTCAGAGCCCACTGGCTGCTCTTCCAACCTTTCAGGTTGTTTCAGTAATTGTGGTTTCTGAATTCTAGAGGTTGTGTAGCAAAACCTGGCCTCTATTACTTTGAGATCCCATTAACTCCATTGATATTAATACAATCAGGACTGTGACCACTTCTATTATTATCTCTAGCCTGAAGAAAACAGCCATCACTGAACTTTTTCAGAGTTGCTAGTGTGCTTTTCATTAGCACATTTCTGATGGCCTTGGAGGATGGCATATCCTCCAGGCCCTCCTTTGGAACATAATCCTCTGATAGATCTGCTTACCTAGCATAATATATGCAATATAACCATTCCTGATCTTAGGTTTTCCCAATCAGAACACTGATGTTATCATAATAGATGGCCTTGGTGAGAGTCTCTGGAGATCTGTAACTCTATCAGATTCTGAGTCTGCTGCACGGCTGCAACAGCTCTTCCACTGCAGGAGACAACTGCCTCTTTGTAAGCTGCCAAAAAAGCCCTCTGTCTTCCTACTGTCTCTCACACTTTGGTTTCTTATTATCCTTCAGTGAGTCATCAATGCTACTTACTGAGCTAGGCCACTGTTATTGTACGTGTTGTCCTTTTCCATAGTTTTTGAATTCCTGAATATTGCAAACTAGCACAGATGTTTATCTCCACTGGGATATTTTCAGAGGTCTTCATTTCAGTAAAATATTTACAGTTGGACCCAACCTTAGGCTAGGCACTGGGCACTGAGACAAGAATGGACTCTCGTCTCCAGAACAGCTGCCAGCTTCAAAATTTGCTTACCTCCAAGGAATCTGGCCTTCAAAATTTTCCTGACATTGCATCCAGCTCAGTCATTCAAAGTTTCCTCAGTGAATGGGTTTCTCTGATCCTCTTGTCCACCACGTATTTGGGAACTAACTCTCATGGGCATTATTATGTTTATGGGACTATAAGGATATATTTCTCCCTTATTATTACCCTCTTTATTTTTCTCACCCTTACTGTAAGAAAGAATGACAAGTTGAATATCTTGTTAATAATTTGATATTAGGCTAAAAAAGAGGGTCCTTACTGGCAAATAAAAATTTTTCATGTTTCTTGAATGCTATAAGACTTATGCCTCTTCATACCTGCCCTTCCAGACTTTGTGACTCTTACTTAGGAGGTACATATATAACTGATAACCCTCTGACATCTGTAGGTATCATAGCATCCTTTTTGATAACTTTAAAAATACAAATAGGGGGCTTCCCTGGTGGCACAGTGTTTGAGAGTCTGCCTGCTAATGCAGGGGACACGGGTTTCAGCCCTGGTCCGGGAGGACCCCACATGCCGTGGAGCGGCTGGGCCCATGAGCCACAATTACTGAGCCTGCGCATCTGGAGCCTGTGCTCCACAACAGGAGAGCTGCGTCAGTGAGAGGCCCACGCACCGCGATGAAGAGTGGCCCCTGCTTGCCGCAACTAGAGAGGGCCCTCGCACAGAAACGAAGACCCAACACAGCAAAAATAAATAAGTAAATTAATAAACTCCTACCCCCCCCAAAAAATACAAATAGATATATTTTTTGATAATTTCATAGTAGTAATTAATATATTTTACATTTTATAAGTACTCATACATTTAAGAAGTTTATATGGAATCAAATTAATGTCCTGTATTAGTTTTCTGTTGATGCTTAATTAATTGTCCCAAAACTGAGTAGCTTAAAGCAACAAATATTATCTCCATATTTCTATAGGTAAGGAATGTCAGTATGGCTTGGCAGGGTGTTCTGGCTCAGGATCTCTCATTAGTGTTCAGTTGAGCTGTCAGTTGGTCTATTCTGAAGCTTGACTAGGGGAAGATTTGCTTCCAAGCTCTTTCATGTAGATATTGGCAGAATTCAGTGCCTCACGAGCACCAAATCCTGTAGTGAGAACCTCAGGCTGTAGAACTGAGAACTTTGGTCTCTCACTGACTGTTGACCAGAGTCTCTCTCAGCAACCAGCCACATTAGTCTCTACAGAGGAGCTTACAACATAGCAGCTGGCTTTCCTAAGAGGCGATGAGCCAGAGAGCAAGCAGGGAACCAGCACCCAAGATGGAAGCCACTGTTTTTGTATGACCTAGTCTCTGAAGTGCCATCCTGTTACTTCTGCTGTATTCTAGTCATTGTGAGAGAGTCAATACTTCTATCCCACATTATAATCATTTAAGACATTCTGTTTTTTTTTTTTGTTTGTTTGTGGTACGCGGGCCTCTCACTGTTGTGGCCTCTCCCGTTATGGAGTACAGGCTCCGGACACGCAGGCTCAGTGGCCATGGTTCACGGGCCCAGCCTCTCTGTGGCATGTGGGATCTTCCCAGACCGGGGCATGAACCCGTGTCCCCTGCATCGGCAGGCAGGCTCTCAACCACCACGCCACCAGGGAAGCCCAACATTCTGGGTTTTTCTATATTTATGCCACTTGCTAGCAGTGTGATCTTTGACAGATTATTTAATTTGGGGAAGCGCCATTTCCTTCTGGAAAATTCAGGATAGTAATATAAGTCCTGCCCATACCTATGGTCATAGCTACAATTTTTTTTCTCAGAGTGGCCCTCAGTATGGATTCAATTTTCATTTGCTAAAATTCAAAAGATGGCTATTAGTAATTACTTTATTTTTATGAAGTAATTAATTATTCACTAGCACATATACCAGTTCTACAAATTTGTAAATAACAGTTTTCTTTTTTTCTTCAAACTGAAATATAATTGAAACTTTATTAGTAAATATACACAATGGATGTTTTTTAAAAAATATTATTTTCCATTTTTAAATATTATTTGTCATTTCAGTGAGAAGTCACATCATGCTCAGATGAAGTGAGAAATCAGTTCCATCTGGTTTCCACTCCCTTGGCCCTACTGAATTATAAAAGTACAGGGATAGTGAGTCAGGAAGTGCTGGCTGCATTACTGCTCTCCCACACCCATCCATCCCCTCTGCAGCTTGAAAGACCACTGACCAGAGACCCCATAACCTCTCAAGGTCTCCCTCTTTCATTTGCAACATGGTGGGGGTGGACAAGGGGGTTAGAGACATCCCTCTGAGGTCTTGTCAGTTTCCTGGAAAACTATTATAGGCTGCACCTATTTTCACAAAATAACATTTCCTAAAGCCAGTTCCTATACAGAGAAATTCTTAACAATTAATTCTTATAATACTGACTGCACATAAGGGTTTGCCTTAGTTTATTTCAGGAGTTATCATATTACATTGATATGTTGTTAAATATTTCAGCAATGATAAGAAATTTAGTTCAGTATCCAGTGTGTATTATCAAATTTATTTATTTAAATGTTAAGAATATTTTAAGCCATCTGGATAATCTGAAGGAAAAGTGCTAAGACTTGTAAACATATTTTTATTAGATTTTATTATGTTTTCCTATTGTTGTATATGTTATCTTTTATATTGGTGACTACATAATGGTATGATAAAACAATATTACATATTAGAAGGTCAAAACACATTAGTTGTCTCTGTATTTTTTAACAAGTTAAACAAAAATATATATTCACTTAGAAATCTGACTTTAGCAGCCATCTTGTTTTGTAGTAGAAATGGTTTTGTGGTAGAAAAAGTAGAAATGAGATTTTTGTAATGTGTTTTCCATTTGTATTTCTTCTACTTTTGTAAATGCTGCTGCCATTCTTTTAGAAATGAGATCCTGAGGTATCTTTGACAATGTCCTATGGGGCAAATATGGAGAATAATATAGTCTGACACTTAAATAACCATAAATGACTAAGTAAATGTCCAAGTCACTAGGGGAAAGAGAAGGTCATAGAGTCTGTATTTCAGCTGGCAGAGCAGGAATAAATTACACCCTAGAGAATTCAGCTGTGTTCAAGGAAGCAGAGCATTACCTATGCTAACATATTGACAGAGGACAAAGAAAGGTTCAATTAACTCAATAGCTAACCTTAAAAGTTTAAAAGAACCTACCACTGAAGAAGCAGTATCAAATTCATTATCCTTTTGGAGTAGGGAGTCATTCATTTGTGTAACAAAGATGGAGCACCAACCATGTAACACATTTTCATGGAGTTTACAATCTAACTGGAGAAACTGAGCTTAACAAAACTATTAAAGAAATAATTGCACAATTACACACCTAAATATGTGCAGTGTGTTATGAGAGTATTGAAGAGTGGAATTAGTCTTTGGAGGTCAGGCAAAGGCGACCTAAGGAAGCGACTCAAGCCAAGAGCTGACTATTGAGGTCATTTACTAGCTAATAGAAAAAGGAAGGGAGGGAGGAGAAAGGATTTGGGCAGAGAGAAAAATCGGGTCTATGCCTTATGGTCGGTGCTGTTTCAGCAGGAGCTGGTACCATTTGTCCTGAAGATCTTCCCTTCAAAATTCCCTGAAGTTGCAAGGAATTGAAATCTGGGAGGCAATGGGTTCCATACAGTAGGGTAAGTCACTCTGGTTTGGACAGCTGGAAACTTTATTCCTTTCCACCTGGGGCTTTTTTTCCTCTGGAATAAGCCAATTTGTTTTGTATTTGAGTGGGGTACCCTGTTGGAGAGCGGAAATAGTTGCTGGACTTTTATTCAATTTGTGAACCAGTTCGTTTGTTTCTGTGGATGCTAAAATTTGTGGGCACTTTTTGTGTTTTGTTTTTCTTGTATTTCTGTCTTTAAAGGATGGGGGAGGTTTCATTTATCCCTAAAGAAAGTCCTCTGGTGTGCATTTTGAGTAAGTGGTCTGATTACAGTTATGAGCCCATGACTAAGAGGACGATGATATTTTATGGCCAAGACAATGTATGGCCACAGTACCTGTTACGTTCTCCTCAAGGGGTTTATGCAGGGTGATTTTGGGACCCTGGGCACCATGTACTATCACCCTTGCTGTGGCAATTATGTCATTTCTGTCTCCTGTGTCATTGTTCTGGATCAAACAGCTCTCCAAGGAGACACATTGCATGAGGACTGAGTTGATGGTTCTTGTGATATGTAAAACCCTGAGACAAAACTTGAGGTTTTATTTAGGGTTTTCTGTTTACCTTTGGGTTTTTCATTTCATTTTGTTTTGGAAACATTTCTCCATTTACAACGAAATCAGTTTTGTGACGTTGAAAAATTTTACTGATGTCAGGTGGAGGAAATGAAACAGAGGGGAAAAAAACCCAACAACTGTCTGTTCTTGTCCAAAAGTGGAATATTCTATGGGAGAAGAGAAAGGTTCCACTCAGTTCCTAAAATCACCAAAAAGCCCCAGCCCAGAATTCAGCCTAGTTTGTTGACACCAAGGCAAAAAGACATCCTTTTAATGGTTATAGAGAATCTGTTGCTATTTATGATTTCACAGTAAAATGCTGAGGAATGGTGGCCTTTGAATGGCTCTATATAATCCTGTAATTAGAGCTTCTCTAGGAAGAAGCAGGGAAGAATGATGAAATCCCCTATGTGTAAGCATTTGTGCTATTACACCAGGGAAAATAAGAAAAAGAAGGAAAAGAGATTGAGGATATGTAGCTTCACTGGCTGAGCTGGCTGTCCCTGCCACTCTGGCAACTATGTCACCTCTTCCACCACTCCCCATTACTATACCACCAGCACTGGGGCTTAGAAAGTGGTCGGGTTGGCTCCCCATCCTTTTAGGGATCAGTTAGAAAATCGTGTGTTAGTTCTCAGGGGCCTGGTCTGGTATCACCGTCTAATATCTAACAGGGCACCCAATTTGGTCCAGGAGCCACTCCCAGCGCAGGGCAATTCCCCTTACACCGTTAACCTGTAGGGGGCCTAAATGTAAATAGCCAGCAAGCTGGGTTTCTACCGGTGACCCACCAACCTTCATGGGCAGCAAAAATATTTGAACAAAATTCAAGAAATTCAGCTAAGTAAATAAATAAATAAAAATGAGGAATCTACTGATTTTTTGGAAAGGATTTATCAGGCCTACAGATGTTATACTGATGTAGATCCTGAGGCTTCTGAAAATGCCAGAATGGTAAATGTGACCTTTACTGGGCAAAACACCTCAGATATCAGGATAAAATTTCAAAAATTAGATGGTGAATTTGGAATGAATCCATTTCAGTTGGTAGACATTGCTTTTAAAGTATTCAACAGCAGAGAACAGAGAAAGGAAGATGCAAGACAAAATGCCACTTTTCTGGCTGCTGCACTGAATTTTTGAAAGACAGGAGGCCCTAGCAAAGTTAAGTCATCATTAGGTAAGGACATTGGAAAAGGGACTGCCTCAAATTAAAGAAAAAGAGGGCTGAGGAAAAGGAAAGGAGTGGGGCCTCTCAGGTTGTAGAGAGGGAAGAATGTTCAGGTGAAGAGTGAAGAAGCCCAGGGGATCCTCTCGATTTTTCATTAGACTGTGACCTAATTTCAACATCCCCACAGGAGGGGATTTGGCTTGTCTGAGAAACTGCAAATGAGGCCAATGAGTCTAGAAAGGAGTAGACATGGAGATAACTTGGTGACCAAAACACGTATGGTATTTTAAGTCATAAAAAGATTGCTGGTTGGGTTTATTTTGAGTGAGATGAAAGAACTTTAGAAATTTCCTAGTAGAGACATTACATGACTTGGCTTCTGTTTTTAAGGGATTATCAGGGTCACTTCAGCGGCCATGAAGGAAACAGACTCTGTAGGGAAGCAGATTTTGAAACAGGAAGAAAAGTTAAGAGACTATTAGTGTAATGTAGAATATCAAAAATGGCTGTTAGACTACAGTATTAATAGTGAAGATAGTGAAAGGAATTGTAGGCAATAAATGTAGACAAATTTGTTAATTTTATTGAATAGAGTAGGGGACTGGGGAGATAGATGTAGAAGGATGTAAGCTTAGAAGTGTGTATGTTTTATTTGGAAGTGTACTAATTTAATATGTGAGTAGCTTATGTTTTATATGGTTAGGAAGTGGGTTGGAGACAACCAGGGAAAGGGCAGGACATCGAAGAGGGGAATCCTGAGAAAGTGATTGTGACAAAGGCAAGGAGGACAGGGGCAGGTCTGTAATCTTGTGACAAAGCAAGTTCCAAACTTCATGATAGTAATTTCTATCCTCAGAAAGGTTAAAGCTGAGCTGATAATTCCTTTTAATACTGAGCAAATTCTTGCTTCTCCACTGAAAGGAAGACTAAAAAGAATCACATCGTTTTGCATGGGAAGACTTTTTGGACAAATTAGAAATTTGTTTTTCTATTTTCAAAAGACTTTGGACAATGAAAGCTTAATATTCTCTATGAATACATAAAAATCAGCACACACACACATAACTCCCACTTTTCAAAATCTGAGGGTGTAAAATACCATGTATATTTGTGCAACATTTAGAAGGAGAGAAAACATAGAAAACTTTGTCCTCTATGTTACTGACATTATGTTATTGACCTTCTCCCTAGTGTCTACATACATTAAAATATTTTTTCTTTTATAGTTCCTTTAGAAAACTCTAAATTTGAATCTATCTTCATGTCATGTGCCCTAAATTACATCCTTTCAGTAGTTATAGTTAATGAACTCTATCTATGAAGAGGTGTATTGTTGGTACCCGTTCATGCTGTGATGAGATAGTTGCTATAAAGTTACCTATTTAGTAGTTTTAGTAACATACCTCTTTGGATCTTGATGGTACACAAGATTTTGCTAATATAAAATACGTTCAGCACAATGTCAGTTCAATTTTATCAATGTGGTAATATGATGCCATTTTTATAACATAAAATTTTTAACTTTCTAAATTAATTAGCTGAAATAATATGTTTACCTAGTAAAGACCCAAGCATATTGAGGTGCTCAACAAGTGATAGTTATATTAATAATATTATCTTAGCATATCATAACAGAATGTTAGTCAAATATAATAGTCATATAATAAACACAACAAAATCCCTAAATTTCTAAATGAAATTAGTGTGATGAAAAATGGATTTCTAATGTTTGGAACTATAAGATTTACTCTCAATCATATAAAATTTGATTGTTGTATAGTTAAAAAGAAATTCCAAATATAAAAACAGAAAATAAGGGAAACATTGAAATAATGCAAAGTCAATTTATATTTTATTTATCTTAAAATAAGCCATCTTTCCTTTATTATATTTAGGGTAAGTATGCTTAATTTTGTACCATATTTGAGCTCTGGCATAGAACCACCACCAAAGTATTCACTTATTTTTCATTGGTTTACCACCCTGTGATAATGCGGTGTTACAAATGCAGAAGAGTATCAGTCTTCAGAGGAGTTCTGAAACTACTTTTAAATTCATAGTGTTTTTAAATTGAAATTTTTGACTTTTAATTTTCCTTAAGATTTATTTAATGTCAGTCATTTTAATTTTAAATTGATGTAGCATGTGGTGTCTAAATAACTTCTTTTTGGTCTGTGGAAATTTCACAACACCAGAATGAACTCTTTGAGATAGAGAAGGTGATGTGGTGAAGTGAGCCTTGGGTGGGTGCTCTGCACTTCTGTAGGACCTATTATAATACAGAGTGGAATGTTCTGCCTCTAACCAAGGGTAAGTTGTCCACAAAAATGTAATCGAGTTCAAAGTCACTTTGATATTCTCTTATTCATCTTGAATTTTAAAACCAAAAGGCCTTATAGCTGGTGTATTTAAATGGACAGCATGGATATGTGTGCAAGGAGCTTAAATTAAGCTTTACACACAAATCCTAGGAAACTTTCAAAATGAAATTTGCAATTTTTATGCCTCACTATTATGCATTTCTCATTAACATCCATACTATTTTTTCTCTCGTCCAACAATAATAAACTTTCATAGAAGACATATTTTCCTCTATTTGTGGCTTTTTCCTGATGAATAATAGTATTTAATACATATACATATGCCATTTAAACTATCACTTGTAAATGAAAGTTTTGCTTTCTTTGGGAAAACAGCCTGTGCTATGCTTGTGCAATTTAAACAAAATCTCTAAGTGGGACCAGGACACAGAACATCAATGGCCACACTGCCATCAGTGAGAAGGTTTCAGGTATTCAACAGACCCAAAACAACAAACGGAAAACATCTGTCCTGTAGGTATAGCAATTATGTTATCGATAGATAGAAATAATGTGATTTGAGAATATTGAAGTGCATTTGAATAAACATCCAGTGTAAAGATGGAGAATGTGAGGTATAATATGGTATGTATGTTCACTGAATGTGCAGAATATTGCATGACTAAGAGTGTGCTGTTCTTCCCCAGAATCTAAACAGGTTAAAAAAATGTGAGGGTAATAAATATTAATTCCTACACTGCTTCTAGATTCCCAACAAAATTTACCTTTTAGGGTTTATTATATTCGATACTTTCTCTAACTCTGTCACTAAATTTACCATCATTACAATGCCAGTCTGCCTAGGGAAGTATAGAAAAAATCCCTCAATCCAAGATTAAAGTAAATTCTACAAATACTGCTCAGCTTCTATTTGTACTTACTCTGCCTTCACACAGACTACTACCTATGGTTGTCGCATAAATATGTTCTAGAAAAAACAAAAAACAAGTATCGGTTATGTTGAAATTAAATTCGGTTTATTGTATTTCACAGAATTACTTTGTATTTTCTTTGATTTTGTGGCCTTGGAGTCATTCTTAATTATTGCCTTTCTCTGACCTCACATCTGATATGACAGGAAATCCTTTTGACTCTACATTGAGAATATAACTGGTCATTTCCACTAGTTCTGCTGGTTCCACACTGGTCCAAACCACCATCATCTCTGACTTAGACAACTGGAATTGCCTCTTAAAATGTCTGTCTTCCTGATTGGCTCTTTTCAACAAAGCTAAGAAAATGATGCTGTTTAAACAGAAATTAAATCATGTCATTCTGCTCAGTGCCCTCTTTCTTACATCAAATCCAATCCACAGTTCTTATAAAAGCTCTACCCAACAAAACCCATTATCATTCATTGCATCTCTGACTTTATCACTTACTCATTTCCTACCTGGTTATTCTCTTTCAGTCACCTGGTCTCATTGCACTTTTGTGCATTGTAAGACACTTAGCTGCATCCTTTACTCACTAGAGGCCCTAGTTGAGAAAATGAAAAATGTCTCCAGACATTGTCAGATGTCTCCAGTGAGGCAAAAACACCACTCTCCCAATGGAGAACCACTGATTTAGAGGAACCTAGAACTCATTGTAGTGTCTAGTTACCATGCCCTTGAATTCACATTCATTTCCAGGTACTTTCTATAATTCATAACTGACTGGCTTCTAACTTTCCTAACAAGGTCCATTTTCTTTTGGAGGGGAGATCTAAAAGTAAAATTTCACTATACTATATATCATGAAATAGACAAACTGTGTTGTCATTAAAATACTATAGAACCTAACCATGTATAATCAAAAATTATTACTGAACTGATAAAGATGAACACAATGGAACTATTTTATGAACATTGAAAATGTGCTTCAAAAGAGAAATCACAATTATAAGAAAAATAAAATAAAAATTAGGCTCTACTTAATAATCTTTTAAACATAAAACATTTTATATAAAGTACTTGTATCAGGGCATTGTTGTGTAACAAATCACTTGAATTAAGCAATAAGCATCTGTTTAAATGCCTAAAGCAATGAACGTTTATTTAGCTCCCAAGTCTACAACTTGGTTGAATCATTCTGATGAACAGAGAGAGATGGGCTCAGCTAATATCAGGGGGCAAACTTTTGCTTCTGTCGTCAGCTGCAAGTCAGCTAGGCAGTTTTGCCGATCTTGGCTAGACTATCACACAAGTCTAGGGCCATGGTTAGGAAAAATGAACCAAGTTGCCCCTGCTGAACAAAGTCTCTGATTTTCAAAAAGTTTAGCTTGGGCTCTTTCTCATGGCAGAGGCTGAGTTCCAAGAGAGAGTGAAATCAAACAAAGCCTTTTTCAACTCAGGTACAGAAATGTCACACCATTACTTCTGCTGTGTTCTATTGGCCAAGGGCAGTCCAGATCTGGGGCTTAGCAAGGAGGACTCCTCCTAGTGGTGGGAGGAGCCAAAAGTCCCTTTACAAAAGGATACAGGGAAACCACCAATGTTATCATTACCATGTACCACATGAATATATTGTTTAAATGTTTGAAAATTCCCACCTACATTCTCCTTTCTTCTAGTCTTTAGGGTTCCATATAATATATTTAAGAGCAATATCAGTCCAGTGTTGCTCAATCAGGTGGACACTGGACCTCCTGATTACTTTGGTGTTTGGTAGCATACAGAGCATAGCAGAGCCCAATGGCCAAAAGAAATAGAAAGAACTTCAGTTTTGCTTGGAAGTCTCCAGTGATCTTCTCAGATATTTATACTCCTATAAAAGGCATATTTTACAAAGTAAGTTTGATCATTAATGTCTACTTTGAATAACGAACGTTTATGCAAAAACAATTATCAATGTAATACAAAAGGAGAAAATCTAAAATCACTCCCAAGAAAATAAGTTTAATGACTTTTCATGACTTTATGTTTGCTTTTTTAAGGATTATCAGCCTCTTCAAACATCTGGCATTTGTGTTTATGTAAAGACTTCTTATTTGGGTGTTATTTATGTAGAATCAAACATTTGAATATCTTTCACTAGCACTTGGAAAATAATCCATGTCAATTAAGAACACAGCCAAAATGCTTTAAAGTTAATTTGTGAATATTTGAAACCATGGTAATTCTTTCCTTAAAGACACAAGATTTTCAAATAATATAGTCACACAAAAATTAGTAATTTAATTTTTCTCCGTTTAAATTTTATAAATATTTGAGAGGTGAATGCCATGAATTAGGATAGTTCATGATCCTTAATTCATGTATTTCGTACAATACATAGCATAATTTGTTCCTCTCTTTATTAGCAACATATTCTGAAAATATGACTAAACTTTGATAAAACTGAGTTCACTTCATTATAAGTGTATAATATATATAATATATAAATGAAATAATTTTATAAGAAAACCAATACAAATGTATTAAAAATATATTTAAGATTTTAACAAATTTGGAAGTAAATGCTAAAATATATCACTAATTTTCTTTTTTGTATTTTTCTCTCTATTTTATTTTTTCCACACTACAGTTATATTCATTTTATAATCAGAAAGAAATAACAAATTGATCATTTAGCAAACTAAACAAAACCAACAGATGCTCTTTTCAGTTGACATAAAATTGTTCATATTGTCACATGAGATCTGTTTAAAAAGGTTTTTATATTTATACACATTAGCAAATGTTTCCTATTTCTTTCTTAATAATAACAATAATATTCATAATAACACAAAGAACTGTAGCAGCTAATGTGTGCTGACTACATTCTATTTACCTAGCACTGTTCTAAACAGTTTACATGTATCTGCTCATTTAATTTTCACAATATAAGTTGCGATTATTACCCCCATTTTACAGATGAGAAAACTGAGATAAGAGAGGTAATTTAACTTAACTTAATCAAGCTTATAGTCAGTAGGGATGGAAGAAAAAAAGCACTTTTGAACTAATGAATGTTTCTTCTAATGCCTCCTTAATTTTTATATGCATGTTTTAGGAAACATCTCTAAAGAAAACACGTTATTACACATGTAAAATATATGATTTTCTTGAACCTGTTCATAAAAGTTTGACAGAAACACTAATAGAAATGTTTTGATTTGAAGTCAGAGTACCTGCAATATGAATCTCAAAAACACTTTAGGTAGGATTTTAGTGTGTGCTAAACGTTTGTACCTAATTAATACATTATATTTGGGACTATATATGTTATAACAACAAACAATAAAGATGTTATAATACTGTCTATATAGCCTTTTTAGGGATAACAGATTATGCAAACAAAATTGTTTTTATGCCCAATATAATACTTGGAATTTTAAAAAAATCTGTGTTAAATTAATAAAAACAGGGAGAGGTATATTGTGCGATATAATTTACTCATTTAAACATTTCAACAATTTATTTGATAGACATTGTTTTAGTTATCCATTGCTTCCTAATGAATTACCCTAAAATTCAGCAGCTTGAAACAATATTTATTGTGTCATAGTTTCTATGGATCAGGAATCTGGGAACAGTTCAGCTACATGTCTCTGACTGAGAATCTCTCTCAGAGTTGCAGTAAAGGAGTTGACTACAGTCATCTCAAGGCTCAACTAGGGGACAATTTGCCTCCAGAATCACTTGCATGGCTGTTGGCAGGTCTCAGGACTTTACTGGCTATTGGTCAGAGACATCAGCTCCTTGCCACGCGGCAGAGCACAATGCAACATCTGGCTTCCCTGAGAGCAAGTGAGGAGGGGATAAAAGAGGGCAAGCAAGATAGAAGCCCCAGTCACTTTATAAACTAATCCCATCGCTTTTTTCATATTCTATTCCTTCGAAGCAAGCCCCTAGAGCCAACCAGGGTGTTGCACAAGAGTGTGAAGAGTAGCAGGCAGGTTCATTAGGGGCCATTTTAGAAGCTGCTTATTAGAGGGTATTTTTTACAGGTGAAGAAAGTGATTCAAACTGAAATGCTAAGAAAAGGGTGGAGCTGAGATTTGTGCACAAGTTCTACTCCAAAATTTATCACTTCATCATATTTCTCAAAATTATTGATCATGTTTAGAGAAGATGAGAGACATAAAACTAACTATAAAAGAGAGAATAAAATCAATATATTAAGAGCAGTGTGAAGGATTCCTTTTAGAATTTTATGACAATATACAGGGTCTGGCGTAGTCAGCTGGAAGAGGAAGAAGAAGCCCGAGCCTCGTATATGGATAGATCAACTTCAAATGTGACTTTAAGTAGAAGTGAAAAAAGCCTGCATAGAGATACTCAGTGAAAGCCTTGAAAGAGAGTAGAGAAAGAAAATCTTCCTAATGGGTGCAACTACAGGCAGGGCCTCTGGACACCTGCTTTGTACAGAAGGAGCATTGGACCACTGTGAGAATATATGCATTTTCTTGGGCAATGACCAATGTCCTGGCTAGCTAGCTGATCAGGGACATGTGAATAGAAGGACTAGAAGACCAGAGACAAAAACATCTAGGTATGCATGTTTGTGGGTGTATGGGAGTGGATACAGATGTAAGAACTTTTGTATCAAATGTTAATACTAGGAGGCTTTCACCATGGAAGGGCTACTGAAAAAGACCATCCCAGAAATGGCATGGTGTGTGCATTATGGAGTGATCACAGTGGTGGAAAAAAAGGCCACTTAATTATAGCACTGACAGCATGGATTTATACTTACCAAGTATAATGTAGTTACTATTGCTGTCAAATATAAAACCTGACAGCCACAGAGACCAATTCTGAGGCCCCTAGGTTCTATTTTTAGGAGACTAACCTGCTACTTGGTGGTAAGTTGACCATGTTGGGATTCTTTAATCCTGGAGGGCTAGTAGTTTGTCCTTTCAAAGATAGAAATATATTCCAGATATAGGATTTTCTTTTTCACCCAGAGTCTCAGCCAGCATCACTGTCCTGGAGCTTACAAACTGCCTGATCCATAGGCATTAAATCACACACAACCTAGCATCTGACAAGAGGACTCATTTCACAGTGAAAAGTGTGGGGATGAGCTAATTATCAGGGGACCCACTGATCATATCACATACTGCACCATCTATAAGCACTAAGCCTATGAGAATGCTGGATCGTCCTATCAAAGGCACAGCTGAAGTGCCTGCTCAGGGACAAAATGCTCCACAACTATTTGGTGTGATCCTTCAGGACCCAGTATATGCACTAAGCCAGGACCTCTGTATGGCTCTGTGTCCCCTAAAAGAAGGATATGCAAGTTAAGGAACAAGAAATAGAAGCAGGGATGGCCCCACTTATTGTCCCTTAGGTTCCAGTGGGAGACTTTGTATTTCCTGCTTTGCAATTCTGAGCTCCATCAGGTTGGGAGTCATGGTCGTCACAGGGGCACTTTCTTGCCAGAGGAAACAGATAGGGTCCCAATGAAATACAAGCTCTGGCTGCTGCCAGTGTAGTTTGGATTCCTTTTGTCCCAGGACTAGCACGAGAGAAGATTTACCAGGTCAGCAAAAGTAATTTACCCTGGTGCAGAGGTGATACAGCTATTTTTACCTTCACACAGGACTCCTCTAATGGGTTATTTTTGTTTTGGGGCTTCCTATCATCTGGTCAATACTTTCTCATAGCTACACTGCAGCCTGAATCTCTCTAAGGCTTATCTGTCTTTCACTCTTATCACAGGCATCAGACCTGCATCATGATCTGAGTCACCTCTTGCTCATTCCTACTTCCTTCCCCCTTTATCCTTTAAGGCAATTTCTTCAGTAACCATGCAAGTCTAATTCTGTCTTGTAGTCTTCTTTTAGGAGAGCCAGAATGACATAATATACAAAGTTAGACAGGTAATTTGAGGTAGAACTGGGATAAAAACCTAGCTTTAAATTAGTTAAATCCCATGCTTCCATCATCAAATCATAGTGTTTATTGTTAACTTTATTTCACTGAAAAAAAATGGCTCATTATGTTCATTCATATACCTCTAAATATAACAGGTAGTCAAGATCAGAGTTATGCAACACACACACACACACACACACACACACACACACATGCAAGTACACACACAGAACTGAGGGAACAACATAAATATTATAACTGAAGTTTTCAAATTGTTTGACCATTTTAAAGGCCCTAAATAAAAAGAGTCATTAACAACAACAAAAATAACAATTTATGTGTGGTACAAAGCTCCTCTCCAAACTTAATTTTGAAGGAAATCATTCAAATGGACTTTGTTATGAAAACTACTTAGTGCAAGTATATGCACTGATCTCAAGAATACTTCTAATCTCTTCTTCACACCATTCACAAAAATAAATAACAAATTGTTTAAATAAAACATACAAAAACAAAAGTATAAAATATTAGGAGGAAATGTAAGAAAATATTTTGTGAGTTTAAAAGTCTGTCCAGCCACCTAACAGCTCCTAGGTGATGGGCAAGCTATTTCACCCTTTTGGGCCTCAGTTCCTTATCTGTAAGATAAGATCACAAATTGATCCTTTAATATGTGGTGTATCAAGGAGTGTAAGACAATGCATATAAAGTTACAGAAGGGTTTCTGGAACATAATAAGCAATGAATAAATTTTAACTCATTATTTTTAAACAAGACACAATAACAGTGGTTAATTATACTTCGTCCAAGTAAAAGCTTCTGTGCCAACAGACATCATAAAAAAATGTGAAAAGACAAGTGACAGAGTTTCCAAATGCTATAAAAGACCTGACAAAATACACAATTGATAATAATGGTTATTTTTAGGAAAGTGAGAAGAGGTCCATGGTTAGTGGATTTTTCAAGACAATATCAATACTATTTCTATGTATTTTTCGTTCCTTTAAATTTAATTCATTTTGAAAAAGTAATATCTGCACAAGATAATAAATGGAAAGGGTATATAATTTTAAAAATTGACAATGTACAAGACATATTCAACATACCCAGTACTGAAAATATCCAAAATATGTGTGTGTGTGTGTGTGTGTGTGTGTGTGTGTGTGTGTGTGTGTATAAACATGTCTTGAAAATCTTTTCCTATCTGAAATTGCTGGGTTAAAAGATGTATACATTTTTAGTTTTAAAGGTTATATATAGCCCAAATGACCTTACAGATATTATACTTATTTACATTCTTGTTACTTTTCCTTTTTATGAGTGAGATAGAGTACTATGTCATAATCCATGTTTATGACATGGATTCCTGATTCTTGTCTCTAAATGCTGCACAGTCTTTAGGTAGAATACTACAATCCATTAAAAGGGTTATACTATTGAACACAATACTATCACAGGTGTTAGACAAATATATCAGGCTTGAACGAATTGTTTAGATAATTTAAGAGGATTGCAATGCATATCATGAAAACTAACTCCCTATACTAAGTTATGATATGTATTTTCCATGAAACTTAACTTCTTATACTAAACCATGATATGTATCTTTCCCACTTAAAGCCCAGGAGAATATCCCTAAAGTGCGCACTCCAGGTCCTGACCTTGCAAGTCCTTAAGTTCGTCCCAAAAGTACCTACTTCTTTCATTTTTGCTGTTGCACCCACTTTTGGAAAACCATATTCAATATTCACAAATTTATTCTGGACACAATTCAATTTTCTTCTAATAATAAGTATATTTTTCCAAGTAGGTGTTGGTTCACAAACTGGCCTCTATATACAGAGGGCAAGGAGAACCTGAAGAAAGAGGCAGACCACTCCAGATTGGTAGGTGGTAGGCTTAATAAGCAAGGACACTTACATATGAGGTTTGTCTTGGGTGGCCACAAGACAGAGCAGATCTCCACACTTGCCCTCCAGATTCTAATATTCCATCCCTTTTGACCAGTTCTTATAATCTCTCACGCCCCCCTCTTCCGCAATGTGCCCTGAGTGGCCAGCAATGGATTTCACTAGCAAGGAGGTGGCTCATTTAACAGCTATCTGACTGCACTGGAGGCAGATACCACAGCAACAATATAGGCACATATAAGAGAAAACACAGATTAAGATAAAGAGTCTAAACCAGGACCCCAGTTATAACCCTCCCACAGGGCCCTTCCAACACCTCACTAGACTGAACAGATTTCAAACTCCTGAGAAGGGGAAACCCTTTTATTCCTGATCAGGAGAAGAATGGATGTTTTATGTCATGCATTAAAGGACATTTTCCTGTGAGGGTAAGATGTATATAAATGTAGAGGTATTTTAAAGTTTTTGTCCAACTAGGCTATTAAATCAGTATCATTTAGGATCAAAAACAAACAAACAAACAAGAAGATAAAGAGTCTCAAAATAGGTAACAGTTTTTTCCACCAAGAACCCCATGCTCCAAACCACTAATTTATTAAGTCCCTTAGGTTGGGGGTTAGATCACTCAGGCATTCACTTGTATCCTCATGCAGTATAACAAAAATGATGCCTTATCAGACTCATAGGGTATGAACACACAACACATGTGGATAATGACACAGGTGCCTCCTTTTGAGGCAGTAATAATGTCCAAACCCATCTTATTTTGGAGGATGGCTTTTCTCATTAAAGACATTTCAGTGTTCAGTGAAGACATGCTTTGTTGGCTATCATTTACATCTTGCTGGGTGAATTCAGTAAGGGCTTCTATATGTGCTATAACATCCTCCAGGACAATGGAGGGGACAGAGATGGCAGACAAATGATTGAACCAGTGGAAAACAGAATGTGCTGTCTGGCCTTGAAGAGAGGGGGTTAGGCAGCTTTAGGAATTTGACCTGGTTGCACATACCATACACATTGGCCAGGTAGGTAACTCTGTCAGACCTGAGGAGATGGACTGGGGCGGAATATGCCAGACCCGGACTCCCACCTTCTCCTTTCTTTCAATGGTGCATGTTCTATTCCAGGTACAGTGTGTTTCAGTGGGTCCAGCTTGCAGCAGGACAAAGGGATCCCAGTGGAGACTGAGTACATCCCCCTCTCCTGGAGGTGTAAAGTAACTCGCCCATCCCAGTGGGAAGTCCCACAGCAAATTCCAGTAGATAACACCTTTCCCAGGTGTGATGGGATTTGGTGTTCTCAGCAGCATAGTACATTGATCCACAGTGAAAGTCAAGACAGTGGCTGTTTCCCAAGATTTCCATACCTTTATGGTATTAGGTATCTAGGCAGGGTTCCCCAGTCTGATGTAAGGGGAAATAGGCTCTACTGGGTGGTCATTCAGATGTATTAAAGCCTAAGATAATATTTTAGTCCACCTGACAAAGGTGTTTTACTTGTTAGTAATTTAGTCTGCAGCTTTAACATTCCATTCTTCTTTTCTACCAACTCTGCTGCTTACAGGTTATAGGAGAGATGGAATCTCCATTCAATGTCAGGGATTCCACATCTTAGCAGCCCAGTCAGGCTTTGTCACAAACACTTGGACCTTAATCCACAGTAGGTTGCAGCCTGCTACCTTTGCAAATGGCACGCTAAGGTCTCCAACTTGTTTTTTATTTTTATTATTTATTTATTTATTTATTTATTTTTGGTTACATTGGGTCTTCATTGCTGCACTCAGGCTTTCCTTAGTTGTGGTGAGCAGGGGCTACTCTTGGTTGCTGTGTGCAGACTTCTCATTGTGGTGACTTCTCTTGTTACAGAGCATAGGCTCTAGGCACGTGGGCTTCAGAAGTTGTGGCACACAGGCTCAGTAGCTGTGGCTTGTGGGCTCTAGAGCGCAGGCTCAGTAGTTGTGGCTCATGGGCTTAGTTGCTCCGCTGCATGTGGGATCTCCCCAGACCAGGGCTCAAACCCGTGTCCCCTGCATTGGCAGGTGGATTCTTAACCACTGTGCCACCAGGGAAGTCTCAGTCTCCAACTTCTTATCCTGCTCTCCCACCTTTTTTGCCAGCCCTGAGGTTAGCAGAATAACGAACATCCACATGTCCTTCCTTAGCATCAGCTCCTCTTCCTGCTTTAACTTGAATTCTAGC
Organism: Pseudorca crassidens; assembly: GCF_039906515.1. Classification (NCBI taxonomy): domain Eukaryota; kingdom Metazoa; phylum Chordata; class Mammalia; order Artiodactyla; family Delphinidae; genus Pseudorca; species Pseudorca crassidens. Next base: position 91,330,963 of record NC_090297.1, read on the forward strand.
ATCTAGTAGGGCATTGGTGGCCAGTGACCTGCCCACAGTAAGGGCCAGCTCCCTGCATAGCCATTTGCTTCCCTTCTTTGCTTCAGTGGCTGCACAGTTCCTTAAGTGCATTAGACCAGTCAGTGTTTTCAGGGTGTCCCGGTAAACACACGCAATCCACGAGCATCTAATACGTGGGCCACCCCTCCCCACACAGAGGTCAATTATTCAACTTGAGATTTTCCCCATGGTTGCCTCTTTTCCAAGGCCCATTTCTTCAGTCTCCTGGTTGGCTCACCAATTGTTAGTTCACAAACTGGCCCCCATACACAGAGGGCAAGAAGAGACTGAAGACAGAGGCAAACCATTTCAGATTGGTCGGTGGCAGGTTTAATAAGCAAGGAAACTTACATAGGAAGCTTGTCTTGGGTGGTCACAAGATGAGTAGTTCTCTGCACTCATGCTCCAGAATTTAAAAGTTTATGTAGAGGCCTTAACTGGGTTCAGTCATGTATACCATCCAGATGGTTTCAACAACACATTGTTCTTTCAAGTGTGCATCTTTGAAAATGGCTCCCACTGTAAGAACAGTGGGCAGAATGTATATTCCAAGGACAGGGGAGGGGATGAGGAGCCTCCTATTGCCTGGGTGCAGCTAGAGGGTGAACGGACAGTCACATCCTCTTGATGGCATGCTCCAACAGTAGGAGATATCCAGTGTAGAATAATGCTCTGGGTAAGATAGTCCATGACTGTGGCACATCAAGTTCTATAGAGCAGTCTGGGGTTCCAGGTCTTGCAGGGCATATTAAGGCAGCTCTAGACATCCTGAGTCCATTGCCCTTCTAGACTTCCCTATCTATGTCAGTTGCAGGTATGCTTTGTTATTTCCCTAGTTTTCCAGTATGAAAGTTTAAATTAAGGATATGCCCACATCATACATTTCCCAAGAGCAATCTTCACTCAAAGACAGTATCAATTAAACTCCTACGGGCATAGTAAATAGCTCCCCAATATTTTTAAGCCCACCTTTTTCACAGTGGGAAAAGTACTAAACATTTATTTATGTAGTTTACTTAATTTTTAAAATTTCCCATTAATTAGAACTTTGTAAATGATAGATACCTTATGGAAACATGTGGGTTTTATATCTATCTATCTACTGATATCTATCTGTCATCTATCAATCAATCATCTACTTCTCTATTGAATTTAATATATGTATATAGAATTGGGAAATTTAAATGACAGATGTGACTGATATGGAAAGATACAATTCTAGGTAAATGTCATTGAGATTGTTCACTCAATTTTTTTCCTTTTCTTCCTGTTCAGCTTAATTCTTTGGCTCCTTTCTTTATCGTGGCTATATGATCATTTGAAATCCCAAACCCATTTCATCTTTGAGGACAGAATCTTAAACAAAATATAATAAAATAAAACAAAACAAAAACCTTCAGAAATAATGAGGGAAAGAAGGTCAGTATTAGAGCATTCTGGAAAACGAATTCAGGTTACACCCTTTTTATAAATTTTCTCTGTTACTTAATAACAAGACCATTGGTTAGTTTGAAATAATGTAGAGATACTTGCAAAAGTGTCTGAATTCTCCAGGTTTATTTTTTACTTCCAAAGTAAAGCATATTTTCAAATGTCTAATAAAGCTTTTTAAATGTGTAGTCACAGATGTTATTTCTAAAGCCTGAATTTAATTTCTGCCTGATTTGAAAAATTGTATTTTTTATGCAAAGTCACATCAAGAGAACAAACTGCAAATATAAGACAGATTACTGTAGATGCAAGTGATATCACAGAAAATATGATTTTCTGTAATTGTAAAAGCAAAATGACACACGCTAGAAAAGAAAGCATCATATAACAATTCATAACAGGTACAAATATAATGACCTTGATATAATCCTCACCTTGTAATCAGTTTTGATTCTGGTTTCCTTACACTGAAGGATGTGCATAATTTGAATTATAATATGGATCTACATAAATACAATTGGTGTAAAAATGCAGCATAACTATAAAAATGAATTTAAATTGTGTTGGAAGATGTTCCAAATATACCTAAAATATCTAAAAGAGAAAAAGTTAAAACATATATAAGAGGAATGATGGAGAATGCTGGGAACAGTTACCTGTATATCAAAGTGATTTTAAATTATGAAATGCAAATAAATTTCACATTAGTAAGACATATCAAAAGACCTGTTGGTTAACACGAATTACAAATAAAAGGCATCTTTACTGTGAGTAAAACCTAATGTTATTTTTTTAATTTATTAATTCAACAAGATAGTGAATTTAAAACATCAGTGTGAATACACATAGTAGGTGCTAAGTAGATAGTACCTTCTTTTTCTTATAGAAAAAAAAATCCCCAGAAAGTTATTGTTTCAAAGAATGTTAATTATCTAGAAAACTGGAATTAGTATTGTTGGCTACACTAAAGGCAAAATGTTACAATAATCCACTTGTGAAGTTGGGTCCAGGTTTGGTAGACTTATAACAAAATATGTATATATATATATTTTTTGGTATGCAGGATTACCATTGTGACCCTCAAATTTGGTGATACTTTGAAAACTTTTAAAATACAGGATAGACACCAATGTATCTATTAATTTCATTATTGTTTGCTTTTAACTATATTTCTATTATGTTATTACAAGTAAAAGAGTACATTTAGCCTTTGATATTTTTAGAAAATATATAAAATTTTTTAACATAAACATTTGGCTTTATAAATATTCCTGGAACTCTGTATTTCTGTATTTTTATTGAATTGACTGTTTCTTGATCATGGTGAAGCAATAAAGCAGAGTGATTTGAAAGCATGTAGTTTGAAGTCAGGAAGGCAAAGTTTAAACCAGCTCGGTATACTTGGACAGATTATATAATCTCTCATCTTGGTGTATTTGGACAAATTCATAATCTATTTATTGTTCAATTTCTCATCAGGAAATGAAAATAATAACACTATATACCACATGGGAATATTATCACAAGATTAAATGATATAGTTCTTAGCACAGTATTTGTCACATAGTAAGTGCCCCAGCATTGTTAGCTGTTATTAGACTAGCAAAAATAAATAGCAAGTATATCAATTTTTAATGATTCAGGGTAGGTAAGGTTCACAAATTTCCAAATTTCTAATCCCTAGCTAGAATGTCCTCATATTGATTTATTTTAAAATCAGAACATACTGCTTCATTTTGAGCATATTTGCTATAAATTTTTTCAAGAAAAATACTACTTTACTTGTGGCAGCATGTAATGGTCACACAGAGGCAGACGGACCCCTACCCAAAGTTTGGTCCAGATATTGAAACTGATGGTGCAACACACACCCCAAGAGGGTATGAAAAGTTTTATTATTTACATAATTGACATCTCTGGAGAGCAGGTCAGGCCACTTAAGCAGACCCTGAATGGCTTGAGCAAGCAAGGAAAGGAAACTGGTCTGGGTTTTTATTATGGTTAGAGGGTAGGTCAGTGAGGGCTTGAGCACAGGTGGGGTTTGCATGGTTTAAATACCCATCCCGCTCCACACCTAAGGAGGGGATAGCACCTAGACTGCTTATCAGCTCATCAGTTTTATGGGACACAAGGAAACAGAGAGAGGTGAGGCATAAAAGCTGTCAGCAGTCATATATCAAAAAAAAAAAAAAAAAAAGAGTTAGAATTCTCATTATACAGTAAAAAAAGGCATATGAATTCCTTCAATACTTCCTTGTATTCATCTTAAGAAATTACCCTCAGATAACACTGATGTACGTCATGGAAAGCACTGATCAAGTTAAATAATATTCCTGGAAGTTCCAAGGAAATTATAGCTCTGCTCAACCCTCTGCAATAGTCTTTCTTCTCTTCTTCCTTTCCCTTCCTTCCTTCCTTTCTTCATATTAAACATGCATGATGATTTGTGAAGTAAGCACTAGGGAAATTTGTTGCCTTATGCCTTATCATCTTATTTACCTTGCTCTCTGGTGGAATCATAGAATATAGCTTATTGATAACACTCAGATATTGTACTTATTTTTTATTGAAGTAAAACTTAAAATGGCATCCAACATTCTAAGAAATTTTATCCAGAGTATAAAAAATATTCATTTTTGGTGATAGTCATCTTGTTTCATATTTTGCAAACTTTATCAAAATAGGTTTTGATTGTTGTTATATTGGTCTGGTTCTCATTTTTAGTTCTATGTCATAAAGGAGCCTTTAGGCATATTCTTCACAGTTATTTTTAGTTTTAATTTTTTAATACATGAAAAATTCTTCAGGGCAATTCTATAGGATTATTTCCCTGTTCCCTAATAAAACATACATATATTATCCAAACTAATTTATATTCTGTCAGTTCAATTCAACAAGCAATTTTTGAATGCATATTTTTGGATCACTGTAATTTCATCAGACTGAAGAAAGTAAGGCAAAGAGAGATTGAGAGAAGGAGATCAAATTCCTTACTGTACCTAAGGTAATGATTAATACATTGGGAAGTTTATGATTTACACAGATAAAAAAAAATTTTTAAAGTGACAGTACAAACCATAAGCTAATTAAAAGTTAATGACAAAATTATGCTATTTTTAAGAGCTTTCATATTCCTTGCCTGAGCTATTTTCATGTTTTACATTCCCTCTAATAAAACAATTGTGTACAAGATGTTCATTTCTTGTTTCTCATTGTGAATTAATGAATAATAAAGATAATGATCATGAATTGTGAGATGAGGAATGACTATTAGCTAATAAGAATCAGAGAGGGTTAATAAAAGATTTGAAGGTTAATAAAAGATGGACAGGATCTGGAAAAATATAGGTTTGAGTGTATTCCAAATGTAATCATCATAAACAAAGTAATAAGTGCATGGGAGGGATAATATTGATATATGAGGATAGACAGTGAAAATTAAAGTAAAAGTAGAAGGCATTGTCATAAAATAGTGGATTCTGAAGTTGGCTTTCAAAACTGGCACCAGACTGACTAAAACTTCATTTTTAACCAAGGAATTTGAACATAATCTTATAAACAATGGAGAATCAGTATAGATAATTAAGCAGAGGAAAGCCATAATTAAAACAGTACTCTGATGAATATTTTTATGTACTATGTGGCAAATACTGGAAGAGTTGGAATTGTGAAAAACCAATGAAAATCTAGCAGTGTTGCAAGCTGAAGTCTGTGGAATATGGACTCTGAGATGACAATTAGCATGTGAGAAATTTATTGGACTGTATTCTCAGGATTATCACTCATGTGGTGAGGAAAAAAAGCAGGATAGAGCAGAAGGAGAAATTGGAGACTGTAATGGAGTCACAAGAAGACTTCATCCTCTGTGAATACTGAAGTTAAGACCATCCTTTAGAATTGTCCCAGGTTGATGTGTGGGGCTTGGAATGTGTCACAAATTGATGTATGAAGGCTGGGACTTTATGCTTCTCTGTAGATTAGTCATTGGATGAAGGCTAGCCTTGGATAGAGGGGCCCTTGTGCAAAGTGGATCTCTTGAGCTGAGGACATTTTACAAGACAAGCTGAGAACTGTCACTCAGCAGCACATTTTACAAGACAAGCTGAGAGCTGTCATTCAGCAGTACTCCCAGCGGCTGATGGAACAGGGCATTCAGCTCTGAAAAGGACATCCGGGTAGCCCAGGATGAGGTCCATTACAGTTCACCTCTTGTGCTGCTTAGATCCATTTCTTCTTTAAACTTTTTAAAGCAGATTCTCAAAAAGCTGTGGTGGCCTCTTTTCCTGGGATTTTAGAAATATTAGTGTGACAAAATACGGGTCCTGTTCTGTCACTTTTCTTGAAGCTGCAACAGATACTAATTATTAGCCTCCTCTTTATCCATTCTAGATTTCTCTCTTGCTGGCACCTCTGCTGTTCTATATAACTTACCTGGTATCATAATTCAGAGCTTTATGCCTAAAGTGTCTTAGATCCTTCAATTGTGCTTTTACTACGGAAATTGGGCAAGGGAGTGTCAAAATATGCTCAATAGATCACCAAGGTACGAAATTATTCCTCCTCATGTCTACTGTGTAATAGTAACTGACCAAAATGGCCTCAACATTCCCCTCTGCTTGAGTAACCTTTAGTTGCTTTCTGACAGAAACCCCTGGTATCCCTTTTTGTAGAATATTTAATTTAGAAAAATTGCAATTATATATTCTTTATCTGTCCCTTTGAAATATATATAAATCTTCTCTCAACCTCTTGCCAATATTACAACCTAGGAATTGCCTTTGTCAAGAACCTGGAAACTATCTCTTTGAAATGTAAAAATTAAAGGATATAGATTCTTTATCTCCTAGTATCTGTGGGAGTGTAGGAACCTGACTTCAGTGGGTGTCAATCAGCAAACACAGATGGCCTAATCACAGAGAAAAACATTTTCAAATTCAGGAATGGCTCAATGTACTAGGTATATCACATTGATCAATCTTACCCACTCAAAGTCCTCCAGTACTTTTCCACTAGCTCATACCAGTGCTTAAAAGTATTTCTGTCTTTCTTTTAGTGAAGTGAAGTTGAGTTCAGTGTCTCTTTTGTAATAGTCTTGAATAAAGTCTTCCTTGTCTCTGTCCTATGAGCAATGAATACTAAGTATTGGATTCAGCAGTGGACATCATTGTGATCTTTACAAATGTAAGTATCTGGACTGGTAACTGGAGGGAGATAGGGTCAAGAAAGAAATTTTTTTAGAGATAAGACAATAATTTCATGGTTAAATTCTGATGATAATATTCAGAGGAAAGGAATAAAAATGATTTAGGCTATCGTGGGAGGAATTACAGGAACAAAACCCTTGAGAGCGTGATATAGGATGGGTCCAGAGCACAAGTGAGTATATCGTCTTAGGTAAGATGAAAGACAGTCAATTCATGGTAACAGAATGGAGGTAATACATTCATACAAATAGGTAGCTGTGTTAGGTTTAGATTCCATGTGTTCTCTTCTAAGTTTTTTTTTTTTTTTGGTTTTATAGTGAACTAGGAACTAAAATGAGGATGGTAGGAGGTATTTGAAAAGAGATAAGACATTTGAAATAATGCTCTAAGAGAGTGAGAGTGTGAATAACATGAGGAAACATAGTAGGACTGTCAGACAGTCCTGACGAACAATCTGAGATTAGACCACCATGTATTTAAAGTAAGAGCAGCCAGCATGCTTGTATTTTCCCCTATTAGCAAGTTTAAGTGTAGCAAGCAAGTGTATAAGATAAATGTAGGGAAATCATATTTAATCAAGATTGTTTTTTCTGTCAAGTGAGTACAGAGGGTGGGGATGGTGGCATAGAAGTTGTAATAGATGCTTCAGTATAAGTAGAAAAGAGGATGAAGAACATAAAAGTTGGTAGAATATAAAATCTGGTAGATCAATGGAAGATAGATAGATAGATAGACAGATAGATAGATTTACTGGAAAGTGTGAGATGAAAAAATAGAAGATGGTGCCTTAAATGTCAGATACTTAAAACCTATACGTTGAAGGGTTTTAGTTATTGGTAATGATTAGGTCTAATATATGGCCACAGGAGTGAGCGGGTAAGGAAGTGTGGAAAAGAGTTCACTGGAAGAGTTCAAGTATCTGAGTGGCCAGCTTATTAAAGGATTATCTACACAGTTATTGAAACAACTACTGAAAGAAGGGCTTTGATGGAGTAGTGCTGGAGAGAGACCACTTGTGACTAAAAAAGAGATTGTGGGTCAAATGACATCAAATGACATTACAGTCAAATGACATCAGTAGTTTTGATAGGGATATATTTGTCAAAATGCTTTTATAAATCCTTAAGAAGCACTTCTATGAAAACTTTTAGTCTTTAGGAACTTTATCACCTCATTAAAAGTACTGTAATCATTTATACTAAACTTGTAAAAATACTTCTCTCTAAATTTTGGAATTTTGGTGATTTTGTGTAGGTGTGCTACTCTGCTTTCCATGTTCTTTTGTAAAAAAAAAATCAACCATTACATTTATCATAAAAAAGAAATTATGAAGAGTTTTTGAAGTTATTATAAAAGTATTTAACCTAAAAATTAAACTTTAACATTTTTAACTATATTATTTAATAGAGAATTAGGAACTTTAAATTATTAATACATCACAGGAAAAAGAATCTATCTACGATGTACATTTTAGTTCAAGTTTATAATTAAATTTATCATGAATTTCAAAAAAAGCACCCTTAGCAGATTTACTTAAAAAAATTAAGTATCACCATCACCAGGAAGTATATTACCCTTTTTATACAACTGTCATTATTTTTACTTCCAGAAATAATATGGGAGTATATGAAAGGAGGAAGATCAGTTTGCAAAATCAAAGATTCAGAGACTTGTGTGACACAGAATGCAATTTAGGAACATCACAATTTAGGCAAAAATATGCAATATATTTATAGAAAATAAATTTTTAAATAATTTTGTGAATTGAGATGGCTAGTTTAAGAACTAGAGAATTTGAAGGGTTTTAAGTGAATCAATGATGTCTAACATTAAAATATCCAGGGTAGCTATTAAAAATACTGATGCCTAATTCCATTTCCAGAGGGTTTTTTTTGTTTTTGTTTTTGTTTTTTTGGTGGAAGTTGGGGGAGAAGGTGGTTGTTTTTGTCTGTTTGTTTTTGTTGTGGGTTTTCTTTGCTATCCACTTTTTTCTAATGTGCAGTCCTGGTTGAGAACCACTCGTAAACAGTCAAGGTCTCAGGAGGAGAACTTTACATCCAAAGATGTCTACAGTAACATTCCTACATTTATATCATTGTATAAGTCCTAGAAATCCCTCAGTTAGTGGATAATGTTAACTAAAATTAGTAAATAGATAAGAGTGAATACTTCAGGGAAGGCAGTACTGATTTTTTACCATTTAAGAAAATACAGAATACCTTAAAGAATTTATATTTTTTTCCTAAAAACCTCTTCTGAAGGATCTAAAATGTTATAAATCATAAATGTTATAAATGTAATAGTATGATGCTGTTAGGAATAAATGTATACATTGAGATCTAAAATGTTCTGGTGCTGAGTTACTTAGAAATTAACTGCAGGTTAGAAAGAAGAGCACTAAACTTGTAGCAAGAAGGGGATAAACTGGGCTCTTCTCCCTGTTTCCGGGATTTTTAAAGAACCGCGTTTGCAGACTTAGTGACAAAAATGTCTGGTACAGTTATGCAGAAAGACCTCTTGGAATAGGCACAAAGCATGAGGTTATTTGGTCCAATGTGAACGCAAATTAAAGGGCATCTAAAGCAAATGCAGCTACCATTGATTAGGTAGCTATTTTATAGCTGTCAATCAGGATCTTTCTTTAATCAACATGGTGCTTGATCTAAAAAGTCATATACAGAATGGCATGGCAACAGGGATTGTAGAGGCTGAGTACATGCTCAAAAGCTTCAACTTCCTCTTACCAAGGCTAATCTGACTATTAGTTCTGCCAAGTGCTCAGCATACTAATATTAGAGGCCAGTGATGCAGCAGCATTCCTGGCGAGGGCCAGCAAAACATAGTAGAGCACAGTGGAAAGGACTCTGAATTAGAACTTGGAAGTTTCAGGCTTTTCCTTATCTTCTCAAAGCTTCAGTTTCATCACTACTTAAGCGAAAATAAGAAGTTCTACATGAAACACTTAATAAGATGGTTGCAACCATTAAATAGAATACTGTGTGAAAATGATTTTAAAATTAAAAACATTGTGCAGTATAAGTTATTATTCACCCTCCATTAGGTTTCATGTCTAGTGGTACTAGAACAGTGTGGTGGCAATAAAAATATATAAGAAGTTATGGACTGGAAAGTTTTCAGGTAGGAATAATTAATAAAACATAGTGATATTGAATAAGAAGATAACAAAGAAGTAATCAATGCTATAACGTGTTTAGAACTTCATAACTAAGACAAACGTGCTGCTACTAAGAGAAATGTAAATTAAGAAATGAGGCAAGCTTTGATGAAAATGTTCCTTTTAGTTCAAAATAAAGCAGGGAAATGATTTCTACATCTTCTCTTCCCCACACTTTTCTCCATATTTAGTATTTAGCACATTTCTCATACTACTCACAGTTACCTACCAAAAAAAATGACCTTGCCAAATAATTGTTACATATAAAATCATTTCTCAGACCCTTAGTGTTTGGATTCCCCCAAGACAAAAATCAAACTTCTTAATTTGTTGTTCACAATCTTGCACAATCCATCCCCAACCTAGTCTCACTGCAGTTTTGTCTCTCCCATGTCCTATGCATGAGATTTATTACTTTTTTCATGATTTCCACTCACATCCAGCTCTGTCAGGCCTTCATGCCATCAACTGTGCTATCTCAATTCTATGTAGAATCCATTGCCCATCTTTATTTCTCCAACTCCTATTCATCCTTTGAGTTTTATATTCAGGGTAGTATTTATAATTTCCCCAAGACAAGGAGATAGGAATCTGAACACAAATGACACCAAAGAACATTGTATTACACTTTATCAGTGTTCATGTTTGTCTCTTACATTAAACTACTCACATGTTCTTGCTTGCCTGGTGTATTTCTCAGTTCCCATAATAGATTAGAACTAACTAAAGTTTTAATAATTAATTAATTAATGCAAAAAAAATAGAAATACAGCAGGGAGTTGGAGCTGCAAAATTTTAGTAAAAGAAGTTCCACCTAGGTATGTATATAATTTAGAGGCATTTCAACCAGCAATTACTGAGAATCTACAATAAGATATAGTGGTTTGTGGTTATATGAGTTATCTCTTATCAAAATATTTCTACAAAACATACCACCCCAAAACTCAGTGACTTAGAACAATGGCCATTCACTTAGCTCATGAATCTGTAAATTGTCTGCATGGTTCTTTTAGTGTTGGTGGGGCTCATTCTGTATCTGCAGTTGGCTAAAGATCAAGCTCTGTTGATCTTAACTGGCCTCTCATATGTCTGGCAATCAGATGGTTGTTGCCTGGTCTAGGATGACCTCAGCTGGGACAACTGGGAAGACACATCTCTGTTCCATGTGATTTATCCTTCAGCAGTCTAGCCTGGGCATGTCCTTATGTCAAAACTAGATGGATAAAAGCAAGCAAGTAAAAATTCAAGTGACCTCTTGAGACATAGGCTTAGAACTGGCACATTCACTTATTCCATATTTTATTGGCCAAATCAGGTTAAAGATCAGGGAGGGAAATCGACCCTATCTCATTAATAAAAATAATTAAAAATTCATACAGAAAGGATGTAGGTAGAGAGAAGGTTGAAGAAATTAGACCATTAATGAAATCAACCTGCCATATTAATAGCCTGTGAGGCTATTAATTCATTAATTAGTTAATTAATTTACAGAAAATGTTATTTGAGTGTCTATCCTGGGCACTGGGATAAAGCAATAAACAGAAGAGGAAAGATCTCTGCTTAATAGAGTTTATATGTTAGTGATTAAGATCAGTGAAAAATAAACAACAAAATATCAGTTTGTGATAAATGCTGTAAGAAATACAACAGAGTGATAGGATAGAAATGTCTAGGTGAGAATTATGTTAGATTGGGTGGTTTTCTGGGTAGTTGATATTTGAACTAAAGCAAGAATTAAAAGAAGGAGCCCTTTGAAGTTAAGGGGAAAGAACACTGAAGATAGCAGGAAGAACCACTGCAAAGGTCATAAGGTGTGAAAGATACTGGTGTATTTGAAGCTTGGAAAGGAGGCTAGTGTTGTGAGAATCTAGAGATCAAAGTGGTTGATGATAAGATATGAGATTATAGAATCAAGTGGGAGACACAATTTAAGCCTTAAGCCTTGAAGCTGATCATAAGGGTCTCAGATTTTATTCCGGTGAGATGAGAAGCCATGAAGAGTTTGATGCATAGAAGTATCCTCCAATTATTGTGTATTAAAACATACAATTTTGAACTTCTGGTTTCCAGTCTGGCATGTAAGGAGCTTGGAAGTATACAGTTGAGCAAACAGGGGAAAGTAAGCAAGCAAACAAACAAAAGGTCTTCTTAGATGTTCCAGAGAACTGAGGTCACAGGGAAAACTGCTGTACTCAAAATTGGAGACATAGGTGGGTATAGAAATTCACTAATTGCTGAAGTGGACAGCCACAGGCAGAAACCTCTGTGGGAACCAGGAATTTGGACTGGAGGGTAAAATTTTTCTGTATATACGTTTAGGTTATAGAACACATCTTATCTGTTACTAGGGAAAGCTACGTTTTCTTTCATCCAGAAGAAGTCCAGTTTTCAATCTTATTCCTTCCTTTTGGCAAATCAGCAACTATTCAGCAGTTTTAATTTAAGACGTTTAGCAAAAGCCCACCATGGGCAACAAACATGGAGGTCCTCAGATCACATCCTAGTCATTCCTGACATACTTCTTTTCACACATCAAATGCTAATATTATCTTTAAAAAGATCTAAAAACAATAACATAAGCTACTACTTTAGGACTCTAAGAAAAGGAGAGAACATTAAATCCAAATAAAGAAGAAAAGAAATAATAAAAATTATAGCAAGAATCAATGAAATTGAAAATAGGAAATCAATAGAGAAAAATCAATAAAACAAAAAGCTGGTTCTTTGAAAAGACCAATAAAATCAGTATGACTCTAGACAGGCTAACTAATACAGAGAACATAATTTACTAGTATCAGAGATGAAAGAGAGGACATCACTACTGAGTTCATTGATATTAAAAGGATACTAAGGGATACTACGAGCAAATGTATGCCCACAAATTTGGGCACAGATTAATTTCTTGAAAGACACAGTCTCTCAAAACTCACACAAGAAGGAATAGACAATCTGATTGGGCCTATGTCTACTAAAGAAATTGCATCTAAATAATATGTTAAAAAACAGAAAACATCAGGCCCAAAGGAATTCACAGGTGAATTCTACCAAACATTTAAGGAAAAAAATTTTACTAATTATCTGAAATCTCTTCCAGAAGATAGAAGCAGAGGACATACTTCCTAATTCATGCTATGAAGTTAATGTTATCCTGCTACCAAAACGAGAAAAAAAAACATGACAAGGAAAGAAAACTACAGACCAATATCTCTCATAAACATAGATGCAAAAATCATCAGCAAAATATTAGCAAATTGAATCTGACAATATGCTAAAAAATTATATACCACCATCAAGTGGGATTTATTCCAGTTATGCAAGGATGGCTCAACATTTAAAAAAATCAGTTAATCCATTACATCAACAGTCTAAAGAAGGAAAATCACATGATTATATCAATAGGTGCAGAAAATGAATTTAACAGAATACATCTATTCACGAAAAAAATCTCTCAGAAAACTAGGGGAACTTTCTCAATTTGATAAAGAATATCTACAAAAAAACCTACAGCCAACATCATGCTTAATAATGAGAAACTAGAAGCTATCCCACTAAGATCAAAAAAAGACAAGGATGTCCCCTTTTACCACTCCTGTTCAAAATGTACTGAAAATTCTAGCTAATAAAAAGAAAAGGAAATAAAAGCTACACATGTAGTGAAGGGAGACATAAAACTGTGTTCAAAGATGAAATGTTTGTCTCTAGAAAATCTACATGAATCAACAACAACAAAAAAATCCTGAAACTAATAAGTGATCATATTATGTTGTGGGATACAAGGTCAATACACAACAGTCAATTACTTTCCTATATGCCAGCAATGGACAGTTGGAATCTGAAATCTAAAACACAGTACAACTTACATTAGCATTCCTGAAAATTAAATACTTAGGTATAAATTAACAAAACATGTATAAGATATATATGAAGAAAACTAAAAACCCCTGATGAACTAAATCAAAGAGGAACTAAATAAATGGAGAGATATTCTGTGTTCATAGATATGAGGTTTTAATATTGCCAAAATATCTGTTCTTCTCAACAGCATTGATAGATTCAATGTAAACCCAATCAAAATCCCAGCAAGTTAATTTGTAGGTGTCAACAAACTTATACTAAAGTTTATATGGAGAAGCAAAAGACCCATAATAGCTAACACAATACTTAAGACTGAAAAACAAAGTTGAAGAACTGACACCATCCAACTTCTAGACTTACTATAAAGCTACAGTATCAAAAGAGTGTGATATTGGTGAAAGAATAGACAAATAGGTCAATGGGAGAGAATAGAGAGTCCAAGCCTAGACCCACACAAATATAGTCAACTGGCCTTTGACAAAGAAGCAAAGACAATAAAATATAAAAAAGACAGGCTTTTTAATAAAGGATGTTGGATCAAGTGAACATCTATATGCAGGGGAAAAAAAGAATATTGACACAGAGCTTACACTCTTTGAAAAAATTAACCTCAAATTGATTATACACCTAAATATAAAATGGAAAATTACAAAACTCCTAGAAGATAACATAGGAAAAAATCTAGATAACTTTGATTTGGCCAGCAACTTTTTAGATAAAACAACAAAGGCTAAATCCATGAAAGAAGGAATGAATAAGCTAGACTTCATAAAAAGTAAAATTTTCTGTGCTAGTGAAAACAGTGTCAAGAGAATGAGAATACAAGCCATGGACTGGGAGAAAATATTTGCAAAAGAAACACCTGATAAAAGACTGTAATCCAAATTATTTAAATAACTCTTAAAACTCAACAATAAGAAAATGAACAACCCAGATAAAAATACACAAATTATCTGAACAGACACCTCATCAAAGACATACAGATGATAAATGTAAGCATGTGAAAAGATGCTTGACATCATATGTCATGAGGGAACTGCAAATTAAAACCACATACCTATTATTATGGCTGAAATCCAAAAAGCTGACAATCCCAAATATTTGCAAGTATGTGGAGCAACAGGAATGCTCATTCATTGATTGTGAGAATGAAAAATGATAGTCATTTTGGAAAACTCTGGCACTTTCTAACAAAACTAAACATACTCTAGGGACTTCCCTCGTGGTCCAGTGGTTAAGACACCATGCTCCCAATGCAGGGGGCCCGGCTTTGATCCCTGGTCATGGAACTAGATCCCGCAATCTGCAACAAAGAGCCTTCATGCCTCAACTAAAGATCCCGCATGCTGCATTGAAGATCCCACATGCTGCAATGAGGATCTCACATGCAGCAACGATGATCCCGTGTGCCGCAGCTAAGACCCGGCACAGTCATGTAAATAAATAAATAAATAAACTGACAATAAGTGAATGAAATAAAGAACTCATAAAAAAATAAATAAACATACTCTAGCTATATGATCTAGCAATCACACACCTCCATATTTACCCAAATGGGGAGAAAATGTATGTCCACACAAATACCTGCACATGGATGTTTGTAGCAGCTTTATTCATAGTTGTAAAAACTCAGAAACAACCAGATGTCCTTCACTAGAGGAATGGATAAATAAACTTTGGAACACCCAGACAATGGAATATTATCCATCAGTGAAATAAATGAGCTATGAAGCCATGAAAAGACATAGAGGAAACTTAGATACATTTTACTAAGTGTAATAAACCATTCTGAAAGGGCTACAAACTATATGATTCCAAATATGTAACATTCTGGAAAAGGTAAAACTATGGAGGCAGTAAAAAGTCAGTGGTGGCCAAGGGTTTAGGGAAAAGAAGGGAGAGATGATAAGCTGAGTACAGAGGATTATTAGGGCAGTAAAACTATTTTTATGTCATACTATAATGGTGAATATATGTCATCCCATATTCGTCAAGACCCATAGACTGTACAATACCAGGAGTGAACCCTAATGTAAAGACTAGCCTTTAGGCGGTAATGATGTGTCAGTGTAGTTTCATACGTTATTACAAATATACCACTCTGTGTGCTGTGTGGATAGTGGGGGGAAGCTGTGTATGATGGAGGTATAGGGGTTGTGTGAACTCCCCATATTATCTGCTCAATTTTGCTGTGAATCTAAAAGTATTCTAATACATAAAGTCTATTACAAAAACATATCATTCTGGATGCTGTGTGAGTAATGGATATAACGTGGTCATAGATGATTGGTCCTACTGTCTTTGAAAATATTAGCCAAGGCAGATACAGAGATATAAATGAATAAAATAATGAAAGTCAAATTAATATAAATACTGAGCCAGGACACATGTAGGATGCTGAGTGAAGCAAGAGTAAAGAGTAATTCATTGTGACGGGGAATCTATGAAGTCTTCTTAGAGATCATAGCACTTGAACTAAACATTGCATAATGAATAGAAATTCAATACGATGAAAAGGATATGAAAGTATTCAAGGCCTGAGACAGTAACATCTAAAGGACTGAAGTTTAAAAATGCATTTTGTGCCCAGGTGTAATTTAGGCAAACTAGGAAATTTTGAATACACAAGCGTGAGTAAGTAATGTTTTATTTGTGGCAGAAATGGTGGACTGTGAAACACAATTTTTTTTTTACGTCTTTATTGGAGTATAATTGGTTTACAATGGTGTATTAGTTTCTGCTTTATAACAAAGTGAATCAGTTATACATATACATATGTTCCCATATCTCTTGCCTCTTGCATCTCCCTCCCTCCCACCCTCCCTATCCCACCCATCTAGGTGGTCACAAACCACCTAGCTGATCTCCCTGTGCTATGCAGCTGCTTCCCAGTAGCTATCTATTTTACTTTTGGTAGTGTATATATGTCCATGCCACTCTCCTGCTTTGTCACAGCTTACAATTTCCCCTCCCTATATCCTCAAGTCCATTCTCTAGTAGGTCTGTGTCTTTATTCCTGTCTTACCCCTAGGTTCTTCATGACATTTTTTTTTCTTAAATTCCATATATACGTGTTAGCATACGGTATTTGTTTTTCTCTTTCTGACTTACTTCACTCTGTATGACAGATTCTAGGTCCATCCACCTCATTACAAAGAGCTCAATTTCGTTTCTTTTTATGGTTGAGTAACACTCCATTGTATATATGTGCCACATCTTCTTTAACCATTCATCCGATGATGGACACTTAGGTTGTTTCCATTTCTGGGCTATTGTAAATAGAGCTGTAATGAACATTTTAGTACATGACTCTTTTCGAATTATGGTATTCTCAGAGTATGTGCCCAGTAGTGGGATTGTTGGGTCACATGGTAGTTCTATTTGTAGATTTTTAAGGAATCTCCATACTGTTCTCCATAGTGGCTGTACCAATTCACATCCCCAGCAGCAGTGCAAGAGTGTTCCCTTTTCTCCACACCCTCTCCAGCATTTATTGTTTCTAGATTTTTTGATGATGGCCATTCTGACTGGTGTGAGGTGATATCTCATTGTAGTTTTGATTTGCATTTCTCTAATGATTAATGATGTTGAGCATTCTTTCATGTGTTTGTTGGCAGTCTGTATATCTTCTTTGGAGAAATGTCTATTTAGGTCTTCTGCCCATTTTTGGATTGGGTTGTTTGATTTTTGTAATTGAGCTGCATGAGCTGCTTGTAAATTTTGGAGATTAATCCTTTGTCAGTTGCTTCATTTGTAAATATTTTCTCCCATTCTGAGGGTTGTCTTTTGGTCTTCTTTATGGTTTCCTTTGCTGTGCAAAAGCTTTGAAGTTTCATTAGGTCCCATTTGTTTATTTTTGGTTTTATTTCCATTACTCTAGGAGGTGGGTCAAAAAGGATCTTGCTGTGATTTATGTCATAGAGTGTTGTGCCTATGTTTTCCTCTAAGAGTTTGATAGTTTCTGGCCTTACATTTAGGTCTTTAACCCATTTTGAGCTTATTTTTGTGTATGATGTTAGGGAATGTTCTAATCTCATACTTTTACATGGACCTGTCCAGTTTTCCAAGCACCACTTATTGAAGAGGCTGTCCTTTCTCCACTGTATATTCCTGCCTCCTTTATCAAAGATAAGGTAACCATATGTGCGTGGGTTTATCTCTGGGCTTTCTATCCTGTTCCATTGATCTATATTTCTGTTTTTGTGCCAGTACCATACTGTCTTGATTACAGTAGCTTTGTAGTATAGTCTGAAGTCAGGGAGCCTGATTCCTCCAGTTCCTTTTTTCGTTATTAAGATTGCTTTTGCTATTTGGGGTCTTTTGTGTTTCCATACAAATTGTGAAATTTTTTGTTCTAGTTCTGTGAAAAATGCCAGTGGTAATTTGATAGGGATTGCATTGAATCTGTAGATTGCTTTGGATAGTAGAGTCAATTTCACAATGTTGATTCTTCCAATCCAAGAACATGGTATATCTCTCCATCTATTTGTATCATCTTTAATTACTTTCATCCGTGTCTTATAATTTTCTGCATACAGGTCTTTTGTCTCCTTAGGTAGGTTTATTCCTAGATATTTTATTCTTTTTGTTGCAATGGTAAATGGGAGTGTTTTCTTGATTTCACTTTCAGATTTTTCATCATTAGTGTATAAGAATGCCAGAGATTTCTGTGTATTAATTTTGTATCCTGCTACTTTACCAAATTCATTGATTAGCTCGAGTAGTTTTCTGGTAGCATCTTTAGGATTCTCTATGTATAGTATTATGTCATCTGCAAACAGTGACAGCTTTACTTCTTCTTTTCCGATTTGGATTCCTTTTATTTCCTTTTCTTCTCTGATTGCTGTGGCTAAAACTTCCAAAACTATGTTGAATAAGAGTGGTGAGAGTGGGCAACCTTGTCTTGTTTCTGATCTTAATGGAAATGCTTTCAGTTTTTCACCATTGATGACGATGTTGGCTGTGAGTTTGTCATATATGGCCTTTATTATGTTGATGAAAGTCCCCTCTATGCCTACTTTCTGCAGAGTTTTTTTTTCATAAATGGGTGTTGAATTTTGTTGAAAGCTTTCTCTCCATCTATTGAGATGATCATATGGGTTTTCTCCTTCAATTTGTTAATATGGTGTATCACATTGATTTATTTGCATATATTGAAGATTCCTTGCATTCCTGGAATAAACCCCACTTGATCATAGTGTATGATCCGTTTAATGTGATGCTGGATTCTTTTGCTAGTATTTTGTTGAGGATTTTTGCATCTTTGTTTATCAGTGATATTGGCCTGTAGTTTTCTTTCTTTGTGACATCCTTGTCTGGTTTTGGTATCAGGGTGATGGTGGCCTCGTAGAATGTGTTTGGCAGTGTTCCTCTCTGTGCTCTATTTTGGAAGAGTTTGAGAAGGATAGGTGTTATCTTTTCTCTAAATGTTTGATAGAATTCACCTGTGAAGCCATCTAGTCCTGGGCTTTTGTTTGTTGGAAGATTTTTAATCACAGTTTCAATTTCAGTGCTTGTGATTGGTCTGTTCATATTTTCTATTTCTTCCAGATTCAGTCTGGCAGGTTATGCATTTCTAAGAATTTGTCTATTTCTTCCAGGTTGTCCATTTTATTGGCATACAGTTGCTTATAGTAATCTCTCATGATCTTCGTATTTCTGCAGTCAGTTGTTACCTCTCCTTTTTCATTTCTAATTCTACTGATTTGAGTCTTCTCCCTAAATTTCTTGATGAGTCTGGCTAATGGTTAATCAATTTTGTTTATCTTCTCAAAGAACCAGCTTTTAGTTTTATTGATCTTTGCTATCATTTCCTTCATTTCTTTTTCATTTATTTCTGATCTGATTTTTATGATTTCTTTCCTTCTGCTACCTTTGGGGTTTTTTTGTTCTTCTTTCTCTAATTGCTTTAGGTGCAAGGTTAGGTTGTTTATTCGAGATGTATCCTGTTTCTTAAGGTAGGATTGTATTGCTATAAACTTCCCTCTTAGAACTGCTTTTGCTGAATCCCATAGAGTTTGGGTCGTCATGTCTCCATTGTCATTTGTTTCTAGGTATTTTTTGACTTCCTCTTTGATTTCTTCAGTGATCACTTTGTTATTAAGTAGTGTATTGTTTAGCCTCCATGTGTTTGTATTTTTTACAGATCTTTTCCTGTAATTGATAGCTAGTCTTATAGCATTGTGGTCGGAAAAGATACTTGATACAATTTCGATTTTCTTAAATTTACCAAGGCTTGATTTGTGACCCAATATATGATCTATCCTGGAGAATGTTCCATGAGCACATGAAAAAAATTTGTATTCTGTTGTTTTTGGATGGAATGTCCTATAAATATCAATTAAGTCCATCTTGTTTAATGTATCATTTAAAGCTTGTGTTTCCTTATTTATTTTCATTTTGGATGATCTGTCAATTGGTGAAAGTGGGGTGTTAAAGTCCCCTAATATGAATGTATTACTGTCAATTTCCCCTTTTATTGTTGTTAGTATTTGCCTTATGTATTGAGGTGCTCCTATGTTGGGTGCATAAATATTTACAATTGTTATATCTTCTTGGATTGATCCCTTGATCATTATGTAGTGTCTTTCTTTGTCTCTTCCAATAGTCTTTATTTTAAAGTCTATTTTGTCAGATATGAGAATTGTTACTCCAGCATTCTTTTGATTTCCATTTGTATGGAATATCTTTTTCCATCCCCTTACTTTCAGTCTGTATGTGTATCTAGATCTGAAGTGGGTCTCTTGTAGACAGCATATATATTGGTCTTGTTTTTGTATCCATTCAGCCAATCTGTGTCTTTTGGTGGGAGCGTTTAATCCATTTACATTTAAGGTAATTATCGATATGTATGTTCCCATTCCCATTTTCTTAATTGTTTTGGGTTCGTTATTGTAGGTCTTTTCCTTCTTTTGTGTTTCTTGCCTAGAGAAGTTCCTTTAGCAGTTGTTGTAGAGCTGGTTTGGTGGTGCTGAACTCTCTCAGCTTTTGCTTGTCTGTAAACGTTTTAATTTCTCCATCAAATCTGAATGAGATCCTTGCTGGGTAGAGTAATTTGGTTGCAGGTTTTTCTCCTTCAACATTTTCAATATGTCCTGCCAGTCCCTTCTGGCTTGCAGAGTTTCTGCTGAAAGATCAGCTGTTTACCTTATGGGGATTCCCTTGTGTGTTATTTTTCCCTTGCTGCTTTTAATATGCTTTCTTTGTATTTAATTTTTGACAGTTTGATTAATATGTGTCTCGGCATATTTCTCCTTGGATTTATCCTGTATGGGACTCTCTGTGCTTCCTGGACTTGATTAACTATTTCCTTTCCCATATTAGAGAAGTTTTCAACTATAATCTCTTCAAATATTTTCTCAGTCCCTTTCTTTTTCTCTTCTTCTTCTGGAACCCCTATAATTCGAATGTTGGTGCATTTAATGTTGTCCCAGAGGTCTCTGAGACTGTCCTCAGTTCTTTTCATTCTTTTTTCTTTATTCTGCTCTGCAGTAGTTATTTCCACTATTTTATCTTCCAGGTCACTTATCCGTTCTTCTGCCTCAGTTATTCTGCTATTGATCCCATCTAGAGTATTTTTCATTTCATTTATTGTGTTGTTCATCATTGTTTGTTTCATCTTTAGTTCTTCTAGGTCCTTGTTAACTGTTTCTTGCATTTTGTCTATTCTATTTCCAAGATTTTGGATCATCTTTACTATCATTATTCTGAATTCTTTTTCAGGTAGACTGCCTATTTCCTCTTCATTTGTTAGGTCTGGTGGGTTTTTATCTTGCTCCTTCATCTGCTGTGTGTTTTTCTGTCTTTTCATTTTGCTTAGCGTACTGTGTTTGGGGTCTCCTTTTTGCAGGCTGAAGGTTCGTAGTTCCTGTTGTTTTTAGTGTCTGTCTCCAGTGGCTAAGGTTGGTTCAGTGGGTTGTGTAGATTTCCTGGTGGAGGGTACTAGTGCCTGTGTTCTGCTGGATGAGGCTGGATCTTGTCTTTCTGGTGGGCAGGTCCACGTGTGGTGGTGTGTTTTGGGGTGTCTGTAGACTTATTATGATTTTGGGCAGCCTCTCTGCTAATGGGTGGGGTTGTGTTCCTGTCTTGCTAGTTGTTTGGCATAAGATGTCCAGCACTGTAGCTTGCTGGTCGTTGAGTGAAGCTGGGTGCTGGCGTTGAGATGGAGATCTCTCGGAGATTTTCGCCGTTTGATATTATGTGCAGCTGGGAGGCCTCTTGTGGACCAGTGTCCTGAAGTTGGCTCTCCCACCTTACAGGCACAGCACTAACTCCTGGCTGCAGCAGCAAGAGCCTTTCATCTACACGGCTCCTTATTTTGGGATGATTCATTGTCTATTCAGGTATTCCACAGGTGCAGGGTACATCAAGTTGATTGTGGAGCTTTAATCCTCTGCTTCTGAGGCTGCTGGGAGAGATTTCCCTTTCTCTTCTTTGTTCTCACAGCTCCCAGGGGCTCAGCTTTGGATTTGGCCCCGCCTCTGTGTGTAGGTTGTTGGAGGGCGTCTGTTCTTTGCTCAGACAGGATGGGGTTAAAGGAGCCGCTGATTCGGAGGCTCTGGCTCACTCAGGCCGGGGGTAGGGAGGGTCACGGAGTGCGGGGCGAGCCTGTGGCGGCAGAGGCCAGCGTGACGTTGCCAGCCTGAGGCGCGCCGTGCGTTCTCCCGGGGGAGTTGTCCCTGGATCCCGGGAACCTGGCAGTGGCGGGCTGCACAGGCTCCCCAGAAGGGGGTTGTGGAGAGTGACCTGTGTTCGCACACAGGCTTTTTGGTGGCGGCAGCAGCGGCCTTAGCGTCTCAAGTCTGTCTCTGGGGTCCGCACTTTTAGCCGCGGCTCGCGCCTGTCTCTGGAGCTCCCTTGAGCAGCGTTCTTAATCCCCTCTCCTCGCGCACCAGGAAACAAAGAGGGAAGAAAAAGTCTCTTGCCTCTTTGGCAGGTCCAGAGTTTTCCCCCGACTCCCTCTCGGCAAGCCGCGGTGCACTAACGCCCTGCAGGCTGTGTTCAGGCCACCAACCCCAGTTCTCTCCCAGCGTGCTCCCACTGAAGCCTGAGCCTCAGCTCTCAGCCCCGCCCGCCCCGGCAGGTGAGCAGACAAGCCTCTCGGCTGGTGAATGCCGGTCGGCCCCGATCCTCTCTGCTGGAATCTCTCCACTTTGCCCTCTGCACTCCTATTGCTGTGCTCTCCTCCGCGGCTCTGAAGCTCCCCCACTCCACCACCCGCAGTCTCCGCCCACGAAGGGGCTTCCTAGTGTGTGGACACTTTTCCTCCTTCACAGCTCCCTCCTGCTGGTGCAGGACCCGTCCCTATCCTTTTGTCTCTGTTTATTTTTTCTTTTGCCCTAACCAGGTACGTGGGGGGTTCCTTGCCTTTTGGGAGGTCTGAGGTCTTCTGCCAGCGTTCAGTAGGTGCTCCATAGGAGTTGTTCCACACATAGATGTATTTCTGGTGTATCTGTGGGGAGAAAAGTGATCTCCGCGTCTTACTCTTCCGCCATCTTCCCGGAAGTCCCAGCTCCATCTTAACTCAAGAAGTTCACTGGGCTATGAATGGATTCCTTCCCTTTGTGCCGTGGACTGGAAACTGTCTCAAGGTAGTGAGCTGGGACAATTACAGGCTTCACCAAGATTGTTACTCTCAGAGATCATGGCTCTGATGTTTGATGTTGAAAATCAGTGTTCTATATATTTTGCACCTGTTATTAGTTGATTTGGGTGGGAAAATAAACTCAGCCCCTGTTTTTCTATCTTGGCCCAATGCGGAAGCAGGAGAAATAGAAGTCTCCCTCTCAGTCTCTCTCTGTCTTTCTCCTTTTTATTTTTGTATTGTTTTATCATATGTATATATACACACACAAATATATAAAATGTATATGTATACAATGTACATCAGATATATTTCTAGACATACACATACAAAGGTACATCAGGTGTATGTGGAAGGATTTCAGCCATCTTCCTTGTCCAGAGTCCTTCACCTGTCTCAGAAAGGCCTTCTGGAACAGTTCTTATTTAGTATTTTTGCATTTTTCCAATTAACAAATCTTACACACAAACAGCAGATAATTACTTTTCATAGAGATATACTGTCTACATATTTTCTGATTATTATCTTAAGTCTTTATAGGATTGCATATAAAATTTGTTTTCAAATTCTGGCATTCTATTCAGTCATATTTCCTAGGATCATTCTACATAAATTCTCTGCCAGATGGACTTTTGGCTACTGCTTCTCTAGTTCTTGAAATCATACTTTATTTATTTTTATTTTTATTTTTTTGTGGTCGGTACACGGGCCTCTCACTGTTGTGGCCTCTCCCTTTGCAGAGCACAGGCTCCGGACGTGCAGGCTCAGCAGCCATGGCTCACGGGCCTAGCTGCTCCACAGCATGTGGGATCTTCCCGGACCGGGACACGAACCCCTGCATCGGCAGGTGGACTCTCAACCACTGTGCCACCAGGGAAGCCCCGTACTTATTTTTTAATGCTTAATCTAAGTGCAGCTTGCTCCATGTAGCCTGTCTTGATTACATTTTTATGTGATCCTCATAACACCTTGGAGATATTTTTATTTATTTATTTATTATTTATTTATTTTATTTTATTTGTTTATTTATAAATAAAAATGAACATATAAAATTTTAATATAACTAAGGACAAAGAAAAATATTTTTTATCAGGCAGTATATGGGCTCATTGTAGGAAGAGATACATCTTTTCAAAATTTGTTTTAACAAGCTTATCTTCACATGAAATTTCACATGGGGTGACTAAGCTGATGTCCATGCTTTGATGAAAATGCTGAAGTTGCTTTTTCTCTTGGGATTAGAAAAAAATGATTTGTTCTAGAAAACGAGGATTAAGTTTTCAGTGTGATAAGCATAAGAAGAAAAGAGGACACCCAGAGGAATAGTGGCCTTCTTTCAAATTCTACATTTGTAGGAGAGTAGCTGCAGCTAGGAAGTGTTTTAAAGTTCCATTGGAGCGTGTCATCATAAACTATACTTTGCATATTCTGATGACATGATAAGTTTCCTCTTATTATCTACATTCACCAATATAGGAAATGTATAAGATGTGCTGAGATTCTCCTGGACATCTATGGTTGTTGAGATAAAGTTTTTGAGAAAAAGCCTGATTTCTGCATAAGGAGACATGGGTTCCAGTTTTCATTTTGGCAATATGTATCTATACTGTGATATAAAAGTATTGGTTATGTCTGTCTATTGATGACAGATCCTATATCCATTATTGAAGGAAATTCCAAATTGAAAGAAATGTTTCTCTTTAAGACCTAATTAATGCTACAATTTCCTTACATACCTAGCTACTGGAAGGAGAGTCAAGTCAAAATAAAGGACAGAGGTTAGGAAAGTGACTCTCCTTGGTTTAGGGAAGTACCAGAGTCTGTGTGTATGTGTGTGTGTGTGTGTGTGTGTGTGTGTGTGTGTGTGTGTGTGTGGTAGTGGTGGTGGTGATGCTGCTCAAATTTTATTAGAAATTACCTTTGTCCTTTTCGAATTTAACTAGTAACTACTGTTTCTATTATTTTCAAAGCATTAGCAATTGAGACATTTAAACTTTAAATAGATGTGGATGATAGGTAGATAGATGGATAAGTAAGTAGATAGATAGATAGATAGACAGACACATTCAGGAAGAAAGTAATTTGGCTATAAACTACACAAAATCAAATGCTTTCTAGTGGCCCTCCCAGATAAAATGGACAATAATCACATTGTGGATAACTGCAGAAATTGTAGGGACTTGTGTGTTCTTTGAATCTCCAGTCTCGTTGAAAAAATAAAATATTTTGTCTTTCACTTCTTTTATGTTGACTAAATTTATGCATTCACAGCTGCAACCCTAGATCTAAACACTAGATATTGCTATGTTTGTTAGTTTAAATTTTTTAACCTTTAACTTTTTTATTATTACTTTTTTTCTTACTATTTGAACATACTTGCTTTGAGTGGAGATTTTTTTTTTATTCTGAAGCAGCAGTTCTTCTGTGATGCATTCAAGGTCATAGTCTCTCTACCCTTGCCTGCTGTACATAGGCAGAGCAATAAAACAGGTAATACTATTGAGGTGCAGATCTCATTTCTGCCAAACATCTGTGCAGTATGAATCTCCATATTACACCCTAAACACCAATTTTTTGGTAATATTATAGACTTTGCCTCTTTGCATTTTTATTTACATTGCTATGACTCAACAGGGATATGCCATTGTTGAGGCATGCATAATTTTAATGATATAAAATGTAGGAAACCATACTACTATTAGGAAAATGTCAGCCTTAAGCAATACAATTTCTAATAAGAAACAACTTAGAGAGGCACTAAATATTAGAGAATAAGCTGCTTCACTATTTAAAGAATGATACTTGGGGAAGGAAAAGATTGGATCATCATATCATCAATGAAAATAGATCCTTTTCTGTGATAATATTAGAACTGTGCTTTCTTTCAAGCTTTTATTCTTTCCTATCCAAATATTTCATTTTACAGCAATGTCAATTTCTAAAATAAATGAATTACAATTATGTAAATCGAAGGCAATGAACATCAATGATTACAAAAAGTAGTAAGCTTAGCAATATGCATATTATTATTATTTTCAGACTGATAGATATTTAAATTTTTTGGATTAGAACTTCCTTATATTCAAGCATAGAACATTCAGAGCACCTCAAATTCATTCGCGTTTTCTTTCTTTTTTTTTTAAATTTTATTTATTTATTTATTTATTTATGGT
This sequence comes from Pseudorca crassidens, assembly GCF_039906515.1. Classification (NCBI taxonomy): domain Eukaryota; kingdom Metazoa; phylum Chordata; class Mammalia; order Artiodactyla; family Delphinidae; genus Pseudorca; species Pseudorca crassidens. The sequence goes on from NC_090297.1 coordinate 91,357,423, forward strand.
TGTGTTGGGTCTTCGTTGCTGTGCACAGGCTTTCTCTAGTTGCAGCAAGTGGGGTCTACTCTTCATTGCAGTGTGCAGGCTTCTCATTGCAGTGGCGTCTCTTGTTGTTGAGCATAGGCTCTAGGTGCGTGGGCTTCAGTAGTTGCAGCTAACAGGCTCTAGAGCACAGGCTCAGTAGTTGTGGTGCATGGGCTTAGCTGCTCCATGGCATGTAGGATCTTCCCAGACCAGGGGTCGAAATCATGTCCCTGGCATTGGCAGGTGGATTCTTAACCACTGTGCCACCAGGGAAGTCCCTGTGTTTTCTTTCTTAATGATGGGTATAAGTATTTATAGTAAGTTCAGGGACACAGATGAGTTGCTAGCTGTATCAAATTCCCTTAACATTTGGTGCATTAAGTCCCACTGCCCGTTGACTAGATAGGCAACTGATTCCTCGATTGTTTATCTAGGAGTACAAAGGGTGTGCCAAAGCCTCAGTATAAAGGCATTGTTCTTAAAATACTATTTATATAATCTGTAGTTTATGGTCCAGAAAGAAAAAAATAATTTTCCTTGATCTCTTGTCCAATAATATTTTCTGTCTACATACACCCACATATACACACCATCAAAAAAAAAGAGGAGTTTCGTTTTAAAAGAATTGCACTCAAACAAAGATGAAATGTCTTTTTAAATTCACTGATATTTTTCCTTTAAGGTAACACTTTGTATAAATCTTTGCAAAGCCCTTCAGAATGAATTGGTCTCCTTCTATGCTCCCATTAATTCCTAGTGGTAGTTTGATATAAATCTTATTAAAATTAGACATTTTATGTCCTCCTTCATTCACAAAGTTTGAGTTCCTTACAGAATGGACAGAATTCTTAATTCCAGCAGAAACTAAACACTCGATAAATTCTTTCTAAATAAATCACCTGGATCCATGCTATGTAATGGAGAGAGATATGAAAACTTCATAGTGGACAATAAACTAATGATATCACTGTGTTGTTTTTAATTTAGATAATGATGCTTACCTGAGGTATGGAAGACTATGCCAGATGAACAGCACTAATGATAATTATAAAATTGAAAACAAAATTCCTATGAGAAAAGCCTAATGTAATTAGTAACTGTGTTTTAATGGGGATAACTACAAATGTGTGTGAGGGCAAGGTACTGAAGAATAATCAAATCTGTGAAGGTGAAGTAATCCCCTTGGAGAAAGCACCACATATTTGCAGTGTATATTTTCTTGGGCCATCATGAGAAATAAACCAGTATTAAATAACAATTATCCAGTATAGTTATTTCCATTGATCAAATTAAGAGTTGTTTGTTAGATTTCCATTTACTATGGGCTATAAAGCCATAAATTATATTATACCTTATGCTATTAAAATTATGTGTTAATTTAAAAAGACTATCTTTTACCTCTGAAGCAAAGCATATAGGATACAAAATTATCTCTTTTTCACCATAGGAGATCTGATTAACATTCTTCCATGAACTGCTTTTTATATTTATGCTTTCAAAGGCTATTTAAAATTTATCCAAATAAGAAAAAAAGACCCTGAATCGTTTCCTGAAAAGACATTGAGTAAGATAGTGAGATATACTACTTATTTATCAGTTGGAATCCTTCTGAAATTGTGGTGGCCAAAACAAACAAAAAATGACAGCAAAAATAATAAAAAGAACAGATAGATCCTACAATTTACCAACACAGCACGTTAAAAATGAGAATTAAAGGAATAGTTTCTATAGACTTTGTCTCCACCAAAATAAACCGTCAAATCCAGCTGTGGTCAGTGACATTTTTCAATGTCACAGGCTGTTTTCCCATTCCTAGAGAAAAGGTTGAGATTTTTCGAGTAGAGATTTTGCAGATTTTATGGAGTAATAAAATTTTCAATGACAAGATTATAAACCCCTTAATAAAAGTTTAGAAGCATATAAATACCAAGAGATGTAGCCTGTTGGGAAAAGGAAACACACAAGCACACCCTTGACCTCTAGCCGCTTCACTGGTCTTCTTCTGGGAGAAGGAGGGAGGGGCTGAGGAAGTAGAAAGGACAAAGTAGGACGGGAAAATGCAGATGTGATCCTTGGAAGCAGTTTGCACACTTTCTGAAGAATAGAAGTAATTACTGCTTTTTTTTTTCAAATAACTGAAGTACCATGACTTCCTCTGACAACTCCTCTGTATTATAAATATTAAATAATAACTGAAACTACTAGTTAACATTTTCTTTAAAAAAGAACACTATTTTAAAGTTACAGCCCATAGGTGTAAAATTCTCATTCACTCCATTTCAACCAGTCCCACTAACATTAGTTTTATCTGAGACACATTTTCTATCATCTTTGCCCATGGTTTTTATGCAATTTACTGGAAATGACTAATGCCAATTAAGTGAAAATCATGGCTTGTACTTGTATTTGTGCAACTAACATTAAAACATAAAAAATTACTGAAGTCTATATGTGATGCCAAGAATACACATTTAAGATGCAGAGAAAACGGCCCAGGGAACAAGAGATTGGAAGGTACTTTGCAGAGCAGATTGTCAGAAGGGTGGCAGACAGGTTCTTTGAAGCTAATGTACTCAAATTTCCTGGGGTTTCTGCCATCTTCCACAGGAGCAGCCTCTGAATGAGAAACATTTCTGTCTAATCCTGCCGAAGACAGATAAGTCTGGCAATTGAAACTGTGAAGTCCTGACAGGCGACAGCATTTGTTTTGTAAGAGCAAAAGACTGATGCAGAAATATTAGAAATGGAATAGCATTCTCTGACAGCCAGAAACTAACGTGTTTGACAAGAAAATAGAACGATGATTATTTCTAGTCAAACAAGGTGTCTGTTCATTCAAAGCATCACATTTACCTTCATTGCCCAAGTTCAAGATTCATTTCATTACTGACATATTCTTTTTCTTCCCCCTTATCAAGTTTAAAAACTTACGGAGACATATGTGTTTGATATATTTTACCAAGTAACAACCTTTGCTATTTTCTTTTTAATAAGGACCACAATAAAAATAAAAACACAATGTTCCCCCATTGTGTTCAATCATATTTCCACACTCATTTGTAAAATCTGCTCCATTTAACCATCAAGTCTCTGCACATTTCAGGTTTTAAAGAAGTTTTTATTACAACATCCATCGAATCTGAGCCCCTTTTAGATCCTTTATCCCCATTCTATCTCATAGCCTATCTAGTTGTTACCCATTACCCTTAAACGCCTCTATGATAGATTAAACTATCTGGATTGGTCTGATATAAACCAGAAAAGAAATGTCACCATTTTAGAATATGATATCAGAAAATTAACCAAACTATAGTGAGTAAAAAAATGGAACTTATCTACTATTCCCTTAGATATTAAACGTAGGTAATACTTAATTTCCCGACTTTGGGTAATCCCCTTGGATATTTTTCTCCAAATTTTAGAAGGCTGCAAAATAATTTATCAGAACAAAAGTAGCACTTTTGAGGGAAGAATTCTGTTACACAGAAAGGTTTACAGATGCTTCCAAAGAATTTTAAGAATAATTATAAAACAAGAGCCAAATGAATAGCAAACTTCATTTTAGAAATTTTTATATTTAAAAAATAAAATAGGGCTTCCCTGGTGGTGCAGTGGTTGAGAGTCCGCCTGCCGATGCAGGGGACACGGGTTTGTGCCCTGGTCTGGGAAGATCCCACATGCTGCGGAGGGCTGGGCCCGTGAGCCATGGCTGCTGAGCCTGCACGTCCAGAGCCTGTGCTCCACAACGGGAGAGGTCACAACCGTGAGAGGCCCACATACTGCAAAAAATAATAAAAATAAAAATAAAATAAACTTCAATACAATTTCCTCTAATAAAAATATAGTTTTGAAGTATATAAAAATGGAAAACATTATTTATTGGCTATCATTAAGTGTGAGGATTTCAAGAGGTATAAAACATTCTTTCATTTTAAAGATAGTTGTCTGAAATATAAGCATGTTTGATGTAAATGGTATTAAAATATTTGAGTGGAAACACAAAAAAATAAAATTTTAATATATAGTACATAGTTATTTTAATATTGTTATAGTGAATGACATTTTCCTGTTTTTAGAAACAGTTTAAAACATGTCCCAAGGAGGACCTTCAAGATGGCGGAGGACTAAGACGTGGAGATCACCTTCCTCCCCACATATACATCAAAAATACATCTACATGTGGAACAACTCCTACAGAACACCTACTGAACGCTGGCAGAAGACCTCAGACCTCCCAAAAAGCAAGAAAATCCCCATGTACCTGGATAGGGCAAAATAAAAAAGAACAAAACAGAGACAAGAGAATAGGGACAGGACCTGCACCTCTAGGAGGGAGTTGTGAAGGAGGAAAGGTTTCCACACACTAGGAAGCTCCTTTGGGGTGGAGACTGTGGGTGGCGGAGCGGTGAAGCTTCGGAGCTGTGGAGGAGAACGCAGCAACAGGGGTGCGGAGGGCAAAGCCGAGAGATTCCTGCACGGAGGATTGTTGTCGACCAGCACTCACCAGCCCGAGAGGCTTGTCTGCTCACCCGCCGGGATGGGTGGGGGCTGGGAGCTGAGGCTGGGGCCTCGGTCGGATCACAGGAAGAGGACTGGGGTTGGCTGCCTGAACACAGCCTGAAGGGGTTAGTGCACCACAGCTAGCCGAGAGGGAGTCTGGGGAAATCTCTGGACCTGCCTAAGAGTCAAGAGACCATTGCTTTGGGATGTGTGAGGAGAGGAGATTCAGAGGACTGCCTAAGTGAGGTTCAGAGACAGACGCAAGCCTCAGCTATTAGCACAGACACCAGAGATGGGAATGAAATGCTAACACTGCTGCTACAGCCACCAAGAATCCTGTGTGCAAGCAGAGGTCACTATCCACACCTCCCCTCCGGGGAGCCTGTGCAGCATGCCACTGCGAGGGTCCCGTGATCCAGGGACAACTCCCCCGGGAGAACACATGGTGCGCCTCAGGCTGATGCAACGTTATGCTGGCCTCTGCTGCCGCAGGCTTGTCCCGCATTCCATACCCCTCCCTCCCCCTGGCTTGAGTGAGTCAGAGCTCCCTAATCAGCTGCTCCATTAACTCACTCCTGTCTGGGTGAAGAACAGATGACAGAGGGCGACCTACATGCATAGGCAGGGCCAAATCCAAAGTTAAACCCCAGGAGCTGTGCAAACAAAGAAGAGAAAGGGAAATCTCTCCCAGCAGCCTTAGGAGCAGTAGATTAAATCTCCACAATCAACTTGATCTACACTGAATCTGTGGAATACCTGAATAGACAAGGACAACCCAAAACTGAGACAGTGGACTTTGGGAACAACTTACAGACTTGGGGTTTGCTGTATGCAACTACTAGTTTCTGATTTTTATGCTTATCTTAGTTTAGTTTTTAGTGCATGTTATTGTTGGTGGATTTGTTTATTGGTTTGGGTGATCTCTTCCCTTTTTTTAAATACTATATTTATTTTTATTTTATTTTTTATTTTATTTATTTTTTTTGCATTACGTGGGCCTCTCACTGTTGTGGCCTCTCCCATTGTGGAGCACAGGCTCTGGATGCGCAGGCTCAGTGGCCATGGCTCACGGGCCCAGCCACTCCGCGGCATGTGGGATCTTCCCGGGCATGTGGGATCTTCCTGGACTAGGGCACGAACCTGTGTTCCCTGCATTGGCAGGCGGACTCTCAACCACTGCGCCACGAGGGAAGCCCCTATTTTTATTTTAATAATATTTAAAAATATTATTTATTTTTATAACTTTATCTTATTTTACATTATCTTTCTTTTTTTCTCCCTTTTCTTCTAGCTGTGTTACTGACAGGGTCTTGGTGCTCAGGGCAGGTGTCAGGCCTGAGCCTCTGAGGTGGGAGAGCCAGTTCAGGACATTGGACCACCAGAGACCTCCCGGCCCCACATAATATCAATTGGTGAGGGATATCCCAGAGATCTCCATCTCAACAGTAAGACCCAGCTACACTCAATGACCAGCAAGCTCCAGTGCTGGACACCTCATGCCAAACAACTAGCAAGACAGGAGCACAACCCCATCCATTAGCAGAGAGGGTGCCTAAAATCTTAATAAATTCACAGACACCCCAAAACACAGCACTGGACATGGTCCTGCTCACCAGAAAGACAAGATCCAGCCTTATCCACAACAAAATAGGCACCAGTCCCCTCCAACAGGAAGTCTACACAACCCACTGAACCAAACTTAGCCACTGGGAGCAGACACCAAAAATAATGGAACTACTAACTTGCAGGCTGCGAAAATTAGACCCCAAACACAGTAAATTAATTAAAATGAGAAACAGAGAAATACATAGCAGATGAAGGTGCAAGGTAAAAACCCACCAGACCAAACAAATGAAGAGGAAATAGGCAGTCTACCTGAAAAAAGAATTCAGAATAATGATAGTAAAGATGATCCAAAATCCTGGAAATAGAATGCAGAAAATACAAGAAACATTTAACAAGGACCTAGAAGAACTAAAGAGCAAACAAACAATGATGAACAACACAATAAATTAAATTAAAAGTTCTCTAGAAGGAATCAATAGCAGAATAACTGAGGTAGAAGAACAGATAAGTGACCTGGAAGATAAAATAGTGGAAATAACTACCACAGAGCAGAATAAAGAAAAAAGAATGAAAAGAATTGAGGGCAGTCTCAGAGACCTATGCAACAACATTAAACTTACCAACATTCCAATTATAGGGGTCCCAGAAAAAGAAGAGAAAAAGAAAGGGACAGCAAAAATTTTTGAAGAGATTACAGTTGAAAACTTCCCTAATATGGTAAAGAAAATAGTCAATCAAGGCCAGGAAGCACAGAGAGTCCCTTACAGGATAAATCCAAGGACAAACAGGCCAAGACACATATTAATCAAACTATCAAAAATTAAATACAAAGAAAAAATGTTAAAAGCAGCAAGGGAAAAGCAACAAATAACATACAAGGGAATCCCCATAAGGTAAACAGCTGATATTTCAGCAGAAACTCTGCAAGCCAGAAGACAGTGGCAGTACATATTTAAAGTGATGAAAGGGAAAAACCTACAACCAAGATTACTCTACCCAGCAAGGTTCTCATTCAGATTCGAGAGAGAAATTAAAACCTTTACAGACAAGCAAAAGCTAAGAGAATTCAGCACCACTAAAGCAGCTTTACAACAAATGCTAAAGGAACTTCTCTAGGCAGGAAACACAAGAGAAGGAAAAGACCTACAATAAGAAACCCAAAACAATTAAGAAAATGGAAATAGGAACATACATATTGATACTTAACTTATAAATGGATGAAATGCTCCAACCAAAAGACATAGACTGGCTGAATGGATACAAAAACAGGACCCGTATATATGCTGTCTACAAGAGACCCACGTCAGACCTAGGGACACATACAGACTGAAAGTGAGGGGATGGAAAAAGATATTCCATGCAAATGGAAATCAAAAGAAAGCTGAAGTAGCAATTCTCATATCAGAAAAAAATAGACTTTAAAACAAAGACTATTACAAGAGACAAAGATGGACACTACATAATAATCAAGGGATCAATCCAAGAAGATGATATAACAATTGTAAATATTTATGCACCCAACATAGGAGCACCTCAATACATGTATTAAGGCAATGCTAACATTCATAAAAGGGGAAATCAACAGTAAGACAATAGTAGTAGGGGACTTTAATATGCTATTTTCACCAAGAGACAGATCAACCAAAATGAAAATAAATAAGGAAACACAAGCTTTAAATGATACATTAAACAAGATGGACTTAATTGATATTTATAACACATTCTATCCAAAAACAACAGAATACCCTTTCTTTTGAAGTGCTCATGGAACATTCTCCAAGATAGATCATATATTGGGTCACAAATCAAGCCTTGGTAAATTCAAGAAAATTGAAATCATATCAAATATCTTTTCTGAACACAATGCTATGATACTAGATATCAAATAAAGGAAAAAAATTGTAAAAAATATAAACACATTGAGGCTAAAATATATGTTACCAAATATCCAAGAGATCACTGAAGAAATCAAAGAGGAAATTAAAAAATACCTAGAAACTAAGGACAATGAAAACACAATGACCCAAAACCTATGGGATGCAGCAAAAGCAGTTCTAAGTGGGAAGTTTATAGCAATATTCCTCCTCAAATAAACAAACTAACCTTACACCTAAAGCAATCAGAGAAAGAAGAACAATAAAACCCCAAGGTTAGCAGAATGAAAGAAATCATAAAGATCAGATCAGAAATAAATGAAAAAGAAATGAAGGAAACAATAGCAAAGATTAATAAAACTAAAAGTTGGTTCTTTGAGAAGATAAACAAAATTGATAAACCATTAGCCAGACTCATCAAGAAAAAAAGGAAGAAGGCTCAAATCAACAGAATTAGAAATGAAAAAGGAGAAGTAACAATTCACACTGCAGAAATACAAAGGATCATGAGAGACACTACAAGCAACTATATGCTAATAAAATGGACAACCTAGAAGAAATCACAAATTCTTAGAAAATCACAACCTTCCAAGACTGAACCAGGAACAAGTAGAAAATATAAAGAGACCAATCACAAGCACTAAAATTGAAACTGTGAATTAAAATCTTCCAACAAACAAAAACCCAGGACTAGATGGCTTCACAGGCGAATTTTAGCAAACATTTAGAGAAGAGCTAACACTTATCCTTCTCAAACTCTTCCAAAATAGAGCAGAGGGAGGAACACTCCCAAACTCATTCAACAAGGCCACCATCACCCTGATAGCAAAACCAGAAAAAGATGTCACAAAGAAAGAAAACTAGAAGCCAATATCACTGATGAACATAGGTGCAAAAATTCTCAATAAAATACTAGCAAACAGAATCCAACAGCACATTAAAAGGATCATACACCATGATCAAGTGGGGTTTATCCCAGGAATGCAAGGATTCTTCAATATATGCAAATCAATCAATGTGATACACCATATTAACAAACTGAAAGCTGAAAACCATATGATCATCTCAATAGATGCAGAAAAACTTTCGACAAAATTCAATACCCATTTATGAAAAAAACCCTACAGAAAGTAGTTATAGAGGGAACTTACCTCACATAATAAAGGCCATATATGACAAACCGACAGCCAACCTGGTTCTCAATGGTGATAAACTGAAACCATTTCCACTAAGAACAGGAACAAGACAAGGTTGTCCACTCTCACTGCTATTATTCAACATAAGTTTGGAAGTTTTAGCCACAGCAGTCAGAGAAGAGAAACAAATAAAAGAAATCCAAATTGGAAAAGAAGAAGTAAAATTGTCACTGTTTCCAGATGACATGATACTATACATACAGAATCCTAAAGATGCTACCAGAAAGCTACTAGAGCTAATCAATTAATTTGGAAAGTAGCAGGATACAAAATTGATGCACAAAAATCTCTTGCATTCTTATACATTAATGATGAAAAATCTGAAAGAGAAATTAAGGAAGCACTCCCATTTACAATTGCAACAACAACAACAAAAAATACCTAGGAATAAACCTACCTAAGAAGACAGAAGACCTGTATGCAGAAAACTATAAGACACAGTTGAAAGAAATTAAAGATGATACAAACAGATGTAGAGATATACCATGTTCTTGGATTGGAAGAATCAACATTGTGAAAAAGACTGTACTACCTAAAGCAATCTACAGAATCAATGCAATCCCTATCAAACTACCAATGGCATTTTTTACAGAACGAGAACAAAAAATGTCACAATATGTATGGAAACACAAAAGACCAAAAATAGCCAAAGCAATCTAGAGAAAGAAAAACAGAGCTGGAGAAATCAGGCCCCCTGACTTCAGACTATACTACAAAGCTACAGTAATCAAGACAGTATGGTACTGGCACAAATACAGAAATATAGATCAATGGAACAGGATAGAAAGCCCAGAGATAAATCCACGCACATATGGTCACTTATCTTTGATAAAGGGGGCAAGAGTATACAATGGAGAAAAGACAGGCTCTTTAATAAGTGGTACTGGGAAAACTGGACAGCTTCATGTAAAAGAATGAAATTAGAGCACTCCCTAAAACCATACACAAAAATAAGCTCAAAATGGATTAAAGACCTAAATGTAAGGCCAGACACTATCAAACTCTTAGAGGAAAACATAGGCAGAACACTCTATGACATAAATCACAGCAAGATCCTTTTTTATTCACCTCCTAGAGAAATGGAAGTAAAAACAAAAATAAGCAAATGGGACTGAATGAAACTTAAAAGCTTTTGCACAGCAAAGGAAACCATAAACAAGATGAAAAGACAGCCCTCAGAACGGGAGAAAATATTTGCAAATGAAACAACAGACAAATGATTAATCTCCAAAATATACAAGCAGGTCATGCAGCTCAATATCAAAAAAACAAAAATCCAGTCCAATAATGGGCATAAGAACTAAATATACATTTCTCCAAAGAAGATATACAGATTGCCAACAAACACATGAAAGGATGCTCCACATTACTAATCATTAAAGAAATGCAAATCAAAACTACAATGAGGTATCACCTCACACTGGTCAGCATGGCCATCATCAAAACATCTACAAACAATAAATACTGGATAGGGTGTGGAGAAAAGGGAACCCTCCTGCACTGTTGGCGGGAATGTAAACTGATACAGGCACTATGGAGAACAGTATGGTGGTTCCTTAAAAAACTAAAAAGAGAACTACCATACGACCCAGCAATATCACTACTGGGCATATACCCTGAACAAACCGTAGTTCAAAAGGAGTCATGTACCACAATGTTCATTGAAGCACTATTTACAATAGCCAGGACATGGAAGCAACCTATGTGTCCGTCAACAGATGAATGAATAAAGAAGATGTGGCACATATATACAATGGAATATTACTCAGCCATAAAAAGAAACGAAATTGAGTAACTTTTAGTGAGGTGAATGAACCTGGAGTCTGTCATACAGAGTGAAGTAAGTCAGAAAGAGTAAAACAAATACTGTATGCTAACACATATATATGGAATCTAAGAAAAGAAAAAAAAAAGTTCCTGAGGAACCTAGGTTCTGGACAGGAATAAAGAGTCAGACGTAGAGAATGGACTTGAGGATACGGGGAGGGGGATGGGTAAGCTGGGATGAAGTGAGATAGTGGCACTGATATATATACACTACCAAATTTAAAATAGATAGCTAGTGGAAAGCAGCCACATAGCATAGGGAGACCAGCTCGGTGCTTTGTGACCACCTAGAGGGGTGGGATAGGGAGGGTGGGAGGAAGACACAAGAGGAGGGGTATGGGGATATATGTATACATATAGCTGGTTCACTTTGTTATACAGCAGAAACTAACATAACAATGTAAAGAAATTATACTCCAATAAAGATGCTAAAAAAAAAACCCAACATGTCCCAGTTAACTACGCTTACTTTCTTAAAAATGAGTTTAGCTCTGATAAATACTGTATGTTATAAATAGTAACGAAAGTTAGCACCACACACACACATACCCACACATATTGGCAGTGAGCAAATTCATAGTATAATTTAAATAGGACTTTAACATAATTCACATATTTTTCTGAATTATGGCAACATTATATAAATAATGGAAACATGAATCACTGACTCAAAGTCTGTCTTTCTGAAATTATTGATGTCAGCTCATTACACTCTATTATGGGCATAATTTGTATGACAAATCCCATTGCACAAATGCAGCATTTCTAAAATGATTTGCTATCATTGAGCCTATATAATTTGCATTTAGTTTATGCTCTTTAAGAATAAATGCCATATTTGCCAACAGAGTTGATATGTATATGGTCTGAGAAGAAATCAGGAAAATTTTAAATCACTATAAATTGGGTATATTTTAAGAATATTGTTTCATTCTAAATGACATATATTCTATGGATAAGACTTGGCCTTTTACTTCAATAAGTATAACAAAAAATCAAGGCTCTACAATTTATTACTTACCTAGCTTTTTACAAGTAACAACTTATCTAAATTTCATTTCCACATCAGCAAAATCCATGTGTTGATAGTTCAGCTTGAGCCTAAACTATATTCACCACTGGGATTTACAGAGGTATGGAGTTGTGTCATGAGGAAGAAGACCAGGACAGATCCTAGAAAAACACTAGGTACTAGGCTTAGTTACCCAGGTCACAACCAGATAATGGTGGGTTTGACACCTTTGTTGTCTATATGCTGATCTTCTTGTCCAGCTTCCCTGACATGATTCTGATCACCCTAGTGATTGGATTTAAGAAAATAGGAAAGATCTGAGTTGTACACAAATCATTAAACTACTCTAAGCATAAAATGGCAAATCTTTGGGACCAAGGGTGAGGTAAAAGATTCTTGAACTTTATTCAAGCTGTTTCAGTTTTGCTCACCTTTGGTCAACTCTCAGAATATTCAGATTTTTTTTTTCACTCAACACTCTCTTTTTGCATGCCTATTTGAAGCCAGGCAATGTGCTTGATGTTAAGATGAACACAACTGAATAAAATATAGGACATGCTTTTTAGTAAACCTGTGGGAAAATAGCTCTTGATTTAACTCTTCCTTATAATTAGTATTTTATTTTTATCATTGTACTCATACATCACTACCACCACTACTGCTAATGATACTATTTTAATAATATGAATTATTTCAACAAAGTTTTTAATTGAACCATTCTTCTCTTCTACAGTCTCAAAGCCCGTGATTCACTTAAGGATTTTCCATGAGTTTCTATGGTTTGTCATCACCACTGATTCCCAATGTTTTATCACCTGCTTGAGCTCCAGATACATATTTCAGGCTATGTACTGGTTACCATATAGACTTACTATAGGCATCTCCAGCTCAGCATGTCCCAAACTGAATAGATGATGATTCATCATCCTTTATTCAACCTACCCATTCTGTCATCTAATTTTGTCAAGTATATTTTAAATATATTTTTATTATCTTCTTTTCATACTCACTTTTATTTATGGAACTCCTGACTTTATCATCTTTACCTCAGCTTTTGCAGTATGTTTCCCTTTTACTTCAGTTATTGTAAAAAGCTCAGTTGTCTAATTCCCATATGGTTAATTGGCTAATTCTCTTTTGTGAACCCGTCTCCCAGAGTGGGATATGAAGTCACTTCACTTTGAATCTTTCATCAACAAATTATATACCTACTGGCTCTCCAATAGCATTTATCTACTCATTACCTCCCCAGGCCTCCCTCATTCCTTGAAGATTTTGGTAACTGACTCCATGTTGATCACTAACATCTCTCCTACTATAACCCTTGATGTCAATATCCAGATACACTGTTTTTTCTAGGCCTTGTCCTAGTTATATAACCTTATCGAGCTACTCAGTCCTATCTATAAGAATGTCCTAAATTCGTCATTAACAATAATCACACTCTTCCATAATCTCAATTTCTAGTGCACAGATTCACATCCGCTATTTTACCAGGTGACTTCTTCTCACACCATGACTCCAAAAATTGTTTGACACCATCTGGACAAGTAAGTTATCCTCTCTTTATTCTTTATTCCCCTCAAGTCTTTATTTTTGCTCCTTTGCCATCTTAAATCATTACACTCTCAAACTCATTGCCATTCTCTCCATTTCTATAACTTCCCTGGAAAAGCCCCAACTATAGAAAAAAAAATCAATTTTGCCTACTTTAAGCCTGCACCATCACAGATGAATGTAACTAGGGAAAACACATATGTATCCAGCCATTCTAACTGTTCTTTCTTAATATTAAGCCCACTAACTTCAAATGGGCCTTTGTTCTTTGACTCTTCCATCCTCCTGGATGACTATCTCATAACCTGCTCAATCCTTCAATGCCTTCCCCCCCATCCCCCATTGTTGCTTTCAACTGATTATCTAGATCCTGTTTGAGAATTACAGTAGAAGCAACTTTAAAAAGGCCTTCAGGGTTTCCCTGGTGGTGCAGTGGTTGAGAGTCCGCCTGCTGATGCAGGGGACATGGGTTCGTGCCCCGGTCTGGGAGGATCCCACATGCCGCGGAGTGGCTGGGCCCGTGAGCCATGGCCGCGGAGCCTGTGCTCCACAACGGGAGAGGCCACAACAGTGAGAGGCCTGCGTACAGCAAAAAAAAAAAAAAAAAAAAAGAAAGAAAGAATGGCCTTCACTAGCTACCACCATCACATATACTTGTGTCAACATCTAAATGCTCTCCTTTCATTCCTGTTACTGACCTCAAACTGGCTATCCTCCTACCTAAGGCCAACAGCTCCATTTGTGTACCACAACATCTTGTCTATTCAGGGACATCTGGTCATCTCTGTTACCTCACTTGCATCATTGTTTTTTCTCTATATATACTGGATAATTTACAACAACATTCAAACATGTTTAAATGTCTTCTTTGGTAAAGAAAATTATCTCTTTATTCCACATCTTCTATAGGTAACACCTCAATTATCTGCTTTCTTTTATAAGAGCAGTCCTCAGAATTGTTCAAGGTCTAATTTTATTCCTCTCATTCTTTCTCAAAACCACTTTAATTGGGTTTTTGCTCCCATTGCTACATATAAACTGTTCTTGAAAAGCTCACCAATCTCCATGGTATTCAATCCTAGGGTCACTTTTAAGTCCTCGTTTATTTGATCTCTCAGCAGCATTGATCACCCCCATCTTGAAGCACTTCAAACACTCTGCTTTCTAGAGTCCATATTCCATTTTGTGGTTCTGTCCTAATATCTTTTTTCCAGTTTTTTTTTTTTTCCTCATTTCCTCACTACAGTTAGCAAACTTTTCTGTTTGAAGACTTTAGCAGGGAAATTGTGTTTTGCATTCTTTCCTGGTGATCTTATCCAGTTTCATAGCTACTTATAACATCAACATACTGAGAACTCCCAAATTATATCTAGAGAGCAGATCTTTCTCCTGAACTCCACATTGTGATTTTTGCTGCCTATTTGACATCTCTACTTGCATGTTCAATAGGCATTTCAAGCATAACATGCCCCTACTAGGTGTTACTGAATTTTTCTCCCAGTACCACCTGTTCCTACTGAAATTTTCTTCAACTTGGTTTATGGAAACTCCATTCCCTATTTCTTTTACCCAAAATCCTAGTCAGCCAATTTATCTCCTTCTTGCCCACCCCATATACAATTCATCCATAAATCATATCAGCTGGACTATTTCTTACTCTTCCATTGCTATCAGCTGGTCAAAGGCACAATCATCCCTCACATTGGTTATTGTGATAGCTTATCTTCTCTCCCTATTTCTACCTTGCCTCCGACTTCAGTTTGTTTTCAATGCAGCAACCCATATGATTCATTTGAAATACACATAAAACCAAGCTGTAACCAAGCAGGACCCTATGGGCCTTCCCTGGACAGACCGCTCCTTCACATCTGCTGTAGCTCCTCTGTGAAGTATCCAGATAATAGTATCAGATGCAGATTTCCTGAGTTGTTTTACAGACGCTAAAACCACCACCAAATGAAAGAAATTAACTACTTTGTGATGAGCACGTAGCCCCCAGACTTACTGGAGCCTGAGGATTGATCTTGTTAACTCCTGTGACACCACCCTGTTACCTCACCGCCAACCAATCAGAGAATCCCGCAGGAGCTGATCACACCCCCCCGACTCCCCTCTCTCACCTTGCCTTTAAAAAGGCCTCTCTGAAGCTCGTCTAGGAGTTTGGGTTTTTTTGTTTGTTTGTTTTTGTTTTTTGCGGTACGCGGGCCTCTCACTGTTGTGGCCTCTCCCCGTTGCGGAGCACAGGCTCCGGACGCGCAGGCTCAGCGGCCATGGCTCACGGGCCCAGCTGCTCCGCGGCATGTGGGATCTTCCCGGACCGGGGCACGAACCCGTGTCCCCTGTATCGGCAGGCGGACTCTCAACCACTGCGCCACCAGGGAAGCCCGGAGTTTGGGTTTTTTGAGCCTTAGCTGCTGTGGACTACTTGCTTGGTGCCCTGCAATAAATGCTGTACTTTCCTTCACCACAACCCAGTGTCAGTAGATTGACTTTATTATGCGTGGGAAAGTGGACCCAAATTTGACTCGGTAACAAAGGCATTCCTTGCCCAAAACCACCCACTGACTTCTTATCCAGGTGAGTACCAAAATTTTTGCAATGATCTACACAGTCTGGGTCTTGCTTACTTCTGTGATCTTACCTTTCATCTCTCTGAGTTTCAATCACTATATTCCTAACCTTTTGATCTTCACTTACTCTTTAAAATGTTTCTATCTCAGTAAGGACTTTCCTGAACACTATATTTCAAATTTCAGCCTTACCCGCAACAGCACTTCTCTGCCATATTTTTAGCAAGATTTTTACCATCTGATGAACTGTATATTTCACTTATGGGTTTGTTATGCATTTAATCCCCACTTCTGCTGCCTACCATCCATTTAGAATTTAAATTCTGTGAGGGCAGGGATTTTTATTTTGTTTGCTTGTGTCTGCAACAGTGCTTATAGATAATCACATACTATTTATTGAATAAATAAATTAATGAAGAAATAAATTAACAGATGAGCAGAGTTGAAGGAAAAAATGAAGCATTCGCCTAATTTGTGAAAAGGTCACATGTTTACCTAGCATTAAGAGTGCTTTCCTTGACACACCTGGGGAATGAAATAGAGGGCCATCACGATTCCAAGGTTTGGAGGTAGGAAGAAGCGTGCAGCAGCACCACTAAATCGGCTTGAAGAAATTGAGAATTGAGTCTTAAGCCACTAAGAGGGCAATTTTAACCATTACCACTTTTGCTTTGGAAGTCCTCTTAAATATTGGCGATAGTTGATGGTGAGGATTGGTGAATTTTCCTATTTTTTTTTTGGATATTAAAAAATAAGTCACTGCAGAAACTGGAGAGTGGGTATTAGGTATTTTTAGGGGACACTTTTATCTATTTCAGAATGATCTTTCCTACCTTCTGTTCATTAATAGAAAATTTAGAACCCAATATGTAGCTCATCTTCATGTATATAACACTTCAGACATCTGTTTTGTGTATATGTAATTCACATGAGATTCATTTAAGAAATAAGGCAATGAAAATAGTAACACTTCTTAAATATACCTAAACAGTTCTCAGACTAACACTGTTTAATTATTTAGCAACATTTTGGGGATTTCATGGTGGCAGCACAGTTCAGCCATCCTCCCTGGTGATAAGCAAATGGACTACAAGATGATACAAAGAGATTAAATGGACAGCATTCATTTCCCACTTGTTACATAAATGCTCCTAGTGTTCAATATAATGAAGAAGGAAATCAGCAACACTGGCAGACTATAGGGGTAACAACAGCAGGGGCAAATTAAGCTACTGAGAGGTTCTGGGGAAAGATAGTAAGGATTTCTGATTTTGAATATGAGGGAAAGCTCATACAGACTGCAGACTCTTTTCAAATTCTAAAATTTGAGATTCTGAGAAGAGCATCAAAAGTTTGGTGACTGAAAGAACTATGTGTAGCAATTAACACAAACTCTGAGAAATGTTTGGAGAAGGGCGACTGTCCACAGTATAGGTCATAAAGCTTGGGAGAGTCCTGGGGAATGTGGCTGCCTGGTGCAGGAGAGCTCTGGGGCCAACAAATGAGGAAGAGCCAAGTACACAAAATAAACATGGACCCACTGGATTTATATTATGTTCAAGAGAACTTGGGTTCCTCATTTCTCTTAAGCCTGGATTTATTAATTTCCTATTTGCCAGAAGTCAGTTTATGAACACATGAATTTAGGGAACATTGGCAGAATCCCAACACTTTTTTCCAGCCGTATAGCTGTATCTAGCCTGTAGTTACAGACATAACCTATACGTTTTAATGAGGATAAATAACATTTGAATAAATGTTTTCAACACAAGAGAAGACATTTTAAAACCAAATGTTCATAGCAAAATTATACCTCCACACAAAGCAGAATTTCAATCACCTGTAGAAAGGATTTCAGTTTACCCCTCTCCTCACTCAGTCTTTCCCTCTCCCATGAATGTCTCTGCACGTTGAACTTTTAAAAAAATATTTTAATTTGGTGATATACTATTAGTAACTTGTAAAAAAAATCACATAACAAATTTAAATCATTAAAATTACAAAATATATTTTTATTTTAAACAGATTTTCTGCAGAAGCAGAGAGAAAATAGACTATTACATTCAGTGTAGCAGAGTAGGCTCTGGAAGTAGGGTTAGAGTCATTTTGACAAGGACTTTTTGGGATCCCAGATACCTGGGACATGACCTAAAGGGGGAGGCATGGGATACAGGTGGAAACATCTTTTAGACCTTGAGAGTCTTTGCTCCATGGGGAGTCAAAATCTCAGAGGAGGGCCAGAGTGGGTTCCTTAGGCCTTTGCCCAGGTATAAGGATGTTACTGGTTAGGCCTATAGTTTAGAGATTCTTTCTAAATAAAATATATATAGTTTTTACTCTTACTGGTAGGAGTAAAATAACAACAGAGTTGATTAGATTAGTTCACATGTACTGAATTCTAAATTTTTATCATTATACTACTATTATTAGTTATTATTACTATTACTACTGAAATTTACATGATATTTTTAAATTTTTAACAACTTTATTGAGGTATAATTGAAATTTTAAAAATCCCTACCTGTTTAATGTATATAATTTGAGTCTGAGCATATGCATACATCCACGTTGTATAAAAATCTTTAAGGAAACATAAATTTTATCTATAATATATGGATAGATAAATATCATATGGGATAGATACCAACTTTGTAGCTCTTGACTATTACTTATTTTTCCCTTTCTCCAATTTCCTAAAATTCTTCTCCTTGTGCAAAGCTGTCACTGAGTGAGGGATATTGATAGAACATTCATGAAATGTGACTGGTAGAGTAATTGAATCCACACAATTCATTTAACTTGTAAGGAAACTATAATAGTTTCTGGAGGGATTTATTTATGTCTTTTTCTTGTACAAGTGCTGGATTTGGTTACCTTGTAGAATGAGTAGGGTCATTATACAATTTAGCATTAAGGAAAAAAATTCTTTTTGATCTCATTTGTTGAGTTACTTCTCTAAAGTAACAGCTTAAGAGATGTTTTGATGATACCAGAAAACTTAAAAATCTCACTAAAACTATGAAATCTAAAAATTACATTCATAGAATCTAAATTTAGTCTTCACGTCATTTAGATTTACTTGTTAAATTCCCCATGACAGTAGAATATTGGTTTTGATTTAGCAAGATTACATGAAGTTTTCAAAATGTTCTAAACAATTGACTTTCTTTTCAGAAGTGATATGTCTTTTGATTTGTTCAAAGTTGGATCAGTGTGGTTTTACTCAACATACATACATTGTCATTAAGTCTAGCTTTTGTTCATTATTTAAATAATTATTTAAAAGTTAATTATAATTGTAATGTATATATAATTTTTCAGTTTTACTGATATATAATTGATATATAGCACTATATAAGTTTAAATGTACAGCATAATCACTTGACTTACACATATTGCAAAGTGATTACCACAATAAGCTTAGTCAACATCCATCATCTCATAGATATAAAAAACAAAAAATATATTATTTATATACATAAAAGCTAAGATGTCCCACTGCATCAATATTACAAGGAAAAAACTGGATGAAATTAAATTCGTGTATGTCACATAATAGAGGAGGACTCAAACAAAGTAGTGAGGTTGCAATCATTTGCTTTAAACAATTTAATTAGCTTATACTTCTATGGTCATGCAGAGATACATTTGGCCATCTTCATAATGGGAAACAGTTTACAAAACTCTTCCTGTGTACAAAGCATACCTCGGATGCTATCCAAAGAAAATATTGTATGTTCACTAAACTGTGTAAGTTAATTGACAATGTCAATATACAAGTATTGACCCCGTAGAAATTGCAGGTAGTAAATGAGGAGAAGATGAAAATCAATTGTTCTAAGAAGAAAATGCATACTACACCTGGCAGCTCTGTTTAATGGAAACTGTGAAGTAGGGTGTTAGAAAGTCATATGCAAAAGGAGGAGAAGTTCATCCTCAGGGAGATGGATTTGCATCCAGATTTCTCCCCTAATTAGCTTCTCCTGTTGAGATTATCTGAGCAAGCTGTAATGGAAATAAGGAGTTAAGTGTTGTTAGGTTATAAAATTGTGCTCAGGATTATGGAGTTGATATGAGGTGTTAATAACCAGGTGTGGGTAGAAGGGAGGCAAGGAAGCCAGGGCATGGGCTATTCACTCAGTAACACAGGGATTCTCAATTCTGCCTGTATACAGAAGTACTTCAAGGACTAAAAACGCTTTAGTTCTACCCAGATCAATTTAATCAGACTCTCTGGTAGTGGTTTCTGTGTAGTTTTATTTGTGTTTTAAAACTCCCTGTAGCCAGTGTTGAGCAACATAGATTTAGAATTATGATAGAAATAGGAACAGGAGAGTTGTCACCGAGAAAGGTACCTAAGTCTTCAAAAAAAAAAAAAAAGTGCAGCTGTTACTATGATACAATTATTGGATTATTATTATATACCCATTAACTGATCATGAAGTGGAATCATAAAAGCAGTATACAAAATGTTTTATAATCTATGATTACAACCATAAGTATGAATACTATATACTAATTCTATTTTAAATATAAAAATTTAAACATTTATTTAATTAACATGATAGGATTATGAGATAAAATATTTCATTTTCTTTAATGCTACCACAATGGTGCTTTAATAAATGTTTTTAAAAGTAAAATTTAAGATGTTACTTAAGAAAAAATTGGTTTATCAACATGAAACATCTGAATTTAGCTTTTGACCAAGATTCCTTGGTGACCAAACTCATGGAAAGGAAACAAAATTCTTGAGTAGGGAATTTCTGTAGGGAATAACATTTCTGTAGGGAATAACCTCGTTTTTTTCATGAAAGAAAGCCTGATCAGATTTCCTTTACTTCTCTCTGGGAAATGACAGTGTCATTGCTACACCTGCTCACCAAGCAAAGTCGGCTCTCCAACTTCTTCTTCCATCCTGAACCCTTCCCCTATTTGTACTAATCATTGCAATCATGGCAGAGTGCAACTTTATTTAATGAGCAAGTTTTTGACCAGCCACTCTCCTACTGCGTTTTGGACATTCTTGAAGACGTGAGAGATACCAAGACTAAGGTCAATATCACAAGGTTATGGAGAACATGGAATTTGGACTCATGTAAGCCTGGGTTCAACTGTTACTCCAATCTTAAAGTGCCAACACTACAACAAACACCACTCACACTGTTCAGCCCTCCCTATCCTGCATTACTCAGTTAATGTGTTTAATGTCTCTCTCCCCATTACTATAGCACATGCCACATGGTGACAAGAACTTTTATTTCTTCATTTACTGACTTATCCCTAGTGTCTAGAACATTTGGCTTATAACAGGCTCATGGAAGGTGCTCAATAATATTTATTAAATAAAGGAATTCAGAAACAGCATCCCAGTGTCATTTTGACTCCCTATCACTTGCTACTTCTATAGTTTTGCCTAAGGTCCCAGAGTCGGTAAGTTACAAAGACAGAATTTGAACACTAGGTTTACATGAGTCCTAATTCCATGGTCCTGTTGATTTTTTAAGCAGCAAGGCATGGTTTTATCTAAAGGCCTTTGCATTTGCCATTTCTTCAACTTGGACTGCTTTTCTGGCAGATAACATGATGTTTTTTTCCCTCACTCCCCTCTGCTCTTCACTCAAATGCCAGAATATCAAGACCAGTATGACTAAGACAGAGTGACTAGATGTGTCTTTTCTCTAAGTGAGATGGGGAGTCACTGTAACAAAGAATACTATTACCTGGTTTATGCTTAACAGGATCACTCTGACTAAACTGTTGGGACTAGGCCAAAACAGGAAATGTCAGAGCCTTGTCATAAATTACTGAATTAATTGAGAAGACAGATGATTGGACAAGAGTCATAACATAGGTGTGAAGTGATTGGAGCTTGGTTATATGTTGATTATAGAGTTAATGGGTTTTACTGTTAGAATAGACAGGATATAAGATAAAAAGTGACTGATGGTTAATTATTTGGCTTTTGGTTTGAAGAACTGGAAAAATAGGGTTGTAATTGATCCAGAAAATTACAGAGGAACCGATTTGGGGTGGAGGAGAGATCCAGGAGACTAGTTCCATTCATGTTAAGTTTAATATGTTTTTTAAGTGGTTGTGGTGAGTAAACAGTATGATACACAAGTGTAGAGTTCAGATATTTAAATTAGGAAGTCATCAACATAGAATATTTAAAGTGACTCAAGGAGATTACCAAAGGAATGAATACAGATTGAGAGGAAAAGACGTATTAGGACTGAATCCTGGGACATCAGTGTTTAAGACATTGAAGATATAAGGAGGAACCAGCAGGCAGACTCAGAAAAGAGCAGCTGGGGTCGGAGGATGAATATGTGAAGTCTGAAAGCCAAGTTCCCAGGAGGAGGGAGTGATGATATGAATCATGATTTTTATAAATCAAGAAAAAGGAGGAATTAAGAACAGAGTATTGGATTACATTCTACTTCTTTCTACATGTTGGCTGAATTTTCTCATACAAACATCATCCATATGACTGGAAACATAGTCATTAGAATGTCCTATATTTCATAATTTTTCTACCATAGAGACCAAAACGGTTCTCATGCTTCAGTTCAAAAGTTCTCAGCAAGGTGCCCATTTCCAGGTGTATAAACTTTGGCCCATGAGAATGGTGCCAAACAGAATGCCAGTTGGGCTTTTTCTCCATGGTCACCACCATTCCACAGTTATAAAAAGTGAAGGAACTTTTTTAGGACAAAATTATAGATTTCTACTATAATCATTAATTAATAAGATTTACCATGTACATAGACTTATATATATTTATTTTCTTATTCTCTCAGAAGAAATAAGAGTAAATCAGGCAGTTTTATGTTAATGCTTTTGTTGGGCATGTAAGTAGTCCATAGTACACAGGTCTTTGGGACAGTACTGCACTTTAGCTGCCTAAATAGTCCTTGATGTCTCTCCCTGCAATTTAAAAAAACAATTATCAAGAGACCTCCTAATTTCTCTACTTCTACCTAATTTAAACTTGCATTTTTAGTTCACAAAAATTCTGTAAGGTAGATGATGTTTTCACTAAATTATAAATGAATCAACAAACATAACAAAAATGCACAAAAACCCCACCTTTTTTTAAAGTTAAGCAACTTAACCAAAGACATATAGCTAATAAGTGTTAGGATTTGGATATAAGTCTGTTTAAATTTAAAAATATATGCTTTTCTCAACCTTGACACATTTTATTTTTTAATCTTATTTGACGTCCTAAACTCTGTGTGCTATTGTTTTATTAACATCTGGTGTTGTCTCTCTTCAGTAAAGCTCACATTACTCATGTTTCTGGGTAATATGGGATTGAGATCTAATATCAGCTGTGAGGTACAAGAATTATAAGAGGTCTCATGACATAGGAGAAAAACAAGTTTTGGAATGAGACAGACTGGGTTCAAATCTTGACAACTATTTCATAGCTGGGTGTAGTTAGACATAATATTTAACTTCTATGACCCCAATGCCCTCATCTGGCACATGAGTATACTATTGTACCAGCCTCATGAAGTTGTTTCATTTCGGATGCCATGCACTAGAATCAAACTCAGTGAACTAATTTTCCCCTACCCATGATTCCGTCAAATGAAAAGAAAGTTAAATATCTTATATCATCAACTAAAATCATGTATTCAGTTAAGGATTATTAATAAGATTTTTCTCTGTGAAAAATCCAACTGCTTGTGATTTTGAATATTTTGTTTCTAGAACATGGAAAGTGTCTATTGTTCATATTCCTTAGAATTAAATATATCAGGAGTTTTAATTAAACACAATGACTGTGAGTCTGATTTCTAAAATCAGATAAATTGTACTTTTAGTTAATAGTTCTTTTAATGCCATAGAATTATTTTCAATCAGACATTCCTAATGTGAAACTGGTATAACCCCTAATTTATTAAAATTCATAACAGTATAAAAGGTATAATCAGATATTTTAATTCCACACAGATTAATATTATATCTTTAGTTACTAGAAATAATTCTGTAGATCAGTGAAAATGTATTAAAGTAGGAATCAGCAAGTGAAATTAATTCAGTATATCATGTCATTTCAAAGATAAGTTCAACTATGCTGAACATCTGAATAATGAAAAAAAAAACCATAAAAAATAAACTAACATAATTGAGAACAGAGTTAAATACAAGTGGAATTGATACTGAGTTGTTGAAATAATCAAAAGTAAATCCTATGGAGATCCACTTCTGGTAATGGAGATAGCTTGTTTCATATAGTTTTTTCCATGAAGAAAAACTATAAATTATAGGGAAAATATTTTGTTTGAAGGCAATAGAGAGTAGAGAGAAACAGGTAGAAACTGTAAAGAATACAATCCATAAAAAAAGATAACCACACTGGGTGATATTCACATTTATGTATCTTTCTTCCTGAGAGCATTGTCTTGTCTGTAAGCAATTAGGTAGCTAAAACTCAGGCAGTAATGCATAATCCTTTTGGCTTGAAGTGTCAGAAGATAAACTTTGAGATTGTCTGGGTGACTAGAAATTGAAGGGTGGGAAATAATGCAGGAGGAAACCACAGAAGTGTAGCACCTGATATATGCAGATAATGCATCTCAAATCCTTAAGTGACCTCTAAACTACATACCTACATATGAGTGGGAGAAACTCTAAAGAACCTAGTAGAAATAAACATTTGTGAGGTAAAAACAAAACAAAACAGAAATTTCCATTTTTGCCATCAAAGGAAGCAGAATTTGGAATTTGAGCTCCTCAGAAGAGCTTGATAAACATCTTGGACTTTCTAATAACTGACACAATCAAATTAAAAGTGAACATTAATTAACTGACTATTAGCATAAAATATTCTTCAAAAGAAGATATAATTGAGAATCTCTAAAACATTTTATTGTGTCTGTCACACAAAAATTATTTGAAATGGAAAGAAATTCTTTCTCATATTTAAGAGAAATGAAATCAAAAGAAACATACCTAAAGATGGCTTAGATATTGGATTAGCAGACAAGAACTTAAATCAGCTAAATTATGTTCAAGGCTTAAAGAAAAAGATGAACCAATAGGGAATCTCAGAAGAGAACTGGAATGCATGGGGAAAAAAATAGAAATTTGAAAACTGAAGAGTGCAGTCTTAGATGAAAATTTTACCTGATGGGCTTTATAGCAGATTGGAGGTGACAGAAGACAAATAGTGAGCCTGAAGAGATCAGATAATGTCTGGGGCAATACCAAGTGATATAACATCTATGCAGTTTGAGCCCCAGAAACAGAAGGGAGAGAGAATAAGTGAGAAAAATATGTGGAGGAAAAAAACCCTGAAAATATCTCCAATTTGGTGAAAAGCATGGCTTACAGAGCCAAGAAGATTGGCAAACCCCAAGAAGGATAAATACAAAGAAAACCACACATAAGCGCATTTAGTCTAGGTGCTTAAAACTAAAGATAAAGAGAAAAACCTTGAAAGAAGCCAGAGATAAAGAGCATATTCAAACACAGGAACAATGACACTAATGAAATGTGTCGGTAAATATATACTTTCACTTTTTAATAGGAAAACTGACAGCTTAGAACAAGTTATAACGTATTTTGGGGTTTACAGCATTAGTAGATATGAAATATATGACAGTAATGGAATAAAATGGTAGGTTGCTAAGTGGAACTGTATGTTAAATCTCATATTTTAATTGAAGTGATAAAATATTAACTGCTGTAAGACTGTGAAAGATAAGGATGGCTATTTTAATCCTTTGAATAACCATCTAAAATTATTAAAATGTTTACTTGAAAGTTAGTAGAGCAATTAGAAGGAATGATTAAAAATATGTAATTTACTGGAAAATTCTGTGTATACAAGTCACTATTAATGCAATAAAAAGAGAGAAAACTACAATATAAATTGACAAAAGACTTGTAACTAAAACATATAAAGCATTCCTAGAAATCAATAATAAACATATTCTTTGCCACTTTCTTAAACTTTTGCGTATGCTTATCCCATAAGCTAGTAATTCCATTCTAAATATTACATTGGCCAAAAAGTTCGTTCGGGCTTTTTCCATACAAAAACCCAACCCAATATTTACCCAAGACAAATGAAAGCATATTTCCACAAAACATCTGGCATAAGTAGGTCTATAGCTTTACTCCCAGTAGTCACACATTTCAAAATAACCCAGATTCCATCATAAGGGGATGGATAAACAATTGTGGTATATTTACTCAATGGAATACTATTCCATGTTAATAATAATATACCACTGTTCTAACAGTATTAATAAATTGAAAAAATATGTAGCAAAATAAGACAATCACAGAAGAGTTCATACTATTTGGTTTCATTTTAGCGAAGTTCAAAAAAAGGCAAGATAAATATTTAGCAATAGAATTTGGAAAGTGAATGCTTATTGGGGCTGAGGATTGGCTGGATGGGGAAATATGAATTTTATGAGGTGACGTGAAACTTCTGTTTCAATAAGGTTTTGGTTAGACAGATATATATAATAAGACTAATCGAACTGTAAGGTTAAGATAGTCATTTCACCCTATGCAAATTTTGCCTCAATGAAAAAATATCTTACAATATTATTAGACTCCTTGAAGTTTTCTATGCAGTTTTTTTTTTTTCCTGCTAATATTCCTGTTTGGTCAAATAATTTTTAAAGTTATTTTTCATCAGCTAAGAAGTAGTTTCATACATTTTAATTTCATTATTATTACTTTCATTTATTATTTATAAAGCATCAATAATTAATGTGATAGTCTACAAATAAAGTTCACATATCAAAGACCTTGCCATTAAAATATGAGAGACAGTTTGAAACCAAGAAGTGCCATGTTGTAAATGTAAGCAAACATAAGATTAGGTTACATCTGTTTTCTTGCTTCTTTATCTTTTGCTATTCTCCCTGTATTTTTTTGCTATTAGAAAAAAAATTGTTATTAAAAAAGCTTTAAGATGAAAGTTCACAGATGACTTAAGAGATGCACGTAGGCCTGCAGCCTAGGGGATTTCAAAGTGGATAGCCATTCAAAGTCTTTTTCAACAGGTAAATGAAAGACAATGGATCCAAATGGAAGAAGTCTTTGCATCAAATTCACTAAAAGATGGTAATGGGAAATGCCTGTTACCATTTGTCTTATACCTGCTCTGAATGGCTCTCTCAGAGCACTCTCTCTCTCTCTCCCTGCATATGTATATATGTCTGTGTGTGTGTATAATACATATTTTATATTATGTATATATACATATATGTGTATATATACAATGAGTTTATATATACATATATACATATACATATACTCATATTTTCATAGTTTCTATTCAATATTTTTTCAATTAGTATTTTATTAGGCATGTTTCATCTCTACAATTTTCACTGAGTTAATTTGAATTTATAAATTTATTTGATATTTGCAAAGTTAAAATTAAAATCTCTCTTCTCATGTTTTCTATGTATGTAATGGGGATAATAATAGAAAATATCGTATAATGTTGCTATTTATACATTCCTAGAAGAGAGACTGACACATTACTACCCTACACAAGTCTTCTATTATTATTTAAATTATTAAATTTATCTTAAATTTTCAACAATATTGCTGTTTTTCAATTGTTTATGTGAATAATTTCTACTTTTTTCTTACTGCTTATGGCCTAGAAGCTTAAGAAGGCTTTTAAATCAAATTCATGTTTATATCTACAGGAATGATTCAATCTATGTAACAGTAAACTTAAAAAAAAAAAAGAGTAGGGGAAAAAAAAGAATTACTTTGGTATTTTTCTTTTAATCTAAGAAGCAATATTTTCTCTTTTGTTGTGAGTTCAAGAGAAAGAATCAGTTGAGAAAACATAACTCAGAGCTTCAGTAATGTATTTATTGTGTAAGTTCTTAAAAAGAAACAGATAACTTAGACAACATATATTTACAGTGGATTAAAACTAGGTAAGGCATTGATAGAGGGGACATACGTAAGTATGAGAGCTCTGTTCTCTTTTTTTGTTTATTTAATTATCTTGATCTCACTTCTACAAAGAGATTAAACAGCCTCTAGAAAATTTAGGCTGAAAGATATATTCTATAAATCATGAAACACCCTCTGCAAGACCAGGCCCTTTTATTACCTGCATCTTAAAGCCAGTTCTGGTATCAAAGCAAGTTTATACTATCTTTGAATGCATTGAGGCCAGATAATTCTCTTCATGGTCTACATAATTGTAAGCATGGTCATCATGGCCATTAGCTCAGATGGGGAGAACTTTTTTTTTTCTCCCAGTGACAATATCATGTTCTGCAAGTTGCATTTACTCTATCTGAAAATATTTTTTGAGCGTTTACCATCAGGCACTGAGCTAGACATTAAGGACACATCAGTGAAAAACATGGGCTCTTCTTTCAAGAACTTCACATTTTGGAGGTAGCAGAGAGCAGAGAGGAAAACAGATATGTGCCAGATAGTATACTATGTGTTAATATAAACTTATGCACCAAGTGCTATTGAATACATGGCAAGTTCACAAGAAATGTCCTGGGAAATTAAAGTAACATTCAAGGAATGTTTATTGAGGTTTGTTTGTTTGTTTGTTTTCCCCTCCAAGAGGGTAAGTGGCTGATTAATGGAAAACACATAATTTTGTCAAGTGAAGAGGGAGGATTGTCATTTGATACACAGGAGCAGCATGTACTAGAGTCAAGGGTGTAATTTATGCTTTGGAAACTGTATACAAATCATTGAGTGTGTCTGGAACAATATCAGCAGTTTGAGACAGTGAGATAGAGATCATAAAATAAAATATCTAGAATATCATTCTGAAGAGTTTAGAAAGACAAATGGGATACTAAGTTTAATCAAAAAGTGACAATACCAATAGAAAGACAGCTCTAGCAGATGATTTGTGGATGTATCTTAGGTATGTGAGACTAGAAGCAGAAAGATTGCTAATATTACAGATAATGAGTTTTTAGTTTGTAAGCTAATATCTATGATCTTAGAAAGAATGAGGTATTCAGAAGATAAAATTGAAAAAGCTTTGTGATCAATAGAATGTGTGAGACCAAGTAGTGGGACCAAGTTTCTGACTTTGATGATTACCATGTGAAATCTCCATTTACCAATGTAAGAAATGACGAAAGAGGAGATGGACTATATGGGGACTAAGATGGTGATTCCAGTTAATTCAGTTAATCAGCAGAAATTTATTGAGAATTTACTATGTGACAGAAGCCTAACCCTTTAAGAGGATACTTCCTAGTGAGAAAAATAGGCAATATAGAAATACAGAAATTATATATATATATATATATATATATATATATATGTATGTATTTTTGATTGTGATAATATAATGGCTAAAAGTGGGCTAGGTAGAAGAGGAGTGTACCATAGGTTGTAGTTTCATGTGACATTGTCAGGAGACCTCACTAAGAAGAAAATATTAGAGGAAAAGCCCAGGGCAAGAAAAGGAATAAGTTAGAGGCTATCCAAGTTGGAAATGAAAGGGAAATCGCTAGGCTGCAGGGACAACCATTCCAAGTCCCTGTTGTGAGAATATGCCCAGCAAATTTTTGTATGCTCAAAGAGGCCAGAATGGTTGCAGCCAACAGAACAAGGCATAAAGTATCAGGAAAAGAGAATGTTTGAGAGGGTGAAGTTAAAGAATTATTTAGAGCTTTGTGGGCCAACATAGGACTTTAAGTTTTTGAGTGAGATGGGATGCCATCAGAGGATTTTGAGCAGAAGAGTGATATGATCCAAATTATGTTTAAAAAAAAAGAAGAGGAAGAAGAAGAAGTTGCTTTAGGACTGTCATGTTGAGACCAGAAGGGGAAAATGGTGGAAACAAAGAGATTCATTTTTAGATGTTCACAAATATCATCAAGAAATTATTGTAGTTTAGGCCATAGTAATAGAAGTAGAGGTAGAAACAAATTGCCAGAGTCTGTGGGAGTTCCCTGGTGGTCCAGTGATTAGGACTCAGCACTTTCACTGCTGTGGCCCCAGGTTCAGTCGTGGTCAAGGAACTAAGATCCCACAAGCTGCATTACATGGCCAAGAAAAAAAGAAAAAGAAATTGCCAGAGTATGAAAATATTTTAAATCAAAGGCAAAATAATTTGGAATGTGAAAGAAAGAAATACTAGATAACTGTAAGATATTACTTGAAGAGATAGAAGAATGAAACTTCTATCAATGAAATTGGGGAAAACTAATGAAGAAATACTTTAGTGTGAGAGTTCAATTTTGGAGAGACAGTTTTGAACATGCTAGGTTTTAGATACCCTCAGGACATCTAAGTGATGGTATATAGAGGAAGAAACTAGATATACCATTCAACAGTTTACTGGATGTCCCAGACTTGGGCTATAAATTGTGGAGACATCAATATATACATAGTGTGATGGTTAATTTTATGTGTGAATCCGACTGGATCACAGGGTACCCAGATATTTGGCTACATATTATTCATGGGTGCATCTGTAAGGATGTTTCAGGAAGAGATTAGCATTTGTATTGGTAGACCGAGTAAAGCAGATTGCCCTCTCCAATGTGGGTGAGCATTATCTAATCCATGAGGGCCTGAATAGAACAAAAAAATGTAGGAAGAGAGATTTTGCTTTCTTTTTGCCTGATTGCACTACCTGAGACCTTTGTTTTCTCCTGTCCTAGAAATAGGATATAGATTATTAGTGCTCTTGGTTCTCTGACCTTAGGACTCAGACTGGAACATAGACCATTGGTTTTCCGGGGTCTCCAGATTGTAGATAGCAGATCTTAGAACTTCTCAGTCTCCATAATCACATGAGCTAATTCCTTATAACAAATCAATCTCTCTCTCTCTCTCTCAATTTCTCTCTCATATATATATATATCATATATATCTCATATATATATGGGCAACAGAATAAGTAGGAGATAATATAGATGATATAGATAAATAAAGATAGAGATAATCTCCTTTTGGTTCTTTTTCCCTGGAAGATCCTGACTAGCACAGATAGAATTTAAATCAATGAGACTCGATGAGTTTACTCAAGGAATAAATAAAAAAGAGGTCCAAGGACTAAGCCCAAAGTAATTACAATGTTTTGAAGTCTGGAAAATGAGGAAGAACCAGCAAAGGAACCTAGAAGTTGTTATTCAAGTAGAAGAACAAAGAGAAGTGTGTGGTATTATGAAAGTCAAAGAAAGTTATTCAGAGGCGCGAGTAAACTCGCATGCTGTCAGTAACTCAAGCAAGATGAAGACTGAGCATTGACATTTTAGATGTTTGATTTGCCTCACATTTTAGTTGAATGTGAGTTTGTATTATAGAGAAAATTCTATATGTATGCAAATTTAAGAATCATTTGTGGTATTTGAAGCCAAAGGTATGGATTAAATTTCCTGAGAAAGTAGCTAATCATGATGTGAAACCAAGAAAATGAATAACCAAATCAAGCTGATGTATTAATACTGAGAGATCAAAGTAGGAAAATGAAGCATGAAAAGAAAATTCTCAGCTATATTCATGTTTTCATTATAATTCTGTATGTTTATCTTCAAGTATGGCTTTTCTGATTTGATTGTCTTTTATTTCATTTTATGCCTAATTGTTCTGGCTAAGACTTTGAGTACTATGCTGATATAAGTCGAGAAGGTGGACAAGCTTGTCTTGTTCCTGATCTTAGAAAAAAAGCTTTCAGTTTTTCACTGTTGGATATAATCTCAGCTGTGGATGTGTCATTTATGGACTTCATTATGCTGTGGTACATCCCTATATATCTAACTTGTTGAACACTTTTATTATGAGAGAGTGTTCAATTTTGTCAATTTTTTTCTGCATCTAATCATATGATTAACAAATCATATGATTCTGTTAAAGTGGTGTATCACATTTACTGACTGGTGTATGTTGAACCATCCTTGCCTTCCAAGGATAAATCCCACTTATTCATGGTGTATGATTCTTTTAATGTGCTGTTGAATTCAGTTTGTTAGAACTTTACTGAAGATTTTTTCATCTATATTCATCAGGGATATTTGCCTGTAATTTTCTTTTCTTATAGTGTCTTTGTTTGGTTTTGGTATCAGAGCAATTCTGGGCTCCTAAAATGAGTTTGAGAGTGTTCCTTTTCAAATTTTTTGGGAAGAGCTTGAAAAGTAGTGGCATTAATTCTTCAAATATTTTGTAGAATTCACCTGTGAAGCGATCTGGCTCTATACTTTTCCTTTTGGCAGGTTTTTGATTACTGATTCAATCTCCTTACTAGTTATTGGTCTGTTTATTTTATATTTCTTTATGATTCAGACTGTCTAGCTATATCTCTTTACATTATTTTTAGCATTTTTTCTAGGAAGAACAATATAAATCTTTAACTTTTCTCAATATACTTAGCTAATATTAAATTACTTCTGATAGTATATAGAAAACTTATAGCTTTATGTTTCCATTTACCCCACACCCCCATATTTCTCGCTATCATTTGGCCATTCTTTCTTTCTTTTTTTTTTCTGCTTCTCTCTTCTCTGCCTGGAATTCTCATTACATACATGTTGAACTGCTTCATATTACTTTATAAGTCTATGAGATTCTGCTAAGTTCTCTTTAATCCTTTTCCTCTCTGTTCTTCAGATTTAGTAATTTCTATTAATCTTTTGTAAAAATGTCTGTTTCCTTTTTCTGCCATCTCCATTCTAAATTTGACCCATACAGTAAATTTCCATTTCAGTTATTTTACTTCTTAGCTTTAGAACATCAGTTTTAATTTCTGTTTGTATACTTTACTCATTTTATCATACTTTCATCTCATTCTTTAAACATATATCTACTTAATTCTTTGATAGCTCTTTTGAGCACTTTATCTGCTCAATCTAGTATCAAGCCTTCTCACAAAGTGTGGGTGTGATTGCCTTTTTTCCTGAATCTGGTTTATACTTTAACAAAATAAGCTTAGGTTGAAACTGGACATTGTAGATAATAAATTGCAGGAAATATAAAGTCTGTTGCGCTCCTCTGCAGAATTTCTTTCTAGAAGACAGTTAAATTGCCTAGATTCAAACTGAAGTTTTCTCACCCACAATATTAATTTGCTCTATTTTTTGTAGTTTCACACTTAATTTTTTTTAACTTGACTTCCAGGAGTCTCTCTTATACCTTTATAATTCGGTATATAGAAAAAAAAATTGGATAAAGATGGTATTTACCCTCTCCATAGTTCTTACCCCTAGGGATTCCTCTAATTTTCAGATGTTGTGTCAGCTTTGAAATCTGTTTTCTGATACTTCAAATCTGTAAGTCTGTAGCTTTTTGCTAACCAAGCTGAATGCAGTTGGAGGATGCACTCATTTTAGAAGCAACATGTTCCCATGCACTCTTGTTTATTAAAAGTGGATTTTTCTTTGTTTTCTGCCTGTTGTCTTAGGCTCTTTGGATTCTATCCCACATTGTCAGTCAGGAATTTGGATAAAGTTAATATACATATTTTTGGGACTGACTTCTCCAGTTTCTCCATAGTTTTGCAAACAAGGTCACAGTCAGGATTTTTAATTTTGAACATTGCAATATGTGTGAGGTGGCTTATTATAGTTTTGTTTTGCATCTTACTAGTGACTGATGTTGAACATTTATTGATGTCTTATTAGCCATTTATAAATATTATTTTGTTAAATGTCTACTCAAATATTTTGCCAAATATATAGTAAATTTTAATGTATGCATTTTTTGTTTAATATCTGGTCACCTTGGTAAAAATAAAGTTGTTTCTTACCTTAAATTCCTTAAACTGAAATTGATTTTTATATATGTCATCTAGTAGAAATCTTATATTGATTATTTTTGATATGACTAACCAATTGCCCTAGCATCATATTGGATTTGTCCATATTTTTCTCAATAACTTATGATGCCAGTCGGATATAAATCAAGTTTCTATACATATAGGCCTGTTTCTAAGCATCTAAGCTCCCTATTCTCTCAACAACTTTGTCTCTGTATGTAGAAAACTACTATATACTTTCTTAATATCCATATAAATACACATTATATATGTATATACATATACATTTGAAACCTCGATATATGATAAAGCAAATCTCCCATATATACATTTTCAAAATTGTCATTCTGGGCTCTTGCTGTTCTACATCAATTAAAGCACAAGCTTTTTAAGTTCCATGAAAAGACTTTGATATTTTAATTAGAGTTACAGAGAATGAATAAATTAAATTCATAACAAATTGGGAGAGCATTGTCATCTTTATAATATTTTGGTTTCCATGCTTGAATATGACTTTTTTAATGAATTTGAAAAATGTTTTATTATATCCATAATGTTTTTGCATATTTTATTAAATTTAAACCTAAATCCCTTATCATTTTGTTGCTATTGTAATTGGTATCCCTTGTTTTCCTTACAGTTACATTATTTTGAGAGTTAGATGTCAGTATATTAGAAAGAAATTAGTTTATATATATATAATAGATTGACTTTACCATTGCCAACATCACTTATTTTTGTATTTTCAATGTAGACAAGTATATCTTCTGAAAATGATTGAGCTTTTTTATGTTCAAATACATTTATTAATGTTTTCAGTTTTCACTTATCTTAATGCATTGCCTAGAACTTCCAGAGCAGTTTTTACTAAAAACAATGACTGCTAGTATTCTTGTTCCTTGTTTCTAACTTACAAGGAAGTACTTCCTAGTGGGAAGTGATTTATAGTTATTTCATTTCCTCCTTCTACTTCTTCCTCCATCACTTCTCTCCCTCCCCCTCCCTTCTTTCTTCTTCTCTGCCTGCTTCATTACTTCCTCCTTTTTCTCCTTATTCTCTTTGTTCTTTTTCCACTTCCTCCTTCTTTACCCTCTTGCTCTTCCTTTTCAGAGTCTTTAGCTCAATTTAAAACATTTCCTTGAAGTATAAATATAGAAAAATATGCACATAAGTGCAAAAGCTCTGTAAATTCTCATCTCCCTAGGCCATTTGGTGGCAATTTCATTAAGTATGTCTTTTCAGTGAACTTGTTCATTTAGTTTTTAAAGTTGTTAGTCACGAAATTTTACATAGTAACCCCTTAAAATTAAAAAATTAACTTCTACACTTCTCTTTTTTTTGTTGTTCCAAATCTCGTCTGATATGTGTTTCCTTTTTTGGTTGTTTTTGTTTGGATTTTCCTTCCATTTTTCTCAATTAGATTTGCAATATTTGGTATTTTTATTTTTCTTTTCAAAGAACTGGCTTTTTATTTTATAAGTCAAACCCATTTAAACATTTTTATATTTCATTAACTTCTACTTTTTAGTTACATAGTAACTAAAAAGTAGAAGTTACTTCTATTACCTTAAGCTTATATTTCATCATATTTGATTTTTTTGCCATTTTTTTAATTTGCTTTGGTGATTTATGATTACAGTACACAGTTATTAGCTAGTGCTTCTAAGATCTAGTCCCTGAGTGCTAACTGAATGTGCAATTCTCACATATTAGCAAGTCACTCTAAATGATAATAAAGCCACTGTGGTTAGGTAATGTTTCTACACATTGGAAAAATTGTAATACCTACAGCTTAAGTAGAGAAAATATAACAGGATTTAGATGTTGAAGCCTTTTTTGATAGACAAGGCTGCTTCTGAAATCTAAACCTGTCAGTGATTACCTGGGATTTTCTTCTTCCCTGAAACAATTCAGTGACTCAGATTTCTCCCTTTCTCTCTGTCTCGCTCTGCCTGTCAAGCTCCCTCTCTGGATTTCACTGTCAGGGCCCCAATATTTGTGGTCTGGGATTTCATTTTGAATTCTTTTCAATTTCTTTATTGTGCTAACAAGACTTTTGGTAATTAAATGATAATTTTTCCCCTAAGGTGTAGATATCTCTGCAATGGATAATTCCAGATTCTCCTTTTTTCCTTATATTATGGGTAAAAGTCAAACCACGGTATTCATTACCTTCTCAGACAATTGAAAATTAATTTCTGATATATTAAGAAAGTCAGTAGAAAGATCTTAAATTCCATTATTAAAATCAGCAAATTGCTCTCAGCTTTTCATTGATTTCATGTTACACTAATCACTATATTCCCACTCAACCATGGAAGCAAGGGCTTCAGTTGTAAATATTCTTAAAATACAAAGAAATTTACATACAATTGAGGTAAATATTTTAAAAATGAATATGTGTATTTTCATTAAAATCACAAAAATTACATAAAGACACTTTCCCCCCAGACTTAAAGATAGGTATTTAACTATCATAATTCATAATCCCATTATCATAGGTCTTTATTGTTAAGATGAAAACTCTTGGGGATGCTTATTTTGCTTATGTGTATATTTACTGAGTGCCACTTTGTGCTGAAAAAGTTGGCTGGCTCTGTTTAGAACAATTAATTGTATTGTCCCTAAAGAAGAACTGTCTTGCAGAGAGAAATATGTCATTATTTTAAAATTTGAATAGAGTGAATGAAGTCAATCAATAGACATAATCATAAAATAGAGATGTATAAAATGAGTGGGGGCTCATTCTGTACTAGACAATATTATGGGCATTCTACATTGAATGGATGTATTTCCTGAAGACATGATCTATACAGCTGTGTGTACATGAAAATGGGTTATAGAGGAATGAGTCACTAAGAGTATGGTAGGAGACATCAGTAGAGACTCCAGAAAGGGCTTGACATTTAAATTTTGTAAAAGATGAGTGAGAGTTTCTTTTTCCTAACAATGTTACTGATACTGAATAGTGCTCCTGTGTTACTTTAGTTTACTTAAAATGGTATGTCTGGAGACTTGGATTCCAAGAAACACCCAGATCCTTATTTTGGATACACTTAAATGAGTCACTTGACCTTGATGAGCTTCATGTTTTAATTTGCAAATTAAAGATCTAAACAAGGAAACAGTTAAATTCTTTTTCATCTTTACAGTTAAATTAGATTCTTTGAAATTTTTTGTGTTACATATTGCCATGTCACCCTAATTCTCTATTTGAGCATTTACTTCCATTGACATTTGCTTATTCACTTTGGCTCTGAATATAAACTAACCATAGCCCCAATCGCTCACTCTTCCTTTCTCTCTCTCTCATCAACCAAATTTTAATTCAGTGTTATAGAAGGAAGTTTAACTAATAATAAAAGTAATCTCCCGATAATCCCATAATATTCATTTGTTATTTTTCAGTTGGTCAGGAAATCCTTCTGCAGCCATTTCACACTGCAGTGCTGCCAAAGGCTCTCAGTACATACAATTTTATTTCTCTACAAGTTCACCAACTCTCACCGAACATCCCCATCAATGATTTCTTTCTTTACTGTACTATTACTCACTTATTTATTGCCATCTTTATTATCACTTGCTTTCCAGAAGTACCTAGAACCTCCTCTAAAAGTGGAGCAACCTAAAGCCCAAAATATAGCAAGAACTAGGCTAAATGGTTAGGTAATAAATTTCCTGTTATAATCTACAGCAGGGTGTTTTAAACTCAGCAAACTTGACACTTGGGGGCTGGATTACTCTTTAAGAGAGACTATTTTGTGCACTGTAGGATGCTTAGAAGTATCCCTGGCCTCTACCCACAAGACGGCAGCAGCACTTCCCTCCCCAGTTGTGACAAAAATGTATCTGGACATTGTCAAATGTCCTCTGTGACCCATAGGGTTACCAGATAAAAGGCAGGATACACACTTAAATTTTAGTTTTAGACAACCAAAAAAAAATGTTTTTTTTTTAAAAATTTAAACATATCCCAAATATTGCATAGATCAGTTATAAAAAATATTTATCTGAAATTCAGATATAACTAAGCATCGTATACTTTTGTTTTAAAGTGGCAATTATACTTGAGTTGGGGGTAAGGTGGGCATTCACACCCCCAGTTGAGAACCACTAATCCAGAATGCTATTAAAACATAAAATAAAAATGAAGTGTTTCAGGCATAATTTTGACATTGCCCTGTATTAAAACATTTAGCTAAATGAGTTATTATTACTATTAATATAATTATTTTGGTATGCTCAAACATGCACAATAGTGGAAAATAAAGCAAAATGTACCACTTAGTTTCATTATGGGGTCTCAGTTCTTGAGGTATTTAGTACTTTGACTGATGGCTGTAAAGACAAGTGGCTCCATTGACTTCAGTTTCTGTAGCATTCATTAGGCTGGAGGCAGGCTTTCTTCAGATATAAAAATGATGGATGGAAATCAGAACCTGATAGTTATTCTTATGGTACAATAGACAGCAGGAATATGTGTTTTCCCTCTGAGTGAAGCCCACACACTCTGCCACGTAAACCCCCAAGTGCACAGACACTGAACCATTTAATCTGCTCAGGGCCTATGTCACCTAATCCTGCAGTTGATATAATCATCTTCAGACATTTTACAGGTCTCTAGACAACACAGCTGAGGAAGATAAAAAGACAAGGTGAACTTGTGTTTGCCCTCTCATTAAATTTTGCAAGTTGCTATGTTTAAGTTTCTATTTTATGGACCACTTAGGCAACTATTAACCTTTAAAAATACATTAGCATTTTTATTTCGGACTTTCAAGAAGACATGAAAACAGAAATAAATGATGATGGGGAATTCTGACTTACAAATCGATATTGAAATGTTCAAAACATGTTTTTCCTCCTACCATATTAAGGCAATATTCCAAATAATCCACCTATTCTAGTTCTCTTTTAAAAATGGCTATACCTTGTTGGTACAAATTAATCTGATTGCAGTAAACACCTGAGGTTTATTGAAATACAATGTTAGGGAAGAACTACTGATGTTATATTACTTCTAAATTGAAAGATGATGAAGACTTAAATGAGCAGAGGGTGACTCATTTATGCACAATAAAATTGAATCTATTTGCCTTATAAGATGATAATTAAATAAAATTTTATTAGACCTTTTAAATTTTCATTTTAAAATTTGCATTGGCTAGAAACTGTCTTCTATAACATGGGTACTTTAGTCAGATAATGATTGAAAAACATAAAATTGTTTTAACAACATTATACTAGTTATCAAAATGTTCTTTTGGCCAGCAGAACTGAGAAGATATGATACTTTTTGTATCAGTCTTTGAACATTTAAAACATTTTTTAAAATACATGTACATCATTTTTAAGGACATTTCTGGCCTCATGATTTTTTACTTTATTTTTTTCAAATTTGGTGCCAATCTTAGACTTTGGGCACTAAAATGGTAACTTGCAGTTTGAATAGTTCCTTACAGATTTTGGTATTAAGAATCTATAATACACCAAGCTAACTGCACATGGAGCAGGAATGAAATCTGTTGTACTGTGTGTCCTTCTTACCTAGCACTTTCATGCATGTTATAATGAGCATCAAATGCAACTTCAAATTTAAATATAAAATTTCTAACCACATCTGCCTGCAATGAACATGATGTGTTCTATGTGTTTGTGATACAAAGATGACTAAAACAGGGCCCTATAGGCTGAAAGGTTTGGAAAAGAGAGAAGGAAATTGAAAGTCTTCTTTTCTTTCTATTAATGATTGTTTGGAACTGGGAAGTGAAGAATTGAAGAACAGGTGCCAGAGAGAGGAAAGAAGACTAAATAAAGTACAGGGTGATTCACTGCATGCTTATGGTTATATATTCTATTTCTTAAAGTACGACATAAGAGAGCCAGAGCTTTCTATTCTGCAAGCTTTTTGCTCTGCAAGCTTTTTACTCTGCAAGCTATGTCTCCATTAGAAAATTTGATAGTAAAATATGAGACATTGCCCAACCTTATGGCTGAAGCAAGAGGAGATTAAAAAAAAAGGAGTAATTGTCAAGTAGTATATAGGGTGAGAAAGCACTAATTCTGAAATAAGAAACAGCCAAGGTATTTAAGCTAGTTGTAGAGGCAATGGTTTGGGATGAGAGGAGTCCGCAACACTGTTTCATAGTTTCACTGCAGAAACAGTCCGTATTAAGGAAAAAGTCAACTGAAAGAAATGTTTCCCTAAATGCACTGGTAAGAAGCTAAGAGTCCAAGATAGCTGCTGATTATGACTAGAGGCTAGCTCAGATGAGGCATGTAACTCTGCTTCTCACGCTTGTCTACCCTCAGCTTCAGCTAAATTGTTGCAGGAAATGAACTGAAACAAGGCTTTGGCCGCTCCAGTGCTAAGTGGCAAATGACTGCCAGGTAATAGTAATAAAGTTTGGAGATTCATAGGATAAATGGTTGAATAACTATCATAAAATGGAAAAGTGTGGTCATGACAACAGGTGAGATATTTTATTTACTCCCTGGAATCATAAGACTGTCAGTGTGATTTAATTTAGGGGACCAGTAGCAATTTCTGGCTGTGGTATTTTTAGTTTTACTATATTATACCCCTAGACACTAATGATTTGTCTGATCACTTTACTTAATTGAGAGGAAATTTAGAGAACTATTGTGGTACAACTGAGATGTATAAAACTTAATCTGTTTTCCTAAAAAATTTGATACAATATCAACTTCTTAAATGAGTTTAAAAGGCAAATAAAATCACCACTGTCTTAAATTTAGAAAAAGTCCAAGTTTATTTTGACTTAGAAAATATTTCATAAAAATCATAAATGTTATGTCCTTACGTATATATATATATATATATATATATATATATTTTTTTTTTTTTTTTTTTTTTTTTTTTTTTTTTTGCGGTACGCGGGCCTCTCACCGCTGCGGCCTCCCCCACCGCGGAGCACAGGCTCCGGACGTGCAGGCCCAGCGGCCACGGCTCACGGGCCCAGCCGCCCCGCGGCACGCGGGATCCTCGCGGACTGGGGCACGAACCCGCGCCCCCCGCACCGGCAGGCGGACTCCCAACCACCGCGCCACCAGGGAAGCCCCTGTCCTTATATTTAAATTTCTGAGTTTGAATCCTCAGAGTTTTATTTAGTGTGCTGGATGCTGCCACATTAGAAATGAAGGCCACATAGAAGTGATGAGGTGATGCATTTTCTCCTTGGAAACTTTTAAACCTTGAACACAAAAACATTCTGAAAATTTATCATTGTTTAGTTTTGGTCCAAAACATTCAATATGGCTTTAATTGGCTTTCAAAATCTCCAGCACAAAGTAGAGTGGTGGCAGAAGTAAATTGTTTAAAGGAAAAATACAGACTGTGCTGAAATGCACAGTCTAATCTTCAAGAAATATTGTATTCCAAGCACAACATAGTTTTGTCTTCATATTACCTTTGCTTCATTTTGATTTAAAAATGTGTTTCTTCCATTTTCCATAGAATATAAATAGCTTCAGAAATTTAAAGTTAAAAGAAACTTGTAGCCAACAGTACTTTTTCTGCAAGAGTTCAAATTTGTTATTTAAAGGAACAGTGAACTCTTAAAAGTTTATCCCTCATCAAGTTCTTTGAGATAGTGTTTATTCACAAGTTACTGAAAATGGTACAAGGATATGAGTCTCTAATGCAAAAACACTTCTATTGAGAAGACTGTTGGTAACCTCCATGTTGGCTCTAAGATTATGTCCAGCCCTAAACATCTGTGCTGGAAAGGACAAAAGACACCTGGATAGGAGGAAGTTTAATGAAATTTAAAGTGAAGCAGTTGCTTAGAGGGTAGATTTGAAATATTCTTTTAAAAATTACAGGTTTTGAATGCATTCTCCCTGGAAGTTTATCTTACAGTAATACTCCCAATTTAAGTTTGAGATTATAAACTTATACAAATTATTTCCCAACTGATTAATAAAAATGGTATCATATTTTATCAATATATTAATTTTTATTCTCAGAACTTTTTTATACTATTATCTCATTTAATCTAATGAAACTCCTCACAAATGTTGGGCAGTTGTTTTTTACCACCTGAAACATGAGAAAACTTATGAAAATATATTGACTGACTTAAGTCTTCATTGATAGATACTTTTCCTATATATATTCTGTCTATTTTGCCCTGTGTATGCAAAAACTTAGTTTTATAAGATGTCAAAAACAAAACAATTTTCTAGATATGGTAATGTAGTAGTGCTGTCTTCCTCTGTTAGGTATGAAGGGTGCTTTCTCCTGAAATTACATCAGTTTCATTACCCATGCAGTAGCTGCTCCTTCCAGCCTCTGCAGCTTAAAGATTTCAGCTTCCAAGAACAGAACAGAGCAGCCATTTTGGCTTCCTATAATGCCACGTTGTATTGCTCAGTCATATGATATTCTAGCCTAGACCCCTTCAACCCAACAATGCTATTTATGTGAACTTGGGCTAATTACTTTATTTCTCTGTGCTTCCCTTTTTCGTTTGTAAAATAATACTTGTCCCATGGAGAGTTGTGAGAATTAAAAAACTTAGTATAGGCAAGATTTCTAGAACCTAGTAAGTAATCAATAAATATGAGTTATTATT
Organism: Pseudorca crassidens; assembly: GCF_039906515.1. NCBI lineage: Eukaryota > Metazoa > Chordata > Mammalia > Artiodactyla > Delphinidae > Pseudorca > Pseudorca crassidens. The sequence goes on from NC_090297.1 coordinate 91,399,886, forward strand.
ATTATTACTAACATTTAATTTAGAAACATGATCATCTTAAGAACACTCAGAATAGTAATTGTCATTTTTCTTTCATACATTTACATGAATTTTCTTATGGAACCCTCATAATAATCATATTTGTAATTACTAATCCTTATTCCATTTTACAAATGGGCAAACAGAGATCTAAGAGCGGTTCATTAAAATTGTTCTGGGTCACACAAACTAGTAAATAGTGAAGTCTGTATTATAAACTCATGGAGTCTGACTCCAGAGCCATAATCCTTGAACTGTGTAATAGATGACTCCTTATATATTTCACATCGGGTTCTCTCTCCTCTTGACTTTCAGACACACACTGAAATTATTTTCTCATGTAAATTGTTAAAGGTGTCCTTTACTGCATTCATTGTTTGAGAGAAAATTCTAGCTCGTAATTTTATATTTCATTGTTCCAAGGTTTCTGAAGAGACAAGCATGCCAACAAGGCCAAGTTAGACTGGATTATTTTGTGACCATATAAATATTAGACAGCCAGGTGAATGTCAGAACACATCAACTAGGGTCTCCACTACTTGGAAACTCAATTATTTTAAAATAATTTTTAAATTAATTATTTTTTTATTGGCTGCACCATGAGATTGTGGGATCTTATTTCCCTGACAGGGGATTGAACCTGTGTCCCCTGCAGTGGAAGCGAAGAGTCCTAACCACTAGACCACCAGGGAACTCCCAGAAACTCAATTCTTTAATTCACCCAGAAGAAAAGTTCTGTTTTATGACACAGTTTTGTCCTCAAGCTATACATTTGTCTAGTTAAACATAGAAAGGTTATACAACTTTTTCCCATACTCCCTATTTCCTTAAATATCCTGTCTGACAGTCATACAGTAGTATCATAAATTATGTATTTTCATAATTCAGTAAAAAATCAGTATGCTGCATAATTTGAAATCTACTGCTCTAACATTATTCAGCCCTGACTTTTTAGTTCCAACTAGAATTAACGTATATTAGTGAAATTATAATGTGGTGTGCTTACTCTTTTTTTTCAGTTGAAATATAGTTGATGTACAATATTAGTTTCAGGTGTATTACATAAGGATTTGATGTTTGCATACATTATGATATGATCACCACAATAAGTCTAGTAACCCTCTGTCCCCTTACAAAGTTATCACTGTATCATTAACCATATACCTTATGCTATATAATACATCCTCATGATTTATAATAAATATTTATTATATAAATAATGACTTATTTATTAAATAATTCCTTTCACATATTTCAGTCACCCCACCATGCCCCTCCCTTCTGAAAACCACTAGTTTATTCTCTGTATCTATAAGTCTGTTCTCATTTTGTTTTGCTTTGTTTTTTAGATTCCACATATAAGTGAGATCATGTAGCATTTATCTTTTTCTGTCTGATTTATTTCACTTAGCATAATGCTCTCTAGATCAACACATGTTGTGGCAAGAGACAAGATTTCATTTTTTTTATGGCTGAGTAATATTTCACTGTGTACATACATATATATATATATATATATATACACACACACACATACACCACATCTTCTTTATCCATTCATCTGTTGATGAACACTTACAATGCTTCCATATCTTGGCTACTATAAATAGTGCTGCAATGAAAATGGAGCGCATATATCTTTTTGATTTAGTGTTTTTGTTTTCTTTGAGTAAATAACCAGAAGTGGAATTGCTGGATCATATGGCAATTCTACTTTTATTTTATTTTTTTGAGAAATCCCCATTCTGTTTTTCATAGTGGCTACACCAATTTACAATCCTATCAATAATGCACTAGAGTTACTTTTTCTCCACATCGTCACCAACATTTATTGTTTCTTGTCTTTTTGATGATAGCCATTCTTACAGGTGTGAGGTGCTATGTCATTATGATTTTGATTTGCATTTCCCAGGTGATCAGGATGTTGAGAATCTTTTCATGTGCCTGTTGGCCATCTGTATGTCTTCTCTGGAAACATGTCTATTCAGGTCCTCTTCCCATTTATTAATCAGTTTGTTTTGTTATTGAGTTGTGTGAGTTCTTTGTGTATTTTGGATATTAATTCCTGATTGGATATGTCATTTGAAAATATCTTCTCCCATTCAGTATGCTGCCTTTTCATTTTGTTAGTGGTTTCCTTCACTGTGCAAAAGCTTTTTAGTTTGATGTAGTCCCATTTGTTTTTGTTTCCCTTGCCTGAGGAGACAAATACAAATTATTATTTCTAAGACTCATGTCAAAAGGCAGGTTGCCTACACTTTCTTCTAAGAGTTTTAGGTCTTACATTTAAGTTTTTTCTTTTTTTTTCTTTGTATATGGTATGAGAAAGTAGACAATTTTGCTTCTTTTGAATGTAGTTGTCTAGTTTTCTCAACACTATTGAAGAGGCTTTTTTCCCCATTTTATATTCTTGCCTCTTTTATGATACATTGATTAATCATGTAGGTGTGGGTTTACTCCTGAGGTCTCTATTCTGTTCCATTGATCTGTGTCTTTGTAGTATAGTTTAAAATCAGGATGTGTGAGCTTCCAGTTTTTGTTCTTTCTCAAGATTGTTGGGCTACTTTGAGTCTTCTGTGCTTTCATACGAATTTCAGAATTATTTGTTCTAGTTGTATGAAAAAATACCATTGGTATTTTGATAGGGATTGAATTGAATCCAAGGATTACCTTCTGTAATATGGTCATTTTAACAATATTAATTCTTCCAATCCATGAGCACAGTATATCTTTTCATTGGCTTGTGCTGTCTCCAATTTGTTTCATCAATGTCTTATTTTTTTTGAGTATAGGTCTCTTACCTCCTTGGTTAGATTTATTCCTAGGTATTTTATTCTTTTTTATGAAATTGTAAATAGGGTTATTTTCTTAATTTCTCTTTCTGGTAATTCATTGTTAGTGCATGGAAACACAACAGATTTCTCTATATTAATTTTGTATTGACACTTTAATGAATTCATTGAGTTCTTATAATTTTTTTGGTGGTATCTTTATGATTTTCTATATATAGTGTATCATCTGCAGTGACAGTTTTACTCTTTCCTTTCCAATTTGGATTCCTTTTATTTCTTTTTTGTTTGATTGTTATTGCTAGAACTCCCAGTACTATTTTGAGTAAAAATGGTTAAGAGTGAGCATCTTGTCTTGTTCCTGATATTAGAGGAAAATGTTTTCAGCTTTTTATTGCTGAGAATGATATTGGCTGTGAGTTTGATATATATGGCTTTTATTATGTTGAGGTATGTTCCCTCTATACCTACTTTGTTCAGAGTTTTTATGATATGTTGAATTTTGTCAAAAGCTTTTTTCTGCATCTATTGAGATGATCATATAATTGTTATTTAATTTGCTAACATGGTGTGTCACATTGATTGATTGATTTCTGGATATTGAACCAACCTTGTATCCCTGGGACAAAGTCCACTTGATCATGCTGTATGATCCTTTGAGTGTACTGCAGAATTTGCTTTGCTGGCATTTTGTTGAGAATTTTTGCATCTATGTTCATTGGTGATATTGGCATGTAATTTTCTCTTATTATGGTGCTTTTGTTGGATTATGGTATCAGGGTGATTCTGGCCTCATAGAATAAATTTAGAAATGTTCTTTTCCGTTCAATATTTTTGGAATAGTTTGAGAAGGATGGGTCTTAATTCTTCTTTTAATATTTGGTAGAATGCACCTGTGAAATTATCTGGTCCTAGACTTTTGTGTGTTGGGAATTTTTGATTAGTGGTTCATTTTCAATTCTGGTAATCGATTTGATCATATTTTACATTTCTCCTTGATTCAGTCTTGGGAGATTTTATGCTTCTAGGAGCATACCCATTTCTTTAGGTTGTCCATTTCATTGGTATGTAATTGTTCATAGTAATGTCTTATAATCCTTTGTGTTTCTGTGGGATCAGTTGTAACTTCTCTTTCATTTATGGTTTTATTGATTTGGGCCCTCTGTCTTTCTTCTTGATGAATCTGGCTAAAGGTTTGTCAATTTTGCTTATCTTTTCAAAGAACCAGCTCTTAGATTCATACATCTTTTCTAGTGATTTTTTTGGTCTCTATTTCATTTATTTCTGCTCGGATCTTTATTATTTCTTTCCTCCCAATAACATGGGTTGTGTTTATTCTTCCTTTTCCAGTTATTTTAAGTGTAAGGTTAGATTGTTTGAGATTTTTTCTTTTTCCTGAAGTAGGGTTGTATTGCTATAAACTACACTCTTAGAACTGCTATTGCTGCATCCCATAGATTTTAGATGATGGATTGTGTTTCAATTTTTCATTTGTCTCCCAGTATTTTTTAATTTCCTGTTTGATTTCTTCAGTGACCCATTTATAGTTAGTAGCATATTTAGCCTCCATGTGTTTGTGTTTTTTGCAGTTTTTCTTGTAGTTATTTCCATTCTCATACCTTTGTGGTCAGAAAAGATGCATGATATGATTTCAATCTTCTTAAATGTATGGAGACTTGTTTTGTGGCCTAGCATGGGTTCTATGTTGGAGAATGTTCCATGTACACTTGAAAACAATGTGTATTCTGCTGTTTTTGGATGGAACATCATATATATATATATATATATATATATATATATATATATAGTCTAATGTGCCATTTAAGGCCAGTATCTCCTTATTGATTTTCTGTCTGGATGATCTGTCCATTGATGTAAGTGGGGTGTTAAAGTCCCCTACTATTGTGATACTGTCAATTTCTCCCTTTATGTTTGTTAATATTTGCTTTATATATTTAAGTGCTCCTATGTTGGGTGCATAAATATTTACAACTGTTATATCTTCTTCTTAGATTGACCCCTTTATCATTATGTAATGTCCTTCTTTGTCTCTCGTTACAGTCTTTGTTTTAAAGTCTATTTTTGTCTGATGTAAGTATTGCTACCACAGCTTTCTTTTTGTTTCTATTTTCAGAAAATAACTTCTTTCATCCCCTCACTTTCAGTCTGTGTGTGACTTTAGATCTGAAGTGAGTCTCTTGTAGGCAATATATATATGTGTCTCAATTTTTTAATTCATTCAGCCACCCTGTCTTTTGATTGGAGCATTTTGTCTATTGAAATTTAAAGTAGTTATTGATAAGTATGTACCTATTACCATTTGTTAATTCTTTTCTGGTTGTTTTTGAGTTCTTTGTTCTTTTATTCTTTTGTTCACTTTCCTTGTGATTTGATGACTATCTTTAGTGTTATGACTGGATATCTTTCTTTTTCTGTTATATGTGTGATTATTTTAAGTTGATGAGCTAAGTTCAAACACATTCTCACAAACCTGCATTTTTACTGCCCTCCCCCCTCCATGTTTAATGTTTCTGACATCATATTTTCCATCCTTTTGTGTATCCCTAAATATTTATTGTGGATATAGATGATTTTATTACTTTTGTCTTTTAATCCTCCTACTAGCTTTATAAGTGCTTGATTTTAATCTACATTTACTGTACGTTTGCCTTTACCAATGATATTTTTTCTTTCATAATTTTTACATTTCTAGTTGTGATCTTTTCTTTTCCACTTAGAGAAGTCCCTTTAACATTTCTTATTAAGCCAGCTATGTGGTGCTGTGGTGCTGAACTCTTTTAGCTTTTGATATTCTGTAAAACTCTTTATCTGTCCTTCAAATATGAGTGATAGCCTTGCTAGGTAGACCATTCTGGGTTGTAGGTTTTTTTTTTCATTTTATCACTTTGAATATATTGTGCCACTTCCTTCTAGCTTGCAAAGTTTCTGCTGAAAAGTCAGCTTATAGGGTTATGGGAGTTCCCTTGTACATAACTAGTTGCTTTTCTTTGCTTTTAGATTATCTCTTTATTTTTTTGCCATTTTGATTATTATATGTTTTGGTATGGGCCTCTTTGGGTTCATTTTTTTGGGGACTTTCTGTGCTTTCTGGACCTGAATGTCTGTTTCCTTTCCTAGATTAGTGAAGTTTTCAGCTATTACTTATTCAAATAAGTTCTTTGCCCCTTTCTCTCTTTTCTCCTCTGAGATTCCTATATTGTGAATATTAGTACACTTGATGTTGTCACAGAGGTCTTGTAAACTATCCTCACATTTTAAAATTCTTTTTTCTTTTGTCTGTTCATCTTGGGTGATTTCCACTAATGTCTTGCAGTTTGTTCATCTGTTCCTCTCTATCATCTAATCTGTTGATTTTTTTTCTAGTGTATTTTTTATTTCAGTTATAGTATTCATCTCTGTTTGGTTCTTTATATTTTCTAACTCTGTTAAAATTCTCACTGTGTTCATTCATTCTTCTCTTGTGTTCATTGAGCCTCTTTATGATCATTATCTTGAACTTTTTATTGAGTTGATTGCTTATCTGCAGTTCACTTAATTCTTTTTCTAAGGTTTTATCTTCTTCCTTCATTTGGAACATATTTCTCTGTCTCCTCATTTAGCCTAATTGTTTGTGTTTATTTCTATGTATTAAGTAGGTTGGTTACATTTCCTGATCTTGGAGAAACAGTCTTATGTAGGAGACAGTCTATGGAGCACAGAAGCACACTCTCCTCTGGTCACCAGAGCTACATTCTATAGTGGTGCCCCCTATGTGGGCTATGTGGGACCTTATGTTGTGGCAGGGCCAACAACTGAGGGCACACTGGTAGGTGGGACTGGTCCCCAGGCCAGTTGGCTTCCAGGCCTTTCCTTGTGTTGTGGCTGCTGGCCCACTTTTGAGTGGGCCAGGGTCCTGGTATGACTGGCTGTGGGACCTGGGGCTGGTGGTTGAGGCTGGTGCTGGCCTACTCATGGGTGGGTAAGCCCCTACTGCTAATAAACTAGATGAGACCTCCCAAATGGCACTTGCCAGTACCATTGTTCTCCTGGTAAGATGAGCTCCCCAAAAATGGCTGCCATCATGTCTATATACACAGGGGGAATTGCAGTTGCCTCGTGCCTCTCTGGGATGTTCTAGCAAGTGAGTCTAACCCAGGCTCCTTTCAAATTACCACCTCTGCACTGGAACTTGGAGTGTGTGAGATTTTGCACACACCTTTTAAGAGGAGAGTCTCTGTTTCCTACAGTCCCCCAGCTCTCCTGTATCTAAGCCCCACTGGACTTCAAAGCCAGATGTCCTGGGGGCTTGGCTTCCTGGTGTAGTACCCCCCAGGCTGAGGAGCCTAATATGGGGCTTGGACACCTTGCTTCTCAGGGAGAACCTCTAAAATAGTGATTATCCTCCCAATTGTAGGTCACCTCCCCAGGGGTATAAGTCTTGACTATTCTGCATCACTGTCTTTCCTAGCATCTTGTTTTGGTTCCTTCTTTGTATTTTTAGTTGTGGAAGATCTTTCCTGCTATCCTTCAGGTCATTCTCATTGATAGCTTCTCTGTAAATGGTTGCAATTTTGGTGTGCTCATGGGAGGAGGTGAGCCCAGGGTCTTCATACTCTACCATCTTGGCCACACCTCTGTGCATACTCTTTTTAATGTCAGCTTGTGATCATGACTAAGGGAAAAGTGATTATTACTTAGGAAACCATTAGTGTGCATTTCCTTTACATGTACTTAAATCTAGGATAAATGCTTAATATGTCTCTGGAATAGTATCTGATCTCACCTAATACACAAAGGGCAAGACACACTCCCTTTTAATTGGGAAGCAGAAAGATAAATCTGCTTCAATATCATCTCTTGAATTAGAACAGAGAGATTGCTTCAATAATTTAACATTTTTTCTTCTAACTTTAAAGTAAAATGGTGTCATGATGCCAAAAAATTGTATTTAAAAGCCTATTTGCATAGCATATGCTAAGCATACATTTTGAGTTTTATGAATTTACTTCATTTAGAAAAGCTTTTGGAATTCTTATTAGACTATCAAAGTGTTCAATTCCTTTTGCCCTTTTTGCTAACTGATGAGTCCCATAAATATTGAACCCCATGAATTGTACTGATTATAGTCTCTGTGCTCAGAATTCTTACTCTTAATTAAGTGGTGATGCTCATAAATTTCTAACCATGAATTTTCCAGGAAGCCACAGTTAGAATGTTTATCAGCCAATCAGATCTCTTAATTTTCTCTCTTGTTTTATAAAATAAAATGTTGCTGCTATATAACATTGAATGTGATGGATACAGAGTTGTTTGTTTGGCCTCCTTTGTTTTTGTAAGCACTAATATTTTGGAAGATAAATAGTACTTGATGCTTCATTTACTTTGATTGTTTTTAATCTCAAGGTACTTTGGAAAGTTTATTATGCTGTAAAGCTTGAGTTAGCTACAGCTTTTCTGTTCTGATCCAAATAAGCAACAATCGTCAGAACATCAGTAATTCAGAAACATTGTGTCATGGGTATAGCAACAGAACCATTTCAGAATGAAACTAATTATTGATTATCCCCAGGGCTTCTAAGATCAAGTATGCCTCAGTAGAGTTAATTATGCCCTCAGTTCTGCAGAGTTTTTTCAATGGCAGGTTCAATTGACTTAGAAAAACTATTGCTTTGTAAGATTTGCAGATGAGTCAATTAGATGCTCATTAATTGGGTGTCCATTGAAAATGTGGTGGTGCCCAGTAGGGAAATGGTCTACTCCAATGACTAATGTATATTAATGTCAGCATTAATGACCTTTGAGCTTTTCCCCATGTATCCATGGGAAAACAAATCAAAGAACCATTCAAGGAAAAATAGATTTTGCTGAATAGGTATGTTTTTCTGTTTAGAGATTAACATTGCTTATTGATGCAACAAAACTACAAAATTTCAGGGTAACATTAATAGTTATCCTTAACTGAATAAAACTAAGTGCTGGAAAGGTCATAATTAATTTTAAGAGTGTTGTATTTTCAATGTTTTTATTAGGTAGGTGATTTTAGTCTCCTTAAGGAAGTATGTTTTATTCCCAATATATAAGAATTTTCAACATATATGAATTATATTCAAAATATAAGAATTAAAACATTTTCCATTTTAAATAAATTAGATGGATGGATGGATAGATAGATAGATAGGTTTGAGTCCTTTATTATCTTTATACCTGATAGTTTATCACCAAATAATTTTTTACTTTCCAAGGTCAAATTCAAAACATAAAAACAAATGAAGACTTTGTAGTGGGTTTAGGCTTAAATGTAGTTGACTCTATCCCAGAGTGTTTCACAGTATATGACTAGGGCATAGTAGCATACAGTAGCTTTTTCACCCACTTAGACATCTTTGGCCTTACTCTATTGGTATAAGATGGTTTTCTGTGTATTACTTCTATCTTGATGATTTTCTGAAGCTTGCATGTTTGTTTTGCAAATATTTTCTGAATTGACTACAAAGATGATACTATTATTGATGGTTAACGTTGGTCTTCTTTCTGGCCTCAGAATTTCAAAGAGAGTGATCCTTATTTTCTCTACTATCTGTCAAAGCAAATGTTGAAAAAAAAATGAGATTGGCCTTTATTCTAGATCACTCATTACTTCACTTAAAACTGGATTAGCTCTTGCAAACCTAGCCATAAAGACCAAGTCATTGTTTATGTTTTACTTTTTTATATTTTACCTTTTGACTCTTCATTTATTTCTCCTACCCTCTCACCCTCCACCTCTGGCAACCAACAATCTATTCTCTGTATTTATGTGCTTGTTTTTTGTTTGTTTGTTTTGTTTATCATATTCCACATATAAAAGAGATTGTATGGTATTTGTCATTTATCTTTCTCTGACTTGTTTCACTTAGTATGATGCCCTTGAGGTTCATTCATGTTGTCCCAAATGACAAGATTTTATTTTTTTATGACTGAATAATACTCCATTGTATGCATATACCACATCTTCTTTATTCATCCATCCATCCATGGATGGACACAGGTTGTTTCCATATCTTGGTTATTGTAAATAATGCTGCAATGAATATGAGAGTAAAAATATCTTTTTGAGCTAGGGTTTTCATTTTCTTTGAATAAATATCCAGAAGTAGAATTGTTGGATCATATGGTAGCTCTATTTTTAATTTTTTTTGAGGACTCTTCACACTGTTTTCCCTAGTGGCTGCTCCAAGTTATATTTCCACCAACAGTGCACAAGGGGTTCCCTTTCTTCACATCCTGGCCAATACCTGTTATTTCTTGTCTTTTTGATAATAGCCATTCTAACAAGTGTGAGTTGACATCTCATTGTGGGGTTTTTTGTTTTGTTTTGTTTCGTTTTTTTGCGGTATGTGGGCCTCTCACTGTTGTGGCCTCTCCCGCTGTGGAGTAACAGGCTCCGGATGCACAGGCTCAGCGGCCATGGCCCACGGGCACAGCCGCTCTGCGGCATGTGGGATCCTCCCAGACCGGGGCACGAACCCGTGTCCCCTGCATCGGCAGGCGGACTCTCAACCACTGCGCCACCAGGGAAGCCCAACATCTCATTGTGGTTTTGATTCACGTTTCTCTGATGATTAATGATGTTAAACATTCTTTTCATGTACTTGTTTGCCATCTGTATGTCTTCTATGGAAAAATGTCTATTCAGGTCCTCTGACCATTTTTAATCAGATTTTTTTTTGCTACTGAGTTGAACAAGTTCTTTATAGATTTTGGATATTAACTCCTTATCAGATATATGATTTGAAAATAGTTTCTCCCACTTAGTAGGTTGCCTTTTTATTTTGTTGATAGTTTCCTTTGCTGTGCAGAAGATAATTTGCTGTAGTCCCACTTGTTTAGTTTTGCTTTTGTATAAATAGTATTAAGGAGCTTATTGAATTAAATTGTCTAATTTCTCAAGGGTTAATAAAAATTTAAGAACTTTCCCTTTTCCTCTTTAAGCACATGGTAATTAAAATAATAGAATTATGCTATGTCCTTATTTATGAAACTTATTCTGAATTGCTAATATACTTTGCTGAGTAAATTTTTATCCCTACATTACTGCTATTAATTTGAGACAGTGTGGAAGTAGCACAATCTGATTTTCAAGAAGAATCTCTGTAATTAGTATAATTATAGTCTAAAAGAACCATATAATAAAATATTGAATTAGGTGAAGAGGAGAAAATATCTAGATAAAAAGTTGGCCTGTAATGTATGTAAGAATGGACCTAAAATTTTTCAAAATATCTTATATTTTGAAAGCTTTATTTAAATTTCTTTGTGGAATTCAAAAGAAACAAACTAGATATACGTGATCCAGCAATCTAATACAAACCTAATATTAGTTTTGCACCTATGGGCAAAATAATTTTAAAAAGCATAGATATCAATATATGATTAGGTCAATATTTATATCACACAAAAATATACCTATGCTGAAGGAATACAGAATAGAGATTCAACCTCCCTACACAAAATCAGGCCTGCAGAATTGGTCTGAGAGATTTTCCCTAATATCACCTTTCAGAATTTTTCAGAGATTTATTTTTTTCCTCCCATGAATGCCATTGGTGGCTATAGATTTACAACAGTCCTGGTAAGTGTAGCATCAATATTTCCTAAAGTATGTTCCCCTCAACAGTATTTCCAATTATGATAAATGATGGAAGAAATGTGATCACATTTTGAGAAACAATGAATTTAAAAAATCAAATATATTTATTTACCGTAGGTCTTCTCTAGGCCTATACTTTTACCACTGCCCAGACTTAGATTAAGAACTTAGAACTCTTTAATTCCATACATTCCTTCCCATGTGTTATCTTACTGTATTCCTGTATTTTAATTTTGTATATATTTTAAACCTCTCAAAACATTGAGATTGTTTTCATCAATGTTACTTCTTATTTACCCATACATCTCCTCTATTGTAGTCTCCCTTCCTGCATTGCCATATTTTCTGGGGATAATTTAGCTTTTGTTCTAGGAATTCCCTTTGATATTTCTTTTAAGTTTGTAGGCAAAACATCTTTCAATTTGTTTACCTGTAAACATCTTTACATAGCTATCATTTTGAAGGATATTTTCAAGAAACTTAGAATCTAGGTCGGCCCGTATGTTCTTTCAGGTCTTTAAAAAAATTCATTCTGTTTTCTTTTGGTTTCTGTTGTTCTGATTGAAAAGTTAGCCTTCAGTTTTACTCTTCCTATTTAACAGAGTTATGCCTTTATTTTTCTCTGGCTACTTTTAGACTTTTTGTTTGTTGCTGGTTTTCAGCAGTTTTCTGTTTGTTTGTTTTTTTAATGATGTAACTAGGTGCAGAGGTCCTTTTATATCTCCTTCTTGCCTTTGTAGAGCTTCCTTAATTTGTAGTTTAATTTTTTTCTGCCAGTTGTGAAAATTCCCAGTTGCTTTTCTTGTATTGCTTCTGCCCCTTCTCTCACTCATCCCATTCAAAGATCACATTACAGCTATATTACAAATTTTACCCATGTCTCATACATTGGGTGTTTCTTATAATTCTTTTTTTCTCTGTGTGTTTTACATTGGACATTTTTACTCACCTAAAGGTCAGTTCACTAGTTTTATACTTGTTCAATGTGTGGTTAAATCTATCTGTGAAGTCATTTATTGTAAATATTGTAATTTTCAATTCCAAAATATGCATTATTTTCTGGTGATATTCTCCATCTTGTCATATATTTTAGCCAACATACTAATCACAGTAACTTTAAAGTCTGTGTATGGTAACTCCAATTTTTTTCTCTTGGATTTGACCATTTGCTTCTGTTTTTTAGTTTGTTTCTTTTGCTTTTTTGTGGATTTTTTTGCATACTTGTTACATTTTAACTAAATTCTGGAGATTGTATTTGAAATTCAGAGCTTCAGGATGATACTACCTTCCTCAAAAAGAAGATGTAATTTTTAAAGAATTCCTGTCAGGTAGTTAGAGAAAAGCAAATAACCTTGATCCAACAAGGTTTGATATAATCTGAGACTGAATTTCAGTCATCCTGAAGAACTTGTCTATTTCCAATTTTCCTTTACTCCTAGAGTTCCTCCAGAACTTTCAAATAACAACCTGATATTTCCAAAATATCCCCTAATTGGTGAGCCCCGAACAGGTTTTTTTTCTCCTCCCTGGCCATGCAATTGCCAGCAACTCTGAACTGCTATTTTCTGTTTGTTCCCTTAGTTTCTTCCATTAAAATTGGCAAATTCTTAAGGGGAAAATGCAATGTAATTTTTCCTTTTTCTTTGAGATCTTTGTTTCTCCTGGAGTCTAGCTGACTCAGTTGTTCTCTGCTGCTTACAAAAGCTGTGTGTGTGTGTGTGTGTGTGTATGTGTATGTATGTGTGTGTGTTGTATTTGTTCAATTTTTAGTTGTTCCCACAATGATGCTTGTTTTCTGATATAGGCTATTTCTTCATAGATGGGAGGAATCAAGGGTATATTAGATGAATCCAAGGACTCATATGGTTTGAATGCAAAGTGTGAGAAAAAAATGAAATTAAAGATGATCTCAAGATTTCTGGCTTGAGCCACTTAAAGAATGGACTTGTCATTAAATGAGATATGGGAAAATACAAGTGCTGCAAGTTTTGAGCAGAGAATTAGTTATAACAACTGAAGCTCAAGAATAGGAACTGGACAAGCGATATGAATATAGGAGTCATTAGCCTGCTGAGAAAATTTAAAACATGTGACTAGAAGAGATTACCAAGGATGTGAATATAGATAGAGAAGAGAAACATGGACTGAACCCCAGGGTATTTTAATATTCAAAAATTAAGGAGGACTTCCCTGTGCTTGGCCAATTGCCTCTGGGAGCCAGCAGTCAGTGGCCCTCACCAGAGACCCTCCAGCAGGCCCAGGGGCACAAAAGTGGCTGAAAATCCAGCACATACATAAGCAAGTTAAAGGATTTAATATGAAGCACAGAAGCAGATAATGCCAAAAAGCAAGCAGTAGTTGGTACACATTTAATGAGTGGGGCAGCATTTCCTTCTCCCACTGCTGCTGAGGTGGTAGAAATTAGTTGAATTCAGTATGAAATGGAATACACCAAAGGTATTGGTCAGCGAATTGAAGGTCCTGGAAAAATTAAAGGTAGCACCACCAAATGCTGACCTTGAACAAGGATTCTGAGAAGGAGCTTCAAATGCTTGTGTGATTATGCAGGTCCCAGGGAGAATTGTTGTATCAGGAAATAATGAAGACATTCCACTTTCAAGACCAGCAGATCTTGAACTTATGCAGTCAACCCCCTTTAAACCACTGGCACTAAAAACACCACCTCCTGTGCTTATGCTAAGTGAAAGACCACTAGATTTTATGGATTTAGAAAGACCTCCTCCAACCCCTCAAAATGAAGAAATCCATGCAATTGTCAGGCTAAAATGAGAGTGCTCTATGAGTTAAAATGCTGTTTGCCAAAATGGACAGCTGGTCAGAACTGACTCCATGTATAGTATTTCAAATATAGGTACAATGGTTGAAGGAACTTCAGATGACATGACTGTTGTAGATACAGCTTCATTAGGACGACAGATAATCAAACTAAATAGATGTCTACAACTTCTGGAAGCAGAGAACAAAGAAGGTTCTAAAAGAGAAATGGTCACATATTCCATTACCATAGCATTCTGGCTGCTTAAGAGCTGGCTCTGGTTTTGCCGCTAGAGGTAACCTCAACTCTCAAAAGTATTGTCTCAACAGCTGGAAATATAAAGAATTTGTGAACAAACAAACAAACAAACAAAACGTTAGGGAGAGATGAAGGAATCAGCAAAGAGCCTGAAGATATGCAACCAAAATGAAAAGGGGAAGACAATGAGAATGTGGTGTCCAGGAAACCATAGAATAAAATATTTTAAGAAGAGAATGAACAACTGTATTATATGCTGCTGCTAGGTCAACAATAATAGAAACTTGGCCATTAGATTTAGAAACATAAATATTATTGATGGCTTTTAGAAAAAAACATTTTCAAGGAGAAAAAAAAATCCCTCTATTTGGAGTTGGTTTAAAAAAGAAATTGAGGGGATTATTTGGAAGCAATAAGTGTAGACAACTGTGCAAGGAATTTTGCTGCAAAAAGAAACAAAAAATTATCTCAGTAAAAAGAAAGAAAAGAAATAAAAGTGGGCTAGAAATAAAAATGTTAGGCAAGTTGTGTATCAGCCAAAGGGGAAGAGGCAGTCAAGACTGTTGTTCAGTTGTTTTTATGTTTTTGTTTTTTAATAAACTTTATTTTTAGAGCAGTTTTAGTTTCAAAGCAAAATTGAGGGGAAGGTAATGAGATTTCCTATATCCTCCTCTGCCTGCACATATGCACAGCCTCCTGCATTACCAACATCCCCAACAAGAGTGGTACATTTGTTACAATCGATGAACTTACATTGATATATCATTATCACCCAAGTCCACAGCTTACATTAGGATTCACTCTTGGTGCTGTACATTCTACCGGTTTGGACAAATGTATAATGACATGCCTCCACCATTATAGTATCATACAGAGTACTTCCACTGCCCTAACAAGCTTCTGTGCTCTGCCTATTCATCCCTCTCTCCCCACTAACCCTTGGCAACCACTGATATTTTTACTGTCTCCACAGTTTTGCCTTTTCTAGAAGGTCATATTTATAGTTGGAATCTTACAGAATGTAGTCTTTTTAGATTGAGTTTATTTTGTTTTAAAAGGAAAAATAAAAACGTGTCAGCTAATGGTAGAAGAGGGAGATGATCATGTAAGGCAGAGGAGAGAAAGACATATAATATTTTTATGGAGCCACTAACAGACACATTATTCACTCATTTAATTCTCACAAAACACTTTAAAGTAGATATTATTACTGTTATTATTACTGAAATTTTATATATGGAAAGAGGGAGGTTCTGTAATGTATTCAGTTCTACCAGTTTTGGAAACTGTATTTATCTTTTTAATTTTTTCTAGGATCCAAGAATTTTTTAATTGGAATTTATTATTATTATTACAATTATTATTCATTGTGAGCTCCAAGTTCCAGTGCTTCCTTTCTATCTTATATGTAGAGGAGATTTTAACTCTCTTTCCCAAATGGATTTATTCTCCCTCACCCTTGTTCCCCAACTCTTCCTTCTCTATTTCACAAAAATGGTTGCTACAGTTATAGAATATTCAACATTGAATGGGGTTTAGGAATCATTTAATCCAGTGCCTTTATATAATACAACACACTTTGCAGACTCAGAAATATTGCTATGGTTGTAGAACTGGGACTGAAATCCCAGCTTGAATCCCAATCCAGTTTGTTTTCCTTTATGACGTGTTTCCTTGCCTCATGTCTTAGAAACTGAATTTGACCTTCAAGAGCCCAGCCTGCTTCCAGAGTCCACTGTTTTAAGCACTCTGCCTACATTGGGCTCATTGTCACTTGCAGACATTTATTCCTGTCATAACTCTCGGTGTATTCTAGGGTCACCTAAATATTCCCTCTATTGCCTTTTATTTTCTTGACCTCATCTTCTACAATGACCTTTTCCTGGACACTATTTTAGTCAATTACTCCATGATCATAATCTAGTCATTGATAGTCTAACTCACTTCTCACCTCACAATCTTATTCTCAACTTTCCTAGTCTTTGAGCTGGAAAGATAGGAGGCTGTTGTCAGAATCCTCTCACAGTTCTTGACCACACTAGAACCTCCTGGTTATTGTTCTTTATATGTTTCACTCTCTCTCAACCCCTTGTGCCTTTCTTTCCCTCCTTACCTGACTTAGATTTCATGGTCCTGTCGGTGTCACAATCATTACCTCACGTACAGTCTCTATCTCCTTATAACATCTACCATACTCAACAGGAAAAATCTCATCCCCAATTGAATCCAGCTTTATTACCTTTCACTCTACACCCTAGAAGCTGCGGAAGGTCTGGCTGCAGAAACATACAGCCGTAGTGCTTGACTACTTTTGAAATTATTGACAATTAAGTACAGGTGTAACCTTAAGTTTCCCCGGCAATGCTCTTACACTTTCCCATGCCATTTCACCCTCTCACTCTCCAAGAAAACAATTTCATACTTTGCCTTCCAGTATGCCTTCCTTCCTCCTCACATTTAGTTTATGATCTTGTTTTCTATTTCACTGGGAAAAGTAGTAGAAATCAGAGCACTTCCACACTCTACTACAAGCAAGCTCAATTTGCATCTCTACCCATCTATCTATCTGCCCTCATTTTCAACTGATGAATTTTCCTTGCTCCAAAATATTGAGAACCTCTCTATCTGTGTGCTTGATCATCACACTTCTTGTCTACTCAAGAATATTCCTAGAATTTTGCCCTCTTAATCTCTCTACATCATCAGTTTTTTCCTCATAACTTGTTTATTCTCACCATTACTTAAATAACATATTTATCTTTAAGAAAACGTGTCCCTTGACCCAGACCCTCCTGCAACTACTGTACAAAGTATCTGCTTTTTACATAAAAACACCTTGAAAGAGTTCTCTATACTCATTGTATACATTCCTTTTCTCGTTCTCTCCTAAATTCCCACTTGCCTCCAGCACCTCCCCAAAAGGTTTTTGCCAAGATCAGCGATAACTTAGATATGGCAACATTCAAGGATAAATTCTCAGTTTCTGTGTTATTTGACCTATCTGCAGCATAGGTTCCAACTTCTTGAAGTCCACCTTTACTTGACCTCCAGGATCTCACTCTTCATTATCTTCCCACTGCACTGGCTGATGATTACAGTTCCTTTTGATGTTCTCTTCATTTCTAACTAAATGCCCTGGGCTTACTACTTCTTATTTTCTATACTCCCTCCTAAATCAAGATTTAAAGAGCAGGGAGGCTGGACTTAAACTTCTTCATGTGATGCCAATGACCATATTGTACTTGCTACCCACGATGGCCAGTTCATCACAGTGCCACTGTATTCCTGTCAGGCCTTGGACTGACTGGATATGCTACTTATCTCATTTTGGAAGCATTTACATTTCCCACTGCTTCCAACATTTTTTCTGAAAATGAGTTTAATTGGGATAAAGTGTTGACTAAACAACTGAAAGGAGAAAATGAGTTAATTCCTTTGCTGTCTGTATTTTTATTTTGTTTTACAGAACTATAAAAATGGATATAGGGAAGAATGTAAAGTGGTAAGGTGAATTGAAAGGTCTACTTAAGGTTCTGAAAGATGGCATTTTTCTTTGTGGGCTTAGGAACATGAGCTTTCTGGCTATGTTTTTTGAAGGTAGGATGAAATGTGTACATTCTACAGGTAACTGTGAAAGAGCTTTCAGTAAGTCTTCTAGGGGAATGATAATTTGTATACTTCAGTGCTCACAGTGGTTGATGTGGTAGTTAATTTTTTATGACATTATGCTCACTGTGGCCTAGCCTAAGATAGTCAAACATATTTTCTCTTAGTGGAATTTTTCTACATAGCTTAAAATTTTAAACACAATGCTTAATTTCACAGTGACTTTCCATGCTTTTTCTGATATATGGAACCTCTGGCATTACAAATAATTTTATTCAACAGAAATTTTCATTTTTTAACATGGTCCTTATTTAACCATGTATAACATGAAAAATATTTGGGTGGAATTTGTCTGTTTTTATTATTTAGCTGTTTTTCTAGCAATGTATTTGCTTTTCTCTTTTACTGTGTCTACCTGGTTTATAATAGCAGGTGTAGCTGCACATGCATGCCCAAACAGACACACATATATATATGCCAATGCAGGGGAAAGTTTTTCACAGCACATATGCCCAAAGTGTGCTGGTTTCAGTTAACTAGATATGGTTATTGATACGGAAGGTCACACTGCAATTTAGAATCACTTAAAAGGTAATGAATGTGCTTAACTGAAACCTCTGCCTAGAAGGTTTTTCTTTTCACACAGAGAAAGTAAATAGATTTGTGTATCTCTATTGTCCCCTGCAGTAATGTCTTTAGGCCAAATGGCAACATCAAGGACTACTGACACCTGCCTAAAATGTGTGAAAGATATTCTTGATTTTTAATTCCTGCAGTGTTTACATAGAGAGTTATGAATACTTCATTGGTGCAGCAGCATGAATTATCCTATAGATAGTTATTAAGCATGGACTAATTTAAAAATCCAATTGCCATTGTGGATATCTATTTTTAAAGACACTCTCATGATAATATGTTTCATAGTATTGAATAATGACAGTCTTTGATGGTTTGTGAGGAGGTGCACTGGGAGTGTGGATTGGACACTTGAACATTTTCCACAGGCTCCTGCATGGCCATCTTATGATGAGTACCCCACAGAATGAGGCAGAATAGCTTGTGTGCTTAGTTAATGGCAATATGACCCAAACACCGACAAAATAAAAATTATGGGTGTGATTTTAGGCATGAAAACACCAGATAATTTTGTTCATATTGAAAAGATGTAGCTAAAGTGTTATCAAAACTCAGGTCCGACTGCTTGCCACTCAAAAGCCAATACTCAAGAGGCAAGGTTGGTGGAAAGGAAAGTTTGCTTTATTCTGGAGGCTGGCAGCCATGGGAGAGGGTGGACTCATGTCCGAAGGGCAACTCTCTACTGATAATCACTGGGCAAGAGCTTTTAAAGGGCAGTTTCGGAGGTGTATAGGTGGAGGGAGGGGACTACATGCAGAAACAGCACAGTCAGCTCTGACAGTCATCTTGAAATTGGTTATACAGTGGTCTGATCAGCATCATCTTGATTGTTTTTAAGTACAATTAATCTTCAGTTTCAGGGTTAATTTGTTCTCATTTCTTTGAGGCCAGTTCTCAGAATTGTAGCAGCTTATGTCATGGCTACAGTCTGGTCATCATGTAGTTAACATCTTTGATCTGGTGGGGGTTTCAGTATCTACAAAACAGTTCAAAGGCTATGGCTCGGAATATTATCTATAGCTCTTGAAGAAGAACTAAAGGTTCTTGTCTTTGTTTAATGACTAAACTATTAACATTTGGTCCTGTTGGACTATTTTCCTTTGTGTCTGCATTTACTCCTGATTATGTTTTTTTCTTTGACTAAAGTTTTTCTATAAGCAAATGCAGGCTGAGGACATGGGAGGGGGTGGGGTCTGTCCTCGGAAGGCCCCATAGTGTCCTGCTCCATTTCAAAAGTGGTACATTACCATTACATTATTTTCATAGAATGGATAGATTTTTATTCTAAGAATAATTTTCTGATTAATCTTATCATTAACTGTGTATGCAGTCCCTATCCAGGGTGTGGTTTATTGTATCTGTTCTATGACCAAATAGAAATTTTGAATATAACTAAAACAATTTAGTAACTATGTTGTCAAATTCAGAACTCTCAGCATAACATCTAGCCCATGGTTCCCATATTTTTAGTTTCATTATCTTGTTTTCCTTGTAGCCTTAAGATTAGTTGTCCTGAATAATGTTCTGGTCAAGAAAAGGTAAATTCTTCTTGAAAAAAATTATGCCACTTTTAGGTGAATTGCTTAAAAAGGCAAACAAGAAAACAACATAAACGAGCCATTTTAAAGGTCACGTTGCTGACAAATTGCCTATTTAAAATGGAGAGTCACCTAAACAGTGTCATAGTTTTCCAAGTCCTACTCTAAATTCTATTTATGACTTTGTACTGCCATTAGACTTGCCACTGGCAGAAATCAATAAATATAGATAAAAAATGTCAAATTATTGTTGTCTATTGATGCCACTTAAAATGTCCCCTAGAACACATGGTATTAACTGTTGCATTCTCTCTCATTTCAGTATCTGTATCCTTCACATTTTTGACCATTCATTTATATAAACCTCACAAATGTTCATCTTAACTACACAATACTTATTTTGGCAAGAAAGCATTTATAGAGCATCTACTATGTGCTGGAGGTACAAATAGGAATTACAGAAATCCATGTCTTTAGGAACAGGAAGTGTAGCAGGAAATATTTAAGTAACATTTTAACACTATCTGTGCTCTTTTAAATTGTGCATAAAAATCTAGTTAAAATATAACATTTAAGTCTAAAAATTCAGTTTTTTAGCAAATTAATAAATTTTTATTGAATTTAATCTCATGAAAGTTTAGTATCAAGCAAATACAGTAAGTCCCCTACATACGAACCTTCAAGTTGCTAACTTTCAAAGATGCCAACGTATTTTCCATCAATGTCAGGCATGAGTGAAATTGCAGCTTGCTCTCTGTCTCCTACTAATGACGATTCCTCAGCTCTACTATCTCCCACTTCCTCTCCCTCCTCCAGTCAGTAACTCTTCTTGTCTGTTCACTCAATGCCAGCCCCTGTATGCCAGCTGTTATACTATACTACTATACTTTTCAAGCTACTGTAAGATTAAAAATGTTTTCTTTATTTTTTATGTTTGTTTTTTATGTATTACTTGTGTGAAAACTATTATACACATATTACAGTACAGTACTATATAGCCGATTGTGTTAGTTGGGTACCTAGGCTAACTTTGTTGGACTTAACAAACAAATTGGACTTATGAATGCACTCTCGGAAGGGAACTCATTTGTATGTAGGGGATTTACTGTATGTTGTTTTAGGTTCCATCCAGGATTTACCTTTAATTACCTGGGTAATGGGAGTGGAGACCTGGATTTATAAATGTTAGAATATGTACACTGAGCTGCATTATAGACCAGGCAAATAATTCCTCAAATTTGAGTCAGCTTTGAAGAATTATTTCTAGGTGAAAGGTCTTTCTATGTTTCATTTTTAAACAATCAGTGGACACTAGTGGTCAAAAAGCAATCTTATAATGCCATTTCTGATAAATATAGCTAGGAGACATTTGCCTTTTTTCAACATTGCTAACAGGTTCTTCAGGAATAGGTCCATGGTTGACCTCACTTTGCTTTACCTAAAGCAGAGCCATTTCCTTTAGGTTCACACATTTGCCCACACTTACTGTGTTTTATTGTTTTGAATACTTGCAAAATATCTTTCTCCCAAAGAATTTCGAAAAATGAAAAAAATAGAATAAATAACACATTTAGCAGTCCCAAAGAGTAGGTTAAATAAGGGCCAAGAGCAGAAAAACAAGAAAAGGTAATAGGAAAGTTATCATAGTCATCAAAAAGAAGTGATAATCAAAGCAAGATAGATAGATTATCTATCTATCAGAATTCACAGCATGGTTGAAGTAAAAAGGAATGTACCAAGAGGAAGGACTGGGACTGGATAGGCAAAAAGAAATTGTTTGGGCTGAGAAAGATTTGAATGCTCATTCATTAAGAAAATTTACCAACTTTCCCTCTTAGAATGTGTATCCTTCACTGGACATATGTATTTCCATATGGAGAAAAATGCAGAGTAACAACTTTTTTTGCTTTTGACAAGAATATGAGTAGAATACAGTGATGAAGAGCATTAACATTTCTGATCCTGACATAAATTAGTTCATATACCAAGTATTTAAATCCCCAAGTTGAATTTCTTCATATGAAAAATAGAGGCAATAATACTTATAACCCATAGGAATGTTGTAGAATTAAATGAGAAAATACTAATAAATCACTTTGCTTGTGCCTCATAACTATTATTGTTTCTTTGCTCTTATTGTTTTCCATCCAGAAATAAAGGGTACTACTATTTTATACCCCATGCTGCACACACCCTTCTATGAATTTATTATTCCTTCAGACAAGGTACTATCCAATTGTCAAGGGTAGCAACTTTAGATCCAATTATAGAGTCAATTTTCATATATCTCACCTGGTCACCTGTTTTTGAAAGTGTATACCTTCAAAATCAAACTATTATTTCATTTATAACATGGTCTGGAGAGAAAATGTCTTCAACAACTGACATCTGTCAAGCTCCCTTGGAGGGGATACCTTTTGTAGTGGCAATATGTTCATTAAGATATCTAACAATATAATATATGTATTATAGTTTCCAGAGTTCAAATTACAAGACCAACAATTGGTTTTCATGGAGACCTGAAAGAAAACATATGGACACAGTATCTAAACGTTTATACTTTGCTGAACCAAATCAATAAAATCATACTTATTCATACAATTTAAAAATAAGTAAGGTACTTAATTTTGAAATTAGTAATACAGAGAATGCTAATTCAATTAATAGAAAGAATAGCCTACAACAATTTTACCCAGAACACTGGCCCTTCAAGATACTCAAAAACAGAATCTTTTGCTAATTAATTTTGGAAAATACTGTGTAGTCCATTCATGCTTTAGTTTCACAAAGTAAATTAGTATATAAAATCTTTGAAACCTGAATACATAAAGCATTTAAACTTTACTAATATCCTTAATAACTAGCTGTGGTTGGTTTGGGGATTACTGATCTGAGTTGAATCATTGAGGTCTGCCTAAATTCTCTTATCCTCAGCACCAAACATTCCTCAACTGATGTTGTGACTTTGTTAAATTAACATTTATTAAATAGAACCTAGGAGTGACAGGATGTTGGAAGGTGAGCCATGGTTCAACAAAAGAGAGCAAATGGAAAATGAAATTGAGGTTTATTACTCAAGTCCTGGAGGAGGTACACTGTACACTTGGAGGGATGAGTCTAAGCAGGGCCAGACAGAGAGTGGGACAGGACCTGGGACACATACCTGTATTAGGATCTGTGTGTAGAGTTCCTTGGGGCTCCCGGGTTAAGGGTAGATTTGTCAATTCAAACCAAAACGTGTGGGGTTTTGGTGACCTTCCTAAGAAGTCTTATCTAAGGGATGCACAAGAGGAAGGTCCTGGGAGGTGGGGGAGAGTGCTTATCAAAAGGGCATCTTCGGAGAATCACATCAGGAACTTACATTTGTGACTTGTGACTCTGTGTCCATTGTCTACTTGAGGGAGGGGCTAGTGCCTGTTCAAGGCCCCTGCGAATCACTTGGCCACACAAAATGGATGCTAAGGCAGTTCAGCTTAACTTTCAATTAGATGTACTTTACTGAAATTCATCGCATTACTATTTATATACCTCTAAGTTAAGATACTATGTTTCTTGAGGATGTCAGTTTGAATGCAAATGTTCACTGGAAAGATTTCTTTTAGCAAGCATTATCATTGTTGTTCTTGTTCTTGCTGTTAGTTTTTAGAAGACAGCAAAGGCATCTGAGAATAAAATACAAGCTATAAAATAGTGACACATTTACTTTCCCAAGCTGGAAATCTTGGATTTATATACAAGTATTCTTCCATCATCTACTGCATTCCATCAACCTCCACCTTTTATTGATTGTACCTCAGACATCTACACCTACACCTCTAGCGTTGTTCTGTAGCCAGCTGATATTAGCTCATCAGAGCTGATCATGTACACCTATTCCCAATTCTGCATTCAGTGATAACGCAGTTTGAAGTTAATAAGGTAGTTTGTAATTGGCCATGGTGGGGCATTTATATACCACAGAAGTAGGCAAATGCTACAAATCACGTGTTGTTTTGAGCTAGTTACACATTTACCAGCACATCTTTGCACTCTGCTCCTCCTCCTACTCTGCATTCTTATAGCTCACTGGTAATTCAGGCCTCCTCATTCCTTACATGGAATATTGCAACTTGGGTCTCATCATTTGAGTATATTCTCTACATAGCTGTCATATACTCCTTCATAAAAATATATAAATTAATGAGTAAATAAAATATTTCTTCATTTTCTTTCCAGCTTGATTTTTCAGTCTCCCTGTTGTCTACAGATATTAACTCCTCAGCAGACCTTAAAAGGACCTTTTTGATCTGGTAACTCCTCCATTTTCAGTTTTGTAATTTTTCTTAGTGTCTTTGAACTCCTTTTCATAACTCAAATGGCCCTGCTTGTCCAGTCAAACTATTTTCTCACCCATTTTTCTAACAGGTAGGATCCTCATCTTTCAAAACACTTGAAATATCATTTTGTCTGTCAAGTATTTCCTTAGTAGCTTGAGTTAGGCTATTCCTGAATAGCCTTTCTGCTTCCACAATTTAATGTAGAAATTTAAATTCTCATATACAACTGATTACATTGAATTTTAATTATATATTAATATGGCTGCCCTCTCCATTGGATTCTGAGTTTACTGGCACTTGATAGGTGTATATTGCTGAATAAATGGTTCTAAAACCAAATATTCTCACTACTGATAGTAAGTTGGAGGGGCAGAGAAGGAATGTTGAGGACAAACTTGACAGACCTTCTCTACAACTTTATCCAGTACTAACTCTTTATACCATATGATGAAGCACAGAGAATTTGGATGATCAAACATTCCTTCATAAAATAAGCAATCTCTTTTAAGACATAGGCATTTGAACTGAGTTTACAAGAGATTGTGAAGTGAGAGTTATTAATGCAGAACCAAATTACTTTAGAGCAGGCAAAACAGTGGATGCTTATAATGGATTCTTCTAGTCATGTTCATTTGAAAAGCTCATATTTTCAAGAAGAGAAGGGAAAGTGGGTTGGTAGGAAGATCAGAAAAGGATTTCTCTTTTTAATCCAGGATTAATTCTATTATAGGGTGAGGGTATATATTATAGCACATGGTGAGTATTGATTCGTAACCCCATTTAATGTGAAATGACACACATGTTTAAAAGCAATTTATTTTAGCTGCTTCCAAAAGCTGCCTGAAATCCTATTAAGGAAAGGATCTCTGAAGAAATACAGCTTACTTGCTGTAAAAGCTTTATAAATACAGGTATCTCACAGTGATCCTGCCACTACAACAAATGTTATCTCTAAGGCAATGTTATACTGAACAGTCATAAGCTGCTTTACCACCAACTCTACAGAAAATATATTTGGAAGAACATAATGTATCTGTGTCTGTGATGCTTTTGACTAAATAGAAAATTGTGTATGGAAGAGAAGAAAGATCACTATCTAAAGTGATGCTCCTTCATCCAGAAAATATTTACTCAACATCCTTGTTAGGCCAGATACTGTTTCAGGCCCTTAGGATAAAAAGGTGACTACAAAGAGGTAGAATTCTTACTCTCTCTGGAAGACAGATATTAAATAATAACAATAAAGATGTACTATTAAGGCAAACAATGATTCTTTAAATGCAGGAATCGACTGAGTGTCATAAGAACTGAAACTATTACAACATGGTGGGCTTTTTAGGAAAAAAATATAAAGTACCAATAAATACTCAGGTATTTATTTATATACCTCTAAGTTAAGATACTATGTTTCTTGAGGATGTCAGTTTGAATACAAAGTGACAGAAGGAATGCGAGAAACTAAGAAATTCTGATGTTTAAGTTTCATTGACATCACTATCCACCCCTATTTAAGTGTATATAACAAAGCAACCTGATTTAGAGAGTATCACTCTGGAGGACCTGGGATAGTGTCAGGAAGAGCAGCTCTGATACCATAAGTGACTCTTGATGAAATGAAATACAAAAGGATGTGTAGTAGTTAACTGAGGGGGTAAGCAGAGGGTAGAGAGAGAAAGGATAAACATTCCAGAATGCATAAGCTCAGTGGATGACAGTGTGATATTGGAGAGCATGGTGCTTTCTGGGAAAAAAATGTTGGGCAATTTGACCAGACCACAGAGAGAATAGGCATTGTGGTGCCCAAGAGGTGGAATATTGATAGTGGCCAAAACATAGTCATGCTAACTTATGGCATCATTTCCACCTCTCCATTCTACCCTTAAGAAATTTGTTTAAAATATAAGTAGATTAGGTGTAGACTAATTAGGGTATCTCCCTCGGTGGGAGATGGTCTTGGCTATCACTAGGATTTAAGTTTCATGTATTTCTACTTTTCTGCTTTTCCTTTCCTCAATCTACATGAATGTGGACTTGTTTGAATTGCATTATTCTATTTTATTTCTATTTTTTATTTAAGGGAGTGTGTGTGTTCTATTTTAATTTGACTTGTTTTGGAGAACGCTCTCTAGATCAGTGATTCTGATACTCTTATTTTCTTATTTTTACCTGAGTTAGCAAAGTGTCATTTATT
Organism: Pseudorca crassidens; assembly: GCF_039906515.1. Taxonomy (NCBI): domain Eukaryota; kingdom Metazoa; phylum Chordata; class Mammalia; order Artiodactyla; family Delphinidae; genus Pseudorca; species Pseudorca crassidens. The sequence continues at coordinate 91,426,643 of NC_090297.1, forward strand.
TTTATCCTGCAAATTTCAGGGGAGTGGAGTGTCATCTTCATTGATAGAACACCAAGCATTTTGTTGTATCTATTTAAAGCCTTCAGTACTCATGTTTGAAAAGAAATAGGCATAGTTTCAGTCTCTTCCTGTAGTATTGAATTTGGTCAGATGATTTAATTTTCATATTTCCAGAGATATCCTCTAACTGTTATACTTATCAGGATTACTTAAACTATATAAATTTTCTTTACTCAGATCGCAAATATGGGAACTTATAGCTACCAAACTTTAAACAAATTTTTGTGAGGTTTAATGTAATTAAACTATTTATTCATTCTTTTGTTCATTCTTTCAATATTTATTGTCAACTTACAATTTTCTTCCTACTTTATTATATAGAATCTAGTGCAAAACACATCATTATTTTATATGCCAACAAGAAGTAAAATATAAATGCTTACAATTATATTTTAAGATTTCACCAAGAGTAAGAATAATCCAGATTTTAAATATATTAAAATATGAAAAAGGTAAAATAATATAGATAAAATATTATAGTATTAACTTTTATGGTATAAAGAATAATGTTCCCATTTCTGATAAGTACATAGGAACATCCTAGTTCCAAATTGAGATACTTTTTTTTTTCCTCAAAGCCAGAGAGCACAATGAAGAGATATAAAACAAACAAAAAAAAATGCAAACCTGTTTCTAAAAAACCTCAGTTTTCCTCCTTCTGTATATGTCCTTTATTATTCACACAAATGAATTCACTTCTGAACACCAAATGTGTGGGAGGACTTCCCAAAGCCTTTTTCTTTAAAGCTAACAAATACATGTACATTATATGTATGTGGTCAAGAATACCTAAGTACAGCTGCTTAGCCAGAGAAAACTGAAGAGGTAAAGTAGATTGGGTGAGACTAGACAGAACAAACATAGGGCAGATCTTAGAAATTATATCAAATATTCACACCTGGAAGGAAGTGACCCAGCCCTGACTGAAAGCTGGTATGAACAGGATTGACAACAAACAAGGAGAGGTATGGGTATGGGAGTGAGCAAAAGAAAGAGATAAAAATAGACAGAGGCAAACAGAGACAAACTGAATGAGAGTGAGCATGTAACATGCCTAGGAAGCACAGACATGCATATTTAAGAAACTACCACTATAAAAGATAGAATTCTTCCTTTGACAGCAAAGGTAGTATCCCTTGATGTCCATAGGTCAATGATGAAGAACCTATGGAAATTCAAAGACCTTTTTAGGAGCTATCCTAAGTTGGATTAGAAGCTGAGAATCAGAAATGGTCTGGCTTCACAGAAGCACCATTAGTAAAGAAACTATCTCTTATTTTAGCTACATAGGAGGGAGTCCATTAGATCATAAAGAAACTGAACAACTTACACTGATCCTTCACACACTTCTCAGAATTCTTTATTATTGCTGATTTAGGAAGATCCATCTTAGAGGTAAATGACCCAAGACAGCATAAAGACTATTTCCAATCAGATGTTGTTAACAAGAAAAAAATTGCAAAGGAGAAGGATGAAGGAAATTAATTAAACAAAACAAAAGCAGCAAAATATCCCTGAAGATGAAGAGAAATTCTCCCACACAGAAAAAAATATGTGACGCAAGAAATTTGTGACCCAAATATAGAACACTTTTTTATTATCCTAATGAAGAAATTATAACTATGATGGAAGACTAGTTACACAAATAACAATTATAATGAGAAAGAAAGCAGGAAAGGGTTCTATAACTACACAGAGAAAATATGACCAGTTAACAGAAGACTGTAGCCAAATAACAGATGAGATGAACCAGGAACAACAAAATTAATTTAGATGCAAAATGCGTACAGTGAAGTACATGAAGCCTTCAATGTAAGCTGTGCCCAAAATATATCACAAATGTCAAAAGACTATAGAAAGATATAGAAAGAAAATAATTGATAGAGAAGAGTAGCAAAGAAGATGCAACATACACATTTGCAATTGCTGAAAAAACCCCAAAACACTGGAACAAATGAATTTTTGAAAATATAAACAAAAATATATTTCCTAAAATAATAGAGACCATCAGTGTCCATATTACACACACACACACACACACACACAGTATTCCTATAAAAATTGACCAAAAACTGCAACCTATCTTATTAAACTAATTCAATCCCAGGTAGGCTATTTTATACTACTATCAGCCTGCTGAATCTGCTTCAAGAATACATGTTTTATCTAGCCTTTGAATAATATATTTCAGCAGCAGTGTGTGAGTAATAATTTAACTTTCCAAAATAAATATCTTGAGCATATCTCAATGCTACATTTTCTTGTTATTTTTCTTTCATGTTCATGATACAGCTACAGAAAACTAAGCTAGCATCTCCTATTCAAAATCTAGTGTTCTTCCATATCTGATTGTAATACATAAAACATATAAGGTGTCAGTATCACACACTGGAACAACAAGCTTTAAGAAATCAGGCAAAAGATGTTAAGTAAAGAGGACTGAAGAGATTTCTACTCTAAGATAAATTTGGAATTTCCACAGAAAATAGGAATTTCTGGATAAAATCTATGGAAGTTTCTTTCCCCAAATTTCTGTTCATATGAGCTTTGAACAGAAAGCTCATATGGTTGAGCTTTATGTTGGCCTCTATATTTTTTAAAGCATAATTGGCTACTTGTGCTTTGGAATTATTATTCAACTTATTAAGGTTACATATAAAATAATTTAAAATAACTTTCCTTAAGTTTTCCAGTCTATCTTACAAGCAAATTATATTATTTAGAAATTTGGTTACATTTAACTAGTACCTTTGTTTATTTTTAAATCAATTAAATGTTCTTATATGTTTTAAACTATATTAAGTCTTTAAGTACTGATAACACTTGGTCCTTTTTGAAGTCATTATAAATGAGGCTGGTAGCAAAATCCTTGTTTCTTGATTTCAAGTTTAGTTTTACCTAATTCTTGGGTAACTTCTTTCAACTTCATGTTCTGTATAAACCTGTAAAACCTGCTTTTGTTAATTAATGAAAAGACATAGTGCTGAGAAGCCATGTTTTTTTTTAATTACAGAAGGTTAGAAACTTGGTTGTTTTAACATTCTATGTGTAAGAGTGGAATACTGTATCTGACTCTCGTCTGAAGAATCTGAGCTACTTTGAGAGATACACTCAGTTTCTAAACCATGTTTAAAACTTCAGAAAGGGATCTCAGGACACAATATTTCACAACTTTGTAATTCTGTACTGAATCTATTTCTCATTTGAGGTCTGATGATAACCTTTTTCACACAGCTCAGTCTTGATTTGAAATTATCAAAATGCGGCTTTGTATAAATTTTACCTGGACTTGACTCTTCTGCCAAATCCTGTTAGATAACATCTTAATTTGTAAGGTGGAAGATGAAAAGCATGTCATGATTCCTCTGAAATGGATTTTTAGAGGAATTTCTGTGATATTTCTACTGCTTAATTCACCACTTGATTGAGCTCAACTATATTTAAATTTGATCATTTTCTGAATTGTTAAAATATTTTTCTGGAAACACCACAATACTTATTAATATTTAGATTATATCCAGTTGGGTTATGGTATTCCAAGATGAGTTTTCTGTAACAAATTTATTTAGCAAATGCCATTTAACATATATTTGAACACACAGAAGGAACAATTTTATATGCTTCAGATACATGTAAAATAGTCACCAGGTTCATAAAATTTTACTGGTACAAAGAAATACACTATAATTTGTGAATATAAATGTGATATATTATAAAATTATTAAGATAAAGTTCTATAAAATGATCTTAATTCTGTCCTTAAAAATAGCAATGTAATAATAGCTTAAGAATCAAAAAAGGAGAAATTACGATTAAACTTACTCCTGGGAGAAAAACTGGCACACAGATATACAATCTCATTAATTTAATATACATTCTCATTAATCTCATTAAGTTATTCATTTTTTTTACTCTGAAAAAGGCATAACCAAGCCTAAACTCTTAGCATAATATTTTCAGAAAACTACATATTTTAGTCATTGCATACTGCAAATAAATGAAAATTACTGTGATAAGAAATTAAAATCTATGTTCATTTTAAATTAGTACTACCATCAATTATTGACTTTAAAATGATCTTTTGCTGGAAAAATAATGTAACTGCCCCATAATAATGACTAGAGAGGGGTGACTTCAAGATGGCATAGAAGTAAGATGTGGAGATCACCTTCCTCCCCACAAATACATCAAAACTACATCTACATCTGGAAAAAATCATACAGAACACCTATGGAACACTGACAAAAGACCTCAGACTTCCCAAAAGGCAAGAAACTCCCCACGTACCTGGGTAGGACAAAAAGAAAAAGGAAAACCAGAGACAAAAGAATAGGGATGGGAACTGCACCTACGGAGGGAGCTGTGAAGGAGGAAAAGTTTCCACACACTAGGAAGCCCCTGACTGGTGGAGACAGGGGTTGGAAGGGAGGAAGCTTCAGAGCCATGAAGGAGAATAAAGAAACAGGGGTGCAGAGGGCGAAATGGAGAGATTCCCATACAGAGGATTGGTGCCGACCAGCACTCACCAGCTTAATAGGCTTGTCTGCTCACCCGTCAGGTCAGGTGGGGGCTGGAAGCAGAGGCTCCAGCTTCAGAGTTCAGATCCCAGGGAGAGGACTGGGGTTGGCAGCGTGAACACAGCCTGAAGGGGGTTAGTGAGCCACAGCTAGCTGGGAGGGAGTCCAGGAAAAAGTCTGGACCTAGCTAAGAGGCAAGAGACCATTGTTTTGGGGTGCGTGAGGAGAGGGGATTCAGAGCACTGCCTAAACGAGCTCCAGAGATGGGCACAAGCCACGGCTATCAGCTGGACAGCAGAGACGGACATGAAATGCTAAGGCTGCTGCTGCAGCCACCAAGAAGCCTGTGTGCAAGCACAGGTCACTATCCACACCTCCCCTCCCAGGAGGCTGTGCAGCCTGCCACTGCCAGGGTCGCATGATCCTGGGACCACTTCCCCAGGAGAATACACAGTGCTCCTCAGGCTGTTGCAACGTCACACCAGCTTCTGCCACCTGCAAGCTCGTCCTGCATTCAGTACCCCTCTCTTCCCCAGGCCTGAGTGAGCCAGAGGCCCCTAATCAGCTGCTCATTCAACCCCATCCTGTCTGGATGGGAACAGATGCCTGAGGGTGACTTACACGCAGAGGCAGGGCTAAATCCAAAGCTGAACCCCAGGAGATGTGTGAACAAAGAAGAGAAAGAGAAATTTCTCCCAGCAGCCTTTGGACCAGCAGATTAAATCTCCACACTCAACTTGATGTACCCTGCATCTGAGGAATACCTGAATAGACAACAAACCATCCCAAAATAGAGGCAGTGGATTTGGGGAGCAACTGTAGACTTGAGGTTTGCTTTCTGCATCTAATTTTTTTCTGGTTTTTGTTTATCATAGTTTAGTATTTAGAGCTTATTATCATTGGTATATTTGTTTATTGATTAGGTTGCTCTCTTCCTTTTATATATATATATATATATATATATATATATACTTTTCTTTTTTTTTCCTTTTTCTCTTTTGGTGAGTGTGTATGTGTATGCTTCTTTGTGTGATTTTGTCTGTATAGCTTTGCTTTTACCATTTTCCTAGGGTTCTGTCTGGTTTTTTTGGTTTTTTAGTATAGTTTTTAGTGCTTGTTATCACTGGAGGATTTCTTTTTTGGTTTGGCTGTTCTGTTCATTCTTTCCCTCTTTCATTCTTTTTATTTTTTTAATTTTTAATAATTTTTTTCTATTTTAATAACTTTATTTTATTTATTTTTTTTCTTTCTTTTTCTCCCTTTTCATCTGAGCCATGTGGCTGACAGGGTCGTGGTGCTCTGGCTGGGTGTCCATCCTGAGCCTCTGAGGTGGGAGAGCCAAGTTCAGGACACTGGTCATCCAGAGACCTCCTCCCCCAAGTAATATCAAATAGCAAAAGCTTTCCCAGAGATCTCCATCTCATTACTAAGACCAGCTCCACTCAACGACCAGCAAGCTACAGTGCTGGACACCCTATGCCAAACAACTATCAAGACAGGAACACAACCCAGCTCATTAGCAGAGAGGCTGCCTAAAATCATAATAAGTTCACAGACACCCCAAAACATACCACTGGATGTGGTCCTGCCCACCAGAAAGACAAGATCCAGTCTCATCCACCAGAACACAGGCATCAGCCCCATCCTCCAGGAAGCCTACACAACCCACTGAACCAACTATACCCACTGGGAGCAGACACCAAAAACAAAGGGAACTATGAACTTGCAGCCTGAAAAATGGATACCCCAAACAGAGTAAGTTAAGCAAAATCAGAAGACAGAGAAATACACAGCAGATGAGGGAGCAAGGTAAAAACCCACCAGACCAAACAAATGAAATAGGCAATCTACATGAAAAAGAAAATAGAGTAATGATAGTCAAGATGATCCAAAATCTTGGAAAGAGAATTGAGAAAATACAAGAAATGTTTAACAAGAACCTAGAAGAACTAAAGAGCAAAGAAGGATGAACAACATAATAAATGAAATTTTAAATTCTCTCGAAGGAATCAATAGCAGAATAGTGGAGGCAGAAGAATGGATAAGTGACCTGGAAGATAAAATAGTGGAAATAACTACTGCAGAGAATAAAAAAAAAAAAAAAAAAAAGAATGGAAAGAATTGAGGACAATCTCAGAGGCCCTGGGACAACATTAAATGCACCAACATTCGAATTATAGGGGTCTCAGAAGAAGAGAAAAAAATGGGACAGCAAATATTTTTGAAGAGATTATTGTTGAAAACTTCCCTAATATGGGAAAGGAAATTGTCAATCAAGTCCAGAAAGGACAGAGAGTCCCATACAGTATAAATCCAAGGAGAAACATGCCAATACACATATTAATCAAACTTTCAAAAATTAAATACAAAGAAAAAATGTTAAAAGCAGCAAGGGAAAAGCAAAAAATAGCATACAAGGGAATCCCCATAAGGTAAACAGCTGATCTGTCAGCATAAACTCTGCAAGCCAGAAGGTAGTGGCAGAAAATATTTAAAGTGATGAAAGGGAAAAACCTACAACCAAGATTACTCTACCCAGCAAGCATCTCATTCAGATTCAAAGGAGAAATTAAAACCTTTATAAATAAGCAAAAGGTAAGAGATTTCAGCACCACTGAACAAGCTCTACAACAAATGCTAAAGGAACTTCCCTAGGCAGGAAACACAAGAGAAGGAAAAGACCTAAAATAACAAACCCAAAACAATTAAGAAAATGTTAATAGGAACATACATATCGATAACTACCTTAAATGTAAATGGATTAAATGCTCCAACTAAAAGACATAGACTGGCTGAATGGATACAAACACAAGACCCACACATATGTTGTCTACAAGAGTCCCACTTCAGACCTAGGGACACATACAGACTGAAAGTGAGGGGATGGAAAAAAAATTTCCATGCAAATGGAAATCAAAAGAAACCTGGAGTGGCAATTCTCATATCAGAAAAAATAGACTTTAAAATAAAGACTATTACAAGAGACAAAGAAGGACACTACATAATGATAAAGAGATGATTCCAAGAAGAAGATATAACAATTGTAAATATTTATGCACCCAACTTAGGAGCACCTCACTACATAAGTCAAATGCTAACAGCCATAAAATGGGATATCAACAGTAACACAATCATAGTAGGGGAATTTAACACCTCACTTTCACCAATGGACAGATCATCCAAAATGAAAATAAATAAGGAAACACAAGCTTTGAATGATACATTAAACAAGATGGACTTAATTGATATTTACAGGACATTCCATCCAAAAACACCAGAATACACGTTTTCTCAAGTGCTCTTGGAACATTCTCCAGGATAGATTATATCTTGGGTCACAAATCAAGCCTTGGTAAACTTAAGAAAGAAATCGTATCAAGTATCTTTTCTGACCACAGCACAATGTGACTAGATATCAATTACAGGAAAAAATCTGTAAAAAATACAAAGACATTGAGGCTAAACAATACACTACTAAATAACCAAGAGATCACTGAAGAAATCAGAGGAAACTAAAATATACCTAGAAACAAATGACAATGAAAACTTATGGGATGCAGCAACAGCAGTTCTAAGAGGGAAGTTGACAGAAATACTATCCTACCTCAAGAAACAAGAAACACCTCAAACAACCTATCTATACACCTAAAGCAATTACAAGAAGAAGAAGAAAAACCCTAATGTTAGCAGAAAGAAAGAAATTTTAAAGATCAGAAATAAATGAGAAAGAAATAAAAGAAGTGATAACAAAGATCAATAAAACTAAAAGTTGGTTCTTTGGAAAGATAAACAAAATTGACATACCATTAGCCAGACTCATCGAGAAAAAAGGGAGAAGACTCAAATCAATAGAATTAGAAATGAAAAAGGAGAAATAACAGCTGACATTGTAGAACTACAAAGGATCATGAGAGATAACTACAAGCAACTCTATGCCAATAAAATGGACAACCTGGAAGAAATGGAAAAATTCTTAGAAAAGCACAACCTTACAAAACTGAAGCAGGAAGAAATAGAAAATATGAACAGACCAATCATAAGCTCTGAAATTGAAATTGTGATTAAAATTCTTCCAACAAACAAAAGCCCAGAGGCACATGGCTTCATAGGCGAATTCTATTAAACATTTAGAGAAGAGCTAACACCTATCCTTCTCAAACTCTTCCAAAATATAGCAGAGGGAAGAACACTCCCAAACTCATTCTATGAGGCCACCATTACCCTGATATCAAAACCAAACAAAGCAGCCACAAAAAAAAGAAAACTACAGGCCAATATCACTGATGAACCTCAATGCAAAAATCCTCAACAAAATACTAGCAAACAGAATCCAACAGCACATTAAAAGGTTCATACACCATGATCAAGTGGGCTTTATCCCAGGAATGCTAGGATTCTTCAATATATGCAAATCAATCAATTTGATACACCATATTAAAAAATTGAAGGCTAAAAACCATATGATCATCTCAATAGATGCAGAAAAACTTTTGACAAATTTCAACACCCATTTTTCATAAAAACCCTCTAGAAAGTAGGCATACAGGGAACTTACCTCAACATAATAAAGATCATATATGATAAACCCACAGCCTACATCATTCTCAATGATAAAAAACTGAAACCATTTCCACTAAATCAGGAACAAGACAAGGTTGTGCACTCTCAACACTATTATTCAACACAGTTTTGGAAGTTTTAGCCACAGCAATCAGAGAAGAAAAAAAAATAAAAAGAATCCAAACCGGAAAAGAAGAATAAAATTGTCACTGTTTGCAGATGACATCATACTATACATAGAGAATCCTAATGATGCTACCAGAAAGCTACTAGAGCTAATCAATGAATTTGGTAAAGTAGCAGGATACAAAATTAATGCACAGAAATCTTTTGCCTTCCTTGTATTTCTCACACTAATGATGAGAAATCGGAAGGAGAAATTAAGGACACATTGCTATTTACCACTGCAACAAAAAGAATAAAATGCCTAGGAATAAACCTACCTAAGGAGAAAAAAGACGTGTATGCAGAAAACTATAAGACACTGATGAAAGAAATGAAAGATTATACAAACAGATGGAGAAATATTCCATGTTATTTTATGAGAAGAATCAACATTGTGAAAATAACTATACTACACAAAGCAATGTACAGGCACAATGCAATCCCTATCTAACTACCAATGGCAGTTTTCACAGAACTAGAACAAAAAATTTCACAATTTGTATGGAAACACAAAAGACCCAAATAGTCAAAACAATCCTGAGGTAGAAAAATGGAGCTAGAGGAATCAAGCTCCCTGACTTCAGACTATACTAAAAAGCTACAGTAATCAAGACAATACGGTAGTGGCACAAAAACAGGAGTATAGATCAATGGAATAGGATAGAAAGCCCAGAGGTAATCCCACACATGTATGGTCAACTTGTCTTTGATATATAAGGCAAGAATATACAATGGAGAGAAGATAACCTCTTCAATAAGTTGTGCTGGGAAACCTGGACAGCTACAAGTAAAAGAATGAAGTTAGAACCCTCCCTAACACCATACACAAAAATAAACTCAATATGGATTAAAGACCTAAATGTAAGGCAAGACACTATAAATATCTTAGAGAAAAACATAGGCAGAACACTCCATGACATAAATCACAGCAAGATCCTTTTTGACCCACCTCCTAGAGTAATGGAAATTAAAAACAAAAATAAACAAATGAGACCTAATGAAACTTAAAAGCTTTTGTACAAAAAAGGAAACCATAAATGAGATGAATACACAACCCTCAGAATGGGAGAAAATATTTGCAAACAAAGCAATTGACAAAGGATTAATCTCCAAAATCTACAAGCACCTCATGCAGCTCAATATGAAAAAAACAAACAACCCAATCCAGAAATGGGCAGAAGACCTAAATAGACATCTCTCCAAAGAAGATATACAGATTGCCAACAAACACATGAAAGGATACTCAACATCACTAGATATTGGAGAAATACAAATCAAAACTACAATGAGTTATCACCTCACAACCGTCAGAATGGCTATCATCAAAAAATCTACAAACAATAAATCCTCGAGACTGTGTGGAGAGAAGGGAACCCTCTTGCACTGTTGGTGAGAATGTAAATTGATACAGCCACTAAGGAGAACAGTATGGAGGTTCCTCAAAATCTGGAAATAGAACTAGCATATGACCCAGCAATCCCACTACTGGGCATATACCCATAATTGAAAAAGAGTCATGTACCACAATGTTCACTGCAGCCCTATTTACAACAGCCAGGGCATGGAAGCAACCTAATTGTCCATCCACAGATGAATGGATAAAGAAAATGTGTCACATATATACAATGGAATACTACTCAGCCGTAAAAAGAAATGAAACTGAGTTATTCGTAGTGAGGTGGATGGACATAGAGATTGTCATACAGAGTGAAGTAAGTCAGAAAGAGTAAAACAAATACCATATGCTAACACATTATATATGGAATCTCAAAAAAAAAAAAAAGGCTCTGAAGAGCCTAGGGGCACGACAGGAATAAAGATGCAGACATAGAAAATGGGCTTGTGGACACGGGGAGGGGGAAGGGTAAGCTGGGACAAAGTGAGAGAGTGGCATTAACATGTATACACTACCAAATGTAAGATAGTGATCTAGTGGGAAGCAGCCACATAACACAGGGAGATCAGCTCGGTGCTTTGTATCCACCTAGAGGTGTGGTATAGGGAGGGTGAGAGGGAGACGCAAGAGGGAGGAGATATGGGGATATATGTATATGCATAGCTGATTCACTTTGTTATAAAGCAGAAACTAACACACCATTGTAAAGCAATTATACTCCAATAAAGATTTTTTTTAAGTGAACACAAGAAAAATGACTAGAAAACCATGAATAAGAATATTTAAATTTTTGCAATAGAGATATAAATAAATCCATGAAAATTAGTAAAACACAATAACGAGATAAAATACCACTTTATATACACATTTTATGCAAAATTGTCAGATACTTGAGAGGCTGTTATTTAATGCTGTGCTAGAATATGCAGTGCTCCAAAGCCTTACCTTCTGTGTTATAGCCATGAAAGTTATTCTGATACTGGAGTTGTCAAAAATTGACTGCAGTTGAAGTGCCCAGTCTGCCAACTTCTTTTCTTGTTGGTATTGGAACATATTGTGACTCTCCACTCATAAAATGTCTCTCATCCCTTTGTATAAAAATGTAAGCAGGGCTTCCCTGGTGGTGAAGTGGTTGAGAGTCTGCCTGCTGATGCAGGGGACAAGGGTTTGTGCCCCGGTCTGGGAAGATCCCACATGCTGCGAAGCAGCTGCGCCCGTGAGCCATGGCCACTGAGCCTGCGCATCCGGAGCCTGTTGCTCTGCAACGGGAGAGGCCACAACAGTGAGAGGCCCGCGTACCACAAAAAAAAAAAAAAGTAAGCATGTTTTTTTAATGTACTCTCTACAGTGCCCTATAAAATGCAGACATCTTTCATGATATTCTAGGAGCCTGCAAAGGCACAGCTCTAACTGCTGAGGAGAGAATCTTGGATAAAGAATTATACTTGGTTCATTGTGTTGCAGTTCCCAATAACCTTAGGGAAAGAAGTTAATTGTACTTAAGCTTCCTGAGTGTTTCAGTATTAGTATTACAACAAGATGATCCTCCTAAGATAGAAAGGAACACAGAGCAAATCAAACAAAAGATTCTGCCTTTGCCTCTCTTGGTTTTAAACTTTTGCTCAAGGCATTTTCATTAAAGCTAGAAAGATAGTAGGAATCATTTTTCTAGAGGGCATATTAAAAATTTTTAAACTTTCCTGCTATACCAAATGCCTGATTTTTTTCAGATTATTTTATGGCATCATCATTTTTCATTTAATTTCTACTTGATTCTTGTTAAAAAACATCTGTACATGACATAGTTCTTATTCAAACACTTAGCTTAATAAGCATCATCATTTCCTATTTCAGCTGAATCCCAATACCATGCAGCTCTTCAGAGAGGATTATGTCTTGTACATTACATCCTTAGAGCAAGACAACCCTGTAATATCGCTTAACCATCAGATAGATCTGAAATATCCCTTAGCCATCAGTTAGACCTGAAAGAAGCTCTGATATGGTGTTAATGGCTTCAGGCTCTAAATACTCTGAGTGAACAAGAACATAAAACATTTTTCTAGTAGAAATTAAATTTGAAAAGCAAGAAGATAGATAGCCTCATCCACCAGAGGGCAGAGAGCAGAAACAAAAAGAACTACAATCCTGCAGCCTGTGGAACAAAAACCACATTCACAGAAAGTTAGAGAAGATGAAAAGGCAGAGAGAGCTATGTACCAGATGAAGGAACAAGATAAAACCCCAGAAAAACAATGAAATGAAGTGGAGATAGGAAACCTTCCATAAAAAGAACTCAGAATAATGATAGTGAAGATGCTCCAGGACCTTAGAAAAAGAATGGAGGCAAAGATCGAGAAGATGCAAGAAATGTTTAACAAAGATCTAGAATAATTAAAGAATAAACAAACAGAGATGAAAAACACAATAACTGAAATGAAAAAATACACTAGAAGGAATCAATAGCAGAATAACTGCGGCAGAATAATGGATAAGTGACCTGGAAGACAGAATGGTGGAATTTGCTGCTGTGGAACAGATAAAGAAAAAAGAATGAAAAGAAGTGAAGACAGCCTAAGAGACCTCTGGGACAACATAAAACGTAACAACATTTGCATTATAAGGGTCCCAAAAGGAGAAGAGAAAGAGAAAGGACCTGAGAAAATATTTGAAGAGATTATAGTCAAAAACTTCCCTAACATGGGAAAGGAAATAGCCATCCAAGTCCAGGAAGTGCAGAGAGTCACATACAGGATAAATCCAAGGAGAAACACACCGAGACACATAGTAATCAAATTGACAGAAATTAAAGACAAACAAAAATTTTTGAAAGCAGCAAGGGAAAAATAACAAATAACATACAAGGGAACTACCATAAGGTTAACAGCTGATTTCTCAGCAGAAACTCTACAAGCCAGAAGGGAGTGGCGTGATATACTTAAAGTGATGAAAGGGAAGAAACTACAACCAAAATTACTCTACCCAGCAAGGATCTCGTTCAGATTCAATGGAGAAATCAAAAGCTTTTACAGACAAGCAAAAGCTAAGAGAATTCAGCACCACTAAATCAGCTCTACAACAAATGACAAAGGAACTTCTCTACGTGGGAAACACAAGAGAAGAAAAGGACCTACAAAAACAAACCCAAAACAAATAAGAAAATGGTAGTAGGAACATACATATCAATAACTACCTTAAACGTGAATGGTTTAAATGCTCCAACCAAAAGACACAGGCTTGCTAAATGGATAAAAAAACAAGACCCATATACATGCTGTCTACAAGATACCCACTTTAGACCTAGGGACACATTCAGACTGAAAGTGAGGAGATGGAAAAAGATATTCCATGCAACTGGAAATCAAAAGAAAGCTGGAGTAGCAATACTCATATCAGATAAAATAGACTTTAAAATAAAGAATATTACAAGATACAAGGAAGGACACTACATAATGATCAAGGGATCAATCGAAGAAGAAGATATAACAATTATAAATATGTATGCACCCAACATAGGAGCACCTCAATACATAAGTCAACTGCTAACAGCTCTAAAAGAGGAAATCAACAGTAACATAATAATAGTGAGGGACTTTAACACTTCACTTACACCAATGGACAGATCATCCAAATAGGAAATTAATAAGGAAAGACAAGCCTTAAATGACACAATAGACAAGATAGATTTAATTGATATTTATAGGACATTTCATCCAAAAACCACAGATTACACTATCTCCTCAAGTGTGCACGGAACATTCTCCAGGAGAGATCACATCTTGGGTCACAAATCAATCCTCAGTAAATTTAAGAAAATTGAAATCATAACAAGCATCTTTTCTGACCACAACACTATGAGATTAGAAATCTATTACAGGGAAAATAACGTAAAAAGCACAAACACATGGAGGCTAAACAATACGTTACTAAGTAACCAAGTGATCACTAAAGAAATCAAAGAGGAAAGCAAAAAATACCTAGAGACAAATGACAATGAATACACGATGATCCAAAACCTATGGGATGCAGCAAAAGCAGTTCTAAGAGGGAAGTTTATAGCTATACAAGCCTACCTCAAGAAACAAGAAAAATCTCAAATAAACAATCTAACATTGCACCTAAAGGAACTAGAGAAAGAAGAACAAACAAAATACAAAGTTAGCAGAAGGAAAGAAATCATAAAGATCAGAGCAGAAATAAATGAAATAGAAACAAAGAAAACAATAGCAAAGATTAATAAAACTAAAATCTGGTTCTTTGAGAAGATAAACAAAATTAATAAACTATTATCCAGACTCATCAAGAAAAAGAGGGAGAGGAGTCAAATCAATAAAATTAGAAATGAAAAAGGAGAAATCATAACTGACACTGCAGAAATACAAAGGATTATAAGAGGTTACTATAAACAACTATATTCCAATAAAATGGACAACCTGGAAGAAATGGAAAAATTCTTAGAAAGGTATAAACTTCCAAGACTGAACCAGGAAGAAATAGAAAATATGAACACGCCAATCACAATGACTGAAATTGAAAATGTGATTAAAAATCTTCCAACAAGCAAAAGCCCAGGACCAGATGGCTTCACAGGTGAATTCTATAAACATTTAGAGAAGAGCTAACACTCATCCTTCTCAAACTCTTCAAAAAAATTGCAGAGGAAGGAAAACTCTCAAACTCATTCTATGAGGCCACCATCACCCTGATACCAAAACCAGGCAAAGATACTACAAAAAAAGAAAATTACAGACAAATATCACTGACAAATAGAGACGCAAAAATCCTCAACAAAATACTAGCAAACAGAATCCAACCACATATTAAAAGGATTATACACCGTGATCAAGTGGGGTTTATTCCAGAGATGCAAGGGTTCTTCAATATACACAAATCAATCAATGTGATGCACCATATTAACAAATTGAAGAAGAAAAACCATATGATCATCTCAATAGATGCAGAGAAAGCTTTTGACAAAATTCAACACCAATTTATGATAAAAACTCTCCAGAAAGTGGGCATAGACATAACCTACCTCAAAATAATAAAGGCCTTATACGACAAACACACAGAAAACATCATTCTCAATGGTGAAAAACTGAAAGCATTTTCTCTAAGATCAGGAACAAGACAAGGATGTCCACTCTTGCCACTATTATTCAACATAGTTTTGGAAGTTTTAGCCATAGCAATCAGAGAAGGAAAAGAAAGAAAAGTAATATAAATTGTATAAAAAGAATTAAAACTGTCACTTTTGCAGATCACATGATACTATACATCGAAAATCCTAAAGATGCCACCAGAAAACTACTAGAACTAATCAATGAATTTGGTGAAGTTGCCGGATACAAAATTAATGCACAGAAATCTGCATTCCTATACACTAATGATGAACAATCTGAAAGAGAAATTAAGGAAACACTCCCATTTACCATTGCAACAAAAAGAATAAAATACCTAGGAATAAACCTACCTAGGAAGACAAAAGTCCTGTATGCAGAAAACTATAATATACTGTTGAAAGAAATTAAAGATGATACCAACAGATGGAGAGATATACTATGTTCTTGGATTGGAAGAATCAATATTGTGAAAATGACTATACTGCCCAAAGAAATCTACAGATTCAATGCAATCCCTATTAAATTACCAATGGCATTCTTTACAGAACTAGAACAAAAACTCTTAAAATTTGTGTGGAGACAAAAAAGACCCCAAATAACAAAAGCAGTCTTGAGGGAAAAAAACAGAGCTGGAGGAATCAGACTCCCTGACTTCAGACTATACTACATAGCTACAGTAATCAAGACAATATGGTACTGGCACAAAAACAGAAACATAGATCAATGGAACAAGATAGAAAAGCCCAGAGATAAACCCACACATCTATGGTCAACTAATCTATAACAAAGGAGGCAAGGATATACAATGGAGAAAAGACAGTCTCTTCAATAAGTGGTGCTGGGAAATCTGGACAGCTACATGTAAAAGAATAAAATTAGCACACTCTTTAACACCATACACAAAAATAAACTCAAAATGGTTTAGAGGCCTAAATGTAAAACCAGACACTCTAAAACTCTTAGAGGAAAACATAGGAAGAACACTCTTTGACATAAATCACAGCAAGATCTTTTTTGATCCACCTCCTATAGTAATGGAAATAAAAACAAAAATAAACAAATGGGACCTAATGAAACTTCAAAGCTTTTGCACAGCAAAGGAAACTACAAACAAGACGAAAAAAGAACTCTCAGAATGGTAAAAAATATTTGCAAATGAATCAACGGACAAAGGATTAATCTCCAAAATATATAAACAGCTCATGCAGCTCAATATTAAATAAACAAACAACCCAATCAAAACATGGGCAGAAGACCTAAATAGACATTTCTCCAAAGAAGACATACAGATGGCCAAGAAGTACATGAAAAGCTGCTCAACGTCACTAATTATTAGAGAAATGCAAATCAAAACTACAATGAGGTATCACCTCACACCTCACACCAGAATGACATCATTAGAAAATCTACAAACAACAAATGCTGGAGAGAGTGTGGAGAAAAGGGAACCCTCTTGCACTGTTGGTGGAAATGTAAATTGATACAGCCACTATGGAAAACAGTATGTAGGTTCCATAGAAAACTAAAAACAGAATTACCATATGACCCAGTAATCCCACTACTGGGCATATACCCAGAGAAAACCATAATTCAAAAAGACACATACATCCCAATGTTCATTGCAACACTATTTACAATAGCCAGGTCATGGAAGCAACCTAAATGCCCATCAACAGACGAATGGATAAAGAAGTTTTGGTACATATATACAATGCAATATTACTCAGCCATAAAAAGGAACAAAATTGGGTCATTTGTTGAGACGTGGATGAATCTAGAGACTGTCATACAGAGTAAAGTAAGTCAGAAAGAGAGAAACAAATATCGTATAGGATTGCATATATGTGGAACCTAGAAAAATGGTACAGATGAACCAGTTTGCAGGGCAGAAATACAGACACAGATGTAGAGCACAAATGTATGGACACCAAGGCAGGAAAGCAGTGGGGGATGGGTGTGGTGATGTGATGAATTGGGAGATTGGGATTGACATGTATACACTGATATGTATAAAATGGATGACTAATAAGAACTTGCTGTTTAAAAAAATAAATAAAATTTTTTAAAAAAAAGGAAGATCTGATGAACTTCAGAATTGGCAAACACATCCATGTTCTGGGAGGGTGGCACACCCAACTCTATGAGGACAGAAGCTCCTAGGTTGGCACTCTTCCAGATCTCACCCTATGTACCTCTTCATCGGATGTTCATTTGTATCATTTATAGTAAACCAGTAAGCTAAAAAAAGGAAAAAAAATCAAGATTCTTATATCTAAATACATTTTAAAAGGATATGCTAAGAAAAGAATACGACTAGAATTTATATTTTAGATACTTTTATATATTAGACATGTTTACATATTTAGTTCAAAATTATAAAAATAATTATTAAAAACTGCTGTCCTCATGTAGTGTGCTTAGAATAATGCATTTAGTGAATTTAGTAGGAACTCTGAAAAATGAGGTTGATTAAAAATTTTAAAAGGAATAATGGATTAAAAAAAAAAAAGAAAACAGAACATGAGTGAACCCAAAGTACATTAAATTTCCCAAAGGAGGAAGTGTATTTAGATATCTTACCCTTGTTCCTCATTTTCTACCACTGTCTTCTATCAAATTTTCCTGTCCCGTGCTGATTATTGATTTAGTTTCCAAATTATTACCCAGAAAACCTTGACTGTACCATACTGATATTATGGAAAAGAACAAAAATCATATTTAATGAGTATCTTCTGATGGCATTTAGTATGTTGGGTGGTTTATATACATTACAGAAACTTCAGCAGCTCACAACCATCCTATGAGACAGAGAAACAGCATATGCTGTGGTTGTGAGGTGCAGAGAAACTTTGCATAGTCGTGGAATATAGAAAATGCCTAAGTGGCTTGGGCACAGAAAAGAAATGCATGTGCATCAGAGGATGAGGTTAAGAGGCAGACAGGGCCAAATAATATAGAACCCTATAATACATGTAAATAATTTAGAATTTTATCCAAAAACAGAAACAATTTGGAGAGTTTTATAGTTGCATGAAATTTTCAGATTTGCCTGTTTAAAACAGAACTCAAGCTAAAATGTGCAGAAAAGAATTGATGGGGACAGAGAAACTGCTAAAATCCAATTTAATATTTCAGGTAATTCATAGTTTGCACGGATAAATAATGGTATTAGTAAACAGGGAAAAGCATTGATGGGTCTATGATATATTTGGGGAGCATATAAATTCTTCAGGATACTCCATATCATCATGACCTATTTACTTGTCTTTTTCCCTACAAAATTAGATTTTACTCATCTTTCAATACCTAATTCCTAGCATGTAGCTTCCCATGAATAATTTAACCCAAGTCATGGAGCAATAGCCAGAGAGCCACAGTAGAGCCAACACAATGCAATTGACAAAACCAACTGGATCATGTAGGCCTTAGGTAGTGCCTGCAATGGAGACTTGTCGTTTATATAAGTCCTCAAGGTTATAGGAATTCGTATTTTCACTAAATGTGTTTTTTTCTAACTTAAACTTTGAATTTTAGGAACTGAAAAAATCTACTATCCCCAAATCTATTGAGGTTGAGTTTGGACTAAAGCAAAAAGAGTGGTGAGCCTGAAATACAACTTGTATTCTGAACTCTGCACAACCTATCTATAAACAATGAGATAAAAAGTCAATTATTTTAACATAAAAACCTGAATATTAAGAAAAAACTTAGGACGGTAAATGGATTTAAAAGCATTCATTATTCTTCAGATATATTATTCATCTAATTTAGCACATTGCAAATTATTCTAATCATTTTTTCCATATCACCATGAAGAAATTTCATTAGAAATGGCATTACTGAAAAAAGACAATTAGTAAAAACATAAGCACAAATTTCATCAACAAAAAATCCCATGATTAATATTTTTAAACAATTTTCTCCAGTTCTATAACATTGGTTAAAGTCATAATATAACTAAAAGACACTTGAGCAACTGCAGAGAAACAGGCCTTCCAATTTGGTCTACCAGGATATGAATTCCACCTCTACAACTGAGAAGTGAAATAAGAGTCTATTCTGAAAGCTAAAATTAATCCATTAACTTTTCAGATTCATGCCTAGATAATTGTGAAAAATAATTTTGATAAGACAAAAGCAGTTCATTTTGTTGAATTTATTTAAGTGCTAAATATACCATTAAGAATCACTGTTGATTTTCCTTTTTTTTAAAAAATTGAGCTACCTCTAAAAATCATATGAATATTCTTAATCTTTTGAAGGCTATTATTTTCACTAGTAACTGATTGAATATAATTGAACATTCACTTTTTTTGGAATGTTTGCTATTGGTCAGTGACTATGTTCATGTTAGTCAATGGAAGATTCCTGTCCTTTTGGAGTTCACAGTTCAGTGGAAGGCAATATGTAAACTAATAATTACAACAAGATATATCTATATCAAAGCAATAATAGAAATGCCTACAACCTGGCATGCCTCCACTCTTACTGGCCCCAGAAATCATGTAAAATCTGTTACAGAAACCTAGCTATTTGATTATTATAAAGAGAATCCATACGAAACGAAGCTACATCCTATAAAAATTTTAGCCTTTTCAATTTTATCACATATCAACAAAACCCCTCAAAATCCATCATGACCAAGTCACACTTTTTCTATCCCTCATCAGGCTTTTGTTCCGCACTTACAAAACAACAATGGCACAGTTTCAATCTCCCACTGGTGCAGCAGAATGTAGCAAATACATAGAAGAAAGGAACAATACAACAGTAGTTTTGTGTGTTGCCAGTAAATCTGCCAAAACTGATACATCCACTAGTATAAAATCTGACTGAAGCATCAATGCATTTTATTGTATTAAGCTGAGATGGATGTGTATTATGTGGGACATGATGAAATCATGTTTAAAGTATCATAACAATGCTAGGGACTTAGTAGTTACTAACTACATTCTCCTACAAATAAATGTCATTTCTTCTTGCTTTGAATGAACTGGATCATGTCCTGATATCATGCCTTCTAAAATAGTTAATTTGCTATTTACTAGATTGTTTAAAGCCTTAAAATATGCACACAGATATTTCTATATCTGTGTGCACATGTATATATATATATATATATATATATATGAGACAATAGAGAATTTTCATATGGAAGCTATGAACAAACACTATATTATTGGAGAAAATAAATCCCTACCTCATAATTTGCTTTCTGATTTTTGCTCATATTTTTTTAACCTATAGCAAAATAAAATCTCTAAAGGAAATTTGTATATAATAAGGGAGTATGTTTTATTCAAAAAGTTTTATTGTAAAATAGTCTACTAATATCTGTTATTTTTTGTTTTGTATCCTGAATTTAAATACTTTTAAAAATACTCAAGTCCAATAGCTCTTCCTTTGATTCTTTCATGAAAGTAAGGTGTTTCTTATGGGACTGTACAGTGAGCAGACAACTCAAAATATATATATATATATATATATATATATATAAGCCTATGGAATTGAGTGAAGTACCAGTTATTGTGTTGTGGATAAAACTGCATAATAAAAGTAAAATGCCAGGGAGGCTTTGGAGAACAACTTTCTTATTGAATGTGGAAGAGAAAGTCAAGCTTAGTAGCTGAAAATTATTTTCAGAGCTTTAGATGGCCATCATGCAGCAAATGTCAGTCATTTTTGTTTATACATGCCTTCAAAATTTTATTTAAAACTTCCTTAATTATCTTTATGCACATTATTTGATTCATTTTTTGATTCAGTTTTTGATTCATTTTTAAACAAGAATATTTTATATTTGTTGATTTGACTTTGTCCTGACAAATTATGTGTATATTTGTATATATTTATGTAATAGCATATAATATAATATAAAACATGTGTATATATTTACATACACATATATTTCAGATTTCTGGCTTTTATTCTATTTTGTTGGTCTTATTTTCCTCCTTGGAAGGAAGGAAACTTGATCAGGTTTAGCAGCATTGTTGGTATTTCATCAAAGAATGTTGATGGGCATTTTCTTATTTGACAGATTGCAGCTCTTTTCTTCGTTATCCAGAATTCCATGAACACTCTACAAAAGCAATGAAAGGCTGAAACTTGTCATTGTTATTGTACCTCTGCCTTTGTTCTTTGACACTTTTGCTCTCAAAGGTTATCAAATCAATACAATCTAATCAAAATACATTGCTAGTATGATCAGGGTTATAGATAACTTGGCACTATACACTGCCAGATAACAGGTGTTTATTTATTTTGGAATACTGAACAGTATGGCATGTGTATGTACAATGCTGTTTATATATCTGCAGAGATGATTTGTGTCCATATAAAAGAATTATCCAAGAAGGCTGTATTCTCCAAAATTAAAAAAATATATATACTTTCAATGATTGAAGGCTTATTTCTTGGCTTCCCATGATTCAGAATATAACCTCATTACACTTACTAGCATGAATAAAAAGTAATTTATTTTCTTAAAGTAACTAATTATGTAAACACTAAGAACAGCCTAAATATATTATGATTCACTGCCATATTTTGAAACCAAATATATTATTGTTTAAACATATATTATTATAATAATATTATATGTTTTTAAATTTTAGGTAAGTAGCTTAAAAAATACAATCACAGATATAATTATAGCTGTCTCTATTATTTAAAAATTTTTATATTTATTCTATATGTTATCTCATACATAATTTTTCTCTCTAAATAGTATCAAACTATACAAAGTTTTATAATTTAAAAAAAATCATCAATAGAATGTGTACATTCTTCTATGTCAATAAATATGCTTTTAAACTATCTTAAAGCCCATAAAATATTCTCCCTGGAGAAGTGAAATAATAGCCATGATTGGAAAAAAACATTTTAACCATAATACAGAAATGGACTCTACTACTTCCTTCCTTCCTTGCTGTTTCTTCCTTTCTTCCATATACTTTTCCTTTTTTTTTTCTATTTTATTGATTTATAAAAACCTAAGCATAGCATGAAATTCAAAAGGAAATAAAGTATAAAGAATGAAAACTCTGCCTCATATCCCTTTCCTTAGCCCTTCTGTTCTCTTTCCCAGTGGTCACTTTTCCAACTTTCTGTCTGTCCTTTCTGAAATACTATAAGCATTCACAAGCATCTATGTATAAAGAAGAGATTTTCTCTTATTTGGGTAGAATTGCATAAAAATTAAGAGCATGAATTATAGAACAAGATTGCCTGAGTTTAAAGCCAAGATCTGCCACTTTTTAACTCTTTAAACTTTGGATTATTTACATAACATTATGGGCAATGCTTTTTAAATCTATAATTGTATATTATAGATGCAAATATATAGGGGAAGAAGTATAGAAGTTTGTCAGACAATATATGAATACATTATTTTCTAAATTTTGTGATCCCTTAGTATTTACCAGCATTTTAGAATGTTTAAGTTGTGTGATTTTTACTTATCCTAATAAAATATTGTGTTGAATCTATTTTCTACTCACAATTTTATATTATTTCTAAAGGCCCCTCAAATTGCATGAATTTCTGATCCCACAGTTCTTGATTTGTCCCTGCCTATAAGGTGTTTAAGCTCTTAACTGTACCCACTGGCACCTAATCCATAGATGCACATTTTTAACTTCTCCAAATAGTCCACATTAAGGTTTCTGTAGGGAAGTTTCAATCTCCTATAGGCAGAGAATAAAGAAAGCAATCTGAAAATTTATGTGCTTCTCAAAGAGTTTTGCCTCACATTTTTCTTTTATCCAGATTCTGAAAAATTTTTTTTCTGATTAAAGTCTAGTTATCTGTCACTATTTCTCCCTGACTCTAGCTACAAAATTAATTATCTACCTTGTTTTAGCTTGATATTATATCCTTCCATAGAAAGAAGGCATGAAATCTGAGGAGCTAAACAGTATGCAAATCTTGACAGGAAACCTAGGAAGAATTCGGAGAAGTAATTTGTTAAAGTAACAAATTAACTAATACTGAAAATGCTTCACCTAAAATACATAAGAGTCACTAACATATGGTTGTTTGGCAACCAGATTACTTTAGTTGTTCTCAAACCTAGCTGGGTATCAGGAACAATGAAAATATTTTAAAGCATTAACTCTTTCAAATACTTCTTTTACCTAAATCTATCGGACCAGAGTGGCTGGAGGTCTAAGATCTCATTTTTTAAAAATTTCCCAGAGTGAGTCAGATGCAAATTGCTCCAATGCATGTTCAATAAATGCTGACCTAGGAGTTCCCTACCTATACAATAGAGCATTGAATCTCTGGGATTAACCCCTTAGTTGGCCAACTATTTTCTATGATCTGACTTTGTCATTACTGGGACGAATTAGGCACTTACTTGACCCAGGGTTTAGAGAATTTTATTTGTTTTAAACTTGCTCTTCTCAACTCTTTTTCTAACATTTTTTGAGAAACTATTATTACTGGATACTGTGCAAGGAAATTTTAATCATATTTTCCTTAAGTCTTTGCCAACACTGTTATGGCTTGAATTGTGCCCCCAAAGGCAATGTTGAAGTTCTAAGCCCCAGTATCTTAAAAATGTGGCCTTATTTGGAAGTAAGTTTGCTGCAAATATAGCTAGTTAAGATGAAGTCATACTGGAGTAGGACAGTGGGCCCTTAATTCAATGTGACTAGTGTCTTTATTGGAAACACAGAGGAGACACAGAGAGAGATACACAGGGGAAATGGATGTCACAGCAGAAGCAGAGATTGGAGTGACACAGCCACAAGCCAAGGAACACCAAGGATTGCTGGAAAACCACTAGAAACTAGGAGAGAGGCAAGGAAGAATTCTCCCCAACTTGTTTCAGAGGAAGAATGACACTGACGACAACTTGATTTCATACTTCTAGCCTGCGGAAATGTGAGACAATAAATGTCTGTTGTTTCAAGCCATCTAGTTTATGGTACTTTGCTATGGCAGCCCTAGAAAACTAATACAAGCTTGGTGAGATAGACTGTCATTTTCATTTTACCAATGAAAAATTGGGGCGTGGAAAGTTTAAGGAAGTTATCCAAGTTTACTATATAAATGGTAAATAGTATTTTCTGGTGCTAAGTCCAGTGTTCTTGCCACTGTTTTTCTTATTATTTAATTTTTTTAAAAAAAGCGTTTATTAAACTCGTGTATTCTACTGTGATCAAATATGCTAAAAGAGATATTCTATAAAAGTGTTTGAGTGGAATCTTAGGTGTAGTCTTCTCTCAAGAATAAATAGCATTAGAGTTCCTTTTTTTTTTTTAATAAGAGAAATAAAGTACTGACATTCTCTGGTGTCTCTAATTGGATGCCATATGTTGAACTCTGTCAACTCAGTTCATCCCTCTGTCCTCTCTGACACCCCTTGAAATCAATGAGAATGCAAAAATTAAATCAGACTATATGTGCTGGGAGAATCGTAAAAGCTGTATAATCTAAGTACTATGGTTAATGACTGAACACATGAAAAGCACAGTAGAACTCTATTTATAAAAATCAATACCAGTCCTCATTTGTAGAGTCAACTTTTACTGTCTTTTTAGTTAACGTCAGAATTGAGGAAATGTTTTATATGTATCATTTTTAGAAATTCTCTTCAGCTGCAGGTTTGGAATAAAAATCAAAACATTCATGGGATTGTTTTGCTGTGTATGAATGCAGATACGAAATGATATTTAGAAATAAATGAAAGTATATAGTTTAACAAAAGGAGTTTCAGAGAACGTTTTATTTCTTTAGGTTCATGCAGTAAAACTCATGAGATAGACACCCTTAAAATAGGACTACTTTCAGGTTTCAATGATTATATGCTGTTGGCAATAATGTTATAATAAAGCATCCATATGTGAAAATGCTTAATATAATTAACAATGTCAATATTAGGATATTCCTGATTTTATTTTATTTAATCTTCAGTATATTTGATAGAGTAAATTGGACACATAATTTAGCAGTATTAGTTATCTGTATTCTGGACAGTCCATTGAATATGGAAAGTTTCCTAAAATAACATGAATACATTTATTGCCTTGATCACATATCATCTCCTGAAAGAAAATGAAGTCCCATGGATAATATAATCGTCAAAGAAAATTTGTAATACAATTGCATCATTTTAATTTTATTTTCTGCTCTATCTCTGAGACTTTTTTTGTAAAAACTTTGCATCTTCTAAAAATGAATTATCAATTTTCATTTACTTATTCTAAAATGAAAAATGCCAAGTGATTAGAAACAACACAAACTAAGTCTGCAAGTGCATATAGGAAGATCAGTTGGACTGAGGGAACCTCTAGAGGCCAATTGGCTTTGTCATATGCAAGATGCTCAAGTTAAATTTTCAGCCTGAATTTCCTACCTTATTGTTCACTAGAAGAATTATAACACATTTAAACTAGTGCTAACCCATTTAATGTTAAGACAAATTTAATAAATTGTATTCTTTTAACTAAGAGGAAAAAATAATGTAACATAATTAAATAACCTCATGGAATTATAACCTCATGGAATTCTTCTGTACAGGAGATTTGTCTCTACTCACTATTTATTTATTTACTTATGTATTTATTTATATCAGTATGGACTTGTAAATATTGTTTCAGCTTTGGCCATTGAGATTTCTTACAGTGGCTGCTGTATCCCTTTAACATACTTCCATCATTGTTTCTTTCTTGTTGTTTGTTTGTTTTTTGTCAGGTTTTTAGCTTGTCCTTACTTTCTGGCACTAAAAGATGTTCCAGGTTCATATTGTGTATGTCCTGCCCTCATCCCAGAATCAGCCATTTCTCCAATGAACTCAAATTCCTTTTATTGGAGAATGGCATTGGAAACTAAGTTTTGGGTACTGGTATATTACTGAGGCCTCATTTCTTCTAGACCCTCTCAGCTGACAAATTAACACAGACATAAACATACATGCAGGTGTGCACGTGTGTGTGTGTATGTACTAGCCTGTACATATATACACATCTGTAACTATTTCTGTGTGTTACTAATTTATTTATATTAAGCTAAACATGAATTCATACTGATATCTCTGACTCTAATCAATCATTATGTGGATTGTTCTGTCCTGTTTTCATTTGCTTATTTGTAATTTCCAACTCCATCTGTAAGAAACTTGACTTCTTCCACCTCACATCCATTTACTTAGTTGTTCAATTCCAGTATACATATAGAGCAGTATTCGAATTTTTAATCCAACTCCCAAGATAAACAATTTTATTAACTAGAGTATAGTATTCTGGTACAGTGTCTTTTGCCTTTAAGCTTACAAACTCTCTATTCATTTCCAAAGTTACTTTTCCTTCATTCATCATTCTTCTTTAATGTAACTTCTACTACATTTGTAGTACAGTTAAATTGTTTTCTCACATTCTATATTCCATGGTAGAGTCATCAGATCTCCTAAATGATATTTTTAAAATTTGTATTAATTAAGGTTCATTTTTGTGCTATAAAGTTCAATAGATTTTGACAAATGTGTAGTGTCACATATCCCTAATAACAGTATTATACAGTTACTAAAAAAGAAAAAAACCCCTTTTGCTTCATGTAGTCAACCCTGCTCCCCAACCCAAACCTTTGGTAACCCTGATTTTCTTTTATGATCCCTATGGTTTTGTTTTCCAGAATTTTATAAAATTGGAGTCATACAGTGTGTATAACTTTTCACACTGGTTCCTTTCACTTAGCAATATGCATTTGACATAATTCATGTTGTTTCATTCTTAGTATCTCATTATATTTAATGCTGAATAACATTCCATTGTATGGTTGTAGCACAGTTTTTTTTATCCATTCACCTATTGAAGGACATCTTAGTTAATTCTAAATTTTAGTGATGTGAATGGGGCTGCAATAAACATTTGCATTTTTCTGTGGACATACGTTTTCAAAATAGTTGAGAAAACACAGAAACCCAATTGTTGGATCATAGGGTAAACTGCATTTTGCCTTGCAAGAAACTGTAAAACTGTTTGCCAAGGTGGTTGTAAAATTTTGAAATCCCACCAGTAAAGAATGAAAGTTCCTGTAGCTCTACATTCTCACTGACATTGGGTATAGCCAGTTATTTTGTATATGAGACATTCCAATACGTATATACCATGTCTTGTTTTCATTTTCAATTCTTTAATGACAAATGATCTTGAGCTTCTTTTCTTGTGCTTATTTGCTGTCTTTGTGTCTTCTTTGCTGGAGTGTCCATTCTGAACTTTTCTCCATTTTAAAAATTATGTTATTTCCTTACTCTAGAGTTTTGAAAGTTCTTTGTATATTTTGGATCCAAGTACTTCATCAGATATGCCTTTTATAAATATTTTCTCTTATTTTGTCTATTTATTTTTTGATCTATTTATTTTTTTAACTGTGTCCTTCACAAAGTGCAGAAGTTTTAATTTTTTTTTCTATTTTATTTCTTTTTATTGATGTATAGTTGATCTACAATGTTGTGTTAATTTCTGGTGTACAGCAAAGTCATTGTGTTATACAAATATATATATATATATATATTCTTTTTCATATTCTTTTCTATTATGGTTTATTATAAGATACTGAATATAGTTCCTGTGCTACACACCAGAACCTTCTTGTTTATCTATTTTATATATATATATATATATATATATATATATATATATATATATATATATATATATATCTGTTAATCCCAAAGTCCTTATTTATCCCTCCTGCCCCTTTTCCCCTTTGGTAACCATAAGTTTGTTTTCTATGTCTATAAGTCTCTTTCTGTTCTGTAAGCAAATTCATTTGTATCAAATTTTAGATTCCACATATAAATGATATCATATGATATTTGTCTTTCTCTGATGGACTTAATTCACTTAGTATGATAATCTTTAGGTCTATCCATGTTCATGCAAATGGCATTATTTCATTCTTTTCCATGGCTGAGCAGTAGTCCGTTGTGTGTGTTTGTGTGTGTGTGTGTATACATATATATACTTGTATATATATGTGTATGCATATATATATATGTATATCACATTTTCTTTACACACTCATCTGCTGATGGATATTTATGTTGCTTCCATGTCTTGGTTATTGTAAAGAGCACTGTTATCAACATTGGGGTGCATGGATCTTTTCAAATTAGAGTTTTCTTTTTTTCTAGATATATGCCCAAGAGTGGGATGGCTGAATCATATGGTAACTCTTTTTTAAGTTTTTTTAAGGAACCTCCATGCTGTTTTCCATAGTGGCTGTACAAATTTACAGTTGCACCAATAATGAAGAAGTGTTCCCTTTTCTCAACACCCTCTTTAGCATTTATTATTTGTAGTCTTTAATGATGGCCATTCTGACTCATTGTAGTTTTGGTTTGCATTTCTCTAATAATTAGCAATGTTAGCATATTTTCATGTGCCTGTTGGCCATCTGTATGTCTTCTTTGGAGAAATGTCTATTTAGATATTCTGCCGATTTTTTGATTGGGTTGTTTGTTTGCTTCTTGTTGTTGTTGTTGTTATTAAGTTGTGTAGGCTATTTGCATATTTTTAAAATTGATCCCTTGGTAGTCATATTGTTTGCAAATATTTTCTCCCACTCCACAGGTTGCCTTTTTGTTTACGGTTTCCTTTGCTGTGCAAAATCTTATAAGTTTGATTAGGTCTCATTTGTTTACTTTTGTTTTTATTTCTTTTTCCTTGGGAGACTGATCTAAGAAAACATTGGTATGATTTATGTCAGAGAATATTTTGCCTATGTTGCTTCTTGGAGTTTTATGGTGTCATGACTTATATTTAAGCCTTAAGCTATTTTAAGTTTATTTTTGTATATGGTGTGAGGAAGTGTTCTAACTTTATTAACTTACATGCAGCTGTCCTGCTTTCCCAAGGCCACTTGCTAAAGAGATTGTATTTACTTCATTGTATATTCTTCTTACCTCCTTTGTCAAAGATTAATTGCCTATAGGTGTGTGGGTTTGTTTCTGGGCTCTCTATTCTATTCCATTGATCCCTGTGTCTGTTTTTGTGCCAATACCACACAATTTTGATTACTATAGCTTTGTAGTATTGTCTGAAGTCAGGGAGGGTTATGCCTCCAGCTTTGTTATTTTTCCTCAGGATTGCTTTGACAATTCTGTGTCTTTTGTGGTTCCATATAAATTTTAGGATTATTTGTTGCAGTTCAGTGAAAAATGTCATGGGTAATTTGATAGGGATTTCATTAAATCTGTAGATTGCTTTTGGTAGTATGACATTTTAACAAAATTATTTTTTCCAATCCAAGAGCATGGGATATCTTTCCATTTCTTTGAATCATCTTCAATTTCTTTTATCAATATTTTATAGTTCTTAGCATATAATTCTTTCACTGCCTTGTCAAGTTTATGCTTAATTATTTTATTTTATTTATTATTATTTTTTAACATCTTTATTGGGGTATAATTGCTTTACAATGGTGTGTTAGTTTCTGCTTTATAACAAAATGAATCAGTTATACATATACATATGTTCCCATATCTCTTCCTTCTTGCGTCTCCCTCCCTCCCACCCTCTCTATCCCACCCCTCCAGGCAGTCACAAAGAACTGAGCTGATATCCCTGTGCTATGCGGCTGCTTCCCACTAGCTATCTACCTTACGTTTGTTAGTGTATATATGTCCATGCCTCTCTCTCGCTTTGTCACAGCTCACCCTCTCTCTCGCTTTGTCACAGCTCACCCTTCCCCCTCCCCATATCCTCAAGTCCGTTCTCTAGTAGGTCTGTGTCTTTATTCCTGTCTTACCCCTAGGTTCTTCATGACATTTTTTTTTCTTAAATTCCATATATATGAGTTAGCATACGGTATTTGTCTTTCTCTTTCTGACTTACTTCACTCTGTATGACAGACTCTAGGTCTATCCACCTCATTACAAATAGCTCAATTTCGTTTCTTTTTATGGCTGAGTAATATTCCATTGTATATATGTGCCACATCTTCTTTATCCATTCATCCAATGATGGGCACTTAAGTTGTTTCCATCTCCGGGCTATTGTAAATAGAGCTGCAATGAACATTTTGGTACATGACTCTTTTTGAATTTTGGTTTTCTCAGGGTATATGCCCAGTAGTGGGATTGCTGGGTCATATGGTAGTTTTATTTGTAGTTTTTTAAGGAACCTCCATACTGTTCTCCATAGTGGCTGAACTAATTCACATTCCCACCAGCAGTGCAAGAGTGTTCCCCTTTCTCCACACCCTCTCCAACATTTATTGTTTCTAGATTTTTTGATGATGGCCATTCTGACTGGTGTGAGATGATATCTCATTGTAGTTTTGATTTGCATTTCTCTAATGATTAATGATGTTGAGCATTCTTTCATGTGTTTGTTGGCAGTCGTATATCTTCTTTGGAGAAATGTCTATTTAGGTCTTCTGCCCATTTTTGGATTGGGTTGTTTGTTTTTTTGTTATTGAGCTACATGAGCTGCTTGTAAATTTTGGAAATTAATCCTTTGTCAGTTGCTTCATTTGCAAATATTTTCAACCATTCTGAGAGTTGTCTTTTGGTCTTGTTTATGGTTTCCTTTGCTGTGCAAAAGCTTTGAAGTTTCATTAGGTCCCATTTGTTTATTTTTGGTTTTATTTCCATTTCTCTAGGAGGTGGGTCAAAAAGGATCTTGCTGTGATTTATGTCATAGAGTGTTCTGCCTATGTTTTCCTCTAAGAGTTTGATAGTTTCTGGCCTTGCATTTAGGTCTTTAATCCATTTTGAGCTTATTTTTGTGTATTGTGTTAGGGAGTGATCTAATCTCATACTTTTACATGTACCTGTCCAGTTTTCCCAGCACCACTTATTGAAGAGGCTGTCCTTTCTCCACTGTACTATTTTATTTTTTTGATGCAGTTTTAAAAGGTGATTTTTTTAAACTTTCCCTTTGATATTTCATTGTTAGTGTAAAGATATGCAATGGATTTCTGTATGTTAATCTTGTGTCCTGCTAACTTGCTGAATTTATTTATCAGTTCTAGGAGTTTTGTGTGGAGTCTTTCAGGTTTTCTCTATATAGTATCATGTCATCTGCATATAATTATCATTTTACCTTTTTCCTTCCAATGTGGATAACTTTTACTTATTTTTCTTGTCTTATTTCTGTGGCTAGGAATCAATCATATGTTGAATAGCGTGGTGAGAATGGGCATCTTTGTCTTGTTCCATATTTTAGAGGGAAGGGTTTCAGCTTGTGACTATTGAGTATTATGTTGGCTGTGGGTTTGTCATAAATAACTTTTATTATGTTGAGATATGTTCTCTCTACCCAGTTTGATAAGACGTTTTATGATGAATGGATGTTGAATTTTATCAAAACCTTTTTCTCCATCTATTGAGATGATCATATGGTTTTTGTCTTTTCTTTTATTAATATAGTGTATCATAGTCACTGATTTGCATATGTTGAACCATCCTTGTGATCCTGGGATGAATCCAACTTGATCATGGTGTATGATACTTTTTATGTGTTGTTGGATTCAATTTGCTAATATTTTATTGAGGATTTTTGCATATATATTCATCAAATAAATTGGCCTATAATTTTCTTTTTTGGTAAACAAAAAAGTATTTTTTGGTATTTGTTTTATGTATTTAGGTGCTCCTACATTCTGTGCATATATGTTAATGAGTTTAATATCTTCTTTCTGTATTGATCCTTTTATCATTACATAGTGTCCTTCTTTATCTTTCTTTAGGGCTCTTTTTTTTTTTTTTTTGTGGTACACAGGCCTCTCACCATTGTGGCCCCTCCCACTGCAGAGAACAGGCTCCAGACATGCAGGCCCAGTGGCCATGGCTCACAGGCCCAGCCGCTCCGCGGCACGTGGGATCCTCCCGGACCAGGGCACGAACCTGTGTCCCCTGCATCGGCAGGTGGACTCTCAACCACTGCGCCACCAGGGAAACCCCTAGGGCTTTTGTTTTAAAGTCTATTTTGACTGATGGGTATTGCTACCCCCCTTTCTCATCATTTCCATTTGCATGAAATATCATTTTTCATCACCTTGCTTTCGAGCTATGTCTGTCCTTCACCCTAAAGTGAATATCTTGTAAGAAGCATATTATGGGCTCTTATTTTATTATCTAATCTGCCACTCTATATCTTTTGGGTTTTTTTCTCAAGATTCTAAGAAGATTATTCTATTTATTTTCTTTTTTAATTGAAATATTTTTGATTTACGATGATTCAGGTGTATAGTGATTCAGATTCTTTTGCATTATAGGTTATTAGTTCTCTGTTCTATACAGTAGGTCATTGTTGTTTATCTATTTTATATATAGTAGTGTATATCTGTTCATCAGAATTTCCCAATTTATTCCTCCCCTGCCTTTGCCCTCTGGTAATCATGTTAGTTTACTGTCTATGAGTCTGTTTCTGCTTTGTAAATAAGTTCGTTTGTAGCATTATTTTAGGTTCCACATATAAAGTATGTGGAATATATCATATCATAAAATATATCATACAATATTTGTCCTTGTCTGACTTACTTCACTTGGTATGATAATCTCTAGGTCTAACCACTGCAAATGGCATTATTTCATTCTTTCTTTTAATGACTGAGTCAGTCATTAAAACAAAGCATGAAATCTTATCTGATGGACACTTAGGTTCCTTGCATATCTTGCCTATTGTAAATAGTGCTGCTATGAACATTGGAGTACATGTATCTTTGTGAACTAGAGGTTTTTTTTTCTGGATATATGTACAGGAATGGGATTGATGGGTCATATGGTAACTCGATTTTTAGTTTTTAAAGGAACCTCCATGCTGTTATCCAAAGTGGCTGTACAAATTTACATTCCCACAAATAGTGTAGGGGGTGATTCCTTTTCTCCACACCCTCTTGAGAATTTATTATTTGTAGACATTTTGATGATGACCAAATGTGAGGTGGTACCTCATTTTAGTTTTGATTTGCAGTTCTCTAATAATTGGTGATGTTGAGCATCTTTTCATGTGCCTATTGTTTATTTGTATGTCTTCCTTGGAGAAATGTCTATGTAGGTCTTCTGTCAAATTTTTGATTGAGTTGTTTGGTTTCTTTATATTGAGATGTATGAGTTATTTGTATATTTTGGAAAATGAGGCCTTGACATTTGAATTCTTTGCAAATATTTTCTTCCAGTCCATAGGTTGTCTTTTTGTTTATGGTTTCCTTTGCTGTGCAAAAGCGTATAAGTTTGCTTAGATCCCAGTTGTTTATTTTTGCTTTTGTTTCTATTATCTTAGGAGATGGATCCAAAAAAATATTGGTAAGATTTATGTCAAATAGTGTTCTGCCTATGTTCTCCTCTAGGGCATTTATAGTATCCAGTCTTACCCTTAGATCTTGAAACCATTTTGAGTTTATTTTTGTATATGGTGTTAGAGAATATTCTGATTTCATTCTTTTACATGTAGCTGTCCAGTTTTCCCAGCACCACTTGTTGAAGAGTCTGTCTTTTCTCCATTGTACATTCTTGCCTTCTTTGTCATAGATTAATTGACCATAAGTACATAAGTTTATTTCTGGGCTTTCTATCTGGATCCATTAACCTATGTGTCTGTTTTTGTGCCAATACCAAACTGTTTTGATGACTGTAGCTTTGTAGTGTAGTCTGAAGTCAGGAAGCATGATCCCTCCAGCTCCGTTCTTTCTCAAGATTGTTTTGGCTATTAGGGGTCTTTTTGTGTTTCAAAAAATTTTTAACTTTTTTTTGTTCCAGTTCTGTGAAAAATGCCATTGGTAATTTGATAGAGATTGCACTGAATCTGTAGTTTGCCTTCGGTAGTATGGTCATTTTAACAATATTGATTCTTCCAATCCAAAAATACAGTATATCTTTTCATTTCTTTGTATCATCTTCAATTTATTTCAACATTGTCTTATAGTTTCCAGAGTACAGGTCTTTTGCCTCCTTAGGTTTATTCTTAGTTATTTTTTTCTTTGTGATGCAATGGTAAATGAGATTGTTTTCTTAATTTCTCTTTCTGATATTTCATTGTTAGTGTACAAAAATGCAACAAATTTCTGTATATTAATTTTGTATCCAGCAACATTACCAAATTTATTGATGAGCTCTAGTGGTTTTTTTTCCTACTGTCTTTAGGATTTTCTATTTATAGCATCATGTCATCTGTGAACAATGACAGTTTTAATTATTCCTTTCCAATTTGGATTTATTTTCTTTTTCTTCTCTGATTACTTGGCTATGGCTTCAAAACTATGTTGAATAAAAATGGTGAGAGTGAGTATCCTTGTCTTGTTCTTGATTTTCCACTGCTTTCAATTTTTCACCATTTAGTATAATGTTAGCTGTGGGTTTGTAATATATTATGTTGAGGTGTATTCCCTCTATGCACACTTTCTGCAGAGTTTTTTTTATCATAAATGGATGTTGACTTTAACCAAAGCTTTTTCTGCATTTATTGAGATGATCATACATTTTTATTCTTTAATTTGTTAATGTGTATCACGTTGATTTGTGGATACTGAAAATTCCTTGTGTCCCTGGGATAAATCTCACTTGATCATGGTGTATGGTCATTTTAATGTATTGTTGGAGTGGGCCTGCTAGTACTTTGTTGAGAATTTTTGCATCTATGTTCAACAGTGACATTGGCCTGTAATTTTTGGGGTGATATCTTTGTCTCATTTTGGTATCAGGGTGATGGTGACCTCATAGAATGAGTTTGGAAGTTTTCCTCCCTCTGGAATTTCTTAGAATAGTTTCAGAAAGATAGGTGTTAACTTCTCTAAATGTTTGGTAGAATTCACCAGTGAAACCATCTGGTCCTGGACTTTAGTTTGTGGGGATTTTTTAAATTACTGATTGAGTTTCAGTACTGCTAATGGGTCTGTTCATATTTCCTAGTTCTTCCTGGTTCAATCTTGGGAGACTGCACCTTTAAAAAAAATTTTTCCATTTCTTCTAGGTTGTCCATTTTACTGGTGTATAATTTCTCATAATGGGCTTTTATGATCCTTTATATTTCTATGGTGTTGGTTGTAATTTCTCCTTTTTCACATCGATTTTATTGATTTGGGCCCTCTCCCTATTTTTCTTGGTGAGTAGAGCTAAAGGTTTATCAGTTATATTTAGCTTTTCAAAGAATCAGCTTTTAGTTTCATTGCCCCTTTCTATTTTATTTTTTAGTCTCTATTTTATTTATTTATGCTCTGAAATCATGATTTCTTTCCTTCTACTACCTTTGGGTTTTGTTTTTTCTTCTTTCCCTAGTTGCTTTAGGCATAAGGTGGTTTATTTGAGATTTTTCTTTTTTCCTGAGGTAAGCTTATATCACTATAAACTTCCCTCTTAGAACTGCTTTCACTTCATCCCATATGTTTTGTATCATCGTGTTTTCCTTTTCACTTGTCTCTAAGTAATTTTTTAAATTTCTTCTTTGATTTCTTCAGTGATTCTTTTGTTGTTTACTAGCATATTGTTTAGCCTCCACATGTTTGTGTTTTTTGCAGTGTTTTTGTTGTTGTTGTTTTTTAGTTAATTTCTAGCCTCATAGCAGTGTGGGCAGAAATGATGCATGATATGATTTCATTTTTCTTAAATATACCAATGCTTGTTTTGTGGCTTAGCATTTGATCTATCCTGGAGAATGTTCCATGTGCACTTGAAAAGAATGTGTATTCTGTTGCTTTCAGATGGAATTTTCCACATATTTTGATTAAGTCCATTTGGTCTAATGTGTTATTTAAGGGCTGTATTTCCTTATTGATTTTCTGTCTGAATTACCTGTCCATTGATGTAAGTGTGGTGTTATATTCCCCTACTATTATTGTGTTACTACTTGTTTCTTCTTTTATGTCTGTTAATGTTTGTCTCACATATTGAGGTAATCATATGTTGGGTGTATGTATGTTTACAATTGTTACATCTTCTTCTTGGATTTATCCCTTGATCATTATGTAGTGTCTTTTTTTTGTCTCCTGTAACAGTCTTTATTTTAAAGTCTATTTTACCTGATAAAAGTATTGCTTCTCTGGCTTTCTACTGACTTGCATTTGTGAGGAATATCTTTTTCACTTTCAATCTGTATGTGTGTCTAGATCTGAAATGAATCTCTTGTAGGCAAGGTATATCCATGTTTTATTTTTGTGTCTATTCAGCCAGTCTGTGTCTTTTGGTTGGTGCATTTAGTCCCTTTACATTTAAGGTAATTACCAATATGTATGTTTTTATTGCCATTTTGTTCATTATTTTGGATTTATTTCTGTAGGTCTTTTTTCCCTTTCTTCTTTTTTTCTCTTCTCTTGTGATTTGAGGACTATCTTTAGTGTTATGTTTGGACCCTTTTTCTTTTTTGTGTGTATATCTATTATAGATTCTGGTTTGCAGTTACTAGGAGGCTTTTGTATCGCAGTCTATATGTATGTATGAGTGTTCTAAGTTCCTGGTCTCTTAAGGTCAAATCTATTTTAAATACCCTGCTTTTGTACTCTCCTCCCCTCATTTTTACTGTTTTTGATCTCATATTTTACATCTAACTGTTTTTGTATCCCTTAACTGCTTATTGTGGATACAGATGATTTTACTACTTTTGTCTTTTAACCTCCCTACTAGCTTTGTGTGGGTGATTTCCTAACTTTACTGTATGTTTTCCTTCACCAGTGAGTTTTCTCGTTCTTTAATGTTTCTTTTTTTCCCCCCTAGGTGCAGCCCTTACTTTTTCACCTGGAAAAATTCCTTTACCATTTGTTGTAAAGGTGGTTAGGTTGTCCTGAATTCTTTCAGCTTTTGCTTGTCTTAAAGTTGTTGATTTCTCTGTCAAATCTGAATGAGAGACTTACTGAATAGAGTATTCTTAGTTGTAGGTCTTTCTCTTTCATCACTTTTAATATGTTTTGCCACTCCCTTCTGCATTGCAGAGTTTCTGCTGAAAAATCAGCTGATTGCCTTATCGGAATTCCCTTGTATGTTCTTTGTTGCTTTTCCCTTGCTGCTTTTAATATTCTCTCTTTATCTTTAATTTTTGTCATTTTGATTACAATGTATCTCAGTGTGTTCCTCTTCAGGTTAATCCTGTATGGAACTCTGCACTTTAGGGACTTGGGTGATTATTTCCTTTCCCAGGTTAGAGAGGTTTTCAGTTATTATTTCTTCAAGTATTCCTCAGGCCCTTTCTCTCTCTCTTCTCCTTTTGGGACCCTATAATGCAAATATTAACATGCTTTATGTTGTCCCAGAGGTCTCTTAAACTGTCCTCACTTCTTTTCAGTCTTTTCTCTTTTTTTCTGTCCAGTGGCAGTGATTTCCATATGCTGTCTTCCAGCTCACTGATTCATTCTTCTGAATCCTTTAGTCTACTATTGATTGCTTTTTAGTGTATTTTTCATTTCAGATATTGTATTCTTCATTTATGTTTATTTGTTCTTGATATTTTCTAGCTCTGTTAAAAACTTCTAACTTCTCACTCCTTGCCTCCATTCTCCTCCTGAGTTCTTTGATCATCTTTACCGTCATTACTCTAAACTCTTTCTCCAGTAGATTTCTTATCTCCACTTCACTTAGTTCTTCTTCTTGTTTTTATCTTAGTTCTTCAAGTTTTTATCTTGTTCCTTAATCTGAAACATATTTCTCTACTGTCTTATTTTGCCTAAGTTGCTATTTGTATTTTTATGTATGTGGTAGGTTAACTACATGTCTCGACCTTGGAGAAGTGACCCTCTGTAAGAGGTGTTCTATGCATCCCAGCAGTGTACTCCTCTTTCATTTCCCAAGCTATATGCTCTAGGGTTCCCCTAAAGAGGGCTGCATGGGTCCTTCTGTTATGGTGGGTTATGTGGGCAGTCTGGTAGGCTTGGTTGGCTGCTAATCTGGTTGACTGCCATGCCCTGTCTTCTGCTTATTCTGCTGGCTGCTCTTAAGCACAGCCTGGTCACAAGGTGGCTGATTGTGGAATCCTAGGGGACCCTGGAGCTAGTGCTGGCCGACTGGTGAGCAGGGTCAGGGTCCCAAAGACTCTGGGACTGTTGCCCATCCACTGGCAGGTGAAGCCAAATCCTGGGGTTAGTGCTGGTCTACTGGAAGGCAGAGCTGGTTCCTGGAGTCTGGCTCTAGGCCCAGGGATCCCAGAGCTCATTTCAGGTTGTTGGTTGTGGGGAGAGTTCCTAATACAGTTGTGTATGGAGTTTGGGGTGTTCAGAAGGTTGCATTGGCCTGCTAGTGGGCAGGGTCAGGGCCCAGCTGGTCCTGGGGTAAGGTCTGACCTGTATTGTGTGATCTTAGTTTTTTTCCTTCTGGTGTATGTCCCCTGGTCCAGAGGCCTGTGCTGGCGTCCTGGCAAGAGGGGCCTGTGTCTGTCCATGGGTGGGTGGAGCTGGGTCTTGGCCCTTTTGTTGGTTGGGCTATGCCTAGGGGTATGTTCAGAAGTGGTTCTGGTCTCTTTAGTATTTAGGCAGCTATCTGCTCATGGGTGGGACTGTGTCCCTGCCCAGTTAGTTTGGTCTGAGGCATCCCAGCACTGGAATGTACAAGCTATTAGCGGGGCCAAGTCTTGGTGCTAATGATACAAGATGTCAGCTACTAGGATTGTTTATGTGTCTGAATGTTCCCCTGTATGACTGACATAAGTATCTATATCCCCAGTGTGACCCACAGCTGCCCCCTTCCTCTCCCAGAGATTCTCAAAAACCAACAGGTAGGTCTAGCGCAGGCTACTATCAAATTACTGCTTTTGCCCTAGGACCCAGTGCATTTGATATTTTTTGTGTGTCCTTTATGTGTGAAGTCTCTATTTCCCCCAGTACTGTGGGGTTCCTGCAATTAACTCTGTTGGCCTTCAAAGCCAAATACTCTGCGGGCTCCATTCCTCAGTGCCAGACCCTCGGGCTGGGGAGGCTGACGTGGGGTTCAGAACTCTCACTGTTGTGGGAGAACCTCTGCAACATCATTATTCTCCAGTTTGTGGGTTGCACACCTGGGGGACATAGGATTTAATTATATTGTGAGTCCACCCCTCCTACCCATCTTGTTGTGGTTCCTTTTTACGTCCTTAGTTGTAGAAGATATTTTCTGATAGGTCCCAGTCTTTTTAATTGATGGTTATTATGCAGATACTTGTGATTTTTGTGTGTTCCTGAAAGGAGGTAAATTCAGGGTCTTTCTTTTCTGTCATCTTAGCTGCTCCTTCCACTCTATGTCTTTTGATCCACTGACACTGAAGATGATTATTAATAGACATGTATTTATTGCCATTTTAAACCTTGTTTTCCAGTTGATTTTTTTTTCTTACATCTTTATTGGAGTATAATTGCTTTACAATGGTGTGGTAGTTTCTGCTTTATAACAAAGTGAATCAGTTATACATATACATATGTTCCCATATCTCTATTTCTTCTTTGTTCCTTTCTTTTTCTTTTCCTTTTGTGGTTTGATGGTTTTCTTTTGCATTATGCTTGAGTTCTCTTCTTTTTGGTTTTGTGAATCTATTATATATTTTTGATTTGTGGTTACCATGTTTTTCAAGTATGTTAAACAATTACTACATCTACTTGCTTCAGAATGGTAGTCATATAAAATCAAACACATTCTTTAAAAAAATCTACTTTTTCTTACTCTTTTCCCCCAAATTTTATGATTTTAATGTCCTATTTTAATGTCCTATTTTCAATGTCCTGATTTTAATGTACATCTTCATGTTTATCCTTTTGCTGATAATTGTAGTTATCATTGCTTTCAAAAATATATTTTTTTAATCTGTGTACTGGTTTATTTAAGGTGGTTACTTTCCAATTGTTATATTCTCTTTCATATAGGATCTACCTTCTTTTCTATTTAAAGAAGACATTTCAATATTTCTTTTGGAATAGGTTTAGTATTGCTGTATTCTATTAGTTTTTACTTCTCTGAGAAATTCTTTATCTCCTCTTCTATTCTATATGATAATCTTGCTTGGTAGAGTATCCTAGGTTGCAGGTTTTTCTCTTTCAGGACTTTGAATATACCTTGCCATTTCTTTCTGGCCTGCAACATTTCTGTAAATAAATCAGCTGATAGCCTTATGGGGAGTCTCTTGTGATTAACTCTTTGTTTTTCTCTTGCTGCCTTTAGAATCCTCTCTTTATCTTTAACTTTTGCCATTTTTATTATATGTCCTGGTGTAGGTCTATTTGGGTTCATATTGTTTGGGACCCTCTGTGCTTCCTGTTCCTGGATATCTGTTTCCTTCTTTAGGTTTGGGAAGTTTTCAGCCATAATTTCTTCAAAAACATTTTCGATCCCTTTTTCTCTTTCTTCTCCCTCTGGGTTCCATATCATGTATAGATTGGCATAATTTATATTATCCCATAGTTCTTGTATATTGCCTTCATTTTTTTCCTATTTGTCTTTTTGTCTGCTATCCTGATTGAGTGATTTCCATTATTCTGTCTTCCAGATCACTTACTTGTTCTTCTGCATTATTTAGTTTCCTATTTATCGCTTTTAGCTCAGGTTGTATCTCAGCAAATGAGTTTTCTAATTTTGATTGGCTTCTCTTTGTAGCTTCTGTTCTTTGGTACAGTGATCTGTATTTCTATCAATAGCCTTTATTAATTCCTTCAGTATTTTTATTACCTTCATCTTAAACTCAAGGTCTGATAGACTGTAGATGTCTGTTTTATTCTTTTAATTGAGAGTGGTTCCTCTGTTTCTTCATTCTACTTATGACTCTGAGTTTAGGAGAAACAGTTACCTACTGTGAGGTCTCCTCCTTGCTCTGTAGTTGTCACAGCCCTGCCAGGGCAGGGTCTGCTCCCTAGCTGTTGGAGTGGAAAGCCCCAGATCCAGTTCTAAGATAAGGTCTGAGGTAGGCAAGACTGGAGCACTCCTGCTTGAAGAGGAGCCACTGAATATTTCTCCACAGGAGCTGTCCACCTGGTAGTGTGCTCTGTGGTGTCACCTGTAACCTGTTGTGCATCCTCACAAAGTACACTATTGTTGGCACTTCCTTCAGCCCCCATCTCAGCTGTGGGAACATTGGCAATAGGACCAGATGTTCTTCAGGTGCTGTGCTCAGAAATCCACCACAGCAGATTCGTTGAAGTCTGGCACCCAAACCTGCTTTAGCTGTGTGCTTGGGCCCACTGTAGGAGATATGGGAATGAGCTCAGATCCCTGCCTTGCCTTCACATGTGCACACTCACAAAGCCCACCTCTGCTAAATCTGTACCCGCCGCAGCCACAGGAACACCAGTAACCTGCTTGGATCTCATTCAGGTGCTGTGCTCACAAACCTTCTAATGGTATAAATCTGAAGTCACAATGCCACTGGGAGTCAGCTCAGATTATAGCTCTTCATCTGTGTGTTGGCAACCTGCTAGCTCTTGCACTCTCCCAGAGCTCACAGAGGCAGGGGAAAGTCCAGTGTGAGCACACTGAGAATTAGGCTGCTTTGTCATGCATTAACAATGGGGCTTTGGTGGCAGATCTGACCTCTGAAGGTGCATATCACTAGTTGGGGCTAGGACCACAGTCTAGCCCCTTCAGGCCATCTCCACACAGACAACCCCAGTCCTCTCACTGGGTCTATCCACTGAAGCCTGAGTTTCACCACCCAGTCCCTGTGTGCACCCACAGATGCACATCTCAGGCTGGGAAGTGCAGCAAGGTGGCCAGGGCCATACATGTTAGTCACTGTTCTGCCTGCAGGCTTGTTGCTGCACTCTTCTCTGAGCCTCTGAAGATCCCTGTCACATCTGACCTCCCATCTGGTGAAGGGGCTTCCCAGGATGAGGGAACCTTTCCTCTTTCACAGCTCCCTCCTAGGGGTGCTGGTCCCATCATGAATCCTTTTTTTGTCTTTTGTCCTACTCAGTTACATGGTGATCTTTCTTGCAGCTTTGGTTGTATGAGATCTTCTGCCAGGCTTCAGTAGTTATTTTGTAAGAACCGTTCCACATGTAGATCTATTTTTGATGTATTTGTG
Source organism: Pseudorca crassidens (assembly GCF_039906515.1). Classification (NCBI taxonomy): domain Eukaryota; kingdom Metazoa; phylum Chordata; class Mammalia; order Artiodactyla; family Delphinidae; genus Pseudorca; species Pseudorca crassidens. Next base: position 91,469,379 of record NC_090297.1, read on the forward strand.
GGAGGCGGTATGCTCCATGTCCTTGTATTCTGCCATCTTGATCTCCACCCCTGTAAGTCTACTGTTTTATTCTTCTCCATATCCATTCTGATATTTAGTTCATGTATTTTAATTTTCTATGTGGCTTTTTGTTCTGTTTTATCCATAAATTTTTTTGTAAATTATATAAAATTCTTTTTTAGAATTATGTAGGCTACAATTTTTTGAAGTGGCACAATGATTCATGTTTCTATTTTCACAATGAACTGTGTTGAACAGGGTAGCAAGATAGATGGTAACTGGAGTAGGAAACACTTCTTGCATTTTATACAAAATAGAATTTTTGTTTAACCTATTAATTAAAATAAGTAGGAAAGGATAGAAGTTATGTGTATAAATATGAGTGGAAAATTGGTAATTTGCAATAAGTGGAAATTGCTATAGATTAGAAAAAGTATGTTTTTGCATCATAAAAATAAATTGATATATTATTGTATTTTCAGTCCTCTGAGATAAAGACTTTGGTCAGTGGATTGTGAAAGAGAAAGAATATAACCAATGCTATCTTTGCTTAAGGAATCAAAAGCAAATTTCTGTGATTGAGAATGGTAGGTAAAGGGCTGCAGCATTGTTAAAGGAGAAAGAAAGATGAAGGAAATGACAGAAGTCAATGCCATGGACATTTGTCATATATAATAAAAATCATACACTTAATTCCATATGCCAGTGCTAACAAGTCACCAACACTCATTTTGTGATTTAATGCTTAGAGAATCAATCAAGAAAAACATCTACTTTGTTATCAAAAAGACATGCACATCACCATTAGAACAGTGGGGAAAGGAGCTCTGAGATGTTAGAAGCCCACTCTGATTTTTATGACAATTACTATATGATCATTCACATTATTTTATTATCATTTACACTGGCTGAAAATTAAAGGTGAGATCATATTCTTCAGGATATATTGTCACAAGCCTAATGGCTAAATTTTACATGTTCTCATTAATATAAAAACATGTCACATGCAAACATTTACATTAAGGAAGTCTAATTTTCTCATTTTGTGGAACACTTTGGTTAGATATTCCTAGAACATCCGGAACTATTATTTCTAAGGGAAATTTATAAGAAGGAATAATAGTTGTTATGAAAATCAAATGCTAATTCCTAGAAAAATGAAATGTATCAAATAAAGTGAGATGAATTTTAAAGGTCACATCTAAGGCCTCTAAAAATATTTTTGTGCTGCTGCAAAATAGTGATGTCCCAGTTTTTACATAACTTCCACATTAACAACATGGGTTCTGTACATGAAATTTGCAGACACTTTGACACTTTAGGCATTTGTAGACCTCAAGACCTGATGACAATTGAAACAAATTTTTTCTCAATTGATATTTATATTATATAGATTTGTTTTCAAAATTCCTTATTTTGACTATATTTTATAATTTTACACAGGAACCATTTTCATATTATTTTATTTATGTATATATTTTACTGAATAAAACTGTTAGACACAGTTTGCATAAATACTACACAATTTCTGCTCCTGGCAATGGAAGAATATCTTATCTGAGAACACCTCTCCCAGAGAAAATTACTATAAAATCTATATTTAAACAAACATATCAAAATCATCTAATTGAAGCTCAGAAGACAGCAAAGATGTGAGGTACCAAGACTGAAGAATAAATAGAAGCCTAGACAAGTTCTGCCTTTTCCCTTGAGCTACTTGTTTCAATTCTAAAATAGGTGCTGAAAGGCAAAAACTATCAGAGCTTTTTACAGTCTTATGGGTTGGGCCAAAGAATTGGAGTTCCATATGTAATATAGAGGGCAAAGATGACTCTTAAGGCATTGGAAGAAATAGGCCTTGGTGGTAAAGAAAAACGGGCAATAATGCAGTGATCAGCAAACCTGCCAATCTTCTCAATCCCTCAGTGGCTAGTTTTCTGTGACTAATTTACCTCCAAAAAGTGAAAAGAGTAAACTCCTTATGAAGGAAAGTAACATAATTATGAGACTAAAATCATCATGGTGTTTAAAAACTAAATATCTGGTATTTAACAAAGATATGTAAAAATAACAAGAATTGATAAGAAAAAAATAGAAAAATCAAATGATTGTGATGGGAGCAAAGATATTGTGATGGGATATCCAGATATTGGAGCTGTCATATATAAACTTTCAAATAAATGTGATTGATATGGTTAAGGTTTTTAAGTGACAAGATGTAGGATTTCAGAAAAAAAAAAGATAAAAACAAGGAATCAATGTAAATATTACAACTGGAAAACCAAAGCTAACATTACAAAACAAGATGGATTTATATGACAGATTAGACAAATTAGAGGAATGTTTGAATTGCAGTATATGTCAACAAAATTCAGAATGGAGCACAAAAACAATGAAATAATGTGTCAAAAAAGACTTCCTTTTTCAACTCTGACATTTTAAAGATCTCACTCCTGTCCTTACAGAATTAAAGCATTGAACAAAGAAAAAGTCAATTACTTTTTTTAAAACCATCAAAAAACTGAGGTTGCAAAGGCAAATTGCCACCCCAAATCTGGAAGGAACAGGCAAATTCAGAGAGTCACAGCCAAGATTTGATTACATAGAGCAAAAACTACTGTAACTACAAACTGGTAGAAACACTAACATGATCATTTTGATGAATGCTGGACATTGGAACCCTATCAGGTTCTCAGAGTAAAGATCCAGAATGACCTTGTGACACTGGCAAAGAAACCATAAAAATAAACGTTACATCATATACCCAGAATATTCTCTATTAAAAGGCTTTCTCACCTCTGGGACAATATTAAACACATGAACATTCGCATTATAGGGGTCCCAGGAGAAGAGCAACAGAAAGGACCTGAGAGAATATTTGAAGAGATTATAGCTGAAAACTTCCCTAACATGGGAAATGAAACATTCATCCAAGTCCAGGAAGTGCAGAGAGTCCCAGGCAGGATAAAACCAAGAAGGAACACACTGAGAAACATCTAGAATCAAGAAAATTATGAATGGAAAATGTGAAGGCAAACATACAGTAAAGGCAGGAAATCATCCACACACAAATATGTTATCTAAACCAGGAATTGTGAGAAGAAGAGAGTACAAATGCAGGATATTGGAAATGCATTTAAAATTAAAAGACTGTCAACTTGAAACAATCTTGTTAATATATAAACTGCTATATCAAGACCTCATGGTAACCACAAACTGAAAATCTACAAGACATACAAGCACAAAAAGGATAAGGAATCCAAACACAACAGCAAAGTTAGCCATCAAATCACAAGAGAACAAAAGAGGAAGGGAAGAAAAAAGACCTAAAAAAAACAAATTCAAAACAACAAAAAAATGGCAATAAGAGCATACACATTGATAATTACCTTGAACATAAATGAATTATATGCTCCAATCAAAAGACATAGATTGGTTGAATGGATGCAAAAAACAAGACCCAAGACCCCGTATATATGCTGTCTACATGAGACCCACTTCAGAGCTAGGGACACATACAGACTGTAAGTGAGGAGATGGAAAAAGGTATTCCATGAAAATAGAAATCAAAAGAAAGCTGGAGTAGCAATATTCATATTAGACAAAATAGACCTTAATGATCAAGTGATCAATCCAAGAAGATATAACAATTGTAAATATATGTACCTAATATAGGAGCACCTCAATATAAAAGGCAAATGCTAACAACCATAAAAGGAGAAATTGACAGTAACACAATAATAGTGGTGGACTTAATACTCCATTTTCATCAATGGAAAGATCATCCAGATAGAAAATCAGTAAGGAAATACAGGTCTTAAATGACATATTAGACAAGATGGACTTAATTGATATTTATAGAGCATTCAATCCAAATGTAGCAAATACACCTTCTTTTCAAGTGCACATGGAACGTTCTCCAGGATTGATCACATGCTATGCCACAAAGGGAGCCTCAGTAAATTTAAGAAAATTGAAATCATATCAAGCATCTTTACCAACCACAATGCTATGAGATTAGAAATCAACTACAGGAAAATAAATTTTAAAAAAACTGAATAAAACACAAACACGTGGAGACTAAACAATATGTTACTAAATAACCAATGGATCACTTAAGAAATCAAAGAGGATATCAAAAAATACCTAGAAACAAATGAAAACAAAACACAACAATCCAAAACGTATGGGATGCAGCAAAAGCAGTCCTAAAAGGGAAGTTTATAGCAATAGAATCTTACCTCAGGAAGAAAGAAAAATCCCAAATAAACAACCTAAATTTACACCTAAAGCAACTAGAGAAAGAAGAACAAACAAAACCCAAAGTTAGTAGAAGGATAGTAGAAGAAATCATAAAGATCAGAGCAGAAATAAATGAAACACAGACATAGAAAACAATAACAAAGATCAATGAAACTAAAATCTGGTTATTTGAAAAGATAAACAAAATTGATAAACCTTTAGCCAGACTCATCAAGAATAAAAGGAAGAGGGTTCGAACCAATACACATAGAACTGAAAAAGGAGAAGTTACAACAGACACCACATAAATACAAGGATCATAAGAGACTACTACAAGCAACTATACACCAATAAAATGGACAACCTAGATAAAATGGACAAATTCTTAGGTGAAAGATACAATTTTCCAAGATTGAACCAGGAAGAATTAGAAAATATAAACAGACGAATCATAAGTATGGAAAATGAAACTGTAATTAAAAATCTTCCAACAAACAAAAGTCCAGGACCTGATGGCTTCACAGGAGAATTTTATCAAATATTTAGAGATCTTTTCTTCTGAAACTATTCCAAAAAATGGCAGAGAAAGAAACACTCCCAAACTCATTCTATGAGGCCACCATCACCCTGATACCCAAGCCAGAAATCACACACACAAAAATTACAGGCCAGTATCACTGATGAACATAGAAACAAAAATCCTCAACAAAATACTAGCAAACCAAATCCAACAATACACTAAAAAGATCACACACCATGAACAAGTGAGGTTTATCCCAGTAATGCAAGGATTTTTCATTATCTGCAAATCAATCAGTATGAGACACCACATTAACAAATTGAGGAATAAAAATCAAATGATCATCTCAAGAGGTGCAGAAAAAGATTTTGACAAAATCCACCACCAATTTATGGTGAAAACTCTCCAGAAAGTGGGTCTAGAAGGAACATACCTCAACATAACTAAGGCCATATATGACAAAGCTACAGATACCATCCTACTCAACATTGAAAAGCTGAAAGCATTTCCTCTAAGATCAGGAACAAGAAAAGGATGTCCACTTTTTTCACTTTTATAAACATAGTTTTGGAAATCCTAGTCATGGCAATCAGAGAAGAAAAAGACATAAAAGGAATCCAAATTTGAAAAGAAGAAGTTAAACTGTCACTATTTTCAGATGACATGATACTATACATAGAAAATTCTAAAGATGCTACCAGAAAATTATGAGTTCATCAATGAATGGTAAAGTTGCAGGATATAAAATTAATACACAGAAATCTGTTGCATTTCTATACACTAAAAATGAAAGATTAGAAATAGATATTCAAGAAAGAATCCCATTTACTATCACATCAAAAAGAATAAAATACCTAGGGATAAACCTACCTAAGGAGGCAAAAGACCTGTACTCTGAAAACTATGACACCAATGAAAGAAATCGAAGATGATACAAACAGATGGTGAGATATACCATGTTCTTGGATTGGAAGAATCAATATTATTAAAATGACTATACTACCCAAGGCAATCTACAGATTGACTGCAATCCCTATCAAATTAGCAATGGCATTTTTCACAGAACTAGAACAAAAAAAATCTTAAAAATTTTATGGAGACACAAAAGACCCTGAATAGCTAAAGCAATCTTGAGAAAGAAATACGGAGCTGAAGCAATCAGGCTTCCTGACTTCAGACTATACTACAAAGCTAAAGAGTATGGTACTGGCATGAAAATGAATATATAGATCAATGGAACAGGATAGAAAGCCCAGAAATAAACCCACACACCATGGTCATTTAATCTATGACACAGGAAGCAAGAATATACAATAGAGAAAAGAGTTTCTTCAATAAGTGGTGCTGGGAAAACTGGACAGCTACATGTGAAAGAATGAAATTAGAACATTCTCTAACACCATACACAAAAATAAACTCAAAATAGATTAAAGACCTAAAGGTAAGACTGGATACTATAAAACTCTTAGAGGAAAACATAGTCAGAACATACTTTGATATAAATTACAGCAATAACTTTTTTGATCTTTCTCCCAAAGTAATGGTAATAAAAACAGAAATAAACAAATGAGACCTAATTAAACTCAACAGCTTTTGCACAGCAAAGGAAACTATAAACAACATGAAAAGACAACACACAGAATGGGAGAAAATATTTGCAAACAATGTGACTGGCAAAAGATTAATCTCCAAATTTTACATACAGATCATGCAGCTCAATATCAAAAAAAAAACAACCCAATCAAAAAAAATGGGTAGGAGATCTAAATAGACATTTCTCCAAAGAAGACATACAGATGGCCAACAGGCACATGAAAAGATGCTCAACATCACTAATTATTAGAGAAATGCATATCAAATCTACAGTGAGAGGGCTTCCCTGGTGGCGCAGTGGTTGAGAGACTGCCTGCCGATGCAGGGGACATGGGTTTGTGGCCCAGTCCAGGAAGATCCCACATGCCATGGAGTGGCTAGGCCCGTGAGCCATGGCCGCTGAGCCTGTACATCCAGAGCCTGTGCTCCACAACAGGAGAGGCCAGAACAGTGAGAAGCCCGTGTATCGGAAAAAAAAAAAAAAAAAAAAAACTACAGTGAGATATCACTTCACACCAGTCAGAATGGCTATCATCAAAAAGTCTACAAACAATAAATGCTGGAGAGTGTGTGGAGAAAAAGGAACCCTCCTACACTCTTGGTGGGAATGTAAATTGGTACCGACACTATGGAGAACAGTACTGATATTCCTTAAAAAACTAAAAATAGAGCTACCATATGATCTATCAATCCCACTCCTGGGCATATATCTGGAGAAAACCATGGTTCAAAACATATGTGCACCCCAATGTTCATTGAAGCACTATTTACAATAGCTAAGATATGGAAAAAACATAAATGTCCATCAAGAGATGAATGGATAAAGAAGATGTGGTATACATATGCAATGCCATTAAAAAATGAAATAATGCCATTTGTAGCAACATGGTTGGACCTGGAAATTATCATACTAAGTGAAGTCAGACAAAGAAATCATATGATATCTCTTATATGTGGAATCTAAAAAAAATGATACAAATGAACTTATTTACAAAACAGAAACAGACTCACAGATGTAGAAAACACACTTATGGTTACCAAAGGGGAAAGGTGTGGGGGAGGGATAAATTGGGAGTTTGGGATTGACCTACACACTACTATATTTAAAATAGATAACCAACAAGGACCTACTTTGTAGAATGAGGAACTCTGCTCAATACTTTGTAATAACCTAAATGGGAAAATAATTTGAAAAACAATATATATTAATATATAACTGAATCACTTTGCTGTACACCTGAAACACAACATTGTAAATCAACTATAGTCCAATATAAAATGAAAAGTTAAAAAAAAAAAAAGCCACTCTCTTCAGAGGAAAAGACTTTATCAGAGCTTTACTCCAGTTGGGGAAAGGAATTTCCTCACTCTCTGGCCCTTTTCAGCATTCCTTTCTCTAAGGGTCAGAGGGGTAGGAAACTATAGCCTTAGAGAGACACATGTGAAACTCACAGCCCAGAAACACAGGTCCACTGAAAGACCGATTTAATCATAAGATTATAGACTGCTTCCCCAAGCCAATGTCTTAACACCACATCAACAGGGTCCAGTATAATAACAAGAGATTGCAGCTGAAAGAGATGCAAGAGTCAGACTTTCTATGAGGAGTCACACTTTGGGAAGAACAAAGTCAACAGAGGAGACAAAAACCAGGACAGTAGAGGCAAATGAAGCCCCTGTTACCTTTACTTCCAACAAATCTTCAACACAGCTCAACTCCTAGTGAGAATAACATAAATCCTCACACTAAAGATATTTTCATATCAGTTACTATTACTCAGTATAACATTTCTGCTTAAAGAAAAAAAAAAAAAGCTACAAGATGTGCTAAAAGGCAAAAAAAAAAAAAAAAAAAAAAAAGAGAAAAATTCAAACTGAAGGAACAAAGCAATCATCAGAACCAGACTCAAATATGACATAGCCTGGGGCCCAGTCTGAGGCCACCACACATTTGTTAGTTTTACCTCCAGGAACCCCAACAGGTCCTCATGGAAAAGATATGAGAAAAAAACCTTCATATTTCAGGCAAGAGGAGGGAAATTTAATCATTTTGAAATATGCCCCAGATGGTCTCTGTAATAAAAACCTACTCTCCAAAGGAAAAGACTTTACTGGAGACATATCAGACCTGGAGGAAAGACTATTGCCCAATGCCAAACACCCTAGCCTTTCTTTCTCACCTAAGGGGAGGAAAAGGTTGAGAAACGCTTGTGAAGGTCACAGCTCAAGTACAGAGACTGACTAAAATACTAAGGTTTAATCATAAAATTATAGAATGCTTACTTTTTCCAACACTGTACCACCACACCAAATGGGCTCCAGTATAAGAACTGTGGATTACAGCTGCAAGACATAGATGCTATGAAGGGTTCTTAGAGAAAACCAAAATTAACAGGGAACACATAAAGAAGGACACTAGAGGAAGGGGAGGCCTCTGCCACGTACAACTATAGCAAACATTAAACAGAGCTCAACTCCTAGACAATTACTACTAAATTAGATACTAAAGGCCTATTTACCTCAGTTCCTATCACCAGATGTGTCATCTCCAGCTTTTAATGACAACAAAAAAATACAAACCATGTTGAAAAACAAGGAAACACACAATCTGAAGAGAAAACACAAGCATCAAAAAACAGACTCAGGTATGACACTGGACTATCTGGCATGACAAATTGAATTATCAGGCCGAGAATTTAAAATCTGTAGGATTAATATGTTAAGAGTTTTAACAGAAAATGTGGATAACATGTAAAAATAAATGAGCAATGTAAACAGAGAAACAGAAACTAAGGAAGAATCTAGAGGAAATAGAGGCATAAAAAAACAAAACTGTAACATGAATGACAAATTTCTTTGATTGACTTATATGTAGACTAGATGTACCTGAGGATAGAATCAGAATCAATGAGCTTGTAGATAAGTCACAGAAAAGGCCAAGAGGAATAAAAAGAATAAAAAGAACACAACAGAATATTCAGGAAGTGTGGGACAATGTAAAAGTGAAATACTCTTTTAAGTGAAACCAGAAGGATAAGAAACAATGGAGCTGAAGGAATATTTGAACCAATAATTACTGAGAAGTTTCCAGTATTAATAAAGGACAGGAAACTATATACCTAGAAACTCAGAAAATGTCAAGCAGAAAAAATAGCAAATATCAATAAATACAAAAAAAATGTAAACCTAGTTATATCACATTCAAACTGTAAGAAACTAAAGATAAAGAGAAAACAGAGGGGACAAAGAAAAGAAAGATCTTACCTATAAAGAAATGAGAATAATAAATACATTGGATTTCTCATAAGAAACTATGCAAGCAAAAAGAGAGTGGAGTAACATGCAAAGATTTTTTTTTTTTAAAGTCAATTGCTTTGCTGTATATCAGCAATGAAAATTTGGTATTTGAAATTAAACACACAAGATCATTTCCAATAGGACCAGTAAAAGGAAATGATTAGGTATAAATCTAAAACAATATGTATAAAACCTATACTGCAGAAAACTATAAAACTGATTAAAGAAATCAAAGATCTAATAAACAAAGAGCTATTTCTTGTTTATTCAATGGAAAACTCATTATTACTAAGATGTCAAATTCTTTCCAATTTGATCTATAGATCAATACAGTCCACTTAAAATCACAGCAACCTATTTTGTGCATATTGACAATCTGATTCTAAAGTTTGTATAGAAAGATGAATGACCTAAAATAGCTAACAAAGTACTGATGAACAAAATCAGAACACAGGTACTCTCTGATGTCAAGACTTAAAATAAAACACAATAATTGAGACAGTGTGGTACTGGCCCAAGAATAGAAAAATACATCAGTGGAAAAAAGCCCAAATGTAGACCCATACATATATAATCAACCACTTTTAAGACCAAAAAGCAAAAGTGATTCAATGGAAAAAGGATAGTCTTTTCAATAAATGGTGCTGGAAATTAGACATCTAAATGTCAAAAAATATATAATATAATTCATTATATATATATTGTTATATATAATTCATATTATATAAAATATATAATTATATACAATTTATGTAAAATTATATATAATGAATTATATGCAAAACATACCTATAATTGATTATATATAATTACATATAATTTATTATATATATAAAATGAATCTGGATAAGGCCTTACAACTGTCACTAAAATTAACTCAAAATGGGTAATAGACTTGAATGTAAATTACAAAACTATAAACATTCTAGAAGAAAACAGGAGAAAGTCTATGTGGCTATGTGTTTGGCAATGAATTTTTAGATCAACACGGAAAACATGATATGTGAAAAAAACATTAAGCTGGAGAAAAAAAATTAAGTTGGACATTATTAAAATTTAAAACTTCTGGAGGGAGAGACAAAGATACTGGAATAGAAGGACATGGAACTCACCTCCCTCCCACAAAAACATCAGAAAAAAGATCTACATGTGGAACAATTCTCACAGAATACCTACTGAACACTGGCAGAAGATCTCATACAACAAAAGCTACAAGATCACCATGTAACTGGGTAGGATGAAAGAAAAAGAAAAAAGGAATTGGGATGGGATCTGCACCCCTGGGAGGGAGCTGTGAAAGAGGAATTGTTCCTCACCCTAGTAATGCCCTTCATCGGTTGGAAAATCAGCCAGGACAGATAGGGAGCTTCAGAGACATAGAGGAGACTGCAGCAGCTGTATTGCAGCAGGCAGAAGAGAGAGAGACCAGCACAGAAGTTTCTGGACATCTTGCTGCCCTCCTCAGCCTGAGGCAGGCATCTGCTGCTGCGAATGGGTGCTAGGTGCTAAAACTTTGGCTTTAGGAGACAGACTTGGGGTAGGACTGAGGTTGGCTACATGGAAGCAGCCCAAGGGGGCTGCAGTGTGGTCCAGGTGACAACTGGGGGTGTATGCAGTTTGGAGCTTGTGTCTGCCATAGAAGCCCAATTGTTAACATGCTGATGAAGTGAGGGGCAGGGCCTGCCATAACAGATTCATTTTCTGTATGCTCACAGTGACAACAACTCCACCTCTATGAGATTTGGGAGCATGTAAGGGTCATCAGGTTGCCCACATGCAGAGATGGTGCTGAAATCTTAGCTAATCTCCAGGGGCCATGCAACTTCTAAAGTGGGGCTGAAATCTGAGCCTTGTCCCACTGGCTTTGTGAATTCCAAGGATTTGCACTGCCACAATTGGCTTTGTAAGTTCAATGCCTACAGGATATCCAAGTGGATTACTGGTGCTCCCATGACTGGGGCAGTTCCAGCATTAGCAGCTGTGGGCTTTGTGGGCTCAAGCACACAGAGGTGGGGCTAGAGTCTGGACAGATTCCATAGCTCCCATGGCAGGTCCAGGTATACAACTACAGCAGTCCTGGTGGCTAACTTCTGCAGATCTGCGCTAGTGGGTTTGTGAGCACAGTGCCTAAAGAAAATTCAGGCTGATTTCCTGCATTACCACGGTTGAGGTAGGGCCAAGGGCAGTCCCAACAATGTTCTTCATGAGCCCACAGAATGGGTGACAGGTGACACAATAGAGCACACTTCCCAGTGGACACCTCCTGCAGAGGAATACTCAGTGGCTCCTCTTCCAGCAGGAGTGCTCCAGTCCTGCCTACATCACACTGCAGCTCAGAAATGGATCTGGGGGCTTCAGCAATGAAAAATGGGAAGGAGAATATGCCCCAGACAGTGCTGTGACAATCATAGAGCAAAGAGGAGCCCCCTCCCAATATCCAGTGGAGACTCTGGTCACCACAACAACAATCACATCCTCTATCAAAGGGATAATGGTCAGCATACACTGTGAAAAGATGTGATAGGCATCCATAGTAAAAATAGCCTTTGCACCAAAGATATTAGACTCACATGGGCTACACAAGAACATTCTTACCTGAAAACAACCCTTCTAGACCAAAGTAGATAACTGTTTCTCCTAAATTCATAGAGTCAAAGAAATGTAAGTAGAATGAAGAAGCAGAGGAACAATTCCCAAGAAAATTCCCCTGAAAGAGCAATGAAAGAGACATCTCCAGTTTATTAGATCACAAGTTCAAAAAAGGTAATAAAAATACTGAAGGAATTAAGAAGGCTATTGATAGAAATGCAGATCATTGTAACAAAGAACTAGAAAGTACAAAGAGGAGCCAATCAACCTTAGAAAGCTTATTTGCCGAGATACAACCTGAGCTAAAGACAATAAATAGGAAACTAAATAATGCAGAAGAACAAATAAGTGATCTGGAAGATAGAATGATGGAAATCACTCAATCAGGATAGCAGACAAAAAGACAAATAGGAAAAAGTGAAAGCAATATACAAGAACTATGGGATAATATAAAGTGTTCCAATCTACACATGATATGGAACCCAGAGGGAGAAGAAAGAGAAAAAGGGATCAAAAATTTATTTGGAGAAATTATGGCTGAAAACTTCCCAAACCTAAAGAAGGAAACAGATATCCAGGAACAGGAAGCACAGAGGGTCCCAAACAATATGAACCCAAATAGACCTACACCAGGACATATAATAAAAATGGCAAAAGTTAAAGATAAAGAGAGGATTCTAAAGGCAGCAAGAGAAAAACAAAGAGTTAATCACAAGAGACTCCCCATAAGGTTATCAGCTGATTTCTTTACAAAAGTGTTGCAGGACAGAAGGGAAAGGCAAGACATATTCAAAGTCTTGAAAGGGAAAAACCTGCAACCTAGGATACTCTACCAAGCACGATTATCATATAGAATAGAAGGAGAGATAAAGAATTTCTCCGAGAAGCAAAAACTAAAAGAATACAGAAATACTAAACCTATTCAAAAGAAATATTGAAATGTCTTCTCTAAATAGAAAAGAAGCTAGATCCTATAGGAAAGAGAATATAACAATTGGAAAGTAATCACTTTAATAAGCTAGTACACAGATTAAAAAGTAAAAATAAAAAAGTTTGTGAAAACAATGATAATTAAAATTATCAGCAAAAGGATAAACATGAAGATACACTAGGACATTAAAATCATAAAATGTTGGGGAGAGGAGTAAGAAAATGAAGAATTTTTTTTTTTTTAGAATGTGTTTGAGCTTATATGACTGCTGGTCTAACACAAGTAGATATAGCAATGGTTTAACATTCTTGAAAAACAGGGTACCACAAATCAAAATCATACAATAGGTTCACAAAGACAAAAAATAAGAGACTTGGGCTTCCCTGGTGGCGCAGTGATTGAGAGTCCGCCTGCCGATGCAGGGGACACGTGTTTGTGCCCCAGTCTGGGAAGATCCCACATGCCGCGGAGCGGCTGGGCCCGTGAGCCATGGCTGCTGAGCCTGCGCGTCCGTAGCCTGTGCTTCACAATGGGAGAGGCCACAACAGTGAGAGGCCCGTGTACCGCAAAAAAAAAAAAAAAAAAGAGAGACTCAAGCATAACACAAAAGAATACCATGAAACGACAAAAGGAAAAAGAAAAGAACAAAGAAGAAATACAAAATCAACTGTAAAACAAGGTTTAAAATGGAAATAAATACATCTATCATTAATTATCTTAAATGTCAATAAACTAAATGCTTTAATCAAAAGACATAGAGTGGCAGATTGTATAATAAATCAAGAGCCTACAATATGCTGCCTAAAAGAGACCCATGTTAGGGTAAAAAACACATACAGATCGAAAGTGAGGTGATGCAAAAAGATGTTTAATGGAAATGACAAGAAAGTGGGGATGGCAATACTCATATCAGTCAAAATAGACTTTAAAAGAAAGTCCCTAAAGGAAGATAAAGAAGAACACTATATAATGATAAAAAGATCAATACAAGTAGAAGATATTACACTCATTAACATAAATGTACCCAAAATCAGAAAACCTAAATACATAAAAAAAATACTAAGAGACATATAGGGAGAAAATGACAAGAATATAATTATAGTAGAAGACTTTAACACTCCACTGACATCAATGGACAGATCTTCAAGACAGAAAATTAATAAGGCAACAGAGATTCTAAATGACACAATAGAACAGTTAGACTTAATTGATACTTTCAGGATATTCCATCAAAAAAACCCAGAGTGCACATGAAACATTCCCTAGGATAGACCATACACAAGGACACAAAATAAACCTCAAAAAATTTAAGAGGATAGAAATTATTTTAAATGTCTTTTCTGACCACAACAGCATGAAAGTAGAAATCAACCACAGAAAAAGAATCAAGTAAAAAATGATTACATGGAGACTAGGACTAAAAGCAGTCCTAATAGGAAAGTTCATAGTGACACAGGCCTTCCTCAAAAAACAAGAAAAATCTCAAATAAGCAACATAACCTAACACCTAAAAGAATCTAATAAAGAAGAACAAACAGAACCTAAATTCAGCAGGAGGAAGAAAATAATAAAGATCATAGAGGAAATAAGTAGAGATTAAAAAAACAACAGAAAAATCAATAAAATCAAGAGCTGGTTTTTGAAAGAATAAACAAAACTGACAACCCTCTGGCTAGACTCACCAAGAAGAAAAGAGAGGACTCAAATAAACAAAATAAGAAATGAAAGAGGAGAAATAAAAACTGATACTGCAGAAATACAAAAAAACATAACAGAATACTATGAACAATTATATGCCAATAAATCAGACAACCTAGAAAAAATGGACAAGTTTCTGGAAAAATACAACATATCAAAACTGAATCAAGGATGAATAGTTAATTTGAACAGACAGATAAGTAGTAGTGAAATAAAATCTGTAATTAAAATATTCCTTGCAAACAAAAGTCCAGGACCAGATGACTTCACTTGGGAATTCTACCTACCATACAAAGAAAACTCATATCAATCCTTCTCAGATTCTTCCAAAAGAGTGAAGAGGACGGAACACTCCCAAAGTCATTCTATGAAGCCACCATCACCCTGAAACCAAAACCAGACAGACACTACCAAAAAAGGATTGCAGGCCAATATCTGTGATGTATAGAGATACAAAAGTCCTCAACAAAATATATGCAAACTGAATCCAATAACACATATAAAAGATTATACACCATGATCAAGTTGGATTCATCCCTGGATCACAAAGATGGTCTACTTATGCAAATCAATCAATGTGATACACCACATCAACAAAAGACAAAAAACACATGATCATCTCAATAGATGCAGAGAAAACATTTGATATTTTTCCACATCCATTCATGATAAAAACTCTTATCAGAGGGAACATAGCTCCACATAATAAAAGCTATTTCTGACAAAGGGTACATAATACTCAACAGTGAAAAGCTGAAAGCCTTCCTGCTAAAATCTGGAACAATCAAAATTACCTACTCTCACCACTTCTATTCAACATAGTGTTGGAAATCTTCTTCACAACAATCAGACAAGAAAAAGAAATAAAAGGTATCCAAATTGGAAGGAAGGAGGTAAACTTGTCATTATATGCAAATGACATGATACTATATATAGAAAACCCTAAAGATTCCATATAAAAGCTACTAGAACTGATAAATGAATTCAGCAAGGTAGCAGGATACAAGATTAATATACAGAAATCCATTACATTTCTTTACACTAACAATGAAATATCAAAGGGAAAGTAAAAACAAACAAAAAAAGCAATTCCTTTTAAAATTGCTTCAAAAAATAAATACTTAAGCATAAACCTGACCAAGGCAGTGAAAGACTTATATGCTGAGAACTATAAAATATTGATAAAGGAAATTGAAGATAATTCAAAGAAATGGAAAGATAGCCCATGCTCTTGGATTAGAAAAATTAATATTGTTAAAATGCCATACTACCCAAAGCAATATACAGATTTAATGCAATCCCTGTCAAATTACACATGACATTTTTCACTGTACTAGAATAAATAATCCTAAAATTTATATAGAACCACAAAAGACCCAGAATTGTCAAAGCAATCCTGAGGAAAAAGAACAAAGCTGGAGGCATAACCCTCCCTGACTTCTGACAATACTACAAAGCTACAGTAATCAAAATGGTGTGGTATTGTCTAATAAAAGACATATGGATCAATGGAACAGAATAGAGAGCTCAGAATAAACCCACACACTTACTGCCAATTAATCTTTGACAAAGGAGGTAAGAATATACAATGGAGAAAAGACAGTCTCTTCAGCAAGTGGTGTTGGGAAAGCTGGACAACCACATGTAAATTAATATACTCCCTCACAGCATACACAAAAGTAAACTCAAAATGGATTCAAGACTTACATATCACATGACACAATAAAACTCCTAGAAGAGAACATAGGCAAAATATTCTGTGATGTAAATCATAGTCATGTTTTCTTAGGTCAGTCTCCCAAGGTAAATGACATAAAAGCAAAAATAAAAAAATAAGACCTAAGCACACTTATATACTTTTGCACATGAAAGGAAGCCATAAACAAAAAGACAACCTACGGACTGTGAGAAAATATTTGCAAACGGTGCAACTGTCAAGGGCTCATTTTCAAAAATATACAAATAGCTCATACAGCTCAATATCAAGAAACCAAACAGCTCAATCAAAAATAGGCAAGAGACCTAAATAGATATCTTTCCAAGGAAGACATACATATAGAAAACAGGCACATGAAAAGATGCTAACACTGTTAATTATTAAAGAAATGCAAAGCAAAACTACAGTGAGGTATCACCTCACACCAGTAGAATAGCCATCATTAAAATGTTTACAAATAACAAATGTGGAAGAGGGTGTGGAGAAAAGTGAACCTTACTACAGTACTGATGGGAATATAATTTGGTGAAGCCCCTATGGGAAACAGTATGGGGGTTCCTTAAAAAACTAAAAGATAAAATTGTCATATGATCCAGCAATCCCACTCCTGGGCATATGTCTGGAGAAAACTATAATCTAAAAAGATACATACACTCCAGTGTTCATAGCAGCGCTATTCACAATACAGAAGACATGGAAACAATCTAAATGTCTGTGACAGATGAATTGATAAAGAAGATGTGGTACATATATACAGTGGAATACTACTCAGTCTTAAAAAAATGAAATAATGCCATTTGCAGCAACATGGATGGACCTAGAGTTTATCATACTAAGTCAAGTAAGTCAGACAGAGAGAGGAATATTATATGATATATCTTATGTGGAATCTAAAAAGAAATGATACAAATGAATTTGTTTACAAAACAGAAATAGACTCACAGACATAGAAAAATTTATGGTTACCAAAGGTGAAGGGGGAGGAGGGATAAATTAGGAGTGTAGGATTAGCAGATACACACTATTCTATATAAAATAGATAAATAGGGGCTTCCCTAGTGGTGCAGTGGTTCAGAGTCCCCCTGCCAATGCAGGGGGCACAGGTTCATGCCCCGGTCTGGAAAGATCCCACATGCCGTGGAGCAGCTAGCCCCGTGAGCCATGGCCGCTGAGCCTGTGCGTCCAGAGCCTGTGCTCCGCAACTGGAGAGGCCACAACAGTGAGAGGCCCGCATACCGCAAAAAAAAAAGATAAATAACAAGTTACTACAGCATAGCATAGGGAACTATATTCAATATCTTGTAATAAATTATAATGGAAAAGAATCTGAAAAAATATATATATATCTATTCACAAATATATATACATACATAAATATATATTCACATCTGTGAATCACTTTGCTGTACACCAGAAACTAATATTCAACATTGTAAATCACTCTACTTCAATAAAAATTAGATTTATTTGAACATCCATGCTAAGAAAAAAGTAAGAGAATTTAATTCTGTTTTTTTTGAAACCAATCGAGAAAAAATGCCATGTATCATATAATTTTAATTATCTAACAAAAAGTATACCTCTTAATCATGGCCTTGTTTTTCTTTCCAGTTCTGTAGTATGAGAGGAATGTGATGATCTACATTTGTATTCTGGAAATAAAACTGTATATAAAAATGAATCATATCAGTTATTCTCTTTACAAAAACACTTGGAAGTTGCATGTACATTACACTTCTTAAATAAATCTTTAATAAATGTTGGTTGTGTAATGTTATCATAATGTAGTATGGGTATTAATGGAAGTTAAAAGTTGATATATACTATCCAGAAGTGTAGTTTTGTAATGATTTAATACTGAAGTATGACAACACATACCTAAATACTGACATACATTATTTCTGATGAGTTTGATAGTGGAAATGATGACAGGCTATTCAAAACGGAGATGCCAAAGGAGACCTGATAGACAGATATGTTATTTTAAATGCAGGTGGATATATAATTGATACATTAGGAAAATAATTATTAAATGTATCAGTTTATAAATATTGAAAAAACTATTGTTTCATTAACAGAAGGTAGTACCCCGACACAGAGGTGAGTTGCACTGATACATGTGGGAATGAACAAGTTTTTTCTTTTTTCTTTTTTTTTTTGCGGTGCGCAGGCCTCTCACTGTTGTGGCCTTTCCCGTTGCGGAGCACAGGCTCAGTGGCCATGGCTCACGGGCCCAGCTGCTCCGCGGCATGTGGGATCTTCCCGGACCGGGGCAAGAACCCGTGTCCCCTGCATCGGCAGGCGGAGTCTAAACCACTGCACTACCAGGGAAGCCCTGAACAATTTTTTTCTAACAAATCTACTCTGAGAGTGTATTCTTACAGTCATGACATTCCAAATCTTGCATTTAATTTAGTTTGTAACATTGTGGGTTCCGTTTGACTTTTGACATATGGGACAACACTAATATTTATGGTATTTTTTCCACCAGTTCCTAGCCCTGAAGTAAAATGAGCAGAAAACCAAGAATCATGAGCTAATTTTAAAAGAAATGGAAACTTCCGAATTTTTTCCAATAATAGTTCTCTAAATTCTGAATGAAAGACTGGAGTGTTCTAATCTTTCAGCAGTTTCCCTTCTGCCTCCTTCAATAGAAGATTTTTGGATTTGGGATGACAAGGCAGGGGAAATTCTTTTAGCACCCACAAAAAGAGAAGCAGAAAAGCTGTGGAAAGCCAGAAGAGAAATGTCTATAAATTCAGGAGTTGGTTAAATACTGGCAAGAAGTTCTGTCCCATTTATCCTTAGGAGCTGTGTGTATGACTTAGAAGACTAAAATCTAAGGGTAGAATTTGGGAGCTGTCCTCTGTACACAAGTGATGGTAAAGACAGTCAAATTCAGTTACAAGTGTAAAGCTGAGGTTAACTTGAAGAGGATAGGGATCTAAATACAGTAACCACAGGAAGGTTAAATTTTACCATTAGGCATAAGAAGAGGCTTCTTATTAAAAGCAACAAACAAACAAGCAAAAAGGCGCAGGTGAGGTCAAGAGTAGACAATTAAATTGGACAGAATGTAGGGGCATTTTTCAAGCTGAAGTCAGAAACTGAGGTGGGGAAACAAATTAAGGGGATGATATTACATTTTCAGTCCATGCTTCAAATACCTGCAATCATTTATTAGGTACCAGCAAGGATACTCAAAACATCCCTAACTCTGATGTTGGCTTACTGGGGTTCTGTTTTGCTTTTTGGGGTCCTTTTTGTTATTATTGGCTGGTATCCGTTTCTTGTGAGCTAAGTAAAGTTTATATAGGGTTGGTTAGAGACCTGTAGTTTTTGAAAACTTTTAATCTTAGATCTTGCTTCAGGGCTATGATTATAGCAACTGGGTTGTGGGGGATAGATTTCTCTGGCATTTGTTTTTTTTTTTGTTGTTGTTGTTGTTGTTTTGTTTTGTTTTGTTTTTTGCGGAACGCAGGCCTCTCACTGTTGTGGCCTCTCCCCGTTGCGGAGCACAGGCTCCGTACGCGCAGGCTCAGTGGCCATGGCTCACGGGCCCAGCCGCTCTGCGGCATGTGGGATCTTCCCAGACTGTGGCACGAACCCGTGTCCCCTGCGTCGGCAGGCGGACTCTCAACCACTGTGCCACCAGGGAAGCCCTCTGGCATTTGTTTTTAATTCGAAACCTAAGACTCCTCTGATTTACTTGATCTCTTTTCCCCTCAGTTATCAATAACAAACAAACCTCTTTCTATTTTAAGGTAATCTCAGCTAAGTTATTATATCTATATTAATAAATATAATCACGATTATGCTATTTAGGCCAACACTCAAGCTTCTGGTGGGGAAGCATCTTTGGGTGTTATTTTCAAAGGGAAAATAATACAGGGTGTTATTTTCAGCACCTGCTCTGAGCTGAAAAATTTGTATTTCAAATAGTAAAACACTTGGATTGTGCGTTTCCTCTATGTTTTCTCCTAGGACTTAGTAAAAGCATGGAAATCTTTGCTCAGAATTCAAGGCAAGTTGATACAATCAGACCACTAATTGATGGTTCTCAAATGGGAGGACTGCTTAAAAATGAGCACTTTATCTCATTACCATTGAAGAATTCTTCAAGGAAGAAATGCAGCCAATGCTATGGTTCTAATTACATTACCTTAGTTATATTCAACATGATTTAAAAAAATACTAATAAATAATAGAGGAGATAATGGTTGTTTAAATGAACTATACTCCAACAAAAATTAATTAAAAATTTTAATTAAAAGTCTGGAAAAAATAATAAAATAAAAATAAGCTGGCAATGAAAAACTTGCCTTTATTTCATTACTTAGGACTTTCAGTTAGGATTTGAGATTTTTTTGTATTATATGTTTAACTCAGGATTGCAACTTGTGGAGTTATATGTTGAATTCATAAATGATAGGTTTTTAACTTTTTTATCTATTCATGCATATATGATACTAAGTATTTCACTGTTTATGCATTATTTGTATGTGTCATTAAATCAAATCGATGTTATTCTAACTCTCTGCTCTTCTCCCTTGCTGCTTTTTAGTAACTTTTCTGTATGTTACCTATGCCTACAGGAGTACAGGATGTCACAATTCCAAGCAAAAGCAAGGAAACTCTCTTCCTTAGATATTAATACTTTTCAAAATAAAATAAAAGATTCATATCACCTTAATAACTAAAATACTGTAAGCAATCATCATTTTACAGATAACAGATTTCAACATTCTTTATCATTTACATCAGTGATAATGCTTATTCTTATTCATCAGTACTGAAAAAGATGTTGACAGTAGGGGCACAATTATTGTAATAGTAATGTTTTTGCATTCATAAATATATAAATATACTAACAAGATCTGTTAACCCTCATTTGTTCTATTGTGTTGATAATTTACAAGAAATTGGTATCATTCAAGCATACTGTCAATAGATAGAGGCCTATACAATTTTCTCGTAGATATTTATATGAACACTGCCTGTTCTGTTTTACCAGCAAGAATTGTATAATTGATAAGTCCCTGCAGTTTTAACTCATTGGAATACATTTAATGTGACGTGACTTTTGACATAGATTTCCAATTCCTCTGGAACTTGTTTTAAAAAATAACTAAAAGGATTAGTGATTTCTTATAGATTTACCAACCAGGGTGTTGCCTGTTGTAGAGAGAGGTCTTTAGAAGATGATTAAAAAAATTATGGTCCTATGGAGAAATAATGAAGCAAACAAAAATGAAATAAAAGACTGCCTCAAAGAAATAATAATTTCTCATTTTGATGAGCATACAGTGAGGGCTCCATATCTGTGAATGCAGGCCCTGCAGATACAGAGGGCCCACTAGACTAGCCATTTTATATAAGGGACTTGATCATCCACGGATTTTGGTATCCGTTGTGGTCCTGGGAACTAATCCCTCATGGATACCTAAGGATGACTGTATTAGGTCATAGGAATAAGAAACAAGTATCATCTATTCTAATAATTTCCTAGATACTTATTTTCATTTCACTGATTTCCATGGAAAGAACTTTTTATACGATAAATGTTGAGTCATGTTGCTTATAGCTTGCAATTATATCACTTTTTATTTAAAACACTTTCACATATTCCTTCTCATTGCATCCTCTATTCTAGATTCCACTAACATCCTAACATAATAAATGATACTATGGCACATAGTTATATTATTTTAATTATTGAACTACTAAAAAATACATTTTAAAAACTACTCAAAATAGTACTGTAATGTAGAACTAAAATTATATCTATTATATTCACAATATTTTAAAATTACTTTTCTAATTATTTTCTGTATTTTACATTATCCAACTGAATAATTCAATTATTCTTTATTCTAATATTTTGTTGCTCTTTTTTCAATAACATGTAAACTTTTCCAGTACTTTTCCTGTTTATACTGATTGTCTTTCTTCTTTCCTAAATTTTCTATAATTTTGTTCCACAACTAAAAGCCTTCCTTTTCTTTTGTTTCCCGTAGATATCTCCTTCTTGCTGTATTCTCTACCTTCTGTTTCTAGTTTACTTTGGTTTCTTGGAAAACAGCATGGAACATGAATTCTCTCTTAAATTACCTTCTTCCAGTATATGTCTTCTTATTACACTCCTTTTTAAATCAACTTATGCAATAGCAGGTTATCATTTTTAAATGATTATATTCCTTTTTAAATAACAGATTATTTCTTATAAAAATAGAATGCAGCAAATGTAGTATGTAGGTAGATGTTATTATAGGCAAAAACCAATACCTTCTATTATCTAATTCCTAAAAGTGTTGTTTCATGTTTCATAACTTTCTAAAATCATTTGAGAATAGCCTTGTGCTTTGATCTGGAGACTGACCCCACTCACATACATGTGAAAGAACATGAAATCAGAAACTCCCAGGATTTCTACTAAGTTAAATACAGTTATTGTAAAGTAATAATAATATAAAAATTATTTTTGAGTTAATTATTTTTAACTCAAAGGGATATTGATAAACACTGGGGTGACTGACATTATTAAACTTGTTAAAATTAATTTACTATGTTAGAAGGTTAGAATGTTTACTTATTCATGATAAGAAATATATTAAAATATAAATGACTTGAAAAATCAATAGAAGTTATAAATTCTCACTTTTATTGTAATCAAGTTCAATAGAGTACATCTCACAATAGATTAAAAAAACATTCTATAAGTTGAAGGATTTATGACCACAAACAAGAAAGCTTTATTTATTCACACTTTGAGCAAATGGAATAGGCAGAAGTTACTGCTGACTCTGCTGGAATAATTGCTATACCTAAATATAAATGCATTTTGTACATAGGACGTGTACTACCCGTAAAAGGAGTAGTTTCTGTAAAACCAAATGAAGTCTTCTTGTAATAAAGTTATTTTTGTCTATGAGGTTAAACTGTTCACAAACTCAGAAAATAATCGTTTATATAATAGTCTCTTTCAGTTTGGCCTTGTTCAGTATATGACAGTTGGCCATGATGTGGCAATAAGGTGAATTTCAGAGTTCACTTCACATTCTATTGACATAATAATATAGAGATTTACAAGGATAAATTGACTTGGTATAACCAAGATTTATCTGTTTAATTTAAATGAGTATATGTGTTTCATAGAAGTGTTCTTAAATAACAACTATCTTTCCTGACCATATGTGTTTTGTAAGGCACCTAAAAAATACAACACTCATTGAAAGAAAAATGCTTGTGGATATTTGACTATTCTTTATTCTACTAAACTCATATATATTTGATTTCAATCATTTTAGTTTTATGCTTACCTAGTTGTTTGTAATTAAGATGTTTACATTAGTTGTACTTTTTATATAATTATATAGATGTAATAAATGTTATATAATAGATATTATATATAGTATAGCTATATATTATATATTAATGCATACATTAATATGATATATCACTTTAATATAACATATATCAATACATAATACAATTAAAGTTAATATATATTAAAATTTTTAAACAAAACATATAAGTGGAAAACCAAACATGAATATTACTACAGTGAAACTAGGTTAGATCATTTAGGAAAATGCAAACTGAGTAGGGTCACATTTTTACAAAGCAAACTAAGGCAATATCCTGGATCTTTGTTTTTCTAATCCAAATTTTGTCACAGTCATATTAATGATATGATTTTGTCCTCATTGTCAAAATGTATAATTCTGGCCAAAGTGGTTAACACTTGAGCTCATAATATATTGCAGCAAATTCTGAATTAATAAGATAGCATCTTTCTTTGTATTACCTTTTAAATGTATTGGATAAATCTCTCTTTTACTGTTCTTTGGCTTGGGGCATTTTCATTAACCATATTATATTATAATGTTTGACTTATTATTAGCTTAAACTTTTTCAAAAACATTTTGTTGAAAGATGGAACATTCTGTTAAACTAAATAAAGCCTTTACTAAAAAGCATTAGAAATTTACAGAGCAGTCCAACAAAATGATTTTGATTATAGGCTTGCTTTTATAATGGAATGTTTATAAAGATGCTTTCTTCTTTTCATGTAAAGATATGTTTCAAGTATATCATTGTCATTTTCAATTACATACAATCATATAATATGCATTTTAATTTGCATGGCTAGTGTACTATTTCTGAAAAAGCTTCTGTACTCCTTGCCCATACCTGAAATCAAGAATAATCTAGGAAGCTTTGAAATAACGGATTCATTGTTTATTCATTTTGTTATCTCTTTCAGAACAAATTTTAAGGTCACTTTTTCTAGAAATAGACCGGCCCATAAAGTGTTTGAAATAGTAATGACATGAACATGAGAAACAGATGATGCTCCATTTTGTAATTTATATTATTTTTTAATGACAGTGGGAATCATGCTATTTATTTGAGTTTGAATAAATTATTAAAATGTAACAAAAATATAATGTTTCATATAATTTGACATGTACAAGTAATGATACACACAAATTCATATTTATTTTTATTATATTTACCTTTTGAAAATGTACCTGAATATCCCATATCCTTTGTGTCTGCATGCATTTACTTCACTGTTATTTAATCTTGTATTAATTTTCCTTCCTCTTTCCATTGAGATTCAACACATTCATCAACATTCACCTCAGATATCAGCTCCATCTGAAGTTTCCATTGACCTTCAATCAATGTTAATTTTTCCATTTGATTCAATTCCTCTTGAATTTTAAAAAATATCTCTATTACAGAATTTATATTGATCTTGATTCAGTAGCCCATTTTCCTTACTGTAGTTAATCTTGAAGTCAAAAGACCACAACAACATACAATAGACACTGAATAAATATTTGTTGGAATTAAGTCAAACCAATACCCTTCTCTTATTTTACAGATAAAAAAATTCCAAAGGCATGAAATTGATTTGTGGCTTAACTAGGAATGGAAATAGTACTTAGGGCATTAGCCTGGTACTTATTATTTTTTGTTACACTGAAGAAGAGAAATATGTTTGCTTTGTTATGTGCACCCTGTGTTTGAAAATAAAATTTAATATAAGAAATACTTTCTTTCAAAAAGTGTTCAAAATTGAGATTCTATATTCAGAAACTTGTATTTTATCAGAGGCACAGAGTCATAACAATGAAGTGGGTTAGCAATAAAATTAATAATTGATCAATGAAGAGAAAGCATAATTTGTTCTTGAATCAAGTTTACTTATTTCTCTAACAGGAAAGAGTGTTATAATTTGTTCTGGAGAATTTGAGAATACCTCTGCCCTTCTTTGCTTCTAGCCTTATATTATTATACTACCATTAATATCTCTGGCCAAGGCTCTTTGGAACAAGTAGGATGATTGTTCAAAGTTGATTAAATAGCTTTTATTTCCTAGATACTTGGAAATGAATGAGGTTGAGTTATTATCTTAGGTCAGGGTCTGAGACAGGGATTCAAGTGCACATTCAGTTGGAGTGAGAATTCCTCATCAGAATTCCATGGTGAAATCTGGAGGAAAAATTGTACACTTGGAAAAAGTGGTGTATTTTACCTCCTGGGTAAGGAAGCTACCATTTAGCTAATGGTAATCCTTCAGAAAAAGGAACAGCTATGGACTATTATAGACCAACACAAATAAAAGCTGAGCTTGAGTGCAAAGGCTGGCTTAAGGGAATATAGGCAGGGGACTATCAGCATCCACTATTTTCTCTGGCTTTTGAGTATTTGAAAATAATATTAGATCCTTCGTAATATTTCATTGTGTAATTGAGAAAATATTCACGAATAGTAGTGTATTTCACGTATATATTTATACTTCTAAACATTGTTTTTAGATGTGAGAAAGAAATTTTTGCCAGTGTTTGCCAACTTGTAAAAATATATCACAATAAGTTAAAGAAATGCTGAATCGAAGATCTTTTGGTGATGTTTTCACCTTTAAAATTTATTTATTTAGCCATTCATTCTATTAATGGTTGTATTTATTTTATTAACTGAATTACCATTTACTTTCTTTTTAAAAGTTATTTCTACTTTTTGTATCTTTAGATAAAAACAATTTTGGCCCTCAGTTATTACTGATGAATGTTCAAAGTATAAGAATCATTTTTTATTGTTCATACCTATAAAGGGAAAGAGAGAATTAAGAACATGCATGAATTTACCAGTTAAACACCTAAGATTCTCAAACATTCTAAACTTAATATTACTGTATGTGCTTTGGGTTTTTAGAGTTAAACTTAATCTCCATATGACAAATAGAGTCAGTTAGCAAAACTGATTGAGGCTGGTATCCTAGTTTCAGTATGAAGTTCTGATTTTGATTGTGATGTGTTATGTTATTTGGATCTGTTTCTGCTGATAGCATATAAAATTCAGAATAAAATTTCAAAATTTAAATGTAATGAAGAACTGTCAGTGAGTAAGGAATTACTGGATGAAAACTGAAGGAAAATGTGGAACCCAGAAAGGTAAATGAGCAAAGGAAACATTTGAATTGAAAAACTTTTCCAATACTAGCTCAGCTCTCCAAAGAGATCAAGGAAACTCATACATTTGCATCTTTTTCTCTTGAAATAATTGAAGTAGTACTCTTTCCAGCTCTTCATAACCTCAAGTGAAAATTTGAAACCAATAGTTATTATTTTAAACATTTGTTTTAAATATCTGTTATTAAATTGAGGAATGAAGGAGGAAACATCACTACGAAACATGTAGAAATAATAAAGATTAAAAAGGAACACTATAAACAATTGTACACCAACAAATTAGATAATCTAGATGAAATAACTTTCTAGAAATAAAGTAATGAAAGTGGCTTAAGAAAAGACAGAAAATCTAAATAGATCTATCCAAGGAATTTAGATTGCATTAGTGATTAAAAAAAACCTTCTCAGAAGTAAAAGCCCATACCAAAATAGCTTCATAGGAGAATTTTACCAAACATTTGAAAAAGAATTAAAAATAAAACTTAACAAAATAATCCTAAATTATAGAAGAGGAAGGAACTCATTCCAATCCATTCTATGAGGCCAATATTTCCTGACACCAAAACCAGACAATGCTATCAGAAGAAAACAAACTACTGACCAATACACTTTATAAATATACAAGCAAAATCACAACAAAATATTAGCAAACTGAATTCAGAATATTATCAAGTTTTGTTCAACATAATGAAAATGAATCAATGTAACATATTATCTTAATAGAATAAAGTACAAAACCGAAATGATCTTCACAATAAATGGTGACTTTAAAAAAAAATCCTACACACTTTTATGATTAAAGCACTGAAAAATATTAGAAATAGAAATAACTTCCTCAACCTGATAAAGGGCATCTATGAAAATCCTACCACTAACATCATGCTTAATGATGAAAGATTAAACTTTCCCGCAAATCAGGAACAAGATAAGAAGGTCCACTCTCAGCACTCTATTCAAAACTGAAGTGAAAGTTTTAGCCAGGGCAAATAGGCAAGGAAAAGAAATAAAGACATCCAAATTAAAAAGGAAGAAGTAAAACTGTCTTGATTTGAAGATGACATAATATTTTATTTAGTACATCCTAAAGATACACACATGCACACACACATACACACAGAGAATTAGATTTCATAGAGTAGTTCAGCTAGGTTGTAGAACACGAGATCACTACATAAAAGTCAATTTTATTTTTGTACATTAATAATGAACAATCTGAAAATGTTTCAAAAAACACTAGCAATCAAAAAGGATAAAAGATAAATTTAACAAAGCAAGTGCAAGATTTACATTTATCAAAACAAGTGCACTGAAACCTACAACACATCACTGAAAGAAATTAAAGAAAATTTATGTAAATGAAAAGATATCCCATGGTTATGGATTGGAAGATTTAATATTGTTAAGATATCATTGCCACCCAATTGTATATATGGATTCCACACAATCCATATAAAAGTCCATCTGACTTTTGCAGACCCTAAAATTCATATGAGAAGTCAAGTGACCTATTACAGCCAAAATAATCTTGAGAAATATCAAATAATACATGATCCACATCTCAATTTCAAACTGTACTACAAAGCTACATTAACAGTGTGGCACTGGATAAGTATTGACATATAAATCCATGGAATAAAAGTTAAAGTCCAGAAATAAACTCTTATGTTTATGGTAAAAATTTTAAAAATTGACATAGGTGCCAAGAAAATTGAATGAGGAAAAGGATAGTCTTTTTAACAAATTGTGCTGGGACATCTGGATGCAAAAAAGAATGAAAGTTTAATTCTCACCTTACTCTAAATACAAAAACAATTTATAGATAAATTTAACAACTAAAACTATAGACATATTAAAAGAAGACACATATATAAATCTTCCCAATCTGGGTTAAGCACTAATTCTCAGATATGACGACAACACACAAGCAAGAAGAGAACAGTAAATAGTTGGAACTTATCAAAATTAAAATTGTTTTGCTAAATATGACACTACTAAGAAAGTGGTGGGAGAAGCCACATCCTGGGAGAAATACAAATCAAATACTGTTAAGGAAGTAGTATGCAGAATATATAAAGAAATATAGATGAGTTGTAAACCCAACTAAAAGAAGAATGCCCTTCAAGACCTTCCTCTGATAGGAAGCTCCAAGTGTAGAACAAAGTGTTACTTGAAAGGAGGACCTTTATATGGCATCTGACAGTGCTTTCCACTAACCAAGATTGGTTTGATATGATCAAATTAGTATTTGCTGAATAATATACTAAAAGTGCTTCATGAATAATGTCATCTATGGAGCTTAAAAAGTGAGAAAAAAAGAATATACATATCATGTCTGATAGGAAACAAGAACGATGATGCTATACAATTAATGTACGTCAGATATGGTCCCATATTCATTCTTTCCAAAGTCCACGTGAAAAGAAAACACTTCATGTTGACAAGTTTGTACTTTGTGGGTTGATATTGCTAACAGAAGGGTTCATATGAACACTCTATCCCTCTCTTCATCTTTATCTTTCCACTTTCTACATCCTTTGTCTATTCTCTCATATTCTGTTCTTCCTACCCCTATAAATACATATGCAACAAAAAAGGGAAGGGAGTATTTATTTCCCCAAATTATATCAACTTAATAAGAACTAAAAAATCATGATGTAAAATAAATGTGGTAAAAATTAAAAAAAAAAAAAAGAGGTCAAAATGAGCAAATTATTTGAATAGAGTTTTCTCTAAAGAAAATATACAAATGGCCAGTAAGCTTGTGAAATTTAAATAAAAGGAAAATTCAAGTAAAAACCACAGGCATGGAAGGGGAGAGACAGTACATGGAAAGGAGGGCCTCTGGAGTGTGGAGTTCCAGAGTATGGAGGTTTCTACTTCCTGTACTGAATCCTGATGGACATTCATAAAATTTCAGATTTCTTAAGCAATACAATGAAAATACATAGAGTATTAATACATGACCTTTTTTGCAACAAGTTTGCCTCTAAGTCTACCATGTGGCTGACAGGGTCTTGGTGCTCCGGCCGGGTGTCAGACCTGAGCCTCGGAGGTGGAAGAGCCAAGTTCAGGACATTGGTCCACCAGAGACCTTCTGGCTCCATGTAATATCAAACAGCAAAAGCTCTCCCAGAGATCTCCATCTCAATGCTAAGACTCAGCTCCACTCAATGAACCACAAGCTACAGTGTCAGACACCCTATGCCAAACAACTAGCAAGACAGGAACACAATCACACCTATTAGCACAGAGGCTGCTAAAATCATAATAAGTTCACAGACATATCAAAACACACCACCGGATGTCATCCTGCTCATCAGAAAGACAAGATCCAAACTCAACCACCAGAACACAGGCACCAGTCCTCACCACCAGGAAGCTTAAACAACTCACTGAACCAACCTTAGCCACTGAGGGCAGAAACCAAAATCAGCAGGAATTATGGAACTGCACCCTGCAAAAAGGAGACCCCAAACACAGTCAGATAAGTAAATGAGAAGACAGAGAAATACAAAGAAGATGAAGGAGCAAGGTAAAAACGCACCAGACCAAAAAAATGAGGAGGAAATAAGCAGTCTACCTGAAAAAGAATTCAGAGTATGATAGAAAAGATCATCCAAAATCTTGGAAATAGAAGGGAGAAAATAAAAGAAACATTTAACAAGGACCTAGAAGAACTAAAAAGCAAACAAACAATGATGAACAACATAATAAATGAAATTAAAATTTCGCTAGAAGGAATCAATAGCAGAATAACTGAGGCAGAAGAACAGATAAGTGACCTGGAGGATAAAATAGCAGAAATAATTACCATGGAGCAGAATAAAGAATGAAAAGAATTGAGGACAGGCTCCAAGACATCTGGGACAACATTAAATGCACCAACATTCGAATTATAGGGGTCCTAGAAGAAACAGAGAAGAAAAAGGGACTAAGAAAATATTTGAACAGATTATAGTTGAAAACTTCCCTAATATGGGAAAGGAAATAGTGAATCAAGTCCAGGAAGCACAGAGTGCCCCATACAGGATAAATCCAAGGAGAAACACGCCAAGACACATATTAATCAAACTATCAAAAATTAAACTTAAAGAAAAATATTAAAAGCAGCAAGGGAAAAGCAACAAATAACATACAAGGGAATCCCCATAAGGTGAATGGCTGAAATTTCAGCAGAAACTTTGCAAGCCAGAAGGAAATGGCAGGACACATTTAAAGTGATGAAAGGGAAAAACCTAAAACCAAGATTTCTCTACACAGCAAGGATCTCATTCAGATTCAATGCAGAAATTAAAACCTTTACAGATAAGCAGAATTTAAGAGAATTCAACACCACCAAACCAGCTTTAAAATAAATGTTAAGGAACTCCTCTAGGTAGGAAACAGACCTAGGAAGGAAAAGACCTACAATAACAAACCCAAAACAATTAAGAAAATGGTAATAGGAACATACATATCGATAATTACCTTAAATGTAAATGGATTAAATGCCCCAACCAAAAGACCTTGACTGGCTGAATGGATACAAAACAAGACCCATATATATGCTGTCTATAAGAGACCCACTTGAGACCTAGGGACACATACAGACTGAAAGTGAGGGGATGGAAAAATATATTCCATGCAAATGGAAATCAAAGGAAAGCTGGAGTAGCAATCTCATATCAGATAAAATAGACCTGAAAATAAAGACTATTATAAGAGACAAAGAAGGACAACACACAATGATCAAGGGATCAATCCAAGAAGAAGATATAACAATTGTAAATGTTTATGCACCCAACATAGGAGCACCTCAATACATAAGGCAAATGCTAACAACAATAAAAGGGGAAATCAACAGTGACACAATCATACTAGGGGACTTTAACACCCCACTTTCACCAATGGACAGATCATCCAAAATGAAAATAAATAAGGAAACACTAGCTTTAAAGATACATTTAAAAAGCTGGACTTAATTGATATTTATAAGACATTCCATCCAAAAGCAACAGAATAGACTTCTCAAGTGTTCATGGAACATTCTGCAGGATAGATCATGTCTTGGGTCACAAATCCAGCCTTGGTAAATTAAAGAAAATTGAAATCGTATCAAGTATCTTTTCAGACCACAATGCTATAACCAAAGATCACTGAAGAAATCAAAGAATACCTAGAAAAAAATGACAAGGAAGACACGATGACCCAAAACCTATGGGATGCAGCAAAAGCAGTTCTAAGAGGGAAGTTTATAGCAATACAATCCTACCTCAAGAAAAAAGAAACATATTGAATAAACCTAACATCACACCTAAAGCAATTAGAGAAAGAAGAACAAAAAAATCCCCAAAGTTAGCAGAAGGAAATAAATCATAAAGATCAGATCAGAAATAAATGAAAAAGAAATGAAGGAAATGATAGCAAAGATCAACAAAACTAAAAGCTGGTTCTTTGAGTAGATAAACAAAATTGATAAACCATTAGCCAGACTCATCAAGAAAAAAAAGGGGAAGACGCAAATCAATAGAATTAGAAATGAAAAAGAAGTAACAATTGACACTGCAGAAATAAAAAGGATCATGAGACACTAGTACAAGCAGCTCTATGCCAATAAAATGGACATCCTGGAAGAAATGGACAAATTCTTAGAAAAGCACAATCTTCTGAGACTGAACCAGGAAGAAGTATAAAATATAAACAGACCAATCACAAGCACTGAACTTGAAACTGTGACTAATATTTTCCAACAAACAAAAGCCCAGGACCAGATGGCTTCACAGGCGAATTCTATCAAACATTTAGAGAAGAGCTATCACCTATCCTTCTAAAACTCTTCCAAATATAGCAGAGGGAGGAACAGTCTCAAACTCATTCTATGAGGCCACCATCACCCTGATACCAAAACCGGACAAAGATGTCACCAAAAAAAAGAAAACTACAGGCCAATATCACAGATGAACATAGATGCAAAAGTCCTCAACAATATACTAGCAAACAGAATCCAAGAGCACATTAAAAGGATCATACACCATGATCAACTGGGGTTGATCAATCTCAGGAATTCAAGGATTCTTCAATATATGCAAATCAATGTGTTAAACCATATTAAGAAACTGATGGAGAAAAACCATATGATCATTTAAATCAATGCAGAAAACCTTTCGACAAAATTCAACATCCATTTATAATAAACACCCTCAGAAAACAGGCATAGAGGTAACTTACCTCAACATAATAAAGGCCATATATGACAAACCCACAGCAAACATCATTCTCAGTGATGAAAAACTGAAATCATTTCCGCTAAGATCAGTAACAAGACACGGTTGCCCACTCTCACCACTATTATTCAACATAGTTTTGGAAGTTTTAGCCACACCAATCAGAGAAGAAAAAGAAATAAAAGGAACCCAAATCAGAAAAGAAGAAGTAAAATTGTCACTGTTTGCAGATGACATGATACTATACATAGAGAATCCTAAAGATGCTACCAGAAAACTACTAGAACTAATCAATGAATTTGGTAAAGTAGCAGGATACAAAATTAATGCATAGAAATCTCTTGCATTCTTATACGCTAATGATGAAAAATCTGAAAGAGAAATTAAGGAAACACTTCCATTTACCTTTGCAATGAAAAGAATAAAAATAAATCACCTAGGAATAAACTTACCTAAGGGACAAAAGACCTATATGCAGAAAATTATAGGACACTGATGAAACAAATTAAAGATGATACAAACAGATGGAGAGTTATACCATGTTCTTAGATTGGAAGAATCAACATAGTGTAAATGACTTTACTACCCAAAGCAATCTACAGATTCAATGCAATACCTTTCAAACTACCACTGGCATTTTTCACAGAACTAGAACAAAAAATCTCACAATTTGTATGGAAACACAAAAGACCCCAAATAGCCAAAGCAATCTTGAGAACAAAAAAACGGAGCTGAAGGAATCAGGCTCCCTGACTTCAGACTACACTACAAAGTTACAGTAATCAATACAGTATGATACTGGTACCAAAGCAGAAATATAGATCAATGGAACAGGATAGAAAGCCCAGAGGTAAACCCATGCACATATAGTCACCTTATCTTTGATAAAGGAGGCAAGAATATATAATGGAGAAAAGACAGCCTCTTCAAGAAATAGTGCTAGAAAACCTGGACTGCTACATGTAAAAGAATGAAATTAGAACACTTCTTAACATCATACACAAAAATAAACTCAAAATGGATTAAAGCTCTAAATGTAAGGCAGACACTATAAAACACTTAGAGGAAAACATAGTCAGAACAGTCCATGACATAAATCACAAGAAGATCTTTTTTGACCCACCTCCTAGAGAAATGGAAATAGAAACAAAAATAAACAAATGAGACCTAATGAAACTTAAAAGCTTTTGTTCAGCAAATGAAACCATAAACAAGACAAAAAGACAACCCTCAGAATGGGAGAAAATATTTTCAAATGAAGCAACTGACAACGGATTAATCTCCTAAATATACATGCAGCTCATACAGCTCAATATCCAAAAACCAAACAACCCAATCCAAAAATGGGCAGAAGACCTAAGTAGACATTTCTCCAAAGAAGATATACAGATTGCCAACAAACACATGAAAGAATGCTCAATATCACTAAACATTAGAGAAATGCAAATGAAAACTACAATTAGGCATCACCTCACAGTGGTCAGAATGGCCATCATCAAAAATTCTACAAACAATAAATGCTGGAGAGGGCATAGAGAAAAGGGAACCCTCTTGCACTCTTGCTGGGAATGTAAATTGATACAGCTACTATGGAGAACAGTTTGGAAGTTCCTTAATAAACTAAAATTAAAACTACCCTATGACCCAGCAATCCCACTACTGGGCATATACCCTGAAAAATACATAATTCAAAAGGAGTCATGTACCACAATGTTCATTGCAGCTCTATTTACAATAGCCAGGACATGGAAGCAACCTAAATGTCCATTGACAGAGGAATGGATAAAGAAGATGTGTCACATATATACAGTGGAATATTAGCCATAAAAGGAAACGAAATGGAGTTATTTGTAGTGAGGTGGATGGATGTAGAGACTGTCATACAGAGTGAAGTCAGAAAGAGAAAAACAAATACCATATGCTAACACACATATATGGAATCTAAAAAAAAAAAATTGTTCTGAAGAACTTAGGGGCAGGACAGGATTAAAGTTGCAGATGTAGAAGATGGACTTGAGGACACAGGGAGGGGGAGGGGTAATCTGGGATGAAGTGAGAGAGTGGCATGGACATATATACACTACCAAATGTAAAATAGATAGCTAGTGGGAAGAAGCCAGATAGCACACGGAGATCAGCTCTATGCTTTGTGTCCACCTAGAGGGGTGGGATAAGGAGGGTTGGAGGGAGACTCAAGAGGGAGGAGATATGGGTATATATGTATATGTATATGTATAGCTGATTCACTTTGTTATATAGCAGAAACTAACTCAACATTGTAAAGCAATTATATTCCAATAATGATGTTAAAAGAATAATAATACAAATTAAATAAATTAAATAAATAAATAAAAACCACAATGAGATACCTACCACTAACACCCATTGGGAAGGCAAAATTAAAACAGTCAAAGATGGACAATAACAAGTGTTGGGGAGCATGAGGAAAACCAAAATCTTCATACATCGATGGTGGGGATATAATATGGCAGCTTATTTGAAAGAGAGTTGGGCAGTTACTTTAAAAGTTAGACACGGAGTTCAGCACATCCACTTCTAGGTGTATACTGATAAGAAATGAAAGCATGTGTCCTTGAATAATTTATACACAAATGACCATAGAACATTATTCACAATAGCTAAAGACTGGAAACAATCCAAATGTCTATCATTCAGTGAATGGATAAGCAAAAATATGTTATATCCAAACAATAAAATATTATTCAGTTATAAAATGAATAAAGTACTTTTACATGCTACAACATGGGTAGATATTGAAAAAATTAAATGAATGAAGCCAGATATAATGGACCATATGA
Organism: Pseudorca crassidens; assembly: GCF_039906515.1. Classification (NCBI taxonomy): domain Eukaryota; kingdom Metazoa; phylum Chordata; class Mammalia; order Artiodactyla; family Delphinidae; genus Pseudorca; species Pseudorca crassidens. The sequence goes on from NC_090297.1 coordinate 91,505,472, forward strand.
TTGTATTTATATTGTATTTATGTATGATTGTATTTATAATGATATCTCCAGAAAAGGCAAATTCATTAAGACATTAAGTAGGTTAGTTGTTACCAGTGGCTGGGGTAAGAGGAGAAGAGAGACTGATTACTAATAGTTATGGGGGTTCTTTTTGGTTAATAAAATATCTTGAAATTAGATAGTGGTGATTATTACTCATTTCTATTAATATAAAAATTACTGAATTATGCCCTTTAAATGGGTAAATTGTATGTTATTTGAATTGTATGAGATTTGAATTATATCTCAACTAAATGTATATAAATTAATATTTATTGATACATATACATGTATATGTATATATATCAGCCCTCCTGGGTTGTAATGGGCAGAAAATTAACAAACAAATGTAAAATATCTGTTCTAGTACTTGGTTAACAGAAAGTGCTTAATAAACTGTAACTATGTTTAGTTTTCTTCTTTAAAAAATTAAATAATAAATATACAAGCAACTCAATAAAAAATAAGCAAATAGTTTAAACAGTTACTTCACCAAAGAAGTTAACAATGTTGATGACAAATAAGCACATGAAACTATAACCAACATTATTCTTTAATATAAAAATGCAAGTTAAAAATGAAATATTTATTTGAATGACTATAATTAAAGAGTCTGACCATACCAAGTATTGGTAAGAATGTGAAGCAACTGTAAATCTCATTTACTGTTAGTGGAAATACAAAATGGGATAACTACTTTGAAAAAAATGTTTTGGAATTGTTTATATAGTTAAGGATTCACCTATTATATGACTTATCTATTTTACTTTTATGTATTTATTCAATAAAGTTAAAGCATATATAAATGATAAAGTTTGTACACAAATATTCATAGGAGCATTATTTTTAAGAGAAAAAACATGGAACTATCCAAATGTGCATCAACAACTGAATGCATTTTTGTATATTTATATGATAGAATGTTTTATAGTAATAAAATGGAAAGAACAGTGGATAAACACAATAATATGGATGAATGAAATATGCTTAGGGAAAGAAGCCAAACAAAAAAGAGTATGTATTTGTGAGAAAAGGATTAACACAGCAGGTCTTGTTGCTTAACCCTTCATGTCTCCAAGAGAACCTGGACCCAAGATTGACTTTGGTGAACCTCAGGGAATCTAGACCTCAGCAAGTCTTTTATGTTAATGATTGATGAGTTTGTTGTGCACATATGGAGCAAAGGAGCATGCTGTACCAGCTTGTCAGGACTGTCTACATTTTTGATATTTAATTGGTTTCATTGTTGTGGTTCTGAGCTTCAGTTTTATAAAAACCTTGGACCCTGACTCTCAGGTGCACTTCTCTGGGGAAGGATACTGCACACATATCCCTTTAATTCATAGCCAAAGAGAAAAGCACACCCTTTGAGATCCCAGAGGGAAAAGAATGTGGAAACCTGTGTATGGCTTCCTTGGTCATCACCTAATTCATTCATTTTTCCTGTGGCTCTGGCTTTGTGTCCTTTTGCTATGTAAATTTTAACTCTGAGTTTAGTCAACTATTGAGATGTGTACTTCCTGATACAAATTGGCATATTTGAGGCTAGTCTTAAAATCTCCAAAGTTGTAGGATTATATTCTTGTAAAATTCTAGAAAACACAGAAAGCAGATCAGTCATGGGAATAGGAGAGGCTTGAGAGGGTAATTACAAAGGTATGCAAAAAAAGTTTTGGGGATAATGGCTATGTTCATAATCTTGTTTTTGGTGATGACCTCACAGGTGTACAAGTATGTCAAAATATCGAAGTATATAGTAAATAACTGTTATTTGTTGTATATAACAACCACCTTTAATGACTTCTGTATAGTCCATACATAATTTTCCCTTGAATTTCTGTGCATACTTAATTGTATTTTAAATGCATGTGTATTGTGAATAATACAATGTAAACACTTATAAGTGCAGACATAGCCATCTCCACTTAACTTTCCTATTGTCCTTGATACATTAAGACCCAAACACTCGACTTTCTATCAATCCTGCCACTTGTTCACAGAAAATTGAATTTGCTACAATAGTATTGTTCAAAACTTAAGATTTTTCTCACTTCCATGTTCCTGTAAGTGGTCATAATATTGTGAAATACATGAAATAGTTAAAACTGATTTCTTAGATTTATATATCTTTTGTTTTATAAAATAAAACATAATAAAAAATAAGCAAAAAAACTACAAAGTAGAAATAAGTGGATATACCTTAAAATGATCATAAAATGGGACTTTTTCTTAATAACATTTTTTTTCTGTTGATGGCCTTATATGACATATTAACTGAGTCATAAGTAAATTGAGAGGGAGACTTAAGGAAGAAAATTGTGACTAATTTTAAATTTGCTCATAATTAATATCTATCCTCATTATTCCATTTCATGTAGTTTTTTCTGATGAAAATCATATCACCACACTAGGAATTAACATTTCAATCTATACATTCATAGTTTTCAAAATAAGTTTTTTCTATATGAATTATCTTTTAATTTGACAAGTTGACATTTTAAGAAGAAAAAAACACCCAATGCTCTTTTTCAGTTTCCAACTAGCTCTTATTAAAAATGTATGTCAGGACTTCCCTGGTGGTGCAGTGGTTGACAGTTTGCCTGCCAATGCAGGGGACACGGGTTCATGCCCCAGTCTGGGAAGATCCCATATGCCGCAGAGCGGCTGGGCCCGTGAGTCATGGCCACTGAGCCTGCGCGTCCAGAACCTCTGCTCCACAATGGGAGAGGCCACAACAGTTAGAGGCCTGCGTACCAAAAAAAAAAAAATCACGTCAGATAGATCATCCACACAGAAAATCAATGAAGAAACATAGACCTTAAATGACACATTAGACATTAGACCAGATGGACTTAATTGGTATTTACAGAGCATTCCATCTGAAAGCAGCAGAATATACATACTTTTCAACTGCACCTGCAACATTCTCCAGGATAGATCACAGGCTAAGCCACAAAGCAAGCCTCGGAAAATTTAACAAAACTGAAATCACATCAAGCATCTTTTCTGATGACAACGCTATGAGGCTAGAAGTCAACTACAAGAAAAAAACTGCAAAAAATCACAAACATGTAGCTAAACAATATGCTACTAAACAACCAATGGATCACTGAATAAATCAAAGAGGAAATCAAAAAATACCTAGAGACAAATAAGAATGAAAATACGATGACCTAAAACCAATGGGTTGCTGCAAAAGCAGTTCTAAGAGGAAAGTTTATTGTGATACAAGCTTACCTCAGGAAACAAAAAAAATCTCAAATAAACCACCTTATGTCCAAAGCAACTAGAGAAAAGAGAACAAACAAAACCCAAAGTTAGTAGAAGGAATGAAATCTAAAGATCAGAGCAGAAATAAATGAAATAGAGACAACAAAAAAAATCAGTGAAACTATAATCTGGTTCTTTGAAAAGATAAAAAAAAAAATTAATAAACCTTTAGCCAGACTCATCAAGAAAAAAAGGGAGAAGGCCCAAATCAATAAAATCAGAAATGAGGGATTCCTTGGTGGTGCAGTGGTTAAGAATCCACCTGCCAATGCAGGGGCACGTGTTGGATCCCTGGTCCGGGAATATCCCACGTGCTGCGGAGCAACTAAGTCCGTGCACCACAACTACTGAGCCTTCACTCTAGAGCCTATGAGCCACAACTACTGAGCCTACACACCACAACTACTGAAGCCCATGCACCTATAGCCCATGCTCCACAACAAAAGAAGCCACTGCAATGAGAAGCCTGCGTACCACAATGAAGAATAGCCCCTGCTTGCCGCACTAGAGAAAGCCCACACACAGCAACAAAGACTCAATGCAGCCAAAAAAAAAAATAACTAACATAAATAAATTTTTAAAAAAAGAAATGAAAAAGGAGGAGTTAGAACCAACACCACAGAAATACGGTAGATCGTAAGAAACTACTACAAACAACTATATGCCAATAAAATAGACAACGTAAAAGAAATGGACATATTCTTAGAAAAATACAATCTCCCAAGACTGAACCAGCAAGAAATAGAAAATATGAACATATTACCAGTACTCTAATTGAAATAGTAATTAAAAAATTTCCAACAAACAAAAGTCCAGTACCAGAAAGCATCAGAGATGAATTCTATCAAACATTTAGAGAAGAGTTAGCACATAACCTTCTAAAACTATTTCAAAAAATTGCAGAGGAAGGAACATTTCTGAACTCATTCTATGAGGCCATCATTGATCTGAGGCCAAGGCCAAAGACACCACAAAAAAAAGAAAATTATAGACCAAGATCACTGATGAACATAGACACAAAACTCCTCAACAAAATACTAGCAAACCAAATCCACCAATACATTAAGAGGGTCATACACCATGATCAAGTGGGATTTATTCCAGGTATGCAAGGATTTTTCAATATCAACAAATCAATCAATGTGATACACAACATTAACAAATTGAAGAACAAAAACCATATGATCATCTCAATAGATGTAGAAAAAGCTTTTGATGAAATTCAACATCCAATTATGATAAAAACTCTCCAGAAAGTGGTCATTGAGGGAACATACCTCAACATGATAAAGGTCACATATGACAAGCACACAACTAACATCATACTTAATGGTGGAAAGCTGAAAGCATTTCCTCTAAGATAAGGATAAAGACAAGTGTGCCCACTCTCACCATTTTTATTCAACATAGTTTTGGAATTCCTAGCCACAGCAATCATTGAAGAAAAACAAATAAAAGGAATCCAAATTGGAAAGGAAGAATTAAAACTGTCACTGTTCACAGATGACATGATTCTATACATAGGAAATCCTAAAGATGCTACCAGAAAATTACTAGAGTACATCAATGATTTTAGTAAAATTTCTAGATACAAAATTAATATACAGAAATCTGTTGCATTTCTATATGCTAATAATGAAATACCAGAAAGAGATATTAAGGAAACAATCCTATTTACCACTGCATCAGAAAGGATAAAATACCTAGGAATAAACCTACCTAAGGAGGCAAAAGACCTGCACTCTGAAAATTATGACACTGATGAAAGAAATCGAAGATGACACAAACAGATAGAGATATATACTGCATTCTTGGACTGGAAAAATTAATATTGTCAAAATGACCACAGTATCCAAGGCATTACAGATTCAGTGCAATCCCTGTCAAATTACCAATGGAATTTTTCAGAGAACTTGAATTAAAAATTTGTATGGAAACACAAAAGACTCCTAAAAGCAAGAACAATTTTGAGAAAGAAGAACAGAGCTGGAGGAATCAGGCTCTCTGACTTTAGACTATACTACAAAGCTACAGTAATCAAAACAGTATGGCACTGGCACAAAGATAGACATATGGGTCAATGGAACAGGATAGAAAGCCTAGAAATAAACCCACACATGTATGATCAATTAGTCTACAACAAAGGAGTCCATAATATGAATGGAGAAAAGACAGTCTCTTCATTAAGTGAAAACTGGACAACTGCATGTAGAAGAATGAAATTAGGACATTCTTTAACACAAGACACAAAAATAAATTCAAAATGGATTAAAGACCTAAATATAAGACTGACCAGATATTATAAAACTCCTAGAGGAAAACACAGGCAGAACAGTCTTTGACATAAATCACAGCAATATTTTTTTGGATCAATCTACTAAAGTAATGGAAATAAAAATAAACAAATGGAACCTAATTAAACTTAAAAGCATTTGCACAGCAAAGGAAACAATAAAAAACCAAAATGACAGCCTAAGGAAAAGGAGAAAATATTTGCAAATGAAACTGTCAAGGGATTAATTTCCAAAATATACAAACAGCTCATACAGCTTAATATCAAAACAAACAAACAAACAACCTAATAAAAAATGGGCAGAAGACCTAAATAGACATTTCTCCAAAGAAGATACACGCATGGCCAACAGGTACATGAAAAGATGCTCAACATCACTAATTGTTAGAGAAATGCAAATCAAAAGTACAATGAGGTATCACCTCACACCAGTTAGAATGGCCATCATAAAAAGTCTACAAATAGGGGCTTCCCTGGTGGCGCAGTGGTTGAGAGCCCCAGTCTGGGAAGATCTCACATGCCGCAGAGCGGCTAGGCCCATGAGCCATGGCCACTGAGCCTGCGCATCCGGAGCCTGTGCTCCGCAACAGGAGAGGCCACAACAGTGAGGGACCCATGTACTGCAAAAAAAAAAAAGTCTACAAATAATAAATACTGGAGACAGTGTGGAGAAAAAGGAACCCTTGTACACTGTTGGTGGGAATGTAAATTGGTGAAGCTACTCTGGAAAATGGTATGGAGGTTCCTTAAGAACTAAAAATAGAATTACCATATGATCCTGCAATCCCATTCCTGGGCATACATTCAAAGAAAACCATAATTCAGAAAGATACTTTCACCACAATGTTCATTGCAGCTCTATTTACAATAGCCAAGATACAGAAGCAACCTAAATGTCCAGGTGAATGGATAAAGAAGATATGATATATATATATATATATAATGGAATATTACTCAGCCATAAAAAAGAATGAAATAATGCCATTTGTGGCAACATGGATAGACCTAAAGATATCATATTAAGTCAAGTAAGTCAGAGAAAGAAAAATATCATATGATATCACTTATAGGTGGAATCTAAGAAAAAAATGATACAAATGAACTTATTTATAAAACAGAACTAGACTCACAGACATATAAAACAAACTTATGGTTACCAAAAGGGACAGTAGGGTGGGGGGAGAGATAAATTAGGATTGGGGATTAACATATAAACACTACTATATATAAAATAAACAACAAGGACCTACTGAATAGCATAGGAACCTATATTCAATATCTTGTAACAACCTACAATGGAAAACAATCTGAATCACTATGCTGTACACCTGAAGCTAACACAACATTATAAATTAACTATACTTCAATTTAAAAAATGGTTCAAAAAGATGTATGTCAAAAAAATAAAAAAGATGCATGTATACATCTCAAATATCGTCTAAAAATTATTTTAAATTACTCTCAATTTGATACTTCATTATTTTGAAACTTATGTTTATTGCTACACATAAAAGTATTCAATCATACCTGTAGGAAAACTTCACAATTCCAAGAAACTACAACAATGATAGACTCAGATGATAATTAATCTGTGACAATTCAAAAATCCTAGTTGCTATCATCAATCAATAAAACAAAGTCAATGTAATCAAGGTAGAGCTGCTATTAGCTTACTTATTTTTAACTCCCTCTGGCCAGCTTGATCTCAACTTGGGAGATCTAGTTGAAGCAATATTAAGTTTGTATGAAGTTATATCTCTTGTTCGGCCATCCAAAAATATGACTTTTGTTGATAATTTAAATGTTTGAGCATGTTTATCTAAAACAAATAGACTGGCAATTATTTATTCAGCCAAAAAATGTGTTTACTCAGAATCAGAAAAGAATTGCAACATTGGGGGGGTCATTAACCATGGTGGCAAGTGTCCAGCAGAAGTAAAGAGAACTCTTACAGAGTTCTTACAGAACTCTTACAGAGCGGAGAGGGAATTTGAGAGGGCTATAGTAAACAAAGAGTCCATGGCTTTTCACTGGGTTGTGACAGTCTCTCATTGGCTAACTCTTGCTGGGAAATTGAAATTTCTGTTAATTAATTTTTTACAAGCACTTGTAGGATTAACTAAGCATCTTCAGTAACTCAAGTACATTTAGGATGCTATTATCAAATTACTGTCCCAAGTCATTTATGTTTCACTGAAAATATAATTTAGAACATAGTTTTATTTCTAATTAATGCCATTCTTTCTCATAATAATGCATGCTTATAATTTTAAATTTAATTTTATACCTGACATGAAACAGTATTGAACAATATCAAGGGAATTTAAGGCAATATATATTTCCTTTCATTATTGAAGATATTTAGAAATACTAATAATAGATAAAATAGACCAATTAACAGAAACATATGTTTCATGAATCCAAATTAAGTTCCATCTGTTTTATAGATATTTGGGTTTAGATTCATTGGATGACATAACATTAGAAATTATTAGCAACCTTTTTTGAAAGTTTATTTTTGCTTTATCTTATAAACTTGTTTCTAGAATATTATACTTGGATAAAATACAAAAAACTTGAAAAACTAATGAAAGATAACTATAATTGCTAAAATTAGCAAATTTATAATAGCTAATATATTATATTATATATTCAGTATTATGTAATATATATTAAATATTATATGTATACATTTAAAATTTATATATATATATGATTGGTTTCTTTTTTAATGCCTTGGAATTTTACAAACTTATATCACTTAAAATTTTTAAAAGCAGTATAATGAATCTCCACATAACCATAAAACAGCTTAAGCAACAAACATTTCAAATATAGTTTGTCTTTTTGTACACATTCCCAATTTTATTCTCCTCTCTCATCTTCAGAATGAAATAGTATCCTTTAATTAGTGGTTTATAGTCCAGATTCACTTATCAGTACTTTTACTGATATATAGAGATCTTTGGTATATTTTAATTCTTTATAACAATTGGTGATATATTGTATGTGTTTCCTGTCAGATTTTTTCCAAAATATGCTTGTGCAATTCAACCTTGTTACTTAAAGTCTAGATTATTTTAATTGCTTCATAAATTTTGAGATTACAAAAACACTGCTACAAATTCTTAGGTATACATCTTGTGCAATATATAAATAATTTTTACCAATTCATTTGGTAGAAAAATTAAACTATAAATTGATTCTAGATCTAGAAATAAAACTTGAGTCTATATAAATCCTGGAAGTAAAAACTATTGTGATTTTAGATTAGGCAAGGATTCTACAGATACAACTTCAAAAATATAATCCACAGAAGGAAAACAAGAAAAAGATAAATTAGACTCCTAATATAAAAGCATTTGCTATTTAAAAGACACTCTTCAGGGAATGAAACTACAAGCCTCATATTTGGAGAGAATACTTAGAAATGAAGTATCTGCTAAGTGATTATATCTAGGATATAAAAATAACTCTCTAACTCAATAACTGGAATATAGACATCCCAGTTAAAAAGTGGACAAAATATTTGGATAGATAAATCAACAAAGAAGATATACAGATAGCAAATAATCACATGAAGAAATTCTCAATATTATTGATTTTCAGAAAAATTTAAAATAAAACCACAATGAAATATTACTACATACCAATTAGAATAATTAAAATCAAATTTTAAAAAATCTGACAATACCAACTGTTGATGAGAATGCTGGAAGTGTGTAGAACAGTATTGCAACTCTGATACGGTATTGGTGGGAATGTGAAATACTTCATCCAATTTGGAAATCCTTTGATAGTGCCTCATATAGTAAAACATATTTATCATGACTGAGCAATCCTATTCACTTCTCTAAGTGAAATGAAAAATTATATTCACACAGGACCTGTATGATAACATTTATAGCATATTATTCATAATTGCTCTCTGATGGATTGATAAACAAATTGTCTGTCATCCATAAAATGGAATACTACTCACCAATAAAATAAAATACAAACTCTTGAGACAAGCAACAACTTGGCTGAATAACAAATAATATACTATTAATGGAAAGAAGGCAGACTGAAAAGTTCACATACTGCATGATTCGATTTATATGAATTTTGGAAAAGGCAAAACTATACGGAGAAAGAACAGATCCATGAATTGCCCGGGGCTGGGATTGAGGGAAGGTTTGACTATAAATGGGCAATAGGAAAATGTGAGGAGTGATAGAACCATTCTACATTTTCATTATGGTCATTGTTATACAACTGTATATATTTGTCAAAACTTTCAGAAAAGTATATAAATTATATTGTAATAGGGTATATTTAGGAGAACCACAAAAAAAAGGAAATAAAATAAACATATTTTCAGATAATAAAAAGCTGAGGAAATTTATCTCTGTGAGTATTTACTATAGGAGATGCTAAAGGAAGTTCTTAAGTTTGAAGAAAAAGCCCAAATATCCAGAAGGCCATGTATAATTATAGAAATGTATATATGTACCCAAATTAATACATCTTTAATTTTTATATTGTAAAATAGTAAAAAGCTTATTGACTGGTTAAGGAAAAACACCAATATATTGTATCATTTGTAAATTATGGAGATGTAAAATACATGAGGATAGGAGCACAAAATGGGAGGATATAGGAAACAGACTCTGATAAAGACATTAGAATTTTTGTAGAGTAGTATAATAGATTTTAAGGTAGATTATTATAAGTTAATGATGCATATTTAAAGCACATTTAAATCTCACATAACTACTGGAAACTAACACAATGAGGTATAGCTAAAAAGATTAAAACATAAGATTAAATGGAATATTAAAAAATGCTTGATTAACCCAATTTAAGACAGGGAAAAGGAAACAAAAAAACAGGCAAAAGAGAAAGCAAAGGGTAAAATAATAATCTACAACCAGCAATCTCAATACTCACATTAAGTGTAATTGTATTAAGTACTCCAGTTAAAAGACAGATTGTCAGGCTCCATAATAATGCATAACCTTATAATATGCTGACTAAATAAATTGCTTTAAGTATGAAGACACTGAAAGGTTGAAAGTTAAATGATGAAAAACAATATAACATGCAGATACTATGCATGAAAAAAACTAATATTACTCTCTGAATTTCAAAAAAAGGAAACTTCAAGAGGAAGAATACCCAAAGATAAAGACAATTAATAATGAAAAGTATGTCCATTCATTAAGTAAACTAAAATATTCTAACTGTACACAAATTTAATTTAAAAACTTCAAAATTCAGGAAATAAAAGTTAATAGAACTAAAGAGAAAATTAGATACATACACAAAATTAACCTATAATGCTTAGTCTTACTAATGAAGATAAGTACAGTACACTTAGTGATATATTTTCTTAGTCTTTATCTTTAGTGAAAACCAGTTTTATTATTGTTGTATTTTATAATAGTTATAATGAATGTATACATATAAACTTTTGTTCCCTTTTTATTATTTGAGTTACAATAATTTAAAATAGTTGATAATATTGTGTTTTATAAGAACATCAATTACCATTTTCTATGTTGGGTTGTATAGTTTTGATATTTGTCTAATTAAACTAACATGCAGGCTTCTTTCTTTCTTTCTTTTTTTAGCATTTCATAGTTCCACTTAATTATCATTAAAAATTCCTAGAAGTAGAATTACTGTTTATAAGTGTACTAACCTAAAGGAGTTTTCATTAAATCAAACAATAACTTGTTCAGTCCTTCCTGAAAAATAATATTTATAAAACTTTAGCCTGATTTAAATAACATTGCTATAAACTATTTTAATACTGTTACTTTTTGTTACACACACCCCCATACTCTACTATTTTCTATTTGTTACTATTTATACAGGCAGTAATTTTTGGATTTACTTTAATCATTACCTTTCATGTTTGTTCACCATGCTCTCTTACATTCTAGGTTGGCTTTCTAGAATTATTTTCTTTCTAGTTTAATTTCTTAAATTTTCTGCTAATGTTCTTCCTTAGTTTTAATTTTGTTGTTATTGTTTTACTCTGTGATTTTTTTGACTTTGGTTCCTTAACTTTAGGTATGTTGAGTATACAATTCCAATTGAATGTTTTTGTTTTGCTTTTTCCCTCCCAGATTATGTCTCCTGACCTGTGATTCTTTTCTAGGTGATCTGTCTTCTCTCCCTGCCTTTGATGTCCATAAAGCTATTTGTAGACTTCTTTATTACCTTCTGCTTGAGATACTTCTTTTCCGGACTATGGTTTCATAGTTTTCATCAGTTTTAGATGATTATTAATTTAAATATTGCATTTTTTTAATTTTTGAGGAAAAGCAACAGCCATGCTTTTCAATACTAATGTTTTTAATCTATCCTCTTGATTGAATTCCTTCTTTTATCTTCCAGAATTTGCCGTCCTTTAATATTTAGTCCTTCACTTTTCACTGGAATCTTCTCTCTTCTACTTACCATTTCTCTGCCCTAATATATTTTTAAATTTCCTCCCCTTCACCAGTTTTTCTTGATAACTCTATAATTTCAGGGGAAAAAATTTTGGTTTTTATTTTTACCGCCACCATACACACATATTACTTTTTAAAAGTACTCATTCACTCCACTCAATTTTTCCCCCACACTCACTAACAAAATAACCTTTTTACAAGCTCACTAGTAAACAAATCTAATGAACTTTGCTTAGTCTTTAAGTATAGAGAATGCTCTTGAAGTAGTATTTGGCAACTCTTTATGATTTTGCCTTCCAGAAACTCACTTCACCCTTGACTTTTTTTGACAGTACACTCTCTTGATTCTCTTATTTCTTTAACCACATGTGTTTTCCTTTGTTAATCCTCATTATGCTGTATGTTCCCCCATCATCAGCCTGTGGATTTTTTTGCATGCCACTCCTATTCATGTTACTAGAAACGATCCTTATGCTGATGACTACAATCCAATTTCCAGATCTGAGTTGCCAACTGTATGTAGATATCTATATTTTGTGTTTCACTATCGTCTTACACTTATTCTTTCAGACTGTTTGAACTTCACTTAGCAATTTGAATCCTTTAATACGGCAAATTCCTTCTCTTATATTCATCATTTCAAATAGTCAGTTAATATGTATTGGGCTGTGTTTAGAACATTTATGATTTTACCTGACCAGTATCTTTCTTCATGTATCAAACTCCCTAGACATTCTTGCACATGGTGTAAATGATCGAGACTGGACTAACAGAAACCTTCTCTGGGATTAAAAACAATGTTATAGGAAGGAAAGGGTTTTTTTTTCCTTTTATTGGATGTAAGTCTATAAAGAGTTAAGCTCAGAGCTTCTGGTACAAGCTAACTCACAGAGTGAAAGGTTAGGGTGATATGACAGAGAGAGAATAAAGTTTAAGTCTCTGGTTCCAGTCCTCCTTATGGCCACTAGCTGGCCTCTCCCATTTTTTGATTTGGTGAATAAAATGCATATTATCTCTTTCCAATTAGGCAACTGTGAAGAGGGCTTTTAATGCAAAGAAATAATGCTCTAAAACAATAAAAATTTCTAAATAATAAAGCTTTTATTGAGAATCTAGAGAAGATTGTCTCTCTTCTCAAAAAATTTACATATATAAATACTGTTATCAATATATAGTTTGTAACAACTGATTCCCAGATTTAGCCCTCTTAAATTAGAAGCCTATGCTATCCTTCATACCAGTTCTAAAATGAAATATGAAGCATTCATTTGGCGATGCCATAGAGGCTAGACCACTTTATTAACCAATGTTTATGAAGTTGGTACTTGGTACTTGTTACTATACTAAGAATAAAGCATTGATTTACATGGAGGTATAAACAAGTAAAATTTTGGCCAGCATTCCTAGGGACAGTTTGATTGTCTTTTCCAGAAATTATATTGGCATTTCTATTGCTAAAACACTAAGCACTGGTTTCCAGGTGTCATTCTAAATAGAAATGAATTCCTCCTGACAGAAAGGGTTTTACAGCCTCCTTATTCAGTGTGTTAGTTTATGAATTTTGAGCTGACTTGCATTCCAGAGACAATGCAACCCATGTGGTAAGTTCAGAGGGAAAGAGAGCTGCAATATCTCAAAGTCATAGCTATCACCCTGCAGAAAATATTGGAGAAAGGAAAGCTTCTCATAGAAATCAATTTATAGCTTTTATTCATGATAAAACTTTGTAAGAGTAGTAGAAGATCACTATGGAAAGCCATTGGTACAGTGGCTAGTACTGGGTGATACAGATTCTGGTAAAAACACAAATGTATTATTCCATCTCCATGTAGTAAAGAGTATACTTGTACAATGTTTTGTAGTATTTCATGGTATTAAAGCAGTGAAGTTAAAACTGTAAAAAAAAAAATTAATCTTTGAGCACATGCATGTACAAAGACTAAGACTCATAATCAATGTCCCCAGGTAGAAAGCAGATACCACAACATAGAGCAGAACTAGTAGAAATAGGAAAAAAATGGAAAGGATACATACGTGTGTATGTGAATTTACCTAGAGCTATGTTTTTATTTTTCTATGGAGACTGTCACATTATTTCTCAAGGGGGAAACCAGAGACTTCTATTAGAGGACAAACTCTATACTCTAAAATGTACAAATGTCATGGACAGCAAATCATTTTATTTCCTTAACAAGTCTCAAGCTTAAAAATCTCACTCTAGATATTGCCTCCTCTGAGCCCACCAGATCCAAATTATTAAATTGATCGTGCCTTGAATAAGAAAAATAGGTAAATAATTTCCATGTTCTATTTTAACAGGATTTTTTATTAGTGTAATAACTAGTGTTCTGAAAGCACACATACACAAAATGGAATACCTTGGCAATTGTCCCAGAGAAAGGGACTTTAAATTGCTCTTACATATGTTTTATCACGATATATTTCAGCCTAATAAAAATGCTATATATCAAATGTTGATGTATTTCAAAGAATTTTTAAAAAAGGAAAAAAAGGGGAGAGCTAAATAGATGGTATATCCTGGCTCACAAATGCAATAAACAAGATATGTGAGCAATAATATCACCATCACTCGTATGGCAAAGTTAGAGATTTTTTAAAGGGGACTTGACTTTTGAACAATTTTAATAGGTTTCCTTGGAGCTTTAATTAGCTAGTTATCCAAGTAGTAGCTGACAGCTAGCAGAATCTCTTTTCTTGAGTTAAAGTCAAACTAATTAAATTCTAGAAGGAAAACATTTTCTTTCTAACATCCTTAATTGGTCATCCTTGCTTAGCAAAAAAAGAGAAAAATAAAATACAAAGTCTCTTGACCTGACAATAGTATAGACAGGAAAATTTGTAGCTGTGAAACAATGATGAACCAATTTTTCAACAAAGAAATTTTGAATTTTCCAGCCAACCACCATAAAGCATATACAATTTTGCTTAAAAAGAATCTGTTTTAGGTCAAGAATAGCTCAAGGAATTCACCAGGTTTTTGTTGTTGTTGTTAAAATTCTAGCATAATATTGGTATTTTTGCTGGGTATTTTCTGCACATATAAATTAAATATATATATATATAATATAATTATCAATATGTTCTTAAGCATTAAACTTTACTACACACGTGAACATCAAATTTTCTGCAATTCTTTTAAAATACCATATCAAAGATGATGCATCACATTCATATTAGTTATAATATTCATGGAATATAACAAAGATTCAATAAAATTATATATAGCAGTCTCATGAGTCCAAGTAAAACTTCCTTAAACTGTGAAATTCAAATTTTCTCAACTAATTGCTTTAAAGAATCACTTGTTTATAAAAAGGAAATTCTATATTATTTAATACTTATACAGATAAAGATCCACTATTAAAATGGAAAAATATTATTTTGCTATGAAGTATCTTTAGCAATCATTTTCTTCATATATATATATATATATATAATTTTTTTTTGAGAGAGAGAGAGAGAAATGCCAATGTTCTTGTGGAATTCTGCTGTTCTACACTGCTGAGTGGGAAGCAGGATATGGGACCACACTGCTGTAGCCACAGTTACACCAAGAAAACTTGCTTTTTCATAAATTAAGATTTGTAGTTCAGACAGTCTCATTGTAAACTTGAACTAGAAATTGATATCAATATAAAACTAGAGCTATGAAAGTCACATTGGGCTATTGCAAGGGAAAACAAAATCAATAACAGCAAAGTGATGTGCATAGGAATAGAATAATTATACAGGCATATGAATCAAATAGAAATTAGAGAGTGGTGGTGAGGTGAGAGATTAAAGAGTAACATTTTAATCACTATTTTTTCCAATTCTTTAGGACTGTTACTACTTTCCCTTCCTTTTTCTCTTGTTTTTTGGGAGCTTTTATTCAGTAATTTATCTATCATCTAATTATATATATCTCAGTTTTTATATCCTTCTAATTTCTGCTCTGTTCAGAAAAAAATTTAGGGACACATATAGACAATGTTTTTATTGTTTCCACTCTAGTCAGACTATTTGGTCTCTTAAATATTTGTTTCCCCTATGGTCAATAATCTTGAGTATTTGAAAATAAATAACCACTGGGTACTACTATATACCAGGAATTGATTTTTAGAAAACTGGAAATACAATGGCAAATAAGACATCCTCTGCCTTTCTCAGTCTGGAGTCCCCTGATAGTAGTGCCTAACACAGTGACTGGAATGTAGGTAGTTTATTTGCACGATGATTTCAAAGATAGAGCAGGAAGTAGGCAGAGTGACACAGCTAATAAAGAAAAGAAAAAATAATGATACATTATTGAAATATTGCTTTAAATAGTTGGGGCTAAATTTTTTGAGGATCTTAAATATATAGAATCATTTCCACACTGTCTTTCCAAAAGACAGAAGGCTGGGACATTCATCCACCAGCTCCTTTTGCCCATTAATTGAGGGTTAACTACAACACTGTTATTTTCCCTCATCAATTTTGGGCTTTTCTTGGGTGAGCTTGTATCCTGTGGTTTTGGAGAAGGTGCTGAGGAAAAAATTGGAAAAGTCCACAGTATTCATTTTAGTTTGGAAGAAACTGACATTACAGGACCAGCCTGCAATTACAGCTAAAATCATGGTAAGCTGAAAGGTTGTGATAGGTACAGCAAAAATGCCTGCCACAATCTATGCTTCCATCAATAAATCTCTGCCATATGGGCTTTAAATTGCAGGAATCTCTCAAAGACAAACTTAACTATTGTGGTTATTGGAGCAAACTACAATCCTTATTATTGCAATTTGTCTCAGAGCCCTAATTGATACTTATCATCCCTTTCTTGGATTTTGTGTAATTTTTTCAGTACCTCAACTGCACTAAGCTGTACAGTCCAAGCTCTTAGTTACCTTGTCCATGCCAGCTCATTGTTATCATCAGGCAAAGACTAACAGAGAAATCTTGATGAATTCACTGAATTTTTAACCTACTCATCCTGGTCCCCATTGTGTTGTGGCAACACTAGCTCCACACATTCAATTAACTCTTTCAGCAGAGTAATTCTTTTCTTGGTCTGCTGGTCCGTAAGTGTCAGGTAGTAGTTAATCAGTTAGGTAATAACTTTAGGTTCACTGAAACTTCCTGTGTCCTTACAGGCTCCCCTGAAAAATACAGTCTCTCTCAGGATCTTTAATCCAATGAGACCCATGATTTTGCAAATGAGAAGCACAAATAATAAGTTTGTTCACTGAGAGAGAGTGATGATGCAAGGAAATAATCCCGTTTCAGCCCATTTCCCCCAAACCTGTGTATTATATTATTAGAAACACATCATATATTTGTTGTTTATTCATGTATAAACTGCATTATGAGGACTGCAGTCCAATCTCACAGAGTGTGTCATACGTAAACTGGAGCTTTACTTGGGTCTTTAATAGGCTATTTCACTATTTTATTAGAATGAGTGCTTCTGAATGAGGATGTACAAAATAATTGGATCCTGTGGTCATGCACAGTTTTGCATCTCCTTCATCATGAGATGTCTCCCTTGGTTGGTGATTTTATCATATGGTATCCCATGAATGTAAGTCAGGAATTCTCTAAGCCAGTGAATTTATAATTTGCAGAGAAATTATAGGCAGAGAACTATATCTAGAGCAAGTGTCATTTCCAATAAAGATGAATCACTGAATCATCCAGGATTGAAGGAGACAGATGTAATTAACTTTCCTCTAAATCACAGGCTGTTTTTTTGACAAGATGTTATCATATGAAAGAATTGGCATCATTCATTGCTACTGGCCAGATGAACACTCAACAGCAGCAGTAGTTAAATCAGTCTTGGTGTCAGAGAAGCCATTCTGTTGAACACTTACGTGGCCTCTATCCTTGTTACCATGCTACTCCATTTGCAGCCCCTTGCAAAACATCAGCATATCTAAGAATAGAGTTAACTGAAGGTCACTGAGAAATAAATCTCATCTACCTGGTTGTTGAGTGCTTCTTCTCCAGTGGATGCTCTCTGGTGGGATTTGATAGTGAGACAAAAAGATCCACAGAATTTTTACTCACTTCTACAGGTCAATTCACTTGTTTTTTGTCCAGAACTCTTTGTGTATTATCTGCTAGTTAGATGCCTGACCCATCAGCCAAACCATTTATTATTGCCCTTGAATTTGTCTATTTTCTTATCTCAGGCTAGTTCCTCCTCCATACAAAGTGGAAGCACCACATACACTGCTTGTATGTATCTCTGTTCATTTGAATGATTTCCACTCCTCACTGTCCATTAGGAACACCACTGAGTGAGGCTCTAGTGTGACGATATTTCATTTTTAGCAAATACCTACATTTCAAGCAAACATATATCACTAAACCAGGACTGTTTTTTGTTTGTTTGTTTGTTTTTCCCTTCCTGCCTACTGGTCACATGAAAACTTCCACCAAGCAAAAAGCATTGAGTTGAAGGACAGGCATTGGCACAACCGAGGTAAGTAAAATGGGTGTCTGGGTCCACCTCTTTGTGTAGTTTACTTGTGCTATTTGGAATTGATTGGAACAAATGTCAAATATATTCTTACCATTGTAGAGTGATATTTTTGTATCCATTATAACATGATATATTGATCCTGCAAATATCCAACTTAAGAAAGACAATTAACTTCATAGTCAGTGTCTTCTAGCCAGATGCTTAGTTTTTAATGGGTCCCAGAAGCATACCAGGAACTGCTATTTAAATAGTATTGCTTTGGATCAGGAGATGTGTTCTGTTTCCAAAACTCTGGGAGTCAGATTTGTGACTTCTATCAAGGCTTGCTGAGGACTTTACAAAAACTTCTAGTTTTATGGATTCCTCCAGTAACATTGGATCTTCTAAGTCATATAACCTGAGCAGAAGCAGCAGGGAAGCTTACATCACAGTCTAGAACAGCTGTAAAACTATTTTATTCTGGGACCCCTCAATCTTGCAGCCTTCTAAGTCACCCAATAAAGGAGTTGGAGGAGGATTTTCCATGATTAATTGTAGACATTTTAATCTGACTAAAAACCAGTGTACTAATCCTCTCTTCCACTGAGCCATAATTTTATTTAATTATTTTTTCCTTTTTAGATCTGTTTGGTGACCCTAATAAGTGGAGGAATTCCAATATTCAGCTGATGAGAAATAAGGAAACATTTATTTGTCTACTTTATCTTAAAGTCTAATTTATGCTGGCAGCCCCAAGGAAATCTTTCTTCCTAACAGTTTAGCTTAAAGAGTATGTTGGATATAGGAATATGTTAAGGATGAATTGTCTCATATTCAGCTGACTGCTTTATAATGAGATTTATAATCATATGCTATAATTTCTGACCCCTTCTCGCAGCTAACTCATCCTTGAATTCTCTCATTCTTAAAGAATTTTCTTTTCACAAATTAACTCCCGCCCCAAATTAATATGCTTAGTATTCACCACTACTACCAACACCTCTAATTATGCATGTGAATATTTATCTATTTATTTATTATTTCACTTTCTGGAATAAAAAAGTAATGAGGGCCAAAATAACACATTCTACAACTTTTACTTCCCCACTGTATTTAATGTAATTCCTGCTCAAATTAATAAATGATGAGTCAAATAGCCACAATTAAAGATTAGAATAATTTCATCAATGCTTTGTCTAATAGTATTATTTCATGTTTATTCTAAACTATATACATACACATTATTTTCCCTTTTTTTGGGGGGGGGGTTCACGGGCCTCTCACTGTTGTGGCCCCTCCCATTGTGGAGCACAGGCTCCAGACACGCAGGCTCAGCGGCCATGGCTCACGGGCCCAGCTGCTCCGCGGCATGTGGGATCCTCCCAGACTGGGGCACGAACCCGTGTCCCCTGCATCGGCAGGCGGACTCTCAATCACTGCGCCACCAGGGAAGTCCTATTTTCCCTTTTTAATAGGTCACTTTTACTTTATATTTTTTCTCTTTTTTTTGGTGCTTTTTTAGCCTAGCTTATCTTTTATCCACTGCCCCCACCACCTTTAATTTATTTTGCTCTTCCATGTTCAATGACATCTCAATAAAAGGGCCTTACATATTTAAAGAAATTCTCCCAAAATGAATGATGAGATTCATTTAGGTTACCTAGCATTTCTAGTACCAGTTTTTTTCAAGCAATTAAAGTTCCCCACATTTTCCCATTAAGTCAGGTTATTACACAAACTTTCTAATCTAGATTTTAAAACTATGCATGTTATTTTTCCCCTACATTCTCTACTCTATGCATTCTCTGTAATACAATGATTTATTTCTTTTTATATGAAAAATTCTTCACATCATTATGTTTTCCCTCATGCAGTGAGGAAACATGACTTATTTTCTAGTATGTGCTTTCAGCACACATGTTAATTTTTACTAATTTCCAATTACTATTTTTCTCAGTTGCTCTGCCTGCTACTTCATCAATAACATTGTTGTGGTCATTATTTTGACAATTTTGAGCAGCAGTCTAGCATAGCGTAATAGTTTTACACTACACTACAAGATATTTTATTGTGGTACAAGAAGAAAGTGTTAGAATATCTCATGATTATTTTTATCTGAAACTAAACAAATGAATATTTACGATCTGTGATGGTTCATTTTATGTGTCAACTTGACCGTGTCACAGGGTGCCCAGACACTTGGTCAAACATTATTCTGGGTATGTTCGTGAAGGTGTTTCTGGACAAGATTAACATTTGAATCAGAAGACTAAGTAAAGCAGATTGCCTTCCCTAATGTGGATGGGCCTCATCTAATCAATAGAAGACCTGAATAAAACAAAACCAAAAGGCTAAGTAAGAGAGAACTCCTCCTGCTGGGACTTGGGCTTTTATGGACTTCAGACTTAAAATGAAACACCTCTCTCCTTGGGTCACAGGCCTGTCAGATTTCAGACTGGAACTTACTTCATTGGCTTTTCTGGTTTTCAGGCCTGTGGACACAGATATCAGCTTTCTTGGGTCTTCACCTTGCTGACTACAGGTAATGGAAATTCACAGCCTCCATAACTACATGTGTCAATTCTATACATTTACACAGACACACGCACCCTATTGGTTCTGTTTCCCAGGAGAGTTATGACTAATACAGATTTTAGCATCTAAGATGGTTCTAGAAGAATACAGTTTCAAGGAAGAGTTTTCTGATTGGTTCTAGAGTTTCTGGAATTGGCTCTCTAATCTGATTAGATTTAAAGATGCTAATGATTCTATTTCTAGTAGTAAGGAGAAAACTGATAGTATATGACATGACCTGGCAATAGAAATATATAAAGTATCACCATAGTGTTACCCCAAAATTGGGTTCTTCTCTTGTAGGTGTCAAGTCAAAAGATACAACCAAGCTAAAGATCAGGAGAAGCAAGGATATAGTATTGTGCTTGCAACAAGTAAGGAGAACACCAGGGATCTTTCTCAAAGCACTGTATCCTGAACAGCAAAATTGGGGAAGTTTTAAGCTAAGGGTACATGCATACTCATGAAGGGGCTTGGGTGGTGCATGCATATTCATGAAAGGGCTGGAGCATAGGAGAATTCAGCTTAGAATTGGGGCAAAGGTTGACAGAGTCCAAGCTTTATTTGATTGAAGTCACAAGGGTCAGAAAAGGTCAACATCATCATCCCTTAAGTTGCTGAAAATCCAACTCAGAATCTCAGTCTTACCTGACCTAATTTCAATGAGAGTTGAACTCCCAGCCACACAGTGTGTCTACCCTTAAAGTGATCCACTGACTGGGGAGGAATGGGGTCCTGAATGTTGGAATAGGGACATGTGGGAAGACTCTGATGAAGCTGGAGATATTGAGTCCCTAAGTTCTGATGAGTTTTCCTTGCCAATGGAAGAGGCCTTCCTACCCCCAGTGCCTCTCCACCCTCCTCTGAGAGAATTAACCCTATATTGCCTGGGGAAACAATAATGGCATTCCTTCAGGTAGATACTATACAAGACCATACTGATTGTCCTCGGGACCCACTGGCATCACTCCACTATGCTTTTGGTCTTATAATTAGACTCACATCCTAGCAGCCCTCCAAAGGTGAGGTACAAAGTACATGAAGAGGTGCACAATACTACAAAAGAACTACTTGAGTTTTCTAATTTATATAGACTGAAATCCAGAGAACATGTGTAGGAATGCCTACTGAGGGTGTGGGATAATGGTGGAAAGAACACAAAGTTGGATCAGGCAAAATTTATTGACATGGCAGAGACTCTGCATTTAATGTAGCTCAGGAATTTAGAAAGGGCTCTAACAGATCTTTTTTTTTTTTTTTGTGGTACGCGGTCCTCTCACTGTTGTGACCTCTCCCGTTGTGGAGCACAGGCGCTGGACACGCAGGCTCAGTGGCCATGGCTCACGGGTCCAGCCGCTCCACGGCATGTGGGATCTTCCCAGACCGGGGCACGAACCCGTGTCCCGTGGACTCTCAACCACTGCGCCACCAGGGAAGCCCCTTCTGACAGATCTTTTGGTTGTTTGACTGAAATATGGACCAAAAGCTGGCCCACAGTGAGCAAGTTGGAACCTTTGTTGGTTTAGTGCAGAGAAAAGGATTCAGAGGTATAGGGAAATTAGAACATTAGAGTGGATTTGTCATTTAAGACCTACTCATCCACATTGGGTAGGTCCAGAGGACATACCTTTCACCACAACTATGAGAAATAAATTTGTGAGAGGAGCCTCATATCCTTAAAGAGTTCTGTGATTGTTCTTCACAGATCTCACAGCTGGAACTGCAGTCACTGAATTGAGAAACTTAAATGCAATGGTAGTAATTGGGTCCTAGGGTAGCAGGGGTCAAGTGCTGGCTTTTAACCGCCAAAGGCAAGATGTGACTGGTTACTGCAATGGACAGCAGAGTCAAAGCAGCAATCAGAATAGTCTGACTAGTGCAGACCTATGGTGTTAGTTGATCATGGTATTCCTAGAAGTAGAATAGACAGGAAGCCTATTCTACTGTTACTTGATCTGTAGAACCAGAAAAATTTGAAGTCAAGTGAACACAAGTCTAACCTGAATCATAAAAACAGAGAGTCATGGTCCCTTAATTCCCAGATTTCAGCCAGTTTATAGACCCAGGAACCCTTGAATGAAGGGAAGACTGGGTCTTCTTTGAGGAAAGACCCCAGTACACTGCCATAAATGTATCTTAAGATTTCTTCCTTTTCCAAAGGGACTTATGGACTTTTACCAGTGTAACTGTGCATTGGGGGAAAAGGAAATACTCAGTTCTTTCAGGGACTACAGGACACTGGCTCTGAACTGACCTTGATTCCAGGAGACCCAGAACATCACTATAGCTCTAAAGTCAGAAGAGGTTATAGCAGTCAGGTGAACAATGGAGTTTTAGCTCAAATCTGTCTCACAGTGGCTCTGTGGGCCCCTGAATCCATCCTGTGTTATTTTCCCAGTTCCAGAATGCATAACTGGAATAGACGTACTTAGTCACTCACAGAATCTCCACATTGGCTCCCTGACATGTAGAGTGAGGGCTATTATGTTGGGAAAGGACAAGGAGAAGCCACTAGAACTGACTCTACCTAGAAAAATAACAAACCCATAGCAATATGACATTTCTGGAGGGATTTCAGAAAGATTACTGTCATACTCAAGGACTTGAAATATGCAGAGGTGGTGATTCTTATTACATCCTCATTCATATTGTCTTTTGGCCTGTGCCAAAGACATATGGATCTTGGGAGAATAACAGTAAATTTTCATAAACTTAACCAGGTGATGACTCCAATTGCAGCTGCTATACGAGATATGATTTCATTGCTTGAGTGAATTAATACATCCCCTGGTACCTGGCATGCAACTATTATCTGGAAAATGCCTTATTTGTCATCCCTGTCAATAAAGATTTTCAGAAGCTATTTGCTTTCAGCTGGCAAAGCCAGCAATACACGTTCAGTGTCTTACCTCTGGGATATATCAACTCTCCAGCCCAATGTCAAAATTTAGTCAGGCATGCACAGCAGCCTTCCATCATAAAATGGAAGAGGTGTGTATGATATCACGCCCAAGCAGGACCTAAAGGCACAAGTAAGTTACATGAAGTGGTTCAAATGCCCTTGGTCCCTTCTCTTGCTATATTTCTTTCTCTCTTTCAGTTTGTACCTATGGTCTCAAGGAGAGTTCACTATGATCAGTTGACAGGAGGAAAGAAGATACAGGCCTGGTTTACTGATGGTTTTGTACAGTATGCAGGTACCGCCCAAAAGTAGACAGCTGTAGCATTATAGACACTTTCTGGATAGCCCTAAGGACTATGATGAAGGGAAATCTTCCCAGTAGGCAGAACTTTGAGCAATAAGTCTGATTTTTCATTTTGCTTAGAACAAGAAATGGCCAGATGCACAATTATATACCAATTCATAGGCTATGGCCGATGGTTTGGCTGGATGATCAGGGACTTGTAAGGAACGTGACTGGAAAATTAGTTGCAAGGAAATTTGAGGAAGAGATATGTGGATAGACTTCTCTAAGTGAGCAAAAAAATGTGAAGATATTTGTGTCTTATGTGAATGCTCATCAAATAGTAACTTCACAGAGGAGGAATAGGATACCAGGCAACCTCTTTCCCCAGTCATCCCATCACTGCCCAAATAATCACATGAACAAAGTGGTCATGGTGGCAAGGTCATGGGCCCAGCAACATGAACTTTCTCACACCAAGGTCAACTTAACTAAGGATACTGCTGAGTGATCAATCTGTCAACACCAAAGTTTCCATATTGCACCATTCCCCAGGGTAATCAGCCAACTGCTTGGTGGCAGGTTGATTACATTCAACTGTTTCCATCATGAAAGAGGCAATGTTTTGTTCTTACTGCAATAGATACTCTTCATATGGATTTGCTTTCCTTGCATTCAATGCTTCTTCCAAAACTGTCATTTGGAACTTACAAAATTCCTTATCCATCATCATGATACCCTACACAGCATTGCTCCTATTAAGGGACTCATTTCACAGCAAAAGAAATGCAGCAATGGGCCTATGCTCATGGAATTCACTGATGTTACTATGTTCCCCACCATCCTGATGCAGCTGGCTTGATAGAACAGTGGAATAGGCTCTTGAAGACTCAATTATAGTACCAGCTATGTGGCAATACCTTGCAGGGCTGGGGCAAGGTTCTTCAGAAGGATGTATATGCTCTTAATCAGCTTCCAATATATGGTGCTCTTTCTCCTATAGCTGGGAATCATAGGTCGAGAAATCAGAAGTGGAAGTGGGAGTAGCACCACTCACTATAACCCCTACTGCCCCGCTAGCAAGATTTTGCTTCCT
This sequence comes from Pseudorca crassidens, assembly GCF_039906515.1. Taxonomy (NCBI): domain Eukaryota; kingdom Metazoa; phylum Chordata; class Mammalia; order Artiodactyla; family Delphinidae; genus Pseudorca; species Pseudorca crassidens. Next base: position 91,530,817 of record NC_090297.1, read on the forward strand.
ATTCCTGCAACCTTAAGCTCTGCTAGCCTAGAGGTCTAGCTCCAAAGGAGGAATGATTCCACCAGGAGACACAGCAGTGATTCCGTTGAACTAGATTTAAGACTTTGGTCCAGCCACTTTGGGACCCTCATGCTTTTCAATCAACAGGTGAAGAAGGGAGTTGCTGTGCTGGCTCGGTGGTTGATCCTGACTATGAAGGGGAATTTGGACTACTACTCTACAATGGAGTATGTCTAGAATATAGGAGATCCCTGAGGGCTTCTTTTAGTGCAATTTTTAGTTTTACTTTGCCCTATGATTAAGGTAAGTGGAAAACTACGACAACCCAATCTGGGCTTCCCTGGTGGTGCAGTGGTTAAGAATTCACCTGCCAATGCAGGGGACACAGGTTTGAGCCCTGGTCCGGGAAGATCCCACATGCCGCAGAGCAACTAAGCCCGTGCACCACAACTACTGAGCCTGCACTCTAGAGCCCATGAACTACAACTACTGAGCCCGTGTGTCTAGAGCCCGTGCTCTACAACAAGAGAATCCCCCACAATGAGAAGCCCATGCACTGCACCGAAGAGTAGCCCCCACTAGCTGTAACTAAAGAAAGCCCACACGCAGCAACAAAGACTCAATGCAGCCAAAACTAAAATAAAATAAATTAATTTGAGAAAAAACCCAATCCAGGCGGACTACTAATTGTCGAGACCTTTCAGGGTGAACTTATTGGTCACCCCACCAGGTAAAGAACCACAGTGAGATGATGTACTTGCTGAAGGCAAAGAGAATACAGAATGGGTAATGGGAGAAGCTAGAGTTATAAATACCAGCTATAACCATGTAACAAGTTATGGAAACAAGGACTATAATTGTCGTGAGTATGTCCTCATTATTTTGTTATGAATATTTTGTGTGTGTGTGTGTGTAGGTATACAAATATATGTATATGTACGTACATATGGCAAATATCTTTATTTTATTTCCTCTCAATGTTTTATCATGTAACAAAAGGCATATTAACTTGACATCATAATATTTAAGTTATGTGATATCAAGGAGAAGAGTAATAATATTCAAGGACTTTTTTCTCCTCTTGTGGGGAAAGGATTAGTAAGTTTTCAGCTGTATACAGGATCATTATATCATGTTAGGGAGAATTATGACCTTGTTATTGTCTTTCCTTGTAGTTTAACTGATGCAAATCGTTGCCAAGTTGACATGGGTTAGGTCAGTGATGATTAATTTCATGTTTCAACTTAATTGGGCCAACAAGGTCCCCAGATATTTGACCAAACATTATTCTGGGTGTGTCTGTGAGGATGCTTCTGAATGAGATTAACACTTGAATCAGTTGACTGAGTAATGCAGATTTTCCTCCCTAATGTGGGTCTGTCTCAGCCATCGCTAGAAGGACTGAATAGAACAAAAAAGCTAAGTAAGAAGAAATTCCTCCTGAAGAAATCCCAACCAATCTGACTAAATGGGTTGGGACATTGGTAATTTTTTGACCTTTAGACTCAGACTGAAATATCAGCTATTCTTCAGTCTCAAGCCTGCCAGTTTACAGACTAAATCTTATAACATCAGCTCTCCTGGTTCTCAAGCCTTTGGCCTTGTATTGGAACTACATATTGACATTCCTGTGTTTCCAGTATGTGGACTGCTGATCTTAAAACTTCTCAGTCTCCATAATCAAGTGAGATAACTGCTTATAATAAATCTCAATCTCTCCCACTCTCTCTCTCTCTCTCTCTCTCTCTCTCTCATATTTATATGGACAGAGACATACAACCCTAACTAACACACTTTTAAAAATAGTATTTGACATAAACAATTGCATATAATTCATGATTGAATATTGCCAGTATGTACCCTCAAATTAATTTCTAATTTTTTAAATTTAATTAATTTATTAATTTATATCCATGTTTTTAACTCTATTGGTATACTGTTTAATTTTGTATAGACATGTAAACACATGGAGCTAAATTACTTGAGTTTGATTTTTGCTCCATTGCTTATTAGTCTCACAGACTTGAGTATGTTTCTTGACTACTCTGTGCTTTTATTACCTCTTTTGTATATGGGGATAAATTAGTATTTGTCTCAGGTTATTGTGATGATTATAAAAATTATTAAGTGCAAAGTTCAAAAAGTGCTTGGCATGTAATAAACAATCAGTGTTATTTCTTTGTTATTATTTCCTCAAACCATAAGCAATATTTAAGTATTTTTTCATTCTATGTCTTACTGTTTTTAGTCAAAGTTTGGTTAATGTCATCAGTTATCACAATACATCAGCCAACTTCAGCAAGATTTATTTTTCAAGGACATTTTTTATCCTTTAAAATAATTATTAATTTGATTTATCTTTCCAATACTCTACCACAAGATGCCATTTTATTAATAACAATATGCAAGTTAGATTATTTTTAAGGGTAACATCCTATTAGCTCACCAATAAAAATTTTAACTACTAGCAATAAAGAAAAACTAAAAAAAAAAAAGTTCTGATGAACCTAGGGGCAGGGCAGGAATAAAGACGCAGAAGTAGAGAATGGACTTGAGGACATGGAGCGAGGGAAGGGTAAGCTGGGATGATTTGAGAGAGTAGTATTGACATACGTACACTACCAAATGTAAAATAGATAGCTGGTGAGAGGAAGCTGCATAGCTCAGGGAGATCAGCTCGGTGCTAGAAGGGTGGGATAGGGAGGGTGGGATAGGGAGGGTGGGAGGGAGATGCAAGTGGGAGGGGATATGGGGATATATGTATACATATAGCTGATTCACATTGTAAAGCAATTCTACTCCAAAAAAGATGTTAAAAAAACCCCACAACATTGTAAAGCAACTAAACACAACATTGTAACTAATTATATAGCATTATAAAGCAATTATAACTAACACATCATTGTAAAACAATTATGTTCCATAAAGATGCTAAAAAAATTCTTATATTCACCTTCTTATCATATAAAAATACTGGAGGTACAGAGATAAATAAAAGATCCATGACCATAAGTATTTAACACTTTGTGGGAAAGACAAAGATATTAAAGAGATGCGTAATGTAGTACAAGTACTTTTCTTCTCCATGTCAGTATTATCAGCCATCAAGATTAAGCAAATCATTTTGTTTGCTGCTTGTCTTGAAGTTTTCCTTTCTGAAGAGTTTTTCTGGATAAGGTGTCCTTTCCTGCTTCTCTAAACTCTGCTGTGTGTCAGCCTCCTTGCTCTGTCTGGACATTGGGGTGCTAATTCACATGATAGAGGGATGCCCTTTCTCAATGTGAGGCAGCAAAAAGCTGAAGTACAATACGTCAGGTCTCTCTTCTTTCTCCTTATCCCCTCATTCTTTCCTCAGGACTATCAGAACAATCCATTTATGTACATAAATATTTTCATTGAAGTTTGGAGACCATTTCAGGAGGGAATTATAGTGTAATTTCTCCTGAAGCATTGATAGACTCTAGATTCTGAGTCTCAGCCTTAAGGTAGAGAATATCATCCATGGGTTTCTGTTTGTTTTATTACCCCTTCCTGACTCAGCTTTTTGAAAGATTAGTCAACATCTATGATCCCACAGTTTACTTTTGTTGTCTTATTTTTCCTCCAACTTGGAACAATATGATATCTCCACCATTTGGGAGAGAGTTCCTTAGATAGTAAAGGGCTATCAATTGCATTCATATTGCCACAACATATGAACCTATAAAGCCATGTCTTGCAGAAATTCTCTGTGGTATTTGACTCTATTGAACTATGCCCCCTTCATTACACTCTTTCCTCATTCACTCCTATGGCACATCTCTCTTCTTATCTCATGGTTTCTCCATGATTGTTTATTCTATGACTGTTTGTAAGCTCTTTGCTTTCTTCTTGCCCATTCAAATGTAGGCTTTTCAGGAATCTACCCTTGGCTTGTTGCTTTCTTTTCTTCAACGTTCTCATTTCAGTAATTAGCTTCCCTGCTTCTACTTCTCTGCCTTTATGCTATTGATATACGAGCATATATCTTTTTCTACACTATAGAACTGAATTAATGTGTTTACATGTCTATATTTCTCACTAAAATGTAAGTTTCTCTGGGACAGTGACTTCATTATATTCTTGTTGTATACTATTTAGTATGTTGTTAGGTACATAGAAAAGGACAATAAACATTTGTTTAAGTGAATAAAACTGAACTATTAGTAGGCATAATCCAGAGGAAAAAAACCTCAACATTGTAAACTTTCTATAGGAAAAGAAATGAATTATTTCTAAAACAAATTTTAAAAAAACAAAATATTTTGGGATACAAAAAGAGTAACAAAGTGGGAATAATCTAATTTAGCACAAACATGGGATAGAAATACATTAACCTGAATGGGCAGAATTATTTTGATTCCAGAGAGTGAAATAAAATGCTTTTCATCTTTGTTACTTTTCTTTCTCTCTAACTTTGCATTCCTCTCTTTCAAACGTTCTAGTGAATTAGGAATATGAAAAAAAAAAAAGAGTTGGGTAAACTATGAGTGTATGGAAATTTAACATGGTACAATTGCAAAGTTTCTATGCATACATTACAGGGAAAATAAAATATTGGCTTGAAGCCAAAGCATAATAGATCAGGTTGGCAATGGAAAACTATGTAGTGAATTTACACAAGCAAATTTACCCAAGTGAGATATTTTTTTTGGGGGGGGGTTTGGGTGGAAATATGGGAAACTTGAGCGAAGTTTTCATTATATGTCTCAGGATATTTAATATTAGTTGCACTTTAGATAAATAAGAATATTAAGATTACTCCTTTAGGCTAAGTTGAAGTAAATGAATGAATAGGCACATTTTCCCTAAGTTTTAAGTATCTTTCTGAAGTTATAGAACTTGCAGATAGAAATAAATTTGAAAGACAAGGTCTCCTAGACTTCATTATGAAAGAACCAAGCAAATTAGCTGGGAACATAGCAGGGTCTTATTACCAAGGAAGAAATTAGTTCAATGTCAATTTTGGAAACTGTGAGTTCACTGGAAGGCAAAGTAAGAAATATATTTCACTGTCAAAGAGGAGCATTCATTGACTACAGTTGGTTTACTAATATGGTCTTTCATTTCTTTCTCTCTTCTCTTTGCCACCAATTCCTAGTATTTTCCATGTAGTAGTACAAAGGGCTAAGAAGGTATGAGCCATGCAAAATCATACAGGAATTAAAATTAACTATTTTGTACTCAAGGAATAATTAACCAGTGTATGAACTGCTTAATTTATATTCCTTAACTATTCACTTTATTTACAAACCATTTCTTTTTTTTTCCAGTTTTACTATTTTTAACCCACTCTATCCAAAAGATGAATAAAGAAAAATATCTTTTGCCAAGGGGCTCATGATGCTTAGTGCTGTAGCCTCCACAAATCACTTGTGAAGTTTTAAAATATAGACACTCAGTCCCATCCAAGATATACTGAATCAAAATCTCTGGGGATGTGGCTGAATGGTCATATTTTCTGAAAAAGTTCACAGTTAAATCCAGTCTTTTCCAAGGGATGAAAATGATTGGCAACTGAAGCAAACAAATACTCAATGGACTGTAAATGATTTAATAATAGTATGAAAGTGTATTTCTGACTGCAAGTTTTGGGTGAAAAATTTGGGATTTGAACTGATTACTCGAGCTGACTACTTGAAAACTGAGTACTTGTATTATCTATAGATATCCTTGTAGCCTCCTTTCATTGAAGATGGAATAAATGAATTCCATCTTGGTAAGATGACTTTATCATATTTGTGTCTTATCAACATATCAAAAGAACTTTACATTAGAAAATACATAAAATTCTAGAAAATTCCATGAATTAGTCTATGTATTTTTCTATTTTATTTACTTTATTTGTTATTGTGTGCCTGATCTTATTTTAGGTATTGGGGAAATTTAACTGTAAACAAAATAGACAAACTCTCTGACTTCCAGGAGCTGACATTTTAGTGGGGACAGAGAGAAAATAATTTTATGAACAACTGAATAAATAAGTTAATTTCAGGTCCAATAAACACTAACATGAAGATAGAGTGACTACATGACTGAGGGGACGAAGACACTTTAGCTAAGTAAGATTGTCAGAGATTACAATTACAGTAAGTCCCCTTCATATGAACCTTCAAGTTGCAAACTTTCAAAGATGTGAACGTGTGTTTACATGTCCAATCACATAAGTTAGTTCACATGTCTGGAGTACATTGTCACTTGCATGCATCCTCTACAAGTGGTTGTGCTTTTGTGTACTTTACTGTACAACACTGTATAGAGTACAGTAGTACAATATCTTTATTTTAAGCCCAGGATGTCCAGAAGCAAGCATAAAAGCAGCGGTGATGTAACAGGTATTGCTAAGAAGCACCAAGCGATAACGATGGAAACAAAAGTGAAAATAATTGACAGAGTGGAGCAAGGCGAAAAGATGGTAGATGTCGCTTGTTCTTATAACATTGAACTCCTTACTGTGCAACATGAGGAGCTTACTAATGAATACCTGATGGAATTGGAGACACAGAGAAAGGATGAAGAGAGACAAGAGGAAGAAGAATTAACTAAAGAACCAAAGAGATTCATGACACAGGAAATGGCAAGGGGATTATCTTTATTTGAGGAGGCACTGTTAGCTTTTGAGGCACAGGACCCGAATGTAGAACAGTGCATTAAGGTTGCAGCAGCTGTTCAGAATGCAATCCAGGGCTACCGTATCATCTATGACAAGAAAAAAAGAGCTACTACCCAGACATCACTGTATCATTTTTTCAAAAGGGTAGATAGAATTGAATCCAGCAAGGAACTGGAACCTGTGCCATCAACGTCAGGCATGAGTGAAATTGCAGCTTGCCCTCCATCTCCTATTGTTGACAATCCTTCAGCTCTACCATCTCCCACCTCCTCTCCCTCCTCCAGTCAGTAACTTTTCTTGCCTGTTCACTTGATGCCAGCCCCTGTATGCCAGCTGTTGTACTGTACTACTGTACTTTTCAAAGTACTGTACTGTAAGATTAAAAATGTTTTATTTTTTGTGTTTGTTTGTTTTTGTGTATTATTTGTGTGACAATACAGTACTATATAGCCGACTGTGTTAGTTGGGTACCTAGGCTAACTTTGTTGAACTTACGAACAAATTGCACTCATGAACCCGCCCTCAGAACACAACTCATTTGTATGTAGGGGACTTACTATTAATCGATTCTTAACCATCAAATGGAGGCATATGTAAAGAAAAATGGAAGAGTATTTCTGGCAGAAGAAAAGCAGATCTAAAGGCCTAAAAATGGAAAAGACCTTGATGTGGGTGTTCGATTAACTTAAGGTAGCAAGAGCCCTCAACCTTCAATACATATAATCTAGTTCACGTCAAATGCATGACTGAGACACAAGTGTTATTTTAGCATAAAATGCTAACTAGCCCAATTTTCTATTTAAATTGTTGGCTAACTTTTAATATAAAAATGGCACACCCTCTTTTATTTACTGTTTTAAATATGAGATGATTGTTTTTACATTGCTTTTAGCTGAAGAATACCAGTGATTAAGTTCATGTTCAATTGCAACATTTAGTCTTGCCATAGGTTCTCTGGTAGAAATATCTCACTAAATATCTATTTTGGACTAATTTAAATTATACAACTGGATATATGAATTTTTGTATTAAATATCTATGCAGCATTGATAAAGAAGTGATTGTATAAAACAAAATTCCTCAGAGGGCCTACAATGATAGCTTGCCATTTTTAGTAGACCATTTTATTGTTTTAGCCTCACACAAAGTATTTAAGTTTCAAATTTAATTTGCTATTTGTTTTTAATAATGCCATATTTAATATTTTTAAACTTTTTTGGGGAATACTGAGTATACAAAGATTCAGATTTTCTAATCAGATTCATTAAAACCAGAAATCTTATCTTCTCTCAAAGTTTACTACTGACTTAAAGAATCGAAGAAATCAAGGGGCTAAGAGCAGTGAAAGATCTGGAGAACACTGAAAGCACTTTCTTGCATTACTTAAATGTTCTTTGACCCAGAATAGATGAGTTCTCTAAATGAAGTATGTGAGTTATTGTACTAAAATGTGGTAAATTATTTATGCTATAAAAAAAATCTCTATTTTATAACCCAGAAAACTGCATAGCTGTAATAGGCAAGGATAAATCTGACTCCATATTAGATCTGTTTCTTTACTTTACCCTTTGTATTCTATTGCATTTTCCTACAACTTAATCATTAAAGGGATGTTGCCTATAGCTTAAAGTATACCTAATGGCCCATCTCCAGAGACCCTCCCTCCCATGCTTGACTGTTAACCTAACATACCTTTGCTTAGCTCATAGGAAACATTCTGATGCAGCCCACTTGTGAATGGCTGCAGGAAGGAAGAAATTAACACATCCCATCCAGAGTTTGACCAAAATCAGGAAATATTTGCAACAACGTATGGCCTTTTTACTTTACATCCTTACCTCTGCCCTCTTTCTTCTATAAAAGAAACTAGCATCCATATCCCAGCAAGATGGTTCTTTGGGACACTAGTCCAACATCTTCTTGGTCTTCTGGCTTTCTGAATATAGTCAGTATTCCTTGTCCCAACAACTTGTCTCTTGATTTATTGGCCTGTTGTGCAGCGAGCAGTATGAGCTTGGACTCATTAACATATCTTCTGTGACTATGGAGCCATGCATTGTAAATAAATAGATTCAGGGTTTACTTACAATACATAATCCTTAACTCAGACTCCTGGCAAATTTCAATTGTCTATTTACCCAAGGTTACCTCTCATGTCAAGAGGAGATTAGACCTTAAAGACTTAAATATAAGACATGACACCATGGTAGAAATGTTTTCTTAGGTCAGCCTCCCAAGGCAATAGAAATAAAAGCAAAAATAAACAAATGGGACCTAATCAAACTTATAAGATTTTGCACAGCAAAGGAAACCATAAACAAAATGAAAAATCCTATAAAGTGGGAGAAAATATTTAAAAATGATGTGACTGACAAGGTCTTAATTTCCAAAATATATGAACAGTTCATACAGCTCAACAACAAAAAAATAAATAACCCAATCCAAAAATGAGCATAAGCCCTAAATAAATATTTCTCCAAAGACATACAGATTGTCAACAGGTACATAATAAGATGGTCAACATCGCAAATTATTAGAGAAATGAGAGAAATCAAAACTGCAATGAGCTATCACCTTATGTCAGAGGGCCATCATCAAAAAGTCTACAAATAATAAATGGTAGGGCTTCCCTGGTGGCGCAGTGGTTGAGAGTCTGCCTGCTGAGGCAGGGGACACGGGTTTGTGACCCGGTCTGGGAAGATCCCACATGCCACGGAGCAGCTGGGCCAGTGAGCCATGGTCACTGAGCCTGTGTGTCCGGACCCTGTGCTCCACAACGGGAGAGGCCACAACAGTGAGAGGCCCACATACAGCAAAAAAAAAATTAAAAAAAAAATGGTAGAGGGGGTGTGGAGAAATGCGAACCCTTCTACACTGTTGGTGGGAAGGTAAGTTGGTGCAGTTACTCTGGAAAACAGTATGGAGGTTCCTTAAAAAACTAAATATAGAGTTGCCATATGATCCAGTAATCCCAATCCTAAGCGCATAACTAAAAAAGATGAAAGCTCTAATTCAAAATGATACATGCACCCCAATGTTCATAGTGGCACTATTTACAATAGCCAAGATGTGGAAGCAAACTAAGTGTCCATCAAAAGAAGATGTGGTATATATATTTCATTTTATATATCTATATATAAACACACACACACACACACACACACACACACACACAAACAATGGAATACTACTCAGCCATAAAAGGAATGAAATAATGCCATTTGCAGCAACATGGATGAACTTAGAAGTTATCATACTAATTGAAGTAAGTCAGGCAGAGAAAGGCAAATAGTATATGATATCATTTATGTGTAGAATCTAAAATATAGTACAAATGAACTTATTTACAAAACAGAAACATATTCACAGACATGGAAAACAAACTTATGGTTACCAAAGGAGAAAGGTGTAGGAAGGATAAATTGGGAGTATGAGATTAACAGATGCACACTACCATATGTAAACTAGGTAAACAACAAGGATTTACTATATAGCATAGGAAACTATATTCAATATCTTGTAATAAAATCTAATGAAAAAGCATTAAAAAATGAGTATAGGTATATACATATTTATATGTATAACCGAGTCACTTTGCTATGTACCTGAAACTAACATGATATTGTAAATCAACTGAACTTCAATAAAAAAAATAAAATAAAAGAGAAGATTAGACCAGTGAGTATCCCATCATCTCTCACAAAGGGAGTCTATGGACTTCTGGCCAACTGCTCTAACTCCATTCTCTTTGCATACACCAAAAGAGCTTAGAACAAAAGTCATCACAAAAGAACATGACAAGAGAGAATGTAGTAATTTCACATGCCATAGCTATGATTCAAATTCTAGAAGCTTGGTAATGATGCTAGCAAAGCAAAGTCTTGAAAGGTACAACATAGCCAACATACAGAACTGAAGGCATAGTCATTGCTATACTTTTATTGAGGAAAATACCTATCATCAAAAAATTAACCATTTTAATGTTTCAAGGAGTGTTTAAACACCAATGCTCTGATGAGGTTTACCTAATACATTCTCAATTATTAAAATAAAAAAGTTATCTCAATTGTTGTAAACAATAAAATACTGATATGGATTATGACTAAGAAAACAAACAAACACCACCACCTAGAAATCTTTTTCACACAGAGCACAGAAGTTTGCTTATTGGTTTGCTTTTACTAGGCATCTATACACATGCAAGAGTGTGGTGTTATTTGTAATTTTTTTTACCTCATAGTCAGCTTTAACATACACATTTGAGTCTGAATGCTGTGATATTCTGGCTTCCTGGGTAATCATATTTTGAGGCCATAAGACACACATACCTCCTTCCTTTACTTGCCTTATGTGCTTGGCTTTGTAATTCCATTTCTTCTTTTTCTCCCACCTTCCAGCCCTGTTTTTCTCTTCCCTCCCTTCCTTCCTTCCTACCTATTTGAATAAGAGTGTTTGTTTCTGAAAATGTCCATATCTATCCATAGCATTGATTACAGTGTACTAAAATTTGAATAAGCAAGAGACCTTATATATATCACCCATGCCACTCAACCTCAGTTTCCTCATACTTAAATGAGAGGGAAGAGTAGAAAATTCCTAAAGTTCCATCTAGCTTAAATACTCAAAAAGTTTGGGATATTTTTTCCTGTCTTAAGTGCTAATATTTTAAGAGTGGGGCTGGAAATTGAAAGTGATGGTACTTGATAAATATTTTAAAGTAAATAGATATATAGAAAATATATAAGGCCATTTGAAGAAAAATAAATGATTCAATAAATAACTAGGGATATGTTGAGCCAACATTGGGAAAAAAATCTACCTAGACAGTTTATCAGTATATTAATGTACAGTTAATTGGATGTTTTTATTCTGTCTTTCAAATTCATCTAGACTTAATGAAAGATTTTTATAAAAATTATACTTTTTGGTTGTTCAAGAAATGGGACCTATTTTATCAATATTATTTCACTATACCAATAACATTTTTATTGAACTTCCTAAGACACTGATTAACTATGTCCCAGAGTTGTTTTAATTGCTTCAGAGACATTTTCTCATCTAATTCTTATAAAGGCCCTGGGAAATACAAAGACTTTTTCATACACAGAAATTTTGAATCCATTCTAAAGTTTATCTCCATTTGGTAGCTCTAAAGGAGTGATACCTTGGTAAAGTCAGTGTATGAATGTTGCACTGAAAATTTATCTTACTTTCATGAAAACAACTCAAGTATATGCACTCTGAATGATGGAAGTGAGTGGCTTCTGTAGTTAAAAAGCATAGAAAAATATGTCCCAACATAATTATGAAACATCATAATCTAGCAGCTATAGAATAGTCAATACCAGAAGATACAAACTCTGGCTGAAAAAATTATGACTATTTTCATCTATAAACACACACTATGCAATTGATCCAATGAATAAATATTTCAACTTGTTTTTGTGCACAGATAAAAATAGAAGTTTAAAATATGGAAATTAAAAACTCCAGTTTCCTCCAGAGTAAATTATTCTTCTATGTCACACTACATTTCATGATTTTTTTTCCCTTTGTAATGTTGGTATCGATTCCCAGTTGTATTAGGCATATACATAATGGAATGTTCTTTTTAAAAAAATGAGTGTCAGAGTGGTTGCTTTTGTGCCTGGAGCAATATGACAATCATATGGCCAAATAAGCTGAACAAATGAAACACTAAAATCATGAATATGAGCATAAGTGATTTTAGAAGAGATTTTAATATATCTTAGTGAGGTACACATGATTGCAAGTATAATAAGGTTCCTAATACATAAAGTGATTATAATAATTAAAATAAAGCCCTTCCTATGTACTCTATATAATATGTGCACTACAATTAAAAAAAAAAAAAAGGTCTCTTCAAGGTCACAACTAGCCTGTAATAAACGATTGTTAAGTTTGTTGAAGTATTTACCATTGCTCTGATTTCCAAGCAAGAAAAAACTTCATTAAACTAAAGGCAACTAATTTTAAAATGCTTCAAATTTCAACTAATGAGCCTACAGGATTCATTATCAGCAAAGGTCACAGACATAACTAGAGTCCTGAATTTATCTCTATCTCCAGCTGTATGACTGACTGACGGAGTTGAGTATTGCAAAGTCTATCACACAGCAATCATGCTACCACCCAGCAACAGGGCCGCAGCAAGGCACTCTAATCAGAAGAGCATCAGAGTTGATTCTGTGGACCATGTGCATCATGTTAAGCTCCAATTTATTTTTCAAATGATTTAACTCTAATTTTGTAAAAAAAAAAATTTACTTAAATATTGAAAAGTGCCCCATGCTTCTTAACATAAGAAATACACATCTTCTATCTTGGTTAACAATTATATGTTCTTTTAAAAATCCACTGGGAATGAAATAATTTACTTAATGAGTCAAAAAAGTACCGAAAACAACTTATGATTGTGGTATTGACAGATGTGCCATATTGAAATCAGTGAAAAGTACCATGTAAACTATCTTTTGGTTGCTGAGATGGCACTGAAAAGCATTTCCTAATCATATTTTGATAGTCATTTGTTTGTTCTTTTATTAATGTCTATGTTCATTTAATTGTTCCCCCATTCATTTTTGAACAGTTAGTTAAATGACTATAGAACAGTAAATATTATATGAAGTAGTAGGAATAAGAAAACAAATATAAAAGGGGCCCTCCCTAAAGAAATTTAGACTCCAGTGAATTGAGTTAGGTACACATTCCAAGTAAAATAAAGTGTCATTAAAGTTGCTATCCACGAAGACTTCCAGAGAACAATGGGATCACTAATGAACACTTGATTAATGTAACTCATCCTTATAAAACTGTGATTTTTAAAAATCTACCATTCATGTGCAGTAGTTTTCTGCTGAAACATTGGTCTGCTCTGACCTACTAGGCTTTACCTGAACTTGAAAAAGATGACATATTTATAGGTACAGAGGCAAAATTTTAAAATAGTCACTTGGGGAATTACCTTTTAAACTCTTTTTTTTTTTTTTTTTTTTGCATTCTCTATTTACCCATTGGACATGGCATAGAATTAAGAATCGTCCAAGTTCAAATTCTAGCTACTACTTCCTAACTGAATAACCTAGAGAAAATAAAATCTGAAAATTTGTTCCCTCATTTGAAAGGTTGAGACAATAATTTCTATCTTAAGTAGTCCCTGTGATAATTAAATGAGACAATGTTTGCAAAAATATTTAGAAGAATGTGTGGCAAAATGAAAGGTGATTAGCAAATGTTTATTCTCCTTTTAATAGGACACACAGTTAACAATGTGTTTTAGTTTTTCAGTGAACTGACCTTAGAATGCTAAAGGAAATACTTGCAAAGGACTTTCATTATAATGTGCTTTATTTGGTACCATAAAATGTATTTGAATTTGAAAAACAAATCCTTTCCCCTTTTAGCAACTCTCCTAGATGAATATAATGGATCAAAAAGTTACATAAAATAATAAACATGTGTTAATTACTTATTTATTTTTCTATATTCAGTGTCTATGATGGATGGTGCAACACAAGAATGCTTTCTAAATTATACCTAAATTAGTATTAGATGAAATTTTGCTGCATTAATCTTTTTCAAAAATAGCTGGTTACAGTTATCTAGTCCACCCCCTTCCCCTTGTATTTTAGTCTTATTTAAAACAAGACTTATTTGAAGGAGAAAAACCACAGTTGTGCCTTCCTGGAAAGACTGCCAAATGATGGCAGCAAAAATAAAACTTTAGTTTTCTGAATATTCCTTGTTTAAGCCATATCTATAGTTCCCTTGTGAGTTTTAGGAATACTGTCTATAAGTGCTAGTTCTCCCTCACAATTTCTGGAAATAAATTATACACGAACCATGAAGCCTTTGCTCTCTCACCTGAGGGACATTCAAAAACAAGAACAGAGAAAAAGATTCAATTATAAAAATAAATAAATAAATAAAGGCTGAATGTTTTATCAAATTACCATATGTTTGGGAAATATATTTACCTTTACAAAATTCATTAAAATTTATATCCATCTCTAAAGTTATCATCTATATTTCCCCATCACCCTATACCTCTAGTCCCCAAATAAACAAAACCACCAACCAAACAGTTAAAAATCTTCACTTGTTTTCTTTTATTGTACATCTTGGTCAAAATATCTCTACCTAGTCACTTGCATCTTGGATTTATCCTGAATTATTTCCTTTCATCACCTCCAGTGCTAATATCTATATCCTCAAAATCAGATACTAAGCTCTATTGATCCCCTCCTTATGAATAAATTTAAAATATTTTTCTATTTTCTCTAATAATCTGATATTAGAAAATGCAGAATATTTTTCATCTGAACTACTATACCAGTTCTCTAACTGGACTCACTTCTTACAATCTTGTCTTTTACCAAATCAGTGTTCTACATCACCAGTAATATCTCCTTTCTAAAATCCTTCAATCTCTTCTCACTGATTATTAAGTAAAATATATATTTCTTGGCATTATGATAGGACAACCATGATCAATCTCTCCTAACCATTTCTGGACCTCAATTATTGCCATTTCTCACCTATGTACATTATACTTCAATAATATGGAACTATTAACTGTTCTCCAAGTTTGTTTTGATGTCTCCTATAACCATTCCCTTGAAATCAAGTTCAATCTCATTGAAAATTTCCTCCACTATATAAATGTTTGCTCTCCCAACTCCCCACAGAAAATTGAAATTTTCTTGAGGACAAGAATTTTCTCTTATTAGACTTTTGTTTTATTCTTCCTTTGAAACACAGTTAACACAAAAATTATTTAATTTCTGCTGAATGCATGAAATAATGGAAGTATGGATAAAAAGGTTTATGAATGGATAAAAGAAAGCTAACACTCAAGGTTGGAATAAGGTTATACTACACTATGTCATATTAGATGATCACTTTAATCTTCTGTATTTGCTTAGTTAAAAATTATTCTTAGCAAATGCCCTTATCAATAACTTCTCTAAAACCATAACTCATTTAATAAATATTCTGAATTTCAATCATATGTATCTATTTCTTTTTATCACCAGTACTTTCTATAGCTCCATAGGCAATAGCCTATTCCCTGTCCTTTCTTGACAGGATAGGTTTAAAAATTCCTACAGATCTTGTCAAGACAATAGCAAAACATAGTTGGCATATCTCCTGAAGTACAATATCCTATCAGATTCCAAACATTTACTTTATGTTTCTTTAACCTTAGACTGTGCTGTATTATAATGATTATTTTCCCGTTTCTTTCTATTTCTCCCTTCTCTTCCCTGTATACAACCAGTGGTGGCATCTAAATGCAGTCGTATCTGAACGCTGAGGGGACATGGTGTTAGTGGAGTGGCTGGGCAGGCAAACATGTCTTAAACATGTTTAACATTTCTATACCCTCTTTAAAGTGTTTGAAATATTCCAAATTATCTGGACCTACACAAACATCACGTAATAAAGAATTGTATATTACAGATAAAAGGCAACATTTAACCATTGCTTTACTACTCTAAAAGTACAACATACAAAATCTAAAATTTTGTTTATTATATTTTACTATTTTAAGATTTCTTTCCAATACTATGAAATCTATAGGTTAGAAAATAATCTCTTTCAGAAAAATGGAAGTCCAAACCCAAAATATGTAGCAGATGAGATTATTGTGCTAATTTCTACTTTGCTTATTAATATCCTTTAATTGTTTTACCCCTTCCAAAAGTTATTAGCATTCCATTGCTTTGTAACTCAATCAGTATCTCCAAATAATATAATAAGATTCCACAAATATAAACAATGAAGTTGACTTGTGATTAATTTTGGAAACAGAATATTCATGAGTTTTTCTATTACTATTCTTACACATTTAAAATTCTCTTCATAACTACTTTTGGAGAAATAATTGACTCAGTCATTCAATAGGAACATGCATTTGATGGTTATTAAACTCAGATACATGTCTACAGAATTCAAATATCCAATCTCCATTAAAATTAAAACATGAAATCAACCTCTTATTCATAACATAATTGTACTGTATTTTGACAAATGTATCATCATAATCTGAGCATCGGGTTTGGATGTGCAACTATCTTTTTTCAATAGATAGGAATACATTTGTCCCTTTACAAGATAATTTGCTTATTACAAATGTTCTATGTGCCCATAATAAAAAAGTGCTCTCATAAAATCAAAGAAGTCACAAATAGTTTGATGATGTAGACTTAAAACTGAAGATGCAATATTTTTGAAATGCTTAGGGTACTCTCCATGGGTGAGACTGCTGCTAGTGTATTGATTAGTGTTAGATGAAGTGACATGGGGTAGAGATATGGAGCTGGTATGTTGGGAGGAATGTTAGAATAAGGGTTCTCACCTTGTAATTTACTACCTTGCTATCATGAAAGGATGAAGATGTGACAGGAAGAATGTCCTTCCACTCTTTCATTCATTATAAGACTACAAGTTGTGAGAAATTAACTTACAGTGAAATAATTTATTCATTGTTCATTCATTCAAAAATATTTTTGAGTACCTATTATGTATAAATATAGTGTTAGATAATATGAATTCAGAAATAGATAAGTAAAAAATGATCCTCTTACAGGCTGAATTCCAAAGACAGAGATGCAAGAAATAGTTATTAAACAACTAATTACATTGTGATAAGAAAGATGAAAAAGTACAGAAAGGAAAAAAACCCTGATGCAGTCTGTGAAGTAAGGGGAGATTTCTTTGTGGTAGCCTCATTTTATCTGACATCTAAATAATGATTAAATTTGGGCTATCTAAGAAATGGAAGAGAGGTAGAGAGAATTACAGGCTCAGGAACATCCCATACAAGGGCTTTGATATTGGTTGAGGTATTGGGAAAAGTGCAAAAAAAGTCTGTTTGGCTGAATCACTGAGAATTGAGGAAAGAGTAGTTGGAGATTAGGCTTTGAGAAAGGCAGAAGCCATAAAAAAGAATGAAATAATGCCATTTGCAGGAACATGGATGGACCTAGAGATTGTCATACTGAGTGAAGTAAATCAGACAGAGAAAGACAAATATATTGCTCATATGTGGAATCTAAAAAATCTAAAAATCTAAAAGACAAGTATATTGCTTATATTGCATATATTGCTTATATGTGGAATCTAAAAAATGGTACAAATGAATTTATTTACAAAACAGAAATACAGTCATAGCTGTAGAAAACAAACTTATGGTTACCAAGGGGGAAAGGAGGGGAGGGATAAATTGGGAGATTGGGATTGACATATACACACTACTGTATATAAAATAATAACTAATAAGGACCTACTGTATAGCACAGGGAACTCTGCTCAATACTCTGTAATGGCCTATGTGGGAAAAGAATCTAAAAAATAGTAGACATATGAATATGTATAATTGATTCACTTTGCTGCACAGCAGAAACTAACACAATATTGTAAATCAACTATATTCCAATAAAAATTGATTTAAAAAAACTAAAGGTGAAAAAAAAATGGCAGAAGCCAAATAATGTAGGTTTATGTAGGCCACACTAAGCATTCTGAATTGTATCCTAAGAGAAATTAAAAGGTTTTAATAAAGTCTACCCATATCAGAGTCATGAAATGTATAAGACCAGATGATCATCTTTATTTTTTTCATTGTAGTAAATTAAGTTTTTTGCTCAGAAGAAGCGTTAGTGGACTGCCAGAGCAGTGTGTATGACATTCTCCAAATGTAAGGATGGAAATCCTGCAGGGGCAGGGAAGGCAATATAATCCAAAACAACTGTCTACAGCGGTGCAAATAAACTTCTGCCCTCTTCATGATGGAAAGATTCCTATATGATCATCTTCCACTAGGTGGATGACTGGTTCTCAAGTTTATGGTACTGGAGAGTGAACAGTGGCAGTGACCAGGTCAGTCTTAGTAACTGATAACTATAAGGGGATGTGAGAGAAGTATTTATTTCTTCCGTTAAAAATTTTAGATGGTTGAATAACCTTCCTTGAACTTTTCCAAAGTAGTGGTATTGTTTTTGATTGAGTGATCAAACACTAATATATGATTACTATGTGCCAAACATTTTTATAAGTGCTCTATAAAATACATAGCAATTCTATAAAATATATAATATTCAAGTACATACATAGAATTTAAAGGCCAAAATCATTAAGATATTTGTGTAAGGTCACAAAGCATTTAGTGTTAGAACTGTGATTTTAACCTGTGTTCTGATTCAAGAGTCTGTGCTCTAACTACTATTTTGGAAAATAAAGACATGTTTGTAGGAGTTTCCATTTGGACTTTCTCATAATAGACTTTACTTCTTTGGTCAAATGACAATATGTGAATTCTTATAATTGTAGAACATATTTATTCCTTAACTACGGATCTAGTAAATTTTTGAAAGAATAATGGATTCGTTTTAGAGTCAAAGTAGGCTTACCATGAGGTGAATTCCATTCAGGCCCTCATTCCTTGCTTGGTACTTTAGCTTCCACTATAATTAAGAAAAGAAGAGGATGTTCTAGTCTTCAGATTAATATAAAATTAGAGCTACTGTTGACAAATACTCAAAAGATCTAAGGGTTTCATTTTCTGATTGTATAGTTATTCCTTTCTCTTTGGAGAAGGCCAGAAAGAAGATTCTGAGGATGTATTTGTCTTATTATTCTAGGTCTTTCTGAGTCTGTGAACTAAACTGACTTAGGAATTAATTCAATAGTCATGATTCTATTATTTGAAATCCAGGTTCCATTTTCTAAACCTAGTTTTATTTTATTTTTAAAATTATTAATAATGGAATATTAGCAGGTTACCAATCATGTGATCTTAGCTACTACTCAAGACTCCTGCACATGAGTTGCTTCTAATTTTCACCCTGGCCCTGTTGTTTACAGTACTCAGTTTGCCCTGGTCATTTTGCCTCTCACAAGATTCTGCCATGCCCACTAAACTCAATGAACCATTTTCAACAGAAGTGAATTTCAAGAGTGTCATTATATTAAGGGATTATGGCATACATATTAATCATCAGCCACTATTGAGAATCAGTCCCAGACAATCAACCAAGCAAACAATTAATAGTTTATTCTCATGACTGACTAGAAATGAAAGTAATCTCCAAGTAGAGATGATGGAAATAAAGAAGTTAGAGTGGGCTTATAATCTGTAAATCACCATTTTGCATCTAAATCCCCTTATAGGACACTTCATATGTCTATTTCACAAAAGCCTTGAGGAATTCATTAGTAAGTAATGTGTCAGAATCTTTGAAAAGTGTTTTAATAGCTTTGGAAAACATTTATTTCTATATGGGTGAAGAAGGCAATGTAGTGTAGTGATTAAGAGGACAAACTCCGAACCCTAATGGCTTGTTTCATACTGACCGCCTTTTAGTTTGGCAAATTGTGTAAACACTCTATGCCTCTTTATCTTCACTTGTAAAATAAGAATGACACTAATAATGACCTAACAGAATTGCTGTTAGTGTTACCTGACTAATAGAAAGTCTCCCACCTTCTGCAATCTGAAAACCTTACATGATTTCCTAAAGCCTGGCAATCGGTGAGTGCCACTCATGGCTAATCATATAAAGTGCTCAAATTCTTCATTGTTTCTATTTTGAGATTTAATCACTAATGCTGGATTCAAGATAACTGAGCTTTGTTTTGTTTTGTATTTTTTTAAAATCCAATTAGGTATTCCTTGGCCCCATGGCTCTGTTCTAAAAGTCAGAGTAGCCGATTAAGCAAATATCTAGACTTTTCATCTTTTATACTAAAAAGTGAGTTCTGTATCCTATGAAGTCTTAAGGTTGCACATTCTTTATTAGGTTCAGATGATTGGAAGATAAGAAAATGATACCTATCTGCTTTAAAGGTAGATCATACAACTAACTCTATTATAGAGTAAACTTCTGCTTATAATATTTATCTCTCCTGGTTTTATCATCCTACAAAATGAGAACTTGTTAGTTAATTCAAAATAAATATTACAATCCATATGGCAATTAAAGATGACTGTGAAATTTTCTAATGTGACTCCATCCAAAATTGAATAATTCTAGACTGTAATGAAATGTCAATGGAAATACCTTTATAACAAGATAGCTTTCAAATTTTTTCTTTGGTGTCTATCTAAACTCAAAAGATACTACCCTTTCAATGTACCCAGGGAAACAATAGTTATCTATAATTTTTATAGAGCAGATATAAGCAAAATGTAGCATAGTGTATGTCAATAACCCAGTAAATTCATATTAATAAAATGAATTACGTAAAATGTTTACAATTCATTTGATCAGTAAATTGTAATTCTATAATTTCTGAAAAAGAATCACATCTGCTCTTTCTTTAGTATTTTGTCTCATCTCATCATACAGCAATTGCAAAAAGTATCTGTGGTGCATAGATAAATCTACTGTCTAGAACACAGCAGTTACCTAACTGGTATCTCCATTTCAATTCTTGACTCAATCCAATCAATTCTCCATAAGCAACAAAATTAAACTTTCGAAGTGGAAATCAGATCACACTGTTTCCATTCAATGATTTTTTCCATTGACATTAGAATTGAATCCCAATGTTTTGCTATGACCCACAAGGTCCTAATAATTTACCCCTTTTTAGCTTCCATGTCTACCTGTGTCAGTTTCCCCATTTTTTACTACATACTTTTCAAATTTATTCACCTTTTAGTTTTTACATTCATTAAGCATTATTTAGACTGAGACACTTGCATGTGTCACTACCTTTACTAAAAAGAAATTAATATTTTTCCTATTTTTGTACATCTATCTCCTTTTAAATGCTCAGGTAGAGATAAATATTACCTCTTCATAGAGATTTCCTTTCATCATCTTATCTTTATCCTTGACACCAGATTCTTCTAAACATTAATATTATATTAATTTGATTTAATTGTTTACTTTCTTTGTGTCTCTTTATCTAGATTTTAAGTTCTGTGAGAAGAGGTACTTTGCATGCTGTGCTCGTAATTTCATGCTGAGTATGAAGTAAAATACCTGATGCATACAGATATATCATTTATTGAATGAATGGAATAAATAAATAAATTAATAAATGAATAAGGGTTCATGATAAAACCCTCTTATATATGCATTAGTATGTCTTTTTTTAAAGCTAATCCAAAGTTTTATTTTATTTTTTTAATTTTTATTTTATACTGGAGTATAGTTGATTCACAATGTTATGATAGTTTCAGGTGTACAGCAAAGTGATTCAGTTATATGTGCACATGTATTTATTCATTTTCAAATTCTTTTCCCACTTAGGTTGTTAAATGATATGAGGTAGAGTTCCCTGTGCTATACAGTAGACCCCTGTTGGTTATCCATTCTAAATACAGCAGTGTGTACGTGTCAAACTCAAACTCCCTATCCCTTCCCACATTAGTATTAGTCTTATTTTAGTTGTTCGATTGTAAATAACTATATCTAGAGAGTTCACAGATGTGTTGAATAGCAGACTGAATTAACGTTTTCAAAGATTTTACAAATCTGCCAGAGGGAGAACTATCCTGGAAAATTAAGCTTTATTATTTGTTCAATAACAGCACATATATACTTAGAATGTATATTATGCATATATATATGATTATATAATATATATATGGAGAGAAATATATATATAGAGAGAGAGAGATTCAAAGTTGTTTCATAGATGAATAGATATTTTGCATATATTTACATATAGTGCTTGAAGGTGTACTCTAAAATGTGATTTTATTAGAGTCAAAGCATTATTTTAATAGTATAAAATTTGTCATAGAAACAAAATATATAGTAAAATATGTATGGAGAATACATATAATATCTACATATATGTATATATATATACACATGTGTATATATCACATATATATGTACGTGCATATACATATATATGTGTGTGTATGTGAGGATCTTGTTTCCATTTGGAAACAGTTTTTCTGTTGTTCTGCACTGTGTAGGAGAAACATACCACTGTGTGGGAGAAACAAGCAACTTTTATAATTTAATGTTACAAATGTTATAATAGAGCAATTTAGAGAGAAAACAAAAGAGTATCAGGAAAGATTTCTTAACAGGAAAGAAAAATGGTAGCTGAGACTTGAAACATAAATATAGGTTGAATCTTTCATGAATTCGAAGACTTAATATTGTTTAAAATGTCCTTGCTACCTGCAGAAACCTACAGATTCAATACAATCTCCGTCAAAATCCCAATGGCATTTTTTTATCATAAAAGAAAGGCAATTCTAAGTGTCAACTGGAATCATAAAAGACACTAAATAGCTAAAGCAATCTTGAGAAAGAAAAACAAAAGTGGATACATCACACTTCCAGGTTTCAAAACACATTATAGAGCTACAGTAATTAAAACACTATGATACTGGCATAATGACAGACATATACATCAAGGGTCTAGAATAGAGAGCCCAGGAGTAAACCCATACATATATGGTAAATTGATTTTAGACAAGGGTGCCAAGAATAGACAATAGGGGAAGGATAGAGTTTTCAAGAAAACTCTATCTTTTCTTCAAGAAAAGACAAGTGTTGATGAGGATGTGGAGAAATTGGAACCCTGTACATCGTTCATGAGAATGTGAATTGGGGCAGCTTCTATGGAAAGTAGTATAGAAGTTTCTAAAAAAATTAAAAATAGAACTAACATATGATCCAGAAATCCCACTTTTGAATATATATCTAAAATAACTGAAATCAAGATCTTGAAAAGATATCTTCACACCTATATTTGTTGCAGCATAATCACAAAATAGTCAAGGTATGGTATAGGCATACAATTGAATGTTCACTCTTAAGAAAGAAATCCTGCCATATGTGAAAACTTGGATGAACCTGCAGGATATTATGCTAAGTTAAATAAACCATTCACAGAAGAACAGATACCATATGATTCCATTTGTATATAGTAGCAAAAATAGTTGGATTCATAGAACCAGATAGTAAAATAGTGGCTTCTAGGGGATGAGGGGAGAGGGAAATAAGGTGCTGCTGTTCAGTGGGTATAAAGTTTCAATTATATAAATTCTAGAGGTCTGCTATACAACAATATACCTTTAGTTAACAATAATGTATTGTACACTTAAAATTTTGTTAAGAAGATAGATTCATATGAAGTATTCTTACCAAACCACATAAATAAATAAAAAGGGTTGGTCACATTAGAAAATGTAAAAAGGAATTATTCTGAGCAGTATGTGTATAGAACAAAGACAAGGAAAAGCAAATATATTTGGAGTACACCAGATTGTTTGGCAGGATCCTAGTTACATGTAGTTGTTTACATATTATGGAGTGGACACAAATACAACTTTTTTTGGTTGTATTTTAAAAGTACTTTATTTTAAATTAAATTTCTTGTATCATAATCATTATACTATTTTTTTAAACTTTCAACTATTCTCCTATTCTATCATATTTACATGTTCAAACACACTAAAAGTTAAATTGGACAGGTTACTACTCTTAGTTTACATATAAGTAAGACAAAAGTAAATATAAAATTCTCAATAAAATTTGACAGTTTGACTAACAGCTTGAATAGTATCCTTTGTTACTATTTTTTTAAAGTCATTCAAAAACAAAAACAATTTCTTTTAAAAACCCAGTAAAATGTTGATCTAAAGTAATTTTATTAAAAAAGGACAAACAAGTAAGCATTCTGTTCATTTTAAGTTTCAATACAAAAACCTGAAACATATGAAGAAACATAATTTACCCTGACATAACACCATTATTTGTTAAGATAAATTAATAAACAGCACCTTTGGGTGCAACCAATCTATTCAATTGCTGTCAGTGTTGATTAGAATATCTGTCTAAACTGTAATAAACTGTGAATGTATTAATATATGATAGGGTCTATTGTTTATTTAATGTGAAGCAATTACCACTTATTCCTTCCACCAATCATGATTTTCCATGAGTGATTCTGCTTCTTGCTTACAGTATTCAAATGAACAGGGCCATCAGTCACATTTTATTGTTGCCCAAAGCTATTATTTACTTTGAGTTATACTGTGGTGATTTAAATAAGTAACATGCAACCTCACTAATCAGGTTTATTCAAGAGACATATGATTAGAAATATCAGAAAGAGAAAGATACTACAAATGAAGACAATATAAATTGAACCTTAGTGTATTACATTAGCTAATTGTGACAACATTCAATTCAAATCTTCTATGAATGTTTTCCTACTAAATAGTACAATATTTCTTATTTATTAGTATTTGGTTTTATAAGGACTTCAACTTTACAAAACAGTTTTGGTCAAACTAGCTGGATAAGCTTATGACATTAATTATAAAAATATTCTCTTTATTTTCCAATAAATGATGACTTTTAATATTCATTTTCTCCCATTTCTTGTTTTGCTACTATTTGTTTATATTTTTGGAAGACAAGGTGTTTTCATATTTATCAAATAATTATATCTACTATGACTAAATTAAACATATCTATTTTTTCATGAATTGTTTTGAAAAATTGTCTTTTTTTCAGATTTTGGATTGACATATTCTACTTTCTTCATATATTCCATGCTATAATAATGTATTTCTTTCATTCCATAACTATAAAGTGTTTGAAATATTTCTCTAATATACGTGGACCAGTTATTAACATAGGAGGAAACATGCTAAAGAGGAGTTAAAGACCTTGTTTGCTTACTGTACGTAATAGTCACAGTTTCTCCAGTTGTATTTTCTCCAATGTGTTCAGAAAACTTGGTTTGGCATTAAAATGTTTTTAACCTTTTGAGCAAAGGGATCAAGCCAAATAAAGACTTTTCTGAAATATTGATATGTAAAATTTTAAATCTTTAGGTATGTAGGTATATGCCTACCAGTGACAAACCATGGTTTATACTATGGCAAAAGGTATAGCGGTCATATAAGAAATTTACTGCATTGTGTACCAATGTATTTATTGCAAGTATTTGTTTTTTGCCTAGCATTATTAAAAACAAATGTGAGTACAATAGCTCTGTTATCAAAGCAGATGTGGAATTATCTACAGAGCACAAATTAGTGATGAATGTGAAAAGATATTCATTGAAACTATCCTATTTTGTTTATTTTTTCTCTATAACTTAGAGTTACAATGTCCCAAAACTTGGGATTTGAACATGTTGCTCATTGGGATAAAAATTCAGTAGTATATTTTGAATCCTATCAAGAACCTTATCATATGTTATTACTCACAAAGGAACTTTAGTGTTTGTTTGTAGATAACATTCTGTATTAAAGAGGGCTTTGAATATACAAGTCTATTGTCTGTTAATGGAACAAAAGATGAAGACCATAATGAATTATAAAAAGTGCATTTCTGAAGCTGGATTTGTAAGAATATATTTGCAGTAAAATTTTTACTATGTGAGATAAATATGCACTGTCAATAATTATCATTATAATCTTCTGTGTTTTAAGTACTAATACAGTACAATGTCAGTGCTAGTTTTTAAAAATTATTATTAGTGACAAATTTTCACCTATCTTCACACATGCATCCATGAAAATTATCATCACTGACTGTAGTATCATAGATGCATGATTTAAAGTGCTTAGTTGTGTTATGCTATCCTGAGATAGTTTATGAGTGTTTGAAAGATGGATAAATCAATTAATGGTATGCCACCAGTTCATATATATTAGATTTAAACCATAACTTGGGTTTAAAATCTTAAATTACACTTAATTGTAATAGTAAGCGTTGGTAATATTATTGATTTCTATATGCTTTACTCAATTTGTCTTAATTTTGATTGCATTATCACCAGTCTCTGAGCTTCATAGTCTGTTTTTTTTTTTTTTTGCTTCCTAAAACAGAAAGTAAATTGAATAAAAGTGCACCTACAGAAAGAGTATTATGTAGATTTATGCTTGCTTTTGAAAATAATCCGGGCATGAATTATCCTATAGACAGGAAGTACTACGACCATTCCAGGCTCAGAATCAATCACATAGCCCAATAATTCTACAATTCCCTTTTCTACAAATCTTGATTTTTAAATACCACCTAAAAATATATTAATATAAATATTATTTTAAAATAGGTATTGCATATGAGTGGAGGTGTGCTTACTTTCATATCCTTTTTTAAAACATCAAATAAAGTAAAAAAGAAAAAAACAATATCAGACAATAGTTTCATGAAGCTATAATATGAGATTAGATTGCCAATTAAACATTTAGATCCTCAAGAAAAAACAAGGGAGTGTCCAACAGAATGCTCAAGTTAGCAACATCTTGACCATGCCATTTATTTACTCTCTGCTCTTCAGGTAATCACATCACTGAAATTCAACATATTGAAATTTTAAATTGCATATTCCACAGGGCTCTACTAAGAAAATTATATGAAGTGTTGAGCAAATTTTAAAAATAATTATGATATTATAAAAGCTTGATTTAATCTGGGACTTTTAGAGCTCAGCCTTTTGGTAAGAATGCATAACTATGAACATTGGCTGAATCGCTAAATAGTTGACAGAAGTCAATAGAGAGAATTCACATGGCCCTGGTTCCATCTAGGGCCATCTGCCTACAAATCATCATCAGTGGAGAAAACATGGTTTGCTTACAGAGATTTTCATAGTCCAATGTCACTGTCATTGCTGTCACTGAAAAGGACACCCACTTTTTCCAAGTGATAAAGCCTCTTCCCTCCTTCCTCACCACTGTACAGAAAGGTCATACCCTTGCCATACAGAGATCATCAAGAATATTCCCAACATACTAGACATTACTGCTTACCTCTAGTCATCATAAGAAGCACAAGACTCAACTGTCATACTTTATAGTTTGATTTCTCATCCCCATACAGCCCTGTAATTCTCCTATTCTGGTCCAGTCACATATCCCACCTCACTGTAGAAACTCATCCTCTGTGCTGCCTTGAATGCATAGTAAATTATTAACAAAATCTCCTACATGTAATTTTTCTCTGATTTGTTTCCCATTTTCCTCTTTGCCCTGATTAAACCTTAATGGTTCCCTGAGAACATTCTTGACAGGGTTTATTCTCATGCAACTTACATACCAGAGGCTGGAGATGGAGAAGGTGTCTTCATCTGGCCTCCAGAGTACCATTCTATGTTTTTCTCCTAGGTTCTAAATTCCTCTTTGTTTATACGCATTCCCTCAGTAATTTCATCTAGTACACTGACTTTAAAAGTGAAATATGACAATTCCTAATTTTTTGTCTCCAGCCCCAATGTCTTCTTGAAGTGAAGTCCCTTAAATTCAACTGTCTCCTTAACAATTCCCTCCACATGGATATCCAATTAAGTTGTCCAAAACAAAAATATTGATTTCTCTGCTCCCCAAATTATTTGTTCTTCAATATTCCCCCATTTAATTTAATTCCACATTTCTACTTGGTCTGAATCATTTCTTTTTCTCTCACACTCCACATCCAGTCTACCACCAAATTATTTGGTGCTAAAGATTTAAATATATACATAACCTGTCATTTTGTGTGCTTTAGATAAAAAATCATTTTATCTTCTTTAGCATCACAGCTTTGAAAAAAGAATCTATAATGATTCACCTTTGTAATTGGGATTCCCTCATATACATAGTTGGTGGTAATAATGCAATAATTTTATATGGAGTGGTATTAATTACACAGAATACACTCAGGTAGAGTAGCAGTAAATTAAAACAGCAGTAAATTAAAGATATACCCACTTGTAGAAATAATAGGTTGCTTTTAAAGTCTAGGAATTTTTAAATTTTATTTTCTTTAGCAGTACTAACTGTTTATTAAAGACAGAATGCAATTTGCATAGACAGCCTGATAATGAAAACCTTTTTCTTAATTCCTGGATTATCATAAAAAGAATGCATATTAAGTGAAATTCTCCCTCTCATCCTCTGTCAAGGATTCTCAAATTGGACATTATTTGTATTTAAGGCAGGAATCATCTTTGCTGTCATATGCACTGATAGGCCACATGGCATCCATGACACTCAAGGTAATACCAGTAATATTTACTACAACTTTGACACCCGAAAATGTACTTAAAGAGTTTCAGAAGCCTCCAAAGCAGAGTAGAATCTTCTGGCTTACTCATCACCTAGACAGTTTCTATTTATCAATATAATGGTTACTAGCACCAACCAAAGTTTTCTACTGTGTAAAAGAAGCTAATGTACAATGAAGCAACGGGTTCCTCATCAAGTGCTACAAAAATTTAAAACATTATTCTTCATTATGAGCACCTAAGACCTAAATTATTTTTGAGTTTTTCTAGTCTGTTTGATATTACGTCTACATAGGAAATACAACTGGAAACAGTCTAAGTGTACTAGAATCTACATAGGAAATGCAACTGGAAACATTCCTGAGTGTACTAGAATTGGTAGTGTACTAGAATTGCCAGCTTTCTAATTTGACAATCAGAAACAGTACTCCTGCATTGAAAGTTGGAGAGATGTAACACAGGGTAAATCAAGAATTTTTTCTTATTTAATTCAAAAAATGAACATTTAATATGTATATCATTCTTGTTTTTACTGAGTTCTATGGATAAAACTAATCAAAAGAGAGTCTATTTGCCTCATTGAGATTTCTGTATAAAAAGGAATAGAAAGAGCTACAGAGCAATTATAATATAATATTAAATGTTACATGGAGAAGGTGTGTATATATATATATATATGTATATATATATATATATACATACATACATACATACATACATACATTTGGAAGGTTTTTTTTTAACATATTTACTAATACAATGTAGAGGAGTTAACCATGTGAGGGGAGGAGCAACAGAGAATAATTATTATGCCAGGGGAGATACTATGCCATGATCCAGAGGTTAAAGAAAGTATTTCCAACTTCCAACTTACCAAACAGTGAAAACTAAATTTATGAATATATACATATATATATATATATACATATTTATAATTTGAATAACAAAACATGCATAATAGAATATTTTTAAACCCAGTACTATCAATTGAACCAGACAGGATGGACTTTGAACTACAAAAGTAAAGGTATTAAAATAAATGTGTTTACTCTGTTAATAATATTAACTTTTGTTATAATAATCTAACTGTAAACATCTTCCCACCATTGCCTTAGAAAAGCAAAACAAATAACTGGTGTTATAAATTTGTAAAAGTAGTGATGATTTATCTAATTTTATCATTATTTAAAGTAAGTTTTAATCTCATAATATGTATGAGTTTGACAGTTATAATCTTTATTGCTTTTTAATTTAATTGGATGGTGTTATGGACCACATTGAGTGCCCTCAAGGTTCATATTTTGAAGCCATAACCCCTAGTGTAACTGTATTTGGAGATAGGACCTATAAAGTAATAAAGGTTAAATAAGCTTCTAAATGTAGAACCTTAAACTGATAGGACTGGTGTCAATATGGGAAAATGAAGAGATACAAGAAAGCTTTCTCTCTGTGCATATACATAGAAGAGACCACAGTGAGAAGGGGGCTGTCTGCAAGCTGAGAGGTGAGCTCTTATCAGAAATAGAATCTGCTGACACTTTGACCTGGGACTTCTAGCCTTCAGAACTGTGAGAAAATGAATTTCTGCTGTTTAAGTTAGCCAGTGTTTGGCATTTTGTTATGGTAGCCTTAACAGACTAATACAGATAGGATCATAGAATATTGTCTCTGTGATAATGATTCTGAAATGGTGTAAGTGCTGAAAGAATTGATAAGTAGACAATTTTGAAAAGGTTTTATTTCTATTTCCCAAGTAATGTATACTTGAGAGGATTCTGGGAATATGAAATAGGTTGTGCACAACTTGTAGGAGCTAGGATAGGCAGAAAGGACCCTGTTCTCCAAATACTGGGAAATCTGTGCTCTGGTCACTGATTGCTGATTCTTATCACAGAAATGCAGACAAAGAGGGAGTGGCCATCGTTGTAGTAACTTCTCCCAATGTTGCAAGCCCCTATCCCTCTGGGTAAAATAAATTCCAACGTATTTAAAAGAGTGGTCCTTTTTTTTTACCCCCTTCTCACTTTCTTTTTTTCCCCTTTTGGGAGCCAGATACTGAAGACTAAGACATTCAAAATAAACTGGATATATGATGGAAATTAGAAACTCACCATACATGCCCAGGAAAAGGTGTAGATTCAGAAAAGATTGAGAAGGCTCAATCAGGCTAACCCTTAAAATAGAGACAACCTACAGCAATTTTAAAAAAGATCAAAAACCAAAAACAGAAAACCCTGGGGAAGGAGGACAATCTGATTGCCAGAGTTGCCACAATATTGTATTCAAATATCCATTTTTCACCAAAAAATCACAAGGCATACAAAGAAACAGGAAAATGAGACCTAGTCAAAAGAAAAACAGTAACAAGAGAAACTATCCATAAAAAAAGACTAGATACATTAGACAAATACTTTAAAATGACTATTTAAAGTTGCTCAAAAAACTAAGAAAGACTTGGAGAACATCAGGAAAATGATGTGTAAACAAATAGAAGTATCAACTAAAAGATAGAGAACCTAAAAAGAAAAACTAAAAATAAATTCTGGAGCTGAAAAGTAAAATAATTAAAATGAAAAATTCTCTTGAGAAACAAATGTAGATTTGAGCAGACAGAAGAAAGAAATCAGAAAACATGAAAATGACCAATAGAAATTATGAGTCTGATGAACAAAAAAAACACAGATTGAAGAAAAGTGAGAAGATCCTAAGGGACCTGTGGGACACCATCAAATGCATTGTTGGAGTTCCAGAGAAAGAAGAGAGACAGAAATGGGCAGGGAGAAATTTTGAATAAGTAATGGAAGGAAACTCCAAATTTCATGAGAACCATAAATAGATAACCAACACCAAGACACATTGAAAGTAAACTATCAAGGGGCTTCCCTGGTGGCGCAGTGGTTGAGAGTCCGCCTGCTGATGCAGGGGACATGGGTTCGTGCCCCTGTCCAGGAAGATCCTACATGCCATGGAGCGGCTAGGTCCGTGAGCCATGATCGCTGAGCCTGCGCGTCTGGAGCCTGTGCTCCGCAATGGGAGAGGCCACAACAGTGAGAGGCCCGTGTATCGCAAAAAAAAAAAAAAAAAAAGAAAGTAAACTATGAAAGGCCGAAGAATGAATATTGAAAGCAGCAAGAGAGAAAGAACTCTTCACATGTAAGTTATCCTCAAAAGACTATAAGCAGATTATTTTATCAAAAACTTCAAAAGCCAGAAGGCAGTGAGCTGACATATTCAGAGTGCTAAAAGAAAAATAACCCAAAATTCTATATCGAACAAAACTATCCTTCAAAAGTGAAACAGAAATTAAAACATTCCCAAATAAATAAAAGTCCAGGGATTTTGTTAAACTTGACCTGCCCTGCAAGAAATCCTAAAGGGAGTTCGGCAGGTTGAAATAAAAGAGACTTGAAGAGAGACTTGAAGCCTTATGCCTAGAGACTTGAAGCCTTATGAAGACATAAAGTTCTTAAAAAAGTAGATATATGGAAAATTATAAATACTAGTATTATTGTAACAATGATATGTAATTCCACTTTCTGTTATCTACATGTATTGAGAGACACATACTTTTTTTGAAAACAGTTATTAGTCTAAAAACTATTATTGTTATAATTTTGGCTTGTAACTCCGCATTTTGCTTTCTACATAATTTGAGACTAATGCATCAAAAATTATTTATTTATGTTGTTCGACACATAATGAATACATATGTAATTTTATATCAACAACTGAAAATAGTGAGGACAGCCTGTTAAATGAGCAGAGCTTTTTATATCAATAAAGTTAAGCTGACATAAAACAAAATGAGAGTGTCATAACTTCAGGATATCAAATATAATCCCTGTGGTAACCACAAAGAAAATTGCTTATATATATATATCATATATATATGATATATATATGTAGTCTTATATATATATATCATATATATAAGATTAGAAGGTAATTTAAATGCTTCACTACAGAAAAACAACTAAATGCAGAA
The DNA here is from genome assembly GCF_039906515.1 of Pseudorca crassidens. Lineage (NCBI taxonomy): Eukaryota > Metazoa > Chordata > Mammalia > Artiodactyla > Delphinidae > Pseudorca > Pseudorca crassidens. The sequence goes on from NC_090297.1 coordinate 91,563,438, forward strand.
AGAGACAGTAATGAAGGAATTGAAGGACAAAAAATAAAATATAAGGGTATAGAAAATAAATAGAAAAATAGCAGAAGTAAGTCCCTTATATCAGTAACTACTTTAGTTACTCCAGTAGCTACTTTAAATGTAAATTGATTAAACTTTCTAATCAGAAGACAAAGATTTAAAGAATGAATTAAAAAAAATAACATGATCCAATTTTATGACATCTACAAGAGACTTAGGTTGTGTCCAAATACAAAATAAGTTGAAAATGAAGTGATGTAAAAAGATATTCCATGAAAATAGCACCCAAAAGAGAGAAGTGGTGACTATACCAATATCAGACAAAATAGAATTTATATCAAAGAAGGTTGCAAAAGGTAAAAAGACATTATATACTAATGAAAGATTCAATTCAGCAAAAAGACATAAAAATATAAACATTTACACACTAAAAAGAGACTAATAAAATATATGAAGCAAAAATTGACAGAATTGAAGGGAATAATAGACACCTCTAAAATAATACTTAGAGGCATCAATACCCCATTCTCAGTAATGGATAGAACAACCAGAAATAAGTCAAGAAATAGAGTAATTGAACAATGCAATAACCAAACTGGATCTAACAGACATATACAGAAAATTCATCCCATAAACAACAGAATATACATTCTTCTCAAGTGCACTTGGGACATTTTTCAGGATAGATCATAGTTTTAGCCACAAATTAAGTCTCAATAGATTAAAAATAATATATATCATACCGAAATATCTTCTCTAACAACAATGGATGAAATTAGAAGTCAATAACAGAAGGAAAAACTGGAAAATTCATATTGTGGAATTAAACAACAGAGTCTTAAACAACCAATTGATTAAATAAGAAATAATAAGAAAAATAAGAAAACACTACAGACAAATAAAAATAAAAACACAAGTACAAAAAATTACGGACACAGCAAAATCAGTGGTAAGGGTAAAATTTATAGCTACAAACAGATTAAAAAATATAAGAAAAATCTCAAATCAACAACTTAATTTCACAATTAAGAAACATGAAAAAGAAGAACAAACTAAATCCAAAGTTAGTAGGAGGAAGGAAAAGATAAAGCTTGGAGCAGAGATAAATGAAATAGAGAACAGAAAAATAGTAGAGAAAAATCATGAAACCAAAATTTGATTCTCCATAAATATCAATAAAGTTGACAAACCTTTAACTAGATGGACCATCAAAAAAGGAGAAAAGGCTCAAATTACTAAAATCATAAAAGAAAGTGCAGACATTAATATATATTCTATGGAAATATTAAGGATTATAAGTGAGCATTGTAGAAAACGGAATGCCAAAACATTGTATAACCTAGATAAACTGAACAAATTTCTAGATATACAAATCCTACCAACACAAAATGATGAAGAAATAGAAAAACTGAATAAACCTATAACTAATAAGGAGATTCAATCAGTAATCCAAAATCTCCAATGAAGAAAATTCCTGAACCAGATAGATTTACTGAAGAATTCTACCAAACATTTCAAGAACTAGCACCAACTCTTATCAAATTTAACAAAAATCTGAAAAAGGAAGATGCCCTAACTTTCTATGAGTCCAGTATTAATTACTCTGATACTGAAGTCAGACAAATGCACTGAAAGAAAACTACAGACCAATATCCTTTATAAACATTGATGTAAAAATCCTCAACAAAATACAAGCAAACTGAATTCAGAAGCATATTAAAAGGATTATACAGCATGAAAATTAATACTGGAAGCAAGGATGGATCAACATATGAAAACTCATCAACATAATACACAAGATTAACAGAATAAAGGAATAAAAGACACATAATCATTTGAATTGATGCAGAAAAAATGTGACAAAATTCAACATCTTTCATAATGAGAACACTCAAAAAAACTAAGAATAGAAGGACACCAACTCAACATAATAAAAGCATATATGAAAAGGACACAATGAACATCATACTCAATGGTGAAAGACTGAAAGTTTTTCCTCTAAGATCAGGAACAAGGTAAGGATGTCCACTTTTGCCACTTCCTTCCAACACAGTACTCGAAGTCCTAGTTAGAGCAATTAGGTAAGAAAAAGAAAACACATTCAAATTGAAAAGGAAGAACTAAAATTATTTCTCTTTACAGATGAGATGATCTTATATGTGTTGAATTCTAAAGAACCCACAAAAAACTATTAGAACTAATAAACAAATTTAGCAAAGTAGCACACACAAAATGTCAACACACAATTCTTTACATTAAAAATAAATAATCTGAAAAGGAAATTTAAAAATAAATTCCATTTACAATATCAAAAAGAATAAAGTACTTAGGAATTGACTTAACAAAGGAGGTAAAAGACTTTAACAATAAAGACTACAAAATATCGGAAAGAAATTTGAAAAGAAATAAATACATTCAAAGACTTCCCATGTTCATAGATTGGAAGACAATATTATTAAGATAACATACTATCCAAAGTGATCTACAGATATATTGCAATTTCTATCAAAAGGATAATAACTATTTTTTGTGTAAATAGAAAAATTTATCTTAAATTTCATATGGAATCTCAAGGGTTCCCAAAGAGGCAAAATAATTTTGAAAAAGAACAAAGCTGATGACTCATATTTCCTGATTTCAAAACTTACTACAAAGCTCCAGTAAACCAACAGTGTGGTAATGGGATAAAGGCAACAGTCCATAAAATAAACCAAAGAGTTTAGAAAAAACCCTTGAATATATGATTTTCAATAAGACTGACAAAATCATTCAATGGAGAAAAGATAGCCTACTCAACAAATGGTGCTAGAAAAACTGGATATCCAGATGCAAAAGTATGAAGTTGAATCCTTACCTTAAATCATACGTAAAAATCAACTCAGTTTAAATATATTATCTAAATGTAAGACCTAAATTTGTAAAATTCTTGGGAAAAAAACCACACAGCATTGGATTTGGCAATGATTTCTTAGATATGACATCAAAGGCACAGATAACAAATTTAATTTCATGAAAAAAAATGATCATAAAAAGACACCACCAACACAGTAAAAAGCAAACCACAGAATAGGAGAAAATATTTGCAAATTGTATACCTTAATTAATTAATATACAAAATATTCATTACTATTCAAAATACATATATACTCCAAAAATTCAACAACAGTAAAATCAGATTCAAAAATGGGCAAAGAACTTGAATAGACATTTCTCCAAAGAAGACACATAAGCAGCCAATAGGCATATGAAAAATGTTCAACTAATTATTAGGAAAATGCAAATCAGAACTATAGTGAGATACCACCCCATACCCACTGGGATGGCCACTACCAAAAACAAACAAACAAACAAAAAGAACCAGAAAGTAACAAGTGTTGACAAGGATTTGGAGAAATTGGAACCCTTGTGCACTATTAGTGGAAATACAAACTGGTACAATCACTGTGGAAAACAGTATGGCATTTCCTCAAAATATTAAAGGTAGTATTAACATATGATCCAGCAATTCCACCTCTAGGTACATACTCTAAATAATTGAAAGCAGCGACTTCAGATATTTGTACACCCATGTTCATAGCAGCATTGTTCACAATAGCTAAAATGTGGGAGCAACCCAACTGTCCAATGATGGATGAATGGGTAAGCAAAATGTGTTATAAACACACAATAGAATATTATTCATCCTTAAAAAGGAAGGGAATTATAACATATCCTACAACATGGGTGAATTTTGAGGACATTATGCTAAGTGAATCATGTAATTATGTTGGTCATAAAAATATTGTATGATTCTACTTATATGAGGTACTTAGTCAAAATCACAGACATAAAGTAGCATGACAGTTGCCAGGAACTAAGGAAATGGAGTTATTATCTAATGGGTATAGAGTTTCAGTTTTGCAAGATAAAAAAAGGTCTGGAGTTGGATGGTGGTGATGGGTCCACAGCAATATGAATGTACTTCACAGTACTGCATTATAGACTTTACTTTTAAGATAGTAAATTTTACACTCTTTGTATTTTACCACAATAAAAAAATAGAAAAAAATAATATATGCTTACTACTAAATGTTGGGTAGTTCTTATTTTTTCTTTTATATTTTTCATCTTTATTATTCTATACCATATTCCAGATAATCTTTTCAAGTGCAAACCCTAGTTCACTTGTCCTCTTGATCTCTTTCTAATAAACTCTCCATTGACTTATTAATTCATTCATCATGTCATTTTCTGGTTGATTCTATTTAAAATTCTACTGGCAATGTTTGAATTATGGAGACTAAATTTACCTTCCCTCTTTCCACAATCAGAAACACAGAACAAATACATAAAAGTATCTTTTTGGGCTTCCCTGGTGGCACAGTGGTTGAGAGTCTGCCTGCCGATGCAGGGGACACGGGTTCATGCCCCAGTCCGGGAAGATCTCACACGCCGCTGAGTGGCTGGGCCCGTGAGCCATGGCCGCTGGGCATGCATGTCCAGAGCCTGTGCTCCGCAACGGGAGAGGCCACAACAGTGAGAGGCCCACGTACTGCAAAAGCAAACAAACAAACAAACAAAAACAATGTTTTTCATACATTAGTCAAGAGTCAGTGAAGAACAGTGAGAGGAAGGGAACAAATGAGTTGTGCATAGTGAGAGTCTTATGTCACTGACTGGAGAGAAGTTCCAGGCCACAGAATAGGAAGCTGCAGGCGTAGTCAGAATTTGCAGTTTTGTTAATTTGAGGAGAGAGTTTGGAGTACTAGGAAGACTAAGTTGTTAGAATTTCTGGAGCAGAAAACCAAATTGGAGAGAACTGCAGAGAGATTTATCAAATAAATCTTGATATTGGTCTTTTATTATCTTTTGCTGAGTACTTCTGTGTCTATATATGAGGAAATTATTAAGGGTTGGGGTGGGGTGTGGTGACACTGGAAGGATAAAAGCAGAACAATCTCTGAAACTCATAGAGGATTGGGAATCATCTGTTTTCAGCAGAGTGAAAAATCCTTTTAATACATAGGATGTAAAACAGAGTCATCTGAAGGACATTGTTTCAAATGGGGTTACATTAGCCCTACATTGAAAGCTCCTTTCAGCCTGCCTACAAAAAGAAAAAAAAATTACTAGGGATGTCAAGACCCAAAAATGTATGGCCCATATACTGAAGAAAAATCAATCAATAGAAACATACCCAGATAAGAGATGAAAGAATTAGCTGACAAGAACGTAAAAAAAAAAAAAAAAAAAAACTGTTACAACTACACCCTGGATATATAAGAAAGTACAAGAAAGAATGAGCACGTCAAGAAGTATGGAAGATATAAAGAAAGAATTATATAAAACTTATAGAGATGAAAATACATCATCTGAAAAGAAAAGTAAACAGGATGTGTTTAGCTGCATAAGAGTAACCGTGGAAATAAAGATTAGTGAAAGTAAAGCAGCAGTAGAAAAGATCCAAGATGAAGAAAAGGTAGAAATATAGACAACACCATGTGCTGAAAATCTTTGAAACTGCTGAAAGAAAAAATAATCAAACTAGGATTCTACATCTAGTAAAAAGTTATTTCAAAAGTAAAGGCAAAAAGACCTTTTTAGACATAAAACCTGAGATTATTGCAAGCAAAACAGCATTAGGAAACCTGACACAAAGGACATTTTTCAGGGTGAAGGAAAATGATACTAGATGAAAATTTGGATCTAGAATAAAGAATAATATGCCATGGAAATGGTAAATATGCAGACAAATATAAAGATTGCTTCTTATTTTTTTATTATTATTATTTTTTTTGGTGGTACATGGGCTTCTCACTGTTGTGGCCTCTCCCTTTGCAGAGCACAGGCTCCGGACACGCAGGCTGAGTGGCCATAGCTCACAGGCCCAGCCACTCCGTGACATGTGGGATCTTCCCAGACTGGGGCATGAACCCATGTCCCCTGCATCGGCAAGCGGACTCTCAACCACTGCGCCACCAGGGAAGCCCGCTTCTTATTTTTTAAGTCTCTCTAAAAGATAACTGCCAATGTATTGTAACATATGTAGAAGTAAATTATATGACAACAATACCACAAAGGCTGGATGGGAGAAAATGGAAGTAATTGTTATAAAGATACATTTTTTGAAGTGATAAATGTTATTTGAAGGCATATAACGTACCTAAAAGATGCCAACTATAAACCATTAAAAAAGCAAAAGAAAGAGGTATAGCTATTAAACCAAGTAAGAAAATTAAGTATAAATATTTATATATATGAAAGAAGGCAAGAGGGAAAAGGAAACAAAGAATTGACTGGATCATTAATAAACAAGTAGCAAGATGGCAGATGCAAACCCAAACATCTTCATAATTGCATTAAATTCAAATTAAATTAAAAGTAAGAGCTTGTCGAATTGGATAAAAAGGTAAGAGTTAACTATATGTCATTCATAAGAAATCAACTTTTAATATAAGTATAAAAAGATACATTGCCCTAACACAAATCAATAGAGCCTTGGAATAGCCATAAAATATAAAGCAATTTCATGTCCATCACCTTAACCACTCGGTCACAACAAAATAAATTTGAAAGCAAGGAATAAATGACATAAATAAGGCATTCCATAAGTATAAATGGATTGATTTTTCAATGGAAACTAATGATCCAAAACATTTATGTATCTAATTACTATAGTTTCAAAATGCACAACAAAATCTGAAAGAAATACAAGGAGAAATAAATTCAAAGTTATAATGGGAGATTTTAGTAATCAAAATGATGAAATCATTAAGATTATAGAAATCTTGAATGACATCAATCTGCTCAACCTAGCAAACATATATAGAACAGTCTACCCCAAAACAGGAGGATAAATAGCATCTAAAGAAAACATGGAACATTTACCAAAATTGATCATATCCTGGGCTCAGGAATGGGATAAATCAAAATGGAATTAAAATGATATCAATTTTTATAAAGGTATAAATATATTGAAATTAACCAAAACACTTCCTATTAACTTACAAAGAATAAATGTGAGAGAAATTTAAATAAAAAGAATCAACGAAAATTAAAACAAAATATATCAAGATTACTGGGATGCAACTTAAAAGTTGTTAGTAAGAAATTTATAGCATTAAATCCTAGGAAGGTTAATGATTAAACCAATGATAATGCTTCCACCTTATGAAATTAGAAAAAGGAACAACAAATACAGCCCAAAGCAAAGAAAAAAGTAATACAGAGAAGAAATAAATGAAATTGAGAAATAAAACATTATAAAAAATCAACAAAACCAAGCTTGTTTTTTATATGATCAATAAAACTGATAAAACTTTACCCAGACCAAACAGGAAAGAAGGAGAAGAAACACAAATCCCCAATATCATGATGAGAGAAGACATTACTTTAGAAATTCTAGACATTTAATAGATAATAGGGAATATTTTGGACAATTATTTATCAAAACTTCTGCAACTTAGATGCAAGTAACAAATTCTCACACAAATTACCAAACATTTTTTAAAAAGATAATATTAATAGCTCTAAGTTCAGCTGTGTAGTCTTCAACAATTTATCCAAACTCTCTGTACCTTGCTTCTGCATTTATAAAATAGAGATACTAATAGTGCATAAATTAGAGGATTGTACAAAGGCTGAAAGAATTAATATGTGGAAAGTCCTCAATATGGTGTCTGTCACATAACAGTGTTGTGTGTGATAGCAAGAATGGTTATGATTATTAATTTCTTATAATTTAACTTTTGTTTGCTTTTGACTCAGGATTTTTCCCTTGCTTTTCGTCAGCTAAGTCATCCTTTTAAAAATTTGTGTAAAGTGTTTAAGATAACAATTTCATTTTGCTTTTACCATAAAATGAAATCCCATTATTTCATGTATTTTTTTCAAAAACTTTAAGTTATAATATGGATTAAAGATATCACCAGCTAGCTCATAGTGCTAACTTGACAAAATCTATGGTTGATTCATTGCTAAATTTTTAGACATTTAGGAAGTCTTCAATATTGAAATAATTTATCAAACTTCATTTGATGATATTTGTATTTTTAATACAATTTGAGAAAATACAATCATAGCTAGTCTAAATTTAGTAACTTTAAAAACAAATTTTATTTTCTAATACAGTTTAGATACATTTGAAAAATAGCATGGAATATGCTTTCAGTTGTGTATTTCTGTTAAAATGTAAAATGCATTCACTCTACTGAAATGTGTTTTTTTGCACAGGCTTTGATAAACTTCAGCACTTTATATAACATGCACATAAAAACACACAGGCACAGAGGAAAAAAACCCTAATTTATTGCATTAAAAGTCTACAAACAAATATCTTATTTCTTAGAAGTAAAGAATTAGGATGATTAATTTGGGAGATGAAGAAATGTAGAATAAAAATTATGTATGATAGAGACCCTATCTAATAATTGTATTCATAATATTATTTTTTCACAAAGTATAGTATAATGGTAAAAATAAGTTTATTAATGAATGTGTTTAAATTGCTAAGGTGAATTAAATAATAACTAAAATCAGTGTTCTATTCTTCATTAAAAAAGTCTTTGTCCATCAGGTCATTGTCTTGCAATGTATTAACAATAAATTTATAGCATGTAAGTCAATATTCCAATGTAGTTAGTGAGTCATTAGCTATTAATCATAACACAATCAAATCCACGGCTTCTTTATCTAAAGGCATTATAGATAATTCCCAGCATTTTCTTTAACTTGTTAAAATATGTAGTTTTCTGTTAGAATCTACTTATTAATAATTTCTCACCCTCCTTTAAACAAAAGAAAAATTATTGTAGCATGTTGACCCTTATGCTTTAATATATGTTGCATTAACCTGGCTAACAGTGTCCTTTCCCTCTATTAAACACTGAATGCATTTAACTTTGTTTTCAGTGGGAAAAAATGCTTATATAATCCAGTCAAAAAGACAATCTATTGATCCTCTGTATATATGTTAAATCCATAGTGTGATCTGTACATGTAGATTTATGCCTTCCATTATAAATTGCTCATATGAAGTACCGATGTTTAATGATGTGTAAAATGTGAACAGCATACCACTGTTGTGTCTATATTTTAAATGGCCAGAGTTTTCATCTGCTGATAAATAGTTATCCAATGAAACAGAAATATGGCTATAAGATCTCATAAATACAGTGTGTCCATTACAGGGGATATTATGAGATTTATCTTAAAAAGCACTGTATGTTAATGCTAGGGATAAACAGTAACTTATTAGGAATAGGTGTACTTGGTTATATGTAAGTAAAGTAGTTTTTTTTTTTATGGACTTTTTTGATCTTAACATGTAATGCTAGCAATAATGTTAGATATATGGCTTTAAAGAAAACATTGAACTCTTTTGGAATGTGTTATTGAATGGATAGGGTTATACATTCTAAAATGATATGCACTATCCATTTCTTTTTTACATCTTTATTGGAGTATAATTGCTTTACAATGGTGTGTTCGTTTCTGCTTTATAACAAAGTAAATCAGTTATACATATACATATGTTCCCATATCTCTTCCCTCTTGCCTCTCCCTCCCTCCCACACTCCCTAGCCCACCCCTCTACGTGGTCACAAACCACCGAGCTGATCTCCCTGTGCTATGCGGCTGCTTCCCACTAGCTATCTATTTTACGTTTGGTAGTGTATATATGTCCATGCCACTCTCTCACTTTGTCACAGCTTACTCTTCTCCCTCCCCATATCCTCAAGTCCATACTCTACTAGGTCTGTGTCTTTATTCCCATCTTGCCCTTAGGTTATTCATGACACTTTTTTTTCTTAGATTTCATATATATGTGTTAGCATACGGTATTTGTCTTTCTCTTTCTGACTTACTTCACTCTATGACAGATTCTAGGTCCAGCCACCTCACCACAAATAACTCAATTTCGTTTCTTTTCATGGCTGAGAAATATTCCATTGTATATATGTGCCACATCTTCTTTATCCATTCATCTGATGATGGACACTTAGGTTGCTACCATCTCCTGGCTATTGTAAATAGAGCTGCAATGAATATTTTGGTGCATGACTCTTTTTGAAATATGGTTTTCTCAGGGTATATGCACAGTACTGCTATTGCTGGACCATATGGTAGTTCTATTTGTAGTTTTTTAAGGAATCTCCATACTGTTCTCCATAGTGGCTGTACCAATTCACATTCCCACCAGCAGTGCAAGAGTGTTCCCTTTTCTCCACACCCTCTCCAGCATTTATTGTTTCTAGATTTTTTGATGACGGCCATTCTGACCAGTGTGAGATTATATCTCATTGTAGTATTGATTTGCATTTCTCTAATGATTAATGATATTGAGCATTCTTTGATGTGTTTGTTGGCAGTCTGTATATCTTCTTTGGAGAAATGTCTGTTTAGATCTTCTGCCCATTTTTGGATTGGGGTTGTTTGTTTTTTTGTTATTGAGCTGCATGAGCTGCTTGTAAATTTTGGAGATTAATCCTTTGTCAGTTGCTTCATTTGCAAATATTTTCTCCCATTCGGAGGGTTGCCTTTTGGTCTTGTTTATGGTTTCCTTTGCTGTGCAAAAGCTTTGAAGTTTCATTAGGTCCCACTTGTGTATTTTTGTTTTTATTTCCATTCCTCCTAGGAGGTGGGTCAAAAAGGATATTGTTGTGATTTATGTCATAGAGTGCTCTGCCTATGCTTTCCTCTAAGAGTTTGATAGTTTCCGGCCTTAAATTTAGGTCTTTAATCCATTTTGAGCTTATTTTTGTGTATGGTGTTAGGGAGTGTTCTAATCTCATACTTTTATATTTTTCCCAGCACCACTTATTGAAGAGTCTGTCCTTTCTCCACTGTACATTATAGCCTCCTTTATCAAACACAAGGTGACCATAGGTGCGTGGGTTTATCTCTGGGCTTTCTATCCTGTTCTATTGATCTATATTTCTGTTTTTGTGCCAGTACCATACTGTCTTGATTACTGTAGCTTAGTAGTATAGTCTGAAGTCAGGGAGCCTGATTCCTCCAGCTCTGTTTTTCTTTCTCAAGATTGCTTTGGCTATTCGGGGTCTTTTGTGTTTCCATACAAATTGTGAAGTTTTTTGTTCTAGTTCTGTGAAAAATGCCAGTGATAGTTTGATAGGGATTGCATTGAATCTGTAGATTGCTTTGGGTAGTAGAGTCATTTACACTATGTTGATTCTTCCAACCCAAGAACATGGTATATCTCTCCATCTATTTGTATCATCTTTAATTTCTTTCATCAGTTTCTTATAATTTTCTGCATACAGGTCATTTGTATCCTTAGGTAGATTTATTCCTAGATATTCTATTCTTTTTGTTGCAATGGTAAATGGGAGTGTTTCCTTAATTTCACTTTCAGATTTTTCATCATTAGTGTAGAGGAATGCCAGAGATTTCTGTGCATTAATTTTGTATCCTGCTACTTTAACAAATTCATTGATTAGTTCCAGTAGTTTTCTGGTAGCATCTTTAGGACTCTCTATGTATAGTATCATGTCATCTGCAAACAGTGAGAGCTTTACTTCTTCTTTTCCAATTTGGATTCCTTTTATTTCCTTTTCTTCTCTGATTGCTGTGGCTAAAACTTCCAAAACTATGTTGAATAAGAGTGGTGAGAGTGGGCAACCTTGTCTTGTTCCTGATCTTAGTGGAAATGCTTTCAGTTTTTCACCATTTAGGATGATATTGTCTGTAGATTTGTCATATATGGCCTTTATTATGTTGAGGAAAGTTCCCTCTATGCCTACTTTCTGCAGGGTTTTTATCATAAATGGGTGTTGAATTTTGTCAAAAGCTTTCTCTGCATCTATTGAGATGATCATATGGTGTTTCTCCTTCAATTTGTCAATATGGTGTATCACGTTGATTGGTTTACGTATATTGAAGAATCCTTGCATTCCTGGAAGAAACCCCATTTGATCATGCTGTATGATCCTTTTAATGTGCTGTTGGATTCTGTTAGTATTTTGTTGAGGACTTTTGCATCTATGTTCATCAGTGATATTGGCCTGTAGTTTTCTTTCTTTGTGACATCCTTGTCTGGTTTTGGTATCAGGGTGATGGTGGCCTTGTAGAATGAGTTTGGGAGTGTTCCTCCCTCTGCTGTATTTTGGAAGAGTTTGAGAAGGATAGATGTAAGCTCTTCTCTCAATGTTTGATAGAATTCGTCTGTGAAGACATCTAGTCCTGGGTTTTTATTTTTTGGAAGATTTTAATTCACAGTTTCAATTTCAGTGCTTGTGATTGGTCTGTTCATATTTTCTATTTCTTCCTGATTCAGTCTTGGCAGGTTGTGCATTTCTAAGAATTTGTCCATTTCTTTCAGGTTGTCCATTTTATTGGCATAGAGTTGCTTGTAGTAATCTCTCATGATCTTTTGTATTTCTGCAGTGTCAGTTGTTAATTTCCCTTTTTCATTTCTAGTTCTATTGATTTGAGTCTTCTCTTTTTTCTTAATGAGTATGGATAATGGTTTATCAATTTTGTTTATCTTCTCAAAGAACCAGATTTTAGTTTTATTTATCTTTGGTATCGTTTTCTTCATTTCTTTTTCATTTATTTCTGATATGCTCTTTATGATTTCTTTCCTTCTGCTAACTTTGGGGTTTTTTGTTCTTCTTTCTCTACTTGCTTTAGGTGAAAGTTTAGGTTGTTTATTCGAGATGTTTCCTGTTTCTTAAGGTAGGATTGTATTGTTATAAACTTCCCTCTTAGAACTGCTTTTGCTGCATCCCATAGGTTTTGGGTCATCGTGTCTCCATTGTCATTTTTTTGTAGGTATTTTTTGATTTCTTCAGTGATCACTTCGTTATTAAGTAGTGTATTGCTTAGCCTCCAAGTGTTTGTATTTTTTACAGATCTTTTCCTATAATTTATATCTAGTCTCATAGCATTGTTGTCGGAAAAGATACTTGATACAATTTCAATTTTCTTAAATTTACCAAGGCTTGATTTGTGACCCAAGATACGATCTATCCTGGAGAATGTTCCATGAGCACTTGAGAAAAATGTGTATTCTGTTGTGTTTGGATGGAATGTCCAATAAATATCAATTAAGTCCATCTTGTTTCATGTATCATTTAAAGTTTGTGTTTCCTTATTTATTGTCATTTTGAATGATCTGTCCATTGGTGAAAGTGGGGTGTTAAAGTCCCCGACTATGAATGTGTTACTGTCGATTTCCCCTTTTATGGCTGTTAGTATTTGCCTTATGTATTGAGGTGCTCCTATGTTGGGTCCATAAATATTTACAATTGTTATATCTTCTTCTTGGATTGATCCCTTGATCATTATGTAGTGTCCTTCTTTGTCTCTTCTAATAGTCTTTATTTTAAAGTCTATTTCATCTGATATGAGAATTGCTACTCCAGCTTTCTTTTGGTTTCCATTTGCATAGAATATCTTTTTCCATCCCCTTATTTTCACTCTATGTGTCTCTAGGTCTGAAGTGGGTCTCCTGTAGACAGCATATATATGGGCCTTGTTTTTGTATCCATTCAACCAATCTGTGTCTTTTGGTTGCAGCATTTAGTCCATTTACATTTAAAGTAATTATTGATATGTATGTTCCCATTCCCATTTTCTAAATTGTTTTGGGTTTGTTATTGTAGGTCTTTTCCTTCTCTTGTGTTTCTTTCCTAGCGAAGTTCCTTTAGCATTTGTTGTAAAGCTGGTGGTGGTGCTGAACTCTCTCAGCTTTTGCTTGTCTGAAAATATTTTAATTTCTCCATCAAATCTGAATGAGTTCCTTGCTGGGTAGAGTAATCTTTGTTGCAGGTTTTTCTCCTTCATCACTTTAAATATGTCCTGCCAGTCCCTTCTGGCTTGCACAGTGTCTGCTGAAAGATCAGCTGTTAACCTTATGGGGATTCCCTTGTGTGTTATTTGTTGTTTTTCCCTTGCTGCTTTTAATATGTTTTCTTTGTATTTAATTGTTGACAGTTTGATTAATATGTGTATTGGCATATTTCTCCTTGGATTTATCCTGTATGGGACTCTCTGTGCTTCCTGGACTTGATTTACTATTTCCTTTCCCATATTAGGGAAGTTTTCAACTATAATCTCTTCAAATATTTTCTCAGTCCCTTTCTTTTTCTATTCTTCTTCTGGGAACCCTATAATTTGAATGTTGGTGCATTTAATGTTGTCCCAGAGGTCTCTGAGACTGTCCTCAGTTCTTTTCATTCTTTTTCCTTATTGTTCTCTGCAGTAGTTATTTCCACTATTTTATCTTCCAGGTCACGTATCCACTCTTCTGCCTCAGTTATTCTTCTATTGATCCCTTCTAGAGTATTTTTAATTTCATTTATTTTGTTTTTCATCATTGCTTGTTTCCTTTTTAGTTTTTCTAGGTGCTTTTTAAATGTTTCTTGCATTTTCTCTATTCTATCTCCAAGATTTTGGATCATTTTTACTATCATTATTCTGAATTATTTTTCAGGTAGACTACCTATTTCCTCTTCATTTATTAGGTCTGGTGGGTTTTTATCTTGCTCCTTTATCTGCTGTGTGTTTTTCTGTCTTCTCATTTTGCTTATCTTACTGTGTTTGGGGTCTCCTTTTTGCAGGCTGCACGTTCGTAGTTCCCATTGTTTTGGGTGTCTGTCCCCAGTGGCTAAAGTTGTTTCAGTGGATTGTGTAGGCTTCCTAGTGGAGGGGACTAGTGCCTGTGTTCTGGTGGATGAGGCTGGATCTTGTCTTTCTGGTGGGCACGTCCTTGTCTGGTGGTGTGTTTTGGGGTGTCTGTGGCCTTATTATGATTTTAGGAAGCCTCTTTCCTAATGGGTGGGGTTGTGTTCCTGTGTTGCTAGTTATTTGGCATAGGGTGTCCAGCACTGTAGCTTTCTGGTCGTTGAGTGAACCTGAGAGTTGGTGTTGAGATGGCGATCTCTATGAGATTTTTGCCATTTGATATTACGTGGACCTGGGTGGTCTCTTGTGGACCAGTGTTCTGAAGTTGGCTCTCCCACCTCAGATGCACAGCACTGACTCCTGGCTGCAGCAACAAGAGCCTTTCATCTACATGGCTCAGAATAAAAGGGAGAATAATTGAAAGAAAGATAAAAAAGAAAGAAAGAGGATAAAATAAAATAAAATTAAGATAAAGTAAAATAAAGTTATTAAAATAAAAAATAATTATTAAGATAAAAAACAAAAAGCCAAAAATGGATGGACAGAACCCTAGGACAAATGGTGAAAGCAAAACTATAAAGACAAAATCTCACACAGAAGCATACACATACACACTCACAAAAAGAAGAAAAGGGGAAAAAATCATAAATCTTGCTCTCAAAGTCCACCTCCTCAATTTGAGATGATTCCTTGTCTATTCAGGTATTCCACCAATGTAGGGTACATCAAGTTGATTGTGGAGATTTCATCCGCTGCTCCTGAGACTGCTGGGAGAAATTTTCCTTTCTCTTCTTTGTTCGCACAGCTCCCGGGTCTTAACTTTGTATGTGGCCCCGCCTCTACATGCAGGTCACCCTCTGGTGTCTGTTCTTCACTCAGACAGGATGGGGTTAAAGTAGCAGCTGATTAGGGGGCTCTGGCTCACTCAGGTCATGGGGAGTGAGGGGCACGGAGTGCAGGGCAAACCTGCGGCAGCAGAGACTGGCGGGATGTTGCACCAGCCTGAGGCGCACCATGCATTCGCCTGGGGAAGTTGTCCCAGGTTCCCGGGACCCTTGCAGTGGCGGCTGCACAGGCTCCCCAGAAGGGTGGTGTGGATGCACTATCCGTTTCTTAGTATGTTTAGACAAAGACTTTATCACTTGAATATGCAAATATTAAAATGAAACTACTTTATTCATTTTCTCTTTCCTACAGTACAAAATAAGGAGAGTTACTCAAAATAGACTTTTTCAATCTAGTAAGCTCAGTATATATGTTGTTAAAGATAAATGGTTGATGTGTTTAGAGTTAATGCTTCAAACCATACATGCTTCATAGACTCTGCACCAGTTTAAACAAAGACATATGACCACAAATGGTGACATTTTATTCTTGTTATTCAAATACCATGTCTTCAAACACCATTATGATATCCTATCATACTATAGTAATAAAACAAATAAGATAATAAAGATAATTATTTAATTTTTAGCAAAACATTTCTTTTTCATATCACTTACTTTTTTACACCGTGTGTGTTATCCATTAACACAGATGCCACTAATCGCATTTTTTATCATCATTGCATTATTATCATCACTGTATTCCATTTTGATCAGTTTCATATTCTTCCTGCTTTGAAGGATATGTCATTTCCATATTACAGCATAACTAGCTACTTGCTTGAGAGGTGATATTGAGTAGACAGATTTTTTCTTTATAAAAAGAGATAATAAAAAAAAAAGAGATTATAACTGAAACCATTTCTACTAAGATCAGGAACAAGACAGTTTTGCTCACTCTCACCACTATTATTCAACATATTGTGGAAGTTTTAGCCACAGCATTAGAGAAGAAAAAGAAATAAAAAGACTCCAATTCAGATAAGAAGAAGTAAAATTCTTACTGTTTGCAGATGACATGATACTATACATAGAGAATCCCAAACATGCTACCAGAAAACTACTAGAGCTAATCAATGAATTTGTTAAAGTAGCAGGATACAAAATTAATGCAGAGAAATCTCTTGCATTCCTATACAGTAATGATGAAAAAATCTGAAAGAGAAATTAAGGAAACACTCCCATTTATGATTGCAATAAAAAGAATAAAATACTTAGGAATAAACTTACCTAAGGATACAAATGACCTGTATGCAGAAAATTAAAGACAGTGATGAAAGAAATTAAAGATGATACAGAAAGATGGAAAGATATACCATGTTCTTGGATTGGGAGAATCAACATTGTGAATATGACTATACTATGTAAAGCAATCTACAGATTCAGTGCAATCCCTATCAAACTACCAATGGCATTTTTCACAGAACTAGAACAAAAAACTTCACAATTTGTATGGAAACACAAAAGACCCCGAATAGCCAAAGCAATCTTGAGAAAGAAAAACAGAGCTGGAGGAATCAGGCTCCCTGACTTCAGACTATACTACTAAGCTACAGTAATCAAGACAGTATGGTACTGGCACAAAAACAGAAATATAAATCAATGGAACAGGAGAGAAAGCCCAAAGATAAACCCACGCACATATGGTCACCTTATCTTTGATAAAGGAGGCAAGAATGTACAGTGGAGAAAGGACAGGCTCTTCAATAAGTGGTGCTGGGAAAACTGAACAGGTACATGTAAAAGTATGAGATTAGATCACTCCTTAACACCATACACAAAAATAAGCTCAAAATGGATTAAAGACCTAAATGTAAGGCCAGAAACTATCAAAGTCTTAGAGGAAAACATAGGCAGAACACTCTATGACATAAATCACAGCAAGATCCTCTTTGACCCACCTCCTAGAGAAATGGAAATAAAAACAAAAATAAACAAGTGGGACCTAATGAAACTTCAAAGCTTTTGTACAGCAAAGGAAACCATAAACAAGACCAAAACACAACCCTCCAAATGGGAGAAAATATTTGCAAATGAAGCAACTGACAAAGGATTAATCTCCAAAATTTACAAGCAGCTCATGCAGCTCAATAACAAAAAAACAAACAACCCCAATCCAAAAATCAGCAGAAGATCTAAACAGACATTTCTCCAAAGAAGATATACAGATTGGAAGCAAACACATGCAAGAATGCTCAACATCACTAATCATTAGAGAACTGCAAATCAAAAGTACAATGAGGTATCACTTCACCCCAGTCAGAATGGCACCATAAAAAATTCTACAAACAAGAAATGCTGAAAAGGGTGTGGAGAAAAGGGAACCCTCTTGCACTGTTGATGGGAATGTAAATTGAAAGAACCACTATGGAGAACAGTATGGAGATTCCTTAAAAAACTACAAATAGAACTACCATATGACCCAGCAATCCCACTACTGTGCATATACCCTGAGAGAACCATAATTCAAAAAGGGTCATGTACCAAAATGTTCATTGCAGCTCTATTTACAATAGCCAGGACATGGAAGCAACCTAAGTGTCCATCAACCAATGAATGGATGAAGAAGGTGTGGCACATATATACAATGGAATATTACTCAGCCATAGAAAGAAATGAAATTGAGTTATTTGTGGTGAGGTGGATGGACCTAGAGACTGTTATACAGAGTGAAGTAAGTCAGAAAGAAAAAAGAAAATACTGTATGCTAACACATATATATGGAATCCAAAAAAAAAAAAAAAGTTCTGAAGAACGTAGGAGTGAGGCAGGAATAAAGATGCAGACAGAGAATGGAATTGAGGACATGGGGAGGTGGAAGGGTAAGCTGTGACAAAGTGAGAGAGTGGCATGGACATATATACGCTACCAAATATAAAATAGATAGCTAGCGGGAAGAAGCCACATAGCACAGAGATATCAGCTCGGTGCTTTGTGTCAAACTAGAGCGGTAGGATAGGGAGGGTGGGAGGGAGATGCAAGAGGGAGGAGATATGGGGATATATGTTTATGTATACCTGATTCACTATGGTATATAGCAGAAACTAACACACCATTGTAAAGCAATTATACTCCAATAAAGATGTTAAATAAATAAATAAATCTGCTATTAAAAAAAGAGATATCATAAAATAAAATTATAGAACTCAAAAATATATGAACAATTTAAATGTATAGAAATATACATGTTTATATAGGTTATAGAAATATCGGAAATTTTTTTATAATAGAACAAAAAGTAACACCCTGAAATCCCTTTTTTCTCCTGGACCAGTGATTTAATTTGGTCGGGAACTATAAAGCACTAAATGTCAGTAGTTTCACCTAACAACCTCATTTAGTAAAAGAACAATTTAATAAATGCCATAGTATGGTAATCTTTTAAATTTTTCTGAAATTATTAACACATAATCTGAAACAAGGAAAACTTATGGTTAAAAAATGTGGGCTGTACCTAATAAAATTTTTTGAGGTGAGAGAGGGAAAAAAAATATATGTGTGAGTGTGTATATGTTTGTTTATGCAGACACATGTATACATACATAATACATACATATATACATGCATATGTTTGGAGTAGTTAAAATAGTATAGGAATGTTCTATTTTTTGAAAGCTTGGAAGACAAAATAATAAATTCTCATGGACACAATGACTTTTTGAGAATTTTAACATTATATTTTAATTTCCTCTAGGTTATTAATTTATCCAGGTTTTCTAATTCTCTACTAGACATTATTTATTATATTTTTTTAGAGAATTATCTATTTCATCAAAGGTTTAATATTATTCAGTATAAAAATTAGTCATATTTTATTTTGTGATTTCAATCATATCTATAGTATGAATCATTTCACTTTACCAGTATCACCAGTTGGTTTTTGCTTCATTTTATTGTTTACAAATATCTTTTCTTGAGTAGGATCTGAGTTTCTAACCTTTATCATTTTCCTTCTCTTTGAAGAATTTATTTTATTTTTTCTTGAAGGGTATGTTTGTGAGTTATAAGTTTGCTAACATTTTGTTTATCTGACAAAGTCTTTATATCCCCTTAATTTTTAAATGATATATTTTTTGGATATAGAATTCTAGGTGCTTTTTATTTCTTAATTTTTTAACACTTTAAAAATTTTGCTCAACTTTCTTCTTGCTTACTTGGTTTCTAATAAATTCACTGTAATTCATATCCATGTCCTTCTATTTTTAAATTTTTTTTAATCCTGCTTCTTTCAAGATTTTTTCTTTGTCTTTGCTTGTCTTCTTGAATAATATATGCTCATATGTTGACATTTGGGTATTAATTTTGCATTGCGTTCCCTGGATCTGTAGCTCTCTCTTCCCCTCTCTATGTACTCTTCATACCATTAGCTATTTCCTGAATCTGTCACAAAATGGGCACCATTAGAAAATGGAATTCAAGCTATTTTTATTGTCATAGATTCATATAACATTTCCATGCAAACATCTTTGTTTCTATCTATTATTCATGTCTCTGTAACTGTATATATCTTTTTAGTAACAGTAAGCCTAATAATGGGACTTTTTCTCAGATTTTTCACTTTAGTTGACAGTCTGACAAAATATTATAACAAGTTGCCACGTATGACTCAAAATATGAGTTAAAGAGTATCTAGACCCATCTACACCCTGTTGTAGAGACAGTTCGACTGATCATGCACTTGGATGTCATGACAATGGTAAATAACTATAACAGGTTTTAAATTCTTATTCTCAATCACTGTACGTATCTTATAAGTACATTATCAGTAACAGCATTTTGCTGCCTGTACCTGGTCCCTTGTTTACATTTAGCAAAGCACTGCTCTAGAGGAATGAAAATTTCACACATTTAAATGTGTGTAACTTCTTTTAGGGAACAGATTATTCGCTGCCTCACTGAGTATCAACAACATTTCAGATATGTAATAAATCAAACATTAACAGGGTTCCTGCTCAATAGTTCCAGTGAGAAAGGATATAATTATATACATTCAACAATGTGACAAGTCCAAAAAAGAGGAAGATCTTCAAGTAAGGAGGTACCCTTCATTTTTCATTTTTATACCTCTCATATTAATGACTTTCAGCTAAAACTTATTTACATATGAAATGTAAACATATAAACTACCAGACATTTTACACACAAATAATACATTGAACATATGGTTCTGAATAATTTTCTGTTATTTCCAATAAGAGAAAATCTATCCTGCCAACATCCAAAGGGATTTGTAGACATTTGAGTATTTTATAACCCTTTATTTTTTAATTGAAACCTATATTATAGAAAATACTTAGAAAATTAGCACTGTGCTATAATGATAATGTTTTATCACACAATATAATCATTAGAAGAAGCCCTTTTATTTTTGTGGTTCTATTCTTTTGGTACTGTAATTTGTCAAGTTTTGAAGAATTAAAATATTTTAATGCTATCATAATATCTATTTTTCTCATAAAAACAATATATTAATTTAAATATTAAAAATACTATGTTCAACTAAGTTAATGTTATAATCTGTAAACTGTTATTCAATAATTTCAAGTTTTGTGGGTTTTTTAAAATTTTAATGATGTAAGTCATTTCCATTCATTAATGATTTTTCCTGTATGGGTAAACTTTGTCCTTTGATAATGGATTGTTTTATTCAATAAATACAATGCATAAATTACTTACTTACAGAAATTTATTTATTATTGGTGTTCATCATATTTATAGTGGCATTCATTCCCCTCACTTGGTCACACTGTGGTATTATGTTTCTATGAAAAAATATCAATGAATATGTAAGATCAATGAAGACAGGGACTCAGAAATTAGGGTAATACTTGCAATATAATATTCATTCAATGAATATTTGTTGACTGATTGATTGAATGAAACCATGGCTTTGAATACTGGTTATATTGCTAACTAAGGATAATAGTATCCATCTTGTCAGAATGCTTTAAGAAGATCTTGATTATGTAACCCAATCTATCATTCTCCTTTGAGTCTTCTCAGTGGTTATTCCTATGAGTTGCATGTTTCTGCTGATGATTCTCTGTCCTGCCATTGTCCAGTTTCTTTGTTATATGTCATCTCTAGATTGATACTTCAAAGATGTCTCTTTGTGTTCAGTGTTTAGTTAATGCAAGGCAGGTTCCATACATTTTAAGATCCCACGTCTTACCTTCATATATACAAAAACTTTACTGATTGAGGAAAAATAAAGATTAAAGAAAACAAGGGATAGACTTAAACTCTACCCTAATCATTAATTTTGCTGTAGTTAAAACTCCCATGCAGTTATGCATCTCATGATCACAATGAATCAAGAAGACTGAAGATTTTGCCCTGAGCAATAGGAAAATGACATTGCTATTTATAGAAATCAGGAAGACTATAAGTTTAGAAGAGAAAGACACAAGTTTGGTTTTACATGTGTTATTTTTGAGACACTCTCTAGATACTCAGACTGAGAAAGTAGGCAAATGTATATATTAACTGTACTTAGAGAGTGCTGTGTTAGAACTATAAATTGTGTAAACATTGGGTTATACATATATTTAAATTTACAGGATTGAATGAAATCACAGAGGAGTTGTGTGTAGAAAGAGAAAGCGTTAATAAGGAGAAATAAAAGAACTAAAAGTGTACTTGAGGAAGTAGAAGGTGGACCAAAACAAGTGACATCTAAGAGCATGTGAAGAGGTTGCCATAGGAAGGAGTGGTCTTCTAACCTCTCATTTAAGTAAGGAAAAAAATCAAAAATAAGAATATTTAAAGAAAATGTCTAAGTTTATAGTAGATTTGAAATTTGAACCCAATATTGCTGAAATTTGGGCAATATCGCTGATAAGTACTGAAAATTTATAATTAGATTTATCAACCTGGATATCATTGGTGACCTTGACAAGTGAAGTTTTGACAGGATGGTGGAGATGATTAAAAGGAGCTTGAGAAATAATGAAAGAAAATAGAGACACTGAAATTAGAGTATAGACAACTCCTTGAAGACCTTTTGTTTTATAGAATAGAGCACTGGGACAGAAGCTGGAGGGAAGTGGGGTCACTATATGAGAAATATCATGGAATAGTCCCATGCTGATAGTAAAGATTCATTTGAGGTGGAAAAGATGTTAGTGTAGAAAATATAGTAGATAACTGTAGAATTATATTTTTGATATAAGATTTTATTAATAGACATTATTTTACAATCCTGTTTTAAAATATGATCAATAATTAAAGACAAAATAAAGCATGGTAGTCTCTGTTATCTTCTTGTTTTGAATAAAAATAAAGGGATGGGGAGAAATATCTGAGGAATAAAATGTTGTTCCTGAAACATAAATGTACTGCTGTGGTTAACGATTAACAATAAGTCTGCTCTGCTGCTGGAGAGAAGGTGCAAATGTGAACGTAAAAAATTGTTACCGTAACTGTCTCTTTCTAGAAATCTTATAATCGTACTACTATGCCATAAGGCCATTTAATCTCTACAGTCTCAAATTCTAAGTATTTGCAAACAAGAATAGTTTAAATGCATCTCATACTGGAACTTTTGAAGAAATATACCCAATATGTGGAGTAAATAGTAAAGATATATGTTACCCAGGGTCATAACATGAGCCAAATAGACTTTTTCATCAATTAAACGTTTTACAACCATGCAGTTTTCTGTTTTTAATGAACTTTGTGTCTGAGACACATATAATTCACACTTACTAGAAGTATCTGTTGGAGGAGAAAAAATGGCATTAGGTCCATCAGGATTTCATATTGCAAAGTTTCTTTTAATTTCACTAATTTTATCTTGATGGGTTGAAACTAATACTGAGTCTCATTATATGCCCAGGCTCTATGCTCAGAGCTTTGAATGGATCCCCTCATTAGATCTTATTCAAGGAATGAAAAAAAAAATGAAGGTAAGATTATTTAAAGAAACAGTCTAGGCTTATATTTCTAGTTTATAGTAGATTTGTAATTTGAACCCAAGAATCACTCTCTCCCTAAAATCTGAATATTCAATCTGTTTCTCATGAAGTAAATGATGGAAGGAAATAACTGAGGAAATTTTAAATTATGCTTAAGAGAGAAAACAAGAAGTTGTCCCTTTAAGGGTAATTCCAATTATGTACTACAAAGAAACACGCAGGTATGCAGGATTATTTGATCACCTTAGACATCATTTTACTACTCAGAGTAGAAGGCATTCTTTGCATAAGAGGGAGTGGAAAAGTGCAATAGGAGATGGTGGGAGGAAAAAGTTTGGTTGAACCACCAGGAAAGCAAATATTGATGAACTAACTCTGTGAACCTGACTGGAGGCTGTACTGAGGGCAAGATTTTACACAGACTCTATCTGCCCGTATCACTAGTAACCACCTCACTTTTCATTTTTTCCCCTTGACCATCTGTCCACTTTTCAGTGCTATGTCCAAATGCTTTATTTGAATAAATGTTTATTAAGAACCTACTATATGCTGGTACTCTGCTAGACATTGGATATATAAATATGATTATGACATATATTCTACTGAATAAAACACAACACCAACAACAAAAAGAACATTAACAAAACATAGGATTCAAGTGCAATGATAAAGGTATTAATTCAAGTGCAATAATTATAATTTGATCTTGTTTGGATGAGTGCAAATGCAATGGACCTCAGAATAAGGAAGTTCTTAAACAAAATGAGAAAAATACAAGGTATCAGATAAATAAAAAAATGTTTTGATAACACAGATATTAAAGATTTCTGCTCAGAGAAGAACATCTTGGGCAAAGGTATACATAGAGTAGAATATAATAGGAGCACATAAGCCAACAACAACAACAACAACAACAAAAAGAACCAAAACCAGATAACCCAATAGAAAATTGGCTGAAGGATGTAATGAGGCAGTATCCAGGGAACAATTAAAATTCTAGTAAAACTATAAAGTGACTTTTAGTTTCATCTTTATCAGGGTAATTAAAAGATGAGACAATAAGAAGTATCACTTTGGAACAATCAGAAAGACAAAATTAGGATGCTGTATAATGCAAATATTTACCTAGGATGTACATGTAGAGGAGCCCTTACACACTGCTCTTGTGAGAATTCAAGGTGCAACCATTCTGGATAGGAGGGAGTCACTGTGAATAATCAGCCAAATTAGGTACCAAAATAAAAATACGATCTGGCAATTGTGTTCCTGAATGTTTATCTCAAAGAATTCTTAATCATGTGGGGGCCAGTGGGGATGTTCATTTCAATACTATTTCTGGTAATAGGAATTTGTCCAGTAATTTGGTGTCTATTGCTTAAAGAGTGAAGAGGTAATATATATTAGATAAACACCCTCAAGTACCATGAACAATTAGAAACAACATAGCAAATGTACACATAGAAAAGATACAATTTAAAAATGTACTATCAATTGAAAAAAAAACAGAAGGATATATGTAACCAAAACATTTACATAAGTTAAAGGTAACATTAAATATATTATGGATAGAATCACTGCCTATGGTGGAGGGGAATCAAAGTGAGAAATTGGCATAAAGGAGAGTAAATAAATGAGTAAATCAGAATGATGTTTATGTTCCTTGAGGTGGGGAAATATTATCAAAACGCACTGTTTTTGACGTCCTTATAAATAAAGAGAAAATAAATTGAATAGGGTGATGTGATTTGGCAGGCATGGTCTGGGTTCTTTGTAAAATGCATTGCGTGATACTACATAATGTATCTAGGGCCTCAAAAATTTAAAACTATACCCGTATATTAAGACATTATCAAAGAGAGAGAACATCTAGTCAGTTTTCAAGGTCACACATAATCACAAGGAAAATGAATCAGCTTCAGAACACAGTCATTCCTAGACCCTCAAACATTGACCAATGTCTGCCACAATTATCTCAAATGCCCAAAATTACTTACTTACAGTGATCTTTTTTGTTTAGATCTCATTTTCCTGGATTTTGTATTATATGAAAAATGTGGACAGGCATGCACTCTTTTTTTTACAATACATGTCAGTATTCAAGGGGACAAAATACTGCACCAAAAGTTGAGGTAGAGCCAGCTCAAAAAAGTGGAAATTAATTCAAGATTTCTGCTTGTAATAGGTTAAACATTTAGGAAAACTACTTTCAAATAGTAAAAATTATAAGTTCTACCATGAATCAAAGCCCATTGTGGCTGAATTGTAAGGTCATGGGTGATCCTGACCTGAGATCTCCAGGCATACCAATTGCACATTAATTCAATGTTTTCTAATATTATAGTTATAGCAGAAATGAAAGCACATAGCTAGAATACTCCCAAGGCTTATATATTATGCAGGCAGCACAGAACAATGATTATAAATCTCCTCCCAGACATAGCAAAAACCGACCTTACAAATCTGCCTTTACTTTAGGTAGCAGAGGGGTTAAGGATATAAGTTTTCCTAGATAACTTCCCAATGTCTTGATAAATGATGTCATCCATCACTACTAGTGTGGACTAAGGAATGGAATTAATTATTTTGCAATCATGATCTGGTACAGAGATCAAGGTCATGTTATTACATCAGCAGAACATTGACCAGTTGTGAATTATTCTTGATGAAACATCCAATTCTTAAATCTTGAGCTGGTAGTCACTGGAGGCCTATTAGCAGTTATAGATTATAAGGCATTTTATACAATACCATTATTCACAGCTCCTACATACTACCTCTGTGAATTATCATAATGCACATGGCTTAGGAAACTAACCTCTAAAGAATATTAAGCATCTGGGTGGAAGATTTAAGGAAATTATCTGTGTGATTATTTAGATATACTCAAGTATTTAGTATTTACAATCTTTATAATAAAGCTTCTCTATATCTTGAAATACAACAGCATAGTCAGTCTATTCTCAACACTTTGTTTTTAAGTACAAACTTCAAATGATATCAGATAAAATATTTAACATTTTATCAAATGTTAAATATTAGATAAAATTAAATTTCTTATTAATTTCCAATTTATAAATGCAAAGTCACCTGGAGATGTCATTTTCTTTCATATGATCCAGTTATAAGACTTTGAGAACCTGAGCATTAAATAAAAGTAGGCAAGACATTGGAATAAAATCTCCAAGGTGAATAGGGATTTCATGAAGTCAACCTAATATGACCTGACAATTCTAAAAGTTTTCTTTTTTCTAACTCAAAAAAAAATGATACCCATAAATATCCAATTATATCAATAAACTAGCAAAATATTGGTACTGTGAATTTAGTACCTAAACTGCATTTTTCTTAAAGACAAGGTTTATGTCTCTTTTCTTAGACAAGGAATTACTAGCACATATAATTGTGTCTCATGTGTAGTAGCTCTTCAGTACTTGCTTAGCAAATAGATGATTAAATTAGAATATCTGGTTTTCAGTATCTCTTATATTTTATATTGAGTATGGGATCTTTCCAAGTTTTATTAGAGCAATATTCTTTCTTTATTATTTCAAGTATATTATACCATAGAGCCCAGGACTGCTAAGAAATTATAAAATCTTTTGGAAAAGAATTATCATTTATATAAGTTGAAAATCATACATTTTAAATTTGTGCTACATAAAATATTATACATATTTCAAGTAAATTGAGCAATCCTCCATGTATGATTTATAATGTATGCTCATAAGGATTTATGCTTATATTGCTAAGAACACTTTAAAGGCCTATATTTAAGGGTCAGTATAAAATCAAGGAACATCATCAAATATATATATATATATACACACACACACATGTGCAACAATATGTATATTATAGGGAGACAGGGACACAGAGAGAGAGAGAAAGAGAGAAAATATAGCTTAATAATGCATGTTCTGAGAAAAGAGCTGAATTATCAGGAACTACATTACCGGTGTAATGAAATAAAAAAGTAAAACAAAATATCTTTTAAGTCATTAAATGTATAAAAAAAATTAAAATATTGTGATGAATTAGTAGGCTAAAGTTTAAACAACAACAATAAACCATTATGTGACAATCTAGGAAAACTTGTCATTCAATTTTGGGGAACCAATAGAGAAAAATGATTTTGACTTATGTGTGATTGTATTCCAACAAGAAGAGGGGGAAAAAGTACTGGTATAAGTCAGATGTGATATTTGAAAACAAATACTGGCTGTAATATTTTTGATAAAAAATAACACATTGAGCCGCCAACTCAAGAACTCTATGATACCCAAGCAGTGTAAATGCAAATAAAACCACAAATAGATAAATAATACACAGGCACTTGAAAATTAAAAAGAAAAGAAAACAAAAATGTTCAGATAGCAGAAAAAATTATTATCTATGTTATTCTTTGTATATGGGAGTCTTGTCCACATTGGATGTAATTTTACTCCTGACTAAATATATCAGCATAACTCATAAATATATGCACTATGATACATGTTTAAAAATGGCCATAGAAGATTGTTACCATCAAACGGGAATTAACTTATTGTCCTTTGACAGTGAGTTGATAAATTATCAAATTATGTTAAACTAGCATACAATATGTAATAAAAATGCACAGAAGAAAAATATATTGTAAAACTATATTGAGTGAAATGAGTCAAGACAGACAGAAAAAAGTTGCAAAGTGAGTAACTCTTTATATAAAATGTATGTTTTGCGTATATGTGTGTGTTTGTGGGTGTATTGCATTTCAAAATAAAAGTTTTAAAACCTATCAACCCCCATATTAATTTTATGTTGCTGCCACAAACTTATTTACTTAAAACAACAGAAAAATATAATCTTACAGTTCTGTAGGTTCAAAATTTGACACAGGTCTTGCTGGGCTAAAATCCAGGTGTTAGCAGAGTTGTGTTTCCTTCTGGAGCTTCTCAGAAAAAGTTCATTTTCTTGCCTTTTCTATCTTCTAGGGGCCTCCCACATTCGTTGGTTTGTGGCCCCCTTTCCTCCATCTTTAATGTCATCAATGTTGTTTCTTTCTGACCATTCTTCTTTAATCACATCTTCCTTTGATTGTTCTCTTCTGCCTCCCACTTCTACTTTTAAGGATCCTTGTAGTTACATTAGTCTCACCTGGATAATACAGGTTAACCTCCTTATGTTAAGATCTACTGATTAGCAAACTTAATTCCATCTGCAACCTAAATTCCTTGTTGCCACAAAAACTAACATATTCACAGATTCTGGGGATGAGAATATGAACATCTTTGGGGAGCCGTTATTCTATCTACAACAACTCTGAACAACTTCCCACAATATTTAAAGAGACAATGTTATTTCTGGTATATAATGATGTCCAGATTCATGGTCAATAAAGAAGCCTTTTGATTTTTTTCCCAAGTCTCAAGAAGTATTTGTTACTAATGAAATGATGTGTCATAGCAGAATGAGGTTAATTTCCCCCTTTTTTCTTGACTCTTCTTAACTCTATGAAAACTAACAAAAATTTTACAAATTTTAATTTTTTGAAAAATAAATTTTAAAACATTATTTCTCACAAGATGATAGTGTTTAACCCACATATCTTCACAACTTTTTCCAAGATAAGACAACTTCCTATTTGTTTGTGTTCTTTTAGTGTATTAAATTAAAAGTTTTCATGCAATATATTTTTATAAATATGTTTTTACAACACACAATACTCTTCTTTTGGCATCTAATAAGTCAAAATTTTTAGTAAATTGATCCTGACTTGAGGTTTGTACAGAATAATTTTAATTTACTTGGAAGAACAATATTTTTTAAAGTTTTTGGTATATTAATTGTTTATATTTCAATTATCTTGCTAAATATAAGTAGGTATCAGAAAATTATTAAAGCAGTTTTCAGGGCTCTACCTAGAAATTCATATTGCTTATCAGATATTTCACATATTTGAAATTTATAAAATATTCACAAATCATTCTATAGTTCATAATCATTACTAATTTATATAGAATTGCTCCTGAATTAATTTAAATTTGATACATTGTTTTATTTTTCTATTGTCAGATATATTTATCTCTCAGAATATACTTCTCTGCAATTATTCCTTTTACTCTCAAGCCTTTTAATTTTTATTTCCACCTCCCATCCTATGTGTCATAACCCCTCTATTTTTCTTTAATTATTGTATGTATATGGAGTTTTCTGCTTTTGGTCCACCCTTCTTTATTCTTTCATAATCAATAAAATACTACAGCTCATGGCTAGAGCCCTCTGATGCTCATCACAGTAAAATTGTACAAATGACCTCAAACAGCTCATTTCAGATGAGCATCCCAAATTTCTGATGTTTATGCAAATTTTAGCCTAATTATCTGAAAGTTTTTAGAACAATGACCCCAGGCATATGACCCTTCTCCATAAACATCTTCCTGCACTAATAGGCTCTGGAAGCCCTCTTTCTTCTGTCCTCCCATGTAAATGGAAATTGCTGAACTTATATGCACTTTAATGTTATTAAAAACCAAAACCAGTGGGGAGTCTTAGCAGAGACTGATGAAATATTTCCAAACTGTTGAATAAGGGAGAAGGTCTAGGACATCATCACCTCCATGTAGCATTTAATAGAGAATTTACCTGAGGAGAAATCACCCATTGGCTTCAAGAGGTAGTATGTGTCCTTTATCTGACCCTTAAGAGATTCATAGAATAAGAGTCAGTTCTTAACATCATTTCAGGGAAGTTGATTACCTGGAATTTGCCTCTGTATTTCAAGAAAACAGTTATTAATAGAATATTTTAGAAATAAATATGAACATAATTAGAATATACATGTCTATAGTTTCAAAAATCAAATTTAACTTGAGAGGTTTTGTGCTTCTCAATTAAAAAAAATTAAATATATTTTACTATGCTATTGAATAGTCCACAATTGTTTATGCTAAAGTATACTTGTGATGTATGTATCCTTTTGTGAAGTGGAATATTTGAAAAACACATATCACTAAAGCCTCACAATTGCAAATAAGAATGCAATTTCCCTAAAGGATTCTAAATTTTATTATTAATGTAGTCCTGCATATCTTTTATCATGTTTCAAATAAGATTTTATATATTTATTATTTTTTTATCTCAGCCCTAGGCAAATGCAGTAAGAAATATAGGCATGAGTTTTAAAATTTACTTAGGATTTTATTAAAGTAAAACCAAAGGCTGAAATTGTTGGCTATAGTGGATATATTTTACTGGTTTACTGTTGTATTGGAACAAAAATAGAAAACAAAACAAATGAAGTTTGACTTTGAATACCACCTATTAAAATTAGTTAAGTTTATCAAACCTTCAAGTTGGATGATGCACCAATAACATACTAAATGATCACTACCAAAACCAAGTCTCCTGTTCACTAAATTTGAGAAGCATATAAATATCAAATAAATGTGAAGAAAGGGTCCACCTTTACTGTCAGTTAGATTATTCTTTGCCGTGTCAAAATATAACAACCCATCATCTTGATTCCATCTTCATTGAATCCAAACTTTATGAATTAGCATAAAACTTTGCAGTTTTCATAGAGTTGTTTCTCTAACAGTAGATATTTAAAAACCCTCTGTGGAAGTGTAAGTTGGAAATTGCCTGTTCAAAGAAATTTATGATTTTATTACAGCTGCATATTGACTATTCCTCTAGTAACCTGCAGGCAGAAAGTAACAGTTTATTTATTCAAACTGCAAATGAAATTGGGCAAGAAAAGCAATTAGCAAGAAACAAAAAAATAATGGAAAAACATCATAAAAGCAGTTCAGAATTTATGTGGGTTGTCAGATTGTTAGAAAAATAACACTTTAATTTTAAAAAGGTAGAAAACTATATACACTTTTTTCTTCAACAAACTGCCTAAACATAGATATAAATTTTTCAAACAAAGGCAATACTGAGAAATACCGGTATCATTTCCTAACTTTTCAAATAATTTAAAATTCTTCTAAATATAATTTTAAGTATTCTGTTTAAAATAGAAACTTTATAGTAAATGATATGGTTATTTCTTTAATTAGAGACACAAGGAATGTTTGACTATTCTGCTTTTTGAAATGTCAGTGACGGAATTTTTGCAACTGACAGATCTCACTAACATTTCACAAACCACCAAGATAATACATATATTTAGACAAAAAACTACAAAAATTACATCTATATTAATGGCCAGTTACAAGTTAATAGTGGTGCTATTTTCTGGGTTGCACTTATTTTGTGACATGAAAACATTTCTGAATCTGCCAGAAAACAAGTCATATATTATTGTACAGTTAATCCTTCTTAAAGTAATATTAGTCACTGAACTATCAACGCAAAAAACATTTAGTTGAAAAAATACAACTAGTTTGCTTAAAGCTTAATGCTGAGTATATTATTTACTGGATGCATACATTTACAACGAAGAAAACTTAAAGATTCTCTTAAAGATTTCCCAGATTACAGGCAAGACCAATTTACAACACAGCTAGATCAGTTTATTTAGGGCTATTTTATCTTATTTCTGTTTTCCTCAAAAAATTTAATAACATTAGAAATTCCGAAGAAAGTCTTCAGGAAAATGTCAAAATGTCTTGGCCTGGGAGTCAGGTAACTTGACAATCTCCTAGTCTCAGTTTTTTCCAAAACATACTGTGTGTTACAGCCCTATTGGAAACTCAAACTTTGCTCATATCTGTGTGAATTCTTTTTAAGATTTACCATATGCCTCACATTTAGGCATTTTTGTTCTTGATATTTTCTTTCCTCAGAAGTTCTACGTTTTGATTACCTTCTACCCGAACATCATATAAGAATTGGCCTAGGGCTTCCCTGGTGGCGCAGTGGTTGAGAGTCCGCCTGCCGATGCAGGGGACACGGGTTCGTGCCCCGGCCCGGGAGGGTCCCGCATGCCGCGGAGCGGCTGGACCCGTGAGCCGTGGCCACTGGGCCTGCGCGTCCGGAGCCTGTGCTTCGCGGCGGGAGAGGCCAGGGCGGTGAGAGGCCCGCGTACCGCAAAAAAAAAAAAAAAAAGAATTGGCCTAGATCCCAAACTTCTGTGAAATCTTTTAGCTACTCTGGGACTCACAAATAGCTTCTCCACTTATTCAATGAGCATATTGGTTACATATGTTTTCTTACATCATTGAAATAAAATGAATAAAATGAGATCTCTACCTGTACATGAGCACAGGCTAGTAGAAGCTGGTGGGAGAGGAGAGTCAGATAAAAAGTGTAAAGCATAATTAAAATGTATTAATACAGGTAATGTAATAGAAGTGTGAGCAAAATACTTTAGGATCACTTAAGAGAGAATATCTAATTGCATATGGGTGAATATGGGGACATTTGAAAATGGTTCAATGCCTGCTCATTTACCAGAAAACTTTCAAATTATCTACTCCTCAACAGACTTTCCAGCTGAAATCATTTCTTTCTCTGTGTATTCACAGAGTATAAAACATGTTTGTTGAATGAATCACAACGCGTATCAGTTTACAAATTACAACACAATTTCTATACTTCTATCACCAGAAATGTGAAACTGTCCATACATTTCTGCATTTGTGAGGTCTTTTATGCCCATCATTTGCTTCTGTCCCATGCTCTTTAGAAATCAGAAGAAGCTTTAAAGGAAAAAAGAGTAGAATGTGGTACTCAGTTCATTGTCCCTTTCACTGCAACTCTAGCTTAACTATCTTTCATGGATCCTTGCTATGGGTAATGTATCCGAAAATGGCCTGAAGGAAAAAGTAACTGCAGGATTTTGGTTCATTTTTTTGAGTGCTTTCCCAAACCTTTCTCCAAGATGTTATCCCCTCAAGTCATCTTTTTCATCAATTCTCCAGTGTCATGTGGTTGTTTCTTCTTTTTTCTTCATCTCTTCTTTTTTTTAAATTGAAGTATAGTTAACTTACAATATTATATTAGTTTCAGCTGTACAACCTAGTGATTCTATATTTTTATACTTTATATTCCATATAAAAGTATTATAAAGTACCAGCTACAGTCCCTGTGCTGTACATTACATCCTTGTAACATTTCTTTAATACCTAGCAGTTTGTACCTCTTAATCTCCTTCCCCTATCTTGCCCCTCTCCCCACACCTCTCCCCTCTGGTAACCATTAGTTTGTTCTCTGTATCTGTGAGACTGTTTCTGTTTTGTTATATTCCTTCATTTGTCTTATTTTTTAGATTCCACGTATAAGTGAAAGCATACAGTATTTGTCTTTCTCTGTCTGACTTATTTCACTAAGCATAATACCTTCCAGGTCCATCCATGTTGTCACAAATGGCAAAATTTCATTCTTTTTATAGCTAGTATATATATATCTCATATCCTCTTTATTCGTTCATCTGTTGATGGACACTGAGGTTGCTTCCATATCTTGGCTATTATAAAATGTGCTGCAGTGAACATTGGGATACATATATCTTTTCAAATTAGTGTCTTAATTTTGTTCAGATCTATACCCAGAAGTGGAATTTTTGGACCATATGTTAGTTCTATTACTAATATTTTGAGGAACTTCCAAACTGTTTTCCTATTTCTTATTTTAAATTTTTATTATTTTTATTTCTTAGTAGTAATGCATTGGTCTGATTTTAACTACTCTATCAGAAATGGAATAAGAAGTTCAAAAGAGCTTTGACTTTGGAGTCAGACAGATAAGGATTCATGTTCTATTATACTCCTTACTGGGAAAGTAACAATCTTTTTACAGATTTATATCCTTCATCTGTAGTGTACAAAATGTAATATAAAATTAAACATGTGGCTCAGTAAAAAAAATTCCAAATAAATATCAAATTTTCTTTAGAATAAAATATTGAATAAAATTCATAAAATACCATCAAATAATAGTTTAAAATTTTGTATTTTAATAGGAGACAACTTTCAGGTAAGGAAATTTGATAAAATAATCTATTCTATACATAATGCAATAAAATGGACAAGTAATTTCTTAAAAAATACAACTTTTATAAATGCAAGTAGCTCCAAGTATCAAATGTTTGGACTAAAGGAGTGATGTAGAATTTTTTTTTTCTAATACCATGCTGCTATTTTCCAAATGGCAGATGAAGTACTACTACTAATAATAATAATTCAGGGAAAAGATATGAATTAAGTATAGCAGTCAAATTCCATTACTCTTCAACTTCTTCTCTGAAAATGATCTGTATTCTTATCAGTATTACTATTCTATTGAAACACCATTCACTTTTCACTGAAAATATAACCATGCTTGATTTTCATATTATTTTGATGAGAAATGAATACTAACAATATTATAATATGCCATGAAAAATCTCTTAACACATGTATGTGCATGGATCTGCTTTCTACTTTAACTAAAATGAATTTGACAAAAACATTGTTGGATAAGACATGATTTGATCTATTTCTGTTTATATAATAATGTCACCACTCACATGACACATACAAACATTGATATATAGCTATAAAAGAGACATTTGTTTTCTTTAAATTTAATAAATTTAAATTATTAAATTTATAAATAATAAATTTAAATAAAAGAGACATTTGTTTTCTTTAAATTTGGGATAGAAATGTAGCATATTCTGAATCATTTCTATTTTGAATAAACATTATATAAGTTTGGCACTCTTTCATGGTGCTGACAAAGGAAATGTAATCATTTAAATAATTGTACAATAAATAAGTAGAGAAAGAATTTAATTAGAGAAAGAATTTAATTCATTGAAAGCTCTTGATTTTATTGAGTACTTATGAGTATTAAGTCTAAAATTTAATTTAATGTTCTTTTTCACAGTAATAGAACTAATAACAGAACATTTTATACCATCAATAAAAATCAGTTTTATTAAGTGGAAATAAAGATATTTTACACTATAATATTGATGAAGCAATTCTGAAAATGGCTTGTTTTTTTCATCTTTATGTTTAAAAAAACATCAGAGCATGGGATTTATGACATTAAGGCACTTTCTATTAATTCATTTGAATAGTCAAATGATAATTCTTTTCATCTATATTTGTATCTATGTACCACTACATCCCTCTTATAAATGTTTTAAATTGCATCATTTTAAATATGACTGCCCTTCATATAGTTCATAAATTCATCTATAATTGCCACATTCAAAAGTGAAGGGAGGCCACTCTATGCCATCTCATTTTCTCTGACTTCAGATTTGAACCTTTTTCCATTTTTGTGTATGATTTCCCAGAGCCATCTCCAAGTACCATTATTAAGCTGTTTTTCTAGTTAGTTTACTTACTTGTTTATTTATAGGTAAAGGAGTTACACCTCAAATGGATGCAATTCTGAGAGCCTGAACTTGAACTCAAGAGTGCCATCTCATCACTGATCACCTGACATGTTGCTTAGCATATTCTGAGTTTTTCTTTACTTACATAGAGGGATTACTTGTGGGAATTTTTTGTCTTTATAATGACATAAATTATGATGTAATTAGCTCTTTTTATGAGATATTGTGGTCCTTTCTCAGCTATGTCACTAGTGAGGAAAAACTAAAGAATGAATATGACATAATCCTTTCTGAAATTTTCTTCTTTTATATTCATAATTCCTCAACTTCTAATTGTCCTCTAAGTTCAGGCCAATCTATAGCACAGGCTGATTAATGCATTTCTCCTCAGTTTGAGGAGAGCCACTATTCTAATGTCATAGAATTTCTAGTATCTGAAATGTCTCTCAAGTTTACATTTTAATTTTAACTGCAAATTTAATCAATAGTCACTCTATAGTTCTAGCTGTTCATGATCCCAAATATAACAAACATTGCACGTGTACAGTAATCCTTTCTGCAAGAGATTCTTGTCAGTACAATTAGTACCTTTCCTGTCCTACCGTAGTTTTGGTGAGGGTTCATTAGATTTACTGTTTTGATGAGAAAAGAAAACCCTTCAGAGTATGTAGTACCCAAGAGGTTCTTTCTGCCACTCCTTCTGCCATTTCCTTACCTGCACCAGGGTTCTATTTAAATCAACTTATGTGTGTTAATATAAGCTCTACAGCAGCAAGATATTCATACTGCTCAGAGCCACATCTCCAGGACCTAGAAGAGTGCCTATTTATAGCAGAAACTTAAGGAGTTGTTGCTGATGAATAATTGTAGCACTTGTGAATTGATAATTAATTCTTTATGACAAATCTTCCATTGATATTTCAGAGAAGATATTTTGTCTAGCACTTCAAATAACATGAAATGACTATTCACCTTCTTTACAGCTGGAATACCAAGTAACAAGGAAGAAATTAGTCACCAAAGTCAACTTTAGTGCATGAAATGCTTGGCTTGTGTGTATTTAGTTTTAGAGAACCAGTGGGGTACATTTGGGTTTTCTGGTATCAAACTATATTAATTCCAAACATTGTAACAGTTCACTTAGTTTATTTCATTACACAAAAGAATTGAGCCTATGGAGTTTTCAATTAGCTCAAGTCTCTTTCTGCAATGTGTTGGTTTGAAAACATATCAAGCAACATCTGCTGGAAAGTTTTCTCCAAGCCATTTTAGACTTTTTAGAATTCCAAGATCACTTTTTTGAACAGTACTAAGAAAGCAAGTTGGATAACATAAAGGAAAGAGATTTCAGTGTTTCCTTTGATTTTTGTGGTTTTGAGAAAGAAAAAGGGAATAGGTCAAAGGAAAGAAGAAATGTCATCTTGAGGTGACTCTGGTTTTTAAAATGAGATAAAACTAACCATCTCCCAAGTGACATGGTCTCTTTATACTAAAATATGATCCAAGCAGCTGAGGTCAAAGAAGAGCTTAAGAAGGCAACAGACATGAGATTTTTCTGGTGTTGCAGGTGCTACCAGATTAGGTAAGGCCAGAGCAGCTGAGCTTTCAGTAGTAATTTAGACAAAAATTTTTAAAAATTAAGAGATCGTGTGCATGTGTGTGTGTTTAGTATCTCTTGCACAATATTCCAGTCTGTTGCAATGTCAAAGAAGTATGTCCCTGCTTCAAAGAGGGTTAACTCTAGTATTCATACTGATATATTCTCTAAACCACATAAAAAGAACCGTTGCTCCTTTAGGTAGAAAAAAAATTGCCCATTTAACTAATTCTGTCACTGTACTTTCACAATAACTTTCTTGCTTTCTTTTGTATTCACCTAGCCTATATTAGGTTTTATTTCATTCCCTTTCTTCTCTTAGGTTTCACAAATTTTTCTACTCTTATTCATGCCTTCATCATATTATTTTCTTTTCCCTTTCTTCCTTTTTTCCTGTCCATATTATTTTCCTCTCTTTTCAACTTTTTTCCATTTTTCCCAGATTTTATCATATTCATTTTCAAAATTTCCACTTTGTTATTTTTTATCTCTTGCCCTTCTAAGACACTCAGGAGTACCAGTTAAATAGAAGCAGAACATATTATATACATTCTCTAGAGGAGAAGCAAACTGTTGAATAAGGAAGTGGTTGAATTTAG
This sequence comes from Pseudorca crassidens, assembly GCF_039906515.1. Taxonomy (NCBI): domain Eukaryota; kingdom Metazoa; phylum Chordata; class Mammalia; order Artiodactyla; family Delphinidae; genus Pseudorca; species Pseudorca crassidens. Next base: position 91,601,324 of record NC_090297.1, read on the forward strand.
CAGTGAAATTATGAGGGATGCAAAAATAATGAGGTAGGCAAACACTGCATCTTCTCCTTTCCCAAGCATCTTTGCATCCCTGCCTTTCAAGACCAGCAAAATCTTGCATTCTTTTAACTTGCTAAATGTCATTTGGCAATTGATTACCAATCTGAGGCCATGTGTGTGTGTGTGTGTGTGTGTGTGTATATATATATATATATATATAATCTTTCATCCTAAGAATCTGGTAAACTGTATATTAATGAAGGAGTATTTATTGCTTTTGTTTTCTGTACAGACAAGTTTTGTTCTTCAAATTACCAAAATAGAACTTGAACTGGATGGACACTTCTTTAGAATATAGTTTCACTTTTCAAATGAGCTTTGCAAAACAACTCTTCAAGAAAACTGCTTATCCTTTGACCTCTACCCTTCTTTGTAATCACTAACTTCCTTCATGTATCAATTATAATTATTCCTTTGTAAACACTTTTGAATACCTCTTTTTTTCTTCCAGTTTTATTAAGATATAATTGACATACAGCACTTTATATGTTTAAGGTGTACAGCATAATGATTCTTGAATGGTCTTTCTTTTTGCTTTCTCCTTTACATTCACCTAAAGAAGAAACAACAACAGCAGCTGTGGTTAGACCCAATTATCCACTTACTCTACATACCTGCATCCATGGGGCTGAATTCATTTGGAAAAAACTTGTAGCTTTGATGATTGGATATACTTTAATGTTCTGAGCACAACTTCCAAAATAAACATAAAATTGACTTGAAATTTTATCACATTTTCTGAGTTTGTTGGCTCTCCCACTCACCAAAAGTATGTTCTTCTCTCCTCAAATATCCATTAACTCTATAATCTCCTGCTCCTCAACAAAAATGTCACCTCTCCTTAGACCCCTTCTTCCTCCATCAAATAAATTAGGTTCCTCACCACCTGCTGCCAAGTCATAATAAATTTACATTTTAGACCAGAAATGAAGAGTCTGATATTATCTCACTCATCTATTTGCTTAATTGTAATTGCCTGTCTTCTTCTCAGGTCTTTGGCATGCTAAGTGTGTGTGTGTGTGATCTCTTTCAAGCCTCAGAATAACCATATGATCTTGAATTTATTATCCTTATTTTTCAGGTGAAGAAAAGGAACTATAAGATCAGAGATAGAATTTAAACCTAGCACTGACTTTATAACATTTTAGTGTACTGTAATATTTCTTCCCAGGTAACCCACTAATGAATTGCAGTGTCCTAAAGTTTCTACATTGAGTAATACTAAAATATACAGCTTATACTATTAGGTAATTTTATCAAGTGAAATTATTAAAAAGCAGTTGATACATTACAGAGACATTATTTCTCTTTAAGGTATAAAAAATAAGCTAAACACAAAATGTCCTTGAAAAGTTCTCACAGTCTCACAAAGCTAATTCAAAATATAATAGCCCCTCTGCAGAATGTTAACAAAAAAAATTGAGAAAAAATTATATGTGGATACTTAAGAAGAGAGAACAGACTAAAAAGAAAGGGCCTAAATCTTAACTTTGAGTAGCTTCAACATTTAGTAAGACAATAGATGAATGAATTATGAAATAATCATCAGTACATGATAGTTATTCTTATTTTTATGTTCTGTAGAGAATTCAAGTACAAAGATCAATAGTATTTTTAAACTGTAGTTACATACCTGATCAATTTTAGTAATTTTTCCAAAGATATTTTTCCTTTAGCAAATTCACTAAAATTAAAAAGTCATTCTATAATGCATTGCCTAAACATATGCTTTCAAAATATAGTTACAAGGCTGAGGGAAGTGTTTCAGTATTCAAGAATGGTTCAAAATCTATGTTAAAAAAAGAGCTTTATTCTAATACATTAAAATAGAGAAATATCTTGTATGTATGTACAACTCAGGAATTCAGTAATTCCTCCATTCAAAAAGTAGTGGCATTAAATTTCTTTTTGATTAGAAATGAAAAAGAAGTTACAACTGACACCACAGAAATACAAAGGATCATAAAAGACTACTACAAACCACTATATGCCAATAAAATGGATAACACCAAAGAAATGGACAGATTCTTAGAAAGGTGTAAGCTTCTAAGACTGAACCAGGAAGAAATAGAAAATATGAACAGACCATTCATAAGTACTGAAATTGAAACAGTGATTAAAAAACTTCCAACAAACAAAAGTCCAGTGCCAGATGGCTTCACAGGCAAATTCTATGAAGAGAAGAGTTAAAACCTATCCTTCTGAAACTCTTCCAAAAAATTGCAGAGGAAAGAACACCCCCAAGCTCATTCTATGAGGCCACCATCACCCTGATACCAAAACCAGACAAAGACACCACAAAAAAAGAAAATTACCAGTATCAGTATCAGGCCAGTATCACTGATGAACATAGATGCAAAAAATACTCAGCAAAATATTAGCAAACTGAATCCAACAATACATTAAAAGGATCATCCACCATAATCAAGTGGGATTTATCCCAAGGATACAAGGACTCTTCACTATCTGCAAATCAATCAGTGTGATACAACACATTAACAAACTGAAGAATTAAAACCATTTGATCATCTCAATTGATACAGAAAAAGCTTTTGACAAAATTATGATAAGAGCTCTCCGGAAAGTGGGAAAAGAGGAAACTTACCTCAACGTAATAAAGGTCATATAGGATAAACCCACAACTAACATCATTCTCAACAGTGAAAAGTTGAAAGCATTCCCTCTAAGATCAGGAACAAGGCAAGGATGTACACTATCACCACTTTTATTTAACATTGTTTTGGAAGGTCTAGCTACAGCAATCACAGAAGAAAAAGAAATAAAAGTGATCCAAACTGGAAAAGAAGAAGTAAAGCTGTCACTGTTTGCAGATGACATGATACTATACATAGAATATCCTAAAGAGGTTACCAGAAAACTATTATACTAGAGTTCATCAATGAATTTGGTAAAGTTGTAGGATACAACATTAATACACAGAAATCTCTTGCATTCCTACACACTAACAACAAAAGATCAGAAAGAGAAATCAAGGAAAAAATCCCATTTACCATTGCATTGAAGAGAATAAAATACCTAGGAATAAACCTACCTAAGGACAAAAAAGAACTTTACTCTGATAACTATAAGTTGCTGATGAAAGAAATCAGAGACGACACAAACAGATGGAAGGATATACTGTGTTCTTGGACTGGAAGAATCAATATTGTCAAAATGAATATACTACTCCAGGCAATCTACAGAGTCAATGCAATCCCTATCAAACTACCAATGGCATTTTCACAGAACTAGAACAAAAAATTCTAAAATTTATATGGAAACACAAAAGACCTTGAATAGACAAAGCAATCCTGAGAAAGAAAAACGGAGCTGGAGGAATCATGCTCCCTGACTTCAGACTATCCTACAAAGCTACAGTAATCAAAACAATATGGTACTGGCACTAAAACAGAAATATAGATCAATGGAACAGGGTAGATAGTTCAGAAATAAACTCATTTACCTATGGTCAACTAATCTATGACAAAGGAGGTAAGAATATACAATGGAGAGAAAACAGTCTCTTCAATAGTGGTGTTGGGAAAACTGGACAGCTACATGTAAAAAAAATGAAATTAGAATGCTCCCTAACACCATACACAAAAATAAACTCGAAATGGACCAAAGACCTAAATGTAAGGCCAGACACTATAAAACTCAGAGAGGAAAACATAGGCAGAACACTCTTTGACATAAATTGCAGAAATTCCACATGCCGCAGAGTGGCTGGGCCATGAGCCATGGCCACTGAGCCTGCACATCTGGAGCCTGTGTTCCGCAATGGGAGAGGTCACAGCAGTGAGAGGCCTGTATACCACAAAAAAAAAAAAAATGCAGAAATATCTTTTTTAATCTACCTCATAGACTAATGAAAATAAAAACAAAAATAAACAAATGGGACCTAATTAAACTTAAAAGCTTCTGCACAGCAAAGGAAACCATAAACAAATGGAGAAAATATTTGCAAATGAAGCGACTGACAACGGATTCATTTCTAAAATATACAAACAGCTCATGCAGCTCTATGTCAAAAAAACGAACAACCCAACCAAAAAATGGGCAGAAGATCTAAATAGACATTTCTCCAAAGAAGACATAAAAATGGCCAAAAGCACATAAAAAGATGCTCAACATCACTAATTATCAGTGAATTGCAAATCAAAACTACAACGAATTATCACCTCACACTGGTCAGAACGACCATTACCAAAATGTCTACAAACATGAATTCCAGGCTTGGGTCTCTTCCCTCCTCTGTCACTAAGCTGCCCCAGAGCCCAATGGGAAGGTGACCTCACTGAGGCTGGAGGCTCTGGAGGGACCCCACCGGCTGAAGCTGCAATCGTCCTTGGGACCACGGGCCAGTTGTTTCAACAAGTAACTTAAAGATAAAATGGAAAAACAAGAAGGTTTGTGCCTGAGATCATGTTGATGTGAATCCAGGGATGGTCACCGTGGGCCAGTTCCCTGAAACCTGGATCTTAAAGGCCACCTTTGGGCTTCCCTGGTGGCGCAGTGGTTGAGAGTCTGCCTGCCGATGCAGGGGACATGGGTTCGTGCCCCAGTCTGGGAAGATTCCACATGCTGCAGAGCAGCTGGACCCGTGAGCCATGGCCACTGAGCCTGCGCATCTGGAGCCTGTGCTCTGCAACGGGAGAGGCCACAACAGTGAGAGGCCCACGCACCACAAAAAAAAAAAAAAAAAAAGTCACCTTTATTCATAAAAAGAAAGGATTTTTCCATTTGGAGGTCAACATGTCAGAGTACATTTCCTGAAATTGGAGCCGGTTCCAGGGAAGTTGACCACTGTATATCTCTCAAAGTACAGCTGTAAAGCATCTCTGTCAAACATCAGTCTATAGATGAGGAAATACACACTGAGGCACAGAGAGGTTAAGTTGCTTGCTCAAAGTCACATAGACACCATGTGGCTGACAGGGTCTTGGTGCTCTGGCCAGCTGTCAGGCCTGAGTCTCTGAGGTGGGAGAGCCAACTTAAGGACATTGGACCACCAGAGACCTCCAGGCCCCAAGTAATATCAATCAGCGAGAGCTTGCCCAGAAATCTCCATCTCAAAGCTAAGACCCAACTCCACTCAACAACCAGCAAGCTACAGTGCTGGACACCTCATGCCAAACAACTAGCAAGACAGGAACATAACCCCACTCATTAGGAGAGAGCCTGCCTAAAATCATAAGAAATTCACAGACAATCGAAAACATATCACTGGATGCACTCCTGCCCATCAGAAAGACATGATCCATCCTCATGCACCAGAACACAGGCACCAGTCCGCTCCACCAGGAAGCCTAAACAACCCACTGATCCAACCTTAGTCACTGGGGACAGACACAAAAAACAATGGGAACTACAAACCTGCAGCCTGTGAAAAAGAGACCCCACACAGTCAGTTAAGCAAAATGAGAAGACAGAGAAATACACAGCAGATGAAGGAGCAAAGTAAAAACCCAACAGACCAAGCAAATGCGGAGGAAAAAGGCAGTCTACCTGAAAAAAGAATTCAGGGTAGTGATAGCAAAGTGTTACAAAATCTTGGAAATAGAATGAAGAAAATAAAAGAAACGTTTAACAAGGACCTAGAAGAACTAAAGAGCAAACAAACAATGATGAACAACACAATAAATGAAATTAAAAATTCTCTAGAAGGAATCAATTGCAGAATAACTGAGGCAGAAGAACGGATAAGTGACCTGGAAGAAAAAATAGTGGAAATAACTACCACAGAGCAGAATAAAGAAAAAAGAATGGAAGAATTGAGGACAGTCTCAGAGACCTCTGGGACAACATTAAACACACCAACATTTGAATTACAGGGGTCCCACAAGAAGAGAAAAAGAAAAGAACTGAGAAAATATTTGAAGAGATTATAGTTGAAAACTTCCCTAATATGGGAAAGGAAATAGTCAAGTCCAGGAAGTGCAGAGAGTCCCATACAGGATAAATCCCAGGAGAAACACACAAAGAGGCATATTAATCAAACTATCAAAAACTAAATTCAAAGAAAAAAATATTAAAAGCAGCAAGGGAAAAGCAACAAATAACATACAAGGGAATCCTCATAAGGTTAACAGCTGATCTTTCAGCATAAACTCTGCAAGCCAGAAGACAGTGGCAGGACATATTTAAAGTGATGAAAGGGAAAAACCTACAAACAAGATTACTCTACCCAGCAAGCATCTCATTCAGATTCAGTGGAGAAATTAAAACCTTTACAGGCAAGCAAAAGCTAAGAGAATTCAGCACCACTAAACCAGCTTTACAACAAATGCTAAAGGAACTTCTCTAGGCAGGAAAAAAAAGTGAAGGAAAAGACCTACAATAATAAACCCAGAACAATTAAGAAAATGGTAATAGGAACATACATATTGATAATTACCTTAAATGTAAATGCTTTAAATGGTCCAACCAAAAGACACAGACTGGCTGAATGGATACAAAAACAGGACCAAATATATGCTGTCTACAAGAGACCCACCTCACACTTAGGGATGCATACAGACTGAAAGTAAGGGGATGGAAAAAGATATTCCATGCAAATGAAAATCAAAATAAAGCTGGAGTAACAATTCTCATATCAGACAAAATAGACTTGAAAATAAAGACTATTAGAAGAGACAAAGAAGGACACTACATAATGATCAAGGAATCAATCCAAGAAGAAGATATAACAATTGTAAAATATATGCACCTTACATAGGAGCACCTTAATACATATGGCAAATGCTAACAGCCATAAAAGGGGAAATCAACAGTAACACAACAATAGTAGGGGACTTTAATACCCCACTTTCACGAATGTACAGATCAACCAAAATGAAGATTAAGTAAATACAAACTTTAAGTGACACATTAAACAAGATAGACTTAATTGGTATTTATAGGTCATTCCATTCAAAAACAACAGAATATCCTTTCTTTTCAAGTGCTCATGGAACATTCACCAGGATAGATTATATCTTTGATCACAAATAAAGCCTTGGTAAATTTAAGAAATTTGAAATCGTTTCAAGTATCTTTTCTGACCACAATGCTATGAGACTAGATATCAATTACAGGAAAACACTGTAAAAAATGCAAACACATGAAGGCTAAACAATACACTACTAAATAACCAAGAGATCACTGAAGAAATCAAAGAGGAAATCAAAAAATACTTAGAAACAAGTGACAATGAAACATGACAACCCAAAACCTATGGGATGCAGCAAAAGCGATTTCAAGCAGGAAGTTTATAGCAATACAATCCTAACTCAAGAAACAAGAAAAATCTCAAATAAACAACCTAACCTTACACGTAAAGAAATTAGAGAAAGAAGAACGAAAAACCCCAAAGTTAGCAGAAGGAAAAAAATCATAAAGATCAGATCAGAAAAAAATGAAAAATAAATGAAGGAAATGATAGCAAAGATCAAGAAAACTAAAAGCTTGTTTTTTGGGAAGAAAAACAAAATTGATAAATCATTAGCCAGATTCATCAATACAAGAAGGGAAAAGACTCAAATCAACAGAACTAGAAATGAAAAAGGAGAAGTAACAACTGACACTGCAGAAATACAAATGATCATGAGAGATTTCTACAAGCAGCTATATGCCAATAAAATAGACAACCTGGAAGAAATGGACAAATTCTTAGAAAAACACAACCTTCTGACACTGAACCAGGAAGAAATAGAAAATATAAACAGACCAATCACAAGCAGTGAAATTAAAACTGTGTTTAAAAATCTTCCATTAAACAAAAGCCCAGGACCAGATGGCTTCATAGGTGAATTCTATCAAACATTTAGAGAAGAGCTAACACCTATCCTTCTCAAACTCTTCCAAATATAGCAGAGGGAGAAACACTCCCAAACTCATTCTACGAGGCCACCTTCACACTGATACCCAAACCAGACAGAGATGTCACAAGAAAAAAAAACTATAGGCCAATATCACTGATGAACATACAGGCAAAAATCCTCAAATAAATACTAGCAAACAGAATACGAGAGCACGTTAAAAGGATAATACACTATGATCAACTGGGATTTATCCCAGGAATGCAAGGATTCTTTAATATATGCAAATCAATCAATGTGATACACAATATTAACAAATTGAAGGATAAAAACCGTATGATCATCTCAACAAACGCAGAAAAAGCTTTTGACAAAATTCAACACCCATTTATGATAAAAACCCTCCAGAAAGTAGGCATAGAGGGAACTTTCCTCAACATAATAAAGGCCAAATATGACAAATCCACAGTCAACATCCTTCTCAATAGTGAAAAACTGAATTCATTTCCACTAAGATCAGGAACAAGACAAGGTTGCTCACTCTCACCACTGTTATTCAACATAGTTTTGGAAGTTTTAGCCACAACAATCAGAGACAAAAAAGAAATAAAAGGAATCCAAATTTGAAAAGAAGTAGATAATCTGTCACTGTTTTCAGATGACATGATACTATACATAGAGAATCCTGAAGATGCTACCAGAAAACTACGGAATTAATCAATGAATGTGGTAAAGTAGCAGGGTACAAAATTAATGCACAGAAATCTCTGGCATTCCTATATACTAATGATGAAAAATCTGAAAGTGAAATCAAGAAAACACTCCCATTTACCACTGCAACAAAAAGAATAAAATATCTAGGAATATACCTACCTAAGGAGTCAAAGACCTGTATGCAGAAAATTATAAGACACTTATGAAAGAAATTAAAGATAATAAAAACAGATGGTGGGATATACCATGTTTTTGGATTGGAAGAATCAACATTGTGAAAATGACTATACTACCCAAAGCAATCTACAGATTCAGTGCAATCCCTATCAAACTACCAATGGCATTTTTCACAGAACTAGAACAAAAAGTTCACAATTTGTATGGAAACACAAAAGACCCCAAATAGCCAAAGCATTCTTGAGAAAGAAAAACAGAGCTGGAAGTATCAGGCCCCTTGTCTTCAGACTATAGTACAAAGCTATAATAATCAAGACATTATGGTACTGGCACAAAAACAGAAATATAGATCAGTGGAACAGGATAGAAAGCCCAGAGATAAACCCATGCACATATGATCACCTTATCTTTGATACAGGAGGCAAAAATATACAATGGAGAAAAGACAACCTCTTCAATAAATGGTGCTGGGAAAACTGGACAGCTACATGAGAAAGAATGAAATTAGAACACTCCCTAACACCGTACACAAAAATAAACTCAAAATGGATTAAAGACCTAAATGTAAAGCCCGCCACTATAAAACGCTTAGAGGAAAACATAGGCAGAACACTCTATGACATAAATCACAGCAAGATCCTCTTTGACCCACCTCCTAGAGAAATGGAAGTAAAAACAAAAATAAACAAATGGGACCTAATGAAACTTAAAAGCTTTTGCAGAGCAAAGGAAACCATAAATAAGATGAAAAAACAACCCTCAGAATGGGAGAGAATATTTGCAAATGAAGCAACTGACAAAGGATTAATCTCCAAAATATACAAGCAGCTCATGCAGCTCAATATCAAAAAAACAAACAACCCAATCCAAAAATGGGCAGAAGACCTAAATAGACATTTCTCCAAGGAAGATATACAGATTGGCAAAAAAATTGAATCACAGATTTAGAAAACAAACTTATGTTTACCAGAGGGAAAGTGGGGGGAGTGGGGGAGGGAGGAATAAGTTGGGAGATTGGGATTGACATACTGCTATATATAAAATATCAACAGATAACTAATAAGGACCTACTATATAGCTCTGGGAACTCTACTCAATACTCCGTAATTACCATATGGGAAAGAATCTAAAAAACAGTAGATATATGTATATATATATAACTGATACACTTTGCTGTACAGCCGAAACTAAATACAGCATTGTAGATCAACTATACTCCAATAAAATTTTTTTAAATAGCAAAAAAAATAAAGTTCCTTTTGAGGAAATCAATGTTTTAACATATAATATTCTCATATATAATAATCACTTGTGAACCTAATAGTTGTAGATTCATCTAAATTTATTTAAAAATTACATACTAAAACACTTGGTTTAATTTCAGATGACAAGATTTTTGATCTGGACACAGTGACTAAATATATAAGTATAAATTAGTTACTTAATCTTTCTGGGCTTCAATTTCCTCATTGGTAATATTAAGCTAATAATACCTACTTTATAGAATTGGGAAAATTGGATGAGATAGAATTTGTGAGAACAACCAACACAGTCAGACTCATATACAAAGACCAATGTCTAATATTCAGCTTGAAAACTCTCCCTGATTAATTTCTGCCAGCTCTATGAATTGAAATGCATCAACATTTTTGAAATAGTTTTCTTTCCATTTGTTGATTTCTCCTGGGAAGATATGAAACATATTACTGATCATTTTACAGAATTTGCAGAACGTATTACATTTGTAATTATCTTAATAAAGCTTTGTACCTCACAAACAAATACTGCAATGGCTGGCTTCTACCCAGACTAAATGTTGTAGCTAAACAAACTAAAAACAGTGAGTAAGTTCAATATGGAAGGAAGGAAAGTCAAGCCCATAGGTAGGGTATTGTGTAAATACTAAACAAATATAGAAGACAGCTGGATTTAATTAAATCTGAGAGTCCCACTTTGATCTAAAATGCCCCATACAGACTGAGCAGGCTGATTGGATCAATCATGGCTCTTACTTTTGATTAAATTTAACTTCTCTACATAGATGCAATTGAAAACAATCCATGCAGGTAAAATAGGGGACAATTAACACATAGGTGACCAAAGTTTCATGCTTATACATACAGATATACAATATTATTCACCCTGTCAATAAGCTTAAGCTTACAACTTTAATTTATAGCTTGCATATTTTATATAGCAATAAAAGGAACATTCATGGCAGACATAAATTTTATCAATAGTAGCAGCAAATCATCTGAGAAACAAACTTGAGGTCCCAAACTCCACTATGATGGACACAAATAGGATTAGCTGTCCATCACCTATTTTTAAGGTCTTCTTTTCCTCTTATCTATACATTTCCTATGGATCCTCTTTGTAAGTAAAAGTTGATCTGCTACTCTCTTCCAGGGAGTGGGGAGTGGGGCGTGCATATTCTGACTCAAACTAAGCCACTCGGTGTATCTTTCCTTGAATTTTTCACTGAGAAGCAGAGAGAGTTTGGTCATTCTCTCTATGTTGGCTGAGCATGGGTTTGACGGATTAGTCAGATGCTTGGTAACAAAAAAAATTCCAAATCTTATTTAACAAATTAAAGATATATGTTCACTCACATCAAAGTCATTGTTTTTAAGTGGTTGCGGCTCAGGGAGCAGGCAACTTTCCTATTGCCACATGTAGTATATGTTCCTAGAATCTTTCTTCCTTCCCAGGATCTTTCATATGTATGTTTAAGACTGCCTTGGTGGCATCTTGCTGATAGCTGGAAGTAAAGTCAGAAAGACTTTAAGTAGATACTCCCATCATTACCTGTCTAAGCCTTTATGTTATATCTGACTTGTGTTCATAGCCCAGTGGTGAGAATTAGCCACATGATCTTACCAAGATATAAGGGAGACTGGACAATGTTTAACAGTGAGGCGGAGAGAAGAAAAGGGTTTGCTGAATATCTAACCCATTTCTACCACAGAACATACAACTTGAATATCCTTGGTGGATATGTTTCCCACAAGGTGTTAAATAAATAAAACTGACATACTGCAAAATCAGGGAACAGTCCAAAAAGACTGCTCTCACTTGTGATAGCAATTGCAAGTTCAAGGGTACCCCAAACTATTCTTATGTTTAATAATTTTCTAGAAAGACTTGCAGTGAACACTGAAAGCTGTTATAATCATAGTTAAGGTTTCTTATGGCTAAAAGATAAATGTTTCAGTCAGCCAAAGGAAGAGGCAGATAGGGCAACGTCCAGAAAAGTTCCAAATGTAGATCTTCTATGTTTGGAGTCATGGACAGTGTTAGGTCCCTGATATTAATGTATGATAATATGGACAGAATATTGCCAACTAGAGAAGCTTACCTGAATTTTGAGTCTAGAGTCTTTATTGGGACTCAATCACATAAACAAGGTAGACTTCTCAAGTGAGTAATCTCAGCCTCCAGTCCTTCAGGAGGTCAAACTCATACCATGTGAACCAAAGCCTTCACCCTAAACCATATCATTAGATTATTGCCAGTATCATTCTAAATTACCTTGTTAAAATAACGAAGTGACCCAAGCCCACAGGCAAATAAAATTACTCTAACAAGCACTTTCCAAAGGCTTAGAGATCACCTCCCAGAACCCAAGGGCAAAGGCCAAACCACTCTTTGGGGCAAGTTAAATTCTTTACTATACACATATAAACACAGCTTTAATATTAGAGAGATTAGTGACAGTACGTAAGCTCCTGTTTCCAAACTTTCCTAAAATCCAAATTTCTTTCCACAGTTTATTTCAACCATTCTTTAAAATTGGTAATGCCATACTTTCCTTCATATAGTCATGTTTGCACATCTCAAGCTAGATATTGCATGTGTCTTATCTAAGCACTTATGTTTACCAATACACTTTTGTTTCATGGTCATAAAAATAAGTGGTTTCTGTAACAGCAGCTCTACCAATTCAAATACTTGGCATGACAACCACAATGATAAGAGAGAAAAAGTAATTTCCAAGGCATGGGATGTACTGAAGGAAGCAAAAACCTGATTATGAGAACGCCTAAATACTTCAGGTAAGGAGGGATGGAGAAAGGTTAGTAACATTTTATAAAGTACCTTCTCTATGGTAGTGGTTTTATATTAAATTATTTTATTTAAAATTCACAACAGCCACAGACTTCTAATACTTTTATTTAACAGAGAAAATATTGATATACAAGACCTTGGAAATTTGCATAGGCCATTGAATTAATTTGCAAGCAATGGTAACATATTTCAACAGTGTTCTTATTGGCTAACAAATCCTGCTATATTGCTATGTAATGTTGTTTTTAAAGAAACATTTACTATCCAGCCTATAACTTTGGGATTATTTTTTCAAAATCATGAAAATAGAAAATATAGAAAAATCATTTTTAATTCCAGGTACAATTAGTAGAACACTTAAATTTGAACAAAATCAACTAAATATATTGAAAATTTGATATTTTTCTTTTTTAACAAGGGTAGCATTTATCTCTTAGGATCACCACCAATTTTTTATAATAGATTTGTTTATCATTTTAATACTGTATAAGTATGAAGTTAACTCTCTTTTCCTCAGTTTTCACATTTGCATAATGGGAATGGTAACAGTGTTATTTGGAAGATTAAATGAATTGAAATATGTAAAGCTCTTATAAGAGTTACCAGCATATAGTGAGCCTTATATTGTGCTTAATCATTATTATAACTACAATTATATTACTTTTTTCTATTTTGTATAAATATATCAATAAAATTTCAGAGTCTCTAAAGTTTCCTCTATTTTTTCATGGACATCTTGGCATTTACATTCTAAATTTGCAACTTAAGAGTATTTTCTGACAGCAGTTGCTCACAAAGTGTGCAAATTCACAAAGACTATTTTGACAAAGAACTGGTGTCATATCGTAAAATCAGCAACAATAATGTTTTAAGTAATGATTTAAATTCTCTGTGATCAGTTTGACTTTACATGAAGATACAAACATAAAACTAGGGGAAACTTTTTAAAATATAATAAAATATGAAGCTAATAACAATGAAAGAAATGCCTGAAATAAATAGAACAATTAAACTGTGTAGGAAAGTCAGTAATGTTTGTCTATGTTAAGCTAAAGCTTTTTTAATAGCATATAATGGAACATTAAGAAATAAGACAGGGGCTTCCCTGGTGGCGCAGTGGTTAAGAGTCCGCCTGCCAATGCAGGGGACACAGGTTCATGCCCTGGTCTGGGAAGATCCCATATGCCGTGGAGCAGCTAGGCCCATGAGCCATGGCCGCTGAGCCTGCGCGTCCGGAGCCTGTGCTCCGCAACAGGAGAGGCCACAACAGTGAGAGGCCTGCGTACCGCAAAAAAAAATTAAAAAAAAAAAATAAGACAAAGTTAGTTTAATAAACTTGCAAACATAAAAATAAAAGTCATTAAGATAAAGTTCAAATTGTATGACAGGAATAGACTGAATAAAATACACTTAATCATATGGTCGATTGAGATATCAGTGGAAGTTGATAGTAAGGGGCAATATAATTTGAAAGTAAATTGTTTATAATAAGAAAGTGTTAACTTTTATTTATTTATTTATTTTTTTGGCTGCGTTGGGTCTTCATTGCTGCGTGCAGACTTTCTCTCTAGTTGAAGCGAGTGGGGGCTACTCTGTTTTGGTGTGAGGGCTTCTCATTGCGGTGGCTTCTTTTGTTGAGGCACTTGGGCTCTAGGGCACACGGGTTTCGGTAGTTGTGGCTTGTGGGCTTTAGAGCATAGGCTCAGTAGTTGTGGCACACGGGCTTAGTTGCCCCACAGCATGTGGGATCTTCCCAGACCAGGAGTCGAACTGTGTCCCCTGCATTGGCAGGCAGATGCTTAACCACTGTACCACCAGGGAAGTCCCCAAGAAAGTGTTAACTTTTAATGAGCTGATCTCTTTGAAGGGACTAAAAATTAAGCTAGATTTGCAGAGTTTTTATCTATGTTTTTCTTTATGCTTCAAAGGTATGACTGATATTTAAACTTTTTTATTATGTAATATATTTTGTATCTAAATAACTCAGAATACTTTAGTATATTTACATTAATCACACATTAGTTCTAAAGGGAAGTAAACAACTGTTTGTCATAATTATTTAGAATATATTAATGCAAATTGCTTTACCTTGCATACTTAGTTTTCAAAGAATCACATATACTTAATAGAAATTTTATATACCAAATCTGTTACTGCATTTTAACTAAGCTAACAAATAGTTTTTGAGCTCAACTCACCAGGGTATACTGGGGTAGGCCCACTGCTCAACAAAGAGCCCAGTTTGAGTCTTAGTATAGCTAATCAGGATGAAAATCATATTTCAGGGAGTACTGATTTCCTAGGGATTACAGGGCCTGTTCTTAAAACAGTGACTCCAGGGAAACACTGAGAAATATAGAAAATGAGAGTTAAAAGAAATGGATTAGGAAAACTATAAACAAAGTGTCAGAAAGAACAGTCAGCTTCAAAATTATCTGAAAAAAGGGCAATTAGGCACAGTAAGATTATTTTGAACATAGAATTAATGAGTAATTTTTTAAAAAAATCACTTAGTTCAGTATTGAAGAGTAGAAAAGAAAGTGTTATATATAACATACATATTCCTTTCACAACTTTAAAAATAGAAGTAATTATTGAGAATTTATTCAATATTACTGTTATTTCCATTACCTTAGGAAAGAATGTTTACCAAGAAGAGCCTTTGTCAGCTGTGCTAGAACTTGGAAGATCAAAAGGAGAATTCCAAAGGCCCACCTCTGATTTCCAGCAGAATTGTTTGGCATAACTGAACCAATCATCTTTTAGCAAGATAGTGACTTTTAAAAGACATATACATCAAATTTAAATAAGAAGAGAGGCAAGACCTCCAGGAGGAAGGAGAATATAAAAGAAGGAAAGAAAAGAAGTCCCTATGTATTTTATTTTAAAAAGTCAGAGTCTATCATTTATAATATTGTTAAGATTTGTCAAAGAAAATTTGCAGCAGACAAGTTAAACAGTCAAGGAAAACATTCAAGACTATTGCAAGAGGGGAGAGAGACTGAATCAACCTCACTAAAACAAACACTGGGAGAGTTTTTCAGCACTAGGTTGAACCAGTGGAAAGTACTGGAGGACAGTAGGGGAGAGGTTGGTCAATGTGATTAGGTCATCTGTGTTTGCTAATTGACACTTCCTAGAAGTTAGGTTCCTACCTGCACATGGAGACTGGGAGACAGAGGCATTATCTTTCTTGATGATTACATTAGGTGTGGCTTTCAGATCTTCCAGAAAGACAAGTTCTAAAGTAGAACTGGCAAGAGGCTGGGAGAAGATTTACCTCTTAAAGGAACAGGAGAAATAATTTATAATGGCAAGTTTAAATGCTCTAAGAAGAGGGAGGTCAGGGGTCTGGAAAAAAACTATCTAAAGCTTAGTCAAGCTGAGGGGAATGTCAAGGCTATCTTAGTGAGAGTTATAGGTTCTTACCTCTGTCAATATATCTCATTAAATGATCCCACTCCATTTGTATTACTCTTTTTTCTCTCTGTCATTTGGTTTTCTCTTGCCTTTGAGATATTGTAAGTGTTCTTTGTTTTCTCTTCTCAGTTCTTTCTTTTCTACTGGTGTTCAATCTTAGTGACTCCCCAAAACCAGTCTATTTATCTATTCACTGGTAGCTCTTCCTCTTGATATGAAACATTAATTGCTTCACTAAGAATGCATCTAGTATTCAAGCTTTTATTCAGACAAACATAAGATAATCAAAGACATTGAAACAACATTAAAAGAAAATTAAAGACATGAAAAACAATGGCAATAAAAACAACTGATCCCAGAACACAAAATCTTTAATGAACATCATCTCCTCTTTGACTGACATTAGATATTTCATATTCTACAATATAGTTTTAATTATATGGGCTGCAGTACATAAAACTTTTCATAAGGATCCCACACAAAGATATTGTAAACATTAAAGTACTTTTAAAATATATTGCCTTTTAAGTAAAGTTTTATTTTAAGTACTTTATGAAATAGTAAATGTGTTTTATATACCTACATTCAATCATTCAAGCATTGAAGACATAAACTTAGCATGTATATTGCAATACATACCATTAATGGGTAAGTGATAGATTTGTATTTTTAAAGTGCATTACCAGTTTGATGACATAGATTTATTTAAGGTTGGATGAAAACATTACATTTCCATGGAAACTCTAATCTTAAAATCTAGATCATCTCACATAGATTATAATGTTTGAAGACCTGTTTTAAGTATTCAGCACATGTTAGTTTATAAACAGTAAGTAGAGATGTTGTAATAGAATATAAAACAATCAATCTGTGAAAAGAGAAAAAGGATATAAAGAAAATTTAAGCTTCCCATATCAATGTCTGATATATTTTTATAAAAATTGATGAAAGAAGTGATATATTAATGATTGGGAATATCAAAACTCAACAGATAATTTTTAAGTAATTTCCTCCATACCATCCTATGCAAAAATATAAGTTAAATAATGTCACATTTATTTACACCTATTCATAGCATATGAGTAAGTTGATAGATATTATATGCATTATATTTTACATGTATAATTATAAGCACTCCATTATTAAGGCAGGCAATCTTTATACAAATAATTCCTTTGTTCCAGAAATTGTATTTATACATTGGATACACTCTGAAATAGTTGAAAACTATTTTATATCAATAATAGAAATGGTAAACTTTCTAAAGACTTCATTTTTACTTATTGAGCAATAAAGAATGGGGACGTCTTATATGGTCATGTCTCGTGAGGCATCTCACAAAGGTTACAGTCTATTTCTGTTATTGAAGTTTTGTGGAGATAAATACTTGTGCTCCTTTCAAAGTCCTAGATAGATAAGTACGTCTGTCAAGTTCTAGTCAGAATCTGGGAGAATAAAGCATGACACATTCTTTCAGTGTATGCCCTCTATTTTCTTTTCTTTAAGTATTCTTTATGTGAAGCCTGGATGTAAACTGTATAGACATTCTCAATGGCTGACTATAGTCAGATTGCCAGTAACAGAACAATGCAACTATTTCTCCCTCTAACATTTGCACACATTTAGTAAAGCAAGCTCTACTTTCATAACTGTCTGATTCTAGAACAATGTTCTCAAAATATTGTTTATGACTAGTTATATAATAAGGAACTAAGATTAATATTAAAAATGTGGATTCTAGGCCCCCACTGGAGTCTTACTGAATCTTGAGGATAGGGCAAAGGAATTAGAATTTCTTTGTTAAGAAAAAATTGCAGAGTGTTGTTGTTGTTGTTGTTATTCTATTTATTTATTTATTTAATTTTTTAAGTTAAATTTTGATGACACACAAATTTATACACGTTCCTTAAAAATGATTTCTCCAAATCATTTATTACATGTTAACCCCTTCCTATGGCAACTTATCATAGATCCATTATGCACAATGAGTAAAATACTGATTGATACTATTTGTTTCTCCTAGCTAAATGGACACTGGTTTAAAGATTTGTTTTATTAATTGCTCCAGTTGAAAGAGCTCAGATTTTGAAACCCAGAAAAAAATAAAATAAAATCTCAGTTCTTCCCATATCAATTTTGATTTGGGAAATTCACTGACTCTCTTTAATATTCTTATTTTTGAAGTGGAAATTATATACCATAAATTAGACTTGTAATAGCATACTAAGTAAATAGCAGAGAGTGTCATACATAATAGATACATACTAATAACTCACTATTTTTATTCACTGAGGAGTGAAAATTGTCCTTGTTCTTCTAGGTTTCATGATTGATGGTAAAGTTTAGGGAAGGACACAGAGAGTTACACACCAAGCTATACTACATAAAAGAAGCTGTTCAGTTGCTGCTATAAAATTCCATGGGCTCATAGAGTGGAAGTGGAGTGATAACAATATATTTTATTTAAGTCACATATGATATAACAATTAAATTTGATATTTGAGCCAGGCATCAGAGCCTTGATAGATATGAACAAAGGAGAAGGATGAAGGTGATAAAGAACAGCATAAACTAAGCCAGAAGAGGTGAACAAATACATTATGCTTAAGAAGAATGCTAAGTAGTTCAGTGTAACTGGAAGAAAAAGACATGTTAGGGAGTGGTAGAAAACATTAAAAAGAATATAACATCCTAGGGATTTTTAGCTTTAAAATAGTGTAGGATATATATTTTTAATGATTTTATGCATGGAAGCTTCCAAATCTTAGCAGTGTTTGAGAATTACAACTCTGGTGGCAGTGGGAAAGATGATATACAGTAGGAAAGACCTAAGGCAAATATGTAGCCTGAAACAGAATTCTGGATACCTCCCTTACTTTTAGCCCCACACCCATATTTCAGCTGATTTTAACATTTAAATAAATCCAGCATCTTAGCAATCTATTCTTCTTCACCAGTCCTACCAAGTGAATCTAAGTCAACATAAGTCATTTGAATGTAAACCAACTGGCTATAGGCCTATTAAAATTAGACTTAAATTTAGATTAAATTTAGATTAAACTTAAATTTAGATTAAATTAGACTTAAATTTAGATTAAATTTAGCCTAATTTTACGCATTAGCCTTCTAATGGATACATCTGCATCTACTCTTCCTGTCTCTAATCATTCCTGCACTGCATCTGGTTGACTATTTGTATATAAAATAATCATATCTCACACTCATACTCACCTACACACCAACAGCCACACATCCACAATAAACATCTATTTTAAAATCACTCACGGGTTCCCACTGTTCTTTAATTTGGTCTAAAGAAGTTTAAATGAATTGACCCCTATGTAACTTTTCAGCCCTATCTTCTTGTCTTCAATGATCTGAAGGATTTTTCCTTCATTTCTCTCTTCTGCTTTCTCTTGAGTTATACTATCCTCTTCTCCATGCTCTAGCTTCTCCAACTTTTTCATTTCCTGAGTACCATCCATCCTTCTACAATACGGTATTTATAGCTATAATATTCCTTTTGCCAAGGACTGTTTTTCATCTCCTAACCTAATTGACTTCACTTTTATCACTCATATGTAAGCTAAACTTTCACTTTGTCAGAGAAGCCCTTGTTGCCCTCATTATGTTAAATGCTTCATTATAAAATTTAATATCAACATATATCCCTTCTTTGTAGTACTTTGTTTATTGTGATTTCCCATTTGTGTATGTAATCCATCGCCTATACTAAACTATAAACTGTGTGAGAGTTATTTTTAATTACCTTTGTATAGCAGGACTAGCATGGTGCCTGACTCACAGTAGGTATTAATAAATAATCATTGAATTAAAGTTTGAATAGTTGACAGAAAGTAGGAAGTAAATTAGGAAATCATTTTGTGTTCCAGGACAGAAAAACATTATGATCTAAACAAGAGTTTTTCAATTAAAGTAAGTGGAAAATATGGATAAATAAAATAAAATCCATAGGTCTTAGTAGTTGATCAGCTATCAAGTGTGGGCAAATTATTGTTGCCATTTCTTTTGTTTTTTTTCCTCATTTTTTTTTCTTTGATTCCTACAAATTCCTAAAGTTACTGGAGACACTCACATAATGTGAATCTGGCCACTGTAAGTTCTTAATGTCAAATCACATTTAAGCTTCAGTGATGACCAACAGTGCCTCCTTATATTCCTAGTTCTATTTAACTCAGTAGATTTTCAAAACGTTTTCCTTTTTCCTCTAACTGTCTCAACACCACCTCCTTCCACTTCATGGAAACAAATGACATCAACCTTTCCATCTACCATTTTCAATAATTTTAAGTACCATCTAAACTTTATCCTACCTTTTCTTAGGGAAAAGACTATTCTCCATCCTCTAAGAGGGGAGTTGTAGTGCTTAGAGGTACAATATGGAAGAACAATGGCTGAGAACACAGTTCTGAGGAGACAGTATGATAATTGTAGGATGGCTGCAAGGTCAAGATATAAGGCAAAAAGAACAGGTGGGTGGTTATTGTACTCTTTCTGGAGTAAAGGAGGCCTGAACCAATAAAGTGCCTGAGGTAATAAAGAGAAGGAGAAGATATTAAATCCACTGAAAGAGAGAATTTATAAGACCTGATCACAAGATCAGGTCCAAGGTATAAAAATATGGAAGTTAGGAATGACTTTGAATATGAGTTATTTTCTTTGTAAGGAGAAAATTCTGCTGCCTAATAGCCTTACCAATGGACCTTTCATAATGCTGCCCATCCCTGGTTCTATTATCTCCCCTACCAAATATGGCCCACCAATAATCTTTACTCCAACCAGAATGAAGTATGCCACACTCTTCTGTGTGTTCAAAAATGTTATTACTTCTGCTTGTAAATCCTCCTTATTTTTCCTTACCCCCATCTCTTCCATAAACTTAATATATTACTTTATTGGGAAGATTTACCTGAATCAATTTTGATATAAATCTTATTACTCTACTTTTTAAAAAATTAATTAATTTATTTATTTTTGGCTGCATTGGGTCTTCATTGCTGCACATGGGCTCTCTCTAGTTGTGGTGAGTGGGGCCACTCCTCATTGCAGTGCACGGGCTTCTCATTGCGATGACTTCTCTTTGTTGCAGAGCATGGGCTCTAGGCACAGGGGCTTCAGTAATTCTGGCACGTGGGCTCCGTAGTTGTGGCTCGCATGTTCTAGAGCGCAGGCTCAGTAGTTGTGGCACACAGGCTTAGTTGCTCTGCAGCATGTGGGATTTTCCCGGACCAGGGATTAAACCCGTGTCCCCTGCATTGTCAGGTAGATTCTTAACCACTGTGCCACCAGGGAAGTCCCTATTACTCTACTTTTATAATGTCTGGTAACCACCACTACAATAGTCCTTATCACATTAAAATCTAATCACTGACAGCATTTCTCTGCTGCCATTGTAAAAGATACTTTTTTTTTTTTTTTGCGGTACGCGGGCCTCTCACTGTTGTGGCCTCTCCCGCCGCGGAGCACAGGCTGCGGACGCGCAGGCTCAGCGGCCATGGCTCACGGGCCCAGCCGCTCCGCGGCATGGGGGATCTTCCTAGACCGGGGCAGGAACCCGCGTCCCCTGCATCCGCAGGCGGACTCTCAACCACTGCGCCACCAGGGAAGCCCCGAAAGATACTTTTTTAAACTTCATTTTGTCAATGTACGCCACACTGTAGGCACGTAAAAATGATTGTGAAATGGTTGAATAATCTGGAAACAATGCGATGAATATGTTTAAGAACTATGCTTCAGCATAGTGAAAAGTAAGACAGAAATCTAATAGCCACAAAAATAAATAGAAATACAGAATATGATACATGTGTGGAACTAGAGGTATTATGCTAAGTGAAATAAATCAGACATAAAAAGACAAATAATACATGATTTCACTTATATGTGGAATCTAAAAAACAAAACAAATGAACAAACAAAACAAAACAAAAACATTCATAGATACAGAGCACAATGTGGTATTTGCCAGAGTGGAGGAGGACTGGGGGTAGGGGTGGGGAAACAGGTGAAGGGGATTAAGAGGAACAAAATTCTAGTCACATAATAAATAAGTCAAAGAAATGTAATATATAGAATAGGGGATATAGTCAATAATATTGTAACTACTTTGGTGATAGATGGTTACTAGACTTACCATGGTGATCAATTCATAATGTACATAAATGTCAAATCACTATATTGTACACCTGAAATTAATATAATATTGAAAGTCAACTATACTTCAATAAAAAATTAAAGGAAAAATTAATAAGTGACATACTTAAAAGGAAAAAAACAGATAGATAAGCATTATAAATAAAGTGCATAGTGATATAAGACTATGGAAAAAGATAACACAAGGATAGGGGAGTTTTAACGGACAGTGACATAGGGTTGAGATCTTTAAAAGAATTATAAAAATCATTCTTATGTAAACAACAGATAGGACTATAGAGAAGTGAGATGATGTCAAAAACTATAGCTTACCTTGTTTACAAATTTCCAAATTAGACCATGGCAGCTTGTTATAGTATAATAATATTATAGTAAAAGAGATTTATGTTCCTTGAATTTTATCTTTTTTTTAAGTTGCTTAAAAATAATTTATAGCATCTTAGATCAAAAGATCATAACACTCCAAAATCAACTCCAGAACCAACTGTCAGATAATGATTCAAAGCTTAAATATGGGCTTTGCTCAAAACATCATGTGATATTCTTTCTATACAATTTCTTATAATGCTACTTATTATAAGAAAGTCATAGATTTACTTTCTGTATATAGTTTTATAATAAAGGTAAAAAATTCTCTTGAACTTCTCAAAAACATATCAAATTATGGAATTAATTTGTATCAGGGACTTTTAAATTCAGACTCAGTACCTTGCTATGTGGCATTCATAGGTCTCAAAAATAATACCAAATGCTGGGTTTGACTTTTTACAAGCAACCACAAAACTAGGAAAAACTCAATAATAAATTCTAGGTAAGAGAAAAGGGAAGGACACAATAAAATACTCCTTTTTTGGTTTACTGTCAAAAAGCAATTTTCAAATTTTATTTATAAAATATCACAGTCATCCGAAGAGGCACCTTTTCACTGTGCATTGGATTTGATAGCATCATGCTTCTGAAAAGAAGAAAAAGGGCAATTCTTGCACCCAAAGGTGACCTTTATTACATCTTTTTCTAAGTGACTTCTCCCAAGATTGTCAGTCCAAAAAGAAGAAATTTAGGAGGCAATACCTGGCAGAGTTGTGCTCTTTTTCTTTGTTTTCCTACACTAAATAATATTGATCTCTAACATTCATCTAATTGATTTTTTTAAATGATATGCAAAGAAAAGTAATTCTCAAGTGTTCATTCTGTCATGGTGACTAATCAGTTTTTCTGTGTCTTGTATTTTACAGCTTGGAGAAATGCTGTGTCAGTGATAATTTTCATTAGCACATTCAGCACATGTCAAATATTCCACATTAATGGCCAGATAACCCTTATAAATGGGAAGAGTTCCACTGAGTAACTTAATAAGAAACAATAATCAATGAGAAAAACAGTATATAAGTATATGTTTACTTTTGTAAAACGAGTTTCTCCTGAATAGAAAATGCAAGTGTAAATTTTTCTGATAAGAGGAACTTACCCAGTAAATTCTTAATTTTGATCCTTTGTATTTATTTATATTAGTCACTTTATGTGCTTTAAAATTTGACTATAAAATCTCAGGTTGTGAAGTAACTATAACGCTTTCACTGGATAAGAGTAATAGAGGCTTTTGTATAAGGTAGATGTAATTGGAGAAGGGGCAGTCTGAGAGTCGTACTAAAAATATCCAGAGTCAGTTTTAGATGCGTGATGAGTCTTTACAAAGATCATTACTTATTTTCAAATAAAATGTTTTAGGAGGATAGGTGAGGCATTGGAAATTAAGTGCAGTACTCCAAGTGGGATAAATCATTTTAGCAGAAAATTCTTGAGAATTCTATCGATTGTAATTTGGTTATTTTAAATCCCAGTGTTCACAAATGAACCAGAATGTGTAGGAAAAGTAAAACTGGAAAAATGACAAATGAAAAGATTTTACATATTAAATATATAAACTGTGTCATTAAAAATCCTCACTATACTTGTTTTAGTTATAAAGATTTGCTTTCTGCTTTATGGACTTGACTGACATCCACACACCTAAGAGTGTGCTTCACTAATGAAATGCATGATGGACCATGAACCTCAGTCAAGACAGTTGTGTCAGTTCATTTTTTGCTACACCCAGTTCTCCAAACACAGATCAATAATTAATAAAATGTGAAGAAAGACATATTTACTTACACCAAGAAAAATGACCTAAATGGACCAGAAACATAAAAACAAAGCAAACTAAAATCATAGATCTTTATGGATTCAAGTCCTGAATGAGGTTAATGCTTCAGATAAGGGGAATTAAAATTCCCCCACTTAAGGCAGGGGAATCAACAGATCTTCATAATCCCAGTAATGAAAGGAACTTGAAAAGAAACCTAGCTGCTGAATTTTAGCTAGGTTAATTCTTCCAAAATTGGAAAATTATGCAGACACTATTTGAGGAAACACAATTTGAAATTAAAAACATTTTTGTGCATGTTTTGTGATATCAAACAGAGAACATTTCACAGTAGTTTGAAACACATTTTATACATCATAGTTCTGTGTTGGGGGTCTAGAGGCCTAGTGGAAGTAATTGTTTAAATGTTAGAATGATTTTTCAGAATAGTGAGAAGACACAGAAACAGAGAAGATTGAAAAGTTGGATTAAAATATATAAACAATGAAGAAAACCTCTAGCAAGAAGTAACATAGTTATGGAAATATAAATTAGTTCAAAAGGCAACATGATAGTTTTTGCAGATTATAAGGCTTGCATTTCAAAGCCAAGATCATATACAGTCCATTATTTAAAGTCATTGATAAAAATCACAAAGTTCATGAATAATATAAATTTTTAAATGTCACTTTTAGTACTAATCACAATTACTTAGAATATGTAAGAGAAAGTGTGAGTGTATATATATATATATATATATATATATATATATATATATATATATATATTACTTTAAGCAAAAAATTGTCTTAAAATTAACTCAATAATAAATCTTCAGATCCATGTAACATTATATGGAGGAAATTTTAAAATAAATTTAAAAGTATAATAAAGTATTTAAAATGGAGATAGAAGTCATGTATATAACTTGGGCTAGGATGGAGTAACAGGAATATTATTTTCCCTGTCACATAAAACAACAGAAAAACTAGATAAAATATATTAAGTGATAACTTTCAAGGCATTGGGCTTTAGGCATTTTAGAACAATAATATGAAAATGACAAACAAGCTGGATGAGCCCAAGACTGCTCCAGTTTACTGCCTGGCGAAATTCCAGGTAATAGTACAGAGAAGAAAGTACCCAGATAGAGCTCAGTGGACTACCTTGGTTGAGTAGATAGACCTGGGACACAAGGTAGACTAAGGCAGATACACTTCACTGGGCATATGATGAGAGAGAAATAAGCTATAAAGAGATAGATTTCAATAGATCTACAGAAGATATCCTTGAGTTTTGTGCTAAGTAGTGATCAGTGCATGTTTGTGAGGTTGCGGAAAGAACCCCTCAAAATGATTATATGTTACATTTCTCAGGATTAGCATAGGGCCAGGAAAAGTTCCTCTTCCCAACAGCAGAGAGAGAGGGACAGAGAAGGACACAGAGAGAGAGAGACAAAGACAGAGAGAAGAGAGAGAGAAACATTGTTCACAGGACACCAAGAAGATTACTCAGAATGGTTTTGTCTCAGTGGTGGGTAAAAATTAGCCTTAAACAAAATGTTTCTCTGGTCCTGCCTAACAAAGCTTAAATAAATAAAATAAATCAGAATTCAAAAAATATTAAGAAGTCAACAAGGTTACCAAAAAAATCATGAAGTTTGACATTTAATCAAAAATTTCCAGGAATGCAAAAAGTAGAAAAATATATACAGAGAAGAAAAGTAAACCATTACTTATCAATAAATGACACAGTTGATAGACTTATTAAACAAGGTCATTTAAAAAGTTATTATAACTGTATTTCATATAGTCAAGAAGATAGATGAAAGATTGAGCATGCAAAATTAGAGACACTGAAGATATAAAACTACCCAAAACAAACATCTAGGGATAAAATCTATAATGTCTGCAGAAGGAAAATTTGTGGAATGAAATTAATAGCAGAGGAGACATTGCAAAAGGAAAAATTAATGAACTTCAAGACATGGCAGTAAATACTATGCAAAGTTAAATATGTAAGGAATGTCTGAAAATAAAATGAGTAAAGCATCAGTGAGATTTGGGACAACTTCTAACAGGCTAAGATAAAAGTAATGAGAGTCTCTGAGAGAGAAATGGGGTGTGGGGAAGAAAAATATACAAATAAATAATAGTTAGTATTAACCAGTTTGATAAAAACTCTGAACCTACATCAATACCAAAAACTAAAAATGTCATAAGAACTATACCTATACATACTATAAATAAGTGGCTTAAAATTAGTAATAAAGAGAAATTCTTAAAAGGAGGACAATAAAAAATACACATTAGGCACAGAAGAACAAAGATAAATATGACAGCGTATTTCTCATTGGCAACAATACAAGTCAGAGAACAATGATGCAATTATCTTTAAAATACTAATGAAGAAAAATATCTGTCAATCTAGAATCTGCACCAACAAAAATATCATTCAAAAATAAATTAATTTTTATACAGACAATACCTGAAAAATTTCATAAGCGGGAGACCTGCACTATGAGAGTTGTTAAAGGCAGTTCTTCAGCTGGAAGAAAAATAATACCCAATGGAAATATGGATTTATTTAAAGGGATAAAGGAAATAAAAGCACTGGAAATGTAAATACATGAAAAAATAATATTTTCTTATTATATAAAAGATAATGGGGCTTCCCTGGTGGCACAGTGGTTGAGAGTCCACCTGCCAATGCAGGGGACAGGGGTTCGTGCCCCAGTCTGGGAAGATCCCACGTGCCGCGGAGTGGCTAGGCCCGTGAGCCATGGCCACTGAGCCTGCGCATCCAGAGCCTGTGCTCTGCAACAGGAGAGGCCACAACAGTGAGAGGCCCGCGTACCGAAAAAAAAAAAAAAAAGATAATGGACTATTTAGATTAAAAACAGTTACAATGAATTGCAGGGTTTATAAAATATATAGACAAATTACATGAACAGAGAAGGAACCAATATTTGTCTTACAAGGATCATCCTTGTAAGAATAATTTAAGTACTAACAGGTCATTGAATATTTGTTGAATGAGTTGGCATTATCGTCTAAGTATATCGCCTTATAGTTTCTTAATTTCCTAAAGCTAATTAATAATCCTATAAATTATTTATTTCGATAATCTCTTAACTGCATTGTTGTTCTATATTTCCTTTTACCACATTGTAGTCTTGGCTCTGGATAACTTTACACACTCTCCACTAGTCTACTGTAAATTTGCCATAACAAACCCCTTATATTGTGGTATGCTAGCACATGCTTAGCAACAAGCTTTCTGAAAAGAAAATGCTCAAATTTAAGCCTCTGCCAATATCTGTTGGGTAAATAATCCCACCATAGCCCATTTCAGGCTACCAGTGTAAAATCACTAAATGACTTAAGAAAAGATACTAGAAAATGTCTCTTGACAGCTCCAAAATACCACTACTTTATCCATCTTGTATAATACTGCTAGACAAATTCCATCAACTCTTTCACTTCGATATATACTCTTTCTTATAACAGCATGTGGGTCTCTTGCCTGAATAATTGCTGGTCTATAGGGCAAATGGAAAACCTTGCAAATGAAAGTACTATATTCTTCCAACAAGATGGGTCTATTTCTGTGGCATGTGGCACACAGATGTGGCAAATAGCAGACTCATCTGTAACATGCAAGACAGTGTTATGAAGCAGAATGAGCCCAGATTCTGGAGACAGGGTTAGATTTAAATTTGGATTCTCCCTCTTCTTTGAATCTGTTTCTTCATCTGGAAAATAACAACAATAATAATTCCTAACTTATAATTTTACCATAAAAGCTAGTTGTTGAAGGTAAATTTGATTTTATCTTGTATTATAAAGAGCACATGCTGAAATGATACCCATACCAGCAGATAGAACTCTGCCTTGAGATACATCTGACATTGCTAGGGACTAGTCATAATGGTCCAATCTAATTGAAAATAGAGGAGTGTGAGGGAGTTATATATTCTTTTTTTGTGGGGGGGAGTTATATGTTTTGATAGGCAGGCAGGTTATATATTGTGATACATATTGTGACAGGATCACAAGGTGATTAGAAAAAAAAAATAAACAACTCAGAAATATTTTCTTTCTGCAAGTCAGCATTTGAGAGTGCTGTTAGGAGATAGACATACACATTTGCTGGGCTAGATTTCTAGAGAAGAGCTCCAGACAGAAATATACATGGACAAAATAAAACAAGTAGAATATCTGCAGAGCATGAGTTATTAGATCATTTACTAAGACCAAAACTAATTTATATATACCAAACAACAAATTCATTATCAAAACTAAAGATAACATGGGGAAGCCCAAATATCAGAAAAATAACAAAGACTTGGTGTAATAGGGAAGAACAAATCTGACTCCATATTAAGTCTGTTTCTTTAACTTTAGCCTTTGCTTTCTGCTGCATTTGTTACAAGTTACTCACTAAAGGAATGTTGCCTATAACAACATAATGTTGCCTATATGCATACATAATGTTGCCTACATGCATACATAATGGCCTATTTCAGGGAACCCTGCCCCCTCTGCCTGAACTTTAAACTAAAATACCTTTGTACAGCTCAAAGGGAAACATCCTGACCCTGTCCACCTGTGAATGGCTGCAGGAAAGAAGAAATTAACACATCCTTCCCCAAGTGTGGCAAAACCAGGAAATAGTTGCAAAACTTAATAGGCTTTTTTACTTTACCTCCTCACCTCCTCCTCTCTCTGTTCTATAAAATAAACTAGCATCCAGACCCTGGTAAGATGGATGGTTCTCTAAGACTCTAGTCCACCATTTTCTCAGACCCAGCTTTCCAAATAGAGTTGTTATTCCTTGCCCCAATACCTCGTCTCCTAATTTATTGGTCTGTTGTGCAGTGAGCAGAATGAGCTTGGAATCAATAACACTGGGACGCTTATTGTAAATTTGTCTATCAGCTAAGTTAGAAATTGTAGGCCCAGAGCCCCTGCGTGTCCTTCTGCCTATCTTACAATGTAGACTCAGGCAAGACTGAGCCTGAAACCATTCAATCAAGTGGTTGCAGATTTAAGAAAAATAAGAAGAGGTGATCATAAACTTCAGTCTGTGACTTTCTAGAATTGGATTATCTATTCCAACTATATCTATCTATTTCTAGTTCCCTGTATAAATCCAGAGATAGGATTTTCCCCTCTCCTTCATCTATACATTTCTTACTCCAAAGTCAAGGCCTAACTTAAATATCACCTTGCCCATGAAACCTGATATGTCACTGCACATTGATTTCTCCCTTCCCAAGATTTCTTTTGTGATATCACATAGTATTGGCATGATAAATTATATTTTTTCATATATGTTGATACTCTTCCAACCTATCTTATAATTTCATTCATAGTAATGTATATGTACATTATATTAGTTTAAACAACTACAGAGGAGGGAAAAAATGATAAATTAAATAAGTGAGTTGTTTGGTTTTTTTTTTTAACATCTTTATTAGAGTATAACTGCTTTACAATGGTGTGTTAGTTTCTGCTTTATAACAAAGTGAATCAGCTATACATATACATATATTCCCATATCCCCTCCCTCTTGCGTCTCCCTCCCACCCTCCCTATCCCACCCCTCTAGGTGGTCACAAAGCAACAAGCTGATCTCCCTGTGCTATGCGGCTGCTTCCCACTAGCTATCTATTTTACATTTGGTAGTGTATATATGTCCATGCCACTCTCTCACTTCATCCCAGCTTACCCTTCCCCCTCCCCGTATCTTCAAGTCCATTCTCTACATCTGCATCTTTATTCCTGTCCTGTCCCTACGTTCTTCAGAAACTTTTTTTTTTTTTTAAATTCCATATATATGTGTTAGCATACAGTATTTATTTTTCTCTTTCTGACTTACTTCACTCTGTAGGACAGACTCTAGGTCCATCCACCTCACTACAAATAACTCAATTTCATTTCTTTTTATGGCTGAGTAATATTCCATTGTATATATGTGCCACATCTTCTTTAACCATTCATCTGTCAATGGACACTTAGGTTGCTTCCATGTCCTGGCTATTGTAAATACAGATGCAATGAACATTGAGGTACATGACTCTTTTTGAATTATGGTTTTCTCAGAGTATATGCCCAGTAGTGGGATTGCTGGGTATGGCAGTTCTATTTTTAGTTTTTAAGGAACCTCCACACTGTTCTCCATAGTGGCTGTATCAATTTACATTCCCACCAATAGTGCAAGAGGGTTCCCTTTTCTCCACACTCTCTCCAGCATTTATTATTTGTAGATTTTTTGATGATGGCCCATTCTGACTGGTGTGAGGTGATACCTCCTTGTAGTTTTGATTTGCATTTCTCTAATGATTAGTGATGTTGAGCATCCTTTCATGGGTTTGTTGGCAATCTGTATATCTTCTTTGGAGAAATGTCTATTTAGGTCTTCTGCTCATTTTTGGATTGGGTTGTTTATTTTTTGATTTTGAGCTGCATGAGCTGCTTCTAAATTTTGGAGATTAATCCTTTGTCAGTTGCTTCATTTGCAAATATTTTCTCCCATTCTGAGTAAATAAGTGCGTTTTAATTTAAGCTCTTCCCTCTTATCCTACTTATACCATGAGGGCTTGTGATTATAATCATCTTTGTCTGGAAGATGCTTCTGAAAATATGCTATAAAAAATTAACAAGTAATATAATGTATATTCATCTGTCCTTTAAAATTTGAAATATCTATCTTTCTCTCTATCTGTCTATCTACTATGTGGGAGGGGAGCCATACGGTGTGGTAAAAATAGAAGGTATGAGCCTTAGAATTAGATTAGACTGTAGGTCCAAATCACCTACTACAATGTGTGCTAATAGTTGTGTGATACAGATATAATTCCTTACTTATAAATTAGGAGTAATTATTTTATATAAAATTCAATGTCATAAATAAACTATCTAACATACTGTTAGAAATAATTAGTGCTCACAAATACTAATTGCATAACATCAGCTTTCTCCCTTTCTCTGCCTTGTTTCTCTCTTGTAATCTTTCCACAAACCATGTAACAAACATAGATTTCATCCTTGATACAGTTGGAAAATTAAGTGGTATGAACCAAGTAGTTTCCATTAAACAAATATAGATTGTTTTTGATCTATTCTGCTTCAGCAGATACTGTTGTTTATAATCTCTTTAATGGTCAATTATTTCCAGAAGAGCACGAAAACTCTTCTTTGGCCAGAATTTGAAAAATATAGTCATTTACTTTATAACTAAAAAAGAGAATATGCCCTACACATAGTGTTGTTGACAAATAGTTAGCCTTTTGAATATTCAATTTCATGTATTCTTCATGTCATTTTATTGATCTTAACTGTTTTGTTTAGCAAAATGCTTTCTTCAGGTCCATTAATATTTATGATCAGACAACATAGAAGAACTGTTTCATTAAATTTAAATTAAATGCTTGGTTATGTGTGTTTAGAGCAGTGTTATTTCTAATTGTTTATGCAGACTCCATGTCATTATATCTAGTGCTGGCTCTGGACTGTCTACCATGCTGAAAAATGCAGTGGGGCTTGGTGTTTTCTTTTGGAAGATAGAAAAGGAATGGTGATTCAAAATGCTAGAGATACAGAATCAATTCTGACTCAGTAGAGGCATTTTCTCATGATGAAGACTTTGATGAACTGTGTTACAAAATAACCAAATATTCCCAACTATCTATTAGGCCCTATATTTCTTGATACAAAACAAAATACTATTATTATCTATTCCCATTCAATCTCCTTTTTTTTCCCATTTCAGTAGTTGACATGGCATTCAGGGTGATATTGCAAAATATTTATCATTCCTTTTCTTAAAACTGTTCACTAGCTTCCTGGTACTTCAAGGATATCCAGTGTCTGCATCTACTGCATTCAAACTCTTTCACATGATATTCTCTCTGTTTCACCCCCGATTTTATCTAGCTCCCTAACTTTAGTTCTTGTTTTAAGATAATTTATTCTAAAATGTCTTGACTTATCACAATTGAATATATTAGGTTTTCATGCTATGAACTTTGACAATAGTTCATAATATCTTTATTACAGAATGTATCACAGATTATTGTAATCAAATATTAGTTGTATTTATTTTCTACTAAATTATAAATGCCATGAATTCTTGGAAAAGGAAAAGAAAGAGTGTTTGCTATAAAGTGTAGGTTCAAAATAAATAATAGAAACTTCTGATCCAGACAAAATGCCATGGACTTATCTCTCCCTGTTTCTCTTTGCTAAGTGTACCAATAAACCCTGAGCAATAGACAACCAAAGACAAATTCTGACAGGTGAAAGAAGGAAGGCATATAGGTTAGGAATCCCAGCACTGGGGAAAAAACAAACAAACAAACAAAAAACATAGCACAAGGTTTCTTACAATTCCCCACTCAATAAAAAAAAAAACCTTACTGACTTTGGCATTTCCTGACTTCCGAACTAGCAACAGAAGGCAGCTCAAGTAGATTCACCTCCCACCTCCCACCAAGATCAAACAGGAACCCAACTGAAAACATCAGGCAAGTCAGGAAGAACTGACAAGTAGGATCAACAGGAGCACACTAATAATATGCCACTAGAAGAATTGTTCTTCTTTTGTCATTGGACCTGATACTTCCCTCACCCACCCAGAGACCCTGCACAGTTCAAGAGTACCTGCAAGGGGGATTTTGCTACAACAATGCACTAAACAGAAGTGCTCTTTTTTCCATGGGCTGGAGATGCCTTTCCCTCAGCTAAGAGCACCAGATAGCCCAGCTAGTGAAGGGTATTCCATCCCCTCAGGCAGTACCAACAGGAAACTGTGAGCTCCACTAGTGTGAGATAAACCAAACAGACCAAATAGTATCTCAAAGACAGAAAATTAAATCATCATTGGAACAACAGTCCACAAAATTGGCCAGGACCTATATGGAAAACTTAAACTATGTGACTTCCTGCTGAAAAATACTTTAAATAGGACCAAGAGTCTCTTACCATAATGACCAAAAAACTAGAACACAACAACAACAAAAAATCACCCATCTTAATAAGAACCAGGAAAATAAAAACAAGTGAGAAAAAGAAATTAACTCATACCAACACCAAGATGTTGGAATTATCTAATAAGGATTTTAACGCAGCCATCATAACATTCAATAGGCAATTACAAATTCTCTTAAAATAAATAAAATATAGAAAATTTAAGCAAAGAAACAGATGTTATAAAAAGTGAAATATAACAGAAAACTAAAATAACAAAAAGTAAAATTTTGATGGATGAGCTCAAGAGTAGAGTGAAGAAAACTTATGAAAAAAAAATCAAGAGAATTTACCCAATCTCAATAACAGAGAGAAGAAAGAAAGAAAGAGAGAGGAAGAAAAGGAGGGAAGGAGGGAGGAAGGAAGAAGAGAGTGAGGGGGAGAGGGAGGAGGAGGAGGGAGGAAGGGAAGAAAAATCCTACCTCAGGGACCTGCAGGTCAATAATAAAAGATCAAAAATTTGAATCATCAGAGTCCAAAAAGTTCAAGGAGAAAGGCAGTGGAGCTGAAAGAATATTCAAAGAATTGATAGCTTAAAACTTCTGAAAGTTGGCAAAAAATATGAACTCACAAATTAAAGAAACTGGGTTAACATCTGGTAGGCTAAACCCAAAGAAATCTATGCTAAGCTACATCATAATTTAACTTATGAATACTAATGTTCAGAAAAACACCTTGAAAAGAGCCAAAGAGAAATGAAACATTACCTCTAGGGAAACCCTGATTTAAATGAAGATTGAATTTCTCATCTGAAATCATGGATGGGATAGGAAGTGGCACATTTTTCAGCTGTTGAAAGAAAAAAAACTATCCACCTTAAGTTTTACATCCAGAGAACTATTTTTCAGAAAAGATGAAGAAATAGACACTATTACCTACAGGAAAATTAACAGAACATGTCACTACACTTAAGGAATGACTGAAAGACATTTTTCAAAAAAAGGGAAATGATAAAGAAACAATCTTGGAGTATTAAGAAAGAAAGAAAATGGAAAGAATGCAAATATGATTAAATGAAATAGATTACCCTTCTCATGTGTTTTATAAATATATGTAATAATTCAAGTAGAAATTATAACACAGACTCATACTCCTGATAATAATATTTAAAAGTAAGGAGGATAGAGGAAGCTAAATAGAAATAAGCCTTCCTCACTTTACTTGAAGTGGTGAAATGTTTATTCCAGTAGACTGACAGTCATATGTGTATTGAAATATTTAGAGCCACTCATAAGAAAGCTATGGAAAATGATATACTCAAACACACTTTAAATAAATCAATATGAAACAAATTTTTAAAAATATACAAGATAATGCACATGAAGGCAAGGAAAGAGAAACAGAAAAACAAATATAAAAGAAATGATACAATACAGTAGTAAGCCCTAATATAGGAATACATTTAATGTAAATGATTTAAAAATATAAGTTATGAAACAGAGATTGAGAGTGGATAAATAATAGGTCCCAACTGTATGCCATTTTTAAGAAGTACACTTGAAATTCAATGTCACACATAGGTGGAAAGTAGAAAGATAGAAAAGGCTATCCCAAGCAAGGAGATACTTTAAAAAGAAGGAGTGGTTATATTTACAGCAGATAAAATAGCTTCAGAGCAAAGAAATTTACTGGAGACAAAGATGAACATTATATAATAATAAACAACAAAACAGTAATATATAACATTATTAAATGTGTAAACATCAAAAAACAGAGCCTCAAGTTACATGAGACAAACATTGATAGAGCTGAAAGGATAAATAAATTAACAGTTATAGCTGGGGATGTTACTAGAACTCATAGAGCTAATAGAAAGAAAATGAGGAAGGATATAGATTGAAACAAAACAGTAAACCAAAGGATCTATTTAACATATTTAGATCATCTTACTCAATGATAGCAGAATAAACACCTCTTTCAAGTACTCATTGAACATTCACCATGATAGAAAATCTTCTAGGTTATAAAACAAATGTTAACAAATTTAAAAGAGTAAAATTATACAAAGTAGGTTCTCTGACACTAATGAAATCAAACTATAAATCAATTATAGAAAAAACAGGCAATTGTCAAATCACTTGGTAATTAAATAGCACATTGCTAAATAATTGATTAGTCCAAGAGGAAAACTCTAAATGGAAACAAAAGTAGATCAGAATTATAATGAAAAAACTACATAACAAAATTTTGAGATGCAGCTAAAGCAGTGCTGAGAGGAAAATTCATAGCACTAAGTGCTTACATTAAGAAAGAGGAAAGTTGTCAAATCCATGTCTAATTTCCAACCTTCAGAAACTGAAAAAGAAGAGCAAAATAAATTCAAAGCAAGCAGAAGGAAAGAAATAATCATGATAAGAGTAGAAATAAATAAAATTGAAGAAAAAAATAAAGACAATCAATGAATTGCAAAGCTCGTTCTTTAAAACAATCAATAAAATTGATAAACCTTTAGTAAGATTGAAAAATATAAAAAGAGAGAAGACACATCTCCAATATGATGAATAAAACAGGAGATCTCATAGTCATTACAAAAGTAAAAAGGAATTATATGAGCAACTGTCCATTGAAATTCAAAAGAAATAGGCCAATTTCTAAAAAAATCCACAGACTACCAAAACTCCACCAAAATGAAGACCTGGATAATACTATAACCATTAATGACATTTAATTTATAATTTGAAACTTCCCCAGAAGAAATCTCCAAATTCAGATGATTCTACTGAAGATTTTCTGGCAAATATTTAAACAAGAATTAATATCTTTCTACACAATCTGTTCCAGAAAATGGAAAGAGGCAAGAACACTCCAAAACAAACTGTCCAACTAAAATTCTATACTCAGAAATAATATCATACAAAAATGAAAACAAAATAAAGAAGTTTTCTGCCAAATAAAAGCTGACAGACATCACTTCTAGCTCATCTATGCATAAGAACAGCAAACAGTTCTTAGAAGGAAGAGAAATATTACAGATCAAAGCAAGATCTGAAGAAGAACAGAAGAGCATGAAAAAAAACCACACAAGTATATGAGTAAATATAAAAAAGGGATTTAAAAATCTTCATTATATAAATGTCTGTATATACATAAAACAATTAAAAGATTGCTCAAAGCAAAATTAAAAATAATGTACATTTGGGTTCAGAACATGTGTAAAAGTTTTTAAAAAGTAAGAATGCAAACTATGGTAAGAATAAATAGAATTGTACTCTTGTAATGTTTTTACATTATTTGTGGAGGAGACTATAATTCAAGATATACTGTGATAACTGAAGCATGCATGTTGTAATTTCTCACGCAATTAGTAAAAAGATGTAGAGTAGGGGCTTCCCTGGTGGCACAGTGGTTGAGAATCTGCCTGCCGATGCAGGGGACATGGGTTCGAGCCCTGGTCTGGGAAGATCCCACATGCCACAGAGCAACTAAGCCTGTGAGCCACAACTACTGAGCCTGCGTGTCCGGAGCCTGTGCTCTGCAACAGGAAAGGCCCATGACAGTGAGAGGCCCGCACACCGTGATGAAGAGTGGCCCCCGCTCTCCACAACTGGAAAAAGCCCTCTCACAGAAACGAAGACTCAACACAGCCAAAAATAAATAAATAAATGTATATATATAAAAAATAAAGATGTAGAGTAAAGCAGTTAAATAGAGAAGATAAAACAGACTACAAAAACTAACTCACTTCAGCCAAAGCAAGACAGGAAATAAGCAAGAGAGGAAAAGACAACAAATGAAGCATATAGGGAACAAATGGCAAGATGTTATATGTAAAAATGGTCATATCAATGCTTACTATTAAATGTAAATGGACTAAACACTCCATGTAAAAGGGAGAGGTTGTCAGACAGGATAAAAATAAACAAGACAATTGTTTATGCCAAAAACACTTAAATATGAAGGCAAAGAGAGGTTGAAAGTAAAAGCGTGGGGAAAATATCATATAATCACTAAGCATAAGAAAGATAATTAAGAGTTAAATATGTAATTATGGGAAAGTAAATATTTAAAGATGAAATTACTGGATTTATGTACTGTGATGATGTAAGAAGAATGTTGACAAGGGAAGAAAGCTTAAGAAAGAAAGTGTTGCAAAATGATATGGAAAGCAAGACAAGCAAGAAAAATAAGTGAGGTTCTTAAATTTGCATTATACAATTACATAATAAATATATAATATTTTATTCCATGTGTTTTTAATTTTAAAATAAAGGTCAAAATACGTATTATTTTACATATACTTACAAAATATTTTTCCACAGATATTATTGCTTTTATTCTTTGACTGACTGTGATTCATAAAAAAAGATCTCATATTTCTGCCCAAGACAGTGCCTGGCTCACAGAATTTACTCTTTGTATATATCTGAGATATTTTATGGCAATTAAAAACTTAGGAATTTATGTCATTTGAATTCTCTTTCTCATGAATCTTTTTATGATCTGATTTAATAACCCCTTGACACTAAGATCACTCATTAAAAAAGCTATATTTCAGATTTCTCGTTTGTAATATAAATTCAATTAAAACATCATTAAAACAAACAGAAGCCATGACTTAGTGGCTCTGACAATAATTCTGAAGTTGAAGTTAATAAATGCCAAACATAATCTTTTCCCTGTTAAAAATAACACTAGAGGGCTTCCCTGGTGGTGCAGTGGTTGAGAGTCCGCCTGCCGATGCAGGGGACATGGGTTCGTGCCCCAGTCTGGGAAGATGCCGCAGAGCGTCTGGGCCTGTCAGCCATGGCTGCAGAGCCTGTGCATTCGGAACCTGTGCTCCACAACAGGAGAGGCCACAACAGTGAGAGGCCCACGTACCACAAAAAAAAATAATAAAAATAAAAAATAACACTAGAGACAGTACAAAGAATATTATAGGATGATGGTTGAATAATTTTTAAGCTTTTTAAAAGAGTCTCGGTGATGCAATTTTAGTTATATTGGAAAGTATTTTTATTCTTTATGTGCCAGCTATTATTCTTCATGTCTAAATTGCTGGTTGAAAGAAGGAAACATTTATACATGTCTCCAAACTGGGTCATTTCTATATTTTGCAATTCTCTGTTTTAAAAACTTACAATTAAAAGGGAAAGTCAGAAATATAAGCTGAACAGCAGGAAAGAGGAAATGTTGAATGCTGTTCCCTAGAATTTGTCTCTCTGAATTGCCCCTCAAGTTCATAATTTTTACATAAGATTTTGAATGTTCATGTTTATTATTAAGCATGACTTCTGGGGACAATAATGTAATTAACATCATGAGTATAATTTTTCAATACTATTTTTTATTTCAGAATATTTTGCAAAGCATTGTTTAAAACAGTGCATTCCAACTAAGTTTCCCATTTCCTTAGCAACTAGATACTCTCAAAATTACTTCCAAAACCCAAAATCTGCCAGTAGATATTTGCTAAAAATTAATGTTTCTCACTGAGGCTGAGACATGCACAGTTATATAATAAATAATGTATTACAATTAAGACAGATAATTCAACAGTGTTTATTAGTTATAAGTATATAATATGAATATAGCACTCTTTTAACTGGAATAAAATCAGACTATCCTGTTATACCAGTGTTATATTCTGTAGAAATAAAATATAAAACAGCTGTAATTGAAAATGAAAAAGCAGGATAAAGAATCATGGAAGCCATGAGATCAGCTGATTCCTTCCCATTTATATTAAGTTCCCACAGAGGTTTCTTTCTCTCAAGATCAATGACCATATACAATGATCTCAGTGTATTTTTAATGCTTTTATAATACTAATTATTAAATATAACTGATTATGATCTAGAAGAGCATAAAGGTCCATCTAAGACTGAAATGTTACCTTTACTCATTTTATTATGATGCTGATGAATATAGAGAATTTTGGCAGAGAATTTTGTTTGTATACTTTGGGCCATTAAAGAAAACAAATGCATTTTAGAGAAATGTTTCTTGAGCAGTTATAATTTCATTCCCCAGTGCCGTCTTCATATGCAAACATAAGTAGAGATTGTTTCTGGCCTTTGGAGATGAGTAAGTGACATTTAAACCAGAGTGCATGCAGTATAATAAAGAACTAGAAGCAGTCACTCACAATGTCAACCTTCACAAAATGTTTTAATCAGCTTTTCAGGATTTTTTAACATATTAATTTTGTCTTTCTTTCCATACTGATAGCATTTCCTATTTCCTTATTGTTTCCTATAAATTTTACAAGGTTTTAGAAAGTTTATATATCTAATTTCCATCAATGTTCTCTAAAATACTATAAAACAGGAGTATAAAAGTACATTTTATCTCCAAAATTTACAAGCAGCTCATGCAGCTCAATAAAAAAAAAAAAACAAACAACCCAATCCAAAAATGGGCAGAAGACCTAAATAGACATTTCTCCAAAGAAGATATACAGACTGCCAACAAACACATGAAAGAATGCTCAACATTATTAATCATTAGAGAAATGCAAATCAAAACTACAATGAGATATCATCTCACACCAGTCAGAATGGCCATCATCAAAAAATCTAGAAACAATAAATGCTGGAGAGGGTGTGGAGAAAAGGGAACACTCTTGCACTGCTGGTGGGAGTGTGAATTGGTTCAGCCACTACGGAGAACAGTATGGAGGTTCCTTAAAAAACTACAAATAGAACTACCATATGATCCAGCAATCCCACTACTGGGCATATACCCTGAGAAAACCAAAATTCAAAAAGAGTCATGTACCAAAATGTTCATTGCAGCTCTATTTACAATAGCCCGGAGATGGAAACAACCTAAGTGCCCATCATCGGATGAATGGATAAAGAAGATGTGGCACATATATACAATGGAATATTACTCAGCCATAAAAAGAAACAAAATTGAGCTATTTGTAATGAGGTGGATAGACCTAGAGTCTGTCATACAGAGTGAAGTAAGTCAGAAAGAAAAAGACAAATACCGTATGCTAACACATATATATATGGAATTTAAGAAGAAAAAAATATGTCATAAAGAACCTAGGGATAAGACAGGAATAAAGACACAGACCTACTGGAGAACGGACTTCAGGATATGGGGAGGGGGAAAGGTGAGCTGTGACAGGGCGAGAGAGAGTCATGAACATATACACACTGACAAACATAAGGTAGATAGCTAGTGGGAAGCAGCCGCATGGCACAGGGATATCAGCTCAGTGCTTTGTGACCGCCTGGAGGGGTGGGATAGGGAGGGTGGGAGGGAGGGAGACGCAAGAGGGAAGAGATATGGGAACATATGTATATGTATAACTGATTCACTTTGTTATGGGGCAGAAAGTAACACACCATTGTAAAGCAATTATACCCCAATAAAGATGTTAAAAAAATAAAATAAATAAAATAAAGGTACATTTTAGCCATAATCTAAGACACACACACACACACACACACACACACACACACAGGCACAGGCACTAAAATTTTCATAGAAGAAAACTAATGAGGAAAGTTAAAGAATTGAATATACAATCATTGTACCAAAATAACTAATTAATTACAGATACAAAATTGAGAAGGAGATAACTGGCATCTAATTTTTAAGGCTTCATTGAGGTATGAGTTATGTACCATAAAATTGACCCATGTTAATCATACAATTCAATGATTTTTAGTAGAAGTCCAAAGTTGTGCTGCTATCCTCACAATCCGAATTTAGAAGATTTCCACACACCCAAAAGAAACATGATGCCCATTGATAGTCACCTCTTATTCCCATCTCAGCCTAGGCCAACATTAGTCTTCTTTCTGTTCTATAGTCTTGTCTTTTCTGGACATTTCATATATAGGGCATGATACAATATGTGATTTTTGTGGCCAGCTTCTTTCACTTAGCATAATGTTATTAAAGTCATCCATTTTGACATGTACCAGTAATTTCACCCATCTTAGTGTCAAATATAAATCCACTGCATAAATAGGTCACATGAAATTTACCCATTAACCAGCTGGGGACATTTGGATGCTTTGCACTTTTGGCTATTATGATTGGCACTGTTATGAACATTTGCAAACCAGTCTTTGTGGGACTATGTTTTTAATTCTCTTGGAATGTAAATGCTAAGGTCTTAAGGTAACACTTTATTTAACATATTAAACAATTGCCAAACTTTTCTCCAAAGTGGTTGCACCATTTTACACCCCTACCAACAATGCATGAGGGTTCCAGTTTCTTCTCATTTTCACCAACACTTGTTATTGGCTGTCTTTTTTACTATAGCCATTCTGGTGGATAGGTAGTGATTTTGAAAATGCAGCCAGTTGAGTCAAGAACCATTGAACTACATAATTTCAAACCATTTTATCTGTCACTAGTTCTATTCAGTAATTGTATTTGTCTTTCAGGATGCAGAATAAAGAAAAACAGTTTTTATCCAGTTTACTGCTTCCATTCTTAACTGATATATCTATTGAGGCAGATATTCAGAAATTAATGTCAGGACTTGCCTGGTGGTACAGTGGTTAGAATCCACCTGCCAATGCAGGGGACACGGGTTCGATCCCTGGTCTGGGAAGATCCCACATGCTGAAGAGCAACTAAGCCCGTGCGCCACAACTACTGAGCCTATGCTCTAGAGCCTACGAGCCACAACTACTGAGCCCATGTGCCACAACTACTGAAGCTTGCACAGTCTAGAGCCTGTGTCGCACAACTACTGAAGTACATGTGCCTAGAACCCGTGCTCCGCAACAAGAGAAGCCACTGCAATGAGAAGCCTGCACACCACAATGAAGAGTAGCCTCTGCTCACTGCAACTAGAGAAAGCCCGTGCACAGTAATGAAGACCCAATGCAGCCAAAATAATAAATAAAATTAGAAAAGAAAAGTAACCTGGGTTCATTATGCCATATTTGTAATAAATTAGCATTGCAGTTTAAAAAAAAAGAGAGAGAGATTAATGTCAGAGAGTATGCTTTGCTAGCAATACTTTGACTATTTGGCAACTACACATCAGGTCACTAATCTCTCTTATGCTGCTATAAAACCACACAGGCTGTGTTGTGATCAAATGGCAGTACATTAGAGTGAGAAGGACAGCCCTCAAGGGGACATATGTTGTTCATAAGGAAATATAGGTAATTACATTTCTAGTGAAGTATTCTAAACAGCTAGGTTTGAGTCTCTGCTGTTTGTCCAAAATTGAAGTCCAAAGTTTCACATATCAAAACCTTAACCTATAAAAGTCTTCTAGTAGCTATATAAAAGTTGGTTTTACTAGAGGAACTGAGCAATTTCCATACTCACTAACTGCTGGCAATGGCACTTTTTCATAGGTTATGTATGAACCCCGTATGTAAAG
Organism: Pseudorca crassidens; assembly: GCF_039906515.1. Taxonomy (NCBI): domain Eukaryota; kingdom Metazoa; phylum Chordata; class Mammalia; order Artiodactyla; family Delphinidae; genus Pseudorca; species Pseudorca crassidens. Next base: position 91,644,188 of record NC_090297.1, read on the forward strand.
TTGGTTATTATTACCACCTAAGCACTTTACAGATAGTTGAGGGCAAACCTGCATCATTTACCTTTTATTTGTCTTTGGATTCTCACACCTTTAAGACCACTGTATGTATCAAAAGAGAGATGGAAACTAGTTTATTGACATAATTATATTACTCATGCATTATCCATGCTTTCGTTATTTTTTTAAAGGAAGCAAAACAAGTTTGAATTCTTTCTCAATTCTTTTTAATATTCTAGTACTCTAAGAGAGTGTTACATAGGTAGAACTTCAGAGTAATATTTTATTATAATTCTAGTCTCTCAACTACTTGAGTACATACTATGTGCCAGATACTATCCTAGATACTTGGACAAAAGTACTTGTCTTCATGTTAAGCATGTTCAGATTATAGATATATTTCATACTGACCAAATGTCCTATAATTACTGAGGTTGACATTTGGGAAAAGATAAGCCAGATGTGTAGAAAGATACACAAACACACACAATAATTATATATATATATATATATATATATATGAATGACATATAAAGACAGTTTATATAGAAAGAGACTAAGGAGCAATACTGAGTCCTACCAAGGAGGATAAGATTTAAAAATTGATACTAAAATCAGTGACAAGTTGGGAAGAGATATGCCTTCCTATAATTGAGATATTTTGAAAAAATTAAAAATTCTGAAAAGTTTCCAGGGGTCAATATATGATGTGTCTGATTTTCAAATCTTGGGTTATATTTGTAAGTCAATAATACCACAATGAAAAATCTGGTCATATGCATGCCTTAGCAATTAATTTATGATATAGTTACTTTAGAACTATAACATTCTATTTCACTTATGACAACTAGCAAAATAGTCTGCTTTTATACAATAAATACCAGCATCTCACAAAAAGAGAAAAACATTCCTCTTGCAACTACTAAACTGTAAACTCCTTGAAGTTTAGCAGTATACCATATTTGTCTTTTTACCTCCAAATCTAAAATTTCTTGGCATATTTTTAAAAATTGGTGAGAATTGATTGATTTATAGAAGTCTGAAGCTTCTATTTCTTTTTAACTATTCATAGTTTCATCAACCTTTTAGCACCTACCAAATACATTATTCTAATATCAAGGAAGAGAGCAAAATGAAGCAACATATGAAGCCTATTTATCAACACCTCTTCAATATGTCTCAGGAAGGTATCTATATATTTGTTTTCATTTCCATTGCCATTCTAGGTCAAATAATTTCACTCTGAAAGAAATCCCAACTATTTCCTCATTCAGCGGCCCACCACTTTGTGATTTTCAATAAGTAAAATATTTAAAAAGAAAATATACCCTTGTTGACTGAGATTCATAGACACAAATATGTATTCTAAATTTTAAAGAAAATTGATGAGGATCATACTGTAGTGCACTTTGTTTCTGACAAGAAAAACAACTTAAACATCTCAAAGAAGATGCAGGTGTCAAACATTAATGATAACCAATGTGCATATCCATGGTCCAGTAGTTGTTGGTACTTAATTTCAACAAAATCATGTTCCTCCTGTAACCTTTCCTGTGTGGCTGTATAAATTTGACAGTAACTTTAAATCTTGTTGACAACTACTTCCCTTACATTTCAGCAGGCAATCAGTTGCTGTTCAAATGCTATCACACAGAAAGGTAATTACCAATTTTGCCCCATTCTCTAAACTCAAATGTAGTCATCTGAGATAAACCTGAAACTGGGTCAGAAATACGAAAGCTTCCCAAAAGAATATACAATTATCTAAACAAAATTTCAAACTATATGTATATATGACTTTGATAGACATATACATTTGGTTGAATCTGTAGAGATGAAATCAGTGGTCAATTTAGTCAGCTGTAAAATTAGACATAGGTTAATATGCTTGTTTAAAAAGAATGGCTTTGAGTTCTGGATCTCCAATTCATGAGCTGAACAATCTTAGTTGATTCCCTTAAACATTCTGAACTTGAGAAGTCTTGTCTATAAAATAAGGATAAGTATTCTCTACACTCAATTTTTTCAATTACACATAAGGGACACAGTATAGTCCAAACATACAAATCTTATGATACTGCAGTACTAACAGTTACCATTCCAAATATCTATAACTTTGCTCAAGCTGCTTCATCATCTGCATGGTATATCTTTCCCTCTCAATCTTCAATATTTTCATCAAGAACTATTTCATTTTGTGGCACTGAAATATCTTCTGGAAAAAAACATCTTCACCTCCTCTACACTTCCATCACACTCCATGGGAATCTATACTCGACTTACCATTTTACGCTGAAATTATACTGATATTAATGTGTCACACTTCAACTGGATTTGGAGAATCTTAAAATCATATAGCATGTTCCATTCACATTTTTATCTTTAGCCTTCAACACTAAAATCTAGCACACCCTAGGTGCTCAATGTTGAAAGATCTGTATTCTAGGATTGGAAATAGGGCTAGAGTAAAAAGAAATGAGCAATTGTTTAATATTTTTCATGGATTTATTTATTTTTCTTTTTTCCTTCTGGAACTACATTTTTAAAGAATGAGATTTGGAGAAGCACACTTAAAAACTAGATAGGTATTTACTTCGTTGGTGAATTTTTAAAGAAGACATAGCAAAGTCCAGAGAAAATGATTTAAAGAACTAGTTTTAAGAGACACGGGGATTTTGGAGCCTTGAAATAATAATTCTCTTTAGTAATATTGTTTCATCCAAGCAATAAGTAGAGAGAATTTTAGGACACCATTTTATTAAGGAAAATATATTAAAAGTTTTTCTAGATTTTCCTATGTGAAAAAATGGTTTGCACCAACATTTACTTTGGGAATTGTATATATTATCTTTGTTACTTGATAGATACTTTTCAATTTTTTCTTTCCCAAAGAATCTTATGAAAAAAATATAATTACCCCTGGTCTACAGATGAAGATATTGTTAATTAATTTCACAAAGACGTTAAATGACAGAACTAGGATGTGAATTTGGTTCCAATATTTATACTGTTTTTCCCACTATAAACTCTCAATGCACTATTTTAACCAAGGAGATGAGTATATATCATGGTGAGTAATCTTGGTACGCCAAATTCAGAAAATTATAAAAAATTACTTCCTTATGTCTCATGTGGCTTTATTCTCTCCTACCATACATTCTTATATTCTAATTATCTTGACTTGGACAAAGTGTAGAATATTTTATTACTGCTAATGATTTTTTTTTTTTCTTTTGCGTTACGCGGGCCTCTCACTGTTGTGGCCTCTCCCGTTGTGGGGCACAGGCTCCGGATGCGCAGGCTCAGCGGCCATGGCTCACGGGCCCAGCCGCTCCGCGGCACGTGGGATCCTCCCAGACCAGGGCACGAACCCGTGTCCCCTGCATCGGCAGGCGGACTCTCAACCACTGCGCCACCAGGGAAGCCCCTCTGCTAATGATTTTTAAATAAATTATTTATTTGAGGTAATAAAATATTAATATAATGCTCCCTTGAGTTTATTATTTTATATCCTTCAAAATACACCGCAAAGACAAAAAAAAAAGTTGAATAGACAACCTAGATGGTCTAGTTTCCGTTGATATTTCAGACTTGCTGAGTTTTAACATTCAGACACACTGAATAGGTTTAGGCTCTTCTCTTATAAGCTTCCTTAGGACATTTTTGTCTAAAAAAAATTGTCACATTCCTAATCGAATAGCATGTCCTGGCAAAAGATTCTACTTTATATGAGAAACTTTGTCATTATTCACTGAAATTTCTTAAACTAAGTCAAGAAATCAGCATTGGCAATTAGATTACTGGAATAGTTTGCTTTTTCTAAATACGATGCTGTGTAAACCAGAGGCCGTCTAAAACAAACAGATGAAGCAGGTGTGAAGTAGACTCAGAGTTGGAAGACTGTCAACTGATCAGCTCCACCAAGGTTTTATTATCTAACCAGAAACATGTTTTGTTGATATTTAGACTTTCTCCCCATAGATTAACTTCCGCCAACTGGATACAGTTCAGTGAACATAATGGCCATAACTATTCCAGACTTAGGTAACTAATTGGCATTATAATCTGTGCTGTACCCAAGGTTTTTCTCTGCTTGCATGCAAAGACACTGATATACCCATGCAACTTCAACCATTGCTCAGGGTCTTTAAACAGACCAATCCAGAGATTTATATGTATGCTTTCTTTACATTGGAACAGTTTAACAAATAATTGAGATAATAATCAGACAAATAAAATGTAATCAATAATTGCTTCTCCCAAATTAATGAGTCCAAACTGAGGAATTTATGAATTTAAATTCATAAAAAAAGTCATGAATTAAAAAAGAGATGAGAGGCATAGAAGGGACAAGAATTGTATCTACACAAGAAGTCATAAAAACTACGTTGGCTATGATCATTTATACCACTGAATTACATGTGATCAAAAATTTTAAGCTTCCTTGGATCTGTATCTCACTTATATTCAACAGATATATTCAAATATCCATAAACATGCTTCTTTCCAGGTCATAACAACACTTTTGCTATTTCTTATATGCAAAGATAACCCAATTTGCTCACAATACTGGACATTTTGCTATGTCTTTGTATCTTCCAAGTAATAGAGATGGTACGGATTTGGTTTTGAACGATGTAGAGAAATATAAACAGTATAGAAGAAAGTAAATTTTGGCCAAGAAATAATAATAAATTTGGAAAAATATTTTTCTCATATATGGCAAATAATGGGTTGACATACCTATGGGCATTTTTAAAAGCAACTGTGTTGAGTAAAAATAACATTACATAAAAAGCACCTACTAAAAGTAGAAGGTTCTTTGAATTTTGACAAATGTATAACACTCTGTAAACATCATTTAAACAATCTATCCTTCAAAATTTCTTTCATGTTATTTTGCAAAAAATTTCCCCAAACACCCCTACTCTAGGCAACCACTAACATGATTTCTACTATTATCTTAGATTGTCCATGCTCCTCTAACAAAATATCATAGACTGAGTGGCTTATAAACAACAGAAATATATTTCTCACAGTTCTGGAAACAGGGAAGTCCAAGATCAAAGTGCCAGCAGATTTGGTGTCTGGTAACAGCCCATTTCCTAGTTCATAGATGGCTACCTTTTTGGTGTGTTCTCACGTGGCAGAAGGGACAAGGCAGCTTTCTAAGTCCTCTTCTATAAAGGCAGGAATCCCATTCATGAGGGATCTACTCTCATGACCTAATCAAGCCCTAAAGACCCCACCTGCAAATACCATCACATTGGGGATTAGGTTACAACAGGAGTTTTAAGGGGACATAAATATTGTCTATAGCAACTACTGCAGATTAGATTTCACTGTTGTACTAATTTATATATTGGAATCATAGAGAATTCACTGTTTTTTGTCTGTCTTTTTTTCACATATGTTTTTGAAGCTCATTAATTTTGTTGCATATTATCAATAGTTTTTTCATTTATTTTGCTGACAATTATTAAAATTTGTTTATCCATTGACCTGTTGATATTCTGTTATTCTAATTCTGCTCTAACCTTTCATTTCTCTTTCTTGCCTTGTTGCACTGGCAAGGACCTCCAGCAGAATGTTAACTGGCAGTGGTAAGAGAAAATATCCTTGCTTTATTTATGATTCAGGGAATAAATCTTTTAATCTTTTATGATTAAGTTATTATATTAGTTTCAGTTTGTTCATAGATATCTTTTAAGATGGTAGAGTAAGTGTTTTTCTATTTCCACTTTCCTGAGAGTTTTCCTCAAAAATAAATGTTAAATTTTGTTTAAAACAATTATTTTTTCTGCATCTACTGAAATAAGCATATAATTTTCATCTTTAGTTTGTTAACAAGGTAAATTATATTTATTAAATATTAAACCAACTATACAAATAAACCCACACCAATTGCAGTGATGTATCACCTTTTCAATATATTGCTGGATTCAATTGTTAAAATTTGGTTGAGTTTTTCATCTACATTCAAAAACTATATTAGTCTGCAATTTCCTTTTTTTTGTAACATCTGTATATAGTTTTACTATTGGAGTAATCCTGACTTTTAAAATTAATTAGAAAGTGTATCCTCTTGTTTTCTGAAAGAATTTATATGAAATTGTTGCTATTTCTTTTTTAAATATTTCATATAATTCTCCAGTGAAGCCAAGTGTGCCTAGAGTTTATCTTATGGGAAGATATTTTATACGTTATTCAATTAATTAATTATCAGATAGTTATTCAGATGTTTTTCATCTCATTTTCAATAACTTGTAGGTTTCATAGAGTCTGTCCACTCCCTCTAATTTTAAATTACATTGGCTTAAAATTTGTTGATGATATTTTGTTGTACTTTTGATATCTTTAGTAAATATGATGAAATCTCCATTTTTATTCCTAATAATGATAATTTAGAATTATTCTTCTTTTTCATGATTGGTAAAACTAAACTTTTGTCATTTTTATTGAACTTTCATAAAAAGTCACTTTTTGGTTCCATTGATTTAATTTTATCCCATTTTGTATTCCGGGTAAATATATAATGAGTCTGATGAACACACATTTTCCCTCTCACATGTAAACATAATAAATAATTCTGAAGAAATCAAAGGCCTTTCCTGCTTCTAGGGACATAAGTTTTAAGTGTCTTTCAGAATTGCTCAGAAGGCAGAAATTGAATATGCCATCCTAGTTATAATAGTCTACCTAAAATCACTCAAAGTACTGCCTGTCAAATCATCACAAGATGGTGCTGGAACAATCCTATAAGATTACCTCATCATATCTTCTGGAGTAATTTTTTCTGTGGTTTGCTAAAACTCTGTTCTTTAGTGCTTCATCTATCTAATGAACTCCATTGATCAAACACATAAATTCTTGCTTTTACGCTTTCATGGAGGCTGTATTAGTTATGGTTTTTCAGAGAAACAGAAACAATAGGAGATACTGGTTTTATCTATTTATAATTGGCTCACATAGTTATGGAGGATGTCAACTCCAAAATCTGCAGAGCCAATATCCCAGTTCAAAGGTCATCATGCAGGATAATTTCCTCTTAGGAGAGAGTCAGCATTTTGTTCTATTCAGGCCTTCCACTGATTGGATGAGGCCCACCAACTTTAAAGAAAGCAATCTGGTTTACTCAGTCTACCAATTTAAATGTTAATCTCATCAAAAAATCCTCACAGAAACACCCAAAATGTAAGTCAAATATCTGGGCATCCTGTGGCCCAGTAAAGTTAACACATAAAATTAACTGTCACAGGGACCAAAAATGGCAAATAAAAATAAAATCCCACTCTTAATTAGCTTATGTCTCTAATTCAACAAATAACAGACATTTACTCTATACTCTCCATATCTAATATTCCACCAGCCAAATACATCTGGTGAATTTTTGGTGAATAAGCCACAATAAAATCTGAAGGGGTTGAACCCTGGCAACACAGCAGGGTAGTAAAAACCTGGAATTTAAAGGCAGATCCAACCAGGATTCAATTGTGTCACCAGATATGACCTCTGTGACCTAGTGTACATTATGTAAGTTATCTGACTCATCTACAGACTTCTTCAATGATACCTATCTTGCAAGTATGCTGGAAGGGCTTTACAAGTGCTTGACGTAATGCCTCACATACCATAGGCCACTTGAGGATCACAGGAAGAATTTCTTTACTAGTTTTATGCATTTATCCATGCCTCTCAACAAGACATTCTCCAAAGCATAAATACAGTAATTTTTAGAGACACACAGCAGATTACACCACTCTGATTTCATCCAGTGACTTCTATTAGAATAAAATCAAACATCTTGGCCAGGGTTGTAAAATCCAGTATTATCTGATCTTGAACTAATTCCTCAGGCTCATACTGCTTTACTCTTGTGCCTACTACATGCTAGCCCTCCTGGCCTTCTTCCTATATCTTGGAAAACCCAAGAGGTCTTTGAAATGGTTGCTGTCTCTGCTTGGCATATTCTTTACCTATCTGTGTCTGCCTCTTTCTTGTCACTCAGATCTCATCTCAAATACCATCTCCTCAAAAAGGCTTTTCTTCAACATGATTCTTAGTAGCACATAGCACTACCTGATTTTTTTTCCTAATTTGTCCATCCATTTCACTGTTGTATTTCCCAGTCATTAGAATTGTGCTTGGCACAGAGGAGGCATTCAATAAATATTTTTATGTAAAGGGATGAATCATTCAGATCAACTAAAATGCCACCTCACCTTCATGCTTAACTCCTCCCTCTTTATTAATATTCATTGGTGCATGATCATAAAGTTCTATTGATTCAAATTGCTAAATAAGAGTAAGTTTCTTTTTTTTAATTTTAAAATCCCCAGACCTTAAGAATAACTTGTTGGACTTCCCTCATGGTCCAGTGGTAAAGAATCCACCTTCCAATGCAGGGGAGGCAGGTTCCATCCCTGGCCGGGGAACTAAGATCCCACATGCAGGAGGACAACTAAGCCTGGGCACCACAACTACTGATCTGTGCACCTCTCAACTAGAGAGCCTGAGTGCTGCAAACTACAGAGCCCACATACCCTGGAGCCTGTGCACCACAACTAGAGAAGAGAAAGCCCGCACACCACAATGAAAGATCCCGCATGCCTCAATGAAGATCCTGCGGGCTGCAACTAAGACCCGACGCAGCCAAAAATAAATAAATAAATCTTTAAAGAAAAAAAAAGAATAACTTGTAGAGCTATTGAGTCCCTTTATCTTAAGAAATTGCAACTAAATTTGCCAGTATTTTATTTTCAAATTATTGGTTTAACTACTTATGGCCATTTTGTTGAATTATAATGTTTTCCTTTCTATAGATTTTTTTTCTTTGTTCAGATGAATGGCTGAACACATGTGTACCTCTTAATTTAGGAGTCTTAGCTTTGGCCACTGTAATCAATCAACTGCAATGCACAGTTCCTTAAGTGTTTCTTTTTCTCGCCTCCATAGGTATTAAAATTTCCTGTTAGAAATCACTGGGGTAAAAACTAGCGTATCTTAGCAATTTCAGGAGGTTACATGAATAACAATATAATATTTTAAAATGTAGAATAAAGTCAGGATAGTTAACCAAAAAGTTACTTTTTTGGTGCAAAACTTGGAACTTTGAAACTGGAAATGGAGAATAGCTTTTAAGCCAGCATTTCTATTTTTCTTGCCCACAGGAGAAAAGAGCTCAGTCCTATTTTAAATTAATTCTGTGATACAATTTCTCATGAGAATTTTTTAAGTTTGACTTTTCTAAAATTTTTCACTCTGGTGGTCATGTTTCCCTAATCATGATGAGAAATAAAAATATATTTCTACCAGGTGCTTTAATCCATTAGCTCAGGTCCTTAACTGAGAGAGCCTTTTTACATGAACCAGAAATACTTTGTGTGGTCACCAAATGATGGTAGAATGGTAACAAAAATTCTTATGATAATTCTTTCTAATCAAATTAATCATAAAGCAACCTCTATTGTAGATAAATTAGAAAATGGTAATTATTGGATTAGCATCCTGATTTAAATCCCAGTCATTAACTCATGCCTAAATTAGTACAAGGTAATATCAATGGTCATGTTAGTTTCTTCCTTTGTCCCTCTTTAGTCTTTTTTTTTTAATCACAAAGTAAATAATGTTTTAAAAGGGCAAATAATATCATGGTACTCCTGTACCAAAACCATCAAATATTTTTGTATTTCACTGAGAATGAAAACCAAAATTCCAAAATGGTCACACTCTTAATTTGATCTTTACCTTGATCCATTTAATTTAAATAAGACATTTTAAATTAAGTAAGACCTTTTCCTCAAAGCCTGCTTAAATGTCATGTCTTACCAGTTGGGTTCTAAAACCATTCATTTTTCTCAAACCTTACAAGACTCCAAATTCTAGATTTCTCTATGTCTTTCCATCTCTGCTTGCAAATCAACCAATTTCTTTTTGGAATTCATCTCTTTCTTCAATATCTTTCCAAATGTAGGCAATGGTAACCAACACACAATACAAATCTTTTGTTTTCCAATCTAGGCTTCCAATCTTCATCCTCTAGGCTGAGGAGGCACAATTTGCCACTGTATAACATGGATCTCAGGCTATTCATACTATTATATCTGTATTCTTATCATCCATTACCCAATCACTAATCCTTTCTCATGTATTTTGTGGTTTTGTTACAATGTATTAAGTGCTCTATCCATCACTATAGGTTAAACTATGCTGCAGTAACAAATACTGAAACCACAAAGATCAAACTATCACTGATTTAACCAAATTAAAGTAAATTTCTAGCATATCAAAGTCCTACCTATGTCAGCTTCTCTTGTTGGCAGCTGTTATCCAAAAGATAACTCAGGGCATTCTCATCTAGAACAGCCTGCTATCTTATTCTGTAGCCTGTAGAAAACATATGTCATTCTATTTTGCTGTCCAATATCTGAAGTTGCTACTTGATTGAGATATCCCCTCTTTTAGATTGTTGGGCAGAGACAGAGTTGTGTTCCACTGCAATTTATGAAAATAGTAAATATTCATTTTTCTAGCATCCCTTAAAACTAACGTATAAGCAATCGACATACAATAATCATCAGATGTACCCACATATGAACATAAAGAATGCAAATAATATCTCTGGGGATGGTGCTAGTTGCAACAAGAAATAGTACAAAGGCAATAATAGCAGGTAGACTAGTTGCAACATTCAGGCTCTCCTACTAACAGAGTTATGTGGTTCAACAGCAAGAGCTAGTCACTGGGGGAGACCATAGCAGCTTACTGTCTGGCCCAGTTCTGAGTGTGAATCTCATCATCTTTCCTTGTCTCTATGCCTGTTCTACAGCCCTTTGTGTGACTCAATAAGCTGTCCAATATCTTTTTAATGATAAAGGATTTTTCTGCTAAATCAGAGATTTTTTTGGTTGGTTTTTATTTTTGTTTTTTGCTTTTAACTAAACTCTGACTGACATATGGGTTTAACAAGAATTTAACCACTTTAAACTGTTTCTTACCTTAAATGTGAATAAGTGACCATCAGAACATAAAACTCTCATGTAAAGCCAGGTGGTTGAATTGTGTTGTGATGAGACTATTGGGTTATTCCAGTGATATTTAATAAGAGTTATTCTCTTCTGTTATATTCACTCATTTAAGAAAAGTTTCCTGATTTGTAAGACAAAGCAAGGAGTTGAAGGTTTTGGTAAAAGGAAAAGCTATATCCTGTGTCCTCTTTGACCTCTGTTTTGCTGTAAATGGCTTTCTATTTAAGAACATAAATCTCATGAATCTGTAACTTAATGTGTTCCATGAAGGTTAAGAACAAATCATAAACTTTAGCCTATACTAGTGAATTAGCAAAGCTGGAATACATATATATTGTTTTGTAAAACAAAAACAAGATGATCCCAAACTTATGAGACACAGCAAAAGCTGTTCTAAGAGGGAAGTTTATAGTGATACAAGCTTACCTCAGGAAACAAGAAAAGTCTCAAATAAACAACCTAATCTTACACCTAAAGCAACTAGAGAAAGAAGAACAAACAAAAAAATGGGAGGGGGTTCAAATCAGTAAAATTAGAAAATGAAATGGAGAAGTTACAACACATACCACAGAAATACAAAGGACCACAAGAGAGTACTACAAGCAACTCTACACCAATAGCATGGACAACCTGGAAGAAATGAACAAATCCCTAGAAAGGTACAATTTTCCAAGACTGAAACAGGCAGAAATAGAAAATATGAACAGACCAATTACAAGTACTGAAATTGAATCTGTGATTAAAAAGCTCCCAAAAAACACAAAGTTCAGGACCAGATGGCTTCACAGGCAAATGCTACCAAACATTTAGAGAAGAATTAATACCTCTTCTTCTGAAACTATTCCCAAAAATTGCAGAGGAAGGAATAGAACTCATTCTATGAGACCACAATTACCCTGATACCAAAACCAGACAAAAACATCACAAAAAAAGAAAATTACAGCCCAATATTACTGATGAACATAGACACAAAATTCCTCAACAAAATACTAGCAAATCAAACCCAGCAATACATTTAAAGTATCATACACCATGATCAAGTAGGATTTATCCCAAAGATGCAAGGATTTTTCAATATCCATAAATCAATCAGTGTGATACACCACCTTAACAAATGGAAGAATAAAATCCATATGATTGGGCTTCCCTGGTGGCGCAGTGGTTGAGAGTCCGCCTGCCGATGCAGGGGACAAGGGTTCGTGCCCCAGTCTGGGAAGATCCCACATGCCGCAGAGCGGCTGGGCCCGTGAGCCATGGCCGCTGAGCCTGCACGTCCGGAGCCTGTGCTCCGCAACGGGAGAGGCCACAACAGTGAGAGGCCCGCGTACCACAAAAACCAAGCAAAAAAAAATAATAAAAAAAAAAAAAAAAAAAAAAAAACATATGATTACCTCAATCAATGCAGAAAAAGCTTTTGATAAAATTCAGTATCCATTTGTGAAAGTAAATATATTATTGACCACATAGCCAATGTGTCTAATTAGAACAGTATTGATATCAAAGCTTTTAGGAGTTAGTTTGAGAATGTGAATGACAATTTAAGTGGTTACATTAGAAAATAGTTATGACTTTAACTCAAGAAAATTTATGTAAAGCAAGACCCAATTTGCTGGGTAAATATACAATGTTTCCATCTAAATGAAAGTATATTTAAAGTAGAATACTTGATATATATTGAACAGAGCAAATGTATGTCACTAATAAAATATAATTAAAAAAATCCAGGAACAGAAGGGTAGATTTTAGTAGAAAATCATACAAAAATTTCAAAAATTATGGTTTAAAAATTAGGTCAAAAGAGTGTTTGAAGTGGACTGCACATTTGCTATATGCTTTCCCTTTAAATGGGCTTGCACACAGTATACATAGCCCAGCTAATCATCTGTGGGAGCAGTAAGAAAAAGAATGCTTGTTCCATAACATGTTTCCTCTCTACGTTTTTAAAACACCTCAATAATTTGTGGACAGGGATTGTTGCCTGCCATTAGAGTAAAGAAAGAATGTTGTGGCCATTCCAGTTGTTCAAGGATCAAGCCATCAGCCACTGCATATGTACCCCTTCCCCGCACCGTGGTGCACCCTGAGAGGAATTCAGGATGAAGAAAACCAAGAAAAACTGAAAGCATTCTGTGCTGTGGTCCTAGATAGTTAAGATGCATATCTAAGGAATAATTTCAGTTAACCCAGATTCTAGCATCTTCCTATACATAGAAAAGCACTAAAATCATTAACTTGAAATGTCTGTTTTTGGTGATTAGCAGTAATCTTTTGATGTTTGACTACATCCTTTTTTTTTTCAGCAAAAACTCCTATGTATCCTGGTTCCTCCCTTACCTCTTCGGAGCAATTTCTTAGAGCTATATTAGGCTGTCTTCCAGGCTATAGTTCTTCAGTAAGATCCTCGAATAAAACTTAATTTGCAACCTTTAGGTTGTGCACTTTTTTCAGTGGACAAATATTGTCAGTGTACACTTCTATATTTTAAAAATCTTTCTATTAATATGTATTATAAAGGTTAGCATTGATATATCAAAATATTAGGTTTACTTTATATGAAAATGCATATATTATCCCAGTTACTTTAAACTAGCAGGAAAATAAATTGCCCAGTTTATAATCAGAAAAATATCATTGCCTCCCACAAAATTTGGCCCAAAGCCAAATTAGGAGAGAAATTTCACAAGATATTGTCTCTCTTCCTGGATCACAGTTAAACAGAAGTTAAGTGATAAGACAACATTGTATGCTTGTCACACATCAAAGCATGTTGTCCTTTTATGGGTTTTTTTTTTCCCTCACAGATATAATGCCATAAATTGTGGATAATTTGCTTAAATCATCCCTGGAGATATAACCTGAAGAAACTGATAGACACTTTTACTCCTGTACAAATGCAAAATTAATTTGGACTGTTCTCAAAATATAAGATAGTAAATCCCATTATTAATTGTAGCCTCTTTAGTTATTTGATATTTCTCCACTTTACTACTCAGAGAGAAAACAAATTTGACTACAGCTAGCATGCGAAGCCTGAACTATACTGCCATTTTCTACTATATTTGTTTTGATATGAAAATACAGATATGTATTTAACATTTAAATTCAAATTGATGTTTATATATAGCAAAATGTTATGCAATTGTTTGGGATTGGTTTCTCTTTAAAATAGAAACATTTGAAATGTTTAGATACTATCTTTTGTGATACTAAAAGTATATTTTACAATATGGATTCTTTATAGCCACTTTGTCTTGGGTAGAATACATTTAATTTATTCAAGAATAAATTTTAAAAGGTTAATTATATTTTATTATTTATGTATTTCTAAATAGGTAAATTTATATTAAAATATGATTCTTCCTCATGGCTTTCTGGCTTCAGAAACAGAATTACTTGAGTTTGACTTTCAGCTCCAGCACTTGGATTTTTAATCTAAGCACATTATTTAGCCTTCTTTAATTTTTATGCCTGTAAAATGAAAATTTACTTACCTCATAATATTATTTTGGAAGATTAAATGAGGAAATGTAGGTACATATGAAATCCATTAATAATTACTATCTACTCTTAAGGTGTTTAGTAGTTTATGGAACACTTTTCCATCTATACTAAAATTTATTCCTAGATTAACCTTATGCAGTAGATATTATGAACTTCACAGGTAAGAAAATGGAGACTAAAAGAGGTTAAGTGAATCAGATAATTCAGGATACAATACAATACAAATACAATACAATACAAGGATACAATACAAATCTTCCACTTCCCTGTTCAGTGATGTCGACTTAAAAAAACCACACAACATGTAAAAGCTGTGAGTCGGATTTATTCTGTGTCTTACTGAGGACGACAGTCTGAGAGACAGCCTTTCAGATAGCTCTGAGAAACTGCCCCGAAAAGGTAAGGGGGAGGTCAGTATACATGTGATTTTGACAAAGGGCATATATGCAACCAAGCACATATCTTTGTAGAAGTTTGCTGCTAGTCACAAGGACAGATATCTTAGTTAACGGTTTCAGTGCTTTTCTAAGAATGGGAAGATATAAGAATACAGGTTCATAAAACATTTCTCCTGAAAATATCTATCTGAAGCACTGTTCTGCCAGTTTTCCCAAAGCACAGAGTGCCTCATTCCTGATCTCTGCTCTCAATTCCTTTCAGGGTGTATTAAAGGTCAGTGGCTCCTGTGGCTAATGACTCAATCCTTGTAGAGCCAGATAGCAATCAACCTTTTTTAGTTAGCGATGATGTCTCCAGAATGATGTTTAGATGAGTAGAAATAAAGTGGATAAAAGGACAAATTCAAGAAGGGGTTATATTGAAGTTAACGTTTTTGAGATGTTATGTTTGGTTTTAAAGAAAGAGAGACAAGGATATGATCAAAGTATAAATGCCTGGATGCTCTTAGGGTATGTGACTTTGTATCTGTTCTGCTTAAAAGACAACTGCATTATTCTATAGAGTATCTTAAGATAAATATCACGCAAAAAGAATATTAATGTTTATTAATCTGATAGTGTCATTTAGGTTAAAAATAAATTATAGACCACTAGGAGACTATCACTGTCATGTAAGTACTCAAAAATCTAATCTATATTTGTTTCTATAATTTTACATAGGGACAAGTTCTGGAATTATATATACTGAGGTGTAAACAGTAGTCATTTCTTATTTTTAACATAATGAATGTTTGAATTTTTAAAATGTTTATATATTTCTCTTATATAAAATTTTGTATGTAGAAATTTAAATATATTTTTGTCAATTAAAAATATAACTACCTCATAATCATTATAAGTATAAAATGTATGCACACAAATATTCACTTGATCTAAAAGAAAAAATCCTTTCATTATAACTACTAAAAGTAAAAGCAATCAATGATAATGATGCAAAGTATACAAGGTATTCACAATACATGGCACTATATTTCCAGACTGATTCAGCTGAGAAGAAAATAACCACACGTGCGCACACATGTACAGACACACACACACACACACACACACACCAGGAGAGAGAGAACAGCTAACCAAAATAACAAAGCACAATTGTTCTTTATTGAATCTGATGACTGAAAATATAACACACAACAAACAAATAAACATGAATGATATTTTTACAATCTAATCACTTCATTCAACATAAAAAATTGGTTTTGAGTGTCACAATCAACTGCTCAAAATAAAATTTCAGAACATTTTTAAACCATAAGGATGCTGTATTCAAACAAAAAAAAATCTAGCATTTCTGGGGAAGAAAAATATATAAACAAAAACATTGCAAATAAAATGTCACCACGAAAACCAAAGAAATTTAGAGTCATTTTGTTGAAACTAGAAATTCAAAATAACTGAACAGAACTCTCTTGTGCTAAATATTGTCCTTCATAATTATAAACTCAGCTGATTTGCCATCTGCAGAAATAAAGCTAGGTTATTGCAAAGGATCATAAATATGGAGTAATTTGAATTACATATGTGGGCCAGCAGATGTCACTCTTGTTAAAAGACTGTCTAATCTTTTATGAAGGGTAATTGTCGGCTATGGTTGTGGGCAGAATTTCAACTTGGGAGGATTTAGCCCTGACCCTCTTTCCACCTTACCGCCTACTTTACTCTAATGACAACAGGATCAGTAAATTAAAAGTGTCAGCTGCCCTGCCATCGGTTTCCAAAGCTGTTTGGTCTAACTAAATTTATGGCCAATGGTTATATAAACAGCATTGCCAAATCTCTGTAATTATTACAGAGATGTAACCAGGCACAGAGAATAAATGTTGCTGCAAGCTAAACCAAGCCCTGACATTACTATAATTAGGCCGATGATTCATACCACTTGTTCCTCTTAGAAGATATCTTTAGTAGCCAGAAAATTAAGCTGCAATTTTTGAAATTAGGGATTTTCTCTTTGTGTGTGTGTTTTATTTGGTTTTTTGTTTTTCCTTTATAAAACTAGAATTTGGTTATTTAAAAATGGACAAGGTCTGTTAATCCTTCACCCTTAATTACTCAAAGTACTTGTGATATCTTAGAGTGTGACCTTCTGGAAAGGTCACTGGTGTGAGATATTTATGGGGTTAACAAATAATTTTAAAAATAAATTTCCAGAATTAAGGCAGAATATCTGGAGTGTACATTCATTTAATATTTCCAAAAATAAAATTAAAATAATTAGATGTAGTGTGTGTGTGTGTGTGTGTGTATTCATGTGAATGTTAGCCTGCTCACGTGTGGTATACTCTGTAAGAAGAAAATGTCAGATTTTTGTTATTCCTTTAGCTATAGAATGCATATTAGCTGGCATGTTAGCTGGCATATAGTGACTATGTAAGACTCTATCAGAACTTTTCTGGCAAAGTTATTATTGTGATAAATGATTTCTTATATTAACAAGATTGGTCATAGCTTCTTTGGCCAAAATTATGAATAATGTTAAAAAAAAACGAGAAATTCTGGATTTAAATACATTTATCTGTAGTTTTTTTCACCTGAAAATAAGATAATACAAATATCTTAAATCAGTTGTGTGGGTTAAATAAAATAATATAAATAAAACAATCTCTATAGTACTTGGTCCTTTTAGGATCTCAGAGAACATAACAGCTCTCTTGCTAAGTAACTAGAATTTCCCAGTGAGACTGCTGATATGATCAAAGGTGTCACAGTTGGAAGGTTAGTTATTCTAAATAAACTGTCCAGTTGGAAGGTTAGTTATTCTATTGGTCCAACCTATGTAGCTCTACTTGATAGTTTACTCCCTTTAATATTTTGAGAAAATGGAATTCACACAATACCTAAGCATATCCAACTTACTGCCTCACAAATAGCTTATTCCATTTTGACCAGATGTACCTGTATGTACTAATAATATTAACTTAAAATCTGCTTTCTAATTGCTACTTCAGTCTGGTCTCAAACCTGGACTCAGTAGATATACAAAATAAATTTTCCATATCAAAACACATTAACACTTTATGACAGATCATTTTATAGCAATAGAATTCTAGTTCTTTTAATATGTATCTACATTAATATTATGATACATTTATTTTTCTCATTTGCTTTTGGGATTTAATAAAATGTTGCTTGTAAAAGAAAATTTGCCCAGTGCCTCATATATAATAAATGTCAGAAATTTATATTATTTTTGCCATATCCATCATTTTACGTGCTAGCTCCTAAGGGCACACCACATTTCATCGCTCAGTTTCTTACAATATTTTGATGAAACCTGGCTATATTGTCTCAGATGTGGAATTATTATCCCTCATATTCTAATAGTTATTTTAATTGTTATTTTTGTTTTAGGATCATCATAATATTGACTCAAGTTGAGTTGTTTTAAATGAAAATTCTTACATACCTTAGGACTATTTTGTGTTCAATTAACAGAAAATCCAATGGCTTAAAGTATACCAGTATCATTGATTAATTTAACTAAAATGTAAAGGAATACATCTCAATTCTGACTCAGCATGACAGAGAAGCACCAATGATATTACCAAAATAAATGATGTTAACAAGACCTAGTCTCTCTCTCTCTTTCTCTCTCCCGGTATTCTGGTTCATCTATATGGTTCAATTATATGAAAGACTTCTCTCATTTCATTTTTTTCTGGTAAATGTCTATTTTATAACAGAACCAAACTGAATAATCAGAATGTGAGAGAGCAACATGGAGACAGACAAAGACCATGACAGAGAGACACAGAGAGAATTATCTACATTATAGTATACCTTAAAATGCGATTGAGATTTCCAAAGCCATTATGATTCTTGATCTGTATATGAACCTAATTTTTTCCACCTTCTGGAACTTATTAATGACTTATGCATGTTTCCAGTCTTACAAAATTTTATCATAATCTATTGATCTTTCCTCATAAATTGTCATGTGACTCAGCAGGCTCTTTCAATTTGGAAAGTCATAGCCTTCAGTTGCAAAATAATTTCTTGAATTACTCCTCTGGTGATTGCTTTATTTTGATTTTTCTCTATAATTCAGACCTTAGTTCTTCTGGAGTGGTCCTCTAATTTTCTTATCTTTTTCCTCCTATTTTCCCCACTTTTCTTATTTTATTGTTTGTTCTACTTTCTGGGACAATTCCTCAACTTTATTTTCTAACTCTTCCAGAGATAGGAAATAAATCACTTTAAATGGATTGTTGGGTGTGGCAGTAAGAAGGAGTTGGATAAGCGCACAGTGACTATGGAAGAGGAAACATTTCACAATGATCTCTGGTTCAAGAAATGTACACTATCTAAGGAAAAGCATCCTCATGTCTAAAGGTATTTGTTTCTAGCTGGTAATGTAATTGAGTCTTCAGTAAGCTATTGCACTGATCTACCATGGAGACAAACTACTGCTTTATGATAAAGTACAATGATTTATACAACAGTAAACCCTAAGCTGCATTTCTTTTTCTGTGATTTTAGTTCCTAATCAAAATCAATATACTTTAGGACACCAGGATGGTATCTATATATGATGATGCAGGGCAGTCAAATCTATATCCCTAGGAGGTGGCTACTCCAGTGATAACAAATCCCGGACCACTCCATGATGGAAGGGGTCCATTATAATCAACCTACTATCAGGTGATGTCCAATCTTCCTAGTAAATAAAGCCATATTCTGACAAAACACTGGTCTGTGCTATTAACAGGCTGAAAACTCAGCAATAGTAGCAGCCAAGTAATTCTTGGTAAGGTGAATTTCATGCAGTTGAGCTTAGGCCTGGTCTTCATCACTTTATACAGATCGCCATTAAATAAGCACTATCCCTTCTCTCCTTGCTTTGTGTAACATTTCTAGCAGAGGTTGAGTCTCCTCTGTAGTTCCATTACCCACAAGACAATCCACTTCTCTAGAGACTCAGCTCCAACTAGGAAGTACTGACAATTCCAAATGAGTTACACCAAATCCTGGGGTCTGGTCACCATATTTTCCTTCAACTTTCTAGACCAAAACATAGTGGGATCTTGCTTTTGTTTCTTATTTTTAAATTGCCATGTCTTCAACCAACCATTTATAATAAGAAATATGCTCTAAGGGAAAATATTCTAATGATTGTAATCAATCAGAAGTGAAATGCAATATGCCCAAATCTACCTCAGGACTATTTCTCTGGTCAAAAGTGACTGACCTCAGAAAACTAAAGATATTACCCTTGCGATATCTATGATATCACATGAGATCTTCAAGCTCTGACAAAATCTGTCCCACAAGCAGGACACAATTCTGCAGGCTGAGTAGCCAAAGTACATCATCTTAGTAGCAGTCCAATTATGAACAAGATAGTTAAAGTATCATTTTTTTACATTGAGCACTATTTCAATAGAAGTCCATTATCTAAGGAAAAACGTACCCAGAAAAACTGCTTCTTCTGAAAAAATCGATTTAAGGAGAATGTTCTTCAAGAAACTTATAATTTAGTTCCTATTACCTTTGCAGTTTCAACTTAAATAGTTTTATAAGAAGCTATAGATAGTGGAGTTATGTTTCAAATTTCCTGTTCATCTGTAAAACATTATATCATCAATTACCTCTTGGTATATATTTTTCAAATATGTATTTATTCATATATAATATGTAAATGCATAAATATGTGTATATATGCTATTTTATTTCACCTATTTTATATGACTAACATTACACCTACTACCAAAGACTGCTAAATTTGACTGAATTACATGGGTAGCCTATAGGGAATTGTCTCTATATTCCTAAAGTTAAGCAAAAAGTCATTGCATATTATTCTTTAATATATTTGTGAAGTTAATCACAATAAAAATAAATCATTTGATTTACAATTATATAAATTATTTTAAATAAGTATATTATTTTAAATTTTATAACAAGATACTTATTATTTAGAAACTGAACTTTAATAAGAATATTTTATGTTTAACTATTTCATATAGTTATTGTTTTTTGTTTTTTTGCGGTATGCGGGCCTCTCACTGTTGTGGCCTCTCCCATTGCGGAGCACAGGCTCCAGACCCGCAGGCTCAGCGGCCATGGCTCAAGGGCCTAGCCGCTCCGCGGCATGTGGGATCCTCCCGGACTGGGGCACGAACCTGTGTCCCCTGCATCGGCAGGCAGACTCTCAACCACTGCGCCACCAGGGAAGCCCCTAGTTATTGTATTTTATTATATATAATATTAATTTAACAGCATCTTAAAATAAATGCTGAAACACAGAAATGCAGGAGCAGAAGCAATCATGGTCTTAAATTTAGTTAATTTTAGTGTTTTGGGATTAGTAACCAAACTTGATGAATGAGAAGTATCATGTGATGATTTAATTTTTTTTTAATGCAAAGGACAAAAAATAAATAGAAGGCACATGTAGCAACCTACTTATTAACAGCTTCCATTTATTATCACACCTGTCATAGGACTGATATTCTGTTGTGCATTTTCACTACCTGTTGATTATATACATAATTTTAAATTTATAGAAAGTTTTCAAGGATTATACAATCATACACTTTACCCAGATTCACCAACTATTTACATTTTTGCCTCATTTGCTTTCTCTTCGTTCTGTTCTGTTTTCTCCTCTCTTCTCCTCTCCCCTCATTTCTCCTCCTCCTTCCCCCCTTTTATCTCCTCTTTTCTCCTGTCCTTTCCTCTCTATGTATTATATCCACATCTATCTATATAGTTAGACAAAGATAGAGAAGAGAGACAGATATATAAAGTTGAAGACATCATTCCCTTTATTCTTTCATACTTATAAACAAGGATATAATCTTACCTGACCACACTCACAATGATCAAAATCAGAAAATTTACTACTGATCCAATATTATAATCCATACTCCATATTTACATTTTACCAATTGCTCAATAATGTCCTTTACCTTTTTTCCCCACAGTCCAGGTTCTAATCTAAAATTGCACATTTAAAAGTTGTTATATATCTTTAGTCTTCTCTATTCTGAATTGATTCCTTAGCTTTCATCTTTCTTGATTTTGACCTTTAGAAGAGTACAAACCAGCAATATTGTAGAATGTCTTCTCCCCAAACCTAGCTTGAGACAAATCCTGTGGACAAAAGTGAAGAGGCTGTCAAAGAGATTACATTAAATATTTATTTCACTTTTGCATTCTGTTCTATAACATATGCATATTTGTTTAAGGTAATTTCCCTCCATAACATCTTTGGGAGGAATTCATATTTATCACATAGTTCTTTGTACAATCTACCATATGATTACCACTTTATCTATTTGAAATTTGGCTTTCCCTAATGCCTGAATCCAATATTCAACTTTATTTTTATCAGAAGATTTTTAAGAATCTTGAAGAGAGTACTATGAAAGGTTTGAACTTTGGTGACAAATCTAAACTCATACAATTGTTGCTAAATTCATATTGCTTGGAATAATACCTAAAACTCAATACTACTCCTCTGGCATACTTGGGAGAAAAGAAACAACAACAAAACAAGACCAGATGAATCACTGTCATTAAGGAACTATTAACAGTTCATCCATCTGAAAGTATGTTTTCCCAAATAAAGGAAAAACTGGTTCATAGAATTCATATCCTGTAGCCAGGCATGGGAGAACATTTGGACTCAGTAAGTTGTTGCTGTTTACTTTTTTATTCAAATAAATAAGCAACTTTTCCTTTCAAAATATCTATTTGGAATGCTTAATTCAGAAAAACACATGGGAGGGTTATTCATTCAATGGTTCTTTCAACCAATAGTCACTTATATACACAAAGTACTATACCAGAATCTAGATATAAATGGTAAGAAAAAAATGGACCTGGTTCCTAGCCTTATTGAACCTAAATTCCAGTGAAAAAGACAGGCATCAAAAAATAATCACACAAGTTGTTATATAATTTCCAACTGTAATAATTATATAAATGGATAAGTTTATAAGAAAATGATGTTTATACTGAAATCTGAAAGAAGAAAAGGAGTTTGCCATCTAAAGAGTATGAGAAAAGCAGAATTGCATGAGTATGAGAAGAGGCAGAAGCAGAAGGCTAGTGGGACAGGTGTGTAAAAAGTAATGTCCAAAGTGGCATGAGGTGAGGCTTCAAGAGGATTTACAAGGAAGGCAGATGTGGGGTCTATTAGTCATGCAATGGAATTTTGTCTTTACTTTTTTTAATACTAAAATATTGAAGGCTTTTGATTAAGAAGGTATAATAATCACATTTGTGTTTTTAAATTATTATTTTGGCTTCAGTAATGATAACTGATGGTAAGAATTAAAAAATGTTTGCAGGTAAATGAAATAAAAAGTATTGCAGAAGTCCACTTTGGATAAAGTTGATTTTAGGAAAACCAAAGCACTGTATGAATTTGAGATATATTTATGAGGCAAATAAACTATGTTGTGGTGACAGACTAAACAGGACTCTCTCTATTATTCAACTTTGTCCATAAGCCATTCAGCAACATATTATTGAATACCTATTATGTGCCAGAACTGAACCGCAGTCCTGAATGAGATGAATTCTTGGTTTTCAAAGACATAACGGTCTAGACAGACAGAAACGGCTAGTATACTTTTAAATTCAGTTTAATCAGCTTTTTTCTTAATAGTTTTAGACTATCCCAAATTAGCAATTAATTCTGTTAACATCTAAAAATGTATATATTTATAAAGACTAATTAAAAACAAATCCATATGTATCAAATTTAATAGCTTAGCTGTTAGGGCGCCTTATTTCCAGCAACACTCTTACCCAGGAACATTTGCTAATATTTCTCATTTAGCTAAGGTAATAAAGCATCCTCAAGCCTTGCAGGGTGAAATGTACGTAACTCCCAGAGATTGAGCCAATGTTTGTAAAAATATCTTATCGCTCTCACTATGAACTCTTCCCAATAAGCAGATAAGTAAGAATTCAGCAAGCAATCTAGACCCATTATCTCTTACCCCTTCTGTTTAATCAAACCTGTGTTTTGCTTCTTGGGCACTTAGCCAGAAGCTTATATCTATTACAGATAGTGCCTGGCCTCTTTATG
Organism: Pseudorca crassidens; assembly: GCF_039906515.1. Lineage (NCBI taxonomy): Eukaryota > Metazoa > Chordata > Mammalia > Artiodactyla > Delphinidae > Pseudorca > Pseudorca crassidens. Next base: position 91,668,214 of record NC_090297.1, read on the forward strand.
ACACTGTAAGTCAGGTCCTTAAAGTGAGAAACATTCTTTTCAGAACATTCAAAGTTGCTGTTGAGGGCAAGCAAAGTCTATCACTTTAGAAGTATTGATTGCAAGAAACAGAAAGCAATTCAGACTAACTTAAAAAGAGAATTTATCAAAAGGATTTTGGATCTCACAGTGGCCAGATCTTGTCATAGCAGGAACAAGGTGTGCTCCAGAGGGTCACAGAACAGGAAGAAAGATACAAAGTATTTGCCTATTGAGAAGGAAAGGCTCATGAACATGACATTGCTGGCAATGAGACCAACAGCACAGAAACTATGCCTCCGCTAGATCTGTTCTTCAGGCAGAACTGACTAAAGCTGACAAATGTCTGCTACGCACTGGCCGCTGCTTGACAGGCCAGTTTGGGCAGAGTCCACAGGATGTCAGTATTAAGTACAGTTAGCTGACTTCTAGGGTTTGTTTTTTCACTTTACACAAATTCTAGCCCTTCCTGGAAAGATGACTAGGTGCATCAAAATAGCACTCGCAAACCAAATTAAGAATGATATGCCTGGGGTTGGGGGGCACTTCCTCAAGATAACATAATAATTAGGAAGTGATGTGTGTACGGCCCCGGGCGTCCCCGGGAGTCCCGACCAGCAGGACAAATCCTTGTGAGTCTGAGGAGGAACCTGTGGGGGTTGAAAAAAGGGGGAAGGGCAGGAGACGCGAAAGAATGGAGGCAAGACAGAATCCTGATCAAGCCTCAAACTTTTATTGCTGCGGTAGCTGTATTTATACACTGCAGAGAAAGGGGGGCGGGATTCAGAATGAGGGAAGTACTTGGCTAATCATCATTGGTGCTGCGTGCGCGGGCTTTCATTTTAGGCGCGAACTTCTATCTCATAAATCAGGAAGAGAAGCAGGGTGTCGGCCATCTTCTAATGGCGAAAACTTCTTGGCTCCCAACAGTGATGGAGCTGAATTTGAACCTCAGATTGTTTGGTGACAGAGCCAGTGTTACTAGACTGTGACATTTGGCATAGCTTCCAGGGTAACTCCCTGGCACATGAGATTATCTAGTCCTAATTGCTTCCCAAAGGCCCATCTACTAATTCTATCACATGGGGGCACAGGATTTCAACATATGGATTTTGGCAGGACACAAACATTCAGTCTATAACATCTTGAAAGCTCAAATATTATCATTGGTAAAGTCACTGTTTGTTTTCCTTGAAGTGGCAGGATTACTTTATTCATTTTCAAGAAAATATAAGTCACACACTCAAGTCTGAATAATCACCATTTGTCAGTCAGTCATTCTTTCAAGTAAAAACAATGTTGTATGAAAAAGCCTCAAATACAGAGTTTAACTCAATTGTACAAGTGTTTTTTTAATCAAAAAATAATTTAAATTACAATGCAGCATAAGTGCTTTATAAATAGTTTCCATTTTGTCAATTTTTTTTAAAAATGTGCACTTGGAAATTGAGATTGATTAACATTGATAAGTATTACTGCTTTTTCAAGGACATTTTCAAGTGATACTGGAACACTTTTTGTTGAGAAAGCACGGCAGTAAAGAATACCACAGTATTATAGTGTTGACGCTAGTACCGATGGAATTTGTTGCCACTGCTTTGATTCATGCTATGCCACTACTAATTTTACACATTGCTTTTGCACCATCAGTGTAAATGTCAAGACAGTGAAAAAGGGAGATAACATCTCAGTATTATTATGGTAATTGCTTCTAATTTGCAGACTCCCTGAAAGAAAATCAGGGACCGCTGGGAATCCACAGCCTGCATTTTGAGAATTACTGGCCTAATATGAGATTGTTTTCAAATTAAAGTTTTCTAGATTGTCAATAAAAAGGATCGATTAGCTCAACCGAGTATGATACTTAAAGGAATTTGAAATGAAGAAGCAGAATAGGGGAAAACAGAGAGAAGACAATAAACAGAAGCTATGAGAAAGTGAAAGCCATAATATTAAGAGGAGACTAGAATGGAGAAAGTTGGCAGAAGTATGAAAGTTGGTGGAGAGAGAAAGAGGGGAAAGAACTGATTTAGTATGATGTCAGTTTACTATGGTTGCTGGGGGAACGCTGGTGCTACCTTAGTAATGATGTGGATTTCCATAAACCTGAACTATGAAACTACTAAGAAAACATCTTAGTTTCCTAATGGTCTTACAAACTTGCAGTATTTAGTTATGAAGAGTCTTACAGATCTTTATCACCTGAGGTAGCATTTATATGTTTCTATTTCTTGGAACAGAAAAAAATTAATGAAATAGTATAGCTCCCTATATCAAATTGTCATTATTCCTCTGTGCGGTATTTATCAGAAGGTAAATCTACTGTATCGAAGAGGGAATTTCATTAGGTTTCATTAATAGGAACCAAATGGGTTAAGACCATGAATTGAGAAAGATATGTACGGGTCAGTGAGGGAGAAAGAACAACACTTAGAGGTTGGTTACAGATAAATAACAGCAGCAACACCAGTAATAATAATAAATAATTCATATGAACAAAATATGTTTTCTTTCTTTTTTCTAATTAAAACCAGAATGAGGAAAAAATGAGGGCACATTTGGACACCAAAAATATAGGACAAAAATCTCAAAAAAGACCAGGAGTCACACATCTTTCCTAATTATCTTTACAGTAGGAAAACTTACCACGTATATGAAAAATACAGTAAAGAGTAATCATTGGTGAGACCAACTAGTTTCTCTTTAAGGAGAAAACTGGGAAGAAGTTCAGAAGGGAATTTCAAAGTACATGAAAAAGAAAACTTTGAGAGATTGATTTTGGGTTTTATATAAGATTAATTTTATTAGGTCTCCATACCCAGGAACTATTTATGTAACACAAAGCCTCTGGACCTCCCCCTAACATGTTCATACATAACTGTAACTATAAGTCTGAGCATTTCAATTGCCACTAAGTTTTATTTGTGGTTTTTATTGTGTGAAAGCAATGGCTTAGCTCAGTTTCCCAGAGAAGTAGCTTTGGAAATTGCATTTGAATTGTTCTAAGTAGCAGTAATGTAATACCTAGATGACTAAGAAAATTTAAACCCACTCAAACATGTAGGTTAATAGTAGAGTGAGTTAACAATTGCAAAATACTTGTACGTCACCACTCATTACTTAAAGACATTATAGTCAATATTGATTATAAGAAAGATGGAGAGTATTAGTTTCTTTATGTTCAATTGAAATTCCAGCGTATCATTTTCTTGGAAATAAAAAGGAAGTGATCTAAAGTTCAACTAGAAGAATAATAAGGTGATACAAGCCAAGACAGTTCTGAAAAAGAGTAACGATAGTGGTTTACCTTCCAGATATTAAAAAAAGTAATTATAATGTTTTGCGCTGCATATTAATTTTATGATACATTTTTGTCTCTTCTGTAAATATGAACTATTTCATAATTAAAATGAAAAGTAGATGTTACCATTAAAAGTACAAACAAATCAATAGTACCTGGGTCAAATCCAGGTATACCAAAAACTCAGTGTTGGATAAAAGTAATAGTATAATGGAAGATAGTATTATTTAATACTTGTCACTTGCACAATTGTTTCCTTAAGTAAAAACTTAAGGAAAGTACTTTTCTTACTTTTCTTAATGAAAAATAGTTACAGAAGATAGTTAAATCTTTAATATCTGAATACCTCCCACAAATTTATCAGGTAAATGAAATAAAATGGAGAAAAATGCACATAAAATCATAGAGGAATGACAAAGAACTAATAAATGTATAGTACAGTTAACTCAACTGTGAATCAAAGGAGATAAAGTTATAATAAAATATCAAATACAGTTTTTTAATTAAGTTTAAAAATATAATACTTAATATTGGCAGTGGTATGTTCCATGGGCACTTTCATATTCCTTTATGAGAATGTAAATATTAACAAAAATGTTTGGAAAATATTACATTTCCCATTCATTTTCATTGAAAAATAAGTTTTGTCCTTCTATTCTTCAATTCCACCTTAAGTGACACAAACTGATGGAATAGTTAGAGAATTCAACAATGGTTTATGTACAAGAAGTGGCTAGATCTGAGGATCTGAGACTGGATTCCCAATAACTGCAGCTGTCTTCTACTTTCTAAGCATGATTTATGAATTTTCTTTTTATTATTGAATAATTCTTTTTTGGGGGGGTCAACATTTAATATTTTAATATCTTAGTTTAAAACAAAAAGACTCTGTTCTAGAATAGAGAGTTTCAAAAAAGGGAAAACACATCTTTTATGCTTAATAATAGAAATGGTTGTGGCTAAACAAGCATCACAGAAATATATGTTAGCCAGGAAGATGGGCTTACACAGTTAATGAAAAGGGAAAAAGAAAAATTCTATCACTGAATTTTTAGAAACACTGGAGCAGGTATTAGAATTTGTGAACTTGGGAAGTTGATATATGGTCAAGTTGAACTTGTTTTTTAAAATAACAGCAAAAGCAGGGAAGAGAAGAAAAATATTTGGTGAGAAACACAATGGAGGAAGCTAATGTATAGACCCTGGAATAGTCATATCTAGGTGTGGTTCAATTTTATTTCTGCTTTGCTATGATTTCTGTTATACCCAAATCATCATAAACTACTTTTAACCTTAATATTTTAACTTATTTATATTTGAGGGATTAAGAAGAGCATAAGTCCCATAAGCAACAAAAGTCTATAGAATTGGGTGACATCAGCCAGGGGTCCAATACAAATATAACATATGAGGAGTTGTTTTCCCAAAGAGCACAGCATTATCTTTTAGAGATATTTAATATTGAAAAAAGAACTAAATAACAAACAAAGACAAAATAAACATATGAAACCTGTAATCACTTTTTAATGACTAGAAGAAAAACTTAGGAAAAGAATTGATAAAATATAGGCCTTCCTTCCTTAATTAGCATGGAGTCTCTTATTACTGCATTTGGTCTTTAAGGGGAGTGAGTGCCCTTCCTTGGTAAAATAGAGTATGTGATGGCAGGCTTAAATGCCTGTTGCCACAACTAGGGAAAAAAAAGCCAGATTAATTACAAAAATTATATTATGTAAGGCATCAGAGAGCACTATGTAAACAATGAGGAGCAGATGATCAAAACTTCTGGAGTGGAGAGAATTGTTTTGATGTAAGCTGATAATATCTAGATATTCGGGGTTTTTTTCCCCTGTGGGTATATGCCAGGTTTCCCAAAGAACATTTACTAAATTCAGGGTTTATTTGGAAGACAGAAAAACTAGGCCAAAATCTTCAGAAAGGCAGAGTAAAATTATTCACAGTCTAGTGATACTTGGAAACAAAGACCTGGTAAGGTAGGTGCCACCACTAAAACATGACAAGTATCCACCATAAAAATTGTGAAACTACATGGGACCATTGGCTAAAGGAGCTAAGGTGGAGACGCATAAAGGACAGAATTAAATGTCCCCTAATCTTTCAGAGCTGAGGAGGTAACTCCCAGGCTCTGAATCAAAGTTCTCCCAGGGCAAATCCTAGAAACAAGGGTCAGATAAGAAAGATAGAAATTTGATAAAACTGCAACTCAGCCTTCTGAGGACTGAGGATCTGCCTCCACACCATCTTTCTGTCAGAGGAACGGGGGACACTTTCTGATGGAACAGAACATCATCTGGAGCCTCCACACACTATTAACATATGATAAAACATTCAGTTTATGTTTATGTTAACATATATTTTATATGTCTTAGCAGACAACTAAAAATTATACAAAGAGGACAGACTATATGACCAATAATCCAGAAAAAAATATGGACATAAGAAGCAAACCTAAATATTATGTAGACGTTGTAGTTAACAGACAAGGGCTTTAAAGTTACTATTCATATGTATGTTCAAGAAATAGATAAAAGAACAGCAAAATAGAAAAAAAGGATTAGGAAGTTCATCATTGAACTCTAATCTATAAAAAAATTGATAGTCATTCTAGAAATTTTAAAAAATTAAAAAATAAACATTGTATTTGAAACTAAGAAATCAATGAATTTTAACAGCATATTGACCACAGAAGAAACAAAAATTAGTGACATGGGGATGGATGAATGAAAAACATCCAAAGCAAACCACATACAAAAAAACCCCCTTTTTTTTAAAAGATGTATGTGAGACAAATGTGGGGCACACATGATATGTGCACTTTTTGCTATGTATATTTATGCAAAACCATTTTTTAATTAAAAGTATTTTTTTCTGGCTAGTTTTACTTCTTTAATATATAATATAAGATATTTACTTCTTTAATATATAATACATTTTACCAATATATAAGAAAATCCCACTGACTTTTAACCTAATTGAATTAGGTTTATAAATTATTTTATAGAGGACTGTCAGTTTTACAAGTACCATACTGACACTAGCTATATCACACCATTTATTCATTTTTTAAAAAATATTCCTGGGGTTCCCTGGTGGCGCAGTGGTTGGGAGTCCGCCTGCCGATGCAGGAGACACGGGTTCGTGCCCTGGTCCAGGAAGATCCCACATGCCGCGGAGCGGCTGGGCCCGTGAGCCATGGCCGCTGAGCCTGTGCGTCCGGAGCCTGTGCTCCGCAACGGGAGAGGCCACAACAGAGAGGCCCGCGTACCGCAAAAAAAAAAAAAAAAAATTCCTAGTTAGCTTTAACATTTTTACTGTTTTGCTCCTGGAGATTTCCTACTAAGTTTAATTTTGAACATATTTTAATAATTGTTGCAATTATCTTGAATATAATATTATATATTCAGAGGATTCTCATGATAGTTAAGGAAGCTATTGATCACAATTTATTTTGTTTTCTTATTACTATACCTCAGGTAGAAAAGTCAGGTAATATGCACATCTTAACAATCCATAGTCTTAATTTTCATTATTTAAATCTTCAATTTTAAATGTTGTTAAAATCACATTTGATGGAAATTAATAATTGTGTTAACCAGCACAATTGCTTTCCTCCTAGTCTATTACTAGGAATATAATCATATTAATGTAGTGATTCTTCCCAAGTGTATTCACAACACATAAGATGGGACTCTACCTGGAATAAACACAACCAGTTCCCAGTGACTAATACATAATAAAAATTCAGTAAATATTTTAAATAGATGAATGATAGGTAAAATTGTTCCTTCATCTAGAACTTTTTACTTTAACCATTTTAAAGTTTCCTTTTCCTAAGCTTAAATAATTTAATCTTCTTTTTTCTCATATACCATACATATCCTAGATTTTTCATCATATATGAATATCACAGAAAAGCATATATTGAACCATGGTACTTCCAAAGACTTTGGAAACATCAAAATTCAAAAGCCAGTATGTGGTTACCTGTTCCTATTAAATTTGATGAATGTGGGGCCATACAGTCAACATAAGTCAATTTGTATTTTGAGACAATGGATCTACATATACAAAGCTTCTGTATTTAACTTTTCTACATTTCAAAGTATTAATAACAATAACAATATTGTGAAAGTAGAAATGTTTCACTCAGCTATATGTGTATATATATTGATACAAATGAATTACAATGATAATTCTACCCAAGAATTAATGTAGTTTTACTTGGCTCCATTTATGTATAAGTTCCACAAAGAAACATGATTCTGTGTAAAAGGACTCTAAGACAATGATATTTATATATTATGTTATAATCTGGAATGTGCTGTTAAGCATCCACTTAAAATCCACAAGCATTTTCTTGTTTATTCCTAAGAAACTAATTGGTTCAGCTTTTCTTTTCAAGCCAGACCACATAAAAGGAACCCCAAAATTAACTGTGGTTAGAGGCACTGTGTGGTGAAACAAAACACAACAAAGGATGACTACCTACAGCTGTGCCCAGAAAGATGGGAAACAAAAATAGTATTTATAGTAAACACATATTTCATACATCAAGCTCTCTTTTAAGCATGCATACACTCACACTTACACACACACACACACACACACACACACACACACACACTACAGTACCTATATGTTGGAAATAAGGAAACTGAAGCCCAGAAAAATGATGGTACTTCAAGATTCCATAGTATTTTGAATAATGTTGTATAGTAAGAAGTAGAGCTATGATTTAAACCATGTAGTGTATTCTCATAATCCATAATCTAACCAATATGGGTTTTCTATGCTACGCTGTAAGTAGAAACTGAGAGTGTATAGATATCATGACCTATATCCCTAGTTCAGAATGTTTATAAAACATGTAGCACCATGCCTAACATGAACACACAACTAATGCTCCCTTTACATTTACCCTTTTCTACTATATACAAAAACACTATTTGCTTTCTGTTTAGAGAGACTTTAACAGTACTAGGTACTCTAGACTGTCAGGCAAAAATCTTAGCAGACATATTAAACTGAGAAAGTGATTTCTGTTCTTAAGTACAGTGGAGTAACATATAAGAGAATAATCATCTATTTATTTGCCTGAATGTCCAAGTTTGCAACTGTTAACTTGTTATGATTATTAATAGCACCCATTTCTTGTGTCAAAAAGTATTCCAATTTGGAGCATAAATTTTATGGTAACCTTACATATGAACTATATACACAGCACTGTTTACTAAACTGTGTTCCCCCCAAATTCATAAGTTGAAGTCCTAACCCCCAATGTGATTGTATTTGGAGATGGAGTCTTTGGGAGGTAATTAGCTTCAGATGAGGTCATGAGAGTGGGTTTTCATGATGGGATCAATTCCCTTGCAAGAGAGACATCAGAGAGCTGGCTCTCTTCACCATGGGAGGACACAGCCAGAAAATGTGCAAGCCGGAAAGAGAGCCTTCACCGGAACCAGACCTTGCTGGCACCATGATCTCGGACTTCCAGCCTCCAGAACTCTGAGAAAATTAATCTCTGTTGTTTAAGTACACTGTATGGTATTTCGTTATGGCAGCCCATGTTGACTAGTGGAAACAGCACCAAAATACTGTCATTATATATTATATTGAATAGTAATAAATTACATGCTAATTAACTTATATGTATAAAACATCTACTTGCTTTATTTGACCAACTAGGATAAAAACATAATGTTTGGCTCTGAGTTATCCTTCCTAAACTTTTATTTTAGTTTAACTATAAAGTTAAAATTTCTAAACCTAAGACAAATGTAAGAAATTTCTATTACAATAATTTTTTTAACCTTAATTTTTGCTCTTCCATTATGACAAAAATTTTTGCTTGATTTTGATTGCCATTAGTATCAGCAATTAAAGTTAATTCCAAAACATTTTTAAGATAATTCCTAAATAACTAATTTGTCACTTATTATTTAATGAACAAAATAAGCAGATTAAATCACAGTTTTGCATAAGATACATTTTATTTTTACCATATATCAACCTCAATTCTTCCAGTCTTTGAAAATGTTTATTTCCACAGTTTAAGGGAAAGAAAGGACTTGTCTAATACAAATTAGAACATTAGTTTACATCAAAATACCAAGTATACACACTAAACTCTACAGTTAATATTAACCTACACTCGAAATACTTTGCCATTCAGATCGACTAAATGTTTGCTTGTATTTGGGTCTGTTGAAAATTTAGGTCCATTGCTATTGCCAAATGTACAAAATCTAACTTCAGCTTGTTCAGGTCTCTGTGCCATATCTTTTCATATATTCTTGACTTCACTGTTCAGCATCTAACTTATTATACCATAATATATTGAGTAGACAATCATACTCACATACATATAGGCTCTTTCTTACACACTATAATGATCAGAAAAAGTGTTTGTATAGTTGTGAGAAGCAAACATAAGTTTACAGGCTCTTAAGTTTGGATAAGAATTTTATACCTTTCAGAAAAAAAGGTTTTATAAATCATATTTTATATTTTTATAGGTGTCCAAATGTGTCTAATTCTATATATTTCAAGTACATGGCTCTTTGGTGTCCTGATAATTCCACAAATAATTGTGAAGTGACCTCATACTTCAAGAATGTCATTTATGTTTAAAGAACATAAATGATTATTTTTCTCCTTTTCTCATAAATATGAGAGTGATGTTGTCCCATCAACCTCTTAGAAAATAAAATTAGTGAGAATATAATTTCACTTTGGTAGTTCTGCCATTTATGCTATAACTTAACTAAGACATTGGAGGAATATATACTCAAATTTATATCAGCTTCGTTGATAATCCCAAGAACCAGGTATTGTGTTATCATGAGAATGAACAATATCCAAATTCATAAATGCTTTTTAAAATATTTTTATTAATATTTGTACTCCCAGAGCATCAACTTTGTATTACAAAATTTGATGTTTCATTCACTTCATGGCATATATGTGTTTTGTTGGGCTACAAAGAAGCATAAGGGGAAAAATAGCAAAATTCAAAATTTAAAAATAGAGTGGCAGTCAGATTTCACATTAAGAATTCTGATGCTAGGGCTTCCCTGGTGGCTCAGTGGTTGAGAGTCCGCCTGCCGATGCAGGGGACACGGGTTCGTGCCCTGGTCCGGGAAGATCCCACATTCCGTGGAGCGGCTGGGCCCGTGAGCCATGGCCGCTGAGCCTGCGCATCCACAGGCTGTGCTCCACAATGGGAGAGGCCACAGCAGTGAGAGTCCTGCAAAAAAAAAAAAAAAAATTCTGATGCTAGTATCAAATGACAGACTCCTTGATTAGAAACCAAGTAAAGTCAACAATAACTTTATCATAGAAACATATGGCATTGGACATAATTAATAACATTTATTTCAAAGCTCATTTTTTATAATTTGCATTTTATTGCCATTTTCAAATAAAAGCAATATTTTATTTAGATGTATTTTTCTCTGGGTTAATCTGCTGCTTGTTGCTGTTGTTAAATTCAGGAAGTAGCAGGTAAAGAAAATGAAAATAATTATAGTTAAATTTAATAAATGTTCTCTATGGGCCAGTCACAGTACTAAGTGTTTTACAGAAGGGCTTATGTCTGCAAATGATTATCTGAATATAATTTCATTTTAAAGCACATTTTAAAAATGACACCAAAATTTTAATAATAATATTTTATTATATGAAATAAAAGCCCAAGTAGTTACAAAACCAGCTAGTAGTTTATAATTATTAAATTAATATTTCTTCTATGGTCATTTGCATTACCATATACTGTTTATTATAGTAGATATTAACATAATGGCATTTTAGTGGATTTCATAAAAATAATAATAATTAATATAACCATGTACAATATTTGGAAGACTTTTTTCACATCTTTATTGGAGCATAAATGATTTACAATGTTGTGTTAGTTTCTGCTGTACAACAAAGTGAATCAGCTATATGTATATATATATCCCCATATCCCCTCCCTCTTGAGCCTCCCATCCACCCTCCTTATCCCATCTCTAGGTCATCAAAAAGCAATGAGTTGATCTCTCTGTGCTATGCAGCAGCTTCCCACTAGCCATCCATTTTATATTTGGTAGTGTATATATGTCAGTGCTACTCTCTCACATCATCCCAGCTTCCCCTTCCCTCCCGTGCACTCAAGTCCATTCTCTACGTCTGTATCTGTATTCCTGCCCTGCCACTAGGTTCATTAGTATCACTTTTTTAAATTCCATATATATGTGTTAGCATATGGTATTTGTTTTTCTCCTTCTGACTTACTTCACTCTGTATGACAGTCTCTAGGTGCATCCACGTCTCTATAAATGACCCAATTGCATTCCTTTTTATGGCTGAGTAATATCCCATTGTATATATGTGCTACATCTTCTATATCCATTCATCTGTCAGTGGACACTTAGGTTGCTTCCATGTCCTGGCTACTATAAATAGAGTTGCAATGAACATTGTGGCACATGACTCTTTTTGAATTATGGTTTTCTCAGGGTATATGCCCAGTAGTGGGATTGCTGGGTCATATGGTAGTTTTATTTTTAGTTTTTTAAGGAACCTCCAAACTGTTCTCCATAGTGGCTGTATCCATTTACATTCCCACCAACAGTGCAGGAGGGTTCCCTTTTCTCCACACCCTCTCCAGCATTTATTGTTTGTAGACTTTTTGATGCTGACCATTCTGACCGGTGTGAGGTGATACCTCATGGTGGTTTTGGTTTGCGTTTCTCTAATGATTAGTGACGTTGAGCATCTTTTCATGCATGTGTGACCATCTGTATGTCTTCTTTGGAGAAATGTCTATTTAGGTCTTCCACCCATTTTTGGACTAGGTTGTTTGTTTTTGTGATATTCAGCTGCATGTGCTGCTTGTATATTTTGGAGATTAATCGTTTCTCAGTTTCTTCATTTGCAAATATTTTCTCCCATTCTGAGGGTTGTCTTTTCATCTTGTTTATGGTTTCCTCTGTTGTGAAAAGCTTTTGTTTCATTAGGTCCCATTTGTTTATTTTTGTTTTTATTTCCATTACTCTAGGAAGTGGGTCAAAAAAGATCTGCTGTAATTTATGCCATAGAGTGTTCTGCCTATGTTTTCCTCTAAGAGTTTTATAGTGTCTGGCCTTATATTTAGGTCTTTAATCCATTTTGATTTTATGTTTGTGTATGGTGTTAGGGAGTATTCTAATTTCATTCTTTTATATGTAGCTTTTACTCAGCACCAGTTATTGAAGAAGCTGTCTTTTCTCCATTGTATATTCTTGCCTCCTTTATCAAAGATAAGGTGACCATATGTGCATGGGTTTATCTCTGGGCTTTCTATCTTGTTCCATTGATCTATATTTCTGTTTTTGTGCCAGTACCATACTGTTTTGATTACTGTAGCTTTGTAGTATAATCTGAAGTCAGGGAGCCTGATTTCTCCACCTCCATTTTTCTTTCTCAAGATTGCTTTGTCTATTCGGGGTCTTTTGTGTTTCCATACAAATTGTGAGTTTTTTTGTTCTAGTTCTGTGAAAAATGCCCTTGGTAATTTGATAGGGATTGCATTGAACCTGTAGATTGCTTTGGGTAGTATAGTCATTTTCACAATATTGATTCTTCCAATCCAGGAGCATGGTATATCTCTCCATCTGATTATGTTATCTTTGATTTCTTTCATCAGTGCCTTATATTTTTCTACAGAAAGTTCTTTTGCCTCTTTAGGTAGGTTTATCCCTAGGTATTTTATTCTTTTTCTTGCGATGGTAAATGGGGTTGTTTCCTTACTTTCTCTTTCTGATCTTCTATTGTTAGTGTATAGGAAAGAAAGAGTTTTCTGTGCATTAATTTTGTATCCTGCAACCTTACCAAATTCATTAGTTCTAATAGTTTTCTGGTGGCATCTTTAGGATCTTCTATGTATAATATCATGTCACCTGCAAACAGTGACAGTTTTACTTCTCTTCCAATGTGTATTCCTTTAATTTCTTTTTCTTCTCTGATTGTTATGGCTAGGAATTCCAATAGTATGTAGAATAATAGTGGTGAGAGTGGACATCCTTGTCTTATTCCTGATCTTAGAGGATATGATTTCAGTTTTTCTCCATTGAGAATGTTGTTTGCTGTGGGTTTGTCATATATGGCCCTTATTATGTTGAGGTAGGTTCCCTCTATGCTCACTTTCTGGAGAGTTTTTATCATAAACTGGTGTTGAATCTTCTCAAAAGCTTTTGCTGCATCTATTGAGATGATCATATGGTTTTTATTTTTTAATTTGTTAATATGGTGTATCACACTGATTGATTTGTGCATATTGAAGAATCTTTGCATCTCTGGGATAAACCTCACTTGATCATGGTGTATGATCCTTTGAATGTGCAGTTGGATTCTGTTTGCTAGTATTTTCTTGAGGACTCCTGCGTCTATGTTCATGAGTGATATTGGTCTGATTTTCTTTTTTTGTGATGTCTTTGTCTGGTTTTTGTATCAGGGTGATGGTGGCCTTGTAGAATGAATTTGAGAGTGTTTCCCCCTCCACAATTTTTTGGAAGAGTTTGAGAAGGATAGGTGTTAACTCTTCTCTAAATGTTTGATAGAATTCACCTATGAAGCCATCTGGTCCTGGACTTTTGTGTGTTGGAAGATTTTTAATTACAGTTTCAATTTCATTACCTGTTATTGGTCTGTTTATAATTTCTAATTCTTCCTGGTTCAGTCTTGGAAGGTTGTACTTTTCTAAGAATTTGTCCATTTCTTTCAGGTTGTCCATTTTATTGGCATACAGTTGCTTGTAGTAGTCTCTTATGATCTTTTGTATTTCTGTGGTGTCAGTTGTAATCTCTCCTTTTTCATTTCTAATTTTATTGATTTGAGTCCTCTCCCTCTTTTTCTTGATGAGTCTGGGTAAAGGTTTATCAATTTTGTTTATCTCAAAGAACCAGCTTTTAGTTTTATTGATCTTTGCTACTGTTTTCTTTTTTTCTATTTCATTTATTTCTGCTCTGATCTTTATGATTTCTTTCCTTCTACTACTTTTGCATTTTCTTTGTTCTTCATTTTCTAGTTGCTTTAGTTGTAAGGTTAGATTGTTTATTTGAGATTTTTCTTGTTTCTTGAGGTAGGCTTGAATTGCTATGAACTTCCCTCTTAGAAATGTTTTTGCTGTGTCCCATATGTTTTGGACCATAATGTGTTCACCGTCATTTTTTTCTAGGTATTTCTTGATTTCCTCTTTGATTTCTTCAGTGATCTCTTGGTTATTTAGCAGCACACAGTTTAGCCTCCATATACTTCTGTTTTTCACTGTTTTTTTTTTCCTGTAATTGATTTCTAATCTCATAGTGTTGTGGTCATAAAAGATGCTTGATATGATTTCAATTTTCTTAAATTTTTCAAGGTTTGATCTGTGACCTAAAATGTGATCTATTCTGGAGAATGTTCCATGTGCACATGAGAAGAAAGTGTATTCTTCCACTTTTGGGTTGAATGTCCTAAAAATATCAATTAAGTCTATCTGGTCTATTGTGTCATTTAAAGCTTGTGTTTCTTTATTTTCTGTCTGGAAGATATTTCTATTGGTGTAAGTGGGGTGTTAAAGTCCCCCCACTATTATTGTGTTACTGTCAATTTCTCCTTTTATGGCTGTTAGCATTTGCCTTATGTATTGAGGTGCTCCTATCTTGGGTGCATAAATATTTATAATTGTTACGTTTCTCTTGGATTGATCCCTTGATCATTATGTGGTGTCCTTCCTTATCTCTTGTAAGAGTCTTTATTTTAAAGTCTTTTTTTATCTGATATGAGCATTGCTACTCCAGCTTTCTTTTGATTTCCATTTGCATGGAATATCTTTTTCCATCCCCTCACTTTCAATCTGTATGTGTTCCTAGGTCTGAAGTGGGTTTCTTGTAGGCAACATATATAAGGGTCTTGTTTATGTATCCATTCAGCCAGTCTGTGTCTTTTGGTTGGAGCATTTAAAACATTTGCATTCAAGGTTATTATCAATATGTATGTTCCTATTTCCATTTTCTTAATTGATCTGGGTTTGATTTTGTGGGTCTTTTTCTTCTCTTGCATTTCCCACTTAGAGAAGTTCCTTTAGCATTTGTTGTAAAGCTGGTTTGGTGGTGCTGAATTCTCATAGCTTTTGCTTGTCTGTAAAGCTTTTGATTTCTCCATAGAATCTGAATGAGATCCTTGTTGGGTAATCTTGGTTGTAGGTTTTTCCCTTTCATCACTCTAAATGTGTCCTGCCATTCCCTTTTGACTTGCAGAGTTTCTGCTGAAATATCAGCTGTTAACCATATGGAGATTTCCCTTGTATGTTATTTATTGCTTTTCCCTGGCTGTTTTAATAGTTTTTCTTTGTATTTAATTTTTGATAGTTTGATTAATATGTGTCTTGTCATGTTTCTCTTTGGGTTCATCCTGTATGGGACTCTCTGTGCTTCCTGGACTTCATTGACTATTTCCTTTCCCATGTTAGGGAAGTTTTTGACTATAATCTCTTCAAATATTTTCTCAGTCCCTTTCTTTTTCTCAACTTCTTCTTGGACACCTATAATTCGAATGTTGGTGCCTTTAATGTTGTCCCAGAGGTCTCTGAGACTGTTCTCAATTCTTTTTATTCTTTTTTCTTTATTCTGCTCCCCAGCAGTTATTTCCACCATCCTGTCTTCTAGGTCACTTATCCGTTCTTCTGCCTCAGTTATTCTGCTATTGATTCCTTCTAGAGTATTTTTAATTTCAATTATTGTGTTGTTCATCACTCTTTGTTTGCTGTTTAGTTCTTCTAGATCCTCATTAAATGTTTCCTGTATTTTCTCCATTCTGGTCCGAGATTTTGGATCATCTTTCCTATCATTACTCTGAATTCTTTTTCAAGTAGGTTGTCTATTTCATCTTCACTTATTTGGTCTTGTAGGTTTTTACCTTGCTCCTTCATCTGTAACATATTATTTTTGTCATTTCTTTTTTTTTTTTTTTTTTTGGATGGGTGGGGCTGTATTCCTGTCTTACTGGTTGCATCCAGCACTGGAGTTTGCAGGTAGCTGGATAGAGCTCGGTCTTGGTGCTGAGATGAGGACCTCCAGGAGACCTCACGCTGATTAATATTCCCTGGGGTCTGAGGTTCTCTGTTAGTCCAGCAGTTTGGACTCAAAGCTCCCACCACAGGAGCTCAGGCCCAACCTCCAGTCTGGGAACCAAGATCCCTCAAGCCATTTGGCATGGCAAAAACAAATAAAAAAGAAAGAAAAGAAAAAAGGAGCAATACAATAACAAAGAATAAAAAACAAAATAAAATTAGAAAGATACAAAATATATTGGAAAAATAAAATTGAAACAACTGCAACAAGGTAAAATAAAGCCACAACAGAAAAAAGAAAAAAAAAGGGGAGGGAGGGAACAAGCCAAAAGGAGCAGAACAATAACAAGGTATAAAAAATAAAATAGAATTAGAAAAATAAAAGATTTATTAGAAAAAATAAAAATATAAATGAATCAACAACAATGAATCAACAAGGTAAAACAGAACCCCAATCTAAAAGAGGAAAAAAAATAAAAAAGCCTTGGCTATGGGGGGGTGGAGTTTAGGCGGGGTTTAGGGTGGAGTGGGACCTACATGGGTGTGGGGTGATATTTGAGTGTGGCGCGGGGCCTAGGCTCAGGACACATGCAGCCAGAAAAGGCCTTGTGGGGGCGGGGCCTAGGTGGGGCGACGTTCAAGCATGGGGTGGGGTCTCTGCTCAGGACGTGTGCGTAAGGGGAGAGGCAGCACGTGGAAAGGAGGGCCTCTGGAGCGTGGAGTTCTTGGAGGTAAGGCCCTGGGTGAGGGTGTGTGGGTGGATTTTAGGCCCGGTGCAATTGGAGAGGGTTTCGGAGGGGGTCTCTGAGTGTAGAGGTAGGGCCCTCTACACTGGGTGGGGGTGTAGGCGCAGGGTTTGGGCTCTGCACAGCAGGAGGGAGGCTCCAAGAGAAGAGGATTAGGTCTGGAAGTCCAATAGACTCCCCGGTGCCTACATTGACAGGGAAACTGCTGGCTGCTTTCCCTTCCGTTCCTCCACTCCCCTCCCCCACCATCTCCCCCATGGTCTCCTCCATCCCCGCTGGACCCCTAACGTGGGTGGGTCCCGCTGGGTGTAGGAACTCCTCCCCTCCCTGAGCCACACCTCAGGGGTGCCGGTCCCAGAGGTCCAGCCTTTACTTTTGCCTCCCCTACCCTCCCTCCCACTCCCTCAGGACCCGCAGGGCTGGAGGGTGCCTCGGTGGGCAGAGGATCAGGCCCGGGATCTCAGCAGGCTGCTGGAGGCCGAAGTGGGCAGGGGAAGCCTGGCCATGCTCCCTTTTGATCCTCTGCCCTCCCAGTGGTTCCCCAATTTCCCCCTTCAGGTGTGGGATCCCTTACCCTCCCCCCAGCTGCCTATCAGGGACGCTGGTCCCATCCCGCCTCCATTTCTCCTCCCCCCTCACTCCCCCCCCACACCCCACGTCCTACCCAGTCACTGGGGGTTCTTCCCGTCCCCTTAGGTGTCCATGGTCCCCCACCGGTGCCTGGTAGGTGCCCTAGTTGTGCAAGGAGGCAAATTCCATATCCTCCTAGACTACCATCTTGACTCCACCTCCCAAAATTTGGAAGACTTAATCATCAGAATAATGTTAAATTTCATTTCGGCAATTTATATACCAAGCATCAGTTAAATGTGAAGAATTGTTAATGAGTAAATTTACTTGGCCCTGATACAACAGAGCACTGTTATTAGTTTTAGAGAATATCAATTTTCATACAGATTTTCAGTGAACTGAAATACACACATCAGTTTTTAATTTATTTCTCCCTGCTTCCCCTCCCTTCTTTGCTAGGGATATGACATTATGGATAAAATTGGCTAGATTCTAATGATAGACATTTACAAATATTTTAGATTTTTCTTATTCTCTGGTTTTTCCAGGATAGCATCTTAAAATACCACTGCTTTTTCTCCCTTCTCCATGCCTCTGAAAATAACACAGATTTCTTGATATCTAACATTTATGAAATTTGGAATCATCAAAAGTACATCTTAAATTTTTACTGGGAGGTGTCAGTTTTGTATTAGAAGTCATGAACTAACTAAAGATAAGACTGAGCCCAGAATGTTATACAATCTTATGATGCCTCTCACTCTGCCTCTTTGTTATGTATAGAGTGACCTGAGAGAGTCCTGGTTATGTCTGCTTTCACAGCATAATGATGCCCCTTTTCATTCTTAAATGTGTCCCAGTTCAGAAGGTATATTATATGGTCACTCTATGTATATGAAATGTAATAGGGATGGGTATGGAAGCAACTCAGAGGACCCTGGAAAAAGTATTTAATATTAGACCATAGGAACTCTTTCAAAAGTATACCTCTTAGAGTTATGCTTCAACAGGTCGTACTTTGATTTCCCATGCACAGTGAAAGCTGTGTAGTCAGTATTTACTACCAGGATGTTATCAGCAAAAAAAAAAAACTATAGTTCTTTATTATCTTATGACTCTAGAGAGTCACCCTAGTAACTTGGCTCCTGAAACAGCTACACAGGAATTTGAAATTTTTCTTTTGTACAGTCAAGTCACATTTACATTTATATATTTAAATTAAATTGAAGAATGTTGTTAGTCTACAATCACTTTAAGATAACCAATATAGGCAATATTTCAATAACTACAAACAGGTAGATTGGCATAGTCACATATATATTAGAATCAGTGGATGAAGATGGATTCTTTCAAAAGTGGAGAGAGAACTGAGATTCTGATTTAATAGGTATAGAAGGGAGCTTCAGAATTTGTACTGAGCAGATCAAAATTTTTTTTAATTTTCCACAGATAATGATAAATTTTTATCAGGTTAAGAAACACCACCCTGACTACAATTCACTCTGTACTATTATTTATTTAGAACCTTTTGTACCAGAGATATTCTGCAGGACACTAGGTAGATTGGTGAACACAAATACTATTGTTATTATTTTGAAGATCCTGGTATAGCAATAAATGAGTAAGCACACTGCTAGTTATATACTGGGAAACTGATAAATGTTATCAAGGAAAAGAGCAGGAAGCTAGCTATAAAGGATAACAGGAAAATAAGTGCTTTTGACTGGTAGTAGATGGCTCAAATCTGATGGGGTTGTCATTATTATAATGCCACCTCACCAGCCACATGCATAGGCCTGTGACTTAGTGTTAGCAATTAGATTTCTATCCTTTAACAACAATTTTTTTTCAAAAAGGGGCACATGACCTAAGGAAGAAAAATTACTACTCTGTCTGGGAAAGTTACTACTTATTGGAAGAGAGGTGACTGACTTTACTTTGGAATCACTAGCTGAAAGGATGTGTAGGCCTAGATCTACCAGTGGGCATATTTTCCACGACATAGGAAAAGTTTTCCCAAGAAAGTTGTCAGCACATACGAGACGGAGAGACAGAGGTCTGATGACACAGTTGTTAGCATGCTTTTTCTCTCTGAATACAGCTGGACTTGAACTCAGCTTCACTCCTTGGATTTCCCAATTATGTGATTCATGAATCCTCATTTGGTTTACACTAGTTGGACAGCTGAGTTTCTTTCACTTGCAACTGAAGAATAGTGATATTTTTGTGAGATATAGCAAAACAGATAACAGATTTGTGCTTAATCTCAGAAAGTAGCCCTACATTTTTTTTCATTTTAAATAATTACATGTTCATATTTCCATATTTTTAGGGTTTTGGGGAGAGATGCCTTTTTTTCCATTTGGGGACCACTTCAAAAGCTGAATTCCACCTAAGAAAAGCAGCATGAATTGAATTTTTTTTTTAAAAAAGCAAAAAACCTGTAGGTTTCTTTGTCTGAAGAACTTGTAATGATCTCTGAAATTGCACCATAGTACCGAGATAATTACTAAACCAGAAATGAAAAGGTCTCATAATTCTCAAGGAGTCAGAGTATTTCTTTGTGTGAAGGACACCTAAACTTCTTTCATGGCAAATAAAGGGCACCTATATTAGGGAACGTGGATCCCTAATTGTCCAGATGGTGAGAATAGGTTTAACTTTCAGTAAAGGACGAGTCATAGAGGGCTTCCCTGGTGGCGCAGTGGTTGAGAGTCTGCCTGCCGATGCAGGGGACACGGGTTTGTGCCCCGGTCCAGGAGGATCCCACATGCCACGGAGCGGCTGGGCCCGTGAGCCATAGCCGCTGAGCCTGTGCATCCGGAGCCTGTGCTCCGCAATGGGAGAGGCCACAACAGTGAGAGGCCTGCGTACCGCAAAAAAAAAAAAAAAAAAGGAAGAGTCATAGAATAGAAAGTTTCCAGATAGATGAGCAGGAGCCTCTGGAGTAAAAGGTGTTACTGACTTAGGTGCTGATCACTTTAAAAGGAGCTCCTTCTCCATAAGTAAATAAGGGAGCTTCAAATAAACAGAACAAAAAAACGTCAAGAGGTCAGTGCACACATTATTACTGGAGCTTGGGTGGTGGAGATGTGGGAAATGGTCTATGCAGACAGGGAGGAGTATTTCATCACTGACCAATCATGCTGAGCATTGTTGGGCATCATGATAATCAAAGTATGATTATTTTCAGTATGTTTTATTGCTATTTTAAAAAATTCTCTTTAGACGATGCAGCCCATTTTTGCCTGCACTGGAAACAGACTGCTCCAACTGTCCTACACCATTGTACACTGTCACCTTTGCTAATGTTCAGAGAACTGTGATCATTGATCAGGTGGAAAGAGATTTCCAGTCTTCACTAGTACAGAGAGCCCTAGAAAAATGGTTGCCCTGGATGACAAGGAGAGGAGATAATTGCCAACAAATGATGGCAAAACAGTTGGCCATCAGAGAGAAAGCATAACTACAAAATATCATCATAGACTTGTGTGCAATTCCTCTTTGTTCATTACCAGAATAGCACAGGGGAAAAACAGTCCTTAACACCAAGGAATAGTAATAGACTGAGGAGTGCTTCCTGAGATACAAAGACTATGGGGGCATTGTGGTACTGTTGCTACTCCAATCTGCATATGTAAATCCCTCAAATCTGCTTTCTTAATCTTGCATTCTTAAATAAGGTGTCTACACATGAGGTTCCAGGTGGAGTCTAGCTGCCTAGCACTAGAGCTTGTCTTTCAATTACAATATTTATTTGATGTTTAAAATCTTATGCTGAAGCTTTTTGCATGGTCTCTAATGGAATAGTACATTGGATTCCATAAAGCTCTTTTGCAGACTATCTCTGCAAGCTAAAGGTATGACAACAAAACTCAGGAAAGCAATTTTGCAGGTACAAGATTATAGGGCCCAGGTATACAACTATTTGATCCTTTGACATAATCTAAAGGGAAGAGACAGTAAGTCTCTGGGAGTGGATTATTTATATGTTCTTCAAACAATAGTTCATAATCATTACTTCTCTCACATAGAATGAGTTCAAGAATGCATTTATGTGTCAGCTGTTTATATTTTATCTTAGCGAAATGTTAATTTTGTAACATTTGTTTTCTTTTTAAGTTATACCATTTCTTTCTAATGCCTTTGTGTAATTAATTTAAATATTATGGAAGTTAACCCAGTACAAAATATCTTCAATCTTTTGCCTTTTAAATTTATTATGATAGCTGAAAATTTCCCTTTCAATTGGATCTTGCTACTTTTTAAAATCTTTTTCATCAGGGTCCTAATTAGATAGATGTATATTTTCTTTCAATACTTCTATATTTTTTGGTTTACATTTAAGTATTTATACACAGCTTGTGAGAATCTAAATTTGTCTGTCTTTTTTATGTTGCCAAAAATCTTTAAGTGAATAATTATTCTTTTCCAATGAGTTAAATTTCTGCTCAGTTTACAGGAAAGATATATCTTTCATTCACTATTATATTCCCAGCAGTTAGCAGAGTCCCTGACACACAGTAGGAGCTTAACCTATTTTTGCTGATTAGATAAAGAAACTGAAGATGCCTGATTCCAGCTTCTTGTCAAATTCTGAGAACACTCAGATATTATTTCAAAACAGTTTTAAGATAATTCCTATATAACTAAATAATTTGTTATTTTATTTCAGAAATCACATTTTCCCTTCCTAGTCAGAATCACTTTCCACATGTCAGCTTTGTTAGTGAAGAAAGCAGACAGCAAATACTTTTTTTCCACCTCTCACATATCCAGTTTTCTAATTTGGGCCAGCAGTTTGTTGTTGATAATCATTTATAAAGATTATATATTTGCATATTTTCAACATGTATATGTGATTTTATAACCACTCATAAGTTTCTTAGATTTAATTTTATATCAAAATGATGTTAATGCTAATTTATAAGATACATTTATAAGTATATGATTTTAACGGCTACATTTATTTAACTTTTTTTCATAAACATACTTATGGAGAAATTTTCCTTGTTTTTTGTTATATCATTTCAAATTGTTCTCTTCTATGTGGGTTTTTTTTTTTTTTTTTTTTTTTTTTGCGGTATGCGGGCCTCTCACTGTTGTGGCCTCTCCCGTCGTGGAGCACAGGCTCCGGACGCGCAGGTTCAGCGGCCATGGCTCACGGGACCAGCCACTCCGCGGCATGTGGGATCTTCCCGGACCAGGGCATGAACCCGTGTCCCCTGCATCGGCAGGCGGACTCTCAACCACTGCACCACCAGGGAAGCCCTTCTATGTGTTGTATTTTCTTCTTCGGATATATTAATTATCTGTATAATATCAATGTTGTCTAGACTCAGGAGCTATCAACTCTCTGTCTTTATTTCCAATTTTTTTTCAGCATCCTATAAGATTTTCTTGAGATTACTCTTTACAACCCTGATCTGATGTTTAACAGAATTAATTCTGGTTTTGGTGAATATAATTTTTATCATATTATTGTTTCCTAACACTCTTTGAAAAATTATTTTTCATCTAATTTTGTATTGGTCTATGCAAGAAATTGGTCGATCTTTTCATTTTCCACTCTCTTCCCCATATCTCAGGTAACTCACTTAACATTTCCCAAAATAAACACGTAATAGTGCCTTTCACTTTCCTAAAGAAATATTTTTTTTACCAATTACTTAAAAGCTATGGCCTTCTCAGATTATCTTTTGTTTTCCAACCCTTAGTAGAGACATGAGTATAGCCTCTTTTATAAGACATACCTCAGTGAAAGAGCTGTCATAAATGACCAGTGATAGTCACTCTTAGCATAAGGAGGCAATAAGTATGTAAATCAGAAAATTAATATTTAGTAAAAAGGACTCAAGCCTGATCTTACTTCTCAAGAGAAGAACTAAATTTACATGTGTATGTTAATTTCATAATTCTTTAGCATTTGTTCGATTTCTTTAGTAAAAAATTACAGCTTAACATTTGTCCATTGTGCCATAAATTTGTGAGCTTTCCATTAAGACACAAGTAAAGAATATTTCTATACAGTTAAGGGTTTCTGTAAAGGAGGATCAGGGATTGAGATTATAACTCAATATTTCTCTTATTTATAAGAGTGAACACATCCACTTTAAACACACATATAACTTTTTATTTTGGAATTGTTCAAGAGAAACATGAACCTTCTTTGTTGAGCCCTGTATGTCATCAACTATGTCCAAAATATTAGCATTTAAAATTCCATTAACATAACACACTTGGATTTAATTTAGTAACCATCCTGGTTCTATAGACAGAATATTGCTGCACTTAATCACATGAAAACACCTGAAGACAGAAGTTCTATCTAAACATTCTTTGTGCTTCTATTGCATGAAGCATGGAATATTTCATTAAAAATTTGAATGCAATTTTAATGAGTATATTTGAAATATACAATTGACTATTTCCATAATATTTTATAAGATGTAAGCAAAACATTTCATTAATTTATACCTCAATAATTTTGTCAGTACACATGTATGGGTAGGCCTTCTTAGAGCTCAGATATCATGATGACTAATAGCGTTGTAATCAGATATCATGATTACTAATAGCATTGGGCACTCCTTAGAAAATGCACTCTGTAAATATATAAACATCATTTTGACTAATAGGAAATTAGTTGTCATGGTAGCTCTTTAGGAAATATAGTCTTTGTCTTCAAAGCATGTTACTCACTGGGGTGTTTTTGAAATGTAGGTCACGTGAAATTGGTTATGTTAGACCTCATTATATCTACTTGCTTTTATATAAGATTTATTTGAGGTATGGAATTCACTCAGGTATGGTGACTAATTTTGTGAGTTGAATCTCTTAAAGCCTCCCTATGTGCCTTTTACTGTTAAAACCTACACTGTAAAATGTACACATCAGACTAAGAATTCTTATAATAAAAGTAGTAAATGCCCATTCTAAATAGCTTTTGAAATGACAAAAGCAATAAACTAACCACTAGATATTTGTCAGATAAGCTATGCTTTTCTCAACCTTTGGATCCAATTCAAATGTGTATGTACATAATATTTTTATTTCTATACACCAGTCAGAGATTCAACAGAGCAATA
The DNA here is from genome assembly GCF_039906515.1 of Pseudorca crassidens. Lineage (NCBI taxonomy): Eukaryota > Metazoa > Chordata > Mammalia > Artiodactyla > Delphinidae > Pseudorca > Pseudorca crassidens. The sequence continues at coordinate 91,693,030 of NC_090297.1, forward strand.
GCCATGGTTTTCTCTGATTAAAAAGTAAATCACCTCTTCTACATTGACAGCATAGCTGGTAGTGACTACACATTAAAAGTATATCAAAGACCTTTAGTTTTTCAAAGTGGCAGTTATTTCACAACGAATAATGTAGCCTTCTTACTTTGTATTTCTCTTCTATAGTTAAGGGTAGGAAGCAATTGACATATTTTTATTCAAAAATCATCAAAGACACAAAATTGTTGCTATTTAGCATAACATATTTGCTCATTTGAAAAAAAAAAAGTTATTCAGTACCTGTGTATATGTGACAGGTACTAAGAATACAGGAAAATCATGTGGTTGAATCATGGATAGATGTTATCTAGTAATGCTTCCCTGATGTAACTTGTAACTGACATAATTGAGGGATTAGAGGTATTGCTTATCGGAATTAGGGATAGAGGAAGTAGGGAAAGACATACAGCTTGTAGGGAGAAGTCATTGCAGAAAGAAGGAAGAACATGTGGAAAGGCTGAGTGGTAATGGAAGTGAGAAAAAAATAGCATATATAATGGAATGTTCATGGTGCAGTTTAGCAAGTACTAGAATATTTTCTTTGGGAAAGGAGGTCAGAGGCCAAACACTAACACAGATAATAATCTTTTTATTTCCCTTGCCAAAGTATTAATTTGAAATGTCTTTATTGGTTCTGTGAATCTTTTACTTTATCTCTGGAGTTTTTGAATTATATGTTTTGATTGTAGAATGATTCCTTTGTTTCTGCTTATTTGACTCAAGTCTGACCAAAGTCCAAGTGGTGATGGTGTTCTTAGGTCTGAGACTACAGATCTAAGACAACACTGCCTTTATCATTCCATGTATGTTCTTGCCTAAAATGAGGTATTTACCTATTTGGATCACTGCGGAAAATAACAGATTGAAAACAATATTGCCAGAAAGCAATGCCAAGGCAATTAGGAAGAGAAGTATTCAACTCTTCTTTCCAAACAGAGGGTTAGGAGGGGCATACAGAAAGAGATGAAAGAAATGGGTAATTAGTGGCTACCTATAAGAACGTGGAATATTAATAGTTCCATAATGATAACCAAAAACTAAAAATGCTGACTGTAACTTGCATTAAGCCAAACATCTTTCATTTAATAGATATTTAATAATTAGACCCTGAAATAGATGTATCCAGATCAGCTTAATATTTATGATATTTGGAAGAGGGATCAGCTTTGCTCAGCAAAGTTATTGTTTACAGAGTGTTTGTGTTAATTTTAAATATGTAAAAAAATCACCTATTCTCTTTCTTCCCTTCATACCTTGTGATGTTACTGTGCCAATAATTCAATGTTATGCATATTTTGCTTACTTTATTAACTTGTTTGAAAGTGAAACGTGATAAGAATAAGCCTATATCTGTCACTGAAGGTATTGACTATATGAGTTATTAAATTTTCCTAAATTTGAACAATTTAGAATCCTTAAAATTTGGCTATCATTTCATGTACTCCTGCTAATATCTTTGAATAACAATTATTTCTGAATATCAATGGACCTTATGAATATGATAAATAATATTTAAACTATTTTTCTGTGCTTTTAAAAATATCAAAATAATAGTGTGCATATGCTCACTAAATTTATATGAAAGTTTATATGAAATAATATTGTATTTATTTATCAAATAGATGAAAAACATTTCCATCATAAAATAAACATTTTTCTAACCATAAAATATTTCCAGATAACCAACAGGGATTGAGCACCGTGTTGGAACAAAAATAATCCAGAGCTACACTTTCAAAGTTGAGCACCTGCTGTAAAATAACCACCTGTGATTAACTGTAATTTAATTATAGATTCATTTCTTTTGTGTACACCTATGGGAAGCATCTCATAGGTCTTTCCCAGTTGGTCGACAATCAACTTTTGGCATTTTGTTAAAGAAACTTGCATATTCTCTTAATAACGCCAGCTAACTCTATCTCATAGCAAATTTTGTAAAGAGCTTCTGGGACTTTATAGTGGCATTGATAGTCAAATAAATTATTAAACCTGGAAACAAAAGCTGCATTAATTAATCATCTGCCTTAGAAAGCTTATGCCCTCAGCTTTAGGATAAGTTGTTGTTTACCTGTAAAAAGTCATATGGTAACTTTATTTACTGGGACAATTCAAGTAGCCAAATATTTGTGACCCATTTTAATATTTTATAAAGAGGATTTTAATCATTTAATTCACAACTATTTATCTAGTTGTTCTCTTCTTCTGTGATAATTAGATTTTGATAAAATTAAAGGTGTTACATATTTTATCTTTGCATTGATGACTATCTGATTGCTCTCTTTATTTAAATATCATATGCACCTGCTATAAAACTGATTCAATAAAATATTACTGGCTCAAAGTTTTCCATCTTTATAATAGCCATGAGGTAGAACCAACTTTCCCCTGACCCAGATTACCTTCTGGAATGGCAGAGTGAGGAACTGTGTGAACTCCCTCTAAAACTAGAAAATATGGTAAAACAACTAAAATTACCATTTCAGAAATCCTGTATTTAGCTAAAGCCACAGAACAAATAAAAGTCATCTGTCAAAGAGAAACTATTGAACTTTAAGACAGCATTCTGTAACACTTTTTTGGGGCTAGTCAAATCTCTCCATCTCTAGATAATCTGAATAGATCTATAACAAGCAAAGAGATTCGATTAGTTAAAAAAGAGGGAGAGAGAGATGGAGAGAAATGCCCAGGCCCAGAGGACTTTACTGATAAATTCTTCCAAAAGTTCACAAAAGATTTAATACCAATCCTTCACAAACTCTTCCAAAAAATAGATAACACTTCCCAACTCATTCTATGAGGCCACTACTACTGTGATGCCAAAACCAAAGACACATAAGAAAAGAAAACTTCAGAGCAATTTCTCTTATGATTAGAAACGCAGCATATCCTCAGTGAAATACTGACAAACTGAATCCAGTAACATATAAGAAGGATTATACACCATGGTCAAGTGGAGTGTATCCCAGAAATGCAAGGTAGATTTAAGATTAAAAAATCAATCAGTGTAATACTATATGTTAATAGCATACATGATAAAAGCCACATCATCATCCCAAAATGTGGGAAAAGCATCTGAAAAATCCTACACCCTGGGCTTCCCTGGCGGCGCAGTGGTTGAGAGTCCGCCTGCTGATGCAGGGGACACGGGTTCATGCCCCGGTCTGGGAAGATCCCACATGCCGTGGAGCAGCTGGGCCCGTGAGCAATGGCTGCTGAGCCTGCACGTCCGGGGCCTATGCTCCGCAACGGGAGAGGCCACAACACTGAGAGGCCCGCGTATCGCAAAAAAAAAAAAAAAAAAGTCCTACACCCTTTCATGAAAAAACTACTTAACTAGAAATAGAAGGGAATGCCCTTAGCCTGAGAAGGTGTATCCATAAAACACCCACAGCTAACATATTTAATAAAGACTGAATGTTTTCTCCTAAAATCAGAAATAAGAAAAGAATATCCATTCTTGTCACTTCTAATTAACATTGTACTGAAGATTCTAGCTACTGCTAGAATCTAAATTTTCTTATATTTACCAAGGCTTGATTTGTGACCCAAGATATGATCTCTCCTGGAGAATGTACCATGAGCACTTGAGAAGAAAGTGTATTCCCTTGTTTTTGGATGGAATGTCCTATAAATATCAGTTAAGTCCATCTTGTCCAATGTGTCATTTAAAGCTTGTGTTTCCTTATTTATTTTCATTTTGGATGATCTGTCCATTGGTGAAAGTGGGGTGTAAAGTCCCCTATTATGATTGTGTTACCGTCAATTTCCCCTTTTATGGGTATTAGCATTTGCCTTATATATTGAGGTGCTCCTATATCGGTTGCATAAATATTTACAATTGTTATATCTTCCTGTTGGATTGATCCCTTGATCATTATGTAGTGTCCTTCTTTGTCTCTTGTAATAGTCTTTATTTTAAAGTCAATTTTGTCTGATATGGGAATTGCTACTCCAGCTTTCTTTTGATTTCCATTTGCATGAAATATGTTTTTCCATCCCCTCACTTTCAGTCTGTATGTGTCCCTAGGTCTGAAGTGGGTCTCTTGTAGACAGCATATATACAGGTCTTGTTTTTATATCCATTCAGCCAGTCTATGTCTTTTGTTGGGAGCGTTTAATCTATTTACATTTAAGGTAATTATCGATATGTATGCTCCTATTACCATTTTCTTAATTGTTTGGGGTTTGTTATTGTAGGTCTTTTCCTTCTCTTGTGTCTCCTGCCTAGAGAAGTTCCTTTAGCATTTGTTGTAAAGGTGGTTTGGTGGTGCTGAATTCTCTTAGCTTTTGCTTATCTGTAAAGCTTTTATTTCTCTGTCAAATGTGAATGAGATCCTTACTGGGTAGCATAATCTTGGTGTAGGTTTTTGCCTTTCATCACTTTAAAAATGTCCTGCCACTCCCTTCTGGCTTGCAGAGTTTCTGCTGAAAGATCAGCTGTTAACCTTATGAGGATTCCCTTGTATATTAATTGTTGCTTTTCCCTTGCTGTTTTAATATTTTTTCTTTGAATTTAATTTTTGATAGTTTGATTAATATGTGTCTTGGCCTGTTTCTCCTTGGATTTATCCTGTATGGGTCTCTCTGTGCTTCCCGGACTTGCTTAACTATTTCCTTTCCCATATTAGGGACGTTTTCAACTGTAATCTCTTCAATCAGTCCCTTTCTTTTTCTCTTCTTCTTCTGGAACCCATATAATTCGAATGTTGATGAATTTAATGTTGTCCCAGAAGTCTCTGAGACTGTCCTCAATTCTTTTCATTCTTTTTTCTTTATTCTGCTCTGCAGTAGTTATTTCCACTATTTTATCTTCCAGCTCACTTATCCATTCTTCTGCCTCAGTTATTCTGCTATTGACTCCTAGAGAATTTTTAATTTCATTTATTTTGTTGTTCATCATTGTTTGTTTGCTCTGTAGTTCTTCTAGGTCCTTGTTAAACATTTCTTGTATTTTCTGCATTCTATTTCCAGGATTTGGATTATCTTTACTATCATTACTCTGAATTCTTTTTCAGGTAGACTATTTCCTCTTCATTTGTTTGGTCTGGTCGGTTTTTACCTTGGTCCTTCATCTGCTGTATGATTCTCTGTCTTTGCATTTTGCTTAACTTACCGTATTTGGGGTCTCCTTTTCGTGGGCTGTAGGTTTGTAGTTCCCATTGTTTTTGGTGTCTGCCCTCAGGGGCTAAGTTTGGTTCAGTGCCTTGTGTAGGCTTCCCAGTTGAGGGGACTAGTGCCTGTGTTCTGGTGGATGAGGCTGGATCTTGTGTTTCTGGTGGGCAGGACTGCATCCGATGGTGTGTTTTGGGGTGTCTGTGAACTTATGATTTTAGGCAGCCTCTCTTCTAATGGGTGGGTTTCTGTTCCTGTCTTGCTAGTTGTTTGCCATAGGGTGTCCAGCACTGTAGCTTTCTGGTGTTTGAGTGGCGCTGGGTCTTAGCATTGAGATGGAGATCTCTGGGAGAGCTTTCACCGTTTGATATTACATGGAGCTGGGATGTTTCTGGTGGACCAATGTCTTGAATTCGGCTCTCCCACCTTATCGGCACAGACCTGACACCTGGCCAGAGCACCAAGACCCTGTCAGCCACCCAGCTCAGAAGAAAAGGGAGAAAAAAAGAAAGAAAGAAAAAAATAAAATAAGAAAGCTATTAAAATAAAAAATAATAAAAATTTAAAGTTATTTAATAAAAGAAAAAACGAAAGGAGCAAGCAAACCAAAACACAAATCCACCAATGATAACAAGTGCTGAAAACTATATTAAAAAAGGAAAAAAAAAGGACAGACTGAAGCCTAGGAAAATGGTAAAAGCAAAGCTATACAGACAAAATCACACAAAGAAGCATACACATACACACTCACAAAAAGAGAAAAAGGAAAAAATATATATATCGTTGCTCCCAAAGTCCACCGCCTCAATTTTGGGATGATTCGTTTTCTATTCAGGTATTCCACAGATGCAGGGTACATCAAGTTGATTGTGCAGATTTAATCCACTGCTCCTGAGGCTGCTGGGAGAGATTTTCCTTTCTCTTCTTTGTTCACACAGCTCCTGGGGTTCAGCTTTGGCTGTGGCCCCGCCTCTGTGTGTAGGTCGTCTGAGGGCGTCTGTTCATTGCTCAGACAGGATGGGGTTAAAGTAGCAGCTGATTAGGGGGCTCTGGCTCACTCTGGCTGGGGGAGAAGGGAGGGGTACAGAATGTGGAGTGGGCCTGCGGTGCCAGAGGCCGGTATGATGTTGCACCAGCGTGAGGCACGCCGTGTGTTCTCCCAGGGAAGTTGTCCCTGGATCACAGGACCCTGGCAGTGGCGGGCTGCACAGGCTCCCGGGAGTGGAGGTGTGGATAGTGCCCTGTGCTTGCACAGAGGCTTCTTGGTGTCTGCAGCAGTATCCTTAGCATTTCATGCCCGTCTCTGGGGTCTGCGCTGATAGCCGCGGCTCGTGCCCATCTCTGGATCTCGTTTAGTCAGTGCCCTGAATCCCCTCTCCTCGTACACCCCAAAACAATGGGCTCTTGCCTCTTGAATATAGTCAGTTCACTGACAACCAATGAAGCAGCTTTAATATTTGCAATCCTATAAAAATTTAACTAAATCCCATCCAATAGTATATTAAAGAAAAGAGACGAAGATATATTTTGGAGATTAGTTAAAATTGGAAGTTGCTACTAGACCTTGCTAGAGATTGAATACTTGATCATGACACATTATATGTTTTTATGCTTTGAACTTCCCATAATGAGCTAGATACTATAGGGGCAACCAAGATATTGAGGTACATATGCAAGGTACATCATGTGGAAGTGGTGGATATTAGATAGGACTTGGAAGGTGTTGAAGGCACAGGTGTTGTGAATCAATTGCTTATATAGTGTATTTGCTCCAAGTGCATTGCTAACTCTCCCTCACCTAAGCAAGTAAGAAAAAATATTTGAACCTAGTCCCATAGATTACAATATCATATACCAGGAATGTATTGTTTCATCATTATATCTCCAATCAAGGTAACAAGAAGCTTCCTACAGGAGAAAACTTCAAATGGTATATCTAAACACCTAGTCTGATGAGAAGGAGAAATGATCTCAGGACGGTGATGCTTGCATTCATTGTGGCCAGATGTTCAGGCATTTAGAAATAATCAAGTTGGAAGAGTGGCGAAAAGTAAATTTACCAAATAGCTCATAGGGATGAGCCTCTCGAAAAATGCTTTGAATTTAAGGAGCTTTAAATCTAAAACAAACAAAACCAAACAAAAAGCAACTAATCAAACAAACAAAAAACCTGTCATAGCATAGGATACTCTCACTACAGTATTCAGGTAAACAAGATTACCATTACATGCAACTTTTTATTGCAGCTGAAGTGCAACTGATGGCAAAGAGAATATGGAAGGATAATGGAAACTTTGTAAATACCAGCAATGATTCTGAGATAGCTATCCATAGTTTTAATATATATGCATTTTTGCCAATTGCATTTTCTCCCTCTCTGACTCCACTCTCACTTTATATAAAAGTTATGTTGGTGGTAGCTTTATAATATAGGCTTGAGATTGCAGATCATCAAAGAGGAATTGTAACTAAATGAAAAAAGAATGAACCTCACCCAGAAACAAAATTATTAGTTGATATCTTTGAAGGTCTCTCCATTTGGTAAGAGGGTGATGATAATCTTTTCATATTTAAGAGATGCATTTGCTCATATTAGTTAAAGCATGCTATTGTCTGGAAATGTATGGACAGATGTTGAGTAGTTGAACAGGTCGAATATGTTGTGTATGATGAACTGGCACTAAGCACCTGTCTAGTGGACTTTCTGCAAAGAACAGACTGGAAAGTTGGAAACTACTTCCTAACTTCCTTTTCATTGGGGTTCACTGATGAGAATTGTGTTTCGTCAATTAAATTGTCAGGTATTTCCAAGCTGGATTTCAGTTGGCTTCCCCAAATTTTGACCAATGAAAGCCAAAGTCAGAATGTTGAACGGCATGAGGAAGAAAGAACCAGAGTATTTTTCCCTCTCTCTGTGCCTCAGGCTATATCTTTAGCAGCAATGCAACTTTTCCATGGCTACTACTCCAAAATGGAATGCCCACCATGCTTGCTGTTTCTTGGATAGCTATAGTCTCTGGACTCTGATGATGTTTTCTCTTTATTTTCTCTTTTCTTAGGAGAAATAACAGTGGTTTCTTGCCCTTTAATCTTGGAAGTTGGGGAGGGGAATCACTATTCACCACTGGCTTCTCAAAATATAAATTTCCTTCATTAAATTCCCTCTCTTTTAAGTTCTGAGATTGGATTTTGTGTTCCTGGTAACTCTAACTGAAATATTATGGACATTTCAAACAAGGTCCTTGAGTTATAGACAGAAGTTGCTACACTAGACACAGTGCTCAATGTCTAGGCAAAGCTTCATTTGTATCAAGAGTCTGTTGAACTAACTTAACTCAGCATTTCAGAGGTCCACTCACTGTTTTGTTGATGTTGAGCTACAGTTGTGGCAGTGGCTTCTTGATTCTAATTTTCAAATATACAGATGGCAGCTAAGGCAATATGTTCTCAAACTCACTGTTTCCAGTGGTGACCTCTGATTTTGTAAACACTTTCACTTGCTGCTTAAAAAAAAAAAAAAAATTAAAGCCTAAAATGGACTGTCTCCCTGTACTGAACCCTAATTAATACAAACTGAGTGTTTAAAAATATACAGGGCTTCCCTGGTGGCACAGTGGTTGAGAGTCCGCCTGCCGATGCAGGGGACACGGGTTCGTGCCCCGGTCCGGGAAGACCCCACATGCCGCGGAGCGGCTGGGCCCGTGAGCCATGGCCACTGAGACTGTGCTCCGCAACGGGAGAGGCCACAACAGTGAGAGGCCCGCGTACCGCAAAAAAATAATAATAATAATAAAATAAAATAATAAAAAAATAATAAAAATATACAATTAAGCTCAGGTTAAGATACATTTTACATTACATTTTAAAACAGTTTATATTTTTATCTGCTCCATTTTGAACTATAATTTTTAAGGAAACTATTGTTTAAATTTTAGAAAATTTATGAAAAATATTTTTCTTACAATATAAATTTTCTTCTCTTAAAAATAGTTTCTAGCTATTTATAGCCCTTCAAGAGTTTCATAAAGCTTGGATTGATTAAACAGATAAAAACTAAACCCTTACTTAAAAGGCAATTTCAAGCAGTTATGTTGTCATGAATTTAAAATTATATTGTTAAAACAACTTTTCTCAAGGGTATCCAAAAACCTGAAATATCAAACAACATGAAGGGTTTAAAGTTTAAATAAAATCCAATTTCACTTAGGAAGTTTTTTTTCCTCCGTTCTATGGGATCCCAGAATTAACATGTTCATACATATTATTATATTTTTATTTGTATTTTAATCCAGCAAACATTTCTTTTAATCACAGTAGTGTTACCAGTAGTACTATGTGATCTGGAAAGCTGAGCTGTCTTGTTGATCTGAATTAGTAAAATTTCTTAATGCTAATTATTATTGTATCCAGCAGATTGTAAACACCACATAGTATATATTACTAACCAAAAAATAGTGAAGGACAAAGTTACAATGTGTAGAAAATAAAAATGAGACATGGTAATTTTGAAGGAGATTGATTTAGCTTCTAAGTTTCTTTATATGAACATATAAAGAAATATATAAGTATATATATGAGAGAGAAAGAGGCACTATCTACCTATCTAGAGAGAGAGGTCTATATATATGGATAGATATAGGTACAAATAATAGATATATGGAGAGAGATTCTTTAGTATTCTTGAATGTGTATTTTATGTAAATTTAATAATGCAAAGCATATATTCACTCCATTGTAATAAGTCACTTGCATCTTCACAAAAATTGGTAAATTTTAATTACTACAGCAATTAAGAGGATCTTAGAAAATACTTATAATGAGCTGAAGTCATATGTTTTGTTGTCACCCTAGAGCTTTAAGGCACCTGCCATATGTTGTCTTTAATAATTGCTACAGTTGCCTTCTGTATGCAACACAAATACTTATTAAGTTATAGTGGTTTACACGATACATTCAATTGTAACTAATATATGTTTGAAAAATGCCTGTTTTTCTTTTCTCATTTTATTTAAAAATACGCTCCTCTTCCCTCCAAAAAACAAGGATCAAAGGAACATTCAAAGAAAATCATATGGGAAATAATGTAAGCAAAAAAAAGCAACCATACTGAAGTGAGGATCAGAAAACCTGGAAATTAAAAAGCTTGGATTGTTTCTTCCTTTAGTTCACGTAGACTAATAGAGATGAATTCTTCTTAAATACATCATAAGCATGAGTTGTAGTGGAAAAATGAAATGAAAAGAAGACTACATACACAAATATAAAGTATAAAATGAAATACAAGTTTAAACTTGTTCTTCTTTCAAGATAGTTTTGAAAGCAAAGTGACATTAATAAATTGCATGATGTCTCTGACGGTCAAGAGAAATACAATGAACATTTCTTGTAACAGAGTTTCAGAAGCTGTGGAGAAAAAGGATGACACATCCTAGTTCTTTTGCTCTCAGATTCTTCTGCCTAGGACATCCATCCTCTCTCCTTGCAAAGCACTTATCCTAGGACCTAGATACTAACAAAAGGAAGGGGTAAGTGGTGAATTCCTTTGGAACCATTCTTGATAGAGATGAGTTTAGGGGTAACCTTTAGCTTTCTCTAGGTATTAGTGATCCTTTTATATGTGAACTGACTTGCTCAAGATCCTATTTTCTAAGATTCTCTGAATTCTGTGGGAGCAGAAGCTCCCTTCTAGTCAGGTTGAATGGAACTTCTTTAAAAGAATAAAGAAGAATGGAATTACATTTAAATTAATTTGAGCCATGTCCTCTAACTAACTCTCTCCCCACTGCCGCCACAACAAAGCATGAGTAAACCAGAATTTTCTTCTGAAATTTTATGCAACTTTGTAGCTTTTCTTTAAAAACTGTGAAGATGAACTGCATCTTGAATTATCTCCTTTTGCTTTTCCTTAAGGCTCTTATGCATTGAAAATATCCCTCTACCTTTCAGAGGAGATTTTGATTGGCTAGTTACAATTTTTTGCATTTCCAAGGCGTATTACACATTAGCTAGGAGAGAACATACACACTGTAAGCTTGGATTACATTTCAATTTGGTTATAAATTAATTATTGGGTAAAATTTTTATAAAGATGGTCATCTAGAGCAAAGGCAGATGCTTAGAGCCTTACTACTAATGCCCTTATCCACCAGAATTGTTATGGGGCCCACGATCTATCTGTGACACTGCACTCATAAAATAAGGATGTGCTGTGTCTAACGACTTATTTTCTAGCTATGCCACTGCCCTATATATACTCACTACTTACATATTTCTGGGCATTGACTTTCTCATGTTTCTGAATTGTGATCAGCATCTGTATGATCATATTTTTATCTGGGGTGGAGCAGAGGAACAGAGTCTATGCCTAGAAAGTTATGTATCAGTCTGCAAAACCCCAAAATGCAGGACAGTCTCTTTCCCCCGAGAACACCTCCCAACTGTGAGGTAAAACCCTTTTATCTAGGCATTTTTGATGCCTAGTTTTGTCTGAAGAAGACAATCACAAAACTATTTCCCCAGAATTCAAGCCTTGGCTTTGGTGGGCAGTCTTATATTCCAGCAATGTGGTCTGTATCATAATTTATTTTTTAATAATCAGGCATCAATTATTTGATTTATATTGAAATAAATGACTTTTCTCTAACAGGTTTTGTATTGTCTGTTCCTTTTGAACACCATCAGGGACTTAATAGGTTTTGAAAAACAACTGGTTTTAACAGTATAAAATCATACTTTTTAGATAATATAATTACCAAATTGTATTTAAAAACATTACAAATATTTTGTACATCTGAAATTAACAGTGAATTCCCATATATTATAAACTTCTAAATAGTAATTTCCTAGACAATTATCTTTCAATTTTAACAGATTATTTGTCTTTGATGAGAAAATTAAAGCATTTTTCCCTATGCTCATTGTTATCCAGAAGGAATATCTATATATGACTAAATATTCTCATAAAATGCTATCATTCTCTAAGAAACTGTTTTATATACAAAACTGCTCTCATCTACTCAAATTTTTTTTAAATTATACTAACATTCATCAGAATGTATCTTTAGAAATATAATTTGATAAACCTTAATATACTTTTAAAACAGAAGCAAATCTTCACAATCTTTCTAGATAATATAATTTCATTTGATAGGCTTTATCTTAAGGAGAGTTGAGCCTTGAGGAAAGAATTTAACTGTGACTATTTCAAGATCAATGATACATTCGTAGGAGAGAGCTATTGTTAATTTTCACTTTCAGCACTCCTCAGACGTGGCAATAGATGGTTGCCAATTATACCCATGAGGTGTATTAAACCCAAAACTAATTTAGGAAATGACCAATTAAAAAAACCTAAAGCTAACAACAATTATAGAAGTGTGACCCTGGAATAGAACTAACAGTTCAGATAAGGATTCATGCCTATACCTATTTCTAAAGTATTGAAGATGGATTGTTTAACCTGTAGAAAAGACTGGCTAACATTCTAGAAAAAAAATTATAAATTTATATCCCAATTGGAATTCATGCACCAGTATTCATTCTAACTGTATTAAAATTTTTAATGTAAAAATAAAACCATAAGAGAATTAGATGTAAAATGAATATATATTAATTAATCTTGTATGGTAAATTTGTAAAAATAATATAAAAGATAAAACTCTTGAAAGTTAACAACTTTATTATTACATGGAAGTTAAATTCTAAAATCATATTTTGCCCAGTTTTGCTCAGAGTAAAATATGATTTTAGAATTTAACTTCCATACCCTGATCAAACCATAATTCAAAAAGAGTCATGTACCAATATGTTCATTGCAGCTCTATTTACAATAGCCAGGACATGGAAGCAACCTAAGTGTCCATCAACAGATGAATGGATAAAGAAGATGTGGCACATATATACAATGGAATATTACTCAGCCATAAAAAGAAACGAAACTGAGTTATTTGTAGTGAGGTCGATGGACTTAGAGTCTGTCATACAGAGTGAAGTTAAGTCAGAAAGAGAAAAACAAATACCGTATGCTAACACATATATACGGAATCTAAGAAAAAAAAAATGGTCATGAAGAACCTAGGGGTAAGACAGGAATAAAGACACAGACCTACTAGAGAATGGACTTTAGGATATGGGGAGGGGGAAGGGTAAGCTGTGACAAAGTGAGAGAGTGGCATGGACACATATACAGTACCAAACGTAAAATAGCTAGCTAGTGGGAAGCAGCCGCATAGCACAGGGAGATCAGCTCGATGGTTTGTGACCACCTAGAGGGGTGGGATAGTGAGGATGGGAGGGAGGGAGACACAAGAGGTAAGAGATATGGGAACATATGTATATGTATAACTGATTCACTTTGTTATAAAGCAGAAAGTAACACACCATTGTGAAGCAATTATACTCCAATAAAGATGTTAAAAATAAATTAATAAAATAAAATCATATTTTGCAAGACTAAAAACACTATAAATTAAAATCACACTACAAAGCAAAAACTTTCACCATGGACTTCCCTGGTGGTGCAGTGATTAAGAATCCACCTGCCAATGCAAGGGACACGGGTTCGAGCCCTAGTCCAGGAAGATCCCACATGCTGCAGAGCAACTAAGCCCGTGCGCCACAACTACTGAGCCTGCACTCTAGAGCCCATAAACCACAAGTGCTGAGCCCACGCACCACAACTACTGAAACCCGTGGGCCTAGAGCTCATGCTCCACAGCAAGAGAAGCCACCACAATGAGAAGCCCACGTACTGCAATGAAGAGTAGCCCCCTCTCGCTGCAACTAGAGAAAGCCCACGCACAGCAATGAAGACCCAACAGCCAAAAATAAATAAATAATAAAATAAAAAAATAAAGAACTTTCACCATGCCCTAGAGACAAAGTTTTCATATACATATTTAACATGTAAAGATAATGGTAATATAAATTAGAAAATAAAAAATGTTATTGATCCAATAAAATAATATAATAATAATATAATATAACAATATAATTTCAAGTTATGAAATAAACTTTTAATATAATCTTTTATAAATTTGCCAATAATAAAACAATTGCAAATTAAAAAGCAAGAGCAAAAAGTTTCTCACTTTTCAGAAAGTGAGACAATGGTGTTTCAAGAAATCAGAACAACCAAGGAACTCTATCTTATGCTTCTTACTAGTGCTAAATACAGAAAGTCTAGAAGCAGCACCTGTTTATTTCAGAGTTTATACCTTCTATTCATGCAGTGCATTAGTAAGGATACAACCTGAATGAAACTACCAGGAAAAACAATCCAGTCTATGCCTGTTAGCTCCATAGCAGGTGAGACATGCACTCTGGGTTGCAGTAGAAAGGCAGGCCAGGGCCCTCCTCCTGGGGCCAGAGGGCAGTTCTGAGGATTCCATTCCTTCCCATAACTGGGGCTTGTGTTACTGGTGCAGCCAGGTGCCCACCACCCAGCCGTGGCCTGGGGCCCAGGGGACAGGTAGCGCCCCACAGACGCCATCTTGCCCCCCAGCTCTTTTCTTCCCTGCGCTTTCACGACAGTCCCAACCTGGGCTCTGAGCCCCCATCCAGCCACCAGACAGCTCCCCCGGGGCCAGTCACATCGGTCATCCGTCGGCAGACCCTCAAGGACTACCAACGGTCGAAGACCCCTTCCCAGCCGGCAGCCATGCCCACTGACTTGTGACCTCATCCCTGCTCCCCGCCTTTGTCACCGTCCCCCACGTTCAGGGGCCCTCGCTGCCCCTCCCCACAACCCCCATTTCATTTCTCTGAAGCCTCCCGTTCTCCATGGTCTCAGGCTGGGTGGCACCGCCCGCTCTGCCTTGCCCTGGGAGGCCCGTCCATCTGACCTTCCCGAGGGCTTCTCATCCCCTCTGCAGCCCGAGGCTCCCAGTGAGCCAGGCGTTTCCTCTACCACGCGCAATACAGCCAAAGTGACAGATGACCGAAAACGTTTTTTTCTACAAACCGAGCATACACAGTATGTAGCAGAAAGCACTGAGGGACGTGCAAAAATGAGTGGGTAGATGGGAGCAGAGCCCTGGACTTACCTGGGACCACCTCCAGGGCACTGCTGGTGGATTGGGGTGGGGCAGGCGACACAGCACTGGGGGACGAGCCGCCTGCGCCAATACTAGAGGTCACACCGGAACTCAAATCACTGCCAACACCCTCTCCACCCCCGCGCCCCCCAGGTGGCTCTGTGCAAAGACACACAAAAGAAAAAAAAGAAAGCAATCACTTCTAGAGTAGTTCACTCACGGAGCAGGACCCTGTGGGGCTCCCGGGCACAAAAGCCTTCCTGTGTACCCCATTTCTTTGATCATAGGAAATAGGCTTCACTCAGCCTCCATGACCTTCCCTGAGTTCCAAGGGGCAGGTTCAAACAGTTGTTAATTGGGGAAGGCAGGGGATGTGAGGCAAGGGAGGAACAGTAAAGAGAAACAATAGTGCAGGCTTGGGGCAGGGTCCTGGTTTCCCATCAAGGGGTACACACAGCAATATCTTTGTGCTGTTTTGCAGCTACTGAAAGCCCCACAGCTGAGAGAAGTTAATGGTTAACCACGGTGTGCTGCCCACAAGCCTCCCACAGGCACGGAGACCCCAGACCTGTTGAAACCAGAAGCCTGGTGGTACTGACTCCCCCTTACCTCACCACCAACCCGTCAGAAGAATGTCAGGAGCTGATCACACCCTCTTCGAACCTTTACCATAAAACTTCTCACTCCCCTCCCAGATGGTACACACAGTCTTGAGGGCATTAGCCTGCTATGGCCCCCTTTGCCTGGCAAAGCAATAAAGCTATTGTTTTATACTTGACCCAAAACTCTGTCTCCAAGATTTAATTCCGTGTCAGGGTACAGAGTCCAGATTCGGCTTCAGTCATTAAAAAGAGAGTGGTAAATTCATTCCAAAAAGTCATATGCTCTCCACAAGATTCCTCTTTTAATTTTCTCTGAAAATATAGAATATTAAAATTTAATAATTGGACAGAGTAGTGATTCCCTCAGTTCTTAGGATCTTTATCACAATACTACCATGTTAATATATCCTGTTTCCTCTTCCACAGGAAATGGCAGCAGAAGCAGGATATTGTAAACCCCCAGGCAAGTGAGATACATAGGGAATAGTTGGACTTCCATACATATTATGTCATGAGTGCAGTTTTGTGTATAGGGAGTAACTCAGTAGCTGCATCATTCAAACTAAACACTAAAGACTTTTTCTAATCCACATCCTCCTTCCTAAATCAAGTATCAGAGTCATCCTAAATCAAGTGTCAGGCTTCCCTTCATCTTTTTTATTTTCCTTAAAAAAGAATCAGTTTTCACACATATAAAAATTCCCAGAAATTCACCGGGTTTTTACTCTCAGGTGCTATTTTTCAGGTGTCTCAGGTTTTAAACAAAGTTAATCTCAACTAAAAAAAAAAAGAAGAAAAGAAAGAAGGAAATACATACATGGAATGGCAAACAAAACGTTCAAAGAAATGAGTATCCTATACAAGTATTCACATACACACACATGTATTAGGTGCAAAAATTTCACACTTATGAAAGAATGCAGAATTTTTAGCTTCTTTATTTTATAGTGTAATTTAAATTATTCTTTTAGCCTGGTATCATAAGAGACATTCCAATTCCCAAAGCTTTGACATCTGTGCTCTTTGCAAACCTTTGCCCAATGTTTTTATTAACTCAATTTAATGGAATCTTTTTTATGGTGACCTTAAGAATTTAATAACTCCTCAATGCGAGGACAATACCACCTGCAGGCTCCACTAGGATTAAACCGTGGTAGTTCAATATGTCTGCTGGAACACATTAAAGACAAAAAGGGGCGGGGGGGAGCAGCCACACAAACCAGTCATTTCCCTCTGACCGACAAGTACCGCTACTGTTCATGTTGGTCAGTCCCAGACACATGTAGAAAATGTCTGTGGTTGCTAAGGGAATAGGCAGCTCACTTGCAGCTCCTTAATAATATTAATCTAACTTTGATCATGTCAGATAGGCTAGCGATCTTCAATTCCAAAGTGTCTCTCTTCCTGACAGACGCTCTGCATATCTTATAGGTACGATCAATATGTTATTAGTCAACAACCTGACGCTAGCCCATGAATTAATCCCTTTCTGTCAACCTAGCAGTTTCTAGTCTTTTGTAACCTCATCCTCTCGGTATGGATGGGACCCAGCTTAAACCAATTAAGGTAACATTAACTTTTTTCCTTGTGGTAATCTCTATCTATGTTAATTTGAATCTCTGAGGACAGCTGCTCCAAGCAAATAATTTTATGCTTGACCTTTTTACGTGCAAGATTAAAGTGGTATAGATGTATGCATGGGACGTCAATGAGCTGTCTCTATTTTCACCCTCCCTTAACATCATAGTAGTGCTAGAAAAAAATTCGACTGAATACAGAGGATTGCTAAATGACAGTGATATATTTATTTGGGTTGCAAAAAGGACTCTGTCACTTTAGCTTTGTGTTTAGTATATGCAGTACCTTTGTCTTTTTGAAAGGTAAATTAATAATAAGTGGAGACAGTACTATGGGCAGCACTGTAGTTTTGACAAGGAAAGGATGTTAACAGTTATAATACGCAAAACCAATCATTTATATTCCTGGTTCTTATGTGATACAGTGACACTATCTGCTAAGAAATAAAGCACTGATTGGAAAGATTAGTTTTTTCTGAGTCAAGACATTAAAGTTAGGCTTTCTCTATCACTTGACCAATGCAAAGATTATATTAGGATAGTATAGCAAGCTTTATTCTTAAGAACCTAGCAAGCTTAGCTTTGAGCATCAGTGACTATCCTGTTTTAAAGATTGCAGATCTACTAATCCCCAGGCCAACATTTGAAAGAAGTTTGTCTCCTGGGCAATATTGTTTCCATTTAATATCCTTTCCTTCCTCTTCTAGCACACCCCACTCTCACCCCTTAGCTGGCTTTGGTCGCTACCTAACCTCTTTTAAGGCATTTAGGGAAATCTTGCTTTCCTCTCCAAATAAAACCTGTTCTGAGGAAAAGATAAATGACAAGTCATTTCCACCTCTGTGTGAATTTAAAAAAAAATACATTTCTTCCTCCAGCTCCGTGAGAATAAATTCTTTGACCCTGCTACCGAGAAGTGGAATATTGATAAGGAAGCAATTGAAATATTTTTACTTCAACAAACTGTGGGTATTGGTTTTTGTTCACAAGTTATTATTGCATAGGAAGCAAAGAGTCTACAAATTGAAAAAAGGTCAGCTAAGACTAATGAAATAGTAATTCATTTTATATTTTCTATCATTTGCAGAATCCAGATGTATATATATATAACCTATATGTTAGTAGAAAGTGTTCTGATAAAATAGCAAACATCTATATACTTTGGCTATCTACATTTTTATAAGTGACATTTGCTTTTATTTATTCTGCTTGGAATTCATTGGGATGCCCAAATATTAAACATTTTCTCATCAGTTCTGGACTCTTCTGTCATTTTCCCTGTAAATAGAGAGTTTCCCCATCTTCTAGCTCTTTCCTTCTAAAATTCTATATAGTTGTGTTGAGTAGTTTCACTCTTCTAAGCCCCTTAATTTATTTTTCACTTTTTTCTGTCTCCTTTTCCTCTAGATCCTCTGTATGTTCTTCTGCTATGTGGCAGAGGATCTCTACAAGAAAATGCACTCTGTGGTAGGGCTCAGAGACCCCAGGTTCAGCCTCTGTGGGGAGCCTGTGGGGCTGAGCTACACTGAGGGAAGCAGGTCCAGGCCACCAGCTCCCCTCCTAGCTGCCCACAGAGGTGGACAATTTTTTATGACACTTTGTTTCTTTCTCATATTGTATCTTTAAAGTAACAGCTACATTGTTTCTTCAAACAAAATAAACATATTTATTTTATGTCCTGTGTCTAATAAACTGCAATATGTTAAGTATATGTGTATTTGCTGCCTACTATTTCTGCTGGTTAACATTCATTGTTCTTTGCTTCCTTGTATGCTTTGTGATTCTAGAGCTCATGGGACTATGAGATTTATTTTGGTTTTTGTATGAAGGAATGAATCTTGTATAAAGAATTATTTTGGTTCCTCCAGAAATAATTTTTTGTTTCACAAAGTTTAGACCACAAATCCAAATGAGGGTCATAAAATTATGAATCCCCAGCGAAGACTTTCTCCCTTCCTCCAAGGGCCCAGTTGAGATACATTTTTTTTTTTGTTCTTTCTTTACATATGTCCAATGTATTTCTATTTCATCCTTACAACAAGAATGTAATATGTGGGTTCCAGCTACATGTAAATTGTTTCCTATTAGATTCCCCACAAGTTTGCCTAACCCAAGACTTTACCTTCTGTGCTTTGATTCCCATAGAGTCCTCAAAAATTGTAACTTGTGTAAGTATAGAATTAATCTCAGCTAATCTGTAGCAAACTCATGCTTACTTCCAGAAGTGCCTGGAGGCTTGGTGTGACCCTAGGCCAAACTTAACTACTTTGTACCAACTAATGATTAGTGTAGTTCTGTGCTGGGATTTGAGACAAACCAGGAGGCAAGTTGCACCAGCTTATCAGCATTGTTTATAGAAAATGAACATATTGATGGCTTGCACCTCGTTTCTGTCTGTTTCTCTTGGATTTTGCTATTACATTAACAGAGGAGTGTAAAAGCCCTCCTCCTTCAATGAAGCAAAGATGCCCCTGAGACCTAGGTACAGTCTCCCTCCCCACCATGTAGTGATTAACAATCTGATGACAAAGTGTGAGTTGTATAATTAAGAAAGGACTCTGGGAGCTGTATATATGTCTTGGACCAGTCTGACGTTTGCCTGTGCTTTTCTTTCCCCTGCTGTACCATATATTTTACCTTAGTGAGTATGTACCCCATGGAGTATTATGAATCCTTTCAATTATCTGACCCTGTGTAATTGCTGCTCAAGCATTTGGCAGATGCCCTCAAGGCAAAGCCACCTTCAGAACATTCTGGCCTCCTGCTCAGGTCCCAGGTTTCCTGATCTCTTTGTTTTTAGCCTCCTGGAATTTCTTATTTTCTTGCCAGAACAGCTTTCCATTTTCAAATGTTTTCAAAATATTTTACTGAGTGGTTTTAGTCGCTTTCAGTGAGAAGGTCATTTAGGATGTCTGATATGTCATACTGACTGAAATGAAAGTCAGTGAAAATTAATATAGAAAGAGAGAAACTCTAACTAAAGGAGACATCACTTAGTATTTTCTCTTCAGAATATTAAGAGTTGTTTTTACTGAAATAAATTGCCAAATGCTCATTTTGCATACCACCATTACCATCACTACCGTACACATACATGCACACACACACAACTACTTAGCATTATGTATGTGTGTATACAATTTATGTATAGAATAAATTAATAATTTTAAATGTTGGGGAATTTACAATGTTCCCAAAATAGTTTTTCAACTTTGTTGATGTTGCCAGATAGTCCATTATTAGTATGCTTTACTTTGGCCTTAAATATTATCCCATACAAAATGACAAATTACCATAAAAGAGATTAAACCTTATGCATAATTTTCATCCTAAAGTGAATGAATATATCATCATTTTTTACTGATTAACAGGTTGTAATGAGAAAAGAAGGGGGAAATGATGAGTTCATTGGTAAGCCAGAAGTAGTCCTATGTGAACAGAGAAGTATGCTAGTGCAGAAAAGGGGAAATAAGAAGAATCTAGGAGACCAAAGGCAAAGATGATCATATGTGTTTAGTTCTGGCCCAATATCCCCTGATAACCTGTGAAGAGTGTCATCGTTCCACCTAACACTCTTTCGTTGATCAGGTTGTATCTATTTGGCAAAGTAAAGGGAAGAGGTACCTTGTTGCCTATGTGTGTCCTACCTGCTTGGCTTCCTTTTAATTGGCACCTGCCCCTTGTCTGAGTGGTGGGTGCCGGAGCCTCAGTGAGTGCTCTACAACTGAGCAGCTATGATGAGGCAGCCTCCTTCAAAAAGATTCTAAGCTTCATTTCTGAGCTTAGGAGATTTTAGCTGGTTTCATTTGTAGAAAATCTACAAATAAACCTTTCACCTGAAAAAAGATGAAAGACATTTCACATAGAGAAATCATCCAGGGATCCAAACAAGGAGACAGCTGGAGATAGACTATTTAAAAATCTGTTCCTCTGGTTCTGATAACTTAAAAGAAGGATAAAAATGTCTGTGTAGAGCTGAGAGAGGGTGAAATAAGGCACACTGTTTAGTGACTTCTTTCCATTAGCTTTTTGCCCTTCTAGTTAGCTGAAGAGGCTATTTTGTTCTGTGAGAAATACATTGCTGTGAACTAAAAAAAATAACGATAATGATTCAAGAGCAATATTCAATCCTTAATTGAATGTCTGGTAAAATACTAAGTCTGCCAAAATATTTTGAGGGTTCAGACAAAACTAGCTAATATCTTAATTTAAAATAGAAAATAATTAACACACTTGTTTCCAGTTTAAGTTTAGTGGTAAAATGGGAATGAATGTTGTCTATCAGTGGAGATTTACAAATAACAGCTACTTTACACTATTCTTATAATCTCAGTAAACAAGTGTCAGTAGTTATAACAATAATAGTAACTCTCTTAACCTCATTTTCTGGGCGGTGGGCAGTGGAAGGCTTAGGAGCATCAGAAGATTATTATTTCATGTTCAGATACATTCCCATTCCCCCCATAAGAGTTCCATATCTCAACAAAGTGCACACTCTCTGGAGGCACTTTTCAGTGGGTGCTCAGGTATCTAGAGTTCTCTCCAAGTACAAAGACACCAGGCCTATATAAATTCAACTAATTTTGAATCCCCTGGAAATCTAATATCCTGATTGCTTCATTCATGTCACTCAAGACTTCACTGATGTTAACCTTGTGGGAGATACCTCTAGAAATTAAAAATGAGCAGAACTTGAAATAGCAGGGATTAGTACAACCATAGGTGACTAAGACTCATGAACAGTATTACATGTCTTAGAAGGAAAGAGTGTAACAATCAGGCTCTTAATGGTAAAAATCAGTATGAGCTGTCAGGTTCTGACTTTTTAAAGTTGAGCTAAAATCACAATTGTAATTTGCAGGAGTTGTAGCAGGCAAATATCAAAAGGGGTCAGCAAAGAGCTGTCTGGTGAAAGCATTCAATTTGAAAAGTGGAGAAAGAGGAGGAAATTAATTTAATGTGGATTAACTTACATGGAAAATCCTATTCCAAACGGGTATCAAATCACACCCAAGGTGACCTCTGACCTTTTGGATGTTATTTTCTCCTTGTTTTCTCCCTATCTCTCTGAACATTTCTCCTCAGTTTTCTTGTCTGGATCTTTTATTTCTATATGCGCCCCTTAAATATTTCTTTTCCAGAGTTCTGGCCTTGGCCTGATTTATTCTTGCTTTTCATATTCTCCATCTCTTTATTTTAATCTATATCCTTTCATCCACTTCCACAGTGATAATTACAAACAATATGCCAACAGACCCCCTGTTAGCATATAAGACAGCTTTAGTGCCAATTAGAAAATGGTGCCATTTCTTGGCAGATGGATTTCAAATAGCTATCCCTGCCTTCAGCATAAAAAGTCTCCTTTTCCTCCAGGCTGATGCAGTCCCTAGTAGGGTTGAGAATGTCTTGGTCAAACTAATGGCTGATTTTTACTATCTTTCAACAAGACATTTCCAAGGAAAATACAGTTTCTTCTCTTTGCCATGTCTGGTGCACACTTTCCAGTCCTTACCCTGTCTTTTCAGTATTTGAAAATACTTACCTCTTCTTCCTCAAAATGTTCTATGTCAGCTTTAGGGCAGTGTTCTGTCCAGTTTGTTTCTTTTACTACTTTTCAGCTCTGTGTGTGTGTGTGTGTGTGTGTGTGTGTGTGTGTGTGTGTGTAGTTTCAATATTCTTTCTATGATAAATAAATATTGGCATTAGGAAGGGGGTCAGCTCTCAGTCTTCCTACTTTTCTCTCTACATCCTCTACACAGATGCTGTCACATCCATGGCTTTAAGAGATTTCTATATGTTGAAGACTCCCCAAATTTGTACTTATATCCACATAGATGATATCTTCCCTTAGAAGTTACTTGGGCACTTAAAAATAAGCATGATCAAAATATAATGTACACCTTCTTCCCTAACCATGATAATTCTTGGGCTGTATCCATAACTGTAAGTAACAGAATCATCTACCCACTTACACAAGCCAGAATATTGGAACTCATTCATAATTCCTTTCTCTACCTCTCCTTCTTTCATCCCTCACAAAAAGCTAATCCCCTTCCTTCATTTATCTTCCAAAATACTAATACCTTCTCCAATCCTCCCTATTGCTGTTAGAATTACTGTCTTATTAGATCACTACAATAAAACTTATAATAATCAGTTCTACTCTACTTTTGTCTATTCCACCACAGCCTTCTACAGTGTGTCTGGTCAGTTCACTATCCTATGCATTTCTTTTTAGCTGCTCTACAATTTCTATGTAGAAATGTATAATAGTCTTAAAGTCTGTTATTTGCTCTTCAGCTATTGTTCTAGCTAGATCTCTAACTTCTCTGTCTCCCATACACTCTCTCCAGCTGTAGTAATAAAAAAAATTTCAATAAAAATAAAACCATAATAACAGCAAATATTTACTAAGCATTTACTATGTGCCAAATATTGCAGTTTCCTAAATAAAGGAAACTCTCTCATCTCTTGTCTTTGTGCTGGCTACACTTTCTCTCTAGAATGACTTTGCATTCTGTTTCTTTACCAAAGCCTGTCCTTCAAACAAGGTGCCAGCTCTCCCTAAATTAGGTGCATCTTGTCTGTACTCTCAAGGTATGCTATTCATAATGTCTTAAAATCACAAAGATATACAGACAAAACCATTATATAGAATTCAAAATGGTTAAAAAAGTTTTTTAAATGTTTTTGTTTTTGAGCACACAGGGTGCACATTGTAGCTTCATGTATGGTGGGAAGTGGGGAGAGTAAGTGTGAGTCCGGATGGAGGGGCAGGGAGAGATTGCGCTAGGATGCACTGAGCATTCAGGGGCAGCTCAGAGGAAGGCAGAATCAGGCTCAAGGCACCGATGCCCTGACCACTTTTCCTAGAAGAAGCCAGATCTGGAGAGAACTTGGAAGTTGTACGGACCAGCAAAGGAGTCCTGGAATGAGAAACACCTGGGTCCCCTGAGTGCCAGAGACCCCTCATCCCAGAGGGGGAGTCTGGCTCACATCACCTATCAAACCAACCCCAATTCGATGCCTCAGTCAAGTCACAGTACAGCAGTGCCTCACCCAGTAATCAAGCCAGGTATGGGGGATCAGGCTCTGGCCCAAGGGCTATGCAGGGGCAGGACCTCCCAAGGTCAGAAATAGTGAACTTTGCATTCTTGGGAAGGAAGTCAAATGCCTTCCAGGAGACCAAAGGCCTAGTGCAGCAACACAGGCTTTTGGAGTGGCCCCAAAGTGGGTTAAAGATTTAAAGTTAAACCATCTATTTACAATTTATGCAGCCAAAGCATTTGATATACAGAATTATATCATTCACATTTGGCACACACATTTAAAGACCTCTAAATATAATTGAGACTAAAATATCTATAGATAATTAAAGAGAAATGGAGGGGTTATTTTTTGTTTCTTTGTTTATTTATTTATTTATTTTTTGCCTTTAGAGACTTGTCCTTAATTATCTTTATGGTTCTTTTAGCAATGTAGTGATAAATACTATATTTAACATTTTGATAATATTAATTATGTATTCACTCTATTATCTTTGGGGAGATTACTGACATCTTGGAACCAGGCATTATTGGAATCAAAATAGCAGTTTTGAGTCTATAGTTTTCCTGACTACATATTTTCACTAAGGATTTTTAAAATGAAATGTAAATCCTAGCTTTTTCTCTAGTCAGCTCCATTTTAACTGTCAAATTATATTTAGAACAATAAGCCTAGCTCTCAAGCATGTGATTCAGATATCCTCCTAGCATCAATACCATAGGCAGATTTTCTCAGCTTCATATGGAGAAGAGATGTGACACCTTAAGATCTTGTCTTGAATTTCTATAACATTGAAACATACAACAATCAAAGCAAAGGAGAGAAGTTATTAATCATATTCATTTTGAGGGGAAAGCTTTGAATATGGAAGAGTCTCTAACTTTTCTTTATATGGTTTAAACCTTTAATACTGTGTAACCCAATTTTGAGCAGGTGCAAGCCACTCTGGAACATGGTTTCAACATTGCTTTTCTTTTGTGGAAAGGTAATCTAAGTATCTGACTATAGTAGGACAAAGTATATCAACACTCATCCAAAGGAACTTAAAAAGAAACCCACCTTCTATTCCATCAATAGTATTTAAGTTCCTACTTCTTAAATCCTGGCTTTAGGTTTATTATTTTTTAAACTGGATGCCTTTTCCTATGTATACTTTTGGCAGATATTTATTTGCCTGCTTTTCCTTCCATGTTTCAGTTCAACTTCCAGGTATTATCCTTGGCCTTCAGTCATACCATCTTGTGTCAAATTTCTAAGAGACCTTTTACTTATAATCCAGAAATTAAAGGAATTTGCTTTCAATCACACATACCTAAACTAGGAATAAAGACATCAACTTTGTTAACAAAATTTGTTAGGACTATATCTGCTTTTATTTTGTAAAAGATAATATTGAAAATTTTTAAATCATATTAAAAGCAAATAGATTAAATCCATTTATTCCAATAGCAAGAACTAATGAGTTACTTGAGAAGAGATTTTAAATCATCTTTCCTTTAAAAAGGAGATTTGAGTCAAGAAGAGGAGGAACTCAGAATGATCTGTGAGTCCATGAACTCAGAGTACGTGTGCAGGGAAGCCAAGTTGAGCAAAGCGGAGGGTCCTTTTTCAGAAAAACCGGAGCCAATCATGGGGCAATGCAGAAGCAAGGCCAGTTTGGTTCAGAAAAGAATTTGAGGACCCTTTACTTTCAAAACATATTTCATTTTCATTCATTTCAAATTTTATATTGAAGTTATATGTCGAAATGACTGTAACCGCCACTAGTCTACTCTACAAGCATAGGAAATATGTTTTTTTGTTTATTTTCAATTATTGTATCACCAACATCTAGCTAATGGTTTGGCAGGTGGTAGGTTCTAAAGACAGGTTGAAGAATGAATGGTAGAGAAGAGGCATGGAAAGCATTTAGTGAGTCCAACTATGGGCAGTCTGTATTAGATAGAATATATGTCAGCCTGACAACTGAGTCAGCAAAGATTTGGCACCATGAGGTTACATGACATTTAATAATCAGAGTCCTGGTTTCATCTGACATTAGCCTACATAAACGGTGACAAAGACAGTTCACCTTATTTTATATGTTCCTTGAAACTTTATTTGGTTTGTAATAAATTATAAAAAAAATCATTTTTACTGCACCACCCTGCTAAACACATAAATAAAACTTTTATGAAATTCCATACTATGATCCTTTATATATATTCTTTGATGTAGACATGAGATCATTAAAAGAAAGGAATAAGCAATAGGATTTAAAATCACCTAAATGCTAATAATAATAAATTCCCCTATGAACTCACTGAATCTACCCCATTTGTGCACTTAGTATCTGTACAAAATAGTTGACACTCCTTATTCATTTATTCACTCATTAATTCACTGATTCATTTATTCAATGAAAAATGTTTATTATTATTATATATCATTGCAGCAATTGCATTATGTTCATTTTGGGTTGAATTATTGAAAGGGCTCATGTGATTACTGAAAAGGCTCATGTGACCACACAAAATGGCTTTTATTAAAGCTTCCAATGAGGCTTTACTAAAGGCAATATGTACGATAGATCAGGAGAAACAAAACACAGGCAAACATCAAGGAGGTCCCAGACATTCAGGCAAAGATTTTCAGGGTATTCTCGCATTCTCTCAGCACATGCTTCATCTCAACATCACAAACCTTGAAGATATCTGTAACATATCTTGGCATCAGGGAAGCTGAGGCTAAGCCTTACTGAGGGCTGTATGTTTTGTTTTTGTTTTTGTTTTAATACTCCATTAGTCACATAGCAAAACTAGATTGCGTAACTGGTTAAATCAGTTACACATTGTCGAGCTACACATTTCTATAAACAACGTTGTAATGGCTCCAGGGGAGTTTTAGGGCTTTAAGGAGCACAAAATAAATCACTAATATACCATTTCATTCCTATCTTGGTCAAGAGTTAGTAAGCTCTTTGGTGGCACAGAGCCACCACAGATCAGTTGCAAGTTAACAGTATCTTAGACACTCTTCTTTCCCTGGAAATTGGAGGTTGAATTGCACTTTTTTCTCTGCGTAAGCACCAGAGTACTGACTAGGGTAAAGGAAAAGGCTCCCCTTTGATTCCCGAGGGAAAAGAGTGCCAATAGAGTCAAGGTAAGCAGTCTGACGCATGTTACTTTTATCTGGGTAGTATGATTTTTATCCTTCCAAAGCCACTCTTCGCCATTGTCCACCCTGCTCTGTCTGCTGAAGGCTGCTCTCTGTGGACTGCAGCTCTGGGGTCCCATGGCTTCTAGTGGAGTTTGGCCAATGAGAGCCAAATCATTCCTCTCATACAGGACACTCTTCCCACACTACATTGACTTTTTCCATGATTTCCTTTAACCAAAATAGTTTATAATTTCTCCTTAGAAATGACTTCTTCTAGGAAGCATATCCTGTCCTCCAATAATTACATGGTCTTCCTTATCTGTGTGATCACACTATACTTTATACATCCCCAACACAATATTTAAAATATTATACATTTTTCGTTTTTGTTTTTTGTCCTAATTCCCCATTAAACTTTTCAATGGAAGAAAATATATGTTTTACATATTTATTATTTTTTCAAAAACTTATTTCTGTGTCTAAAGCATAGTGGACACTAAATAAATATTTATTGAACCGAATAGTTAACTAAAGGGTAAATAAAATTGTTAAAGACATTCATTTGAGTTCCAAGTCCACTGGCTTAAATACTTAAGGAAAACTTTAAGGGGCTGAGATATAGGAATGTATTCTCTTAGGTACTGATTATATACAAATTTGAGGCTATCACACTTTTTTTATGCTCTCCATTAGTCCATTAACATGGACTTATGTGTTTTTTACATTGCATTATAATATGATTTAAGGTTAAGTTTTTTTCTATTCTTATTTGATTTTCTCCCAATAGTTTATCACTTCCATAACTTGAATTACCAATCACAAGCTCACTTCCACTGTTATGAGCTTGATACTTAATACCTGCACCCTTGACTTTTCTTCATGTGAAGGAACTTTCAGTTGATCAATGCTTGGTCTCTTTCTGCCTAAAATAGGAGGAGTAACTTATATGATTGATGTTTTGGGAAAACAACTGGGTTTGCATTGCTTCCTTCATTTTGAGATTTGTTTACTCAAAGAAGAAATACATTCTCATATCCTTTTAGCCATGTGATAAGCTTAGCAGGGTAGACATTCATGGGGGAAACCCATGGACTTCAACTACTGACAAATAATGGGAGGCTATCTGGTTCTATTTTTTTTTAATTATTATTCAAATAACCATTGTACTTGTACAATTAGGTTATATCCTTACATTTTGAAATCAAAAGGTGACTCCTATTTCAACTGGTTTCAAATTTAGGCAGAAAATATAGGGTTTATTTATTCAGACTCCTAGATGCTCCAAGAATTTCCACCATTTTACTACCAGCCCAGACATCTCTTCTGAGATTCATGCACAAACGTACAACTGAGAACTGAATAACTACATTTTGATATTTCAAAGACGCATCAAACTCAACACTTTAAAAATTTTGTTCCTCTATACCTCATAGTGCATACAGAATCCATTAAAAAGAGGTTAACTGAACATTTGATATGTAAGAAAAGAAACCAACCACTGATTATTAAATCAAGTGTGGTCTTTGTGCCTGCTGATTCTCTTTCCACTACACTGAGGTACTCTGAATTATAGGTGGCAAAATTAACATCATTAGTCTGATTGTTCCTTCATTTGGACAATCTTAAAAGATAGGCAGACTTTAAATGGTTTAAAATATCCTTCATGGTCGGACTCCTTTTTCTCTCCTATGTCTCCTCTCAGCTCTTCTGCTTGCCAGTCTGCATTCCAACCACACAGGTCTTTGTGTTCCAGACGAACTGTGTCATCCACAGGACTTTGCCTCTGATATTTCCAGGTTCTTCTCCCCACTTTTATGCCTGACTAAATGCCATTTACCTATTTAGAATTATCATATTTGCTGTGTTCCTTTTAGAATTAAGAGGTTTAGAATTATCATATTTGCTGTGTTCCTCTTGGAATCTTCCTTTATCTCTGCTTTGGATAGGAACTGCAGCTACACCCATACATTTAATAAACTGTTTTAAACTTCTTGACGCACTAATTTTAGTAAATGTAGTTTTCTGATTTTTAAATCTGTGTAAAGATAATGATGGGGTCTATGTCTTCTTTAATATTATATTCCCAGCCCTAACATTACTTTAACCATATATAAAGGTAAATAGAGTAAGGAGTGACCAAATAATTTTTAAAAGTCTCTCTTAAATTTCTCAACGTAAAGCTAACTAATAATTACCATAAAAAGTTGGAATCAAGAGACATAAATTTTATTATCCCTCTAATTATATTTTATTTTTCTTTTGGTAATTTCTTTGCTTATACTAAAAATAAAGATCATTGATCTGGTCTCATTGAAAAACACTACTGGGTAAACAAAATAAATAACCACAACTAGTATAATTTCACACGTGACAAAATAATCTCTTTATTATCAATATATTTTAAAGGGAATATTTATATTAAGAATAATACAGAGATGGACCTTAAATTCCTGAAGAGTGAAGAAAACACTATTTAAAACATAATATAGAGGTTATGATGCCTTCCTAGAAAAAGGATTATTAAGTTAATATATAAATGATAGAAAAAAATAAGATGCAGTGAAATATTAATAGTTGATCAAAGGAAGTGTCAAATGATAGGAAATTTTTATCTTATTGATGGATATAGGGCTTTGTAAAAGCTTAATCAAATAATTTGTGAGTAGGTATACACAATGATGGAAAATAAATATTCTCTACAGTGATATGAGTGCCCCGGTCACTTATTTTCTCATATATTAGGGATAATATAGCAGGATCTACACATGGCATAGAGAGAAAATTTCACAAGATCAACCAATTCCTCTGCTTCAGTCTCATGCTCACTGAATCCTGTGAATTACTAATTGGGTTCTTAAGCCACTAAATATTGAAGCAGATGTGGTCCAATTTGAGTCTATGGAAAGAAATATATCTAACAAAATTAATCTTAATACTCAAATACCCTGCTGGATTACAGATCAACCTGATTATTCCTAGGTGTACTGTTAAACTTGAGTCTGTGACCTACCTCCTGCTGCCTCCCCAAAAATGTGCCTGAGCTGCTGAAAACCCACTTTTACATATCAGAATTCTAACAACACTGCATATGAACAGAAATAATGTTATCTTAACTCACAATGTGTTTCAATATACAAGCTGATAGTGTAGCTCATACTTTAATTCTTTCTTATGAGAAAGTAAAAATATGAAATTCACTTGAAATAATGTGTTTGCAAATTTCAAATAAATGTACTTTTTGAAAAACCCACAGAAAACAAATTTAGAAGACCTAATGCATATGTCCCACAAACAAAGTAAAGTAGAAAGGATATTGCATGGTAGATGCATTAGGCCATTTTTGTATTTTTAGAGCATACTTATATACATTAAAAAAAGCATTAATTTTCTGTCTAGTGTTCTTTAGTGTAAAATATGTTGTGACCCCTTATAGTTTTGTAACTGGAATGACTTCTCTATGAAGCAATATATATTTCTTCATTCGAATTCAACTAAAGTATTTTATGACAACTA
Organism: Pseudorca crassidens; assembly: GCF_039906515.1. Classification (NCBI taxonomy): domain Eukaryota; kingdom Metazoa; phylum Chordata; class Mammalia; order Artiodactyla; family Delphinidae; genus Pseudorca; species Pseudorca crassidens. The sequence goes on from NC_090297.1 coordinate 91,724,092, forward strand.
CAAGCTGAAATAACATAATCGAAATTAATCATAGTAATGATAGAAAGTAAATGCATTGGTGGCAGTTGTTCATATGAAATAATTTTGGGTACTGGTATCTTGTAGAATATTAAGTAAAATGCAATGTTATAATAAGAAAATTTCCAGTATGTACTGAATTTCACAAAATAAAGCATTTTATATAGTTTCTATTCTGTATTTTGTACTTCTTAAATTTGGAACTTTTATAAGATGATACATCTGCTTAACCAAGTAAAATTTTTGCCACATTCCCCTTAATTTTATAGTCATAGCTCTCCTCACTATGCTTTTTCCTGTCCATCAGGAAATAACCCATTGTTCTCTATGAGCCACTAAAATGGGACTTTTGTTAGCAGGGTACAATTTCTCCATAAATAAGATCACTTTATGAGGTGAGAAGCATGTAAAATTCTGTTGGTATCTTAGTGTGGAGAGACACTGAAATGCATAAAAACATCAGTAAAGGCAGGAATCCTTCATGTAGTACTGAAGACCCTACTTTGTCTGCAGTAATCAAATGACTGAGATATGTGAGATAGAATATTACCTGCTTTAAGAAAATTGAAAAATTTTCCTACTCTTTCAAAGCTATATTTATTCAAGTCATATAACTGACTTCATGATACAGTTATATTCTTGCAGTATAGATGCTGAAAAGTATGTGATCGTGACTGATATTTGTGTTCTAAATTCTTTGAGAACAATTTGTCCCATAAACCTTTTTGCCCTTATAATATCTCCTATAGTTTTTGTCTCTGTCGATGTTCACAGAGGTTTGATGATGGTGAGATATTTATTTTTTAAGGTCCTTTTGACATATGAGGATGCAAAGGGAATGAGGAAGAATGCTACTTTGTTCCACAAGGGACACAAGGCTGAAAGGTTCAAATTGTATTGATATTCATGAAGCAAAACAACCAACTCTTATTTTTGAAATATTGAACGTAAATGTACAGATTGCCAACAAACACATGAAAAGATGCTCAACATCACTAATCATTAGAGAAATGTAAATCAAAACCACAATTAGGTATCACCTCACACTGGTCAGAATGGCCATTATCAAAAAATCTACAAACAATAAATGAGGGTGTGGAGAAAAGGGAACCCTCTTGCACTGTTGGCGGGAATGTAAATTGATACAGCCACTATGGAAAACAGTATGGAGGTTCCTTAAAAAACTAAAAATAGAACTATCAGATGACCGAGCAATCCCACTACTGGGCATATACCCTGAGAAAACCATAATTAAAAGAGAGACATGTACCACAATGTTCACTGCAGCACTATTTACAATAGCCAGGACATGGAAGCAACCTAAATGTCCATCAACAGATGAATGGATAAAGAAAATTTGGCACATATATACAATGGAATATTACTCAGCCATAAAAAGGAACAAAATTGAGTTATTTGTAATGAGGTGGATGGACCTAGAGTCTGTCATACAGAGTGAAGTTAGTCAGAAAGAGAAAATCAAATACCGTATGCTAACGCACATATATGGAATCTAAGAAAACGGTACTGATGAACCTAGTGGCAGGGCAGGAATAAAGACACAGATGTACAGAACAGACTTGAGGACACAGTGAGGGGATGGGGAGGGGAAGCTGGGACGAAGTGAGAGAGTAGTACTGACATATATACACTATCAAATGTAAAATGGATGGCTAGTGGGAAGCTGCTGCATAGCACAGAGAGATCAGCTAGGTGCTTTGCGATGACCTAGAGGGATGGAATAGGGAGGGTGAGAGGGAGGCTCAAGAGGGAGTGGATATATGTATACATATAGCTGATTCACTTTGTTGTACAACAGAAACTAACACAACATTGTAAAGCAATCATACTCCAATAAAGACATAAAAAAGATTTAAAAAAAGTTCCATTTTACATTTCAAAGACATTATTAGCTAAGTGATTAATTCACTAAAGTGCATTCAGACTGTAGAACAATGGCCAGGAGAAGATTGTTATTTGAGTTAAGAAAATACCTATTGGTACTTTAACATAGGCCAGTGTTGCTGAAAACGTCAAGCTCCCTAGATGCATGTGACTTCCAGATGTCTTCTCTCGGAGGGTGTAGCAAAGCTACAGAGCTGCACAATAGGCTTTCCTTTCCCTTTGGGAGCTAATTTGATAAGAATTTTTTAAATTGTAGATGTTTGTAGTGTAATGCTCAGATAAAAATTTTTAGTCCCGTTGACACTCCAGTGTCTATACTCTCTTTTCCACATTTCAGGTCATGCACAAACTACATCTATCAAACGAAATTCTTTGTGAAACAAATCTTCTGCTTTAATTCCAGTTATTTTGGACTCCTCAGTTTCATCTGTTCATCACATGATTGTTTTCTCTTCCTGAATGTAAACTCATCCATCCCTCTTGCTTCTTTCAGTGTTCCCTGGCCAGCCACCTGAATAGTGACACACTTTATCTGTGCTCCTATAGTACCTGAATATACTCTATGCATTTTAATTCTTGATTCATTTATGTCATTCTATCCCAGATTATAAATTCCTTGATAATAAAATGATCATGCATCATTGTACTTGGATTTTCTCAGGAATTAACATAATGCCTGGCATGTAGTATGTGCTCACAAAATGATTAACTCTTCAATAGAGTGCATCTACCTATCTGCTTACTCAAGTCTTATCTGTCCTACAAGAAACATATAACCACCATTGCCAAGAAAAGCCTTCATACAGAGTTATCTTCTTTAACTCATTCAACTCCTGAATAGATTAACATACCAAAACAGAAAATAATACTAATTATAATACTAACATTAACAAAACTATTCTAAAAGAGACAATAGCACTAACAGTCATACAGTTTTTGGCATGTATTGATTAACATGTATTATTCAGTGTTCTAAGTGCGAGAAAATAAGTGATCCATCCAAGGCAATACAGCTTGGGCTGAGGCGCATCAGCAAGTGAATCTGAGGACTGTTTGAACTGAAAGCCCGCTGTAATTTTTGAATACTTTATGATATAGCTTTTATAAAGCATTTCATATTTGAACAATATAAATATTTCAATAAATATCAGTTACTATTTTGTTTTCAATTTTATCTTGTATTGCTCTCCAGTTGGTTTATTTTATGCAAAACTTTGTCTCAATTCCATGAAGCAGAGCACATACTTTCTCTCATAACCTTAACATATCTAAGTTAGAAGTGATATTTTAACACTTATCAAATAGCTGTGGAATTGAACTGGCCCCAAAACACAACAAAGCCATAGACATCAGTCCCGGTGAAAAAGATATGGAGGCCGTAGAGCATTGAATGCTAATTATTTGTAATATTACATTAAGTCCCCTACATAAAATCCTTCAAGTTGCAAACTTTCAAAGATGTGAATGTGCATTCGCATGTCCAGTCACGTAAGTTAGTTCACATGTCTGGTGCACATTCTCACGTGCGCACATCCTCTACATGTGGTCGTGCTTTTGTGCACTTTACTATACAGCACTGTATAGAGTATGGTAGTATAGCATTTTTATTTCAAGCCCAGGATGTCCAGAAGCAAGAGTAAAAACAGTGGGATGTAGCTGGTACTGTACTGTACTTTTCAAGGTACTGTACTGTAAGATTAAGAATGTTTTCTTTATTTTTTGTGTTTGTTTTCATGTATTATTTGTGTGAAAAGTATTATAAACCTATTACAGTACAGTACTATATAGCCAATTGTGTTAGTTGGGTACATAGGCTAACTTTGTTGGACTCACAAATGCACTCTCAGAATGGAACTCATTTGTATGTAGGGGACTTATTGTATTTTAAGATTATTATGACCCTCGATTATCTAATTAGTTAAAATGTTAAAACACAAGTTTAGACTGAATTTTTAAGCAGATACAAAATGATATATATTCTGTAATATAATTCTCTGCAATAATTTTAAAAGTCAAAATTTGTGTCTAAAAGATGTGAATATTTTAATTATTTGGGGTTTAAATTTCATTATATTTCTTGCTTTTTCAAGTTTCTTGCCTAGAAACTTTGAAGATATGTGTTCTAAAAGTTATTTATAGAACCACTCCATTTAATATAAAATAAGGAAAATTATGTTTCTTCATTGACAGTAAGAATATGGCAAGTGTATATGCATTTATTTCAGTTTAGGTCTATGTTTCCAGCATTTTCCCAGTGCCTAGAAGTCTAAACTTTCTCCTAATCACACTGTAGAAATTGTCTTTTTTTTTCTGACATGGCTTTTAAATATTACCAGTTTCAACTCTTTAACCTCAAATTTAATCAAAAAGTTAGAAAAAAAGAAAACCCAAATATTTCTAGTGTGCATAAGTTAGTTTATGAGTCAAAAAAACTAAAACTATAAACATGAACATATTATGAAAGTTCACCAAATTTCTGGATCTATCTTTCACTTTAGGATCAAAATCGAACGTATTAACAATATCAATATATCAGACAATCCATTAAACCGTATGCCTCTCACCTAGCAGTATATTTTGCATACATCACTGCAGCATTATCATAAGGATAATGTGGTCTTCTCTGGGTCACTCACATGGAGAATCTATTGTCTTTACTTTAATGGTGCAGAATAGAGAATGATTATAAAAAGTACTGCTTATATTTTGGAAACTCCTTTAAAATAGATTCTCCATTTCTTTGGGTGTTGTTTCACCTTCTTTTCAAAAATTTACTATTTGTTGAGAGACATGATTAACACACAAAGAAGTCCGGAATTTTCAGTAAATATGAGACCCATTATAGTAACCCCCTCAGGAAAATGCTGAAGAAATCAGCCAGCATGCCAAGTACACTTGCTCCTTCTGTGGCAAAATCAAGATGAAGAGACAAGCTGTGGGCATCTGGCATCGTGATTCCTGCATGAAATGGTAGCTGGTGGTGCCCGGACCTATAACACCACTTCTGCTGTCACAGTAAAGTCGTCCATCAGAAGACTGAAGAAACTGAAGGACCAGTAGAAGTGCCACCATTTAAATTTTGCTAGCCTATAATAATGGGTTAATTTATGTAACAAAAAAAAATATTTGTAACAAAAATTAAAATAAAAAAGCACTAAGAACTGGGTGATTATAGGAAAAGGTAAACTTGCAAAAAAAATTCAAACTACCCCCAAATTCACTTCTACTTAACTAATTCTGTTTAACTCTAATGTTTAACTAATATATCTGTTTCATAATCTACTCTATTTTACAGAAAGAACAAGGGTTTTATGAACCACACACAAGAAAAAAGACACAAGTGTAATAAGAAAAAATAATTTAAGTACAAATTAGCTACTTGTTATTTATGAAAAAATTTTAAAATTTAAGATATTATTGTATAAGTTCAAAAATAAAAGAAGTTTCACAACAAATGTGATGTGAAAATCATATCTCATTATGAAACATTTTCAGAAACTGTAATGATTAAATATAAACATTGCAGTGCTAAAACGGTAATAAGTACCACCAGTTTAAAGAACTGTGTGTCATTAAACCACATTTTGAGGTTCATTATTATTTCACCTGTAAGGAAATTGTGCTGTTTCAGAAACCATCCACTTTGTTCCTCATCATGCCTTACTAGGAATGTCAAAGAAAATATCATTAATTACCAACAGTTTCATGTGTTATGCATTGAGATATCACAGAGGGTGGACTATGAAATGTTGAATAATGGCCCATCAAAGATGTCCATATCCTAATCCCCCAAACCTTAAATACCTTACCTTCCATGGCAAAAACAACTTTGTGGATATGATAAGGTTAAGGATCTTGACATGGGAACATTGCTCTGGATTATATGAGTGAGGCCAATTTAATCACAAGGGTCTTTATAAGAAGGCAATAAGAAGTTCAGACACAGATGGCATTGTGATGACAGAAGAGTAAAGATTTGAAGATGTTATATTTCTGGCATTGAAGGTGGAGAAAGAGGCCATGAACCAAGGAATACAGGTTCCCTTTAGAGCTAGAAAAGGCAAGAAAATCAATTCTCCCCTAGACCCTTCAGAAGGAATGTAGCCCTTCTGACCGATTTTAGGACTTCTCATCTTGAGAACTGTAAAAGAACTATAAAAGAATAAACTTGTGTTGTTTTAAACCACTAAGTTTATAGTAATTTGTTACAGCAGCAATAGGAAACCTGTACATTTCCCTTCTGCTAAAGACTACTTCCAACAATCTTGATGCTAAAGGCATTCCAACTATGTTCCTGATTCAAAATTAGTTTCCTAGGAAACCTGAAGATTAGTAGTGCTCTGAGGAAGCAAAATCTAACGTGGAACCTTTCCAGGAGTAACACACAACAAATGTGCAAAGTGATGTTTTCCCCATTACTGCTCCAATGATAACTACAACCTTATATTTAGTTAATTATGCACTTCAGAAAGGAGCATTTTCAAGTATTTCAAAGACATAGGATCCAACTCGACATTGATACCCATAGACACAAAGTGTTTTCAAGTCCTTTTATATAGAAGGAGGATGCATAGGGACCAGGTAATTAAAGGAGACTTGGTTCAGTTAAAACTCACAGTGGGTTCACTTGAGACATAAACTCTAAATGTATAATTGGAAGAGACATATTTGATAATTATTATAACCCCTACATTGGGTCCTTGGCCAGGGGAAAAAGAACTAGTACAATAGAAATTGGCAGGTAAAAGCTTTTGCTACTGAAATTTTGACCAAGAGAATGTAATAAAACCTATTTTGTATCTGATGGGAAACAATTCTCCATAACTCTCTCATCTTTCTTTATGCCCACATATTAGCACTCAGTTCTCAGGTTCATTGATATTCCAGAAGATAGAGACTGTCTCTTCCCCTCCCAGGGATCTGCTTACTTACATTACAGGATAGTAAGAATGAAGTCTCACTCTAGAAGGAAATATAGGCAGGTTTGTCAGTACCCCTCTTATAGGAATGGGTAATTTCTAAGCTCACTGTTCCTCAGCTATGACACAGTCCTGCTATGTGCGCAGCATCCACCTGGACTCCCATCCACATCGCCCCAATGGAATTTGTGGGTCAAAGGGAACCTATGTCACCTGCTACACCATGAGTAGTAAAATGTTTAAATTTATCTGACTTGTCTCCTTACTAGTTGAATCTATGGAAGTGTGACTAACCCTACTAGCAACTGCTACCACACTTTTATCAGGGAATGTATGATTATTTTACAGTAGTCTAACACACATTCCAATGATGGTTTGCCTTTCTTGCCTACAAGAACTTAACCAGCACCATCAACCAAAGACTTATAGAAAGTTATATCCAATGACACAGACTCCTTCATAATATTCCCTGTTATACAAAGTCCCTCATAATGTAAAAGACCTATTTTCCAGCAAAAAAAAAAAAGGTGCCACAGTGAACACATGAATCTGAGATTTGTTGGCTCTATCACATTCAGTGCCACCCAGAGCATTGTGCTGATAGAATGCAAAAATGATCTCTTGAAGGTTCAGCTGAGCTATCCTTTTGGAGATCATGCCATGCAAAGATAGAGTGCTATTCTCCAGGACACGGTATGCATCCTGTATTAATGATAATGATATGATGCTGTTTCCCCAGGAAGCAGGAAGTAAGGGTTGGGGTAGGGGTGTCTCTGTTTACTATCATACTCAGTGATACATTTCAGGGAATGTGTGCTGTATATCACCAGAACACTGAACTCTGGTGATTTAGAGAGTCCAGTCCCAGATAGAGAATTCCTCCACCAGGGGCACAGCAAGTGTCCCTCTAAATTTTAAGCTGCCATTTGATCATTTAAAGCAAGGGGAAAAAATTACCATCCTGGCAGGCAGGCTGTTAGTACACAATAGGGGCAGGGAAAACTTTGGTATTCTGATGATGTATTGGGTTGGCTGGCCAAAAATTTTGTTCAGTTTTTTCCATTAGATGGTTGAAAAACCCGAACGAACTTTTTGGCCAGTATTATCTCTTGGAAATCCTTTGTCTTATTTTCATGGTAAATGGGCAAGCATTTCAGCTATGGACTGAGAAGGACCTAATGATCAGAGATTCAGAGCACTCAGGGGTGAGGTTCTGGATCATGCCATCAGGAAAGTCACCTAAACCAGCAGCAATGTTGGCCTAGGGTTTAAAGATTTTAGAAAGGATAATACAAGAAGCAAAGAATCTCAAGTGTGGCCTTGAGTACAGGTTTAGGGGCCCAGGTCTCACTAACTTTCTCCTTGTACGTTTATTCAAGAAAAGAGACTGACCAGAGCATTGGAGGCGATATTTCTAGGACTTCTTGTATGAAGCAAATGAATTCATCAATCATGAAACGTGGACTGAAGTTGATGCATTGGTGCACCACAAAGAACTCCCCTTTGGCACTGAGATATTCATTTCCCCAGCTATTGTGAGTAAGTGATGTTAACATCCTTAGCTGAATCCCTCTCCGGACACTGTCTTCAGTAGAAGAGAGCTGCTTTACTCAAGGCCACACTCCTATTTCAGAAGCTGCCACATCCAAAGACTAGTTCACGTAGCGTAGAAATCTTGAAAATGATTCCTTCAGAGATGGATAAAGATGAAAGGCCATACCAGCTCTAGAACTCCCAGTGCTATCGTGAGGTCAAATCTGCCCACTTTAGTGACTCCACATGGGTTGATCCCAAGGGTACTTCCAATAGACTTTCTACATAAAAATCTCTATCTCTGGACATTCTCTAAAGAATCTGACATAAGACAAGTATGGGATAATTTGTCAGAATATCAAATGATACTTATTACAGACTCTATTGTATGTGCCCTAATACATACTCCATTGTACGTTCTCTATTTCCTAATGATGATGTATTTATATATCAGAGACTCTTGTCTGAAGCACCAGTGGTTTTCTGAATTACCCATTAGTATGACAACTACTGCCACAGACTCCACTCTTCCCCTGAGCAAATTACCTGTCCTTTTATAGCAGCAACCCAAAGAATTGAAGTGTAAAACTGACAAACCAATTTTTCACATGAATTTGCAGAGACTCCAGCCAAAAGTAAGAAAGAGGTAGAAGAAATATTGTTCACACAAGAGAGAAATGGATTTTCTGCTTTGTCTGCTTACAAGAACTTGAGGTGATAAATGAACTGATAACAATAGCGTCTCTTATTTTCAGGAAAAATGTCTTTATGCTTCATTTATCTGGTTATCAAAATACAGAGAATATTTGAATAGTATTCAAGAATCCACTTGTAAAAAATTGGTAATGTTTCCTCCATCCTACCTATATTCCACAAATAATATGATATAATAAAGAATCTCATAGATACATTTTTAGTGTTTAATTAAAGGATATTATGTTATCCTTCATTCTTGACATATTTGTATCTTTATAGGATTTTTCCTTGATATATTACCTTGATATATTTTCCTTATAGGAGTACTCATTTTTATTATCTGATTTTCATTTGCCTTTATGTTAATTGTTTGCACGTGCATTTAGTTGTTTGTAATTATAAGTTTCATAATATATTTTTTTTGTGGTACTATTACTTTAACAAAGAAGACAAGAATCTTTTAAATTGGGCCCTGGCATTTCCTTTGACACTGATGACTTGGTGGCCTGGATTATTATTATTTCCTATTTACTTCACACATCTACACAGTATTGAAGTTCTGTGCTTTTGCTCACTTACATCTTCCATTTGAAACTTTTCTTCACTAGCCCGTAAATTCATGTCTGCTTTTCTGGTAAAGTATCTTGTCAAGAACTTACTGACACATCTACATTGTATACTTTATTATTTATAAATAAAATAAATCCTCTTTCTGCAACTTTCCACCATGTTTGCAATTATACATTTTTACTCTATGTAATTTTTTTCTTTAAAAAAACGTAAAAAATAAATAATAAAAACAATCTGGACAAATTGTTTATATTTTTCTTAATAATTTCTATCACTTTCAGTTTTTAATACCTTCTCACCCAAACATTTGAGACATAGAGATTTTCTTTTAATTCCATTTGCTGATTTTAAAATGTAATCTTCAATCAAATTAAAATTTATTTTAAAAGTTGTGAAATTGTTTAAATTAATTCATTTTTTTCAAATTTCAAGCCAATATTTTCAATGTTATTTAATAAATATTATCACTCACTCCCATTAACTTGACATTCCTACTTTATTATTTGTTAAATTCTTTTATATTTTAAAATCTGTTTGAGGGAGGTTATCTGTTCAATTCCTCTGTTTGTTCATGTTATTAAGGATTTTTAAAAATCATGTGGTTTAACTCCAAAACACCATGAGGTTGAAACTCAAATGACTTGAAGCAGCTAATTATTGGCATAAGTTTTCTCTTCTATAAAATGTGATAACAATATTTATAATGAAATCTTACTGTGAGGATGAAATGTAAGCTTATATCATGCCCACCACTAGAAACTGGAAATGATAATTCCTTACTGTTTATCCATCCATGCGTTTGTTTAACAGAATATAAATTTATTTAGCTCTTATTTTATTTCAGACACTCTGCTGAGCATCAGAATATATTAATGAAAGCAATTTTTGAAAGAAATAACCTCTGCTCCCCAAGATGTCAGAGTGTCTTGACAGAGGAGGATAAACACACATGTTACTGGTTGATACATGCTAAGATAGGTGGATATTCATGTGCTAAATTAATGAAAAGGAGTCCAAATAACCCAATTTGTGGATATCCAAAAGGGTGTGACCTGAGAGAGGTGATGCTTGAGTTGAGACATGTGTATTCTGATCAGCAGTACACTGTCAACCTAGGGGGCCTAATTCTAAGGCATACTGTTAATGCGCTGATAGTAAATCCTAGGTGCATTCATATGAAAAAAAACTGAGATTTTTTACAAGCATCCTGGTTTTTGAAACATAGTTCACAATTGTCCTTAGATCTGGTGATTAATTAACATTATCCTTCTTTACTGCCATCAGTTACTCTTCAGGACTACCATTTTTACTAAATCTTTAAACAGCATCTCAGCCATTGCACTGACACTACCTGCTAGAAATAGCTAGAATGGCCAGTATTCTGTCAGGTTTTGACAGTTTGGTAGGAAATGGTAAGAATAATTTTTTATAAATTTATTTGCTATCTTCTCCTATTCTGTTTTCTATTTGCATTCATTAATAGTTGTTTCAAGTAAAATTAATATTCAGCATCAGGTTTTATTGAAATTACATTCATCTCTAAATAATTTAACGTGAGGTGATATCTTTATAATATTCAATCTTCTCATTCTAGAAATCTCTTTATTGCTTTACTCAAGTCTTTTATATTTTTCAGGGAACATTTGTGGATTAACTATTTGAGTACCATATATTTTATATTATAATATTTTCTAAATATTTATGATTTTCATTGTTGTTATTGTGAGCAGTTTCTGCTTCAACATAATCTACTTGCTGATGAGGGCTGGTTGTAAGTTGCAATGATACAAGAGGCTGAATTATCAGAGAAGACTCACAGAAATCATAGATCTTACCCCAAACCAAACTTTACTAATGATTAGTGAGAAATAAAAGTAAAAATCACCCAAAGGTGTATAAGCATCTGCTTTTGGAAGGCACCAAATTATCAGATGCAACTTCCAAAAAGCCCCTTCAATGCATTGGGACACATCTTGGTTTTGGAGTACAAGACATTCTAAGTGTAGGGCAAGCTCAGAGGACATACTTAAGGTTGGGGCTTCGTAGTTTATATTTTTGGTTTCCAAAAAACTCTATCCCATAAATCCACATATTCCAGGTTATTTAAGCTAAGCAACCCAAATGGATTAAATATGTCTCGCTAAAAATGTTTTCTTATAAAATTTCTTATAAAAATATAAGAACTCCCTCAAGTAAATTACTGCTATCATATCACACCTAAATGTTCATGGGGGAGTCTGAAAGGGGTGTTTCTTTTTTAGTTGAATTGTTAATAAGTATATACTTTCATCACTCAGAAAATAATATAATGGATACCCATATAATAATATGGAGGAGTAAGGCAAGCTTTATTGTTAACATTTTATTTCTTTAAAACAAATATGGCAATGTTTTAGTATCATTTAAATTTGAGGGCTGACTATATGATTATATGTTGCATTATGTTTTTTCCATACTAGCAAAATACTTTTATTATTTTATAATGATAAAACAGGAAAGTAAAGATTTCTTTTTGGTGTATACCAGAGTTAAGGGAAGTGGAAGAATAAGGGAATTAATAGGACATTTTTGTACTTTGATGACAGTAAAAAGTTAACAATACCAACTGTTTGACATAAAACTTATAGCCCCCCAAAACACAGATATAAAGGATCATAGTTTTAAAATCTATAAAAATAAAAAATATACAGTCAGAAGTTCTAATGCTTATTCCATCTTTAATATAAAGTTGTAAGCATTTATTTACACAAAGCAAGTGTGTATAACAAAAGTCCAAGCACCCTTTTCTTTTGAGTCATGGCTCCTGAAAGATGGAGATTTGCACTGAAGCAAAGTTGTCTCCTTCCCTGACTAGCCAAAAACCAGATTCATTAATAAAGCCACAGGCAGCTCTCTGGGGGGACTCCAAGCACCACATTTTATTGCTCTGACACTGCAGCAAGTGAGAAGCCTGCTGTCTGTCTAGGTGGCCTCAGGACTAAGGCAGGGGCAGCCCTCCCTACAAGGGGGAGGCTGAGACACCAGCGCCCGGGGATAGAGGTGAGCAGTAGCCAGAGGGAGACCAGGAGAGGAACAAGGACCCACCACTAGCCTTCGGCCCCCTATTTTTGGTAGAGAACCCGCTGAAGTCACCCTCTTCCCCTTCAGATCGGGGAACTCCACTAAGGGTGGAGTCTTCACTGGCTTTATGATTCATTCCCTTCTTTGAGAGTTATATTCAGTAACTGGGGAAGGCAGGGAGGGTGTTTAAAGGGAAAATGGCCCAAACACCACCCGTGGTGGCAAATGACTATTAGAGAAGAAGATCTGAGGGTCCAAGTACCCCCATGAAAGGCACTGCTGGTGAAAAATAGTTACCAATGTGTGTATAAGCTTTCATCCCCTCAAAGCCACTCAAGCTGGTTGTGTGAACATTTTTATTGGCTCAATTCTTTACATATGATACTCCTTGAATTATCCATTTTGAGGCTCCAGGGAAATAAAAATGGGGTTGTGGTTTTGCCAGAGACCACTCTGCATATACGCCACTCTTTTCAGTGTACTATTTTCTCTCCGGCACCCCGTTTAACAGGGTCTCACCTTGTGCTTACCATTTTGATTTCGTTACATCGAAGTGCTGTGTCTTCATTTCGCACAAACAGCCCACAAGTAATACTCTGTTGTGGACTCTTAGCTTAGTCAAGACCTAAAAAGTCATAGACCTTAAAAGAGAAATCCACTTGAATCTTTAGAACGGATGTATCAGTGTTACAAAGCAATTCTCTTTAAAAAGTGCAAGTCATCTGACGAGGGAGTGGCAGAAGTAATAAAACAAAGTGGAATTCCTTCCTCTGGCCTGGCCTGCATCCTCCCTGCCAAACAGGGCACACCTATTTTTCTCCTTCCCACAAACCTTTGCTTTCCGGGGAGGGGATACCCAGCTCCTTACTATGCTAGAGTTCCCTAGGGAATTCTAATGACTCTTTTCCTCTCCAATCTAGTAAATCAGTGACTTAAGGAGTTTTTGCATTTGGGCTGGAGAGAGAAAGAAGGGGAGGCAGAAAGAAAGGTTATGGGAAATGAGGACAGGGTGCAGGAAAGACATCTGTGCATTACTCAACAATGGTCACCTTCCTAACACATTAAATATGAGTTTTCAGGTAAACTGCAAAAGGCAGGAAGTTACAACAAAAGAGGACACAGGAATTCCAATTATTTCATTTCAGCATTTGGCCTGGGGGCCGCCTGGGGTCCTGCTACCAACACATGGGAGGAAGGGATTCCTCAGTCCATGTCCTCCTAAATGCCAACCTGGAAGAACAGCATTCTGGGAGGAGGAGGAGCTGCTGGAAAGACCACCTCTGTGCCATTAACTGTGCTGTCTCATGGCATCCTGTTCCTTTTTGGCACATGCAGTCACAGCCTGCACTTATGGAAATGATTTTCCAGTGAACCTCCCTTTGCTCTGAAAGCTGACAAAGAGCAGGAATAAAAAAGCTCTTAATCTAAAGGAAACCCTAAGTTTCCAATGCCACTTATCAATTTAAACCACCACCTACCCTAATCTGTTTTAAAACTTTAAAAAAAAATTAAAATCTTTTCTACGCTACAAATTGCAAACAGTTCTGCTATAAAGTTTCAACAAAAATTTGTCCCAAAATTGGGGCAAGTGGAGAAATCTTGGATTAAGTCAATATGATAGCACAGATTTTATAAGCCTGACATCGTGGGGTTTCACTGTTGGTTTTTTGGTCATTTGAGTAGAAAACGACCTGTAGAACCCTGTCCTGCTGTCCCAACATCAGATAACGATGCCAGCAGATGGGGTGGGGCCAGCCCAACATAGCACAACTGCTGGCTGGGAGCCCTGAGCCCCACAGAGCCTGGCAGGACCAGGCCTCAGCCCCACAGCTCTAGCTCTACCTGCCCAGCTCCCCGGGCTGTGGGCTTTTGGTCCAAAATAGTTGCTCTTTCTTGAATTTGAGAACAAAAATATAGGCTGTATGAACACTGAAAACACCACAAATCCTCCTGTTACTGAGGCTCTAGAAGGTCGTCCAAATCATTCATCCACTCCTCCAAAGTTCTGTTCTTCAGCAGGGAGTCGATCAGGTTGGCATCTCCGGCCATGCTGGCCAGCACGCTGCTACCTGGCTGCCCACTGTAGGCAAAGGGCAGTTCTTGGCCTGCGGTCCGCACAGGGTAGGCTTGGGTGCAGTGTAGCCCTGCCTGGCCACCCACTGTTGGGGCGGGGCTCTGGCTGAAGGCCCCCAGCTCAGGCCCAGCAAGCCCTGCTGTGGGACTCCCTGGGGAGGTGCTGGGGCAGGGACACTGGTCCTCTGCTGTGTGCTCACATGGACCCTGCTGCAGCTGCTGAGCTCATGGGGGCCTTGGGCCTGCTGGGCATCGCCTGGGAGAACTGTGGGCTGGACATTTTCAGGTGGACCTGCTGCATGTGGAAACTGGAAGCTGCAGTGAAGGGGCTTACGGAGTTGTTCCTGGGGTCTGGCTACTCAGGTTCGGCATTCCCTGATGTTGCCATGTGGAATTCTGGCCTCCCGTGGTTGCCAATACCCTTGGGACCGGTGGCTTAGTTAAACCAGAGTTCAGGGTCCCCTTATTGTGCTGTTGGGAGAGACCAGAGTTCCCCAGAGAGTTCTGCCCATAGGCAGCTGAAACCGAGGTGTTCTGGCCCACACTGGTCTGTTGTATTATTTTTTGAGAGGTTAAAGTATATCAGTATTTACAATTCAAGTAAAAGTATTTTGTTTTTCCTCTCTTTCATGATACATTATTCTAACACATTCTTATATCCTACACAATCAATTGCAAATAAGATTAGTTGAAAAATAATCTTAACAATAACCATTCCTTAGTAAAATGAAGAGCGTCATGCAAATGAAATATTCTCAACTCCTGCATAAAGCGACAAAAACAGATTGCATGCTCTCTTGGTCCCATGAATCTGGTAAAAGAATATCCTCCATTGACACTAATATAAAAACATGGTATTTCTGATAGGTATATCTTGTCCAACGCTATCTTTTACCAGATTTGGTAAATGAAACTCTAACAGCCAAGACCAAGTAAAGATAGAACCAGAATTGTTGTACACTGTTTAGTTAACTGTAATTCATGCTATAGGGATAAAGTCTGAGACAGCCTTCATTCGATTCTTTGCCATTGTCTTGTTTCCTCCTTCAGTGTTTATAATTTTTTTCTTAATTTTTGTAATTTAAATTTAAAACAAATACATATGTCCATATGAGATTGCTTGCTGTTTTACATTTTCAAATCAAAGCAATCAGTGTTTTATTTCAGCTCATGAAATTTGTCTTCTCTTATAAGTTTGCATGTTACTTCTGTTTCATTTATTCTGGTATATTCCTTAAGGACTAATTTTAATATTTGTTGCAATTTTTTCTCTATCTTTATTGATCATCGATTGTTATTCTATACAATTCTTTCTTTGTTTATAAAATGGAAATATCACCAGGTTTACATTATTCATTTGGTTTTCTATCCTTTAAATTCTACTTCTCTGCCTCCCATTTGAATTTTAATTCTTAGGTGCAATTTCTTTACAATATTTAAAAAAATGGTTTCCGTTTTTATCTTGAATGTGTTCTTATCTCCTGAACATTTGTTTTGCTTTATTTTATATATAACATTTTAGGTCTCCAGTTTGAGAATGCATACTTTATATTTTCTAGAATACTTTATTTTATGTAAAATATTTGTAAAAAAAAAAAAAAAGCCTGCCTTTCCTTTCAGTTGTTCAAATTAATGATCCCTTTATTTTTGGGGGGAGAAAAAAAGAATACAACCTCATAATTGATTTCTATCAGTTTACTAATGATTTATTTATTTTTTAAAAAAAGCATGTATGCAGAACCAGTGTTTCCCAGACAGATTGCCGTGATTGTGCCTGTGCTCTCTCTTAATCCCTTTCATGTCCTCTAGGATGATAAGAGAGTCAGTTCCATAGGTGTCCTCAGACTATAGATGTCAGTTCCCAACATTGACAATAGGGTGTACAACACTGACATTAGCAAGTCCTGATTTCTGCTGCCATGATGGACTGAGATGGAAAGATTTCCCTGCTCCCAGTCTCTATTTTTCTGCAAATGGGGAACCTAATTTTATTTTTTTTAATCTGAGACTGTCTCTTATTTAGGGACAAAACAAAAACAAAAAATCTTTGTTTCATTAATCATAATATATTCCACATAATGGAAAATATATAAAATAACAGTTACCATCCAGTGAAATTCAGCTCATGAAAATTGTGCCATGTTTCTTCAGATTTCTCTCTTTTAAAGGAAAAATATATTACAGATATATTAAACACTATCCTACAATTGTTGCATGTCATTCTCAATAATAATTTTCTACTTTCCCTACTTATTTTTTGCATCTTTGTAACAATTATTAGTGTAAAATACACCTTTTATTTGTCTTCAAAATTTTCACAAATACATCACACTGTGCGTTTTTTAACCTTCATAAAAAGGACACATTCAGGGCTTCCCTGGTGGCGCAGTGGTTGAGAGTCTGCCTGCTAATGCAGAAGCTTTCACCAGGCTTCTCTTGCATGCACCACATGCCTTGGAAGCCCTAAGACAACATCTAAGATATTCAGCTACCTTGAAGCCTCCCAGCAGATCCCATGTGCCATGGAGCGGCTAGGCCCGTGAGCCATGGCGTCCGGAGCCTGTGCTCCGCAACGGGAGAGGCCACAACAGTGAGAGGTCCACTTACTGCAAAAAAAAAAAAAAGGACACATTCAGCTGGACTTGTTCAATCCTTTTTTAATTTATTTTAAAAATCGAAATGATAATTGGAGGTTTGGCAACAATGTTGCAATCATGAGTAAAAAAGTAAGATTCTCAGAGAGAGCAGCTTTGATAACACTGAGGTGCTGAATCTACTCCACACTTTTGAAAGAAAAGTAAACCCCTACTTGTTTAAGACACTATTAGTCAGGTTTTCTCTTACTTTGAGCCAAAAGTAAATGCTACCTAAAATGCTCTTTACTGTATAATTCCTGGTGCATTTTAAAATTCTCCACTCGATACTTGAGTCAGGATTTCTACACCTTACGTTCAGTGTGTGTGTGTGTGTGTGTGTGTGTGTGTGTGTATTCAGCCCACTCCATAACCTTTATAACCAACATGGTTGCCATAGCTACTAAAAGCTCCAAACTTTCAGTTCCACAACACCTTGACCTTTATTTGCATTCAGTCTCAAACCAGGATCAGCAATAATTTGCATAATGTGACGATATTATATTCTATGAGCCACCTGTGTTTATTTATAATATTCAAGTAGAATATTGGTCTACTCAAAATATGTAAATGACCTGCAACAGTAAGAAGTGGTTATTGTCCTTAGAGTTAAAGGAGTAAGGGAAAATTAGTGTTAAGGAATCTAGAAAGAGCTACCTTTTTAGTAAAGAGGCCATCAAAGAACATATGGCAATAGAAGAACACAACTACTTCCAGAACGACAATCAGATAAGAAGGATCCAGGTATAAATAAATGCAGGACTTCATTCCTTTCACTGTGCTTTCCTCTTGGTGCCTCCCATGGGCAGAAACCAACTGGATGCCAACGGTAAGGTGTCCCTGGTGAAGCAATCAGTAGATACCAGTCCTTCATGACAAATATCCAGGGAGAGAAGCTCCCAATGAAGTGGAGTGCAGAGATTAATCAGTGTATCTGGCATATCTTTCTCCATATATATTGACTGCTTGTTTAGATTTTTATTTTAAACTTAATAATTTTGAACTCCACAACTCATTAGAAAATACATACATTCAGATACATCGGATGCTGTCCTTCCTCAGTGTAATCCATTTATTTTTGCTGGCAAGCTTTTCCAGAATCCACAATGCTCTGAGTACTACCACAGTGATGTTTATTTCTAGGGAGATTGACTTAGAGAGTTGTGACAGAGAAGAAGAGTCTAGGTTACAATAGAAAAAAATAGCTTTCACCAGGTTTCTCTTGCATGCACCACATGCCTTGGAAGCCCTAAGACAACATCTAAGATATTCAGCTACCTTGAAGCCTCCCAGCAGGAAAGATCATATGGAGAGACTACAGGAATTCAGTGAAAGATGCCCAGGGCACATAGCTATTCCAGACCCTAGTTGGTCATGTCTTTCCTGTCCAAACATGAGACATGTGATAACAAATAACTTGGAATGGCCAACATTCCACTAAACTAAATTGCAATAGTTTGAAGGGCCAGTAACGGACTACGAGACTTGTCAAAAGTTTCACAGATAGATCTAGGGAATTTGAGAGACATAGTCAACCTTGATAAGCTTTTATATACTCACATATCTCTGGTAGTCTGGAAAGCTGTGCACATGCAGTAGGCTATGAGTACACTCAGGAGTCTCCAAAGAAGTCAGGAACTACCTATAGTTTTTGACTGAATGAGAGACACTGTACACATAGACAGTAAAAGCCAAGAAAAAATTGTAAATTCCTGGAATTTTTAAATACATTCCCTTTTTTCAAAAAGGTTTATTGGTAAAGGGTTGAATGCTTACTGGCTCAAGCTGTTTAAGCACAAGCTCTGGGCAATTATTGGCTGATGCGTAAACTATTTTGACCTAGGGGAAGTACTTAGAAATCTAGGCTTAGTAAACAGAAATAAATAAAAATAAAAAATTTTTTTTAAAATGAGAATATCCCCAAAATACATGAAGAAAAATCTGGCATGATGGATAGGAGAAATAAGCATTTCAATAAAAATAAGAGGAAAATTCAAAGTGCCATTCATAATAACATATAGAACAACTAGACAGAAAGTCAGCCGTGATATAAAAGACTTGAACAACACTATCAACATAAAACATATCACACAACAACAGTAGCATACACATTTTGTTCTAGCATACATGAAACATTTTCTAGGATATATCATGTATTAAGCCATAAATTTAAAAGACCTTAATCCGTATAAAGAATTGTTTAAAACCCAAATAGAATCGAATTAGAAATTATCAAAAGATGAAAAAAGAGGACACTTATAAATATTCAGAAAATAAAAATACACTTCTAAATAATCCAAAGAAGAAATTGCAAGTGAATTTAGAAGATACTATGAACTAAATGAAAATGAAAACAAAACATTAAAACTTATAGATGCAGCTAAAAACTGTGCATATAAGAAAATTTATAGGGACAAATACATCTTTTGGCAAATAAAAATATATTTTGCATAAAAAACCTTAGCTTTCACCTTAAGAAACGAGAAAAAATAAAATAAATCCAAAGAAAACAGAAGGAAATCGTAAAGATGAGAAGTCAGCAAAATAGAAAGAATTAAAACAATACTGAATGTCAATAAAACCAAAAGTTAGTATTTGAAAAGATAAAATCGACCAAGAAATTTTTTAGAAAAAGAAGGTACAAGTTGTCAAAATCAGCAAAGAAAAAGGGACATCACCACTGACCTCACAGAAATTTAAAATATGCTAAAGGGATAGTGTAAACGACTTTATACAAACAAATTACACAACTTAGATAAAATGGAAAAATTCTTCAAATGAAAAAATTAAAATTGATTCAAGAAGAAATAGAAAGTTCAATTGACATAAAGAAATTGAATTAATAATTGAAAATGTTCCTATAGAGAAAATTGTAGGCGCAAGAGGCTTTATTGTTGAATTTAATTTGATATTTAAAGTAGAAATATTACCAATCCTTCATAAATTCTATAAAATAGAAGAAAAGGGTATACAAGCCCACACATTTTATGAGACTAGTAATACCTTAATGTTAAAGCCAGGTGAAGATATCATAAGAAAAGAAAACAGTAGCCAATATCTATTATAAATATAGAAGCAAATGTTGTCAACAAAAATTTGCCACTCAAATCCAACAACATATAAAAAGGATTATGAATCCTAACAAAGTGGCATTTATTCTAGGAATAAGTGCAATTAACTATATTAATAGAATAAAGATAAGAAATACATGATGAACTCAATAGATGCAAAAAAAGCATCTGATAAAATCCAACACCAATTGGTAACACAACTTCTCAAAAACCACTAATAAAAGGATGCTTCCTCAACTTGACATTTACAATAAATCTACAGGTAAATTTTACTTAATGATGAAAGAAGTTTTTCAGAACTAGGAAGTGCAATCAAGAATAAATAAGTAAAGTTAGCATTATAACTGGAAAAAAAGAGGAGAAAAGCTCTATTTGCCAATAACAATATTCTGTATGTAGAAAATCATAAAGAATCTGTAAGAAAATGACTATAATAATTGAATATAACAGGTGCAAGATGCATGACTAAGATACAAAAGTCTATTTTATTTATATACACCAGTAAAAAAACTGAAAATAAGTGTAAGAAAACAATTTCATTTCATTGTACATATATATATATATATAATTTATTTATTCATTCATTTATTTTTCGCTGCATTCGGTCTTCCTTGCTGCGCGCAAGCTTTCTCTAGTTGTGGTGAGTGGGGGTTACGCTTCGTTGTGGTGCGCGGGCTTCTCATTGCAGTGGCTTCTCTTGTTGTGGAGCACGGGCTCTAAGGTGGACAGGCTTCAGTAGTTGTGGCACGCGGGCTCAGTAGTTATGGCTGCGGGCTCTAGAGTGCAGGCTCAATAGTTGTGGCACATGGACTTAGTTGCTCCATAGCATGTGGGATCTTCCCAGACCAGGAATCGAACCCGTGTCCCTTGCATTGGCAGGCAGATTCTTAACCATTGCGCCACCAGGGAAGTCCCCTGTGATATATTTTGAAGCCAGGGTATGTAATGCTTGCAGTTTTTTTTTCTCCTTTCTCAAGACTGCTTTGGTTATTTGGGGTCTCTTGTGGTTACATATGAATTTTAAGATTATTTTTTAGTAGATAAATAAAATGTAATATTCTATGAAATTTTAGTCAGCAATTTAAAAAAGAAACTAAATTGATACAACTATATGCTACAACATGGATGAAGCTCTAAAACAATATGCTATGTGAAAGAAACCGGTCTCAAAAGACTACATATGGTATGATTTTATTTATAGAAATGTTCAGAAGAAAGAAAATCTCTAGAGACAAGGGTGTGGAGATTGACTGCAAGGAGTACAAGGGTGCTGGAAATGTTTTAGGGATGATGGAAATGTTCAAAAATAGTCTAAATTGTGTTGGTTGTGCAACTCTATAAATTAACTAAAAATATTGAATTTTACACATGAGGCAGGTGAATTATACGGTATGCAAATATATTTCAATTTAGCCCACGCTAATTTTCCCATTCTTATAGTACTCCATCCTCTATTATAGTGATTCTTTATCAGAAAATCACCTAAGCATCCCTACAAAATACTTCAACAAAATTTTGGGTTGGCCAAAACATTCATTCAGTTTTTTCCGTAAGATGGAATGGAAAAATCTGAATGAACGTTTTGACCGACCCAATATATACTGAGTCCCCATCCAATAACCAAGGCTAGCATATGGAATTTACATGATAAGAAATGTATACATTCTAGGTTTGTTTCCCATGAGCAATCCTAGACAAATAAGGTAGCTTCTGAAAAGCATTGTATAGCTAAAGATGTCCCTGTTAACAAATGGTAAGAGTGTTTGCCAGGATGTCTGTGTTTAATATATTTATGAAGCAGCTTGGACCAGTCACCTTTCTGTTTCCCAGGATAGATGCTAGTAAAGAGAGAGACTGTACTGTGGGTCCACTACAAAATCTTTCTTTCTCATTATGTACTCAGAAAAAATTTCTTTTTTTTTTTTTTATAATTTAAGGGTTGATCCCATTTGGAAAACTATGTCACCTAAGACAATATACTCCAGATACAGTTGCGCCTTGCACATTTGCCTATTGAAATGTATATTTTTCTATTGTAAATTATTTTTTTTAAATTCTCTATTATTTTCCTCTTTGGGAATTACATTTTTATCATTTTAAAGTATCTGTGCAGAAAGTTTATGTTACCATTAATTTAATTTCAAGAAAGTAAAAAGAGTGTTAGAAATTATTTGTTCTAAAAAAGAGGCGCACTGTGTCTGACATGGATGAGAACTACTTTCATCCTTTGCAAATGCTTTCTTAGTGAGCAACGCCCTTCCTATCTCTCACCCCATCCTTCATCCAGCTTTCTTGTCTGTTTTCATATATTTATGCAACTTTAAAAGGTGCTTATCCTTTAAGTGCCTCCTCTGTGAAACTTTTCATAATTTAGTCCATAAGACATCGGTGCTTCTTTTCTTATGTTCTTCTGAATTTAATAAATGCTTATACTGCTGAATTTTCACACTATACTATACTGTTTGGCTGCCCATTTTTCCATTGGAAATCCAAGAGCCCAGAGAATAAGGACAAGGCATTTTAGCCTTATTTCTTCTTGAGTATCTAATATGTACTTAGTGAGTGTCATAGTACTTAGTGGTAAGTAAATATAAGCTAAATAAACATTTGATATAAAAATATTTTGTTAAATAAGTATAAATATTCTGTGTAGTATTTATTCCACATTGTGAAATATAAATGTCTTTTTTGGTATATCAAAAAGCTCCAAAATATATTGAAACTGTTTTCTTATATTTTTATAACAATGATTAATTATATCTAAGAAATTAGGATAAGACATCTTTACACATGAAATCAGACCTTAATCACATAATCCTCCTTTTAAATATTAGTTCTTAGGTACTATAAAACTCTGGGCACGTAATAACATTCTGTGTAAAACAATTATCAAAATAATAACAAAGGGCTTGTTTTCCCCATATCCATGTACTTTTACGAATACAAGTGTTACGTATTCAAGTTGAAGTAAAAATGTCATCTTTCACACACATCCAACATTTTCTAACCTGACTTTTTTATACTGATAATTTTGCATTTCATAGTTTTATGTTTTTAAAATGAGGTGCTTACAACATTACAATTACAAATATCAGTATTTCTTTCAAAAATATTCTTTATTCTTAAAACTCAGTCTTTCTATTTTTATATAAATAGTACTTAGTCTTATATTGAACAGTGATATTGTACGTTGATAAAAATCTCACCTTTCAGAACCTACATTTCTACTTAGAGAACTAGTAAATTGTTAAAGTAGGAACTATATAATTGATTTCATTATTATTTCTGCCTTGTAATGTCAGCAACTTAACTTGCATCAGCCCAAGAGCATCTTAATCATTATATTCAAAGACAATTGCTTGACTCTCTCACCTCCGAAGCATTCTTGCCTTCCCTCCATTTTGTTTTTTTCTAATAGTGTTAGATTTTTTTCTATACCCTCTTGGGTGAAAACCTGTAGTTAATATGCAGAGCAACTCACTCTGTAATCAGTACTTCTGAAAGGTTGTTACCAATGTTGTCTAAGGACCCTACAAATCCTGAATCAGGAGGAAACACCATGCCAATCTAATTATTCCTTGCCCTCAGCTTCGCATCAATGACAAAATTATACACCTACTATCAGTGCAATTAGTGATAGTTTCCTAAAAGAATTTATTATTTAAACTATTACAGTGGCATACATATATATAAATAAATACATATTGTATACTTTTATACACACATGTTGATATACAACACTTTAAAATAGTTATACTATGTTAAGTCCTACTTACTGGTTCAGCCATACATGTTCCTCCAGGAGATGCCATTGTTTCATTACGCAGCCCTTCTGGGGCAGTCTATCCTTAGATATTTTTCCTCTAAAGAGTTGCAAACCTCCTAGCCTTGCATTAAGAGCAAGATGCTTCATGTTATTTAAAATACTGTCACAGGGAAGTACAATCTGTTCAAAATCCTTCACGTCCTATTTAAGTCATTAATTACCTTCTTTTTAAAAGGAACATTAAAATCAGAGGGGAAGGGTAGAAATACATTGACAGGGAAAATTTGTAAACTCTTAGGAATTTAGAGTTCCTTCCATTTATACTAAAAGTCCATGAGTATTATAAAAG
This sequence comes from Pseudorca crassidens, assembly GCF_039906515.1. Lineage (NCBI taxonomy): Eukaryota > Metazoa > Chordata > Mammalia > Artiodactyla > Delphinidae > Pseudorca > Pseudorca crassidens. The sequence continues at coordinate 91,748,685 of NC_090297.1, forward strand.
CATAGTTACCTTACAAAAAAATTTCATAACCGACTATTTGGGAGTATAAAGACTATAAAATAATAAAAAATGCTGAAGTTTTAAGTGACATAAATTTGAGCCCAACACAGAGTGTTATGTAGGTTTAATCTGAAAGGAGAAAAATAAGCAGGAAGTGTTCCTATGCTTGTATAAATTTACAACATTCTCTGTCTCAAAAAAAATTAAAAAAAAAGAAAAATCTAGATTCTATACAGTGGGTTATTTCATATGCTATTTTCTCCAATTCATGTTATACTGCTTTGTTGTGTCTTGTACTAGTATTTAGTAGCAGTATAGCCAAAAGTGTTTTATAAATTTTCTTATACAGGCTGATGGCATTCTCTTGCATTTATCATATTTTGCCAAAAAATTAGTACATAAGTAAGCACCATGATAAATCCTAAGTACTCTATACAGAGGAAAAACACACTTGAGAGGCAAAAAGACACATTATTAGTTGGGAAAGGCCAAGAGGCTAACTCAGTTCATAACAGAAACAGTGCAAGTAACCAATCATTATACCATAATTAAAGAAAACAAAGCACATATCAAGCTAGAAGGGGAAAATGTATTGAAAACCTATCATGCTTGGCATTAATGGTTTCCATGGTCTCAAAGAGTATAAATCTTCCAAACTGAAAATAAGACATGCAATTTTAAGTAAATAAATATTTAGGTGTGAAGTTGGTGTTTTCTTTTTTTGTCAAACATTCAGCTTCTTCGATTTAACAAATAAAATATGTGTTTTAAAATTATTAAATGGTATTCTTATATTACTAAAATTATTTATAGTAAGCTAATGATATTTCACATGATAAAGTAAAAATTGTTTTGGATATAATAAAACCTTCAATTATGTTGGATTTTATGGATTACTTCTTTATGAATTGATGTCTATTGGAAAATGAATTAACTTAAGATTCAGCACTTGCTTAACTCAACATGGACTTCAGAAATAATTATTCTAGACAGTGGATCTTTAGCTTAGTGTTTATGCCTTTTTCATCCTTTTCCACCATGAGTAAAACAATTTTAATGTGTCATTTTGAACTGATGAAACAAATTAGTAGAATGACCTTGGATAAACGGGTTTAGCAAAATTTTACTTTTTATTTTCTATTAGAAATATAGAAGAGAAAAATTCTAATTCATTATTTGGCTATGTTCATATTTTTATTTAAAAATAAGTATATGATCATTACACAAATAAAAATGAATTTTATATTTATTCATATACATTCATATATATCATGATCTCAATCATCCTTTAGTAGTTCTTTTGGGAATGCCCTTGTGGGAAAGGTACTGTAGGTGGTCTCTGACTTACAGACAGAAAAAAATGGAGGCCCTCAGTCTGACAGCCCAGAAGAAACACCTCTGGGAGTGTGGAAGCAGATCGTTTTTCAAATGTAGAACTGAAGAAGAAACAGCATCCTTAGCTGACACCTGGATTTCAGCCTTGCAGTGGCCCAAGTTAAACTGTGCCTGGACTCCTGATCCACAGAAACTGTGTGATAACAAACATATGTTGCTTTAAGATGCTAGGTTTGTGGTATTATTGTTACGCAGCAATACGCCATCACTCATACTCTAACAGTGAGAGCGAATAGGATTACTAAATTCAGAAAGTGAATGGATACTCCTGAGGTAGGAGAGAAGAGAAACATCTTGATTTTCACTTCCTGTTATAGGGGTGAAAAGCAGGGAAGTCCATCATAGATTGATTTTCCTCCTTCCCTACATCTCTTCTCCTTCCTTCTTTCCCTCCTTCCTTTCCTTCTTCCCTTTTCCCCTTTCTTTAATTTTCTTTTTTCTCTCTCTTTTTTTACACACTCTATGCTTTCTACACAGAACAGCTAATTTACTTTCATGATTTCAATGATCATACCACAAAATCTAATCTTAAATTCTGATATTTCTCCCAGTAACCTGATTTCTCTACGAGATTTTCAACATGAAAACTGCTAATGGTAAATGCTCCAGAAACTTTTTCCACATCTGTTAATTTTGAAAGAAAAATTTTTAAAGTTTAGAACTGGAATGTATTTAAAACCCATATTAAAACTCAGATACGACATTCATGCTGAGTTATATAAATTTTCAAGCAATTACTTTGTGATAGGTACAGGTTTGAAGGGGTTTGCCAATCCAACTGAAACATGGGAAAAAACAATAATATGTTATTCATTTGAGAATGTGTCAGTAAGCTTTAGTGGAAAAATATTTTTTAGTTGTAGATACATAAATATTGTTTTAATAATTCCAGTACTTAATTTAATTACACTATTCAGTATTTTTATTTGCCCCAGATATTCAGAATTATGATACAGAGAATTCTTGCAATAAAATATTCTTATTGTAATGTATTATCTCAATAAATAAGTGAAGAAATTCCATGTATGATCAAAATTATAAGTATAATTATTTAATAGTTATAGTCTAAGAACTGACTATATTCTAAAATCAGAGGTCTTCTCTGATTAAAATTATTAATTTTAATCCATTATTAGAAACATGAGTTTTAATGACAATATTACAGAGTGAAGACTTTGTAAAATATATTAAAGTTCTCAAATCTTACAACTAATTTGCTCCTTTATTTTGATACATGGCAATGAAAGAAAAGCAATCTGGTTTATTTACTCAACAGGTGAAAAGTAAAATTATTATGCATGCTAACGTTATTTCTTTTGAATACAACCTTGGAAAATGGTTTACAACTATATCATTTATCTACCTACTAAAAAATGTGTTGTGGGTATTTCTGAGTGCTTGCTATTATGGAAGTAGTATGACAAAAATAGTGAGACTTAAGGATCAGAGATCATATTGTATAAATTCTGTACTACGAAATGAACTGATAGATGTCTGCCATTAAGTAATACAGATCCACTAAAGCTAACATTTGTCTTAGCCACAAAAGAAGAAGGATAGAAACTTAACACATGGACTACAGTAAGCTATAACTCTTTTTAAGAAAGTGTTAACTGTGAAAGCATGGACAAAAAAGGAACCATACATAGGCATTCATGAGTAAATTGGGATATACTGTCAAACATGTGGCTCTGATCCTGGTTGATTTCACATTTTCAATGCCCATGCATAAACTATCTTGACTGATAGCTTAACTGATTAGTCATCACAATATTCTTTTCATACCTCCCATATCTGAAGATTGTCTTTCACAGGCTTATTGGTGATGATTTCATGAAGTTTCCACTATTAACCCACTCACCTTTTTTGTTCTAAACCAAATATTGATATAAACTACCATTGGGACTTTATATTATGCACAATATTTTGTCCCATTGTTTCCTTTCCCATCTCTACAATTAATCTATACACATCTTTCAAGTGGAGGAAATGTCTTTATCATCATTGTTACCACACAGTGCCTATCAAAATGCCTTACATAATTGGAATAAAATATACCAATTAATCAAGGTTCTTAATGATGGGCCCCCATTAAGATGAATATTTAGTGTGAATAGAAATAATTTCTACTTCTTCCTTGTTTATAATTGGCAACTATAAACAAATTTGAATGCCTTTTCCACATTTATTCTCCAAACAAGAACAAGCAGACCCTTTATGTGTTAAATAATCACCATTCCAAGGGCCATATTAGCAGAAATTAATATATTTGTAAATAATGTTGTGTATTAGATGGCTTATTGAAAAAAGTTGTAATATTTGCAGAATAGTTATGCAATAGGTGAGTTTGCTTCAAAATACAAAACAGAATAGCCTATATTAAATCTGTTGAAGACAACTGGTTGTTTCTGTGGATGTTGCTGTATTCTGAATTTAGTAAATGGTATAGATTCTGATCTCAGAATTAATATAAGAATATTAATTTGTTTATAAACTCTATAGTTAGTATGATTGTTATGAATTCACTGCTGAATTTCTATCATACTACCAAAATATGAACAATGGCTGTGACAGGCAACTAATAATATTGAAAGTGGACTTGGCTTAAAGTCAGCTAATCTGAGTCCACCTCTTAGTTCTGCTGGCACTAGTTTAGTGTAATTTTGAAATTAACTTCTTTGGGTCTCAGTTTACTCATCTACAGAATGGCAATCATAATGCAACCTCTCTTCCCTATTCATATAGAATTCCTGTGAATTTCAAATTAGATAATACATGTGAAAGCATTTAGAATAGTACATAATAGATAACAAGAATTATTGAATCTTGAATAATGAATATTTCTCTTTATTCTTAGCACATATTAAGCAGTGGAAGTGAGCATCCTTGTTGTTATGCCACAAATAAAGACTGATAACTCCCAAACCCCTATTTATATCCCTGAGTTCTAGACCTATATATTCAACTACATGCATCTTTACCTCACTGTCCTCTAGCATTTCAAACTCAATATACCTGAACTGAATTACCTTGTATTATCCTCCTTCTACTGGACCTTCTCTACATTCCCAAATCTGATCCTCCAGATTTGCAATCCATCCTTCTATAAATGATGCTACCATCTATACTATTCATTTACTTGAGCCAAATAATCATTCTCAGTTCATTTCTTTTTATTACCTCCTACATCTCTATTTTATTTCTAACTTTTGATTTACCTTAATTATTGCAATACTCTTTTAATTAACTATCTTGCCTCTAATATATCTCCTTTATACTTTCTACAAAATGTAAACAATCTTTCTTAACTTTACATATGATCATATATCCCCCCGATCAACATCTTTATGAATCCTCATTGTCTTCAAAGTAAAATATAAAAGGCCAGGCACAATATACAAGAAACTTTCATGATGTTTCATGATGGCTTCCCATCAACACGGTATTGTAAGTGACTAGAATTATTTTAGTCCTCTAGGTCTATTTTACATGTTTTGCTCTAAATGGAATATTTTTTATTTTTCCCATCTTTGAAGACTTTATTACGACTCAGCTCAGGTATCTTCTTTGGAAAACATACGGTTATTCTCTCCACTTACCCTTTTCCTTTACCAGCATTTGCTTGATTAAATATCATTCCTATATGTTCCCGAAGCACTTCTGTAATTTATTTTAACTCATAATCCTCTATATTGCAACTGTTGATCTCTAGCATTAATCTGTGGGGTCTTTGATTGTATAGAGCCATATCTTATTTATATTTGCCTGTATTGTTGAATGAATAGAATAAATACATGAATAAATGTATCAAAGGGCAATGAAGTAAAAATTTGAATTTCTGTCAGACCTATGAACTAATTCAAAGGTGAGCAATCAGAGTACAGTGCTAATTTTAACACAAAATATGTTATAAACATATTTTATTGAGTCAATCAATTTGCATTTTTACATGCAAACAGAGAATTTTTGAATATCTGTTTGCAGACAGTTAAGAAATAGGTGCATAAATGGAGGAATCAATCCCAAGAATAATCCAACCCTGGTCTGCCTTTGAACTACACTCCACTTGTGTGTTAATAGGCAGCTCAAACTTAGCATGAACATAGAAGAATTCTAGACTTCCTCTCAAAACAAACACGTTCATGTCTTAATCTCTCTCAACTCAGAAAATGGCACCATGATTCATTTTATTGCTCAAGTAAAATGGTTAGCAGTTTTATACATACCTAGTTTCCTTTTAATCCCCATATGCAATTTCAATAAACAATTATGAATCATGAACTGTATGATTTACCTTGTTGTGGCAGGAGATTGACATAAAGATAAAATAACAATTTACATTTCAAGTTACTGGGTGAAGATAGTATTATAAGGACTTAACCAGAGAAAGGTGCCAAGTGCTCTTGAAGTGTAGAGGAAATCAAAGAATTGACATGATCATATCAATATGTAAATCACTTTACAAGGAATACAAGCTAGAGAATATAAAATTAGTGAGGAGCTTATCATCATTTTCTAGGCATGAGAGTAAAATAATCAAACTAAGAAGAAAGGTCCTTTTCAGTAGGTTGGCTTGAGTCAAATTGAGACCTTTGTCAATGCTAAGACATATAATAGTGAAACAGAATATCAGTGTCCTTGAAGGTCCAGGTCAGGAAGATGAAAATCTGGAACTGGGCAACTCAAGTATTCTGATAATTGGAGCAATCTAGAATAAACAGAATGCTATAATTCTAAGTCTTTTGGGGGTCCCAGGGATCACCACTGAAGTCTCAGCTCTTCATGTCTCAGCACTTAAAGAGGCTTGTAGAAGGTGGTATACAAGGAAAAACAAAAGGAAGAAAAGAAAAATAGAAGAATGCTTACTAGTGATGATTTAGGCCCCAAGATTTTAAAGGTATTAGTTTAACTAAATTTATTGCTTTAATAAGTAGGGAAAACAGAGGTTATAGATAGATATACATATATGGGATTCTTGAATTTGCAATGGATACACTGAAGATTTAAGACGGCAGATATTCAAGCCAGTGTTAACTTGTATGGTGAGCTATGCAATTTGAGGACAGATAACTATATTATGGAGAAATAAGATTCCAATTTCAGAGAACATGAGCACAGGGAAAATATTTAACTCTTCAACTTTACAAAACACAAATTTACTTTTTAATTTCAATTTTGGCAGCATGCATTACAACTTCTTCCAATACATTGAATTCCTCATTTTAAGCTATTTTATGATGCATTACAGCAACACATTCTTGCCAATAAACTGAGATTTCTAGTTGACAGAATGTCAGCTGATATACAGTTTTTGAATATGTATTTGATAATATGGGGCGAGCATTTTCTACAAAATGGAGTTATTTAGGTCTATGAACTTTTCCATATTTTTCTGATTCCATCTGTTATAATTCAGAGACTTTAATTTCGCAAATGAAAAACTAGTTGATAAAAGCATCTGCTGAAAAAAGCAGACTGCTGAAAGATATTTCTCCTCTAAACATTATGATTCAGTTGTTTTCTCAACAATATGTTCTTGATTATCTCAGCTATAGAATAAGACACAATGTACTTTACTGCCATTTCCTTACTGAGCCGAATTTACCATTTGCCATCACTTAGCAAAAGGATATATATAACCAGCAAATCAATCTAATCTCTCAGTAAGGCAGTTTGCATCGTGGCAACAGAAAGAAATGGTTTCATTCCAATGATACAATAAGAAAGATAATGGTCACAAAACATACATAATGCAAGGAAAATGTACTCAAAATATTATTGGAAAAGACCCAGATTATATCTCTGAGCTGCTGCCAAATTAATTTTTGCTATTTAATATAATTCCTCTGTCATAATAACTCGTTTTATCATTATCAATGTGATCAGCTCTTCAGTTGATTTGATTCCATCACTAAGCCACACAAAGCGACAGATTGATGGTTTATTTTGCAGGGTATTGTATCATCTGAACATGGCTATGATTGTCCAAACTTCTGCTCAGGATGCTAAGGTAGAATTAATACCTAGAGATAAGATGGTAGATTTTTTAGTGAATAGTTTAAGTACTACTGAACATTTTATCTATTTATTTTATATTGTGAGATGTAAAACATCAATGTCAATATAACCTGAACTTGGGGATCAGATTGTGCTGCATACAAATCTTGATTCTATCTAATTAGAAAACATCTGTAAAATGAAGATAATAATTCCCATTTTCAGAGATATTTTAGGATAAAGTGAAATAATGTGTGAAGAGTGTTTCTTACTGAAAGAATTTCCCCAGCATCACATTCCTTATAATCACACAGACCCTACTCATGTTGTTTGTGTGTTTTTGCCAAATTAATTGATCCCATTGAACATATACTTTCTTATACATAGAATGGAAGTTATTCCTTCAATATCCGCTGAGCACTTGTAGTTCCCTAATGGAGTTTATAATCTAGTACAGAAATAATAATACCTAACATTTAGTGATTTTTTTGAGTATTATAAGAAGCAATGCATATACAAAACTTAATAGACACAAATAATTATTTTGTACAATTGTTGGCTATTGTTGTCCATATTACATGAGAGAAACCTTAAAAGTGTGAGAATTTAAAGTGATAAAAATGGTGGAGTGGGACTTAGTGAAAGAAGATGCCTTAGAGAGGGAAGGAAATAGAAGACAAAGAAGGAGACAAGAGTGGGTAGCTGGTGGTGGGGGAGGGGACTGTGATGGGTGATGTCTCTAACCCATTTGCCTAGGGCAGAGGGTCTGTGTGGGGAAGAAATGGTGGGGGAAAAAAGTATAAAAAATTTGATTGCACTTTATGCAAGACATTGAGGAATTTATGCTTTATGCTCTGGGCAACAGGGATTCATAGTGCCTTCTGAAGTGAGTAATATTATTATGTGAGTAATAGGGTAAGTGGCCAATTAGATTTCATTTCCCTTTCCTTATAGGATGTGGAATTCTTTAGATCCCATGAAGGTCAAATGATTTTAGGGTATGTGGAATTCTTTAGATCCCATGAAGATCAAATGGTTTTAGGGTATGAGTATTTTAAAATGCAATGAATTAGTTCTATACCATGTTATATATTATAGTTCTGTGGTCTTCTGATATATCCCTCTTAGAGGAAAATAGCCTTGAGCAAAGTTATACCCTTTCCGCATAGTAAACTATTGTTTACTTCTCCTTGTCTGTATTTTATATTATCTGAAAATATAAAGCTGCAACTTCAGTCATTAAGAATCGAGAGTCTGTCCTTCACTTGAATATCCTTCATATGAAGTGCACTCCAGAGGAAGAATTTAACGATTATAGTAACAGACTGATGCTCTCAATGCCCCTGAAATTCTGGCATGAAGGTCATTCTACAAGGAGTTACTAGAAGCAGAGACACACAGCTCTGCTCAAAACTCAGAGTAAGCTCTTCAGTAGGTTGCTTCCAGAGGTGAATCGGATCCTTAGTCTTATTTCCTTGTCAGACAAACATCTCTCTAGTCTTATTCTGAATTTAGTACTGTTGCAAACATCAAAAGAGGGAAGTTTAAACAACCTCTGCTTCCAAGAGGAAAGATACCAATGTTGCTGTACTGAGCTAGAAACTGGATTTCTAATTTCAACCTAGCAACTAATTTGGAAAGTTGAATCCTCTCCCTTCTATAAGTCATGTCCTTCCTCTCCAGAGTAAGTGCAAAAGAAGTACACTAACAGCTTATACAGAGGCATAGGATTACTGCCTGGGTCAAAAACAAAATGTGCTCTTCTGAGCTTCACTGAAGATGTAGCTATTATACTCATAATTTTATACTTTATCCTCATTTTACTAAGAAGTAATTAGTTGCTTTGTGGTATATTTTTTTAATCTTTCTAATAATAATATATTTAACCCATCATCTAACTCAGTTAAATAGAACGAGTATTTCCTTAGTGAAAAGAGATTAAAAAGAAATACGAGCATACTGGGAGAAAAAGAATACCAGACAAAATTAATCAGGCGAGACTAAATTTTACTGGAAAGATTAGAACACTATCCCAAGGCAGGCTGTGAATTACCTGAGGACATAGGAGCGAAAACATTAAGAAAAATAAATGTTCCTAAACTCTGCCAAAGTCAGCAACACTAAATTAATAACTCCAAGTAAATCTGCAGTTTTACTGTCTAATTCTGACTTGAAATGTTTGGATGTGTAAAGTATTGATACATCACACTCAAGCCCACAGTAAAGCAACTGTTAGATACATAGCCTCCTAAAAAATAGAATCTTTCCCAATTTGCTCTACAATGAACAATTATTCTGTATACAGCTGATTGAGATCTTTGAGATCTTTGAATTTTGATCCCAAGAATGCTATGTACATTTGCAGTTCTTTTATATTTAGTTCTACTTATTTATTTTATTATCACTAAATAGTACCAACCCAGTTATCACTGAACATTACTAATATGAATATATTTAGTAAATAATTTAGCATTTTTTGTATGATACATATACTACAATCCTAGTCTTCCTAGTCACTCTGTCATTAAAATAAAAGAATGTAATCCCAGAATTTCCTGTGCAGACGCTGACAATAGGGATACGTTATTAATAAAGTAAAAATGAGCTTACACATTTGTTTTCAGAGCCATTACCTGCTAGCCTTTAAGGCCATAATTATTTCTTTTAGCCTTCAAGCAATGTCTGTTAAGGTTCAGGGTGTTTGTTAACACATGTAAACATGTGCTTTTCTCAAGTCTGAAGTCTGTTTATTTATGAGTTAAGCAACTAGATTTAAATTCAGATAAAATAATCTCAGTGTGATCTCTATCAAATGATTTTAACCTCCAAGAAAATGAGTCTCCTCATCTATAAGACTGAGAAATTGATATTGAACTCTTAGGGAAAATCTGGGTATGTAAATGAGATAATATGTATCAAAAGAACTATTGCATTTCCTGCTAAATAATATGTGCTTAACAAACATACATTTTCAGGAAATACATTTTTTGTGTGTCTCTGTATCACTGTAGGGATTATGATTATTATTGTAGGGATTAGGATTATCAGCTTCCTTTGTCAGTAGGGTATAGGAAGACATTTCTAGTCTTGGGAGACTATGTCCAACAAAACGTACCCGTTGATCCAGCTTTATTTTTTGTTGTATTTTATAAAACATTTTATCTCTAGAGGCTTATGTAAAAGTGATTAAAAAGAGGGCTTCCCTGGTGGCGCAGTGGTTGAGAGTCCGCCTGCCGATGCAGGGGACACGAGTTCGTGCCCCGGTCTGGGAAGATCCCACATGCCGCGGAGCGGCTGGGCCCGTGAGCCATGGCCGCTGAGCCTGCGCGTCCGGAGCCTGTGCTCCACAACGGGAGAGGCCACAACAGTGAGAGGCCCGCGTACTGCCAAAAAAAAAAGTGATTAAAAAGAAATACAAATTCATATGTTACTCAATATTCTGTTAGTAGAAGAGAAAAACGTTTCTATAACCAATAATACAATGTTTAATTACATGACATCTTAAAGTTAATTTAGAGTATAATTCTAGGCTCCCAATTTCAAAATATCTATTTATGATTATTATAGTTAAATGACCTCTATTGGTTTCTTTGGATAATGTATTCAGAGCTTATATTATAGGTTCTAAGCAAAATAATCATTGAGAATACTCCTCATTTATTTTCTTTCATAACCTATCTTGGGAGGCAGCTGGCATAGAGACTAAGAATATAACTTCTGTATCCAGACTTCCTGGTTTGAATATTGGCATGGCCAATGACTAGTTTGATGTTCTTGAGTAGTTACTTACGTTCACCTTCTTTGATTTCATCTGTGTAAAATAAGGATATTAATAGAACCTATGTCATAAAATTATTTGAATATTAAATAAGTTAAAATATCCGAAAGTGGAATGTAAACCTTTTTGAGAAGATTTCTGCCCCTGTCATGCAATTTTTTTCTGATCACTGTCACCCCCTGTTTAGGAAAAATTTTATACCCTAAAACAAACTGTATATTTTAAAAAATATAAACAAATAGCAATCTTCATCAAGAGCTATCCAAGAGCATACCTTGAAGTTTTCTTTGAAATATTGATATAGGGATTTTTGATTCAACGAATACAAGTTAAAAGCTTTGGAATTTTATTAATTAAAACTCCTCCCTGGCCACCAGTTTAAGATTAAATAGTTCAAGTCTTCTTTTTTTTTGGTTTATTTTATTTTATTTTTTTAACTTTTTATTTTTTATTGAAGCATAGTTGATTAACAATGTTAGCATAGTTGATTAACAATGTTGTGTTAGTTTCAGGTGTATAGCAAAGTGATTCAGTTATACATATACATGTATCTATTCTTTTTCAAATTCTTTTCCCATTTAGGTTCTTACATAATATTGAGCAGAGTTCCTTGTTCTATACAGTAGGTCCTTTTTGGTTATCCATTTTAAATATAGCAGTGTGTACATGTCAATCCCAAACTCCCTAACTATCCCTTCCACCCACCCTTCCCCCCAGTAACCATAAGTTCATTCTCTAAGTCTGTCAGTCTGTTTTTGTTTTGTAAATAAGTTCATTTGTATCATTTCTTTTTAGATTCCCTGTATGATACCATATGCTATTTCTATTTCTCTGTCTAACTTACTTCGCTTAGTATAACAATCTCTAGGTCCATCCATGTTGCTGCAAATGGCATTATTTCATTCTTTTTAATGGCTGAGTAATATTCCATTCTATATATGTACCACATCTTCTTTATTCATTCCTCTGTTGATGGACATTTTGGTTGGTTCCATGTATTGGCTATTGTAAACAGTGCTGCAATGAACATTGGGGTGCATGTATCCTTTCGGACCATGTTTTTCTCTGGATATATGCCCAGGAGTGTGATTAAGGCTTCTGATTTCTATCTTGAATAGAAAAGCTAGAAAAAGAAGTGTCATTTCTAATTTAACAACAAGAACAAGTCGGATAGTATACTAAATCATGAATTCAGAGTGCTGGAGTCACAGAACAACCAGCTAGACTAGAATTAAAAGAAAGAAAAAGAATTTCAAAGGAGATATGGGATGTGAACATTAGCCAGTCTGTGGCAATAAGAGAAAGAAAAGGTCTCCACACAAGTAGACAGGAAGAAATCAGCAATTGTTTTTAATGAATTGTTAAAGGCCGAGTGTGAAATAGCATGAGGATGTAGAATCTAAAAATGTAGACATGAAGGAGTTTGCATATACTCATAGGCTCTTTTCTGTAGAACACACTGGATTCTCACAAAGACTGGGACAGGGCAGTATATAAGACAATGCTTCCCTTGGTGATGCAAGGCTGGATGAGTGCAGGGACCACAGCTACTCTACCTGGTACTTCCTCCACTAAAGAACAAAATATTAAGTTATTAGCAAATGGAAAGGCAGCAAATGCTTTTGCCCAAGAGCACATGTAAAGACCAATTTCATCTGGAAGAAAATACAAGAAAAACACCCTCCAACCCTGGAGAAGGAGAAGTTTCCTTTTCTCTTAGGCCCAGACCACTGGGGATCTCCTGCTGCTCTAATGTGTTGATGTGAGATCAATCCAAAAAGTACACATTACATTGTATCCATTGCTTGTACATCAAAGGGATCCAGAAATATTCAGTTTGACAAATTTCCTTTTCCAACATTAGGCCATTGAGCAATTGTAGAGGGAGGCTATGCCTTTTTATTTTTTCTTCCACTGAACCCTTTATCCCACTAGTTATCCACTAGTTGAAGAGTCTAGATGTCAGCAATATGTAGTATGATCATTCCCATTGAGGTTAGAGAGAAAACTACAAATAAGATCATGTACAAATAAGACTAAACATTAGAAAAATATCGGAGTGCTATAAGTATTCAGAGATATCCATGTTTCTCCTTTAAATGCGATTTTTCCTTAAAATGTATCATTGTCTTAGAATAAATAAATTCCAAGGAGTGAGAGTTTAGGAACATTATTACCTTTATGGCAACTAGTAATATATATGTATTAATCTTATAGAAAACTCACTAGGATTTAGTGTTTTTAAAAGTCTAATATTTTCAAAGTTTGAATATAACTCTAAAGAGTTTTCTCAGAAAATTATCCAGAGTAACTATTTAAAACTAGGTTTTGTGAAGTTTTAGGGGAACAAAAAGATGCCAAAATGGATTCACAGTAAGCTAGTAACATCAAACTAAACTACTTCTCTCTTTCACTGTTCATCACTCCTTTCATATTTTCTCTTCCTTGCCTACAAATATTAGATCCTATGTTGCAAAACTTCCTTACACACATTATTAATACTTTTGACACTTGCTCATTAATTATATCAAGTTGATAAAGCCCTAACTTTAGTTAAAAGCTCAGTAAACTGTTTTCAAAAAGCTATATATTACCTGAAAACCTCTCAAAACAATGTTAACTGCTCTCTTTAAACTTGTAACCCTCAGCCTTACGTTGGCATTCGGCACTAATAAATTATACCACTAAATTTCCGTAATAAATTTGTTTTTGCATTTTCCATACCCAAACCACTTCTCAACATAGTCTCACTTCTGTCTTCTAATGATAATATCATCTTTGATGACAGAAAAATCTGGGTGATATGGAGGATTATTCCTTTATCCTTTTGGCACTTCAGTGGAGAGCTTTCTCTTCTGGGCAGCAAAAAAGGCCTTTGGCTGATGTCAGCATTCCTGGCTTTTTTCAGAGTCCTCAGTGTGCAGAACTTGGACCTGAGTGTGCACACTCTCCAGTATTCTTTAGGTTACCTTGAAATATTTATTACTTAAAGAAAATAGAAGTTTTGTAGTCCAGTTTAGGCTAACCTATAAGTATGTAACACAGTGTAGGACAGGTTTGTTCATCCTCTTGGAGTACCTTCTGGCAAAGGTCCATCTGTAGCCTATCCAGGATCGTCTCCGCTGGAACCTTGGCCTCTCTGTGTATGGAACTTCCTTGTACAGCCTGTGCTGTGGAATAATGAGAGTTCTGGGGGTTGAGTGAACTCTAACATGCTTCTGCTTATAAGATTTCCCCCAATAAATGTTAGGTTATATCTGGTCTTTAAGGTAGTGTGTTTATGATGCTCTTGGGTGACAAACTCGTTTTTATTGATTAAAAATGGGAACAATCTTTTGGAAACTCATTTATCTTTTTTCAACTAAGTTGGCCAATAGAGGCAGTTTAGCCTAGTGCTTAACATGTTTTCTGGAACTCACGTGTTGGGCTTTGAATCCCAACTCCCAATCATCAACTGTGTGATATTGAGCAAGTCATTTTTCTTTCCTGTGCCTCGGTTTCCTTATCTGTAAGTAACACAGGAATAATATAACATTGTAGGGTTGTAGTAAGGATTCAGTTAACATATATAAACTACCTAAAACAAAGTCTTACATATAATAAACCAATATTAGTGTTTGTTAAACAAATAATGCCTATCTATAACTAAAACCAACGTCTCTGTGTTTTCTATCATTACAATGAAAGATGGAAGAAGTGGCCCTCTCAAAGGCCAATTCCATCTGTTTGTTCTGGATCAGATCCTACCTAGTTTGTAAGAACTTCATTCTTGCATGCATTCCCTTTCTCTGCTATCATCAATTTTTCTAACTCTGAATCATTCTGACTAGCATAAAAATTCTTATTGTCTCTCAAATTAATAAAAATGTTTTCTTACCCCTTATCCTCTACCAAGTCAATTATTTTCCCTCCTTGACAATAAATTCATAGAAAGAGATTAGTTGTGGCAGATTGCATTTTACAGAATTGTCCCTTGCGATATTTCTGGTTTCACTCCAGAATGTTACTGGTCTCATCAAGAGAAGAATTTTTTTCCCTTCTCCTTGAACTCAGTGGGATCTTGTTATTGCCTCTATAAATGGAATATAAGAAGTGATACTGTGTGACTTCTGAATATAGGTAATAAAAGATGATATGGTTTCACCTGACTCGCTCTCTCTTGGGATGTTTACCCTGTGGTCCAGCAACCCTGCAGTGAAGAAGCCCAGGCTATATGGAGATGCCAAGTTTAGGGGCTCTGTTCAACAACCTCAACTAATGTAAGCCACCGGTGAGCTTCATTCTCCAAACACGTTGTGAGTAGGCAAAGCTTCAGGTGATTCTAGCCCCAAGCCTTTGAGTCATCCAGTTTGAGGTCCCACATATTATGGAGCAAAGACAAACTATCCCTGTCATGAACTGTTCAGATTCCTGACCCACAAAATCCACAAGCATAATAAATCATTGTTTTATGTCACTGAATTATGAGGTAATTTACTATGCAGCCATAATAACTGGAACATTTGTTTATAATAATTAGAGTGACTATACATCAGGGCACAGCAATTTCCATTAGGAAGTGCCAAATTGATGGAGATATGGAAATTACAAGAGAAAATTTAAAATAAATGAAGAAATCATCCAGAGTTTCTGAAATCCATCTAATAGAATTTCTAGGAAAAGATTATGAGAAAAGCAATGAAGAAATAAATAAAGAAGAAATTCCCTAAAAGTGAAGAATGACTCTTCATTTTATGTGGGATGTACAGCTTTCTCCGTTATTATTTTCCAAATTATCCAACCTACATAATTAGAAAATACAGTGATGGTAATTTTATTCCTGATAATTTTCTGTTTTAAAAAGTTATTTTAAACTTTCTCACAATCAGGATGAATTAAGCATATAATATAAATTAAAATAAAAATTCAAAACAAGTGTAGTAATGTTTAAAAGGGTTTATAGTAGAGTTCTACATAAAAGTTATTTTTCTTGGGGCTTCCCTGGTGGGGCAGTGGTTGAGAGTCCGCCTGCCGATGCAGGGGACACAGGTTCGTGCCCTGGTCCGGGAAGATCCCACATGCCGCGGAGCGGCTGGGCCCGTGAGCCAATGGCCGCTGAGCCTGCGCGTCCGGAGCCTGTGCTCCGCAACGGGAGAGGCCGCAACAGTGAGAGGATTTCTAAGGATTAAAAACTGTCATGCAAAATGTAAAACAATAAGCAATATGAAGTATGTGTAGGAGAGTGTTTGAATAAACTTGTAGTGCTAGAGACCTTCCTAGTATTTCCTTGCAATCATATCTTTTTTCTAGTTATACATAAACAATTTGTTTTCTACCTGCTTAATTTCACATCTAAATGTTTCAGTTATATAATCATTATCCTTTTCAAGAAAATAATGTGAGTGACAATTCAATTCTTTTACTTGATACAGACTAAATTTGCTAATATTTTTCATTGTGGGTATTTGATATCTGGCTAGACATTTTGGTTACTGACAAAAAATATTTAATTTCCTCTGAATTTAAACCAATTAGAAAAACAAAAAGATGTTCCCTAAAAATGGGCATAAGTATACTGTGTTTTATGAATTGTTAGATACATTTGTTTCCAAAATTTTAACATTTTGGAAATCAGGATGAGTTTTTAAAATATAATGTATCATATTTTAATTAGGGGAATTGTTTTCTTTCATTATAGAAGCTTAAATGATGTGTCCTTCAATTGATTGACATATATCTTTATTTTCCATGTAAGAAAAAATCATCGGTGACCTGAAATTTGGATATTTTATAAAACATCAAGATCATCAGAAGTTATATAGAATGATGCTTTGATTTGCAGAAATTAACATTTATGAAGAAATAATTAAAGTAGATATAGAATAAACTATTAAGTCTATAAATTGCTCTTTAAGCACTGCTTTCACAGTTTTGTATGTGGTGTTTTCAATGCCATGGAATTGTTCATTTTTATTTCCATTAATTCTTCTTTAACCATAACTGAAGTATATGTTAAATTTTTCAAATATATGGAAGTTTTAATATAGCTTTCTGCTATTGACTTTTAATTTGTTTTTGTGGTAAAAGAGAATGGACTATCTGTGATAATAATTCTCTAAGATTATTTACTGATTATTTAAGATTATTATTTATTGTAAGGCCATAGTTATTTTTTGTACATGTTACTCCATGTACTCTTCAGTAAACTGAATATTTTTCCATTGTTAGATGTATAACTCTCTATTCATGCATTAGCTAAAACATTGACTTTGTTTTTAATTTTTCAACATATTTTTTAATTGTTATCTGCTTGACCTATCAATTTCTGAAAAAGTGTATTGAAATCTCACACAAGGATGTTAGGTTTTCCAGTATTTTCTTGTAATATCCTTTATTTTTGTTTTAATTATTTTGATATAATTTTTAAATGTCTATACTTTAAAATTGTTAGAACTTTTAGATAAATTCAACTTTTGATCAAAATATTTTTACCATGTTCTCAATGATGCCTTTTTATCTAAAGCTATTAGTTTGAAAGTAAAACAGTTTTATTTATATTTATTTCTTTAGCATGTATTTCAATACTGAGCTAATCATAAAAACTCAAGATATTTTTCTCAAAGGAAGATTAGACTTTTATTTATATTTAAAAGACTGATTTTTAAGTGACTCTGAACTCAATGTAAGATAATCATCTTTCAAGTCAACATAAGAATATTGCACAGCATTGAAACACTTAGCCATTGATGATTAGTCAGGATAACTTATTTCAACCTGATTTTTGGCATTTTAAGCACTATTACTTTAAAGGCTTGGATTTTGACTCCTTGCTTTATTATCAGCTTCTTCTCCCCTAGCCTTTGTAACTGGTGTTTTGAATGTTAACTTAGTATATTTCGAGATGTTCTGTTTAAGGACCCTAGATTAACATTTTTAAGATTGCCCTGCATGAACTAATTTCATGCTCTTGGTTCAACTCTACCCCCTTGCAGTACTTCTTGTCTAGTCTACATGTACCTGTTTTGCTGGCAAATCAATGTACAGAGAGAATTTCCAATTAGTTCTTTGCTGCCACCTCTTGGATCGTGAACACTATGATTAGTGTAAGTTTAAGTGATATTTTTTCTTGTTACAGACAGGTTACTCATTTGGAACCAGGAGTTTAAAGTGGACCACTATAAAATAAAAATACTGTTAAGAGCAACAGGTTTCACTAGTAATTAATACTTCTAGAAGTATTGCTAAATTATCTTGTGTGGCTAGAAATAGCCATGCGGAAAGAAAGGGTAGAGACTGTTTGTCTAAGGGTATAATATGTATGGTCACATTTCACAGGTATGCAAATTAGGTATAACTTTGTAATTGGAATAATAATAATAATAAAAAGATATATACTAAGAAAATTGAAATAAATGGCAATTTAACCAAGTGAGCTTGGTTTGTTTATGTCTTCAGACCATTACTGTGATCTTCTCTAGGTTTATTTTAATTTGCTTTGCAGGGCAATGAGCTTTGGATAAATGCTTGCTTATTCTTAACTGATACAACTACTTTACTTGAAAAATCTTTCAAAATAATTTTCACATAGCCAATGATAGCTACCCATTATTTGTATGAATCTGTGGCTGACTTGCAATACTCTCATAAATGTAAGTATCACTTATGTCCACCATCAGTCCTCTTAGCTATACAGGCCTTTAAAAAATATTTTACTTTTTCCAGTGAATGGTTAGTAAGAAAAATACAGCTATTGAATGTGTGTTTAACAGGATGAATAGGAGAGCTGGTATTAGAGAGAGTGTAATTGAAATGTAAGTAATTGAAGGATAACAAAAATCACTGGTAAAGGCTTTTTATCATTCCAGTGAAGAGTTCAGTCTAGCCTTCAATTACTTCCTATAATTTCTGTTTGTAAGACTTCACTCGCTCGCTTTCTCATAGGAAACACTTGTGATGTCACAATTACAACCTGAGCTTATAGCACTATGACATTTTCAAGCTCTTCAAGGTTTGTCAAGCACAGTAATTATATTTCCTAGAAGTCTCTCACCTCTCATGCCCATGTACCTTAATCATACACACAGTGGAACTCTGTAAAGTGTGCAGGCCTGCAATAAAAGGACTGTGTTTAAATACTGCCTTTAAGACAAAAAGATGTCTGAGATTTTGAAAATAGGATAATCATAATTTGGTATGCTTTTAGTTTTACTATCATGAAACCTAACAAAGGGATTTTCTGCATGGATTGCTGTAGCTCAAAAAATCTATTTGAAGGCTTTAATCAGTTAAAAATATTTTAACTGAGTTCTGAAAACTTTCTACATATCATTTTGAAATATTGTATGTTTTCTGTAACTGAATGGATCAGAATTATTTTTATATAGTGAAGTTAGCAATAGAGAATAACAAGTACTTCTAACTGAAATTTGTGATGCTTTCAATGCAAAAGATGTTGTCCAGAAATATTTTGAAACCAGTATTTCTGAAATTTTGTTTAAAATTATAAAATTAATTAGAAAAATAATTAATAGAATTTAATTCCTTTTTAAATTAACAACTATAATCTCTGTTTTGAATGGTGTGTATATTGGGAATATAAAAAAAAGGCAATTGGATATGGAGCTTCCATTTGTGACAAGAAACATAAGAGAATTTATAAAGCAAACAGCATCTGAGTGACCATTTGGTCACTTTGTAAACATTAGTTTCTAAAATATAATGTAAACATATACAAAGATATGCACAGATATAATTTATTATTAAAGTATTTGGGAAACTACTTCTAAATATTTATTTTATTGTCTGTTTTATTTTTAGTAATAAAAATAACCTATATAATGAAGATAAGAATACAATATAGAATTTTAATTTAAAGATGTTAATAATATAAAAGTAAACATTTTTGCTCTGAAAGACAGTTAAGAGAATGAAAAGACAAGGCACAGACTAAGAGAAAATATTTGTAAAACATACATGACAAAGGATCATATACAAAATATACAAAGAATGTTTAAAACTCAACAATAAAAAAATCCAGTTAAATAATGGGCAAAACATCTGAACAGACACTTTATCAAAGAAGATATACAGATGGAAAATAGGTATACAGAAAGACTCAACATCACTTGTCATTAAAGAAATGCAGACTAAAACAACAGAGAGGTACTATCACACACCTAAAAAAATGGTTGAAATAAAAAAAACTGACAGTCTCAACTACTGGTGAGGATGTAGAGCAGCCAGAACTCTCACACAGTGATAGTTGGAATGCAAAATTGTACAACCACTTTGGAAGACAGACTGGAAGTTTCTTATAAATCTTAAACACAATCTTAACATACAGTCCAGCAATCTTGTTCCCGTATTTACCCAATAGTTTTGAAAACATGCTCACACAAAAACCTGAATGTGAATGTCTATAGCAGCTTTATTCATTATTGGCTCAAACTGGAAGCAATCAAGATGTTCTTCAAAGAGAATGGATATACAAATCGGAAACTGTGGTACATCCCTACAATGGAATATTATTTTGCAATAAAAAGAAATGAGCTTTCAAGGCACAAATAATGTATATTATTAAGTGAAAGCAACCAGTATGAAAAAGCTACTTACTATATGATTCGATTCATATGACATTCTAGAAAACACAAAATGACCCAGGCAATAAACAGATCATTGTTGCCCAGAGTTGCAGGTGGGGTTTGAATAGATGAAGCACAATAGAGGATATTTTAGGGCAGGAAAACTAGTCTGTATGACACCAAAATGGTGAATTAATGACACTATGCATGTCAAACGCATTGAATTTTACAGCACAAAGATTGAACCTTAAAAAAATTAAGTGGTCAGGAATTTCCAAGATGGAATGCAGACTGTGACAAAATAATCTAAATGCATTATAAATGTGTGAAATAACCAAACTTAAATGGGTAGTAACTCTGTAAATGAATGAAGATGGTAAGATTAAAAATGAATGAAACTGTACGTAAGCATTATGTTGTATTTGGTAAAGTGTTTTAATATGGGGGTATGACAATTCTGAAATCATTGTACATGAATACATATTAGAATTCAATAATGAAATAAACAGATGGCAGGTGTTAGGAGCCAGGTTTTTCACTGTTGGAGTGGGTAGTTTTTGACAAGTAGGGTGAGAAAGCTAGAATGATCCACATGTTAGTAGATTAGAGTTGAAGATAGTATGAACTCATGGTTAGCTTAATGCAGACACAAATGGATACATATAGAAATAGTTATTTCTATCTTGGATGGAATCCTGGCATAGAAAAAAGATATTAGGTAAAAAACTAAGGATATCTGAATAATGTATGAAGTTTAGTTAATAATAATGTATCAATATTAATTCATTAGCTGTGATTAATTACCATACTAATGTAATATGTTAATATTGGGAAAACTGGATATGGATTTTATAGGAAATAGTTGTACTATCATTGCAACTTATCTGTAAAAATAAAACTACTCTAAAATAAAAGTTTGTTCTTAAACTATTTAATCTCCACTTCAACCCACACATGTTATTATATACTTCCTGTTAGTAACAAAACTTCAAATTTTGGTGTATTCTTCCACTCATTTTTTTCATTTCATATAAATTTAAGCAAACATCAATGCTTAATTTTTTTGGGAAAAATGCATTTTGTATCTACAAATATATCGACTGTGAAATCTATTTTTATATACTAAACAATCTCATATTGTTTTCTTTTTTTTTTTTTTTTTTTTGCGGTGCGCGGGCGTCTCACTGTTGTGGCCTCTCCCGTTGCGGAGCACAGGCTCCGGACGCGCAAGCTCAGCGGCCATGGCTCACAGGCCCAGCCGCTCCACGGCATGTGGGATCTTCCCGGACCGGGGCACAAACCCGCTTCCCTTGCATCGGCAGGCGGACTCTCAACCACTGCGCCACCAGGGAAGCCCTTGTTTTCTTATATATGTTTAGGCATAGAGTTTTAGTGGATGCATTTCCAGCAGTCAAAACTTCATTAATTTTGATTCAAAATTCAAAAATTTTAGTAATTTGCCCTAAAAGTTACCCTGCTTCTGCATGATTTTCACTGATGCCTTGCTCATATTGGCAATTGTGCACTCACCATTTTCAAGATCTGAGATAGAGGTAACTCCCTCACTACTGCTTTATGCTCAAGAAAGTATAATTCTCCTGCATAACAGTAGGTTCTTCACCTGAGATACATTACTGAGAGTGTCAATCTATAATGACTGAGGGATCATCTACCTCCCTGACATAGTTGATACCATCATTATCTTGAAAGCAGTTTATATTTGGTGGTCAGAATATGTGATGGTATATTATACCATCATCAGCTGAAGAGAAAATCAAGGTGAAACATTTTGCTCAGTTAAATTTAAGTATTTATGTGATAATATATAGGAAAACCAAAAGTCAAAGAAATTACATAAATTTGTTATGAGAAATGAAACAGGATCATAGTCAAAGGTATGACTGACGCCTGACTCATGAGTGATAAGGAACAATGAAATTTATTAATGTGTAAAATATGGATTATCTATATGGTATAGTGAAGCAGTTAGTACTTAAATTTTCCTTAGATAGGAAAAGAAATATTATACAAAATAAATTAAAAAATACAAACTGCCTAAATATTTTAAGAAAAAAGATAAGGGAATTCTTAGATTATTTAATCTTCAATTAGCTCTAACATGCATAAATGATTCATTTACTTATGCCCCGTTAAAGAATTTTTACCACACTCATGCTTTCCCATTGAACAAAATCTAAATTTCTTAGCCAAGTTTTTTTTTAACACGTGATTAAAATTTTTCTCTGAAAATATTTCTCTGCTTGGATCCTGACCTTCCAGATATAGAGAAAAATATACTCCAAATAGAAGATTGTACAAAGTTACAGATCCCACTTTTAGGTGAATCTTCAGTCTATGGAATGAAAATGAAGAAATCATCCTCATAGATCCAAAAATCCAAGAGATACTGATAGCTTACACAATGCTTAATATATACTAATGTGTCATTTTGCCAGTATTTGCATCATTTTATTTATTTATTTTTGCCATTGTAATAGACACAGACACTGAATACATATGATTTCTAGTCCAAATTTCCTATCTTAAGTCCTGTGTTTACAGTTTTTTCCTAGTCAGTGGTTAACTGAGACTATGTTGAAAGTGGAATTTAGTTCATTAGGCTCTAAAGGGGTTCTTTGGGATGTTAAACACATTCTCTATCTTGACTGTGGTAGTAGATGACCCAATGCATACCTCTGTCAGAACTAATCAGCGCATTTTTGTGTGTAAATTTACTTCAATAAAGTTAATTTAAAAATTACAGAAATAGAACAGTCATGCCATAAAGTAACAATTATCATTAGCTATCTGATAAGCAGTAAGCACTTAGTTATATGCCATATAATTGATAAAAAAAATTTGTGCTTGTAGGTGCTGATGTATTCTTTCACGTGACTCTCTTAATTGTGAATTGGAGTATAATTTAAGGATAGACTAAAGCTTATAAAATAAGGGATCATCATTCATCTATTTTGTATATGTCTATTGTTTTTCTGTTTTTATTTAAAAATTTGTTGAAGTATAGTTGATTTACAATGTGTTAATTTCTACTGTACAGCAAAGTGATTCAGTTATACACATATATACATTCTTTTTCATATTCTTTTCCACTATGGTTTATCACAGGGTATTGAATATAGTTCCCTGTACTATATAGTAAGACTTTATAATAACTACATAATAGTTTGCATCTACTAATCCCAAACTCCCAATCCATCCCTCCCCTACCCCCACTCCCTGCAACCACAAGTCTGTTCTCTACCTCTGTGAGTCTGTTTATGCTTTGTAGATAAGTTCATTTGTATCCTTTTTTAGATTCCACATATAAGAGATATCATATGGTATTTGTCTTTCTCTTTCTGACTTACTTCACGTAGTATGATAATCTGTAGGGCCATTCACGTTGCTGCAAATGGCATTTCTTCATTCTTTTTTATGGCTGAGTAGTATTCCATTGTATATATATACCACATCTTCTTTTGTCTATTGTTAATTAATCTCTCTCTAGTTTCCAGGAATTGCCATCAATATACTTAATGAAATTCTATTGTTTTGATATTCTTTTTTCAAAATATGTCCTCTTATTAGATAAGCAGATAAAATGATGGTGACACATAGTATTGTTTTTGCTGACTTATAAAGCCAAACATATGGATGATGTATCCCACCGCCAAGTAAGTTTAGAAAATAATTGTTTAAATAATTTGCAAGAGAATTCTCTACTCTAGAACTTCTAGTCTTTAATATACTCATGTATTTCATGATTCATTAAAAGGAAAATATACTATGCATTGTTTACCACTTTTTGAAAACCATAGATTTTTGTATAATATTTTCTGGCCTTCTGTTTTATGAAATAAGTTTTGGGGAAAACTGATATGAATATTTCCATTTCCCCAAGGCACAGTCATGTTTCTATATATTTTTCATTACTGATGAGGAATGCAGTGAAATTCCCCAATGGCAATTTTTCTCTCCCACTTTAAACAGTACTCTTTGGTAAAAGAGAACAGAGTGCGCTAAGTGGTTTATCAGTCTTAGAGAGCACCCACTATGGCTTAATAAATGGTAGCTTATATCAGTTAAACTAGCTTGAATGCAAAGCCCCACCCCTGCTAACTATTCTCAAAAAAGTAACTGTTATATATAATACAAATTTTCCTTATAACTGAACTTCAGCCTTTCCCAATGTATGCAAGCAATAACCCTACAGCTTTTCATTTTTCTATAGGCATGGTTATCTCCTTGTTTCCTCTGAACCAAGACACAGAAACACTTTGTTGTTTTAGTTTATCATGATCAATAATTTTATATGCTCTTCTGGATACCTGTGTTTCTATCTAACTTTACTATATAATTATAAATACTTTCTAGAGCATTACTATTAGTAACAACTACTAATGAGGGAATTAGATATGACTAATGAGGTCTTTCTCCTTGTATTTATGCTCTTAGAGGACATTTTCCTCTTTTATGATGATATAGTTATATATTTCATTTTGGAAAATGTCTGCTTGAAATTTAGCTATGCAGGTTAACACGTTTCATGATCTTAGATGTGAAAATATGTATATATTTATTATATACATTATTCATATATAATATATTTATATTATATATAATGTTATATATAATATGCATATATATTTCATTATATATTTACTCATTACATGTATATACGATGAAATGAGGAAAAGAACAAGTATTACGTATTGTAGTCATAGGAGTAGGCCATAAGCAGGAAATAACTGATTTTGATGGTAAGAGTCAAATGGTTCTATCATCTCCCTGCATTAAAAAAAAAAGAAAAAGAAAAAGAGTTCATCTTCCTGCACAGTCAGTTATCCATTACTCTCCAGGTTCCTAAACAGAATGATATTGAAAAAAGAAAGAAAAAAGCCTAACCAATGATCAAAATATAGGTGCCTCAGTTTACCATATTTTCAGTAATAAGGTAAACGATGCAAAGTTGAATTTTTTGTTGGGTGTTTGAGATTAATATATATTGTGTTCTTTGATGGTGCTGCTGGACACTTGGTAACAATATGTCTTACATTTTCAGAAAAAGAAAAAAGGTCAAAATATCTCATTGCTATTTTGGGCACATTCAGATAGTATGCAGAAAGGTATTACTGGCTTAAGTTAATATTTGTATTTCTATAAAATGAACTATGTAGAAATAAATGATACATGCCTTTTATCTGTCTCCAAAAATTAATGTAAATTGGTCCTTTATCACCACACACTTGAGAATAAAACCATTTATACCATGTTAATGTATTTTTTCAATAAGAAGCTCTTTATATGTATTGTGTAGAAATATTCTCAAAATAATTTGTCTACTTAAATATGTTCCCATGAGCCTAAGTATAAACGTCTAGTTCTTTATTTATGAAAAGAAATGGATCTCCTTAACAGGAGATCCATTTCTTTTCATAAATAAAGAACTAGACGTTTATACTTAGGCTTAACTAATTATGATGTGACTGCAATTCTAAAATGCACAGTGTTATATTTATACATTTATGTGTATAGACATGTTTGCCTTCAAATACCTCATCCATGAATAAGCTAAATTTTAAAATAATACTAACATACAACAATAAATTATAATGTTAATGATTTTAAATAAAAGCTTTTTAATAAAACCTTTATCAAGGAAGGATGCAACAGGCTATAGAATCAACTTGCAGTAAGTTAAGCAAATAAAATTTGTTCTATAAGCAATACATTGTAGTATTATTTAAGACTGTATATTTTTATAATATTCTATGTGCCCATTGATATAAATATATTTGTTCTTATTTGTGTAACAATCCATCAAGATAAGTATTGTTAATATTGGTTTACAGAAGCAATGAAACTAAATTTTAAAAAGGATAAGTAGTTGTTCAAGGTTATAAAAGTCATGTTAGTGCAAGGAGGCAAAAATGTGGGGTATAACTATACTTCAGTTTAAAAAAAAATGTGAGGTATGCCTCATTCTTAAGTACATACAGGTTCCATTGTGTACCTTTTCATATTTTTCCTCTGTGGAATGTAGAGTGTTTACAACATGATATAATATTAATAAATGATATAATATTCTGTACCAGGCACGGTTCTAATTTTCTTCCATGTATTAGCTGATATAATCTCAGTAACAACCCTATGGATTAGGAACTATTATTACTTCCAATTTATGGATGAGAAAACTGATGGCTGGAGGAACTAACCTGAGGAACTTGCTTAAGTTCTTACAACAGTTAATTAATAGACTGGGGATTTTTCCCTGGCATCCTATACTTGAAAGTGAGTCTAGATAATATCACAACTCTGCTTCAGAATGATCTAGATGGGTATGAGGACTTTCGGCCCCCTTTTTTACCTGCTTCATACTACCAAGTGAGAATTTACACTTTGTAATGATTAATTTTGTTTCATCTTGGCCACATAAGGTCGCAAAGATAGTACAGATAATTACCTCATGTCCCTTACCCAGTTACCCATTGTTAACATATTACATTGGCACAGAAGATTTGTCGAAACTGAGAAACTGAAATTGGTAAATATTTCAGCTAGGTGGCAACTGCAAGACTTTGACAATGCCCTTCATCTATATATGCTCTAAACATGCATCCTATATATGGTACTCTTTTTCCCATAACCAGGATTTTGTGGTCAAGTAATCAAGATGCGGAAATGGGAGAAGAATCTTTCAGTATACTACTTGTGATCCACTAGCAAAAATTTTGTCTCTTGTCCTTGTGACTTTATGTTCTGCTGGTCTAGAGGTCTTAGTTCCAACGGGGGCAATGCTTCCAACAGTAGACACACAATAACTGAACTGGCAATTAAGAAAGCCACCTGGCCACTTTGGGCTCCTCATGCCTCTGAACCAAGAGAAGAATGGAGTTACAAATAATGGCTTGGGTGACTGATCCTGAATACTAAAAGGAAACTGGGCTGCTATTATACAGTGGAGGTAAGGAAGAGTATACCTGGAATAAAAGGGATCACTTAGAGCATCTCTTAGTACTACCATGTCCTGTAATTAAGGCAATGGAAAACTAAGGCAACCCAATCCAGGCAGGACTACTATTGAGCCAGACCCTTCAGTAATGAAGGTTTGGGTCACCCCAACAATCAAAGATCCATAACTGGCTGAGGTGCTTGTTGAAAACCAAGTGAATATGGAATGAGTAGTGGAATAAGGTAGTTATAAATACCAACTACAATGAGATGACCAATTGAGGAAATGAGGGATGTAATTCTGTAATTTTTATGAGTAGATTTTCCTTATTTCATTATGAATATGTGTGTATAATATATATTTCAAAAATTTTATTCCCTCTCTTGTCTACTTATCATTTAAATAAGATGTATTAATAATACTTAACTTTTTATCACATTATTTAAGTTACAGAATTGTAAAGAACAGTGAACATCACTCAAGGACTTTGCATCTGCTTCTGGGGAAAGGGTTAACAAGTTTTTGGTTGTATGCAGGATAGGTATGTCATGTTAGGTGGAAGTATGGCTCTGTTATTGTTTTCTTTTGGTGATTAAGTGTGTTTAAGGATATGTGTATGAATGCCAAGTTGACAAGGAGGGAATGGTGATGGTTAGTTTTATGTGTCAACTTGACTAACCTATAGTATCCAGTTATTCTATTAGACATTAATCTAGGTATTGTTGTGAAGGTATTTTGTGGATGTGGATACCATCTATAATCAGTTGACTTTAAGTAGATTATCTTCAATAATGGTGGACCTCATTCAATCAGTGGAAAGTCCTTAGAGAAAAACTGAAGTTTCCCTGAGGATAAAATATAACTGATTTTCCCCATTCAAGAAATCACAGGATAAGAGTATCCTCAGCTATTAAAATTCCTGAGACCTTGGTCAGGTTTGCAGCCTTTTCCTGATAATTTGGATCGATAGGAAATGAAATGTTTGAGAGGTAAAGGAAAGGAGCATGAGTGGAAACTACAATGAGGAAACTTTAAGCTTACTCTACCTTATTCATAATCTAGGAACACACCTAATTAGCCCAGGGGTCTTTGAATATACCTTCGGAAGGTATTGGCATACATTTGGATTAAACTCAGACTTTTCAAAATAAACCTTAATTTTTAGTAGAGAATTTCTTTGTCCTCAAGACTGCAATATCAGCTCTCAGCCAAAAGTTTCCAGCCTGCCCTGTGGTTTTGGATTTGCCAACCCCTAAACCTCAGCTCCTACAATCACATAAGTATACGTATGTCCCCTTCTGGCTCTGTTTCTATGACTCATTTACTCCCAGGTTGGAGACCAACACAACTAATTATGTCTCTTAGAAGAATCGTATCTTCCTTTTGACAAGTACTCAGCAAACAATAGAATGGTATGTCAATTATTATATTATTTCATGCTGAAACTGACTAAATAGCCTCTATATTTCTTAGGGAACTAATCATATCAATAATCTCAATAAACTTTTTAAACCACAGGCTGACAATTTCTTGTATTCATGCACCTTCAAGTAAATCAAAAATTGCCAATTACAAGCTATAATTCTCAGTTTTATTATCTTAAAGGTTGTAACAATGTAATATGTCTCAAATTGATTGCTATTAATAGTAGTAATATTGTTTGTAAAGTGCTTTAAAAGTCCGTTCCTTATGTGAGACATTATGGATTAATCTATACCAGTTACTATCATAAAGTAAAATTATATAAACAAACATACCAATATAGTACTACACAAAATAATACTTAATTGAATATTGCTGATGAAGTGTGATACACTTGAGCTGTATTCAGCAATGATTAAAATCAAATAGTTATAATAACAATAAAAAGACAACTTTTAAGATGCTCCAAAAACTGTTTTATAAATAGAGCTTCACACTAGTAACAACTTAATTATTTAAAGCTATGCAAGTAGATTAATTAGGAAAGAATATCAGGACATAAGTTGGTGTCAAAGAGAGTGACTGGAGACATGGGCTTTGAGTTGCCAAAAGACAACTGGCTAAAACTCAAAGGACTAATTAAAATTTCAGCCCCAAATAAAAATGGTACTACAGCAGAATATTAGTCAACCATGGCGAGACACTCCACAAACAAACATAGAAATACACAAGAAAATAGAGTGCCCTTGGCCTCATTGTTCTTCACTTAACAAAGAACAAAGTGTCCCTGAGAGAAATGTATTGACTAAACATGCCCCAACCTTTTCATAACTCAATCCTCTTAAGGTGTTAATCTACCAGAAAATAAATACATGTTTGTGCTTGTGAATGAATGTTAATGCTAATGAACATAGGGAAAATTGTAATTCCATGTGCTTTGCCTAAGCTTTCCTCTTAAAGGAGCTGTGCTTGTGGAAATCATTATTCACCAATCTGATTTGAAACTGAAAGATGGCAGATGGTCAGCTCATGTTTAATGCGATACTGACAGGTTATCTATCTGAGGAAAATGTTGTATTTCCTAATATTGTAAGACAAATTAAATATTTTTGAGAAGAGAATTTGAGAACAAAATTTATAGTTTTAATACACAGAATCATATAAAAATGGCCACAAACAATGGCCATGTCTTTCCATTTTATATAGCTTTCATAGTGCACATAATTCAAATGAGTACAATTCTTAAAAATAAGCAATCCACAAAATTTTTAAGAAAGATTTTGCATAAAGGGCTTAATTATGGTAAAATTTGGTGCTAAAAATCCACTAAGGGATTGAACATTGTGAAACTTAATCCAATTTAATAACATTACAATTAAAAATGTGACTGGGGATTTGGGAATCAAAAGAAAAAGGTATGATTAATGCATTTAGAGATTTTGATTATGATCAATGATCATATACCTGGTGGTTGAAGGTTATTTTCAATCAAGATATTATATGACACACAAACTTACATATAGATTTCTGATTTCATGTTCTCTGTTGAAAGATTATATCTTTTCTTCTCTGAGAGTATTCAGTATTGTTAAAATAAGCTGGGCGAAGAAAGAATGCAGATATGACCTGGTTAAGTAGAAGTTATATATAATGGTGATTTAGGTTTAACTTACTTTGTAAAAGAAAACACATTGTCATATATCATGGAATCTGCAATATTATCTAGCTTAAGACATATTAAATTAATTAACGTTAATGAAAGGAAAAAATGTAATTAGAATTGTAAATTGTCACAGATTTTTAATATCCATTATTATTTAATACAATTTTAAATGTAAAAAAAGAGCACCTTAGAATTGATAAAATACAATTTTTGTATCACAGATAAATTAGTTATAAATATTTATAAAGAAACATGAGTGTCATTGGGGCACATGAGCCACAATCACCTAACTGGAATATTTGTGTTTCTTTCCCTTTTTATTTTCTCTGAGTTAATACAACTTGACTTGTGTTAATGATGCCAAAGTTCCTAAGTGTTATGGGCTGAATTGTGTCTCCCCAAAAGATGTTGAAGTTCTAGATTCCCAGTACCTGAGTGTAAAATTTTCTTGAAATATCGTCTTTGTAGATGATCAAGTCAAGATGAGGTCATTAGTGTGGGCCCTAATCTAATATGACTTTTAATAAAATATTTTAATAAAAAGTTTTAATAAAAATTTAAAATAAATTTTAAATAAAAATTTTATAAAATTTATAAAATAAAAATTTCCCCTTACAAAGGGGAAATTTGGACACTTGAAACAGATGCACACAGGGAGAACTCTATGTGAAGATGAAGGCAATGATTGGAGTGATGTATCTACACATCAAAGAACGACAAAGACTCAGCAAATCACCAGAGTTAGAAAGACATGAAATAAATTCTCTCATACAGCTCTCAGAAGTAACCAACACTGCTGACACTTTGATTTCAGACTTCTATCCTCCAGAACTGTTAGACAATAAATTGTTTAGCCACCCAGTTTGTGGTGTTTTGTTATGGCTGCACTGGAAAATTAACAGACTAAGATAACTTAGAAATACTTTAGCAATATATGTTTGGTGCTATTGTTTGAATAACAGAGATAACAATTACAATTTGTTTCTTATTACTCCAGTTAGGAGAGTAACTTATTCAGAACCCAATACCTCCAGCGTTTTTATACATTGCCTGCTATTGACTGTTACTCTCCTCCTACAGCATGATTATGTGTTTTAAGTTATGAATAAAGGATCTGAGAAATTAATATTTACTACTACTAAGCAGGCAAATAAAAAATAAAAATCTAAAATCATGTTTCCTTAAATTGGCTAATATTTATCATAGTGAAAGTTTCCGTTAATGCCTCATGCTGCATATTGCAATAATTTTACTTATTTTAATATGTACGTGTCTCTGTGTATGCACAGAGTGTGTGTGTGAGTGTGTGTTTGTGTGTGTTTCTGTGTTGAGGAAGGTAGGGATTTTCAGGTTTCCTTCTACTGTATCTTTTTGTTTTGTTTTGGTTTGGTTTTGGTTTTCCTTTCCCTCACAGGGCCTACACTTCAGATCTTCATTAGTTGGTATTTAAAAAAAAATCACATGTTGACTAAATTAGTCAGAGTTAGATGATTTGTGCATCTTAAAAGAACAGCTGTGGCTTAAACTTAGCTTTTATCTGTTTACACATAGAGAGTATAAGGGAGGAAAGACTTTTCTGATAGGTTCTGAAACCTCCTAGGTTCTGTAGGGGAGGAAAAATAATTTTCCTTCTATCCTTCTGAGTTTTTTGGCTGAGACCTCTGTGATAAAGACAGGTTAACAAGAGAAAAACAAACAGCAGTTTGTTAACATGTATACCTCATGTATATATGGGAGATACCCAGGGAAAATGAGTAATTCAAAGAGACAGCTTAGAGTTCCAGCTTATAAAGCATCTTCAACAAAGAATAAATTTGTGGAGAAATGACAGGACAGAAGAAAGCAGTTTCAGATCTCCAAGTGTTGAGATAGAGGCTAGTTAATAAAGTTTGTTATGTAGATTCCTCTGGTGCCTTCTCCAGGCTGACAGTGTCTGATGGGGTGATTAACTTTTGTCCTTTCTGATAGAAGTGGGAAGAGGGACAGCTTTGAAAATGTATGTCCTGCTTTTAAGCAAATAGGGGAATGCAAGGAGGGTTTTTTTGTTTCTGTTTTTTTTTAATCTCCTCATAATAATTCCTATGTCAAAAATCACCTATTTCAGGGTGGCATATTCTACTACCTTCAATTCAATAGCTGAGTTTACAAAATAAGCAACAAGCAAATTAACAGAATGGATATACAAATTTATTATTTTTTAATATTGCATGCACAGGGAGTTTCACAGGAAAGAAAAAAATAAGTAAATACCCAAAAAAGTGGTGACATTTGAGAACTTACATATCATTTTAATAGGGGAAGGGAAGGGGGATATGGGAAACTTGAAAGTAAAAGAGGAGAGTAAAAGGTTTCATTGTAAAGATAACTTGGCCCTTTCTAAGGACTTTGTTTCTCTTTGTTTTGTGTTAGGGTAAAAGCTTTATAGTTTCCATCTGGGCCATGGCTTGGGCGAGGGCTCCAGAGTGGTTAAAAAGCTGCCTGGCGGCCGCAGGGAAACACTCAAACAGAAACCTTGACACCAGGGAAACGCAGAGGCGTGCCCCAAAGGCCACTGGGCTCTAGAGGCTCTTAGTCGCTTGCTGGTGAGCCTTTGTAATAGGCGCTCCCCCGCCCAGCCTGGAGCCAGCAGCCTGCAGAGGTTAGTCAATTGGTCGTCCATCTTCTAGATGAGTTTCACCCTCTCACCTAGGAAGTCGTTTTCCCGGACGTCACTGAGCCTGGGGTCTGTGCGGGCAGAATCCAGGACGCTGCAGATCCAAAGGGGCCTGGTTCAGCTTCTTTTCCAGGAGCAGGGCGGCTTCCATGGCGTCAGCGTTTTACCCCGCTCATCCTGGGACGGCTTCTATACTTTCTGGAAGATGTGGCCACCTCGCTGGTTTTCATTTTCGAGAGACGCTGCCGCCCTCAGGCTTCTGCTCAGCCAGCTTGGGAGAGTGGCCCGCGCCCTCCAGAGCCACGGAGTCGCGGTGGAAACGGAAGCCCAGAGAGAGGTAAGCGTAGGAGGCCCACAGATGCGGGCTGAGCAGGCGGTTGGCGGCCTCCATTCGGGGAATAATTCTGAGGAATCTGGGAGCTCTTGGTTGGTTAGCACCAAAGAGCTAAGCACAAAAACGGAGTTGCCTGGTGCCTGAGGCAGAGGAGGGCCGAGAAGATTGTCTCCGAGGTCGTGACTGGAAAGGAGGTAGGAGGCTGGAAGAAAGGAAGCCCCGGGGTCTGTTGCATCCTAACAGTGCTGAAGCAAGAGAGGCGTCCCAAATCTTAAGGACCCTCCAGGACGTTGCCTTTCTTTTTTTTTTCCCCTTCAGAACAAAGAGTTGTCTTACACTGTGGGTAAACTGGAGTCTGTGGGAAGTGGGGGAGAAGGTGGAAGTGTGATGTTGGAGAACCCTGAGGGTTGCCGGGAGGATGTGGAGGATCTGCCCTGTGGGCCAGGCCAGGCTGGGTAGAGGCTCACTTTTTGGAAAAGGTGAAGAGGCAGGGGCCAGATTTGCCACTTTCCACTCCTCTCACCCACCCCCCACGGCATTAAATGAACAAAAAGCAACTCTGTACAGCACAAAATATACAAGGAGGGCCTTCCCCCAACCCCTGGACTGTGCAGAGTGAGAGGGGCAGCTCTGGAGGACAGGGTTGGGGCCTCCAGCTTTTGACACCACCCCAGGCCCCTTCCCAACACCATGGGGCCAGAACTGGCAGCTCTGACCAGGAAACAAAATGCCAACTTCCTCTGAAATGTGTGTGGGACTCCTAGCTCAAAATTTTCCTCTTCTTCTCAGACCCCAGAGCTCTCTCAGGAACAACTGGCCTGAGCTTCTAGAATAGATGGGAGGTGTGATAGTTTGTGCTGAAGTTTTTCTGGGTGTGGTGCACACTTCTAGCCTTCTGTCCTGAGATTAGTCAGTCTTCCCCAGGTGGATGAAACTCCTGAGGAGGGGATTTAGGACAATTGAGTTCCCTCTGGAGGATCTGTTTTTAGTCAGATCAGGAGAGATAAGAGAAAGTCTCTCCTGACATTTACTGTATTTCAGATGCCTTCAGCTCAAAATGTTACCAACCAGGGTTCTTGGCCTTCCCCAATCAATAGAAATTGACTAGAGGCCAGACAAGATATTCAGGCACGGCTTTATTGGGGCCCCTGCTACAGCAGGGGGAGAACAAACAACAGGTTCCCTTGCTTGCTTGCTCCCTGAGGGGGGGCAAGCTTGTTCCTTACATGGGGTGAGGGTAGGGGTGTGTCCAGGGATCCATCGGGCCAGAGGGGCGGCTTAGGTGTTTTGCCCACCGCTTAGGTGGTGTTGTGTGCAGGGGGCATGCACAGTACCCTGTTTTTGCTTCAGGCTCTTCAAAAGTGGCAGTTGGGTTTTTTGGTCTCTTTGTATCTTTTGGGTCCAGAATTTGCCCCGACTGTTGCAGGTAGTTATTTTTAGTCCCACATAGCTTCTTTGTATGTTGCTGCTGGAGGAGAGGTGTTTCTAGGTGCAAGCATTGCAGCACTGCAGCAAAGGGGCCCAGGTCCCAGCCTGTCTCAAAAATAATCAATATATCAAAGTGGCATATTTGGGGATGGCAAGTCTTGACCTGCTTCTAAGTGATATAGTTCTAGAGAAAATATCAATGATACACTAAGTCAAAATCAACATATGAAAAATATCAAGAATGTTATGGAGGACCATTTATATAACTACTATCGTAATGCCAAAGTTTTTTTTAAAAAATTAACATCAATATTTTCAGAACCTATACCACAAATATCAGTATTTTGTTGCAAATAATTCATTTCAGAAATAAATTTGAAGCAGTGGAAAAATCCAGTCACATGCCCCCGTGATGAATTAAAGGATTACATTTCTAACTTTTTCCCTTGATAAGCACAATGGTATATGTTTATAATGCCTTAAACGTGTGCTATGTCAAAAATATGCTATAATTTGAGCTATATTTTTGAGCATTTAAATTTTGTTATGAAATTTAAAAACTGTTTCAAACTCTGTGGTATTTTTCAAAATTACAAATAATTAGCGTCCCATGATAACTGCTTTGGAGGGAGCTCTACTTCCAGAATAGCTGTGTGAGGAGCTCTGTCGTCCTCATCTCAGCAGAATAGCCATAACAGGTGAAAATTATAAGAGACATGACCATTTAAAGTTTCTGCAAATTCTCCTAAAAACATACAGAAAATTTTTTTTCAAAAAAGTCTAGATCACATGGCACTTGGGGTGCAGTTCTTCTCCCAGCTCCCGGTTAAGGAGGGTCGGCTGCCAGCATTTTTCAGACTACCCTACCACTGGCTATCTGGGGAAGGGTGGATTTGCAGAGGTTTAACTTCAGTCAGGTGCAGCTGATAAACTGAGGGCTCCTTTCTTCCATCCAGCCTAACTTTAGGGTGAGGGTGAGGCAGGTGGAACAGGATGAGAATAGTTTGGCCCCAATTTCCCTCTCCCCAGCTCTCTTACATTGCAGAGATTCCTGAAAGAGGCAGGTGGAGAAGATCAGAGGTAACCACCCCTATTGCACACCCTGTTTAAAGTGGAGCAGTCATTCCAAGGAAAGTGGGCCACTCTCCTCACCCCCAGCTCCATAGCAGAAATTCAGAGATTTTTTTTAACTCAGGAAGAGAGGCAAGCTGTAAGAACAGAGAACACCAAAGCTCTTCTCAGGGGAGCTATCTTTATTTGGGACATAGTTTGGGAAAGTTCTAGCCTAAGGATGCTATTTTAAAAAACAAAAAACACAGTGGAGATTTTGATGGTAACACATTAAGATAAAGCTGGTAGTTCCATGAAAGGAGCAAAATAAATCACAAGCCAGCTAATTTACCAAAGAGAACTAAGGAAAGGGACAGCTAAGAATTAGCTGACAGCTGGCAGATAGTGGAGCCTAATGGTTGGATGTGATACCAAAAGAAGCAGGGAGCATAACAGAAAGATCAGGGAGACAGAGAGCTCTGCTAAAACTTTACACTGTCATTCCATGAGTACTGTGTGCATGCATGAAACTGTACTCTCTGAGGTTTGACATCTTCAGAGGCTTTATACTGTGGGGGAAATAGATTTAGCTAATGTAGTCTATCCAAGTCAAGAAATAACAAACAAGCCCCAGAGAGAGGGGTATCAGTGTCCAGAGTCAGATGCCACCGTTGCAGCTGCTCCTATGAGATTTTTGACTTGCTCTTGCCACTGGGCTCTCACTGCTAATGCCAGTCCTTCAATGATGCCATCACACCATTAAAATACCATTGCTTCCATTATAAATAATTTCTGAACCCAGTTTTCACCTACCTACATTCTAAAGGTATTACAGTTGGCCAAACATGGTTTAAATAATTATTTGTAATATTTAAAAAAGATTTATTGATATTTCCCAAGCGATCAATTACCAAAGATAAATTTATCAATTTGAGGGTGAAGATATAGCAGAACATTATAAAATATTAAACATTACTCCCTCCCTTAAACAACATAACAAATACTTTATAAGCACTATTGATGATGCAGCAGCTCTCTTTTCATTAAAAAAATATATATATAATTCCAGTATTTAATTACAAAAACCCTAAAATGTTGCTAGCTACCACAGAATAAAGCAAATTGATGGCAAGTTCCCTAAAAACTTAAATGAAAAAAAGTTCCCTAAAAACTCAAAATTAAATGAGATTAGAATTTTTAAGTGTAACCTATAAGGCTCTAAAGCAAATGTCTGTATTATTAAAATAGAAATTATAAAATGATTGCTAGTAACTACTTATGACATTCAAAATTCAAACATTTTTTCCCTTATTATTTTTCCATCTTTCTAAACTGGAATGAATAAAATATTTTGAGTTTTTTTGTCATAAATATTTCATGTACAACTTTATTATTTGATAATTTTCTTTTAATTTTTTAAATGTCATCATAAATGTCATATAGAAACAAACTTTTGATTAAATGTATTTTCTTCTAGAAATTAATGAAAGCTTCAAGACTCATATTCCCAGGATTGTAATATTGATGAAACAGAAAATTTAGTCCCACAATATTAAAAAGGGGCATCAACTTGATTAATTCATTTTATAAAACTGAAAATATCTTCCAAGATTAAATATTATCTTTTCTGAGTTGAATTTTTATTTCAATTTCCATTGTGGATTTTTATCTATTAAATAGCCTTGACTCTCAGACTTTTTGGTTTTCTAGCCATCATTTTATGATCTTACAAATACGTATTAGTAAATTATAGTTTGGAAGTCTACAATGAGTAAAAGGGAAAACAAGTATTCTGTTTTCAGCTGTAACCTATTATGTATTTTTTTCTTGTTTTTTTTTAACATCTTTATTGGAGTATAATTGCTTTACAATGGTGTGTTGGTTCTGCTTTATAACAAAGTGAATAAGCTATACATATACATATATCCCCATATCTCTTCCCTCTTGCATCTCCCTCACTCCCACCCTCCCTATCCCACCTCTCTAGGTGGTCACAAAGCACCGAGCTAATATCCCTGTGCTATGCGGCTGCTTCCCACTAGCTATCTATTTTATGTTTGGTAGTGTATATATGTCCATGCCACTCTCTCACTTTGTCCCAGGTTACCCTTCCCCCTCCCCGTGTCCACAAGTCCTTTCTCTAGTAGGTCTGCATCTTTATTCCCGTCTTGCCCCTAGGTTCTTCATGACCATTTTTTTTTCCGGATTCCATATATATCTGTTAGCATATGGTATTTGTTTTTCTCTTTCTGACTTACTTCACTCTGTATGACAGTCTCTAGGTGCATCCAACTCACTACAAGTAACTCAGTTTCGTTCCTTTTTATGGCTAAGTAATATTCCATTGTATATATGTGCCACATCTTCTTTATCCATTCATCTGTCGATGGACACTTAGGTTGCTTCCATGTCCTGGCTATTGTAAATAGAGCTGCAATGAACATTTTGGTACTGACTCTTTTTGAATTATGGTTTTCTCAGGGTATATGCTCAGTAGTGGGATTGCTGGGTCATATGGGAGTTCTATTTTTAGTTTTTTAAGGAATCTCCATACTGTTCTCCATAGTGGCTGTCTCAGTTTACATTCCCACCAACAGTGCAAGAGGGTTCCTTTTTCTCCACACCCTCTCCAGCATTTACTGTTTGTAGATTTTTTGATGATGGCCATGCTGACCAGTGTGAGATGATATCTCATTGTAGTTTTGATTTGCATTTCTCTAATGATTAATAATGTTGAGCATTCTTTCATGTGTTTGTTGGCAATCTGTATATCTTCTTTGGAGAAATGTCTATTTAGGTCTTTCTGCCCATTTTTGGATTGGGTTGTTTGTTTTTTTGATATTGAGCTACATGAGCTGCTTGTAAATTTTGGAGAGTAAATCTTTGTCAGTTCCTTCATTAGCAAATATTTTCTCCCATTCTGAGGGTTGTCTTTTGGTCTTGTTTATGGTTTCCTTTGCTGTGCAAAAGCTTTGCAATTTCATTAGGTCCCATTTGTTTATTTTTGTTTTTATTTCCATTTCTCTAGGAGGTGGGTCAAAAAGGATCTTGCTGTGATTTATTTCATAGAGTGTTCTGCCTATGTTTTCCTCCAGGAGTTTGATGGTGTCTGGCCTTACATTGAGGTTTTTAATCCATTTTGAGTTTATTTTTGTGTATGGTGTTAGGGAGTGTTCTAATTTCATTCTTTTACATGTAGCTGTCCAGTTTTCCCAGCACCACTTATCGAAGAGGCTGTCTTTTCTCCACTGTATATTCTTGCCTCCTTTATCAAAGATAAGGTGGCCATATATGCATGGGTTTATCTCTAAGGTGGCCATATGTGTGTGGGTTTATCTCTGGGCTTTCTATCCTGTTCCATTGATCTATATTTCTGTTTCTGTGCCAGTGCCATACTGTCTTGATTACTGTAGCTTTGTAGTATAGTCTGAAGTCAGGGAACCTGATTCCTGCAGCTCCGTTTTTCTTTCTCAAGATTGCTTTGACTATTCAGGGTTCTTTGTGTTTCCATACAAATTGTGAAAATTTTTGTTCTAGTTCTGTGAAAAATGCCAGTGGTAGTTTGATAGGGATTGCATTGAATCTGTAGATTGCTTTGGGTAGTAGAGTCATTTTCACAATGTTGATTCTTCCAATCCAAGAACATGGTGTATCTCTCCATCTGTTTGTATCATCTTTAATTTCT
Organism: Pseudorca crassidens; assembly: GCF_039906515.1. Lineage (NCBI taxonomy): Eukaryota > Metazoa > Chordata > Mammalia > Artiodactyla > Delphinidae > Pseudorca > Pseudorca crassidens. Next base: position 91,788,602 of record NC_090297.1, read on the forward strand.
TTCATCAGTGTCTTATAATTTTCTGCATACAGGTCTTTTGTCTCCTTAGGTAGGTTTATTCCTAGATATTTTATTCTTTTTGTTGCAATGGTAAATGGGAGTGTTTTCTTAATTTCACTTTCAGATTTTTCCTCGTTAGTGTATAGGAATGCAAGCCCTATTATGTTTTTATAGCAAACGGCTAGTAGATTACAGTTTAAACTAGTCCTAACTGTCGATGAAAGATGTGTTCCATTCCTTGTAATATTGGCTTTGTTTGGTGTCAAAAGTACTAAGACAGCAAATTTTCAAGGCTTAATGTACCAGAAAGACAGAACTACCTTTGAAGTGGTTTTCAGAAGCCAAAAAGAACACCTACAGGACCTTGTACTATGTTCTTGGCTTGCACACCAAACACTGAGTAAAAGCTTTGATTTCTGCTGTTTCATTCCTCCTACAATAACAGCCCTTGCCACTATTAATATAAAAAGACTTCCAAAGTGAATCTATTAAAACTATATCATCTCACAACAGAAGTAACTTTTAAAAAGTTATAGTAGATTCTTTCTCATGGTTATTTCATAGGACTAGACTTTTGTTGTTTAAACAACTAGACCTTTGTTGTTTAAAGTAACAAGCTTCAAAGTACTTTATATTTTGGAAAGGACAGCGTATAATAGGTGCCCACCATGTGTAACAATGTGATCAAAATGAATTAAGATGATAAAGTGTTAGAAAAACATGATAGTATTTCATTTCTCACTTTCTTCTAGTTTTATTGAGATATAATTGACGTAACGTTGTACAAGTTTAAGGTGCACAACAGAAGGGTTTGATATATGTATATATTGCTCAATGATAGCCACAATTAGTTGCATTAACATCCATCGCCTCACGTAGTTACAAATTTTTTATCCTGTGATGAGAATTTTAAGGTCTACTCTCTCAGCAAATTTCAAATATACAACACAGTATTGTAAACTAGAACTTATAACTGGAAGTTTTTACCTCTTGAAAACTTTCACCCAATTCCCCCACCTTCTACCTCTGGTAACCACAAATCTGATCTCTGTTTCTGTGATTTTGAGTTTTTTAGATTCCACATATAAGTGATATTATACAATGTTTGTCTTTCTCTCTATGACTTATTTCACTTAGCATAATGCCCTCAAAGTCCTATTGTAAATAACGCTGCCATGAACGTGGGGGTGCACATATTTATTTGGATAGTGATTTTCTTTGCTTGGGTATATATCTAGAAGTAGAATTACTGGATCATATGCTAGATCCATTTTTGGAAGAGACTTGTGTTTAAATAAATATTGATAAAGAAAATGTCATAAGTCAAGAGAAATTAGTGGGAACCGTGGGAACTAGAGAATGCAGGTGCAATCCAAACTGTGAACAGTTTTCAGTATCAGCCCATTGTTCACTCGTGGCAATGTGGGCCCAGTGTTGACAGATTTTTCTTCTTTATTTTTCTCTTAAGAGAAACTGGCTTTGTGGAATTTTGTGTTGATTTACCAGTTCTTCAACCGTTAAATGATGGATCACTTTTTAACAATTTTTTAATGGTATGACACAAAACCACATGAGGGCCAAGTTGCTACCATGGATTAGCAATTTGTAATCTCTGGGTTATACACTTTAGACAGATAAAGCTGCTCTTTTGTTTATTTTTGTATTGAAGTATAGCCAATCTACAATATTGTGCTAGTTTCAGGTGTACAGAAAAGTGATTCGGTTTTATATCTATATCTATCTGTCTATATAGATATAGATATATAGATAGATTCTTTTTTAAATTAATTTTTATTGGGGTATATTTGCATTACAACATGTCAGTCTCTTGCTGTACAGCAAAGTGAATCAGTCATATGTATAGATATATCTACATTTTTATTTTATTTTATATTTTTAAATTTTTATTGGAGTATAGTTGCTTTATAATGTTTTGTTAGTTTCTATTGTACAGCAAATTGAGTCACCTATATGTATACATATATCCCCTCTTTTTTGGATTTCCTTCCCGTTTAGGTCACCACAGAGCACTGATTAGAGCTCCCTGTGCTCTACAGTAGGTTCTCATTAGTTATGTTTTATACATAGCAGTGTATATATGTCAATCCCAGTCTCCCAGTTCATCCTACCCCCCCACCCCCTTGGTGTCCATATGTTTGTTTTCTATGTCTGCGTATCTATTTCTGCTTTGCGCATGAGTTCGGCTGTATCATTTTTCTAGATTCCACATATAAGCGATATTATATGATATTTGTTTTTCTCTTTCTGACTTACTTCACTCTGTATGACAATCTCTAGGTTAATATATTCTTTTTTTTTAAATTTGTTTCCATTATAGATTGTTACAAGATATCGAACATAGTTCCCTGTGCTATATGGCAAATCCTTGTTGTCTATCCATTTTATGATTTTATGTATGGTAGTGTGTATCTGTCAATCCCATACTCCTAATTTATCTCTCTCCCACACCTCCTCCCCTTTGGTAACCATGAGTTTGTTGTCCATGTCTGTGAGTTTGTCTCTGTTTTGTAAGTAAGTTCATTTGTACAACTTTCTAGATTCCACATATAAGTGATGTCATAAGGTATTTGTCTTTCTCTTTTTGACTTACTTCGCTTAGTATGATAATCTCTAGGTCCATCCATGTTGCTGCAAAAGACATTATTTCATCCTTTCTTATGGCCAAGTAATATTCCATTGCATGTGTGCATATATATATATATATTTATATATATATATTTAAAGTTACTGTCTATTTATATATATATAAAGTTACTATCTAACATCCTTTTGTTTCAACTTGAAGTCCTTCAACTTGAAGGACTTCCTTTAGCATTTCTCATAGGGCAAATCTAGTTATAATGGACTCCCTCAGCTTTTGTTTATCAGGGAAAGTCTTAATTTTTCCTTCATTTTTGAGAGTTTCTTCTGGATACAGTATTCTCAGTTGACAGATTTTTTTCCCCAACATGATATATGTATATATCATCCTACTGCATTTCTGCTGAGAAATTGCTTATAATCTTATAGAAAATAGCTTTTATGTGATGAGTCACTTTTCTGTTGCTGCTTTCAAGATTCTGTATTTGATTTTGACAGTTTGATTATAATATTTCTTGGTGCCTAACTCTGGTTTATCCTTCTATAGTTAATATGGCTTTTGTATTTGTGTATTGAATTATTTCCTCAAATTTGGGACTTTTGGGCCATTATTTTGTCAAATATGCTCTCTACTCCTCTCTCTCTCTCTTTCCTTTTTTGGATTCCCATGCTATGTATATTGTTCCATCTAATAGTGTCCCATAAGTCCCTTGGGCTCTTTTCACTTTTCTTTATTATTTTTTTCTATTTGCTCCTCTGACTTGATGATTTCGAATGATCAGTCTCCAAATCCACTAATTTTCTCTTCTGTCTGATCAAGTCTGTTATTTAATACCTCTAATAAATTTTTAATTCATTTATTGTATCTTTTACTCCAGAATTTATCTTTTTTTATCATTTCCCTCTCTTTCTGATATTCTCCTTTTGTTCTTAAATCGTTGTACTAATTTTGTTTACTTGTCTGTCTCCTTTTTTGTTTTGGTCATTGAGTAAATTTAAGACAATGTTTTCAAGTCTTTGTCTAGCCTGAATTTCTTTAGGGTTAGTTTCTGGAGATTTATTGTTACTTTGAATGTTTCTGTTTTTTATGTACCTTGTGATTTTTGTTGAGATTTGGGAACTTGAAAAACTAGCCATTTCTCCCAGTTTTAATGGAATGGCTTTATGTAGAGGAACACCTTCACAGTCCCTGCCCATAATCTCATACCCCAAGTTTTCTGTGGAACTGCAGACTCCCTGCAGCTCCAACAATACCTTCCATTGCTTTCAGTAGCCTCTAGTCTGATATCCAAAATATGCCACCACTCTCATCAGTGTTATTAGTCAAGCAAGCAAGCAAGAAATCCCTCAATCAACCCCTTAAACAGGACAGAATGTTATAAGAAAGCTCCATCCTTTTCCTTCTGTCCCAAGGTAGAAGTTGAGATTTGAGCTGTTTGCTCCTAACCACACAGAGCTCTGTATCATGAAGGAGGTTGGGAAAGGGTTCCAAAATGCCACAAACTTCTTGCCAGTTTGAGTTCAGCTTCTTCTTTGTTGGGTGTTCACTTGTTTGGTGCAGCTTCTTAACTGTTTTCTAGAGTTCTCAGAAAACCATTTTGGTCTGTAAATTGTTGTTTATTCAGTGTCATCTTGCTGAACTTGAGGTCTGTAATGTTTTTGTTTAAACATATTTAAAATATGATTTTACATTTGTTCTTATGTAGTTCAGATTTTTGTCTTAAATAGAACCTTTAAAAGATTCTTTCAGCCTGTTTGTTGCTATCATTTAGAAATGCAAAATTTTATTTTTCCTATAATCTTGCTAAACTTATTAATTGTAATAATTTATCTACAGATTTTTTGAGGGAGTATTTCTATCTACAGACTCATAACATCTGTAAGCATTAAGATTTTTCTCTCTTTTTTTATTCCTTAGGCATTATTTCTTTTACTTTTTATACTATACTGACTGTGACCACTTTTAAATTTTTGAGGAGAAATAGTTATATGATACATCCTTGAATGATTTATCATCTCAAAGATAAAACTTTCAACATCTTACCATAAATTATGATGCTTGCTCTAGGCTTTTTATATTTAACACTAATTATAAGAAGGAAATCCTACCATGTTTCCTTTTTTTTTTTTGGTTTAGCATGAAGGATGTTACATTTTATAAAATACCTTATATGTATCTATTAGGAATGTGTTTCTTCTTTATCCTATTACTGTATAGCAAATTACTTTCATTTCTTGAATATACACAACTTGGTTTTGGTGTATTATACCTTTAATTTTTTAACAGACTTTTTACACTTAAAAATAGCTTATTGGGCTTCCCTGGTGGCGCGGTGGTTGAGAGTCCGCCTGCCGATACAGGGCACACGGGTTCGTGCCCCGGCCCGGGAAGATCCCACATGCCCCGGAGCGGCTAGGCCCGTGAGCCTTGGGTGCTGGGCCTGCGCGTCCGGAGCCTGTGCTCCGCAACGGGAGAGGCCACAGCAGTGAGAGGCCCACATACCGCAAAAAAAAAAAAAAAAAAAAAAAAAAAGCTTATTATTTTCCTTTCTTACAATGTTAATGTCAGGATTTTGTGTCAAGATTATGCTTGACCTCATAAAACAAGTAATTTTTCACTCATTTTTTATTTTTTTGTGTTTTTTAGTAATTTTACATAAGATAGTGTTATTTCATCAATAGAAGTTCAGTGCTACTGCTAAATTCATCACAGCAAAGAATATTTGGTGGGGGGATTTTTAAAATTTATTTGTTTTTATTTTTGGCTGTGTTGGGTCTTCATTGCTGCACACGGGCTTTCTCTAGTTGCGGCGAGCGGGGGCTACTCTTTGTTGTGGTGCGTGGGCTTTTCGTTGCAGTGGCTTCTGTTGTTGCAGAGCACGGGCTGTAGGTGCATGGGCTCCAGTAGTTGTGGCACATGGGCTCAGTAGTTGTGGCTTGTGGGCTTAGTTGCTCTGCAGCATGTAGGATCTTCCCGGGCCAGGGATCGAACCTGTGACCCCTGCATTGGCAGGCAGATTCTTAACCACTGCGCCACCAGGGAAGCCCGGTGAGGGGGATTTTTAACGTAGATTTAATTCTTTTAGTAGTTAAATTTTTAATCACATATTCTATTTCCAAATACATTCCATTCACTATTTCTTTTAAAATATAGTGATGTAAAGCTTCCTTATTCATCTTCTTTTTTTGTTTAGTATTTGTGATTCTCTCTTTCCTCTTAATTCTTTTAAGTTTTTATTTTGAAATCATTGTAGATTCACATATATTGGTAAGAAATAATACAGAGGGATCCTGCATATCCTTCACCCAGTTTACCCTAATTAATGGTAACATCTTGCAACTGGGATAATATTTTAAAAATAGATCATTGTGTTTTTATCGTCTGCATTTGTGTACACATTTTTGCCATTAACTCAAGGTCTTTACCTGTTTTGGAATTGGGGAGGAAGAAGTGGACAGAGGTAGAGAAGCCAGTAGCATTGTTAAGCTAGGAATGAAATAAAAAGAAGTAGTTCCTGACTTGACACTAACATCATAAATAGAACTTCCAAGCAAGACATAATCTTGAAAGTTTTTACCTAAAAAAATGGATTTACAGTTGACTGTTGAACACATGGGTTTGAACTGTGTGAGTCCACTTATATGTGGATATTTTTCAATAGTAAATACTATAGTACTACAAGGTCCTGGTTGGTTGAATCCTATGATACACAGATATGAAGGGCCAACCATAAGTAATATGCAGATTAAGCTTTGCATTTTTCAAGGGTCAACTGTACTAAAATTAATAATTATTATTAATATATTAGAATCAAATTTAATGACCTAACAAATATTTAATAAGAAAATTTCTCAAAATACAGAAAGTGGGAGGGAGCTGTTATGCCCTTTCTGGCCCAAGAAATTGTGGGGAAAAAGGAACAGAATTAGGGAAGACAGATTGATAAGTATATGCTTTCCACTCTCTTGCTTTTAGTTGAAAGAAAGTTTTAGATAAATTGAAGGGAACACAGAGAACAGGAGAGTTTTGCATCACCCTGTAACCTGGATCTACAAAGAAATAGCATTTTATTCTTAAAAGTAACATAGGATAGCTTCTTCATAGTTTGTCAAAGTAAATTTGGCAATATAGGATAATTGTGTATATGAAGGCAACTATTAAATCCTTTTCTGAAGTCACCATCAAATTCTCCTTTGGCATGAATTAGACCCCAAATTTCCCAGATACTTCCAATTGATGTTATAGAGATTCGTGGAATGAAAAGCACCAGAAGTGCCATGAGACCTGCTAAAATGAGGATTGAATTAGACTAAAAAAAGTGACTTGCTAGAACATGGGTAAGAGCTGATTAGCACATAGAACACATGACAGCTAAGGTGAGGCCAAATCAGCCACAGATTACATTAGACCTGGATAGAGATACAAGACCACAGATTTTACAATTTAGCAGTAAACCCCTGCAGAGGGCTTGTAATTGAGATCACTTATACATTAGTGTTTACCAGTTCACAGAGCTTATCACTCCAGTGACTCCACAAGAGGCCAGGCAACATGAGGAATCTGCTGAGGTTTTCTTTCTCTTATGCTGCTAATAGGACATAAAAATCAATATTCCACACCACCTTGGAGAGGCGCAGAGAGACAGAGATACAACTCTGAGAGAATAAACAGTACTAAGGTTAACCTTTAAAAAATAAACATATTTAATGGATTAGAGTAAAATTAAGTATCTTCACTGCCCCATGAGTAGACCTTAAAGATGAGATCAGATACACATAAAGGAACTTTTTATTTGCAGTTGTGGTGTATCATGTGTATATGTTTAATCCAGGTATGCACCTATTGCCCTCTATTTTCTCTTACTGCTCCGCAGCTCATATGTCCCCAGATAGTTTCTTCGCTTACTCCCTCATGTGCTAATTGTCTTTTTTTTTTTCTGGCTGGGCCTCGTGGCATGCAGGATCTTAGTTCCCCAACCAGGGATCGAGCCTGTGCCTCCTGCAGTGGAATCGTGGAGTCCTAACCACTGGACCCCCAGGGAATTCCCTCACTAATTGTTTTTTGACTTTTATTTGTACAGTACTTCTTCTTTGATCTTTACTTATACAAAGCATCATATATTCTTCAAAATCAAGGGCCTCTCTCCTCCACAAAGACTTCACTACTGACTTCAACCCATACAATTTTTCCACTTTTCTGAAATATTGTCTGTGGTTACTGTTACTTAGTTTAACATATAATTACAAAAAGCTTCATATATTTCACAGTTCTTTTTTCTCTCCCATCTATCTCATATAAAGTACACATAATAGTGCCTGGTACTTGGTAAGAAAACAATAAATTTTAGAAAGAAGTATTTTCTTATGAAAAGTAGTGTCCAGTGTCATGTCTTAGAGATTTTCTGGGTTTTCCATAGTGTCTAGTAGTCAGACTCCACCTAATTAAATAAATATTATTGTGTTTCATATATTTTCATAAGTTAATTTCTTTACCTAGTTTCACAGAATTTTGAGGAACTGTAAAATGTATAAAATGTGTGAAGTCTTTAAAACTAGGAATTGCTGCGCAAGACATCACAGGCTGTTAGATTTATTTACTGTCTTAACATTAGTGTCATCATTATGAACACTCAAAAGATTCATGCTATTAGATTACACAGCCATATTGTAAAATTATTCCTTTTAAAAATATTATGAAGTAAGCAAAGGAAAAAGTGATTAACAAATAATTAAAAACTTCAACCAATTAATAATTTTACTTTGTCAACTTGACACCAAAGTAGTTAATACAAGTTTTTACTGTATTGTCTGACTGATGTATAGTCAGGGTAATAAGTACTGTCTGGTTTCTTCTCTGTGTAACTGAGAAACTTACAACTGTGGTTAATTCACTGTTAACCTTGTGTGTTTCTGCACAGTTAATCATGAAGGCAGAGGAGATATGTGTGACTGAGAAGAGACAGAAAGGGAGGATAATGGAATTTATGATCCTTTAATAATGCATATTTCCCACATCATTCTTTCTCCTGTTTGCCTTATATTAGCACTGAAGAATAAAAGATATATATCATAGCTTTATAATATATACCACCTTTTAATACATATAAGCACAATAATATTAGTTTGTCATTTTATAATTTTATTTTTTACAAATGTTCTTATTTCTTTTACCCCATCTTCTAAGTCAGAGAATGTTTTTAAAGTGAAAAAAAAAAGAATATATGTCTTTTAAATTTAATCTTCAATCACCTCCCTTGTATGCAATAAAAAATTATGCAATAAAAATGTTTATTGACATGCTTTGAGATGAATCATATTCATTTTGGTTTTATTTCTAAATAATCACACTTTTTTTTCACAGACATATTCATAAGAGTGAATAATGTGTGCTTTCTATGGAATATAAGTTTGAACTCATTTATTATGCTGAAGAATTTATTATTTAATATCAGTTTAATTAAAAGTCAGAATGTTGATTTAGGTCACAAAGAAGGGATTTTAAATTAGATGCTGTTATAAAATGCAAGATAATTTCCTTTCAGTCAATATTTTTTATTTTTAACACTTTCTTCAGTTTCATAAGTGGTAGAGATATTGATTATACATATATTTTAATGATAAATAATTCTCTGCAAATAGAATACATATATCTATATCTGTATCTCTATCTATCTAATGTGTGTATCTATAGTTAGAAATTGCTCCCCCAAAGTGACACGCCACTATTAAGAGAAAAGATAAGACCTTAAAAATATTTTTTATAGTCGAAAAGGATATACTCTTTCATGGTATTTGTTAAACTCAATATGTCTCTTGCCATTTTAATAGAAAAATAGATTGATAATTAAAATAATCTCATTTTATGAGTTCCTTGTTTTTTTCCCTTTGGCAATGAGACCAAAATAGTTAAAATGTATTTTCTTAAAGAAGGACAATAAATATTATTTTAAGTGAATCTCAATATTTTAAATACATCCAAGACTGTTCTAGTTAAAGAGATGAGTTCATCATAGTTGTGCATGTTCATTTTCCTGTACAATAATTTCTTAAGAAATATGATTAGAATTTACCCAGCATAAATTATTTGTACTCATCTCATTACTTGCTACTTTTGGTGGCTGACAGGTCTCAATAAATCAACAGTTATGTAGCTCTAAATTTTCTAATATCTGATTGCATGTAAATGATTAATATATTCTGATTTATCTACAGTATTTAGATTAAGTATAAAATATCCTGATTAGATAGGTTTTATTAAAATAAGGCCAGAAATATTAATAAGAATGCTTAAATAAATGCATTTGGAAAGCATGCTCACTGACATATAAGAAGGATGTTTCTTCATATAAACGCAAATAGCAGAGAATTTTAAATGCCTTTTTGAAAAGCAGTATTAATAATCTGAGCTTCAATTTTTTACTTTTCACCTCTTGGGCTCATGCTTTTTATTGAGAATACAGATTTGATTTGAGAAACCAAGAATTAATGCAATTGTGAAGAATGTAGAGCTCTTTTATTGTTTTTATTTTTTAATGTAAAAATATATTTTTTTATTTTTTATTTTTTATTATGTAAAAACCAAATATCTTGGAAAAACAGGAGAGGATGAGTTCCCACATAATATTTTGCTGGTAGTATGAAGTATTACCTGACCAAATTTGAATTATGTATTAGAAGCCTTTATTTAACTCTCAAACAATTCATTTTAACTACCTGGTCAAGACTTTGCCCTAGAAGTAATGCTAGAAATAATCAGACATACAAGCTAAGGTTTGTTTTCAAGGCTGATCATCAGACTGTTATTTATGAGAATGAAAATTCTGGAGGAAACAAAATAGCAAACAATATAGAATTAAAAAAACATTCATACAATATTTAAAGGTTACTTTCCATTTACAGTTACTACAAAATATTGGCTACATTCCCTGTGTTGTACAATACATCCTTGAGCCTTACACTCAATAGTTTGTACTTCCCACTTCCCTGCCCTATATTACCCTTCCCCACCCTCCCACTGGTAACCACTAGTTTGTTCTCTCTGAGTCTGCTTCTATTTTATTATATTCACATAAATGCATATATACATATGCATATATATATATACACACACACACACACGCATTGATGAAAATAATTCTTAGAAAGAAATATACAAACTATTAGTAGCAGAATTAAGGTTACTTTTTAAAATTAAATTTAATGTACAAATATATTAAGTACACATTGTGAGTTCCACAGTGCTCATAAACTTATCCCATATTCTCTACTCTCTCCTCTTATAGCTCAATTTACAGATATTGAAAAAGGCTACATCAAAAATGGTCACAGTTTTAAATTCAAGTAGTAAACAATCATACTCTTAACCTACAAATTGAGGTTAAAGAAACTTTGTAAAATATGAAAATATAATAAGACTTATGTGGTGGGGCGTTTTAATTTGAATATGAGATATCAACTGCGTGGATGCAGTGTTTAGAAAGAAAAATTATAGGGCTAGCCAGTCAGAAATTAATTGATGAAGAAATTCATAGAAGAATACTTACCATAAAGAATAGATGAACTGAGGTACAAATAAAAACTTTGGCCTTGATGGGGAGAAATGATTCTAACTTTGTTCTTGAAGGTGTACACTGGACCAGAGAATGGAATGTAAAGCTTCTCATCAGCACATGATGAAACACAATTGAAAAATGCTGACTTCCTGAGTTGTTATGGAGAAGGTGTCAGATAAGGTAAATTCCAAAAAAACAGATCTTGTATTTAATTATTTGTTATATATAAAGATTTCATATATCTACAATTATACATTTTATACTTTTTCAGTTTGTTTCTTATTTCCAATTATGCTCAATCAGTTTGTTTTTATTTGTTTGTTTCTTATTTCCAATTATTTCCAGTTTGTTTCTTATTTCCAATTATGCTCAATTCAGTTTGTTTCTTATTTCCAATTATGCTCAATCCAAAATAAGGTATCTGAAAAATGTGGAGATATATATATATATATTTATATATAAATATTTATATATATATATTTATATATAAATATTTATATATATATAAATTAATGTAATCTTTGATCATAACATTATTCACAAAATAATTCATATAGCATTATTCACAAAAGAGTAGAGGGAGTCATAGGAACAGTTTTGTGAGGAAGATTTAAGATTATAAGAGATGTTTTCTATTTCTTCTGATTCTTTCTTTTAATGGTACACAAAAGAAGACTGAATACATAAAATGTGCTGAGAAGAAAATCACTAAAATCTTTTTTAAAAAGTTTTCCACAAATACACTACTCCTGTTTCTCAGCATAGGTGACTTTATGCTCATTTAGTCATCTCTACAATCACTCTTTTTGCTAAACATTTGTGTTTTTCTATCTTCTTTTTCTTTGGAGAAACTATCCAGAGGGAGCCCAGATGTTGGACTTAAAAGAAAATAAAAGCACCTATTATAAATATGTTCTCAAAATATGAGTACTATAGCACTCATATAATACAAAGTATCATAGATATATTCAAAGAAACCATATTTAATATTTAAAGGAAAGTTTTATGCATTGAGTCAAAAAATTAATAATATCAGCAAAAGATAAAAGAATTATATTAAAAAATGAAAATTCTAAAATTGAAAGTTCAATAACTAAAATAAAAAATTGACTATGGGGCTTCCCTGGTGGTGCAGTGGTTAAGAATCTGCCTGCCAATGCAGGGGACACGGGTTCAAGCCCTGGTCCGGGAAGATCCACATGCCACAGAGCAACTAAGCCCGTATGCCACAACTACTGAGGCTGTGCTCTAGAGCCCGCAAGCCACAACTACTGAAGCCTGCGCACCTAGAGCCTGAGCTCTGCAACAAGAGAAGCCACCACAATGAGAAGCCTGTGCACCGCAACAAAGAGTAGCCCCCGCTCACCACAACTAGAGAAAGCTGTACGCAGCAACAAAGACCCAATGTGGCCCAAAATAAATAATAAATAAATTTATTAAAAAAAATATTGACTATAGGTGCTCACCAGCACATTACAGGTGGCAGAAGGAACAATTGGTAAACTTGAAAACAGGTCAAAAGAGATTATCCAATCTGAAGAACAGTAAAATTTAAGATAGTTTCTCAGAGAACTGTTGTCCACATGGCAAAGCACACATAATGGATAGACCAGAGAAGAGAGAAAGAGAGGTACTGAAAAATATTTCAAGACGTAAGGACTGAAAACTTTCTAAATTCAAAGAAAACATTAATCTACACATCTAAGAACGTCAACAAACACCACAGAGAATAAACATAAGAGATTCACAACTAGACAGCACAAACTGTTGAGAGCCAAAGACAAAGAGAAAATCTTGAAAGCAAGAAGAGCAAAACAATTCATTATGTGTAGCAAACCACAGTAAGATTAGCAGCCGAATTCTCATCAGACATATTGCGGAACTCCTCTGAGGCCTCATATTAGTAAATAGTAAAGCAGATGTACAGATTTTGTGGCCATCATTTAGACTAGATAAATACCATTTTTCCAGAGTTCAGTCAGTGTCAGAAACTGCCTTACTTTCTTGGTCTCTGGAACCAAGTCTTTAGAAGAAGACTGACTTGCCTGGATCTGAGTGTAAGCCAGAACTTGAGGAAATAGACAATCCAAAGATTAAGTGAGAATACCAAGGTTGGTAGCCTAAAGGAACTAATATAAACAATTTGGTTTCAGATATAGCTGGTGAGCCAGAGTAGCAGGGCATGGAAGAAATAATAGGCAGAAACCTGTTCCAGTTATTAGAATAGATGAATGAGAAGATCATTTGGAAAGACCTGGAAGTAGCATAAATGCCCCATGATTAGATATATATATATTTTTTTTACTAAAGGACAATGCACAGTACACAATGCACATATGCTGGATCATTTCAGTGGTCAGAGTTGTAGTGGTAACAATGACCTAATCCTTTACTACTAGTAAATAAAGGGGAATTTTCTTAAAAGACTGGCATTTCAGCAGAGAGTAGAGAAGAATATGAAGGGTAAAATAAATATAATCATCAAAAGACTGGCATGTGCTGTGATGTTATTAAATATCATATTAAATATGTGCTGTGATGTTATTAAATAAATATTAAAAAGTGTAAGAAGTCTTTTAAAATGTTGAATATTACAAGGTAACTGCCAAGAAAGCAAAGTGCTAGGAATATAATCCAGAATTTAAAGGGAAAGTTTTGAAAGAGTATGAGCAAATGTAGACCCACAGTAGACATATTTCTGACTCAAGAAATTTGGGAAGACTTAAACCAATTTTGAAAGATCTACTGGAAAAGATTTGGGGTTTTTAGGTAAATACTTTCATAGGTCATAAAGATGTAGGGAGTGAAATAATTTGATGGCAGAAAATTATGAAAGAAATAGAAGGGGTTTAGGACAGATTCAGGAATGAAGACCAACATGAAGGGCATTTTAAATTCCTACACAAGAAGGGAAGCAGTGTAGACTACACAGTTTTTTGTTTTAGATTCCATATATATGCGTTAGCATACGGTATTTGTTTTTCTCTTTCTGACTTAGTTCACTCTGTATGACAGACTGTAGATCTCTCCACCTCACTACAAATAACTCAATTTCATTTCTTTTTATGGCTGAGTAATATTCCATTGTATGTATGTGCCACATCTTCTTTATCCATTCATCTGTTGATGGATATTTAGGTTGGTTCCATGTCCTGGGTATTGCAAATAGCTGCAATGAACATTGGACTACACAGTTCTTTAAGACTTTTTAGGAAAGGAGTAAAGAAACAAAAATTTGACTGTTTATTAAAAGACATGTATGCACTCTAATATAAAAATAACTAACTAGCTGTATTAATGTGAATATTTTTGGATTATATGGAAATGTATTTCTTGAAAATAAGAAATTTGAGGTAGTAGAATTCATTTGTCCTCTACCATTACAATTTGTAATACATCCCAAAACTTGCAGTAATGGCTGGAAATTTGCCTCTCCACCTTACTATTATTTAAATGTACATTGGCCAGTAGGTAAACTGTGGACATTCACTTAGAGTCCACATTAGAATAATCCCAAATTGTATTATTTGACCTAGAAGTTTTAAATATATCATTAGAGTGGACTTGTACTTTTACAGTTGTGATGGGTAAGCAGGTAGAAGATTTCTGTCAAATCAAAATCATTCTATAGACATATTCTGTCTGTGACACATGCAAAGCTCAAGTGTCAGATCTGGGTCTTGAACATTGAGATGTACACTTTGCATTTTCACCATCTCATTATTTTGACAGGGTGTCTGGGAGAGCTGGGATATACTAGCTGTAATAGGAGTTGTGAATGTTGGCAGTGTAAGCACCCAAACACATAACTCCAGAAAACTTTCTTGGATCATAATAGTCTAAGAATTCTAGCAGGTTATGACTCATCAATTAGAGAGTTTGCCTTATAAGTAAGGAAAATAAGGCACCAGTGTAATATTGCTATTTTGGGTGGATCTTACTGTAAGCCTTATGGCTACTCATAAATATTTATGTGTGTGTGTGTGTGTGTATATATATATATATATATATATATATATATTCATGTGTCAAATATAAATGTAGGTAATTACTAGAGCAAGCTTGACATTGAATAGTTGAACTCCTGTGAGAACACTGTGGTTCTTTTAGACTTCAGCCCCATGGTAACTGACATTTTGCCTCCATTTTATTTGCTGCAAACAATGTGGGGACTCTTAAAATTGTGCGGTAATGAATTCCCTTTGGTTTCTCTCTCTTCCCCATGTATGCCTCCCATGCTTTTCCTGTTGCTTCCTGACTAGTCTCCAGATGCCAGTGGCCAAGTTTTAGCTCCCTTGCCCTTCTTCTTCGAAGACGGCTCCATCCAAGCTAGCCTTCTGCAATCAGCCTTATTTCCTGATACCGTCTTCTCACGAGAATATAATTTTAATTCCTTATCTTAACTAAGATTCATGTAATTAAACATGTCTGCATGTTAAATAAAATGAAGGCCAGTCACACTCATTTACGTAAGACCAACCTCACCAAAATAATCACAGTGAGGAAGGTGTGTATTCATGGAAGGAATTAATATCTTTATAGAAGCATTTCAGGTCACAAGGCAGGCAATCCATGGAGATAGTGTGATCTGCGTTTGTGCAGATGGTGGGGGAAGTCTGTGCCTCACTTTTTTACCCATGTATGCCAGCACCTGTTTCATGTAGTACTAAAATATTCCATGGCTTAAGTATGACAATCCCAATTTTGGAATAGCACTGTGTTGCCTTTACTGTACTGCTGAGATTTTTTCTTTGTTCTGTGTTCTTGGAAAAGTCTCCAGGGCTTATAGTCCTCTCTTTGCAAAGCCTCTTCTCCACTTTCCCAAGAGTAGGCACATTGGCTTCTTCTGTTTTGTGATCCAGCTCTTAGCAGGGTGCAGGCTTCAGGGTGTGCTCCATAAATACCTGCTCAATGAAGAAATTTAGCTGAGTGACTGACATATTTACTTACAAGGACTTTTTAAAACCTCTGAAGAAAACGTGTATAACTTTGTCAGGAGCTCAGCTGAGCTGGAAAGAGCTAAATTCTCAGGTATTCAAGTAGCTGATCAAAGCAACAAACCCCAAATGAAAGTAACTATCAAACCTTTAATAACTTACTAGATGGTATATGCAAGATGCTAAAACCAGAGTTTGTGCCTACTAGATCTGATCATTACCCCCTGCCCAAGAACACAGGAGGTTCCCCAGGTGAGGGGCAGGTGCATTAGCACCTCACTGTCCAGGGAACTCTGAACCATGACTCCTGTAGTTTTATGGACCCTGGGGCAGGGGTAAGGAGACTCTAGAGGCTAGGAGGGGAAAACTGACTGAGTACTAAGTCAGAGAAGGGAAGAAATGTATCTTCAACACTTCCCCCTCCTCCCCCACCTCATAAAGGTGCCTGTGGAGGCCCCAATAAATAGACCTAGGAATTAAAGTGCCTAGGCTAAAAATGCAGGTTATGTGTACAGGGTGCAGGCGGAACCTGCGCAGGCTCGCAGGGCCAACTAAGGGACGACTGTATGTACAAATACACAGAGGGCCCTGAATCCTTGATTGCAAGTCTCGTGAGACTCTAATCCACTCACTGTGCACCACATCTGACATTGGGATGTGCAGCTTTTCCTCATGAAGCCCATCAGGGAAAGTCTTTGTGGTAGTCTATGGTCAGGCCTAGAAAACCACACATAGATTTTTAACCAGTATTCAGGTTCCTCAAACTTAAAGTGTATTATTAAAAATCTGCATAAATGCTTTAGGGGTTGTTTGGGGGGGGCTTTCTTTAACCTTTCTTCTCTGTAGAGAAAATTATAAAACATTTCATTGACTATGAACATTTTTCTCTACCAGTATACAAGGAAGATGACATATATTTTAAATAAACAATGTACGTGTTTCTTTCTGAAACGGCTCACATAAATAGCATCCACAGTCTTATACGTTATTTTAAGGAAACAAGGAAAATCTCGTTTTATGGAATTGCAACACTGAGGATTCTGTAGCAAGCCATTTTCTCTTTTAATGGTCCTTATTTATGCCAAAACACATGCAGTGTTTATTTATCTAGGCATGACACCTCTCATAATCTCTCTTCTCCCTAATTTTGAAAATGAAATATAACATCTTTTCTTTACAAGTTAATTGTGTAGAAAAAATGGTACTACATTCCTGAAGACTAGAAAAGAGCATTTAGGGAGACACGTACTGCTTTAAATATTTTGAAGAGCATCTGGAATAATCTCAGGCTTAGTCACTCTTCACAGTTTTCTAACTCTCAGGATGATGCGCAGTATACATCTAATAAATAGTCACGAATGCATAAATGAATGAATGAGCTCCTTCGTCTTGCTGGTTTTGGTGCCCATTATGAATCTCTCCAGGGAACGACTTTGCACTGGCATCCACTGCTGTTATCATATAATTCTGCATGCTCTTCTCATTCTCTGCTCTGGTTGTAGTTGCAAGTATTAATACAATATCCTGTGTAAAAGAGGAAAGAGACTTGGCAATTATACAAAAAGCTAGTATGTAGCACACAGACTGTTTCCACATAGGAAGAAACTTATATTTGTTAAAACATATAGAGGAAGATGGCTCTAGAGCTGAATTTCAGCTGTATCATTTCAGTTTTACTGCACAGGGAACTGAAAAAAGAATAAAAACCCACATAATTCTTTTTCTCAAATGTGTTTGGGATGATTAAATAAATAGTAGCAGAATTCCTGGTGAAGTTAGAATTATATCTACTAAAGTGTGGCACAGACACACTCTAGTCAAAAACCTCAGTATGTACAGCAAGGTGATGGTAGTTAATAACACTGGATTGTATACTTGAAATTTGCTAAGAGAGTAGATCCTTTTTTTTTTAATAGTGCTAAAATCTTTTTCTTTTTTTTTTAACATCTTTATTGGGGTACAATTGCTTTACAATGGTGTGTCAGTTTCTGCTCTACAACAAAGTGAATCAGTTATACATATACATATGTTCCCATATCTCTTCCCTCTTGCGTCTCCCTCCCTCCCACCCTCCCTATCCCACCCCTCCAGGCGGTCACAAAGCACAGAGCTGATCTCCCTGTGCTATGCGGCTGCTTCCCACTAGCTATCTACCTTACCTTTGGTAGTGTATATATGTCCATGCCTCACTGTCGCTTTGTCACACCTCACCCTTCCCCCTCCCCATTTCCTCAAGTCCGTTCTCCAGTAGGTCTGTGTCTTTATTCCTGTCTTACCCCTGGGTTCTTCATGACATTTTTTTTTTCTTAAATTCCATATATATGTGTTAGCATACGGTATTTGTCTTTAAGAAAGTAGATCTTAAGCATATTCACCAGAAAAAAAAAAAAAGAAACTACGTGTGGTAATGGATATATTAATTGACTTATTTGTGGTAATCATTTCACAATGCATACATGGTATATCCAATTATCACATATACATGTTAAACGTATACAATTTTATTTGTTAATTAACCTCAATAATGCCAGAAAAAATAATAAGGGAAACTTAGTGTGGACTATATGGGAACTTTCCTGCTTCCACTTCTATGCTGATTCTCCTGATGTTATAGGTGTTGAGTTCCATGGGGGAAAATGGCACAGGTTGAGGCGGCACTTCCTTTGGTTTTAGACTCTTGCTTATACCAATTGCAGTTAGTGATTAAAGGCTTAACTCTAATTTTTGGCTTGTTGCTTTAATTGGTCGCTCTGATACCTAGCAGCTCGGCTCTTCCAGCTCAGCTGAGTGCCTGACAATAATCACAGGTATATCGAAAACCTCTTTTGTGCAAAGTCAAAACTATTTTATCTCATTTAATACTCACACCCTCCTGCACAATAAGATGTACCTTTCCATATTGTTTTACAGTTGAATCTACTTAACACCACAGAATGCCTAAAGATTCAGGGTACCTGAATAATATTTGAGGTCCTGGTTTTGAGGCTGTGTCTGTGTTATCGTACCCTCCCTAAGTTTTAGCCTTAATCCCAGGCAGTGGTCACAGCTTTGTTCAGCCTTATTTCATAGGTAAGAAGTCCTATCCCAATTTCTTGCAGTGAGCCTGCATGACATGTTAAACATTTCTTATTCCTTTTATTAAGGCATCTAGTTCTTGGCTACCTCTGTTTGCTTTTGGGCCATCAGCTCAACAGCTTTAAGTTTCATTTCAACTTATTTGTATTCCTTTCTGGTTTTGGTGGAAGTGTTTTTCTTGATTTTGAAAATGGAAATTTTTTTTTTTTTTTTTTTTTTTTTGTGGTACGCGGGCCTCTCACTGTTGTGGCCTCTCCCGTTGCGGAGCACAGGCTCCAGACGCGCAGGCTCAGCGGCCATGGCTCACAGGCCCAGCCTCTCCGCGGCACGTGGGATCTTCCCGGACCGGGGCACAAACCCGTGTCCCTTGCATCGGCAGGCGGACTCTCAACCACTGCGCCACCAGGGAAGCCCCTGGATATGTCTTTTTAATTTTCTTTTATGTATTTGTTTTCCATTGGAATGTATTTATAGTTATTGGTCAGTAATTTTTTTCTATCCTTTTATATTTAATAGTGATTATTTTTTAACTATAGTTATCAGAAATACAACCTCTATATAATTGAAGTTTTGTTGAGAATTAAAAGCAACCAGTGGATTTTACACATAATTTTTAATGAAGAATAATTGACCAATATTTTTTAACTAAAACAGTTGCATCTTTATTCTGATTACATGACTATAAATGTCAATTTTCTGCATTACTTACCTACATTTTTTCTAGTCCCACCCGCCTACATTTCAAGTAAATTAATGTAATATTTATAAACGCTGTTATTATTCAAATACATCTTTCTAGATTTTATAACTTTAAGAGTTTGATAACAAAACAAGAGTCTTTGGAGAAAATATGGAATTTTAGAATACAATGGACCTTCTTATGCATTGTTTTATCTAATTTCTGCTCATTCTGTTAATTCTCATATTCTTAGAGTACATTATTCTCTACTACACTTCAATTAAGTGCATCCCAACTAAATTTGAGTATATATAAGCACATAATTAGAAAAAATAAGTAAACACTATCTTTAAATTATAATGCTATACATTATTTTAAATCCCCAGATAGATGAAACTGCATATATAAAGGATTGTGGCGCTAATGGTTTTTTAACTCAAAATTCTTGAATATCAGTTTTTGAGAATATTTAAACAGATAATAATAAAAATAAATTAACCTTTAAAAAATTTTAAGGCACTGTTCTCAGTGAAAGAAGTCAGACATAAAAGAATACATATTATATGATTTCACTTATATGAACTAACCAGAAAAGACAAATCTACAGAGATAGAAAAATAGAGTAATAGTTACCTAGGGAGAGGGGTGGGCACAAATTTTCTTTTTAGGATATGCGAATGTTTCAAAATTTGATCTTGGTAAAATGTAGTGATGGTTTTAGAATTCTTTAAATAGACTAAATTCATTGAGTTTTCAAAACATGGTTATTTTGATAGAAAAATTTGATATAAAATAGTTTGACCAAAAAAAAAAAAAAAAAAAACATGATCTGTGGCTTTAAAGTCAGAGTTAGGTTTACGTCATAGCTTCATCATTCATTGGCTATCTGACTTTGAACAACTTATTTAACTTCTCTGCGCCTTAGTTTTTCTCTATGAAGTGGGGTAATAGTACCTACTCCACAGTGTTGAATTAGAGTTAACTGAGATAAGGTAGGTAAAACATGTAGCATATTTTCGAGCAAATAGTAAGGATTTAGTTAATGGGACAAGATCTGCTTGAGATATTTTGGCATGTCTTGCTGTAGGAAAATAAAATTGGCCTCTTGGACCCACATCAAATTTTTTTTTTCTGTAGCAAACA
The DNA here is from genome assembly GCF_039906515.1 of Pseudorca crassidens. Taxonomy (NCBI): domain Eukaryota; kingdom Metazoa; phylum Chordata; class Mammalia; order Artiodactyla; family Delphinidae; genus Pseudorca; species Pseudorca crassidens. The sequence goes on from NC_090297.1 coordinate 91,809,589, forward strand.
TGGGGAACTAGAACTACCCTGTCCCCACCATGAAATCTTGCATAATGTATTTCTCATTCAAGTGCCAGCATTATTTTCTCAGTTAAAAATTTTTTTTCTGCCTCTTTAAGATCAAAATTGCACACAGATTTGAATATTAACATAAGGAAGGTTGGGATTTAATGTTCTTTGTTGCTGTTGTTGATGTCTTAGTTACAGAAAGGAGACAGCAGTAGTATCCCATTAAAACTTGACTGTGATTTGATTTGTTCAATACCTCTACACACCTCTTTGTGAATACATTTGATGTAAGGGTACCATGAGAAATGAAAAGTGCTGAGGCTCTAATTTAAAAATTTTGTTTCTCTTGGGCTAATAGGCACCACAGTTAATTTCAACTACTGGCAGTAAACAACTCCAATGTGAGGGCTATTAAACTGCAATCATTTTAGCAAAGCTTCCTGGGTGACAGAGCCTATGGCTCCAGCAACTCACTGAAAAGACTGAAGCCACAAATACTAAGAAAGTCTAACTGAGCCCTAAGGATTAATGAGATATATTAATGTAATGCAGAGGAGCAAGGCTTCATAGCCTGTTTAACTGGATGTGATTTTATTAAATATGCCATTAAATTTGAAAGCAAGGCATTAGATAGTCTTTGTCCCTATATCTATGTGTCTCTGAATTAAAAATGAAGAAACATATTCAGTTGTAAAATCTCAGAATATATGTGAAAAAAGTGATGTTCTTTTCCCTTGATATTTCCACTACTGTTTCTCTTATAAAAACCCAAAGGGGTTTTGTAATACAGACACTAAACTGATTCAGATATGGTAATGCTGCATTTCAATACTTTTTATCCTTTGTGTACTCAGAAATATTAAAAATCAAACACTTCTAGGCACTTTTTTCCTTAGTCCCACAAGGATACTTTAAATTGTTTTGTGGTTTCTAGGCAAGGTAATGTTGTGGCTGCTTCATGCCATAGCCTTAGGCTGCAAATGCTCTGAGTCCTCCAATTTTATCCTTCAAAACTGTTCAGACTGTCTCAGTGGTTTGTTGAGCAGTAGCACTGGCTCTCACATTCAGTATCAGCCATGTGAACATCCCCAATAATTAGCACTCCTTCAACTTTTAAATAGCACATTGCCTATGACACTTAGGATATGCAGATCTCTGTGTTAAGTACAAATACTTCTGCTAAAGCTTTTCCAAAGACTGTAATGATTCAGAATTCAAAAGTCAGACAGTGAGAAAAAAAAAAGTTGAGACTGAACTCATTATTGATTATATGCTATCCTAGCAGTAACTGGTATCAATTTGATAAACTGAGATCGTTTATATTTGATCATTATTGATATTTTTTTCTGAACATGTTTTACAAGGTTCGCTTTTTGGAGTATTCCATTGGAGTATTACCTTTTAGATTTTCCTGTTTCTCAAACGGTTTATAATACTTGGTTTGCATATTACCTTAGAATACACACATAAGTTAGAGTTAGAAGAATTGTCCTTCACCATCAGTGTGCATATTATGGTGACAGTGAAGATAATTATGAAGATTTATTGTTTACTTTATTTTTAATTATATTTAAAAGATTATTTTAGAGCTGTTTTAGGCTTATAACAAAGCTGAGAGGAAGGCACAGAGATTTCCTCTGTAACCCCTGTCCCTATGCATGCATAGCCTCCCAGTTATCAAAAGCACTCGCGAGATGGTACATTTTTATGAGGGATGCATCTACATTGACACATCATAATCACTCAAAGTCCATAGTTTACCTTAGAATTCACTCTTGGTGTTGTATATTCTGTAAGTTTTAACAAATGTATAATGACATATATACATCAATATAATTTCATACAGAGTATTTTCACTGCACTAAAAAGCCTATGCTCTGCCTATTTATTGCCTTTTGCCAGTGTTTACTTTTTACCAGACTGTAAACTATGAATTTTCAATGAACTGTCTTATTTAAACCTTATAGCAAACTCCCTAGCTGAAGTTAATGGGCCAGGAGGATTTACTTCATCTGAACCAGTTCAAGCAGATTCTTTCATTTGGATATTTGGAATTGGTGTGGGACAAATTGCAGGAGCAAAGGATAAAATCTAGTGGGGCTGCCACCAGATGCTGTGGCCTCCTTATGTTTTTCCTGTGTGCAAGGAGAATTAAATAATGGATGCTGGGGGAAAATAATTAGGCAATCATAGAAGAGAAGCAAAAATAAAATGCATTAAGAGAGAATAGCCTGAGTTCTGGATTTCTGATGATTTTCTAGTTCCTGCCATTTATGAGACTCTACTGTACTTGAATTATACAAGATATTTCAGTATATGCTTTCCTTCCTTACATTAGCTTGAATTCTGTTATCTGCAGTCCACAAAACTTTGACTGAAGCTAATATTTTGATCTACTGTTTCATATGTACATAAAATCATAAATAAAGCACTTCTCCCATCATTTCAAATTACTGAGCTTTGTGTCCCAATGTAGATTTCAGTTAATCAGCCCAACCAAGAGTTATGACAACAAGAACAACAAAACGAAAATGGTCAATATACCTAGAATATATTCATTGTTCATTAGTGCATTGGGGATCTTGAATAAATCACCACTTTTTGTATGTTAGTTTCTTAAACTGTCCAAGTAGATAAGATTACATAAGTAGTTGCAATTATACCTAGGCTTGTCAGATGTTTACACAAAGGTGTTTTAAGAATTTCTTGAAGGGGCTAAGTGGGTAAGGAAAGTGAGTGGGTGGGGTCTTTTGTCCTTTGAAAAGCCCTGTTTTTACACACACACACACACACACACACACACACACATTCACACACACTTTCACACACACACATAAACTTACACATAAACATGTACTTGTAAATTCTGTGTGAAAAAAATTTATTGCTTTAATAAAATTTAAAAACCATTGACTTTGTAAATCTAAAATATTTTGTTACTAACATTCTGTGATATTAAGAGCATAGATACATATAACCAAGTGCAGTGTACATATAACCCATATGATTGGGAAGAGAAGTTTTAAGGAACAAAACAGAGGCCAGTCCTCACCAGTGGGAATCTTTAAGTCTAAATCTCTTCTTTTCAGTTAGGAACAGGCTTTGAAATTAGAAACAGAAATCCAAGAGTAGCTGGAGAGTTTGTTCAGGTCTTGAAGAAGTGTAAATTATCTAAGATCTGTGACCAGGAGTAGTTTGAAAATAAAAAATATTCTGTTTCTTTTGACTTCAATATTTTTTTTTTCCAACTAAGACCCAGAGTTACCTGGCCATGAAAATGTATACTTTTTTCATAGGTTTCAAAGGGCAATGCGAACAGTGATAAAAGGAAAGTAAAAGTAGCTGCAGAGTATTTTACAGTTAAGATAGCAAGTGCTTCTGTAAGATAATTGGATACTGAAATAGAAAAGTGTCTCTTTTCCCTTTCAAACTTAATACTATTAAAAATAATTAATACAACAACTAGAACAATGAGAATGGTATAGGTCATTAAGAAAATGAGTTATCCAAAGGAAAAAAACGATAGTATGGAGAGACAACATGATAGAAAACAGAATAGGAAGCTCCAGGAATCAGTTCCTTCACCAAAACAACTATTGAGCTGGTAAGAACTGCCTGAAGAGAATTAAGAGAATGAGAAGACAAGCCACAGACTGAGAGAAAATATTTGTGAAAGATTCATCTGATAAAGGACTTATCCAAAATATACAAAGAACTCTTAAAACTTACCAATAAGAAAACCTAGTTAAGAAATGGACCAAAGACCTTAACAGACTTCTCACCAAAAAAGATGTACAGATGGCAAGTAAGCATATGAAAAGATGCTCCACATCATATGTCATCAGGGAAACGCAAATTAAAATGAGATACCACTACCAACCTAGTAGAATGGCCAAAATGGCCAAAATCTAGAACACCAATATCACAAAATGATGGCAAGTATATGGAGCAACAGGATCTCTTCTTCATTGCTGGTAGAATGCAAAATGGTATAGTCACTTTGGAAGACAGTTTGGCAGTTTCTTACAAAATTAAACGTATTTTACCAGATAATCCAGAATTTGTTCCCCTTGATATTTTTATCCAAAGGAATTGAAAACGTATGTCCACACAGAAACCTGCACGTGGATGTTTATAGCAGCGTTATTTATAGTTGCCAAAACTTGGAAGCAGCTAAAGGTGTCCTTCAGTAGGTAAATGCATCAATAAACTGCAGCACATCCAGACAGTGGAATATTATTTCTCAGTAAAACAAAATGTGCTAGCAATCTATCAAAAGACATGAATGAAGGAACCTTAAATGCATAATAGTATGTTTAAAAAGCCAATCTGTAAAGGCTTTCATAATACATGATTCCAAGTATATGATAGTATGGAAAAGGCAAAACTACAGAGACAGTAGAAAGATCGGGGGTGGGCATTAGGGGACGAATAATAGAGCACAGAAGATTTTTATGGCAGTGAAAATACACCGTATGATACTATAATGATGGATTCATTGCATTATACATTTGTCCAAACCCACAGAATTTACAACAAGAGTGAACCCTAATGTAAACTATAGAATTTAGGTTTATGATGTGTCAATGTAGGTTCATCTGTTGTAACAGTGTACTGCTCTGTTGCAGTATGTTGCTACGACAGAGTCTCTGCATGTGTGGGGGTAGGAGGTAATGGGAAATCTCTGTACCTTCCTCTTCATTTTGCTGTGGACCTAAAACTGCTCTAAAATTATAAAGGTTTTTTTAAGAAAAGAAAATAAAGATTATTGGTATAGATAACTACTTAAGTAAATATAAACACTAGTATATTTTATTTTTGATATGTAACTCCTCTTTCTTGTTTCCTGTATTGTTTTAAAGCAAGTGCATACAACAATAACTATGTTACTGCACAAAAATAGAGTGGTAGAATTTGTGACAAATAACAACTAACAACATAAAGGTGGTAGCAGAGTTGGATAAGAGCAGCATTAATGTATTCTATTAAAGATACTTTGGTATCAATTCAAAATAAGCTGTTATAAAGTTAAAATGTGAACTGTAATCTTCATGGTAACCACTAAGAAAATAACTCAGAAAATATAAAGTAAAGGCAATGAAGAGGTGATTAAAATGGTACACTGGAAAAAATTTTTAAAACTTCAAAAGAAGGTAATATTGGAAAAATTGAAGAATAAAAATATGTAACAATAATAAATGGCAGAAACAATTACTCCATTATTAGTAATTACTTTAAATATAAACAGATTAAACTTACCAATTAATTTACAGATATTGTAAGAATGGAAGAAAACAACAACCATGATCCGACCAAGTGATGCTTGCAAGAGACTAACATTCAACCAAAAGATACAAAGAGGATAAAAGTGAAAGAATGGAAATAGATATTTCATACAAATAGTAACCAGAAATGAACCAGGATGGCTTTACTACTCTCAGAAAATATCAATTTTAAGACAAAAAATTTAGAAGAGGTAAAGAGGTACATTTTATATTGATGACAGAGTCAGTTCATCAAGAAGGGATATCAAGCATAAACATACATCTAACAGTAAAGCCTCAAAATATTTGAAGTAAAAATTCACAGAATTGAAGGGAAAAATAGACACTTCTCAATAATAGTTGGAGACTTTAAACCCCACCATCAATAATGGATAAAGCATCTTGAGTGAAGATCAATAAGGAAATAGAGAACTTGAACAATACTCTAAAAACAACTAGCCCTAATAATATACAGAAACACTCCACGTAACAATCGATTACACATTCTTGTCAACTACACATGGAACATCTTCCAGAATAAAGCAAATTTTAGGCCATCAAATAATTTTCAATAAACTTAAAAAGATTGAAGTAATAGAAAGTTCCATGTCTTGACTGCAATGGAATAAACCTAGAAAGAAATAAAAGAAAGGAAACTGGAATATTTACAAATATGTGGAAATTAAACAGCATACTCTCAACCAACCAATAGGTCAAAGAAGAATCACTAAGGAAACTATAATATACTTTGAAATGAATAAAAATGAAAACACATCATACCGAAACTTATGGGCTGCAGCAAACTACTAAAAGGACATCTATAGCTTTTATATATTTATTATTATTTATTTATATATATTTATACTTATTTATATTTATTATCTATATTAATGAGAAGATCTCAAATTAACAACCTGCCTTTATACCTAAAGAGGTAGAAATATAAGGGCGAACCAACATAAAGTCATCAGAAGGAAGAAAATAATAAATATTGCAGTAGAGATAAATGAAATAGAGAATAGAAAACAATAGAATCAATGAAACCAAAATTTATTTCTTTTCATTATTAAAATGAACAGATGTTTAGCCAAACTCACTAATGAAGAGAGAGAGAGAGACACCCAAATAACTAAAATTGGATATGAAAAAAGGAATATTACTCTCCATTTTACAGAAACTAAAAGGATCATAAGAGAATATTATAATCTGTTATAAACCAACAGATTATACATTCAAGGACACATTTCTTGACATACATCCCAATTGCCTTTTAGCAGAAATGGAGAAGTCAATCCTCAAATTCACATGGAGCTGCAGTGGGCCTCCAATAGCTAAAACAATATTGAAAAAGAATTTAAAAAATTGGAGGAATTATGCTTCCGGATTTCGAAACTCACAACAAAGCTAAAATAATCAGAACAGTGTTGTACTGGTATAAAGATAGACATGTAGACCAGTTGAATGGACTTGACAGTACAGAACTAAACCCAAATATGTATCACTAATTGATGAGTCACCAAGCCTATTCAGTGGAGAAAGAATAGTCTTGTCAACATATGTTGCTGGGACAACTGGATATCTACATGCAAAAGAATGAAGTTATATCACTCCATATACAGTAATTAATTGAAAGTGCATCAACATAAGAGCTAAAATTCTTAAATACTATTAGAAAAAATAGGAGTAAATCTTTATGATCTCCGATTTGGCAATGAATTCTTGATTTGACAATGAAAGCATGATCAACTAAAGAAAAAAAATTGGACATTAAAGGACTTGATAACATTTTAGTGAGATGGACAAGGGAAAAGGAAGAGTCAAATTTGATCCCAACATTTTAAGGGGTTTACTCTTTGTGTTCTACACTCTATGAGTCTTGACAAATAATGACATGTTACCACCATTATAATATCATATAGAATAGTTTGACTACTCTAAAATTCCCCTCTGCTTAACCTATTCATCCTTCTCTGCCTGCTCTGAAACCAAGGCAATCTGTTCATTTTACTATCTCTGTAGTTTTGCCTTTTCCAGAATGCTTTGTAACTGGAATCATATGGTATGTAGCCTTTTCAGATTCACTTCTTTCAGTTAGCAGTTTGCATTTGTTTCCTCCATGCCTTTTAGGTCACTTTTAAGAGCTCTTTCTATATTATAGTTTTAGTTCAGTGGCTGTCATCTGTGCTTCATAGAATTTTGTCCATATATTATTAATTATTTATGAATTTATTGACTTTGTTTTAGTATCTTTGGTTAACCAACATTTTTCAAAATATTTTTAGTCAATTAGATCAAATTAATATCTAGATTTATCTAACTTGCTTAACGTTCTCAAACAACTACGTGAACTTTCTTAGAGTTTACTAAAATTATTTAACATGTTTAACATTTGTTTAATCTAATTGAAAACTTTTGTAAATGTAGTAATACAGTGATCAAAATTAATATTTTCCTAAATGTACCAGGCTTATCTATAACATAATTTATCCCTTTCTCATTAATTATGCCCAGTTTTGTCAAATATCAAATTTATACACATATTAAAAATTATTTCTGTAATCTTAAAGGGGAAAGGCTAAATGATAAATAACTGAAAAATATATATGGAAAATTAAACATCAAAGACAGGTAGAATCACACAAATCACCAAATAGATAATTTTAGATAATCAATCCAGTGAATTATTGATTCAGGTATTCTGCTTTTTACATTTAGATATTATGTTTCACTGACCAGTTTCCCTTTGCCTTCATAGAGAGTATTATAACTGAAAGTCATTTGCCTACACTGGTAACTAAATAAAAATTCTAGTGCTACACCTGGAAAAGACTAGAGGAGAGAGATATGGAATTGAGGGGCACAATATTCTCATAAAGATATAAATTTATAAATACATTTATGAAAATATCTTCCAGAATATAGTTAATATTAAACAATCTTATGATCATGTCTACTTATAAAAAACTATATGTTGAACAAGAATGTTGTAAAAATAATCAAAAATTTTTTGATTAGTATCATTGCCATACCTAAATTTGCCACATGCTTTTCAATCCTTTTCTCTTTATGCCCCCGAATCTTTAGCAGCAGTAGCAAGCCAACCTAGATAGATTGAACATTCTTTTACATTGCATGACGAAGAAAAAATGAAAACTAGTTAACCAAAACCAACGTGTTAACATAAAATAAGTTTAGAGAAATGGTCATTCAACTAATGGGCCATTTTCAAATTAGTACAAATTGAACAATTACTGAACTGGCAAGAATTAACTTGGATCAATGAAAATTGCTCTAACAATCCCATAAACATAATCTCATAGCATTTAAGTGGAAAGGAATTCATAGGGATGCAGAGGAGTACCACAAAATAAGACAGCCAATGAAAAAGATATTATAAATCTTTTATAAATGTATTATAAATTTGTATTTACCTAAAAAAAAAGACATGAAATATATAAGCCAAATTGCACAAACTAAAAGAGCCACAAAAAGGTGGTGATATATTTTAAAAGGATTTAATCAGAAACTGATTAGTAAAGCTGTCAGTTTTTCTAAGGATTCAGAAGATTTAAACAATATAATAAATGCAATTAATTTAAAATATATTTTAGAAGCTTTTGTCCAAAAATCATTACAAATTGAGCATCTACAGAATCAATGAAATAAACTATAAAATAAGACACACTATCTGAAAGACATATTCTCTGACTAAAAATGCCATATAATAAGAAAGTAACCATTAAGCAAAGTCTAAATACGTCATGGATTAATAGAAAATTACATTGGATGCTGAAATAGTTATCAATGAATGACGGGGGAGACATTATATAATATAAAAACTTGTGTATTACAACATAAGTAGAACATTAAAAGATTTTATAATTATAATTTTAAATCCATTAATTTAAAAATATTTAAAATGAGTTCAGTTTTTAAATCATAGGATATTAAATAATAGCTGTATTAACCTTTTGTAAATAAAAGGTAGTAATAAAATATTGAAATGGAATAAAATAAGGCTCAAAAATATCAAAAGATGATTTTAGGAAACAACAGATAAAATAGACATTCATATAGCAAGATGAGAGTGATCAAAAACAAAGAGAAGACAAAAATAAACATTATGAGCAATATGCCCACATAACAGGCAAGGTATTAACATCCACAATAAAAAATCTAATAAAATATGTGAGGAACTACAACTCAGTCAAAAATTGAGCAAAGGAAAAAGGTAGGAAATCTATATGGAGAATAAAAACCTTTTGAAAATAGGAACTCTTGAAGTGCTTGTGGGAGGGTAAATTTTTTGTAAAACCACCTTACCACCTTGGAGTGCTGCTTAGCAATTGTGCAAATCTCCATATACTGATTCAAATTACACATATATGCTAGAGACATTTGGTGGATTTAAATAAGGAAACATATAAGGATAATCATTTCAGTTTTTTGGTAATTGTAAACCTTTAAAAGGAATCTAAGAATCCATTAGTATGGGACTGGTTAAATTTTTAGATATTTATTCATTATAGATAGTTTTCAAAGCTAATCTTGTCCCATGAAAAACAAGTTTCAAGAAAATATAGTTTTTGGAAATTTAATTAAAAATTAAAATATTGTATATGTTATTCATATATATATACATATCTATCTATCTATATATACACGTACACACACACACACAGATATTAAATGGCTTTATGCATCCAAATTCATGATAGTGGTTGGCTTTAAGGAGGGATGCAAAGGAATAGGATTATGAAGACAAAGTGTAGGAAAATATTTTTTCCATTAAAATAATCTATATCATAATATTCTTTCTATATGACATACTGTAAAAGGCAAAACTGTAGATAGTAAAAAGATCATTGGTTGCCAGGGGTTAGGGAGAGAGAGGGATGAATAGCTGAACCATAGAAGATTTTTAGGGCAGTGGAAATACTCTGGATGATACTATGATGGTGAATACATGCTATCCCTATGGTTATGCAAACCTATAGAAAGTATCAATACAACAAGAGTGAAACCTAATGTAAACTATGACTGATGATAATGATGTGTCAGTATAGGTGCAAATCTCTGTACCTTCCTCTCAATTTTACTGTGAACCTAAAACTACTCTAAAAAAAGGTTCTTAAAATTTTTGAAAAATGTAAATTATCTAGGATGATGTAAGATTTGGTTTATAATTTTGAATAAGCATGATTTCTTCGAGGAAGTAGAGAGTAACTCAGATGATTACTTCTGGTATTGACCATAACGTCCATCAAGCCTTATAAGAAGGAAAATTCTAAAGCTCTTGGCAGCAGTTGTACACTTTCTGGTCTTGATGTTTACTAAGCTTGCTGCCTGAGATGTTGTCTCTCCCCAAATAGTAAGGGATCTGCAATGAGCATTTACCCTGGTTTATTATCCTGCAACTGACTTTTGCTGATTCGAGTGCTTGCCCTTTGGCTAGGGCCTGCTTTACTCACATCTGCATTCTGTGGTCAGATGATGGTACATATGGATATGTATTGTCATGAAGCTAAGCAGAGGAACACAACCTGGGATAAATAGCCAAGTCTGAGACTTAAAAGGACAGTTCTTAGGATAAACTTACTCTGATACTCACATTACAGCTATCATAAAGATTATAAAAAGTAATTAGGCACCACTTCTGCTAGTGGCTATTGTTGGTGTGTGTGTTTAACAGCTTTGTCTACAGGTAAATTATAGCACTGTTTGCATGTTTATCAGTGCCTGTTTTCTATCAGTCTTTTGAAGCAGCCTCCGCTTCACGTTTGTATTCCTCTTTATATGGTACTTGTTATGTTGTTTTACCTTAAGCCAAAAAATAAATTAAAAAAAAGTCCAAAGTACAAGTTGAGGACACCTGATTTGTTATCTTGGTGTTCTAAGGGGTTTCTTTTAGTAGTTTGTTAATAATATATCAATCTCAAGTAGAGTGTGATCCAAGACTTCAGTGATCTGGGTAAATCTGGATGTATGCAACAGGGAAAAATAACCCACAGAAGGGATATGATAGGAGATAGAGCCAGAGGAAATCTCACGGTTTACTGTCTTCTCTTTACTGTTGTACTACGCCACTATAAACGCACTATATAAGAATGGTATTTTTCATAATCTGCAATATTTAACAAAGGTAATTTCATGTTTTTTCTGCTTGTGTGCATACCTTATTCCTGCATTACCATGAATTTTTCTTTTAAAAACTCAACTACCTTCTTTTTTGCTTCATATAGCATTCTTTATTTGTCCTTTTCATTATTTTGACGGTCCTATAGAGTAATGCAATCATAAGAAAAATGTATAGCTTAAAATCATAGTTTATCATTGGAAAACTAGCATGAGACACATAATAAGAGAATTCTCAGTAGGAACTTAGATGAACTGAGGGAGGCTTCTGCTTAGCTGACAATATTTAGGTTGTTGTCTGTTTTGTAATTTAAATTCCTCCTGCAGTTCTCTAAAGGACAGTAATTTAGATATATCATTTAAACTTCTACTGTCACACTGTCTTGCCACAGTTATTCAAGTTGAAGTGAAAAATTACTCCCCAGCTATTCTTAACCTGATATTTTATCAAATAAAGGAATATATGAATTGTTCTAGGGAGCATTTAAATAATAAATGAAAAGAATTCCAGATGAATACATTGTCCTTTTAAGTTAGAAAGGTTTCCTTTCTCAAAGGAACAATTAAGATGCCAAGGCGTCTCCATGTTGACTTATTATTGTCACCAAAAGGAAGTAAATTGTTGGACAAATAACAAAGAAAATAGACATATGATCTTCATGTGAATTATTCATGCTCAGTAGATGTATTAGTTTCTGTTGAAATGTAAAGAACTATATATAGAAACACACACACATACTGCCACACTCAACACTTTAATAAATATTATTTGCCTGCAACATATTTTATACTAGTACAATTATGAATAAAAAAGAATTTAGAAACTAGGAATCTTAAGAAGGACCAGTCTGGCTCTCACTGGAACTTGAAATAAAAGTAGTAGGAACTCAATAGGAACTTGAAATAAAAGTAATCTGTGCACTCTTCCAATCCATCACTCAGATTTTCAACTGATATATCTATAAGGTTTTCTCTTATACTTATTTTTTCTTTCTCCTCCTTTAATATAGAACAGTTAGTAAATTAATAATAAGAACCAAAATATGCATCATCAATCAATTTTTAAAAATCTTTGTTATTAACTAATTTATTATCTTTCCTCTTATTCCCTCAGTTAGGAAACATTTGTTTCCCAGAAACTTTGGAAAAGATAATAGCGATTTTTCATCAGACTAGCACAGTTCATAAGACCTGATGATTAAATCCTACTTGGTCTTTTTTCAAATATAGCAACTAAATTGTATGTTATATTGTATCCATTATCAGTTTCTTCGAAGAAGTATCAGGTATCCTTGAAAACAATTCAGGCTTTGAAATCGAATGTACCTGATTTAGTCTCAGTTCTCTCAATGTCTGCCCACATGAGCATAGGCAATAATTTCTGATCTTTAACTTCTTCAACTAGATTTTGTACTCTCGGGTTGCTCTGAACCTCTTTTTTTATGTTTATAATTTCATTTATTATTGAGGTATAATTGACATAACATTATATTAGTTTCAGATATACAAAATAATAGTTCAATATTTGTATACATTGTGGAACGATCAGCATAATATTGATGTCTAGTTAACATTTGTCGCCTTATATAGTTAACCCCCCAAATTTTCTTTCCTGTGATGAGAACTTTCAAGATTTACTCTCTGGCAACTTTCAAATATGTAATAGAGTATTATTAACTATGGCCACCATCCTGTACATTACTTCACCATGACTTATTTACTTTATAACTGAGAGTTTGTATCTTGACCCCCTTCACCCATTTGTAATTTAAATTACTCCTGCAGTTCTCTAAAGGACAGTAATTTAGATGTATCATTTAAACTGTTACTGTCACACTGTCTTCCCACAATTATTCAAGTTGAAGTGAAAAATTACTTACCCTTCAGCCTCTGGCAATCACCAGTCTGTTCTCTGTATCTATGAGCTTTTTGTTTGTGTTTTTGTTTTCAGATTCCACATATAAGTGAGATCATACAGTACTTGTCTTTCTCTGTCTGACTTATTTCACTTAGCATAATTCCCTCAAAGTCCATTCATGTTGTTGCAAATGGCAAGATTTCATTCTTTTTATGGCCGAATAATATTATATTATATATGTATATACCAAAATGTCTTTATCCATTCCTCCATCGATGGACACTTAGGTTGTTTCCAGGTCTTGGCTATTGTAAATAATGCTGCGGGGCTTCCCTGGTGGCGCAGTGGTTGAGAATCCGCCTGCCGATGCAGGGGACACGGGTTCATGCCCCGGTCCAGGAGGATCCCACATGCCGCGGAGCGGCTGGGCCCGTGAGCCATGGCCGCTGGGCCTGCGCGTCCGGAGCCTGTGCTCCGCAGCGGAAGAGGCCACAACAGTGAGAGGCCCACGTACTGCAAAAAAAAAAAAAAAATAGTAATAATAAAAAAATAATGCTGTGATGAACATGGGGCATAGATCTTTTTAAGTTAGTGTTTTTATTTTCTTCAGATAAATACCCAGGAGTGGAAATGCTGGATCATTCTATGGTAGTTATATTTTTAATTTTTTGAGGAATCTTTGTACCGTTTTCTATAGTGGCTGCACCAATTTACATTCCCACCAGCAGTGCACAAGGAGTTCCCTTTTTCTCTACGTCCTTGCCAACACTTGTTATTTCCTGTCATCTTGGTAACTGCATTTCTAAAAGGTGTGAGGTAATATCTCACTGTGGTTTTGACTTGCATTTCCCTGAGGATTAGTGATGTTGAGCAGCTTTTCATGTACCTGTTGGCCATCTGTATGTCTCTTTTGGAAAAATATCTATTCAGATCTTCTGCCTACTTTTTAATCGAATTGTTGTTGTTGTTGTTGTTTTGCTGTTAGGTTGTATGAGTTCTTTGTATGTTTTGGATGTTAACCCCTTACCAGATATATGATTTGTAAAAATTTTCTCCACTTAGCAGGTTGCTTTTTCCTTTTATTGATAGTTTTCTTTGCTGTGCAGAAGCTTTTTAGTATGAGGCAGTACTGCTTGTCTATTTTTCTTTTGTTGCTTTTGCTTTTGATGTCAGATTAAAAAATCATTGCCAAGGCCTATGTCAAGAAGCTTACTGCTTAAGTTTTCTTCTAGGAATTTTATGTTTTCAGGTCTTACATTTAAGTCTTTAATCCATTTGGAGTTAATTTTTGTGTATGGTGTAAGATAGTCACCCAGTTTCATTCTCTGGCATGTAGCTGTCTAGTTTTCCCAACACCATTTATTAAAGATACAGTGCTTTCTCCATTGTACATTCTTGATTCCTTTGTCATAAATTAATTAACCACATATGTGTGGGTAAAAAATCTTAAAGCATTCTTTAAGTTTATGTGATAATTATTAATAATAAAATAAGTTAATCACCTGATAAAAGTAAGCAGTCCCAATAGTTCATAATATCATTATTGCTTTCTATTATTTTCACTTCAGTCATTGTCCTTTTTTCTCCCGTGAAAAGAGTTATTTGTTTGCTTTAGTCAAATATTTAATTAAGAACCCTCCTTACCATGGACAATTTCCCCAACTCTTTATGACCTGGTGTCCCTATAATAGGACAATTTTAATACCTCTCTCACATTAGGACCAATATACCCACTTTACCTGAAATATGATTGGCTATATTGTCTGACTTATTTATTGAAAATGTATTAACAAATGATTATATATGATGTCATCTCTTTCCTAGGTACTTGGATCTCTCTGTTAAAATAGAGACCTTCTGGATCATTCAAATGGTAGGAATTTCGGGGTTATTCCTTTTAAGGTCTTTTAAAATTTTCCTTTGTGTAGTGAAAGTCCTAACTAGTCATTTTTAGTTAATATCTCATATTGCTGAAAAAAATACATAAGCAGCTAGCTGGTAAGGTTATCTCCCACAAAGATCTCTTCCATCTCTGGGACTGATGATTCAAATGGGACATAAAGATGTCGGTACATTTGTGTTACCACTAGAATGTTTAAATTTTGTCTCAAAATCAATCTCATGGGCTTTATTCACATATTGACGTTTCGTTGGTTAATGCCCTAAATTGTCCCTGAAAAGTTGTATCTAATGTATGGCAGGATTACAGGACACTAAAACACTACTACTACCTTTGCCTTTAAAGGAGTTGATAATGCAGTTGATTATTTTAGTTAAGACTATTGTGAGAATAATATTGGATAATATTGGGTTGGCTAAAAAGTTCATTTGGGTTTTTCTGTAACGTCTTATGGAAAACCCAAATGAGCTTTTTGGCCAACCCAATAAATATTCACATTTAAATTTGGAAATTATTAACCTTAATTAAAAATTCATTCAATTTTATTCTTCCTAAATTGTTATAGTATATGCAGACTTGATATTGGTCAGTGTTAAAACATTGGTGTTGCCTAAATATATCTGTAAAAAATATATTTACTTCTCAATCTTGTAAAATGCAAAAAATGCCTTCTAGACTGTACACCTCCATCATCAAATAGAGTTGGGACTCAAAAGTATGAATAATATTGCACAGTATATTCCTAAATCTGTTGATACAGTTCATAGGCATATGATAGCATTTAAGTTATGTCATACCAATCTTTTATGTGCTGAATAAAATTTGGCTAGGAGGATGTGTTACAATTTTCTATTATAATTGTGGATTTGTGAATTTCTTATAAGTTTGTGGGTTTTATCTGTATTTTTTCTTTGTATAATTTGACTATATTTTAGTTACATATATATATGACCCTTTTTAAATATTACTTGTATACCCTGACTTTTCTTAGTATGTATTTTTCTACTTGATATTTTTGTCTTAAGTTAATTTTTTATTATAAATATTGAGGCACAAGAATTTTCTTGGGAGGGAGATTCCTCTTTTTCAGGTTTTTCTTCTATCCATTAATTTCTACTTATTCTGTGAAGGTGTGCTGAGTTTTATTACTTAAAACAGTACATAGATACAAGGGAAGTGCTCTCATTTTTAATAGATGAGATTATAGTGACTGTAGGGATATATTGCAGTTATTATCACCTTAAGTTGTGTTTTTTATTTGCTGTGCTTTTTGTTACTTTTTCCAATTTCTTAATTTTGTAGGATTGATAAAGTCCTTTTTATATAGACTTTTTTCTTTAATGGTTTATAAAATACACGTATTAGTTTTTCCATAGCATATTTAATATTTTAGCATGAATATGTTAATTTGTAATTAAAATTAATTAGAATCTTTGGCCTCTTGTAGAATAATAGAGGGCAAAGATTTCTCTTTGAACTTCTCTTTTCCTTTTCTATATTATTTATATCTATACTTTCCAGTTTGTTTTGAATGGAAGATTTGCATTATTATTGATTGATTAATTAATTAATTTAATGTTTAAAATAAATATTATTTGTACCTTCTGATTTGCAATATGAATTTCTTTGTTCACCCTAGCTTCCCCCTCCTTTTTTTAATTTCTGGATTAATTTTTCTACTGAATTAATTTTTCATTTTAATGAATGATAGTCTTTAGTAATCCATTTACTCAGGGTCTCTAGATAGTACATTTCTGCATCATTTCCCCAATATGTTGACAGTGTACTCTTTCACTTGAACAACAGTAGAGAGTAACTGAATGCTAATTTACCGTTATTTTCCATTCACTCTGAAGCTATGACTCCAGTGTTTACTGATTCATTCCTGCTTATAACATATCTGCTATTAATTTGATTGTTGTACTTTTTCAGATCAGTCTTTTCTCTTTGATTTTCATATTTGTCTTTATATTTGATGTTCAACTTCACTATGCAATGATTAAGTGATGATTTTTCTAAAATTAACTTAGCTCTGCTAATGTAACCTGATAATGCTTTCAGTCTGAGGATTTATATATTTTTTAATGTTAAAAAATATTTAATCATAATATTCCTTTATTTTTAAGTAGTCTCCAAATATTCCTTTATCCTCATTGTCAGTATTCCCTCCCTCGATAACTTATTTTAACTATGTGGTGGAGCTACTCATTCTAGCCACAGTTATTTCTCTTCATGTTTCATTTCACACTGTTTATTCTGCAATTCACTAAATATTTTTTCAGCTGCATTGTGTCTAATATTTATTCTGTTAACTGTATGTGAATTTTTATGTGAACATCTGAATATTTTCATTTCTCAGATCTTTTCTTATCATTTCTTATTTGTATATTTTCTATTGCTATTTAATGAATTACCAAACTTTACTGGCTGAAAAAAAAACACACTTTCATTGTCACAGCTTCTGTGAACCAGGAGTCCTGTCATGGCTTAGCTGGACACTGCTCCAGGTCTTAAAATGCTATGGTCAAAGTGTGGGCCAGCCTGCATTTTCTTTTGGTAACTTGACTGGGGAAGAATATGATTCCAAGTTCATTTAGGTTACTGTCAGGATTCATTTCCTTGTGACTCTATAACTGAGGCCCTCGGATTCTTCTTACAGACCATTGACTTGTGGGCTCCACAAGGTTCTGGAAGCTGCCCACAAGGATCTCATAGAGATCCTTTCACAGCATGGAAGCTTACTTCTTCAAGGCCAGCAGGAGAATACCTCTATCACTATCTTTCTCTCCGCAGTGGCTAGGAGTCTTACATAACAAACACAATCATGGGAGTGACATCCCATTATCATTGTCAAGTTCTATTGATTAGAAGCAAGTTACAGATTCCACCTGTACTCCAGGAAGTATACTAAGCGTGACTCATTTAGGGTCACCTATTATGTGTTCACTACATTATTTAATAAATTTCTTTATTCACTGCATGTTTTCTACTCTTCATACTTTGAGACATCCTCAACAATATTCATGGTCCTCTGGGGAATGCCACATAATATTTCTATCTATTGATGTTTAATATCCTTAATTTTTTGCATTTTCTGTTAAAAAAGGTAATGCTTGTTTGAAAGCTTATGAGCTCTGTAATTTTTATTTGAAAGTTCATGTTATATGAGATTATTTTTCTTCGTTGTATTTCATCTTCTTGCATGATATTTCATTTGACTCTTTGCTGTCATCTATGTTGCAGATTCCTGATGTGGGTCTTATGTTAGGAAACTCAGAGTTTTGTACTACATGAAGAACAGCCTATCTGCCAAAACTAACTTATCTGTGAGGCACAGGTGGCATAGTACCTAGAGCCTACAATATTCTAGGGGCCTAGGGAAATGTTTTCATTTTAATATCTTTTAAAATCAGAAGAAAAATGAATATAATAAGAAGAAATATATAGCAATGAATTTAGCCTGGCTTATATTCATTTTTATACTAGCACAGTCATAATATATAAGTTCTAATATATATATTTATATTTTACTGAGGAAGGGACCCACACAGACAAAATTCCTAGAACTCATAACAGCCGTGATACTGTCCCACTGGACATTTTAGCCATATATAGTATTGGCTTATACTCTTCTCATTTCCAGAAGGAGAAAAATCAATGTTCTTTGATACTTGCAGATCATTTCATTGAACTATTTTAGAACCCCATTCACTTACTCAGTCCTGGGTCACAGTTTCTATCACCATTTAAGAAATCCAGATCTGATTTCCTGTCTCTCATGAGGCTTGCTTTAATACCTCTGTCTGTGTATGCCTGTGTAGGCTGATCCTTATTTTCTGTTTTCCAGTGTCACTGGCTTTTTCCATCCATGACTGTCCATTTCTTCTCAGACCCATTATATTAGTTACTGTCTCTTATTTTTTTTCAAGTGTAGCTGTTTGCTTTTTTTTCAAGTGTAGCTGTTTGTAGCTGAATGTATAGTTAAATCTCTTTTATCTGGCATTTCTTTGAATTAGGAGAAAATGTGGGTCACTATGCTTTTGTTCAGTCTGCCATCTTGACAAGTAATCTCATTTGTCTTCCAAGGGAAACAGTTTTTTTACAGTCTTGCTTGTGTCCAAAATAGTATTAAAATCATTTAAAAAGTTATTAGTGACTTCCAAATTTCCAAACTAAATGATGTTTTCAAAGTCATTATCTTCAATGATGTTTTTACAGATTTTTATTATTTTAAGCTGACTTTAGCACAAGAAGACCCTGAATACAAAATTTTTAAATAAATGAATCAATGACATCTCACACATCTTGTCTGACAAAATAAAGCTTCTGTGTTCTCTATTTCCCCTCTCTTACCACCTAAATTAGTGTGCTGGATCTTCAACATTAGCCACCCTAGATCCATTCACTGCTCTATGTATCTGTTTTTGAGCCAGGAGACTGTCCTATGTACAAAACTGACCCTCTTGCCCTCGATCATATGATTGAATTTAGCCAATGACAGGTGCTAGTAGAAGATTGAAGTGAGGAAGTACTCAAAGCATTTATTCCCTAATATCCTTCTCTACTATTATATGAATTGTTAGTGGTTGTGTTCTAAGGCATCTATTATTTTCCTTCAGCCCTTGCCTCTAATTTTAGCTGTTGCTCTCTCCATGTTCTGGCAAAGGCATCCCTCTAGGACCTCCTCATTCTTTGTTGGTGTGCCTTAATCCTATTCATACTTTTATAGATGGTCTCTTCATTAAACTCTCTCAATTACCCCATTTACATATGACATTTGTTTCTAGCTTACAACTATAATTTGTATTATATGGGAGTTTATGTTACATGGGGGTTACAACAAAGCTTTAACCTTAGACTTCTCTTAGTATGTTTAGAGGATAACTTGATAATCTTCTCTATAGCCATAACTTCAACTCTCATCAGGAAGTGGGCAACTTATATAGCTTTACTATGCAAATGATTCTCTCTCTAGCACCTCAAATATAATATTTCTAATACTAAATGTTTGTCTATCTCCATTCATACAAAGATTTAATCTTCCTGAATTCCCTCCCTTGCTATTTGTTGCCAATATCATTCTACCAGAACTCAAACTGATTATTTCTAGCTGGACATTATAATAAAAAGTGAATAATTATTTTAAAATATTTTAATTATTTAAGCTATTTTATATAAAGCTGTCAGATTAACCTTTCTAAATTATAGTTTAGATCTGCATCACATTATATGGTAATCATTAGCATCATGTGGCTATTAAAATGTAAATTAAGATGAAATTAAAACTTATTCACACTATCACTGTTTCAACACTTGATAGACATATGCGATCAGCACCTTCCATACTGACTGTATATATGAATATTTCCAGCATTGCAGACAGTTTGGTTGGCTTAGGTCATCACAGTTCTCTTAAAAAATAATCCATATTTTTTCATTGCCCACTGATTAATTCCAAATACTTTTGTCTGGCATTCAAGGCCACCACAGTCCTTTTATAATTTGCTTATCCTAGGTGATTAGCGAAAGATAAGCTTGGAATTTTATATTAAGGTGAAGAGTATGGAGCTTTTATAATAGTAATAAGGAAAAAAGAAAGGGGAAGGTCCCAAGGTACAACTTTCACCTTTCGAGGTCCAGGTCTGGCTAAGGGAAGGGGGTCCCTGCGGAGGGTGGGGGTTACTCTGCCCCAGAGCGTTCGTCCAGCACTCAGTCTGGGTCCTCCCATCAGTGCCCAGGCCTGGCTGAAGAGGCAGATCACAGTTGGTGGCTCTCTCAGGGCCAGGTCCCCAGACCCTGCCCAGCTGTCATTGCTGAGGGAACCAGGCACCCAGGACCCAACTGGCCCTCAGGCTCCTCAGGCCACCCAAAAGGTGGGGGCCAGGGTCTGTGTCCCATGCAGACTTCCGCTGCCATTAGGTCGCAAAGGAAGGGATGGGGGGACACATTCACAGCCGCCACAGGGCCTGGGCCTGGCCAGTGGGCGGTTCTGGCGAGGGCTCTGGAGCCCTGCAGGACACACCCCCAGCCTGTTTTCTGGGTCCCCAAGGTCACCCGCCAGCCCGAGGCCGGGTGAGCTGGAGGGCCCCAGGGAGAAGGCCGGGATTTGCCTCTTACCTCACTCTCCACCTGACAACCTGCTGACAGTTGGCCTAATCCCCTCTAATGGTCGCTCTTTGACAGTTGCTCGCTTGGGGGTGGGCCACTGCAGCGCCGACCAATGGGTGAATAGCCCACTAACTGTCACTCATTGACAGATGCTTGCTTAGGGGAGGGGCCCACTGCGGCACCGACCAGTGGCTGAGCAGGACCTCTAACACGGCTCTAACTGTTGCACATTAATGGTCTCCCGGTAACCGTTGCCTGGTAACAGGGTGCTTGTGTGTGTGTGGGGGGGGGTAACGGCGGGCAGCAATGACAGAGTGCTAAGGGGGCTGCACACTGCAGTGCTCTATTACAACTTAACCAATTTTCTTTGCTTCTCCATGAAGATAAGTGGTGGCATCTGGAAGTTGAACCCATTTACCTGATTGCTTGGTCTCATGTATAACTTTTTCCAAGTTTGTTTGTATATTGGTAGTTCACAGAAGTTATAGTAAACAGAGACTGAATTCTAGCCTGTGATAACTTTTTCTGGGAAAAACTTTAAAGAAAATTTTTATTGGAGAATAGTTGATTTACAATGTTGTATTATTTTCAGGTGTACAAAGTGAATCAGTTATACATATACATATAGCCACTCTTTTTTTTTTAGATTCTTTTCCCATATAGTCCATTACAGAGTATTGAGTAGAGTTCCCTGTGCTATACAGCAGGTTCTTATTATCTCTTTTATGTATAGTAGTATGTAGATGTCAATCCCAGTCTACCAATTTATCCCTCCCCCCTTATCCCCTGGTAACCATAAGTTTGTTTTCTACATCTGTGACATCTGTGACAGCATCAGGTCTTCTGGGGTCTTCTGGATATCTGCTAAGGCGTTACACTCACTTGCAGCAAATTTATAGTTCTGTTCTGTTTTGTAAATAAGTTTATTTGTACCCTTTTTTTTTTAGATTCCACATATAAGCAGTATCATATGTTTGTCTTTCTGTGTCTGACTTACTTCACTCAGTATGACAATCTCTAGGTCCATCTATCTTGCTGCAAATGGCATTATTTTGTTCTTTTTGTTCTTATTCCACTGTATATATGTGCCACATCTTCTTTATCCATTCCTCTCTTGATGGGGAAAAACACTTATGATGAGATTCAGCTCCTTTTGTGTAATCACCTGGATTGGCAGGTAGAACCCAGGGTTGATATGGGATGTAGGTTGGAGATGAGAAAATAATGAAGCCTCTGGATACTTGGATGTGAAAATATGAGACCATATCTTGTGGCAGAAGTTGAGATATTGACTGGTGTCCTAGAATGCATGCTCAGTTCTGTGACGTAAAAATTTTATTAAAAGCTGTGTAGATGATACTGTGAGAAAAAGGATGAACTCCTTAAAATTTTTAGCATAAAAAAATGGACTGCTTACAGAGCTGTCCACAGAGTTAATGCATGACACTTTTCTCTCCTAATTGCTCATTTAACTAAGTCTGAAAGTCAGATCAGAAACTTTTGGCTTTAGGCTGGTTAACATAATCTTGATCCAGAATCAGTTAAAAAGCAAAACAATAGACAGTTAAACATGCTTAAATATTGGTGAAAAAATGAAACAGTGGGGTCTGAAATGAAGGGATGAGGCAGAATCATTGCATATATCTTTTTTCATTCTGACAGCATTACTAAATCCACTTTGTTGAGCTTCTCTGGTGATGTCTGGGCAAAACTGTGACCATTTCAGGTAATTCCAAATCCGTCACAGATTCTAAGATATCTTAAAGAAATACTCTTGCAATTCAGTCTTGCTAAAAGAGTGGTGTTGGCGGTTAATGTTAAAATGAGAATGTTGGAATCATTCCAAACTCTCTGGCAGTGGTAGTTATGTTGTTACCTAACAAGAACAAGGTGTATTCATTAATTGGTCTGCTCTATACTCCTGAGTAGTAAATGAATTGGGAGACCCAAAGGTTCCTATCTGTAGAGGTGTAATGTATGCAGCACTGGCTGCTGGGGAAGTAGTCAATCTGTAATTTTGCTATTCAGGAAGGCAGAGGAGTATCAGAGAGAAAGATTAGATGGGATGATAAAAGTTGTATCCTCATTATAAATTTGCTGCAAGTGAGTGTAACGCCTTAGCAGATATCCAGAAGACCCCAGAAGACCTGATGCTATCAGCAAAGGAAAATAAGATTATTTAACCATCTTGCCCTGAGGCTGCTCTTTGACTATTAGGGCTTCCAGTAACACACCATCATTCATCCCCCTGAGATACATGATGACTTCCATTGATGGCAAGGAATCCATAAAAATGCATTATTGACATTAAGCACCACTATATTTATCTTGCTTTTATCAGTTGAATCTTATTTTTTACTGATTAAAAGTCTTCTGTTATTCTAATTTGGTTGCTATTTAATTTTTTTCTCCCAGTTTTTAATATTTTTCCCTTTATTCCGGGTATTTTGTCATTTCATTATGTTATACCTGTGTGTAAAAAAATTTGTGTTCCTCTTGCTTGGTACTTGGTACGCTCTCCATCTGAAGAAGACTAATGAGAGGAGTGGCCAAGATGGTTGAATATAAAGAAGACAAATAAAGAAACCATTTGTTTTTTCATCAATTTTGAAAAAAAAGTTCAGCTCAGATTGTCCAGGGTATTACTTTCCTATAATTCTTGCTCGTCACTCCTGCTAGGTTCCCAATGGGTGGTGCTGGACCTCCTGAGCTGAACTTCTATATTTGTGAATATCTGTGTTGTAACTTTATATGTTTGTGGCTTGCCGAAAGTATTTTTTAAAGTAATTATCTTGTGTGTATATATACATAGAGGCATCCATATATTTCTATCTCTGCAAACACATGCACACACACTCAAAATCCAGGTTCATTATTCTTTATATATAGTAGTTTTTATTAAGATATGGCTATATTTGTTTCCCATTATTTAGAAGCATTATTTTTATGTGTGTGTTCATACACATGCATGTGTGTGTACACATATTCTGTTGTCATTTTGACTTAGAGTTGGGTATTTCACATGTAAACTCATAGCATCATCTTGATTAGAAATTTGCTGTTTAAATGTAGGGATGTTTTCCTCAAGTGGAAATTTGGAAATGTTTTGATAATACATGAGATAGTTTAATTTAAATCTTGATAATTCCATTTCCCATTATATCTTTGGTATATTCTAAAATCCAGTAGGAAAATTGGAAGAAATGTTGTGCTTTGCGCTCATGGTAACTTAATGGGAGGCAATAAAACATGATGGGTAAGACCACAGTTCCAAGTCAAAGCTTCCTGGATTCCCATTTGATTCTAACTGTGTGCCTTTGGACAATTCACTATGTATTTTTCTGCCTCAAATTCCTTATCTGAAAAATAAGGATATTAATATTTTCTCACAGGAATCTTCCAAGGACTAATGAGCCTATACATATATAGGGCACTTAGAAGAGTGACTAACACATAGTAGATAGTAAGCCTCAAGTAAGGACCAATTCTTGTTAGCATAGGGTTAATATTTGTAGTTCTAGGCTTATAGTGGTTTAAACACTATTACCACAGTTTGGATAGTTGATAGGAGTATTTTTAAGAACTAGTAATTTTGTTGGTCTGAATTTTAAAAATGCATTAAGACAAGTTATATTTTTTCACATTTCCCTTTAAAAAGATAAAATAAAAAACTTTCACTGTAATGCCCAAACCATTTAATCCATTCAACCAATGACTATAAATGATATATAGAAAAATTATATTTAATATAGCAAGTACATTCTACCAGTACATAATATGTCAAGCAAGATTGTTCTCTAAGTCCAATTAATTTTGCATACATGTTAAAATCCTGATTTACACCAAGACTAAAAACTTCCTGTTCTTACATTTCTTTTATTTGTAAATGACTGTTTTTGCTACCCTGTATAAAGCCAGTGGATCTTTGGGACTATGTATTTTAACCTATCCTTAGGCATTCCATCTTCTAAATTTCTAAGGAGCAACTTCCTATCTACCTAAGATTCTGATCTTGTCTAATTCGATGATTTATCTTTCCAAAATCAGACATAGTCTAGGTCTTTATGATTTAACTGTATTCAGACCTTGCTATTTTCTCCCTTCCTATTCATATGGCTAAGTATAGACTGGAAGAGTACTATACATCATAATTCCTTTCAAGTGTCTTTTACATGAATCAGGAAAAGTCATGGCAACACGTTAGATGTATTTATTTTTTAAGTGCTTACTATGTACGTGGCACTGTTCTAAACCCTTGGGATCCTGTATAAGAAATACAGGTTATAATCTAGTGGGTTGGGGGGGGTGCTAAACAAATGAACCAGTACCTAAATAATAAGTTATGTGGTGATAAGTTTTAAATTGTAAGACATGTGCTGTGTAACATGCTATGTACAACGAGGGGAGGTGTTGGGGTTTTGTTCAGTTTCTTACATTGATGTTATGAATAGAAAATTTAGCATTTTACAGACAGCCATGGCTTTTGGAAAAAGTGTTTTAACAAAGATTGCACTTTAGATCTCACATGTTAATTTTTAAAAACTTGTTACTAAGGTTTTTTTTAGTATTGCCTATGTAGAAATTTCTGTGAAAATTCTACAGAAGTTTGGGAGGGAGTGTTAAATAATATTTATGCCACACAGTTAAATAAATAGGCTAAAGAAATGATCACATAATAGTTTATCCACAAGTTCCTTTTAAGAAATTTACCAGGTAAACTTGAAACTAGATATAATAGTGATAATTATATAACATGTTCTTGCTAGGTCTATAGCTATTTAAGTCACTTATATAGTTAAAACGTGCTTATTCAATATATTTACTGTTTACTCTCATCACTCAAATTCTTCATGTGATTATAGATTGGAATGCAACCTGCATTTTACAATACTGATCACCATTTTATAACAAGTATTAGCCAGTCAAGGTTCCTTATTACCCAGGTCATCAGAAACTTTTGCCAGTTCCTTCTCAAAACTTTAATAATATACCTAAATGACCTTAGATTTTCTTTCCTTACTCAGCTATCAGTTCAGAATGCCTCAGGCTGAAATAATATTTATTGCCTGTAGCAACCCCATACCACCTGCCCCAACTTGAACCACCCTCACTTTCTCCATCTCCCAACTCTTACATTGATTATATCATATTGTATTTAATTCTTTAGGTTGAATTTAAACTCCAGGTTAAGGTCATTCCTCACATTTTTTGATTTGTATTTCCTTTGCCTTTCTCCTTTTTAATATACAGAAGCTAATATTTCATTTTGCAGTGATTTTTTTCTTCTCTATCTTCTCATCACTATTCCCTTTAATGACAAATTATTTAATGACTTCTAAGACTGACATGTTGTGGTTTGTCCATTATTCCCTACAGGACCATAAACCCCACATAGCTCAGTTACCTTTAATTTTACAGTCCCACTGAAATAAAGTCAATAATGCATCCATGACACATAGGCCATCTTAACACTTTTATTTTGTCATCTAACTTAGTTACTAAGTTTTATATCTTATAGGTGATTTATAAAGTATCACCTACATTAAAATAACTTAGTAAAATAAATCTAACATGTAATGAAAACATCACATTACTATTTTTAAAATTTATTTATTTTCCTTTTTTTTTTTGGCCATGCCATGCAGTATGCATGATGTTAGTTTCCCAGCCAAGGATCGAACCCGTGCCTCCTGCAGTGGAAGCAAGGAGTTCTAACCACTTGACCACGAGGGAATTCCCTCACATTACTATTTTTGAATAATAAAACTGACAGTCTCAATTTATTTATCTAGAAAGGCCTCTCATTATTAGGGGAGTTATAGGAGTTACATTGTGTCATTTACATAACACAATTCTAATGTACAGGGGGACTAATTGAAAAACAATGAAATTGTTGAACTTATTTTTCTGTATAAAAAAAGGCTAATGTCGGGGGTTGGGTGGTGGTGGTGGGATGAATTGGGAGATTGGGATTGACATATATACAGTAATATGTACAAAATAGGTAACTAATAAGAACCTGCTGTATTAAAAAAAATAATAAAATTCAAAAAAGTGAAAGCCTAATGTCAAAATGAGTAAAATAAACAGTAGATCGGTACATACTAGGTCTTCTCATTTACTTTTGTGGAAGCTCAAACTACCTTTCTTCAAGACCCCAGAAGTCCTCATAGACTAGTAAGAAACACATTACTGTATTTTAGTGTGCAGAATTAGAGGAGCCTGTCTAAGAAGCCTGTCTATACTTCTCTAAATATAAAGCATTTCTAAATATAAATATCCTCTAAATAAAAAGCATGTCTAACTAGAAAGCATTTCTTGTGTTTTTGGATAATGAGAACTCATTTAAAGG
The DNA here is from genome assembly GCF_039906515.1 of Pseudorca crassidens. Classification (NCBI taxonomy): domain Eukaryota; kingdom Metazoa; phylum Chordata; class Mammalia; order Artiodactyla; family Delphinidae; genus Pseudorca; species Pseudorca crassidens. The sequence continues at coordinate 91,837,206 of NC_090297.1, forward strand.
TCATTTTGCCAAAACTAATTAGAAAAGATATCAATACAATCAATTTCTAATTATGCATATGAGAATTATCTGATTAATTATCAAAATAATACAATGTTTTAAAAATTAAAATCAGCTTGTATTTAATATCCTCATAGATTCTTCTACCTCATCAATGTTTTCTAAATGAACATTTTAGACAAATTCTAAAAAAATTGCCTGAGAATGACTGCTAGTTTTACCTATGTCCTTTATGCAAGTCTTAAAAACAGTTTAAAAAATGAAGCATCTACATGTGCAAGGATACATTCCAAATGTTGAGAAAGACCACACCTCTTATAGATCAGTTTAATAAATAATCAAGGAAATATAAGTCTAAAAGAAGGAAAGAATGACTTTTATGTATGTGTGTTTAAATTCAACCTAAAAATTATAAAGAATTTGTGATATAATCCATGGAAGCATTGAGAAAGGATAAAAGGAATTGGTTCAATTTGGGGCAGGTTGTCAAGAGGCCTCTATAGACAAGGAAAGATCAGAAAGGAAACTTTTCCTTCATTAATTTATTTATTCAATCTATGTTTATTGAGAATCTACTGGGTACCAAACAAAATTCTAGGTACTTAGTAAACAGCAATGATACAAAATAATTAATATGTATTATAGTCATGGAAACTATATTCTAGCAGTGATAGAAAGACTAGTACAATGAATAATTAAATAATATATTATGCTAGAAAACAACAAATGGTATTTTTTTAAAAGTAAAGCATGAGGGAGTACAATAAGGTATACTAGGGATGAGGGTAGTGATTTTTAGCTCTAAAATGCTTGGTCCTTTGCTCAGGATCCCTGACCTAAATTCCTGCCACAATTCCTCTTTCAGTATAGCTTTGTTATTTTAATTTTACTCCCCAAATCTTGCAATTGTATTCAATATTGCATTTCATAGTAAGTAAATTGTTGTTGATGTGCCTGGTTAGATCAGAGAAATTTGTGATAAATTGAGGATATTCTCAATTTTCTGGCAGTAAGTGAGAAGACAGATTATATATGGCAACATGCAAATGTTGCCAGGTAGGAATATATGGTAATGTGATTCTGTGGAAGTTATGGAACTAACAACTGATGAGAGTGGCTTAGACTGAGAGGTGATCCTGCTTATTGAGGATTTGACATTCGGGCTAAGTTTAATAGAAGAACAGCATTTGGGTGATGGAATATACTAGCTATCACTTCTGTCTCAAAGCCAAATTCTACCCCTAAGTTGTCTCTTATAATCTAAGCCAGCCCCTGAAAATAATCATTTAACACAGTAATGCTGAGATTTTCCTGAAGATCAAAGTTACCTTAACAAGTGAAATAATTGTCTTTCAAATAAAAACTACTGTGTTGTGTTCTTTCATGAAGACACAGAGACCATCCGCAATCATCTTGAAGGGGCTTAGGAATATAGGAACATGTGATTCCCTAGATCCTCAGTTAGATTAATTGCAGGCATCAACATTTCTTTTCAGCAGTGGCAGAGAAAGATTTTTCTTCCACCCCCACCATCCTCTAACTTCCACTAAGGGAACACCACGATTATCTGTCAGAATTAGCAAAACATACAATTTGGAACAGAAAATAAAGGAACTTGCCATATCTGGGTTATTGATTATAGGAGAGTGAATAAGAAGTCTAGAAAAAAAAAGATGTTATCAGTGAAGCCGTGAGGAAGATGAGTGGGAAAATTAAGGTTGAATATTGGCACCATTTTGTCAAATTCTACGCTTATAAATGTGAAGATATTATAAGAAGCTTATACTTAATGTTTTATAGAATAATTGGAATTCCTAGTTAAGATGGTACTAGAATAAAATTTAGTCTTGCTCATATAGCGAAAAATAGAATGAAGATAAACAGGGAATTATCATAATTGTACATGCAAGGATCAAAATGTCAATTTACTTAATTTTCCAAAATGCTGTTAGAACTAGTGATGTTCCCAGCTAAACCTGCCCTGTTTCATTTGCTTTCCTTAAAGTTACACATTGCTGAGTTGTATGAGGGTCCAATGTACTGCCCTGTTGACAGTGATTACCCAAGTTTTTGTAAGATATCAAAGAAAATATAAAGTAGAACAGAGGAAAGATCACAACACTTTGAGTTAGAAGACTTGGGTTTAGTCAAAACACCATCAGTTATTAAATATTATCTCAATCCAATCACAATTTCTAGGAGGTAGTTTTCTCATTTGCAAAATGGATATTACAGAAATTACCCTGTGAACCCCAGAGTGTTAACGTGAGATCATGCGAATCCCAGTTATTCGGAAACTTTAAGGAGCTTTAAGATGTTATTGTGATTTTATTTTGTTTTTTTAAAATTTTTATTGGAGTATAATTGCTTTACAATGTTGTGTTAGTTTCTACTGTACAGCAAAGTGAATCAGCTATACGTATACATATATCCCTCTTTTTTGGATTTCCTTCTCATTTAGGTCACCACAGAGCATTGAGTCGAGTTCCCTGTGCTATACAGTAGGTTCTCATTAGTTATCTATTTTATACATAGTATCAATAGTGTATATATGTCCATCCCCATCTCCCAATTCATTCCACCCTCGCTTCCCCCCTTGGTGTCCGTACATTTGTTCTCTACATCTGTGTCTCTATTTCTACTTTGCCAATAAGAACATCTATACCATTTTTCTAGATTCCACATATATGTGTTAATATACGATGTTTCTTTTTCTCTTTCTGACTTACTTCACTCTGTATGACAAACTCTAGGTCCATCTACATCTCTACAAATGACCCAATTTCGTTCCTTTTTATGGCTGAGTAACATTCCATTGTATATATGTACCACATCTACATGTAAAACAATGAAATTAGAATACTCCCTAACACCATTCATAAAAATAAACTCCAAATGGATTAAAGACCTAAATGTAAGGCCAGACACTATAAAACTCTTAGAGGAAAACAAAGGCAGAACACTCTTTGACATAAATCACAGCAAGATCTTTTTTGACCCACCTTCTAGAGTAATGAGAATAAAAACAAAAATAAACAAATGGAACATAATTAAACATAAAAGCTTTTGCACAGCAAAGGAAACCTTAAACTAGACAAAAAGACAAACCTCAGAATGGGAGAAAATAGTTGCAAATGAAGCAGCGGACAAAGGATTAATCTCTGAAATATACAAACAACTCATGCAGTTCAATATCAAAAAAACAACCCAATCAAAAAATGGGTGGAAGGGCTTCCCTGGTGGTGCAGTGGTTGAGAGTCCGCCTGCCGATGCAGGGGACACGGGTTCGTGCCCCGGTCCGGGAAGGTCCCACGTGCCGCGGAGCGGCTGGGCCTGTGAGCCATGGCCACTGAGCCTGCGCGTCTGGAGCCTGTGCGCCGCAACGGGAGAGGCCACAACAGTGAGAGGCCCACATACCGCAAAAAAAAAAAAAAAAAAAAAAAAAAGAGTGGAAGACCTAAATAGACATTTCTCCAAAGAAGACATATGGATGGCCAGGAGGCACATGAAAAGATTCTCAACATCACTAATAATTAGAGAAATGCAAATCAAAACTACAGTGAGGTATCACCTCACACCAGTCAGAGTGGCCATCATCAAAAAATCTACCAACAGTAAATGCTGGAGAGGGTATAGAGAAAAGGGAACCTTCTTGCAATGTTGGTGGGAATGTAAATTGATAACAACCACTACGGAGAACAGTATGGAGGTTCCTTAAAAAACTAAAAATAGAACTACTATATGACCCAGCAATTCCACTTCTGAGCATATACCTAGAGAAAACCATAATTCAAAAAGACACATGCACCCCAGTGTTCATTGCAGCACTATTTACAATAGCCAGGGCATGGAAGCAACCTAAATGTCCATCAACAGAGGAGTAGATATTGTGATATTTATAATAGTCAATACTTATTGAAAAATTGATATGGTTAAATATTTTGTTTGTGAAATATCCGAAAAGGACCCTTACACAATTCATACACCTACAGTAAATCTAACATGCTTCTTAGTGTGATTCTGACACCCAGAGTGGCAAGAACTTACATTTAGCACACTAGTTCTAAATACCTCTCTTGTAAACTAATATTTGGATTGGACTTCTCCATATTTCATAAGATTTATGTGATTTTCTTGTCAAATAGGTGAAAAATAAGGGGTAAATCATTTCAACTTATTGAGAATAAATCCAGAATTTTATAATTTGATCATAATTATTTCATTAACTATAAATGGAGAACATAAATCATAGCTAAATTTCAGTATTTTCATTCTAATTCCCCATGTGAATTTTAATTAAGATATAAGATTGTATTAATTTATTATTTATTAATTGATATAACATTTATAAGGTTTAGAAATTATATTGTATGGTTAATTAAGCAGAAGTGGGGGTTTCTTTTTTCCTGATTTATTTATTTTCTTAAGCACTTTTTCAGAATAGTTTTAGATTTACAGAAGTATGGATATAGTTTGAGAACTCCCATATATCTCACATCATTTACTATATTATCAATAATACTATATTAATCAACATCCTATATTAATATGGTACCTTTGTCACAAATAAAGAACCTATATTGGTACATAATTACCAACTAAGTTCAGATTTCCTTTTTTTTTTCAGCCTTTTTTTGTGTTCTAGGATCCAGTCCAGGATTCCACATTACATTTTGTTGTCATGTTTCATTAGGCTTTTCTTGGCTGTGACAGTTTCTCAGACTTTCCTTTTGTAAAGATTACCTGAGAGTTGAGGATCACTGACAAGATATTTTGTAGGATGCCTCTCTATTGGAATTTGTCTGATTTTTTTTATCCCTCATGATTAAACTGAGGTTATGGTTTTGGGGGAGAAAAACCATAGAGTTAAGTGAAAATCCCATCGTCTCATATTAAGGGTACATAACTTAGCATGACTTATCATGGTTTATCATTGTTGGCCACCTGGCTGATGTAATATTTTTCAGCTTTCCCCTTGGTAAAATTATACTTTTTCCCCTTTCCATAATGTACTCCTTGAAAAGAAATCACAATGCATAGCTCACACTTAAGAAGTGAGGAGTTATGCTCCACCTCCTTGAGGGTGGAGTATCTATATAAATATTGGAGTTCTTCTCTATGAGAGATTTGTCTCTTCTCCTCTACTGGTTTATTTATTCAATAATTTATTTATATCAGAATAGGCCTGTGGATATTTTTAAAGCTTTGTGTTATAATCCAGTACTACTTCATATTTTTGTGCTCAAATTATTTCAGCTTTGGCCATTGGGAGCTCTTTCAGTTGGCTCTTGGGTATGTCCCATCATTGTGGTATATGTGTGCGTGTGCGTGTGTGTGTGTGTGTGTGTGTGTTTAAGCATTTCCCTACTTTCTGGCACTGTGAGATAGTCTAGGCTAATCATGTGTATTTCCTGCCTCAGTTCTAGAATCAGCCAGGTCTCTAAGGAGCTTTGGTTCCTTTTATTGGAGAATGATATTACAGACTGGAATTTGGGTCTAGGTGTGCTTGTTGCTGCCTGAGTGACTTTACACATACGCTGTGAGCTGACAGAAAGGAAATATGAGTATGATAACCTGTGGATATAAGCATATCTATAAATATTTTTGTATCTAACCATCTATTTTTAAGTATTAGTTCAAACTAATATCTCCAGTCTAATCTATTACCTTACCACATGAATCATTCTAGCCTTCCCCACCTTGCTTATCTGTTACCTATCATTGAAACCTGTTTCCCATCATCTGACATCCACTTACTTAACTGATCAATAAGTTTTAGATAGGAATTATTAAAATGTGGGACCTTCAGAAATCAGTTTGGACATATTAAAGGCTTATATAGCTATACTTACTGATGGAACCTTCAGAAATTTGGAATTTGTTTTGGACATATGACACCTTAGAATTGCACTATCCAATAATTATACAATGTAAGCCACATATATAATTTAAGATTTTCTTGTAAGGACATTAAAAAAGTACAGAGAAGCACGTGAACACCAACCAAACAAAAAACATATAAATAGCAGTTTAAAATTGTTAACTAAGGATAACAACTAGAATCAAGTGTTAATTTTATTTAAAGTGCTAGTACAGTTTCTTTTGCCTTTAGTCTTGTAGAATCCATTCATCCCAGTAACTTAAGTCAACAACTCTTCCACCACTCTTTTCAGTGAGGTTATTTCATACATATTCAATCGTTAGATTATTATGTCAAATTCTAGATTTTATCCTGGGATTCCTTGACTCCTAAATGATTTTTTTTTTTTTTTGCAGACATAAGGCTGACTCTTTTTTTTAATTTTTTACATCTTTATTGGAGTATAATTGCTTTACAATGGTGTGTTACTTTCTGCTTTATAACAAAATGAATCAGTTATACATATACATGTGTTCCCATATCTCTTCCCTCTTGCATCTCCCTCCCTCCCACCCTTCCTATCCCACCCCTCCAGGCGGTCACAAAGCACCGAGCTGATCTCCCTGTGCTATGTGGCTGCTTCCCACTAGCTATCTGCCTTACGTTTGGTAGTGTATAAAGGCTGACTCTCAATGCTAAAAAGTTCTGTGTGTTTTGACAAAAGTTTCCACCATTACAGTATCACCCAAAATAATTTCACTCAGAAATCCCCTGTGCTTTATCTATTAACCCTCCACTTCAAACTCCTACCAGCAACTGACTTGTTGTTATCTCTATAGGTTTTCCTTTTCCAGAGTGTCGTATAATTGTAATTAAAAAGTATGTAGTCTTTTCAGACTGGCTTTTTAAAGTTATCAATATTCATTTAAAATTCATTCATGTCTTTGCATGGTTTATTACTTTTCTAATGCTCAATATTATTCCATTTTAATCAAGGTACCACAGTTTATTTTTCCAGTAGCCCATTGAAGGATATCTTGGTTGCTTCCTGTTTTGGCAATAATGAATAAAGTTGCTATAAATATTCACATGCAGATTTTGGTATTTTTAAAATCAGTTAGTAAATATCTAACAGCACCATTGTTGGAACATAAAGATAAGATTGCATTCAGTTTTGTGTGATACTGCTGAACTGTCTTCCAAAGTGGCTCTATTATTTTGTAGTCCCACCAGCAATGAATGAGAGTTCCTGTTGCTCAACATCCTCACCAACAATTGCTATTGTCAGTTTTTGGAATGTAGCTATTTTAATAAATAATGAATGCTATCCCACAGTGTTGTAATTTGCATTTCTCTAATGACATATGATGTTGACCATCTTTTCATATGCTTATTTGTATCTGTATATCTTCATTGGAAAAATGTCTGGTCGTACTTTTTCCACATTACATAGTTTTTTTTTTTTTTCTCATTGTTGAGTTTTAAGGATTCTGTATATGTTTTAGATATATATCCTTAATCAGATAAATGTTTTGCAAATATTTTCTTTTGGCTTATAGCTTAACTCTCTTAGTAGTATCTTTTACAAAGCAAAACTTTTAATAAAGTCCAACTATTTTTTTCGTTTCATGGATCATGCTTTTGATTGTGTATCTAAACGTAATGGTGAATACTTGTAGACATCCATGCATTGTTCATAATCTTAGATGAAAAGCATCCTGTCTTTCATCATAAAGTATGATGTTATCTGAAAGTTTTTTTATTGATGTTCTTTACGCCTTCCATTCCTAATTTGCTGAGAGTTTTTATCATAAATGGATTTGGATTTTGTCAAATGTTTTTTCTGCATCAATAGATAGAATCATGATTTTTTTCTCTTTAACTTGTTGATATATTGGATTACAATGATTCATTTTTGAATGTTGAACCGACCATGCATACCTGGAATAACCCACTTAGTCTTGATTCAGTTACTTTTTAGCATAATAAATAAAAATATATATTCAGCAAAATTCTGGTAATTGTAAAACCTATATAATTTTTTAAGTACAACTTTATTATGTTTTAGGCAATCACTCTGATGTACCTCATTTAATATATTGATGTTTTAAATCTAAAATGTACTGTTACCATCATTGAATTCCATCATGGTAATTAAGTTGATTGAATCTATGTAAAATTATAGAAACTTGTATTTTTTTGTAATATGTATTTATACATTCTGCATTTAAAAAAACTAGAAGATGAGGATTGTAAGAGTATTTGCTTTCCATATGTTCTATTTAACCCCAAACAGCTAGCATCTCCTAGGTTGCTTTTTCTATGAATTACTTTAAATATTTTTGTTTTGTTTTGTTTGTTTTTTCTCCTTTTCTTTGGGAGTGAAATATAATAGAACACCACATAGAACATCCGTTTTCTTTGGTTTGTTAATATTTACAATGTTTTTCTGCATTTATTAAGAAATATACAATTCCCTATAGTTAGAGCCATTCAAACTAACAGTGGGAAATTTTTGTGTTGATAAAACTATTGATCATACAAACATTAAAATTATGTCTCTTGTAGTAAGTGCCAATACAAGAGTTGTACATTAATTAGGAAATCAGTAGAATTGTCAATAAAAAGGCAACCTTTGATAGGATAATATTGTCAGAAGACCAAGTGGCTGAGGGGCCAGAAGCTAAATAACTCAGCAAGTGACCTATTTATTTGACTTCAGGCTACTCTCAAATTGTATATGAAGAAATACCAGGTAGAACCAAAACACAGGAAGCTGCATATTGCCCATTAATGTAATTTGTTTTATAAGAGTAAAGGCTAGCTTATTATTGCAGTAAATTTACTTGTTTAATTTCTAAAACAGTTACTTTGTGTTTTCTATCGTAACTCTATAATTGTTCCAAACTGGCAGAATATTTATGAAAAACATAAATCGCAATTTTATCCTTTCCCACAAACCCTGTTCATTATTATTTATTTTAAACTACTCTTTTTAGCAATATATGTTGGAGAATCTGTGTATTTAATTCTAGGAATATAGCTAAATTATGTAAATATTTCAGGCCAACACAATTCAAAAGTAATAATAAAAGGATAATTGCCCCATCAAAAAAGACCTCAGATTTTCATACTAAATTATTTTATTCCAGATGATCAATCAATCTTCCATTTACTCATTTTTAAGGAAATAAATATGTCTTGATTTTTTTCATTTGTTTGCATTTTGTTGTTTGGAAATATTTTACCTTGCTTAATTTTCAAGTCAATTAAGAGCATTTTAATGAGTCATAATGGTCCAAATTGTAATATTATAGAATAGTTCTGCAAATGATGCTTTTTCCATAATGGGTTTTGTTCTATCAGGACTTGTAGAAAGGGAAATAACAAATAATAACAACAACAGAAAGAGTGTCAAGGTTGAGTTCCTTTGTTTTCCTAGGAATGCCTGAATTCTATAATTGAAATTGTTATTGGTATTGATTTCATTGTATATATAATTACATGTTATATACATATTATATAGTATAATGTTATATATGTTATAGTGTATATAATGAATATGTTATATTATTTTGCTGTAATTAATGATAATATTCAACAAGTGTTTAAAATTTGAATTTCCAACAAATATTTACAAGATAGCCATAAGCTAACTTTTGCTAAAAATCTCCTTGCAAGTCTGTAGGGCTATCTTTTCTTCTGCCCTCTTAAATACTACAGGTAGTGACTAGTTGAGAACAGCATAAATTTATATCATTTCTTTTAAGGAATAGTAAATTATCCAAAAATGGGAATGAAATAATGCTTATAAATTATTTGTCTCCCATATATAAAGATAGAACACAATATAGAACACAAAATCAAAATTTATATCATGCCAAACATAAATATTCTAAAAGAATTTTGTTGAAGTATAGAAGTAATTCATTTGTTAACAGAAGTCATGAGAGAAAATTTTAAAAGTCATGTACCCAGAGTTAAACACCACAAAGAAGCCTGAGAGTCATAGTTTTACTGAAATTGCCGTTATTGTTGTTAAAAGTTATATTTTGTTGAAATTAATAAGGGAATTATAACTTTATTAAGGAGATCATTTCATGTGTTCAGGACAGTTTCTTGTGATTATGTCTCTTTGTTCTCATTCCAAACAAATGTTTCACAGTTTAAATATCACATATTACAGATGCCTCAAATTAAATAATGCAAGCAGATTTGACATAGTCAATTCATATTACTTTAAAATGCTTCCTATAGCTATTGGAATGTACATTTACTTTTTTGTAATATGTAACGTGATTAACATTCTCTTCAAAAACTTTTGATACTCTCAGTTCTGTTAGAAATTGCTAAAGTGTATTCTGAAAAAAGTTAATACATAAGGAATGCCATTAGCATTTATTTTCTAAAAGAATTACTTAAATGCTCAATAGTTACATGTAATTAAAAATAGTGTATTCTTAATTTTTAATACCATAATTACTTTCTTATTACTTTAAGTATGAATTTTGAAAGATTTTGTTGGTCTTTGCCTACCAAAAGAATAATGGAAGGACAGTGTTATTAGAATATATTTTTAAACATAAATATTAAAAAAAAAATTTTGTTTTAATAAATATGGCAGAAAGTAATATGTGCTATGTGTTTGAAGATAGGTAACAGTACATGGAGAAAATATTTCTAAATAAAGAATTTTAAGAAGGAATAATAGTGAAGTCATTTGAATTAAATTATAAATTAGTTTTAAATTTACCTTAAGGGTAGAAGGACATAGCTGGGAAGTTAAATCTACAGAGAAAAAGTACTCTGGGAAGCAACATATTAACTATTTGAGCATTGTTTTCAGTTTAAGTTATTGACTGTACTGTTTTCTGTGATTAACCTAGCTAATCAAAACTGACAATAATTAGGCTTTTATAAATATATATTCTACACATATTGGTCCATGATTTCTGTCATGCACAAAGGCTGTCATTAAATCATATAGCAACAGCAAAGTTAAAATAATTCACAATGCTAATTCCCTTTGCCAGAGATTTTAACAGTTTAATTATTTTCTTGTTGGAGGATCTTTAATTCTAACAATGTATTCCTTCAAGGGATTCTAATTATATGGAGTTTGAAGTTGATTTTATACATTGATTAATACCACAAGCAATCAAGTTTAGGTGTTAGAAGAGTCTGAGTTTCTAAGTCATTAAACTGTGTATTTTAATACAGACTCATTTGGAAACCAAAGAGATCAAATCTTAATGTTCCTGTTTAGAACAACAACAAATTATTCAAATATTGTAATTTCAAATTATTTACTTTAGCTTTTGTTTTAAAACATTCTCTCTTGAAAATTAATTTTTCAAATATGATTTTATTACATTCAAATTTAAGAATGTCTATTTATCATCTATAGGACTTTGGAATTTGAGAAGAGAAATGCTGTCTGCTTCCGCTAAATATGTTTTAGGCCCTGTATATGCATTTGGTTTATTTCTTACTCTATGAAGTGCATTTGTCTTACTAGGGCCTCTAAGGTGCTATATATTTCTTGATTGTTCATCTTAATTAACATAATATAGTGGATTGAGGTGATGTTGTATTGGGATAACCAAATGGTCCAGATATTTTAGTACTATAAAATGGTAGAGGACAGAAGAGGTAATATAGCTCAGGAGCAAAATTGTAAATGTATATTGTTACCTGTTCCATGTAAATATGAATTGTTTCTAATCTTCTTTTCTGATAATAATAAATAGTAAAAAATAATGCACTTACCAAATCAATGCTGCATCCCTATGTCCAAGGCCATAATAATCTATTCTAGCAAGGACTACATTTCTAGCACTGCAGTTGAGGCTCCTACTTGTTTGAGTTGGTAATAACCTAGAGTCACCCTCCAAGATCCATGTATTTTCTGCAGGGGCCAGACTGGTAAACTAAATGGAGATATGATGGGGACCATTGCCTCTGCATCCTTTAGGTCCTTATTAATTTATACTATTTGGACAAGGATGCATTACTGTTTTCTATTTAGTGTCATGGCAGAGTGGCAGTTTCAGTGTCTTCATTTTGCCTCTGTGCCATGAGAGACCTTACTGCACAGACCAAGGAATCATTGTGGGAGTTAAGCCAAGTGTAAGTATGCCAATCACAATTATACATTTAGGTATTGTAAAATGACAACTAAGTGGATTCATGGGTCCTAGTAGATCCACAGTAAGCTGAACCTTGCTTAGGATGCCGTTATAAGAAGGGGAGCCATAATGATGGTTTAGAAGTCTCGGTGTCTAACAGGCCTCAAAACATCAATTTCCTTTTGCCCTAAATGACCATAGTTGTCTCCATGGAAAGACTGGATATTTATTAATTGTTATGTTTGCCATAGTAGTTCTGCATACTTCTTCTCAAAGACTTGGCCGCCTCTTCAGTCAGTAGATTCTGAATCTGAAAATAACTTAAGTCCAGAAACTGGGCAAGGGATCATAACATTTTTATTAGGTTGGCTGCCTTCAACCACCTAGTCAGCCATTCTCTATTTCCTGTGATGGTAGTATCTGGAGAGTGCCCTTGTTCACTGACCATTTATTTTGTTCTCAGGGACACTATGTGCTATGAACCATAGAACCATCTCCATAACTATCTGTGAGTCAAAACCTTGGCTGCCACTCTGACCCTGCAAGTCATTAAGATATCGTGATATCCCAGCTCTTGGCACTAAAGCACTGATCTCTATCCTATATTGTCTCTATTGTTTCAGGGTTCTACCATCTGTGTTGCTTCCAGTAAGCCTAGTTCTGTATTAGTCACTCAAACGTCAGAGTGCCTTACAGAGAAGAGTTACATGATCTTGTTGAGTCATATTAGTGTCTCTCTCACCAGTGCATTCTTCATAGCTTTGGTGAATGTGAATCCTCTGGGCTGTCAAATGGAGCATGATTATCTGGTGAGTCCTATAGTCTCACGTTGTATATTCATCCCAGCATAATGACTTCATCAAACTGTTATTCCCTCTTCCATTGTCTGCTACAGCAAATCTGAAGTTTCATCTAGTCTTAACTTTGCTTTTTCATGCTTCTAAGAGCCATCATATAGTCAATTTGCACAGTCTTTAGGGATTTTAAACCATGTATCTTGGGAGAAAGTTCCCAAATCAATAAATTATTCCCTATCCATTATTTTGTTCTGGTTCACTTTATCATTGCAAATTCAATGCAGACTTGGGCAATACCATAGAGAAATTTGCAGCAATATAAGGCCATTAGAGTGGTTCCACGTTATACTGAAATGAAAACCTTTGTATCTCCACTTATCAAAATGTTCATGAATGGAGACTGCCTTGTAAAGGTGTGCCCTTATGCAAGATAGTTCCTTGCAGCTGAGGCAGACTCTGAAGAACCAAGAGCAGGAGTCTGTCTGCTGAAAGCTTGGGCAATAACTCCTTCCTTGAGAGGTGATCTGGGTGGTGCATCTCATTCTTCACCATACATTGAAGTAAACATTATCTCAAAGTATCTAGATAATTTAGATAACTGAAGAAAGCTTTCTGTTACTTTGGAAGCAAACAGAAGTCAACTTGTACTTTTATTGCATTGACCAGATGATTTGGCAATTCGTTGAGGATGTTGTTCATTGCTGTATAACAATCGATGTAACCTAATAATCAGGTTTAATTTGTCAGGGCTAAGTGCTTTCCCTAATTATAATATTTTAATACTTCCTCCAAGAAAAAAGGCACATAGGTGGAACAGATGATCAAGGATAAGACAATAGCATATTCCATCCACAGAACCACAAAGCTTGGTTTTCTGAACTTGGTTTGTGATCTAACAAAAACACTGTGGTAGAAGATACTTTGTTAACTGTCTTTTTCTATCTATGTCAAAAGGATTGCATTTATATATACAAAGTAACTTAGTATGAGAAACATTAATTATAAAACTAAATATATACAAGACACAAAACCATTTCTTTTTACATTCAACATAAAATTTTATGTTTCCACAATATTAAATGATTATAGTAAGTCCCCTACATAAGAACCTTCAAGTTGCGAACTTTCAAAGATGCGAATGTGCATTTGCATGTCCAATCACATAAGTTAGTTCATGTATCTAGCATACATTGTCACATGCATGCATCCTATACAAGAGGTTGTGCTTTTGTGTACTTTACTGTACAGTACCGTGTAGAGAACAGTAGTACAGTATCTTTATTTCAAGCCCAGGATGTCCGGAAGCAAGTGTAAAAGCAGTGGTGATGTAGCTGGTACTGCTAAGAAGCGCCAAGCGATAACAATGTAAACAAAAGTCAAAATAATTGAGAGAGTGGAGTGAGGCAAAAAGATGGTAGACATCGCTTGTCAACCATTGTTCATGAATCGTTCAACCATCAGCATGATTCTAAAGAGCAAGAACAAGATCATGGAACGTGTGAAGTCTGCTGTGCCGATGATGTCGACAATAATGTCAAAGAAGCGTGGAAAAGTGATGGACAAGATGGAGAAACTTCTCAGTGTGTGGATGTAGGATCAGCATCAGCGTTGAGTCCTGCTCAGCTTAATGCTGATTCAAGAGAAAGCTAAAAGACTTTATGAAGACTTGAAGAAGAAACACAGTGAAGAATCAGAGGGCGTATCTTCTAATGCCAGCCATGGAGGTTTCACCAGTTCAAGGCTAGAGACGACCTTCATAACATAAAAGTAAGTGAGTGCAGATATGGTAGCTGCCTGGGAACTTCCTGAAATGCTTCGAGAAATTATTGATGAAGGCGCATATTTACCCAAGCAGGTTTTTAATGTGGATGAGACAGGACTGTACTGGAAGAGGATGCCAGACTGAAGTTATATCAGTAAGGAGGAAAAGTTGATGCCAGGCTATAAAGCAGCAAAGGATAGGCTAACTCTGTTGTTTGGTGGCAATGCTTCCGGTGATATGAAGCTGAAGCCTCTCTTAGTTTATCATTCAGAGAACACAAGAGCCTTTAAAAACATAGCCAAGGTCTCTCTTCCTATTATGTGGAAGAGTAACCCCAAGGCCTGGGTTACACAGACCATTTTCCAGGACTGGATTTTCCACCACTTTATCCCAGAGGTAGAGAAATATTGCTTGGAGAAGGACATCCCATTCAGCATTCTTTTGCTGCTTGACAATGCTCCAGGCCACCCCCCATTCATGGATGATTTTCATTCCAATGTCAAAGTAGTGCATCTGCCACCAAATACTACATTGCTCATTCAACCTATGGACCAGGGAGTTATAGCGACTTTCAAGAAATATTATTTACATCACACTTTTTTTCAGGCAGTAAAGGCAAGTGGCAAATCTGGAACAACCTTGCGACAATTTTGGAAGGACTATAACATTTACAAGGCCATAAAAACATTGACTTTGCTTGACGTGAGGTTACCGCCATCACCATGAATGGGGTTTGGAAGAACCTTTGCCCACAGTTTGTTTACTATTTTCATGGATTCGAGAAGGTGAATGAGAAGTACAGAGAGGTCTTCAGCAACTTAGTGACCCTCAGTGAGAAGCTGGAGCTAGATCTGCAAGAGGACTTCATTGAACTCCTTGCTGTGCAACACAAGGAGCTTACTAATGAAGACCTGATGGAATTGGAGGCCCAGAGAAAGGACAAAGACAAGAGGAAGAAGAAGTAACTGAAGAACTGAAGAGATTCATGACTCAGGAAATGGCAAGGGACTTTTCTTTATTTGAGGAGACACTTAGTTTTTGAGGCACAGGACCTGAACGTAGAATGGTACACAAGCGTTGCAGCAGCTGTTCAGAATGCAGTCCAGTGCTACGGTGTCATCTATGATGAAAAAAAAACAGCTACTATCCAGACATCACTGGATCGTTTTTTTAAGAGGGTAGATAGAATAGAATCCAGCAAGGAAAAAGAACCTGTGCCATCAGTGTCAGGCGTGAGTGAAATTGCAGCTTGTCCTCCATCTCCTATTGCTGACGATCCTTCAGCTCTACCGTCTCCCACCTCCTCTCCTTCCTCCAGTCAGTAACTTTTCTTGCCTTTTCACTCAGTGTCAGTCCCTGTATGCCAGCTGTTGTACTGTACTACTGTTCAAGGTACTGTACTGTAAGATTAAAAATATTTTCTTTATTTTTTGTTTTTTGTTTGTTTTTTATGTATTATTTGTGTGAAAAGTATTACAAACCTATTACAGTACAGTATTATATAGCCAGTTGTGTTAGTTGGGTACCTAGGCTAACTTTGTTGGACTTAACGAACAAATTGGACTTATGAATGCGCTCTTGGAATGGAACTGGTTCATATGTAGGGGACTTACTCTACATTCTTTTCTAAATACTTGCTACGAGTTTTTGTATTTATCTCATTGTGGACTGATAACTAAGAGTTTGCATACTGGTTATGGAATGTGAACTTTCAGCTACTCTGATCTAAACTATTTCAATCAGAGACTTTCAGGTTTTTTCCAGGAAATTCAAAGACAAAGACACATTTTTTTTTCTGCTTATGTGAACACAAGAGATTATTACTCCAGCAAACATGAGGGGAGCTATTTTCACATGAAACTGATTCTACAAAGAGCAGAGAAGAAAGGAGGAGGAAATGTAGTTTAGGTGATATCACTGAGCTGAGGGATTATCGCTTGGTGCAGCCCTACTTTGAAATTTTCAGTGATCCAATACTCAAAATTATTTAATACACTTTAACTCAGATTTTTTGTTACTTCAAACTGAAACAACTTTACTGACTGAAATATTATAATAATTTTACAAGTGAGGGAGTTTTTTTCTCAAGTCACATGTGATATGAAGTTGTAATAGGCAGCACTTTTTGCAAGAGAAATAAACTAAACTTTTACCAGTTTAGAATGAAAAAAGCACAAAGCAAAAAAGAAAATGTTAATAATGAATAAATGAATAAAACCAAAATAAAACAAACAATTATTAGCTCACATAATCAACTGTGGGAAGGGTCAAAATATAGATTACCTCAGCCAGTGCAATTCCAATAGGACTCTATTTTTTTATTTCTTCCTTTCTAGTTTGCTTTGTGTTTTGGTTTTATTCTACAGTGCTGAGTTTTTCAACCAGGCAGGAATCATGAACACAAATAACTTCTAGGCTCACATTTTTCTGTCTCTGCCATCAGGGAGTATGAATTCTTTTTCCTTTAGTTTAAACTTGAAAGGACTAGAGAAGAATTCTGGCTGACCCCAGTCAGATCAAACACCTACTGATGTGTTCAGAGATGCAATAGCTACCAATTAGTAATCTCAACAGTAGCTCTGTAGTTGGAGCTGGAAAAAATAATTCTCCCTGAAGAAAGTTCTATGAATAGGAGTATGGAAGCATTCCAAAAACAATATTAAAATAGATGTCTACTAAAATCAGAACTGGTTTCAGAATGGGTCTGACTCCAAGGTCTGTGCTTTTATTGACAATGGATAATTAATAAAAGCTCTTTACAATTGATTAAATTATGGGGTTTGTCACCAGTATTAGAATTGTAACTTTAGGGTAGATTTAAATAAATGAGATAAAATATGAATAAGGTATTTCAAGAAAACCTTATAGTCACCTAATAGAAATGAACAAAGCTTCTTAATTTCATTTCACTATTTAAATATTGATAACCTACTTATGGAATGATAAAAACTAATGATTTTTTTTCAGCAAATAAACCATTCTTTAAATGTTCAACTAGTAATTGTAATAATTTTTAAAATATACCTTTTACAACTCTGTTTCATGTAAATCCTAAAGGACATTTAGCTTCAGATGACATTACTTCTTATACAGAGAATAGCTGAAATTATTTCCCCACCAGTGTCTGAGATAATATTGAAAAGTATTTTGTATTTCCCAAAATTGGAATAAACCTATTATACAGGGAGACATTATGGGATTTTTTTTTGCCAAACTTGATTTCCTACATTTATATTTTATATAAAACCATTATTGTCAAAATCTAGTTTCAAAATCTGGATGATTCAGAGTCATATGATATACTGAAACTGTTTGAGCTCTACAGGGACATTAAAAATCTTTTCTGTCTGAGTTACTAACACTTCATCTTCACTTAACTCTTCTAACTTTCCTTATTTTTCAAGTGATTGGTTTACTGCCATTACTCTTGTAATAATGATTATTACTTCTAACTGGCAAACTTTCAGCTAAAAAATAAGATGTGTTTTCTTCCTAAACTCAAATAAAGAATAAAATGTGTTATCAGTAATCAGAGTTATATATCGTCATCATTAGCCTCCAAAAAATTCTTATTTTGCTTATTGAGAAATGATAATTGATATTAAATTTTATGTCCTTTTGAAAAAACTTAGCCATAACTAGTGCATTTGAAAATGTCATTGCAGTCACACAGTTCGAATTTTCTAACAGTTTTCTACCTTCTTAATTCTCCATTCATTTAGAAATATTTAGTGAATAGGAATGGGAAACTATTGTATAGTTTCTGAAATAGTTTCTAATTTGCTGCATTTAACAACTTCATGTTAACAAAATATAGTTCTTAGAAAGGGGTCATATTATGTTTTTCATTTATTTTCATTCCCTCCCCTAGTAAATTAGACATATGTACAAGCAACTGAGGTAATGAGTCAAATACTTTAAGTTCCAGGAGAGTGGGTGTCATGTCTTCTGATTCTCTGTATATCTAGTGTCTCGTACAGTACCAGCACAATGGACTTTCATAAATATTGAATTAATTGAATTGAATTTGATAATATAGTGTAAAACATTTATTGAGACAAAGGGGATTGTATGTATTCAATATAACAGTTAGTTACTTTTATTCTGTTAATATTGCCCTGACCTGTAACCTCGATCACAGATGAAACACAGAGAGAAAAAAAAAGGAAATAAAGAAAAGATTACGAAGACTCAGTATAAGCAATGCATGATTATTTTTGCCATAATTACTAGGTACTTAACATACAGTGCTCTTCTTTGCAGGATATTTTCCTAGCTATCTTGGCAGGGGATTTTCAAATAAAGAAGTATATCATGGAAAATATCTGTGCAACATAAATTTAAGAAGCATAGCCTCTAACCCAAGTGAGTTTTGTGACACATTCACATAAGAAGAACCTCCTGTGGGTCTCCTTTCCCATTTATTTGTAAGACAGGCGGACAAAGGAAAAGTTAAGTATATATAACAATAGATCTTTTAACTGCAACCTGAAGATCTGAGACTAATATATCAAATTTATTGAGGCTGTACTAGCAATATACAATATAATTTTTTTTTAAGTTTTAAAAGCACCATCATAATCTGGGTGAAAAGCTTGGGATATGGTTCAGATGTGAGCATGGAGGAATCAGGATTATTGTGATAGGGTGTAGTAATTGGGGGAAGAGTGTGAGCAGCTCTCTTTTCATGACACAGTTAAGATCACTCTATCTCCCTAGAGAAGTAGATAAGGAAGTTCCTAGGATCTTGCCATAGGTCTGCTCTTATGCATGACAGGTACTCTGATTCCTTCCACCCACAATAGTTGGGATATATGGACTATATTGATTGATATTCCTATTAAGACTTGGGTCAGGAACTTGGGAAATTATGTTAGTGAAAGAAACAATGTGCTGTAGACATAAGGAATCCTTAAAGAGACAACGTGCCATAAACATAAGGAATCCTGTCTACATTTAGAAATTCCTTGGGTTCTAGTATGTATTTGATATACTGTAAAGCAGCGGTACCCAACCTTTTTGGCACCAGGGACCAGTTTTGTGGAAGACAATTTTTCCACGGATGGGGTGGGGCAGGGGGTATGGTTCAGGCGTTACTGGGAGCGATGGGGGAGTGATGGGGAGCGGCAGATGAAGCTTTTCTCTCTCGCCCGCCTGCCGCTCACCTCCTGCTGTGCGTGCCCACCGACTGGGAACCCCTGCTATAAAGGCTTGGCTATTATTATACTCATACAGTTTTACGTTATCTATTAAACAGTATTTCCTGAGTGATTACTGTGTTCAAGTATTATGCCTGAAACAAATAGTAAATATGATAACACATGATCTATATTCTCAAATAATTGATAATTTAGAAGATCCTATAAAATGGCCCTAGTGAGTGGTCACAAGCCAAGGAATGCAGACACCAGAAGAAGCTGGAGAAAGCAAGGAATAGAATCTCCTCCAAAGTCTGAAGGGAGCCCAGCCCTGATGACACATCAGTTTCAGATTTCTGACCTCCAGAACAGTAATAGAATAAAATTCTGTTGTGTTAAGTCAGCAAGTTTATGAAAATTTGTTATAGAAAATATGTTACAGATAGGAAAAGTAAGAGAGCAAAATGAAACACACTCTGACATAAATCCTCACACACACAGAAAGTATTTATCAGCAACATAAGATCATAAACCCAAAATTAGGACTTGGTGGACAAAATGACAACCACATGTGTAGCTTGTGATCAGCAACTATGCAGGAAGAAGCCAAGGAAAAGGAAGGCAAAGGAAGTTCCCATAGTCTTAAAAATCACAAAACTGTACTATCCCCAACAAATACCCACAGTAAGTCTTGGCAGGCTAATCTGGGCATGGCAGCAAATTTGGGCAGTGATCTACAGGTGAGAGAAATGCAGATGAGCAGAGAACCACAGAAAGATTGGAGTTGTCTGGGCCCTACAAACTCTCCAAACTAACCAACCAAAGATCCTTTCCAGGACAAAGACCAACACTGAAAAGAAATGTCTAGAAGTAGAACCCAGATTGAGGTAATAGGAGCATTGGAAAGAGAAAATCCAGGTGAAGAGGGGGAGACAGTGGACTCAGAGACACTTTGAGAAACAGAAGAGAGAGATCTAGGTTTTTGAAATTAGAAAAAGCTGTTTTGGCCCACCTCCTATTTTAGAACTACAGAGAAACCCCTCTTAGAAACCTTAGCAACAGAACATAACTAATATTAAATGCTATAAAGCTATTATTAAAAAATGAAATACAGATTAATATCCATTCAGACAATAAATACATGCCAAAATGAGATGCTTTACCCTAATATTTACCCTAACTTTACCCTAATATTTTCAAGCATGATAAAAATGATGTATCAAATTATAGAAGCTGTGAAAAATCAAAAAGTATAAATCAGATTTAGAAAAATTTAGTGAGGTTATTTGGAGAATATAAAAGATTTTTGAGAGAACTGTTAGAAGGTAGAAAATATTAAGGTTAAAATAACAAAATTATTTCAGAAATAGACACCAAGCTAGAATATATTTAATAGCAAATACCATGGATGTTGATTTAAGAGAAATATAATATGTTTTTAAAACGTTTTTAATTAAAAAGAAAATACAAAGTCACTGAAGACAGGCAAAGATGATTCAACATACATTTAACAGGAACTCCTTACCTACCGTCCCTAAAGTGTTAGTTATCTATATGGTCTAACATGTTAACTTAAGCTTAGAGACTTAAAACAGCATACACTTACTATCTCACAGTTTCTGTTTGGCCACAGCTCATGAATCACCGTATAATTGCATGTCTGGTCATTTCAGCTTCCAAGAAGAGTGAACAACCAGGCGCACTTCTCTAAATTCTGCTCCCTGGGAGAGTTTCCCTTCACCACTATCCTTCGGGGATGGCCCAGAGAGGGGCCGTAGTGCTACAGTTGCCCACTTTCAGGTGCATGCATGTCATACAGAACCATGTATAGACCAGACCTGAGTCTTCTCTTCCTCTTCCAACTGATTGTAGGGCCATAGGTGCAGGTTGAGAGAGAGAAGGCAGTGTAGCGGGAGTGGCAACCATGGGTATCTGGGCCACTTCTTCCTATAACATATATGTGTCTTCAGAGCCTGCTAAGGACTGCTCACATATATACTACTCATATTAATATTTGATGATGAAGTGTTGCTGTGCGCTTCCAACATTATGGGTTGTTGGTCAGATGGGCAGCTCAGGTTGCATGTGCTGACCCATGGTTAAGTGTTCAGTCTCTGCTAAGGCCACTAGCAGGCCAAGAGCTGTTTCTCAAAAGGAGTAGTTATCTGTAGAGGATGGCAGGACTTTGGCCCACAATCCTAAAGGCCTGCACTGAGATTCACATATAAAGGCCTGTCAGAAGCTTCCACAGCTTCCCTCTCTGCCACTGCCACTTTAAGCACCATTGTATCTGCTGGACCAAATTGCCCAAGTAGCAAAGCAACTTGCATAGCAGCCTGGACCTGTTGCAGAACCTTCTCTTGTTCTGGGCTCCACACAAAAGACGCAGCTCTTTAGGCCACTCAGTAAATAGGCTGGAGCAACACACCCATATGATGAATATGTTGCCTCCAAAATGCAAAGACTAAATCAAGATTGAAATTTTTTTTTTTCCTTTTGCAGTAAATGATACCTTGAAGAAAGGGAAAAGACAACCCATAGAATGGAAAAAAAAAATATTTGCAAATCATGTATCTAATTAGGGACTGGTATCCAGTATATATAAAGGACTCTGCAACTGAATAATAAATAGAAATAAATAACAACTGCATAATACAAAGCCAAATAACTCAATTTGATAATGGATAAAGGATTTGAATAGTCATTTCTACAAAGATGATATACAAGTAGCCAACAAGCATGTGAAATATGCTCAAAATCATTAATCATTAAGGAAATACAAATCAAAATCACGTGTTACCATTTTATATCCAATAGAGTAGCTATGTTCTCAAGACAGGTGATAATCAGTGAGAATTAAGGTAATTTGGAACTCTCATAGACTTCTGGTAAGACTGTTAATTGGTGCAGCTACTTTGGGAAACAATTTGGCACTTCCTCAAAAAGTTAAATGCAGAATTACTGTATGACCCAGCAGTTCCACTCCTAGGTATATATCAAGTAAAATGAAAACAGAAGTCCTTGCAAAACCTTATTGCCATATTTAGTCAAGGACAAATAAAAATATATACGTGTACACATAAAGGTTTATTATGACAATATTTTGATTTAAATAACAGGGTTTTGATGTATTCTTTGTTTTAATAGTCTTTATTCTGCATTTTGGTAGAAACCTTAAATTATTAATTGGTTGTAAAATGATACTGTTCTTTTCTATCTGTTAACTAAATACGTAAATTAAAAGCCACTTATGTAACTTGTCTAAAGCTAAATACAATCCATGATACTTCAGTGTTGCAAGAAGAATTGAAACCCAGTAGCTTTTTTAATACGTACATTTTTAGACTCTGGAGTAGAAAAGTTACTTCCACTATAAAATAGTGTTGTAAATTTGTTTTCTTACTGCATTCTAATCCTGAGTACCAATTAGCACATTTTATGACTTTATTTGGATAATCTCCAAGTTTATATCCATGCCAGTACACTTCACAATTACTTTATTTAAAGAGGCTGCAACAGACCCTTGCCACTTAGAGGTGGTCTGCTATCAACTTCTGGAATTACTACGTATATTAAGCAGATGTCAACACTGCAGATTTTTAATTAGTTACAAAGTATTTGTATAATTTCCTCATATTTCCAAGTACCATAGTCATCCATTGCCAGACCTCCATGTCACCATTCAAATCAGACAGAAAACACCCTAGGGAAGGTGGCAGCCAAGGCCAAGCATATGTTACCACTGCCCTCTCTTAGGGTAATGACTTGGCAGTAAAAATGGAGATATACAAAAGAAAGAAACAGAGAATCTATAAATAAATGCATTCTCACTTCACTCCCAATGAAGACTTAAACTGCACTAACAATTCTCAGAGAATGTTTCTCATTTTAAACTCAACAACTTCAGTGGAGAGAATATTGCTTAAATGTTAACGTGTCAGTAGCTGCTATGGTATAAGTAAAGTTTTGCATCATAAGATAGCACAGAAAACTGCCAGAAAAATTGAGACAGGCATTTAGAATCTATATGAAAAAACTGAAAGGAAAAGTTTAAGATAATTCTCATATTTGAAACCCAAGAATCTTGATTATAACATATCCAGGCAAAGCCATTTTGTATAATGATGAAAATACAGGTTTTACAGTGAGACAGGCTTGGCTTGCATCCCTGGTCTGTCCCTTGGTAGGTGTAGGACCATAGAGAAGTTATTTAATACCTCTGGGTCTCATTCATGTATTCATGCATTTAAAAAGATAGTGAGCATATATTGGACAAACACAATGCTAGCTACTGGAAATAAAAGTCAAATAATATTTTTTCCTTATTGGAACTTACATTCTTTGGGGGGAGGTATATCTCATCCAATTAAAAATCAATCAATTAATAAATTCACAATAGACTTTGGTACGTGCTAGCAAAAAAAAAAAAAAGAAACAAAATACAAAACTAGAGAGAACAACGTAGTGCATTATGAGGGTGTTCAGGTAAAGCCTGTTGAGAGAGTTGGAAAGTTAGATCAGACCTGAAGAATGAAAACTACGATTATCTGTAGAATAGAGATTTGTTGTACATATGATAAAAAATAATTTCCCTAAAGATTTTTTAGCATAGTTTCCGGCATAAAATAAACACTCAAAATTGGGGGATAGTACATTATTATCATTATTTAAATTCTATTTGAAAATCAGAAAATATGTATTGAGGATCTCTTGGGATACATACCTTATCTGAATCTGATTGACTGACTTGGGGTTTGGAGCTCTTATAATTGTCTGTTTTAAATATAAAGGAAACTCACCAACCCCTTAGTACTTTTTTAGACCATCTTTTGAAATGCATTTATTTACTATTTAAGAAACTTTACCACATTTTTCATGCTTTAGGAGGATTTTTTTTTTTAAAGACAGAGTGTATTTGTAAAGTGTATCAGAGGTCTTCTTCAGTGCCTGGCATTCACAAGATTATAATCCATTTCTTGGAATTATTTGCTCTCTTTATTCATTAATTGTAAACATTTTTGTTGGGTTTTTTCATCTTTATTATTTCATATCCTAAATGGGACATATGAGATATTTTGTTTATTTACTGTGTTATTGAAGTATAGTTGATTTACAATGTTGTATTAATTTCGGGTGTACAGCAAAATGATTCATATATATGTATAAATATATATTCTTTTTCAAATACTTTTCCATTATAGTTTGTTACAAGATATTGAATATAGTTTCCTGTGCTATACAGTAGGACCTTGTTTATCTATTTTATATGTAGTAGTTTGTATTTGCTAATTTCAAACTCTTGATTTATCCCTCTTGCCCCCTTTCCCCTTTGGTAACCATAAGTTTGTTTTCTATGTCTGTGAGTCTGTTTCTGTTTTGTTAAATAACTTCATTTGTATAATTTTTTAGATTCCACATACAAATGATATCATACGATGTTTGTCTTTCTCTGTTGCTTACTTCACTTAGTATGAAATGGCAATATTTCATTCTTCTTTATGGCTGAGTAATATTCCATTGTATATATGTATACCACGTCTTCTTTATCCATTCATCTGCCAGTGGACATTTAGTTGCTTCCATGTCTTGGCTATTATAAATAGTGCTGCTATGAACATTGGAGCTCATGTATCTTTTTGAATTAGAGTTTCCTCTAGATATATTCACAGGAGTGGGATTGCTGCATCATATGGCAACTCTATTTTTAGTTTTTAAGGACATGGGAGGTATTTTGGATTAGAGATGGAGCTCTTATTAAATACTTTACAGTATGTAATGGTGTGCTGGTCCCTCTTTACCCTTATCCTTATTCTTCATGGCAACGCAGTGAGAGATAGGTCAATTGTCCAAGGTGAGTAGCTGGATACTCCACAGTGAGAGAAGAAGCAACTTTTCTTTGCTTATAGAGACATAAGGACCAATTGTCCCCCTCCTCTTCTGAAAGGATTTCCTCCTTATTCCAGAACTTTCGTATGTAAATAAAATATCTTCAGGAGCCAGAAAGCCCTAGGAGGGTTGACTTTTACAATATAGAGATGTCTTCCTGAAAAATAAATAGCTAGGAAAATAATGCTCCAGTCTTTTTGGTACCTTCAGAGCTAACCTAGGTGCCTATCCCAAAATGAAACTAAGAGAGAAGAGAAGTTTTAAATAAATGACTACAGATCTAACCTTATGGTGTGTTAACATGTTTCTAGGAGAAATGAAGCAAACATTCTCTAACTTTATAGCATATGTTTCTTTGTCTTTCAAGGCTAGGGTTCTATAAAAGTACACTGAGAAACCTACTGAAGTTTTATTTTCCCCAAAATTTGTATAGAAGAAGCTAAGAGGATATGTAGAAAATATTCCTGTTATGCAAAAAGGAAAAGAAACACATTATCATATCAAATCTGTTATAACACACTGAGTAAGATGTGTTTTTACTTCCTGATATTTTATAGTGTATCCTATACCTTTATATTTACAACTTTATTATCTTACTATTATATGAAATCATGCTGAGATAAAACAAGAGTCCACTTGACCTTCTGAAAAAAAGTAAGTTTCTAAGCCTTGTTTTCAGAGAATTTAAAATGCAAATTCATTAAGAAAATATTATTCAAGTGGAGTTTGACTTATAGTTTTTGGGTCAGAGGTTTTGAAATTTGCCTTTCTAAAAGTGATGATTGCTTTTATGATACCAATGGTAGGCAGTATTGTACTATATTTAATTTTAGTTCCAATGTGTGTTTAATCTAATTAAAGTCATATCTTCAGATTGGTAAATGTCCCCAAATGTGTGGGAACAAAGAAACCTGCTCTCAAGGGCATCTGACTCCTAGTCTGTAACACATGGTTTCACCTTTCCCTTCACCCACACCCAACGTGTACATCAATATGGGGAGATATGCAGTTCCATTCGGGCCCCTTTGTGATTCAATATGCTCCAGAGAGTTGGATGTTGAAAACAAAAGATAAAAGGTGCTGAAATGCATTTTGATTAAAGCAATCTTCAATAATAGTCCAATTGTACATATTAAAAAACTACCAACCACCTTCCCATAAAGGCTTATATTTTAAGGAGAACATTTTATACATATATATGGCCACAGAATGTGAATATATAGATTATCTATATATCAGCATCAGACTTATTTATTAATCATTATATATGTAACAGAAATATATATAATATCTGTGTATTCACATGTATGTGTATATGTTTTAATTACAGATTTCTAATTTTAAAACATTATTTTGATGTATAGTATACTTCATTCTTTTTTAATGGACTGTGGCTTAAGTAAAAAAAAAAAAAAATCACTTTTTTATTCATTTTGAAGATGTGTCCATCCTTGGAGCAGCAAAAACTTCCTAGGAAGGAATGGCAGAACATGATTCCAATGGCGGAAAGAGGATATTAATAGAACTCTAGAGGTCTGAGTGTTTGAATTTCT
This sequence comes from Pseudorca crassidens, assembly GCF_039906515.1. Lineage (NCBI taxonomy): Eukaryota > Metazoa > Chordata > Mammalia > Artiodactyla > Delphinidae > Pseudorca > Pseudorca crassidens. Next base: position 91,864,330 of record NC_090297.1, read on the forward strand.
GTTACTTACCAGGTCAACTAGATTTGTGGAAGAATCTTACCTTAAAGAAGAATCATAAAGTAGTGTCATAATTTAGATTAAAGCCATATATCTAGTATAATTTGAAACATGTATCACATAATGTATAAATGATTTATTGTACTGTTAGAAAAGGTTGACTACAAATTCTAATTCAGAAAACAAAACCAAGAGTTAACTAGATACCAGGCCAACAAAAGAAAAAAAAGAAAAAAAGAACTACTGACCAGAGTAGGAGGTCAGTCATAAGATTTATGGTCATGCTTGCTGTGAGACTGTATTCTTATCCATGACCTCCATCACCATTTAGAATTTGGTGTGTTAACATTTGTCTTGTTTTAACCCTTAAAATTATTTTTAGTTTTACTGAAGTAATATTTGTACATATTTAAAATAGAATCCATTTCTGTATGTCAAATTAAACAGAAGAATTTAATAGTGAATTTTTAACATATAATTTTAAATCAATATCAGAAAAAAGACAAATAGAATGAAAGGTAATTAAAGATATAAAAGATTTTATGGGTAACATGACAAAACTTTATTGAAGATATTAAAGTCATCTTTAGTAAATGGAGAGACAGTCCATGGTCATGCCATAAAACTACAATATTTTTAAATCTTTAGTTTTCCCTAAAATTAATATATAAGTTCAAAGACTTTAAAGATCTAATTTTTGGTAGAAAATTGATATGCTGTATCTAAAAACCGTGTGAGAAATGTGTGAGAACACAAAAGGTCAAGAATAATTTATCAATATTGAAGTAGAATAAAAATGTGGAAATAATTGTCCCTAAGGCATATTAATTTATATTTTAAAATTATAGTTCTATAAAAGTAGTGATTTGCTGAGCTAGGCCAAAATAATAGAATAAAGAGGAGAGAAACTGTTCACAGATTTATGGCAGTCTACTATATGGAGAGGGTGACATTGTAGACTGATATTGAAAGAATGGACTGAGAATGCACTGGGGAAATTGGTTATTTCTTGTAGAATAAGTGTAGTTGGATTCTCATTTTTTAAGAATACATAGAAACCTGCCTCTGGTAAATATATCTAATTATGAAAACAAAATTTAAAACATCTGTAATAAGCATCAGTGTGTATTTTTAAGGCCTCAAAATAAGCAAGGATTTTATAAATAATATACAAAAAGAAGCAAAGGAAAAACCACTAAGGAAAATATTGATACATTTTAATATATTAAATTTCAAATTTTTTCACTATAGGAGGCCAGAAAATGGTTTTTTAAAGAGTAATAAATTAACAAATTGAGAAAATATATTTGTGACACAAACATTAAAGGGTTATATTAATATGTATATTGAAAGACATAAAACAATAATGACATGTAAAGTTATGTGATAGGAAAAAAGGCAAATTATCTAAACAGATAATTTCTAGAAAAGGAACTACAACTAATATGAAGGTTGCAGGATTAAGATAATGTTCAAACAAACATTATCTGTTTCTTTTCCAAATGTTTTATGGGATATCAGCCAGCCCCAGCCCTCTGGCTGGTATTCAAGTGATCACTCACATTAATGGCTTCAAAAAGTTAAATTAGTTACCTTTCTTATTGCTATCCTGCTCACTACCTAATTGGCTCTTTGTCTATTCACTGTTGCACACATAATAGTGGCTGTGTTTGCCTCTAGATAAAGCCAATCTTACCTGGTTTAACTTGTGTGGGCAATTTCCTTTTTCCTTTCAGTTGACTCCATGAAGGTCAGGGCTCTTGACGAGTAAAATTGCAGTTGAAGAATGAAGACAATCCCCTCCCTAACACACACATGCACACACACATATCCATAACTGAGTAGGCAGATTAGAAAAACCCAACATTCTACATTGAGTTAGTAAAATGTTGAAATATACTTTCTTATATTAAGATGCATGTCTCAATTTAGTATTTGAATATTTCCTTTATTTCTAATTGATTCATTTTATCTTATATAAAAATAACTGAATTATATGTAATTCTTCTGATATCAAAAGGATCAATTTCAAACTATTCCAAAGGCCAAGCATGCCTAGTGAATTGGCTGAACCCATAAAAGTTTCAATTGACAAATTAAATTTGATGGTTGACATAATCTGTTGTTCAATTCCAGTCTGTGTTAGTTTCCCTTATTCTTTGTTCCTAACACAAACTAATTACATCTCTCTCACAGAACTGGTCACATTGCCCTGTAATTAATAGTCTAGACTTTGAGGCAGTTGAAAGGGGAAACAGCCTTCCTATCTCCACAAACTTAGCAGCACTCACTGTATCAGGGAGGCTGGAAAGAGGAAAAAATATTCCTAAATTTGAGCATCACAGCTCAGCAAGGGGAACATTATACAAATGTATATTTGTTGGGAAACATTTCTCCATGTCACATATGTAAATCTTGTGTCAGTGTTTGTTCCAGGTGTATCTTTCTGAAAATGTTCGTATAGCAGGCAGCCTTGAAAGATAGTGTCTTCCTCTAGGGCAGAAGGTAGCTTTGTTTCTTGACCAGTATAATATAGAAAAGGTCTTCTTAGGGTAAAGTTTGGGCAAGTCTACCAGTAGCATCCTTATAAAATAGGGAGTTTCTTAAGCTGTGACACACACTTATTTCGTGTGCAACATCTGTCTGGGCCCCACTTCCCCATCACCCTTGTGGGACTTGGGGGGAATGGGCAACCCATGTGACATGAAGCTCATGCTGCCTGCTATGCTATGAATAATATAGTCCTTTTATTCTGTCCCAGGAGTTTCATGTCTTCTGCCAAATCCATTGAAACTGTGGCAAGCTAATTTGTTAGCTGGGCACGTTGGGTAAAATCTCAGATCCTTCATAGCTCTTTACAATATGCATTACACTAATTCAGTTAATTATTTCTGTAGTCTAATTCTACTAGTAATGATATGCCAGAATCTTTTATATAATTTTCAACCATTTTCTTTGCCTTACTTTGAAATTTGCTTTCAATTGGAAGCACATATTTTAATCACAAGATTATTCATAACCATCAAAATAACAATGAACATATCTTATTAAAGCAATAATTGTGACATTAGACTGTTTATTGAATCAAATTGTTAATTTGATTAATTCAAACTGTTAATTCAATCAAATTGAATCAAGTCAACCTTAAGAAATAAAACTATTGTAGAGAAATAGTTTTCTTGATAAAATCCTTTATTTTTATGTGAGACAGATGCTACTGATCATGTATTATAGTGATGAAAAATATATACCAGCATCCCTTGTTTAAACAAGGACATCTAAAGGTACATTTAACAAAGAATAAAACTTTAGTGCTTTGATACTATTGCCAGAAATATTTTGGAAATTCCTCCTTTGGAACTGCTTTTAGAGATAAAAGGATTTTTTGAGTATGTCAAACTATGGTAAATATTCATGTTTCTAAGTAATATTTTATTTTTAGAAACTGCCAGTACATATTAAGAGCAAAATCTATTAATAAAGGAAGGTTATGAATCTGAGTAATAGCATTTAAAAAAGGATATAGCTATGTAGACACACTGGCAATAATTTTTTTCTGTTGGCTGATAAAATTGTTCTTCATATGCATGAGCTCTTATAGCTACATTGAATAATACTTAGAAAAAAGCGTGGAAAATCTGATTCAGGATGAGATTTAATTCATTTGTTGAGATCTTAACACCTTGTTCTTTTGAGCAGAGGGATATGATATCAGAGAGAAGTAGTCTAGTGATCTTGGGTAACTTGCTTAGAATTTTTGAGCATTTTTATGTTCAGTGGGGATAACCCTAACTAACTTACCCAGGTATTTTAATTTTTTTTTTTTTTTTTTTTTTTTTTTTTGCCGTACGCGGTATCTCACTGTTGTGGCCTCTCCCGTTGTGGAGCACAGGCTCCAGACACACAGGCCCAGTGGCCATGGCTCACGGGCCCAGCCGCTCCGCAGCATGTGGGATCTTCCCAGACCCGGGCACGAACCCGTGTCCCCTGCATCGGCAGGCGGACTCTCAACCACTGCACCACCAGGGAAGCCCTAAGTTTCCCTTTTCTACACATCCTTGCCAGAATTTTTATTTGTTGTCTTTTTAATGATAGCCATTCTGGCAGGTGTGAGGTGATATCTCATTGTGGTTCTGATTTGGATTTCTCTGATGATTAGTGATGTTGAGCATCTTTTCATGTGCCTACTGGCCATCTGTATGTCTTCTTTGGAAAAATGTCTATTCAGGTCTTCTGTAAATTTTTTTAATTAAGTTTTTTTTTTTTGGTGTAGAGTTGTATGAGTTGTTTATATATTTTGGATATTAACACTTTATAGGTCATATAATTTGTGAATATTTTCTCCATTTAGTAGGTTGTCTTTTCACTTTGTTGATGGTTTCCTTTGCTGTGCAAAAGATATCAGCTCTTCCCTTGATGGAAATCTTGGGCCCTTATGAGTCTGGCTGTAATAAATAATGCTGTTGTAAACTGTTTTGAACATTTTTTCGTGTGGATATGCATGCATTTCTGTTGATTATATTCCAGTAGATAATATCACAAAGTTTTATTTCAAAGTAGTTTATTTCAAAGTACTTAGGAGATTCTCAGAGTATTTGTAGGAATGACATTCCTGTAATCGATGTATGGCAGTAACAGATGTCTTTTCTTCCTGTCAGTATTTCATGTTTTACTCATTTTTGACTTTTAGCCAATCTATTTGTATATAATGATGTGTTACTAATTTAAAATTTTCATCTCCCCAGTATCTCGTTTAGTTAAGCACCTTCTTATATATTTACTAGACTTTTGATATGATCTTTTGTGGCGTGACCGTTCAAGTTTCCACACAGTTTTCCACTGAGGTGTTTGAATTTTTGTTATTTATATTAGGAATTTAAATTATATTCTGGATATAACTTGTAACTCTTTGGTTATACAGATTGAAAATAAATTTTCCTGCAGTATGGGTACCATTTTCCCTGTCATATTAGTGTTTCATGAAGAACTTTCTTAATATAAATGTGGTCAGATTTACCAGTCTTTTCTTTTATGGCGAGTGCTTATTTGTCATGTGTAGGAAATAATTTGCTACTCCCCAGTTAAAATGCAATATCATAAGAGTACTGCTTGGTGAATTATCACAAAGGAAATACAGTCATGTATCCTCCTCAAATATTCAGCTTTAGCAAATCCTAATTCCTGTTCTTGTCCTTCCACACTCACTATATCCTTCTCCCTTCCTAAAGTTAATTTCTATCCTTATTCCTAATATTTCTTAATTTTGCCCATTTTCCTTTTAAACTTTATAAATATTACAGGATTTCTTCTTTTCATGGATTCTTTTGTTTAAAATTTTGTTTGTAAGGATCTCTCTTGATGTTGCTGAAGTAGTAATTTGTTTATCGCATCATGGTGTAATACTCTATCTGAATATAGCGTACATTAAGTAGCTATTCCAGTGTTTATGTGAATTGTTTCCAGGTTTGGGGTATTTTTAGTAATGCTGCCAACTATAAAAGTATTTTTGTACAGTTATGTATGCTTTTCCCTTAGATATATGCATAAGATTGGAATTGCTGTGTCATAAAGTAGTCTGATATTAAATTTTAGTAAATACTGCTAAACAGTATCAAGTATTTGTATCAATTTATACTTCCATTGACAGTATATAAAAATTTTAGTTACTGCACACACTTGGCAACACTTGGTATTGATTTTCTCATAAATCGTAGCTATTCTAAAGGTTGATATATTATTAAGGGAGTATATATTAGTATAATTACAAACTTTTAAGCATATTTTTTTACCATCTTTCTTTAGGTTTTTTTGCAAGTTGGGTAACTTTTACATGAAGTACCTTTAAGAATTCTCCCCATTAAATTTTTTTTCTGTCTTTTTCACACAGTTTTGTATTGGTCTTTAGCATTATAAATACACATAATTATTTTCATGATACATACTGAAAATATATTTTGACACTCCATCATTTCCATTTTTGGATATTTTATTTATTTATTTTTATTTATTTTTGTGTTTTCTTATCTAACTATAGTCAATTTACAGTATTGTGTTAGTTTCAGGTGTACAACAAAGTGATTCAGTTCTATGTGCATATATATAATATATATATCAGATTATTTTCCATTGTAGGTTATTACACGATATTGAATATAGATCCCTGTGTTATACAGTAAATATTTGCTTCTTATCTATTTTATATATAGTAGTTTGTATCTATTAATCCCATACTCCTAATTTATCCCTCCCCTCTGCCTTTCCCCTTTGGTAACCATAAGTATATTTTCTATGCCTGTGAGTCTGTTTCTGTTTTGTATATAGATTCATTTGCACTATTTTTTAGATTCCACATATAAGTGATATAATATTGGTCCTTCTCTGTCTGATTTACTTCACTAAGTATGATATTCTCTAGGTCCATCCATGTTGCTACAAATGGCAATATTTCATTCTTTTTTTATGGCTGAATTATATTACATTGTATATATATATATATATATATATATATATATATATATATATTTTTTTTTTTCTTAAAGCAGTCCTCTGTTGATGAGCACTTGAGTTGTTTCCATGTCTTAGCTACTGTAAATAGTGCTGCTGTGAACATTGGGGTGCATGTATTGTTGTGAATTACAATTTCACAGCATTCTTGGGTTATATGCCCAAGAATGGGATTGCTGGATCATATGGTAGCTCTATTTTTAGTTTTTTAAGGAACCTGCATACTGTTTTGCATAGTGGATGCACCAATTTATGTTCTCACCAAGAGTGCAGGAGTGGTCCCTTTTTTTCACCCTTTCCATCATTTACTATTTGAGACTTCTTGATGATAGCCATTCTGACTGGTGTGAGATGATACCTCATTGTAGTTTTGATTTGCATTTCTTTAAAAATTAGTGATGCTGAGCATCTTTTCATGTGCCTGTTGGCCATCTGTATGTCTTCTATGGAGAAATATCTCTTTAGGTTTTCTGCCCATTTTTTGATTGGGTTGTTTGTTTTTGGGGTATTGAATTGTATGAGCTGTTTGTGTAGTTTGGATATTAACCCCTTGTTGGTTACATCATTTGTAAATATTTTCTCCCATTCTGTGGGTTGTCTTTTCATTTTGTTTATGGCTTCCTTTGCTGTGTAACAGCTTTTAAATTTGATTAGGTCCCATTTGTTAATTTTGCTTTATTTCTTTTTCCCTGGGAGACTGATCTAAGAAAATATTGCTGCAATTTATGTCCAAGAACATTTTGTCTATATTCTTTTCTAGGAGTTTTATGGTATCATGTCTTATATTCAGTTCTTTAAACTATTTAGAGTTTATTTTCGTATATGGTGTGAAAGAATGTTCTAATTTCATTGATTTACTTGTAGCTGGCCAACTTTCCCAACACCACTTTTTGAACAGATTGTCTTTTCCCCATTGTGTATTCTTGCCTTGTTATTCTTAGATTACTTGACCATGTAGACATGGGTTTATTTCTGGGCTCTCTATCCTGTTCCATTGATCTATATGTCTGCTTCTGTGCCAGTAGCATGCTGTTTTGATTACTGTAGCTTTGTAGTACTGTCTGAAGTCTGGAAAGGTTATACCTTCAGCTTTGTTCTTTTTCTCAGGACTTCTGGTTCTTTGCTGGTTCCATATAAATTTTAGGATTATTTGTTCTATTTCTGTGAAAAATATCTGGGTATTTTGATAAGGATCACACTAAATCTGTAGATTGCTTTGGGTATTATGGCCATTTTAACAATATTAAGTCTTGCAATCCAGGAGCATGGTATATATTTCCATTTCTTTGAATCGTATTCAGTTTCCTTTACCATTGTTTTATAGTTTTCAGTGTGTATAGGTCTTTCACATCCTTGCTCATTTTACTCCTAGGTATTTCTTTTCCACAATTTTAAATGGGATTTTTTTTTTAAATTTCTGTTTCTGATATTTCATTGTTAGTGTAAAGAAATGAAACTGATTTCTGTATGTTGATCTTGTATCGTGCTACCTTTCTGAATTCACTTATTAGTTCTAATAGTTTTTGTGTGGAATCTTTAGTGTTCTCTATATAGAGTATCATATCATCTGAAAATAATGAGTTTTACCTCTTCCCTTCCAATTTGGATATCTTTTACTTCTTTATATTTTCTGATTGCTGTGGCTAGGACTTCCAATACTACGTTGAATAGAAGTGATCAGAGTGGGCATTCTTGTCTTATTCCTGAATTTAGTGGGAAGGCTTACAGCTTTTCACCATTGAGTATTATGTTACCTGTGGGCTTGTCATAAATGACTTTTATTATGTGAAGATGTGTTCCCCCTATCCCTACTTTGGTGAGAGTTTTATCATGAATAGATGTTGAATTTTATCAAATGCTTTTTCTACATCTATTGAGAATATCATATCATTTTTCTCTCTTTTTGTTCTTGTTAGTGTGGTGTATCACATTGATTGATTTGTGTATGTTGAACCATCCTTGAACCCTGGAATGAATCGAACTTGATGTATGATCTTTTTTTTTTTTTTTTTTTTTTTTTGCGGTATGTGGGCCTCTAACTGTTGTGGCCTCTCCCGTTGTGGAGCACAGGCTCTGGACGCGCAGGGTCAATGGCCATGGCTCACGGGCCCAGCCGCTCCGCGGCATGTGGGATCCTCCTGGACCGGGGCACGAACCTGTGTCCCCTGCATCGGCAGGCAGACTCTCAACAACTGCGCCACCAGGGAAGCCCTCATATGATCACTTTTATGCTTTGTTTGATTAGGTTTGCTAACATTTTGTTGAAGACTTTTACATCTTTATTCATCAAAGATATTGGCCTGTAATTTTCTTTTTTGTAGTGTCTTTGTCTGGTTTTGGTATCAGAGTGATGGTGGCTTCATAAAACAAATGTAGGAGTGTTCCCTCTTTTTCAATCTTTTGGAATAGTTTGAGTAGGATAGGTATAAGTTCTTCTTCGTATGTTTGGTAGATTTCCCCAGTGAAGCCATCTGGTCCTGGACTTTTGTTTGCAGGGATTGTTTATATTACAAATTCTATTTCACATCTAGTGATAGGTCTGATCAAATTACTTGTTTCTTCTTGACTCAATTTGGCATGCTATATGTTTCTAGAAACTTGTCCACTTCTTCTTAAGTTGTCCAATTTGTTGGCATATAATTGTTCATAGTATTCTCATGTTTTTTTATTTTTACAGTATTGGTTGTTATTTCTCCTCTTTCATTTCTTATTTTGTTTCTTTAGGTTCTCTTTCTTTTCTTCTTGGTGAGCCTGGCTAGAAGTTTGTTGATTTTGTTTATCTTTTCAAAAATATATCAGCTCTCAGTTTTATTGATCTTTTCTATTGTTTTTTTAACTCTATTTTATTTATTTCCTCTCTTTACCATTTCCTTTCTTCTGCTGACTTTGATTTTGTTTGTTCTTCTTTTTCTAGTTCTTTTAGGTGGCAGGATAGGTTGTTTACTTGAGATTTTTCTTATTTCTGGAGGAAGGCCTGTATCACTGTGAACTTCCCTCTTAGAACTGCTTTTGCTGCATCCTGTAGATTTTGTAGGGTTTTGTTTTCATTGTTGTTTGTATCAAGGTATTTTTTAATTTCCTTTTTGATTTCCTCCTTTGATCCATTGGCTTTTTAGTAGCACATTGTTTAATTTCCATGTGATTGTTTACCTCTGTTTTTTGTTTTTTTTCCTTTGATTGATTTCTAGGTTCACACTAGAAAAGATGCTTGGTCCAAAAAGATGCTTGACATAATTTCTGTCTTCTTAATTTGTTGAGGTTTGTTTTGTGACTTAGTATATTGTCTTATCCTAGAGAATGTTCCATGCATGCTTGAAAAGAATGTGTATTCTGGTTTTTTGGATGTAGTGCCCTATAGACATTAATTAAGTCCAACTAGTCTGGCATGTAGGACCTGTGTTACCTTATCTATTTTATGTCTGAAAGATCTGTCCATTGATTCAATGAGGTGTTAAAGTTTCCCCTATTCCTGTCAACTTCTCCCTTTAGGTCTGTTAGTCTTTGTTTTATTTATTTAGGTGCTCCTGTATTGGGTGCATATGTTAATGAGTATAATAACCTCTTCTTACATCAATCCCTTCATCATTATATAATGTCCTTCTTTGCCTTTATTTACAGAATTTCTTTTAAAGTCTATTTTGTCTGATATGAGTGTTACTTCCCTCACTTTCTTGTCATTTCCATTTGCATGAAATATCTTTTACCATTCTCTCACTTGCAATCTGTGTGTCTTTCATCCTGAAGTGAGTCTCTAGTAGGCAGCATATTATAGGCTCTTGTTTTTTTCTTTTTAATTCAATCTGCCACTCTGAGTCTTTTGAGGCAAACATTTAGTCCATTGACATTTAAAGTAATTATTGATAGGTATGCTTTTATTGCCATGTCCTCCTACTCCACAGTCTTGCTCTCCTCTCACTCTTTCTTTTCTTATCCATCTCTTAATGGAGGAATTTGACTGTTAGAAGTTTCCAATTTTTATGTAACTTAAATTGTCAATACTTTCTTCATGGAAGTGGCCTTTATGTTTTATTTAAGAGATCTTTGCCTGCAAAGAAAACATGATCTATTCTCCTGTTTGCATTTTTGAAGCCATGTTGCTTTTTGTAAAAAATATTGGCAGAAAATCATTAACTGATACACTGTAATATTTTTCCCAGCTTTAGAGCTGCATAAGGATCTTATTCTTGTTTGAACTTCCTTCTATTAAGTTAAGGAAAATGATGGTCTTACTGAGTTAACTAAATTCATTTACAGGAATGGATATATGAATGCATATGTGGTTGTTGGGAATTTATAGGCTATACATGAACACTGTACCTTTTTAGCAACATTATCTAGGACATTTACTTGTAATTGATGAGTTGTAGCTTATTCAACGAATGCAAGCCTCACACTGAGGAAGTTGTGTGACTAGCAAGGTATAAAGTTGGAGAGACCCAGAACTGATAACTGCCCTGTGCAAAGATGGTCTACACCCATTTAAGTTATCTTGTGGTGTGTACAAGTACATGTGCATGAGTATGTGTGTGTGTGTCTGTGTGTGTGTTTGTGTGTCTAGGATTATTGAAAGCTGTGCCTGGGTGTTGGGAGAACTCTGCCATGCTGTTCCTATCCTGTACCTTTTCTTAAACCTCACTAAACTTGGTGCTAGGTCAAGTCTATGATGTCTTATGATTCTGATTATCATTCCAATCCTAAACCCTCCCTTTATGGTGGCCATACATACATTTAGATCTATAATCCACCAGAAATCAATTTACTTGGATGTTGGGTAGTGATCAGAAATTTAATTGTGCTTAATAAAGATAACCAAAGAACCCTCTAGAATTTATGGAACTGTCCTTTTCACTCTGCTCTGCAATGCCTATTTTTTCATAAAAAATTGCCCATATATATGTTTCAGGATTCTCTGTTATTCCACTGCTTTGCTTCCATTCTTTTACCAACAGTATGTCTTCTTAAAAGTGCAGCTTTGTACTATATCTTTGTATGTCTATGGGTTATCTTCAACTTTTGTCTTTATTCTTCAAGATTTTTCTTGGTTAATGATAGGCCTTCTTATTTTCATGTAAAATATAGAATCAAATAGTCAACATTATAAATATACTGCCTCAAGGAATGAATGGAACTTATAGGTCAATTTGGGGAAAATTGATCTCTTGACAGTGTTTAAATTTCAAAATAGAATGACATGTTACATCCTTCTAATCTAAGTTAAATAAAATTGTAAACTGAACAAATAGGGAAATACTTGTTTAATTTCTGTTATATTCAAAGTCCTATGCTGTGCTCTTTTATAATCATTATTTATGTCCTAACAGTAATCCTGTGACAGTAATTTTATTATCTTTGCTTTACAGCCAAAGATGCTGGTAATTTCTAAAGCTAAATTATTTCTCTTTTTCTTTCCACTATAGCACTAAAGCTTTTTTCAAAAATTTTGTTATTATTTTAGTCTTATGTTGTCTAATAATTTTTTGCATTAAAATCTTCTTGTTTCCCATTTCATTTCACTGCTTTAATTACATGTATTAATAACAATCTATTCTTATCACTACGTTTATTTGTATAGTTTTTATTTTATAAATCTATTCCACAGCTGCAGTGATTTCATAGGATTGTTTAATTGAAAGTACTCATAAAACTCCACAGACCATACTCAGTAAGGCTTTAACCAAGGTAAAGGATATAGTAAAACAGGAGAAAGGAAGCAGGGGCAAACATCAGGAACCCAAAGATATACCCAGATGCATCCCCCAAGGTCCTTCTTAGCAACACAAGATGTGCTTCGTCTTTGGATTATGAACCAGTAAAATGAATGCAAGTAATCTTGGTTTCAGGAGAACTGGGACAGAAGTTTCTGGTAGGACCTCACTAATCATGTTTCCAAGGCATTTATTTAATCAGTTTAACCAAATATAAGCTCACCACCTACATATCTCTAAAAGTATTAAAACAAAATAAAACAAAACAGACCCTGGGTGCCTCCAAGGGAATTTCAAACTTTAAATAGCACATTATAAATTTACTAATTAGTCCATTTCATCCTTAACTTGGTCAAGAGTCAGTACCAAAGTTCCAGGCATCTTTGGAAGTAGGCATAGATATATCCCAGTCTGGTAGGATAACTTTATCTTCACAGTAAACCCAACTATATGTTATTTATATGACTTTAATTAACCACTTTACATGTTAAAACTTTGGATCTCCTAAGATGGATGTTATGTAAATTTTATACTGGAAAATAGTCTCATTTTATAGTGTCAAAATTTTTGGAAGAGGACTTCCCTGGCAGTCCAGTGGTTAAGACTCCACACTTCCACTGCAAGGGGTGCAGGTTCCATCCCTGGTCAGGGAACTAAGATCCCACATGCTGTGAGGCATGGCCAAAAAAAAAAAAAGATAACAGTATGAAAAAAATTTTTTTGGAAGAAACTAAATTTTATAACTTAAAAAAATCTAAAAAAATAAGCACATTATACTTATCTACAGCTATTCATTAGAGTTTATTTCTAAGCCAGAAAATTCTGAAGTGTTGGGGGAATGAAACAAGTATACCTCAGAAAAAGTAATACATAAAAAGGTTGTAGAAGTTACCAAGCAGACAGAAATACTCATGATACTGAAAAGTAGTACTCTACTGCTTATATGGAAATATACTAGTTTATAGAGAGAATACTAATTTTGAATAAAGAAGTGGCCTACCATAGTAATTTAGAAACCATGTAGTATCAACAAACTTTCTTAGAGTTGGAGAGAAGACATAAGTAGGTATAAAAGGGAACAAGTTTTGGAGGGACTTTTAGTTGTATTTTATTATTCACACAGTTGTTGGGCTGAGTTAGGTCAATTAATAGATTTACTCCATCTTGATAGAAAATACTTACATCTTTTTGGAAGTCATTGTTATATAATGAATAAAGAATGTAACCGGAAATCAGAAAACCCTTTTTTTCCTGAGAACCCAGGCAGTAACTCTCAGTTTTAAGAGATAGTTTTTTAATGTATTTATAAACATTAAAAAATAGAAATTCTTCAGAAAATGTCTAATATATCCTTAGCTTGTTGTTATGTGGAAGCTTAAAATATCTTTTTGGTTAGAAAAACTGGAGTATGGCAGCTCTGCTGTTAATCATGGGTAATAGGAAGAAGATAAGGTCCTAGGAAATAGACAAAGCAGCAGCACATCCTGATAGAAATGTAGATAGCAAAGTTCTGATTAAGATATAGGAATAAGTTTTGGTGGTTTTAATTAGCAATTTCCTGATAACTAATGAATCTGAATATGTTTTCATAAGATTATTGGTCTTTTAAATATTCTCTCCTCTGAAATGTCTAGTATGAGTATGATTAAACATTTTTAAAGGAAAATAGATAGATACATACATACATACATACATACCAACAATCTGTTGGGGAAAAATGGAAAGAGTACATAGGTAGGTAAGAGGTCATTACCTATAGGAAATAGGTTGTTGGATATATTCTGCTCCTTGTTTGACAGTGTTTTTACATATATTCATAAATAAATATGCCCAAGTTTTAAAAAATAGAACAGTTCTCATGAAACAAAGACTATGCATTATTCACCTGAGATCCAAAACAATTAGCCAGTTAAATAAATATATGTCACATACATATTTATTTCATACCAAATCAATGTTACTGTTACCTGAAGGACATTACATTTTTTTAAACATCTTTATTGAAGTATAATTGCTTTACATTGTTATGTAAGTTTCTACTGTATAACAAAGTGAATCAGCTATACATATACATATATCCCATATCCCCTCCCTCTTGCATCTCCCTCCCATGCTCCCTATCCCACCCCTCTAGATGGTCACAAAGCACTGAGATGATCTCCTTGTGCTATGCGGCTGCTTCCCACTAGCTATCTATTTTACATTTGGTAGTATATATATGTCAGTGCCACTCTCTCTTTTCGTTCCAGCTTACCCTTCCCCCTCCCCATCTCCTCAGGTCCACGCTGTATACATCTGTGTCTTTATTCCTGAAGGGCATTTACATTTTTAACTGCATTTCTTTATATTAAGAAATCCTGTAAGCTTTCTTAATTATCAATTGATCTAATGACAAAAATTAGTGGTTATTAATAAAATTCACATATAAAGTTGATATTTTAATAAGATCTGAGTAGAATAAAAACCAATTTATTCTAATACATTTTGAAAGTTGTAATACCTGTTTTCCTCCAAGAGGAGCTTTATGTTTAACCAGATTGAAAGTTGCAGACCTGCTCAGATTGAAAGTTGAAGACCTGCTCATATAAATGCAAACTAGATGTGCTATACAGGAAAGGCCATTTCCTCAATCTAAATCTCTTTAAACATCTGATCTAATATTGGAAAAATTCCATCAGAAAAGTCAAAATAAACTTTCCTATAAAGGCCAAGGAGAATCCAAAAGAAAATGGGAAAATAAATAATTACAGACACAATATGCATTAGTTACTTTTACCAGTGCATTCTTCCATACACACAGAGTTTATTATTCCCTATACCCCAGAAAATCTTTCCCTATAACATAAAGACTACTCTATGCTTATAGGAAAGAACCTAAAGGTCTTGCTATTTTAAACAGGTATGTACGTAAAAGAATAATGACTAATTTTCACCACTGTCAAATGAAAAAAGAGCCTTTGAAAAGGAATACAGTTTTCTCAAGGAACTGTTGCATGGTGTTTGAGACACCCAAAGGGAGGTGTGTTACATTTTTGTTCTTTTAAGCTTGCAGTTTTTCATACATACAATACTATTTTCTTGCAATTCTAATTCTGCACAGAAGACCTTGCCAACCAGTGTCATTTTATAGGTGTAGAGGGAGGAAAATGAAGATTGTTTATCAATCACATATTATGGGATCAACATTGTTACTATTTTTTTTCATGGTGCCTAAAAGTATTCCTAACTCAGAACTCTGAACAGACCCCTTTTCTTCTTCTGTTTGTTTATTGGTGATCTCATGTAGATTCAAATGCCATCTACATGATGACAACTCCTACGTGTACATCCTTAACTAAGTCATCTCCTCTGAACTCCAGACTTAAGTACTCAATTGTTTACTATATATTTTCACTTGGATGCTTGTATTGGGCTTCCCACAGTTAACATGTCTAACACTGAGTTCTGAATATTCCCTCAAAACCTGTCATAGACTTCCTCATTTTTACCAAATAAGAAGTCAATTATTTTGGTTCCAAGATGGAACCCAGATGCCACCTTTCACACTTTCTCTCCACTTTACATTCAATCTCCTAGAGTATTCTGTGGACTCTAGTTGAAATACATATCCAGAATTCTGATCAGTTCTCAAAATCTCCATTGATACTTCTGCCGAAGTCACCAAGTCTCTCATAAATTATTGCAATACTGTAATTGGTCCCCCTTTGACTTTACTTTATTATTTTCTCCTATCCAGTAGCAACCAAAGAGAACTTTTAGGAATATAATTCAGATAATGTCACAACAGTGTTCCAAATTCTCTAAAGCTTTTCTCTGTTACTTTGAGTAAAAGCAAGAGTTCTGTTCTCCCATTATCTTTCTGAAATTGTTATGTACGGCTCTACTCCTTATCAAAAGACCTCAGCTTCCTCGCTGTTCTGTGTACACATCAGACATTTTCCTTATTATAGGACCTTTGACCAAGGCTCAGTCCCACACCACACCTATGTACTTCTTTAAGTGCTAACTGAGATGGCAAGATGTCAAGTCTGCCATTTACCATTTGACATATACTCAATTAATATTTATTTATTTATTTATACATACATATATATATATATATATACACACACACACATAGATATATATTCTACCTATCTACCTTTAGCCACTTTTGAGTGTCTTATTCTTGATTTATATATTATTTATGATGATTTTTTTTTTAATTTAGAGTTAATTCTTTTCAAGTAAAAATTCTTTCGGTCATTATCCCTCAGAATAGTATTTATAGCTTATAAAGAAAACATTTTCCTATGTAATGCATATTACCAAGATATGAAATGGAAGAATTATTGTCTCCTTTTCTCACTTAAGAAAACTAAGGCTAAGCCATATTATATTATAGGTCATAAATGCAATGCATGGGGGAAAAAACAAACATGATTTCCCTCTGTCTAAAACCCAATCTGAGTTTTTCATTAACTTTTGGGGAAATTAATTTGTTCTTCTGTGAATTACCTACTCTTTTACTATTCTTACCTTAGAGTGTTTGTTTTATTCTTTGAGTGTATTTATATGCTGTGAAAAAACGTTTGAAGACCTTTTCAAAGATTCAAAGATCTTTTTGTTTGAAAGAAATTTTTTCTTTCATATTTACTTTATATTTTGCCATAATTTAAACACTAATCTTAGATAGTGAAGTATAATGAATTTTTTTCTTTAAATTTTTTTTACTTAGAAATAATTTTAGAATTATAGAATTGCAGATTCTTCTAGTATTCTAGTATAGAGAGTTCCTGTGTTACCTCCCCAGCTTCCTGTACTAATAACATCTTACAAAACCATGGATCTGTGTCAAAATAAAAAAGTTAATATTGATACAATACTGCTACTACAGACCTGAATTATAGATCTCATCTTAATTTCACCAATTTTTACAAGCACTGTTTTTTTCTTTTCTTGGTTGTGTGTGTGTATATATATATATATATATATATATGAAATTTTTTTACATGTGTAGGTTTTTATAACCACCACCATCATTAGGATACAGAATTATCCTGTGACACTCCCATGAATAAGAAACTCCGCTGTACTGCTCCTTTATAGTCACACCCTTCCTCATACCTAATCCCTTGGCAATCAGTGAATTGTTCTCCAAAATTATAATTTTATCATCTTGAGAATTTTATATAAGTGGAATCACACAGTATGGAATGTATTGAGATTGGCTTTCTTTTATTCAGCATAATGCTCTTGAAACCAATGAAGCTTGTCACATATATCAACAGTTTGTACTTTGCACTGCTGAATAGTACCCTATCTTATGATATATCACAGTTTATTTATTGATCCATTTAGGGACACATGTTGTTTTAAATTTTGGGTTATTATATAAATTTTTATTTCTTTAGTGTAAATGCCTGGGAGTGTTATTGTTGTGTTATATGGTAGCTACATGTATAACTTTATAAGAAACTGTCAAATTGTTTTCCAGGATGGCTACGTCATTTTACATCCCCACCAATCATGTATGAGAGATCCACTGGCTCTGCATCTTTGTCAGTATCTTACTTTTATACATTTAATTTTCAGTCTTGGTTAGGTAGCCCTTCCTGATCCCTAGATTGTAGATTTTTTACATCTTTATTGTTTAAATTATTTTGCATTTGAATACATAACTCATGAATATTTTTATGGTATGAGATATGGATTCATATTTATTGTTTTCCATATAGATATCAAATATGCCATTGTCATTAATCAAATTTTTTAAAAATTTTATTTATTTATTTATTTTTGGCTGTGTTGGGTCTTCGTTGCTGCGTGCAGGCTTTCTCTAGTTGCGGTGAGCAGGGGCTACTCTTCATTGCGGTGTGCAGGCTTCTCATTGTGGTGTCTTTTCTTGTTGCAGAGCATGGGATCTAGGCACACGGGCTTCAGTAGTTGTAGCATGAGGGCTCAGTACTTGTGGCACGTGGGCTCTAGAATGCAGGCTCAGTAGTTGTGGTGCATGGGCTTAGTTGCTCTGCGGCATGTGGGATCTTACTGGACCAGGGATCGAACCCGTATCCCCTGCATTGGCAGGCATTTTCTTAACCACTGCGCCACCAGGGAAGTCCCATTAATCAAATTTTAATTTTTTTCCTTTTAACCCAATGAATTGGAAGCCGTCTTTTCTTCCTTCCCCAATGGTTTCTCTATTCTGCTCTACCGATCCATTTACAACCTTTTATATCAAAATATTTTTAAATGAATAGTGTACTTTTATTTGATGTTTTAATATCTGATAAAACAAAGCCATTTATCTAATAAAACAAAATTCACAATTTACTTATTTTCTTGACTTTTTCTGAATATTTGTATTATCCAATTACAATGATATTTTGGGAAATTTTAAGTAAAATATTACTAAATTGTATATTACAGTTGAACAATTTATATTTAATCATATTAAGCCTTTCATCTAATATGTCATATACTTTTCCATGTGTTTCAATTTAGTTATATCTTTTTCTGATTTTTTAGATGTAACCTTTCCATTAAATTTATTCTTGAGAATATTAAGCAATAATGTTCATGTAATAATTTTCTAATTTATTTATGGGCACATATAGCTATATTTAGAAAAGTATTAATATTTATGTTTATTTTTAATCTGCTCACTTGCTCAAATTTAATTTTTATAGCTATTACATCTCCTAATTATAAAATCATATCATAAGCAAAAAGGAAATTGTTTTATTTTTATTCCTGACATAATTTCAATATTTTGTATTGAAGATTTATATGTTTCAGGTGTACAACATAGTGATTTGATATTTTTATAGATTGTAATCAATTTAAAGTTATTATAAAATATTGGCTGTATCCCCTGTGCTTTACATTACATCCTTGTATCTTGTGTATTTTATAGTTAGTAGTTTATATCTCTAATTCCCTTCCCCAATCTTGCCCCTACTCCCATCCCTCTTCCCACTAGTAACCACTGATTTGTTCCCTGTATCTATGAGTCTTTTTCTGTTTTGTTATATTCATCTGTTTGTTTTATTTCTTACATTCCACATACAACTGAAAACATAAAATATTTGTCTTTTTCTGTCCAACTTATTTCACTAAGTACAGTACCCTCCCAATTCATCCATGTTGTTGCAAATTACAAAATTTCATTATTTTTATGGCTGAGTAACATTACATTGTATATATACACTTTGTGTGTGTGTATATATGTGTGTGTACATACACACATATTCTATATATATACATATACACAGATACCAAATCTTCTTTATCCATTCATCTGTTGATGATTACTTAGATTGTTTCCTATGTTGGCTGTTGTAAACAATGCTGCTATCAATATTGGGGTGTATATAACTTTTTGAATTAGTGTATCCATTTTCGTTGGATATGTACCCAGAAGTGGAATTACTGGATCATATAGTAGTTCTATTTTAATTTTCTGAGGAGCCTCCCTACTGTTTTCCATAATGGCTGTTCCAATTTACATTCCCACCAGCAGTGTACTAAGATTCCCTTTTCTACACATCCTGGCCAGTATTTATTATTTGTTGTCTTTTTAATGATAGCCATTCTGGCAGGTGTGAGATGATATCTCATTGTGGTTTTGATTTCCATTTCCCTGACAGTTAATTATGTTGAACATCTTTTCACATGCCAATTGGCCATCAGTATGTGTCTTCTTTGGAAAAATGACTCTCTACCCATTTTTATAGCAGGTTGTTTGTTTTTTTGTTATTGAGTTGAATATTTTTATATTCAACTTTATATATTTTGGATATTAAGCACTTAACGGTCATATCATTTGCATATATCTTCTCCCATTCAGTAGGTTGTCTTTTTGTTTGGTTTATGATTTCCTTCAATGTGCAAAAGTTTTTACGTTTAATAAGATCACATTTGCTAATGATTGCTTTTGTTTCCCTTGCCTGAGGAAACAGATCCAAAAAATTATTGCTGAGACTTATATCAGAGTATACTACCTATGTTTTCTTCCAGGAGTTTTATGGCTTCCAGTCTTATATTTAGGTCCATAATACATTTTAACTTTATCTTGTATACGGTGTTAGAGAATGTTCTAATATCCTTCTTTGACATGTAGTTGTCCAGTTTTCCCAACACCACTTATTGAAGAGTGTTGGGAAAGCTAGTAAAGTGGTCTTGTTCAGGCTTCATAGGCAGCACTAGGCCTCTCTCTGACCAGACAATGATGCTAAAGCTGGCTGCATGACAAACTGTTGAGCTACACCCAGGCCAGCAGGAGTGGAGCCAGCACACATTGTAAACCACTAGATAAGATAGGCAGTAAGTCATGGGACTTCTTGCATCTTGAGGGCCTGGCCAGCCCCCAGGGATCAAGAACATACCAAGACTTAAGAGTTAAGACCAAGGCATTTATGACAACAACCAGAGCTGCAAACTTGCACGTAGGCTGATTGTTATCAGCCTGTGGCTTGGTGCTAAAAGCTGGGCTCCTTCGAGTGGCAAACTGAAGTCTTACCCGTGGGGTGGATGCACTGCCCCAGACCTTCCCAACTGGGACTACAGATTGCTGTTCAAGGGACTTCCCAGCGCTGCTTGGATCTGCATGTAGGTGCTTCCTCAGTTCAGTGATATATAAACCTCTGTCTTTACTATTCTTTCTTAGTTAGTTGTACTATTCTTTTCTCAATTAGTATACTGTAATCTTCGTTAATTCAATAAACTCTCTCTAAATTGTTATTTAACTGAGTGTAGAGTGGTTATTTTGCCAGCGAATTCTATGAACCTTGAAACTGAAAGTAAGGCTTTCAGCAAAACAAAGAGACTGTCTTCTCCCATGTGTATTTTTGCCTCCTTTGTCGTAGATTAATAGACTGTGTGTGGGTTTATTTCTGGGCTCTGTATTTTATTCCACTGAACTATGTGTCTGTTTTTGTGCCAGTACACACTGTTTTGATTACTGTACCTGTGTAGTATAGTCTGAAGTCAAGAAGCATGATACCTCCTGTTTTGTTCTTTTATCTCAAGATTGCTTTGGCTATTTGGGGTCTTTTGTGGTTCCATGAAAATTTTAGGATTATTGTTCTAGTTCTATGAAAAAATGCCATGGGTATTTTGATAGGGATTGCATTAAATCTGTAGATTGCTTTAGATAGTATGGATACTTCAACAATATTAATTCTTCCAATCCATGAACACAGGATATCCATCCATTTCTTTGTATTATCTTCAGTTTTCTTCATCAGTGCTTTATAGTTTTCAGAGTATAGGTCTTTCACCTCCTTGATTAAGCTATTCCTAGGTACTTTATTCTTTTTGATGTGATTGTAAATGAAATTGTTTTCTTGCTTTCTGTTTCTGATAG
The DNA here is from genome assembly GCF_039906515.1 of Pseudorca crassidens. Classification (NCBI taxonomy): domain Eukaryota; kingdom Metazoa; phylum Chordata; class Mammalia; order Artiodactyla; family Delphinidae; genus Pseudorca; species Pseudorca crassidens. The sequence goes on from NC_090297.1 coordinate 91,885,882, forward strand.
TTTATTATAAATGTGTAGAAAATCAATGTATTTCTGTGTATTAATCTGTATCCTGAGACTTTACTGAATTCACTTATTAGTTCTACTAGTTTTTTGATGGAGACTTTAGGGTTTTCTATATATCGTATCATGTCATCTGAAAACAGTGATAGATTTACTTCTTCCCTTCCAATTTGGATGTCTTTTATTTCTTTTCTTATCTGATTGCTGTGGCTAGGACTTCCAATAATATGTTAACCAGGAATGGCAAGAGTAGGTATCCTCATCTTGTTCCTGATCTGAAAGAAAAAGCTTTGTTTCTCACCGGTTAGTATAATGTTTGCTGTGGGTTTGTCATAAATGGCCTTTATTTTGCTGAGATATGTTCCTTCTTTACCAACTTTGTCATAAGATTTTATCATATGGTGTTGTTTATCTAATGCTGTTCTGCATCTATTCAGGTGATCATGTGATTTTTATCCTTCATTTTGTTAATGTGTTGTGTCACATTGATTGATTAGCAGATATGGAACCATCCTCACATCCCTGGAATATATCCCACTAGAGCATGGTGTGTGATCCTTTTTATGTATTGTTGAATTCAGTTTGCTAATATTTTGTTGAGGATTTTTGAATATATATTTATCAGAGATATTGGTCTGTAATTTTCTTTTTTGAAGTGTCTTTGTCTAGTTTTGATATCAGCGTAATGGTGGCCTGATAGAGTTAATTTGGAATCTTCCCTCCTCTTAAAATTTTTGGAATAGTTCGCAAAGGATTGATATTAACTCTTCTTTAAATATTTGCTAGAATTCATCTGTGAAGCCATCCAGTCCTGAGGTTTTTTTTTTTTTGCGGTATGCGGGCCTTTCACTGTTGTGGCCTCTCCTGTTGGGGAGCACAGGCTCTGGACGCGCAGCCTCAGAGGCCATGGCTCATGGGCCTAGCCACTCCGTAGCATGTGGGATCTTCCCGGACTGGGGCATGAACCCGTGTCCCCTGCATCAGCAGGTGGACTCTCAACCACTGCGCCACCAGGGAAGCCCTGGGTTTTTGTTTTTTGGGAGTTTTAGATTAATGATTCAATTTCAATACTAGTTATTGGTCTGTTCAGATTATCTATCTGTCCCTGATTCAGTCTTAGAAAATTGTACGTTTCTAGGAATTTATCCATTTTTTCTAGGTTGTCCAATTTGTTGGCATATAACTATTTATAGTATTCTCTTATGATTGTTGTATTTCTCTGATATCCATTGTAGTTTCTCTTCTTTCATTTCTTATTTTGTTTAATTGGGTTCTATTGCTTGTTTTTTTCTTAATGAGCCTGGCTACAAACTTATTAATTTTCTTTATCTTTAAAAAAACAGCTCTTGGTTTTATTGGTTATTTCTACTGTTTTTTGGTCTCTATTTCCACTCTGATCTTTATTATTGTCTTCCTTCTGGAGACTTTAGGCTTTGTTCTTCTTTTTCTAATTCTTTTAGATGGTAGGTTAGGTTGCTTATTTAAGATTTTTCTTGTTTCTTTAGGTAGGCCTGTATGTCTGTAAACTTCCCTCTTAGAACTGCTTTTGCTGTATTCCATCGATTTAAGGAAGCTTTGTTTTTATCTTCATTTGTCTCAAATTATTTTCTGATTTTCTTTTTGATTTTATTGTTGGTTTATTAGTTTATTAGTTTATTATTAGGTTTATTAGTAGCCTGTTGTTTAGTCTCCACAGTTTTGTGTTTTTTTGTGTTTTTTTTCCATTTTTTGTGTTTTTTTTCCATTTTTCTTCCTGTAATTGATTTCTATGTTTATACTGTTGTGGTCAGAAAAGATGCTTGACATAATTTCTGTCCTCTTAAATTGGGACTTGTTTTGTGGCTAGCATGTAATATGTCCTGGAGAACATTTCATGTACACTTGAAAAGAATGTGTATTCTGCTATTTTTGGATGGAATGTCCTGTAGATATCATTTAAATCCAACTGGTCTAATGTGTCATTTAAGGCCACTGTTTCCTTAATGCTTTTCTGTCTGGATGATATGTGGGCTGTTAAAGTTCCCTACTACTATTGAATTATTGTCAAATTCTCCCTTTATGTCTATTAATATTTGCTTTATATATTTGGATGCTCCTATATTAGGTGCATATATGTTAACAAATATTATATCCTCTTCTTATATTGGGCCCTTTATCATTATATATACAATGCCCTTCTCTGTCTTGTATTATAGATTTTAAGTTTACTTTGTCTGATATGAGTTTTACTCTCCCAGCCTTCTTTTCCTTTCCATTTGCAAGGGTTAATTTTTCCATCTCCTCATTTTCAATCTGTGTGTACCTTTAGCTCTGAAGTGAGTCTCTTATACAAATACATGGATTAATCATGTTTTTTATTCAGTTAGCCCCCCTATGTCTTTTGATTGGAGCATTTAGTCCATTGACATTTAAAGTGATTATTAAATGTGTACTTACTGCCATTTTGTTACTTGTTTTCAGGGTGTTTTTGTAGTTCTCCTCTGTTCTTTTCTTCTTCCTTTAGTCTCTTCCCTTGTGGTTTGATGATTTTCTTTAGTGTGGTTTGTGTTCCTTTCTGTCTAGTTTTTGTGTATCTATTGTAGGTTTTTGATTTTTGGTAACTATGGAGTTCATATAGTCATTTAAGTTCAAACATTCTCAAAGCTCTGCCTAAACTTCCTGCCACATTTTGTGTTTTTGATGTCATATTTTACATATTTATGTCTATCCTTTAACTATTTATTGTAGTTAAGAGTTGATTTAGTCACTTTTTTCTGTTTTCAGTCTTCATAGCAGCTTATTTAAGTGGTTGATTCACAGCCTTTACCTTTACCACTGGGATTTTTCCCTTCCTATAATTTCTTTTTGTTGTGGCCTTTTCTTTCTCACTTAAAGAAGACCTGTTAACACTTCTTGTGTAGTCAGTTTGGTATTGATGAACTCTTTTAATTTTTGCTTGTCTGAGAAGCTTTTTCTCCCTCCTTCAATTCTGAATGATAACCTTGCTGGGTAGGGTGTACTAGATTGTAGGTTTTTCCCTTTCAGCATTTTAAATATATCATGCCACTCCTTTGTGGCTTGCAAAGTTTGTGCTGAAAAATAGCTGATAGCCTTATGGGAGTTCCCTTCTACGTGCCTTTTTTTTTTTTTTTTTTTGCTTGCTGCCTTTAAAATTCTCTCTTTAACTTTTCCATTTTAATTATGGTATGTGTTAGTCTGGGTCTCTTTGTATTCACCTTGTTTAGGACTCTCTGTGCTTCCTGTACCTGAATATCTGTTTCCTTCTTCACATTTGGGCTGTTCTCAGCCATAATTTCATCAAATACATTTTCTACCCTTTTCTCTCTCTCTGCTCCTTGTGGGACCGCTATAATATAAAGGTTATTATGTTTAATGTTGTCCCAGAGGTCCCTTAAACTATTCTTTTTTTTTACTTTGTTTTTCTTTTTGCTGTTCTGATTGGGTGATTTCCATTATTCTATCTTCCAGATCACTTATGTGTGATTCTGTATCACCTAATCTCCTGTTAATTCCTCTAGTGTATTTTTTCATTTCAGTAATTGTCTTCTTTACCTCTGACTGGTTCTTTTTTTATATATATTCTAGTTCTTTGTTAAAATTCTCACTGTGTTCATCTATTCTTTTCCCAAGCTCAGTTAGCATTCTTATTACTATTGCTTTGATCTCTTTATCAGGTAAATTATTTATCTCTGTTTTACTAGGGTATTTTTCAGGGCTTTTTTTTTCTTGTTCTTTCATTTGAAACATATTCATCTGTCTTCTTATTTTGTTTTACTTTATCTGTCTCTGTGAAATTAGATAAAACAGTTACCTATTCTGGTCTTGAAGGTGTTTCTTTGTATGGGAGCATTCCTATGCAGTCTCTGTATGCACAGTGGCTTTGGTGAGAGAGCTGGATCTGAAGTAAGCATGGGCCATGTCTTCCCCCAGGTGTGCTTGCAGCCACTGACTTGGTGGGAGGTAGGGATGGAGTTGGAGGGGTTAGAGGAAAAACCAGGTCAAGCCTAGCCTTCTTCTATGCTCAGTGACTGTCAGTTCCCTATGAAGGGTAAATTCAGGGCACAAGGGGCTAGAGCAGGAGTCCTGAGAGAGTTGGGTTTCTCCTGAGTGCTTTGACAGTTTCTACATTGGTTTGGGGCATGGCCAGGGCCTGAGAGCTTGAGGCAGCACTTCTCTGCTGGTTTCACTTTTTCCCTGGTTTGCGTGCCTTTCTTAGAGGCTGGTTGAGACTAGATGGGTTGATGCCACACCACTGAGCTGGCTTCACTCCCACCCAAGTGTGTACAGCGAAATGCACTCCAGTGATTATCATCTCCGCCCTGGAGCTAGTTTCACTCCCTCCTGAGTGTGTGCACTGAAGCCTGTGCTGGCAGTAGACCCCTCTTCCCTGGTCAGAGGCAGTGCTGGGGTCCAGGCCAGCTTGATTCCCTCCAAGTATGCATACGCTCATTGGCAATGGCAGCCTCCACCTTACTGAGGAATAGTGCCAGAGCAAAAGGGACTGGAGTTGGAGCCTTGGGGACACACTGGGGCGGTTCTGGCAAGCCAACCAGAGCCCCAGGCAGTTTTCAGCAGCTGTTTCCTTGCAGTGACTGAGAGCAAGCAAGTCTGTTTGCACACTCTTCATGAATAGAGTCTTGGTTTCTTACAGCTCTTCAATAAGTCCTGGTGTTTTTCAAACCAGCTAAGAGGGCTTGTCTTCCCAGTGTCAGACCCCAGGGCTGGGGTGCTTAATATGTGACTCAAACCTTTTGCTCCTCAGGGAGGATTCTCGAGCCTACAATATCCTCCTCCTCTTCTGTGCACTCCTCTAGGGGTTTGGGTCCCAACCAGATCACTTCTCTGTTCCTACAGGACTCCATGTGGATCATTCTTTACAGCTTTGATCATGGAGGAGCCGTCTTTCTAGTCCCCAGGTAGATTTTAGCAAGAGTTGCTCTATATGTAGTTGTACTTCTGATGTGTTCATGACAGGAGTTGAACCCTGTGTCCTCCTACTCTACCATCTCCATCTCTCCTTAATTACAATAATTATGTGTTTTATTTTATCTACAAATGCATATCTTTGTGATGTATTTCTTATTTTATCCTTTATATATTTACTTGAGCTTTACCTAGTTTTTTTAAGGAATTGAATTTGTCTTTCTAATTAATTGTGTTCTCATTTTACTTATTTTTTAAATACTTTAAAATTTTTAGGACAGTTTTTGATTTAAAGAAATATTGTGAGTTAGTACAAAGAGATCCTACATAACCTGCACCCATTTTCCCCTATTATTAACACCTTATATTAGTATAGTACATTTGTTACTATTAATGAAACAAGACTGACACATTATCATTAACTAAAGTCAGTACTTTATTCAGATTCCACTAGGTTTTACCTAATATTCTTATTCTTTTCCCAGATCCCATACAGAATACCATATTACGTTTGGTCATATGTTTGCTTAAGTTCCTCTTGACTGTGATAGTTTCTCAGACTTTCACTCCTTTTAATGACCTTGATAATTTGATAAGTAATGGTTAGGCATTTCATAGAGTATCTCTCAAATGAGGTTTGTCTGATATTTTTCTTATAATTAGACTGGGATTAAAGATTTGGGGGAGGGAGACCACAGAGGTTAAATGGCCAAACATCATCTTATATCAGGGGTACACATATCACTGTTGATGCTAATTTTGATCACCTAGCTGAGGTAATGTAAATGTAAAGTTACATTTTTTGAGTTACTCTTTTTTTTGGCCTTTTTCTATATTGCACTTTTTGAAAATAAATAAATATACAGAGCTCACAATTAAGCAATAGGAGTTATGTTCCACTTCCTTCAGAGTGGAATATATAGATACATTTTTGAAATTTTTTGGCAAGGAAAATTGCCTAATCTCTTGCCTATTGAATAAATTTATTTATTTGGTCTGGTTTATATTCTAATACTATCTCATTGTGTCTCTCAAATTGTCACTAGCCCTAGTAATTATTAAATCCAGCCAAACACAGTTTGGTTTCAAGGTCTGGGAATAATTCTTTATGGCTCCCAGCAAAGCCCTCTGGGCTATTGGCTTCATCATCTGTGCTTGATGAAACACAGCTTGATGATCCCAACCTCAGTGTCATCCTTCCTTTTTGTGAAAGCTACCATGTATGTAGAACTGATTAGATGTATCAACCTGGTTTTTACCTAAAATTTAGATCATCTGGCAGCCTTCTTTCATTTTTTTCATTCTCTTTATCCCTTTAATCCAAGCTGATGGTGTTTCTGCTAGTATAAAATTTTCATGAGCCTTGTAGGTCTCCTTTGTAACTCCATGAAACGTGAATCTTCTCCATTGACCTTTTGTGGATAGTCTTATCTCTACCCTTGAATTCTTCAGAGATGGCTGAGAGAATTTATACATGCCTAATTTCTTCAAAGAACCTTCTGTGTGATTGAATAATCTTTTAATTCTTCTGCGACACTAGCAAAAGATTGTCCTGAAATACTCTGAGATTTCTCTCCAGAGCACATGGGCCTGAAAGTGACTCTCTTATGGCCTGAAAGTGACTCTCTTAATTATAGCATCTTTTGTAATCTGGATAGACTGGGAATTTTCCAAATCATCAAATTCTGGCTCTTTTTTATTTAAAAGTTCTTCCCTCAAATTAATTCTTTCTTCTCACATTTTGTTACAAGTAGTAAGAAGAATCTAGGCCATTCCTTCAATACTTTGCTTGGAAATCTCCTCAGTTAAATAGTATAGTTCATTGTTTACAAGTTATATTGTTTCAGGACACACTTCAGCTAAGCTTTCTGCCACTACATAACAAGTTTCCCTTTCTTCCAGTTTCCAATAACATATTTCTCATTTTTATGTCACCCCTCACTGAGAGTATCTTTTTCATCATATTTCTACTAACAGTTTGTTAAAGAGCAGTTTGGGTATTCTCTGAGATCATATATGTTTTCTCTACCATGCTTCTCACATCCTTCTAAGCCTCCACTAGCAAAATCTTTACCATCCACATTGCTAATGACAGTCTGTTGGAGGCAATCTGGGCTTTGTCAGTCATGCTCCTCAAATGTCTTTCATCCTCTGCTCATTGTGAAATTCTAAATAAACTTCCAAACCCACATCTTTACATATTAAACAGGTACTAAAATCTGGTTTAGTTTGTTATTGGTATGGAAAATTACTGCATACTTGGTGGCTTAAAACTCTTCAAATTTGTTATCTTGAATTAGTGATCAGAATACTGAAATGAAAATCACTTGGCTAAAATGAACGTATCAGCAGGACAGCATTTCTTTCTGGAAGCTCTAAGGGAGAATCTGTTTTCATGCTTTTTCCAGGTTCTGGAGATACCCATATTCCTTGACTCATGGCACCTTTCTATCTTCAAATGCAACAATGGCTAGTCCAGTCTTTCTTATATAACGTCACCCTGACACTGATTTTGACTCTTCTGTTTCCCTATTTAACATTTTAAGGGCCCTTGTGATTTAGTTGGGTCAACTGGAATAATCCAGGAAAAGCTCCCTATTTTATTATTAGTTGATTAAAAGTCTTAGTTCCATTTGCAATTTTAATTCCTCCTTGCCATGTAACCTGGCATATTGACAGATTCCAAAGATTAGGACATAAAAATATTTGAAAGATCATTACTCTTCTCATTACATATTGTTAATTGTGTTCTTTTGCATTTTAAATTCCAATTGTTCATTGGTGATATGTAGGAAAATAATTGAATTTTATATATCAGTCTTATATCCTACAACTTTGTTATATTTGCTTATAAGTTACAAGAGGTTTTTTGTTTGATTCTTTGGAATATTCTATATGAACAATTATGTCATCTACAAACAAAGACAACTTAATTTTTTTCTTCCCAATCTGTGTAGTTTTTATTTCCTTTTCATGTCGTATTACACTACCCAGGGCTTCTAGTACAATGCTGAATAGGAGTTTTGAGAGAGGAAATCCTTACCTCATTACTGAGGTTGGGGGTGGGGAGAATCCAGTTTCTCACCATTAAATATGATGTTAAGTGTAAGCTTTTTATAGATGTGAGACAGTTCCCCAGTATCCTTAGTTTGGTGGTAATTTTAGTCATTAAATGATGTTGGATTTTGTTACATACTTTTTCTATATTATTTGATATGATTATATGATTTTCTGTCTTTTCTGTAGATGTGATGGATTATAGTTATTGATTTTGAAATGTTGAGCCAACCTTACATAGCTAGAAAGATCCCACTGAATATACTACATAATTCTTTTCATACTTTTTAAAAATTTAATTTGCTAATGTCTTGTTGAGGGCATTTATACCTATTTTCATGAGTTTTGCCTTATTACAAGTTCTTTATTCTCTAATTTTTTCTCTAATACTAAAAATACATTCATGTATTTTTAGTATTAGGGTGATACTAATAGGGTATTAATATAATTCTAACTCAGAATGAATTAAATTTTGGGTAGGACTTTACCCATAATCACATGAGCCAATTCCTATAATAAATGTCCTCATATATCTAAATATATCCTATTGACTTTGTTTCTCTGGAGAACCCTGACTAATCATACACATGATATTCCTAGGTGTGGATTTGTTCATATTTGTCTTGTATTTTATTCTCTTAGCTTCCTGGATCTGTGGCTTTGTGTCATCATTGATTTTTCAAAAGTTTTGGCCATTATTGTGTCAAACATATTTCTATTCTATTCTCCCTTATTCTTCTTCTTGCAGTCCAATTATTTATATGTTATGCCTTTTGAAGTTGTTCCACAGTCCATGAATGTTCTTTTCACATCTTTTTATTTTTTTCTCTTTGTATTTCAGTTTGGGGAGTTTCGTTTGACCAATATTCATCCTCATTGATATTTTCCTCTGGTGGGTCCAGTCTACTATTGAGCCCCAACAAAGACATAGTTCATTTCTGTTTTTGGTTTCAGATTTTTAGCATTTCCTTTTCATTTTTTTTAGTTTCCATCTCTCTGTTTGCATTACTTATCCATTCTTGCATGTTGTCTACGTTTTCTATTACAACCCTTAATATATTAATCATAGTTATTATACATTCCCTTTCTGATAATTCCAAAATCTTTGTCATATATGAGTCTGGTTCAGATTCTTTCTTTGTCTATTCAAGGCAGTATTATTTTCTGTTTTTAACATTTTTAGTTGAAAGGCAAACATGATATATTAGGTAATAGAAACCGAGATAAACAAACCTTTACTGTGAGACTTTATTCTAATATGGCCAAGATTGTGCTATTTCATATTTTCTATAGCTGTAGTTGCTAGGGGCTTCAAATTACTCTGGTGTGTAGTGTTTTGTCTCCCCTGGATCTTTGGACTTCCCTGAGACCTCCTCTCAGAGTATTGTTTTTTTTGGCATCTTAAGTCTTTTTCAGATAATCCACTCTTATTTTAATGGAGTTCTACTTGTTTAGTGGTAATATGTGGTGGAGGGTAGGCTTTCCATTATCTTATGGTTAAATCTCTGACTTTCATTGAGCTAGTGTCTCTGGGCTGTAACATTCACAAGTGTTACTTATCTCCAAGCCATCCTCTTAGGTTAGACATGAGAGCTAGAGAGAAACTGAGGTTGAATAATGTCCCTTACGTCATGTCAGAAAAAGCTCTGGTAAAGTCACTCCCAACCCCAACTACGCCTTTCTTATAGAGAATCCTCTGGATGTATTTCACAATGGTTAATGTTTTTTCTCCCTGTTCCAGAGCTTGCAAGGGATCTTTCTTAGCTTTTTATGATGAGTTTCTGGTAAATCTGGTAATATAGGCAGGTAGGTAGATAGATAGATATGTATGTATATATACATATAAGTATTAATCTGATATATATATGTATATAGATATCACTGAAAGTTGGAGAGGGCATTGACATGACTGAGGCTCATACATTCAAACTATCCCACACTCAGCTTCCAGAAATTTATAAATGTTACCCTTTGTGTTCCTACCAATTTATTGCTCCAGCAGCTTCTGCTCCAGGTAAGCAGATCTTAGCTCTGACTATCTTTATTCAACTGTATCTTCAGATTTGTGGGTAGTGATTTGTCCTGCAAACCCAGTTTTCTGATGAGTCCAGTTTTCTGATGAGCTGTTTTTTCAGCTCTTAATTTGCTATAATAATGGAATAACAACTTCCAAGCTCATTGTGTGTTAGGGCTGCTACTTATTTATTAAGATTAGTGTTCTATTCTAAAATGCCACTGTTAGCAGAGTTCTTTGGGATTGAGTTAATATTTAAACTCAAACAGCACCAGTGTTACCTAGGTTTTGAAAAGAATGCAGGTTAAGAAATAACACAGCATTCACTGTATCAGAATAAATCCATGACTCAAGAAACAACTTGTGCCCCCCAATATTTTCTTGAGCGCAAGATGATCTGAATGTATGTGACTACCTCCAATCAGGGAAATCTAACTTAGGGAGTTATTTAAGCATATATACCTAGTCACACAATTCCCTCTGGTACATGTAACTTGCTGTCACAGGATTCACTCAGCTCCCTCAGAAGTGCTATTAGCCCTCATTCTCTGAAACACCTGTATCTCATCAATACAAGTTATCCTTTACTCAGTCTTAATAATGACATTGGTACATAGTTTCAAATATATTTTCAGGTGTCATGTATCTGGTATAGGTAAACCCTTAAAATATCTTGGATTTAATATTGAAAGGGGCTTTGACTAAAGAGCAAATCTGCAGACATTTTGAAGCTAAGAAAGGGCAGAAAACCGACTCTAAACCATTTTCTTCCATACTATTTTATATTCCAAAGTTTTTCTTCTGAGAATGCTGTTTACTGCTTTGAAGATACAGGGCAATGGAGTAGCATCTTCAATCTACTGACAGGAAAATACTTCAACCCAAGAGTCCCACTTCATCCCAAGTTTTAAATCTATTAATATTTTTACTTTTTAAACTAAGATATTTCTTGCTTTTATAGTCAGTAATTAGGGAATCTACTATAACTATATTCTACTTTATTTTATCTACTGTATTCTTAAATAATAAAACACAAATTCTGTTATTAAAATTAATTTGTATTCTTAATTTTCCTCTCTTTTAAAAAATTTGGTTTTCTCTTATTAGTTTTCTTTAATTGGAAATGGGTTTTTATCTTCCTGTCTGTCTGAAAATTTGTCACTTTTTAGTGACTTGTTGTTTTTATTTGCCAATTCATCGTATTTCATTATATTGTTGCAGTTTCCTAACAATTGTTGCGAGATGAAAAGTTCTTTTCCTCAGGCATCTAGAACAAAGAATGTAGGCGGTCAGTCCCCTGCTGAGAAACTGTAAGAAGTCTTCCTGATTTAAGCTACATCTATATTATCCACCTTATGAGGCAGGAAATATAGCACAATTCTTCTGCCCCGTCACAGGAGGTGATAGCTAATTTTGGACTTGGAAAATCTGGGGAGAGTTCACAGAACTTATTATTGGTTTAGAGGGAGGTATGATATAAATAGTGGAATCAGTCATGATTGAACTGGTGGCAGTTCTCTCTCTTACAGCAGCATCCAATACAAACATGCATAACTTTCTGTTACCGAACCAAACTTGGGTCTGCTTGCCATCATGCAGTAAAGCCAAGCTACTGACGCCAGGTTGTGGTGTAGGAAGTGCAGTGTTCATTGTAGGCACCATACAAGGAGTCCCAGTACCTCATGCTCTACAAAACCCAAACTACCCCATGGGTTTCAGGGAAGCATTTTTAAAGGCAAGGTGAGAGAGGGGAGCCAGAGGGTGTGTGATCAGCTTATGCACAATTCTCTTATTTGTTGATGGTGAGGTAACAGGGTGGTGTCCCAGGGTTTAACATTATCAGTCTTCAGGCTCCACCCAGTCTGGAGGCAACATGCTCATGGTCATCATGTAGTTAACTTCTTCCTTTTGGTGGGGGCTTTAGTATCTGTAAAACAACTTAGAAATGTGCATCAGATACTGTTATCTGTGTACTTCAGGGAGGAGCTAAAGATTCTGTGACTGACACATAGCTGATTTACTGTTTAAATTGTTACCAGTTCTCCTGGCCCAGCTGCTTCTTTTGTCACTACATGTTCACATCCTTTCAATCATTAATTATTGAGCCAGGCTTTTTTGACTTAGGGGAGGCCTGGGAGACTACAGCTTTTCTACAACAAGAGGCAGGGAGAGGATATGGGGGGAGGAGGTCTGTCACAGGAAGGCTCCATAGGGTCCTGCTTGGCTACATTTCTACTGTCATCCTCATAGTGTAGTTATATCAACCATTGTTATATCAGCATTCTGTTTTTACATTATTTTACTTGTGAAAATGTTTTTCCACAGATGAGCCATATAGAATGGCAGTTTGTTTCATAGAAAATATTTTTATTTCCCTGGAAATAATAAATTTCTCAATTTTGTTCATTTTTTATGTATTTAACACATTCTAAAAGTAATAAACTCTTATTATAAGGTAAAATTCCTCAAGTAACATACTCATTCCATTTTTCTCTCCTCAGCATCCTTCAGCATTCCTTTATCATCTTTTCAGTCTGGGTATGTGCTTTCTAAGTCTGCTCTTATTATTTTAAATGACTGGGAAATTTTTTCTGTCATTTGGAGTTGTCTTTCCTCCCCTTTCTTGAGTTGGACCTGGTTTTTCCAAAAACCCATGTCTTCCTAAATTACTTTTGTCTTCTTGAGTTACTTAGTTCCCTATTTTGTTGCAAAAAATCATTTTGTGGTTAAAATGAGTAAAAATGCACAGGAAGTAAGTTTTTGTGATCTTTGAGATCTTGTGGAATGAAGATATATTTCAACTATATATCTGCTCTGTTTAGTTTTCTCCTCTTAGTTATTTCTTTCTAATTGTTTTTGCCTAAATTTTTTTGCTTGGAGTATTTATGAATTATATACTAATAAGCTGTTTGGAAGCTCTCTGGGCATTGATGATCCTTACCGTAGAAACTGATAGGTCAGTAAAATGGGTCTTTCGTTGGAGAATCCACTAAAATTAGTATACAGTTGTCCTTTTCTCTTGGCCAAATTAGTTTCCTCAGAAAGAAATTATCACTCTTCTGCCTCAGAGAATGTAAACTTAGATTTTATTATTCTGAGATAAATCTAAAAGAAAGAACTTGGAGGTGTCAAAACCCACTGTGAAAATTTTCACTTAACTATATGTTTTTAATAGGGCACCTCATTGTCATTCTCACCTGTGTCTAGTGTTCATATTCTGGTATTTATTTTTTTGAGTGTCAGAGAGTAAACTATTTACTTCCACCAACATTTGGGAGGGACAATTGCTTGATGATAGGGCTGGAAGAAGGACTCTGGGGGTTAACCTTCTCCTTAACAAGATATTTAATCAATGCTCCTTCTTTTAGATTTTAATATACAGATTTTAAAATTACCCAAATTTGCAATTCTATATCCTTTTCAGAGTTTTCTGTAGAACATTGCTTTTTATTTCCACTGTGCTGACAGTTAATTTTTATTTAAAAATTTGATTTGCTAAGTCATTTCATTTGTGTGTCTTCTTTATACTCTCCAAAGTTTTACTGACATTTACAGTGTGCTTTTACCTCCTTTCCCATTATCTTTCTATTTCTTTTTGTTTTAATTTGTTTGCTTTTGTTTTCTGTTTTTAATTTTAGAGGTATAATGTCAGAAATATTTTCACCCAGTTTGGTCTAACAATATATTATCTGCTCTTCGTTTGCAGAGTTGAATGAAGAACATGTAACAAAGAGAAAAGTAATTTAAAGTATGCCCTTATATTTTATCTTTTATAATTAGAAAAGTATGGCTTATAAAAAGGAAAATACAAGCTAAACAAAAAACCAAAAAGATATTTATGCCTACTTTGAAGTCTTCTCCAGATAAAATTTGAACCAAGGGAATTTAAGAGAGGTGAAAAATATATTTGGATCAAAAATAAAATGATATGATCTTTCACCTGAGTTTTGCACCTTGGGGAATGGAGTTGCAGTTGCTTCTATCTTCACTCAAAATTTCCATTATGGAGCCCATTACTTTGTAGATTAATTTTTTTGGTATGATTTAACATATCTTATTACATATCTTATTACATCCTAAGACTGATAGGCTCTCTAAGTCTCCTCTAGACTTTGAATTTTACAGGTATATGAACATTTTCAGATATCTCAGGCATAATTTTATTTTTCTTATATAACAAAAATGTACACATTCACTTTTTTCCCATGGTACATACATTTTATTTGTAATCTACTCAGTATACCCATACCACTGCTAGATAACAGGAGGAAAAAAAAAGTATATATGTATTTCCATACAGAGGATGCAATGAGGATGAGAAATCAAGATGCCTTACAGAAAGCATAATAGAAAACTATAGGATGTAAATTATCCTCTGTTACTGCTCGGTGATGTTGTCTCACAATTGTCATTTAAAATAAGGTATAGTGGGATTCCCTTGGCTCTCTGCCCTGGAGATTGCATGAAGGGTTCCCTCAGCTCTCTAATCTCGGTTTAACTATTTGTTAATCCCATGGGCAACTCATTCTGCCAGGCGTCTTCCTTCCTTTTCTTCCCTGCTTACTACATGCTTTACCATTACTGCACTTACTTAGTTTAATATCTTCATATATAGCAAAAATTTACCAAAAATTTACCAGATTTTTCAAAGGCAATTTGGAACTTCAGTGACCTCTTTGCGAAACTTGAGGTCTTCCCAAACTGGCTTATCCAGGACTTGCCCCTTCCCATCATTTCCATTCCTTCTTCCTCCTTTCACTACCTTTGCTCTTCCCTGCAGCTCCCTTAAGTCCTTTGATCTGTCTGCCCCCTTTCAACACCCCTGCCGGACTTTTCTCTTCCCACTCCAGTCCCTCAGCTTCCTATAGTCACTAGAGCTTTAGGCCTCCTGACTCTATTGGGGGACTCTCAGAGGCAACCACCTGAGGCTGAAAAAGCTAACTGGAAACAGACTGGCTATTTTATCCACTCAGATGTCTTTGGAGACACCCAGATGGCTGCTGGGTATCTCTTTGGTCCCTCTCCCCATATTTATTCCACAAGCTCCATAGGATTACACATCAGGTCAAAGAAGATGGTGGGAAACTCTAAGCCCTCATATTGAACAGATAACCTCAACTTGTTCCATCAGTCAGAATAATCCTGATTAATAATATAAAGTGGGGCAAAGACAAGGGCCAAAACTCTGTTATATAAACCAGGGAGTTTTGTATTTCTGTGTTTATGCATGACTCAACTAATATTTTAGAATGAAAGCTATAAGATCTTTATATGTATCTGTCTGTATGTTTATGTATGTGTGTATGTTATGAATATGTGATATTTTCCAAACTTCAGATGGCATTACCAAATTGTTCAAATATCCTGACAACTTCTGACATTTTGCCTTCTCCACATCTAATCCCAATTGATATCCTTTATACCCAAAATTGACTTTGGGGTTTCCCACAGGGCCACTGGAAAATCACAAAGGATTTGTTTTTTCATCTTGTAAAAAGAGGTGCTAAAAATAATTAGGTTTATTTAATATTATATAGATGATTATATAAATTGCATGGGAAGTGTTGTCAAAAAATACTTAGATTTCCCTAGATTAAAGTTGTTTGGGTAAAATGTTATTAATATAAATATTTCAAAAATTACCATAAAGAATAAAATAAAATAAAATAAGGTGCAGTAAGGCATGGTGTGATCTCCTTGGTGGTTTGGCTTTGGGATAGATTTTCTAAATACTCTAAGACAAAAATGTTACTGCAAAGAAACAAGCAGAAAGAATGGGGAGACATTTATTATTAACTTGTAAAAAGTGTCATCTGAAGATATATCACAGTACAATGTGGTAATCATTATTCAGCTATGTTTAAGTCTGCATTGTTTAAGTTTATTTTACTTTGGCTGGAAACAACTTTAAAATATATATACAGATCTAGCTTGGTAATATGTTATTAATATGATTTTATAACCTTATAAAATTAAAAAATAGCTTAGTTAAAAATCAATTTGAAAGGAAAGGACTTGAAAATCTTTATAGCCTTGTGAAAACAGACTTGATTTTATGTGTAAATATAAAAGAAGAAAGTAGAATGAGAGCTATAATATTATATGAGTGAGATTAAAGAATTGCACATCTGAACCAGAAAGAAAGAAGTCATTAGTGTTAAGTAAGCAGAGTACTCCAAACACACAGAACTATGAAATGCCAGTCTCCATAAAAGCCAAATATTTAGAGTCTTCTCTAAAGAGCATTTTGTTTTAGCTTTTATTGGTAAAATGCATGCATTATTTAGAGATAGCCATCACTTTTATTAACACTTCTTTGTGTTAATTTTTTAATCCTAAAGATTAACTTAAAGTAAAATGTGTTAATTATATATTAGTAATAATAGTGTATTGTACTTTAAGTTAATCTTTAGGATAAAAGTGTACAAGTAATGAATTAATGTGGGCTGTAATTTTCAAACCTATAAATACTTTCTGGAATGGAAACAAAGCAGTCCTCACATTTTACATTCAATTAAAGCATGCGTGATTAGTCAAGGTGTGTTTTATTTTAAAATTTATTTTAACATACAGTGCCATACTAATTAATACTTTTAATATAATAGTTAGATTTTTTTTCCTATGTAATGTTTGTGAAGTCACTGGATTATTATTTGGGCTACCCAATATAATCAAATGAGTCCTGAAATGTGCAAGCGAGAGGCATAGAGTCAATGACAAAGAGTGACAGGATGTGAAAAACTCAGCTGACCATTACTGTCTTTGAAGATAGAAGGGGACCATGAGCCAGGAAATGCGGGCAGTCTCCAGAAGTTGGAAAAGGGAAGAAAATTTCTGGTGCCCTAGAGCGTCCAGAAAGGAACGTAGCCCTGAAAACATGTATTTCAGACTAGTGTGACCAATTTTCAAATTCTGACCTCTAAAACCATAAGGTAATAAATTTGTGCTCTTTTATGCCACTAAATTTGTAATAATTTGTTACAGTAGCAATGTGAAACCAATAAAAGAATAACAAAAAAATTCAAATAGTTTAACAGAATGCACAAACGGTACAAATAGAAGACAAAACCTAAACATAATCAATGAAAAACTGAACAAAGTAGTCTAAATAACCCAAATAAAAGTGGTGCTTGTCACATTAAATAAAAAGTAAGACACAATTCTGTTTCCTCTAAGAAAAACAATTTAAGTATAAGACCCCAATAGGTAAAAAGTAAAATAATAATAAGATAGGTAGTACTAACACTAGTCAAAGAAAATTGGAATGACTATATTAAAATACCAGACTAAGAATATTTCAGAAAACAGAATGTTATCAGGGTTAAGGAAAGTCATTTCTTAGAGTGTCAATTTATCAAACATACATAATTTAAAATATCAACACAGATAATAAAAAGGTATTCAAAACACATGTAATAAACACATTCACAATTATAGTCAGATTTTAACACTACTCTTATAATTGGTAGAATATACAGAAAATCAGCAAGGATGTAGATTTGAACATTATTAACCAACTAAATGGTAATTATAGAACACTCCACCCACAAAAAGTTGAATATACACAGAATATTTGCAGCGATAGGCCATATTCTGAGCAATAAAACAAGTCACAATAAATTTAAAAGGATTTAATTCATACAAGGTTTGTCCTAGCAAAAGATATGATAGACAGGTTCACTTAATATTATGAAACATTATTAGAAAAAAAATTTTAAATCGTAACTAAATGAGGAGAGGCTTGTGGCATTTTTCTTCATGTGTATCTTTAGATTCGCACAATCCCTACCAAAAAATTAACTCAAAATGGATCATAGACCTAAATTTAACACGCTAAAATTACAAAACTTTTAGGAAAGAACATTTGTGATCTTGAATTAGGCAAATATTTCTTAGACGTGACACCAAAAGCATGATCTATAGAAGAAAAGTATGTTTAATTGGACTTAACCAAAATTAAAATTATTTGATCTTCAAACAGCCACAAGAGAGAGAAAATACTAGCCATAGATAAGGGAAAAAATATTTGCAAAGTATATATCCAATAAAGGAATTGTATCCAGAATAAATATTTTTCAAAACCCAGTTGACTGGTTTCTAATTACTGCTGTATAAATTGCTACCAACTAAGTGGCTTAAAACAAAGCAATTTTATTTTCTTACAGTTCTAGAGGCAGTAAATCTGAATTCAGTTTCATTGGGCTAAAGTCAAGGTGGTGGCAAGACTGGTCCTTTAGGAGACTCTAAGGGGAGAATCTGTTTCCTTACCTTTTCTAGTTTCTACAGGCTACCTAACATTCCTTGGCTCATGGCTCCTTATTCCATGGCTCCATATTCTTTGGCTCATGGTTCAAAGCCAGCAGCTTAATATCGTCTCTCTAATTTCTGCTATCATCCTTACATCTTATATAAAAGGTTGTTCAGACACACTCTAAGAAGCATGTTTCCTAGACAGTGGTGCATCTCCTAATTTTAACATCTTTTCCAATGAGGATAGGCTGATAATTTCCCAAATCATGAAGTGCTGGTTCATTTTGCTTAACAGTTCTTGCTTTAATTCATCTTGTTCGTTTCCCATTTTACTATAAGTGGCAAGACGAAACCAGGTCCCACCAACTTGTTTGGAAATTTCCTCAGCTAAATTTCAGAGTTTAACATTTACAAGTTTTGCTTTCTACATAACTACAGGACACACTTCAGCTGAGCATTCTGCCACTATATAATAAGGATTCTCTTTTTGCTAGTTTCTAATAACATGTTCCTCATATCCATCTGAACCCTCCCCAAGAGTCCCTTTCACATCTGTATTTTTACCAATCTTCTGTTAAAGATGATTTTTGTATTAAGCCCATGTGTGTTTTCTCTTGTATATTCCTCATCCTTTCTGAACCCTCATCAGAAGCACCTTTCATGTACATATTTCTACAACAGTCCGTTTATGATCATTTAGATATTATCTAAAATAATAGTTTTTCTCTACTATGCTCGTCACTTATTTCTGAGTTCTCTTTAGTAAAATCATTAACATTCATATATTTACCCACAGTCTATTCAAAGCAATCTAGGCCTTTTCTATCATGATCCCCCAAATTCATCCAGCCTCTGCCCATTGCCTAATCTCAAAGCCCTTTCTGTGTTTTTATGTATTTGTTACAGAAGCATCACACCCCCATGCCATAATCTGTCATTAGTCTCCTGTTAGTGCTATAACAAATTGCCACAAACTTATTGGCTTAAAACAAATAAATATAATATAGTTCTGGAGGCCTGAAATCTGAAATCAGTATTACTGGAATAAAATCAAGATGTCAGCAGGGCTGGTCCCTACTGGAATTTCTAGGAAAGAATTCCTTGTCTCAAAGTCCCTTCCTCCGTCTCTAAAGCCAGCAGCATAAAATCTTCTCTGACCTCTGATTTTGTCTTTTATATCTCCTTTCTCCTTCTGAATCTCCTGCCTCTTTTAAGGACCCTCATATTTATGTTAGGCCCACCCAGATAATCCAGAATAATTTCCCCATCTCAGGATCTTTAATTAAATAATTTCTTCAATGTTGCTTTTACTATGTAAGTAAACATATTCATAGGTTCTGGAGATTATGATGTGGACATATTTTGGAAACTCTTATTCAGCTGAGCACAGTCAATAATAAGGAAATAGCCAACCCAGTGAAAGAGTGAAAAAAACATTTGGACATTTCAAATGATGTCAGAGAAACACACAGAGAGATTATTGACATCATTAATCATTGGGAAATGCAAACTAAAACCATAATGATACACTGCATACCTCTTAGAGTATTCAACAACTGACCATAACTAACCCTAAGTGTTGCTGAGGACTTGCAACCCTCTTTCACTGCTGAAGGGAAGGCAAAATAGTACAACCCCAATGGAAAACAAGATGGCAAATTCTTAACATTGAATCATCTACGTACTACATTATTCAAGTCGTTCCACACCTAGATATTTTCACAAGAGAAATGGAAGTATACAGCCATAAATGGCATGTACAGCTTTTTTTGTAATAGTCAAAACTGGAACCAACTCAAATATTCTAATGGATAATCAGTTTCTGGAATGTTCACTCATGGAATACTATTCAGCAGTAAATAGGAATTAATTATTGATATATGATATACAATGGACAGATGTTAATGTAATTATACTGACTGAAAGAAGACCAAAAAAGAGTACCTAATCTATGATGCCATTTATCTAAAATTCTAGAAAATACAAACTATAGTGACAAGAAAGGAAATCAGTTTTTGCCTGTGGTTGTGGTAGAGGTGGAAAGATTTGTGAAAAGGAGCAAGAGAGATTACAAAGGGACATAAAGAAACTTCTGGAGCATGATGACTATAGTTAATAATATTGTATGGAAAACTGGGAATCTGCTAAGAGAGTAGATTTCAAGTGCTCTCATCACAAAAAATAACTGAGTGAGGAGAGGAGATGATATGTTACTTAGCTGGACCATAGTAATCATTTCATTATGTATATGTATATCAAATCACCATCTTTATACCTTATATGTACACATTTTTTATTTTAAAAAAGGAACTTTTGGAGATGATGAATATATTCATTAATTTGATTTTGGTGATGGTTCCCTGGGTATATGTATATGCCCAAACTTACCAAAGTGTACACTTTAGATATGTTCAGTTTATTGTGTGCAAATTACGCCTCTATAAAATTCTTAAATACTTAATAATAAAAATAACATTTGTATATAGAAAGATACCACTAAAGGTGAGAAAATAAACACCACACAATGAAAAGAGATATTTGCAATACATTTTTCTATCACAAAATCTTCTTTTAAATATCACAGAATATTTTTAAAAATACTGACAATAAACAATATTGATGAGTATTCCTATTGTGATTATGTAGGCACTTTTGTCTTATGCTGCAGGAGTACAAATTTGTAAAACTTTAATCCAAAGCAGTTTATCAAAATATATGTATATTTTAAAGCATAAATATGTGCATACTCTTTGATCACAAAAATATACCTCTAAGATTTTACCGTAAGTATATTCAAACAAGGATCTTGGATATGTGTAAATGAATTTCATTGCAGCATTTTTATAAATAGGTAAAAAACTGGAAAACTAAATGTCCATGGTAGAGAACTGCTAAAATATATTATGGCAACTTCAAACAAGAGAGTTTGGAATCAATGGTAATTTAGATATTTTCAAAAGAAAGATATTTAAGATAAAACATTTTATTTTTGCTTATATATATAGAATATGTATGTGTGTTAAATACACACACACACATTAAAAAACCCCTTACTGCGTGATAACTAATCTTACTAGTGAGTCATGACTAATGCTGTGAAAGTAAGTATACATTTTTTCCAAATAAAAAGCTTTTTAGAATAAACAATCAATGAAATCACCCAAACCAAAAATCCACCATTACATAATAGCCTTTTGAATTAATGGGAGAGAGTAAGCCTGTGGAATGAAGACAGTCCCTTTTCCTTAATCTATTCAATAGTTTGATATTAGGACTTTAGAAAAATTCATTTACATTAAAGAAATAAACTTACACTACAAATCATACTTTTTTTTTTTTTACAATTCAGTATATCTTAAAGAAGGAGAATATCTGAGTTCAAGGAAAGAGAAAGGCACAGGAACGTCATGACATAAATTAACTTGCTGCCATTATTTTCCATTTCTTAAAAATTTTTAAATGTCATTTATTTTTATAATGGCTTAATCATTTCCAGCACATTCATTTAAGACAATAACATTTAAACTGTTTCTGTTAAATGGAAACCACTGTGGTAGCTGACACAAGTAGACAAGGCTTGTACTAAATGAAATTAGAGGAATTTCCTCTTTATTATAGGTTTTGGAAGATCAAAAAGGTTAAACTTTTTATTTTATAGATTTTTGATGCATGAAAGTTTGTGACAGTAAAATGATAAAGATAATGTGTTATCCTTACCCACCACAGAATACTATGATTTACAAAATATATAAATCCAATACTTTCATGCTAGTGGGGACTCTGTACTCTATTTTGCAATCTCAAAATCTTTTCACACAGAAAGTATTTTTTGATTAAAACAAAATCTTGTCATGTATCTGTAAATGAATATTACCCTCATGTGATTTAGCTTGTAATAATATTTCCTAAAAGTACCACTTGGAAAATATTAGAAGCATATATAGTTCTTAAACAGTCAAAAGTATAATTGGACTTTCCTTGTCTTTCTCTTAAATCTGTATACACAAACACTGTCAGCTTACAATTTATGGCATTCAGGAAATACCTTAGAAATCACTAGTATCCCAATCAAGTACAATCAATATATTTAAAACCTATTTATTTTTACGTTAAAATTATTACTGTTTGTACTTCGGCTTAATCTAATTTCAATATCCCATGTTTTTGAATAGTAATTGTGCTAAAAATTGATTCCAATAAGGGATCATTTTAAAATATTTATTCCATAATGTAATGATTTAAAGTATTAATATATGTGTGAGAAATACAGAAGTATAAGCTCCAATTATTCAAAATCCAAGATATCCTTCTCTAGTCTAATAAAATCAGTTAAATCTGTAGAAGTGAGTGTTGTGTTGTTTTCATTTTTCTGAAAATCTTCAGGATTCAGATTGTGGAGGCATTGAAGAAGTGTAAGAAAGTCGTAAGGTTTGGAAATCTGCCTAAGGGGATTGGTATTCTGTAATGGTCATCTGGATTTGGGAAACAGAATTAAATAGATAAAAGCTTTGAAAGGTAAGGTTCTGATACCCTACTACTAGGTTTTATTAGTATAGTGTGATAGAAGTGGTGAGGGCAGATTTCAGCTCATGCTGAAAGGAAAGAGTCTGATATTTAGAGGAAAGAAGTTTCCTCTAAACTAATCACTATAGATTAGTTTGTATTTTCTAGAATTTTAGATAAATGGCATCATTTAGAGGAAAATTTAGAGGAAAGAAGTCTGATAAATTGATCTCTTTCTCAACAGCTGAATGGAATAATTCAAAAAACCCTGAAATATCAGTATACTACAGCCACAGTTCTTGATTTAGGTAACAAGATGGGCTGCTGATTTGGAGGTATTACCAAGTTTTGTTTTTTGTTTTCTAACTAATTGGTTTACATTGTTTTTAAAAATTTATTTTCAATTTACTATTGTAATTAAAAATTAGGAATATCTAATTATATGCAAAGCCAAACACACACTGGAATATTACTACATTGGTATTTTAAAATGATAATATAATCAATATTTTAATCAGTATTTACATATTTTGAGTAATGTTCTTTTTACTACAGAAACCTTGGAAATACACAAACTTCCCTTATTCTTACTACAGCCAAGCAGAATTAGTAACTTTAAGTGGATTATTATAGAAAAATGGTTTATGGGGAGATTACACCTGGTTGCTTAAATATATTGATAAATGATATTAGCTGGCACATTGTCTTTCTTATAGATTGAACATAATATACATTCAGAAATTTATAGGGAAAGGATGTATGCCTAATTATATAAATGTAAAAAAATAATTTAGTTGTACATTTTTTTTCAGTTATATATATATTTTTCAGATACTTTTCTGTTATAGGTTATTAAATCCTTGTTGCTTATCTGCTTTATGTATGGTATTGGACTGGCCAAAATGTTCGTTCGGATTTTTCTGTAAGATGGCTCTAGTAGCACTTGGTTGTCTTTAACTTCATTCGAAACAGTTTTGTTAAATTGTATGTGACAGCTGTCATATCAGTGTGCATTTATTTATTTATATATTTTTAAATTTTATTTATTTATTTATTTTTGGCTGTGTTAGGTCTTTGTTGCTACGCGGGATTTCTCTAGTTGCAGTGAGATGGAGCTACTCTTTGTTGCAGTGTGCGGGCCTCTCATTGCGGTGGCTTCTCTTGTGGAGCACGGGCTCCAGGCTCACAGGCTCCAGTAGTTGTCGCTCATGGGCTCCAGAGGGCAGGCTCAGTAGTCGTGGCACACGGGCCTAGTTGCTCCGTGGCATGTGGGATCTTCCCGGACCAGGGCTTGAACCTGTGTCCCCTGCATTGGCAGGCGGATTCCTAACCACTGCACGCTGAGGGCTTCCCTCAGCCCTCAGCATGCATTTAAAAAAAGGCTTATCAAAACCAGTGAATTTTTGTGTAGCCATTTTAATACTGAAGATGGAAGAAAAACAACATTTTTGGCATATTATGCTTCATTATTCCAAGAAAGGTAAAAACACAACCAAAATGCAAAAAAAGATTTGGGCAGTGTATGGAGAAGGTGCTGTGACTGATGAATGTGTCAAAAGTGTTTTGTGAAGTTTTGTGCTGTTGATTTCTCTCTGGATGATGCTCCACAGTTGTGTAGGCCAGCTGAAGTTGATAGCAATCAAATTGAGACATTAATTGAGAACAATAAACATTATAACACGTGGGAGGTAGCCAACATACTCAAAATATCCACGTCTAGCATTGAAAATCATTTGCACCCTCTTGGTTACGTTAATTGCTTTGATGTTTGGGTTCCACATAAGTTAAGCCAAAAAAAACCTTCTTGATCGTATTTCCGCATGCGATTCTCTACTTAAATGTAACGAAAATATTCCATTTTAAAACAATTGTGATGGGCAATGAAAAGTGGATACTGTACAATAATGTGGAACAGAAGGGATCATGGGGCAAGTGAAATGAACCACTACCAACCACACCAAAGGCTGGTCTTCATCCAAAGAAGGTGATGTTGTGTATATGATAGGATTGGAAGGGAGTCCTCTAGTATCAGCTCCTTCTCGAAAATGAAACGATTAATTCCAACAAGTACTGCTCCCAGTTAGACCAACTGAAAGTGGCACTCGGTGAAAAGCATCCAGAATTAATCAACAGAAGACACATAATCTTCCATCAGGATACCGGAAGACTGCATGTTTCTTTGATGACCAGGCAAAAACTGTTACATCATGTCTGGGAAGTTCTGATTCATCCACCATATTCACCAGACGTTGCACCTTCGGATTTCCATTTCTTTAGGTCTTTACAAAATTCTCTTAATAAAAAATATTTCAATTCCCTGGAAGACTGTAATAGGCACCTAGAACAGTTCTTTGCTCAAAAATATAAAAAGTTTTGAGAAGATGGAATTATGAAGTTGTCTGAAAAATGGCAGAAGGTAATGGGAAAAAAGAGTGAATATGTTGTTCAATAAAGTTCTTGGCAAAAATGTGTCTTTTATTTTTACTTAAAAGCCGAAGGCACTTTTTGACCAACCCAATAGATGGTACCTGTTAATTCCATACTCATGATTTACCTCTCCATTCCCCTTTGGTAACCGTAAGTTTCTTTTCTGTGTCTGTGAGTCTGTTTCTGTTTTGTATATAGATTCATTTGTGTTATTTCTTAGATTTCACACATAAGTGATATCGTATTATACTTGTCATTCTCTGTCTGATTTACTTCATTTTGGTATGATAATCTCTAGGTCCATCTATGTTGCTAGAAATGGCAATATTTCATTCTTTTTTGTGCCACAGTAATATTCCATTGTATATATATATGTGTGTGTGTGTGTGTGTGTGTGTGTGTGTGTGTATATATATATACATCTTAAACCAATCTTCTTAAACCAATCCTCTGTTGATGGGCACTCAGGTTGTTTCCATGTCTTGTATTATAAATAATACTGCTGTGAACATTGAGGTGCATGTATCTTTTGAATTAGAGTTTTCACCTTTTCCAGATATATGCCCAGGAGTGGGATTGCTGAATCCTGTGGTATTTGTATTTTTAGTTTTTTAAGGAACCTCATATAGTTTTCCAAATTGGTTGCACTAGTTTACATTCCCTCCAACAGTGTGGGAGGATTCTATTTTCTCCACATCCTCTCCAGCATTTATTATTTGTAGACATTTTGATGACAGCCATTCTGACTGGTGTGAGGTGATACCTCATTGTGGTTTTGATTTCATTTCTCTAATAGTTAGCAATGTTGGGCATCTTTTCACATGTCTATTGACCATCTATATGTCTTCTTTGGGGAAGTGTCTGTTTAGGTCTTCTGCTCATTTTTTTGATTGGTTTGATATTTTTTTTCTTTTTTTGTTATAGGGTTGAATGAGCTGTTTGTATCTTTTGGATATTAACCCCTTGTCAGTCGCGTTGTTTGCAAATGTTTTCTCCCAGTCTATAGGTTGTCTTTTTGCTTTGTTGATGGTTTACTTTGCTGTGCAAAAGCTTTTAAGTTTTATTAGGTCCTATATATTTATTTTTGCTTTTATTTCTTTTTCCTTGGAAGACTGATCAAGAAAATATTGCTACAATTTACGTCTGAGAATGTTTTGCCTATGTTCTTTTCTAAGATTTTTATGGTGTCATGTCTTATATTTAGTTTTGAGTTTATTTTTATATATGATCAGGAAGTGTTCTAATTTAATTGGTTTACATGTAGCTGTCCAACACCACTTATTGAAAATAATGTCTTTTCTCCACTGTATATTCTTACCTCCTTTGTCATAGATTAATTGAACATTGGTTTGTGAGTTTATTTCTGGGCTTTCTATTCCACTCCATTGAGCTGTATATCTGTTTTTGTGCCAGTACCATGCTGTTTTGATTACTGTAGCTTTGTAGTATTATCTGAAGTCTGGAAGGGTTATGCCTCCAGCTTTGTTCTTTTTCCTCAGGATTTCTTTGGCAATTCTGGTTCTTTTGTGGTTCCATATAAATTTGGGGTTTATTTGTTCTAATTCTGTGAAAAGTATCATGGGTATTTTGATAGGGATCGCATTAAATCTGTAGATTGCTTTGGGTAGTTTGGCTGTTTTAGCAATATTAATTCTTCCAATTCAAGAGTGTGGTATTTTCTTACATTTCTTTGAATCATATTTAATTTCCTTTATTAATGCTTCATAGTTTTCTGTGTAGAGGTTTTTCACCTCCTTGGTTAAGATTATTCCAGGTATTTTTTTTAAAGCAATTTCAACAGGATTTTTTACTTTCTGTTTCTGATATTTTATTGTTAGTGTAAAGAAATACAATTGATTTCTGTATGTTAATCTTGTAATCTGCTACCTTGCTGAATTTATTAGGTTCTAATAGTATTTGTGTGGTGTCTTTAGGGTTCTCTATATAAAGTATCATGTCATCTGTGAATAATGACAGTTTTACCTCTTCCCTTCCAACTTGGATACCTTTTGTTTCTTTTTCTTGTCTGATTGCTGTGGCTAGGACTTCCAATATTATGTTGAGTAGAAGTGATGAGAGTGGACATCCCCTTCTCTCTATTTTCTCCTTCTAGAATCCCTATTATGTGTAGTTTGGCATGCTTTATATTACCCCATAGATCTCGTATGTTGCTCTTATTTTTTTTCATGTTTCTTTCTGTCTGCTCTTCTGATTGGGTGATTCCCATTATTCTGTCTTCCAGATCACTTATTCATTCTTCTACATTATTTAGTCTGGTATTCATTGCTTCTGGATTGGTTTTTATCCTAGCAATTGAGTTGTATAATTTTGATTGGTTCCTCTTTGTAGTTTCTAGTTCCTCACTACAGTGATCTGCATTTCTATTGATAATCTTTCTTTATTCCTTTAGCATTTTTCTTACCTCCTTTTTGAACTCAGGATCTAGAAGACCTGAGTGAGGTCTGATTTATTATTTGTTCTTTCAGGAGATTTTTCTTATTCTTTTAGTTGGGAGAATTAAAAGTCTCTGCTTTTACATTTTACTTAACTTTCTCTGTCTCTATTAGTTTAGGAGAAAGTTATCTACTGTGGTCTCGAAGTGCTGTTTTTATGTGGAAACATACTGTGTAGACTGCATGAGTTCAATATTTTTGGTATAAGGGCTCTTTCTGGTATGGATTCCCTTCATGTCTTTCCTCAGAGTGTGCTGGATGTTATGCACTTTATAGGGTGTTGGATTGGTGGTGTGACCAGATCCTACACTGGATGTTGGGTGGGGCCCCCTCTTTGCTCCCTAGCTGTCACAGCCCTGTTGGGGGTTGGGTCTGCTCCACAGTTGTTGGAGTAGAAACCCTGAGGGTCAGGTTCCGTAAGGCTCTATTGCCCTTGAGTACATGCTCTGTCCCAAAGGAGGTGTGCACTGAGGCAAGTGAGTCCCATGTGTCTACAGTGAACCTATGTGCCTCCCATGTAGGGGTCCACAGTTTTGCCCAGAAGCAGCTCAGGGTTGTGTCCCCTTTTCCGCTGTGTTCATCCCAGACCTAGTGCTAGGCTGTGGTGTGGAGTGGGCTGGTACTGCAGGCTGGTTAGTGTGGCTGCAGGAACCGTGGTAGTTGTGTGCAGCCTGGGACCTGGGTTGCCTCTTTGGCAGGCCTCTCCCAGGACCTGTCTATACTAGATCTGGCTTCAAGCTGCAGTGTGAGGTGGGCAGAACTGAAGTGCTTGGAGAATCGAACCACTGTGTACCTCTCCCAAGGGGCTGTCCACCCAAGACGTGGCATTTTTCTGTTGCCACCCAGTGTGCGTGCAGACAAAGCCTGCCACTGCTGGACCCACCCCTGCCATGTGTGAGTTGACAATGGGCTCTAAGGTTCAACACCCCAGGCCCTCAGGGCTGTCTCCAAATAGGTAGACCAAGTCCTCTCCCAGGGCCCATCTGCCTGAGATTCAGCACCCAGCCGCCGTTTGTACTAGCAGTCTCGCCCAGCACGCATTTCAGGCTGAGAAGTGCAACAAGGTAGCAGCTGTCAGCTCAGGTCTCTCTCCTCCCTGATTGCTGGTAAGCCAGCACATGTGTACTCTTCCTGAGCAGAGCCAGGCCCCTCCAGTGCTCCTTCTGTCCCAGTGGATTTCCCAGCAGGCAAGGGGGCCGCCCTCCAGTGCAAGGACCTGCTGATGTACACCTTTCCTCCTTCACAAATCCCTTCTAGTGGTGCCAGTCCCGTCCTGATGCTTTTTTTTTTTTTAAAGTCCTACTTAATTATGTGGAGATGTTTCTTGCAGCTTTAGTTGTATTAGAGAGCTTCTTCCCATTTCCATTTGGTTTTCTGTGAGAATTGTACCACGTGTAGATGTATTTTTTTTGATATGTTTGTGAGGGGAGGTAAAGTCCATGTTCTCCTACTCTGCCATCTTGATTCTCTCCAGAGTTGTACATTTTTCTGTTCTTTCTGCTGTTTATATGAAAAGGCTTAGAGAAGACAAATTTTGTTTATTAACACACAATAATAAAAATGTATAGCCAAAACTTATTTGCAATAGTGGGTACAGAAAAGATAGATTTTAAAAATCCATGTTTTCTTATATTTCATAGCCTCTTTTGAGTTAGTTTAGAGCCAGCTTCATTCTGATTCATGAACTGTGACAGAAGTGACATGGGTCCCTTGTGAGAAAAGTCATTAAGACCAACATCCCTCCTCAATATCTCTTCCCCTTCAGTAGTGACTAAGAATTTCATGTGTTGAGTGATTGTGGAACAAGATAGAAACTGCCTAGATATTAGAATCACTGCACTGAGGATTGGTGCTTTGGAGGGTGTCCCAGCCAACATCAGATTTTGTGTGAGAGAGAAATATAAGGAGATACACCATTGCTGTGTTTTGATATGTAACATTTCAAGGTCTACTGTCATTGATTAATACAAAGAGCACAGAGATTAATTACACTGGTTAAGAAGGGCACGGAATATAAGCACTGGAAGGTGTTGGTAAAAATGAGGGCAAGAGGACCATCTCATGACAAGATGAGCTTGAGTGGAGTGGTAAGCTAGGTTTAAAAAGGTAGGAGGGAAGGGGGTAATAATGAGTAGGAAAAAAGCCACATGGAAGGAATTATAGATAAAATTTTAGGACTATGGTATAGTCTACAAAATCTTTTCCTTTATTGTTATATGGTGTACGGAACATCTTGATTCTTAGGAGTAATTAAGGAGTGTGGGAAACTGAACTTTACCAGTTATTTTTGTCAATTATACTGGCTCTCATTTATTTCATTTGCCTTAGTCTCCTTCCTGTAAAATAACTACTGTATGAGCCAGGATATCATCAGGGAATGGAGAGTACAGACTAATTAGGATATATAAGGAAGGTGTAAAAAGGAGTCATTTACAAAGTTTTGCACAACATAAAGGTGAACATCAAAAATAAGTCTAAACCAACGCAAGCATTAGAGTTGCTGTTATCATCCCTAAGACAATGAAAGACAAAGAAAAGGTGCACGTTACTGGGACTGAGAAGGAGACAGTCTTAGAGATAAGTTACTTGGGGCAATGGCTTTCATTTATGAGGCACAATCAGCATAAATCTATCTCAGAGGGAGAGTTAGGGAAACAAATACCCTGATCTCACTTCTCTTTCCAAACATATGGAGGATTCCTTTTGACAAAGTTGGACTTAAATAGGCTAAAGGATCCTATTGATGCAATCTACGTAGGTTGACTTCCTGGAGCAGATAGCAGGGTGGAAAGAGATTGAGTAGAATGGAAAGTCAAAGAGAAGATAGTTGTCTTTGTTCACACACCTGGATGAAAAGTTCATGTCCCAGACACAGGTGATGTGCAAATCAGGTTAGCCACCTTATAATTAAAGTGATGTCAGTTCTTTCATATTTCCATGTGAAAACTAAAATCCTATTCACTACTGACCTTGTTTCTGTGGCTGGGCAATGAGGTGTAAAATGGTATAGATGCCTTCCTCTACTATCCATTCCAGGTTCCCACTGACTTTTATGAGCATCTCAGTTGTATATGGTTCTTTACTTGATGGCACGATATGAGTTCTTGGTAGTCTTTTGTGTTTGTGTGGTGTGTGTGTGTGTGTGTGTTGTTTTGATATTTTTCCTAGGAAATATTTGACAAGGAATTACTAAAAGGCACCCTAATCAACCCTGGGACTCCAAATATAGTCCTACTTGCCCCATTGTGTTGCATTTGTAACCTACTGTATCAAATTGTCAATTTATAAATTGGAACCAAATTGGTTACTACTGAAGTCAAATTTGTCAATCAACTTAGCCAGTAGTGTTCAAGGGTCTAGCTTGAACCTCTTTAAATGATGGATGTCCTTCAGAGAATGAAGGTGGAAGGTGCCAGACCTTTTACAAGTCAGCTGATACCTGGCACTGTGTTACTTCCCTGCATTCTCTTGATCAAAGCCAATAAAAAGTCCAGCTCAGGTTCAAAGGAAGGAAAAATGGCCTTCCATCTCTTGCTGGGAGACTGGCATGTACAGTTATAGGTAAAATTATTAGTCACCATCTTTGGAAACAATCTACCATAATTACTTTTTGCCATAGATAAATCCAATTATCATTGAATTTGCTGGGCCCTAATGCCAAGTTCAAGGAAGCTTGCACTATAGCTTGAATCTTCTGTAGCATCCTTTCTTGCTGCAGGCCATACTCCAAACACCCTTAAGGAAACTGGGTAAATAGGTTATAGAAAAATGTTCAATGTTGTATATGTTTTCTCCAAAATCTAAAAAGACCCACATAATGCGATGTCGTTTTTCACGGTAGTTATGTTTTTCTCAGATTAGAGAGGATAAACTGACTTGCACCAGATCTCTGGACTCTTGAAAATTTAACTTCCAGCATCAGTATCTTTTATTAAATAATTTCATTTTCTTACTTCC
Organism: Pseudorca crassidens; assembly: GCF_039906515.1. NCBI lineage: Eukaryota > Metazoa > Chordata > Mammalia > Artiodactyla > Delphinidae > Pseudorca > Pseudorca crassidens. The sequence continues at coordinate 91,917,469 of NC_090297.1, forward strand.
TATTCACCATATCCAATTAGCATAACATCATCAATGTAAAGAGCAATGGTTTTTGAGGCTCATAGGTTTCCTCCAGGTTATGACAGAAATGGAGAATTTATATTGCCTTGACGTAAGACTTTAATATTTGACAACACTCTGTTCTCTCAAGTAAGCAAACTACTTCTGATTTTCTTTAATGATATAAATAGGGGGGAAAGAACCCTTTTCAGGTGAATAATTGCAAACCAGGTCATTGTTCTGCTCATGAGCTTTTGCCTTCTCAAGAGCAGTGTTGGAAGAAAATCAACAATTTTGGAGGACCAAACTATAGCATTTGGAACTGTACCTGTGATTGTTATTAAGAGATGAATTTTTATACTTACAAAGCCAGCTAAGTGCTTAATCCTCCTTGGATAGCTTTCAGCTTTGTCCCCATCCTTTTATATCTAGTTAAATAACAATATGTTTTTAGTGACCTGCCTTTATTGAATTTTTTTCAGTGCACATAACTTCATTAGATTTTGTAGAAACAACTTACTTTTGCCTTCATATTATGCTGGTTCATATTATTTTAATTAAATTTAGTTAATTTAGAAAATTAATTAATGTAGAAAAACAAGTGCAACTAACACAACAGACTTTAGAAAAATACAACCGACTCTTGGTAAGGCAACAATACAGAATTGGTGGGATGGGACCATAACTGCATGGGCATATTAGAGAATAGCCAACTAGCTACAAATTCATCTGGGCACTGGCCATTGGCCAGAGTGTTTTGCACAGAGACTGCTGAGTGTCTGTAATCTAGAGAGTTGTTTATATCAAGATCAGTTAAGAGAGAAGTTAATGTACATTTAAAAGATAGAAGATGCTCTGATCAAAGCTGAGGCAGGAGACCTGAGGGCCTGCTCTTTCAGTCTACTCCTCATCTTAAAGAGAGAGATAGAGATAGAGATAGGGAGAGAGAGAGAAAGAGAGAGACTCTGAGATGAGTTTTTCATTGGCCAAACAACCTACTTAAAAGAGATGTATTAACAGTCTCAGGAGTAGAAAATAAAATGGCAATATTTGGAATTTTGATGAGATATATATTTACCCATCTGGATTTTGCACTGGCCAAAAAAGTTAGCTAAATGAGAATGTATTAGCAGACTTATTGTATTAGTTCTTTATTGCTGCTGTAACAAATTATCACAAACACATGTGATTTAAAACAACACCAGTTTTTCTCTTAGAGTATTTGAATTCAGAAGTCTCAGAGTGTCTACAGGGAAGACATTATGGGGGGGGGGGCGTCAAGGAAGAATCTGTTTCCTTGTCTTATCAGCTTTTAGAGGCCACCTTTACTTCTTGGCTCATGGCCTCTCCTATATAGCACTGTAACTTCTTTCATTTGTGCTCATATCTCCTGATACTGAGTCTGATCCTTTTGCTTCTCTCTTATAAGAACTCTTAGGATTACTTTGGATCCACTCTCAAAGTTGGTTAACCACCCATCTCAAGATCCTTAACTTAATCACATCTGTAAGGTCCCTTTTACCATGTAAGGTAACATATTCATATATTCTGATGATTAGCATGTGAATATCTGTTGAAGGCTATTATTCAGCCTGTGACACTCAGGAAGAGAAATTTGAGAGAATGGAAGAATATCAGTATTCAAAACTGTGTTGAAGTACATGTGATATTTTCATTCTATTCTTAATAATTTTAACTACTCTTCATATTCTCCATATTCTTGTCTCTCTGCAAATTTTGCACAATTTTCACATTTACTGTCTAGTTCATTAGTCTCTGTCCAACTTTTTCTAATCTACAATGTAGGACATACTTTTTATTTATAAACAATTCTACCTTTTTCATTTATAAAATTTCCTGTTGGTACTTTTATATAATACTTATAGGCATTTGTGTGTTCCCCAAATTTCCATTAAACGTTTTATTTGTAGTCACTTATACTCAGTACAAATCATTTCAATATTTAATGTACATGATAATATAAATCTTTATATATTGTTTTGCTGAATCTCATACCTGGTTCACCATTCTTTGTTTGCTATTAATAGATATATACATATGTATATGTATTTTATATATATGAAAGTTAGTATATGAAAGATTATATATGTGTGTATATATATAAAATGAAAATCACAAGTATATAAATCCTACTTGTTCAGACCAATGAAGTGTTACAAAGTGAACACACTTCTCTAACTATACCAGGTCAAGAAGTGGAAAATTTCAGCTCCCAGAAATAGCTTCCATGCACAGCTTCTCCCACAAAGATTGCACGATCTTGTCTAACTCTGTATATTATCTTGTTTCAAGATAATGGGTTTTTTTCTTTAATTTTTTTTACTCACCATTTTGTTAGTATTTTGGAGTTCGACCATTTGGGTTAAAATTTATTCTCCTGTACTTCTTAAATTTTGGGGCTTTAAGAAGTTGGGCAAGTTAATTAACATTTTTGTACATCATTTTCTATGCCTGCAAAGTGAAAATATGAAGAGTAGATACCTGTTGATCTGATCTTAGAATTAAGAAAACCTATGCAAACTTGCAAGTAAAGTTTCTGATATATAAAAGCCCGAATAATTGTCAATAATTATTAATGTTATCATTATTTCCTCATAATAAATCTGGATGAAAATATTATTATGCCTTTTTATTTATATATAAAAATACTGTAGGCTTTTGATTAATTTGCCTAATATCAGAGGGCAGTTTATTCAGAACGCAAAAATCTGATAATGACTACAAATTCCATGCATTTTCCACCAGGCTATGATCCTGCTGTTGCTTAAGTTAGAGAAAGGGACAATGAGAATTTTGTGAACTTCAGCAAATATATGTCTCTGTTTGAAATTTTTAGCATAACTTTATAGATGTGACCATGGGAGATCACAGTCAAAAACATCTCAAAACCTTGGAGTATACTAGTTAATTGTCTTCAGCATAGTAGATTAGGTAGCCAATTTTCCTTTGCTTATCATTATATTGATAGATGAAATATAGATGATAGGTAGATAGAGATATAAATATATATTTATTCAAATGCAGTTTCAATAATATATAAAATTTTATATATTCTTTTATTTACCAATTTATCAATTACTTATTTACCAATAATTTCTAATTAAAAATCAAAGAGTCTCTTCATGTCTGGTTTCTTAGAACTATGTAGAATTTTAAACAACATTTTAAATAATTCTGTTTTATCTATGAATATAGAAATACATGCAGTAACAATTCCTTTTTATATTCATGATGTTTTATACTATTTGAAGATAGCTGTGCTTAGTATAATAAATAACAAGATGATAATATAGTGACTAAATCAGAATAAGACTAATGTACCACACATCCTCCCTTTTTGGTCCTCTTCTCTCAATTCTTGTTCCACTGGTGATCTCTTATTTTCCTTAGGCTTTATCCATCACTTCTATAGAGACAGCTATGAAAGCAGTAAATTCAAACTTGATATTTCATATTCTCGGATATATTTCTACTTTTCTAAACCTTCTCCTGGAATTTTATCAAGAAGCTCGAGCACTGATACATTAATCAACTCCCACACAGAAATGGTTTCTACTCTTTATTCACAACACCAACATTTTTTTATCCAGAGACCCTGAGTCAGATAATAATACTGACATTGAGCACCTGAAAAGTGTCACATATTATCTCATATTCTTTACATGTAAAATGCACATATAGATAGGGTTCCTTATTATCCCTATCTTACATGCGAGTAACGAGGAGGCTATGCAACTTGTATGTGGTTTCTCAGCTGTAATTTATGCATCCAGGATCTAAATTCAGGCAATTCCGTTCCAGATGTCACTATGAAGTATTACCTTAGTATGAAATCCAGGGTCATTTGTTAGTCCTCCAATATCTTTTTATTTATTTGTTTGTTTGTTTGTTTGTTTGGTTGCACCAGGTTTTAGTTAAGGCAGGCAGGCTCCTTAGTTGCAGCTCGCCAGCTGCTTAGTTGTGGCATGTGAACTCTTAGTTGTGGCACGAATATAGGATCTAGTTCCCTGACCAGGGATAAAACCTGGCCCCCCTGCACTGGGAGCCCAGAGTCTTAACCACTACACCACCAGGGAAATCCCACTCCTCCAATATCTTAATGATTAAGAAAAAGAGTTGGTAGTGAAGACCCATTTCTTCTCCCCTTATGTAAGAAATTGGAGGAGTAACAAATGACCCTGGATTTCATACTAAGGTAGCATTGCATAGTGACATCTGGAACAGAATTGCCTGAATTTAGATCCTAGATGCACAATTTACAGCTGAACAACCTGATGTAAATTCCATAGTCTCCCATTGCTCATATGTAAAATGGAGACAATAAGCAATCCTATTTAAAAGTGGTTTGACATGTAGGATAATATCTGACACATTTTAGCTACTCAATAAATATACATGTATTTTCCATCCATTCCCACTTATTCATTCTTGTAGCTGTTATTTTCTGTTATTAATTATAATCTGTTAATATATTGTGCACTCTGTTAATTAGTTTTTCTGCCTTGCATTTCCCTGTTTATTTTGGGGCCAACTTCCCAAGCACTTCCACAGACACAGAAAATTTAGATTAATTTGAATAGTAAATCCCTCTGATTGATTTTCTTCCCTGATGAAACTATATATTTATATGACTGACAGCTTACCAATCAGAGTTATATTTTTTTAACTTGAAAATTAATATCTTCATCAGCTTTCCCAAATTTACTTCACAGTGTCCTCCTTTCAGGTAGAGCAAAACAAAAGAAAGCAAAAACAAATACAAATTATACCTCTGTCCTTAGCTACCATTATTTTTTGTTGCGGATTAGAACATTGGTTTAAAAAGGATTAACAGTAACAATAAACATTATAAATAAAACAAATAGCAAAGTAATCATAAAAGGAGAGAGTAACTTCCAAACATGAAAGACTTGATTATAACCTAACAGAATATGTTAAGAAAACCAACAATAAATGTAACGCAAACAAATGTGAATTAGTCAATCATATAATCAGAGAACAAGGAGAGTAACCAAAGGAAGTGATAGAATTCTCCAAACATTATTCTATGTAGAATGGGCTTTGACCAAAAGATGGAAATTATGGTTCTACAGGCAAGGCATTCCTCAATGTGGTAATGTATATAAAAATGTTGAACATAATAAATATGAACATTACAATACTTAATAAAAAGTGGATATGTTAGACTGGCTTAGACTGATACCATTAAATATTTGAACAAAGTAATTGTGGTTTTCTAATTGTACACATTCACTGTGGGTTCTTGATGTGGGTTCATGATGAAACATTTCACAGATTTTCTAAAGGTGGACAATCAACTGATAATGCAGAACAAACCAATTTGTATCTTGTTATAGTTATATATTTAGTTGTAAATTCATAATTTAGCATTACAATTTTATATAGTAGCCTAAGAAAATTTAATAATGTCAAATGCCCCTTAGATATAAACTTAAATAGTGATGGTATTTCAGGAATGGGGGCAAGTATTTCCTGAGCCTACAGGCATGAGGATCCGATTGTTTTGCAGCGTAAATGCAATAAAATTATGAATGGCATTATATCTTTTAAGATTCTTACTTGGAAGCAAAATTAACCAATTCTTGCTAGTTTGAGTAGAAAAGTGATTTATTCTAAAGATATTGAATAGGTTGTAGTATCTTCAGAACTTTCCCAAAGCCAGGGAAATAATGCCTCAATTCACATGGTAGGTCAAAGAAGGTAATACTTTCACTTCGGATGTGCACATAGATAAGCTGACATCACAGACTCCTCCAAAACTGGCCCACTGGACAATGCTAGAATAGCTACCACTACTTGCCTCTGGACAGTAGATGCAAATCCGCCACTGCCTCCGACTTTGACTTTTATTTCTGTCCATGAAGAATTAAATGCTATAAGAATTGCCTTTCTGCCATAAACATCCAGGAAAACAGACAATATGTATGAAATAATAATATCCAAACATTGAGCAACAGGCAGTGTAGCACTGGGATCATAAGAAGAGGAAAAAAATAGAGATGTTATACAGTTTCCTCAGCTTATCATTAGAGGCACTTTCTAGACCACAGAGAAGGAGAGGGAACCCAGCCCTAGACAGGTCTGGGAAGAATTTGCATTGCATCAGCCAGAGTAGAGGTACCTCTTAACACAGGGCAATGAGAAGAGTCATCAGAAAGGTCCTGCCTTAGGATGGGGCTAAATTAGCCTTAGATGAATCTTGCTCTGAGCATGTCTGAAAAAAATTCTTAAAACAGACACACACACACACACACACACACACACACACACACTTTAAATGGCTGAATTGATTTGTGAGTAACTTAACTGCATGCCAGAACAAAACCTAACACTATTTGAAGGAAAACAACAAAACTCTACGAGCAACAAAATAAAATTCATCGTGCCCAGAAAAATTACCAGGTATCAAAACAAAACAAAACAGGTATATATGACCTGTGAGACAAGAATAATTTTAACAAATCAAAATGGATGCAGAAATGACAGAGATGATCTGTCTGCAGACAAACCAGTTACAATATTATAAATATTGCCAAGAATGGGAATGAAAACAGGACAGTAGGAGAGTAAATAAAGATATAAAACATACTTAAATGGAACAAAAGAAAAGAAAAATACAATGCATAAAATTAAAATTCATTGGATGGATTTAATGGCAGAATAGATTACTGAAAAAAATCTGTGAAGTTGAAGATATAATGATAGATATTTTCTAAAATGAAGTACACAGAGGAAAAAAGACTGAGAAAGTGAACTGGGCTTAACTGACATTTAAGACAATATAAAGCAGATTCCGTTCATGCATTTGGCATCCTAAAATGAGCAGAATGAGAGAAGGGGGGAAGGCAAAATATATATTTGAAGAGATAATGTTTGTAAAATTTCTATAAGTTATGAAAACTATAAACCGCGGAAACCAGATGCTCAGTGAATCCCAAGCAGAATAAACCTAGAGAAAACAATGTCAAGTTACATTATAACCAAATTGTTGAAAAACTGTTTGGGAGAAAATCTTAAAAGAAATAAATCAGAGGAAAAAATTGACACATGTATGCTATACATATTACAAACTGTAATAAACATTACATTTCTCTCAATATAAACAAGGCTAAAATAAGCACTTTATACAACTTTGGTGCCTTTTAATTTTATCTCCTAAATATAACATTTTAGAAGAAAAATTACTGGGTCAAAAATATGTGCAATATAAAAACGTTGCATACGCACTGCCTAATATCCCTTTGAAAAGTTTGCACAGATTTAGCCTGCCACCTTCATTTTATACACATTGCTAACCTATAGCCTTGTGAAAAGTGAATATTATGATTTGTAATAATTACCAAAATCTAGTTATCCTAAGTAAACTTATATGAGAAAACCCTCCTCATCTTTTCATTTTTTAAATAGTAAGAAAATTTCTCATAAAATAATGCCATTTCTAAAGCTTGGCTTTTTATATCAATTCTGACTTTTGCTCTGAATCTTTTGAGCTCTTTGATTTTTACTATTACTTTGAAACTTTTAAATAGATTTAATATGTTAATGAATCAAATACAAGAGATACCGAAAATCAAACAGCAAAGAGATAAAGAGATAAAAGTAAGTTAAGACATTTGGGTGGTGGAGCCAAGAGACCTGGCATTGAAATACAACCTTTTCCAGGAAGTGTAAAAAATCAACAAATGCAGCAGAGGCAATACTTAAACACCAGCAGAAAATTTGGGAGAGCTGAAGAAAAAGCAGGATCTGTGGATTGAAAGCACTCACTGTGTTCCAGGCTGGACAGATGAGAAAAGAAAGAAACATAAACAACATTCCTGAACCCTAATAATAAATAGAAAAATTTACAAGCTCCTGCACAGAAAGTAGAAGTTATGGACAGAGTGGTATATGACCTCTGAACTGGAGTGTTGTAAGCACGAAGGTGGAATTCTATCAACAGTCTATTGAGACAAAAGTTCGCAAACTGTGAAACCTTATCTGTCAGGATGAAAGAAAGATACTGAGTATAGCAAGGAACAGACAGTATATCAACCATGTACAACAACTGAGAAAAATTCATGGAAAAATACATTTACCAAACAGCAGTTAACCAGAGCAGCAACCTCAAGATGGGAAAAGAAGAAGAGAATGAAAACATTGTTGACCAATGACTCATGACTGGGGAATTACTTTTTATTATTATTACAGTACCCATTAATATTTTGGAGTTCCAATTTTCTAATTTAAAGCAGGTTAAGGCTCCTGTAAAATGATTACACACATATGATATAAAATGGATATGGATATCGGAGCTAAGCAAGGTGAAAAAATTCTGGGACCATTGATCAAGAAAGGAAACATTGGGACACAATATCAGAAAAATTATCAGAAGAGTGTACACAATTTTCACAAAACATCAAGGTGAATATCTGCAGCAGTTCAACTGAGTCAGGAGTTAAAATCAGAATGAGGTAGTTGAACCAAGAAAATGCAAAATCAAAGGAATCAGATATGCAGAAACAAGCTGAGTGAAAAGAGAGGGACTTAGAGTTGTCTTCAGAGCTGTATGTGCATTGTAGCTACCTTCTATGCTTTACCTCTATGGGGCATTGCTTTATATTTTATAGCCCCATACATATTGATCATAAAAATCTCTTGCTAACTAATTGACAGCGGAAGAGACCCTAATAGATCTCTTTCTGCATTTTCATTTCCCAGTGTCTATTTCTCAGTACTCGCATGGCATATAAGATGACTACTTTTACTTCTTTCCCCAAAGACCCCTGCAAAATATCCACACATACAAACACACATATGATCACATCAGTCTGTTGATTTTTGTCTTCCAGGTACCCATAAAATGATATCTGGAATATATTTGTTGACAAAAATGACCTAATACAATGTGTCCTTCTTCAGACTTTTCTACTTTTTCTCATCCGTTGCCTCCATATGTCCTACATAGTAGCAAAACTGAAATACAAATATTCCTCAAACTCATCATGTTGTTCTTCTGTTTTTGCTTACACTGTTCTTTTAACCTAGAATTTTTTATTCACTTTTGTTATCTATCTATCTTAAACTTTAATTTTTAAAGACTTAGCCCAAGTTTCATTCATCTGTCAGACTTATTTACTAACCTAGTCTGTTATCCACTGCATTCTAAAGAATTATGTTAATATCTTCATACATCAATATAGCATTTTATTGTAATTATCTGATTGCAATCATAAGTTATACATCTCAGAATAAGAAAAAAATTTTATTTATCTCTACATATCCATATCCAAAAAATTTTATTTATCATCCATATCCAAATTATAACACAATAACTGATATCTGATAGTTGCTCAATAAATAAATTTAAGAGAATGAGTAAATCTACTATAATATATATTTTACTCTTGTCGTTTCTTCATTAGCTAATTATACTATTTATATCATTAACATTAAAGTTTATTCTGATTTTCTGTTTGTTTGTTTTACTGAGGGATTACTACCATAGCAGGCCTCAGTCCACATACTTTTCTTAAAGTGGTAGTGGGAAAATCTAGTTACAGTCGTTGTTTGTTAATTCTTCCATTCTAATATATTTGTCATGTTTTGATAAATTTTAAAAGCCCTTAATAATTAAAATACTCAGTTTAATTGAAATATAAAGTTTCTGGGAGAGTAGATTAATAGTTTTGACATTTAAGGCTGAATTTTGATGTAGGTTCCATAATTGCATATACAAATTTTCCATGTGAAGAGATAATTTTCATGTACAAATTAAACAGAATAGTTAGATTTCTTAGTAAACCGTTCACATACATACTTTTGAAAGTCACTTTGAACTTTTAGAAAATTAGTCCCCTTAATAAGTTGCTATGCTTTTTTAAAAAGTTACAGAACTGGTATACTTTTAACAAAGAAAAGAAAACTAACCTTTTAAAACACATTATCAGCTTACATCTTGATACCCAAATGACCAGCAGTTTAATATATATTAAATATACCCATTTTAATTTTTTGATGATATACTCTCGCAACCTTAAAATTCACAATTGATCAAGAAATAAATAATAAAATATGAACTGTTTCAATACCTGAGAAAATTAAACAAAGAAAAACTCTACCTTCTATATTTGTAAATGCATATACATCAGCAATAGTCCAGTTAAGATAGAGACATGGATGGACCTAGAGACTGTCATACAGAGTGAAGTAAGTCAGAAAGAGAAAAACAAATATTGTATATTAATGCATATATGTGGAATCTGAAAAAAATGGTATAGACGATCTTATTTACAAAGCAGAAATAGAGACACAGACGTAGAGAACAAACGTATGGATACCAAGGGGGAAAGGGGGGTGGGGTGGGATGAAATGGGAGATTGGGATTGACATATATATACTATTGATACTATATATAAAATAGATAACTAATGAGAACCTACTGTATAGCACAGGGAACCCTACTCAATGTTCTGTGGTGACCTAAATGAGAAGGAAATCCAAAAAAGAGGGGATATAGGTATACGTATAACTGATTCACTTTGCTGTACAATATAAGCTAACACAATATTGTAAAAGCAACTATACTCCAATAAAAATTAACAACAGAAAAAGAAATTCAATAAGGGCCATTTAAGAACACAAAGATGCTTCTAATGGAAGACAGAGTTTGGCATTGCCTTATTACTGAACTATGATGAACATGAGAATACATGTGACATTGTTAGTATGGTTGGGTTAACTCACCTGCTTTCTGAAATTAAGCAATTAAGGAGCCAGTTAGCTTTGAGCAGCAAGGTCACTTTTTAATCACTGATTGATGATTAAAGAAACCCTCTTAAAGAGAAATAAAACTTAAAATAAGACCTTGTTAAGATCTTTTCTCATGCTTAATTTTCCCCTAGTTTCTTATTCCTTCTTTCCCCTACCCCCAATTCCAGCAAACCCACTCTAATACTGAAAGAGTCAGAATTCTTGGCTAACAAACTGGGGAAAGGAGGCAGGTTGACAGATGTGTGTATAAGTAGCTAAACATGCTCCACATCACTTTCTCTCTCCAGAATTCTTTCAGGAAGTAGGTCTAGGGTAAGAGGGTTGTGACCTTGTTCTGTGACCAAAAGTGTCCAAGATATTTTAATTGTCTGAACATTTGCAAGGAAAATATTAAAATATAAGATTTTTTTGTTTTATGATCTCATTGCCTTGGGTTGCTCAACCTAATGGTAAACACATTAAAAGAAGGATAGGAATGTGCTTAAGTTTGACTCCAAAGAAAGACTGTGCAGTGTCATGGCTAACATGAATCCTTTATAGTCAGTGACTAGAAGATTTAGACAAACCCAAGTGAAAAAATGTTAACAGTTAAATGAGAACACACCCATTATGCATATAATTATTTACTTCATCTGCCCATACCTTGTCTGTTAAAACAGCTAGCAGTTCATGTGTAGCGGTTCTGTTTTGTTTTATTATAATAATTAATAAGTTAGCTTCCAAAATGTTGACTTACTGAACCCCAATTTGGGTGCTTTTGAAATAGAAGTTACCTAAAAAAAATCTCCAGTTCATCATTCATATATAAAACTACCAAATGATTCACTATTCACTTGATTGAATCACTACTTACTTTTTTTGTATTGCTCAACAGTTAAAATCGTCATTTTACTTGATTTTTGTATTGCTGAACAAATTTAATAATACATCCCCATTGTTGTGCTATCACTTACTATCTATATCCAGATACCATGAGATACCATGCATATTATCATTATACTAGACTTTTGGCTTAGTACTATCACCAAATACCTATTCAAATATCTGTCAGGGAGTTCTGGAAAACATATCAGTCTCAGTGGTAGCTTCAGAGAAGTTGCTCAGTGGTTCTATTTTTTTCTATCACAAATAATGCTATTGACTTTAAAGGTACAACTAGACAACTTGGAAAATAAGCCTCACCTAACCCTAAGAACTATTTGTTTCGGTTTGGTAGCTGGAAGGCTTATACTTATTAAGAAATACCACATTCTTTTTAGAAGCCATGTCCAAAATTGTAAGAAGCTGGATCAATTTGGCCAGCAGAGTAGAGATTCTTTCCCAGGGCACATACCATACTTTATCTACCTTTTCACTATGGCAACTTTGTAGTTTTATTAGGTAAGAATTACAAGGGCTGATGATACAATACTTAACATCCTGACCCAAGCATAAGCACTAGGATTAAAACTTAAAAATAATTTTAAAAAACAATAGTTTGCTTTTAACAGTTCCTAAGATTTTTCTCCTACATACTTAGTTCTCAGCTGTAATGCCACTTTATTGAGAACCCTTCCCTGATGTTATTTTTTCCATGATCCATACTAAAGTTTCTTTACTTACAATAACATTGGTTTTACATTTTATTATAATAATAAATATGTTATGTTATTGTTATAATGGTGTGATTAAGTGTCTGTCTTCTTTGCTCAACTGTGACTATAAGCCCTGAAATGACAAGAACCATGAGAACCTTGTTCTTTGCTCTATACTCAGTAATCAGAAGAGTGGCCAGAACCTTTAATTACACATAAACATTTGTTAAAAATTGAATTAATATTGGACCCTTATGTGGAAGGTGATATAATTATTATGGGGTAATTATTTGGTATAAAATACTAGACCGAGGTGTAGTTTGTTAGTAGATTTGTCACATTTAGTTCAAATGAGAAATTTTTTTTTCACCAGTCTACTTCAGGATACTCAGCTTTGTCATGCCCCAGGAAACTCAACATTGTATTTTCCTGTGTTCCTCTGTAAATGAGGGATCATACATGAAGATTCGTTATCACTCCCTAAATGCAATAAGGACTATGGTGGAGATAACCTTGAATATTCTGTAGCTTTCTGGACACAAAAAATAAATAGTGCCCAAGGAGGAAACAAAGTAGTGTTAATGAGTCCGTGAAAGCCATAAAATACCAGTTCCTGGATTTCAGATTTTCATTTCAAAGTGATTCCTACTGGATAACTAGTAAAATGCATTTTTATTGTTTTTACTCAGTTGGCTTTTAGTCTTAGGTATCCTACTAAATATCACTTTAGTTTCATATTTGCATTAACTGTTACTACTTTATTGGCCTACAAATAGTTCACATAGTATTACATTACAGGAATATCATTAGTATGGTGATCCCACTTAATGCTTCATGTTCACGTTCTTTCTTAAAACAATAAAACAAGCTTAGGTGAATCATTTTCTGCCCATGTCTCACTTCCATTTTCCAGATCATTTTGTTTCTAACTTGCATGTATGCTATTCATCTTAAGAGGGATTAGGGTAATTTGGGGGCAAAATGATACTAACAATAAATTGGCTTAAACATAGAAATGTAATACTTCTGAGAAGTTGTACTAGCCTTAAATACATTTAAGATTAGTATAATAAAAATGGTAAATATTGTTCCAATCTTTCATTGATTGGAAGTTCTTTTTAGGTTTTGTTTTGTTTTGTTTTGCGGTACGCAGGCCTCTCACTGTTGTGGCCTCTCCTGATGCGGAGCACAGGCTCCGGACACGCAGGCTCAGCGGCCATGGCTCATGGGCCCAGCCGCTCCGCGGCATGTGGGATCTTCCTGGACCGGGGCATGAACCCGTGTCTCCTGCATCGGCAGGCGGACTCTCAACCACTGCGCCACCAGGGAAGCCCTCTTTTTAGGTTTTTACTAGAGATTTTCTACTTTATTTCAGGCAGCTGTCTTCTTAACAAGAAATATTTGTAGACATGGGAACTAACAAAGATAGGAATCACTTTTGAAAAAGTTGTAAGAGGAGAGATATGACATGAATAGTCTCAGGGCAGCCTCTTGTTTCAATTCTGGATGGAAAGTCCTCCTGAAGTCTTTCTAATTCTGGATCTCTCAGAGGAATATATTTTCACATGGCTGAAATTCACAGAACTTAACTTCTGGGAAATGATTGCTCACAATAGTTGCTTCCCCTGGCACATAAAACATTTTTTGAAAAAGAAACTCACAGATGTGAAATATGACGAAAAGTAGTACATAAAACCAGTTTCCAGAAGATCACATGGACATGATAGTATTACTGTCTTGGAATATTGCAGGGATACAATACTGCTACAATACATCAAAAGAAATGGACCAAAATAAAATTCATATAGTTTTTCTAAACCTTTTAGAAAAACAACATTTTATTTGAATTTGTGTTATTGCAGGAATGATGAAGCTGTGACAGAAGGTGCTAAATGTTTTAGGCCACAGGCTAGCCTTTTCAGCCCAGATTTATCGGGTAGACAGATTTTTTTAAAATAAAGGTTCATCTATAAGTTGACAAAAATAATCCATTGATTAACATTTAGATGTAATGAAATAATAAAAAAGAACTCTGAAATAGAGGTAGAAATTCAGGTTTTGGTTTTGACTCTGGCATTTATTCATTGTGTTACTTTCAATATTTTATCTCTAATTGCAAAAGGGTTCTCTCTTGATATATACCACTCGTTATTTCCAGGATCAGTTTGTATAATAAGTCTAGATTCCTAGAGCATCATTCTACCTTTAGTACTCCATGAGACTCTGCTAAGGTTGGATTCAATCAAAAATGGAAAACCTTCTCAGGGAGAGGAGAGCTACTCTTCAATCCAGTCTTCTTGAGCTAGATCTCAATCCCTAATACATCATAGATAATAATTTTTGCCCTATATCATGTAGCATGGGCATCAGATAATATGTTTGTGAATTTCCACCCAAGCTAAGTGAGAAGGCTAAAAAAAAGAAAGGCCAAATGTCTGTAACTTGATGATTCTAATTCAAAATATTGATTAAGCCAAAAGTTTTTACTATTTTTAAATTGAAATGATTGATGATAAAGGAAATGATACTGGAGTCAACTTTGAGCTGACAGACTCTATATACACACAGAGTATGTCATTGACCATGTTATTAAAATTATGCATTTCTGGTATTAATATAAAACCTAAATGAGAAGGTATAGCATCATGTTGAAATATTCTTAGTCTCATATTCTATGATGATAAAACTTATTGGGAATCCCTTATGCACATAAAAGTATCTGTTTCCTTCAGCATGTGTTCCTCCTATATAAAAAAAAATTAAACACATATTTCTGTGGCAAATAGGTTACAAATCCTTAAAAAATAGGTTTAAATTAACTTTCATTATCTATAGGGAATTCCCAAAGTTTGAATAAAATTTTCTGAAACTTATTTAAAATGCAATAATTATTTTATCGCTCACAATTGTTTAAAATCACTATAAATTTCAGGAAGTTTAACCAAGAGTATAAATGTTTTCATATTACTAAAACACCATGTGTAAGAGTTCTCATTTTTGCAGTACAATAGGCTTATACTCCTTATATACATTTATAATATTTAGCACTATTTTCCAGCAGACCATTTATAACCATTAGCATCATAGGGTACATCTTAGCTCAGATATTTTCTCTTTCTTTTCTTTTCCTTTCTCTTGTTTCTTTTCTATTTTTGCAATTCCAGTCACATTTAAAACTCCAAAATGGAGACCTTTTCTTGGCCCATGGTTTCACATTTTTCATTATTTTGTGCTGTGGATTTTTTTCATTGTCTATAATTCTGCTTCCAATTAACACAAATCTCGTTTCACATAAAGGCATTTTAAAAATTAGTACTGTTAGACTGCAGTTAAAAGTAAAGGACTTTAGATGAACAAGACCAGTTGCTCCTTGTATTGCATGTTTCCAATATTGACTATCCACTGGTTTGAGGCACAGATATATGAATCAATTAATACATTGAAAAATAGTTTTCTGCATTATACTGAGTGTGCACTGATGAGTAAAGTCACAGAAAATGTGGATGAAGCAAGTAATACGATGTAAAGTAGCTAGAGCTATTACTAGAGCTATCTAAAAGTACCTGTGTTAGTAGAAGAAAGCAATAGTAAACTCTCCTTGAGGTTCTCAGAGATGGTTTAATTAGGAAATTTTGGTTTTAGTCTTAAAATACTGGTAAAATTATACCAAGTGGACAAAGGCCAAAGTTTTTCTAAATAGATACCAACCAGAGCATCTGCAAAGGTTTACAGAAATGAAGTAACATGTTATATTTGAGAAACTATGGCTTGATTGGGTAGAAGACAGAGAAAGCAAGTATAACAATAGTAAAAGAGAAGGGACAAGGTCAAATCAGTGAGGGTCTTTTTTGTCAGGTCAGGACAAAATTTGGATGTTATCCTATAGGTGAGAGGAGAACATAAAAGGGATTTATATAGTGTATAGCATCATCAGAGTTATTTTTGAATCAATTACTCAAATATTTAGCAGATAAATTAGAAGAGAAAAAAAGCAGAGGCAAAGAGATTACATAAAAGAATATTATACTTACATAAAAACTAAATAATAAATTAGCACAGCAATGTGAATGGAGAAAAAGGCAGAGTAATTGGCAGCATTGCCAAATTCATGAACATTCAGGGGTTGGAGTTTAGGGAACTTTGAAGTTGAATCTCAGGTCTCAGCTTCAGAATTGGATAGTTGGATAGGTGATAGTATCATCAGCAAGAGAGAAAATACAAGAGAAAGATCAGATTTGCCCTGGGGTCATCGAGGCGAGAGAAAATGACTTAATGAGTTTGGTCTTACAGGTGACTGACTTAAGTGTGGCTAATACAGTGAAGTTTGGTCAACAAACACATATCTAAGAAGTTATCTTATAGGTGGTTATAAAAATTATGGAGTTGAATGATATGGCTCATGAGAAAATTTCCAGAGTGTGCATACATGGCTAAAAAAATTTAGCCTCAGAAAGTAATTTATTTATATTTGTATGCATGTATTTATTTGAGACCTGCAGGTATTTACAATAATTTTGATTTTAAATGTACATGGGTTGGGTCTGCATTCTCCTATTGTCAAAGAAGTATTTTACCATTCTTTTTAAAATTATACCTGTTCACATCACTTGTTTATGTCACCCGCATAGCTTCTGTGTAATAAGAGTTAACAATACCTACTGAGCATTTTGCCAAGCTATTATGTGTAATACTAGTTATAGTTTATATTAAATATTATTATCTATAAAACATTATGATAAATTCTCACAAAAACTCTGAGGTCTTAAAATGATGTATAAACAAAGCAATAGCAAATGCTATCTATTTTTATAAATTCTAACAAAAATAAAATCAACTTCTGCTAACAGCATTTTCTCATATTTGTAGCAGCTAAGATTGTTCCACACTTAAGGCTCCAAATTTAAACTTTATTCTATTAAAACACCATTGAAGAAACTAGTCTATTTTTTTTCCAGAGAGAAAAACAAGTGTGAAAAGTTTTAATTTTAAGGCAAGATTTGTCCCAGTATTTTATTGCTTTTTCATGCTTTTACAAAGCTTGAATCTGACTTCTACATACACAGAATAATCTGATTTCAAATAGAAGTCTCCCACATTGAAATTGTGTGCAGGATCATTTTGAAACCCAAAGTGTTATTTTTACATGTTAAAGTTGTCTATATTTGAGCAACAGACAACTATCACTCCATTTTTTAAATCTTTGAATACTTATAATATCAATTAGCTTGAGAAACATAAATGGAAAGAAAAGTATATTATATATTCTTAAAATTCAGCAAACCATAAAATGGTAAGTAATGGCATAACAAAATCATTTTTATATTATTGTTACTTATATGAAATTGCCTGACATAACTCAATTATAATATTCCTTCATGTAAGCATTTGAAAATAATATGCCTTATAACCTAATAAAAATCAAAGTAAAATCCATGATAACTAAAAGAGACTTTGATAATAATTTTAAAAGTAAGATTTTCTTTCGAGTCCTAAAATACTGCAAGTGTGTTAATTCAATTATGATTCCCTTGTAACACTTCAACAGTGCCTGGAATATGGTAAGCATTTCAAGAAATGTTTTTTTGAATTAAAGAAAGGTGAAAGAAAGAACAAATGAATTATGAATGGATGCATACATAGATATAAAAAGTCCTAGATCTTACTATTATCCCAATTCCCAGAAGCTGAAAGAAATTTAAGTGTGAACTGAAATATATCAGCTTTACCCAGTACATAAGGAATGGCTGGGAAATGTTAGCACTGTGTCAGATACAGCCCTGCAATGTGTCTGCTACTCAACCAGCAACATTGGTTTTGATTTTGAAGTGAAACTAAACCTCGTGAGACCCAATAGGCTTTACCCAGGACAAAATCTACGTAGCCTAAAAACAGGATGTCATTAAAGTGGATATCTCATGATGACATGAATGTCCCAGATTTGCTCCATATGTGGTGAACTTACTGTCATGAGAGATGTGACTGAGAGAGAATGGATCAATTCATTTAGAAAAGCTGTCATCTCTGGAGTCACTTCGGCTTGCATACTTGCTAGCCAGGTAGCCCTTTCAGTAGTATATAACTAGCTTCTATTCTCCAGTCCACCTGTGTTCACAAATAAAGTTTAATCATTAACTTTTCACTGATAAATAATTATAACTATGAGGTATAGAAGGTTAGTTCAATTCAGTTAACCTCACCAGATACTTATTTATCCTAGATCTAGGTTAATTCTGTAAATGTATTGAGTTGGTGTTGCAATTAAAATTCAAACCTTAGGCATTGCTCAGTGAAAAAGTAAGCATAAACCAGCTACTAACCCTTTTCTTCCACGGTGTCTGCAGAAGCACCTCTAGGCACATTCTCTTGACAGAGCTTCTTATCAAAGAGAACTTAAAAATGCACAGACTAAATCAAATTGCTTGCAGGCACTAAAGTTTGAAGACTCCACCAATTCCTTTGGACGTCTCCCAATTTGCACTTTTACCCACAAAATCAGCGTTTGTCCGTTATTAGCCAATAACGCTGAGTCACTGTCACTATTAATTTTGCTTTTATCTTTTATTTTTATTAATTGAGGTATAAGGGACATACAATAAACTGCAATATTTAAAGTATTTGATAAATTTCAAGCATTAAAACTGTAACCTCAATCATGATAATGAACATACCCCTCACCTGCAAAAAGTTTCTCTACCACCCTCTTCACAACCCCATTCTTGAGCCAACCAGTGTATTGTTTTTTTATCACTATAGATTAGTATACATTTTCTAGAACTTATATTTGAAAAGTATAAAGTATATTTATTTTTGTTTGGCTTCTTTCACTCCACAGAATTATTTTTGAAATACATCCATGTTGTAACATATATCATTTCTTTTAATTTCTGAATAGTATTCTGCTATCTGAATATAGCATAGTTTAGTTTTTTCATTGACCTGCTGATAAACATTTGGACTCTTTCCATTTTTAGCTGTTATAAATGAAGCTACTGTGAACATTCCTGTATATCTCTTCATACGGACATATGCTTTCATTTCTCTCAGTTAAATACCTAGGAGTGGAGCTTAGGATTGTATCTAGGATTAATTACCTATTAATTAAATACCTAGAATTGTATGATAGATACATGTTTAAATGTATTATATTAATTCAACAAACAATTGAATGCCTATTATATTGAATGCCTATTATATGCCAGGTGCTATTTTATGCATTGAGGGTATAGTTAAGACAATTATATTCTAGCTTATACTCTAGAAATTCTTATATTACAAGTTTTGTTCCTTAAATATACCAAATAGTATGAATTTAAAAAAAGAGGAACAAGATAGACAAAAGGGGAGAAAAAGGAACATATGAACACCTAACGAAAGAAAATCTCCAAAAAGGACTAGCTAGAACATTTACAAGCTCAGTCATTTTTAGTTTCTTTGTTTCTTAAAGGTAGTAATACTCAATCCACATCCAATAGGAACATCTGAAGACTGGATATAGCCTGAATATATTTATGGGAAATTAATACATGTGAGAATGATGTGAGAAACAAGTGGTTTAATTGTATTCCAAATCTGAAGGAGCCAGAGAGAAAGAGAGAGAAGTACAATAAATTGTGGTTTGCCTTCTATCTATGCAAAGTGGAACAGTTACCTTAATAATATATATTTTTAAATCTCATTCTAAATAACTGTAGAAATGGTAATTTTAATTTTTTTTATAAATTTATTTTATTTTTATTTATTTTTGGCTGTGTTGGGTCTTTGTTGCCGTGCGTGGGCTTTCTCTAGTTGGGGCGAGTTGGGTCTACTCTTCGTTGTAGTGCGTGGGCTTCTCACTGCGGTGGCTTCTCTTGTTGCGGAGCACAGGCTTTAGGTGTGCAGGCTTCTAGGTGTGCAGGCTTCAGTTGTTGTGGCACGCAGGCTCAGTAGTTGTGGCTCGCGGTCTCTAGAGCACAGGCTCAGTAGTTGTGGCACATGGGCTTAGTTGCTCTGCGGCATGTGGGATCTTCCCGGATCAGGGCTCAAACCCATGTCCCCTGCATCGGCAGGCAGATTCTTAACCACTGCGCCACCAGGGAAGTCTGAAATCGTTATTTTGGAATTCATGTTATGACAGCACTCCACATGCATAGGCATATATTTGCCCTGTAATAGCAAACCAAGATGATATACATACCGAGTTGCCAAGGATTTTCAACTTTATAGTGTATTTGAAAATTCAAAATCATAAATCATTTATAAGTATTTTTAAGTGTTCAGGAACACAAAGAATATTTTATATCAGTTAGCTAAGCTTTTTATTTTTACATTTGCTGTAAAATTATTTTCCATTTAATGATTAATAAAACAATAGATTTATATTTAGCAGATATTATTAAAAATCTCTTCAAAACTACATGGTTACACTTACAATTTTAGAAAAATACCCACTCACTAGAGTCAGAATTCTGTTTTTTAAATTATCCTAGCCCATGTTTTCTTGAGAATAAATATTAGACAACAGAGTTTCCCCGTCTGCAGAGAAAACAAAAGTATATATAGGGTTAACAGACATTTGGTCTTGTCCAAAATGTCCATAAAAATATTCAGTCTATGCCAGACGACTTTGAGCAGGACCAAATATAAAGGACGTTTTGGTATGGACCAAGTGTCTAATGGGCCAAATGTCTTATGGATGTTTTGGATAGGACCAAATGTCCTGTAAGGGTGTGTGTGTGTGTGTGCGTGTTAAATTTTGAAATAAACCCTTTTAGGACTAATTTGAAAGGGTTCTGAGAAATGCTACTTACAATTATGACTGCCTCATTTCTACTCCTTTAAGAATCCATTTCTCATCTCTCTCTCTCTCTCTCTCTCTCTCCTGAATGATTCTATTTTCCATTTGCATAAACCTGACTAATGCACTGGGAAATGTCCATTTAATTTAATCAGAAAGTTCATGATAACTTACATAGTGTTCAGATGTTCTTAATCATCTATTTCTATAGGTTTCAGCTGCTGCACAAAGGCTTCCTCTTAAGTAACTTGGGAGACTCTTCTTTAGCATAGAAATGGCTTCTATCTGTATATCGTTATGGGCTAGTGGGAGGTTTATTTTCAGAACTCCTTCTAGCTCAAATTCTACTGAGTTACCCATCTTTATATAACATTACTTGCTAGTTCATGTTATCCAACCATACCCTATATTCAACACCTAAATAATAGCATATACATGCAAAATCAACTATATGTAACCAATATTAGCATTTTGGATTCTATAGTAAATTGAAATATCATCTGCAAACTCAGATTGCTTGCTGGATCCCTTTAATGACAAATCAAATGGAGAAACTATTACATTTCCACAGGATTTATTTATTCAAAGTAACATTTCTCTTATAAATATAGTTGTTCTCTCTGAAAATTACAGCAAAGAATTACCAATTTGCAAAAATAGTCCACCAGTGAAATTAGATATATCACAGAGGATGTATTAATACACTTATGTCTAAATGTGAGGTTCACTTAAAGTTAGATTAAAAAGATAATGAATATGCAGTTAGCAATAGATTAGTGCACTTTATCTTGATTTTAGCACTGTTAAGATATTAACACATTTTAAGTTAGCAGTTAATTGTGTAGCTTTTAAAGTAAATATAATACAGCTACTTAGACATATAATGTCTTTTATTAGACTAGCATAAAAGGCAAGGGAAAAAAGAAGCTTATAATCTGAAATTGCAAGAAATGAGAAAGCTCACAGGATATATACATGTTTATTCAGAAAATTTTGTCAAATCAAATAAACTCCTTAAAAACATAAATATTTAGGAGCTGATCTTATTTCAATCTTTCAAATTAGGAAGGCATTTCTGGAGTTTTTATTTATGGATGAACTGAATAAGATGAGAGATATAATTTAAAGCTATATTTAGACCCCTCTAAGTAAAAGAAAATTTAGAAATATCTTTCTGCTATAAGAAAATATAAATTATTAAATAGAATTAATTAAAGTGAGTGAATGTTTTTGGAAATGTACTTTTGATATGGCACAATGATAACACAGTTTATCTTTGATGACCATCTCAGAGATTTATAAATAGAATGTTTTCTATCAATTTAAAAAATTCAACTATTTCAGGACATCCCTGGTGGCACAGTGGTTAAGAATCCACCTGCCAATGAAGGGGCACGGGTTCGAGCCCTGGTCCGGGAAGATCCCACATGCTGTGGAGCAACTAAGCCTGTGCGCCACAACTACTGAGCCTGCACTCTAGAGCCCACAAGCCACAACTACTGAGCCCACATGCCCTAGAGCCCACTTGCCTCAACTACTGAAGCCCGTGCGCTCTAGGGCCCGTGTGCTGCAACTACTGAGCCCATGTGCTGCAACTACTGAAGCCCACGTGCCTAAAGTCCATGCTCCACAACAAGAGAAGTCACTGCAATGAGAAGCCTGCGCACCACATCAAAGAGTAGCCCCCGCTCGTCATAACTAGAGAAAGCCTGTGCGCAGCAACAAAGACCCAATGCAGCCAAAAGATTTAAAAAATAAAAAATAAATAAAATTCAACTATTTCTTTGCGTTTTTAAAAATAATTCGTATAGGTATTAGGGAATATTGGAGGAAACAAAAATCAGGCAAAGTAGATGAATTAGATACTTACAGAAGTGAATTGTACAGAGAAATGGAAGATAGTCAATTCCTAAAACAAAATAATGAGAAATTTGGAATTCTATAGTTCCTTAAAGCATGTAATGTGGTATTTCTGTAAAGAATATGGAGGGGGGAACTACAACAAAATTCTCTTATCTTCAAATTTTACTACTTCAGGGAGATCTCATACTATTACTTGTCAATTAAATATTTGTGTGTGTAAAAATATTGGGGGAAAATTAGTGCCTGGAAGACCATGGTGAAGAATCCATGAATAATCAAATGAATTTAGAATTAAAAAAAAAAATGGTTGGAGGATAAAAGGAATTTCTGCAAGAGAAAATGAGATAACAGCTATTGTTTATTCTTACTTTCCTTTCTGACAGCTTACCTATCTGGGACAGTCCATAAAAACTTGATATAGCTTGATATAAAACTTGATATAAAAACTTGATATAGCTCTTAGCTACTTATAACATGAAAAAGTTTATGCAAAATAATTAGGCAGGATTATTTAATTAATCCTTTTAATGCAAGTGTCTTGAACATCTTTTTGTTGTTGTTGTTAATGTGTCTGTTTAGTTAACCGTCGTATGTCCAGCAACTAGAATAGCACTTAGTATACTAGTTTAATGAAGAAATAGTTTTTATCTACAATGATATTCTTCAATTAGAGGAGTAAATTTGGAATAAAAATTTTCTTCTCACTCAAAGGTATAACCAGGAAAAGTTATTAATGCAAATGGCACAGTGGGTAGGAAACAAGTACTATTTTTCCCCAGTCTCCAGAGGTATTTCCTGTAACCAATTCTCTGCTTAGACTTCATCTAAGGCTTTTCTGGACTGACATTGTTTTAACTGAATTTGCTTGGTTACTGTGGTGGGCAGACTCTAAGATGGCCCCAGTTATCACCTTATTCTCATATTCATGGCTTCGTGTAATCCCCTACCCCTTGAATGGGGGTGGGGCTTATAATTTGATTCTTTCAAAAAAAAAAAAGTGATGAAGTCACGTTTGAGACTATGTAACATAAGATTGTAACTTCCTGCTAGCCAGCACTCTGTTGACTCCCTCTCCAGCTTTCAAGAAGTAAGCTGCCATATGTAGAGGCTCAGGCAGCAAGTAGGTGAAAATGGATTCTGTCCACCTCAGTGGCCTTTGAGGCAACAGGAGTGAGGAAGCAACTTCTCCTCTACACGAGTCTCGGATGAGACCTAGCCTTGGTTGACAGCTTGATTTGCACCCTTTCAAAAAACTCTGAAGTACTGTGGAGAACTCAGTTAAGCCATATTTATGACCCACAAAAATTGTGAGATAATAAGTGTGTGTGTTTTTTAGTTGCTAAGTTTGTGTTATTATTTATGCAACAATAGGAAATTAGTACTGCTACCTAGGTGTTTGAGAACAGCCAAAGTTTTATTTCTTATAGCCAACTCATTTGTGATTAGATCATTGCCAAAAATTCAAATTTAAATGAAGGAATAACTAATTTACACCAAGTGGCATTATATGCCACAGAAATGTATTTATATTCTTTCAAAATAAAGTTTCAAATTACAAATAAGTCTCAATTTTGTTCACTGTTTGAACAATAGGAGAGACCTATCCAATTTGGTATATCAGGCATATTTTCTTTTTAAGCTTGTACAAACAAAACAATAAATCAACAGTTTTCATCCATTTTAAGTCTTTTTGAAAATCTCAAGGGAATGAAAATAATTTACTTTGTGCTAGGTTTACCTTTAGAAGAGAATTTTTCCCATTTCTCTTTAAGAAAAATAATAAAATAAGTTCATCCTGAAATGGAAACATTATACATTAAATGAAAAATAAAACTCATAGAAAAATGGCAAACTAGCAAATTTGCTTTTAAATAAATGTGTATATTTATATATTTATACACACATATATCTGTGTGTGTGTATATGTAGACATTGAAATATATATATATATATATATATATACTTTAAAATTTTTTCCAGGAAGTCCAATAGTATATATCAAGGATAAATGGAATAAAGACCTAAATGTAAGGCCAGACACTATAAAACCCTTAGAGGAAAACCTAGGCAGACCTCTCTATTACATAAGTCACAGCAAGGTCCTTTTTGACCCACCTCCTAGAGAAATGGAAATAAAAACAAAAATAAACAAATGGGACCTAATGAAACTTAAAATCTTTTGCACAGCTAAGGAAAACATAAGCAAGACGAAAAGACAACCCTCAGAATGGGAGAAAGTATTGGCAAATGAAGCAACTAACAAAGGATTAATCTCCAAAATTTACAAGAAGCTCATGCAGCTCAATATCAAAAAAACAAACGACCCAATTCAACAATGGGCAGAAGACCTAAACAGACATTTCTCCAAAGAAGATATACAGATTGCCAACAAACACATGAAAGGATGCTCAACATCACTAATCATTAGAGAAATGCAAATCAAAACTACAATGAGGTATCAACTCACACTGGTCAGAATGGCCATCATCAAAAAATCTACAAACAATAAATGCTGGAGAGGGTGTGGAGAAAAGGGAGCCCTCTTGCACTGTTGGTGAGAATGTAAATTGATACAGCCATTATGGGCAACAGTATGGAGTTTCCTTAAAAAACTAAAAATAGAACTATAATACAACCCAGAAATCCCACTACTGGGCATATACCCTGAGAAAATCATTATTCAAACAGAGTCATGTACCACAAGGTTCATTGCACCTCTATTTACAATAGCCAGGACATGGAAGCAACCTAATTGTCCATCAACAGGTGAATGGATAAAGAAGATGTGACACATATATACAATGGAATATTATGCAGTCATAAAAAGAAACAGAATTGAGTTGTTTGTAGTGAGGTGATGGACCTAGAGACTGTCATACAGAGTGAACAAGTCAGAAAGAGAAAAATAAATACTGTATGCTGACACATATATATCTAATCTAAAAAAAAAAAAAAAAAGGTTCTGAAGAACCTAGGGGCAGGACAGGAATAAAGACATAGAGAATAGACTTGAGGACATGGGGAGGGGGAAGGGTAAGCTGGGACAAAGTGAGAGAGTGGCATTGACATATATACACTACCAAATGTAAAATAGCTAGCTAGTGGGAAGCAACCACATAGCACAGGGAGATCAGCTCGGTGCTTTGTGATCACCTATAGCAGTGGGATAGGGAGTGTGGGAGGGAGACGTAAGAGAGAGGAGATATGGGCAAAATATGTATATATATATATAGCTATAGCTGATTCACTTTGTTATAAAGCAGAAACTAACACACCTTTTTAAAACAATTATACTCCAATAAAGATGTAAAAAAAAATTATCAAAGTATAGAGCTGTGGAATATTAGGTTAGATTAATTGGTTAATCTTCCATGATAACGTCCCAAATTCCAGAAATGCCAAATTTGCCTAGACTCAAGTAAACATTTCTATTAAAAAAAAAAAATGTAGCTCCAGTGGAATAATTGACAATGGCTGGTTGATCAGTTAAGCTGCTGCTGCTGCTGTTACTGGTTTTGTTGTTTTTGTTATTTTATGTATTCTGAGTATAGTGAGCAGCTTCTTAATAATGGAGAATAGATTTCATTATAATAGCTCTTCATTTTATAGATAAACCAGAAGCTCAGATTAGTAGCCTACCTCAGGTGTCATAGTGAAGAACAGAGCACAATTTTCATCTCTCCCTGCATTGTGCAAAATGTTATAAATTATTTAAAATTAATCATATTCCTAATATAGACACATTGCTAACACATTTTTCATGAGCTCCCATTCTTGTCTCACAAGCCTAATTTTCTTTTATAGAATTACAGCAATGTGAAAACATATTTTAAAATTATAACAACTTTTTGGTGCTTGCTTTGATGCTCATAATAATCTCAATCTGGCCTTGAAAAAATAAAATAGGCAGCTTTATTTGGGAAGCTGTCAAATTACACCTATCCTAATGTATCCTATGGAACATACTGTTCTAATTTCCACTGATTAGTGATCAAGCAAGCAGTAGAAGTTCACTCATATCATTTGAAAGAGTCTTATCTGCCAAATAAGCTTTAGTTTAATGTTAGCAGAAGAGCCTTAAAGAGATTGATGAATCTGAAAGTGTGGCCCATCTGCTGCAATAGATACGGAATCAATTTTGAACAAGGTTTTCCCCCCACTTTCTGTCCTTTAGAAAAATTCATTAGACTAAGTTATAAAGTTCAGACTCATTTTAGAAATAATAATTCTGTCCACTCTGGCCTTATTGCTGCTTAAATCTTACTAACGAATAAGGAAATATATTTGTGCTAGGTAAGTAGAAATATTTTGAAGATAACTTGACTTCTCATCATAACCAAAGTATAAGAAAGAATAAAATGAGTTAATACAATACTAAGCATGGGAAGAGGCTCCAAGTATATAGATCCAGTAATTTTAGGGAACCGTTTTATAACTATATTCATTAAAAAGTATTTGGCCAAAAACAAATAGACTTCCCTCTCTCCCCATTTATCCACCCGGTGAGACCTGTTAAAATGATATGGGTTGGGGAATCTGGTTTCTAAAATAGTTTTAAATTCTAGAATTAAAATTAATAGGCAGTTTACTTTGAGAACTCTTTTAAATGTATATTATCTTTTACCCAACTTGGATTTAACATTAGTGGAAAATATGAATTCATATGTTAGGTGATGTCTCTATTTTTTCTTTGAATTTCAGCTTGTTGCTAGAAAATAATAAATTAAGAATACTTACTATTTGTATACTTTTCTGTTCCACCCAGTATTAATAAAAATAATAATGAATTTAAAAATTTTGAGTAATTTTAATTAGTAAGCACAATGTTATGGACATCACTTGATTATCTCATTTAATGTTCAAAACACCCTCTTTACAGATTTTGAAAATGAGCCATAATGAATTTGTTAAATGCAATCCAACTCATACATTAAAATGTAGGGCGAGGATTTCTTTAAATTGCTTATCTTTGATTATGAAATTAATTTTCTATTCTTTCATGTAGCAACACTGCAATTTAATAACTTTAATGAATCTAACTTCATACTGTACAAAATAATGGTTATATTATTATACAGAATTCCATTTATGTTCCAATCATCATAAAATTTATAATTTTTAAACATCAATAATCCTTACTGCTGACCAAAACTGTAGTTTAATCTTTATGTTTCTTACTTGTGGCATATTCCCATGCACTAAGCTGATAACCTTACTTTTTTTTTTCCTTTTTTATTATTCACTGGAATGAATGTATCTGAAAGAGACAACCCTTGGTAGGTTGTTTACACTATATTTTAATATTCTGCAGTAATCTTTATCATTTTTCAAAAATGTAGTTTAAAAAAGTAACATTTAGAGAATTACTGTAACTGACCTAATAAATATTAATATATCACCATTCTTTACATAAATTATGTCCATTTTCTGTTGGACTATTTTGTCCTCATATAGCAGCTGAAAAGGTGAAACCTTCTGATTAAACTTTATGAAACAAAGTCTGGCTGTATCAAATATTACTAGGCAACAGGAAAAGATACCTTCATATAACAAAGAACAGGCCTTTTAAATAAAGATGAAAATATAATGAAAGACTGTGACAAAGCAGCTGGTATACTATTCTCTGCTAAAACAGTCCTTGACCTCTGACCTGTTCCATTAGCAGCCAGATGGTCTGGGATTTGTCCACGAGTGCGTGATACCAAGCAGGCCAACAAGGAATATGAGGGTCGATCAGTCACAACTCTATATGTGTCACTGACCAAAATTAGCAAAAAACAATGCATCTTTCATCAGCAAATAATGATTGACAGAATCTACCTTAGACAATGAAAACAACTGAAATGTGTTATCTTCTGGCATCCTCTTTGCTTACAATGGAGTACATCTTTTTGTTGTAATGGCTATTTTAAAGATAATGGCTTAGTCTCTAGGCACATATGCACGTTCTGTCAGTAGGTAAGTTTTTAGAAGTTTCCATTTATTATCCTTGGTCCCTCAAGGATGTTTTATTGAATTTTCTTGGTTTTAGAAATAATAAATGTTACAATTATCACTTTAATGAAAGTCATGTCTGCATGTGGTTAAATGAGCAGGTACATCTGTGAATAATTTGTTCAATAGATGGAGATAATTTGACCCTTACTGATAAATTTGAATTTATGTTAAAGTTATTTGAAGGAAAAATGCACTAAAGTGTTTATAGACATACGTCCCCATTTCAAAAAGCATGAAAATTCTTCTGACTGACATTGTTACAGTGGTACAAGCTACAGTAATGCAAAAGTCAAGCTATTATTGGAAATGGCAAATTTTTCTTCTTTTTTAAGGCTGATTAATATTTCATTCTATGTAGATACTACATTTTATTTATTCATTCATCCGTTGATAGACATTAGAGTTGTTTCCATATCTTGGTAGTATAAAAATGCTATACTGAACATGGGAGCACATATGTCTCTTCACAATCCTAATTTCAGTTCCTTTGGGTATATACCCAGAAGTAGGATTGCTGGACCATGTGATAGTTCTATTTTTAATTTTTTGAGACCCCTCCATACTATTTTTTCATAGAAGCTGCACTATTTTACATTTCATTGCATACCAGTTTCTCCCCATCCTCGCCAATTTCCAATTTCTCCACATTCTCACCAGTGCTTCTTTTTTTTTATCTTTTATTTTATTTTACTTTATTTTTATTTTTTATTAATTGGGGTATAGTTGTTTTACAGTGTTGTGTTAGTTTCTACTGTACAGCGAAGTAGAATCCCTGTGCTATACAGCAGGTTCTCATTAGTCATCTATTTTATACATATTATTGTATATATGTCAATCCCAATCTCCCAACTCATCCCACTCCCTCTTTCTCCCCTTGGTGTACATATGTTTTTCTCTATGTCTTTGTCTCTATTTCTGCCTTACAAACCAGTTCACCTGTACCATTTTTCTATATTCCACACATATGCATTAATATACGATATTTTTCTCTTTCTGACTTACTTCACTCTGTATGACAGTCTCTAGGTCCATCCACATCTCTACAAATGACCCAATTTCATTCCTTTTTATGGCTAATATTCCATTGTATATGTGTGCCACATCTTCTTTATCCATTTGTCTGTCAATGGGCATTTGGGTTCGTTCCATGACCTGGCTATTATAAATAGTGCTGCAATGAACATTGGGGTGCATGCGTCTTTTTGAATTAGAATTTTGTCCAGTTGTATGCCCACTAGTAGGATTGCTGAGTCACATGGTAATTCTATTTTGAGTTTTTTAAGGAACCTCCATACTGTTCTCCATAGTGGCTGTATCCATTTACATTCCCACCAACAGAGCAGGAGGGTTCCCTTTTCTCCACACCCTCTCCAGCATTTATTGTTTGTAGATTTTTTGATGATGGCCATTCTGACCAGTGTGAGGTGATACCTCATTGTAGTTTTGATTTGCATTTCTCTAATGATTAGTGATGTTGAGCACCTTTACATGATGCCTCTTGGCCATCTGTATGTCTTCTTTGGAGAAATGTCTATTTAGGTCTTCTGCCCATTTTTTGATTGGGTTGTTTGATTTTTTGATATTGAGCTGAGTGAGCTGTTTGTATACTTTGGAGATTAATCCTTTGGCCGTTGATTCATTTGCAAATATTTTCTCCCATTCTGAGGGTTGTCTTCATCTTGTTTATAGTTTCCTTTGCTGTGCAAACGTTTTTAAGTTTCATTAGTTCCATTTTAAAAATTTTTGTTATTTCCATTACTCTAGGAGGTGGGTCAAAAATATTTTTTGGTTTTTTGATGATAGCCATTCTAACAGATGTGAGGTGAAATCTCCTTGCGGCTTTGATCTGCATTTCCATGATGATTAGAGATATTGACCATCTTTTCATATACCTGTTTATTGGTCATTTGTAAGTCTTCTTTGGAGAGATATATATTCATATTCTTTCCCATTTCTAAATCAGATTATTTAACTTTTTGCTGTTGAGTTGTATGAGTTTCTTATGTATTTTGGATATTAATACCTTGTCAGATATATAGTCTCCAAACGATTTCTCCCAATCTGTAGGTTGCCTTTTTACTCTTTTGATTATTTCCTTTGCTGCGCATAAGCTTTTTAGTTTGATATGATCCCACTTGTTTAACTTTGCTTTTATTGCCTATGCTTTTGGTGTTATATCCAAGAAATCATTGCCCAAACCAATGTCATGAAATTTTCCCATATTTTTTTCTATAAATTTTATACTTTCAGGTCTTACATTTAAATCTTCAATCCATTTTGATGTGATTTTTGTATATGGTGTAAGATAGTGGTCCCGTTTGATTCTTTCACATTGTGTCTGTGCAGTTTTCCCAACACCGTATATTGAAGAGACTGTCTTTTGCTTCATTCTTCCTTCTCAGGTTTGTTTTGGCTACTGAGAGTTCTTTGTGGTTTAGTACAAGTTTTAGAATTTTTTATATTTCTGTGAAAAATGTCATTGGGATTTAAAAAGGGATTGCATTGAATCTGTAGATTGCTTTGGGTATATGGACATGTTAACAATATTAATTTTTTTGAATCCATGACTGTGAAATATCTTTTCATTTATTCATGTCTTCAGTTTCTTTCAACATTGTCTTATAGATTTTAGAGTAGAGATCTTTCGTGTCCTTGGTTAAATTTATTTCTAAGTATTTTATTATTGATGCTATTGGGATTATTTTCTAAATTCTCTCTGTAATAGTTTATTGTTGGTGTAAAGAAATACAACTGATTTTTTTAAAATTGAAGTATAGTTAATTTACAATATTTCAGATGTACAACATAGTGATTCAGTTAAATATATATATATGTGCATATATATATATTTTTTCCAGATTCTTTTTCATTAGAGGTTATTATAAGATATTGAATATAATTATCTGCACTGTACAGTAGGACCTAGTTGTTTATCTGTTTTATGTATATAGTGTTTATCTGTTAATCCCAAATTCCTAATCTATTCCTCCCCCCTTCTGCCTTTGGTAACCATAAGTATTTTTTTCTATGTGTGTGAGTCTATTTCTGTTTTTAAATAAGTTTGTATCATTTTTTTTATATATTTCACATATAAGTGATATCTTGTGATATTTGCCTTTCTCTGTCTGCCTTACTTCACTTTGTATGATAAGCTCTAGGTCCATCCATGTTGCTGCAAGTGGCATTGTTTTATTCTTTCATATGGCTAAGTAGTATTCCATTGGGTTAATCCCATATGGGACTCTCTGTGCT
Organism: Pseudorca crassidens; assembly: GCF_039906515.1. Classification (NCBI taxonomy): domain Eukaryota; kingdom Metazoa; phylum Chordata; class Mammalia; order Artiodactyla; family Delphinidae; genus Pseudorca; species Pseudorca crassidens. Next base: position 91,949,722 of record NC_090297.1, read on the forward strand.
TCCTGCACTTGGGTTATGGTTTGCTTTGCCAGGTTAGGGAGGTTTTCAGCTATTATCTCTTCAATATTTTGGAGCCCTTTCTGTGTTTCTTCTCCTTCTAGGATCTCTATAATGTGAGTATTAGCATACTTGATGTTGTCCCAGAAGTGTCTTAAACTGTCCTCTCATTTCTTTTCATTTTTGTTTTCTTTTTTCCATTCAGTGGCAGTGATTTCCATTACATTTTCTTCCAGCCCACTGATCCATTCTTATGAATCATTTAGTCTGCTACTGATTCCTTCTAGTGTGTTTTTCATTTCAGTTACTGTATTTTTCATCTCTGTTTTGTTGTTCTTTTATATTTTCTAACTCTTTGTTAAAAACGTCTAAATTCTCACTCAGTGCATCCATCCTTCTCCTGAGTTCTTTGGTCATGTTTACGATCATTACTCTGAATTTTTTCTTGGGTAGATTGCCTATGTCCACTTCACTTGGTTCTTCTGGGGTTTTATCTTGTTCCTTAGTCTGGAACATATTCCTCTACTGCCTCCTTTTGGCTAAGTTGCTATTTACATTTTTAGGTATCTAGTATGTTGTTATAGTTATGTTTCTCAACCTTGGAGGAGTGGCCCTCTGTAGGAGGTGTCCTATGCATCCCAGCAGTGCACTCCCCTCTCATCACCCTAGCTGTACTCTCTAGGGGTTCCTTCTAAAAGGGCTGTGAGGGTACTTCTGTTTTGGTGGGCTGACTATGTGGGCATGAATCTTACATGAAATCTTAGTTATCATAATATATTTAAACTGATAATAACTTAATTTTGAATACATTCTAAAACTCTACATTTTTATTATCCCCTGCCACATTTTATCTTTTAGGGAAGTTTTCAGCCATTATTTCCTCAGATAAAATTTCTTCCCCTTTTTCTTTCTCTCCTCTCCTTCTGGGACCCCTGTAATGAAAACATTGCTCCATTTGTTACTCCATAAGTCCCTGAAGCTATCCTCACTCTTTTTATTCCTTTTTTTTTCATTCCTCTAATTGGATGAATTCTACTCCCCTTATATTCAAGTTTGCTGATCTTTTCTTCTGCTTCATCTAGTCTGTTTTTGAGCCCCTCTAAACTGCATTTTTTAGTGCAGTTATTATGTTCACCTTGTGATTTTTCTTTGGTAATTTCTTATATTTCCTATCTCTTTGTTGAAATTCTCACTTTGTCCACCCATTCTTCTCTCAACTTCAATGATCATCTTTATGACAATTATTTTGAACTCTTTATTAGGTAAGGCACTTATCTCTGTTTATTGAGGTCTTTTTCTGGGTTTTATCTTGTTCGTTCACTTGGAATATATTCTTCTGTTTCTTCATTTTCCTTGATTCCCTGTGTTGGTTTCTGTGGATTAGATAAAACAGCCACCTCTCCTAGTCTTGAAGGAGTTGCCTTGTGTAGGAGATAAAATTTATCATTTAACACTGACGTAGCTCTTGATTGTCTCTCAAACCTTTCTGATTGTCCAAGTATCCACCTTTGTTTTTAGTGGCTTACAGTAATCCAGGGTGTGCCAAGACCTTCAGTGTCCCAGTGGGGCACATAGTCAGCACCCAGATGCAGGTTGATTAGAAGATGGAATCTCAGACAGTAGCTTGGAAAGTATGTAGTTACGACCCTCCATGGAGAAACTTGGAATTGGACTTTTTTGCCTGGGCCATCTACATTGAGCCTGGTTCATAGGTAGGGAAGGATGCTCTTCGACCCTTTAATAACTTCTTTGTTTGCTAGAGTCCTGTGAGAGTTAGGAATGCAAGCTCCACTGACTATCACAGCATCATAATCCAGCTCTCTGTCCCTTGGGTGACAGATGCGTAAACTGGGGCACAGATATGTGCATTTGCTCCTTCCAGGGAGATACTGGTGATTTGGAGTGAGCTTTAGTGAGAAGGTAGGGTGGTGTCTGCAAGGCTTTCCAGTCTTTATGGAGGATTGCAGTCAGCCCTAGATGTGTGCTAAATTAGAACCTGATCCTTAGGCACTGGCTTTTTAAGAAGGCAAATAGGCCTCTTCAGAGAGATACTGGGAGATGAGCATCTTTTTCCTGATTTCTCTGTGCTGAGCCCTGGGGGTATAGACGTGGAGAGTCCTCAAGACCAGTTAAGAACTATTTCTTTGTTAGCTATATTGTAGTGTTTTTCCCTGATACAAGTCCCATTGGCTTTCAGAGTTAGGTGGTTTGGGGGAACCATATCTAAGGTGAGAGTCTTAAAAGTTGGGGTGCTATACGTGGAATCCAAACCATTCACTCCTCTTGGACAAGCTGGGAGTTAAGGAGTTCCCTCAGGATTGCACGGTGCTGTGTCACAGGTAGAGTTTATGGTGGATGTGTCACAACCTTTTCTACCCCTGTCAACATGAATGATGTATTTTCTCATTTGCCCAATGAATAGGAATCACTTAGCTTGTTTTGGATTTCTTTCAGAGGGAATTGCTTCATAGATTCTGTGTGTCCATGGGAGGAGGTAAGTTCAGGAGGCTACTATGTTGCCATCTTGGACTGAAACTCTTGATTTATATTTTTATTTAATTTTCCTACTTACCTTATAATAAGATAGGAAGAACCTTTCACTTCTAGCCAAGACAAAGTAACAAGATCAGAAGTTGTCCTTCTGGCTGAAACATTTTTTAAAAAAAAGACTACATATGTGAAACAATGGTTTTCAAGATATTAAACATTGGGATAAGGATAGTGTACCCATACAGATGGGAATCAAATGTGATAAGATCTGAAATTTTCTCAGTTTTTTGCCTTAGGACAGTTTCCCAGGCACAGAGCTTGGAGAGAGAACAGAACTTGGTGATTGCTGAGTTGAGGGTATGGAGCTGGGACTCCAGGAACCCTGAGGTAGCTAATTTTTTCAGGGCAGTGTTCCAGTGTGGAGAGAGCAACACAAAGAGAAAGCTTTGATGATATGCAGAGGGTCCCCATCAAGTCTTCAGCTGAGTACTGGTCAACTCATGCCTATGAGGAAACTACTAAAAGCTGTGAAGAACAAGGGGAACACCTAAAGGAATAGAAAGACTAATATTCAAATGTTATATATACCTGTTCATGTTCCTGTCCCTATACATCATACTGGAAAACATCATAATTCATGGGACATAAAGAAGTTTACCCAGAAGTGTGTCATCTCAGAAGTGAGGCACAATTAGCACTAAATTAAATGCTTCTCTGATTCTTTCAAACAAAACTTGAAAGCAAGATTAGAAAATATCAGATTCTTATCAATTAACTGAATCCCAGAACAAAGCTCAACAATATGCATAGGCAAAAATATGGATACAAAACATACATAGAGGAAATATGGATACAAAATATAAATCACCCTATGAATTCACAATGTGTTACAACCAATAAAAAAGTACAAAGTAGTATAAAATCTGATCCATTAGGAAGAGAAAACTCAATCAGTAGAAACTGACTCAAAAATAACACACATGGGGACTTCCCTGGTGGTGCAGTGGTTAAGAATCCTCTTGCCAATGCAGGGGACATGGGTTTGAGCCCTGGTCCAGGAAGATCCCACATGACCTGGAGCAACTAAGCCCGTGCACCACAACTACTGAGCCTGTGCTCTAGAGCCTGGGAGCCACAACTACTGAGCCCATGTGACACAACAACTGAAGCCCAGGTGCCTAGAGCCCGTGCTCCACAACAAGAGAAGCCACCGCAATAAGAAGCCCTTGCACCACAACGAAAAGTAGCCCCTGCTCTCCGTAACTAGAGAAAGCCCACACGCAGCAACGAGACACAAGGCAGCCATAAATAAATAAATAAATAAATAATAACTTAAAATAACACATGATAGTAAAAAATGGCACTCAGTTAGTATAACTATATTCCATGTGTTTGGCAAGCTACAGGAAAGATCAAACTCAAATATAGACACAGGAAAAAAAAGAATCACATGAAGCTTCTAGAGATGAAAACTAGTGTCTGTGATAAGAGATAGATTGTGAGAGAAGAAGAGAGGAATAGAAAGGTAGAAGGAAAGATTAATAAGCTTGAAGACATAGCAATAGAAAGTGAGTAATGTGAAACACAGACAGGGAAAAAAAGACTAAAAAGAGAACTAATAGAGCATCAGTGAACTGTAAGACAACTTCAGATACCCTAACAAACTTATAATACAGCCCCCAAAGAAGGACAGGGCAGAAAATATTTGTAGAATTATGGTCAAAATTTTTCCAAAATCGATAAAAACTACAAACCCACACTTCTAAGAAGCTCAAACCACACCAAGTGATAGAGCATGAACATGAAGGCACCTAAACCAAGGCACACACTGTAAGAAAATTGCTGAACACTAAAGAAAAAGAGCAATGGGATGAAATGGGTTTTTTGATAACTTGTTATACTTTTAGCTTTTGTCATGAGATATTTATGAAATGAAAAGTATTATCTTTCACATGTGGTTAAGTATGAAAGACAACTCACATTAATCTATGATTATATTTCTCTCTTTTCTGAGCACTTTTCAGATATTGGGAACTAAATAACACGTCCCTTTCAATGAAGGACATGGTAAAATAAGCTATAATTAAGTATAAGTACCAAGGGTCAGCTCATTGTGGGAGTTCATTGTTTGAGAGGCATTTAATGCTACCGACCCTGACTGGGACTTGATGTACTAACCAGTTGTATTTTGTTAGTGTGCACAAAATCACCGAGCTGCCAGTTGTCATGGGAGATGTGGGAAACTACAAGTTTGGTATATATACAAATAATGCATGCAAAACTGGCTGAGCCATTCTGCCTGAAGAAAGTATAGCTAGGAACTAAAACCTTTACTACACTTTTCCAAGAAAGGTTTGATGAACATATAGCTTTCTCAGTATATTTTCGGCCTTTATCATCCACATCATGAAGAATATAGTGATGTCCATAACCAAATGAAAACCATAAGACAAAGATTTGCTGAAGAAGTATCATTTCCTTCATATTTAGTAGTTAATATAAGGTGACTGGACCTGAAGATGATGACTTAATGGAGATGTTAATAAATCATTCTTTGATGTATAATTTTTCATTTAGATCAAGTATATGTTCTAAATTAATTTCACTTATTTTCAATCTCAAGAAACCTTTGGAGCTCACAAAAAGTAAAGCTAATTATGTCTCTGCTCCATTGGTACAATAATTATGAACAATGAGTTAAATTATATCATTATATTATATTATTGTCATCAAATGCTTTACATAGTTAATTATTAGAAAAGTTTAATATCAATGCTTTAATCCATTTCATAGAATCAAATTTAAAGCTTTTGGAAATTTCTTCTATTGAATGTAAAATATCTGGCATTATTATGAATGCTACTTTGAATCCAGTTAGCATATTGAAGCTAAATTTTAAAAATCATAATGTATATGCATACAGTGGTAGATTATAGTATTGAATTTGTTTTTTTTGTTTGTTTGTTTTTGTTTTTTTGTTTTGTGTTCTGTTGCGATACGCGGACCTCTCACTGCTGTGGCCTCTCCCGCCGCGGAGCACAGGCTCCGGACGCGCAGGCCCAACGGCCATGGCCCACAGGCCCAGCCGCTCCGCGGCACGCGGGATCCTCCCAGACCGCGGCACGAACCCGCATCCCCTGCATTGGCAGGCGGACTCCCAACCACTGCGCCACCAGGGAAGCCCTATAGTATTGAATTTGAAAACATGTTCTTTTTGAATTAAGGGATCTATGAAAAAGATATACTTGACATAGGTTTAAATCATAACTTCATTCAAAACCTAGGGTATTATATGATATAAAATAGAAGTTTTGTCAAATTTTATGGATATGAATTATATATAGCATCATATAAAATGAATGTATAATGTATATAACGTGTAAATGTATAGCAGATATAGATAGATATGAAACAGAGTGCTGAACTTACAAAACAATAATGCAGTAGGTTGAACTAAAACATGAAAGATTGTATTTTCCGTCTGGCGCTCATCACTAGTGAGGAATCAGAAAAGTTTGAGTCTTTCTAAAATTACTTAGTAACTCAACCTGTCAACAATTTATGTCACTGATACTCCAAACTTTGAATCATTATCATCAACAAATATTGGTAATTTTGAATCAAACATTTTAGAGTTAAAACTTCTGATTTTGAAGCTGTGTAGTAAGTTGAAATTTTGCAAATATTGCTTGCAAACAGGAAGGCATAGAAATGTATCTTGACAAATGCAAAGAAGAAACTGCCAGATACTGCAGGAGAGGCAAGCTTTAAATAACTAGTCCAGGCAAGTCATTATACAGTCAGAAAACAATGTTTGTCTGGCATCTTGATCTTGGACTTCCCAGCCTCTAGAACTGTGAGAAATAAATCTCTGTCGTTTAAGCCACCCATGATATTCTGTTATAGCAGCCCAAACTAACCAAGACATGAACTAATTAGAAAGACCTAATTACAGTATACCTATTATTGCTGTTTATTTTTCCACAGAAAGAATTAAATATATGAATTTTCAACATTTTCAGTTTTGTTTCACTGCTAAGAGAAGTTATTTTTAATTCAGCTATGATTTAGTTTTCTAAATATTCATTTTGCATTCTCAGGCTTTTTAACATCTAAAAGAATGCACCTCAAAGCCTTGGCCTCTTTAGCCTTAGAACATCTCTAATGTTAAGATTATGAAAGATACAAGACTCAGAATAGAAAGAAAAAGAGAGAGAAAGCATTTTATTATTATATGTGGTATAAATTTAAATTTTTGACTTTTGATATCTACAACAATTTAAAGTAATATGTGCTGTATTCACTTACAGTAGAAAATTTAAAGACTTATTTAATTAATCTCTGCCTTTGGCATTGACAAGAAGAAAGAAGATGTAAAAAGTGTTTCCTGGACAAATTACAAAATATTTTTACCACTTCTCTGTACTAATTATTAATTTGCATATAGCAAAATTTATTTTCTTGTGTACTGTTCTCTGAGGTTTTTTTTTTTTTTTTTTTTTTGTGGTACGCGGGCCTCTCACTGTTGTGGCCTCTCCCGTTGCGGAGCACAGCCTCCGGACGCGCAGGCTCAGCAGCCATGGCTCACGGGCGCAGCCGCTCCGCGGCATGTGGGATCTTCCCGGACTGGAGCATGAACCCGTGTCCCCTGCATTGGCAGGCGGACTCTCAACCACTGCGCCACCAGGGAAGCCCTGTTCTCTGAGTTTTGACAGTCACATAATCACCACCCCAATGAAGATACAATTCCATTACACCCCACCCAAATTAAGATTTTCTTGTGTTTTCCATTTGTAGTTAAACCCTTACTCACCCTTCACCCCAGATCTTTTCTTAGTTCCTATACTGTGGGATCATCCTGAATGTCATATAAATGGAATCATACTTTATGTACCTTTTGTGTCTAGCTTCTATTGCTTAGCTTAATGTGTTTGATATTCATCCCTTTTGGTGAGTGCATCAGTAGTTTGTTTTTATTTTTACAACAAAGTAGTATTCCATTGTATGGATGAACTAGTTTAGCCATTTTTCACATGTGGAACATTTGGGTTGTTTCCAATTTTGATGATTACCAGTATAGCTGCTATGAACACATATATTGTGTGTGTGTGTGTGTGTGTGTGTGTGTGTGTGTGTGTACAGGTTTTCAATTCACTTGAGTAATGCTTATTCCTGTGGGAAATAGAGTTAGTTTTTTAGTTTTATTCCTTCCTTTCAATTTCAAATTTTTCTTTAAGTTCTTTTTCTTACCTTACTGCACTTATTGAGCTTTCAGCAGCACAATGTTGAAAGAATGGTGAAAGCAGACATATTTCCCTTATCCACAATCTTGATTAGAAATCACTTAGTTTTTCACCAGTAAGTAAAATATCAGCTCTGGGGTTTTTTAAGATTCCTTTTATATCATTAAGAAAATTTCCTTCTATTACTGTTTGCTAGTTTTTGATTATGAATGCATTTTGGATTTTGTCACATACTTTTTCTACATCTACTGATAAGATCATGTGATTTTTTTCTACTTAATCATTGAATATAATGAATTACAATGACTATTTTTAAATGTTAAGCCAGCCTTGCATTCCAGGATTAACCCACCCCCATCCCCACTTGCAGGGTTAAGATATATTATCCTTTTTATATATTGCTGGATTTGATTTATAGAGAACAAAATTGAGCATGTTTTTGTCTAATATCGTAAGAAATGTTGGTCTGTGGATTTATTTCTTTGTAATGTCTTTGGTTTTGGTATTAGGGTAATGCCAAATTCATAAAATTAGTTGGGATATATTTCTTGGGCTTCAAACATATAAATCCCTTATCCCTACCCACTTTATGTTATGGTTGTGATGTGTTTGTGTTTTGTATGCCATACGTTAAACTCTCTGACCATGTTATATTGTTTTTCTTTCAACATGTATACAATTTTTTTAACTTAAGAGAAAAATACTCTATTATACTTAAGAGAAAAATAATCTATTATATTTACACAGACATTTACCAGTTCTGTTGCTCCTTCTTTATTCCTAAAATTTTAATTTTCCATCTTGTGTAATTTTCCTTCCTGAAAGGTATGTTTACTGAATATTGAAATATGGATAGATAATTGTTGTCTTTCATCAGTTTAAAGATATTCTTCCACTGTTTTCTGAGGGAAATGCATGATCATTCAATTTTTTTTCACTTTGTATATTGTTGTTATATGTTTGCATATGGTTTTGTTCGAGTTTATGCTGAGTGAGGCTCATTGAACTTGAATCTGTAAATTTATGTCTTTCATTAATTTGTTTATTTTTTACTGGATCATTATTTCTGGTCAAGGTTTCATAGCAGCAGGCACGCCCATAGCCACCCACAACTAATCTTCACTTATTTTATTGCTAGCCTATTACTCTGCTTTATTCCATAATGCTCAAGTCATCTCTTATCTAGGTAAATCATCTTTACTTTTTCAATTCTGTTTTACTTATCAAGCTCCTTAGAAACTTCAGCAGTTTGGTGGCTCTTCTGTGAGTACATCAATTTTTCAATGACTGTAACTATCAAGGTGTTTTGTATATAAAATGCAAAAAAAAACTAGAAACAAAACAAACAAAAAAAACAATCTAGCTTTTACAAATGGGGAAATTAAGTGAACAGTGATAACAGTGATATGTCAAAGAAAAATTGTATAAGAGCAGAGATGCAGTTGGGTTTCAGGGACAACTATAACTGGGGCATAGCTTGCCAAGCAGGGTTCTTTCTTTTTCTTTCACCACAGAATCATGTCAAATGTATTCATTATTTACTACAGAACAGCTTCCGTCACATGTTGTAAAACATGATTCCTGAAAGATGCCATTTTAACCTCCCTTTTAGAGGGGCACAGACCATTGGGATTTGCCTTAGTATCCTTGAATCAATGATCACTTACTGTCCAGTGTACAATGACTGTGTATGGGAGAGAGGATCCTGTAATTTCCCCAGTTTGAGTCAACTGCCTCACCTTGGAAAAATTAATTGTTTTAAATAGTGAAATGATGTGTGAAGTCAGTTTCCAAATACCCAGGGAGATGGTGAAAGCTGTTGGCTCTCCAGTAAACAAAGGAGAGAGTGCTGGGAAGACAACCGTTTAAACATCCATTAAGTACTTTGAGGATATGAAATCCTAGACAGCATGGCACATATTTGGATACATCTCTTCACTGCTTTGGGTCTTTAAATTGCCCCCCATAACTCTTAGGTTTAAGTCTAAATTCATTATTTTTATTCCTAAGTAGTATACCAAGTATGTTTATCTTCCAAGCAGCTTCACACACTCTGTAGTGTAGGAATACTGACTTGGTCTTTGAATATAAAAATCTCTCACTTTTAAGACTTTAAAAATGATGTTTCCCCTCTCTGGGCTAATCTACTCCTTTTTTATTCCTTCATCTGTCTAATTCCTACTTATTCTTAAATTATACATGGTAGATCCTCCAGGAAAGTTCTTCACATTTCTCTTTTGACGGGTCAGTTCTCTGAACTCTCTGATTCTCATGCCATATGTTGTTTCCTATTATTCACTATACCCAGGGACCTTATTTTTCTTTTATCTCTAAAACATAACATTACCTGGCATTAAAAAAAATATTTATTAAGAGAATCAGTGGATTGTGGGGCTTGATCAGTGACAGTGGCAATTTTACTGTGCTTGTTTTTGGTACAGTCCTTGCTATAATGCTGTTTAAGATCAAGCTGACACTTAGCAAAAGGCATCAAAATATTTCTATTAAACGTGTAGTCAAATAAAATGCCTTTACTTTGCAGACAGAAGTATATAAAAAGGATGAACATTAAAAAATATTCAACAATGTAACAATAGACTTTAACAGTAACAAGATGTTTTATATAAAAATATAAAATCCAAATTATTTTGAATCAATAAGATCATAATAGAAATACATTTGTACCCTTATGATGGAAACTATTTCAAAGGACTGATCATTTGTATAGATTCTGGTAATTTTTTAAATATCTGTGACATTATTCAGTAGCCCCATATCAAATATAATTCTTTAAAAATCCTATACCAATTGTACTCCTGTGATGATAATGTATTTTTGTTTTATTTTATGTTTAAATTCATTTTATTTAAACTTTTTAAAAAGGGCTTTTTATACAGATAATATATTTTTAAATAGTTTGTTGGCCACTTTTTTTCTTTTCCTGGACTTTAGAAATAGCTTCCTAGAGGTTCAAAAAAATCAATTACATATCAAATTTAAAAGTTTTAAATTTAACTGTATAAAATTATTATAAGCAGATTTTATTGTATCTGTGTTTCTGTTTCTGTGCTTATTTGTGTGAAAGAGTGACTGTTGTGGAGTCATAATTATGGAAAATTTACTTCTGAAGTTTAAGGGTTTTTTTTATCCAGGCTCCAGGAAAGTCACTATCTTGTTATATGTTATAGAGAAATTTGAGTATCCTCCATTTCATAGATCATGACTTTTTTTTTTTTTTTACTTCAGACTTATATTAGGATTAAGTTTGAAGTCTTGATTTCTCATGAGATTTTTTTTTTCCTGTTCAGAGCCTTCGCAGTAACAATCTTACCTATCTCCTCTTGAAGTAATAGGCCAAGTTTTCCAGACCTCCTTTCACTAAGGATTCTGACTTTGCATGGTCCCAGCTCATGTAAGCTTGAAGTATGTCATCTTTCCCTGCATGGACACTAAACCCCAAGCTTTTAGTTTTTAATACTTGTTTTCAGACTTGAATTTATTCTGAAATAGCAGATTTATTCTCATAACAGAATAGGTATAAAATAGAAATATAGAGAAAATGGTCATTTATACAAAAATTGGCTTTCTTCATTTCAGGATTAAGCTTAAATTGCTTTAACTATTTGTTTCTATGGGATATATTTTCAGTAATAATTCTGTATCACTCCCTTTTGCTTCTTTGTTTTTCTGTATTGTTAGATTTTAATTAAAAAAAAATCCATCTAAGCTTAGTCCAAGTGGAAAATTTGATTAATTTAAAAATTGTGCAAGAACAATATAATTAGAGACCTAGACAGTTTCTAAATAGCTCTCAGTTCTCTCCCACACAAGAGGGCGTAAACCAGAAAATCATTTTGACTTTGATATATAGTCTAATCTTTCATCTAAGAATATTAAATTTTCAATTTTTCCAAAAATCCAAATGTGGAAAGGCACAAAATGTAATTATATATTATATGGGCAGAACTCAACTTACATCAATTTACGCTTATGGCACTAAACGAGTTAGGTGTGTATTATCAACTTTCATCATGTAAGTTATTCTGAAGAATTCTTTGTTTTGTGGGAAGGCTTATCTCAATTCCCTGCCTCTTATTATTATTATTATTTTGTGTGTGTGGTACACGGGCCTCTCACTGTTGTGGCCTCTCCCGTTACGGAGCACAGGCTCTGAACGCGCAGGCTCCGGCCATGGCTCACGGGCCCAGCCGCTCCGCGGCATGTGGGACCTTCCCGGACTGGGGCATGAACCCGCATACCCTGCATCGTTAGGCAGACTCTCAACCATTGCGCCACCAGGGAAGCCCTCCCTGCCTCTTCTTTAAGTATCTTCTCAATTCTGGGACAATACAGATATAAGTAAGAAATGTAAGTTTGTGGGTGGGGGGGAAGGTTGTTTAGAGTTAAGCCTGAAGCATGGTGAGAGGGCAATGATGTGCAAGTTACCTGTTATGGACTGAATGTTTGTGTCTCCCCAAAATTCATATTGAAATCCTACCACCCAATGTGATGACATTAAGAGGTGGGGCCTTTGGGGAGTGATTAGGATTAGATGAGATCATGAGAATGGAGCCCTAGTGAATGGGATTAATGTCTTTATAAAAGTCACTAGAGAGCTTGTTTCTTTTCTCTTTCTACCATGTGAGGATACAATGAGAAGTTGGCAGTCTGCAACCCAGATGATCAGTATGTTACAGGTTATATCTCTGTATATATCTATGTACATATCTATGAGCAAGCAAGCGAGCAAGAGAGAGAGAGAGAAATAAAAGACACTTTAAAACTCATATTACAGTGTATGTACATGTATAAATGTTCATAGGTGTTCATATGTGTTTGTATTTAGAAAATGTGCTAAAATAGTAATTATATTCATTTATCTATAGTCTAATAATAATGATTATGGTAATTATTTTGACTGTTTTTAATCTATCAAGCACTTACTACAAATTTCTCTAAACATTCTATAAGCGTTATATAATTTAATCTTAAAAACAACAATCCCAAACCCTTAACATTGCCTACATGTCCTAATACAATTTGACCACTGGGTTTGTCTTCCAATTCATGCTAGATGCCAGTTTTCTGTGAAGCTAATGAAGTGTAAGCTGTAGATTTCCTCACTTGCACAAGACCCTTCCATTATTCTGAGTGAGTCTCTACCAATATATTAACATTTTCATATCCTTTAAAAAGTAAAATTTGCAAAAGAAAGATATTTTAAGAGTATTAAGTTAGACCACTGTTTCTTTTCCTCTCTGACTTACTCTCCAAACAACTTTTCCTCCTGTTGGTATTGTAGTGGCCATGAGAATTTTTGGAATTTAGTTAAGGAAAAGTTGTCTTGGGGAATTTTGTTTGGGTCCAAAACTACCTCCATATATAGTTAAGTTGCTACTGGTCATCCTTGGGGGGAATAATATCCAGGAGAATAATGTCCTGCTGCTCATCAAAGTGACTCACCTAGCACTCTGACATAAGGTTACAGCATCAGAATCTATGTAACAGGACAGATCCTTGGGCCTCTGGAAATGGAAATACATAGAATATACAGAGGATGGAGAAGAAACAAAAATTTAAATGCATGAAGCCAGAAGTCCAGTTATGGAAACTTTTAAAAATCATTATGTATGTATAATCATTCATGGAAGATTTAATTTTATCAATGCCTGGTAAAAATGAAAGTCTCTTCAGTCTGAATATTCTGGATATAAGTGCCCTACAGATATGTTGAAGTTTTTCTATTGCATTTCACAAAATATGCTTTGTAAGTCATAAGTTTGGTAACACTAGAAAAATGACAAGATGTCTGTGTGTGAAGTTTCATCTTTCACACATCTCAAAAAATAGACTTGGAGTATTAGCATATTTGACTCATCAATTCTCTTGAGAGAAACTGGTAGTTCCAATAATATGGCATGCTAAATTACTACTGATGCAGTGAAACTGATTGAAAAACAACTGTACCAGCGATAAAACTCCAATATCTATTTATTAATAAATCAACTTTTATGGTGTGAGAGAAATTTGGTTACATATCTCAGTACAATGTGGTCAAAATTTTAAAAGCTCTTGTTATGTCATAACTTCGTATTAGTTTTTACATATTTCATAATTATCATTTACGCCAACATTTGAATATGAAAAGAAACATTATAGAAGCCAAAGGCATAAACAGGAATAAAAAGTTAACAAAAAATTTCAAAATATCAAAAGACTCACTTTTTATACTGCAATTGAACTAAAAAACTGTAGTGTTCAAAATCATAAGAAGTAAAAGTAATGAAAAGCATCATCATAGTCAAGAAACTATAAATAATGAAATGATAATTGACGAGCAGAAAAGAAATGATCAGGACACACACAAACTGGAAAATTATAAGCATAACAAAAGTGAAAATATTATAAAGACAGCTACTACTTGGCTGATCAGAAGAGTACTTGTGAAAGTCGGAAGCAACTTAATTCAGTGTACTTCTTTGAGAAGTATGATGATTCTTTTATTATGGAATTTTACTATAAGCAGTGATTTCATGGAAAGCCAGTTTGTTTTTTGTTTTATTTTTGTTACCCTACTTATATTTGCAGAGAACAAAACAGATGGGTTTAAACTGAGACTTTTTAATAAGAATTGTCAAATGTATCAGATCATTCCAAGATTTTTTTCCAAAAGCAAGGTTTGGATATATTGTTTTGTTGGTAACTTTTCTTTCAACAAGAAAGACATTACTAATATCTGATGAGCTTAAAGACTGGATGAACACAAGCATACCTCATTTTATTGTGCTTCACTTTATTTTACCTTGCAGATACTGCATTTTTTACAAATTGAAGGTTTGTGGTAGCCCTGCCTCGAACAAGTCCTTCAGCACCATTTTTCCAACAGTATTTGCTCACTTCACATCTCTGTGTTATATTTTGGTAATCCTCACAGTATTTCAAACATTTTCATTATTATTCTGTTTGCTATGGTGATCTGTGATCTTTGATGTTACTATTGTAATTGTTTTGGGGTGCCACGAACCACACCCGTATAAGACAGCAAACTTAATGATAAATGTTGTGTGTGTTCTGACTGCTCCACTGACCGGCCATTCCCATATCTCTCTCCCTCTCCTCAGGCCTCCCTATTCCCTGAGACACAACAATGTCCAAATTAGGCCAGTTAATAACCCTGCAATGGTGTCTAAGTGTTCAAGTGAAAGGAAGAGTCAAATCAAAAGCTAGAAAGGATTAAGTTTAGTGAGAAGGGCATGTCCAGAGCCAAGATAGGCCAAAAGCTAGACCTCTGTGCCAGTTAGCCAAGTTGTGAATGCAAAGGAAAAGTTCTTGAAGGAAATTAACAGTGCTACTCCAGTGAACACATGAATGATAAGAAAGCAAAGCAACCTTATTACTGATATAGGGAAAGTTTTAGTGTTCTGCATAGATGATCAACTCAGCCACAATATTACCTTAATCCAAAGGCTAATCCAGAGCAGGGCCCTAATTCTCCTTAATTCTGTTAAGGCTGAGGGAGGTGAGGAAGCTGCAAGAGAAAAGTTTGAAGCTAGCAGAGGTTGGTTCATGAGGCTTAAGGAAAGAGGCTGTCCTTCTAACATAAAAGTGCAAGGTGAAGCAGCAGGTGCTGATGTAGAAGCTGCAACAAGTTATCCAGAAGATCTAGCTAAGATCATTAATGAAGGTGGCTACACGAAACAACAGATTTTCAGTGAAGAGAAAACAGCCTTCTCTTTGAGCAAGACGCCATCTAGGGCTTTCATAGCTAGCAAGAAGAAGTCAGTGCCTGGCTTCAAAGCCTCAAAGGACAGGCTGACTCTCTTGTTAGGGCTAATGCAGCTGGTGACTTGAAGCCAGTGTTTATTTACCATTCAGAAAGTCCCAGGGCCTTTAAGAATTATGCTAAAATGACTCTGCCTATGCTGTATAAATGGAACAGTAAAGTCTAGGCGATAGCACATCTGTTTACAACTTGGTTTACTGAATAGTTTAAGCCCACTGTTTACTGAATAGTTTAAGCCCACTACTACCCAGAAAAAAAAGAAAAGATTCCTTTCAAAATATTACTGCTCACTGACAATGCACCTGGTCACCCAAGAATTCTGATAATGATATACCGTGAGATCAATGTTGTTTTCATACCTGCTAACACAACATCAATTCTGCAGCCCATGGATCAAGGAGTAATTTCTACTTTCCAGGTTTATCGTTTAAGAAATACATTTAGTAAGGCTATAACTGCCATGCATAGTGATTTCTCTGATAGATCTAGGCAAAATCTTCTGGAAAAGGTTCTAGATACCATTAACAACCTTCATGATTCACGGGAAGAGGTTAAAATATCAACATTAACAAGAAGTTAATTGGAAGAAGTTGATTCCACTCCTCATGAATGACTTTGGGGGGTTCAAGATTTCAGAAAAGTAAGTCATGGCAGATGTAGTGGAAATAGCAAGAGAACTGGAATTAGAAGTGGAGCTTGAAGATGGGACTGAATTACTGCAATCTCATGAGGATGAGGAGTTGCTTCGCATGGATGAGCAAGGATAGTGCTTTCTTGAGATGGAATCCACTCTTGGTGAAGATGCTGTGAAGATTCTTGAAATGACAACAAAGTTTTTAAGACATTTTTAGAACATTACATAAACTTAGTTAATAAAGTGGCAGCAAGGTTTGAGATGATTTACTCCAATTTTGAAAGAAGTTCTGTGGATAAAATGCTATCAAACAGCATTGCATGCTACAGAGAAATTGTTCTTGAAAGGAAGAGTCAATTGATGTGGCAAACTTCATTGTTGTCTTATTTTAAGAAATTGTCACAGTCGCCCCAACCTTCAGGAACAACCACCCTGATCAGTCAGCAGCCATCAACACTTAGGCAAGACCTTCCACCAGCAAAAAGATTATGACTCACTGAAGGCTTAGATGATGGTTAGCATTTTTTGGCAATGAAGTATTTTTTAATTAAGATATGTTCATTGTGTCTGTAAAAAATGTGTAATGCTATTGCACACTTAATAGACTAGATTATTAGCATATACATGATTCTACATGCAAGAGGAAATTTTAAAAATTGTGTGGCTCACTTTACTACAATATTTGCTTTATTGAGGTGGTCTGGAACTGAACCCACAGTATATCTGAGGCATGTTTGTATAAATCCTAAAAAGTCTTGAAGATGCCACACAGAACAAGATTATGTTTATTTGTGTTATGTGGGAAAATATTTGTGGTATTTTATGTTTTTTAAAATTTATAATAGTTTTAATTTTTTTTCATTCTAATTAAATATTTTCTTATATAATTTGTACTTGTAATATTTTTTTTACAATTCTTGGGAGAACTGCCCCAAATTATATCATTGTTAGGCCTCATTAAACTAGGTCTCTCCTTCCTCAACTCTTACAATGCTTTCCTTGATCACTCTAGTCAAACTAGTTTTGTTTGTTTGTTTTGCTTTTCCTGAAACCTCAGTGTTCCACATCAGAGAATTTACACTTGCTGTTTCCCTGTTTCCTCCACTAGACTAGTTTTCTGATGGTTGCCTGTAGGATGCACTGCCCATTTTGTTTAGATATCTGCTCAAGCATCACCTCCTCAAAGAAGCTTTCTTGGATTCTCCAACTAAAATAATAACTTCCATAAGTTTCTTTCTCCTTTCCCTGCATTATTTTCCTTCATAATACTCTTATTACTTGACATATTACGTAGTAATCTGTTAATTCCTTTCTAGGTCTGGTAAAATATAAATACTATAATAAAAAGCCTTTGTGTGTTTTGTTCACTCCATGACCTTATAACAGTGCTGGGCTCATAGTCACTGTTCAATAAATATTTATTGGACAAATGATTGAGCACAATATTATTATAAACTCTTGTTTAAAAAAAGGAAAGAAATTAAAGGCTAGATATAGAGCAAATTATAATTTTAAAAGGTTTTAAGTGGTAGAGCCAAAATTCACAGATTATTTTTTGTACTCAAGATTAGATTATAACCACAAAACATCTTTTTACCTTAAAAAATCCTTTAAAACAGGCTCAAGTTTGGAAAGTAAAATACATGTTGATGCTAATTGTTTAAGGCTTGACATTTAATGTTCAGAATTTAACAGTGCAAGAAAGTATTAAAAAATGAGAGTCAATGTAAATGAAAGTTGGTTTAGACTTTCAAGGGAAAGTAGGATATCACAGTGCAACATGGTACATTTATTGCTGAAAACAACCTGCAGAAAAAGCTACTCTGCAACATCTTAATTTACAGAAACAACTAGGAGACCTTCAAGATGGCGGAGGAGTAAAACGTGGAGATCATCTTCCTCTGCACAAATACATCAGAAATATGTCTACATGGGGAACAACTCCTACAGAGCACCTATTAAACACTGGCAGAAGACCTCAGATTTCCTAAAAGGCAAGAAACTCCCCACGTACCCGGGTAGGGCAAAAGAAAAAAGAAAAAACAGAGACAAAAGAATACGGATGGGACCTGCAACTCAGGGAGGGAGCTGTGAAGGAGGAAAAGTTTCCACACACTCGGAAACTGCTTCCATGGAGGAGACAGGGGGTGGGCAGCGGGGAAGCTTTGGAGCCAGTGAGCGGAGCGCAGCAACAGTGGTGCGGAGGGCAAAGTGGAGAAATTCCCACACAGAGGATCGGTGCCAACCAGCACTCACCAGACCGAGAGGCTTGTCTGCTCACCCACCGGCCTGGACGGGTGGGGGCTGGGAGCTGAGGCTCGGACTTCAGAGGTCGGATCCCAGGGAGAGGACTGGGGTTTGCTGTGTGAACACAGCCTGAATGAAGGGAGCTAGTGCGCCACAGCTAGCCGGGAGGGAGTACGGGAAAAAGTCTGAAACTGCCTAAGAGGCAAGAGGACATTGTTTTGGGGTGTGCGAGGAGAGGGGATTCAGAGCACCGCCTAAAAGAGATCCAGAGATGGGCACAAGCCGCAGCTATCAGTGCAGACACCAGAGACGGGCGTGAAACACTAAGGCTGCTGCTATAGCCAGCAAGAAACGTGTGTGCAAGCATAGGTCACTATCCACACCTCCCTTCCCGGGAGCCTATGCAGCCTGCCCCTGGCAGGGTCCTGGGATCCAGAGACAACTTCCCTGGGGGAACACACAGCTCGCCTCAGGCTGGAGCAACGTCATACCAGACTCTGCTGCCGCAGGCTCGCCCCGTACTCTATACCCCTCCCTCCCCCCGACCTGACTGAGCCAGAGCCCCCTAATCAGCTGCTACTTTAACCCCCTCCTGTCTGAGCAAAGAACAAAAACACCCTCAGGCGACCTACACACAGAGGCAGGGACAAATCCAAAGCTGGACCCCAGGAGCTGTTCAAACAAAGAAGAGAAAGGGAAATTTCTTCCAGCAGCCTCATAGCAGTCAATTAAATCTCCACAGTCAACTTGATGTACCCTGCATCTGTGGAATACCTGAATAGACAATGAATCATCCCAAAATTGAGGCGTTGGACCTTGGGAGCAAATGTAGACTTTGGATTTGCTTTCTGCAAAAAATTTGCTTCTGGTTTTATGTTTATCTTAGTTGAGTATATATATATATATATATATATATATATATATATATATATATATATATATATATATATATATACACTCAACTTTTATGTTTGAGTATATATACTCAACTTTTATGTTTGAGTATATATACTCAACTTTTATGTTTGAGTATATATACTCAACTATTGAGTATATATATATATATATATATATACACTCAACTTTTATGTTTGAGTATATATACTCAACTTTTATGTTTGAGTATGTATACTCAACTTTTATGTTTGAGTATATATACTCAACTTTTATGTTTGAGTATATATACTCAACTTTTATGTTTATCTTAGTTGAGTATATATATATATATATATATGTTTTCCTTTTTCTCTTTTTGTGAGTGTATATGTGTATGCTTCTTTGTGTGAGTTTGTATAGCTTTGCTTTTACCATTTGTCCTAGGGTTCTGTCTCTCTGTATTTTTAATTTTTTTAATATAGTTTTAGTGCTTGATATCATTGGTGGATTTCTGTTTTGGTTTGGTTGCTCTCTTCTCTCTTTTTTTTATTACTTTTTAACTTTTAAAATTTTAATATATTTTTATTTTCATAACTTTATTTTATTTTTTCTTTCTTTCTTTCTTTTCTTTTCTCCCTTTTCTTCTGAGCCATGTAACTGACAGGGTCTTCGTACTCCAGCTTGGTGTCAGGCCTTTGACTCAAGGTGGGAGAGCTGAGTTTGGGACATTGGTCCAGCAGAGACCTCCCAGCTACATGTAATATAAAATGGTGAAAGCTCTCCCAGCGATCTCCATCTCAATGCTAAGAAGCAGCTCCACTCAACGACCAGCAAGCTACAGTGCTAGACACCCTATGCCAAACAACTAGTAAGACTGGAACACAAGCCCACTCATTAGCAGACAGACTGCCTAAAATTATAATAAGCTCACAGACACCCGAAAACACACCACTGGACATGGTCCTGCCCACCAGAAAGACAAGATTCAGCCTCATCCACCAAAACACAGGTACCAGTCTCCTCCACCAGGAAGCCTACACAACCCACCAAACCAACATTAGCCACTGGGGGAAGACACCAAAAACAATGAGAACTATGAGCATGCAGCCTGCGAAAAGGAGACCCCAAACACAGTAAGTTAAGAAAAATGAGAAGACAGAGAAATATGCAGCAGATCAAGCAACAAAATAAAAACCCACCAGACCAAACAAATGAAGAGGAAATAGCCAGTCTACCTGAAAAAGAAATCAGAGTAATAGTAGTAAACATGGGGCTTCCCTGGTGGCACAGTGGTTGAGAGTCCACCTGCCGATGCAGGGGACACAGGTTCGTGCCCCCGTCCGGGAAGATCCCACATGCCGCAGAGCGGCTGGGCCCGTGAGCCATGGCCATTGAGCCTGTGTGTCTGGAGCCTGTGCTCCGCAATGGGAGAGGCACAACAGTGAGAGGCCCATGTACCGCAAAAAAAAAAAAAAAATAGTAAACATGATCCAGAATCTTGGAAAGAGAATGGAGAAAATACAAGAAACGTTTAACAAGGACCTAGACCAATTAACAAGCAAACGATGATGAAGAACACAATAAATGAAATTTAAAATTCTCTAGAAGGAATCAATAGCAGAATAAATGAGGCAGAAGAACAGATAAGTGACCTGGAAGATAAAATAGTGGAAATAACTACCACAGAGCAGAATAAAGAGAAAAGAATTGAAAGAATTGAGGACAGTCTCAGAGACCTCTAGGACAACATTAAAGGCAACAACATTCGAATTACAGGGGTTCCAAAAGAAGAAGAGAAAAAGAAAGGGACTGAGAAAATATTTGAAGAGATTATAGTTGAAAATATCCCTAATGTGGGAAAGGAAATAGTTAATGAAGTCCAGGAAGCACAGAGAGTCCCATACAGGATAAATCCAAGGAGAAACACTCCAAGACACATAATAATCAAACTATCAAAAATTAAACACAAAGAAAAAATATTAAAAGCAGCAAGGAAAAAACAAGTAACATACAAGGGAATCCCCATAACGTTAATAGCTGATCTTTCAGCAGAAACTCTGCAAGCCAGAAGGGAGTGGCAAGACATATTTAAAGTGATGAAAGGGAAAAAACTACAGCCAAGATTACTCTACCCAGCAAGGATTTCATTCAGATTCGACGAAGAAATTAAAACCTTTACAGAAAAGCAAAAGTTAAGAGTATTCAGCACCACTAAACCAGCTTTACAACAAATGCTAAAGGAACTTCTCTAGGCAGGAAACACAAGTGAAGGAAAAGACCTACAATAACAAACTCAAAACAATTAAGGAAATGTTAATAGGAACATACATATCAATAATTACCTTAAATGTAGATGGATTAAATGCTCCAACCAAAAGACATAGAGTGGCTGAATGGATACAAAAACAAGACCCATATATATGCTATCTACAAGAGACCCACTTCTGACCTAGGGACACATAGAGAATGAAAGCGAGGGATGGAAAAAGCTATTCCATGCAAATGGAAATCAAAAGAAAGCTGGAGTAGCAATTCTCATATCAGACAAAATAGACTTTAAAATACAGACTATTACAAGAGACAAAGAAGGACACTACATAATGATCAAGGGTTCAAACAAACAAGAAGATATAACAACTGTAAATATTTATGCACCCAACATAGAAGCACCTCAATACATAAGGCAAATGCTAACAGTTGTAAAAGGAGAAATCGACAGTAACAGCCATAAAAGTGGAAATCAACAGTAACACAGTCATAGTAGGGGATTTTAACACTCCACTTTCACCAATGGACAGATCATCCAAAATGAAAATAAATAAGGAAACACAAGCTTTAAATGACACGTTAGACAAGGTGGACTTAATTGATACTTATAGGACATTCCATCCAAAAACAACAGAGTACACTTTTTTCTCAAGTGCTCATGGAACATTCTCCAGAATAGATCATATCTTGGGTCACAAAAGAAGCCTTGGTAAATTTAAGAAAATTGAAACCGTATCAAGTATCTTTTCTAACCACAATGCTATCAGACTAGATATCAGTTACAGGGAAAAATCTGTAAAAAGTACAAACACATGGAGGCTAAACAATACACTACTAAATAACCAAGAGATCACTGAAGAAATCAAAGAGGAAATCAAAAAATACCTAGAAAGAAATGACAATGAAAACATGACCACCCAAAACCTATGGGATGCAACAAAAGCAGTTCTAAGAGGGAAGTTTATAGAAATACAATCCTAACTCAAGAAACAGGAAACATCTCAAATAAACAACCTAAATTTACACCTAAAGCAATTAGAGAAAGAAGAACAAAAACCCACAAAGTTAGCAGAAGGAAAGAAAACATAAAGATCAGATCAGAAATAAATGAAAAAGAAATGAAGGAAACAATAGCAAAGATCAATAAAACTAAAATCTAGTTCTTTGAGAAGATAAACAAAATTGATAAACTATTAGCCAGACTCATCAAGGAAAAAAGGGAGAAGACTCATATCAATAGAAATAGAAATGAAAAAAGGAGAAGTAACAACTGACACTGCAGAAATATAAAGGATCATGAGAGATTACTGCAAACAACTATATGCCAATAAAATGGACAACTTTTAAGAAATGGACAGTCTTAGAAAAGTACAACCTCTGAGACTGAACCAGGAAGAAATAGAAAATATACATAGACCCAATCAAAAGCACTGAAATTGAGACTGTGATTAAAAATTTTCCAACAAACAAAAGCCCAGGACCGGAAGCTTCACAGGCGGATTCTATCAAACATTTAGAGAAGAGCTAACACCTGTCCTTCTCAAACTCTTCCAAAATATAACAGACAGAGGGACACTCCCAAACTCATTCTACAAGACCACCATCACCCTGATACCAAAATCAGAAAAAGATGTCACAGAAAAAGAAGACTACAGGCCAATATCACTGATGAATATAGATGCAAAAATCCTCAACAAAAGACTAGCAAACAGAATCCAACAGCACATTAAAAGGATCATACACCATGATCAAGTGGGGTTTATCCCAGGAATGCAAGGATTCTTCAATATATGCAAATCAATCAGTGTGATACACCATATAAACAAATTGAAGGAGAAAAACCATATGGTCATCTCAATAGATGCAGGAAAAGCTTTGGACAAAATTCAACACCCATTTATGATAAAAACCCTGCAGAAAGTAGGCATAGCGGGAACTTACCTCAACATAATAAAGGCCATATATGACAAACCCACAGCCAACATCATCCTCAATGGTTAAAACATAAAAACATTTCCATGAAGATCAGGAACAAGACAAGGTTGCCGATTCTCGCCACTATTATTCAACATTGTTTTGGAGGTTTTAACCACAGCAATCAGAGAAGAAAAAGAAATAAAAAGAATCCAAATCAGAAAAGAACAAGTAGAGTTGTCACTGTTTGCAAATGACATGATACTATACATAGAGAATCCTAAAGATGCTACCAGAAAACAACCAGCGCTAATCAATGAATTTCGTAAAGTAGCAGGATACAAAGTTATTGCACAGAAATCTCTTGCATTCCTGTATACTAATGATGAAAATCTGAAGAGAAATTAAGGAAACACTCCCATTTGCCATTGCAACAAAAAGAATAAAATACCTAGGAATAAACCTACCTAGGGAGACAAACTGTATGCAGAAAACTATATGCAGAAAACTATATGCAGAAAACTGTATGCAGAAAACTATAAGACACTGATGAAAGAAATTAAAGATGATACAAACAGATGGAGAGATATACCATGTTCTTATACTGGAAGGATCAACACTGTGAAAATGACTATACTACCCAAAGCAATCTGCAGATTCAATGCAATCCCTATCAAACTACCAATGGCATTTTTTGCAGAACTAGAACAAAATTTTTCACAATTTGTATGGAAACACAAAAGACCCTGAATAACCAAAGCAATCCTGAGAAAGCAAAACGGAACTGCAGGAATCAAGCTCTCAGATTTCCGACTATACTGCAAAGCTACAGTAATCAAGACAGTGTGGTAATGGCACAAAAACAGAAATATAGGGCTTCCCTGGTGGCGCAGTGGTTGAGAGTCTGCCTGCCGATGCAGGGGACACGGGTTCATGCCCCGGTCTGGGAAGATCCCACATGCCGCGGAGCAGCTGGGCCTGTGAGCCATGGCCACTGAGCCTGCGCGTCCGGAGCCTGTGCTCCGCAACAGGAGAGGCCACAGCAGTGAGAGGCCCGCATACCACAAAAAAAAAAAAAAAAAAAAAAAAAACAGAAATATAGATCAATGGAACAGGGTAGAAAGCCCTGAGATAAACCCACACTCATATGGTCACCTTATTTTTGATAAAGGAGTCAAGAATGTACAATAGAGAAAAGACAGCCTTTTCAATAAGTGGTGCTGGGAAAACTGGACAGCTACATATAAAAGAATGAAATTAGAACACTCCCTAACACCATACATAAAAATAAACCAAAATGATTTAAAGACCTTAATGTAAGGCCAGACACTATAAAACACTTAGAGGAAAACATAGGCAGAACACTCTATGACATAAATTACAGCAAGATCCTTTTTGATCCACCTCCTAGAGAAATGGAAATAAAAACAAAAATAAACAAATGAGACCTAATGAAACTTCAAAACTTTTGCACAGCAAAGGAAACCATAAATAAGACGAAAAGACAACCCTCAAAATGGGAGAGAAAATATTTGCAAATGAAGCAACTGACAAAGGATTAATCTCCAAAATTTACAAGTAGCTCATGCAGCTCAATATCAAAAAAACAAACAACCCAATCCAAAAATGGGCAGAAGACCTAAAGAGACACTTCTCCAAAGAAGATAACAGACTGCCAACAAATACATGAAAGAATGCTCAACATCATTAATCATTAGAGAAATGCAAATCAAAACTACAATGCGATATCATCTCATACCAGTCAGAATGGCCATCATCAAAAAATCTACAAACAATAAATGATGGAGAGGGTGCAGAGAAAAGGGAACACTCTTGCACTGTTGGTGGGAATTTAAATTGATACAGTCACTATGGAGAACAGTATGGAGTTTCCTTATAAAACTACAAATAGAACTACCATATGACCCAGCAATCCCACTACTGGGCATATACCCTGAGAAAACCATAATTCAAAAAGAGTCATGTACCAAAATGTTCATTGCAGCTCTAGTTACAATAGCCCGGAGATGGAAACAACCTAAGTGTCCATCATTGAATGAATGTATAAAGAAAATGTGGCACATATATACAATGGAATATTATTCAGCCATAAAAAGAAATGAAATTGAATTATTTATAGTGAGGTGGGTGGACCTAGAGTCTGTCATACAGAGTGAAGTAAGTCAGAAAGAGAAAAAAAAATACCATATGCTAACACATATATATGGAATCTTGAAAAAAAAAAAATATAACATTGCTTCTCCTTCATCCCAGACAGTGTTATCATTGACTCAGGAGGAGAATCACAGTCCCTGTTAGGGAAGAGAGATTGTAGTCCCTGTTAGGAATCAAGAATAATGTGCCGCTTAGAAACAGAGCTGACCTCTGCTGACTAGAAATATTTTCTCTAAGAATTATCTGTGTGACGCTCTGGCTTGTTAAGCTAACTGCCATCCCTGAAATGCCTTTTCATGGAGGTTTCCAAGGATACAGTCACACAAACCTTTTCTCGTATTAAGTGGGTGGTAATAATAGCCATTTTTTGATAGCATAAAAGCCACTGGTCTTCTAGAAATATCCAACTTCCCCTATGTGAAATTACATTCCATCTGATTTTGAAATATTGTCTAGGTTTTGCTTCTTAAAAGATCAGTTTTCTTAATACCTAAGTCATTAATTCATTCACACTTCACTGTGAGTGTCGAAGGGTGGGAGTGAGAATGGAGTCAAAAGGTAATCATGAGGCTTCCCTGGTGGCCCAGTGGTTGAGAGTCCACCTGCAGATGCAGGGGACACGGGTTTGTGCCCCGGTCCGGGAAGATCCCACATGCCGTGGAGCAGCTAGGCCCATGAGCCATGACCGCTGAGCCTGCACGTCCGGAGCCTGTGCTCCGCAAAGGGAGAGGCCACAACAGTGAGAGGCCCGCGTACCGCAAAAAAAAAAAAAAAGGTAATCATGTGCACTGGTCTTAGTCTTTCTATTGTCATCATCAGTTCCAAAGCTAAATATCTTTACTGATATTTTCCTTAAATTCATCAAGATTAATATCATGCTGTTATTCCTAGTTTATAACCATAAATATAGGAGGCCCAAAATATTGTCATCTTTTGCTTTTCATATTCCAATCCCATCCATTTGAAGCTCTGTACATCCCCAATTCTGTTCCTTAGATTCACCCGACACTCAAACTTGAATCTTATTCTCTACACTATATCATTAACTTTTTATCCAGAACTCTTCTCCAATTTTCTAGCTGTAATAGAAACCTGTCCCTTTCTATCTGGGTTTCCTATAAGAAAATTGTGTCCCCAGAAGTCCTCTAAAATCATGGCTGTGTTTCCTCCTGTATCACTTCTTCCACTGGGCCTGAACATGAAGTAAGTGTCTTTTTTGTTCCTCATTTCTGCTTTCTGGATATCCTCCTTTCCTTATTTCTAAATTATCTAGTTTTGAATCTCATATCATTAGATGATATATATAACTACTCCTCATTTGTCTTATTAACTAACAACCCCTCAGTCATTTATCCTTATTATGTAGTGATTTTTAGCTCCTGGCTCACTGTCATCCTGTCTCTTACTACTCTCATAGAAATGCTGGGTGCCTTCCAAACACACATCACAGATGAAACTTCCATATCTTAGATTCATGCCTTTTAAACTCCCTTCCTCCAGTGATCCAATACTCTACCTTACATCAGCCTTAAACTTTCATACTTATAAACTAGATCTTGTCTTTACCAATAATTCCAATGACTCTATAATCTGCATCTCTTCCCCTGATTGCCATCTC
The DNA here is from genome assembly GCF_039906515.1 of Pseudorca crassidens. Taxonomy (NCBI): domain Eukaryota; kingdom Metazoa; phylum Chordata; class Mammalia; order Artiodactyla; family Delphinidae; genus Pseudorca; species Pseudorca crassidens. The sequence goes on from NC_090297.1 coordinate 91,976,967, forward strand.
CTATCTTGACAATTCACTGACTTTACAAACCTAACCCAACATTTCTCCTACCCCACTAGTATTTCATATCCAAAGATCTATCACCTTTTCATTATACCACATCCCTTGATGTCTTCATTCTCTTACTTAGCTAGTTTAACTTCTGTGTTCAATTATTAAAGGAATTCCCTTTCACACACTTTTGACTCCTGTGGCTTCCTCTCCCTTTGTTGTGCTTCTTTGACAAAATCAACACTAGTTCATTTCAGTTAACTCCAAGCTAAAACAAACAAACAAATAACTTCTCTGAGCATACTTTGTCCACCAAATACTATCACATTTCTTTACTTGCCACTGATTATACTCACTGTCTTTTCATTCTTTTAATCTCACTCTCTAATCATGGTTCCCAGTCAGGATTTTGCTGCCATCACTCCACTTTAACTGCTATTATAAATATAACCACACTCTCAGCCTTCATTTTATTTAGCATAAAGCAACACCTATTGCTCCTTAGACAATGATAAAATTCTTCCTTTACGTTGGAGGCCTGGTTGGTCTTCTTATTTTACTGATATCTTTTTATTTCCCCCTTCTCCCCCTCAGGCTTCTTAACACTGGAATATCCTAGATTTAAGTTTCTTGTTTTTTTTCTCATCTCTATCTAGACTCACCATTTTGGTGATTTTACACACTCTCATGTTTCTAAATAGCTTTAATATGCAAATGATACCCAAAATTATATCTTCAGTTGAGATGACTCTTACAAACTTTATATTCATATATCAAGATGTCTATTTGATATCTCCACTTGGCTATCTAAGAGACATCTCTATTTCAATATGTCCAAAATTGAAGGGCTACCCAACTCCAAAAACCTAGACCAAACTTGTCTGTCTGCAGTCCACATTTGTGTTACTTAAGCCAAACCTGGGACAAAATTGATCATCTCTCTCCCATACTTCATATTCACTTTCTCAAGAAATGCTGTTGTCTTCATTTTTAAATATATCCAGTTTATCAGGCTTTTTGTTTATGGTTACTGGTTTTGGTCTCCTCTTTAAGAAACCTTTCTCTAGAGTGGTAAAAATAATCTCTATGTTTGCTTGTAGAATATTTACTCTTTGATCTTTCACATTTAGGTTTATAACCTATGTGGAATTGATTTTTAATGGTCTAGAAAAGGATCTAAATTCATATTCATCCCAAGATCCATGCAAGAATGTTCATACCATACTTATTCATAAAAGCCCAAATATGAATATTATGAATAGAATGGGTAAATCATCACATATTTATGAAGTGGAAAGATATTCAGCTATGACATGGATGAATCTCCCATATATAATTTTGAATTAAAAAAAGCACTGAAGAGTATATCTATATGGTTTTGTTTACGTAAATTTCAAAATAGATGAAACTAATTTATGTTAATAGATGCCAAAATAGTAGATTTTTTTGTTGTTTGGGTTTTTTGGGTTTTGTTTTGTTTTTTGTTTTTGCTTTTGTTTGTTTGTTTTTTTGAGGGGGTGGTTTACTGGGACAAGGAATGAGGGACCTGGAGATGTTTTATAACACAGTCTAAGAGGTGTTAAATAGGTGTTTATATATATACAAAAGTTTCATTAAATAAATGCTTAATCTTATATACTTTACCAAATATTTGCTTTACTTTAATAAAAAGTATATCTATTTCCACATCTAGGTATCCATCTTTCTATTGCATCCATTTCTACAACTCTGGTCCCATCCACAAACTCTTTCTTAGTTTAGAGTGCAAGCCTTCTGTGGTAGGCAAAATAATGCCTCCCAGCCAAAGATGTCAATTTCCTAATTTCCAAAGCCTGTTAATATGTTATCTTCATGGCAAAAGAGACTTTGAATTTGTCATTAAATTAAAGGTATTGAGATGGAGAGATCCTGGATTATGTGAGTGGGTCCAAGGTAGCCACAAGGGTTATTATAAGAGGGAGCAGGAGGGTCAGGGTCACAGAAGGAGATGTGATGATGGAAGCAGAGGTTGGAGTGATAACATTGTTTGAAAGAGGGCCATGACCCAAGAAAGATGGGCAGCCTCTAGAATCTAGAAAAGAGACAAGAAACAGATTCTCTTCAGGAGCCTCCAGAAGAAATTCAGCCCTTATAACATATTGATTTTAACCCCAGAAAACTGATTAGGAACTTCTGACCTCCAGAGCTATAAGATAATACATTTGCATTATTTTAAGCCACTAAGTTTGTGTTAATTTGTTACAGCAACAATAAGAAGCTAATACACTTTTTAAGATGCAAACATAAATTTACTTCGGCACCTGTGAAGTTTATTTTCAACATAAATGTCAGAGTAATTTTTTTTAACACATAAGTAGGTGTTAAAATTTTCTCGGCTGAAAATTTTGCAATGTTTTCCCATTTAACTCAGAGCAAAAGTCAAAGTCCTTTAATGCTGTAACCCCTTTTACCTTTCTCATTTCCTCCCTTGCTCTCTCTGCTTCAGCCACTCTGTGCTCCATGTTATTTTTCAAACACACAGGCACACTCTAATTTTAAGCATTTGTTTTCAACCTGTATTTTCTCCCTGAAATACTTTTCCCCTAGATATATACATAGATAAATATCTCATATCCTTCAAATATTTGCTGAATTTTCACCTTTTCTGGTGAGGACTATGTGCAATCCCTTCCTCTCTCATCCATTCCTTTTCCCTGATCTTTTCATGCTTGAAATTTTGGTTCGTTTCATTTTTCCATTGTGGTGTTTATCATGTTCCAACATAATATAACAATACTTATTTATTATGCTTATTGTTAATTGTCTGTGGAGCCCATTAGAATGTAAATTCCATAAAGGCAGCGATCCTTGTTATTGAAGTAACATAAGTGCTTAGAACAATGTTTGACATATAGCAGATGTCAAATAAATGTTTTTGGATAAATAAAAATATTCATTGAGAGATTTCTATGTGGTAAGCACTGTATCGTGTACTATATTTATAACATCAAATAAAATAAGTACAGTGTCTACCTTCAAGGAAGCAAGGCATACAGGGAAGAAAAGATGATATATAACATAGTATTTGAAGCCAGGCATATTACATGAACTCATAGAAAAGCAATCACCTGGATTTTGGGCATCACTGAGGATTGCTTTGAGGAGTCTGCAACATGAAAGATGAATGGGTATTTGCAAGGTAAAAGATGATAAGATGAGACAGTGAAGAGTATTTCGAGCATATCAAGAATAAGTGCACAGGAATGAAGGCAAGATAAAGCAGGTCTTTGAGGTCACTAAATTTGGTGAATATAGATTGAAAAAAGAGGTCAGTGATGAGCTGTGATGAACACATGAGGAATATTCATACCATGCAGAGTTTTGTAAGCCAGATGTAGTGATTTGGGTATTTATCTAAAAGCAATAGGGACACATTGAATGTTTTTAAGCAGTGTAGTGAAATGATCAAGCAGCTGTTACAAGAAGATAACTGTGACTACAATGTAGAGAATTGGTTTAAAAATATAAAACAAGAGGCAGGGATATTAATTAGGAAGATTTATATCAAGCAATTCAAGAAATAATGGTGGATTTTAGTAGCCATATGAAGTTCATATGTGTGATTTCGACAGAAATTTAGGAGTGAGATTTTCTTAGTTACTACCAGATATGAGTAGAAAAAGAGAAAGGTAAGAGTAATTGCTGTTTTCTAGGTTTGTTCTTACATCAGAAACAAATGAGAAACAAGGATGGCACATAAACACAGATTTGTTAATCATCATTGTATAGTAAGTGGATGAATTGTCAGTGTTCACCATAAAGTGTGAGAGAAGATGAGGGTCTAATAAAGAATCCTGAAGACTAGCAATATTTAGGCAAAGACAGATAAGCTCATAAGGATTCGCAAAAGATATTATGGAATGTCCAGGGAGGTAGAAAGAGTATCAGGGGAATATAGTGTTTTAAACATTGGCCAGTTTTTTCAGTTATTAAAAAAGTTCAAGCAAGATAAGGGTGAATTAATGTCAATTATATATAGAAATAGGGGTATCTATGATGACTTTAGAAATGATGATGCCAGCGGAATGATGGCTGTGGATATAAGTAAAGTGGAAAAGTAGTGAAAAATGACAACAGAATCCAAGAATTTGAGGGATACATAGATATAGATGTAATTTTTGGAATAGATATTTTATAGAAGGTTTGAGAAAAGTTTTTTGCTTTTTTGTTTTGTCTTGAATTATTTTTGAAAGAGAAGAGGTGAAATAAATCAACCAAAATGGACTAAAAGGGACAAGGTTTATTCTCCCACCTGAAACAACAGCAACAGAAAAGCAGACAAAATACATAGAATGATGGTTTGCAAAATACTGAACATCAGAAAACAAAGGACAATAATTCCTGAGACACAGACAAAATATTTGAGATCTACTATTGCCTCAGGTTCCTGCCTAGAGAGAATTTCCAGGAAGTGGCATAGGGAAAAGGAAACCCGGCAAAACCCATCAAACTTTCTGAGTTCAAGAGATGATGCTGAGAATCTGAGGAAAGCCAGGCAGCTACTATTTTCAAGGCAGAGTAACAGTGAGGAGAGACCTACATAGAGAACTCCAGAGATCTGTGGCAGATTTCCTCTGAGCATTCAGCAGAGTACTGTTCAGTGCATATGTGTGACGAAACCACCCAAGACTAGTGAAGAAAACAAATAAAAGGATTAGAGGGAATAGAGCTCAGCATTCACATGAGATTGGGAATTCCTATTCCAGCCGGTCTGGAAAACTTCATAATTCATGGGGTCATGAATAGAGTACTCATACATCAGTAGTGGAGAATAATTAGTCATAGCTTTCATTCCACATACAGTTTGATCCTTGTGAGTCCTTAAAAGCAGGACCCAAAAGGATCAAACTGTTTTCATGTAACTTAACTGTAATCAGCAACATTTATAACAATATTAAATAACTGCTCAAGAACATATGTATGAATAGAAAAATAGTATTCATCAAGTAAAATCCACAGTGTCTGGCACCCAATAATAAATGATTCGCTGTGCAAAGAAGCATTAAAAATTAAGCCATAACGAGAATAAAAATCATTAAGACAAACTGACTCAGAAATAACACAGATGATAGAATTAGTAGTTAAACACTTTAAAACACTATAATTTTATGTTCAAAAAGTTAGATAAAAGATTATGATAAGTAAAGACAAGCGTGATATAAAAAGAAGACCCAAATCAAACATCTGGATGTGAAACTACATGATCTGACATGAAACATGAACTCAATAAGCTTAAAGACAGACATTGCAGGTTAAAGATTAGTGAATTTAAAAGCATTCTGATAGAAGTTATCCAAAATGACAAACGGAGATTTAAAAAATAATTTAAAAAAGAGCATCAGTGAGCTGTGGGGCAACTTCAAATGGCCAAATACACATATAATTTTAGTTTCTTAGCTGGTAAGGGGGTTAATATTTGCAGATATAACAGGGAAAATTTTCCATAAAAATGACAAACTCACGAATCTAAGAACCTCAATAATCCCTAAGCACAAGAAACATGAAGAAAACTACACCAAGTCATATCACTCAAATCCAATGATAAGTAGAAAATATTAAAAGCAGCCGGAGCAAAAGACACATTACATACAGAGGAACAATGATAAGGATGATAGCAGATTTCTCATCAAAAATGATGCCAGTGAGAAAACAGTAGAGCAACTTCTTTAAACATCTGAAAGAAAAAAAACTGTCGCCCTAGAACACTATACCCAGTATATTTCAAAAATAAATAATTTTTAAAAGATGTTTTCAAACATATGAAAAGTGAAAGAATTCATTCCCTGAAGTCTCACACTATAAGAAATGTATAGGAAGTCCAGTGGGAAGAAGGAAAATATCACCAAATGTAAATATGGTTCTACACAAAAGAAAGCAGAGCACCAGAAATAGTAACTACATTAGTGAATGTATAAGGTGTTTTTCTTATTATTAAAATCTATGTAACATAATTGACTATTTAAAATAAAATAATAAATATTTAAATAAAAATAATGCACTGTGGGATTTATAACATATGCATATATAAAGTCTAAACCAAAAATAAATAAATAACATAACATAACATAGCGTAACATAATGACCAGGAAGTGAGAAATCAAAGCATATATTTGCAAGGTTCTTACACTATACTTGAAGTGGCATCATATCACTTAGAGGTAGACTGATAACGTAAGTATGTATACTCTAATCCCTACAGAAACCACTAAGATCATAAAACAAAGGATTATAGCTAATAGCCAAAGAAAAGAAATTAAATGGAATCATTAAAATGTTTAATTCCAAAGAAGGCAGAAAAAAGGAAAATTTGAACAAAGAACAAATGACAACAGATGATAGACTTATACCTAACCGTGTCAGTAGTAACATTAAATGTACATAGTCTAAACCCCCTAATTAAAAGTCATACATTTTTGAATTGAAGATAAAAGGAATAGCTTAAATATAAAGACATAAATAGTTCAAAGGCAAAGTTGGAGTGGGTATGTTAATGTTAAAGATTTCAGAGAAGAGATATTTACCAGAGATAAAGGGAGTCATTTCCTAATGATAAAGAGGATCAGTTCATCTAGAGGATGTAACAATACTAAATGTTCATAACATAAAAGAGGTTTCCAATCTATGAAGCAATACTGATAGGTGTGCAAGGAGACCATCTTGCACAGTTATCTACAATTTAATCATATATTTTAATTTGCTGTCTGGTGCTAAGTCAAGTAGAGATTAAATATTCTTTGCTAAATCCTGCCAAGATTGCATATATATGAGGAAAAAAAATTGTTCCTCTAAGTTTGAAGGTGGTTTTCATTGTACCTGGAAGTGTGTTCTTTGATAGCAAAGATTTAAAAGATGTAAAGTATCTTAAGGACCAGGTGGTTGGGTGAAACTTGAAGGATATTTGGAGAGTGCTGGTCAAAGCCTCAGGGGCCTGAAGGACTCAGTTAGCTGAAACACAGTGATGGTAAAGACAAGATCAGTGGAAGGTCCAAGGAATGTGAAGAACATGCTATTTTAGAAGCTGGAAGAGGTGGGATTTTCATTATATGGTTGGTAGGAATTACAGAAATAACTGTCACCTATGATAACCTGAAAAATAGAAAATGAACTGGGTAATTCAGCTAAGGAGATTTCAAGGTAGAATGTTTAAAACTCCACTTGGAATTTTTCACTGTCTATGATAAAATTATAGAGGAGAGAGATGAAGTGAAAATTAATTATTCCATTTTCAAGTAAAATTTACAGGAAAAAAAAAAGGAACCAGTACTTACTGGATTCAAAATAAAATTGTGTTTCACATTGCCAGGCTTTCCCATATTTTCAAATTAAGAAAGGGCTTTGGAGCAAAGGTGAAATGCAGAATGGGACTTCATAAAATGTCAGAAAGCCATAAGGTGCTTCCTCAGGGAACTATTCTGTTAGAAACATATCCCTCTAAGGGTCTCAAGGATATGCCTCACATCTCTTCTGTTAAGCTTCTAAGAAACATAATGTGTTGTCCTCAGCAGTGTTACAGGAAGAGTAAGGTAAAGTATGGATTATCTTGATGAGATTTTTGAGTATTTGAGTAGGTCAGACTATTCACTGGGTTAGCTTGATGAACTCATGAGATAGGGAACTGTATATGAACCCTAGAATGGAGACCTCCTAACATCAGAATAATTTATCGTTTCATATTCTCCAAAATATCTGCTCAGATTAGATTTTTGTACTCCAAGGACACACAATCTAGGAAGAAACAGTCCTTAGATTGTAATTTACAGGGCCCTGAGGGTTTGGAGAGGGAAGAGAATGAAATGTCCTCATCTGGCTGGCCCCACCATTTCCTCAGCTTTCCACTCTCACAGGGTGATTTTACCCTAGAATACACTGGCACTGGAGAGTTGAGTTACTGCTAATGTTGTATATAACTCATTTTCCCACAAAAATGGTTGGAGAGAAGCAAGACAAACCCCAATAGTTCCTTTCTTATCTTACCCTCCACAGCTTGCTTCATGTCCTGGGACAAAGCCTCTACTCTCATTTCACATACCAATTCAGAACATTTCTCAAAATTTTCTCAGTTCCTCTAGGGTTGCAAGAGAAGTAGTTTGTTCAGCATCTTATTAAGATTTGAACTCTCCGTTTATACTTTCTACCAAATATTGTATTGATTAATAATTACATAATGAGACTGATTTCTCAACACTCTACCAGTAATGATCCTTCCTTTTAACTTTTTCCGTAGTCCTAGGAAGAGCAGAGGAAGAAGGTTTCATGCAAAGTTGAGTTCCATGATTGCAACCTGGTTAGTACATCTCTGGGGTTGAATTTATCTGCTGCTTATTTTATATTGAGGTGGTTGGTGCTGATAACATCTAATTGTCATATTGTGTTTACCATTTGGGTCATTGATACTCAAACCTCCAATAGCAATTAACAGAAATATATACATATTTATATTATATATATATATGCATATATATCAAGCATACATCTTCTTTCATCTCATAGAGCCAAATATAATATCATATAGAAAAATACATGATTTCACTGCTTACCCTTTTGAATGCTTATATAAATTACTTCTTGGAAAGAGAACGCCTTTTGAGTTCATTTTGTCCTCAAATTTAAAAACAAAAAAGGTCATATGAAAAAAATCCCCTCATTCTCACCCTCTATGGCATTATTCCCCTCAGTTCTTCTGATGAGTTGTGAAAACTGAAAAATAAGACAGGGGCATTGCCACTTAAGACATACTAAAACACTGGATTTGTTATTTTTCAAAGATAAGTGGAAAAGGGAGTTTGTTTCTGTCTGGCTCAGCAACAAAATAGAAGTCTTAAAATAATTACTTCAAGTTCTACAATAATGATATTTCAAAGCACTAGATATGATCATTCCATTTCAGTCTTATCCAGATAAAACAACCAAACAAAACCCTACATTGTAATCAAGTAGTAATTAACCTTATCTGTCCAAGGATTATACTTCTGATCCACATAAATTATAACTTAAACACTATATTCCTTCTCAGGTCTGCCATTTTCATTCATTTTATAAGGTGTTTCTGTCAACTAGCATCCTAGCTTTGTAGTCTGCAGAAACATAAATGGTCTCTATTTTATTTTTCCTGTGAAATCTTTGTTCAAACTTCTTTACTTGTTTAAATTAAACTGATACAGTCAGCCCAGTGTTAGAATTGGTTAATCTTTTCCTACTATTCAAAAAAAGTGGTTAGATGTGACTACCATTGTCCCTTAGGGGGGAAAAATGTCCTATTTCAGTGAAAAAGACTCTATGTTTCTCAAGTTGATGGGTGAAATGAACCTTCTGGGGGCTAACCGTGTACAGACAGGTGGTGCTGACAAGTAGGGCAGTTAAAAATTTAAGACAGTTCCTCTGAAGAATAAAACAAATTAAATTTGTGAAGGTCACATCTGGACACTGTAACTTTCAGGCAGATTGCACTTCTTCACATGCCATTGGGAATGTAAATATTATCATAGTGTAGAACTAAATAAGACATTTTCTTCCTGATATATTTTATGACTCCTTTATATATTAATAATTCTTCTTCCTCTATAAAATTATGCATTCTGTAGTAGGATATTTCAGTTTGAAACATTCTCTTTCACTTTTTTCCAGGCCATAAGATCAAACTATATTATTCATGTGGTCTTTCCAGAATCTACAACTGCAGTTCTTTTTACATGACTGGCTTCTTGTTTAGGTTGACGGCAACAATAGGTAAATGTTGACTTCCCAAGCATTGTGAGTCTGCCTGGACACTGCCAGTGCTTCCCAGAGTTACTGGCCCTGGAATGGAACTGTTTCCTACCAATACTTTCTACACCTTCTTGTTATAATTTGACCAGTTCTCTAGTATACAAAACCTTTAAGGGACCTGTTTAAGGGACATCAGAATATTTTGACTATTTTTATTCATTTATGAATCATTTAGATATATTAATTGAAGTACACAAAGTTTGTACTCTAATTATATTTAACAGAGTTCAAATTTGTACTTGAAATATTTGAGGGCTCTGCTATTCAGGGCATAAAACATTCACTGAATATTATACCCTATAAATAGAAATATTTATTTTAATTTTCATCTATTGCTAGACATATTCTACTTATAATTAGCACTTGTTTTAGTCAATTGGTTACCAACTCCAATTTCTACAATTTTGAATCCTTTTTCATGATTTAGGGTTCTTCTCATACAGCCCAAACTCCAGCAACAGAACTATCTCTAAATATTAGGTACTGTGGACTGCCTTTTTTGATAGGTCACATACTGTAGAAACCACTATTATTCAGACTATTTTGGATATTTAAATAAGGGACTATCTAAAATGCTTTAAGTTGTGAACTTTCTTCTCCAGAGAGAAATGCCTCATATACTGAGTGGAAACATGTAGGTGCCTAGGGTAATTCCAGTTAAGTGAAGTTTCCACTTCAAATTTTCTATAGTATGAACTTAGTGCATTAGTTCCTATTGCTTATATAACCAATTGCCACACATTTTATGGCTTAAAACAACATTAATATAGCATCTTACAGTTCTAGAAATCCAAAGTCTAAAAATGGGTCTCTCTGGGCTAAAATTGAGGTATAGACCTGGCTATGATCCTCCTGAATGCTCTAGGGGAGAATGTTTCCTTGCCTTTTCCAAATTTTGGAGGCCACCTTCATTTCCTGTCTCCTTGCTCCTTCTTCAAAGACAGCAGTGTAGCATCCTCAAATTTCTCTTTGACTCTTCCCCCCCTTCTGCCTTCCTCTTTCACTTTAAAGGACTTTGCAATTATACTTGGCCCACCCAGATAATCCAGGATAAACTGTCTTTTTTAAATTTTTTATTTATTTATTTTTATTGACATATGGTTGATTTACAATGTTGTGTTAGTTTCTGGTGTACAGCAAAGTGATTCAGATATATACATAGAGGTATATATATATATATTCTTTTTTGTATTCTGTCCCATTATGACTTATTACAGGATATTGAATATAGTTCCCTTTGCTATACAGTAGGACCTTGTTGTTTATCTATTTTATATATAGTATCTGCTATAGTATTTTGTATATTGTATCTGCTAATCCCAAACTCCTAATTTATCCCTCCCCCACCCCCTTTCCCCTTTGGTAACCATAAGTTTGTTTTCTATGGCTGAGTCTATTTCTGTTTTGTAAATAAGTTCATTTGTGTCGTATTTTAGATTCCACATATAAGTGATATCATATGGTATTTGTCTTTCTCTGTCTGACTTATTTCACTCTGTATGATAATCTTTAGTCTATCCATGTTGCTGCAACTGGCATTGTTTTTTTCTTTTATATGGCTGAGTAGTATTTCATTGTATATATGTACCACATCTTCTTAATCCATTCATCTCTTGATAAACATTTAGGTTGCTTCCATGTCTTGGCTATTGTAAATAGTGCTGCTATGAACATTGGGGTGCATGTATCTTTTTGAATTAGAGTTTTGTCCGATATATACCCAGGAGTGGGATTGCTGGATCATATGGCAATTCTATTTTTAGTTTTTTAAAGAACCTCCATACTGTTTTCCATAATGGCTGTACCAATTTACATTTCCACAAACAGTGTAGGAGGATTCCCTTTTCTCCACACCCTCTCCAGCATTTATTATTTGATATTTACAAATATCTAGTTATAGTCTAATAAAGTTATTATTTTTCTACTTTCCCTATACTGCTAGCACTCTAGAATCTTTAAAAGTCATTTCCTTTTTGTCTTAATGTTGTCATGGTGTTTTGTTTTACCTACACTTTAAACCCCTCAAAACATTTCTATTATTGTTTTGTACATTAAACAATTATCTTCATTCATCTATTTACTCTTTTTTAATACATTTTAATTCCATTGTATGTTTCTGTGTTCATATTTTAGATCAGCTTTTTTTTTTTCTGCCTGAAGAACTTGCTTTAATTTAGACTCTTAACTATGTTCCTGTTATTGACAACTTCCCTTAGTCTTTGCCTGCAAACATCTTTAGTTACCTTTTAGTTTTGAAGGATAAGGGTATATTCACTTGTTAGTGAATTCTGGGTTGGCAGTATTTATCCTTTGGAAATATAAAGATGTCATTCTGCTGCCTCTGACTTCTATCATTAGTGTTGATAAGACAGCTGTCATTCTTATGGTTGTTTGAAGAGAAGGTATCTTTCTTCTTTTGACTGACTTTTATGATTTACTTTTTTATTCTTTGCTTTGCAGCAGGTTTACTAAGAAATGCCTAGGTAAACTTTATTTTTTTATACCATACTGCTAAAAGTATAATTAAATTTTGTATACCTGGGCATCTTTCTTCATTTTCAGAAAATTCTTAGCCATTCGTCCTTTGAATATTGCTTTTGACCCGATATTTCTCTTCTGTCCTTCTAAGATTTTGATTATAATAATAATAAATCTTTGGAGAGTGTCCAAAGTATCTGTGTTCTGTTCTGTTCTGCACTTTTCCCCAGTGCTTCAGGTTGTGTATTTTTTGTTGACTTTCTCCTACATAACTGATGATTTGTTGTAATGTGTCCATTTATAACTACCCATTAGTCATAATTTCAGATATCACATTTTCTGTTTCCAGTGCCAACTGATTTATTTTTTGATAGATTCTAATTCTTTGGTAAACTTCATTAACTTTTAATCTATTTCTCTATTTTTTCACTATTTTCATTAACATATTAATCATAGTTATTTTAAAGTACTTTTTTGCTAATTCTAATATATGAATTGTTGGTGTAGCTTCATCTACTTTCTGTCTTTTCCCTTGATTCTTGGTCATATTTTCTTTTTTTCTTAGTCTGTTTAAATTTTTTTACACCAGTTAGTGTTTAATAAAATAATTCTGAGGTTCTGGATGATATTATGTTCCACTTAGAAAAGTTTATCTTTTCCTCTGTGAGTCAGATACATGAAGTACTGGAGTGATTTTTCCATCATTGTTGGTATTCATGAGCTCTAAGATATTTATAGTAGTTGCTTTAGAGTGGATTTTAAACCTTGGAATAAATTGGTCTAAATAATCTCTATGATTCCTTCCAATTGTTATATGTTACTATCTGTAGAATCAAAACTAATCTGACATGCAACAATCACGAAAATGAGATTATTTATAAAATACACATATAGTTCTATATAAATTCAGATTATAAGTAATCTTGAAATAAATATCAATTAACATAATATGAAGCAATTTGTTATAGCGGAATATTTACTTCTGTGGAAAAGTGCAGTTTTAGTCTAGCCTGAGTTATAAATTTTCCTATATATATTTTCTGTCATTTGGTATGTTACTTGATCTGTTTCCCTCAACTGTAAGTGGACAGTTTGATGATCTAAGTGACGTGAAAGAGAGCATCATGTAGTAGCTGCATTAAGAATATTTTAAGCATAGGAAGTAAATGTGAAGCCTGTTAGGTAAGGATGCGTCTGGGCTGTTAAAGGAACAAAAGTTTTCTGTTGCTGGAGCAGCTTGAGAAGGGAAGACTGTGAAGCTGAGAAGTAGTTCAGATCAATGCTTAGAGGATATTGTAAATACTGGATTTTTATAGGGAGGAGGATCCAAAACAGTGACGGGTCATTCAGTTCCAGTTCCAGGGTAGTGGAGAGATGGTGGGGACACAAGTGTGGAAACAGGAAGGTCAGTCTGAGTCACAACAGTCCAGCAAGAGCTAATGAAGCTTAAATGCGGATGTTAGTGGTGAAGCGTAAGATGGTTTCAGATGGGTTGCACTTCACTGATAGGATTTGCTGTTGCATATGATAGATAAAAGTCAGTGATAACATTTATTATATCTTATGTGTTTCTGTCTCCGCCATTACAGTAAACTCTTTGAGAAGGACCATGTCATAAATTTCATTATCATCTAAGTCATATTATCTAATATAAACAAAATATATTAGATATATATTAGATGTTCCAGTAACTAAGGTTAAAATTTACTTTATAAATCAATACATTTTTACAGAGAGAGTATCATTTAGTTCCGTTCTGAAAGCACATTGCCCAGTGTTACATTGGTACTTGTGCATGAGACACTTTGCCACTGTAATAGTGAACACTTAGTATTGTCATTTGCTTTCTCCATCTTCTTCTTCCTCTTTTTTCCTCTTTTCCTCTAACAACTGCTTTCTCCTCCTCCCTTTCCTTCTCCTTTGCTTTGTTATCATCCTCCTCTTTCTTTTTCCTGCAAGAACCTGATGTTATGGCCTAACAACAGTTAGCTAAAAGTGATTTTATTAGACACTTTGATCATCAGTGGCAGAAAAGCTGCCCCCCAAGAATGCCAGTTCAGCAGTATGCAAAGAGCCACACCTTATCTATCTTACTAGAGAAGTATATAAGCCACCTAATAAAGTTTGCTACTGTAGAAATATCACACTTCTCTACCACAGGTTGTCATTTCTTTTTAAAGAAATGACTTTTTCTTTTTAAAAAGTAAAACCTTGTTTAAAAAGTAAAACCTTACTTTTAAAAAAGTAAAACCTTTTTAAAAAGTAAAACCTTGTTTTCTAGTTGTCTCTTTTTTTCTAATGTTGTGTAACTAGTCTTAACTGTTAGGGGAAGAGCAGTTTAAAATACTGTTTAAGTGAAATCAAAGTGTTGATTTGTCTTAGTATAAATAGTTGGGATCTAAAATATAAGAAAATGACTAATGCACCACTTACTTCTGGTTTACTGATAAATGTGTTCAAATTTTTATTCAAATTATTAAAAATTTAGTTTCCAGTTTCTTCATATAAGTACTTCTATATGTTTCCACACTGTGACAATATATAATAAATGGTAAATTCCTAAGTCCGTAACCAGGATACTTTTTCTTGTTTATATTCTGCGAACATGTCACCACAATCTGTGCAATAAACATATTCATCATTTCCAAAAGTTTCCTCCCACCCTCTTTATTTGTAATAATAATAATTATTATTATTACTATTTTATGATAGGAACACTTAACATAAGATCTACCATTTTAGCAAATTTTTAAGCATATAATACTGTACAGTTAACTATAGGCACTAGGCTTTACACTAGTCTCTAGGACTTCTTTATCTTGCATAATTGAAACTTTGTACCCTTTGATTAAACCGACCATTTCCCACTTCCCCTAGTCCCTGGCAATCGCCATTCTACTCTCTGTTTCTATTTTAGATTCCTCATAGAAGTGGTATCATGTAGTTTTAGTCCTTCTGTATCTGGCTTATCTCAATTAGCATAATATTCTCCAGATTCATTCATGTTGTTACAAATAACAGGATTTTCTTCTTTTTTAAGACTGAATAAATTCTGTTGTATGTGTATACTACATTTTCTTTATCCATTCATCTATTGCTGTAATTATTGGACACATTGAATGTAAAGAGCATTTCGCGATGACTTGAATTAAAGAGAAATTCAGCAAAAGTTGGAATTAGAGATGGAGTAATGTAATGAGGGGATGGTGGTGATGTAGTATTCCTGGAAATAATAGTGGTAATTATAATCACAATATCTACTTCCTGTTTGATTAAAATGTATAATATAGTCTATGAATAATTTTCTGTCCATACGTGTTTTTAATAAGAAAAATGGAAGAAGTATATCAGAGTTTTGGGAAGCCAATTGCAGGTTTAGTAGGCTGCTTTACACTTTTGTGGTCCATAGAAGTGTGTCCCCAAACCAAAGGTATAGAGGGCATAATGAAACAATTTTATCCATCGTTGTTGCCACAGTATTTAAAAATTCTAATTACCAGCATTATTAATTAAACTGAAAAAATTATATTTATCTGGGTTTTAAAGCATTATGTTACGTGTAACAAACTGTATTAGTTAACTAATATATTGATTATGTTTTCTGATTTTTTGAAAGATATTATAGCACATGATCAAGTATAAGACTAGACTGTGAATCTCAGTTCTGCATTTTATGTCCTTGTGACCTTGGGAAACTTACCTAAGTTCTCTGGATGCTTTAGTTTCCTTAAAATGAGGCTTATTAAAGTAACTACCACACATGATGCTTTTGAGGATTAACTAAGTTAAAAAACAAAAATGATGCTTATAATGGTGCTATATACCTAATTATTATCATCATAAGGGAAATCAATTTCCCTTTACAACAGCTCTGTGAAGTACAGAGTAAAGGGCAAAAGAATATTGACTACTGGAAGAACAGGTTAATTCAGGAGAATTTGGGTTCTGAGAAGGGAGGGAAGATTGCTACAGAAATTAAGTTAGTGAGGTAAGAAAACCTTCTTGATCAAAGAGAGTAGATAGATCTCAATTTATAACTTGCCTAGAATAAGCATTTCTCAGTATCTTTTCCTTCTAGCTCCTAGAATATAATCACCACCAAAAGGAAAGCATCAATAAAATAGAGGCTTGAAAATCTTCAGATTCATCCTATATATAAATGTTTCAATTTTGTTTACAGAGAAATCATAATGTACATAACATAGAAATCATCTGTATGAAGAGTCATTGATGTAGTAACACTGCAAGTTAAGGAAAATTCCCGTGGGAAAATCTTATGTTACTGGAATACGACACTTGAAATGTATACAGAAAATGCAAAATGAAAAGGCGGTAAGGAATAAACCATTTATTTTTAAATACTGACAGTTGAAAATATTCTGTATTGTTGTATTAAATCCATCAGTTTAATAAACTGAAACACAGTACCTGAGACTAAGAAATTGTCAATTTTTTCATTTATCAAGAAGTTGGAGTTTTGCTTTTGTGTCACTGTGGAATGCAACAGAATAAGCCCACATTAAACTCATATATTTTATTTTATTTTTTATTTTGTTATTTTTTTAACATTTTTATTGGAGTATAATTGCTTTACAATGGTATGTTAGTTTCTGCTTTATAACAAAGTGAGTCAGCTACACATATACATATATCCCCATATCTTCTCCCTCTTGTATCTCCCTCCCACCCTTCCTATCCCACCGCTCTAGGTAGTCACAAAGCACCGAGCTGATCTCCCTGTGCTATGTGGCTGCTTCCCGCTAGCTATTTTACATTTGGTAGTGTATATATGTCCATGCCACTCTCTCACTTCATAAACTCATATATTTTAAATATTGAAAATTTGAATTGGAGGCATATTATATGCTTTTTAAAAAACTAAGTTTCACTGAGGTATAGTTGACATAAAATTAACTACAAATATTTAAAAGGTAGAATTTGATATTTAAAAGGTAGTTTTGACATATGTATATACCTGTGAAATCATAAAATATTCAGCTTTTACAAACCTAAATAAGTCTATTTTCAACAAATCCAGTACCTCGTGGTGACCTTTTATCTACCTTTTATCCATGGTGACTAATTACCCATTTGTACACTTAGAGATATTCCTTAATGGTTTTATATGCAATATTATTACACTGTCCTTACAGTTATACTGTCAAAACTGTTATCATTTTCTTTACCTTGCCAATTACTCAGTTCCAGTATGACTTTCTTTATGAAACTTTCCTGATGTCCTCTTCAGCAGAAATCTTTGAACAGCCTTTACCCTGTTTTATAGCCCATTGACTATATCACCTACCAGTGAACTTGCAGATTAGCACAACCCTTATGGATCATAAGTTTCCTGAGGCAGAGTAAGTCTGATTTTTCTTTGTTCTCATTTCAAGGCCTAACACATAGTGTATTCAATTGTGTACAACATAGATTGATGAACAGAGATTTCTGTTCAGAGAACAGAGATTTCTATCCTAAATTTGCAAGCATGTTCTTCATTTAACAGATCATGTTAGCTATCCAGACAAGAGCGCTTATCATAAATAAAAGAGGGCAGGAAAGGAGGAAGGGAGGGAGAGAGGAAGAAAGGAAGCAAAGTAGAAAGAAAAGATCACCAGGAAAGACAATAGCTTTAGTTTTAGTAGTAAAGTTAACAGAGAGATATTAAGATTTCTATCTGAAAAATATTTTAGGAATATGTAGATTCATACTGGCACTTGCACACATTACTGCACTCTTTAAAAATACAAGTTACTAGTTATTTTGACATATTAAAATTAATTATATAATTCACCTATGAGCTACATAAAAAACTTAAATATGACACTGTTTTATTTTAAAAGATGGAACAAAGGAGACACTCTAATTATAAATAATAAAAACTTATTCTCCCCAGAAAAATCTTTGTTTTTTAGCCTTCTACCACTTAGATTCTAAGAATAAGCTCAGGAATATTGCACTGAACTATATGCTGCAGTATGACATGGTTTATGCTTAGGGACTTTAGATCGATAATAACTAAAGTGTAGTGTGACAGGGAAATATATGTTTAAATTCTATATGGAACTTTATTTTACTTCTATCATTTGGTTTTTAAATTCTTTTTAAGGGACTTCCCTGGTGGTACAGTGGTTAAGAATCCACCTGCCAGTGCAGGGTACATGGGTTCAAGCCCTGATCCCAGAAGATCCCACATGCCACGGAGCAACTAAGCCTGTGCGCCACAACTACTGAGCCTGTGCTCTAGAGCCCGCGAGCCACAACTACTGAGCCTGCATGCCACAACTACTGAAGTCCGCCTAGAGCCCACATCCGCAACAAGCGAAGCCACTGCAATGAGAAGCCCATGAAACACAATGAAGAGTAGGCCCCACTCACTGCAATTAGAGAAAGCCTGTGTGCAGTAACAAAACCCCAACGCAGCCTAAAATAAATTAATTAATATAAAAAAATTAGTTCCTTTAAAAAAAATAATTAAATTCTTTTTTATTCCCCTATCATATCAACATACATAATGAACTTGACCAATATAAATAGATAGGGACATTAGAAATTTGAGTTGCTTTAAGTTATATGACACACTAGAGATGAGAAGAAAGAATTGAACAAATATAAATAATGAGCATAAGATTGGGATACAAAATTGTCCTTTGTATAAGAAAATTAGAGTGTGCAACTGGATATTTAAAATGTAAAATTATTTAGAGATATTAAATCATAGATACAATGTATATGAAGCTCTTATGTCTTCGCAGACTCCACCCTCCTCTCCAAAAAAAAGATGAGATTATAAACACTAGTTAGCACCTTCCACACCTTTCTTACGTATTTTTCATTCATGAAAAGGCTTTATGTGCCCACGTTAGACATTCAAAACAAGCATTAAAATAATAGAAACAAAGCCAAACATAATGAACTCTGAGAAAAATATCAAACACATTAGAGTCCTGCAGTTAGGTATGACAAGTATTGCTTTTGCTTCTAAGACCCCACTAAATCAAAACAATGGGGCCGATGGTGCAGGATAATTTTCTCTGATATGCTGCTGGAAGTATTATTTATGGTTGTTTATAAAATATGGTGTCACAATGGTACCATAGGCCATTGGTGTTTATAAAATATGGTGTCACATTTGCACCATGTCCTAGGCTGCCTAGGACCTCAGTGGTATTTATGGAATAGCCTATCTTTAGGTGCCCTCTGATATACAAAATTCTTAAAGAAGGAATAGAAAGTATGTTCACCTATGTTTTCTAAAATCGCCCCTTATTTTTTACAATGTAATTAATCAACAGCTAAATGTGTGAAATTTTCACAAAGGAGACACATGCAAGTAAGCAACATGCAAATTTCTGTAAGGTTTTATTTCTGTTTATTTTTTGTTTGTTTTGCAGTTTCTCTCTATCAGGATAAGGATATTCCCTGCTGTTTCTAGTTTCTTAAAAAACTAGAAAAAAAAACTGTTGTTTTTGTCTTTTTTTCTTTTTACATTTTTGTCAAATGCTTTTTTTGCAACTACTGAGATGGTTTCCATCCTTAAAACTATAAATATTGTGAAATATATTGCTTTATGTTCTAATGTTAAAGTAATCATGTGATCCTGAAAGTAAACCCATTTGGTTAAGGTACAATATTATTCCTTTATATTATGAGATTTGATTTATAAAAATTCACTTAGTATTTTGACCTCTAGGTTTAAGATAAAGATTGGCTTGTGTTTGTTTCTTGTAATGTCCTTATAAAATTTTGTTGCCAATGTGATAATGGTCTCATAGAATGAGCTAAGAAGTTTTCTCACATTTTCTATTTTCCCATAGAATTTCTGTAAAATTAGTGTTATTTCTTCCTTCAGTGTTTGGGAGAAATTATCAATGAGACCACTTAGGCCTGGAGACTTGACAAACTCCTTTGCCATACAGACTCAAATTCTTACCTTGATTGATATAAGAATAGCTAACTTGCTTCCTTTTGTTCGTATTTACATAGTAGAACTAATTTCTTCCTTTTATTGGCAACCTCACTGTGACCACGTATGCAATATATGTCTATCATAAATAAAATGTAGTTAGTTTTACTAACCAATCTTACAATTTTGGACATTTAATTTTAGCATTTAATATGTTTTAACTTAATATAAATACTGTTATTTCTCCTTTTAAGCAACAATCTTATTATTTCCCTCTATATGTTCTTTGTTGTCTTCATATGGATTAAACAAATACTTTTCTTTTTTCATTTTACCTTCTCTTAGCTTTCAGTGTGTGTGTGTGTATGTGTGTGTGTGTGTGTGTGTGTGTGTGTATGTGTGTATGTAGGTGTCCTAGAAAGTACAACACACATCCTTGAGTTACTTTATTCTAATTTAAATTATGACCATTGCCACATCCAAAACAAGCTTCAGCCTTAGTAGACTTTATTGAATTAATGTATTTTCAGATTTTACATTTTTTTCATGCATTTTTAACCTACATATATTTTAAATTTTATGACATTTTTCTTGTCTAGTTAACAGTTACTCAAATATATTTACTTTTTGTAATGCTCCTAATTACTTTTCACATTTCCCTGCTTTCTTTTTATTTTATTTTATTTTTTTTTATACAGCAGGTTCATATTAATCATGCATTTTACACACATCAGTGTATACGTATCAAACCCAGTCTCCCAATTCATCACACCCCCACCCCCACCCACCGCTGCTTTCCCTCCTGATGTCCATATGTTTGCTCTCTACATCTGTGTCTCAATTTCTTCCCTGCAAACCCATTCATCTGTACCATTTTTCTAGGTTCCACATATATGCATTAATATGTGATATATGATTTTCTCTTTCTGACTTACTTCACTCTGTATGACAGTCTCTAGATTCATCCATGTCTCTACAAATAAACCAATTTTGGTCCTTTTTATGGCTGAGTAATATTCCATTGTATATATGTACCACAACTTCTTTATCCGTTTGTCTGTCAATGGGCATTTAGGTTGCTTCCATGACCTGTCTATTGTAAATAGTGCTGCAATGAACATTGGGGTGCATGTGTCTTTTTGAATTATGGTTTTCTCTGGGTATATGCCCAGTAGTGGGATTGCTGGGTCATATGGTAATTCTATTTTTAGTTTTTTAAGGAACCTCCATACCATTCTCCATAGTGGCTGCATCAATTTACATTCCCACCAACAGTGCAGGAGGGTTCCCTTTTCTCCACACCCTCTCCAGCATTTGTTGTTTGTAGATTTTCTGATGATGCCCATTCTAACTGGTGTGAGGTGATACCTCATTGTGGTTTTGATTTGCATTTCTCTAATGATTAGTGATGTTGAGTAGCTTTACATGTACTTTCTTGGCCATCTGTATGTCCTCTTTGGAGAAATTTCTATTTAGGTCTTCTGCCCATTTTTGAATTGAGTTGTTTGTTTTTTTAATATTGAGCTGCATGAGCAGTTTATATATTTTGGAGATTAATCCTTTGTCTGTTAATTCATTTGCAAATATTTTCTCCCATTCTGAGGGTTGTCTTTTAATCTTGTTTGTAGTTTCCTTTGCTTTGCAAAAGCTTTTAAGTTTCATTAGTTCCCATTTGTTTATTTTTGTTTTTATTTCCATTACTCTAGGAGGTGGTTATAAAGAGATCTTGCTGTGATTTATGTCAAAGAGTGTTCTTCCTATGTTTTCCTCTGAGAATTTTATAATGTCCATTCTTACATTTAGGTCTCTACTCCATTTTGAGTTTATTTTTGTGTATGGTATTAGGGAGTGTTCTAATTTCATTCTTTTACATGTAGCTGTCCAGTTTTCCCAGAACCATTTATTGAAGAGACTGTCTTTTCTCCACTGTATATCCTTGCCTCCTTTGTCATACATTAGCTGACCATATGTGCGTGGGTTTATCTCTAGGCTTTCTATCCTGTTCCACTGATATATATTTCTGTTTTTGTGCCAGTACCATATTGTCTTGATTACTGTAGCTTTGGAATCAGTCAGGGCGTCTGATTCCTCCAGCTCCGTTTTCTTCCCCTCAAAACTGCTTTGACTATTTGGGGTCTTTTGTGTCTCTATACAAATTTTAAGATTTTTTTGTTTTAGTTCTGTAAAAAATGCCCTTAGTAATTTGATAGGGATTGCATTGAATCTGTAGATTGCTTTGGGTAGTATAGTCATTTTCACAATATTGATTCTTCCAATCCAAGAACATGGTATATCTCTTCATCTGTTGGTATCATCTTTAATTTCTTTCAACAGGGTTTTACAGTTTTCTGCATACAGGTCTTTTGTCTCCCTAGGTAGGTTTATTCCTAGGTATTTTATTTTTGTTGCAATGGTAAATGGAAGTGTTTCCTTAATTTCTCTTTCAGATTTTTCATCATTAGTGTATAGAAATGAGAGAGATTTCTGTGCATTAATTTTGTATCCTGCAACTTTACCAAATTCATTAATTAGCTCTAGTAGTTTTCTGGTGGCATCTTTAGGATCCTCTATGTATAGTATCATGTCATCTTCAAACAGTGACAGTTTTACTTCTTCTTTTCCAATTTGTATTCCTTTTATTTCTTTTTCTTCTCTGATTGCCATGGCTAGGACTTCCAAAACTATGTTTAATAATAGTGGTGAGGGCTTCCCTGGTGGCGCAGTGGTTGAGAGTCTGCCTGCCGTTGCAGGGGACACGGGTTCGTGCCCCGGTCCGGGAAGATCCCACATGCCACGGAGCAGCTGGACCCGTGAGCCATGGCCACTGAGCCTGTGCATCCAGAGCCTGTGCTCCACAACAGGAGAGGCCACAACAGTGAGAGGCCTGTGTACCACAAAAAAAAAAAAAAATAGTGGCGAGAGTGGACATCCTTGTCTTGTTCCTGATCTTAGAGGAAATGCTTTCAGTTTTTCACCATTGAGAATGATGTTGGCTGTGGGTTTGTGGTATATGGCCTTTATTATGGTGAGGCAGGTTCCCTGTATGCCCACTTTCTGGAGAGTTGTTATCATAAATGGGTGTTGAATTTTGTCAAAAGCTTTTTCTGCATCTATTCGAGATGATCATATGGTTTTTACTCTTCAATTTGTTAATATGGTGTATCACATTGATTGATTTGCAAATACTGAAGAATCCTTGCATCCCTGGGATAAATCCCACTTGATCATGTTGTATGATCCTTTTAATGTGTTGTTGGATTCTGTTTGTTAGTATTTTGTTGAGGATTTTTGCATCTATATTCATCAGTGATATTGGTCTGTAATTTTCTTTTTTTTGTAGTACCTTTGTGTGGTTTTCGTATCAGGGTGATGGTGGCCTAATAAAGTGAGTTTGGGAGTGTTCCTTCCTCTGCAATTTTTTGGAAGAGTTTGAGAAGGATGGGTGTTAGCTCTCCTCTAAATGTTTGATAGAATTCACCTGTGAAGCCTTCTGGTCCTGAACTTTCGTTTGTTGGAAGATTTTTAATCACAGTTTCAATTTTATTAATTGCTATTGGTCTCTTCCTATTTTCTGTTTCTTCCTGGTTCAGTCTCAGAGGGTTGTGCTTTTCTAAGAATTTGTCCATTTCTTCGAGGTTGTCCATTTTATTGGCATAGAGTTGCTTGTAGTAGTCTCTTAGGATGCTTTGTATTTCTGCGGTGTCTGTTATAACTTCTTTTCATTTCTAATTTTATTGATTTGAGTCCTCTCCCTCTTTTTCTTGGTGAGTCTGGCTAATGGTTTATCAATTTTGTTTATCTTCTCAAAGAACCAGCTTTTAGTTTTATTGATCTTTTCTATTGTTTTCTTTGTTTCTATTTCATTTATTTCTGCTCTGATCTTTATGATTTCTTTCCTTCTGCTAACTTTGGGTTTTGTTTGTTCTTCTTTCTCTATTTCCTTTAGATGTAAGGTTAGATTGTTTATTTGAGATATTTCTTGTTTCTTGAGGTAGGCTTGTATAGCTAAAAACTTCCCTCTTAGAACTGCTTTTGCTCAATCCCATAGGTTTTGGATTGTTGTGTTTTCATTGTCATTTGTCTCTAGGTATTTTTTGATTTCCTGTTTGATTTCTTCAGTGATCTCTTGGTTATTTAGTAGTGTCTTGTTTACATCCATGTGTTTGTGTTTATATGTTTTTTTCTGTGTAATTGATTTCTAATCTCATAGCATTGTGGTCAGAAAAGATGCTTGATAAGATTTCAATTTTCTTAAATTTACTGAGGCTTGATTTGTGACCCGAGATGTGATCTATTCTGGAGAATGTTCCATGTGCACTTGAGAAGAAAGTGTAATCTGCTGTTTTTGGATGGAATGTCCTATAAATATCAATTAAATCTATCTGGTCTATTGTGTCATTTAAACTGGTGTTTCCTTATTAATTTCCTGTTTGGATGATCTCTCCATTGGTGTAAGTGAGGTGTTAAAGTCCCCCACTCTTATTGTGTTACTGTTGATTTCCTCTTTTATGGCTGTTAGCAGTTGCCTTATGTATTGAGGTGCTCCTATGTTGGGTACATATATATTTATAGTTGTTATATCTTCTTCTTGGGTTGATCCCTTGATCATTATGTAGTGTCCTTCCTTGTCTCTTGTAACATTCTTTATTTTAAAGTCTATTTTATCTGATATGAGTATAGCTACTCTAGCTTTTTTTTGATTTCCATTTGCATGGAATATCTTTTTCCATCCCCTCACTTTCAGTCTGTATGTGTCCCTAGGTCTGAAGTGGGTCTCGTGTAGACAGCATATATATGGGTCTTGTTTTTGTATCCATTCAGTAAGCCTGTGTCTTTTGGTTGGAGCATTTAACCCATTAACATTTAAGGTAATTATTATTATTTTTATTTGCAGTATGCGGGCCTCTCAGTGTTGTGGCCTCTCCTGTTGCAGAGCACAGGCTCTAGATGCGCAGGCTCAAAGGCCATGGCTCACGGGCCTAGCCACTCCGTGGCATGTGGGATCTTCCCGGACCGGGGCACGAACCCATGTCCCATGCATCAGCAGGTGGACTCTCAACCAGTGCGCCACCAGGGAAGCCCTAAGGTAATTATTGATGTGTATGTTCCTATTACCATTTTCTTAATTGTTTTGGGTTTGTTTTTGTGGGTCCTTTTCTTCTCTTGTGTTTCCCACTTTGAGAAATTCCTTTAGCATTTCTTGTAGAGCTGGTTTGGTGCTGCGTAATTCTCTTAGCTTTGCTTTTCTGTAAAGCTTTTGACTTCTCCATCGTTTCTGAATGAGATCCTTGCTGGGTAGAGTAATCTTGGTTGTACTTTCTTCCCTTTCATCACTTTAATTATATCATGCCACTCACTTCTGGCTTATAGAGTTTCTGCTGAGAAATCAGCTGTTAACCTTATGGGAGTTCCCTTGTATGTTATTTGTCATTTTTCCCTTGCTGCTTTCAGTAATTTTTCTTTGTCTTTAGTTTTTGCCAGTTTGATTACTATGTGTCTCGGCATGTTTCTCCTTGGCTTTATCCTGCCTGGGACTCTCTGCACTTCCTGGACTTGGGTGGCTATTTCCTTTCCCTGTTAGGAAAGTTTTCAACTATAATCTCTTCAAATCTTTTCTCGGGTCCTTTCTATCTTTCTTTTCCTTCTGGGACCCCTCTAATGCGAATATTGTTGTGTTTTATGTTGTCCCAGAGATCTCTTAGGCTGTCTTCATTTCTTTTCATTCTTTTTTGTTTATTCTGTTCTGTAGCAGTGAATTCTACCATTCTGTCTTCCAGGTCACTTATCCGTTCTTCTGCCTCAGTTATTCTGCTATTGATTCCTTCTAGTGTATTTTTCATTTCAGTTATTGTGTTGTTCATCTCTGTTTGTTTGTTCTTGAATTCTTCTAGGTCTTTGTTAAACATTTCTTGCATCTTCTCCATCTTTGCCTCCATTCTTTTTCTGAGGTCTGGGATCCTTTTCACCATCATTATTCTGAATTCTTTTTCTGGAAGATTGCCTATCTCCACTTCATTTAGTCATTTGTCTGGGGCTTTATCTTCTTCCTTCATCTGGTACATAGCCCTCTGACTTTTCATCTTTTCTATCTTTCTGTGAATGTGGTTTTTGTTCCACAGGCTGCAGGATGGTAGTTCTTCTTGCTTCTGCTGTCTGCCTTCTGGTAGATGAGGCTATATAGGAGGCTTGTGCAAGTTTCCTGATGGAAGTGGCTGGTGGTGGGTAGAGCTGGCTGTTGCTCAGGTGGGCAGAGCTCAGTAAAACTTTAATCCGCTTGAGTGCTGATGGGTGTGGCTGGGTTCCCTCCCTGTCGGTTGTTTGGCCTGAGGCAACCGAACACTGGAGCCCACCCAGGCTCTTTGATGGTGTTAATGGCGGACTCTGGGAGGGCTCACATCAAGGAGTATTTCCCAAAACTTCTGCTGCCAGTTTCCTTTTCCTCATGGTGAGACACAGCCACCCCTGCCTCTGCAGGAGACCCTCCAACACTAGCAGGTAGGTCTGGTTCAGTCTCCTATGGGGTCACTGCTCCTTCCCCTGTGTCCCGATGAGCACACTACTTTGTGTGTGCCCTCCAAGAATGGAGTCTCTGTTTCCCCCAGTTTTGTCAAAATTCTGCAATCAAATTCCACTAGACTTCAAAGTCTGATTCTCTAGGAATTCCTCCTCCCATTGCTGGATCCCCAGAATGGGAAGCCTTATGTGGGGCTTAGAACCTTCCCTCCAATGGGTGGACTTCTGTGGTATAAGTGTTCTCCAGTTTGTGAGTCGCCCACCCAGTGGTTATGGGATTTGATTTTATTGTGATTGTGCCCCTCCTACCGTCTCATTGTGGCTTCTCCTTTGTCTTTGGATGTGGGATATCTTTTCTGGTGAGTTCCAGTGTCTTCCTGTTGATTATTGTTCAGCAGTTAGTTGTGATTCTGGTGTTCTTGAAAGAGAGAGTGAGAGCATGTCCTTCTACTCCATCGTCTTGAACCAATCCAAAAAACTTCCCTGCTTTCTTTTGGAACTTTTTCTTCCTAGTTTCCCTTTAATGTGTTTGTGCGTGCGTGCGTGTGTGTGTGTGTGTGTGTGTGTGACTATTGCTGTCAGTTTGCCTTAGTATATGTTTTCCCAGCAATGCATTTATTTTGCCTTCAGTTTTAAAAGAATATTTCAACTGGATATAGAACTCTTGATTGATATTTAAAATTTTATTTCAGTGCTTTAAAGATGTCTTATTTTTTTCTGGCTTATTTTATTTTTACCAACAATTCATTGTCATCTTTTTGCTCCTTAGCATGTGTTCCCCACCCAACCCCTCTACCATGGATTCTTATAAGATAGTTTTTCCTTTGCTTTTTAAAAATTTATTAGGGTATGCTTAGGTGTGAGAAATTTTGTAATTATAATTTCTAGAGTAAATACCCAAAAGTATGTAAAAGAATATATTCCTAGTAAGTTGAAAAAATATATACAAATAGTAAATTATTCAATCACTTTAAAGGAAGGAAGATTAAAAAGGAGAGAGAGTGATATTGAAAAAGGTAAAACTTATGAAATAGAAATAATGATATGGGACTTGTCAACCCACATACGTCAGTAATTATATTTAATATATATATATAATTTAAAAACGTAACTAAAAACTAAGATTGTTAGAAAAAAGACATGTATACAAAACCCAATATATGCTGTTCTCAAGAAACTTAACTATAAAGTAAGGTAACAGAAAGTCTGAATGTAGAAATATAGAAAAAGATAAATCATGTAAGTGGTAACCAAAAGAAAGCTGTTGTTGTTATAGTAGTCAAAATAGATTATTAGATTTAGTGGCAGGCATTGTTAGACAAAAACTGGAACGTTTCTTAATGATACAGTGGTGGTCCAGTGCAACAGGAATATTTAAATTGAAATCTGTAAACATACAAGAATAAAGTCCTGACGGTGGCGGAGTAGAAGGACGTGCACTCACTCCCTCTTGCAAGAGCACTGGAATCACAACTAACTGCTGAACGATAATCAACAGGAAGACACTGGAACTCACCAAAAAAGATACCCTACATCCAGAGACAAAGGAGAAGCCCCAATGAGATGGTAGGAGGGGTGCAATCACAATAAAATCAAATCCCATAACCGCTGGGTGGGTGACTCACAAACTGGGGAACACTTATACCACAGAAGTCCACCCACTGGAGAGAAGGTTCTGAGCCCCACATCAGGCTTCCCAACCCTGGAGTCCGGCAATGGGAGGAAGAATTCCTAGAGAATCAGACTTTGAAGGCTAGCGGGATTTGATTGCAGGACTTTGACAGAACTGGGGAGAAACAGAGACTCCACTCTTGGAGGATACACATAAAGTAGTGTGCACATCAGGACCCAGGGGAAGGAGCAGTGACCTCAGGGGAGACTGAACCAGACCTACCTGCTAGTGTTGGAGGGTCTCCTGCAGAGGCAGAGCGTGGCTGTGGCTCACTGAGGTGACAAGGACACTGGCAGCAGGAGTTCTGGGAAGTACTCCTTGGCGTAAGCCCTCCCAGCCTCTGCCATTAGC
This sequence comes from Pseudorca crassidens, assembly GCF_039906515.1. NCBI lineage: Eukaryota > Metazoa > Chordata > Mammalia > Artiodactyla > Delphinidae > Pseudorca > Pseudorca crassidens. Next base: position 92,005,682 of record NC_090297.1, read on the forward strand.
CCCAACAAAGAGCCGGGTAGGCTTCAGTGCTGGGTCACCTCAGGCCAAGCAACCAACCCTTCCCAGGGAGGGAACTCAGCCTCACCCATCAGCAGAGAAGCTGATGTCTACCAATCATTTAAATTCTCTCATTTACTATGTTTTATATTTTGACTGTAATTTCCTTATGTGTTCCCTTTTTCCCTTTCATATTATCAGCTGGACTTTCTATATTCTTATTGATATAAAGAACACTTCTCTCCCTATTTTTTATAAACATTTCTGAGCGAGATTTTTTAGTTTATTTTATTTTTTCTGGCTGCACCGTACAACATCTTACTTCCCCTACCAAGGATCGAACCCATGCCCCCTGCATTTGGAGTGTGGAGTCTTAACCACTGGACCACCAGGGAAATCCCTTCTCCCTATTTTTAATCAATCTGAAATATATTACAATTTCTTATTCAAATTTATCATCCCATAATTATTCTTGACGCTCACTACCTTTGTGTTCTTTTGGGCATTGGTTGCTGTACATTTGTATTATATTTTATATAGTTTTTTTGACGTTTGTTCCCTTGCATTATGTAAGATTAACAGATATCTTTTCTTCGATTAAGATATTCATTTATTTATTTGATAATTAACTGTTTGGTTTTTGTTTTGTTTTGTAGAGGAGATGATATATTAGCTGATCTCTGAATCCCTTCCCTGGAGTAGAAAGTGTGTTAAATTTTCCATTTCATTTAAAGCTTGGTCAGATCTGAATCCAAACAGTCCCATTTGAAATTTCTCAACTGTCAGAAAATTCTTCTTCTTTCCTGGAGTCTAAAAGTATGCTAGAGTTTACCTCATGTCATATATAATGTTTTGAGAAAGAAGCTTTTAACAGAAGCAGATTTATCATGGAGCTGTTGAAATTTATGTTTATGTTGAAATTTATGTCCAGGGCCCCTGGAACCTACATGAACCACATCCAAAGCCCTCAAATGTGCTTTAAGATTATACTCACATGAACATTTATATTTTAATAAAATTTTCAAAAGTAAGATATTTTAGCTGCAGTTGGTTAATGCGGCTTGATTTTTCTTCTCTGATTTCCTTTGCATCACACATCCCCTCCTATTGGGTCATATAGAAGGGACTGCAGAAATTTGGGGGTTTTACTAAAAGCTTATTACATTGGAGATACAGTTAGTTTGGTTATAGTAAAATTAATTTTGTGGTTCTCTGTCAGGTCTGTGTATAGTTAAATTATTACTAGCCATCCTTGTGTAAGAAAAATCTTCTAGAAATAATCTTATTGTCTACTGTGCTAAGCCCTCCAGAATAGTGACTATGGACAGTAACAAAGAATGATTGATGATTATCACCAAACCAAAGTAATTTTAAACTTAATATTCATCTTTCTCTTTCTCTTCCTTTTTCTCTTTCTCCCCCACTCCCCCCACCTCTCTTTGTGACCTGGCTGTGTGGCCCTGGGTGTGTCATATAATTTCCAGATTCTGTGAGTAACAAACTTTTTTTATCAGCTTCCTGATGGTGTTTTCCAATCACAATAAGAAGCACAAGGGCGAGTCCAGCCACTCCATTGGTTATTGTTAGGCTGAGACCTGCACATAACACCAAGGAATGCCAAAGTTGTCTGGCAACCATCAGAGCCTAGGAGAGAGGCATGAAACAGATTTTCCTTTGAGACCAGAGAAGGAACCAACCCTGCCAACACCTTGATTTCAGATTTCTAGCCTCCAGAACTGACAGAATAAATTTCTGTTGTTTTAACCCTCCACATTTATGGTACTTTGTCACAGTAGCTCTTGAGAATTTATGTACTAACTCAGACTCCCTTCAGCATTCACAGATCTGTAGACTTGTTTTCAGTCATCCCCAGGGTGGGTAGTCCCCACCATCTTCTGCTGGGGAGGCAATATTTCCCTCCTACGTGGGCCCTGTCAGCTAGCCTCTCTTTCTCTGCCACAGAAGAGTGGGGTAGGAGTGATTTTAGTATTGGCACCTAGGCTTTGCTACATAGTCTCTTTCCAGAATAACCATGAAGTGATTCAGAGTGAGAACTCTTTGCTCATGTTGTCCTCGGCCTAGAGATGGAAAATGGGTAATACACATATATGCGATCGCCTCATTCTCTCACTTTTCTCTGCTTCTGCCATCTACAATTTTGGTAAATTCATTTTAAAATCTCAAATATGAATATGTTTTTATTTAATAGACTCTGTTCTTAAAGAAAACATGGGGGAAAGTTTAAAAATGAAGAAGAAAACAACTAATTGTTGCTCAGAATTAGCTTGTTTTTTAACTGATTAGAATAATTCATCAATACCAAAATAAAAAGGAATTTTTCTATTGTCAAAATCACCCAAACTAATTAAACAGTGACTTGGTAAACTTTTTTGATAACCAACATAAAAAATTATTTTAACCATTCATCTATTAATAATATTTTGCATTCACTCTTTGAACATTTTTATACTGAATTATTTATTATTGCAAATTCTTTTGTGATAATAGTTTGTCTGATTAAATTTAAATTATAACCTGGCTTATTAGAGTGTCACAGAAAGCATCTTTAATGCTGAATCACAGCGAATCTAATTTACCTTTGGAGTAAAGTTTTAAACATTCTCAAAAATGGTATTTAGCACAATTAATTTCATTCCATGGTATCAAAGAAAAATAACAATTATAATAATTTAGCAGAGTTTTAACCCTTACTATACATTTCATTTCACGTACTTTACTGCAAATGGATACTTCAGTTATAAAGCTGACTACAACTCTAGAAATACACCAGTAGTATCTGTTATGTTCATAACTGCATGTATGGATAAATTTTTTAATTGAAATATAATTAGCATGTAATATTAGGTTCAGGTGTACAACATAATGATTTGATATTTGTATATATTGCAAAATGATCACCACAATAAGTCTGGTTACCATCCATCACCACACAGAGTATTTTCTTAAAATGAGATTATTTTCATTGTTGTTTTGCTGCCAGAAAGAAACATTCTGCAATTCAACAGTCCATCTCTCATCACAGATAAATATTTTTAATACATTTTGAACAACTTTATTATGAATATGTCTGTAAGGTATAGTTATTTTTTTCTATTTCTAATTTGAAATATTTTGTTATCTTATTAAAGGATTAAAATACAAATTTCAAAGCTATGTGAATATTAACAATAATTGGGCTGAAAAATCTGTGTGCTTTTGAATACTTACTCAGCTTTCTTAAACAAATAATAATCCTGAACATCCTGACTTACAATCAAAATGGAATATGACATATAAAACAAAGACTGTTGCCCACTGTCTAGTTTCTACAAGGATCCAGTGTTTAGCCCCTGCACTGACTTACAGTACACCTTGAAAGTAATTCAGGACAAAGAACAGGATGAGGCACTCTGTGCTTTGGCAAAACAGGCCCTTAGATATATTTCAGGGAAAGATTTTATGAACCCAGATTCTTACAGCTTCCCACACTTAGAAGAGCACTAAAATCATTAACTGAGAAATTTGTTCCTCGTGACTAGCAGTAACCTTATACCTAGATGTAGCATTGACTGCACATACTCCTTAGCCAAAATCATATATATACTGGCCTCTCCCCCTACCTCTTTGGAGCAATTCATCAGAGCTCTCTGGGAGGCTGTCTCCTGGGCTATAGACCTCAGTAAGACCCTGGATAAAACTCAACTCACAGCTCGTATATTGTACATTTTTCTTTCAGTTGACAGAATTAGTGTGACTGAATAAACAACTTTTCCACAGAGAGAGTATCTACTGAAGACAATGGAAAGTGCTTCTGGATTATAGAAATCTAATTTTTCACTCAAGAATATCTTTTAAGCTGATGTTTTCTTTTCTTTTTAGGTCAATCCAGCCCTGTTTATCTCAGGCGGACTTCATAGCAATTAATTCATCTTCACAGAGCCTCTTATACACTGAAAATATGTGTAAGTGCAATGGATTGGGGATTGCAATTAGAACCAAAAATGACTTTTACTTTAGTTTTCTTCCATGCAGGGAGTCTAACCACCTTTGTTTTTTAAAAACCAACTTGGTAAAGCAGAATTAAGATCAACGTATTGAACAATATTACTGATCGATCTCACTTGGAAACAAAAATGAGAATCAAGTGTTTTAAATGAGGTTATTCCTTTCAACAATTCACTTGAACGTATATAGGAAACACTTTAATACTCAACACAAAATGACCTTTGGAGAAAGCACTCAACATGCTGAGTAAGTGCCCCTTTTGTTAATGGGAATCGAGTAGCTAAATAATGCAATTGACCTGAAAAAAATGACTCAGCTTTCCAGAAATTTGTGTCTCATAGAAAAGCATCTAATTTTATTTGAGAATCTAATATTAAGAACTTTTCCATTTATAAAATTTCAGATTATATTTAAGAACGGACACTTCACAGTATCAGGCACATTAAAGTCTAGGACATGTGGTATTATAATTTTATGTACAATTTACATAATCAATTAATAGACATCTGAAAAATGGATGTTTTTGTAATTTTTAAAGCTTAATTTGATTGCTTCATTCAAGCTGAAAAATTATTTTGAAGATAGCCCTTCAAAATGCCTGTGCAGATCACGTACAGGCCATGTCCTGGCTAATTTGTTTTCATTATTAACCACAGGCCTTTCCAATTATATCCATTCGTTTTTCAGTGTAGACCTGTAGTTAGGAAGATGATACAAGAAAGCTGAATAGTTTGTTTTAGAAAATGTAAAAAAAATACCTAGACATATTAAGTGAGAATATATACCAAATAAAAGCAATGGCAACTTAGATTAGTAAAGGAACTGAAGTTATCACTAATCCTATTACCTTATTTTAAATGAAAATAAACTGTGATTCAATGAAGTTACTTGAGTGGGATCAATATCACGTCACATGTTAATTAATGTCATGCTGTATGTCTCCTTTGCCAATTTTTCTATCAGGGCTCTTTTCCTCACACCAAAGATTTATTCCATGTAAATACATGCATAGAAGAATAAGTTTATGTTAGAAAGATAATAGCCAATTTAGGCACATATGCATTTTGAAGTTTCTATGAGCAGTTATCTAAGGGGAATCATCTTTGATATGGATGCATTATGTCTACTGGGGCTGAATATATTTAGAACTTAAAAAGAATTATTGATGTGTAGTGTTTGTAGTCAATAAATCACATGATTATAAACATCATGTTTGGGAGTGTGAGAGAGAAGTATGTCTTGCTCAGTATTGAGCAGGAAGAAAAGGTAAATAATAATTCATATCTCCAGATGTGAATTAAAACAATAAAGCAGAACTTTTCAAATACCAAAGAGGACTTGAGGTCAAATAAAATAATATGTGATTTATAGAGCTTGGATCCCAGTAACCAACTGAGTACCTAGGGATGTCTACATTACCATATGGCTTTAGTTTTGTGTAATATTAAGTAATGGATATGTATGACTGATTCACTTTGTTATAAAGCAGAAACTAACACACCATTGTAAAGCAATTATACCCCAATAAAGATGTTAAAAAAATATATATATTAAGTAATGGAAAATTCAATAAAGTTATAAAATATGACTGAAATCATAGTTTGACATTAGCTAAAAAAGCATTTGCATTGCCTGATGTCATGTGCTTTTTTATTGTCTTTTTAATTACTGTACTGATTTATTCTATACCATTCAGAGATTCCTTTGATACTAATATCATGCTTTTACAAAATAGTTCACTAGGATTGGGACATGGCAAAGAACCAAGAGAAATTTCTTACTAGCCAATTAAATCATGATATGTAGCAACTTGTTTTCAGGTAAAGAAGTTATTTCAAAATTATATGTTGGAAAGCTATTTAAATTAAAACATCCCCATGGTTTTTATGTCTTGAAAAGTTCGTGTAATACAGCTATCATAGACTGTATATAATTTTCCAAAAAATAAGAAATAAATGAATAATTACCTAAATACCACCTTCCAGGAATATTTAAATACACAATATATCCAAAATTTCTTGTTTATTTATTGTTGATCTTTATTCAATCTAGAAATATTCAGTCTACTCATTATCCTGTTATGATTAAATTCACATTACAGATCATCCTACTTCCACTAAACACCTCTGTAAACTGTAATTTACTCACTCAAACTCAGCACAGATACAGATTTTAAATGGTTGTATTATGTATCATAGTTTACTTTTAACAACCCAAGAATATAACCAATGTGAGCTGTCATATTTCATTTGGAAGGAAACTTCTGGTTTTGCTTTTATATATAAATTGATATTGCTAAAGAAGTAACCTTCTCTTTCTACATTGAATAATTTTGTACATATTTATTGTTAAGGGCTTTTTTTAAACTATTTGTCACACTAGATCATTGCATATTTATGTACTGTAGCACAAACAGATCAGGCATCTAGCTGGGAACACCTTAGCACATTGGCACATTTCTGCTGTTTGTCTCAGAAATATGTATGATTTGGTTTTCCCTCCATGTTAGCAGCACCCAAATATGAAGAAATCAAATCAGTATTGATTTACAACGCAGATAATTACAGATGAATGTGTGAGAAGGCTTTCTAATAGAATTCTGTCAATCAACTCAAGGCCCAACTTTCTCATTATGTGTTTGCAGAAACTATATGATGGAATTTGTCTGGTGACATTTCAGGAATAGTGACTTTGATTTCAAAGGAAATGTTTCAGGTTCATTTCATTACCTTAGAAAAGTAAAAGCAAATTTGCCTTATAAAAAGCAATTACTTCTTAGCTGACCAGTGCACAATAGCAATATAAGAGAGACTTCTCATCCCACTATTCAAATCCTGAACCAGCAAACTAATGTTTGATTTTGCTTTAAGCCAATTTTACCGTGTTTGAATTGCAAAAGCATTTAATCTTCATAAAGTAGGTTATTATAATGGAGATCATATTGTATTTGTATGGAATGCCAGCTAAGGGAGAATAGTGTTTTGTTTTTATTTTTTCAGTATTTATGGTATTTTAAAAACAATGTTTGGTAGAAAACATTTATGAGGAGCATTTTAAGAAATAAAGAGAACATATTCTAAATTGAGACATTGCACTATACTTTGCCTCTGCAGTTGTACTCCTCATTTCAAATCATAATTTTATGAATTTTTAGTGATAAGTATGAAAAGTATTTCTATTCTATGACTGTTATAAATAATATATTAGAAAAATCTGACTGAATCTTAGTCATGTTGTCTTCATGTATCTCCAGTATTTTAAATTTATTCTTTATAATAAAATATATTTCATACTTTTATAAAAGTATTTTTTTTTATTTTTAGTATATTTCACAATTTTAAAAAATGCAGATAGAGATCAGGGGCCATTTGCTAGTATAGATTCGTTATCCTTCAGTATTGAGTCTAATAAGGGGTGAGATGAAAATGACCAATCATAAAAATTGCCCTATGAATACTGTAGAGTGGTAAACCTAAACTTTGAAATTAACAAAGAGAAAAATGTAAGGCTTAGATTAAACAAGATATTGTATGTTTTCAGTTCTGGCTAATAGTGTCACCTAAATTTACTTTCCAAAATAAACATACAGTGTGAAAAATATGAAAGAAAGAAAAAATACCAACAAATAAAAAATACTGAAATAGAAAGTTGATCTCTAAATTCAAATGAGTTTTAAGTATATCGCATTGGAACTAGTAATGAACATGATATAGAGACAGATTTTAGGATTTAAACAAATAAAAATGTATATGTATTCATATATTTTGTGTCAAAATTTTAAGGACAAGTGAGAAAAATACCTCATTATTTTTTTTTCTAAAGTGTGTTAGCATTTTTTAATGCTATTTGAATAAAAATTAGTGATTTTTACTTTCTGGTTATAAGAGGTGATTTATATAACACTATGTGTTAATAAATAATTTGAATTTTCAATTCAATACTGTTGTGCTTAGAGCCAACTGATGTAACTCATTTTTTATCAATAAGACTGCAAATAAATTTTATGCATCAAATAAGTAATGATGAATCTTGTAGAGCTATTAGCATCTATCATTGCATGATCGACACTAGTAGGTAAATTTGAGCTTTTATCTGTATACAAAATAAAAAGAAAGCATTACTAAAAACGGTACATGAATTTCACCATATAAATATTAAAGAACAAAAGGAAAAAATAAAAACCTATGATAAAATATGTATTTGTAGGAGCAAAAAGGATGTAAATCACCTAAATGGAGTACAGTAAGTCCAGTGGGATACAGGAGCTTGAAAATAAAGTAGTGAAGGGTGAGTGCAAAAATACGAGAATAGTGCTTGTACAAATAGATTTCATCATCAATTGGGATAAATGGAACAGGCATATGCAACATGCTTAATTAAAAAAACATTGCTAGTGGGTAGAAGAGATTTTACAATTGGAATTATAAATTAAAAGTAACATTTATCATTGTACACATATTTAATATAGTCACAAAATTTGAGCTTTTTCTTTTAAGAAACAGACTTTTTTGTGAACTTGAGAAAAACAAAATATTTGAGACTACTTGACAACATTTGGTAAAGTGAAATAGTTATTTTTAGGTATTTTAAAAATAGGAATCAAATACTATTTTAAAATTAAGTCTAGAGGAGAAAAAATAATCCTCTCTACCCTTTTCAGGGGAGCACAATTTGTTTGCCCTCCAAAATGTCTCTTTGGCATGTGTATTATTGTAAGCAGATAAGGTAGGGGGTCCACTGAGGAAGAAAACCAGGCATGGGTTTCTTGACATAAGAGAAGACATATTTGTGCTAAGCCATTTTGTGATCTAAGCCTGGTAACAATGCTTGCTCTTGAATAGGTCTCAGTAATTAATGATCTTAAGGCAACAAAAGAATGCAGAAACAAACAACTGTTATCAGGCAAGAAGACTAACAATAGCAAAGATAATATTATCAGTTGTAAGTACTCCCAGTTCTCTTTCAATGATAAAGATCAGCCTGAAGCACCCAACTACCAGATCACTGGAATCTAAGTGATAATATATTGTCCTTTTCTGACCCTCATGACTTCAGTCAACTAAAGTTTGGACTCTGTGGACCACCCAAGTCCCTTCATGAATATGCATGCACCCTTAGCTTAAAATGTCCCTAATTTGCTGTTCAGGGAGACACTGCTTTGGGAAAGATCCCCGGTGTTCTCCTTACTTGCTGCAAGTAATAAATCCTTCCCTCTCCCAGTCTTTAGCTTGGTTGTGTCTTTTGGCTCAGCACCCATCAAGAGGCGAACACAGTTTTCAAGTAACATTATTTCAAGCTTAAAAAATAAAGGCCAAAAAGGACAAAACTTTCACCTTCCCCCTTAGCTGCCTAAAGTATTTAGATAGAGGCTTGGTATAAGAATAGAGTTACCACCACAGAGAACTAGAGTATGAACTACAAATTCCAGTAGTGATGTCTTTAATCATAAGCATTTTCATTATTATTTAAGAAATGTTTAATATCTCATTCTTTCCTTATGGCTTAATTGTAAGTCAGTAATATTCCTCAGATTTAACTCCATAAAACTCAAACTCTGAACCCTACATTACTCAATATGCCCCAACATAGTGCACACTCTAACCCCTCCCAGACCTTTGCTAGTTTCCCCTTGCTTTACATACTTTGGAATTATATATCAAATATCACTTTTTTTTCTAAAACTATGCTTGTTTCTATTAGGTGGGATTAATGGCTCCACATTTCTCTTCTTTCAGCCCTGTCTCTAAGCATATTTTGCACAAAATACCACATCTTACTCTCCCAGGAGTCTGTTGTTGAAGGAAAATAAAAATGGAGTCAGTATTGCTAAGAGACCTCTCTAAAATGGAGCTGGGAGGCCACTGGGGAGGTGTGACTTATGCATGGGTCAGCTAGGTTGAATCTGATCTTTTGATCACTTACTGTCCTAATAAAGGCATCTATAACATCTGCCAGAAACTCAAGGTACTTACCCTAAGATAACTAGTAACAGCCATCCCTGAGGACAAATATTTCCTTTCTTGTATCAGAGTACAACCTCATGGCTTTTGCCATTATAATCCCCTTACTCTTTCTCTTCCTTGGAATATTCTTTAGGTTTTATCCAAATTTGTGTCTCCCAAATTACAATTCTTAAGACCATAAATATTTTTTTTTTCTTATTTGCAGGCTTATTCATTTCTGTTTGTTTGTTTGCTTGCTTATTTTTTGGTTGACACTGTGAATTTCCAAAGGGACAAGAGTGTTCCTAGCCAGTGTTATATCCTCAGCACCTAATATGGTGCCTGATATGTATTACCATGTTATGACTAATAGAGTAACTATAGGTGATAACTGCTAACACAAAATAGCAACTACTGGTTAACAGTTATAGGTAATTTGTTATTTGTCCACTAAGTTCTTTACATTGATTGTTCATTTAACTATTTCAACAACTCTGTAAAGTTGATGCTATTATTATCTTCACTAAGCTGTTGAAGAAATTAAGGCAAATAGAAGTAGAGCAACTTATGTATGGGTCAGGAAGTGGGAAATTTCCTCCTCTACCCTTCTTGAATTCTTCTGGCTGTGCTAATAATAAAATTGACACAAGACAGATTAACAGGAGAAAAAGAAACACATTTTCATTTGTGGGCACAGAGGTCTCATAGAAATATAACCTAAAAAGTGGACAAATTAGGTAAATTTTATACTTTTTAGACAAAGAAACAATACATTTGTGAGGACTTGATAGGACAAAGAAACTTGGGCATTGAGTGCTTAATTAGTGAAGAATCAAAACAGAATTTGGGCTTAAAATAGGAAATTAAACAAGCAAAAATGATTTGTTTATACAGGCATCTCAGCCCTGAATCCCCTGTCTCTGATGAAAAGGGTGTCATTCTACCTCCAGATGCAGAAAACACACCTTTCATGAGAGATTTATTTCTTGCTTTCAGAGTGACAGGAAGGAAGGTCAAAGTATCCCTCTTGCACTGATCATTTCTTAAGTAACTTTAACTCAAAATAATCAACATGCCATTAAGGCATATTTTGGGGCCCCGACAGATTCACGTTTGGTGAATATGAATACAGCTCCAAAAGTAGCTAGACTGAATTTTGTCCTCTGTGTTTGGCCTTCCAGTTCTGTATAACTAAAGAGAACTGTATCTCTTAAGTTTGAAGGGGCTCACAAGTGAGGCTCCTCAAGATTTTTGTAAGCTCATTTGGGGGGAAAATGCCATTTTGAGAAAAAAAATATAGCCAATTTACTAAAAGTTTTCTTCCTAGGATTTTTAAACATTGTATCTGAGCATAATGTAGGCAGATTTGATCATAGCATGGTAATGACAGAACTGTTTTTTCCCGACCTATATGCCATTTCATCTGCTGACCTGGCTGCTCAATTGCTCTGCTTATAAAACAAACAGAAAACAAAAACACAGACGCTACTTTGCTCTGAGTACCTATATCAGCAGCAAGGACTCACACCTTCCTACCACAGCTGATCCAGAATTTTGCAGTTTGGACCCTCAGCCTATTTGACTATATATCTACCAGCTCCAAATCAGATAAATACTTCAAACTTCTTTCATAAGTTTAGCAAGATTATGAAACCAAGCAGGACCCTGTGGGGCTCCTGGGCACAAAGGCCTTTCTGTGTCCCCCATTTCTTGTTTGTAGGAAATAGGCTTCATTCAGCCTCCACGACCTTCCCTGCGTTGCAAAGTGCAGGTTCAAACAGTTGCTAATCAGGGAAGGGAGGGGATGCAGAGACAAGGGAGTAGTTAAGAAACAATAGTGCAGTCTTGGGGCAGGGTCCTGGTTCTACCTCAAGGGATATATATTAAACAATATCTTTGAACTCTTCTGCAGAACTAAAACCCCCACCAAATGGAAGATGTTAATGACATAATAAAGCATTCTTCATTCCAGAGAGAAGGTCACAGTTTGATAACCTCCAGAACCACAGAAGCCTGTCACGAGACCACCTGACTCCAGATATCTCTGGATTGAAGAAATGCAGCCCCTGCACACACCCTAACCCTTATTAGCAACACTGCCCCTTGACTGTAAGACTCCTCACAAGCCCCCCACCAAGTGGGGACACACAGTTTTAAGGGTGTTAGCCCGCTGTGGCCCCCTTTGCCTAGCAAAGCAATAAAGCTATTCTTTTCTACTTCACCCAAAACTCTGTCTCCAAGATTCAATTAGGTGCCAGAGCACAGAGGCTGGGTTTTGACAACAATTGATTCCTGGATTTTTATTCCATTGGTACCAAAATTCATAAATTTTCAGATGTCTTTGGAGACAAGTGCCTTTGTCCTTTATTTTTAGTATGACAGATGACACTTATAGAAAGAAATGAGTGTGACATCATTCCAGTGGACACTGCCTCACTTTTCTATCCACTTTGAGACTGGATCTCCTCCTAATGCTGAGTGGAGATGAGCTTGGAGACCACAGCAGATAGACTTTTCAGATCCTGTGAAGTAAAAAGAGGTTCTTAAGTTCAATGTTTTAGTGCAAAAGAGGGAAAATTCCACAAAGAAGTATTAACTTTTAACAATCACAAATATGAAAAGATGTGGAAATATGAAAAAGTCTCTTAGGACTTTGTTTTTTACTATTTGAAATGAAATAATTGGATATTGCAACAATTAACTGCATATAATAGGAAGCTTATCAAATATGACAGTTTTATGATTTCTAAAATGATATGTGTTTCAAATTTAAGATCTTCTATTCTAGAAATGCAGTGTGCTCCATCTAATTGCCAATCATTTAAAAATATCCCTTCAAAAAATATCTGCAAGATTTTTCAAATAGTCATTCAACCTAATTAACCAATAAGAACTTCTAAAAATTTACTGGACTTTCCACCAAAAAGAGAAGCACAACTAATGTAGTAGATAAAAATCAAGCTAAAAGTACTTTAAAATAAATGATGATTTGAATAACAATAATTTTAAGAGAAAATTTAGTACATAAGATGAATGACAAATTGAAGGAAACAAACCCATTAAAATTCAGCAGTATTTGCTTAAAGGCACCTAATACCAATTTCATGAGTTTTATAATTTTGATGATAACCACAGCCCAGTTCTGTCAGACCATACAATTTAATTCATTGTATGTCTTAAAGCCATATCATCTATTTTCTTGATTATCATCCTTTTTTTTTTTTTTTTTTTTGGTTGATACATCTCTGTTGTCAAGGAGAAAAAAAATTTCCTCTGCCTTTCTAAGTTCTTTTGCCTGGTCTAAGAATTAAATTGGAATGAGACAGATAAACAGGAGAAAATAAAACAAAAGTTTAATAAGATGTGTACATGGGAGAGACCCAGGAAAACTAAGTCATCAAAACAGCTGAAACCCTCATTTTAAATACCATCTTCAGCTAAAGACCAAAGAAGATATTGGGAGTAGTGGTTTAGGACTTCAAAGGAAATGAAGACAAGTCACATGGAGATGGAAAGAAAATGTTTAGTAAACAAATATTTGCTGAGCCATGCAGAGGCAATGGGACACAGAGTGGACTCTGATCTCTAGGCTCTGCCAAGTTCCCCCAGCCATCACACCTAGCTCATATTCTTTGCATATGTCTCTATTGATAGCTCTATTCCAAGAAAAATTACTTTATCTAAATTCTTTTAGGCAGCTGAGGAGGAGGTAACAAGAAACACTTCCTGAATCTTCTGTTTCTTAAAAATAATGAGCCTAGAGGACTTCCCTGGTGGCCCAGTAGCTAAGACTCCATGCTCCCAATGCAGGGGGCCCGGGTTCAATCGCTGGTCTGGGAACTAAATCTCACATGCCAAAACTAAGAGTTCACATGATGCAATTAAAAGATCCCACGAGCCGCAACTAAAGATCCTGTATGTGGCAACGAAGATCATGCATGCCGCAACTAAGACCCGGCGCAGCCTAAATAAATAATATTTTTTTAAAAAATCAGCCTAAATTAATCCTCATGCCAAAGAGATACATTTTAGGATGGCACATTTTGCTCCCCTACACTGTCAATTACAAAATGTAGCCTCTGAGAGTCACAGTAAGATTTTCTTTCAACTCTTCTGAAAATCAACTATTAGTTGATCCATTGCAAAATGACTTCTTTCTGCTGAACTTTGCTAAAGGTGGGATTAAAAGGCACACCATACCCTTTAAGAGGGGAATGACAAACAAAGAGCAGAGCAAATGCAAATATCCATGTCCAGGAGAATAGTAAATAACATTAATGTGGCAAACTGGCATCAAGAAGCAGCAAGAGAGATTTAGCCAAAGGGAGCTATCAGATCTGAGACAAGAAATCAGAAGGTAAGTGAGCAACAGTCATAAAGAAGTTATAACAATAAGCAAACATGTGAATACAAACATCTGTAGGCACCAAGAAGATATTATCTCCATAAAAATTATCAGAGCCTGCTTTTAAAAACATACATGTTTTTAAGGGAGCAAGATTTAATCTCAGAAAAGTTGATTTCACCTTTCAACTGGGAGCATTCATTTGGCCATAGATGGAAAATTTTGGGCCAGTGGATCAGCAGCAGCTGGTTATAAGATTCTTAAATAGATGTACATATGTTGTAACCATTTGTATTTAACAGATTCACATCATTATCCTGGAGGGACATATCATGTTAAATCTGCCCTTTGTGACAATTAGTCTTGCTGATTATGAGTTCTAAAAGGGATTGTAAAACTTATCCAGTCCAATGTTCTGAATGTATTATGGTGAAAAAATAGCCCAAGCCAATTTAAATAGCTATCCCAGGTTTAAAATTTAGTCAAGAACAGTAGGCTGGAACTCAATTCTCTTGACATTTTTTTTCATTACATCACATTGCTTTCTCCACCACATATGCAATTTTTCCTAGCCTAAAAATGAACTGCCTTCACTGCTATCCTGAAAAAGTGTATAATAAAACGAGCTTTGGTGAAAATTAATAATTTGGCTATTTCTCCAACTTTGAATGTTCCAAATATAATAGATACCTATAAGCTACTTCTTTCTTGGCAGCTCAAATAATAACTGCATAAAATATTATTTCTATACCCTGCTGATATTGTAGACTTTTGCTTCAATCTTCTGGCACCATTGTATAGCTTCAAAAGGAACTATGTCCTCTGCTGTGCTGTGAAATCAAAATAACAATTTTTTAAATCTCCATTAATTTTGCTATGGAGCTGCAGAAATTTAAACGTTTATTAACATATTTCAATTGTTAGTAAATTGCTTTTGCTTCTTTTGGAATAGAAAGTAATGAATATGCACTGAGGCTTTGGGGGGTCTTGCATTTACAGACCACAGAAGATCTTAATTTATGAAAGTCAACTCTGCTGTTTTAGGACATTCTAAAGTGGTCTGTAGAATCTAAAGCACAACCTGGGTATGTTTTTTCTGATGTATAAATTAAGGATAGAGTTTGAATTTTGTGTTACCAAACCAAACTTGGGTCTGACTCACAGCAAAGCCAATTTACTGACACTGGGTTGTAATGAAAGAAAGTACAGCATTCATTTGCAGGGCACCAAGCAAAGAGTAAGGGTGGCTTATGCTCAAAAGACCTGAATTCCCCAGTGGTTTTCAGGGAAGAGTTTTTAAAGTCAATATTTGGGGTAGGGCTGCAGGATGCATGATTTTCTTCTGATTGATTGGTGGTGAGGTAACAAGGTAGTGTTCCAGGAGTCTCAATCATCAACCTTCTGGTTCTGAACAGTCTAGGGTCTCAGCATGTAGTTACTGTCCTCCACTTAGGAGGCAAGGCGGAGAGGTTAGGACTAATGTTTCTTGACTGCTTTTCCTTTGTTTCTGCATTTCCTTACTTCCCTAATTAGTAATGGCTTGAATCTGCTCTTTGGAACTCAGGGAAAGTCTAGGAGGCTAAAACCTTTTTCTACAAACAAGAAACAGGACACGGAAAGGCTTTTGTACCCAGGAGGGCCCCATAGGGTCCTGCTCAGTTTCAATCCCCCTTTTCCTTGATACTCCTCAATCTTGATGGGAACAGGTGTGGGACAAGAAAGGGAATAAAGTTTTGGATAGAGAGGTTTATCATAAACTCAGTAGAGGAAGGTGTTTCAGGGAGATGCAGTTTCATAAGAAAACATTCAACATC
Source organism: Pseudorca crassidens (assembly GCF_039906515.1). Lineage (NCBI taxonomy): Eukaryota > Metazoa > Chordata > Mammalia > Artiodactyla > Delphinidae > Pseudorca > Pseudorca crassidens. Next base: position 92,021,785 of record NC_090297.1, read on the forward strand.
AAGTTCAACCTGAACTTAGTTGACCTTACCTTTCTCCAAAATATGCTTTGTAAGCTGATAGGGAAAATCTATATTAGTATTAGAGGCAATTCCATAATGATTAAAAAATGTAGTGGAATTGTGGCTGGACCCTGGGAATGAATATCTATCCTAAGAATCATGTTAAGAGGAAATATACATGTGGACAATTGTAAGAGGGGAAAGTACTAAAGAAGGCTGGTCATGCTACAATTGATTTAAAGAATGATAGTGTAGGGGAGCAGAATTTGCTACCCCTAAATATTTCTCTTTGAAACATTAATTATTTTAAGCTAGTTATTTTCTAAGAAACAGCAGACATGGGAAAAACTCTGAAAACCAAGTGAGAGTTATCCTTTTGTAAGAAACATTTACATGTATAAGGGAAATGTCCATTTGTAAAAGTGTCTCCCTCTCTGTACTTGGAAGGGGAGGATGACCAAACCTCTAGAGATTTATCAGTGGAGAAAGCCATGACTTAAATCTGCATAACAACCTTACTCTTGTTTACTGTGTTTTTTCTCCTAACCTCTCCTGACTCTCCCCACCTTTAACATCCTCTTTTGGTTTCAGCTGAGGAAAATATTTAAGGTAAGGGTTTCAGTCATTTTGATGAGTTACTCAGTTCTCCTGGGTCTCTCCAGTGTACACATGTTATTAAACTTCTGTTTGATTTTCTCCTGTTAATGTGTCTCTTGTCAATTTAATTCTTAGACCAGTCAGAAGAACCTAGAAGGATAAAGGAAAATTTCTTCCTCCCTGACAATACCAGTTCAAGAAAAGCCTAACTGATGTGCTCATACAAGTTTGAACGTTTAGGAAGATAATAATATATATAAAATGGTGGTGATAGTATGAGGAAGGGAAGTGTCCCCAAGTAACCTGATTGGAACAACACACATGGAAAATCCTTTATGGTATAGCTGTGATGCTTTCTACCATTTAAAGTCTCTCTTTTCCTTTTCCTTTATTTATTTATTTATTTTAAACTTGGTAAAAACAAACAATATGACATTTGTTCTAGAATGTTAATTAGAGCAATTTTTTCCCTCCCTTCACTGGATCTAAAGAATATACATACAATTTCTTTTTCGTTTTTAAACCAATACACTATAAACCACATATTTAAATTGTACAAATTGATGAGGTTTGACATACAAATGCAATTGTGAAATCAGTATCACCATCAAGATAGTGGACCTTTCTATCCTTTCAAAGGTCCTTTGTGCCCCTTTGTAATGCATTTCTCTCTACATTTTGTCCACAGTCATGTTGATCTGTTTTGTTACTATAGACGTGTTTCTATTTTTTAGAAATTTATCTAGATGAAGTCATACAGTCTGCATTTTTTTTAATTTTGGCTACCTTTTTCTCAGTAAAATGTAGATTTAGAGATTCATCTATGCTGTTTTGTGCATTAATTATTTGTTATTTTTGGCTGCTGAAAAATATTCTGTGAATGTGTGTACCACAATATGTCCACACAGCTTTTGATGAACTTTAGAGATTTTTTTTTTCCAGTTTTTGGCTGTTACAAATAAAGCTGATGTGATCATTTGTATAGGAGCTTTGTATGAGCATTCAGTCATTTTCAAAAGCAACTTTTGTTTTCATGGATTCTTTCTGTTACTATTGAATATTTTGTATTTTATTGATTTCTGTCCTTCTCTTTATTATATCCTTTTCTCCTCCTTATTTTGGATGTGTTTTGCTCTTCTATTTCTGGTTTCTTAAGGCAGTGACTGAATTGATTTTAAATTTTTCTAATTGTCTAAAGTAGTTGTTTAATGCTATAACTGTCCCTTTAAGTACTTCTTTGGCTACATCTCATAATTTTGGTAGGCTAGGTTATGATTTTTCTTCTCTACCTTTAAACATTTACATGTAATATGGTTATTATATTTATGTTTAAATTTATTAATTTTCTATTATTTTTCTGTTTTTCCTACTTGTGCATGCATCCTATTTGAGAAATCTTACCATATCTCAGAGCCAAAAGATGTTAAATAATAACAGATTTTTATCTTACACAAATACATAATCAATATTCTTCTATATTTATATGTAAAAATTAAATATATTAGATAGTTAAATATATAATCTATGAGTGGGACAGAAAACTTTCCAAACATAAAATCAAAAGCAAAATCTATTAAAAAATTTAATAATGAAAGTTATTTCATTTTTATTATTTATTATTAAATTATTATTATTATAAATAAATTATTTATTATAATAATAAATTTATAAATTATAAATTTATAACTATTATTATTATTTATTATTATTAAATAATATTTTATTATTTCAATAATAATAATCATTATTTAATAATGAAAGTCTGGAAGTAAAAAAAAATCATAAGGCAAATGCTAGAATAAAAATTAAAATAAATAATAGTCTATAATTGTACTTTCTGAACTGTTTACAAACCCAAACAGAAACCTAAGGAAAACAGACATAAAATACATCAATATGTCATCCATTATGGTAGGCAGAATTCCAGATGACTCCAAATGAGTAATCCCCTTCCCTTGGGTGATGGCTAAACCTGTGACAGCTTCTAATCTATAGCATTTGGCCAAGGTAATGGGGTGGTCACTCACTGATGAGGATCATTAAAGGCAAAGATGATGAGATAGTAATTCCCATGATTTTATCTTAGCTGACTGAAGACAGATTGCTCTGCTGACCTTGAAGGAAGGTGCCATGTTGTGAGAGGGTCTGTGAGAGGACAAAAGGTCAAGGAACTGGTAGCAGTCTTTTGGAGCTAAGAGCAGTCTTAGTTGTTAGCTACAAAGAAAATGGACTTCTATCCTACAGCTTCATGGAACTGAATTTTGCCAACAACTGCATGAACTTGGAAGAGAAACCCAAGCTTCAGAAAGAAATGCAGCCCAGGGGGCTTCCCTGGTGACGCGGTGGTTAAGAATCTGCCTGCCAATGCAGGTGACATGGGTTCAACCTCTGCTCTGGGAAGATCCCACATGCCACGGAACAACTAAGCCTGTGTACCGCAACTACCGCGCCTGCACTCTAGAGCCCACGAGCCACAACTACTGAGCCCATGTGCCACAACTGCTGAAGCCCACGTGCCTAGAGCTCATGCTCCACAACAAGAGAAGCCCAGCAATGAGAAGCCCATGCACTGCAAAGAAGAGTAGCCCCCACTCGCTGCAACTAGATAAAGCCTGCGCACAGCAACGAAGACCCAACACAGCCAAAAATAAATAAATTAAGTAAATAAATTTATTTTAAAAAAGAGAAAGAAATGCAGCCCATGTGACAACTTGATTTCAGCCTGGTGAGACCATGAGAAGAGGATCCAACTAACCCATGCCAGGATTCTTGACCCACAGAAACTATGGTATAATAAATAAATGTTATTTTAAGAGATTAATTTCATGGTAATTTTATATGCTGCAGTAGAAAACTAATGCATCTAGAGCAGAATAAACATCACCAAAATATTCAAACCCATCAAGAAAATATAATTTAAATAATCAAAGGATTCCTTTGTTCATCTAAAACATAAAATTATAGCATGTATAATCCATTAATACATGTATTTATACATCTGCATTTATATATCTATTTTATTATTATTTCTAAAGCTGATTTTAAAAGTTTTACATTTAATCTATTTCTACAGGTACATCTACTTCAATTTTTACAAATTTTTGTAATCTGTATGTCTATATCCATAGCATCACTTTATTTTGACATGAATGTAGAGCATCAAGTACTTTCATACTCTACTGATGAATTCTATATTTGATAAATATTTACACAATTTCTGACAATGCTAAAGACAGCTAATATTTAGTACTGATCACAATGTTAGCTAGCAAATACAGAAAATACAAGGAAAATGAGTTCAATTATAAATAACACATGATAAAAATCCCAGTTTTCTGTTTGTATATATTTACATATACCTTACATACTTATATATTATGTATGCCTATTCATTACTATTTTCTCCAAAATGCATACACATATACACAGAAAATATATATAGGAGTTTATTTGACATTTCATTGACAGAGTTATTCCTGGACTATGGGTATCTGCATGATTTTATAAGTAATAATTTCTTTTTAATTATTTTTATTTTATGTTATTCTTCAATAACATATGAAAATTAAACTTTTAAGTTTTCTTATTTATAATCAGATGATATTTTATTACCTTATTTTGGTTTTATGATTGTTATTTTAGTACCACAAAAGTGTTTTATTTTGTGGTTATTTATGTACAAATTTTATCTCTTTGTTTATAAGCTCCCTGAGGTGATAAGATGTATAACCATTTTGGTCGGATGTTCAGTCAATATGTGTAGAAAGAATAAATGAATAATTCTTAAGAAGTGCAATAGTGTGGCCCTTTACACTCATTAATATTTTTTTTCAAATAACAGTGTCTTTGAAAAAAATTATTATTTTGAATAACTAGTTAGATTTCCTTTCTGTGGTTTGATAATGTAGTAACTACAAAACACCAGGGATCAATTCAGCAACATTTTTTTTTCTTTTTGCCATGCAAAGTACCATTACCACTCAAAGGCAATAATTAAACTCAACTGAACCCATGGGAGGCATTAGGTGGACAGAGCTGCAACCTGCTGTGACTCTAAGAATCTTGATTTAAGAGGTATTATTAAGAAGGAAGAAGGAATGTCCTAGATCTAAACGTAAAATCAGTTGAAATCACTCCACATACTGTTCATCCCTTCCCAAGTAAACTTTCTATATTGTTGCATAGTTTCTTTTTAGTCTTCAAAAATCCTTTATAGCATAATATCAATTCTAACCATAAAAATTTCCATTATCTCCGAGCATGCTGAGACTGCCCCTCTCACTTCTAATTTAGCCATTCTTCCTCTGTACATTATCAACAGGATAAGGGAAATGTTTCTTGGTGGTTGCTATTGACAAAAATTTTAATAGAAATCCAATAATAGAGATTTAGGAGGAATAGAAAGAGCATATCTAGAATACTGCTACTAAAAATAGTTAACAGCTACTGGGTAGTTACAAGCACTGCTCTAAATACTTTACATGTGTTAACATTTTCCCAGGTAGAAAACATCTTTGTCACAATTGTGGACACCACAATAACTCTAAATTGCCCTTGTTGTCCTTTTGTATGATTCCTTATTTCACTTTCAGTAAGCCTGAGAAATGAATGACATTTATGAAAACCTCTTTGTTTTTCTTGCAAAAGCATTAATTGTAAAGGTTAAATGACTTCAGCTAAATCTGTAGAAGAACGAAGAGGCCAGAATATGCCAGCCTTTATAGGTTAGGTTAAAAATTTGAGATTTTGTTATATGTATAGTTGAGGACCATTGGAAGATTTTAAGCAGGAGAATCATGTGCTCAGATCTGTACTTTAAATAAAAACAAAACAATCACCCTGTCTTTTTTGTAAATAACTTTAAAGAACAGGCAATAAAGGAGATAAGAAGGTCCAACCTGTTGAAGAATAGTAACGTAGATGATAGCATTGGGGACAGGAAAAAGTGGGTGAAGTTGAGATATATTTGGAGGACAACTTGAGAAGAACTGGTGATTAATTAGTTGTGGTAAGTGAGAGAGAAAATATATTGAGAAAGACTCTACATTTGTTTGTATCAACATAAAGTGATTTCTAAAATTTTTACTTTGTCTTGGTTATCTGATCCATGTCATTGTCAAACAGAGAAAACTCGGCATTTTAATTAGATCAAGAAGTATTTGCTTCAATGAATCAACAGACAAAGAATTAATCTCCAAAATATATAAATAGCTCATGCAGCTCAATATTTTAAAAAACAAACACCCAGTCAAAAACTGGGCAGAAGACCTAAATAGACATTTCTCCAAAGAAGACATACAGATGGGGAAGAAGCACATGAAAAGCTGCTCAGCATCAGTAATTATTAGAGAAATGCAAATCAAAACTACAATGCGGTATCACCTCACACCAGTTAGAATGGGGCATCATCAGAAAGTCAGCAAACAACAAATGCTGGAGAGGGTGTGGAGAAAAGGGAACCCTTTTGCACTGTTGGTGGGAATGTAAATTGATACAGCCACTATGGAGAACAGTATGGAGGTTCCTTAAGATACTAAAAATAGAATTACCATATGACCCAGCAATCCCACTACTGGGCATATACCCAGAGAAAACCATAATTCAAAAAGACACATGCACCCCAATGTTCATTGCAGCACTATTTACAATAGCCAGGTCATGGAAGCAACCTAAATGCCCATCAACAGATGAATGGATAAAGAAGATGTGGTACATATGTACAATGGAGTATTACTCAGCCATAAGAAGGAATGAAATTGGGTCATTTGTAGAGACGTGGATGGACCTAGAGACTGTCATACAGAGTGAAGTAAGTCAGAAAGAGAATAAAAATATCATATATTAACGCGTATATGTGGAACCTAGAAAAATGGTACAGATGAACCGGTTTGCAGGGCAGAAATAGAGACACAGATGTAGGGAACAAACGTATGGACACCAAGAGGGGAGAGTGGTGGGGGGCGGGTGGTGGTGTGATGAACTGGGAGATTGGGATTGACATGTATACACTAATATGTATAAAATGGATGACAAATAAGAACCTGCTGTATAAAAAAATAAATAAAATTTTTAAAAAAGTATTTGCTTCATATTCCTCCAAAAATGATTCCATTTGTCAAAGGTATAAAATCGAATAAAATATAATTTATTAGAATTTATTAGCTGTGATATAGATATGACCACTGAAAATTGGTTAATAGTAAATATGATTCTCCAGTCATCTAACTACTTAGAATTCAACTCACTGCTTAAAAGACCCATAAGCTCAAGATGGGACAAAATTAGACATAACACTATAGGGGAGAAAAATAACAGAGGCAGCAACTTCCAGATTTACCAGCTTCTCATAGTCTTTATCTATTCAAAAAACAAGAACTCAGGTTATAGAAACTCAGATTGTTTTTAGTAGCTTTGAAAACTGTTATGGGCTGGAAGAAGAATTTGGTTGATTGTGGAACTTTGAGACCTGTAGAAAGCAACTCTTAGCAAATTGGAGATATACATTTGAGATGTAATTTATATAATGGAAGAATCTTGTAGTCATATTCAGTCCTTTGGATATTATCTTTGGAACAATAAGAATTAAATGAAGAACACTAGGCAAATATGTTAAGGCAATATGCAAGACACGTGTATTTTAAAGTATTATTATGTCTGCAGAGTAGATTGTAGATATTTTAAAAATACTATAGAATTAAAGTTTTTAAAAGATTGTAGCAACCCAAGCATACAAGATGAATCCTTTATATAATGTAGTATCTGTAAGATTTAAGATTCAGATAGCTTCTAGAGATTTAAAAGATGTTTTAAATAGGTATCATAGTATTTACATTTGACAGGATAACTGAATAAAAGCAATGAATAATGAGCGTTAACCATTCTTTTTCTGTGATTCACTGTGTGCTTTACTATAAAATTTCAAACATCACAATAATGTTTTCCCATATATAGACATCTTATTCATAATATGGAGCTTAGCAAACTGAAATTTTTAAAAAGTGAATAGTTTGCTGAAGTTCAGAAAGATCTAAGTGATAAAGCTATATTTTAGACCCTTTGATATGATTTTAAATGAATCAAGGGTAAAACCTAGGTTTTTTATTTAAGAAACTGGATGTATTACCAAAAACAAACAAACAAAAATCAAACAAACAAACAAAAAACTGAATAGCTAAAACTGCAATTTAGTACCAGGTCTAAGCCCAAATGACCCCATGATTTTATATTCCATGAGGTTCCATATGAAATAACTCTTAAGACTCTTTAAAGTCCAATCTAAAGCTGGTAACAAGTTGCCTTATTCTCAAAATGTCTGAATTGCTTTTTATTTCCTTCATAGTTTTGGTAGAAACTTTTAGTATTGCTTTATTATTTACTTATTTATTTATTTAATTTTTTGGTACTATCTTTGTCTAGTTTTTGTATCAGGGTGATGCTGGCCTCATAGAATGAGTTTGGGAGTATTCCTTTGCAATTTTTTTGGAAGAGTTTGAGAAGGATGGGTGTTAGCTCTTTTCTAAATGTTTGATAGAATTCACCTGTGAAGCCATCTGGTGCTGGACTTTAGTCTGTTGGAAGATTTTTAATCACAGTTTCAAAGTCATTACTTGTAATTGGTCTGTTCATATTTTCTGTTTCTTCCTGGTTCAGTCTTGGAAGGTTATACCTTTCTAAGAATTTGTCCATTTCACCCAGGTTGTCCATTTTATTGGCATAGAGTTGCTTGTAGTAGTCTCTTAGGATGCTTTGTATTTCTGTGGTGTCTGTTGTAACTTCTCCTTTTTTATTTCTAGTTTTATTGATTTGAGTCCTCTCCCTCTTTTTCTTGATAAGTCTGGCTAATGGTTTATCAATTTTGTTTATCTTTTCAAAGAACCAGCTTTTAGTTTTATTGATCTTTGCTATTGTTTTCTTTGTTTCTATTTCATTTATTTCTGCTCTGATCTTTATGATTTCTTTCCTTCTGCTAACTTTGGGTTTTGTTTCTTCTTCTTTCTCTAGTTCCTTTAGGTGGAAGGTTAGATTGTTTATTTGAGATTTTTCTTGTTTCTTGAGGTAGCCTTGTATATCTATAAACTTCCCTCTTAGAACTGCTTTTGCTGAATCCCACAGGTTTTGGATTGTCGTGTTTTCATTGTCATTTGTCTCTAGGTATTTTTTTTATTTCCTCTTTGATTTCTTCAGTGATCTCTTGGTTACTTAGTAATGTATTGTTTAGCCTCCATGTGTGTGTGTTTTTTACATTTTTTCCCTGTAATTGATTTCTAATCTCATAGCGTTGTGGTCAGAAAAGATGCTTGATATGATTTCAATTTTCTTAAATTTACCAAGGCTTGATATGTGACCCAAGATGTGATCTATCCTGGAGAATGTTCCATATGCACTTGATGTAATCTGCTGTTTTTGGATGGAATGTCCTATAAATATCAATTAAATCTATCTGGTCTATTGTGTCATTTAAAGCTTCTGTTTCCTCATTAATTTTCTGTTTGGATGATCTGTCTATTGGTGTAAGTGAGGTGTTAAAGTCCCCCACTATTATTGTGTTACTGTTGATTTCCTCTTTTATAGCTGTTAGCCTTATGTATTGAGGTGCTCCTATGTTGGGTGCATATATATTTATAATTGTTATATATTTTCTTGGGTTGATCCCTTGATCATTATGTAGTGTCCTTCCTTGTCTCTTGTAACATTCTTTATTTTAAAGTCTATTTTATCTGATATGAGTGTTGCAAACTCCAGCTTTCTTTTGATTTCCATTTGCATGGAATATCTTTTTCCATCCCCTAACTTTCAGTCTGTATGTGTCCCTAGGTCTGAAGTGGGTCTCTTGTAGACAGCATATATATGGTTCTTGTTTTTGTATCCATCAGCAAGCTTGTGTCTTTTGGTTGGAACATTTAATCCATTCACGTTTAAGGTAATTATCAATATGTATTTTCCTATGACCATTTTCTTAACTGTTTTGGGTTTGTTTTTGTAGGTCCTTTTCTTCTCTTGTGTTTCCCACTTAGAGAAGTTCCTTTAGCATCTGTTGTAAAGCTGGTTTGGTGGTGCTGAATTCTCTTAGCTTTTGCTTGTCCATAAAGCTTTTGGTTTCTTCATCGAATCTGAATGAGATCCTTGCCGGCTAGAGTAATCTTGGTTGTACTTTCTTCCCTTTCATCACTTTAAGTATATCATGCCACTCCCTTCTGGCTTGTAGAGTTGTTGCTGAGAAATCAGCTGTTAATCTTATGGGAGTTCACTTGTATATTATTTGTCATTTTTCCCTTGCTGCTTTCAATAATTTTTCTTTGTCTTTAATTTTTGCCAATTTGATTACTATGTGTCTCAGCATGTTTCTCCTTGGCTTTATCCTGCCTGGAACTCTCTGCACTTCCTGGACTTGGGTGGCTATTGCCTTTCCAATGTTAGGGAGTTTTTTGACTATAATCTCTTCAAATATTTTCTCAGGTCCTTTCTCTCTCTCTTCTCCTTCTGGGACCCTTATAATGCGAATGTTGTTGCATTTAATGTTGTCCCAGAGGTCTCTTAGGCTGTCTTCATTTCTTTTCATTCTTTTTTGTTTATTCTGTTCCACAGCATTGAATTCCACCATTCTGTCTTCCAGGTCACTTATCTGTCCTTCTGCCTCAGTTATTCTGCTATTGATTCCTTCTAGTGTATTTTTCATTTCAGTTATTGTATTGTTCATCTCTGTTTGTTTGTTCTTTAATTCTTCTGTGTCTTTGTTAAACATTTCTTGCATCTTCTCCATCTTTGCCTCCATTCTTTTTCCGAGGTCCTGGATCATCTTCACACTATCATTATTCTGAATTCTTTTTCTGGAAGGTTGCCTATCTCTTCATTTAGTCATTTGTCTGGGGCTTTATCTTCTTCCTTCATCTCGTACATAGCCCTCTGCCTTTTCATCTTGTCTGTCTTTCTGTGAATGTGGTTTTTGTTCCACAGGCTGCAGGATTGTACTTCTTCTTGCTTCTGCTGTCTGCCTTCTGTTGGATGAGGCTATCTAAGAGGCTTGTGCAGGTTTCCTCACTTTATTTTTTTAAATTGAATAACTTCCAAGTTTTAATATGTAAAGTCTCTTAGATCCAATCCATTCTTTTATGGGTTGCTGAGTGTTTCCCCCAGGCTAGGTTGTACATCTTTTATGTATGTAGGCCATACAGTTTCTTTTGAAACTATTAGAATCTACTCTTGACTACTCCAGAACAATTATAGACATTATGTAAATGAACGGGCATGGCATGCCTTCCAATAAAACTTTATTTACAAATTCAGGAGGCCAATTTATTAGATCATAGTTTACCAACCCCTGATGATATATATTGAATATAAATATATAAGCAGTCCTACCTGAATCAGATAATTTTATAATGTGAAAATAATTTTATTTAAAATCAAATAAGCTGAGCTTCCCTGGTGGCACAGAGGTTAAGAATCCACCTGCCAATGCAGGGGACACGTGTTCAAGCCTTGGACCAGGATGATCCCACATGCCGCGGAGCAACTAAACCCGTGTGCCACAACTACTGAGCCTGCACTCTAGAGCCTGCAAGCCACAAGTACTGAGCCCGCGTGGCACAATTGCTGAAGCCCACACACCTAGAGCCCATGCTCTGTAACAAGAGAAAAAGCCACCTCAATGAGAAGCCTGCACACTGCAACAAAGACCCAATGCAGCCAAAAATAAATAAAAATAATAAATTTATTTTAAAAATAAGGTATGCTTTTAAAAATAATGCATGTGGCAAGTATTTCTTAAAAATGATGTATGTGATCTGTTTTCTTCAGACTAAACATCACCTAATCAGAGTATATATTTTATTAAGAATAATCAAAGAAAATGTTAAGAGAAATTATTTAAAACTTGCAAATAATGCAAAAGAGAATACAGCAAGTACTTCTGCTGTCATACTGAGCATAGATGGATTTTCTGTCTAAGCATTACTTAAAATATCTACCTAATTATCTACAGGAATATAATTGTGTTTCACTTTAATGTTTGCTATTAATTGAAGACCCTCATTCTGTGTGTTGATATAGTAACTTGTATATCTTGTCCTGTAGAGATACAATTCTTGTCAGGCAGAAAAAATAGTTTTATAGGTAATGGTTGTATTAGCTGCTAGGACATTAACCAGATTTTTCTTCAACTCGAAATGCCTTTCCTGATGAAATCTATAACACCTGCCCCATCTAACACCTAAGTTTACTATCTTATTGGTTCTCTTTTTAATGAGGTAATAAGTGATTTAGAAGTGTTTATTTTGTATTTGTATGAAGTGTTATTTTGAGCATTTTACCATTTAAAATGCTGTTAAATACTTTAATAGTAGTTCAGGCTTAAAGTTTTTGATATATTTTTGAGTAAAATTATGTAATATTTTGATTCTTCAAACCCTTTAACCAGTGCTTATTTACCTTTCTTTGTTAGAAACCCTTGAGTCAGTGTATGGAGAATAAGAGCTCTATCTCTAGAACATATAGTTACTCACAATTATCCTAAAAGTTCATTCATATTATACTTCCTGAATCTCATTTAAAAATTCCTGAATTTATGAATGATGAGCTGGGCTTTAGTCAATATAAACAACAGATAAGGGGCCTGTTTAATTTCCTAAAGTGTGCCCTTTTAGCTTTATTTTTCACTTGGTGTTCAAAGGACCTTTGGAAACAAATACACCTCCCATATCTATCACCTTTATGTGCTCTCTCCTCTCCTCTGACAAAATTCATATTCTGTTTAACTTATTCACCTAAGGTAGAAATAACTGCTACAGTGTTTCTTCTCCTCATTGCAATGTAACACTAAGCAAAGGCTGGCTTCAAAGTATAAAGATTTATTTGTAGAATTGTAGGCATTAGTTAGTCAAATATAAATTAGGACAGTTACATTTCATAGATATGTAATCTTTGGTCTATATATCCAGTTGGATTTGAGCTGATCAATGAGGAATAGCATCTATAAGCTGGCTTTAGAGCTTTATCAAGAGATCAGCTAGGTTCTTTCCAGTTTGTGCATTATTTCACTACACAATATTAACTTTTGGGAATTTCCTCTCTTTTCTTGGAGTGCATATGTATGCCAGAAGTTTGAAGCTCTTTGTTTGATTTTTCATGCACATAAAATTCACTTACACTTAACATTTTAATCATTAAGTTATTTTGCTCCCATTTTAGATTTGTCTGACTTGTTTCTCCAGTTAAGTGCTTCCCAAAATGTAACTGTTTTATTCAAAGTGATACTTTCCCCCAAAATACATTCTACAATCTCTATTGTAGAAGATATATATTCCCAAATATTTACTTACTTTCTTGGGAATATATCAGAAACTTCCACATATCAGAAAAGTCAATGAATCTTACAAGCTTTCCTCTTACCTAAATTTCTCATTATTAGTATTGTGTCAGAGATTGCACTGTCTGAATAACACATTAAGATTAATATTTTTGGCACTGATGCTATTTTTAAATTATTTTAAGTGTGCTCATTGGGAGCAGGAAGGTTTTGTTAAGAAGCATAAGGCACACTCATTCTATATTTAATACAGAATGTATTTCTTTAGTTGACACACCCCAGATTGACAATAAACTTCCTGCCTTTGAACTTCATTGCAGAAATAGAATGTTTCCTTTGTTATTAATAGATAGGCCATGAAATTTTACTTTTGTTTCAACAGGAGGTTTCCTCTTTCATTTCTTCTTATCTAAAGACTAAATTGCCTTATTTATGTCTTAGATTGTTTGGGATACTATAACAAAATACCATAGACTGGGTAGCTTATAAACAGCAGAAATTTATTCCTCACATTTCAGGAAGCTAGAAGTTCAAGATGAGGGTGCCAGCATGATTGGCTGAGAGCTCTCTTTCAGGTCTCAGACTTGTCATATTGTCACATGGGAAAAAGAGTGAGTAGCTCTCTGGATCCTCTTCTATAAGGTCACTAATGCCATTCATGAGGGCCCCACCATCATGACCTAATCATCTCCTCAAAGCCTCACATCCTAATGTTATCACCTTGGGCATTACATTTTCATCACAGAAATTAGGGAGTGGGGTACACATTCAGACCATAGTGCTCTAGGTGAGACTTTATCTCATTTCTTTAAGTCTTTTTGAGTTGTAAAGTCTACACCTAAATTCATAATTATAATAGCTACATCAACCATCACCTGTTTAAGAAAATCTCTGTTATATAATTCCAAAAAATGAACATCCTGTGTTTTAGCAAGTCAGATCAAGAAAAGTCTCAGTGTTTCTGCAAATTTTTCTTCCTATCCCATCATTATGACCAAGGATTATTGTGCAACGAGAGTGGAAAAAGAATCACCATTTAAAATGCACATTTCTCTACCAGGAGTGAAACAGTCCCTCAAACCAACCCTCTAAATTGTTGTATTTGTTGGCTTTGACTGGATTTATTATGCAAAATCCTTTATTAGTGGTTCTTTTTTGCAGTACTCAGGCCTCTCACTGTTGTGGCCTCTCCCGTTGTGGAGCACAGGCTCCAGACGTGCAGGCTCAGCAGCCATGGCTCATGGGCCTAGCCACTCCGTGGCATGTGGGATCTTCCCGGACCGGGTCACGAACCTGTGTCCCCTGCATCGGCAGGTGGACTCTCAACCACTGCGCCACCGGGGAAGCCCTATTAGTGGTTCTTTTTCAGGAATGAAAATTAAGTTTTGGCTTCTAGTGTCATCCTTTCATTAGTCCAGTCTGTACCCTAATTGGCAAAAATGTCTCAGAGTTTATGACATAGAGTTAACACTATTTCGCAGTTTCTACAGATTTTCTTTTATTGTTTTCTGTTCATTCGTTTGATTTGGTAAGTCAAGTGTGGACAGTTTATTATCCCACCATTCTGCTTTCGAGGAGTCTCATTATTTAAATACATTTAAGTGTTAATAAAATACTAACAGAGAGCAAAATGATAAAGATATGGGAAAAAGAGGAGACAGTTGATAGAGTAAAGAATCAAGATGGTGTAGGAGCTACCTATCAAGGATGAAAGAAGTAAAGGATCAGTGGGGATGTAGGTCAGTTTAATGTTTTGGTTACAGGATGTTGAGATAGTGAATAGCTTATGGCCCTACTTTTTCACTGAGTCAAGAAGAAGCAAGGTTATTTGCTCAGAGAGAATAGGAAAAAACTACATGTTACCTTAATTTTGAACATCACCTTTTTTACATTTTTTATTGGTTGCTCATTCATTTGCTTTTTTGAATTGTAATATCTACCATTGATTTCATTTATGCTTTTTAAATTGTGGGCAAGCTGAGGAACTGCAGTGGTGTTTTGCTGTTGTTGTCATTTGCTTGTTTTCTTACATAGTATCTATTTCCCCTTCCTATAGCAATCCTAATTAACTTTGCGGGCATTGACTCTAATCTATTGTATACAGCATTTTTTATTCTATTAACTAGGTGTCCTGGGAGACCCAAGCTAGACTTATCAGATCATTTCTTCAGGACTCTGTATCCAGATTGGAGAAATACAAGCATGAGAAAAAACTGGCTACAGCACATTTGCTGGTGCCCATGTACATAATTTCCTTAAACCTGATCTCTGTTCAATATCTTTCCTTTGGATTAAGTCAACAAGTATAATTATTACATGTATACATTTATATTTCTCTTTCTTGTTTATAGTTAACATATGTATATCTATACAACTAATACAGAGATATTTTCTATGTTTCTACAATTTTATATCACTTAATCATTTATATTATAACCCCATTTCCCTGGCTCATTACAAAAATTAAAATTCAGGAAAGAACAAGTCTCAGGGAAAATGTGTCAGAGATGCCTTTTGCGCTGACTACTTGGTGATAAAATACTGTGTTTTACATTATTGAAAGGGCTTTGTCAAAACATCTTCCACATTACAGCAGCCCTGTCAAAACAATTACGACATAATGCTCTACTTTCTTCTTTTAGGTGGATTCAAAAAATGGATGATCTGACAGTCCTTTTAACCAGGATACAACATTGATTCTCAGTACACTATAGTCACTATTTTTCACAGATGCGTGTTTAACTACTAAAATGAGTATGACCAGGTAAATTTGTTTCAAAATATTCTTAAAAATCCATGGTCTTTGGTTGCTTTATAAATTAAGAAATATGTGTCATTTCATCCTGTTATAGTAATAATTGCCTTAGTCAGATTTGTCTCATTTATTGCTCTGTGAAAGAAATATAAAGAAACACAAGTATAGAATCTGCCTTTCATGTATTCCTTTCCACTTAAAAAATAAATTTAAAACAAAGTTTGAAGATAAGGAGCACACACTCATTTCACTTATCCTGACATAATCATGTGAAACATTTCACCAAATGAAATTCCAAAGTGTCACCTTTAATTAATGAAGTAGAATATTATTTTAACTCAATTATATGCATCTTTTAGAAGGTATAGATTCAAAGACATGCTAGTAAAATGTTCAACTGCTAACCAAATATTTTTTTCTAGTGCACAATTACCATTTTACACCCTCAGATGCCTCATTTTGATTCCACTGTACTAGAGAAAGATACAAGACATTATTCAACTAATATTGACCAAGGACTAGCAACAGAAGAAAGGTATAAAACTTCATTTCTCAAGGATAATATTAGGCCATCAGAATTTTATCTAAGATGAATAGAAACTATGCATTTAAAATCTCTACCTTAATGGATGACATATATAACAACTAACATTTATTGTGTAGTACATGAGCTATACACTATTCTATGTGTTTTACATAGGTTTACTTTATTTAATCTTATCATAACCCTTTATGATAGTGAGTAAAATTATTATGCACCTTCTAACAGATCAGGGACTGAGACATAGAAGTTAAGTAGCATTCCTAAGGTCACACAGCTATGAAATTAAAGAAGGGGAATTTCAAACTTCAGTACAGATTGTCTGGCTCTAGCCACTATGATAAACTGTCAGCCAGTGCTCAGCACACTATTAGATATAGTTGGTTTCCATTAACTTCTCACTAAGAAAAGTATTTTCTGACAGAAGGAGAGGTATTTTGTACATTGTAGTATAACTGTTATTAGTAATACTGTATTTCATCTAATCAAAGTTGCTGTCAAAAATAATTCACACCATTATTTCATGTACCATTAAATAAGAAACTGCCAATATAACTATGATACAGTCTTCTCCAAATTTTTATTTTGTAATTATTAAAATAATTCTTTTGACAGATTTGACAGAATATATAGAATGATATGACACAACATTAACGCATGCTGATAATCTGTTTAGTGAATTTGGTGTCAATAGTATAATTTCAAGATGCATCAAAAACATCAATTATAGTAGACAACTCAGTTTCAGATTTTCTAAAGTGTGAAAAATACATGTTTGGCATCAATAAAATATAAAATTCATTGAAATTTGTCATTCATTGAAAACCTAGAAAACACCTAGCATTCTACTAGTTGACCTTATATGGATTATATCATCAAATTTCATCACAATTCTTTGAAATGGTGTGATATAAGGCTGATTTTAAAATAAAGGAACTAAATGTAAAAGGCATTAATTGATTAACTCTAATTATATATTTGGCATTTAAACCTAAAAAAATTTTTTTTAAATTAATTTTTTATTGGTGTATACTTGATTTACAATGTTGTGTTAGTTTCTGCTATACAACAAAGTGAATCAGTTACACATATACATATATCCACTCTCTTCTAGACTCCATTCCCACATAGGTCATTACAGAGCACCAAATAGAGTTCCCTGTGCTATATAATAGGTTCTTATTAGTTATATTTTATATATAGTAGTGTGTATATGTCAATCCCAATCTCCCAATTTATCCCCCCTTGGTAACAATAAGTTTGTTTTCTACATCTGTGACTCAATTTCTATTTTGTAAATAGGTTCATTTGTACCATTTTTTTAGATTCCACATATAAGCAGTATCATATGATATTTATCTTTCTCTGACTTACTTCACTCAGCATGACAATCTCTAGGTCCATCCATAAACCAAAATAGTTCTGAAGCACCAAGACACCATATGACACAAATAACCCTTCTTCAAATAAAATTAAATAAATGCATACAGTTTTATTTATATTATGAACAAGAATATTATGAGCAAAATGAATAAAATAAGAGAAAACAAATAACTGGTAAAGAGCTATAACATGACTATAACTGGTAAAGAGCTATGACATGCCCAATGTGAAGGAAGGGCTGATAGCCTTAAAGTGAATCCTATCATGCTGCATAATTATATTATCAATAGAATCATATTTTTTAGAAATTTAAGTAATAATTGTCTTTTGAGACTAAAAATATATTCACAAACATCAATTTCAACATACTAACCATAATGTGTTCTACTATAGGAAATACTTGATTCCTTCAAATCATATTTATTTATTACACAAGTCAGAAATTTGTGTTCTTTAAATCAAGCTATGATTCAGTTGAATGCCTTTTATTTTTGAGAGTGCAATATACTCTACTGCATTCAAAGTTCCTTAAAGTTACTCACAGCATAAATTTAACATGTACAAACTTAGTTATTTGGATAGCCACTAAAGACTTCTGAGGACTTACTAATAGCATGCCATGAATTGTAATAATGGCTTTAATTACAGTTTTAATCTTTTGTTTATGGCTTAAAAGATATTATAAAAGGAATATAAAAGACCAGTGAAATATCAATGAGAACAAATAAAACCTTGTATAATAATAAAAGCTGTCCAAAATTCTGACATCCTTTCTCATGTTATTTCCAAGTATTTGAGGTATGGAAACCCTGAGGAATTGGCTGAAAATTTTCTATGAGCTGGATTCGTAGCTGGAGGCTTGTTTTTTGCCTGTGAAATAATTATATATTATTAAAGGAAAGGAATTATAAGAACAGCATTTTGGAGAGAATCTGATTCAAGATATGGAATGGAATACCATGTAAGTATGATAAAATTTTATTCTTCTTTGAAATGGCAATCCAGAAGGAGACAAGGTAAGGAGAAAAAGTGAGAGGGAAAAATAATGGGACAAAAACAATTAGCAAGATGATGGTACGTTTAAATCCAACCATGTTGGTGACTGCATTAATTATAAATAGGTTAAACACACCAACTATAAGACAGAATTTGTCACACTGTGTTCTTTTAAAAGAATCAATCCTATTTTGTCTACAAGAAATGTACTTTATATAATAAGAGAAAGATAGGTTAAAAGTAAAAGAATGGAATAAGATATATCAGACAGGCATTAACTGAAAGAAAGCCTGACTGGCTATATTGATATCAAACAAATTATGGTTCTTTAGGGATAGGAAGGGACATTTCATAATGATAAAAGTGTCAATTCAACAAGAGCCATAGCAACTTACCAAAGAGAGAGAGAGAGAGAGAGCACAATTTGTCATAATCAGAAAAAAAAAAAAGGAGTATCACTAGAAATCTTAAAGGATTTTAAAGAATAATAAAAGTATCAACTAACATTATGCCAGTAAATTTGATAAATTAGTTGGGGTAGACAACTTGAGAAAATCATTGTGGGAATATATTAATTACTATTCAATTACTTTAACAGAAGTATGTCTACACAATTTTCTTCAGTAATTTTAATAATTTGTGTTTTTCAAGGAAGTTGTGTACCCCATAAAAGTTCTCTGAATTTCTCTTAAAGACAAGATCGAGTTATTTCTAAGATGTTAATTCACCACAAATTGTTCAATAGATTAAATTCAATCCCAAGCAAATTTCTAACAGATTTTCTTGTAAAACTTGATGAGTCTGTAAATGTAAAGTACATAAAAATCCTTAAATTTTTTTGGAAAAAAAGATCAAATTTTGAGAACTTATGCCTCCTAATTTCAAAATTTACTGTAAAGTTACAGTAAACAGGAGAGTTTGGTATTGACGTTAAGAATAGTCATACATATCAATGAGAATAATAGAAAGATGAGAAATATATAATAATTACATATTAAATTAAATATATATATAAATTTCTTAGATCCTGCTTCATACTTGGTCTAGTTATTTATGCTAAATCATTTATACTATCTACCTGTCAATAAATAATTGTCATACTGAGAAAAAGCTACACTTTTGAATTATGTCAAAAGGAAATCAAGGTTAATTCATAGGTCTGGGGCATAAGAAATAGCAAAGTGATTCTATTTATTAAGATATTGAAGACTGGGAAAGAGTTGGTATTAGGGAAACAAGTAGTTCTGTTTGTGGCATAATAAGTTACAGTTACTTATTAGACATAAAAAAAGTAAAATATGCATTATTCTTCTCAATCAGCTAAAGATACTTATATAGATTCCATTCTTCTCAGAGAAAGTTGTTAAGGAACTAAGGTAGCTTCCCATTATCCTCTTAATACTGTCTGATATTATCTGCATTTAAAATTTTTTTTTATCTTCTACAATCCCAATAAGAGATAAACTCCATCAGAGCCAGAACCTTGATTGTCGTATCTGAAAAGGATTTCATTGCATTGTGGTATATCCTTTGGGTCACAACTCAGCCTGAATATTTCCCATAAGTTTTTAATCACAATTATGCTTTGTTCACAACACTTGAAAGTTCTGATGAAATTATTCATCTGTTAAGATGATCATATGATTTTTATCTTTCATTTTATTAATGTGGTATATCACATTTGTTGATTTGATTGTGCTGAACCAGCCTTGCATCCCAGGGATAAATCTGACTTTATCATTGTGTATGATCCTTTTAATGTGCTGTTGAATTCAGTTTGTTCATATTTTGTTGAGAATTTTTATATCTCTTCATCAGGAATATTGGTCTGTAATTTTCTTTTAGTGACCTTACCTGGCTTTGGTATCAAGGTAATGCTGCCTTCATAAAATGAATTTGAAAGTGTTCCTTCCTCTTCAATATTCTGAAAAAATTTGTGAAGGATTAATGTAAATCTTTAAATGATTCTTTTCTCTTTATCTTTTGTGAATTTACTGTAGGTTTTTGTTTTGTGGTTGCTATAAAGTTTACATAAAACATCTCATAGGTATAGCAGTCTATTTTACATTGTTAGCAACTTAACTTTGATTACATACAAAAACTCTACCCTTTTACTTGCCCCTTCTTTTACATTTTTAATGTCACAATTTATCTCTTTTTATGTTAGGTACTTATTAACAAATTATAGAAGTTATAGTTATTTTTTAATACACTTTTTCTTTAATCATTATATTATGGTTAAAGGTTGACACACCATCCTAGTTCAGAATTAGAGTTTTCTGAATCTGACTTTATATTTACTTTTGCTTTTACTTTTTGTTGTTTACTTTCCTATGATTTCGTCTTACTAACTGGGATCTGTTCATTTTAGCTCTGTTTCCTTTCAGCATTTCTTGTAAGGCAGGTCTAGTGATGATAAGCTCCTTCAGTTTTTGTTTGTCTAGGAAGGTCTCTATTTCTGTTTCATATTTCAAGGATAAAGTTGCTAGATAGAGTGTTCTTGACTGGCATTTTTTTTCTTTCAGCATTTTGGATAACCATTTCACTCTGTCCTGGTCTGTAAATTTTCTGCTGAGAAATCTGCTAATAGCCTAATGTGCATTCCTTTATAGGTTACAATCTTTTTTTTTTTTTTTTCTTGCTGCTTTTAGGATTCTCATTTTTTTATTTTTAACAGTTGTATTATAATGTGTTTTGGAAAAGATCATTTTGGATTGGAATAATGAAGTGATCTATTAGCTTCCTGAACTTCAAATATAAACATCCCCAGGTTTGGAAAGTTCTCATACTTTATTTTTTTAAATAAACTTTCTGCCCTCATCTCCCTTCAATCTCTTTTTGGAACTCCCATGATTTTGACATTGATTCTTTTGATGGTGTTGCATAAATCATGTAGGCTTCTTCACATTTTTTTCATTCTTTTCTCTTTGTTCTCCTCTGTCTGGGTTATTTCTAAGTTTCTATCATCTAACTCACTCATGCTCTCTCTTGCATTCTTTATTTCATTCATTGAATTCTTCAGCTCCAGACTTTTCTGGGAGTGTTCTTTCTTATGATTTTTCTCTCTCTATTAAATTGCTCATTTTAATTGTGTATTGTTTTCTTTATTTCATTGAATTTTCTTTCTGTGTTTTCTCATAGCTCATTGAGTGTCCTATTTTGGTATCTTTATCAGGTGAATTACAGACCTCAATGTCACTGGGTTCAGTTACTGGAGGATTATTGTGAAATTCTGATGATGTCCTATTGCCTTCATTCTTCAAGTACCTTGGAGTTTTGTATTGTTGCTTTGCAGTTACCACCTCCAATGTTTACTAGCTGCCTTCAGCTGAGAGGTACTTTTTTTTGTCCTGTTGTATTTTCTATGGCAATATATATATATATATATTCCAACTGTGTGCTGAAATGTCTCCTCAGATAACCTAGACCTTTGCAAAGCCTCTCTAGTCTGTGGGTGTCTTCCCAAGTCAGCCTTCATGTGATCCCAGACCATGTCCAAAAAGAGCTGAAGCCAGTTCACAGGCTCCAGAAGCCCATTCCACAGCTTATGCCTAAGTCTGTCTGGCTATTACCCATTACACAGGTAAGTGAGACTCCTCCCAGGCCCTTTGGCATCAGGTGCTAGATCCCATAACTCCCTCAAAGGTACTTTTGTTTGTGGAGGAATGCCAAATTTTAGATCTTTCAGAGAGGGAGAAAAACAAGTTGCATATTCTGCCACCATGAATACTGACATCACTCCTCCTGCTACATTTCTTAGCTTTAGTTGGTGTAATGTTTTTAGGTTTTTTGAGAACTAAGCTGAAATCATTGATTTTCAGACTTTTTAATTCAAATATATTCACTGAATGCAATAAATGTTCATTTAGGTACTACTTTAGCAGGAACTATCCAATTTTGACATGCCATATTTATTATTATTCATTTTTAAATATTTGGATGTCCTTGTTAATTGTACATTATTTAAAGTTGTTAATTGTTTAAATTCCAGGAAGTTAGAGATTTTATATTTGTCTTTGTTCTTATTGCTTTCCAGTTTAATTCCATCACAGTCAGAAAAATTAGTTTGAATGATTTCTATCATTTGAAATTTATAGAAGCTTTTTTAAGGGCCTAATACTGTTGATTTCATGTACTCTTGATAAGAATGTCATTAATACCTTTAAGATTTTCTATAAGTTTACTGATTTTTACCTGCTTTTCTCTCACATATTGAGAAAGGGATATTAATGCCCTCTATTATGTGTGAATTTTCCAATTTCTACTTTTAGATCTTTTGCTTATTCCATTTGCTTTAAATAATGCTTGAATCCAAGCAATCTATATCATACATATTTATTCTTTTTCAATGCTGTTTGGATATTCTATACCTTTTTCATTTTATAAAAATTAGAATTTTAGAATTATTAAAAATTAGAATAAATTTGCTAAATGTTACAAAGATGTCTTCTGGGTTGATTTGAATCTATAGGCCTACTTGGTGAGAAAATCATTAAATGATTTTGAATTTTCTGATTCATATATAATTTATACCTGTATTTTGTTTCTTGAACAATATTTTCTCTGTAATTAACATCTCCTTGCTTTACTTTTTTATGTAACTATTGCTAATTTGTCTCAATACATTAACTACATGGATCCAACAATACTTGCTCAGTTATATGGCCTTCTTCACAGGCCATACATCTCTAAATATTAATGTAAACAAAGTTTAAATCTTTGTTTTAAGACACTTAATTTTCAACTTTTAAATCCAAGTTGAAAACAAGTGGTTTATACAATTTATTTAGAAACAGTTTGAAGAAGTTTTCATAATTAATTATAGAGGGGTGTACAATTAAGTACATAATGTAGTTTTTGTAATTCTCTGTTGATTTTAACTTCTTATATTTTGCACTAAAAATAATAATAAACAAAAAGTAATACAAAAAATTAAGTGGTTTATAGATATTAACTTGTTTGGCCTGTATAAAACTGTATAGGTAAGGCAATTACTATCCTCAGTTCAAGATCTAAAATATCTGCTCACTGGAAAGATTTCCATCCAAATTTTTGCCCAGGATCACACCTGAGGTGGTGGTAGTGCTGTGTTTCTGATTACTTCTACCTAATGCCAGGATGTCCCATGGAATCATCTATAAGCCAGGAGTTTTTCCCCTTCCTTAGAAAACTAAATATTTGTTACAATTCCATGGGTATGTAGATGAGCGAAATGTGGAAACACTGTAGAAATAAGTGAATTAGGTGAATAAGCCACATGAGCATATTCATAACTTGTGTTTTCAGGAACGTCTTATGTCTAATCTTGAATATACTTCCAATGAAGAAGGAATACTGCCACACACAGTTAGCTTCATGATTTGCTAGATTAGATAATATTTAAGCCATGATGAGTAGATCAGTTTGCATAGGTTCTGTTGTTCTGTAGTCAGGTGCTCAACTGATCTTAATAACAATGCAGGAGCTATTTCTCAACATGAGAATACCAAGTTTCCAAATAGGGAATAGTTATGGTATAAAATTCTAGGAGCATATTTTGTGATTCTCCTTTCAGAAATTATTTCATTCTCCACAGAGCATCCTGATCTGCCACAGACACTTTAAGCAACATTTGATCTGCTCAAGGTCAGAACTGCTTGCACCATTGCCTGAGGTTATATAAAGAATTATTCTCCTCTAAGAATTTTTCCAAAAAACACAGAAATCTTATGGGTAGATCAGTACACACAAAGTGATATGTTTAGCTTTGACCTCAGATACTGTGCTATTGTATGCACAGTGCAGCAAATTCTCTCTTTTTTTTTCTTTCATTTTAGGAATATCCTGACATGCTCAAGACTTTTGGCCCTCTAAAACTGCACTTATGGTGTAGGTCTTCAAATTTTTATGACACTTTCCCCCCAGCTTCTAACAAGTATAGATATTACTGAGACTTCTAAGGTACTTATTACTCCTTGTTCCTCTGGTCACATTGTCTTGATGTTATCAATGTAAAGGCAAGTATGAGAACACATAGAACTAATTTATAACAGAATCACACAGTTGTTGTGGACTTAATGATAAAGAATTAGATTGTGTTCCTGTCCCTTCCAGGTTGAACTAAACTGTTTCTGTTGTTCTCTGCTTATTGAGACAGAGAAAAACCAACATTAGTCAGCTCAATGGTAGTGACCACATGAAAGGATGTAGGTTGAATGGCTCCAATAAATAAGAGATACCATTGTGTGTATTACCTAATTACATTTGAGATAATATTGTTGTTTTCTCAAGATTCATCTACCTTCCTAACAGGCCATACACTTAAGTAGATTTTAATGTCAGGAGCATTCTTTTCTGACACACCTCCCAGAATTGTGAGAATATCCATAAAGTGGATGAGTTTTCATATCATCAATCCCAGAGTTTACTACAAGTTGGACTTGTGTTCAAACCTTCTGGTTATCTCTCCAGTTATGCTACCTATTACAATAACCATTCTCACTTTTATTCTGCTGGTTAGATGCTGCCACTTGGATTCTGCCAATGCCAATATATTTGCTCCTTTAATTCAGGGAACTCATTTTCCATGGCAGCTTCTCCTACTCTTATTTCCAGTCCACAAAGGATAGCTACTCCAGAGTTTTGAAAGAATATTTGTAATACCCTAATCTTAGTGCCTTGGTGAAGGTTGTGTCCTCAGTGTTCTCTCAGATGAAAAATGTTATGTTACAGAAATGTTACAGAAATTTTCTATATGCCTGTTTGAATTCCTTCCTCAACATAAGCCAAGCCACTTTTGACATCAAAATATCTTTTAGTGTGGATTGTTATTAAGCTGAAATTTCAATCAACTGAGCAGGCGTCTTAGCACTGCTGAATTCAGAATCTGTATTAACTATCTTATATCAATACCTTTATGTTAAACTATAGTTAGAACCCATAGGACCTGTTCTAGCTTCACTTAGTAGCCATTTTTGCATATATTATTAATGTATATGTCAATTTTTAGATGGACATGTATAAATTATATTTATAGGTCAAATTTATAGGTCAAAAATGGTCAAATACAATTCGTATGATTTAACCTAATAAATAAACAGAACCTTATTTTATTTTGAGGAGAATTTAGTGTTGTTCTCTTGGGTATTCTTAGATCTAACTATATTTATGTATGAAGAAGGAATGGGAACAGCATGAGGATAACTCTTTTGTAAGGTCACTCCCTCAAGTAGTGGTAATTATAGGGTTTCCAGGCAAGGCAGGTACAACCTTGTCAAATAGTAGATGAAAGGCTGCTTATGCTGACAATGGTGTTGAGTATTCATCGTCAACTGAATCCACTCCTATATGACTGAAAGAAATGTCCTACCTCTGCAACTCCAGTGATTGGAGTTCTACTATTTCCAAATCTGTGCCCAGATTTTTACATACAACACCTGGAAATACCTGTGAGTTAAATTGATGCTTTAATTCAGCAATTCATGCATCAGATCTGTGATGATTTTAAGTATGTTACCCCTGTGGCTAACATAAAAGAAATGATTTCAGGAGAGTCATAAAATCTCCTTAGTCCTTCATCATGTTTTAAACTAGGTTTTAAAGCTCTGAGCTTATCTCTGTTTTCCTTGAACTTCTCCAATTCAAATAGAAACTGCCAATCCACCCC
This sequence comes from Pseudorca crassidens, assembly GCF_039906515.1. Taxonomy (NCBI): domain Eukaryota; kingdom Metazoa; phylum Chordata; class Mammalia; order Artiodactyla; family Delphinidae; genus Pseudorca; species Pseudorca crassidens. Next base: position 92,048,006 of record NC_090297.1, read on the forward strand.
CACCTTCCTTGCATTTTTTATTTGCAACAAAATGGCCAACGCATTAGTATTTCATTCCAGGTGACCATAAGCAATAATTTAAGTATTTTTCTTTTGCATTCCATGAATTACCAATGTCCCATTTTCAGTGATAATTAGTCTCACTGAAAACCCAACAATGTCAGATAACTAATCTCTGTTTCCCATCTTTGAGCACATATTTTAGTCACAACCACTTCTAGTAGAGAATAGATTGCTGTTGAAGAGACATGAAAGGAGCAGAGATTATTTTACGTATTTCAGCATAAAGTAATTTAAAACAGGGAAATAGATGCTTACAAAATTATTGGAAGTTCTAAAGGAGTTGGCTCCAGACTGGAGTTTCTCAAATGATTGGCAGAAAACAAGAGAATAGACCCCTGTTAGAATCATGATCTCTGCCACGTTATGAATGTAGAGGATCAGGAGGTCATTGCTGGAATTACCGGGGTCAGGCATGCACACATAACCTGAAATTCAGGGATTCAGGATGAGAGGATTAGTGCCAGAACTTCCACAACATTATGGACACAAGAAAGTGAAATCCAACAGCTTTTAGTCCTGCAATCAACTTCCAATATTCATGGAGTGACTCAGCTATAACATCCATGATGTTACTCAGTAACCGTATGGAGCAGGAAGTTGGCCTCTACTACTGTCTTTCAAATTTTATACAACAAATCTGTGTAACTTATCCACATTTAGAACCTAACATCAAGGAAGACTAAAAGAAATGTCCTATCTGCAACACAGGAAATAAAAACTTGAAAGAAATTGTCAATCAGTTGTACTCAGTTCAACTTAAAGGACAATGTATTGAATGGATCATACACAGAATTGTTAAATTACAAAAATAATGACTATCCTTGGAACAGAAAAGACTGTGAGCTAGTATCTAAATCCTTCAGATAATGAAAAGAATTAACCTTACTGGTATCATTAATCAAACACATGAATTATTTTTTAGAATGGAGGGTGACAAATTATAGCTAGTGGCCTGTTTTTGTGAGGTACATGATCTAAAATGATTTTTACATTTTTACAGTGTTGAAAAAATATATAAAGAAGATGACAGAGATCCTATGTAGCTTGAAAAGTCAAAAATATTTATTATCTGGCCCTTTCCCAAAAAATTGTTTGTTGACCCCTGTGTTAGATTGAGAACAAATAAATCAGAAAGCACGTAATTCATTAGAATTTATTATCTATGAAGGAACAGATTTTGTCTGCCTTTCCTATACACTACTCATTCCTAGCATGGTGCCTCTTACCCAGTACATAGTTAAGTAAGTGTTTATTGAATATAATTTACAACACTACCAATCTTTAGTAGATTTTAGCATTGTCTTTGTGTATTGTCTTTGTATACACACAAACATTTTCATTCAGATACACAACATAAGCAATATATTATGCTAGATTGGCATTTCAAAGTGGTGCATTGACTTGTATCCAACCATTTATAAAATCAAGTCTGTTTTGATAAGAACTTTATCAGCACTCAGTTTTGATCCAATTTTGATCTCTTCCTACTCTGATTATCTCAAGTAATATATTCCATGTTATTGAAACCTATTAATAATCCCACTTTAATGATGACTTATCCACAGCTCTGTATGCATTAAAAATGAAACAAAAACAAAAGAAAAACAACAATGAAACTCTATAAGAAATACATTTGCTATTGTAACACCCCAGGGCTCATGTGTAGAGTAAATTCCTTTTACCAGAGACACAGCAAATAATTACTTTAATTGGGAATATAATGTGCACTGATACCAGTTTTATTTTCTTTTGAACTTATGTTCCTTTTGAACACCTGAATTAACATATCTATGTTTTTGAGAATATCTTTCTCCATATGACAACATTGTTATACTGTCCAGTACTAATATTTCAGATTTTATATTTACAATTCACAGTTTGCATAATATAAAAGAAACTCCCTAAATTTACATTTGAAAATGTTCAAATGAATACAAAGAAGGATATAATAAGTTCAAAAAGCAGGAGGAGCATTCTAATATTGGAATAAGTGAGCATGACATAAAATTCAAATAAATTGTAAATGATGAAAGGAGAAGAATTATGTCCTACAAGCTGTTTTGTTTCTAGATATGTTATTGAAATTTCAAATGGACTTTCTAATGACAACATAATTTTATTTTAAATATTTTGCCAATTCAGAGATGAGTATGATATTTGGGTGCTTGCTTCTAGAGTGAATTTTATGAAGTAATTTATCTGAGCAGAAGCTTTGTAACACTGAGGTTATAAATTTTTTAATCTTGAAAAGTAAAACTACAATTGTAGTCAACTGGCAGATAAATTAAAAATCATATTTTTCCTGAAAAGCAGATTGAAGAGTCACAATATCTATTTTCTGAAAACAATGTCTATTTTAAATATCTTCTGTTTTCTTAAATAGATTTCTATTTACATTTAATGCCACATTTGTATTAAATTAACACATAATATTATATTTGTAAATCCAAGACATTCAAGATGTTAGTATAATTTTAAAAGATGAAACTAGGGTAAAAGTTCTCAAAATCTACCTAAACTAGTTAGAAAAATGCAATGTATTTAATATTTCTCTACCATAGGCAAACTATTTTGAAGATATTTCTCACAATTTATTTCTTTCTAAACTTGATATTCTATAATTTCATATAAATGTATGCTTCCCTTAAACACTCTAAATCTAGTATTTGATATTAAGGTAACAAGGTAAAGTTTGAACTATAGTATTCAGCTTTTGAGATGTTCATCCATAAGTCAACAACAAGTTTTGGCTATTTTTCTGGATTTCAGGAATTTTTTGCTTTTAATTTACAAGTGTTTGTTCCCATTTGTAATAAATTGTGCCTACTGTCCACCTCTAGCCATAATAACTTAGACAAGAAAGTTTCTTTCATGCAAGATTTGGAATTAGTAGCTGTGGATTACTTCCTTTGTATAGTCTAAATTTTTACATGTAAAGTTGGATGCAGTGATTATTATTTCTTGTGGACTGAGGGTCAACATAAGTGATTCACAAAGAGCAACAGCAAATGCACAAAGAGAAGCAGAGATGTTGCTGGAGCTTTAATATTAACCTGTGTTCTTACTTTTGGTTTCTGTGAAACCAAATTTTCTTTATATAAAGCTTTCTCTAATTTATTGCATTTTCAGTTATTTTCCCTCAGATTGGTTTTTGTTGTCTGCAGCAAAAAAAGTCATAATTAATGAAAGAACTCTATTCTCTGCATTTTCCTAATAATTCTGTCAGCAGTTCTCCTAATCAAAAGTTCAAATTTATTAACTTGGAATTAAAATTCAATATAATCTTGGCTTTTAAAAATCTTATAAAAACTATATGCTTCAGGTTTAAAAAGTTTTCTGTTCTTTGTATATATTTTTATTAATAGATTCACAAATATTTATGAACTACTACTGTAAAAAGTCACTTTTATAAGTATCATATACTCATATTTTCCTCTCTTGTATTTTCCTTGTTTTTTGAGTTAAAAATAATTTCTTGCTTTTCTGAATAATCATACCTTATTATTTGTAATTCTAATAAAATAACATTTTAACTTATAATAATATGATTAATATATATGACCAAACTCTTCTTCTAGACTATATTATCTGTTCATACATCTTATAGATTAAAATATTATAATACACAGATATTTTCTGTAGGAATGTGGGTTACCAAACATTTGCCTCTCTATTTTTGTTTTTATTATTATCTCTAATATGAGTAATTTCTATTTTATAAACTCCAAGTTCCTGGCTCCATGGTTATAGTTGCCCATGTCAGAGGTGTAATTTTATTCTTTGGCTGCCTTCTTGATTTCTGCAATAGTAATGCATTTTGGCCCATGATCTTCTTATTTCATGACTCTCTCTGTATAAGCTAAGCACTGAAAGCTTCATTGCTTTCTGATATTTATTTTAAACAATTATGATAATATCAACCTAATCCTTGATAGTCTATCAATCATTAATTTTATAATATTTCTAAACTTCTCAACACTCAAAACATCTATAGTTTTATTCACCACTTCTTTGTTAATGACATATATGTGTACATATATATGTATATATACGTATAATTTTGTTTTTCGTTTAACCTTCTGTATTCCCATTTGCTTCATACATTCTTTGGCTGTCCAATTGGTACATTGAAGTACCCAGGTATTCTTACTGTTGCTCCTTGTTGATCTGCAATGATCACTCTCCATATTCCATTTTGCACTTTCTTTTCAATTTACTATATAAATATTTTTCAAAATAATCTCATAAAGGAGCAGTATTGATCATGTCATTCTCCACTCAAAAACCACCAGCAAATTTGTTTTCCAAGGAATTATATTCTCCTAACTTAATTTGCTTTTAGTAGTTTTGAAGTGTTTTCTATTTGATTTTCATCACAATTGACCTTACAGTTTCCTATTTCATCACCTCCCACACATGCTCCTTGCTTTATCCTTAATTTAATATTTGTATACTCCCTTGACTTTAAAGTCTTGTTGTGAAAATGAGATACATTTATACAAATGAAATGACAAAGATGCCATACTTTAATTTATACTGAAGTATGAAATTAGTAGTATAATTTGTAACATAGCCTTGTGGAATAGTGAGCACATTTTTCATGGTTGATTTGGGAGATGCGCAGAAAGTAAAAGGAAGGAGATGGCATTCCAGGTATAGGAAAAGATGGAAGAAGCATGGTTAGGTGAGGTGTTTATAGTCTTTCCAAGAATAACATATAGAACAGACTGAATAACAATAGCAGCAACAAAGGATTTCATTTTGGTGACTAATGGGAGGCACAAATGTAGAATAAGGGTGGTTTTAGATTAGTAATTACTTGATCTATCATGTCACAAAATTTAGATTTTATACCTTTTAAGGGAGTGACATGATAAAAGGGGTTAACCAGACTTATCTGAAAAGGACACATTTGCCCTATGATTTTTTTTTTTTTTTTTTTTTTTTGCGGTATGCAGGCCTCTCACTGTTGTGGCCTCTCACTGTTGTGGCCTCTCCCGTTGCGGAGCACAGGCTTCGGACGCACAGGCTCAGCGGCCATGGCTCATGGGCCCAGCCGCTCTGCGGCATGTGGGATCTTCCCGGACCGGGGCACGTACCCGCGTCCCCTGCATCGGCAGGCGGACTCTCAACCACTGTGCCACCAGGGAAGCCCTGTCATTTTTTTTTAAGATGTGTAAAAATGAGAAATTCTAAGGAATAAACATAGGACTGAACTATTGTCACCAACCCTCTTGAGTTTGTCCCCAGCAAGGGTTCTTCTGTCCCGTGTTACTCTCGCCAATAGAAGGAGGCCAAGTTCGGTTCAGAAGCAAAGGAAAGCTTTATTCTTTGATCAGAGAATAGAGAGGTGCTGGCATGCACTCTAGATACTCTCTCTCCTGAAAGGCTGTGGGCGGGGCTGTCTTTATAGGGTTCTTCAGAGGGGAGGGAGTGGAGTTCTCAAGGGTCTTGCGCAGCCACAGCCTTGCTGCTCAGGCTCCAGATGGCAGTTCCCAGGGCAACGTCTTTGCACACCGCCCACCGCCGCCATCTTGAATTGAGGTTTCTGCTGAGCTGAAGTGTCGGTGTCGGGTGCAGCCATGTCACACTAGGAACTCTGGTCAGAAGAGCAAGGTGCAAGGCCTCTGCGTGTGGCACCCTATGAGCAACTGAAACTAGACTAAGCACAAAGGAAAAAAAGGTTAGACATTATTACCCAGATTTTATTTTTATACCCTGGAAGTTGTTGATGGGCTTTGCCGGTGACATTATCAATTCATGTTGTTAAATAAAACAATTGGAGGAGAGAAATTCAAGCAGTTGAGAGGCTAGATTCATAGACGCACACAATGAAACGCTACAATGGAAAAGCTACCATCTGTAGGTCTACTTAAATGCCAATCATTCGTCCTCTCCTCATGGAATAGGATCTTAGCACAGCTTTTCTACGTAAATGTTCCCTGCTTGCTTATGATTTTAGTGATGAGCTGTTCCCAATCATCATAAATAACCTCTTATGTGAAGGATTTAAAAAACAAAAAATAAGACTCTACATTCTTAAATCAAAGAAAAAAATGGAATTCTACTCTGTAGATTCATAGTGAGTCACACAACATACCCTATATCTTTCTGTTCTGGTTTTGATAAAATAATTCACACTGCCTGTCAACCCATGAGTAATCCATAAAATAACACATTTTAGTGTTTTGTGCAGGAGGGTATTTAATACATAAGGAGAAAGGCTGTTCTTCTATTTAGTAGTCCAGTCAGGAAGTTATGTGTGTGTTTTAATCTTTCCTTTGCATAAATAACACTGTTACTTTTCATTCAGATTGCATTGCCTCTAATTCTGCTTCCTCCTCAAGAATTCCTTTTCTGCTTGTTATTTACATCTTTCAAATGTTTGCAGATTATTTTCATATTCCTTTAGCCCAGCTATAAATATTATGCTGCTTTACTCTCCACCCATAAATCAGTCTTCCCTTGTCATTATTCAGTTTTTTTTTTTTTTCCGGACTCTTTCCAGCATTACTACATATGCCTGATATTGAAGTGCCCCAGAATTAACACAATATTGCAACTGCAGTCTCACCAATAACAATATCAACTTCCTTTCTTAGTACAGGATGTCTCTTCATTTTGTATTTACTGTTATATTCATGGATTTTGTTTCTTTTGTTGACTGTGCTATATCACTTTTCTTTACGAAATGTGTTAATTTATCTGTCTTTTATATTTCATTATTTCTAATATCCATGGATTAATCACGATAGTCTAAAATCCATGATTTTATCTTGTATTTGATTGTAATTTTATTTTCTCTAGAAATTCTGTAAAGTCACATGAGCATCACATTATTACACTATTCATCCCCTCATTTAGGATAATTTGTAAAGGTGTTAATAAAGGAGAGCTAAAATCTAATGACTGAAGGGAAGCTAATTACCCACAGGTAAACTCTCTGCAATATTTGTCATTAATCTAATGACCACTTTTTCATTCAATATTTAAACTAAAAAGAAATGTTTATATTCTGACAAATTAGATTATGTGGAAGAAGCATTTAATGAAATATATTTTTAATCCAAAATATGGTCTGAATGATCTCACAGAGTATGTGTCCCAGTGAAATAGAAAATTTCTAAACACTTTGAAAATATTATATAGTTTTCAGTTGGCGCTGTGACGCTATGTCCTTGATTCCCAAAATACTATCCATATTATACTATTATTATTATGTATTAAAAATACAACTCTCTGTATTTCCATGTAGAAGCCTGGAAAGGAAGTTACTAACTCTCTGTGTAAAAATTTTCCTCATGAATTTTTTAGACTTAAAGTATGGTTGGAGGTGTATCATGCACATGGAGATACTGAGAATGTATAAATTGGAAACAGACAGAATATACAAAGGCAGAGAGGCCTAAAAGAATACATTCTGAACACTTTAATTTTGGCTGATGACAAGTTTTGGGAAAAAGGAGAAAGTGGCTTCACTTGAAAGACAGGTGAATGGATGTTCTTGGTTCCTACCCCAAATCCAATGCCTCCACTAATTTTATCTAGGTGCCCACTCCTCTAACGTGTTATTGAGTTGAAGATGATCTCATATCCAGCTTGAGATTATTTCTAATTAGCCATAGCCAACATCAGCAATCTCAACATATGTGAGAGAAATTGAACAAAACCCAAAATTCGCTTTTGAAAAGAAAAACTTTCAGCAAACTAGGAGAAAAGGGTTTCTTCAGCCTGATGTAAGCACCTATTGATCAACTCTACAGCTACCATCATAATTAATAGCAAACGACTGAATGTTTTCCCCATAAAATCAGGAAAAAGACAAGTATATCTCACTCATACTTCTATTTAATATTGTGCTGGAGGTTTTAATAAATGTAATAAGATATGCAAAAAAGGTATCCAGATTGGAAAGGAAGTAAAACTATCTTAATTTGCAGACAACAGGATCATCAATGTAGAAAATCTGATAGATTTACAAAACTGTTACTAGAACTAATATATGAGTATAGGAAGGTTGCAGTATGTAATATCAATATAAAAAACCCTCTGAAATTAAAAATCCTGAAATTAAAATAAAAATAACATCTATAATAATTTAATATATATGTCTTGAAGAAAATGTGTGAGACCTACAAAATGAGAACTTAAAACTTTGCTCATCATTGTTAAACAATTAAAGAAGCCTTAAATAAAAGGAGAGAGGTACCTTGGTCATGTCTCAGAAGTCTGAATATTATGAAGAGGTCAAAACTATCTAAGATAAATTAAATAAAATATTAAAATCTCAGCAGGCTTTTTATAGAAATTGACAGAGTGCTTAATTCATTCATAAATTCTAATGAGCTAGAATTGGCAAAATAACTTTCAAAAAATAAGGACAAAGTCAAAGGGCTAACCTGATTTTAAAACTTATTATAAATATACAAAATTATGACAGTGTGTTTTTACATCAACATATACAAGTAGATCAATGAAAAAAGATTAGAATGTCTAGAAACAGACTGACACATATGGACAACTAATTTTTTTTGTAAGAGCTTTATTAAGATATTCACAAATTCACATACCATACAATTCACGCACTTAAAATGTACAATTCAAAGATATTTAGTATGTTCGCAAAGTGCAACCATAACTACAATCAAATTTAAAACATTTTTTTCACCTCTAAATGAAAGCTCATACCCTTTAGCTATCACCTCCCAACGCCCCAATCTTCCCCAGCCCTAAGTAAACACTAGTCTACTTTATATATTTGCCTATCCTTGTCATTTTATAAAATATGTGATCTTGGGTATCTGCCTTCTTTCACTTAACATGTTTTAAAGGTTCATACAAGTTATAGCATGTATCAGGACATTGATATTTATATGGATAAATGATATTGTGTTGTAAGGGTATACCACAATTGTATTTAACCATTCATCAGTTGATAAACATTTAGGTTGTTTCCACCCTTTGGCTATTATGAATAATGCTGCTATCAACATTCGTGTACAAGTTATCATATACACATTTATTTTCATTGCTCTTGGATAAAATTTGAGTAACTTCCAGATTATTTTCCAAAGCATCTGTACCATTTCTCATTCCCACCAACAATCTGTGATGGTTCTGATTTTACCACATCCACATCCTTGTCAACACTTGTTATTATTTGACATTTTGATTATCATAGTTCTACTCAGTGTAAAGTGGAATACTGCTGCGGTTTTGATTTGCATTTCCTTGATGACTAATGATATCAAGCCTCTCTTCATGTGCTCAGTAGCCATTTATATATCTTTGTTGAGAAATGTTTATTCATAACCTTGGCATGTTTTTAATCATGTTATGTGTATTTTTACAAGAGTTCTTTATATGTTCTTATCAGTTATATAATTTACAAATATTTTCCGCCATTCTTTGGGTTGTCTTTTTACTTTCTTGACAATGTCCTTTGCTGCATAAAAGTTTTTACTTTTGATGAACGATAATCTATTTTTTTCTTTCCTTTCTTGTGTTTTTGATGTCATATCTAATGACCCACTGCCAAATTATGGTCACAAATATTTACCCCTAGGTTTTCTTCTACAAGTTTTATAGTCTGAGACTTTACATTTAGGTCTTTGATCCACTTTAAGGTAATTTTTGTACATGATATGAAGTAAGGTGTCAACTTCCTTCTTTTGCATGTGGATATCCAGTTGTCTTAGCATCATGTGTTGAAAAGACTATTCTGTCTCAACTGACTGGTCTTGATACCTTGGTCAAAAATCAGTTGATCAAACATGTATGGATTTATTTCTATTCCATTGATCTACATATCTATCCATATGCCTGTATGACATTAATTACTGTAACTTTGTAGTAACTTTTGAAATCAGGAAATGTAACTTCTAATTTGTTCATCTTTTTCAAAATTGTTTTGACTTGTTGTTGTTGTTGTTTTGAGCTTTCATATGAATTTAAGGACGTGCATATCAATTTCTACAAAGAAGGCAGCTATGATTCTGATTAAGATTGTGCTGAATGTATAGATTAGATCAGTTCAGGTCATATTGCCATCTTGTCACTATTAAGTCTTCTGATCCATAAATATGCAATGTCTTTCCATTTGTTTAGATCTTCTTTAATATCTTTCCTCAATGTTTTATATTTTTCAGAATTTTTTTTTTTAAAGGAGTAAAGCTGTGGTTTTCTTTTTGAAGATGTTGGGGGTAGGAGTTTATTAATTTATTTATTTATTTTTGCTGTGTTGGGTCTTAGTTTCTGTGCAAGGGCTTTCTCTAGTTGTGGCAAGCGGGGGCCACTCTTCATCTCAGTGTGCGGGCCTCTCACTATCGAGGCCTCTCTTGTTGCAGAGCACAGGCTCCAGACGCACAGGCTCAGTAGTTGTGGCTCACAGGCCTAGTTGCTCCGCAGTATGTGGGATCCTCCCAGACCAGGGCTGGAACCCGTGTCCCCTGCATTCTCAACCACTGCACCACCAGGGAAGCCCTGTATTTTTCAGAATTTAGATTTTGTTCTTCTTTTGTTAAATGTATTCCTAAATATTTTATTCTTTTGGATGCTATTATAAATGGTATTAATTTCTTAATTTCCTTTTTGGCTTGTTATTTCTGTTTTAATAGAAACACAACTAATTTTTGTGTTTTTATGTTGTATCCTGAACTTTGCTGAAATTTTTTAGCTCTAAATATGTGTGTGTGTGTCTGTGTGTGTGTGAGTGTGTGTGTGTGAATTGTTTAGGTTTTTCTATATATAAAATTATGTCACCTGCAAATGGGGATATTTTAACTTTATTGTTTCCAATTTGGATGCTTTTTATTTCTTTTTCTTGCTTAATTGCTCCAGCTAGAAGTTCCAATACAAGGCTGAATATAAGTGCCCCACTGAGCATCCTTGTCACATTACTGATCTTAGGTTAAGATATTCAGCATCACATAATTCAGTAAGATATTAGCTGTGGGGTTTTCATAAATGTACTTACTGAGTTGAGGAGATTCCCTTTAATTCTTAGTTTGTTAAGGATTTTTAATCAAGAAAGGGTATTGAATTTTTTTCAAATGTGTTTTCTACATCAATTAAGATAATCACGTGTAGGGTTTTTTTTCCCCTTCATTCTAGAGAGAGAGAGAGAGAGAGAGAGAGAGTATTGACCCATCCTTCCATTCTTGGGATAAATCCCATTTGGTCATTATATATAATCATTTTAATATAATGTTTGATCAGTTGGTTATTTTGTTGAGGATTTTTGCTTGTATATTTATGAGGAATATTGATTTACAGTTTTCTCAGAATTTTGTTCGTTTTGTTTCAGGGTAATGCTGGTCTTATAGAATGAATTTGAAGTGGTCCTTCTTCATTTATTTTTTGGAAGAATTTGAAAACGATCACTATTAATTTTCTTTAAGTGTTTAGTAGAATTTGTTAGTACACTTATGTGGATCTGAACTTTCCTTTGCTGTTTTTTGAGTGCAGATGTTTTTACTTGGATATGTCTGTTAAGATTTTCTATTTTTCTTGAGTTAGTTTGGTAATTGTATTTTTCTAGGAATATGTTAATTTCATCTAAGTTAATTTGTTGTCATCCAATTGATCATAGTTTTCTCATATAACCCTATTTATATCTGTAATAGTAATGTTTCCAATTTTTTCCCTGATTTTAGTAATTTGAGTATTCTCTCTTTTTTTAAATCAATCTTCCTAAGTTTGTCAATTTGGGGGTTTTTCAAAGGGCCAATTTTTATTTCATTACTGCTATTGTTTTTCTATTCTCTATTTCATTTACCTCTGCTCTAATCTTTATCAGTTCCTTTTTTCCATTCACCTTGGATTTAATTTGGTCTTCTCTTTCTAATTATTTATGATTTAAATTTAGCTTATTGATTTGAAATCTTTATTCATTTTAAATGTAAGCCTTTCCAGCTATAAATTTCCTCTGAGGACAGTTTTCACTACATCTCATACATTTTGGCATGTTGTGTCTTCATTTTCATTTATTTCAAAGTATTTTCTAATTTTTCTTTTAATTTCCCCTTTGATCCATTTGTTTTTAAACATGTTTTATTTGTACGTCATTGTAAATTTTCCACTTCTTCTGGTCTTGGTTTCTAGTTTCATTCTGTCATAGTCAGAAAATATACTTTGTATGATTTAAATCCTTTTAAACTCACTGAGACATGCTTGTGACCTAACATATGATCTAAGCTGGAGATTGTTACATGTAAACTTGAGAAAATGTGTATTCTTGAGTGAAGTGTTCTACATATGTCTGCTAGGCCTATTTGGTTTCTAATGTTATCTAAGAGTTCTGTTTCCTTATTGATCTTCTGTCTTATTCTATCCATTATTGAGGATGAGACATAGAAGTTTCCAATAATTATTGTAGAACCGTCTATTTCTCACTTCAATCCTGTCAGTTTTTGCTTCATATATTTTGGGGCTCTATTTGCAGGTGTGTAACGTGTTGATAATTGTTACATCTTCTAATGAATTGGCCCTTTCTCTATGTATAATGTACTTCTTTGTATCTTATAGTAATTTTTTACTTATATTCTATTTTGTCTTATATTTGTATACCACCCCAGCTCTCTCTGTGCTACTATTTTCATGAAAGGTTTTTATGTCCATCTTTCAATTTCAACCTATATGTGTCTAAAGTTAGTCTCTTGTAGACAGCATGTAGGTGGACAATGCTCTTTTAAAATCCATTCTGCCTCTCTATGCTTTTTGATTAAGGCATTTAATTCCATTTATATTTAGAGTAATTACACATAAGGAAGGATTTACTTCTGTCATTTTTCTATTTGTTTTCTAATATCATATCTTTTTTGATCCTCAAATTCTCTTTACTTCCCTTCTTTTGTGTTTGATTATATGTTGTAGTGTGCCATTTTTGTTCCTTTTTTATTTCCTTTTCTGTATATTTTTTGGGTATTTTATTAGTAGTTGTGCTAAGGATTTCAATTAGACTTTTGAACTTATAACAACTGTATATGTGTGTGTGAGTGCATATAGGTGTGTGTGTGTGTGTGTGTATGTGTGTGTGTGTATACACATATATGTTTATATATAGCATCTAACTAATAAGGGGACTGTAAAGATATATATACACACATATACATAATAAATAAATAGTACATTAAGTTTACTCTGTAGTTCTGTATAGTGTAGTAAAAGTGGAGGAAGCACAAAAATCCTATTTAAGCACAGATAGAGCCGTATCATGCTTTAGGGATTATAATACGCTTTCATGCCTTATAGATTAAGTAACCCATTCAACTATTTCATAAGATAAATATACTTTTGTTGTGTTGTTTTATAGTTAAGATAATTGATGCAAAGAGCTTAAAGTTTTACAGGCAGTAAGTGATGACGCTGAATTTAAAATACAGGTCTCAAGGAGAGACCTTCAAGATGGTGTAGGAGTAAGATGTGGAGATCACCTTCCTCCCCACAAATACATCAGAAATACATCTACATGAGGAACAACTTCTACAGAACACCTACTGAACGCTGGCAGAAGACCTCAGACTTCCCAAAAGGCAAGAAAATCTCCATGTACCTGGGTAGAGCAAAAGAAAAAAGAAAAAACAGACAAAAGAATAGGGATGGAACCTGCACCTCTGGGAGGCAGCTGTGAAGGAGGAAAAGTTTCCACACACTAGAAAGCCCCTTCACTGGTGGAGATGGAGGGTGGGTGGGGGTGGGAAGCTTCAGAGCCACAGAGGAGAGCGCAGCAACAGGGGTGCAGAGGGCAAAGTGGAGATATTCCAGCACAGAGGATCGGTGCCGACCAGCACTCACCAGCATGAGAGGCTTGTCTGCTCACCCGCCGGAATGGGTGGGGGCTGGGAACTGAGGCTCTGACTTGGGAGGTCAAATCCCGGGGAGAGGACTGGGGTTGGCTAAGTGAACACAGCCTAAAGGGGGCTAATACACCACAGCTAGCAGGAAGGAAGTCCAGAAAAAATTCTGGACCTGCCTAAGAGGCAAGAGACCATTGTTTTGGGGGGCACAAGGAGAGGGGATTGAGAGCATGGCCTAAATGAGCTCCAGAGATGGGTGCAAGCTGCGAATATTAGCGCAGACAACAGAGACGGGCATGAGATGCTAAGGCTGCTGCTGCAGCCACCAAGAAGCCTGTGTGCAAGCACAGGACACTATCCACACTTCCTCTCCCAGGAGCCTGTGCAGCCCGCCACTGCCAGAGTCGCATAATCCAGGGACAACTTCCTGAGGAGAACACACGGCATGCCTCAGGATGTTGCAATGTCATTCCGGCCTCTGCTGCGGCAGGCTTACCCTGCATTCTGTACTGCTCCCTACCCCGAGCCTGAGTGAGTCAGAGCCCCCTAATCAGCTGCTACTTTAACCCCATCCTGTCTGAGTGAAGAACAGATGACAGAGAGCAACGTACATACAGAGGCAGGGCCAAATCCAAAGCTGAACCCCAGGAGCTGTGTGAACAAAGAAGACAAAGGGAAATTTCTCCCAGCAGCCTCAGGAGCAGTGGATTAAATCCCCACAGTCAACTTAAGGTACCCTGCATTTGTGGAATACCTGAATAGACAATGAATCATCCCAAAATTGAGGAGGTGGACTTTGGGAGCAACTGTAGACTTGGGGTTTGCTTTCTGCATCTAATTTGTTTCTGGTTTTATGTTTATCTTAGTTTAGTGTTTAGAGTTTATTATCATTGGTAGATTTGTTTATTGATTTGGTTGCTCTCTTATATTATATATATATATATATATACATATATATATATATTTTTCCTTTTTTCTTTCTCTGTGAGTGTGTATCTTTGTGTGATTTTGTCTGTATAGCTTTGCTTTTATCCTTTGTCCTAGGGTTCGGTTGGTCCTTTTTTCTTTTTTTCTTTTTTTTTTGAACAGTTTTTAGTGCTTGTTATCATTGGAGGATTTGCTTTTTGGTTTGGTTGCTTTTTTTCTTTCTTTTTTTTCTTATTTTTTTATAACATTTTAATTTCTTTTCTTCTTAATAATTTTTCAAAATTTTTATTTTAAAAACTTTTTTCCCTCTTTCTTTCTTCCTTCCTCTCTTTCTTTCTTTCTTTTCTTTCTTTTTTCTCCATTTTCTTCTGAGCAGTGGGACTGACAGGTTGTTGGTGCTCCAGCCAGGTGTCAGGCCTATGCCTCTGAGGTGGGAGAGCCGAGTTCAAGACATTTGTCCACCAGAGACCTCCTGGCTTCATGTAATATCAAACATCAAAAGCTCTCCCAGAGATCTCCATCTCAATGCTAAGACCCAGCTCCACTCAACAACCAGCAAGCTACAGTGCTGGACACCCTATGGCAAACAACTAGCAAAACAGGAACACAACACCACCAATCAGGAGAGAGACTGCCTATAAGCATAATAAGGTCACAGACACCCCAAAACACACCAGCGGATTCGGTCCTGCCCACAAGAAAGACAGGATGCAGCCTCATCCACCAACACAGTCATCAGTACCCTCCATCAGGAAGCCTACACAACCCACTGACCAAAACTTAGCCACTGAAGGCAGACACTAAAAACAATGGGAACTATAAACCTGCAGCCTGTGAAAAGGAGACACCAAGGACAGTAAGGTAAGCAAAATAAGAATACAGAGAAACACACAGCAGATGAAGGAGCAAGGTAAAAACCCACCAGACCTAACAAATGAATAGGAAATAGGCAGTCTAGCTGAAAAAGAATTCAGGGTAATGATAGTAAAGATGATCCTAAATCTTAGAAATAGAATGGAGAAAACAAAAGAAACAATTAACAAGGACTTAGAAGAACTAAAGAGCAAACAAACAATGATGAACAACAAAATAAATGAAATTAAAAATTCTCTAGAAGGAGTCAATAGCAGAATAACTGAGGCATAAGAACTGATAAGTGACCTGGAAGATAAAATAGTGGAGATAACTACCACAGAGCAGAATAAAGAAAAAAGAATGAAAAGAATTGAGGGCAGTCTCAGAGACTTCTGGGACAACATTATACACACCAACATTTGAATTATAGAGGTCCCAGAAAAAGAGAAAAAGAAAAGGATTGAGAAAATATTTGAGAGTTTATAGTTGAAAACTTCTCTACCATTGGAAAGGAGATAGTCAATCAAATTCAGGAAGCACAGAAAGTCCCATACAGGATAAAACAATGAAGAAACAGATGAAGACACATATTAATCAAACTATCAAACATTAAATACAAAGAAAAAATATTAAAAGGAGGAAAGGAAAAGCAACAAATAACATACAAGGGAATCCCCATAAGGTTAACAGCTGATCTTTCAGCAGAAACTCTGCAAGCCAGAAGGCAGTGGCACAACATATTTAAAGTGATGAAAGGGAACCAACTACAACCAAGATTACTCTACCCAGCAAGGATCTCATTCAGATTTGATGAAGAAATTAAAACCTTTAAAGTAAAGCAAAACCTAAGATAATTCAACACCACCAAACGAGCTTTACAACAAATGCTAAAGGAACTTCTCTAGGCAGGAAACACAAGAGAAGGAAAAGACCTACAAAAACCCAAAACATTAAGAAAATGGTAATAGGAACATACATATCAATAATTACCTTAAATGTAAATAGATTAAATGCTCCAACCAAAAGACATAGACTGGCTGAATGGATACAAAAACAAGACCCATATATATGCTATCTGCAAGAGACCCACTTCAGACCTAGGGACACATATAGACTGAAAGTTAGGGGATGGAAAAAAATATTCCATGCAAATGGAAATCAAAAGAAAGCTGGAATAGCAATTCTCATATTAGAAAAAATAGACTTTAAAATAAAGACTACTACAAGAGACAAAGAAGGACACTACATAATGATCAAGGGATCAATCCAAGAAGAATATATAACAATTTTAAGTATTTATGAACCCAACATAGGAGCACCTCAATACATAAGGCAAATGCTAACAGCCATAGAAGGGGAACTCAACATTAACACAATCATAGTAGGGGACTTTAACACCCTACTTTCTCCAATGGACATATCATCCAAAATGAAAATAAATAAACACAAGCTTTATATGATACATTAAACAAGATGGAGTTAATTGATATTTATAGGACATTCCATCCAAAAACCACAGAATACACTTGCTTCTCAAGTGCTCATGGAACATTCTCCAGGATAGATCATATCTTGGGTCACAAATCAAGCCATGGTAAATTGAAGAAAATTGAAATCATATCAAGTATCTTTTCTGACCACAATGCTATGAGACTAGATATCACTTACAGGAAAATATAAGTAAAAAATGCAAACACATGGAGGTTAAACAATACACTACTTAATAGCCAAGTGATCACTGAAGAAATCAAAGAGGAAATAAAAAAATACCTAGAAACAAATGACAATGAAAACACGATGACCCAAAACCTATGGGATACAGCAAAAGCAGTTCAAAAAGGGAAGTTTATAGGAGTACAGTCCTACTTCAGTAAATAGAAAACATGTCAAATAAACAACCTGAACTTACACCTAAAGCAATTAGAGAAAGAAGAACAATAAAACCCCAAAGTTAGCAGAAGGAAAGAAATCATAAAGATCAGAGCAGAAATAAATGATATAGAAACAAAGAAAACAATAGCAAAGATCAATAAAACTAAAAGCTGATTCTTTGAGAAGATAAACAAAATTGATAAACCATTAGCCAGACTCATCAAGAAAAAAAGGGAGAAGACTCAGTAGAATTAGAAATGAAAAAGGAGAAGTAACAACTGACACTGCAGAAATACAAAGGATCAGGAAAGATTACTACAAGCAACTCTATGCCAATAAAATGGACAACCTGGAAGAACTGGACAAATTTTTAGAAAAACACAGCCTTCTGAGACTTAACCAGGTTGAAGTAGAAAATATGAACAGACCAATCACAAACACTGAAATGGACACTGAAATCTTCCAATGAACAAAAGCCCAGGACCAGATGGCTTCACAGGGGAATTCTATCAAACATTTACAGAAGTGCTAACATCTACCCTTCTCAAGCTCTTCAACATATAGCAGATGGAGGAACACTCCCAAATTAATTCTACAAGGCCACCATCAGCCTGATACCAATACCAGACAGAGATGTCACAAAGAAAGAAAACTACAAGCCAGTATCACTGATGAACATAGATACAAAAACCCTCAACATAATACTAGCAAACAGATTCCAGCAGAATATTAAAAGGATCATACACCATGATCAAGTGTTGGTTATACCAGTATTGCAAGGATTCTTCAATATATGGAAATCAATCAACGTGATACACCATATTAAAAAATTGAAGGAGAAAAACCATATGCTCATATCAATGGATGCAGAAAAATCTTTCAACAAAATTCAGCACCAATTTATGATAAAAACTCTCCAGAAAGTAGGCATAGAGGGAACTTACCTCAATATAATTAAGACCATATATGACAAACCCACAGCCAACATCATTCTCAGTGGTGAAAAACTGAAACCATTTCCCTTAAGATCAGGAACAAGACAAAGTTGTCCACTCTCACCACTATTATTCAACATAGTGTTGGAAGTTCTACCTACAGCAATCAGAGAAGAAAAAGAAATAAAAGGAATCCAAATTGGAAAAGAAGAAGTAAAGCTGTCACTGTTTGCAGATGACATGATACTATACGTAGAGAATCCTAAAGTTGCTACCAGAAAACTACTAGAGCTAATCAATGAATTTGGTAAAGTAGCAGGATACAAAATTAATGCACAGAAATCTCTTGCATTCCTGTCAACTAATGATGAAAAATCTGAAAGAGTAATTAAGGGAACACCCCATTTACCATTGCAAAAAAAGAATAAAATACATAGGAATAAACCTACCTAAGGAAACAAAAACCTGTATGCAGAAAACTATAAGACACTGATGAAAGAAATTAAAGATGATACAAACAGATGGAGAGATATACTACGTTGTTTGATTGGGAGAATCAACATTGTGAAAATGACTATTCTACCCAAAGCAATCTACAGATTCAGTGCAATCCCTATCAAACTACCAATGGCAGTTTTCACAGAAGTAGAGCAAAAATTTGCACAATTGGTATGGAAACCCAAAAGACACCAAATAGCCAAAGCAATCTTGAGGAAGAAAACCGGAGCCTGAGGAATCAGACTCCCAGACTTCAGATTACACTACAAAGTTAGAGCAATCAAGACAGTATGGTACTGGCACAAAAAGAGAAATATAGATCAATGGAACAGGATAAAAAACCAAGAGATAAACCAACACACATATGGTCTCCTTATATTCGATAAAGGAGGCAAGAATATACATGGAGAAAAGACAGACTCTCCAATAAGTGGTGCTGGGAAAACTGGACAGCTACATATAAAAGAGTGAAATTAGAACACTCCCTAACACCATACACAAAAATATACTCAAAATGGATAAAAGACCTAAATGTAATGCCAGACACTATAAAACTCTTATAGGAAAAGATAGGCAGAGTGCTCTATGACATAAATCACAGCAAGATCGTTTTTGACCCACATCCTAGAGAAGAGGAAATAAAAACAAAAATAAACAAATGGGACCTAATGAAACATAAAAGCTTTTGCACAGCAAAGGAAACCATAAACAAGACGAAAAGTCAAACCTCAAATGAGAGAAAATATTTTCAAATGAAACAACTGACAAAGGATTAATCTCCAAAATTTACAAGCAGCTCATGCAACTCAATATCAAAAAAACAAACAACCCAATCCAAAAATGGGCAGAAGATCTATATAGACGTTTCTCCAAAGAAGATGTACAGATTGCCAACAAACACATGAAAGGGTGCTCAACATCACTAATCATTAGAGAAATGCAAATCAAAACTACAATGAGGTATCACCTCACACCAGTCAGAATGGCCATCATCAAAAATTCTACAAACAGTAAATGTGGGAGAGGGTGTGGAGAAAAGGGAACCCTCTTGCACTGTTGGTGGGAATGTAAATTGATACAGCCACTATGGAGAACAGTGTGGCGGTTCCTTAAAAAAGTAAAAGTAGAGCTGCCATACAACCCAGCATTCCTAATACTGGGCATATACCCTGAGAAAACCATAATTCAAAAAGTCATATACCACAATATTCATTGCAGCTCTATTTACAATAGCCAGGACATTGAAGCAAACTAAGTGTCCATCAACAGATGAATGGATAAAGAAAATGTGGCAAATATATACAATGGAATATTACTCAGCCATAAGAAGAAATGAAATTGAGTTATTTGTAGGGAGGTGGATGAACCTAGAGTCTGTCACACAGGGTGAAGTAAGTCAGAAATAGAAAAACAAATACCGTATACTAACACATATATATGGAATCTAAAAAAAACAAACAAAAAAAAAAACATATTCTGAAGAACCTAGGGGCAGGACAGAAATACAGACCCGGACATAGAGAATGGACTTGAGGACACCGGGATGGGGAATGGTAAGCTGTGACAAAGTGAGAGAGTGGCATGGACATATATACACTATCAAACGTAAAATAGATAGCTAGTGGGAAGCAGCTGCATAGCACAGGGAGATCAGCTCGGTGGTTTGTGACCACCTAGAAGGGTGGAATAGGGAGGGTGGGAGGGAGCCGCAAGAGGGAGATATGTTGATATGTATATGTATAGCTGATTCACTTTGTTATGAAAGCAGAAACTAACACACCATTGTAAAGCAATTATACTGCAATAAAGATGTTAACAAAACAAATAAAATTAAATTAATTAAAATAATAAAATACAGTTCTCTTTAAGGCTCTAAATCTTGTGATTTTCCACTATTTTATTTTATCTATTTTTTGGCTGCACCACGTTGCATGTGGGATATTAGTTCCCTGGCCAGGGATCGAACCCACAACGCCTGCATTGGAAAGCTTGGAGTCTTAAGCATTTTACCTCCATGGAAGCCCCAATTTTCCACTATTTTATAAAATTTTTGAAAAAGTCAATTTCTTAATTATCCATATGCAAATTATTAATATCACAGTCACCAGCTCATATGTCAAAAATTTCTGATATATTTTAGTTTGTTTGTATATCCTCAATTTAACTCTAGTTATATAAATTTTTTCTGTTTCAAAAAGTAGCAACAATTATCAGTTTTTCATGATGGTATTTTGTGATGATTATTGTTCTGTTCCTTTTATAAATCTAAATTGACTGCCATTGCTGTGTCTTATATCTCAGGGATCATTTTTTCCTTCAGATCTGCACTCTAACAAATTGGTTGCAAATCTATGTAGCATATCTGGATATGAAATGAATGAAAGTCTGCCTAGTACTCAGATCTAGGCCTACAAACTTAGATGAAAAAAAGCTGCCAGGTATCATAAATATGTTCTTATTTTTCTTGCTTGGAAAACGGTTCCCCTCTTCCACAGATTTTTTACAGTTCTCATGTAAATTAATTGAATGTAAGTCAGTCCTATTCACATTCATCTGAACATCAAGAGGACCAAATTAAATCATTTTCTTTAAAGACTAACAAGAACTTGATTTAAAAAAAAGAAAGCTTTTTGCAAATCATGAAGCTCCATGCAAATACAGTCTGCCTGTGAGAAGAGATCTAAAAAGTCAAACATGGAAAATTAGGACAAAAAAAAAATATTATTTCGGAAGCCATCAAGATATTGTTGTAGGAGTGTTTTTGCCATAAACTTACCACCACATGTAATTAATATACTGAAATCCTGTAGTATAATATTTTAATCATCATCAACTATGTTCTCTATTCTTTGAATTATTGAATATCAGAATAACTTTCCCTATTATGCTAATGAGTTAAACTTACAGTCCTTTCTGTTTTGTTTACACAGTTCTATTAACCCTTTCCAGAGTAAAAATTAATCATAAAATCATTTAATCTTTACCCTACTGACATGAAATCTATCACAACATTGTTAGCTATACAGGTCTCTAACCTCTCAACTTTCAAGTTTCCAAAATCCCATACTCATAAATGGTTTATTCATATTTTTCCTGTCTTAAGACATTTCTTTTGCTCTAGGTGTTATGTGACTTTTAATATTCTAGATTCCTTTTGTTGTTCAACACAGAAACAGATAAGATCTATATACCTGAGAAGAGGGATTTTTGGTGCCCTTATGTAAAAGAGACAAGAGAACAGAGAACAGATTTCACAGATAGAAGAAGAATGGGTAATGTTAAAGAGTAAGACTAGCTAGATGGGACAACCATGATTACAGAGTACCAGAGGAGAAGGATATGGAGCTTCCCCCAGGCAATTGTGTGTGTGTGTGTGTATGTGTGTGTGTGGGAGAGAGAGAGAGAGAGAGAGGAGAAGGAAAAGATGAAAGAGGGAGGAAAATAGAGATAGATAGGTGGGTAGATAGACAGATTGACTATAACAGATTTCTATTTGTGTTTTTTAAGTGTAGTTAGTTTCAGTGAACAACTTTTCATTGGTTGATGAATTGAATATGGAAAATATAATAAGTGCATTAATAAGATAATTTAATCCTTCACCAATAGGGAGGCCCTGCTAAGATGGTGGGCGTGGGGTTACTGCAGATAGGAAAGTCAGTATCATTTTGTGTTTATGCTTCTTATTGGAATAAAACAGTTTTTCTCTGAAGACAGGCCAATAACTTCTATTTTTATAGTATTCTCAAATGCCATAATAATTAATGTTATAGAATATCTTCTTGGTTCATAAAGGACATGATTAATGAGCAAATCCACAATGAATAGTATTTAAGTGTGCTGTGTCATCTGCATGGCCTTTCCTTTTCAATTAAAAGAATGCCACATATTAAATCATAAGAATATCTTAATGAAATATGCATCATTTTTAATTAGGAAGAATGGCATACTTATTTTTATGACATTCCTGAATTTTTAAAGAATAAAAGAAAGTGGACTGAATCCACAACTGAAATTTTGTACAGCACAATAGACAATACACAATATATAAGACTGTGCTATGGTGCTTTATCTACTTAATTAGCAACATGTAAAACTGGATCAAATCATTTTCCATCAGCAACTTATTTAGATATGTTGTCCAATCTTATGTAACACTAAACGATTTTAAACAATTTCCTCGTGCTTTATAAAATTATTTACAGCTAAAGAAATTCAAACCTGGGGTTCATATGATAGGAAATAGGAAAATTAAATTTTTGTGAGGTTGTATAAAGAATGTATTGATTGAATAATAATCAGTAATTGAGCATCCACCTCTAGATAGCAAAATTTCAAAATTCTTAAAGAATAAGAAAAATGCTTCTGCAAGTTTGTGCAATATTTTCACTGAAAATATTATTTAAAACTTTTTAAACATCCAGATAACTTTATTTGCTATTGATTATATATGAAATATCAAAATACCTCTTTAGACTGGGATTTTGTCTTAAAAATGTGTGTCCTCTCCAGTAAATCTATATTATTTGAAATTTATGGTACTCAAAACATTTTTGATGAATTAATAATTATTTTATTAATATAATTTAAAAGTCAAAGGATAAATGACTAATATGCTTAAGTAATAATGGTTAAATGACATTATCTGTGTCAAATAGTTATAATGTGAGAGAAAAGGGCTTCCTTTTTGCCTTTGTAATTAATACAATTTTATAAGAATTAAAAAATATACATCAATTATTGTGGACAACTAAATTGCTCTCATTGCTACAAAACACACACAAAACATTGCTTCAAAATAGTTTTATGAATCTGTGTGTTTGTGTGTGTGTGCTTTGCTAATATAGCACAAGAAAGGGGGATCTTAAGTTGAAGAATAAAAGATGCTTTTAAAAGAAAAATAAATGAAATGATATTTATAGTTGCTTTTTTTTAATTTTTAAAATTAAAAAAAAATTTTAACATCTTTATTGGAGTATAATTGCTTTACAATGGTGTGTTAGTTTCTGCTTTATAACAAAGTGAATCAGTTATACATATGTTCCCATATCTCTTCCCTCTTGCGTCTCCCTCCCTCCCACCCTCCCTATCCCACCCCTCTAGGTAGTCACAAAGCGTGGAGCTGATCTCCCTGTGCTATGCAGCTGCTTCCCACTAGCTATCTGTTTTATGTTTGGTAGTGTATATATGTCCATGCCACTCTCTCACTTTGTCACAGCTTACCCTTCCCCCTTCCCATATCCTCAAGTCCATTCTCCAATTGGTCTGTGTCTTTATTCCCGTCTTGCCCCTGGGTTTTTCATGACTTTTTTTTTTTTTTTAGATTCCATATATATGTGTTAGCATACAGTATTTGTTTTTCTCTTTCTGACTTACTTCACTCTGTATGACAGACTCTAGGTTCATCCACCCCACTACAAATAACTCAATTTTGTTTACTTTTATGGCAGAGTAATATTCCATTGTATATATGTGCCACGTCTTCTTTATCCATTCATCTGTTGATGGACACTTTGATTGCTTCCATGTCCTGGCTATTATAAATAGAGCTGCAATGAACATTTTGGTACATGACTTTTTGAATTATGGTTTTCTCAGGGTATATGCCCAGTAGTGGGATTGCTGTGTCGTTTGGTAGTTCTATTTTTAGTTTTTTAAGGAACCTCCATAGTGGCTGTATCAATTTACATTCCCACCAACAGTGCAAGAGGGTTCCCTTTTCTCCACACCCTCTCCAGCATTTATTGTTTGTAAATTTTTTGATGATGGCCATTCTGATCGGTGTGAGATGATATCTCATTGTAGTTTTGAATTGCATTTCTCTAATGATTAATGATGTTGAGCATTCTTTCATGTGTTTGTTGGCAACCTGTAAATCTTCTTTGGAGCAATGTCTATATAGGTCTTCTGCCCATTTTTGGATTGGGTTGTTTGTTTTTTTGACATTGAGCTGCATGAGCTGCTTGTAAATTTTGGAGATTAATCCTATGTCAGTTGCTTCATTTGCAAATATTTTCTCCCCTCAGTGCTTTGTGACCACCTAGAGGGGTGGAATAGGGAGGGTGGGAGGGAGACATAAGAGGGAGGAGATATGGGGATATATGTATATGTATAGCTGATTCACTTTGTTCTACAGCAGAAACTAACACACCATTGTAAAGCAATTATACTCCAATAAAGATGTTAAAAAAAAAGTATACACTGAGGCTTAACTACTTCTTCCACTTCCATGACTACCACCCTAGACCTAATCACTGTCATTTTTGTGTGTATTAATTTAGTGGATGTCTCACAGGAATTCTTCTACCATGCTGGCTCTCTAAAACCCTGTCTCCATAAGCCAAAGAGGGTCATACATTAAACACAGAATTATCTCACTCTCTTTATGGAAATACAGTAATCTCATCTTACATAAAGGACAAAAAGCTGATGACCTTACCATGGCTTCTAAGATCCTACATGCTATGCCTCCTACTATCTCTGTTCTTCCTTGTTCCTTGTGTTCCAGCAACACTGCTCTCCTTGTTCCTGCTCAAAGATCAGCATGTCCCATGGAATTTTCATGGGATAGTCTCCTTTCTTAGAACTATGTCCTTAGGTATTATATGGCTTATTTTCTCTTTCCCTTCTCTGACAACTTTAAGTAAAATAGAAAAAGCAGCCATGATCAGTCTATCAATTTATCCAGTATTGCTTCACCGCCTGATTTTTTTCTTAATACTTTAATTTTTAGAGCAGTTTTAGGTTCACAGCAGAATTGAGAGGAAGCTGCAGAGATTCACCACATATCTCCTACCCTCACATATATAAATTATCTCTAATCCCCAGCACAGTGGTACATTGTTGCAATTGATGAACTCACATTGACAGACATCATAATCACATAAATGGCATAGTTTACATTATGGTTTACTTTTGGTGTTGTACATTTTATGGGTTTGAAAAAATGTATAATGATGAGAATCTATAATTATGGTATCAAACAGAGTGTTTTCGTTGTCCATATCTAAGGTTTAATCTTTCAGGGGTCTCTACTAGAAGTCTAGAGTGTTTACCATGACTCTGAAATTTAAAGTTTTCCCTATACCCTCCTCCCATCCAGTTTCTACTCATCCCTAATCACTCCAGTCTCCACCATGCTCCATAAACTTGGGGAGAGTTCTGTTCAGCTTCTGAACCCCTAGAAAAATGTTTTTCATTCTGTAAGTCCCCAAGGGGAAAACATGTTATGCTAAAATCTCTGCACTTCCCTTATTTCTGGGATCTTGAACAGTCAACTCCCTCACTGGGAGCTCTCCAGTGCCTTCAAGCTTTCTTAAGTATCTTTCCAATTTTTCTCTCTCTTCTTAATTGAATGGTCTATCTGCAATAAACTAGTCTGCTATCAACCAAAGCAGAAACCAAGGACTTTTGCTTTTAATCTGAGTAATATTGGAACCTCTCATCAGACTAAAAGTTAATAGTAGTGTTATACAACTTTCATTTTAAGAGTATTATTCTGACTACCTTTTTGGAAATATATAGAGGGATTTTTTTGAAGGGCCTTTTAATAATTCAAGTGAGAGATGATTGTGACTTAGTCCAATGTGCAATCTACATCATAATCCAGAAACACTACATTCCCTAAAATAAAGCCTTTGTTTGAATGCCCCAGCATTAGGTAGTATTAAGAATGACTGGACTCTCATTAGAGCAATAGCATTAACCAGACATAAAAGGAAGTGAGTTAGAGTCTAGTCCCCAACATTTCCTAGATTTATATACTTGAGAGATCATATAACTTCTCTGTTCTAAATTTACCAGTGTTACCAAAATAGCAGGATTGTTGAGGGTCACATAAAATTATTTACAAGTCCATCGTAGGGTTTATATTACTTATATAATTTAGCATTATTTTCTTCTTTATGATTTTATTTCACTTAGGATTACTGATAAATAATATTTATTTACTATTTGTAATAATAAAGGTATTATTTATTTTGTGACACCCACCAGTGGTCTTAGATCTAGGTGTAGGCTGAAGAATCTACTCTACCTTATATGTTCTTCCTCTTTTTCTTTGTAAGGTAACCACTTTATGATAGCTGTATTTATTAGTCATTTTTCTTCCTGAAAAAGTCCTAATTTCTTTGAATAATTATTTAAGTGATACTGTGCTTATATTTTTATTTTATATACATTTTCTTCATGGATTATGTTTTTGTTTGGTTGGTTTGATTGTTTTGTGAATGCATAGTTGTAGTGTAGCCATTATGTACCATCTTTTACATTCTGAAAATGTTTACCAAGTCAGTACTAATGTTATAGTAATGTGGCTTCCTTTGATGATAAAATATTGAATAAACTAATTTACCTGGTATCTCAAACACAATTTCATAGAAAATCATGAATACACTTTAAAAAATGATGCATCAACTTGTTCTTGATTCTGAAGCAGGTATTAAGAGACCCATGTCCATATTACCTCTGCAGAACTTGAAATTTCCACAAAGAATTTATTTACACAAATATACTCTTGCATTTTCAAAAAAATAAAAATACAGACTTGTGCTATATCTTTTTGCTGTAGTTTTCCCCAGTCATCACTGGTTGGCTGAAATTCATCTTCTCATAGTGCCATCAAAGAGAGTCATGGGAAATATTTCCTGAGTTTATGTATAGCTTTCATATTTTAAGGACAGATTGTCCAAATATTTTTGGTTTGTATTTTTTTACCTCTGGAACACAGAGTGCTATTTAAATATGTAGATTGAAATCTTAACTCTGGGCATTTAAAAATTGTATTAGTTAACATTTATTGAGTATTTACTATGTATTTTATGCATTATTCAACAAATATTATTAGGGGTCTATTATGTGCCTAGCATTATTCTTACTACTAAGAATACAAAGGCAAAAACAAAACAAAAACAAAAACCCAACGAGACAAAAATCTCTGACCTTATCGACCTTGCATTCTAGTCAGGGAAGATAGGTAAGAAACAATAGCAATAAGTAAAATTGTACTGGATGTGAGAAAGTGATATTCTATGGAAAAAATAAATCAGGAAGGGCGAAAGACTTGGAACAGCCAACATAATATTGAAGGAGAAAAACAAAGTTGGAGGGTTGACACTATTACTATAAAGCTACAGTGGTCAGGACAGTGTGGTATCAGTGAAAGAAGAGACAAATAGATCGATGGAACAAAATAGGGAGCCCAGGCATAGACCCACATAAAAATAGTCGACAGATCTTTGACAGTGAAGAAAAGATAGTCTTTTCAACAAATAGTGCTGGAACAATTGGACATTCTTGTGCAAAAAAAGTGAATCTTTACAGCCATTATAAAAATTAACTCAAAATGGGCTTCCCTGGTGGCACAGTGGTTGAGAGTCCGCCTGTCAATGCAGGGGACGCGGGTTCATGCCCTGGTCCAGGAAGATCCCACGTGCCGCGGAGCAGCTGGACCCGTGAGCCATGGCCGCTGGGCTTGAACGTCCAGAGCCTGTGCTCCACAACGGGAGAGGCCACGGCAGTGAGAGGCCCGCGTACCGAAAAAAAAAAAAATTAACTCAAAATGGATCATAGACCTAAATGTAAAATGCAAAAAAAAAAAAAAAACAACATAGGAAAAAGCCTAAATAATATTGGGTATGGCAATACCAAAGGCATGATCTAGAAAGACAAAATTAATAAGCTGTACTCCATTAAAATTAAAAATTTCTGCTCTGCAAACACAGAATCAAGAGAATCAGAAGACAAATCACAGACTAGGTGAAAATATTTCCAAAAGACACATCCGATAAAGGACTGTTATCCAAAATATACAAAGGAACTCTTAAAATGCAACAATGGCAAAAAAATGTTCAATTAAGAAATGAATCAAAGACCTTAACAGACACCTCATCAAAGGCGATATGCAGATAAAAAATAGAGATATCAAAAGATACTCCACATCATATATCATCATGAAAATGAAAATCAAAACAATGAATTACCACTACATACCTATTAGGATGGCCAAAATGTGGCACACTGACAACACCAAATGTCAAGAATATAGAGCAACAGAGAATATAAATTCATTACAGGTGGGAATGCAAAATGGTACAGCCACTTTGACAGACAGTTTTGCAATTTCTTACAAAACTAAGCATAATTTTACCATACGATCAAGCAGTTGCACTCCTTGGTATTTATCCAAAGGAGCTGGAAATATAAGTCCACACAAAAACCTACACATGGATGTTTGTATCAGCTTCAGACATAATTACCACAACTTGGATGAAACCAAGATATCTTTCAGTAGGTGAAAGGATGAAAAACCTGTGGTACATCCAGAATGGTTTATTATCAGCACTAAAAAAAAAAAGAACTATCAGACAGAGGAAACATAAATGTATATTACTAAGTGAAAGAAGCCAATCTGACATGGCTATATATGATTCCATGTACATGAAATTTTGAAAAAGGAAAAACTGTGGAGACATTAAAAAGATCAGTCATTACCAGGGGTTAGGGATTGAAAAGGATGAGGAATAGATGGAGCACAGAGAAATTTTAGGGCAGTAAAAATACTACGGATGATACCATAATGATGTTTACTCATCATTATACATTTATCTAAATCCCCAAAAATGTACAACACCAAGAGTGAACCCTAATGTAAACTATGGGCGATTATGGTTTGTCAGCATAGGTCCATCAGTTGAAACACATGTACCACTCTATTGAGAGTGTTGATAAGGGGGAGTATATACATCTGTGAGGATAGGAGACATATAGGAAATCTCTCTACTTTTTCTCTCAATTTTTCTGTGAACCTAAAACTGCACTAAAAATGTAGTCTTAATAGTAGTAATAAAAATTTAGTACTTACATAATTGAGAATCTGGGGAGACAACGGCAACCTTCTCAAACTGATCTGAAATAACAAGAGCAAAGTACTTAACTACTTGAAATAACTTAAGAGAGCAAAGGTTTGGGATTTGAATGTTAGAGAGAGAGGGGCGAGAGTGTGAGTTTCTGCTTGCAGGAAGGTGATTTTGTGGTTATAATCTCCAGTTGGCACCAAGGAGGGAGTACTCAGACTTTCTTATTATCCTGTGCAGATGCGGAGCAGAAGGAAAAATGGAAGAGTGGGACTTAAAATTAGACAGCAATCAAACAACAAAAAATGCAGTTATACTTTTTATTACATATAACTAGAAGAAAATGCAAATCCAACCATACCTGCAAAGAAAGTCAAATCCTGATAATATGATTTCACCAGGTGACCAAGTTCCTTCCATAGCAGCTGTCTCAATCAGAAAAATGGAGCTAATAAAGACATTTTAATCAATTTTTGTGAAGGTAAGTTAAACTTCTCATGTAGAAACATGCTAGATATCTAGTAATAAAAATCTACTTCCATTTCTATCAAGTGTTGCCAAAAAGAAGATTTTTTTTTAAACCATGCAGTTTCACTTAGATCCTATGGCAGAGATGTTTAGTTACCACCAACAGTAATTCTCT
The DNA here is from genome assembly GCF_039906515.1 of Pseudorca crassidens. Lineage (NCBI taxonomy): Eukaryota > Metazoa > Chordata > Mammalia > Artiodactyla > Delphinidae > Pseudorca > Pseudorca crassidens. The sequence goes on from NC_090297.1 coordinate 92,078,445, forward strand.
TCTTCTATATTAATGAAACCCCCAATTCAATGAATTCAGTTAACAAATATTTATTACATACCTAATATGTACCATGAACTGTTATAGGGCTTAAGATAAAGCAGTGATAAAAATAGGAAAAAAATCCTTGCCTTGTCAGACTTACATTCTATGGTAGGGAACTTACAGTAAACTATCTATCTGTCTATCTATACATATATGTATAGATGTATAACATATATATATATATAAAATAAATCAATAGTATATTCAAATTAATGAATGAGTGTAACAGAAAAAAATACTAAAGGCTGGTAAGAGGAATTGGAAGTGATGAAATCAAGTGGGAGTGAGGTTTCAGTGCCAAATAGGGTGGTCAGTGTCTTACAGAAAAGGTGATATCTGAGCAAATACTTTAAGGATCCAAGTGGATTACTAGGGCAAGAACATTCTGAACTGAGGGACAGGTGGAAAAATGCTGTCAAGTGGCGGCACGTCAGACTTGTTCAGAGAACGTCAAACAGGTTATTGCATTTGGAATCACAAGAGGAGCAGGAAAGAAGGATGTGTCAAAGAGATATTGGGGGAGGCACCTTATATAGGGACTTTGATTTTAATTCTGAGTGCAATGAAGAGCCACAGCAAGGTTGTTTTTTTTTTGGAAGGGTGAATATTTTTTTTAACATCTTTATTGGAGTATAATTGCTTTACAATGTTGTGTTAGTTTCTGCTGTATAACAAAGTGAATCAGTTATACATATACATATATCCCCATATCCCCTCCCTCTTGCGCCTCCCTCCCACCATCCCTAACCCACCCCTCTAGGTGGTCACAAAGCACCGAGCTGTTCTCCCTGTGCTATGTAGCTGCTTCCCATTAGCTAATTTACGTTTGGTAGTGTATATATGTCAATGTTACTCTCTCACTTTGTCCCAGCTTACCCTTCCTCCTCCCCGTGTTCTCAAGTCCATTCTCTATTTCTGTGTCTTTATTCCTGTCCTGCCCCTAGGTTCATCAGAACAATTTTTTTTTAGATTCCATATATATGTGTTAGCATATGGTATTTGTTTTTCTCTTTTTGACTTACTTCACTCTGTATGACAGACTCTAGGTCCATCCACCTCATTACAAATAACACTGATGAAGGAAACTAAAGATGATACAAACAGATGGAGAGACATACCATGTTCTTGGATTGGAAGAATCAACACAGCAGGGTTTTGAGTAGAAGAGTAAAATTATCAGAGTATCAATTTAGAAAGCCACTCCAGTTACTGTTAAGAACAGTCTGTAGAGGGACACAGTTAAAAGCAGAGACACCTGATAGAAGACTATTACAATAGTTCATTTAAGAGATGTCTGTGGCTTGGACATAGGTATAGCACTGGAGATGATGACCAGTAATTAGATTTGGGATATATTTTTAAGGAAAGGCCAAGAGGAATTTCTCATGGTTTAAAAAGGAGTCAAGAAAATTTCCACAGTTTTTCAACTGAGCTAGTGAAATATAGAATGGATAAACCATGATTTGAAAAAATGATCAAGATGTCAAGATTTGAAAACATGATCATGTGGAGTTCAAGACATTTATTAGACAATCCAGTGAAGATATGGTGTAGGAGATGAATATAGCAGTCTGGTGCTCAAGAGCTATAAATTTAGAATTTGTTGAAATATATTTGATATGTAGAGCCTTGAGACAGCATGAGATAACCAAGCTGTACATGTTGATATAAAAAAGTCATTTGCTAATTCCTAGTTTAAAAAATCATGGCTCTGCATATAAGAAGCACCCGTGCATAAATTTCTCTTTTTCTTCAAAGACTGTGCTTGTTGAAAATAAGAACCTACATACACAATTACCTATGATTCAAGAAGGCAGCTACAAATATATGACACCACAGATGCATCTGCAAAAGAAGAAGAAGAAAAAAGAAGCGGATGTTATGATTTTTATTTAGACTCCTTTCAAAGAAGAGATGAGACACAATAGGAAGAAAAGTCACTAGGCAATTAATAAACATTAATTTTCATCTTACTGCTTTACTTTTATTACCTCATCTTTTATAGTTTTATGGGTTTGTTCTTGTCTCCCTAATCTTTTCCTCTTGTAATTTTGTGTTGATTTAAAATCAGCTTTCCCGTGGCGTTTTTAGGCTAGGGACTTCTCCATTAATAGTGTGCTTGCCTAGCATTTTTGCGTATCCTTCACAGCTCCTTTTAAGAGTTAAGAAAGTATGTGATAAAATTGAAATATATTAATATAAAAATGAAGAAAAGGATTTGTCTTTAGTATATTAGGAAGATGAAACAATGGTAAGAGCTCTAGACCATCTAGAGCTTTGTTTTTTATCCTTTGCTTTTTGAAGCTGCTCCCACATCTCTATAAAGACACTAAATGGCAGCTCTCCTCCAAGGTCAGGTTATTCTGTTATTACAAGTGAAAAAGCATGAAAGAGATTAATTAGGCAGCAATGTGCATCTATGCATTTTATCTCTCTCCAATATAAATACCTAGGACATGCTTGAAACAGTGTTTAAAAGGAGTCCTAATGAATCTTAAATGATGATAAATCTGACCTGATTTCAAAGTGATGGGTATTTTACATTTACCAATTTTGCTATGGAAGTTGTCTTTTGTCACCTAGTTCTTTTAAGTTCAAATATATGATGCATTACACAAAACTGGTATTTAGAGGCATCAGTTCAAATAGCAAAAATATAAGAATTAAATATAAAACAAAATTTTATTGTATAAACACTGGATACTTACATATATAAACATACACATACACTATCTACATGGATTTATTTTTCATATAAAATTATATTTTATGTTAAATCAAAGGCATATTTAATTTTGATACACTACAGATTATTATTATTATTACTGAAGGAAAATCCAGTTATTCCAAAAATAGTCTGGAATTTTTTTGTATGAGAAAACTTTAAATATTTTTCTGATATTGCTTAGTATTTTGAATTTGGGTGTCTTAGGTGTATGACCAAAAATAATAAATGTTTTATGATTTTATAGAGTCTGCATGCTTATTTAAATTTCTCTAGGAGTTAAAAAAGATATAGAATATAACATCAATTTTTGTATGCATATTATATAAATTGGACAGGCAAATTGAATAACAATAAATTATTGATTTCAGGATGTGGTTAAAAGTTAGATTAATACCTATTATGCAACTAAAATCTTTGAAATTCCACAATTCTGGCACTTGTTCACTAACTACAGTTTCCACATTTGTAGAATAGACATAACACTAATATAATAGTACTTACCTCTCAGTTACTGTGAAAATTGAATGAGATTATGTATGTAAAGTTATTCATATAACAGCTGATAGGGAATGCTTAATAAATAATTTGCTGTTACATCATGATTTATTCCTTCTCAATCCTTCTGTTAATTGAAAATAATGTTAAGTACATTCAATGTATCAGACACTATTTTCAACACAAAGATAAGGCTCTGAACTAGGCCAAGTACCTACTTTTGTGAGGTTACAATTTAGTGGAGAAATGGGACAGGATGGCAGATCATACATAGATGATCAGTACATATGTACCATGATGAAAGGTAATATATTAAGATCTATGAAGGTGAAGAAGGTTAAATTATGAGAGTTACATTGATGATGTATTTGATAGAGTTGTTAGAATATGTTTTTATTCACTGTAAATTGACTCTTTTTTTGATTTATACATTTCAAAGTTTTAGTAAGAAATGGTATTTAACATTCTGTTTTCTTTAAATACGAAGCCATTGAACCATTATTCTCTTCTATATCTACATCATTTTTATGTCCATAACTCTATTCGAATCTACTGAAAATGAAACATTCTGATTAACTTTGAAATCTTTCATTTTAAAGAAAAAAGTAATGTACAAAGAAAAAAGATGCTTAAATATGAAAACTATAAATAAATAAAAACATTTTCTTATTTTAAAATTTCTGTATCAGATTACCTATATACAGTATTTAGGAAACCTTGATTTTATAATGTTACTACATCATAGTCCATGTAGGGCATAATAACACAGTAGTAGTGCTAAATTTTCATAGTCCCTAGTGGAAATAGGGGTCTATGTCAAAATTTGAAAACATCAGGAATTATTGATAATTTATGTCTCTTTGCCCTATTTCTGATTTTAAATTTACTTGTTCTTTCTATGGGATTTTTGGTGGTTAAGATGTTGAAGGTGGGTTTGGGGTAGTGAGGGTGTCATGCGTTGTTCTCAACTAAGAAGCAAATTTAATTTTTTTAGTTAGTAAATTTCTCAATGTAATATAAATCTTGTCCTCTTGGATAGAATAATATATGGATATAATTTCTAATACTTTTCTCACAAATACAAATATCCAAAGCTATTTCAAAGTGGATCAAATTTCTTTTCAGAGACACATTTTAAAATTTACAATATTTAGTTTAATTTGGAGGAATTATAGACAAACTTAAAAGACATAGTTTGCTTAAGGTGGGAGAGTGAAAGACCAGCAGACAAAAACTCAATATAAATGGAAAGAGTCACAAGGCTTTACATAGTAAGTGGCAGCCAGTTAGTTATGGTTCGAGAGAAGCAGTTGTATAAGCACCATGGTTGTAAATAAATCAGTTGTCAAGATACATTTTATTTATTATTATATAGCTCAAAAGTGTCAAACTCAGTACCTCTATAGGAATATAAATTCCATCATACAGGATTAAATAAGACTATATAAAAAACGTGAGAGCTGACTGGAGAAATGGAATGGACTACAAATTAGTTAATTAAATATACCAAGCAGGAAGGAATAAATAAACTAATCTTAAGCTTGTATTTATGTAATTATATTTAAAAATAAACATTTTGATTATTATTTAATGTTATTTTCTAAAACACTGAAGATAGTATACAAAAGGTTGTTTGAATTTCTAGTTTTACTTATATGCTTCTAATTATATATATCAAAGGTCATGGAAAATATTGCATCAATCCACTTACTATCTAGATGTTCTAATAATCACATGTAATTTTGTAGAATTGAAAATGCAGGGACTTCCCTGGTGGTGCAGTGGTTAAGAATCCACTCTGCCAATGCAGGGAACACAGATTCGAGCCCTGCTCCAGGAAGATCCCACGTGCCGCGGAGCAACAAAGCCCATGCACCACAACTACTGAACCTGCATTCTAGACCCTGGAGCCACAACTACTGAGCCCATGTGCCACAACTACTGTAGGCTGCATGCCTAGAGCCCGTGCTCTGCAACAAGAGAAGCCACCGCAATGAGAATCCTGTGCACCACAATGAAAGGTAGCCCCCGCTCGCCGCAACTAGAGAAAACCCACACACAGCAACAAGGACCCAATGCAGCCAATAAATAAATAAGTAATGCAAAATATAACTTCATGGATTTCATGGATATGAGCATGACCTACTCAATTTTTCTGTGAAGCTATGATTTGAAGGCATGCTAATATGGCCATTAAAGAAACATTAAAGTCTCCATTATATTTGTCTCTCTTATATTTGGACATTAGAGAACTGAGTAAAGTGGGCTCTGCCATAAACATAAGAACGCCATTCATGTGAATTCCAGAAGCTTTCTTTGTCCATATAGTTAATTACTCTTCTCTCTCTTGCTCTGGTATAATTACTTGCAAAATCTCAACCTCATTTAAATATAATTTCCATTCTACCTCTGCGCTGGAACCGTGCAGTGGGGAACCTCACAATTATGCTGACTTACCATAAATAATTAAAGGGAAGTCTTCAGTAGGCCTTTAATGTTGCCTGCCGATCATATTACACTTCCCCAGTGCTTTCAATTGTTCCCTCTCTCATTCTTCTAGGTATGTAGGACATATTTCTCCCCTTGCTCAAACCCCCAGTAACCTCTCTTCTATCCTCATTTTCAATTGTTTGCTTCCTATTTCACTGAAAAAAAAATTTGTCAAAAGAGGGATTTTGGGAAAGGGAATGATTGAATACACTGAGAAATGTAATACAATTCCTTATATTTGAAAATAATCTAAAGAAAAAAAGAGTGGATATATGTACATGTATAGCTGATTCACTTTGCTGTACACCTGAAACTAATACTACATTGTAAATCAACTATATTCCAATAAAAAATTTTTTAAAAGATGAATTTTATATAATTTCCATCAACAAAACTTCCCACCTCCAGAACATACCCAGATGTTCCAGCTATCCAAGAATCTTAATGTTCTTTCGTATGCCACTCCCTCTTTGCCTGCACCAGTTCTTATCCCATTGCCCAGACACAGGGCACTGCTGCAATATTTTTTCTTTCTCTCTTCTGTATCTTCCAGTTTATTTTTCTCTGTCTCTCCCATGGAAATATGTTCTTTATGTCTATCATGTTTTCCTTGATCCTAACGTTTCATTTTCTCTTTCACTTGTCAGCAGAACTATAAAAAGTCCTTACGTTCCCTGTCTCCAAATACTATCATTTCATTCTTTTTGAAATAACCCTAATAGAGTTCCCCTTTCAATACCTCACCCAATTTCCTTTTGTCAATGAATGTCAGCATTGAGTTTAATTTGCTAAGTTTAATCATTACTTTTCATCCTTTATCATACTTGAATTTTTTAAAACATCTTTATTGGAGCATAATGGCTTAAAATGGTGTGTTACTTTCTGCTTTATAACAAAGTGAATCAGCTATACATATACATATGTTCCCATATCTCTTCCCTCTTACGTCTCCCTCCCTCCCACCATCCCTATCCCACCCCTCTAGGTGGTCCCAAAGCATGGAGCTGATCTCCCTGTGCTATGAGGCTGCTTCCCACTAGCTGTCTATTTTACATTTGGTAGTGTATATAGGTCCATGCCACTCTGTCACTTTGTCCCAGCTTACATTTCCCCCTCCCCAGGTCCTCAAGTCCATTCTCTAGTAGGTCTGCATCTTTATTCCCATCTTGCCCCTAGGTTCTTCATGACCTTTTATTTTTTAAATTCCATATATATGTGTCAGCATACAGTATTTGTTTTTCTCTTTCTGACTTACTTCACTCTGTATGACAGACTCGAGATCCATCAACCTCACTACAAATAACTCAATTTCATTTCTTTTTATGGCTGAATAATATTCCATTGTATATATGTGTCACAGCTTCTTTACCCATTCATCTGTTGATGGACACTTAGGTTGCTTCCATGTCCTGGCTATTTTAACTAGAGCTGAAATGAACATCGTGGTAAATGACTCTTTTTTTTTTTTTTTTTCTTGTGGTACGCGGGCCTCTCACTGTTGTGGCCTCTCCTGTTGCAGAGCACAGGCTCCGGACACGCAGGTTCAGTGACCATGGCTCACGGGCCCAGTTGCTCCACGGCATGTGGGATCCCCCCAGACCGGGGCACAAACCCATGTCCCCTGCATCAGCAGAGGGCTCTCAACAACGCCGCCACCAGGGAAGCCCACATGACTCTTTTTTAATTATGATTTTCTCAGGGTATATGCCCAATAGTGGGATTGCTGGATCATATGGTAGTTTTATTTTTAGTTTTTTGAGGAACCTCCATACTGTTCTCCACTGTGGTTGTATCAATTTACATTCCCACAAACAATGCAAGAGGGTTCCCTTTTCGCCACACCCTCTCCAGGATTTATTGTTTGTAGATTTATTGATGATGGCCATTCTGACCAGTGTGAGATGATATCTCATTGTAGTATTGATGTGCATTTCTCTAATGATTAATGATTTTGAGCATGCTTTCATGTGTTTGTTGGCAATCTATATATCTTCTTTGGAGAAATGTCTATTTAGGTCTTCTGCGCATTTTTGGATTGGGTTGTTTGTTTTTTTTCATACTGAGCTGCATGAGCTGCTTGTAAATTTTGGAGATTAATCCTTTGTCAGTTGCTTCATTTGCAAATATTTTCTCCCATTCTGAGGGTTGTCTTCGCATCTTGGTTATGGTTTCCTTTGCTGTGCAAAAGTTTTTAAGTTTCATTAGGTCCCATTTGTTTATTTTTGTTTTTATTCCCATTTCTCTGGGAGGTGGGTCACAAAGGATCTTGCTGTGATTTATGTCATAGAGTGTTCTGCCTATGTTTTCCTCAAAGGGTTTTACAGTGTCTGACCTTACATTTAGGTCTTTAATCCATTTTGAGTTTATTTTTGTGTATGCTGTTAGGGAGTGTTCTAATTTCATTCTTTTATATGTAGCTTTTACTCAGCACCAATTATTGAAGTGGCTGTCTTTTCTCTATTGTATATTCTTGCCTCCTTTGTCAAAGATAAGGTGACCATATGTGCATGGGTTTATCTCTGGGCTTCCTATCCTGTTCCATTGATCTATTTTTCTGTTCTTGTGCCAGTACCATACTATCTTGATTACTGTAGGTTTGTAGTATAGTCTGAAGTCAGGAAGCCTGATTCCTCCAGCTCCATTCTTCTTTCTCATGATTGCTTTGGCTATTCGGGAACTTTTGTGTGTCCATACAAATTGTGAAATTTTTTGTTCTAGTTCTGTGAAAAATGTCAGTGGTTGTTTGATAGGGATTGCATTGAATCTATAGATTGCTTTGGGTAGTATAGTCATTTTCACAGTGTTGATTCTTCCAAGCCAAGAATATGGTATATCTCTCCATCTATTTGTATCATCTTTAATTTATTTCATCAGTGTCTTATAGTTTTCTGCATACAGGTCTTTTTTCTCCTTAAGTATGTTTATTCCTAGGTATTTTATTCATTTTGTTGCAGTGGTAAATAGGAGTGTTTCCTTAATTCCTATTTCAGATTTTTTGTCATTAATGTACAGGAATGCCAGAGATTTCTGTGCATTAATTTTGTATTCTGCTACTCTACCAAATTCATTGATTAGCTCTAGTAGCTTTCTGGTAGCATCTTTAGGATTCTCTATGTATAGTGTCATGTCATCTGCAAACAGTGACAACTTTACTTCTTTTCTGATTTAAATTCCTTTTATTTCTTTTTCTTCTCTGATTGCTGTGTCTAATACTTCCAAAGCTATGTTGAATAATAGTGATGAGAGTGGACACCTTGTCTTATACCTGATCTTAGTGGAAATGGTATCACTTTTTCACCATTGAGAATGATGTTGGCTGTGGGTTTGTCCTATATGGCCTTTATTATGTTGAGGTAAGTTCCCTCTATGCCTATTTTCTGGAGGGTTTTATCATAAATGGGTGTTGAATTTTGTCAAAAGCTTTCTCTGCATCTATTGAAATGATCATATGGTTTTTCTCCTTCAATTTGTTAATATGGTGTATCACATTGATTGATTTGCATATACTGAAGAATCCTTGCATTCCTGGGATAAACTCCACTTGATCATGGTGTATTATCTTTTTAACGTGCTGTTGGATTCTGTTTGCTAGTATTTTGTTGAAGATTTTTGCATCTATGTTCATCAGTGATATTGGCCTATAGTTTTCTCTTTGTGACATCTTTGTCTAGTTTTGGTATCTGGGTGATAGTGGCTTCATAGAATGATTTGGGGAGTGTTCTACCCTCTTATACTTTGGAAGAGTTTGAGAAGAGTAGGTGTTAACTCTTCTTTAAAAGTTTGATAGAATTCGCCTGTGAAGCCATCTGGTCCTAGGCTTTTGCTTGTTGGAAGATTTTTAATCACAGTTTCAATTTCAGTGCTGTGATTTGTCTGTTCATATTTTCTATTTCTTCCTGGTTCAGTCTTGGAAGGTTGTGTGTTTCTAAAAATTTGTCCATTTTTTCCAGGTTGTCCATTTTATTGGCATAGAGTTGCTTGTAGTAATCTCTCATGATCCTTTGTATTTCTGCAGTGTCAATTTTTACTTCTCCTTTCTCATTTCTAATTCTATAGATTTGAGTCTTCTCCCTTTTTTTTGATGAGTCTGGCTAATGGTTTATCAATTTTATTTATCTTCTCAAGGAACCAGCTTTTAGTTTTATTGATCTTTGCTTTTTTTCCTTTCATTTCTTTTTCATTTATTTCTGATCTGATGTTTATGATTGCTTTCCTTCTGCAATCTTCAGGTTTTTTTTTTTGTTCTTCTTTGTCTAATTGTTTTAGGTGTAAGCTTAGGTTGTTTATTTGATATGTTTCTTGTTTCTTAAGGTGGGATTGTATTGCTATAATCTTCCTTTTTCTAACTGTTTTTGCTCCATCCCATAGATTTTGGGTCATCGTGTTTTCATTGTCATTTGTTTCTAGGTAGTTTTTGATTTCCTCTGATTTCTTCAGTGATCTCTTGGTTATTAAGTAGTGTATTGTTTAGCTTCCATGTGTTTGTATGTTTTACAGATTTTTTCCTGAAATTGATATCTCGTCTCATAGCATTGTGGTCAGAAAAGATACTTGATATGATTTCAATTTTCTTAAATTTACCAAGGCTTGATATGTGACCCAAGATATAATCTATCCTGGAGAATGTTCCATGAGCACTTGAGAAGAAAGTGTATTCTGTTGTTTTTGGATGGAATGTCCTATAGATATCAATTTAGTCCATGTTGTTTAATGTATCATTTAAAGCTTGTGTTTCCTTATTTATTTTCATTTTGGATGATCTGTCCATTGGTGAAAGTGGGGTGTTAAAGTCCCCTACTATGTCAATTCTCCTTTTATGGCTGTTAGCATTTGCCTTATATATTGAAGTCCTCCTATTTTGGGTGCATAAATATTTACAATTGTTATATCTTACTCTTGGATTGATCCCTTGATCATTATGTAGTGTCCTTCTTTGTCTCTTGTAATAGTCTTTGTTTTATAGTCTATTTTGTCTGATACGAGTATTGCTACTCCTGCTTTCTTTTGATTTCCATTTGCATGGAATATCTTTTTCCATCCCCTTACTTTCAGTCTGTATGTTTCCCTAGGTCTGAAGTGGGTCTCTTGTAGACAGCATATATACGGGTCTTGTTTTTGTATGCATTCAGCCAGTCTATGTCTTTTGGTTGCAGCATTTAATCCATTTACATTTAAGGTAATTATCTATACGTATGTTCCTATTAACATTTTCTTAATTGTTTTGGGCTTATTATTGTAGGTGTTTTCCTTCTCTTGTGTTTCCTGCCTAGAGAAGTTCCTTTAGCATTTGTTGTAAAGCTAGTTTGGTGGTGCTGTATTCTCTTAGCTTTTGCTTGCCTGTAAAGGTTTTAATTTCTCCATAAAATCTGAATGATAAAATCTTGCTGAGTAGAGTCATCTTGGTTGTAGGTTTTTCCCTTTCAACACTTTAAATATGTCCTTCCACTCCCTTCTTGCTTGCAGAGTTTCTGCTGAAAGATCAGCTGTTAAACTTATGGCGATTCCCTTGTATGTTATTTGTTGTTTTTCTCTTGCTGCTTTTAATATTTTTTCTTTGTATTTAATTTTTGATAGTTTGATTAATATGTTTCTTGGTTTGTTTCTCCTTCGATTTATCCTGTATGGGACTCTCTGTGCTTCCTGGACTTGATTAAGTATTTCCTTTCCCATATTAGGGAAGTTTTCAACTATAATCTCTTCAAATACTTTCTCAGTCCCTTTCTTTTTCTATTCTTTTTCTGGGACCCCAATAAGAATGTTGGTGTACTTAATGTTGTCCAGAGGTTTCTGAGACCGTCGTCAATTCTTTTCATTTTTTCTTCTTTATGGTGCTCTGCAGTAGTTATTTCTACTATTTTATCTTCCAGGGCACTTATCCGTTCTTCTGCCTCAGTTATTCTGCTATTAATCCCTTCAAGAGAATTTTTAACTTTATTTATTGTGTTTTTCATCATTGCTTGTTTGCTCTTTAGTTCTTCTAGGTCCTTATTAAACATTTCTTGTATTTTCTCCATTCTGTTTTTAAGATTTTGGATCATCTTTACAATCATTATTCTGAATTCTTTTTTAGGTAGACTGTCTGTTTCCTCTTCATTTGTTATGTCTGGTGGGTTTTTACCTTGCTCCTTCTTCTGCTGTGTTTTTCCCTGTCTTCAATTTTGTTTAACTTACTGTTTTTGGGGTCTCCTTTTCTCAGGCTGCAGGTTCTTAGTTCCCGTTGTTTTTGGTCTCTGCCCACAGTGGGTAAGGTTGGTTCAGTGGATTGTGTAAGCTTCCTGGTGGAGGGGACTAGTGCCTGTGTTCTGGTGGATGAGGCTGGATTTTGTCTTTCTGGTGAGCTGGTCCACGCCTGGTGGTGTATTTTGGGGTGTCTGTGACCTTGTTATGATTTTAGGCAGCCTCTCTGCTAATGGATGGGTTTGTGTTCCTGTCTTGCTGGTTGTGTGGCATAGGATGTCCAGCACTGTACCTTGCTGGTCATTGCATGGAGCTGGGTGTTGGTGTTGAGCTGGAGATCTGTGGGAGATTTTTGCCATTTGATATTACGTGGAGCTGGGAGGTCTCTGGTGGACAAAAGTCCTGAAGTTGGCTCTCCCACCTCAGAGGCACAGCCCTGATGCCTTGCCAGAGCACAAAGAGCCTGTTATCCACATGGCTCAGAATAAAAGGGAGCAAAAAAGAAAGAAAAAAAGAAAAAGATAAAATAAAATAAAATTATTAAAATAAAAAATAAGTATTAAAATTTTTTTTTAAGTAATAAAAGAAAGAAAGAAAAGAGCAACTAAACCAAAGAATAAATCCACTGATGATAACAAGTGCTAAAAACTATACTAAAAAAAGAAAAGAAAAAAAAACGGACAGATAGAAACCTAGGACAAATGGTAAAAGCAAACCTATAGAGACAAAATCACACACAGAAGCATACACATAGACCCTCAGAAAAAGAGAAAAAGGGAAAAAAATATATATATCGTTGCTCCCAACGTCCACCTCCTCAATTTGGGATAATTTGTTGTCTATTCAGGTATTCCACAGATGCAGGGTACATCATGTTGACTGTGGAGGTTTAATCCGCTGCTCCTGAGGCTTCTGGGGGAGATTTCCCTTTCTCTTCTTTGTTCGCACAGCTCCTGGAGTTCAGCTTTGCATTCGGCCCCTCCTCTGCCTGTAGGTCGCCTGAGGGCATTTGTTCTTCACTCAGACAGGACAGGGTTAAAGAAGTGGCTGATTAGGTGGCTCTGGCTCACTCAGGCCAGGGGGAGGGAGGGGTACAGAATGCGAGGGGAACCTGCCGCGGCAGAGGCCAGCATGACATTACAACAGCCTGAGGTGTGTGGTGTGGTCTCCCGGGGAAGTTGTCCCTGGATCACGGGACCCTGGCAGTGGCAGGCTGCACAGGCTCCCAGGAGGGGAGGTGGGGATAGTGCCCTGTGCTTGCACACAGGATTCTTGGTGGCTGCAATAGCAGCCTTAGCATCTCATGCCCGTCTCTGGGGTCCACGCTGATAGCTGCGGCTCGTGCCTGTCTCTGGAGCTCGTTTACGTGCTGTTCTGAATCCCCTCTCCTCGTGCACCCTGAAACAATGGTCTCTTGCCTCTTAGGCAGGTCCAGACATTTTCCCGACTCCCTCCCAGCCAACTGGGGTGCACTAGTCCCCTTCAGGCTGTGTTCACTCAGCCAACCCCAGTCCTCTCCCTGGTATCCGACCTCCGAAGCCCGAGCCTCAACTCCCAGCCCCAACCTGTCACGGCGGGTGAGCAGACAAGCCTCTCCAGCTGATGAGTGCTGGTCGGCACCGATCCTCTGTGCGGGAATCTCTCCACTTTGCCCTCTGCACCCCTTTTGCTGTGCTCTCCTCCGCAGCTCCAAAGCTTCCTGCCTCTGCCACCCACAGTCTCCACCCACGAAGGGGCTTCTGAGTGTGTGGAAAGCTTTCCTCCTTCACAGCTCCCTCCCAATGGTGCAGGTCCCGTCCCTATTCTTTTGTCTCTGTTTTTTTTTTCTTCTTTTGCCCTATCCAGGAATGTGGGGAGTGTCTTGCCTTTTGGGAGGTCTGAGGTCTTCTGCCAGCATTCAGTAGGTGTTCTGTAGAGGTTGTTCCAAATGTAGATGTATTTCTGATGTATTTGTGGGGAGGAAGGTGATATCCACGTCTTATTCTTCCACCGTCTTTTTTTTTTTTTTTGCGGTATGTGGGCCTCTCACTGTTGTGGCCTCTCCCGTTGTGGAGCACAGGCTCCGGACGCGCAGGCTCAGCGGCCATGGCTCACGGGCCCAGCCGCTCCATGGCATGTGGGATCTTCCCAGACCAGGGCACGAACCCGTGTCCCCTACATCAGCAGGCGGACTCTCAACCACTGCACCACCAGGGGAACCCTCTTCCACCATCTTGAATCCCCTCTATCATACTTGATTGATCACAAATATTTTATTCTGTTGATCAGTCCCTCATAATAGAAAGACTTTATTTTGATTGAAGTATAGTTGATTTACAATATTGTGTTAGTTTCAAGTGTGCAGCATAGTGATTCAATATTTTTGCAGATTATATTCCGTTATAGATTATTACAAGGTAATGGGAATAATTCCTTTTGCTATATAGTATATCCTTGCTGCTTATCTATTTTATACATAGTAGTTTGTATCCGTTAATTCCATACTCCTAATTTTCCCCTCCCCACCTTCCCTCTCCCCTTTGATGACCAGTAGTTTGTTTTCTATTTATTTATTTATTTTTGGCAGAGCCATGTGGCTTGTGCGGTCTTACTTCCCTGGAAGCGTGGGGTCGTAACCACTATACTGCCATGGAAGTTCCATAGTTTGTTTTCTATATTTGTGAGTCTGTTAGAAAGAATTTCATTAATGCCTTCCTGAACATCACACTAACATTGTAATTTTGATACCTTATTTGACAATCCACTCCATAATATTTTCTGAATCTTCTGTAATTTCCTGAACTAAAATACTGGATTTTTTTTTTTTTTTTTTTTTTTTTTTTTGCTGTACGCGGGCCTCTCACTGTTGTGGCCTCTCCCACTGTGGAGCACAGGCTCCGGACGCACAGGCCCAGCGGCCATGGCCCACGGACCCAGCCGCTCCACGGCATGTGGGATCCTCCCGGACCGGGGCACAAACCCATGTCCCCTGCATCGGCAGGCGGACTCTCAACCACTGCGCCACCAGGGAAGCCCAGTACTGGAGTATTTTATGCCTCATTCCTTTAACCTCTGATTTTACTGTCTACAATGATAGGATTTTAGGCACTTTTTCCTGAAACAACTATCAAGATCTTTACATAGCATAGAATGGTGAGGGAGGAATCATATGTGTTTACATGAGTCAAATATGGCATTAATACATTACTCTTGATTAGTACCTTGGGAGGAACTCTTGACTGGGGTGAGAAGGTATAGTTGCTATCATGTCATGACTTGTTTGACCAGAAATTAAATGATAGCCTAAACATTTTAACAAATGCAAAATGTGATGACAACCAAGAAACAGATAGTATCATCTACAACTCAGGGGATGCCAGCAAGGGAAACTAATGGAAGGGGACCAGCAAGAATTTAAATTTACCCCAGTTATGAAATCAGTAGACCCTTTGTTGACTAAATAAGCCTTTAGTTTACAGACGAAAATAATTTCTGACTTGTTTGATAATCTCTAGAATTGACCATGATATTTAAAAGGAAGGATATATGATATTTTGCACATGTCACTTTGTTTCTATATTAGAAATTTATCATTATAAAAATATGTTCACAGTGAAATAGTTGAATAAACTATCTTCAGTTTAATAATAATCAAATGTATCATAATTATTCATTAAGAAAATAACATTGATTTGTTTACACCTTTAGTTTGAACCATGGAGGGTTTCTGAATAAATTGATATTGTGGTATGCTAATTTAATTAACATATTTATAGCTACTCATTAAACCTATAATCCTATCTGATATTAAAATTAATAACTCTATTTGATAGTACAACAGCCAAACTAAATCAGTGACACATGTACTAGGTGATATTCACATATTTGACACATTCTTACTAGCATACTTATGGTTATGGATGTCTCCATTCAGAACTTCATTCAGAAACACTGCAAAATATGCAACAATTTCAATACCCTAGCATATAATATTAAAAAATAATAAAGATTGAAATTAAAATTACAATATAAATGGACATCTTTCACTATGACATTGCCCATCAATTTTGCATTTCCTTTCTTTTTTAAATTAATTTTTTAAAAAATTAATTAATTAATTAATTAATTTATTATTTTTGACTGCATTGGGTCTTTGTTGCTGTGCGTGGGCTTTCTCTAGTTGTGGCGAGCAGGAGCTGCTCTTCATTGTGGTGCGTGGGCTTCTCATGGGGTGGCTTCTCTTGCTGTGGAGCATGGGCTTTAGGCTTGCAGACTTTAGTAGTTGTGGCATGTGGGCTCAGTAGTTGTGGCTTGCAGGCTCTAGAGTGCAGGCTCAGTAGTTGTTGTGCACGGGCTTAGTTGCTCCATGGCATGTGGGATCTTCCCGGACCAGGGATTGAACCTGTGTCCCCTGCATTCGCAGGTGGATTCTTAACCACTACACCACCAGGGAAGTCCCTTTAATTAATTTTTATTGGAGTTTAGTTGCTTTACAATGTTGTGTTAGTTTCTGCTGTACAGCAAAGTGAATCAGTTACACATATACATATATCCACTCTTTTTTAGATTTCCTTCCCATTTAGGTCACTACTGAGCACCGAGTAGAGTTCCTTGTTCTGTACAATAGGTTCTCATTAGCATTTCTTTTCAATATGCTTTCTCTAGGTAATCTGGTCAACACAGCTTAAAATGGATACATTACCTGATAGTATGCATTTTAAATACAGCATTCAAATAAGTAAATTAATTTTTGAAAAACTTTACCTTTTTCCCCTCTATTACATACCTAAAATAAATTGATACTATGTGTTGCTTATTCTTTCAAAAAGTAAGTTAGCATCTGCAGATGTTAAAATGATACATCAGCAACTCAAATAATAAATTGAAGATTCGAAATCATGTAATTAGTATTTATGCATAAAAGTAATTACATTAATTGATCTAAATGCCAAGGTATCTTCTGTCTTAGCTTTTATTTAAGTATTAACTCAAAAACACTTTTCTTATAAGCCAGAACAAATATGTGAAGTATCATTAATGTCCTCAAAGTATTATTTTAGTACTACTTAAAATTTTCTAGTCCCTTGTATGTTTACATAAATCAGTCACAGGATACTACTTTAACGATATAATACAATGAATATAATATTTTTAATAATTACACAGCATTTTACTGAGTATGTAAAACTTTGGTATATTTGTTATAGAGTAATACTATCTAACATTTACCAAGACCATACTATGTGCTAGACATGTTTCTAAGCCCTTTACAAATTAATTTAATCCTCAAAGCAACACAATGAGGTAGGTACTATTTTTATTCAATTTTATAATTTAGGAAACTGAGAAGAACATCAATAAATATAAGTTGATTCTGAATTTGTTGGAATAATGTTTTTGTGGTCATGTGTCTGACCACGTGTATAGGTGTGGTTGAAAAGCTGTGTGGTTCCTTTTTTTAAAAATAAATTTACTGATTTTATTTATTTATTTTTGGCTGTGTTGGATCTTTGTTGCTGCACACGGGCTTTCTCTAGTTGCAGAGAGTGGGGGCTACTCTTCGTTGCAGCGTGTGGGCTTCTCATTGCGGTGGCTTCTCTTGTTGCAGAGCATGGGCTCTAGGCACACGGGCTTCAGTAGTTGTGGTTCACAGGCTCTAGAGTGCAGGCTCAGTAGTTGTGGCGCACGGGGCTTAGCTGCTCTTCAGCATGTGGGATCTTCCCGGACCAGGGATCAAACACATGTCCCCTGCAATGGCAGGCGGATTCTTAATCACTGCGCCACCAGGGAAGTCTGAGCTATGTGTTTTCAATAGTTATTCTTTCACACATGATTTCATAAAGACCACCATCTTCTGATTTATGTCTAAAGGTGTTATTTATAACTAAAATTCCATTTGTAAATTGATGGCTGTGGCTCAATTTTTTTCATTTATAGAAACACAACATTTTTGATCAAAAGTGTGACATTTTTCTTATATTTCCAATTTAAATCTCCATGATTATATTCCCCAGAAATGATTATTATATCTACTATCATGCTAGTAGTTTTATGTAATCATATATATCTACCATTGCATCTTTCTGGCAACAATAACTTTGTATAAGTAGACTAATTTTTTGGTTGCTGTAATCGGTGATTATAGAAGTTAATGAAATGTTCATATCATGGACAATATTAGTGACATTGACTAAAAGTTTCAAAAAATTGGATGTAAGATTTACATAGCTACCCTACTCATACAGAAGCATTAATATAATTATTATTAATTATATATTGTATTATGTTAGCTATATATTTACAGCTTTTTAACTGGTTATCTTGGGATAACTCTCTCTTTAGAATGATGTTTAAAATTGTATTACTATATGCGTTTTTATCCTGTAGCAAAAGGATACTTCTATTCTGTGATTTTGAAGATTTTTTTTTAAACATCTTTATTGGGGTATAATTGCTTTACAATGGTGTGTTAGTTTCTGCTTTATAACAAAGTGAATCAGTTTTACATATACATATGTTCCCATATCTCTTCCCTCTTGCGTCTCCCTCCCTCCCACCCTCCCCATCCCACCCCTCCAGGCGGTCACAAAGCACCCAGCCGATATCCCTCTGCCATGCGGCTGCTTCCCACTAGCTATCTACCTTACGTTTGTTAGTGTATAACCTAGGAATTGGTGCGCAATATTACTAAATTCTTCTTCTTATTTTTATTTTATCAAAGTATAGTTGATTCACAATGTTGTGTTAGTTTCTGGTGTACAGCAAATTGATTCAGTTTTATATAACATAACTGAATAATACATATATATAATTCAGTTATATATATATATATTATATATATATATATCTCCTTTCTTGTATCCTTTTCCATTATGCTTTATTATAGGATATTGAACATATTTCCCTGAGCTATTCATTAGGACCTTGTTGTTTATCTATTTTATATATAGTTGTTTGTATCTGCTAATCCCAAACTACTAATTTATCTTTTCCCCACTCCCTTTCACCTTTGTAACCATAAGTTTATGTTGTATGTCTGTGAGTCTGTTTCTGTTTTGTAAATAAGTTCACTTGTAAATAAATTCACTTTTATAAATAAGTTCACTCATCATAAGATTCCACATATAAGTGATATCATATGATATTTGTCTTTCTCTGACTTATTTCACTTAGTATGATAATCTCTAGGTCCATCCATGTTGCTGCAAATGGCATTATTTCATTCTTTTTTTTTTTCTGCTGAGTAATATACCTTTGTATATATATACCACATTTTCTTTGTCCATTCACCTGTCAGTGGACATTTAGGTTGCTTCCATGTCTCTGGCTATTGTAAATAGTGCTCCTATGAACATTGCGGTACATATATCTTTTCAAATTAGAGTTTTCTCTGAATATATGTCCAAGAGTGGGATTGCTAGATCATATGGCAATTCTATCAATATTTTTAGTTTTTTTAAGGAACCTCTATACTGTTTTCCATAGTGGCTGTACCAATTTACATTCCCACCAACAGTGTAAGAGAGTTGCCTTTTCTCCACACCCTCTCCAGCATTTATTATTTGTAGATGTTTTAATGATGGCCATTCTGACCGTTGTGAGGTGACATCTCATTATACTTTTGATTTGCATTTCTCTAATGACTAGTAATGTTGAGCATCATTTCATGTGTCTATTAGCCATCTGTATGTTTTCCTTGGAGAAATGTCTATTTAGATCTTTTGCCCATATTTTGATTGTATTGTTTGTTTGTTTGTTATTGAGTTGTATGAGTTGTTTGTATATTATGGAAATTAAGCTCTTGTGGGTTGCATCATTTGCAAATATTTTCTCCCAGTCTGTAGGTTGTCTTTTCATTTTGTTTCTGGTTTCCTTTGCTGTGCAAAAGTTTATAAGTTTGGTTAGGTCCCATTTGTTTATTTTTGCATTTATTTCTATTGCCTTGGGAGACTGACCTAAGAAAACATTGCTACAGCTTATGTCAGAGAATGTTTTGCCTGTGTTGTCTTCTAGGAGTTTTATGGTGTCATGTCTTATATTTAAGTCTTTAAGTCATTTTGAGTTTATTTTTGAATATGGTGTGAGGGTGTGTTCTAACTTCATTGAGTTACATGCTGCTGTCCCTCTTTCCCAGCACCCCTTGTTCAAGAGACTCTCTTTTCTCTACTGTATATTCTTGCCACCTTTGTCAAATATTAATTGACTGAAGGTGTGTGGGCTTATTTTTGGGCCCTCTATTCTTTTCCATTGATTCATATGTTGGTTTTTGTGCCAATATCACCTTGTTTTGATTACTGTAGCTTTGTAGTATTGTCTGAATTCTGGGAGGGTTATGCCTCCCAGCTTTGTTCTTTTTCCTCAGGATTGCTTTGGCAATTCTGGGTCTTTTATGGTTCCATATAAATTTTAAGATTATTTGTTCTAGTTCTGTGAAAAATGATGTGGATAACTTGATAGGGGTTGAATTAAATCTGTAGATTGCTTTGGATAATACAGCCATTTTAACAGTATTAATTCTTATAATCCAAGTCACTGCTTATTATTGAAATGACTATATTTTCAAAATTTATTCTATTGTTGAGATTATATAATATTAATAATTTTCCTAATGTTAAACTATTTTTCAGTTCAAGAATGATCAAATAATATTTTTTAAAATTTATGTATTTTGTTTTGATACATGTACCATGGTTATTAAGATATTAACATTAGAGAAAATTGAATGATAAGGATGTGTGAATTCTGTAATATCTTTGCAACTTTTCTATAAATCCAGAATTATTTTTCAGACATTTTTTAATAAGGCCCTACTTATTTAGGACAAGACTATTGTTTTGTAGGTATGAAGTCATTAACCAAATAATTCTTTTTAATCAATCTATATCAGCTCTATGGCCATTATAATTCTCTGTCCATGACAGCATGCTTTTAAATCCATCTATTCAATGAAACAGTGACACTCACTTTAGTGAACCCACCTCTGAAAGCTAGCCAATCACTGTCTACCTCATTTTCTGAAAGTCACCTATTCAGTGGATTTGCTTTAGTGAACATTATTCTAAAGGTGGTGTTATCAAACTCATGTATCTCTACCCAAAATAAGAGCTATTACATGCCACATTCTCAAGACTGATGCCAACTCACACCAACACAACCTCAAAGCAAAGACTTTCCAAATACTTTATAAGAGAGCAGTAAGCTTTGCTCAAGGGTGTCATGGCTGACCAGCATAGCAATCTTTTATTTAAGGAAGCAATACATTCAGCTTTTTGTTTTCAGATATTAAGTGGTGATTTCATAATTAAAGTCATTTGAAAAGATATATATAATTCACCTGGGCCTCATAATCTGTAATGGGAGAAGATATAAATATCCTAGACTGCCACTTTCTAATGTTTTGAGGCTACAAATTCTCCCACTTCTATTGACCCAAGAGAACCTATCTTCCTGACCCAAGAGTGGACTATTTCAATATTTTCAGTCATTGTTTGCAGTGCTCAGTCTAAGGTCAGGGAATTTGTCCCAGCCTGGGCTGACCAGAGCCCTTCACTAATTGTTTTTTAATTGCTTTGTTTATACAAGTTTAATACAACTACAAAATCTTCCTCCAGTGATATCTTATCTGAGGACTACACAGTTGATATGTATCTCCCACCCCTGTGGCCTTCAGTGAACCCTATATGTCTTCAGTCACGTGTTCCTCCAAAAACTATGTTCAAATGTTAAGGACTTGGATGACTTATACTACACTAACAGCAAAACAAACAATCCTTTCAACTAGATATTCTAGCTAGTTTTAAATTATTACACTAAAATACACGTATAAATATAGACTATTCCGAATCAGACTATATGTAAAAATTAATGGGAAAAAAATTGAAGAGCAATTCAAAAGGATGTGATGAGTACACTTTTAAAAAATAGTTATAGTATATGAAGTATTTATTATAATAATAGAAATAATTTGCAAACTACCAACAAATTTCAATGGTAGTTCCCTTTCATTCTTTGCCACATGTCTCTTATGTCTACCATTTCTAAATGAACTTGTAGTCCTAAGAAAATAATGATAATTGCTTATTAGAAGTTGTTGTTTTCTTGTCAATGTATATAGTAGGAGAGAACATCAATCAGTTAGAGGTAGCACTGTCTATAAGCAGAAACTATAATTTAAGAATATGTTATTCACTCAGATCATTTCCAGAGTCCTTGTGGATCTATGGAGATTTAATATATAACTATTTACAATCTTATAACAATTTAATAATTTATTTTGTTTAGTCAAATGCAACAATTTTTGTATGAATAAAGCAGTTACTGAATTTGCAGATGATAAGATCCAAAGTTAAGCAATTCTGAACAAATTTCAAAATACAAATTTAAATGATCTTAGTGGCACTAACAACTGCTTTAAGTAGGACATTCTATAATAAAATTTTGCTATAAATTACAAGAATTCACAATTCAAAATGTAGCGAGCCATATGTTACACATAACTTATGGGTATGACATTACCAGGGAGGCTATTGAGAAATGCAAGGTCTAGAACACTCATCCATTCATCTATTCAATGAATATTTATTGTGGATATGATAATAAATAAAATAATTACATAAATAACTGCTGTTCATGGAGCTTATACTCTATGAATGGGAAAAGGCAGAAATCAAGATAAATAAGAGAATATATAGAAAGATGTAATGAGTGCTATGGAGAAAAATAAAGCCTGAAGTATAACAGAGGATTGAGTAAAAGCTGCAGGTTTTTATAGATTGTGTGTACGTGTGTTGTGTGTGGGTGGTGTTGTGTATGTATGTTTATGTAATGCTTCCCTTTTAGTGCACATAGGGCTTCTTGAATCCCTAGAATGGTGCTTCTCATCGTTTCAGAAAAGTCTCATTCTAATCTTTGCTGTCTTCTTTCATTCTTGGATGCCACTTGTACTTACATTAAAGGTTAAAATATTTCCCTTATATCATTTCTCTTCTTTTCTATATTTGTATATCTATATTTTTCTTTCAAAATATTTCTTCTGACAATTCTTCAGATCTTAGTTCTCTATATTTCTTCTTTGTCTTAAATATAATTTGAGTTTATATCAAGATTTTTAGGTCTTTATATTCCATTTTATATTCTTTTGATCTATAAATCATCTGTTTTAGCTGCATGCTTTAAATACTTTGGGGGGATATTCTGAAAGTACTTATTTCTTTTGAGATAGATGCTAATATTTCTTCAGCAGACTTTGTTTCATGTGTTCAAGACATCATATAGCTGCCATGATGGATAGGAAAGATAAAAATTATATTGTGAATTTGGCACAATAGAAATAATTATAGACTTATACTTTAATATAAACTACTGTCCCAATAACTATTCAGACTGCCATCTATATATTGTACTTAAGTTTTATTTCTCACACATATTTCAACTAAGATATAATGAACAATTTTCCTGTCTCTTCAACCATCTGACAACTTTGTTGCTTCATGGCATGGATCATGGAACCACTGGCTGGTACACGAACTCACTAAAAGAGGCAACAGTTCTAAGTATTTTTTGATAACCCCTTAACACAATAAAAGTTTAGCTGTCTAAAAGCAGGCGTTGTACAATAAGCTTACAAGAGATACTGTAGAAAATCAGTAAGCAAGGCTAGTTAGTCACAATCTTATTGTATACATTATCTTTTAAGTTAAACTACTTAGGTGAGAATGGGGAGGATCTAAGTTTATATAAGAATGATGTAACTGTATCATACATTTCAGGAAAACAGAAAATGCATGTTCATTGATAAGTTGATAAAAGTCAAAAGAATAAATATACATGTAATTTTAGAGTTTAAAAACATCCCATTACTCTGTTTCCTTTCCTGATTTTTCAAGGTGGAGGATACAATTTGAAAATGTGGGTTGGCATGCCAAGGTTGTATAACTACTTAGTGGCAAGGGAAGGGATACAACTCTGGATTATCTATTCCCAACTTAAAGTGCTTTCCACTAGAACACAGTTTCACTCTTTGCCACAATTATAATATAATAATTAATATAATATAATATAATAAATATAATAGTGTACCTACTTTTGTAAATTAAATTTTATTGGAACAGAGTCACATTTACTTATTTACTATTGTATAGGGCTGCTTTCATGCTATACCACCAGAGTTGTGTAGTTGCATAGGAGACAATATGACCCCAAAATTCTGAGATATTTACTATGTGACCATTTACAGGAAAAGTTTGCCTATCCTTAACTTTGAGTGAAAGATGTGGTTGTTTGTTTAGTTTCCAACTCATGCAGACCAATAATTTCTCACGTGTAATAAAAATGTATTACTAGAAACCAATCATGCATTTAAATGACACATCAATGTCAATAGCTATTATGTTTATAAATGCTTAACCTTAATCTCTGTACTTATTTACTATCAAAATGGATCCAAACAGTTCTTGGATCATACAAGTTCACTGAATACACTGAGTAGCATGTCTGTAGAGGTAAAAAAAAAAAAAGAAAAGAAATTAACTCTGGACGAAAACTACCTGGGTTTGAATCACAGCTCTACAACCTACTGCTATTTATTTTGTCAAGTTACTTATCTCTTTGTTTCTCACAAACCATATCTGAAAAATGTGTATAGTCATAATACTAGTGGAATAATCATTCTTGTCTCAAAGAGTTCTTTCAAGCATCAAATTAGTTAAAATATAAAGCACTTAGAAACTGCCTAGTGTGTATTTAAGCATTAAAGTCTTAGCTATTAGTATTAGTTCTTAATATATGAAGCATTCACAGGCTCAAAATATACCTGAGCTATTTATTGACTTAATTATTAATTATTGTTTATTTTGGATCAAAAAAATAGTGTTATCTATGGATAATATTTGTCATGAATAAATCTAACTTTTGCATAGAGTAATCCAATTAAAAATAATTATTTTAACTCCTTTGGTAAGCTTTGAAACATTTTTTAAAATAAAGAGTCTATTTTTGTAGAGCAGTTATTTCCCATATACTCTCTGTCCTCACACATACACAGCTTCCCTCATTATCAACATTCCCCACCAGAGTGTTATATTTGTTACAATTGATAAATCTACATTGACACATCATACTCAACCAAAGTTCATAGTTTATATTACAGTTCACTCTTGGTGTGGTATATAGGGTGGATTTGGACAAATGTACAATGACATTTATCCATCATTATGGTATTATGCAGTACAGAGTATTTTCACTTCCCTAAAATATCATCTGTACTCCATCATTAATCCCTTCCCCTCCCCAAACCCTGGCAACTACTGATCTTTTTACTGTCTCCATAGTTTTGCATTTTTCAGAATGTCATATATTGTTGTAGCCTTTTTAGATTGGCTTCTTTCACATAGAGATATACATTTCAGGTTCCTCATGTCTTCTCTTGGCTTGATAGCTCATTTCTTTTTCACTCTGAATAACTGAACCATTTTAAATGCTCTCTGAATGGAAGCCAAATTTTAAAGTGTCCATTTAAAAGCATGAAAGAAATGTTTTTCAAGCAAGGTTGCAGTCTCTTGAGCAAAATCTGCTAGCTAGGAACTATACCAACTTTTTGCTCAATACACAGTCTTCTTATTCAGCTATTTTCTTTTGAACTCTCATTTACAATATACCACAAAATATTACACCTTTTGTTTATAATCGGGCTTCAGTTTATAGTACCCAGCGGCAATGATGCAGGTCACTTGTTCTCAACCACATCTGCCTTTCTTTCAGAATTGTTTATTTCTTCTTTCAAAACCTCAGGTCTATAAAGAATTTGGAAGTCCTTTATAGAGGACAAACAATAATGTTTAAACATGAACTAGTGGATGTTTTTGTATTCAAATATATGAAAATATAAAAAAAATGTAAAATATTTGTCAGAAACATGTAAAGTTTATCCAAACCAAAATCTAATTAATGCAATGTGAGAAAATCATCAAATTATCAATAAATTCTGTACGTTTGAAAAACTACATAAATACTAAATATTAATTAGTTTGCCACTCTAACATCATTGTATTTATTTTATTAAATAATTACATTAATGAATATTTACAATTTATATATCAGGCAGAGGATTTGGATCCAACACATTCAAAGATTCCCAAAATACATTTTGAAAGAACATATAACTCCACTGAAATAATGAAAAGGATAGGACTAGGTACCTTCCACAGAGAAACTCTGCATGCAAATAAACAGGAAATATATATTTAGTTAATTTGTTATGAATTAAGCAAAAACTGAAGAAATCATATATTGTTTTATAACCTTTAGATTGGCAAAACATTTTCTACATCTGTTAACGTTAGGAATAGCAGAGGATGTGGAGCATGGGAGCTCATACAGCTAGTGGAGGTATATTTACCTGCAAAAGTTCTGAAAAGCAAATTTGCAATGTCTAGGAACTGAGTAGGCCAGCTAAGTAGACTAAACAGGTTTGTCAGCTTTGTTCACATCACAAAGTGGCATCCTTCACATAGACAACAGTGATACAGAATTGTGTATTAGACAATCTGCTTAGCAGAACACGGTAGCCTCTCTGTGTAGCCATGACTCAACAATTTCAGTTGTAGGTATATTCTCTATCTAGACTAGAGAAACTCTTAAGATATGAGCTCTTATATACATGGATTGGAGAAACAATTTAAATACTGTTAAAATAGACAGATATATTTGTACATGATGCATTTAGTTAATGTTTTTAACAAAAGTATATTAATATTTTAGGATTATTAATATATGTAATACAAATATTTAAAAGAGTAGTTGAGAAGGCTTTACACCAACTTCTAAATAGTGATTGCCTCTGGTCAGGAGAGAAAAGAATAGAAGTCATGAGGTTTTCTATGGTGTATTGTGTCTCAACTGTAGTTGTAATAGTTTGTTTAAGAAAAAGTCTTAGGCAAATATTTTAAAAGTTTAACATTTGATAAATCTGAACGATGGTATTCAGCTTATCATGTAACCTGTTTAATTATCTCTATTTTTGTTTGTTTAATGTTTACATTTTAAAAACAGAAAAATGGAAAGTTATTATTACAATGTCCGGCTAGTATTTAATTTCTCTTAAAAACTGAAAAAAAGTCTGGTTTTATTTTTACTATTTTTATTTTCCTTAATTGTATTTTTTAGCTAAAGTTTATGTTCCTATTTTCTGTTTTCATACATATATGAAGTGGATATATTTATATACATATTCAGGATAAATTCTAAGCTTTATTGTTAGACCAGAATTAACACTCTACATTTTTTCTATGAACATATATAGCTATTCTTTGTATTTGAAATTACAGCATTACAACCATCTACAGGATGAAGCTTAAAATACCTGCCAGTATTTCCCCAGAGTCAATTGCATATCGTAGTTATTAGCAAATGGAATAGATATTAAAATTGCATCAGCCAAACTTCTCATGTATTACATGAATCTTCAAGGCAATTACTGGTAAAATCTGATCTAGATTTCTTGTCAAAATTCTTACTTTTCCTGTGGATTATATAATTTACAAACAATGTTCAACAATTTGCTTAAAATGTTCTAAGATAATCTTACAATCTGCACAAAAACATGTCATTTGACTGTTTGACTATTTAATTCAAACGTCTATTCCATATAAAAGACTTTTTAAGTATGGAATTGTTACTTGATTAAATTATCCACCAAATTGTGATATTTAGCATCATTTTATACAACCATAGAAATATTTTAGTGAGATATAATTTGCATACCACTAGACCACCAGGGACCAGTGGCCAGTGACAAGGCCCTGGCCCATCAGCTGTGTAGAAATGAATTTGACATAGAGACATAAAATAGTGAAACAAAGTAAAATATTTATTAGGAGGAAAAAGAGTACGAGTGGATAGACACAGGGGCAGGCTCAGAGAGAGAAGTCGTGCCCTCGTGATAGTTTGAATCATTTTTATGGGGCATTTCTTCCAGGTTTCCTTTGGCCAATCATCTTGCTTTGCTTGGTTCTGAGTCCATATTTGGTATAACTCAGGGTCTTCCCATGTGTGCACGCACATCTCTTAGCCAAGTGATTCTAGTGAAAAGACCTATGGGTAGGTTGACATCACATACTGTGGGGTGGTGCCCCATCCCTTTTTGACCTTCAAGGAGCTTTTCTGTGCACGTGTTATCAGGATGTCTCCTTGACTTTGTGAATGAGGAATATGTGGTCTTTTATCTCTTATCTGGTCAGGACTTAACTTTTCCTCCTTCCTGCTATTTTGGAGTATCTGTCCACAGGGGATGGAACTCCAGCTGTTCAGCCTGTAGCCCATCTATCTCCTGCCTCAATTCCAGAATAGTTCCATTACCTCCAAAAGAAATTCGACGCTCATTAGCAGTCACTCTCCATTCTCCCTTCCCTCCAGGTCCTGGCAATCTCTACTTTATATATCTATGGCTTTGCCTAGTCTAAAAATTTCATATAAATGGAATCATGTAATATATGGCATTTTGTGTCTGGTTTCTTTCACTTAGCTTAATGTTTTAAAAAGCGTCCTTGGTTGTATCAATTCTTCATTTTCTTAATGGTATCTCATTGCTATTTTTATCATTGCTTGTGTTTTCCTAATAAAAAATGAAGTTGAGCTGCTTTTCATGTGCTTATTGGCCATTTGATTATCTTCTTTGGAGAAATGTCTATCCAAATCTTTTGCCCTTTTTTTATTTGGGCTACTGTCTTTTTATTATTGAGATGTAAGTCTTTGTATATTCTGGATACTAGTTCCTTATCTATGTTATTTGCAAAGATTTTCTCCCATTTGTGTTTTTTTCTTTCACTTTTTTGTTGGTGAATTTTGAAGCCTAAGGTTTTAAATTTTGATGAAGTTAAATGTATTTCGTTTGCTACTTATGATTTTGGTATCATATCTAAGGATCCAGTGTCTAATACAAGGTCATAAAGACTTTTACCTTATGTCTTCTAAGATCTTTATAGTTTTAGCTCTTGCATTTAAGTCTTTGATCCATTTTGAGTTACCTTTTGTATATAATATGAGATAGAGGTCTAACTTCATTTATTTTGTATATGGTGTGAGATAGAATGTCCAGTCATCCCATTACCAACATTAGACACTATTCTTTCCTTATTGGAATAGCTTCTTGAAAATCAATTGACAATATATGTAAGGGTTTATTTCTGGATTCTCAGTTATGTTTTATTAATTTATATGCCTATCCTTTTGCCAGCACCAGAGTGTTTTGATTATTGTAGCTTTGTATTAAAATTTGAAATTGAAAAGTTTGAGTCCACCGACTTTGCTCTTCTATTTCAAGATTGTTTTTGTTATGATGGGACACTTGTATTTCCATATGAATTTTAGGATCAGCTTGTCAACTTCTGCAAAAAAAAAAAAAAAAAGCAGATGAGATTTTGATGGAGAATGCATTGAATCTCTATATAAATTGGGGGACTATTACCTTCTTAATAAAATTAACATAGCAATTTCTTGTTAACAATTGCTATAGTCTGAATGTTTGTGTTCCTCCAAAATTCATATGTTAAGACCAGTATTAGGAGGTGGGGCTTTGGAGAGTTAATTAGATCATGAGGGCGGAGCCCTCATGAATGACATTAGTGCCCTTATAAAAGAGTCCTGAGAAAGTTCTCTTGCCCCATTTACCACATGATGTTACAATGAAATGACTGCCAGCCTTCTAGGAAGCAGGGTCTCATCAAAAGTAAAATCTGCCAGCACCCTGAGTTTGAACTTCTCAGGTTCCAGAATTGTAAGAAATAATATTTTGTCATTTATAAGCCATGCAGCCTCTGGTATTTTGTTATAATAGCCCAAATGGGCTAAGACAATATTATATCTTTGTTTTCAAGAACATGCAATGCATTTCCATTTATCCACATCTTCAATTTATTCACTATTACTTTGTAGTTTTCAGTGTAAACATCTCATACATCTTTTGCTAAATTTATTCCCAATTATTATATTGTTTTTGATGTTATTGTAGATGAAATTATTTTTTTAATTTAATTTTTAGATTAGTCATTGCTAGTGTATAGAAATATAGTTGATTTTTATATATTAATCTTGTATCCTGTAAACTTGCTGAGCATGTTTGTTAGATCTAGTTTGTTTTTTCATTCTTTAGTAGTTTCAACATATGAGATTATGTCATTTTCAACTGGAAAGAATTAACATCTTCTGTTCCAATATGGATGTCTTTTCTTGCTTAACTGCCTTCTCTAGAACTTCAGTATGTTGTTGAGAAGTAGTAAGAGTGAATATTCTTATCTTTTTCCTTATTTTGAAGGGGATACTTTCAGTCTTCCACCATTAAGGATGATGTTAACTGTGGGAATTTTGAAGGTGACCTTTATCAGACTGAGGACATAGAAATGTTTCTAACGCTGTTTTTAAGCTTGCTAGTGACACATGTGAATAATATTTTATTCAGCTCATATTGAATTTTTATGCTATTTTTTTATTTGTTTATTTTATGTGTATCTATCCTATGGTCAACTGGAATTTACAGGCCATAAAATGTCTAGTAATTGCAGAATTAATCTTCACATAGTTAAATGGTTGGCTAGCTATCTATCAAATTTTAATCAAATTAAATTTTTTATTATCATTAAGATAACCACTGAGTGATACATATATTAATAGATCAAATAATTTATTGTTATTAAACACAGAATATAATTGTAAGTTGTCCCAGGAAGATATGTCATAAACTTAGGATAATGTGATTCTTCTTTTATATCCTTTTTTGATGAGCAACAAACCAAATTCAAAATTAATTGCTTAAAACAACAACTATTTTTTTTATCATTCACATATCTATGGGTCATGTGGGTATTCTGCTGGCCTTGCTCAATGTTAGTTCCCCTCTGTTGATCCTTGTTGGACTTGGTTATACGTCTGTGCTCTGCTGGTAGCTGAGCTGAGGAATTCCTACACTAAGATGGCCTCATTCACGTCTTGTATAATTAGAATGACTGTCAGTTTGGATGATGAGGTTAATTGAAATCTCATTTCCTATTCTTCAGCAGACTAGTCTCGATTACAATGGCAGAGTTCTAAAAGTAACATGAAGATGAACAGTAGTGGCAGGGTGATGTGAATTTTAGCGATATTTTTCTCTTTAAAAGTTGGGAGGCATTACAGAATGTTTATATATTGGTTGCATACAAGATTCCAAAGAATTCATGTGTAAGAAAAGTACAAATGCATGGACTAGACAGTAAAGACTATAAGCTTAGAGGAACAGGGCATAAATATGTTCATTGTTTAATTTGTCCTTACCAATGTGAATAGAAGCATTAAGAGGGCTGGGAAAAATTTCAATCCTTTATGCATATCACAAATCCTTTCATGTAATATAAATATTGTTAAATCTGATTAAATGAATGAATGAATAAATGAATGACAACTAAGGTAATAAGGAATGGTTTAATTCTGGTGATGAAAACTGATCTAGATTTTAAGGACAGGATACAGGAGGTGATCTAGGTATATGTATGGGATG
This sequence comes from Pseudorca crassidens, assembly GCF_039906515.1. Taxonomy (NCBI): domain Eukaryota; kingdom Metazoa; phylum Chordata; class Mammalia; order Artiodactyla; family Delphinidae; genus Pseudorca; species Pseudorca crassidens. Next base: position 92,109,884 of record NC_090297.1, read on the forward strand.
GCTGGGGGGATTGGGGACTGGTAGAACATGACATAATGGAATATTCTGGGAATGGTGAGGAATAATGGACAATAGATAACTGTCCAATAACTCTGAGAAGAAATTTGACTCAACTTTGATAAACTTTGACTAAATAAGGAGCAAATGTTATGTTTAAATGGGTACAAACATATTAATATTATCATTTTGGAAGATATATCTGAAAATTGTTTTTGAAGACATTTAAGTGAACAGTGTCTAAGAGCAATGGAAACCAATTAGAAGCCTTCACTAACAATCAAAGTAGATAATGAGGGCTCAGGCTACAGTGGTGTCAGAGCAAATAGAAAGTAAGTGGGAATGGATGTTAAAAACACTTTGGATAGAACATACTGGTTAATCACTCATCTTTGTATGCCTTAGTGATATTTTATTTTTCCTAAGCAATCCTTGCTTTCCTGAGAGTAGGCTTCTTTTGCTGCATTCTTTTCTCATCTCTGACTATATTCTGTCCATTTAGGTCTCACCTAAAATATCTCATTTTCTATGGAACAATTATCAATTTTTATATAGTCAGTAATTAATATTCATTCCTTTTAATGCCTAGAATACTATTTTTATGCTTTTTAGAGCACTAAATTGTCTGCCTTATACTATAGTCATTATTTTTATCAAATGTTTATTGTGAGCCCTGTAATGCTAGAATTATATCTTACTGACATTAGTAACTTTTTAAACTTAGTGTTGTTTTCTTTTGAAGTTTAGCCACCTGTTAATAAATTTAACCTGTTCATAATGGCATTTTAATTGTGGAAGGAGAGACCACAAATTACTGAGGTTTCCAGGCTGGAAAAACTAGTGAGCCGTTGATAATTTTAAGATATTGATCATTTTATCACTATAAATCTCACTTTCCCTCAAAAAGCAAAAATAAATAATAGCAAAATGTAGGAAGCTGTGCAAGAATTGGTGAAAAAATTTAATGAATATTTAAGATGAGAATAGCTTGCTTAATAATAAAAATATTTATATAGTGATTATATATATACTTGATGTAATTTTCATACAACCTTGGGAAGTATTATCATCATTACCACTTTATAGATGAAAGAATAGACATTTGAATCTGTCATGCTGAAAATAGTGAACTTCAACCTTAAATCTTGGCTTTATGACCCTATATACAGGTTTCTTTCTTCTACACCACAGTTTATAATTTAAGTATCATCTTGTGTATTTTCAAGATGATTATAAATTTCCACTAACAATAAGTTCACCTTCCTTATTTAAGGTTTAATATTTTGATGAGTAAAATGTTTCTGGCACTGGTTTAAATTATGCTACCCATTTATTGACATTTGGTTAATAAATAGAATTTAGACTCATAAAAGTGTTTATTCCCTGTTTCTCAATAATACAATTTCCCTTCCAGGCTATGCCTGACCTCCACCATGAATGTGGAAGGAAAGGAAAAAAAGAACCAATTAAATAATTATTGAAGGCTAAGTTGTTCGATTCTTGAATTTGATGAAATGGGGTATACTAGTAGGGAGGCTCTAGAACTTAGAATATATCTTTGATGTGAAGTTCATCTAAAGGATTCTCATGGTAGAGTTAAATGAAAGTGGCCTAACCACCACTCAATTTATTCCCAACAGTTACCTGCCAGTCTAAGTGCTTCTGTACCATTATAAAAATCTATCAAGCATTCAAAACCAATTACACACAGGTTGTCATGTGTTGTCATGCCAGCTGTCCTTTCACTCCTCCTGAGATGCCACTGCCCATTTTCAGTTAAAAGTACATCTTACTGTATTGAGGTTTTTGTCAAGATAAACTTTACTATGTTCATGTCTATCTCTCATTTAACAAAAGTGCATGGGATTGTCTTTGAAAGACCAATAATTATCATAGGCCACAGAAGATTTTCCTGGCTATTATATTCTACAAACGTGTATTATCAAGACAAAAATCTCAGTGTCTGTGGGTGATTTTCTAAGAATTTCAGGTTTATTATTGAATAATTTTTCTAACTCATCAGAGAACGCTACCTGTCATTTAATCTAAGGGATAAACATGTGGAAGTAAATTAACACTTTATAAAGAGAAATAAGAAGAGAACTATAAATTGCATGTCCTGGTTTCAGTGAATCTATACGCTATTTAGATAGTTTATATTAGCAGGAAGGAATTGATAATAATAAATAATACAGAATTTAGAAGAACTTATTGTATTTATCAAGGCTGCTCAAAATATATTGAATAATATTAACAACTGTATCTTAAGTAAAACCTGCACCATCTAACATGAATATCTGCCTTTGTATTTTTATATTTATTTCCATTTTATCATTTGAGTATCCAGCACATATTCATGCAAGTCACATAATTAGCTATACGATTGAGCTAAATAATTTTATATTTTACTGCTTTTATCTAAAAGAAAAGCAGATTTATTGGAAGTTGAAAAAAATTTTAATATTACCAATTCTATAATTAAGAAATGACAGGAGGGCTTCCCTGGTTGGGGCAGTGCTTGAGAGTCCGCCTGCCGATGCAGGGGACATCGGTTTGTGTCCTGGTCTGGGAAGATCTCACATGCCGCGGAGCTGCTGGGCCAGTGAGCCATGGCCCCTGAGCCTGCACGTCCGGAGCCTGTGCTCCACAATGGGAGAGGCCACAACAGTGAGAGGCCCGCGTACCGAAAAAAAAAAAAAAAAGAAAAAAAGAAATGACAGGAGCTCTAGATGAATGTAAGCCAACATCATATTGATCAATAAAAATATCAACAATGTTACCTATGAAGTATTACCTGCTCACTGTATGCCTGCTCTGTCCACAGCAGAATCATGAGCGAGTATCAAAATATAAGGTATTATTGAGCACTTTCTGCATTTGTATTTATACCCTGTAAGGTACTCTCTTGGATTTTCACAAATGGCTAAGGCAGAATTAATAAAATTAACAAGAGAAAAAATACCATGTATATTCTTCAAACAGAATGATAATTTCTATCTGGGAATATCATTGGAAGTCTTCAAGATGAGTGTAAAATGAATACAATTTAAAAATACAGTAAAGGAAAAGAATATTTAAATAGAAAACAATGTGGTTGAAAACAATGATTCAAAAAATTGTATGGGATAGTTAGCAAAAAGACAGTAGTACATTTTGGATGGAGTGTAATATATTTATAGGTTGGTGGCAAAATAAGACTGAAAAGGGAGTTTTTATTTGGATTTTAAAAGGACAATTAGTGCAAAGCTAAGGATTTAAAGTTTTATTATTAAGTAAAGGGATGCCACTGCAATTTAAAAAAATAGTGACATCATTATAATGCTTCTCTATGGAAGTTTATCTTGTTAAAGTATGGTAAAAGATATTCTTTTTTCCCCCTTAATCCACTTTACAGAGATATGATTGACATAAATAGCTGTACATATTTAATGTTTACAACTTGGTGAGTTTGGAGATAAGTATACACCTGTGAAACCATCACCACAGTCTATGCTATAAACATACCCATCACCTTCAGGGTATATTCCTGCCCTATTTATTTATTATTATTATTGTGATGGGAACACTTAAAATAAGATATACCCTGCTGACAAATTTTTAAGTATACTGTACAGGATTGTTAGCTATAGACTCTATGCTGTACAGTAGATCCCTAGGACAAATTCATTTTGTATAACTAAATCTTGTACCCTCTGACTAACACGTCCTCATTTCCCCCTCTCTCCAGCCTCTGGTAACCACCGTTCTACCCTCTGCCTCTATGAGGTTCACTATTTTAGATTTCTCATATAAGTGGAATCATGTAGTATTTGCAGCAACATGGCTGAACCTGAAGAACATTATGCTAAGTGAAAAAAGGCAGATGCAAGGGGCAAAAAATATTCTTGAGTGTAATGACCAAAGGATAACCTAAAAGCAAAGATACCTAGTAATTAAATTTTAGAATGTTACAAAAATTGGTGAGGACACATAGAACTATATTTGCTAATGGTGGAAAAGCAAGTTATTCAAAGGAAGTTACAAAGTTGGAATCTACAGAAATCAATATTTCACTTTCAGTCAAAACAACCTGCATTTTTAGGTGAGTTAACTGGGGCACATAGGTAAAATAATTTGTCTGACATTACAAAGCTAGCTTATTAGGGAGGGTGGGATAAATGGTTATAGACCCTCAAAATTTGGTGGCAAAACCCATCAAGGTTTAGTTTCTTGTCACATAATTGTTCAAGTTATGGTTTTTGGGTCACAGGCAATTCTATTTCATGTAATATTTCTAGAATCCAGGCTGATGGATGAATTATCTCTAACATCTGGCTTCTAAAGTTAGGCTGGTCATTGTAATTTCAGTCTACCGTGGGAACATAAAAAGGACAAAGAAAGCACTTTCTTAAAGACCTTGCCATGGAAGAGAAACACATTACTTTCACTCACATTTTATTATAGAGATATTGGTACAGGGCCACACTTAACTACACCAGAGGCGTGGAAATGGAATTTTGCTGTGTCAGATGAGGAGAAATAGATTTTTGTGGACAGTTGCAGACTCTATCTTGATCACTAAGTGACAAATGGGGATTTCAACACAAGCAAGAAAGAATAGCGTTTATGCTTTTGAATATTATTCTAAGCAAAGAACTGGGGTAGTAGAAACTCTTTTAAATAAAACTCCAGTTAGCTGGCTTCCGGGAAGATGGCAGAAGAGTAAGACGCAGAGATCACCTTCCTCCCCACAGATACACCAGAAATACATCTACACGTGGAACAACTCCTACAGAACACCTACTGAACGCTGGCAGAAGACCTCAGACCTCCCAAAAGGCAAGAAACCCCCCACGTACCTGGGTAGGGCAAAAGAAAAAAGAATAAACAGAGACAAAAGGATAGGGACGGGACCTGCACCAGGGGGAGGGAGCTGTAAAGGAGGAAAGGTTTCCACACACTAGGAAGACCCTTCGCAGGCGGAGACTGCGGGTGCGGAGGGGGAAGCTTCGGAGCCGCGGAGGAGAGCACAGCAACAGGGGTGCGGAGGGCAAAGCGGAGAGAGTCCCGCACAGAGTATCAGGGCCGACCAGCACTCACCAGCCCGAGAGGCTTGTCTGCTCACCCACTGGGGCAGGCGGGGCTGGGAGTTGAGGCTCAGGCTTTGGTTGGAGCGCCGGGAGAGGACTGGGGTTGGTGACGTGAACACAGCCTGCAGGGGGTTAGTGCACCATGGCTAGCCGAGAGGCAGTCCGGGGAAAAGTCTGGACCTGCCGAAGAGGCAAGAGACTTTTTCCTCCCTCTTTGTTTCCTGGTGTGCGGGGGGAGGGAATTAAGAGCGCTGCTTAAAGGAGCTCCCGAGACGGGCACGAGCCGCGGCTAAAAGCGCAGACCCCAGAGACAGGCATGAGAGGCTAAGGCTGCTGCTGCCGCCACCAAGAAGCCTGTGTGCGAGCACAGGTCACTATTCACACCCCCATTCTGGGGAGACTGTGCAGCACACCACTGCCAGGGTCCCGGTATCCAGGGACAACTTCCCTGGGAGAACGCACGTCGCACCTCAGGCTGGTGCAACGTCATGCTGGCCTCTGCCGCCGCAGGCTCGCCCTGCACTCCGTACTCCTCCCTTCCCCCAGCATGAGTGAGCCAGAGCCCCTGAATCAGTGGCTCCTTTAACCCCGTCCTCTCTGAGCGAAGAACAGACGCCCTCTGGCGACCTACATGCAGAGGCAGGGCTAAATCCAAAGCTGAGCCCCTGGGATCTGTGAGAACAAAGAAGAGAAAGGGAAATCTCTCCCAGCAGCCTCAGAAGCAGTGGATTAAAGCTCCACAATCAACTTGATGTACCCTGCATCTGTGGAATACATGAATAGACAACGAATCATCCCAAATTGAGGAGGTGGACTTTGAGAGCAAGATTTATGATTTTTTTCCCTTTTCCTCTTTTTGTGTGTATATGTATGCTTCTGTGTGAGATTTTGTCTGTATAGCTTTGCTTCCACCATTTGTCCTAGGGTTCTATCTGTCCGTTTTCTGTGGGTTTTTTTTAATTTTTTCTTAATAATTATTTTTTTATTTAATAACTTTATTATATTTTATCTTACTTTATTTTATTTTACTTTATCTTCTTTCTTTCTTTCTTTCCTTCCTTCCCTCTTTCCTTCCGTCCTTCCTCCCTCCCTCCCTCCCTCCTTTCTTTCTTTCTACTTCTACTAATTCTTTCTTTCTACTTTTTCTCCCTTTTATTCTGAGCCCTGTGGATGAAAGGCTCTTGGTGCTGCAGCCAGGAATCAGTGCTGTGCCTCTGAGGTGGGAGAGACAACTTTACGACACTGGTTCACAAGAGGTCTCCCAGCTCCACATAATATCAAACGGTGAAAATCTCCCAGAGATCTCCATCTCAACACGAGCACCCAGCTTCACTCAATGACCAGCAAGCTACAGTGCTGGACATCCTATGCCAAACAACTAGCAAGACAGGAACACAACCCCACGCATTAGCAGAGAGGATGCCTAAAATCATAAGTCCACAGACACCCCAAAACACACCACCAGACGTGGACCTGCCCACCAGAAAGACAAGATCCAGCCTCATCCACCAGAACACAGTCACAAGTCCCCTCCACCAGGAAGCCTAGACAACCCACTGAGCCAACCTTAGCCACTAGGGACAGACACCAAACACAACGGGAACTACGAACCTGCAGCCTGCAAAAAGGAGACCTCAAACCAGTAAGATAAGCAAAATGAGAAGACAAAAAAACACACAGCAGATGAAGGAGCAAGATAAAAACCCCCCAGACCTAACAAATGAAGAGGAAATAGGCAGTCTACCTGAAAAAGAATTCAGAATAATGATAGTAAAGATGATCCAAAATCTTGGAAATAGAATGGACAAAATACAAGAAAGATTTAACAAGGACCTAGAAGAACTAAAGATGAAACAAACAACGATGAACAACACAATAAATGAAATTAAAAATACTCTAGATGGGAACAATAGCAGAATAAGTGAGGCAGAAGAACGGATAAGTGACCTGGAAGATAAAATAATGGAAATAACTACTGCAGAGCAGAATAAAGAAAAAAGAATGAAAAGAACTGAGGACAGTCTCAGAGACCTCTGGGACAACATTAAATGCACCAACATTCTAATTATTTGGGTTCAAGAAGAAGAAGAGAAAAAAAAAGGGACTGAGAACATATTTGAAGAGATTATAGTTGAAAACTTCCCTAATATGGGAAAGGAAATACTTAATCAAGGCCAGGAAGCACAGAGAGTCCCATACAGGATAAATCCAAGGAGAAATACGCCAAGACACATATTAATCAAACTGTCAAAAATTAAATACAAAGAAAACATTTTAAAAACAGCAAGGGAAAAACAACAAATAACACACAAGGGAATCCCCATAAGGTTAACAGCTGATCTTTCAGCAGAAACTCTGCAAGCCAGAAGGGACTGGCAGGAGATATTTAAAGTGATGAAGGAGAAAAACCTACAACCAAGATTACTCTACCCAGCAAAGATCTCATTCAGATTTGATGGAGAAATTAAAACCTTTACAGATAAACAAAAGCTGAGAGTTCAGCACCACCAAACCAGCTTTACAACAATGCTAAAGGAACTTCTTTAGGCAAGAAACACAAGAGAAGGAAAAGACCTACAATAACGAACCCAAAACAATTAAGAAAATGGGAATAGGAACATACATATTGATAATTACCTTAAATGTAAATGGACCAAATGCTCCCACCAAAAGACGCAGATTGGCTGAATGGATACAAAAACTAGACCCATATATATGCTGTCTGCAAGAGACCCACTTCAGACCTAGAGACACATACAGACTGAAAGTAAGGGGATGGAAAAAGATATTTCATGCAAATGGAAACCAAAAGAAAGCTGGAGTAGCAATTCTCATATCAGACAAAATAGACTTTAAAATAAAGACTATTAGAAGAGACAAAGAAGGACACTACATATTGATCAAGTGATCGATCCAAGAAGAAGGTATAACAACTGTAAATATTTATGCACCCAACATAGGAGCACCTCAGTACATAAAGCAAATACTAACAGCCATAAAAAGTGAAATCAACAGTAACACATTCATAGTAGAGGACTTTAACACCCCGCTTTCACCAATGGACAGATCATCCAAAATGAAAATAAATAAGGAAACACAAGCTTTAAATGATACATTAAACAAGATGGACTTAATTGATATTTATAGGACATTCTATCCAAAAACAACAGAATACAAATTTTTCTCAAGTGCTCATGGAAAATTCTCCAGGACAGGTTATATCTTGGGTCACAAGTCAAGCCTTGGTAAATTTAGGAAAATTGAAATTTTTTCAAATATCTTTTCTGACCACAGCACAATGAGACTAGATATCAATTACAGGAAAAGATCTGGAGGCTAAACAATACACTATTTAATAACGAACTGATCACTGAAGAAATCAAAGAGGAAATAAAAAATACCTAGAAACAAATGGCAATGGAGACACAATGACCCAAAATCTATGGGATGCAGCAAAAGAAGTTCTAAGAGGGAAGTTTATAGCAATACCATCCTACCTTAAGAAACAGGAAACATCTCAAATAAACAACCTAACCTTGCACCTAAAGCAATTAGAGAAAGAAGAACAAAAACCCCCAAAGTTAGCAGAAGGAAAGAAATCATAAAAATCAGATCAGAAATAAATGAAAAAGAAATGAAGGAAACAATAGCAAAGATCAATAAAACTAAAAGCTGGTTTTTTGAGAGATAAACAAAATTGATAAACCATTAGCCAGACTCATCAAGAAAAAAAAGGGAGAAGACTCAAATCAATAGAATTAGAAATGAAAAAGGAGAAGTAACAACTGACACTGCAGAAATACAAAAGATCATGAGAGATTACTACAAGCAAATCTATGCCAATAAAATGGGCAACCTGGAAGAAATGGACAAATTCTAAGAAATGCACAACCTGCCAAGACTGAATAAGGAAGAAATAGAAAATATGAACAGACCAATCACAAGCACTGAAATTGAAACTGTGATTAAAAATCTTCCAACAAACAAAAGCCCAGGACCAGATGGCTTCACAGGCGAATTCTATCAAACATTTAGAGAAGAGCTAACACCTATCCTTCTCAAACTCTTCCAAAATATAGCAGGGGGAGGAACACTCCCAAACTCATTCTACATGGCCACCATCACCTTGATACCAAAACCAGACAAGGATGTCACAAAGAAAGAAAACTACAGGCCAATATCACTAATGAACATAGATGAAAAATCCTCAACAAAATACTAGCAAACAGAATCCAACAGCACATTAAAAGGATCATACACTATGATCAAGTGGGGTTTATTCCAGAAATGCAAGGATTCTTCAATATACACAAAACAATCAATGTGATAAACCATATTAACAAATTGAAGGATAAAAACCAAATGATCATCTCAATAGATGCAGAGAAAGCTTTCAACAAAATTCAACACCCATTTATGATAAAAACCTGCAGAAAGTAGGCATAGAGGGAACTTTCCTCAACATAAAAAAGGCAATATATGACAAACCCACAGCCAATATCGTTCAGTGGTGAAAAACTGAAAGCATTTCCACTAAGATCAGGAACAAAACAAGGTTGCCCATTCTCACCACTCTTATTCAACATAATTTTGGAAGTTTTAGCCACAGCAATCAGAGAAGAAAAGGAAATAAAAGGAATGCAAATCAGAAAAGAAGAAGTAAAACTGTCACTGTTTGCAGATGACATTATACCATACATAGAGAATCCTAAAGATGCTACCAGAAACCTACTAGAGCTAATCAATGAATTTGGTAAAGTAGCAGGATACAAAATTAATGCACAGAAATCTCTGGCATTCTTATACAGTAATGATGAAAAATCTGAAAATGAAATCAAGAAAATACTCCCATTTACCATTGCAACAAAAAGAATAAAATATCTAGGAATAAACCTACCTAAGGAGACAAAAGACCTGTATGCAGAAAATTATAAGACACTGATGAAAGAAATTAAAGATGATACAAATAGATGGAGAGATATACCATGTTCTTGCATTGGAAGAATCAACATTGTGAAAATGACTCTATTACCCAAAGCAATCTACAGATACAATGCAATCCCTATCAAACTACCACTGACATTTTTCACAGAACTAGAACAAAAATTTTCACAATTTGTATGGAAACACAAAAGACCCTGAATAGCCAAAGCAATCTTGAGAACATAAAACAGAGCTGGAGGAACCAGGCTCCCTGACTTCAGACTATACTACAAAGCTACAGTAATCAAGACAGTATGGTACTGGCACCAAAACAGAAATATAGATCAATGGAACAGGATAGAAAGCCCAGAGATAAACCCACATACCTATGGTCACCTTATCTTTGATAAATCAGGCAGAAATGTACAGTGCAGAAAGGACAGCCTCTTCAATAAGTGGTGCTGGGCAAACTGGACAGGTACATGTAAAAGTATGAGATTAGATCACTCCGTAACACCATACACAAAAATAAGCTCAAAATGGATTAAAGACCTAAATGTAAGGCCAGAAACTGTCAAACTCTTAGAGGAAAACATAGGCAGAACACTCTATGACATAAATTACAGCAAGATCCTTTATGACCCACCTCCCAGAGAAATGGAAATAAAAACAAAAATAAACAAATGGGACCTAATGAAACTTCAAAGCTTTTGCATGGCAAAGGAAACTATAAACAAGACCAAAAGACAACCCTCAGAATGGGAGAAAATGTTTGCGATTGAAGCAACTAACAAAGGATTAATCTCCAAAATTTATAAGCAGCTCATGCAGCTCAATAACAGAAAAAACAAACAACCCAATCCATAAATGGGCCAAAGGCCTAAATAGACATTTCTCCAAAGAAGATATACAGACTGCCAACAAACACATGAAAGAATGCTCAACTTCATTAATCATTAGAGAAATGGAAACCAAAACTGCAATGAGATATCATCTCACACCAGTCAGAATGGCCATCATCAAAAAAAAATCTAGAAACAATAAATTCTGGAGAGGGTGTGGAGAAGAGGGAACCCTCTTGAACTGTTGGTGGGAATGTAAATTGATACAGCCACTGTGGAGAACAGTATGGAGGTTTCTTAAAATACTAGAAATAGAACTACCATATGACCCAGCAATCCCACTACTGGGCATATACCCTGAGAAAACCATACTTCAAAAAGAGTCATGTACCAAAGTATTCATTGCAGCCCTATTGACAATAGCCTGGAGATGGAAACAACCTAACTGTCCATCATTGCATGAATGGATAAAGAAGACGTGGCACATATATACAATGGAATATTACTCAGCCATAAAAAGAAACGAAATTGAGCTATTTGTAATGAGGTGAATAGACCTAGAGTCTGTCATACAGAATGAAGTAAGTCAGAAAGAGAAAGAGAAATACCATATGCTAATACTTATATATGGAATTTAAGAAAAAAAATGTCATGAAGAACCTATGGGTAAGACAAGAATAAAGACAGAGACCTACTAAAGAATGGACTTGAGGATATGGGGAGGGGGAGGGGTAAGCTGTGACAAAGCAAGAGAGAGGCATGGACATATATACACTACCAAATGTAAGGTAAATAGGTAGTGGGAAGAAGCCGCATAGCACAGGGAGATCAGCTCGGTGCTTTGTGACCACCTTGAGGGGTGGGATAGGGAGAGTGGGAGGGAGGGAGATGCAAGAGGGAAGAGATATGGGAACATTTGTATATGTAAAACTGATTCACTTTGTTATAAAGCAGAAACTAACACACCATGGTAAAGCAATTATACTCCAATAAAGGTGTAAAAAAAAGAAAAAACCCTCCAGTTAGACACTAATACAAATAAATACCTTAAAATTTAATTAAATTAAGTTTTAATTAACTTTCTTTTCACTGGAACTCTTTTCATTTTTGCTGTAGTAATTTTTTATTACTATTTCACATGTAGTATTTAATAACTATAAATATATATACATAGAAAATTAAAATTTCTGTTTAATCACCCAAGGCCTTATTGACTAAGTTTAAGGGATTATGGGACAGCAAATTAAAATGGGTTAGGAAGCCACTTGCATTCTACATCATTGTTTTCCACGTACACTATTTTAATGATTAAAAATATAGTACTGGAATGACATTTTATTACATAGGTTAAATACCTTCATATATACATGTAGCATTTCATATACAGTATATATGACATTTGTTTATCTATCCATCTTATCTGTGTATCTATCATCTATGTATCTATACATCTAACCTATCTATCTGCTATCTTTACATGGCACTTTCCCACATAGTTTCCTTTTAGTTGCTGTATGTTTGTAAAGGAAATAGTCATTGAAGCCCTAAAAGTGCTTTCTTCTTGAAGCTATTTGAAATCACAGCTCGAAATATCCATTGTGCCAAAAAAGGAAACTACATAAGTGGTTCACCAACATGCACAGAACTTGTAATTCCATTGATTTACTAAACACATGCTTTAACTCCAAATATACTAATGATAAAATATCAAATTGTTCCACATGCCAATTCTTTGTAAAAATAGAAATATTAATTTAATTTTAACTAACATGGAAACAGAAAACATTAAGATTGATTCAACTGAAAGGGAAAAATCCTGATAGCCTATGAAATTTGAAAAATCACACAATTTTTAATAAGCATAATTTTCTATGTTAGATTATATAAAAGATCTATATTAATATAAAAATTCTATCAATCCAAACAAACACATGCATTCAGGGTATAATTTTCATGGTTAGTACTTGTTTAAAAAAATTTTTAAGATGCAGTTTAATTAAACATTCATTAAAATTAGTTTCTAGAACTGGACAAATAAAAGATGCTTAATTAGGGATAATGCAAATATTTTTGTTTATAAGGAATTCATACATTTAGAAAGGATAACAAGTAGTAATGGTGTCAAGAATACCTGTGAATACATAATAAGAACTCAAAGATATTTGATAACATTGGATACTGTATTTTAACATATTTGCCACTAATTTGAAACTTTCACTTCTGAAAATAAAGAATCTGTACAACTGATACAGAGAAATAACTTCTAGTAGTAAAATTATCAAAGCAATTTTTTCTTATTACTCTAGCACTAAAGCCAGAGGATAGAAGCAAGAGCGATTCTACACCACCAGCTAAACTTTGGCAGATTGATCTTTCAAGTACCAAGGTAAAAAGTACATTTTAAGTAGCTATAATTTTGTCTTAAATAGAGATTCTAAGTCACAGTTGGAGATGCTTTGGGAACAGGAAACAGGGAAGTAATAAGCAATTATGTTTCTTCCAAGTCTTTAGATATTTTTATACTACATTTTGGTCTTTTGATTGGTATGAATGACTTCTCAAAGTCCTTTACAATTATAACTTATAAGGTCAAGTTGATATTTTAATTGTGTTTAATTGAAGTTTCAGAATTTTATAAGTATAATTTCAAACTACCTGATTAGAGGTGTGTTTCTTTAATGTCTGTTTTTTCCAAATAGCAAGTGATATGGTAATATAAAATATTAGCAATGGTTACCTAAAATCCTATTGCTAAAACTGCCATCATAAAATTATAATTTTCTTAATATAAAAGTTTTCATTATAGGTTTCATTTGATTAACCAAAACTTGTTTTAATTCTTTCATTTGTTGTTTTATATCTAATCATGGATTTAGAAAATCAATGCTTATTAAATACTCTAATATTGATTCACCTATAACTTTGATGTTTCTATTTTTAAATTACTTATGGACAAACTATCATATAAATCACTTATTGTTAATCAATTCATTTGTCTATAATTTGAAATCATCAGTGGTGGGAGGACTACTAAAAAGGATATTTTATGTTATAAACTACAATAGATTGATTTCTGAGAAACGTAACTGGAATGGAAATGTAGCTACACCCATAAGTAACAAAATGTTAACTTCTTGCTACTTATGTTATGGGTGTACCTTACATTTCCTTTAATATACATATTTACACATGTATGTATATATATATATAAGTAACGTTATATATATATGTTTATTTAGGAGGAGAAGAAAACAATTTGTGTGTGTGTACATGTGATTGCGTATTGTCAATTTTATTTTTGTCTTCATTATACAAATGTGGTACAGAAAATATGCTTATAAGTAACGTAAATGAAGACAATTTTGAGGATGTACTATATTCCTATAGAAATAAACATATAGAAATACAATCAAATAGAAATTTTAGAAACAATAAAATCAAAAATTGAAATTTCAAAAAACAAATAGGTTTAAGAACAGAATGGACATAATGGATTAGAGGAGTAGCAAAGAGGATTAGAAAAAGAAATTGGAAGATATCAGTATATGCAAATAAATCAGTGTGAAACACCATATTAACAAATTGAAGGATAAAAACCATATGATAATCTCAATAGATGCAGAAAAAGCTTATGACAAAATTCAACACCCATTTATGATAAAACCTCTCCAGAAAGTAGGCATAGAGGGAACCTACCTCAACATAATAAAGGCAATATATGACAAAGGCACAGCCAACATTGTTCTCAACAGTGAAAAACTGAAACCATTTCCACTAAGATCAGGAACAAGACAAGGTTGCCTACTCTCACCACTATCATTCAACATAGTTTTGGAAGTTTTAGCCACAACAATCAGAGAAGAAAAAGAAATAAAATGAAACCAAATGATAAAAGAAGAAGTAAAACTGTCATTGTTTGCAGATGACATTATACTATACATAGAGAATCCTAAGATGCTACCAGAAAACTACTAGAGCTAATCAATGAATTTGGTAGAGTTACAGGATGAAAAATTAATGCACAAAATATCTTGCATTCCTATACATTAATGATGAAAAATATGGAATAGAAATTAAGGAAACACTCCCATTTACCATTGCAACAAAAAGAATAAAATACCTAGGAATAAACCTACTTGAGGAGACAAAAGGCCTATATGCAGAAAACTATAAGACACTGATGAAAGAAATTAAAGATGATACAAACAGATGGAGAGATATACTATGTTCTTGGACTGGAAGAATCAGCATTGTGAAAATGACTCTACTACCCAAAGCAATCTACAGATTCAATGCAGTACCAATCAAACTACCAATGGCAGTTTTCACAGAACTAGAACAAAAAAGTTGCACAATTGGTATGGAAATATAAAAGACCCCGAATAGCCAAAACAATTTTGAGAAAGAAAAACAGAGCTGGAGGAAAATCAGGCTCCCAGACTTCAGACTATACTACAAAGCGACAGTAATCAAGACAGTATGGTACTGGCACAGAAACAGAAATATAGATCAATGGAACAGGAGAGAAAGCCAAGAGATAAACCACACACAAATGGTCACCTTATCTTTGATAAAGGAGGCAAGAGTATACAATGGAGAAAAGACAGCCTCTTCAATAAGTGGTACTGGGAAAACTGGACAGCTACATGTAAAAGAATGAAATGAGAACACTTCATAACACCATACACAAAAATAAACTAAAATGGATTTAAGATATAAATGTAAGGCCAGACAGTATAAAACTCTTAGAGGAAAACATAGGCCACACACTCTATGATGTAAATCACAGCAAGATCCCTTTTGACCCACCTCCTAGAGAAATGGAAATAAAAAACAAAAATAGACAAATGGGATTTAATGAAACTTAAAAGCTTTTGCATAGCAAAGGAAACCATAAACAAGACAAAAAGACAACCCTCAGAATGGGAGAAAATAGTTGCAAACGAAACAACTGACAAAGGATTAATCTCCAAAATTTACAAGCAGCTCATACAACTCAATATCAAAAGAACAACGACCCAATCCAAAAATGTGCAGAAGACCTAAATAGACATTTCTCCAAAGAAGATATACAGATTGCCAACAAACACATGAAAAGATGCTTAACATCACTAATCATTAGAGAAATGCAAACCAAAACTACAATGAGGTGTCACCTCACACCAGTCAGAATGGCCATCATCAAAAAATCTACAAACAGTAAGTGCTGGAGAGGGTGTGGTGAAATGGGAACCCTCTTACACTGTTGGTGGGAATGTTAAGTGATACAGCCACTATGGAGAACAGTTTGGAAATTCCTAAAAAAAGAACTACCATATGACCCAGCAATCCCACCACTGGGCATGTACCCTGAGAAAACCATAATTCAAAAAGAGTCATGTTCCACATGTTCACTGCAGCACTATTTACAATAGCCAGGACATGGAAGCAACCTAAGTGTCCATTGTCAGATTAATGTATAAAGAAGATTTGGCACATATATACAATGGAACATTACTCAGCCATAAAAAGAAACAAAATTGAGTTATTTGTAGTGAGTTGGATGGACCTAGAGTCTGTCATACAGAGTGAAGTAAGTCAGAAAAAGAAAAGCAAATACCATATGCTAACACATATATATGGGATCTAGCAAAAAAATGGTTCTGATCAATCTGGTACAGGACAGGAATAAAGACACAGACTTAGAGAATGGACTTGAGGACATGGGGAGGGGGAAGGTTAAGCTTGGATGAAGTGAGAGAGTAGCACTGACATATATACACTACCAAGTGTAAAATAGATAGCTAGTGGGAAACAGCTGCATGGCACAGGGAGAATGGCTTGGTGTTTTGCAACCACCTAGAGGGGTGGGTTAAGGAGGATGGGAGGGAGACACAAGAGGGAGGCCATATGGGGATATATATATGCATATTGCTGATTTACTTTTTTATACAGCAGAAACTAACACAACACTGTAAAACAATTATACTCCAATAAAGATGTTAAAGAAATAAAAAAAGAAATTGGAAGACACATGAGAGTTATACAGACTAAAGAAAGGAGTGAACAAATAATAATGAAAAATAGAGAAAATAGAATAATAGACATTTATATACTGAAATTTTTTACCATAAATGTACTTGGTATTCCAGAAGAAAAGAGAAAAAGAATGGAGGTGAAGTAATATTTGAAGAGATAAAGTTTACAAGTGTCTGAAAACTGATGAAAAATATCAACAACATATTCAAGATATTCTAAACAAAATGGAAGATAAATACAAGGAAATTATACCTATGCAGCTTATAGTTAAACTACTGAAAACTAATGACAAAAAGAAAATCTTAAAATCCAAAGGAACAAAGGCACATTACCTTTAATTTTGTTGATTTTCTCTACTGATATCCTTTTTTCAATTTCATTGATTTCTGTTCAAATTCTTATTGTTTTTCTCTTCTGCTTATTTTGGATTTAATTTGCTCTCTTTTTTTCTAGTTTCCTAATGTGGAAACATAGATTACTTATTTTAGATCTTTCTTCTTTTCTAATATGTGTATTAAATGCTATAAATTTCCCTCTAACCTCTGCTTTTACTGATTCCCACAAATTTTGATAAATTGTGGTTTCATTTTCATTTAGTTCAAAATACTTTTTAATTTCCCTTGATATTTCTTCTTAGATCCATGTGTTAAGAAATTGATTGCCACATATTTTGAGATTTTCCACTTTTCTTTCTGTTATTGATTTCTAGTTTATTTCATTGTGGTATAAGAGCAGACACTGTATGATTTTCAGTCTTTTATATTTGTTGAGTGTTTATGGCCCAGAATATGGTCTATCTTGGTGAACACTCTATTTGAGCTTGAGAAGAATGTGCATTCTGCTGTTAAATAGCCTATAGATGTTAATTATATCCAGTTGATTGATGCTATTGTTGACTTCAGCCTTATCCTTACAGATTATCTACCTGTTGGACCTGTCCATTTCTGAGAAAAGGGTGTTGAAATCTCCAACTGTGAGTGTGGCTTCATTTATTTCTCCCTGCAGTTCTATTAGCTTTTGTTGCATTGTTTGATATTGTCAGTGCACACACATTTAGGATCATTATATCTTCTAGAAGTGACCACTTTGTCCCTGTGTAATACACTTTTTTACTTTGATGACTTCACTTGCTTTGAAGGTGGCTCTGTGTGAAATTAATATAGTTATTCCTTTCTTTCAATGAGAATGGTATATTTTTCTCTATCCATTTACTTTATATATATACATATTTATAATATCTTTATATTTAAAGTGGGTTTCTTGTAGACAACATATTTGGGGTTTATTTCTTATCTACTCTGAAATTTTCTTTCAGTTAGTTCATTTAGACCACTGATATTACCAAAGTGATTATTGATATATTTGGGCTAATATCTACCATATCCATTGATGTTTTCTATTTATTGCCCTTGTTCTCTATTCCTATTTTTGTCCTCCAGTCTTTTTCTGCCTTTCGTGGCTTTAATTGATCATATTTTTATGATTCAATTTTCTTTACTTTCTTAGCATATCAATTATACTTCTTTTCTTACCATTTTTTTAGGGGTTGCCCTGGAGTTTGCAATATACATTTATAACTAATCCAAGTCCATTTTTAAATAACACTATACTATTTCACGAGTAGTGTGAATACCTTATAACAAAATAAGCCTAATTTCTCCCTCTCATCCCCTGTATTGTCCTTGTCATTCATTTCACTTGTATATAAATGTACATAAACATAGGTATATATATAAGCATACAAAATTGCATACATTGTAGCTATTATTATTTTGAAAAAACATATTGTAGATCAATTAATAATAAGAAAAATGAAAGTTTTAATTTTTCCTGCACTTATTCCTTCTTTGATGTTCTTTTTTTCTATGTAGATCTGAGTTTCTGACCTATATTATTTTCCTTCTCTCTAAAGAATTTCTTTTAACATTTCTTGCAAGGCAAGTCTACTGGCAACAAATTCTCTCAATTTTCATTTGTCTGAGAAAGTCTTTATTTTGCCTTCACTTTTGAAAGAAAATTTCTCAGGGCACAGAATTCTAGGTTGGTGGTTTTCTTCTCTCAACACAAAATAATTCACTCTACATCTTTCTTCATTGCATGGTTTCTAAAAAGAAGTCAGATTTTTATCTTTGCTCTTCTATAGGTAAGATTTTTTCCCCACTAGTTTCTTTCAGGATTTTTTAAAATAATTCATTAGCATTTGAAAATTAGATGCCTAGGTATGGGTTTTTAAAAAATATTTACCCTTCTTGGTGTTCTCTGAGCTTCTTGGACCCATGGTTTGGTGTCTGACATTAATTTGGGGAAATTCTCTGTCATTATTGTTTCAAATATTTCTTTTGTTTCTTTCTCCTTCTGGTATTTTCATTATGTGTTTGTTACACTTTTTGTAGTTGTCTCACAATCCTTGGATATTCTGTTCTGCTTTTTCATTCCTTTGTTCTTTTTGCTTTTTGGTTTTTGAGGAGTCTATTGTTATATCCTGTAGCACAGAATTTCTTTCCTCAGCTGTGTCCAGTCTACTAGCAAGCACATGAAAGGCATTCTTCATTTCTGTCACAGTGTTTTGTTTTTTTAAATTCTCTAACATTTGGTTTTGGTTCTTTCTCAATATCAATATTCCTACTGTTCTGTTTATATAGCTCGTCTGTTCTTTAATGCTGTCTACTTTACCTATTAGAAACCTTCATATATAATCATAATTGTTTGAAATTCTCGGTCTGATAATTCCAACATCCCTGTAATGTCTGCTTCTGTTGCATACTCTGTGCTTTTAAAATGTGTGTGTGTGTGTGTTTTATATTTTGTTATGCCTTGTAATTTTTTCTTGATAGCTGGATGTGATATAAGGAGTAGAAGGAATTGCTGTAAATAAGACTTTAGTAATGTGGTGGTGAGGTTTGGGAGCAGGGGAAGTATTCAATAGTCTTATGATTAAGTCTGCGTCTTTAGCGTGCCTATGCCTCTGGACTGTAAACTTCACAAGAATTTCTCAGTTTATTTCTTTCCCTATAGGTGGGAAAGGGTGGCTACAGTGGGCTGGAGTTGTATATTTCCCTTCCACCAGGTCAGTTAGGCTCTGATAATACCTCAGCAATTTAGGCTCTTTTTAAGTTAACTTCCCTGAGGGCAAACATTGTTCAGAAGAACAGAGAGTTCTGGTATATTTTAAAATGGTTCCTTTTCCCCTTTCTCTGCCAGAAACATGAAGGAATTTTTCTCCAACATATACTGTGAGAACCTGGTAAAACTCAGAAAACTCTGCCTCATCCCCCATGACTAGTCTTCCTGAGTTTTTAACGCTCAGACTTGTCCACACTGAGCCACTGGAAATTTGTCAATTACAGTTCAGATTCTCCTATCCCATCACTTTTTCCTGTGGTAATTTCAGCTTGTAAGTTTCTGTTCTGGTAAGCCATGATTCCCTCTATTAACCTGTCTGTCTCTCCAGTATTGAGGGTAGAGATTTGCTATGTTTCCTCACCTCTCTTAAGGATTCTAGAAGAGTTTTTGATTTTTTTTTACTCTGTTCAGCTTTTTACTTGTTGTTAGGTAGAATGATGACCTCCAAGCTCCTTACATGCAGACCTAGAAACTGGAAGTTGGCATGCTACCTTTAAAGAAACAAAGTTGATAATTGATACCTAATTAGAAAATATAGATAGTACAAAAAAATGGAAGTGTCTTTAAAATGTTGAAAGAAAACTAGTAAACTAGAGTTCTGTTCTCAGAGGAAACAAACTCAAAAACAGTATGAAATAATGACTTCAGACAAAAACAGAGAATGTGTTGCTACAAAATCTACCCTAAGAGAGATATCAAAAAGAGTTTTAGATACAGACACCAAGGAGAACAGTATGGAGGTTCCTTAAAAAACTAAAAATAGAACTACCATATGACCTAGCCATCTCACTACTTGGCATATACCCTGAGAAAACCATAATTCAAAAAGACACATGCACCCCAATGTTCATTGCAACACTATTTACAATAGCCAGGACATGGAAGCAACCTAAATGTCCATTGACAGACAAATGGATAAAGAAGATGTGGTACATATATACAATGGCCATAAAAATGAACAAAATTGAGTCATTTGTATAGATGTGGATGGACCTAGAGACTGTCATACAGAGTGAAATGTCAGAAGGAGAAAAACAAATATCGTGTATTAATGCATATATGTGAAATCTAGAAAAATGGTACAGATGAACCTATTTGCAGAGCAGAAATAGAGACACAGACATAGGGAACAAACATATGGACACCAAGGAGGGAAAGGAGGGGGTGGGGTGAATTGGGAGATTGGGATTGAAATATATACACTACTAAGTATAAAATAGACAACTAATGAGAACCAGCCGTATAGCACAGGGAATTCTACTTAATGCTCTGTGGTGACCTAAATGGGAAGGAAATCCAAAAAAGAGGGGATATATATATATACACATATAGCTGATTCACTTTGCTGTACAGTAGAAACTAACACAACATTGTAAAGCAACTATAGCCTAATTAGAAAAAAAAAAAAGAAGAATAGTACTTTTAGCAGAAGTGCAAAGAAAGAGCAAAGACCCTGTTAGTACATTGGAAAGGCTAATTAATATGATTTAAAAAAACCCAGTAAGTTTAACACGATTGTCTCAATAGCTTACAGCATAAACAGGCAAATATCATTGAGGATATAGGCTATCTTAAAAATACAATAAATATCCTTAGAACATTACATTTTGCAAAGAAAGAACTTGCATTATTTTCAATTTATTTAATTTATTTTATCTAATTTAGAAAATTTTGTGTTTTAAACTTTTTTCAAATTCATCTATATTTTTAATTTCATTGGCATAAAATTTTTATATTGTTCTATTATTTTTAATATTTATATAAACTCTAGTTATGTCCCTATTTCCTTCTTGATACTGTTGATTTATACTTTTCTTTTTTCCTTGATCAAACATGGTAGAGTATTATCCATTTAATTTACCGTTTGAAAGATATAATTTTATGCCTGAAACTTTTTCTCTTGTATGCTTATTTACTATTTCATGGGTCTCTGTTCTTATGCTTATTATTTTTATCCTCTTTTTTCTTCAGGTAATTCCCTTCTCTCTCCCTTAATCTCTTAAGATGAAAGATTAAAGCATTGATATTTCAGATTTTTTTTTTGTCTAATATATAGGTCTATGATAGTTCCTCTAAGAACTGATTCAGCTATATCACAATAAACATATTGTCATAAGTCAATTAAAAACATTTTCTAATGCATATTATCACTTTTACTTGTTAAATTAAAAAACAAACCAGTGATAGGCACAAATTTTTATATCAGAACACAAAAATCACAAATTATAAGAGACCAAAAAAATGAGCTGAGCACCATCATAATTAGAATATTTTGCTTTTCAATAATCATTGTTATGGAAATAAAAGAAAAGTCATAGACTAGGTAAAAATATCCACAATACCTATATCTGACAGTGGTTTAGTACTTAAAATACATATAGAATTTTAAAATATGAAGAAATACTATCTAGTTTAAATTTGAACAAAATATTTGAATAGACATCTCACTAAGAATACCCACACACGTGTGTGTGTTCACACACACATGTAATACAGAGTTTATTTTCACTACTGTGATAGTTATGGTCTGTAAAATCTCCAGAAAAGTTGAAATAGAAAATATTGAATGATTGCTCTTACTGGAAATACAGAGTTAGTTTCCTGTGAGCCTTTAATCACAACAATTTCATCAACTGAATTAATAAATAACCTTGTTTTATGTGTGTTTCTGTTTAAAGATGCCTACTCAATATGGTTGAGTATATATATATATATATATATATATATATATATTCAATATATATAACACTCACATTAAATTTGCAGCCAACAGCACTTGAATTCATGCATGAATGAAGCTTACCCAACAAGTATTTTCTCTTTAATGTATATCACAGCCTTCTTGCAGTTAACAAGAAGGACAAGTGTTGTAACACAGGACAACAGCACTACAGCTGGTGGAATTTTAAACAGCAAAATCTTCAAACAGCATAAAAATGAAAAAAATCATAGCACTAAATTGATTGTGTAATGGACACCACACACTGTTTACAGTATAAGAAATGAAACAAGTAAGCAGAGTATAGTTTTGTTTGCCTTCACCAAGGAACATGCATGTTGCGAGATTAAAATTTTTCACAGCTCTTCACATGACTGTGAGTATTGATTTTGGGTTTACAAATAAATTTTACCTAGTAAGAGATTTCACAAATATCAATTTTTGAATACTGAGAGTTGGCTGTATATGTGTAATATATATATATAAAATAGTACATATATATGTATACTTTTTATGTTATATATAATTAAAATATATGTGATATATATATAAGCTCATTAAAAATTACCTATTATAACTATTCATCAAGAAAATTCATATTAATGCTACAGTGAGATTATACAGTGGACTATATGCCCACTAGAATGGCTAAAATTAGAAAACACTGGTAATACTGAGTGGTGGTGAAGACATAAGAGAACTAGTACCCATTTATTACTATTAGGAATAGAAAATACTACACACATTTTGGAAAATATTGTAGTCTCTTTAAAAATTAAACAAAAATTACCTTATAACATCATTTCAACTATTAGGTATTTATGTAAAATAACTGAAAACATAAGTCCTTAAAGATTTTTATAAAAATGTTCAAATCAGCTTTATTCATTATAACCCAAATCTGGAAACAACTCAAATATATATTAACATTTGAATGGATAAGCAAATTGTGATACATCCATAAAATAGAATAATATTCAGCCAGAAAAAGGAACAAACCACTGATACATACAACAACATGGATCTCAAAGCATTTTACTAAGACAAAAAACCCAGATAAGAAAGAATACGAATGAGAATAGGCAAAGTAATGTGATTTTGATAGAAATATTACCAGTGATTGCCTGAGGCTGGGGTAGGGGATTGATTGGCTGCAGACAGGCAGGACAAATTTTTGGGGGGCAATGGAAATATTCTGTATCTTTACCATACTAATGGTTTTGCTGATATGTACATTTATCATATTTATCCAACAGCACACTTAAAATGAATGCTTCTTATTGAATGTAAAGTATATATTAATAAATTTATATGAAAAAAGAAACAGGGGACTGTAATCTACTTGACAGGCCATTCACAAAAGTGGAAATCAAAATAGTATAACATGAAAATATACTCAAAATCTTTGTTAATCAGTCAAATTCCAATTTCCACCATGAAGATACTATTACACATCTAAATGATTTACAAAAATTAAAATGTCTGACAATATTAATATTGGCAAATATATAGAGGAATTTGAAACACCGTAGGTAAATTTATCATTGATACATCCACTTTGGCAAACAGCTCATTGCCATATAGTAAGTTTTAAGATCTACATGGCTTTGACATATCAGTCCTTAGAAAAAAATTGTTGATCACCACACCAACAAAAATATGCAAGCATGTCCAAAATACCATTGTTTTTAATAGTTCAAAACTTGAAACAAGTTAATAGTTGATCAATTATTTCATAGAATATTTCATAGCAATAGAAAATCTTTAGCTACAAACATCAACATGGATGTATTTCACAAAACTAACATAGAGAAAAAGAATGAGGTCACCAAAAAATACATAAAGTATGATTTCATTAAGATAAAGTTTAAAAATATTAAAATAATTGTCATGGTACATACATATGCAATGATATTATAAAAGGTTAAAGGTTAAGATATGATATACCCAAAAGCTGCATTAGTGCTTAATTCTAGGAGGAGGTAGAGGGATGTAATATGGTGAGATATGAAGATTATTGACAATAAAAGAAAAAAAAAGATTATTGACAATACCCAATTTCTAGCCAATTATGTTGAATAGAAGTGTAGTTAGTTTAAACTTTACACTACAATTTTATTGCATATCACACACATAACACACGCACACACACACAATAGTAAAATAAACCCCTATCAGATATACTATGTGAATTTTCTACTTCCCTGAAGAACACAATAAGAGAATAAAAAATGTCTTGATACATGTAAAATAGAGAAGTAGTTTTTGTTTTTTTTTCTTTAGAAAGGGAGTGCCATCATCCCTACAAATTGATGCCAATAGGGAAGTAGCAACGGACTAGGTGGATTAACTCCCAATATAAGAAAATTAAGAGGAAAAAAAAGATGTTAGGAGAGAAGAGGAGATAGCATTGTCAGGCTCTAGACACTCCAAGTTCTAGACGTGTCTACTATATACTTTCCTCTAGATCAGAACTATCAATTATGTTTCCTGTCTACCAGAGTTAAAGATGAGAGGAAATTGGTAATATATAATTTGGTAAAAATATAAGACCTAGTATTAATCATCTGTTGCCGTGATAATGCTGTATAATAGACTACCACAAAATCCAGTAAGTTAAAATAGCAAGGAGATACATATACATATATATATATATACACACACACACTTTTTTTTACTATATATATATATATACACACACACACACACACACACATTTTTTTCTTCATTCTCTAGTATGCAGGTCAGATGGAACAGCTTTCCTTTAAGCTGTACATCCAAATTATGAGTTGGATTCTCATCTGCATCTAAGATTCTTATCTCCAAATTCCCCTCAGATCACAATCAGACTTTAACTAGAATATATTCTTCTCATGGAGGATCAAAAATGCACAAGGGGCTTGTTAGTTCATACAGGTACGTTTAATCAGTCTGCTTGTACCAACTGTCTAACATTTCATTAGCTAAAAGTTAGTGGGTCCTGTCCCAACAGAGTTATAGGGAAGTATATATTTGCCGAATAACAATAATACAATTTCTCAAAGATGTAAATGACATATAGTTGAGAAATTAGGTCAAAGTTTGTAAAGGTAAGACCATATTTGACTTTCATTATCATGATTAATTATGCTTTGAAACAGAATAATAAGGAAGATATTAGTGACATATACCTATACATATATATTAATTTTAAAAGACTATTATAGGTTATATACTTCTACTAAATATATAATATGACATTTTTGAAGTTTTAATTACTTCAAAAATGTCATACTTTAATAAACTTTAAAATTCATTGTACATTATTAAAGCAAAAATTAACAAATTTGAATAATTTTGTAAGTGTTCATACTTCTCTAAGGAGTTAAGAAAAGTTTTAGACAGGGAAGAAGAGATATATGCACATATGCACAGCAGTATAATGATCATTTTCAATAAAAATTCAGATCTTAATAGCTAAAATGATTAATGGGATAGGCATCTGAAATAACATGACTGTATTAACTTCCAATATTTTTCTAATATTACGCAGGTAAAGTGTGTTACTCAGATTTTGGATTTAAGGACATTTAAGGTAAAATTACTAAAATGCGGTCACAATGGCTTATTAGTTATCTAGGTGAGAGCAGTTATTAAACAATTCTATTGGTAAAGAGATAAAAATATACAGAACTCACTCTGGTTTGCCATGTGAGTCAGATTCATAGCAGTCATTGGTTATAGAGACAAATTAATCTCCTTGTCTCCTAGCCATGACTATTCATCTTTAAAGTTTCTTTTCAGTTAAACCTGCTTGGAGATATCTTATCTTTTCCACAAGGAGAACTATTTATCTTTTAGTCTCAAAGACCATGATATACTTTCTGTACTCATGAAAATGTATACAATTTACTGTACATGTATAATAAGAGTAAACAGTAAGCTTTGGCAAAGCAGGGACTGTATTTTATTTCACTTTATATGCTATCATCCTGCATAGATGAGATCCTTGGAAAATGCTAACTGAAAGAAACTGTATATAAATTCCTGAATATGGACAAGAATGTACACATACAGTAAAGTTCACTAGAGGAAAAGAATATCATGTGGGGAAAATTTTTTAAAGAAGTAGAAAGGGAACTGTATGCCATTTTTCTATTTTCACATCTATGATAATGTAACATAATAGTGTTGAATTTTTGAATGGTTCTACACAATGATGAAACCTAAATAAGCAAAGCTAAAGATTTGAATTTTTCAGGGAATTCAGGATGGCATCCATACACATAAGAGGAAAGATTCATATTATTTTAAGGGATCCCAGTAAATTACCTTTGCATATTTTGATTCACATTCTTCATAATTTGTGTGGTGTTTTGGTTTGGGTTTTTTTTTTTTTTTTTTGGAGGTGGTGTGGATTGGTGCCTGAAACCTGGTTCAGACATTCTCCCTCTCTCTTTTCTTACTTTCATGAAATTTCTATTGTGTTCTATTCCTATGGTGGAGGACTTCTCTTTTTTATCAATATGTTTTTAATATTGATTGTATGTTACAATGATAATATTTTGGATAAATTGGGTTAAATAAAACATAGTATCATACTTAATTTATCTGTTTCTTATTACATTTTTAATAATATAAATATTATATATATAAAATATGATATAACCAACACATAACACTGTATACATTTAATGTGTACAAAGTGATTTGATACTCATATATTGTAATGTGATTACTACCAAAGTTTTAGGTAACACCTCTGTCATGCCACATAATTATTATTTCTAATTTGTAGAGAGAACATATAAGATCTAGTTTCTTAACAAATTTGAAGTATATAATCCAATAATATTGACTAGTCACTAGGCTGGATCACATGGTATTTACATTTTTAATTTTTGAGAAACATTTGTACCATTTTCTATAGTGATTGAACCAACTTACATTCCCACCAACAGGGTACAAGTGTTCCCTTTTCTCCACATCCTCACCAGCACTTTTCTCTTCCTGATGATAGCCATTCTAACAAACATGAGGTGATATTTCATTGTGGTTTTTGTTTGCATTTCCCTGATAGTTAGTGATTTGGGGCATCTTTTCATGTACCTGTTGGCCATTTGTACATCTTTGAAAAAATATATATTGTGCCTTCCTCTCTCCATTTTTTAATCACAGTTTTGGTTTCCTTGTGATTGAGTTATATGAGTTCTTTTTATATTTTATATGTTAACCCCTTATCAGATATATGGTTTGGGAATATTTTCTCTCACTTTGTAGGCTGTCTTTTCATTTTGTTAATTGTTTTACTATGCAGAAACTTTTTAGTTTGACGTAGTCCCACTTGATTTTTGCTTTTGTTGCTTTTGCTTTGAATATCATCTCCAAAAAATCATTGCCAAGACCAATGTATAAAAGGGTCTTCTTCCCTCTCTTTTCTTATAATAAAGTCTTTAATCCATTTTGTTTACTTTTTTTAAGTCTACTTTTTTCTAATAGGAGTACAGCTACTTCTACTTTCTTTTCATTATCATTTGCTTAGAATATCGTTATATACCTTCACATAGTCTATGTGTGTCCTTAAAGCTGGCATGAGTCTCTTTTAGGCAGCATATAATTAAAAAAAAAAAAAAAGCCATCCACTCTGTGCTTTTTGATTAGATAATTTAATCCATTATATTTAGAGATATTATTGACCTGCAGGGACTTAATACTGCCATCATTAATATTTTCTGGCTGTTTTGTAGTCCTCTTCTTTATTTTCCTCTCTGTTTCTGCCTACCTTTGTAAATTGGTGATTTTCCAGATGGTATGCTATGTTTCTTCTCTTTACCTTTTGTGAATCTGCTATAGATATTTGCTTTGTGGTTATCTTAAGGCTTACATACATAATACATTGTACTGATAAAATAGTTCATTTTACACTGATAGTAACTTAATTTCAATTGCATAGAAAAGCTTGAAGATTTTCCTCCCACTTTAAAAAATAATTTTGATGTTACAATTTATCTCTCTTTATATTGTATATTTGTTAACAAATTATGGTAGCTATAGTTATACTCTTTAACTTTTATATTATAATTAAGTGGCTAACACTCCATGTTACAGAATTAGAGTTTTCTAAATCTGACTGTATATTTACCTTTACCAGTATGCTGTATATTTTCCTATGTTTTCATGCTACTAAATAGCATCTTTTCATTCTGTTTGAAAAGCTGAAATGCTTATCTGGATAGTTTTTATTTCTTTAATATCTGAAGGATAACTTTGCTGAATATTTTATTCTTGGTTGGCAATTTTTTTTTTCTTTAAAACTTTGAATATATCATTCCACTCTCTCCTGGTCTGAAAGTTTTTGCTGAGAAACCTGCTGATAATTTATTGGGGGTTTCTTTGCAGGTTACAATCTTTTTTTCTCTTTTGCTTTTAGGATTCTTTGGTTTTTTTTTTATTTTTGAGCATTTTTTTATATTGTGTCTTGAAGAAGTTGTTTTTGCATTGAGTTAATTGGGTGAAGTATTAGCTTTGTAAACTTGATGTCCAAATCTCTCCCCAGGTTTGGGAAGTTCTCAGATATTATTTCTTTAAATAAAATTTCTGCCCCCTGCCATGTTTCTCCTTCTGAAACTCCAGTTATTCTAATATTTGTACGTTTGATGGTGTCCCATAGATCGCATAGGTTCTCTTCACTCTTTTTCATTCTTTTAAAATTTATTTCCTTTGATTGGGTTGTTTCTGACTTCTTATCTCCAGATTACTTTGTCTACCTTCTGTTTGCTCTATTTTGCTATGATTTTTCATTTCATTCACTGAATTCTTCAGCTCCAGAGTTTCTGCTTGATACTTTTTAATGATTTCTATATCTTTGTTAAATTTCTTATTTTATGTATTGTTTTCCTGATTTTTTTTGAATTGTCTTTTTGTGTTGTCTTTTTGTGTTGTGTAGTTTCTTAAAACCAGCTATTTTGAAATATTTTTCAGCTAAATCACAAAACTTTGTGTCTTTGAGTTTGGTGGATTATTGTTATCTGTTGGTGATGAAATGTTGCCTTGTTTCTTCATGTTTCTTGGAGTTTTGCACTCACTGTTTTCACATTTGAAGCAGTGGTCACATCTTCAAATCTTTACTAGTTGTTTTTAGATGGGAGATATTTTCCAAAATATATTCCTTTGCATAAAGTACTTTTATGTATTTTAAAATATTATGCTTTAAATTGTGTATAACTAGTTTTGCTGGTTTTTAAGCTCTATGAAATTATATAACACGTTAATAACGTTTTAAAATATGGTTTTTAAACACAATATTTCAGGGATTCAGCCATGTCATTGGTGTCCCTGCAGTTCATTCACTTCCATTGCTGTGTTATATGTCATTTTGTTAATAGGGCACAATGTATTGATATATATTTGACTTGTTTGAAAGAATTTTCATTTAAAAAAGATTCTCCAAAACTATGCTGAAAAAGCGTGGTGAGAGTGGGCAACCTTGTCTTGTTCCTGATCTTAGTGGAAATGCTTTCAGTTTTTCACCATTGAGGACGATGTTGGCTGTGGGTTTGTCATATATGGCCTTTATTATGTTGAGGAAAGTTCCCTCTATGCCTACTTTCTGCAGGGTTTTTATCATAAATGGGTGTTGAATTTTGTCAAAAGCTTTCTCTGCATCTATTGAGATGATCATATGTTTTTTCTCTTTCAATTTGTTAATATGGTGTATCACATTGATTGATCTGCATATATTGAAGAAGCCTTGCATTCCTGGAATAAACCCCACTTGACCATAGTGTATGATCCTTTTAATGTGCTGTTGGATTCTGTTTGCTAGTATTTTGTTGAGGATTTTTGCATCTATGTTCATCAGTGATATTGGCCTGTAGTTTTCTTTCTTTGTGACATCCTTGTCTGGTTTTGGTATCAAGGTGATGGTGGCCACGTAGAATGAGTTTGGGAGTGTTCCTCCCTCTGCTATATTTTGGAAGGGTTTGAGAAGGATAGGTGTTAGTTCTTCTCTAAATTTTTGATAGAATTTACCTGTGAGGCCATCTGGTCCTGGGCTTTTGTTTAATTGGAAGATTTTTAATCACAATTACAATTTCAGTGCTTGTGATTGGTCTGTTCATATTTTCTATTTCTTCCTGATTCAGTCTTGGCAGGTTGTGCATTTCTTAGAATTTGTCCATTTCTTCCAGGTTGTCCATTTTATTGGCATAGAGTTGCTTGTAGTAATCTCTCATGATCTTTTGTATTTCTGCAGTGCCATTTGTTACCTCTCCTTTTTCAATTCTAATTCTATTGATTTGAGTCTCCTCCCTTTTTTTCTTGATGAGTCTGGCTAATGATTTATCAATTTTGTTTATTTTCTCAAAGAACCAGCTTTTAGTTTTATTGATCTTTGCTATCATTTCCTTCATTTCTTTTTCATTTATTTCTGATCTGTTCTTTATGATTTCTTTCCTTCTACTAAAATTTTGGGAGTTTTTTTGTTCTTCTTTCTCTAATTGCTTTAGGTGCAAGGTTAGGTTGTTTATTCGAGATGTTTCCTGTTTCTTAAGGTAGGATTTTATTGCTATAAACTTCTCTCTTAGAACTTCTTTTGCTGCATCCCATAGGTTTCAGGTGGTCGTGTCTCCATTGTCATTTGTTTCTAGGTATTTTTTGAGTTTTGGAAGTTTTAGCCACAGCAATCAGAGAAGAAAAGGAAATAAAAGGAATCCAAATCAGAAAAGAAGAAGTAAAGCTGTCACTGTTTGCAGATGACATGATACTATACATAGAGAATCCTAAAGGTGTTACCAGAAAACTACGAGAGCTAATCAATGAATCTGGTAAAGTAGCAGGATACAAAATTAATGCACAGAAATCTCTGGCAACCTATACACTAATGATGAAAAATCTGAAAGTGAAATCGAGAAAACACTCCCACTTACCATTGCAACAAAAAGAATAAAATATCTAGGAATAAACCTACCTAAGGAGACAAAGACCTGTATGGAGAAAATTATAAGACACTGATGAAAGAAATTAAAGATGATACAAAGAGATGGAGAGATATACCATGTTCTTAGATTGGAAGAATCAACATTGTGAAAATGACTCTACTACCCAAAGCAATCTACAGATAAAATGCAATCCCTATCAAACTACCACTGGCATTTTTCACAGAACTGGAACAAAAAATTTCACAATTTGTATGGAAACACAAAAGACCTCGAATAGCCAAAGCAATCTTGAGAACAAAAAATGGTGCTGGAGGAATCAGTGCTGTTTGGTGCTGGTGCTAGCACAAAAACAGAAATATAGATCAATGGAAAAGGATAGAAAGCCCACAGATAAACCCATGCACAAATGGTCACCTTATCTTTGATAAAGGAGGCAGTAATGTACAGTTGAGAAAGGACAGCCTCTTAAATAAGTGGTGCTGGGAAAACTGGAGAGGTACATGTAAAAGTATGAGATTAGATCACTCCCTAACACCATACACAAAAATAAGCTCAAAATGGATTAAAGACCTAAATGTAAGGCCAGACATTATCAAACTCTTAGAGCAAAACATAGGCAGAACACTCTATGACATAAATCACAGCAAGATCCTTTTTGACCCACCTCCCAGAGAAATGGAAATAAAAACAAAAATAAACAAATGGGACCTAATGAAACTTAAAAGCTTTTGCACAGCAAAGGAAACCATAAACAAGACCAAAAGACAACCCTCAGAATGGGAGAAAATATTTTCAAATGAAGCAACTGGCAAAGAATTAATCTCCAAAATTTACAAGCAGCTCATGCAGCTCAATAACAAAAAAGCAAATAACCCAATCGAAAAGTGGGCCAAAGACCTAAATAGACATTTCTCCAAAGAAGATATACAGACTGCCAACAAACACATGAAAGAATGCTCAACTTCATTAATCATTAGAGAAATGGAAATCAAAACTACAATGAGATATCATCTCACACCGGTCAGAATGGCCATCATCAAAAAAATCTAGAAACAATAAATGCTGGAGAGGGTGTAGAGAAAAGGGAATACTCTTGCACTGCTGGTGGGAATGTGAATTGGTACAGCCACTATGGAGAACAGTATGGAGGTTCCTTAAAAACTACAAATAGAACTACCATATGACCCAGCAATCCCACTACTGGGCATATACCCTGAGAAAACCATATTTCAAAAAGAGTCATGTACCAAAATGTTCATTGCAGCTTTATTTACAATAGACAGGAGATGGAAACAACTGAAGTGTCCATCATCGGATGAATGGATAAAGAAGACGTGGCACATATATACAATGGAATATTACTCAGCCATATAAAGAAACGAAATTGAGCTATTTGTAATGAGGTGGATAAGCCTAGAGTCTGTCATACAGAGTGAAGTAAGTCAGAAAGAGAAAGACAAATACCGTATGCTAACACATATTTATAGAATTTAAGAAAAAAAATGTCATGAAGAACCTAGTGGTAAGATAGGAATAAAGACACAGACCTACTTGAGAATGGACTTGAGGATATGGGGAGGGGGAAGGGTAAACAAAGCGAGAGAGTGGCATGGACATATACACACTACCAAACATAAAATAGATAGCTAGTGGGAAGCAGCCGCATAGCACAGGGAGATCAGCTCGGTGGTTTGTGACCACCTAGAGGGGTGGGATAGGGAGGGTGGGAGGGAGGGAGATGCAAGAGATATGGGAACATTTGTATATGTATATGTATAACTGATTCACTTTGTTATAAAGCAGAAACTAGCACACCACTGTAAAGCAATTATACTCCAATAAAGATGTAAAAAAAAAAAAAAGATTCTCCAATGATTATATTTCCTAAATCATATATGCATGGGTTTCTTCAAGGGAGAGTCATTTAAATAAAATTTGTGGTTCATCTCCAATTTTAGATGATTTCTTGTGGTTTCATAAAATGTTGTCCAATTTACACTTCAATCAGTCATATGTAGATTTTTCACATCCTTTCTGTTACCTTGTATTTTAAAATTTGTTAATTTTGAACAAATCTAATGTTTCTAAAGTAGCACTTCATTCTTCTCTTAATTCTCATACTTCTGCTCACTACTTAGATTTAATACATTTTTATTTTTGTCACCATTTGTGGTCCTCTTTTCTGAAATTCATCACATTTTAAAGTTTGTTTTAATTTTCTAAAATATTTTCTTATATTCAAAACCAATATATATATTCTAATAATGCTTTATAACTTAGATACATTGCAACATTTCCAGCTTCAACTCGACTAACTCCTGTTTATTTCTTTTCACAAACAAAATATCTTCCCTTTTATGTGGTAAAATTCATTAATTATTATTCTGATTTGTATACTTTCTGTTTCTTAAGAAATCCTATCATAACCCAAGACAAATGGAATTTCTACCCTAGTCAAAGTTTATATAGTTTACAAATATCATTTAAATATTTAATCTATTAGTAATTAATATCTGTGTAGAGTATGAGGGGTGATTTAATTCTCCTTTCCTTTCCCTTCCATAAGAATAACCTATTTTACTACCACCATTTTTAGGATAGTCCTTTCTTTTTCAGAAATCTTCAAAGCCACCTTCCATGTGTCTAGGGTGTCACAGGTTTATTTCTAGGATCTGCAGCCTCTTCCAATGGCTGATTTTCTTTTATCTCTACCTTAATACCACACTTTTTTTTTGCATTAATATTTTTTAATTGATATATAACACTTAGAAAAGTGCACAAATTTTGTTCTTGTTAAACGATCACAAAGAGAGCATAGCCGTGTAACCACAACCCAGCTCAAGAAATGAAACATTATTAGGTTTTTCCTTTTCTAATCGCTACTCTTCCCTTCTGCTCAAAGATAACCAATATCCTTGACTTCTAATACCAGATGTCTGTTTTGACTGTTTCTGAATTTTATATAATTGGAATTAGACTGTGTTTATCCTGGTGTTGGACTTATTGTGTACATATTATGTTTGTGAGATTCATCCAAGGTATTTTGAATACCTTGTAATTCACTCATTTTCATTGCTAGTATGGCATTGTATGACTGTATATACTCAATGTGTGTAACCAATCCATTGTGTCAATAGAAATTTAGGTTGTTTTTAGTTTTGGGCTATGAAAATATTCTTTTTCATGTCTTGGTGTCCAGAAGCACATATTTTTGTTCTGTATATTCTTAAGAATTAAAGTGGTGAGTCATGGGGGTATGAACCCATCCAGCTTTTGTTGATAGTTCCAAAAAGTTTTCCAAAATAGTTGGCTTGATTTGCAATCTCACCAGCAGTGTATGAGAGTTCCAGTTCCCTCACTTCCTTACCAATATGAGGTATTCTATATCTTTTAAATTTAACAATTCTGGTGAGGGTATAGTAGTATATTGTGTTTTAAAATTTTTTTTTCCCTGATGACTAGTGAAGTTGAATGCTTTACAAATAAATTTATTGCCCATTTGGATATCCTCTTTTGTGAAGTCTCTGTTCTAGTTTCTTGCCCATTTTTTTCTGTTGGGTTGTCTGTCCTTTTGTTTGTATATAAGGACATGTGTGTGCTTGACACACTCTCTTCTTAACAGTTTTATAGTGTCTTGATATTTGATAGGTATATCAAATATTCTTGTCATGATAGGTCCTCATGTTGTGTTTCTTATTCAGGAATACTTTGGTTCATTATGCCCATTTCCTCTTTCACAAAAGTATTAATGTTAATGTCTTTGTAAAAACTGTTTGAGGTACTAATTCAAATTTCAGTAATTTTACATATAAATTTGGGAATGGTTGCTATCATTACAATATTAACTCTGTCTAGTCATGATCATAATTTATCAGAAACTACATTTAGACATTATTGTAGCCTTTAATAATGCTATATTTTCTCTGTAAATGTCCTGTACACATTATAGTATCTTTATTTTAATGTACTTGAATTTTTATATGAATGTGAAGTTATATTTTTAAATTTATGGTTTTGAACTCTATATATTTATTTATTTATTTATTCTTAGTAAGGAGAGACTTTATTTGAAAGGATTATTTTAAGGGTGGAAAAAACTATTGCCATAGGGAGAATGCAAGTGTGTAAAGAGTTGGGCAGAAAGTGGTTTTCTTGTATTGAGAGAGGTAAACAAGGCTAGAAAGAACTGCATATGGGGAAGTGGGATGAAAGGGCGGCATGATTGGATAGCAGATCAGAGAATATTTTACCCTTAGTGCAGCCAATTCTCAGGAAAGGCTGTATGCTGGCTCAGGCTGAGAGTGGAACAAAATTCAGAGGCCTGGAGGAAGGAGAAAAGCTTAACCAGTGTTTGGCTAACAAGCATTTTGTCCAATTGATCAGTGTGGATAAAAGAGTTCAGCTAATCATTTATGAGGGAAGGAATGGGGATTTGTAGTGCTGGTGTCTACCCTTGTCATAGATAGACAAAGGGGTATCCTTGTCATCTGGGAAAGGGTGGTTTTTTGTGTTGTAAGCTATTTTCCAGGACATGAAAGGATTGAGGATTTCTCCACTGTCACTATTTTCAGGTAATATTCCACACTGTCAATGGTAAAACCTCCAGGATCCAAAGTCAATCAATGGTGACATCCTCGAAGGATGTTGATGGGTGTGTCAGATCTTTCCAAGGCCCCTCAATGCACACTCTGCTGAGCATCTACCGGTGGACGTCTGGCTGGATAGGAGTGCTCCTGCCCTTGATGGAAGAGGTCAGAGGCTTTCCAATGATTTGTGAGAGGCTGTCCTGCACTGCAGTCCTTCCAGCTTGGCCATGGCTTGCTTGCTTCGGAGCCGGCCACGAGTGCTTTCACAGTCATCCTGTCGTTTCAACTGGCAAACCACAAGGAAACGCTCATATTCACCACGAGCTTGTAATAACTTGTACTTATTTCTGGTGGGCCAGACAAGTTGGGGAGGAACAAAGCACTCAAGTGGCATCCTGATTATGCTGCCAGCCTTCTGATAAGACCTTTCTTTGGAAGATATCAGATGGCCCTGTGGTCTCACTTCTTCAAAGAGGCATTCTACCTCATCCATTTCAACTTCCTCTTCCAACTCAGAGTCTTCTGAATCCTCAGGAAGTACAATGGTCAAGGCAGCACTTTTCTTCAACAAATAGACTGTCTTAACATTTGAGAAGCTGCTCAGGTCTTTCAGCTTCCTGCCTTTCATAGTCTTTTTAATCTTTGCACACCTTTTCAAGTTCTCATTATACACCTCCCAATCTCATCATTCACGATCACTTCATCTTTGTCTGCACTTAATTTCCTATATGTGACTGGCTTTTTCCCCCTTGGTTTTGCAGTCTGGTGAGATCCATTCTCCTCTGGAGGGCATTTTCTGGGGGGATTTCTCTACTTGTGCTTCATACCAACACATGTCGCACTGGATGCCCTCATCTACTTTGGTAAACTGGGCCAACCAGGTAGGGGTGGACAGGTGCCCCTCACAGTTATTCTCTATCTCACCTTCATCTTCATCTTCATCCTGGTTCCTACTCCCCATCTACTCTGCTCCATTTCTCATGTCATATTGGATACCCTCATCCACTTTGTTGAACTGGGTCAACCAGGTAGGGGAGGAACCGTGCTGCTCATAGCCATTTGTTCTCTATCCCACCTTCATATTCATCTTCATTTTCATCCTGGTTCCTACTCTCCAGCAGTTCTGCTCCATTTCTCATGTCGCACTGCATGCCCTCATCTACTTTGTATAGGGTTGGGAGCAGGGAGGAATAATTACGCCCCTCATGGAGGCTATAAGAGTCACCTCCAGAAGGCATTTGCTAGGGGTATTCCTCCAGTTGCATGCCCTCAGTTACTTTGTTTGGCAGGGGGGAAGCAGGGAGCATTGCAAGGGAGGTATCATACCCCTCATAGAGGTTTTCATAATCATCATCATCAAATTCAAAGAGGTCCCTATACTTCCACCATGGGAAAGTGGTCCCTTTATACTGCTTTCTAATGAGGGCTCAGGGGATTTCCCAGATTGTGTGTCATAACACTGACCCATGTCACCCTGGGCAGCCTCATCAACTTTGTTGATCTGAGCTAACCAGCTAGGGAAGGGAATACCTCCCTCAGGTAGCTAATGCTACCTACCTCTTTCTTTTCACCCACATTCTCAGGGGAGAATGTATTAGCAGGTATACTGGTCATCCTTCCTAGGTCACGGCTGTCGTTTTCTGAGTGCACATCTCATTTTTCATTAATGTATTAGCAGGTATACTGGTCATCCTTCCTAGGTCACGGCTGTCGTTTTCTGAGTGCACATCTCATTTTTCATTCAAGTTTTCAGCCTGTTGAGGTTCAGTTTCTGTTTCTGTGTCTTTCATTTTCATTTCTTTCCAATAGCCACCATGTTGTCAGAATTGTGCCATGTTATAAAACATAGGAATCATGGGTCTTTGGTTGAGAATTGTGGCCAATGGGGACTGAGGGACGAGGAAGACAGGATACTCATTGAGCACCACAGGATATGGAAAATACAGACTTCCACTTGTGAAACCTGCCCCAGGAACACATATTGGATTATAGGCAGGATTCTGGTACCAGGGACCCAGGAGAGGCTTCTGGGCCATAGGGTGCACATAAAAGAAAGGTCTGGAGTTACTGCCCTCAAAATTTTCATTGTTTCCTGAAGAGTTCATTTTCCAGGCTGCTCTAGCTTGATGTCTGTGATTGCAAAACTTTATGGTGGTGCATGGGACTGTGCTGGTGTGACCTTGGTGACAAAAGAGCCTATGGTCTGAACTCTTTATTGGTGCTATATTAAATTTCATTTATTTTTTAGTGCTTTGAAATTATAGCAAACATTATCAGTAGGTTCTGCCATTAATTATAATAAATATCTGAGATAAGTTGAAAGTTTTCTGAAGTATTAATGTGATTGGAGTAATGCAGGTTTTGTTTTTTCTTTTCCACCTTAATATCTATCATTTTATATATTTTTCAGGCATTTTTTTTTACTGGCTAGAAATTCCACTACGATGTCATTGGAAGTGATAATAGTTGTATATTTGCCTTGATATGATTTTCAAGAAAACATTTCTGCCATTTCAATATTAAGAATAATAATTATTGGGTTTTTGGCCTATACAGTGGTGACCCCTCATGTTCAAAACTGTGCCTCAGGAAGAGTAAACATTTGGCATTAGATAAGTATCCGTTGAATTGATGAATTAATGGAGTAAAAGATATGAGGAATTAGACTAGGGTATCATTTCTTATTTATATAAGATTCATACTTATACATGGGCAGGGATAATATTAAAAAGAACATTTCATAATTCTTATGAAAAAGAGACATTTCTTTGTTACTCATTGTATGTTTAATGGTACATATATATAAGTACCAGTTATCATATCTGATTCAGGGGAAAACTGGCAATGCCTCTGACGATTATACAAAGCATGGCTTAAGGCGACTACCACAATTGCAGGCTTCATTTTCCCAGAAAGCTTTTCTGTGGACTATAAGGGCTTAACTAAATGTTAGTAACTTGACAAGCTGCACCTGCAAAAGGAATATTTTATTTCTAAATTACCATTCTGTAGACCCCATAATATTTAATCTTTTAAAGTGCTATGGTGATTCAGAGTTGATAAAATTGAAATGCATGTTTTCCAGAAGATAGGGACTGAAACCTATTAAGCCAGAAAACCTAGACCATTACTTTTCCTGTACCATCTGAGGTTTGTGATAAACTTGTGACTGATCCTTTTCCTCAGAGATCATTTCCTGTCTCTGTCTGTGTTCAATAATGTGTAATGTCATTTCCCTGATAATAGGTATTTGTTACTTAGCAACAAGTTCTACTTGTATATACTACAATTCATGGCAAATATATCTACACATTCTCTCCAAAAATGAATAGTTATGATATTTTAGTTTGAAGTAATACTTAAATTGAACTGAATGTTTTAAAAGTTCAAACAAATTCTGCTAGCAGATCTGCAGAGCTGGAAAAAAAAAGGATGTTAAATCACAAAATAATCTAAACATAAAATAACATAAATATGTTCAGTTGGAATAAATATCAGTATCTCCAGTCTATGTTGGCTTTAAAACTTTAAGCTGAATAAAAGTCAAAATAATCAAAGCACAATTTTTTTTTTAAGAAATGAACTTCATTTTAGCAGATTTCTTCAATTGAGAAATTCAAGTTGAACTGTAAATTTAGAATGACTAAATACTAATGAGACTATTTGAAAGTTGAATGTGATCTAAGACCATCTCAATAATATGAGAAAATTTCTCAATAATATGAGAATATTTGTTAGGAAAGTAGAATTTTCTGGCACTGTGTTTTGTGTGACATTGTATGCATTTTGGCTCAGAAATAAAATAACATATCATACGATAAACTAGAACCATCTACAAACTGAACTGTCAAAAAAGAAATAAGGTTGATTCAGAGCAAGTTAAGTTCCCATTACTGTAAAGAATTAATTAAAAACTGGTTGATATTTTGAGAAAAAAGCCAAATAGGAAAATCATGCATTGCTAAAGAGTGTTACAAATTAAATACAATTAATTCTGATTTTTCAAATTAAAAAATAACAATAATGTAAAACCTGCAGCCATTACATTATTTCTCCCAAAAGTAATTCTCATTAGTTTTTTATAGAAGATGAAGGAGATGAATTACCATTTAAATTTTTTAACAGTGCAACTTTACTTTTTTGAAACATCAATGATTAAACGTTAAGTACTGTATTTTGCTAGTCATGTAAGAGAGGATACTAAAATTATTGATGTGAAATACCATCTTGTCAACATACCCATTTGATATTTAAATTAGAAAATTATGATTCATAAGCTTCTGGATTGTCATGAACTCTTCAAAAAATATATTTAAAGCTAAGATCCTAACCAAGGAAATTGGACACATATAAATGTGGTTTTAAATTGAGTTTCATTATTTACATTGCAGAAGTCTAATAATATACAATATTTAATGAAAAAGTATTATAATGTCATTGACATAAAAAAAACTATTAATCTTGCTTTTCTGATGTAATGATGACTTGAGTATTCAATCTACTTTTTTTCTGCCAATATATTTTTAAAATGGAATAAGGAAAGAAAAAGTTATTTAGTTTCTTATTTTTCATATCGTTAAGCACCATTCACGAGATTTCCTTTAAGCAGAAAGAAGTCAAATTTTTATACAGTATGATGATTTAAAGTAAAATTCTGTGCACTTAAGAGTATTTTTTTTTTTGGACCTCTGTTAAAAATGTCAGGGGATGGATGTGAGGAATAAAATTTGAAAAATGTTAATATTTGATATATTGAAGCTTAGAAGAAAAATCAATTTCCATTTCAAAATTAGAAAAAAAAAACCAAATTCCATTTCTTATCCTATAATCCTGCTCTTGTCACAATTTTAACTTCTAGCAGTTATCACCAGAATGTTTACATCATTTTTAGTGTGCATTAATATAACTTACCACTATATCCTTTAATTTCTGTGCCTAGATACAGTTTATTTGACTATTATTTGCAAATTAATTATAACACAATTTCATTCTTTATGGTGGTCATTTAGTTATCTTCTTTTCTTTTTTAATTTTAGAAACAAAGAAAAAAGGATGTGTTAAGGAATTCCTTTTTCACTAGAACTGCTTCATATCTTGTTTTCTCTTCATTTTAGTTTTTGCATATTTATGTAAAACTTACTAAATTATAGCTCTTTATTATTATTATATTTTTAAAATTAATGCTATATTTCATTTTATTTTTCAGTAGTTTTATTTAGATACTGGGTATTTTAAAATTTTTGGCAAAACACACACAGCATAAAATTTACCATCTTAATTATTTTTAATGTACAGTTCAGTGGTAGTAAGTACATTCATGTTGTGCAAATATTACCACCATCCATCTTCAGAACTTTATCATTATCTGGAGCAGAAACTCTGTGCCCATTAAACACTAACACCCCATTCCTTCATGGCCAAATCCCCTGGCAACCACCTCCCTACTTTCTGTATCTATGAATTTAACTATTTAAAATGTGAATTAATAATTTTATGTAATTTATGTTCATCTCCCTCATCCCCTACACGTGGGAGTGGGAACACAACTGGATTTCTCTAATCGCTCCACACAGATGTGCTTCATTCTTAGCACCTGCAATGCCTGGCCCATGATGAGGGTGGACAAAACTGGGAGTCAGTTTATTCTTGCATTTCAAAAATATTCTCTGAACCTCAGCAGAATCCAGGTGATGTGATTGGTGCTGGAGACCCATCTGGGGAGAGGACAGCTATGTCCTTTTGGAGCTGAGATTTTGAGCCTCCAGCTTCCGGATTTTCTAAGCCAGTGGTCCACATATGTGCTCCTTGGTCCAGCAGTAAAAGCCTCAGCTTATTTACAGAAACTGTGAGACATTCCTGTGTGGCTTTGGAAAACACAGTACAGCTGTGAAAAGAAGGGTTGGCTTCATCTATCCTCAGCGCTTAGATCTACAAGGCCAGTGGGCACCACCAATGCAGGGGACATGATACTGTCCCCGTGTGAACTTCCCACAGTGATCAAGTCGGGTTTCTTCCGTGGCTTTTTGTTTTGTTTTGCTTTGTTTTTACCACATAGTGATTTGATATTTCTGTACATTAATGAAATGATCACCATGATAAGTCACCATCTGTCAGCATACAAATTTATTACAATATTATTGACTATATTCCCTTTGCTGTACATTACATCCCTATGACATTTACTGCATAACTGGAAGTTTGTACCTCTTAATCCCTTTCCTCTATTTCACTCATCCCCCTACCCTCTCCCCTCTGACAGCCACCAGATTGTTTTCTGTATCTATGAGTCTGTTTCTGTTTTGTTATTTTTTGTCCATTTGTTTTGTTTTTTGGATTCTACATATAAGTGAAATCATATGTTGTTTTTATTTTTCTGTCTGACTTATTTCACTTAGCATAATACCCTCTAGGTCCATCCATATTGTCACAAATGGGAAGATATTCTTTTTTATGGCTGAAAAATATTCCATTGTATATGTACCATTAATCTTCATCAATTATCCATTCATCTATTGATGGACACTTAGGTTGCTTCCATATCTTAGCTATTGTAAATAATGCTGTGATGAACACTTTGGTACATATATCTTTTCAAAATAGTATATTACTTTTCTTCAGTAAATACCCAGAAATGAAATTGCTGGGTCATACGGCAGCTATATTTTTAATTTTTTGAGAAAACTCTATATTGTCTTCCATTGTGGCTGCACCAATTTACATTCCCAACAATGCACAAGGGCTCCCTTTTTTTCTACATCCTTGTAAATACTTGTTATTTGTTGTTTTTTGATGATATCCATTCTGAAGTGTGTTAGTTGATACCTCATTGTGGTTTTGATTTGCATTTCCATGATGAGTATTGATGTTGAGCATCTTTTCATGTTCCTGTTGGTCATGTGTATATCTTCTTTGGAAAAAAATGTCTATTCAGGTCCTCTGCTTATTTTTTAATTAGATTGTTTGTTATTTTGATATTGAGTTGTATTAGTTCTTTATATATTTTTGATATTAATCCCTTATCAGGCATATCATTTGCAAAAATCTTCTCCAATTCAGCAGGTTGTTTTTTGGTTTTGTTCATGGTTTCTTTCACTGTACAAAGCTTTTTCAAGTCTTTAATCCATTTTAAGTTTATTTTTTATACAGTGTAAGAATGTGGTCTGGTTTCATGCTTTGGCATGTATCTATCCAGTTTACCCAAGGCCATTTATTAAAGAGACACTCTTTTCCACACTGTATATTCTTGCCTCCTTTATCATGGATTAATTGACCATAAAAGTGTAGATTTCTTTCTAAGCTCTCTTTCTGTTCCATTGATATATGTGTCTGTTTTTGTGCTAGTACACTGCTGTTTTGATTACTATAGTTCTGCAGTAATTTTTTGAAATCTAGAAGTGTGATACCTCTAGCACTGCTCTTTTCCAAGATTGTTTTGGCTATTCAAGGCCTTTTGTGGTTCTATACAAATTTTAGGATTATTTGCTCTAATTCTGTTAAAAATGTCATGGGTATTTTGACAGGGATTGAACTAAATCAGTAGATTTCTTTAGGTAGTATGCACATTTTAAACAATATTAATTATTCCAATCCATGAACATAGTATATCCTTCCTTTTTTTTTTTTTTTTTTGTAGACTTTGATTTTTTCTTCATGAACGTCTTATAGTTTTCAGAGTACAAGTCTTTCTCACCTCCT
The DNA here is from genome assembly GCF_039906515.1 of Pseudorca crassidens. NCBI lineage: Eukaryota > Metazoa > Chordata > Mammalia > Artiodactyla > Delphinidae > Pseudorca > Pseudorca crassidens. Next base: position 92,153,774 of record NC_090297.1, read on the forward strand.
TAATTAAATTTATCTCCAGGGTTTTATTCTTTTTGATGCAATTGTAAATGGGATTGTTATCCTAATTTCTCTTTCTGATAGTTTGTTGGTAGTGTACAGAAATGCAACAGATTTCCGTATATTAGTTTTGTATCCTGCAACTTTCCTGAATAAACTTATTAGTTCTAAAAGTTTTTTGGTAGAGTCTTTAGGGCTTTATTTATATAGTATCATGTCATCTGCAAATAGTGACATTTTTACTTCTTTCTTTCCATTTTGGATGCCTTTTATCTCTTTTTCCTGTCTTATTGCTATGACTAGGACTTATACACTGTTGAATAAAGGTGGCAAGAGTGGGCATTCTTGTCTTGTTTGTGATCTGAAAGAAAATGCTTTCAGCCTTCCACCTTTGAGTAAGATGTTTTTCATGTATGACCTCTATTATGTTCCCTCTACTCTCTTGAGAGTCTTTATCATGAAAGTATGTTGAATTTTTGTCAAATGGTTTTTCTGTATCTATTGAAATTATCATATGATTCTTATTCTCCATTTTGTTAATGTGGTATTATCATGTTCATTGATTTGTGAACATTGAACCATCCTTGCATCCCTGTAATAAATCCCACTGGATCATGATGTGTGATACTTTTAATATATTGTTGAATTAATTTGCTAATATTTTGTTGAGGATTTTTGCATCTATATTCATCAGAGATATTGATTTGTAATTTTCTTTTTTTTGTAGTGTCTTTATCTGGTTTTCATATCAAGGTAATGCCGGCCTTGTATAATGAGTTTGGAGATGTTATTTCCTCTTCAGTTTTTTAAAATAACTCAAGAAGGATAGGTGTGAACTTTTCTTGGTAGGATTCACAAATGAAGAATTTTGGGCCTAGACTTTTGTTTGTTGGGAGTTTTTTGATTACTGATTCAATTTCATTACTAGTTATCAATTTGTTCAGTCTTCTATTTCTTCCTAATTCAGTCTTGGAAGATTGTATGTTTCTAGGAATTTATTCATTTCTTCTAGGGTGTCTAGTTTGTTGGCATATAATTTTTCATAATAGGCTTTTATGATTCTTTGTATTTCTGTGATATTGGTTGTAATATCTCCTTTTTCATTTCTGAATTTATATTTAGCCTTTTTCTCTTTTTTTCTTGATAAGTCTGGCTAAAGGTTTATCTATTTTGTTTATCTTTTCAAAGAGCCAGTTCTTAGTTTCATTCATCTTTACTATTTTTTAAATCTCTATTTCATTTATTTATAATTTATTTCCTCTATGATCTTTATTATTTTTATTCTTCTACTATCTTTGAGCTTTGTTTTTTCTTCTTTTACTAGTGCCTTTAGGTGTAAAGTTAAATTGTTTAGTTGGATTTTTTCTTGTTTCTTGAAGTAGGTCTATATCACTATGAACTTCCCTCTTAGAATTGCTTTTGCTGTATCCCATAGATTTTGGAAAGTTATACTTCCATTTTCATTTGTTTCTAAGTATTCTTTATTTCTTCTTTGATTTCTTCATTGACCTATTGATTGTTTAGTAGCATGTTGTTCAGTCTCCATGTATTCCTATATCTTCCAGTTTTCTCCCTGTAATTGATTCTAGTTTCATAACATTGTGATCATTTTTCTCCTGAGTTTGATGAACATTTTTATTACTATTACTTTGACATCTTTGTATAATAAATTATTTATCTCCAATTCATTGAGTTTTTTTTTTTTTCTGGCATTTTTCTTGTTCTTTCAATTCAAATGTATTCCTCTGTCTCCTCATTTTGACTTTCTGTGTGTGCTTCTATGAATTAGGCAAAACAATTACTTTTCCTGGTCTTGAAGGTGTGGCCTTGTGTAAGAGCATCCTCTGTGTAGACTGTATGTGCCGGGTGGTTTTGGCAGACTGGCAGGAGCTGGAGCAGGTGCTGCCTAGGGGTCCTGAGATGCACTGCTTTGGGACTACCTTGACAGGATGGCTGGATCTGGGGTAGGCATGGACCAAGGCGTCCTGGGACACTCCATGCCATGCTTTTTGGATGGCTGAAACTGCAGCAGGTGCAGGTTGGGGAGTCCCAGGAAATGCCACACTGGCCGCCTTGGTGGGACAGATGGAGCTGGTGCCGTCAGAGATTCCCAGGAGTGCCATGCCGGAGATGCCTTGGCAGAACGTTTGGAGCTGGAGTGCGTGCATGGGGGCCTCTCTGGGGAAACAGTTATAGCTGGTGTGGGTCAGGGGTGTGGAGCATACTGGGACAGGCTTGGCTGCCGTCTAGAGTACCTGTATTGTGTCACCGTCCATGCTATCATGTAGGCAAAAATGGCACTTTTAGGTGCCTCTGACCCTGGAGAGATTTCCAGCAATTTCCCACCCATTTGGCAGATGCTCTAGGGTTAGTAAATGGATTTCCTTTATGTATAGCCTAGGTGCCCTTTAAACCACTGTTGTTGTTGTTGTTGTTTTCTGTGCAAATGAGTCTGTGCAGGGGCCCCTCAGTGATGTCCCTTTCCACTGCAGGTTGAGAGGTTGGGGGTGGGGTTCCAGCCAATACCATATCTCCATATCTGTTACCTGTCTTTCTGTGATCCCTCTGTTGTTTGCTGTGCAGAAGCTGTTCAATTAGCCCTCAGTTCTTTTTCAGGAGAAATTGCTCTATATGTAGGTACAGATTCAGTGTGTCCACGTGGGGAGGGGAGTTCAGGATCGGTCCACTGCCTTGGACCCCTCCCACACTTATTATAGCATTTTAATTAAACATGCTAGGTAACATTCAATTTGTTATAATTGATTTACTGGCTTCCATAATTATAATAATTTAAATGTTATATATTATAATTAGTCCGGTATATGAAGAAACTTTTTCTCTGAGGGACAAATTTATTTTACCAAAAACAAGTTGTGTAAATATATCCTATGTGTTTAGCATATTAAAAATATATGAAACATCTGAAGAGCTCATTTTCTCAAGAGTTAGGAACGTAGAAGGCACTACTACAGAGTCCTGGGTATTTTACCAGGCTGCTAAGTTAATAACCTATGGTTTTAACTGATAGTTAAGTTTTTGGAAAGAACCCCAACTATCCTTTATAATACCAATATTTTACTCTCTGGTGAATATTGGTACAAATAAATTTATTATACACTCTCTTTAAAGTGAACCATGCACTGTTTTTCTTTTATGTCGATGAACCTTATTGGGAAATTTACATATACGCTTGTCTTCTTTGAACTACCTTTCACTATAAATATTTTTTGTCTTATCAAGTGGCACCAAGTTCGTCCCTTGAATAAAAAAGATGTTGCTATGCTGCAAGTTCTCCCCTATTTATGCAAAGTAACTGTTAGTGGTTATAGGGTTTGCACATTGTGTTCTCTCTTGTCTGAGGATTTTAATTAAACCATCCAATCTTTCACTGATGCATATTATATTGGACAGCCACTATGTATCCACACAACCCAGCTGCTAGAGATATGATGATAAATAAGGTAAAAATTGCCCTTTCTTCATGCAACAGATGCACTCTGCAGTCATAGAACAGAGTGAAGCTAACTGCCTCTGTCTGTTGGAGATTGGGAAGGATATGGGGATCCAATAAAAATCTTAGATTTGGATGCTATTCCTACTCAGCTAACCAACCAGAGATTCCAAATCAGATAATAAGCCTGCATTTTTATTTTGTTTTTACAATTTCTTGTTTTATTCTCATTGGTTTCCTGTTAAGATTCAAGGGCTTGAGGATTTGACTCCTATTTATATTTATTTAAATTGAAAGAATCATAAAAGTTATTACCAGATGGTCATGTTTCCTTAACACTATGTTGACTTCACTCTCAGTAGCACTAATATCATGAACTGGATAAGCTATTGTAAATTTCTCCAGTATTTAGAACTCAGATATTCCACAGCAGGTCACATATTTCACTGCTTGGTATTTGAGCCTCACAGCTTGGTGTTTCTGAAATTGCTCTGCTTGCATCCCTCAAACATCAAATTTAATGATAAGCATGAAGGAGCTTCAAATGCTTCATACATGCAGTGTCTTCCACTATCAGTTCCCCTCCATACAAACACTGCTTTTGATTACTGAGTGGCAAACATTTGATTTAAGTAGTATGGTTTTCTACTTATATAAGATTACTTGACCTGTTCTTTTACCTTGGAATTTATTTTTCATTCAGCTATATGTGACTTTTTCCAAACAATATATATTTTTATTAAGTTGTTTCTGACAATATTTCAATGTCATAATTAAAGGTATTGAGCTTGTGTAATGTAGTAATTTAAAGAGAAAAAATAGGAATGAAATACTGGCAGCTGTGCTAATCCAGAAGACCATCACTACACAGCATGACATAGTTTCCAGTTCAGCAACCAGAAGCTTGTTAAGATCATCAGAAATTGAAACTGAAATAATTTATTTCATTTGACATTTATAGATTGAAATTAAAATATAAATGAATTAGATACATTATAGATAGTTTTCAAAACTCCACTTAACTTAGATATCAGATTTGTAGTGAAAATTTCATATCAAATATTATTTTCTGACTTTCCATGATGAACAGATGGTCCCCACTCAAAGAGAGAGAGAAAGGAAAAGAAAAAAAAAACACTCTAAATTTTTAAAAGCATAGAGCCAATTTGAAATATCTTTTAGCCTTAAATTTAAATAAATGATGGGCCAACATCATTTAAACATGTCTGGCTCCCAAACCATGATGGCCTAAGAGTGCCACAGAGGCCTTCCTAATCTTGAATTGTCATCTGAGGTTTAGGATCTCAAAAATATTTCAAGTATATAAAAACACTTGAATTAAAACTTTTGGCAATGATTCAAGTTAATATAATTATCTATTAATAATTATTAATCTTCTTCAAAAATATTCACAGGAAGAGTCAGCAAATTTAAAATTCTCAGTTAATATTGTAATCATTTACAATTATATGAAATATATTTAAGTGAAAGTGTGGTATAATATTTCTATACCAAGATTTCTACAGATAAGCTTTATTAGTTATATCAATACAATGAAAGCAAATGAGATAACAATTAGTCATCTTCCTCCCTGTGGACTATTTTAAATCTCCATGAGCAGCAAACCAGGAATGAGTGCAGGTGCTTACTTTACCTTGGAATGCTTTTGTCTAATTATATATTTATAGAACACAGGCCCTCAATTTAATATTTAAAGCTTTAAAAAAATAGATGAATGAACACCATCATAAAACGCTGATGTATTTATTTTGGTTTGAGCTTTTGGAAGTTTTTTAAAAAATTATATTTACAGTTTATTCTAATGAATTGATAGAACTGAGACTGAGAATCATTTTATTGATTAATTACATTTCAATGTCTTCTTTTCAGTTTGTCAACTTAGATATAAAAAATATATACCTTCCTCCAAATTAATTTTGTTGGAAATGAGATAAAGTTTTTAGGGCAAAAGCAATAATAAATGGTGTTTGGGAAAATTTTTTCAAAAAGAATTGAAATTTGTTGTGCCTCACTTAAAGTAATACACAAAAGATTGAATTTTCAGATAATGAATTTTCGTTAAATATAGTGGATATAATATTTGCATTTGTTTTTATTCCTTCCTGAACCCCATAAGAATAGCAATAAAGAAAATAAAACTGAAGTGATGTCAACATAAATTGTGATGTTGAAAATTAGATGAGAAATCCTAAATGATTTATGTTTCAGCTTTCTTCATTTGGTTAAATACCCTCAAAGGAGGAACCAACAAAAAACAAAGTAATTTATAATACAGTTTCTCAGAAAGATTCAGAAATTAGAGACATTAGTTATCTCTGAAGGCCAAGGTTTTGGTGGAGCTGAAAACAGAAGAATTTGACTGAAATCTAAAAAAAATACATAGTGAGATTCCTTAATTCCATTCCTCTACCTGCACAGCCAGCAAATGACTTTCTCATACTTAGGCAGAAGACAGAGGTTTTGCTGTTTGGAAAGGTTGATACAGATGATCTCTAAAATCAACTCTGGGCAGATATGACCCTCACTCATTGAGAGATGAAAGTGGATATTTGGATATTATAGAATGAAACTAGAAGCTACTAGATTAGCCCTACTTTTTCCTTTCACCAACATCAAGATATTGGATCATTTTCACTGGGCTAATTTCCTGACTCAGAAAGAAATTCCTATGCATATTTGGAAGCTCCCAAGAGACACAGCCAGGTTCCCATTCAAACATCAATAAAAAGATCGAACAGTTCACCAGCTCCACCAGTTTATACAGAACGTCTTCTCAGTTTTAAATTGATTCACTATTAAATATGGGAAGATAACCAATAATCAGATAACCTTTGAATGGAGGTTCTAAGATGAAAGAGAAAGAACAACATATATAAAGAGATGGAAAATAGAGCATATAAAACTAGAACATTCAAGAAATGGAAGAGAATATAAAAAGAGAACTAAAATCACCACAATTAATATACAAAGATAATGAAAATAAATTATATTTGTGAGTCAAAGATAGAATGTACCTTAAAAAAAAGTGAAATTCAAAAGTAAAGAAGACTCAATAGATGCAGAGAAAGCTTTCAACAAAATTCAACACCCATTATGAATAAAACCCTGCAGAAAGTAGGCAAAGAGGGAACTTTCCTCAACATAATAAAGGTAATATATGACAAACCCACAGCCAACATCGTCCCCAATGGTAAAAAACTGAAACCATTTTCACTAGGATCAGGAAAAAGACAAGGTTGTGCACTCTCACCACTATTATTCAACATGGTTTTGGAAGTTTTAGCCACAGCAATCAGAGAAGAAAAAGAAATAAAAGGAATCCAAATCAGAAAAAAGAAAGTAAAGCTGTCACTGTTTGCAGATGACATGATACTATGCATAGAGAATCCTAAAGATGCTACCAGAAAACTACGAGAGCTAATCAATGTATCTGGTAAAGTAACAGGATACAAAATTAATGCACAGAAATCTCTTGCATTCCTATACACTAATGATAAAAAATCTGAAAGTGAAATCAAGAAAAAACTCCCATTTACCACTGCAACAAAAAGAATAAAATACATAGAAATAAACCTACATAAGGAGACAAAAGACATGTATGCAGAAAATTATAAGACACTGATGAAAGAAATTAAAGATGATACAAATAGATGGAGAGATATACCATGTTCTTGCATTGGAAGAATCAACATTGTGAAAATGACTGTACTACCTAAAGCAATCTACAGATTCAATGCAATCCCTATCAAACTACCACTGGCATTTTTCACAGAACTAGAACAAAAAATTTCACAATTTATATGGAAACACAAAAGACCCTGAATAGCCAAAGCACTCTTGAGAAAGAAGAACAGAACTGGAGGAATCAGGCTCCCTGACTTCAGACTATACTACAGAGCTACACTAATCAAGACAGTATGGTCTGGTACAAAAACAGAAATATAGTTAAATGGAACAGGATAGAAAGCCCAGAGATAAACCCACACACCTGTGGTCACCTTATCTTTGATAAATGAGGCAAGAATATACAGTGGAGAAAAGACAGCCTCTTCAATAAGTGGTGCTGGGAAAACTGGACAGGTAAATGTAAAAGATTGAAATTAGAACACTCCCTAACACCATACACAAAAATAAACTCAAAATGGATTAAAGACCTAAATATAAGGCCAGACACTATAAAACTCTTAGAGGAAAACATAGGCAGAACACTCTATGATATAAATCACAGCAAGATCCTTTTTGACCCACCTCCTAAAGAAATGGAAATAAAAACAGAAATACACAAATGGGACCTAATGAAACTTGAAAGATTTTGCACAGCAAAGGAAACCATAGACAAGATGAAAAGACAACCCTCAGAATGGGAGAAAATAGTTGCAAATGAAGCAACTGACAAAGGATTAATCTCCAAAATTTACAAGCAGCTCATGCTGCTCAATATCAAAAAAAACAAACAACCCAATCCAAAAATGGGCAGAAGACCTAAATAGACACATCTCCAAAAAAGATATACAGATTGCCAACAAACACATGAAAGAATGCACAACATCATTAATCATTAGAGAAATGCAAATCAAAAGTGCAATGATATAACATCTCACACCAGTCAGAATGGCCATCATCAAAAAATCTACAAACAATAAATGCTGGATAGGGTGTGGAAAAAATGGAACCCTCTTGCACTGTTGGTGGGAATGTAAATTGATACAGCCACTATAGAGAACAGTATGGAGGTTCCTTAAAAATCTGAAAATAGAACTACCATATGACACAGCAATCCCACTACTGGGCATATACCCTGAGAAAACCATACTTCAAAAAGAGTCATGTACCAAAATGTTCATTGCAGCTCTATTTACAATATCCAGGACATGTAAGCAACCTAAGTGTCCATCAACAGATGAATGTATAAAGAAGATGGGCACATATATACAATGGACTATTACTGAGCCATAAAAAGAAATGAAACTGAGTTATTTGTAGTGAGTTTGATGAACCTAGAGTCTGTCATACAGAGTGAAATAAGTCATAAAGAGAAAAACAAATACCATATGCTAACACATATATATGGAATCTAAAAAAAAAAAAAAAAAAGTCATGAAGAACCTACGGGCAATATGGGAATAAAGACACAGACCTACTAGAGAATGCTCTTGAGGATATGGGGAGGGGGAAGAGTAAGCTGGGACAAAGTGAGAGAGTGGCATGGACATACATATACTACCAAATGTAAAATAGATAGCCAGTGGGAAGCAGCCGCATAGCACAGGGAGGTCAGCTCGGTGCTTTGTGACTGCCTGGAGAGGTGGGATAGGGAGAATGGGAGGGAGGGAGATGCAAGAGGGAAGAGATATGGGGACATATGTGTATGTATAACTGATTCACTTTGCTATAAAGCAGAAAGTAACACACCATTGTAAAGCAATTATAGTCCAATAAAGATGTTTAAAAAAAAATAAAAATAAAAGACAAATCCCCAATTATAGTTTAAAAAAAAGGAACGAAGAGATTCTTGGATATTAAGAATATTACTACTCCAACAAAAATTTAAAATAAATGTTACACAATAAAATTTAGGACATATAGGAGAAAGTAGATAGTGATGCAGTGTTTTAAAACAATAGAGGATGGTGAGTAAAATTAAAAGAGTATATCAGGACACTTCTTAGGGGACTTATATGTGTACCAAAAATAGAGAACAAAGTAAAAATAGGGATGAAATGTGCAAGAAAAAATTTTAAGAAACGAAATATTTGACTTTTATAGAAAGAAAGTGTTCAATGAAAGCTGAACATAGTTTATGAACAAAGAAATAAGACCAAGGCATGTCACTGTGATATTACAGAAAACTTGGAAATAAGTGCCAATGTTAAAAATTCCAGTGGGTAAAAAATATGATCACGTACATCAAGAATCAGAATAACACTGTGTATAAATAACAACAAAAAAGCACAAAAGCAGTGTTGTCCAAATAATGAGAGTAAATAGTTTCCATCCTGGAATTCTATACCCAGATAAGCCATCAATAGCTTTTTATATGCTTCTGCCTATACCATTATACATTGTTTCCTGCTTGAAACATAAAATTCAAGGATCTTTGAAAATGTTTATTGATTATATATTACTTTTTTCTTTGAATCTACCAAAAAATGCATCATATGCTACTATTATTTTTTCCTGTTAATCTCCTAAGCATTCCCTAACACCAGTCTTTGCCTCACCTCCTTACAGCAGTGATCTCTAATACAGTGATGGATGGTTCTCACATAGTTTATTGTTCACATTTCTATTACTATGTTTTCACATTACTTTGTAATTTTTAAAAAATATCAGTCTCTTCTGACTGACATAATTACCTTAAAGTAAGAAATTTGTGTTTGTTTAATCATTACCAGAACCTAAGACAATGCCTATTGCATAGATTACAGTCAAACAAGTATTGAAGGGAAGTGTACAAAGGCTTGAAGTTTTAAATGCATTAACAAAGAAAAAGAGAGCTTTCTATGGATGGAGGAAAGTTTCTTCATAGGCTTATTTAGTTATTTTAGAATCCAGGTAAAAATATAGCTTGTTGATTCTATTGGTATCATTTTAAAGAGAAAAGAGTAATGACAAACAATTACCTGCAGGAAATGGAGCTCCATGTTCCTACTAAAATCAGCAAGTTGAGTCCCTAATTTTAGAATAAATAGTATTGTTCATTCACTTAAAAGTATAATGAATAAATTGTCTTGGAAAGGAATTAAAACCTGGACTAACGTTTGTTTTCAGCTTTACATACTCCAGAGCTGGTAGGGGATTGGAGAAAACAAACGGCAGCACATAAAGATTTCAACACAGCAAAATTTTAACATATCTATGACATTCGTAGAAGTCATAAGTGCTGCTTTGAGAAAAGAACATTTTGCTAAGCTATTAGCAGCATTATAAAAGCATCAGCCAGCGTACAATCTGATAACCAGGAGGACAATCCTGCTATTGAACTGAGAAAATGTGGAGGGCTTCTGGAAACACACACACACAAACACACTCACAAGTGCATCCATATTATCCAGACATTTATGTCATTATTTCAATGATAGCAGTTTGGAATTTTAGGAGAGATTTACCAGTATACTAGGTACCAGAGTATATTATACTACATTTTGCCAAAAGACTTAATAGCTTATTTGTTTAAACATTGCCTAAGCTTTAATATTTCAAGTTGTGAAAAACAGAGGAGCAATCTGTAATAAAATGAAGGATTCTCTCTTCATTCTCTCTCTTACAGTATTAACTCTATTGGAATAATTAAGTTGATGGCTCCTTTTTATAAAAAACTGATAATAGCAAAACAATAGAACAATAATTATCAAAATGTTAATAAATTAAATATATATATAATGTTTGTATAATTTATCAACAAATATTTATTTAGTTCCTAGTTTGTGAAACAAAAATATATATGGCATTTGATTTTGAATCTTGATTTTTACAAGTTACCAAAAGTTGAAGTTTGTGGATATCTAAAATATTGTGTAGAAATGGAAATGAGGCTGTAGTGGGAGGGTGGTAACAGCCAGTCTCAAATAAATTAATCAGACTTTGGAAGTAATATTTTGCTACAAACTATTCTGATGGTGATATTTCTGTTAAAAGGCACTGTAGAAAGAGCTAGGGAAGAGCTGCTCTCTGACTGCCAAGTCAAGAAAGAAAAGATTCATGTAAATTATCAGCTCAATAAAGACTTGCTTGAGTATGCATAAGTTTTAGTCTACAGGACAAAAGAGAACTATATATAGCAATCCCATATTGATCTAACTGTAACTAAATCTGCAGCCTCTGCTCATCTTGCTAGTTGGCTGTTCCATTTTTGTGATGTTTAGAGCTACTCTTAATCTTTCATGAGATAATGTAACAATCACACACACCCAAATTTAGGTGATGGATAGATAACCTAGGGAAAACTGTGAAGGATGGGATGTTGATTATCACCACTGTTTCTCCATCATTTGCTGAATGCTGATGTTGATGTTTATTTCTCATTGGTTAGGCAGTCAGTCCCGGGCAGACTCAGTAATGCTTTTCATAGCAGAGCCAGCTAAACTAAGAAGAAACGATTCTAGTATTAAAAGACAAATACAGTGAAGCAAAGACAAGAGGCAGCTGGAGAAATACAGAACCCAAACAACAGTGATCCACTCCATGTAGCTCAGTAAGGAGCAGATCGTCTCCAGCACAATACATATGAGGTAACATATTTCCATTTTGTATAAAGTATTTTAAGTTTGATCATTCTCACTTGCAATTGCTATTGAATCCAGGTCTATCTATGATAATATTCATATGTTTTAATGCGGGAGAATGATCAGAGAAAAGTAATTTCTATTACTGCAAATGAACTTTATTGCTGATTGATAGCTGAGGAGCAATATTTTGTTTTTTTATAATCTTAGTATCAAATTCAGAATCAAACAATATTTTTAAAAAATTTAAATTTTGGTAACATGATAAAAAATCCTGGAAAGAGGACTTTTACTTATAGCTATGAAGGAATGGCCATCTTAGAACAATTTTAAAAGCCATAAAATTTAAGAAAATTCATACAGGGGATGTTAAAACATCAGGTATTAGAACCTAAGATTCTAGAGAGTGGAGAATTGTAGCAATGTGAGGAGACTGCAGCTGCATTTTCCCTGAGTACATTTGACAATTACGGGCACAGAGCAAGAGGGTAGGTATCTAGGCTTTAGTCCGGCTGGCAAGGGACTACTTCTGAGAGACAGAAAAACCAGTTCTGAAAAGTGGAACTTTGTTGTTGGCAGTCTTAGCTTGCCACAGAGACAAAGATTATGAGATCCCTACTTGCCAGGAGGATGGTAAATGTCAACAAACCAAGATTTCACCTTTAAATCACTGGAGAGCTATAATTTAGGTAAACAAAGATCTGGTAAAACTGCAAACCACTCTCAATTCATTCAGTTCAGTCTCTAATTGAATTATAGCTATTATCCCCCATTTTAGCTGTCTAGCAGAAGAAATGGTGAACCTCTCTAGAGAAAGATATCAAGACCAGCCTCTACAATTTGTTAGATACTCAGAGTTCAAACAAAAATTACTAAATATGTCCAGAAATAGGAAAATACCATTCAAAATCAAGTTTAAAAAATTAAACAACAGACACATGGGGTAGAGAAAAGAGAAAATAAGATTGGAGAGATTCATCACCAAAGTACATTTTATGAAGTAATACTAGAGATAAAGAGGAACTTAACAGATTGATAAAATAATCAAACCAACAGGAAGAAATCTCAATCCCAAAAGGGCACATAGCTGTTAGCACTGCCTCAAAATACCCAAAGCAAAATTAGACCCAGCCAATGATAATAGTCAAATCAACAATTGCAATGGAAACTTAAATGCACCTCTTTCAGTAACTGAAAAAAGAAGCAGAAAAAAATTAACAACGGTATAGAAGTTCTGAAAAACATGGTTAACAATTCTTATCCCCTTTTATATATAGAACACAGAAGCCACAGACTATGCATTCTTTGAAATAAATTGCACAAATTTAATTGCCTCAACAAATTTCCAAGAATTAGAATAATCTAGACAACTTCCTGTAGCCAAAATGATGAAATTTGGTTCAAAATGTAATGACTATTATAAAAATTAAAATAAATAACTTAGAATATTGCAAGGCTTTAGAAATTAAGAAATAAAAACAATCAAATTTAGAAAATTTTTTAACTGAATAATAATGAAAACATTAAATGTCAAAACATCAAGGATTAGAGTTAAAATTGTGCTTAGAGAGAAAACTTGGTAATAGGAATATTAGAAAACTATAAATTAGAAAAACAGATAATGAATTAATGATATAAGTAAATATCTCATGAAACTAGAAACATTAATTAAAAGTTAATGCAGCAAAAGGAAGCAATAAAAAAGCAAAAAATATTTAACTAAAAATGGCATGTAATAAGAATCTACAAAGCTACAATTTTTTAAAATAATACTTTATATTAAAATAATCCAATTTATTTTCTTTGTTCCCACTGTCCTATGTATTTTTACTGCTTCTTACAAGTTTTATTCTACTGCCCCCCCCTTCAACTTTTCAGTCTCTCTCTATTCATTTAAAGACCACCTATAATATATTCTTTCTTATAAAATAACAAATATAGTCTCTGTTTTCCTGAATGGACCATGATTGGTACAGAAAAATCCCAAAGCACTTATAGACAAAATATTAATATTATTATGTGTTTAGAAAGGGCACCAGACACAAGGTCAATATCCAAAAATTGATTGCACTTCAGTAAATTAGCAAACTAAAAAGGAACATTTATATCATCTACAATATCAACAAAAACACCAAATAACTGTGAATATAGTATAACAAAATATGAGCTATTTTTCTACATTGAAAACCACAAAAAATTTTTGAGAAAATTCAATAGGGCTAAATAAAAGGAGACCTACAGGTACCATGTTCAAGGATGAGACGACTCAATATTATTAACATCAATCCTTTCCAAATTTATTCACAGAATCAATGAGACATCAATCAAAACTCCAGATGAACATTCTTGTATAAATTGAACAGCTGATTTAAAAACTAATTCCAAAATAAACAGGGGCTAAGATATTTAAGACAATATATAATAAGAAGAACAAATTTAGTTGACTTATTCTATCAGAAATCAAGATCTTTATTCCAAAACAAATCAAGTTATAGCAATTAATAAAATGAAATGATGCACTAACAAAACATTATTAGAATGACCAATGCATATGATTCTCTAATTTATGACAAAGGCATTACTATAGCACAATAAAGAAAAAAATTTTTTCAATAAATGATTCTGGGTCCACTGTATATCAATATGGGAGAAAATTAATCTCCTTTGCCCCATCACAAATATACAAACATTAATTCCAGGAGGGTTAATTGTTGGAGATAATGAACTTGAGAGAAGGAAAAGAGGTAAAGAAATAATAATATTAATGTAAGACTTTATACTAATTTAAAGACACTATTAAATAAGGGCAATCAATCCAGAGATGAGCAGAAGATATTGGCAACACATGTATTCAAAAGAGTGCTCCTAACTAGAATATATAAAGAGCTTGTAGAAGTCAGTAAGAAAAAGACAAGCAATTTAATAGAAAAATAAACAAACAAATGACAGTCCAAAAATATGAGTCTGAATTTCAAGTCAACTTGTGAATATTTATTTGCCTTCATTACTCTTCAAGAAAGTGCAAAGTCAATCGCAAGCAGTTACCACCAGACACATACCAGAATAGCACATAATAGAGTGACAAAGAAAAGCAAATTTTGGCAAAGCATGCTTGTAAATTTTTGTAATTGTAACACTTGGCTGGTAAGAAATATAAATCGGGAAACCTGCCTGGTGGTACTATTAACTATTAAATCTAAATGTTAATATATTCTATGGCCCAACAACTCCACCCCTAAGTGAATTATAATCAAATATTGATATAAGCAAAGGAAATGTATACTACTGTTTATCAAAAGAGACATACATGGATTTTCATAGCAGCATTATACAAAATAACTAAAACCTAGCAACAACCCAACTGTCCACCAAAAGAGAGATGAATAATAAATTGTGGTGTATTTAAACAATGGAATACACTATAGCACTGAGAAGTAACTATCTGGAATTACATGCAATAATATGGATAAATATTACAACTATAATATTGAATTCATAAATCCATTCTAATATATGATTCTATTTCTCCACAATTCAAAAACAGACAAAAGTAATATATAAGGCTAGAAATATATTTATGTCTCTTGGGTGACTAGTAAGAGGGAGGGGGCACAAGAGGGTATTTTGAATTGCTGGAAATTCTCTGTTTCTTTATCTATGAGCTGGTTATATTTGCTGGACAGACTATGCACAATTACATATTTTGTACTCTTTCTGTACATACTTCAATGTATTTTCAATGCTATACTTCAATGAAAAATACACATTTAAAAAGTAGTAATTTTGCTTTAGATTATGATGGATCAGACTAATCCTCCCAACAAATATAACTAGAAGAACAGAATGAAATTTACTTGAGAGGTTCCATGCATGTCAGGCAGAAATTAAAATGTCACCAACTCAAATTAATAAGAAAGCTTGAGAGAGAGAGTTTGAGCTCTGTGCTGATTTTCCCTTCAAGGCATTTGCCAATTTTTAACCTTCACAGGACTCGTATGAAAATAGTCCAAATGGGAAGTACAGAAAACTGCCTAAGAGAATATGAGAAACAGTTAAAAAAGAAGTCTAACATACCTGAAGTCTTGACAGAGAGAAAGAAAAAGTAATACTTGACTAGATTTTTGGCACAAGTTTTCCAAAACTGACTTAAATAACATGCCACAGATTCAAGAATGTATATGAATACCAGGCAGGGTAAAATAAAAGAGAACCAAACAAAACACACACAAAAAACATTTAGGCAAACCATGTGAAATTCTTGAGAAAAGACTAAACAAATATAAATAGCAAACAAAACAGAACAAACAAAAACAAATAGAAAAATTTTTAAAGCAGCCAAAGAAAAAATGTACAGTGGTTTCAAAAGGTCATCTATAATACTAATAGATGAATTCACACACACACACACACACACACACACACACACACACACACACAAATAAATGAAAGACAAAAAACAATGTGAGATATTTGGTATATCTAAATTTTAAAGTTGAAACAATAAAGCAACGAGAAGATAACAAAGGAGGAAATTACAAAGACCTTTAGATAGACAAATAATTCTTAAGACACAGAATACAAAACCATAAAGGAAAGATGGATAATTTAACCAATTAAAAAATGAACAACCATTCATCAAAAGATACTATTTAGAAGACATTAGCACACATATATCCAACAAAAAACTCATATTCACAATATGTATAAAGCATTATATTCGTTTCCTAGAGCTACTGAAACAAATTACCACAAACTGGGTGGTTTAAAAGAACAAAAATGCATTGACTTACAGTTCTGGGGGGCAAAACTCCAAAATCAAGATCTCTTTAGGGCCCCACTCTCACTTTAGGGCTCTAAGGGAGAATCATTCCTTTCCCTTTCCAGCTTCTGGTGGCTTTTGGCCACATGACTCATATTGCTGCTTCTGTCTTCACATAGTCATCTCTCTGTCTTCTCTTCTGTCTTAAATCTCCCTTTACTTTTCTTTTACAAGGACACTTGTTACTGGATTTAGGACCCACCTGGGTAATCCAGAATTATCTCCTTATCCCAAAGTCCTTCCCTTAATCACATCTGCACAGATCCTTTTATTCTAAACGAGGTAACATTAACACATTCCACAGATTATGTGGATACCTTTTAGGTGGCTATATGTGGCCTACCACAAACATCTACAAGTTAACACAAAAAAAGAAACAGCAAAAGCTTACAAAATCTTGAACACATATCTCCAAATAACCAATTCTCTTTGCTTGGGTTTCCCCATAAGAAACAATGGCTGTGCAAGTAGTTTACTTTAGGACAGAATTCAAGAGAATATGATTAGGATCCTGGAAAGTGTAAAAGAGGAAAGGAAAGGGACATGTTATTGAGTCTGTTATTGCTATGGCCAATTTGGGAACAATTGTTAGGAGACCTTCTGAGAAGTCAGGTAGATTGGCACCATGGCATTGTCTGCCCAAGTAAGAGGAAAGAAATATTTATCCACTAACTCATGTTCCCCTATGGCCGATGCTTGGCCCATGTGATATTAAATCCCTTGCACATGTGTCAGAATGGCTGATAAGATTCTAGTAGACATCTCCCCACTACCCCAGGTCCATGACAGGAAAAAAAATACAGGACACAGGGCTTCCCTGGTGGTGCAGTGGTTGAGAGTCCGCCTGCCGATGCAGGGGACACGGGTTCGTGCCCCGGTCCGGGAGGACCCCACATGCCACGGAGCGGCTAGGCCCGTAAGCCATGGCCGCTGAGCCTGCGTGTCCGGAGCCTGTGCACCGCAACGGGAGAGGCCACAACAGTGAAAGGCCCGCGTACCGCAAAAAAAAAAAAAAAAAAAAAAATACAGGATACAGCTGAAGCAGTATGCTACCAGATTAATCCAGCAAGCATCTGTTTTCCATGACAGTGACTGAAATAAAAAGATGAGCTCAGATTATGAGGTAGGACAAAAAGGGTCCCACATACAAGTAAATTATAGAAGTCTGTACAACATCTTTTTAGTCAGGAAAATTTAAATTACATCTTTATTAAGATGCAGAACCTCTGAAATTCTCAGTTTCCAGGTGCGAATATAAATGGGCACTGCTATTTTCCAAAATGCTTTGACTGTGTCTATTAAAGCTGAATTATGTATACACTCTGACACTGCAGGTCCATTCCTATTATATATCTAACGTGAATGCAAGCATATATGTACAAAAATATATGCACATACATTTTCATAATGGCATCATTAGTAACTGAAAAGCACTCAAATGTACAAAGGTGTATCAATATGAGAATGCATAAGTAAATCATAGCTTATTCATATAGTGATGAATAAGAACGAACTACAAAAAAAAAAAACACCTTAACTTACAAAAAAAAAGAACAAAGTACAAGTATATACAATAATATGTTGAGCAAAACAAACCAGATAAAAGAGAGCATATATCACATGAATCTATTGAATAAAGGTAAAAAATAAGCAAAACTAATCTGCAATGATAGAAGTCAACAGTTATCCTTGCAAGGTTAGTTACTGGGATAGAACACAAGTGGAGCTTTTTTTAGTAGAGAAATATTTTTTATCTTATTCTATATCATGGTAGCACAAGAATGTTCACGTTGTTAAACTATATTGAGCTATATATGTGTCTGTACACTTCTAAAAATGCATGTTTTACTTCAATAAAATGTATTCCTTAAAATTTAAAAATTTTTTCATATTGTGGAAAATTCAGAATATATAGAAAACAGAAGAAAATAAGATAAATATTTCACCATTTAAATATTTATTTCCCTCTGATATTTTATCTAGGCATATACAGGCAGCCCTTATTCAGATACCCATTAGCCCAAATGTGACTAACAGTTTTCCCTACCCACTCAGTGGAGGTCCGTAATTAGGCAGTGATGACTGCCAGTCCGTGGCATGTGACATGAAGGGGAGACAAGCTCCCAGCAGTGTTCATGGAGACAGCCTGGGGAGTCAAAATGGCTCAACTGGGTTTTATTTCCTCCATACAGTGTGTCGGAAATAGTTGTAGTCAGTTACTGACTTACTTTTAAGCTGTGTCTGGGCATTGGGCATCCTGTCTCTATTATGCCTTAATATTTGCTCATTTTAAATATTTATTTTACTGTTATTATTTGTGTTTTTACTATAATTTGGGCTCTCTGTGGCCTACTTTATCATCATTATCCAGTTAATATTTTATATTTAAAAATTGTATTAATTCTAGATATTCCACCACACAACATAGTTCCCAAGTGTATATGTATGTGTACAGTTTGGCTTTTGGTTTTTAAGGGTCCCCCTTGAAGAAAAGGTAAGAAATCTGAATCAAAAATCCTTAGCAAGCCACATCTTTTCAACATAACCATTTCCTCTACTGTCTGAGTATAGAGGCACTGACTATACACCATTGAAATAATATTTCATTATTGATAATTACTGGAACTTTTATCACAGAAACAAAGCATCAGTCTTGGTAAACTGAGGCTGCATATGAGCAACAAGAACTCTATTTATATAAGCCACTAATTCTCAAACTCTAATGTGTGTCAGGATCATCTGGAAGGCTTGCTAAAACACAGATTACTAGGCCCTACATTCAGAGTTACTGATTTTGTAGGTCTGAGATGAGGCTTGAGAATTTATATTCCTAACAAGTTTCCAGGGGATGCTAGTGCTACTGGTCAGAGGTCCATGCTAGAGACTGCAGGCTCAAGGGAACCTAACCTTTAGCACTCTGACCTGTCTCCCATCCCTGTTTCAGCTTTATTTTCTCTATAGATAGCTGCTGTTTTGGACTGTTCAATCAGGTTTACAGCCTCCCTCCCACTTTTTTTCAGGTAATAGCAATTTTTACCACCTTTACATTTACTGGGTGGGTCTGATGAGTAGTAGTGATTAGAGTGAAACTCTGCCCTCATCACAGGTTTAAGCATATTAACCCAAATGAAAGAATAATCCCAGCCAAAAGGCAGGATAGTGTAGGGATGTGACTCAAGTAAGGTCAATCAGTATAGATGCATAGATAGATAGATAGATACATAGATACATAGATACATAGATAGTTAGATATAAACATAGGTAAGATGTCAGTCTTCTATCCAACATTCTCCAGTAGTTCCCTCTTTTACAAAGAATATAAAACTATGTAAACTCAGAATATAAAACTAAAATGCCTTGAATGGCCTTCAAGTTCCTAAACAAGCTATAATCTACAACCTTCTATCCCTATAGATGTCATTTCTTAACCCTCCCTGTCTTTCATTTTCATTCCGGTCCCAATTGCCTCTTCCAGTATCCACCTTTTCCACCACCCAGAAATCTCTTCAATGTGGCTGTCTTCTCTTGACTCTGAACAGGCACCAACTGGTCTGGCCTACCTTATTTATTGTATCTAAACTTTCCATTTTCCCTGGCCTGAGCCTCCTTCCTTTCTGCTTCTTCTACATAATACTCATCACCTTCTATTTTATACATACTGTTAAATGTACAACTTGTTTTGTGCATATTTTGCCTCTTGCTACTTCAACTAAGCATAACTTTGTAAAAGCAATGACTTTTGTTCATTTTATTCACTGTTATGCCTTCAGTACCTATAAAAGATGTGGGCTCCTAACAGTATTCAGTATATATTGGGTGGGTCAAAATGTTAGTTCAGTTTTTTCCATAAGATGGCTCTAGTAGCACTTAGTTGTCTTTAACTTCATTCGAAACAATTTTGTTAGATTGTGTGTGACAGCTGTCACATCAGTGTGCATTTAAAAAAAGACATCAAAACTGGTGAATTTTTGTGTAGCCATTTAATATTGAAGATGGAAGGAAAAAACAACATTTTCAGCATATTATGCTTTATTATTTCAAGAAAGGTAAAACTGCAACTGAAATGCATAAAAATATTTGTGCAGTGTATGGAGAAGGTGCTGTGACAGATCAAACGTTTCAAAAGTGGTTTGCAAAGTTTCGTGCTGGAGATTTCTCGCTGGATGGTGCTCCACGGTCAGGTAGACCAGTTGAAGTTGATAGTGATCAAATGGAAACAATAACTGAGAAAATCAATGTTATACCAAGTGGAAGATAGCTGACATACTCAAAATACCCAAGTCAAGCGTTGAAAATCATTTGCACCAGCTTGGTTATGTTGAATTGCTTTGATGTTTGGGTTCCACGTAAGTTTAGCAAAAAAGAAAACCTTCTTGACCATATTTCTGCATGTGATTCTCTACTGAAATGTAATGAAAACGTTCTGTTTTTAAAACAAATTGTGATAGGTGATGAAAAGTGGACACTGTACAACAATGTGGAATGGAAGAGATCATGGGGCAAGTGAAATGAACAACCACCAATCACACCAAAGGCCAGTCTTCATCCAAAGAAGGTGATGTTGTGTATATGGTGGGATTCGAAGGGAGTCCTCTATTATGAGCTCCTTCCGGAAAACCAAACGATTAATTCCAACAAGTACTGCTCCCAATTAGACTAACTGAAAACGGCACTCGGTGAAAAGCGTCCAGAATTAGTCAACAGAAAACGCATAATCTTCCATCAGGATAACGCAAGACCACATGTTTCTTTGATGACCAGGCAAAAACTGTCAACAGCTTGGCCGGAAGTTCTGATTCATCCACCGTATTCACCAGACATTGCACCTTCGGATCTCCATTTATTTCGGTCTTTACAAAATCTCTTAACGGAAAAAATTTCAATTCCCTGGAAGACTGTAAAAGGCACCTGGAACAGTTCTCTGCTCAAAAAGATAAAAAGTTTTGGGAAGATGTAATTATGAAGTTGCCTGAAAAATGGCAGAAGGTAGTGGAACAAAAGGGTGAATACGTTGTTCAATAAAGTTCTTGGTAAAAATGAAAAATGTGTCTTTTATTTTTTACTTAAAAAACCTAAGGCAGTTTTTGCCCCACCCAATATTTGTTGAATTACTTTTAACAGGTATATACATATAAATCATTAAAAATGGATCATACTATAGCTTACTTTAATAAAGTATAACAAGTTTTACTTTAGTTGAATTTTGCTGAAGAAAATCAATCTGAAGTAAAAATGAGAAAGTTGCTAGCCTTTCAATAAATGCTTCTTTCCTATAGATGCTTATTCTAAAATCATTCCTTTAAAGTTTTCTCTTATAAAGTTGAAGTCACTACAAATTATATAGTCCAATAATAAAGATAACAAACATAGGGATTTTACACATTTCTATACCTCCACTCCTCCAGCATACTTCTCCAGGTTTTATTACTTGTTACTTTTATATTTTCAAGATTAATATTTATATTCTTATATTTAACCATGACTTTTATTTTTATATTAAATTGGATTCACCACCAGTTGTTTTACTGAAAAGCCTCTATTATTGGCTGAAATTCAATATAAGTAGCTTCCCCACCCCCACCCCACCCCAGGGATAGCACATGCTTGCATTCTTGAGAATATATATTATTACCTAATTTTTCTTTCAATAACTGTCTCTGGCTTATTCATATGACTTCTCTTTTTCAGCCACTTTCCAACCAGTAGTTTTAAACTAGATTTATAAAGAGATAAACCATGTCTTTTCTGTGGCTTTTCTAAAACCCTTTATCACATCACTCCAAAAAAAGCCACACTGACTATTGTTTTCATGATTCTGGTACTTACTTTGGGCACATTCTGTAATCTGCTGATTGGCTTTCAGAATGCCCCTGGATTGGCTTTCAGAATGCCCCTGGATTGGCTTCCTGCTGTTCCCTTATCTTGGTGATTGATGGTTTGAATCTGTCACACATCATATTCGTTGAAGATACTTTGTAAACAAGTTGACATTTCTTATTTTTTCTGGTATTTAGAGAAACAATTTTCATTAGTGAGTATTCCTAAAATAAAGAATTTCTTGACTTAATTGAAAATTTTCATTTCTCATGGACGTCTCCTTGTTATGATCAAAAAGCTAATTTTAATTTTCTTCTATTGGCTACCATCTTCACCATAGTAAGAAGATCCTCAAAGATCTGATCCATTGATGTTGCCCTTCTCTTTTACCAATAGTGATGTTGATTCCTTTTTTTTTCACCTTTGTGTTTTTTAAACTTTCCAGTGGGCTTATTAATAGATAATAGACATAATATGACTAAAATATTTAGCACGAGAGAAAAATATTTAAAGAGGATACTGGAGAGACATTTTGGTAATTGGCTCTAATGCAGTTATTATCTGTTCTTGACAATATCTTTTATTAGTATATAGCACATCTCTTCATTACTTATTCTGTCTTTAGCTTTAAAATTATATTTAAATTATATTAAGCCTGATATTAAAATAATTTACAAGCTATTTCAGGTTTACTTTTACTGACATACCACATAAAAGGAAATATATATATATTGATTCCATCCATGCTAATATAATTAATATTTTGTATTTTCACAGAAATAAAGACAACAGATTGCTTGATCTTTGTTTATTTTTAATATAATTTGGAATTTGTCTTTTCATAACAAGTTTAATTCATGTATGTGTATTGCAATTACTGTTATTTTAGAGGTATTCTCTGTTAACTTACTTTTTTGTTTTACATTTATTTTATATTCTTTTTGATTTTGTGTTTTCTCCTTAACTGTCCTTGGATCACTTATATTTTCTCTGCTATTTATACAGTTACTTTTATTCTTCATTAGTCATTAGTTTATTACTACCCATTATTTATATTTACATGTTAGTTTAGATTTCTAATACTTATAATTAACTACAGTTGGTCCTAGAACAACATGGGTTTGAACTGAGCAGGTCCACTTATACATGGATTTTTTTTTCAATAGTAAATACAATCGTCTTACAGATGCAGAGCTGCGGATACAGAAGAACCACGTATATATATGGAGGGCTGACTATAAATTATATCCAGATTTTCAACTTCAAGGAGGGTTAGCACCCCTATCCCCCATGTTGTTCAAGGACCAACCACATAGCCTCATCCCAAACAAGGGAAGTTACTGAGGATCCACTATTGACCCCTGACAACTATTCTCTTAATACTAGCATTTTTGGCACTACTTATTTAGACAATGAAATTTCTTGAGTTATTTACGCATCTTCACTTTCAATATTATTGTTCTTCTACTTGGAGTTATTTCTATTCTTGCAGATGTACTTCTACTGTGAATGCTGCCTAAGAATACCACTGAGTAATAAACTTTCTGAGACTTATATTTCTGAGAACCTGTTGAATTGGCTAAGATATTCAAATGATACTTTACTTGTATGTAAAATGTGATGCTCAGTGATTAGAAAACTATCAATATTTTTAAGTGCTTTGAAGTATCATCTGGGGAGAAATTTGAAGTCAGTGTGATTTCTATCTCTTTTCAGTAAACATTTTGTCTCTTCTGGTGGTTCTGGGATTGTTTCTGGGATGTTTTCCTTGAGGTTCTGAAAGTTAAAAATAATATTTCTAATTGTTTGTTTGTGTGTGTATGTACATGTATGTGCATTTGCTTTGCCCTTATATATCCTGCTTGTCATTTCCATGTTTAATTCTTGGAAATTCTAGTTATTGTATCATTAAATATTTCCATCCTCCTTTATTTTTTCTCTTATTTGGTGACTCATAAGATTTATGCTGACATTTCTAAGTCATTTATTTTGGGATTGTTCCCTTACCTCATCATCCAGTTCATTAATTCCATCTGATGACCATATCCACTTTCTATCTAACACATTTATTGAAATCTTTATTTCAGCAATTAAAATTTTATACACAATAATTTAAATTGGTTCTGTCCCATAGTGCTTGTTCCTGTTGCAAGGTTGTAATCTGATCCTTTCTGGGCATATTTGTTACGTTTTTATAAAAAGTTATTGTTTGCCCTGTTAATAAATTCAGTTGTTTAGTTTGTTATCTTTCTTCATGGTGCTTGTACTCTTCAGATAATCTGCTTTCTTCCTGTGCGGGTATCATTTCTGGCATGTATTACATCATTACGTAGTCATTCACGTCTGAGGAGAGAGGTGAATTCCTAAACCTGACTTTGTGCTACTTCATATGAGTTTAGAATGTGGGGTGAACATTAGGGTAGAGAACTCTACTATTATACATGGGTCTAAAACACACCTTATTTAGTTTATTCACCTCCCTCTCTCTATGATGATGTTGGCCCTCAGAGAAACCCCCAGACACTCTGATTCTTGTGTTTCAACATTGAGTTTAATATTTGTTTTAGGTAGATAAATTTTAAGTTAAAGGTATACATACAGAGTTCTGTTTTGTGAAGAGTTTTTACCCTCAGTGTACACTAAATTTTATTTTGTTTTCCTGAAAACTGATGATGCTATGGTTCTATTTATGTCATGATTGATTAAGGCAAAGTCTCTGAACAAATCAGGATGTAAAAGTCTCTTCCTACCACATTTGTAAGTCCTCATGATGAGTGAGTGAGGTAAGCAAATGGAATGGTGTAAGTAAAGTTAATATATTCATAAGGAAGAATTTTCCTTCAGATGAGGTTGGAAATGGAGTATTACCTAATGCTTGGAGGCTCTAGATGATCAAGGTAGTAATAATAATTCTTCTAGGCAAAATATTTCTCTCCTTTAACGTTACTCTTAGTCTCCAAGGAAACATTACTCTGAAGGATATTCCATATTCTCACTATTTTTTTGGCTGTAGTTTCCTCTCATCAGTCTTAGCTTTGTTTTTGTTTGTTTGTTTATTATACCTTGAATCAGAAAAAAAATAATCAGTGTTGGCCTGATGTTAGCTGGCCCATGGGATGTGTGGATTTCCTTTGCTTTCATTACTTTTCACTTTAGTGATTCTGGAAATCTTCCTCTAAAATTTATAATGCTCTGTCAATTGCTATAAATTTATATTAATATATCAATGATACAGTAGCCTGAAAATTGGGGGATGAAGACTGGGATGGAGTCAGCTCTGTAGTGGACTCCTTAATTAACCCCCAAGGCTTCCTATTTCCAGCATTTCAATTGTGGCTGATTTCTAGTAGTAAAATGGCATACGAGTGGGGTATTTTCCTCCAAGTGTCCCTAATATCCTCATTAGCAGACCTTGTTTTCTATATTATGGGTATTACTTGACTTATGGCATTTTCTTCTTTTCCTGTCTATTAACATTACTGATTCTCAGAGGGGGTAATTACAAATCTGTCTTCATGTCTTCCATCAAACTCATCCTATCTGCATTCCCTAGTTTTTAGTCGTATTGGAAGGTTCTGTCATTTTGTTTATAATCCCTTTATTCATTTTCTAGGATATAGAGTGCAAGAGAGGATGAGTAGGTAAAGAGGGAGCTGAGGTCAATTAAACCTCTGTACTTACTTTAAAATATTACATGGATATCTATAAGAAAGAAAATCTTTATCAATTTGCTTCTTCAGAAAACCACAAATCATCCAATAACTGGCTTACTCAGGTTTTTATGTGCTACTCAAAATATTTAGGAAACCTAGAAATAATGAAATTAATTTAAATTTCCCCACATGTATCCAATATCAATTTTTGACTTAATCAAAATTTCAGGTTAGTTTTCTTATGACTCTAATCTAGACTCTAGATGTTATCCAGACAAATTAATTTGTGTATTTTTTTTTCCAGAAAATAATCAGCCTAGTTAGGGCTCTCAAAGTTAAAATGATTATAGCATGGGATGCAACCTGAAGGTAAGCATCCTCAGTGATCACTCCCCTCTAGACTGGAGGAGAATTAAAGGATTATTTTGGATGAGATATAAGTGATTTAAGATAAATATTAATTTCCTTCTCTCCAATCTGTTCTGTCTTAAACTATCCTAGATACCTCACATATAGTAATGTTTTGTGACATAATCATAAAAAAACATTTAATAATATAATCATTACAAAGAGATGATTTTGTGAACAAAAAAGCAACTTATTTAATGTGGTCTTGTAAACTGAAGTTAGCTGCCCTTTTAAGATAAAGAAACCTTACATTATAAAAACAATGGAATATGACTCATAAAAATGGTATATGTTGTGAACAAAGAAATAAAAGTAAATACTACAGTTAAACATCCATAAATGAGAGAAGGCCACAGCTGCATAAAAACAGACCCTTTTCAGCCAAACATTGTGTTATAATTAAATTGCTTGCTGAGACAAACAAAAATCAAGTCTCTCTCAGAATCAGATTCTGACTGTCATGAACTTTAAGTGAAGGGAAGCAAAATGCCTCTCCATGTGTTCAGAGAGTGTTATGGCTTTCACTGGGTTTTGGAAAGCTTTTCTACAGGGCTTTTCATAATTGTATTTTCCCCAGGTTAAAAGAAATCTCTAATCACAGTGCCTTTTTTATTCCCCAGGTACTTCCCTACCTGTGTTACATGAGAGACCACTGTGACTCACAGGAGGAGCTCTCTTTGCAAGATTCAAACTAATTTATACAAACTTCATTGAAGCTTCAGAGGATTGAATTTTTAAAGTAATGCAACTGCCTTTTAAGAACTTTTCCAATTAATGTTTGCTCCATTAGCCTTTCTAACTGGCACAGTAAATTTTGTGCTGTATATTATATGTGTGTTATATTCATACACATCTTATATCATCTTATGTCAAACATTGTACACATGTACAATAGATAAATAGGTATAATATGTGTTCAGTATAAAACATCTTATGATGATGAAAATCAAACTATGTTTTCTTCTTATAGCAAAATAATTCACAAAAGAGAGTGTAAAATATGTGTTCACTTTAAAAAGCAGTTAAAAACACTCATTTTACTTCAACATGACTAAGTAATAGAATGTGGTTCCTTAGAATCCCTCTTCATGTTCCCTCCCCCATTGTACATTTCTCTCTACCATTGTGCTAGTCACCAGTGTAGTCTGACATTTGTGATAAACATATCAAACTTTAAAAAAATCTTATCATAATTTGTATATATTCCAAAATTATATAAAGTTTTTCCTTGTTTTTAGAAGCTGTTCAAATGAAATCCAGCCAACTCTTGATAAATGTTCATTTTTATATCCATTTTCTTACTCAGAGGAAGAGTAAAACAAAAATATAGTGCAAGTGGCTTGTTTTAAATGAAACAATCCAGAAATTACACCCTTCTTTCCATTCGCATCTTATTAACACCAATTTAGTCACATGAACACGTGAGTCTTAAAGGAAGGCTAGGAAATCCAGTCACTAAATTGGCAGAGGCCTTCCTCTGGCCACCCAAGTTTTCATGTACACCCTTCTTCCCATACATGAAATTCACTCCTTCCTTACTAAAGACGCCAAAGACCCCAAAAAACTTATGCATCCAGTTCAATATTCAGGATCTTTGAGTCCTGCACAGTGTTTCCCAAAAGGTCTGACATGGCTCACTAATCTAACAATCTATTAACAAATAGCTATTACTGCAATCTCCAGCACACATTCACAATCAATAAGGAACAGTAAAAAGAAAGAAGATAATCACACAAAAAACTTCCACTCAGGAAAATAAAAGAAAGAAAGAAAGAAGGAAGAATTCAGTGGCAACTTGTTCTTTGTCAAAATGAAATCTTGCTAGGCACTGTTTCCAAGTGGTTATATCCTGGTAGTGAAATAGGATACTTGGTTAGAGACTGCTTCTATTATTTGTCAGAAAGTGACTTGAAAATGTCCTTTGTGGCACCTACATTCTCCTTTCTGAAAGTTCTTCTTTTTCTATTGAACTATGAGGAATGAGCACTGGAGAATGTTCCTCCATAGAACATGCAGCCCACTGCCTGCTGGAAGATTGCTCTAGGATTTAATCAATATCAGGCATTTGCCTGTCAGAATTGTAATTTCTATTGCAAACATTTAACAATTCATAAAACAAAAACAGAAATACATAAATAAGCAATTGATATATTTTATATTAATTATAAATTATTAATATAATTAATAATATATTAATTAATTTATAATTAATATATATATTAAAAATTAGGAAAAAGTATTGAAAGCTATGATAGTAGAAAAGAAAAATTAACAAAAAGTTTGGAAGAAGTTTCAAATTTCAAAAGAAATTAGAAATTAAAAATTGAGAATACTTTCCAGAAAGTAAAAAATAGACCAAATAAAATTAAGAGATTAGATCAAAGTGCCAATATCCAAATAATATGGGCTAGAAAGAGTCAAAAAAGAAATGAGAAAATTTTAGAATATAAAAGTAATATATAAAATTTAACTTAACTGAAGGCCATGAGTTTCCAATTTTAAGTGATTTATAGAAAATCATATCATCATCAAATTTTAGAAACATTGTGATAGAAAAAACTTTAAAAAGAGAGAGAGAAACTATTAAGAGAATTAAAAGTCATATAAAATAGGTTGAGAATCAGAGTGACATATGATTTCTTAGAAACAACACTGAAGCCTAGAAGCAAAGGAACACAAATATTCAAAAGTCTGCAAGGTAGTTATTTCTAAGATAATTCTAAAAAATTTTTTCTAAAATAATTTAAGGAATAAACCAAGAAAGAAAGACAGGAGATAAGAGAAATAAAACACACCACAATAGAGAAGTGCTGCTGTACAATTTGGCCGAAAAGCAACTAGTGTATATTTGAGGAGTAGAATGGAAGGTTCCAAGAGATGTGTCTCCCCACACCCCCAAAAAAGGTAAATTCCTGATCTTTATGAATGTATTCAGAAGAGATTTAAAATTCTGAAAGTTAGTTCATGAATGAATACAGAATGGGTATATAGAAAATTAAATAAGGCCAACGAGGCAATTACTAACTCCTGGGCAAATAAAAACTATATAAAGCAATACCTGTATTTATTCAGCATTATATTAGCCAACTGTGAGAAATGTTACATAGTCATAATCATATAAATACAATAAATATGAAACTCAAAGTAATTGTGCAGATTGTGAAAGGAGAAGTGAGCATGAATGTTTATATTGCAGGTAGAGGTGGAGACTGGTAGAGTGTGACGAAGATAAACTATGGCTTTCCACAGGAAGAAAACAGTAGATAACATGTAACACCAAAAACTCAATGCATTAAGATATAAGCACATTCTTTTTTTTTTTTCTTTTTTTCGGCCACACCACAGGGCTTGCAGGATCATAGTTCCCCAACCAGGGCTTGAACCTGGGCAGCAGGCAGTGAAGGCACAGAGTCCTAACCACTGGACCTCCAGGGAATTCCCAATATAAGCACATTCTTAAGAGACATGGAGATAAATGCCAAAAGAAACAGTGAAAGAAATAAAAGTGACAGCTTCTGGGAAGCAGAGATTGAGGAATGGTAAAGAGTGGGAAAATAACTGTCATTTTCTTTTAAAAGATTTTTAGGACTCTTTGGCTTTTTAACTATACTCATGATAAAAATTTTAAATAAATAAATATATAGAGAGAGGGAGAGAGAGAGAAAGATGTATGTGCATTTGTGTGTAGATATATGAAATTTTTATTTTTACCAGAGTCATTATGTAAGTATATATTGATTTCAGAATGTGGCACATACTGACACACATTAACAGCTAAATCCATAGCTCCACATCCACATATCCACAATTAGCTTTACCTTTTAGGAATTGATGAGGGAACCAAATCCCAGAAAGGTTAAGTGATATGCCCAAGTACATAGGAGTAAAAAGAGGAAAGAGAGTTCAGATCATATCTGTCTCTGAAAGTGTGACCTTCATTACACTACATTTTACCTGGCTTATTTATATTAAGGAACACATTCTACTGTACATATTTGTGTCCAGTAAGATGAATAAGATGAAGTCAAAATATTCCAAGGGAAAATCTTCATCTAAATCTGTTGTATTGTTATCACTTTAAAAGTGGGGAAGTACAGATCCACAACTGTGTGTCTAATGATTTCAAGTTATCTATGACTCTTTTTTCTTTTCTAATTTTCTATCTTTACATTGCACAATGGTGTAATTTAAAAAGCCAATGTCCAAATTTAATATCTCTTACTGTCTTGAAGCCATAAAAGTGATAGGGAATGAAAATGGACTATTTTTGAATAGTTTTCAGATGACTTTGATAAATAATGAAATTTATCATTAAATCAAACTTTTTTTTTTTTTTGCTTCTAAGCAAACGTGATATATAGGTCCAGGTCCTCTTTAGAATTCCACAGGACTAAGACAGAACAATAAAAATTGCATTAACATCATGAATGTCTGTGAAAGAGCAAACCTGCAAAACAAAATGGACAATGATGTCAAAATAAAATTATATTACATGCTACTCTCAGTTTTAGTGCTTCCGTTACTCGCATGGAATTTGGGAGACTGTGGAGTAAGAATTAGTACCAAGTGATTTTTTTTATTAGGGTTGATGCATCCATGTTACCAGACACATATCAGAGAAATGAATATAAACTGTGGTTTAATACATAATAAATACTATACTGTAAGCACAAATTTTATGCAGGGTAGTGTCTTCTTAAATGTGAATAATAAATACTACAAATTTTTAATTTTATGTGACTATTGTTCACGTTGTTTGTGAAAAAGCATTGATGGTGTCAACCTGTGCTTGAGAAGGTGAAGATTTATGTACTTATATTTAATATATTCCAGTGTTAGAAAGAGATAAAACTGCATATGATTTGTTTTTTATTATATTTCCACTGCTTAGAATAAAGTATGGTATAGTCCAGGGACTCATTCCTTCATTAATCGTTTTAAATTTCATTAGTCAATTCATTAAACAAATATTTATGATGAATCTACAACTACATTCCATTTTTAACACTGACAGGACATGGAACAAAATAAATCAAAACTTCTTCCCTGAAGGAGCTTAAAAGTTAGCGGGAGGAAACAGATAATAAACTTTTAAAAATTACTGAACTATATAGAATGAAAGATGGTGGCATATATCACAGAGAAAAATAAACGAGGAAAAGGAATAGAAAAAGCCAAGTGCAATTCTAGGTGGATGGTCAGTGTCATGGGTTGAATTGTGTCCACCAAAAACAAACAAACAACCAAATAAGTAAATAAATAAAAAGTCAAAGTCCAATCCTCAGTAGCTCAGAAAGTGAGCTTATTTGGAAATGGGTTTGTTGCAGCTGTAATTATTTTAAATGAGGTCATACAGGACTAGAGTGGACCCTTAAGCCAATATGACTGTTTCCTTGTAAGAGGGAAAAGACACAGAGGGAATACAGCTATGGAAAGAACAGAGACACTGGGAAGATGTTGTGTGAAGCTGGAGGCCCTGATTGGAGTGATACATCTATAAGCTGAGGAATGCCAAGGATTACTGGCTGTCATCATAAACTAAGAGAGGCACATGAAGAGATTCTCCCTTTGTACTCTCAGGAAAAATGAACCCTTGATTAGTTCCCTGATTTCAGACTTCTAGCCTCCAGAACTGTAAGAGAACTTAAGTCACCCAGCTTGTAGAAATTTGTTATGGCAGCTCCAGAAAATGAATATAGTCAGGAAAAGTGACATAGAGAAGGTGATATGTCAGTATAGACCTGAAAGAGTCAAGGGACAGATACATGTGAAAATCAGTGGATGAGCTTCTAGTCAAGGGGAAATGCAAATTCAAAATTCTTGAGGCCAAGGTGACTCTGGTGTGGCTGGAGCAGTGTGATTAAAAAAGAAGGTAAAGGGAGAGTATATATTCCATTGTGTATAGATATAGATATATCATATCTTCTTTATTCATCTGTCATTGGATATTCAGGTTGCTTCTATGTCTTGGTTATTGTAAATAGTGCTGCTTTGAACATTGGGGTGCGTGTATCTTTCTGAATTACAGCTTTCTCTAGATATATGCCCGGGAGTGGGATTGCAGGATAATGTGGTAACTCTGTTTTTAGAAGATGTGATGTGTGTGTGTGTGTGTGTGTGTGTGTATATATATATACACACACACACACACATACACACAATATAATATTACTCAGCCATAAAAAAGAATGAAGTAATGTCATTTGCAGTAACATGGATGGACCTAGAAAATATCATACTAAGTGAAGTAAGCCGGACAGAGAAACACAAATATCATATATCACTGATATGTGGAATCTAAAAAAAAAAGAAACAAATGAACTTATATACAAAACAGAAAGAGACCCACAGACATAGAAAACAAATTTACGGTTACCAAAAGGAAAGGGTGGGGATAAATTAGGAGGTTGGGATTAACACATACACACTACGATATATAAAATAGATAACTAACAAGGACCTACTGTATAATACCACAGGGAACTATTCTCAGTATTTTGTAATGACCTACAAGGGAAAATACTCTGAAAAAGAATATATATATATATATATGAAACAATCACTGTGCTGTACACCTGAAACTAACACGAGATTGTAAGTCAACTATACTTCAATAAAATTAAAAGCAAAACAAAACAACAACAATAAAAATTAGAGGGAGATACATTTCAAGAATTAGGAGGATAGGAGAACCATTCAGGCCCTTCTAAATTAATGCTTAGACTTTGTTTTTTACTATGAGTGGGAAGGAAAGCCATTGGTGTGTTCTGAGCCAAAGACTGTCTTGATTAGATTGGGTTTTTTTGTAATTTTATTGAAGTTTAGTTGATTTACAATGCTGTGTTTAATTTCTGCTGTAGAGCAAAGTGACTCAGTTATACATATATATTATTTTTCATATTCTTGATCAAACCATTTTATTTGGATTAATCTAGGTATTATGTTGAGAATTGACTGAAAAAATCCCACAAGATTCAAAGCAGGGGAAACATTTAGGAAAATATTGCAGTAATTTAAGAAAGATTTTATGTTCCTTTTTCCAGATAGTAGCAATGGCTGTAGTGGAAATGGGTTCATTGAATATTCTAAAAATATTTTGAAGGTAAAGCTTATAATGTTTGCTGATGGATCAAATATAAGCTGTGAAAGAAATAAGTCAACTATGTCTGTGAAGTTTTTGTCCTAAGAACATTGTGGAATGGGGTTATCATTATTATGATAGAGAAAAGAACTGGGAGAGCTGACTATAGGGGAAAGAACCACATTTCACGTTTTGATATGTTAAGTAGAGTTACAGGTGGAAATACCATGTAGGCTATCGAACATTTGAACCTGGAATTCAGGGAGTGGTCAGAATATAAATATGAGGGAGATTAGTATAATTATATCATTTAAAAACATGAAAATGGATGAATTCAGTAAATAAGTGGAGAGAACCAAGAATGAATCCTAGAGAACTCCATGGTTAGAGATGGGCAAGATGACGAGGAACCAAGAAAGGAGTTTAGGAAGAAATAGGCAGGGAGGAGGGCAATTAGTACTGTATTTTTTTGAAGATAAGGGCAGAATATGTTTCAGGAAAGAAAGAATAAGCATCTGGGCCATGTACTGCCAATCAGTCAAATAAAATAAAGGCTAGGTTTTAACCGCTGGGTTTAGCAAGAGCAGGATCACTTGTGATTTAATTAGTGGCAGTTTTAGTGTGGTATAGGACTTAAAAGTCTGGAGGAAGTAGGTTAAAGAGAGAATGTGGGCAGAGGTATTGGAGAAAATCTGAGACTTTCTAAAAAGATAATGAAATAAATGTTGGTGATAGCTAGAAAGGAAGAGGGGTCGAGTGATGGTGTTAAATGTGTTTGTAGGATGATGCAAAATATCCAAACAAGAAGAAAACATTGACTGATTCAGAATAAGACAAGAAATTGTTGTATAGTTATCTTTGATTAGATTGGGGGTGGTGGGAAGTTACTGGAACTAGTATACTAGTGGAGAGGTGGGCTTTTGTTGTACAAAAGGATTGTCCACCTATAGTAATAAGAGTGCCTACAAAGAGTATGAGCACAGATGCAAGTATTTAGGTAGATACAACAATAGGACTTATGGAAGTTTTCTTCTTACAGTTTCAATTTTCTGAAATCTAAAGCAAGTTCAGGAGCTGAGAGTTAGAATAAGGAAGGAGATACTGTGAACTTGACAAGAGATAAAAGGCTATGAAATTAATGACCAGGAGGGTGAAAGAGTGAATGTGCTACGACAATATTGTGAGATTAACAGGTAGCATCTGGGACACATTTGAGGTTAATGATGATTACTTTAAATTGAGGCAGTCAGCATTGCTGCAGATTTTTTCCAGATTCCACAAGTTGCAAGGTTGCAGACATGAAGTGAGTAGAAAGTTGAATTTAACTGACCAGGGTATAATTTAGCCTGATCACCTTTCACATAATCACCTATCACTGCTCTGATTCCTCACTGTGTTGTAACTACAGGTTATTTTGCCTGTTCCAGTTACAGGTTATCCTGCTGTCTCAGTCAATGTTACTATGACTTTAGGCATTAGTATTTTCTAGTTTCTTTCTTGTTCTTCATATTATTTGAATATTTTGTCAATCAGCAAGTTTTGAGGAAAGTCTTCCTTGCCCATCCTATCTATCAGTAAATAGCTCTTCATCTCCACCACATGGGCCATATTTCCTTACCTTCTATATTTATCTATGTATCATTTATCACTACCTGCTTTTATTTTAAGATATTATGTAATGATTTGCATGTTTAACATCTGTCTCACCTATTCCCCTTTGGAATGAGTGTAAAGGGAATCCAGCTAACATAGAGCTTAGAATTCTATGTAAAGACCTTAGATTTTATTTTGAATGATAAGGGTGACCACTAGAGGATTTTGTGTATAGTTGTGGTATTTTTTGACTGATATGTTTGAATGTGATACTGAATTCTGAGGTGGAGGCACTGCAGTGGTGGAGAGGACTGCAGAAATTAGGGAAACCTGTTTGGAAGCTATTGAAATATTCCTGATAATAGATGAAGTTGTCTTGGATTAAAGATATGTTAGCATTGATGGTAAGAAAGGAATCTGACTTCTAAGTTTTGGGCTTCATAAATTGAATATATCATGGCCTTATTTACTGAAGTGTTAATTTTTGTAGATTTTCACATTTTATTGAAGATGAAGAGGTTGGAGAAGGGAAGCTAGAATTCTGCTCTCGAATATATATACGTGTGTGCGTAGATTTATATATATATATATATATATATATATATATATATATATATAACTCACTTTGCTGTGCACCTGAAACATTGTGAATCAACTATATTCAATTAAAGAATAAAATAAATTAAAAATAAATGAGATAAACTAAACTTTAACTTGAGATTACAAAGCATTGACAAAAATGATTTTGAAATAAGATATATTCATCATTATGAATGATGAACAATATACTATGAACTTTACATTAATTCATATGTGATTCTCACAAGACATCTGAGATAGGTTTTACTGTTGTCTTAATTTACAGATAAGGAATTCTGAGTAACTAGAGAGCTAAGAAACTGCTTATTCTTGGCATCAAAATAGCATTGACCTTTTAGATGTCGGTAAAACTGATTATTAGTTTCATATTTACTTCCCAGTAGAGATGATAAATAATGTATTTGACAACTATTTTCACAATAATTCTGAGAAACAAACCATTCAAAACTCAGAGGCTTAATACAGTATTTATGTATCTTGTGGTTTAGTGGATATGCTTGGGTTCAACTGATCTAGGCTGGGCTAAGCTAAGAGGTTCTGCTTTAGACTTCAGAGTGTGAAGTGACTGATTTTCACTGTAGGCCTATGGGCTAAATAGGCCCAGTTGATTGTGTCTGATACCAGAAGTTTAATCCAAAGCACATTCTTGTGGTAAATAACAAAGGTGCAAGGGGAGTAAGGCCTAAGCTCAGAACGGGTACACCATCACTTTCATGCCATTGCACTGACCAAAGGAAGACACATTAAGCAAGCCCAAAGCCAAGAAGTGGAGAGCTATATTATATTAATAACAAGGCTATAGCAAGAGTGTGAATATCAGAGCTAAAAACTTGGAGAAAAATTAGAGCTGATCACTAAATCTTCAGTAATTAATAGTCTATATATGTCTATTTGGAGTTTAGTGGAGATGTCTGGAATAGAGCTTGTTCTTACTTAGCATATACACAGTTTTTAAGCCATGGAATTGTATGGGGAAGCAAGAAAGTGAGTGTAGATAGAAAATAGTTGTACAATTAAGAGTTAATTCAGCAGACTTAGAATGTTTAAACCCTGCACATTACAAAGAAAAAAGTAGCCCTTGACCAGCTCCTGGGTTTTAACCTCTAAGCACTTGAAATATCTTGTATGACAAGAGTGTCTTTGTATGTGTGGGGTTTTGTCAGCCAGTTTACTCTGTCATTTATGGTAGCCTTGGGTCATGCTGTATCCGTTTGACCCCTGGAGAAACTGGAGACTGAGTAACTAAAGTCAGTTACACCAGCAGTCCATGCCTACATGACTACCCCCCAATAAAAATCCTGGACACCAAGGCTCAGGTGAGCTTCTCCCTGGATAGCCATACTCATACATATTATTACACATTGTTGCTAGGAGAATTAAGCACTATCTGTAGGACGATACTTGGAATAGACATCTGGAATCTTGTGCTTGGATTTCACCCTATGAGCCTTTGGTCTTTGCAGATGTGAATCTGTATCCTTTTGCTGTAAGAAAACATAATCATGAGTATAATAGCTTTTCTGAGTTGTGTGAATTATTCTAGTGAATCATTGCATCTGAGAGTGATCTTGGAGAAAACTGATACATAGGGGCAAGAAAAAATTCTGAGAATCCAGTTTTGGAGTGAAAAATGATAAGCCAGATAAAAATATGATGGATAATATAAAAGCTGCCAGTGAAACTGACAGAAAAATAGAAGGGTGTAGTATCCTATCATCCATGGAAATAATGTTTCCCAAGATGGAGGAAGTGTCACTTGGATCACATGCTGCTGAGAGAAAAATGAAAAGAAGAGGAGAGCCACTACAGATGTAGACAGAGTGTTACAATGAGTCTTGTTTGGAGGGATTAAAAGAGAATTTTGTAGGAAAAAAATGGAGTGGTGATTATTGACAGTACTTTGTATTGAGTTGCTTATAAAAAGAGCAGAAGAATAGAGTAGTAGCTGAAGTGAGAGATAGTCTTATGGGCTTTGTTTTAGTTTTGGATGCAACAACAACATATTAAAATACATTTCTTTGCTGATGACAAAAAACACAGAAAGGAAGGAAAATTGTGTGATATACGAAACAGTGAAATAATTTTTAGAATGAAGTCTGTGATACGTGATATTGAGATTCAGTGAACATGTGTAAAATTTGGCCTTAGAAAGGAGACAGGGTAGATTATCTACTCAATAGGAGGAAAATGAGTATTATATAAATAATGATACCAATAAGTTTGTATTTTGGCGATGGTATGACTAGTTATCGTACAATTGCTTCTATTTTAGTCAGGAAATAAGCAAAGATATTATGAAAATATTGAGGTAGGAAGGGTATATGGAGGTTTAAGTATAGTGAACAAAGTGTAAAATATTCATTTCAGAGACTGGAAAATTAAGTTTATTAAGTAAATTGATGTTAGGCTTCAGCAGAGAATCCCTTGAAATGTGTGATCATATATTTAAAGTAAAACCAATGAATATGGATAGATTTTATTCCAAGTTGTGTTCAGTTACCAGAGTTCAGACTTCATGTTAAAAAAAAAAAAGAAGAACTTAGCCAGATGTGGAGTTTTTTAGAGTAAGTAAATAAGATACATAAGAAAGCCAACGATAAAGGAATGAAGATAATGGTGATCTAAAATATCTAAGAATATGGTAGATAGTGAGGTCATAGCAGGGGTAATAAACAATGAACAAGTAGTAGTATACATGTACAAATTAGAAGATTCTAATCAGGTAAAAAGTCTTGGGAAGGTTATCAGTTATATCTCCTACATAAAAATAAATGAAATGTTGGAAGACAGTAACCTGTCTGAATTGATGCTTAAAATAAAATCAAGATTTTAGATGAAGTGCAATTACTTATAATTAAAAACTCCAGCATGTAACCATTAAGTAAATTGTTGAGGCACTATGGGTAAATAGATCACTGAAGAGTTCACAATGAATGTGAAAATAACCATTATATTAATATCAAAATTATGAAAGAATGTCTTGATAGTTTCAAAAGGACCATTTACATAGATACACATAATTTCCATAATGATATATCGACCTGGAAAAATATTAAATAACAACAGAGATCTTCACGTAGTAAAATCATGCCATGTATACATACTGAATCTGTTACCATGTTAACTATGTAATCACAAGAGAATTACAATAAGCATCTTAAAGAAATTGTAGTTGTCAGCAACAACAAACTCCTTCATTTACTGATGAGAAGTGTTTTTACTTCGTAGCATCAGATCACAAAATCCTCAAACCGTGGGATGTTAAATTTCTTATTGTTGCTTGAGGAACTATGCTTACGATATATTTGTGCAAATCCTAGAGCTCTGGCCAGGATTACTTTCCATATATAAAAATAATAAAGTACAGCTATAATGATTGATACAATAATCCACAAAGGAACTAAATGGTCTTTGTATCTCCTAATAAGTTTCCTTTTTTGGTCATTTCTATACTGCAAGTCTGGCTAGTAAGAATGTGATCATTTGCCTCCACAATTATATTGGTTATTTTTCTAATGCTTTTGTTAAATTTGGATCCTTTAACTCTTTGTTTCAATACCAGTATGTTGACCGGTATGTTAATTTATTATATAAGTAATATGCTTAATTACACTCCTGGCTAAGGCTTTGTTCATGTGTTTGGTTGTTGATATGTGAAAAAGGAGGCATATTTTCATTCCATTGATCTCCTCACATCTTTATTATTCTTTACACGTAGACAGTTTCTTGCTACCCAGGGTTTATAGTTAGCTCTTAAAGCCTGTTATGAAAAAGCCAATGGCTTTGCTTTCACATTATATAACTTAATATTCTGCGTAACTTAATATTCCACCATACTAAATGCTTAAGTGTGTGGGAGTGTCTTCTAGGTTCCATTGTGTCAGATTGCTCAATGAGGTGAACACACTCCAAACAGCTGTCTACCTCAGATTATGCTGGTGACTCAGGGTTCTTTATCCTCTTTTATTTACCACCTTTTCATTCAAAATGACAACTTTATACACAAACTCTATTCCTAGAACCATTTGTCAAATTTCTTGTGTCTAACATTAACAATTAGGTCACATGCTTAGACCAATCTCTGACTTCTAAGCAAGTCACATTACAGATGATTTCTACCATTTAAGAAATACATAGCTAGGACAGTTCTCTCAATTGTTCTGGAGTAATCCTTTGTGTATGCACTTCACACAAGGCAGATTCCTCTGATATATAGATGCAATCGTGACTTTGAGGTGTTCCCCTATTTCAGCTAAAGATTTTAATGTCATTTATATGTATCATTTTTCGGGACTAATATTATTAGTCAATATTTCCATTAAAAGTAATCTTTGAAGACAAAGCTTTAGAAGATCATATCCAATTATCCCAAAGGAATTGCTTTCTGGAATGCCAAGAAACTAGAAAAATCTCTGAGTTTTTAAAACAATGAGAATGTAGTATGCCTACATAAGTTTGGCATTTGCTGCCTTCGAAACACATTCCTTTCTATCCCCAGCTGCATCTACATAAAAAGAGAAATGAAACAATGGAAATTCAGAAAAGGACATTTTCTGCAATAGTAGACATACATCTTTGAGTCTAACTCAGGATACAATGAACTATATTGAAACAAACAAGTGAAAACTAATATATGATTACTCTCTTGTTGAGTTCCTGTTACAGTTTTTTCACCTTAAAGTGAGGTTTATTTTCCCAAATTTTGCATGAGGATTATTGGAAATCCTCTTTCTTTTGTATATAAATTATATGCAAAGCCCTTAGGAAAACATCTGGAACATAGTAAGTGATCAATTAGATAGTGGCAATAACTGTTACTTTTCCCTTTCCTGTTACACATTGAAGAAGAATAAAGATTTGATGCCAATTTTGTCTAACTCTAAAACCAGGGTTTTCTCTCCCACATCGTATTATCAACAAACCTTAAAATATTAATATATTTTAAGTATCCAATATTTCCAATGTTTTATCAATTGCCATTTTTAGACAAAACGCTATACATAAATTTAGCAGCACACTGTGATGAATGCTGTGAAGACTCCTCCATTCTTTAATTAATAGCATACATTTAGAGGTGATTGTTTTATCCTGAATAACTATAACAAACACTTCAGTATCACACTTTGCTATGCTTTAGCCCACTTAAATTTCAGTATATCATTTCACCAATTTAAATGAGCACAAATAATCTTAATGAAATTAGTTTCATCGAGATTCTTTCAGATAAAAGAATTTGGCAATTAATCATGCCTAAGAATTTTTTTCTTAGATCACCCAGCATTTCATATTTATTTCTCTAAACCTATAACTGTTGTAATGAAATGAAAATTCATATTAGATAGTGACTATTTGAGATAATTTGCATGAATTTTAATATATTAACACTTCAAAACTAACATCTAATTTTCAGAAAGAAGCCTTATAATGTAAATGTTGCAACATTATTGTGGCAGACTGAACTAATTAGCTCCTACAAAATTTCCCTAGAGCCTTTTCTTTCACACCTTTCTGAAAAAGTTATGCTTTTTTGATTTTCAGTTCCATAGGGATCAGGATAATGCCCAACACTTTCTAATCATTTTTCCAAAGTACAAATTACCAGTAGGTGTTGAATTATGAGTTGAATAAATTACAAGACTGATGCACACACAGAGAATGTTTAGGGAGATTTTAGAACTCACTCTTATTTTTTAAAAGCTAAAGAAATGTTTCTAATTAGAAAAAATAGTATTTCAAACTTTATTATACAATTTGAGAATGCTTTGTCAAATTTCTGACCAAGTGATTTGTGAAGTGTCTCCTTCATAAAAAGGCAGTATTTGCCATATGTTAGGATAGGTTAATCAAATGGAATTGGATTTGTCAAACAATTCACTTTATTAAATCATGCCTTCAATGCACTTTTAACAAAAACATTCAGTCTACCTGTGTAACACATCTACTGTTTTTGCAACAGGTAAATGATTAAGCACATATGATCTTTTTTTTTTTTTCTTAAGTACATATGATCTTGACCCAAACTGAGAAAGCACAACCCACTTCCATCACTAGCTTCCTTATTGGAGGATGTTATCTAATATCTCTAGATTTCAGTGTCCTCCTTTGCAAAAAGGGGATAATAATAATACTAACCTCATTCAATTATTGTGAGAAATAAGTAACTGAAACATGTAATCTCTTAGAACAGAGTTTAGCAAGTATTAGCTATTATGAATTTAAGGGGATTAAACTTTGTACAATGGCCCATATTCAGATATTAAGTGATGTGTATCTATAGCATGCAGACCTTATTTTGGCTAGTTTGTTTTCAAAACAAACATAAATAGTCATGTTTTTAATCTTTCATCTATCAATTCAATATTCTTATATCTATATCTTAAATATCTTTACCTGTACTGAAATTGTCTTCTTACTTATTTCATTCTCCTTTTTTTAAAATCTTTATTGTAGCATAATTGCTTTCCAATGTTGTGTTAGTTTGTGCTGTACAGCAAAGTGACTCAGTTATATGTATACATATATCCCCATATCCCCTCCCTCTTGAGCCTCCTTCCCACACTCCCTATCCCACCCTTATAGGTTGTCGCAAAGCATCAAGCTGATCTCCCTATGTTATGCAACATCTTCCCACTAGCCATCCATTTTACATTTGGTAGTGTATATATGTCAACGCCACTCTCTCACTTCATCCCAGATTCCCTTCCCCTACCCCCACCGTGTCCTCAAGTCCATTCTTTACATCTGTGTCTTTATTCCTGCACTGCTACTAGATTCATCAGTACCCTTTTTTCAGATTCCATGTATATGCATTGACATACGGTATTTGTTTTTCTCTTTCTGACTTTCTTCACTCTGTATGACAGACTCTAGGTCCATCCATATCTCTGCAAATTGCACAGTTTTGTTCCTTTTTTATGGCTGAGTAATATTCCATTGTATATATGTACAACATCTTTATCCATTTTTCTATTGATGGACGTTTAGGTTGTTTCCATGTCTGGGCTATTGTAAAGTGCTGCAATGAAACATTGGAGTGCATGTATCTTTTGGAATTATGGTTTTCTCCAGATATATGCCCAGGAGTGAGATTGCTAGATCATATGGTAGTTCTATTTTTAGTTTCTAAAGGAGCCCTCATACTGTTCTCCATAGTGGCTGTTTCAATTTACCTTCCCACAGACAGTGTAGGAGTGTTCCCTTTTCTCTACACCCTCTCCAGGATTTATTGTTTGTAGATTTTTTGATGATGGCCATTCTGACCAGTGTGAGGTGATACCTCATTGTGTTTTGTTTTTTTTTTTTTTTTGTCATACATGGGTCTCTCACTGTTGTGGCCTCTCCTGTTGCAGAGCACAGGCTCTGGACGCGCAGGCTCAGTGGCCATGGCTCAGCAGCCATGGCTCACGGGCCTAGCCGCTCTGCTGCATGTGGGATCTTCCTGGACCGGGGCACGAACCCATGTGCCCTGCATCGGCAGGTGGACACTCAACCACTGCACCACCAGGGAAGCCCTCTCATTGTGGTTTTGATTTGCATTTCTCTAATGATTAGTGATGTTGAGCATCTTTTCATGTGTTTCTTGGCAATCTGTATGTCTTCTTTGGAAAAATGTCTGCTTAGGTCTTCCACCCATTTTTGGACTAGGTTGTTTTTGTTTTTTTGATATTAAGCTGTATGAGCTGCACTTATATTTTGGAGATTAATCCTTTGTCAGTTGCTTTGTATGCAAATATTTTCTCCCATTCTGAGGGTTGTCTTTTTGTCTTGTTTATGGCTTCCTTTGCTGTGCAAAAGTTTTAAGTTTCATTAGGTTCCATTTGTTTATTTATTTATTTTTATTTCCATTACTCTAGGAGACAGGTCCAAAAGGATCTTGCTGTAATTTATGTCAAAGAGTGTTCTGCCTATGTTTTCCTCTAAGAGTTTTATAGTGTCTGGTTTTACATTTAGGTCTTTAATCCATTTTGAGTTCATTTTTGTGTATGGTGTTAGGGAGTGTTCTAATATCATTCTTTTACATACAGCTGTCCAGTTTTCCCATCACCACTTATTGATGAGGCTGTCTTTTCTCCATTGTATATTCTTACCTCCTTTGTCAGAGATAAGGTGACCAT
Organism: Pseudorca crassidens; assembly: GCF_039906515.1. NCBI lineage: Eukaryota > Metazoa > Chordata > Mammalia > Artiodactyla > Delphinidae > Pseudorca > Pseudorca crassidens. The sequence goes on from NC_090297.1 coordinate 92,197,553, forward strand.
CTGTGCATGGGTTTATCTCTGGGCTTTCTATCCTGTTCCATTTATCTATATTTCTGTTTTTGTGCCAGTACCATACTGTCTTAATTACTGTAGCTTTGTGGTATAGTCTGCAGTCAGGGAGCCTGATTTCTTCAGCTCTGTTTTACTTTCTCAAGATTGCTTTGGCTATTTGGGATCGTTTGTGCTTCCATACAAATTGTGCAATTTTTTGTTCTAGTTCTGTGATAAATGCCATTGGTAAATTTGATAGGAATTACATTGAATCTGTAAATTGCTTTGGGTAGTATAGTCATTTTCACAATGTTGATTCTTCCAATCCAAGAACATGGTATAATATCTCTCCAACTCTTTGTATCGTCTTTGATTTCTTTCATCAGTGTCTTATAGTTTTCTGCAGACAGGTCTCTTGCCTCCTTAGGTAGGTTTATTCCTATGTATTTTATTCTTTTTGTTGCAATGGTAAATGAGAGTGTTTCCTTAATTTGTGTTTCTGATTTTTCATTGTTAGTGTATAGGAATACAAGAGATTTCTATGCATTAATTTTGTATCCTGCTACTTTACTAAATTCATTGATTAGCTCTAGTAGTTTTCAGTGTCATCTTTAGGATTTTCTGTTATCTGAAAACAGTGACAGTTTTACTTCTTCTTTTAAAAGTTTGATTCTTTTTATTTCTTTTTCTTCTCTGACTGCCGTGGCTAAAGCTTCCAAAACTATGTTGAATAATAGTGGTGAGAGTGGACAACCTTGTCTTTTTCCTGATCTTGGAGGAAATGCTTTAAGTTTTTCACCATTGAGAATGATGTTGACTGTAGATCCCCTTGCTTTGATTCACCGAAGGTGGAGACTGGATCTTGTCCACTGCTATCCTTCCAGTGCCTAGATTACAACCTAACACATAGTAAATGCTCAATTAATAATTTTGAAATAAATGATTATAAGTGTATAGGTTTTTCAATTTTTAACATATAAAAAGAGAGCCTCCACTGTGTGGTTGGTAGCAAAATATACTAAGCCAATTGATTATAATTAAAATAACTAATCATCAAACAATTTTATAGAGTACATATTTCTTATTTGCAGATTATGTAATATGTGTTTTAGGAATTCCTGAACAATGAGCTAATTAGAACGTATTTCCATAAAAGCCTGATTCTGTTGTCCTTTATCTCTACTAACATGATAGGGGGAAAAGTTGTTGTGTAGATAAAATTCATCATTAATATTCTTCAAAAGGTTACCTCATTTATCCTTAGATTATCTCACTGGAAAAGACAGAAACTGAATAGCTAAAGATAAGCCTGTAGAACAGTATTTTTTTAATGTTAAATTCTTATAGTATCACAGTTTATACCATGAAATCAGTGTATTTTCTTACAGTAAAAATTATCTCTAAACAGTTACCTGGTTTTTAAAGTCTGAAATACCTATTTAATTAGGGCCATTTAAAAAATTCTCTAATGAATAAATGTGCCTAAAATTGTTTATTCAGTCAATTAAGCATTCTGACGTTCTATTCTGAGTACTAGTCTAAGCTAAAGGCCAAATTAAATAATTGCATTGTTTGGGCAAAAAAGACATATTTAACATAATCCTGACTAAATATATGAATCTGAGAAATTTTCAGACTGGTATAGAAAAGTGTATGTATTGTATCTGTAAATTAACTACAATATACCATGACATCCTTTATGCGTTAACTAAATTTTCAAGTAATTACCTGATAAAATAGGAAAATACCATCTTAAAAATTTATTCATTTGTCAATATTGTTGATAAGCCTAATACATACATATACTCATTAACTCTTCATTATATTTTTATGACTATATTCACTGCTTAATTGAAAACAAAACTAAACTCCTTCAGGCCAACATCTGCTGGCTAAGGGAATTAATTTCCATAAACATAATCAATATTATAAATTAAATTCTAATTAAAAACTCAATCACAAGCTAACACACAGCATTTTAAGTTATTTTAGTGTGAAAAAAGTATAGTGTGTTTCTTTGTCTGTTAAAAATAAAATGAGGAAAAAGCTACACATAAAAGGAAAGACGCTCAATAAATATTGCTCATACATAAGATGGGTGCTTTGCGTGACTTGTCCCACGACTCTACTGGTATAAAATATACTTCAATACCTATCCTTAGATCAGTTTATTCATTTTCCAATCTATCATCTACAAAATCAATGGGCTCATCTTTCTAAAACAAAAATCCAAAGAATATCACTTCCCTGTTCACGCACTTTGGATAGTTTATCATCGCGAGGAATGTAATCAAAGCTCTTGAATCTACAGTATAAATGTTTCAACTTCTTTTTCCTGCTTTAACTCTACAATCCTCTGCTACAGTCGTGATCGGAATATCTTCACTCCTCTTATATATCAAGGTCTGCAGCCCTTTCATGCCTGTGTTCTGTTCTGGCAGCCTCTTCTTTCTTTCAGGCTCTCTGATTGGGACCCAAGCTTATCAGCCTCACTCACCCAGCAGAGCTATGAATTTGTAGGGGAAGCCTAATGATGCTACATCAGCTCTATGCACAACTTCTGCACTGCTTAGCTCACACTTTAACTGTCTCTTTACTTGTCTGTCTTAATGGATCATGAATCCCTCAAGAGCAGGACAAAAGTCTTATTCGTATAACTGCCCTCCTCAACACAGTCCTGAACACACAATGTTTTCACTTCCCCAATTTTCTATTTGCACAAAATTGGGAAAATTTTTACCTCTTTTTAGCTTTTTCTTTGTCTAAAAATGAGGTTAAAGATATTTTTCTCCACAAAATGATCAAGAGAGATTACATTTTGGGAAATTTAACTTTGTATATAAAATTAACCCTTCTTTCCTTCTGGAGACATATAATAAGAGTTGAATAAATATTAGCTACTATAATTTTACTTAACTTTCATTATATAATAATAATAATTGTTATACCATTATTGAGTAATAATGAATTATGATAATATGATATAAATTAAAAAAGAATAATATCTTTATCTAAGATGAAAAATGCAACTCTATCCCAGGAGCCAATCCTTCATTAACTAAAGAGAGCAGAGGAAGCATTTGAGGAGTTTTATAGGACATCCTTTCCTCATGTAACACATGCTCCCAAACAGAACTTTGTACACATTCTTTCTTCTGCAGGACATGTTATCCTCCAGATGTCTGTATGGCTCATTGTTTTGCTTCTTCAGGTGTCTACTCAAATGTCTCCTTTTGAGAGTTGCTCTACCTAAAATGAGTATCTTTCCCATTTCTCACCATCTCCTTACTTTGCTTTATTTTTCTTTATAACACAACTACCAGCTAATATATTGATTTTTATTTATTGTATTTATCTCAGACTAGACTGCTATATGTATGAGGAAGAGACCTGTCTGCTAAGTTCATATCCTCATCAGCAGCTAGGAAGGTGCCTGTCTTTTTTTTAAATCGAAGTATAGTTGATGTACAACATCATATGTTACAGGTGTACAATATAGTGTTTCACGATTTTTAAGGTTATACTCCCTTTATAGTTATTATAAAATATTGGCTATATTCCTTGTGTTGTACAATATATCCTTGTAGCTTACCACTCAGTCTGCTATAACAAAATACTATAGACCAGGTGGCCTATTGACAACAAACATTTGTTTCTCACAGTTCTAGAGCCTGGAAGTCTGAGATCAGGGTGTCAGTGTAGTCAATAGAAAGCCTCCTTTTGGACTGCAGACTTCCAGCTTCTCACTGTGTCCTCACATGGTGGAATAAAGCTAGCAAGCTCCCTGAGTCTTATTTTATAAGGGTACTAATCCCATTCATGAGGGCTCTACCCTCATGTCCTAAGCACTTCCCAAAGTCTCTTCCTCCTAATGCTATCATATCAGGTATTAGAATTTCAGCATATGAATTCTGAGGAGACACAAACATTCAGACCATAGCAATGCCTAATATGTCGTAGATGCCAAGTAACTGATTGAATGAATGCAATTTGAAGAGCATTGAAAAGTATTCAATTCCCAAATAGATTTTCACCACTGACTTTTGGAGTGTTAGAAATTCTTTCCTAACTGTGTTCTAAGTTATAGTAAAGACACTTTTCTTCAGTGGATGCTTAAAAGGAATATAGGAACATAAACAAAGGAAGAGACACTAAAGTTCTCTCTCTCTGGACACCCACACAGAGGAAAGGCCATGCAAGAACACAGTGAGAAGACTCCATCTGCAAGCCAAGAGAGAGGCTTCACCAGAAACCAACGCTACTGGCACCTTGATCTGGGACTCCTGCCACCAGAACAGTGAGAAAATATATTTCCGTTGTTTAAGTCACTCAGTGTTGGAATTTTGTTATAGCCTAGAGGCTATACCCAAGAGTCAGGCTTAAACCAGACTTAAAGTGAATTCTATTAATAGTGCCACCTGGACACTGGCCAAGTGCAATCCTTGATTAGATTGAGATGATCAGCTTCTGACCTTATCTCCCAAACAAAGAAATGGGAAAACCTCTCTAGTAGAAGACAATACCATTTAGAATGTATATTATTTTTATGTACAATATTTGGTGTATGATAAAATATTATAAGGTATGGAAGTAAGAATATATGACTTATAATCAAGAGAAAAATATAGAAATAAAAGCAGATCTGTAGTTGATTCAAAATTAGATTTAGCACAAAGAATTTTCAAATAATTTGATTATAAGACCAAAAAAAGAGAGGTAGAGATAAAAAAAAAATGAGAAGATTGAGAGTTTTACCAGAAAATTAGAATTTATAAAAAAAGAAAAATTTGATGAGCACTCCAGAAAGCAAACCAAATATCTGAAATTCATATTTTGAACAATGGTTATTACAGCAGTTTGAACACAGTTGTTCAAGAGATTAATTACCTGTAAACAAAACATAGATGATATTCAAAGAGAAGCACTGAAAATAACAAATGATGGGGGAAAGGAGATCAGAGCATAAGACATACATACAACATATTCTAAATTCATGGTCTTTTAAAAAAATAAAATCATCATAAGTATGGAAATGCTTTTTTATCTACATGGTAGCCATTAAAAATTGTAAAATTTTTATAATGAGCATGTTCATAGAATAAAAAATTGAATAATTAAACTTGTTAATTGAAAAGTAGGTAAAAATGGAAAAATAGGGAATATATAAAATAGATGGGCCAATGATAAAATAAATAATGAAATAATAAATATAAACACAAATATATTAATAACTAATTTAAATATCAATGCAGTAATATTTCAAATAAAAGGCTAAGATTGCCGGAATTAATAGAAAAGAACTAAAATACTGCTTAAAAGAAACATTTTAAATACAGGACACAGAAAGATTGACTAAAATGATAAAAAAATATGTTATTAAAATCCTATCCAAATTGTGTATGGAAACTATACTGTTATCAGGCAAATTGCAAGAAGCACTTCAAATGATAAATATCAATAGTAATACTTCATAATTAAAAATGGGTCATGCAATAGGAAGATAATACAAGCCTAAATGTATCTATCATAACTGCAAAATATGAAAACAAAATTGACAGCACCAAGCAGAAAGATAGAAAAACCTGCAATCAGTATGGGAGATTTTAATTTTCCAATTAAAAAAATGCAGGAAAAATGTCTACTGACAATAGATGAACAATGAAATTAATAAACATAGTCTAACTGATATAAGATTGTACATTGCAACAAACAATGAAAGAGCTTTTAATTTTTTTCAAGTGTACATGGAACATATAATGAAATAAATTAGGGTACCTCAACAGATTTCAAAATATTGAAATTATCGGGAATATATTCTTTAACAGCAATGAAATTCATATGGAAAAAATGAAATTAATACATTAAAAAGAAAAAGGTAACTTAAAAAGCTACATTTCTAAAACCAGCTAGAACATGTCTATATAATTCATTTGTCAAAGAAATCAAAATTATATTAGAAGTTCTTAGAGCTGAAAAATAGTGATAAACAGCACTTTAAAATTTGGGGAGTTTGGCCAACGCAGTGCATAAAGAGAAATACATAGTCTTGAATTCACATTAGGAAAGAAGAAGAAAGGTGAAAATCAATTATTTAACTTTGATCTTGGTAAGTTAGGAAAATAACAATAAGACAAAACCAAGGAATGCAAAATAGAAGACATAAATATGACAGCAAAAGTCAATGAAATAAGAAAAAAATTGTAAAATACAAATAATTAACACAGTTAATTTTTGATTCTTTGAAGAGATTAATAAAATTGTTAACATGCTAACAGTAATGATTTAGAAAAAGGAAAGGAAGACAAGTTTCCTTCACTAGAAATGGAAAATGGGAATTGCCACAGATTTAATAATCTATAAAGGCTACTAAGAAAATAGTAAAAACAACGTATATGGAATTGAGAAATCTCTAGAAAAGTACATGGTACCAAAGTTCAAAGAAATAGAAAATCTGAATGGAAAAATGTACATTAAACAAATCCAATATATTTTAAAATCATTTCCACAAGAAAGAAATGACAATCTTGAACAAACTGTTCTGGAGAATGAAAAAGGAGGTAGCTTTCCAAAATTTTTTGAGACCACCACAATGCTGTATTCACAATTTATCAATGACATTTCAAAAAATAAAACTACAGACTGATTAACTGTGATACCTGTGATGTATTGGGGCATAGATTTAATTCTGTTAATAATCTAAATTAGATCTTTAATTCAACTCATTTCAGGTCTAGTTATATAATGTAGAAAAGGAAGAATGATGGATAAAAATGTTTAGAGACACACACACACACACACACACACACACTCAGACCGGGGGTTCGGGGGAGAGCAGAAGAAAAAGAGGGGGGAGAGATAAAAACAGAAATTTAGATAATATACTTTAATTATTTAGGGACAGTGAACCCACAGTGGGAACATTACAAACTATTTCTTTGAAAAACTGGCTTGCAAGCTAGAAAAATGTGTAAAAATTAGTCAGATGCTGAAAGATATGGACAAAAAATGTTTCAGACCAAGGGAATAACATGTTCCAAAATATAAGGAAGTATGAGTTGTTTAGGGAAAGACCACATATTTTAGCAAAGTTGATGAATATTATACCAGATGATGTTTATCTTCTAAGAATTAGCTCATGTGTCACTTCTCAAAACACATTTTCTTAAAAAATGTCATATGTTCAAGAAGCACAAAGCAGTTCACCAACTGTAAAGCATGATATATCACAACACGAGATAAGGATGGAGTTCAAATCACTCAAGACCTTTTATAAAAGTGCACAAGGATTTTATTTAAGGTAAGGAGCTGCTGACATAATTTAAGCATGAGTATAACATCATATTTGTCATTTAGAAAGAGCAGTTAGGCAACAGTAGATTAAATGAATTATAAGAAAAAAAGTCTGAGAGTGAAAACTTTTGGGAGGTTCTTGCTGAAATTCATGAAGATGATGAGAACTTGGTTGAGTTTAAGAGCATGGTGATGGAGGTGAGCAGTTCTGTTCTATAAATGTTTAGGAAATAGACTGGATGGACTCAATGATTATATATGTTAGTAAGAAGATTTAAGATTAAAATAATTTCAGTTTTTCCCTTTGGAAACCCACAAGACCATCACAGGATAGCTCTCAACAAAATATTTTTTACATTGGATGACAACATGGGACTTCATTTTTTTTTTTACATCTTTATTGGAGTATAATTGCTTTACAATGTTGTGTTAGTTTCTGCTTTATAACAAAGTGAATCAGTTATACATATGCATATGTTCCCATATCTCTTCCCTCTTGCATCTCCCTCCCTCCCACCCTCCCTATCCCACCCCTCTCGGTGGTCACAAAGCACCGAGCTGATCTCCCTGTGCTATGCGGCTGCTTCCCACTAGCTATCTATTTTATGTTTGGTAGTGTATATATGTCCATGCCACTCTGTCACTTTGTCACAGCTTACCCTTCCCCCTCCCCATATCCTCAAGTCCATTCTCTAGTAGGTCTGTGTCTTTATTCCTGTCTTACCCCTAGGTTCTTCATGACATTTTTGTTTTTTTTCTAAGATTCCAGATATATGTGTTAACACACGGTATTTGTCTTTCTCTTTCTGACTTACTTCACTCTGTATGACAGGCTCTAGGTCCATCCACCTCACTACAAATAACTCAATTTCGTTTCTTTTTATGGCTGAGTAATATTCCATTGTATATATGTGCCACACCTTCTTTATCCATTCATCCGATGATGGACACTTAGGTTGCTTCCATCTCTGGGCTATTGTAAATGAGCTGCAATGAACATTTTGGTACATGACTCTTTTTGAATTATGGTTTTCTCAGGGCATATGCACAGTAGTAGGCCTCCACCCCCTTCTACAGCCATACCACCCTGAATGCGCCCGATCTCGTCTGATCTCGGACTTCATTTTTAATTGCTCTTTGCAAAGAATTTCAGAACTGATAGCCAAATACTGATGAGGCTTTAAATGTTTCTGAAATAGTATTTTAGTAAAGCAATAAGCAATAACCTTGCACTGTCTATGACCACCAATTAATAAATATCATTAACAAATGAATATTTTTCCTGAATACTGGTAGGATTTGCTGCTAATTCAGTAAAAGGGAGACCCTATAATCCATAATTCACACCTAATTAGTATTTAATCTTTTTTTCAATCCTGTGATTTAATTACAAATGGTTAGTTCAACAAAATGAGAATCTTTTTTGGTCATTGTTGTTCAGTTAGAGTCAACAGGGGTCCCTGATAGATATAGATTACCAACACATGTTTATCCTCTTATAATTACTCTAAAAGATTAGTGCAGCAAACAAGTCATCAGACCTTGATTAAGAACAATGACAAAAGGTTTCTAAACTTATTTTTCTTAATTTGCCCATCAGATATCAAGGTTTGTTTCATAAATGTAATTTTCATTTCTCTTGAGAAATATAATCTTACTGAGTTAAATATTATATTAATGCATATATTTAATAAAGTTGGAAAAATTTTAAATATATTTGTCTCTAATTATCCAAAGACTTTATGTAATTGAGAAAACTTCCAAATTAAACCCTAAAAATTTCAAATTCTTCATGTTTAATTAATGTTTATTATTTTACTTAAAAGGATAATGGCTTAAAAGTGGTAATATTGATGTTGATCAATATTGATTAATATTTTTCCATGACTTCTTTTTCAATAATAAAGCACACTTTTGAAATTATTTGAATTGATCCAATAATAAAATACATATATTTTATATATTTGTCTATAAAGAGAATGAGTTGTTGAAATTATAAAATTGAGCATATTTAGATTAAAATTGGTATAACTGACTAGGAATTTCAAATAACAGAAATTTTTAAAATGAATCTGAACCAAAATAAATATTTAGTACTTAAACAAGATATTAGACCTTTTCAAGTAAACAGGAGTACAGTCATATTTCAGAAATAGTAGTAGCAAATAGTCAATAACCAAAATATTCACTAACCAGATGATACACAACTACAAATACCTATATATATGCACACATACATGTACATCATATGAACTCTGGTGTATATATACGCCTTTTCCCTACCTTTTAGCCTAAGTGCTGTGAGCCAGCATCTCTTGCCTAAAATTTAATTTTGATATTTCAGGTAGCAGTTTAATCCACTGAACTTTTATCAGAAACTGGGCACTTCCTCTAAGCTTCTTAGACAATGCAAAATGGCGTGTCAGTTTGATCCACTGATAAAATCCAGTGGTCACCACCCTTTCTTCAGAGCAAGCCTTATCTTCAAGCTACATAAAATGAACAACATAAAATGGGAATCAGAATAATAAGAGGGATTGAGCAGTTCTAATTTGTCTTCACTTGGCATCCTTTATTCATGTCATATATTATTTAAAAATAAATATGACATTTCTTAAAACAGAAAACAATAGAAATTTTTAGTTTGGTTGCATATCAGCTATTTAAGAAAACCAATTGAATATGAACGGTTGAGATGTTGATGAAATATAAGGGCATCACTGTGAGAATATTGGAGCCTGAGATTGGCAGGGACCTACCTGAGAGATTTATACCAGGAGATGAAAAAGAAGCTAAATCTCAATTTTGAGACAGGTATTTGGTTGTACATATTAGATACATGTGTAGCCAAATGCCAGTGTTGTAATATTAACTTCTGCCAAATTTTAGTGATTACCTTAGAGAAAAATTCTTTGGAAAGCAAAGGACAAAAAACAAAAATCCAATTGATAGTGGCTTAATTAAAGATTAATATTTTCAAATATCAAGAAGTCTGTCTAGGGCTTCCCTGGTGGCGCTGTGGTTGAGAGTCCGCCTGTCGATGCAGGGGACACGGGTTCGTGCCCCTGTCTGGGAGGATCCCACATGCTGCGGAGCGGCTGGGCCCGTGAGCCATGGCCGCTGGGCCTTTGCGTCCGGGGCCTGCGCATCTGGAGCCTGTGCTCAGCAACGGGAGAGGCCTGCATATCGAAAAAAAGAAAAAAAAGAAGTCTGTCTATCTGTGGCCAGGTGATATTCATTCAGCAATTCAACAGTATCTTGGCAAATGACTTCAGGTTATATTACTTGTGTTTGCAAGATGTATGTTAAAAGTACCTGGACTTTTGTAGCTCATATAGCTATTTAAGGCAGGAATAACAGGTGCTTAGAGAAAGTGATGCCAGCGTGTCTATTTCTTTTACTAGGAAAGCAAAATTTTCCAAGATAACCTCCTTCTTTCTAAAAGACTTCCCTTTATGTGTCATTAGCTAGAACTGGGTCACATGGTTACTGCTAGCAGCAAGGAATGAAAGGAAAAGTGAAAGGAAGAACAGAATCCTAGTTGGCTTAGATCAATCATGATCCACTGTCAAGGTGTAAGCTTGGTATTGCCTAAACATGTCAAAATTCTATTGGCAAAAAATCAGGAAAAAAGGACAGGCCCCTAACATTTTCTTTGACCAGTGATCTATTGCAACAAATTTGATGCTAGACATTACGTATCTTAAACTTCCAGATAATGAACATTATATTTTTAAAATTAAATACTTTTGCAAAATTTCTTTAAAATTGGGAGAAAAAAGGAAAAAATCTAAATAAAGTATAATAGATTGCCACTATTTCTTATACTGTAAAAATCCATATGTCACTTTTTATTTTTAGTTTAGCACCAAAAATGATACATGTTGATATTTCACTATTTGGAAAATTTTATTAAAGGTTAGTGGGAGTGAAATTTTGAATATGACATCTTTGTGAGTGTTACTTTTCAAAGAAACTAGAGTGAAGTTATTTCTGTTGATTTTTTTCATTAAAATTGTCTTAATAAATCTAGAAATAGATATCATTAGGAAAGTTTTAGGAGTAACATGTCTCAGTTAATATCACTCTGTGATTTTATCCTATTTACCATCATTTTACTTACATGCATTGACAGTGTGGATAAATTAATATAGATAGGACTGGAAGTAAAAATAACCTGCCTATTTTTAAATATATGGCCATAAGATAGTAAGAAACCAAATTATAATGTTAAGGTAATGTGATTCTCATATCTATCTAGAACAAGTCGAATGAATTAATTAATTGATGAGACAATCTCTGGCATATGTGTGAGAGTAACACATAAAAAGTTGTTTATTTTCTCAAACACACACACACATTAATAAAGATATGCCAGAACCATAGAAGCACACATAAGCTCTTGGAAAACAGGCCAAAGAAATATTTAACTGAGATTAACTACGTTCCATGCATGGCAGTTTACAACAACCACTGCTAGGTATGATCTGTCTCAGATTGATTTTCCATTTGTTTACTTTTCTTTCTTTTCTTTTTTTGCTTTTTGGTACTTCAGGTGATCAGTCTCTTCTGGAGTTATTCTGATTCATTGAAACATGACACAAAGAGATGTGTTTTGTTTTTGTTTTTTTCCACCCAAACCTGAACTGTTCCTTTCCTTTTTCATCTGTTTTCCTCTCTCTCTCTCTTTCTTTCCCCACTTCTTATATTTTATCCTTTTCCATTTTTAAACAACAAATTAACCATTTAATTTTTTCTGACAAGTTGTTTTAAAATGCTAGTGGCTCTTGAAAAAGCTGCATTCTAGTTCTTACAGAATCTGTGGATCCCTGGTATATGAATTTTCAAATTATCAGTTTATGGCTCCTACTCTTATGGTATAATGCTTTGTAATATGCACATAGAGAGCAGAAGTCAACCCTCAGAAGTTACTTGAGGATTATCTGGAAGTTTTAAAATGATATTCATAAGTGATTGTGTTAAAATTATCTTTCAGGGGAAAAAGGGAATTATAACAATCATTTTCCAGTTATTTCCCGCACTTTCAACCATGACAGTGTAAAATTGTTCAAATAGGACTGGTTTTATATGTGATACAGTTTTACTCCATTGGAGACATGCTGAATTTAAAATATTAGGTAGTAAACACTGTGAAGTACTGAATTAATCTACTTTGCTAATGCTGAGGCAAAGCTCTACTGGATAGATGCAGAGAAAAAATGAGATTCATTTACCCAAATAGTACCTAGAATGAAAGCTGCAGTGGTTCAATTATGAGGGAAAAAAAAGTGAATTTCTTTCTCAGTCTACATCCACATTAAATCAACTAAACATTTTAGAACATTTAAATCAATATAATTTGATTATTGAGTTTAAGCATGACTTTTTTAAGGATCCTTTGGGTATTTGATAGATTTGTTTGTAATGTAAATAATTTGACTCCAATCTCTTCATAAGCAGAATTACGAAAGTTTAAATCTGGAAGAAATATTTGAGCCCATCTAGGACACTTGTTCATTTCTCAAGTAAGGTCATCAAAGTTCATGAGAGTTAATTTCACAGGAATTCATGACTAAATGGTGGCACAGCTGCAACAATAACTTATATACTTTTGTTTCCAGACTTTGAAATTTTCTTTTGATGTTTTAAATTAAAAACAATCTTTACTATGAAACAACTGTCAGAGATGACACATTTTAAATTGCCTTTCATACTGTAAGGCATGATAATATTTCAATTATTATAACTATAATTTAGAACATTATTCCCATATGGAAAAAATTTGTTTTAAGTATTAAAGAAAATGTAATATTTGGCAATTATTTACAGAAAAAAATGTGTAACTGGGAAACACCAAACTGGCCAACTGGTACAAAGCTGGAGTTGTAAGTCTAATTCAGAAGCTTATCAAAAGTCTTGCAAAAAGGATGGAGGTCTAACTTAAGCAGTGGGCAGAAAAAGAAAGAGATGGATGTTAAAGATTTTAAGAAATTAGAATCTCAACACGTAGCCAACCGGGATGGGGAATGATGAAGACAATTTTTGAAGACAGCAAAATGATAAGATTAAACATATTGAGTTTGAGATGCCTGTGGCATATCCATATGACTAGTCTATTTCATGGATTTTAATGTTTGCATAGTACAATAGACATATGATTTGGGCTGCTACGTAAACTTTGTTGTGATCACTATTTCCCTAGTCAGTATATAAGGAGCATACACAGTCACATAAAGAAAACAGAATAAAGATTTCTGAGAAACACTGACTAGATGGAGATTGAGAAAGCAGAGGAGGAGGCTAAGATTGAAGAAACAAAGAGAGAAGAAAATTAAGAAAGCCAGGAAGGTAAAAATGTTTTAAGGGAAGAGTGCTCCCCAGTTATCAACCAACAGGAAAATATGAAGATGATGGAAAATGAGATATAGCTTCTTATTAGCTCTAAAATTATATCAATTAGATGGTAACTTGGAGTTATTACAGTTTTTATTCAATACCATTGTTTATGACCACTGTCTGGAGATTTAGGAATTTTGAATGTGAGACTCTAATTCCTGCTCTGGTAGAAATTCCTCTATATTCTGGATACTTGAAGCCAATTATTGGAATGTCAGTCAGGGTATTGCATGTATTACCTGAAAAAAATGAGCATTGAAAAAATTGTTTTTCTTGACAATACAATGTCTTAAAAAATTCAAAAATGATAATTTCAAATTTTATTTCAAACTTTAATACGACAATTCTATAACTAGTTTTATATTAAATGATTCATATTTGAGGAAATGTTTTTGTTTTCAAAATATGTATTTAATTATCTGAAATCATGAACTGTATGAGAAACGATCTCTTAATATGATAGGATAAGAAGAATTTGTTCATAAAAATAGTATTTATAATTAATAATATTTTTCTTTGTTTTAAATGTTAGTCAATAATATTTTTAATAATATCAGTTTCAAATGCATTCACCCTTCTCAAATACAAAGTATTTGTATTTAAGTACTTGTGCTTATACTTGTGCTCATATATAAGCAGAGAAGTATATAAAGCAGCCCCTTTCCCTTTGAAGTGTATCTGCAACAAGCTAAAGTGACTTTCCTAAATTTTGTTGTTACCTACTAATACATTTCAGTAAATTAGGAATTCTTTGAGTTAAACTTGACCAAAGCAAACTAATCATAATTCATAAGTTTCAAAATTTCATTGCTCATAATGTTGTTTCAACATTTAGTACTTTAAATCACAGTATATAGTGAGAAAATTTTTAAGATTTTTTATATCATTGTCACATATCCCATTGATATAGTGAAATCAATACATACATTCAATACATATAATTCCTTGGTAGCCATAATAATTAATTTTATGTGTCCACTTGACTGGGCCCCAGCTGTCCAGATGTTTGGTTAAATATTATTCTGGTATGTCTATGAGGGTATCTCAGGAAAAGATTAACATTTGTGTTTGTAAACTGAGTAAAGCAGATTGCCCTACCCAGTGTCTGATGGGGGAGGCGAGGTGGCCATCCAGTCGTTGAAGGCCTGAATAGTACAAAAAGGCTATCTTTATACACTAAGGCATAGGTGTGTGTGTGTATGTGTGTGTGTGTGTGTGTGTGTGTGTGTGTGTGTGTGTGTTTCCATCTATATCTATATCTATCTATATTCTACTTGTTCTGTTTCTCTGGAGAATTCAAACTAATACAGATTTTGGTACCAAAGTGATTCCAGAGGAACAGAATTTTAAGGAAAGTTTTCTGAATAGGTTTTGGAGTTCTGGAATAGACTCTCTAATCTGATTAGATTTAAAGATATTAAAAACTCTATTTCCAATAGAAGAGAGAGCACTGATAGTCCATGGCCTGATCTGGAAATAGAGATATGCAAAATATTTCCATTGCATACTCCTAATCAGCCATTTATAAGAAGCAAGGAGTGGGTGAATCTGCATATGATATTTTTGAACATTTTTTGAAAACTAACAAACATAATGAAATTGCTTGCTCCTAATATCACTGAAAAAAAGTTGTGAAAGAAAAAGATAAAATATATGTAGCACATATATATTTCAAAAGAATTTGTAAAGTATGTAAATAACTTTCATAATAAAAAGAAGGCAATTTTTTTTAATTTACCAAAGTTTTTTTTTTTTAGTTTTTATTTTCTGTCATTTAATTATTTTTTAACACTTTTATTGGAGTATAATTGCTTTACAATGGTGTGTTAGTTTCTGCTTTATAACAGAGTGAATCAGCTATACATATACATATATCCCCATATCTCCTCCCTCTTGCATCTCCCTCCCACCATCCCTAGCCCACCCCTCTAAGTGGTCACAAAGCACCTAGCTGATCTCCCTGTACTATGCAGCTGCGTCTCACTAGCTATCTATTTTACATTTGGTAGCATATATATGTCCATGACAACCTCTCACTTTGTCCCAGCTTACCCCTCCCCCTCACCGTGTCCTCAAGTCTATTCTCTACATCTGTTATTTTTATTCCTGTCCTGCCCCTAGGGTCTTCATAACCATTTTTTTTTTTAGATTCCATATACATGTGTTAGAATATGGTATTTGTTTTTCTCTTTTTGACTTACTTCACTCTGTAGAACAGTCTCTATGTTCATCCACCTCACTACAAATAACTCAATTTCGTTTCTTGTTATGCTGAGTAATATTCCATTGTGCATATGTGCCACATCCTTTTTATCCATTCATCTGCTGATGGACACTTAGGTTGCTTCCATGTCCTCTATTGTAAATAGAGCTTCATTGGACATTGTGGTACATGACACTTTTTGAATTATGGTTTTCTCAGGTTATATGCCAATAGTGAGATTCCTGGGTCATATGGTAGTTCTATTTTTAGTTTTTTAAGGAACCTCTATACTGTTCTCCATAGTGGCTGTATCAATTTACAGTCCCACCAAAGTGCAAGAGGGTTCCTTTTTCTCCACACACTCTCCAGCATTTATTGTTTGTATATTTTTTGATGATGACCATTCTGACTGGTGTGAGGTGATACCGCATTGTAGTTTTGATTTGCATTTCTCTAATGATTAGTGATGTTGAGCATTCTTTTATGTGTTTGTTGGCAATCTGTATATCTTATTTGTAGAAATGTCCATTTAGTTCTTCTGCCCAGTTTTGGATTGGGTTGTTTGTTTTGATGATATTGAGCTGCATGAGCTACTTGTATATATTGGAGATTAATCCTTTGTCAGTTGCTTTGTATGCAAATATTTTCTCTCATTCTGAGAGTTCTCTTTTCGTTTTGTTTATGGTTTCCTTTGCTGTGCAAAAGCTTTTAAGTTTCATTTGTTTATTTTTGTTTTTATTTCCATTTCTCTAGAAGGAGGGTCAAAAAGGGTCAAATAACAAAGTGAATCAGCTATACATATACATATATCCCCATATCTGATTCACTTTGCTGATTCACTTTGTATGTTTTTATCATACGTGGGTGTTGAATTTTTTCAATCATATTGCTGTGATTTATGTCATAGAGTGTTCTGTGTATGTTTTCCTCTAAGAGTTTTATAGTGTCTGGCCTTACATTTAGGTCTTTAATCCATTTTGAGTTTTTTTTTTTTTTTTTGTATATGGTGTTAGGGAGTGTTCTAATTTCATTCTTTTACATGCAGCTGTCCAGTTTTCCGGACAGCACTTATTGAAGAGACTGTCTTTTCTCCATTGTATTTCCTTGCCCACTTTGTCAGAGATTAGTTGGCCATATGTGCGTGGGTTTATCTCTGGGCATTCTGTCCTATTCCATTGATCTATATTTCTGTTTTTGTGCCTGTACCATATTGACTTGATTACTGTAGCTTTGTAGTGTAGTCTGAAGTCCAGGAGCCTGATTCCTCCAGCTCCATTTTTCTTTCTCAAGATTGCTTTGGCTATTCGGGATCTTTTGTGTTTCCATACAAATGGTGCAATTTTTTGTTCTATTTCTGTGAAAAATGCCATTGGTAATTTGATAGGGATTGCATTGAATCTGTAGATTGCTTTGGGTAGTAGAGTCATTTTCACAATGTTGATTCTTCCAATCCAAGAACATGGTGTGTCTCTCCACATGTTTGCATCATCTTTAATTCCTTTCATCAGTGTCGTATAGTTTTCTGCATACGGGTCTTCTTTCTCCTTAGGTAGGCTTTTTCCTAAGTATTTTATTCTGTTTGTTGTAATGGTAAATGGGAGTGTTTCCTTAATTTCTCTTTCAAATTTTTTGTTTTTAGTGTATAGGAATGCAAGAGATTTCTGTGCATTAATTTTGTATCCTGCTACTTTACCAAATTCATTGATTAGCTCTAGTAGTTTTCTGGTAGCATCTTTAGGATTCTCTATGTATGGTATCATGTCCCCTGCAAAAAAAATGACAGTTTTACTTCTTCTTTTACAATTTGGATTCCTTTAATTTCTTTTTCTTCTCTGATTGCTGTGGCTAAAACTTCCAAAGCTATGCTGAATAATATTGGTGAGAGTGGACAACCTTGTCTTGTTCCTGATCTTAGAGGAAATGTTTTCAGTTTTTCACCATTGAGAAACGTTGGCTGTTGGTTTGTCATATATGTCCTTTTTATGTTGAGGTAAGTTCCCTCTATGCCTACTTTCTGGAGGGTTTTTATCATACATGGGTGTTGAATTTTTTCAAATGCTTTTTCTGCATCTATTGAGATGATCGTATGGTCTTTATCCTTCAGTTGTTAATATGGTGTATCATGTTGATTGATTTGCATATATTGAATAGTTCTTGCATTCTTGAGATAAACCCCACTTGATTATGGTGTATGATCCTTTTAATATGCTGTTGCATTCTGTTTGCTAGTATTTTGTTGAAAATTTTTGCATCTATGTTCATCAGTGATATTGGCCTGCAGTTTTCTTTCTTTGTGACATTTTTGACTGGTTTTGGTATCAGGGTGATGGTGACTTTGTAGAATGAGTTTGGGAGTGTCCCTCCCCCTGCTATATTTTGGAAGAGTTTGAGAAGGATAGGTGTTAGCTCTTCTCTAAATGTTTGATAGAATTCACCTGTGAAGCCATCTGGTCCTGGGCTTTCTTTGTTGGAAGATTTTTAATCACAGTTTCAATTTCAGTGCTTGTTTTTGGTCTGTTTATATTTTCAGTTTCTTCCTAGTTCATTTTTGGTAGGCTATGCTTTTCCAAGGATATGTCCATTTTTTCCATGTTGTCCATTTTATTGGTATATAGTTGCTTGTAGTAATCTCTCATGATACTTTGTATTTCTGCAGTGTCAGTTGTTACTTCTCCTTTTTAATTTCTAATTATATTGATTTGAGTCTTCTCCCTTTTTTTCTTGATGAGTCTAGCTAATGGTTTATAAATTTTATTTATCTTCTCAAGAACCAGCTTTTAGTTTTCTTGATCTCTTCTATTGTTTCCTTCATTTCTTTTTCATTTATTTCTGATCTGATCTTTATGATTTCTTTCCTTCTGCTAACTGGGGCTTTTGTGTTCTTCTTGCTCTGATTGCTTTATGTGTAAGGTTAAGTTGTTTATTTGAGATTTTTCTTGTTTCTTGAGGTAGGATTGTATTGCTATAAACTTCCTTCTTAGAACTGCTTTTGCTGCATCCCATAGGTTTTGGGTCATTGTGTTTTCATTTGTTTCTAGGTATTTTTTGACTTCCTCTTTGACTTCTTCAGTGATCCCTTGGTTATTTAGTAGTGATTGTTTAGCCTCCCTGTGTTTGCAATTTTTATAGATTTTGTCCTGTATTGAAATCTAGTCTCCTAGCATTGTGGTCGGAAAAGATACTTGATATAATTTCAATTTTCTTAAATTTACCAAGGTTTGATAAGTGACCCAAGATATGCCCTATCCTGGAAAATGTTCCATGAGCACTTGAGAAGAAAGTGTATTCTGATGTTTTCTGATGGAATGTCCTATAAATATCAATTAAGTCCACCTTGTTTGATGTATCATGTAAACCTTATGTTTCCTTATTTATTTTCATTTTGGATGATCTGTCCATTGGTGAAAGTGAGGTGTTAAAGTCCCCTACTACAATTCTGTTACTGTCGATTTCCTCTTTTGTGGCTCTTAGCATTTGCCTTATGTGTTGAGGTGTTCCTATGTTGGGTGCATAAATATTTACTATTGTTATATCTTCTTGGATTGATCCCTTGATCATTATGTAGTGTCCTTCTTTGTCTCTTGTAATAGTCTTTATTTTATAGTCTCTTTTGTCTGATATGAGATTTGCTACTCCAGCTTTCTTTTGATTTGCACTTGCATGGAATATCTTTTTTCATCCTCTCACTTTCAGTCTGTATGTATCCCTAAGTCTGAAGTGGGTGTCTTGTAGACAGCATATGTATGGGTCTCGTTCTTGTATCCATTCAGCCAGTCTATGTCTTTTGGTTGAAGTATTTAATCCATTTACATTTAAGGTAATTATTGAGATGTATGTTCCCATTACCATTTTCTTAATTGGTTTGGGTTTTTTATTGTAGGTCTTCTCCTTCTCTTGTGTTTCCTGCCTAGAGAAGTTCTTTTAACATTGTTTTAGAGCTGGTTTGCTGGTGCCGAATTCTCTTAGCTTTTGCTTGTCTGTTAAAGGTTTTAATTTCTCTGTCAAATCTGAATGAGATCCTTGCTGGGTAGAGTAATATTGGTTGTAGGTTTTTCGCTTTCATCACTTTAAATATTTCCTGCTACTCCCTTCTGGCTTGCAGCATTTCTGCTGAAAGAACAGCTCTTAACCTTTTGGGGATTCCCTTTCATATTCTTTGTTGTTTTTCCCTTGCTGCTTTTAATATTTTTTCTTTGTATTTAATTTTGATGGTTTGATTAATATGTGTCTTGGCATGTTTCTCTTGGATTTATCCTGTGTGGGACTCTGCGCTTCCTAGACTTGATTGACTATTTCCTTTCCCATATTAGGGAAGTTTTCAATTATAATCTCTTCAAATATTTCCTCCGTCTCTTTCTTTTTCTGTTCTTCTTCTGGGACCCCTATAATTCAAATGTTGGCACATTTAATGTTGTCCCAGAGGTCTCTGAGACTGTCCTTTAATTCTTTTGTTTCTTTTTTCTCCTCTACAGTGGTTATTTCCACACTTTTATCTTCGAAGTCACTTATCCATCTCCTGCCTCAGTTATTCTGCTACTGAGTCCTTCTAAAGTTTTGTTAATTTCAGTTATTGTGTTGTTCATCATTGTTTGTTTGCTCTTTAGTTCTTCTAGGTCCTTGTTAAATGTTTCTTGTATTTTCTCCATTTTATTTCCAAGATTTTGGATCATCTTTACTATCATTACTCTGAATTATTTTTCAGATAGACTGCCTATTTCCTCTTCATTTGTTTAGTCTGGGGTTTTTTACCTTGCTCATCATCTGCTGTGTGTTTCTCTGTCTTCTCATTTTCCTTAACTTACTGTGTTTGGGGTCTCCTTTTCACAGGCTGCACGTTCATAGTTCCCTTTGTTTTTGGTGTCTGCCCCCAGTGGCTATGGTTGGTTCAGTGGGTTGTGTAGGCTTCCTGGTCGAGGGGACTGGTGCCTGTGTTCTGGTAGATGAGGCTGGATCTTGTCTTTATGGTGGGCAGGACTGCATCCGGTGATGTGTTTTGGGGTGTCTGTGACCTTTTTATGATTTTAGGCTGCCTCTCAGTTAATGGGTGGAGTTGTGTTCCTGTCTTGCTAGTTGTTTGGCATGGGGTGTCCAGCACTGTATCTTGCTGGTCATTGAGTGGAGCTGGGTCTTAGCATTGAGATGGAGATCTTTCAGAGAGCTTCCACCATTTGATATTATGTGGAGCTGGGATGTCTCTGGTGGACAAATGTCCTGAACTCGGCTCTCTGACTTCAGAGGCACAGACCTGACACCTGGCTGGATCCTGTCAGGCTCAGAAGAAAAGGGAGAAAAAGAAGAAAGAATAAAATAAAATAAAGTAAAATAAAATAAAGTTATTAAAATTATTTTTAATTTTTAAAAATCTAAAAATTTTAAAATAATAAAAAAAGAAAAAAAAAAGAAAGAAAGAAGAGAGCAACCAAACCAAAAAACAAATCCACCAATGATAACAAGTGCTAAAACTATACTAAGAGAAGAAAAAAAAAAACAGACAGACAGAACCCTAGGACAAATGGTAAAACAAATCTGTACAGAAAAAATCACACAAAGAGGCATACACATACCCACTCACAAAAAGAGAAAAAGGAAATAAATATATATATCTATATATTAAAAAAAGAAGAGAGCAACCAAATCAATAAACAAATCTACCAGTGATAATAAACTCTAATTACTAAACTAAGATAAACATAAAACCAGAAACAAATTAGATGCAGAAAGCAAACCCCACATCTACAGTTGCTCACAAAGTCCACCACCTCAATTTTGGGATGATTCGTTGTCTATTCAGGTATTCCAGAGATGCAGGACACATGAAGTTGATTGTGGATATTTAATCCACTGCTCTTGAGGCTGCTGGGACAGATTTCCATTTCTCTTCTTTGTTCACACAGCTCCTGGGTTTCAGTTTTGGATTTGGACACACCTCTGCATGTAGGTCGCCCTCTGGTGTCTGTTCTTCACTCAGATCGGATGGGGTTAAAGTAGCAGCTGATTAGGGGACTCTGGCTCACTCAAGCCAGGCGGAGGGAGGGGTATGGAATGCGGGGCAAGCCTGCTGTGGCAGAGGCCGGTGTGACATTGCAACAGCCTGAGGCGAGCCGTGTGTTCTCCCAGGGAAGTTGTGCCTGGATCATGGGACCCTGGCAATGGCGGGCTGCACAGGCTCCTGGGAGGGGAGGTGTGGATAGTGACCTGTGCTTGCTCACAGGCTTCTTGGTGGCGGCAGCAGCAGCCTTAGCATCTCATGCCCGTCTCTGGTGTCCACACTGATAGCTGCAGCTTGTGCCTGTCTCTGGAGCTCATTTAGGTGGAGCTCTGAATCCCCTCTCCTTGCACACCCTGAAACAATGGTCTGTTGCCTCTTAGGCAGGTCCAGACATTTTCCCGACTCCCTTCCGGCCAGTTGTGGTGCACTAACTCCCTTCAGGCTGTGTTCATGTTCATGCAGCCAACCCCAGTCCTCTCCCTGGGATCTGACCTCTGAAGCCAGAGCCTCAGCTCCCAGCCCCCACCTGCCCCAGTGGGTGAGCAGACAAGCAGCTCAGGCTGGTGAGTGCTGGTCGGCACTGATCCTTTCTGTGGGATTCTCTCTTCTTTGCCCTCTGCACCCCTATTGCTGTGCTCTCATCTGTGGCTCCAAAGTTTCCCTCCCGCCACCCCCCGTCTCCACCAGTGAAGGGGTTTTCTAGTGTGTGGAAACTTTCCCTCCTTCACAGCTCTTTCTTAGAGGTGCAGGTCCTTTCCCTATTCTTTTGTCTCTGTTTTTTCTTTTTTTTTTATTGCCCTACCCAGGTACATGGGGAGTTTCTTGCCTTTTGGGAAGTCTGAGGTCTTCTGCCAGCATTCAGTAGGTGTTCTGTAGGAGTTGTTCCACGTGTAGGTGTATTTCTGTTGTATTTGTGGTGAGGAAGGTGGTCTGCACCTCTTACTCCTCTGCCATCTTGAAGGTCTCTCTTGCCAAAGTTTTGAATGGAAAATTAGCAAAACTAATATTCTGTTGTACAGATAGAATATTAGCACATAAAAATATACTCAACATCATTAATACTTGAGGAAATGCAAATTAAACCACAATGAAATATCACTACTTATCCAATATAATTGTTAAATTTTAAAAAGATGCTATAGCAAATACTACCATAGATGTGAAGTAACTGCTGGTAGGAATATATAATGATATAACTATTTTGGAAAATTGTTTGGAAGTTTTTCAAAAAGTTAAATATATATCCATCATATGACCCAACCATTACAATCTTGGGCAATTAGCAAAAGGAAATGAAACCATATGTGCATAACTTGTACATGAAATTTCATAGTAGCTTTATTTTTAGTAGCCACAATATGAAGAGAAAAAGTGTTTGAGGGTAAAGGATGAACAAACTACATACTATTCTACATAAGAGAATACTATTCATTCTTAAAAATACATGAACTGCTGATAAAACATGGATGAACTTCAAAATAATGACACTGTGTTAAAGAAGCCAGATAATCAATCAATATTATAGGAATCAATTTATATAAATTCTAGAATTACAAAGTTTATTAATATAGACAGAAAGGAGTAGTTGCTCAAGGATGAGGGATGAAAGGAGTGAAGGAAGCATGAACAATTATTTAGGAGTATTGGATGTCTTGATTATTTTGACTGTGATAGTGACTTCATGGGTATTTGCAAACATCAAAATTCACTAAATTGTATACATTAAATACATTTAGTTTATTGTACAGCAATTACACATTAGTAAAGCTGTAAGTTATTTAGCCTTATTGAGGCCTTCTTATGCCACCATGTGTAAAATTCCACTTACCTTCTTGACATTTCTCGTCCCCTTTTAAAATTTTGTTTATTTATTATTACCTTCATATTTATTGCTAACTAAAAACATCTAATTTATTCTTTTAATTTGCTTACAAGTAGGCATATATTTTTATCATTTTAAACACTGCTTTATTTCTACTGACTAGAAAATTCCTCTACCATAGTAAGTGCAAACTGAATATTTGTTGAATAAATAAATAAATGATTGAATGAAAGAGTAGGAGAAATTGATGGTATTAATTAGTATGACTCAATGGGGTCAATAGATGGTTGGAGCTGGGTTACTAGGAGAATTGCAAAGGAAAACTAAAAGGAAGTGCCACAAAGATATATGCTTGTGTTGAATTATTGGAGACATTATGTTTACTGGCAATGATATGTCTAAATTTGGACCACTGGGTCAAGTTACTAGGTAAGGTGGGGGAAGCAATATTTGAAGGGGAAACAATGAAGAAATTAAGACCCCAGAGGTTTGGAAATATATTTATTGTTATTGATGTCAAATGTAAGGTAAATTTAGTTGGAAAGAATTATAGTATGCCAAGAGCCAGTGAATTTAAAGGAATGAAGTAAACTCTGTGATGACAATAAGTAGGTACATCAGTGGGTAAACTGATATGAGATTCAAAGTTTCCTGTTTTTAGGAAGAAGAAACATCTGCAAGCAAAATGTAGCTGTTACAAGCAATCTACTCACATTTTAGATAGTGAGAAAAGAAATAGTCACATACTGGGAAAGTTGCAAGGGAAATGATAGTTCTAAGGAGACAAGCCAGAACACAGTTAAAGGGAGAAAGCCAAGGGATCATTCTGAAAAGAGATTAAGGGTATAGGAGATTTGGTTGATGACTGACTTTGAAGACAATATACATTCTGCTCAAATTTAAGGGAAACTTATTAGAAAAACTGAAGGGGCAACATGATCTAACAGATTCTACAACCCCATGAAAGCCATCACTATAGGAGAAGCCTGTCCAGCAGAAGCTGTGGCCTTCAGTAGAGGAATGAGGCCAAGGTCTCATTCCTGCACGGTCATAACCAGGGGATTACATACCCTGACCTCTCCTTTTCACACACTCTGATTTTCAGATGGTAGCTCCTTATGACAAAATCTAAACAGAAACTAGAGAGCAAGAGATCGTGGTTCCTGAACTACATTGAGGTCAACCTCCTGAGACAGAAAACAGAGTGCAGAAAGGCAGAGAGTGAATTTGGAGGAGCAAGTGATGCCTTTCTTATACAGAATCTTTCTATGTTCTTCAGTCATATGGCTGAACTTTTAAAAGTTCACTCTTCCCAAATTGTTTTATAAATCAATAGAGTTTACTTTAAAAAATTATATGTGTATTTCATTTGGATAACCCAATATATTTGTCCAAAAATTTTTTAGGAAAGGATTAATTTTCCTGATTTGTTAATTAGACTTGGAAAAATAAGAGCAAAAAATAGTATTTACCTTACTAAAGACATTCTATGAAGTTATAGTAACACAAATATTTTGGTACTACTTAAGAACACATGGTAGATGCCACAGTATTAGGTTAGAGAACACAGAGATAGACCATGTGTATGTGAAAACTTGATATATGATAAATTTGGGTTGTCTAATAAATGAGGAAGAGAAGGAATATATTTTACTCAATGCTAAAAAAAATTGCTCACCCCATGTGGAAAAATTAATATTAACCTTGATAATCTTTCAGCTTCTACTGAGGTTGCAGAAAGCCTGAAAATGGTGTTACCCTCACATTTACAATGCACAAAACACAACTCTTCTTAAATGCATCAGAAAGCTGGGATTACAGGAAAACTAACCTGAAACTTGAAAGACAGGTGACTACAGAGGAGAGATGATATGAGTATTGCTTGGGGCAGTTGTTGAAATCCAGACAGCATGGAAATCAGTAAAAAGAATTCAGCTAAAATTTGTAATAAATTTTTAAAAGCCAAGTGTAGACTAGACTGACAGTATAGAAGTCCTGGAAGTCACAGACACAGAGGGAATTGATGCTTATTTGTGGTTTCTACACCACAAACTCTACCTGGTTTTTCACAAGAAAGACTGGGAGTTGAATGGGAGTCTGAGAAAGTCTCCAACATGGTTACTCCCAGGGAAGCAAACAGCAGCTGTATAAGGCATTACGCATTTGGGCTCTCTCCTATATTCCCTATGGAACAAAAGCCTTAAGCTACTTGTGGAAGGGCAGCAAACCCATTACCCATAGGGCACAAGTGAGACCCAGTGGAATGTGGTCAGGTTCTAGGCCCAGAACATTAGAGATCTCCTGTAGCAGGGGTAGGGGAAGTCACTTAGAGAGCCCCACCACCGATATCCAGGATCAGACCTCCAACAGAATGCTGAAGGTGAAACATGGCAACAGAGAATGCATCCTCTCCTTGCACTCCATTCCAAATCCAGGCTAACAAGTATAAAGTAACATGTACCAGCAGTTTATTGTTGGGGAAGTTAAAGAGGAAAGAGATGTTCTCTGAGGAGCAATTATCAATATAAAAAGAAGACCTGAAGCTGAGGGGAGAGAAAACATTAAGAACAATTCACTGCAAGCCGGCCTCTAAACACATTACAAGGGAACTCTAGAAATATTTAAAGCCTGTGGTGCTCTGAGTATTGTAATAGCAACAACAAAATCTATATGCTGCTCAAATCCTAACTTAATTAACTAAACCCTCAAACTGGCAATACTTATAAATGTGAATAAGGCCAACAAGTGGGATATGACAGCACAGGAATTTTTATACATACTGGTAGACATATAAACATTTGTGTCCATGTAACCCTGTGGTCTACCTCTGAGAAAAAGTCTCACCAAGGTCCATAAAAGGATATTCATTAATTGTAGTAATAGAGAGTTGAGGAAAACTGGTTTCCATCACTAGGGCAATTAATAAGGAAAGTGGGTTCATTTACCCCATGAAATAATATGCAGTTGTTCAATGCAAAATATAATGTACCTATAAAGATTGGTATCCAAATATTAAAAGTATAGTGCTGAGAGATAAAGAAAAAGACATCCATAGCACAATGTCATTTTTAAATAAAAATACATGCACAAAAACTAATTCAGTATAAAAACTAAATATTTAACAAGGACATGTATCAGTAAAAGGATACCCACAAAAGCCATGAGAACAGATGATCAAATAGGAGCATGGAGATAGGACACAATGAATAAAGTGAATAAACAGATAAATATACAAGTAAAATAGGAGTGAGCCTTTATGAAGACTGATGTCAATTCATTTCTATGAATACAGAAGAAAAATTAATTTGAATTTTTCACCTTGAGTTAAACAATCAAATAAAATAAAACCTACAGTGGTCACTAAATATATTGGGTTTTCTAGTTTAATTACAGAAAAATATTTAGAAGCACCTAGGTCATCGTGTGTGTGTGTGTGTGTGTGTGTGTGTGTGGTTTAAAGGAGAGATATCATTCATTTACTTTTTTTTACCTTAATTAATTGATGTCTAATTTCATTTATTTAGCTCAAGGACATTTAAATAGATGGTATTTCTCAACTATGATACAAATTCAACTTTAACAGGATTCATGTTGAAAAAGAAGAAATAATAAGAAAACAGAAATAGTGTTTTCAAAATTTTTCCTGACTCTGAGAAACTCTAGAGAGTGAATCACAATCTTTCTCTCTCATTGAAATCAGTAAAGTGACAAATCTGATTAGTGTTACAATAAAAGTTTAAATAGTATAAATGAAATTCATAAAAAAGATCTTCCTTTGGAGGCACTCTTGGAAAGTTTCATAGAATCTCCCAGCTTGCTGATAGGCTTAATTGTACAAAGTAGTAACATTTGGAACTGGGCAGTCCTAGATAATAGACAATTTTTATTCACAAATCAGATTGCAGAAGAATGTTGTTCCCCAAATAAAAAGCAGCACTTACTACCATTATCCAAATATTGGATCATGAATGTCTGCACATGCCAAACAAAGCTCCAGAATAATTACTTTGAATTTTTGTTGAAGAAAAAAAGATGACTCTTTCCTGCCTAATTTCTGTTATACCATCAGCAAATCATCTATTATCATATAAGACTAAATCCCTTTCATTGGTTCCCCAATAGTCACTTGTACTAGTTTAAATTAAAATTAGTTAAAATTAAATAAAATTTAAAAGTCAATTCCCCAGTCACATTAGAAACATTTCAAATGCTCAGTAGCTCTATGTGGCTAGTCTATCATACTGACAGTGCAACTTTAGAGCATTTCCATCACCACAGAAACAGAATTGGTGTAAAGAATATACAGTATTATATTTTATATTGTTGTTGGTTGCTAAAATAAGATAGAACAACCTACTTATTTCAAAAGACATCTGTCATGCTAATAATGTAAAGGAGTATTCTCCGAACCTGTAGTCTATAAATTTTAGTGCCATTGCTAGAGGCATCCAAAACAAAGGTGGGTTATATAGATGTAAATAGCCCGTGAAATTCAATGAAAGAAAACTAATCAAAGGAAGATAAAATATTCTCAAGAGGTATAAGCACACAGAAGCTTGTCTTATGACATAAAAAAATATATAAGTGGTCTTGTTTTATGACATAAAGTATATATATGTGGTCTCTATCTTTATGTGTTCCAACCAAAATCTTCAAATATATTTCCTATAAAGAGACACAGTATACAAATCTATTGATACATAACACTAAAAACAGATAAAACTTCCTATAACAAGAACGTTTTTAAAACAAAATTTAAAAGTAGCATTGTCAAAGACTTTTCACACCTTGATGAAAGTTTTAACATTATTAATTCTCTAATGTATTTTCCAGTGAGTTGGTATGATTAATGTATTAGCAATAATACCATGCAAAATAGGAAAAAGAAACAACACAAGATGAAACTAGCCTGACAAGAGAACAACATAAGGTCTTATAATTAGTAGGACACACAGGATGTTATCTCAGTAAATATAAAAACACTATTAAAGGTAAAAAATAATTTCTATTCTAGAATCCTCAAAATAAATGTTAATATTGATATATCAAGTTACTAGAAAAAATCCAAACTCCCTCCTAGGAAATCAGTTATCATTGTCTTTCAGTCTTCTGAAACATTAAATATTCTATAACATGTTTGCATTTTGTGCTTAGTTTTCAGCTCTAAAAGAATAGGTCACTGTAAAAGTGTGGGCTTGACTCTGGCAAGGAATTTTATTTTGACATGAATTTTATTTTGACATGCAATAGAGAGTAGATTGGAGAGCTTTCCTAAAGATAATTTTTGACCAAGTGAGAAGTGCATCTAAATTAGCCATAATAATTATAATGTTAAAATTACTAGAGATTCAAGTATCCAATCCCATTTCAGGGTGGTTGGCTTAGTCCAGAGGTAAATTCTATCCTTGCCCAGGTCCAGACAACTGTCTCACAAGTGAAACTAAATAAAAAAGATATGGATGTGGCACATATATACAATGGAATATTACTCAGCCATAAAAAGGATCGAAACTGAGTTATTTGTAGTGAGGTGGATGGACCTAGAGACTGTCATACAGAGTGAAGTAAGTCAGAAAGAGAAAAACAAATACCATATTCTAACACATATATATGGAATCTAAAAAAAAAGAAAAAAATAGAAAATGGTCAGAAGAACCTAGGGGCAAGATGCGAATAAAGATGCAGATCTACTAGAGAATGCTCTTGAGGATACAGGGAGGGGGAAGGGTAAGCTGGGACAAAGTGAGAGAGTGGCATGGACATATATACACTACCAAATGTAAAATAGATAGCTAGTGGGAAGCAGCCGCATAGCGCAGGGAGATCAGCTCGGTGATTTGTGACTGCCTGGAGGGGTGGGATAGGGAGAGTGGCAGGGAGGGAGATGCAAGAGGGAAGAGATATGGGGGCATATGTATATGTATAACTGATTCACTTTGTTATAAAGCAGAAACTGACACACCATTGTAAAGCAATTATACGCTAATAAAGATGTTAAAAAAGAAAAAAATTTAAAAAGAAAGAAAAGGTATGGTCAGTTCAGCCATATTCTCACTGATATTAAGAAAATAGATCCACAATGAGCTGCCTACTAATTAATTATATCCAATTTATAAGTGTAATCCTTAAATATCTATTTTAGTCACCCAATATAAAAATGTTATTATATTAATATTTTCATGGCAAATTTATATCCTTCACAAGAGAAACAAAGGAGATAAATTTTATGTGCAGAGATATGCACTTGCAAAAAATACAATTCATATACTGTATACATCTGTATTCCGATATTGTAAAAGAGAGCAATTATGCAGTGCAAAATTTGTGGGAATGTACATATAGCATTCCCCTTACAGTTTTCTTCTCTTCCCTTCCCTCTCACTGGTACCCATGGCCAATGCTCTTCATTATGAGCAGCCAGCTAACTCATAAAGAAAAGCAAGTAACTAGAAATTAGTCATAATTGAATAATATATTGATAAACACATTGTATAAACTATTACCAGGTCAAAATATATAAATAAGGACGGGTTTTCTATTGCTAAAGGAAAGAATTTAAGTCCCTGGAATCAGAAATACCCATAGGAATCTGGATATTTCCCAACTTGTCTCCAGTGAATTTTATTCCACTTGATATTTCACAAATTTACATTTAAGAATAAAACAAAATTTGGAATTACTTCATGTAATACCCTACTTGGTATTACATAATGCATAATAACATATCAAGGACTTTTTTAAGACTTTCAATACTTGGAGTAAAACATTGTAAAATTTGTTTATCAACATTTTAATTCATAACATTTCTGAAGAACACATTTTGGAAAACACTTTGTTTGCTTAAATGATTTAATTTTTAAATGAGGAGTTCAAATTACAAAGAATAGGATTATTGAATTCTCCAAAACACAACAAAATCTGTTAACAAAGAAAAGTTTTAAGAAAAAATATCACCTTAGCAGAGCTGTGTCTCAGAAAGGGAAGCTACATATATAAACAAAGTTGATAAGGTTTTGGAGTCTGAGCTCAAGTGGTTTACCATGCATTTTTCAAGGCAAAATCAGATTGAAATTAGGCAAAAGTTATGATATAACAGTTTAGAATTAGAAGTCTCAGGGTCTTGATGTGAATGGAAAAATACTTCTGTTTTATACATTAGCTGCGTGCCCAGATGACTAGAATATTGATCTGTAGGGATTTCCTTTATCACACATTGAAATTATTTATTGTCTTATAGCTTCAATTCTCTGTGGCAGAATTTTCCTGAAACAACTAAGGAATACTGACTTAAGTAGTCCACAGTCATATTTAAGTCACATTGACAGGTATAGTCTTGATTCTCAGTCCCCCATCATAGTCATTCTTCAGTGAGTATGAAGATAGGTCATTATCAACCGGGGAAGTGATCATTCCAGATCTCCCCCCACTCTTTGAATAGTCATGATTGTATACCAGATTTTTGGTGGCAGTTATTTGATCTACTTCATATGTCAGGGTTATGTGATATTTTAGATGAAGACCACTTATTATTTATTTATTTATTTATATTGACATATAGTTGATTTACAATGTTGTGTTAATTTCTGCCATACAGCAAAGTGATCCAGTTATACATACATATATATATGTATATATATATATACATACTTTCTCATATTCTTTTTCATTATGGTTTATCACAGGATATTGAATATACTTCCCTCTGCTACACAGTGAGACCTTGTTTTTTATCCACCCTATATATAATAGTTTGCATCTACTAATTAAAAATTCCCACTCCATCCCTCCCCCACCCACCCCTTGGCAACCACAAGTCTGTTCTCTACATCTGTGAGTCTGTTTCTGTTTCATAGTTAAGTTCATTTGTGCCATATTTAAGATTCCACATATAAGTGATATCATATAGTATTTGTCTTTCTCTGTCTGACTTAGTTCACTTAGTATGATAATCTCTAGGTCCATCTATGTTGCTGTAAATGGCATTATTTCATTCTCTTTTTATGGCTTAGTAGTTTTCCATTGTATGTATGTACCACATCTTCTTTATCCATTCATCTGTCGATGGACATTCAGGTAGCTTCCATATCTTGGCTATTGTGAATAGTGCTGCTATGAATATAAGGGTGAATGTATCTTTTTGAATTATAGTTTTGTCTGGATATGTGCCCAGGAGTGAGACTGCTGGATCATATGGCAACTCTATTTTCAGTTTTGTGAGGAACCTCCATACTTTTCTCCATAGTGGTTGCACCAATTTACACTCCCACCAACAGTGTACGAGGGTTCCCTTTTTTCCACAACCTCTCCAGAATTTATTGTTTGTAGATTTTTTGATGATGGCCATTCTGACTGGTGTGAGGTTGTACCTCAATGTAGTTTTGATTTGCATTTCTCTAATAATTAGTGATATTGAGCATCTTTTCATGTGCCTAATTTCATAATTTCTTCTTTTTTTTCTGAATCTTGTTAATAATATTAAGATCTGAGAGAGTTCAGTGGGTGTTTAAATGAAACATTCTCCTAAAATGATAGATATACCTTTCGCAAAGACAATATCCTATCTACTTCTGCTCGCCCTTATTTCTGCCCATTATTGTTAACTTTTTTTTAGTGAGAAGTTATAACACCTTAATGACATTCTAGCCCCTGTAAATATATAAACTATTGCATATAAGATTTTTTCCATGTCTCATGATTCTTCCATAACATTATATGAGGAGATTTAAGTATAGAAAAAAAGCCATCTAGAATTTCTGAGTTAGCAATCTCAGTGAGAACCCAGTTTTTATCCTTGATTTAAGTTATCTAGCAATCTCTCAATCTCTCTCTCTCCCTTTCTCTCAATAAAAAGAAAAATATTGAGCCTAAATGAACTATGAGTGACATCACAGTATCAGTAGCTATTTTTCAGACCAGCAGTAGTTTACCAAGTAATAGGTACATACTTAATTTGCATTTAGTATCGAACAGGTTTTTGTGCCACAAATCTAATACTAGCTGTTGGAGGCTACACAATAACCTGTTTTCAGCCCAAATCCCCCTACAAAGGCTGATCTATTTTATTGTATAGTTTTGGTATCATTCTGAGATAGTTAGGAGCCTAGTTAGGTAGGCAAAATATAAAAAGGAGAGGTAATCAGATAGATGAAGGATAAGATCTGAAGAAAAGAATTGGAAAACTTAAGTACTAGACATTAAGACTTCTATGTAAGATTGTTATTAAACCTATGTCATCTTTTTCTGTTTCCTTTCTTAGCCTTACCTGTAAGAAAGTTTGATTACAGAGACAGCTTCCTACAAACGACCCCTGAATATTGTTTCATTGTTTTTCTTGTCATAAAAATGATACGAAAATGGTTTTAGATTTTTGGTTGCCTGGTACTTTTCTTGCTATATTACATATAAAAAATCAAATAGTAGTTGAGTCCAATTACTTATGAAACTTTTTAAAACAATTGATTAGTTCTAGAAGGAGTTGATTGGAACTCAGAAAAAAAAATGTGTGCAAACCAATACTATTTGAATTAATATTTAATCAAATCATTAAAAAAATTGAAATGGATGCTTAGACTCATACCAAGGATTGACTAAACAGATAAAAGAAAATTTTAAGTATAGAGACTTTATAAATATTATGGTTAATTTTTTTTTTTTTTTTTGCGATACGCGGGCCTCTCATTGTTGTGGCCTCTCCCGTTGCGGAGCACAGGCTCCGGACGCGCAGGCTCAGCGGCCATGGCTCACGGGCCCAGCCGCTCCGTGGTATGTGGGATATTCCCAGACCGGGGCACAAACCCGTGTCCCCTGCATCGGCAGGCGGACTCTCAACCACTGCGCCACCAGGGAAGCCCTATGGTTAAAATTAAAAAAAAAAATTGCTAACGGCAAAGGGAAAATAAAAGAATAACAGTATGGCAATTAAAGCATGAAGTTTCTGACTACCATTATGTAGATTTTGTTTGGTAGATCTTAAGTGGGATCTGCCCATGTAATGCAATTGTTCTCTTGATACAAAGTTCCTGTCAAGCCCTGTCTCTTTCTATGCCAGTTACCTATTTATTGTCTCTCAGCTCCAAATTCGCTTTTCATTTCCTACTTTGTGAAGAAGGGTCTGGGTACTTTAAATATTTTTCCTTTGCCAGCTGTCATAATGTTAAGCATTGTCAGTAGAGGTTATTAGAGGGACATAGCAAGAAGGTTTTCCTTCCTCTTTCCAGTCACTCACTTGGCTGGCCTCTGCAGCACACAGATTCCCTACTATCCAATTCCTGCTGTGTGGGTGGCTTCTCCAGCATCCAGCACCTTCAGTGCATGACACGCAGCAGTACCTAGAGACCAGTGGATTCCCCCAGGACAACCTCCTCCCAAGGTAGTCTTGTAGCAGAGTACCTCTAGCTTTCTCTATGTCCTAAGAGTGGATTTACAGCACTTGATTTCTAGCAAGTTCAGCCATCAAGCATCACAGCAATATCTTTGCCCCTCAGAGAGCCACCACCTTGCCTTCTCCAATATTTTCTGGATCTGAGCTTTTTTCTATTTTCCATATAGTTATTTTTACTTTATCAACCAGTTCCATATTACTCCAATCCCCTGTAATGGTTAATAATTCTTTTTATTGACCTTTCCCTGTTCAAATTACTCTGTGGTTTCTTTCTCCTGACCAAACTCTGACTGATATACCATCTAAAGCTATCTATTTATGGAGGATTTTTAAGACTCTTAGTTTTACATTTCCTGATATAATGGCAACCCATGTCTTATATCTTTTTAGCTAGGACACATTTAGCCATGGATCAATACTCTGAAGATTGAGTTCAGCTTTAGTGTTCAAAAGTATTTAATAGAGTGTTTTCCAACATGATTCTAAGACATATTCTCCCTCTGGTATATTTTCCAGGAGATGATTTCTTTAGTCTGAGGCCATTTAGAGCATACTGCAAGAATGTGAGGAAAGGAAGCTTATACCCCTCGATGATAAGACTGGATATATTGCATAAAAGTCTTGCATAATTTGTGATGCATTCCTTAGGTAAATTAGGGTTCAAAATCAAGAGTGAAATATCCAAGCCCATAGGTGACCTGCACTAAACTTGATAGTGAAAGTCACGAGCCCTGGAGAGTGTGGGTCTCCTGTACATGAGGGTAGAGGCAACACTCTTGTCTAAAGAAGCCCAAGTGTCTGCTAACTTTGCTAATATAGTTTAAAAATGTCATTGGTCCTCTTTCCTTTTCCTAAGTATTAAGAATGATAGGGCCAATGATGTGTCTTAGTAAGTGATCAGACTTTTCAAATTTCCCTATTAAAAAATCCCAGTAAAATGACTGTCTCTATCACTGGAGGTGTAGATTGGAACTACCCAGCCAGACACAAAATCAAGTCAAATTTTTGCTTCAGTCAGAGCCATAGTTCTCTGGAAAATTTTCATCTTCCTAAAGATAAGCAAAAAGAAAGCATATTTTCAAAACCCATAGCAGGTAGTTGGTTGTATGAAATCTATTCAGAGATGTTCAAGGGACACTGAGGTTTGTATTATTGTCCAAGTTCCACCTTCATAATTTTGCCAGGTTGATCATTGTGATAGATGAGACATGTACTGGAGGCATTCAGAAATATTTAGTACAATGTGTTCACCAATATCGATCGGGTATAGTGGCGAAGTTTTGAAAGTTTGCATTTGAAGTCTCTGTCCCCACCAAGCAGCTCTCATGTTGTACTATAAATTATCCTGATGAATTTATAGTTAGATTTTTTTTTTTGTTAAGTTTTTACAGACTCCAGAGCAGATCGGTGACATGCTATTATAGCTTCTTTTCACATCTCCAATGATTTGACTTCTTGGAGTATTAAAGGGGCCAGGATCTCAGTGAGGGCATAATGCTCAGCTAAGGCATTTCCTATAGCTTCCATATTATCTCCTTTTCAATGAGATTCTATATGAGAGCCCTTGAAAGTTCTTTAAATTAGAGACCATTTTCAGTTGGTCAAAACCTTGATTGTTTCCACACTGACTACTCCAAAACTATACCTGGTACCAGGTATAGGTTAAAAATCTCTCACAAGTTAAGCAATATCTGGTAAATGTAATATCTGGAAATTTTAGTAAGTTCTGGTATCTGAGCTGACTTCACCTCTAGTCAAAGATCAATTTATAGTAAGGGAGAGCTGTTATGGTATATTCTGCTTAATATCTTCTTATTTCAGTTTTAAGTTATGATCCATCAAAAAACAAGATGGAGTCTGGATTTTAGTTCACAACGGAGAGAATAAACAGTCATGGATTTACCCTTCTTTTGGAGAATGGAATGATAGCAGGATACAGTTTATACAAATAAATAGAAATATTTGAGGGGAAAACTAACAAAATTTCATAGGAGGTAAACCCATTTTTTAATAAATGTTCTCTATTTTCAGTAAGTAACAAGCACTGACAGCATGAAAGACTGTCACGTTTAAAGATTTTAAAGTCAAGTATGGAGAAGACTTCCCTAGTTCAGTTGCTGTTACAATTTCTCTTAGAAAATATGGGTAGGTCTCTGTCACAAGGTTTGTGGTACACCTTTAATAAGAAATTGGTCTTTGATTATTCCTATGAGTTTGATTCTAAATTCCAAGAACTTGCTGATATTACTCATGTACAGATAGATTTATAGGTTCATGATAATTAAGAAGGCACAGAGTATGGAGCTCTTAAAGACTGTATTTAAATGACAAATTTTTTTCAGGTTTAGATACCCAGGGAAGTTTCAGTCATAAGGTAATATAAAAGTTGAGATTCTCATACTAAGTGAAGTAAGTCAGACAGAGAAAGACAAATACCATATGACATCACATATGTGGAATCTAAAATATGACACAGATGAATTTATTGAAGAAACAGAAACAGGCTCAGAGACATAGAAAACTAATTTATGGTTACCAAAGGGGAAAGACGGTGGGGGAGGGATAAATTAGGAGTTTGTGATTAGCAGATACAAACTACTGTATATAAAATAGATAAACAACAAGGTTCCACTGTATAGCAGAAGGAATTATATTCAATATCCTATAATAAGCTACAATGGAAAAGAATCTGAAAAATGATAGGTATATATACGTATAACTGAATCACTTTGCTGTACACCAGAAACTAAAACTACATTGTAAATCAACTATACTTCAATTTTTTAAAAAGTTGAGGTTCTGTTGCCAAAAATACATAGTGGTACTCAGAAAAAACTATCATTTGTCTCTTGGGAGTGTTCACAGCCTTGGGACAAATCATGTCCAAAAAAATCAACTTTGTTCTCACAAAATTATAACTTTTCCTCGTTGTTTTTATGGCCTAAAAGAGTATGTATATTGATGGAGTCAGTTTATTACTAATATTCCTTATGTATATAGATGCAAAAATTCTCAAAAAATATAAACAAACAGGATTTCCGCCTTACATTCTGACATTAATGGGATTTCAAAGTTGTCACTCCTGTACTCATGATGAGAAAAAGTTGAACAAACAGAAAATTAACAACCCTTCTTAGATCCATCAGGGAACTGAGGTCACTGTAAAACCATTGTCCTGAAAACCAGACAGGCAGGCAGATATAGAGAATCACAGTTTATCAAGAACAAAACCTGCAGAAGCCATAAATGACTAAGAACACTTAAAGTAACTGACAAATAACTAGAGGCTGAGTGTGGACTAGCTTGAGTTAAAAATTCCTGAGGACTCTGTTTTAGTGTGGGGGGGGAGGTGTTCTGTGAGTTTTACCGCTAAGAATCCCACCAGGTTCTCACAGTGAAGAATGCAGAAATAGACCCTCAATCTCTGCAATAGATACAAACCAATTTTTTGAATTTATAGCAATTTTTTGGTAAAAATTTTATGAACTTGTAGCAATTTCTATGACAGTGTTTTTGATTTGTAGCAAAAGTTGAAAAAGAAAAGAAAATTTCCAAGACCTGTGAGACAATTATAAAAGATATATGTATGAGTTATGAGAGGATTAAAAGAGAAATAAGAAAGGAGAAGAAGAAAATATTTGAAGTAATAATGGCTGAGAATTGTCTAAAATTCATCAGGGACACCAAAAACCACACATCCAGGAAATTCAGACATAACAAAGAAGGACAAAGACCAAAAAACGTACACCTACACCTATCATACTTAAATGACAGAAAACCAAAGGCAAAGAGAAAATCTTGAAAGAAATCAGAGGGAAATGGAGATTTACCAAAATAGAGGAACAATGATAAGAATTATATTAGACTTTTTTTTTCAGAAATCATGCAAGCAAGAAAGGCATAGAATGAAATACTTAAAGTGTTAAAATAAACACAGACACACACACACACAAACACACACATAACTAAATACAAAACACCAACCTAGAATGCTGTGTCCAGCACAATAATCTTAAAAAGTGAATGAGAAATAAAGACTTTGTCAGAAAACCAAAAACTGAAGTTTGCCACCTGTAGACCTGCCTGGCAAGATATGTTAAAAGTTCTTCAGAGAGAAGGAAAAATTTATTCACTTCAAAAGCTCCCCAAACTGGAATTAAATTATGAAATTTTTGTCATTGTGAAATTAGCCATTTAGAGTAATAATTTAATGATTGACAATTATAGTATAAATGGGCTGGCCTGGAGAGGTCACAGAGTTATTTTAAACTAAGACTAACCCATGAGAGTTTAACAAAGGTCATAGACAGTAAATTTCCTTTCCAGCTTCTGGAATGTCAGCCCGGGTTTACATGAAGTCCCACTCTCAGCTTCTCATCTTAGAATCTCTGCCATCATCACCAACTTCAAACTGTCGATTCCCAAATATACCCCTCTTACTGGTCTCTTAGTTTCTTCACTGCTAATTCCCACATCTCAAGCCACTTGTGTTGTTAAAGGTGTCTTCAGTTTAGAGGCGTTCACATTACCAGAGTCTTATCAGGTGGGGATTATGGCTTGCATCTTGTCCTGCAAAGAAAGGAGTATATTCTTGGTCTTCCAAAGTGGGATTTCTAAATTTGTTTTCCTATACATATGTTATTATATAATATTATACAGATCCATACAACTGTAACTGGTGAGTGTTGTGTCAGTCACACAGGAGGAGTGGCTTTTGCATGTAACCAGGAATCTTAACATCGTGTATTACATTCTTGCTCAGATGAATGCTGAGTTCTAACTAAAGTGAACTTAATTTGGGTACTCACCTGTGGCTATGCATCTGACAGCCAACTTTCTAAATATTTGAAGAAGTAAAAGTAGAATGAATCAAAATCACATATACAGAGACCTGATATATAAATGTCATTGCAAATGCATCAAGAATTTTTATCCAGGAAAAATGAGTATTTAGAATAAAATCTATTATTCATGTCAAATGGGATGACACTTTCAGTCATTCAAGAACACAGTTAAGTATTGAGTTTATAAATGACAGGAACTAACCTTTTAGATAAGAAGATGAAAATGAAAATTTTGTTGTTGCACACGAGCAGAGTGCAGTATATTTTGGAAGGCAGACACATAAACCATCAATCATTATACTATATCATAAGGAGACTTTCTATAGCGTGTAGCATAATGATAACTCAATAGGAGTATCAGCTAAACAAATGAACTCAGTCTTTTATTTGGGGGGAAGTTGGGAAAGGATGAAGGGTATATGGTGTCATTATCCTTTCACAGAGAAAGTAATTTTTACTAAATTGTGGCTTAAATGGTGTGTAAAATGTCCACAGGCTAAGACTATTCTCTGAAAAAGTACCAAGGAGAGTAAGCCCAGGGAATGTTTAAGTACCAGTGTCATTTAGTAGGTATGCAGGACATGTGTACGATAATACCTTTTATGTAGGAAACCAAGATTCACCTCCCAGAAAATAAAAGGTCTTGTAAAATTTGACACAACTCTGCTTGACATTGTTATTCAGACTTGGTATCCCTAAAAATTATCTGCAGCAAAATTCACTCAGTTTTAGCTATGAACCTTCTTCTGGAACACAGAGTTTTCTGGTTTTGTTTAATTAAAAAATATATATTTTTATGTGCTTGGAACAGAGGGATCCAGTTAAATGGATCCCTCCAGTTAACTAGAGGGATCTAGTTAAATAGACAACATGTATTCTGTGATTATTAAATTAAACTTTTAAACTGTGTGTTCAAATTTGATATCCATATTGATTTTTGTTTGCTTGAGCTATTAAATCTTGAGCAAGGACTGATAAAATCTTTCAAAATAATGATAGAGTTTTTATTTTATTTTTTTATGTACAGCAATGTGACTATAGTTAACAATGCTGTACTTTATAAATGAAATTTGCTAAGAGGGTAGATCTTAAGGGCCTTCACCACAAAAGAAAGAAAACAAAAGAAGAGAAGAGAAAAGAAGAAAGAGATAGAGAAGGAAGGAAAGAAGGAAATGGTAACCATGTGAGGTGATGAGTATGTTATTTAGATGCTGGTGATTATTTCACAATGTAAGTGTGTATCAAAATATCAAGTTGTCCACATAAAATATATATAATTTTTATTTGTCAGCTATACCTCAATAAAGCTGGGGAGAAAAACCAAAATTGTAAAACTTCTAGAAAGAAACATAAGAGAATATCTTTGCAACCCTGTAATACACAATATTTCTTAAACACAATTTAAAAAATCACTGACCATAAAAGGAAAAAATAATAAGTTGCACATCAAAGTTATAAATAACTTTTTAATTCAAAAAAAAAGTTCTAGACCTACTGTAGCCATCCTAACTTCAATACAAAGCTTTCAATAGTTTTTGTTTGTTTGCTTATTTGTTTTTTGGTTCCCAGAGGAGAAAGGGAGAGGGAATAAAGAGCAAAAATTGGAAGAAAAAGATTCAAAGTAGGGAAGAGAGTGGGAGGAAAAAAGTTTTTAGTTCAAAAAGTTATGGCCTGTTAGGAGGTTACAGTTTTTACTTTATTTTTAATTTTATTTATGTTTTTATACAGCAGGTTCTTATTAGTTATCTATTTTATACATATTAGTGTATATATGTGAATCCCAATCTCCCAATTCATCCCACTACCACCACAATGATGGAGTTTTTAATACCCACTTGTCATTTCACTAGTTTTGGTTTATATACATTGAGAATTTTCACATGAATGTAGAAAGTTATTTCACATAATTTTACTATGATTATTGTTTTATTTATGATTATTTATACCATCTTTTTAATTTTGTTTCATGGTTTATCTATACTTGTCATTCCTTATTATATATATCATATATTACTTTCTTATAGTGGTTTATAAGATATACACTTCATTTTTATTATTTTAGTGCTCACCTTTAAAAGTTAAACATAAATTTTTGATGTAAAATATATAAAGAAAAAGAAAGATAAAATAAATAACATATTTATCTATCTGTCATTAACAGTGCCATCAAACACTTTAATTCTAATTAATACCTGTATAAGTTTACTAGGGCTCCCAGAACAAGGTAACACTGACTGGGTGGCTTAAAGAACAAAAATTTATTTTCTCACAGTTCTGGAAGCAAGAAGTCCAAGGTCAATGTATTGGCAGGATTGGTGCCTTCTGAGGGTTGTGAAGGAACAGTCTGTTCTAGGCCTCTCTTCTTGTCTTTTGGATGATTGTCTTCTCCCTGTGTCTTCACATTTTATTCCTTTTGTGTCTATGTCCAGATTTCTTCTTCTTATAAGGAATCAGTCATATTGCATTAAGGTACATCCTAATGAACTCATTTTAACTTAAGTACCTCTGTAAAAACTGTCCCCAATTATGGTCACGTTTGTAGATATAGGAGGTTAAGACTTCAACGTGTGAATTTTTTTTTTTTTTTTTTTTTTTTTTTTGCATTATGCGGGCCTCTCACTGTTGTGGCCTCTCCCGTTGCAGACGTGCAGGCTCAGCGGCCATGGCTCACAGGCCCAGCCGCTCCACAGCATGTGGGATCTTCCCGGACCAGGGCACAAACCCGTGTCCCCTGCATCAGCAGGCGGAGTCTCAACCACTGCGCCACCAGGGAAGCCCCAACGTGTGAATTTTGAGGGGACACAAAAGAGCCAATAAAACCAGCTTCACCCATTTGGCTGCTATTTCTACCTAGAAAATTAATTCTACACATTTTTATTAAAATAAATTAGATATCATCCTTATTTATCTGGTCAATATAATCTCAAATTTACCTACTTGTTTATTTCTTTTCAAAAGTTATTTGTTGAGAAATCTGCTAACAGTGGAACTGTCTGTGACTATCTGTTTTTTGCTTCATTTAAGAAAGTTTTAGAGATTGGTTCAAGATGGCAGAGTAGAAGGATGTGTGCTCACTCCCTCTTGTGAGAGCACTGGAATCACAACTAACTGCAGAACAATCATTGACAGGAAGACACTGGAACTCACCAAAAAAGATACCCCCACATCCAAAGACAAAGGAGAAACCAAAATTAGATGGTAGAAGGGGTGCAATCACAATAAAATCAAATCCCATAACCACTGGTTGGGTGAATCACAAACTGGAGAGCATTTATACCACAGCAGGCCACCCACTGGAGTGAGGGTTCTGAGTCTTACATCAGGCTTCCCAAACTGAGGGTCCAGCAATGGGAGGAGGAATTCCCAGAGAATCAGACTTTGAAGGCTAGTGGGATTTGATTGCAGAACTTTGACAGGACTAGGGGAAACAGAGACTCCACTCTTTGATGG
Source organism: Pseudorca crassidens (assembly GCF_039906515.1). Lineage (NCBI taxonomy): Eukaryota > Metazoa > Chordata > Mammalia > Artiodactyla > Delphinidae > Pseudorca > Pseudorca crassidens. Next base: position 92,239,919 of record NC_090297.1, read on the forward strand.
CACACACAAAGTAGTGTGTGCATCAGGACTCAGGGGAAGGAGCAGTGACACCATAGGAGACTGAACCAGACCTACCTGCTAGTGTTGGAGGGTCTCCTGCAGAGGTGGGGGGTGGCTGTGGCTCACTGTGAGGACAAGGACACTGGCAGCAGAAGTTCTGGGAAGTACTCCTTGGTGTCAGCCCTCCCAGAGTCCACAACTAGCCCCACCAAAGAGTTGCTTAGGCCCCAGGGCTGGGTTGCCTCAGGCCAAACAACCAACAGGGAAGGAACACAGCCCCACCCATCAGCAGACAAGCAGATTAAAGTTTTACTGAGCTCTGCCCACCAGAGCAACACCCAGCTCCACCCACCACAATTCCCTCCCATCAGGAAGCTTGCACAAGCTTCTTAGATACTCTCATCCACCAGAGGGAAGACAGCAGAAGCAAGAAGAACTACAATTCTGCAGGCTGTGGAACGAAAACCACATTCACAGAAAGATAGATAAAATGAAAAAGCAGAGGACTATATACCAAATGAAGGAAGAAGATAAAACCCCAGACAAACAACTAAATGAAGTGGAGATAGGAAACCTTCCAGAAAAAGAATTCAGAATAAATAGAGTGACGATGATCCAGGACCTCAGAAAAAGAATGGAGGCAAAGATCGAGATGAAGCAAAAAATGTTTAACACAGACCTAGAAGAATAGAAGAACAAACACCTAGAAGAATTAAAGAACAAACAAACAGAGATGAACGATACAATAACTGATATGAACAATACACTAGAAGGAATCAATAGCAGAATAACTGAGGCAGAAGAACGGATAAGTGACCTGGAAGACAGAATGGTGGAATTCACTGCTGCAGAACAGAATAAAGAAAAAAGAATGAAAAGAAATAAAGACAGCCTAAGAGACCTCTGGGACAACATTAAATGCACCAACATTCACATTATAGGGGTCCCAGAAGGAGAAGAGAGAGAGAAAGGACCTGAGAAAATATTTGAAGAGATAATAGTTGAAAATTCCCTAACATGGGAAACGAAATAGCCACCCAAGTGCAGGAAGCAAAGAGAGTCCCAGGCAGGATAAACCCAAGGAGAAACATGCTGAGACACATAGTAATCAAACTGACAAAAATTAAAGACAAAGAAAAATTATTAAAAGCCACAAGGGAAAAATGACAAATAACATACAAGGTAAGTCCCATAAGGTTAACAGTTGATATCCCAGCAGAAACTCTACAAGCCAGAAGGGAGTGGCATGATATATTTAAAGTGATGGAAGAACCTACAACGAAGATTACTCTACTCAGCAAGGATCTCATTGAGATTCGATGAAGAAATCAAAAGCTTTACAGACAAGCAAAATCTAAGAGAATTCAGCACCACCAAACCAGCTCTACAACAAATGCTAAAGGAACTTCTCTAAGTGGGATCACAAGAGAAGAAAAGGACCTATAAAAACAAACCCAAAATAATTAAGAAAATGGTAATAGGAACATACATATTGAAAATCACCTTACATGTAAAGGGATTAAATGCTCCAACCAAAAGACACAGGCTCACTGAGTGCATACAAAAACAAGACCCATATATATACTGTCTACAATAGACCCACTTCAGACATAGGGACACATAGAGACTGAAAATGAGGGGATGGAAAAAGATATTCCAGGCAAATGGAAATCAAAAAAGAAAGCTGGAGTAGCAATACTCATATCAGATAAAATAGACTTTAAAATAAAGAATGTTACAAGAGACAAGGAAGGACACTGCATAACGATCAAGGGATCCATCCAAGAAGAAGATATAACAATTATAAATGTATATGCACCCAACATAGGAGCGCCTCAATACATAAGGCAACTGCTAACAGCTATAAAAGAGGAAATCGACAGTAACACAGTAATAATTGGGGACTTTAAAACCTCACTTACACCAATGGACAGATCATCTAGACAGAAAATTAATAAGGAACACAAGCTTTAAATGACACAGTAGACCAGATAGTTTTAATTGATATTTATAGGACATTCCATCCCCAAACAGTAGATTTCACTTTCCTCTCAAGTGCACAAAGAACATTCTCCAAGATAGATCACATCTTGGGGAACAAATCAAGCCTCGGTAAATTTAAGAAAACTGAAATCATATCAAGCATCTTTTCCAACCACAACACTATGAGATTAGAAATCAATTACAGGGAAAAAAAAAAGTAAAAATACCAAACACATGGAGGCTAAACATTACATTACTAAATAACCAAGAGAATACTGAAGAAATCAAAGAGAAAGTCAAAAAATACCTAGAGACAAATGACAACGAAAATACAATGATCCAAAACCTATGGGATGCAGCAAAAGCAGTTCTAAGAGGGAAGTTTATAGCTATACAAGGCTACCTCAAGAAACAAGAAAAATCTCAAATAAACAACCTAACCTTACACCTAAAGGAACAAGAGAAAGAAGAACAAACAAAACCCAAAGTTAGTAGAAGGAAAGAAATCATAAAGATCAGAGCAGAAATAAATGACATATAAACAAAGAAAACAATAGCAAAGATCAATAAAACTAAAACCTGGTTCCTTGAGAAGATAAACAAAATTGGAAAACCTTTAGCCATAGTCATCAAGAAAAAGAGGGAGAGGACTCAATCAATAAAATTAGAAATGAAAAAAGAGAAGTTACAATGAACACTGTAGAAATACAAAACATCATAAGAGACTACTACAAGCAACTCTATGCCAATAAAATGGATAACCTGGAAAAAATGGACAAATTCTCAGAAAGGTATAACCTTCCAAGACGCACCAGGAAGAAATAGAAAATATGAGCAGACCAGTCACAAGTAATGAAATTGAAACTGTGATTAAAAATCTTCCAACAAAAAAAAGTACAGGACCAGATGGCTTCACAGGTGAATTCTATCAAACATATAGAGAAGAGCTAACACCAATCCTTCTCAAACTCTTCCCAAAACTTGTGGAGGAAGGAACACTCCAAAACTCATTCTACGAGGATGCCAACACCTGGATACCAAAACCAGACAAAGATACTACAAAAAAAGAAAATTACAGACCAATATCACTGATGAATACAGATGTAAAAATCCTCAACAAAATACCAGCAAACAGAATCCAACAACACATTAAAAGGATCATACACCATGATCAAGTGGGATTTATCCCAGGGATGCAAGGATTCTTTAATATATGCAAATCAATCAATGTGATACACCATATTAACAAACTGAAGAATAGAAACAATATGATCATCTCAATAGATGCAGAAAAAGCCTTTGACAAAATTCAACACCCATTTATGATAAAAACTCTGCGGAAAGTGGGCATAGAGGGAACCTACCTCAACATAATAAAGGCCATATATGACAAACCTACAGCAAACATCATTCTCAATGGTGAAAAAGTGAAAGCATTTCCTCTAAGATCAGGAAAAAGAAAAGGATGTCCACTCTCGCCACTATTATTCAACAGAGTTTTGGAGGTCCTAGTCACAGCAATCAGAGAAGCAAAAGAAATAAAAGGAATCCAAATTGGAAAAGAAGAAGTAAAACTGTCACTGTTTGCAGATGACATGATACTATACATAGAGAATCCTAAAGATGCAACCAGAAAACTATTAGAGCTAATCAATGAATTTGGTAAAGCTGAAGGATACAAAATTAATTCACAGAAATCTCTTGCATTCCTATACATTAACAATGAAAGATGGTAAAGTGAAATTAAGGAAATAATTCCATTCATCATTGCAATAAAAAGAATAAAATACCCGGGAAAAAGCCCACCTAAGGAGACCAAAAACCTGTATGCAGAAAACTGTAAGACTCTGATGAAAGAAATCAAAGATGACACAGATGGAGAGATATACCATGTTCTTGGAATGTAAGAATCAATATAGTGAAAATGACTATACTATGCAAAGCGTATTACAGATTCAGTGCAATCTCTATCAAATTACCAGTGACATTTTTAAAGAACAAGAAGAAGAAATCTTAAAATTTGTATGGAGACACAAAAGACCCCAAATAGACAAAGGACTCTTGAGGGAAAAATACGGAGCTGGAGGGATCAGACTCCCTGACCTCAGACTATACTACAAAGCTACAGTAATCAAGACAATATGGTACTGGCACAAAAACAGAAATATAGAACAATGGAACAGGATAGAAAGCCCAGAGATAAATCCATGCACTTATGGTCAACTAATCTATGATGAAGGAGGCAAGGAAATACAATGGAGAAAAGACAGTCTCTTCAATAAGTGGAGCTGGGAAAACTGGACAGCTACATGTAAAAGAATGAAGTTAGAACACTCTCTAACACCATACACAAAAATAAACTCAAAATGGATTAAAAACCTATATGTAAGACTGGACACTAAAACTCTAGAGGAAAACATAGGAAGAACACTCTTTGACATAAATCACAGCAAAATCTTTTTTGACCCACCTCCTAGAGTAATGGAAATAAAAATAAAAATAAACACATGGGACCTAATGAAACTTAAAAGCTTTTGCACAGCAAAGGAAACTCTAAACAAGCTGAAAAGACAACCCTCAAAATGGGAGAAAATATTTGCAAATGAATAAACAAAGATTAATCTCCAAAATATATAAACAGCTCATGCAGCTCAATATTAAAAATACAAACAACCCAATCAAAAAATGGGCAGAAGACCTAAATAAAAATTTTTCCAAAGAAGATATACAGATTGTCAACAAACACATGAAAGGTTGTTCAGCATCACTAATCATTAGAGAAATGCAAATCAGAACTACAGTGAGGTATCCTTTCACACCGGTCAGAATGGCCATCATCAAAAAATCTACAAACTATAAATGCTGGAGAGGTTGTGGAGAAAAGGGAAACCTCTTGCACTCTTGGTGGGAATGTAAACTGATACAACCACTATGGAGAACAGTATGGAGTTTCCTGAAAAAACTAGAAATAGAACTAGCATACAATCCAGCAATCCCACTACTGGGCATATACCCTGAGAAAACCATAATTCACAAATAGCCATGTACCACAATGTTCATTGCAGCACAATTTACAATAGCTAGGACATGGAAGCAACCTAATTGTCCATTGATAGATGAATGGATAAAGAAGATGTGACACATATATACAATGGAATATTACTCAGCCATAAAAAGAAATGAAACTGAGTTATTTGTAGTGAGATGGATGGACCAAGAGTCTGTCGTACAGAGTGAAGTAAGTCAGAAGAGAAAAACAAATGCCATATGCTAACACATATATATGGAATCTAAAAAAGAAAAAATGGTCATGAAGAACCTAGGAGCAGGATGGGAATAAAGATGCAGATCTACTAGAGAATGGACTTGAGGACACAGGGAGGGGGAAGGGTAAGCTGAGATGAAGTGAGAGAGTGGCATTGGCATACATACACTACCAAATGTAAAATAGATAGCTAGTGCAAGCAGCTGCATAGCACAGGGAGATCAGTTCGATGCTTTGTGACCACCTAGATGGGTGGGAGGAGGAGGGTGGGAGGGAGTAGCAAGAGGGAGGGGACATGGGAATATATGTATACATGTAGCTGATTCATTTTGTTATACAGCAGAAACTAACACAACATTGTAAAGCAATTATACTCCAATAAAGTTGTTAAGAAAAAAAGACACATGCACCCCAAAGTTCATTGCAGCATTATTTACAGTAGCCAGGTCATGGACGCAACTTAAATGCCCATTGACAGACATATAGATAAAGCAGATGTGGTACATATATACAATGGAATATTACCCACCCATAAAAGGGAACAAAATTGGGTCAGTTGTAGAAACTTGGATGGACCTAGAGACTGTCATATGGAGTGAAGTAAGTCAGAAAGAGAAAAACAAATATCGAATATTAATGCATATATGTGGAATCTAGAAAAATGGTACAGATGAACCAGTTTGCAAGGCAGAAATAAAGACACAGATGTAGAGAACAAACATATGGACACCAAGAGGGGAAAGTGGCGGGGGTGGTGGTAGTGGTGAGATGAATTGGGAGATTGGGATTGACATATATACACCAATATGTATAAAATAGATAACTAATAAGAAACTGCTGTTTAAAAATAAATAAAATATAATTAAAAAAAAGATTTATTATATTTCAAATTCTGTAGATTTATTAGTATGAGTCTAATATCCTCTGTGTAAATTGAATTATCTTTATCCTACTTTTGATATGTTTTATCTGATTCTAAGCAATCATTTCTTTCTTTAAAAAAACATCATCAGTTATCTCATCGCATAGTATTTCTCCTTTATTTTTACTATTTTCTCCTAGAATTCTGAACAGATATCCAGTAGTCCACCTTATTCTAACCTCCATGTATCCTTACTTCTCTTTAATAGATTTTGTTTCTGTATTTTTTGACTGCATTTGAGAATTTTCTAAAACTCCACTATTTAGTTCACTGATCTTCTTTCAATTATTTATAATTGCATGTTTAACTTTTCAAAAAATTTTAAATAATCTTTATTGAGGCATTATTTGGGTACAAAATATTACCTACTTAGATTATATAAATTATTGAAATTTGACACCTATGACAGAACCACAACAATCAACGTATAGAATATTTCTATCATCCAATTTTTCCTCATGTTTTTTTCCCAGATAATCCCCCTCCACTTTTGAATTAAGAAAACCATTGATCTTCTACTTTGCATTTTCTAGAATTTCATATACATAGAATCAGACCACATTTATGCTTTTGTGTCTGTTTTCTTTTATGTAATATATTGTTTTTGAGGGTTAACCATGTTGCTGTATATGTCAAAAGTTTGTTTCTTTTTAATATTGATATTGCAAAATTTATTTATTCACCTCTTTGTAAATAGTAATACATGAAAAGATGATCATGATCCACCCTTTAGAATGGCCAACATTAAAAAAGACTAATAATGCCAAAACTTGATGCAGATGTGCAGTGACCAGGACTCACATACTATTGGTGAGAATGCAAAATTTCACAACCATTTTGGAGAAAAGCCAGTCTTATATACAATTTCTTAATTTCTTATAAAATTAAGTGTAAATCTATTATATGGCCCAAGAAATGTTGTTTTTAAGTATTTAACCAAGAGAAATAAAAATGTGAAAGTATGAGAACATATATGCATATATACACATATCTTTATATGAGAATATTTACAGGAGCATCTATTATAATAGCTAAAAGCCAGAATCAATTAGGTTTTAAATTTACTTATTTTTAACTACTAGAAGTAATATTTGATTTAATTTCAAACTTTTGTTTTTTTTGATATCTTTTTTGTTACTTAGATTTTAATTCTTTCTATTAGTTTTAAATCATTTTAAATTTATCTTATTTTAGCTTTTTGATCATTCTGTTTGAAGTCCTTATGTGTCTAATTGGGGAATTTCATGGTTTTGTTGATTCTTGTGGTGGCTTGATTTCTTGTTAGCGGTTTAATTTTTGAAAGTGAGCATTTATTTTGAGTTCTGTTGGTGAGAATACTGTAAGATATATCTGAAAGTGTGCCCCTTCTACTGCATACCCCATGAACATATATTAGGCCACCTCATTGTAACAAGACCAAGTTATGATAATGTCCAAATAATGCAGTAATATATATTTTATGTAATAATTTGTTTGTGGCTAGAGCAGTGATTTTAAATTCTCAGAGGACCATTTTATTTTTTAAACTCAGAGCCCAAAACTAAAGGAAAATTTTCCTTCTTAAATTACTCTCCGGATGGCTACAATATTTTGTAGCCATCTTTTTCTCTCACTGGGTAGCATTTTGAGTGTCTGTGGGGGTCTGAATTACAGCTCTCTTAATTGGTTAGATCCCAGTATTTGTCTTTAACAGTCTATGTGGTCATTAAAGCCCAAGCCTCTAGGTCTCAAAATTTGAAAAAGGCCCCAAGATCACTTGACCTTTAGTATTAGCTTACTGTTTGGATTTCAGTTCACTATTTGTTTTATGGGTTCTGGATTTTGTCCTTAACTTTTGGTAAACTTACGTCTGTATTTAAAAGCATGTTTGTTGTATAAATCAAACATTTATACTATTTTTTATTTTAATTCTTTTAGAGGGATAATGTTTCAGACTATTTTATATTTTCCAGAAAATGTAACTTTCTACTCCTCTCTTAATCCAGATTTTGCTAAAGTATATTATTTGTTCACAGCTATATTCTCCCTCATTGCCCTTGCTGTAGACAGAGTATATTTTCTAGATGTATTAAATTTGGGTTTGGCCATATGATCTGTTTTGATCAGTGGAACGTGAACAATACAGATTGTACTCTAACTCTTTGAAAAGACTTTAAATGCACTGGAGTGGTTGGGCTGCTCCTTTATCTCAAATCCTGGAATGAGATGACCTAGAGAAAGACTGGAAGATTTGATACTGACCCACATAGCCCTCCTAAATAAAAGCAAATAAGTAAATGCTTGTTACTGTTATCCATAATCATTTTGGGAGTGTGTGTTGCCATAGCAAATGTTGACTAATACACCAAGGAGTCTGGTTTTCATTCCATCTTGGTTCTTGTTTCTCTCACTACTGATATGACTGATACTGTGTTATGCTTTCTTGATTGTCTCCTTTATTACAAGGTTTTGGTAAGGATCTGTTTCTTGGTCTAGGTGACTGCTAAACAGATGAATTCACTTTGTGGAAGTTCATCAAGCTTTACAATTATAAGTTGTACACTTTTCTGTGTGTATGTAATAATTCAAATTTTCAATAACTGAAAAACAATACTTAAATATTTTGATGGAACAAAAATTTCACCAAACAATATTTTAACCACTAAATTTTACATTTTACATATTTTCTATGCATTATTACCAGTAAAATAAGCAAATCTTCATTTACTTTTAATTATTGTTAGTCTTTTCACCATTTCAAGAAAAATTATTAATAATATTTCTAAAGCACTTTTTTGTATCTGCAAGTTTTGATATAAGGTGTTTGAATAAAACTTGAGAATGTACAATATATAGAACTAAAAAAATAAGAGGGTAAATATTGTTTCTGGTATATCATTTTAAATATTAAAATATAAATTTCATGAAGAAATTTTTCTCTGAATCAGATTGAATAGGAACAATTTTCCACTGGAATATTTTTTTAAAAAAGACTAAATGAAATAAAAGCCAAACATCTGAGGGAGGTAAATACATTCAAAAAATGAAAACAAAACATTGCTTTGGCAGGATTAATGTCCACAGCTTCAGTGTCAAAAAGAAATATGGGAAAGAATTAACAATACATGAAGCATAAATATAAACCACCTGAAACAAATGTTCAACAAGAGAATAAATTGAACATGAAATACCCTGTCCTTAGTCTCAGAGATGGAGAGAGTAATTGAGAAGATTATGCTTTGTGATCCACTGTGATAAATTCCATTGACAGATGCAATAGGATTGGCATGGAGCAGAAACAAAACTTCTGCTACTACAGGGATAATGAAAACTTTATAGATATGGCATTTTAAATGGTATGACCAATTTAAACCTTAAAACCAGTTAGTTATGCTTAAATTTATAGTATATAAGGCTAAAGAAGATCTAAAAGCATGGTTGTGCTTAATAATACAGGAAGGTTTTTATATATAGCTGTTTTATATATATCTTGAATATAAACATTTTTCTTAAGAAATATTTGATGCAGATTTTAATTCTGCCTGTGACTAATGATTTAGTTGTTAATATATTTTAAAGAGACTAAAAGGGAAAGTCCTATAGAATTATTAATATTGCAAGAACACATATTTTATTCACACAACTTATTTATTTTTTCCTTTTCAAAAGTGATTGCAAGTTTTAATCAATTGTCATATGCATAGGAAAGAACTGAAAATCTTACATATATTAAAGCTTAAATGCACACTGATCTATAGATGCCCAGGATGGGAAGCATTTAGATGTAAGAATGGTTGTTAGAACATGTAAAAAATATGAAATTCATGTAAAAGTGAAATGAATTTAAAATATTGTATTTTAAGGCACGGTCAAAATTTCCTAACACTTAAATACTTTAGTAGATAAAGGGTAATAAAGGGTAAATTTACCTAATTTCAACATATGTTCTAGGAACAGGAACACAGAAATGAACAAATGTAAAAATAAGAATACACATGCAGTTCCTTCCATTCAGCATATAATAGTGGAGACAAAAAGAAAAACACCAGTTAAATTCAATTTGATAAATCTATAGTAACAGTAAGATTATGTTGCCAAAGAAGCAGAAGAAGGTAACATATTATGAGACATAATGTAGGAGGGTTATACAGGATAAAGACTCAGAGGAAGGTACACTCCAGCAGGGAGTCTATTACAAGTAGAGGGCAATAATGTGTGAAGAGGTGTGAGGGAATTTCCAGAATGACTGAAGCATAATAGGCATAATGAGGTGGATGGCAAGATGAGACCAAAGCCTAAAAAAGTCACTACTACAAAAAGATTGTATGGTCATGACAATAAAATTAAAATATAAATTTTTACTCCTGAAAAGTGAAGAAGCCTGTATAAGAATTTTAGTCTAGACAGATATAGAATATTTTATGTTTTAAACAGATAATCCTTGGAGGATTCTTGAAATTTTGGCTTGTAGTATTTCCAGAAAACAAAGAGACTAAGTATTATATGGTTAAAGTTTATTATTATAAATCCTTGTATATATAATACTTTATACAGTTGAACCTCCGTATCTGCAAGTTCTGCATTCATGGATTCGGAGGGCTGACTGTACTATGTAGTTATGTATAATTATAATTATATATATATAAAATTATAACATATTGTTCTCCACATTATAAGTAATACAGGTTAGTATAACTATTTTTGTTAATTAAATAATTTTCAGTATTTAATGCCTGCCAGAAAATTGTAATAGTAATGCAAGAAGAACACAAATCTCAAATGATTTGAAACACACTTATATCTCAAGCATTCAGCAGGGAATACTCTTCTTACAGTTTTGCTTTATTCTCAGGTTAGTCATTCAGACATTTTATACATCTTTAGTTACTACCTACTATGAACCTGGAATAATCTAAACTCTTGGAATAAAACAGTCAAACAGAAAGGACCTCGGTCCTCAAAAAACTTACAGTAACATATTGATAATAAAAAGAACAGGTCAAGAATTCTGTATCTGAGGGCCTTACAGAATAATAACTAATTTCTCTGTGTGTTGATGATGCCAAGTGCAGAGAACTGCTGTGTAAGTGGAGAGACTGGTAGACCAAACAGGTGCATCTACTTGGACAGAAGAGGACAAATAGTTGTTTCAAGGTGTATGTTTCTGGTCTATGCTTTCTTTTGTGTCCTGAAGATTAGTCATCTGAAAAGAAATTAACTCAAAAAAAAAGAAATTAAATCAAAAATGAAAAATGATATAAGATGTTAAGAAATAATTAAGAGATTTATAACATATAGGTAATTATTTTTTTAAAATACTAACTGCAAAGGAAAAGGAAAGTCAAGCTTATTGTCAAATAATAGCTCAAAATGCTAAGTTCATGTTTCAAAGAATCCACAGAAAAAGAAAATGGTACAATGAGAAAATAGGCAGGATTTACTTTCGGTAGTTATGTTATGTCAATTCATTTCATTCAAAACACAGTATGTAATATACTATGTTCAATGCTGAGGCCAGGTAGGAGCTAAAATAGTGTTTTTTAAATAAATTGACTGAAAATTACAGTAATTATTTTATAATTCAGATCCACTGGACTTTAAAAAAAAAGATCATTAAATTACATTTTGTTGTAATAGCATTCTTGGAGCACTAGCTTAGTAACACGTGTGATGTATAAATAAACTGATGTAAATCTTCAATTTGGAATTCAAATTCTAACATTCCTTCATGCCCTACATTCACATTCAAACAGAAAATGGGCCAACGGTGAATATGTTTTACCAACTGCATATTGGAACTTTCTTTGGGGAGGGGTTGTATTAGGGCAGGGGTCCCCAACCCCCTGGCTGCAGACCGGTACCATTAGGAACTGGGCCTCATATCAGGAGGTGAGTGGTGGGCAAGTGAGTGAAGCTTCATCTGCCACTCCCCATCGCAAGAGTTACCGCCTGAACTATCCCCCTGACCCCGCTGTCCATGGAAAAGTTGTCTTCCACAAAACCAGTCCCTGGTGCCCAAAAGGTTGGGGACTGCTGTATTAGGGTATAGCCAGATTCTAAGGTAAGGAAGAAAGAGGAGAGAAACAAAAATCTGAGCTGAAAACTCAAATCATTTTAGATGGGGAGAAAGAAGAAGTTGTGAACAGTAAGTTGTGTATAGTTAACTCGTAAGTACCCAAATGATTTGTCCGTCACTATTCCTGAGTAGAATAATTCTGCCTTCCTTCAAGCAATGTTATTTGTTTCAGGGATGGTGTTATCTGATTGATATGAAAGAAGGGAAAAGGGGCTTCATCCTTCATCATTTTCATTATTTCTTCTCATCTAACAATGTTAAGAGTATAGACCTCTCTCAGTAGCATCGTTTGCAAATATTGTCTTCCATTCTGTAGACTGTCTTTTTGTTTTGTGTATGGTTTCCCATGCTGGGCAAAAGCTTTTAAGTTTAATTAGGTCTCTTTTGTTTATTTTTGCTTTTGTTTCCATTATTCTCGGAAGTGGATCCAAAAAAATATTGCTGCAATTTATGTCAGAGTGTTCTGCTTATGTTTTCCTCTAGGAGTTTCACAGTATCCAGTCTTACATCTAGGTCTTTAATCCATTTTGAGTTTAATTTTGTATACAGTGTTAGAGAATGTTTTAAATTCATTCTTTTACATGTAGCTGTCCAGTTTTCCCAACAACACTTATTGGAGAGACTGTCTTTTCTCCATTGTATATTCTTGCCTCCGTTGTCACAGATTAATTGATGATAAGTGTGTGGGTTTGTTTCTGGGCTTTCTGTCCTTTGCATTGATCTATGTGTCTGTTTTTGTGCTGGTACCATACTGTTTTAATTTCCAAAATATACAAATAGCTTATACAGCTCAATATCAAAAAAACAACCTAATAAAAAATGGGCAGTAGACCTAAATAGACATTTCTTCAAAGAAGACATAAAAATGGCCAACAGGCACATGAAAAGATGTTCAATGTTGCTAATTATTAGAGAAATGCAAATCAAAACTATAATGAGGTATCACCTCACACCACTCAGAATGGCCATCATCAAAAAGTCTACGAATATTAAATGCTGAAGAGAGTGTGAGGAAAAGAGAACCCTCCTATACTGTTGGTGGAAATGTAAATTGGTGGAGCCACTATGGAAAACAGTATAGAGGTTCCTTGAAAAACTAAAAATAAGTTACCATATGATCCAGCAATCCCACTTCTAAGCATATATCTGGAGAAAACTCTAATTTTCAGATATGTGCACTCTAATATTCATAGCAGCACTGTTTACAATAGCCAAGACATAGAAGCAACCTAAATGTCCATCAATTGATGAATGGATAAAGAGGATGTGGTATATATATATATATGAATATTACTCAGGCATAAAAAATTATGAAATAATGCCATTTGCAGCAACATGGATGGACTTAGAAATTATCACACAGAGAAAGACAAATATCATATGATGTTGCTTATATGTGAAATCTAAAAAGAATAATACAAGTGAACCTATTTAAAAAACAGAAACAGACTCACAGACATAGAAAATAAAAAGTATGGTTACCAAAGGGGAAAGGGAGAGGGATAAATTAGGAATTTGGGATCAACAGATATACAGTACTATATATAAAGTAGATAAACAACCAGGACCTACTATATAGTACAGGAAACTATATTCAATATCTTGTAATAACCTATAATGTAAAAGAATCTGAAAAAGAATTTCTATATATTACTGAATCACTTTGATGTACACCTGAAACATTGTGAATCAACTATACTTCAATAGAAAAAAATTTTGAAGTACATAAAAGTCCCCCCCACCAAAAAAATAGTAGAGACCTCTGTCTTGTTAGGTGTGCTGTAACAAGGATAACCCATCTATAGGTAAATTTATTAGCCCTTTGGAATATTTTTAAACTTTATTTTCTGTGTACTCATTGCAGAAATTTGACTGAAACAGGACTGCTATGATTTGTTGCCTGTCTAAACATCACTTTGTGAGGCAAAAAAAATTTGGTTGAATACCACACAGTATTAGCTCCCAAGGTATATGAGCCATTTGCTTTAAGACAATTACCTCATATGTTTAAGATTTGAATATACTGAATAGTGACCTATTTTTAAAATAAATATAATTATCTATATTTGTCTTCATTATCCCTCTAGAATTAGTGTTGTGAGCTACAGACTATATTCCAAAAGACAAAATATATTACCTTCAAGCTTATCCTTGGTCTTTTATTTTGCAGACTATAGAAAAACATTCCTGCTTATTTGTTGTAACCATATCCTACCTTCTATTTCCTCATTTCTGAACTTAAGCTTCTCTTTATAGTTGACCCTTGAACAACATGGGTTTGAACAGCCCAGGTCCACTTATACTAGCATGTTTTTCTATAACTATACAGTCAGCTCTCCATACCCACGGGATCTGCATCCAAGGATTCAATCAACCACGGATCATGTGCTGTTTACCATGCACAGTTGGTTGAATCCCTAGACAGGAAATCCACAGGTATGTAGGGCCAATTATGGGACTTGAGCATCCACAGATTTTGGTATCCATGGCGATCCTGGAACAAATTCTCCCACAGATATGAAGGGAGAAGGGATGACGATATTTCATGCTCAATGAAAGGTATTCAATATAAGCCATTTGTACAGAAAAAATCTGTAATATCCTCTTCCTTCATTTTCATTGTTCAGCTGAATACTTCATAAAATGCTGACTACTAAATTTTTGTTTTTCTATTAGTTCTTAGTAATATGCCTATATTCAGAACTACTGAGATAATTATTTCTATAAAGTTCCTTCCCTGTCATATTTTCATTTTGAAATGTTTAAAAATAAGTGGCTTCCTAAGCTCATTGTGTGGTTATTATTGATCATTCATAAATTATAATAACTTAACCAGAAGAATATAGTAGCTGCTCAGGTTGATTGGTTCTAAGTTTGTACACAGAACAGAAGGCATAATAACATTTGGTGTTAGAATACTCTCAACACAGTAATATTATTTGGCACTAATTCTGTACATATTGTTAAAAATCCTTCTAGATTTTTTAGTTTACTAAACAGCAAAAACTATTGTTAAGAAGTATATTTCCTTATTACAAATTTTAGAATATTACTTTTTAACACACTGCATTAAGTATTATACAAAAATATATATGTTCATTTTAAATTGAAAGCACAAAAATATAACTTAAAAATCTAATGTTTTTCTTTCTATGTAACTGTCAGAAGAGGAAAATTGTCTAGTTCGCTTGTACGGCAAGAAAAACTTTCTTCACACATTTACGTAATTTTTGTTATTCCTAATCACAAGGCTTTACAGATTAACATCTATCCTTGGTAAGTGAATTCTGCATAGTGTGACTTTGTGAAGTGTGCCATATCAGAAGATAATTCAAGACCATTTATTTTAATTTATCCTTTCTAGTATTGCAATAATCAACAAAAATGACTTTTAAAAGGCCATTCAATGTGGTCAGTTAACACATAAGTGTTCTTTAATGGTTTCCTATTTGTTTTGCATTCAATATTCCCCTAGGTAGAGCTAGACTGATTGAGGAAATATATAAAGTATTTTATGAGATGCATGGTGATATTTTAATTGATTCCTTAAACAAGCACATTCAGATTATTAAAGAGAATTAGTGTATCCTGTTTTCAAAGGTCTGTTATTTGATATTGGTCATCTCACAAACCAGGATATCTATGGTTAATAAGCTTCTTTTCTGTCACAACCCCAAATCCTAATATTTTAGGATTAATATCAGGGACATTGTGAAATTGAGAGATTCAAATATTTGGTATCATTGCTGCCAAAAAGATGTTTTCAAAGTGATTTTCCCCAATGGGCTTAAATATTTTAGGTTTGGACTAGAATTTTGAAATACTAACTGATTTTTTCAAAGTAACAAACAGTTAATAAGAACCAGGTGAATAAATACCAAGAACTACTTATGTCCTGGTGATGTAAAAGTGAATGAGATACTCTAGTAGTTCTCAACAAGATTGTGTCCTCTCAGTAATGAATGCCTTGTTTCAAAAATGTGTAAATCATATTTTGTGGTGTTTGTATGTGTATATTAGAGAGAGAGAGAATAATTAACAATTCTATGTTCTATGTATCCCTTTTATATTCTGCTCATAATTCATAGAAAATTAGATTTATTAAATGTGTACTATGGAAGATATTCTGTATTTCACTCTTTTCCTCTTTTCTCTCTAATAAAGGCTTCTTTGCCTCACCTTTAATTAGATTAACTGAAGACTTTGACATATAAAATAGGTGGAGTGTTTCTCACATAATTATAGGACTAAAAAGACAATTTTAGGACTGCTCATTGAATGGAAGTCAAGTTTCCCACAGAGAACAGATAATTGTTTACATTACACACACCACAGTTTCCAGGATCGCCTTTGAAATGTAGTTGAAACCTTCAAATTCTGAGTTGTGATAAATATGAGACAGGGCTGTGGTTTCTATAGTTGCTCTCTAGAGGCCTGTTCTTAAAGTTCATTACAGGTAATTTTACCATTCTCTCACATTTATTACCCTACTTCAGAATGAGTTACAAGTGCTTTTCATAGCACATGAGAAATGGCATGTATAGGGAAGAATTGAAAAAGTAATTGAGAGAATGGGAGAAATATCCATGAATGATAAACCAAATTTCTATTTATCTTACCTCAAAAAACCAAGAAGACACCCAGAGCTTCATGCTGGTTACTATAATAACTCCAAGGTTCAGCTACCTCAAGGTCCTTATCTTCTGCCATTAACTCTTATCCCTTCTGGTTAAACACTGCTTTTTCTAAACAGCCATGGTTGATTGAGCTACCTACAAGAGCTGCCCCTGAAGAAGTTCTCCCCATCTCCAGGCTTACATATCATCTTTAGATGAATGACTTATGAACTGACCAGTAGATGTATATATTCCAGTTAAACATGAATTCTCTAGTCTAGAATCTCTAGGCTATTATTGATTAAGAACTTTCATCTATGATATAATCCTTCTACAAAGAAATGATATTTTATAATATGCTGACTTCCTTGATCACCTACTCTCGGACTGCATTTCAATAACTTCCTTTATATCCCATAATTTTCAGCTTCTTCTTCTAAACTGGATAATTCCCATTGCTATAAAAAAGGCTCTAATATTTCCCATAAAAGAAACTTGATTTTTCTATTTTCTTTTAATTGCTATTTTATACGTTTACTGTATCTTGAAACAAATGTAATGAAAATAGTTGCCTTTACTGGAAAGCTCTACCTTCTATTTTGTGTGTGTGTGTGTGCTCCAATGAGGGGCCTACCTCAGTCTTAATTCCCTATCTACAGTCTTCCTAGTGAGCACCAAATGAAGGCCTATAACAGGTTGTGAGTAGACAAATCAGTGAATGTCAATAGAAACTATGAAATAGGGACTTCCCTGGCAGTCCAGTGGTTAAGACTCCATGCTTCCACTGCAGGGGGTGCAGGTGATCCCTGGTGGGGGAACTAAAGATCCCACATGAGGTGCAGTGTGACCAAAAAAAAAAAAGAAAGAAAAGAAACTAAGAAACTATGAAACATAAATTCAGAGATCTAAAGACCAAAAAAAAAAAAAAAAAAAATGTACAGAGACTCAAAGACCTATGGAGTAATACCTAACAATCTAAAAAATGTGTAATTGGATTCCCAGAAAAGAGGGGATCAGGAAAACTATTTCAAAAATAATATCCTAAATTCTTTCTAAATTTGATGGAAAGTGTAAATCCACACATCCAAGTCATTAAATAAACTCCAAGTAGAATACACGTAAAGGAAGCTATACTTAGACATATCAAAATCAAGTTGCTAATAAAGCAGTGATAAGGATAATAACTTTTTTAAAAGCCAGAGGAAAAAATATGCACTATATACAAAAATACAGATAGAATGACAGAAAATTTCTCATCAGAAACTAAGCATGGAGTTATTTTTTAAAGGTGGTAAAAAAAAAGTGAAAAAAGAACTGTCAACCTAGATTTCTATACCTAGTTAACATGTCTTTAAAAATGAAACAAAATAAAAGCATTTTCAGACCAACTACCACACAAATATTATCATGGCTAAAATCTTAAAAATAAGATCACCGACAATACTATTTGCTGGAGATGACACACAGCAACAAGGACTCTTAATTCTTTACAAAATGATACAGCTGCTTTGGAAGTCAATTTCACAGTTTCTGATAAAACTAAATATTGTATACCATAAAATTAGAATACTAAGTACTTATTCAAATTATTTGAAAACTTATGTCCACACAGAAACCAGCAAGTGATAGTTTATAGTGTCTTCAGGATCACCCAAAACTGGAAGAAAGCAAGAACAACAAATAGTTAAAGTAGTACTGGATTTTATCCCAAAGTATAATATAAATATCCATGTGTCCACAGTGACATAAATAAATGATCGAATAAATAAATGAATGAGGGGGAATATACTAGTTTCTTTTTTTCTTTCCTTCCTTCCTTCTTTCCTCCCTCCCTCCCTCCCTCCCTCCCTCCCTCCCTCTCTCTCTCTCTCTCTTTCTCTCTTTCTCTCTTTCTCTCTTTCTCTCTTTCTCTCTTTCTTTCTTTCTTTCTTTCTTTCTTTCTTTCTTTCTTTCTTTCTTTCTTTCTTTCTTTCTTTTTGGCTGCATTGGGTCTTCGATGCTGCACACAGGCTTTCTCCAGTTGTGGTGAGTGGGGGTTACTCTTCATTTCGGTTAGTGGGAGCTACTCTTTGTTGCGGTGCCCGGGCTTCTTACTGCGGTGGCTTCTCTTGTTGCAGAGCATAGGCTCTAGGCACGTGGGCTTCAGTAGTTGTGGCACACTGGCTCAGTAATTGTGGCTCACAGGCTCTAGAGTGCAGGCTCAGTAGTTGTGGTGCATGGGCTTAGTTGCTCCGTGGCATGTGGGATCTTCCTGGCCCAGGGATTGAACCCATGTGCGCTGTGTTAGCAGGCAGATTCTTAACCACTGCACCACGAAGGAAATCCCCACAAGTGTCTAATGCAAAATAATTTCAAATAACTGAATAACTCCCCAGTCTTTAAGTGTGGGCTACACACAATGCCTTCATTTCAAAGAGTACAGTATTCAAGGTGGGAAAATAATATTTTTACAGTAGAGAAACCTGAACCAAGTGATTAAAGTTAACATCAGTAATGTTAATTAATGTTGTTAATATTATTGAAATGGCACTTTACCTCTATGGTCTTTCTTCCATAAACCCATTATCCTATTCTAATCATAACAAAAACAGCAAACAAATCATAAATAAGGAACATTCTATAAAATACATGATCAGTCCTTCTCAAAAGTGTCAAGGTCATCAAAAACAAGGAAAGTCTTCAAAACTATTATTACAAAGAGGTACCAAGAGATGTAATGACTAAATGTAATGTGGTATACTTGATAAGATCTTGGGACAGAAAAAGGACATTAGGTAAAAATTAAGGACATTTGAGTAAACTATGGACTTTAGTTATCATTGTATTAACACAGGTCTATTAATTTGAACAAATTTGCCATAATATGTAAATTGTTAATAACAGAATAAACTGGGTGTTTGCTATATGGCATAGATTTACAGTTTTTCTGTAAATCTGAAATTATTTTAAACTAAAAAGTTATTAAAATAATATAAGGAAATGAAAAATATATATATAAACATTAAGAGAAACTCAAGAAAGCTGTAGTGGATAGATTACTAGTCATGAAGAGAAATGTTTCAAAATGATAAAAATATATTCATCAAAAGATAAGCATATTAATGTAAAGTAACCTAATAACAGAGCTTCAAAATACTTAAAAGCAGAAGCATATAGAAGTGCAAGGAGTAATAACAAATCTAAAAATACAGTAATAGATTTTGATACCTTTCTCTCTGTAACTGACATAACAAGTAAACAAAAAATCAGTATGACTATAGAGTGCCTAATGACCACTAAAACTAACCTAATTGATATTCATAGATCAACCAACCCTCAAATAGTAGAATGTATTTTATTTTGAGCTGTACAAGAAATACTCTATAAATGAGACCATATTCAGGGCCATAAAACAAGCTTCAGTGAAAAAAGTATTGAAATTATACAATGTATTTTCTTTGACCATGATGGAATAAAAGTAAAAATCATTAATAGAAAGATATGCAGAAAATTGCCATGTATTTAGAAAGTAGTCAAGATATTTTAAAATAATTCATGTGTTAATGTGTCATAATAGAAATAAGAAAATATTCTTACTTTCTTAAATAAGTTAGAAGTTAGAAAATAGTGGTTTGAATGAAAAAGGAAACACGATATATCAAAATGTGTGGAATACAGCTAAAGCAGTACCTACAGGGAAATTTGTATCTTTAAAGACTGATATTGCAAGAAAAAAAGAAGTTCTCATTTCAATGAACTATACATATACCTCAATAAGCTAGTAAAGAAGAGCAAATTAAACCCTAAGGAGCAGGAATAAAGAATAGTAATGGCATAGAAGAAGAGAAAATCAAAGTAGAAAAGCAAAAGCTGGTTTCACAAAAAGATTTATAAAATTAATAAATATCTAGCTAGATTGATCTATCAGAAAAGAAGAGAGAAACTCTAATTAGTATTATCAGGCATGAAACAGGAGACAGTACTACCAATCCAAAAGACCTTAAAAAGATAATAGAAGTCTATTATAAAAAAGTTTTTAATTGAATAATTAGATGAAATAGAAAAGTTCCTTACAGTCACACTATGAAAGTTTCCTCAAGAAGAAATAGATAATCACAATTGCCCATATCTACGAAAGAAACAGACTTCATGTGTAACATGAGAGAACTGTTTTAAAGACTTACTATAAAGCTATATTAATCAAGAGTGTCATTAAAACCCATCAAACTATAGTTTAATGACTGAATTTTATTATATGAAAAATATACCTTAATAAAGTTGCTTTACTGCTTTAATATTATATATTAGTATATATTTTTATTTTAAATTATTATTTAATAATATATAATGTATTGTTATATATTATATATTATATGTATAATTAATATTTATTATTATATATTATATTATATATGTACTGTGAGAACTGTGAGAAATATCTGTTGTTTAAGCCACCCAGTCTATGGTATTTTGTTATATCAGGATGAGCTGACACTTACCTTGAACCATATTAAAAACAAAAACTTGAAATTGATCTTAGTCCTAAATGTAAAAGCCAAACCTATACAAATTCTAGAAAAGCATACAATAATATTGTTGTGACTTTAGTCAGGGAAATAATTCTTAGGATGCAAAGAATATTAACTATATATAGAAAAATATATAGAATAAACATCAAAAATTTTAAAACATGCTTACAAACATTACTAAGAAAATGAAAATCAAGATACAGACTAGGAGATTGGCATTTACATATTTTTATAATATATAATATATATTTATACAGATTTATATTTAAATTATATAGAGAATTCTTACAATTCAATAATAATAATAAACCAATTTATATAATGCGTAAAAGATTTGAGATACTTTAATCAGACAGTATAATTCAATTGGCAATGAGCCGATTTAAAGTGGCTTACCATCATGAGGTGTTAGAAAAATGCAAATTAAAACCAATGAGAGACCACCTCCCACTAGAATAGCTAAAATTAAAAATAGAAAAGCTAAAATTAAAAAGACCAAGAAAACCAGTATTAGCAAGGATACCGAGCTGGGATTTTCACACATTGGGTGTGGGAATGGAAAATGGAATAGCCATTTTGGAAAATAGTGTGTTGGTTTTTATATAATTAGGCACACATTTCCAAATCACTCAACAATCTGCTACTAGATATTTACCTAAGAGAAAAGAAAACACAGGTCCATGCAATGATTTGTATGCAAATGTTCATAGCAGCTATTTCGTACTAGCTCAAAGCTGGAAACAATCCAAATGTCCACCAAATGGTGAATGCATAAGCACATTTTGTTATATTCTTACAATGAAATACCACTCAGTGATTAAAAATGAGTGAACTGTCAATGCAAAGCCCAACATAGATGAATCTTAAAAGCACTACGCTATGTGAATAAAGGGGCAGACAGAACTGACTACATACTGTTTTGTGCTATTTATGTAAGATTCTAGAAAAGGCAAAATTATAGTGGCACAAAGCAAATCAGTTGTTACTAGAGGTTGGGTTTAGGGGGAGGGTCTCGACTGCAAATGGGCCATGAGGGAACTTTTGAGGATGAAGGAAATGTTCTGTAGCTTGATTGTGATTAGTATTACACAACCATATTCATTTGTCAAAACCCATCAAAGTATAAACTTTAGTAAGTGAATTTTATTGAATGAGAAATATACTCAATAAGCTCATTTTATGGATATGCTTAGCAAAGTGCTTACCCTGTAGTAAATGTTCAATACATGGTGGATAAAATAAGCTTTTATTAGCAGGTTACAATTGTCTTTTTAAATAGAATTAGGACTCAAATTAGATTTTAAATACTACAGAATGACATCAAGTCCAAGTTCTGGTAAAATTTGCCTTAAAGGAGTTGAAAAAAAGAACATGCTCACTCTTTTTTGTAATAAGTTAATATTTAACTGGGATTTAAGTCACCTTGGATGGAAATATGAAAAACACAGTCTCTAATGGGTAATACATTTTATATATTGGAAATAAATACATTTTCATGCCTTAACTTTTTTCTGTGCTTTCACAATTCTGACACAATGAAAATTTCCCTAGCTTTCAAAGCCTGCTGTAAACAGTAAACCCACTTTGCCAAGTAACAACTGGGTAGGAAAGGCATGTTACTGCCCCATGTAATCACCCTTCTCTTCAGCAGCATCAAAATATTTGGACTGCCAGTTGCAGAAAACTATTTAGCAATTATGAAGTGACTGTTGGAGCCATGCTGTATCATTTTGATCAGTACCAGCTCCCTAAAATGGCACCACTTTAGAAAACAGCATTGTAACACAGTGGGTGAGTGAGAATGTTCTGCATCCTCTAACACCTGTGCATAATGGGGGAACAGACTTAATGACCTCTCACTATATTCCCTTTGCTGGTAGATTGTATTCATAACTTCTGTGTTTTCTAATATTTTCTAGTGAACTTTTAAAATGAAATCAAGTTTTTGGTCTGATTTGTCATGATTTTCTGAGTTCCTACCTAGAAATTCACCATAATTTTCACCACTCAGCATTATTATCTTCAAGACATTTGCAAATAAAAACCATCAGGTGCATCTCCTTCTAAATTTCTGCTCACCTTGTAGAATTAGTAGGCTGAGAATTTGGCTCCCTGTAATTGGCAAGCTTCTCTTAACTTTTGTGCAGAGTGCAGGAACAAGGACTCATCTACGACTTCTGTGATTTTAGAAAGGTTCTCCTATGTCACATTTATTTCTGTGTCCATTTGGAACTAACATGCTTCCTCTATATTCTTCTGTATTTGCAGATGTGAATAGGAAAGCAGGGGGCAAAAACTGATTGTCAGGAAATTGTATCAGTAGTTAATTATGAACCTCTTGCTGCATTAATAATTATGCTAAATAATACATATTTGTATCTGTTTTCTACTTTAAAAATATTTTAAATGCATTATCTCATTCGATTCTCGTGAAAACTCTGTATAGATCAGGTATTATATCTTCACAGATAGGAAGTATTATATCTAACAGATAGGAAAATTGAGGGATTCAAGGACCTGTCTAGAGCCATCTAGTAAATAAATAATGTCAAAGGAAATAGAATCAAATCACTTTATTACAAACTTATTAGTGTTCTACAATACCATAAAAATGAAATCTGGATGGAAATGTAGAGAGATGTGCTCAAATCTACAATGGAGACTAATTTCAATAATTAGAAGGAAACAATATATTGTGTCTGAATCCAAGGAATTATTCTATATTTTGATTATAGTGGTTTTTACATGGCTGTATACATTTGTCAAAACATATCAAACTATACACTTTAAATGGGTGTTTTTATTTTATGTAAATTATGCTTCAAAAAAGTCGATTATGTAATGTTACCTCTGAAACATAGTGATATTTTTATCTGTAAAATGTAATATTCTGGGGCTTCCCTGGTGGTGCAGTGGTTGAGAGTCCACCTGCCGATGCAGGGTGCACGGGTTCGTGCCCCGGTCCAGGAAGATCCCACATGCCGCGGAGCGGCTAGGCCCGTGAGCCATGGCCACTGAGCCTGCACGTCCGGAGCCTGTACTCCGCAGCGGGAGAGGTCACAACAGTGAGAGGCCCGCGTACCGCAAAAAAAAAAAAAAAAAAAAGTAATATTCTGCTTAATCAGCACATGTAATACATAGTTGATATGTAAGCATAATTACTGGCACATAAATTAAGCAACCATTTTGTTGATTTTATATATGATTACTGAATTAAGTAATTATGCTTTTTGAATCAGCCAGTTATATTTTTTAAAATAAGCTGGCTTGGGTTTTCTTTCAACATCTACAATTATAAATTCTCCAGTAATCGTTTAAAATAATACAAATTCTATAGTTGAAAAATTCTGATAGTAAAATTTGCACTTAGTATTCTATATGTAAAATGTAGCTGATATTTATGATACTACGAGAAACAGTTATTTAAATTATCTGTAGGTTTACCAAGTAATTTAGTGTTTTCAGAACAGGATTCTCAAATTAAATACATATCTGCTTGTCTAATATTATTTATCCAATCAACTTGGGAGTTAACTTACACGTTAAAAAAACCACACACACACACACACACACACACACACACACACACTTTAGTTTAAACAGAAGAAACAATTAAAAAGATAACGATCGTAATGATAGCCATAATAAATTCTTTTTTTTCCCCCCAATGGATCAAGAACACCTGCTCTCAGGGCAGCCCCGGCTGGCTCTCAGGAAAGTGGGATGAGGCGCGGGGTAGGGGTGGGGGCGGGGGCGGGAACCTGCC
This sequence comes from Pseudorca crassidens, assembly GCF_039906515.1. Lineage (NCBI taxonomy): Eukaryota > Metazoa > Chordata > Mammalia > Artiodactyla > Delphinidae > Pseudorca > Pseudorca crassidens. The sequence goes on from NC_090297.1 coordinate 92,265,034, forward strand.
GCGCACGTACACATCAGCCAGCGCCTACGGCCTCAGCGTCTGGCCCGGAAGAAATCCTTCACTCCCACGGAGTGTCCCTCCCTCGACCATGTGTTCCTGTACGAGATCCTGGACACCGTGCACCTTGCAAAGTTACACCAGATTTAGGGCTTGTGGCTGACCACAGCCTCACCCTGAGCCATCTCATAGGAGTCTTGTGGGAGTTATGCACCAAGCTGAATGACACCCAGCTGCGCTTCAAGCCGGCCTAATACCCTGACATGGAGCCTAGCCTGGAGGTGTTCAGCTCCCACCAAGGCCTGAAGAAGTGGATGGAGGCCGGGAACTCCTGACTCTCCTGCTCAAGATGCTGCTGTCCATGGGGGTCCCTGAGAACCTGTCGGCCATTGCCTGGCTGGAACCGCCCAACAATGATCAGGTATGGCTTTAACAGTATCCTGCAGCCGGTGGACCACAAGGTAAACTTGCAGATGGTAAACACCAAACTGGGATTCTGGTGTGGATGGAACTTGTGGGGTGTAAATGAAATCGTGTGTATGCATGTGTGGAGAGGGAGAGGGACAGAAAGAGAGAGGGACAGAGAGAGAGAGAGGCAGAGATGCATCCAATGGATTACTTTATAATGTTGTTAAAAAATCAGTTGACTAAATTTTGGGGAGTCTCTTCTAGTCTTTCTATTCTGTTCCATCAGTCTGTGGATTTGTCCTTTCACCAATACCGCACTGTCTTGATTACTGTAGCTTTCAAGTAAATATTTAAATTGAGATGTGTGAATCTTTCAAATTTGTTCTGCAGTTTCAAAATCATTTATGTCTATTCAGGGTTTTAAAATTTTTCTGTATAAGTTTTAGAATCAGCTAACAGATATCTACAAAAATTCTGCTGGAATTTTAATTAGGATTGCATTGAATCTACAGATCAAATTGGGAATAATTTATTTCTCAATGAAATTGAGTCTTTCAGTCCAAGAATATAATTCGTTGTTTAATTATTTCTACTCATGTTTTATAGTTTTCAACATATAGATCCTGAACATATTTCATTAGGTTTTTAACCTAATATTTCAATTTTATTTAGTGCTATGGTAAGTGATATATTTTTTTAAATTCCAATTGTTCATTGCTGGTAGGTAGAAATAAAATTGATATTTTGATGTTGACTTTGTATTTTAAGACTTGATAAACTAATTTATTATTCTAGAAAAAATTCTGAGTTTTTCAGATTTTCCACCTAGAAAGTCATTTCGTCTGTGAATATAAAAAGTATTATTTCTACTTTTATGTTTTGTATGTTTTTGATTTGTTTCATTTAATTGGCTAGCATATCTTGCTCAATGTTGAATGTGAGTCAGGAGAGAGTGTTCTTGCATTTTTCCTGATCTTAGGGATAAAGCATACAGGCCTTCACTATTAAGTATGATGTTAATAGTAGGTTATTATAGATACTCTTGTCAAATGGAGAATTCAGATTTACTGAGAGTTTATCATAAATTGTTGCTGTTGTTTTTTCAAATGCTTTCTTTGCATCTATTGGTAGGATTTTGAGCTTTTTTCTTGTTAGGTCTGTTAATATGATGAATCACATTGATTGATGTATAGATCTTGAACTTGCCTTGAATTATTGGAATGAATTCCATTTTGTTGTAATGTATTATCCCTTTTATTTATTGCTTGATTCCATTTGCTAATATTTTCGTGGAGGACATTTGAGTCTATGTTCATAATAAGTTGTTTCTGAAGCTGCCAAACTTTTGTCATTATAGCCAGTTATGACCAAAAAAGAAATTCAGATTGACTTGATAGTTATAACAAATTTGAGTCTTGCTAAGGAGATGCCTATATTTTTACCTTTGAAAAATAACTATTTGTCTCAAATTTGCCTTATTACATTATAGTATGTTTTTATTTACTGTTAGTAGCAAAATGAAGGGTGATTGGAAAATATGTTGTTTATTTAATACTAGTATTACAAAGAGGCTTTTTTTATAACTTGCAGGCACACTTGGGATTTTTGCCTCAGTTTTAAAGAATGACAGCAAAAGCACCTTTATCTGACATTTAGGATGATTAAATTTTGAAAAATCACTTGGCATATTCAGCATGACTCCACAGGGTGCTCTAGCTTTATAAGACAATGCATCATGTTAGCTTAACTTATGTTTAAGATTTGCTGGCCTGGTATTATTGTGTTAGGCAGTATTGCTGGAATGGAAACATAAAATTTTGCTGCCATGAGATCAAGTTTCTGCCTGCCCTACACTAAAATTAGTTCCATACAGTTTTAAAATGCAATGTTTATTCTGGTTCTAGTAGTATTGTGAAATGGCAAACTGTGCTTAAGTACATAAAATTAAGCCTACTCTGTGTGAAAACAGATTTTGTTTTTATTCATGTATCATTTAAATTCAGGAGTAAAGGTTGCTTAACCACCGAGAAGGTTTATATGAAGCTAAAAGAAAGAAGCCAATTGTGTCTGAGAGTTCATTTTTAAAACCAACATATCCTTCTGGGCCATAATGCATAATTTTTATGAGCCTACATATATATTGGCTATTACTGCAGCATAACAAGAAATGTAATGAGATATGCAAAGAAACAGGTTATAATAGTTACAGTGTTCATAAAATTGTTCCATCAATGACATCCTACTTTGAGAATATATATATTCAAGAAATATTAAATAAAATGGAATAATGAGTCTAACTCAATCTTGAAAGCACAAAATTGGTTGGTTACATGTGTTAATTAAACCATTTGAAGAAAAAAATTCACAAATAAGAGTGTGACAAAAAATCAGTTATCATTGAAAAATACCTTGAACAATATGGATGAGGCAAACTATCATTTTGGCAAAGAAGAAAAAAGTAAGCAAACAATGTATATAGCTCCTTTGTTTTTTTTAATCCTCCAATATTAAAAAAGTCACCAAATAGTGTTTATTTTAAACAAAACATAAAACTGTTGAATGAGTGGATCATTACCTGCTAACTATAAAATGATCTTATGGCTAACTACTTAGAGAATACTATTGAACACATGAAATTTGTCAAAATTTATATAACCATTGAATAATTTTCTTGTTTAGCAATTATGTATAATTCTGTGGAAGTATTTTTTTGATTTGTATATTTTCAAGCATTTATTTCATTTTCTTGCCAATGTAGGACCAATTAAGTAAAATGGTAAACTTTATTTTTTTCCCTTAATATTTTACTAGTATAAATGAGAAAATAGTAGTAAAATGGGCTTTTGGTATTTTCTATAAAAGTGACTATAACCATTCCTAAGTTCTTATATGTAAGAAATAATTTATGTGAGTAAAATTATATTTTTAATTGTGTTTATTGAACCAGGCTTACCTACTGAGTAATGTAAAACAAAATAAGCAATATACAATTTCAAGATGGCAGTGAAATAAGTGTTAGGAAATATCAATTTTAATTTTTATACAATTTTTCCCTAAAATAAATTGGTTTAATATACTAGAGAGATAAAATAGCATCTATCATACATGAAGTACTTGGAAAAGGGAATTTGATATTACTTATTTGGCAACCCTATAAATTTATGAGCACCAAGTCTTGTAAGGGATATTGATAACTATTAATATTCATTGAAGGATTGTGACTATCACAGGTCAATAAAAGGGAATTTTATGCAGATAATGATCTATTCCCTCCCCCCCCCCCTTATTTTTGCTGTGCTTAAATCTTAGTATACAAATGTATTGGATTTTTAAAGTTATCCAAACTTAAAAAATTTGTATTGTGATGTTCATTTAATTTTAATTTTTTATGAAAAATGAAAAGTATTCCAGATTTGGTCAATCAACTTAAATTGAAAAATATTCAGCCAATTAAGTTAAGGGACATATAAAAATATTGACCAGTTATCTCTCTTTCATTGTGATATCAAGCATAACTAACTGTCTTGGCAATTATCTTGCAATCATAACTACTAGCAAGCATTTTGGTTGTGTACGTTTAATATATAGTTTGGAAATTATTTTAAAGTTATCTATTACTCTAAGACTTATGCGTGTCAAACTAACTTTATGGGAATTCATAGATTAAGAGTAACATTTTATGTTACTCTGTCCAGAGTTTTGTGACAGCAAAGATTTCACCCTAAACTCTGTCATCAATGTAGAAAAACAAACACATTTAACGTTAATATTTTAATGAAACGTTCCTGTTGCTCAGCAAATTTTTTTTCTATATTCAATTTAAAGTTTATTCATTGTTTACTATAGTTAGGTTTACAGTGAGTATAAATAAGGTCATTTTTATATTTATATAGTATAAACTATAGCGACTTTCCTGCTTCTTAAAATGTCATGCAGTTTTATTTGGATTTCCCTGACGGAATGCTTTCTATGTGTCTCTGAAAATTGTTTGCTTTCTGTAATTATCACATAGTATCCATTATGTGGGTTGTTAAAGGGGAGAAGTGTGTACGTGTGTGTGTGTGTAACTAACATTCCTAAATAAAGCAAGAAGATGACTTAATTTCCTTGCACTGTCATAATGGAGCATTGTTTAACAGATTCCCTGAACTATTATTAATTATGTAGGAAAATGCACTTGTGTTTATCTTTGCTATTTATTATGTGATTAGCACCCAGACGTTATGGAGTTACACGTCAACTAGTGGATTTCTGTCTAGTAGAAAAGCTAATTACAATGCTATATTTTTAATGTTGTGTAGGAATTCAACCTTTTTGGTGTCTATTAACATACTTAATTTAGCATTCCTTTGACTAGGTGATTATATAAATCTTCATTTCTCAAATTATTATTATTTTTTTTTTCGGCACACGGGCCTCTCACTGCTGTGGCCTCTCCCACTGCAGAGCACAGGCTCCGGACGCGCAGGCTCAGCGGCCATGGCTCACGGGCCCAGCCGCTCCGCGGCATGTGGGACCCTCCCGGACCGGGGCACGAACCCGTGTCCCCTGCATCAGCAGGCGGACTCTCAACCACTGCGCCACCAGGGAAGCCCTCAAATTATTTTTTGAACCAGCTTTACCATCTTACTTGTTCCTTAATTGATTAATGTTTTGAATAAGTATCTTTGACATATATTCTGTATTTGTGTGAGGGTCATGTTTTTAATTTTGAAAATTGTCTTTTATAGATTTTACGTACAGTAATTCCAAAAATGTGATAAGTAGGAAATCTGTGTTTTTAAAATTTTTATTTGGATACTAATTTACACTAGATCATGACTAAAGGCAGAGTCTGATGGCACTCCTTTAGATTTCTTCTGGATTCTCACTCAGTCATTATCACAAAGCATTTAATACAGTTTAAAAAACTGAGGTGAATTTCCTCTAGTGATTTAATGCATCGGATCCCTTATAAGGCACTTCACTTATACTTTAGAATTTTACTTTTGAAATATGTTCAGGAAGACATCAATTGTGCTATATCTTTACAGCTTCAAGGCAGACATTTATACAAGCCATCAAAACCTTAAAAGAGCTTATCTGTCTTCTTGGAAACAATCTTTTCAAAATACATAACTTTGCTGTTACATGTATGAGAGATGGAATAGAAAAGAATTGGCTCAGTTTAGAGAAAATAATATTCCCATAGAACACTGACTACCTAAATATGATAATGCATTAATCTATTTGTGATTATGCAGAAAATATTGACAAGCAGCCTCCTCCAACAGATGTGTTTCCTGTCCCAATAGCTTGTTTGCAGCCTAAACTTACATATTTCAGCTGTCTCTTTGCATATTTCCTGACAAAGCATTTCCTAGTTATCTGAATTGTGTGTCTTGCCATTCTTATTCTAAAACATGTATTTCTGTGGGCTAAGATAAGGTTAGAAACTTTTAAGAACACAAATATGATTCTGTTTCAAATTCTCAAATGCATTATGTTGTTTAAGGATTTAGATTTAGACTGCAAATAATCACTAATTTGTAGACTTAAAAAATGTCCCATCATTTTTTAGGTCAAGCTCAAGTTCCTTTGCATCACTACCATAGATTATATTATTACTTGGTAGTTTGGTAATCATATATTTCTGAATGTTAACTAACAAAATATATTAGATTTTGAGTTATTCTACCATGCCATTGTATTTTCTTTGATCTTTCATTTTTGGGCCATAATAGACAAAAATTTTCTCCAGTAATGTTTAATTTACATCATTATCAAGGTTGATTATGTCACTCACAGTGGAAAAATTGATAAATTAGGTTTCTGTACTTTCTCACATCATTTAATTTTAAAACACATAATTAAATGTATTTTTAAAGCCTTTCCTACTAGATTGGATGTTTTTAAAATGTGTCATTTATTTTGCTTTAGATTGAATCAAGGATGGAGCTAGCGTTATGGGGTTTATAGCACAAGTTGAATTGTAATGTTTTTGACATTTGTAGAAGTGATTTTTTTTTTTACACAAACCCTGTGAGCTCTAGCTTATAGAAGTTAGTCAGGAACAAAAATTCTGAGTTTCACATGATTTCTGTCAAGATAACAATTGCTGCATGTATTGAGAACTATGAATATTTCTAGCTTTTTTGGAAAATTCCTGATCATCTGTTATAGATAAATGACTGCAAGAAGTGTAAGCAGGGATTCTAGGTATACAGCCAATAGCATGTTTTCCAGTTTATTCTACCTCTGAGTTTACCTGGCAAAGACATCAAACAAAAATGCAATACTATTTTAGGCACTTTTTTGTGATATACTAATCAGTTAAGTAATATGTATTACCTGACCGAGGAACTAATTTTTGGGTGAAAAAGACAATCTTCCATCCTTAGAATTACTAGAAAGTATCACTTGTCAGTTACATGACCTTGGAAAAAAGTCTCATTTCCTTCATCTGTGAAATTGGGATAATAATTGTACTTTCTTCATAGGGTTATAGTGAAAATAGAATATTTGTAAAACACGTAAAAGATTTCATGGCATGTTGGACACAGTTAATTTTAATAATGATTACTATTTTTGGATAAAAAAATCTCAATATGAAAATGACTATGTATTTTCATAGCACTTTAAGAACAATTATTTTCATATATATTGTCTTATATGTATGCAATCAATATAGTCCTGATAGATAAAATGACTGTTATCCAGACATTATAAATAAGGAAATTAAGAAATAATTTTTGTATTTTTGAAATACTCCTAAAATACTATTAAATGCTCAGAGAGCTGATACTTAAATTGATACTTAAATGGCAAGGCCTCAAATTCAGATCTTCTGATTCCAAATCAAAAATTCTTTCCATTACACCAAAATGAAAGAACTCAAATCTTTTGAGTGAGAAGAAGCAACATCCCCCACTCCCCAAGGAGTCTCCTTTTCTCCCACCAATTCTGGAAAGCATTTGCTTTTTTTAGAACCAACGAATCTGAGAATCATTAGACATATGAGTGGATATTTTTAAAAATAAAGACATATTTAGATAAACTAAAAAATATCACAAGAGTAAATCTGAGCTATAAACTTACCAACCCACAAAATATATAAAACAGACATCAGCAGAGAGTACATCAGCGGCAGCCTGCATCACTCAGTGGTGGATCAATCTCTATCAATTACAGACCTGTCTGGGTGTCCTGGAACAACACATAAACCAAACAAATAATGAATAACTAGTCACAGAGAGAAAATTGTTAAATTGCCACCTCCTACCCTTATGGTAATGGCAGCAAGGAAACCCATAGTTATTTTTTTTAAGAATACCGATGATTTTTCCAGCATAAGCAATGTGCTTAGAGTACCAGAGTTGCATGATTTTGTCAGAATTTGAAGCTAAATATTCAAAGATGATCTCACAATATTTATGTTAGTAGTAGAATAATATTGCATGAAGGGATACATGTTGAAAAGGAAGATACATATTGTTTTACATTATTTAAATAAAATTATTTAAATAATTACCTAATATAAGTTATGTAGTCCTTATTACCTGAGCAAAAACTCACTTAATGAAATAGCAGTTTACTTATGACTTGCTTCGAGAATCTTTCTTTGCTCTGTCCGCCAATCTGAAATTGTTCTTTCAAAACATTTGCTAGAGTACGTTCATTTCTGTACTTAGAAACTTAAGCCACTTAAGCTCAGACCTCAGAGTAATATATAATTTCTACTAACTTCCCCTTTCTTAAATACAGCAAACACTCGTGAGATGAGTGTATTGGTCAGGGTTCAACTAGAGAAAAAGAACATCTTATAGGATACACACACACACACACACACACACACACACACACGTACACATACACATATATACATATATGTAATAAATGTGTATTAGTTATAAGGCATATGCATTTCTTACATGTATTTATTATAAGCAGTGTATCTGTTTTTATATAAGTATGCATTTATTTTAAAGAACTGGCTTATTGTTAATACTGGCTAAGTAAATCTAAAATCCATGGGGAAGGCAGTCAGGAAAGCAAGGAAAAATCACAAGGAGGGTGGAATCTCAAAAGTACAGGCTGAAGCTTGCTGTCCATGGGCTAAAATCTTTTAATTTATTAAAGGTCTAATGTTTAAAGTTTTCCTAGTTGATTAATTCAAGCTCTTTTGATTCACTTAAAGCCAACTGATTAGAAACTTCAATCCTGTCTACCAAATTGCTTCTCAGATGTATGTAGTAATGTTTCAATGAATAATGGGGAAGTTGTTTGCTTGTTACAAAAGTACTGCTGTCTTTGTCCTCCAGCTTTCTTAAGAGAATATCATTTGTAGCTACCCTAATCAGAACCATACTAGAAAGGGAATTCTGTGTACCATAGTTCAGCTTAGCCAAATTGACATATTAAAATCCATTCCAGTGGCATTCTTCCTTAATTATGTAATTCTGATACGTTTAGCTTTGGTAACAGGTTTTCTCGTGATGCTTTGGGAAATTCAACAATTTGGAGGTTACACCAAGATCCATATGAGACTCCCTAACTGTGCAACCCAAGACTCTTGACTCAAAAGCAGTGTTTTCCGGTGAGGCAGCTTGAGACTCACTCAGGGGTCTGTTCAACTGGAAGAAGAGGCTGTTTCTCATGATGTTCTGATTTCTATTTTCTTTTCATTGAAGTCAGACCAAACGTGAGACTTTATTTAACGTCTCCAACGAAGTAAGATCCCTTTTAGGAATCCTTTGGTTTTCTGTTCTTGTTTGAAAGACTTTTATCTTTGGTGGAAAATGGTATTGGTATTGTCAACACTACTATTTGTCAGTCTTCATCAGTTTTTTAGTGTTAAGTCTGTAAGATGTTCCTAGGGAAAAAGATGATCTTGATAAATTTATTTCTTGAGCTGGCTCTTGGGCCTGAGGATTTCAGAATGTAACTCTTCAGAACAACAACTTTTGGCCAAAACTTATAGAAACCTATGAGAATTTTCCTCAGGCTGTCTTGCTTTGTCTTTGAGACTCTTGTTCTGTGAGAAACCTCCCATCCAAACTTTGTATATGCTAGGAGTCCTTGATTGTGAATGTCCAAGACAAGTTGCATAAGAAACTTTTAGACTGACCTTTCCTAGACTCTCATGAGTTTTTCTCAGTTTAAACAGAACTCCATGCCCTCTCCAAGCCAGGCTGTTTAAATTATAATTTAATTATAATGGTCGTTTATTGAATTATCACTCTAAATAGCATAATTCCACCAAAGATAATTTAGAATTACAGTGGCCACTCTCAGAAGCTTTTGTGGTCAATAATTTATGTTTATGTGAGAGTTTCCATAGAACATAAACTAAGTAAATTCCAAAATATTAAAAAGTCTGTACTTTCTGATTAGTGTGAGGAAGCTAAACTGTTTTCCAAACTGTTTGTAACATTTTACATTCTCATCAGCAGCGTATGAGGTCTACCTTGCCAACACTTAAGATTGTATTTTTTATTATAAATAAGCTAGTGAGTATGAAATGGTATCTTATTATGGTTTTAATTTGTATTTTTCTAAAGTATATTTTGTTCATTTTTAATTGATATGTTTATCTAATACATAGAAATACAGTTGACTTGTCTGTTATGGTCCTGTGTCCTGAAACAGTGCTTAGCTCATTTATTAGTTCGAGTATCGGCTTTCTTTATCTGTCACCGCCACTTCAATAACTATTGGATCTGCTGGATCATATGGCCCAAGTGACAGAGCAGCTTGCACTGACTCTGGACCTGTTGCGGAGCCTTCTCCTGTTCTGGGTCCCACACAAAACAAGCAGGTTTTCGGGTTACTCGGTTAATGAACTGGAGTAGAACAATGAAATGAGGTATATGTTGCCTCCAAAATCTAATGAAACCCACTAAGCATTCTGCTTCTTTCTTGATTTTTGGAGGGGACAGATGCAACATAACCCATAACCTATAACTTAGAATGGGTATCTTCACATGCTTCACACTTGACATGCTGGACCCTTAGAAATTTCACTGAGGTGGAAGCCTTCTAAATTTTTGTCAGATTTATTTCCCACCCTCTGGCATGCAAGTGTCTTACCAATGAGTCTGAGAGTATTTACACTTCTTGCTATCTAGGTCCTGTCAGCATAATGCTATCAAAATAACTGACCAATGTGATGTCTTGTAGAAGAGAAAGGTAATCAAGAGCCTCCAAAGTAAATTATGACAGAGTGGGAGAATTGATATGCCCCTGAGGTAGAACGGCGAAGGTGTATTGCTGGCTTTGCAGCTAAAACAAACTGCTCCTGGTGGTCTTTATTAACAGGTATCAAGGAAAAAGTATTTGATCAATAACTACATATTAGGTACCAGAGGATGTGTTCTGAAACCACATCTGATTTAGCAGCTGCAATTGGAGTCACTATCTGGTTAAGTTTACAAAAATCCATTGTCATTCTCTAAAATCCATCTGTTTTCTTCACTGGCCAGATAGGCTAGTTAAATGGGAGTGTGGTAGAAATTATCACCTCTGCTTCCTTCAAGTCCTTGGTGGTTTTAAACTCTGCAGTCCCTCCAGAATGAGGTATTGTTTTGGTTTACTGTTTTCCTAAGTAGAGGCAGTGACATTTTGGGTCTCCTGGAATTAGTGTCAGTTCATAGATGGTGCTCAGTAGTCCCCGAAAGTCCCCTTTCCCCCAAAGCACAGTTACCCTGGTAAAAGACTGTAGGTCCCTTTGGGGAAGGCTGGGGGAAATATTAAAATACATGGTTTTACTACTGCACTGGGATCCTTTCTTAAGGGGGCCCATCCTATCCTTCATTCATGGGTTCTAGGCATGTAAAGTTTAGTTTGATCTTCATTTTCTAGTACCTAGGGTTGTAAAGTTAGGTATCCGTAGGATATCCATTTAACATCCTAAAACTATTACACTCCAAATTAAATTAGTACAATCTTAACTTCAATAGCATAAAAAATTGCTCCTTTACACCTCTATCTCCACTCTTTTCATTTATTGATGTCACAGAATTACACCTTAATAATTGTATGTCCAAAAACAAAACTAATAATTGTTTTTAAGTGTGTTACTCTCTTAAATTATGTAGAAAACAAAATGTGGAGCTACAAATCAAAGTTTAAATAATACTAACTTTTAGGCTAATAATTGTTTTTTTAAATGTATTAGTCCCATAAATCATTGAGAAAACAAAAAGTACAATTACAAACCATTGTTTAAATATTACTAGCTTTTATAATTGCCTGTGTATTTACCTTTATTTAGATCTTTATTTCTTTATATGGCTTTGAGTTTCTATCTACTGTCCTTTCATTTCAACCAGTAGGAATTTCTTGAGCATTTCTAGCAGGACAGGCCAAATGCTGTGAATTCCCTCAGCTTTTTTTAATCTGGGAATGTCTTAATTTTACCCTCACTTTCTCTGTGCTGTACTGATTATTGTAGTCATAGTTGATTTTACAATTTTTTATCTTTTAATCTTTGTACTAGCTTATGTAAGTGGTTGATCCTTAACCTTTTCTATATATTTGCCTTTACTAGTGGGATTTTTCCTTCCCTACAGATTCTTAATTCTTGTTATAGCCTTTTCTTTCCCACTTAAAGAAGACCCTTTAACATTGCTTTTAGGGTAGGTTTAGTATTAATTAACTCTTCATTTTTGCTTGTCTGAGAAGTTCTTTTTTCTCCTTTAATTCTAAATGATAATCTTGCTGGGTAGAGTATCCTAGGTTATAGGTTTTTCCCTTTGAGATTTTTATATATCATGCTACTCCCTTCTGGCCTGCAAAGTTTCTGCAGAAAAATCAGCTGATAGCCTTGGGGTGGTGCCCTTGTATATGACTCTGTTTTTCTCTTGCTGCCTTTAGAATTCTCTCTTTACCTTTGGCCATTTTAATTATGATATGTCTTAGTGTGAGTCTGTTTGGATTCATCTTGTTTGGGACCCTCTGTGCTTCAGCTTTGGGAAGTTTTCAGCAATAATTTTATCAAATACCAAATATCAAATATTTTTGACCCTCTCTTTTCCTTCTGGGACATATATAACATAAATGTTGGCATGCTTGATGTTATCCCAAAGATCCCTTAAACTGTTTTCATTAATTTTTTAAAATTTTTATCCAATTGGGTGATTTTTATTATTCTGTCTTCCAGACCATGTATTCATTCTTCTGTATCACCTAGTCTGCTGTTAGCTCCTTCTAGTGTCATTTTCATTTCAGTTATTGTATTCTTCAGTTTTGACTGGTTCCTTTTTATATTTTCTAGTTCCTTGTTAAAATTCTCACCGTGTTCATACATTCTTTTCCCTAATTCAGTTAGTGTTCTTATTACTAATGCCTTGAATTCTTTATCTGGTAAATTGTTTATTTCTATTTCATTGTGTATTTTTTTCAGGTTTTTTTTCTTGCTCTTTCAATTGAGACTAATTTCTGTCTTCTAATTTTGCTTAACTTTCTCTGTCTCTACAAAATTAGGTGAAAAAGCTATCTATTGTGGTCTTGAAGGAGTGTCTTTATGTGGGAGCATCCCTATACAGTCTGGATGTACCCAGTGGCTTTGGTGGGAGAGCTGGATTTGATGTGAACACAAATCACATCTTTCTTCAGGATGTGCTGACAGCTATCACCTTGGTAGGATGTGGGCTTGGAAATGGAAGGATTAGAAGCCAGAGCCAGTTTTTAAGCAGGGGTTTCTCTTCTGCTCAGTGGCCATCACTGCCCTATTGGGGCCAAGGTTGGGTCCCAAGTTGCTGGAGCAAAAGCCCTGAGGGTTGGGTCCGAGCTAGCTTCATTCCTTTTGTTTGCTCTCCGTCCTCCCAGCATGACACCCTTGCCCCAGAGGGGATCAGTGTTGGAGCAAGAGGGGCTGGTGTGGGCACTTGGCATGTATTGGGGTGCACACTGTGGTGATCTGGCGGGGTCAGCAATCCAGACTGCTTCTGATGAGCTGCCTATGTAAGTGCCATTAGTAGCTGCCTATGCCCTGCTCAAACACTGCTTTGGGTCTGAGTTTCCTTTGTCCTTCACAGCCAGGCTCTCCCTTTGGCCTCTGCCACCCTTGCTCTGGTGTGGGTATACCACAGAACAGGCAGTGCCTACGTGGGCTCTTGATGTGTGTCAAGGCACAGGCTGTGGTGCTCTGGCCACAAACAAAGATGCGGCTACTTCTCTTGTGCTGCCTGTATAAGTACCAGTAATGGCTGACCCTGCCCTGCTCAGACATCTCTTCAGATGTGAGCTGCCTCTGTGCCTCACAGCTGGGCCCTCATCCCAGTGTGGACCTGCACCAAGAATCAAGTGGGGCTGGAGCATTCGCTCAGCTCAGGCTGGGGCGTGCAGAATGGCAGTGGTGGCAGGAAACCGGCCAGCCTCTTATCTCTTCTGCAGTTTAAGTTCACCCTCTCCACCCTGCTATAGGGGCAAGCATGTGTGCACACACTCAAAAGCAGAGCCCAGGCTTTCCTCAGCCCTCCTGTTAATCCCACTAGCCCTCCAACCAGCCAAGGGGACTTGTGTTTTCTGTGTTAGACCCCAGGGCTGGGGCACCCAATATGTGGCTTGAAATGCTCACTCCCCAGGGAGGATCTCTGTGTAATCTCCCTTTTTCTCTGAGTCCCCTCCCAGGGGCACAGGTCAGGACCTGATCGCTTCACTTCCCTTCCTGCCCAATTACATGTGGATTTTTCTTACAGCCTTGGTTGTACAGGAGTCTTTCTGCCAGTTACCATTTAGTTTTCAGTTAGAATTGCTCCACATGTAGATATGTTTTTTATGCGTTCAATGAGGGAGGTGAGATCCATGCCCTCTTGCTCCACCATCTGATCTCTTCCTCTCCCTCACTGTTTTTTTTTTAACATCTTTATTGGAGTATAATTGCTTTACAATGGTGTGTTAGTTTCTGCTTTATAACAAAGTGAATCAGGTATACATATACATATGTTCCCATCTCTCTTCCCTCTTGCATCTCCCTCCCTCCCACCCTCCCTATCCCACCCCTCTAGGTGGTCACAAAGCACCAAGCTGATCTCCCTGTGCTCTGCGGCTGCTTCCCACTAGCTATCTGTTTTACGTTTGGTAGTGTATATATGTCCATGCCACTCTGTCACTTTGTCACAGCTTACCCTACCCCCTCCCCATATACTCAAGACCATTCTCTAGTAGGTCTGTGTCTTTATTCCCATCTTGCCCCAAGTTTCTTCATGACCTTTTTTTTTGTTTTTGTTTTTAGATTCCATATATATGGTGAGCCTATGGTATTTGTTTTTCTCTTTCTGACTTACTTCACTCTGTATGACAGGCTCTAGGTCCATCCACCTCACTACAAAATAACTCAGTTTCGTTCCTTTTTATAGCTGAGTAATATTCCATTGTATATATGTGCCACATCTTCTTTATCCATTCATCTGTTGATGGACACTTAGGTAGTTTCCATGTCCTGGCTATTGGAAATAGAACTGCAATGAACACTTTGGTACATGACTCTTTTTGAATTCTGGTTTTCTCAGGGTATATGCCCAGTAGTGGGATTGCCGAGTCATATGGTAGTTCTATTTCTAGTTTTTTAAGGAACCTCCATACTGTTCTCCATAGTGGCTGTATCAATTTACATTCCCATCAACAGTGCAAGAGGGTTCCCTTTTCTCCACAACCTCTCCAGCATTTATTGTTTGTAGATTTTTTGACGATGGACATTCTGACAGGTGTAAGATGATATCTCATTGTAGTTTTGATTTGCATTTCTCTAATGATTAATGATGTTGAGCATTCTTTCATGTGTCTATTGGCAATCTGTATATCTTCTTTGGAGAAATGTCTGTTTAGGTCTTTCTGCCCATTTTTGGGTTGGGTTGTTGGTTTTTTTGATATTGAGCTGCATGAGCTGCTTGTAAATTTTGGAGATTAATCCTTTGTCAGTTGCTTCATTTGCAAATATTTTCTCCCATTCTGAGGGTTGTCTTTTCATCTTGTTTACAGTTTCCTTTGCTGTGCAAAAGCTTTGAAGTTTCATTAGGTCCCATTTGTTTATTTTTGTTTCCATTTCTGTAAGAGGTGGGTCAAAAAGGATCTTGCTGTGATTTATGTCATAGAGTGTTCTGCCTATGTTTTCCTCTAAGAGTTTGATGGTGTCTGGCCTTACATTTAGGTCTTCAATCCATTTTGAGTTTATTTTTGTGTATGGTGTTAGTGAGTGTTCTAATTTTATTCTTTTACATGTAGCTGTCCAGTTTTCCCAGCACCACTTATGGAAGAGGCTGTCTTTTCTCCACTGTATATTCTTGCCTCCTTTATCGAAGACAAGGTGACCGTGTGTGCACAGGTTTATCTCTGGGTTTTCTATCGTGTTCCATTGATCTGTATTTCTGTTTTTGTGCCAGTACCATACTGTCTGATTACTGTAGCTTTGTAGTATTGTCTGAAGTCAGGGAGCCAGATTCCTCCAACTCCGTTCTTCTTTCTCAAGATTGTTTTGGTTATTCAGGATCTTTTGTTTTTCCATACAAATTGTGAAATATTTTGTTCTAGTTCTGTGAAAAATGCCAGTGGTAGTTAGATAGGGATTGCATTGAATCTGTAGATTGCTTTGGGTAGTATAGTCATTTTCACAATGTTGGTTCTTCCAATTCAAGAACATGGTATATCTCTCCATCTATTTGTATCATCTTTATTTCCTTTCATCAGTGTCTTATAATTTTCTGCATACAAGTTTTTTGTCTCTTTAGGTAGGTTTATTCCTAGATATTTTATTCTTTTTGTTGCAATGGTAAATGGGAGTGTTTTCTTAATTTCACCTTCAGATTTTTTATCATTAGTGTATAGGAATGCCAGAGATTTCTGTGTATTAATTTTGTATCCTGCTACTTTACCAAATTCATTGATTAGCTCTAGTAGTTTTCTGGTAGAGTCTTTAGGATTCTCTGTGTATAGGATCATGTCATCTGCAAACAGTGACAGCTTTACTTCTTTTCCAAATTGGATTCCTTTTAGTTCTTTCTCTTTTCTGATTGCTGTGGCTAAAACTTCCAAAACTATGTTGAATAATAGTGGGGAGAGTGGGAAACCGTGTCTTTTTCCTCATCTTAGTGGAAATGGTTCCAGTTTTTCACCATTGAGGATGATTTTGGCTGTGGGTTTGTCATATATGGCCTTTATTATGTTGAGGAAAGTTCCGTCTTTGCCTACTTTCTGGATGGTTTTTATCATAAATGGGTGTTGAATTTTGCCGAAAGCTTTCTCTGCATCTATTGAGATGATTGTATGGTTTTTCTCCTTCAATTTGTTAATATGGTGTATCATGTTGATTGATTTGTGTATATTGAAGAATCCTTGCATTCCTTGGATAAATCCCACTTGATCATAGTGTATGATCCTTTTAATGTGCTGTGTGATCCTTTTAATGTGCTAGTATTTTGTTGAGGATTTTTGCATCTATGTTCATCAGTGATATTGGCCTGTAGTTTTCTTTCCTTGTGACATCTTTGTCTGGTTTTGGTATCAGAGTGATGGTGGCCTCATAGAATGAGTTTGGGAGTGTTCCTCCCTCTTCTATATTTTCGAAGAGTTTGAGAAGGATAGGTGTTAGCTCTTTTCTAAATGTTTGATAAAATTCGCCCGTGAAGCCATCTGGTCCTGGGCTTTCATTTGTTGGAAGATTTTTAATCACAGTTTCAATTTCAGTGCTTGTAATTGGTCTTTTCATATTTTCCATTTCTTCCTGGTTCAGTCTCGGAAGGTTGTGCACTTCTAAGAGTTTGTCCATTTCTTCCAGGTTGTCCATTTTATTGGCATATAGCTGCTTATAGTAATCTCTCATGATCTTTTTTATTTCTGCAGTGTCAGCTGTTACTTCTTGTTTTTTTGTTTCTAATTCTATCGATTTGGGTCTTCTCCCTTTTTTTCTTGATGAGTCTGGCTAATGCTTTATCAATTTTGTATAACTTCTCAAAGAACCAGCTTTTAGTTTTATTGATCTTTGCTATTGTTTCCTTCATTTCTTTTTCATTTATTTGTGATCTGATCTCCATGATTCTTTCCTTATGCTAACTTTGTTTTTTTTTTTTTTTTGTCCTTCTTTCTCTAATTGCTTTAAGTATAAGGCTAGGTTTTTTATTTAAGATGTTTCTTGTTTCTTAAGGTAGGATTGTATTGCTATAAACGTCCCTGTTAGAACTGATTTTGCTGCATCCTGTAGGTTTTGGTTCGTCGTGTTTTCATTGTCATTTGTTTCTAGGTATTTTATGATTTCCTCTTTGATTTCTTCAGTGATCTCTTGGTTATTAAGTAGTGTGTTATTTAGCCTCCCTGTGTTTGTATTTCTTACAGATTTTTTCCTGTACTTGACATCTAGTCTCATAGCATTGTGGTCAGAAAGGATACTTGATACCATTTCAATTTTCTTAAATTTACCAAGGCTTGATTTGTGACCCAAGATATGATCTATCCTGGAGAATGTTCCATGAGCACTTGAGAAGAAAGTATATTCTGTTGTTTTTGGATGGAATGTCCTATAAATATGAATTAAGTCCATCTTGTTTAATGTATCATTTAAAGCTTCTGTTTCCTTATTTATTTTCATTTTGGATGGTGTGTTCATTGGTGAAAGTGGGGTGTTAAAGTCCCCTACCATGATTGTGTTACTGTCAATTTCCCCTTTTATGGCTGTTAGCATTTGCCTTGTGTATTGAGGTGCTCCTATGTTGGGTGCATATATATTTACAATTGTTATATCTTCTCCTTGGATTCATCCTTTGATCATCATGTAGTGTCCTTCTTTGTCTCTTGTAATAGTCTTTGTTTTAAAGTCTATTTTGTCTGATAAGTGAATTGCTACTGCAGCTTTCTTTTGATTTCCATTTGCATGGAATATCTTTTTCCATCCCCTCACTTTCAATCTGTATGTGTCCCTAGGTCTGAAGTGGGTCTCTTGTATATATGGGTCTTTGTATCCATTCAGCAAATCTATGTCTTTTGGTTGGAGCATTTAATCCATTTACATTTAAGGTAATTATCGATATGTATGTTCCTATTACCATTTTCTTAATTGGGTTGGGTTTGTTACTGTAGGTCTTTTCCTTCTCTTGTGTTTCCTGTCTAGAGAAGTTCCTTTAGCATTTGTTGTAAAGCTGGTATGGTGGTGCTGAATTCTCTTAGCTTTTGCTTCTCTGTAAAGGTTTTAATTTCTCCGTCAAATCTGAATGAGATCCTTGCTGGGTAGAGTAATCTTAGTTGTACGTTTTTCTCCTTCATCACTTTAAATATGTCCTGCCACTCCCTCCTGGCTTTCATAGTTTCTGCTGAAGGATCAGCTGTTAACTTTATGGGGATTTCCTTATGTGTTATTTGTTGATTTTTCCGTGCTGCATTTAATATTTGTTCTTTGTATTTAATTTTTGATAGTTTGATTAATATGTGTGTTGTCGTGTTTCTCCTTGGATTTATGCTGTATGGGACTCTCTGTGCTTCCTGGACTTGATTAACTATTTCCTTTCCCATATTAGGGAAGTTTTCAACTATAATCTCTTCAAATATTTTCTCAGTCCCTTTCTCTTTCTCTGACCCCTGTAATTCGAATGCTGATGTGTTTAATGTTGTCCCAGAGGTCTCTGAGACTGTCTTCAATTCTTTTCATTCTTTTATCTTCATTCTGCTCTGCAGTAGTTATTTCCACTATTTTATCCTCCAGGTCACTTATCCGTTTTTCTGCCTCAGTTATTCTGCTATTGATCCCTTCTAGAGAATTTTTAATTTCATTTATTTTGTTGTTCATCACTGTTTATTTGCTCTTTAGTTCTTCTATGTCCTTGTTAAACGTTTCTTGTATTCTCTCCATTCCATTTCCATGATTTTGGATCATCTTTACTGTCATTATTCTGAATTCTTTTTCAGGTAGACTGCCTATTTCCCCTTCATTTGTTAGGTCTGTTGGGTTTTTATCTTGCTCCTTCATCTGTGGTATGTTTTTCTGTCTTCTCATTTTGCTTAACTTACCGTGTTTGAGGTCTCCTTTTTGCAGGCTGCAGGTTCATAGTATCCATTGTTTTCGGTGTCTGTCCCCAGTGGCTAAGGTTGGTTCAGTGGGTTGTGTAGGCTTCCTGGTGGAGGGGCCTAGTGCCTGTGTTCTGGTGGATGAAGCTGGATCTTATCTTTCTGGTGGGCAGGTCCACGTCTGGTGGTGTGTTTTGGGGTGTCTGTGGCCTTATTGTGATTTTAGGCAGCCTCTGTGCTGATGCATGGGGTTGTGTTCCTGTCTTGCTAGTTGTTTGGCCTAGGGTGTCCATCACTGTAGCTTGCTGGTCATTGAGTGGAGATGGGTCTTGGCGTTGAGATGGAGTTCACTGGGAGACTTTCCCCATTTGATATTATGTGGAGCTGGATGGTCTCTTGTGGACCGGTGTCCTGAACTTTGCTCTCCCACCTCAGTGGCACAGCCTTGACACCTGGCTGGAGCACCAAGAACCTGTCCTCCACACGGCTCAGAATAAAAGGGCGAAAAAAAAGAAAGAAAGAAAGAAAAAATAAAATAAAGTAAAATAAAATAAAGTTATTAAGATAAAAAATAATTATTAAGAAAATTTTTTTTAAGTATTTTAAAAAAAACGGACAGACAGAACCCTAGGACAAATGGTAAAAACAAAGCTATACAGACAAAATCACACAAAGAAGCATACACATACACACTCCAAAAAGAGAAAACTGGTAAAAAAAATATATATATCGTTGCTCCCAAAGTCCACCTCTTCAGTTTGGGGTGATTCGTTGTCTATTCAGGAATTCCACAGATGCAGGGTACATCAAGTTGATTGTGGAGAGTTAATCCGCTGCTCCTGAGGGTGCTGGGAGAAATTTCCCTTTTTCTACTTTGTTCACACAGCTCCTGGGATTCAGCTTTGGGTTTGGACCCGCCTCTGCATGTAGGTCGCCTGAGGGCATGTGTTCTTCACTCAGACAGGACAGGGTTAAAGGAGCAGCTGATTTGGGCACTCTGGCTCACTCAGGCCAGGGGGAGGATGGGGTATGGAATGCAGGGAGATCCTGTGGCGGCAGAGACCTGCGTGACGTTGCACCAGCCTGAGGCACCGTGTGTTCTCCCGGGGAAGTTGTGATTGGATCACGGGACCCTGGCAGTGGTGGGCTGCACAGGCTCCCGGAAGGGGTGGTGTGGATAGTGACCTGTGCTTGCACACAGGCTTCTTGGTGGCTGCAGAAGCAGCCTTAGCATCTCATGCCCATCTCTGGGGTCCACGCTGATAGCCACGGCCTGCGCCTGTCTCTGGAGCTCATTTAGGCAGCGCTCCTAATACCCTCTCCTCGTGCACCAGGAAACAAAGAGGCAAGAAAAAGTCTCTTGTCTCTTTGGCAGCTCCAGACTTTTTCCCAGGCTAGCTGGGGTGCAGTAGCCCCTTCAGGCTGTGTTTATGCAGCCAACCCTAGTCCTCTCCCTGCGATCCAACCGAAGCCCGAGCCTCAGCTCCCAGCCTCCGCTCGCCCCAGTGAGTGAGCAGACAAGCCTCTCGGGCTGATTAGTGCTGGTTAGCACCGATCCTCTGTGTGGGAATCTCTCCACTTTGCCCTCCACACCCCTGTTGATGCGCTCTTCTCTGTGGCTCTGAAGCTTCCCCCCTCCGCCACCCAATGTCCGCCCACGAAGGGCATTCCTAGTGTGTGGAAACCTTTCCTCCTTCACATCTCCCTCCCACTGTTGCAGGTCCCGTCCTTATTCTTTTGTCTCTGTTTTTTCTTTTTTCTTTTGCCCTACCCAGGTATGTGGGGAGTTTCTTGCCTTTTGGGAGGTCTGAAGTCTTCTTCTAGCATTCAGTAGGTGTTCTGTAGGAGTTGTTCCATGTGTAGAAGTATTTCTGATGTATTTGTGGGGAGGAAGGTTATCTCCATGTCTTACTCTTCCACCATCTTCTAGCTCCTCCCCTCTCCCTCACTTTTGAAGAAAAGTTTTGCCAGGTATAGTATTCTTGATTGACAGTGTTTTTTTAAAAACACTTTGAATAAATATATCAGCCCACTGCCTTATGGCCTCCAATGTTTCTGATGAGAAATCTGCTGAGAATCTTATTGAGGTGCTTTATGTGTGATGAGTTACTTCTCTTTTTCTCCTTTCAAGGTTCTTTGTCTTTGTCTTTCAACAGTTTGGTTATAAGGGTGTTTTGAGATGGATCTCTTTAAGTTCATCCTGTTTGGAAGTTACTGAGTTGTTGGATGCTTATATTCATATGTTTCATAAAACCTAGTATATTTCAGCCATTACTTCTTCAAATAATATCTCTCCCCCTTTCTATCTTCTCGTTGTGGGTCTTCAGATTCACTGGTTCATTCTGCCTGGTTAAATCTGCCTTTGAATTCTTTTAGTAAATTTTTCATTTCAGTTATAGTACTTTTCAACTCTGTAATTTCTTTTTGATTTCTTTTTAGGTTTTCTTTATTTTATTAATGTTTTAATTTTGTTCATATATCATTTTTTTTAACATTCTTCACATTTTCCTTTAGTTCTTTGTGCATCTCTAAGCTGTTGTTTTAAAAACTGTCTAATTGATCTTTCATCCAGTTTTTCTCAGAGATAGTTTCTGTTGCTTTTTTTTTTCCTTTGAATGGGCCATACTTTTCCCTTTCTATGTGTGCCTTGTGATCATGTGATTTTCTGTTGAACACTGGACATTTTTAATCTAATAATGTGGTAATCAAATTCTCCTCCATCCCCCAGGGTTTGCTGTTTTTGGTTCTTGTTATTTTTTGTTTTTGATCATTGTAGGCTGTCTTTATGCTGAGGATAAGCCTGAGGTGTAAATTAAAGGTCTTCTCTAGTTTAGTTTGATCCTGTACCTATTCTTGGGTATATCAGTGACTTTTTAGTTTCCCCTTTATATGCAGTTGATTTTGAATGCCCTAGTATTTAATCTCTGGGGAGTGAAAAATGAAGACAGAAATAATAAGGCTCTGCCCTAGAATCCCTAGAAGTTTCTTCACCCTAAGAGGGAGGGGCTTGCAACAATGGAGGAGGAGTGGAGCAAGGCCTACCCTCCTCTGTCTGCCCCTCCATGATTAGAAGCAGTAATCATTGATCAGAACACACATCCTTGATATTTGGAGAATAGCGTTCTTATTGCTTGCCTTGGATCCTGAAATCTATGTACAAGCTGCTCTAGGAATATTTGCATGGATCCCTGCCATGGGGCTGGGGGGTGGGGAATGGGTGGCAACTGCCGAGCTAATGTAATTGACTGAAGTTAACCCAATTTACCTTCCAAGGCTTCTCTTGGAAGTTGCAAGGTTTAATCGACTCCAGAGCTCCGAAATAATGAGGTCAGTAGATTCTGCCAGTGCAGTTGTTGTCTAGGTGAGGAAATGGATTCCTGGTGCTTCCTATTCCACAGTCTTCCCAGGGTTCTCCAGTCCTTCATTGTTTTTTCTTCCATGTAAATTACTCTGAATAAGTTTGTGTATCAAAAAAATCAGATATCCTTCCCTGATGATATTGTAGTTTCTTTCATTGTATTTTTCTCTTCATGAATTACTCAAACTTACTTATTTAAATCATCCTGTTTTTGCAAATATTTCCACTCTAAATATCAGTTAAGTATTATCTGGTCTCACTTCCTAGAACTAGTATTAAATTAAACCAAAGTTCTACAACTAATTAGATTTTTGCTTTGAAATTGATTACCCCAGTAAACTTTTATAAGAGTGTTTAGCAGTCAAATAAAGTATGTTTTCCTCAGAAAATCTGGCATTGAGGTTTCTCTAGTAAAATGCCATTCATTAAGAAAATACTGAAATATTCATGGTTGGAAATCAAATGGTAAATGAGTTTAAAGAATTTATAAAGCTTTTATCAAATCCAATATTTTTTTTCGGGCCCACCCATAAACTGACTAGGAAAAGCATTACCAAAGCCCTCTTTTTTTTTTTTTCTTCCCAACTCTCTCCTTTATAGAATTTATTAGAGTCAATATAGCCTTGGGCCTCTCCTTATTTGTTATTCCACTGAATGCCTGGTAAATAATTCCACATAGATATCTATAATAAAACCCATTTTGAAAGTATATGAACTTTCTTTTCTAAATGTCCTCTCTGTGCCAATGGTACTGCCAGACGTCACTTAAACTTATGAAGAGAGAACAAGGTAAAATGCCAACAGCATGGGCTTTGAATTTAGGAGATCCTGTTTCAAATTTTGACAAAGTGACTTTGAGAAAGCCCATAATAGCTCAAAACCACTGTTTTCACATATGTTACAGGAGTTCTATCATGTGGCTTGAATTGTTACTATAAAGCTTATTTGGAAAATGTATATTAAAGCACACAGACACTCAATTATTGTTAGATCTTTTCTGCTTTCTCTTTTTGGTATCTTAATTGCATATTATTTCTTCTTCATTCCTATATCTAGTTATCCAGTTATGCAATCCAATTTGTTTCTCCTCTAAAGGAGTATTCTATTTACACATTCTTATTTTATTATAGTTCCTCATGCATTAATTGAAGACCACCTTACCTCATACTGTTTTCCCCCATAACCATGTTGTATCTGAATATTCTTCCCTAGATCTTTGCATAACTGACCTTGTCTTGTCATTGAAGTTTCATATCATATTTCCAGCAGAGCTTTTCTAAAATTCCCCACATTTCCCAACTCACTTTCCATCATTCGTCCTGTTTTGTTTACTTCATAATATTTATAGCTGAAATTGTCCTCTTTATTCATTTATTTTCTGTCTTCATTGTTAGATCATAGGTTTTATGAAATCTAGGACCTCATTTCTTTTTTTTACTACTGTAAACTAAGAAGAAAAAACTGTTACTAAAATAGAATGGACAGTAGACTTTTTGTCTGTGGACAACTGACTTTCTGACCACATTCATAGGCAGAACTTTTCCATGTGTTTCAATCTGTTATGTGCCATCATCCTAAAGATTTCCACACTTTGATGAATGTTGGAAATATTATACCATAGTTTTCACCAAATTTATTCATCACAGTCTCCCCACATATACTTTCTGACTAGGTCAAGAAGGTCTTTTCCCGCCCCAGACATATATTGTCTTTGTGTTTACTATTATGTGGAATGTACTTGACTGACTTTTTTGATCTAGGGAAATTCCATGAACTTAGATATTAAATTGTATCATGTTTATGAGTGGTTCTTCAGTTGTTTCCATTTGCATTCACTTCTATTTTTGAAATCTCCTATAGATTTTATAATTTATAGTGCACAATTTGGCAATTTAATAGAATTCTTTCACAGGTCACTGGCTATACTGTGGATATCCAGTCCTCCCCACAAAGCCTGGACTCTAGTTTTCATTCCATTCCATTCCTTACACTTCTCATACCTCAGTGTTTTTGTTTATGTTATTCCTTCTGTCTGAAAAATAGTTTTCTCTATTTCCCTCCCTGTGAAAGCACTACTCAGCCTTCAAAGTGGACCTCACATTTTAGCGGCTCCATGATTATAATTAAGCTTTCCCTTCTCTAAATCAAAACTGTCCCTTTCTCTAATTTATGGCACTAATTATAGTCATTTTTAGCTTTCCACTGGTAACAGTGTGAGCTTGTGATGGCAGTTAAATGGACATAGTTAACTGCTTAGCACAAAGGGCCTAGCACATAATGGTTTCATAAGAAGGAAAATCAGTTCTGAGATCATTCTACAGGCCAGAAATGGTTCTAAGGAAAAAGAAATTATATATATATATTCATATACCCATTTAATCCCCACAATAACTATGTGGTAAAAACTCATATATCCCCATTTTATTTATGAAGTAAGTGAAACAAATCTATGAGGAAGGGTTTGCTATTATAGCGAGTAAAGTAATTTACCCACAGTCCTGCAGCTAGGAAGTAATGGAGTTAGGTTTTTGTGATTAAGAGTCTGACTCCATTTTTGTGCTGATTGCTGATATCATTCAGGCCCCAAACCTCTCTCATCCCCTCTTGCTCCACATCTGGACAAGTCAGTAAGAAAGCACAGGTGCTTTCTCTTGACAACAGAGGGAGGGAGGTTGAAGCATAAACCTCTGTCCACACATTGGAATCCTCACCCCAGCCACAGCCCCTGACCACAATAGAAACCAAAGCTCCTTTAGCTCAAGACGTTTAAGACAGGCTTGGATGCTCTCTTCCTCTCCTGAGAAAGCCTTGTAACATGAGTTATAAAACATTACATTTTTGGTTGTGGGTGATTGTGGCATCATCAGTCTTGACATCTGAGCCAGTTCGGGATGGGGAGTTGATCCTGCCCACCATGGTATAACACAAAACAGTGTTGAGCCTGGGTTGTCTAAGTCCAGAATTCAAGCTCTTAACTATCATGCTACATTACTTCTCAGATAAATAACTAGTTTTTACATGAACTAATTTATGAATTCCTTGGGGGACAAGGTATTTTTCTTGATAATTTTTATTAACTTACCCATTAATTATTGAAATGGGAAGTACACATTAACATTTTTCTTGGCAGAATGAAATAATAGAGAATTCGAATAGTCTAGAACAGAAAATATTGAAGGCTTTGGGACTGTTATATTAAGCATTATATGTATATTATAAAACATCATATAATAAATTCTGTTCATTAATCATAACAACATAAAAAGTAGGATTCACAGAAGATAAAAAATTAAATGAATCTCCAAATCAGCCAACAAATAGTTTTTAATTTATTCTGGTGACAAATTATCAAGAACCAGTTGCCTAAAGTAGTTCATATTTCATGTATTTTAATTAAGCAGTCACATCAATTTAATGCTCAAAGTTTTATCTTTATTTTATATAATTACTTAAAAATGGGAGAAATATCTACAAAAAGAACTTTAATGTTTGTTATGACAAATTAAAACACAAATTATCTGTATTAATACTTACAATAACTTAGTAGAATGGCAAGTTTGATTTAAAAAAAGATTTCCAAAAGGCTGCTTGAGTCAATCCAAACATCAAATACTTTGGAGATGAAGCATGATCTTTTAAAAATATATATAAATATCTTAATTAAGTGGAATTTTTAAAGTAAAATTTCTAGGCCATCACTTTTGGCACTCTTTATCCCAAGTCTTCCATATAAAAACCTTACAAATGCTAGTTTATTCATGGAAATATTATTAGTTAATCTAAATTATGTCTGAAATATATTTTATATATTGTATCTATGTTTTAATTTGAAGTTAAAGTATAGATTGTCATTGAATAAATTCATAATTTTCCCATACTTATGGAAAATATATAAAAAAGATCTTGAAGACATGGAATACTCCTCATTTGTAGTTTTGGTACAGTCTATTGTAAGGTCTTGCCCAAAGATCCTCCATCCCTTGCTTTCCCTTTTCCATCATACCCTCTCCTTCCCTCTTTTCTTTCTTTGTAGTTATTTAACAAATATTAAGGACTTACTATGTGCCTGCCTTCAAAGAAATAATGGAGGGTTCACAGTTGTTAAGTCTGGATCTGGAACAAGTTAACCAGGTCTGGTTGAGGTCAAAAATGTTAAAAAAATAAAGAAAGAAAGAAAGAAAAGGCATTTGATGGAAGTAAGGAAGTGTC
This sequence comes from Pseudorca crassidens, assembly GCF_039906515.1. Lineage (NCBI taxonomy): Eukaryota > Metazoa > Chordata > Mammalia > Artiodactyla > Delphinidae > Pseudorca > Pseudorca crassidens. Next base: position 92,291,975 of record NC_090297.1, read on the forward strand.
AGATTGGTAATAGAGCTTCCCCAAAAGCAGCAGCAGAAGGGACCTCACTGACCAGCATCTCTACTTAGTTTGGTGGACATTAGTGGTCACCATGTTCAACATCTCAGAATGGTGGGAGATAATACGTGACTCAGATTTCCTTTCAAAAGCTATGTTCAGATATTCTACCTAGAAATGGTGAAAATATTCCAAATTTATGTATATTGATTATATATTGTGAAATTCTGTAGACAAACAACCTTTTCCATCACATGTGGATCTTCCAATAATTTCAATATCAATCCTACTTTATCTTAAAAATATTTTTCATTAAAGGAACTGTGCAGAAGAGGCTGAAATCAGATTATCCTGACTGAGTGTTGCCCCCAGAGGACACAGGCATAACAAAAGACTGAGAGAATCAATAGCTGAAACTTTTAGAGGCAGTTGGAAGTGTGGTATGAAAACCAAGTGGACTGAGACCAAGAGCAGTAGTAGATGAAGATAAACAGAAAGGTAAAATCAGATCACGAATTAAAAATTCAATACTAATTTCTATACCCCACATCATTCTTTAAAATGTTACTTCATTGGCTGCATACTTAAATGAATGTCCTATAATATAAAGTTCTGTGAGTTGTTAAATCAAAGGCAACCCACTAAGAGATCGCAAAGACAGAAAGAAATCTTTCCCTTTATATAGCCAAGCAGACACAACCCATTACATACATGCTGTCAAGATAAACAATAACTAATCTTCAAATAAGAGAACTTGACAATATCATTTGTCATGCATAGTCCATCTTAAATTCACTTGGTGATTGGTATGACCATCTATGTTAGCTTCTTGACTTTATCTAAAAAAAAAAACCCGAAAAACTTCTCATTTCTTTATGTCAAAAGGTGATTTTGCAACTTGAAGAGAGGCTCCCACTCAAATTAGGCTCCTACTTTCACACAGAAATTGGGAAAGATGCAATTCTTATCTTCTGAAGTTCTAAAGTTGGCAATTTGCATCTGCATTTACAGTCTCCTCTCTGTGTTACTATAAAATAGTAACACTGCAATTTCTAATGATTTTCATTTTTGTCAGTGTCTTTCTCTGGGCAGGTTACAGCAGTCTATTGATAAATACCCAGCAAATACACAGTAAAATACAAAGCAAAGTATTTTTCAGAACGACAAATAACAGAATTATTGAATTTTTAAGTCAGTACTTTTATTTGCTTTGAGGGATTAACCTTTGAATGTATCATACCAATGGTGAATGGTGAAATTAGTTTCCTAATTAGCAATTTACAAATATTTTTTAGCCATACATTAATTTACCAATTGTGTTATCCTTATTGCTTGCGTTTTCAAATGGTTAACTATAGAAATATCATTTGGTTGTTCCTTATGAAGTCCCATCTCATCCAAACTTAAGGAATAGCTCAACTCTGGAACCTGAAAGTCTAAATTTTTAACTAGAAGTTTCCCTTGCAAGACCCAGTACATTTTGAGTGTCAGTCACAACTGTCATCACATTAATATTTCAATTTAGTCTTTTTTAGTAATTGTCCTATCTTTTCCAACAGTTTTACTATTTCCCAGATGTGAAATGCAATGATATCCAAGGCCACCATCTAATATTTAAAGTCTTATTATGAAGCACTTATTGAAATGTACAGGTTGAACTTCTGGTGTTTATGTACATTCTAAGTCTTGAGGACAAACCCTATGGGCTTTTGGTTTGTTTTTGTTTTTGTTTTTGGCATTGGGTCTAAATCAATACTTATACTATTATAACAGCCAACTAAATAGCATTCACCTTTGTTTATCCATCAATATTGGGATTGGAGATAATTTGCATCCCAAGGTTAATTGAGTGACATTGGACCTGTATTTTGCAGTCTTTATCTATAAATGTCCAATTTCTATTTGTGTGTTAATCAGATGTTTTTCCTTTCTACATCATCCTTCCAAAAGACATCAAATTTTTTTGTGTCAAATTTAGGGCTTGAGTACCTGGACACATGCTAATTACTTTTACTTTGTTGCTATCAAAAATTACTAATGGAGATGGTCCCACTTTTACTTTGTCAATAATCAGATTGTTAAGAGTTATATATCCAGACCCTATTTATACTGGGAATACAATTTAAAGGTGATAGGAAATGAGATTGTAAGAACCATTACTGAGTATATTAGTTTGCTAAGGCTGCTGTAACAAAGTACCATATATTAGGTGATTAAAAAAGAAATTTATTGTTTCACAGTTCTGCAGGCTTGGAAGTCCAAGATTAAAATGTTAGCAGGGTTGGGTCCTTCTGAAGGAAGTGAGAGATACTCTGATCCCTCACACATATCATCTGGCATTCTGTTGTCAGTCTTTGTTGTTCCTTGGCTTATAGAAGCATCATTATGATCTCTGCCTTCATCTCTATGTGGCATTTTTTTGTGTTTGTACCTGTTTCCATACTTCCCTTCTTTATATAGACACCTTATGGTCAATTCATCTTTGATAAAGGAGGCAAAAATGTACAATGGGGAAAAGATAGTCTCTTCAATAAGTGGTGCTGGGAAATCCGGACAGCTACATATATAGATACCAGTCATACTGGATTAGGAACCCATCCTACTCCAACATGACCTCATATTAACTAATTACATTGGCAACACCCTGTTTCCAGTTATGATGCCATTCTAGGATATTGGTGTACATCATCATATGAATATTTGAGGAACATAATTCAACCCATAAAACTGGGAGTACAGAAAGAAAAAATAATGTAACAAATAACATGTTTGTTTTCTAGTAAAATGTGCCTCTTAAAGTAGTTGAAATAACCCTACTGTTAATAGGAGAGCAAAGCAGTCTATGAGAATAGTGATAAATTTGCTAGAAGAGCTACTTTCATTTGACTTCAGTAAAAATATCACTTATTCTAGACTACTTAAGTTTCAAGTCCTTGGTAAGAACCATAGTTTAGTGTTCTTGAGATTCTGGCTTTATATGAGAAGCATGAATCCAGATTTTGTTGTGTTTTCGTTTTTTACTTTGATGGTTAATTTTATGTGTCAATGTGACTGGGCTAAGGAATGACCAGATATCTAGTTAAACATGATTTCTGGTTGTGTCTGTGAGATTATCTCTCCAAAAGAGTAGCATTTGAATTTGTAGACTGAGTAAAGCAGCTGGCCTTCTCCAGTGGCAGTAGGCATCATCTTATCTGTTGAGGGTCTTTAGAAACTTCATCATTCTGACCTCTGTGACTCTAATATGAAATACTGATATCTGAGCAGGCAATTATAAAGCTTTAACTCTGACAAATCAGCTACACACTTTGCATGAGCTATAGTAGGTTTGTTGAGGTAAAAAAATTCTCTAATTTGCTCCAATTTTTTAAAGTGGGAGAAAAGCTGTAACCAATTTCACTTATAAAAAAGCCTCTTCATCCTCAAATCAGTGAATGTGATACACCTCACTAAAGTGAAGGATAAAAGTCACATGGTCTTCTCAATAAAAGCATGAAAAGCATTTGACAAAATTCAGCACTAATTCATGATGAAAACTCTCATTATAGTGGGTATAGAGGGAACATATCTCAACATAATCAAGGCCATTTATGACAAATCCACAGCTAAAATCATACTCAGTGGTGAAAAGTTGAAAACCTTTCTTTTAAAGTCAGGAACAAGACAAGGATGCCCTTTCTTGCCACTTCTATTTAACATAGTATTGGAAGTCCTACTCACAGCAATCAGGTAAGAAAAAGAAATAAAACACCCAGACGGGAAGAGAAGAAGTAAAACTGTCGCCGTTTGCAGATTGCATGATAATATGTATAGAAAACCCTAAAGTCCCCACCAAAAAAACTATTAGAAATTATAAACGAATTCAGTAAAGTTGCAGGTTACAAAATTAACGTACAGAAATCTGTTACTTTTCTATACATTAATAATGAACTATCAGAAAGAGAAAGCAAGAAGACAATCCCAGTTAAAACTGCATCAAAAAGAAAAAAAATTACCTAGGAATAAACTTAACTGAGCAGGTGAAAGACCTATACTCTGAAAACTATAAAACACTGGTGAAGGAATTTGAAAATGATACAAAAAAATGGAAAGATACCCTGTGTTCTTGGATTGGAAGAGTTATTGTTAAAATGTGCCTGCTACCTAAAGCAGTCTGCAGATTTAATGTAATTTCTATCAAAGTACCCTTGATATTTTTTACAGAACTAGAACAAATAATCCTAAAATTTATATGGAACCACGAAAGACCCTGGATTGTCAAAGCAGTCTTGAGAAAAAATAACAAAGCTGTAGGTAACATGCTACCTGACTTTGGGCTAAACTACAAAGCTACAGTTATCAAAACAGTATGGTACTGGCACAAAACAGACACATAGATCATTGGAACAGACTAAAGAGCCCAGAAATAAACCCACACCTGTATGGTCAATTAATCTATGACAGAGGAGGCAGGAATATACAGTGGGGAAAAGATAGTATCTTCAATAAGTAGTGCTGGGAAAACTGGACAGCTACATGTAAAAGAATGAGTTTAAAACAGTTCCTCACACCATATACAAAAATAAACTCAAAATGGATCAAAGATCTAAGTGTAAAATGGGAAACCATAGAACTCCTAGAAGACAACATAGGCAGAACACTCTGACATAAATCGTTAACAATATTTTTTTTGACCTATCTCCTAAGACAAAGGAAACAAAAGCATAAATAAACAAATGGGACCTAATTAAACTTAAAGCCTTTTGCACAGCAAAGGAAACCATCAACAAAATAAAAAGATAACCACCTGAATGGGAGAAAATATTTGCAAATAATATGATAAGGGGTTAATATCCAAATAGATAAACAGCTCACACAAGTCAATATAAGAAAAACAAACAACCTGATTAAAAAATGGGCAGAAGATCTGAACAGTTTTCCAAAGACGACATACTAATGGCCAATAAACATGTGAAAAGATGCTTAACATCGCCAAATCATCAGAAAAATGCAAATCAAAACTGCCATGAGATATCACCTCACACGTCAGAATAGCTATCATCAAAAAGACCACAAATAACAAATATTTGTGAAGATGTGGAGAAAATGGAACACTAGTAGACTGTTGATGGGAATGTAAAATGGTACAGCCACTATGCAATACAATATGGAGGTTCCTCAAAAACTAAAAATGGAACTACTATATAATTCAGCAATTCCATTCCTGGGTATATATATCTGCAGAAAATGAAAACACTGATTTGAAAAGATGCATGCACCCCAATGTTCATAGCAGCATTATTTACAATAACCAAAATATGGAAGCAACCTAAGTGTCCATCATGGACGAATAAGAAAATGTGAGATATATATGTGTAATACCTGGAGATTATTATGCTTAGTGAAATGAGTCAGAGAATGACAAATACTGTATGTTATCAATTGTATGTGGAATCTAAAAAATAAAACAAATGAATATAAGAAAACTGAAATAGACTCACAGATATAGAGAACAAAGTAATGGTTACCAGTGGGTAAGTGAAGTGAGGAGGGACAAAATATGGGTAGGATATTATGAGGTACAAAATGCTATGATCAGCACGGGAGTTTTGACCTGCTCCATTTCTGACCTGGGCCTGTTCACCCCTCTTTAAGGCAACCTTGTGGTCCCCCACTCCCGGGAGGTCACCATATTGATGCCAAACTTTGTGCAGTCACCTGATAGGCATAGTACACTACAGCCCAGAACTCCTGGGCTCAAGCAATCCTCCTGCCTCAGCCTCCCGAGTAGGTGGGATTACAGGCTCAGGCCACCACACCCAGTGATACAAAATACTATGAATAAAATAAATAAGCTGCAAGGATATATTGTACAGCACAAGGAATATAGACAATATTTTGTAATAACTTTAAATGGAGTATAATCTATAAAAATTTTGAATCACTCTGTTTTATACCTGAAACTAATATAATATTGTAAATCAACTATACTTCAATTTTTATAAAGCCTCTTAAGATTTTAGGGCCAAACCAAAAGATCTAGGTAATTAGCACATAGTTGTTCCATCAGAGGTTTTGTTTTCCCTTCAAAAACTGGAACACACTGTTTACAATATTGTACTAGTACCCCAAATAAATTGTGCATTTTTTGGTTTTCTTTTTTTTTTTTAACTTTTAAAGTTTTGTTTTTTGTTTGTTTGTTTGGGGTATTTTTGGTAGTACGTTATCTGCACAGTGAGCTGACTTGTAGATTGTAAAACTCTGTGGCCTACAACTGACAATAGATGCTGTAAATATCAGACTTCAGTTGAGCAATATTGCAATTTGTTTGGTGAGGCCTTATGTCCTATGAAGCAAAGAACTGTAACAAAGCCAAAATATCAATTTTGCAATGCTCTCAAGTTTCTGAGGACACCGGCAAGTCATCTACATTTTGAACACTTATAGATCCCCTTGGTGGGACAAATTTCTCTGAGTTCTCCTGTAAGTAACTAGAAAAACATGTAGGAAAGTCCTGAAACCCTTGAGGAATACTTTGACATAATACTGGACTCTGTCATAAGTAAAAGTAAACTATGATATAGATCCTTCCTCTAGAAGAACAGAAAGAAATAGAGAGAGAAAAATCAGAACATTGGTAAATTACAGAGAAATACTTTGCAGACAGTGTTACCCAAGTCAGTAGTGAGAATGGTTGCAGAGTTGGGAACTACACAGATTAATGGTAATATTTTGTACAATTCTGTATAGTGGTTAATCATCTTTATCAAATTTACCTTACTCTTTTATTGGAAATACAGCATTATAGATGAGTTTCCTATTTAAATTTTTCTTTATTTTTTATTCCTGTATTATAATTTTATTTCTTTTAACTGAGATATTGAAAAAGGATATTATTTTACATATGACCGTGGATTATTCTTTTGGTAAACTATTTTTATTGTTGTATATCTCAAATTAAATGAGTCTCATCATTCACTGGGACCCAAAGTGATGCATTGATTTGTTCAGATCAGAGTGCTTTTCAAGCAAGGTGTGAGTGCCACTCTATGTCATACCACAAAGCAGTGTAACTTGGGGTGCTTTTCCAGGCTGGTATGAGATTGCCACTTTCTGTCATAACCTTTTACTTTCAGAAGGTACATCGTTAATTAATGCAAATGCCTTTTTCCCAAGGAGCCCTACAGGCTTTCTCTCCAAAGTATAGGATATAGTAGCCTTTAAGTTATGTAGTAAGTCTGTCTCCAATTAGATTTACAAGAAGATCAAGAGAAAGTAAGAACAGATGTTTCTCAGCAAGAAGACCTAGCTGTATGGTAAAAGCAGGGGAGAAGGGAGAAGTAGAAGGCTGACCTGAAATACCAGCAGCTTGTATTGATCCATCACCAAATGGAAAGAGAAATTTCTGAGGAAATTCCAGAATAAGTAGCACCAATATCACCAGTTCCCACCTCCGAGGTTCCCTAAATCTGTCCATTTTAAGACACTGTCATTCTCTGACTTTCTGGGCTTTCCTTATTTTCCTGTTCTTGCAGTTCCTGCATCCCCCAGAGTCTCTTTCTATAACCCCTTTTCCAATGTGCTGGCTTTTTGCAATAAGGACATACAGTCTCCTTTCTTCCTTTCTTCCTTTCTTCCTTTTATAGGTTGGCCAGAATAAGAATTATTCCCATTAGTAATGAGTTTTAACTAAGCAGCCAACATTGCACTCTTTAATTTCTTTTCTTTTTTGTTTTTTCTCTAGATTGTCCCAAAACGGTATAGCTGCTATTAAAATTTGAGTAACCGTCTGTTCTTGCCATCCTACCACCTTTTTCTTAACTTGAGTTTAGAGAGTTGGTGATAGAGCCAGACAAAAGTTGCTAAGGACTAGAGTGTAGATTTGATCTGTCCCCGTATCCCTGACAATGAATTCTGAGAAAGTTTCAACAGTCTGCTGATGGAAATCAATGGGGAACTCACCTGTCTTCTGGGTACGTGGCTGCAATTCCTTCCAGCTCATCTTTAGTGGAGAGGCTTCAGATACCACCTTTAGCAATCCCTTCTGATGAATCTCTAAGTCCCTCAGTTCTTCAATAGTTGTGCGAGGTGGTGGAAAGTCAGCTTCCCTTGGCTACCATACTCTTTGATGTGGTGATCTTCCAGACCCCAGTGTGCTTGCTCCATCAAATGCAAAGCCTCTGGTTGCAGAATTTCATGCAGTAACCAGTGTATACCCCCATTTATGGGGCAGTACGCTGAAAGCATGCTGCAGAGTACTTTTGCAGATTTCTGGGGCACAGGGAAAAGAAACCTTTAAAAAAGTAATGTCAATTGGTGAGAAAGGCATGTGGCTTATACCCCAGAGGCCTGGCTAGCTTCTTAGTGGCATTAGCTTCACTGGTGATCCGAGTAGGAAGAGCTGATCTTCCTTACACTGAGACAAGAGAAATATAAACTATATAGTAATGTGGTTCCCTTTCCTGCATTGATGTTTGTCAGTTGAACACCTTGCCTCATTTGTTTGCCCTCTTTGAAGAAACTAGTGTATCTTCTTCCCATCCTGCTGCCTTCATATGTGGCAATCCTTTGTTCAAGTTTTCAAAGATTTCCAGATTATGTGTCTTTACCATGTCTGCTTTCCTGGCTTCCTGGGGAGTAGATGATAAGGGACTCTTGGAGGTGGAATCTGGGCTAGGCTAAGAGACCCATAAATGTGTCATCAAAGAGAGAAGGTAATTCATTACTGGTTAAAGATATTATGCTCTCGTCTATCTTTGAGAGGAAATCAAACAATGAAGGGAACTACCCATCTAAACGACGATCGTCTCCCCCTTCCCTTCACTGGTCAGTTTGAAGCAGGGAGGAATAAAGACATGCAGGGAAAATAGAGGCAGCAGGGACAGCAGAGAAGTTCTCCATAGACCTTTCACTATAAATATTGGGATTATCATGTGAAAATTTAGAATACAAGCTTCATGAAGATAAATAAGAATTGTACTTCTAGGTGAACAAAATAGTGCTTGAATAGTCAGAAAATTTAATAAATATTAAAATATATTTAAAATAAGTATTAATATCATATCTATGCAAAATAGAACTAAAACTTGGAAGTTGGTCATCCTTACCCAAGAAGAAGCAATCAGTTGGCCTGTTGTATTCAATTTATTCCTTTTTCCCATAGAATAGTCATTAAAAAATGAACTTTATTGAAAAAACTTCAATATCTTCTACTTTGAAAGGAAGCTATCTTCTTTTGCATCTATCACAAAGGATTCTGATTTGTGTTGGGAGAAATTGTTTTGAAATATAGCCTAAGTTGTATTGTAAAGTTAAAGAATAGTGTTTTTCAGCTCAGAACATAAAGTGAAATTAAACAGTGATTTTTCCATGATTCCTTTTTGTTTGGCAATACTTTATAAGTTTAAAATGTGATAGAGATGAATGGGAAATATATATGTTTATTATAAAACTTTTCTGAAAGAAATAAAATTGTACAACCTTTACAGCAAAATGAAATTTATTTTAATTACAGTTACAACAAATTACACTCTATTTTGTTCACTGGAAATAGGAAGCTAAGGGAACATACCTTACAATTTTCAAACCACAGTCTAGGGTTCCTTGTTTCAACAGCCAAAGGAATTATAAAAGGAATAAAAATGAAAATACTATATAATGCAACATTAATTTTTGCTTGAACCCAAATCATAAGAACTTTCCAAATCAAATCAGATCACTTGACCATAATATTGGGTCCCAAAATTTTGCTGACAAAGTGAGGAATCCTTCCTAGACTACACAGTACATATGATCTCTAAGTTGGTTTGACTACGAATATGGCTCTCATATGTTCAAACCAAAAGATCTTTTATCAGAGGATGAATGGCCAAACATTTATCAGTTTCAAAAACAGTACTGTTTAAATTTTTCAGAAATAATCTATATATTTGGAGCCACTGCGGTGTACTCCTCAGTTAAAATCAAAAGCAAAATCATCCAATATCACTTATCAAATACCTTACTTTTACCTCAGGAGAAATAATTAAAGGTAGTTTATTTGTTATAAAATAAAATTAAGCAAAATCTTAATTCTAATACTAAACACTGTTCCTATGTTTATCTATACAAAGGCCTTAGATATAAAGATATCAAGTGAGACAATGGTGGTGCATAAACTATTAAAATAAAAAGACTTTCAGGGGGACTTTGGTGGTGGTGGTGGTGGTGGTTAAGGATCCGCCTGCCACTGCAGGGGACATGAGTTTGAGCCCTGGTCCAGAAAGATCCCACATGCTGTGGAGCAACTAAGCCCTGCACCACAACTAATGAGCCTGAGCTCTACAGCCCGCAAGCTACAACTACTGAGCTCGCGTGCTACATCTACTGAAGCCCTCACGCCTAAAGCCCGTGCTCCACAAGAGAAGCCACCACAGTGAGAAGCCCACGCACCACAGTGCAGAGTAGCCCCCACTCGCCACAACTAGAGAAAGCCCATGCATAGCAACAAAGACCCAACACAGCCAAAAATAAATAAATAAATAAATTTTAAAAAAAGGGGCTTCCCTGGTGGCGCAGTGTTTGAGAGTCCACCTGCCGATGCAGGGGACATGGGTTCGTGCCCCAGTCCAGGAAGATCCCACATGCCACGGAGTGGCTAGGCCTGTGAGCCATGGCCGCTGGGCCTGTGCGTCCGGAGTCTGTGCTCCGCAACGGGAGAGGCCACAACAGTGAGAGGCCCATGTACTGCAAAAAAAAGAAAAAAGACTTTCAGGAAATACCTTCCTGAATCAGTGCAAAAGGGTCAACATTTATTGAATATCTGCTATATGCCAGCCTGTATTCTAAATGTTCACAAGAAAATTCGAAAGTCTTTAGGGAAAAATGTGATTCTTTTCTAACATAGTAATTGTCCATGTTAGTCAGAATGGCATTTGAGCAGAATCATGCTTTTACAGTGTTGTACACGTTTCCTCTTTCACTCATTTGTCTTAGTACACAGTCTTTCTTATGGTAAGTATACCAACTAATAATACTAGTAAAAGTAATTTACTGTATACATGTAAAACTCTATCTTAAAGGGTTTATTACTCAGCAAGTTTTCATCATATTAGAATGAATCATACAAATTAGCTAACTATAAATCATCTTTTGTTAATAAAGTGCCTAAATTGTTTAACAAGTTGGGTAAGGGGTAAGCCAAGGATTGGCAAACTGATCTACTTTAATTATTGAAGACAGTGTCCCCTGTATGAAATTCAGATTTCATTGTACTGAATTTTACAATTAATAATACATAATGCTAAAGAAACCACACACTATTCTTTTCTTCTAAATAAGGAGTCTGTTTTAATAAGTGAGATCTCTGGTTTTATGCTGAGAGGTTTTTTGTTTGGTTATTATTTTGCTGTTTGATTGTTTTTTCTCCTTATTTAAATATTTAATGAAAGTTTTATCCAGCTTGTGCTCTAAGGCTTTAAAGCAAAGGGCATAATTTAAAATATCTAATAAGTAAATAAATGTCAGAATACTGAAAAAATATGGGATATGCAAAATATATTAAAAGCATTGTATTAATAATAGAATAACAAATTCTACTTTTCTCTTGAGATAATTAAGTGTAAGAAATGAGATTTAGTAAGGTATAAAATCTTTTAAAAACTTGTCTGTGCAGTACTAACTTTTTATGGCTATCTGTTGCAATGTCTTGTGTATAGTAGTTATTTAAAAATGATCAGTGTTATAAAACGGGTCCTGCTAAAGATGCCTTCAATAAATTACCAAATATCTCTTTAACATTTTCCACATGTCATTGTTGTTTGTACTGAATCAAGAGGAATTTTTAATAGTAGGTAGGGCAGTCAAAAGTATTTTTATTATAAATAAGAGGTTTAAAAATTTTATTAGTACCCATATATGTGCTTACAACTAAATAAGTATTATTGTGGCCATTCTACAAAGTGTAATAAAATATTATAATAGAATGATAAAGATTTGACTGTTGGCAGTATTCAAAAGCATTTAGGAAGAGTACATCGAGAAAGTGTATAAAAAAGGTTATGTTTAAAAGAAAACATTTGCTACTTTAGACATAACTCTTAAGTGAGAGGGATTTGAAGATTGCATTATTATTGTATATATATATCTTTAGCCTGAGAGTGAGAAGGAAGAAAAAGCAATCAGAGATTAAGTATAGAAATGCACATATTGAAATGAGAGTCCCACATAGCTTGTGAGAATTTTAAAAAGTGGTCACTAAAACTGAAGAGGAACTGGAGCCAGGCTATTAATGTCTCCTTGCCTATGAATTTTATATTTGAGAAAAACTTGGGGAAACTCAACATACAAAGAAATCAAAGCTTATAACAGCAAATTTCTCTGAACTTAGTTTCCAACACTCTGGTTGACAATGGTTCTATTCTGTTGTAATGGTGTTCAGTCCACTAAGATGGGATTGGTTAGTCAACATAAAAATATTCAAAAACTCACTGAAGATTAGACTATTAGAGACTATCTTAGAAGTTAAAATTTTAGTCCCTGGCGTATTTTCTTTAATTCTCTTTATGTATTTAGTAAATACCCAAATAACTACTACAATATGATTGTTAATTGTAGGTTTTCCAGTCCATTCTCAAACCCAGAGAGGTATTTTGAACAGCTCGCTCTGCAACAGGTAGCACTGTCACTAGGTATTATTATCTAATTCTGCAACAGAAGCACTAGATTGATACCCAAATGCCATGACTGAACAATGGTACTCTGTAAGGTGTTAACTAATGTTTTTTAGTCACAAACTATTTACTTATTGATTATGTTTTTAGAATTAGACTAATGCTATGGATACTCTCTTCAAAAAATTAATTTAAAAAATATATATAAAGAGAATTTTTCATATAATCTCAGAAACTGCCTAGAAACATTCAATTCCATTCATAGATCTGCTGTTAGAATCCATGCAGATTAAAAATTGCTGTTCCATTTCAAAGGCAAGAAATGGAGTTTTCTTACCTACATTTATGTACATAATCCCTAGACCAGTGTTATTTCATGTGGGCTCTGTTAAATAAATAATATGATCTAAAAAAATCCCAGTAATTGTATTTATAAATTTATGCATACAATTCTGTACTGAAATATATATATTATAGGATAGCTGTATATAAAATCAAAATTTAAAATTATGATATAAATAAAATATAAATATAATTTAAATATTTTATTATGTGAATGAATACTTTTTTAAATATTTAAGGTATTTTTACTGTACACTGAACATCCCTGTTATAGGAAACAAATATTGCAACTTATACATTTTAAATGTTTCTAATTATTTGAAAAATATTTTGCAGTATTTAGTTTAAAACCTTTATATATGCTTATGATTTCTGTGAATTTTTATCATAGAAACCACATATTATTTGTTTTTAAAACTAAATTTTCTTCCTTCTTTAGTTAATAAAAGTTAATTAGTTATCCAGGAAGATGTTCATTTGGGAAACTTATCGTTGAAAGACCATTGTGGAAAGACTGAATTCCTGAATTTTGGTTGAATAAAGCTTTCTAGATCCATCTTCTTTCACAAATACAATACAAACTGCTAATTTTTATAAATTTAAGTGCAGTTGAGTTCAGCAAATGTTTTTAAAGTATTTTCTTGATGCTTTTGCAGTGTTGAAAACACAGAGGTGGATATGGTATGGTTCCTACAAATAAGGGTCTTTTGGTCTAGTGGCAGAACAACTTCTATGTTTTACTTTTTATGTTTTTCGGACAAATGGATCAGTAGATAAGACATTATTGTTTATGCATCTCTTTTTATGATCTGTCCTCCCTGAACCACATTCATTTGAACTCCACCAAATACCTAGTAATTGGTCAGAAATCCTCTGTCTAAATAATCCAAGCCCTATCTCCCTTGCTAGAGCAAGACATATTACAGTGAAGCTCCATAGTTAGAATTTAAATTCAGCCTTACATTGTGTGGACATAACAGTCATAAAAATTTTCACTAGTTTTAGTCCTGCCCTCTCTTAAAAATTCAAGTCAGTTCAGTTTTGCCATATGACAGTCTTTTAAACAGTTTAAGACTTAACTGTCTCCATTTATTCTGTATTTTTTAAATTAGCTTCAAACTCTTAACTAGCTATTCTTACCTTCAAATTATTTTATATGATGCATTTTGAGATCTCAGGACTCCTCAAAAAGTATCTTCCCTTATTCCTAATTCTAGTTCTAAATATTTGAGAAATAAAACAGATTAAATAAGGAAGCAAAAATGTCTCCTTTATTACTAATAGAGGTAAATCAGAAAATATAGCTTATCTTAAGAATCAAATTCATCAATTGGCTGAACTCAGGTGAAATGACCCCAACAAACTTTGGCAGAGCAAATCTAGGGGAGGCCAATGAACAGTGTTGGTCAATGCAATGTCAAATGAGACAAAAACTATAAAGTGTTTGAAACTAAAATGAGAATATACTACATGTGTTCTGGCATATCTTCAGTATTCATGAAAATGTTATTGTTCACTCTTTCCACTACCTTCCCCACAGCCTTCCTGTAGCATCCAAGATGAATCTTGGGAAAGCTTTGAGAGAGGTTGAAATTGGGGGACTGACTAGTAAGAATATGTTGAGAAATATGTTCTGAAAAGTGAGTAAAGGTTTTCGCCATAATGACTCTAATAGTAGTATATGATGAGAACTTCATTACGTAATTCAAGAGTTCAATTAAGTGAGACATAAGCAGTAGGGATTAGAAGACAATGCCAGCTAAACAGACTAGAGCTGTGCTAGTTGAAAGCCTTTTAGAAAAGGGGAATAGAGGAACCGTGTATGCTGACATTTCCATCTGTGTATCTGAACACATGTGCATCTCTTGGAACTAATACAATAACCCATTAATTTACTAGCTAATATGTAGCAAAGCCAAAGACATAGCCAGGAATAGCTGTCGGTCTTCAAAAATAGTGTATTGATATATGTAGTCACTGTATTATAGTGACATGTCATCTACATGGACAATAGCTTTAAAATATCATATTAAGAAAAGCTTGCTGTATGTAGACCCTGTTTATAGGCAATGCTCATAAAATTATACATTTACACATTTATCTTTACTAACATTTATCTTTACTAACATCCCTACCTAGCATGTAATGATAATACATGTTGGTAAGAAAGCTGGCCCTTGGGAGTAAGCCCAGATTTATTAATTCTAGTTTGGTCATAAACCATGTCATCTTGCATGAGAATGCTAAGTTCCTCAAAGTTCATAGTCATGTTGTAAGAGTTGACTGTTATAAGTTATATAAAGCAAGTTTACCACAATGCCTGGTTAGCACACAGTATATGTGAAATATTAGATTGAAAGCTTTAGATGGTTATGATAATGAAATCAAGGTAAAGTGAACATTGGAAATTAGAGTGTAATCTGCTAGGATCTTATTTTATTGCCCTCAATCTCTTATAATACACTGTACACTCAAAATTTTAAATGACTATAAAACAATAAGTCACATGGATTATATTACATAATGTTAATAAAAACCAAGAAAAAAGAAAAACTCAGTTTCTGGTTTTCTGAATATACACAAGTATTTTTTTGAAGTACACCAAATAAAATGGAGCCTAACAAAAAAGTCATATTATTATTAATACTATGACAGAATTTCAATATAAATACAAATATACTATAGGGCTTCCCTGGTGGTGCAGTGGTTGAGAGTCCGCCTGCCGATTCAGGGGACACGGGTTCGTGCCCCAGTCCGGAAAGATCCCACATGCCGTGGAGCTGCTAGGCCTGTGAGCCATGGCCGCTGAGCCTGCGCGTCCGGAGCCTGTGCTCCGCAACGGGAGAGGCCACAACAGTGAGAGGGCTGCGTACCGCAAAAAAAAAAAAAGAAAAAAAAATATATATACATATATATATATATGTATATATATATACTATATTATAAACTAAATAGATATAGTTAGCATTGTTTTTATATCCTACCAGAAATAAATTTATGATTATAAGATGAAATAAGGAAATAAAAGCCATAGAAGTTGGCAGAAAATATTTGCATATACTTCTCAAATCTTTTATTGACAGCACTTTGGAATCCAGCTGTTATTATAATCTGTAAAAAATCAACTTTGCTTTCCCATATAAACTAATTTCCAAAAGAGATGTCCATATATCATGCTACTACACCTCTGAAAAAAATCAGATTATAAACCTACCAACAGCTAAGCAAAAGTTTATGTTTATTTCCCCTTTGCTTAACTGCTGTAGATGTGAAAACTACATAAAGCCTATATACTTAAAGCCTATTCAAATTGAAAAAAAATTGTAGTTCTGAATCCACGTTACCTGCAAATGTAATTGTGTTATCTACAATATCAGAAAAAACTTCATATTGAAAATGGCATCTCTTTTAAGAATGATGTGTATATGTGTGCACATGTATGTCTGTGGTTTTATATTTGGAATGGAAAAAGATTAATAACAATGTATTAATATATGGCTTCCCCATTTAAGCTTTCTCTCACAATTTATGAACATAACCCAATTATTTCCTACACACAGACCTTTATTACAATCAGTCATTTGCCATGTTTCTTGACTTCATGCTGTGAACATGAACAAAGCAAAATTTCTAGCAACCGTATCTGATACAATAATGTCAGAAAATGCTTTCAAGTATATATATATATATATTTTTTTTCGTGGTACGTGGGCCTCTCACTGTTGTGGCCTCTCCCGTTGCGGAGCACAGGCTCTGGATGCACAGGCTCCGGATGCACAGGCTCAGCGGCCATGGCTCACGGGCCCAGCCGCTCTGCAGCATGTGGGATCCTCCCGAACCGGGGCCCGAACCCGTGTCCCCTGCATCGGCAGGCGGACTCTCAACCACTGTGCCACCAGGGAAGCCCAGCTTTCAAGTATTTTTTCTCTACAGAAACAGCCCATTGGCATCACACTTTATATTAACCTCTATAATACCTGAGAAGAGCTTTAATTTCTCATTTTTCACCCCAATGCATTTATATAACCCTTGGCTAAGTAATCTGAGGAAGTTTTAATGCAGCTCTGATTAGTAAAGACCACTGTAAAACTGTTATCATCAGCATGTTAGTCCTAGTTATCAGAATAAAATGTTGCTGATAACAGGCCATTGTTTTCATCCCCTTTTGGTTACCCAGCCAACTCCAACTTCCTTTCCATTTACATAACATTATCATAAAGAGGCAAACAGTCATACTCCATCCTTCATTCTGGATTTGTTACCACTCTTGTTTTTTACTCATAATCCCAGAAATGCCTAAGAGAATATATATATATATATATATATATATAAAATTATCCAAATATGTGTATGCATGAGTATAAGTGTGTATATGCCTTTTTTCAAAAAAAACACTAGCTACCTAAGACAGGCTTTCAATGTTTCTGCTTCCCTTTATCAGTAATATATTTTCCCCTGGGAATTTCACGATTCTTAACATTATCTTTTCTTTGGCACTACATCACCGTTGACATGTGTGATTCCCTGTTCCTATGTTCCACATTTAATACAGAATGCATATTGTTCACATCACAGTCATTGGTTCATCCATCTTTTCCTTTGGTCTTTCATACTCAGAAAGTTCTCCTCTTGTACTACTTTGTCTGAATTCAGTACTTATAACATGAAGCTTTAGAAACATGCACTAAGAATAAGAATAAGCAGTTTTAAAACAAACCAATTTGGCTATAGTGGTAGAGAGGTATTTCTTTAGAAAATGGCTTTTGTTCTTTTTTTCTTCAGAGATATGAAATGACTATTAACATATATTCATATTGGATTTATTTTAACTATTCCTATGGTGCTCAAGTTTGGAGTATCAGGTACTCTGTTGAAAAATCCACTTCCTGGCACAAAAAATTTATTCCAAAGCTGGAGCTTCTATTTATGCACAAAACCTCTCTAATTTGCTCTTTCTTGTCTGCTTCACAGAAATTGCTACATCTACTCCACAACTCTGGATCTGTGTCACACAGCTTGACTTTTTCCCAGTCTGAGGTCTCTCAAATGACCCACTGATCTCCAGATATTGCAACCACAGGCAAAGGTTATAGTATCTTGATTCATGCTGTTGGGGAGGTGTGTGTGTGTGTGTGTGTGTGTGTGTGTGTGTGTGTGTGTGTGTAAGGATGTGCATGAGGAGATTTTAAAATATATTCACAGCATCACTAGTATTTGCAAATAACTAAGTCAGACACATACTTACTGGCTGTTACTATCATAAGGATCAGGTTAATCTCAGAACTAAAGTAACTGGAGTTACTGGAGTAATCATCTGTCTTTTCAATACTTTTACATTTGGATGTCCTTCAGAGTTCTAACTTTTGCCCTTATCTGTTACCAGTCTAAATATGCTTTCTTAGTGATCTTATCCCACTAGGTTCACAGGTAAAAAAAAGTCATTTGTGATATTGGTTTACAAATCATTCCCTCCTAACTGTATTACTGAATGTCACGTGATAAAAAAAGCTAACTTTAATTAAGTAATCACTGTATTCTAGCGCTGTCCTAAGAACCTTTCATATTTTGACTAATTTGTCCCTCAAAGGAAATACATGAGGGAGGTACTGTTTTTATACCCTTTAGAGAGGGAAATTTGGGCATGCGTGTTATGTATAGGTAACCTGCTAAAATTCTCAATCCCTTTTAACCTACATTTAATTTGAAATGTTTCAGAAACAGTGTATTAAATCAAACAAATACCTTAAAAGTACAGTGGAATGCTGGCATGAGATAAGTTTCTGTATAAGTGTGTTCCAATGTTTATATTATATGAATGACCCTTTACTTCTTCAACATATTACACAGACAAATCGAACAAAAGCAGAAATTTGAAACCAGAGATATTTCCATAATCAGAGGTAGAGAAGTCATGTGTATCCCAGATATGATTCATTTGATATGTGTTCTTAGTGAGACAAAATTTAGATAGTAATTTTCATTTTTAATTCCTCCACCCAGAGATAACACTGATACTAACTTGCTTTGTATCTTTTCACTCTATTTTAACATATATTCCTATGTATATGTATTAACATATATACATATAAAAACGTACATCATATTTAATAGCTGCATAGTATTCCATGGTAGAGATACACTCTGGTATATTGTTATTTAGATTTGGATCTGTATCCATTAGCTTTAGGTGAATAACAAATACACCACAAGTTAGTGACTTAAAAAATGTCTATTTATTATTTTGCATAGATCTATAAGTAAGTCAGATGTTTCTCCTGATTTGGGCCAGAATTGACTCACGCTGGGGAGGCTTGCACATGTGTGGTGACCAGACTGGCAGATTGGTTGGCTCTGGACTGGCTGACCTAAAATAGCCTCAGCTGAAGAAAAATGAAGCTTTGTTCCATGTGATCTCTAGTCCTTCAGGACTGCCTAGCTTGTTCTCATAGTTGTGACAAAGATCCGAGAGAGAGAGTGATCTCAAGCAAGTGTTCAAGGAGAAAGAATATCAAGAGTGATAGTGGAAACATATAGTTGCTTTCTTGGACATGTACTTCCATGAAATTTGCTGCTGTCCCATTGGTAAAAGTAAGTCAAATATATGAGCACAGACTTAGTACAGGGGTATATGAAATATTGAAGACATTGAGAAAATAAATTTACACAAAGATTTTTTATTATTTCAAATTTTTTTTCTAAAATACACAATACAACAGAGAACATCCTTTAGCTAATCTTTTTATGTTTATAGTTTGATAAAATAATTTTACTTTTAGCTCTGGAAGATCCAGTGCTGAATATATTTTGTATAATATATTGAGTTTGTCAAATCACAAATGACAAAGTCTAACAGCTGTGGAATGGACTTTAAAACAAAACAAAACAACAAACAAAAATAACCCAATGTTGCTTGCTCTGAATCATGAGATGTTAAGATGTTGAAAAGTACTACGAAAAGGATATGATTTTTTTTTTTACCTGTGGCCACAGGACACTGAAAAACAGCTTCAGAAACATTAAGAATCAATGATGTGTGAAATGTTGACATTTTCAGTATTTTGGTTCATACTGCTACATTGTTTGGAAGATGATTGCCTTCAGGATAGAATCCCCATCACTTTATGTCAAACTTGAAAAATATTAAGTACAACACTAGATATCGTTCTTACAAAATATACACAACGGCCTAGTCAGGCAGTCAGCTCCTCTGAGCATAAAAATGGTTGACCCTACCCTACCGAGAATTCTAACAGCTATGTATTCATATGATATTTGAGACCCTATAAGAAAATCTGTTCATGAGAGCATGAATGAGTAAAATTATCCAAGCACTGACCACTCAATGTGTATAACCTTTACTTTTTTCATTAAATCTATTTCTGGAATACTGATAGAAACACTGGCTGTAGATTACCTTTCACTTTCCATGGGGATGCTTTGCCATGCTACAACCAGAGCAATATGTGTATGATAAATAGGGAAGTATGGTATTGGTGTAGTGGAGGTTTAAAAATCTACCACAAATTAAATTTAATAGAACTACCATATGACCCAGCAATCCCAGTACTGGGCATATACCCTGAGAAAACCATAATTCAAAAAGAGTCATGTACCAAAATGTTCATTGCAGCTCTATTTACAATGGCCAGGACAGGGAAGCAACCTAAGTGTCCATCAACAGATGAATGGATAAAGAAGATGTGGCACGTATATACAATGGAATATTACTCAGCCATAAAAAGGAACGAAACAGAGTTATTTGTAGTGAGGTGGATGGACCTAGAGACTGTCATACAGAGTGAAGTAAGTCAGAAAGAGAAAAACAAATACCGTATGCTAACACATATATATGGAATCTAAAAAAATAAAATTGTCAGAAGAACCTAGGGGCAAGACGGGAATAAAGTTGCAGGCCTACTAGAGAATGGACTTGAGGATACGGGGAGGGGGAAGGGTAAGCTGGGACAAAGTGAGAGAGTGGCATGGACATATATACACTACCAAATGTAAAACAGATAGCTAGTGGGAAGCAGCCTCATAGCACAGGGAGATCAGCTAGGTGGATTGTGACCACCTAGAGTGGTGGGATAGGGAAGGTGGGAGGGAGGGAGATGCAAGAGGGAAGAGATATGGGGGCATATGTATATGTATAACTGATTCACTTTGTTATAAAGCAGAAACTGACACACCATTGTAAAGCAATTATACTTAATAAAGATGTTAAAAAACAAAAAAAAGTAAAAAAAAATAAAAAGACTCATGAGTATCTAAATATGAAATTAATTTTTTATATATAAACTAGTTGAAGAAAAACACACAGCCTAAAAGTTGTGAGTTAAATTTTATTTGGACCTTACTGAGGACCATAGTCCAGGAAATAGCCTCTCAGATAGCTCTGAGGAACTGCTCCAAAGAGGTAAGAGAGAAGCCAGGGTATATAGGAGTTTTTTGCTGAAAAAAATTATGTAGTTGAACACCAAAAGATTACTGCTAATGACAAAAAGCAGATAACTCAAATTAATGATTTTAGTGATTTTCTTTGTACAGGAAGATGGAAGAATCTGGGCTCATTGAAATGTTATTCCTTAAATATGCAACTTAATTATCTAGGGCCAGTATCCAAAGAACGTAATGCTTCCCATTTTTCTCTCTCCTTAATTCCCCTCAGGATTGGCAGGCAACATTCTTGTTTACTGGAATGGTAGGCAATATTCCCTGTCCAAAAAAAGTCATAAATAACCCAAAGCAGTGATATTTCTCAGAAGTAGTTGACTCTAAAACAAGGGCTAGAATATGCCATCTCTGCTTAGGGATCATTTGTTCAAGAGAAAGCTTTAGTCAAATTTGTCTCATAGATATGCACTAATAAGAATCCCAACAGTGATATTCAGTTAATCCCATGTTGTTTCCTGCTGACAAAAACAAGACAACAAGCCCAAAATGGTGTTGCTTATGCTAAATTCCATGTCATCAGAGACTTAATTATAGCTCTCCCAGAAACGGAATCTTAAATACATCAGGAATCATCTGATCAGCATTAGTTAGGAAATCTGCCTGTTAGATCCCTGCCATCTCCTAAATAACGAATCCACTATTTTTGCCAAGTGTAATCTTGTTTTTGCTCCCTTCTGCCTGTAATAGTCTTTCATTTTATATAGTTCTTTGGAGTTCCTTTCTATCTGTAGATTGGATGCTGTCTGATTCATGAATTGTTGAATAGAGCCAGTAGGATCTTTAAAATTTACTCAGTTGAATTTTATTTTTTAACACTTCTTATCATCTAAAGTTTATGTTCCAATTCATAGTTCCAGGACACATTAATTGGACTTCTGACTGTGTCATTTCCATTCCTCAGTGTGTGGTCACAGGTTTGTTTGTTTTTCATCTAAGGCCACTAAATAGCATTTTAAATTACAGAAAACCATCAGCTTAGTTTATTTCACATATCTTAATTCGGTCTCCTATTAGGACATTTCTTATTTTGAGTGCAGAAGTAGAAGAGAGTTTTCATTATCCTTTCCTAAACTTATTTCTTTATGTGCTGTATCTTTAATGGACTTGACTGTATTTTATACTTACCTTGAAAGAGCATCCAAGTTCCTTATACTTTTCTTAAGTTAATCAAAATATTTAGTTTCTAATATTACTAGAGATCAGTTGTTGCCCCCCAAAAATGAAGATCCTCATACACATTTTAAAAAAATAACAGCCAAAAAAAGCCACAAAAGATAATGGCTAGAGAAAAGACTACTACTTCTCAAACGTCATAATAGTTATGCTAACTAATTAATGAGATGGATGGGCAACCATTATGTATAAAACATTTTGATAAATTCTAAGACATATAAAAGAAAATAACGTGCATGACCCATGCCATTGAGGGGTTATTAATATTATAGCTTCTTATATTGTAATGCCGTAACCAGATCATCCAGTTAATATGGCAAAGTAATGTAGAAGTTGTTGGTAGTTATAGGTTTTAATAAATGATTCATGATAATATTTAGACTAACATTTTAATTAAGCAAATAATTTTTCATATAATTAAAATATAAATATTTGTAATATGTTAAAATATGTATTATGTATATGTTATAGCTATATATACATACACATATATAGTGTATAATAAGAACAAGAGTAGGTTCCTTATCTTTACTGGTCTTCAAAAATATGCACTGTCCAATATATCAGCAACTTGCATGAAGTATCATTAAGTTTATAGAACATCACACGTACTCTATCCTTGATCCTATTTCTTACATGACTACAAATCACAGTTTTAACTTTTTAAAGGCATTAACACATTCAGCCTAACAATATATGTTTATAACATTCTCAATTTAGCAGTATGCATCTGCATAAAACAAAAAGATCCATACACATTTTAAATACCATTTGGGGTATGGAGCAGTAACCTCTTTATGCAAATCTTTCACATAAAGAAACAATATAGGCTTAGTTTGTTCTTTTCCTAGTACCTTGAGGTGTAAAATTAGGTTGTTTGAAGGTCTTCCTTGTTTTTAAACATCAGCATTTACTGTAATAAACTTATCTCTTAGTAACTTCTTTTGCCATATCTCATAAGTTTTGTTATATTGTGTTTTCATTTTTGTTTGCCTCAGGGTATTTTCTAATTTCCTATTGATTTCTTCTTTGATACAATATCGTTGATCAGTGTGTTGTTTAATTTCCACATATTTGTGAATTTCCAGTTTTCCTTCTGCTGTTGATTTCTAGTTTCACTCCATTGTGGTCAGAAAAGATACTTGGTATGATTTCATTCTTAAATTTGTCAAAACTTGTTTCATGACCTAATATGTGATCTATTGTGGATAAAATTCCCTGTGTCCTTGAATGTATATTCTGCTGCTGTTGAGTGGAATGTTTTGTGTTGGAAAAACAGGATATCCACAAAAAAAGAATGAAATGTCTCACATTATACACAAAAATCAACTCAAAATGAAAGAAAGAATTAAATGTAAGATCTGAAACTGTAAAACTCCTGGAAGAACACATAGGGGAAATGTTTCATGACATTGGTCTTGGCAATGATTTCCTGGATATGATGCCAAAAAGCACAGACTGACTTCAAAAACAAAAATTAGCAAATGGGACTGCATCAAACCCAAAAACTTTTGCACAGCAAATGAAAACAAGTAATAAAATTAAAAGGCAACCTATAAAATGGAAGAAAATATTTGTAAACCATATATCTGATAAGGGGTTAATATCCAAAATATACAAGAAAATCCGGTAACTCACTAGCAAAAAAACTAAAATCCTGATTACAAATGGGCTAAGAACTTGAATAGAAATTTCTCCAAAGAAGTACTAATGGCGAACAGACACATGAAAAGCTGCTGATGTCACTAATCATCAAGGAATTGAAAATCAAATCCACAATGAGATATTACCTCACAGGATACCTATCAGAATAGCTGTTATGGAAAAAAACAAAGATGAGTAGTGTTTACAAGGATGTGAAGAAACTGGAACCCTTGCGCACTGTTGGTGGGAGTGTAAAATAGTACAGATACTTTGGAAAACAGTGTGGCGGTTTCTCAAAAACTTAAATATAGAGCTGTCATATGATCCAGCAATCCCACTTCTGGATATATATATTCAAAAGAATTGCAATCAGGATCTCAAAGAGATATCTGCATTCTCATGTTCATTGTAGCACTATTATCAATAACCAAGGTATGGAACAACCTAAATGTCCATTGTCAGATAAATGGATAAATAAAATAAGATACATATATACAATGGAATATTAATTAGCCTTAAAAAAAGAGGAAATCTTACCATATGCAACAAAATGGATGAACATGGAGGACCTTATGCTAAGTGAAATAAGCCAGTCACAGAAGAGTAAATACTGCCTGATTCCCCTTATATAAGATATCTAAAACAGTCCAACTCATAGAAGCAGAGAGCAGAGTGGTGGTTGCCAGGGACTGGAGGGAGGGGAAAATGGGTAGTAGTTGTTCAGTGGCTATAAATTTTTCAGTCATGCATGATGAGTAAGTTCTAGAGATCCTCTGTTTAACATAGTGCCTATAGTTAATAAAACTATATTGTAGAGATCTGTTAATAGCATATACCATGTTAAGTGTTCTTACCATTATATATTTTTAAAAATCTCCTGTTTTTGCTAATAAAACAACACTTTTATAAATATGTTTAAATACAGTGCTTTCTGTGTAACAGTATGGTTCTAAAAATGGAATGTCAAAGAGTAAATGTATTTTCAATTTTAATAGTACCAGATTTCTTTCCAAAAATGTTGAAGTAATTGGCCAATCTCCTGGAGTATTTGAGTGCTATGCCTTGTACTTAGTGCTAGAAATTAATTTTCTTTGTAAATATTTTGCTATCTAATGGTCATTAATAATATATCACAGTTAATTTAATTTGAAATCCTAATTATAAGTGAAGTAGATAATATATTTTTGGACTTCACTGGTAAATTATTTCTTCATATATTTTGTTAAAATATAGTATTTTTGAGTAGTCTCCTTTTTGGTTTGTAGGAGCTAAACTGCTTGGGAATATGAACTCTCTGTGCCATCTTGTTGCAATATTTTTCCGTATTTCTTTTGGTTTGGTTTATATTGACTTTTCTCAAAATATTAGGTGGGTCTAATTTTATTTATTTTCAGATGTAAGGGTCAGTGATGTTTATTAAATTAACATGTCTTTTCCGTAAAGTAGAAATGTCCTCATTTGTTTACATTATTCTTAGATAAACGAGTTTTTACATTCTTATAATTATGTTACTATTCAAATGACTAAAATTTTTACAATATTAAGCATTCTCATAGAAAATATTTTACACTTTCCATTTGGTCAAGTTGCGTTTTACATGTTTAACAATACTATGATTTGCCTCATACAACATCTCTACATTCTGATAATGTATATGCCTATATCTTTTATAGCTTTTGTCTCTATTTTCCATAGAATAACTTTACATTTCCTTTTGAAACTGGTTATTATGCATGTATTAAGAGATTATTTTACTATATTTATTTTTTATCATCTAAACTATTTGTCAATAACTCTAGGAATTTTATGTTATTGTTTTTATCATAGATAGTGATATCATTCACAAATTATGATGATTTTTCTCTTCCAATAATTCTGCCAATTATAAACTTTTCCTATTACATTGATTTTAGCTTTCTCCAATAAGGGCTACCAATGTTTGTGATAGCTGGAATGTTTATCCCTCTGGAATTTTGATAGAAATTGCTTCAGCATTTTGTTATCTAGCAAAAAATTCCCTGTTGATTTTTGGCTAATAGTTAATATATTTATATATTTTCTTTCTGTTCCTATGTTCCACTAGTTTACCTACCCTGTTACAACATTCAGGAAGAAGAGAAGTACATAGAGCTCAATCTTCCAAATTTACATAATTATTAATTATCTTTATATATTCATTTGGTGACTAGAATTCCTAATTTTGCAGCAAGACTGCAAAGTGGAAAAATTAGGTAAAATATGCAATATTGCATCTAGGCCTGGAAAGTTAATAGAAGAGAGCAATAGCACTTGTTAAATAGCAATTGGCCATAAAGCATTGCATTTTTCATGCATTGGAATTACAAGTCCTTTACAAACTAATCAGAGATAAAGTTCCTTCTGCCTAATTAGATGACCTGTAAGGAGAATGATGAGTCATTCTTTATCCTGGAGTGTAGTATATATTGAATGTCAGAAACATGAGAGATATTTCTATAATTGCTCTTACTTTTAAATAACTTGTTGAATAAATACATTAGTAAAGAATTTAAGTTTACACACTTATAGATAATTTCTGTAGTTACTGCATTACTTGTAATACTAAATATGTTTATTTTATGTATATACAGAACTAGCTTGTTCAGTGTTTCATAAGTGTGCATCTTTCCTCTTATCTGATTGTAAACCAGTATAATATCACAGATTTTATATTCAACTTAATGTACTGGACATGCTTGTTAAATCATGTTAATTCATTGGATGCTTATCCTAGCAATAGATGAGTGGTAGTTCACAAAGCAAGAAGAAAAAATATTGTTTCTGTCACTGGATATGTTGGTGATTTTTTAAACTCAAAACAGGTTAACTAAATTATAGAGTTCTCCACTTTCAATGATGGTTCTCGGTTCTCCATTTCACAGCATGAATTTTCCTTGGTTTGCTTGAATATAGAACTTACCAATGCAAAAGATATTCATTTGCGTATACACACTCACCAACTTTCAAGTAATACTTGTATTTTGTAAAGTGAGGTAGGTATAGGCTTATTTTCATATACTCACTTATTTGTCTAAAGAGATGACTGCATTGGACAACTGCAAAGTTTTTGTTATGAGAGACAAGAGGAAGGATTGAACATAGAGTTCAGTCATAATTGTTGCAGATATTATAATGGACTCACACTGTATGCAAATTTCAAGTTCATTTTGTTCATGTTGCTGCAGCACACTAGGAAATGTATATAATTCCAAACAATAATCCAATAAAGCTGAGTGATGCCACTTAATATCAAGCATTGGCCAAAACTTTTTCAACAGTTATAGATAAGTTTAGTATAGTATATTGTGCCATGTTACTGCTTAGCAACCATAAGAATTAATTCATAGAGGGCTGCCACATGCTATCTTGTACCTGAATTAGGTGCAGCATGCCCCCAAACTACTTGTTCTTGTAACAGTCTTTAAAAGTTAGTTTAAGCTAAACCTCCCATGCACATATCCACAAAATAATAACCCTACCTTGATGGTGAATCATGTTGAAAATTGTTTATTTTATTTCATCAAATGTAGAAGGGGATCATAAATTCTGTTCAATAAAAGGAGAATGTTAAGAATGTGGATTCACATGCCAGGTAGATATAGTAATAAATTTGACAACTAGAATTACTGTAATAAAAAGAATAGATTTTTATTGGCAGGGCAAGACTCTTGTACTAATCTATAAAACATAAATGCCATTAAAAAATCTTATATTTAATGATATGCATGTAAATATCCCAAAGAATGTCATCCCCATCCAGGATCTTGCACTATCTGCTAATCAAAAATGTTAACATAAATTAATTGGCTAGAAATCAATATATAAGTAAATAACTAAACAGTAAATAGTAAGTAAATGTGGTGTTTCTAAATAAAAATCTTTGAACAAGGTGTAATATCTTTGGGAGGACTTAAAAAATGACAGTGATGTTTGACAAGATAAAGATAAGTTAATGCAGCAGCAACAATGTTATTTGACTGTGGATTAATAAAGTAATGTTTCCATTTTCTTCCCTCCCAGTGGGTAAAGAATGTAAATGAGGAAGGCATGGCAAAGAGAGAATGAACTATGAGAAAGTATAATGTATCTGGACTGCCCCTAAGGAGGGTTAAGATTCTTTCTTCTCCTTTCAATGAAGTCTCAGTATTGCCTTTGATATTAAACCACAATAGCCTTTTAGTAAAAATTTTATATTCAATTCTCTCTCTGCCAAGCACTTCTTAAATGACAAAAGCAAATGATAGTATATACTCTCTAGATAGGTGATGTCTTTATTTGTGGAAAAAAAGTAATTTTTGTAATAATGGCTGTCTAGCCACTCTTCACCAAGCTAAAAGCAGAAAAGCTTTACAACGAACCTTATCTTACAGCCTAGTAACTGCCTAGTTTCTTTTATGGCAGCTCCTGGGTCTAAATCATCTCTGAAGTCCTCAAAGCCTCTAGTACAAATCATAGCCCTTTTTGGGTACTTAAATGTATTTGTTACAAAATTGAATAAATGAAGCACCCTTTAACTTAGCCCTGAAAAATGAAAGGGAAGTGTATAAAGTAAAAGCATTTCTGTTTCCAATTCTTCAAAGGCAAATCAGTAAAGGAGGAATGGAATCACTAAAATTTTGTCCCATTGTACCAGTTATCATAGGCATTACTTCTCATATTGATGAACTACTTTTGGAAAACTTAACATATATTTTTAATGTTTATGATCATTTTAAATTGCTTTTACAATCTATAGCTACTATCTTAAGCACAAGCAAAAGAGTCAATAATATCCTTTGAGAATTAATCACAAATGTCTAATGTTAAGTATATATGAAACTAATTTTTTTCTGATTAAACATGATCTTATATCATTTTTAAAAATAAAAATCAGATACATTATGAAAAACTGTACTGTTATTTTCTTAGCTCTGCACTTATAAGCACACTGGAAAGATACTTAAAAGGCCATTGCATTAAAATATTTTTTTAATTATAGGACTATGAATTTGGAAAGAACATAAAATGTTAATTTGTTTTCCATTTATAGGTACAAAAATGCTTAAATTATTTACTCATCTTCCTATTTTTAATTACTCCTGGAGATTAATCTTAAAACAAGTTTAGTAACTATCTTTTTTTTGAAAGTTGGGATTATTCATCCCATGTGTATCTAATCTGCATGGCCTCCTTCATGCTATAGTTTAAACAATTTTTTTTCCTGACAACTTTTGCTTTCAGAGTCACAGCTACAAAAGCATATGTCAATTTTGTCATTTGATTAAATAAAAATATTATTTAATGATGTATATAATTTTTGACATAAGGACTTTAAAATTTTAGATATCATAATTCAGTGGTTGCTACTTGTCAGTCACAATTCTAAGCAGTTGAAATTTATTTAATTTTCACAGTGACAATATAAAGTGTGCATTATTACTTGTATTACTTTTTCTCACATGAGAAGTCTCTGGATATACAGTAAGTCCCCTACATATAAACGAGTTCTGTTTGGAGAATGCATTAGTAAATCCAATTTGTTCGTTAAGTCCAACAAAGTTAGCCTAGGTACCCAACTAACACAATTGGCTATATAGTACTGTACTGTAATAGGTTTATAATACTTTTCACATAAATAATACATAAAAATAAATACAAAAAACAAAGAAAACATTTTTAATCTTACAGTACGGTACCTTGAAAAGTACAGTAGTACAGTATGACAGCTGGCATACAGGAGCTGTCATCGAGTGAACAGGCAAGAAGAGTTACTGACTGGAAGATAGGTGGCAGATGGTAGAGCTGAAGGATCGTCATTAATAGGAGATGGAGGGCAAACTGCAATTTCACTCATGCCTGATGTCAATGGAACTCATGTTCGCATCTTTGAAAGTTCTTAACTTGAAGGTTCGTATGTAGAGGACTTACTGTATAATAACTCTCTACCCATAACCACTATAATGTGAGTTGAAGGGACCCTCTGTAGGGGAGGAAAAAAACTTTCTCTCATAGATTCAGTTCCAGTATCTGAAGATTAAACTAACAAAAGACAGATTAACAGGAGAAAATGGTTTATTTTGTATGCATACGAGAGACAACAAAAGAAGTAGCTAATTCACTAAGTGGTTAAAGTTAAAAGCTTATATACCTAACTTAGTAGAGGAAGGGAGTGGGGTAGAAAAGGCTTTTATGGGGATAAGAAATATATTTCCTTAGGAAAGATGAAAGGGTTTTTAGGAGAACAGATGGTAGATAAGAAAATTTGTGATAATATTTGTCTATACCAGTATGAGTGATCTTTCTGTCAAGGTCAGGATCATAAAACTCCCCTAGAGAATGGATTTATGTAACTTCATGTTGATGAAAAAAATTAATAGTCAATCTAAGAAAGAAATAGAGAATTTTATTTGAGCCAACCTGAGGATTTTAACCTAGGAGATGGTCTTTCAGAAAGCTCTGAGGACTGGTCTGCCTATTAGAGGTCAAAGCACAGTTATGTAAACTTTTGAGACAAAGGTTAATTTAGATCAAAGAAACATATGGACAGTTTACATAGTCCAGATCTGCATGTACCAAGTGAGTAGCTGGTCATTGTGACCCCTTACACAATTAAGAAAGGAATCTTACTTCCTAAAGAGTTACCTTGCTGGATCCAAGAGAAAATAGCCTATTTTTTTTTCCAGTCTAGCAGGCATTCCTGTGTCTTCCTAGGGGATCTAGTTAATGCATAATGCAGATGCACAATGCACACTAAAGGGGAGATGGTGGTGGCACAAATTACAGAGAAAATTTTCTGTTTAAATTTTTCTTGTTCTGCCTTAAAATAATTTTATTTCATCAGTTCCCACTTTTGTGTGTGTGTGTATGGTACGCGGGCCTCTCACTGCTGTGGCCCCTCCTGCTGCGGAGCACAGGCTCCGGACGTGCAGGCCGAGCGGCCACGGCCTACGGGCCCAGCCGTTCCACAGTACATGGGATACTCCCGGACCAGGACACGAACCCACATCCCCTGCACCGGCAGGCGGACTCCCAACCACTGTGCCACCAGGGAAGCCCCCTTCAGTTCCCACTTTTGATCATTAATCTTTTGATAGAATGTGTAGGTGATTAAATATTTGGTCCCTTGATGCCAGGGTGGTTGCTTACCTGCCCTGTATCCATCATGTCTCTCAATGCTGGGTTTCAATATCCTAGTTCTTTATTTTCTTTTAGGGGGGTTGTACTGGTAAGATATCTGTCAAGGACTAACAGTCAATTCCAAATTGTCCAGTAGGACTTATGCCAATTTTACCTTGCATGTGCATTGTGCATGTCTACTATTTTATAGAGAACTATAGATGTGATCAATAGTTTAAAGTTGTTTAGATATCTTTATCTTAATAGGAGTAGGTGACACACGGTGCAAAATACAAGAAATAATCACTTTGTAAGTTACACAAACTGTAAACAAAATTGCCAATAGGAGTAATAGTGTCATTAGTAAAGATTTAAGCCAAGATCCTCCTAAACCAAACCACTCTCCTAGTGTTTCCCCTAAACTGGGAAGAGAATCATTCACAATGGAAATTGATTTTTCATATGCATCATAAGATGGATTACATTAGAAGACTAATCAGGTTTAAAAACACAACATTCAATATGTATTATAACACAGGTTCTCCCTTGGGAATCAGTTAGAATAACAAGACCATGCGATTCTGAATGACTGATTTTATCATCATGGAGACTTCCAAATTGAGCAAGCTCATGGCTTGATTACTGTCATTCTAAGCTTGCTGAGTAAATTTTGTTAACACCTCTAAGTGAGTAATGACATCTTCTATTCCAAGGAAGGAACAGATATCATGGCCAAATGATCATACCATTAGAAATCTGATTGAATCCAGCATGCTCACATTAAAGACAGATTGGCAGAGGTTGTTTCCAAGGCTACCTGTAGGTGACCTTGAGCCCAAAGGAAACTAATCGTGTGTCTTCCTAACTAACCTGGGGAAGTCAAGGATATAAATTTGTTCCACAAATCCATTGGGTCCCTTTAGGAGCTACCCATTATGTCCCTGGTCATCTTAACCAGTCAGTTCCATATCAATCACTGGTCCTCAAAGTTATGGTATATTGACAATTTTCAGGTGCTATCCACCCTAATTTACAAGTTATTGTTAGGTTGATTATCTTTGGTATTAATATGTTTGGTTTGCTCTCAGCAAAGAAGGACCTTCATATTTAGGTGGTCCTATCCCAGTGTCAGCCAAATAAATCCATACCACAACTGGGGAATAATGCCACCACAGAGATGGTTTGTTATGTTTTTAGGTTTAGCTGCAGCACAATGTTCCGATTAG
This sequence comes from Pseudorca crassidens, assembly GCF_039906515.1. Taxonomy (NCBI): domain Eukaryota; kingdom Metazoa; phylum Chordata; class Mammalia; order Artiodactyla; family Delphinidae; genus Pseudorca; species Pseudorca crassidens. Next base: position 92,324,553 of record NC_090297.1, read on the forward strand.
GATTGAGTAACATTGAGTAAAAAGGAATATTTATGACTAGGTTCAGAACAGGTGTCATTAATTGGCAAAGTTAAGAGGGTCCTACTTAATGATATTGATGGTGATTTACATGGTAGTAGAATTTGTTTCTTCTAAAATAAAATCTCTAAGGGCTAGCCAATCTGAATCCTGGAGAGGTGAAACCCACCAGGGTAATCCAGAAGTGCTGGACATTTGTAATTGGCCACAAACGCAGCAATTGGATTGATTTTTTGAAACTTGCATATGATTAAGCCCAAGAAAAAAATGTTTGGTTCATAAGCAAAAAGTGTGAGCAATTATCAAAGTAATTGGTATACAGGCCTGGTCCAGCATCTCAGATCAGCTCTCTATTTCAGATGTTACCTTCTTCTTGCCCTGTTCTGGTAGTGCTGGTTTTAGTTAGTAGAAGCCAGATGTCGAAACAGGAGTTGCAGTCCATTCAGAGGGGGAGGCCTTTTTGAGGTGGGAAATGTGAATCCAAGAGATTACTCCTATAAAGTTTTGCAGCACAGAGACTTGTAAATAAGGCCTGATATGGCCCTTTCCAATGTGGCTGTAAAGAGTCCTTTATCTATGTCTTTTGCAATAGACAAAATCTCCACGCCATAACCCATGGTCCTTAAGGTCTTCGTCTCCTGAGAGTTTGCTGTTACTAAATTTTTAATTTTCTTTCAGTGCTTTAACAAGTCCTTGGCAATAATGTAATAAATCACCATTAAGTAATGCTGGTTCGTCCATGTTTTCATCTAAGTTCATAGGTGGCCCAGTGATTATTTCAAAAGGAGACAATTGATGTTTGCTAAAAGGAGTGAACTAAGATTGAGAAGCACTAATGGGGAAGATTTGGCTATGAAAGATGAAAAGCCTCTGAGAGTTTTGCCAATTGAGTTTTTGTTTTTTGTTGGGTTTTTTTAATACATTTATTTATTGGCTGTGTTGGGTCTTTGTTTCTGTGCAAGGGCTTTCTCTAGTTGCGGCGAGAGGGGGCCACTCTTCATCACGGTGCATGGGCCTCTCACTGTCGCAGCCTCTCTTGTTGTGGAGCACAGGCTCCAGATGTGCAGGCTCAGTAGTTGTGGCTCACGGGCCCAGTTGCTCCGCGGCATGTGGGATCTTCCCAGACCAGGGCTCGAACCCGTATCCCCTGCATTGGCAGGCAGATTCTCAACCACTGTGCCACCAGGGAAGCCTGAGTTTTTTTAATTTAATTTAATTTTTTTACTGGAGCATAGTTGCTTTACAATGTTGTGTTACTTTCTGCTGTACAGCAAAGTGAATCAGTGTGCATATACATATATCCCCTCTTTCTTGGATTCCCTTCCCATTTAGGTCACCATAGAGCACTGAATAGAGTTCCCTGTTCTATACAGTAGGTTCTCATTAGTTATCTATATTATACATAGTAGTGTATATATGTCAATCCCAATCTCCCATTTCATCCCACCCCCCCTTCCCCACCCCCAGTATCTGTACGTCCATTCTCTATATCTGTGTCTCTGTTTCTGCTTTGCAAATAAGTTCATCTGTATCATTTTTCTAGATTCCACATGTAAGTGATATTATACGAAATTTGTTGTTCTCTTTCCGACTTACTTTACTCTGTATGACAGTCTGTAGGTCCATCCATATCTCTACAAATGACCCAATTTCTTTCCTTTTTATGGCTGAGTAATATTCCATTGTATATATGTACCACATCTTCTTTATCCATTCTTCTGTTCATGGATATTTAGGTTGTTTCCATGTCCTGACTATTGTAAATAGTGCTGCAGTGAACACTGGGGTGCATGTATCTTTTTGAATTATGGTTTTCTCTGGGTATATGCCCAGTAGTGTGATTGCTATGGTAGTTCTACTTTTAGTTTTTTAAGGAACCTCCATAGTGTTCTCCACAGTGGCTGTATCAATTTACATTCGCACCAACATGTGTGAGAGAACCCTTTTCTCCACACCCTCTCCAACATTTATTGTTTGTAGATTTTTTTTTTTTTTTTTTTTGTGGTACGCAGGCCTCTCACTGTTTTGGCCTCTCCCTTTGTGGAGCACAGGCTCCAGACCTGCAGGCTCAGCAGCCATGGCTCACGAGCCTAGCCGCTCTGTGGCATGTGGGATCTTCCCAGACCGGGGCACGAACCTGTGTTCCCTGCATCGGCAGGCGGACTCTCAACCACTGTACCACCAGGGAAGCCCTTTGTAGATTTTTTGATTATGGCCATTCTGAACAGTGTGAGGTGATACCTCATTCTAGTTTTGATTTGCATTTTTCTAATAATTAGTGATATTGAACATCTTTTCATGGGTTTGTTGGCCATCAGTATGTCTTCAGTGGAGAAATGTCTATTTAGGTCTGCTGCCCATTTTCTGATTGGGTTATTTGTATTTTTGATATTGAGCTGCATGAGCTGTTTGTATATTTTGGAGATTAATCCCTTGTCAGTTGCTTCATTTGCAAATATTTTCTCCCATTCTGAGGGTTGTCTTTTCATATTGTTTATGGTTTCCTTTGCTGTGCAAAAGCTTTTAAGTTTCATTAGGTCCCATTTGTTTATTTTTATTTTTATTTTCATTACTCTAGGATGTGGGTCAAAAAAGAACGTGCTGCAATATATGTCATAGAGTGTTCTGCCTATGTTTTCCTCTAAGAGTTTTATAGTGTCCAGTCTTACATTTAGGTCTTTAATCCATTTTGAGTTTAATTTTGTGTATGGTGTTAGGGAATGTTCTAATTTCATTCTTTTACATGTAGCTGTCCAGTTTTCCCAGCACCACTTATTGAAGAGACTGTCTTTTCTCCATTGTATATTCTTGCCTCCTTGGTCATAGATTAGGTGACCATAGGTGTGTGGGTTTATCTCTGGGCTTTCTGTCCTGTTCCATTGATCTATAGTTCTGTTTTTGTGCCAGTACCATACTGTCTTAATTACTGTAGCTTTGTAGTATAGTCTAAAGTCAGGGAGTCTGATTCCTCCAGCTCTGTTTTTCTTTCTCAAGATTGCTTTGGCTATTCGTGTTCTTTTGTGTTTCCATACAAATTGTGAAATTTGTTGTTCTAATTCTGTGAAAAATGCCCTTAGTAATTTGATAGGGACTGCATTGGGTCTGTAGATTGCTTTGGGTAGTATATTTATTTTCACAATATTGATTATTCCAATCCAAGAACATGGTATATCTCTCCATCTGTTTGTGTCGTCTTTGATTTCTTTCATCAGTATCTTAGCGTTTTCTAAGTTCAGTCCTTTGCCTCCTTAGGTAGGTTTATTCCTAAGTATTTTATTTTTGTTGCAATGGTGAATGTGATTGTTTCTTTAACTTCACTTTCTGAAGTTTCATTGTTAGTGTATAGGAATGCAAGAGATTTTTATGTATTAATTTTGTATCCTGCAACTTAACCAAATTCACTGATTAGCTCTAGTAGTTTTCTTGTGTCATCTTTAGGATTTTCTATGTATAGTATTATGTCATCTGCAAACAGTGACAGTTTTACTTCTTCTTTTCCAATTTGGATTCCTTTTATTTCTTTTTCTTCTCGGATTGCCATGGCTAGGACTTCCAAAACTATGTTGAATAAAAGTTGTGAGAGTGGACATCCTTGTCTTCTTCCTGATCTTAGAGGAAGTGCTTTCAGTTTTTCACCTTTGAGAATGATGTTTTCTGTGTGTTTGTCATCTATGGCCTTTATTCTGTTGAGGTAGGTTCCCTCTATGCCCACATTCTGGAGAGTTTTTATCATAAATATTGAATTTTGTCAAAAGCTTTTTCTGTATCTATTGAGATTATCATATGGTTTTTATTCTTCAGTTTGTTAATATGGTGTGTCACATTGATTGATTTGCATATATTGAAGAATTCTTGCATCTCTGGCATAAATCCTGCTTGATCATGGTGTATGATCCTTTTAATGTGTTGTTGAATTTGGTTTTCTAGTATTTTGTTGAGGATTTTTGTGTCTATATTCATCAGTGATACTGGCCTGTAATTTTCTTTTCTTGTGATATCTTTGTTTGGATTTGGTATCAGGGTGATGGTGGCCTCATATAATGAGCTTGGGAGTGTTCCTCCCTCTGTAATTTTTTTGGAAGGGTTTGAGAAGGATGGGTGTTAGCTCTTCTCTAAATGTTTGATAGAATTCTCCTGTGAGGCCATCTAGTCCTGTACTTTTGGTTTTTGGAAGATTCCTAATTGCAGTTTCAATTTCATTACTTGTGATTGGTCTATTTATATTTTCTATTTCTTCCTGGTTCAGTCTTGGAAGGTTGAACCTTTCTAAGGATTTGTTCATTTCTTCCAGGTTGTCCATTTTTTTGTGGCATATAGTTGCTTGTAGTAATCTCTTATGATCCTCTGTATTTCTGCTGTGTCAGTTGTAACCTCTTCTTTTTCATTTCTAATTTTATTGATTTTAGTCCTCTAGCTTTTTTTCTTGATAAGCCTTGCTAAAGGTTTATCAATTTTGTTTATCTTCTCAAAGAACCAGCTTTTAGTTTCATTCATCTTTGCTATTGTTTTCTTTATTTCTATGTCATTTGTTTCTGCTCTGATCTTTATGATTTCTTTCCTTCTACTAACTTTGGGTTTTGTTTGTTCTTCTTTCCTTAGTTGTTTTAGGTGTAAGGTTAGGTTGTTTATTTGAGATTTTTCTTGTTTCTTGAGGTGGGATTGTATTGGTATAAACTACCCTCTTAGAACTGCTTTTGCTGCATCCGTAGGTTTTGGGTCGTCGTGTTTTCATTGTCATTTGTCTCTAGGTGTTTTTTGATTTCCTCTTTGATTTCTCAGTGATGCATTGGTTATTTAGTAGCATATTGTTTAGCCTCCATATGTTTGTGTTTTTTACAGGTTTTTTTTTTCTGTAATTGATTTCACCAACTGAGTTTTGATAGTACCATTAGTCCTTTCTACCATTCCTGAAGATTGGGGATGATAAGTGGAGTGAAAATGCATTATTGGTCAAATATACAAATGGATTTAATTATTTGTCCAGGAAAGTGGGTCCCTCAGTCACTATGCAACTCGGAAAGGATCCCCCAAACAGGAATTATTCTTTCCCATAGCAATTTACCTACTGATAAAGTCATTGCTCTCTTGCAGGGAAAAGCTTCAACCTGGTGTGAAAACAATACAGATCATTACCAAAGTATATTAATATCCTTGAGATGGTGGCATTTGGACAAAATCCAATTGCCATACCTCAAAAGGTCCCTTAGGAAGGGAAAAGTGACCTTGAGATCCATGAAGTGGTTTTCTGGGATTATATATAAAGCAAGTGGTGTATTGGGCATATGCCTTGTGGGCTTCTGTAGTGGTGGGTTTCCAAATATAACTTTTTCCTCATAAATTCACTCATTTCCCAGAATTTGCTACTTTTAGTGAGATAAGGGAAATTCTTAGAAGACTTTTTCTGCATGTGTTGAATCTCAAATGTGTTTAGCTTAAAATAATATTTATGTCAACTCTGGGCTTCTGAGTGGCTCCTCACACTTCCATGCATTTACAGTAATAAAAAAGACAGTACTGTTCATTACATAACTATTGAATAACTTCATTCATTTGAAGAACATCTTGATATAATATGCTCACTGTGTGTTCCATGATGAGCAATTTACTGCCCATGTATTCTATTTAATATAATCTATAGATATCACAATTAGTAACCTGCATTTAATGGCCCCCAGAGGGGCAAAATTCTCTTTCCTGTTCTAGGGTATATATTCAAATATCCTGTCTTACAGATTTTGTATTTACAAGTAAATATAAAGCAAATTTGTGGGCTTTTGCTCAACTCTTGGGATTGAAACCAATTGGAGGTTTTTATGACATATTGATGCAAGAATCTATGTAATTACTTCATAGTTTTTTTTTTTTTAATGCCCTATAAATACAGTGAAGAAGCATCTTAGTTTTCCCTGAAAAGTCAATTTGTGCCTGCTGCACTGAGGTCCCATACGTGTCTTGGTTTAGATGATAAAATAGGTGGTTATGTTCCCTATAAACTCACCTCTGACAGTGTAGTTGTTATCCTACTGACCTTTTTACAGAGGAGAAAAATACTGGGTGACTAGTGCATGTTTCCTTAGCTGTAGCAGGTATCCTGAAAGGACAATCTGCAGTAAAATGGAAGAGTAAAAATAAAAGTACGGAAATGGTAAATAAAATAAAGAAAGAGATGTTTGATCTCTTAAATAGTCCATAAAATATTCTTGAAGTTTCACAGAACGATAAACTCTATAGGAAGATGCTGTTGTTTACAAATTGCTTGACAAATTGTGAATGACAATGGATAGTTGAGCTCTCAACTCATTTCACGATGCTAAGACTAAAAAAAGCAGTTACCTCTCTGATTTCTGTGAACAATATTGTGGGCTTTTTTTCGTTTATTGCAGATCTTTAACCCTATGATCACAGAGAAAATGGTTTTAAAACTGTGATAAAAATGAAATTTCATTGCACTGCCAATCGTGTCATACCTATTTTCACCGGTTTCTCAGGAATTTGCTTATTGTATGCTTAAGTTCTATAAATATGGCCTCATTGATTCCTCTAAAAAAGAGTTAATTGAATTTCAAGTAGATTGAAGTGATGTTTTCATTCTGAAATGATGTCTGAATGATGAATGATGTCTCATTCAGAATTAATGAGAATTAATTCTCATCAGAATTAATTCATTCTGATGAGAATGAGAATTAATTTAGGCTGATTATTTTTGAGGTCCAGAAGACTCAAGAAGAATCTTTGACCTTCCCCCTAACCGCAAGAAGAATGTAGATAGAGGACCTGTTCCAGGAAGGCAGCCATCACCATAGATAACTGTAGTATGAACTAGGTGTATAGAAAGGGAGGAACCTTGCAAAATCTGTGTGTTAAAATTCTTCTCTGTGTCCCATTGTCTCTGCATGGCCCAGCAAACATTTGCTTACCAAACATTTGCTTTTCCTCCTTGTCAGTTGCCTTGCTCTCTTTTGAGGTTCCAAACCACAACCCACAACGTCGTCTTTTGTCTTTCGCTGAAGATGGTTTTTAAGGTGAGGGCTTCAGTCGTTTTGGCTAGCTACTCACTTTGCCTGGGTCTCTTCCATGTGTACATGTTACTAAACTTTTGTTTGATTTTCTCCTGTTAATATGCCTTCTGTCAATTTAATTCTTAGACCAGCCAGAAGAACCTAGAAAGATAAAGGAAAATTTCTTCTCCCTGATATAATATTTTTAGTCACTAAAAACAAATCTGGGGAACAATTTTGTTAAAAATCAACATATAAAATATTAGCTATAAATATACTTTATCTGAAATCTGAAAATTCAGTATTACCACTTACAAATTAGATGATTACTACAAATAAGACTGGTTAAATCCATTGACCATTTTCTTATTGCTTGTCAACATCATTAAACATAATTTCTGGTGTTGCCGTAGCACTTAGAAAAAAGTTGAAATACCATACTTATAATAGGAATAGTATGATTAATATTAAAAATGATTTTAAAAATATCTTTGACTATTACAGTATCACTTGACTTAATTTTCATAGTATTCATGTGTCAAGGTTAATCTGTTAAGTAAAACTGTTTTACGTTCCAGAAAAATGGCAACTGTAAGTTCAGTCATTTTATTCATCGTTATCAGATAATCTTTTTCAATAACACATTTATTCAATCCTTACTTTAGATGACTTCATATGACTGTTCTTACTTTCATTATAGTTAAGGCTAGAGTATACGTTAATTTTTTCTTTTAAAAATACAATAGTTTAATCAGTATAGTTCAAACAATCAAAATTGTACTAAAATTAATTGCTTTTGAAAGAGTCAAATATTTTATTAAACTTACAAGTTAATTTGCTAGATTTATTTTTAATGCTAGTTTTTCTTTCCTTTTGTAAAATATATACACAGTGAAATTTTATTTATTTATTATTATTTTATTTTTTTTACTGTTTTTCCTCAAGATTTGTATGATATATGCATACTTTATTTTTTTTTATTTTATTTTTGGCTTCGTTGAATATTCATTGCTGCACACGGGCTTTCTCTAGTAGTGGCGAGTGGGGGCTACTCTTTGTTGCAGTGCGTGGGCTTCTCATTGTGGTGGCTTCTCTTGTTGCGGAGCACGGGCTCTAGGCACATGGGCTTCAGTAGTTGCAGCACCCGGGCTCAGTAGTTGTGGCACCCAGGCCCTAGAGCATGCAGGCTTCAGTAGTTGTGGCACATGGGCTCTAGGGCACGTAGGCTTTAGTAGTTGTGGCACGTGGGCTCAGTAGTTGTGGCTCGCGGGCTCTAGAGCGCAGGCTCAGTAGTTGTGGCACACGGGCTTACTTGCTCTGCGCCATGTGGGATCTTCCCAGCCCGGGGATTGAACCCGTGTCCCCTGCATTGGCAGGCGGATTCTTAACCACTGTGCCACCAGGGAAGTCCCCACACTGAAATTTTAGAAACATGAAATTATAGAGAAATTAAAATGCCGTGTAACACCAACATTCATAAATAACAACTATTAATATTTTTATATATCATTGCTTTTCCATTGCTGTTGGTATGTTTTATAGTGAAGACCCTTATGTAACGGCTTTCTGTGATCACATCTTTCCTTCCTTCAGCAGGCTACAGTCTCTCTAATGTCACTTTATTAGGAGCTAAATTTATTTACAGTAAAGGTGATAAGTCTGCACACTTTTTTCCTTTGGTTCCATTGAGCCTCCCACTTATTAAACTTGAAACTAAGGTCATTTCCTACTTTGATTTGCTTACTTATGAACCTAAATCAAATTATCCTAAAAAAGATTTCACAGCTAGGGCCACGGGCCACACAGAGTACAGCTCTTCAAAAGAGTCTTGGAATACTTGGAGACATTCTTGGTGGTGACAGTGCAAGGGCAATTTAGTGTGTGGTTCCAAGGAGGCTAAACGTCCTGCAATGCACTGGACATTTCCTGATCAAAAGACAAACCCTTACCATTGGAAACAGCCTTTAAGAAGAGTGTTTGTACTTTTAAGAAAAAGATCTTACCTTTGCTTAGGATATGAGAATGTATGTGTTGGCTCTAAGCATCTTTCCTCTTCTGAGTTCTGTTTCAAATTATGTCTCAGTATGCTTCACACATCATGATTGGGGGTTGTGATATTTTTCCTAACTGCATTGTAGATGGAACATCTCTCTTCCATTTTATTGTTTATTTTTGTGGTTGTCGGTGGATTCAAGGAACCACGAGTATGTCCAGTAGATGTCTTTTACCAACCTTAACCTCTACCTGAGGATATTTAAATGTATGTGAAAAAGGAATAAGTGAAATAAATGGCACAGTAATGGTTCTGTAAAGAAGAGTGGGGTTAGGATATCGGGTATATTAGAAATAATAGGGTATATATAGGGAAGGGCCATGTCATTCCTTACGTAAGTGAAGAAAGGATGGGTCATATGCCAATAATTGGTGGTTACAGGAAATTAAAGATACTCTTCCATATTAGTGCTGTTTTCCCCAGCCTAAATCTCTCTTGAAAATTCTAAATTCTTAGATTCAACTGCTTTCTCAACCTTGCTATTTGAATGGATATTATATTACCTCAACCTTAGAAAACCAAAAACTGAACTTGTGACCATCTACCTTGAGAACCTTTTCTGTTCATAGCCTTCCTCATCTCATTTTACCAAAACTCTATCTTTGCAGTTGCACAGATTAAGGACACTAGAGTCATCCTTGACTCATTTCTTTTGCAATCTAAGTTCAATACAACAGAAAACTATAACAGCCATATCTTAAGAGCACACATAAAATATGACCACTTCTTACTCCTCCACTGCTCTAACACTAGAGCAAGCCACCATCATCTATTACTTTGATTACTGTAATAGACTCTAATTGGTCTTTCTGCTTTTGTTCTTATTCCAGAGAGCCAGATTCTATTGCAGCATGCAGAATGTTCCTTTATAATACCTAAACTTGATCTTGTCCTCCTTCTGCTCAAACCCTGCAATGATTCTCCGTGTCATGCAGAGTAAATATCAGAGATTTTACAATGATCTGCTCTGTAGTATTCTCTCTTCACTCTGCTCCAAGCACCCTGTCTCCTTGCTGTTCCTCCAGTAAGTCTAGGCACACTTTCATTGTATGGTCCATGCACTAGAAAACCGCCTGGCACACCCTTATCCTTTTTGTTCAGGGCTAATTTCTTCACCTCTTTCAAGTCTACTCAAATGTTACTCTCTTATTAGAGACTATAATTAACCACACTATTTAATACCTCCCTTCCTCAGACTCCTGATTTCTCTTACCTCGTTTTACTTTTTGTTTTTTTAATTCAAATAGTTATTTCCTTTAGACGATTTATTTTAATCCATTTATTATGTTTGCTTCTTCTTATTCAAGGCACCAAGTGATCTTGTCAGTTTTATTCAGTGGTATATCCTAAGTGCCTCGAACAGGGTCCAGCACAGAGCAGGTGCTCAGAAAATAATTGTTGATTGAATGAATGAATGTAAAGCTGAGAGGGGAGATTATCTATTGAGAGTGATTAAAGGATAAGGTAGGACATGCAAAAATTTCTCTTTCTCCTGCAGTATCAATTTTCCTCATTATTGTTTTATTGTTTGTTAATATATAAACATGTTGTGATTTCTCTGGTCCATAAAGAAAAACCTTCTTTGACTATATTTTCTCCATCCAGTAAGCCTTTTGCCTTACATTGTAGCAAAACTCTAAAAATTATTTTTCTCATCTCCACTTTGTCCTCTATCATTCAATTTTCAACCCAACTCTCAGGTACTTACTTATTTGAAACAGCTCTTTTCAAGCCTCCAAAAACTTCCATGTAAGTCAAATGTTAATGACCATGTATCAGTCTTTAACATATTTTGTATCTCAAAACATTTGGTACAGTTGGTCCTGCCTCTTTCTTGGAAATATTTCTCCATGCAATCCTAATTTCCCTCCTACCACTTGGAAAACTCCCAGTAAATCTTTCTCTTTTCTACCTTTTAAATGTTGGGGAACTCCATTTCTTATAATAATAAGACCTTTACAACTACTCTGGGTGCTTTTTACACTAATCCCATACATTTTATTATAATTTATAAGGTAAATATTCCCAAATATATTAAATATATCTCTATTGACATATTCCAAGCTACAGACATGTAAGATATTGCTTAATATCTCCACTTAAACTTTTTTTTAATATCCATACTTCTACCCAGTTCTCTCCTTCTAATCTATTCCAAACCAGTGGTCACAGTCATATATTTAAAATGTAAATTAGGTTGTTATTTTATCATATATATGAAACACTCTTTTTCATACCTTACTAAGCCCTCCATAGATTGGCCTATATCTAACTTTCTAAAAATATTTTCTCCCAATCTTTTCACTGTATCTGCTTAAGCTATACTGGCCTTCTTAATATCTCATCACAGGGATGTTTCAGTTATTGTTCCTGTACCATATGTCCCCATAATCCATCCTGGTTCCTGCTCACATGTTACATTCTTAAATGTTACCTTTCTATCTAAAATTACATCATTGCTTGCTTTTTTGTAGCACTAAATAAACCCCAAATAATATTTTTTGTTCACTTGATTGTTACCTATTTTCATTCCTCTGATAAAGCATCATGTAGGCAAGGATCATGGCCATTTTATTCCTCTTTAAAAATATTTGGTCTCTATGTAAATAAAAGTATATTTAAGAAGAGGCTTGCATGCCATGAGGTTTAAGATAAACAGGTGTGTCAGGGGTCCCAGAGACCACCCTGAAACTTGATAATTCACCAGGAGGACTCAGAAAATGGTGTTATACTAATGGTTATAAGTATTTTTTACAGTGAAAGAATACAAATTAAAATTAGCAAGAGGAAAAGGTATATAGGCAGTGTCCAGCAGAAACCAGGCATAAGCTTCCAGGTGTCTTTTTCTAGTGCAGTTATAAGGGTATGCTTAATTCTTCCCTCAACAATGTGTGACGACACATGCAAAGTGTTGTCAACCAGGGAAGCTCACCCAAGCCTTGGTGTCCAGGGTTTGTGTTGGAGGTCAATCCCATAGACATGTAGCTCCTGAATGACTGACCATAGATACTCAGATTCCAGCCCCCCAGAGCAAAAACAGGCGAAACACTATAAATCACATTGCTAGCATAAACTACAGGATCAAACTGGTCCCTTATAGCCAAAGTCCTTAGGCATAGAAAAACACACTTGTAAGTTTAAATATGAGCTGGCCAACTAGTCCTTTGTTGTGAATGTGCAGAGTTCAGACAACCCAGGTCTGCTGAGTTGACCCTTTCCTGCACAAAGGGAAGTAAGTTTAAATAGAAGAAGCTACTATTAAAAAAATAAAGCTTGGATGTTCTCCAAGATGTACAGGTTTTAAGTAAGTAGTCTTCACTTTGTGTGATTCTGATATGCACACAGTTCAGTTACCATGGTTTAGTTAAAATAAGACCCATACTCCAACAACACGGTTCAATTTTTAACTACCACGAAGTATTAACTGTAATTGCATAAAGTACAAATTTTGCTGCTAATTCTTCGTCCACAAATCTGTATGTAAACAAGATGTGTACCATGATTAATGACCAGCACATCACTTCTGGTGACTCAGTTTATGCACAGATAGCAAAGGGTGTAGTTGTGTTACATCCTTGTCTCCCAATGATAAATCTCCATGACATATTCCAAAAATGGAACCACATATATGAAATATATATTACATATAATATATGGGTATTCTATATTAATAGTTTCTAGATATTATAGCTATATATATCTATATGTAATATTTTTTATAGTAATATCTATATAGGAATATTATACTTAGGTATATAATAAAGAAGATACTGTTGGCAAAAAATAAATCAGTTGATCTAAGAAAGAAATGGAAAATTTTATTTGAGCCAAATTTGAGGATTATAACCTGGGAAGAGCATCTCAGAAAGCTCTGAGAACTGTCCCACCCATTAGAAGTCAAGTTTTTTGACACAGAGGACTGTACATTAAATGACATATTATTGACTGTTTTCACAATACAGATCTAAGCATCATTTTGACTCCTTACAAGATCAAGGAGAAATGTTATCTTTTAAGGAAGGAGGTGTCTTGTTGATACTAGGAGAATGTTGCTCTTTATGGCTGAGCAGTTATTTCTGCTGATAGAGGAGGTTTGGTCGATGCACAATGCAGATACACAATGCACAGTGGGGGGAAGAGAGGAGGGCAAAGGGCAGAGAAAAATTTTTATGTTTAAATTCTTCTTGTCTTCCCATAAAATATAAATTTTATTTCATAATAATATAGATGAAATAACTGACCCTGGCAATGTTGACACTGCCACCATTCAAGAGACTCTAAATATGCTGCCAGAGGAACTTAGTGAAGGTGAATTTTTCAACATAAATGAGGAAAGTGATTATGGTGAAAGAGTGAAGATGAACCAAAGTAAGTGAAAATGACCAAAACACTTCACATTAAAATATCTCTCAGAGATATTTCATGATATTTTTCACAGAACTAGAACAAATAATCCTAAAAATTATATGGAACCACAGAAGACCCAGAATTGCCAAAGCAGTCATGAGGAAAAAGAACAAAGCTGGAGGCATAACCCTCTCAGACTTCAGACAATGCTACAAAGCCACAATAATCAAAACAGCATGGTATTGACACAAAACCAGATAAATGGATCAATGAAACAGAATAGAGAACCCAGAAATAAATCCACACACCTACAGTCAATTATCTTTTGACAAAGGAGGCAAGAATATGCAGTAGAGAAAAGACAGTCTCTTAGGCAAGTGGTGTTGGGAAAACTGGACAGCCAGATATAAATCAATGAAGTTAGAATACTCCCTCACATCATACACAAAAATAAACTCAAAATGGCTGAAAGACTTAAATATAATATGACACCATAAAACTCCTAGAAGAGAACATAGGCAAAACATTTTCTGACATAAATCATAGCAGTGTTTTCTTAGGTCAGTCTCCCACTACAAAAGAAATAAAAGCAAAAATAAACAAATGGGACATAATCAAACTTATAAGTTTTCACACAGCAAAGGATACCATCAACAAGACGAAAAGACAATCTATGGACTGGGAGAAAATATTTGCAAATACTGAGACCAACAAGGGATCAATTTCCAAAGTATACAAACAACTCATACAGCCCAATATTAAAAACAAACAAACAACCCAATCAAAAAATGGGCAGAAGACCTAAATAGACATTTCTCCAAAGAGAACATACAGATGGCCAACAGGTACATGAAAAGATGCTCAACATCACTGATTAGAGGAATGCAACTCAAAACTACCGTAAGGTATCACCTCACACCAGTCAGAGTGGCCATGATTAAAAGTCTACAAGTAATAAATGCTGGAGATGGTGTGGAGAAAAAGGAACCCCCTACACTGTTGGTGGGAATGTAAATTGGTACAGCCACTATGGAGAACAGTATGGAGGTCCCTTAAAAAAACTAAAAATAGAGTTACCGTATGATCCAGCAGTCCCACTCCTGAGCATATATCTGGGAAAGACAAAAGCTCTAATTTGAAAAGATACATGCAGTCCAATGTTTATATCAGCACTGTTTACAATTGTCAGCAGCACTGTTTAAATTGTCAAGACATGGAAGCAACTTAAGTGTCCATCAATGTATGAATGCATAAAGAAGGTGTGGTATATATATACAATGGAATATTACTCAGCCATAACAAAGAATGAAATAATGCCATTTGCAGCAACATGGATGGACCCAGAAATTATCATACTAAGTGAAGGAAGTCAGGCAAAGAAAGACAAATATCATGTGATATCACTTATACATGGAATCTAAAAAAATTATATAAATGAACTTATTTACAAAACAGAAACAGACTCACAGACATAGTAAACAAATTTATGGTTACCAAAAGGGAAAGGGGAGGGGGAGGGGGAGGGATAAATTAGTAGTTTGGGATTAACATATATACACTACTATATATAAAATAAACACCAAGGTCCTACTGTATATCACAGGAAACTATTCAATGTCTTCTAATAACCTATAATGGAAAAGAATCTGAAAAAGAATGTGTGTGTGTGTGTGTGTGTGTGTCTGTGTGTGTATCATTGAAACACTTTGCTGTACACCAGAAACCAACACAACATTGTAATTCAACTATACTTCAATTTAAAAAAAAATATATCCATTACCTTTACATACATGCTGTGTAAAAAAGTGTAAAGGAGAATTAGGTGACGTGATAGAGGTGCTAGCTAAAGCTATGGTGGTAATCATATAGCAATATATAAGTGTATCAAATCAACACGTTGTACACCTTAAATTCACACAATGTTATATGTCAATTACAGCTCAATAAAATTTTTTTAAAAGTGCAAAGGACAAAATGTCTGTAGCTGATCCAGACTTAGAAAGGAGTATGACAATTTGTTAAGGCATAGAAAAGATGGGCTTAATGTTGTAAGTTATACAGCAAGAAGAAAGCAATCATTGTTTGAACTATTCTTGATAAGTTTTTTAAATAATGAACCAAAACATTTTAAGCCTCTGTGTTTCCAATGTTTTAAATTGCACTGTACTAAATAAATATTAGTTTCACTGTATTTTTCATTTCCATATAGATTTATAACCAATAGTGTGGGAGGTTTTAATGTTTTAACAAAAATTTATTAAAAGTCATGGAACAATCATGATTTTTCCCATTGATTATTAAAATTGCTTTGCATAGTTTCAGTGTTTACATTCTTATGATCCCACATTACCATACAAAGTGAAAGCTGCTTGTATTTAACAAAAATCATAAAATTTTAGTTATTTGCTTTTATCTATCTGTTACTTCAGGAATTTCTCTTCAGAAATCTTTTCCCTTATGGATTTCTGAAGGACAAGACTGTGACTTGCATATTTTACATAATGAGCACCAGATTGTAAAATTTGAATCAAAGTAAAATACTCCATTGAGCATAATTTATTTGAAATGGATAGGCAATTAACACTGAAATAAGATATGAAAAAACTGAATTAAAAATGTAAATGTCTGTATTATTCTGGAGTTTTAAAATGTATTCTTCCCACTAAGGCAAATATGTACCTAAAAAGATCAAACAGTTTAGCTGCATTCACTTGCCCCAGTTCCCTAATTCCTTGCCATTTATATATGCTATCCTTTAGCTTCTCACTTTCCCTGAGTTTTCCTCAGTTGTATCTCTGTGAAACTCTGCAGTGTTTCCTAACAAAATTTTTAAGCATTAGTCTTATTTGTAGCAATTTGGTAATTTATCTAATAAAAAATTTATACATATCTTAATATAACTTACTTGAATATGATAGAACAATGTCACAATTTACCAGTTCTTCTATTTCTCAATCTAAAGGGAAATTCACCAACTGTAAGTGAATATTGTGGCTTTAGGATATAAAACCTTAGTTTTTTCTCTAACTGTACAGATTTTTTTTTTTTATAGAATCGTAAATACTTTCAAGCTATTTTCTGCATATAGTGAAGGACAGTAGATGCTGTATGGACTTTCAGGTGCATTCAGTGCCTTGGGTCAAACTATAACTGACTGACCACTTAAGAATCAAACTTGAGGCTTTGACACTTCCCTAACTTGCTGCAATGGCTACTGTATTTAATAGATTTGTAGTAAATCTTTTAAAAAATGTATTGTTTAATATTGTGTTCCCACTTCTCCTTTAAAAATATTACAAGGGCTATACCTCCTGTGGCTATTATGGTAGTCAAATCCAGTATAAGTGCAATGCTTTGCAATAATGATGTAAATATATGCCTGTTTTGATAGGAAAAAGAAAATGACTGCTTCTTATATTCATTGAAGAATATAAATGAATATATTTGTATATTATTTGTTAGTGCTTCTTCCCTAATGTTAAGAAGTTTTCAGTTTTTTAAAATTTACTTTCAAACAGGAGTTATTAGGAATTTTTTTGGTATAGTCTATTCATTTGGTGATATAGTTTCCAAGAGTTTGTCTGTAAGAGTGATTTCTATGTACTGATTATCATTATGCTGCTGTTCTTTATACCTATGGTTGTTTTGCCAACTATAAGAAACATTTACTTATTTTAGATCATTTTGGCATATGATTAAGGGAAGAAAAATTTGAAATGGTTGAAAACATAATATAGGAATTGATTCTTAAATCTGTTGGATCTTTGAAACTTTTCCCCCCTCTACTCTAGTAGGTTGTAGTTATGCAGACTTCTACATTATATACATATTTTGCCCCCATATATATTTTTATTGTAACTCTTTTCTGCATCTTTTTCTATCCCTGTTTGAAAAGAGAATTTTTGAATGTTAGCAGCTTGAATTCCAATACTGTGGTTGCTAGGAGAGAGGAAGGTATCATGAGACACAACATTTCTCTTTTGGAATTTAAAGTTTGAGTACAAAGGTTGACTAGGAAACCCACATGTCTTACCTATAATCTCTTTAGTAGGATAAAATTCAAATCCTCAGTATGACTTCAGTATGCCACTGAGCAAACCCTGAGCCTTATTGCTACATTCTTTCAGCAGGAAAATAAAAATATAAAATAACTTTTTAAGTGGAGAGATTTCTGAACTTGTTACTCTTTTAATTTAGGTTATTCATTAGAATCTTACCTTGTTTGTGATGATAACAATTTAAAGGCAAACAATTTTGGCTGAATTCAAAGGGAAAAATATTAAGATTTCAAGGAGCTTTTTGTTTGGATTTCTAAAGAAATATAATTAGTTGAAGAAGTTGAAATTACTTATTTCTACTTAACCTCTTCATGTATTTAGCTATAGTAAATTGAGTGTGGGTGTGTGCATATGTGTACAAATATATAAAGTTTATGAAAATTATTACATAAATGAATATTTCTCCTGTTTATATTACAACCTGTCTTTCTCTTTTCTAAGTCAATATGTACTGGACAGTGAGGAGATGGTTTTATTCAGGCTACTGCAATAGAGAGAACATTTATTAATGATGAACATCTCAAATAAAAGGAGGTTTATAGAGTTAGCTACAAAGGAGTCATCCATGAGTCTCAGGGTAGTTATATCTGAAGGGTGAGTCTTATCTGCAGGATGGAGAGGTGGTTAGTTCTTGGAATATGTGAGAGCAGTGTGGTCCTCTGGAGCACAAAATGGTGGGAGGGTTTCTTAACGGTGGTTCTTTTCTGGAAGCCCAGGGCTCAGCTGAAGTCCAACTCTGATACCCGTTGTAAACCTACTGATCTAAAAACAATGTAAGACTACATTATAAGTTCTATTTAATAATGGATCTAGCTTACAGCAGTTAGAAAAAGCAGTAAACCTTTTACCAAAGGCATTTTCTCAGAAAAGTGTTTGCATGAAGGGATTACAGTTTGGCTTGAGCATGATTTATTTACATTACAGTCAATATATATATGGATAAAACGGCATTTGGTTATGTTTGTCTGTCTTGTTCTCTTTGAAAAAATATTAATTTAAAACTTATGCATTTTTAACCAGGCTCACAGTACAAATGAGCCAAAAAAAAAGACCTTAGAATCAAATTTTCTCTTAGATTAATTGTTTTTAAAAATGAAAACCCAAAGTTACTTATCATGCACAGCTCTACCTGAATTTCCAATCTTCATGTCTATCTTTTGTAAAAACATTAATGCCATCTTTATTGTGTGAAATACTGAATATATCTAAAATCAACTAGTTTGTACACAAATAGTGCATTCTATTCTTTTAAACATATTGCTCCTAGAAATTTTTATAATTTATCTAAAAAAGTATAGAAATTTGTATCCCATAGGTAATATATTAGTATAAAATAGTGTCTTTTAAGCCTAGTCAGTATTAATCAGAAGAGTAAAAAATAAAGACATTAAAATAGTAAATGATGCATATTAATATAATAAACATATTTTTCAAACCATACAAGAAACGAAGATCAAAAGTATATTTCAGGCAGTAAGATCTATGCATTAAGTTAATAAAATAAAATGTTGAGCATTATGAGAATCACGGCTTTCACAAGACAAAAAAGATTGAAAAAATAAAAATGTCTACCCACAAACCCTTATCAGTTTATATATCTAGCTCAGCTTTAAGGAAACATTTAATAATTTTACATTCTTATGTATAGTGTATGATTAATTTTTCTGTCTGCCTTTTTCTATTTCCCCACACTATCTCTGAATGTATTAGATGAATAACAGCAGAGGGTAGAAATTATTGGCTAAGATATCTTAAAGGATAAAAGACTAGAAAATATAGATTTATGGTCTCTCCTGAAAACAACAATTTAATAGAGGATTGGAAATTTATAGGAACATTCACTGAATAAAAATTCACTAACTCGCTTAACTACAGTACGTATTTAATAGGTGTAAGGCTGTGTGCACAGTTTCTGGTATAGGATTCCAATTTCTTGAACTCACTGCCTATGAAGCCTGAGATGGCATGCAAAGGAATAATGATAACTGCTGAAATTAACATTAGAATTAAAAGTCATTAGATAAACTATATTTATGTATGTCTAAGCACTTTTAGTACAAAAGAAATTTTAGAGATGTTTACTTATATACATAGAACTAAAAATATGTAAAATGCCTTTAAGTGGTACAATGAAATCTGACTAATAATAGAAATTTAAATGAACAGAAATAAAATTTGAAAAATGTTCATGTGAAAGCCATTATGTTCATAAACTCAAGCAAATATTATTACTCCATTTTGAATTTCTTCAGGATTTTATAAATTGTTTTTTACCTTTCCTCATCCACTCTGAAATTAATTTCAGAATAACAAAATGTAATACATTTTTATTTCCAAGTTTTGGTAAATATTTATATCAAATATACATTTATATTTATACTTCAGTGAAATATTTTTGATTCCTCTCTATATATAGATTTTTTGTTTATTCATTTATTCCACTACCTTTCATTTAATTCCTACAGTTCTCAAGCACTGTACTTAGAATACAATTACTAACAAGACCAATACAGGTGCCTTCAGTGTGAAGCTTCCAGTCTCATAGAAAAGATATACATTATACAGGCACACCTCAGATATTGTGGGTTCAGTTCCAGACCACCATAATAAAGTGAATATTGCAGTAAAACGAGTTACATGAAATTTTTGGTTTCCCACTGCATATAAAAGTTATGTTTACACTATACTGTAGTCTGTTAAGTGTGCATTATGTCTTTAAAAAGTCTGCATGCCTTTAATTTTAAATACTTTATTGCTAAAAGTGATAACCATCATCAGAGCCTTCAGTGAGTCGCAATCTTTTTGCTAGTGGAGTCTTTGAATTATTGTAGGAATTACTGAAATGTGACACAGAGATATGAAGTGAGCAAGTGCTATTGGAAAAATTATGCTGATAGACTTGCTTAATGCAAGGTTGCCACAAACCTTCAATTTGTAAAAAACACAATGTCTGCAAAGCAAAATAAAGTGAAGTGCAATAAAACAAGGTATACTTATACAATAAATTATAAATGTGATGATTATAAAGGGGTGACTTTCAATATTCTGAGAGTATGTTTGATAGAAGAATCCAAATCAGTCTGTGTCTTTAGGTGAGCACACTTATAAAGGAACAATAGGAGTTAGTGATATGTTTTTAGGCACAGGAAGACTGGCCCAGAACTTCATCATAGCAAATAAAGGTCAGTATAGCTAACGTATTATATTCATTAGGGTTCTCCAGAGAAACAGAACTAGTAGGAGATTATATATATATATATATATATATATATATATATATATATATATGGAGATTTATTATAGGAATTGGCTCACACGATTTTAAGTGGCAGCAAAATCCCACAGTCCACTGTCTGCATGCTGGAGAACAAGAAAAACCAGTAACATTATTCAATCTGAGTCTGAAGGCCCAAGCTTTGATGTCTAAGGGTAGGAGATGGACATCCTAGCTCAGGAAGAGAAAGAAAATCTGCCCTTTCTTCACCTTTTTGTTCCATTCAGCCTACCAAGGATGCCTGGATGAGGGTGGATCTCTTCACTCAATCTTCTGAATCAAATGCTAATCTCTTCCAGACATACCCAGAATTGTTTGACCAGCTATCTTGGTATCCCTTATGTCAGCCAGTCACATTGACACATAAAATCGTGACAATGTTGAGTCTTCCTATCCATTACATGGAGTATTGCTCCATCTATTTAGTTCTTTTTTATTTTGTTTATCAGAGTTTTATAGTTTTCCTCATATAGATCTTGCTTATATTCATTACATTTATACCTAAGTATTTCATTTTTGGGGGTGCTAATGTAAATGGTATTGTGCTTTTCATTTCTAATTCCATTTATTCATTGTTAATATATAAGAGAGAAATTTACTTTTTTTATCTTAACTTTATATTCTGCAACCTTGCTATAATTATTAGTTCCTGGAGGTTTTTGTTTTTTGTTTATTGTTTATTGTTTATTGTTTATTTTGTTTATTTTTATTTTGTTTATTATTTGTTTATTTGTTTGTTTTTGTTCATTCTTTTGGATTTTCTACATAGACAGTCATGCCATCCATGAACAAAGATAGTTTTATGTCTTACTTCCCACTTTGTATATCTTTATTTCCTTTTCTTGTCTTGTTGCATTAGCAAGGACTTCCAGTATGATGTTGAAATGGAGTCATGAGAGGGGACATCCTTGCCTTATACCTGATCTTGGTGGGAAAGCTTCATGTTTCTCACCATTAAGTATGATGCTACTGTAGGTTTTTTACAGATATGCTTTATCAAGTTGAGAAGGTCTCCCCAGCCTCCAATCCATTCCTGGTTTCCTGAGAGTTTTTATCATGAATGGTGCTGGAATTTGTCAAATGCTTTTTCTGCATCTATTGATATGATTATATGACTTTTCTTTTTTTTTGTCTGTTGATGTGATGGATTAACTGATTTTTGAATGTTGAACCAACATTGTATACCTAAGGTAAATCCCACTTGGTTGTAGTGTATAATCTTTAAATACTTTTTCCCATTTACTAATATTTTTTGAGGACTTTTGCATCCAACATTATCTTTTTCTTATTCCTACTCTTCTTCCCTACTCCTATAGAATATTTTCTACCATGACAGTTTATAAGACTGAATATCAAATAAACTGTGAAGAGGGTGAACATGCCTCTAACTAAAGCACTCTACCAGAGTCTAGAAGTCTAGAAGCAAAAAGCAGATCAAGAAGGATGGTACAAGAAACAGAATAAACAAATTACTTAAGCCTCCCTTGATGTTGTTTTTCATTTCCATTTCCCTGATACAGACTCTAGTCAGTAACCCAGTGGGAACTGATTGATAGCCATTGTTAAATTCACAATGGAATTACTAATCTATAAATTAACTATTCATTTCATTAATAAATTTTTGTACTAATTTATCTGAATTTGCAATTGCAGTTGCTTTATCCAGAAATCTTTCTTCTGAACAAGGGACTTTGATTAGAAGTATAACATTTGACCACATAATTCAAACATCTAAGAGTTATAACCATTTTTAAATTTTTCCCACCAAAACCAACTGCTACATAATTCTGTAAATTTTCCTTCTTTAACACATCTATTATAGTTTTCTTCCCTTTAGTTATTTTTATGTTCTTTCATCATCTTTCACCTCAGTTGTTGTAATCATTGCATTAAATATCGTATCCATTTCCAAATTCATATCCACCAAGACATTCTAAAATACAAATTTATTATATTACTACTTAGTTTAAACTGTTCTGATTACTCCTTATACCAAGTGCCAGAGAACAAATGTTTACTTTTCACTATTCCATAGAAGATCCTTAGTGTTGTGGTTCTGAAATTTATCCATTCTCTCATTGATAGGCATTTGTTTGGTTTCTAGGTTTTTGCTATTGTAAACATTTTAAATACGAATAGCTTTAAACATTTTGGCATGTTTATATGACTGTCTCTAATGAACATACATACAACTGGAATAAGTGGGTCATCAATTGCAAATATTCAACTTTTCAAGATAATGTCTAATTGTTTTCCAGTGCAGTCTAGAAACTTATACTTTCAAATACCAATGTTTTACAGTTTCCCACTATATTTTACTTGCCGTATGTTTTAGCACTATCAAACCATAAGCTTTGCCAACATAGTGGGTATAAAATTGTGTTTATGGTAGTAATATTTTTCTTTCTCCCATCACAATTAAGGTTGAGTATTTTCATGTTATTTAAAGGTACTTTTCACCTGTATTTAACCTGTATTTTAAATCTGGTACTTGCTAGGGTTTTATAAAATGATATGGTTAATTATCATAGTTATATCTCACAACATTTGTTTAGATTCCAGGTTAAACAAAATGAATTTATGTCTACGTAGTTAATTTCTAAATCACCATAGGTGGAGAAGACAAAATTTGCATAATATTTTCATGTTATCATTTAATGACATTTCTTTATGTTTTTGTATATATATGCAGTAATACGTTTGACTATAAAAATAGGTTTTAAAGGGCTTCAAGGATATAATTATGCATTCAGTATGTTAAGCATTTTTGTTGATGCTCATGGTTTCAGTAGCAGTGTTCTTTCAAGTTAAAGAATCACTAAAAAAAAAGTCACTGGGACTTCCCTGGTGGTGCAGTGGTTAAGAATCCACTTACCAATGCAGGGGAAAACAGGTTAGTTCCCTGGTTCGGGAAGATCTCACATGCCACGGAGCAACTGATCCCATGTACCACAACTACTGAGCCTGTGCTGTAGAGCCCATGAGTCACAACTACTGAGCCTGCACACCACAACTACAGAAGCCAGAGTGCCTAGAGCCCATGCTCCACCACAAGAGAAGCAACTGCAATGAGAAGCCAGAATGCAGCGACGAAGACCCAATGCAGCCCAAAATAAATAAATTTATTAAAAAAAAGAAAAAAGTCACTGATTTGCTTATGAGAACACACAAAGCTGGAGATTTTGCAGGAAGAAATCTTAAAAAGAATCAAAATTATATTTTTACAGCTGACACTGGCATTGTCCTCTCTAAAGAAAGCAAAGAATGGACAACAGGTTAAATTCATCATCCCAGTAGCTGGAAAGATTACAACTGATATAACAGTCTAGAAAATATGGAGAGGAAGAGCTAAAGGCTGTAGCCTAGACCTACAGCATGTTACCAAGAGTATAAGAAGCAAAAGGCACAGAAATGTAGAAATGTTTGAAAGAGCTATTAGTTTTATATTGTTCAAGGTTGTACTCATAACTAAGGCAGTATTTTATATGCTGGTTACATATGCTTACCCTATGAAGTCTGAAGCACTCTCTAAACTTTGACAGATTCATAGAATTATGCTACTTTAATGTGTGTGACAGTCAAATCTCATCATTTACCTTGTTATCTGCATTCACATTAAAAGACAAAATTATACTTATGTGAAATTATGTACTAATATTGCATAATAAAATGCCTCCCTCTAGATTTTATTTATTTTACTGACATATACTTGACATACAATGTTATGTTAGTTTCAGGTGTACTATATAGTGATTTAACAATCACATACGAATGATCACCACAGTAAGTCTAGTAACAAATTGTCTTCATACAAAGTTATTAAAATATTATTGACCATATTCCTTATGCTGTATATTATATTCCTTTGGCTTATTTATTTTATAACTGGACATTTGTACCTCTTAATCCACTTCAACTAATTCACTGCCCCACCTCCCTCTCCTCTGGCAAACACCTGTTTGTTCTCTGTATCTATAAGTCTGTTTTCTTTCAGCTTTGTTTGGTGTTTTAGATTCCACATATAAATGAGATTACATGATATTTGTCTTTTCTCTCTGACTTATTTCTCTTAGCATAATAACCACCAAGTCCATCAGTGTAGACATAAATGGCAAGATTTCAATTTTTATAGCTGAGTAGTTTTACATTGTGTGTGTGTATAACATCTTCTTTATTCATTCATCTTTTGATGGACACTTAGTTTGCTTCCATGTGTTGGCTATTGTAAATAGTGCTGCAGTGAACATTGGGGTGCAGGTATCTTTTCAACTTAATGTTTTTGTTTTTTTGGTAAATATACGGAAGTGAAATTTCTGCATAGTATGGCAGTTCTATTGATCATTTTTTGAGGAACCTCCACACTGTTTTCCATAATGACTGCACCAACTTACAATTATACCAACAATGTACAAGGCTTCTTTTCTCCACATCCTCACCAGCACTTGTTATTTCCTGTCTTTTGGATGATAGCCATTCTGACAAGTGTGAGGTGATATCTCATTGTGGTTTTGATTTGCATTTCCCTGGTTCGTGTTGCTGAGCATCTTATCATGTGTCTGTTGGCTATCTATATGTCTTCTTTGGAAAAATGTATATTCAGATACTCTGCCCATTTTTTAATCAGGTTGCTTATTTTTTGATATTGGGTTTTATGAATTCTTTGTATATTTTGGATATCAACCTCTTATCAGGTATATCATTTGCAAATAACTTCTCCCATTTTTTAAGCTGCCTTTTCATTTTGTTGATAATGTCCTTCACTGCGCACTCTTTAAGAGCAGAGTCTCTGTTTCCTATAACCCTCCACCTTCCCCAAACATAAGCCCCTCTGATTTTCAAAGCCAGACGTAATGGGGGCTCATCTTCCTGGTGCAGGACTCCTGGGCTGGGGTAACCAGTGTGGCCATGATTTTGATATTTCTTCCATTTGTGGATCGCCTACCTGAGGAGTGCATCCTGACTATACTGCATCTCCGCCACTCCTACCTGTCTTCTTTGGTTCCTTCTTTATGTCTTTAGTTGTGGAAAATCATTTTGCTGGTGTTCTGGTAATTCTCATAGATAGTTGCTCTGTAATTAGTTATAAATTTGGTGTATCTGGGGGAAGAAGTGAGTTCAGGGTTTTCCTACTCCATCATTTTGGCCCTTGGCATCCCTCCCTCTAGATTTTAATCTTCATATCAGAGCCAACATATGCTTATTATCAAAAAGACATGTCTTTTATCAATGTCTTAATAACTGTCACATATTAGAAAACTTAACAAACATTTGTTTAAAGAATAAAATCTAAAATACTTATTACCTATAACAACAAATTACATTTATATATTAATTAATTAAAATGGGAACATTTTAAAATATAACATTTAATCTATAGCAACTATAATATAAATATAGTCTGATTTTCTGGCTTTAGAGTAAGCAAAATAGCTTTATTAATGGAATAAATGTGAATGAATATATTTTACTGATGGAAGACAATATCCTTTAAATATCAACCATATATGGAAATAATTGGTTTGGTTTAGTTTTAAATTATTCATTTTGTAATCCAGATGTAAGCATGCCTCTATAGGTATTATATCTCAGAGAGAAAGACCCATCTATTCTAGTTTTATCTGATCTTTACTTTTGTTCTTCAAATTAAGTCCTTCCAAGAGAAAGTAAATATAAAAATCCCTTAGGGTTAATGGAATAACCCAAAACACAATCCCAAAGGCATATAGCACCTTCAAAGCTGTTATTTGCTGAAAACCTGTACCCGTCATCATGGAAATCATCCTTATGATATCCATATGTATAGATAAAATAGTAAGAACAGTTTAACCACAAATAATGTATAGAAGAATATAAAAATTAAATTATGACAAAAATTTAACCAAAGAACATCGTTTAATTGTAATAATATATTTTTTTCTTTTGTCAGTGTATGGTGATCAGCTTATTTTTGCATCAGAAATAATTCCAAAATGTGAATTAAGTTTAGAATGATTTGGTAAGTTCACTTATGTCCTCTGAAGTTACAGAGACTTATAGGGGAAGTTGTGCAACACATGATTTATATTTATTTACAGTTTCTTCTAGAGAAGTAGATACAAGTATTTTCTATTAATAGGCAGTAAAGTTGATTTTCAGAAGGTAACATATGTATGTAGATTTCAATAGAACATAATTTATATTGTTAGGAAATATGGTATACTATACATTATTTGAGGTTACATAATTTAATTGACCCCTCATCAAGAAAAAAATGTTTTCAATCAAACCTAAGGCTTAAAGGATAAAAATAAACAGAAGTTTGCTAAGCAGAAACATAGGTATACTCAGATCAGTGGTTCTTAAATTTTGACATGCAAAGAAATGACATAGGGGATTGGTTAAAAACACTGATTTCTGGGCTACATCCTCAGAGTTTCTACTTCAGTAGCTCTGGAATGGAGTTTGGAAATTTGCATTTATAACAAGTTTTTTCTACTGCTGATTTGGGGCCTCATATAGAGAATCAATGATCTAGACTCTTTCCCGAGGAAGAGGTCTAACTTTAAAAATGAATGACCTGGATTTTGATAATGACTATATCACAGATAAAAAATAAAATGAAATAACGTGTAGATATTAATTTTAGAATATTATTCAATAGGTGCAGAAACAATGTTTGTGCCTTCAGTGCTAAAATATTACTGAGAATGACACTCTTATATTACCTGGTTATTTGTTTAGACAAGAGAAGGCTTGACCTACCTGACTGTGGCTAAGTTTAAGGCAACTAGCTGTTTCACAAGATGCCACTAGGGATAGGGTAGACCTGGTTGATATTTCTAAGTTTGGTTTTAAGAAAGAGATGTAATGAGAATTGGTCAGTAGGACTTTGTTAATATTAAAACCCCATGTTCTGTGAAAGACCCTCAAGAAAATGAAAAGAAAAAGCATAAGCTAAAAAGGCAACTTTGACATAACACGCATCTGATAAATGATTGTTTTCCAGAATACACTAAGAGCGCTCACAACTCTGTAATAAGAAAACAAACAAGTTAATTTTAAAATAAAAATAAGTTAAAAGATTTGAACTGCAGTTTCGCCAGAGAAGAGATATGGATGACAAACATGTGAAAAGATGCTTAATATCATTATTTATTAGGAAAAAGCTAATTTAAAATAGGAGATACAACACATATTAGAATGGCTTTTAAAAATGACAATACTAATTACTGATAAGGGTTTGAAGCAATTGGAATTCTCATCCATTGTTGGCATGAGTGTAAAATGGCGCACTTTGGAAAACAGTTTTCAGTTTCTTAAAAGTTGAACATATATTTATAATATGACCCACCAACCCCACTCCTAGGTACTTATTCAAGAGAGTAAAAATTTATATCCAAAACAAAGATCTGTAAATGAATGTTGCTAACAGCATTTTCATAATTGCCTAAAAGTAGAAAAATGTAACTGTCTTTAACTATAGAATGGATAAACAAATTTTGGTTCATCCATGCAATGGAATCCTACTCAGCAGTGAAAAAAGGAACAAACTGCTGATACATCACAAAATCTCAAAAATGTATTGCTAAGTGAAAGAAGTTGGACTCAGAGGCCACCTACTATCTGATTCAGTGTCTGTGACATTCTGGAAAAGGTAAAATTACAGGGACAGAAAAGAGATTACTCGTTTCAGGGGTTGAAGGTGGAGGTAGATAATTGACTAAATGGGGCACAAAGGAACTTTGGAGGTGATGGGAATATCCTGTATCTTGAAAGTGGTGATGGTTAAATGATAGGGAAAGTTTATAAAAATTCATATAACTGTACACCTTAAAAGGGTGAATTTTACTGTATAAATTATACTTTAATAAATCTGGCTTTTAAAATATAATAGTGATAATTTGAAATACACTGAAACAGTTTGTTTTAAAAAGACAGTACATGAGTTCTCTATTAGGTTTAATAAGGCTAAACTAATAATACCATCTTAGGTTTCTTTAATTCCTTATTGTTTGTAAAGTATACTTGCAAATGCTGTTTATCTAGTTGGCTATAGATTCTTTTTCACATTTTCCAGATGAGTGAAGGCTTAAGAAATTGCCATCGTTGTGCAAAGCAAGCTGATTGCCAAGGCAAGTAAGAGGAAGAATTGAGACTGGTCAAATTGTATCATCTACAAATATAGATACTATACTCTGACAAATATTTTCATAAGGATCTCTTCCAACCATTTATAAATGTTTAAAAATATAGCTTCCAATTGAGGGGTATAGAATTTAACTTTTGTTTAAGATTGCAACTTCAGAGGCAAAAGAGGTGCTTTTCCCTCTCAGTTTCAGAGACACAAACAATGAAAAATAAATAAAGGATTTCACCTGACATGTAACTCAGTCATCTGAATGACAGTTTACTTAGGGCTATCAGTTATCATTTCACAAAAAGTGCCATCTGCTTGTGCAGAATGCTACAAGATTTTATTTAGTATATCTTATTTCATAAATTATTTTTTCATCTAATATGTTACAATAGCTTGAAGTATTAACAAATCTAAATGTTTTAGCAAGTACGAGCACATATAGGTAACTTGCAAATTATAACTTATTTGGGCCATAGAGGATTCTATTTTGTGGAGAAATAACATAGTTTATAATAAAGTTTCAAGGCTTCCCTGGTGGCGCAGTGGTTGAGAGTCCGCTTGCCGATGAAGGGGACACGGGTTCGTGCCCCAGTCCGGGAGGATCCCACATGCCACGGAGTGGCTAGGCCCGTGAGCCACAGCTGCTGGGCCTGTGTGTCCGGAGCCTTGCTCCGCAACGGGAGAGGCCACAGCGGTGAGAGGCCCACGTACCGCAAAAAAAAAAAAAAAAAAAAATGTTTCAAATTATTTTTTCCAGCAAAGATTGAACCAACTTTTGATTAATTAGTTATTATCACATGAGGAGTGACTTAGTTAAAGGTCATATAATTTACTCTCTTTTCAGCTTATGATATGGCACTCTTAGGCACACGCTCATGTAATTGTGAATGATAACATATTGGGAAAGCATTTAAAAATATTTTCTTATTATGCTCTTAGGCATTTATTATATTTTTTAAACATGTTCTACCATACTGTATTACTTAAATAAAATATTTAGCTACTTTAAAAGGTAAAACAAAAGTAAAGTTTCATATATAAATTATGAATATTGGTTTGGAAGTATATTATAATTTCAGAAATAATACTCTACTTTCTTCCTTTCAATAAATTACTTGGCTTTATTTTTCTCCAGAATATTTTTTTCAAATTTTTATATTGTGGTAAAATGTTTATAATGGAAAATTTACATTTTAACCTTTTATAAGTATACAGTTTAGTGGTATTAAATACACTCATAATGTTGTGCAATCATAACCACCATCCATTTCCATAATACTTTTCATTTTGTAAAACTGAAACTCTATACCCATTAAACAGTAACTGTATATTTCCCCCTTTTCCCATTCCCTGAGAACCACCATTATACTTTCTGTTTCCGATATTGACTACACAATGTACATCCATATTGAAGCATATTGAAGAATTTCCTTCCTTTTTAAGGCTGAATTACATTCCATTGTATGTATGTACCACGTCTTGCTTATGCATTCCTCCACCTATGAATACTTGAGTTGCTTCTATGTTTTAGTGATTGTGAATAATGCTGCTATAAAATGGGTGTACGAATATCTCTCCAAGACCCCCTTTCAATTCTTTTGGTTATATACCCAGAAGTGGAATTGATGGATCTTACGATAATTCTATTTTTAATCTTTTGTGGAACTGCTGTACTGTTTTCCACAATGGCTGTGCAATTTTACTTTCCCTCTAGCAGTGCACAAGGATTTCAATTTTTCCACATCCTCACCAACACTTGTTGTTCTCTGTTTTCTGGCTCCTAATGGATGTGAGGAGGTATCTCATTGTAGTTTTGATTTGCATTTCCCTAATTATTAGATTGTTGAACATTGTTTCATGTTCTTATTGACCATTTGTATATCTTCTTTGGAAACATGTCTATTCAAATCTTTTGACCATTTTTTAATTGGATTTTTTTTTTTGAGTTTCAGGAGTTCTGTATATAATCTGTATATTAATCCCATATCAGATATAAAATTTGAAATATTTTCTCCCATTCTATGGGTTGTCTTTTTAGTTGATGGAGAGTGTCTTTTGATGAACACATTTTAAGTCCATTTTGTCTATTTTTTTTTTTTTTTGCCACCTGTGCCTTTGGTGTCATATCCAGTAAATCACTATCAAATCCAGTGTTGTGAGGCTTTTGTCCTATGTTTCTGCTAAGAGCTTCATTGCTTTAGGTCTTGCATTTAGCTCTTTGATTTTTGAATTCATTTAAAATTAATTCTTGTGTATAGCAATGCTAAAGTAATTTCCATTTTAAAAAATATAGTTGACTGAAATTCATGCCAAGTGAATTAGTTTTAAGGATATTTTCTTTAATTACTTTTTTGGACTCCAGACTATTCACATAAAGAATATAGTCCAGTCAATATTATCTCTTATCACCCTTGAGTAATACTGAAAATAGGGAAAGGAATAAAAGGTATTTCTCCCTGTAATATTGTATTAGAATTATATGTAGTCTGGGAAGGAATTATTTAAAAAGCCTCCTTCAATGTTGGGAGTCACCTATTTAAAATTTTTTTTCCACTGTCCCTGATTTCTTTCTTTTTTTTTTTTTAATTCAAACAGAAAGTCACAAAATTTATAATCATCCTCATCAGTTCACTCAGTCCCATGTAATCAATTTTTTTCATCTTGATCTTTTGTTAGCACTTTTGTGAATTCATCAGTTTTCCTTTAGAGTTCTGAAAATGCTTATTCATTCAGTTCAGCAATATAGTCAGTTGCCAGAAACCTGTACTTGTCAGAGTCTTTTCCATGAATTCCTTGAAGCTGAAACCCTTTTATAGGAACATTTTTGCAAAAGTATCAGAGTACACCCAGAACTGTCTGTAAATGACAAAAGACTTTAAAATGACCATGGTTAAAGATTTGATGAAAGTTCATAATAATGCAATTGACAAGGAAATTTAGTTATTTCTGAGATACACATTTTAAAGTAATAACTGAATTGTGACTTATAACATTATACCAGAACATATAAGATTTTTAGAAATTTCATGTAATGGCTGAAACATTTATATTAACATATTTCCATACAAATAACACAAAGAAAGTTTAGTATCAGTTGTTTTTTCTTTTTGTTTGTTTGTTTTTTTATACTGCAGGTTCTTATTAGTCATCAATTTTATACACATCAGTGTATACAAGTCAATCCCAATCGCCCAATTCAGCACACCACCATCCCCACCCCACTGCGGTTTTCCCCCCTTGGTGTCCATACATTTGTTCTCTACATCTGTGTCTCAACTTCTGCCCTGCAAACCGGTTCATCTGTACCATTTTTCTAGGTTCCACATACATGCATTAATATACGATATTTGTTTTTCTCTTTCTGACTTACTTCACTCTGTATGACAGTCTCTAGATCCATCCACATCTCAACAAATGACTCAATTTCGTTCCTTTTTAAGGCTGAGTAATATTCCATTGTACATATATACCACATCTTCTTTATCCATTCATCTGTTGATGGGCATTTAGGTTGCTTCCATCTCCGGGCTATTGTAAATAGTGCTGCAATGAACATTGGGGTGCATGTGTCTTTTTGAATTCTGGTTTTCTCTGGGTATATGCCCAGTAGTGGGATTGCTGGGTCATATGGTAATTCTATTTTTAGTTTTTTTAAGGAACCTCCATACTGTTCTCCATAGTGGCTGTATCAATTTACATTCCCACCAGCAGTGCAAGAGGGCTTCCGTTTCTCCACACCCTCTCCAGCATTTGTTGTTTGTAGATTTTCTGATGATGCCCATTCTAACTGGTGTGAGGTGATACCTCAATGCAGTTTTGATTTGCATTTCTTTAATAATTAGTGATGTTGAGCAGCTTTTCATGTGCTTCTTGTCCATCTGTATGTCTTCTTTGGAGAGATGTCTATTTAGGTCTTCTGCCCATTTTTGGATTGGGTTGTTTGTTTCTTCAATATTGAGCTGCATGAGCAGTTTATATATTTTGGAGATTAATCCTTTGTCCATTGATTCATTTGCAAATATTTTCTCCCATTCTAAGGGTTGTCTTCTCATCTTGTTTATGGTTTCCTTTGCTGTGCAAAAGCTTTTAAGTTTCATTAGGTCCCATTAGTTTATTTTTGTTTTTATTTCCATTACTCTAGGAGGTGGATCAAAAAAGATCTTGCTGTGATTTATGTCAAAGAGTGCTCTTCCTATTTTTTCCTCTAAGAGTTTTATAGTGTCCAGTCTTACATTTAGGTCTCAAAGTCATTGTTAAAACATATGTTTATTGTGCCAGCAACTGCCAGAAGCAATAGGATTTGAATAAATATATACATTAACTTATGAGAGGAAAACCAATTTTTGTCTTTGGGGAATGGGTTAGACAAGTAGATTTATGTAAAAGAGTAGGAATGTTTAGGACAAGAGCACTAGATATGTGGGTTGTACTAATGAGAGGATGTTCCAATAGATTGAAGTATTTAAAAGAAGAAAGAAATGTACCAACACCAATTTAAAAATTTTCCAGTTGAAAGTAGAAGTGACAAAAAAGTAATCTGAAATAAATATATGAGTTTTTATATATATGTTAGACTAACATGATTTATACCTTCTAGATATCATTGTTTCAGAGATCAATATCTGGTTGTTAATTTTTACATATGTTCATTATTAAGAACTACGAGCATTATTGATAATTGATAAAAATGACAACTTTAATGATTTATGTTTTCAATTAATATAAAGGTAGATACTTAAAAATTTTTATTAGTATATTTAGGGATTTAATTATAGGAGAAAAAGTCAATAAGAAAGTTCAAGACCTTAGCTAAAGAGGCTCTACTATTAATTCAAACACTTCAACTTCAATAGATTTAGCAGCTACCATAATGAACTCTTCTACATTTATGTGCTGCTTTTTAAAAAATATAAATAGTGTAAAACAATTTCCAGGATTTTGATTTTTTTTTAACTCAGTGCCTTTTGACATGTGCTTCTTTTCTTTTTCTTTGTTAACATCTTTATTGGAGTGTAATTGCTTTACAATGTTGTGTTAGTTTCTGCTGTATAACAAAGTGAATCAGCTATACATATACATATATCCCCATATCCTCTCCCTCTTGCGTCTCCCTCTCACCCTCCCTATCCCACCCCTCTAAGTGGTCACAAAGCACCGAGTTGATCTTGTGCTATGCGGCTGCTTCCCACTAGCTATCTATTTTACATTTGGTAGTGTATATATGTCAATGCCACTCTATGTCTTCGAAGTAACATGTTGTAAATGATAGACGCTCATCATCTTGAATAAAGATGTCTTGGTTTACATGAGCTATAAATACACATTATACTTAAGTAATAAAAATTTTGCAGTCTAAAGTCTCCTGATTTCCTCTCATAACATCATGTCTTTTTATAAAGTAATCAGCATGTCAAATGTATGTCAAAAGTCTAGAAAGACAGCAAGTGTAATGGCTAGATATAACCCTTGCTCAGAGAAAGCTATGGAGACATAGTATTCATTCAAGATGCACATGTCACTTCGTCCCAGCTTGAAGCTTGACATACATTTGACATGCTGAAAATTACTTTATAAAAAGGCATGATGTTATGAGAGGAAATCAGGAGACTTTAGATTCCAAAATTGTTATTACTCAAGTATAATGTGTATTTATATCTCATGTAAACCAAGACATCTTTATTCAAGATGATGTGGGTCTATCATTTACAACATGTTACTTCCAAAGTCACCCTGATCATTAGCATCCAGTTGGTGAAAGGGGAGAGAACATAAATGATCATTTGTTAGCAATACTTTTGGACTGGCAGGGAGAGGAATATGTCACTTTCTGCCCACATCTCATTGACTATAACTATTATTATGGTCACTTATCTGCAAGGGGTACTTGGGTGCTTGGAAATATGACCTACATGTACAGGAAAAGGAAATAAACTGTGGTGAGCAAGTATCAATCTCTTATGCATCGCTTATTTTTTCTCACCTCACACTTTACAACATAAACAGTATAACACAAACAGTATAACACAGCAATCCCCAACATTTTGGTACCAGGGACCGGTTTCGCAGAAGACAATGTTTCCATGGAAGGTAGGGGGGAGAGGGATGGTTCAGGCTGTAAGGTGAGTGATGGGGAGCGATGGGGAGTGGCAGATGATGCTTAGCCTGCTTGCCCGCCCCTCACCTCCTGCTGTGCAGCCCGGTTCCTAACAGGCCACGGACCACTGTGGGTCCAAGGCCCGGGGTTTGGGGATCCCTGCTATAATGTCTTCCATTATCACTAATAAAACTAATAGCAATAAAGATGACAATAACAGCTAATGTTAATTTAGAGCTGATTAAGTGCTATACCCTATTTTGTATTACCAATTCCTTACAGCAATCCTGTTGGTTCCGTGATATTATTATTACAATTTACAAATGTGAAAATTGAAGCACTGAAAGGAAGGTAAATTGACAAATGTTAACAAAACTATTAATGGAGCTTATGTTTCCATGCAGGAAATTTGAGTCAAGATTATTCTTCAGTATGTGTAAACTGATATTCTTTAACACTGTGATTTGGGAAAATGGTGGGTTTAAACTCTCTGAACATAGCTTTCTTATCTGGAGAATGTGGACAATACGTACATTTTAAGGTTCATGAAAATGTACTTTAGGTTGTGCCTGGACATGGCAAAACTAGTTCTTGATACAGACTATCAAGTCACAGTCATAACCACGACACCATCCTTGCTTAAATTCAGCATGCAGGAAACAGATATGCCAATACCAGATTTACCTCCAACTCTTCTGTTCTAGAATTGACTGTGACACTCTTTGCCACCATAATTATTGACACTGAATTTTCAATGTTACAACCCCATGTATAGGAGTGAAATACTTTTTTAAATTCAGTGTTTTAAGATGTGGGACTACAGACAGTATAGTAGATTTTGGGAGATTATCATTTAACAATGCTTGTAAATGAAATTAAAAGATTTGCTCTCCTTCTCATAGCTAGCTGTGATTCCCATTCTGAAGAAGATGAAAACTTTCATTGATATTAAGAATAAGGAATAATTTTAGCAGAAATGGACCTTGCTCATGATGAATCTATATGAAGCAAAATGTCATGAGAAATAAGAAAGAAAAGGCTTAGTAGGAGTTAGGTAAAGGATCCAGAAAGACTAGTCTTTTATTCAAACCTCTGCTTGAAACATTTAATTGGTTCCAATTGCTCTTCAGGTAAAGATCTAAATCTTTGATATGGTTCTATGTCCTACTTCAGTTAAACTCTTTTTATCTCTAGAATATTATTGCTCATTAGTTTCACTTATTTCCCATGTTCTATTCATGTAATTTTTTTTAACTCTTCCAAGCTCACTTCTGCATAAGATATTCGTACAAAGTATGTGAAAAGCAACTTCACATGAGTATCTCCCTTAACTAAATCATTTCATTTTCAGCTCAAATTATATTTTATCAAAGAAGCCTTGCTTTTATTTATCAAATTACATTAATGTGTATTAGACTATCTAAGATTTATCTATGATTCTCCTCTTTAGTGCTTACCAGAGTAGGAAATTATGTATTTATATGACTATTGAATTAATGCCTCTCTCCTATCAGACTTCGGGTTTTGTGGGAGCAGGGACTGTGTGATTTTCTCAGTGTATTCCCAGCTCTTAATGTACTAAATGGTACATGGCACAGTTTTGTAAATAACTGCTGAATACATAAGTGAATCTCAAAAATATTTGTAATAGAGTTTTCATCTTCCTAATAGTTTTCCCCATTGTGTTATACTGTCCTTTTCCAATAATATGCACAAAAACAAGGACATTGTTTTTTCTGGTTGCACTTTACAGTGCTCTTCACATTAAATCATAGATGAGTGACATTCCTGGGAGTTGGACAACATGATGCCACTGAGTAAGCAGTGTGTAAACTACCAAGAATATTAAAGTATAATTTGTATTGACATAAAAAAGTAGATATTTAAGATGAAGGGAAAGCTATACTAATTACATATTTTCAGAAGATAGGAATTCTAATACACCAAAACAAATTTCACATAAAATAGAAATATTTAATGGCTAACTCTTCCATTTCCAATATAACGGTGAAAAAAAAATCTCACTGACTTGCTCATCATTAGGTTTGCAATTTTTAAAAAATGATATAAGTTATATAAAACATCTGAAAGGTTTACATGATCATAGAATGGGTTAACTTAAAATCAGATTTGTAGTTTTGGGAACAAAAGCCAATGAGAGCTACCGATTTTTGAGAAGACTCAAATAGGAAACAGTCATTTGCCAAATCCTCTGATACCAAGATTAACAAACATAATTATGTGCCAGGATTTCATCTCTAATCTAAATCACAGTGAACATTTACTCTGAAGGTACCAATAATACAAAGAGAGGACAGAATCCATAGGATGAGAATAAAAGATCAACATCTGGCTCCAAGTCTTCCTATACGCATATATCCAAGCAATTACACAGACTGAGCTATTGAGAATTGAGTTTACAATCTCATTGCAAGTTTTTAAAGAGCTCCATACTTCAGTCGTTTCATTTTTGTGTGAGTTAATCTATGTTCATGTTCGAACCTGTCCTCTGAATTCTTTAGAGCTGATTTATTTTTCTAATGTCATATGTGCCTCAGGGAGCATCCAGCTATCAGGTCTCTGCACACCTAGGAGCTAATTGGTGGAACTGCTTTCCATAAAATATTCATAACAGGAACTATTTTTAAAGTTAATTTCAAAACTGTTTCTCTTTTCATTTTAATCTCAAATATTGCCACTGAAATTTTATGTGATATCTCTACCTACAGACAAACCTAAAAGGTATTGCAAGTTATGAACTTCCTTAGAGAAAAGATGGTGTGACTTCACAGTCAGAGGCTCACTGCTCTACATTGCAGCTTGACTTTCTTGAAAGTTGACAGGAACTACCAATCACAGAGGACACTATAAGAACTTATACATTGATTTTCTTGAAAGCACTTTGATGTTTCCATGTATAGTGTGTTTTATTTTCTGTAAATCCTTTGGTCTTGAAAAAAGAAAAAAATACTGCTATACAAAAAATTAACAGATATATTTTCTTTAATTTTATTTGCATTTTTAAGTAATTGCATAATTTTATACTTATAAAAATGTATTCCACAAAGGTATCATGGAATTTCGGGGACCCTGAAATTCACTGTAAATAATTTCTTTCATTGAGGAAGCAAAGGAAGCACATACCCAAATTCTAGCTCTAAAAGAATTTACTTAATATTTTAATGCCCAATTTTTTTAATCAACAGAATTCAAATAATAATAATACTACCATCTAGTATTAAAAGGATGATTAAATTGGATAACAGATTTTAAATTCTTCTAAAAGTTAAAGTTTCATTAAATATTTCCAACTTCAGTTTCTTTTGACTATGAACTTCAGGATTATATGTGGGTCTATATCAGAATACTTTTTATATCAGAATAATTTTAATGCAATAAAATATCATATTATGAAAGACCTGTTCAATTCTTATATATTCACTGCTATCTATAAAAGTAAAATTAATTAATGAAATTTAATATGCATGTATTCTATACACTTGGTGTCATAAATATCATTTAAAGCCTTCTGGGATAGAAACTTTGCAAAGCATGCTGTTTTCATGAAAGTAAAATTCTATTTTCAAAGAAAGTAGACAAGGAGAAGAAATATAAGTATGGTTAAGTTTGATGTGCAAAACTGAATATTGTTTCTAATAGGCAGCAAAATTTAAGCCTTGAAAGTAGATATTTTATGCCACACTGATAATAATATCAACTAATATGTTTCCTAGATGCTTTTATGCTGAGTATTATTTCTTGTGTCTCATATGAAAAGAACATATGGACCCTAAACAGAATTACAGAATTATTCTGTCTTCAAAGAGATTATGGAACATAGGGCTTCTCTGGTGGTGCAGTGTTGAGAGTCCACCTGCCAATGCAGGGGACACGGGGTTGAGCCCTGGTCTGGGAGGATCCCACATGCCGTGGGACAACTAGGCCCACAGGCCACAACTACTGAACCCACAACTACTGAAGCCCGTGCACCTAGAGCCTGTGCTCTGCAGCAGGAGAGGCCACCGCAATGAGAAGCCCATGCACCACAATGAAGAGTGGCCCCCACTCGCCGCAACTAGAGAAAGCCCATGCACAGCAACGAAAAACCCAATGCAGCCAAAAATAAATTTTTTAAAGAAGAAATATTATTTTTAAAAAAGACAGAGATTATGGAACATAAATTAAACATACCAACTTTCCACAAACCTGCTTCACCTGAATTAAAAATCTTGAACTTGTGGGTTTATTGGCTGACTAATAGAATCATTCATTTGTCTTTAGATCAGTAAACTTCACAATTGGAATGGACATCTTACTGATAATGACACTGTATTTATGCTGCAGCTGTCATTGCTAGCAACATTGCATTGTAGATGATTTCTTACAATTCATTTTATATATATGTATATATATATATATACACACACATATATGTGTGTGTATATGTGTTGTGTGTGTGTGTGTGTATATATATATATATATATATATATATATATATATATATATATATATATAAATTTTGAGGTTGGGCCCCAGAAATTTGGTTTTTGACAGGGACCTGTTTTAACAAGGTGATTCTAATGAATGTTAAGATTTGAGATTTACTGCTTTAAACATGCAACTCTTTTATATTTACTCATCTATTTATCTTTTTGCATGTCTTAATTCTCCTCATGTCTCCTTCAGTCCATCTGAGATTATTTGTATTCAGCCTGAAGAACTTCCTATGATATTTTGGTAGTGTTGTTCTACTGGTGACCAATTCTTTTAGATTTAGTCTGTCTGAGAGTATCTTTGCCTTTAATTTTGATGCATATTTTTAGCTGGGTATAAAATTCTAGATTTGTAGATTTGGTAAGGGGAGTTCAGTTCCTAAACTGAATCAGCAAATGCTTTAGATGAGAAAACAATCAATAATAACAAGCTTAGGATAGAAATTTAAACACTGTCTAATTTAGATCCTATTCCTACAAATATGATTTTTAGAATTTATCATTTAAAAGATTTGTTGCAACAGGGATGGTGTTCTCTTATTCATTCCAGTCAGAAAAAGGAATTCCATTTACAATAATTAATAATAACTGAGGTAAATGGTTTTACATTATAAGAAGATATTCTGAGAATGAGAGTAACAATTCATAAAGAAACTAAATTTTTAAGCCTCATATAGTTACTATTATGGAATGATGCATACATTGCTTCTCATTAATTCTGCTTAATTATTGAGACTATTTTAATCAAATGTGTTTTTCTAAATTAATATGAAGGAGATTTTGAGGATATCCAAAATCTATAAAATAAAGACAGTTGAAGTACTTACTAAACCAAGTAAAGGGAGTAAAAATAATAATCAAGGAATTTCATTGATGGAGGAAAAATGGAGTCTTCATATCAAAATACCTCTTTGAGAGCCAGAATAATTAATAAAAACATATCAGTTCATGTCATCATTGCAAAACAAAATAAAGCAGAAGACTATTTAAAAGTATATAATTTTGCTACAAGAAAAAAGCTGGCATCGTATCCATCTGAAATACAAAATGCTATATATATATATATATATATATATATATGAGCAAAATGCAATATATATATACAAAATCTGAAGAAATTATAGGAGAAGAAAAAGGATTGTGATATCATATTCTATACCAAGCTACATTATTATTCACTGCAAGAGCAACAGAAAGGAGTTTCCTTTTGGAAACTCCTCTGCCAAAATAACATTACATAATCATGATTTTGTCCTTATCTTGTGATTCTATGTTTCTTCTGTCCTTATAAACCGAATTATTTCTGAAGCACAGTTTTCTTTTAGCTAGAATATCCCCCTTCATATCACATTGTAATGGACATGGAAATGTACTACCCAGATTTTCCCTCAAAGAAGTACTTGTTGCCTCAGTTGTCAGCAGACAGCCTACAGGTTTCAGCTCCATCATAACATATCTTCTCTGCAGACACATTAAAGGGCATATGCTAACCAGAGCAGCCAACATCCAATGAGTAATTAAGGTATGGGCACAAAGGCCCTGCTACTTTAACCCAATGTGGGTCTCCTCTGATGAGCTATATATGCTCCAGCTCTCCTTGTATAGATTTGACCGAGCCTTTGTTGAGCCTACATTGCAGTTCAACTTTTTTCTCTGCCATATACTTTTTCTCTACATCTTTTCTATAGGTGTTTATTACTAGTAAACATTCTGTATGCCAAATTCCATTTCAGTGTATGCTTCTGAAAATCACAAGCTATGCCATATAGAACCCACTTTGATACTGAAGAAACCAAAATACAAAAAATGAAGGGACCTGGTAGCAATGCATACTAGGTATCATATTTTTCCAAGTATTCTACCTAAATGGAAGAAAATGAGGCTATATCTTATCTACTTATATTATCATAAAACTCAGTCATGAATTTCTTGACGAACAAACAACCTGTGTTGGTCTAGCATTACTATATAAAATGAAATATGTAACATTATTAGATACTGGTAACTGAAAGACTCAACCTATTATCCAGAAGTGTATTAGAGAAACAGATTTGAATAGTAAACAGGTGAAAAGAGCAAGAAGAGCAGAAAATAGGTATATTTGCTTTAGATACACATTGAATCTGGGTATATAAATTTTTTGTTTGAGGAAGAATTAAAAAACAAAAGCAAAAAAAAAAAATCCAGCACTGATAATAAGATCTTAAGTATTAACAAACCCATGCAGAATTATTGATGCTTTACCCCAGCCCACAAAATATTTTTCCCTATTCTTCGCAACTTCAGTAAGTAAACCCCATAAGCATCTTAACTTATTTTAATTATCAGCAAAATGTTTATAAATACCTGATATTGTCTTACTTATTTGCTTGTTAATTCACTTGTTACAAAATATAAGCTCAGGACCCTTTATATCATATGCATCACTATATCTTCATATGGTGATAAAAAATAGAAGTTCCTAACACACAGCAGTTTCTCCAGCACCATAAATACAAAGAGATCTTAAAAACAGGCAAACAAAAGACTAAGGAAAAAACACAAATGACAATATATGTATTAAAATATGCTCGGTGTTATTAGTAATCAGGAAAATTACTTAATATAAATGTTAAGCCATGGAAACAGCAAATATTAATGAAAGAGTGCATCAGTGAGAATTGTCACATTCTACTGATGTGAATATAAATTGACCAACCTCATTGGAAAGCAATTGACATTACCTAGTACAATTGAACTTATACTTACTCCATGATCCTGAAATCTCTCTTTTTGACCTATCTATTAAATAAATCCTTGTGTTTTTGCTCCAGAAGATGTGTAAAATCATACCATGGAAATTATATATGGAATTAAAATAATGTAAGGAACTCAAACACCCATCCACAGAAGAGTGGACAGTTTTGGGATATTCAAACAATACCTGACAGCTGTGAAAATAGATGACAGTTACATGTACATGAAAGGGTAATTATGACAAACATAGCATAGAGTGAAAAAAAGTCACAGAAGAACACACTGTACTGTTCAATTAATATCCTGTTCAAAATATGCTAAATTAAACAATGTATTGTTCAGGGGTATATCCATTTTTGATGAACTATAAATGAAATTTAGGGAAAGATAAACATCACATTAGGACAGCACTTATTTCAAGCAATAAAAAAGGATAATGCAATAGAGATGGAGCCCACAAAGGGCTCTACATTTATTAGTAATGTCTGCTTCTTAAGCTGGGTAGATTGTTCATTAGAGGACATTTTATAATTCTCATAATATACATAATTAAAGATAAAATAAAATTACTTGACATTCTATATAGATGTGGAGAGGTTTATTTCACAAAAAAGATATGTAAATGACAATAAACATGCAAAAAATGTTAAAGAGTCTGAATAAATACTCTTTCTGAGGAATTCTGACTTATTTAGTGAAAAATAAATCTTAAAATCATTTATTAAAATTGATGTCTATATTTTTGTATCTACACTATAATTTTGCAGAAATAATTAAATATCTGTGAAGTCATGAATATGGAAAATAGAAAGAAGTCCTCATTCATGTAACATATGCTACTCCATCGGCAATGGCAAATAGAAGTTATTTTTATACTGTATTATTAAGACTAAAAATTAGACTACAGAACAAACTCTAATCATGTGTGTGTGTGTGTGTGTATATATATATATATATATATATATACATATATACATATATATATGTATATATAGTGAAACACTGAGACAAAACTCTGAATTTATGTAGTTAAACATTCTAATGAGAGAAAAAAGGGATAATGACTTAATAGACAAGGATCAGAATAAAACAGGAAGAGCTGAGAAGAGATTTTGCTAAGCTAATAAAAAAGAACCATGCTCTTGCCAGAAAGCCTCTTTTGTGAGTAATATATCTCTGCATATCCTCCTGGTAAGTATCATAAATCTTGACCTCTCAACTGATTTTGAGTGCAAAGTCCATTCAACCTTTTTGGGGTGACCACAACAGCGTTAGTGAACACATTATTTTCATCCCTATCAGGGAAGACTATAATGTGGTTCATACTCCCATGGAAAGGACAAACTATACACTAATGGTCTTGGTAATGCCTATGTTAACTCTCCATCCTACCACCACAATTTTGTCTGAAGGGAATTAGACTGCTTGGACATTAAAAAGATCATCACATTGGCCTACTGTTTTGGTGACATCATGTTAGTCATACCAGATAAACAAGACTGGCTAGTACATTGGAGATTTTGGTTAAGATATATGCTATCTAGAGGTTTTGTTAAGATTCAGAGTCTGACCATCTGGAGCATTCTTGGATATCTACCCCAAAGCAAAGGATATGTTATTGCATGTTGCAATTTCCACCACTAGGAAGGAAGTACAATGCTAGATGGGACTCTTAGGGCTTTTAATTTTGTATTTCACACATAGTAATATGACTTTGATGCATCTGACATATGATACAGTAGGCAACTAGCTTTGAGGGGGCCAAGAGTATCACTAGACACTAGGGTATTGAAGTATTTGTCATAGGAAGAGGTGCTATGTGGAGCTTATGCTGAGCTCCAATACAAGTTTCAGAACATAGAGCCCCAGGCTTCTGGAGAGAGGAAAAGATATTTGTAACAGAATTTTATACCATTTGAAAAAAAATATGTGGCATCTGGCCATGGGGTATCAAATGATCATGCCCTTAAAGAGTGAGGATATGTCATATGTTACACCTAAAGTAACTAGAAAAAGAAGAACAAAGGAAAATCAAAATTAGAAGGAAAGAAATAATAAAGATTAAACTTGAAATAAATGAAACAGA
The DNA here is from genome assembly GCF_039906515.1 of Pseudorca crassidens. NCBI lineage: Eukaryota > Metazoa > Chordata > Mammalia > Artiodactyla > Delphinidae > Pseudorca > Pseudorca crassidens. Next base: position 92,368,826 of record NC_090297.1, read on the forward strand.
GACTTAAAAAACAATTAAAAAGTCAATGAAACTAAAGCCTGCTTTTTGAAAAGGTAAGCAAAGTTGACAAAAGTTTAGCCATATTCATCAAGACAAAAAGAGAGGGCCCAAATAAAATTAGAAATGAAAGAGAAGTTACAACCAACATTACAGAAATACAAGGGATCATAAGAGATTACCACAAACAATTATATGTCAATAAAAGGGACACTAATAATGAACTATCAGAAAAATCAAGAAAACACTTTTATTTACAAAAGAATAAAGTACCTAGGAATAGCCAAAGAGGTAAAAACTTGCACTTTGAAAACCATAAGACATTGATGGAAGAAATTTAAGATGATACAAACAAATGGAAAGATTTACTGTGCTCATGGATTGGAAGAACTAATATTGTTAAAATGACCCTACTATCCTAGGCAGTCTACAGATTCAATGCAATCCCTATCTAAATACCAAATATGTTTTTCACAGAAATAGAACAGATAATTCTAAAATTTTTGTATGGAAACACAAAAGACCCAGAAAAGCCAATGCAATCTTGAGAAAGAAGAATAAAGCTGGAGGTATCATATTCCCTGATTTCAAACTATACTATAAAACTGCAGTAATCAAGACAGTATGGTGCTGACACAAGAACAAACACATAGATCAAAGGAATGGAATAGTGAGCCCAGAAATAAATCCACATTATATGGTCAATTAATCTAGGACAAAAGAAGCAAGAATATACTATGGAGAGAAGACAGCCTCTTCAGTAAATGGTATTGAGAAAACTGGATAGGTACATGAAAAATAATTGAACTGGACTACTTACTCCATATACAAAATGAACTCAAAATGTTTTAAACTCTTAAAACATAAGACCTAAAACCATAAAACTCTTAAAAGAAAACATAGGAGCAGTATTCTCTTTGACATTGATCTTAACTATATATATATATATATATATAAAATATATATATATATATATATATATATATATATATATATATATGATATGTCTCCTCAGGCAAAGGAACAAAAGAAAAATAAATGGGAGTACATCAAAATAATTTTTTTTTGGAGTACTGATCTTTTGTATCCTTAGGTAGGTTTATTCCTAGGTATTTTATGCTTTTTGATGTGATGGTAAATGGGTTTGCTTCTTTAATTTCTTTCTGATCTTTCATTGTTAGTGTAGAGAAGTGCAACATATTTCTCAGTATTAATTTTGTATCCTGCAACTTTACTAAATTCATTGATGAGCTCTAGTAGTTTTCTGGTAGCATCTCTAGAATTTTCTATGTATAGTATCATGTCATCTTCAAACAGAAACAGTTTTTACTTCTTTTCCAATTTGGATTCTCTTTATTTCTTTTTCTTCTCTGATTGCTGTGGCTAGGACTTCTGAAACTATGTGGAATAAAAGTGGCAGGGTAGACATTCTTGTTCCTGATCTTAGAGGAATGCTTTCAGCTTTTCACCATTGAGTCATAAAAACAGAAATATGGATCAATAGAACAGGATAGAAAGCCCAGAAGTAAACCCATGCACCTGTGATCAATTAATCTACAACAAAAAAGGCAAGACTATACAATGGAGGAAAGACAGTCTCTTCAATAAATGGTGCTGGGAAAACTGTACAGCTACATGGTAAAAAAAAAAAAAATGAATTAGAACATTCTTTGACACCATACACAAAAATCAATTCAAAATGGATTAAAGACCTAAATGTAAGAACAGATACTATAAAACTCTTAGAGGAAAACATAGGCAGAACACTCTTTAACATAAATCACAGCAGTATCTTCTTCCAAGCCACCTTGTAGAGTAATGGAAATACAACAGAAATAAACACATGGGACCTAATTAAACTTAAAAGCTTTTGCACAGCAAAGGAAACCATAGACAAATAGAAAAGACAGCCCACAGAATGGGAGAAAATATCCACAAACAATGCGACCAACATAGGATTAATCTCCAAAATTTACAAACAGGTCATGTGGCTCAATAAAATCAACAACAACAACAACAATCAAGAAGTGAGCAGAATCCCTAAATAGATATTTCTCCAAAGAAGACATACAGATGGATAAAATGAAATGAAAGATGCTCAACATTCCTAATTATTAGAGAAATGCAAATCAAAACTACAATGAGATATCACCTCACACTAGTCAGAATAGCCATCATCCAAAAAATCTAAAAACAATAAATGCTGGAGAGGGTGTTGAGAAAAGGGCACCTCCTATACTGTTGCTGGGAATGTAAATTGGTACAGCCACTATAGAGAACAGTATGGAGGTTCCTTAAAAAGCTAAAAATAGAGCTACCATATGATCCAACAATCCCACTCCTGGGCACAGATCTGGAGAAAAACATGGTTTGAAAGGATATGTGCATGCCAATATTCATTGCAGTGCTGTTTGCAATAGCCAAGACATGTAAGCAACCTAAATGTCCAATGACAGATGAATGGATAAAGAAGATGTGGCACATATATACAATGAAATATTACTCAGCTGTAAAAAGAATGAAATAATGCCATTTGCAGCAACATGGATGGACCTAGAGATTATCATCCTACGTGAAGTAAGACAGACAGAGAAAGAAAATTATCATATGATATCACTTATATGTGGAATCTAATAAAAATGATACAAATGAACTTATTTACAAAAGGGAAACCGACTCACAGACTTAGAGAATGAACTTATGGTTACCGGGGGGAAGAGTTGGGACTGGGAGTTTGGGATTGACATGTACACACCACTTTATTTAAAATAGATAACCAACAAGGACCTACTGTATAGCACAGGGAACTCTGCTCAGTATTCTGTAATAACCTAAATGGGAAAAGATCTTGAAAAAGAATAGATAAATGTATATGTATAACTGAATCACTTGGTTGTTCACCTGAAATTAACACAACACTGTTAACCAACTATATTCCAATATAAAATAACAATTAAAAAAACAATTTTTTTTGCACAAGGAAGGAAACTGCCAACAAAATGCCAAGGCAACCTACTGAACAAGAGAAGATATTTTCAAATGATATATTAGATAAGGGGTTGATAATCCAAATATACAAGGAACTCATACAACTCAACATCAGAAAAACAACCTAGTTAAAAAAAAATGGGGATGGAAATCTTCAAGATGGCAGAGGAGTAAGATGTGGAGATCACCTTCCTCCCCACAAATACATCAGAAATACATCTATATGTGGAACAACTCCTACAGAACACCTACTGAACACTGGCAGAAGACCTCAGACTTCCCAAAGACAGGAAATTCCCCACGTAACTGGGTAGGGCAAAAAAAAAGGAAACACAGAGACGAAAGAATAGGGATGGAACCTGCACCTCTGGGAGTGGGCTGTGAAAGAGGAAAAGTTTCCACACACTAGGAAGCCCCATCACTGGCAGAGATGGGGGGTGGCAAGGGGGAAGCTTCGGAGCCACAGATGAGAGCTCAGCAATAGAGGTGCAGAGGGCAAAGCAGAGAGATTCCCACACAGAGAATCAGTACCTCACTCACCAGCCTGAGAGTCTTGTCTGCTCCTCCACCTGGGCGGGTGGGGGTGGGAGCTGAGGCTCCAGCTTTGGAGGTCAGATCCCAGGGAGAGGACTGGGGTTGGCTGCGTGAACACAGGCTGAAGGGGGGCTAGTGCACCACAGCTAACTGGGAGGGAGTCTGCAAAAAAAACCTGGACCTGCCTAAGAGGCAAGAGACCATTGTTTTGGGGTGCGTGAGGAGAGGGGATTCAGAGCACCACCTAAAAGAGCTCCAGAGATGGGCGCGAGCCATGGCTATCAGCGCAGACACCAGAGACAGGCATGCTAAGGCTGCTGCTGCAGCCACCAAGAATTCCATGTACAAGCACAGGTCACTATCCACACCTCCCCTGCCGGGAGCCTGTGCAACCCACCACTGCCAGGGTCCCATGACCCAGGGACAACTTCCCTGGGAGAACACACGGTGCACCAAAGGCTGTTGCAATGTCACAGTGGCCACTGCTGCCGCAGGCTTGCCCCACATTCCGTACACCTCCCTCCCCACAGCCTTAGTGAGCCAGAGCCCCCTAATCAGCTGCTCCTTTAACCCCATCCTTTCTGAGTGAAGAAGAGATGCCATCAGGCGACCTACATGCAGAGATGGGGCCAAATACAAAGCTGAACCCCAGGAGCCCTGCGAACAAAGAAGAGAAAGGGAAATTTCACCCAGCAGTCTTAGGAGCAGCAGATTAAATCTCCACAATCAACTTGATGTACGCTGCATCTCTGGAATACCTGAATGGACAATGAATCAGCCCAAAATTGAGGTGGTGGACTTTGGGAGCAACTGTAGACTTGGAGTTTGCTTTCTGCCTCTAATTTGTTTCTGGTCTTATGTTTATCTTAGTTTAGTATTTAGAGTTTATTATCATTGGTAGATTTGCTTATTGATTTCATTGCTCTCTTCCTTTTTTTTTTTAATATATAGATTATTTTTTTGTGAGAGTGTGTATGTGTATACTTCTTTGTGTGATTTTGCCTGTATAGCTTTGCTTTTACCATTTCTCATAGGGTTCTGTCTGGCCATTTTTTTGTTTTGTTTTAGTTTTTTTTTTTTTTTTTTGGTATAGTTTTTAGTGCTTGTTATCATTGGTGGATTTGTGTTTTTGATTTGGTTGCTCTCTTCTTTCTTTTTTTATTTTTAATATTTTTTTATTTTAACTATTTTATTTTATAACTTTTTATTTCTTTGTTTCTATTTTCTCCTGAGCCATGCAGCTGACAGGGTCTTCGTGCTCTGGCCAGGTGTCAAGCCTATGCCTCTGAGGTGGGAGAGCTGAGTTCAGGACATTGGTCCACCAGAGAACTTCCAGCTCCACGTAATATCAAACAGTGAAAGCTCTCCAAGAGATCTCGATCTCAATGCTAAGACCCAGCTCAACTCAATGACCAGCAAGCTACAGTGCTGGACACCCTATGCCAAACAACTAGCAAGACAGGAACACGACCCCACCCATTAGCAGAGAGGCTGCCTAAAATCCTAATAAGGTCACAGACACCCCAAAACACACCACTGGACATGGTCCTGCCCAAAAGAAAGACAAGATTCAGCCTTATCCACCAGAACACAGGCACCAGTCCCCTCCACTAGGAAGCCAACATAACCCACTGAACCAAACTTAGCCACTGGGACCAGACACCAAAACAATAGGAACTACAAACCTGCAGCCTGTGAAAGGGAGACCGCAAACATAGTAAGTTAACCAAAATGAGAAGACAGAGAAACACAGAGCAGATGAAGGAGCAAGGTAAAAACCCACCAGACCAAACAAATGATGAGGAAATGAGCAGTCTACCTCAAGAAGAATTCAGAGAATTGATAGTAAACATGATCCAAACTCTTGGAAATAGAATGGAGAAAATACAAGAAATATTTAACAAGGGCCTAGAAGAACTAAAGAGCAAATAAACAATGATGGACAATGCAATAAATGATATTAAAAATTCTCTAGAAGGAGGCAATAGCAGAAGAACTGAGGCAGAAGAATGGATAAGTCACCTGGAAGATAAAATAGTGAAAATAATTACTGCAGAGCATAATAAAGAAAAAAGAATGATAAGAATTGAGGACAATCTGAGAGACCTCTGGGACAACATTAAATGCACCAACATTCGAATTATAGGGGTCCCAGAAGAGGAAGAGGAAAAAAAAAGGGACTGAGAAAATATTTGAGCAGATTATAGTTGAAAACTTCCCTAATATGGGAAAGGAAATAGTCAATCAAGTCCAGGAGGCACAGAGAGTCCCATACAGGTTAAATCCAAGGAGAAACACAACAAGACACATATAATTCAAACTATCAAAAATTAAATACAAAGAAAAAATATTAAAAGCAGCAAGAGAAATGCAACAATTACCATACAATGGAATCCAATTAAGGTTAACATCTGATCCTTCAGCAGAAACTCTGCAAGCCAGAAGGTAGTGGCAGGACATATTTAAAGTGATGAAAGGGAAAAACCTACAACCAAGATTACTCTACCCAGCAAGGATCTCATTCAGATTCAATGGAAAAATTAAAAACTTTACACACAAGCAAAAGCTAAGAGAATTCAGCACCACCAAACAAGCTCGACAACAAATGCTAAAGGAACTTCTCTAGGCAGGAAACACAAGAGAAGGAAAAGACTTACAATAACCCAAAACAATTGACAAAATGGTAATAGGAACATAAATATCAATAACTACCTTAAATGTAAATGGACTAAATGGTCCAACCAAAACACATAGACTGGCTAAATGGATACAAAAACAAAACCCATACATATGCTGTCAACAAGAGACCCACTTAAGACCTAGGGACGCATATAGACTGAAAGTGAGGGGATGGATAAAGATATTCCATGCAAATGGAAATCAAAAGAAAGCTGGAGTAGCAATTCTCATATCAGACAAAATTGACTTTAAAAGAAAGACTATTACAAGAGACAAAGAAGGACACTATATAATGATCAAGGGATCAATCCAAGAAGAAGATATAACAATTGTAAATATTCATGCACCCAATATAGGAGCACCTCAATACATAAGGTAAATACTAACAGCCATAAAAGGGGAAATTGACAGTAACACAATCATAGTAGGGAACTCTAACACCCCACTTTCACCAATGGACAGATCATCCAAAATGAAAAATAAGAAAACAGAAGCTTTAAATGATATGTTAAACAAGATGGACTTAATTGATATTTATAGGATATTCTATCAAAAAACAACAGAATACACTTTTTTCTCAAGTGCTTGTGGAACATAGATCATATCTTGGGTCACAATTCAAGCCTTGGTAAATTTAAGAAAGTTGAAATGGTATCAAGTATCTTCTCCGACCACAAAGCTATGAAACTAGATATCAATTACAGGAAAACTTCTTTAAAAAATACAAACACATGGAGGCTAAACAATACACTACTTAATGACCAAGAGATCACTGAAGCAATCAAAGAGGAAATCAAAAAATACCTAGAGACAAATGACAATGAAAACACGATGACCCAAAACCTATGGGATGCAGTAAAAGCAGTTCTAAGGGGAAGTTTATAGCAAAACAATCCTACCTCAAGAAACAAGAAACATCTCAAATAAACAAGCTAACCTTACACCTAAATCAGTTAGAGAAAGAAGAACACAAAATCTGCAAAGTTAGCAGAAGGAAAGAAATTCATAAAGATCAGATCAGAAATAAATGAAAAAGAAATGAAGGAAACTATAGCAAAGATCAATAACGCTAAAAGCTGGCTCTTTGAGAGGATAAACAAAATTGATAAAGCATTAGGCAGACTCATCAAGAAAAAAATGGAGAATACTCAATTCAATAGAATTAGAAATGAAAAAGGAGGAGTAAATACTGACACTGAGGAAATACAAAGGATCTTGAGAGATTGCGATAAGCAACTGTATGCCAATAAAATGGACAACCTGGAAGAAATGGACAAATTCTTAGAAAAGCACAACCTTCTGAGACTGAATCAGTTAGAAATAGAAAATAAAAACAGACCAATTACAAACAGTGAACTGGAGACTGTGATTAAAAATCTTTCAACAAACAAAATCCCAGGACCAGATGGCTTCACAGGCAAATTCTATCAAACATTTAGAGAAGAGCTAACACCTATACTTGTCAAAGTCATCCAAAATACAGCAGAGGGAGGAACACTCCCAAACTCATTCTATGAGGCCACAAGCACCCTGATACCAAATCCAGACAAAGGTGTCACCCAGAAAGAAAACTACAGGGCAATATCAGTGATGAACATAGATGCAAAAATCCTCAACAAAGTGCTAGCAAACAGAATCCAACAGCACATTGAAAGGATCATACACCATGATAAATTGGGGTTTATCCCAGCACTTCAAGGATTCTTCAATATATGCACATCAATCAATGTGATAAACATATTAACAATTTGAACGAGAAAAACCATATGATCATCTCAATAGATGCAGAAAAAGCTTTCGACAAAATTCAACACCCATTTATGATAAAAAGCCTCCAGAAAGTAGTCATATAGGGAACTTACCTCAACATAATAAAGGCCATATGTGACAAATCCATAGCCAACATCATTCTCAATGGTGAAAAATTGAAACAATTTCCTCTAAGATCAGGAACAAGACAAAGTTGTCCACCCTACTGCTACTATTCAACATAGTTTTGGAAGTTTTAGGCACAGCAATCAGAGAAGAGAAAGAAATAAAAGGAATCCAGTTTGGAAAAGAAGAAGTAAAGCTGTCACTGTTTGCAGATGACATGATTCTATACATAGAGAATCCTAAAGATGCTACCAGAAAACTACTAGAGCCAATCAATGAATTTGGTAAAGTAGCAGGATACAAAATTGATGCACAGAAATCTCTTGCATTCCTATACACTAATGCTGAAAAATCTGAAAGAGAAATTAAGGAGACACTCCCATTTACCATTGCAACAAAAAGAATAAAATACCTAGGAATAAACCTACCTAAGGAGACAAAAGACCGGTATGCAGAAAACTATAAGACACTGATGAAAGAAATTGCAGATTATACAAACAGATGAAGAGGTATACCATGTTCTCGGATTGAAAGAATCAACATTGTGGTAATGACTATACTACCCAAATCATTGTACAGTTTCAATGCAATCCCTATCAAACTACCAATGTTATTTTTCACAGAATTAGAACAAAAAAATTTCACAATTTGTATGGAAACACAGAAGACCCCTAATAGCCAAGGCAATCTTGAGAAAGAAAAACGGAGCTGGAGGAATCAGCCTCCAGACTATACTACCAAGCTACAGTAATCAAGACAGTATGGTACTGGCACAAAAACAGAAATATAGATCAATGGAACAGGATAGGTAGCCCAGAGATAATCCCTTACACATATGATCACCTTATTTTTGATAAAGGAGGCAAGAATATATAATGGGTAAAAGACAGCCTCTTCATTAAGTGGTGATGGGAAAACTGGACAGCTACATGTAAAAGAATGAAATTAGAATACTCCCTGGCACCATACATAAAAATAAACTCAAAATTGATTAAAGACCTAAATGTAAGGCCAGACACTGTAAAACTCTTAGGAGAAAACATAGGCAGAACACTGTACGATATAAATCACACCAAGATCCTTTTTGACCCACCTCTTAGAGAAATGGAAATAAAAACAAAAATAAACCAATGGGACCTAATGAAACTTAAAATCTTTTGCAAAGCAAAGGAAACCATAACCAAAACAGAAAAACAACCCTCAGAATGGGAGAAAATAATCCTGACAAAGGATTAATCTCCAAAATTTACAAGCAGCTCATGCAGCTCAATATCAACAAACAAACAACCCAATAGGCAGAGGAATCTAAATAGACATTTCTCCAAAGAAGATATACAGATTACCAACCACATGAAAGGATTCTCAGCATCACTAATCATTAGAGAAATGCAAGACAAAACTACAATGTGGTATCATCTCACACCAGTCAGAATGGCCATCATCAAAAAAACTACAAACAGTAAATGCTGGAGAGGGTGTGGAGAAAAGGGAACCCTCTTGCACTGTTAGTGGGAATGTAAATTGATACAGCCACTCTGGAGAACAGTATGGAGGTTCCTTATAAAACTAAAAATAGGACTACCATAGGACCCAGCAATCCCACTACTGGGCATATACTGAGAAAACCATAATTCAAAAAGAGTCATGTACCACAATGTTCATTGCAGCTCTATTTACAATAGCCAGGACATGGAAGCAACCTACGTGTCCATCAACAGATGAATGGATAAAGAAGATGTGGCATATATATACGATGGAATATTACTCAGCCATGAAAAGAAACAAAATTGAGTTATTTGTAGCGAGGTGGATGGGCTTAGAGTGTGTCACACAGAGTGAAGTCAGTTAGAGAAAAACAAATACCATATGCTAACACATATATATGGAATCTAGAAAAAATAAAAATGGTTTTGAAAACCTAGGAGCAGGAGAGGAATGAAGTCACAGACGTAGAGAAGGGACTTGAGGACACGGGGAATGGGAAGGGTAAGCTGGGGTGAAGTGAGAGAGTGGCATGGACTACCAAATGTAAAATAAATAGCTAGTGGGAAGCAGCTGCTTAGCATAGGAAGATCACTCGGTGCTTTGTGACCACCTAGAGGGGTGGGATAGGGAGGATGGGAGGGAGATGCAAGAGGGAGGAGATATGGGGATATATGTATATGTATAGCTGATTCACTTTGTTATAAAGCAGAAACTAACACACCACTGTAAAGCAATTACACTCCAATAAAGATGTTAAAAAAAAAAAAAAATGGACAGAGGACCTGAATAGACATTCTTCCAAAGAAGACCTATAGACAGCCAACAGGCACATGAAAAGATGCTCGACATTCCACTTATCATCAGGCAAATGCAAAATAAACCACAGTGAAATACCAGTTCACATCTGTCAGAATGGCTTTCATCAAAAGACAACAAATAACAGGTTTTGTCAAGGATGTGAATTAAAAGGGAACTCTTGTGCACTGTTTTTGGGATTGGAAGTTAGTGCAGTCACTATGGAAAACATCATGGAGGTTCCTTAAAAATTTAAAAATAGTACTGCTGGGCTTCCCTGGTGGCGCAGTGGTTGAGAGTCTGCCTACCGATGCAGGGGACACGGGTTCATGCCCTGGTCCAGGAAGATCCCACATGCCGTGGAGCGGCTAGGCCCGTGCCTGTGTTCTGCAACAGGAGGCCCAAGTAACCCAAAACAAAACAAACAAAAAAAAAATAGAACTGCTATATTATGCAGTGATTTCACTTCTATGTGTTTACCAGAAGAAAATAAAAACACTAATTGTAAAAGACGTGGGGCTTCCCTGGAGGCGCAGTGGTCGAGAGTCCGCCTGCTGATGCAGGGGACATGGGTTCATGCCCCGGCCCGGGAGGATCCCACATGCCACAGAGCGTCTGGGCCCGTGTGCTATGGCCGCTGAGCCTACGCGTCTGGAGCCTGTGCTCCGCAATGGGAGAGGCCACAACAGTGAGAGGCCCGCATACCGCAAAAAAATAAAAAAAAAAGATGTGCATATCAGTGTTCATTGTGGAATCATTTTCTGTAGTCAAGATATGGAAGCAAGAGATGGAACCAAAGTGTCCAACAATATGGAAGCAAGAGATGGAACCAAAGTGTTCATCTTTCTATCTCTCATAATGGAATATTACTTAGCCATAAAAAATGAAATATTGCCAGTTGTGATAGCATACATGAATCTAAAGATTATTATGCTAAGTAAAATAACTCAGAGAAAGATATCTACCATAGGATCTCACTTATATGTGGAATCTAAAAAACAAAACAAACAAACATAAAGAAAACATAATGAAACCAAACTCAGAGATACAGAGAATAAATACGTGGTTAGCAGAGGTGAGGGAGGTAAGGGTGTGAAATAGGTGAAGGGTATTAAGTGGTACATACCTCCAGTTATAAAATAAGTAAGCCTTGGGGTTGTAATATACAGCATATGGTATATGGTCAATAATATTTTAATAACTTTGTATGAGGATAGATTGTCACTAGACTTATTGTGGTGATCATTTCATAATATATGCAAATGTCAAATCACTATGTAATATACCTGAAACTAATGTAATATTGTACTTTAAGTTATCATAGTCCAAATTCAAATATTATCCTACTCTACATAGAGAGTAATAACTTGTATTATATTTCTAATTTCTCCCTCCATCCTTTATGCTATTGTTTTCATATTCTCATTTTATATATGCTATAAACATATATACAATACATTTCTACTGTATTACTTTGGACAGTATTTTAACAATTAAAATAGGAAAATTAAGTTTGTCTTTTTCTATTTTATTGCCGCACCATTCACTTCTCTTTTATAGACCCAACTTTCAGTCTGATACCATATTCTCTCTACCAGAAGAGTTTTTGTTACCATTTATTTTCTAGTAGGTCTGCTGGCATGGATTCTCTAGGTTTTTGTTTGAGACTTTCTTTATTTTACTTTCATATTTGAAAGAGTCACTAGTTATATTATTGTAAATAGAGGTTTATTTTTTTTCCTTTAAGCACTTTTAAGATGTCATCCCTTTGTTTTTGACTTGTGTGATTCCCAAGATGTCTGCAATAATTCTTCATTTTATCTCAGTGTCTTCATGCTTTTTTCCTTTTTTTTTCCAAAAGTTTCAATATAATATGTCTAGGTCTGGACATATTGTCTCTTTATTTCTTTGTATTTTTCCTTCTTCGTATTCTTTGAGCGTTTTGAATCTGTGTTTTTATGTCTGTCATTTGTCTGTAGCTCTGCTGATATAGGAGAGAGCTGACATTCCAGTTGTTGGAGTAGCTGACTAAAGTAAGAATTCAAAATGTAAGTAACCAAGCCTCTAATCATTTACCTTGTGCCTTTTTCCCCAATGGAATAGTATGCCAGTTGAGGGCCAGGTGGATCAGCCCAGACACGGGGATCTTCTCCCTGTTGGGGGAGCCCTGAAAAAATGAATCCTGCAGTTTTATGTACCCAGGAATCAGGGAGAAGAAGAGAGGATGAGCTACGAGTGGAAAAGTACTGAGTACTGAGTCAGAGTGGAGACAAATGTCTTCAAGTTTTATTGATTAGACCTTCAAATGTAGGTGCCTTGGCTACAAATGCAGATGTGTGTAAGAGCATGGCCAGTCACAGGGGCCTGAGTGAGTCCTGACTGCAAATCCCTTGGAGACTACAATGCATTGGCTGTTCATCAAGTCTGATGTGGGGAGAGCAGCTTTACCCTGTGAGGCCTGTTGGATAAAGCCTTTGCAATAATCTATGGTCAGGCCTGAAAAATTACACATAAGTTTTTGGACAGGAGCTGGACTCCTCAAGAATAATTTTAGAAAATTCTCAGCCATTACTTTCCCAAATATTTCTTCTGGCCTTTTCTCTCTTTCTGCTCCTGGGATTACAATCACACATATGTTAGGACACTTGATATAGTTCCACAGCTGTTCATGTCCTGCTTTTGCTCCCCATTCTGACATTTTTCTTTGTGTTTCAGCTTGGGTAATTCCTATTGAATAATCATTAAGTTCACTGATTCTTTCCTTGGCTGTATTGATTATACTGATGAACTTATTGAAGGCTTTCTTTCTATTATGTGTTTTTAATTTCTTCAGTTTTTCTTTGATTATTTTATAATTTCCATTTCTCTGCTGAAATTACCCATCTGATCATGCATGTTATCCTCCTATTCCATTAGAGTTCTTAGAGCTTTGAATACATTAATCATAGTTATCTTAAATTCACCATTAGGTAGTCAGATAGTTGTAACATCTCTCTCACATCTGAGTCTGGTTATCATGATGTCACGTTCTTTTGGGAGTGTTTTTGTTTGTTTCATTTTTTTTTTCTTTGTCTTTTTGAGTGCCTTATAATTTTTTTTTGAAAACTGGACATTTTATGTAGAGCAGTAGACACTGAGGTCATAGTTTTATGCCTCAGAATAGTCACAGCTTTCCTTCTGCTAGGCTTTTGGTTCAGTTTTATTAATGTAGCTCAGGAGTTGGGCTGCATTTGAGATTTGTTCTTGCCATGATTTCCATCAATGCAACATAGTCTTCTAACTTACAGAGACCTTTATCTAGGGTGGCTGGTGCTTTATCAGAGCAAAATTCATTTGATTCTGAATTTTAGGTTCCCCTTTGTTCTGTGACTCAGAGACAGTATTTTTGTATGCTATTCTTCTCCTGTCCTCCTAGTAGTATGGTTTGTCATTGTAATTCAAACCATCTGGGTTGGTGATGGTGTGGAGGGAAATAGTCTCTGTTCTTGAGTTTAAGATTCAGTCTCAGGAATGCACCATGTCCATGACTCCAGGGGATATAGCTTTATAATTCTTTTCCTTCCCTGCCTGAAATTTTGGGCTCAGGGCTTAATTTTACTCCTTCCTCCAGAAGGTAGCTTTATCCTTCCCTCCTCATTGCTTTCCCTCACCTGAAATGAATGTTCACCAACTAAAGCCAAGAGAATTACTCTTCCTTTGCAACACACTGCTTTGTGATGGAGTTAAAGGGAAGGATCCAGTAGGAGTTACTTGCCCCTACCTTATGGCTGCTGGTCCCCTCCTCCAGGTATGCACCACAATGGCACAGCTCTGGACTCTTTCAAATCTTTTTGGTGGGCTCCCAGAAGGTTTGTGGAGAAAGAACTGACAAGAGGGTACAAACTCTCCCCAATTTCTGCAGCCCCCCAAGGGTTTCACAGTTTCAACAACTTCTTACTGGTGTGTGATTGTCTTTACCTCAGTTGGGTGACTTTCAGCACCTCCTCCTGTAGACAGTATCTCTTCTTAAATTTTGGGTCAGTTTATTCTGTAACTACAGCTTTCTGATTAGATCAAAAAAGTCATTAATTTGAAGTTAGTTCAACTCTTTTTCATTTAAGAGTGGGAGTTCCTCCTGGTTTTCTACATTCTGGAGAGGAAACTATAAGTTCAATAGTTAATTTTAGTTCAATAAATATTTATTTTGTTCCAGTGAGTGCATAGTAATATATGTTATATATACTTCAGATGGAATTTCAATGAAGGTTCTGGAGGTACTCACTAAAATCTTTCATAAAATGGTCGTCACTTATCTTCCTTTTTGGAAAGAGCAATTCTTAAAGTGTCATTTGAATGATGACTTAATAATTGGCAAGTTATATAATTAAGAATTAAGAATTTAAAGTATCTAAAATTCAAAGCTAATCCAAATCACTTATTGATAGAAATTTAGAAAACATCAGTGATTTTCTATGAACAACTGAATTGGCTATATCTGCATTCTGGGGCTACTGTGAAGTAATTTGCAAAATGTTCATTTGATCCAGAATATGATCAATGTTAATTACTTAGAAATAGCCATATTAATTTGATCAATAATAACATTCTAATTTTGAGATTCCCCTCCCTTTAATGAATATAACTCTTATTGTCATTAGTAAATGAAACCCTGGTTATACAAATTGCAGGATAATGATATTTTACTCAAAAAAGATTCAAATGCCTTAACCCCAATATCAACTAAAATTAACCTATGTCAGGTGAAAGTATGTGTCACAGAGAATTTCTTTCAGAAAGCTATATACAAATTGGAGAGCATTATCCTGGAAGCTATCTTCCCTATTCTCAATTATTTTAATATATTTTACCTAATTTCAAAGAACTCCTTTAAAAACAGTAAACACGTATACTTCTATTCTTTTAATAATCGATATTTTGTATTACATCTCAATTTACAGCACTGCTTTTGCATTGACTATTAAAAAATTCTGCAATTTATTCTTTTGTAGAAATTAAGCCTCTGTTAACTTCAACCTGCAATTTTAGGCCATGTGACTAGAAAGGTGAATAATACATCATTTCTGAGATCAAGGAACTAATTAATAGGAGAAATATGGGGGATAAAATAGGATTCGGTGGATTAATGCTATAATAGAAGTATGGTTTATATAACTTAGATTTGTCTAAAAAGGATTATTTACCTCTGCCCTATAATGGCTAGAGAAAGACCCTGCTGGAGAGGTGAAAGAATAAGAATGTACAATGCCCAAAGGTTTTATAGTAAATTTCCGAGGATAAAGGAGGCATATGCCCCCTTGATTTGGGGGACATAAATTGATATCAGTGTTTGGGATAATACAGGCCACTGCTTTAAAGCAAATAGCAATCCAATCACATGAAATGTTCAAGAACGTTTTCCATATGCAACATGGAAACAGTGCCAAGAAGTGAGTTATGTTCTTAACATCAAAGATGTGGGTTTGGGCTTCCCTGGTGGCGCAGTGGTTAAGAGTCCGCCTGCCGATGCAGGGGACGCAGGTTCGTGCCCTGGTCTGGGAAGATCTCACATGCCGCGGAGCGGCTGGGGTCATGAGCCATGGCCGCTGAGCCTGTGCTCCGCAACGGGAGAGGCCACAACAGTGAGAGGCCCGCGTACCGCAAAAAAAAAAAAAAAAAAAAGATAGGGGTTATTCCTGAAATTGCTTTATTTTCCTTCGCAATTATATTCATCAAGCTGAAAATACATATAATTATTGAATGTTTGTTAAGTGCTTGATTAGCACTGCTATGGAGGCAGAATCATGAGTCCAACAAAGATTGCTAAATCCTAATCCTGGAAACTTTGTATATGTTAAGTTACATGGCAAAGGAGAATTAAGTTAGCAGATGAAAATAAGATTCTAATGACATGACTTTAAAATAGGGTGATTATCCTGGATTATCCAGGTAGGACTAATGTAAACACAAGGGCCCTTATTGAGAAAGTAAGACAGAGGAATCAAGTAAGACAAAGAAATGTGATTATGCAAATAAGTTCAGGGTGATACAATTGCTGGCTTTTGAAGATGGAGGATGAAGGTCATCAGCCAAGGAATGAGGTTCAGCTTGTAGATGTATAAAAGGCAAAGAAACAGATTCCCCTCAGCCACCAGAAAGGAATGCATCCCTGCTGACACCTTGATTTTAGCACGATGAGATCCATCTCAGATTTCTGAACTACAAATAATAAATTTGTGTTGTTTTAAGTTTCTGAGTTTATGGTCATTAGTTTTCTAATACAAAATCTATACAGCTAATTTTGAAAACTAATACACTGCTCAACATATTTAATAAAGTACCATAATCCTATTTAATAACAGATTCTCTTGGTGGGAGATAATGTCAGGGAAAAATTCCCTTAGTATGGGACAACCTCATGGGAATAGAAACCAATAAAAGCTACATAACTGAGAGGCAAGTTGATTGACTAATGTGTAGACAGAATTGCCTAATGTCCAGAATTGTCTAATATCCTTGGTAGTATTTAATTAATCATGGAATTCTTGGGGTGGAAATTAATAAATATCTCTTAACTTCACCTCCAAAGAACAATACTTACATTATTTCTCATACTTACATTTTTTCTCACCTCAGAACCCCAAGAACAAAGTTGAGCCATAATGCTCTTAAAGAGATATTCTCTAATATTTATTATGAATCCTTCATTTAACACTCTCCAAAGAGATTTGTGACCAATTACCAGAGCAACTGTGCACTGGGAAAAGAAAGCTACCTAGATCTCGCAGGAGTTATTCAACAATGGCTGCAAGTTATAATTCCTTTGTGAAGACAGTATTTTTACAGTGCCTCACCATTCAGAGTATCGGTTTTAAGGATCAGCTGGTACCGTTTTAATCCAAATCTGCTTGACTATAGACCCTAAATTATCTATCTGCTGTTTCTCCTGTTTCCCAGTATACAGTCGGAATTGAGAGAAACTTTACATTTTCCCCTTGAGTAATTGATACTGTGATAAAAAGCATCAAATGGAAGTCCCTGGAGCTTGGTTACCAAAGTAATAAATGAAAAGAAGTGCTGTATTCCTCAGGATATTTGAGATATTAACCTCATCACAAAAGCCTTGAAAAATGTCGGAGTAATCCCACCTTAACTCTATAGCTGGATGCTGCCATAGACAGATGGATTCAGCAGGAAACCTGTCATGCACTGAACCAAATATAATCTCTTTATAGGAATAAATAAGTACATTTAGCCCTTACCACTTTTTGTGAACTTATTTTTCTGCCAGATTCTGCTCATCTCCATATACGTAAACAGAAACACAAATAATCAACTCTGTCATTTGGCCCTAAGTTTTCAGTGGATCCAATACTGCTTGAAATGTCTACAGTAGATTCACATTATTTCTGGAAGTTGTGCCAGTCCCCAGTGGGAGAGTCGCAGCAGTGGTGGTTAGGAATTCTTGAACATTCCAGTGCCCTCTTCAGGAAGTAAAATTTTACTTTGAGAAGAAGCTCCAGATATGCTGCTTGGCACTGATAGAGATGGAATACCTGACCATAAGACACTAGTTGACAGTGAAACCTATGCTGTCCTTCCTTAACTTATCCCTAGCCACATATTAAAGCAGGTCCATCAAAAATTTACCATCTAATAGAAGTGATATCTCTGAGCCCAAGTTTAGGCATATGGTGAAAGCCAATGTAAGTTAAGCTGCATAAACATGTCATCCACCTTCCTAGTATATCTCCTGCTGCTGCATTAATATCCCTCTCTCAAACTACATGGCCTCATGAGTATTTATTATAAGTTGCCTGAGAAGAATGGATGTGGATTCTAGGTGCCTCTGAGCCCTTTGCTGTTGCTGGGCAGAATCAGAATGCTTGAGCATAATAGTGCCAGTAAGAGGAGACATGGAAAGACAGCAATCATCCAGCATTCTCCCCCAAACAACCACGTTGACATCTACCTCTAGAAATACGTATTTAGAAAATTAGGGCTTGTGGATGTGGGGAGTGAAGAGAATTGGCTTTCTAAGTCCATTGCAAAGTAATTTTCTTAGATGAAGGAGTTATACTGAAGCAAGACAGGATGCTTCTGTTTGCAAGGAATGTTCAGTGGGGCTTGCTGTTTCTATGCTATGAGTTTTCTGTGTTTTTTTAATCTATCTATTTATTGCAGGTTTTGGATCCCTATTTTTCTTACTCTGTTCCCCAAATTTTATGTAAGAAACCTATAAAAAATATGAAGTCAATGATATTTTAATTCAGGGATCAACATAGAGAACTTTGGGTTTGGCTGTCAACTATGTCAGCCCTGCAACTACTAGAAATAAAAATTATTTTACCACATGTTTAGAAATCCTTGTATATCAGACCATGCTTTGAGACAAAAAATTGTGATTTGAACTTGTCACACTATTTTAAAGGACTGTCCAGGAGTCTTAGAGTCTTTGTCACATGACAAAATACATAATTGGCCATAAAAGAAGAAACAAAACATTACATACTTCACAAAACATAAAATATGAATGCCAATAAACGTGAAAATTGTTAATTTTGTTAGTAATGAGGAAAATCCAAATTAAAACTACAAAACGTGTTAAATGTCTGACAACATTAAGTGTTGTAAGAATGTGGAGTGTGGGATCCAGCTTCCAAGATGGCACCCAACAAGCTCTACTTCCTGATATTAACACCTTTTGTAAAGCCCTCCAACCTGAACCAAGGCTGCCCTGTGTGACCAATATAATTAGGCAGAAGTAATGTGTGTCTTTTGAGACTAGGTTACAAAGGGTATCGGAGTTTCTGTCTTGCTCGCTTGGACCATTCATTCTGGGGAAAACCAGCCACCATGCCATTCGCAGGACATTAAAAGCAGCCTTGGGCTTCCCTGGTGGCACAGTGGTTGAGAGTCCGCCTGCCGATGCAGGGGGCACGGGTTCGTGCCCCGGTCCGGTAAGAGCCCACATGCCGCTGGGAGGCTGGGCCTGTGAGCCATGACCGCTGGGCCTGCGCGTCTGGAGCCTGTGCTGCGCAACGGGAGAGGCCACAACAGTGAGAGGCCCGAGAACCGCAAAAAAAAAAAAAAAACAGCCTTGTGAAGAGGCCCACGTGGAAGTGAAGCACCCGACTATCAGCCGGCACCTGAATTTGCCTCCCACCGGAATGAACCACTTGTGAAGTGAATCTTCTTACCCCCGGCAAGCTTTTATGAGACTACAGTTCCAGATGGCATTTGATTTGACCTAACGTAAGACTCTGAGCCAGAACTGCCCAACTGAACAGCTCTTTAATTCCTGAGGCACAGAAAATGTGAGAGATGATAAATCACTATTGTGATTTTAAGTCCAGTTTTAGAGAAGTGTATGTGTAGCAATCAGTAACTAATAGGTGGAACAATCACAGTGTTCATATATCTACTTTGAAAGTGTAAATTGGTACAGATACTTTTGAAAAAACGAGTATTATCTAATAAATTTGAAAATGTGCATACCACAGTGCTTAGAGAACCCATTCATTCTCATATACAGCAGTGTCATGTGACAACTAATCCATAGCAGCCTTATCCATGACAGCAAACAAAACTGGACACAACCCAAACATCTAATATTTAGATAAATTCATAAATAAATGGAATATAATCATAAAATACTTTATAGCAATGAAAATAAGCAAAGTGCAACTGAGATGAAATTTCTAGTCCTGAGATAATTTCAAAATAGTGTGATACAATCTGATTCTATTTATATAAATTTCAGAAATGGAAAATAAACCATATTGTTTAGAGATGCATGCATAAGTAGCAAAAATATAAAGGAAAGCAAGAAAATGATTATTTAAGAAGGCATAATAGATAATAACTGACTATTTTTCATGGAATTTTTTAAGGAAAAGGGAGGAGTTTGCCGTTGAGACTGTGCATGGTGGGAGTAGGGGACCATTTTTCTGGGGCTGGAGACTTGGTTTGTTTACATAGTTACATGGGTGTTTGCTTTATAATTATTTGTTAAACTAGATGTATACAATGCATGCATTTTTGTATATTTTATTTTATAATATAAATATATTTAATAAATGCTATATAGTACTTATTATGTATTAGATAATGTTCTAAAAACTTTACAAATATTCACCTTTAATTTTCACAGTAACAGTATAAAGTAAGTACTTTTATTAACTCCATTTTATAAATTAGGAAATTGAGACACAAAGGACTTTAGTAAGCTGTCCAGAGTCATACATACCACCTGTAAGTGGCAGAATGAAGACTCAGACTCAGGCACTTCAGCTCTCGAGCTGTGTGCTTAGGTACTAGATTATTTTTTGCTTGTCTTGTTTTTAGTTTTCTTGTTTCATTGGTTGCTTTTCGTTGATTGGTTTGGTCTGGTTTAAACAGAGAAGAAAGAAGAGGGATATTCCCGTCTTTGTGTGAAAACTTAACTGTGTCATTTAATCCTTCTGTGTTTCTGAGGCAAAATGAGGGGTTTGGACTAAATAAATAATTGTGAAACAAGCCTGAGGGTTGTGGGTAGGCTGGTAGGAAGACAAAGAAAGATGTAAATGGGTGGGAGAACACATTTTTAAGAGCAGTGCCACTTCTATCTCTTTTGTATGTGGTGCTCCTGTGTAAAATAATGCATATGTAAAGTTATGTTAAAGCTTTAAAATATTAGAAAATGGAGGCATTCCTGAGCTCCTCCTAAATCTGACACATAATGACAGAGATCACCATTTCATTCCTGCCTAGAGACCTTCCCTAAAACATCCATCCACATTTTTTTTTTACCACTAAGCATCTTCAGGTTCTGATGATAACTGATACAACTGGTATTTTAATCCCAATAAGGCACATCTAGATGCTGACCTTTGTCCGTAAAATTTGAGGGCATTTATCCTAAAAGGGGCAAGGTCTTCATCTTACCACAGAGTGATCTTTGTGCTAAGATGAGATGAGATACAGAATGTCAGTATATATCTCAAAGAGTTTCAGACCTTTGGAAAGCCACAAGAAATAATAGCAGATATGGGAATACAAATATAAATAGAGATTTCTTTATTTGGGGAAAACAATGCCTTTTTGTTTAGAAGTAACATTTTAATTTGTGGACAGTTCCAGGGTAAGTAAAATTATAACTTCGAACAACTCACAAGCTTAATACAAACCAAGCACACTGAGTGATTCATGTTTCACTTAGATTTAATTATAAAATACTTAAGAAACCTTCAATCCCTATCACCCAGAAACAAAGAATGCACAAATGAAACAGGATTCAAGTGAAAATCCCTGACAGCCGAGAAAAAAACATTTCCTAGTACAAATGGAAAAATGATACATGAATAAAGTCACTTTTGTGGTTCAGAAATATAGAGATATAGAATCAAGAGACATTCCAAGGATTGATAGTCAAAAAAAAATATTGCAACTATCATAAACCCTTCTTATTGCCAAATTTAAACAGTTCTTTCTTCCGCTGAAATTGTTCTAATCTAACTAGAGACAGACTGGGAGGCTCAAGCAAAAGAAAGGAGCAAATGAAAATTTTTATATGAAATAAGGAAATAAACAATTTAGTTCTTTTGGCAACATGTCTGCTTTCTGCATAAATGAGAACTATTCCTATTTTAATAGAGGCTATTCTTATAGAAAAAAGTCCAAGAATTCCTATGTTGAAAAGTGCCTCTCAGTCTCTTTTCATTGTAAACAGATCTACTTAGTTTGTATTTGGACAGCCCCACCCCACCTGTCCCCTCAGATGCACAAATTTGTCAGGAGAACAAAAGTAGGCTTCCAGTTGGCTTCAACAAAGCTGTGAGGAAACTTCATCATAATATGCCTTTCTAATAAAATGAAGAACATACGATTTTAGAAGAAGGGAATTATTCACACTTGTCTGCCCCAGAATTTATACAGATATGGGCATATCTTGTTTTCTACTGAAATAATTTGAGATTATTTATTTCTATAAATCTGTAGGCTGTAGATAGTAATGATGGATTAGATATGGACTGGAGTGTATATCATTTGAAATCAATAACAGTTTTCTCAATGATGGTAGAAATAGCCATTAAAGTTATTGACCTGCATCTTTTGAAATATTTCTCCAAGGAAAGGGTGACTGATAATATTGCTATTGTGTAAATCTGTGGGAAATTATTGTGAATTTATAAAACTGGTGAGTCTGTAAATCACTGTGTAGTGGGGTCACTCTGGATAAATTGTCTGCAAAATACTAAAAGAAAATAGACCTTAGTATCAGAATTGTTGCAAATGAAGTGCAGTGGATTTCTGAATTTCACAGATAAAAATAACTGGAAGGTTTATATCTTATAGTTAATCAGTGGTTTTAAACATTTTAATGTATCCATTAAAAATATCATTGATTTTTCTATTTTGAATCAAACAGCTTTTATTTATTTATTTATTTATTTGGTTTCCAGCTAGGTTTTATTTTAGTGTTCAATATTATCAGCCATGATACAGGAATAATTCAGGCAAATATATCACATTAAATACATCAGGGAAAAAACCCACTGTGTCAAGCACGTCTTGCACTCCAGCAAATGAACATAAAAACAGAGAACAAAGTCAGCAGCATTAAATTAAAGTGCTTTTTGCCACAGTTCTTTCAGAGTCTCGCCCTCAGTGGTGTAATTTCAATTTTACATATTGTATAAGAAGCTCAAAATCTCATTCATTGCCCAGGGGCTACATTCAAAAAAAATTCATGTTTAGTTATTCTAAATAATTACCCTCCCCAAATGCGTCTCCATCCCACCCTCCTTATCCCACCCCTCTAGGTGGACACAAAGCACCGAGCTAATATCCTTGTGCTATGCAGCTGCTTCCCACTAGCTATCTATTTTACGTTTGGTACTGTATATATGTCCATGCCACTCTCTCACTTTGTCCCAGCTTACCCTTCCCCCTCCCCATGTCCTCAAGCCCATTTGCTACATCTGCATCTTTATTCCTGTCCTGCCCCTAGGTTCTTCAGAACCAGTTTTGTTTTGTTTTAAGATTCCATATACATGTGTTAGCATACGGTATTTGTTTTTCTCTTTCTGACTTACTTCACTCTCTATGACAAACTCTAAGTCCATCCACCTCATTACAAATAACTCAATTTTGTTTCTTTTTCTGGCTGAGTAATATTCCATCATATATATGTGCCACATCTTCTTTATCCATTCATGTGTCGATGGACACTTAGGTTGCTTCCATGTCCTGGCTGTTGTAAATAGAGCTGCAATGAACATTGTGGTACATGACTCTTTTTGAATTATGGTTTTCTCAGGGTATATGCCCAGTAGTGGGATTGCTGGGTCGTATGGTAGTTCTATTTTTAGTTTTTTAAGGAACCTCCATACTGTTCTCCATAGTGGCTGTACCAATTCACATTCCCACCAGCAGTGCAAGAGGGCTCCCTTTTCTCCTCACCCTCTCCAGCATTTATTGTTTGTAGATTTTTTGATGATGGCCATTCAGCTTTTACTTTAACAACAACAGCAACAACAAAGTCTCTTTGTCTTAGGTAAGAGAAGTATGTGCATGCATAATAACATTTTCATCTAGAATACTAAATTCAAAGAACTGATTATAGAATTCATTAATTGATTTAACATGTTCCTTTGCTTTACAGATGTTTATTTTGCATCTGCATGGTTTGAGCACTTGACATAAGATGGTAAACAGAGTATTTGAAAATATTAATCATTGCTCATGCCATTACCTGCTATATGCATTCTTCTGAGTTTTAAAAGTCTTAGATTTTTCCCTATGAGTCATAGACTGGGGAAATGAAACAGGATAGATTATTGTGTACAACTTTCTTATCATAAACACTGGTAGAGGAATATAATAGCTATGTTTTTAAGATATAGAAATCATCAGCTGATTAATGACAGTTTTAGGAAAATAAAACAAGTCTTTAATAATAATAATAATGATAACTTATTATTATTTGTATAATTAAAGCCTGTGGTCTTCAGAGTACCAGTGTGATCCTTCCTTTCCATGGAGTTGCAGAGGTGGTGTGAAAGAAATCAAAGTTTATTCTGAGCATCAAGACTTAAGAATTAATTTACCAGAAACCTCTTGACAGCACTATATAAGAACACATGTGGCATTTGTTTTTTTTTGTTTGTTAGTTTTTTACTTAACACATCATTCATTCATTCTTCCATTTATTTACCCAACCAAAAGTATAATCAAGCATCCACTATATACCTGTATCATGCTAGGTACTGGGGTAATATCCTTTGTCAGATACTATTCTTGTTTCTACAAAGTTTATGAACTAGTGAGAGAAATCAACATTTGACACATAATTAAACAGAGAGCTACTGTGTAGTACAGGGGGGTCATAAACTGAGTAATTAGGGAAGGCGTCTCCAAAGTAATAATACTTAAGATGACATCTGAACAATATGTAGGAAGCAGCCAGTGAAAGAAGGAAGTTGTGAAAGAAGAGGAAGCGTTTTAGACTGAGAACATATCTCAGGCAACTTTCCTGCGGTGGGGTGAAAAACAACAGTTATGAGACAGAAGAGTGTCTGAGAGGAGAGAATTGAAAGCAAGGGTGGCAGTAGAGAAGGCCTTGGAGGTAAATTGGGGATAATCTATGCAGAGTCTTATAGGAATATTAAGGATTTTTCTCTTTTCTTTAAGTAATGAGAAGCCAACAAAACTTTTGAAATAAGATCTTGACATGTTCCAATTTGCATTTTAATAAGATCGTTGGGATTGCTTTGTAATAAATGGAGAGGGAATAGAAGTGAACCCAAAAGACATAAATGATCTGGCCCCTATATCAACTCTGAACTCATCCCAACTCTCCTCCTAGATCACCCCATACTAGCCACTCAGGCCTCCAGACATTCCTCAAGCTTTCCTAGCCCTTTCCCACCTGAAGGCTTTGCGGTGGCCTTTCTCTCTTCCTAAAATACTTCTCCTTAGATTAACTACTTGTCTTGATTCTTCAACTCTTTTTGGCTTGTTACCTTATTAGAGAGGCTCTTTCTTACCTCATCTCTAAAATAACAACCCAGCTTTCATCATCCCAGTATTACTTATCTTCATTAACCTGCTTTATCTTTCTCTGTAGTACTTGTCACCATCATGCATGCTACCTGTTCATGCATCTTTTATTGTACAAAATACTGAGCTTTACCAGGCAGGATCTTCATCTGCACTATCCCACTGTTGTACTCCTGGCACTGAAGGATTATGCGTGGTACACAGTAGGTGTTCAATAAATAATTTCTCAGTGAATGAATGAATGAATACTAAGGAATCTCTTTTAGGCACTTGGAACTCAATGATAAAGAATACAGTCACTGCCATCAAGACCTTTATATTTCATTAAATGGAGACAGAGAAGTAAACATGCACTAGATGTAATGCTCAATTACTACATATACATATATTAGAATGTCTCGCATAGCCAAAATTTCCCCACTACAGGCCCTTAATTCTACACTGCTTAATGACTCATTTCAATGTCTAATTCAGTCATTTATTAATTCAGACAATATGTATTTACTGAATTCTTATATGCTTAAAATTCAGCAGACATAAATATGTTTCCAGCTCTTGAGGTAAATGATATTAGGTGGTAAAAATATTCATAATATTCACGTAAAAAATTTTAATAGCTTATGATAAGAGTTAAAGATACATATACCTATATATATATATATAGGTATATGTATATGACGTTCTGTGATAGAACAGGGGAGTAAAATAATTGTCTGAAAAATTTAGGGGAAATTCCCTGGAATAGTGCTTTTAAAAGTCCTAACAGAAGAGTAAGATTCTATTAGGAGAAAATGAGAAATACATTCCAGTTGGGAAAAAGAAGTAGAACCCATGCAAAAATAAAAGTAGAAAGGATTAGGCCTAAAAGAAAGATTTACAGCAATTTGTGGGTCAGTTGTAGGAATTAATAAAGTTAAGTTAGAGTTGAATAATAAAGAGCTCTGTATGTCAAGCAATAATTTGAACTTTTGCCTGTTTTTAAGTAGGCATCACAGAAATACTGCATTTGCTCTGACAGCATGAACAGATTTACATTTTAAGAAGCTAAATCTGGTGACACATTGAATTTAGGTTAATAGAGTTAAGGAACAAAGCCTGGAAGAAGAACAGTTCTTTAGATAAAAGATTATGAAGGTTTATGCCTGTTGTTGTAAGGGTGAAAAGAAAGATGTGAAATAAGATATATTGCAAATGTAACTAAATAATATGGTGATGTGATTGGAATGAAGAGAGAAAGTCAAAGAGCATCTAGTTTTCCCCCAGATGACTAGGGAGATGGTGGTTGTCTAGTAGATCTGAAAAATGAGGACTGAGGGATCAGTTCAGCTAAAAGAAGATGAGTTCTGGTTTGGACAGGTTACTTTTGTCATACCTGTAGGACTCCTAGGTGGCAAAATATTGAGAATACAAACCTTGATAAAAGGAAAAAACTATCAATATGTATGTTTTAAGATCATTGGCATGTTTATGACGTATAATATGATATAATATACGATTTCATCAAGGGAAAGTAAATAATTGAAGAGATGAAATCAGTTTGGAAACCTGAGGAACATCAGAAGCTGATGGTTAAAAAGAATGTTTATTCATAATTGCTAAAACCTTGAAGCAAGGTGTTCTTCAATAAGTGAATGGGCAAACAAACTGTGGTACATTCTCACCATGGGATATTATTCAGAGATTTAAAAAATGAACTATTAAGTCATGAAGAAGACATGGAGGAAACTTTAATACATTTTACTCAGTGAAAGAAGTCAATCTGAAAAGACTAAATATTGTATGATTCCAACAATATGACATTCTGGAAAAGGCAAAACTATGGAAACCATAAAAGATCAGTGGTTTATAGGAGTTAGTGGAGAGGGAGGGCATGAATAGGTGGAGCACAGGGGATTTTTTTTAGAGCAGCAAAACTATTCTGTATGATACTGTAATGGTGGATACATATCATTATACATTTGTTAAAACCTATAGAATGTACAATACAAAGAATGACCCTTAATGTAAACTATGGACTTTTAATTAATAATAAAGCATTGACATTGGCTCATCAATTGTAACAAATGTACCACAGTAATGCAAAATGGTAATAAGAGGGGAACCTGGGGGTGGGGAACTCTGTATTTCCCACTCAGCTTTTCTGTAAACCTATTCTAAAGAATAAAACCTTTTAATTTTAAAAAGTTAAGTACACCAAATGCTGGCAAAGAGGGAGAACAACTGGGGAGAAAAAAGAAAAAATAGAAAGAGCCAAAAAATGAGACATAAAAAGGTATGATCGAATGAATACTGGGAGAATGAAAACTCACGTGGAAAACAAATGCCATGCTTATGTCAAATAGAATAAAAACTGAAGAAGTGAACTTCATTTTTTGAGTTCATTGATAACCTTAAGAATAGATTTCATAGGGAGAGGATTAAAAACTAGAATTCTGTTGGCTAGAGACTGAATTGGAACTAGTACCTAGAGATTTAATTTCTTTGCTGCAGTTTCTTTTACTTCAACTTCCTCACTGTAGACAGTGCAGACCTTCTAAAGTACATCTTCTAGCCATTTCGATGTTCATGGGCCATCAGTGATTATTCACTATCTATATGATGAAGCCCAGCATTTTTAAATGTATGCTGTGCATGCCTTAAATATATATTTAAATCTTCCTCCCTTCCAGACTTGCATAATATGGAAACAATGCTCAGTTTTAATAAATGAGTGAGAGAAGAGATATATTTTAATTGAAGTTCTTCTTTTATATATAGACTCAGAATAGTACTATCTTTAAAATTTTGGACC
Organism: Pseudorca crassidens; assembly: GCF_039906515.1. Lineage (NCBI taxonomy): Eukaryota > Metazoa > Chordata > Mammalia > Artiodactyla > Delphinidae > Pseudorca > Pseudorca crassidens. Next base: position 92,396,988 of record NC_090297.1, read on the forward strand.
AATTCCAATGCCTTGAGAAACAAGTAGATTAGAATACATATTGAAATGGTCAGCAATGGCAGTGATGTATTTTGCTTGCTCCTATCAGGAAAAGCAGGGCCTTGATGTAAGTATCATGAGAGAATAAATGAAAAGCTTTTTAAGATTCCAAATAACTATTTGTGACTTGGCATTTGAAGGAGGTTATTTCCATCGTGCCTAGGTACTGAAAACTAAACCTGTCAGGAACTGAGGAAATGCCAAAGTAAATCGGGTAGTTTCCCTGGGTGATCCAGAGCTTAAACTGATGAAATGTTAGCAAGATCTATAGGTGTGAAGCAAACCTGAGGCTTGGCATTGTTGCACGTTTTGGCTGCAGGGGAACTTTTCTGTTTAGAGAGCAGCAGTTCCTGATAGAGCCCGACTTGCTCCTTTCACCTGGGGACTGTGGAGGTGAGTCACAGCCCTGCGTCTCCCAGGGCAATATCTACCACTGATGACGCCACTGTCTCCCTGAGCTGGACACCAGAGACTTTCAGGTGGCCTTACATACTCATGTTCTGATCCACTTTGTGATGAGCTCATAATTAAACTCCCTAGGAGAAATCAAATTGAGTTTAATTTCAAGTCTTTGAAAGCAGCTCTAATTCTGTCTACAATCCCCTAAAACCACATGAAAAGAAATGTGATGGTAAGGGGGCTTTTACCTTGCTTTCAACTTAAGTGAATAGCCTCACAATTTTAAAATAATTTAAATGACTCTCATTTATTTAATTGAATGAGTATCAGTATCGCTTTTAGATTTAATTTTTTTGGAGAAAAATTTTCTCATGACTATTGTCTTAGCTGAACTTGGAACACTTAGAGTTTACACTGTCAAAGAATGTATACAACTTAATAGTCACACTTACTTTAAATAGACAGATTCCCCCAACAATACAGAGTAAGCAAGCAAAGGATGCATAGTTTTGTTAATAATAGTCCAAATTTTGTTTCAGCTGTTTAGTTCATCTACATCAAACAGCTCTCAATCTAGAATACAAAGCTGCATTCTTAACTGAATACTATATCTCAGCACATCTGGAAACATATATTTGATCTAAGGAAGTTGGTATTCTCCAGAGAAGCATCTTGTACCCAATGGTTACAGAGGTATACATCTTCTACATTCTTCAAATTTACTGAACAATATTTACCATGTTATTTACAAAATCAGAGGCAACATACACATCAGATATGGACATCTCACCTTATTTTGAAGAAATAATCTTCAAAAGTATCTTTATTATTAAAATATATTCTTTATTTGGTCATCACACTGGATTTTAAAGCAACTTAAGACTGGTTATTAAAGACATAGATTCACAGAATTTACACAAGAAGCAACTGAATTCAATATTGATTTCCTTAATTTCCTCATTTGATTTAATGTATTTATAAACAGATAATTGAATAAAACTCTTTCTGTCTGTTCCCCTGCCCTAACCGCTACTTTGGCAATAATGAGGCCAGAAAAAAGTGACTATTAGAAATTCTATGCATGGTGACCTAGGATGTAAGGTAAATTCTGCAATGCAGGAAAATCAACCCTTATCAAGTAAATAATATTTCCCACAATTTGAATCTTTGTGAAAAATATTAACAATGAAAAGTCACTGTCTAGCCAACACTATAGGGGCTTAAAATTTTATTTACTTAGCATTGCTACAGGTTTTTGCTTTAAACTTTCTTCCAGTTATTTGGTACAAATCTTTTTGGTATTTTTTAACATTTTTATTGGAGTATAATTGCTTTACAGTGGTGTGTTACTTTCTGCTTTATAACAAAGTGAATCAGCTATACATATATCCCTATATCTCCTCCCTCTTGTGTCTCCCTCCCACTCTCCCTATCCCACCCCTCTAGGTGGTCACAAAGCACTGAGCTGATCTCCCTGTGCTATGCGGCTGCTTCCCACTAACTATCTATTTTACATTTGGTAATATATATAAGTCCATGCCAATCTCTTACTTCATCCCAGCTTACCCTTCCCCCTCCCCATGTCCTCAAGTCCATTCTCTATGTCTGTGTCTTTATTCCTGTCCTGCCCCTAGGTTCTTCAGAACCACTTTTTTTCTTTTTTAGATTCCATATATATGTGTTAGTATACAGTATTTGTTTTTCTCTTTCTGACTTACTTCACTCTCTATGACAGACTCTAGGTCCATCCACTTCACTGCAAATAACTCAATTTCGTTTCTTTTTATTGCTGAGTAATATTCCATTGTATACATGTGCCACATCTTCTTTATCCATTCATCTGTTGATGGACACTTAGGTTGCTCTCATGTCCTGGCTATTGTAAATAGAGCTGCTTTTTTTTTTTTTTTTGCGGTACACGGGCCTCTCACTGCTGTGGCCTCTCCCGTTGCAGAGCACAGGCTCTGGACGCACAGGCTCAGCGGCCATGGCTCATGGGCCCAGCCGCTCCGCGGCATGCGGGATCCTCCTGGACCGGGGCAAGAGCCCATGTCCCCTGCATCGGCAGGTGGACCCTCAACCACTGCGCTACCAGGGAAGCCCTAGAGCTGCTTTTTGACCAACCTCCTAGAGAAATGGAAATAAAAACAAAAATACACAAATGGGACCTAACGAAACTTAAAAGCTTTTGCACAGCAAAGGAAACCATAAACAAGAAAAAAAGACAACCCTCAGAATGGGAGGAAATATTTGCAAATGAAGCAACTGACAAAGGATTAATCTCCAAAATTTACAAGCAGGTCATGCAGCCCAATATCAAAAAACCAAACAACCCAACCCAAAAATGGGCAGAAGACCTACATAGACATTTCTCCAAATAAGATATACAGATTTCCAACAAACACATGAAAGAATGCTCAACATCATTAATCATTAGAGAAATACAAATCAAAACTACAATGAGGTATCACCTCACACCAGTCAGAATAGCCATCATCAAAAAATCTACAAACAGTAAATGCTGGAGAGGGTGTGGAGAAAAGGGAACCCTCTTGCACTGTTGGTGGGAATGTAAATTGATACAGCCACTATGGAGAACAGTATGGAGGTTCCTTAAAAAACTAAAAATAGAACTACCGTACGACCCAGCAATCCCACTACTGGGCATATACCCTAAGAAAACCATAATTCAAAAAGAGTCATGTACCACAATGTTCATTGCAGCTCTATTTACAATAGCCAGGACAAAGCTTTTTCATATTTGGTTTTCAATAAATATGTATAGTTTGAAACTAAATATGCCACATTTTTATGATAAAATATTAGGATTCATAATTGGTGACAAAAGAAAGCATTTGCAAATATTTAGAGATTAAAGTGACATTATCCACTTTTTTATTCAGTGCCATCATACTGTCTCTGCTAGTAATGTCAAGGTGCTTACCATGTGCCGGGTAAGCTAACTTCTAAGTGAGCTGCAGGTATTAGCTAATCTAATTCTCGCAATTACTCTAAAACGTAAATGGCATAATTTTACCTAGTATGATGAATATAAAAACTCTAGCATGACCAGGAACCATAAAATTCCTAGAAGAAAACATAAATGGTAAGCTCCTTGAATAGGTCCTGCAGTCATACTTCTGGGTATATATATCCAAAGTGAATGAAAAGGGGATAGTAAAGAGATATCTGCTCTCCTATGTTTATTGCAGCATTATTCACAATAGCCAATATATGGAAACAGTCTAAGTGTTCATCAACAGATGAATGGATAAAGAAAATATGGTATATGTATATAGACAATGGGGCATTATTCAGCCACAAGAAAGAAGGAAATCCCGCTATTTGCAACAACATGGATGGACCTTGAGGGCATTATGCTAAGTGAAATAAGCCAGCCAGAAAAAGACAAATACTATATGGCATTACTTATATGTGGAATAGGGAGAGGATGGTAAAAGGGTACAAGCTTTCAGCTATAAGACAAATAAAGTCTGAGGATCTAATGTAAAATATGGTAACTATACTTGATAACACTATTGAAATTTGCTGAGAAAGTAGAATGTAATATTCTTGCCAAATAAATAAATATGGTGATGAATGTGTCAATTAACTAGATGGAGGGGAGAATCCTTTCACAATGTAAATGTATATCAAATCACCCTGATGTACACTTTAAATATCTCATAATCTTATACCTCAATAAAGCTGAAATTAAAAAACAAAAAGAAATTCTGGCACAGAGAGGTTAATTAATTATAATCACTGAGTAACAGAACAAGATATCAAAACAGGTAAATATGGATACACAGTTCACTGTTTAACCAATTTGCTATCCTAAAATTTAGCTTTAATATCAATTAGATCAATTTCATACACATATAAGAAATCAGTTATATGGGTATAAATATGTATTTTGATAATATGGCAAAAGACAACAGCAACAGTCTCAATAAAGTTTTATTAAATAGTATTTCTGATTTGAGTTGTTTTTTGGTGAATAAAAGGAAGGATCCCTTTAGTTAAGTAGCACCAATTGAGTAGTTGCAGACTGGAGTTGCCAAAACATCAAAAGAAGAAGCTAGAAGCAATGGTCCAGTGTGGGTCTGTGTGCTTAGGTGATACAACAACCCAGATGGATTTGTAGATTGTAATATATATTTACATATGAGGTTTTCTGGTCTTCAGGATGGAGTTCAGATATTTTTTCCAGTTCACATAAAAATATTCAGATTTTACTTTAATATTAAATAGAAAGATGATTTCCCAAAGTCTGGAAAACTCAGGAACATCTAGACAAAAGGAAAATATTTTAAAATAGTGATTACGTGTAAAATGCCTAAATATGTATGCCTAAAAGGTTTTTTAAAAACTAACTGAGAGCAACCATTTAAACAATAAGATAGGAGAAAACATAAAAGTAAAAAAAAAAAAATGGGATCATATTTTAAAAATGAAAAATAGAGATGGCAAAATTAAGGAAGATTAAAGATGAAAATCAGTGAAATAAAACATTAATAAGAAAAAGAGACTTTAAAAACAAGATTTAAAATTAGAACATTATAAGATTATAAAATATGTGAAAAAAATACAGAAGATAACATGAAATTAAGAGTCAAATGTGAGAAGAAAAAAAAAACAAGGAACTTGGATGCTAACAATAAAATTAAAGGCAGCACAAACAGTAGGTATATTCCATTATTGTTACATATAAATAGAACATAAAACTATTTTAAATGTATATATTTTACATATAGTTGTAGCAATAACAAACCATTTGCTGAAGTCTAGCTCATGGATAAGAACATAATTGATCCCAACAGAATTTCATAGTTTGGGGATGCCAGTAGAAATGGTTTTCTAAGACAGAATCATAAAGAAGGAGAGTAGGAAACACCTTCCAATTGTATCCGTATTTCAACTTTACTTGTAAATTAAGAGAGGTAGAATTCTGGTACAGACCACCATGCATGATCACAAATTCAAATATCCTGACTGTTTGGAATGCAAATTCTATGGCAGATTCTCCCACAACAGATGCTGTGATACATGTTGTTTTGACATATACAGATACATAAGGGACCTGAATGTGAAAGTTTAAGGGTTACAGGGCTCCTGATAGAAAGAGTGGAGGTAAATGCATATGGAGTCTTGTAAATCCAATGATTGATTAATTATTAGTGTATTTTTTAAAATTAGAGGTAAGACTTAAACGGAGTACAGCAAGGCCACCCCAGATATGGACCTGAGCAGCCTGTCTTATTTTGTACCATAATGGAATTAACATCTAGGATGATGGCTTAGAATACTTTCTTATTGAATTTTTTAGATGACATCAAGGCTGTAAAGAGATATTTATTACATTAAAAAAAGTGAATCTGATCTTAATTTTTTTTTTTTTTTTGCGTTTCACGGGCCTCTCACTGCTGTGGCCTCTCCTGTTGTGGAGCACAGGCTCCGGACGTGCAGGCTCAGCGGCCATGGCTCACGGGCCTAGCCGCTCCGTGGCATGTGGGATCTTCCCAGACCGGGCCACGAACCCGCGTCCCCTGCATTGGCAGGTGGACTCTCAACCACTGTGCCACCAGGGAAGCCCCTGATCTTAATTTTAAAGACCTTGGCAATCTTGTGGTATAAAGAGGAACTTTGTTAGGCAAAGTTTAATAGAAATAAATATAAAGTCTGGTGTTTTTAAAATAGTTCTACAATGAACACATAAAATGACATATATTTAAGAGTTTCTGTAGAAACAAATATCTGCCTTTAATTGATTATCTAAATTTTAACTAAAATTTATTTTAACTTCAAAAATCTGAAAATAAAGTGACCTTAGTATTAAGGCTAAATAGACATTGTCTCAAATAATAGTTGAATGCCTTACATAAACAAGATACTGGGCATGAAAGGGTACAAAGAAACAATCCTGTTGTCAAGAGACAAGTAATCCATTTGGAGTGAACTTCAGGGGAAAAGACTAATTACAATATATGACTGAAAGTGCTATAAAGAAGATAATCATAGAGTCCTAGAAATGCCCAAAGTAGGGGAACCCATTAATGAAGATTCAGAAAAATTATTTTAAAAGAAATTTCATGTAGGCTGATGCTTGGGAAAATAGTTTACATGCAGAGAGAAAATATATATTAAAAAATTGGGAAATGAGCTTACTAGACAAACCACTAGCAGTGTGCTCAGTGAAAAATAAAGATGGATTATTAGAAGAATTAACATTGTGTGTGGTTTCCTGTGGCTCCTGCAACTTTCCCAACTCTAGAAAAGCTAATAGAAATCCTGTAGTTAGAAAAAAGATTTCCCTGATCTTTACCCTCTAGCCATTGCAAAAATTTTCTTGAACGCCCAACTCCCAATATTAAACAACTTTATGCTTGAAATACCTAGAATGATCTAGTTTCCATTTTCCTGACCAAAATTTTGACCAATGGAATGGATGCCATGAGATAACTGAATTTGAATAAGATCTTTCAAAATGTAGGATGGATAAACAATTGGAATGTGTAAAATTGGAATTAAGGGGATCAATGATTTAATTGAGACAGGACTATGACCTGAGAAGAGAATATAAGTTTTTGTTGTTGTTTTTGTCTTTAAGGGATGAAAGGGAGAAAGGAGTTAAGGATTATTGCCATTTTTCTCACACAGATAGCTGAATGACTGGTCTTTACCTTTGCTGAGTTTGGGAACCTGAAAGAAACTACTGCTTTGGACAGAAAGTAAGGTGGCAGAAGGAAGTTAATGCCATCAGTTTGGAAAAACAGTGAATTTGAGGTGTCCTTGGACCAACCAAATTTACCTTTAAAAAAGAGAGAACTATCAAGATCTGAAACTCAAGAGAAAGACCTGGGTTAGAGATATGTAAGAATCATACATGGTTAGAAATTAATGCAAATGATGAGTGTAAATGATAGCACTCAACAGAAGTATAGAGAGTGAGAATAGAAGGGAAATCAGAATTTGGGAGAACTCCAATAATAAGAAAAAGCAGAGTTTAGTAAGTAACCTGAAATGAAATAGAGAGAGACATAGAGAGAAAATCAGGCAAGTATGCTTTCCTAGAAAATAAGGGAATATAGAGTTTAAAGAAGAGGAATTCACAAAGTATAAAATGTTAGTAAGAGGTCAAGTAAATTACAAATTCTCCTTTGAATGTTTGATGGCAAGAAGTTATTGGTGTCCATGTAAAGCAAAATTTCAGAAATTTTTTGTGGGTAGAGATCAGATTGCTGTAGGATTGAGAGTGACTGGAAGGTGTAGAGGCAGTGATATGTAAAATACATTTAAGAAGTTTGGATGTGACTTGAGGAGAGATAGAGAAGAGAAGTGAAGGGGGAATATCAGGTTGATGGGGTGATTTTTATTTTTTACATTTCTGATTTTTAATTGCATGATTACTAAATTTTTTGAATAAAATGATAGAGAACACTTAAGTATAATAAGTATTGACAAATCACATTCTCTATATGAGTAGATATATAAAAGTATTTTTAATATCAATAAGTATGTACAAAACTATTTCAGTTGGTATATAATAAGCCTTTATATAAAGCTGCAATAATTTACTTACTCAAAGCTTCTTTTTAGAGACTTAGATTTTTTTGCCATTTTTGAGTTGGAAATGTGTCACTGGTTGTTCACTTCACTTGAAAGGAGAAATAGCCAGATGTGCAATTGTATACTGCTTCATGGACTGTGGCCCATGGTTTGGCTGGATGGTCAGGAACTCAAAAGGAACATGATTGCAAAATTGTTGACAAGGAAATTTGGGGAAGAGAAATGTTAGTAGACCGCTATGAATGAGTAAGAAATGTGGAGATAATTGTCCCATTTGAATGTTCACCCAAGGGCGACCTCTAGAGGACAATTATAATAATTAAGTGGATAGGATGACCAATCAGCCTCTTTCCCCATCCATCCCTGTCATCACTCAATGAGCTCATGAAAAAAATGACCATGGTGGCAGAGATGGAGATTATGCATGGGCTCAACACATGGACTTCCACTCACCAAGCTCAACCTGAGTATAAGCACTGCTGAGTGCCAATCTGCCAGTAGCAGAGATCAACACTGAGTCTCCAATAATGGCATCATTCTTTAGAATTCTTAGAATGATGCCAGCCTCCTGGTGGCAGATTTATTACATTGGGTCACTTCCACTTTAGAAGGGGCAGGGTTTTCTTCTTACTGGAATTGACATTTACTCTGTTTACAGGTTTACCTTTCCTGCACACTAAGCTTCTGCCCAAAGGTCTGCGGACTTATAGAATGCCTTATCCATTATCATGGTAATCCACAGGAAATTACTTCTGATCAAAGAACTCATTTCATAGCAAACGAAGTATAGCAAGTGACCCAGGCTCGTGGAATTTACTGGTCTTACCATATTCCTCACCATCCTGAAGCAGCTGGCTTGATCGAATGGTAGAATGGCCTTTTGAAAACACAGGGAGAGCACCAGCTAGGTGGAAATACCTTGCAGGGCTGGGACAAAGTTCTCTAGAAGGATATATATATATATATATTCAAAGTATATATATATACTTTGAATCAGTGTCTAATATATTGTGATGTTTCTCCCATAGCCACGATCCACAGGTCCAAGAATCAAGGGGTGGAAATGGAAGTAGCACCACTCACCATTACTCCTAGTGACCCACTAGCAAAATTTTTGCTTGCTGAACTTCACTATGACTTTAGGCTTTGCCGGCCTAGAGGTTTTGGTTCCAGAGGAGTAATGCTTCTACCAGTAGACACAATGATTCCAGTGAAATGGAAGTTAAGAGTGCTACCTGACCACTCTGGTCTCAAATGCTTCTGAATCAACACTGAAAAAAGTGAGTTATGGTGCTGGCTGGGGTGATTGATCCAGATTAAGGGGCAATTGGACTACTATTCCATAATGGAGGTAAGAAAGAGTATGTCTGGAATACAGGAGATCCCTTAGGGTGTCTTTTAGTATTATCATGCTTTGTGATTAAGGTCAATAGAAAACTACAACAGTCCAATCCATGCAAGACTTTTAATGGTCCAGACCCTTCAGGAGTGAAAGTTTGTTATCACCCGACAAGATAAAGGACAATGGCCAGCTGAGATGCCTGCTGAAGGCAAAGGATATACAGAATAAGTAGTGCAAGAAGTTAATTATGAATACCAGCTGTGACCATGTGACAAGTTACAGAAATAAGGACTTTAATTGTCATGAATATTTCCCGCTTGTTTTGTTATATGTGAGTGTGTTTGTAATATCTTTGTTTTCTTTCCTCTCATTACTTTATCAAGTAATATAAGATGTATTGACTTTATATCATAGTATTTAAGCATTAATTTTACATCATAGTATTTAAGTTACAGGAGAACAAGGAGAAGAATAAACATCACTCAAGGGCTTTACCTCCTCTTTTGGGGAGGTGTGTTTTCAGTTTTATACAAGCTAGTTGTATCATGTTAGGTGGAATTATGGCCTTGTTATTGTCGTCATTTCGAGACTAAGTGTGACTTAAGTAGATGAATGTGGGTGCCAGTTGACAAGGGGTAGATTTGTGATGGTTAATTTTATGTGTCAGTTTGACTGGGCCATGTGTACCCACATAACTGGTCAAACAATCTGGGTGGGCTTGTGAGGGTATTTCTGGATGGGATTAACGTTTAAATTGGTAGACTGTGTGAAGCAGATTGTCACCACCAATGTGGGTGGGGAAACTGCTCTGGCCTGATTGCCTTTGAGTTGGCTGTTGTTTTTTCTTGCCTCTAGCCTTGACTTGAAACATCAGTTCTTCCTGGGTCTTCAGCCTTTGAACTGAAACTACCCCATCAGCTTTCGTGTTCTTAGGCCTTCTGACTCAGACTGGACCTACACTATCAGCTCTCCTGGTTCTCCAGCTTGTCAACTGTGAATTTTGGGATTTGTCAGCCTTCATAATCAGATAAGCCAATTCATTATAATATCTACCTATCTATCTATCTATCTATCTACTCCACACGCATGCACACACACACACACACACACACACATACACACGTGCATGTGCAAACGCACCCCATTTGGTTCTGTTTCTCTGGAGAATCCTGACTCATACAAGCATCTGCTTAGAACTCCACTTCTTTAAATTTTATGTGTCATTTTCTATAATAACTGTCACCATCCCTGGTTTATGCATGAAAAAAAAGGTAGACAGTTGGATGGATTTAGGATTGGACTTTTTACAAAGTCTAGTATGATGCCAGGGCATGGGGACAAGGGAAATGATAGAAGAAAATGGTTAGAGGTAAACCAAAGCACAGATGAGATAATGAAATTTATACCACATCAGAATAATTGTATTCAGTGATAGATAATTGTCTCCTTGATTCTCTTTCACCTTGTTAACACCTAGCTTCAGCCTGAATTTTCTTTTTCTTTTTTCTATTTAAGAAACGTGCATTTACCTTCAATATATTTTAACCATCTCTCATGCCCACAGTATACTGGAACAGGGCACTTAATCTTACACAAAAACTCAAATACAATGAACAAAGTTCAGTCCTCTTTTCATTTGTGTTCCAGACCACTCGAAAACACCTTTGTCTTCTTGGAAATTCTCTATCTTTACTTTTAATGAACCACTTTTCCTGATTCTACACCTAGCTTACAATACAGTTTTTAAAACTCTGATTATTTTTTAAATATATGTTACCTGAATGGTGTTGAATTCATCTGCTATGTGTTCAGTTGAAATCTCAATCTACCCAGGTTGGAATTAAAGTTCCTTGCATAATCTATATCTCAAACTATTGCTAAAAATAACCTCAGAATATCTCTTACATGTGCCAAAAATATTCACTTGATCCAAGAGAAATAATACTACAATCTTGAGGCTACTCACTCTGAAGATTGTATCAAAAAATAATGCCAAACTCTGATTTGACATAGCCACAACCATCACCAACACTAACTGAAGGAGAGTTAGAACCCCACTGTTGCCTAATAAATTCTTGGATAGCTTAGCTACCTTTTTTAACATTGAAAAGAGAACAATATCTATACTAACCAAGTGCTTGGATTCCTAACACTCTACTGAGTCCATTTGTAAATCCTGATATTTTTTTGCCTGGGTGCATACCTCTACCAAGGTAATATGAGGGAAGATAGGTTAATGTGGTTCACCCATACTGTAATTTAGAACCACCAGTCCCTTTGGATCCTAAATTCTTCTGCTATGTCTAAATAACTGTAATAGGCTCATTTATTTTTTAATGGCATTTATCATTAGGGTTATACTGACCTTCCCTGAAATCTGACTTCTTCAGTTGCTCTGTGCTCCCCTTCCTGACAAATATTTGGCATTTCTGTAAATATCTGAATCTATACCATAGAGGGAATTATGTTAATGCCACTGGTTATCACTGTTTACCTATAGGTACTCTGAGAGAATGGCATTTCTAACTCTTTATATTTAATCACAACTTTTGCCTTGCAAGAATCATAATCAATAAAATTAGCAGAAAACATAAGTGAACTTATTAGTTACTTATTTAATATCAATGTGACTTCCAGAGGACATTCAAAAGGTCAAGCCAAAGGGGTGAAAGATCTATACATCTCTTTACATAAAGTAGAAAAATTATGTTTAGAAAAAAATTACCTAAAACTCAAAGCCAGTGTATTGAGAGTGAATATCTGGGAACCACAGAGTAGATAATGGTGAAGATTTCTAATGCATATGTATTTCACATAATAAATTTTTCATGATAGACACGTAACAAGAAAACAGTTTATATCACTAGTATGCAAATATATACAAATTAAAGTAGTGACTTTACAGAAAGGCAGATTTCAATGATGTAGCAACATTTGTGCATGTGTGTTGTGTATGTATATTTTTGGTTAATTTTCAGTGTCTGGAAGGGAATACACAGTGCTGCTGGGAGTACAAACTGAAGTTACATTTTAAAGGGCATTTTAGTATAATGTGTCAGTTTTCAATAAATTATTCTAAGAAAATTATTAAGAACCTGTCTCTAGATTTATGTATAAATATGTGTATTACAGCAAGATTTATAGAAACTGAAGACAATAAAAAATTTCTATTATAAAGAAACTGAATAAATTGTGATATAATTATGGAAAAGACTTTGAAAGAGATTTTTGAAGAATAGTTACAATATATAAAATTAGGAAATGTTTAAAAGCAAGTTGCTGAATAGAGTTAAAAAACATACACCAGGGCTTCCCTGGTGGTGCAGTGGTTGAGAGTCCGCCTGCCGATGCAGGGGACATGGGTTCATGCCCCGGTCCGGGAAGATCCCACATGCCGCGGAGTGGCTGGGCCCGTGAGCTATGGCCGCTGGGCCTGCGCATCCGGAGCCTGTGCTCCGCAATGGGAGAGGCCACAGCAGTGAGCGGCCCGCGTAACGCAAAAAAAAAAACAAAAAACAAAAAAAAAAATACACCAGTTTGAAGTATAAAAAACATTTAAAATAAAAAACTGAAAGTTTAAACATCAGTATGTTAACAAAATGTACATTTGGGACTAGGATTTCAAGATTCTTATAGGCTTGTGTGTGTGTGTGTGCAAAGAAATAAAAATAAATAGGTAAGATAGATAATAGATGTGTATAATAATCTTAATAAAAAGTTTAAAAACTTGATTAACTAGAATATACGGGTGTTTTGCTAGAAAACTTAGGTCAAAATTTTAGCCTGTATTTTATAAACTCAGAATCCCTGACCTCCCTCTCTATCTTCTGAATCAGACTCTCTGAAGAGGACTCTGGAATCTGAGTTTTAAATAGATGCCTCAAGTGATCATTAAGCACTCTACATTAGAGGGAAAAAAAGAGGATGCTTATCATATAGGAGAACGAAATAGCTTCCACTTAGTTTGAAAGGAAATGATATTCTCAAACCAGTGCCAGGGGCCTTCCCTGGTGGCGCAGTGGTTGAGAGTCCGCCTGCGATGCAGGGGACATGGGTTCGTGCCCTGGTCCAGGAAGATCCCACATGCCGCGGAGTGGCTGGGCCAGTGAGCCATGGCCGCTGGGCCTGCGCGTCTGGAGCCTGTGCTCCGCAACGGGAGAAGCCACGGCAGTGAGAGGCCTGCGTACCGGAAAAAAAAAAAAAAACAAAACAGTGCCAGGATTTTATAACCTTTGGATGAATCCTTTAAGGGTAAATGTTGAGGATTACAGGGAATTCTTACATGAAGCAGCATTATAAAGAGTAGAATGAAGTAAGATGAGAATAAAAGAAAGTGGAAGAACAAGTCAGAGGAGAAGAAACAGTGAAGAGTATAAGCAGCTGTAGAGTATTAGGAATATTTTGTTTAAGTGGTTCTATATCATAGTGTTCTATATCCCTTTATCCCTTTAGAAGATAGAGTGAGGTCAGGGATTCTGAGTTTAACAAGGATTCTGACTTTAACAAACATCCCAGGTGATTCTGATTCAAGGGATCCTCAGGCTACACTGAGGAAAGCTGCCACACCTGGCCTGGAGGAGAAAACCACGCGAGAGGTGGGGAGACTGCAGAAGCAGCGTGTGAAAGACTCTAGCAGGGTTAATCTCGGCTATCCTGACCTGGCCTCTCCATCCAGAACTTCTTCACATCTCAGAGGATGATAAGTAGAAAAAAACATTCTGGAAGGTAAGTTTCAGAGCTGGGCAGATTTTCTGCCTAGACCTCAGGCCTTGCCTGCGGCCATTTTCCTCTTTTTCGTTAGGAAATATGTATTAGATTTCAGTAACTGTGGTAGCTGTTGGGATATACTGGAGAAAAGATGGTATCATTTTGGCCTTCAAAGAGTATAATTCATAGAAAAAATGGACATTATAAAAGTAATAATAAAATGTAATTAAAGTTATGGGGGAGAAAAATATAGGAAACTTGGAAAACAAAACAAAAAGTTTAATAATCAAGGAAGAGTGCCTTTAGGGTATGATATTTAACTCACATTTATGGAAGAGGTGTGCTGGCTACCAGTAGGCACTTTCATACTAGCAGAGGAAAGGAAGGAATATCCCTGAATGGAAGTAAGATACATTGCATTTAAAATGTGCTGGAAGGGCTTCCCTGGTGGTGCAGTGTTTGAGGGTCCGCCTACCGCTGCAGGGGATACGGGTTCGTGCCCCAGTCCGGGAGGATCCCTCATGCCGCGGAGCGGCTGGGCCCGTGAGCCGTGGCCGCTGGGCCTGCGTGTCCGGAGCCTGTGCTCCGCAACGGGAGAGGCCGCAGCAGTGAGAGGCCCGCATACTGCAAAAAAACAAAAAACAAGTGCTGGAAGATATTTATTATTGTTAATGCATAGTGTGAGAAAGGGAAAGGACAAGAGCTCAGGCTAGAGAAGTCAACAAGATAGATCGATCGTGTGCGTCCTTGTTTATCATGTTTATGGGTTGATAACTTCATTTTAAAGGAAATAGGGAGTGAGTGAACCATATAAAGGGGAGACATGTTGATAATTTGCATTATTGAAAGTCCACTTTGATTGCCTTATGGATAATAGTTTGGAAGTGAGCTAGCTTAATGATAGAAAAGTTCAATTATGATAATTTTCTGGGTGAAAACTAACTGTAGCCCAGATGAAGATAGTGGTAGTAAGAATGGCAAAGATCAGATTAATTTCAGAAGTATTTATGACATTGCATTAAAACTACCTAGTGATTTTTTTTTTGCGGTACGCGGGCCTCTCACTGTTGCGGCCTCTCCTGTTGAGGAGCACAGGCTCCGGATGTGCAGGCTCACGGGCCTAGCCGGGCCTAGGCCATGGCTCACGGGCCTAGGCCATGGCTCACGGGCCTAGCCGCTCCACGGCATGTGGGATATTCCCGGACCGGGGCACGAACCCGTTTCCCCTGCATCGGCAGGCGGACTCTCAACCACTGTGCCACCAGGGAAGCCCTACCTAGTGATTTTTGAATGAAGATGATGGACTTGTTTGTTCTGTGACAGATAGCATTTCCAGAGAAGTGGTAGGATTGGGATCATTCACTGATTGGGGAATTGTTAGAAGTGAGGGCATAAAAGCTAAAAGCTTAGACAACTATTTCAAAATGTTTGACTCTGCACAGGTAGAGAGAGGGGATTCCTGACAGAAGTGATAAGAAAGGATTATGCATTCTCACTTGTTAATGGTGAGAATTACTGAAGTATTTTAATTTTGATTCAGTAAAGCAATTAAACTTGGAGAATGAGATGAAGATGGAAAAAGAAAAGTTTCAAATTTAGGTTCTTTGAATAGGTTAAAAGTTATGGCCTTCAGAGCCTAAGTGAAGAAGAGACTAAACAAAGGAGAAATAGCTCGTCTACTGGCACAAGGAATACAGAAGGAAAACATGTCGTAGATACAGGTGTGTTGGTTGGGAAGAAGTTAAAGGTGTTCTGATGGCTTTGCTTATCTTCCTTGAAATAGAGGGCCAGGACCGTCTTCTGATGGGTGGGGGGGGTGTGGATTATGGGTCGTAAACTTGAAAATAGTAATAGATACTTGCAGTAGTAATTGTGGGGAATGGAAAAGATAACTGGTTAAGGATACACAAATGGATGTCTAGGCAGTTTTAAGGCAGGCTTTTGTTTAGTGACTATGAGTGTGAAGTGGCAAGAATATGTGCAGTAGCTAATGTTCTCAGGTGTCTCCTAAACTGGCAGCTATTTCCCACAGAAGCTAAAAGGGAAAAATAGGTGAGTAGGAAACATATGCTTAATATTCTTCCAGATTAATCTCAATCTGGAAGGAAGTTACTTATACACTTATCATTCTATATATAGGTGTTTATGGGAGAAAGTGTTAAAAATCAGAATCATGCATAGAGTAGCTATGCGTGATAGCCAAGAGTGGAGTACAGCAATAGCAGTTAAATAAGTGTTTGCTTCCTTCCGACATTTTCTCCCCAATATGCCAGAGAAGACGGGGAGAGCAGGATAGTGAAGTAGAGAAAGTATACGTTACTCACATTTGGGTTTAGCAGGCATCAAGGAAGGAAATACAGTTTAAGCCATTATTTCCTCATTATCAAAGAAAAAAAAAAAGTATCTCAAGAAACCAAGCACAGCCAGGTTAAAATCAAGTTTTACAAAAAAATTTCAGCTTTCTGTCAAAATCACCTGCCTTGTTCAGATTTGATGGGCCAAATAATTGTCAAAATCCCTTTATCTTGTGTCCTCACTCCAGGAAGGCATTTAAATTATAAAGTAGCAAAAAGAAAGACTGTATTCTATGATCAAGGGCCATACACCTCTAGTTAAACTGTGATGTGACCACTTCTTACTATCCTGGGAGCTCATCCTATGCTCATTCCCTAGTGTCAGATTTTAACTGCCAAATCTGACTTGATGTTTCTCTTTCCTCTGACATTATTTTGAACTGTTCTATAAATTCCAGTTCTAGTTAGTATATTCTGAACTTCCCCACCACTTTTCCCATCCCTATCTCAGTTTGACAAATGGTCACAAAAATCTCCAGTCTTCTTACACTAACACATACTTCCTCTGTCTTTCCAATTTGCAGATCTCAACCTTGACCTACCTACCAAAACTCTATACTTGCTCATGTGCTTTAATTTACATTGAATACCCAAAACTCCTACCTTGATGATTCAACGTGACATACTTGGCCCAAGGTTCACAACTGTCATTCTGTCAAACCAGATATCCTTTTTATTCACACCAAGAATGAAACGGATAATTTTCTTCTCTCAGTAGAGCATATACGTACTTCAGTCTCTGTGTATATTGCACTAAACTTTTATCTACGTTTATTCTGTATGCCAGTATCTTCTCAGACACATCTTGAATGCATATTCTGGTATATTCTGGCTTACACATCTCTGCGTTTGGTGCCTCTTAACCATATTTTCTAATATATACACATTTAATTAATTAATATATTTCTTCAACACTTTGACTAATCTATTCTGTATTTATTACTGACTTTTAATATAGGTTCTGCATTAGAAGACTTACAGAGATCCAACTCCCAATATTCCTTCTTAGTTACTTTAAAATCACTAACAACTTGGCAATATCGATACTACTTTATTATAATACTGAATTTCCTCGGTACTGATTTGTTGTAGTTTATCTTATGACAGGGTCGAAAGTAAGCTCATCACACGAGATGAATTGTGCCGAAGCACAGCAGTAGAGGGCTGCCGCTCGCTCAGGCAAAACAGCGCCATCTGTCCTGCTGTGGTAGCTTTTATTAAAGCATTATCTAGGTTTACACTTTAAGACTTGTTTTCTTAACATTTCAGAAATGTCAAAGCAGCAACCTATGTTTTTATTAATTATACAAGCAATAATTGGCTTTCTTGAAAACATGCCGTGCTTCGTCCTTGAGCGCAAAAGCAGCACAAGGTTCCCACCATTATTTTGATTATACTGAAGTAGCACAAGGACATTTCCTTGCGTTCCCACTACTCTGATTATACTGAGGACATCTCATGGATCAGTGCTCTCAATGCTTCTTCGCAGGCCCCCGGTTTGCCGGGGGTGGGGCTCAAAGCAATCAGGACTGTTCACAGCTCTGGCTTATTCGCATGCCCCCGGTTTGCCGGGGGGGCTCAAAGCAATCAGGACTGTTTGCAGTTTTGTCTTATTCGCCAGCCCCCAGTTTGCTGGGGGCGGGGGGGCTCATGGGTCACGTCTCCTTTCCATGTCCTCAGTTATTCCACTACACTGGTTTGACTTAATATATCTTTAAAAAGATGCAATATTCATTGACAGTAAGATGGAGAAACATGGTAAAATATATATTGTGGTAACTCATGCAGTAATATTTATGGAATATTATACAACAATGAGAATTTAAAATCTACAATTATAGTCAACAATTAGGATGACTCTCACAAATGTAGTGTTAAGTAAAAGAAGCAAAACATAAAACATCTTGTACAATTCAATTTCTGTGACTCACAAAAACAGACAACTAATCCATGTTTTTAAATTTTAGTATAATTGTTATTTTTGAGATTGATGGGAGGGCAAGCTTGGTATTAAAAGAGGGCATGAGCAGGGTTTCTGGATTGCAAGTAATGTGTCCTTGATCTGAATGCTGAATACATGGGCATATTTACATTAAAAATGCATTTAGCTATATATTTATAATACTTAAGTAAATAGCTTTTAAATGAGGGCAATGGATATTCCTACTGAGTGAAATAAAATTTCAGTGGTTGTCTGCTAGGAGAAAATTATGTAGATTCTGCTTGTCCCAACCCATGAACAAATCGTTTGCAATTAATGAGTTTATCCAGGAATTGCATTCATGCTGTTTTGGTCTGTGACCCAACATTTATAAAAGCCAATATAGATTAGATTCATAGATCAAGTGTTCTTTGTAAAGCTATCATCAGAGAGGTCAACCTTTGAGCCATAGTCCCTTACTTAATAAGTTTCATAAGATCCTCAATCCTGTCCTAAAATCCTGATGTATAATACAGCAAAAATATTTAAACATTTAATTGAATGCAGTGTTTGCAGAACAAATTTGTAAAAGATAAATAACAGCATTCAAGTTTGAATAAATTGCACACATACTCAGAACACATTAAACCTAAATGTTTTGTTCCTGAAGCAGCTTCTTTATTTACTTTGAAATAATTTTTTCTGAAGAATTATTCTTAGAGATAGACAAGAACATAGAATACATGGGATGGGTTACTTAGTTGACATTTTAGCTTTTGTCTTCCTTTTAACTGTAAACTTGAAGTATTTTAAAGTAGTATTTTTATTACATGTCTGTGAACCCTAGTTAAAGCAATATCAGTTATACCTTAATCTTTTGAAGAAATCTACTGCATATCTCTTGTAAACCTATGCTCACCAGCCAACCTTTCCAATAGTTACAAGAATTACATCAAGTTGGCTTTTCTAGCAGGGCTGTTGAGAGCCACTCAGTGTTACTGACCTTTTCTTGATAATTGCTTCTACTTTTACCATCAGTCTTGTGGAAAAGATGATTTCACCTCTATGTATCCAGGCTAGCAGGGCTGTAATTATGGAAATTTACTTATGTTTCCTACCCTCCGTTTAGAAAATATTGAGATGGTCTCTTTCAGCATCTAAATCCTCCCAATGACTTGAGCAATCACTTGTGTGAGTTGCTCATGTAAAAAAAGGTATATCTTGGAATACTTACCTTGTTCACTGTAACTTAACTATTTCAAATGACTTTGTCCTGGCTGCACATTTGAGTAACAGAAGTAGCTTTAAAAAAAAAGACCTAATCAAAGCAACCCTATTAATGTTCTTCTCACTTCACATTTGAGGAAACTGAAGGTGGCAGTGGTTAACTTTCTCCAGATTGCATACCTAACTGGTGGATTTGGGACTTAACCAAACACACATAATACCACTTTCCATTTAATAGTGTTCTTTCTCTGAACAAGTATTGGACAAATTTTACTGATCTTTTTCTGTGTTCTTCCAGAGGATTTAGAACAGATGACTCCACTTTAGCAGTTTTAGTAGCTAAGGAATCTGAATGCTCTGCACTTGTATTGGAAGCTGGTCACTTAATTTCTGTCGCCTGTGTAGCAAGTAGAAACTTGACTTGTCAAATGTATTTAGTAAATAAATGTTGTTGGGGGATTATTGTAAATTCTTAAACCTAGTCATTTCAGGATTGAGGCAGATTGTATAACTATGCCTACAGAGCAATAAAACTCTCAATAGACAGAAAAAAAAAAAAAACCTAAAAAGTAAGAAAACAAGCATCAAATGCTGACAGTTTGGTCCCATTGTTTCTCATTTAATTACTCTATGATGGTGCCCAAGTATTCTTTTCAAGAGACCCCACATGATTTACTATGAAGGCAAGACTAAATATCACTACATGAAGGCTCGGGCTCTCAATCTTTGTTCTATGAAGCTACAGGTGTACCTTATAGTAACATTAGGAAGGGCTGTGAGTTGAAATAAGGATATCAAGATTCAGAAGGTGAATCTACAGAAAATGAATCCAGACTCTTCCTCCGCTATTTAAAAATCGTTCAGCTCTGTAGTTTTCTATGTTGAGAAATTATGCTTGAAAAACTAGTTGAGCTTTTTAAAATGTTGAAATCACCCAATTAAATGACTGTTCCTGATTCTCTAGAGATGTGGTTAGATCAGTATTTGTCATATTTAATTTAAAGATTCACATATACATACATATGGACATAAATATCTAAGTCTTAATAGGAATTGAGTGGTTCAGCAAATAGCTGTTTTTCTATATTTCCTATGACTTACATAAATATCGATAAGGAAACTTTTCTCCCTCCCAGTATTTTTTCAAAGTCTCTCCACATAGACCACTGGAATATTTTTTCTTTCATATATTAAATTCATATGTTAAGTGTTTTGAATAAAATTATGACTTGAAATCATGCAATGAAGGTCATAGGAATATAGGCACAGGAATGAAAAGATCAACAAAAGCAGCATATTTTGAATCTACTTTGTGATGGCTCACTCTGCCTATTTGAGGAAGAAAGAGACACCATGGGTAATAGATTAGATTTGCTCTGCTGGGCTTTTTGAGGGTTGAATTAGCTGTGCAAAGTTTTCCATCATACTCTAAAAAAATAGAACTATGTACAAATTTAGACGAAGATATCCTGAGAGGAAAACAGTAATAGTTAACCTAATCTAAAGTCAAATGTTAAAAAGGCCATTGACAATGTTCATACATGACACAAAGCAGTAGTTCTCAGTGCATGTTGAAAATCATCTGACATAACATTCCCTGGACTCCATTCATAGAGATTCTGATGTAGTTGACCTGTGGTGCAGCCTGGCAATCTGTGGCTTGTTTGTTTTGTTTGTTTATTTGCTTGCTTGATTGGTTACAACTCCCTAGGCAATTCTAACTTGCCCATATGGCTAAGAACTACTAGAGGATTGCTGGAGGCAATGATAGTCCTTCCAGGTAACATCTGTAATGGCCAACCACATATAGATATTTAAAGGCAAGAAATAGACTGCTCAAGCAATAGGACAGGGCAGTGAACTCAAAATGAGGGCATTATATGTCAGTGGGAAGAAGCTGACCAGAGGCATGAAGAATGTTCTCTATTATTGGGAAGAAAAAGTGCTAAAGTTGAATATTGACATTAGATCATCTCTTGGCAGCTGATGATGTGACTTTAGCACAGGGAATAAGATGCAGGTACCATTTTATTTTTCTTTATTTTTATACACTTTTAAGCTTTTGTTGGTCCTAGTCTCTAGTTGCTAATATTTAACTTTAATTTTCAAGCTTTAAATTATGTGTACATATACTTGTTGCATAAACTTACATATACTGTTCATATGGTTTAACATGTTAACATACCTTCATGATTTCTTTATGTCAAAATGTAAGTATTGGCATCTAGAATCCACTCCTCACTGTAATTGTAGATATCATTCATTGACAACTTACTATGTGCTACATTCATGAGATACATTCTCTTAGTTAATTCTAACAATCTCTGAGTTAGAAATTTATGTCTCTATTTTGCATGTGAAAACCCAAGGCTCAAAAAATTAGGTCTATTGCTTGGGGTCTTAAAATCCTGGTATTTAACACAATCTCTCTGACTCCAAAATCTGGGCTATTAAACTCAAATAATTTTGATTTGTTTTGACTTATTTTATTATTATTGCTTTAAATCCTTAATTTTAACTATTTTAGTGTTCTTTATTTTTATATACTTTTAAGCTATTAGTACACTTATTCTCTTTGTGCTAATATTTAAATTTTATTTTCAGATTTACCCTTTATACTCATATCTTTATTTTTTACACCTTTTATATATTTTTATTGAATATTAAATTCATCATATATATCAACTTTTGTTATTAAAATTCAATTATGAACTTTCTGTACATTACTTAATTTTATCTTATAATACCACTAGTTCTTAGATTTAATCAATTTTCTCATAGTTCTATATAACTGTATTTTTTCTTTTTATTGTTTTCTTTCATTTTTCTTTCCTCAAGTTTTAATTTTTTCCTGATGACAGGCAAAAAATGTTTGAAAGCATCATAAGATGGAAAGCCCATTTGACAGCTAGGCATTCTAGGGGACTCTATTCTTTATTAGTCCATTTATTGAATACCTACTATAAGAAAATATCAGTGGACAAAACAGAATAGACAGTCCTCTTCCTGGTGGAGAAATATATGTTACAGTATATTAGAAAGTTGCATGTTTACATATTCTAGAAACAATGGAGAATTATTTGGAAATTTTTAAGTAGGATAGCAGCATAGGTCTATTGAAAAGGGGAAATTTGGGCAAGGATGTATACAAGTGATATTAAGGATATATATTTTAGATGGAGGAAGTATCAGAAGCAGGTGTGCTGGGGCAGAGAAAGTGAGGAGGAGAGCTGAGAAATATGAGGTCAAAGAGATAATGGAGAACCAGATCCACAGCCTGCTTTGTAGGTCTGTCTTATAGGCCATTGTAAAAATGTTGACTTTAACACTAAATGAATTGCGTGTTGAATAGAAGAATGTAGTACCTGGCTTCATATTTTAAAATGGTAAGTCTAGCTGCTGTGCTTAGAAGAGACTAACTGAGGTAAGGGCAGAAGCAGGGAGATAATTTATGAAATGACAGATTCCAGGTGGTTGACATCTAGTTATATTTAAAGCAGGATCAAAAGAATTTCCTGATGGATTGGATCAGGTATATGATAAGAAAAAGATAAGAGTTAAGTACACCATAAAGCTTCTCATGCATTTTAAAAAAATTTTTTATTGTACTATAGTTGCTTTACAATGTTGTGTTAGTTTCTACTGTACAGCAAAGTTTATCAGCTATACATATACATATATCCACTCTTTTGGATTTCTTTCTCATTTAGGCCACCACAGAGCATTGAGTAGAGTCCCCTGTACTATACAGTAGGTTCTCATTAGTTATCTATTGTATACATAGTATCAGTAGGGTATATATATCAATCCCAATCTCCCAATTCATCCCACCCATGCCCCTTTCCTCCTTGGTATCCATACATTTGTTCTCTATGTCTGTGACTCATTTCTACTTTGTAAATAAGATCGTCTACACCAATTTTTTCAGATTCCACATATATGCACTAATATACAATATTTGTTTTTCTCTTTCTGACTCACTTCACTCTGTATGGCATTCTCTAGGTCCATCCACATCTCTACAAAAGACCAAATTTCGTTCCTTTCTATGGCTGAATAATATTCCACTGTATGTATGTACCATTTTTATTTTTCTGCCCAAGCTGATCTTCATTATTTCTCTTTTACAAACTGTTTCCCGTGAATCACTGGGATTCTTTTTGAGTGTCTTAAGTCAATTATGATTTAGTATACATATTTTAAATGGCTTTTATTATAAATAGAGAGTTTGAACTATAGCATAATCAGAGCTTGTTCATTTCTCTAATTTAGTTCACTGTATTCTTTACCAGTACATTCAATACACCTTTCCTTCTTCTAGTCAATTAAGAGATATACTGTTTATTCCATCTTATACTTCTTGCCAGGCCTGTGGAACTCTTAATTAAATGGTATGGTTTCTTAACATCCTACAATGTCTAGTCATAGGAGAAGGAGCGCATTTTAAAAATAATATAGCTGGAAATATAAATATGATGAAACTATAAACATATAGCTCAAGAAAGTCAAACAGAAGAGAAATATTATGAAAAGTACACCAAGGCACATTATAATGAAAAGGATCCAAAATCTGTGATAGAGATATTAAAAGCATCCAAAGACAAAAACACAAAGAAACAAAGAGATTACAACACATTTATCACTAGAAACTAGGCAAGCCAAAAGAGAGGGGAACAACCTCTTTAAAGTATTGAAACAAAATTTGTCAACATAAAATTTTATGCTGGGAAAAAATCTTTCAAAAAGAAGGCAAGAAAATGGATTTTTCAGACTTTCAAAAGTTGGAACAATACATCATTAGCAGACCCATACTTTAAGATGTTAAAAAAATCAGGAACATGGAAAATGATACTAGATGCAAATATGAATGTACTCTTAGAACAGAATCAGAAATGATGATTTTATTGGTAAATTATGAGATTTTCTCACTATTTAAATATCTTTAAAAGATAATCAACTAGTTAAATACAGATAATAACAGTATATTGTGTGAAATGTATGACATGACCACAAAGTTTGGGTGGGGAGATGTGCAAATATACCAGTATAAGTTTATTAAACTATAGATTAAGTGTTACAATATCCCTTGAAGGCAAATTATAAGATAAAGATGTATAAGTCATAAAGCAAGCACTAAAATAACAGAAAGTCACAGCTGCGAAGCCAGAGAATGGAATTATACAATTTGTTCAGTTAATTTCCCCCAAAAGGAAACCGTGAAAGGAAAAAGAGAACAAAGAAGAACTAGGATAACTAGAAAATAAACTGGAAGATGATAGATTGATACTTAATCATATCAGTAATTACATTAAATGTAAATCACCTCAATTCACCAAGTAAAGGTAGAGATTGTTCCAATAGATGTGCTTTTGCACAGTATGAAATAAACTTTGTTCTCTGCCTCCAACCATATAAATTTCTTTAGCTCAAAATGGAACATAGAATTTAATGTAAAATCTAAAATTCTAAAACTTTTGAAGAGACATAGAAGCAACCTTTGTGACCTTAGATTGGATTAGGCAAATAACAAATTGAAAAATTAGACTTCATCCAAATTAAAACCTCCTGTTCTTGAATAGGTGCTGTTAAGAGAATGAAGGATAAGCCAGATGATTAAAAAAGCACTAATCATTTGTGTAATAAAAGACATGTATCCTGCATATATAAAGAACTCTCAAAACCCAACAATAAGAAAAAAATAATTCAGCTTAAAATGGGCAAATGATTTGAAGATATTTTATCAAAGAAGATATATATTGAGATGGCAAATAAGCATGTGAAAAAGGCTCAACAGCACTAGTCATTAGGGAAATAAAAATTAAAACCACAATGAGATGTGGTAACATACCTACTTGAATGGCTAAAATGTAAAAGACTGACCATAATAATTGTTGAAGAGGAGGGACTCAAACACTTCTGTTGAGTATGTGAAATATAATTATGCTAAATGATGGAATCCAGACAAAAAAGTACAGAATGTATGATTCTATTTACATAAAATTCTAGGAAATGCAAACTGTGGTATAGTGATAGGAAGATCAATGGTTTCCTAGGGATGTGGCAGGAGGAATGGAGACATGAGGAAGGAAATGATTACCTAGGGCATGAGAAAACATGGGGAGTGATGTTCATGTTCAGCATTTTTATTGTGTTGGTAGTTTCATGGGTATATACATATGCCATAACATCAAACATTTTGAACACATGTGATTTATTGAATGTCAGTTATACCATAGCAATGCTGGTTTAAAAAAAAAAATAAATATAAAGTGATTCACCTGATTTTACTTATTTCTCCAAGTAAAGACATTACTCTGCCTCATCTCTCATTGAGGCAAAATGACCTATATTTTAAAAAATATATTTCGGGTACTTTTCTAATTTTTGTTAAGGAAATGTTTCCAATTTGATTCTTTGATGTAATTCCCCATTTTCTGCCATAATGTGTCATAAATGCTTATAGTTCTGCTAATTGTAGTTATGTATATCTTTTTTAATTTAAGCAGTGCTAAAGCATGCTTATTGATTCAGTTATTCTCAAGGAGGTCATATTTATATACCATCAAACATCAAATATAAATTGTTTCATGATATCTAATTGATTCTGTTAATTCTGAATAAATTGGTATGTCCTAACACACCCAAATGTGGTGATATTAGCAAAGGATTAAGACATTAAGTATTAAAAAATGAAAGAGTTTTAACACAAACTTGTAAATCAACTATACTTCAAAAAAAAACAGTGAATTAAGGATCCCAAATGTCTTTATGATAAAGCTCCACAAATTATTAGGTCCTCCTGTGAATTACTGATACTCATTTTCATTTGGAAGCCTAGTTCTGTGGCTCTTTTCTTTTTTTTTTTTTGTAAGGTTTAAAATGTAATCATGCAATCTAAAGCAGCATGTGCTACATCTACCTAAGGAACTCATTTACTGAGCCCTGCCATCTGAACAGCAGGGAGCTAAGTTCCCTGAAGTGCCTCTAAGCATTTCAGGCTCAATGAGTCAAGAATAAATCAAACCCAGCTTCTGTGAAAACAAACACCTGCCAGATAAACCTACTAATGGGTGGTTAACAATTGGCAGTCCTGCTCCATCTCCATGATACTAGCACATTGTCACACTTAAATCTCAATTGAAGCAAGCTGTAGTAGGATATTGAGCCTAAAAGAAAATGATTTCCCTTGATCATTTCATATTATTTTGTGAGAAGAGAGGATAAGGGAATACAGTCAGAATACCAATGCAGAGAATGGTGAAAAGTTGTAGAAAGAGGAAATCATCTTCTGATAAATCTACAGTTCATTTTAAATATACACAGGGGAACCAGTGCTGTCATTTTACCTCAATACTCAAATACTATTCAAAGTGATGCGTTAGTTTCACTTAATATTAATTGAACCGTGCCACTTTATTTTTTTAATATTTTTATTGGAGTATAGTTGCTTTACAATGTTGTGTTATTTTCTCTTGTACAACAAAGTGAATCAGCTATAAGTATCCCCATATCCCCTCCCTCTTGAGCCTCTCTCCCATCCTCCCTATCCCAACCCTCTAGGTTATCACAGAGCACCGAGCTGATCTCCCTGTGCTATGCGGCTGCTTCCCACTAGCTATCTATTTTACATTTGGTAGTGTATATATGTCAGTGCTACTCTCTCACTTCGTCCCAGCTTCCCCTTCCCCACCGTGTCCTCAAGTCCATTCTCTACGTCTGCATCTTTATTTCTGCCCTGCCACTAGGTTTATCAGTACCGTTTTTTTAGATTCCATATATGTGCATTAGCATATGGTATTTGTTTTTCTCTTTCTGACTTACTTCACTCTGTATGATAGAATCTAGGTCCATCCACCTCATTATAAATAACTCAATTTCATTCCTTTTTTTGCATGCCACTTTATTATAGCTTTTTTTGTACACAGGAGAATAAAATGTAAAGTAGGAATTCTTTGCACATAAAAGAAGCCTCATTCTTTAGTCTAGATAGAGTGCTGTGTGGGAAATGAGAAGGTTTCCCACTACATAATTTTGTATCCAAGGAACAGGAAAGAGCAGCTAACCTTCCCTTCATAGGTGGGATTCAGTGAGAGGTAGTCTCTGTATACACAGCCTCTGTGGATGGAGGGGAAGGGCGAAGATAACAGGAGAGACTGGCAGAGGGTGTGGTTAGATGGAAAACGGCAGGTTGCAGTCTCCACTTGTCTCCCAGTTTGTTTAAGTCTTCAAATTTTGTGATATAGGTTACTATCAGTTTCTCAACCCTGAAGGCACAGAAGTTACATGAGAGTGGGTCTGTCTACTTCCCAGAGACTGTATCAGCATGGGACAAAGAAATGGGGCCATCAAAGGAATGACAACATAACCCTGACAGACAGCTCAGAAAGCACATGCAGCTGATTTCCCAGGGGTATCTTCGGCATAGAGGGATTTATGTCAAGCCATGATCTACACCAGACTATAGGTTTTTAACAAATGATTGGAGGTTCTTCCTAACACAGAAGATAACAAGAAAAGTTGACAATGTTAATCAACAGAGAAGGACCAGTGCCCAAATGCACATTGACCCTTCCCTTACATAATAATGTTGCCTAAAGCTTCCCCTGGAATCCAGGGGAAAGGAGAGAGGGTAGAACCTTCAAGAGGGGAGACAATCCTCATGTGAAGATGAAATTTTCATTGACTAAGTTGTGAACTAGGTATTGATTTTTAATGCCTGAGATATTTAGTAAACTAAAATGAAAATAGAAAAAAAAGTCACAGAATTTAACTGATGATATCAGAATGAGTTAGAGCAAATTGCCCTAAATAGAGTGAGGAGTAGAAAACAAACTTACTTTTTGTCCTTCCATTCTAAGGAAAACACAGTTCTTGGAAACTTTACACCCTAAATATCGCCCTTATTTGTTCCATTGTTTTATCCACAGAGCAACTGCTTTGGTTCAGGCTTCTTAAACTCTTCTGTCAGGCCACAAAGTCTTAACCTTTAATCTCAATTTTTTCTAATCCACTGTTCACATGGGGTTTGGAATTTATTTTATGGGACATGAAGAAATATAAGTCAAATATTTTTATTTTTTCCTTCTTTTAGAAAGTCTTATGATTAGTTTTTCATTCTGTTATATAATGAATGCCATTAAGAAATTTACTGAAAATGAAAGTATGAATGAAATATCTTTAGTATATATTTACGTGTATTTCATGTTGAATGTACTTTAAACTATCTGTGTATAGAAAATCCATTAGTTGCACCCACTATTGGTTTGGAATTCTGTGAAAATTTGATACACTAGGAATAAAGTTTATATCAATATGCAGAATGTTTTTGCTAAATAAAGTCCAGTTCCTCATTTATTTAACCTAGTTACAAGAAAAAACTGCCAATAGAGGTGCACAACTACAAGCTGTCATAAGTATTTATGCTGTGTTTTCACTTATTTCATTTTATCTTTTAAATTTTATTTATTTAACATTTAATTTTGAAATACTTTCAGATCTATTGAAAAGTTGCAAAATTAGTTCAGAGAGTTCCCATATCCCCATCACCTAGCTCCCCAAGACAGCATCTTGTTTAACAGAAGTACAATGATCAAAACCAGGAAGATAACATTGATATGAAACTATGAAGTAATCCATAGATATATGCAAATTTTTCCATTTGTCTCTCTAATGCCTTTTTTCTGCGTGTAAAGGCATTTAATTGTCATGGCTTCTTAGTTTCCCATATTCTAGAACATTTCTCAATCCAATTTTGTCTATGAATTTGACATTTTCAAATGGCACTGGCCAGTTATTTTGTACAAGTTCTCTCTGTTTTTACTTGTCTGATGTTTCCTCATGATTTATTTCATGTTATAAAT
The DNA here is from genome assembly GCF_039906515.1 of Pseudorca crassidens. NCBI lineage: Eukaryota > Metazoa > Chordata > Mammalia > Artiodactyla > Delphinidae > Pseudorca > Pseudorca crassidens. The sequence goes on from NC_090297.1 coordinate 92,426,406, forward strand.
CTCCATGCCATTTATTTTAAAATATTTTGCAGTACCTCTTTCCATTACTTTATAGTGAGCTCCCTTCAAGCTGTAGGGGAGGAAAAATTTGTTGCCTTTACATTCCTAGGTTCCCTGGCTAGGGCCCTATAAGCTAAACTGACCAAAGAAAGATTAACAAGAGAAAAACAAACACAAGTTTATTAACATGTGCAATGTGCATTCATGTGGGAGAAACACACTGAGAGGAGTGGTTAGAAGCTGGGGCTTTTACAGCAATTTAAGCATATTAAGAAATGCATTATAAGCATATTAAGAAAGAACAATAATTTTGTAGAGAAGTGACAAGACGAAGGAAAAGGACTTTGAACTTCTAGGGTGGCAAACGTGGAAAGGTAAATAATAAATGGGGAATAAATGGGGAAAGTAATGGTAGATCAGGGCTAGTTGGTAAGGTTTGTTTCTGTAGACTCTTCCTAGACGCTGTCTAACTTCTGGTGATAAAGATGTCATCCCCTTCTTGATACTGAAAGTGGGGAAGGGGCTAAACTTTCACAAGGAGAATTTATGTTCTGCCTTCAGGTATATGTGGGATGGACAGAGAGCTTTTACTGGAATTGTTTTCTCAAGTGCCTTCAGCTCATAATCCTATGCCAGAGTGGTTTGTTTTGGGGTGGCATACTCTGAATCCCTTCAAAGCTAACCTAAAACAGTAATAATTTATTGTATTTTACCATTTCATTTAAATGTGCTTGATTTTTAAAGAATAGTTACCACATACATTAGGTGCAGACAAATACTGTTTGATTCCATTTATACGAGGTACCTAGAATAGTCAAATTCATAGAGTCAGAAAGTACGTTGGTAGATGCCAGGGACGGGGGGATGGGGAGGGGGGAGGGGGAATGGGGAGTTAGTGTTTAAAGGGGACAGAGTTTCAGATCAGGAAGGTGAAAAGTTTGGGAGATGGATGGTGGTAAAAGTTGCACAACAATGTGAATGTACTTAGTGCCATTGAACTGTACAGCTAAGTATGGTAAAATAGTATGTCCTGTTATGTGACTTTCACCACAATAAAAAAATTTTTTTAATAGTTACCATAAAGAAAATAAAACACCCTTGTATGTGATTTTAGAAACATGCTAACTGAAAAAGGAATTGCCCAGTTGAGAGAAATTGTAGTGCACATATTTAGAGATATTAAGAGTAAGTTTCTTAATGATTGGAATTCTTTATCAAGTTTTCCACTCTATAGAAAATAAAAGCTGTATTTCTATTTTATCTACTTTATCATTGTTTCTGAATTGCATTTCATTTCTTGTTATTGTAGATTTGAGACAGAACCTCATTGTTATAAAACCAGAGGAATACTCAGCTAATCTGATTGTCCAATTGACTGATCCTTCTTAACCTTATACACTAAAAGAGAAGATTGGTAAAACCAGGCTGTTTATTGTAATTAAATTAGTGAAGAATTTTAAGTGAGTTTTAAATGAATGAAATGCATTTCCAGAAAAAGAGAAATAGTTCAATTTTTCAAAACACATTTCCTCCCTGGGAAAGAGGGATCCTCAGTGGAGGCAGGAAAGGAGGAAGCCATAAAGCACCATTTCCTTGCTATAAAGTCCTGGTTGAACAAAAGGGCCCACCACACTGTATATGTAAGAGTCAGCAAACCAGACTTCGAATTGGGAGCCAGTGACAACCAGAAACACAGACCAGTGTAATCATTTTCAAAGCAAGTAGAGCAGCAGTGGAGCAATAACCTGTCCTCAGGGAGGCAGTGACAGCAGTGCCAGCAAATGTGACAGGTGACTTCCAGAGTCAACGCCTGTGGGCAGCACTGCATTCTCTATGGGCAAAGGTGGTGTGTCCTCACTGGAATGTCCTAGGGTATCATGTTTGCTGTGAGCCCAGACATTACCCCTCCTCTTTTTTCTGCACTATTGTTCATGCCAACTTCTGTAGCTTTCTCTCCATTTCTGCACTACTATAAGTTGTTTTTACTGCTTGAAAAAGTCAGATTTCTAATGTGCTCAATGATGAATGCTGGCTCATATACCACATAAATGATATGACTCGAGATGTGATCTTTCTCTTACTTGTTTTTTGATATGTTTCATACACTGCTTAATTTGCATGGTGTTGTGTATTGTCTTGATCTTTGACCATCTGTAGAGTTGTAAGTTTTCAATATTAATATAGATTCATTTTAATATATAATCACTATACATCATATCTACCCACATATATCTTGAAACAAAAGTTTTAAACATATGCATCAGAACTTCATATCTAATTGTTATAGCTTAAAGTACTTGCCTTGGGAGATTATATACTAACATCAAAATGCCTGTCAATTGTCAGAATATTTTGTGTATTTCTTTAGAACCATGTAGAAATTAGTCTCTTCATTTTATCATTCTGCCAGTCTCCCCCCTCCCTTTAAGGAATACAAGAGTATTTTTTTATATCGATTAATTTTTATATCCATCAAGCCAGGTTTCAGGGATTTCATATTTATAAAAATTAAATCTATTTTTAAAGGATGATGATTTGCTGTCATTGTGAATATAGAAAATTCTCTGTGCCTTTTAGTGACTGGGCTTCTCTGTGTGGGCCCTTGGGAAGTTCTCTCCCACATGGATTCCCTTACTTGTCCTGACCAATTTCACTTTTTTGTCTTGGAATGATTCCTCCTTGAATGTATCTTGGAACCCAGCCATTATGCCCTAAGGCATTCCAAGCAACCACAGGAAGAGGTCTTTGGAAGGGAATCAAGCCTCTGGCCAACACCAGTAACTGAACCCACAGTTGAGTCTAAGGCTTCAATTGTTCTAGCGTCCCAGCCACCAATCATGTGGAACAGAAGAATAGCCCAATAAACCCACAGAATCTTACTGAGAGACAATAAGTAATCATTCTAAGCCATAATAGGAATTCCTTAATAGGAATAGGATGGTTCTTTTTTTTTTTTTTAACTTTTTGGGGGTATAATCAATTTACAATGTTGTGTTAGCTTCAGGTGCACAGCAAAGTGAATCTGTTATACAAATACATATATCCACTCTTTTTAAGATTCTTTTTCCATATAGGCCATTACAGAATATTAAGTAGAGTTCCCTGTGCTGTACAGTAGGTCCTTATTAGTTATCTATTTTATGTATAGTAGTGTGTATGTGTCAATCAGGAATAAGGTGGTTCTTATACAACTGAAACAAGTCCTAAATAAGCTTAGATTGCTTAAAAATTAATAGGAAAAATACTTAAGGAAATTGTACCTTTATTTGCAGCTTTCATCTTTACTTTCATAGTTATCTCTTGCATTACAATGTCTTTTTCAGTATTTTCTATATAGATATATTTTCTCTAGCAGCACTTTAATTTTTCTAAAAGTAGTGTCTACTCTACTTTTATTACTAATATCAACTATCAGTGACTTTCCTAGTCTCTTTTTTGTGCGTGATTACAACATTTTTGGAGTGACTAAAAAAGGTAATACAAACCAACAAGACAATCTCTTAATAATTTGAATTAATATATTACTTTTTCTTTTTTTTGCGGTACGCGGGCCTCTCACTGTTGTGGCGTCTCCCATTGCGGAGCACAGGCTCCGGATGCGCCGGCTCAGCGGCCATGGCTCATGGGCCTAGCCGCTCCACGGCATGTGGGATCTTCCTGGACCAGGACACAAACCCATATCCCCTGCATCGGCAGGTGGACTCTCAACCACTGCGCCACCAGGGAAGCCCAATATATTACTTTGTTAATTAAAAAAGTAAGCAAGGTATTACATCATGATAAAGTAAAATGGCTTTTCTCATCCTTGTCTTCATATTCTTTTTCTTCCTTATCTAACCACAAGGACAACTATGAATTTAACAGTTAATATAGAGAAGAGCATTAACTTATTTAAAAGTTATCACTGACAAAAGGAAAAGACATAATCTGTTGAAACATACCCTTAAAGTTTTAAATATTAGATTTACTAATGTGGACGTTGATTCTTTCTGGCTTTTTACTTTACTCCTAGCAATTACTTTTTAGGGTTCATATGGACCCCCCAGACACACACACACACACACACACACACACACACACACACACACACACTAAACAACAATAAAAAAAAAACTGGCTCTACCACAGGTAGATAATTATCAATATCTATAGCTTTAGGTATTGCTAAGTAATTTTACTCACGGCTTTAAAATCTACTATACTTCTCATTCATTGAAAGCCCTTGACTATTTAAAACTGTATTTTATTTTACTTTAACTTTGAAGATCACACCTACAGACGACCCAAAGCAAATTTTTGGTTTTAAAAAGTTCTTCATTTGTTTCCACCAATGACCAGGTAAATTTTGATCACTTTTTCCTCTTTTTGTAGTATTTGTAGTCTTACTTCAAAGCATGTTTCCAACTGTGCTAAGGACACTTTATTGTATCTAAATCTGAATAAGACTATTCTCTGCCCTTATTTGCTATTCTTACCCGACCCTTTCCATTTGAGTTTGCAGTTGCACTATTACCACCATGCTGACAGCTTCAATTTTTTTCCTTAGCTGTCATTTTCCCAACAACATTCCATTAGTTCTTAAGATTGCCTAGTCTTTCCTCCAAATGTATCCTAATACACTTACTGGATAGGCTTCTCTACAGGGTGAGAAACAGGGTGCTTAAACATAAATATCAGAGTTATCAAAACAAAACTATAGGGGCTTCCCTTGTGGCGCAGTGGTTGAGAGTCCGCCTGTCGATGCAGGGGACACGGGAAGATCCCACATGTCGCAGAGCGCCTGCACCCGTGAGCCATGGCCGCTGAGCCTGCGCGTCTGGAGCATGTTGCTCCGCAACGGGAGAGGCCACAACAGTGAGAGGCCCACGTACCGCAAAAGAAAAACAAAACAAAACAAAACAAAAAACGGTAAAAACAAAACAATATTTCCAATCTATTTCAACAAAAAAATCTAATGTCAGATTTAAGTAATGTCATGAGATGAATTTACCATTACCTACTCAGTCAAATATTCCAGCAGATTAATTTTTAGGCGACTGAAACTTTGAGAGAAATTCTTTAAGTAATTTAAAGATATTTACTAACTAAAATTTTCAATTTTTGTTATCAAAGAATAGAGTTTATGTTTCTCATACCAATAAATTACACATATTTAAGTGTACTGAATATTTTCTAAACTTTTTGAAAGTTGTGTGTTCCATTATGCATTTTTGTCATTATTTATGCCATGTAATATCTATAAACAAAACCCCAAATTGTATGAACAAAACAAAACTCATGTAATAAATTGCCAGGTAATCTTGCAAATCAGGAAATTAAGTCTCTGAATGCTGAAATACAGGTCCCAATATTGCACATCTGTTAGTTTCTATGCATTTCTCTACACTGTGCTTAATCCCTTATAAACAATATCTTGTATAAATTATGCATCAAATGAGATAGACTAATACTTTAAAATTTCTTTGTACAATTTATCCTTTCAATCATCCTGACATTTATGTCAAATAATATATTTACAGAGAAAGACATATTTTGATGAATGTTTCTTTCATTTTTGCTATCAGTTTGCCTCAGTATTTTGACTCCAAGTACCATAATAATTAAACATTGTATCCAGAAAGAATATTTTATAGCATACTTACTTTTTTCTAAGTCCATCTACTTACTATCTATAATTATTATTACTTGATTAGTAGAATCAAAATCACCATATTTCTTAAGTTATACTTATTGATCATATATCAGTTATAAATTTTACTATAATGTATGTCATAAAATTTACTATAACATATGCATATATATAATATATACATCTTATTTATGTTATATATGATATAGGTAACATAATTTATATGCATATATAAGTACACATACACACACATATGGATAGATCAATAGAAGTAGTGAGAGTTGATATCCTGACTTGCTATTAGGGTAATATAATTCTGTTTTTCACCATTAAATAAAGTGGCAGCTGTAGATTCCTCATATGGGTCTTTATCTTGTTTAAGAAGTTCCCTTCTACTCCTAGTTTGTGTAGATCTTTGATCAGGAATGGTTGTTTTATTTCGTGTATTTATCTTTTCAGGTCTATTGAGTTGATCACATACCAGGTTTATCCTTAAGTATTTCATATTTTGAGGCTATTTTGGTGGTATTATTTTTCTTAAATTTCAATTACCAAATGTTTGTTGGTAGTAAATAGAATGAAAAATGACTTTCATAAGCTAACTTTGTATCCTACAACATCACTAAATATAATTATTCATTCTAGTGGATTTTTTATACAGTACATTCCATTGTACTGTCTACATAGACAGTCATAGACATACATTGACACAGTTTAATGTCTTTCTTTCAAATCAGTTGCTTGTTTTCTTTTTCTTGCTTTACTGCACTGGCTAGAATTCCAGTACAATGATGAATAGAAGTGGTGAGAGCAGGCACCCTTTTTGTATTGTGATTTTAGGAGAAAAGCATTCAGTCATTTATCATTTTGTATGATCTTAACTCAGATGTTTTTTATCATATAAATGAAGATACCTTCAAATTCTAGTGTGATGAGATCTTTTATCAGGAATGAATGTTGGAATTTGAAAAATGTCTTTTCTGCATATTTTGAAAGGAGCATATGGTTTTTCTTGTTAGATTTTCAACATAGTCAATTGTATTTCTTGATTTTTGAATGTTAAGCAAACATCCCACTCCTCTGAGAAACCTCAGTTTCAAATGTATTTTCTTTTTCATGCATTGTTTCATTCAAGATGTAAAAAACATGTTTAAAAATTTTGCAATAGTGTTATGAAGATATTGGTCTACAGTCTACTTTTCTTATAATATCTTTGGTTTAGGTATCTGGGTAATTCTGACATTATGGGATAACTTGGAAAGTATTCCTTCCTTTTCATCTCTGGAAAAGTTTGCATGAATTTCATATTATTTCTTCCTTAAATGCTTGACAGTATGAACTGGTGACAATATCTGTGTGTGAAGTTTCCTTTGTATGACAGATTTTGTTAAAATTTCAATTTGTATGGAAGATGTGAGGCTACCCATGTTACATATTTTTTCTCAATAAGTTCTTAGGTAGTTTGTGTCCTTCAAGGAACTTTTCCATCTTATCTAAGTGGTAGCATATATTCCTTAAAGTTGTTCATAACATTCCCTTATTATCCTTTAATGAATGTACAATCTATACTGTTTCTCATGCCTTATATAGTAATTTGTGTTTTCTCTCTATTTTCTTGGTCTTTATGACTAGAAATTTATCAACTTTGATCTTATCAAAGAACCAACTTTAGGTACTATTGATTTCCCTATTGTATTTTGTTTGTTTCATATTTATTTTTGATTATTTCTTCTACTTAATTTGTATTTGATAAGCTTATATTTACTCATTTCTTAAAATGGAAGATGTGGCTATTGATTTTGAGTCATTTGCTAACATTGAGTATTCTTTGCTAATATTCATATTTAGTGCCACAAATTTTCCTCTAGTACTGCTTTAGTCACATTCCTCAAAATTTGACATATTCTGTTTCATTTTCATTCAGTCCAAATAATTTCTAATTTCCCTTTTCATTTCTTATTTGATCCATGGATTATATAGGAACATTTTATTACTTTTTAAATGTTTCTAATTTTATGTGGCCAAGGAACACATTATGTATCCCTTGAATATTTTAAAATTTACTGAGGGTGTTTTATGCCAGAATGTGATCTGCCTTGGTAAATATGTCATGTCTTCTGGAAAACAAAAACTCCAGTTGTTGAGTAGACAATTATTCTATAAATGCCAATTAGTTCAAGTTGATTGGTAGTATAAGTTCTCTATGCCATAACTAATTTTCTATGTATTTGTTTTGTCACTTACTGAAAGGGGAATTGAAATCTCTATACCATGTTTTTTGTTTACTCTGCTTGCTTATATGCTGGTTTTGGTTCATATTTTTTGAAAATCTTTTATTAGGTACATAGAATTTGAGATTATTATGTCCTTTGATGAATCAAGTATTATTAGGAAATAATCTTTATCTCTGGCAATATTCTTTGCTTTGAATTCTATTTTTTTTAATAATATTGTGGCCACACTAGCTCTATTTTGCTTTGAGTTAGAAAGACATTTTCTTTTAACAAAGCCTTTTAAAAGCTTTTAAACTTGTAGGTCTTTTTTTTTTTTTTTCTGTACGCGGGCCTCTCACTGTTGTGGCCTCTCCCGTTGTGGAGCACAGGCTCTGGACGCACAGGCTCAGTGGCCACGGCTCATGGGCCCAGCCGCTCCGCGGCATGTGGGATCTTCCCGGACCGGGACATGAACCCATGCCCCTGCACTGGCAGGTGGACTCTCAACCACTGTGCCACCAGGGAAGCCCTGTAGATCTTTTATTTAAAATGTATTTGTTATAGGATGCATTTAGTTGTGTGTTTCTTTTTTATTCAATCTTACAAGCTCTGCCCTGAAATTTAAACCATTTATATTTTGTGTGATATTGATATAGTTGGTTGTAAATATTTTGTTGCTGTTTGTTTCTGTTTGTATCATCTATTCTATATTATCATTTTACCTCTTTCCAACCCTTCCTTTCAATTAATTATCTATTTTTATGGTTACATTTTATCTTCTTTGTAAACTTATTAGCTTCTCTTCTTTGATCATTATTTAGAGATTGCTTTAGGGTTTATGGAATATATAATTTAATTTCCTTCAATTGATATCAAGTTATATATCTCCTCAAGCATAGTGTGAGAACATTACAATATTATACTTCCATTTCTCCCTTTCCAAACTCTGTACTATTGTTTTCTGTATTTTTCATTTACAAATATTATAAATCCTACACTATATTATTGTTTTATACAGCCAACAATTTTTAATATATTTAAATAACAAGAAATTGGTATCATACTACTTCTACTTCTTTGAAAAAAATTCTTAACATTGTTCTTGTTTTGTGGTGTCTTTGTCTGGTTTTGGTATCAGGGTGATGCTGGTCTTGTAGAATTAGTGTGGAACCATCTCCTTCAATTTTTTGGAATAGTTTGAGAAGGGTAGGTGTTAACTCTTTTCTAAATGTTTGGTAGAATTCACCTGTGAAACTCTCTGGTCCTGGACTTTTCTTTGTTGGGAAGTTTTCATTACTGATTCAATTCCATACTGTTAATTGATTTGTTTATATTTTCTATTTCTCCTGATTCAATCTTAGGAAGTTGTACATTTCTAGGTATTTATCTATTTCTTCTAGGTTGTCCATTTTATTGCTGTGTAGTTGCTCATAGTAATATCTTATAATCCTTTGTATTTCCGTGGTATCAGTTGTAACTTCTTTTTCATTTCTGATTTATAAATGTGAGCCCTGTCCCTTTTTTCTTGGTGACTGGCTAAAGGTTTATCAATTTTATTTATCTTTTCAAAGAAACAGCTCTTAGTTTCATTGATCTATTCTATTGTTTTTTAGTCTATTTTATTTATTTCTGCTCTAATTTTTTTCCTTGTACTAATTTTGAGTTTGTTCTTCTTTTCCTAGTTCCTTTAGTTATAAGTTTAGATTGTTTGAGATTTTTCTTGTTTCCTGATGTAGACTTGTTTTGCTATCAACATTGCTACTAACATCTCTCTTGGAACTGCTTTTGCTTTATCTCACAGATTTTTGGATCTTTGTGTTTCCTTTTTCATTTGTCTCCATGTATTATTTTAATTTTGTCTTTGATTTCTTCAGTGATTCATTGGTTGTTTAGTAGTGTATTGTTTAGCCTCCACATGTTTTTTTTTTTGCAGTTTTTTTCCCCTTGTAGTTGATTACTAGTCTCACACTGCTGATATGTTTAAATTTATTGAGACTTGTTTTGTAGTCTAGCAAGAGATCTGTCATAGAGAAGGTTCCATGTGCACATGACAAGAATGTATATCCTGCTGTGTTTGGATGGAATGTTTTATATATATCTATTAATTTTGCCTGATCTAATGTATTATTTAAAATCAGTATTTCCTTATTGATTTTCTGTTGGGATGATGCGTCCATTGATGTAGGTGGGATGTTAAAGTCCCCAGCTATTATTGTGTTACTGTCAGTTTCTCACTTTGTGTTTGTTAATACTTGCTTTAAGTATATAGGTGTCCTTTGTTGGGTTCATATATATTTACAATTGTTATATCTTCCTGTTGATTGATTCCTTTGTCATTATGTCATGTCCTTCTTTGTCTCTTGTGAGGTATTGTCTTAAAGTCTATTTTGTCTGATATAAGTATTGCTACCCCAGTTTTCTTTTCATTTCCTTTTGTATGGAATAACATTTCCCATCCCCCAATTTCAGTATGTGTGTGTCTTTAGATCTGAAATGAATTTCTTGTAGAAACCATATATATGGGTCTTGTTTTTTAATCCAATCCACTTTTGTCTTCTGATTGGAGAATTTCATCCATTTACACATAAGTAATTATTGATAGGGATGTACTTATTGCCATTTTGTTCATTGTTTTTGTTCATTGTTTTGTGATTGGTCTTGTAGTTTTTCTTTCTTCTTTTGCTGTCTTCTATTGTGTTTTGATGGCTATTATTAGTGTTATGTTTGGATTCTTTACTCTTTTCTGTGTGTGTATCTACTGTAGATTTTTGGTTTGTTGTTACTATACTGATATCTATATCTATATTTTGCATTTTTATTTTCCCGTCCATATTTAATGTTTTGACATGTTATTTTACATTCTTTTTGTGTATCCCTTTACTACTTACTGTACATAAAGATGGTATTACTACTTTTGTCTTTATAAATATTTGTATTACTACTAGATTTATAAGTGGTTGTTCTACTATCTTTATTATATGTTTGTCTTTACCAATTAGAGTTTTTCTTTCATAAATTTTGTTTTTCTAGTTGTGGTTTTTTTTTTTCTGCTTAGAGAAGTCATTAACATTTCTTGTAAAGCTGGTTTAGTGGTGCTGAACTCTTAGCTTTTGCTTGTTTGTAAACTCTATCTCTCCTTCCATTCTCAATGAATTCTGAATTGAATTCTGAATTCAGAATACTCTAGCCTTTCTGGGTAGTGTATTTTTGTTTGTGAGTTTTTTCTCTTTCATCACTTTCATGCAGTTTCTGCTGAAAAGTTGGCTGATAGTCTTTGGGGAGTTTCCTTATATGAAACTAGTTGCTTTTGTCCCACTGCTTTAAGAGTCTCTCTTTTCTTTAATTTTTGCCATTTAATTATAATGTGTTTGGTGGAGAGATCTTTGGTTTCATCTTTTGGTTCTCTCAGTACCTCCTGGACTTGAATGTCTGTTTCCTTCCCAAGGTGAGGAAAAATTTACCTATTATTTCTTCAAATAAGGGCTCTATCTCTTTCTCTCTTCCTTCATGACTCCTGTAATGTTAATATTAGTATGCTTGGTATTGTCCCAGAGGTCTTTAAAACTATGCTTTTTTAAAAATTCTTAAAAAAAAATTTTTTTTTTCTGTTCAGTTTGGGTAATTTCCACTATTTTGTCTTCCAGATCACTGATCTGTTCCTTTTTATCATCTAATCTACTGTTGATCCCTTCTATCATATTTTAAAAATTTCAGTTAATGTATCCTTTAGCTCTGTTTGGATCTTCTTTTATATTTTCTAACACTTTATTAAACTTCTCACTGTGTTCATACATTCTTCTCCTGAGTTCATTGAGCATCTTTTTCATCATTACCTTGAACTATTTATCAGGTAAATTGCTTATCTCCATTTCAGTTTGTTTTTTCTTCTGGGGAATTATCTTATCCCTTAATTTGGAACATACTCCTCTTTTGCCTCACTTTGCCTAATTCTCTGTGTTTATTTTTATGTATTAGGTAAATCAGTTACATTTCCCAATTTTGGAGAAGTGGCTTTATGTAGGAGATGTACTACGGGGCCCAGCAACACCCTCCCCTCTGTTCACCATAGCTATATGCTCTAGGGTGCCCCCATGTAGGCTAAATGGGCCCTACTATTGTGGTTGCCCCTGGCCTGTTTGGCTGCCAGACCCTACCTGAAGTAGTGGCTGCCAGTCCACTGGAACAGCTGGTTGCAGTTCTGGGTTGTCTTGGGGCTACTGCCAGCCTGCTGGTGAGTAGGTAAGCCCCTGGCTCTAATAGGCTAGAGGGAGAACTCCAAAATAGTGCTTTCTAGCACTAGTATCCTTGTGGTAGAATGAGCCTCCCAAAATGGCTACCACCAATGTTTGTGTCCCTAGGAGGAATATCAGTTGCCTCCTGCTTCTCCAGGAGGCTCTCTAAGATCAGCAGGTGGTCTGACCCAGACTCCTTTCAAATTACTGCCTCTGTGCTGGGATCAGAGGATGTGATATTCTGTGTATGCCCTTTAAGAGTGAAGTTTCTCTTTCCTGCAGCACTCTGGCTCTCCCATATGCAAACCCTGCTGGTCTTCAGAGCCAGATGTTCTGGGGGCTCAACTTCCTAGTATGGGACCCTGGGTTGGGAAGCCTAATGTGGGGCTTGGACCCCTCACTCCTTGGGGAAAATCTCTGCAATTGTGATTATCCTTTTGTTTGTGAGTCACCTACTTGAGGGTGTGGTCTTGACTATACCATGTCTCTGCTGCTTTTACCCATATTATTGTGGCTCCTTCTTTATAAGTTTAGCTGTGAAAAATCTTTTCTGCTAGTCTTTAGGTCATTCTCACAGATAGGCGCTCTGTAAATAGCTGTAATTATGGTGTGTCCATGGGAGGAGGTGAACTCAGGGTCTTCCTACTCCTCCGTATTGGACACAGTTTCAGTTTTCTTATTATTAGAATTTTTTTTAATTAATTAAAAGTTAAAGTATTTTAGAGTTAAGAAATAGTGTGCTTCAAAATCACCATAAACTGACAATGAATTAACATCCAGAATATACAAAAAATTCCTATCAATCAAAATTTAAAAATACAACAGTAAAATGAGCAATACATGAGAGCAATCATTTCACAAAGTAGAAAATACTTATGTTGATTAAATGCAGAAACATTTAGCCTCAATAGTAACCAAAAAAATATAATTTAAGACTAAAATGAGATATAATTTTAATCCCATTCAGCTGAAAAAAATCAACATATTCATGAAACCAAATGTTGGTGAAATTATAGAGCCCCATAAATTTTGTACATCATTGGCAGAACTGTACATTGGTGCACACACTTAGGAAAACAGTTTGGCCTCATAAAGTTGAACCCATGTATAATCTACATAGAATGTCACTCTTAGGTTTATGATTAGCAGAAATTATTGGTTATGTGGTATAGCAAACATGCATAACAATGTTCATAACATTGTTTATCATAGCAAAAAATATAAGCATAAAAACAAAACAATTTAGTGTTCATCTAAAATATCCTTGCCATGAATTTGCTTGATATTTTGGCAAAAACATTTGCATGATGGCACATAGACCTTAAATTATGGGTTAAGTGCTGAGTTTATGATCTAAACAAAGTACTTCAGGAGACATCACACTGAGAGGTATTCTAATTAGGTCTTCTTAACTCCTCAGTGTCTCGCAGTAAATAAGTGTGCATCAGTAACATGTTATTATTGTGTCTGTATCATATAGCATTTCAAGTAAGAAAGATAATATTTGGACAACCTAAAATATTTATTCAAGCTTCAGGAAAAAACCACAAACTGGATGTTAATTAGTGGAGACATATTTTACTTGACCTCTATGAAAAATACCCAGGGTTTATATTACTTTGCTCTTTTCACCACCCTGCCTGCAAATACGCAGGTAAAGATTTGTATGACAATGAAAACTAACCACGAATATAATACCTCTTGAACACAATATTCAGTACCTAACAATTATTATGAAGAAATTAGCAATAATAATTATTTTTATATGGAATTAACAATATATTTCATGAAATTAGCTTAAATATACATCATATTTTATTTTCTTTCTTCTTAAATTTCCTCTTTAATTTTTTTTCCTTTCATTGAACATTTAATTGTGGACTTACTCTATGTCAGATATTATGAAAATAGAAGATTTGTGGCTTGTAAATTAAATTTTTTATTATCTATTCACTTTATAATTTTGATAATTATTATACTTATCTAAATCAAACTAAAAAAATAACATATTCTTTATCTCTGGACAGATTCTATGAAACAATATACTCGAATTAAAATCACATTTATTAAAGCATTCATGAGAGAAAAACTGTATCTTGTAAGGTGGAAGATGAATGAGTTTGGGATTGCTCTTACTTATCTCCTTTCCACTTATCCATCTCCTTCAGCCAGTGATGAGGAAAGCTTTCAGTAGTGGATTACCAATGTCAAGTACCCTAGAAGAATTGTGTGCTGAGGGATTTGAAAGTAGTAAATGTATAGTGTGCCAAGCAAATAATTGACTCGAGAAATATAAACTAGTAGTTGTAGTAAAAAGAAAACTGTGTTATCAGAGAAAAAAAAGCATAAAAAATTGTATTTTACAACTGTATTTTACGGTTACATTGACTGCCAGGTTGGGGACAGTGACAACTTCTTTATCTAACAAATGCCTACTACAAACAAATATGTAAAATTGAAAATAACCTCTGAATTTTTGATGATTTTTTTCTTTTATGCTATTTGATGTATCATATTCAAGATGATAAATTTGGATATTTATAATAGGATATATTTGCTTTTTGTTTTAAAAATAAATAAATATTGATTTGATTTTTATTATAAACTCTACATTGAAATTTAGGTCTAGAATAAATTTAAAAATTTTAAATGTCAGTCATTGGTCACTAAAACTAAAATAAAGCTTATATTTGAATAGTAATAAAAATAAATAACAATACATTTATGTAGTGGAATTCTTATGTTTTCTTAACCATGGGTGACATGAGCATTGTTGTTTTTGTAATTAAGTTTCTCATGCAATAACTCAGCAAGGTGAGGGTGTCTATGTACTTAATATCCTTCTAAATATTGTACCCTAGGTTTTTAATAGCAGTTCCCATAAATAAGGGAGCTGATAGAATAAAATTTTATCCTATCTTTCAGTGACAAATTAATCAATACAGTTCATGGTATTAATAGTTTCTATAATTAGGAAAATACATAAATAATCCCCTTTGTTTAAAGTTTATCAAAGAAATACAATATTTGAATACATTTCCAAGACAAGAGAATTATTTTAATGAATAAAATGAAAGCTCCTCACATGCAATAGATTTTAAATATGTAATTAAATACATCATGTAGTAAAGTGTTGATTAGATATTAAAGCTGTCTTCATCATTTAATGTCTTAAAACTGTGTGAACAGCTATTTGCTATAATACTAATGCACTAGTATTTGATATAGTACAAGTTATTAAGGACTTACTATGTGCAGATCCTGAAAACTAAATAGATGGGTAGGACATATTCATTACTGTTAAATGACTTACAGTAATGTTTACCAACAAATAAGTAAATGTTAAGGGAGTGAATTCAGTTATAATAATTTTTTTCTGTGTGTGCTGATGAAAGAAAAAGTCCATTCTGCCTGTATTGTTTCATTGAGGAGGTATTATATGGTTGTGGTCTTGAAAGATAGTGAAGATACCATTACGTGGCAAAAGTAGAAAGGAACACAGGACAAAATAGTAAATAAATTATATAAATAAAGAATTGCCTAATTACAGTGTCTCTTTTATAGCAAAGACTAAATAAGGGTCATCTCATCATAAAATGAGAGTTTAAAGAAAACCGGGGACAAGTTCATTTTCTTTTAGATGAGCTAAATGAGGATAAATTGATTAAACAACTTTTAACAATATCAAAACATCTTTCCAAATATTGAAAACAAAGTAACAGCATAACTGAAATGTATATATCTCTTGTTTAAATACTAATTAAGAAAGATAATTTATTCTAGTAATATTTTAGTGCATATTATTTAGTAAACAGAACAAGAGAAGATTGCTTTATTTATTCATGCATCTTATTTTATTTAGTGCATCAATAATACAGAAAAAGTTTGCTGAGGATTACCAAACAATGGACAAAGAATGATAGGCACTGAAAAAATTTCATCAGATAAAATTATTAAAACAAAGGTAATTTCTAGATAAATACAATTAATAATAATTTATTTTGCTACATGATATATTTACACAGGGCCTAAAATTTGAGTTTGAATTCATAATTCACATCTTAAGCTACTTAAAGAATTATTTAGGCTGATTCAGTTTTCTGCAGTACCAGGTACGTGCTTCACTACCTCAGTTTTATTAGTTATCATATTCTTTTTATTTAAAAGCAATAGCTTCTGTTTTTAAATAACAAGATGATAATGAATTAATTGATTCTTTTTTCTTTCATTATTTTATTCATTTACAAACAATTTTGTACATATGATATGTACCAGGCAATATTCATGAATATGCTAGGGATATATGCATCATATTGAAACATACATACCCACTCAAAACAAAGAACAAAAAATTAATATACAAATAAATAATCATATATATAAATAAGAAATATTCAGATAGTGATAAATGGCAAAGAGGGAAAAATGATATAATTTGAAAGATAGTGGCTGGAGGGGATGTCAACAGTAGTTACAGTGACTAGATATGCTGCATGGAAGGTGATTACATCGAATCAGCATGAAAATATCTGGCAGAACACGTGAGGCCAACATTGTCCAATGGGACATTCGGCAAGGATGAAAATGTTCAAAATATGTTCTGTGTAATATGGAAGCCATTAGTCACATGTACCATTTGGCATTAGTAATGTGGCTATTTGGCTGAGAAAATAAATTTTAATTGTCTTTACTTAATTTAAAATCAAATTGTCACATGTGGCTAGTGACTACTCTATTGGAAAAACATGGCTGTGGTTCCTCAGGTGGGAATTGGTTTGCCAAATTTGAGCAGGAGAAGAAAGGTCAATGTTGTAGTATATAGTAAGCATGTTTCTAAACACAGGTTTGGAGAAAAACAGGAAAAACATCTGGTAGAGCATTGTAAGCTGTGTTGAAGTCTGCTTTTATTCTAATTGAGAAAGCGATAGATGTTTTAAAAATTAATTTTTTTGAGGTGTAAGATATAATAGAGTTAACCTCTGTCTCTTTTAACAATCAGCATTCATTTTCAAGAAAGTAAAACCACTGACTATTTTAAGCAGAAAGAATGACTATATACAGTGGCAGATTTACCATGAGGCTAAGTAAGTTTTAGAAGCCCTCATTTGTACAGATTTTAAGGCTCTGGGAGAGGGCTTTACATTACATTCTCTTGGTCAACTGTCTTTAAATTTTTTCCAAATAAAGATATTTAATATACATGTTAACTTCCCCCTGCATTAAATATGGAGATTTACCTATGGAAAAGCTGAATTCAAGACACATTGAATTTACCTTTAGTGGGATATATTTATGTGGTTCACTTACAAGTTAAGTTACTACTAACTCTTCCATTTTAGGTATGGCTTCTAGGAATAGTCCTATCATCACCCTATGAAAGTGCAGGGTCAGTATTTATATCAAGATATGAACAAGTACTCTGGCTTCTGTCACTAGAAGAAGGTCAGTAACAGGCTTAAACAATGGTTGAAATGTAGAGAGACAGAAGTCTTTCAGTCATCGTGTGTAAAAGTATAATTGGTATTTGTTTCTCATCAATTTGTCAACAAAACAGAAGTTCTTTCTGTCAGAAATATACTTGATAATGCAGCATATAAAATTATAAATGTTATGTGTGTGTGTTTGTATAAGTAAGATTATATATATACACATATATACATATAGATCACATATATACACATAAATTCTTTTCTAATGGAAATTGTTCAAAATAGAATTTATAAGAATTTCAGAATTCCTGATTGTGAGGACACAAAACTATGGCAGTGATACAGTGGACATATCTTTATGAGAAATTATGTTGCATGCATACAGCTATCAAAAATAAAAAAATATTCAAATAGCTATGCTAGAAATGAGGCAGAAGTGAATTGTCTTTCTCTATTATCACTATAGAAATATTACAAAGTTATTGTCACAAGAAGAAGTGATCAAAGTGTGTCCTTCCAAAAATAAAGACAATGTATATGTGTATTAAGCACTTAAATTTTCTTAAAAGTTAATTTATTTTTTCTATACTTGGTGATGACCATTGTATTTGTCAGCTATTAATGTTTATAATTTGTGTTTTTTCTAAGTAATTTACTTTCATACCTAATTTGCACATATAATTTTGTATTTTGCTTAATAAGAATCTCCCAAATTGTATATATTTTAGTTCCCATGAAACCTATATCCACCCATGAATAAAAAGAATATGTTATTTCAATATACTCAGGACTGAAAATGCAGTCTATGTAGTCTTGGCTTTCAAGGAAAGACTACCAGAAAAAGCCACAGGAATGACCAAAATAAAAGGTAGTCACTACATTTGCTACAAATCAGTGTGTACATAATCAGGAAGCGTCCCTTGTGACTGTCACCTTCAAAGACACCCCGTCAAGGCTGTAATCTAGGGATCAGGAAGCTGCTGCCCCCACCCCTGCAACTGCCTCTTTAGACTCATAATACTTGTTACCAGACCCTGGAACACTGCTGCAGAAAAACCCATGTCTCCATGGTCAGGTGGCTGGTAGAAAAGAGCTGAGACAGCACGGGGATGACCTCTGCCTCAGCTCTGCTTTTCAAATAATCCATCTCTGTACCAGAACCTAATTCCCATGGAGAGTAGTCTGCAAGACAGTCTGGGAAATGTCATTTTTAGCTTTTCATCCTCCCTGGTATAGAAAAACACACTATAGAAATTCACACTCATGGTCAGTCTGAGATTCACCTATTAAATATTTTCACTTAATTTTGTTGAAAGGTCATCATTTCTGAAGGAGGCCTATTGTATTAGTTTGCTTGGGCTGCTATAGCAAAACAGCAAAGGTTGGGTGGCTTAAACAAACAAAATTTGTTTTCTCATAGTTCTTGAGCAAGAAATCCAAGATCAAGATGCCAAAATATTTGGTTTCTAGTTAAAGCCAATTTCGGATTGCCGACAGCTGCCTTCTCGCGGTGACTTCACATTGCTTTTCCTCTGGGTGGGCATGGCGAGAGAGGGAGAGAAGTAGATCTGGTCTCTCTCCCTTTTCCTTATGAACACAAGTCTGATGGGATTAGTGTCCCACCTTTATGACCTCACTTAACCCTTATTACTTCCTTTTATTTGGTCTTATCTCCAACTATAGTTACACTGTGGGTAAGGGCTTCAATATATGAATCTTGGGGGGATGCAATTCAGTCTGTAATGCCTATGTTTGTTTAATACCAAATTTGGGGGGAGAAATAATGTAGGCTTCCACATATATTGCTTTAGTTCTCAACAAAGGAAAAACATTGAATATTTGTATTTCTTTTATTTTTATTTTCTATATTGAAAATTCAATAGAAGTGAAGATTAGGGAGATGAAGAGAGGTAGTTTTATATCTACTGAAAACTATTTTTCTTTCTTTTAGTAATTGATCACACACTCACACACACACACACACACCCTAATTCTCTAGCGGGAGTGCCTTCAAAGATCAGATGACACACAATGCTTTCTTTCTCTTTAAGATACTCATATTAAATTTACCATGAAGTGCACTGGCATTCTGCATTCCTAAATTCACTTGGAGGGTTGAACTATCTGCCTATCAACTGCATCAAAATTTCCCTCTACTCGTAGCCATCTTAGGAGGGTCTGTGTTTGACAGGTGATTCCAATAACCTGTGGCAAATGAGAAATGATATAATGCCAGGGAAAATAGAACAGTTTACTACCATATTAGAGATTTCCTTTTCCATATTTGTTGTGACAATCAGAAATTAGTTGGGCTATGATCTCAACCATTTCAACTGGCATGACCGTCCTTCCACGGAGATTTCAGTGGTAATAACTTGCTTTACTGTATATTTTATACATGCTGAATGGAGACTGGGTTTAAAGGAGCTGGGTTTAGGCCCTGGTGTGTCCATGTGTTAGACACTGGAGTTCTTCCAAAAGTGTAACATAAGTGAGAGTTTGCCTTATTTCCACAAATTGTCTTAAAGGTTTCCTTAACTGTAGCCTCAGCCTCTCAGATAATTCGGTTATTTGTGATTCTGCTGAGGAGCTATCAATTCTTGAGTTGTTTTTTTCATGTACAAAAAAATTCTGAACATCTGATCTTCATCTGAATCTTGTTTTATCTTTATCTTTAAAAAAAGAAAAAAAAACAATACATAAAAAGACTCTAACCTGTGGATCTCACCATATACTCTTTAGTTTTGTTTGTTTAAAATGGATTACAATCTTCCTCTCTTTTATTCCTTCTATCATTTCAATGTGAATTTTCAAAAGGAGAAGAAATAAATATATGTGTTTGAATTGCCATTTTGAACCACAATCATAAACATCATGCATAATCACCACATAGGGCGTATTTTGAGAGCTGGCTTATGGGATTAATATGTATACCAAGTATGACAAACTTTAGCAAAAAGTGATACCCAACTAAATGACAAAGTTAAAGTAGAAACCAAAGTTGACCACAGCAAAAATGGAGGATGAAGCAATCACAGGGCTCACTTGAAGGGAGAGTGTTTGTAGAAGGGGAAGGCATTCCTGAATCATGCATAATGTTAACTATTAGTGGCTTTATTATACATTCTGGGCTTCCCTATTAGTGTACTATTTACAGATATGTTATGATATAATTTAGCAATCTTAGAATCTCCTGTATATCATGGATATCATGATAAGGGAATTTTGACAATAGGACTGGGAAAGATTTAACATGTAATCAAGAGAGAGAAATGTGATATATGCATTGACATAAATGTCCTGAGAACCTGAGCAGCTTATATTTTTTGGTGCAATTTGCTTTCTTGTCCATGTAGGCATTACAGTAAATAAGGCTGGGTTAACATACGTTATCTGACAATCCCAGGGAGGCCTCATAGAAAAAGGAGTCCGTAACTCAGAGGAGAGTTTTTCTCCCACTTCTCTGAGTTACATTCGTTAGTAATATTTTACCTCAAATTTAAAAGTT
The DNA here is from genome assembly GCF_039906515.1 of Pseudorca crassidens. Lineage (NCBI taxonomy): Eukaryota > Metazoa > Chordata > Mammalia > Artiodactyla > Delphinidae > Pseudorca > Pseudorca crassidens. Next base: position 92,447,417 of record NC_090297.1, read on the forward strand.
TATTGTGTTTTCTTAATAAAATAGTCTTCACTTCCTTAAGGAATGTATTTTTTAATACTGAAAAAATATAATTTTTCTTCCCTCAAATAAGGAAGATTATAATGTTTACTCTCTTGAAACCACTCAAATTATTGAAAAGAAATCAATATCCATATCAGATATAGAAGCAAGGTGGACCCCTTCAAAGGTAAGGGATATTCAGAGCTATCTTTATATTTTTGCCAGATATGGATAGAGTTTAAATTGGAAGATAATAAAGCATGTTACTAAAATTATAGGGTTTTTTTAAATTTTAAAGAGTAGTTATGTATGTCTGGATTGAAATGACCCAAATTTTAACTTTTATTAGTATCACTAGAGGGCTATGACTTCTTCACTTTTCCTAAAATATTAAATTAGTGATCAAATTGTATCAATTATAATTTTAGAATCACTTCCCCATTCTTTATTTTTCCACTTTACTACGTTATCTTTGCATTTCTGAATGTTTATTCAGCAGTTTTTAAAAAGGCATTTTATTATTCCTGTACAGGCTAAATTCCTTTATAGGATAGCGTCCATTCTTCTTTAAAACCATTCTTCGAAAACCATTCTCTTTCCATCTTGCAATTCATTTTTCATACTTATGATATGTCAGTATTCCTAAAATGCACCTTCTATCATGTCATGACCCTGTTCAAAAATGTTATTTCCTACTGCCTACAGGATACATTGCACTCTTAGCCTGACATTCAAGGCTTTCAAAAATAAAGACTAAGTTATCTTTTCAGAGCCCTTAGACTCTAAAATATGCCATCCACTTAGGCTAATGTGTTTCAACCACTTCTGCCTAACACACTTTTCAGTTTTCCTGCTTCAACACATGCACCGTGGTCTCCATTCTCCTCTCAAAACAGTATAAACCTGAAGCCCATTTCAGGAGCCAACTCACATTCCTCTCCTGGCACATGGTGTAGTACTCCCTCCCTTCTCTGATAGTCTATAGTAATTAATTTCCATAAATTTTGATAGTATACTGAATTGAGTTATCTGTTCCATTGCTATGTTCAATAACCTTCAAAATATCTTATTTTAAAAATCATCTTATATTTATGTCTTATCCTTCCAACACCTGCAGTAAATATCTTACAGGTGCTCAGGTATTCTAAAATACCTGTTTGGCTGCAATACATTCCAAGGCATGGTGGTTAGGAAAGTATTTTACTACAGAGAATCAAATTCGTACATCCATACTACAAAGCATATAAAATGAGGCACCTACAGGATTATACACTTTATAGCAATCAGTGTTTTTCCAGTTTATGAGATATCTTCAATAATGCTCTATCATCTTGTCAAATAATCAGGATTAAGTTTATCAGGGGCTTAAATTCAATCTCTGATTGTCAAAGGACTAGTTTTCTCTCCCTAATTTCAGGCCAGTTGTCTATCCTGATGAAGCAAAATTGTTTCTTTCCAGTAAGGAATATTGGAATATTTCTTCCAGTGAGGAAGCTGAATTTTTCATTTCCAGGTCCAGTACTCCTGCTCTAAGTAGCTTGGAATCCTATGCCAAAGTCTGCAATATTCTGTTCTTCTACCTCCCTACTTCTATAGAATGCAGGCCCACAGGTCATGGCTCAGGGGAAGATAGACAGACTGTGAATATGACTGGAACTCATTCTTAATCAGACACCTTTATTAACCACAACCATTAAGTTACCTTCCCAGTCCCTAAATAAGCAGAAGAAAAGCCCTTGCAAACTTATGCTATTATTGATTTTCTTATTATTTGAAGATTTTTGTCATAAATCCTTAGCCTTGGAGAGCTGGGCTCACGCGAAGGATATTTTATGCTTAAAACAGAAGCAGTTCTTTCCCTAGCATACACCTAAAAAGAGTAAGCTGGAATTTACCCCCTAAATCCTGGAGTTGAGTTAGTTTAAATGGTGTACCCAAAGACTTAGATTTTTCATTCTGGCTTCTCCTCCCTCACTGGTCTCCAGCCTTGTGAGACTAAGAAATAGGGACTAAGAAATCAGGGGTAGACAATTCTTAACAAAACTTGGCTTTTAGCTGCCCACCTAGACATAGTGAAAATTGTCCTCAAGCACCAGGACCCAAATAATGTCCTTAAACTACTTCTAACCTAATTTTTATCTTTTATAATGTCTAGTTACTTAGAGTTCTGAGATTGTCCCCAGACTTTTAATAAAATTAATTGGATATTATTGAATGTCCACACCTAAGATAAATTTGTGAGGACACAAAAGTAAAAACTACTGGTCTATTCCATACTCTAAAAATAGAAGGGAAAATTTATAAAACAACATCTATCATAGAATTTTTTGCATTATCTACTATTGCTGTGAATAAAATACTATGGTAATAAGAAATATGAAAGCCCAGAATGGATGAGTTGATTTTCTCGTAGTAGAAGGATATTTGCTACCATCATCATCATTATTAAATAATAACAATAATAACAACAATAATAATAAAGGTTATATCAATGAAAAATAATTCCAGGGAATAAAATTGAGGAATTCTTTTTTTAGGTAGCACTGGGAAACAAGTAGAAACTCCAGAAAGAAAAGAAACAGAAAATGGAGTAGTAAAATGTAAAAGAAATAATAGGAAAAATCATCCCAGATAGAAGAAAGATATAAATGGCTTAATGTCAAGATAACAACAAACAAACAAAAAATTTATATAATTCACATCTTGGCACATGATTGAATTTTAGAGCACCAAGAATATTAAAAATATACTTTAAAAATCTCTAGGCAAATAAAAAAATCTTTAAGTGAATGAGAATTAAATTCATTTCTATTCGATTGAAAATAGTCTCAGAATTCTGAGAAAAACAATTTATTCCAGAATTTGACACTTGTTCAAAGCTATCATTCAGATTTGCAACTATCATGAATGGATACTGAAACCATTTGTTTTGTAATGGAGTGATGAGGCTGATAACACTACACCTACAAATTGATCTTGGTTTCACTAAACGCATGTCACCAGACATATTTTTCGTGATGTGATGTAATAGAAAGTGTATAAATCTGTTCACAGGAAATAAAAGAGAGCAGCATTTTAAATTATACATAAAAGAATGTAAAACTTTCCCAAGGACAAGCCATCCTGTTCCTTTAGCAAATAAATAGAACAAAAAAGGAAGAAAGGAGGATTATTAGATAATAGAAAGACTTAAGCAACAGAAATCCAAAGGCAATGTTTGATCATGTTTGTATTTTCTAAAAAGCACGTGTCAAGGACACTTTTAAGACAATTTGGAAAAATTGAATATAAACTACATAAAACATGATATTGAGTAGTTGTTAATTTTATCAGATGTGGTAATGCCCAGGTGATTTTATATATATAAAAAAATTCTTGTCAGAGTGGCTTAATGATAGCTGAAATGACATGATGTCCAGGATTTACATTAAAATACCCCAGGCAATTAAAAAGCAGAAATTTGTGTGGAGGATGTGGTAGGATTGGTGAGAGATTAATAAATGAAACAGGGTTACTAAAATATTGATAATTATTGAAATTGGGTGTTCAGCATATAGTCTTTCTATATATATATTTTTAATTCCATAATATATCTTTTATATATCATATACATGATACAGAGATAGATATAGATATTTTCAAATAAAAGAGCAATAAACAGTCCTTAGCAACTACAATATTTTTCAGATATTCAAGGAATTGAAGTTTTACCACCCATGGAACTTCTCTGAAGTAATATTTGAACAAAATTAAGCTTTGTAGTTAAAAAAAGTAGAACAAGGTAAGTTAGATAAAATAAAAGAAAAAATGTCATCCATGATTTTTAAATTTTTGGAGGGATGACAATTAGGGTTAGAGAAATACTGAATTAAAATGTGAATGTGATGATCAAAGAAATAAAAGTATAATGCACAAGTTTCAAATGAATAGAAGTGTTCTTCAAATAGAGTATCAAATAAAATAGAAATAAATGGAATAACAGAGAAAAAAATTTAACTGAATTGATCCTGATGGCAAACAGAGGAAACAATGTAAAACTTTAAATCATGATATGTAAACACAAAAATAAGAAAGCAGAAATGAGTATACATATTTCACAAATCACAATAAAGACCAATAGGATGAGTTCACCAATTAAAAACAGAGAATGTCCAATTGAAAAAAGAGAAAAAGCAACCAATTTACAGTTACAGCAACCAATGCAGACCAAAAAAGAAACAGCACAGGTAGTTTACAAATAATAATAGAAGAAAAACACACCAGAGCAACTCCCTAGTACCTACCAATTTTGGATAAGGGACACATAACTTGGAGCCATTTTAACTTAAAAAAAAAAAAACAAGCTAATCTATTTTGTATTATGTGTGCCTTGCGAGGTAATAGCATTGTTCAGTCAGAACCCATCTGCATTTTTTTCTTTCTCTGGTTCACTAAAAATTTAATTCTATGCATTTTGCTTAGGAGGGAGAAGCCACCAAGTGTGCTTAGTCTGCCATCTTGGAGTAGAAGTTCTTGAGTCCTTTATGAAGGTCATCTTATTTAATCCAAATAGCATTTTGAAGTATATATTAATATTACTTTCCAAATTTCCAGCACCTCTATTCTCTTCTCCTCCCTTGCCTTCTATGTTTCTTCTCTTCCTTGTCCTCCTCCTCCTTCTATTTCTTCTCTCCTCACTTCTTCTCCCTCTCCCTCTCTCATATTATAATTTTTAATTAAATTTTAAATGTTTCTTTTTTTTTTTTTTTTTGTGGTATGCGGGCCTCTCACCGTTGTGGCCTCTCCCGTTGCGGAGCACAGGCTCTGGACGCGCAGGCTCAGCGGCCATGGCTCATGGGCCTAGCCACTCCGCAGCATGTGCGATCTTCCCAGATTGGGGCACGAACCCGTGTCCCCTGCATCGGCAGGCGGACTCTCAACAACTGCGCCACCAGGGAAGCTCCTAAATGTTTCTCTCTTAATTTTAATTTTCAAAATTATTCAAAATCTTCTCTTTTCTCCCCTCTCCCTCTTTCTAATTTCTTATCATCACCAGATATCTACCAAATAGTTATCATTACCCCAATCTCTAGAAAAAGCCCATAAACACAGCAGCCCAATAGTTTGACCAAAATCACATGGCTCTGTTTATTTTACAATACAATCTGCCTCATGGGCTTCCTCTCCTCCCTCTCATGATGTTCTTTTGGGAAGGGGTTCTGCAATAACACTATAAAGGCAATCATTTCTCAAGTTGAACAAATCTTTTCATTTCATTTGACATGTAAATCCAAGCTGGCAAACTGTGGCCCATAAAACCTGCTGCTCACCTTTGAAATCGTAGAGAGCTTTTCCATATGTAAGGAAATCCAACAGCCTTCTTCTTGTTACTACTAACATTTTCTGTAAAAACACTTCTTTAAAAGTAATAATAGCCAATGCGTCCTAGAGTACAAAATTATACAGCACATTTCTTTCATATCTATTCCTTTTTCAAGGTGCTTTTTAGGAAATCATGAGATTGAGCATGAGTCTTAAGCATATTTTGGTTCAAGTTCTGTGTCTTTATAAAACATTATTCAAATGATCTTTCCCTTTTTACTCCTTGATTTCTCCTTTAATCTTTTAGTTTAAATGTCAGTTGGTCGTTATATGTTTTTAATATACACAAAGCCTGCTTCTTTCTCTTTAACCTACAAGAAATTTAAAATGTCATGTCATCCCCTAAGAAAGGCCCTCAATTTTTCAAATTCTTCTATAATTAACATTACCCAATGTTTAAAAATTAATATGCACATGTTTTATTGCTTTAATAATAATAGCTAATATTTATTAGGAACTTATTTTATGTAAGACCCTTTGCTAAACACTTTACATATATTAATCAAATTTTATCTTCATGCTAATCCTGGTGATTATATTATCCTCCTTGTAAAAATGAGGAAATTGAGCAGACGGGTAACTAAGTTGCTTGAGGTTACCTAGTTATAATGTAGAAGAGGCAGGCTTTAAATCTTGGCAGTCAGAATCAGATTATATCTTAAGAAGATTTACATTATCTTATTAAAATAAATCAGACCACTTAGTATAAATCATTGCCTTCCGATGTTATGATAATTACTCTTACAGTTAATTTATATATGATTTTTGGAGGGTTTTTTTTGTTGTTGTTTTTTTGTTTTTGTTTTTTTTCCGGTACGCGGGCCTCTCACTGCTGTGGCCTCTCCCGTTGCGGAGCACAGGCTCCGGATGCGCAGGCTCAGCAGCCATGGCTCACGTGCCCAGCCGCTGCGCGGCATGCGGGATCCTCCCGGACCGGGGCACGAACCCGTGTCCCCTGCATCGGCACGCGGACTCCCCACCACTGCGCCACCAGGGAAGCCCTTTTGGAGATATTTTTACATATAAAGAAAAACAATCATGCACGTGTATTTAAAATTTTGAATTAAAATATATTGCCCAGATTAGTGCTCTTTGGAATAAGTTTGTTAATGCTTTAGTTAAAAATTCTAATTATAAAACTGAAGCATCTAATATTAAGGTGAACAAACTAGAAAATAAAAAAGCAATTACTTTGAAAAATTAAATATATAGAATGAGCAGCATAGAAATTTTTTGCACCAAGACAAGAGGAAGATGGATTCCTATGATATGCCACAGAATCAAAACAAATGATTTCAGTTTGTTTGTTTTTATTGCTTAAAGTGAAAAATTCTGTCTTTTTTTGAGAGTTCAAATTAGAATTTAATTATAAAGCATAAGAAAACAGGATTCAGTTGCAGTGCAATTTACTGCGTTTTTTTTTTCCCTGAAGAATGATTTTTTTTCTTTATGTCAAACATCCAAGAAACTAGCAAAACTAAGTATTATAATATGAAGTCAAGGAGAGTAATATCCTTGATTAACCTGCAAATAAATTCTTACCTTAGAAATACATATCTGTAACTGTTAATTCAATACCTGAAAAAAAATGTTCAATAAAGGAAGTAATAAAGAATTATGAAATCAAAATCTCTTTTTAATATGTGGAATTTAAACACTAATTTGGCATTTTGAAATGAGCTAAAATAAATGAGCCATTTTAATTCCACAATAAAAAGATATAACAAATAAAAAATTTGTTGACAGGTCAAAAGACTGCATTTGCCATTTGTACTAAATAGAAAAACTAATATTGATCATTTTCTAGGAAGATAATGGAAACATAATATTATTTTAGTGTTCTCCCTGCTTTTATGAATAATCAATGCATGACTAAGTTTGCATAGTTTCACAATTTAGGGGGGATATTAAGTTTCATAACACAAAATTAGAAAATTATGCGGCTATATTTTTATCATTTCAGAGTCATTTTTAATATCAGAGGTTAATTAAATTTGCTGTTCCAAACCATTAAGTATTATATCAATAATATTCTTGGAAGTCAATCTTTTTTGGTTCCCAAAAGCATAATTTTGAAAGCCTAAAGCATGGAAAAAAGACAATAATCTTTGTCAAAAGCAGAGGGCATATTTGTTACTGGCATCTATATATTTGTACTTCAAAACTTTACAAAGAGAGGGAAAACCACATCTATAGACCATAGAAATTAACCTCCAATGAATTATTGTCATCTCACCAAAGAAACAACTCTTCATTCAGGAGTAGTGCTTGATACAATTACTATAGTGAGGAATAAAATAGATAATGAATCTTCTCTGTTTTTTTATGCTAAATCTATATGAAATATCTGCATATATATACAAAATGAAATTCATCACCTAAATTGACTCCATAATATCAAATATATAGGTGTCCATAATCTTAGAAGAAGTGAGAGTAAAACATTAATTTAAAATGAGATTGAGTCAGTATGAGCACTAAATTGGGAAAGTACTAGTTTTGGTCTTTCTAAATGCATCATAATATTGCTTGTTTGCTCCTTGTTTTTGTTTATTGTTCCTTAAATATATTAAAATATTTTAAGGCATATTATTGCATTTTTACTTTACATTCCCTAAAAATAAGGTAAATGGATGTACATAATTTATTTAATTTAGTATCCACTTTTTCTGTACGGCTATATGTGACCATAATAAATTAACCATAACAAATTCATTAATAGCAATGTTTTTATCCAGGTACATAAATAAAGTCAAAGTTCTTTGATAAACAGAGATTTTAGAAAAGAGAATCAAGGTAATGACTTCTAAATAGAATAGCAACTAGGAACCTAGGATCATGGATGGCATCTTTGGCAACAACAGTATTTTCTTTACCAAACCATGAAGAATTTCTATTATTTAGCCTTACCAGTTCATTAGGAACATATTCTGAATTCAAAGGAGAATATTTTTAATAGCTTTATTGAGATAGAATTCATATACTATGGATGCACCTATTTAAAGTGTACAATTCAATGGTTTTTAGTACATTCACAGATATGTACAACCATTATCACCATCAGTTTTAGGATATTTTCATCACTTCAAAAAGAAACCCCTTACCTTTTACCAATCACGCTTCTGAACCCTTAATACCCCCTAAGCAATATCTTAAGCAGCCACAAAACTACATTCTGTCTCTATAGAATTCCCTCACTGAAACTTTGTTATGAATGAAATCGTATAGTGTGCCATCTTTTGTGACTGACTTCTTTCACTTTGCATAATGTTTTCAAGGTTTATCCATGTAGAATATATTCAGTACTTCATTCCTTTTTTTTAAACTTTTTATTTTATATTGGAGTATAGTTGATTAACAATGTTGTGATAGTTTCAAGTGTACAGCAAAGTGATTCACTTATACATATACATTTATCAATTCTTTTCCAAACTCTTTTCCCATTAAGGTTGTTACACAATATTGAACAGAGTTCCATGTGTTATACAGTAAGTCCTTGTTGGTTATCCATTTAAAATAAAGCAGTGTGTACATGTCAACCCCACACTCCCTAACTATCCCTTCCTGCCAGCCATCCCCCCAGTAACCATAGTTTGTTCTTTAAGTCTGTGAGTCTGTTTCTGTTTTGTAAATAAGTTCATTTGTATCATTTCTTTTTAGATTCCACATATAAGTGATATCATGTGATATTTCTCTTTCTCTGTCTGACTTACTTCACTCAGTATGACAATCTCTTAGACCCATCCATGTTGCTACAAATGGCATTATTTCCTTCTTTTTAATGGCCGAGTAATATTCCATTGTATATATGTACCACATCATCTTTATCCATTCCTCTGTTGATGGACATTTAGGTTGCTTTCATGTCTTGGGTATTGTAAACAGTGCTGCAATGAACATCAGGGTGCATGTATCCTTTCAGACCATGTTTTTCTCCGGTTATATGCCCAGGAGTAGGATTGCAGGATCATATGGTAGCACTATTTTTAGTTTTTTAAGGAACCTCCATACTGTTCTCCATAGTGGCTGGACCAATTTACATTCCCACCAACAGTGTAGGAGGGTTCCCTTCTCTCCACACCCTCTACAGCATTTGTTGTTTGTGGATTTTTTGATGATGGCCATTCTGACTGCTGTAAGGTAATATCTCATTGTAGTTTTGATTTTCATGTCTCTAATAATTAGCAACATTGAACATATTTTCATGTGCTTCTTGGTCATCTGTATGTCTTCCTTGGAGGAGTGTCTATTTAGGTCTTCTGCCCATTTTTTGATTGGGTTGTTTGTTTTGATGATATTAAGCTGCATGTGCTGTTTATAAATTTTGGAGACTAAACCCTTGTTGGTCACATCATTTGCAAATATTTCTCCCATTTTGTGGGTTATCTTTTTTTGTTTGTTTACAGTTTCCTTTGCTGTGCAAAAGCGTTTTAGTTTAACTAGGTCCCAGTTGTTTATTTTTGTTTTTATTTCCATTACTCCAGGAGATGGATCAAAAAAGATATTGCTGTGATTTTTGTCAGAGAGTGTTCTGCCTATGTTCTCTTCTAAGAGCTTTATAGTGTCCGGTCTCACATTTAGGTCTTTAATCCATTTTGAGTTTATTTTCATGTAAGGTGTTAAAGAGTTTCTGTTTCCCCCAGTCCTGTGGAAGTCCTGCAATCAAATCCCACTGTCCCTCAAAACCAAACTCTCTGGGGACCCCTCCTCCCATTGCCAGACCCCCAGACTGGGAAGCCTGACATGGGGTTCAGAACTTTCACTCCAGTGGGAGAACTTTTGTTGTACAATTGTTCTCCAGTCTGTGGGTTGCCCACCAGCGGGTATGGGACTTGATTCTGTTGTGATTGCTCCCCTCATACCATCTCACCCTGGCTTCCCCTTTGTCCTTGGATGTAGGGTATCTCTTTTTGTAGGTTCCAGCATTTCTTTGTCAATGGTTGTTCTGCAGTTAGTTGTGATTCTGGTGTTCTTGTCCTTCTACTCTGCCATCTTGAGCTAATCCTCCTTCATTCCTTTTATATGGTTGAGTAATATACCATTGTATGAATGGACCACATTTGTTTATCCTGTTGATGGATACTGTTGTTTTGTTTATCCTGTTGTTGTTACTCTGTTGATGGACATTGGGTTGTTTCCAAATTTGGGTTATTATGAATAATGCTGCTATAATCATTCATGTCCGAATTTTTGGGTGGACCTATGTGTCCATTTCTCTTGGGTATATTCCTAGGGATATAATTGCTAGATTGTATAACTCTGTGTTTATTCATATTAAGAACTGCCAGACTGTGTTCCAAATTGGCTGTACCATTTTACATTCCCACTGGCAGTGTACGAGGGTTCCAATATCTCCACATCCTCGCTGACATTTTTTTTGTTATCTGTTATGTTAGCCATTCTAGTGTGTGTGAAGTAGTGCCTCATGGTTTTGTTATGCATTTCCTTGATACCTAAGACATTGAGCATCTCTTCATGTGCTTATTAGTGATTTGTATATCTTCCTCAGAGAAATGTCTGTTCAGAATCTTTGCCCATCTTTTCCCAGTTTTATTGAGAAATAATTGACATATATCACTGTATAAGTTTAAGGCATACAGCATGATGGTCTGATTTACATATATTGTGAAATGATTACCACAATAGGTTCAGCCAACATCTGTCTTCTCATATAGATACAATAAAAAGAGAGAAAAAAAGAAAAAAAGGAAAAAAAATTCTCCTTATGGTGTTAACTCTTAGGATTTACCCTGTTAACAACTTTTCCATATTATCATACAGCAGCAATAGCTATAGTCGTGTTGTACATTACATTCCTAGTATAAGAATTACTTATAATTGGAAGTTTGTACCTTTTTGACCACATTCATCTAATCCCCCCTCCCCCCCACTTCCCCCTTTCCTCCTCTGGTAACCACAAATCTGATCTCTTTTCCATGAGTTTGCTTTGTTTGTTTGTTTGTTTTTTAGATTCCACATATAAGTAAGATCATACAGTATTTGTCTTTCTCTGACTTATTTCACTTAGCATAATGTCTTCAAAGTCCATCCATGTTGTTGCAAATGGTGATTTCTTCATTTTTTAGGGCTGAATAATATCCCATTATATACATATGTCTAAGTCTGGACTCCCATCTCTGTTTATACATCTATATATCTATCCTTTGACAGTGCTACACTGATTTGATATGCAGTAATTTTTAGTAAGATCTATAGTAAGATGCTTTGTACTAAGTTTTGAGAAATTGAGAAGTGTGAGAACTCTGACTTTGTTCTTTTTTCAGGATTGTTTTGGCTATTCTAGGTCTCTTGCAATTTCATACGAATTTTAGAGTCAGCTTGCTAATTTCTATAAAGAAGGAAGCTGGGATTCCTCATAGGGTTGATGTCGACTCTATAGATCAGCTTGGGGAATATTGCCTTCTTAACAATTTTAAGTTTTCCACTTCTTGAACATGGGATAGTTTTCCATTTATTTAAATATTGAAAAATCTTTTGCAATAATGTTTTATAGTTTTCAGAGCATAACTTTTGCACTTCTTTGGTTAGATTTAGTCATAAGTATTTTATATTTTGATGCTATGTGAATTGAATTGTTTTCTAAATTTCATGTTGGATTGATCTTTGTGAATGTATAGAAATACAATTGATTTTTGTGTATTGATCTTATAGCTTACAATCTTGCTGAACTAATGTATTAGTTTTAATAATTTTTAGAGGATTTCATAGGACTTTCAATTGTCAACCTCAAAAATAAAATAACCAGTTATTTTACTAGCAAAGTGGGTTTATTTGGGAATAGCAGAGAATTGCTATTTGGGACAGGCAAGCTATGGTAGTGAATCATGGGCAAGTCCAAAGAGACAAGGAGGTCAGCTTTTAATAAGTTTTTGGAGGAAACTGGGGAGGTTTGTTTTGAATACAAGTTCAGTGGAGAAGAAAGGAGCTCCAGGTTGTGGAGGTTTATTATTGGCTACAAGCAGTGGTTAGTGCATTGCTGCTGGGACAGGGATGAATCCTCCTTCCTTTTCTTAAAAGCAGGAGATGAAATTCCTATGTGGTAAATGTCCTCCCTTGTATCAGAAGAAAAGTAACATTCTTTTTTTTTCTAATTTTTAAATTTATTTTTTTATTGAAGTATAGTTGATTTATAATGTTATGTTAATATCTGCTGTATAGCAAAGTAATTCTGTTATATCATCATGGATAAGAAGTTGATACTGAGAGAATTTCATACAAACTGACCATGTCAAAATAAGTCTTGCCTTCCTACTTCCTGCTGGTTATGTAGGCTGCAACAAGCAGTCGGTGAGAGCTCTCCCTTCAGAGCTTCCTGACTCCATTTTAAATGATATTTTTCTTTCTTTATTTTCACACTATATATAAGATCATGTCATCTGTGAAGAGAGATAGTTTTACTTCTTCTTTTCCAATCTGGATGTCTTTTATTTGCTTTTTTTGCCTAATTGCCCAGGCTAGAACCTCCAGTACAATGTTGAATAGAAGTGACAAGAGCAGACATCATTGCCTTCTCTTGATCTTAGGAGGAAAGCATCCAGTCTTCACCATTAAGTATGATGTCAGCTGTGTGGGGGTATTTTTATAAATACTCTTTATCTGGTTGAAAAATTTCCCTTCTATTTCTAGTTTATTGAGTGTATTTATCATGAAAGGCTGTTGGATATTGTCAAATGCTTTTTCTAGATCAGTTGAAATGATGATGAGATTTTTGGGTTTCTTTATTCTGTTGATATAAAGTATTATATTACTACATAAATCCCACTTGGTGTAAAAGTTCACTTCATGTAAAATTCCTTTTACATGGGGCTGGATTAGATTTGCTAGTATTTTTTGAAGATTTTGCAAGAGTCAATAAATATTTCTAATTTTTACCTTTTATTTTTCATTCCTGGTCATCTTCTGACTAAGCAAAAGTGCCCATTATTTCTCTTATAATATTAAAATACTCTATTTATTGTCCCTGCCTACATTTTTCTGAATCAGTTTTTTTCTTGCTAAAAAGTAAATCTCATGCATGTGGTTTAAAATAGTTAAATAGCAGTCCAAGACATAGCTTCTCCCAACTCAAATAAATTGCCCATGGCATTTCAGAAATAAGATAAAATTCATGGCAAAAAAAAAAAAATGTTCTCACATCTTGGCTTGGACAGATATTTCTATTTAGCAGACATAGTGGTAATTTAAATTAAATATATCTTTCAAATATGATGCAAATGCCATCATCATGAAAGATGGTGAAGTTCTGTTTCCAGCACCTCTTGATTACTAGCTCTAATAGACAATGCCTGTGTCAACCTGAAAACTTGATAGCAATCTTTCTATTCTACCAATAATCCTTTTATGGTAGCCAAAATATATTTTTTTATCCTAGTTGGTAACACCTCTTCCAAAAGCATCTGAAAATTATAATTCATGAAAAATAATGTCAGTCAGTAAGAAAAACAATCAGTGTCATACTAAGGTTGCAAAGAGTTGGGCCAAGTAGTAAATTGCTGATGGCATGGATGACAAACAGAAGGGTTCTAGTTGTAATGTATGGTTCTAGTTCTTATTTCTTAATTTGGTTCAGTTTGTCATATAAAGAAAAAGTAGGTTGTATAATATTAAAATAAACCAGGAAAAATGCACTAGATGAATGTCTGATAGATGATGGAAATCCATGTGTGTGTGCAAACAGACTATTCCCTGACTACAGTTATTCAGTTGTTGAGCTGAAATGGCTTATGGTCATATTTTCAAAAATTGCAGAAAAATTAATAATGTTCCTAATGGATAAAGTATTTTCCCCAAAATAAAAAATAAAAGGAATATATATAGTATCAATTACGAATCACAGAATCAGTAATATAAATGCATAGCATATTTAATTTTTAGAAATTAAAACCAAACTTGATTATTTTTGAATATTATAAAAAAGGTTCAACTTCACCAATACAAGTACAAGCAAACATAACTATTAAAATACATCAAACTGGAAAATACGTAAAAATTAAATTCTCATTTTCATTGACTGTACTGTGATACATGCACTTATATTGCTAAAGAATTTAAATTAAATTATCCATTTTGGAGTATAAATGAAAAAATTAAAGAGATATTAAAATATTTAGTATTTAATTTGTGGATTTGAAAGAGAAAGAGCAAAATGAATAAAATACTAGAAAAAAGTTATAATAAATGATAAAAATAATTATACCTAGGTGGTTGAATTATGTGAAATTTGATGCTGTTCTTTAAACTTGGTTGTCTAATACTAAATATGTTTTCATTTCTTTTAAGTGAGGATTATGTTGTACTGCTGGCAAAAATAATAAAAGGAAAACCTTATTTAGATAAATCCTTGTGAACTTATTTTTTAACATCTTTATTGGAGTATAATTGCTTTACAATGGTGTGTTAGTTTCTGCTTTATGACAAAGTGAATCAGCTATACATATACATATATCCCCATATCTTCTCCCTCTTGTGTCTCCCTCCCACCCCCCCATCCCACCCCTCTAGGTGGTCACAAATAACCGAGCTGATCTCCCTGTGCTATGTGGCTGCTTCCCACTAGCTACCTATTTTATATTTGGTAGTGTATATATGTCCAGTGAAAATATAAATAAAATTTCCTTCACTGATCCTCCAAGAAAGGGTAAATATTAGTCTGATGTTACACTTCTCTGTAGCCCTAAATGCAAAAGAAATGTCAACAGAACTCTGGAAATGCAAAGTTAATGACAAAAAAAATAGTTTAACCTAGTGAAGTTACTGTTTGTGTATATGAGAGATGATATTACCTAGAAGTTAAGTTTGTGGGTAAAAGGAATCAGAATATGCCACTCCAAGATATGTCATTTGGCTTAAGGATTATTTTGAGCTGAAGGCAATTGAGAAACAGCAGATAACTTTTCCCCTTTCTGCCTACAGGCAGGGTATAAATTTCCCTTTATGAAGATGTTCCCCCTCTCCTCTCCCATACCTGGAGCAGAAAAACAAAAAAACAAAAAAACTTAGCACTGGAGATAAAAAGCACTAAGTTGGGTCTGCACAAACAAACCTTAATAACGTAACCCATATCTTCCATTAGTTTCCCCCATATATTTACCTCCCCACAATTTACCACCCCTGGAAGCCCAAACCCTTTTTCCTTTGTCTTGTCACTTCACAAATTCATTGTCCTTTATTAAGATGGTATATAAGCCCTATATTCTAGCCAACCCTTTCAGTTACTCATCACTTAGTTCCTGCAGTGGTATGCATGTTGAATGTGTAAATAAAAATAAACTCTGCTTTTCCTCCTTTTTTTCTTGTCTTTTGATTCATGAACCCCAGTCACCGAACCTAAGAGTCAAGGAAGAAATTTTTTTCTTTCTCTCCTACATAAGTTTTTTTGTTTTGTTTTGTTTTGTTTTGTTTTGTTTGTGGTACACAGGGCTCTCACTCTTGTGGCCTCTCCCATTACGGAGCACAGGCTCTGGACGCGCAGGCTCAGGGCCATGGCTCACGGGCCCAGCCGCTCTGTGGCATGTGGGATCTTCCCAGACTGGGGCACAAACCCGTGTCCCCTGAATCGGCAGGAGGACTCTCAACCACTGCGCCACCAGGGAAGCCCTCTCCACCATAGGTTTTGACTCAGACCAGACCTGTGTTCAAATTCCAAACCTACCCCTTATTGGCAGTGTGACCTTGGGAAAGTTACATAATCTGTTTACATTCAGTTCCTATCTGAAAATCAATATTATAATAATACCTCAAAGCATTGTTGATAGGATTAATAGAGATAATGTTTTCAGCACAGTACTTATTACATAAGTAGGTATTTAATTTTAACATTCATTATTTTGTTTAAAAGCAATAGAAAACCATTCTTCTGTATTAATGACTTGTCCTTTAACAAAAATTGAAGTTGTCCTCAAGCAGGTTGAGAAGTTAATGTTAGATCTTAAGAGTGAGAAAATTGCATTATGTAACAGCAGTATTACTACTTGAAACCAATTTTTTGGTCATTGAAATTAATAATGAATTACCTTTTGAAAAAATGGTTATAATATCTGAAGTAGAAAATGTTCTTGTAAGATGTTTCAAATATTCAAAAATAATATTGCAGAAATCATTAGGTTGCTTAGAAAACATCAGTTTCGCCTTTTCACTTCTTAAATAACTTTGTATACATAGTCACATCTAAAGAAGAATCTTGATTAGTTCAAGTCAATCCATAGATGTTTCATTTTCTCATCAACTGTTATTGAATCAGGAGCAGGCAGGTGACATAATCTGGCTCAATTAGAGGAAAAGGAAGGTTTTTCATTTCAAGTTTGGGAAAGTGGTTTCCCCCATCTCCCTATAAGGTGAATAAGGAAGCATCCAACCCTGGGAGTTAACTGCTCCCAGTTGCCAATACTGAGGATTCAGAGCAGAGATGAAACAAACATTTTTCCTTGATATCATCAAGCTGCTATTGTACATGGAGTTTAATATACCTCTTGACTTCCTGGTATGTGAGATGCTCCTTGTTTAAGCCAGTTTGAGGAGACGTTTTCTCTTAAACGTATATGTAATGATAAATATTTTATAACAGAAAATGGTTCTTAAAACTCAGATAAGTTATTAAACATTTTGTGGAAAAAAGTACATTCAGGGAAGACTTCCCTGGTGGTCCAGTGGTTAAGACTTCGCCTTCCAATGCAGGGGCTGCTGCAGGTTCAATCCCTGGTCAGGGAGATAGGATCCCACATGCCTCGCAGCCAAAACACCAAAACATAAAACAGAAGAAATATTGTAAAAAATTAAATAAAGACTTTAAAAATGGTCCACATCAAAAAAAATCTTAAAAAAATACATTCAGTAGAAAGCATTGCTCATATTTGATTAATAAAACTCAGAATATTTTTAAAATTGTTATCTTTATAGAAAAATTAACACCAGATTTATAGATTATTTCAATTTTAAAGGAACAAATATTATCCATATTACATAGACTCACCTAAAATATAGTCAAAGAAGGATAATTTCCCAAATGATTTGTGAAAATATCAGTACCCTAAAGCACACACCTGTCTAATATAGTTACCCCAAATCTAGTCTAGCCTCATTTATGAATAAAAGGCTAAGATGATCCAAATAAGGTGATAATATACTGAATACTGAATCATATTAAAAGTGAGCAAGTAGAGCATATTCTAGATATGAAAATATGGTTGAGTAATATTTTCAGCCTCTAAGGGGAGCTCAGGCACCTTTCCAACCTCATCCCAGCAGTAAGCATAAGAAATAGGAGGACAATAATGAGACTAATCAAACACAGGCTTATGGTTTTAGACGATGGTGCTAGGACAAAAACAAAACAAAACAAAACACATTTTGGGTCACTTTTGAAAAATATAGCTTCTCAAGCCCTGCCTGTGAAAATACCAATTCAGTAAGTCTGGCAAAAGGACAAGTTATGTGCATCTTTAATAAGCAACCTAGGAAATTCTGATGAAGATTCCTGTGTTAGATAAATTGTTGGTTAGATGACAAAAGAGACAAAAATCTCTAAAAAGTGGCCTTTTCTCTTTTTTTTTTTCTCTTTCCCTGGCAGTGGGGTAGAATTTATTAATAAACAGATGGAAAAAATGGTGAGAGTATTATATAGGAAATAAATGGTACTATCTAGATTTACACTGAGCAACATCTGAATGAAGCTTTCACAGACCCAATTTCATAAAGAAAGAGAGAGGCAGAGCCAGAGAGACCCAGAGAGATACTAAAGATGATTCAAATTCTCAACTTGAAATGTCAGTAGTTCTTAATGACAGAGGGAACATTATGGTCATTTGGCTAAAAACCCTCAGAGTTTGGTGCAGGAAAAAATATTACTTGAGGTTAGAAGAGATGAATTCAGAAATTCTGGGAACAATGTATTTAGATCTTTCAGTTAAAAGCTGCAAGAGACTGTGTTAGGTCTACATAAGGTAGGGGAGAAAAAATATATCAACGTTTTGAAAATTCAACTTGACCTGCTGGAAAGGAAAGAAGAATAGAGAGAAATAAAAATAAAATATACAGGGAAATAGGGTCAGAGCCACCTAGAGCAGAGAAAGAGTTGCTTGAAAGAAATGTTTCTGCTGACATTGGTATGCCAAAGGTTATTCAGTGCCAGAATTAAATTAAGATAAAAGGCAAAGTTTTATGGTGGATAACATGGAAAATGATTATTTAATTTTCATTACCTCTCAGGCCCCCAGACTTAGTAATTAAGGAAAATAGTACTTTTGCTTCAGGAATCTATTGAGTTTCTCTAACAGGGATATGTGGGAACAATTCCCCTGCCAGGATCCTAAACAATTTCATAACAAAGACAGTGTCATACAGGATATTTGGGGTAGAAAAATGCAGAGAGAAAAGTAGGAGATTGACAAAGTGGGAAATGAACAAGCCATGAATCTTAGAGAGCTGTGTGTTACAAATGTTAAGTTAACCTGCTCATGAAAGAGTATGGATACAGACTCATTCAATTAGGCATTGATGGTGTTTAAGCATAGTTGATTGACAGTCCATCATAAAACCCGGATGAAGAGAAAAAAACCTGGTGATTGGCAGGTACAGCACTGTAAATTTCCTGATTTTACAGAAGAGTTTGACAGAATGAGGGATGCTCCATTCACATTCCCCTTCAATGAATGATTCACTGTCCAGCTGTGAGGAATATGGTTACCTCACAGCCTCCAGCTGTTAGCTTCTTCTAATTCACATCAGCATTCAAGCCCAGGTCATATTCTTTTTGGAGTGAGCCTTAGCCAATGACTGAGCAAGATGGTAAAGCCCAGGCTTAGCCATTTCTGCCAAAGTTGAGACTCCTCTATCTAATAGTATTTGTTTCAGGGTTCTGACATTATTATCCAATGGCTTTTTTTTTTTTTTTTTTGCCTAATCTTGCTTTCTCCCTTTTATTTCACAGGTATTACTCCCCAGTAAACATGTTGAACTCTTAATGCCATCTTAGCATCTGTTTCCTGGAGAACCCAAGGAGGACAAGGGACATCAGATGAAATTAGAATAAAGGTTTGTTGTTATTTTATGTTTTGTTTTAGTGGGAAGTGACAGTTTTTGCGCTCTTATTCTACTCTACTGCTCCAGAATATAAGAAATACTGTACTAATTAAATGCATTAGAGGAAATTTATCGAACATGAGTCTTAGTTTTGGGGTAGTAGACTCTAGGCAACTGTTCCATCTTCCTTTGCAGCCCTTATCTGTATCTGATATTATTTATTTTTATTACCAGTCTATCCCACTAGAAGGTAAAAATCTATGTAGCCTTTTTTTAAAAATCACCTCAGTATCCCCAGTGCTTCAACATTACCTATTATATAGTAGGCATACAAGATATGTTTTATAATGAATGAGTGAATGAATGAGTGATTTGGCTGATGAACAGCCTAACCAGATTTCTGTCTCTTACCACAATATAGCAACAAATCTCAAAAATTTACTATAATATAAAGGATTAATAAAGCAAGTAGTACTTTAAAATGCAGTATTATGTAAATCAATAATATAAATGGACAAGCACAATTACATTAGAAGGCCTAATGTAGTAATCAAATGTTTACATTTCAATTTAGAATCACTATAGTTTTGAAAATTGTTTACTGTGTTGTATTGACAAATATGTTAGCATTGTTGACATGATATTTAGGAAGAGTAAAATAATTTTGGAAAAATTCCAAACAAAGCAACTCTCAGTCAAGGCAGCATTACTCTTGCAAAGTTCTGCATGTAATAAAACTATGCAAAAATAGTTTGTGTTTATATATGTTGACCAGAGTTAAGTTCTATGCTCACATAATGTTAAACAGATTTTATATATGTAAAATGTTTTTGTAAATTGTATAACCTACACAAATGTTAATTGTTTAAAATCAATGTCATGGAGGTATAGTTTACATAGAATAAAATGCATCAATTTTTTTAACTGCCCATTTCATTAGATGTGGACAAATGTGTACACCTGTGTAACTACCACCACAATCAAGATACAGCACATTTCCATCACTCTAAAGAATTCTCTTGTGCCCCTTCCCTGCCAACAATCCCTCAACCCTAGGGTCCCAGGCAATAATTGATTTGCTTTCTGTCAGTATATATTAGATTTCTATTTTCTAGGGATTCAAATAAATCAAATATAAACATATTAAAAAGTAAAATGAATGTCTTGGAGGCTATCCAAAAATCTCATGGAATACAGGAGAATCTTTCATTCTATAAATCATGATGAACATTGTAGGATATAATATGAAGGAATTAAGATTCAGTACTGGAAATATAACTACCCTAAGTATTATAGATAGCAAGTAATTTAATATAGGGAATTAAGAGTTTACACCATTATTGGAAAGGTTGAAGAAACAAGTTCTAGCCTGGGCCTATTGAAATATTTCCTAGAAAAATCTATAATTTCCTGCTATAGCATTCCTATTTCTAAGGCTGCCACTGGAGCTATGCTGGCCTAGGTCTGGGAACAACAGCATGGCCACAGCAGACCCCAGGCAAAGAAGACTGGAGTGTGGATACCCAAAGCTGTTATTCAGGAATCAGACCATATGAAGAAACCAGAGTTACTGTCCTTGTTCCTTAACAAACAGAAAGCTGCTTAACAGAAAATAATATCTGATGCAGAAAAATGACAACTTCCTTAAACAGCAGCAAATGGCAGTAGCCACAGGAAGATGTCATTCATCTTATGTCTACCTTGTCTACTTTCCAAATCTGTAGCAAGACTGTTTCATTGGATTAACCTAAATAAAAATATCCAAACCTATCTGCAAGGAAATCTTTGGATTTAATCCTTCCAACTCCTGCTATACTGGGAGAGGGCCAACAGTGGGAGAGAGAGGTACAGTGAGTGGGAACGGGAATGGATGTTAATTGACAATGGACAATATGCAGCAAATCTAACATACCTGGTCCCTCCTATTAAATGTGTTACAGTGGCCAAGTCTTATTGTGAAGCCAAGAATGCCCCTGCAAATGTCCAAAATTCCCTCTAGTTAAAGGTTGACTGCCACTGATTTAGAGTGTAATCTGCTATGGTACTTAAATTTGAGTATAAGATTTGCTTGAATTTTCTTAGTAGTATATACATTAGGCTGGTGATATAGTTTGCCTTCTTGGTACGCTGAAACAGGAAAAGTGGGGCACATGAAAGACTTGATTTTGGGAGAAAGGAAATTTCCAATGTGCTAAAGAAAGTAAATTATATTGTGATTCATGTTTCAGCTGATGAAAAGGAAATCAGGACCACAACTAGGAATCTCAATGGTTCCTGGCTCAAAATCAGCAAAATAAGGATAACCTTGGGGAGGAAAAAATTTTGTACTTATTTTAGGGACTTTATATTCTCCTAAGAAAAATGAATGGAAGAAAGAGTCTTCAATCTGCTCAGATTTCTTTGGTGGGATAAAGGGAAAGCCAGAAAATTCATACTGCTAGGTCAAAAAGAGCTGCCTTATTTAGTCCTCGAATATTAACTAAAACTTAAAATTTTAGCTGATGTACATTAAAGATATGAGTTTTTCTTTCCTTTCTTTTTCCCTGTGATAATATTCACAAAAACTGATGTTGGTTGAGTTGCCAGAATCACAGGGAGAGGAACTGTCACATGAGAAACTAGTGCAGATGGGAAAAGTGAAATTGAGTAAAGAGACAACTTACCCCACTAATATTGCCAAGAGCAGTTGCCAGAATTTTTTTTCTGTTCTTAAAGATGAATTAAAAGTTTTCTAGCAATAAATATGCAAAGGGAAGAGTTTTCAAACTGGCTTTGAATTTTGGAAGTTTAATAAAGCCCCACATGTTCCGCCAATACTAAGGTAAGGTCTATTTCTTTCATATCTGAGGGCCACTCCCCAAATAGCTCTTTGGAGAGCTCTATAATTTCAGACTTACATAATGTACATATTGTACATTTTAATAATTTGCTTTTAAAATTCCCTATATGTTTAATGTTTAATATTTATGTAATTTATTTTAGGAATTAGTATTAACATGTCTTAAAATTTAAAGGAAGGGCTATTATAAGGATGTCATCTAACCCAGTTTATTTACATGGAATATATAGGACCAAAAATTTATTAAATGGCTTTTCAAAGACATAGAACATAGTAGTGATAGAATTAAAAGCAGAATCTATCATTTTTCCCTTTACATTGTAAAGTACATTTCACCTACACTACCAGTTGTCCAAATATAAAGACTCAGAACCTTCCAGCTTGTGATACTAGCTTATTAGTTCTATAAGATTTTTCTAATGGGGGTATATTTATAACTTTTTGGTGAGCACATATAAAGAACAACTTCATATATATATACATATATATACACACTATATTAATTTTTTGGTTTTATAAACATGAAAACATATACATTTAAAATAAAAGTCTTCTGAAGTCCTATCCCTTTATAGCAAAGGTGATAATATAATAATTATTTTTAATTTTTTTAAATCAAAAGTTACATATTTTATAAAAAGAGAGAACTTAATTAAAGCAACATAAATCAACTCTGGCTAATTTAAACAGAAAATGGCTTCAATAAAGGATATTGGATGGCACATAGAATTTTGCTAAGAGAGCTGAAGAACCAGAACTGAAGGCTACACAGCTATAAAAGTTGTCAGAAGTTACATGACAGAACTGATCCATAAAGATATTGTTGCTCCTCTATTGAAGATTAGATATAGTGCAACAGATAGAGTCAGCATGACATACCTGAAACCTTGTTGTAAAGGAACCTGAGAGAGTAAATATCCTCCACACTGAAAGATGGACATATGTAGCAGGGAATTCCTGAAATATTGAAAGTAGGTCTGGCTTCCCCATGGAAATGGTAGTTTGAAATGTAGATAATAATTTATCCCCTTACTAGAGAGTGGATGGAGAAACCATGAGGGTATTAGTGGACTCACAAAAGCTGACTTGTACAGAATGTTCTAGAGAGGGAACAAAATGTACTATGGACTCTTGTGAGGGACAGGTGAAAACATGGCACTCAAACCTCATGGTAGATTCAGAAAAGCCTTCTGAAAAACAGAGTATCTTGAAGGTTAAAAAATACCTACATATTTTCTTAGTATACCTATGTTACAATGTTAGTAAATAAAAGAAGTCAGACCAACATAAAAAGAAAGTTACAGACTTAACAATCTGTTGATCTGTATGATAATAATAGGAACAACAGAGACAAATGGGACATTATATAAAGACATAATTTTTGTACTCCTTACATTTTTAGAGAGATAGCCAAAAGAGACTGCAGGGGGAAAGCCAAAGAGGCAGCCAAAGTGGGAAAGACCCTGTTATTCCCTTCCAGTCGTATGAAAAGAAACCATCCAAAACAACAACAACAACAACAACAAAAGATCATTTTGTCCCAATAGATAACCATGTTTACCCCTCATGCTAATACTGGGTCTTCAGAAAATAGAGCCCTCATTAGAAATTAACCTTGAAATTGAACTTTGAAGAGGACAGGAGTGAAAAAGAATGGAGAGAGAGATGTGTTTATCCCAGTATTTCTTTTTTCTTTTCTTTTTTTTTTTTTTTGCGGTACGCGGGCCTCTCACTGTTGTGGCCTCTCCCGCTGCGGAGCACAGGCTCCGGATGCGCAGGCTCAGCGGCCATGGCTCACGGGCCCAGCTGCTCCGTGGTATGTGGTATCTTCCCGGACCGGGGCACAAACCCGTGTTCCCTACATCAAAAGGCGGACTCTCAACTACTGCGCCACCAGGGAAGCCCCTATCCCAGTATTTCTTAAGTGAAATATGTATAAGATGTACATAAACTAAGGTAATTTAATGAGGACCTTTCAGGAGGAGTGCAAACTCCACTGCCTTTTCTTATATA
Organism: Pseudorca crassidens; assembly: GCF_039906515.1. NCBI lineage: Eukaryota > Metazoa > Chordata > Mammalia > Artiodactyla > Delphinidae > Pseudorca > Pseudorca crassidens. Next base: position 92,471,667 of record NC_090297.1, read on the forward strand.
GTTACTGCTCAATGCACATTTTAAATAATTATGGGCTTAGAAGCGTGTTACTAGTTTCTATATTTTAAGATGCCTGAAAATACATATTAACTAATGTATATCTTTTATGCACAATAAAATTGCAATACTGACCAAAACAAAGCAAATATCTAGTAAAATATAGCATTTGCTCAATACTTAGTAATCATAAAAATATCATATGGGATTCCAGAATGGATATTTTTAATGCAATTAAAACTGGTTAGCTAAAGAATAATTTTGGAAACAGATGTGAATTTGAAATTAGGTAGAGATTTGAATCGATAAAGGCACACTTCTGGAGTTAAATTAACTTTGAGAAAATCTGAATATTGAATATAATGAATGTAAAAACTTTTCTTAGGAAATAAAAGTATAATTTACAGAGTGGAAAGATAAAATTAGGTAAGAAAATATGTTTGAAAACAATTTTAGATTTTATACTTAAACTAGAAATTTTTAAAAGTAATTAATTACGATGAAGTTGTAGAAGTATTTTTTTTCCTAGTATTTTTACATGTAGTCTTGTATAGTTGATTACCAAGCAGAAGTGAACACAGGTATGTCCTTATTCCAAAGACTGAAAGTAACTTCAATAATTTAATCAAAGTGTCCACTCAGAATTTATATAAAGGTGTTCAGTGAGCTTTAGATTCTGTTATAGCAAAAATTGTGTAAGATGAGAAAACAAGGAGGTCACATCATTGTAGAAGAGACAGTGACATCATTCACAAAGGAAACACAGGAGGTTAAAAGTATACCAAGAAAATGGGTTACAATTGATTTAGAAATTTCAGGTAAGAAAAGAGTAAGAAAATGTGTGTTTATATTTAGTCAAAACACTACTGGAGAAAAAAATAAACAATACAGATGAGGCCTTCTTTTTTTTCATTTGTGAAACTTGATAAAAACAAAACAACCCTGAGGAAAACAAAAGAAGATACTGAATAGGAAATGATCTGAAGCAAATCTTTAAAATTGAAAACAGAAGATAGTTCCCCAATTGATATTAACTAGAAAAAGGACAAACAAATCTATTGGAAAAAATGAATAAGGAATATACAATTAACAGAAAATAATATGAACTTCCAATAAAACGTATGAAAATATTGAATATTTACCAATTCAAAATTTATCAAAGTCATGCAAATTACACCAACATTAAAATGTAACTACTTGCCCATCAGAGAGGCAAAGATATCTAGTGGAAGAAGTTCTAACACATTAGGGCCTTGTGGGAGGGCAATTTGTCAGCATCAATCAGAATATAAAGAGCACGTACTACTCTTAAATACAGAAATTCCAATAATTATCCCTTTTTCTTTATTAGTTACTTAATAATTACTGATCTCTTACCCAGAAAATATTTCTTTAAGATTTATATAGTAAAGGATGAAAATTGGGAGATCTTTATATGTGATCAATTCCATAGGATTAAAAAAACACAATTCCACTATTACTAAAAAAAGCTTTTATAAAGGGCAATATTTCCAGTTCTTATCAATTTTAGTATGGTTTTATTTTTCATAGTGTCATATTTATATACTTTTACACAAAAGTGTTTTTAAATAACGAAACCCAAAATAGGTTAAGTGGCACATAGATGTTTGATGGGCTTGAATTTTAAAAATAAAACAAAAATAAATTTGAATATTGAAATTTAAAATAATGGATGATTAACAAATAAAATTAAAAACGAAATGTTACATACAATGTTTAATTAGAATATAACCCTTAAGATTTGGCATCATAATAAAATTTTTAAAAATATTATATAATGTTATAAAATAAAGAACTGTAAACTGACATTCTGAATTTAGACTTGTGTACATAATTTCTCAGCATTATCCTATATGTGGGAAGCTGAGGAAAACTGAAATCAGAGATTCAGATTACTTAGCAGAAACATTTTTGATGTGTTCTTTTTTGTTGCTTTCCATAGATATAAGACAATAGTTGCATTCAGTTAACTAAGTTAAGCGGAGGTGAGTTTATTGACTGTGTGTCAAAAACATAAAATAAAAAAAATTGTTTTTTGAATGTCAAATGGTCTTTCATTTCTCCTCCTTGAGATTCATGTCTCTATTCTTTCTCTATCTTTCATGTCTACTGTTCTTTCAACCCCTTTGGAGTAGAGCCAGACACGGCATCTACAGTGTGAATATGCCTGCTATATTGCTGTTTGATCTTCTTCCCTTGATGTGTCAGTTTCTTTGTGGGCTGCCTACTTGTCAAACCATTTTTATTCTTCAAAACTTTATACATAATTTTAAAATAAGCTGTGCAGATCTCAGGGCACTTGATGAATTTTTCACAAGTTAATCACACTTACGTAGCATAAACACTGCTGCTTATGTGTTTAACACTGTAAGGACAAGCATGTATTTACTCAACTGCAACCAATTAGATACAAATACTCAAATTGTAGGTTAAAGAAAGGTGTTTGTGCTTCTCTTTGAATTAGTAAAATAAGTAGATTTAGGAATCTAGCTCAACAAAATGCATCCAGTATTTGTAAGCATCAAAATGGAGGATGTATTTTTTGCTAAAAAAGCAAATCAATGCACATTATTTAATGATTATTACACTAGGATATAAAAATCTTAATTCTCATGTTATCCAATGGTTGGGTAGCGTGATTCTTTTTTACCTAGGAGAAAATGCATTCCTCATCCTTATTTAAGTCTCTTCCTATTAAAAGGAAGATACTCTCTAGTCAGGTACATTTTATAAAACTTGGCACTCATCACATGGGAAAAAAATGTCCTTTATCTCTGTGCCTCATACAACCTTAGACATGAAATAATTGTCAAGGAAAGCAATACCTGTTGTGTTATGGAGCTTAAGTCATTCACCTCAAAGTTTCTGTAGGTTACAATGGAAATATACTAATTTATGGGAAGAAATCCATTTTAAAAAGTGTACTCGGGCTTTCCTGGTGGCGCAGTGGTTGAGAGTCCGCCTGCCGATGCAGGGGACACAGGTTCGTGCTGCAGTCCGGGAAGATCCCACATGCCACAGAGCGGCTGCGCCCATGAGCCATGGCCGCTGAGCCTGCGCGTCCGGAGCCTGTGCTCCGCAATGGGAGAGGCCACAACAGTGAGAGGCCCGTGTACTGCAAAAAAAGAAAAAAAGTATACTCAGTAGATTATTAATAATGTTACTCTTGAGAAACTACATAGGGAGTGACAAGGCCATCCTAGTATTAAAAAATATTCTACAAGGTGGACCAAAATCTATCTTTACCAAGCTCAGAAAAGGTCAGACAAAAGAGAATTTAAGTAAACTGTACACTTTTATAAGATGTTGTTAAGGTCAACTCAAGTTAATATTTTTTAGTCCTAGAGAGGTAATAGAGAGAAAGGGCAGACATGATCAGGAAAGATGAAGAAAAAAATAAATATATTTATCATAAACCAGGGAACAGTTATTTTTTCTCAGATATATTCACCATCAAGATTTCAAGCGCATTTTGCCAGAAATCTTAGGTTGTTAAAATTATACCAAAACAACAAGAATAATGAGTAGCAGATTTGCAAATTAACTTCTCTAAAACTATGAGAGATTTGTAATCCCAAAATACTACTCATGAGAAAGGGCTGTCAAAGTTACTGAAGGAGTATGAAGACACAAAGAGAAGATGCATGCAACTCTAATTCTCAGAAATAATTACAGTAGAAGACAGTTGTCTAAACTGATAGTTCATGAGGGACAAAACCAAAAATCAGCAATGTCTTATTTGCAGCAATGGGAGTGGCATCTGAGGCTGGTGGCAGAAGTTACTCTGAATTCCACAGAAGAAAACAAGAGCTGGATTTGAACAGGGAAGTGTGCAAAATATCTTTCCAGAAAGCTGTCATTCAGAAAGGAGGCATGAAAAGGGTATTAATTTATGGGCAAACTGCTGCTTTCTATTATATAGAAACAAGTACATAAAAAACAACTATCTATCCCCACAGAGTCCACATTCCCTCAACTACACACAGACACACACACATCAGAAATATATGAAACTTCATGGACAATTGGTAGATATTCTTTTTGGCTCCAGAGATAGGTATGGCCCCCCTGGGAAATAAGTAAAGGGATACTTCTTTTTTATCTATACTCCTTACCTTTTTTTCTCTTTTTTTTAAATGAGATATAGTTGATTTACAATATTATATAAATTTCAGGTGTACAACATAGTGATTCACAATTTTTAAAGGTTTTACTCCATTTATAATTATAAAATATTGGTTATATTCCCTGTGCTGTACAGTTTATCCTTGTGGCTTATTTACTTTATACACAGTAGTTTGTAAACACTTAGTCCCTTATCCCAGCCTGTCATTCCCCCATTTCCTCTCACAACTAGTAACCACTAGTTTGTTCTCTACAACTGTGAGTCTGTTTCTTTTGTGTTATATTCACTGTTGTTGCAAATGGCAAAATTTCATTCTTTTTTGTGGCTGAGTAGTATTCCATTGCATATATACCACTTTTTTTTAGTCCATTCATCTGTTAATGGACACTGAGATTGCTTCCATATCTTGGCTATTGTAGATAATACTGCTATGAACACTGGGTGTATGTATCTTTTCAAATTAGTATTTTCATTTTCTTCAGATATATACTCAGGTGCAGAATTGCTGGATCAGTTGGTAGTCCCATTTTTAGTTTTTGAGAAAGCTCCATACTGTTTTCCACAGTGGCTGTACCAATTTACATTGCCACTAGCAGTGTACAAGGTTCCCTTTTTTCCACATCCTCACCAATATTTATTTTTGGCTTTTTTGATGATAACAATTCTGACAGGTGTGAGGTGATATCTCATTGTGGTTTGCATTTCACTGATAATTGTTGAGCAGCTTTTCATGTGCTGTTAGCTAACTGCATGTCTTCTTTGGAAAAATGTCTATTCAGGTCTGCTGATTTTTTAATTGGGTTGTTTGCTTTTTTGGAATTGAGTTGTATGAGCTGTTTATATATTTTAGATATTAATCCCTTTTCAGTTATATCATTTTCAAATATTTTCTCCCATTCAATATGTTGTCCTTTCATTTTGTCAATGGTTTGCTGTGCAAAAGCTTTTAAGTTTCATTAGGTCCAATTTATTTATTTTTGCTTTAATTTCCTTTATTTATGAGACTGATCCCCCCCAAAAAATTGCTACAATTTATGTCAGTGTTCTGCCTTTGTTTTCTTCTAGGAGTTCTATGGTTTCCAATCTTACATTTAGGTCATCAATCAGTTTTGAGTTTCTTTTTGTATATGGTGTGATAAATTATTCTAATTTCATTCTTTTACATGTAACTGTCCAGTTTTTCCAACAGCACTCATTGAAGAGACTGTATTTTCTCAATTGTATATTCTTCCTCCTTTTGTCATAGATTAATTAACTCTACGTGTGTGGGTTTATTTCTGGGCTCTCTATTCTGTTTAATGAACAATATATCTGTTTGTGTACTATTTGCCATACTGATTTGATTACTGTAGCTTTGTAGTATAATCTGAAGTCAAAGAGTGTGATACCTCCAGCTCTGTTCTTTCTTCTCAAGATTGTTTTAGATATTTGAGTTCTTTCATGTTCCTATACAAATTGTAAAATTATTTGTTCTAGCTCTGTGAAAAGTGTCATTGTTATTTTGATAGGGATTGCACCGAATCTGTAGATTGCCTTGGGTAGTATGGTCATTTGAACAATATTAATTTTCCAATCCATGAACATGGTATATCTGTCCTATTGGTATCCTCTTCAATTTTTTTCATCAGTGTCATAGTTTTCTGAGTATAGATTTTTTTATCACCTTAGGTAGATTTCTTACCTAGGTATTTTATTCTTTTTGATGTGATTGTAAATGGAATTGTTTCCTTAATTTCTGTTTCTGATAGTTTTTTGTTAGTGTATAGAAATGCAAAAGATTTCTGTATATTAATATGTTAATTTTGTATCCTGCAACTTTACTGAACACATTTATGATATCTAGTAATTTTCCATGGCTTCTTTAGGATTTTCTACATATAATATTATGTCATCTGCAAACAGTGAGTTTTACTTCTTCCTTTCCAATTTGGATTCCTTGCATTTCTTTTTCTTGTCTGATTGCTGTGGCTAGGACTTCCAATACTATGTTGAATAAAAGTGGCAAGAGAGGGCATCCTTGGAAAGTTCCTGATCTTAGAGGAAATGCTTTTAGCTTTTAACCATTGAGTATAATGTTAGCTGTGGGTTTATCATATATGGCCTTCATTATGTTGAGGTATATTCCCTCTATACTCACTTTCTGGAGAGTTATTTTATCATAAATGGATGTTGAATTTTGTCAAAAGCTTTTTCTGCATCTACTGAGATGATCATGTGGTTTTTATTCTTCTATTTGTTAATGTGGTGTATCACATTGATTGATTTTCTGATATTGAAACATCCTTGTGTCCCTGGGAAAAATCCCACTTGCTCATAGTGTGTTATTCTTTTAATGCATTTTTGGACTCAGTTTGTTAATATTTTGTTGAGGATTTTTGCATCTATGTTCATGAGTGACATTGGCCTGTAATTTTTTGTGTGTGATATATTTGTCTGTTTTTGGTATCAGGGTGATGCTATTCTCATAGAATGACTTCAGAAGCATTCCTTCCTTTGAAATTTTCTGGAATAGTTTGAGAAGGATAGGTGTTAATTAGGCTCTAAATATTTGGTATAATTCACCTGTGAAGCCATCTGTTCCAGGACTTTGTTTGTTGGGTGTTTTTGTTTGTTTTGTTCTGATTCAATTTCATTACTGGTAATTGGACTATTCACATTTTCTATTTCTTCCTGGTTTAGTCTTGCGAATTTGTACATTTCTAGGAATTTGTCCATTTCTTCTAGGTTCTCCATTTTATTGGCATATAGTTGTTTGTAGGAATCTCTTAGGATCCTTTGTACTTCCATTGTATTGGTTGTAATTTCTCCATTTTCATTTATGATTTTATTGATTTTGGCCCTCTTTTTTTCTTGATGAGTCTGGCTAAAGGTTTATCAATTTTATTTATCTTTTCAAAGAACCAGCTCTTAATTTCATTGATCTTTTCTATTGTTCTTTTGTTTGTTTGTTTGTTTCTATTTCATTTGTTTCTGCTCTGATCTTTATGGTTTCTTTCCTTCTACTAACTTTGGGTTTTGTTTGTCCTTCTCCTTTTAGTTCCTTTAGGTATAAGGCTAGACTGTTTATTTCAGATTTTTCTTGTTTCCTAACATAAGCTTGTATCATTATAATTTCCTTCTTAGACTTTCTTTTGCTGCATCCCATAGATTTTTGTTTCGGATTATTTTGTTTTCATTTTCATTTGTCTCAAGGTATTTTTAAATTTCTTTTTTGACTTGTTCAGTAACAAATTGGTTGTTTTGTAGCATATTATTTATCCTCCACATGTTTGGGTTTTTTTGCAGTTTTTTTTTTTTTTCTTGTAGTTGATTTCTAGTCTCATAGCATTGTGGTCAGAAAAGATGCTTGATGTGATTTCAATCTTTTTAAATTTACCATGGCTTTTTGTGTGTGTGTGTGTCTGTGGCCTAGCACATGATCAATCCTAGAGAATGTTCCATGTGCACTTGAAAAGAATGTGCTGCTTCTGGATGAAATATTCAATATACATCTATTAAGTTCTTCTAGTTTAATGTGTCATTTAAGGTCAGTGTTTCCTTATTGATTTTATGTCTTGATGATCTGCTTATTGATGTAAGTGGGGTGTTAGAGTCCCCTACTATTATTTAGTGTCAGTTTCTCCCTTTATGTGTGTTCATATTTTCTTTATGTATTTAGGTGGTCCTATGTTGGGCACATATATATTTATGACGGTTATATCTTCTTGGATTGATCCCTTCATTATTATGTAATATCCTTCTTTGGCCCTTGTAACAGTCTTTATTTTAAAGTCTATTTTGTTTGATATAAGTATTTCTACCCTGGATTTCTTTTGATTTCTAGTTGAATGGAATACCTTTTTCCATTCCCTCACTTTCAGTCTGTGCGTGTCTTTAGATCTGAAGTGAGTCTCTTGTAGGCAGCATATATATGAATCTTGCTTGTATATCCATTCAGCCACTCTGTGTCTTTTGATTGGAGCACTTAGTCCATTTACATCCAAAGTAATTACTGATATGTACTTATTGCCATTTTGTTAATTGTTTTTAGGTTGTTTCTGTAGGTCTTTTTTTCCCTTTCTTCATCTTTTACTCTCTTCCCTTTTGATTTGACAACTATCTTTAGTGTTATGTTTGAATTCCTTTCTTTCTTTTGTGTGTGTTATCTATTATAGAGTTTTTGTTTGTGGTTACCTTGAGATTTATATATAGAAATATAGAAATATATGTATATATATATATGTGGATATAGATATGATTATATTTTACATCTAATTGTTTTGTGTATCCCTTAACTGCTTATTGTGGATAGAGATGATTTTACTACTTTTTTCTTTTTACCTTCCTTCTAGCTTTGTACATGCTTGATTTACTACCTTTACTGTATATTTGCCTTTACTGATGAGTTTCTTCCCTTCATAATTTTCATGTTTCTAGTTGTGGTCTTTTCTTTTTCACCTAGAGAAGTCCCTTTAACATTTCTCATAAAGCTGGCTTGGTGGTGCTGAACTCTTAGTTTACTTGTCTGTAAAACTTTTGATCTCTCCATCAAATCTGAATGAGAGCCTTGCCAGATAGAGTATTCTTGGTTGTAGGTTTTCCCCTTTTATCGCTCTAAATGTATTGTGCCATTCCCTTCTGGCCTGCAGAGTTTCTGCTGAAAAGTCAGTTGATGGTCTTATGGGGGTTCTCTTGTGTATAACTTATTTCTTTTCTCTTAATGCTTTTAATAGTCTCTCTTTATCTTTAAATTTTTTCATTTTACTTACAGCATGTCTTGGTGTGTTCCTCTTTGGGTTAATCCTGTTTGGGATTCTCTGTGCTTTCTGGACTTGGATGTTTCTTTTTCCAGGTTAGGGAAGTTTTCAGCTATTATGTCTTCAAATATGGTCTCTGCTCCTTTCTCTCTTCCTTCTCCTTCTGGAACCCTATAATGAAAATGTTAATATGCTTTATGTTATCTCAGAGCTCTCTTAAACTGTTCTCATTTCTTTTTATTCTTTTTTTTCTTCAGTGGCAGTGATTTCCACTACTCTGTCTTCCATCTCACTGATCTGTTCTTCTGTATCATTTAGTCTACTGTTGATTCCTTCTAGTGTTTTTTTCATTTCAGTTATTGTATTCTTCGTCTCTGTTTGGTTTTTCTTTATATTTCCTAACTCTTTGTAGAAAACAAAAATTTCTAACTTTTCTTGCTCTGTTCATCCATTCTTCTCCCAAGGTTTTGATCATGATCATTACTTTGAAATCTCCCTTGGGTAGACTGGCTATCTCTACTTCACTTAGTTCTTTTGTGGGGGCAGGGGGGGTTATTTATCTTGTTCCTTCATTTGGAACATGTTCCTCTGTCACTTCATTTTGCCTAATTTGCTGTTTTTATTTCTTCGTGTCTGGTTTCCTGACCTTGGAGAAGTGACCCTTTGTAGGAGACATCTTATGTGTCCCCACAGTCTAGTGTTCCCTCGGTCACTAGAGCTATATGTTCTAGACATGCCCCCAGTGTAGACTGCTTGGGTCCTTCTGTTGTGGTGAGCTGACTACTGTGGGTGGTTTGGTAGGCTAGATGGGCCTCTGCTCAAGTTGGTTGGTTGCAAGGCCTTGCACTATGCAGAGTCTGCTAGCTGCTGCTTGGCAGGGCTAGGTCATGAAGCAGTTCACTGCAGAGCCCCAGTGGGCCTCAGGGATAGTGCCGGCTCACTGGTGGGTGGAGTTGGGGTCCAAGAGATCCTGGTGATGGTGTCCACCCACCAGTGGGTGAAGCCAGGTCCTGACTCTAGTACTGGCCCACTGGCAGGCAAAGCCAGGACCTGGTGTCTGGCTGCAGGGCCCATGGGTCCCAGAGCTGGTGTTGGACCACTGGTGATTGTGGCCAGTTCCTGACAGAGCTGGCTGCAAGTTCAAGATATTCCAAAGCCTGGTGGTAGGGAGGGTGAGGGCCCAGCCAGTCCCAGGGCTGTTGCTGGCCTGCTGATGGATGGGCTGGGTTTGCAGACTGTGGGCCTGTGGTTTTCCTGGGGCTGATATCCACCTACTGGTGGGTGAGGATGGTCCTGGTGTTATGACAGGTTCACTGGTGGGAGGACTGGCAGTTCTGAAGCTGGTGCCTGCCACTTTTGGATGGATCTTGGTCCAGGGGTCTCTGGCTGCAGGGCCCTGTGGTCCCAGATCTAGTGCCTGAGCACTGGTGGGTAGGGCCTGGTCCTGGACTCTCTGATGGGCAATGTTACTTCTGGTTGGCTGTGGGCTCAGGGGGTCTTAAGGCAGCCTGTCTAGTGGTGGGTGGATCTGTGTCCTTGCCCAGTTAGTTGCTTGGCCTGAGGCATTCCAATACTGGTGTCTAAGGGCTGGTGACTGTGGGTGGGGCTGCATCCTGAGGTTAGTATACTAGAGGGAAGATTCCAAACTGGTGCTTGCCAGCACCAGAGCTCCCCACAATGGCTTCCACTGGTGTCTTTTTCCCCACAATGAGCTCCAATTGCCTCCTGCCCCTCTGGGAGAATCTAAAAGCTCAGTAGGTATGCTGGGCCCTTTCAAATTACTGCTTCTGTCCTGGGTCCCAGAGCATGTGAGATTTTGTGTGTGCCCTTTAAGAGTAGAATCTCTATTTCTCACAGCCCTCTGGCCTTCAAAAATTAAGCCATGCTGGCCTTCAAAGCCAAATGTTCTGGTTCTTGTCTTCCCAGTGCAGGACCCCCAGGCTGGGGAGTTCAGTGTGGACCCCAACCCCTTGCTCCTTGGGGAGAACCTCTGTAATTGTAATTATTCTCCTGTTTTGGGGTTGCCCACCTGGGGGTATGGGTCTGACTGTACTGCAGTTCTGCCCCTCTTACCTGTCTTATTGTGGTTTTTAATTTATATCTTTAGTTGTACATGATCTCTTCTGGTAGGGTCTTGTCTTTCATTGATAAGTATTCTGTAAATTGTAATTTTTGTGTGCCCATGAGATGAGGTGAGCTCAGCATCTTTCTACTCCACCATTTTGACTAATGCAATGGATGTGCCTATACTCTCTCCTTATATGATCTCATCTAGTCATATAGTTTTTAATACTGTCTGTATTCTGATGATACCCAATTTGTATTTCTAGATCTTATCTTTCTCTGGAACTATATTTTATATCCAAATGTTTGGTTCACCCTTGGCAGTCTGAAAGGTATCTCACGTGTAACATGTCTAAAACCAAGCTCTTAATTACAGTTTTACAAAATTGTAAATTTTTGTTCTCTCTAGCCTTTTTCTTATCAATAAATAGCTATTCACCTTTTCCATTTACTTAGAACAAAAATTTTGGAAACATCCTGAACTTCTCCCTTTACCTCATCTTCATTTCATCATTAAAGCCTGCAATCTCTACCTTAATATAGTATCCAGAATTTAATTTCTTCTCACTACTTACAGTATAAAAACCTCATCCCAGATAACCTTTATAACTCACATGAAATCTTGCAATTTTAATGTTTCTGTATTTCCCTTCTTGCTTCTCGAAGTATTTTCCACAATTGATACTGAAAAACTTTTGAAAATATAAGTTAAATCATGTCATCCCTATTCTTTAAACCCTCCCATGGCTTTCCTTCTAATTAATAATAAAACATAAAGTTCCTACTTTGACTTATCAGTCCCTACATATTTTTTCTCATTGTTAACTATATGCCTTCATCTTCTAATATCCTCCATTTTGCTAACACTTCTCCAGTTAAAGTTCTTTTCTTACTATTCAAACTATTATGCATGTTCCATTTAAGTATTTTTTCATGTAATTGCTTTCTTTCCTGTAATACCTTTCTCACAGATATGCACAGGACTTAATTCTTCAGAAAATGCCATCAATACTCTCCAAACATACAATAGAGTTCTTCTCTAAAAATCTCTTCAGAAATATCAACAGCACTCTTCACTTTCTAGTTCCTTACTGTGATGTATTTTCCTTAATAGAACTAAAACTATCTCATATATATTATATATAATTGCTCATGTTTTATTGCCTTTCTTCTCTCACTAAAGTATAAGGTCCAAGAAAATATTTTTTCTTTTCTGTTTCTTGGTTTTATGTATCACCAGTTTCTACAACAATACATAACTGAGTCAGTCTCTCTTTTTCTCTTTTTTTCTCTCTCCCATCCCACTCCCTCTCTCCCTCCTTCTTCCTTTGTTCCTCCTTCTCTCTCTCTCTCTTTCTCCACATATCATGAGCTTCAGAGTTAGGTCTCTTGGAGTTTAATACTCATTTTCTGACATAGTTATTTTGGGATTTTTAATATTCTATGCTATTATTTTCATACAACCTGAATATACTGAAACATATATTTCATAAACTTTATACATATTATATGATCAATCTTAGCAATTTTAGTATTAAAATTAATTATTTTGCTTAATCTTGATAAAAATAAGTGATCATTTGCAAATTTAACATTTCTAGTAGTTTATATATTTTTAGTGATATGATTTTTATGTATTAAATCCATGATGGTTATATATTCACTGATGATTGTAACTTTTATTACCACAAAATGACAATATTCCATTTAATGATTTTCCACTTAATTCTATTTTATCTGGTATTAATAATAGCATTCATTATTTTTGCCTTCACTAGTATATTTAATATATTCAACACATAATGCCATAACCATGAATTAAAGTTGATGCTAACTCATAAAATAATGGTTATTGCAGAAAAAAATTGGTGTCATTATGAAGCTTAAACTCAATGGGAAATTCCCACTATCCATTTACTTTTCTTTAGGTACCTAATAAAAAATTTAAAGCTTATTTTTGAAAAAGTCAATACATGAACATATTAGAAGAGTTCAAAAATTTCAAGTTCGACTTATGTTTCTTAGAGGAACCAATTTTACCTGTTTTGTATGTATGTATTCTTATAAGCATAATCTATAATTATACAAGTACTTACATATACGTATTCCGTTGTTCATTTTACCCAAACAGTAGCATCTTGCTTTCTTTTCCCTACTTAATACCTTGGTAGTCATTCTACATATAAGCTGCCATCTTTTTATAACAGTTTATGTTAAGTTAATTATTTCAGTTTGGATGCATTACAAAGCTCTACATTTTCCTCCCCCTCCCCAACATTTTATATTTTTGATGTCACAATTTTTATCTCTATATTTTGTGTATTCATTAACAAATTGTTATAGAGTTATTTTTATTACTTTTATCTTTTAACCTTCATACAATCTTTGTAAGTGATTTACCTACCACCTTTACAACATTAAATCATTCTTATTTTTACCAAATATTTACCTTTACAAGTGAGATTTACACTTTCATATGTTTTTCTGCTACTAATTAATGCCCTTTTATTTCAGCTTAAAGAAGTCCTTTTAACATTTCTTGTAAGGTCAGTCTAGTGCTAATGAACTCCACTAGCTTTTGCTTGTCTGGAAAACTCTTTCTCTCTCCTTCAACTCTGAAGGACAACTTTTCCAGTAGAGTATTCTTGTTTGGCAGTTCTTTCCTTCAGTAATTTGATGCTTTCTTTTTAAGAGCTGACTAGTATTTTATTGCATAGATGTACCAAATCAACCAGTCCTCAATTCATAGACAGTCATGTGTCCAGTCTTTTGCAATTATAAACTACTACTGTGGATGGCCTGGTAAGCTTGGTGGGCCTCTGGTCAAGTTGGTTGGTTGCCAGGCCCTGCCTTGTGCAGAGAAAACCAGCTGCTGCTTGGAAGGGCTGGGTCGTGAAGCAGTTCACTGCAGAACCCCAGGGGGCCTTGGGGATAGTGCCAGCTCACTGGTGGGTGGAGTTGGGGTCCAGGAGATCCTGGGGATGATGTCCACCCACCAGCGGATGAAGCCAGGTCCTGGGACTGAACATCTTTTTTTTTTTTTTACCAGATATTCATTTTTATTTATTGATTTATTGATTTATTTATTGATTTATTGATTTATTTATTTATTTTTGGCTGTGTTGGGTCTTCGTTTCTGTGTGAGGGCTTTCTCCAGTTGCGGCAAGTGGGGGCCACTCTTCATCGCGGTGCACGGGCCTCTCACTATCGTAGCCTCTCTTATTGTGGAGCACAGGCTCCAGACACGTAGTCTCAGTAGTTGTGGCTCACGGGCCTAGTTGCTCCGCGGCATGTGGGATCTTCCCAGACCAGGGCTCAAACCTGTGTCCCCTGCATCGGCAGGCAGATTCTCAACCACTGCGCCACCAGGGAAGCCCTGAACATCTTTTAATATGCTTATTTTCCATTTGCATATCTTCTTTGTGATGTGCCTGTTCATATCCTTTGCCCATTTTAAAATTGGGTTCTTTCTTATATTACTGTTGAGTTTTAAGAGTTCTCTGCATATTTGGGATACAAGTCCTTTATCAGATATGCATTTTGCATTTTGCAAAGACTTTTCCCCTGTATTTTCACTCACTTAACAGCGTCTTTCACAGAGCCGAGGTCTTTGATCTTAATAAATTTCAACTTAATTTTTTCTTTAATGGATCATGTTTTGGTGTATCTAAAAGCTCACTGCCAAACACAAATCAACTAGATTTTCCCTTGTGTTATCTTTTAGAAGTTTTGTACTTTTGCATTTTACATATGATCCATTTAGAGGTAATTTTTGTGAAATGTGTGAGGTCTGTGTCTAGATTCCTTTTTTTTTTTCTTTCATATGGATGTCTAGTTGTTCCAACACTATTTGTTGAAAAGACTATCCTTTTCAATTGAATTGACTTTGATCTTTTGTCAAAGATCAGTTGACAAAATTGTATGAATCTATTTCTGGGCTTTCTATTCTGTTCCACTGATCTATGTGTCTATTCTTTTCCTAATATATGCTGTCTTTGTTACTGCAGCTTTGAGGTTGGGTTGCATCATTCCAACTTCTTTGGTACTTTGTTGGCTATTTTGGGTCTTTTGCCTTTCCATATAAACTTTAGAATCAATTTGTTGATATATACATATAAACTTGCTGAAAGTTTAATTGGGATTACATTGAATCTATAGATCAAGTTGGGTTGGGTAGAATTGACATCTAATGATATTGTCCTCCAATCCATGAATTCATAATATCCTTCCATTTATATCTTGCTAGATTTCCTTAATCAGAGTTTAGTAGTTTTCTACATATAGATCCTATACATATTTTAGATTCATACCTAAGTATTATTTTTTGTAAATGGTATTGTTTTTAATTTCAAATTTCAATTATACATTGATGGTATTTATTAAAGCAATTGACTCATATATTAACCTTGTATATTTTAGTCTTGCTGTAATCACTTATTATAGTTCTTTTTTTTAACTCTGAGATTTTCTACATGAACAATTATGTTATCTGTGAACAAAGTCAGTTTTATTTCTTCCTTCCCAATCTGTTTAACATTTATTTCCTTTTCTTATTGTATTAGCTATTACCTCCAGCACAATGTTGAAAAGAGTAGTGAGGGGATATCTGTGCCTTAGCAGGAAAGATTCTACTTTCTAAACATTAAGTATGATGCTAGCTGTAGGGTTTTTATAAATGTTCTTTATCAAGTTGAGGAAGTTCCCCCTTTATTCCTAGTTTTAGAGGGTTTTTCTCTTTTTTGAAGCACAGTTGATTTATAATATTGTGCTAGTTTCAGGTGTAAGCAAAGTGATTCAGTTATATATGTATATATATATTTCATATTATTTTCCATTGTAAGTTATTACAAGATACTGAATATAATTCCCTGTGTTATACAGTAAATCCTTGTTGCTTATCTATTTTATGTATGGTATTTTTTATCTGTTTATTTCATACACCTAATTTATCATACCTCACCTCCCCTTTGTTAACCATAAGTTTGTTTTCTATGTCTTTATGTTCTATTTTGTATATAGATTCTTTTGTGTTATTTTATAAATTCCATATATAACTGATATTATATTTGTCTTTCTGTCTTACTTCACTTAGTATAATATTCTCTAAGTCCATCCGTGTTGTTGTATGTGGCAATATTTCATTCTTTATTATGGCTGAGTAATATTCCACTATATACACACACACACACACACACACCCCCCACATCTTGTTAAGCCAGTCTTCTGTTGATGGGCACTTGGGTTGCTGCCATGTCTTGGCTATTGTAAATACTGCTGCTATGAACATTACAGTGTATATATCTTTTTGAATTAGAGTTTTTGTTTTTTCTGGATATATACTCAGGACTGGGATTGCTGGATCATATGGTGGCTCTATTTTTAGTTTTATAAGGAACTTCCATACTGTTCTCCATAGTGGCGGCACCAATTTACATTCCCACCAAGTGTATAGAAGGGTCCCCTTTTCTCCACACCCTCTCTAGCATTTATTATTTGTAGGCTTTTTTTTTTTTTTTTTTTTTTGCGGTACGCGGGCCTCTCACTGCTGTGGCCTCTCCCATTGCAGAGCACAGGCTCCGGACGCGCAGGCTCAGCAGCCATGGCTCATGGGCCCAGCCGCTCCGCGGCATGTGGGATCTTCCCAGACCGGGGCACGAACCCATGTCCCCTGCATCGGCAGGCGGACTCTCAACCACTGTGCCACCAGCGAAGCCCTATAGGCTTTTTACTTTTTATTTATTTATTTTTTTTGTGGTACGCGGGCCTCTCTGCTGTGGCCTCTCCTGTTGTGGAGCACAGGCTCCAGACGTGCAGACTCAGCGGCCATGGCTCACGGGCCCAGCCGCTCCGTGGCATGTGGGATCCTCCCGGACCGGGGCATGAACCCATGTCCCGTGCATCGGCAGGCAGGCTCTCAACCACTGCACCACCAGGGAAGTCCTGTTTGTAGGCTTTTTGATGATAACCATACTGAATAGTGTGAGGTGCTACCTCATTGTGGTTTTTATTTGCAATTCTCTAATAATTAGCTATGTTGAACATCTGTTCATGTGCCTGTTGACCATCTGTATGTCTTCTTTTAGAAAATATCTATTTAGGTCTTCTGCCTGTTGTTTGATTGGGTTTTTGTTTTTTTAGTATTGTTGTATGAGCTGTTTGTATATTTTGGATATTAACCCCTTTTCAGTTGCATCATTTGCAAATATTTTCTCCCATTCCGTAGGTTGTCTTTTCATTTTGTTGATGGTTTCTTTAGCTGTGAAAAAGCACTTAAGTTGAAAGGTCCCATTTGTTTATTTTTGCTCTTATTTATTTTGCTTTGGGAGACTAATCTAAGAAGATATTGCTAAGATTTATGTCCAAGAAAGTTATGCCTATGTTCTCTTCTAGGAGTTTTATAGTCTCATGTCTTATATTTAGGTCTTTAAACCATTTTGAGTTTATTTTTATATATGGTGTGTGGGAGTTCTAATTTCATTGATTTACATGTAGCTGCCCAGCTTTCCCAACATCACTTTTGAAGAGATTTTCTCCATTGACTAGTCTTGCCTTGTTTGTCATAGATTAATTGACCATAGTTGTATGGGAATATTTCTGGGCTGTCTGTTCCATTAATTTATATGTCTGTTTTTGTGCCAGTACCATGCTGTTTTGATTACTGTAGCTTTGTAGTATGGTCTGAAGTCTGGGAAGGTTATGCGTCCAGCTTTGTTCTTTTTCCTCAGGATTGTTTTGAAATTCTAGGCCTTCTGCAGTTGTATACAAATTTGAGGATTATTCTAATTCTGTGAAAAATGTGACATATATTTTGATAGGAATTGCAATAAATCTATACATTGCTTTGGGTAGTATGGCCATTTTAACAATATAAATTCTTCCGGTCCAAGAGCATGGAATATCTTTTATTTCTTTGAATCATCTTCAATTTCCTTTTTCTATGTTTTATAGTTTTCAGTGTATGGACCTTTGACTTCCTTGGTTAAGTTTACTCCCAGGGGTTTCTTTTCTTTTCTTTTCTTTTCTTTTCTTTTCTTTACTTTCTGTTTCTGGTATTTCGTTATTAGTGTAAGGAAATGCAACAGATTTCTGAATATTAATCCTGTATCCTTCTACCTTGCTGAATTCATTCATTAGTTCTAATAGTTTTTGTGTGGAGACTTTAGGATTTTCTATGTAAATTATCATGTCATCTGCAAATAGTGATAGTTTCATCTCTTCCCTTCCAAACTGGATACGTTTTATTTGTTTTTCTTGTCTGATTTCTGTGGCTAGGACTACCAATACTAGGTTGAATAGAAGTGGTGAGAATTCACACCCTTGTCTTGCTCCTGAATTTAGTGGGAAGGCTTCCAGCTTTCCACTGTTAGGTATTATGTGGCTGTTGGTTTGTTGTAACTGGCTTTTATTGTGTTGAGATGTCTTCCCTCTATACTCACTTTGTTGAAAGTTTTTAATCACAAAGGATGTTGAATTTTGTTAAATGCTTCTTCTTCGTCAATTGAGATAATCATGTGTTTTTTGTCTTTCCTCTTGTTAATATGGTTTATCACATTGATTTTTGTATGTTAAACCATCCTTGTGACACTGGAATGAATCAAACTTTATCATGGTGTATGATTTTTATGTATTGTTGGATTCAGTTTGATAATATTTTTTTGAAGATTTTTTGCATCTATATGCATCAAAGATACTGGCCTGGATTTTTCTTTTTTGTAGTGTATTAGGGTGATGGTGGTTTCATAGAATGCATTTTGACATGTTCTCTCCTTTTCTATTCTTTTTTGTTTGTTTGTTTGGTAGAATTCCCCAGTGAAGCCATCTGGTCCTGGACTTTTGTTTGGAGGGATTTATTTTGTTTTGGTTTGGTTTTTGTTGTTGTTGTTGCTTTAATTACACGTTCTATTTCACTTCTGTTGATTGGACTGTTCAAACTACCTGATTTTTCTTCACTCAGTTTTGGCAGGCTATATGTTTCTGGAAACATGACCATTTCATCTAGGTTTTCCAATTTGTTGACAGAACTGTTAATAGTATTCTCATGTGATTTTTTGTATTTCTGTGGTATAGATTATTATTTCTTTTTTATGTTTTTTTTTGTGTGTGTGTGTTTGGTACGTGGGCCTCTCACTGTTGTGGCCTCTCCCATTGTGGAGCACTGGCTCCGGACACGCAGGCTCAGCAGCCATGGCTCCCGGGCCTAGCCACTCCGTGGCATGAGGGATCTTCTCGGACTGGGGCACGAACCCATGTCCCCTGCATCAGCAGGTGGACTCTCAACCACTATGCCACCAGGGAAGCCCTGTTGTTATTTCTTCTCTTTCATTTCTTATTTTGTTTATTAGGGTCCTCTCTTTTCTTCTTGGTGAGTCTGCCTAGAGGTTTGTTGATTTTGCTTATTTTTTCAAAATCCAGATCTTGGTTTTATTGATCTTTTCTACTGTAATTTTAAGCTGTATTTTATTCACTTCCTCCCTTTATTATTTCATTCTTTATTATTTCATTCTTTCTGCCAACTTTAGATTTTGTTTGTTTTTTTCTAATTCTTTTAGGTTGTAGGTTAGGTTGTTTGAGATTTTTCTTCTTTCTTAAGGAAGGCCTGTATCACTATGAACTTCCCTCATTGAACTGCTTTTGCTGCATCTCAAAGATTTTGTAATATTGCCTTTTTCTTTTTCATTTGTCTCAAAGTATAATATTTTCTGATTTCTTTTATTTTTTCATTGACCATTGGTTTTTGGGTAGCATTGTTGTCTACTCTCCATGTGTTTATTTTTTCCACATTTTTTTTAATCTGTGGTTGATTTCTAGTTTCATACCATTGTGGTCTGGATAGTTGCTTGAAAAAATTTCTATCTTCTTAAATTTGTTGAGGCTTGTTTTGTGTCATTGTATATGGTCTATCCTAGAGTACATTCCATACACTTTTTTTTTTTTTTTTTTTTTTTTGTGGTACGCGGGCCTCTCACTTCTGTGGCCTCTCCCATTGCGGAGCACAGGCTCCGGACGTGCAGGCTCAGCGGCCATGGCTCACGGGCCTAGCCGCTCCATGGCATGTGGGATCTTCCCGGACCGGAGCACAAACCCATGTCCCCTGCATCGGCAGGTGGACTCTCAACCACTGCGCCACCAGGGAAGCCCAATTCCATACACTCTTGAAGAGAATGTGTATACTTTTTTTTTTAAACATAGTGTCGTGTAGATTTCAATTAAGTCCAGCTGGTCAGTTGAGTCACTTAGGACTTCTGCTGTCTTATTGATTTTTTGCCTGGATGATCTGTTCATTGATGTTTGTGGGGTCTTAAAGTCTCCTACTATTATTGTATTATTGTCAATTTCTCCCTTTATGCCTGTTAGTACTTGTTTTATATATCTAATTGGTCCTATATTGAATAGATATACATAAATAAGCATAATATCCTCTTCTTGTATTGATCTCTTTATTTTTATATAATGTTTTTCTTTTTTTTAATGGATTTTGTTTTAAAGTCTATTTTGACTGATATGAATATTCCTACCCCACTTTCTTGTCATTTCCATTTGCATGAAGTATCTTTTCTCATCCCCTCAGTTTCAGTCTGTGTCTTTCACTCTGAAATGAGTCTCTTGTAGACAGCATGTTGTAGATTTTTTTAAAAAATTATTTCCTTGCTTTTTATTTTTTTTAATTTTTATTATTATTTATTTATTTCTTGGCTGCTTGGCATGTGAGATCTTACTTCCCCGACCACAGATTGAAGCCGTGTCCCCTGCATTGGAAGCGAGAAGTCTTAACCACTGGACTGCCAGGGAAGGCCCAGTTATTTTTTTTTTAATCCAATCTGTAACTCTATGTCTTTTGATGGGAAAGTTTTAGTCCATCGACGTTTAAAGTAATTATTGATAGGTATGTACTTATTGCCATTTTATTTCTTGTCTTCCAGTTGTTTTTATAGTTCTTTGTTTATTTTTTTATTGTTGTTTTTCCTTTTGTCATTTGATGATTTTCTTTTGTAGTATGCTTGAGTTACTTTCTGTTTGGTTTTTGGAATCTTTTACATGTTTTTGATTTGTGGTTACCATGGAGTTCAAGTATGTTGACCTATAACTATACCTACTTACTTTAAACTAACAGTCATTCAAGTTCAGACACATTCTATAAGATTTACTTTTGGGAGTTCCCTGGCAGTCCAGTGGTTAAAACTCTGTGCTTCCACTGCAGGGGGTGTGGGTTCAATCCCTGGTTGGGGAAATAGGATCCTGCATACCATGCTGCATGGCCAAAGAATAAAAGAAAAGAAAAGAAAAATCTACTTTTTTATACATCCCTCCCTCACATTTTATGATTTTGATGTCCTATTTTACTTCTTCATGCTTATCCTTTTACTGTTTATTATAGTTATAATAGCTTTTATGATTGTTTTTATTATTTTTAAATCTCAGTACTGGTTTATTTAAATGATCTTCAACCCCTTTACATATTTGCCTTTCCTATTGTGATTTTCCCTTCCTTTAGATTCTTGCTTCTTTTCTATTTACAGAAGACCCTTCAATATTTCTTTTAGGGTAGGTTTACTATTGTTGAATTCTTTTAGTTTTTGCTCCTCTGAGAAATTTCTTTATCTCTTCCTATCCTAAATGACATTTTTGCTGGGTAGAGTATCCTAAACTGCAGTTTTTTTCCCTTTCAGGACTTTTAATATATCATGCCACTCCCTTCTGGCCTGCAAAGTTTCTGCAGAGAAATCAGCTGATAGCCTTATGGAGGTTTCCTGGTGACTAACTCTTTGCTTTTCTCTTGCTTCCTCTAGAATCCTATCTTTGTCTTTAAATTTGCCACTTTAATTATGACATATCTTGGTGTGGGTCTGTTTGGGTTCACCTTGTTTTGGACCCTCTGTGTTTCCTGTACCTGGATATCTGTTTCCTTTAAATTTGGGAAGTTTTCCACCATAATTTCTTCAAATACATTTTGATCCCCTTGTTTCTCTCTTCTCCTTCTGGAACACATATTATGTGTAAGTTGGCATGCTTAATATTATCCTGTAGATATCATATGTTGCTTTCATTTCTTTTTTATTTGTCTTTCTGTCTGCTCTGCTGATTGGGTATTTTCCATTAGTCTATCTTCCAGATCACTTTTTCATTTTTCTGTCATTTAGTCTGCTATTCATTTCTTCTACATTGGTTTTTATCTTGTCAATTGAATTGTCTATTTTTTATTTGTTCATCTTCATAGTTTCTAGTTCCTTGTTACAGTGATCTGCATTTCTATCAATAATCTTTCTTAATTCCTTTAGCATTTTTATTTTCTTCTTTTTGAACTTGGGGTCTGTTAGACTGGTGAGGTCTCTTGTTCTTTTAATTGGGAGTAGTTCCTCTGCTTTTTCATTTTGCTTAACTTACTCTGTCTCTCTGAATTTAGGAGAAACAGTTATCTACTGTGGTTGAAGAGGTGTTTTTAGGTTGGAGCCTCCCTTTGTAGACTCTGTGTGTTCAATATTTTTGGTGTGAAGGCTGGTTTTGTTCTGGGTGTCAGCCATGTCTTTCCTTGGAGTGTGCTGGCTTTTATCTCCTTGATATGGGGTGTGATTGATGTTATTGTATCTAGATCCTGTGCTAAATGTGAGGTGGAGATTACTCTTTGCTCCATGGGTGTCACTGCCTTGTCGGAGGTGGGGTCTGATCCCCATTTGCTGGAGTAGAAGCCCAGAGGGTCAGGTTTGATCAGGTTCCATTGCCCTTGAGTATGTGCCCTGACCAAAGGAGATTACTGAAGCAAGTGAGGCCAATGTGGTTACAGTGAAACTAAGCACCACCTGTGTATGCATCCCACGTTCCATTCAGAAGCAGCCCAAGGTAACATACCTTTCTCTTTTGTGTTCATCCCAGATCTAGTGAAAGGCTATGATGTGGAGTAGGCTGGGGTTGAGGGTCTAGGCACTGTTGATATAGGAGTTTAAGTGGCTGTGCTATTGCCTGAGATCTGTGCAGCCTCTGTGGCAGACTTCTCCCATACCTGCCTGCCCCAGATCTAGCGCTAAGCTGTGGTGTGGAGTGGGCGGAGCCAGGGCATTCTCCCTGGGAAGTGAATCACAGCATACTCTCACCCAGGACCTGTCTTCTGGAGATTCAGTACTTAGCCACTGTGCATTTTTAGTGCTGGCTGCATCCAGATCACAGCCCAGGCCCTCTAGTCTATCTCTGTATAGCTAGACTGAGTTCTCTCCCAGGGTCTGTCTAGCCAAGATTCAGTGCTTAACCACTGCACTTTCCTGTGGTGCCCCCTGGTGTGTGCACTGATAATGTCCACCTAGCTAGACCCACCACCCATGTGTGTGCACTGACAATGGTCTTCATGGCTCTGTCCCGATCACAACTCAGGTGCCCTGGTCTGTCTCTGCACAGTTAGAACAAATCTTTGCCCTGATTTCATGACAGGCTATGGTGTGGAGTGAGTTTGCACCTTCAGATTAGGAAGGATGTTGAGGTGGCAGCCGCCAGTGCAAGACTTTCTTTGCCCGAATTGTCAGCAAGCCAGCACACGTGCACTCCTTGCAAGTAGAGTCTAGGCTTCTCCAGCCCTTCTTTCTCAGTTGATTTTCCAGCAGGCAAGGGTGTTTGTCTCGTCCATGGTGTCCTGGTAGAGGACACCAGGACTGGGATGCTCAGATTGTGAGTCAACCAGCTCTCTCCAGAGGGAGGGTCTGCCTGTGTAGACCTTCTCTTCCTCACAGATCCATTCCTGGGGTGCAGGTTCCTGCTCAATGCCTTTTTCCCCTCATCCTATCTAGTTATGTGGAGATCTTTCTTGCAGCTTCAGTTGTATAGGAGATGTTCTGCCAGTTTTCAGTTAGTTTTCTGTGAGAATTCTTCCAGGTGTAGATATATTTTTGATGTGTTTGTGGGGAATGTGAACTCCACATCCTCCTATTACACCATCTTTTTTTTTTTTTTTAATTTATTTTTGGCTGTGTCAGGTCTTAGTTGTGGCATGTGGGCTCTTCATTGTGGTGCACAGGCTCCTCGTTGCAGTGCGCAGGCTTCTATCTGGTTGTGGCATGCAGGTTTTCTCTTCTCTAGTTGTGGCGTGCAGGCTCCAGTGCACGTGGCCTCTGTAGTTGTGGTGCACAGATTCCAGAGCATGTGGGCTCTGTAGTTTGCAGCACACAGGCTCTAGTTGAGGCGCATGAGTTCAGTAGTTGCGGCACGTGGGCTTCGTTGCCACATGGCATGTGGGATCTTAGTTCCTGACCAGGGATCGAACCTGCGTCCTCTGCATTGTAAGGTGGATTCTTTGCCACTGTACCACCAGGGAAGTCCCCAACACCACCATTTTGATCCTCCTCTCCTCCATTTTCTTCATTTTTAAACATATTATTTTATATTGCAGTAGAGTTGATTAATAATGTTGTTAGTTTCAGGTGTACAGCAAAGTAATTATACATATGCATGTGTCTATTTTTTTTCAAATTCTTTCCCATTTAGGTTGTTACATAATGTTGAGCAGAGTTCCCTTTGCTATACAGTAGCTCCTTGTTGCTTATCCATTTTAAATACAACAGTGTGTATATGTCAATCCCAAACTTCCTAACTAACCCTCCCCCACCCCCACCCTTTTCCTCTGGTAACCATAAGTTCGTTCTCTAAGTCTGTGAGCCTGTTTCTGTTTTGTAAATAACTTTATTTGTATCATTTTTTTTTTAGATTCCACATATAAATGATATCATATTATATTTCTCTTTCTCTGTCTGACATACTTCACTCAGTGTGACAATCTGTACGTCCACCCATGTTGCTGCAAATGGCATTATTTCATTCATTTTAATGGCCGAGTAATATTCCATTGTACATATGTACCACATCACCACATCATCTTAATCCATTCCTCTGTCAATGGACATTTAGTTGATACATTGCTACATTGTCTTGGCTATTGTAAACAGTGCTGCAATGGATGTTGGGGTGCATGTATCTTTTCAAATTATGGTTTTCTCCAGATACATGCCCAGGAGTGGGATTGCTGGATCATATGGTAGCTCTATTTTTAGTTTTTAAGGAACTTCCATACTGTTCTCCACAGTGGCTGGACCAATTGACATTCCCACCAACAGTGTAGGAGGGTTCCCTTTTCTCCACACCCTCTCCAGCATTTATTGTTTGTAGATTTTCTGATGATGCCCATTCTAACTGGTGTGAGGTGATACCTCATTGTAGTTTTGATTTGCATTTCTCTAATAATTACTAATGTTGAGCATCTTTTCATGTGCCTCTTGTCCATCTGTATGTCTTCTTTGGAGAAATGTCTATTTAGGTCTTCTGCCCATTTTTGGATTGGGTTTTTTTTTAAAATATTGAGCTGCATGAGCTGATTATATATTTTAGAGTTTAATCCTTTGTCCATTGATTCGTTTGCAAATATTTTCTCCCATTCTTCATCTTGTTTATGGTTTCCTTTGCTGTGAAAAAGCTTTTAAGTTTCATAAGGTCCAATTTGTTTATTTTGTTTTTATTTCCATTACTCTAGGAGATGGGGCAAAAATGATCTTGCTGTGATTTATGTCAAAGAGTGTTCTTCCCATGTTTTCCTCTAAGAGTTTTATATTGTCTGGTCTTACATTTAGGTCTTTAATCCATTTTGAGTTTATTTTTGTGTACGGTGTTAGAGAGTGTTCTAATTTCATTCTTTTACATGTAGCTGTCCAGTTTTCCAGCACCACTCATTGAACAGGCTGTCTTTCCTCCATTGTATATTTTTGCCTCCTTTATCAAAGATAAGGTGACCACATGTGAGTGGGTTTACCTCTGGGCTTTCTATGCTGTTCCATTGATCTTTATTTCTGTTTTTGTGCCAGTACCATACTCTCTTGATTACTGTGGCTTTGTAGGATAGTCTGAAGTCAGGGAGCTTGATTCCTCCAGCTCCGTTTTTTTCCCTCAAGATTCCTTTGACTATTTGAGGTCTTTTGTGTCTCCATACAGACTTTAAGATTTTCTGTTCTAGTTCTGTAAAAAATGCCTTTGGTAATTTTTAGGGATTGCATTGAATCTGCAGATTGCTTTGGGTAGTATAGTCATTTTCACGGTATTGATTCTTCTAATCCAAGAACATGGTATATCTCTCCATCTGTTTCTGTCATCTGTGATTTCTTTCATCAGTATCTTCTAGCTTTCTGAGTACAGGTTTTTTACCTCCTTAAGTAAGTTTATCCCTAGGTATTTTATTTTTTTTGCAATGATGAATGGACTTGTTTCCTTAATTTCTCTTTCTGATCATTCATTGTTATTGTATAGGAATACAAGAGATTTCTGTGTATTAATTTTGTATCCTGCAACTTTACCAGATTCATTGATTTTCTCTAGTAGTTTTCTGGTGGCATCTTTAGGATTATCTATGTATATTATCATGTCATCTGCAAACAGTGACAGTTTTACTCCTTATCCAATTTGTATTCCTTTTATTTCTTCTTCTTTTCTGACTGCAGTTCTTCAGTTTGTTAATATGGTGTATCACATTGATTGATTTGTGTATGTTGAAGAATCCTTGCATTCCTGGGATAAATCCCACTTGATCATGAGGTATGATCCTTTTAATGTGTTGTTGGATTCCGTTTGCTAGTATTTTGTTGAGTATTTTTGCATCTATATTCATCAGTGATATTGGTCTGTAATTTTCTTTTTTGGTAGTACCTTTGGTTTTGGTATCAGGGTGATGGTGGCCTTGTAGAATGAATTTGGGGGTGTTCCTTCCTCTGCAATTTTTTGGAAGAGTTGGGAAGATTTGGTATTAGCTTTTCTCTAAATGATAGAATTCACCTGTGAAGCCATCTGGTTCTGGACTTCGGTTTGTTGGGAGATTTTTAATCACAGTTTCAATTTCATTACTTGTGATTGGTCTGTTCATATTTTCTATTTCTTCCTGATTCATTCTTGGAAGGTTATACCTTTCAAAGAATTTGTCCATTTCTTCCAGGTTTTCCATTTTATTAGCATAGAGTTGCTTGTAGTAGTCTCTTAGGATGCTTTGTATTTCTGCAGTGTCTGTTGCAATTTCTCCTTTTTCATTTCTAATTTTAGTGATTTGAGTCCTCTCCCTCTTTTTCTTGATGAGTCTGGCTAAAGAGTTATCAATTTTGTTTATCTTCTCAAAGAACCAGCTTTTAGTTTTATTGATCATTGCTACTGTTTTCTTTGTTTCTATTTCATTTTTTCTGCTCTAATCTTTATGATTTCTTTCCTTCTACTAACTTTGGGTTTTGTTTGGTCTTCTTTCTCTAGTTCCTTTAGGTGTAAGGTTAGATTTTTTTATTTGAGATTTATCTTGTTTCTTGAGTTAGGGTTGTATTGCTATAAACTTCCCTCTTAGAACTGCTTTTGCTGCATCCCATAAGTTTTGGATCGTCGTGTTTTTGTTGTCATTTGTCTCTAAGTATTTTTTGATTTCCTCTGTGATTTCTTCAGTGATCCCTTGGTTATTTAGTAACGTATTGTTTAGCCTCCATGTGTTTGTGTGTTTTACGTTTTCTCCCCTGTAACTGACTTCTAATGTCATAGCGTCGTGGTCAGAAAATATGCCTGATATGATTTTAATGTTCTTAAATTTACTGAGGCTCGATTTGTGACCCAAGGTATGATCTATCCTGGAGAATGTTCCGTGTGCACTTGAGAAGAAAGTGTAATCTGCTGTTTTCGGAAGGAATGTCCTGTAAATATCAATTAAATCTGTCTGGTCTGTTGTGTCATTTAAAGCTTGTGTTTCTTTATTAATTTTCTATCTGGATGATCTGTCCACTGGTGTAAGTGAGGTGCTAAAAGTTCCCCACTAGTATTGTTTACTGTCAGTTTCCTCCTTTATAGCTGTTAGCATTTGCCTTATGTATTGAGGTACTCCTATGTTGGGTACATATATATTTATTATTGTTATTTGTTCTTCTTGGACTGATCCCTTGATCATTATGTAGTGTCCTTCCTTGTCTTTTGTAACATTCTTTATTTTAAAGTCTCTTTTATCTGATATGAATATTGCTACTCCAGCTTTCTTTTGATTTCCACGTTCATGGAATATCTTTTTCCATCCCCTCACTTTCAGTCTGTATGTGTCCCTACGTCTGAAGTGGGTGTCTTGTAGACAGCATATATATGGGTCTTGTATTTGTATCCATTCAGCGAGCCTGTGTATTTTGGTTGGAGCATTTCATCCATTTACATTTAAGGTGATTATCAATATGTATGTTCCTGTTACCATTTTCTTAATTGTTTTAGGTTTGTTTTTATAGGTCCTTTTTTCTCCTGTGTTTCCCACTTAGAGAAGTTCCTTTAGCATTTTTCATAGAGCTGGTTTGGTGGTGCTGAATTCTCTTAGCTTTTGCTTGTCTGTAAAACTTTTGATTTCTCCATTGAATGTGAATGAGATCCTTGCCAGGTAGAGAAATCTTGGTTGATAGGTTCTTCTCTTTCATCACTTAAAATATATCATGCCACTCCCTTCTAGATTGTAGAGTTTCTGCTGAGAAATCAGCTGTTAACCTTATGGGAGTTCCCTTGTATGTTATTTGTCGTTTTTCCCTTGTTGCTTTTAATAATTTTTCTTTGTCTTTTTGTCAATTTGATTACTGTGTGTCTCAGTGTGTTTCTCCTTGTGTTTATCCTGCCTGGAACTCTCTGAACTTCCTGGACTTGGGTGGCTATTTCCTTTCCCACGTTATGGACGTTTTTGACTATAATCTCTTCAAATATTTTTTCGCATCCTTTCTCTCCCTCTTCTCCTTCTAGGACACCTATAATGCAAATGTTGGTGCGTTTAATGTTGTCCCAGAGGTCTCTTAGGCTGTATTCATTTCTTTTCATTCTTTTTTCTTTATTCTGTTTCATGGCAGTGAATTATAGTATTCTGTCTTCCAGGTCACTTATCTGTTCTTCTGCCTCTGTTATTCTCCCATTGATTCCTTCTAGTGTATTTTTCGTTTCAGTTATTGTATTGTTCACCTTTGTTTGTTTGTTCTTTAATTCTTCTAGGTCTTTGTTAAACTTTTTTTGCAGCTTCTTGATCTTTGCCTCCATTCTTTTTCCTAGGTCCTGGATAATCTTCACTATCATTATTCTGAATTCTTTTTCTGGAAGTTTGCCTATCTCCACTTCATTTAGTTATTCTTCTGGGGTTTCATCTTGTTCCTTCATGTTGTACATTGTCCTCTGCCTTTTCGTTTTGTCTGTCTTTCTGTGAATGTGGTTTTCATTCCACAGGCTGCAGAATTGTAGTTCTTGCTTCTGCTGTCTGCCCTTATAGCGTTGTAGTATAGTGTGAAGTTGGGGAGCCTGATTCCTCCAGCTCCATTTTTATTTCTCAAATTGCTTTGGATATTTGGGGTTTTTTGTGTCTCCATACAAATTTTAAGATGTTTTGTTCTAATTCTGTTAAAAATGCTGTTGGCAATTTGATAGGGATTGCTTTGAATCTGTAAATTGCCTTGGGTAGTATAGTCATTTTTACAATATTGATTCTTCCAATCTTTAAAGATATACTTTTAGTATATCTATTGTTCAATTTTTGTGCTGTAAATTGTATACCAATGGAGCAAGTGGTATGGAGTAATACAATATGGAAGAATTTAACTTAAATAAAGAAATCTACCCCAATTAATGTTTTTAAAGTATTTTATTGCTAATTCTTATTTAGGTTTTCTAAGTATTTTTTCTGGTTCACCATTTCCTCCTGAATCATTGCCCTCCTTTAAAGAATGTTTTCTTCACTGCAAATGCTTTGGTTACTAATTTAAGTTGCAAACAATACAAATGGATCCTGGCTAACTTCTGAACAAAATAAGTTCATTGGAAAGATACCTGTACCAGAGAGAACTGAAGGAAAATACGAGTCAGGATTGGAAAACATGTAGGCATGTATCAAGAAAATTAAGCCATAGTGATTTTATAGGAACATTCTGGTTAGAATGACCCAGTTGGCTCTAATATCAACAGGAATGTGATGCCACTTTTGAGTGATAAATAATTTTTCAACTCCCCTCACACCTTTCACTCACTCCCTCAAAGCTTAAGAGTGCATCATTGTGTGTCATTTTGGCATAGCCTAAATTGTGCATTAAGGATTGGGCTATTAGGAACAATGGAGAACTATCTAGCACTTTGGATTTGTAGTTGAGGGAGGTTCTTGATTTTTTTATTTTATTTATTTATTTATTTTGTGGTATGCGGGCCTCTCACTGTTGTGGCCTCTCCCATTGTGGAGCACAGGCTCCAGATGCACAGGCTCAGTGGCCACGGCTCACGGGCCCAGCCGCTCTGCAGCATGCGGGATCCTCCCAGACTGGGGCACGAACCCACGTCCCCTGCATCGACAGGCAGACTCTCAACCACTGCCCCACCAGGGAAACCCAGATTCTTGATTTTTATGAGACTTACAAAGTTAGGAATTTCCACAAAATTTGGAAGAATATTTGGATTGCGATTACCCAAAGATTGATAAATGGCCATTATATTGAAAAAATTTAACATGAGTTTTAAAGAAAATTTATGTGGCATAGGGGAATACTTAAAATATATCATTTGTCAAAATTTTAGTATGGGAAACTTTTCTAGTATAATCAAATTTTTATTTAGAATGATACATGTAATAGAAAGGGACATGAAAGTGCAACATTAACGATGATATACCATTTTAGAGCTTGGTTATGTGATTAGAAGTAATTTGTACTCTCTTCTGAATCTTTCAGTTATTGTTAACAGATACTACTATAGATAAGTATCTATTTAATACAAGGAATTCAATTATTATAAAAATAGGTAAGTGTTTAGAGGCATAGAGTCTATGACAATTGTCTGGAATGGCCCACTCAGAAAAATACTGTCTACAGTTAGGAAGCTAGTGAGTCAGAAAGTTACCATCCAAAATATTATCTCTAGTGTTTTATACCTCCTTTGCCATAATCTGTAGATTAGGAGGCTGGGGCAATTGTTGGCTCTAGGAATATGTTGCCTATCATAGCTGCGATAGTATTAGCGAGTTTGCTAGATTCATACCTGCAGAAAAATTATTACTGCCACCTTTATTTCAACTTCTCCTTATATAATAGTGCCTTAACCAGGGTTTTCTATATCAGTTTGCTAGATATTATACATGTATTTTATGATCAATAAATGGTTGCTAATTATTTGTGATAATGATTATATTAAGCTTGAATATGGAAATAAATGCTAACTTTTCTAGATGTTTCATATTAAAGAGATTATCTCAATAAGTGGATGACATCCTGGACAAAGGAATAGCTGAGATTACTGTTTGCTTTATATATATGTTGAGAGTATTAAATACGTGGTTGTTTTCTGTCAGTCATCACTGAGAGATGGATCCAATGGCTCAATTAAGCAATATTCAGGATTTACATTATTTTGTGTTATAACTCGTGTACTTGTAGGTATCATGTTTAATTTTGAGAAACTTAAAAGATTAAATCTATAAATAAATAAACATGTATTCTAGAGGAAAAAATGCATGTTCAGTTTTAAAAATTTTGCACTACAACCATAACTATAAACTCCTAGCAGCATTGGTTCTTCATTATGGTCAAAATTCTATCCGAAAATATAGAATATTATATAATTGTTGGAGTAATTCCAGCAGTGAGATACCAATTAAGTAGTTTGTTAAGGAGTGCACTGCAAGTTTGCAGTGTTTTTGTCATAATTTCACAATCAGCCATAATCTAGTAAGCTGCCTACTGGCCCAGGACAAATATGACAACAAAACTCTCAGGGGGTTACAGAAATAGAAAAATATTCAAAGCAAGCTTTCAGCTGGTGTAACTTCTCATCAGGAATCATCTGATAATCATCTGGAGGCTGAGAAAAAGTACAGATCCTGTCATCTTTTTGTGAACTTCCATTATGAAGCTGACAGTGGAGGGGGGAAGGGTAAGAAGCAGGAATATGA
This sequence comes from Pseudorca crassidens, assembly GCF_039906515.1. Taxonomy (NCBI): domain Eukaryota; kingdom Metazoa; phylum Chordata; class Mammalia; order Artiodactyla; family Delphinidae; genus Pseudorca; species Pseudorca crassidens. Next base: position 92,503,531 of record NC_090297.1, read on the forward strand.
ATTACATCATGCCTTAAGGAAAGAAAGAGATGTAGCATTGGATTTACATGGCCTGGAGTGGTTCTCAAGTCTAAAAAGGAAGCCTTTCTTTGCAAAACCACTGTCTACTTATATTTTATTTTATTCTGCCATGATTTCCTTTGAGATGTTATATGGGTTATATGACTTAAAATGGAGCATATAGCTGAACGATTGCAAGTACTGAATCTATATGACTTTGGCATCATTGGTTATTGTTCATTTTTCTAAACATATAAACTGTTGGCAAGGTCCATGAACCAGTCACTAGAGGAAAGCTCACAGTGGCAATTTTAGAGTGAGGCCAATCCCTGTAGAGGAAATACCAAAGGAAATTTTCTTTACTAGAAGATACCAAACTTTACACTACTGGATCATGATAGGATGACATAGAAAACAATGCCAGGGAAATTTTTAGAAACTCTTCATGACTATAAGGAACATAAAAAGAATGAATATGTAAAAGTCAAATTCTATAGGTCAAACATCTCTTGTTTATTTCCATTAACCTGAACTTAATGATCGAAAGACAAAACTGTTTTAAGTGCTCTAATGCTAATACAAATGATGGAGGAAAAGGTAATACCAAGTTGTAACAACACAAATGAATACTATTCTTTTTACTAAAATCAAATTTTCTGGCCTGAGGTTCTTACAAAATAAACACTGTGAGTTACTATTCCTGAAACTGTGTCTATTGTACCATACTGATACCCAATATTATGAAGCTGAATCTAAAGATATATGGAGGAAGCAGAAATGGGGATAAGATACTTTCTACCTACAATGTCTACTCAGCATAGGGATCAGTGTTGTGGATTACAGAGGCCTATGGATAAGAGCTGAATATGGAGCCACTGCGGAGCATTATAAAAATAACATGGGAATTTCTCCTAGAAAAATTTTGTTCAAAAAAAAGAAATCCCATTTAATGATTCTACTGTGCTTCAGTTTAGGGAACTAATGGAAAAATATGGACTCTGCGGTCATAAAGTCAATTCATGATTACTTAATATTGATTTTACATCTTTGAATCTCAATTTCTACCCATATTATTTTTCATTGAAGATTCTATGAGCTAACACAAATTTCTTCAGTTAATGTTCAGTAAATCTGATCTCCTTTCTTATTCAAAGAAACAAACCTACTCATTACTGTTATTTAGTTCATATCGTAAAATTTATACAAAAGAATGTAAGAGTGCTGAGTAAATGCTGAGTATTGTATTTCTGGATTGTATTAAAGAAAGTCCCCAAAGAATTGATCTTCTGACTGACTTATATTTTGGAAAAAGCAAACAAAAAACACTCCCCCAAACCCTGCTTCTTTTACTCCTGAGGTAGAATAAAAACAAACAAACAAACAAAAGATATTTGGTCTTTGCTCCTGGCACAGAGTTTCAAAAATTCTAAGTTTCCTGAGTGGTAAGACTGTCTTTGTTATTCTTAGGGGGTGACTCTCTAGGGAGTGCCAGCCAGCTTTAGGATGGGGGATGGTCTCCAGAAAATCTAACCACATGATTAGAGGGTTGAACCTTTCAGTACCACCCCTTCAGAACTCCAGGGAGGGGAGACTGAGTTCAGTCACTTGGCCAATGACTTAATCAATCACGCCTAGGTAATGAACCCTGAAGAAAAACTCAGAACCACAAGAATTGGTGAGCTTCCTGGATGCTGAACATATCTATGTACTGGGAGAGTGACTCACCCTGACTCCAGAGGGAAAGTAAATAGCCTGTCCCCCTCCCACCCAATACCTTGACCTATTTCTCTCTTCCATTTGTTCTGTGTTGTATGCTTTGTAGTAAAACTGTAAATACAGTGCTTTCAGTGAGTTCTGTGGATCATTCTAACATTTCAAACTTGAACAGGGGTCATGGGAACCCTGGAATTTGTAGCTAAGTCAGGCAGAGATATGGGTAGGCTTGAGGACCCCACTTGTGGCTGGAAGTCTTGTTGGGAGGCACTGGGACTCTCAACTTGTGGGATCTGACACTAAATCTGTATAGTGTCAGAATTTAAGAACTCTGCCTTCAGCTTGTGTGATCTGACACTAACTTGGGTAGTTCATGTCAGAATTGAATTAAGTTGTAGGACATAAAGTTTTTGTCAGAAAATTGGTATTGGAACATAATTCCTGTGCTATGTAAGTTGTCTGTATTTTTGCGATCATATACTAACTTCACTTACTAACTTCTATGAGTTTTGCATTATTCATCGAAAGCTTTAACTCCTCTTTTTGCTCATATTCTTTGTCATAACATCAGTATCCTGTTATCACCTTTGGATGACTTCTATGTATAAGTGTATGATTTGTCCTGAGACCTTGATTCTCAGTTTTTTAATGTTCTCATTTCTATATCTATCTCAGCTACCCATTCCTATTAATTACCCATACCTCTTAATACTTTCATAATTGAAAATCGAATCAAATATTTAAATGTCCAATAATCTCACCAAAACCATATAAATCCTTTATTGTACTTAGCTATGTAACCATCCTTCAATCTCATGCAAAGCTCCAAGCCATTGAATAGTATCAACTTCTCTGCACTCATCAGCCTTTTTACTTCTGCTAGTTATGTAGCTGAGGGTTATGCATCAACATTAAAATATTTTCTTATAAATATATTCACCCATCCAGCTCCAGTGTTATTCCAACATATTCTTGTTACAAACTGCAGCCTTGGATAAATAAATTTATGGAAATTTTATCCATTCTGTAGCTCAGCATTGATGGAGAAAAATCATACAACTGGGTATGTCAGCTCATGACATAAATTCATGCTTATAAATTACAAATTCATGATTGCCATTCCTTTTCTGGGGCACTAATACTGCCCAGTAATATAATTACAACTCACTACCTAAGATCCTTCCCTCCCCCTACGCTGCATCACCCTCTGGTCTATTTCCTGTCTGCTACACTACATTATCTTCTAATGGTCCTTTTCTTTCCTTCCCAAACATAATCAAGATAGAATTGCCTCATGCTGTATTGAGTTAACCAAAGCCTTACTATTCACAGATGTGCAAACCTATTTTCTATTTGCATCCATCTTTTCCTTCTTTCTGTTACAAAAAGAATGTTTTCCTTTCTAGCAAAGGGCAAACTTTATACCTGTATTATGAATTGCATCCCCTCTTACCTTAAAGACATTTCCCCTTTATTCTCACAGTCTTCTGAGTATTGTCATTGAATTTTCTAAGCATCATTGGGGTTAATAGCCAAACTTTGCCCAGTAACTCCTATTTTAATAGCAAACAAACTTAAGACAACAAGAACAATAAAAACATGTGTCTGAATTTCATTGAGATCTTTGATATGTTTTCAAAATACTCATTGCATCAATGTTTCAATTTTCTTCTAATCTTCAAGCTTATCAAAAGTTTTCTACAACCCACTGACTCCACAATTCACTTCCAGCCAACTTTCCAAACTGTACCCTTGGCTACCATTCTTCTCAATCTACGTATTCAGACCTCTAACTCTGTTAGGCAAGTATGTCTTTTTAACTTTAATCTTATTTAAATATTAATAGTGTTTAAATTAATTTAAAAATGTGTTGTTTTGAAATATTCTATCTCTTGGCTTTCCTGGTATTGTATTTGCCTAATCTCACTAACAATTTTTACATCACTAACTAATTTTTCAATATCTTTTTCAGTATAATTCTGTTCTACTCTAATATAGATTTTTTTTTTCAGGTTACATCCTAGGCTGTTTTCTCTTGTGGGCTCAATCTCCCAATCAATTCAACAGCATATATTTACATGCTAATAACTCTTAAGTATATATCACATAGACCTTGCTTCTGAGCTCTAGACAAACATTCCTGTGAGAGTTATCTATCTGTTCTGTGTCTACTTAGATTCTGTATTTGTCTATTTGGCACCCATTCATCACAGCACCAGTTATATTAACTATATTTTCTTTTCTGTATTCTTGATGCTATAGCACTTGGGTGCCTTACAGACCAGGGGAGAGGCTGCCTCTCCCAGGGCTAGCTAATTCTTAATGATAATAACAGCTTGCCTCTGAGCACGCCTTTTATATACAAAGCAACCAATCTCGGTCACCCCAATCTCCTCCTTATCTAACTCTCCCACACCCAGCCAATATTAACCCTGCCCTAAATCATCCCAGGGACAGGTACCAGGCAACTGGAGAGCATTCCTGTACCTCAAAGTCTGCTGTAACTATTCAAAGCAGCCAATCTTAAACTGTTTACTCTGTCCTAACTTGCCAAGAAAACCCCAACAAAACCTCTAGCCTAGGCTTTCTCTTTAACTTCTGCTTCTGCCCTGACCAAAATCTGGTGCTTTCTCATGTGGCTCTTCATGGCACAGTGAGCCCTTATGTCTCGGGAAATGTAAGTAATGAAAATCTTCCTTCTATGGCGTGAGCCTCTCCTTGTCATCACTTGGTCGTCTCCATAGATTAAAATTCTGTGGGTACATTTAGGTTTCTTCCATGTCTTGGCTATTGTAAACAGCGCTGCAGTGACATTGGGATACACTTGTAACTGAAGAGTAAATGCTATTCATATAAGATTAAAGTGATATTTCATGCTCGTAAACATTGGTCTTTTTAATGAAAAGGGTTTGGAATTTTTTCATCTTTTTTTTTTTAATATTCCCTATGTTGTACAGTAAGGTTTGGAAATTTTAATTCAATGTCTAGATTTCTTTGGGCATATTGATAAACAATGTGGGGCTCCGTTTTGCTATCTCTCAAATAGTCATTGTAGTCTCTGTTGTGCATTGACAGGTTAAATGAATAAAGAAGATGTGGTACATACATACAATGGAATATTACTCAGCCCTTCAAAAGAATGAAATAATGACATTTGCAGCAACATGGATGGACCTGGAGATTATCATACTAAGTGAAGTAAGTCAGACAGAGAAAGACAAATATCATATGATTTTGCTTATATGCAGAATCTTTAAAAATGATACAAGTGAACCTATTTACAGAACAGAAACAGACTCACAGAGTTAGAGAATGAATTTATGGTTACCGGGGGGATGGTTGGGGGGAGGAATAGTTAGGGAGTTTGGGATTGACATGTACACACTGCTATATTTAAAATGGATAAGCAACAAGGACCTACTGTATAGCACAGGGAATGCTGCTCAATATTCTGTAATAACCTAAATGGGAAAAGATTTTGAAAAAGAATAGATACATGTGTATGTATAGCTGAATCACTTTGCTCTACACCTGAAACTAAACAACATTGTTATCACTTTGCTCTACACCTGAAACTAAACAGCATTGTTACACAACTATGCTCCAATATAAAATTAAAAAAAAAAATAATGTAAAAAGAAAAAATTCTGTGGATACAAATGAGACACAGCTACCAAATTATCCAATATAGAAATTTGAGCATTTGTTATATTCTTTTTAAGTCTTCTCTGCTTAAACTTTCTCCATGCCCACTACAACTATCTCATAATAGGAACCAAATTCTTGACGTTTTTGTCATTGTCCCTTTCTAATCCATTCTTCAAACTGAAAGCAGAATAATATCTTTAAAACCAAAAAGATCACAATGTGTTAAAATCTTTCAATAATTCTCTATATCCTCAAAGATAATGTCCATACTCCTAAACGAAGCAGACAAGAACTTCTATTACCTGGATTTTTCACTTCTCTGCCTCACCACTGGCCAGGCCCCTATTTTTACCCTCACAGCCATACTGGATATCATGCAATGTTCTGGAAACACTGTGTTCTTTTCACGTTCAATCCTTTTACACAAGCTTATCCTCACTTTGGAATAATCTGCCTCCACTCACTCACCGTGGAATATTCTGCCCCGAGACCTCAGAAGGCTTTCCTGACCCCTTACAGTGTTGGCTGGTCTTACAATTCCTTATAATGACCTCTGTGTTCACACTTAGGTTTCTTTATTGAATAACCTCTTTACTTTTCTGTATCTTCTGTTAGGCAATAGGTGTCTTGTGGTCAGGCATTGTGTCTTAACCTTGAACGCTAGTGGCTCCCTAACACAGTGCTTGGCATGTACTTGGCATTCCAAAATATTCCAGAAAATTAATGAATTTGAGATTCACTCCTTGAAACTGAACGTTTATGTAAACAACACTTTTCTACAGAAATACATTTTGTTCCTTTTTATTAAAATGTTGTCATGTCTCTAAGGAGAAATCAGCCCAGTTTTGTTTACTAAGTGTGGGTGGAATAGGGGTAGTTGTGGCAAATAATGATAAGATTTTTTCCGTCATTATTTGCTAAAAGCTAATAGAATCCCAGTACAATCTGCATTTTCTAAGGATACTTTCTGTGTGAGGGACCCATTAATAATCAACAGCATTGTTAAGGATTAAAAGAAATTATCTGTGAAAGGATTTAGTTAGCAACTCAGTTCTGATTAAGCATAACAAACGTTACATTTGTTTACCTATGAATAGTTGCCTCTTAACTGATCTGCCATACTTTCTATCCTTGACTTCTACTTACTCCTCCTGTTGTCAAATTTTTGAGGGAGAAGGCTCAGGTTGTATTTAATTAGTCCAAGAGGCTCATTTATTGTACTTTGAATGTGCCAACAGTTGATTCTTTTAAGCTTAGGTTAACTTTCTGCAAATAATTCATTTTAAAACAAAGAATGAGTGTTTTAAAAGCCATTGTCAAAAGTTTAAATTTCAAACAAAATGGAGATTTGTTTTCACCTGTAATGTCTAGATTGTTTAACATGAGAATCTATATCAAAATTAGGAATTATCCATGCTGGTAATACTTGAAGTACATGAAAGCCTGCATTCTTTTCAAAAGTATTTTGTGAATTCTAAACTCGGAGGTAGGCAGTGAGGATGCTATTTTTCACATCCCCAAAGTTCACAGTCTTCTGTAAAAGAAAATTTAAAACACAGCATAGTGATACCATTGTAGTAATAAGTACAGGGGCTTTCCTATCACAAGGGAAGGACTAAAACAATGGAGGTTTTATTGATGTATTAAATATTGGTCGTTACCCCTTATTTATGGAATATTTTCTCAGCTGTTTGCAGAGTCTGAGACAGGGAAGTTTCCTAAACATTGTAATCAATGCCAGCTTCTCTTCTCCCCTCCACAGTCCCCTCAGTTCTTTGTTCTTACTAGGTACCGGCTTGAGAAATCATTTTAGTTTCTGCAGAAGTCAGTTGGCTTTACTGGCATGAGTAAAACAAAGTTGTCAACCCCAATACCATCTTTTTAAATATTTTTATTGGAGTATAGTTGATTTCCAATGTTGTGTTAGTTTCAGGTGTACAGAAAAGTGATTCAGTTATACATGTACATATATTCATTCTTTTTCAGATTCTTTCCTCATACAGGTTATCACAGAATACGGAGTAGAATTCCCTGTACTATACAGTAGATCCTTGTTGGTTATCTATCTTATATATACTGGTGTGTCTATGCTAATCCCAAGCTCCTGATTTATCCCTCTAACCCATGTTTCCCCTTTGGTAATCATAAATTTGTTTTTGATATCTGTAAGTCCGTATCTATTTTGTAAATAAGTTCATTTGTATAATTTTAAATTATATTCCATGTATGAGTGACATAATATGATATTTGTCTTTCTCTGACTTACTTCACTTAGTATAATAATCTTAAGGTCCACCAATGTTGCTACAAATGGCATTATTTCATTCTTAATTAAAAAAATATTTTTTAGTCATATATTTTTTTTGTTTGCTTAATGTTTAACATCTTTATTAGAGTATAATAATTGCTTTACAATGGTGCGTTAGTTTCTGCTGTATAACAAAGTGAATCAGCTATACATATACATGCATCACCATATATCCTCCCTCTTGTGTCTCCCTCACATCCTCCCTATCCCACTCCTCTAGGTGGACAAAAAGTACTGAGCTGATCTCCCTGTGTTATGCAGCTGCTTCCCACTAGCTATCTATTTTAGATTCGGTAGTGTATATATGTCCATGCCACTATCTCACTTCGTCCCAGCTTCCCCTTGCCATCCCCATGCCCTCAAGTCCATTCTCTATGTCTGCATCTTTATTCCTGTCCTGACCCTAGGTTCTTCAGGACCTTTTTTTTACATTCCATATATATGTGTTAGCATATGGTATTTGTTTTTCTATTTCTGACTTACTTCAACCTGTATGACAGTCTCTAGGTCCATCCACCTCACTACAAATAACTCAATTTTGTTTCTTTTTATGGCTGAGTAATATTCCATTGTATATATGTGCCAAATCTTCTTTACCCATTCATCTGTCAATGGACACTTAGGTTGCTTCCATGTCCTGGCTAATGAAAATAGAGCTGCAATGAACATTGTGGTACATGACTCTTTTTGAATTATGGTTTTCTCAGGGTATATGCCCAGTAGTGGGACTGCTGTGTGGTATGGTAGTTCTATTTTTAGTTCCTTGATGAACCTCCATAATGTTCTCCATAGTGGCTGTATCAATTTACATTCACATCAACAGTGCAAGAGGGTTCTTTTTTCTCCACACCCTCTCCAGCATTCATTGTTTCTAGATTTTTTGATGATGGCCATTCTGACCGGTGTGAGGTGGTACCTCATTGTAGTTTTGATTTGCATTTCTCTAATGATTAGTGATGTGGAGCATCCTCTCATGTGTTTGTTGGCACTCTGTATATCTTCTTTAGAGAAATGTCTACTAAGGCCTTCTGCCCATTTTTGGATTGGGTTATTTGTTTTTTTGATATTGAGTGGCATGAGCTGCTTCTATATTTTGGAGATTAATCCTTTGTCAGTTGCTATGTTTGCAAATATTTTCTACTGTGAGGGTTTTCTTTTCATCTTGTTTATGGTTTCCTTTGCTGTGCAAAAGATTTTGAGTTTCATTAGGTCCCATTTGTTTATTTTTGTTTTTATTTCCATTTTTCTAGGAGGTGGCTGAAAAAGGATCTTGCTGTGATTTATATCATGGGGTGTTCTGCCAATGTTTTCCTCTAAGAGTTTTCTAGTGTCTTGCCTTACATTTAGGTCTTTAATCCATTTTGAGTTTATTTTTATGTATGTTGTTAGGGAGTGTTCTAATTTCATTCTTTTACATGTAGCTGTCCAGTTTTCCCAGCACCACTTACTGAAGAGGCTGTCTTTTCTCCATTGTATATCCTTGCCTTCTTTATCAAAGATAAGGTGACCATATGTGTGTGGGTTTATCTCTGGGCTTTCTATCCTGTTCCATTGATCTATATTTCTGTTTTTGTGCCGGTACCATACTGCATTGATTAGCTCTAGTAGTTTTCTGGTAGAATCTTTAGGATACTCTATGTATAGTACCATGTCATCCACAAACAGTGACAGCTTTACTTCTTCTTTTCTGATTTGGAGACCTAGGGACACATACAGAGTGAAAATGGGGGACAGAAAAAGATATTTCATGCAAACGGAAATCAAAAGCAAGCTGGAGTAGCAATTCTCATATCAAACGAAACTGACTTTAAAATAAAGACTAGCACAAGAGACAAAGAAAGAAGGACATTACATAATGATCAAGGGATCAATCCAAGAAGAAGATATAATAATTGTAAATATTTATGCATCCAACATAGGAGCACCTCAATACATAAGCCAAACACAAACAGCCATAAAAGGGGAAATCGACAGTAACATAATCATAGTAGGGGACTTTAACACCCCACTTTCACCAATGGACAGATCATCCAAAATGAAAATAAATAAGGAAACAGAAGCTTTAAATGATACATTAAACAAGATGCACTTAATTGATATTTATATTTATATGTAAATATATTTATATTATATTTATAGGACATTCCATCCAAAAACAACAGAATACACCTTCTTCTCAAGTGCTCATGGTACATTCTCCAGGATAGATCATATCTTGGGTCACAAATCAAGCCTTGGTAAATTTAAGAAAATTGAAATCATATCAAATATCTTTTCTGACCACAATGCTATAAGACTAGATATCAATTACAGGAAAAAATCTGTAAAAAATACAAACACATGGAGGCTAAACAATACACTACTAAATAACCAAGAGGTCACTGAAGAAATCAAAGAGGAAATAAAAAAATACCTAGAAACAAATGACAATGAAAACACGAAGACCCAAAACCTATGGGATGCAGCAAAAACCTATGGATTACTTCCCAAGAGGGAAGCAATACAATTGTATAGCAATAAAATCCTACCTCAGGAAACAAGAAACATCTCAAATAAACAGCCTAAACTTACATCTAAAGCAATTAGAGAAAGAACAAAAAATCCCCAAAGTTAGAAGGAAAGAAATCATAAAGATCAGATCAGAAATAAATGAAAAAGAAATGAAGGAAACAATAGCAAAGGTCAATAAAACTAAAAGCTGATTCTTTGAGAAGATAAACAAAATTGATAAACCATTAGCCACACACATCAAGAAAAAAAGGGAGAAGACTCAGTAGAATTAGAAATGAAAAAAGGAGAAGTAACAAGTGACACTGCAGAAATACAAAGGATCATGAGAAGTACAAGCAACTATATGCCAAGAAAATGGACAGCCTGGAAGAAATGGACAAATTCTTAGAAAAGCACAACCTTCGGAGACTGAACCAGGAAGAAATAGAAAATATAAAGAGACAAATCACAAGCATTGAAATGGAGACTGTGATTAAAAATCTTCCAACAAACATAAGCCCAGGACCAGCTGGCTTCACAGGTGAATTCTATCAAACATTTAGAGAAGAGCTAACACGTATCCTTTTCAAACACTGCCAAAATATAGCAAAGGGAGAAACATTCCCAAACTCATTCTATGAGGCCACCATCACCCTGATACTAAAACCAGACAAAGATGTCACAAAGAAAGAAAACTACAGGCCAATATCACTGATGAATATAGATGCAAAAATCCTCAACAAAATACTAGCAGACAGAATCCAACAGCACATTTAAAGGATCATACACCATGTTCAAGTGGGGTTTATTCCATGAATGAAAGGATTCTTCAATATACACAAATCAATGTGATACACAACAAATTGAAGGAGAAAAACCATATGATCATCTTAATAGATGCATAAAAAGCTTTCGACATATTTCAACATTTACGATAAAAAACCTCCAGAAGTAGGCATAGAGGGAACTTACCTCAACATAATGGCCATATATGACAAACCCACAGCCAACATCGTTCTCAATGGTGAAAAACTGAAACCATTTCCTCTAAGATCAGGAAGAAGACAAGGTTGTCCACTCTCACCACTATTATTCAACATAGTTTTGGAAGTTTTAGCCACAGCAATCAGAGTAGAAAAAGAAACAAAATATTTTTAAAAGGGATTTATTAATAGTCCCATTTTTTAGAATATCACAGCCTAAATAGCAAAATTGAAGCATTTATTCATATTAAAGTATAATGTGAAATGTTTTACTTTAAATAATGCATTTCTAAAACTGGATTTTACTCTACTGGTGGTATTTACTAAAGTCCTTGTATGTCAGCCTTTTCTTAAACAGTAGGCTTTAGAAGCAATGTTCTGTAAAGATTTCATTATTTACAATTTTCCAAATGAAGAATGGTGCTGAATACTTTAATTCACATATAAACATCATAATGTGCCTATTTGTTTAAAAGACCAGTTAACTTGTTTATATGTTTTTTCTCTACTAACATAGACTGTCAAGACACAGATGAGTTGATGAACAAAGATTGGAGGACATAGAGCTTCACTTAAAGTGCTTTAATTACCCTTGCAATGCTCTCTAGGGTCAATTAATTTAGAAAGGTGCCTAAATTGAGGAAGGTGCATTAGCAGTCCTAGCTATAAATTCAACAATACAGTATGTCTTTGCCCATTTTTAAAATGTGCATAATAGACTATTTCTAGAACGTTGCTTTTACTCTGCTCAACTAAGATGCTATCTTTTTTGGTCACACACCCAAGTGTGTGTGTCACACACCCTTATAGGGATTTTTTACCCTATAAATATCATGTACCTATAGAATTTGATGGGTGATAATTGCATAACAGTAAGGGAATTTAAAGTCTTCAGGCATGTTTTTTTTCAAATAAAACAATGGATAAGTTTTGCTGTTATAGAATTGAGTATATTGTTTCATATTATATCTGAAATATTATGGCATTATAAGATTTTTTAATCACACTACCCTTGGTTTTTAGAATTATGATTCATTAACAAATCATTTTTATCTGCAAATATGAAGCCTTAGTATCAGCAATAACAACACTTTTATTAAATTTTATTTTGATTTCTAAATTCTTAGTCAAAATGTTTTAATTTTTCCCTTAGACACATATATTGAGTTTTAATGCTTGTTTTTAGTTTTCTGAATTTAATAATCTTTTCTTTCATTTTTATATTAAACAAAAAATAATGCAGCAAATACTTTCTCACAATAACTAAACTGACAAATTAGTTGAGCCTCTGTGTGTGAACATTCACATTTTTCTCTTTTATTTGATGGCCTAGGGGAGAATGGAATGAATTATCTCTAAAGATGCAGACAAGATCTATTTGATACATTTTTACTTAGTAGACTGCCTCATAGGATGATACCAGTAATATTCAATGAAATCAGAATTCTTTGTGGTTAGAAGATAACACTATATTTTTTTGAGTTAAGAGAAGAATGCCTGTAGAATATTTTCCAGAATAATTTAAATAATTATTTTATTCCTGTTATGTGTGGAATTGTGTACCCCTCCCTGAAATTCATATTTTTAAAACCTACCTCCCGGGCTTCCCTGGTGGCGCAGTGGTTGAGACTCCGCCTGCCGATGCAGGGGACACGGGTTCATGCCCCAGTCTGGTAAGATCCCACATGCCACGGAGCGGCTGGCCCCGTGAGCCATGGCTGCTGAGCCTGCACGTCCAGAGCCTGTGCTCCGCAACGGGAGAGGCCACAACGGTGAGAGGCCCGCATACCGCAAAAAACAAACAAACAAACAAAACCTAACTCCCAGTACCTCAAAATGTGACCTTATTTGGAAGTATGATCTTTAGGTTAAAATGATGTCATTAGGGTGAGCCCTAATCCAATGAGAGGTGCATTTATAGAAAGGGGAAATTTAGAGACATGCACACACGTGAGGAGTTTGCCGTCTGAAGAGACACAAAGAGAAGATGACCATCTACAAGCCAAAGAGAGAGGCCTGGAGCAGATCCTTCCCCCACAGCCCTCAGAAAGAACCAATCTTGCTGACTTCTTGCCTCCAGAACAGTGTGAGACAATTAATTTCTGCTATTTAAGCAATCCAGTCTGTGGTAGTTTGTTATGGCAGCTCTAGAAAACAAATACCACCTCTGCAATACATATATGTTTTAAAAAATGAAAGTGATTGCTTTGAGGGAGTGGTAATGAACAAAATCATCCTTCCATATCCTATCTGGACTTTGGGTCCAAAAGGCTAGCAAAAGTAAAACTCATTTGAGAAGTTTTATGTAACAATATTTTCTTTTAAAATTGCATGAAATAGATCACTTTGAAAATGTAAATCAGGAGCATAATTTCCAAAATTAATTTTTAAATCAATTATTATGTTTCTTTTAGAAACCAAACACTTGAAGAGTGGAAATACATGCCTGCTTTCTCTAAATTCTCAAAAGGATCATTTCAGAAGGCATATGGTGAGTTAGCCTGACCCATGTATGTCAGCTATTTATTTTCACAACTTGTAGAGCAAGCAGGGCTATTTTAGTAGCAGAAGTTACCAGAAAGTTATTTTCATAACCTTTTCCCCAGCATTATGCATGCTAGAATGAATTAAGAAATCCTACTTTAATCAGATATTTGACACCAGTAAAATGAAACCCATTATATAACATATTTAATGTTAAGAATAAAATAAAAAAATTTTTAAAAAGAATAAAATATGCATTGATAATTTTGTATTGTACAGTGTAAAATTAGACTATTTTTATCAGCGCTTTTCTTAAGTTAATGCAAAACTCCATCCATTATATACAGTCAATATATTTCACATTTGGTATTACTTGGGAAATGCCAGTAGAGATGAAGAGGAAAAATTTAGTTGAGCATTTAAGTCTATGGTGACTTATAGATAAATATTACATCTGTCCTGGTATTTTTTCCAGTTAACCTTTTAGGGCTGACTGTGGGAATGGAGAGACAGCAGTATTTGAGAATGATAGGCTCTCATGCACCTGTTTCTTATCTATGGCAAGTAACAAATCTGTCAGTTACTTTCCAAATTAAAGAGACAAACTGTGACCCAGACTAAATTGGTAGCATGTTCAAAGTATCAGATTCAGTGAATCTAGTACTTTTGTGTTCCTTTATGAAACATTTTAAGACTCATGCTTAAATCATCTATATTTAAAACACCAATTTAAAGTTATTAAAGTTATTTATTGTGAAGCTTATACTCTACTAAACTTTTAAAACTATACATTTATGGCAGAGATCAAGATGGCAAAGTAAGAGGATGTAGAGCTCACCTTTCCCAATGAATATATCAAAAATACATCTACATATGGAAAAATTCTCACTGAAAACTAACTGGAAATTGGCAAAAGACTCCTGTGCAACCAAGGCTGTAAGAAAGATGCACATGTAATCAGGTAGGAAGGGAAGAAAAGCAATCAGGTCAGGACCTGTGCCCCAGGGAGGAGACTCAGAGGAAAATGAAGATTGCACACTTGCCCTGGGGAGTGAGCAGATCGAGCCACAGACCAGGTGTCCTAAATCCTGGGGTCCTCCACAGGGGAGACAAGCCCCTTGGCTGGTTGGAGAACCACTGGGACAGATAGAAAGGCTAGACAGGCCTAGACTCCATTCGTGAGGAGCATGTGCAGGCTGGCAAACCCCCAGGACAGGGCAGAGAGACATCTGCCCTAGTGGCTGCTGAGTTTCCCATGATGGCCTTGCCAAATACCCCAGTCCAAGCCAAGTGAACACGCTGGCCCTGCTCACTCCATGCCACAGCACAGCACTGGATTGGGGGCAGCCAAGGCCAAGGAAAAGACCTGACCTTGGGATTCAAGAGGCAGCCTGGTCCCAGGGCAAAGCCTGAGTAGGGTGGTGGTGGCCACTGTTGGTGCTTACTCAAGTGGCACCCCAAAGCAGCCCAATTTCTGATGGTAGCCATTCTGCCACAGCTCACAACTCCCATACACACAGAAACAACACACAGGCCCTGACTTCCCAGGGGAGTGGTGCCACAAGAAGGTGGGGGACAGTGAGCAGCTGTGAGAGACAAAGTGTCTTGCCCCCGAGGCAGTGGGGAGAGGTCTGACCTGGCAGCTGCCACCCCAGCTTGCTGTGACTGCCTTGCTGTGCACCCCAGCCCAGTGTGACCTAGCCCAAGCCCTGCTCAAACCACACCACAGAGTGGCAGTGGATCCGGGGCAGTTGCAACTGGAGCGAAGACTTAACTATGGATTGCATCTGAGCAGAGCTGCAGATGACTGCACAGGCAACACATCAGACCTCTGTATATGCACAGACCCCACTTACTTCAGCACTCCCCTCCTTTGGGACAAAGGTCCTGGTGTGGGGAAAGGGCAAAACACCCACTTAAAGGAAAAAGAGCCGGCCCAAGCCCAACTATCAGGGCGTCTACTCCAGCAGCTTAGAATCAGACCCTGCCCCTGACAGGTCTAGGAGGGCTACTGAGCAGAGAGAAACTCTCACCTAAAATCTGGTCCAGCTTTATCTCCTCTATCTCCAGCCACATCCACTACAAAGGTGATAGCTGCCAACATACCCTGAGGAAAGACGTGACTTGTGTCCACATCAAATCCAGCCCTCTTACCAAAGGCATTGGGCATGTACAACCTGCACATGGATGCTCCCACATAAGAACCTCTCTTCAAGACCACAGTAGGTAACTGTTCCACCTAAATGCATAGAGGCAGAGGAAGTTAAGTAAAAGGAAAAGGAACTACTCTCAATTGAAAGAACAAAAGAAAACTCCTGAAAAGATAAATAATGAGATAGTGATAAAAACTTTACCCAGATAAAGAATTCAAAACATTGGTAATAAAACTGTTAACAGAATTAGGAAAAAGAATTGACTAGACAATGAACATGTTAACAAGGAACTAGGTAATATAAAAAAGACCTAATCAAAAATAAATAATTCAATAGCTGAAATAAAAAAAAAAAAACACTAGAAGGAATGAATAGCAGACTAAGTGATACAGAAGAATGCATGAGTGATCTGGAAGACAGAATAATGGAAAACACCCCATCAGCAGAACTAACAGAAAAAAAAATAAATAAATGAAAACAACCCAAGAGGTCTCTGAAATAACATTGTGTTCCAACATTTGCATTATAGGAGTTCCAGAAGGAGAAGAGAAAGAGAAGGGCATCCAATGTGTATTTGAAGAAATTACAGCTGAAAACTTCCCTAACCTGAAGAAGGAAACAGATATCCAAATACAGGAAGCACAGAGGGTTCCAAACAAGATGAACCCCAAACAGACCCACACCAAGGTATATCATCATTAAAATGGAAAAAGTTAAAGAGAGAATTCTAAAGAGATCAAGAGAAAAACAAAGAGTCATATACATGGAAATCCCCTTAAGGCTATCAGCTGATTGCTCTGCAGAAACTTTTCAGGCCAAAAAGGAATTGCATGATATATTCAAAGTGCTGAAAGGAAAAACCTGGCAACCTAGGATACTCTACCCAGCAAGATTATAATTTAGAATGGAAGGGGAGATAAAGAACTTCCCAGAGAAGCAAAAACTAAAAGAATTAAGCAATACTAAACCTATCTTAAAAGAAATGTTGAAGGATCTTCTCTAAATGAAAAAAGTAAGAATATAGGAAAGGGAAAATCCCACTAAGAAAAGCAAAATATACATTAGGGATGGAATATCACTTAAATAAGCCAGTACATAGGTAAATGACAAAAAAGTGTAAAAGCAACTATAAATACAATAAATAGTTAGGGGATAAGCATGAAGATGTAAAATATGACATCAAAAACACAAAATGTGGGAGATGGGAGTAAAAAATATACATCTTTTAGAATGTGTTTGAACTTAAATGACTATCAGTTTAAAACAAGTAGATATAATTATGGGTCAACATACATGAACCCCATGATAATCAAAAACGTAGAATAGGTACACAAAAACTAAAAGAAAGGAACATGAGCATACTATTAAAGAAAATCATCAAACCATAAGGAAAGAAACAAAGAGAAAATGAACAGAGAAGAACTACAAAACAACCAGAAAATAAGTAATAAAATGGCAATAAATATATACCTACAAATAATTACTTTCAATGTCAATGGACTAAATGCTCCAATGAAAAGACATAGGGAGGCTGATTGGATACAAAACACAAGACCCTGTAATATGCTATCTACAAGAGACTCAATTCAAGCTGAAGACACACATAGTCTAAAAGTAAGTGGATAGAAAAAAAATATTTCATGCAAATGGAAATGACAAGAAAGCAAGGCTAGCAATACTCATATCAGACAAAACAGACTTTAAAACAAAGACTATAATGAAAGACAAAGAGGGCCATTACATAATGATAAAGAGATCAATATGAGGAGAGGATATTATACTCATTAACATAGGAGCACCTAAATATATAAAGCAAATACTAAGAGACATAAAGGGAGAAATTGACAATAATAGAAGGAGACTTTAACACCCCACTGACATCAATGGCCAGATCATCCAGACAGAAAATCAATAAGGCATCAATGGTCTTAAATGACATAATAGATACCTACAGGACATTACATCCCAAAACAGAAGAATACACATTCTCCTTAAGTGCACATGAAGCATTATTCAGGATACATCACACGCTATGGCACAAAAGAAGCCTCAACAAATTTAAATTTAAGAGGATCAAAATTATATCAAGCATTTTTTGAATCACAACAGTATGAAAATAGTAATCAACTACAGAAAGACAAATGGGAAAAGAACAAACACATAGGTACTAAACAACTGGCTACTAAAAAATCAATGGGTCAATGGAGAAATCAAAGAGGAAATTGGAAAATACCTTCTGATAATAAAAATGGAAACAACTCTTGAAAATCTATGGGATGTAGCAAAAGCAGTTCCGAGAGGGAAGTAATGGTACAGGCCTTCCTCAAAAAACAAGAAAAATATCAAATACACAACCTAACCTATAACCTAAAATAGAGAAATAACAACACATAAAGACCAAAGTCAGCAGAAGGAAGAAAATAATAAAGATCAGAGAGGAAATAAATAAAATAGAAATCAAAAAACACTAGAAAAGATAAATGAAACCAAGAGCTGCTTTTTAAAAGAGATGAACAAAATTGATAAACTTTTATTTAGTCAGGCTTACCAAGAAGAAAAGAGTGGACCTATAATACTCCTAGAAGTGAACACAGGTGGAATACTCTGACATAAATCATAACAATATTTTTTGGATCAGTCTTGTAAAGCAAGAGAACTAAAAGTAAAATTAAAAATGGGACTTAATTAAACTTAAAAGCTTCTGCACAGCAAAAGAAACTACCAATGACATTAAAACATGACCTATGGAATGGGAGAAGATATTTGCAAATGATATGACCAACAAGAAGTTAATATCCAAAATATATAAACAATTCATACTACTCAATATCAAAAAAAACAACCCAATCAAGAAATGGGCAGAAGATCTCAACAGACATTTTTCCAAGAAGACATAAAATGGCTAACAGGCCCATGAAAAGTTGCTCTTCACTAATTATTAGAGAAATGAAAATCAAAACAGCAATGAGATATGAGCTTACACTGATCAAAATGGCTATCATTAAAAAGTCTACAAATAACAAATGTGGAAGAGGATGCAGAGAAAAGTACACTGTTGTTGTACACTGTTGTTGGGAATATAAATTGGCGCAGCCACTGTGGAAAACAGTACAGAGTTTCCACAGAAAACAGAAAATAGAATCACAATATGATCCAGCAATTCCACTCATTGGTTTATACCTGGAAAAAATGAAAACAGTAATCTGAAAAGACAGATGCAGCACAATGTTCATAACAGCAGTATTTACAATAGCCAGAATATGGAAGCAACCCATATGCCCATCAACAGATGAATGGGTAAAGAAGTAGTGGTATAAATATATACAATGGAATATTGCTCAGCCATAAAAAAGAATGAAATTCTGCCATTTGCAGCAACATGGATGGACCTAGAGAATATTATGCTTAGTAAAATAAGTCAGACAGAGATAGATAAATACTGTATGATATCACTTTTTAGGGATCTAAAAGAATAATACAAATGAATGTATATGCAAAACAGATATAGACTCACAGACATGAAAACAAACTAGTGGTTACCAAAGGGGAGAGGGAAGGTAGAAGGGGAATTTTAGGAGTATGGGATTAAGAGATGCAAACTACTATGTATAAAATAGATAAGCAACAAGGATATATTATATAGCACAGGAGATTACAGCATTATTTTTTAATAACTTTTAATGGAGTATAATCTGTAAACATACTGAATCATGATGCTGTATACCTGAAACTAATATAATATTGTAAATCAACTATACTTCAATTTTTTAAAAAATTCATACATTCATTTTTAAATTTAAATGATTTAGGAACATAGGAGAAGTCAGGTCACAGACAAAACATGACAAAAAATACAGGTAAAAACAAAAATGTACTTATGTTTAATACTGAAAATTTTCATGTAAAGTCTGATATTAATTCCTTGCTTTCCTCTGTAAAAGCTATTGTGATTCAAATGATTTAAGTATGACTGGTCTTGATTATTCTAAATTTTAAATTCATAGAATTCTGCCTTATATTTTATGTAATCAACTCTTCAAAAATATTTATATGCCTGAGATTTAATTTTGATAAATCAAAATAAATGTTTTTCATTGTATTTGATGCTTTATTTACCTGCCCTAAACTTCATTCTTCTAACTCTTGACAATACGTTTTATCTATATTTTATCAAACAGTGCTTCTAATAATGTGCTTTCTAGAAAGAAAGATTTTGTTTCTTTATTTTCAGAATGTGTTTGAGTCTATATGACTATCAGTCTAAAGCAAATAGATATAGGAAGGGGTTAACATACTGAAAAAACAGGGTAACCACAAGTCAAAACATACAGTAGACTCACAAAAACCAAAAAGTAGAAAACACAAGCATGAAATAATAGGAAATTATCAAACCACAAAAACAGAAAGGAACAAAGAAGAAACATAGAATCAACTGGAAAACAAGGTTTAAAATGTCAGTAAATACATATCTGTCAATAATTACCGTAGAGCTTCCCTGGTGGCACAGTGGTTGAGAGTCCGCCTGCCGATGCTGGGGACACGGGTTCGTCCCCTGGTCCAGGAAGATCCCACATGCCACGGAGCAGCTGGGCCCGTGAGCCATGGCTGCTGAGCCTGCGCGTCCGGAGCCTGTGCTCCGCAACGGGAGACGCCACAACAGTGAGAGGCCTGCATACAGCAAAAAAAAAAAAAAAAAAAAAAAAAAAAATTACCGTAAATGTCAATGGACTAAATGCTTCAATCAAAAGACATAGAGTGGCAGATTGAAAAAGAAAACAAGAATCTACAATATGCTGCCTATAAGATACCACTTTAGGCCAAAGGACACACACAGATTGACAGTGAAAAAGATATTTCATACAAATGGGAATGACAAGAAAGCAGGGGTTGCAATACTCATACCAGACAAAACCGACTTTAAAAGAAAGGCCATAAATAAAGATAAAGAAGGACACTATATATTGATAAAAGGATCTATACAAGAAGATTTTACCCTTGTGAACATATATGCACCTAATATAGGAATACCCCAAAACATAAAACAAATACTAACAGACATAAAGGGAGAAATTGACAGGAATACAATATTAGTAGGAGACTTTAACACCCCACTCACATCAATGGACAAATCTTTTAGACAGAAAATCAATAAGGCAACAGAGATCCTAAATGATAAAAAAGAACAGTTAAACTTAGTTAATATTTTCAGGACATTATATCAAACAAAACAAAACTCCAGAATACACATTCTTTTCAAGTGCACATGGAACATGCTCTAGGATTGTCCACATACTAGGGCACAAAACAAGCCTCAACAAATTTAAGAGGATAGAAATTATCTCAAGCATCTCTTCTGAGCGCAATGGTGTGAAAATATAAATCAACCACAGAAAAAGAAATGAGAAAAAAAAATGCTTACATGGAGACTAAACAACATTCTACTAAAAAAAACAATGGGTCAATGATGAAATCAAAGAGGAAATTAAAAACTACCTTGAGACAACTGATAATGAAAACACAACCATACAAAATCTATGAGATGCAACAAAAGTCATTCTTAGAGGGAAGTTCATAGTGATACAGGCCTTCCTCAAAAAACAAGAAAAGGGTTTCCCTGGTGGCACAGTGGTTGAGAGTCCGCCTGCCGATGCAGGGGACACGGGTTCGTGCCCTGGTCCAGGAAGATCCCACATGCCGCAGAGCGGCTGGGCCCATGGGCCATGGACGCTGAGCCTGCGCATCCAGAGCCTGTGCTCCGCAACGTGAGAGGCCCACGTACCGCAAAAAAAAAAAAAAAAAAAAAAAAACAAGCAAAATCTCAAACAACCTAACCTACCACTTAAAATAATTCGAAACATAAGAACAAAAAACCCTCTAAATCAGTAGAAGGAATGAAATAATAAAGATCAGAGGGGAAATAGAGATTTAAAAAACAATAGAAAAAAATCAATAATACTGAGAGCTGGTTCTTTGAAAGGGTAAACAAAATTGACAAACCTCTGGCCAGGCTCACCAAGAAGAAAAGAAAGAACCCAAAAAAGCAACATAAGAAATGGAAAAAAAAAAAAAAAAAAAAAAGGACACAACAACCAATACTGCAGAAACACATAGACACACACACAAAACATAAGGGAAAATTATGAACAATTATATGCCAACAAATTCCACAACCTAGAAGAAATGGACAAGTTTCTAGACACATAGAGCCCACCAAAATAGACTCAAGAAGAAACAGATAATGTGAACAGACCAATCACTAGAAGTGAAATAGAATCTGTAAAACAAACAAAAAAACAAAACCCCTCTACAAACAAAAGTCCAGGACATACAGCTTCACAGGCAAATCCACCAAACATAAAAAGAAGAACTTATGGTGATCCTTCTCAAACAATTCCAAAAGATTGAAGAGGACGAAACACTCCCAAAGACATTCTATGAAGCCACCATCACCCTGATACCAAAACCAGACAAGGCACCACCAAAAAAGAAAATTACAGTTCAATATCTTTGATGAATATAGATGCGAAAATTCTCAACAAAATATTAGCAAATTGAATCCAACAACACATAAAAAAGATCATGCTCCATGACCATGTGGGATTCATCCCAAGTTCACAAGGATGTTTCAACATTCACAAATCAATCAATATGATACACCACATAAACAAAAGACAAAAACTACATGATCTCAGTAAATGAAGAAAAAGCATTTGACAAAATTCAACATCCATTTATGATAAAAACCCCAAAGTGGGTGTAGAGGGAACCTATCTCAACATAATAAAAGATAGTTATGACAAAACTACAGCCAATATAATACTCAGTGGTGAAAAGCCGAAAGACTTTCTGCTAAAATCTTGAGCAAGACAAGGGTGCCCACTCTCATGGCAATCATACAAGAAAAAGAAATAAAATTTATCCAAATAGAAAGGGAAGAGGTAAAATTGTCATTATATGCAGATGATATCATACTATATAGAGAGAACCCTAAAGACTCTACACGAGAACTACTAGAACTGATAAATAAATTCAGTAAGGTAGCAGGATACAAGATTAACATACAGAAATCAGTTGCACTTCTTTACAGTAACAGTGAAATATTAGAAAAATAGGAATATAAAAAACAATACCATTTAAAATTGCACCCCACCAAAAAATAAAATACTTAGGAATAAACCTAACCAAGGAGGTAAAAGACTTATACACTAAGAAGTATAAAATGTTAATAAAGGAAATTGAAGATATATCATGCTCTTAGATTGGAAGAGTTAATATTGTTAAAATGGCCATATTACCCAAAGCAATCTACAGATTTAATAAGATCCCTATCAAATTACCCATGACATTTTTCACAGAACTAGAACAAATAATCCTAAAATTTATATGGAACCATGAAAGACCCAGAATTGCCAAAGCAATTCTTAAGAAAAAGAACAAAGCAGGAGGCATAACCATCCCAGACTTCAGACAATACTACAAAGCTACAGTAATCAAAACAGCATGGCATTAGCACAAAAACAAACATATGCATCAATGGAACAGAACAGAGAGCCCAGAAATAAACCACTTTGCTTTCTTAAGAAAAAGTAGAGTATAGCATTTAGTTTTACAAGATGGAAAGAGTTCTGGAGATGGATAGTAATGATATTTGCACACTTATGTAAATGCACTAATATCACTGAATTGTACACTTACACTGATAAAAATGGTAAATTTTATATGTATTTTAACACAGTAAATATTGAAAAAAATTTTTGAATCATATAAAAATTTACATATAATGAGAACCTTTTTTTTCCACCTCATTTGAAAGATTAATACTATAAGAATAACATCCCTTTTTTAACATAGGGCCAAAACATAAAGATTTTTCATTTTCTTCTCATTTTTCAAAACTTGAGCAATAGATTATAAAAGAGTTATGGTTTAAATGACAGGCACAATAACCTGAAATAAATATTAAGACATGCATTAGATTGCTTTGAGACTCAGTGTCTCATCGGTGCATATATTTGGAGTAAAACACACTTTGCCTAGCAAAATGCGCTCATTGGAGTTATATCCCAATGTTCTAACCCAAATGAAGCATATTAGTAAGACTTAACCTGGCAAAATCTACATATTCAACAATATTTAGACAGTTATTGAAAAACTCCAGATTTTTACTAAACAAAGAATTTTTAATCCAAAAGTAAACTGAGGAAATCAAACTTACACATCAACTAAGAATGTTTTAGGGTTAAAATTCATACCTCCAAATTCCCAGTATTGTAATTTCTTCCCCAAATTACACTGCCTTCCAACATGCAATGATTTTTTCTTTGGTTGACAGTGAAGGTACATGGGAGATGTAACTGCTACAATTCAACTATGGCAGCAAATGCCAATCTCAACACTCTTTAGGCAGTACATGACATTCATTGCAATGATTTATTAAAAACAACCTTTATCTGCATATAGAAGGGTTCTACTTGTTTGTTGATGGGCATTGGTGGGAACTAATGCCACATATTCAATAGATTTTTTAAAAATATAAATTATATGGCTATTTCAAATCTTTTCATCCAATACAATTAAAACTTAGTGGCAATTAGTTCAAATTTGGAAATATACATAATATTTGACCTAAACAGTGCTTTGAAAACCAGGCTTCATGTCTCCACATATAGTTTCAAACCCTAACTCTTCCACTACATCCTATCCTTCCATGAACAACTTGCTTCATTTATCTAAGCATCAGTTTCCCTTAAGTAAAATGGGGATAAATATCTACTTCATATAGTGGTTGTGAAGTTAATGTATATAAAATCCTTAGTGCTGTGCTTGGATTGAGGACAGTCCACAACTCTTATCTCTTATTGTTACTACTAATTATTGATAGAGATAAAAGCAGGTTGTTGAGTGGGAAAAACTCTCATAACAGCATGTTTTGAATTTAGTAACAATGAAACAATAGCAGTAACACTACATTTTTCTTTCTGCCTTGTTTTCCCTTTGTGTAAGACTCACAGCATATTTTTCTAGTACTTTTTATTCCAGTTTAATTTTTTTCTGATATCAGCTTCATCAGCACTAAGGGAGAATATGAGTTCCTTAAAAACCAGGGCTTCTATAGGTTTTGTTAGTGTATCTTAAGGCTGTAGAACAGTGCCTAAACCATTTTAGGCATTCAGTAAAGTTTTGTTAAGTCTTGAGTTCCATTTGTATAATATTTTTCACTTATTAAGAATTGTTTTATCTACTTTTTGTCTTCCTTGATTTCCAATAGAAACAAACTCCACATATTATTAAAAACAGCTCTCTGGTCCCCATATCACTCCACTTTTGATACCTCAGAGCCAAACACTTTCCACTCTTTTATCTTGTCATATATTTTGTTTGTTTGTTTTTAAACCTCCATATACCTAAATAATATTATCACATAAATAATCCCTAAAATCATCAGTTTTAGAAATGTTTTAACTTCCTGCAATTGAAGATAAACATTTGTCTGATATATTACACTGCATCACCAAATTCAGCACACGTATTCACACAGGAATTTGTACTCACACGTGCTAATATATCAATAGTATCTATAGTCTATAGGTTGAAAATAGTTACTTTGTCTGTATTATTCATTGTTTATATTATTAAGACTACATAAATGTCATCTGCAGCTTAACCTCATAGAATTCGATTATCTTATCCTTTCTTGAGTAATTTCTTGTCCCTGAAATTAATAGTTGTCTTATTTTTCATTTGCTTAATCTTTTATGTACTTATCATATATTCAGCTACAAATACTCCATCAAATTATATAAATCTTCTTTAGCAAACTCATTTGAAAAAATGAAAAACTGAGCGATAGTAAGGATTAAAAATTATTTGAAAATCATAGCCATATCCATGTCCTGCAGCTGCTGTAAGAAGTCACCACAAACTAGGTGGCTTATAACAAGAGAAATTTGTTTTCTCGTTGTTCTGGAGGCCAGAATTCCAAACTCAAGGTGTTGGTAGGGTTGTGTTTCCTCCAGAGGCTCAGGGGGAGAATCAGTTCCACAAGTGTCTCCTAGCTGCTGGAGCTGGTGGCAGTTCTTGGCATTCCTTAGCTTGCAGATACATCACTCCAGTCTCTGCCTCCATCTTCACACTGGCTTCTCCTCTGTGTCACTGTGTTTTCTCCTTTTCTGTCTGTCCTCAATCCCTTTTCCCAAGTAAGGTGACACTCACAGATTCCAGGGATTAGTGTGGGAAATTATCTCTGGGAGAGGCCACCATTCAACACACAACAGTAACATTCTGTTGAAAATTATGTGTTTTCCCTTCAACTTTTTTCCTAAAGAACACAAAATCGTATATATTTTTAAAAATATGCTTACTGTATAGGATGTATCATATAAAATTTTGTCTAAGACATAAATTTCAATTGTAAAAGAGGTAAAAAAAAAAGAGTGGATGCACAAAACAAGCCACAAAACTATATTTGCTAATGCATAACAAAATAATAGTGTTACTAGACCAAGCATCTTAGGACAGATGATATTCATTGTGTGTGCAATGTAGCAAAACAATGCAAGATATGGAACTGACACAGTGCTGTGCTTATCAAAAATGGTTCACAGAGCACATACTACTAAGACGTGACATCATATCTAAAAAAACAGAAAATTATTCCTCTGCAAATGTGAAAAATAAGCTCAAGTACTGTGATGTGTTGATTAAAGTATCTCAATTCCTCTAATACCATTAGAAAATAATTTGGTTTAACTAGCAACTGTGTAACTTTGATTCTTTTTAAAATATGAAACAATCCAAAGTAAAACAGTAAATGAAAAACTTTAGATGGTTGTAATCTAGAGGATTATGAATAAAGAACAATATACAGAGATTTGATACCTTGATTAACCTAAAAGAAATATTGTTAGCTTTTATTATAAACTTAGCTCTCAAAGATATTTTACTTCTTTTAGTGTTATCAGCATTTAATATTATGCAATTTCCTGGGTATTTTACATGAGAATAGAATGGTTTTGAAATGCAGTCATAAAACAGTGTATATGTGACAAATTTAAAATGCTAATATTTCTTTATGGCATGAAAGATTTGCTGATTCAAAAAGCAATTACAATTCTAATTTATTACCATACTATTCCAGTGGCAAAATCCATTTTCTAATATACTGACATTTATATTGACGTCTGACTGTTGGTTTAATTACAGTTAAGCTGTTAATAGAACATCAACTCTGCATTGTCTTTCTAGATAACTTTTCTAGGTTTGTGTAGTTTGTCAATTCAACTGGTTAAAGACTGTATGCCACCAGTGAATAAGATTGCTGAATGGATAATCTAATTCAGTCATTAAAAGAAAGCCCTTCTGCAATCAACATAGTTCTTTCCCTTTTATAATGATCAAGTCAGCTTTACTTTGATGAAGCATATTGGTTAGGAACTTGTCCTAAAGCTATTTCGAGAAATCTAATAAAGTGATAGCAAATAAATTAAGAGTTATTTCTCTTTTACATAAAAGAAGTTCAGATGTAGGCAGCTTAGAGACTGCATAGTGATTCTTTCCAGCTTTCTCTTTTGCAGCACTTGTCTACCTGCTTTCAGGGCACCTGCCAGAGCTTTGGCTTATGTTGGTCATGTTTCAGGAAGCAGGATGGCAGAATCAAGCAAACAATCCATGAAACCTCAGAGTCTGTTTTCCTGTTAGGGAACTTTTCCAGAAGTGTTACACAGTAACTCCCTTTATGTTTTATTGACTAAAAACATATCACATGGCTAACTCATCTTGCAGGGCTGCCAGTGGTAGGCAGAATAATGGCTCCCCAAGTATATTCATGTCTTAATACCAAGAACCTTAGAATTTGCTACCCTATTTGGCAAAAGATTCTTTGCAGCTGTGATTAAGATGAAAGACCTTGAGGAGATTAAACTTGACGCTTAGGGTGGGCCCAGTCTAATCACAAGTCTTTAAAAACTGAGAACCCTACCCAGCAGGCTCAGAGAGAGAGATAGAGAGATGGAACATGAGAAAAGCTCAACCTGCAGTTGCTGGCTTTAAAGATGCAAGAAGGTGTTCACATGCCAAGGACGGTGGGAATCATCTATTGGATTGGCCAGAAAGTTCATTAAGGATTTTCCCTAACATCTTCTGGAATAGAAGCTGGAAAAGTCAAGGAAATGGATTTTCCACTAGTGCCTCTAGAAAGGAATACAGGGTACCAACACTTTGAGTTTAGCCTGTTGGAACCTATACCAGACTTTTGACCTACATGACTGTAAGATAAAAAATGTGTGCTGTTTTAAGCCATTAAGTTGGTGCTAATTTGTTTTGACAGAAATAGAAAACTAAGAAATAAATTTTTTACCTGTGGAGGATTAGTGCCCCCCCCAAAAAAGGATTTCCTTGGATAAAGAAGTAGTGAATGGGTATTAGATATTATCTTTAATATTATCAACCTTTCTGCCTTCACCCCACCTCCAGTGAAAAGCAAGATAATTAGAATAAACTAGAATCCCAACCAATTTAGGATGTTACTGATCTGGTAGGTAAATAGTCCAAACTCTAGATAACACTAGTCAATAATATTTAATATACCAAGATTTTTAATATTTACCTTTTAGTATTATAAAGTAAACATCTGCACTAAAATTACTAAGGGACAGTTGTGGTTTCAGATTTTTATGATTAGTACTCTCTTTTCCTGGAATCTTTTATGTCTTATCTTTCACAACTTTAAGGTCCCATCTTAAATATTTTCATTGCCAGGAAGGCTCCCTTGACCACCCCTGCCTGAATGGTGTAATTTACCACATCCCTTCCCATTTCTCTCTCTACAGCATTACTCTATATTATCCCTGTCACAGAGCTAGTATTTATTACTGTCTAAAGTTACTTGTTCATTGAAGGTTTTACTTGCTTTTTTCCTATTGCTCCTATAAGAATATGAGTTTTATCAAGTTGGAACTCATTATGTCTTGTACACTCCTGTATCTCAAATACCTAGAATACTTGGCACTTATTATGCACTCAATAAGATTTCTTTGAATTAATGAGAGCCCAGAGGGCTTTAAACTCATATATATAATGAGTGAATTTTAATTGTTTAATATATGTGAAAATCATATAATTGATGTTATATTAGTCAATAAAAATATATTAGGTGCTGTAACAGAAGTATGAGCTAAAAATATGAGTGAGGCAGCATTTGATAATGATGTATTTTGCACTGCATACAAAAACTGACAGGAGCAGAATGGACTAAGTTTATTCTAAGCAGAAAAAAAGTATACAAAAAAGCAAAAAATCCTGCAATTGTCTAAAAAAGCAGTCGTCGAGTTTCAGTGCTCATGTGGATCACATGAAGTGTTTCTTAAAATGAATATTCCTGATGCCTAATCACAGAGGTTTTAAGAAATCAGACCCCACTGAGAATTTTTTTAACAAGTTAAAAAAAATGGTGAGCAAGTAACTAAAAAGTCATTAGTTTTATGAATATTATGGAGTTTTTACCTCAATGGAAAGAGAAATGGATATAGAATTGTTTCAGGAAGAATAACTGGACTCAAATAATATAAAATCATTGGACAATTGAGAGACATTTATGAGGTACAATCAATAGTTGTGATGGATAATTGGATGGGGGAGAAATGTATAATTTGGAGGCTATCGCCATGTTTTCCTCTGAGAAAAAACACTACAGGTAGTTGAAAAGGAAAGGGAAAATTTACTTTTAAAAAATAAACTTGGTTATTTGGTGGTGCCTAAAAGTTGGTTATTTGGCAGTGCCTAAAAGTTATTTTCCACATGGTTACTAAAAACAAAACAAAAACACACTACATCTTGTACTTTTATGACCTTGTGTAACAGTCTCCAATATCAAATTTGGGTTGGTTCATGTGCATTGACTTGGGCAACAGGATGCTAATAAGCTTGATGTAAGTGAAGGGTTGAGAAGCACTTTCATATACAGGGTTGTTCTCTTAAAATGTAGCCTGGATGCTCCTTGGAACTTAGCTATCATGATTTGAGAAACCAAACTCAGTAATATGGAAAGGCCACATGGAAGAGAACCCAGACTCTGACCAAAGACTGATACTCTAGTCAACAGTGCACACCTACTTACCTACCAGACAACAGCTGAGCCATCTTGGCCTTGTACTCCCCAGCAGACATAAAGTATCCTTGTTTTAAGCCTCTAAGGTTTGGAATGGTTTGTTCTGTAGCAATAGCTGAGTAAAGCAGAATTTGGTATCTAGAAGTTGGGTGATGCTGTAAACAACAACAACAAAAAGTATGATACTGGCTTTGGGATATGAAAGTTCGATAGGTAGTATGGATATAAGCTATAGTGACATTGGCAAGAGCTGGAAGTTCAGTGAGGAAATTTTTAATGTGAACTGGAGAAAGTGTAACGTGATACATAGAGGAGGAAAGTGTGACAACAACTGTCATCTGCAGTAATGTGGAAGACAGTAGATGTATGCAGTGAACGTGTTTATCTGGCTAAGGTTAACAGGCAGAATTTTTAATGACTTCCTTTACTGAGCATAATAAAGTAAGTTTAGAGGTGGATGAATTAAAGAAGAAACTGCTCAGTTTTAAAGCAGAATCTGGAGGGAAAATATTTAAACCAGAACCATTTGGGCTAGGGAATAATACTGTTTTTCATTCTCTCCTTCTACAGCTAACAAAAGAATCTCAAAGGTCCTTAGGATCTCAAAGATCAAACCCAGGGTGCTACCAGTAAAAATGGAATCAGATTCAAGATCAAGTCCAATACATAGCTGTAAGGTCCTTTGTTACAACCTCAGAAAGATTTAAGGGCATTGTCCTACAGAACCCTGACTCCAGAAGTGGAGGGGGGCTTATCCCTAGGGGATTTGTGGGTGGTCTTGTGTCTGAGTAAACCCCAAAATGATATACAGGAGATGAATCTCACATGTTTTCAAATGCAATATCTTCATGGAATCATCATAGCTCAGACTAAAAATGTGGAGATGGTTGAAAATGAAAAGATACCTTTGAGTCTCCAGTCATCTCCCAACTTGTACAAAGAGGAAGCCAACTGAGAAAGTTACTTACCCACAAAAATGGGCTATTTCTTATGGAAAAGGAAGTATAATGCAGAAGGTAGTTTCAGAAATCCAGAGGACAGAACCAAGTACCAAGGAAATCCACTTCCAGGGGACAAACCTCATCACTAATTAATATGCATTTCCTGCCCCCAGAAGAAAAGGAACTTTGGTAACATGCAAATGCTTTGGAGCAGTGATTTCTAGGTGCCACTGATCCACTCCCTCCTTTATTTATTTATTTATTTATTTACTTGCCCATGCTGCATGGCATGTGGGATCTTAGTTTCCCTACCAGGGATGGAACCCACGCCCCCTGCATTGGTAGCACAGAGTCTTAGCCACTGGACTGCCAGGGAAGTCTCTCCACTCCCTCCCTTAGAACTCAATTGTTACTGAGATTATTCTGTCTCAGCTTCACCATTATTATGTTGCCTGTGTCTCATGAGTTTAAAAGTAGGTAAAGACTGAAAAAATAGATAAGAACTTCAGGTAGAAAAGAACTGTACTTGAAAAGCTACACCTGAACAATTGCCCCCAAATTACTTCATTGGTATTTAGACCTGATTCAGATGAAGAGATTCTGTATCTTAAATCTGAGCCCAGTTTTGTAATCAAAAAGATAAGTGTATTTTGTATGCGGGAGGACTATGACCAGAGGTACCAAAGGCAGACTGTGGAAGTCTTTGACATTGTTAACTCCCAATAAACCACACCTCTTAGTATTCACACCCTGTGTATACCCTTACTCTTGAGTCAGGTCACATCCTGTGATTGTTTTAATCAAGAGAATACAATAGAAAAGTGATGTCATGTGCAATTTGCAAGCCTTTAGAAGCTGGCATCTTCAGCTTTTGTGCTCTTAGGAACTCTGAATTATGATGTGATAAATCCAGGTACCCTGCTGAAGATACCACATGAAGAAGTCATGTGGAGAAGGAGAGTCGCTGAGACTACATAGGAGGACAAAGGTCTAGTCATCCCAGAGTCCAAGCTGACTCCAGCCTTGAGCTAACCAACTGGTTAAATGAAGAGGAATGGAGCCTGGCAAGACCAGAACTGCCCAACAGAACGCAGCCCTGATTTCAGGATTGTGAGCAAATAAAATGTTTCTTGACTCAAGCCACTCAGTTTTGTAGTGGTTAGTTATTCAGCAATATATCACTAAACCAAAATCCGAGCGGAAAATACTTTGAAAATAAGGGTATGCTGCTAAGATATAGTTGAGGCTAGACAAACAGATGTGGGACCAGTCATGATATCAACATTTATAGAAGAGCTGACACCATTTTAGGGGATAATATGACCTAGAAAAATATGCAGAAGATTAATTCTTATGGCAGAAAGATAGATACCCCTATATTTAAGATGCACACATGGAAGAGCCACCAAAAGAGATTAAGAACTGTCAATAATTAGGAAAGAGTCATGAAAGCCAAGAGAGAAATTGTATCTAGTAAATATTGAGTAGAGGTCAAATATAATTTCAGTTTGCAGGTCTACTGATTTGGCAATGAAGAAGTCATCAGTGCCTTCCATGTTAGCAATTTCAATCAAGTGTTGTAAGTAGCATATGCATTTTGCTAGACTGAGAAGGAAATGGAAAAGTAAAGTGAAGGTATATTGGGGTTGGGTGTGTGTGTGTGTGTGTGTGTGTGTGTGTGTGTGTGTGTGTGTGTGTGTGTGTGTGTGTGTGTGTGTGTGTGTGTGTGTGTGTGTGTGTGTGTGTGTGTGGTGTGTGTGTGTGTGTGTATGTGTTTTGGATACAAAGTTGATCATATGTTTTAGACTGGCATTAAAAAGGTAGAAGAAAAATAGAAACTCAATGAAAGAGAAGGGGAGGAGTCAAAATGAATAATTGATTGTTCATGATCATAGAGTTGTTGGGATCCTATTTATTCTTGAAGAAGAGGAAAGTAGCATATTTGTCTTTCTGAGAAAGAGGGAAAGTCTCTGAGAAGTGATGACTACATATGCGTACTATCTTAAAAGAAATGTGAGAAAATTAACTTGCTAGTAGATCTACAGTGATGTACTCTATTTCTTCAGTAAAATTCGGCCTTGAATTCATTACACAATTGAATCATCAACAGACCAAAGTAATCTCATTTATTTAAAAAAATGGCAGGAAAAAGAAATATGTATTTACTTTTTGACTCAAAACCAGCAGGTTAATTTTTCTATACTATTTTATCATTAGACATCACTATTTTTAATGTAGAATAAGATGTTTTTGAATGGTAATCTTTTTTGTGGCTAAGCTGATATTATGAGCTATGTTACTTGTCACTTATTACTCAAACTTTGTTCCCTTTTAAATAAAAGCAAAACTTTTAGCTTTTGTTAGAAAATTTTGTTTTTTAAGTACTCAGATTTGATTAGAACATTTTAATATCCTCATATTAAAATAGTAATATATTTTAGATCTGCATGTTCTTTGCATTAAAAAATAAACCAAATAAAATGAAAGATAACAGAATATTTCAGTAAGTTACATTAGTCTATCCAGAAGCGTTTGAAGAAAAATTCAGAAAATAAAATATTATATAATGTCTACTTATTCTTTCTGAATTTCGTATTAGAAAAACAAACCTCTAATATTGTTGCCACTGGATATTCTAAATAGCAGCAAAAATATCCAACTATGGATTGAGAAAGCCAAGTGTATGTGTGTGTTTATATGTATTATATATATTTTACTGGTATTCTTACTAATTTACATTTATCAAGCAGAAGAATTACAAAATTATAAGTCATGTCCTAAATTTTAATTCAATAAAATAGCAGAATTATACTACAGGAAGAAAAAGGTATTGATTACTTTCCTGAAAACCACATGAATATTTCATTTGCTTGAAAGACTAGGTAGCAAGAAGTTATTCAATGTAAACTGAAATCTAAATCAGCAGGGAACAATACCAAGTGTAGGAACAATGGATAAGACCTTGCAGGATGACTTCAATGCAGTTGAAGATGTACATACCCTATAACACAGCAATTTCACTCTCAAATCTGTAACGTTGAGAAAAGTTTACATATATGCATGGAGAGATGCTCACAAATGTTTACTACAGAGTTGTAAAAACAAAAAAAAGCAAACTTTTAAATGTTAATAAACAGAAAAATAAAATTGTGGTAGATTCAGCTAAAATGAATAATATATCATTATATGGAACAACATGAATACACCTCCAAATCAGCCTGGCTGGAAAAAAAATTGTATAAATGGTATCATACTTTATATATCCTGCAAAGTTGAAAATGTAGGCAATGATACAATACACAGATCTATATATAGATAATAAAAAATCTTCCCAGGAATAAGACACACTAATTTCATGAAATTAAAAACATTTGGCAGGTGTGGAGGGGGTCGGAAGAAGAATAAGAGAGAACATGATAAATAAGGAGAAAACAGGACAAAGTAAATATATTGGCATATTTGCTTCAAATCCATATCAATTAGATAGATAGATAGATAATCTCCAACACAAATACAGCAAATTATTAAGGCTTGAGAAACTTGATTGGTATAGATGAGTATCTGTTATTTTTTCTCCATATAATTTTATGTGCTTCAACTATTTCAAAATAAAAAGAAATAACCATTAAGATGACAATGATGATGATGATGATAATAAGAAAAGTCACTGAAGACCTGCTGACTTCTTGCATATGCAAGAACTTCTAGTGTGAGACTCAAAAACTAAGCACGTCTCTTGAATAATTTCTTTCTTAAATAGCTCTACATATGAAAGCAGTTTGGCAACTTTTATACTGAATATATACTTGCTAGTATGTAATAAATTGATCTAGTACAGAATTTTATAGGTACTCAGTTCAGAGTCTAATATCAATATGAAGAAAGATGTCCTGATATGTAACAATCTAAAAAATGTTCACTTTATTGTTATGACATTCTCAGAGGATTGTGGTGCTTCAAAGAGAAAAGCGATCCCCTTTAATGTAAAGACCAATGGTAAAACCCAAGCCAAACCTGAAGGATCAATTTTTCGGAAAGCAGTGAATTAACCCTCCTAGCACTATGAAAAAATGAAAACTACAAATAAATATACTGGCATGTCACAAACAATGCCATGTGCCCAAAGTAGCCAATCTCAAATATTATCAGTGCCTATTTTGTACCAACCACTCTTCTAAGAACTCCCACTAGGAAGAAGACGTACAGCCCTTATTGTTAGAGTTGACAGTAAATGAAAGTAATGAGAGGCAAACCTGAAAACAAATTACAAAAGTGTGATAGACAGTATATCAATAATAAAATAGAAAGTTTTATAAAATGAGGTAAAACATAGATGTAAACGTAGATACAGATAGAGATTATAGGTACAGTTATCTTGGAAGAAGCCTGGGTTTACTGATACACAACGTTGTTGATTGGAGCTTTGTAACTACAGGAAACCTAACCATACCAAAAAAAAAGAAAAATTGTTTTAGTTGTCAAATTGGTCAATCAAAATATTAGTTGATGGGAAACATTATTTTTTTCATGCTGAAGCATTATAGCACCTCTATGTGAACAGTTCAGGAGATTTCAAACACATTTTAGTATAATCCCAAGTTAGCAATAATAGAGTAAAGCATATTACTCTTGAGAAAATTACAAATCATGGAAAGTGATGAGTAATTTCAAAAGGTCAAGTATTCTTTGTTCATTTATTCTCTACTGAAAATGATATCTATGTTTTAAACTTATGATTAGCTTAACTAATCATAAAACAATAACTTAATACATAATTTATGCCATCTTTGAAGTAAATTAATAAAACAATACTAATCTGAATATATGTCTCTGGACTTTTATTCAACTGTTCTTGGTGAAGTTTTCCTGCTTGAATAGCTCTAAAAGACTATCCTAAATTGAAAGTCAGACATATTAAAGATACTAGTATGATCTTTACGCTCCTAAGATCAGCCCTTCCCCAACCTCAACCTCTTTTCTAGATCTTGAGTTCCTGTAAAAAGATAATTTTTACAAAGGGAAAAATCATGACTTTTGTATAAGTACAAAATGAATATGTGTCAAAATTTTTACTTAACTAATTCCTGAATGAGGGAACTAGCAAGGTGTCATAAGCTGGTTAAAAAAATAATTCAAGGAGCATATGCATATATGTTCAATGAGGTATGCTAAAATGAAATTAACACATGCAAAACTGACATTTTTCACAGGAGAGGGGGAGTTATGCACCCCCACTGGACAAAACTACTTTTCATTTCTCTGAAAGAGGATTATTTGCATCACTATTAATTTTCCACAATGTATCAAACTATGAAATACCCTAAACACTTTGAAAGATGCAGACCTCCATCCATAAAATCAGATAACCTGATAATTTTTTGCCATTTCAAACTCCTTCACAACTTTTTTTCCTGACCAAAGCTAGAAAAGACATAGAAAAATATGTGTAGAAGTAACTTAGAATGTTCTATTAATTTCTTGAAATAAAGAGCAATCAATAGAAAAGTCTCAAAATTGCCTCAGTAGGGTACAGTTGGGTTTAGGATTGTAGTAATCTTAGAAACTCTTTCTCGCATGAAGCATACCAGAACAGAGGGCAGAAGAGATGTTTTTGATGTCTCTCTCTTCTTGGATCTTATATTCTCCTCAACCTCCTGCTAACTACTCACAGTATCCACGATGTGTAGTGCTGTCAAGTTGAATCAAGGCCATTCTTATTTTGGATTTTCAATCAAGATTTTATTGTATCATCAGTTCTGATGGGCTTTGAGAAGGCTATGAACAGGAAAAATCGTGAAGACTGGTATTACTGCTCTTATACCAAAAATGCCTGCAACAAGACAAGAAACAAACAAGAACAAAAACTTATTCAGGCAATTTTCAAGCAATTCTGTCTTAAGGTTTGAAAAACATTCTGCCTTAAATTAATGTGAAATCCTTGACAAAGAATGGGAGAGAAGGAATTCTAAATTCTTCCAATTTTGTCTGAAAAAATACTCAGTGTTCTGGCAAAACTCTAAAAATATAATGCCTGTTAATATCTGTTATTTTAACAAAGTATTAGAGCTATGAATTAAAGTTTTATATACATGTAGACTTTTATATAAATATATAATAGTAAATATATTTTATATACAAATTTATATTAATATAAAAAAGTTTATATATATACAAAACTTTAATTATATTTATAATAAAACTTTAATAAATATATACCCATCTTGCCAGCCTTGTCCAGCTTCTTCATGCCTTGGTCTTTACATTCTCAAAACTTTTTTTTTGTAAACAAAATCCCTGGCACTCTGCCGGGGACCAGCCCCAGCTGGACAGGTTTCACCCAAAGGGGAGACGGAGTCGGCGTGGACAGAGCACAAGACACCTCAGAGGATGCAAGGATCTGACAAATTTATTTTTCACGATTCCAAAGTATTTATACTATAAAATAATCTCATTTTCAATCTTAACAACCTCATTCCCATGCCAAAAAATCTCTTACACAAGCCATAAAACAAAAGTAATTTACATCAACAGATTACATCAGCAGGTTAAACAGGTTAAATAATCTTCTTATCGCTTATAGTCTCTTTCATCCCCTGTGGCCATAAAACCTCCCCGCCACCATACCCAAGTGTTTCCTAACATATCTCTAACTCCCCAGGAGGGCCAAAACCCATTCAATTTGTCTTCTAAAGTAAGCTTTTGCCACACAAATGCTCCTATTGTATTTCCCTGAACCCAACGCCCTGGCCTGGGAGTGGGGATTTCAGGTGTAGCCATTAAAGGAGCCGGAGTAGTTACAATCTTTTTTGGCTTTACCCTAAGTTGGGGTCTTTCCCTAAACCCTCCATCGGAGCTGGAAATATTTCCCAACACTAATAGCAATCCCATAAAAATCACCTTAAGCAAAAGCAGGGGGGAACAAGGGGAACCACGCAGAGGAGAGCTTTGCTTCTCCATATTTGTACCTGACAGTACCAGCTTTGCTTGGCACTATGGGTCTCGTCCGTGCTGAGACTCAAAGGCACTTCCTACACGGCTCCCGGCAGCACTCAAATTATTATCTTAGAAATGAACTGAAATAAATTGTTTCAGAAAGTAACAATGGCATTCCTTTCTCTTTGCATTTCTGCATTAATAATGTAAATGCTTCCAGGAGCAAAAACTTGTTTTAATTAATAAAGGGAAAGTTACACAGAATTTGAAAAATAAAACATTAGTATTTTGATTTATTTCCCATTATATTTCTCTTCACTTATGCTGTATATTGGCACTGTTGAGAAAGCCAAATATATGTTCTCTCTTCTCTTTGTGTGAAAATTCCTCCTCCTTTTTCTCCTCCTCCTCTTCTTTCTACTTCTACTCCTCTCTTCTCTCCCCTTCTTCTTTTGATTTCTATCTACATTTACCTTTCCATAACCACCAGTTTTGCATTTGCCATCACCTGGTCAACCAAAACTCTTAGCTGAGAACTAGGTCAAGATGAGTCAATGAGTCAGAGCTTCTATTATATGACATTGACTGATGTATTGCAATTCTAATCATTGATCTAATGGTGACATGGCTCAGAGACTTGTACTAGTACATCCATGTTAAGTAGTATCTTTATACGACTATAACATCAATCAGCACATTTTTTAACAACTCCTAACAAAAGTGGGGGAGTCCTAGACCTTCCAAACCTCTACTGTGTGTAATGCATACATGTGTAAACATACATCATTTAAAATTGGCTCAAATACAGTATATTCAGAATTTGGGGGGGAAGTCTACGTTAATAACATTGTTCTTTAGACCTAGTCATTGAATATACAAATATATATAATCATATAAATATATACGTATGTATATATGTGTGTAATTATACAACAGTATTTTCTCTATAAATACAAAAATACATACCATAATATATGCATATCTGTAAAATATAAAATAGATCTATAGAGTCCAAGTAATAAGATACACTTTCTATATGAATCTATTTTGTTCCTAAGTTTTGGATAACAAATAGCAGAAGCTGGTACTGCAATGAATAAATACATGCCTATCTCAAAAATTTTACACCAGTCTACTACATATCTGAAGTTAAGGAACAAGAGTTCAGATAGCCAGAGAGAAACCTATGTATTGAATGGGTCTTAATTGTGGACTTAATTTGGCTCTTTGATGGGATTAGGCAACTCTGCCCCCTTGTGGTGCTCAGTGGACTCGTAGCACCAATCTCCTGCAGATCATGTAAAAAAGTTTGGAAGCAATTCTTAACTGTCATTGACTGTGTCTAAGCATTAAAATCAAATGCCCAGAAAGTATTTTGATATTTATGGGGCTCAGGAGTATTGGGAGGAAAAACAAATCATTTCTGATTAGGGTAGAGAACTGCTGAAACAAACAAACAAATTCTCAGTGGCTTTACACATGATTTGTTTCTCACTCAGTATGGATATTTGTGTTAGGCAACCTCCCATAGTGATGCAGCAACTCAGGCTCTGTCTTACGGTTGTGCTGTCTTCTAGGTCCTTCAGATTCTCTGCTGGATGCCCAATCTGGTCAGCAGATGAGGACTAAAGAAAAGAGAGAATTGTGTGGGATGCTTTTGAAGGCCCAAGCCTCTAAATAGTATATGTGATTTTTATCGATATTCCACTGTCAAAAAAACCTAGTCACATAGTCATACCTATCTGCAATGGTGGCTGAAAATTGAGTCTAATTTGGTCAAGAGAAAGAGAAATGAGTTTGGCCAAGAACTAGCTAGCCTCTGCCTCTTTTTCTACAATTAGGTCTCAGATGAGTATAGATCCCACTCATTGATTCATAACCCTAAAAAGAAACTAAACTGGAGGTAAAAAACAATGCACCCCCTTAGAGAAAGTCATCATCAGTGATGTAAAAGGCCAGCAGAATAGGCCATACTAAAGATCATTATCCAGCTATCAGGAATAGCAGTGATAGGCTTTCACCCAACACAGTCTCCTTCCTCAGGTTAGGCATTCCTCTCCCTTACCCAAGAGCTCATCATTCTGGGAAGTGAGGCAAATCACTAAAACCCCATGAGCTCTCAATTAGAAATTTCTCAGAAGAGCTGGTCAAATAAGTAGAGGGTGCTGGGGAGTAAAATATTGAGGTGTTTATTTTCCATAAGATATATCAATATATTAGAATACCATTAATACTGTGTGGTGGGAAAAGATGTACCCTCTGAGGGAAAACAAACTTGCTCTAAAAACAAAAGCAAAAGTAAAAAGGTGGATAGGTTAGTTTGACACCAAATCTGCTATCTACAAAAACAGTCTATCACTGAGTAAAACCTTGTCTCATTGATTTTGAAACAGGAAACTCAAAACCAAAACCTAAGTGCCCCTAATATTAGGCCTATGGGTAAACTTTTCAGTATCCTGAAGGAAGATACTGGGTACCATGTAGTCCCTCAGACCATTAAAATCTTTCCTAGTATTGAGGCAGAGAGGAGGGAGAGGGAAAATACTCCTTTTTCCCCTACTACTACCCATTGTGATTAGCTATCTGCTCTTTGCTTGGCTATAGTAAGTTATCTTCTGTGAACAGCATCATATACTTGGTCTTGCTGTCTTTTTTCCCATTGGCGTTTGCTGCTTTTCTGTCTAACCCATACTGCCTCTAGTGGCAAGCACCTGAACCCTGACTCACTTGGGATGGTGTATTTGTAAGCTCTTTGGAGTGCCATGTCCTAACGAATCCTCTAATTTGGAGAATTTGTATCAGACTTAACTTCTATTTTCCCACTTCTCCTATGTCTTCCATCACACAGTCTCTTGCTTCCAGAAAACTATCTCCAGAAAACTGCTTTCTTGAGCTGAAATTGTGAGAAGCTAAAGGCAGACAGCTGACATCCCAATTGTCTCAGCAATGACTATCTGATTTTCAGGAGACTCATACAAATTTGTCACATCAACCACAGAAACGTAAATATGCCCTCACCCCTACTCCCATCCATATGACCTCTCTCAGGTCCATTATGTTTCTTTCAGGCCATTTTCCTAATGCCACAGCTCTGTGATTTCAGAGGATGAGCACATTTCAGACAAAGGATTATCACCAGTCCTTGACTTGCTTGGAAAGGAGAGATTTGTTTACCTCCTGAATACCATAGAAAATGAAGTAAAGGAGTGATACCAAATGTTACCCTCACCAAAAGGAAGGGAAGGGCAAAGGGATGGGCAGCCCTCCATTCTTCCACTCTGTTCCCAGGGAAGATCTCTGATTGGTCCATTGTATATAATTTGCACATTCATAGGCCAAATTCCTTGCTACGGATTTGTACTATGATTTAACAGGTTTGTGTAATATGCTCAGCCTTGTGTCCATAATAGCGGGGTACACAAATTGTTGCTCCAAAATAATCATGGAAGATAGGAGGTGAAGTTTCACACAGGAAATGCTCTTACCAGAGGAAAGAGAAATATTGTGAAGATAAAATTAAATATCTTTCAACACATAAATAGAAAGAGAATATATGTGTAGACTTGCACACAGATTTCTACATATCTTATATAGTAATATAATGGTAGAGAGGAATAAAAATGTAATAGAAATAGGGCTCAACTTGAAGTTAGTAGACTTATTTAATGTCTTTTCCTGGTTCGACTGTTAATCATTCTGGCCTTAGGAAAATCTTATTTTCTACTGTGATCATTTCTGTCTTCCTAAAATCAAGGTTTGGGCTACATTAGAAGTCAAACTCAATTTCATATGGGTACTAAAATTATAACACAGATGTATGACATTGGCAAGGTAGGGCTATCCATCTAGCTTCTCTTTATTTGCATATTGAACAAAAGAGAATAAAAGAAAAATGTTCTCGTTTTCTTGAACTATGCAGGCTTCTAGGTACATCTGCCATTTTATAAACTTTGAGAGTTAGGCAAAGACAAGCTATCTATCCAGTGAATACTCTTATTCTCTCTTTCACACTGTAGAATTGAAGGAGCTGCAGGCAGGGACTTCATTTCTCAGCCCAACCCTTGCATCTATGTGGCATATGGGGCTTGTTACACCAAAGGACTGTCAGGAGAAATGGTATGCATCACTTCCAGGTCGTGGAATTACATAGATGCAGAATTATGAAATGTATATACTACGTACACCCTTTCTTTCCCTTCCACTAAGTGATCACAGATGATCTCGAAATCTCAGGGGATCTAAAAGTCACAAGATGAAAGGAAAATGAGTTCTTAAATCACCACTTGGAAGAACACACACACTGAACTATAACATAAAAAAGAAATAAAATTATTTTGGGTTAGGTCACTGAACATTTTCTTGTTTCTCACAGAAACTAACCCTGCTCTAATGAATATAAAAATAAAAAGGGAAGAGAGAAATTGTCTTTATTCAAATATATATATATATGTACATGGTGATAAATGGTAAGAAGACCCTGTTGTAGTGTCTTGGAGACCACAGTGAATGATTGGGACAATCTTGAACCAAAGAGCACATACGAATTTTCTGTTTTTCCCGTAAGAGTTTGAATTCCAGTAATTGTGGGATTTTTATCTATTTTGTTTATTTTAATTTTCTGAGCAACTAGAGGAATATTATGCAGAATAGGCTATAAATAGATATTAGTTTGAATAAACAAACGAAGGAATAAATATCATATATAAAGGAGTCAGTTGCTAACAACCGTAGTACATTGCTGTTATTCAATAACGCAGGTTTTCTTTTGTCAGTTTTTTTCCTTTTTCAAGAGAAGTTGTAAATGTGGCTATTTTATGTTGATTCAAAACATCTGAAAACACTTTATAGACCAAAGAAATAATTTCTGTGAGTTGGATTCAGCCCACTGGCAGCCAGTTTGTGACCTCTGAATCGTAGTATTGATTCTCAAACCTGGATGAGCTGAGTGCTCTTGAGAATCCCTTTGGGAGCTCTATGCTAAAATTAAAAAAAAAAGTTGGCTCTCCTTTCAACCTATTAATAGAATCTCTAGGAGTGGGGCACACACACACACACACACACACACACACACACACATATATATATATATATATATATATATATATATATATATATATATATATATATATCTCTCTTAAAAGTTCTTCAGGTGATTTTCAAATAACCTGCCTAGAATTAATCCATGGAATAGTACTAGGAATCACTATATTATATGACTCCAACTTGTATGCTAAAATTTATATTTTCTGGCATAAAACCTAATAAGAAATTAGACTAAATTATGCTAGAATTTTAGAACCCCAATAATTTATACAAAGAAAGTTCTTCTTTATATTATTTCATTAACATCTTACCTTT
The DNA here is from genome assembly GCF_039906515.1 of Pseudorca crassidens. Classification (NCBI taxonomy): domain Eukaryota; kingdom Metazoa; phylum Chordata; class Mammalia; order Artiodactyla; family Delphinidae; genus Pseudorca; species Pseudorca crassidens. The sequence continues at coordinate 92,546,646 of NC_090297.1, forward strand.
TTGCATTCATGAGAATTTCTAGAATTTCTTTCATATTACTAACAAACATATCTAGCCTTCATAATGTTACTGTGTAGTATCAGAGATAAGTTATAAAGATACTGAATAAATCTATAACATATTCAAAACCTACAAAATGAATGAAGCCTTAGGTAAATTGAAAACACCAGTGTTTTCCAATACTTAAAAGTAATAGTTACCAGATTTCATCAACCCACTTTCTTTGACTATGGAACAACTTTCATCTTAACAGAGTTGGGGCAAATATTAAAAGAAATATTTGAATATTAATGTGAAAATAACACCCACTACCAAATATTGATTTGAAATATCAGTAATTTTTACAAAATTTAATTAGACTAAGTTAAAGAATAATCAATTTACATTTTGTCTCACATCAGGGATCTTTCAGTAATAAATTACATAGTATCAAATTATTACCCATGTATTTATTTAAATTGATCATTTCCACTAAATATATTGAATGAGCTGTTATAAATTTGTGTGTATTTAATCACTGCACTGAATCTGATCCAGTTGTAGCTGACTCCAAATGTGAAACATTCATTCATTTAATAATTGTTTATTGAGTTCCTTGGGGTAGCTGATCAGTATTCCAAGCATGGGAGGTACAAATAATGATAAACAATTACATTCCCTCCCCTATTTGAGTTCATATCAGAGAAGATGGACACTAAGCCAATAATTACATAAACAGTGATTGAATCACAAATGTGATGATTGCAAGAAGATAAAGTCCAGTGGCTTGAGCACCTATATTTTGGTCAGGGATAGCATATAGCTTGTGAGGTCAGGGAAGATATATGTAAGGAAATATCAGACTTAAAGGCTGAGTTATCCAGGTGAAGAGGGAGCAGAGTGGAGCAGAAATGTGTCAAGAGAGAATAGATGATGAGTGAAAGAATGTAACATGTTCTTAGTAGTTGGAGTAACATGTTCTGAAATGAAGGTATGAAGAACCTTGATTTTCAAAATGAGATTAAAGAAAACCCTTGACTAGGTTTCAAGTTATCAGGAAATAAATATTTCTGGGGATTTTCATTGTTTTTATAAGATTATTTCCTGAGTATAAATTGGAATGTACGGAGAGAAGAGGGGATGTAGAAATAACATTAAAGTGCAACAGAAAAGTCCAAGAGAAGATGGTGACTTGCCCAATAAGTATGGAAAGATGTGTGCTGATTAAAAAAAAAAAAAAAGAAATAAAGAATATAGCACTTCCTTAAAGAAGTCTAGGCTGAATCTTTCTAATCTAAATTAGGTCACCTTACAATATTTTAAAATGTACAGCCTATCCCCTTTATAAAATTTGTAAGTGCCCTCTTATTTATGTGATGTTTTTTAACAACTGTCCTTCACCAGTTGGTAAGGTCCACAAGTGCAGGTTCCACGTCCTTTCTATTTGTCACTGAAGTCACCATTTATGACAGAGTTTGGCAAAGAACACTTTTTGCCTAAGTTATTTTGATGGGATTGCAAGGATGATCTGGAAAACAGAAATAAAAGATAACTTCTAGGTTTCTGACATAAACAGCTAGAAGTGTGATGATTTTTTCTAGGTGAAGGGAAGATTATTAAGTCTGTTCTGAATGTACGATGTTTGGAGCTCTGAGGTATCAGAATAGGGCTTTTGAGGAGACAGTTGGACGTAAGGGTCTGTGATTTAAAACAGACATCTGAGGGATATACATCTGGGATCTGTCAGTATGCAAACCGTGTAAGAGGGATGGAGACTACATCATTTAAGCAAACAGTATAAGAAGATAAAAAAAATCCTGGGACAGAATCTTGTGAAACTCCAAAATGTAGAGCTCTTAGAAACAGAGAGAATTGTCAAAGAAAACCAATAATCCAAAGCCTGACAGGTAGGAAGAAAAAACAAACAAACAAAAAGAACTGTGTACTTTTCTAAGAATCTAAAAGAGGAATGTGTTTGAAAGGAGTCATTAACCGGGTCAAATAACTGTGCGGTCAAGTGAAAAGGGAAACTCTACAAATATTCATTAGCTGTATTTGTTTGAGACTGTTTGTCAAAATGCTTGACTTCTTTCCTCTGCAGCCCCATAATCACATGTCACTTGAATTGTCACCATCCATCTACCATCATACACTCAATAACTAAAGCCAGAAATCTGGGTGTACTCATTGATCCTACTTTTCTCTACTTCCTAAGGCCTTGTTCATTAAGCAATCCTGGCCCTTCAACCTCCAAAATGTATCTGCATCTCTCCCTGTCTCTGACTTAGCCAACCACTGTCCTACTTCAAATTATCATTATCACTTACCTAGGCCACTCTAACTGTACCTGTTCCTGCCCTTGCTCCCTGCGTCCCTTCATTCCATTCAACATCTTAAAAGACAAAGCCACATGCTATCTCTTCCCTACTTAAAAAATTTTCAGTGACTTTTCTTTACAACTCTAATAAAACCCTAGCTTCCTACCAATGATTCTAAAGCATTCCTGATCTAAAGCCTGATTAGTTGCAACCTCTTCCCTTTCACTGGCCTCCCTACTCTCTAAACTCTGTTCCTATTAGCCTTTGTAAAAAAATTTCCAAGAACACAACAAACTCTTTTTCACCTTATGGTTTTGGTCATGCTTGTGCCTTTTCCAGGAATGTTTTTTTCATCAGATATGATTGGATTTAGATCTCAGCTTGTCCTCTATTAACAACAACTATCAAAAACTTCTCTTACTACTTAGGTAAGTAACCCCATTCTACACCAGATCACTTTTCTTTAAGATTTATCTCTATTTGTAAACATCAGTATTTGTCTACTTATGCTCTGTCCTTTACTAGAGGAGCAGTGTGGCCTTTGCCATCCTGTTCACGGTTGCATTTCCCAACCCTATCACAGTGTCTGCCAGAGAGTAAGCATTTGATATATAGTTGCTGAAGTGAACTGAATTAGTTAGAGCTGCGTTACTGAGGTGATGGGAACAGACTCTGTGTTGGGGAGGCTGGGGTGGTGATTGAGTGGTAAAGAGAAGACCTAGGAAAATGTGACGGGAAGGAGGGAAGGAGACAGTAGCTTTAAAGAGCTGTGTTTCCCAGAGAAAAATTTAAATGCTCTTTTAATGGGTATTATAGAGAGAAGGAGTAAGACTATATAGCAGAAATAGGTTGATATTTGATAGTGAAAGATTACTGACAAGGCAAGGGGGGCTGTGATTCAGACACTGGTGAAGGGATTAACCATTCATACAAGGACAAATTCTTTTGTTAAGACAGAAGCATAAAACTTGGGAAGGGAATGGTTGGTATGCAGTGTTTCTGAACAGTTCCATAAATTTTCAGTTAGGTAGTGATTTCACTTTTGCTTCTGATGATCCTTTTTTTCCTTATTTTTTACTAAAAGCCTATGGTTACTTCATCATTAGAAAAATTCAAATTGATAATTTCAGTTCAGTAGGTTAATGGAAAATCTTCCTTATATCGTATTGTAGCTAGTTGCATACACTCCTGATATTAAATTAAAGCAAAACTGTCCCACTAATTCAAATAAAATATATCTTCTTTATTCTGTACATAGGTCTCAAAATGCTGGCGTATATTACTAAGATATTAAAGAGAGGCATTGTGTTCTGGCTAAATTTGGAAATGCTATTAATTCTCTACATATAATTTCTACTGCCTGTCAAAACAGTTTAGTCAGTAAGTTTTATAAACTGGTTTCTGAATAAATGCATTTCTCATTATTTTTCATATATTGTATATAATTCCCGATTGCCTCCATTCACACTTTCTCACACATATAATTTCATGCCTTAAAAACCTCATGAAATCTTTATGTGAGAGGTTATCAACTCTGATAATTAGCAATAATGCCTTAAATTTCTACTACTGAATGGGTTATTCAAAAATAGGGGAAAAATTAAATTTTAAAAATTTCCTTTGCTAATTTAGATAATTTAGCATTACATAACTTCATTTTCTATAGGGAGGTCAGTAGATTCACTAACAAGAAGGAACTAAACTCATTATTTAGGCTTATTCATATTTGCCTTGTTGATGAGCTGAAAACAGTAGATACACCCAGAGAGCTTTTTAATTGATAAGTCCTGGACGTTGTTCTAGATCAGAACTGAAGAAAGTGTGTAAATATGCAAGTAAAAAGATGGATATAATAGGTATACTGCAGATGGTTTCCTGGGAAGTTTGTGTCTATTGTATCCCTATGTCTCTTCTTAGCGAGAGCTCACAAAAGAGCAAGAATATATCAGAAAAAATATTCACCAAAGAATAGTACTGACCTTAATGGATTGAAGAATAACTAAGCCAGATGTATGAACAGACTTCCTTCCTGCGTCAAAAAGCCATGACGTTTGACTTCCAGAAACAAATAGGAAGTTTGGTTGGTCTGTAGGTCTCAAGCCTTTCCTCCACAGAGGACTCCTCTTCCTGCTTCTTCAAGTCTGCTCTGGAACTCACTCTTCAGTGTGGTGTTGACCTGTTGTTTTTAAAAATGAGTAATATATATGGACTGAATATCTGTGTCCTAGTAAAAAAGAAAATAAAAATTGAGTAATATAGAGGTTAGTGAAACAAGCTGCAGTGACCATTCTTCTGGCTTGTCCAAAGATGATAATTATTTATTTCCTTCACCACCCTTTCTCACCCTTGGTAAATACTTCAGCTGGGCCAAATGACTTACCTGGTGGTATAACATAGACCTCAATTACAGAGTGGTCTGGGACCTTGCTCTTCTCCTGGTCAGGCTGTAATTGCTATAATGTCCTGTTCACTGTTACCAACAGGAATGGAAGAATGGAAAAACTTCCATGTGAATTTTAGACCTATTGCTCTCTGATGATATTATGTAGCAATAACCCTAACTTCTCAACATGGTCAGAGTCAATTACATCTTCTAGCATGTTACCTCATTTCTATGTCTACAGTCTACTAGCATGAGAAGCCCAAAATACCCTGATCACAGTGGTTTTAGGTTCAGTAATCCTTACTAACCACTGGTGGAAGGATCCTGCTCCTGGGATCTAAAACCAGTAATCCAGCATCCCTAAAGTAATGATATAGGAAGAATGAATTCTACTGGATAGTTAGTGGGAATAGTGGTGGGAGAGGTCAATTCTAACTTTTTGTTTTCTAGACCCATCTATTCTAGCTTTTGGGGACACAGCAATATATGGTTTTTGGTTCAATAAATATACCATATACCATCCTGGAGGAAAGTATGAGCAACCCAGGCTGGTATCAACCCTTCTATAGGCAATTCCAAATTTCTATCAGGTTGTCTGCTTCTATATGATGCAGTGTATTGTCGTGAATCTTGTGGACATGTATTCTTTGTCACACCTCTTTCACTGTGAAATGTGTTTCTTTGTCTGAGACAATATTATGCATTATTTCATGTCAGTAAATAAAACATCATAAATCCCTAGGATTGTGGTGCTGCTAAGGTATTACGTGTAAGAAAAGCATACCACCATCTGGAATAGGTGCAACTCCAGGAAGGATGAATTGCTGACGCCTAGAGTGGAAACGTTGTGATGAACTGGCTTGCTATCCAGTGCTGGTGGTTCTCTTAGAGGAGAGTACCATATTGAGGGCTCAGTTTTGATCTCTGCTGCTGACCAGTTGGTCTTCAGCAACAGCACTCTTAATGAAGATTCCCTGATGTTGAACCAGTTCATAGCTTCCAATCTGCCACTTTGTCCACTCCACTCAGGGTGCATTTCATAAGCTATCTCTATGTTATGGAGGTATTTGGCAGGTTGAAGATGGTGGGGTTTGAAAATTCTTCTCCTTAAAGGACAAAATAAATTGGATAGTGAAAATAGTTCAGTTGAAAACAGTGAAATGACAACAGTGGAAACAGGGAATGTGGTAGTCAATTTTATGTGTCAGTTTGGCCAGAGGGTGCCCAGATTAAACATTATTTGGGGCTGTGTCTCTGAATGAGATTAGCATTCTGAATGACATTAGCATTTGAATTGGTGGATTCAGTAAAGTAGATTGCCTTCCCCATTGTAAGTGGGCATATTCCAATCCCTTGAGGGCATGAATAAAACAAAGGCACAGGAAGGAAGAATTTGCCCCCTTTTTCCCCTGCCTCACTGATTGAGCTGGGTCCTCTTATCTTTTTTGGCCATTGCTCTGGGATTTACATCATCAGCTCCCCTCGTTCTCAGGTCTTCAGACTCAGACTGAATTATACCACTGGCTTTCCTGGGTCTTCAGCTTCCCGTGGAACTTCTCAGCCTCTATAATCACATTAGCTAAGTCCTCATAATAAGAAACCTCCTTTAACGTCTATTTCTATAGATCTTATCTATGCCTGTATCTACATCTATATTCATATTATATAATATGCAGATATCTCCATCCTACTGATTCAGTTCTCTGGAGAACCCTGATTAGTACAGTAAAGAAGTTCAGCTGTCTATAGATTCTATCTAGAAAGTCTTTCAGGAAATTACACCTTCAACTGAGAATAGTCCTTGGGCCAAAATAATGGGAGCAACTTGGAGTTTTCAGAAGCCAAATCTACGTTTAGAAAAGATATTGGATGAACATATAAAACTGGAAATAAATATAAACAAGAGAAATAACATCTATTAAGCAAACCATATTATTCAATATGCAATATCACCAAAGATATATGACATTTTTCTTACGATGTCATTCCAGTTGCCTTTCAAAATTAGTATTAATATCACCACTTTATAGGTAAGGTAATTTAGACACAAAAACACTTACCAAAACACCTTAGGTTACACATTAATGATAGAGACCTGGCTGTTATTCAACTTAGGACCATTTTATTCCAATGCTTATGCTCTTGCTGAGTGAAAGAAACCAGACAGAAAAGAGTACAAACTGTATGATTCCATTTATATTAATTTTTTTATAAAATTCAAACTAATGTATAATGAAAGAAAACAGATCTGGGAAACACAGGTAGGAAGGGGGATTGAGTGCAAGGGGCACAAGGAAACTTCTGGGGGAGATGAAAATGCTTTTATCCTGATTGTGGTGAACGGTTTCATGGGCACATATATTTGTCAAAACTCTAAATTGTACGCTTTAATTGCACATAATTGTTTACCTAGTGGTGTAAATTATGCTTAATAAATGACAGTTTTTATTAGTTATAAAAATAAGACACTTGTGCATGTATCTCGTGCATATACACAAGATAGTATAAAGAGAATAATACAAATTATCCAGAAGTAATTTCTATTTTAGTTTTCCTTTATACCTTTTTTCTAAACATGAATATGTGTGATTGTTTGTATAAATTAAAACTTTTACTAAATATACACTCAATCTAAAAATAGATTTTATATTTCAGCAAATTTTCCTTATATACACACTTTAAGCAGAAAAGCTGTAAGTACTATAAACTTCGCAGAAGTGAAAATATTTAAAGGAAAGCAAATTCAAACATATGCTGCAAACACAAAGATATTCTCTCAAATGAAATGGATAATTTAAGCAATAGGGTAATATTTTCCAAAATATGAAGTGATTTTATTGAAGTTATAGTGATATAGACAATGAATATGCGGATATACTGTGAAAAACAAAAACATATAAACAAAAAAAAGCTTTTTAATTGTCACTTGTCTATACTTACCAAAAGCCATAACAAAATTCACATTACCCATTTAGTTACTTTACTACAAGTCATTCATGAGAAAATCAATCAGCAATTCAGCCAAAATCTAGGTAAAAGGATGTTTATGCAGTACTTTTTAAAACAGCAAAAAAATTACATAACTTGTCAACAATAAAAGAGTGATTATGATAAAGCCAGTCTCCATAATAAATACAACTTCAATTCACATTAAACTAATGCAAAAATTTTTATATTTGTCTTCCTGTTTAGACATTATATACCAGTTATAGATCTGAAGTATTTACTGCACAAATCACGTGACATGTTATGAGTCCCACATTTAGCTTTTAATTACTTTATAAGTACAAATCTATCTCTCCTTTTCCTAATTGGGGATATGCTCTCTTACATCTCATACCTATGGTCGCAAGGCTCTTGCCCTCTTCCTGACCTCAAGACTAATGTCAAGGGGATCATTGATGGTATTTTTTTTTTTTTTTTTGCGGTACGCGGGCCTCTCACTGCTGTGGCCTCTCCCGTTGCGGAGCACAGGCTCCGGACGCGCAGGCTCAGGCCATGGCTCACGCGCCCAGCCACTCCGCGGCATGTGGGTTCTTCCCAGACCGGGGCACGAACCCGCGTCCCCTGCATCGGCAGGCGGACTCTCAACCACTGAGCCATGAGGGAAGCCCCAAGGTCCTATTTTTAATTTCTTAGTCTGTGATATTATTTTTCCCAACATTTGTATAAATTGTTTTACAAAATTATGATATTATGAAGGCATTTTAATCACAGTTTCCAATAACTATTTAAAGGATTATGAAATCTTTGACATATAATACTAAGTTAAAATGACAGTGCACAATTCTGTATCCAGCCTAAAGCAGGGAAATAAAGACTAGTTCAAGGTTGAGTAAAGCAAATACCATAATGACGGGGTTTGAGAGAAGTATATAGTTGTAATTTCACCTCTGAATTGATTATAGCTGTAACTGTATTTCTGTATTGCTTATGTTTTGGTTTTTTTTTTTTTTTATTATTTGGTTTTGGGTGTTTGGGGTTATTTTTGTTTTTTTGCTTTAAAGCATACAGCAATGTTCGATAATGTTTAATTTCTTCTTCAAATACTATCTTTCAACTCCTACTCCAGGACCTAGATTCTGTTAGTCCTTACTGCTAATTTGTACCTTCCAGAATAAGTTGCTTTTACCCAGAGGTTTATCTCATACTGCAAAGGTTTTACCAATGTGTAAGAAAGCACAGTTTAAATAACTGCCTCACTCCTAACAAACATTTATGAAGGACCTACTATGTTCAGAGCACTGCAGTGTAAATTCTGGAAATTCTAAGATAAAATACAGAATACCTATGACATAACTTGAAAACAATGCTGAGAAATAAACACATAATTTCAATGCAACATAAAAATGCTTTGAACAAGTAAAAATTTACTGAAATTGGGGGTCACAAAACACATAAAATATAGGTTGGATGGGGAAAGTTAGTCACCTTTTTTGGATAACTGAGTTTTGAAAGATGAATTTAATTTTACTATTAAAGAATCAGTATAACAGGAAGATTAAGTGTAATGTGCAAAGACACACTCACAGAGAGATTGAGGATGTGTTTAAGGAGATAGAAATTGTTCCATGTGGCTAAAACATAAAGTTCAAGATGCCAAGTGGAAATAGATGAGGTTGATGAGACAGGAAGATGTCAACTCACGAAGGGACATAAATGTTGTAAAAATAATTTTGACCTCCTCTTGAAAAAGATAGAGAAAATTGAAGACTTTTCATCAGAGGAGTGATATAAACAGTTCTGCATTTGATATGGTCATGCTGGCAACAGTGTACATGAACTTGAGGTAGGTGAAGATTACAGGAAAATACTGAGTAGAAGGCTGTTGTAGTAATTTACCTGGAAGATAATGGAGATCTGACAGTGCCAATGAAATAAAAGAGAATAAACTAAAAAGACTGCAGTAATGATAGTTAATATGTATAAAGTGCTCACTATATGCCAGGATTTATTCTAAGTGCTTATAACCTATAACTTAGTGTACTATATGCATTAAGTACTATTGTTCTTCTCAATTTATAAATAAGAAAATTAAAGCACTGAAGACATGAATTAATTTGATCGGGATTACATAGCTAAAAAAGTTCTAGAATCCAGATTTAAAGACAGATATTTAGATTCCAGAGTCCTTGCTCAGAACCGTCGTAGCAGATCAACTTGCTTAATTGAAGAAATAAAAGTCAAAGAACAAAAGACACAGTTTATTTACTAATAAGAATGGGTGGTAAAGATAATGGACTATTTATCCCAAGCATTTAGGCTGTAAATGGAGTTATGCCATTATTTTAAGTTAACTACATATGTGAAGGAAAAGTCTATTTAAGGGTCTAAAGAATATAATGAGCACCTGAACATTTCCAGTGGTGACTTATTCCACCTCCTCTAAGAGTATGTATGGATAAAAAAGAAAAAAGATTCAAAGAAATACTTTAAAATTCAAGTCCATAAACTACAGTACATACCATCACTGCCTGACGAATGCACTTGCTAAAATTTCATGCTTTTTCATCAAGACTGAAAATAACTTGCTTCTTTAAACTCTGCATTTTCCATTGACTCCTAGAGGAATAATGCAAAAACAACATCATTTTTGTCACCTTGCTCATTGACTGGTAACAAGCTAATGGCTAACAAATAGCATGTAGTTAATCTTTTCTCCAGATTAATTCATGTGTACAAACAGGGCAGAGATACATTTCCAAATTAGTGTTCTGACAGCCAGTGTTCTCATGCATATTTTATTACAGCCTGATGTACTAACATTAGACATCCTCAGCACCTACCATCAGCAGGGAGGCCAGCAAATACTGTGAACTTCACAGAAGTACAAAATTTCTTGTAGTAAAAAAAACTCTGTAGAGAGATTTAAAAAGAATGTCCAAATCCTTAAAATAATTTGAGCACAAACGAGGCTATATTTGTACAGTTGTCATCTATGCTATAAACAATGATATCATAACATGTTTCCAGAGGCCCTGTGAATCTAAATTCTACCTCTGGGCTGACCTAGATTCACTGAGAATATATTCTTTGTGCTGGTTTACCTCGCTGCTCCTTCCCAGAGTTTTAGAGCTATTTGTTCATAGCATTTGCCGACTTGCTCACACTGAATTTTCTCTCCCAGTTCAGTGCTTTTCAGAACACCAGATTGGAGGTACATGTGTTACCAACACTCTGTGCAGAGCTGCAGTGAACACTACTTTCATACTGGTAGTAACTGTTTGCTATTTAATTTTAAATCTACCTTCTGGCATCTAGGAAGGACCCATCTAAATCTGTCTGCCATGAAGAACATGGAGCATATCACCTCTTCACAGCCTTCATCACAGTGAGGAGCTTCAGGCTATTGGATGTCATACTCTCTCAACCTGCCTCCTAAAAACCCAGTCTGCCTTTCTTGTTTTCATTTTTTTCTACTTATTTGTCTACCAGAGCAGTGTTGTACACAATGTGGTATGTGAGAGATCCAAGCCTGGGGCTCCAATTAGAAAGGGTTGAATAGCCAGGATAACTGCAATCTGCCTACCATAAACATCTTAGGCTCCAAGTGTGTTCACTGTTGAATAGGCGAGAGGCCTAAAGGAAAAAAGGATATTTGCTTAATCATTGCCGGTATGTAAGTTAGGTTTTAACTTTTTAATCTCTTGAAAGAATGAAAATAATGGCACTTATTGGATGGTGCAATACCTTTAAAACACTGGGACACCTACTTGGGTAATTTTCAATTGTAATTCTCATACTACATATTAAGACACATGGACTAGGGTAAAATATTTACTTTTATTTTTAATTATCCCTTGCTTGTCTGACTTTCATTTCACATGTTTAGATAATGGTTTAATATAAAATTGGTATAGCCACAACTTCCTATTTGTTAAAAACAAAAAAAATCAATGAAAAAACATAAGCACTGTGTATTAGGATTCTCTAGAGAAACAGAACATCAGGAGATATGCAGCTATAGATATAGATATATAGGTATAGGTAAAGGTAAAGGATATAGATATAGATAAAAGGATAGTGATAGAGAGGTTAGCGATAGAGATTGAGAGAGGGACATTTCTTTAAAGGAACTGGCTCATGTGATTGAGGAGGATGGTAAATCCAAAATCTGCAGTGAGGGCCGGCATGCTGGAGACCCAGGGAAGAGTTGCAGTTGGAGTCCAAAGGCAGTCAGCCAGCGAAATTCCTTCTTGCTGAGGGGAGTTTTCTTTGTTCTCCTAAGGTCTTCAACTGATTGGACAAAGCCCATCACATTATGGAGGGTAATCTACTTCACCTACTAAGGTCTTCACATTACATTATGGAGGGTAATCTACTTTAACATTCAAGAAATGTTAATCTCACTGGGAAAAAAAAAAAAAAAAACCTTCACACAAACATCTAGAATAATGTTGGACCAAATATCTGGGCACTGTGGCCCAGCCAAGCTGACACAAAGTTAACCATCACAAGTATCATATATATTTCAAAAGAAAATTGAGAATAGAACACATTCATTTGTCAGGATTTTTGATTATTATATTTATTAAAAGATATGGTATACCTAGTTTCCCCTTAACATCTAGCATTCTTTCCTTACAGGAACATTCTTGGTTACTTTATATTCTACAGTGGTTCCAGTTCAATTCGACTAAATTAAACACATGCCCACAAGCAATATAGGGTAAAGTCAGAGCTAATATTTTTCATTATTAAGAAGGGACATGATGTCTCTCTCTTTTCTCATAATTTTTAACAATTTGCCAAATTGCAAAATGCATTAAAAATGTTCTTAGATATTGCCAAAAATCCTTAACTCACCTAGACTACTAACTTTAGCTGGCTCTTGATAACTTAAACAAGCTGAGGAGTATATCAGCTTCCTTTGTGAGATGTTTTTAAAACACCCTATCCCTTTTTCATTTTCTTGAAAAATAATGTACATTGTCTATAGATTTTTACCCATAACTTAGTGAATTTATGGAGAAATGAACACTAAATATCTAAGTATAGCATATGTTCTTTAAAGTGAACTTTTTTATCCTAAATCTCAGTTTATTTTCTGCTAAAATAGAGAATTTGCAATTCTTTATCTAAGTTTCGTTATGTTCCCAGTGTTCTGTGCTTCACTATCCTAATCATCAATCCACATGTCATGCCAAAGGGTAAACCTACAGTTAAGCCTGAGGTATATGGGAATAACAGCTCTGCTGATTAAAGTCCTTAGTAAGTGTTTTACATTTATGTCCCTGATAATCTATTCAGCAAATCTATGAAGTAGATATTATTCCCACTGCACAGCTGACAACACTAGGGTAACATAAGTTACCACTGTCACACTGCTAACATTTTTTATGATAAAGCCATAATAGGTATAACCAGGCTAAGTAAATTCTGTCTCTGGGGTTTAAAAACTTAAATGGCTTAGTTACTCTGACATTTTGTGGTTATTTATTTATATAAGCACTATTACTAGGGTCACCAGCTAAAATTTAGGATGTCTGGTTAAATTTGAACTTCAGATAACAATGAATAATAATAATAATAATGTATGGGACATACTTTTACTTGAAAATTAGTGTTTATCTAATGTTCAAATTTAACTGGTCACTTTTTATTTGTTAAATCTGACAACCAATAATATGAATTAAATATTATGTATGATTAAAAAATTAGTCAATAAACACTCTGGAAACAAATCTCTTATCTCAGTAGATAAAGATTTTATTTTTCTTGTTTTTTAGGTACTGTAAGACCACACAATCACGATTTTTTGAATCTTTGACAGCCCTCTTGTGCCCACAACTTCTACATTCCATTGTTTCTTTCCATATTCTTTGTTCTCATTTTCTATCAACTTGTTTCAGTTTATTTCTCTCATATTTTTCTTGGAGTGGCTTGAATATTTTAAATATTGCAAACCAAAGTGATTATTCCTTTCTTTCTAGTTGCTAAGGTGATCAATCATATTGAGTGAAAAAATATTCTCATCATTTCTCAGATTAATTACTGCTGAATATTCAGAGTTTGTTTATAATATTTCAATTTGGCACTTTTCCATATGCCCAATGTGGTCAGAAGGCTGATCTCCAAAGAACTGAGGAATATTAGGATCACTATTTGTAAATTAATTGATGGCTATAAAATACATACCATTAACTTTTTTTTTTTTTTAAATGGGATTTTTTTTTTTTTTTTTTTTTTTTTTTGCGGTACATGGGCCTTTCACTGTTGTGGCCTCTCCTGTTGCAGAGCACAGGCTCCGGATGCGCAGGCTCAGCGGCCATGGCTTACAGGCCCAACCGCTCCGCGGCATGTGGGATCTTCCTGGACCGGGGCACGAACCCGTGTCCCCTGCATCGGCAGGTGGACTCTCAACCACTGCGCCAACGGGGAAGCCCCATACCATTAACTTTTACTTGAAAGTTCAGATCACTCAGAAGTCTAAGGAGGAAATTAAGTTATAAAATAAATGATTATTTTTAGCTTAATTATTCCTTAGCAAGAGCAAAGAGCTCTGCAAAAAGTGGAACATTCCCAACTAAACAGGTCAAGAAATTTTGGTTTTGCTCAAAGCACTTTGGAAAATGATGGTATCTGCTTGTATGGGACCCTTGATTGGTAGAATATCTTCTATAAGGAAATGTTCATTAAAATATTTTACATTTTATCTAAAACTGTATATAACAAGATATCTATATTAGTTTCCTTCTATAATCAATCCATCAATCATAAACATATCCCTAAAGGGATTTTAGATTTAGATTTCGTTCTAAATAAAAGGGAACATAAATTTCCTAGGATCTAGAAATTGACATTAAATATGACTTTAAATATTATTTATGGAAAATATGTATCATTTCAAATTTAAAAATTCTAATCTATTCTAAATCATCCTTCTAGTACCAAAGAACATCTATTGGCTGAATTTTACTATGGTTTTCCTGAATCAGGGACCCACATAATTCACATGTGCCTGGAAACCCTATCCTCACCTCTTAGACAATAATCACAGACCCCCTCTGGACACTCTTGGGCAAACATTCAATTTGTCTAAGAGATCATCAAAACTATTTCAATAACCCAAGATTTACATAAAACCCAGTATTCCCAAGTTGTCATTCATTTTCATGCCTCATCACCTAGACACTAATCTCCTTTGGGCTTTACATAGACTTAATCTCACACACCTTTCCCAACCTTTAATCGTTCTAATCTGAAGCTCAGAATCCCCAATCCCCAAAATTTCGACTCTCAATAATATCCTTGCTGATGTTCCATTCATCTTCTTTCTTTAATTGATATTAACCTATCTCTTCTAGAGTTGGTTGATTCCTCTTCAACCCTCCTGATTAATTTTTTTTTTTTCTCCTACTCCCCAGGCTAACATTGTTCCTAGACACAGATTATATATTCACCTTGCTCCTCATTGCCACTTCCCAATCATTATTTTCCAACTTCTTTAAAACTCTTTCCTTCATTCTAAATTCATGATAATAATATCACCCATTGCTTTTTGCATTTGTTTACAGATTTCCACCTCATTTCTCATTTCTTCACTACTTTAGCAACTTAGTGTTATTAAACAGTAAAAAAACAAACAAACAAAAACCTTACTGTTGCTTTTTTTTCTTTACATTATTACTGTTTTATTTCTTGGTAATTCTGATACACTGGTAGAAGTTACTTCTAATACCTTCTACATTTCTAACTCATTTACCCTAATACTACAACTCCAAAAAATTTGAATCCACCAACTTATTTATTAATCATTAATCTTACAAAATTCTCATTGACTCTTATTTCACCTATGATCTCAATTCACTCTTTATCTGGTTTATACTAGACCAATCATCTCTTTAATAACTCCTTATATACACTTTTATCTCTCTGGAAACTCACACATTCTATTGTACATGAAGAGTGAACCCTAAGTCCAACACTATTTCATATCTTCATCTAAATAGCTAATGTATGTGTATAAATATAAAACTAGTCTAGTGTCAATTTAACTTGATGAACAATAACGTTGGCCCTTGGTGCTGGTTAGCAAAACTGTTGCTTTTACTCAGCTAGTTCACTCTTATAATCTCTTCAATGATTATTTTATACCTCTGTCTCCTCATATCTCATGTTCTTTTCCTTATTCCTCATTTTCAAGTAATGAAAATAAAAGCTATTAAAAGAGAATGACTACCACTCCCACTAATAAAACCATCTACTGTCCCAGACTTCACTTCTTGTATTTTTCAAAGGATAAAGAGCTGGTAGTCATATCTAACAGTACATCCTGAATTCGTTCACTGGCTTCCCTTATTTATCAGCTATTCATATGCTTCTCTTGTAATTTTCTGCACTTTCTCCCTAATCATTCATCATTCCCTCCCTACTCCCATCAGCATATACCAGAGGTTCTCAAAATTTCTCATTTCCTGCTGCCCTCAGTGTGCCTCACTAATTTTTTTAGGGATCACAAGCCACAACAAATATTTACCATTTCTGTTACCAAGCAGTTCAGTCTAAATAAGTTAATCAGTATTTATCTCCTAAAAATTTAATACCCCATGAAGTGACAATCATTTTGCCTGTTGCTCAGGCCCCAAATCCTGACTTCCCTCTGTCACACTCCACATCCAAACTTACTGGTTCTAAATTGACAAAAAATATTGTCTCTAATTTCACAAATCAAAAATCTAATAACTTCTAACCAGTTCTACCACTACCACCTGACTTTGAGCCATCAGTATTTCTCATCTAGGTTATTACAATAACCTCCTGCTTCTACTATTGCCCTCTACAAACCACACAGCAACAACAAAAAAAAAGACCCTTTAAAACCTACATTCTTCTCTTTGAAACAATCCAGTGGCTTCTCATCTCACTCAGACTAAAATTCAAAACTCTCTGTGATCTCCCAAACACTTCTTTATCCCTTTGACTTCATCTCCTACCAGTCTCCTCTTCCAGCCACACTGGCCTCATTTCTGTTCTTTGAACATGTAAGCATGGTTCATCTCAGAGTTCTTGTATTGTTCTCCTGCCTGAATTGCTCTTCCCTTATATAAGGATTTTGGCTAATTTCCTCACTTTTTTCTAGTCTTTACTAAAAGCACCTTTTAGAAAAAACAGCCTCAGTTTCTATCCCATCTAAAATAGTACCCTACTTATTCACTCAATATCTCCTTGCCTTGATTTTTCTTCATTTATCTTCATTAATCACCACACAAAAGAGTCTATGTTCATTTATTTATATCTTGTCTGTTACTCTCTGGCACCCCATTCAGAATGTAAATCTTCTGAAAATAGAGACTTGCTTTTTTTGTTGTTACTACTGTATCCTGGTTCATATTAAATTTTAATAGATATTTTGATGCATGAACAGACAGACAATTGAATTAATTTTTTGACAACATTCTGAGGCCACATTCAGTTTGTGATGATTGTTTAGAAATTTTAGCAGCACAATGTCAGTGCACTTTATAAATATTTTCGAGGAATAGGAAAGGACTTCGTTTTGACTATATTACATATTCTGAAAATGAATAGTTCTTCAAAGTGTCGATAAACCAAGAGATCAGTTATTTCCTGTAGTATATGCAAGGAATTGCACTCAGATTTATATTTCTAGAGCTAGGGTGAAAGGTGAGTACTGATGGGGTTGAGGGAGAAAAAGTAAGGCCAATTTATGAATGGCTTCATAGCCACTTTGTTCCTCAATGTCAGTGCCTTTAGGAAGTCAAATTACAGATCATGACACATTGTGCAGGAACCAGTTTTATAACGTCAACTCTTTTTACTAATCAGGCTGAATTGAGTCATTCACCTTCTTGTGAAAATAAATAATGCATTTTAATGCTTTTTGGTGTTCATATAGGCATTTTCCATTCAAATGCCAATGCACTTCAGGAAATCTTGTTTCCTATTATTTTATATGGCAGAACTACATACAACAAGCTTATCAATTATTTTAATGTGAGCAATTAAGCTTTCCATTCCCATAATTAACAATGCATAGCGTTCCTTGTAATGTGTTTTCATGATCGTGGCTAATTGTATGCCCCTGATAATTTTTAATGAATTTGAGGGTATGTATATGGAAATTAATGGACAATAAACATGTAAATTTATTAGCTGAATTCAATTCAATGCCATTAGTTAAATGAATTTTACTATGCAAATATATTTTAAACACTTCAGTGATTACTAGTTTACCTACAGGTAGGTTCATTCACCTTCATATTTCAAAGCACTATTACTAAAGAAATGTTGAATTAATTGTCAATAACTGTAGGTAGAAAGCTTGTAATGACAAAAGGGTAATGAATATATAAAAGGATGGTCAATCTTACTAGTGGTAAGGAAATGCAAATTTAAATAATGGTAAGATATACTCAGCATTATAAGGAGAGTATATCCCACAATTTAAGGAGTACATTATGTAGGGCCACCATATACAAATGTGCAAGTTGTTTATTTTATCAAGGGTGACAGGCCAAGGAGAGAAAGGGAGGAAGCCTGTGCTCCATTAGACAAGCCTCCTGTCCTGGAACAGAGCTGTGTCTACCTAGAAGAATTAGTGCATTTCTTAATTCACATTAAGTTGCTTTGTAGGCTGGTAGAAGTACCTATCAATATTCTAAAAATGTTATACTGTTAGACCTAGCACTTCCATTTATAGAAATCTATGCAATAACATTCCTGTTAACATGTTGTTTGTTAAAGAAATATTTTTAATAGAGAATATGAGGGGCAATTGAATTACCTATCAAGAGGGAAATAATTAAATAAGCCACAATATACATCTGTAGTATGGACTATTAGTTTGCTTTTAAAAATAATAAAGTAAATCTGAAAGTAGTACTATCAGAAGATATTAATGGTATTACCATTAAATGTTAAAGTTATGTAAAAATATTAAAAACCACAGTGTCACATACATTTAACTATAGTTACCTCTACACAAAGATACACATGACATGTATATTTCTTCAGTTCTAAAGAATCCTCTATTCTAAGTTATGCAGTCTAAGATATTTTTAGAAGAAAAAGAGCACAGGGCACTACATTAAACTTTTTTTAGGTAAATTAAAGTTTAAGTAAATTAAACATTTACTTGTAGACTTTTTCATATAATTTAAAATATGAAAAATAGCTCTTAGTGAAAGAATGTGTAACTTCTGTATTATGAGAAACATACATAGGAGAATACAAACTTGAATACTAAGAGTAACTACACTTGAATCATGGAACAAGCAGGTAAGTGGTTCATACTTATACAGTAAGTCCCTTACATAGGAACCTTCAAGTTGCGAACTTTCAAAGATGCAAACATGCATCTGGTTCCAGCAAAGAACCAGAACCTGTGCTATCAATGTCAGGAGTCAGTGAAATTGCAGTTGCCCTCCATCTTCTATTGATGACGATTCTTCAGCTCTACCATCTCCCACCTCCTGTCCCTGCTCCAGTCAGTAACTCTTCTTGATGCCAGCCCCTGTGTGCCAGCTGTTATACTGTACTTTTCAAGGTATTATACTGTAAGATTAAAAATGTTTTCTTAATTTTTGTGTTCATTTGTTTTATATGTATTATTTGTGTGAAAAGTATTATACACCTATTACAATACAGTACTATATAGCCAATTGTGTTAGCTGGGTACCTAGGCTAACTTTATTGGACTTACGAACAAATTGGACTTACAAATGCGCTCTCAGAATGGAACTTGTTCATATGTAGGGGGCTTACTACATTTTGATACACATATATTGGCTAATTATCTGCACTGGTCATGTATAGCTTTTTAAATAATTTTAGGTCAATATACAAAGATAGTACAGATTGTTTAATTGGTTAGGGAGATTTTAATATAATCACCTTTTAATAGGTCATGGAAATTAAAAAAAGTCAGAGTGTCCTAAAATATATGATACTTAAGTTTATTTTTTTATTTTTTTTTTGCTTTGTAAACTGCTTTATTAATTTCGTATTATGAAAAGAATAATTTTCCTATAACTGGATGAAATTGCCCTGCTGACAGAAAGTTTCACAGAGACAAAGCAATATTCAATTAGAAACTGGTAAGTGGAAACACCAAAAGGTTTACAGAAAAAGTAAATCAGAAAAACTACAAGCATGTAGAGCAGAGGCCACATTACTGACCTCAGGGATAATCTTAGGATTCAAGGTATAAGGCAAAACTCATAATGATTGTCAGGTTCAGGAGTTTGGTAGCGCAAATGATGCCTCATTTGCTGCTTCTTAGTCTTTCTCCTGATTTCCATCATCTGCCCTACGTGCTTTTCTACATCATCCCCCACTTCACTGTGATCAATATGCCTGCTGGGTATGGCCCATCGAAAATTAGGGACAAGTTGTCTAATCCGTCCCAGCCTGACATGTCCTCCAGGCTTCTGGCCTCTACCCCCTCCTAAATCGCGTGATTCCTCTCCATTCTGCAAAGGGGCCTGGTCCCCGCCTTCCTTTTCCTGTTGGGTATTTTCCACGTTGAGATTTTTTACTGCTTGTTCCTCTTTGGACGCCATTGCTCCTGGGCCTATCCTCGCGGTCTCCTGCCCCTCCCGATTCTTGCTGCAAGTGCGCCGCCGCGACACTTCGACTCGCAGACCTGCTCCTCCCGCGCCTTTTACTTTTGGGGGCCGCCCCCGGCCCGCACTCCCGCAGGGACCGAGAAGGCAGCGAGCAACAGCTTGGTCTACCGTTAGAGCGCGGCGAGCGCCAGTCGGCGCTGGCCGTTCACGTCGGGCCTCCGTCACCGCGGGACGCTGATACTTAAGTTTAAATGAATGGTTATGGGTTAAAATTAGTACTGTAAAACTTATTCACAATTTAATAAATAACATTTATTTATAGTATTATGTGCTTAGCACTCTTTAAGGAATGTAATCCAATAATGGAGAAGATTTACACTCTTCTTTCACTCATGAAAGTTATGCTAGAAGTATTTCTTATATAATTATAAAGGTACTAGAATTTTATTTTAAGAATATTTGACTAACTACAAAAATAGGTGCTATATTAGGCAATCCTGAAATCATCAGTGAATTCTCAAGAGCAGATGTTGAAATAAACTGAACAATAAATTCATAACTAATGTAAAATGTAAAATTTCTATCTTTATGTTGCTGAAATTTTCTGTAAAATAAGTTTATAAATATGTGTTGCATAATCAAAACTACAATGAGGCATCACCTCACACCAGTCAGGATGACCTTCATTAAGAAGTGTACAAATAACAAATGCTGGAGAGGATGTGGAGAAAAGAGAGGCTTCCTACACTGTTGGTGGGAATGTAAACTGTACAGCTGCTATGGAAAACAGTATGGAGGTTCCTCAGAAAATTAAAAATAGAGTTTCCATATGATCCAGCAATCCCACTCCTGAACATATATTTGGACAAAACTACCTCAAAAAGATACATGAACCCCTATGTTCACAGCAGCACTATACACAATAGCCAAGATATGGAAGCAACCTAAATGTCTACTGACAGATGAATGGATACAGAAGCTGTAGTACATATACACAATGGAATACTACTCAGCCATTAAACAGAATGAAATAATGCCACTTGTAGCAACATGGATGGACCTAGAGATTATCATACTAAGTGAAATAAGTCAGACAAAGACAAATACCATATGATATTACTTATATGTGGAATCTAAAATATGACATAAATGAACTTACTAATGAAACAGAAACAGAGTCACAGACATAGAGAACAGACTTGTGGTTGCCAAGGTTTGGGGGTAAAGGATGGATTGGTTGTTTGGGATTAGAAGATGCAAACTATTATATATAGAATGGATAAACAACAAGGTCCTACTGTATAGCACAGGGAATTATATTCAATATCCTGTAATGAACCATAGTGGAAAAGAATATGAAAAAGAATATATATATATATACATATATATATATGTATATATATATATCTGAATCACTTTGCTATACAGCAGAAACTAACACAACACTGTAAATCAACTACACTTCAGTAAAATAAATTTGAAAAATATGTGTTGCATCAAAGAGGAAATAAACACTACATGTAGAAGTAGTTTGCACAGTAGTTTGAAAAATAATAAAATAAGAATCTTAACCATTAAGGGGAACAAAGCTACAATCACAAACTTACATTACCACTTACCATTAAATGATTCATTAAATAAGAAAGAATGAAGAAAAGTTATTACATCAGAAAATACAAGTTAGAAAAGTAAAGCAAAGCAAATCCCCACCTTCATAAAATCAGGGGGAAAAGGTAGTGAAGAAAGAAAGAGAGAGAAGGGAGAAAGGGAGGGAGGGAGGGAGGGAGAGAGAAAAGGAAGGAAGGAAGGAAAGTAGGTCAAACCTGGATACAGAAAGAAGCAATAGCATTTTAAAATAAATTGGAGAACTGATTCCTTAACGAAAGATTTCTAACACTTTGTGAAAATTATATTCTAACAGTGTATAAATAAAGTAGATATATAACAAGAGATAAGAGAGATTTTTCTAAGTATGAGAAAAACTTGCAAGAAATAAAAAGACATGAAAAACTTTTACCAAATATAAATACCATCCATATTTTTAGGAGTAATTTGAGTTAAATATTAGATTTAACATATAAACAATACAAATGAACTTATTTACAAAACAGAAATAGACTCACAGACATAGAAAACAAACTTATTGTTACCAAAGGGGATGCCAAATGGGGGGAGGGGGAGAGGTAAACTAGGAGTTTGGGATTAACAGATACACACTACTATATATAAAATAGATAAACAACAAAGATCTACTGTATAGCACAAGGAAATGTACTCAATGTCTTGTAACAACTTATAATGGAAAACAATCTGAAAAAGAACATGTGTATATAGATATAGATAACTGAATCACTTTGCTGTACACTTGAAACTAACACAACATTGTAAATTAACTATACTTCTATTTTAAAAATGATAAAAAAAAAACAGCAGCAAAAAAACATAGGCCAACCAAACTTGGAAAGAAATGAAACAAAAATGAAACTGGAAAATAATGCAATTAATCGTATAAATAGGCCAAGGTGAATATCATATGACTATCTTTATAAACACTAATAGGTCATTTAAAAAAATTTGGTATCTGTTTGTGACTAAAATTTTTAGAAATTAACATGTTCCCATAAATGATACAAAACTCTTTCAAACCAATAGAGAACATTTTTAAAATAGTGAATCATTAATGAAACCACATTGAAAGCTGAGTCAAGTAATAAATAACCGTATTTGAATGGGGGGATCAAGATGGCGAAGTAGGAGAAGCTGGAGCTAACCTTCTCCCACAAATACATCAAAAAGAGATCTATATGTGGAACAGTTCTCACAGAAAACTAACTGGAAAGTGGCAGAAAAACTCCTATTCAACTAAAGCTGCAAGAAAGATTTCCATGTAACCAGGAAAGACAGAAAAAACAAAAAAGGCCTTGGGTTAGGGCATTTGCCTCAGGGAAGGATCTGTTTGGAAGAGACAGTCCACATGCGTGGACTTTCGCCCTGGAGAGTGAGCAGGTCAAGGCAAGATCTGGGCATTTCAGTCCTGGTGTCTTGCACAGAGGAGAGAAGCTCCCTTGCCTGCTGGGAAATCCCCTGAGACAGAAGGGCTGGAGAAGCCTAGACTGTACTGCAAGCATGCAGGCAT
Source organism: Pseudorca crassidens (assembly GCF_039906515.1). Lineage (NCBI taxonomy): Eukaryota > Metazoa > Chordata > Mammalia > Artiodactyla > Delphinidae > Pseudorca > Pseudorca crassidens. The sequence continues at coordinate 92,569,992 of NC_090297.1, forward strand.
GCAGGCATGCTAACAATCAGGCAGAGAGCCTTGCACTGGTGGCTGTTGCGTTTCCGCCCTTCCCAATACAAAGGGGCAAACACCCTGGCCCCGCCCCCTCCAAACCACAGCCTGCCATCAGATCTGGGGAAAGATTTGGTCTAGCTATGCAGAGGCAGAGAGGGGCACCTGGAGTATATCCTGAAGGAGGCTTGGAGGCCATTGTCAGCATGCACACGGGATGCAGCCACAAGAGCACGCAGCGCCTAAGTGCTGAATCTCTAGCAGGCAGGCGCTGGGTAGGAGTACACAATGGTTCATTTCCCAGAGAGAACACCCTGGCTCTGTCCACTCTAAAAGGCAGCTTAGTGCTAGATCTGGGGCAGATAGATCCTGGGAGAAGTCTGCCACAGAGGCAGCCAGATCTCAAGCTGCAGTGCAACTACCTCAATTCTTGCAGCCACAATGCCCTGATGCCTGACACCAGCCTACTCCACACCATAGCCTTGCACTAGATCTGGGATGAACACAACAGAGAAAGGGACGTGACCTTGGGCTACTACTGAGTGGACCCTAGGATACCTGCTCAGGTGGTGCATAGGTTCTCTGTGACCACATGTGTCTCACTTGCTTCAGCAATCACCTCCTTTGGGGCAGGGCACACACTCAAGGGCTACAGAGTCTGATCAAACCTGACCCTTAGGGCTCCTACTCCAACTGTGGAGCAGACCCTTCCCCCAATGGCAGCAACAGCCACAGAGTAGGGAGGAAGCCCCTTCTCACATCATGCACAGGCTCTAAATATCCCAAGACCAACCACACCCCTATCAAGGGTATAGTGACTAGCACACTCAGGAAAGATGTGGCTGGTATCCATACAAAAACCAGCCTTTGAACCAAAAATACTGGACACGGACAGTTAACAAAGGGACACTTCCACATAAAAAACACCCCTTCAAGACAACAGCAGCTAACTCTTTCTCCTAAATTCAGAGGTAGAGAAAGATAGGTAAAATGAAAAGACAGAGAAACTAATCCCAATTAAAAGAATAAAAGAAATCAGCTGAAAGAACAAATAATGAAACAGACCTCACCAGTCTACAAGATTCTGAGATCAAAAAGGACGTAATAAAAATGCTAAAGGAATTAAGAAAAAATATTAATAGAAAATGCAGATCACTGTAACAAGAAGCTAGAAACTATAAAACAAGCCATTCAAAAATAGTCAATTTGGGCTTCCCTGGTGGCGCAGTGGTTGAGAGTCCGCCTGCCGATGCAGGGGACACAGGTTCATGTCCTGGTCCAGGAAGATCCCACATGCCGCAGAGCGGCTGGGCCCGTGAGCCATGGCCTCTGAGCCTGCGCGTCCAGAGCCTGTGCTCCGCAATGGGAGAGGCCACAACAGTGAGAGGCCCGCATACCGTAAAAAAAAAAAAAAAAAGACAATTCAATTGCTGAGATAAAAACCAATCTAGGAGCAATGAATAGCAGACTAAATGACACAGAAGATCAGATAAGTGATCTGACAGACAGAATAATGGAAATTACACAATCAGAACAAAAGACAGAAAGACAAATGAAAAAAAATAAGAGCAATGTGCAAGATCTGTGGGATGATATAATGTATGCCAACTTACACATAATAGGGGTTCCAGAAGGAGAAGAGAAAGACAAGGGGATCAAAAGTGTATTTGAAGAAATTATGGCTGAAAATTTCCCAAACATAAAGGAAGAAACAAATATCCAGGTACAGAAAGCACAGAGGGTCCCAAATAAGATGGACCCAAACAGACCCACACCAAGACATATCATAATTAAAATGGCAAAAATTGAAGATAAAGAGAGGATTCTAAAAGCAGAGAGAGAAAAACAGTCATATACATGGGAATTTCCTTAAGGCTCTCAGCTTATTTCTCTGCAGAAACTTTGCAGGCCACTAGGAAGTGGCAGGGTATATTCAAAGTTCTGAAAAGGAAAAACCTGCATCCTAGGATACTCTACCCAGAAAGATTATCATTTAGAATAGAAGGAATGACATATCATTTCTCAGACAAGCAAAAATTAACAGAATTCAGCAATAGTAAACCAACCCTAAAGAAATATTAAAGGATCTTAACTAAACAGAAAAGAAGCAAGACTCTATAGGAGAGGGAAAATCACAATAGGAAAGGAAAACATATAAAGGGATCAAAGATCACTTACATATCAGGACATAGATTAAAAAAAGTTGTAGAAGTGGTTATACTTAAAATTAATAGTAAAAGGATAAGCATGTAAAACAGGACATCAAAATCACAAAATGTGAGGGAGGAATGTATAAAAGTTTAGGTCTTTTAGAACGTGTTTGAACTTGAATGATTATCAGTTTAAAGCAAGTAGATATAGTTATGGGTCAACATACTTGAACTCAATGGTAACCACAAATCAAAAACATACAATAGATTCCAAAAACCAAACAGAAAGGAACTCAAGCATACTACAAATGAAAAACATCAAACCACAAAGGAAAAACAAAAAGAAGAAGAAATGAAGAACTATAAATACGATTGGAAAACAGGTGATAAGATGGCAAATAAGTACATACCTATCAATAATTACTTTAAATGTCAATGGACTAAATACTCCCGTCAAAAGACACAGAGTTACAGATTGGATTAAAAAACAAGAACCTACATCATGCTGCCTACAAGAGACCCACTTAAGGGTGAAATACATGCACAGACTGAACATGAATGGATGGAAAAAGATATTTCATGCAAATGGAAACAAGAAAGTGGGGGTAGGAATATTCACATCAGATAAAATAGACTGTAAAACAAAGGCCGTAAAGACAAAAGACAAAAATACAAAAATTTTTTTTGCCCTTTGTAAAGACAAAAAAGGGCATTGTGTAATGATAAAGGGATAGAGACAAGAAAAGGATATTATTTTATTTGACAATAATACAATAATAGTAGAAGACTTTAACACTCCACTTACATCAATGGGCAGATCATCCAGAAAGAAGATTAATAAGGCAACAGAGGTCCTAAAATGATACAACAGACTGGTTGGACTTAATCTACAGCATACTACATCCAAAAAAAGTAACAACCCCAAAAAACAAAAAAACAGAATAAACATTCTTTTCAAGCACACAGAGAATCTTCTCTAGGATAGACATACTAGGTCACAAAACAAGCCTCAATAAATTTAAGAGAATAGAAGTTATTTCAATTATCTTTTCTGACCACAATGATATGAAACTAGAAATCAACCACAGGAGAAGTATGAACACATGGAGACAAACCAAAATGCTATTAAAAAGCGAATGGGTCAAAGATGAAATCAAGGAAGAAATCAGAAAATACTTTGAGACAAATGAAAATGAAAAGACAATCTTACAAAATCTATGGGATGCAGCAAAAACTGTTCTAAGAGTGAAGTTCATAGTAATACAGGCCTTCCTCAATAAACGAGAAAAATCTCAAAAAATACCCGAACTCACCACCTAAAAGAATTAGAGAAAGAAGAACAAATTAAATCCAAAGTCAGCAGAATGAAAATAAAGATAGGAGAGGAAATAAATAGAGATCCAAAAAGAAATAGAAAAAATCTTCCATAAAACCAAGAGCTGTTTTTATAAAAATGTAAATGAAATTGACAAACCTCTAACCAGGATCACCTAGAAGAAAAGAAACAGGACTCAAATAAACAAAATAAGAAATGAAAGAGGAAAAATAACAAATGATACCACAGAAATGCAAAAAATCATAAGAGAATACCATGGACAATTGCATGAAAACACCGGACAACCTAGAAGAAATGGAAAAGTTTCTAGAAACATACAGCCTGCCAAAACTGAGACAAGAAGAAACAGATAGTTTGAAAGGACCAATCACTAGACATGAAATAGAATCTGTAATAATAATTTTAAAAAATCCCTGAAAAATAAAGTACAGGACTAGAAGGTTTCATTGGTTTATTCTACCAAACATACAAATAACTTATACCTATCCTTCTCCAACTATTCCAAATGATTGAAGAGGAAGGAACACTCTCAGATTTATTTTGTGAAGCCACCATCACCCTTACACCAAACCCAGAAAAAGACACCACAAAAAAAGAAAATTAAAGGCCAGTATCTTTGATTAACATACAGTATTTGCAAAAATCCTTAACAAAATATTAGCAAACCAAATCCAGCAATACATAAAAACGATCATACTCCATGATCAATTTAGGTTTATTCTAGGATCTCAAGAATGGTCCAACATATGCAAATCAATAAAGGTGATACATCACATAACAAAAAGGTCATCTCAATAGATGTGGAAAAAGCATTTGATAAAATTCAACATCCATTCATGATAAAAAAAACTCTCACCAAAGTAGTTATAAATGGAAGATATCTCAGTATAATAAAAACCATTGACGATGAATCCACAGCCAACATACCCTTCAATGGTGAAAAGCTGAAAGCCTTCACACTAAACTCAGGAGCAAGACAAGGATGCCCACTCTCACCTGTCTATTCAACATAATAATGGAAGTCCTAGCCATACAAGAAAAGAAAAATTTTAAAAAGGTATCCAAACTGGAAGAGATAAAACTGTCACTATCTGCAGATGACATGATACTATATAGAGAAAACCCTAAAGTCTCCACACAAAAATTACTAGAACTAATAAATTAATTCAGCAAGGTAGCAGAATACAAGATTAACATACAGAAATCTGTTGTATTTCCTTACACTAATAATGAAATATCAGAAAGAGAAAGTAAAAAATGAATCCTGTTTAAAATCATGTCAAAAAAAAAACCTAGGGATAAACTTAACCATGGATGTGAAAGGACCTATATGCTAAAAACTATAAAATATTGATAAAGGAAATTGAAGATGATTCAAATTGAAATGGAAAGAAGTCCCACGCTCTTGGACTGGAAGAATTAATATTGTTAAAATGGCCATACTACCTAAAGCAATCTACAGATTTAATGCCATCCCTATCAAAACACCAATGACATTTTTCACAGAAAAAGAATAAATAATCCTAATATTTATTTGGAACTACCGAAGGCCTAGAATTGCAAAAGCAATCCTGAGAAAAAACAACAAAACTGGAGGCATTATCCTTCCAGATTTCAGATTATACTACAAATCTACAGTGATCAAAATAGTGTGGTATTGGCACAAAAGTAGACATATAGATCAATGGGACAGAATACAGAGCCCAGAAATAAACCCATGCACTTACAGTTAATCAATCTATGACAAAGGAGGCAAGAATATACAATGGAGAAAACAGTGTCTTCAACAAGTGTTGTTGGGAAAGACTGAACAGATACATGTAAATCAATGAAATTAAAACAATCCCTCACACCATGTACAAAAATAAACTGAAAATAATTTAAATTCTTAAATATAAGATATGATACCATAAAACTGCTAGAAGAGAACATAGGCAAAACATTTTCTGACATAAATCTTAGAAATATTTTCTGAGATTATCTCCCAAGGCAAAAGAAATAAAAGTAAAAATAAACAAATGGGACTTAATCAAACTTAAAAGCTTTTGCACAGCAAAGGAAACCATCAACAAAATGAAAGGACAAACTACAGAATGGGAGAAAATATTTAAAAATGATATGACCAACAAGGAGTTAATATCCAAAATATACAAACAGCTCATAACAACTCAATAGCGAAAAAACAACCCAATCAAAAAAATGGGCAGAAGACCTAAATAGATATTTCTCCAAAGAAGACATATATATGGCCAACAAGCACATGAAAAGATGCTCAACATTGCTAAATTTTTAGAGAAATGTAAACCAAAACCTCAATGAGGTATCACCTCACATCAGTCAGAATGACTATCAAAAAGTCTTCAAATAATAAATGCTGGAGAGGGTATGGAGAAAGTGGAACCCTCCTACATTTACTGGTGGGAATTTAAACTGGTTCAGCCACTATGGAAAACAATATGGGAGCTCCTTAGAGATACTAAAAATAGAGCTACCATATGATCCAGTAATCCCACTCCTGGGTATATATCTGGAAAAGAAGAAAACTCTAATATGAAAAGATACATTCACCTCGATATTTATAGCAGCACTATTTACAATAGCTAAAACATGGAAACAACCCAAGTGCCTGCCAACAGATGACTGGCTTCAGAAGATGTGGTATACACACCACACACACACACACGCACACACATACATACACACACACACACACACACACACACATACAAAGGAATATTTCTCAGCCATAAAAAAGAATGAAATATTGGCGGTTGCAGCAACATGGACAAATCTAGAGACTATTATACTTAGTGAAGTCAGAGAAAGACAAATACTATATGATATCACTTATATATGGAATCTAAAAAATAATATAAATCAATGTATATACAAAAGAGAAACAGACTCAGAGACATGTAAAACATACTTATCGTTACCAAGGGAAGGAGGAAGGGAGGGACAAATTAAGAGTATGGGATTAACAGACACAAACTACTATACGTAAAATAGATAAGCAACAAGGATTTACTGTATAGCACAGGGAATTATATTCAATATCTTGTAATAACCTATAATGAAATACAATCTGATAAAAATATGTAACTGAATCACTTAGATATACACTTGAGAAACTAATACAATATTGTAAATCAACTATACTTCAATTTTTAAAAAGTTAAAAAAATAACTACCCTCACAATTATTACATGGTTTTTTTCTGGAAGTTATACCTAAATGCCATACATAAGAAAATGTTTATAACATGTGTGTGTTTCATTTCACCCCCAGCCACACACATGGAGGGATATGTGTGTGTTTGTGTGCACACACATGTGTGCACATGCATAGAGGAAACAAAATCATAATTTTCAATTAATTTCACACTTATCCTAAGAAAACGTCTAATAGGAAAAAATATTTTAAAGCAATGAAAGAGCTCAAGATGGTCTCTACTTCCTTTACCTCTGTAGAACATTTTAAGATCCAAAGTAGGAGTTAAAGAAACATATCTAATTTATTTCCTACATCAAAGACTCTTCAAGAACCATCATGATGTTCCCCTATGGGATATTTTTTCCAATAGTAATGATTAAAGAAGTGAGAACTTACTTCTATAGCTCTTTACAATTTATAACACATAAAGAAGCTTTAGGAACTGAGGCTTAGAGAAGAACTTGCTGAAGGGTGTATGATTAGTAGCACTGAAGTCAGTGACCTATCCATTAGAGCAGGTTTACAAACCAACTGAGGTATATTTCGGCTCTTTAGAATTTAATATGCAGTAATATTAAGGCTTGGGTCAATGCTATAGCAATGCTTGTGTGTTATAAATTTATTACCTCTCATATCCAGAAGCACCCTTTTTTTGACTGTTCTGTGCTAAGGGAGGTAGTTACATAAATGTCTCCTTGCCATCTAGCACTATGTCAAGCCATGTTAGCAGAGGGTGCTGGAGAGACATAGAGGGGGAAGGGGTGTTCTCTTCCTGGTAGCTCTTTGTCTCACTTGCCAGATTTCTACAGTATAATTTTACAAGAACTAGTCTCCTGAGTTTGCACACTTCTGTCCATGTCTAGGGTACTGCAAAGCACACTTTCTCCAGCACTTAGCTCAAGAAAAGTGCATGATGTTCTCACATGTGAGTTTCTTGAAGAGCATAGTTTTCTCTAGCACCTGACTTCAGCATGGTATTGGGTTGGCAAAAATGTGCCTTCGGTTTTTAAGTAAAAATAAAAGACACATTTTTTGTTTTCACCAAAAACTTTATTGAACAACGTATTCACCCTTTTGTTCCATTACCTTCTGCCATTTTTCAGGCAACTTCATAATTCTATCTTCCCAAAACTTATCTTTTTGAGCAAAGAACTGTTCCAGGTGCCTTTTACAATCTTCCAGGGAATTGAAATTTTCTCCATTAAGAGAATTTTGTAAAGACCTAAATAAATGGAAATCTAAAGGTGCAATGTCTGGTGAATATGGTGGATTAACCAGAACCTCCCAGCCAAGCTGTAACAGTTTTTGCCTATTCATCAAAGAAATATGTGGTCTTGAGTTATCCTGATGGAAGATTATGTGTTTTCTGTTGACTAATACTGGACGCTTTTTGTTGAGTGCTGCTTTCAGTTGGTCTAACTGGGAGCAGTACTTGTTGGAATTAACCATTTGGTTTTCCAGAAATAGCTCATAATAGAGGACTCCCTTCCAACCCACCAAATACACAACATCACCTTCTTTGGATGAAGACCAGCCTTTGGTGTGGTTGGTGGTGGTTCACTTTGCTTGCCCCATGATCTCTTCTGTTCCACATTATTGTACAGTATCCACTTTTCATTGCCTGTCCAATTTGTTTTAAAAAACAGCACCTTTTCATTACGTTTAAGTAGAGAACTGCATGTGGAAATATGGTCAAGAAGGTTTTTTCGCTTAACTTATGTGGAACCCAAACATCAAAGCAATGAACATAACCAAGCTGGGGCAAATGATTTTCAAGGCTTGATTTGGGTATTTTGAGTATGTTGGCTATCTCCCACGTGGTATAACGTTGACTGTTCTCAATTCATGTCTCGATTTGATCGCTGTAAACTTCAACTGGTCTACCCGACAGTGGAGCATCGTCTGTAGAGAAATCTCCAGCACGAAACTTCGCTAATCACTTTTGACGTGTTCAGCCACAGCACCTTTTCCATACACTGCACAAATCTCTTTTTTGTGTTTCAGTTATGTTTCTACTTTCTTGAAATAATAAAACATAATATGCCGAAAATGTTGCTTTTTTCTTCCATCTTCAATTTTAAAATGGCTACACAAAAATTCAACAATTTGGATTTTTTTTTTTTTTTTTTTGGCTGCATTGGGTCTTCATTGCTGCATGGGAGCTTCCTCTAGTTGCAGAGAGGAGGGGCTACTCTTCGTTGTGGTGCATGGGCTTCTCATTGCGGTGGTTCCTCTTGATGTGGAGCATGGGCTTCAGTTGTTGTGGCATGTGGACTCAGTAGTTGTGGCTCTCAGGCTCTAGAGCACAGGCTCAGAAGTTGTGGCACATGGGCTTAGCTGCTCTGCAGCATGTGGGATCTTCCTGGACCAGGGATTGAACACGTGTCCCCTGCATTGGCAGGCAGACTCTTAACCACTGTGCCATGAGGGAAGTCCCCATAATTCACCAATTTTGATAAGCCCTTTTTTAAATGCATGCTGATATGACAGCTGCCACATACAATCTAACCAAATTGTTTCAAATGAAGTTAAAGACAACTAAGTGCTACTAGAGCCATCTTACAGAAAAAAAACTGTATGAACCTTTTGGCCAATCCATGTCTTATTGTTGAGTTTTGTGTGTTCTTGGTGTATTTTGGAAAACAGTCCATTATTAGATGTGTATTTTGCAAATATTTTCTTCCAGTCTATGGCTTTTCTTTCAGTCTCTTTACATTGTTTATTGCATAGCAGACGTTTTAAATTTGAATAAATTGAAGCACATCAATTATTTCTTTCACAGATTGTACCCTTGGTGTTATATCCAAAAAGTCATCACTGTACCTAAGGTCATCTAGGTTTCCTCTTATTTTATCTTCTAGAAGTTTTACATTTTTGCATTTTATCCTTGGGTCTATAATTAATTTTGAGTTAATTTTTGTTAAAAGTAAGGTCTGTGTCTAGACTCATTTTTTTTTGCATGTGGATGTCCAGTTGTTCCAGCACCAATTTATAGAAAAGACTATCTTTTCTCCATTGTATTGCTTTAGTTTCTTTATCAAAAAATAAGTTGACTGTATTCATGCAGGTTTATTTCTGGGCTCTACAGTCTATTCTATTCATTCATTTTTTCTACTCTTTTACCAACACCACACTGAATTGGCTATTGTAGTTTTATAATAGGTGTTGAAGTTGTGTAGTGTCACACCTCCAACTTTGTTCTTCTATTCAATATTATTTTGGCTACTTTGGGTCTTTTTCTTCTCTATATAAACTTTAGAATCAGTTTTTCAAAATACACAAAATGATTTGTTGGGATTTTGATTGGCTCAGCTTTTGGTTGTGTTAATATATAGTGAGTTTAAGGCACATGTCCTCCCTGTGGAAGACTTTTTCTGGTAAACTAAATGGAATTGCCAGCAGGTCTCTTAACAACTTATGTGTCATCTAGTGAGCCAAAGATGTGTCCCCTACAATAAGATCTGGATCCTACCCTTGATGAAGAATCTATTCCTTGGGGCTTTATATCTCAACCACATGGATAGTGGCTACTCTCTATATCTGTTATTGCTATATTCTTAAAAGTTCTCTTTAACTCTCATTCATCAATTCACTATCACTCCAATCCTGTCAATTATTATTTAAACTTTTCTCTGTTTAAATTACTTTATGGTACTTCTCTCCTAATTGAATGCTAACTGATACAGAATTGGTACCAGGAGTAATGCCAGGATACAGATTCACAAAAATAGAAATTTGGGATAGTTTGTTTGAATTCTTAGACTTAGTGCAATGCTGAGCTTCATGGCAATGGAAAATAGGATGCTAGTAACCATGACAGATAATAGCATCACAATTTATCACATATGATTAATTGTAATGAAATACCAATTGAAGTGCATGCTTTGGAAGCTTTCACTTGACTTTTATGGTGGTTAATGACTGAAAGCAGTGTAGTATGGCATGGAGTCTTTCAAGTGTACTTGAGTAATTATGTGACAAGAGCCTGTCCATTAACTATCATATCAACTCACAGTCCGAGAAACTGAGAGCCTTTGTGACAGCCCCCAAACCAACTCTTGCTTCTTGTAGCCATAGGTCTAATATTGCTGAAAGAAGCAAAAAATTTAAACCTGCATGACACTGTTTTAAAACAACATTTGAACTTAGTCTTTCCAAGTTTTCACATGAAAGTAAAGGCATTACTGCTTAGGAATGTGATCCTGAAGCTTGGAATGGAGACATCTAATTTGAAATTTATGAACTTGATAATCTTGAACTTTCAAGTTACTCTAAGTCTCCCTTACCACTGAAAGGATGTAGCCTGCCCTCCAGTGTCTGAGGAGACTAGCTTTTTTCTGCTTGAAAGCCTGTGATAACCTCGCCTAGGTCAGATGCCTGGAAAGAAGATGAAAATTCCTCTTAAGACCCACCAAAACTACACCTTTGTCACTAGGCCCCTAACAGAGTAAAATCTCAGTATGCCATAAGGGAACACATTTGGATCCAGTAGGAAATAGCTTATTCGGTAAAATAATTGCAAGAAAGTAGCAGAGGTAGCTGATAGACCATCTCCAGCTACAGGAGTTAACACTTGAATCTCTAATGATTGTATCCATATCAATACACTTGCCCAATATAGTGTTATAGTCTAATTTTCTTGTTCTAATTCCCTCAGCATCCTCTTCCACCTGTCTTCCCTAGGTGTCTGATAGAAACTCAAAATGCCACTGTGGCCCACCAAAGTTGAGACTTTTGGTTATCAGGTGATATATGGAGTCTTAAGTCCATTCCACAGTATGTCCAGTTTGTCCACAAAAATTCTGTGGTTACTTCATAGGTTCCTGAATGCATATTTGGAAGAGTTATGCTTTATACATTAGTTAACAGAATATTCACACTGGCTCGGTGACCCATGGTGATAGGACCATCATGGTGAGAAGGACTAAGTGAAAGCCCCTAGAGCCTCTACTTCCTACTAAGATAGTAAACCAGAAGTAATACTGCATTCTTGGAGCAACTGAAGAAATTAATGTAACCATCAAATACTTGAAAGAAGCAGAGTAGTGCAACATCCCCATTTAAGTCACCAGTTTGGCTTGGCAGAAGTCAGCTGGATCTTGGAGAATGACTGTGGACTATTTTAAGCTTGATTGGGTAGTGACTCCAATTGCAGCTGCTGTCCCAGGTGTATCTTTACTGGGGCAAATTAATACTTCCCCATACCTTGATATGTAGATATTGGCCTAGCTAATGCTTTTTTCTCCTTACAAATTTGTAAGGATACCTAGAAGCAGTTTTAACTGCTTTTGTTTTTAACGTTGCAAGACTACCAGTATATCTTGCATGTCTTGTCTCAGGACTATCTTGATTCTACTGCTCTTTTCTGTGATAAAATATAGGGAGATCCTGATTATCTTGACATTCAATGAAATATAAAGCTGGTCCACTACATTGATGGCATTTGTTGATTGGATCACTAAGTAGAAAAGAATTTTATATGCCTTAATATGACATGTACAAACTACAAGGTTAAACCACACAGGAAGTCATGAGTCCTCCATCTCAGTGAAATCTGTAGATATTCAATCACCTGGGGCATGTTAACATGTGCCTTACAAGTGAAAGACAAGTTCTCACACATTTCACAGCTTAAAGAAAGAGGCACAATACTTGGTAAGCCATTTTGGATTTCTGAGGCAACATATAGCTAATTTGAATCCCTTGAAAGGCTGCCAGTTTAATGGAGGGACAGGAAAAAGAGAAGGCTGCAGAAATTGAGGCTTCAGTGAAAGCTATTTTACTACTTGGTATTTATAATAATCTAGCAAATATAATGATATGCAAATCATCCATGGCATATAGAAGTCCTGTATGGAGTCTTTGTCAACTATAAAATGGAGAATCATAACACAGGTCTTAATAAAATTTTGTAGTAAATACCTCCTTCTGTAAACAACTATTATCCTCTTGAGTTTTTCGATGCTACTTGCTTTGGTAGAAAACATAAACATGAGATATCAGGTCATAAAGCAGCTCAAGCTCCCCTGCAATCTACTATTAAATGTAAATGTTATATAAGAAGCCAAGCTGAGGCAGATCTGGAAGGAACAAATATGTTGCATGAACCTATGACTCAGACTTAGGCCCCCTGGAGCATTCCTTGTGACTAGTTGATTGAGGAAGAAAACAAAACTTAAGTTTGGTTTACAGATGTATCCATGTAATATGCTGGTATTAACCAAACATGGACAGTGGCAGCACCACAACCCCGAGTGCCCTTGAGGGACACTAGTAAGGAAAATCCTCCCAGTGGGCAGACCTTTGAGCAGTTTTCTACTACATCTAGACTGAGAGCTGGCTAGAAGATCTATGCTGCTTCAACCACAGAAGCTTATGGTTTTGCTATTTTATCAGGGGTTGCAAGGAAGAGCATTGGAAGATTTGGGGACAAAAATGTCTGAGGAAAGGCCTATGGATGGAACTGTCAGAAAAAATAAAGACTGTGAATATATTTCTGTTTATGTCAATGCCCACCAAGGGGCACACACTATAAAGTAGGCTATTCAAGTGAGAAAAAAATTAACAGAGTGTCATATTAGTAGAGATGGAGGCTAGGTATGGGCTATACAAGTTGGAATTCCACTTGCCAATGCTGTCCTGGCTAATACTACTGCTAGGTATGAATCTGTCAAAGCAGAAACTAACACTGAGCCATTGTGGCGTTATTATCCAGGAAGAACAGACAGCCACCTTGTGGCAGGTTACTTATGTTGGAACCTCTTCAATTATTTAAGGAACAGAGATTTGTCCTCACTGGCATAGACACATTCTGGGTATGGATTTTCTTTCCTTGCCTAGCACCACCATCTTTGCAATGCCAGCACCACTCTGTTTTGGTATATAGAATGCTTATCCACAGTCATGTTATCTTGAACAGTATTGTGTCTGATCAACAAATTAATTTCATAGAAGAGGAAATGCACCTATAGGCTCAAGTCCATGATGTTAATTTTTCTTGCTACAGTGCACGTCACCCATAAGTGTCTGAGCTAATTGAAAGGTAGAATGGCTTACTGAAGTCTCAGGTCTTCATGTGGAAGACAATATGCTAAAAGGAGGTAGTTCTGTCTTACAGGATGCAGAATATGTTTTGACTAGATCATCATATGATTCTACCACTTTAAAGCCAGAATACATGGGTCTGAGAATCAAGGAGTAGCAATGGGAATCTCTTCTCTCACTATCACACCCAATAACCCACTTGGAGAACTTTAGTTTCCTATTCAGGCAACATTGAGCTCTTCTGGCTTAAAAGCCTTAGTTGCTAAGGTGGTAGTATTTCAGCCAGGGGCAAAACAATGGTTCAATTGAATCTGAAAATTAGACTGTCATTTGGATATTTCAGCTCCTAATGCCACTGAACTAATAGGCAGGACAAAGTTGCTCAGCAGCCTGGAGTCATTGATTCCAGTTACCAAGGAAAGATGGTGTTGCTGCTGCCCATGGGGTCTAGATCTCAGACAATGCTTTGGGGCAACTCTTAGTACTTGCATGCACAATAGTAAAACATAATGGAAAACGTACACAACCAAAAAATAGCAAGAGGACTCAGACCTTCAAGAACAAAGAATTGGGTCACCCTACTGGGTGAAAAATCCTGACCAGCTGAAGTTCTGGCTGAAGACAGGGGAAATATGAAATGCACAGTGGAAGTTGGACTCACAGGTATCTAATAGCTTTGAGACCAAATGCAGAAATGAGGGCTATAGTTAACTCTGCATATTTTCTCCCTCTTTCTTCTCATATATATTCAAGGTGTCGTGTGTGTGTGTGTGTGTGTGTGTGTGTGTGTGTGTGTGTGTTTAATTTGCTTTGTATGTTTTTATTAAATAACTGAATTTTAAAACACTGTTAGAACAAAATATTTTAAGTGATACATATATTATTATAAGAGCTAAATATAGAATTATCTAACAAAACAGGTTAAAAATAATGTTAAGATGTGTCTAAAAAAGGAAAGAACAAATAATAGCATAAGACACATAGAATATGCTCACGTGTTTCTGGTGCCACTAAAGAAAAGTGCAGTGTATTTTTGAAAGGCAGTTACATAGGGCTTCCCTTCCTTAACCACTGCGCCTTCCACAGTGGAGCAGTGGCTAAGAATCCACCTGCCATTGCAGGAGACATGGGTTCGAGCCATGGTCTGGGAAGATCCCACATGTCACAGAGCAACTAAACCTGTGTGCCACAACTACTGAGCCCACGTGTCACAACTACTGAAGACTGTGTGCCTAGAACCCGTGCTCCACAAGAGAAGCCACTGCAATGAGAAGCCCATACACCACAATGAAGAGTAGCCCCCACTCGCCGCAACTAGAGAAGCCTGTGCACAGCAATGAAGATCCAGTGCAGCCAAAAATAAATAATTTAAAAAGAAAAAGGCAGTTGCATAGGTGTATAAATTCTTAATTTCAGTCTTTTCCTTAATCTAATTAGGTATTGTGGTTATTACTTTTTGTATCAATCCATATCACCACCTTTAATTACCTAAGTAGCAGAAAGTGGAAGCTGTCTCCCAGTGTCACTTCTCCCATATTCCATAGCAATAGAATTCTTTGCATTTTAGTATGGGAGTTTTCTATTGAGCTATCCTCAACCTCACTGATTCTTTCCTTGGTTTTGTCCAGTCTACTGATGAGCCCATTAAAGGAATTTTTCATTTCTATTACAGTTTTTGTTTCTAGCATTTTCTTGTGATTTGTTCTTAGAGTTTCCATCTCTCTACTTACATTACCCATTAGTTCTATTATCTACTTTTTGCATTACAGTTCTTAATATATTAATCATAGTTATTTTAAAGTTCTGTCTGAAAATTTCAAAACCTGTGCCATATAAGTATATGGCATTGATGCTTGCTTTGTCTCATTCTTAAATTTTGGTTTTTTATTTGCCTTCTAGCATGCTTTTAATTTTTTGTTAAAAGCCAACTATGACATATCAGGTAATAGGAACTGAGATAACAGGCTGTAGTATGAAGTTTTATATCAATCTGGCTAAGAGTTAGTCTGTGTTTAATGTTTGTTATAGCAAAAATACTCTGTGCCTGCCAGAGGCTTTCAATTCCTCTGATGTCCTTGTTTTTATGTCTACTTCTGACTTCAGGCTTCTATGAGAACGCCTCCTCAGAATCTGCATCTTGTAGCTCCTTCAGCTGTAATCCACCTTTACTATACTAGAGCTCTGTTGGTAAGGTGTGGGAGAGGGATAGCATTCTATCATCTCATTCCTTTAATGAGCCTGTGTTTCTGCCTTGTGACTTTTAAAAACATTTCTTAGTCCTCCTTCCCTTAGATGAGACAGGAAAGCTAGGGGACCTGGAATGAGAGAAATGCTCCTCTCCTCCAAGTGGCATAAGGCATATTTCACAATGATTCCTCTTCTTCTACTCCTGCCTAAGTCACCAGAGGACCTTTCTTGCCTCTTCCCCATAAGAACCTGGTGGGGTTTCTGGAAGTAAAAGCCACAAAATGTGGAGCCTCCTAAGACTATGGCCCTTGGAGATTTTCACTCATAAGCTAGTCCACACTCAGACTCCAGCCATTTGTTAAATTACCATTTAATTTTTCTTACCAGTTTATGGCTCCAATAGCCTGTGCTCCAGGTAATCAGATCTTGACTAAACTCTCTGGATTTGCCTGTCTTTCCAGATTTCAGGGATGCAGTTTGCCCTGAAACCTCACTTTTCTGATAGTTTTAAGAAAAATTATCTTCAGCTTGTTCAGATTTTTCTTGGGTGAAGACATGAATGATGGCTTACAAGCCCTTTGCATATTGGCACTGGAACCAGGAGTCAAAAACCTGTGTTGAAATCCTAGTGGTATAGTCAGTTCTTCAGGGAAAGTCACATGGTGAGTTTTACTGGAAGAACACTGGTTTAGGAAACAAAACCACCTAAACTCTAGTCTTTTTTCCTCACTTAAAATTGTATGGCTTTCTCTAAATTATAAGCTTTACAATTGCATTTTCCTCAATTGCATAGGAAAATGAATATAAAAATTCTGATAAAAATATCTGGCAGTTTGAATCCTGGTGCAATGAAAGAGTAGACAGTGGAATCTCGATAGGTATCTAACTAGCTCTTTCTCTGCTTTGCTGATTGGAGCTTCAGCATAATTTGAAATGATTGGTGGCAAGGCTGAGAAGAACTCAGGGAAGGCCAAGACAAATGTGGTTTCCTACTCACAGAGAGTCAGCCTGCAGTTCTCAGCTGGCCATAATCATGGTGCCTAAAACCTAGGATGACCAACCACTGATGTGTGGGCATGACTGCCACTGTGTACAGCACAACCATCCTGGAGTACTTCACTGCAGAGGGACTTCAACCAGCTGGAAATACATCAAATCACTTAAAATAAAATGTATTAATCCTAGTCAATTCTAACTTACTATTTGTAAAGATGAAGAATTAGACTTTCTAATCAAAGCATAATTACTATCATTCCACACACCTACACATCTCTGACTGAGAGAAAAGGACAAAAGACTGTCTAAAGAATGCCTGGATTCGTTATTATCTCAGGATTCTAAATATTGTAACAGCTGCCCAGCACTGGTGATTCTAGTGAACTGAATCTGTGAAAAACACAATTTTTCCCTTTTGTAATTTTACTTGAGCAAGTTGGAACTCCAAATTATATTTGGAGCAAGTTTAATTAGCTTTCCAACCAACCTAATTTTTACATTCTAGTCTTAACAATTTTTAAGTGTTACTGTGACTTCAAAGAAGCTATTGATTCTGAAGCAGTGGGTTTTGATTGAGTTGACTATTTTTAAAATCCTGTTTGTATTTTAATTACAATGCAGAAATTACAGTAACAAACATTTGGTTTTGTACAGACATTATTTATATCCTGATACCTAAGCTCAATAAAATTTAACCCCCTGAGCCCTGATAATAAAAAAAATATATATATATATACATACATATATTATATATATGTATGTATGTATGTTAGGGTTCTTATAGGGTGATAGAAGAAAAGCAAAATGGAAGTACTTTTAAACTATAGTTTAAGTCTTAGCAATGCATGTGAAATATATTCTTAGAAAAAGCTAATAGTCTCAGGGAAAGATGTACAACATTTTTAATAAATGTTTAAAATTGTATTGAAGGGACTAAAATATTCCCAAAGTAAATAGAACATTGGAGGCTCTGTTAAACAATGCATTTGTCATAATGTCTAAGTAACAGGTCACGGATCATAGGCAATATATCAAATTTAAACATGGCTCATTGCAAATATTATAACAGTGTCCTAGGACATAATGAATGCTAAAATAGAAGGTAGAAGCTATACTGTTGCAAAAGTGGTTCTGTAAATCTTGATCTCGAAAGTTACTCACTGAATCACCCTCCAATACTTGCTTCTGTGGAGTGAATTATTAAAGCTGATTACAATTATTTACCTAGTAAAGGAAAGAAAAATAACAATCTTCTGGTTTTGTTATCCTAGTTTGCTTTTATTTTTCCCCCAGTGCATACAGTGATATAATTGTAGTTAAACTGCAAATGCTTGGGGAATATTTTATATCTTTGAATAGTTTTATTAGCTATGTGAGATCTCATTTAATTCAACCTATTTAACTGTAATCATGGAATGTGATCATAATGAGCAAAATTAGCAGTGCTCCTAAAAATGATAATTACCTCCTACTGGCTATATAATATATGAACTGGAATCCAAATTTATGCTTTGAACAATATGGCAAATAAGATGAATATCCAAAATGAAGATGTAATATAAAGATTGAGTTTAATTAGGCTAGGTATGGATAATCTGAATATCTTCTAGACCAGAAGTCAGCTAACTTTTTCTCTAATGTGCCAAAGAGTAAATGTTTTAGGCTTTGTGAGCCATCTGGTTTTGGTTGTAGCTCCTTAACTCCAATATTTAGGGTGAAAATCGACAAACACAATGTATAATCAGACATGGCTGTTTTTCAGTAAAACTTTACTTATGGATACTAAAATTAAGATTTCATAAAATTTTCACTCGCCAAACATTATTTTTCTTTTAAATTGTTTTAACCATTACATTCTTAGCCCCCAGGCGGTACTAATACAATACAAGGGCCATAGTTTGCCAACCCCTGTTCTAGATTTTAAATAATTCCTCCAGGGTTTTGTCAGTAACTTATTTTTTCCTTGTCTTTCAATGTATAAATTGTATGAGAAAACTAGAGATATGACGTATCTGAACATGTGATCCTCAATGTATTTCTTCGCTCACAGTGTAAGGGCATATTCATATTTTCAGAAATTATTTGAGAAGCATTACTGTATGTTAGGCACCATTCTCGTATTGCAGCTGTGAAGAAAGCAAGTAAGTTGTTGCTCATGGAGGAGGTTAAACTGTAGAGGTGGGAGATAGACCATAAGCAAACAGATATATAATAGGACACCAGATAATAACTGTGAAGGGTTATAAACCAAAATAAACAACATGATGGAGATAGAGTTAGTGAGCAGTTTGTTAATCAAATGGGATTGTTAAGGAAGACCCTAAGAAGGTGAACTTCTGAGTTTAAAAAAAGAAAAAAGGATAGAGTATGTCATGGGATATTTGGAGAAAAGCATTTAAGAAGAAGCCTGCTGGTTGTTTCAGAAGAACACCCAAGAGGGGCAATGTAGTTGAAAAATAGCAAAGAAGGATAACCTGGTAAGAGACAAGGTAAGTGAATTATCAGAGGCTAGACTATGTAAAATATTTTGGGCCATATTAAGGACTTCAGATTTTACTTCAGTGTGTTATGAAACTATGGGGCATTTTTGAGCAGAAGAGTAATATTTGTTTAAAAGGATGACTCTGGTTGTTCTCTGAAGAGGGGTGAGAGGAAATCCAATAGGAGGCTAATCCAGGTGAGAGATGAGAGTGGTTTGTACCATGGGATTAATAGTGGAAATGGTGAGCAGTGATAGGAATCAAAGATTTTTTTCTTATTTTCCCAAATTATTATTTATAAAAATTCCAAACAAGCATACAAACTGTTAACTATGAATCTCCTGCACATTGCTTTTAGTGTCTCAGAAGAAACAAATAGCAAGAAAGATGGAAAGAAAGAGATAGACTTGTATAAATATACTGATTTATAATTTATAATTTCCCTAGTATTAATACTTCCATCAGACCTGATTTCAAGCCACTAATGGGAAGCCACTTAAATCAGTGTTATGAAGAATTGTTCACAATCAGCTCTCTCATGCTGGTGTGAACATCTCCTGCACACCACTGATTCCTTCTAACAACACATATCAAGATGCTCTCAGAGTTTATCTGAACAGTACAGTTATTGGATATTTTGTATAAGTGTGTGCTAAGCTCCAAGATAAATTAAACAGCCACATGAAATTTGGGGAAATATGAAGAAATTAAGAGGAATACTCAATATAAAGAAAGAAAAAACTAAAATAAATGTATATGGGCCTTGGATAAAACATCAAGACTGTAAGTGAACCTGTTGTTTGATTTGTGACCAGAGTCCCCAGATGTTTTGGCCTGATTAAGTTACATTCTGACCAGGAAGCTTGATCTCATTTCAAGCCATATGTCAGGCAGACATATAAATGGAAACTGGCATATATAAAGACTGTCTGTCTTGATGTGAAATGGAGGATAATATAATATGAACGAAGATGCAGGCAGCTGGAACCACTTAAAACACCTAAAATTATAAGTGCTGGAACTTTTCTTAGTTCATGCTCTGTGTGAGGTGATTTGGACAGTGCTATCTCTATTTTAATTACCATCACTTTTGATAACATATAATTCAATCTCAGTTCAATCTACAAAGGGCTGTTATAGTTTTTGCCCTAAACATATATCTCTTATCTTTGAATATTAAAAAAAAATTATATGCCAAACCAAGTCTATCTAAATTCCCTTTACGAGTCGAGGAAAGTATGCATTATTTAGAAATAAAGAGAAACTAAAAGGTTCACTATAAATAAACATGTAAATATATCAAAGAGTAAAAAGCAGTGTTTTTTATAAGGCAATGTAGAAGATGTACAAAAGTTAATAATGGCAATGTCACATCTTTGTGCAACTCGTGCTTTTGAATAGAAATTATCCAGCAGTCATAAAATCAAACCTTTACAAAGGTACTCAATTTTAATCAAATTTAAATCACACTTTACAAGAATACTTGTATATTTCCATGAAAGATTTTCCAGAGACATGCAAACTAATATCTACAAATTAATGTTGCATGGGTTCTTGATCTCTCTGTCACAAGATTGTAAAAGCTTGGTTTCATAACCAATAAGGGATTATGCAGTGGATGAATTTAATCTGAGAACTACAAGAGAGAACACAGTCTTTTTTGAGTATATCTTTACCTCTAATAATTTCAAATTTCCTGAAAGAGCTATATTTTCTTGGTATATTTTCAAATACTAGGAGACCTCCAAAGTGAGTATACTGGGGACTTTTAGGAAAAAGAAAAAGAGAAGGGGAAATCCGAAACACATGCAACAAAGGGAATTGTGAATGAAAGCAGAGTGTGACCTTGTGCCTTGGCTCTAATGCCCACAAAGGCTGCATTTTGAGTAGCATTCTTCAGGGTATGGCAAGTGCTCCATTTAAAATAGAACAGGTCTAAATCACTGGCACATAAAGTTTCTTCTATAAGTGAATTTTCTGGTCACTAAGCAGGCGACCTCTAAGACGAGTCTAAGCAGGTTGCTTTCTTCAATATGCAGCACACATTGGAAATGTGAGATGTGAGGAAGGCAAAGTTAGGGTTTGTTTACTCATGTGAAAAAAAGTAGAATTCACAACAGAATTGATTCTTATTTATTATCTGTTCTCTCCATTGATCATGTTTCAAATGCAGAAGCCTACAATTTTGTTCCTAAAATCTCCTTCTCTAATATTTCTCTTCCTCTGTTGTAGAGTTCCCTGTGTTTCTTTTCTTCTCTCAAATAGCCTTTTTTTTTTAACATCTCAAATAGTCTTCATGCAAGTGTACACTAGTTCTGTCTGCTGGTTGTCTAACCCCTAAGGTTTTACAGAATTTTATATTTTCAGAGATCTTTAAGAAAAACAATTAATCAATTAATTGGTTTAATAACTATAAGCCAAATTCATGCCTGGGACTTTCTGAAACAATTCAAAAAGAGAAGCATAACCTATAAGAGTCATCCTAGACTTTAGAGTCTGGAAAGGAAGGCTGGTATTAATCAAATAGCTATTCAAGTAAATGTAACATTGCAAAGGTAGCTAGCTAGTGCCATGGAAGAGATACTTGGCACCACGTGAGCATCTATTAAGGTACTGAAGTATTCAAGGAGGACAAGAAATTTTTCTCTTTGGGAATGCTGACTGGAGTTGGGTATGGATATGAAGACATTAATTTGAAGAAGAAGGGGGGTAAGACATACAGAAGTAATCATAAGCCCAGAGTTTCTATAGTTGGAGGGACCTGGAGTGAAAAGAAAGATGAGACTTGAGAAATGAGTAAATGTAAACTCTTGCAAAGATATTTGAGTAATGTTTAAAGAAAGATTTTTGTCCTAAAATTAAATGGGAAGTCACTGAAGTCTTTTAAGCAGTAGATACTATATAATCATACTTGTGTTTCGGAAAGATTTCTCTAGCTGCAGTGCAGATGAAAAAAAAAAAAAAGACAGGCAGTAACTGATACCACTGACCACTTAGAAAACTGTGGAGTAGTCTCAGAAAAAGATGATGGGAGGTTAACTAACACTGGGTTATGGAGATGGAGAGGCATATATGGATTTGAAAAATTTCTTCCTTGTGTAACCATGGTATTGGCATTTTATTGATGTGTAGCTTAAATTCACCTTTTTATATGATTTTAATATATGGGTAATATTCGTGTATTTTTTGTATGCATAATCTATATTCCAAACTAGATTATACATAACAAAGTCAAGGACAAAACATTTCATTTCATGATTTATAAGTAAAGAGGGAGTCACAGAGCTCCATGTGTCACTAGATAAGTCCATTCTTGCAATATCCACGTCAATACCAACCCAATTTGCCTAAATAGATCCTCATTGCTAGACCTGTTCATATGCTAATCTTTTACCAACAGTCACCTCTTTCCAGCTCCCCCAATTTTTCCACTGTGCTCTCTGGATCTCACAGTCTGTGATGTCCTCTTTCTTCCTTCAGATAATTGTTCTTTCCTTCTGTCTAAAATCCATAATGTTTGAAGATCATAGTCTCAAATTTTACTCAATATTAATTTTATTATAATCCTTGAATATTCAATACTGTATAAAATGACTTTTCAATAATCTGTCCTCTTAGAAACTTAACTTCCTCTCTCTAGTTTTATGCTTTATCTTCCCAGTCCCTGGTGGTAACTTAGGCTTCTCCCTTGCAACTAAAAGCAAGTCCCTCCAAAATATAATCTCTAAGGACACCGTTAGAAACTCTCTGGCACACTCCCTTTCTTATTCCTCTCCATACCCACACCACTTGCAATTTTCATCGATTGATTTTGTCAGCTTTCCAGGGTTCCACAGTCCCATAATATCCTCATATCTCTCCTTATCTAGCCTACATGAATTGTTATATCATCAGTTCTTTGCAAACACCCTTATTCCTTTTTATCTCAGTTATTCTGGCCTGGCAAAACACCAGTCTGGTTAAATTCGAATTTCTGTCTATTTTACAACTTCTTCAGGATAGCCTAACACAGCTGGGGAAAAATGCACAACCTTGATAATTGCTCTTACTTTATTTTTATGACCACCAACATCAAATAGACACCTAGTACTATCCATCAATTCTGTAATATTTACTGAACAATTTTCTCCGCTTAAAATTTGGTACTCCCACTTCTTCATTCACAAGTAATAAAGGTGCATCTAATTTTCAATGAGAGGATAGAAATAATTAGAAGAGGGTTTCCACCAAATCTCTCCACAAGTTACATCAATGCCTTTGTATCTTTAAACATACACTCTGATATTCTTTTTCTTAGAAAGGATGACTCTCTGTGTTCCACTTTTGCACAAATCCCATCCCCCCTTTCCTACTCAAGGGCATCCCAAGGGCGATTTTCTCACTAGTGTTGATCTTTTACTGGATTATTTCCATCAGCATATGAGCAGTATTTAATATCTCACTTCTTTAGGAAAAACCTTACTTTTCCCATTATCCTTCTCCAGCTAGTGCTTCAGCTCTGTACTACTCTTTATAATAAATTTCTTTATAATTATTTTCCAAGCCAATTACAACCAATTTCACTTCTCTCATTCTCTCTTAATGTTGAATGATTCAAGATTTTGTCTTACCACACTACAAAATGTTCTTATCAAGCTCAACATCATCTGTCACAATAGCAAATCCACTGAACAAAAATTAATGGTTGCCTCATTGATCATCCCTTTCCAAACTCTCAACTGCCTTCATGAAAAATCAACTTAGATATTTCATGTGCATCTACCAAGAGAATCTGCCAACCTTCCAATTTTCAACACCTTATTAAAAGTCTGCTTAATTTCTCCCATTGTACATAAAACACTTCAGAGTCATTTACTCTTTCCCTCAATTCCTTGTATTCATTTTTACAAAAATAAATTTACTTAGGTCTTCCTGTATGTATTGTGAGGTATACAGGGAGTATCATAGAATATTTATTCATCATGTGGCTTATAATATTATAAACTCTACCTATAAATTTCTAGGCTTTACAAGGAGATTTGCCACCTACATTAACCATACCTAAATATCTGATTTTTTAATTTTAAAGGTACATTTAATTCTTTAATATCTCTCTATATATCCTAATATTATAAAAAGCTTTATATAGCTTAAAACTGCTATATATGTCATAGCAGTTAAGAGCACAGAATTTTTAAAAGATATATTGGCACGTCACAAACTTACAGGAAAGTGCACAGATTATAATGTGAAGCCAAATGTATTATCAAAAGTAAAAATACCCATATAACCATTACCCTGGTCAAGAAATAGAAAAATTACCTGCACCCTAGGAGCTCTCTCATGTCTCTCCCAATAATAGTAACCTCTCTTTTCTCAACTCTTTTTACTTCTAGCATTATAGTTCAATTTCTTTTGTTTTAAAACTTTATATAACACAATCATGCAGTAAATATTTATGCCATCACTTCCAGCTATTGGCATAATAATACAGCATAACAAATTGCTCCAAGCCCATGGCTTAAAACAGCAATCATTTAATCTCACATACACATCTATGGATTGGCTGAGGGTTAGCTGATAGACTATGGGTTTGACTATGTGGCTTTTCTTAAATATATGTATCTGGCTGATTTTGGTTTCTCACTGCATGTTGGACTCATATATGCCAATGTGAGTTCGTTCTTGTCTAAGCTGAAGGAGCAGCAACTACATATGAGACATTTATTACATAGCAATGGCAGAATTTCAAGAGGGCAAGCCCTAGTAGATAAGCACATTTCGAGCTTTGCCTTGTGTCATGTTTCTAATAGTCCTTTGGTCAAATCATGTCACACGGCCAAGAGCAAACCTTGAGGGGTAGTAAAGTACACTTTGTAGTGAGAGGAACCACAAAGTTATGTGACAACAGGCACAGATACAGGGATGGGTAAAGAATTGAAGTCAGTAATTCAATACATAAAATTTGTCCTTTTCATCACAATTACTCTTGCCTCTCCCCACCATTAAAATATACTTGCTCTATCATGGCCAACAAAAATCTAATTGAACCATGTCTTCAAGCTTTAAGTTCTAGATTTCATAAGAATATAAGATACAGATACCTATGAACTAAAAGAAAGTTATCCACCTCCAAGCACAAACATGTGACACGATGGAAAGAGACGGAATTGCTACAATAAACTTTCCCATTCAAAAGGGAGAAGGATGGAAGCCACATAGTAATTGGTGCTCCAAAACAATTTAGAAAACAAACTTGAAAACTTGAAAATTTGCCAAGTACTCTAAATTAAACTCCAGTTCTGCTCTCTGGGAAAAGCTGCACAGTCAAGTTTTCTCCAATAACTATTAGATTCTGTAATCAAGGTTGTCTTTTCTTTTCTATCATTTTCCTTGGTCCTTCCTAAAAGGGACACTAGATAATGTGATGGGTTTTCTGGATATGAAGCTTTCTTAGCCTGCTTCTTTTCTGTACAAAGTTGTTGGCCCAGAAGTCGTTTTATATCCAGAATAGTCTTGGTCTCCTTTATTACAGAGAGTGTTTTTTGGCTTTTGTTTTGTTTTTCAACACAGTTTTAAACTTCATGGGTTTTCAAAGTATTTAATCTCATGTAACACCATGTTCCAATAATCACAGCCAGTTTCTTTTACAGAAACACTTGTCCCTCTGGACTCAAAAACAGTTACTTTGGGTGCATTAGGTAACTGAACATCTGATTCTGTTGTCTGTTGCTTCTCTCGATATTTTTAATCACATCAATTTGATTCCATGTGCACTCTAAGATTTCTCATTAAATGCCAAACAAAGTAAAAAATTGGGGGATTAATTTAAATCCATTCTGATATTTTTTTCTTTCAGTGGGGGCACTAGCAATACCAGATCTATTTATCCATTTTCCATTAAGATAATTTGAAGCTGAGTCTCAGGGCCTCTGATAGCCAATTTATTTCCAGTGGTCATTACTTTTAAAATACTATTTCTCCTTGGTCCCAATCAAGCATGGTAACCAGGGATCCTCCCCTGTTCTTTAGACTCTGATGTCCAAGTATTATTTCCTATCTGCCATATCAGTCAGCAAGAGTTCTGCTCAGCTGCTCAGCTTATTAATTACCTCTTGCTCAATCAGAATAGTTTAAAACAGAAATCTGTTGAGTAAAAGGGGCCTCAAAATCTAGACTCACAATTTTAAGTTTATTTCTTTTGTAAGACTTTGGTCCAATAAATCTTTATCTTATTATTAGCTCTCCAATGCCTTCCAACAAATCTTTTTTTTTTTCTTTCTATCTAATCCAAGTTTTCTAGTCATTGCCTGTGGGAGATTTTGCCCATTACTAGAAGGAAATCAACTATATTAATCTTAATAGTTGTATAACCATAAGTAAATAGTTAACTTTTAGAGTACTGAGCTAGCTCATATTTAAAATATCAATACACATATTCCATGGTCTTTATCAGAATCATAATAGGTAATGCTTTAAGTACTAAGCCACAGATTTTATGCTTGCCACAATATAACGGTCAAATAAAAGTTAGTAATGATTATTCTTTTTTTTTTTTTTTTTTTTTTTGGTGCTGTGCAGCGTTCTCTGACCAGGGATCAAACCCGTGCCCCCTGCATTGGGAGCGTGGAGTCTTAACTACTGGACCACCAAGGAAGTCCCAGTAATCATTACTATTAGTATTAATTTTACTTAATATGCCAGATTCTTTTCCAAACTCTGCATTATATATCTTTTCGAACTTTCAATTTATTTTTTTAAAGTGTATGGTGCACATGGGAAAATGCATTCCCAAAACTGAAATTCTCATATCATCTTATTAATATCATATCATCTTATTTGATCTAGGAATATAAGATAAAGTAGTAAAATATAAATCCACGTTGGTGGGTTTGAACAACAGGATGGATGGAGTAGCCATTGAGATTGGGAAAATTGTAGTTAAAAGAGGTGTGGTGCCGAAGTCCAAGATATTCCCCAGTGATCTCTGACTCTTGATATTCATGTGGTATGTAAACTTCTCCCACATCAGAAGGGCTGGCTTGTGTAACTAATAGGATATTGTGGAAATGACACTGTGTTACTTCCAAGGCTACTTCATAAAAGACATATGGGCATCTGCTTGTTCTCTCTGGAAACACACCACAGGAAACTAAATGTCATGCCATAAGGGCACACACGAAGCCCTATGGAGAAGCATAAACTGGCAGGAACTAAGCCGTACAGTAAGACATAACCTGCAAGCCATGTCAGTAAGCCTTCTTAGAAATGAGTCTTCAGCTCTAGTCAGATGAATGTAGCCCCAAGTGAGATCTTGACTGCAAACTCATGAGAAAACCTGTACTGGAAACAGTAGGCTGAGCCATTCCTATGTGAGACAATAAATGTTTATTGCTTTAAGCTACTAAGTTTTGGGGTAATTTCTTTTGCATCAATAAATGACTAAAATATCAGGTTTTAGGGGAAAAAAAAAAAGAGTTTGGCTTTGGACAATGCAGCAGATGTGTGTGGCCCAGCTCTGCTTGGCCCAATTTATTTCAATGAAGCTGTAGTGAACAGTTTCATTGACTGCCAGTGTCCCATCCAAGAATGTACCAGAGCATCTCTCTGATTTTCTTCCTCAGTGTTTTTCCTGATGCTTGACAAGTCTACTTCACCAGATGTAGGCGCAACTCTGCTTCACACCATGTTTTCAAAGGTACAGAAATTAAACATATTATATTTGAAGTGCACACACACATATATATATACACACACATATATGTTGAAATGTTGATAGGCAGTTGGATAATGTCTGGAATTCAAGAGGGTGGTCTGAGCTAAAGACATACATCTGACAGTTGTCAGAAAACATATCAAGCCATAAATCTGAATGATCTCCCAAAGGAATAAATACAGGTAGTAAAGACCAAAGTACAAGAACTGAGCTATGAGGCACTCCAACAATATAGAATATTCCATTTTTGCTTCTAAATAAAATAGAAACTCTGATACACTTGCTTATTCTGTATTGTCAATTTTTTTTTCATTTTACTACTGTATAAAATATATATGCATGTGTATTGGTCAGGATTCTCCAGAAAAACAGAACTCACAGGATATGTATGTGTGTGTATGTGTATGTGTGTGTGTGTGTGTGTGTGTGTGTGTGTGTGTGTTTAAAATAAATAAATTAAATATGGATAATTCCCTTCCAGCACAGGGCAAATTCAAAATCTCCCATAGGGAATGACTAGAAAATTTGGAATGAATAGAAAAAAAAATCTGTTTGAAGGCATTGGAAAGTTAATGATAAAACATTATTGGGTCAAGGTCTGGAGAAGAGAGAAACACAGAAATGTGAACCTGTATTTTGGGATCACTTTTATTCTACAGATGGCTGAATGGGACTCTTTTTTCTTCCACTGTGAGAACTGAGAATTCCAGTTATCACCACCATCAGCACATTTATTCATTTGATTATTTCTGTATTTCATTGAAATTGGTTTCAGAATTGCTTCTCCACTTACTACTACCATAAGCATATCACTAAAAAAATGTCAGGATTTCTTGGCATTTTGTTCCTTAATCCCCACAGCTCAGCAATCCCAGACTCAGGATATTCAATCAAATAGTATATACGTGTTCCTAAGTTATCTAAGTGTTTTCTTTTCTGCATATTTTCCTTCCTCCCTTTCTCCCTCCCTGTCCTTCCTTCCCTCCTTCCCTCCCTTTCTTCTTTTCCTTCAGTGTGGTTAGTGTATTAATTTGAAATATATTTAGGTTCATTTCTTTCAGTTTGCTTTTAGTCTGACTTTTTTTTCTCTTCCCTCAGTCTTACTGATTTATTTTATAGGCACAATATCAACATGTTTTTAAAAGTAAAAGTTGCATAAAAAGGTATACTTTGAGAAATACCTGATGGCTCCCCTTTGTGTCCCTTTACCCCATACCTACCCCATTCCTTGTATGTATAAATTTCATTGCTTTATGATTTGTCCTTCTCATGTATCTTCTTGTAATGATAACCAGATATATGTCCATTTTTCTTATTTTCACTTCTTTCTTACAGAAAACATACCATGTATGTTATTTTCCACTTTGGGTTTTTATTTTGTTTTGTTCACTAAATAACATCACCTGAAAATCACTCCAACTCAGTTTCATATAGCTTTTTCTCATGATTTTTATAAAGCTGTATTAAAATATACTTCAATCACTAAAATGCATCTCTTTTATATCATTTCCATTGGATATACAATAGTCACTTCAAATGTTCAAACTTAATGTCTGCATTTGAAATGATCTTTTTGTTCCACAAAACTCCCAAGGACAAATTCAATTTTTACATGTTATCTTTGTAAATCTTTAGACTATCAGATAATTACTCTTTTTCTCCACTGTTCTACTTACTCACCACCAACATTATTCTTTGAAATATTTTTATTTTTGGAATACTTTCTTCATCTTATTGCTACTATCCCAGTCCTCAACATTTCCATCTTCAATTATCTTCCTTAATATCTCATTGTTTTGGGGATTCCCCCTCCATTTTAGTCTAATTTACATTTGCTTGCCAAACTAAGATTTTTAGAATATGCTTTCCTAAATTCATTGTGGTCACAACCTACAATAACTCTCCACTATTTATTTCAATATGCTAAAATACCATTCCCTGGATGCGAACATCTTTCTATTTGGGCTTTTCCTTAATTATGCTTATTATTGTCCATAATTTCTCATACCTTATGATCACATATTATGTGTTTGCTTGGCCTAATTTTGATTAAACTATTCCTATAAACTGGAATGCTCTCATCTGATGATCTAAATGGATCATATTTCATGATTCTCCTGTAACTGCTTTTGATCACGTTCCTTTGAAGCTCAGTTACATTCCTCATAATCCCTAAGGTATCACGTAATTGCATAAAAATATTATGTTCATCTTTATAAGTTTATGAGATGGATTATGTGAAATATTGCTTTTCATATAATTCACAAAAACAGCAGTTATTAACATTTATTAAATATTTCCTGAATATTTAAAAATATATTTTGAAAGTACTATCAGTCATATTTCATTATAAAATTTTAAATGTATATTATTTATACATTTTCTTTATATTATTTTTGTTAATATGATATGATTGATATTAAAGTCATTTTGCCTATTTCCAAGCAACTTTGGAATTTAAGATTCTATTTTACAAATTGCACTGAATTAATAATTACTATTATTAATATGAAAATAATTATTTTGCAAGACATGGAGTTTTTCATCTTTATTCAGTGAAGAGTATGTTATACAACTAAGAAATAAAGATCAACATAGCCATAAAATGGACCATTCTATTTTAGTTCTTAAAATAGCTGATAGCCCTGCTATGCCTATTTTAAAGTATTTACCTATTTCAGCTTGGTGTCTTCATTATGCTCAGAAACACCCTTCTCTGGACTGCTTTTAAAGTGTTTATGTTAACTATTGAACCAGCAGGGACTCAAATCTTCATCATTAATTTTTTTGGTTGTTCAGCTCTCTATATGCTCTTCTTCAGTAAACACAAACAATGTTTCTGTTTGAATTAAGTTTCTTTAGCTTCACTAATGGTTATCATTATGTAATAATGTTATTATTATGAAAAACCATCAGTTTCGAGTTAAGCAAGAGACAAAAAATAAATGCCATTTATTCTATTGTATAGTGCATTTTTAATATCTTGGGTTTTATTCCCCCACTAGTATCATCAATAATAGACTTGGGATTACTGACAAGTGTATGCAACCTTTGCTGCAACCTAAGCATCTAAGGATGCATAAAATAAAAGCCAAATAAGATTGATCAAGATGAGAAATTATACTGGAGTTCAGTGTGCTTTGAGGTCACCAGTAAGGAATTACAGAGGATAGGACAAACTTAAGCTGAATTTTGAAGGAAGGGTAATATTTAAGTAACTAAGGAGGAATAAGTATGACATTTCCAGCGAGCTAAATGACAGAGTAGGTCACTTTACGAAGACCACAGGAGAAAAGTTTAGAGAGTCCGAGGAACAGCCTTTTATCCATGAATGCCAAGTGCAGGAGTCTGGATCCCTGATGCAAGCTTTCAAAATCTTCCAGATGCTTAGTAGGCATACTAATTATTTGAAATTACTATGTGATTTATGATGAATTTTAGTGGCAATAAACCAGTTTAGAATTAGTTGAAATAGCTGTGAAATGCAGAATTCCTGAATTAGGGTATATGCTAAATTCTCATTACAATTGCACATTCAGACTCCATCTTTAGCTTTTGCATTTACCGTAAAAGTACAATCTTGCTGCATTTGTAAAAGAGTATTAATCAAAACAGCTTTTCCTTTCAGTGCAGTTATTTGTATCAGATGAACACTAAGACCTTAGTTCTATTACTTTAAAAAGGTCTTGACCACCTGATAAAATCCATTACAGAAAATTCCACTTGTACTAGATACCATGTTGCCTCTTCAAAATAGGTAAAGTGCAATAAATCTAAAATTCTCACTATAGTAATTACAACTTCAGAGAAATTCTCAGATTGGATACAGTGACAAAGTAATTTCTTACCATTTCTGGACTTTGAACAAAGGACAAAAAGTTAATTGACTAAAATGATAGTTTACTGTTGAAATAAAAGCACATTAACCAGTAAAGTCAGTCTATCTCACTGAAAATAAATGATTTTACCTCTGTATTTGCACTGTAGAAATCTCTTATGGGAAAGAAACAACATTAAACCATAAATTGTGAGGTTTAACAAAATCTGTTAATAACGGTTAAATAAATTCACTTTCATGGCATCCACCCAAATATTGCAGGCACACGAACATGTGTTACTAGCTTAGAACTGTGGGGACATCATTAGAAGAATATACTTGTGTCTTTTTTTTTACTAAAATGCTCTAATCAGGGGAGCACAATGTATCATAAGCAGTAAGGGGAAAGTGTTGAGAAAACAAGTCAATTATTGTTACTAGAGTCGCCACCAGACTCCTGCTCAAAATCCACCAACTGCTCCCTTGAACAGGAACTAACATATGTCTCTAAGTCACAGTGTCTAGACACAAAGAAAGGAAGCTATGAGAAAAACTGAAACTGAATAGAACCAGCTGAAACCAAGATGGCAATAAATCTGACCTCCAACAGTTCCCCGTCTCATTCTACACTGATTCTACTACATTAAGCACTCCATGGCACACCTCGTGTGGCCATGACCAGAAGTCACAGACCAAAGAAGAATAGAAAAGGGGTGGCACACCATATTTCCATGAAAGCCATGTCTCTTTCCCGGAAAACTAAAGCATGTGCCTCCCCATCATTAGTCCCATTCCACTCCTCATCGTCCTTGCTCCTTAAAAGCAAATCTCTCTCACCATTAAGGCAAAAAGTTGATTTGTGAACTAAGTTCCTGCTGCTCTGTTCTTTGGCCACTGAATAAAGCTTGTGCTCCTTCAATGTCAGCTTCTGTTTCATTTTTGGGTATGTGAACTCAAATAGAAAAAGAACCTTCCCCACCAAGGCAGGGGCCCTCGGCTGAGCTACGGCCCAAGTGGGGGTCCATATAATTTAATTTGGTAACATAATGTTTGCAACATATGAAGGACTATGGAAATATATAGGAGGTGTTTCAGACTATATATTTTAGCATATTTCTTTCAATAAGGAGTGGTTTTACTTAAAAGTGTATTTCAATCTACTTACTGCATATTGGCAGGTGAAAGGATCACTCCATTATAAACTCCGTGTAGCTTTAATTTTTTTTTTTTTTTTTTTTTTTTTTGCGGTACGCGGGCCTCTCACTGTTGTGGCCTCTCCCGTTGCGGAGCACAGGCTCCGGACGCGCAGGCTCAGCGGCCATGGCTCACGGGCCCAGCGGCTCCGCGGCATGTGGGATCTTCCCGGACCGGGGCACGAACCCGTGTCCCCTGCGTCAGCAGGCGGACTCTCAACCACTTCGCCACCAGGGAAGCCCTGTGTAGTTTTAATTTAAAAAAACAATTATCTACACTACTGCCCTTTTCCTAATCAATATTTAGCCCACATTACAAGACTGTTGTTGACATATGTTTTAATGTAAATATTGCATTTAAATTGTCTGAAAGTTATGGTTAACTCAAAGAAGTATATGGTTAAAAAATAATTGTTTACCAAAAACGTTGGGTCAGTCCATTATTACTGTCACTTCTAGCCCTTATCAAGCACCCAGTACCTTGTAAAGTGCTAAACCTATGTAAGTTATGGTTATATCTAGCTCCCCAGAGCTACAAAACAAGTTGAATAAATGTAAATAATAGAATCACAAACTTCTCTGGTTTAAGAGACAAGCAAAAGTTGGCTGCCTATAAATATAGAATATTTACTGTAGAAACAAATTAAGAAATACTGTGTTGAAAGCAAAACTAGAACTTTTCAGCAACTGTTGAGTAAGGTTTGAGTAATTCTTGGGTTAGAAAAGAAAAAAACGTAAGCAAAATAGGAATGCTGTAACTTTTTAAGAATAGCTTTCCATCTCCGTTGAACTAAATCAGGGTATGAAAAACTAGTTCATTCTCTATTTAACTGGTGAGGCAATTGAGACCACCAGAGGATATTTGAACTTCCAGTCTTTAGTACCACACACAAGAACCTTGGAAATCACCACTATGTTCTAACAAGTAAACACCAAACAAACAAACAAGTCAACAACTCTCTTAGATCCTTTAGAGAAGTAAAGTCACAGGGCAAACCCCTGCCCCCCCGAGATGGAGTGAATACAGAAAAATCACAACTTACCAGAGCAGAGACTCTGGAGCTGAACCCTTGGCAGGAACCGCTGTTGAAGCAGGGAAACCTGAACCGCAACTGAATTGAAGGAGGTTCCAGGCAGACAAGTCTGAGGGTTAAAGACTCCTGGGGACCCAGTTATAGTGGGTCCCCTCCACGTATTTGTAACTTTTACCTCCAGGAGCTCGACGAGGTCCTCACAATGAGTATCAGAGAAAAATCTCCCGTTTCTGGCAGGCAGAGGAGAAAAAGAGCCATTTTGAAATGTGGCGTAGCACTCTGCTCTTAACAAGGGCTGCCCTCAGGAGAAACCAGTTTTAACTAGAGCCTAATCTAATGGAGTTTTATCAGAGCCAGCTGACCTGGAGGAAGGGAAATAGCCAACTTCAGCTGGATCTAGCCATCCAATCCCTCCTAAGGGCCTTGAGGATATCTCAGTAGAAACCTCCCAAACTGAAAGCAATCAGAAAATAAGACTGAAAAAACAGAGTAGAATGTCTAGGAACTGTGGGACAACTATAAAAGGTGTAACATAAGTGTTATAGAAACACCAGAAGGAGACTATTTGAGCTTAGTTAAGGGTACAACCGCTAGAATTTAGGTCTCTTAACACCAGCTCTGTTTTTCTTAATTCTACCACATGCACATGCTTCCCAATTAACTAGTTGCCTCAAATTGCTGGCTATTCATAAACTCCTCCTGGAATATTTCTTTGCAAATGCCTTTGTCCTTCAATTTACTAATATATACCCATCCACAACCAAAAGAACATCACACTGATTAAACTTTGCAGAGTACCAAATAAATGAGAGTTAACAGGTTAACAACAAAATATTTTATTTATTTTCTAAAGCATGAAAGTGGAAATTAATCTATGTGTTCAATTAGTTGCATAAGAGGAGAAAGCAACCAAAATGAACAAAAAGAAGAATCTGCCTAACATATTCAGGATTTCCTTGCTAACATCCCACTGGAAATTGAAATAGCTTATTTCCTCTTCTTAGAGATTAAAAGAAAAAAAAAAGTCTGTTACTTGTACTTCCTGGAAAGTAATATTTACTTCATTGCAAAGTAGTTCAGTCATTCCCAGATGTGAATTTTGATTGTGTCACCATTATAATGGCAATGAAAAGAAAACAAAACCTGCCAAAGTTAAGTTATAGAATAGCTGCTGATTACCATTGTATCCAGAAAGACAGCATAAAATGTTCACATCACTTTTGGAATGGATTAATTACTCAAAAAATATTTTATCTGAACTTTGGGAAACATGTTATATGTTAGAGAAACATATTATGTGGTTCGAGAAAGGGAATAGTAGTGAGTAATGTTTCTTATTTCCAAAGTATTGCTTATTCTTGTGTTCCTGAAGGTAGTTTTATTTTCCATAAGATTACACGACCTTGCAAAAAGCACAGTTTTCTGAAAGGGCCATGAACTTTGGAAGTCACCTTCTAAGACATGTTGTTTCTTAACATATTTCTTTTAAGGTCATGCCTGCCTAAATATTTGTAAAAATACCTCTCATATCACTGCCTTCTCAAGTCTCCTCTAAGCAGAGCTGTCTTAGGAGAGAACAAAATGTCTTCCTAGTCATAAGACTTCATGGTTCTTGGGTAAGTGGCAATCTTGGAGTCAATGAGTATCTCGACTACTGTCCATGATTTTCCTACCCAATGCATGTTATTTTAGTTCATGAGGAAATGTTTTACCTCCAATGGGAAGGATATTTAATGAACCCATTCTTGTTACCATCCCACAATAATAATTACTACTTTTTCCTGAGAGCCTTGTACTAGGCCTCTTCTACGTACTGTGTGCTGGCTTTATGACAGTCCCACTAGATAGACAGATATCATTAAATCCACTTGTAGTTAAGGAAATTCAGACTTGAAGATATTAACTAACTTGATCAATCACAGGCCTGAGAATTTTACTAATGTCCTTAGGACAGGATTAAAGAAAAGCACTTCTAAATAGGATCAGAATTAGCTCCTTATGAAAAGACATACAATGAAAAGGTATATAATGACTTTTTTCCCCCATGGCACTTGATTTACTCTTTCTGGTTAAGGCATTGGAAACTTAAAAAAAAAATAATGCATAGGTAGGGAGAAACCATTAACCATTGAGCTTAAATATATATTTTTAGATCTCCCAAGAGAAAGTCAGAGTCTGAGAGAAATAGGAGATAGATGGATCTTTTGTGGAACAAATAAAGAGAATCTTGACAGTTCTGGAGCAGCGTGTTTCTGTCCAAGGTGCCCTGGTGATGTCCCAGAGGTACCTGGGGACAGGGGAGCAGATAAATAAACAAGTGGGATTATGGGCTAGCTTTTCCACATTTACTTTATTTGGAAAGTCTTACTGAATATTTTGAGGAAAGATTTAGTCAGGTAAAAATAATTTGAAAACCATAAATTTAGGAACTGAGATGTGGAGAGAATGTGAATCATCAGGCAATCAGTGGACTCAGGAAGAAACCACAATGATGGGGAAGGGGAATAATTTGCTTGCATCAAAATTTTCCTGGACTTAGGCTGATAGGAAACCCATTACCCTGTCAGAGGAGGGAAGCAATACCAAAACTAAGAGTGTAGAGTGACAGTTCTGCCATTGCTGCTCACACCCCTCTTTGCAATGTTTTCTTCACTGCCTGTATTCATAGTTTGAACTTTCCATCCACTAATTTGCTGGTTAGCATAGAGGCAAAATCTTTAATGCTTTCATCAAAACAAAACTGGGTTACAATCTCTGATCTAGGGCCACAAAGCTCTGTTGTACTTTGTATGTATTGTACAAAGATCTTGACCAAGGAGACAATTAGGAGGTAAAATCCAGTTGGCACTCAGATCACCAAGCCTTACTCCCTGGCTCAGGAATGAGTCTGCATGGAGGAAGAGGTACCCTTTTCTCACTTACACAAGGGCATATCATATGGGCTAGTGACAACCCTGCCCGGTGCAACAGTCCCCCTCACACATAGTAATGTAACATCCTGTAAATTTAGATTATTATTCCTTGTCATGTAATAGCATAAGCATAATTATTTGTTATTATATCTTTTACATCTTAGTACTGTCCCTGACACATAATATACACTCCCTAATTAATTTTGGCTTGTTATTGAATGAATCTTCCATGTGGTGAATTTAATTCACATCATTCTCAATACAGAACTTTAAAAACTGTGTGTGTGCTTATGGACTTTAGGATTTTTTTATGTTAAACACAACAAGATATTTGATGCACTATATGAATTAGATTAATCATATAAAGTATATTTAATTCACGCTGAATTCCAGCATCAAATTCGGTTGTTTTCTATTATGTATTGCTTCTCTGAATTCCTTTTTTTAAAAAAATTTATTTATTTTTATTTTTGGCTGTGTTGGGTATTCGTCGCTGTGTGCGGTCTTTCTCTAGTCGCGGGCTTCTCATCACAGTGGCTTCTCTTGTTGTGGAGCATGGGCACTAGGGTGCACAGGCTTCAGTAGTTGTGGCATGTGGGCTCAGAAGTTGTGGCTCATGGGCTCTAAAGCACAGGCTCAGTAGTTGTTGCACACGGGCCTAGGTGCTCCGTGGCATGTGGGATCTTCCCGGACCAGGGCTCGAACCCACGTCCCCTGCATTGGCAGGCAGATTCTGAACCAATGCACCACCAGCGAAGTCCACTTCTCTGAATTCTTTAAACACTGTGATGCTCTCCAATGGCATAGATAGTAAAGACATAAAAGCCATAGGAATGTGTTTTAGTCAAATCATGTGTTTGACTAAGAGACACTGGACTGGAGAGGGAAGAGGAAGTTTCTGCTATGTGGTAGATTCCATGTCCACTTGAAATCAATTTATTTCACTTTAAACTTATAACCACTCTTTTTTTTTTTTTTTTTTTTGCAATACGCGGGCCTCTCACTGTTGTGGCCTCTCCCGTTGCAGAGCACAGGCTTACTCTCAAGCACTGCGCCACCAGGGAAGCCCTACAACCACTCTTTGATTTAGGTATTTCATTCTAAAAATGAGGTAACTGAGTATGAGAGAATTTAAATGACTTAGTAAAAGTCACTTATAAGTGCCAGAATTGGAAAGTCCAATGTTCATATGAGAGAGTAATTTTTCCAGTTGATATTTTACTTACACTGATGATGCCTTCACAATGATGAAGTATTTTGTTTACTTGGGAATTTCATATAATTATCTCAATACTTTCCCACACAATAAAAAATGACCAATTTGAGTGATGGTATTTTTCCTCAATTATATGATTTTTTTTTTCATTTTGCTGAATGCATTGACATCGTTGTGCGTGGTCCAGAGCCAATCTCTAATTTCCCATTGAATCTGGGTACATGAAGTAAAATACCAGGACACATTTGAATATAGACCACAAAGAATTTTATACATCTTTGTGTATTTTTATTATTGGTCCCCACAAAGAATTTTATACATCTTTTAATAAAAATGATCATCTTTTCCTAGCTTTGGTCATGCAGAATACCTGAGTTTTCATTGTTTAAAAATGCTTACATCTATTGCTATTTTTCAAACTCTTTACATCTATTGCTTCAAACTCTTTACATCTATTGCTATTTTTCTTGGCTAAGTTTTTTTTGTTGTTCTACTGTTGTGATTCTCAGAATTCTTACATAGTATACAATTTTCCAAAAAATCTATTAATATTAAATCATGCCCAGAATATATATTTTAAAAAATCAAAGATATTTAAGAATGCCAAATGATAAAATAAAACAATCAGTTACATATAGATATTCTGTATGTGTTTTATAACATACACAAAGAAAGATAATAGAGAATTTAGATGTCTCTACAAAAATGTGTGTGGAAGATTGTGTGAGTGTGTGTGTATGTGTGTGTATGTTTTCTTTTTGTTTCAATAAAGTCAGAGTTAAATTGCAACTTTGCTTAGAGGTGAGAACTTTTCTTTGAAAACAATAAATAGAATGTTGACTATCTGGGCAATATTCAAATATCAAATGAGATCCTAAGCAGGTAGCTTAAGTATGAATACATCCTGACTTCATGCAGAACTGGTAAAATAAATTTAATAATTCAACTAAATATCACACTACTCCAATCGTGTCATGTTTTTCAAACTTAATTAAGCTAGTTCTGCAATTATACACACTATATGAAATAATCTTAGTCATTCATTTCAATGGTATTTAGCATGTTTGTGGAAAAAAAAGGGTACCATGTTTTACTATTATTCTTCAAAAGATGACTATTTGTAGGCATAGATATAGATATATAGACATAGATATCATATATTGTAAATAATGCTGCAATGGACATAGGGGAGCATATATGATTTCTAATTAAGTGTTTTTGTTTTCTTAGGGTAAATACCCAGAAGAGGAATTGCTGGATCGTATGGTAGTTCTATTTTTAACTTTTTGAGGAACCTCCATACTATTTTCCATAGTGGCTGTACCATTTACATTCCCACCAACAGTGCATGATGGTGCCCTTTTCTCCACATCCTTGCTGACACTTGTTATTTGTTGTCTTTTTGATGATAGCCATTTTGAGAGGTGTGAGGTGACATCTCACTGTGGTTTTGATTTGCATTTCCATGATGTTTAGTGATATCAAGCATCTTTTCATGTGTCTGTTGGCCATATGTGTGTTTTCATTGAAAAATGTCTGTTCAAGTCTTGTTCACTTTTTTAAAAAGATTGGGTTATTTGTTTATTTTAATATTGTGTTGTATGAGTCCTTTCCATATTTTGAATATTAACTCATCAGATATATCATTTGAAAATATCCTCTCCCATTCAGCAGGTTGCCTTTTCATTTTGTTGATGGTTTCCTTCACTATCTAAAATATGTTTTAGCCTGATGTAGTCCTATTTGTTTATTTTTGCTTTTGTTTCCCTTGCCTGAGGAGAGAGATCCAAAAAATATTACTAAGATTACAAGGAGTCTAGTGCCTATATTTTCTTCTAGGAGTTTTATGGTTTTGGACTAATGTTTAAGTCTTTAATCCATTTTGAGTGTACTTTTTTACATGGTGTAAGAAAGTGGTCTGTTTTCATTCTTTTACATGTAGTTGTCCAGTTTTTTCAACACCATTTATAGAAGAGGTTGTCTTTTCCCCACTGCATAGTCTTGCCTTGTTTACTGTAGATTAATTGACCATATAAGTGTGGGTTTACTTCTGGGTTCTCTATTCTGTTCCATTGGTCTATGCATCTGTTCTTGTGCTGGTATCACAAGCACAAGATTACCATAGCTTTGTAGTATATTTGAATTGATTACCATAGCTTTGTAGTGTACTTGAAACAAGGCAGCATGATAGCCCAAGTTTGTTTTTGTTTTGTTTTGTTTTCAAGATTGTTTTGGCTATTTGGGACCTTTTGTGTTTCTATATAAATTTTAAAATTATTTTTTCTAGTTCTGTGAAAAATGCCATTTATATTTCACAGGGATTTCACTGAATCTGTAGACTTCTTTGGTTAGTATGACATTTTAGCGATATTAATTCTTCCGATCGTGATCACAATATACCTTTCCATCTGTTCGTGTAATCTTTCATTTCTTTCATCAATTTCTCATAGTTTTCAGAGTACAAATCTTTCGCCTCCTTGGTTAAATTTATTCCTAGGTATTTTTTGATGCAATTGTAAATGGGATTATATTCTTAATTTCTCTTTCTGACAGATTGTTATTGGTGAATAGAAATGCAACAGATTTCTATTTATTAATTTTGTATCCTACAACTTTACTGAAGTCATTTATTGGTTCTAATAGTTTTTTTGGTGGCATCTTTATGGTTTTCTATATATAGTATTATACCATCTGCAAATAGTGACTTCTTACTTTCCATTGTGGACACCTCTTATTTACTTTATTTTTTCTTTTAACATCTTCATTGGAGTATAATTGCTTTACAATGGTGTGTTAGTTTCTGCTTTATAACAAAGTGAATCAGCTATACATATACATATATCCCCATATCTCCTCCCTCTTGCATCTCCCTCCCACCTTCCCTATCTCACCCCTCTAGGTGGTCACAAAGCACCAAGCTGATCTCCCTGTGCTATGTGTCTTATTTACTTTTCTTGTCTGATTGCAATACTATGTTGATAAAAGTGGTGAGAGTGGGCATGTTTGTCTTGTTCCTGATCTTAGAGGAAAAGCTTTCAGCAATTCACCATTGACTATGATGTTAGGTTTGTCATATATGGCCTTTATTATGTTGATGTGTGTTCCTTCTACGTACAATTTGTTGAGTTCTTATCATTAATGAATGTAGAATTTTGTCAAAAGCTTTTTCTGAATCTATTGAGAAGACCATATGATTTTTATCCTTTGTTTTGTTAACGTGGAGTATGCAGGTTGATCAATTTGGGAATATTAAATCATCCTTGCATTCCTGAAAAAAATCCCACTTGATCATATTGTACAATCTTTTTATATTTTGTTGAATTTGGTTTGCTAACATTTTGTTGAAGATTTTTGCATTTATGTTCATCAGTGATATTGGCCTTTACTTTTCTTTTTTGTAGTGTCTTATTTGGCTTTGGTATTAGGGTAATGCTTGCCTTGTAGAATGAATATGGAAGTGTGCCTTCCTCTTCAATTTTTTGGGATAGTTTGAGAAGGATAGGTATTAACTGTATCTTGACTGGTAGAATTCACCTATGAAGCCATCTGGTCCTCAACTTTTGTTGGGAGTATTTTGATTACTGATTCAATTTCATTACTAGTAATTTTTCTTTCATATTTTCTATTTCTTCCTGGTTCAGTTTTGGAAGATTGTATGTTTCTAGAAAGTGTCCATGTTTTTTAGGTTGTCTAATTTGTTGATGTATAATTCTTATAGTAAACTTTTATAATCCTTTGTATTTCTATGGCGTTGGTTGTAACTTCTCTTTCATTTCTGCTTTTATTTATTTGGCCCTCCTTTTTTTTTCTTTTGATGAATCTGGCTAAAGGTTTATCAATTTTGATTATCTTTTCAAAAAAAAAAACAGCTCTGGGTTTCATTGATCTTTTCTATTTTTTGTCTCTATTTTATTTATTTCCCCTCTGATCTTTATTATTTCCTTCTTTCTGCTGACTTTGGGTTTTGTTTGTTCTTCCTTTTCTAATTCCTTTTGGCGTAATGTTAGTTTTTTTTTTTTTTTTTTGAGATTTTTCTTGTTTCCTGAGGTAGGTCTCTATCATTACAAACTTCTTAAAAAACTGTTCTAAGCTGTGGTTTCCACTATCCTGTTTTCTAGATCACTGATCTGTTCTTCTGCATCATCTAATCTGCTGTTGATTTCCTCTATTGTAGTCTACATTTCAGTTATTGTATTCTTCAGCTGATTGGTTCTTTTTTCATACTTTCTATCTTATTGTTGAAATTCTCACTGTGTTCTTCCATTCTTCTCCTGAGTTCAGCAAGCTCTTTATGACCATTTCTTTGAACTCTTTATCTGATACATTGCTTATCTCCATTTTGTTTAGTTCTTTTTCTGATGTTTTACCTTGTTCTTTCATTTGGAACATATTCCTTTGTCTCTGCATTTGCCTAACTCTCTGGGTTTCTTTTTATGTATTAAGTAGATTGGTCATGTCTCCTGGTCTTAAAGGAGTGGTTTTATTTAGAAGTTGTCCTGTGGGGTCCAGTAGCACAGTCTACTCTGTTCGTCAGAGCCAGGTGCTCTGAGATTGTACCCTATGTGGGTTGTGTGTGTCCTTCTGTTGTAGCCGGACTGCAACTGCTGCAGGTGTGCTAGTGTGTGGGGTTGGTCTTGACATGGCTGGCTGTAAGGCATAGCTGCAACCACTGTAGGTCCTCTACTGTGCAGGGCCAGCCCCCCAGGGTGAGAGCCAATTTAGACAGGCCCTGGTGCTGGCCAAGGCTACCTACTGGTTGTGGCGGGGTGGTTGGAGGCTGCTTTGGAGGACCGCTGGCTGGGGTGTGTCTGCAGGTGAACACCAGGGCAGGGTAAGCAGTGCCAGTAAGGTAGATGCATAGATTCAGAAGTGATCACCCCTCAGAGTGCTGGACCATCTATGTAGAAGTTAAGCAAAAGAAAAAAAATGGTGCCCACCAGCACCTCTGACCCTGGCAAAAGTTCCAACAGTTCCCTGTCCCTCTGACACATGCCCTAAAATTAGCCAATGAATCTCCTTTACATATGACCCAGGCACTTTTCAAACTACTGCCTCTGCTCTGGGACTTGGAGTGAGTGAGTTTTTGTGAGTGCCCTTTACGAGCAGAATCTTGGTTTCCTATAGCACTCTGGCTCTCCCAGACATAAGCCCTGCTGGTTTTCAAAGCAAAATGTAATGGGGGCTTGTCTTCCTGGGTGCAGGTTCCCCAGGCTGGGGAGCCCAAAGTAGGGTTCAGATCCCAGAGTCCTCAGGGAGGACCTCCGTGGCTGTGATCTCCCTCCCACCTGTAGGTCACCCTGTGTGGGGTGTGGGTGCCAGCCAGACTGTGTCTCAGTCCCTCCCACCTGTCTCAT
The DNA here is from genome assembly GCF_039906515.1 of Pseudorca crassidens. NCBI lineage: Eukaryota > Metazoa > Chordata > Mammalia > Artiodactyla > Delphinidae > Pseudorca > Pseudorca crassidens. The sequence goes on from NC_090297.1 coordinate 92,613,622, forward strand.
GGGCTTTTTCTTTACTTCCTTAGTTGTGGAAAATCTTTTTTGCTAGTCTTCGGGTCATTCTCAGAGAGAGTTGCTCTATGTACAGTTATAGTTTTGGTGCGTCATGGGAAGAGGCAAGCCCAGGATCTTCCTACTCTGTCATCTTGTTCCCCTCTCTTGATACTCAGTTTTCTTGTATGAAAAGATTACTGAGTTGGTTTAAGTTTCTCTCTGCTCCTACTCTGGATTACAAAATCATCATGACAACTGGGTAGTACTTTCATAAAGAGCATCCCCTTTCATGAGACAAGGAAGAATTCCATGGAATGGAATATCTAGAGGTAAAGTAAAAAAAAGGAAATAAAACTAAGCAAACAAATAATAGAACCCCACAAAAAGTTATTTTAAAGATAAATACATTGTTCAGTTCACTTGGACCAGAGTTTTATGTGGTTTTGTGATAAGCAAAACTAGGGTTGGACATCTTGAATGTTAGATGCTATTACATTTACAGTTAACTTGGTATGCACAGGGGTCAGCAATTCATTTGACTATGACTGGAGCTGTTCTGACAGACTTATGAGAAGGATGACTTGAAGAGGAAGAGCCTAGAAAGGAGTATAATTTCGAAGACATGCCGGGAATTCAGGATCAAGTTAATGAAGGTCTAAACTGAATGACAAAAATGAGAAGAGAATAGGGAAGAGAACAGACATGAAAAAGAATAAGATACATATGAATTTTGTGTGTGTGTGTGTGTGTGTGTGTGTGTGTGTGTGTGTGTGTGTGTGTATGAAGTAGTAAGGATAAAAAAAGGGTACACTTTGAATTTAAGTGTTAATACCTGGATAAATGGTGGTGTCATTTCAAGAAGACATAAGGAGGAGCTTGTCTTGGGGGAGTCCAGACTGAAAATAAAACAAAACCTCATATAATTTAAGGGCTAGGAGAAAGATGAGAACTCAACTAGGATAATTATTGATTTCACATGTAAGAAACTGAGGCTCAGAGAAATGGTTTGACTAAATCCCATGACTATTAGAGAATGAAATTTTGAAACATGCTGAGCTTGAGTGGTCAGTAAAGGAGCAGTGAGATACCCCATAAGGCAGTAGACTACATCTGATGACAGCAATAAAAATACAGTTTACTGTTAGAGTAAAATGATCACCTCACTACAATTATAACTTTGAAAGAAACCTACAGAAGAACAACTTGCTACTAAAGTGCCAGGAGTAGCAAGAATATTGCATTATAATTTTAGGAAAACTAATTTTCTTATGACACTTCCATATTACACACTGTAAGGAAAATTGGGAAAAGAAAACAATTTTAAACCTCAGAAATATTTCCTGCTATTCTGTTACACTGAGATTAATTGCAAGTCACACAAGTTAAACAGTACAAAATGTTTTATAGAATACATGGAAGGTTTCACATGCCTAAAATAAAAGGCTATAAATATGACATAATATACTCTACTGGAAGAATTTCTGTATATTTCTATTATGAAGTAATTTTTTCCTACTGCAGCTTCCCTAGGAAAGTGACAAGATAAAATTGATTTCTTAAGCCATCATTTCAGAGGATGATATAATTATCTCATTCTAAAATTGAAAGAAATGTAAAGGAGTGATGCTGTTAGTAGCTTTCATGTTTCAGAAAAGTTTCAATAAATTTGCACACTATGATTAATTAAGAAATTGCTAAAAGGGGTAAATGGAATGAATTTATAAGTAGTAAAATTTGTCTCCACGCTAATCAAATAGTTTTAATCATTACAGTTATATTTTTGAGAACACTTGTGTCATTTCTCATAAATATATAAATAATGCTTTTAATAAATATAACCATTATATAAATAGAGGTTACTTAATTTCCATCTATTGGTAAAATATTTCATATAATTCTCAAATACATATTTAAAAATATTTCTTTGACCAAAATTTTGATATACTGAGAATCTACAATATAACACTCAATTTTAAAATTTCTGCCACTTATATTGACGGAAACAAAAATTTGAATATTTTATTTTGATAATATACAGAAAAATATACACATCACAGTTAATGATGCTACCTTCCATAAACTTTCAGCATCTCAAGTAGATGAACCTACACAGAGGTATCCAGATACATATCTGTTAAGTAGAAACAATCACTTGCCCATCCAGACATTTTTGAGTATTGATGAATCATCTAAAAATAATAATATTAAAATGGGAGAGAGAGAGAAGATGAAGAAAAAGAAGAAGAAGAAAGAGGAGAAGTAAGAGGAAGGAATGAAGTGAGGAGGGAAGGGAGAAAAGGAGGGAAAGGGGAAAGAAAGAAGTCACAAAATCTGATTACTTTGCCTGTTGGTAGACAAAGTGGGGATAAAGGTCAGTCAATATTCAACCTAAATTTTCAATATAATAAGAGCATCACCTCTGCCCGTTTTCTGTGCCTAGAATTAGAAACATTGCTCTGAAATGTAATGGACACTGGAGGAGGAAAACAGGTTTAGGGAATAAATACATGCATTGACTCTGTCGTAGAAGCCTCTTGATTATCCAGATTAATATCTTCTTTACACCCTTTGGGTACTGCCTCTCTCTTCCATGTAACTAATCATAGCTACCTTCCTTCCTTGGGCTTTGATCATGGCTAGCTATCAAGAAATTCTGCTGTTATTATCTGCTAAATAGATCATCTCCAGAATATTTACTTTTTATTAAATAAGAAAAACATTTCTCATTTAAATAATAATGTATATGGAATGACAAATGATAGGATCCAGTGAACTCCTCCACATACTATTAAATTGACACCCACCTACTATGCCCTCTGACAAGGTCAGTTAAGGTATCAAAAACTATATTAGATAATTGTTCCAGTGTACCATGGAAAGAATAAAATATGTACTTGCCTAGAATCATAATGTAAAGTAATTACTCATATTGCATAGTGTTCAACAGCTTTTATTTAGAAAAAACATCATGTATGAGCACTTCAGTTTCTTTTATTAATTCTTTAGAATTGTTTACAGTTTTGTAAGCTTTAGCTTTATGTTAAAATATTTGCTTAAACTCGAACTCATTTTTCCTAAAATTACTTTTCATCATTGACTGCTCTTTTCCATTCTTTATAACTTATATTTAGCTAGATAAAATCATAAACTGGTACAATTTTAGTACAAATGTCAGATCCATCAAAGACTGTTATTAAAATAGATAGATTCTGAAGGCAATACCCCTTAGAGAATATTTTAAATCAACATTCTCTTGAAAAATTTAAAGTAAATTATAACTATAAAATATGATGACCAGTGAAACTGCTGTGTATTAGATACAAGTAACACTACTTAGTTCTTCTTGAGATGGTTTACATATTTTAAATTTTCACATTGCAAATATATGTCATACCATATAGAATAAGATATAATACTTACTAAATATTTGTACTCTCATAGACAAATAGAAATTCCAAGTAAAATTATTAAAGATAAAAAATATGTTCCTTTGTGCTATGTCTGTTTGTCTTACTCTAAGTTTAAAAACAAAAATAATAGTAGTAGACTATGTCCCATTTCCCAAGGCTAAGGAGAAACTTTAAATTATATATTTTTTGTATCTGGAACATAATAGTAACAAAAGAATACTCAACAATAAAAAGTACTTGCTCATGGTCTAGAGAAAATAAGGATACTTTCCCTAACCTTTGCATGAGACGTAAGTGTGACTGGATATTGAGACTTCATTCTGTGAACATTTGTTCATCATATTTCTAGTTTTTATATTAAATCGAATCAGACCATTTGTTTTCTGTACAAAAAATTATAAATATTATGTATATGGGATAATTCACATGCATCTAATGTCAACACCTCATGAAATTTTAAGAAATTTTCTAATATTACATTCATAAATACTACGTGCTATTGAAAATATGAGCTCTTGGTTTAAAATTTTTGTTACTTGCTAATGCTATATACCTTCTAAAGCCTTGTAAACTGTCATATAGTCATCTGCATAATTAAATTATTTCCTTTAAAAAATATTTACTTAGCACTATGTGCCATACCATGCTAAGGAAAACACAGTCAAACCAAAAAAAGCTGTAGGTAATTGATTCAATAATAGCATTTTCATTTTCTATTTTTCATTCGTATAATATACTTGGTGTTCTCTGAATAAATACAGATGACCTTTTGAAAAGAAGCTTTCATAGTCCATAGTTAAAGTCATTTTTTCAGGACTTCCCTGGTGGTCCAGTGGTTAAAAATCCATCTTCCAATGCAGGGGACGCGAGTACGATCCCTGGTCAGGGAACTAAGGTCCCACATGCTGCAGGGCAACAAAGCCTACACGCTTTAGAGCCCATGCACCACAACTAGAGAGAAGCCCGCAGGCCACAATGAAAGATCCCTCATGCCACAATGAAGATCCTGCATGCCGCAACTAAGACCTGACACAGACAAATAAATAAATATTAAAAAAATTATTTTTTCATGTTATTTCCATTTACCTATCATTTACTCAAACATATGTTGAAATAATTGCATTATACCAAACGTCTTCTATTCTTGTAGGATAAAAAACTGATAAAAGTGGCAATGTCTTAGTCCTCAAGTTGCTCACTACCTAGAAAAGGAAACAGTATAATATGTACATAAAAATGGCAATGTCATCACAATTATATATTATGTAAATATATAATTGCTATATAGTCAGTTAAATGACTGCATAAAATGCATATAATTATATATGTGTATATCATAGATGAAATAAAGATTGATTAACTCTATTTGGGAAAGATCACAAAAGGTTTCAGGATAATAAATCTCAGCAGGATGTTGTAGTTCAAATATGAGCTATCTAGTCTAAAAGGTAACAGAATAATTTAAAAAGAGAAAGAAGGATTTCAGTATCTCCAAGGTGTCTCATCAATTGCAGATAGTAGTTAGAGATGACTCTGATTATGTAGACTGAAGCAAAATCATGAAGCACCATTTAGGTCATGCTAACAACTTGAAAGCTGAGGAAGGGCTCTGAGCAAATGACTGATGTAGCCACATTTCATTTCCGAAAGGTCTCTTAATACCTGAATACAGAAGATGAATTGTAGGGAAGTGATATAATTATTATTCTGCTTGGAACAATCCACTTCTAAATTTCCTTTTTCTGACAATTTTCACTTTCTCACGTATGCTATAATTTATTCATTATTTCTATTGATTCCAAGCCCTAAAGTGTGAGTTGCAAGGAGGCTGGGATCTTTATATATTTTGTTCACTGATGTTTTGCAGGTACCTAAAAAAGTACCTAGCATAGTATGGGCCATTGCTTAATATTTCCTCTATAAATAAAATGTATGAATTGTGCTAGTTTAGAAGATAAGTTATTGAGTTCTTTATTTTGTATGACAAATTCTTTTAATAATCATAGAATTTTTTTATCTGTTGCAGGCTTTCTAGGTATATAAGCATATGATCATGAAAGGAGATAATTTTCTTTGATATGCTAATATTTGTATAAATTATTCTTGTTTTTGGCTGACTGCATTCATTAGTATATCCTAAACAGAGATAAACAATAATAACAATAGTCAATATCCTTGTAGTTTTCTTGACATTAAAGAAGAAAGTAAACATTCAAAAGTTTTAAATTATGGTGAGGAATCTCGTAATTTTCAAGAAAAGCAAGGACATTCATGGGGTAGGAGGAGAATAAATCATGAGTATGAGATAGATATTTTTGAAAGTTTCATACTTGGCTGTCATATACTCTTCTGTATTTTCTATTTTTTCTCTCTATTTGGTTTGGATATCTTCTATTAACCTTCGATTTATATTTGATCACCTTATGTCTCTAATTTTATCTCTTTATTTTCACAACATTCAAAATATCCACTTGTCTGCTTCTTTTTTTATATTCACTAGTTTGTTGTATTTTTTAGATTCCAAATATATGTGATATATGACTCGCAGATGTAAAGAACAAACTAGTGGTTACCAGTGGGGGGGAGGGGCAGTACAGGGGTGGGGGTGGGAGGTACAAACTATTGGGTATAAGATGGGCTCAAGGATGTATTGTACAACACAGGGAATATAGTCAGTAATTCTGTAATAACTGTAAATGGGAAGTAACTTTAATAAAGAAGAAAAACATATCTACTTGTTTCTTTGTCTCCCAAAAGTGACTCTCTGCTAGAGCTTTATTCTCATACCAAGAATTGGTAACAGCTTCTCTAGAAAAGTGTCTGCAATCTACTAACATGAAAATTTTACTTTTCTGGAATATTAGATTATCTAGTCTTCCTTACTTCAAGGTATTTTTGATGGCTTCAAATTATTTTTTTGGTATTTTGCCTGTTTTTTTCTAGTTGATAACATAGGTGCATTAGTCTACTCCTAAATAATCCATCTTTAAGGAAGTAAAGATTCTGATTTATCTGATCAGTTTGCTTTATTATGAGTTAGTAAGAACAAAAGCCAGAAGACCAGTTGGAAGACCATTGCAGTATTTGAGGAAGAGGTTATGATGATATCAACAAATTCCAAGTTTGCAGAAGAGGGGATATTGGTGAGTTATCAGGTTTTGAAGGCAGAACCAACAAGATATGCTGATAGTTGATGAGGTGAAAGAAAGGAATGAAGGATGATTCTAAAATTTTGGTTCAGTCAAAACCTGAGTAAACAGACAACAATATCATTCATTGGCCTTGGGAACGTGGGTGAAGAAGAAAGTTTGAAAAAAAATGTAAAGTTTAGTTTTGGGATTATATGCCTATTAGAAATCCAAGGGGAGTTATTGGATAGGCAGTTGCATATATAAGTCTGGAAGCCAATAAGATTTAGAGTTGAGTAATCCTATATAGATAGTATTTAAAGCTATGAGGCTGGATGATATAATCCAGAGAGACCATATAGACAGAAAAGATAGCAGGACATAGAACTACAAAGAAAAGTATTTCAAAGTGGGTGAAGGAAGGATCTGGCAAAGAGAATTAAGTTGGAATATCTAGTGGCTATAAGGAAAATCAGGAGAAAATGGAAATTCAAAAGGGAAATGAAGAAAGTATTTTAAAATGGAAGGAGTGATCTACTGTATCAAATGCTGCTGAGAATTTATTAAAATAAAGAATTTATTAAATTAAAATAAAGAATTTATTAAAATAAAATAAATATTGATGACCAGGGTAAGTGATGCTGAGATCACAGGTTGACTCACTAGTGTACTAGTGACAGAAGGTTGACTCTAGACTTGACAGGGTTAGCTCTAGAGAAAGAGGAGTTTTGCTATAAAGGAGAAGAGAGAAATGTAATTAAAAGCAATTGGATTAAAAGGAGGACTTATTTTGTTAGTTGGAAAATGATAATAGCATGTTCTCTTGCTGTTGGAATGGGTCCTACAGAGAAGTAAAATGTGATGATGTTGAATAATAAGATAATAATTAAAAGGGCATAGTCCTCAAGGCTAGCAGAATTGCTGCCCTTGAGGAACATGGTCAGTTCATACACTGTAATGGGAAAAGAGTGCAGCACATGTGGTACAGTTAGTTGCATGTAGTTGAGGGATTGCTCACAAAGAATGAGAGTTTCCTTCTCATATATTTTCTCAATGAAACAAAGAGCAAGGTTATCAATATTTGCAATGAAAGAAAGTGTTGGAGGATTTGGAAGAGAGTACATACTATAAAATAGCCACCTATGGGAGTAGAGAGTGAATGGTTTGGTAAAATATAGTAAGATTGCTTTTCGCACCAAAGGCCCATATAAGATGCTTAGTCATGAAGTCAACATGGCTTGTGTTTTCCGTACTCACAATTTGAGGATGTGATAAATTATTTTAATAGATTTTAAACCTCCTTTGCTTTTCTGTAATAAAATCTACTCAGTTTTTGCAACAGAAAATAATTTTCACAGTATCTAGTATCTACTTTTTTTTTTTTGTAATAGAATCCACTGTTTATGTTGTGAAACTGGCTGTGAGACCAAACACTACAGTTTATAATTCCTCCCTCAGCTAACTGTGTTTTTATGGCTGAATTCAGGGTAATAAACTATGACGTGTTTAACTTTTAGTTGATCTCATTAAAAACCAAGATTCCTGTCCTTGATTTTCTCTTTCTTTGTTCCACTAGCTGCAAATAGCAATAGCTGGTAAACCCCGAAAGCCATGTGTTATAGAGGGCATAACTGTCCTGCTCTGCTGTGTCACTAGAGGAGCCATTTGCAACTGCACCATTTAAAACAAGAGTAATAAACATTTATTGTTTTTGAGCCACTGTATTTTGGGGTCTTACTAGAAGCTTATCCTAATAAAATAATAGGATATTGTTTCATAAATTATTTGCTAATGTTTGATTAAAATACATTTATAGCCATAAGCAAAATATAAGCATTTTTCTTATTTAGTGTTATCAGTTGTGCTATTAAATTTATATATTAATTTTCTAATATTGACTGGATATTGCATATATTTATGTTATGGATCACTGAAATAACATTATATTAACTGTACTTTACCAGATAGTTGGAACCCAGTTTTGGAAAAATCTGTTCCAAATCCTTATTTAAAAGATTAATTTTAAATCCTTCTATTTTCAAATATAATAGCCAATTTAAGTACTAGTATGTCTTGGGTCAAATTTGGTTATTTTTTGCTAGGATATCAACAATTTCCTTTAGGATTTCTAATTTGTTTAACATAATATTTAATCTTTTTCTTATTATAGCTGACATTCTTTACCTTCTAAAATATATTTTTTGCCATCTCTTTTTAAGCTTATTGATCCAGTCATTCAAACAATCAGACTTTGAGTTTAGAATTTTTTGTTTCCCATTTCATTAACATCAGATATTTACCTCTTGTTTCCTTTAAAAAATGTATTCAAGGAAACAATCCCATTTACCATCACATCAAAAAGAAAAAAATACCTAGGAATAAATCTACCTAAGGAGGCAAAAGACCTGTAATCAGAAAACTGTAAGATACTAATAAAAGATGACACAAACAGATGGAGGGATATACCATGTTCTTGCATTGGAAGAATCAATATTGTGAAAATGACTATACTACCCAAAGCACTCTACAGATTCAATGCAGTCCCTATCAAATGACCAATGGCATTTTTCACAGAATTAGAACAAAAATTTTTACAATGTGTATGGAAACAGAAAAGACCTTGAATAGCCAAAGCAATCTTGAGAATGAAAAACAGAGCTGGAGGAATCAGGCTTCCTGACTTCAGACTATACTACAAATCTACAGTAATCAGAACAGTATGGTACCGCCACAAAAACAGAAATATAGATCAATGGAACAGGATAGAAAGTCTAGAGATAAACCCATATACCTATGGCCACCTAATCTATGACAAAGGAGGTGAGAATATATAATGGAGAAAAGACAGTCTCTTCAATAAGTGGTGCTGGGAAAACTGGACAGCTACATGTAAACAAATGTAACTAGAACACTCCCTAACACCATACACAAAAATAAGCCCAAAATGGATTAAAGACCTAAATGTAAGACCATATACTATAAAAACCTTAGAGGAAAACATAGGCAGAACACTCTGACATAAATCGCAGCAAGATCTTTTTTGATCCACCTCCTACAGTAATGAAAATAAAAATAAAAGTAAACAAATAGGACCTAATTAAACTTAAAAGCTTTTGCACAGCAAAGGAAATGATAAACAAAACAACAACCCTCAGAATGGGAGAAAATATTTGCAAACAAAGCAACCAACAAGAGATTAATCTCCAAAATATACAAACAGCTCCTGCAACTCAATATCAAAAAACAAACAACCTGGGCTTCCCTGGTGGCGCAGTGGTTGAGAGTCTGCCTGCCGATGCAGGGGACACGGGTTCGTGCCCTGGTGCGGGAGGATCCCACATGCTGCGGAGCGGCTGGGCCCGTGAGCCATGGCCGCTGAGCCTGTGCATATGGAGCCTGTGCTCCGCAATGGGAGAGGCCGCAACAGTGGGAGGCCCACGTACAGCAAAAAAAAAAAAAAAAAACAACCTAATTAAAAACTGGGCAAAAGATTTAAATAGACATTTCTCCAAAGAAGACATACAGATGGCTAAAAAGCATATGAAAAGATGCTCAACATCACCAATTATTAGAGAAAAGCAATTCAAAACAATAATGAGGTATCACCTCACACTGGTCAGAATGGCCATCATCAAAAATCTACAAACAATAAATGCTGGAGAGAGTATGGAGAAAAGGGAACCCTCTTGCACTGCTGGTGGGAATGTAAATTGGTACAGCCACTATGGAGAACAGTATGGTGGTACAGCCACTATGAAAAACAGTATGGAAACAGAGCTACCATATGATTCAGTAATCCCACTCTTGGGCATATATCTGGAGAAAACCTAATTCCAAAAGATACATGCACCCCAATGTTCACTGCGGTACTATTTACAATAGCCAGGACATAGAAGCAACCTAAATGTCCATCTACAAAGGAATAGATAAGGATGTGGTACATATAAACAATGGAATATTACTCAGCCATAAAAAAAGAATAAAATAATGCCATTTGCAGCAACATGGATAGACCTAGAGATTGTCATACTGAATGAAGTAACTCAGAGAAAGACAAATATCATATGATACTGCTTGTATGTGGAATATAAAAAAAGGGGGTACAAATGAACTTATCTACAAAACAGAAATAGAGTTACAGATGTAGAAAACAAACTTATGGTAACCAGGGGGTAAGGGTCAGGGAGGGATAAATTGGAAGATTGGGATTGACATATACACACTACTATATATAAAACAGATAACTAATAAGGACCTACTGTATAGCACAGGGAACTCTACCTAATACTCTCTAATAGCCTGTATGGGAAAAGAATCTAAAAAGGAGTGCATATATGTATACATATAACTGATTCACTGATTCGCTGTACACCTGAAACTAACACAACATTGTAAATCAACTACACTCCAATAAAAAATTTTAAAATGCAGGAAATAAAAAATTATATCCCATGCCTTTTTTAATTTCTAAGCAAATAATTTTAATCTATTCTCATATTTTTCTAAATTTTAAACAAAATTAATTTGTTCATGAACTTATGATGTGACTCCTTGAATACCATGTCTTCTGTGCCTTATGTTTATGCTTCATGTCTCCTGTATCTGGACACCTTTATATATTCTGTTATTAATATTACATGTTAGAAATAACAGTTGCCATTTAGCTATCTAGCTCCTCCACAGCATTTCATTGCCAAGTAGAGTAATCAATGATTGACAGAACTCACCTCTGCATGTTCATCACATTTTTCCACATGTCCAGGGTTTCTACAAGCCTAGTTTTCTACAGATTACAAAACAGTTGCTCTGATCCTCAACTGATTAGCTTCTCATCATTTGCAAATGAGAAAACATTCCTGGGCCAAATTTCACTGTTGAGATGGAGCAGCACAACTGAGATTGTAGTAGCTCTTAACTTGCAGAGGTAGAACAGTTGGATTGGCTTTATGGGCAAAAAAGCAAGAATGAACGTATAAATGGCCACTTGGATTGGAGAACACCCCCCTATGCCTAACCTACCACCATTGGTCACTAGGTCTATGACTATCTAAACTCACCTAAGTGGTTATAAGATATTTTGCTACAGAAGACATTCAGATCTCCTCTGTGAATCATTAATTTTTAAAAATATAATTTAAAACATTTTAGAAGCCAGATTTAATCTAGTTCTAAGGCCATAACAGCTAATGCTTTTGAAATAGGCAATCTAGATGTATTTTTGTAAATGGATTTAGGCAAAACTAGACAGATCATAATGGAATATTTCTGCTATTCAATCAGATAGTGCTTCCATTAAGACACAAGAAAATTAAAATTCAGTAAAATTACACAGCTATATTGATGATAGTTGTAAAGTTATGGATAAGAAGCATCTAAATATTCCATTCAAGAAAGCAAAAGGTTTTTAGTAATATAAAATTCATTTAAATAATTGTAAAAAATGTATGAAGAAACAGATTTAAAAATTTTTATGAGAACTTTATTTTATTAAGTCAAAATACAAACTACTAAGATTTCAATATAAGTAAAGGATAACAACTTTAAAAGCTTATTCCCTCCCTAAAATGAATTACTAGAGTGATTTTTTTCTGATTTCAAAATATATATTTAAATGTATAAAACATTGTCTTAAAAACCTTTAGTAAGCATATAACATTGATAATTATATACTCTAGGGCTCCTAGCAAAATCTTGAAGCCTTTCGTCTAATGTGCTATTTGAATCTTTCCATATTTTGGGGAGGCAGGGAAGCACATATACAGGCATGCTTTTTAAAAATCATTTTCTATTGATCTATTATATTTTTCATAGGGCTATAGAGAGATGTCCTGATTATCATGTATATATCTGTAGCCTAGATAAGTGCTTTTTTCTTGGAAGGTTAGTAAAGAATTTTTAAGCAAATTAAAAAGGATCTTTTATGTTCACTGGTTTGTCAAGAGTTAAATTAATATTACTAGTCTACCTTTACTAATAAATTTTTTTTTTCTTATTTTGTTCACTGAAGAATAAAACACAAGTGTTTCCTTTGGGATTCTCTTCAGTGGCCTGTTTCCAAGATTACTTGGTAAAATCATTCATCCGGGAGCACAATGTTTCTACAAATGTTTAATAAAATTTTATAATAACTTTTTCCTAGAGTATGAAAAATGAAAATTATAATACCCCTTGGATGTAGATAGGAAACCAAGAATTTCTTTTTGGATTGATATTTCGGGAATAACACAGCCATATTATGCTTTTAGGAGATGATGTGTTAAATATTTGTTTATTGGTATCGTTGTTTAAGAAATAAAGTTTAAATTTATATACTGAGTCTTGAAATTATTACTTTAAACTGCTAAAGTCAAGTTTAAAGTAACAAAATAGTCTATACTAACTTAACACTTTACCCATTTTGAATGTTTAAATACCAAACTCTTTTTAAAAGTACATAATAGTATAAAAGAGTAGGGTGGCTACTGCAGCATTATTTTCCTGATCAAGCATGCTCATTTGTAAACACAAGTGCTGTAACATAAAAATGCATTAATAAGGCATTGAAAAAATTTATAGATCTCAAGAAACCATACCGCAAGTCTTCTATATAAATTAAGTCAAATAGAAGAAATAACTTGGGAAAGGTAATGATGGAAATATAATATTTGACACAATTTCAAAAAAATCAATGATAAAAATTTAAACTATTAATTAGATTTACATATGCATGTGATGAAAATCAATATTCTAATAAATATGAAAATTGATTTCTATAAATTATGCCAGAATACTCGTCACTTGATTTATGTGTAGGCCTATATCACTTCAATAGATTTTTGTTTAACAGTTGATTTTGTTTTTTTTAATTTGTATTTTATATTGGAGTATAGTTGATTAACAATGATGTATTAATTACAGGTATACAGCAAAGTGATTGACATGCACACACTACTGCATTTAAAACAGATAACCAACAAGGATCTACTGTATAGCACAGGGAACAGTTGATTTCTTTAATTATTTCCTATGGATCCAGTGTCCCAAGAATGTCTAGAAACTAGGTAGTAAATTTAATTATCATAGGTGATTTTGGTAATCAGCTTCAAAGGGACTCCCAATGAATCTTGCTTCCTGATATTCATGTCCTTGTGTGATCCCCTCTCCTTGTGTGACCTGTGTTTAAAATTAAAATGTGGCAAACGTGTCACTTCTGAGATATACCTATAAAACACTGTTACTTCTGTCTTGCTCACGTTCTCTCTCTGGCTTTTCTGGTATGCTTTCTCTGATGAAGCCAATTTTCATGTTGTGAGTTGTTCTATGTAGAGACCCATACAGCAAGGAACTGAGGGTGGCCACCAGCCAGTGAGGAACTATGCCCCTTAGTACAACAACCTCCAAGGTACAATAACCACATAGTGAAATTCTTGTGCCTTCCAATGAGATCATAGGAAGCTGATACAGAGCACCCAGCTAAGCCATATCTGGATTTCTGACCCCTAGAAACTGGAAGATAATTAATGTGTTCTCTTAAACCTCTAAGTTTTGAATACATTTGTTATTTAACAATAGGTGACTAATACAATGCTTTTTTAATTTTAGTTTCTTAAACTCAGTGAAAAATCTGTGAAAAAACTTAGGTATGAAGCTGAGGCTAAGAAATTTCAGTAGATCCCATTCCTCTCTTCTGCTGTAATTTGGTATATTTCATTCTCAGCCTAAAGCTGAAAGCAAGATGTATGTTTCTACCAGGGTCCAGTGTTCTTGGATACAGAACAAACAATTGCCTGAGAGACTCATTCTCAACATGCTTCTCCTAGGTTTTTTAGCCTAAGAGGCTATCAGCTCTTGTCATACCATGATGATCCATTTGCTCCCTGTGTTGAAAGAAACAGGTTATTTCTAAAGAGCCTGTTAACTATATACTATATATGGAATGCAGACCCCATTAATTATTCTCCTATTTTAAAAATAATAATTTTATGTAATGAACTATGTACTTGAATTTCTAACATTGAACAATTAATCTTTCCATTCTAGAAACTCCCAGTTTTATCATAAATGTTAATCTACTAAACTCAATTAGCTCACAAATCTGCATTTGTATATCAGCATTTCTGTGCTCACTAGAAGACATCTGATACACAAAAGTAGTATAGACAATTTCAGCCTAGTAAAGTATTTTAAAATTATATATTCTTATCTCTTATTTTCCTATAACATTAAGTTGAAAGAAATTTTAAATGGACTTAAGATTTAAAATTTTACTGAGATTTTTCTGTACTTTTTAGTACCTGAAGATTTGGCTATTCATGTTGTTGATAATAATCCAATAGCTATGGGATCTGCTGAAGATTTCACTGAAGCGTGGGCAAAGTATGTTTGAAGGTAGCCAAAGGAGAAAAATATAGCACTCTTGAAATTACTCTGTTGAATTTAATAGAGTGATGGGTGGATAGTTGGACAGAAGGATTGATACAGATAAAGATGTGGAAACAATAAAACAGGGAGAAAGAGAGAGAGAGGAAGTATTCATCATTTCCTGTATCATTTGTCTTCCTCTTTCGTGAGGTTTTTTTCTGACTAAACTTTCATTTGATGAGAGTCATCTTTGAAAATTTTTCTATCAGAGTATATGCATGGTTATATCCTGAATCCTTTCATGTCTGAATGTTCTTTCCTTTTGTTTGTGTGTTTTTACTTTTTTCACATATCTTGAGGTATAATGGACATATCATAAAATTAACTAAAAAGTGTAAAAATCAGTGATTTTTAGTAAAGTTATACAAATGTGAAACCATCTTCACCATTTAATTCTAGAAGATTTCCATCACCCCAAACAGTTCACTCCTGCCCTGTAATCAGTTTCTGGTTCTATCCTCAACCCAAGGCAACCACTAATCTGTTTTCTGTCTATATAGAACTTCCTTTTCTGGACATTTCATACGTTGAATTATACAATAAACAGTCTTTTGCACCTGGCTTCTTTCGCTTTCATAATATGCCTGAGATTCCTTTATACATTATGATGAATGCATACTCTGTTCCTTTTTATTGCTGAATAACAGTTAATCATTTCCATATAACACAGTTTGTCTATCCACTTACCAGTTGATGGACATTAGGATATTCCAAATTATAGTTTGGAGCTAAAACAAATTATGCCACTATGAACATTCATGTACAAGAATCTGTGTAGAGGGCTTCCCTGGTGGCGCAGTAGTTGAGAGTCCGCCTGCCAATGCAGGCGACATGGGTTCGTGCCCCGATCTGGGAAGATCCCACATGCCGTGGAGCGGCTGGGCCCGTGAGCCATGGCTGCTGAGCCTGCGCGTCCAGAGCCTGTGCTCCGCAACGGGAGAGGTCACAACAGTGAGAGACCCGTGTACCACAAAAAAAAAAAAAAAAGAATCTGTGTAGATATACATTATTTCTTTTATGTAAATTCCCGAGAATGGAATAACTAGGTTATATGGTAAATTTACGTTTAACATTTTTAACAAATGCCAAACTGTTCTTTAAGATGGATGTACCATCTAATATTCCCAACAGCAAAGCATGAGGGTTGTAGTTTCTCCACATCATTCCAACACTTGTTATGTTTGTCTTTATTTATTATAGTCATTCCTGTGGGTATATAATGATAGCTCATTATAGTTTTAATTTTTATTTTCTTAATGACTAATGGTGTTGAGCACTTTTTCATGTGCTTAATAAAATTGAGACATCTCCTCCAGTAAATTGTCTATCCTCCAGTGAATTCATATCTTTTACCCAATTTTAAAATTAGGCTCTTTGTCTCATAGATTTCCAAAACATTTTATCTTTCTTTCTTTTTTTCTTGCTGTTCTTTACACTTGACATTTTCTATTTCTCTATCTTGAAATGCACTGGTTCTTTCTTCTGCGATTTTAAATCTGATTTTGAGATCCTCTATTTTGTATTTTACTTTTTATTTTTTTTAACTCCAGAATTTTCTTGTTTATTTTAGTAATTTATTTTCTTTATAGAGATTCTTTACATGTAGAGTCATTATCATCATACTTTTCTTTAATTCTTTGAAGATGGTTTCCATTAGTTTTTTCAACATCTTTATAATACTTAAAAAATTGTCTGCTAATTTCAATATAAAACAATTCTATAAAACAATTTTTATTGACTGGCCTTACTTGAATGTGTGTCCAACATTCTGGTTTCTTTTCAAGTGTCTTAATTTTTTGTTGAATAATTGAAATTTTAGGTATTATATTTTAGCAACTTTGGATTTTGAGTTTTCTCCTAATACTGTTTTTGTTACTGTGCTTTGTGTTGTTGTTGTTGTTTAATAACGTTATTGAACTAACTCTGTGGAATCTCATGGTATTTGGCCACAGATGTCTCTAATCAGTTTTTTTTTTTTTTTAATTTAAGTTTAAATTCAAGTAGTCACTGGCCAGAGGCTGTGCTTAAACACTTACAGTGTGAAAGGCTTATACCCTCTGCTGATGGATATGATATGTATGTATGCATGTGGGTGGGCGGGTGGTAGTATTCAAGGCACTTTTCAAATGTTTCTTACTTTTACTTTTGGTTGACCATCTTATATGTTCTCTGAGATTCTCACAGTTAGTTAGGAATATATGGTTAGGTGGGACCCCCTCCATTTTCTCCTGAAAATGCAGTCTTTCAATCAACTACTGGATATATGGTAATCTTATCATGACCCTTAGGGCTATTTCTTTTTCTGGATCTTTCATTTAAGTTTCTAGCTAGTCTGCTAGTCCATTGCTTGCCTAAATCAGGATCACAATCTCTGCCTCATGGATCTGCAGATTTTTATATTTATTTGTCCTGAGATTACTAATGTTACTAATATCTTAATGCCCACTCCCTTCCAAATGAATTGGGCTCCCTCTGGTGGTGAAGCTGTTGTCTTATATGGCTGGTCTGGCTTTGGTAGAGCTACTTCAATGGCTGAAACAGAGTTGGAAGGATGAAAACAGTCCCTAGTAAGAATACTGCATTCTCACACTGTTTTCACCAGAGATTTAATAGTATTCCTGCATAAACAATTCGCAATTTTTGTATGCCTTTGTCAACTACCAGAACTCAAATATATATTTGTATTTCATCATTTTATCCAGTTTTAGCACTGTTTTTTGAGAGATTTGCTGAGCAACTCATTCCATCGTGTCAAATGTCCCACAGACATGACTTTGCTCCTCCCAACAGATGTATGTTATTTCTAATGACTGTAATATTCTTGCATCACAGTCTTTTTTTGTCAATAGTCTATACATGGTATTTCATAATTTCTTACATTGCAGTATTGATAGATTCAGTGTTAGTACAAATCTCTTTCCTTTTTAAAACCCTATTTTCCCCCTCTTGAATCTTGTAGTGTATCTTCTTTACTCCTGGAGTTTGGAAGCTTCATCAGAGTTTAACTCATGGAGTACCCTTTCATATATATTTCAAACTCAAGAGAATTTACCTCCTCCTCTAAGGACCAATTTCAACAAATGTTCTCTTTGAGCTTCTTGTGAAGGGATCAAATGATATTTACCTGTTCCCAACTTCAAGGAGAGAAATCCAAACCATATACTTTGAGTGGCCATTTATTCTATCTGTTGCCAAGGGGTACAAACACATCCACTCTCACATAAGTGTCAAAACAATCATTGTTTCAGACAGTGGTTTCATAAATATGCTGAAATTTACTCTCTTCAAGAAGGAAGTTAGAAAGAAGAGTTAAAACTATATACTAAAGTCACAATTTTTTTGCTCACCCATGTAATTTACAGTAACTCTTTGACCACTTTAACTATTTGATATAGTGTTATCAAAAGCCCAAATAATTTGAGATACCAGAGTTGAAAGGCAGTGATAACATATTATACTGCACAGAATATTCCATTTAAGAAAGTACATTTGAAATGTTAACTTTTGAGCTGAGAAATTTATTCCAGCTTCTCTCTTTTGTTCTTCATAACATTTTAAAGTTATTCTATACATATATATGTATACATTTTTCAAGAGGCTTTCATCAGAAGACATTACATTCTGACATAGATGACTCATTTGCTGTTTCTTACAATGCTCTCTACCCCCAAATAATTGATTCTCTACTAACTATTTTTATTCACATATTTATAAGATTATATAATATTCATACATATAACCTACCAAGAACCCTGCCAGATAACTTTTTTTTTTTTTTTGCCACTTCAGAGCTGATGCTTTAAGAAGTAGTGATTGGATTGCCATGTATCTTTTCCACAAGACCTACCGTATTACAGATACAGGGTGCTCTGCTCATCACAGGTATGGAATGAAGATGATATGGAATAGAGCAAAACCTGACCCCCAAATTTTGAAAGACAAACATTAGTTTTTGTAAGCTGATGAGAATTAGAAGTAGTTTATTATTATAGCAAAATGCAGCTTATTTTATCAATGCATTTTTAAAAAATACATTTCTCAGACTTCCTCATTTTTTATAGGTCAAATAAAAATTAACAAGGAAGTGTTTTAATGTTCATTATATTCTCTGTAAAACTAATGAGAAGAGACAATAGATATGGTAAAGAAAACAATATGCCTTTCTTATGTATATTGCCAACACTGTGTTACTGAGTTTTTTTCAGTTCTCATGAACTGCATTCTCAGGAAAACTACAAATCACCCACCAAGAATTTCATTTGTGTCTTTCTACTTAGTAGGTTTATCATTTCTTGGCTTTAATGGGACCTAGTCAGGGCCACAACCCGGCTGATTTTCATAGCTATAGTGAAATACAAAGCCATCAACAGTGGGTTAATCAATTACAAATTATGAAACCCAGACAATAAAGGCACAGTGTGAATTGGTTAAGCAAATGAAAGAAAATGAAATAAATATTAATCAACTTGGGAGCTGCCAAGTAAATTATCTGGGCAAGGATTGCTCTAGGTGAGAGATCAACAAACATTTTCTGTAAAGAGCCAGATAGAAAATATTTTAGGTTTTGAGGACCATATGATAATCTGCTGTTTGTAGTATGAAATAAGCTATAGACAACACAATTGGATGCAAATGAATAAGAGAGGCTTGTTCCAATAAAACTTTATGTACAAAAATAGGCAGCTGGTGAGGTTGGGTCCCATGGTCTTTACTTTGCCAATTTCTGTTCTAGATAGGCATCCTCTGTATATTGGCTTCGAAAACATTGCATACTTAAGGATCTTTATTTCTAAATGAATTTGTATATCACAAATTAGCAATTCTCATTCTAGGTAGTCACTATAACGTTTTCATGAAGTTAATAGTATTATTCTATTTTTTGAGCTGCAACCTAAGCTATTGCTACCATTTCGACATCTATATAATTGTTGATGTGAAGGAAACTTAGATATTGATTTGAGATCCATTTGGTTTAAAGAATTTTCTTAATGATTATTCACAAAAATATGAGTATATATCAATTGTTTATTTATTCAAAGTTAAATTAGCAAGTTCCTGATAGGCAATTTGAGTTGAAAAATAAAATTTAAATTAAACGTGAAAAATAGCTATCACTGCTAAAGAAAGACTATCCTTCTGTGAAGTTGTTCTTGTTTTAACATTATAAATATGTGTAGAGCTTATAGAAATCTGAATAATACCTAAAAATGTCTCTGATTATGGAATCAGCCATTAGTACTAATATCATCTGTTGCATGTAATGGCATTACCTTCATTGCAACCATATCTAATTAAAGTTGTATCACAATAAAAGATATAGCAGCATAAAATAAATACAATGTTAAACAAGCATTAATTTGATTTAAATGGTTTATCTCTTCAGTTGCATATTTTATGCTTATTACTAACTACAAAGTCAATTAGATGTAATTCATTTTATTAAAGGTACAAATAAATAATCACTTTCTTTTCTACAACACATTTTTATTTCAGGCCCTTATTTGTTTTGTCTCCAAATGTTTTATCAGCAATTTTAAAAAGGCAATAATAATGCACATAGTAATGATTGTAAGAAATTTTGTATGAAAGTTGGAATTAATATTAAGTTTTCAGGCTAATTTTCTTTTAAATGCTTAAGT
Organism: Pseudorca crassidens; assembly: GCF_039906515.1. Classification (NCBI taxonomy): domain Eukaryota; kingdom Metazoa; phylum Chordata; class Mammalia; order Artiodactyla; family Delphinidae; genus Pseudorca; species Pseudorca crassidens. The sequence goes on from NC_090297.1 coordinate 92,634,190, forward strand.
TACGTTCACCTATCATAGGTTCAAAGTGATTAGAATATGATCATCTTAAAGCAGCATTATCCTCTTTTGATAAATGTTATAGCATTTTCCTTAAAGTCTCTGTCGATATATAGCATAGCCAAATATTACCAAAAGAATCTGAGAATTTATAGTCAATTATTCAGGTAGAATTCCTGATTAAAAGCTAAGATTTTTAAAATGAGATAGAGCAAGGTGACCTAACTATGTATTTCCATACTATTCAGTTCAGCTAAATTTATATACTGTTTGTTCCTCTGCAAATATTTAAGAGAAAAGCATGTCTTAAAAAAATTTACAGCAAACCAATAACAACTGGGTTTTGACCATGCAAATCTAATTTGATCATATTTATTCATTTGAGCTTTTTAGAAAACTGATTTGGATCTGCTTGGCACACCTAACTTACTCAGGAAAAGTAGTTTGTGTTTTTTTAATTTTCCTTATCATACAAATATTCACAATAATTCAAGTCACTGAATGGCTAGAAAGGCCAATAATAATTATATAATAAATTGAAAAGCTAGGGCAAAAAGTTGAAATTATGTGTGTTATCCTTTAAAAGATTTAGGTCTCTGAGTCCAAAATGTTGAACTCATATAATAAATATTGCTCACACATTTGTTTTTATATTTTAGTGGTATTTATGGTAATATTTTAAAATTAATTTTATAAATATTTGTATAAAATCTATTATGTGTTAATTGCTAAAACTATAATGGAATGCTATCACTCTTAACATCACTGAACTCACTCAAATGTAGTAAATAACCTTTAGAGAACTAAGTTTTATCATAGAACTCTGCAGAAGTCTAGGGGATCACAAAGACAGGAACAACTAACTCACAATGGTTAAATGGGAAATGACTTCCTGCTTCAGTTTACAGTTGAATAATCAGTGATTCTAGTATCATTAATAATGTTGCTAAATATATTTCACATTTGAACTAGAGTAATTTTTGTTTGCACATTTGTTTTCAGGGAAACAGAAACTTTATTTTGGAAATGAGTTGTCCTTTTACCAATCAAGATGGAGTAACAGGGACTAGATTTACCCTTCTGCCTTAAACAACTAAGAAAAAAGACAAAACATATGAAACAATGGTATGTAGGAGACTGGTCTTGAGACAACAAAGAATGGATTTCTGAATGATGGGAAATAAATGAGTTGAGTTCTATGATCACCCCAGTTTACTGCACTGAAAGAATTTCCAGGCCATGGGAACAGTACCCATTGCTCATACAGGACTAAGAATAGTGCATTTCTTGCTAGACAGACTGGAAATATCATCATTCACAGGGAATTGGGTAGAATGCCATGAAGAATCTTGCCTCAATAATGAGGAATAATTACCCAAGTCTAAATGCTGCTCTAGTCTTTCCTGTCAAGTCTTGAAAGACCTAAAAGGATCAAATCATTTCAAAGCAATCTGTGTCTCATAAGGAAGCTCAAGAACATTTTTAGGAACACAAAAATATCTAGCACCCAATAAGGTAAAATTCACAATGTCTGGCAACCAACTGAATATTATAAGACAGGCAAAGAACCAGAAAAATATAACCCATAATCAGAGAGGAAAAGGCAATGAAATTTAACCACAATTGGCAGAGATGTTTTCATTACTATAAAAGAATATTAAAACTTTTTATCAACTTATTCTCTGGGGAATGGGGGTGAAAGCTAGGTGACAGATGGAATTTGTTGAGACATGGAATGTACAAAATAGATAAATTAAGCTTTTAAAGAAAAGAACTATAATATCTGAAATAGTATGCATTGCATGAAATTAATGGCAGATTAGACCACTGCACTGCCAAAACATGATTTGTGAAACTTAAGACATAGCCATAGAAACTATCTAAAGTAAAATACAAAGAAAACAATCATTTAAAAATGATCAGTGATCAGTAAACTTTAGAACATCAAGAGACCTAATATACATGTAATTTGAGTCCCCAGAGGAAAAAGGGGTGGACAAATATTTGAAGATATAATGTCTAACATTTTCAAATGAATAAAACTATACCAAGACACACCAACTAGAATTGTTCAAACAAATAATAAAGAGAAACATTCTAAAGCAGATACAGTGAAAAGACATCAGGTACAGAGGAACAAAATAAGGATGACAGATTTCTTCTTGTTGGAGAAATGAAAAGACAGTAGAACTACATTTTACTTAAGTCCTAAAAGGAAAAAAAGACCGATCGACCTAGAATTTGTATTCAGTAAAAATATCTTTCAAATATCTTAAGGTGAAATAAAGTATTTTTCAGACAGAAAAGATGAAAAACTTCATCATGAGTAGACCTGCAGTACAACAACAAATGTTAAAGGAAATTCTTCAAATAGTAAGAAAAGGATACCAGATAGAAATGTGAATCTACATAATAGAATGGAGTGCTCCCCAAATAGTAGCTATGTTGGTACATGTAAAACATTTTTATAGCAAATTAATTTAAGATTATTGAAGGTTTCCACAAAAATAATACCAATGCTGTGTGATGTTTATAATGTATAAGTAAAAGTAGGAAAATATAGTACAAAGGCCAACAGGTGAGAACTGGAATTATACTCTTGTAAGGGTTTTATACCAAGCATGCAGTGATATACCATCACTTTCAGGTAGACTATGATAAGTTAGAGATGTATAGCATAAACTCTGAAGCAAACACTAAAATTAAAAATAAATTGCTGATAAAAATATTGAATTATGAAAAACAGTCCACATAAAGGCAAAAAATTGAAAGAAGTAACATATGTCAGGGATCTCCAGAGAAACAGAAGACAGAAGCCATATATACCAAATCTAAAAGGTAAAATCAATGTATTTCTTTTAGATTATGGAATGACAGAGATTTAAGTTAGGGATTTGGCGCATATGATTCTGGAGCCTGGCAAGTGTGGAGCCTGTAGAGCAGACCACAGCAGGCTGGAAACTGGCAGCAGTTGGTATTGTGGTCTTAAGTCTGAAGGCAATCTGAAGGAAGAATTCCTTATTCTTCTGAGGACTACAGTCTTTTCTCTTAAGGACTTCACCTATTGGGTGAGGCCCACCCACATTATGGAAGGTAATCTTCTTTATTTAAAGTACATTAATTTAAATGCTAATTGCATCTAATAAAAGCCTTCACCACAACATCTAGCCTGCAGTTTTACCAAACAACGGGGCACCAGAGCCTAGCCAAGTTTACACAGAAAATTTAACCATCACAGGGAAACAAAAACAGTTGTGACAGATAGAAAATAAATAGCAAGGTAATAGATCTAAACTTAACCACATTAATAATCACATTAAATTTAAAATAGTATAGACACCCTGATTAAAAGGCAGAGACTGTCAGAGTAGATAAACCAGAAAGTCCAACTATATGCTGTCTTCAAAAAACCCACTTTCATTATAAAGGTACACATAAGTTGAAAGTAAAAGGATGGAATAGATATACCACCGTGACACAAGTCAAAAGAAAGCTGGAGGAGGTATATTAATATCAGACAAAGTATATTTCAGAGTAAATAATATTATCAGGAATTAAGAAGTTAATGTCATAATGATAGATGAAGATAGAGGTATGCACTACTTAATAATGAAGTGATCACTGAAGAAATCAAGGAGGAAATCAAAAAATACCTAGAAACAAGTGACAATGGAGACACGATGACCCAAAACCTATGGGATGCAGCAAAAGCAGTTCTAAGAGGGAAGTTTACAGCAATACAAACCTACCTTAAGAAACAGGAAACATCTCGAATAAACAACCTAACCTTGCACCTAAAGCAAGTAGAGAAAGAAGAACAAAAAACCCACAGGTGGCGCAGTGGTTGAGAATCCACCTGCCAATGCAGGGGACACAGGTTCGTGCCCCGGTCCAGGAAGATGCCACATGCCGTGGAGCAACTAGGCCTGTGAGCCACAACTACTGAGCCTGCGCGTCTGGAGCCAGTGCTCTGCAACAAAAGAGGCCGCAATAGTGAGAGGCCTGTGCACCACGATAAAAAGTGACCCAACAGAAACGAAGACCCAACACAGCCATAAGTAAATAAATAAATAAATAAATATTTAAAAAACAAAAACAAAAAAAACCCAAAGTTAGCAGAAGGAAAGAAATCATAAAGATCAGATCAGAAATAAATGAAAAACAAATGAAGGAAAAAATAGCAAAGATAAATAAAACTAAAAGCTGGTTCTTTGAGAAGATAAACAAAATCAATAAACCATTAGCCACACTCATCAAGAAAAAAAGGGAGAAGACGCAAATCAATAGAATTAGAAATGAAAAAGGAGAAGTAACAACTGACACTGCAGAAATACAAAAGATCATGAGAGATTACTACAAGCAACTCTATGCCAATAAAATGGACAACCTGGAAGAAATGGACAAATTCTTAGAAATGCACAACCTGCCAAGACTGAATCAGGAAGAAATAGAAAGTATGAACAGACCAATCATAAGCACTGAAATTGAAACTGTGATTAAAAATCTTCCAACGAACAAAAGCCCAGGACCAGATGGCTTCACAGGCGAATTCTATCAAACATTTAGAGAATAGCTAACACCTATCCTTCTCAAACTCTTCCAAAATATAGCAGAGGGAGGAACACACCCAAACTCATTCTACGAGGCCACCATCACCCTGATACCAAAACCAGAAAAAGATGACGCCAAGAAAGAAAACTACAGGTCAATATCACTGATTAATATAGATGCAAAAATCCTCAACAAAATACTAGCAAACAGAATCCAACAGCACATTAAAAGGATCATACACCATGATCAAGTGGGGTTTATTCCAGGAATGCAAGGATTCTTCAATATCAATCAACGTGATACACCATATTAACAAACTGAAGGAGAAAAACCATACAGTAATCTCAACAGATGCAGAGAAAGCGTTTGACAAAATTCAACACCCATTTATGATAAAAACCCTCCAGAAAGTAGGCATAGAGGGAACTTTCCTCAACATAATAAAGGCCATATATGACAAACCCACAGCCAACATCATCCTCAGTGGTGAAACACTGAAAGCATTTCCACGAAGATCAGGAACAAGACAAGGTTGCCAACACTCACCACTCTTATTCAACATAGTTTTGGAAGTTTTAGCCACAGCAATCTGAGAAGAAAAGGAAATAAAAGGAATCCAAATCGGAAAAGAAGAAGTAAAGCTGTCACTGTTTGCAGATGACATGATACTATGCATAGAGAATCCTAAAGATGCTACCAGAAAACTACTAGAGCTAATCAATGAATTTGGTAAAGTAGTAGGATACAAAATTAATGAAGAGAAATCTCTGACATTCCTATACACTAATGATGAAAAATCTGAAAGTGAAATCAAGAAAACACTCCCATTTACCATTGCAACAAAAAGAATAAAATATCTAGGAATAAACCTACCTAAGGAGACAAAAACCTGTATGCAGAAAATTATATGACACTGATGAAAGAAATTAAAGATGATACAAATAGAAGGAGAGATATACCATGTTCTTGGATTGGAAGCATCAACATTGTGAAAATGACTCTACTACCCAAAGCAATCTACAGATTCAATGCAATCCCTATCAAACTACCACTGGCAATTTTCACAGAACTAGAACAAAAAAATTCACAATTTGTATGGAAACACAAAAGACCCTGAAGAGCCAAAGCAATCTTGAGAACGGAAAACGGAGCTGGAGGAATCAGGCTCCCTGACTTCAGACTATACTACAAAGCTACAGTAATCAAGACAGTATGATACTGGCACAAAAACAGAAAGATAGATCAATGGAACAGGATAGAAAGCCCAGAGATAAACCCACGCACATATGGTCACCTTATCTTTGATAAAGGAGGCAGCAATGTACAGTGCAGAAAGGACAATAAGTGGTGCTGGGAAAACTGGACAGGTACATGTAAAAGTATGAGATTAGAACACTCCCTAACACCATACACAAAAATAAGCTCAAAATGGATTAAAGACCTAAATGTAAGGCCAGAAACTATCAAACTCTTAGAGGAAAACATAGGCAGAACACTCTATGACATAAATCACAGCAAGATCCTTTTTGACCCACCTCCTAGAGAAATGGAAATAAAAACAAAAATAAACAAATTGGACCTAATGAAACTTCAAAGCTTTTGCACAGCAAAGGAAACCATAAACAAGACCAAAAGACAACCCTCAGAATGGGAGAAAATATTTGCAAATGAAGCAACTGACAAAGGATTAATCTCCAAAATTTACAAGCACCTCATGCAGCTCAATAACAACAAAACAAACAACCCAATCCAAAAATGGGCAGAAGACCTAAATAGACATTTCTCCAAAGAAGATATACAGACTGCCAACAAACACATGAAAGCATGCTCAATATCATTAATCATTAGAGAAATGCAAATCAAAACTACAATGAGATATCATCTCACACCAGTCAGAATGTCCATCATCGAAAAATCTACAAACAATAAACGCTGGAGAGGGTGTGGAGAAAAGGGAACACTTTTGCACTGCTGGTGGGAATGTGAATTGGTACAGCCATTATGGAGAACAGTATGGAGGTTCCTTAAAATAGCTACAAATAGAACTACCATATGACCCAGCAATCCCACTACTGGGCATGTACCCTGAGAAAACCATAATTCAAAAAGAGTCATGTCCCAAAATGTTCATTGCAGTTCTATTTACAATAGCCCGGAGATGGAAACAACCTAAGTGTCCATCATTGGATGAATGGATAAACAAGATGTGGCACATATATACAATGGAATATTACTCAGCCATAAAAAGAAACGAAATTGAGCTCTTTGTAATGAGGTGGATGGACCTAGAGTCTGTCATACAGAGTGAAGTAAGTCAGAAAGAGAAAGACAAATACCATATGTTAACGCATATATATGGAATTTAAGAAAAAAAATGTCATGAAGAACCTAGGGGTAAGACAGGAATAAAGACACAGACCCACTAGAGAATGGACTTGAGGATATGGGGAGGGGGAAGGGTAAGCTGTGACAAAGTAAGAGAGTGTCATGGACATATATACACTACCAAACGTAAAATAAATAGCTAGTGGGAAGCAGCCTCATAGCACAGGGAGATCAGCTCGGTCCTTTGTGACCACCTAGAGGGGTGGGATAGGGAGGGTGGGAGGAAGGGAGACGCAAGAGGGAAGAGATATGGGAACATATGTATATGTATAACTGATTCACTTTGTTATAAAGCAGAAACTAACACACCATTGTAAAGCAATTATATTCCAATAAAGATGTAAAAAAATAAAATTAAAAAAACCCCAAAAAACAATTTTTTATGACATTTAGGAGACAACTGCAAAAAAAAAAAAAATCATTAAGAAATCTTAGCCATAGCAGACATTTATGTATATAATATAACAGAGCTTCAAAATACATGAAACAGTATTTGATAACACTGCAAAAAAGAAACAGGAAAATTCACAGTTGTAGTCTCTCTCACTATTTAATAGAACAACTAAAGAGAAAATAGTTAATGATATGAGACACAAATAACTTGAGTTAAAACCAAGTCACAACACTCCATCCAACAAAACAGAATACATACCTTCTTCAAGTGTATATGTAATATTTATGAAGATTATCATATTCTGGGCAATAGACATTTCAATTGATTTAGAAGATTCAAATCATACAAATATTTCCCATGAATACAACAATATAATACAATATGTTAACTTAGAAATCAACAAAAAGATCTCTAGAAAATCCCCAAATGTTTGGAAATTAGATAGCAAACAACACACGTGTTGCTTCATAACCTCTTTGGGAGCTTCCTGAGTGTAATCTGAAACCATTCCCTATACTCAGAGGGCAACGAGAGACCGAAGAAAGAGGCATGTCACCCCACATTGGTAGGTGGCAATTTTAATAAGCAAAAGAACTTACAAGGCTTGTCTTGTGTGGCTGCAAGATCAGTAGATCTCTGCATCCATCTGCCGGAATCTTAAAAGTTTATATAGAGTCCTTCACTATGTTCAGTCATATACACATAAGACCTTAACTGGGTTCAGTCACATACCTGTCCAGAAAGCCTCAACACCACATTTCTATTTCAAAGTTGTATCCTTGGAGCAGCTTTTGGGAGCAGAGAAGACAAGTGAACACATATGTCAAGGATAGGGGAGGAATGGGGAGCCTCCTATTGCCCAGGCTCAGCTTGAGGGTCGACTGGAAGTTATGTCTTTTTGATGGCCTCCTCCAACACTATGGAGCAATAAAGAAAGCAAATGGGAAATCAGAAGGTACTTTTTCTTTAAATGAAAATAAAAACACAGCAAATCAAATTCTGTGGAATGCTGCTAAAGCAGTGTTTAGAGAGAAATGTATAACACTAAATCCCTATCTTAAAAAGATCTTAGGTGTGCTCTAAATTAGTGATCTCAGCTTACATCTAATAAAAGCAGAAAAAGAAAAGCAAGCTAAACCAAAAATAAATATAAAAAATAAATGCTAAAGATCAGCTCAGAAAACAATGAGATTGGGGGAAAAAGAAAAGAAAATCAGTAGTTCTTTGTGGAAAAAAAAAAAAATTCTGGTTCTTTGTGAAAAACAACAAAGTTCAAAGTTTATAACACTTTAGAGAGACTGGAAGAAAATAAAGAGAGAAAACACAAATTGACCAATATCAGGAATGAGATAGGTGACATCATTACAGTTTATATATATATATATATATATATATATATATATATAAAGAATAATAGGGAAATAGTGAACAATTTTTGCCAATAAATAAGACAATTTAGATGAAATGGAAAAAAAAAATCTTGACAGATACAAACTACCAAAGCTATTCAAGAAGAAGTAGATCTGAATAGCACTGTATCTATGAAAGGCATTGAATTTATAGTTAAAAATTACATGACACAGAAACCCCCAAACCCAAATGATTTCATTGGTGAATTTTGTCAAACATTTAAAGAAAAATAATACCAATTCTATGCAAATAGAATTTTCCTCAGAAAATTGAAGTAAATTATACTACCTAATTTATTCTATGAGGCTAATATTACCCTGATACCAATACCAAAGCTATTATAAGTAATTAAAACCTCACACTAATATTTCACATGAACATGGATACAAAAATTTGCAACAAAAATTTAGCAAATTGAATCCAACGATACTTAAAAGAATAATGTATCATGAGCAAGTGGGGTTAATACCTGGAATGCAAGGTTAATTTAACATTACAAAATCAATCAATGTAATTTATCATATGTATAAATCAGTGACCAATCCAGAGAGACACCACACAGTAATTTGAATAGAACTGTATAAAGAATGACAAACTACAACAGGAGTTGGTATAATGATAAATTGGCTGGTAAGAAGAAAACATAACTCTAAGAATTTTCTAACAGATATATATAGAAGCAGTCACTTCCCATAGGGTCAAGATAGGGAAGAGCCCCTACCCACAGTTCAAAGACCCAGAATGTGACGGAGATGGCAAAACCGTGGCTCACTGAATGGCAGAGCAGTCACTGTTAGACTGCACTGCTGGAATTCCCTGTAAATCCACCTTCTGGAACTTGCCAGAAACCTGTCCTGTAGGGTACTAGGGAAAGCTCTTCATGGGGAATTTTCTACTGGAGACACTTAGCTGCTATATATAAAATAAAAATGGGAAGAAGAGAGAACAAAATGGCTAATATATACAAATAAATACATATACAAGAAAATAGAAAATATACAAAGCTACTATAGTCTTCATTTCTATAACTGTTCACGGGGTCCTAATTGACATCTGTGTCTTTCTTCTTCAGCTACTCTTTCAGTATTTCCTTTGTCCTCAGACAGAACACCTGCTGGTCAGTGTTCTTTATCTAGTATAGACACATAAACCTTCATTCTATAAAGGTCTGAGCTCTCATCGCTCTGCTTTTTTGATTGCTGTAGTTTTCCACTGACATTTACTATTGGGCATAGACGTCCTAGGAAGTACTCTAGAGAATCCCCTGAGATCCAGATATAGTCTATCTTGACTTAATTGTGTAGAAGCAACACATTTTCACTTAGCAGTCAGGGTCGATCATGCCAGCAAGCAGTTTAATCCCCTTTTATTCCTGTCAGTTTAGTTGCATAAGGAGCCCCAAATATCCAAGAGGGACTCTAATCTTTCAATTTAGCAGAACCATTGTTGTATGCCCTGGCTGGAATAATCCCACCTTGAGAATTAATATCTCCAAAGAAACAGCTCAAAGTTATCAGATAGCAAACAAGTATGCTCTAAGTGGGTTGGTTTTTAGGTATAATAAGACAGGAGCCACTCCCACTTCAACAACTTGCTTCCCAGACCTAGGGACTCTGGCTACAGGGGAGACAGCATTATATAGGGAATTCTAATTAAAAGCTTATACTGTATCCTATAAACAGAATCTCATCCTTTTAGGTGGTTCTCTCCCAACTCTTGCCAAAATGAGCCTTCAGTATGCCACTGTACCTTTCAATTAGGCCAGCTTCTTCAGTTGATGGAGTATATGGTAAAATCAATTAATAACTAGAATATGAGCCCATTGCTATACTTCTTCTGCTCTGAAATGAGTTCCTTGATCATACCCAGTGCTGTGTGAAATGATATGAAGCACAGGTGTCTTGGTCACCTGGAATTCAATGGTTAGGCTGTTAGTCTCTATCAACATCTAGTAGCAAGTCAGATCTGATTTGCAAAAGACTAGTTATCTACTGAATATGGCACAGATTTTGTTCAAAATCCTAGAGGCCTTCTCTGGTATTTTCCTATTTTTGCTTGTCAGGGGCCCATATAGCGTGCCTATATGCCATGTATATTGCAAGCATTATTAGATCTGCTAAAAAATAAGGTCCAAGTGTAGAATGGCTTATACTAAAGCCTAAATATGCTATGGTGTCTTCTCTTTTTCTGGTACCCATTCATAAACGGAAACCTTATGGGTAACTCTGTAGATAAGTCAATGTAACACACTGAAGTGTGGTATATATTACCTCGAAAATCCAAAGTGGCCTATCAAGTATTGTGCCTCTTTTCTCACAGTAGATGGTGAGAGGTGCAGCAACTTGTTGTTCTCTTTAAAGGGGGTATCTTGATATGTTCCAGACGATTGAAGTACCAGAAACTACACTGAGGAGGCAGGCTCATGAAATTTTGGAGTATACCTTCTATCCTCTCCTATGCAAACTGAACTTGCTATTCCTGCTCATCAGATCCAATCAGCATAATGTCATTAGGGTAGTGAATCACTTAGATGTTTTGTGGAGATGATCAAGATCTATAGAATACATTATATCAAGGAGAAGAAAAATTAGCATAGCTCTGAAACAACATTCTGGAACGACATTGCTGGTCCTCCCAGGTAAAAGCAAACTACTTCTGGTAATCCTTGCAAATTGGTACAGAGAAAAAAGGATTAGTCAGGTCAATATGTGCATGCCAGGTGTCAGATATTGTGGTAAGCTGAATAATGGTCCCTCAAAAATGCCCAAGTCTCAACCCTGGAACCTATGAATAGTTTACTTTACACGGCAAAAGGAACACCGTTAAGTGTGATTAAGTTAAGGATCTTGAGATGGAAAAATTATCCTGGATTATACATGTGGGCCCAATGTAATCACAAGCATCCTTTAAGAGGTGGAAAGAAGGATCAGAGAGAGAGAAAAGATGTGATGCCAGAAGCAGAAGTTTAATTGGGGAAAAAGATGCAATACAGTGGCTTTAAAGATGAAAAGAGGGGCCACAAACTAAGCAATATAGTTGACCTCTAGAAGATGGAAAAGAAAAGGAACAGATTCTCCCCTAGAGCTTTCAGAAAGAACATAGCCTGCAGACACCCTGAATTTAGCCCACTGAGAGTGATTTTGAACTTCTGATCACAAGAATTATAAGATGATAAATTTATGTTGTTTTTAGTTGCTAAGATTTTGGAAATTTGTTAAAGCAGAACAAGGAAACTAAAACAATGGCTCTGTTGATTTGTTCCAATGAAGATGTCACATCCACATTTGAATGTTAAGTGATAAATCCCATCCAACTAACCTACCCCCATAGCCTCTGCAATTCCTTCTCCAAATTATGCCAAGTTGCTCTGGCAATTCAGTCTCATCAACTGTAAACCACTTCTGAGTCCACGTTTCAGTCCACCAACCAAGTTAACTGATAGAGTCACATGCAACTGCACAAGCTAACATTTACTCCAGACTCTTCAGTAAATACACTGACTATAGGCATAACAGATAAAAGAACAGGTATTACTCCTACGGCTGAGCCAGAGCACCTAAGAAATAGCACCCCCTCATAAAACACACATATGGGCTTTGGATCAAGATCTTTTGGAGAAGGCAAAGTAGTGGCTCATTGAAGGGGAGAGAAGTTGCTTTGGTGATCTTGCCAGAAATCTGCTCTTCAGGGTGCTGGTGAAATTTATTCATGGGCAGGTGTCTCACCAGGGTGTCAGGGGAAAGCTGTTGGTTGCTAGATGCTGCTGGCTTTCATGCAATGCAGGAGCCGGGCTGTGGAGAAGCTGTAAGCACTGTAGTGCTAGAGAAAGCCCAGCACACTTTCAGGAACATGCCAAATGAACACAACAATAACAGGAAATGAAATCTTTATTCTGCAATGTCTCTCTACTTCCCTCTACTGACAGATCTTCAGTGTCAGGTGTTAACGCAAAAATATTTAGAGGTGTCAGATTCATTTTCACAGAGCAGGCAAAAAGGGTGAATTTATAGCTGAGAGATAAGTCAATAAATGGCATGCCATATTGAAAAAATTAAAAAAAAATGATAGGATCACGTTAATATATGCAGCTTACCCAACCTCAGTTTGCAATGTTTTTTTAACAGCGGTCCCCAAACTTTTTGGCACCAGGGACCGCTTTCGTGGAAGACAATTTTTCCACAGTCCCAGAGGAGGGGGGTTGGTTTCAGGATGATTCAAGCACATTACATTTATTGTTCCCTTTATTTCTATTATTATTATATTGTAATATACAATGAAATAATTATACAACTCACCATAATGCAGAATCAGTGGGAACCCTGAGCTTGTTTTCACTTGCCACCCACTGACAGGGTTTGATATGAGTCTGCAAGCAATTGATTTATTATGGTCTCTGGGCAGTCACACCTCTCTGCTAATGATAATCTGTATTTGCAGCCACTCCCCAGCACTAGCATCACTGCCTCAGCTCCACCTCTGATCATCAGGCATTAGATTCTCATAAGGAGCGCAAAACCTAGATCCCCCGCATGCGCAGTTCACGGTAGAGTTCGCGCTCCTGTGAGAATCCAATGCAGACGCTGATCTGACAGGAGGCGGAGCTCAGGAGGTAATGCAAGCGATGGGGAGTGGCTGTAAATACAGATGAAGCTTTGCTCACTCACCTGCCGCTCACCTCCTGCTGTGTGGCCCGGTTCCTAACAGGACACGAACTGGTACCAGTCCATGGCTCGGGGGTTGGGGACCCCTGTTTTATAATATAAACTCTTGTGTGCTCAGTGAAAAACCTTTAGAATGATACATTCCATATATATATATATATATATATACACAAATATATATGTTTAATAAACACATTCTGTCCACTCAGTATGATATTCAAATAAAATATTGTCAAAGTATTCTCATTCATTTTCTTAGCCATGTTACTGAATTCACAGCATTTATAAATTCATAATGATATTTCTTCCATTGTTCTGCTATTTCTAGCTGTAAGCTCAATTTTAAATTAGAAAAAAATATATGCTTATATAAATGTTACAAAATTGCACTTGCAGATCTTCTGGCACATTTTTCATAAATAAAAATAAGCATATTTCAGGCAGAATTCCAAAACAGAAACATGATTGAATTTGATCATGGGGGAAATCTCCTTTGGCTAGAAAGGGACTAATTACACATTCAGAGAAGAAATATCCATATTTTAGATGCTTATTTATAAAAAAAAAAAAAGCATTGTACCTCCTAAAATAATACAGAAGACAACAGCTATAGGAGATATGATTTATACAGCATATATACTGGCCCACAAGATATACATAATTTCTGGCAATAATTTTTTATTTCAGAGACCACTAAAGGTTGACAAACACTGAGATGCATTTTTCCTAGTGACAGATTTTTTTAAAATAAATAATCTAATCAATGAAGTTTGATTACTTTTAATTCAAAGTAAAAAAAACTTGCTGATACATATATTTATGCCCCAGAATATCATTTAAATATTATTCTATTATTTGATACAAAATTTTTAGGTATGAATAACTAATGAACTGGCTAAAATAAAGGACTTTAAGAAGACTAGGTGGGAGGATGGTTTGCTGTTTAAACAGACACTATTTTATTATATTATAATGTAAAAACACTGGATTAATAAATTAGAAAACTTTGTTTTCTTTAAAACCACTAAACAAAATGTGTGACTCAGATTATTAACATTACTGACTCAAAATTGTAATCTGTTAATAATTTGGGAAAACTTTTTTTTGACAAATGCAACGAGTTTAAATAAGTTAAAAGTCTAAAACCTGGAGAGTATTATGTCATAGACTAGATTCGTTATATATTGTTATACATGTTCTAATCATCAGAAATTATAGTTTGCAAGTTTTCTCTTAAATGTCTTTCAGATTTCAAAAGAAAAAAATACTATATATATATTATTCTGAGAAAGATATGTTTCATTTGCACAATAAAATAATAGGAAGTGAGGTAATAAATGGATAAAATGCTTACACTAAAGGTTGTTTACATAGTTAACAGATCTTTTGACTACACTATTTGTTTGCAAATTACTAAAAGAACATGGATAAGAACATTCTTTTCTATTTTAATTAGCTGTCATTACGTATTTTCCGTAAATCAGCCTCTTTATGAATACAACTGTGTACATTTTATTATTTTCTTTGTAGATAGTATAGAGGCCAGAGATTTCATATTAATAAGGAAACAAGCAAATACTGTGAATGCTGATGCAATTAGAAATGATGGGAACTGTGAGTACAATCGCCTTTATTTTACCCTTACAAAAAGAAATTGAGTCAGAGCACTAGATAGCCCACAATGTAATGAAAAAAATCATCTAAGCTGAATGCCTATTTCACATTAACTAGTCAAGGCTGAGTCACCACCACCACAAAGGCAAAAATTCAGTTTTATTTGATACTTACTGTTCCAAAATTAGAACAATAGAAAGAAGACATAGGCATCTATGAAACCACAGAGCTTCCAGTTAACTTTTTATTTTAATCTGTTAGTTTCCAATTGCTGCCTCAAAGGTAACTGTGATTCAACATCTACACCACCTTCATTTAAATGGCAGGAATATTATTATAATTCCACCTATTTTCTAAATTTGGATATAAATGTAACCCTATGAGAAAAAAATGCCATTATCTTCCCCAATAGTCACTACATAAGAGAGACGTTTGCAACTATGATGAAACCAATTTCAGTTTCTGCTAAAAAAAAACTTGATTAAATATGAGTATATATCCCCCTCTCACTTTTCTTGAGGGACTCAAGCCCTCTATAGAAGGGCTTCTAAGAGTTTTCATTTCTGAAGCAGTTTTGAAATGATATATTCCTAAATCTTAGACAAATCTTAAGTCTTAGACAAGACACTCTTGTCTAAGAGTGATGGAATTTTGTGATAAAATTGTGATAGAACTTATAGGCAGAATTAAAGTTCACAGTAATTGGGAGTATAAATATTTAAGTAAAGTCTAGAAAGTCAAAATATATACTTCTTTAAATAAAGTGGTGCATAATTATTGTTATATTTTGTCCTGTATATCTTCTCTTGTTTATTTTCTTCCACATAAAGTCAAAACAAATAAATTGTAAACTCTAGAACGGGAAAGTTGAGTGAATAAAGCAAATTTGTCCTTGTAATAGCCTCATACCACTTTACAAAGTTATATGAAACATCTGGCTAAAGAAAAAGAACGGACATAATTTAATGCCAACAGTTCTACCCCCACCTCAGTTTCAATGTAAATTTTAGCTACTGAAAAAAACCTAGTGCTTTTAAAAACCAAAAATATCTGAGCTTTCAATTCAAAAACAGGAATAAATTATTAGAGGAAAAGTAATTAGAATATGATTAAGATATATTTATCAAATTCTTCCAAAGGTATCAATATAATACCTTTCAAAGGTATCAATACAAGTGAAGCAGTCAGACTTCACTTATATTAATTATTTTAAAAATTTGCTGTAAGAAAAAATGTGCTTTACATTTACATGTTTAATGAAAATATTTTTATAAAACTGTCTTTTATAACTTAAATCAATAAAAGTTTAAGAGTTACTATTCAGATCACGTGGTCACGTCACACTATCTTAATAACTATTATTAAGAATATATATACAGGCTCTGGCAAGACCTGAAACCAAGGAAAAAAAAAAAATAGCAAAGTGGCAGTTTTAAAATTCAAACCGCTGGGAATGCTCCCTCAGGCAAACTTTACAAATAGTAAAGCCTTAGTCATCTGAGCAAGCAACTTTAACGTATTCCAACAGTTCTTTGTAAACTGATTCAGCTCCTGGAGTTACTGGAAAGAAGAAGGAAAAAGTTCCCATGAAAGACTCCAGGTGCAAGATCTCAGGCCTAGGAGCTCCTGTCCGGGAGGAGGACCTACCAGTTGGCGCTGTCTTATGCAGAGACTCAGATCAAGGAAGCTGTTGGCTGAATACACCAGAAATACACATGGAACAACTCCTACAGAACACCTACTGAAGGCTGGCAGAAGACCTGAGACCTCCCAAAAGGCAACAAACTCCCCACGTACCTGGGTAGGGCAAAAGAAAAAAGAAAAAACAGAGACAAAAGAATAGGAATGGGACCTGAACCAGTGGGAGGGAGTTGTGAAGGAGGAAAGTTTTCCACACACTAGGAAGCCCCTTCGCGGGCAGAGACTGCGGGTGGTGGAGGGGGAAAGCTTCGGAGCCGGTTGCGGAGGGCAAAGCGGAGAGATTCCCGCATAGAGCATCAGTGCCGCCGACCCGCACTCACCAGCCCAAGAGGCTGGTCTGCTCACCCGCCGGGGTGGGCGGGGCTGGGAGCTGAGGCTCGGGCGGGCTTCAGTAGGAGCGCAGGGAGAGGACTGGCGGCATGAACACAGCCTGAAGGGGTTAGTGCACCACGGCTAGCCAGGAGGGAGTCCAGAAAAAAGTCTGGACCTGCCGAAGAGGCAAGAGACTTTTTCTTCCCTCTTTGTTTCCTGGTGCGCGAGGAGAGGGGATTAAGAGCGCCCTTTAAAGGAGCTCCAGAGACGGGCGTGAGCCCCGGCTATCAGCACGGACCCCAGAGACGGGCATGAGACGCTAAGGCTGCTGCTGCCGCCACCAAGAAGCCTGTGTGTGAGCACAGGTCACTATCCCCACCGCCCCTCCCAGGAGCCTGTGCAGCCCGCCACTGCCAGGGTCCCGGGATCCAGGGACAACTTCCCTGGGAGAACGCACAGCGCGCCTCAGGCTGGTGCAAAGTCACGCCGGCCTCTGCCACCGCAGGCTCGACCCGCACTCCGTGCCCCTCCCTCCCCCAGGCCTGAGTGAGCCAGAGCCTCCGAAGCAGCTGCTCCTTTAACCCCCGTCCTGTCTGAGCGAAGAACAGACGCCCTCCGGTGACCTACATGCAGAGGCAGGGCCAAATTCAAAGCTGAGCCCCGGGAGCTGTGCGAACAAAGAAGAGAAAGGGAAATGTCTCCCAGCAGCCTCAGGGGCACCGGATTAAATCTCCACAATCATCTTGATGTACCCTGCATCTGTGGAATAACTGAATAGAAAACGAATCATCCCAAATTGAGGAGGTAGACTTTGAGAGCAAGATTTATTTATTTTTTTCCCATTTTCCTCTTTTTGTGAGTGTGGTTTGTGTATGCTTCTGTGTGAGATTTTGTCTGTATAGCTTTGCTTTCACCATTTGTCCTAGGGTTCTATCCATCCGTTTTTTTTTTTTTTTCTTTTAAAAAAATTCTTTTTCTTAATAATTATTTTTTATTTTAATACCTTTTTATATTTTATCTTACTTTATTTTATCCTCTTTCCTTCCTCCTCCTTTCCTTCCTTCCTTCCTTTCTTTCTCTTTCTTTCTCTCTTTCATTTTTCTTTTTCTCCCTTTTATTCTGAGCCGTGTGGATAAAAGGCTCTTGGTGCAGTAGCCAGGAGTCAGTGCTGTGCCTCTGAGGTGGAGCCAAGTTCAGGACACTGGTCCACAAGAGACCTCCCAGCTCCACATAATATCAAACAGCGAAAATCTCCCAGAGATCTCCATCTCAACACCAGCACCCAGCTTCACTCAATGACCAGCAAGCTACAGTGCTGGACACCCTAGGCCAAACAACTAGCAAGACAGGAACACAACCCCACCCATTAGAAGAGAGGCTGCCTAAAATCATAATAATTCCACAGACACCCCAAAACACACCACCAGACATGGACCTGCCCACCAGAAAGAAAAGATCCAGTCTCATCCACCAGAACACAGGCACTAGTCCCCTCCACCAGGAAACCTACACAACCCACTGAACCAACTTTAGCTACTGGGGACAGACACCAAAAACAACGGGAATTACGAACCTGCAGGCTGCAAAAAGGAGACCCCAAACACAGTAAGATAAGCAAAATGAGAAGACAGAAAAACACACAGCTGATGAAGGAACTAGATAAAAACCCACCAGACCTAAGAAATGAAGAGGAAATAGGCAGTCTACCTGAAAAAGAATTCAGAATAATGATTGCAAAGATGATCCAAAATCTTGGAAATAGAATAGAGAAAATGCAAGAAACATTTAACAAGGACCTAGAAGAACTAAAGATGAAACTAGCAATGATGAACAACATAATAAATGAAATTAAAAATACTCTAGATGGGATAAATAGCAGAATAACTGAGGCAGAAGAATGGATAAGTGACCTGGAGATAAAATAGTGGAAATAACTACTGCAGAGCAGAATAAAGAAAAAAGAATGAAAAGAACTGAGGACCATCTCAGAGACCGCTGGGACAACATTAAACGCACCAACATTCGAATTATAGGGGGTCCAGAAGAAGAAGAGAAAAAGAAAGGGACTGAGAAAATATTTGAAGAGATTATAGTTGAAAACTTCCCTAATATGGGAAAGGAAATAGTTAATCAAGTCCAGGAAGCACAGAGAGTCCCATACAGGATAAATACAAGGAGAAACATTCCAAAACACATATTAATCAAACTGTCAAGAATTAAATACAAAGAAAACATATTAAAAGCAGCAAGGGAAAAACAACAAATAACACAAAAGGGAATCCCCATAAGGTTAACAGCTGAAACTCTGCAAGTAAGAAGGACTGGCAGGACATATTTAAAATGATGAAGGAGAAAAACCTACAACCAAGATTACTCTACCTATCAAGGATCTCATTCAGATTTGATGGAGAAATTAAAACCTTTAAAAACAAGCAAAAGCTGAGAGAGTTCAGCATCACCAAACCAGCTTTACAACAAATGCTAAAGGAACTTCTCTAGGCAAGAAACACAAGATAAGGAAAGACCTACAATAAAAAACCCAAAACAATTAAGAAAATGGTAATAGAAACATACATATCGATAATTACCTTAAATGTAAATGGATTAAATGCTCCCACCAAAAGACAGACTGCCTGAATGGATAAAAAAACAAGACCCATATATATGTTGTCTACAAGAGACCCACTTCAGACCTAGAGACACATACAGACTGAAAGTAAGGGGATGGAAAAAGATATTCCATGCAAATGGAAACCAAAAGAAAGCTGGAGTAGTAATTCTCATATCAGACAAAATAGACTTTAAAATACAGACTATTAGAAGAGACAAAGAAGGAAGCTACATAATGATCAAGGGATCGATCCAAACAGAAGATATAACAATTGTAAATATTTATGCACCCAACATAGGAGCACCTCAATACATAAGGCAAATACTAACAGCCATAAAAGGGGAAATCGACAGTAACACATTCATAGTAGGGGACTTTAACACCCCACTTTCACCAATGGACAGATCATCCTAAATGAAAATAAATAAGGAAACACAAGCTTTAAATTATACATTAAACAAGATGGACTTAATTGATATTTATAGGACATTCCATCCAAAATCAACGTAACACACATTTTTCTCAAGTGCTCATGGAACATTCTCCAGAATAGATCATATCTTGGGTGACAAATCAAGCCTTGGTAAATTTAAGAAAATTGAAATTGTATCAAGTATCTTTTCCAACCACAACACTATGAGACTAGATATCAATTACAGGAAAAGACCTGTAAAAAATACAAACACATGGAGGCTAAACAATACACTACTTAATAACGAAGTGATCACTGAAGAAATCAAAGAGGAAATCAAAAAATACCTAAAAACAAATGAAAATGGAGACACGATGACCTAAAACCTATGGGATGTAGCAAAAGCAGTTCTAAGAGGGAAGTTTACAGCAATACAAACCTACCTTAAGAAACAGGAAACATCTCGAATAAACAACCTAACCTTGCACCTAAAGCAATTTGAGAAAGAAGAACCAAAAAACCCCAAAGTCAGCAGAAGGAAAGAAATCATAAAGATCAGATCAGAAATAAATAAAAAAGAAATGAAGGAAATGATAGCAAAGATCAATAAAACTAAAAGCTGGTTCTTTGAGAAGGTAAACAAAATCAATAAAACATTAGCCAGACTCATCAAGAAAAAAAGGGAGAAGACTCACATCAATAGAATTAGAAATGAAAAGGAGAAGTAACAACCGACACTGCAGAAATACAAAAGATCATGAGAGCTTACTACAAGCAACTCTATGCCAATAAAATGGACAACCTGGAAGAAATGGACAAATTCTTAGAAATGCACAACCTGCCAAGACTGAATCAGGAAGAAACAGAAAATATGAACAGACCAATCACAAGCACTGAAATTGAAACTGTGATTAAAAATCTTCCAACAGGGGCTTCCCTGGTGGCGCAGTGGTTGAGAGTCCGCCTGCCGATGCAGGGGACATGGGTTTGTGCTCCGGTCCGGGAGGATCCCACATGCCGCAGAGCGGCTGGGCCCGTGAGCCATGGCCGCTGGGCCTGCGTGTCCGGAGCCTGTGCTCCGCAGCGGGAGAGGCCACAACAGTGAGAGGCCCGCATACCGTGCCAAAAAAAAAAAAAAAAAAAAATCTTCCAACAAACAAAAGCCCGGGACCAGATGGCTTCACAGGCGAATTCTATCAAACATTTAGAGAAGAGCTAGCACCCATCCTTCTCAAACTCTTCCAAAATATAGCAGAGGGAGGAACACACCCAAACTCATTCTACGAGGCCACCATCACCCTGATACCAAAACCAGACAAGGATGTCACAAAGAAAGAAAACTACAGGTCAATATCACTGATTAACATAGATGCAAAAATCCTCAACAAAATACTAGAAAACAGAATCCAACAGCACATTAAAAGGATCATACACCATGATCAAGTGGGGTTTATTCCAGGAATGCAAGGATTCTTCAATATACGCAAATCAATCAACATGATACACCATATTAACAAACTGAAGGAGAAAAACCATATGGTCATCTCAATAGATGTAGAGAAAGCTTTTGACAAAATTCAACACCCATTTATGATAAAAATCCTCCAGAAAGTAGGCAGAGAGGGAACTTTCCTCAACATAATAAAGGCCATATATGACAAACCCACAGCCAACATCGTCCTCAATGGTGAAAAGCTGAAAGCATTTCCACGAAGATCAGGAACAAGACAAGGGTGCCCACTCTCACCACTCTTATTCTACATAGTTTTGGAAGTTTTAGCCACAGCAATCAGAGAAGAAAAGGAAATAAAAGGGATCCAAAACGGAAAAGAAGAAGTAAAGCTGTCACTGTTTGCAGATGACATGATACTATGCATAGAGAATCCTAAAGATGCTACCAGAAAACTACTAGAGCTAATCAATGAATTTGGTAAAGTAGCAGGATACAAAATTAATGTATCTGGCATTCCTATAAACTAATGATGAAAAATCTGAAAATGAAATCAAGAAAACACTCCCATTTACTATTTCAACAAAAAGAATAAAATATCTAGGAATAAACCTACCTAAGGAGACAAAATCCTGTATGCAGAAAATTATATGACACTGATGAAAGAAATTAAAGACGATACAAATAGATAGAGAAATATACCATGTTCTTGGATTGGAAGAATCAACATTGTGAAAATGACTCTACTACCCAAAGCAATCTACAGATTCAATGCAATCCCTATCAAACTACCATTGGCAATTGTCACAGAACTAGAACAAAAAATTTCACAATTTGTATGGAAACACAAAAGACCCCGAATAGCCAAAGCAATCTTGAGAATGAAAAACGGAGCTAGAGGAATCAGGCTCCCTGACCTCAGACTATACTACAGAGCTACAGTAATCAAGACAGTATGGTACTGGCACAAAAACAGAAACACAGATCAATGGAACATGATAGAAAGCCCAGAGATAAACCTGTGCACACACGGTCACCTTGTCTTCGATAAAGGAGGCAGCAATGTACAGTGCAGAAAGGACAGCCTCTTCAATAAGTGGTGCTGGGAAAACTAGACAGGTACATGTAAAAGTATGAGATTAGAACACTCCCTAACACCATACACAAAAATAAACTCAAAATAGATGAAAGACCTAAATTTAAGGCCAGACACCATCAAACTCTTAGAGGAAAACATAGGCAGAACACTCTATGACATAAATCACAGCAAGATCCTTTTTGACCCACCTCCTAAAGAAATGGAAATAAAAACAAAAATAAACAAATTGGACCTAATGAAACTTCAAAGTTTTTGCACAGCAAAGGAAACCATAAACAAGACCAAAAGACAACCCTCAGAATGGGAGAAAATATTTGCAAATGAAGCAACTGACAAAGGATTAATCTCCAAAATTTACAAGCAGCTCATGCAGCTCAATAACAACAAAACAAACAACCCAATCCAAAAATGGGCAGAAGACCTAAATAGACATTTCTCCAAAGAAGATATACAGACTGACAACAAACACATGAAAGAATGCTCAACATCATTAATCATTAGAGATATGCAAATCAAAACTACAATGAGATATCATCTCACACCAGTCAGAATGGCCATCATCAAAAAATCTAGAAACAATAAATGCTGGAGAGGGTGTGGAGAAAAGGAAACACTCTTGCACTGCTGGTGGGAATGTGAATTGGTACAGCCACTATGAAGAACAGTATGGAGGTTCCTTAAAAAACTACAAGTAGAACTACCATATGACCCAGCAATCCCACTACTGGGCATATACCCTGAGAAAACCATAATTCAAAAAGAGTCATGTCCCAAAATGTTCATTGCAGCTGTATTTACAATAGCCAGGAGATGGAAACAACCTAAGTGTCCATCATTGGATGAATGGATAAAGAAGATGTGGCACATATATACAATGGAATAATACTCAGCCATAAAAAGAAAAGAAATTGAGCTCTTTGTAATGAGGTGGATGGACCTAGAGTCTGTCATACAGAGTGAAGTAAGTCAGAAGGAGAAAGACATATACCGTATATATGGAATATATATATATAACACATATATATGGAATTTAAGAAAAAATAATGTCATGAAGAACCTAGGGGTAAGACAGGAATAAAGACACAGACCTACTAGAGAATGGACTTGAGGATATGGGGAAGGGGAAGGTGTGACAAAGTGAGAGAGTGGCATGGACATATATACACTACCAAACGTAAAATAGATAGCTAATGGGAAGCATCCGCATAGCAAAGGGAGATCAGCTCGGTCCTTTGTGACCACCTAGAGGGGTGGAATAGAGAGGGTGGTAGGGAGGGAGATGCAACAGGGAAGAGATATGGGAACATATGTATATGTATAACTGATTCACTTTGTTATAAAGCAGAAACTAACACACCATTGTAAAGCAATTATACTCCAATAAAGATGTAAAAAAAAAAAATCCTCCTATACATCCTCCTATATTCCTTCCCCATATAAAATTATATGTTTAAAATTATACATGATATTATATGTATAAATAAACTATACATATTTATATATGTGTATATATACACATATATCCTATATTCATCCTCCTATATTCTTACATCCATCCTCCTCCTATATTCCTTCCCCATATAAAATTATATGTTTAAAATTATACATGATATTATATGTATAAATAAACTATACATATTTATATATGTGTATCAAGTTAAGTATGTTAAATTATTTAATATTATATATTATAATCATATATATTAAATAAATTGAATTATACATGTTTATGTACTTTGTTTAAAACATAGCTAATATTTATAGCTATATATAGCTAAGTTTATATATAGCTAATAAAGTTTATAAGAGTCACCTAGCTTCTTAGGAAGGTGATAACATGTGTACCTAAGGAAAAGGGAAATTAAAAGTCATGGATATAAAATTAGGAACCTCCATGGAAATTTAAAAGTTTTTCATCTCCTATAATAGCCGGGAATGTCAGACTGAATCTGTAAGAGAGAGAGTTGACTGCCAGTTAAATATTCCCCACTCCATACTACAAATTTCCTGTGCTAAAATAAGGACACCGGTAGGAAAGGAACAGGACCCTAAAATATGGGTCCTAAAACATGGGCTGAGGAAATTTAGGCAGATGTAGAAAAGGCCAATAATATCAAACTTACAAATTCCCCCAAGCCTCCCTTGCCACTGGAGGTGGACATCCTTCCTCTTTTTGAAGGAACCAGTTTCTCTTCTACATAAAATCCTTTCTGTAACTTCATCTGCAGAAGTTGCTCCAAAAGTTGAAGCTTGTTTTCCTCAGAATCTACCATCACCATTTTCATTGCCCCCAAGCCTTTAATGATATTCCTCCCAGCATAGCCTAGAATGAGAGATAAAGGCCTATATGTGGAGATGGCCTATATGGGAAAGACAGAATTTCACAAATCTATTTTGTCAGTAGTCTGAGGTGTATAAGTTAGGATATTGTAAGGGTGATAGAGCAAGTTGGACAAAATATAAGGCTCAATTGGCTGCATTCCTTTCTATGAGGGTAACTTATCCAGGATTTTGGATTTAATGAATTGGCTTGAACACCTGGGAGAGATGTAATTAGTTTACTATGTTAGTTAATTAAGGCCTAGACTCAATATGACCTACAGTTAATGGTATAAAAATTTGGAACTTTCCATATTTGCAAATGAAGCAACTGACAAAGGATTAATCTCCAAAATTTATAAGTAGCTCATGCAGCTCAATAACAAAAAAACAAACAACCCAATCCAAAAATGGGCAGAAGACCTAAATAGACATTTCTCCAAAGAAGATATACAGACTGTCAACAAACACATGAAAGCATGCTCAATATCATTAATCATTAGAGAAATGCAAATCAAAACTACAATGAGATATCTCACACCAGTCAGAATGGCCATCATCAAAAAATATAGAAATAATAAATGCTGGAGAGGGTGTGGAGAAAAGGGAACACTCTTGCACTGCTGGTGGGAATGTGAATTGGTACAGCCACTATGGAGAACAGTATGGAGGTTCCTTAAAAAACTACAAATAGAACTACCATATGACCCAGCAATCCCACTACTGGGCATATACCCTGAGAAAACCATAATTCAAAAAGAGTCATGTACCAAAATGTTCATTGCAGCTCTATTTACAATAACCCAGAGATGGAAACAACCTAAGTGTCCATCATTGGATGAATGGATAAAGAAGATGTGGCACATATGTACAATGGAATATTACTCAGCCATAAAAAGAAACGAAACTGAGCTATGTGTAATGAGGTGGGTAGACCCAGAGTCTGTCATACAGAGTGAAGTAAGTCAGAAAGAGAAAGACAAATACCGTATGCTAACACATATATATGGAATTTAAGAAAAAAAAAATGTCATGAAGAACCTAGGGGTAAGACAGGAATAAAGACACAGACCTACTAGAGAACGGACTTGAGGATATGGGGAGCGGGAAGAGTAAGCTGTGCCAAAGAGAGAGAGAGGCATGGACGTATATATGCTACCAAATGTAAGGCAGATAGCTAGTGGGAAGCAGCCACATAGCACAGGGAGATCAGCTCGGTCCTTTGTGACCGCCTGGAGGGCTGGGATAGGGAGGGTGGGAGGGAGGGAGACGCAAGAGGGAAGAGATATGGGAACATATGTATATGTATAACTGATTCACTTTGTTATACAGCAGAAACTAACACACCATTGTAAAGCAATTATACTCCAATAAAGATGTAAAAAAAAAAATTGTAACTTTCCTGGCACACTATAGAAGAGAGTTCTAAGGCTCAGGAAATGGGCTCTGCCACCTGCTAATCATTATCCTGCCCCCCATCCAGGTTGTGGAGGGACTATTTACAAAATTATTTTTAGGGTGGATAAAACTATAGGGAATTTTGCAATATTCTGCTGGTGGTAATAGAAGAGCTATTAACGCCTCCAGGGCTACAGGGAAATGTGTTTATATGAAGCAAGAATTAATGAGATGAAAAACACCAAATGGAGACTTTTTTTTAAAAAAGTGAGCTGGCTTATAGCAAGCTAGACAAGCTAATAACGAGATATTTTGAAGTGAATTATGTGATTGTGGAAATTATAACTGCATTAGAATATATCACTTCTGCATTTAGGACTTGCCTTCTAAAACCATGGTTTCTCTCTCATTCCAGACCTCTCTCCAACTCTGACTTACACGAGATACTTGGTTTACGAACTTTTAATGTTTTATTTTCCATTTTGATTTGAGTTTTATTTTTAAATCTATATCTAGAATCATATATAAAATGGGGTAATAACAGTCCCTACTGTATGAGGTTCTTGTAAGAATTAAAAGACATAACACCTGAAAAGCACTTAGAACAGTTCACTCAATAAACTTAACTTTTCTTAGCACTAATAGAATTATGTCCATTACAAAAGCTGCAGTATCAGCTAGATCACTCTTTTAAGTTTCACTTGAATGTATCATTTTACTTTTATCTCCACTTTTATATTTACGTTGCAATCTATGTCTTAAATAAAATCACATTTAGCTTTCTAGATCTAAATAAATTAGCTCAAATTCAACTAATTAGTACATCTTTTTATATTACTCGTTTGGCATTTTAATTATCTTTTTTTAATCGCTAAAATGATTTATGTATATATGGCTGATAACTGTTAAAGAAAACCAGAACTCAACAGTAGTTAAAGTGGTAAAAAAAAAAACAGATTTTATTCGGGAACTATCACGATAAGAGAAAGAGACCTCAGTATAGAACTCAGTTCCACATATGGCATGGACAAACAGAGATATAGCCAAGCAGGGTGGGGATTAGTGGATGAAAAATTAAGAGAAAATATCAAGAGTAGGGGAGATTTCGGTTAAATAGACCTAACAGGATTCTTGTTAAAGGCAGGCCAGGGTGATCAGATATCACTTGGGGGATAGTGGGAGATAAGGAATTTGGTCAGGTAGGGGATTCTGGCTAAACTGAAATCTGCTAAATTTGAGCCATGCAGCCCCATAGGACGGATGTCAGAGTTGAGGCTTAGAGGATTTAAAGGAGCCTGCCTAAAGTTAGGTCAAGGAGGGCATCTTATCCTTCTCTCTTCTTGTTCTAGTAGAAGAGGCAGTCTTTTTTGCTTGAGTGATATAAGTCTATTTCTCATTCAGTTGTCTTTTATTCATGAAGTATCAGCTTAACTATCTACTGTAACTTGGTAGTAAAGATTTTTGCTGAAAGGTACAAAAAGTCAGGCATTTAATGAGGGGAGTTTCTATGAAAATTAAAAAAAGACAAAGATTAATAATTAGACACCCAGACACCAAGTTTCTGAGTCCAGAGGGCACTCAGATGGGAAGATTTCTAGATGTTGGGCTTGAAGCATCTTTAGGTGGTGGAGTT
Organism: Pseudorca crassidens; assembly: GCF_039906515.1. Taxonomy (NCBI): domain Eukaryota; kingdom Metazoa; phylum Chordata; class Mammalia; order Artiodactyla; family Delphinidae; genus Pseudorca; species Pseudorca crassidens. The sequence continues at coordinate 92,662,137 of NC_090297.1, forward strand.
AGTGAGGATGGCAGTGGCAATTCAGTGGATATCCTGGTGTGCAGTGAATGTATCTGATGATGGCACTGGGTGTTCCAGTGAACTTTATGAGTGTCCCACAGCAGGAGGCATGAAGGTTGCCCATAAATGGTCCATGTCAGGGGGGTGAGAGAAAAGCTAGAAATGCTAATTACTAACAGAATGCATAAGACAGGATCCAGATCAGTTCACAGGTAGATAAAAAAGTAGAAAGTAAAATAGCTTACCTAGCGGAGAAAATTACTTTAGAGAAAATGAACAAGATTATAATCTAATAATCTACACAGGTGTCCTATAGTTTCCCAATTAATTATAAAAAATATGTCTCCATAGTCACCCCTCTTTTGATTCTTGTTTACAAAATAAGTGTGGTCTCTTTAGATTGGGCCTGATTTTTTACATAAGTGGAACAACAAGAATGGTAATTGACCAGATAGGCCTTTTTAAGTTTGCTTTGTTGGAACTTTTCATAAAGAATCTCAGATTAGACTTTTAAAAGCCTCTTGAGCCTAGGGCACCACACCAAGAACTCACCATCAGACTTCTGCATTACCTACAGATTTGGGTGAATTCCTCTCTTCCTGAGGTCCCCAAATAGCCTAACCTTCCTGGGCCTGCCAGGAAGTGACTTTCCTTATTCACCTCTAAGGCTAGGAATCCTATAAGCCAGTACCAGGCCAGTTTTTCCAAAAGGGATTTGTAAGCATTGGTTCCATAAAGTCAACCTTTGATCTTTAAAGCTATCTGGTCATATCAGATTTTCTGCATTATTCTCAAATATGACATTTCAGGAGGACCTTGGTAATATAACTGACATTTCCAATTATGGCCTGTTACAAGGAGGATAGATTCTTATTGAACTTCCACAGATAATTATATTTCAATGAAAATAAGAATACTTCATTATAGTTTTCAAATTCTGGAGGGAGCAGGTAGGTGAAAGGTAAATGTTTCAGTTTTGTTTATAAAAGTATAATCTACTAATTTGTTATGAGTTATAGATAGCTTAAGGGAAAAGGGTGCCTTATATATAGAAAATAGAACATTAAAGAACTATCAACATCTCAAAGAAAAATTGTAATCATCCTTTATCAGTTCATTCAGTATCATGAAACTTATTCTTGTTCTGCCTGATCTTGGGTTAGCAGTTTTATGAATCCATCAGCCTCTTCACTAGAGTTCCGGAAATCCATACTCAGTCCAACGGTATGCCTTTAAGATTATTTAAACAATGCTGTCAGAAGCCTGTACATCAGATACGTCTTACAGTCCTTTCGATGGTCTCTGAGACAGTCACTTATTGTTGAAGATAAAGCATTCTGGCCTTAGCTGATTGCAAATTCATTCACAGAAGAATCAGACTAAGATGGAAACTATCTATGGGTGATGAATAAAAATGACCATCGCCATATCAAAAGATATAAGAGTTCATTTGACAAGGAAATCTGGTTATTTCTATGGCATAGAACATTTAAAAATAATAATTGGAATTATGACTGATAACATCACAGCCAATCTACCATGGACAGTGAGGGTAGTGACAAATTTCTGTGAAATTCATACAACTTTTGAAATACTTATATTAATAATATTTACCCATGCCAATATAACCTGGGAGAGGTTAAGGCATCTCCTCTTATGTGATAATGCCTTTTTATGTAATTCAACACATCAAATAAACTGAATTAGCTTAACATCTCTTTTTTAAAATGTGAGAGAACAAATCATTTGAGACTTTCCGGGAGCCCTGTGGGAGATCTCAAAGTCAGTTTGAGAACAAAAAGGGTTAATTTAGAATTTGATTTTGGAAAGTTGTCGAAAATGTCAAAATGTTTGAACACAATGATCACTATGAAAAAATATTTAGTTTCTCTTAAACAATTGAGAACATGATAAAGTATAACATAAATCATAGGAAATTATTCTAATAAAATATAAAATCTTGGATTCTTAGGTGGATTACTTAAAAGGTAAAGAAAAATCTTTTATCATCTTTTATTAATAGCAGGCAAATAATCCAAGAAAGCTTTGCTGTTTTAACACTGAGAAAACCAAACTCTAGTTTTGCATCAGTACACCACTGAGCTCATAAAAACAACAACAACAAAACTTATATATAAACCCATCCAATTAGCCAGCTCTGATCGTGTGAGATGATTCCTTTTCTAGGATTCCTTTCCCACAAAACTTCTGCAACCTGTTTTTATACTCATTTAGGTGTTTTTTTTTTTCTCCCTATATTTTCCTCTTTCTCATTCTGGAACAAAACATGAGTACCTTTTTTTTTTTTTTTTTTTTTACAGAAAACTATAGGGACTAGATAATTGTGAAATGTCTGTCACATATTAGGATTTTGTAGCAGACTAGCAAATTTTACAAATATAGTATCTCACAATTTTTACAGGTTTATGCTTCCTCATGGTACATCTTTTCAAAGTGGCAAAAGGAATATATTTATGAACTGAACCAAATATATTTAGTTTCTCTATATTACATAAAAATAAAACCCCAAAAGTATCTAAAGTTAAACAGACGCTAATAGGTGTTTCAGCAGTTTTCTTACTTAGAAATTATCTAAATGTTTAGTGAATATTTCAGCTTAATTTAATTTAGCATAGATTTAATGTTTCAAGTTACCAAAAAAGACAGGGAAACTGTTTTCACACACATACACTATATAATTAAACAAAGCTAGCCATCATCTCAAGTTATTTCCTTGTTAATAATTTTTATAGAACATGCATGTTAGACAAGTATAACAAAGCAAGAAACCTAAAAACTTCATTACAAAACACATGTTTATATTATATTTAAGTGCTGATAGTTTAGAAGACATAGCTGTTTTTATTAGACTAACAATATCAAACTAATATTATTTGTCAAGGATTTACCCAAATCATGTGAACTTGAAAAGTATTTGGGTTAGTTTCTATATTTTGGGGAGTTTTGCAATATTTAATTAATATCAGTGCTCATTTATCTCTAAGTCAATTTAAATAGTACTCCTTTAAAGGATTTTATAAATTAATTTGGTAATACCATCCAGAGGTAGAAAAATATCAGATATAGTATAACATACATATACATGATAAACACACATACAGATGGGCACATGGATCCTACTGCTTTTATTATAAAATTTTAACAATGTGTCAAATGAGTAATATACTCTCATCTTTGCTCTATTTACGTTTGTATCTAAATTGTGTTTCTAGCAGATGGAACAATTTAAAATTACCTGTTCAATGTGAATGCTATAGCTTTTTACCAATATTTATGAAGGTGACTTTTAAGATTTTCTTTTGCCCTAATTTGTAATCTTTTGGAGGCTGTTAACTATGTTTTAGGTAAGAGACTAAGGGAATATCAGGCTGCTGTCTGGATGTTTCCAAAGCTCATATGAATAGATAAAACATCCAGGGTGTTTCTAAGTAGTCTTTTTTTCCTTTTGTTTCATTCAGCCTCAAACAGTTGCTTTAGGGGGTTCCTGAGTTTCTTCAGAGACATGAAGGGGCAGGTAACTGAGGGGCTGGAGTGGGAAGGGAAAAGTCTGACAAAGAGATGGAGGAGCTAGGGGTTTGAAGGGGGATATAACGGAGAACTCAGGGAACTGAAGGGAAGACTGACGGTGATAAAAGGAAGGAGGAACAGAAGGTGGGAAGGGAAAGTTCTTAGGGGAGACAGTCTGGGGAGATCTTAAGACCCGAAGAGACCACTGAATTTCCATATTATTATTCATAAAGTTATGCCAACAAGAAAGGAAAAAGACTGAGTTCATGGAGCATAAAGTCAGCATGGTTTCAGGAATGGAGTTTTCAGTTACTTGAGAAGTTTTCTTCGGAAAAGCAGGATCAAATATAGAGAACAGAGAGGTCTCACAAAGAGCTAAGAAAAATCTTCCGGAACAGGAGCTGGAGAGTGAATTCCCACATGAGACAAACAGACAAAAACAATTTTCCAGCCCAGGGAGTCAGGAAGTGAATTCCAACTTGAAGCAATGAGCCAAGAAAAAATTTCCAGCCCAGGAGTCAAGGAGTGAATCCTCACACCAAACAAAGAGCTAGGAAGAAAGACTTCTCTCTAGCCCAGTAGGTACCTTTCAAACAAAGAAGCCTGGGCCTCTAATCCATCTTCAGAGAGTACTCAGAATCTTAAGAATCGAAATCTGTCTTTACTGTGCTTCAGTGGACTGTCATTCAGACCATTGGTTTAGGAGACAGACTGACCAATGGATTCCTGATGAATCAGCCAGGAGTGAAGACAAAAGCTTCAAAGGTACGCATTTGAGGTCCTTGGTGAGAGGTCTTGGGGTCCAATGGTGAATCTGATTTTATCCAAGTCATGACACCACAACTGTTCAAGAAAACCAGAGCTGGACTGTGGTAAAAACAGATATTATTCAGGAACTATTGTAATAGGGCAAAAGAAACCTCAATATAGAACTTAGCTCAATTCCAAATACAACATGGACAAGAAAGGATTTATAGACAAGGAACAGGGTGGGAATCAGTGGGTGAGAAATTACTAAGAAGAATCATCAGGGTAGGGGTGAGGATTCTGTTTAAACAGGATTCTAGGCCATGGTCATCAGATATCACCTAAGGGATGGGATGCATGAAGAATTTGATCAGGCAAGATATCAAGGGTGGGGGTTTCTGGCTAATCTGTCTTAGCCGGATTCTTGCTAAAACTGGGCATTGCAGATCAAACAAGGATGAACAGCCAAGGTCCAGGCCTAGAGGGCTTAGAGAAGCCCGACTAAAGTTAAGTTATGGAGGGATCTTGTTATATCTCTAACACCATTTTGAAAAATGTCTTATTTTCAGTAAACACTTTAATCAAATAATAGTATACACATGCATAGGAGGGATTAGCAAAGATCAACTAACAACCCTCAGCATTCTTCATGTTCTTATTCCTACTGCCATCAAAACAAATTTTTATAACACCGACTCAGTGACGAAAGACACATACAGAGAAGAGAAAAATATGGTTAATGTTACAACACAGAATCTTTATGAGGTAGAAACGTTACAACCTAGAATCATCAAGCTTGAAAAACAACTAACTTGGAGGACTTACAGTGCCAGATGTGAAGACTCATTATGAAACTGTAGTATTTTATACCTTGTTGTATTATTACATGTACTAATTACATGTATTAGTACATGTTTTAAATGAATAAAGAAACAGGAAAACAAAAAACAAAAGGCACACAGCCCAGAAACAGAACTACTTATATCTGGTAAACTGATTAATGACAAAACTATCACTGCAACGCAGTGAGTGAGAAAAAGGATGGTCTTTTCAATATGTGGTGATCTGATCATTTGCATACTCATATGGGAAAAAGTCTTGTTCAATTCCCAATGGATCACAGATCTAAATGTAAAAGAAAAAAGTTTCTAGGAGAATATCATGAATTTAGAATGAGTAAAAATTTTTGAGATAGGGTGCTGACAGTGTTCTGTATTTTAACCTGGTTATATAGCGTACTAACATTAAAATAAGGTGCAAAGTGTATAGTGTCCTGTAGATATTTTACACTTTGAAATTAGTTTACAAAAAAATTTTAACAGGAGTGGAACTTTTCATTGAAGGACTTCTGGTATTGAAATCTCACTTAGGCTAACTTGCTTATAATTAGAACCCTAGGGCAATAATTATTGCTATAATAATTACATATTTTCAAGAATATCATACTTAAGAGAGCTAATTATTTTGGTTTTCAATATATTGTTACAATAGCCATATCACTGTAACTTAAACATCTAAATAATTTGGCTCTAACTCTCCTATTTCTTCTCCAAAGCCAATTTAGCTGCATTTGTCTCCTGTGTCTACTTCTGAGTTTCCACTGATATTTCTCAGAGTAATAGTCCAAATGATTCAAGTGCATGTGGACACTGTAAGGGCAAATTTAAATAAAAAATAGGAGGCTTAATTCTCCCTGTTGAAAATAAGGATAGACACTTCCCTTTCTCCCTTTTCTTACAGGACTTATTTTAGAAAACTTATGATTTAGGATTTTTTTTTAATCTCTTTGGAATGTATGTAAATCCCTGTAAATGCTGGACAAGCCTTTGCCAGCATTATAACCAGGAATGTCTTTGTCAAGAATCTGAGAAATATATCTTTGAAAGGTAACCAAGGAAGATACTCCCCCAATCTCTTTATTTTTGTCAGAGGGTTGGAAACTAAACTTGTGGGTACCTTACTCCAAAACTATTTCGTGTCATACAGATATGTTTATTTTTCCTTTGGATAAAGCCAATTAGCTAACACAGCTTGTCACCCAATTAGTAGGTGAATTTAGGATGAACTATGTGTGATGGGTGATGCTGGCAAATCCTCTTACTTGAGGACTAGTTATTGTTTATCTTGAAAACACGTAGGTGATGGGTATATACTTGACTAAAGGGTGAGATGTCTTCCTGTCTTTGCAATCTCCTTAGCAGATTGCCTGTGATGGGCATCACCTTCTGGTTTAATGCTTCTCAGTAATAAAACTGTCTCTTTCTCTTCTACTTTTGTGGAAGTTATCAAGGATGGGAGGAGATTTAGTTTTTAACTATATTTTCCCAACAACACATTTCAATCAAATCATTCCTTTGATAACTATTTGTCATTTATTTTATACCATCAATCAATGTGAAAACATTTTGAGGTTTTCTTGTGTGTGGGGGACGGGCAGCAAATATCAGTCTATTATCCCTGGTCAATTACTGTACATATGTTGAGAGTTACAGCACATTACTTTTTCAAGTACATCACTTTGAAGGATACAGGGAATGTTATATTCACAATTTTTGTTTTCATTATATTCTAAGAGATTTCTAATTTTGTTTTAACTTATGGCTTTTGAATTACAAAATATAAAATATTACTATCAAAAACATCATGATACTCAGGTAGAAAAAGACAAATTTTGCCTTCAGATAGAAATAATTATGCTATTTTGAAAAAATTATTATGTTCAGAATTACTTTATGACTTGCTTTTTCAAATAAACTTTAATTTTAAAATAGTTTGCCTTACAGAAAAAAATTTTTATGGTAATAGAGAGAGTGCCCATACAATACACAGCCAGTTTCCTCTATTATTGTATTACTCTATGGTACATTTGTCACAATTAATGTACCAACACTGATATATTATTATTTTTTATTTTATTTTGTTTTATTATATTTAATTTTTTTTTGGTACGCGGGCCTCTCACTGCTGTGGCCTCTCCCGTTGCGGAGCACAGGCTCTGGACGCACAGGCTCAGCGGCCATGGCTCAAGGGCCCAGCCGCTCCGCGGCATGTGGGATCTTCCCGGACCGGGGCACGAACCCGTGTCCCCTGCAACGGCAGGCGGACTCTCAAGCACTGCGCCACCAGGGAAGCCCTCCGATATATTATTTTTAAGTAAAGTCCATAATTTATTCAGAAATTCTTAGATTTTACCTACTTTTCCTGATCTAGAATACCATATAAACTTTAATTACCATGTTGCCTTTGGCAACTCTTGGCTATGACAATAAATTAATTTTTGTTGCTTTTTGTGTGTTTTTAAAAGGAATAAAATTATAAAATCACTTTAATTTTCTTCTTATAGAGAGAAAGCAAATTAAAATCCCATATTGTTGTATCACTGCTGGGGACTGAATGCTTGTGTCCCCTGTGAAATTCATCGGTTGGAGCCTAATCCCTAATGTGATGTGGAGCCTATTTGGAAGTGAGGGGGGCCTTTGTGAGGTAATTAAGTTTGGATGAGATTATGGGGGTAGAGCCCCCATGGTGGGACTGGTGGCCTTTTAAGGGGATTAAGAGCCCAGAGCTCTCTCCCTCCATGTGAGGACACAGTGAGAAGACAACCATCTACGGGCCAGGAAGAGAGCTCTCACTAGATACTAAATCTGCTGGCACCTTGATCTTGGACATCTCAGCCTTCAGAACTGTGAGAAATAAATGTTGTTTAAGCCACCTAGCCTATGGTATTTTTGTAATAGCAGCCCTAACTGATGAAGACAACAATCCATTCTCATTTTATGTGGCATCCTAAATTGTCTTTACTCCACTGAACAAATTGTTAATTTTTAAAAATGGCATCTGCTGATACTATCAAATAAATTTATAATATTATATTTTTAAAACCTGTTTATTGTAGCTACTCAATATATATTAAATAACCACAAAAATACCAAACTTGAGATAAAGTTTTATACGGGTATAAAAATCATTTTAGTAAGGCACAATAATTTTGTACTCTTTCATGTAGTAATAATTAAATTCATAGAATTATTATTTTAGACGTGCAAATTCCAAGCCAAGTTGACGTATAATGACTTGCATAACTATGAGCACTGTTTCATTGCAACCTTCCAATTACTTCTAACTAGAAATGTGGTTACTGAAGTGTATTGATTTCATTCACTATCCAGATCTTCACATTATTATCCCCAATAGATAAAATGCTTGTTGAGCAAAGGGTAATCTTTAGCCAGAAAAGCACTGAGATGGATTTTTACCTGAAATATTCTTCTAGTAAATGATTTAAAAATATTTTAGAATTTTACTCGAAGGCTTTATGCCTAGTGAAATACAATTAGAGTCAATTTTGTTTCATAGTATTTCCTCAGAATACAGCACTATGGCTGTTAGAACTGTAAGAGACAGAGCTCACCATCACATACTTGATGTGTTTGCACTTGCAGGTAGTTTGGAGCCATGTCACTAATTTTGGTCAAGAGGCTGTGAGTGAAAGGTATGGCTATATATATAGTACTATTCACTAATATGTCTGCTACTGTGTGGCTCTACTGGACAGGCATTTCATAGATTTTAGAAAATAATTACATATTTTCAAAAACTACAATTTGTCTGTGCTGTTATATATCTCTATTAGTTAGACATAACAGGTTTTAGAAGATAATTGCATATTTTCTAAACTATAATTTACCAGTGTTATTAGAATAAAACAGACTATGCTGTGGTTTTGTGGTAACAAATTAACCAAGAGATCATAGTCACATAACAAAATGTAGGTTTATTTCTTGCTAGGGTAAAGTCAGATGTGGGTTTGCAGCTTTCTTCCTTCTTGAAGCTATTCCATCTGGAACACATGGCCTTGAAGGCCCCCTCTAGGAAATAAGGGTGTTATACAAGAGAGATCCCAGCTGGTAACTGCCACAGCAAGTGATATGCATCACGTCCATTCACAGAGACGTTTGATATTTGAGAGCCTTTTCTTAGGATACTAATGCCAACCATAAAAGCAAGTTATTGTTACTAAGTCTAAACTCATACTGCTTGCCACACAACAGGCCAATAAATCGAGAGATGAGCTGTTGGGGCAAGGAACAGAGACTTTATTTGGAAAGCCAGCAGACCAAGGAGATGGTGGACTAGTCTCCCAAAGAACCAACTTCCCTGAGTTAGAATTCAGGCTTCTTTTACACTAAAAGGGGAGGGAGTAAGTCCTGGTTCAGGTCAAACTCTGCATGGGATTTGTTAATTGATTCCTTCTTGCAGCCATTCACAGGTGAGCCTGGTCAGGATGTTTCTTATGAGCTAAACAAAGGTATTTTAGTTTAACGCTCCTTACCTGAGAGGCAGGGTTCTCAGAGATGAGCCATTATGTATAATTTAAGCTTAAAGGCAAGATCCCTTCAGTGATTAACTTAGAATACAAAGATCCTTCCCTATTACATTATTATGGGAAACCTTGATAGTGAATATTTACACTGAAGTGAAAGTCTAGTGGGGTCATTTAGACCATTAGCTCAACAGTAAGATGGAGTGTGTTAAAATATTGCAATACCATCAACTCTGCTTATTTGCTTGTGGTCTCTTGAACAACAGTTTACTTCTCTCAGACAGAGTTTCTTCTTCTATGTTCAATTAATATTATTGTTCTACGAAATAAATGGTTGAGATTGACCATAGCACTGCGCATGGAAGTGACAACCATTCAATAACTATTAAATACACATTTATTATCTCTATACTTTTAAACAGTGAACACATTAACTCATAACAATGGCTCAAAATCAAGTAAACACTTAAAAATTCTGTTTCTGGACTGCGAAAAGTTGCTGAGAAACCTTAAGTTTTAAAAATAGATTTGAAGTTACTTTATATAATATTCACTCAGTTATTCAACCATTACTTACCAAGAGCCTACTCTTTGCCAGGTGCTCTCAAAGCCACAAGGGACCTTGTGGAATAAAATAAAGTCTCTGCCCTCAGTAAGCTTACAACGCTAGAGTGGGGGAGAGAGACTCGATTAAATACCCCAAACGAGTGGCCTTACCGCAGGTCAACGGGGACTTGATCTGACTCACATTCCATCGCAACCAATCTCTACCAACCAACCAATCAGGCGGTCGGGCGTGTGGATACGGAGCGGTCTCTGAAACCTAAGGTAAGCTGGGAAAAGAGACTCTTAGGCTGGACTTAACCCCCTTCAGTGCTGGCTAATGGTCAACTCTTGCCAGGCCCAGCGCCAGCTCCTGTCCCCAGAGAGGCAGCTCACCAGGGCTTCCTTTGAGAGAAGGAAAGGGATTTGCGGGCTTTACTGGTTTCCGCCCGGTCCTAGCGGCCGCCCGGTCCTAGCGGCCTCCCGGCAGGACTGACTCGCCCACGGCTCCCTGAAGGTGGCGCACGCGCGGCGGCCCCGTGTGACCGCGGGGGAGGGCGAGCTGCCCTGGGTCCACGCGGCTCTGCGGAGTCCAGCAGAGAGCGGCGGGGTGAGCGGAAGGCCGCCTCCACCTCTTGGCCTAGGACAGACCTGCTGGGGCCGTCACACCTTCCACCAAGGCCTCGGGGAAGCCAGACGGGGTTTAGACGGAGCAGCCGGCTGACTTTGCCAACGCGACGTGGACTGCACGGTGCGGACGGTAGGTTGAGGCTCACTTGCTGCTTCCCCCGAGCCATGCATCGTCCAGGCAGGGTCGGGGGCGGAGTCCCCCTCGCGGCAGTGGGCCAGGGTCCACTACTCCACACACCGAAAGTCCTCCGGGACCGGTGGAGACCCGTTCTCAACACCACCTACCGGCTGAAGCTGGGGAAGCCTCTGAGGCCAGCGGTCCTTGGCTTCTGTTACCAAAAGTTAACTTTGGGTCCGTAGTCCTGCTTCCTCTGTCCAGTCTGTGAGAGCTTTCAGGGCTCGTTGCCCATCAGCTGTGCCATCTTGGCCCCTTTATCCCAGGTCACGAAGTCCTCCCTCAGAGTTGCACCGGGAAGGGGAAGGCCCGACCTTAAAAGTCAGACTCCTCGGCCCCCCAGGGCCCAGCCAGTGTCAGAGCAGTAGATGAAACGTTGTGTTTTCTGCTGGCAGTAGTGCCAGGGAAGGGTCACCTCCGCAGACAGGTCCGGATGCCCTTGGACTGCATTACCGAAGGACCTCCAGTTCAGGGCAGCAGCCAGGACAACACTGTGAGGACAACATTGCAGGCAGAGGAAAGAGTACAAAAACCCTAAGGGGAAAATGAGATTGGTGTGTGCAGGTAGGGAAAGGCAGCCAATGAGGCCAGACCACAGGGATTACAGAGAATAGTAGAAGAACAGAGAAATAGGCAGGGACCATATTTTGTAATATTTTATAGACCACAGTAAGGAATTTGGATATTCTTTTAGTTGGTTTGGTAAGCTTTTGGAGTGTTTAAAGCTGGGGAGGCATATGCTCCCAGTTGCCCACAGCTGTGTGGAGAATGTGCTGTGTGTGTTTGGGGGGGGGGGCGGGGGGCAAGTGTAGAATAAACTCACCTATAAAATGGGATCAAGATAGTACCTACCGAACTCAGAAAATTGTTCCAAGTATTTAATGAGTGGATATACGTGAAACTCGTAGACAAGTACCTAGTGTATAATAAACACTACAAAGGTGTGTATTAAATAAATAAAAATAATGCTTTATTCAAAGTTGTCAGAATTACAAATACAAGGTGCTTTTGACTTTCACAAAATATAAAAACTATTTGAAACAGAACATGGAAAGGATAGGCTGTCCTTAAGGTGGGGAATGATGGGCACATCCTATCTGTGATTATTGAACTCTTACTCTTTCTTCAGGTCCAGTTCAGTTATTATCTGTTCTAGGAAAAATTCTAAACCCATACCTTGAATATAACAGTTACTATACCCAGATATGCATTAAAATAACTAATTACAAATTCCATCAAGGCAGGTATTTTCTGTCATTTTTTAAGTCTCCTGTAGTATCTAGTAAGGTGCCTTATATATAGATGGCCATCCAAAATGGGCAGGCATTAGAAGAGAGACATTGAAATTGAACAGTATTAAAGAGAATAAATATATTTGAGGACTGTGAACACTAAGTGGATGATTAGAAAAAAAAATCACAAGAACAGATGTAAATCATGTATGTAAAAGCCAGACATTTAGCAGTTAGCCTTACAGATACTATATCTGAAGATACTCTGTTTTACATTGAAATATTAAGAATTTTGTGTTCAGGTCAATTTTCAGCACTCTTATAAACCAATTAAGCAGTAAAGTCAATAGACATATAGAAAAAATGAGCTATACACATATTCTGATAAATCTACCTCTTGAAAATTATCTCTTCACAGAGCCCATGCCTGAATTTCATTAATTCAAATGGAAATTTTGCATATATTATACATCAAGTAGAGATGGTGAATAGTTATCAATAGTCTAACCATACTATTTAACTATTTATAATTACAACTGGCCATTCCCTACTATCCTGTCATTCTCTGCTTCTTCCCTGCTTTCTGTTCCTACTTAGTCTTATCACTAGATTACATATTTTATCGATTTGTCTGTGAATGTATATGCACACATGTATATCCTGTGTATGTGTCTATATTCTCCTAGTATAATTTAGGATTCATGAAAGCAAGATTTTTCTTTTGTTCTCTGAGTCATACAACCCCTATAATAGTTCCTGGCACATTTTAAGTGTGCAGGTATATGTGTTGAATGACTAGTTGATGAATAAATAAAGGAATCATCCTAGAAAGAAATCAATTTTAGTCATTAGGTAGTAAAGTTTTACTTTAAACAAATCTCATCCGTACAATTCATATTTTTAGTTTTTTCAATTTTTGTAATTTCTATTTCCTTTTCTGTTTTTTGTTATAATAAAATATCTATAATAGTCATATACTGCAAAAGATATCTGAAAGTGGTATGACCTGATGAGTTTATAATCGTCATGATTGTCTTTCTGTCTTTATAAAACATGGCCATGTAAAAATGCAAGAATAGGAGAAACTTCTCTTTTTTTGTGTGTGTGAGCTGATGTGTGATTTCTATTTCCTGTAATTAAAAAAACTAGTATGTTTTACAAATTGTACAAATATGTAGAATATAACATAAGAATAAAATAGAACAATGTATTCAGCTTGAATGATTGGCAGAGCTGTGTTGCTTTCAGAGTAGTTTTGAAGGGGGCAGATAATAGCTGATTAAAAAACTGACATCTTCTATGGTGGGAAAATTAATTAATTAATAGTGTTTTTGCTAAACATAATTTTAATTATTACAACTTCCTGTGAATCCATAATTGTCTTAAGGTAAAATGATTTCAAAATTAATTTTACTTAATTTCCTTTTTACTCATCCATTTAGTAAATATTTTATTAGCGTCTGTTGTGTTTCCCACATATGCCACAAGTGTCTGGAGCAAGTATGGTGTTTGAAGCCCGGTGTTAAAATTGTGAAAAAAACAAAGTCTCTGTTCCCGTGTATCTTAGATATTAGGAAAGACAGAAAACAAATACATGAAAAGCTTATAATAAGAGTTCTAGAAGAAAATAAAATGGAATAAAGGGTCAGATATTGGTAGGTGATACCACTTTTGATAAGATGATGATGGAAATTATCTCTGAGGTGAAAATATTTTAAAAGAGAGGGAACATGCATCTCAAATATCTGAGGGAGAATATTTCAGGAATAGAAACTGTCAACTGCAGGTATAGAAAGCTCCAGACAATGGTCTGGAGGTTGGGGCTGGAGACACAGCTTCTGTCAACAAAATGTGTATATATTCTTCCCACTCTTCCACTGCATATGTGGCCTTGGGACTTTTGACTAATAGAGCAATCTAAAAAACTACAAGGGTGCGCAGAAGGTGAAGATTTACTACTTTATAATATGGAGCTTATTGTTTATAATCCTATGGTGATGGGGGTTAGAGGAGCTCTACAGAACAGCAGTGGGGAGATTCAGCATTTCTACCTTATCACACATTCCTCACAGTTATCTTTCCCCTTTCTGTAATGTGGAAACAGGTTTTTTTTCTGCATAATAGTTAGAGATATATTTTTAACAGTTGATTTATGGCATAATTTATTTCAGAGCAAATTGAACAAACCTGGCTTCTTCAACTTCACTCTCCATCCAGTAACGGTCCTCTCCTTCAGTTGCCTCGTCCACTTTTTGCCTCTGCTTTACTTCCATATTCTGTTATTTCATTCCTCTATTGCCTTGGCATATGTATGTTCTCACACACACAGGCATACACACACACACTTACATGAATGCTATAAATTGCATTTCATACTGCATTTCAGCTTGGTTTGATCATGTCAAAAGCAAGAATCACATTTTCATCCCTTTAAGATTGGTAATATGCAATACATTTGACACCTAAGAGCATAATAAGTATTTGTTACATGAAGTATTGCTGTTAGGTTAAGCACAGTAAAGGCATTGAGGCAGGCATGTACAAAGTAACTCTCAGAAACTCAGTTGTTCCATTTGCACTAAAGGTTAAAACATGTGAATGGTTAAAACATGTGAATGTCATGTTCTGCCTTTGTGCCGGCTATTGATAAAGGGGTACATTATCCCCTTTAGTCCCTACCAATCTTAAGATGTTGAATACTATTATTATCCCCATTTTACAGATGAGAAAACTTAGGCATAGAGAGGTTAAACAACTTACTTAATTGCATTCATTTAAAAATAAGAGAAGTTAGATCCTACACCATCTGATTCCATAACCTGTATTTATAAACTTGTGCTACAAAATAGGGTAGAAGATTTTGCTTACAGCAATAAAACCCCTATTCTAACCCACTTAGAAACACTAAAAAGCAAAACTGGTTTCAGGTAGAGCTAGATTCAGTCAAAAAATATTATGGAAACACAGTACTCTCTCTATGTCTTGTTAATGTCCACTGTGCTCCATTTTCAGGCAGATTCTTTTCTTTATACTGTATATTTAGCTTCTAGCAGCTTCGGCCTACATTCTAATCCCTTAGCAGCATCAGTTATAAAAGGGACATGATCTTTTCTAAGGATTGCCTTTTGTTTCACAAACTGGACCCCATACACACAGGGGAAGGGGAGACTGAAGAAAGAGGCAAGCCATTCCAGATTGGTAGGTGGCAGATTTAATAAGCAAGGGAACTTAACATGAGGCTTGTGTTGGGCAGCTGCAAGACAAGGGGATCTCCACACCTGCCCACCAGAATCTTAAAGTTTATATAGAGGCTTAACTGAGTTTAGTCATGTACACTGTCCATATGGTCTCAATACGACCTTACTCTCTCAAGGCTGCATTCTTGAAAATGGCTCTAGCTGTGGGAATGGTGGACAGCATGTAAGTTCCAAGGACAGGGAAGGGGGTGAGGAGCCCCCAAATGCCCAGGTCCATTTCATGGGTCAATCTGTGGTAATATCGTCTCCAGTATTACCGAGTCCAAGCTTGAACTGCTCGCTGCATAACAGGCCAATAAATAGAGAGATGCATTGTTGGGGCAAAGAATAGTGACTTTATTCGGAAAGCCAGCAGATCAAGTAGATGGTGGACTAGTATCCCGAAGAACCATCTTCCTGGAGTCAGAATTCAAGCTTCTCTTATACTAAAAGGGGTGTGTGTGTATGGTTGTTGCTACAAACTTCTTGGTGCCAGAATCCATTGATCTTGCAGCTAAATAGGTCTGGTCACAGTGTTCCTATAAACTTCCAATAAGACAAATGGCATTCTCTGTTCTGCAACATTTTATCTCTATATAAATGGAAAAGTGTTACATCTTTAAAGGTCAGAGCCTTGAGAATGGGCTATCCTGTATATTTCAGACTATAAGCAACATTCTTAACTTGTAGCAAAAGCAATAGAATACAAAGGTTAAAGTAAAAGAAACAGATCCATTATGGAATCAGATTTGTCCTTCCCCATTACACCATGACCTCCTCCAACATTACCGTCCTTCTCCAGAAGTCTCTTCAGGTCTGGATGGTGTGATTAGGGCCAATTGTCCCCTTCTGAACTGTGGTCTTTGATATAAAAGGCTCAGATGGGCTGGTTTTCTGTCACATGCCCACTCTGAACTACAGGTGGGGTCAAATACTCCGCCCTCTCTCCAAGTAAACACATAGATTGAGGGTTGGGGAGAGAATCATTTTAAGTAAAACGTGCAGTTTCCAGAAGAAGGGTCAAACTACACTGAGTAAACAAAAAGTATATGTGCCTATTAGCTGTAAATAATGGTTAATTCAAGTCATTTAGATAATTAAATGCCAAAAGTAGGAGTTGACATTATACATTCTAGATAATAGGAAACTATTAATCATGGATATAAAGATCTGTTCTCAAAGAATTCTATAGGCTCTTAGAGGAAAGGCAGTGAGTCTATATTTTTTACCATTGTATCCTCAAAACTTAGAATGGTACCTGGCACAGAATGACTACATAATATATTTGCTGATTGGAGTTAATGTAACTGACTTGAACAATTAATTATCGGTTCCTGTGAGATACCACACAAAACTTTTCAATCTAATCTTATATCTTATCTTTCTTATCCATTCTCAGAATTTTAAACTAATTTCTGTATTATAATTCTGTGTATGGTGATAAATAATATGCCTAAACCTCCTGCCTTAACTGCTTCTCTGAACTTCTTAACCATAATGAAACTTTCCTTTTAGACTAGTTTTCTCACTAGTTCAGAATGTTTAAAACTGAACACATTACCAGTTCTCCAAAGTTTGTTTCTTTTTCTAAATATCAGTTTAATGTATTGTACCACCTTGTGTGTTTGGACTTAATTACAAAAGCTTGAAATCTAAAATCATTTCAGATCTCTCTTTTCTATCTCTCTGTGCTTGAACAAGTGTGAACTTTTGAAAAAGTTCTCCCAGTTCTACTGCCTCACTATTTTTCATATGTGTCCTCCAGCCTAATCAATTGCGGGAACTTAGTAGGTTCCTTATATAATGTCTGGATTATCAAAATAATTACCCTTATTTTTCAGCTTTATTGAGGTTTAATTGACAAATAAAATTGTAAGATATTAAAGTGTACAATGTGATGATTTGATATATTTATACATTGTGGAAGGATTACCCACCTTAAGTTAATTAACACATTGATCACTTTTTTTTTGGTGAGAGTATCAACCTTTAAGTTGTACTCTTGGTAACTTTCAATTATACAATACAGTATAATCAATTTTAGTCACCATGCTATACATTAGATTCTCAGACCTTATTAATCTTATAACTGAAAATTTGTACCTTTTTACCAACATTTTCCTGTTTCCCCCATCCCCAAGCCCCTGGCAACCACTTTTCTGCTCTCTGTTTCTGTGAGTTCAATTTTTTTTTTTGTATGTCCACCTATAAATGGTATCATACAGTATTTGTCTTTTTCTGTCTGGCTTATTTAATTTCGTATAGTGTCTGTGAGGTGGTTCATCCATCTGTTGCAAAGAACAGAATTTCCTTCTTTTTTAAGACTGAATACGATTCCTTTTGAGATATATATTAGAAAGATAGATGGATGGATAGATAGATAGATAGATGGATAGATATCACATTACCTTGATCCATTCATCTGTTGACAGATACTTAGGTTGTTTCCATACCTTGGCTACTGTAAATAATGCTGAAGTGAACATGGGAATACAGATATCTCTTTGACATAATGGTATAATTTCCTTTGGATGTATATCTAGAAGTGGGATTGCTGGATATCATATGGTAGTTATATTTTAAATTTCTTGGATAATCTCTATACCGTTTCTATAGAGGCTACACCAGTTTACATTCCTACCAACAGTATACAAGGGTTCCCTTTGGTCACATTCTCATCAGCATTTGTTACCTCTATTTTTTTAAAATAATGCCAACCTAACAGGTGTTAGGTGATAGCTCATTGTGGTTCTGATTTGTATTTCCCTGATAATTAGTGATGCTGAGTAACTTTTTATGTACTTGTTGGCCATTTGTATGTCATCTCTGGAAAATTATCCATTCAGATAGTTTGCCTATTTTTTAATTGGGTTATTTCTGTTTTTTTCCTATTGAATTGTATCAGTTCCCTATATATTTTGGATATTAACCCCTTATCAGATATGTTGTTTGCAATATTTTCTCTCATTTCATACGTTGCCTTTTCATTTGGTTGATGGTTCCCTTTGCTGTGCAGAAACTTTTTCATTTCATGTAGTGCCACTTGTTTATCCTTGCTTTTATTGCCTTTACTTTTGGTATCAAATCCAAAAACTCCTCGCCAGAAACAATGTTGAGGAGCTTACTTCCTAAGTTTTCTTCTACAGGGTTTATGGTTTCAAGCCTTTAATCCATTTTGAATTCAATTTTGTATATAAGATTAGGCGTCCAGTTTCATTTTTTTTGTATATGGCAATCTAGTTTTCTCAACACCATTTATTGAAGAGACTATTTTTTCTCCATTGTGTGTGCTTTTTTCACAAAAATTAATAGACCATATATACATGGATTTATTTCTGGGCTGTCTATTCTGTTCCATTAATCCATGTGTCTATTTTTATGCTTATACTATACTGTTTTGATTACTATAGCTTTGTAATACAGTTTGAAATCAGGAAGTGTGATGCCTCCAGCTGTGTTCTGTCTCAAATTGCTTTGGCTGTTTGGGGTCTTTTGTGGTTCCATATAAAACTTACAATTTTTTTCAAATGTCACTGGAATTTTTGTAGAGATTGCATTGAATCTGCAGATCACTTTGGGTAGTATAGACATTTTAACAATATTCATTCTTCTAATACAATAACAGCATGAGATATGTTTCCATTGTGTTTTCTTCAGTTTCTTTCATCAATGTCTTAATAGTTTTCAGTGTGTAGATCTTTCACTTCCTTGGTTAAATTTATTACTGAATATTTTATTATTTTTGATTCTGTTGTAAATGTGATTGTTTTCTTAATTTCTCTTTCTGAGAGTTTATTGTTAGTGTGTAGAAATGCAACTGATTTTTGTATAATCAGTTTGTATCCTGAAATTTTATTGAATTTGTTTATTAATTCAGTTTTTTTAAATTGAATCATGATTTTCTATATATAATATTATGTCATCTTCAAATAGAGACAATTTTACTTTTTCCTTTCTAATTTGAATGCCTTTTATTTATTTTTCTTTCCTGATTGCTCTGGCTAGAGTTTCCAGTACCATGCTGAATAAAAATGGCAGGAGTGGACGTCATTGTCTTATTCCTGATCTTAGAGAAAAAGGGTTTAGCATTTCACTGTTGAGTATGATGTTAGCTGTGGTTTTCTTATATACAGACCTTATTATGTTGAGGTATTTTCTCCATAGCCAGATTGTTGAGAGTTTTATCATGGAAGGATGTTGAGTGTTTTGAAATGCTTTTTCTGCACCTATTGAGATGATCATCTGATTTTTATCCTTCACTTTGTTAACATATTATTGACCGGGAGATTTTTGCAGAAACTAATGCCTGAGGCTGGCAATTGTTATGTAAGTGAATATTGAAACACCCAAGTTTGAGTAAATATCAACAACTTTTTTTGCACTTAATGTATTTATTTGGAACTTTGTACATGTCTTACTAAAGCATTCTAATATTTCATTAGAGTGTGATAGGCAGTATAGCAGGCACCTCTGTGCAGGGGAACAGACATCTATTACAAATATACCGTGTTTCACTGTGCTTTCCCCTGGAAGAGCATACTCTACACTTTCTGGAGGCATTTTTTTAGTCCTCTGGGTATTATTTTCGCTAGAATATGTTCTTTTATTTTACCTGATAGTCGACAAGGTGGATCTTTGTGGGGGGCTCTTTTAGAAATGCCACAAGAAGGACCAAGTGTGGGACTACGTTCACCAGAATGGTGAACCCATTGGTAGTACCCATTCTCTAGCTACTACTAACAAAAAGTGCTTGTAAGTCATTTTATTCTGTGCATTAAGGCTACAATAAATTTTAAACACATTGAATAAATTACTCAAATAGATAGTTCTATTTGCAATTATTCAAATTACTCAAATAGAAACCCACTTTCTTATACTATTTTAGACTTTTCCAGAGGATATTGAAGTTTTCCACAATTGATCGGATCGATCAACTCCTTTCATATATTTATTATACTCTAATATACAAGTGGGCTTAGTTATCTGATGGCCAGTCCTCCTGTCTTCCTTTCTTGTAGCTGCTGTGGAGGCATCATGAATAGTTGTCACCATATGGACTAACCTCTTGTCTTTCCATATAAGAAGAATCACTTCTCCCTTCTGTAAGAATGTCCTTTCTCCCCTCTGTAGATTTTTAGATTTCTCCCTTAATTGGTTTGGTAGACCATGATTCTCTCTTATAGTCCCACATACCCTGCTTTTATTTTTCAACAATATTTCAGATGTGTACATGCTGTTGTAACAATTGTCTTGATAAATATGATGCCATGAACCAAGATGAGGTTGTAGGACCGATCATATTGTTTCTTGCAGTTTCTTTCCTTCACCTGTGTAAATCTCAAGGATGCATATATATCCAGTTTCACTTTTGCTAACCATCCTGACCAAAATTCTGCATTTTGTAAGTTTTCCAGTATTATAGGTTTTGAATCTGAGTCATCCTCTCCATTTTATCATTGCCTCATCAAGTGATAGCTCTTGTTTGGGTATGTAGATTGATTTATTGGTAGAAAATAATCCAAAAGAGGTTTAGCTTTTGACATTCTGTCAACAGGAAGTGGAGCTTCCTAGTTATCGTTAAAGTGTAGAAATGTCATTATTTGTTTGAACCTTCTTCTCGTCATAATTTTTGGAAAAATAGGTGTTTCAAGTAAGGGATCAGTTGACCAATATTCTTTCCAGTGTGACTTTCTTACTTGTCACATCAAAATTATTAACCCGGGCTTCCCTGGTGGCACAGTGGTTGAGAGTTCTCCTGCCAATGCAGGGGACGTGGGTTCGTGCCCCGATCTGGGAAGATCCCACATGCCATGGAGCGTCTGGGCCCGTGAGCCATGGCCGCTGAGCCTGTGCTTCCGGAGCCTGTGCTCCACAACGGGAGAGGCCACACAGTGAGAGGCCCGCGTACCACAAAAAAAAAAAAAAAAAATTATTAACCCACGAAACTTTTTCATGTCACTATTGGTTACATCAGTCCATTTTAAAGCCTTATACTTTTTATTTGATTTTTCATTCCGTTGTTGATACAAATTTGTTTGAGAAGCAACCAACTTGAAAAAGTCATTACCAAAAATTAATTCTGTTATTTCATTAACATTTTGAGGGTTATTACATTCAGTAGTTACACCTGACAGACCTGTAAAGTCTTCTAATTTTCATGAAATGTTGTCTTCAATCCACTTTTCTGTAGAAGCAAAGAGCATTCTCCAGCACCGTGAGTTTCATTTTCACTCTCCATATCAGAATCAATCACCAAGGTTTTTGGTCTTTTCATTGGTCTAATATTCATAATGTCTGAATCAGAACTATATTCTGAAGAACTATCATCTTCTGAGACGCTAGTATATATGTCACTCAGACAATCAGAGAAAGTATCTGCATAAAATTCACTGAAAAATTCTTCTTCACTCAAATTCCACAATGTATCATTTTTGAAAATTTCACGGTAATAAACTTGCATTTATAATATACACAAGGTTGGAACAAAAACCTAACAGAGCAAAGTGTGAATGATAATGACAATCATAAGTTGTATAATGAACCCTTGATCAATTTTAAGTTCTAACTACTTTGCATGGTGATATTAATTGTATCACTCTCTAAAAACATATTAATACGTCTCTTGTCAATAATGTGTTAATGTGGCATATCACATTGATTGATTTGTGGCCATTGAAGCATCCTTGCATCCCTGTAATAAATCCCACTTTAATATGTTGTACAATTCCTTTAATATCCTGTTGAATTTGTTTTGCTAATATTTTGTGGAGATATTTGCATCTATGTTCATCAGGGATATTGTCCTGTGATTTTCTTTTATTTACAGTGCCTTTGTCTGGTTTTGGTAAAGGGTAATGATGGCCTGTAAAATGAGCATGGATGTATTCCTTACTCTCCTATCTGTTGCAGGAATTTGAGAAGGTTGACATTAGTTCTTCTTTGAATATTTAGTGTAATTCACCAGTGAAGCCATCTGGTCCTGTAATTTTTGTTGTTGTTGTTGGGAGTTTTCCTCTTTTTTTCTGATTTAATTTCCTTATTAGTAATTTGTCTGTTCAGATTTTCTGTTTCTTCCTGATTCAGTCTTTGGAGGTTTTATGTTTCTAGGAATTTATCCATTTCTTTTAGGTTGTCCACTATGTTTCCTTATAATTGTTCATAGTAGCTGCCTATTATCCTTTCTTTGTATTTGTGTGGTATCAGTTGTAATGTCTCCTCTTTCATTTATAATATATTTATTTGAGTCCTCTCTCTTTTTTCTTGGTAAGTCTAGCTAAAGTTTTGTCCATTTTGTTTATCTGTTAGACAGCTCTTACTTCCATTGATCTAATTTGTTAAGATTCTAAGCATATTAAATTCTAGTTTATTAACACTCATTTTGTGTTCTAACTTATGATCTATCCTGAAGAATGTTCCATGTGCTCTTGAGAAGAATGTGTATTCTGCTGCTGTTGGACACAGTGTTCTTAACTGTTAAGACTATCTTGTCTAATGTGTCATTTAAGTCCATTGTTTGCTTATTGAGTTTTTTGGCTGGATGATCTATCCATTGTTGAGGCTTTTTACTATTATTGGATTATTGTCTATTTTTTCCCTTCAGATATGTTAATATTTGCTTTGTATATTTAGATGCTTCTATATTGGGGGAATAAATAGTTATTAATGTTATATTCTCTTGATGAATTGATCCCTTTATCATTATATAATGACCTTCTTTGTCTCTTGTTATAATCTGCTTTAAAGTCTGTTTTGTCTGATATAAGTATTGCTACCCCTGCTTTCTTTTGGTTTCCATTTGCATGGAATATATTTTCCATCCCTTCACTTTTAGTTTATATGTGTCCCTAAAGTTGAAGTGTGTCACTTGTAGGCAGCATATAGTTGGATATTGTTTGTTTTTATCCACTCGGCTACTATATTTTTTGATTAGGAAATTTACATTTAAAATAATTATAGATAGGTATGGACTTGCTCTTGACTTTCTTCTGATTTATTTAGTATGATGTTGAGCCAACTATTGATTTTTTCAGTTCAATTATTGTTTTGTTCACCTCTGTGATTTCTGTTTGGTATTTTAAAAATATTTTCTATCTTTTCATTGAAATTCTTAGTTTATTCATGATTTGCTCTCCTTAACTCAGGGAGCACATTTATGACTGATATTTTGAACCCTCTATCAGATAAGTGACTTATCGCTGTTTTATTAAGATCTGTTTCTGGAGATTTATCTTGTTCTTTTTTTTTTTTTTTTTGGAGAACATTCCTTTGTGTCTTCATTTTTCTTGGCTCTCTGTTGGTTACTGGGCATTAGATAAAACAATGTCAGTCTTCACGGGGTGGGAGTGATGGTGTCTCATGTAGGGGAGGAACCTTGTCAGTCAGCTCAGCCCAAGTACTCCTGGTTGATTTTCAGCCCTTTGTAATGGTCTCAGATACATTCTTTGTTCTTAGTGGCCCCCAGTGTCGAGTATATGCCAGGACCTGTCATTGTCCCGAAGGGGAGAATCACGTTCAGTGCCTAGATGCAGACTGATTGGAAGCCAGACCCACAGGCAGCAGCTGGGAAAGTATGTTTAAATGCCTTCCAGGAGGAACTGGGAGATGGGCCTTTTTGCTTGCTCCTATTCTGAGCCTGAGTGTATAGCCACGGGGGTGAGGGATGTTCTTGCACCCATTAAGTACTACTTCTTCGTTTGCTATAGTCCTGTGGGTTTCATGAATGGAAGCCCCGTTGGCTATAAGAGCCAACTGATCTGGATTCTCATCTGCAAAAGCTGCAGCACAGATATGTTATAAACTCCTTCCAGGGAGTTACAGGTGACAGCCTACACTACAGGGTGATGGCTGGGGAGGTGTCCGTTGGCTTCCCTGGTCCCAATGAGGATCAAAGCCAGCTTCTAGATGCATGCTAAATTAGAAGCCTGACCCTCAGTCGGCAACTTTTAAAGTATGCAGATAGACCCCTTTCAGGTAAAGCCTGGGAAATGGGTGTTTTTATTTACTCCCTCTGTGCTGAGCCCTGGGGAGATAGTTGGTTAAAAAATCTTTCTTAGTTTGTTATAGTCCTTGAGACTCATGAATGAAAGCCCTGTTAGATATCAGAGCCCAGAAATCCAGGTATCTGTCCCCTGAGTGGCTGAAAACCTGGGGTTTATAACAACAGGGTTGTTTCAGCCTTTCCTATGCATTTTAATGTGGGTATTTTCTTATTCACCCAATGTGTAGGAGTTGTTCGCTGAGTTTCTGGATTTCTCTCAGAGATAATTGTTTGGTGTGTATCTCTACATTTGATGTGTCCATAGGAGGAAAGTTCAGGAGCCTCCTATGTCACCATCCTGGTTGGCCTTCCTCCAAGAAATTCTCAAAATAATTTTCTTTTTTTTTTAACATCTTTATTTGAGTATAATTGCTTTACAATGGTGTGTTAGTTTCTGCTTTATAACAAAGTGAATCAGCTATACATATATATATTTCCCCATATCTCCTCCCTCTTGCATCTCCCTCCCACCCTCCCTGTCCCACCCCTCTAGGTGGTCACAAAGCACCGATCTGATCTCCCTGTGCTATGTGGCTGCTTCCCGCTAGCTATCGATTTCACATTTGGTAGTGTATATATGTCCATGCCACTCTGTCACTTCGTCCCAGCTTACCCTTCCCACTCCCCGTGTCCTCAAGTCCATTCTCTACGTCTGCGTCTTTATTCCTGTCCTGCCCCTAGGTTCTTCATAACCACTTTTTTTTTTTACATTCCATATATATGTGTTAGCATATGGTATCTGTGTTTCTCTTTCTGACTTACTTCACTCTGTATGACAGACTCTAGGTCCATCCACCTCACTACAAATAACTCAATTTCGTTTCTTTTTATGGCTGAGTAATATTTGATTGTATATTTGTGCCACATTTTCTTTTTCCATTCATCTGTTGATGGACATTTAGGTTGCTTCCATGTCCTGGCTGTTGTAAATAGAGCTGCAGTGAACATTGTGGTACATGACCTTTTGAATAATGGTTTTCTCAGGGTATATGCACAGTAGTGGGATTGCTGGGTCGTATGGTAGCTCTATTTTTAGTTTTTAAGGAATCTCCATATTGTTCTCCATAGTGGCTGTATCTATTTACATTCCCACGGACAGTGCAAGAGTGTTCCCTTTTCTCAACACCCTCTCCAGCATTTATTGTTTGCAGATTTTTTGATGAAGGCCATTCTGACTGGTGTGAGGTGTGATACCTCATTGTAGTTTTAATTTGCATTTCTCTAGTGATTAGTGATGTTGAGCATCCTTTCGTGTGTTTGTTGGCAATCTATCTTCTTGTAGAAATGTCTATTTAGGTCTTCTGACCATTTTTGGATTGGGTTGCTTGATTTTTTGATATTGAGCTGCATGAGCTGCTTGTAATATTTGGAGATTAATCCTTTGGCAGTTGCTTTGTTTGCAAATATTTTCTCCCATTCTGAGGTTGTCTTTTCATCTTGTTTATTTTTCCTTTGCTGTGCAAGAGCTTTGAAGTTTCATTAGGTCCCATTTGTTTATTTTTGCTTTTATTTCCATTTCTCTAGGCGGTGGGTCAGAAAGGATCTTGCTGTGATTTATGTCATAGAATGTTCTGCCTATGTTTTCCTCTAAGAGTTTGATAGTTTCTGGCCTTACATTTAGGTCTTTAATCCATTTTGAGCTTATTTTTGTGTATGGTGTTAGGGAGTGATCTAATCTCATACTTTTACATGTACCTGTCCAGTTTTCCCAGCAACATGTATTGAAGAGGCTGTTCTTTCTCCACTGTACATTCCTGCCTCCTTTATCAAAGATAAGGTGACCAGGGCTTCCCTGGTGGTGCAGTGGTTGAAAGTCCGCCTCCCGATGCAGGGGAGATGGGTTCGTGCCCCAGTCTGGGAAGATCCCACATGCCGTGGTGCGGCTGGGCCCATGAGCCATGGCCACTGAGCCTGCACGCCTGGAGCCTGTGCTCCACAACGGGAGAGGCCACAACAGTGAGAGGCCCGCGTACTGCAATAAAAAAAAAAAAGATAAGGTGACCATATGTGCATGGGTTTATCTCTGGGCTTTCTATCCTGTTCCATTGATGTATATTTCTGTTTTTGTGCCAATGCCATACAGTCTTGATTACTGTAGCTTTGTAGTACAGTCTGAAGTCAGGGAGCCTGATTCCTCCACCTCCGTTTTTCTTTCTCAAGATTGCTTTGGCTATTCGGGGCCTTTTGTGATTCCATACAAATTGTGAAATTTTTTGTTCTAGTTCTGTGATAAATGCCATTGGTAGTTCGACAGGGGTTGCATTGAATCTGTAGATTGCTTTCGGTACTATAGTCATTTTCACAATGTTAATTCTTCCAATCCAAGAACGTGGTATATCTCTCCGTCTATTTGTATCATCTTTAATTTCTTTCATCAGTGTCTTATAGTTTTCTGCATATAGGTCTTTTATCTCCTTAGGTAAGTTTATTCCTCGGTATTTTATTATTTTTGTTGCAGTGGTAAATAGGAGTGTTTCCTTAATTTCTCTTTCAGATTTTTCATCATTAGTGTATAGGAATGCAAAAGATTTCCATGCTTTAATTTTGAATCCTGCTACTTTACCAAATTCATTGATTAGCTCTAGTATTCTGGTAGCATCTTTGGGATTCTCTATGTATAGTATCATGACATCTGCAAACAGTGACAGCTTTACTTCTTCTTTACCGATTTGGATTCCTTTTATTTTTTTTTTCTTCTCTGATTGCTGTGGTAAAACTTCCAAAACTATGTTGAATAATAGTGGTGAGAGTGGGCAACCTTGTCTTTTTCCTGATCTGAGAGGAAATGGTTTCAGTTTTTCACCATTGAGAAGATGTTGGCTTTGGGTTTGTCATATATGGCCTTTATTATGTTGAGGTAAGTTCCCTCTATGCCTACTTTCTGGAGGGTTTTTATCATAAATGGGTGTTGAATTTTGTTGAAAGCTTTTTCTGCATCTATTGAGATGACCATATGGATTTTCTCCTTCAATTTGTTAATATGTTTATCACATTGATTGATTTGCATATATTGAAGAATCCTTGCATTCCTTGGATAAACCCCACTTGGTCATGATGTATAATCCTTTTAATGTGCTGTTGGATTCTGTTTGCTAGTATTTTGTTGAGGATTTTTGAATCTATGTTCATCAGTGATACTGGCCTGTAGTTTTCTTTCTTTGCATCGTCTTTGTCTGGTTTTGGTATCAGGGTGATGGTAGCCTCGTAGAATGCATTTGGGAGTGTTCCTCCCTCTTATGTCCTGGAGAATTGAGGATGGTGCCCTGGGCACCTGCATCAGCAGGATCTGTCCTGAAGCCAGTCCTAGAGTGACAAGAGCCACACCTGCAGGTCTGTTCCACTGACCAGCCAGACAGGACTGAGTTGGGCCCACGGACCTTGGTCTGGATTGTGTTGGCTGGTCATTCTTGCCTAGGTTCACAGGCCAACAGCCACTGTCCTTCCTTTCCTGCTCATCACTGCACCAGTGGCTCACTCCTACCTGCTGCCGTCACACGCCTGGCAACCTCGCGTTCCAGGGCCAGCCAAGAACTGAGACCCCAGCAGGCCTCTAGTTCCCAGCAGGCAAACTCCCCATTAAACTACTTCTGCCTAGCCGTGTTCTCGTAGCTTCAGAGCCCAAAAAATGCGGAGAGCATAGCAAGCTTCAGCGCCCCCTTTCCTGGACCCTCGATGCTCCATGGAGGTGACAGAACTTCACTGCACTCCTCTCCCCAACGCAAGTGATCTCTGCCTGCCTGTCCCATGGACCCGGGTGCACCTCCGGCCACCAGCACCCAGGATGGAGGTGCGGGGCTTGGCCAGTGGTGGGTGCTGGGGCTGGCGGTGACCCGGCCTCTGGCCCCGAGGCCCCAGGGACCTGCCAGGCCCACCTCTGTCCCTGCCATCTGGAAAAGCTCCTTTTTCCTTTCTAATTCTATTGATTTGAGTCTTCTCCCTTTTTTTCTTGGTGAGTCTGGCTAATGGTTTATCAATTTTGTTTATCTTCTCAAAGAACCAGCTTTTAGTTTTATTGTTCTTTGCTATTGTTTCCTTCATTTGTTTTTCATTTATTTCTGATCTGAACTTTATGATTTCTTTCCATCAACTAACTTGGGGCTTTTTTTCCTTCTTTCTCTAATTGCTTTAGGTGTAAGTTTAGGTTGTTTATTTGAGATTTTTCTTGTTTCTTGAGGTAGGATTGTATTGCTATAAACCTCCCTCTTAGAACTGCTTTTGCTGCATCCCATAGGTTTTGGGTTGTCGTATTTTCATTGTCATTTGTTTCTAGGTATTTTTTTATTTCCTCTTTGATTTCTTCAGTGATCTCTTGGCTATTCAGAAGTGTATTGTTTTGCCTCCATGTATTTGTATTTTTTAGAGACAAAATAATTTTCTTAATGTTCCTTCTTTAACTGGAATTTCATACTCTCAAATCCTCCCATTTTGTTTTTATTCTTGTTTTTGTTTTTGCATCCAGTTTTCCTTGTTACTCATTATAGAGTTGGCAGTCGTTCACTTCAGTGGTGCTTTAACTTATATCCTATTACCCAAATCCTGGTCTAGAGTAGTTTCTCCCACCTGCTTTCTCTTCCCTGGACTTCTTGCTAGATATGGTAGGAAATTTGATGTTTCTGTTGTTCTTTTTGAATATTTTATATTTAGCCATGAAGAGCACAAGAAGTGGAAGTCTTAAGGAAAAATCATCTGGTAATGTTGAGCAGTGGGTGAAATGGTTACACTCAGGGTGACTGATTCCCTGTTTTGTGGTTCTTCGTGTTGTGACAGTAATATCCAAGCCTGTGGAGAAAGAAAATGTGAAGGGAAGTACATTTTAGAGAAGAAAATGAGATAGAAGTTTGTATGTAGAAATTATAGTTGAAAAAATAATGAGTCAAAGATGGCTATAAATCTTTTAGGTTGAAGTCAGGGTGTCAAGTGTCTAATAAATCCAGACTTTGTAAGGACAGATGTTGCTTGAAATAATTGTTGCCATGAGGAGGATGGGACTGTTGAAATAGAGGGAAAAGAACTACTGCATTAGGGAAACACTGGACATAAGCTCTGTAAGTGTCTGAAGAGTTAGGTAAAAAGGGGCTTTATTGTATAGAGGAGAGTGAACAAGGCTAGAGGGAACTGAGAGTGGGGTGAAAGGTTGACATGATTGGATAGTAGATCAAGGAATGTTTTAGTCTGAAGTGAATCTGTTTTTGGAAGAGGCCCTTACGAAGGGTCTGTATGCTGGCTCAGAATGCGGGTGGGTCAAAATTCAGGGACCTGGGGAGGAGAGAATCTTAACCGAAGTTTGGTTAATAAGCATTTTATTCTGATGGATCAATGGGGACCAAGCAGTTCAGATAATTATTTATGAGGCAGTAAATGGAGATTTGGAGGGTCTGTGTCTGGCCTTGTCATAGACAAACAAGGGGAGGCATCCATGAGTCTCATCTACATCATATGGGGAAGGGTGGTTCTGTGCAGTAAGCCATATGCTGGAACACAAGATCGTGGGAGAATGTCTTGCTAAAGACATAAACAGCGTATGCTGTTTTTTAGCATCACAGGGCTTGGATAAAGTTCAGTATGGCCATTGGAAAAACAGGAGAGAGGATCTAAATTAGGACAAAGAGTTCTCACTTAGTACATTATTAGTAAATTATTTTAATGAATATGTACTATAGATGGTTGATGAAATGAAGCTTCATTGAGAGGAGAGGGCTAAAAATATCTGAAGTCATTACCCAGGGCCTAAAACAATTTGTACATTTTTTCTTGAATGAGTGAATGAATAAGTAAAAATGGGTAATATTATCTATAGTGAGAAATCAGGTCTAGTAATCATCTTATTGACTCTAGAAAGAAAATGCTTTGTTTGGGTTTTTTGTCCATTTGACATTTTTGCTTAGATACGTAATAGACATCTCAAAAGGAATTCTCAATTGTGGTCATTCTATGCACTACCTCTTCCCACTTAAAAAAAAAAAGTAAGAATGATTCTCCTCAGTATCAGTAGAAGGGACTGCCATTCACCAGTTTTTGGGTTTTTTTTTTATGCCCAAAGCTAAGAATCATCCTTGCTTCATTTCTTTTCTACCCCATGTTCAATCTATCGACAAGTACTTGTGAGGCTATCTTCAAATATGTGCTGAATTTGATTACACCCCCTCACTTTTTCTGTTACCACCTGAGTTTACACCATAATCTGTTGCCAGCACTACCATAAGAACTAACTGGTTTTTTACTTCCAATTTGGTTCCCTTAGACTCTGTTTTGTACCCAGGAGCCAGAACGATCTTTAAAAAGTTTAATCACATTATTCCGTTTTAAACCAATTTATGACTTCCCACTGCTCTCAGAATAAGATTAAACCTGTTCTTATGGCCTAGGAAGCTTTACGTAATCTCACTGAATAACTATGAGATCTATTGTCTTACATTCTTATTTTTGCTCACTGGACTTTATCTAGTTTGTTTCCTAGCTAATCTTCAAAATGTCATACTTATTGCAGGTGTATAGCCTTTAGTCCTGCTCTTCTCTCTGTCTAATAAGTCTTTCTCCAGGTTATCTCATATCCTTTTGTCCATTTTTTTCTCTTATACACAGTTATACACTGATGGTTATTTCACCATTCACTGAAATTTCCCTTAACCTTTTTTAGTTTTTTTAAAGATTTCATCTGTGCCTCATTTTCTCATCTGTAAAATGGAACACAGGGTGTCTACATTAAAATGGTAATTAAATGCAATAATAAAAATTGCTTAGGATCTTTCTCAAAACATGATAACATTCATCATTATTGTCATCTTCAACATCACACCTATAGAAAAGTACTTTACTAATTTATACGTATTCTTGAAGTTGTCTCTCTTAGAATAGAATGCAGTCCTGTGAGGGCAAAGACTTTGTCTTGTTTACCCTTTATCAAAAGAGCCAAATATAATATCAGGCACACAATGAGGGGTCAGTCAGTAAATTCACTGACTGAATGATTTGTGTATAGGAATTTTAGTCTAAATCATCCCCTCTATATGAGT
Organism: Pseudorca crassidens; assembly: GCF_039906515.1. Lineage (NCBI taxonomy): Eukaryota > Metazoa > Chordata > Mammalia > Artiodactyla > Delphinidae > Pseudorca > Pseudorca crassidens. Next base: position 92,693,601 of record NC_090297.1, read on the forward strand.
ACTTTTAGTTTTCAAGAGGCACAGGTATTCTCATGTCACTCAGGTGGTGGTATTTATTTTAAGAGAATACAGGTGTAGTCAGGGAGAGAGAAAACCAACACTGTATCAAAAGGACAAGATGTCAAAGAGCACTGGAAAATCATTTATCACCATTCGGAACATAAAAGTAGCTCCAGTGACCCATAAGCAACTCTAATGACCCAGACAGTAGATATAGTAAGCCAGTAATTTTGTTGATGCCTTTGAATCAGACATCTCTTGCTCTTTGGTCTAGTAACTTGCCACACTCATGACTCTTTCTTCCTTGTATGCTATTATTTCTACTTTTAAGACTTCTTAACTACTTTTCTCCTTCTTCTGTATTATCTATTTAGCTTTGCATTTAAACTCTCCAATATAGATTTGATTGTATAATGATCATCTGTGAGAGATGATGACATCTTTGATTGTCTACTTGATAGCCATCACCCACATTTCTTGCTGACAGTAGCTTTATTTTGTTTAGAAACCTCTTGTTATTACTCATGATTGCTTTAGTTCAGTCCTACATGTCTGATTCCCAGTGAAATCAATTGTGAGTGAGAAATCAGGGATTGCCTATAAGAGACCTTCTGAGAAAGGTTTCATTTCCTGATAAAAAAATGAGAATGTCATGAGGAAACAAACACTTTTGCTCCTATTCCCTTCCATTTTGCCCTGCATACTGTCTTGGAACCACATAATGCCTGAAACTATTGACAGCCATCTTAAACTATGAGGTTTCAAGCCTGAGATTTAAAGACAATATGCCGAGGAAGGTGTGGGAGTAATGCTAGTTATAGTTGTGTGCTCAGTGCTATTCTTGAGTGGATTACTTGACTCATTATTCTTGACTAGTCCCAGCATCACCCATATCCAGACATCTGATTAAGTGAACAGTCCATTTCCTTGGGGTTCAATCCTCTTTAAGCCTCTTTTTTTTTTTTACTTTGAGCGTAACAAATCCTGATACACCACCCAATATATAATAACCCTAAGGGACTGATTTCTCTAGGCAGGACACCAAAGCATCATGAAATGCCTTAAATTTTCTAGGAGAATGCTTGGTCTAGTGATCTGTGACCATGACAGCAGAGTCATAAGATTCAAAACATGGCCAATAATGTGTAAAGGACTGTCTATAACCTCTGTTCTCAGAAGATGGGAAGAACAGGGAACTTACAGATACTCCTTGTATTCGGTTCTAAGGCATTCTGACATATTTTGAAAAGCTGAAGAACCAACCTTTTATGTAACACCCATAATGAATCACAAAACAGCACAAATGTCTAAAGTACCCGTGACTAAATCTTTGTCCTGTGTTTCCGTACCTTATGTTCCCTTATTATACATAAAGTTTTATGTAGATCTCCAGTGTGAGAAGATGACTTAGAACTTTTGCCTTGTAGAAGAAAGGCAGAATGTTTAATAGACAGGAATTAAGGGGATACAGATTATTGGGTGCAAAATAAATCTGTGTTGTTATGCCAAATACTACAATGCAAATATTAGAACCTAATGTAGGGTGATTAGTGGACAGTGTGCGTATACATTTATAAATGTATGTTTTTCAAACCCAAATCATCAATATATGGCCAGTCATCTATTCTATATTTAAATACACAAATAGTTCATTAAAGGACTTCAGAATTAGTGGCATGTAGAAAAGACCAGTTACTAGTCTATTCTACTTTTGCAGGATTAAAATTGACTTATTATTCATATTCTCTGAGATACTCAAATTTAATTAAATGTTTTACCTCTCTTCTTCATAAGTAATAACAAAGAAACCACTTAAAGCAAATCTGATTATTCTACTAGATAACCCTTCATAATGTAGTTTTTTGTATGTCTGAATCAACTGTAGTACTTCTTTGAAAAGAAGAAAATACTCTCAACTGAATTGAATCATTAGCATTTCCAACAATTGTATATTTAAAGTATGTCAGAAAGTGACATACTGTGACTAGTCACATACTGTGACTAGTCACAGTCAGTCATGAAGCCACATTATAAAGTGGCCTATCACATTTCAAACCCTTCATTTTGTCATTCTTAGAAGTAGTCTTCTTCCCACAAATAAAGGAGGTGGGGGAAATATCACTGAAATGACATGAGTATCAGTTAGTGCTGACAGACTGAACCTGTCATCACATTCCCTGTAGTGCTGCAGGCTGCACAGGGTTTGATGAAAGACCCATGGTGACAGTGGAAGACTTTATATACCCAGATTTTCTGTATATTTTAAATAAATAATTCAATGTGTTCTGTTGTAAACAGCAATTATTAATCTATGTTAAATATTTAAAGAAAGTATCATATAAATATGTACTACATATGATAACTTATTAACACATATCCATAAAGCTTTAGGAAATGGCTAACTCCGGGTCATTTCTAGTCAAGAATAATTTTCAAAACTGAAAACTGAAACCATGCAGGTAAAGAAAGCTCATCGTCCTCTGATCAATAATTTTCTGTTTGCCTCTACACGCTTGCACCAATAACAGTCTAACAAATTATTATATCATTGTATTTGATTCTGTCACACATCTTTCCCCCATTGGATTCTCAACCTATTAGTGAGTTGACCCCAGCACAACAACAAGAGATACTTAAGAAATCTGTTGATTGAATCAATCCTGTTTACTATACCCGTATTAGAAATAAATTTTCCTTAAAATATGTTTTAGCATTTTATGGAATTGTAATATACATATAGACAAGTGAACATGTAAGTGTACAACTTGATGAATTGCCACAAACTAAACATATACATAACATACATAAAATGCAGAAATATTAAATGTACAACTCAATTTTTATATATGGTTATATATTTTCAATAACCACCAAGATGTAGATATAGAACAGTTCCAACGCCACACAAGATTCTTCTTGTTGTTTCCCAGTTAGTACGTCTTCAGAGCTAACCAATTATTCTGACTTGTATATTCATGGATTAGGGGGCTTTTTTTGCTCCATTCTTTTTTTTATTCCATTTTTTTCTTCTCAGTGCTTCTGTTTATATTTTTTTGTATTGAGTTACCTTATGTTTACTAATTCTGTATTCTGCTGTTAAATTCAAGTATTTAATTGTATTTTATAGTTCTAAAATATCCATTTGTTTTTTTAAATCTATTTTAATTCTGTGTTGAAATTCTCAGTGTTTATCAGGTTTTTTTTTTTCCAGGTTTTTCCTGTATATTTTTTAAAGTATTAATCACAAGTTAAAAAAAATATTGTCCAGGTTTTCCCTGCATTTGCTTTTCTTTTTACCTCTCTTTTGATTTTTGGTCAGATTCTTTAACTCTTCACATATATTGTGAATTTTTATTATTATTATATGACTAGACAAAGAACTGTAGAAACTGCAAGTGATATCCTCTACTAGAGAGAGTTTTCCTTTGAGACTGAGGGTCTGCTCACTTTGATTCAGTCAGAGCTGGGTTACTAATTTAGTAAGACCCAGCTCATCTTGTTCTTCGGGGTATCGCTCCTGGTATTTTTAAGACCCCTAGTGGGTCTCTGTCACCTTAGACCTAAGAGACTATAGTAGTTTCAGTTCTGCCCTTGAGGATTTTGTGCTTAGCTTTTTATCCTTCAGGCCCATGTGTCTTCAAGAGTCATAAAGGGAAATTTTATTTTATTTTTCTTGGTAGGTTCCTTCCTTCTACTGGAACTTTGTCTGCTAAGTACTGTTAGATGGTGGGAGATTTCACTCCACTTTGGCAGCTCAGCCCACCAGTCTCCCTAGTTGCCCCCAGAAGTCATGGTTAGAACCAGCTCTGAATTTGGGTCTCTGCTTGCTTGCAATCCATCATACCAGCCCTACCCAACTGCCAAAACCGCATTTTTTTTTTTTCCCCAACGGTAAAGTCTCTCTCCATGGCCCAAACTAGATCCTCAGCCTATGCTCAGAAAAGGCAAATGACTCCCTATTTTAAGTTCATCTGGTCCTCATCTACTCCACAGTTCTTCAATTTTTTAAAATAAGTTTTAAAGCTTATTTATTTGTCTTTTGAAGCAGTTGCATTGAGAGTATTGGCCAGCATGAACTTTGACATCTTTCACAATGATAATGATAACTTTCCATGTAAAGTTTTGTAGTATAATAGATATCTTTTTCCTTCTGACCTACCACTTAAGACCTTATCTGCTCAGAGTGCAGTTTAAGAAATATCACCTTTAGGGCTTCCCTGGTGGCGCAGTGGTTGAGAGTCCACCTGACGATGCAGGGGACGCGGGTTCGTGCCCCGGTCCGGGAGGATCCTACATGCCGTGGAGCGGCTGGGCCCGTGAGCCGTGGCTGCTGAGCCTGCGTGTCCGGAGCCTGTGCTCCGCAGCGGGAAAGGCCACAACAGTGAGAGGCCCGCGTACGGCAAAAAAAAAAAAAAAAAAAAGAAAAGAAATATAACCTTTAGAAAGATTACAGAAGTAGTGAATTGTTAACGCACATGTGTGTGTATGTGTGTATGTATGTGTATGAAAATGATTGGAAAATGAAGATCCAACAATTTACCATCTATCACCATTTGAAGGTGTTCCAAAAGCACACCAAATTCCATGCATCAAAATTAAAGTCTTCTCCATCCTCACCATCCACTTCCCCTATAACTTTTGCTTCTCTTCCATCTGTATTGAACAGTGCCCATTGTGGCTATGTAAAGCTAGAAACTTGGGAGGTTATCTCTTTTACCTCTCACATGAAATTTATAAATCAGTCCTGAGATGCTCTTGGCTAAAATTGTCTCTCTGTTCCTCCATTAGGGCTTAATCCAAGCTCATTTTCCTTCTTGTCTTCATTACAACAACATCCCAATGAGTACCCTATTCTACTTTGATCTCCTTCTAGTCATTCTTTCCCAGTATTGCCAGTTATATTTCTAAGATTAAAAAATTGTCACTTTTTGATTTAAACTTTTCTTTTTAAATTTTATGTTTGTAGGTACAAATACATTAACTTAGTACGTGAGGCGTTTCATAATCTGATTCCCGCCTACTCTCCAGTGTCTTCCTTTTGCCTTACATACCTTATGTACTCCTCACTCCAGAATATAATGATGCCTGCAGTTTCCCAAATGCATAATGACACTACCACCTCTTCCCTCTACCTGGAATACATTTAAAATTTTCGTATCTGAATAATACCTACTATCCCTTCAAAAGCACCCCCACATACTTGTTGATCCCTCCTGAGTGATAACAGACTCTCCTTTGCTGAACTTCCCAAATACCCCCATGCATACCACTGTCAAGGCTTTTATCATTTTAAATCTTTCCATTAAGTGTTTCTCCTACTACCTTGTAAATATTTTGAGAGCAAGAACATTATTTATTTGACTTTATATTCTTGAATCCTATCACAATAACTATTACAGAGTATTTAAGTTTGTTAAGAGGAATAAGATTGTATTGATGAATAATCTGCAAATTGGTATGTTGTGCCTTTATCTTTCCTTCATATTACTGTTTTAAATCAATAATCTAGGCATATTACTGACAAGAGGAGAACTTATTATGTGAACAACCTATTCTTTTTGTTTACCTTTGAGTTATTCATTTTGCTTTTAACTATTTTCCTTTCCTCAAGATAGTTTTAAGATGTTTTGGTGTACTTTTTTTTTCAAAAACTTTTAAAGAACTTTTAAGTAAGACAACTGTTAAATAAACTTTTTTTTTTGCGGTACGAGGGCCTCTCACTGTTGTGGCCTTTCCCGTTGTGGAGCACAGGCTCTGGATGCACAGGCTCAGCAGCCATGGCTCACAGGCCCAGCCGCTCTGCGGCATGTGGGATCTTTCCGGACCCGGGCACGAACCCGTGTCCCCTGCATCGGCAGGCAGACTCTCAACCACTGCACCACCAGGGAAACGCTAAATAAACTCTTTGATTAAGAACCACATAGTTCTTATTATTTCTTGTTATATCAGTGTCATTTATTGATAAAAACTGGTCAGTTTTAGGGAGAACATTAGCAGTTCTTTAGCAAGAACATCTTATTACTGCAACATTTTATAACAGATTAGCACGTGTTTTCCAAGTGATAATCTGTAATTGGAATTAACAAACAGGTTTTGATTTTAGCCATAAAATTTACGACATAGTCAATGTGAAATATTCATAATTTAAAAAAAAATTTAGGTTTTCTCCTGACCACAATTTTAATCCTTTATAAAAGTTGAAATGAATTATGCTTAGCTTTTTTTGCAAAAGATAAAATTCATCTTATTGCATCCTTACTCCTTGACTTTTCACTGAATTAAATATTAGAAGCTGGTGACAAACTAAACTGATTGCCATCTGCTCTGATGCCAGAATTTCAAAATTGTGACAACAGTGTCATATCAAATTATAAAGACTGATAGATTTGGGGAAAATTAAATAGTGTAAAAAGAAATATTGAAACAATTAGTAAATGTGCTAGCGAACATTTTTAAAATGTGAAAGGTAAATGGATCTTGGCTTTAAGTATGACACAGTTTTAATTTCTTGATTTTCTCTTCAATGAAAACACAAATGTGTTCATGTTTTATTGCAGTAGCATTTTAATCAAAATAAAATGTTTCTCTATGGCAATAGATTTGTTCTTTCTATATAGCCTTCTATGTGATATGATGTCAGGCCCTACATCTCAATAATAATTGGTCCACACAAGGGAACAGACCTGGATTTAAGCTTGATGGCCGTAAAGGAAAAACAAACAAAGAAACAACAACAAAAAAAACTTGTACCAGTTAAAGTAAAGATTATTACTGATAAATATTACTATTATTATTTTTTTAATGTTTTGGCCACGTTATGTGGCATGTGGGATCTTAGTTCCCCGACCAGGTATCGAATCTGCACCCCCTGCGTTGGAAGTGCAGGGTCTTAACCACTGTACTGCCAGGGAAGTCCCCTGATAAATATTATAATGTTGTATAAATGAAGGACTGTAGCATGTACTAAGAGATACTATGCAAGTATAGTCACTCATGGTTCATTGGTTTTAACTTCAGAGGCACTGTCGTACCCAACACGTAACATGAATAAGACACAGAGTGTTTAATGCCAAATCACATATAAAATCACAGAGTGAAAAAGTCAACTTTGAAATAGACATTGATTAGTATATCAAAAAATGAAATACAGGAAGTAGATTCTTCAGGTCTGTAGTTGCCAATGATACAGGATATCTGTATAGGATTTGATGAACCTGCAAAGTCATTGTTCATTTTAAAATGCATGTAGATTAATGTAGATCACTTTTTATGAAATTATTTTAATTATTTAATGTTAATATTTTAATAAACTATATTGTAAACTGAAATTACAATAATTTGTATTTAATATTTTACTATGCAAAATGTAAAGTATTATATTTCCCATAGGGTTATACTGATAACATAGTACTACACTGTATATTAGCTAACCCAGAAAAAAGAACCTGCAGCTGATCAACAAATTTTTGAGAGAAATAAATGGTGCTGGTTTTGTCACTAAGTTTTTTGGGGGAATATGTATACAATAAAAGTTAACTGATATAATTCAGATTAAAAACAGATTAATCACAATAAAATGTAATCAAATTATGAAATAATTTCTATAAACAACATGCGCCAATAAATTTGAAGACATAGATAAAATGGAAACATTCCTAGAAAATATAAAGTGCCAAACTATCATAAAGGAAATAGAAATATTAAAAAGCCTATAATGAGTAAATAAATACAAATCAACCCAGGCCAAGATGATTGTAAAACTGAACTCTATGAAATGTCAAGTAAATTTGTTCCAGAAAGTACAAAAATCACAAAACTCAACTATTCATTTTATACAGTAAGTATAACCTTGACACTATAACCAGACAAATATAGTACGAGGGGAAAAAAACTGATTTCCTTTATTAATATAAATGAAAAAAATCCAAATATAAATTTAAAAATTTTACATCATGATCAAGCAGGATTTATCCCAGGAACTGAAAAAATGGTTGTATAAATTATTCATATAAATGTGGCTATATATAATTATGTTTATGTAGTCTCACTAATGTAAGCATATCAATTCTCTGAAGGAGGAAAAAAATCACATCATAATCTCAATATTTGTAGAGAAATATCATCTGAAAATTTTCAAAATGTAATTAAGATTAAAAATTCTAAAACTATAAGGTGGAGAACAGAGTTTCCTACTGTACAACAAAACTCAATTATTGGGGGTAACATAGACGCATTTTAGTTAAGACCAGGAATAAAACATAGATTCCCACTGCCTGTTTGCTATTCTTTACAATATTGGATGTCCTGTTTAACACTTTAATTAAAGAGAAATGTAAATTATTACATTAGTTTCCCAGGGCTGCCATATCAAAGTGGCACCACAAACTAGGTGGCATAAACAATAAAAGGTTATTGTTTCACCATTCTGGAGGCTAGAAGTCTTAGATCAAGGTGTTGGCAAGGTTAATTCCTCCTGAGGGCAGTGAGGAAAAATCTATTCCATTTCTCTGCCCAAGATTTTGGTGGAAATCTTTGGCATTTCTTGGCTTGTAGAAGTATCACCCTTCCGCCTTTATCTGCACGTAGTGTTCAACTGTGTGTCTGTCTCCAAATTTCCTCTTTTTACAAGGACACCAGCCATTTTGGATTAGGGCCTAATGACCTCATCTTAACTAATTATATCTGCAAAGACCCTGTTTCCAAGTAAGGTCACATTCTGAGGTAGTGGGGTTTAACATTTAAATTTGAGGCGGGGGGACACAGTTCAACCCATAACAATGCTATAAATTTTATATATAAAAGAAATAACAGATCTATATATAGAATAAGAGAGTTCTCTAAGTTTGCCAGATTTCAGGTGTTATCATCTAAGTACCATAGTTTGACACAAGGATATAAGTTGATACTTGTTCTGGGAGGTACGGCCCAGGGAAGGAAAGATGAAGAGAAATGGAAGTGAGGCAAGAAAAATTGTGAATCATTGCTTTTTCATTTTTCTTTCACAAGAAGTGACAAAAAGGCCAGTTTGGACATTGGGTGTCTGCTCAGCATGGTGGGATTTTGTAGAAACTTTGCAGCTGGAAGTTTATCTTGGTGCATTCCACACAAGAGATAAAAGAGGTGGGATTTTCTTACTAGTTACCTCTCATCTGAGGTATCCCACTGATCAATGTTCAGCCTTTGGAAGCAAAGGTTTTCGCAGTTCTGGTTTGCATATCTGGCAAAACAGCTATTTTATATAACAATAATCTGATATGATAGTCCTTTAGGCAGCAAGATTATAATTAGATTCATTTATTAAAATGGGTAAATACTCCAGTTGCAAGGTTTAAATTATTGTATTCACTGTATAAATGTTATTTAAATTTGTATTCTCCATGCATTTTATGCTATTTCATATACTAGTATTCTAATATTGCTAGAACATTATAAAACCATAATAAAGATTTATTTTAAACTTCTATTTGTGAAAAACATACTGAGTAGTTATTAAACCTGAAAAAATGTAATCTCCTCTTATAATCTCCCTTTGTGGTGTGAATTAGCTTTTTAACCATTGCTGGAAAACTTTCTGATACTATATTTTTAATTCTTTAATTATTAGAGAATCTTCTCTGAGTGGGATGCCAATGAGAGATATTCTTTGGACTGTGATGGTAATAGGCAAAGAAAGAATATCACGGGTGTTTAGGCCAAGGCTGCTTTTCTATTGTATTATAAATTACTTTTTTAGTTGTCATTGGATACTTCCTTTACCTATTAACATTAAAAAATTTCTAGAAATACTAAATTGTACAACCACTAATCCTTTTTGTAAACAATATTACCAGTATGAATAGAGAAAAAACAATAGTAATATTGTTTTAATATTGAAAACAATATTACTAGTGAGCATCTAGTTCAAAGAGGGATTTATAAATATACTACTGTATTCCTCAGACTACATCCTATTGTTTTAAGTATGTTATACATAATCCTCATGCTTCTTTAAATATTCATATCTAGGGATAGAGAGATTTTAAAAGGAATAATTGATATATCCTGCATCATTCATCAGATATTTTTGATAGGGGTATTATTTTGAAAATGTCTAAGCATTCCTTTAACCTTTAATCTGCTGTAGTCTTTTTTATGACACCTGTTGTCATCTTGCAGTTATTACCTAAAATAAAACAAACACTTAAATGAAATAGTGTGCATACTTTGAGTCTGATCTGTCTATTGCCAAAAGCAGTGGTCCAAAGTGATCAGTTTCTTTAGTTCTTTGTTTCCAGAAAACATAAAAATACAAGATGAAGCTGTGTTTCAATTAAATATCAAAGAAAATCAAAGTCATTAGATTAGTGTAGGCCACACAGGGTTCTTATGAAGAAACTTTTGAAAAGAGTGTCATGGTAAATCCCCTAAAATATATTGACTTTGCCAGCCTTAGTTCACATGGCAGATCTTCCAGTCTGCAACCAGACTGTTTCATGTAGAGATTAACCCAGTGATCCTGCACTTGAAAGAGAATGCTCTAGGACTTAATTTATATTCAAGCCTCACTGTTCTTTGGGGAGAGGCTAGGTAATCCATACAAATTGCCAAGTGATCAAACCAAGAGCAGAAATGTAAATGACAAAACTGTCACTGATTTAACTACTTCTGGAAACAAAACTAAAGGGAAATTGGTTAAAATAAATACGCTACTGTGAGCTCTTTAAAAAAATTATGACTGAGAAGAATACAACATTCTCATGAAAACATGGAAATCTTTGGCTGTTAACTATTTCCTGGCCATAGCCACTGACTAGAAGGCTGCCCAATATTTAACGTTTGTAATTAGGGTTAAATGTTTATATATTTATTAAAAAACTGCAGTCTATTATTTTTAAAACATTGTATGGGAAAAAACTTTCCTTAATAAAACAATGAAAAAACGATAGCATATTATATCAGTGCAATATGAAATGTATGACTTCATTAAATGAAACTCCTTTATAACAGGTCTATAAAATAATTATACTGTATCTATTTAATATACAAAATACATAGATACAGGGAAATAATTATCCAATTTTATAAAATGATATCTTGAAGCATGTAAAGTTGAAATTATATGAATTATATAAAATGAAAAAAGTAGTTGATGTTGAAAATCTTAGTATGTGAGTAGATCGCCATATCTCCAAATACATATGTAAACAAAACACTTCTCTTTTTTCTAAATATCACTTTTATGTGACACATACTTCAATACTAAAATTTCTCATTAAAAAACTTAAAAAACATGGGCTTCCCTGGTGGCGCAGTGGTTGAGAGTCCGCCTGCCGATGCAGGGGACACGGGTTCATGCCCCGGTCCGGGAAGATCCCACATGCCACGGAGCGGCTGGGCCCGTGAGCCATGGCCGCCGAGCCTGCGTGTCCGGAGCCTGTGCTCCGCAATGGGAGAGGCTGCAACAGTGAGAGGCCCGCGTACCGCAAAACAAACAAACAAAACCCTTAAAAAACACATTCTGTCATTCATAAACTTTGAGAACACATGTGCCAGGTATATCTGAATGTTTCAAAATTATAGAAAATGAATGGGATACTCCATTAATGAGCCTAAAATATAGTGGGACAGATTTTCACATGATGATCCACAATCAAAGGAATGATCAGATAATTGGTATCAAAAGGATATAAACAATGTGGTAATAGTAATGGTGAGTAGAATTCCAGGCTGAGGGAATGCTGCACAGAGAAAGGAAAGCTATTCTTACATTCCGGATTTAAGGGTAGCTGGAGACTAGAGTGTAAGTTTGTATCTGTGTATACATAAATGTGTCATATGTGTCTATGGAAGTGGAATTGTAATGGCCTGTGGAGTTAAAACATATAATTGAAGTTATGGTTACTTTCTGTAAACCAGCTCCTACAAAAAGCATGCCAAGTTGCCATCCTCATCACATTACAGCTATACCACGTTGAACAATAGATTCTCACATCTGCTGAACAACATGGATCGTGCTTTGCTATGTTAGCCACATCTCCATTTTCTCAGAAGCTGTATCTGAGCAGTTCATCCAAAGGTGCCATGACTAATTTGTGTATGGATAGGAGATAAACACAGTAGAATAATAGGTCACTCTTTCTTGTTCTGTGAATCTGTAAGTCATGTCTGTATGTAACAGGCCAAGGCCAGAGCTTCTCATGTTCACCAACTGATAGACATCCAGACAATTGTTAAAACAAATTAGATGGAAATAAGGCTGTGGTATTTGAAATGGAAAACTAGATAATTTTCTTGATATCTCTATTATATAAAGTTCTAAAAAAATCTTAAATATCACGTATTTACCTGGTTACTAATAGAATGAATTTAGAGTATTACAGATTCATGGGATCTAAGTACGTTTGTTTTATTGTGGAAATGTAGAGGAAGAACATTTAAGTTCAGCAGAAATTAGTAAATTATAGTTCTCCAAGGTATAACTTCATTCCCTACCACTGAAGAAGTTCTGATAAAAGTAAGAAGCTTGGGCTTCCCTGGTGGCGTGGTGGTTGAGAGTCTGCCTGCCGATGCAGGGGACACGGGTTCGTGACCCGGTCCGGGAAGATCCCACATGCCGCAGAGCGGCTCGGCCCGTGAGCCATGGCCACTGAGCCTGCGCGTCCGGAGCCTGTGCTCCGCAACAGGAGAGGCCGCAACAGGAGAGGCCGCAACAGTGAGAGGCCCGCGTACCGCAAAAAAAAAAAAAAAAAAAACAAAACGTAAGAAGCTTGATCCTTTTTCTGTCATTACCATCTCTTTCAGTCCTGCCTTAATGAATTTTTGCATAGGCTTTTCTTCTCTCAAACATTTACTGATTATATTTTGTAATCTCCTAATTACATGATTTGGCTTGAGAAAAATATTTTAAAATTTGAAGTTAAACTATTATGAATTAACAGATTTGATATTATTTCAAGCTTCGTATAGATTGTATCTGTATGTTACATTTTACAATCTGCTATATAGGGTATATATGAAAAAAATCCTTGCTGCTACTAGAGTTGCCCACACGATAAGCAATTTAGTCACAAATCAATGTTTCCATGTTTCTAACTCTGAGCATCTACCTTTGAGCCTCACAGTCAAAACTACAAATACACATTAGGTTCTCCAGTCTTTTGAAACAAGAGTGGTTTGATCATTCATTAAAAAACAGTTTAGTAGCTTATTGTGAGATAGGCACTGTTCAGGCTAATGGGGAACTATAAATAAGTGGGGTATGCAATAGTTCTGTCCTTACCAAACTTACCTTCTAAAGGGGAAGAAATCGATTTCCCTTTTGTTCTTCCTACACTATTGTGGTGTCTGTGGGGGTATACTCTGTGTAGACTTAGAGAGATGGATAGATAGACAGATAGACTGATTGAAATAATGTCCAGTTTCTGTAGGCTGTTTCATCCAATATTTCAATAGGATATTTTGGATTGTGTAACATAAATTGTGGAGCCTATTTTAAACTACCGTTTGCTTGCTTTATTTGTAGCGTCTTCCTGTCTCAATCTGTGCTGCATGGTTATTTTGTCATACCTCAGCTGCTCTGCTCTGCTGCTGTCTATATTCTTGGGTCCCTAAGTTTCTCCCACATTGACATCAACTCAGTTGCCCTTGAAAAGCCACAGCCTTCCTATCACCTCTCAACATTATTCACATTCATTTGCCATCAAAAAAGTATTTTCAACTGGTCTATATAGGTTGTCATTCCTCTCAGACTAATGTTTAGACACTATCAAAATTCTCTGTCTTTTTAGCTCTCAGTAGTGTGGAACTAAGACTTATTGATCTTCAGATTGCAATCTTGTCCAGTTTAATTTGTGTTTATTCACTAAAAAAGTGAAATTAAGATAAATTACTTTGGAAAATTAATATGAGCCCCCAAATATATAATTATAGAAACATTTGAAACATGTCAATTTTTGAAATCATCTACTGAAAATAATGTGCAACTCTACTATGCTTACAAGAAAAAGACATACATAAACCCTTTAAATCCCTCAAAATGTGAAGCAAACCCCTCAAAATTGTATCAGTAAAATTTGTAACTTCTCATGATGTGTTTAAAAACAGATAGAAATTCAGATAGTTTTGTTAGTTTTTGTAGTATTGTATATGTGTTGAATTAATTAAAACAAAAGTATAATATGTATAAAATATAATACAGTGGTAAATATTGATTTATAAGGAACCTAATGTTAAGGCTAAGATCTATTGTTTATAAATATTTCAAACAACCAATGTTGCCATCACTGTTGTTGTCTCTAAATGTAATTGAAGGTCAGATGGTAATACAGATTAATTGAGTTACTTATATATTTCTGTCCTTTCCTTCACATTTAAGATTTTACCAAGATAGAAACCATGACAGATTTAGTCACACTTCTATACACTGTTCTTAGCATGGTGTCTGAGTCCATGAAAGGAGCTCAGTAGATATTCAGTAAATGAATGACAAAATAAATAAATTTGGTTATGTTTGTAAAATAAAATATAATCAATATAAATTTGGAGCATTTATATAAAAATATGAAAAGAAGTATAGGTATGTGGTATTATGTCAATAGTTTTATTGAGAATTCCACGTGCATTTGCTTTCTAGAGAAACTCAGGATACAAAATGTTTAGGTACATAATTTGGTTAGAAGCAGACGCTCATTCCAGAGTCTCATAGAGACCTTTTATCTAAAGTCATAACATATAAACAAATGGGAAATAAACCCCTGGTGCTATTGGTGTATAAAGTGAAGTAACTCACCTGACACTGAAACAGATGCAGGGCATGAGCAGAGAGGAGGTAGCTTATGTGCCTATGTGTCTGTCAGTCTGTGGGAGGCACTAGGAAGGTAAATAAAAGATAATAAAGTTGTTTGCTTACTCACATCCTTGGTGTCACTTGTAGTTAAACAAGTTTAATTTTCATTTCTTTAACAAAGGGGTTCATGTTTGGTCAAAGAGGAAAAAAAGGTAAATTGCTAATAAAACTCTACATTCTAGAATCTTTTGTACATATTCATAATCATTGAGCAAAATTATCTAAGGACAAGGATTTTACTAATTGTGTACCTGAAAAAGAAGTCATCGGTAAACAGACAATGACTGAAAAGAGGCATTTTTCCTTCTTTATTAGCTATGGATTAAGCTGTAGATTGATATGGAGGCAGAGATTATTATCAATTAAATACTGAACAATGACTGAAGAAGACTATTATGTTTTCCAGATGGTGATCCTTACCACACAATTTTTAAAAATATGTAGGCAATTTTTATTTAACATCAATTCATTAAATATCATTTGTGCATGAAGATGTTGATGTCACAAAAGGGCCTAGAAAAGACAAGTATTTAATAAAAGTTTATTCCAATCTTGAAATTTTTGAATAGAGCAATAAGAATAAGTATGCACTCAGGAACTTTAATGCACAATGATGTGTTATTTGACATTCAAGAATCCATTGAACCCATGAATCAAGAAGTCATTTTCATGACTAGCTTAATAATTTTCTTTGAACTGCATGGCTATTTTTAAGCAATTATAAAACCCAGGGAACAGAATAGCAGAAAATTATCAAAAAATTACAAAAGACTTTATATTAAGGTAGGTTATAATCTAAATAATACCATTTTTTTAAAAAAAACTTCGGTCCTCCAAAGTAAGACTTCTACAATTTGTGGCAGATGTCTAAAAAGTCTATTAAGCTGGAGTGATAGTTTTCTTCTCAAAGTATTCACTCTACATCAGGAGATAAATCATTGATATATGATATGTGCACTTGAAGAAACTAAAGGAAGACTTGATCGAAAATAAAGAATTGGGGTCCTCACAGGTGAATGGGATTTCCCAGGTAGAATGTATAGAGCTGGAAGAGAGGAAGCAGAGAGCTGAGGAACCTCAACACGAGATGACCACAATGAACTGATTTGGCCACATTAAATTACTGACAAAATTCATATATATATTTGTTCAAATCACAATTCTGCCTCCCCAAAATAATAATACTCACTTTATATTAAGATGAATGCTGATATTAAATGCACATCTATGCTGTGTAAATACAAGATTAGGTGTTAATGTTAGTTAATCTTCTTCATTTACAGAAACAACAAACACTTCAAAATATTCTTCTTACAAAAGTTGATCAGACCTTAATATGATTTATGTATGGCATGAATACTAATATAATCTTTTTGCTATATTTAAGAGTTTACCTTTTTTTAATATCTATTGAACTAATCACCAAATTAGAATTTTACTTAAAATTTTTATTAGAAATAATAAAGAATTTAAAATATAACTCAGAAGCATTTAATAATCTCTATTATATGTTTAAGAACTATATTAAAAGTCATGAATAAAATGGCATATTTGATACATATGCAATGTGTATTTACTTTTTTCTAAATATGGAAACTAACTTATTACTCTATAATCATTACTTTTTGGAAGAAA
Organism: Pseudorca crassidens; assembly: GCF_039906515.1. Classification (NCBI taxonomy): domain Eukaryota; kingdom Metazoa; phylum Chordata; class Mammalia; order Artiodactyla; family Delphinidae; genus Pseudorca; species Pseudorca crassidens. Next base: position 92,710,060 of record NC_090297.1, read on the forward strand.
GGTTTTTACAATTGAATACAACTTCATTAAAAGCAAGAAGTATGTAATTTGTCATCATTCAATTGAGAAATTCCAATTAAAGCCAAAAGTCAGTAATTAAAAATCTATTTTAGTTTCAGTAAGAGTTAGTAGCCTAATGTGGCTGATTCATTATGTGTTTGGTTTTAATTTAAAATTATTCCCTTAAATTATATATTTTGCACTTACACTATAGTTTTTCACCAGATCCATTTTAGATCATTTTGAGGAGTACGTTCTGCCGATCTTTGGGGTCATTGGCTACATATTTCCAGTTCTTCTCCCTCTAATCACATGTTAGATATGCATTTTTTTGACTTTCTTTTTTTTAACATCTTTATTGGAGTATAATTGCTTTACAGTGGTGTGTTAGTTTCTGCTTTAAAAAAAAGTGAATCAGCTATACGTATACATACATCCCCATATCGCTTCCCACTTGCGTCTCCCACCCTCACACCCTCCCTATCCCACCCCGCTATGTGGTCACAAAGCAGCAAGCTGATCTCCCTGTGCTATGCGGCTGCTTTCCACTAGCATCTATTTTACATTTGGTAGTTTATATATGTCCATGCCACTCTCTCACTTGGTCCCAGCTTACTCTTCCCCCTCCCCATGTCCTCAAGTCCATTTTCTAGTACGTCTGTGTCTTTATTCCCATCTTGCCCCTAGGTTTTTCATGACCTGTTTTTTTTTTGTTGTTGCAGCATACATATGTGTTAGCATACGGTATTTGTTTTTCTGTTTCTTACTTCACTCTGTATGACAGATTCTGGATCCATCCACCTCACTACAAATAATTCAATTTCATTTCTTTTTATGGCTGAGTAATATTCCATTGTATATATGTGCCACATCTTCTTTATCCATTCATCTGTCGATGGACACTTAGGTTGCTTCCATGTCCTGGCTATTGTAAATAGAGCTGCAGTGAACATTGTGGTACATGACTCTTTTTGAATTATGGTTTTCTCAGGGTATACGCCCAGTAGTGGGATTGCTGGGTCATATGGTAGTTCTATTTTTAGTTTTTTAAGGAACCTCCATACTGTTCTCCATAGTGGCTGTATCAATTTACATTCCCACCAACAGTGAAAGAGGGTCCCCTTTTCTCCACATACTCTCCAGCATTTATTGTTTATACATTTTTTGATGATGGCCATTCTGACTGGTGTGAGATGATATCTCATTATAGTTTTGATTTGCATTTCTCTAATGATTAATGATGTTGAACATTCTTTCATGTGTTTGTTGGCAATCTGTATATCTTCTTTGGAGAAATGTCTGTTTAGGTCTTTTGCCCATTTTTGGATTGGGTCTGTTTTTTTGATATTGAGCTGCATGAGCATTTGTAAATTTTGGAGACTAATCCTTTGTCGCTTCATTTGCAAATATTTTCTCCCATTCTGAGGGTTGTCTTTTGGTCTTGTTTATGGTTTCCTTTGATGTGCAAAAGCCTTTAAATTTCATTAGGTTCCATTTGTTTATTTTTATTTCCATTTCTCTAGGAGGTGGGTCAAAAAGGTTCTTGCTGTGATTTATATCATAGAGTGTTCTGCCTGTTTTCCTCTAAGAGTTTGATAGTGTTTGGCCTTACATTTAGGTCTTTAATCAATTTTGAGTTTATTTTTGTGTATGGTGTTAGGGAGTGTTCTAATTTCATTCTTTTACATGTAGCTGTCCAGTTTTCCTAGCACCACTTATTGAAGAGGCAGTCTTTTCTCCATTGTATATTCTTGCCTCCTTTATCAAAGATAAGTTGAGCATATGTGCGTGGGTTTATCTCTGGGCTTTCTCTCCTATTCCATTGATCTATATTTCTGTTTTTGTGCCAGTACCATACTGTCTTGATTACTGTAGCTTTGTAGTACAGTCTGAAGTCAGGGAACCTGATTCCTCCAGCTCCGTTTTTCTATCTCAAGATTGCTTTGGCTATCCGGGGTCTTTTGTGTTTCCATACAAATTGTGAAATTTTTTGTTCTTTTTCTGTGAAAACTTCCATTGGTAGTTTGATAGGGATTGCATTGAATCTGTAGATTGTGTTGGGTAGTAGAGTCATTTTCACAATGTTGATTCTTCCAATCCAAGAACATGGTGTATCTCTCTATTTGTATCATCTTTAATTTCTTTCATCAGTGTCTTATAGTTTTCTGCATACAGGTCTTTTGTCTCCTTATATAGGTTTATTCCTAGGTATTTTATTCTTTTTGTTGCAGTAGTAAATGGGAACGTTTTCTTAATTTCACTTTCAGATTTTTCATCATTAGTATATAGGAATGCAAGAGATTTCTGTGAATTAATTTTGTATCCTGCTACATTACCAAATTCATTGATTAGCTACTGTAGTTTTCTGGTAGCCTGTTTAGGATTCTCTATGTAGAGTATCATGTTATCTGCAAACAGTGACAGCTTTACTCTTTCTTTTCCGATTTGGATTCTTTTTATTTCTTTTTCTTCTCTGATGGCTGTGGCTAAAACTTCCAAAACAATGTTGAATAATAGTGGTGAGAGTGGGCAACTTGTTCCTGATCTTAGTGGAAAGGGTTTCAGTTTTTCACCATTGAGGAAGATGTTGACTGTGGGTTTGTCTTATATAGCCTTTATTATGTTGAGGGTTTTTAATCATAAATCGGTGTTGAATTTTGTCGAAAGCTTTTTCTGTATCTATTGAGATGATCATATGGTTTTTATTCTTCAGTTTGTTAATATGTGTCACATTGATTGATTTGCGTATATTGAAGAATCCTTGGATTCCTTGGATAAACCCCATTTGATCATGGTGTATGATCCTTTTAATGGGCTGTTGGATTCTGTTTGCTAGTATTTTGTTGAGGATTTTTGCATCTATGTTCATCAGTGATACTAGCCTGTAGTTTTGTTTTTTGTGTGACATCTTCATCTGGTTTTGGTATCAGAGTGATGATGGCCTCATAGAATGAGTTTGGGAGTGTTCCTCCCTCTGCTATATTTTGGAAGAGTTTGAGAAGGATAGGTGTTAGCTCTTCTCTAAATGTTTGATACAATTTGCCCGTGAAGCCATGTGGTCCTGGGCTTGTGTTTGTTGGAAGATTTTAAACCACAGTTTCAATTTCAGTGCTTGAGATTGGCCTGTTTATATTTTCTATTTCTTCCTGGTTCAGTCTTGGCCAGTTGTGCATTTCTAAGAATTTTTCCATTTCTTCCAGGTTGTCCATTTTATTGGCATATAGTTGCTTGTAGTAATCTCTCATGATCCTTTGTATTTCTGCAGTGTCAGTTGTTACTTCCCCTTACTTATTTCTAACTCTTTTGATTTGAGTCTTCTTCCTTTTTTTCCTGGTGAGTCTGGCTAATGGTTTATCAATTTTGTTTATGTTCTCGAACAACCAGCTTTTAGTTTTATTGTTCTTTGCTATTTTTTCCTTCATTTCTTTTTCATTTATTTCTGATCTGATCTTTATGATTTCTTTCCTTCTGCTAACTTTGGGGTTTTTTTGTTCTTCTTTCTCTAGTTGCTTTAGGTATAAGGTTAGGTTGTTTATTTGAGATGTTTCTGGTTTCTTAAGGTAGGATTGTATTGCTATAAACTTCCCTCTTAGAACTGCTTTGCTGCATCCCATAGGTTTTGTGTCATCGTGTTTTCATTGTCATTTATTCCTGGATATTTTTTGATTTCCTCTTTGATTTTTTCAGTGATCCCTTGGTTATTAAGTTGTGTATTATTTAGCCTCCATGTGTTTGTATGTTTTACAGATTTTTTCCTGTTATTGATATCTAGTCTCATAGCATTGTGGTCGAAAAAGATACTTGATACAATTTCAATTTTCTTAAATTTTCCAAGGCTTGATTTGTCACCCAAGATATGATCTATCCTAGAGAATGTTCCATGAGCACTTGAGAAAAAAGTGTATTCTGTGGTTTTTGGATGGAATGTCCTATAAATATCAATTAAGTCCCTCTCATTTAATGTATCATTTAAAGCTTGTGTTTCCTTATTTATTTTCATTTTGGATCTGTCCATTGGTGAAAGTGGGGTGTTAAAGTCCCCTACTATGATTGTGTTACTGTCGATTTCCCCTTTTATGGCTGCTGGTATTTGTCTTATGTATTGAGGTGCCCCTATTTTGGGTTCATAAATATTTACAATTGTTATATTTTCTTCTTGGATTGATACTGTGATCATTATGTAGTGTCTTTCTTTGTCTCTTGTAATAGTCTTTGTTTTAAAGTCTATTTTGTCTGATAGGAGAATTGCTACTCCAGCTTTCTTTTGATTTCCATTTGCATGGAATATCTTTTTGATCCCCTCACTTTCAGTCTGTATGTGTCCCTAGGTCTGAAGTGGGTCTTTTGTAGAGAGCATATATAGGGCTCTTGTTTTTGTATCCACTCAGCCAGTCTGTGTCCTTTGGTAGGAGCATTTAGTCCATTTACATTTAAGGTAATTATCGATATGTATGTTCCTATTACCATTTTCTTAATTGTTTTGGGTTTGTTATTGTAGTTCTTTACCTTCTTTTGTGTTTCCTGCCTAGAGAAGTTCCTTTAGCATTTGTTGTAGAGCTGGTTTGGTGGTGCTGAATTCTCTTAGCTTTTGATTGTCTGTAAAGGTTTTAATTTCTCCGTCAAATCTGAATGAGATTCTTGCTGGGTAAAGTAATCTTGGTTTTAGGTTTTGCCCTTTCGTCTCTTTAAATATGTCCTGCCACTGCCTTCTCTCTTGCAGAGTTTCTGCTGAAAGATCAGCTGTTAACCGTATGCGGATTCCCTTGTATGTTCTTTGTCGTTTTTCCCTTGCTGCTTTTAATATTTTTTCTTTGTATTTGATTTTTGATACTTTGATTAATGTATGTCTTGGTGAGTTTTTCCTTGGATTTTTCCTGTATGGGACTCTCTGTTCTTCCTGGACTTGATTAACTATTTTCTTTCCCATATTAAGGAAGTTTTCAACTATAATCTCTTCAAATATTTTCTCAGTCCCTTTCTTTTTCCCTTCTTCTTCTGGGACCCCTATAATTCGAATGTTGGTGCGTGTAATGTTGTCACAGAGGTCTCCGAGACTGTCCTCAATTCTTTTCATTCTTTTTTCTTTATTCTTCTCTGCAGTGGTTATTTCCACTAGTTTGTCTTCCAGGTCCCTTATCCGTTCTTCTGTCTCAGTTATTCTGCTATTGATTCCTTCTTGAGAATTTTTAACTTCATTTATTGTGTTGTTCATCATTGCTTGTTTGCTCTTTAGTTCTTCTAGGTCCTTGTTAAACGTTTCTTGTATTTTCTCCATTCTATTTCCAAGATTTTGGGTCATCTTTACTATCATTATTCTGAATTCTTTTTCAGGTAGACTGCCTATTTCCTCGTCATTTTTTAGGTCTGGCGGGTTTCTACTTTGCTCCTTCATCTGCTGTATGTTTTTCTGTCTTTTCATTTTGCTTAACTTACTGTGTTTGGGGTCCTTTTCGCAGGCTGCAGTTTCGTAGTTCCCATTGTTTTTGGTGTCTGCCCACAGTGGGTAAGGTTGGTTCAGTGGGTTGTGTAGGCTTCTTGGTGGAGGGGACTAGTTTCTGTGTTTTGGTAGATGAGGCTGGATCTTGTCTTTCTGGTGGGCAAGTCCACGTCTGGTGGTGTGTTTTTGGGTGTCTGTGACCTTATTATGATTATAAGTAGCCTCTCTGCTAATTGGTAGGGTTGTGTTCCTGTCTTTCTAGTTGTTTGGTATAGGGTGTTCAGCATTGTAGCTTGCTGGTCCTTGAGTGGAGCTGGATCTTGGTGTTGAGATGGAGATTTCTGGGAGATTTTCGCCATTTGATATTATGTGGCACTGGGGGGTCTCTGGTGGACCAATGTCCTGAACTTGGCTGTCCTACATCAGAGGCATAGCCCTGACACCTGGCCGGAGCACCAAGACCCTGTCATCCACACGGCTCAAAATAAAAGGGAGAAAAAATAAATAAATAAATAAAATGAAATAAAATAGTTATTAAAATAAAAAATAATTATTAAAAAAATTTACAAAGTAATTATAATAAAAAGAAAGAAGAGAGCAACGAAACTGAAAAAGAAATCCACCAGTGATAACAAGTGCTTTAAACTATACGAAAAACAACAACAACAACAAAAAGTGGACAGACAGAACCTTAGGACAGATGGTAAAAGCAAAACTATACAGACACAATCACACACAGAAGCATACACATACACACTCACGAAAAGAGAAAAAGGGCAAAAAATATATATATCCTTGCTCCCTAAGTCTACCTCCTCAATTTGGGATGATTCATTGTCTATTCAAGTATTCCACAGATGAAGGGTACATCACGTTGATTGTGGAGATTTAATCCGCTGCTCCTGAGGCTGCTGGGAGAGATTTCCCTTTCTCTTCTTTGTTTGCACAGCTACTGGTGTTCGGCTTTGGATTTGACCCTGCCTTTGCATGTAGGTTGCCTGAGGGTATCTGTTCCCGCTAAGACAGGACGGGGTTAAAGGAGCAGCTGATTCGGGGGCTCTGGCTCACTCAGGCCAGGGGGGAGGTAGGATACAGAATGTAGGGTGAGCCTATGGCCGGCGGCAGAGGCTGGCGTGATGTTTAGACAGCCTGAGGCGCGCTGTATGTTCTCCCGGGGAAGTTGTCCCTGGATCCCGGGACCCTGGCAGTGGCGGGCTGCACAGGCTCCCGGGTGGGAGGGTGTGGATAGTGACCTGTGCTTGCCCACAGGCTTCTTGGTGGCTGCAGCAGCAGCCTTAGCGTCTCATGCCCGTCTCTGGGGTCCACGCTGTTAGCCGCGGCTCGCGCCCATCTCTGGAGCTCCTTTAAGCGGTGCTCTTAATACCCTCTCCTCGCGCACCAGGAAACAAAGAGGGAAGAAAAAGTCTCTTGCCTCTTCGGCAGCTCCAGACCTTTTACTGGACTCTCTCCTGGCTAGCTGTGGCGCACTAACCCCCTCAGGCTGTGTTCACGCTGCCAACCCCAGTCCTCTCCCTGGGATCTGACCTCTGAAGCTGGAGCCTCAGCTCCCAGCCCCCACCTGTCCCAGAGGGTGAGCAGACAAGCCTCTCGGGCTGGTGAGTGCTGGTCGGCACTGATCCTCTGTGCGGGAATCTCTCCGCTTTGACCTCTGCACCCCTGCTGCTGTGCTCTCCTCCGCGGCTCCGAAGCTTCCCCCCTCCGCCACCCGCAATCTCCGCCCACGAAGGGGCTTCCTAGTGTGTGGAAAGCTTTCCTCCTTCACAGCTCCCTCCCATTGGTGCAGGTCCCGTCCCTATTCTTTTGTCTCTGTTATTTCTTTTTTTTTTTTGCCCTACCCAGGTATGTGGGGAGTTTCTTGCCTTTTGGGAGGTCTGAGATCTTCTGCCAGCCTTCAGTAGGTGTTCTGTATGGGTTGTTCCACATGTAGATGTATTTCTGATGTATTTGTGGGGAGGAAGGTGATCTCTGTCTTACTCTTCCACCATCTTGAAGCTCCTCTCTACCTGACTTTCTTATATAGTAACTATGTGATTGATTATGGCTAATGGGAATGTTACTTCCAGACTGAGCATTTAATAATTATTTTTTGATTCTTTCCAAAACATCCTTCTTTCCTCTGCTATGGCAACTAGCAGTGTTTAAGACTGTGCCTACTCCATCATCCTGAGAGAATTCTCTCTCCATCTTTGATGAGTAAAATGTGACCAAGAAATAAGTTTTTATTATGTAAGTGATAAAGATTTTGAATTTTTTTGTTACTATAGCATGATTTAGCCGATCCTTATGATATAGAATTTGGTACCTAGATAGGGGAATACTACTGTAATAAAATCAATTTTAAACCATGTGGTTAGCAGGGCAAAAGCTATAATTAGAGGATTGGAGAGAGGAATTTCTAATGCAGTGGCAAAACATTTGGTAAATTTGTTGCCTGCAATGGTGTTAAAAAGAAATAATATGCTTAAAGAGTTATATTCCAAAAGAAGAGGTTAGAAAATAGAATTCTAACAGCCTTTGGTCGTTACTATGTCTACATTTACAAAGTACTAAAGGAAGAGACAAACATGAAATAATTGGCTGTTGTAACAAAAATGAAAAGAAATAGTGGGTTCAGAGATTTGGCGACTTAAGTGTGTTAAAAGAGGCAACTGCTCTCATCTCCAATGCGTAAAATATAAAACTGAGAAGGTTTTGATCAACAAAGTCTGCTTAAAACCTATCCTTTTGCATAATTGAAATCACTAGTCACGTTCACACTCATATACCCACTACTAAAACCTCTCAATTTTTTGAGGTGATGCCCAGGAAATTCTTTCAGAGGAAGGAATTATGGCTTTCCTTTTAAAAACTGATAGACCCAATGTGCCATATTTTTTTTCAAGTTATAGAGAGGCATGTCTCCAAAAAAATTAAAATACTCTGTGAAATTGTTACCATGTGAAACTGACTAGAATCTAGTAGGAAGTTGCCTAAGCTTGTGGAAAGCACCATAAAAAATCCGTAAGTGGGGATTAGGACAGTTTGTGACTTAAAATCTAAACAATCATCGACTCAACTTCTGGATATGATACTCAGCATTCATTTAGGGGCTAGCATCTATCTCCCCAACTTCCTTGACCCTGGCTTGATGCAGGAACAGGATTGTATTTTTGTTTCCCTCGAAAGGTGAGGGAAGAGTAACAAATTTTGAGTGTGGGAAGGAGGGTGAGTGGATCTTTTGACAGCCAGAAAGGAGAACTATAATACTTATTTATACTGTTTACCAAATGTTTCTTTTCCCTTTCCCTTTTGGAATTTCATTTTGGGGTCTGCTTGTGGTTGAATGGGAACGTTTGAGTAGTTCTGGCCTATGGTTTATATTTAAGCATAAGTGATGCATGACATTCTCATGGCAGGAATTTATTTAAACTAAAGACCTCTGGAATAACATTTCCTCTGGAATGGCATCCAGCAACATTGGATGGAGGCTTCTCTATCAATTTTGTTTTTGGGTGGATGATTAGGAGACTGCCCATCCTCCACCCATTACTGACTTTCAGTGGACACAAAGTAAAAAGAAGAAATACACTTTGGTTGTTTTATACTATTGAGACTGGGGAGTATTTATAAGTGAACATGATCAAGCCTTTGGTGAGTGACACAGGGAAGTATGTTAGTTTGATGAATTCTGCATTCCAAATGGAATCAACCTTTCAAAGGCCCAAGTAGAGCATGAAAATTAAGGCCTTATATAGTAAGAAATGATTGCAGTACTTACCATATTGTTGAAGAGAAAATGGACTAGGGTAATAGGTTTCCTTATGTTGTGTTCTCAAATATGGTCTAATGGCTTATTATGGGTGAGATGTCAAATGTTGGTTTAGTTGCCTCCAGAACTTGTAGACTGGGAGAACCAGGATCCCTACATTATTTGTGACAGAATAGTTGGATTCTGAGCAATAACCTCCTTGTACAGTTACTGTGCCTGGCATCTGTACTCTAGGCTTCCCATATCATGATTGGAGAGGCTTTTTTTTTTTTAATCCAAAGTATTTAGTAAATTACAGAGTATAAACTTAGAGTTGTCATAGACGTAGGATAAGATTAACTATAGATCTAGAAGTACACTGATGAGATAAATAGTTTAATCTTTAGTAAAAGTTTTTAAGTCAGAAAGTAAACTTAAATGCCAAGAAAATTGTTCTAAAGTCACAGGCATATTACTATAAAAATTTCCTACTTCTCAGGGATAACTTTGAGGTTCTAATAGATAAAAAATCCTCTTAGAGACTAATAGGAAATTACAGGAGTTTGACCAAATTAAAATAGCATTCTTACTCATGGTGGTATGGCCTTTGTTGCAACCCATTTAAAAATAAAGTAAAATAAAAAAAGAAAAGAAGCCTGAGTTTGATTAGAAAGGTAGTCTATTTCACTTTCATCCTTTACTCTGCTTGAGGAATAAAATAGCAAGGAAGTTGAAATTGCAAAGTGAGAAGAAGGATAGGATGCTGGATCATTTTGGAACATTTTGAAAGAACAAAAAGTCAGATTGCCTTTTCTGCCATTTTTGCTTGAGGAAACATCATTTCTTGTTAGGCCACTGTGCATAGTGCTGGACAAGTTTGGGCTAATGATGTTCATTCCCATCTGGGCCATCATTACTACAGCAGTGCCGATAGAGGAAATGGACAACAAGTTCTCTTAAGCTGAAGATATTTTAACCTCAAAAATACTTTGTATAAACTCCTACCTGGTTTTAAATAGCAGCAGTATGAATCATGAGTTTATTTGATATGAATTCAAGAAATTACAAAAACACTATTTTAAATAAATTTTTAGGGTCCTAGAGTAAAACTCTTAGCTAACCTGATGGTGTTCCACCTTTACATGAACAGATCATATTTTGCCAAATAAATGAAGAAATGTGAAAGGGTCAAGAGATTTTTCTGTATAGAATGTTTGGTGAAGGGCTCTAATGATAGCAGTTACTGAAGAGAAATTTCCTGCAAGGAAGGAGATTACTTGTCTTCAGTACCAACATTTCTGTTAGGTTTTATAAGTAAGTAAGTAAATAAGCACACAAAATCATCCTTTCAGGCTGTAAAAAGGATAAAATTCAAAGCAGAAATGATAAAGGCACACTACCTGTGGGTATTTAGAATTGGTAATCATTCAGGTGGGGAAAAAAGAGCTTTGGTACCTGAAAATAATTTAAAACTCTGAAGACCAAATACTGCACATGTGAAACTTGCTTAAATTTTAACAACAACAAAAACAAAGTAAAAACTTTGGCCTGAGAAACAGCAGGACTGTCTCAGGAGTCAAGGTTCCTCTTTAGAGAAACAGAAGTGGTCGGGTTAGCCTTGAAATGATTTGGCTTTTAACACAAAGATGAAATATAACCTTTGATTTCTAAATCTCCTAGCTACCTGGATAGAAAATTAATGTGTTGTGCTATTTGAGCAATTTTTTTCTGAAATGTATTTCACTGAATATAATGACATTGTTAGGATGTATTTTGATTCTTTGATTAAAAATAGGCATGCATAATCCTTATGGATTATTGTTATGCAGCTGAACACATCAGTGACACATATAAAATGCCAATTAATATATTTTGGATAACCTTATTTTTTTATACTTAATTTCTCCAGGAAATAATTCTTTACAAATATGTGAAAAACTTAATTTCCAGAATAAAATATGCCTTGCTTTGTGGGCAAAGACTATATTTATCTTGGTTTTTATTGATCTGATCAAGGTCATGTGCGTTCAGGACAGTAGCCTGTCAAATATAGATGTTAGGCTCTCTCTGATTGAAGCTACACTTGCTAGAATGTTTATCCAGTAAATACTTTTAGCTTCATAAAATCATTCATTTAAATTTTATTTGGAGGCCCTGTGCTAATTTTCAATTTAAAGTACACTAATATATTTTGGCTAGTTCAGAAACAGAATTAAGATGTGTTGATTAATTCATCCATTCAAAAATTGCTTATTGAGAATTAGGCATTATGCTAGATTCTAGGAAAATCATTCTTAATACAATAGATATGGAACCTGGATTCTAGGAGCATCATTCTCAAATAAAAAGACACAAATTACAATCCAGTTGTGGAAACAGGCAAATAATAATAATCACGCAAATATATACTTACTTGTGATAAGGTGCTAAGAGCCATGTTACAGAAAACTTGCATGTTAAAGATTTATTGAGACATTTCATTTATGCTGGAAATCTGAGTATGGACTTTTTTGACGACAAAATGTGGAGTATACCAAAAAAAGAGAGCAGCGTATATCAAGCGCTCATGTAGAAAGAACATTGAAGGATATAATTGAAGCATAGTTAGCGAAGGAAGAATGGTACAAGCTGAATTTGGAATTAGGCAGGTGCTTAGTTATACAGAACCTTGACCAAAAAACAAAACAAGAATATATACATAAAAACACACACAAATGTCAGGATAGTATGAAGCTGAGGATATTTGTGTGATGTGTGTATTTGTTTAAATTATAGGTAGAGCCTAGATTTCTGCTAACGTTGACCTTAGTCAAAAAAATCTGGGTTTTTGGAAATGAAATAAATCATGACAATATTATAGAAAAGTATGTTTGCTTTGTTAGTAAAATGGAGAGAGAAAGAAGTGGAATTTGTATGCAGCTACTTCAGAGAAGTTCAGAATGTTTTCTATTTTCTTCATGCTGGGAATGAGAGGAAAAATACACGAGAAAATATTTTCTTACGAAGTGTTAGCTTCCTTTCTACCCCAACTCATTTCATGAAATAGGGAGAGCTGAAGGACTCACTTCTCTTCACAACACGGCTATGACCATGTAAATATCTTCAACTGGTAGGGAAAACAAAGATTTAATTCTAGGTTTCTACTTAGATGTATATATACCTCTAAGTTAAGTAGAACTCTGCGTGTGTGTGTGTGTGTGTGTGTGTGTGTGTGTGTGTGTGTGTGTATTTGGGGAAAAAGAGACCTCTGCCTCTATAAGCATACCTCATTTTATTGCCCTTCATTTTATTGTGCTTTGCAGATATTGCATTTTTAAATTGAAATTTTGTGGCAACTTTACACTGAGCAAGTCTATTTGTATCATTTTTCCAACATCATTTATTCACCTCATCTCTCTGTGTCACATTTTGGTAATTCTTGCACTATTTCAAACTTTACTATATTTGTTATGGTGATCTGTGATCAATGATCTTTGACGTTACTATTGTAATTGGATGGCTCTCATAAAAGACTGCAAACTTAATACATGTTTTGTGTGTTTTGACTGCTCCACTGACTGGCTGTTCCCCGATCTCTCTCCCTCTCTTTGCCTTTCGTATTCCCTGACACAAAACAGTATTGAAATTAGGCCAATTAATAAGCCTACAATGGCCTCTAGGTGTTCAAGTGAAAGGAAGAGTAGCGTGTCTCTCACTTTAAATCAGAAGCTAGAAATGATTAAGCTTAGTGAGGAAGGCGTGTCAAAACCTGAGACAGACAGACTGAAAGCTAGGCCTCTTTTGCCAAAGAGGTAGCCAAATTGGGAATGCAGAGGAAAGGTTCATAAAGTTGAAAGTGCTACTCCAGTGGACGCAAATGATAAGAAAGCGAAACAGCCTTCTTGCTGATATGGAGGAAGTTTTAGTTATTTGGATAGAAGATCAGACCATCCACAGCATTCCCTTAAGTTATAGCCTAATCCATAGCAAGGCCCTAACTCTCTTCAATTTGATGAAGCCTGAGAGAGGTGAGGAAACTGTAGGAAAAAAGTTTGAAGCTAGCAGAGTTTGGTTCATGAAGTTTAAGGAAAGACGCCATCTCCAAAACACAAAAGTGCAAGGTGAAGCAACAAGTGCTGATGTAGAAGCTGCAGCAAATTATCCAGAAGATCTAGCTGAGATAATTAATTCAGGTGGCTACACTAAACAACAGATTTTCAATGTAGATGAAACAACCTTCTATTAGAAGAAGATGCCATCTAGGACTTCCACAGCTAGAGAGGAGAAGTCAACGTCTGCCTTCAAAGCTTCAAAGGACAGGCTGACTTTCTTGTTAGGGGCTAATGCAGCTGGTGACTTTAAGTTGAAGCTAGTGCTCGTTTACCATTTTGAACATCTGAAGCATTACACTAAATTGACTCTGCACATGCTCTATAATTAGAACAGCAAAGCCTGAATGGCAACACATGTGTGTACAGCATGGTTTACTGACTATTTTTAGCCCATTGTTGAGACCTACTGCTCAGAAATAGAGATTCTTTTCAAAATATTACTGCTTATTGACAGTGCACTTGGTCACTCAAGAGCTCTGATGGAGATGTACAATGAGATTAATGTTGTTTTTATGCCTGCTAACACAACATCCATCCTGCAGCCCAGGGATCAAACAGTAATTTGGACTTTTAAGTCTTACTATTAAAGAAGTACATTTCATAAGGCTATAGCTGCCACAGATAGTGATTCCTCTGATGGATCTGGGCAAAGTAGATTGAAAACCTTCTGGAAAGGATTCGCCATTCCAGATGACATTAAGGACATTTATGACTCATGAGAAGAGGTCAGAATATCAACATAAACAGGAGTTTGGAAGACGTCGATTCCAACCTTAATGGATGACTTTGAGGGGTTCAAGATTTCAGTGGAGTAAGTAGCTGCAGATGTGGTAGAAATAGCAAGAAAACCAGAATTAGAAGTGGAGCCTGAGGATGTGACTGAATTGCCACAATCTCATGATAAAACTTGAATGGATGAGGAGTTGCTTCTTATGGATGAGCAAAGAAAGTGGTTTCTTGAGATCGAATCTAACTCCTGGTAAAGGTGCTGTGAAGATTGTTGAAATGACAACAAAGGATTTAGAATAATTGATAAAGTGTGGACAGGCTTTGAAGGAGTTGACTCCAATTTTGAAAGATGTCCTACTATGGGTAAAATGCTGTCAAACAACACTGTATGCTACAGAGAATTTGTTCATGAAAAGAAGAGTCAATCGATGCAGCAAACTTCATTACTGTCTTATTTTAAGAAATTGCCACGGCCACCCCAACCTTTAGTTACCACCACCCTGATTAGTCAGAGCTATCAACATCAAGGCAAGACTCTCCACCAACAAAAAGATTATGATTAGCTGAAGGCTCAGATGATGGTTATCATTTTATAGCAATAAAGTGTTTTCAATTTTTTAACACATAATGCTACTGCATACTTAATAGAGTCTTGCATAGTGTAAACAAAACTTTAATATGCATTGGGAGACCAAAATATTTGTGAGTCTCTTTGGTGCAATATTCACTTTTGGGGTGGTCTGGAACTGAACTCACCATATCTCCCTCTGAGGTATGCCTGTATTTCCTTTTTTATTTGTTTCTTATTTATTTAAGTAAAGATTTGTTTTAATACAGTAAATATAACATACACATGTTTAATAACCCTATAAAATGTTTGACATTAAAAAAAAGCTAAATACTAAAACATATACAAGTAGATAAAATGGAAAAAAAATACATGGGGTAACTTAAAGGAAATACACCAGAATGTTAATTATGGGTGAAATTATCAGTGATTAAATTATTTTCCTTTATATATAATTTCCCTAGTTTTAGAATTTTCTTTTTTTTTTTGAAACGTTTTATATTATATTTGGGTATAGCCAATTAACAATGCTGTGATAGTTTTCTTCCAGTTTTATTGAGATATAGTTGATATGCAGGACTGTATAAGTTTAAGGTATACTGCATAATGACTTGACTTACATACATCATGAAATGATTAATCACAATAAGTTTAGTGAACCTCTGTCATCTCATATAATACAAAATTAAAGAAATTAATAGAATATTTTTCCTGTGATGAAAACTCTTAGGATTTACTTTCTTAACAACTTTTCATATATGACAACTGTTAATTATATTTATGATATTGTATACTACATCCTAGTACTTATTTATCTTATAACTGGAAGCTTGTACCTTTTGACCATCTTCATCCTGTATTTCTTATATGCTGATTCCTTGTTTTCTGACTTCACATAGAAGCACAGGCAGAAGAAAACTGAAAGTAGAGATTCCCTCTATTGAGAGTTAATTTTGTCATCTTGACATTAAAAAATAGAAATACCTAACAAATACAAATTCAAAGCATCTTATATTACAATGTCTACTTTATTTCTTTCTTTTACTAAAACATGAAGCAATTTCCTATGCTAGGGTGGAATTCAATAATAGCCTTACGTCAGATTTTCTTGTTCATAATCTGCTCAGCTTGAGTTTACAATAACCACAAATCTGACATGAGGTTTAAAACAAGTGCCTCTCACTAGACTTTTCTTATACCCTGAGACCCAGTGGAGACATCTGAATCTCATTTCTCTGAAATGGGACTTTAAACATATATTTTTAATTAAGTCCCTGTTAACTTGAAGTCACCATTTCCCCACTCAATATGTATTGCTTATTTTCTGTATATTATTTGAATCTCCACACTAGATTATAAACTAATTTGTGACTGTTTGCTTTATTCTTTGCATATACTAGATGCCCAGTAAATAATTTCTAAATATTCCCAAATGTAACTCAATTGTAGAATTATTTCCTATATAAGACCATTCATATTCCTGGTTAGGTTTCATTAATGGGATATTCTTTATGTATGTTCAAGGGAATATGGTGCGCTCCATAGACCTCTCAGCATTATAGTAGATCTACATAAAAGAATGTATCAATGCAAATAGTGCCCTACGGTTTACCCAGTGTCCCTTCTCCCCTGAATTAAAAAAAAAACTTGAAAAAGTAGAGGAGTGAGGTTAAGTGTATCAATAAGGAGGTTCCATGAATAGTTGACTTGACAGTTTTAAAGACTAAATATTAGGTATACCAAAAAGGCAGAGAATTCTGTGGTGCATGGGTTCGTCAAGTTCTTTACATGACATAATGAGTGTTACATTTCTATGACCAAAATATTTCTGAGACTACATCTTGTACTGAAGAAAAGGTCAATTGACACTTCATTAGTTGCTCTATAATCCAGTTTCTCTATAAGTGAATTATGATTATAAGATTTATAAAGTTGGACAAAGAATTGTATTTCCAGTGAATTCTTAAAGAGCTTTCCAAACTGTTATTTGAGCTGGGTGTTGAAAAAGAAAAGTATCTATTAAGATACCAGCAAAGGAAATGGCATGTCTAGAATAATAGCCAATCTTTTCTGAGCACTTGCTATGTGCCATACATTATCCTAAGAGCTTCATTTACACAGTCATTTATTTCTCAAAACCCTATGAGGTAGGTATTTTATTATCTGCCTACTTTCTGGAGAGCAGAAAGGTGAATTAACTTGTCTCAACTAGCTAGTGGTCAAGTACAGAATTCAAAAGTACATCTGTCATTGAGCCATGGTAAGCAGCTCAGCATGGCTAAGTCACAGAAAAATACAATTGTAATATTTTAAAAATATTTAAACTACATATTTATACCTTACATATTTATACATACACACACACACCAGTGGGCCACTTGGATGTCATAATGTATATAAATCCAGCTTTATGACTTATTACATGTGTGACTTTGGAGAAGGCCTTTTATTCTCACTCTGTTTCAGCTTCTTCATCTCTAAAATGGATATGATGTTTATACTTACCCTGCAGGGGTTTGGTAAGGATTAATGAATTAATATGTGAAAAGTTCTTGGAGCAGTGCCTGGAATATTCCAAATGCTCAACAAATGTTAGTTATGAAGACGATGATTGTTATGATAATGATGAAGATACATGGACACACTAAAACACAGATTAAGCATTCTTTTGTTCGTCTAAACCCTATAGCCAAATAAGTTTCTGTAGTACATTTTACTCTACAATCAGAACTTCTGGTCTCAATTGCATTCTCCTTATATTCGCCAGTCCTAATATTCCATTTCAAAGATCTCTCTGGATCTACCACTGTTTTTGTAGCAAACGCTATGTGTCTTATCTCCACTTAAAATTCAAGCTCATAGAAATTGGGATCTATATTCTGCTTATAAATGTGAATCATATTACACATCTAATAGGTGCTTAGTAATGAACAATCAAGAAATAGGGAATAACCCCAATATTTGTCTGTGACTGCTTAGTCATTCTTGGTCATCTCAGGTGATGAAATAAGATGCAAACAAATGAGTTTTATATAGTTTAAATACCATGACTTTACAAAAGCATGCATAGCATAACCTGCCAGAATTTCATATATCTTGAAAAATCAGGTCAACTGATACTTATTTTAAAATACCACAAGATATAAGCTCTCAGTGAACAGAATTTCAGAAATGTTCATTTTGATTGGGCACAGGGAAGAAAGGGCATAATTTAGAAACAAAACGTGCAGTTGAGGTTAAATGTGACTATTCCATAAGTAAATGCCTATTTTGTACTATTTTATCTGTTCTGGATGTGGAAGTTGTGAGTTTTAAGTCAGGTCAAAAAAAAAAAAAAACAAACAAGCAAAAAAAAAAAAAAAAAACAAAGAAAAGAGAAAAAAAGCTATTTGTTAAAAAGAAAAAAATCTAGGCCACATTTGGCTTTAAAAGCTTCTATGCTCATTTTTTGACTGTTGGCCTAAATTTAAAAGTCAAATTTCAAATAAAATAGTTTTTTTGGTATCAGTTTTTGGACTACAGATGAGGACAGAAAATAATAAATATTTTGGCATTTATGTCTTGAAGTGTCCATTTTATCTCTATTGTTTATTGCTCACACTCAAATCTTAAAATCATGTGTCTAACAGTACTTCAACATTTTTGGTCTAGAATTTGTAATTCATTTATTTAATAACCATTTATTGATTCTATATTAAAGCCTTACTCTACATGAGGCTTGAGAGTAGGGTTAAAATCTATTTCATCTTAATTAAATCTTCAGTACCTTAGCTTAGTAGAGAGGGATCCTCAACATATATATACTGAATGAATCTATTAATAAAAGATGCTGTGTAATATCTTCATTGTCATTAGGAGAGAACTGAAGACCTTACACATTAAGTACTTTGCCAAAGGTAACTTAAAGGAAATTAACTGATTAATGTGATTAAAAAGTGAAGAGTTTATCAGGATTTATGCATAGGTGAACGTAAAGGCTCAAATTTGGTCGTCAGGCTCAGTCTCTGGATTGATTAGACAGCGTCTTGCTACAAGGTAGGAAGATGGCTGTCACACACACACACACACACACACACACACACAAGCACAGACACGCACCTTTCTTTCGAAGCATACATAATCAAAGCATTCATGCCTAATTTATATATTGTATGATACCTAAGAATTGAGGTACTTGGCTTTATATTCAAGCACCTAATTTTTCTAGCTGTCAGACTTTGAGCTAGTTTTAAAAAATTGATCTGAGGCTTTGTTTAAGCATCTGCAAGAATGGGAATAATAATGATATCTACCTCATAGAATTGCCTGAAGGACAAAACGAAATAATCTAACTTGAAAGGCAGGTATCATGCCTGGCAAATAGTAGTTATTCAGTAAATGAGAATTGTTATTAATATCATTATGATGATATGATATGTTATGATATGTTATGATGTTATGATACTTCCACACATAGTAAAACATGCCCTCACCAATGCCCAAGGTAGACAACCTTATATCTCATCATCTGCTAAATCCCAAACTGATGTCGTGGGGTAAATGTTCTCTGAATCTAGAATGCTCAATCAATATGCCTTCCTCAAATCAGGTATGGATGTTGTTTATCATGGTCCAGAAACCTTTGGCTAAATAATAAACTTAACTACTCATAATACCTCCAATATATGATCATGGGGAAACAGCAACAGAACAGACAGGTGGGGTAATTAGAGTATCAAATACCATTTGAAGGTGAATAGAAGACATACAGCATGCAAAATTCAGTGTTCAACAGCATATGTCATGTTTATCTGGAATGGGATATCTGCTATTCCCTGTCTTGCCCATGGCATGAATTCTTGGTTCTATATATGTTTATCTCTATTTCTGTTCTCTGAAAGGATTTATTTTACTCAATTTATCTATGGCCATATCTAAGAGACGGGAAGTGGGGCCTATAACCCTTTAGCAGAACTCTTCTTATTCTTGTGTGTTTAAGAACTGGGGATTTCGTTAGGGGTGACCTATACTAGGCCCATGTTTCCAGGTTAAAGTATCTCTGGAACTATAACTCCCTTAAAACTCTGTATAATGGCACTCATTTTAATTACTGGAAACTCCAGGAACTACAGACACAAATCTCAAATCTTGACAATAGTCTTTGTTCTAAAATCTGCTTTGCCCAATAGTGATATAGATACTTTATCCTTTTTTTAAAATAAAAGTTTTCATGTTATACCTTTTTTCATCTTTTAATTTTTAGCCTAACTGCAAGCTTATATTTAATATGGATTTATTGTAGGTAGCATATAGTTGGATCTTCATTTTTAAATAAAAAATTTCAATCTCTGCTTTTGAATTGAAGTGTTTATACAATTTAATCTGATTGATTTGGTTGGGTTTAATTCTATATCTCACTAAATATTATTTTCCTATCCACTTTTTAGTGCTTTTCTGCTTTTTTCCTACCTTCATTTGGACTAATTATTTTTATGATTCTGTTTATCTCAGATATTGCTTATTAGCTACAACTTCTTTTGTACTTTGTTTTTGGTGGTTGCATCAGGGTCTGTAATGTACGTCATGGACTTACCACAATTTACTTTCAAGTAATACTTATACCACTTCAATTATAGTGTAAGGACTTTACAACACTGTATTTCCATTTTCCCCTCCCATCTTTTGTGCTATTTTTATTATATATTTTATTTCTACATATGTCATATACCTCCAAAAGACACTCTACTTTATCCAGTTAATTACATTTTGAAAGAGATTTAAAAAATGACAAAAATATATTTATCACATATTTATTATTTCCAGTATTATTCACTGAATTTAAAGCCAAATTTCTGTTATTATTTTTCTTCTGCAAAAATCCTTTATTTAAAATTTGTCTTGTAGTGCATATTTGCTGGTAAGTTCTATTAGTGTTTGATTATCTGAAAAAAAGTATTTCTTATTTATTGAAAATATTGATTTATAAATGCATAAAATAAATGTTTAAGTATATAGTCTGATAGGTATTGACATATGTTTACAATCTAGATAATGGACTTTTCCATCAACCACAGATTTTCTCAAATTCCTTCCTACTGCTATTTACCACCCATTCTGATCACCAGCAACCGTTAATCTACTTTCAGTTGCTATGGATTAGATTGCATTTTCTACAGTTTTATATAAATGGGTTCTTACAGTATGTATTCTATCTGGCATCTTCAACTCAGCATAATTACTTTGAAATTCATCCCTTTTATTGTACACAGCAAATTGCTGAGCATTTCATTCCATCAAGGAGTGGAAGGACTAAATGGTAGACTTGGTGTGTATTTAACTGTTAAGAAACTGTCAAATTATTTACCACTGCAACAGAAGGATGTGAGACTTCAAGTTGCTCCACATTCTTGGTAACACTTGGTATGTTCAGTCTTTTTAGTCTTAGAACTAATAGGTTTGTAGGGATGTCTCATTGCAGTTTTACAGCTAATAACGTGTAACATCTTTTAGTGTTCTTATTTGCCATCCATATGTTGACTTGATTAAATGTTTATTTAAGTTTTTTTGTCCACTTGTAACTGGCTTGTATGCTTCCTTTTTATTGAATTTTGAGTTCTGCATGTATTTTGAATATATGACCTTTATAAGATATGTGATTTGAATATATTTTCTCCCAGTTTGTGCCTTGTTTTCTCATTCTCAACATTATCGTTTAAAGAGTAGAAGTTCTTAATTCAGATAAACTTCAGTGTATTGATTTTGTCTCATAAATTATGCTTTTGGTGTTGTATCTAAGAAATCTTTGCCTAACCAAAGTTCACAAACTCTTTTTTCTATGTTTTCTTCTAGAAGTTTTATAATTTTGGGTTTTACATTTAAGTGTATGAGCCATTTGATTTAACTTTTATAAATGTGAAGTGTAGATACACGTTCATTTCTTTTTTTCATGTGAATTTCCAAAAATTCAGGCACTATTTATTGAAAAGACATTTATTCTTTTACTGATCTTCCTTTGTGTCTTTGTTAAAAATTAAATAAGTACATATGTGTAGATATATTTCTGTACTTCCTATTATTCTATTTATCTATTTGATATCTAATCCACTTTTTCATAATTTATATAACTATAGTGCAGGTAGTGTAAGTTCTCCAACTTTATTCTTCTTTCTAAAAAAAATTTGCTATTCTAGGTCCTTTCAGTTTCTGTATAAATTTTAGAAGTAACTTGTTAATCTCTACAAAGAAGCCTACTGAGACTTTGATCTGAATTGCATTGGGTTTGGGGATAATTGATCCTTTAACAATATTGAGTTTTCTTATCCATAAACATGGTATATTTATTTATGTAGATCTGTAAAAAATATTTTCCATATATTTTGTAGCTTTCAGTATATAGAGCTGCACATTTTTGTTAGATTTTCCCTTAAATATCCCATATATTTGATGCTAATGTTGAGTATTTCTTTAAAATTTTCAATTTCTTATTGATTATTGATAGGATATAGGTAGGTTATGAAAATATCATATAATTTATATAATGATCTTATGTTCTACTTCTGTGCTAGTCTGACTTATTAATTCTAATAGCTTTTTGTAGATACCAAAAGATTTTTGACATAGATGATACTGTCATGATCTTGTCATCTGTGAGTAAAGGTAGCTTACTTTTTATGGATTTGTGTACTTTTGTCTTTTCTAATATGTGTGTTTGATGCTATGTATTTTGCTTTAAACACTGCTTTAGCTGCACCCCTCAAATTTGATAAGTTTTTTATTTTCATTCAATTAAAATTATTTTTTTTTATTCTAAGTTTTTCTTTGACCCATGGTTATTTAGAAGTATACTATTTCATTTGCAAGTACGTGGGAGATATTTCAGAAATCTTTCAATTATTTATTTCAAATTTAATTACAGTTTGGTTGGAGAATGCACCTTTTATGATTTTTCATTTTTAAAAAATTTATTGACTTTTGATTTATTTTATATGTTGGTATCTATTAATTTTTACATATATTTTTCACATAACATAAAATTTACCATCTTATCCATTTAAAAAGATTTTATTATTATTATTTTTTGGCTATGTTGGGTCTTCATTGCTGCACTCAGGCTTTCTCTAGTTGCAGCAAGCGGGGCCTACTCTTTGTTGTGGTGCACAGGCTTCTCATTGCAGTGGCTTTTCTCGTTGTGAAGCACAGGCTCTAGGCACGCGGGCTTCAGTAGTTGCGGCTCATGGGCTCTAGAGCACAGGCTCAGTAGTTGTGGCACACAGGTTTAGTTGCTCCACGGCACATGGCATCTTCCCGGACCAGGGCTTGAACCCATGTCTCCTGCATTGACAGGCAGATTCTTAACCACTGTGCCACCAGAGAAGTCCCCCAACTTATCCAGTTTTACTTTTACTGTTCAATAGTATTAAGTATATTCATGAGGTTGTGCAGTCAATCTCCAGAACTTTTTCATCTTGCAGAACTGAAACTGTATATTCATTAAGCAACAATGCCCCATCCCCTACCAAAACTTGGTAACCAACGTTCTACTTTTGTCTCTGAATTTGATTACTCTATGTACCTCATATAAGTGGAACCATACAGTATTTGTCCTTTTGTGACTGACTTATTTTCCTTAGTATAATGTCCATAATCTGCTTCCTTTTTGAGACTGAATAACGTTCCATTTTATGTATATATCACATTTTGTTTATCCATTTATCCATAAATGGACATGTGGGTCCCTTCTACCTTTAGGCTATTATGAATGCTGCTTTGAAGGTGGGTGTACAAATATCTCTTGAAGACACTGATCTTGGTTTCTTTCTTTTGTTATATACACCCAAAAGTGGAATTGCTGGATCATACAGAAATCCTCTCATTATTTGAGGAACTGCCATACTCTTTTCCATAGTGACTGTACCAGTTTACATTCACACCAATAGTATGAGCGTTCCACTTTCTCCACATTTTCACCAATATTTGTTACTTTCTGTTTTTTTTTTTTGATAGAAGGTGATCTCATTTTGGTTTTGATTTGTATTTCTTATGATTAGGAATTCTTTACATATTCTGGATATTAATCCTTTATCGGATGTAAATGTTAAAAATCTTTTTTTTTTCCCCCATTCGTTTACAGCCTCTTCCCTTTATTGGTTCTGTCCTTTGATACACAAAAACTTTTAATTTTGGTGTGGTCAAATTTAACTATTTTTACTTTCATTGCCTATACTTTGGTATCATATTTATCTAATGACTACCACATTCAGTGTCATGAAAACTTTTCCCTATGTTTTCTTCTAAGTTTTATAAGTTTAGCTCTAACATTTAGGTCTTTGATCCATTTTGGATTAATTTTTGTAAGGTGTAAGAGAAGGGTCCAACTTCATTTTTTTGCATGTAGATACCCAGTTCTTCCAACACCATTTGTTGAAAAGCCTGTCCTTTCCCCATTGTATGTTTTTGGCACCTTTATCAAAAACATTTGACCATATATGTGAAAATTTATTTCTATTCCATTGGTCTGTATGTCTGCCTTTATTGATAGTACTACACAATTTTAATTATTATAGCTTTGTAATTTTGAAATCAGGAAGTATGAGTCCTCCAACTTTATGTTTTCTTTTTCAAGATTGTTTTGGCAATTCAGGGTCTCTTGAGACTTCATGTGAATTTTAGGTTGGATTTTTTCTGTTCCTTCAAAAAATACTGTTGGGATTTTGATAAGGATTGCATTAAATCTGTAGATCACTTTGTGTAGTATTGACATCTTAACAATATTAAGTCTTCCAATCCATGAACATGAGATGTCTTTCCATTTATTTGTGTCTTCTTTAATACTTTCATTAATTTTTTTGTAGTTCTTATTTGTACAAATGTTTTGAATCTGTGCAAAAGTTTAATCTTTAGTATATAATTCTTTGTAATGCTATTGTAAATGGAACTGTTTATAAATTTCCCTTTTGGATTGTTCATTGAATTTTTTTTTTCTTTTTTTGTATAGTTGATTTATAATATTATATTAGTTTCAGGTGTTTCTGTTGTTCTATAAGTGTTATTCACGTCATGTTGACTAACAGTTTTTCTTGTTTTTTGCTTTTTCTTGTCTTTTATACCTACTGATTTTCTGCCTAGTATACTATCAATTATTGAGGGGAATATTGAAATCTCCAACTTTATTTGATGAGTTACAGTGCCATTACGTTTTGTTTTATGTACTTTGAAGTTATTTTTCAGGCATACAACTGTTTAGCATTATAATGTCCTCTGAATTAAATGACCCTCTCTTGTCATTATGAAATGACTCCCTAAAAAGAGTGATCTAAATTAAAATGACAGTTGAATTAAAGGAGTTGGTAACATTTCTGAATATGGAAAGAGAAATAAAGAGGGTAAAACAAAGATAAATTCAACCCTAAATACAATGCCAAGCCCAGAGAACAGAATAACTATTACACCATGACTATTTTAGTCAAGTAAGAACTTCTATGGCCCCCAATAAATATCCTCCTTTTTTTTCTCTCTGAATCATGAAGGAGTACAAACCAGAGTTAGCAATATGAATGAGAGAGTATAGAAGAGCAAGTTTGAGAAAGAAAAAAGCCTATCATAACTCCTTTTTCTTCTAAAAGAGGGTACCCTGCCAAAGACTGAGTTGAGCTCCATAATTAAATAAAGTTTATAAAATTTAATTATTCATTTGTACTGGCATTATTAACTACTGACCTGACACTATTTTTATGACTACAAATGATTGTAGGAATTTATGTTATCTAAAAGTGTACATAGAAGCTATAGAACTTTCTCTGATTTGCCTAAAAAATCAGAAGTGAATTTGATCACACTAGGAAAGACAGAAATCAAATCATTCCTGGCTTTCTTTCATAATCTTGCTTTTAATCTAACATTTACATTTATTTTGATGTCTTTCCAATTTTGCCTTTGGCTTTTTCCTGGACTTCCTTGATCTGACCTGCCTCTTATTAGATGCCAGTTTTTGTAAATTCTACAAAACTACTTCCTTCTCATCTTTGAAGCATCTTTAATTGTCAATGAGATGACAGAGTTTAAGTCAAGACAGGAAATGAAACTCAGAGTCCAGCTTTTACTGGCTTTTCATGTAAGGCAGTTAGCAAGGATTTTGACTGAGGAGCTTTATTTTGAAAAGAAGGATATTACCAGGTTACTTTTCAAAGAGTGTTGAAGAGGCCTCAAAAAAGCATCCTTCTGGGGCTTCCCTGGTGGCGCAGTGGTTGAGAGTCCGCCTGCCGATGCAGGGGACACGGGTTCGTGCCCCGGTCCGGGAAGATCCCACATGCCATGGAGTGGCTGGGCCTGTGAACCATGGCCGTTGAGCCTGCACGTCTGGAGCCTGTGCTCTGCAGTGGGAGAGGCCACAACAGTGAGAGGCCCGTGTACCACACACACAAAAAAGCATCCTTCTTTCCACATTTTTTGCCTCCCTATTCTTCAGTTGACAATAAAAAAATTGAGTTTAGCTATATAAACATCATACTAATCACATTCATTTATGCAAGCTGCTTAACATTGTGCCTAATTACCATGAAGCACAATAAGGATTAGTTGCATTATTAAATATACTAGAGAATTTTGCTGTAAATTGTATTGATTAAAACCCTAAATCCTGCTCATATGTGTTCAGACATCATATTATGTTGCTCAGAAACACAGTTATCTACTCACAACTTGGAAAAGAAAGCCCATACTTTCCTTCTTTTTGCCATTTTCTATCCTGCCACTCGAAGTTCTCTTAATGGCCCACATGGCCTTTTATTCACAAGTAGATGGCTCTAGCATGCTGAGGATATGTGTAGGCAGTAGCTTCTTTTTTTTTTTTTAATTTTTATTGGAGTATAGTTGATTTACAGTGTTGTGTTACTTCAGGTGTCCTTTGGACTTTTCTTATCTACCGTCTTTCTAGGCCATGGGATTTCTCAGGCCATGTCATAAGCCCTCTTTCTTTTTCATTCAAGGAGAGTGTAGAGCCTTCTCTTCTTTACTCATGGCTTTATATTTCATCTGTATGTAAAAGGTTATAAATCTTTATCTTCTATCCAGATTGCTTCATTCCACTTCTATTTCTCAACCCTGATGAATCCACATCTCCATTTTGAAGATTCAGAAGCATTTCCAAATTAATGTATCCAAATATTCCACATGAAACCCTCAACCTGTAGTTGTTATTATCTCAGTAAATAGTACCACTTATTTCACTCATTGAATAAATCTTAATTCAGTGCCTGCTATATAAAAGACATTGATTCAGGCACTAGGTAATAGCTTTAAACAAAAGAATGACCCTGCCTTTATGGTGCTTATGCCCCAATATCTCCAATTTCTCAAGTCAAACAGTTAGGAGTCTCTTAAGAATTCACTTTCACTTTAACCTTATAGATTTAACCTCCAACCTACATATCAAATGAGTCTACTTCTCTTATTTTCCACTGCTACCACAGTTGTTCAAGACCCTACTTTGAATTTTTCAGTGGTTTCCTATTTCACTTACACCAAATTTTTACCAAGACCTTTATGGTCCTGTAAAATTTAGCCCCTACTCAAGGGGGAGAAAGAGAGAAGAAGGGAGTAAGGAAGAATGAGATGGGAGCTCTTTCCTTTTTTTTTTTTCTTTTCTGTTCTATGGAAACCTAGATAAATTTCTAACTTTGTATTTTTCTGATTCTTTCTTGCTGTCATGATATATTCTTTTGTGAATTTTCCTTGTTAATGAATAAATATTAACACACATTGTGTTCTAGTTAGGATATAGACTAGACTTCTATGACAAGAACACTCCTCTGTTTTAATAAAATCACTCTGTAACAAGAATACTTTGTGTTTAAGAAGACGGAAGTTTCTTTCACATGGAAGTGTCCAGAGATGAACTTTCCATAGCTGTTGAGGCAGCTCTATCATCCTCGATATGCTGCTTTCATGTCCAGGTTCATGGTAGTGCTTTTGTTGCTGCCTTTCCAGTGAGAAGGGAGAAATAGGTGGGGGGAAAGAAACTTTCATTTTTAAATAGTACCATCTGGAAGTTGCACACGCATCCCATTGACCTAAACTTAGTCACATAGCTATGTCTATCAATAGCTACAATAAGATGCTGGAAAATATAGCTTTAGTTGAATAACTATCTAGGAGCTCAAACACGTTGGAGAAATGGATTGATGTTCCATCACTAAAAGAACAGAGAGA
Source organism: Pseudorca crassidens (assembly GCF_039906515.1). NCBI lineage: Eukaryota > Metazoa > Chordata > Mammalia > Artiodactyla > Delphinidae > Pseudorca > Pseudorca crassidens. The sequence continues at coordinate 92,737,818 of NC_090297.1, forward strand.
CAGTGACTCCTGGGAATGAATCAGTAGGCTGTATCCTGATTAGATCTTTTACAAATTTTGCTTTGTAGAAATTGTGCATTATTTTTATCTCTTCTTCCTGCTTTTCCTTGTCTGTTTTAAGCATGAAGCATAGTGTATTAATCAGTCAATGTGCATGACCAAATTAATATTTCAAGAAGGACCTCTCTGAGCTGAATTTTTAATTTAGTAAATCATAATTTTTAAAGTATAGCACATCTTAAATTCTAAAAATAGTAGTTTATTTATAGAACACAAGAACTGTAGAAAATATTGCTATGAAATTGGCACAAATTTTGTCTTTCAAGAAGAAAATGATGACCAAGCTTCATGCAAATTTAATCTCATTTCTCATCTGTCTTCATATTCATTAAAAATTAGCCACACAGATTTCTAAGTAAAGATGATAGTGGGAAGTCAAACTGTAGATTTTCCGTACACCACATATACTTAAATAATTCAGATATCAAAAATAAATAAATAAAAGTAAAGTCTCTAGTGATTGTTAAACAAGAAAAATACCTCAGCTGTATGCCATAAACTTTTAAGAAGCAAAAGTCCAAGGAAAAGAGAAGAAAGATTCTAACACAGAGTAGTGATACTTTTTATAAAGCTCCCATTTACCAAAAGTGGAATTGACACATCAAGAGGATCTTGAAAATTGTTACTACATTTCTCCACATTCTAATAGAAATTTATAGATTGGTTGAATAAGTATGATGGCACAGCAAAAACTGCTTCTGTAATTTTACAAGCAAAATGATGAAAGTGAATGAATAGAAATGGTTTCATCCTGAATTGGAAGAGTAATCCTCATCTTGAGAGTATTTCTCTATGGGAATAAAACAGTCTCCTTCTAGGTAGAATAAACCCAGGAAAGGATATTTAACAAATTCCCAGAAGAGACGACATAGATTAGGTTGTCCACAGCCAGCTCTACCTGAGTTCTTTCCCTCTCTATAGATAGTTTTGGTTTAGGGTACTGAGTAGATTCTCAACTTGTGAATGAGAAGTGAAGATAAACATCTCAAATGATGTGGAAAGTACAAGAAGAAAAAGACATCCCTAGATCAAAGCCAGTAGATTAGCTGAATTGAACTTACCAGGAATAAAAGAAAACCATATGGCCTGAAAGAAGCAAAAGTATAAGGCAACAACAAGTATATTAAAAGGAAAGGGGAGGCTAAGAGTTAGATGAAAATATCTAGCATTAAATAATATATAATCCAAGAAATAGAAGAAAATTCCCCAATGCTGACTTCATACTATAGAATAACTTAGTGAGATAGTGAATTTTATAAGGAAGGGATAGTTGAGACATCATACATTCAAACAACAGAATGAGATTAACATGGAAACTGCAAAACTGAGGAAACAAAAATAACATCAATATAGAACAAAAAATAAAAAAGAAACTGAAAGGAAGGCAGTAGAGACCAGTGACTTTTTATTTACTGATAGAGGAAAAGCCTTGAGTTAATAACTAGAAATCAAAGACAAGAAAGGATAAAGAGGTCACATCAACTCACAAGAAGTTTAATAGAAAAGACAGGCAAAATTGTACTGTGAAAGAATAATTGAAATTCCCAATGGGTGGAACAAAAAGCTGAACACAAACACACATGCCATTTCTCCCTAGAGAAATCATATCTTCAAGGCCAATATTACAATGATTGGAGTATTGCCATTACAAAAAGTGTCTTATTGAGAGGTTTCCATGCTCATCTATTTTCTAAAATATTATTCTTGTTTGAGTATTTTAGTAAGATACATTTAACCAGAATCTCTAGAAGTATTAGCGTATCATTTTTCAAATAGTAAAGCCATCTTGTTTCAGTCAAAACTAGTGATCCCAATGCTTTTGCTAATCATGACAAGTTTTTACTAATTTCAAAAGGATATGATCTTACGTTAATCAATAAATCCATTGATAGAGCTGTTTTGTTTCAGAATTTTTTCATTATTTTCTAAGTACAGAGTCTGATAGAAACTACAAAAAGCTCCTAGAATTAATAAGGATATAAGATAAATATACAAAAATGTATTGTATGTCTCTATATACTAGCAGTGAATGTTTAGACACTAAAATAAAAATAATTTAGAATAGTATAAAAATACACTTATTGAGTCTTCTGAACCAGGACATGTAAAAATGTCACCATTTACTTATGTCTTTTTAAAATTTTCTCAGCAATGTTTTGCAGTTTTCAGTGTAGAGGTCTTGCATATTTTTCATTAGACTTACCACAAAGTGTTTCATATTTGTATATCCAAAATAAGTTGTGCACGACCTATACACTGAAAACTATAAAATATCACTTAGTGAAATTTTTTAAAAGATCTAAATAAATGGGACTGTAATGAGTTCATATTTCTAAAGACTCAATATTGTCAAGATGTCGGTTCTTTCCAAATTAATCAATAGATACAGTTCAGTCTCAATACAAGTCCCTTCAGGGACTTCAAGACTTACTATAAAGCTACAGTAATCAAGACAGTATAGTATTGGTGAGTGAATAAATAGTTCAATGGAACATAATAAGGCAGCTCAGAAATAGACCCATTTACATATCGTCAACTGATCTTTGACAGAGGAACAAAGGCATTACAGTGTAGCAAAGGTAGTCTTTTCAATAAATGGTCCTCAAACAACTGGACATTCAAATGCAAAAAAAATATTAATCTAGACACAGACCTTATATACTTAAAAATGTACTCAAGATAGATCTTAGACTTAAATATAAAAATGAAAAACTATAAAACTCCTAGAATATATCATAGGAGAAAACCTAGATGACCTTGGATTTGGTGATGACTTTTTTAGAGATATCACCAAAGGCATAAAAGAAAAAAATGAGAAGCTGGACTTCATTAAAATTAAAATTTTCTGCTATATGAAAGACACTTAACAGTGATTTAGAAGGCAAACCACAGACTAGAAGAAAATATTTGCAAAAGATATGTCTGATAAAGGACTGTTAACCAAAATATACAAAGAACTCTTAAAACTCAACAATGAGAAAACAACCTGATAAATAATTGGGTTAAAGACCTTACTGACACCTTGCCAAAGAAGGTATACAAATGGCAAATAAGCGTATAAAAAGTTGATACAGGGTTTCCCTGGTGGCACAGTGGTTGAGAGTCTGCCTTCCAATGCAGGGGACACGGGTTCGTGCCCTGGTCCGGGAGGATCCCACATGCCGCGGAGCGGCTGGGCCCGTGAGCCATGGCTGCTGAGTCTGCACGTCCGGAGCCTGTGCTCCGCAACGGGAGAGGCCACAGCAGTGAGAGGTCCGCGTACCACAAAAAAAAAAATTGATCTACATCATCTATCATCATGGAAATGCAAGTTACAAGATACTACTTCACACCTATTAGAAAGGCCAGAATGCAGAACACTGACAATACCAATTGCTAGCGAGATTGTGCAGCAACAGGAACTCTCATTTGTTGCTGGTGGGAATGCAAACTTAACAGCCACTTGGGAAGACATTTTGGTGTTTTCTTATAAAACTAAATATACTCTTACCCCAATGAGTTTACTAAAATGAGTTGAAAAGTTACGTGCACACAAAAACCTACAACAGATGTTTATAGCAACTTTATTTATAATTGCCCAAACTTGGAAGCAACCATGGTGTCTCTCCATAGGTGAATGGTTAAATAAATTGTGGTACATCAAGAAAATGGAATATTATCCAGCACTAAAAAAAATGAACTAACGAACCATAAAAATAAATAGAGGAAACTTAAAAGCATATTAGTTAATGAAAGAAGCTAATCTAAAAGACTATATGTTGTGTAATTCCAACTATATAATATTCTAGAACAGGCAAAAATATGGAGACCATAAAATGGTCAGTGGTTGCCAGGGGTTAAGGTTATGGGGAAGGAAGGGTAAATAGGTGAAGCGCTGAGGATTTTAGGGCAGCAAACCCATTCTGTGTGATACTGCAATGGTGTATACCTGTCATTATGTATTTGTCAAAAGCCATAGAATGTATAACACCAAGAATGAATCCTGATGTAAACTATGCATGGACTTTGGGTGATAATAATATATCAACTAAAGTTCATCAGTTTTAACTGTTTATTTCCCTGGCGGGACATGTTGGAATGGAAGAGTCTATGCATGTGCAGAGGCAGAGAATATATAGGGAATTGTACTGTGAACCTAAAACTGCTCTAAAAAAAGAGTCTAGTTTTGGAAATTTTTGGAAATTGACAAACTGATTCTCAAATATATATGTAAATGACAATAACGGAGAATAACCAAAACTACTGAGATAAAGAATGAACACTACCTTATTTCAAGATTTGTTTTAAATTACCTTAATCAGGACAGTGTTACTGGCATAAGATAGACAAATTGAATAATGGGACATAATAGAGCGTACATAAATAGCCCTAATCACATATGGATGACTAATTTTCAGCAAAGGCAATCAAGTGGTAAAAAGTCTTTTCAACACATGGATGGAGTAATTGGATATTCATATGTTTAAAAATAAACTTCAATAAAAACTTTGCACTATGTAAAATAACTGAGAATGGATAATAGATCTAAATGTAATAGCTAATATTTCACAACTTGTAGAAAAAAATTGGAGAAAACATTTGTGATTTTGGCTTAGGCAAAGAATATTTAACATATAACATCAAAAGCATGCTCCATGAAAAGTAAACTGATAAATTAGATTTAAGCAACAATTTAAACCTCCTGTTTTCAATAGACACTGTTAAGAGAATGGATAGTCAAATTACAGACTGCAAGAACGTTCAGTAAATTATTTATTTTCAGTTCCTACACATATAACATCATCATCATCATCATCATCAATCTGTTATTTATTTTTTTATTGCCTTTTCCTGGTACTGTGCTAAATGTTTAACATGCATTATTTCATTAAATTATTTGAACAGTCCTATAAGGAAGATATAATTTTCCTTATTTTACACATGAGTAAAGAGATTTGAAGGATTAGGTAAATTGCTTTGGGTCAAAGAGCTAAAACATCTGAATATGAATATGCATTTAATCTTCTCTTCCCCTACTACCTGATAAAATAAAGCCCCACAATTATTGACTGATGTTATAATTCTTGAATAAATGAATTGAACACAATGAGAAATGAAGACTCACTGGCCACTCAACAAGTCAGCAAAAACAGAGCTTAGTGATTGAACTGCAATGCACTGACTAGTCCAGAGCACACGTATTGTATTATACATGTGTCAGTCTTAAATATCCAGATTATTTCTTATTTGCCCCTTCCTCTCTCACTCCCAGACTACCAGTACAATGCTGTCTTCTTCTTTTCCTTGCTTTTCCTTCTACAAAGTGATGCCAGATTGCCATTTAGGAGGAATTTTAATACCCTAAACATCACTTACTTATCAGTACATTAGTGTATCACACTGCTTACCAGATTCTCACTAGATTTTAAACATACATATGCAAAATACTGAAAAATGGAAGTTACTAACTTTTGTGGGTTTTGTCCTTCCTCTCCTATTTGGAAATATTCATTCAAATGTATACTATTTTCCAAGAAAAAAAATAGAGGGATTCATAAAATTGGATCCATTTAGACTAAATTCTTCCCAGAGAATTTTTGAAGATGCAGTTAAGATAAATACAATTAGAATTTCTTAGTGACTACTACGATGGATAAAATTATTTAGAAAATATGACTGTGCCCAGATGGTGTGTATTTACTTTTCTCTGCTCAGCAGTTCCTGCTTTTTCGAATGTGTTAACACAATGTGAATTTCACTTTACTAATGGTATCAAATCTGAATGAATATGAAATAATGGCTCCTAATTGTGCCAAAAGACCTTCCTGAATTAGCCCATCTTCCAAACAGCTTCTACTTTGGTTTCATATTTAGGCTCTCAGCAGTTTTAACTCATATCTATGGCAGTGTGAATTGCATTACTTTTCTATATTTTGTAAAATGTTGGCTGACTTTCCCAAGTGAAACTCTCTTTTTCTCTTTATTTAGCAGAATCCAAGTAATTAAAATGCATTTCCCCTTCACTTTTATTTAATCTTTCTCAAGGTGCTTTTATCTGACTGAAAAATAATGCTTTCAATTTTCTTACAGATCAAAATATCCTAGTAGAAACTTTCACATTTGCAGAATAGGTTTTACGTTACAGCTTTATATGTTTTCATGGGACCTTAGACTAATTCACAAAATATAAAAGAGTAAATTATTTGTCCACTTTTTGGAATGCATGGGAGAAAAGAGGCTTGGATATCTACCTAACCTTCATGTATTCCTCTTCATAAACTCAGACTTGTTAGACATCTGTCCCAGGTAAAAAGTAAACTTTGTGATTACTAAAAACACTTCCAGTGAGAGAGATACTGTACTTTCTAAACAGACTGCATACTGCTCAAAACATCAAGTGGCTAATTTGATACAGACAGGAATCAATCTAATTAAAAAAATAAAAATAAGATAAAGCCTTAATAGATACAAAGTCAAAACATATTAGCAATTTGACATGAAGAATATATTTACATAGAAATATAAGGAAACATGTTCAACCTCATCAGTAGTCCAATTAAAACTGATTAGGTTGATCTCCCATCTGCTAAATTACCTGGCATTACTAATAATACTGGTAAGAAAATGGTGAGACTACTATACTTGGTTACTATTGGAGCATATAACCCTCCATTTATTTAAGACATTTATTAAACACATGTGCTAAGCATTGATGACACATCAGTAAACAAGAAGAATAATAAGGCTCCTGCTGTCATGGAAAATGTGGTCTATAATGGGAAAAAGTTAAATAATTAAATAAAAATAGTTACAAATTTCCTTCCATCTTAAAAGGTACCTTTTTCCTCTTTTAATTCAAATAAAGTTTAGAATTTGGTAATATATTTCTGTGAATGGATTTTGTCTTACAATCACATATTGAATATGCATTCAACTTGTAAGTCAAGTTTCTTCCTTTCTGCAGATATTAATATAAATTAATTAGTTAATATAACTGAGGAGTTAGCATGATTTCTCTAAAATAATTCAAAGAATAATACAAATTATGTTCAGTAAAACCTTTATTGTCTAAATATTTAAAATACTCTAATGTTCTTGTTCACCATCCATTTAAACCCTAAGGTAATTCAGGTAAACAATGAGGCATAGAAAGTAATGAGGAAAACTCTGTACAGTTTTTGAGAATAGTGCCTTAATTCATGATATCCCCCAATATCCTTCACTTTTTATAATGTTCTCTGATAAATATATTATTAAAACTAAAAAGTTCCGTAGGCCATTAATTTTGGACTGGGACCTAACAAATTCTGGGCCTACTGTGAGAAGTGGTGTGCTGCAGTGGGTAAAACACTGACTCTAGGGTCAAGCATCTTGCATTGAAATCTCAGCTCTCACATCTGCTTTGTGAATTTAGGCAAAATACTTTCTAAGTTCAGTTGTTTTATTTGTTTTTAATTTGTATTATAGCAATGATAGTAATGATAAAAGCTACATTAATCCCCTACATTAGCAGGGATTTTCATTTTGTTTATTGCTATATAGTCAGTGCCTAGAATGGTGCATTGCAGATAGAAAATGTTCAGTTAAATACTGTTAAATAAAGTAATCAACTTATAAATGAATAATAAAGTCCAATTCATAACATTCATGTGAAAAGTAAGTTGTAATGTTAATTAAGATTAAGCACTTAGCAGTTCATGTAATACAACGTTTCATTTCTTATATGTCCTCTGGGTTTTGAAGTTACATTTTGTACTTTATTATGCTTTGGTCAAGGGTGTATAGAGGAATTATATTGTTTATGTGATTGTGTAGATACACCCATTTTGAATTCCTATAGAAAATACGCAGTGACCAGACATAATAATAATCATAGCAATTCACTGACATGTTACACTCTGTTGGTACAGTGATACATATTAGACACATTTAGGACCATTGGGGGATCTCAGGGATAAAGATATTATCCTGACAGATGTCATTCCTACTCTAAAGTCTACAAAAAAATATTTTATAAATTATACAAGGTTTTTAAAATATACATTATAGAAGTAATCATTGAAGCACGATTTAAAAATAGAAAATAAAATCTATACGTTTCAGTCTTCTTAAGATTCACTATCTAGGGACTTGCCTGGTGGTCCAGTGATTAGGACTCACGAGCTCCCAATGCAAGGGGTGTGGGTTTGATCCCTGGTCAGGGAACTAAGATCCCACATGCCTCGCAGCCAGGAAAAAAAAAAAAAAAAAAAAATCACTGTCTAAGCTTAAATTTAAACATAAGCCATTTCATTTTCATATTTCTTTTGTGTCAGTGTAAACTTATAAAGTCTTTTTGGAAGTCAATTTAGTGGTATTCAGCCAAATATTAAACTATGAGTACATTTTGAGCCCCCCAAACACTTTATGCATGAGTCTGTTCTATAGGGATATGTAAATGCACAAGGATATAATGCATTTCTGTATCTGTACATATGTGTGTGTTTACAAAAGCTATGAGAACTTGGAAAATGTAAATGTGCATCAATCTTTAGGGGACTAATAAAACATATTTTAGGATGCCCAATATTTAGAATAATATGTAGTCAATTAAACAAATAAGATGTGCCTAAATATTACAAAATAGAAAGAACTCCAAGACAAAGGATTATATATATGTTGTATATGTGTGTATTATATATGTGTATAAATTATATATGTTATATATATAAACACACACATTCTATTTCTTTATAAAATTATTTTCTTCATACATGATATGTATATTACATTTATAGAGATAATAAACCTTCAAATATGAGTGTGTTCATTTAGGTGGGAGGGTTAGTGGGAGAGTGTTATGAGTGAGCTTTGATGTAAATTCATGATCCTAAGCATACACTTACAACTGTAAAACTGTTAAGATGGTTACAGTTAGAGTGGGGATTCTGGGAAAGTGATGAGTAGGAAGAGTTATTTTTAGTTTTTTCTGTTTATTTCCATATGGTTGAATGTTTTCCAGAGAATATTTTCACATATACCTATGTAATTTAAAAAGAACCAAAAATAGAATTAACAGTTCTTATTATTCTTTAGAACATTAATTTATTAATTTGTCACATTAAATACATATAGTATTAATGAAAAAAATTGTCTGCTCTCAACTACCTCCCAGTCTGATTTTGGTAGATCAGGAAGCATTTAGGCTTTCTCCCACCAACTCCTCTAGATATAACTTCTTTCTTTGCCTCATTTCCTCTTCTGAATGGGAAAGTGCATGGTGGGGAGGGGAATTTTTATGTTTCCTATTTCTTCATTTAGAAGTCTTTGGAACACTTAAATTGTATTAATCTATTAATCATATTATAGAGTGACAGTCAAGGTATTGATTGTTAGATGTAAAATTCAATAATTCTGTTTATCAAAATAAAATATATTTATCTCCCTACCCTGTGTTCTTCCCTCTGCTAGGTAAAGGAAATACTTTATATAAGTCAGGGTTTCACAAACTTAGCATTCATCACTTATCAGGCTTCTCAACTCAGCAGATTTCTGAGCCCCTCTCAAAGTATCTATGTAGGTTTTCCTGGGTTAGAATGGGTTAATTATCATTTTAGTAAGTCCCCAGATGTTCTGAGACTGTGAATTCAGGCACCATACTTTGACAATCAGTGGAATAAGTAAAAGAGAGGAAATAATTCCAGACTTCATGGAATTTATAATCTAGCTAGGGTTGTATTCATTTTCTATTATTGCTGTAACAAATTACAGCAAATTTAGTGGTTTAAAACAGCACAAATTTATTATCTTAAAGTTCTTGAGGTCAGAAATCTAAAGTGGTTTGGTAGGACCATGTTCCTTCTGGAGGCTTGAGGTGAGAATTTTCTTTTTCCAGTTTCTAGAGACTTCATGCATTCCTTGGCTCATGACCCTATCTTCAAGGCACAGTGTTTTCATCTCTCTCTCTCTCTCTCTCTCTCTCTCTTTCTCTCTGTCGCTCACTCCTACCTTTGTCATCACTTCTTCTCTGGTTCTGATCCTCCTGCCTTTCTGTAATAATCGCATTGGAACTACTCCAAGATAATCCTTCCATCTTCCTTATCTTTTGCTCTGTAAGGTAACATATTCAGAGATTTTTGGGATTAGGATGTGGATATGATACATTCTGAACCATAGAAAAGCATACTTGTAGGTATGGTGGTAAGTTGAAATTAGCATTGAAACAGAAGATAAAAAGCTATATAAATGTGTGTGTGTGTGTGTGTGTGTGTGTGTGTGTGTATTGCTCTCAGAGAACCAGCCAACGAATCAAATGTACAACCTTGGCTAACTCAGTAGATCTCTTTGAACATTTATTTCATTGAAAATGGAGTGATTGATTTAGTGATTTCTGAAATAACTAATAGTTATTAATGGGATTCTACAGCTAGGGACTAGCTCTGATGTTTTTGTGACAGTCAAAGGTAAAATAGGTGCTGATTTAAAAAACGCAAATAGTCAAGATTTCAGGGTTTCTGTCTTTATATTTCAGTATATGTTTCTTTTCTTTTATAATGTAATTTCTGTTTGTACAATTTTGCTATGTTTGCCTGAAAGAATGTTGCCTTTCTCGTAGCAGAAGCCCATTTTAGATGGCATCTAACATACAATCAAGCATATAGAGATTGCAAGGATAAAAAAAAAATATATCAAATTAAGTTGATAAGTTGCATTCTATTTTTTTTACATTTATTTATTTATTTTTGGCTGTGTTGGGTCCTCGTTGCTGTGCACGGGCTTTCTCTAGTTGTGGAGAGTGGGGGCTACTCTTCGTTGCAGTGCGCGGGCTTCTCATTGCAGTGGCTTCTCTTGTTGCGGAGCACAGGCTCTAGGCGCGCAGGCTTCAGTAGTTGTGGCTCAAGGGCTCTAGAGCGCAGGCTCAGTAGTTGTGGCACACAGGCATGTGGGATCTTCCCAGACCAGGGATCGAACCCATGTCCCCTACATTGGCAAATTCTTAACCACCACACTACCAGGGAAGTCCCAATAAGTTGCATTCTTTATACAGATCTTCAGAGTACTGTGCCAGTAAAGAGAGACATGGTTTTACCAGTCTTCAAGCAGAGACGTACAAGGTGAAGAAGGCTTCTTGGAGCAGTGCAGAGAACTGGATGGTAAGGTAGTTGGGATTTATTTCAAGGGGTTGAATGAGGAAACTCTGAGACTTTGTAATATTTTTCTTAGATAGTGGATTTTTAATCAAAATTCAAATGGGAAGAGGATTCCATAAAAGAATTTAATACAGTCTTGGTAATCCCATTCACAAGCAGAGACATGGTGACACTTTTCATGTAGTGAAATTTGTTTCACTAAATTCCAAAGGGACTGAAATGTCTCAACAACAACCAAAACCATTAAACATGTGAATTCGTTAATGTAAACTATAAGGTTTAAATATTTCTACTCTAATTTGTGTAAATGTGAGATTTGCTGTAGCAACACAGTGGTGTTTTCAGTATATTTTTAACCTTTATTAAGTACCACTAGAGGGCAGGGTTATTTCTCAATTTTACTTAAATTGATTTCCTAAATTATGAGATTAGCAAAATAGCATCATACTTACATTTTCGTTAACTTTTATTGAAAGGCAATTTTTATATGATGGCATTTTCAGATTAACTTCATTCTAATCAGTTAAGATCTTTTTTAAAAATCTCAAATTCCATTCTACTTCACAAATTATTTTACACATTTAAAAAAAGACATTAATAGTTCAAGGACAGATGCTGTTTTAAGTTTGAACAATCCCTGGTTTATTCAAGTATAGGAGAAGATGGTTTTTGTTTTGGGGGGATTTCTTTCAGTCAAGAAGGACATCAAGGGAAATAACAGTGAAATTATAATATATTATATTGTCAAAATATCATTTTAGATTCAACAAGTCATTAAATATTTCTTAATTATTGACCATTTTTTAGGCCCTGAGGATGGACATAGTAAGACATGTTATTGTAGATATTATTTTCTTTTGAAAACTGACCTTTATTCCCCTTTCCAGAAATGAATTTGGGTACTTCCTATGTGCTTATGTACTTACTTCCATCTCAGAATGTAAAACATTGTGCTAGAACTGCCCTCACAAGACTTGTGAGCTCTTTGGGCACAGATTCAAAATTTTGTCCACACTGTAGGTCAGCAAGCAAAATAGGACTTGCCAGAGAATAGATACTCAATAGAAATTTGCGTCTTTATTTTAATATGGTAGAAAAAAAATCAATGAAAAATTAATTATTTACTATAGTAATATCTGTACTGTGTATTATTTTATTTTATTCAGTTTCACATCAATGTAGTATTGATTTTAAAATGATGTATGGAGAAAAGTTAACCAACAACAACTTGGTTCTCAATTCAATTCAGCAAGCATTTCTTGGGGACCTAATATGTTTCTTGTATTATGCCCAGTGCTGGGCATAAAAAGATTAAAAAAATAGTCTCAGCCCTTAAAGGACCAGTGTAAATAAAAGCACATAAAATAGATAACTTTAATGTTCGTAAGTGAGATAAAGCATTTTGTTCAACTTATAACTGATTTTCAGGCCAGCTAAGAAAAAAATGTCATGTTCAACTTTTGGATTATGCAGCTACACGAGAAATTGGAGAACAAATGTTTTGCCAAATGACTCTGTAACATAATAAATTCAAGCTATATCATTAAATGATATGTAATATAAAGCATGATGTCATACTAATGGGTGGATAACAAGAGTGCTCTTGGGCAGTGATAGCCTTTAAGAAGTGCTACTTATTTGGCCTGCCAGCCCTGGCCTCAAAACCTTGTGTAACAGTAGCCACAGTCCGTCAGATTCGAAAACTCTTATTGTTGATACTAGAAAATAATTTAGGAAATTTCAAGGATATCTGTATCATGTGTATTTATTCATTCAAGTGTTTGCTTATACTGCATATTTATATACTGTGTTAAATATATTCAGAAATATATACACACAGACACATTCATACACATGCACATAATAGCAACTACAAACACTATTTAGTTTTAATGTTAGGAGATTATGTGTTTAAAATACTCAGACCCTTCTTTATAAACATCTGATGAAACTGTAAGCCAGATGTGACTAAGATACATATCATTATAGTCTAATTCAAATCTTCCCCTTTTCTCTTAACTTGTTTTCTTCATTTGCTGAAATACATGTGTCCGTGACATTTGGTTTACACAGTCTTCCTTATTATTTGGTTATATTTTTGTATCAGAGCTGTGTCCTTTTATTTGTTGTACGTTTTATATTTTAAATTACAGGGTCTTCAGATACTATGTTTTTTTTTTCCCTTCAGATATTTCTGTTTATGTTTGATCTTGTACTGATTTATGATAATTCAGGAAGATTGAGGTGAACACATATATGAAGTGGTAGTCCATAAATATTACTCTGGGAAATGAAGTAAAAATTAATTGGACTAAGCAGACTGGGGTGAAAAAAACAAAAGAGTGGCTTAAGATTGGAGAACCTTCTTATTAAAGGAACAGGTCAAGTATACTGGGAATAACAACAACAATAAAGAAGCTGTAATTATAAAGTATTATAATCAGAGACAGGTTTTTAAATTTCAGTGTTAATCAGCTGTCTGATTAAAAGAAGAAGGAAAAAAGCTTTCTCTCTGTTGCCAGGACATTTCATGGAGTGAGAGATACTTTCAGAGGGTGGCTTGAGTTTCTCTACTCTGAATTTTAAGGACTGTACTTTATCCTGACTTCCCATTTCACCATGTCCTTTACAAGTAGCAGGAGTTAGAACTGTACTTGAGGTCCTCAAGCACTTGTGATATATTGTATATAATATATGAAATATATTATATTATTAAATATATTATTAACATATAAGTATATATAATTAATTATATATACTTATATATATGTATGGGAAAAAACTTGATGGGACACTGTTTCTTTTTTTCCTGCATTTTCCTGTTGTATGTAGGAAATAATTATTTTTCTAAATTAAGGAGCTCGTACTATTGTGAACACTGGAATGATTGCTTTTGTCCTTTAGTGCATTTACTAGCACATGAGGGTAAATATTTAGAGCAATGCATAGGGATTTAGCCTTGTGATTCCCATTATTGTGAAGAAAGGTAAATATTTACAGTATATTTATCCGATGATGTTTGTACTAGGACTCAGTATAATGAAATGAAACAACTATATAAAAAAAAGTTATCTGAAGCCTTGAATAAATTTACGACAACATGATGTAGGAGACATTATGGCTTCCTACTATCTTTGGAGGCACTAACATAATCAGTCTAAATATAGCCAACACTCGAAAGACAGACAAAATTGAAGTAATGAGTAATCCATAAGTGGTTTAAGAAATGTGATATTTTAAAAAAATGTGGAAAAAGGGGAACTGTTAATTACAGTGCTCCACATTGTTCCATAAACATAGAGAGCCAGTATGATAATTTTGCTGATTCTTTTTTTAAAAAACACAATATGTTACACACTCTGCCAGTGTAGAAATATAAGTAAATTTTCCTTAAATGATATGTTCTGAGGATGTATGATGTTAGCAGAAGATAAGAATATATTATTATAGCATAGCCTCTGTTTTTAGGATAAGTAAATCATGCCATTTTTGCTTTCTCTCTTTTTAAATTCACAGTCATAATTTGAAGGGATTAAAAGCTCTGGTTTTTATTTTATTTTTTTAAGATCCATCCTTTTTATTTATTTTTAACATCTTTATTAGAGTATAATTATGTTAAAATGGTGTGTTAGTTTCTGCTTTATAACAAAGTGAATCAGCTATACATATACATATATCCCTATATCTTCTGCCTCTTTCCTCTCCCTCTCACCCTACTAACCCACCCCTCTAAGTGGTCACAAAGCACCGAGCTGATCTCCCTGTGCTATGAGGCTGCTTCCCACTAGTTATCTATTTTACATTTGGTAGTGTATATATGTCCATGCCACCCTGTCACTTTGTCCCAGCTTACTCTTCCGACTCCCCATTTCCTCAAGTCCATTCTCTACGTCTGCGTCTTTATTCCTGTCCTGCCCATAGGTTCTTCAGAACCATTTTTTTGTAGATTCCATATATATATGTGTTAGCATATGCTATTTGTTTTTCTCTTTCTGACATACTTCACTCTGTATGACACACTCTAGGTCGATCCATCTCACTACAAATAACTCAGTTTCATTTTTTTTTATGGCTGAGTCATATTCCATTTTGTATATGTGCCACATCTTCTTTATCCATTTATCTGTCGATGGACACTTAGGTTGCTTCCATGTCCTGGCTATTGTAAATAGAGGTGCAATGAACATTGTGGTACATGACTCTTTTTGAATTATAGTTTTCTCAGGGTATATGCCCAGTAGTGAGATTGCCGGGTTGTATGCTAGTTCTATTTTTAGTTTTTTAAGGAACATGCATACTGTTCTCCATAGTGGCTGTATCAATTTACATTCCCACCAACAATACAAGAGGGTTCCCTTTTCTCCACACCCTCTCCAGCATTTATTGTTTGTAGATTTTTTGATGATGGCCATTCTGACTGGTATGAGGTGTTACCTCATTGTAGTTTTGATTCACATTTCTCTAAAAATTAGTGATTTTGAGCATCCTTTCACGTGTTTGTTGGCAATCTGTATATCTTTTTTGGAGAAATGTCTATTTAGATCTTGTGCCCATCTTTGAATTGGGTTGTTTGTTTTTTTGATATTGAGCTGAATGAGCTGCTTGTAAAATTTAGAGATTAATCCTTTGTCAGTTGCTTCATTTGCAAATATTTTCTCCCATTCAGGGGGTTGTCTATTGGTCTTGTTCATGGCTTCCTTTGCTGTGCAAAAGCTTTAAAGTTTCATTAGATACCATTTTTTTCTTTTTATTTCCATTTCTCTAGGAGGTGGGTCAAAAAGGATCTTGCTGTGATTTATGTCATAGAGTGTTCTGCCTATGTTTCCTCTAAGAGTTTTGTACTGCCTGGCCTTACATTTAACTCTTTAATCCATTTTGAGTTTATTTTCTTGTATGGTGTTGGGGAGTGTTCTAAGTTCATTCTTTTACATGTAGCTGTCCAGTTTTCCAGCACCACTTATTGAAGAGGCTGTCTTTTCTCCACTGTATATTCTTGCCTCCTTTGTCAAAGATAAGGTGATCATATGTGCATGGGTTTATCTCTGGCTTTCTATCCTGTTCCATTGATCTATATTTCTGTTTTTGTACCAGTACCATACTGTCTTGATTACTGTAGCTTTGTAGTATAGTCTGAAGTCCAGGAGCCTGATTCCTCCAGGTCCGTTTTTCTTTCTCAAGATTGCTTTGGCTAATCGAGGTCTTTTGTGTTTCCATACAAATTGTGAAATTTTTTGTTCTTTTTCTGTGAGAACTGCCATTGGTAGTTTGACAGGGATTGCACTGAATCTGTAGATTGCTTTGGGTAATATAGTCATTTTCACAATCTTGATTCTTCCAATCCAAGAATGTGGTATATGTCTCCATCTGTTTGTATCATCTTTAATTTCTTTCATCAGTATCTTATAGTTTTCTGCGTACAGGTCTTTTGTCTCCTTAAGTAAGTTTATTCCTAGGTTTTTATTCTTTTTGTTGCAGTGGATAATGGGAGTATTTCCTTAATTTCTCTTTCAGATTTTTCATCATTAGTGTATAGAAATGCAAGAGATTTCTGTGCATTAATTTTGAATCCTGCTACTTTGCCAAATTCATTGATTAGCTCTAGTAGTTTTCTGGTAGCATCTTTAGGATTCTCTATGTAGAGTATCATGTTATCTACAAACAGTGACAGCTTTACTTCTTCTTTTCTGATTTGGATTCCTTTTATATCTTTTCTCTGATTGCTGTGGTGAATACTTCCAAAACTATGTTGAATAATAGTGGTGAGAGTGGACAACCTTGTCTTGTTCCTGATTTTAGAGGAAATGGTTTCAGTTATTCACCATTGGGAATGATGTTGGCTGTGTGTTTGTCATATATGGCCTTTATTATGTTGAGGTAAGTTCCTTCTCTGCCTATTTTCTGAGGGTTTTTAACATAAATGGGTGTTGAATTTTGTTGAAAGCTTTTTCTGCATCTATTGAGATGGTCATATGGTTTTTCTCCTTCAATTTGTTAATATGGTGTATCACATTGATTTATTTGCATATATTGAAGAATCCTTTCAATCCTGGAATAATCCCCATTTGATCATGGTGTATGATCCTTTTAATGTGCTGTTGGATTCTGTTTGCTAGTATTTTGTTGAGGAATTTTGCAAATATGTTCATCAGTGATATTGGCCTGTAGTTTTTTTTTTTTGTTTGTGACATCTTCGTCTGGTTTTGTTATCAGGATAATGGTGCCCTTGTAGAATGAGTATGGGAGTGTTCCTCCCTCTGCTATACTTTGGAAGAGTTTGAGAAGGATAGGTGTCAGCTCTTCTCTAAATGTTTGATAGAATTCGCCTGTGAAGCCATTTGGTCCTGGGCTTTTGTTTGTTGGAAGATTTTAAATCACAGTCTGAATTTAAGTTCTTGTGATTGGTCTGTTTATATTTTGTTTTTCTTCCTGGTTCAGTCTTGGAAGGTTATGCTTTTCTAAGAATTTGTCCATTTCTTCCAGGTTGTCCATTTCATTGACATATAGTTGCTTGTTGCAATCTCTCATGATCCTTTGTATTTCTGCAGTGTCAGTTGTTACTTCTCCTTTTTCATTTCTAATTGTATTGATTTGAGTCTTCTCCCTTTTTTTCTTGATGAGTCTTGCTAATGGTTTAGCAATTTTGTTTATCTTCTCGAAGAACCAGCTTTCTGTTTTATTGTTCTTTGCTGTTGTTTCCTTCATTTCTTTTTCATATATTTCTGCTCTGATCTTTATGATTTCTTTCCTTCTTCTAACTTTGGGGGTCTTTTGTTACTCTCTCTCTAATTGCTTTAGGTGTAAGGTTAGGTTGTTTATTTGAGATGTTTCTTGTTTCTTGAGGTAGGATTGTATTGCTATAAAATTCCCTCTTAGAACTGCTTTTGCTGCATCTCATAGGTTTTGGGTCATCATGTTTTCATTGTCATTTGTTTCTAGGTATATTTTGATTTCGTCTTTTATTTCTTCAGTAATCTCCTGATTATTTAATAGTGTATTTTTTAGCCTCCATGTGTTTGTATTGTTTCCAGATTTTTTCCTGTATTTGATATCTAGTCTCATAGCGTTGTGCTTGGAAAAGATACCTGGTACGATATCAGTTTTCTTAAATTTACCAAAGTTTGATGTGTGCCCCAAGATATGATCTGTCCTGGAGAATGCTCCATGAGCACTTGAGAAGAAAGTGTAATCTTCTGTTTTGGATTGGAATGTCCTATAAATATCAATTAAGTCCATCTTGGTTAATGTATCATCTGAAGCTTGCTTTTCGTATTTATTTTCATTTTGGATGATCTGTCCATTGGTGACGTGGGGTCTTAAAGTCCCCTACTATGATTGTGTTACTGTCGATTTCCCCCTTTATGGCTGTTAGCATTTGCCTTATGTATTGAGGTGCTCCTAATTTGGGTGCATGAATATTTACAATTGTTATATCTTCTTGTTTGTTTGAACCCTTGATCATTATGTAGTGTCCTTCTTTGTCTCTTGTAATAGTCTGTATTTTAAAGTCAATTTTGTCTGATATGAGAATTGCTACTCCAGCTTTCTTTTGATTTCCATTTGCATGGAATATCTTTTCCATCCCCTCACTTTCATTCTGTATGTTTCCCTAGGTCTGAAGTGGGTCTCTTGTAGACAGCATATATAGGGGTCTTCTTTTTGTATCCACTCAGCCAGTCTGTGTCTTTCCATTGGAGCATTTAATCCATTTACATTTAAGGTAGTTATCGCTATGTATGTTCCTATTACCATTTTCTTAATTGTTTGGGTTTGGTTTCATAGGTTTTTTCCTTCTCTTGTGTTTCCTGCCTAGAGAAGTTCCTTTAGCATTTGTTGTAAAGCTGGTTTGGTGGTGCTGAATTCTCTTAGCTTTTGCTTGTTTGTAAAGGTTTTAATTTCTCTGTCAAATCTGAATGAGATCCTTGCTAGATAGAGTAATCTTGGTTGTAGGTTTTTCCATTTCATCACTTTAAATATGTCCTGCCCCTCCCTTCTGGCTTGCAGGGTTTCTGCTTAAATATCAGCTGTTAACCTTATAGGGATTCCCTTGCATGTTAATTGTTGCTTTTCCTTTGCTGCTTTTAATATTTTTTCTTTGTATTTAATTTTTGATACTGTGATTAATATGTGTCTTGTCATGTTTCTCCTTGGATTTATCCTGTATGAAACTCTTTGTGCTTCCTGGACTTGATTGACTATTTCCTTTCCCATATTAGGGAAGTTTTCAACTATAATCTCTTCAAATATTTTCTCAGTCCCTTCCTTTTTCTCTTCTTTTTCTGGGACCCCTATAATTCGCATGTTGGTGCGTTTAATGTTTTCGTAGATGTCTCTGAGACTGTCCTCAATTCTTTTCATTCTTTTTCCTTTATTCTGCTCTGCGGTAGTTATTTACACTATTTTATCTTCCAGGTCACTAATCTGTTCTTCTGCCTCAGTTATTCTGCTATTGATTCCTTCTAGAGAATTTTTAGTTTCATTTATTGGTTGTTCATCATTGTTTGTTTGCTCTTTAGTCCTTCTAGGTCCTCGTTAAACATTTCTTGTATTTTCTCCATTCTATTTCCAAGGTTTTGGATCATCTTTGTTATCATTACTCTGAATTCTTTTTCAGGTAGACTGCCTATTTCCTCTTCATTTGTTTGGTCTGATGGTTTTTTATGTTGCTCCTTCATCTGCTGTGTGTTTCTCTGTCTTTTCATTTTGCTTAACTTACTGTGTTTGGGGTCTCCTTTTCACAGGCTGCAGGTTCGTAGTTCCTGTTGTTTTTGGTGTCTGCCCCCAGTGGCTAAGGTTGGTTCTGTGGGTTGTGTAGGTTTCCTGGTATAGGGGACTGGTGTCTGTGTTCTGGTGAGTGAGGCTGGATCTTATATTTCTGGTGGGCAGGACCACTTCTGGTGGTGTGTTTTCGGGTGCCTGTGACCTTATTATGATTTTAAGCAGCCTCTCTGCTAATGGGTGGCGTTGTGTTCCTGTCTTGCTAGTTGTTTGTCATAGGGTGTCTAGCACTGTAGATTCCTAGTTGTTGAGTGGAGGTGGGTCTTACTGTTGAGATGGAGATCTCTGGGAGACCTTTCACCATTTGATATTATGTGGAGCCAGGAGGTCTCTGATGGACCAGTGTCCTGAACTCGGCTCTCCCACATCAGAGACACAGGCCTGACACCCGGCCAGAGCACCAAGACCCTGTCAGCCACACAGTTCAGAAGAAAAGGGAGAAAAGAAAAACAGAAAGAAAAAAATAAAATAAAATAATAAAATAAAATAGTTATGAAAGTAAAATATAAAAAAATTATTAGAAATTTAAAAAATTATAAAGTAATAAATAGAATAAAAAGAATGGACAGACAGAACCCTAGGATAAATGGTAAAAGCAAAGCTATACAGGCAAAATCACACAAAGAATCATATACATATCCACTCACAAAAAGAGAAAAAGGAAAAAAATATATATTTTTAAATATAATATATAATAATATATATTATAATATATAATAATATATATTATGTATTTTTATCATATCATATCAATTATATCATAGCATAAAGTAAAAATCCATGAATCCATATGTATGTAAAAACTAAATGAATAAGTGTTTGATGACGATAACATTTTATAGTATCGAAGTATCTCCCAACAAAATACTCACTAATTACAAAAGAAAAAAAAAAGTGCAGAAGCCTGACAGACACAACCTTAACTGAGTATCAAAGTGAATATTACCAGGAATAAAGCAAGTTGAATTTGTGTGCTAGCTGATAGGAATGATGGAGAAAAACACATTATTCCTATAGTATTCCTGCCACAGATGCATAATCTGAATATAATCAAAAGGACATCTCAGACAAACCTAAGTCTAAGGGCATTCCATAAAATAATGGGCTGTAATCTTCAAAAATATTGAGATCATGAAAAACAAGACTGAAGAACAGTTTCATAGTGAGGAGGTTAATAAGTGAATATAACACTATTTCTGAACTGAATCCTTTATTAGAAAGGATTATTTCAGGAGAATATTTGGCAAAACTTGAGGGGGGTTTGAGGATTAGATGATTGTAATGTATTATTCTAGTTATCTGTTTTTGCATATGAAATCATTCTTAACTTAGTGGCATGAAACGATAATGTTTTTATCACGCTCGTGGATTCTGAGGGTTAGGAATTTGGGAAGAGTTCATTGGAGATGGTTTCGTTTTGCTCTGTGATATCAGGGGTTTCAGGTAAAAATACTTGCTGACTACAGTGAAGTAAGTCAGAAAGAGAAAAACAAATACCGTATGCTAACACATATGTATGGAATCCAAAAAAAAAAAAAGGGTTCTGATGAACCTAGGGGCAGGACAGGAATAAAGACACAGACGTAGAGAATGGACTTGAGAACACGGTGGGGGGGTGGGGAAGGGTAAGCTGGGACGAAGTGAGAGAGTAGCACTGACATATATACACTACCAAATATAAAATAGATAGCTAGTGGGAAGCAGCTGCATCACACGGGGAGATCAGCTTGGTGCTTTGTGACCACCTATAGGGGTGGGATAGGGAGCGTGGGAGGGAGACGCAAGAGGGAGGGGATATGTGGGTATATGTATACATATAGCTGATTGACTGTTATACAGCAGAAACTGATGCAACATTGTAAAGCAATTATACTTCAATAAAGATGTTAAAAAAATAAAAGTACTTGCTGTTTGGTAGCAGGAATCATCTGAAGGCTTATTTATTCACATGTCCAGTGGTTGATTCTGACTGTTGGCTCAGAACCTGGAACTCACTGTGGACTCTTCATGCCCATGCTTACACTTCCTGACAGCACGGAGGCTCGGTCCCAATAGCGGTTGTGCTAGGAGAATCAGACATATTTATCACCACTTATGAATTAGCCTCAGAAGTCACAGAGCCTACCCAAATTCAAGGAGAGGAAATACTTTCCCACTTCTTCCTTCCCAGGCCAAAACCATACATTCCCTGAGGAATGTGAAACTCACTTTGTAAGAAGAGCATGTGAGATGGAAGAGATACTGGTTGTAGTCATCTTTAGAAAATAATCTGTCTTATGTGTAATGATAATTAACAGATTTTGATAGTTGTGCTGTGGTTTTGTAAGACAGTCATCTTAAATGTGGCAAATTGCCCACAAATGGTTCAGGAAAAGTATTTAATAGAAACGTTCTGTTCTTACAAAGCTTCTGTAAGTTTTTAATAATTTCAAAACCAAAAGTAAGGCAAACAAACATCTAAAAGTACAAGTGGAGATTTCCAGGAGAATCTAATTGAGACTACTTTTAAAATGGAAATGGAGAAAGCTACCTGAGGTTATATCTGTGGGAGAGAGGTAGGTTGGGAGAGAGGTGTAGAGTGCTATTCATAGGGGAATGTTAAGCTATAACAGCAAGGATGTGAATACAAGCGTTTAGTTAAATGTGAATATTTGAATCAGATGTTCAATGGTAATCAACCATAGACACACTCTGCCCTCTACCTCACCTTCTACCAGGGTATGTGGAAATGCATGGGAGAGTTTTTAGTCATTACAATGAATGGAGAGGCACTGTTAGAATTTAGTGAGGAGGGACTGTAACAGCAAGCATCCTTCTCTGGGAAATGAATCGTGTATCCGAAATGCTATAGTGCTGCCTTCAAAATATACTGGCTGGGTGAATAAGTGAATTAAGTAGAAGAGTTACATAAATATATTCTAAACAATTAGAATGATTTTTCATAGAGCAATAGAAATATAATAGAACATTGTTTTTTATGATGTGCAACCAGGCATTCATAACAGAAACATAAGTACAATTGATAATTTGATTATTCCGTCTCAAAAGTTAGAGTGGTATCTCGAATAGCACTTTCATTGCTACAGTAATATTGGATAGTAAATCATAGTTGTTAAAGGCACAGGCTTTATGGCAGATCTTGCCTCTATTACTTACTAGTTTTGTGACCTTGAGCAAATTATTTGTTTTTATTTTCCTGTGAAATAGACTTAATACCTTATAATATTATTGTAAGATAACAAACAGATCTCAGGTACTTAGCACAGTAAGTTCTTATGTATCTAATACATGACAAATGTTATTGTGAATAATTGTAGTACCAGTGGTGGTGGTAACAATGATGGCAGGAAGAGTGAATAGAAGACTTCCTAAGTTTCATCTGCTAAGGAGAAGAACTTAACTGTTGTTTCACAGAAATGTCATAGTACTCCTGAATGGGAGAATTGAGTTTTCAGCCCCTACTTCAAGTAGAAAATAGCTTATCCTGTCAGTAAAGGTTAAAATTGTTTAAAAAATTTTTTCCTTACCAATTTTTCAGGAAAAACAAAACTGGACTTTAAATATAATGTAAATGTAGGAGAGATTGAAGGAAAGATTTTTCAGGTTAGAAAGACAGAATTGGAGGAATCATACATCTTTGTTGTATGATTCAACTATCTTTCTTAGCTATAATCAACTATCTTCCTTAGCTATAAATCTTAAGTGTTGTTTTAAATCCCTAAGTGAATGAGAAATTATAATTGCTATCAGAATCCACATTTTATTCTCTAGAACAGCACTGTTCAATGGAAATATAATGATAACCACATATGTAATATAAATTTAATAGTAGCCATATCATAGAAAAAGTAAAAGTTAATTTTAACAACATATTTTAACTCACAATAATAAAAATATTATTTTAGCGTGTAATAAATGGTAGAAATTATTGGGATTTTTTTACATTTTTTTTTTTTTTAGAGTGAGTCTTCAAATTCTGAAGTGTATTTTATACTTAGAGCACATCTCAATTGGATGAGCCACATTTCAAAAGTACTCAATAGCCTTATTGGACTAGTGGCTGCCATACTGGACAGTACAGCTCTGTAGACTATATGTATACATAGTACCCAACATATTGTTTTATTACTGAATATGGACTCAGTGTTTGCCAGTAAAACCTTCTGCTATGTTAAAGTCCCAGGTTGAATAATGCTATTCAGATACTATTATGTATCTATATCTGAAATGTTTGAAGCCTAGATATTTAATCCAGTAAATAGTCAGATGCCCAGGGAGTCTCAGCAATATTTCTTACACAGGTACTTTCTCTGAAACTTATTCACTGTGGGCAAGGCAAGAATTTATTCCAAAAATTAATTAAAAAATTTTTTTACACTCCAGTGCAGATGCTTTGAAACAATCACTTCTCATAAAGGAAAGACCAAAATTGAAGAGATTTTGTTGAAGTGTCAGAAATTGCCTGACTGAAAGACATTGAGTGTCCTCTGGAGAGAGGATATTGAAGATTTCTGAGATAATGGTAGAGGGAACTTCAATACCAGTAAGGGGTGATGACTTCTTGAAAAGCTTGATTTTGCAGACTTGCTGCTTATTGGATGACTGTGCCTCTGGTAATTATTAATTCCTGAATGTTACTAGGATGCAGTATGACATCAATCTATAATTTACTAAAATACTTAACCAAGAAATCATCTCATTTAGTAGCAAATGGAAGGCAGGAGGATCAACCATATATCTAAATACTGAGGTTTGAGTCCACACAGAGGCGAGGGTAGGAGTGTATTTAATGTGAACAGAGTTAGTTCTTTATATGCATTTGCTTATTTAACCTTTACAATAACTCTTAATGGACAGTATAACCATTAACCACCAGTATTTCCAACAGGAAGTAGGGGAGTTAAGGTAATTGCCCAGGTCATGTAGGTAGTAGGAGGTATATAGCTAGGATTCAAACTCAAATTAGTCTGACCCTAGAGTCAGTGACCTTAACATCTAGACTGTCTGTCTACCTGTCAAAAAAAAATGAAATTGTTTCTCTCATGAGCCCACTGTTTATTCAGTTATTTCTGATGTATACATTCTTTGGGCTGTATCATATTAAAGAATTTTTTCCAGTTTAATTTGACTACATATGAATAAAAGTTAAATTTATTTTCAAGCTTAGAAGTTTTGAAATTATGTACCTCTACTAAGTTGAACAAAATATCCACTTAAGGGTGCCTAGTGACCGTCATCTTTATCGGCCTCAGTAATCTCCCAAGTCTTTTTTGGTGTAACCACTCTGAATTCTATATGCTCTTCCTCTCAGTGTGACTAACACTTTAATTTTTTTCCCAACTTTGAAACCAAATAAAATTTAGTACTTCAATTTCCCTCTGTGACTTCTAACTGATTTCCTCTGTTCTGAACCAGTGGAGAATAACCACAGGCAGTAGAATTTCTCTGTGTCCCAAACTATCCTCACTTATTCTGCTGGCTGCATCAAAGATTGCCTAGCTGGCATTTCACTATGCTGCTAGAAATTTAACAGTAAACAGAGCAATATCCAGTGTAATCTACCCATCAGTTTATGCACACGTACCTAAGTCACTCATCCAGGACTCAGGGGGGTAATGAAGTATTTCTCTGCCATCTCAGCAGTAGACCCCCATTTATTTCAGAATAATAAAACTGACAATGCTGCCAAAAGATCATTCTGTTTTGAAGACTTTCCTGACTGGTGTCAATCTTGTTACTGTTTTTTTTTTCCTTTTCCTTTTAAATTATGACCATTCCCAAGTTTTAAAATCTGTGGTCTCTCTAAATGCTATATTTGAAAAAAAAGCAAGTGTTTACTGACTGTATGACTCAAGGCAATAGGAACCCACAGTTTTACTTAACAGCAGGTGCCCTATAACATTCCTAATCAGGCTCTTTCTGGTTAGGTTTAACTGGGACCAAATAGCAGCTTTATTTCTTAATTGGTAAAGATGCAAGATCTACTTTTCTTAAGGCATTTAGACTAGGCTGACACAAAAATTAGCTTGAAAGAAATTTTATTTTGGCATAAAAATAAGTGCTGAGAGTTTGATCTCTGTAGCTGATGAAACGAGTTCAATTAATCAGTAGTCTATCTGAATGTTCTATTTTTATGAAAAATAAATCAGTTTTCCACTGGATGAATAATCTCAAATAAGGAATTCTATTCTCCTCTTCAGAAGGGTCCCTACCTCTGTTGTCCACTTAACAGTAGGAATAAAAACAGTAAAACATGATTTTCCAAATTACTTCAGTTTCCATCTTCCATTGTTTCCATTTTTAAGGTAGGCTCTAGTAGTCTTGGCATGAAGTGGTGACATGGTTCCCTAGACTTACCACCTGTAGACGTCTACCTTGTATTCAAGCACCTAGAAAGAGAAAGGAGAAAGACTGCATGACAAGTAGTTGCTGCCATGAAACATTTTAGTGAAAATAAGCAGTAAGTTTGTTGGTTGCTTATAAATACAGTGGAGAACTTGTAGAAATAAAATCATGAGCTTAGGGCTATAAATACACAACTCAAGTTCAAGGAATTAGAAAACCTCTGTGACTGCCCCATAAGAAACCCTTATTTCTTGTAGCTGTATGGTTGTGATTTCTGAAAACTAAACTAAAGTCTATTCCTGCATATAGCTGGCTTGCAATGCAAATTGAATTCTCCTGCTCATAGGATCCCTTATATTAGATGTAGGGCGTTGATTGGGAAGGACTTAGTTTCTGAAAATTGGAATGGGAATGTACAGGCAGATTTTCATGAAGCTGGGGACCTTAATCTCTTAAATTCTACAGAGCCTCATTTCATAGTAAGAATAGCCCTTCCTTCTATCTCAGAAGTTAGTCTTCTTTTGCCTGAAGATCTTGTAATGTATGTTTTTAAGGGATTGTTGATCCCCCTCAGGAAGATCATAGCTTCTAGATATATAACTAGACTTAAGTCCCAGTTGGTCCCAGAGAATTAATTACAAAATATGAAAAATTGGTACTATAATCCACACCAATATAATTGCATTATTTTCCCAATTTATGACAGACATTTATGACAAAAAAAAATTTATGGGGAAAAACATGCGGAAATGTGTCCTAAGGGTGTTGGGTTCAGTTGGGAAGAATATAATGTTTGGTCAGGCTGAATATTTTATAGATGTGAGATTCTCAACTGAACCAATTAGCTCAAATAGAAAGGAGTGGCTCTAACAGTTTCATGTTGACTGATAATGTGGACCCAAATGTGGCCTACACCAGAGAAAATTGAAATGCCAGAACTTTTTGGGTATGTTGTAGAGGAAGTTATCCAAAGGCTTTAAGGAGATTGGTATTGATTACATTGTACTACTTCTATCTTGGAAGGAGTGACACTGTTTTTTCATGGGAGCAAATACTTACTCAGGATCTGAATTTGCCTTCTTTGCCTGTAATGCTTTTGCCAAAATCCATGGACTTACAGGATGCCTAACTCATTATCAAATAGCATTTTACAGCAAGTGAAGGGCAGTAATATGATCATGTTCATGGAACCTACTTCTCCTACCATTTTACCCATCATCTTGAAACAGTTTTCCTGACATACAGTGAACTGGCCTAGTGAAGTCTAAGTTATGATGCTACACTGTGGTTATGTTGCCCAGGATAGAACATATGGCTTAAATCAGTGATAAATTTATGGTGATATTTTTGAACCACAGCCAAGATTCACAAGTCCAGGAAATAAGTGTCCTTTCTTACTCTTACCTCCTGTGAAACTGTTTGCTTCCCATACCTAGTTTTGAACTCTGCTGGTCTAGATGTTCTAGTACCCAAGGGAAAATAGTTCCACTAGGGGATAAACCAATAGTTTCATTAAACTTAGAGCTGAAACTTTAAATAGCTGCTTTGTGTCTTAATGTTAGTGAATCATCAGGCAAAGGTTAGGGCTGGGTAATTTGTCCTAACTGTCAAAGGGTATTCAGTTGTTACTATACAGGAAGAGTGAGAAAGGACATGTCTATAATTCAGGAAATCCCCTGGGATACCTCTTAGAATTCCCATGTTTTCTGATTAAAATAAATAGAAAACTACCATAATCTAATGTTACAGAACTTCTAATGGCTCAGATTCTTCAGGAATGAAGGTGTTGGACAACCCACCATGCAAGAAACCATGACTAGCCAAGGGACTATGGAATGGCTTGTGGAAGAACTTTGGCCATGAGCAGTCGCAGAATCAGGCACTGCAATAATTATGAGTATTTCTTCCTTATTGTGATATTATATCTGTGCATAAATGAATCAGTTATTTCTCCCCCTCTGTCATTCCCCTACCATCTAACATAAACTGAATTAATAGTAGTTTATCTTATAATCTCAGTGTTTAAGTTATAAGATACCTAAGGGTATCGTTCATCTGGAAGAACTTTTTTTGGAAAGAAACTGCCTCTTTTGGGGCTGTGCTTAGCATATTTTCTGTTGCACAAGGAGTGCTTTCAGCATGTTAGGCAAAATCATGGTTTGTTCTCTTTATTGAGAAGTTTGAGGATGCATATTTGCCAGGAAGTGGACTTTAGTGCTTTTATCGATTTAGCTAAGCTAGTACTGCATTTCCCCAGATTTCCTCACTGTGTGGCTGTGTTAGCATTGTCATAAGAAGCATTCAGATGTTTTGGAGAAAGCAAAGAGAAATAGCAGCTGTGTTCTTTTACACTCTGAAGGCCTTTGTAGGGTGCCACAATAACTCTGGCACGTTGACACTGATTCGATAGCTTATCTTGTTGGTGTAAGGCAGCACCTAGACCTTCAGCTCCTGCCAAATCTCTTCTTTCAGCTTCTCTTGAGTCCTAGGCCAAGTACATGTAGCTTTCTGGTGGAGGGGAGCAGCATTTATTTATTTATTTTCCTTCCAGTTTTATTGAGATATAATTGACATACAGTACTGTATAAGTTTAAGGTGTACAGCATGACAAATTTTTGTGATGAGAACTCTCAGGATTTACTCTCTTAACAGATTTCATATATAACATACAGCAGTGGTAATTATATTCATCATGTTGTACATTATATCCTTAGTACTTATTTATCTTATAACTGGAAGTTTGTAACTTCTAACTGCCTTCATCCAATTCCGCCTCTCCCTCTTGGAACCACAAGTTTAGTCTCTTCTTCTGTATGTTTGTTTGTTTTTGAAGTATAATTGACCTACAACACTATGCTAGTTCCCGTTATACAACATAGTGATTTGGTATATCTTTACATTTCAAAATGATTGCCGTGATAAGTCTAGTTACAGTATTTCACCATACAAAGGTAGTACATAATTATTGACTTATATTCACCACACTGTACATTTCATACCTGTGACTCATTTATTTTGCATTTAAAAGTTTGTGCCTCTTAGTCACCTTCACCTCTTTCTTTCCTGTCCCAATCCTCCTCCCCTCTAGCAACCACCTTTTTGTTCTCTGTATTTATAACTGTTTCTGTTTTTGTTGTTTGTTCATTTGTTTTGTTTTTTAGATTCCACATATAAGTGAAATCATGTATTATATGTCTTTCTCTGTCTGCCTTATTTCACTTAGCATAATACCCTCTAGGTTCATCCATGTTTTTGCAAGTAGCAAAATATCATTCTTTTTTATGAGTAAGTAATATTCCATTTTATATATATACACCACATTTTCTTTATCTATTCATCTGTGGATGGACACTTAGGTTGCTTCCATATCTTGGCTATTGTAAATAATGCTGCAATGAACACACGGATGCCTATATCTTTTGAATTAGTGTTTTTGTTTTCTTTGGATAAATACCCAGGAGTGGAATTGCTGGATCATCTGGTAGTTCTACTTTCAATTTTTCAAAGAATATCCATACTGTTTTTCATAGTGACTGCACCAATTTACATTCCCAGCAACAGTACATGAGGGTTTCCTTTTCTCAACGTCTTCACCAGCACTTATTTGTTGTCTTTTTGATAATAATCATTCTGGCAAGTGTGAGATGATATCTCATTGTGGTTTTGATTTGCATTTGCCTGATGATCTCAGTGTATCAAAGTTGGAGGTAGTGCAAGACAGGTGTGAGTTGTATTTCATCCTTTTGGGTTCCATTTTGCCCTTATTCTTTTCCATATCTAGCTTGTCTTTTTTATTATTTTCTGGCTAAGTTATAGTGGCTCATGTTCAACACTATATGTAGAGACCTTAACCCACAGAAACTGATCCACCAAGTCCCATAGTTGCTTAAACTCTAACCCTTGTAATAAATCACTTACTCTATATTACTCATCTTGATTTTGCTTTTCTTTGTACCCTGACTGATACACATATTAGTGTAAATGCAGTGTATCTTGTAGCCCTGCACCTTAGGAATTTGAGTTGTGTGAAGTGCTCATTCAACATGCTGAAAGCTGAAAGTAATCAGGATAACCACAGAGCTAACTTAAAAAGCGTTGCTGCCTCTGATGAAATAATAAGAGGAAAAACAAAATCAGAATTGGTTTTTCATAATCTATTTAGAAACTATTAATGAAACAAAGAAGAAAAGTTAGAGATAAAAATCTAAGGCTAGACAGCAGAGCTCACTAAATTTTGACTGTATCCTCTGAATGATAGTAAAGTTTCATCCTCATTCTTTTTTCCCTTCAGCCAGCTACTATGCATTACTGTTGTTTTTGAGAGCAGAGGATAAAAAGCATGTTGGCACTTCCAAGTGCCTCTTTTATTCTTCAAAGAAACACTCATGTAACAGAGACTGTGAATAGCTGGCAGGCCTTGTTTAAACCAACTTACTTTTTTTAAACTCTCACAATGCATACAAAGTGTTGCAACTACACTATTGATATAGATCTCCTGGTTTTGTTCAAGGGATACGTCTGTATATTTAGAGACACTGAAATTACCTTCACCTTTTCTAGCTGATATTGATGTGTCAGCTCTCGTTTCAGAAGTAAACGTGACACTACGTGGCTTCATCCGTGGATTTTTTTGTTTAATCCTTTCTTTATCTCTCTACTTTTCTTCTTCCTTTGTTGAGTCTTTTACTGTAAGCCTCTAACAATGCTAAGTAGGATCTCATTCTTTTCTTTCCATTTCATTTTAAATTACTTGAAATTTTGTACCCTGATGCACAAAGTTTGTATCATCATTTGAACTCAAATTCTTTCTCAGCATGAGCTGAGAAAATTTAAACAAATAGAAGACAAAATAATTTGAGAAAATTGTTATTTTATAAATAATCTTTACACAATTTGTTTCTGCCAGGAATATTAGATTTAAAGATCAGGGATCAGACTATATCAGTGCAACCTCAGACCCATTAAG
Source organism: Pseudorca crassidens (assembly GCF_039906515.1). NCBI lineage: Eukaryota > Metazoa > Chordata > Mammalia > Artiodactyla > Delphinidae > Pseudorca > Pseudorca crassidens. The sequence goes on from NC_090297.1 coordinate 92,769,072, forward strand.
TTTAAAAGTAAGATGGTTTTTGTTTGTGTTATTTTTACAGACAGTCAGTTTTACCTTCTTTTAAAATTAGACATTTTCTTCTCTTTGCAAACATTTTTTTCTTAAAATGTAACCTTTGTAATATGTTCTAAATGTTTTGTCATTAAGTTTTAACAACATTTTATCTTTATTTTTAACTGAAAGCACAGTAATACTCCTGTTTTTGCTGACATCTGGTCAACATCTACAGTGGAAAACAACAATCCTACTGTCCAACCCCCTCCCCCCAATGACATTGGCACCAGCAAATCAGGAAATGCTCCTACTGCTTGATCATACCAAACAACAATTAGAGAGGTGTGACTTATTTAAATTCTGGACTTTGAAGCCCTACTCTACATTCTTGAGAATAACAGATGTGTTACGGTATTTTATGTTCCAAGAAGCATCACTGCAAAGACTCATCTATAGGTGAGTAATTAATTATCAGTGAAAGGCTGACACATAGCACAAGGTATAATAACTATTATGGTTAAGAATCTGATATGCTGTCAGCAGAGTTTCTTCAATTCACACTTCCATTTCCTTATTACCTTGATGCTTGGATATAGCACAGGTAAAATCAGGGTGAGACCACAAATGAAAGGCTTTTAGAAGAGAAGCAGGAAATCTTATTGATGAGCTCTTTCAATCACATCTTTTGAATTCACACTGAAATTCTTTCCATTCCTCAAAGGTGCTGTACTAAAACTAGCCTCATAGCCTATGCACATGCTGTTTCCTTTGCCAGGAAAATACTTTCCCTTAGATTGTCTTCCTTTTAATTCCTTTCTCTGACTTAGACTTCAAATTATAGTAACTGCATTTTCTCATAGAAACCTTACTTGGCACATATCTCCCTGTACATTTTTCTTAAAAAATTTATTGTTGTTTGTCATTACTTTGTGTGTTTTTAAAATACTTTACTCAACATTTTCTAAGCCCCTTAAGGCCAGAAATAATGTATTTTGTTCAACATTACCTTCCTAGCATCTAGCACAGTGCCTGGCAAATAGGTGGTTGTTGCAGATACCAAAGGTGGCACCCATTTCCCACATTTCCTTACTAGCAGAGTCCAGTTTGGTTCAGGTGTGCACTGCACCCACACATTACTGAAGTAATTGCATTCCTCACTTCAGCTCCTAGGATAATTCTTAGTTGATCTAAGTCAATCATTATGATCCAACTCCCCTTTCAGGTGACTGGCTAGGGTTTGACATGTGACACATTCTCCCCACTGAGACTTGAAAATCTATTTGAGGACTTAAAGGAAAAAAACTCTTGCTCTTAAAATTTGATACATGAAAAGAAACAGTACCTCTTCTGCTTCCTTCTTGAGTTCATGAGGCGGGTAAAGCAGAGATGGCAGGACAGAAAGATGGAATGAATCCTGTACTGGTTAGCATTGTTAAATTAACCAAGTTAGTCATTTTAAAGCTATATTACTTTAAAAAATCTTATTTGATATAAACAATCTTGAAATCCATGAAGAGAAATTTTTTGTTCTTTGCAGCTAAAAGTTTCCTATTTATATGTACTCAACACCTATTTCTTGAATGAATGAAAAGTATATATACTTAGTGCCTAATAAACAATACACATAGTACATGGACCTGTTTCCAAGACTGGGAAACAGGCTTCCTCAGCTTGAATACCTTTCTTATCCTCACTTCACCAACTCCCAGTCTTTCAAGACTCAGAACAGGTCTCCAGGATGTCCTTTCTTTTACATAACTAGGTCAACAGCCCCTGTTTATGCTATCACACCAACCTGGACTGCTACCGTAGCCTACTGTATTATATTCTTATTATATCTTCCCTTGTGCCTTTTCCCTCACTCAGCCAAAAATTTCCATGAAAGAAGGGGCCACAATGACTAAGACTGAGCCTGGCATTGAATATATAAGAGCTTTTCAGAGGGAAAGAATTGCATACACTGAATAACTAGGGAAAGCTTTGTTGAATAAGTGGGAATTCACTTGAGATATGGCAGACAGCTAGATCTTTATAATGTTTGGAGGGTGAATGAAATGAGAATTGCTGTAGGAGATCATAAAATGGCAGAAAACTCATTTTTTTCTTCAGGAAGTTGGTGATTGGAGCATTAGAGTATATATTGGTAGGGCTACTATGAGGAAAGATTGGGACAACAAATTACATTGGAGCAGCTTCTGAATGTCACTCAAGAGTTTGGATTTCACTTTGCAGATGTAGGAATGACATGTTGAGAATATTCATATAACAGTACATAAGAAGAGTTGGCAGTGATGGTGAAAGATGGGTAAAGTGACAATTGCAAGAGTCAATGATACAAGAAAAATAAGGCTTTGAAAATAGGTGGTGGTATTGGATATGAAAGAATATACCTTGGAAATAAATAATAAAAAGAATCTGTTGCCAGGTCAGTGAGTTTTTTGAAACTGAGTTTATCCACAGTTTAAATTATAATAAGGTGAAAAGAGCACAATTCTCTCTTTTAAACGTCTGTTTTCATATATTTCACTGAAGCAGTAAAAGGCATTGACAAGTTCACTGGTGACCGTTTTGAGCATCCATAGGCTGCAAATCATTTATTTTGTCATCAAATATATTTACTGAATTTCCAAAACTGTATAACTTAACTGTGACATGTGTGGTGGCAGCAATTAGGGCGTTTTCACTTAACAGTTATACTGATATAATATATAAAGCAGTGGAAAATTGTTGCTCTATATTTTATGTGTATTTATGTTTCAATTTAGAAATGATGTGAACAAGATGAGATGGATTATTCTAAATCTAAACTTGAAATTCAGGGTTGTAAAGTCTGGAGGAAGAGACTACTTACTTAAATGTGCAGATACCAACACAGGGGTACAAGGATCACCAAAAATCAAGTAAACGTGAAACCACCAAAGAAACTAATAACGCTCCAATAACTGACCCTAAAGAAATGGACATTTATGAACTGTCTGACAAAGATTTCAGAATAATACTTTTAAAGTTCAGTGAACTATAAGAACACACATAGAGACAACTAAACAAAATTGGGAAGATAACACAAGAAGAAAATAAGTTCAACAAAAAAGTAGAACTCATCCAAAAATCCAAACAGAATTCCTAGAGCTGAAGAATACAATGACTAAATTGAAGAATTTAATAAAGAACTTTAACAATAGGCTCAGCCAAGCAGAAGAATAAATTAATTCAAAGGCAGATTATTTGAAATAGAAAACAATGAGCAAAATGGCAATAGTAAGTCCTTGTCTATCATTATCACTTTAAAAGTAGAGATTAAATTATCTAATAAACAACATTGAAAACCTGAACGGATTTTAAAAAATCAAGATTCAGTGGTATGCTGCCTACAAGAGACTCACTTTAGCTTTAAGGATGTATATAGGCTGAGAGTAAAAGGATGGAAAAAGATACTTCAAACAAATGGTAACCAAAAGTAAGCAGAGAAAACTATACTTATGTTATAGAAATAGATTTTTTAAAATGGTCACAAGAGACAGAGAATATTATTATGTAATGATAAAAGGAGTCAATTCATCAAGAAGATATAACAATTGTAAATATGAACCCAACATCAAAACACCTAAATATATAAAACAAATATAATAGAACTAAAAGGAGACATACATAACAATACAATAATAGTTGAGGCTTCCACTTTCAACAATGGATAGCTCATACAGACAGAAAATCACTAAAGAGTCAGTAGATTTGAACAACAGTATAGACCAAATGAACTTAATAGACATATATAAGACATTCCATCCAACAGCAGTAGAATACACATGTTTCTTAAGCACATATGGAACATTTTCTAGGATGATTTGTAAGGCCACAAAATAAATTTCAACAAATTCAGTAGAATGGAAATGATATTAAGTATCTTTTCTGACCACAATGATATGGAACTAGAGCTATAACAGAAGAAAATCTGGTCAATTCACACACAGAAAAAGTGGAAATTAAGCAGCATGCTCTTTAAAAACCACTGGAACAAAGAGGAAATCAAAGGTAAATTAAAAAAAAAACCTTGAGATAAAAATAGAAATGCAGCATACTAAAACTTATGGTATGCAGGGAAAAGACGTGACAAGAAAAGAAAACTAAAGGCCAGTATCCCTGATGAATAAGGATGAATTCAAAATTCTTAGTGAAATGTTAGCAAATGGAATTCAAGGGCACATTATATACTATGATCCAGTGGGATTCATCTCTGGGATGCAAGCATGCTTTAACATATACAAATCAATAAATGTGATACATCCCATTATAGAATGAAAGATACAAAACATGATCATCTCAATGCACAAAAATATTTTTTTTTTGCCACACAGTGCAGCATGTGGGATCTTAGTTCCCTGACCAGGGATCAAGCCCGCACCCCCTGGAGTGGAAGCATGAAGTCTTAACCTCTGGACCGCCAGGAAAGTCCCCAGGAAAAGAATTTGATAAAATTCAATATCCTCTCATGATGAAAGCTCTCAACAAATTGGGTATAGAAAGAACACACCTCAGCATAATAAAATCGTATGTGACAATTCAACATCACAATCAATGATGTGTAACATCACATGGCTAACATCATACTCCGTAGTGAAAGACTGAAAGCTTTTCCTCTAAGATCAGTAACAAAACAAGGGTACTCACTCTCATCAATCCTATTCAACATAGTACTGAAATCTTATCCAGAACAATAAGGCAAGAAAAAGGAATAAAAGTCATCCAGATTAGAAAATAAGGAGTAAAATTGTCTCTGTTTGCTAATAACATGATCTTATATGTAGAAAACCCTGAATACCAAAAAAACTCGTAGAACTAATAAATTCAATAAAGTTTCAGGATGCAAAGTCAACAAAATCACAACAAAAATCAGTTGTGTGTCTATACGCTAACAACAAACTGTAAGAAAAAGAAATAAAGGAAACAATGTCATTTAAATCTCATTTAAAATAGTATCAAAACAGTAAAATACTTAGGAATAAATTTAAGCTATTTGAGGTGATGAAAGATCTATATCCTGAAAACTGCAAAATATTGATGAAAGAAATTGAAGACCCATATAAGTGGAACACTATCTAATGTTCTTGATCAGAAGAATTAATCTTGTTAAAATGTCAATATTGCTCAAAAGCATCTATGGATTCAATGCAATCTCTATCAAAATTTCAGTGGCATTTTTTATAGAAATGGAAAAAACATCCTACAGTTTTTATGGAACCACAAAAGACTCAAGAGCCAAAGCAATCTTGAGAAAGAACAGAGCTGGTGTATCACACTTCCTGATTTTAAACTATACTACAAATCTTTTGTAATCAAAACACTATGTAACTGGCATTTAAAAAGACACATAGACTAATGGAACAGAATTGAGATCCCAGCAGTAAACTCATGCATATACAGTCAACAAATATTTGACATGGGAGCCAAGAACACTCAGTAGAGACAAGACAGTCTCTTCAAAATATCATGTTGAGACAACTGGATATTCACATGCAAGGGAATGAAATTGGACCCCTATCCTATACCACTCGCGAAAATTAACTTGAAATTGTTTAAAGACTTAAATGTAAGACCTGAAACCATAAAACTCCTAAAAGAAAACGTAGAGGGTAAATTCCTTGATATTGGTCATGGAAATTATTTTTTATAGATGGCACCAAAAGCATAAGCAGCAAAAGCAAAAATAAACAAATGGGATTGCATCAAACCAAAAAGTTTCTGCACAGCAAAAGAATGTTCAACAAAATGAAAAGACAATCTATGTAATTGGAGAAGATATCTGCAAACCACACATCTGAGAAGAGTTTAATATACAAATGGTATAAGGAACTCACATAAAAATGGTATAAGGGACTTATATAACTCAATAGCAAAAAAAAAAAAAAGAAACAATTAAAAATGGATAAATGACCTTAACAGACATTTTTCCAAAGGAACCCTTGTGCACTGTTGTTGGGAATGTAAATTGGTACAGCTACTATGGATAAGAGAATGGAAGTTCCTCAAAAATTAAAGATAGAACTACCATATAACCCAGGATTCCCACTTCTGGGTATACATCCATAAGAAATAAAAATAGGATATCAAAGAGATACCTGCATTTCAATGTGTATTGCAGCATTATTTATAATAGCCAAAATATGGAAACAACCTAATTGTTCATGGCTGAATGAATGGCTGAAGAAATACACACACACACACACACACACACACACACACACAATGAAGTATTATTCAGTCATTAAAAAAAGTAATCTTGCCATTTTTCATGACATGGATGAAACTTGAGGCATCATACTAAGTGAAGTAAGTCAGACAAAGAATGACAAATGGTGTAAGATCTCATATGTGGAATCTAAAACAAATTCATAGAATCATAGTGTAGAATTGTGGTTGCCAAGCACAAATGAGAGAAGGTGGTCAAAGCATATAACTTTCAGTTATAAGATACATAAATTCTGGGGATTTAGTGTATTGCATGGTGACTGTAGTTAACTGTGTTACATTTTATACTTGAAAGTTACTAAGAGAGTAGATCTTAAGTGTTCTCACCACACACAGAAAGAAGGCAACTATGTGAATTGATAAATGTGTTATTTAACATATTGTGGTAATCACTTAACATATATATGTGCATCAAATCATCACATTGTACACCTTAAACTTATACAATATTACATATCAATCATATCTCAGTAAAGTTGGAAAAAATAAAAAAGAAATTCGATATCAACTCTTGTCAATTTAACGCAGTGTTCTTATCTTGATAGCTTGCTTGCAACACCCACCTAATCAGTGAAACAGATAAGAAATTTTGTGTGTGTGTGTGTGTTTTTCAGGGGAATATATAATACAAATTTTATTTAAAGCACAGTACAGATTACAATATAAAACTAAAAATTTGTATTATTATAAATAGTAATTTAAAAGACAGTTCATATTAATGATAATATTATTCCAATCATACCCCTATACTCCTTGGATGCATGCCCTCCAACCTTTTTACCATTAGGAAACATTTGAAAGTCCTAGGATAAGGACAAAGTCCTTCGTTCTGTAGTAACACTGTTATGAACTCATCATAGAATCAGTTTTGTGTGTGTCTCTTAATTTCTCTGACCAAACTCTCATAATTTGTCAATATAGAAGAGTTAATTAGATTATTACTAAAATGTTTCAAATTATATCTGCAAAATAGAGAATCCTTAAAAGCTGATAATGCAATGAGAACAATAATAGTGAAAAATTAATAAAGCATTACACGCTTTTTCTGAAATTGTGTTTTTGGAGAACATTTATAATTGATAAGTAAATAACTTAAAATTTCACATTCAACCTAAATGAATGTTTTTACCACCCTTTTCCATTAAAATTGGGTTCTAGCTAAATGATGTTAAGCTACCTGTGTACTTGTTTGCATTTAGAAGGATTGACATCCTTTTCATGCCTAAGGTTTTGTTGTGCCTTATACTGATAGCAGGGTCAAGTTTGATACTTTACTTTTATCATACAGTGATAGGTCTACAGGCATTTTAATGATCTCTTACTCCTTATATACCAACTTTAACTTTGAATCAGTTGTTTGACTTCTTAAAATTCCCACCGTTCATTTTAACTATTGGGAAGGTGATCCCCTTTGTCAGTTATTCCCTACTATGTCCAATGTAAAACCAGGAAGATCTGAGAAATTCAGTCATTCTCATTGCTTACATCTGGACAAAGTGGATCAAAAAGTATCTCAGGATCTTTCACAATATCATTTCAGTAATAAGGTTTGGCCTAAATATTTTTCAGTTATTCCATTATTGTTTCTATCTCTCATGCACAGCCATGTGTGATAAGCAATTACAGAGGATCATGTATGAAATTGCATTATGTTGTGCTATGTTCTGTGTTATATGTAACCCAAGGCATTTATCTTTACAACATTGAATTAATTAAAAGCATGTGGAATAGTTGGAAGATAATAAGAGCAAGTGACTCAACAATTTGACATTTAACTGTTAGGATTGATTCTCAAGGTTATATCAAATACAAAGTGTTTTCTGTCCTTTTTGTCTTTGTATTTAGAAATGTGAAAGAACAAACAGTAGCGAATGCAGCATATATTTCATTTTAGCTGTGAGGAACTTCCATTGTGAATCAAGAATTGATTCAAAGCACATCTGACTTATGGTTTTGCTTTTAACAGTAAAAATGGCAACATCTAACCTCATCGCAGGTGAAGACAAAGTGATTTTATTTTTTAGAGAGCTACATATTTTTAGATTTCAGATAATTCCAACAGGTTGCAAAATGTAGGGAAAAGATGAGCCTTGTAGTTCCTTCAAATAAAGAAAACTTCCACCTAAATCTGAATACTAGGTGTGCTACATACACAGGAAATGAAGCTCAGCTCTGTGATTATTATTTTTTCAATTGTTAATAAACAAATACAGGTGAAAAAAAATTTGTGCTCATTTTTTTCCTTTGGTAGGGAATAGCAGGGCAAAAATGAAGTATATCCTGATGTAGAATTCATAGTGTAGCATATAAAATATGAAATACCTTATTATTTACTTTGCTAATTGTGTCTAAATTTCACATAGAAAATATGGTAAGACTCCATCCATTTTATAACTATACCATGTGAATTTGGAAAGGGATTAGTTTTCCTAAATTTCATCTATTTCCAGAATCCATGAAGCATAGTGCCATTAAGGATAGTTGATTTGTCAATGTTGTCAGATAAGACAAAGATGAAAGTGAATCTTCAAAGGAAGAAAGCTTCCTGAGATCCACTGATTCCATGGCAGGTAAGGTACATTTCAAAACAGAACACTAAAGAACCTATAGCTCAAACTATCTTCAAAACCATACATTCCGGGACTTCCCTGGTGGTGCAGTGGTTAAGAATCCGCCTACCAATGCAGGGGACACAGGTTCGAGCCCTGGGCCAGGAAGATCCCACACACCATGGAGCAACTAAACCCCTGCCCACAACTACTGAGCCTGTGCTGTAGAGCTCACGAGCCACAACTATTGAGCCTGTGCTCTAGAGCCCACGAGTGACAACTACTGAGCCCACGTGCCACAACTACTGAAGCCCACACACCTAGAGCCCATGCTCCTCAACAAGAGAAGCCGCCACAATGAGAAGCCCACAAAGAAGAGTAGCCCCAGCTCGCCACAACTAGACCTGTGCTCAGCAACAAAGACCCAAGGCAGCCAAAAATAAATTAATTAATTTTAAAAGCCCATTCATTTCCCAAGAATCCTTAATATTGGCATTTAGAGTTTTAGAACTAAACCTCAACTATATATATATGTGTGTGTGTATATATATATTATATATGTATATACATATGTATATATATTTTATTACATATTGACATATATGTAATGAAACTACTAAGCAGTTGCTGGATTTCTAATTGATGTGTAAATAATCAGGATGTCAGGATGTCAGGAATCTTACAGCAACATTACATTCCTTGAAGTGTATTGAAGAAGTTCTTTTTTTTGCTACTGGATGAAAATTCAGGCCGTTCCATACCTTTTCAAATAATACCTAGTATCAGCAGCAGCAGCAGCCCATGATCACTATGAGCTGCCAAACATAGCAGCAGGTTATTTTGTTCACTCTTATATAATACTCAAAATTCTAACCATTTGATTTTTTTAAAGCTAAATTTTTTCCCCTCCATCAGACAGGCTTGCAGTTGGTGGAGGGGGATGTCTCCTTCTCTCTCTACCTCTCACTCAGTTCACCTTTAGTGTTTCTGACCTCTCTGCAATTGAAAGTGAAGAGAGTCAAGAGAGATAAGGAGGCACAGCAAAATTCTTGCCTGACTGCTACTGCCATTAGATATAACACTAAGCTTTTTAGACCTGGCTAATATTTAAAGCTTCCTTTACTTCAGAGGGGACTTTTTTGGTATATCAGTTAACTTTTTCTATGAGCAAATTATCCCAACACTTGGTGACTTAAAACACAGCTCTTTATTATTTTTCATTAGTCCACGGGTCAGCTGTGTACTTCTGCTGACTGGGCCAGGCCTTTCTTCTCTTGCTTGCGTTGGCTCATATGTCAAATCATGGCTAAACTGGGACTGGATGGTTTCAGAAGGCCTTACTTATATGTTTGGAGGTAGGTTTACTGTCGCTTGGGACAGCAGACTTAGCTGTGTTTAATGTCGCCTCTTTAAAGAGGATAATATGCCCTATTCACACGACAAGGTGCAAAGAACAGGAAAAAGGAAGACTATCCCTGATGCACAAGCACTTTTCAAATTTCCGCCATTTTTGCTTTTATTCTATTGGCAAAATAAAAAATCATGTGACCAAGCACAGAGTCGGCATGAGAAGGGACAACCCAAGGGTGTGGTTACAGGGACTTGTGACAAATTGTCAGCCATTATTGCAGCAACTTATCACATATGATCTTTTCAGAGACCAAGTCCCTGGTCATCTGTCACATTTCTTTCCCTCGATGCAGATCTTGCACTCTCCTCTGTCTTGCTGCTTACTTATTTAGCAGCCCCAAAGAATCTACTGATATCCGTGGTTTCTCTTTGTTGAGGTTTCCAGTCCATGATCCAAGAAAACCTAAAACCACCTCTCTTACTCATGTGGCCTATACCTGGTTTCTGGGAAATATGTCTTTTGTCCAAACCAGGAAATATAAGCTGATCCCAATTCAATTATCTCTTATTTGCTCCCACATTTGGAAGAGCTAACCATCCGACGTCTCCCCTTTTAACTGCAGGAGTCAAAGTGTCCACTTTATCACCCCAACTTCAGGAAACACATATCAAGCTCTCCACACAATTCTGTTGAAGCCGATCTCACTAATCTTGAGATAAGGGTCAGGCATCCATTATCCTTTACACTTGGGAATTACTTGACTCACAGTTCACCAATAGCTATCTCCAAAATATATCTTTCAAATCTCTCTTAATCACCAATGACATGATTCTTTAAGAGCCTGGATCTAGGTAATGGATTAAGAATTATGTAACCAGATTTTTTTTCTTCAAAATATTAATCTTAGTCTGACACTCCAGTTTAGAGTTTCATAAATATTATACCTGTGGTCTCTTGGTGCCTCAGTTAAAACTGCTAAATTTACATCTTTTTGTGTGTGGAAAGTGATAAAATTCATGAAATACGCATTTACCCTCCAAGTAAGAAGAATGATGAAACAAATTATAATAAAAATGTATTTGATTTTGTACCTATTGATTTAAACTCATCGTTATGAGCTAGGTAGATCATCTTAGAGACCAATCTTTGATTACTGCGTTACCTCTTCCACCAAGATCTATACCAATTAAAAATCTGATGGTTGTGCTAATTTTGCTTTTATTTAAGTAAATGGTAGACCTGTTGAAGAATAGAGAGCCAATAACAAAGTCTGAGTCTTGCCATGAGTGAATTTCCTACTGGTTGAAATAGAGTCATTCACAATTTATTTATTAAACATTCTAGGTTATTTTTCAGCAAAGGTTGAAAAGCCAAATGTCACATGAAAACTCCAAAGGAATGAATTAGTTGAGGTCATTTATGTAGAACATAGTATCTGACACACAGTAAAAATGCAACAAATGTTAGCTATTCCTGCTATTATGACAACAGCATGTTTGCACGGATCCTTAGGTTAGCAATTACTAGAGTTAAGGTTAAATTTCTCATGTGTTCTTTGTTTAACCACCTACCCTCTGAACTCTCCATTCCACTGAACATCCAAACAGCATCTACTACATTGTCTCTAACAATTCTTTATTTTGAAATAATTATAAAATGAACCTCTCTTTGAACACATCCTGAATATAGGAGGAGGGTCCAGGATAATAGTAGGCCTAGCTTTTCAGATTGCACAAAGTTGCTGCTAGTCTCTGAGAGATCTTCTAAAATCCTATCAACATGTGCTACTGTCTGAAAATCTGTTTCTCTACTATCTCTTCTACTATTCTTAAATGATGAGAATTTAGGCCTTTAACTTGCCTTGCAGTAAAGCAACTGTTCTTCCATAAACAGGGATTGAACAGATTGATTGCCTTACCTAGACCATTATATTGATCCTAGGGCAGACTTCCCAGGTTTCTTCCTTCCCTTTACCCTTTGGGGAAGCTCTTCCTAGGGAGCTCAGGACTGCAAGGCAGGCCACTCATGTGGCTTAATCACAGGCCTCTTATGGGTCCCTTTGTGTTTGTCTCTGACTTAACACTCAACCAAAAATTGATTTAGTTCTGTCTCCCAATTTCATTTTCTCACAGCAGGCAATGGTACCTAGACCTCTTCAATCATTACAGTTGTCTTTTCTTTCATACCTCTTTCAAGAAGTGCTCTGATATTTTTCTCTTCTTTCTACCCTTTCCTTGTAGAAGGTAGTTAACTACTTTTACTTATATTTCTGTTCTAAGAAGTCTATAAACTTTTAATATTTCTTCCAGTTGACTCACTCTTTTATTTGCTTTTAATAAGGACTTAAGTTGAGGATTTAGCACTCATGCATAGTTTATTTTAATAACATTCACACTAGTTTCTCCCACTAGAATGTGGATAGGACTTTGTTTTGCTTACCACTTGTATTAGTTTGCTCAGGCTGCTGTAATAAAATACCAGAGACTGTGTGGCTTAAACAACAGTAGTTTATTTTCTCAAAGTTCTGGAGGCTGGAAAATCCAAGCTCAGGGTGCCAGTTGATTCAGTTCCTGGTGAGAGCTCTCTTCCTGGCTTGCAGATAGCTGCCTTCTCCCTGTGTCCCCACAAGGTAAAGAGACAGAGTCTCTGGTGTCTCCTCATAAGGATGTTAATCTTATTGGATTAGGGTCCTACCCTTATGATTCCATTTAACCTTAATTATTTCCTTACTCCAAATATAGTCATGTTGGGGGTTAAGTTTTCAACATATAAGTTGTGAGAGGACACAATGCAATCCTTAGTATCACTTTAGCCCAGGACCTAAAAGTGGCGGATATATAGTAGTCTCTTTATGAATATTTATTGAATGAAAATATATATAAATGAATGGAATATTTCTCTGCTTATGTGTCTGTATATCACAGTATTACAAATGAGTTTTCTATCAAAATGATTAACCTATTAATCATCCTAAGGAGCCATACTGTATATAATACTTCTATTATGAAAAGATGAATTTTATTCCTTACTTCATACCAGAGTCTAGATAGCTCATGTTCAACCAAATTGTAACATTTATTGAGTTCCTGTGCTATAAAAGTATGTGGAGTCCAGATCAAGTGGGAGAGTCTGTGAAAGCACAGAATAGTATATAAATCATGGTAGAAAGGAGACAATGACAAAAGGGAAATACAAAAATAAATTCTGATAGTGTCTAGGAGGGACATTATGTAACTTTTAGCATGGGAAGAATTCAGGGAAAGTGTCATAAGGAGATTTGATTGTTTTGGTAGAAGTTGCTCTAAAAGAGAAGGCGGGGCTTCCCTGGTGGCGCAGTGGTTGAGAGTCCGCCTGCCGATGCAGGGGACACGGGTTCGTGCCCCGGTCCGGGGAGATCCCACATGCCGCGGAGCAGCTGGGCCCGTGAGCCATGGCCGCTGAGCCTGCGCGTCCGGAGCCTGTGCTCCGCAACGGGAGAGGCCAGAACAGTGAGAGGCCCACGTACCGCAAAAAAAAAAAAAAAAAAAAAAAGAGAGAAGGGAATTTGGATAGAGCTAAAAATCAGAGCCAGAGCATGGATACAGGAGTGTCAAATGGTCCAGTTTCAGAGTGGGAAAAATCTAGGCATGCTCCAAATCCTATTCAATATTTTCCTTAAACATACTGTACACATTCTTGTATCTGCATTATAGATGATACCCTTCACTGAGTTGCTATAATCTTAATCCTCCCTAAATTTTATTTCCTAACCCTTATGCCTCACACAAAAGAGACACTCAATAAATTCTTTTTGGTAATTACATATTATAAAGTTAAAAATGTAGTAAAGTTTTCTGAATTCTGAACTCAAATATTAAAGGTAAATCAGTGATGACTAGGAGTTTTTTGGGGACCGAGGAGTACATGGGGGGAATTAAGTGATCATAGATAGTAGGCTGGGGTTACCACTAGGCCACGGTTCTCTCACTGAGCATCTTGGAGACAGCCATGTGAATATCCCTTTGGCAATCAGCTCCTAGCATTCACAGGCGTGATATCCCACAGACTAGAAATGAGAAGAGTAAAGAGATGTTTGAGATAAAACTGGTTCAGTACCACTGAGATGATACTGCTGTTAAGGAGCTGGACCTGGATTAAAAGAAGGAAATTGCTAGTTGAGATTTATGTTATACTAAATTACTCCAATGTGGTTGAGAAAGATGGACTGAAGGAGCAAGAAACAAGGTAGCAGGACCACTTAGAAGGCCACAGCAAGGGCATGGCTCAGAAGTGAGGAAGATCTTAATTTAAACAAGGAGAGAGAGAGAGAGAGAGAGAGGGGGAAAGGAGCTGAGATGTGAATCCTTTTAATGCTGCAAAATATTTATAATGCTGGAAGTTTGCATTCCCATACTGACCCGGAGTCTCAGAATCACTTGCATGTTTTCAGGGAGGTAAAATCAATTCAGTTTCTGGATGGCTAAAATGTAACAACATAATTTCATCTGAAAATTTCAATGGTACCTGAAGAAAAGGGGAGGAATAAATTGGGACTTAGTACTAAAAAGAAAAAAGCAACTCAATAAGAAAGAGGGGGGAAGTTTCAACAAAACAAATATAAAAACGACCATTAGCACATTAAAAAAAGAAGTATTCAATATCTTTTGTCATCTGGAGAAAGCAAATTAAAACCATGATGAAATATCACTATACACTGGACAAAATAGCTAAAATTTAAAAGGTTGGAAACAATAAATATCACTGAATGCTAGCTTGGCAGTGAGAATTCTCATAGTGATTTTGGAGGTACAAAGTATTAGTATGGCCTCTCCTGGCTTTAGTTGTAATTATAATCACCTGTGTTTATGCAAAGTTTATTATTTTCAAATTACTCACCAGGGACCTGATTAAAAATGGTGTGCATGCTCGTCATTCCTTAGTTCACTAAACTCCTCTGATAACGCATGTTTCCCTTTTCACTCATGTTACAGGGAGGTAAGAAATCTAAGGAAAAGATAGAAGGAAGAAAAATAAAATTAAAAGAAATTAACACTGCCCAAAGGTACATATGTATCACTATGGTAGAAATTAGGCACATACATCAGAGAGAAGAGAAAAATTCCCATGTTAGGAAACTGACTATTGCCTACTACAAGTTTGTTCCCAGCCTTCAATATCTTTAATATGTGCTCCATTTGCTGGATCTCTAAGGATCCTTTAATTCTTCATGACATTGTCAACAGCTCACCAGAACCTCCAATATTACTGCTGGTTTTGTATGCAAGTCGGATAAAAAATAACTACAAAAAGAAAATTTACTAAAAATTAATACAAGAAAAACAAAATTCATTGCCTATTGCAAATCTTCAGGCCAGCCTGAGGGTAAAAGATTATGTTTTTCTTATATATGTTGATTGTTACTACCACATTACTTCTGAGGGTGAAGTAAAAATGTAGCCAAACCATTAAGGCCATTTCAGTCTCAAAAGTTATAGGCATAGGTATAGATATGGAAATAGTAAAAGTAATAGAAATAGGAACAGATATAGGGATAGATATATAGATGATATATATGTATAGATATAGGAGAGTATGCAGATGAGAAAATAGAAGTGAGTGTAGGTATGGGTTTAGGTGTCAAGACAGGTATAGGTATTATTATTCTTTTTTAACATCTTTATTGGAGTATAATTGCTTTACATTGTTGTGTTAGTTGCTGCTGTATAACAAAGTAAATCAGCTATACGTATATATATCCCCATATCCCCTCCCCCTTGCATCTCCCTCCCACCCTCTCTATCCCACCCTCTAGGTGGTCATAAAACACCTAGCTGATCTCCCTGTGCTACGCGGCTGCTTCCCACTAGCTGTAGATTTTACATTTGGTAGTGTATATATGTCCATGCCACTGTCTCACTTCATCCCAGCTTACCCTTTCCTCTCCCCATGTCCTCAGGTCCATTCTCTACATCTGCGTCTTTATTCCTGTCCTGCCCCTAGGTTCTTAGAAACATTATTATTATTATTATTTTTAGATTCCATATATATGTGTTAACATACGGTATTTATTTTTCTCTTTCTGACTTACTTCACTCTGTATGACAGACTCTAGGTCCATCCACCTCACTACAAATAACTCAATTTCGTTTCTATTTATGGCTGAGTCATATTCCATTGTGTATATGTGCCACATCTTCTTTATCCATTCATCTGTCGATGGACACTTAGGTGGCTTCCATGTCCTGGTTATTGTAAATAGTGCTGCAGTGAACATTGTGGTACATGACTCTTTTTGAATTCTGGTTTTTTCAGGGTATTTTCCCAGGAGTGGGATTGCTGGATCATATGGTAGTTCTATTTTTAGATTTTTAAGGAACATGCATACTGTTCTCCATAGTGGCTGTATCAATTTACATTCCCACCAACAGTACAAGAGGGTTCCCTTTTCTCCACACCCTCTCCAGCATTTATTGTTTGTAGATTTTTTGAGATGGCCATTATGACCAGTGTGAGATGATACCTCATTGTAGTTTTGATTTGCATTTCTCTAATGATTAGTGATATTGAGCATCCTTTCATGTGTTTGTTGGCAATCTGTATATCTTCTTTGGAGAAATGTCTATTTAGATCTTCTGCCCATTTTTGGATTGGGTTGTTTGGGTTTTTTTAATATTGAGCTGCATGAGCTGCTTGTATATTTTGGAGATTAATCCTTTGTTGGTTGCTTCATTTGCAAATATTTTCTCCCATTCTGAGGGCTGTCTTTTTGTCTTGTTTATGGTTTCCGTTGCTGTGCAAAAGCTTTTAAGTTTCATTAGGTCCCATTTGTTCATTTTTGTTTTTATTTCCATTTCTCTAGGAGGTGGGTCAAAAAGGATCTTGCTGTGATTTGTGTCATAGAGTGTTCTGCCTATGTTTTCCTCTGAGTTTTATAGTATCTGGCCTTACATTTAGATCTTTAATCCCTTTTGAGTTTATTTTTGTGTATGGTGTTAGGGAGTGTTCTAATTTCAATCTTTTATATGTAGCTGTCCAGTTTTTTCAGCACCATTAATTAAAGAGGCTGTCTTTTCTCCATTGTACATTTTTGCCTCCTTTATCAAAGATAAGGTGACCATATGTCCATGGGTTTATATCTGAGCTTTCTATCCTGTTCCACTGATCTATATTTCTGTTTTTGTGCCAGTGCCATACTGTATTGATTACTGTAGCTTTCTAGCATAGTCTGAAGTCAGGAAGCCTGATTCCTCCAGCTCCATTTCTCTTTCTCAAGATTGATTTGGCGATTCGGAGTCTTTTGTTTCCATATAAATTGTGAAATTCTTTGTTCTAGTTCTGTGAAAAATGCCATTGGTAGTTTGATAGTGACTGCATTGAATCTGTAGATTGCTTTAGGTAGGATAGTCATTTTCACAATGTTGATTCTTCCAATTCAAGAATGTGGTACATCTCTCCATCTGTTTGTATCATCTTTAATTTCTTTCATCAGCGTATTATAGTTTTCTGCATACAGGTCTTTTGTCACCTTTGGTAGGTTTATTCCTAGGTATTTTATTCTTTTTGTTGCAATGGTAAATGGGAGTGTTTTCTTAATTTCACTTTCAGATTTTTCATCATTAGTGTATAGGAATGCAAGAGATTTCTGTGCATTAATTTTGTATCCTGCTACTTTACCGAATTCATTGATTATCTCTAGTAGTTTTCTGGTAGCATCTTTAGGATTCTCTATGTAGAGTATCATGTCATCTGCAAACAGTGACAGCTTTACTTCTTTTGATTTAGGTTTCTTTTACTTCTTTTCTGTTTCTGAGAGCTGTGGCTAAAACTTCCAAAGCTATGTTGAGTAATAGCGGTGAGAGTAGACAACCTTGTCTGTTCCTGATATTAGAGGAAATGGTTTCAGTTTTTCACCATTGAGAATGATATTGGCTGTGTGCTTGTCATATATGGCCTTTATTATGTTGAGGTAAGTTACCTCTGTGCCTACTTTCTGGAGAGTTTTTATCATAAATGGGTGTTGAATTTTGTTGAAAGCTTTTTCTGCATCTATTTGGATAATTATATGGTTTTTCTCTTTCAATTTGTTAATATGGTGTATCACATTGATTGATTTGTATATATTGAAGAATCCTTGCATTCCTGGTATAACCCCACTTGAACATGGTGTATGATCCTTTTAATGTGCTGTTGGATTCTGTTTGTTAGTATATTGTTGAGGATTTTTGCATCAATGTCCATCAGTGATATTGGCCTGTAGTTTTCTTTCTTTGTGACATCTTTGTCTAGTTTTGGTATCAGGGTGATGGTAGCCTTGTAGAATGAGTATGGGAGTGTTCTTTCCTCTACTGTATTTTGGAAGAATTTGAGAAGGACAGGTGTTAGCTCTTCTCTAAATGTTTGATAAAATTCTCCTGGGCAGCCATCTGGTCCTAGGCTTTTGTTTGTTGGAAGATTTTTAATCACAGTTTCAATTTCAGTGCTTGTGATTGGTCTGTTTACATACTCCATTTCTTCCTGGTTCAGTCTCGGATGTTTGTGCTTTTTCAAGAATTTGTCCATTTCATCCAGGTTGTCCATTTTATTGGCATATAGTTGCTTGTAGTAATCTCTCATGATCCTTTGTATTTCTGCAGTGTCAGTTGTTACTTCTCCATTTCATTTCTAATTCTGTTGATTTTAATCTTCTCCCTTTTTTCTTGATGAGTCTGGCTAATGGTTTATCAATTTTGTTTATCTTCTTAAAGAACCAGCTTTCTGTTTTATTGTTCTTTGCTGTTGTTTCCTTCACTTCTTTTTCATTTATTTTTGATCAGATTTTTATGATTTCTTTCCTTCTGCTATCTTTGGGTTTTTTTGGTTTTCTTTCTCTAATTGCTTTAGGTGTATGTTTAGATTCTTTATTTGAGATTTTTCTTGTTTCTTGAGGTAGGATTGTATTGCTGTAAACTTCCCTCTTTGAACTGCTTTTGCTGCATCCCATAGGTGTTGGATTATTGTGTTTTCATTGTCATTTGTTTCTAGGTATTTTTTGATTTCCTCTTTGATTTCTTCAGTAATCTCTTGGTTTTTTAGTAACATATTGCTTACGCTACATGTGTTTGTATTTTTTACAATTATTTTCCTGTAATTGATACCTAGTCTCCTAGAGTTGTGGTTGGAAAAGATACTTGATATGATTTCAGTTTTCTTAAATTTACCAAGGATTGATTTGGGACCCAAGGTATGATGTATCCTGTAGAATGTTCCATGAACCCTTGAGAAGAAAGAGTATTCTGTTGTTTTTGGATGGAATGTCCTATATATATCAGTTAAGTCCATCTTGTTTAATGAATCATTTAAAGCTTGTGTTTCCTCATTTATTTTCATTTTGGTTGATCTGTCTATTGGTGAAAGTGGGGTGTTAAAGTCCCCTACTATTATTGTATTACTGTCAATTTCCCTTTTTATGGCTGTTAGCATTTGCCTTATGTATTGAGGTACCCCTATGTTGGGTGCATAAATAGTTAAAATTGTTATATCTTCTTCTTGGATTGGTCCATTGATCTTTATGTAGTGTCCTTCTTTGTTCTGTGTAATAGTCTTTATTTTAAAATCTATTTTGTCTGATATGGGAATTGCTCAGCTTTCTTTTGATTTTCATTTCATGGAATATCTTTTTCCATCACCTCACTTTCAGTCTGTGTGTGTCCCTAGGCGTGAAGTGGGTCTCTTGTAGACAGCATATGTATGAATCTTGTTTTTGTATCCATTCAGCCAGCCTCTGTCCTTTGGCTGGAGCATTTAATCAATTTACATTTAAGATAGTTATCGATATGTATGTTCCTATTACCATTTTCTTAATTGTTTTGGGTTTGTTATTGTAAATCTTTTCCTTCTCTTGTGTTTCCCGCCTAGGAAAATTCCTTTAGCATTTGTTGTAGAGCTGGTTTGGTGGTGCTGAATTCTCTTATCTTTTGTTTGTCTGTAAAGGTTTTAATTTCTCTGTCAAATCTGAATGAGATTCTTGCTAGGTAGAGTAATCTTGGCTGTAGGTTTTTCCCTTTTATCACTTTAAATATGTCCTGCGACTCCCTTGTGACTGCAGAATTTCTGCTGAAAGATCAGCTGTTAACCTTATGGGGATTCCCTTGTATATTATTTGTTGCTTTTTCCTTGCTGCTTTCAATATTTTTTCTTTGTATTTAATTTTTGATAGATTGATTAATATGTGCCTTGGAGTGTTTCTCCTTGGATTTTTCCTGTATGGGACTCTCTGTGCTTCCTGGACTTGATTGACTATTTCCTTTCCCATATTAAGGAAGTTTTCAACTATAATCTTTTCAAATGTTTTCTCAGTCCCTTTTTATTTCTCTTCTTCTGGGACCTCTGTAATTTGAACATTGGTGTGTTTAATGTTGTCCCAGAGGTCTCTGAGACTGTCCTCAATTCTTTTCATTGTTTTTTCTTTATTCTGCCCTGTGGTAGTTATTTCCACTATTTTATCTTCCAGGTCACTTATCTGTTCTTCTGTCTCAGTTATTCTGCTATTGCTTCCTTCTAGAGAATTTTTAATTTCATTTGTCATTGTTTGTTTGCTCTTTATTTCTTTTAGGTGCTTGTTAAACATTTCTTATATTTTCTCCATTCTATTTCTACGATTTTGGATCATCTCTACTATCAATACTCTGAATTGTTTTTCAGGTCGACTGCCTATTTCCTCTTCATCTTTTTGGTCTGGTGGGTTTTTACCTTGCTCCTTCATCTGCCGTGTATTTCTCTGTCTTATTTTTCTTAACTTACAGTGTTTGGGGTCTCCTTTTCTCAGGCTGCAAGTTCATAGTTCCCATTGTTTTGGTGTCTGCTCTCAGAGGGTAAGGTTGGTTCAGTGGGTTATGTAGGCTTTCTGGTGTAGGGGACTAGTGCCTGTGTTCTGGTGGATGAGACTGGATCTGTTCTTTCTGGTGGGCAGTGCTGTGTCTGGTGGTGTGTTTTTGGGTGCCTTTGACCTTATTATGATTTTAGGCAACCTCTCTGCTAATGGGTGGGGTTGTGTTCCTGTCTTGCTAGTTGTTTGGCATGGGATGTCCAGCACTGGAGCTTGCTGGTCGTTAAGTGGAACTGGGTCTTAGCGTTGAGATGGAGATCTCTGGGAGAGCTCTCACCTATTGATATTATGTGGGGCCGGGAGGTCTCTGGTGGACCAGTGTCCTCAACTCGGTTCTCCCACCCCAGAGGCTCTGGTCTGATGCCCAGCTGGAGCACCAAGACCCTGTCAGGCCCACAGCTTTTAGAACGAACAGTGCTCATGATTCTTCCCCGTCCACAATACACAGGGATTCATCTAGCCAAGTGTGCTGCTCTGCATCTTTCAGCTCACTGATCCCAATCCAGTGGTCATGTACATTGCATGCATTTAAGACACTCCAGGGAGAGAGCCTCTGCACATCTGAAGCAAGGTCCCAGAGCAACACCACACCATGTGTGGCAGTTGGCAGGCAGGATATGGCAGCAGTCTTTGCTTCTGGGGGCAGGGGGAGGTTAGCAGTTATCGGTATAGGTATTGTTATATACAAAATGGGTAAGAAATGTAAAATAATAAGAATTATAAAGAGTAAGGCAGTAGTTTTGTAGAAATCTGTGGTAAGCTTAAATCTACTGCCAGTCATCTTAGATACCCAATGATAAAAAGCTTAATAAATCTTTTTATTTTTATTTAGTTATATTTTTATTGAAACATAGTTGATTTACAATGTTATATTAGTTTCAGGTGTACAACATAGTGATTCATTATTTTTATAGATTATACTCCATTTAAAGTTATTATAAAATAGTGGCTATATTTCCTTGTGCTGTACAATATATCCTTGTTGTTTATAACAAAAAATTGTCTACTATTTAAGGGAGATTTGTTCTTCTTTTATTGTTTAAACAAATTCCTAGAAGAGTTTTGTCATGTGGTGCTTTAAGTAAGGAACAGAATTACATAATGAACAATGTTTTAAGCAGCAGTTTTTCAGCATCAGTCCTTAAAGGCCTAGCGCAGTTAGTGAACCACTCGATGGTTAAGTCAACAAGCAGATGTCTGCAGACAGTGAAGTAATTGTGATGTTATATATAGCCCCGAAGGGCTAAGGGTGGAAAGAAGGAGCTGATAAGCAGGACTTTCTAGATCTGGTCAACTAAAGTTCCAAGGACTCAGTAATCAGCCATAAATCATGTATTTTAAATGCTTAAGCTTAACTTTTATATATATTTCTATATGCTGTGACTCTATATAGTGTGAAATTATAAAAATAAAGCTGAAATTCAGAAATGCAAAGAAGATAATGCTGTTATATTTTTGATAACTTTGCTAGTCTGCTTCTCAAGCTGTGAACCATTTTATCTGGGTCCTTCAATGCTTGGAGAACCTCCCCTGTCAATTCCAACCCACGTAACTTCTTCTGATGCTGGGGATCTCCCTGAAGCCTGCCTATGACCTCCCATTGATCTCTAGCTGTCTGCCTTGAAGCCATAGGCCACAGAATTGCTTTGTGCCTTCATTCCCCAGCCTCCCTGATCCTATACACATACACATACACATACACATACACATACACATACACACCCAGTCAGAGATAACACTCAAGGATAAGTTACCATTTGGCATCAGAAGCTACATTTTGGGTTCCCCACAGGACAGATGGAGAACTCTGGATCCCTATTACAGTATTCAAACTCAAACTAAAGGAAACTGAAAAGTAGAAACTCATATCCTCTGTCCCTGCCTCCTCACCACACCACCATTTTTACTCTGTTGGAGACTTTCCTTTACACATGGTCATAGTTTGTCCGTGAGAAGCACTGTTCATTTACCTCCATGGAGATCCCTATGGAACGTGGGACACCAAACCCTCCACTTTGAATTTCCATCACCCAGTCTAACACTTCTTTCCCATTAGGATGTTGTCTCTGGAAGAGTGCCAGTGTTACAGAACACTTTCCAATATTCTCTTTCCTTCAGTTTCTCAACCAGTAGCTCTTCCTTTCACCCTTGCCATTGGACAAGGAATTGTCCCTTGTCAGATTCTTGTTCAAGTGGCATTTGTCTTTTCTCTTTCCTGGGGCCATCCCGTCAGTGTGTTCCAAACCTGCTTCAAAAGGAAGAGGAATAAAAAGTATACTTGTTCATTCAATACATTCAAAATATCTTAATTATACTGAATTCATTTTTCAACTTATCCCCTATCTGTATTGCTGCCTCTGCCATAACAATTTGGGTACTTTAAAATTTTAGATGATACCTATAGAGCAATTAAAAATTTTTCTGGCTTTGGAGAGAAAACACACAAGTATATTTCCTAGATAACTGAGTCATACCCATTGAGTCCAATGCTTTTGAATTAATGAACAATTTTAATGCAAACATTTGTGGAATAAACATTATATCATCTTTTCTTCATAAACAGATTATTAAACGTAATATTTATGGAAACAGATATTTCCAGAAGATTTTTATTAAAATAAGCAATTGCATAATGATATAATATGGTAATATTCCCAGAAGTCTTTGAAAGATTGTATAAGGCTTTTGCTCCTACAGTTATTGGCTGTGTATTCCTACATGTTTGGTACAATTGTTTTTAAACCTCTTCTTACTGTTGATAATGTCCCTGTATTAAATCCATTCCACTTGATAGAAAGCAGCAAAGGCAAGATTCAAAACCTTATCTACTTGACTCAAAATCTCCTGTTTTTCTAACTGTAACATACTGAGCATGAAAACTGTAAGTCTAAGACCATAAAAGCTCTAAAATCACGTTATTCTAAAATCAGTATGAAGCAGTTTTAGTGCTAGTAAATTGTAAAATGGGTTCCAGTACCTGTTGAATGATCTTTAGTTGGATCATATTCCAGATAAAGAAGACTATTATATAAATATCCTCCAGATCAGTAAGATGACAGTCCATGTATACTATTTATGAAGATAAATGAAAGTTCATTAAATATTAAGAATTCTTAGGAAAGAAAAGTGTTATATCAATTGATATAATAGAAACCTTTCTGGAGAGTCATGAACTCAGGTGTGTAACTCCTCTTCTTAATGGAGTCTCATTCAATTAAGTAGATTTCTCTATAGTTGAGAGAGTAAGAAATTGATAGGAAAAAGTCAGGAAAGTCATATGAACATAGAAGTGCTATACTAGGATTTCATATAGACCCATTATACATGTCTGGAATTCAGACTTCTGTTCTTTTGGAGGAAAAGATTCAAAACTTCCTTCCTGACTAAGGTAAATGCCCCTTCCCTGGGTCCATTCCATTTAGAGCACCTTTAAAAGATATTTACCACAATATTTAGCAAATAGAGTCTTAATTATTGATTTAACTATTTTCTTCCTCTTCCTTATCTGTGTGCTGTTGAAGGCAAAACTGTTTTTCACCTTCGTTTATCAAGTTTCTAGTAAAATGCCCAGATCCAGACCATTATTTACTGAATTATTTCAATTTAGTTTATTTAATGAATATTTAAACCTTCAAAAAATCTGGCATGATTTTCCTGCTTAAAGAGAATTTTGAACTGATAACATATTGAATATTTTCTTTCTTTCTGTGAAATATATTTGCATATATATTCCCATCACTGCCAATGAATCTGAGGTAGACCAATAGCATAAATCAATACACTGGTGAATCCAGGTTCAATTCTTATTGCATACATTTGTGCTCACTTCCCCTCACTAATTTCACATGGCTAAAATAAGTTCTCCCTAACATTCTACGCAGACATAACAAGGAGTCAATCCATGTATTTTTCAGAGTTTACTCTTTAAACATTTGCTGCAATACTTAATAGGTGAAATTATTTAGGTTTTTTTTTTTTTTTTAAACATCTTTATTGGGGTATAATTGCTTTACAATGGTGTGTTAGTTTCTGCTTTATAACAAAGTGAATCAGTCATACATAAACATATGTTCCCATATGTCTTCCCTCTTGCATCTCCCTCCCTCCCGCCCTCCCTATCCCACCCCTCCAGGCTGTCACAAAGCACCGAGCCAATATCCCTGTGCCATGCGGCTGCTTCCCACTAGCTATCTACCTTACTACGTTTGTTAGTGTGTATATGCCCATGACTCTCTCTCGCCCTGTCACAGCTCACCCTTCCCCCTCCCCATAACCTCAAGTCTTAGGTTTTTTTTTAAATCTTACATGTCATAGTGTAGGTCCGAAAAGAAATAGTCAAATTAACATCCTAAGCATAATGGTCAACATACAGTCCTGTCTCTACAATTCTTGTTTAGCTTTAATTAACACTTTTGAATTATTCCCTTCCTCTAACTGTGGAAGTATTTGTCTGATTGTTATTTAAGCCCTCAAAATGTGATGCCAGTCACACTCTCCAATCTTAAATCTCCGAGCTTCCTTTCACAAATTTTTGAACTAGGTAAATTCTTTAAGTGTTTTTCCCCACACATGTCCTGAGGTACAGTCTAGATCCAAGCTAGAAAACAGAAGAAGACAGTGAAGTTTGGATTTGCCCCAGGTTCAAATCCTAGTCTAGAAAATTATTAGCTATGAACTTCTGTGTTTTAGTTTTCTCATCTATAAAATGGAGGAGATGTTATTTACCTCATGTAGCTCTATTGATATTGAGGAGAAAATATCATGTTTAAAGCATCAACATGATATCTAGCTATAGAGTACTCAGAAAATGCTAGTAATTGGTACTAATGGTGCTATCAGCATCCCTAGCATTATCCCCACACTCATGGTGTTCCCTCTGTTTGGAATTATGTGCTTTGCATCTTTAACATATCAAATTCTTTTTAGTCTTTAGAATCTAACAGCCATCTCATTTTTAAAAAATGTAAAAAAAAAAAAAAATTAAAGCACTAAACTGATTAGATCTCTCACTCTTTTGAGCCCCTACAGGAAGAGACTGTGTTGCTTTTATAAACTTCACTATATCTGCCTGATATTATAGTAATTCATATACATGCTTTACAACGTTTATCATTTATTTTTGTTTTCTATGAAGCAAGTAGAACAGAGATGTATAAATTTAAGTTCTTGCAAGTCTACTTTCTATCCACAATAACTGTAATGAAGAGAGTTTGAACTGAATTCTACCCAACTCCTTCCCCACTTTGGATCTTTGAGACAAGAAAATCAAAAGGGAAAACTCCCTACCAAGAAAAGGAAGATGTTTAGGGACAGATTAAGAAATTTTATGTATATACATCACATTCCATAGAATTTACCCTTTTGAAGTATACAGTTCTGTGGATTTGGTTATATTCACAGAGTTGCTCAGCCAGCACCACTATCTGATTTTAGAATATTTCTTTGTGTCCAAAAGAAATCCCATAACCGTTAATAGTCACTTTCCACGCCCTCTTCTCCCCAGCCTCTGGTAACCACTAAATCTATTTTCTGTCTCCATATATTTGCCTGTTCTGCACACTTAATATAAATGGAATTATACAATATGTGGCCTGTTGTCACAGGCTTATTTCATTAGTATAACGTTTTCAAGGTTTATTCATGTTGTAGCATGTATCATTTCTTTATTCTTTTTATAGCTGTGTAATATTCCATTTTATTGATACACCACATTTTGTTTATCCATTCATCAATTGACATTTTTGTTGTTTCCACTTTTGGCTATTAGGAATAATGCTACTATGAGCATTTTTAATTTCTAAAAAACCCTCACCAATATTTGTTAGTTGTCTTTTTGTTTTTAGTTATCCTAGTGAGTGTGAAGTGTTATGTCATTCTGGTTTTACTTTACATTTCCCTAATGACTAATGATGTTGATCAAATTTACATATGCTTATTGACCATTTGCATGTCATCATTCAAGAAAAGTCTATTCAAATCATTTGTTCATTTTTACACTACACTATTTTTCTTTTAATTTTGTATTTATATATTTTGAATACAAGTCTCTTATCAGATATATGATTTGCAGATATTTTCTCCCATGATATGGGTTACCTTTTTTTTTTTTTTTTTGCCGTACGCTGGCCTCTTACTGTTGTGGCCTCTCCCGTTGCAGAGCACAGATGCGCAGGCTCAGCGGCCATGGCTCACAGGCCCAGCCACTCCGTGGCATGTGGGATCTTCCCAGACTGGGGCACGAACCCATGTCCCCTGCATCAGCAGGCGGACTCTCAACCACTGCACCATCAGGGAAGCCCTGAGTTATCTTTACTTTCTTGATGGTGTTCCTTGAAGCACAATTCCTTTTTTTTTTTTTTAATTTTTATGCTTTTAATTGATGTCCAATTTGTCTACCTTTCCTTTTGTCAGTTTTGCTTTTAGTATCATTGCTTTTAGAACTCATTGCTGAACCCAAAGTCACAAGATTTACTCTTATTTTTTATCTAAGATTTTTATAGTTTTTAGATTTAGGTCTGATCCAATTTGGGTTAATTTTTATATGCAGTGTGTGAGGTAGAAGTCCAAATTTCATTCTTTTGCAGTGGATATTGAGTCCCACCATCGTTTGATGAAAAAAACTATTCTTTCTCAATTGAATTTTCCTGGCACCCTTGCCAAAAATCAATTCATCATAAAAGTGAGGGTTTATTTCTGGACTCTCAATTCTATTCTGATCTATATGTCTATTCTTATGCCAGTACTATGTTGTCTTGATTACTGTTGCTTTCTAATAAACTTTGAAAGTGAGTCTTTCAGATTTGTTCTTTTTCATGACTTTTTTGTTATTCCTGGTCCCATACACTCCCATATGAACTTTAAGATCAAATTGTGAATTTCTGGAAAAAACAAAGCCAGCTTGGACATTGATAGGAATTATGTTGAATATGGAACTTTGTTATTTTATATATATATATATATATATATATATATATGTGTGTGTGTTTATAACTGTTATGTATTTCTGAAGGATTATCATTATGAAATGATTTTCCTTGTATCTAGTAACAGTTTGTCTGAAAGTCTTTTTTTTTTTTTTTGTATAGTTATATCCACTCCAACTCTGTTTTGCATACTGTTTGCATGGTATTGGTATGTATTTTCCCATTCTTTTACTTTCAACCTATTTGTATATTTGAATCTAAAGTGTGGCTTTTGTTAAACATCATAAAATTTGATAATTTTTTAATGAATTCTGCCAAATTTTATTTTGATTGGAGTGTTTGCTCTATTTAACTTATATTAAGTACTGTTAGTATAGGATTATAGTCTGCCATTTTCTATTCTTTTTCTATATGTCTTATATCTTTCTTATTCCATTCTTCTATTACTGCTTTATTTTGCATTAAAGAATTAAATCCTAGTATTCAACATTTTCTAGCATTCTATTTTAAATTCCTTCTTGTTTCTTTTACTATTTAAATTATTTTTTATTTTACTAGTTGCCCTGGGGATTGAATTAATTTTTGTTGTGGACTGAATGTCTGTATTCTCCCCACCCCAAACAGTTTCACATGTTCAAGTCCCATTCCTCAACATGATGGTATTTGGAGGTTGTGTTGTTTGGGAGGTAATTAGATTTAGATGAAGTCATGGGGCCCTACCTTATAAGAAGAAGAGAGAACAGAACTTATTCTTTCTGTGCATGCATGAATATGAGGTCATGTAAGCACACAGTGAGGTGGTGGCCATCTACCAGCCAAGAGAAGAGACTTTAGAATGAAACCTATCTTGCCAGCCTCTTAATCTTGGACTTCTCAGCCTTCAGAACTGCAAAAAATAAATTTCTACTGTTTAAGCAACTCAATCTATGGTATTTTGTTATGGCAGCCTGATAAGAATAAGACAACATCTTAATCTAAAACAATCTCATTTGAATTAATACCAATGTAATTTCAGTAGTGTATAAAAACTTGTGTGCAATATAGCTCTGGTCCCTCCACTCTTCTTGTGCTATTATGGTCATATAAATTACATCTTTGTACATTACAAACCCATCAAAATGGTTTAATCATTATATCTCTCTGCAGTTTTTTTTTGTTGTTGTTGTTGTTGTGGTGGTGGTGGTACGCAGGCCTCTCACTGTTGTGGCCTCTCCCGTTGCGGAGCACAGGCTCTGGACGCACAGGCTCAGCGGCCATGGCTCACGGGTCCAGCCACTCTGCGGCATGGGGGATCCTCCCAGACCGGGGCACGAACCCGTGTCCCCTGCATCGGCAGGCGGACTCTCAACCACTGCGCCACCAGGGAAGCCCTGCAGTTGCTTTTTAAATCAGAGAAGCAAAGAAGTTACAAATAAAAATGAATTAACTGTCTTTTATACGTAACGCCATAGTTACCTTTTCTGATACTTTTAATTGTGTGAGTGAGTGTGTGTGTGTGTGTGTGTGTGTGTGTGTGTGTGAGAGAGAGAGAGAGAGAGAGTGAGCAGATTTGAGTTACTGTGCAGTGTAATTTCATTTCAACCTGAAAACTCCTTTTAGTATTTCTTGTAGGGCATGTCTACTAGTGACAGTTTATCTCAGCCTTTGTCTGGAAATGTCTTAATTTCCCCTTCATTTTTGAAGATAGTTTTGTGACATATAGAATTCTTATTTGGCATTCTTTTTCTTTCAACACTTGGAATATGTTATCCCACTGAATTCTTTGTCGTGTGTGGCCAGTGAAATGTATGCTCAGTTTGATTAGTAGTCAGCTAATGATTGAGCAGAGATTTCCTTAAATGCCTTTTAACTAGTAAGGCTCCATCCTTTGCTAAGGGTTTTCTGTGTATGTTGGGACACAACTTCAGTACTTTAGCAATTTGCAACTTTGCCTTACCTATAACTTCCTGATTGCACAGGACCTCAAGGTTAGCCATTGGTCAGAGATGGGGCCTTCTCAGTCCTTTCCTGTGTATGCACACACTCCTGGACATGAGAATGTCCTTCTAGATCCTTAGCAATATGTCATAGCTTTTCAAAGCCATTGTGGATAACTCATTTCACAGATTTTTCTTGTAAGTTTTGCCAAGTTTCTTGTTTGTCCAACTGGTATTGCCTCCTTAGGCAGCTGCAATGTTAAACCATTGTTGCTGGGGGTTTTTTTTGTTTTTTTTTTTTAACAAAACCCTGGGGATAGGGCTTTACTCATTGAGTGGGCTCTGAATCATATGAAATAAAGACAAGCCCTGGGAGTGGGTCTTCTCCAGAGAGCTAATATACAAGTCAAATAACAATTCTCTGAGGAACCTTCTAAGGATCTTCAAACCCATTTGGCATCCTTCAGTTACTCCTAGACTGATTTTCAAAGCTGACTTGGTTGCATGATTAATGATTTTCAAGTCTACCCTGGAGCTGCAGAGAAAAGGATGGGAAAAGGACAAATTAAAATACCACAAAACTCTCTGTTCTTCCCAAGATCATTATTTTCCTTAAGAAAATAATCCTCAGAATGTATCAATCCTTTGTGAATTACTAGGATTCAAAAAAAGTTGATACTGACCATTTTTGGCAGTGTTCTCATTCCTTTTATGGGAGAGTAGATCTTTGTATGTCCTTACTGTACCATTCCAAAAAGTAAAATGGATTTTACTAGAAAGGAAGAAAAATATACCTGAAGGGTAAAATAGGTATTAAAAATTTCAGAATAAAAAAAAATTAAACTTATACTGATAGATGATAAATATGAACACAAAAGTTATCCATAAAGTGGGTTTTTAGAGATCAATTAGTGGTTTTGCAGTGGCAGGAAAAAATTACTTTAAAACTGCATTGGACGGGAAGTTATTGACAATTGGTGCATTCTAGTAATGTTGCACACTATTTTTCTATTTTAATTATTTTTCTCAAAACTCTAAAATATACACCCCCATGTGTATATTTTCACCTATGTGACTATATATATACTGGGTCAAATACATAAATGAAAATAAAGTGATGTTTCTTCATAGAAAAAGAACACATGCCTTTTAGCTTTAATAAAACTGATCACAGAAGGTGAATTAGTACACCACAGAGGGCCATAATGGTTTTGAGATAGTAATATTGAATAATCAAGTATATCATTTTTCAGAGTGTTGTCCAATCTATAAGACTGATCCACTCTTTAAAATTTTCTTTTGAAATTTTTACCTAATAAATTTCTGGATGCCTCAGAAGAGATGAATGAATACTTTTCTAAAAGGAATGTTTGAAATTGTACTTGTGCATAAAAGCTTTTTAGTAAGTACTATCTTTAGCCACCATATACACTGGTCATCTTGTGTGACCCTGATCTCCTGCCCTGCCACTATTCAATTAACCTGTCATCCTATGTTCCAACAAAGGACACAGAGGATTACACATCATAAATGGCTCGCAAGTGAACTCAGTCAGCTGTGGTAAATACATTATGTGTGCCTTGTACAGAAGGGGAACTCATAAAGATACAATTCTACTATCCCTTTGTGTTTAGGTAAATTTCTCTCAGTAATCCAATTCAACATGCTCTCTCAACTCCCAACCGTCTCTCTTGTCAAAATAAGTGACCATAACAAAAGAATATTAGACTTTGTTATGCTATATTCCAATCACATTTATTCTTGTACTCCAGGGGAGCCTTTAAATGGCTATTAACAAGCTATACCGATTTTTTATTACAGAATGCTTGTTCTCAAATCTTTTTTTTTCGTTTTTCTTTTTTTGGTACTACTAGCAGGGATTGTACACATAACTTTCTAAATATAAACCATGTCAGTGTCCTTACTCTGCATGCATACGTTTGTCTTTTAATGCTCAGGTAATGTCCTCAGCATTTTGTTTCTTTTTAATTTGCGATTTCTTCTTCATCTTTACATATGTGAAAGGAATGGGTACAAAGGTTAAGTGTGATAGGCACATGAAAGCAGATTCTTTAACTTGCTAATTTAGGGGTACTCAAGATTATCTTCTCATTGAGGAGTCTGCTTGTGTAATATATTTTAAAAGCTGTCTTTTTGTTTTTAAGTCTAAAGAGCTACTTTCTGCTTCATTGTTTTGCTTATGTAAATATAATTAATTCATTAACTCTTGCCAGAAAGCAATGTGACTGATATTAAGTGATTTTTCTACATGGAATTTCAGAGATCATTTTTTTACTTTACAATTAAGAGGCAATTTACTGCTAATCATAGAGCCATCTGTGTGAAGCTCAGTGTCCTTCAGTCTGAAAAATGAGGAGTTTGTATCTCATACTAGAAGGAGTAATGCAACCCATCCTTCCCACAGGGAGGAAGTTTTGGAATCTCACAAATCTGGAATTTCAATCCTGAATTAATATTTATTATCTATAAGACCTTTACTGAATTATTTTACCTTTCTGGACCTCAATTTCCTCATCTGAAATACAGGGTTGATGGTATTATTTATTTTATGGGTTCCTTGTGAGGATAAGATGAGATAACGTTTTAAATTCCAAGAGCCTGGGAAAGTATATAGTGGGTAACAGATACATGGCTAAATTTTTTTTTACTATATATATATTTCCACTTCTTAAGACTCTCCTCTCTTTCTTGCTCTCCTTCTCTTGTACATTTTCTGTCTTACTATCTCACTCTGACTCACCCATTCACACACACACATGCAATGTAATACAAATAAATAGACTACATTATATTGGGACAAATACATATATCTTCTTTACCTGAAAATAAGGTATTACTTATTCCATTATCATTAGCATTTATAGAAAGCCTATTTTCAAATGAGTGTGCAAAACAAAATAAAGTGACTAATTAGTCACTTTCAGATGCTTTTTGAGAAGATATTGAATTCTTAGTGATTTTTATTTTGTTTCTTAACCCATTACATTTATTATTTTTTCACGTACTGTCAATTGGAAGATTACTAGGGAATATTAATCTATGAACTAAAAGCACCTACATTTAGTTAACTCTTAAGTAAACCATGAGGAAAACCCACTAAATCAGGACTGGGAGGGACCGATAGTGAAATAAGGGTTTTGTTTCTTTTGTTCTTGCTATCGTTATTGTTTTAACAGTATATATTTCCTGCTGACTATATAACTTTATGTTAGTTTTCATACTGTCACTTAAGAATTCTGAGCTGTCTTTGACAATAGCGCAGAAGAAAATTTATTTGAATCACTATTTTTATACCTTCATTAGACTGAAACTATCAAGGACACAGAGTAACACACAGTAGATTCTCAGTAAATATTTATTGAAATACTGGTTAAATGAATTAATGAGTTAATGAATGAATTATGGAAAAATACACCTATGACATCAAGTTCCCAATAAAGTGTTCAAAGCAGCTGTGCACCTAGAACAGAAACTTCGTATACTCTTTACTTCCATTCTTTGATTTCCAAAGATCGTTTGAGTCTCTCTTCTTAGCAAGACCTCTGTTACTCATAAGTTGCTTCATATATTAAAGATATATTGCAGTTTAATTAAAAGTTTAAAAATAATACAGGATAACACAGGATGATTTTGTTCACCTAACAGAAAAATTAATAGAATTTTATTTTTTTAAACCTACAAACTCACAGTTAAGTGCTTCTGAAACTTTAATATCCAGATAAATTACATGGAGATTCTTTAGCATGTAGATTCTGATTTAATAGGCCTTGGATGGGACCTAAAATTCTTCATTTCTAACCAGCTTCCGGATAATGTTAGTTCTGCTAATCTGGGACCACACTTTGAGTAGCAAGTAGCAACTTAGTCTCAGAAATTTTAGTTTAAATGGGGAGGAGGGTCAAGCAAGCCCAAGATTAAGCAGGGAGGAGACACAGTTTTATTTAGATAAAGGCGTACTGAACAGGGTGAGGTGAAAAATATCATTGGAATCGGGAGGACTAATGCTCTAAGTGAAGTGGACTATAATGCAGGTGTAACTGTAGCTCTAGAAAACTGGTTATGAGCTGGGGACTCAGAAAAACCAGGAAGCAAGGAAATTTATTGTACTAGGCAGAGAGAGGATGAGCAATTGGTCCTGGAAAATATAGTTCCCATGAGAATCGACCAAATGAAACAATATTGTTATGAATTATTACTCTTTATTATTTGTTTTAATCTGGAGACATCCAAGTCTACATGGATTCATCTCCAACATCAATGTGTGTGTGTGTGTTTTAATTTTCAGTTTTAAAAAAACATGTTCGGGCTTCCCTGGTGGCGCAGTGGTTGAGAGTCTGCCTGCCGATGCAGGGGACGTGGGTTCGTGCCCCGGTCCGGGAAGATCCCACATACCGCAGAGCGGCTGGGCCCGTGAGCCATGGCCGCTGAGCCTGCGTGTCTGGAGCCTGTGCTCTGCAACAGGAGAGGCCATGACAGTGAGAGGCCCGCGTACCACAAAAAAAAAAAAAAAAACATGTTCAATAATGAACAGTTTTATCTCCCCAATGTCAGAATCTATCTTCAAATATTCCTAAATAGTGGCTGTGTTCATTTATTCATCCCTTGAATATTTAATGAAAACCACCACTCATTCCTAAATGTTTTTGTAAACAAAGAATGTTGCCTGCCATTCAAATTCTGTAAGGATTTAGTCATTAATCACTACAGTGACTGACCTATAAGTACTCTCAAAAGGAATTTGGGATGAAGCATTCTATGTTTTGGTTATATGGGCCCCTAGAAAGTGGAAATGCATATCTAAGGAAGAATTTCAATGACCCCAGATTCTTGCATCTTCCCTTACATAGATAAGCACTAAAAATCATTAACTGAGATTTCTGATCCATGTAACTAGCAGCAAACTTTTACCAAGATATATGCTTGACTACATGTATTTTCCAACCAAAAGAATCACATATATATTGGCTCCTGCCCCTTCAATATAGTTCCTGAGAGCAATCTGAGAGGTTGTCTCCCTGGCTATAGTCCTCAGTAAGACACTGAATAAATTCAACTCACAGCTCTTACATTGTGCTTTTTTCCAGTCAACAATCTGATATTTTTAAACTAGACTGTAAGCATCCCTTTGCCAATAATTAGAATTTTTGCTTATTTTTTGTTTCATTTATGTATAGTTTAACACTTGGAATAGAGTTTAAAAATCCATTCTTTATAAAATGTTCTGCAATTCAAATCAACAATGATTCAAGTATAACTCTTTCATCCTTTATTCAAAATTAATGATTTTATGTTTTTGATCTTTATATGTGCTTCAGAACATATTAAAGTATCAGGAAAATTGCCCTTTTTTTTGCTCTTATCCCTTAGGAAATCCTAGAGTTAAAAAAGTAATCATCTGCAGTCATCAAAACCACTTCACTTATTGAAGGCCTTGTTAATTTTATACCTGGTTGTTAGGATGATGTGTCTTGATTACCTGGAGTAAATAAAGTTATTATTATTTTTTTACCACTGTGCAGATTGTCTTAAAATACAAAGCTGTGACCATTCTTTTCATATTTTTTTGTATGAAAATGTCTTTCTAATAATATTAAATACAACAATAACTTGTACTGAATATGAAAAGCTTTGGCTCAAAATTATTGGTTAATATATGTTTCTTTACAGAATTTTACATTTGTAATTATCTTTACCTGTCATTTTTGGCAATTCAAAAATCTCTAAAAAGACTAAGGTAAAACAACTACAACAAATCAAAGATGTAAGAAATTGTTGAGACTGAAAAACACAATCTGTGTGCTAATAATCTCAAGGGAAGAATAGTTAGACACCTCAGGTTTAAACAATAAATTTGTTATGGAAGATTTTTGGTGGAAGTACATGTTACCAAAATGTACTGTTTAGGGAGTTCCCAGCACAGCTTACCAACTATTTTCCCAGTAGGAGATTTTACTGCTTTTAAAATGAGAAGATAAAATAGCACTTTGCAGTATATATATTTTTAAATGAAATAAATAAGCAGAATCTAGTTTGTGTACAATAAGGAAGTAATGCAATGATGCCAGAAAATTCACATTTAGGTTTTAAATTCTTCCCTTTTTTTTCTTTGCATTTGCTGATTCCTGCTGGATATAGTAGGTGTGTTTATTACAGGTGGAGTAAAATTAAGATACACTGAATATAGTAAAATAGGTATATCATGCCAGAATACTTAACTCCTAAGCCAAGTAAATATGTACTCCAAGGTAAAATTGAATATCTGCATCAGAAAGTTTCTTTTATTCTTCTTGGGCAAATATCCTTTCCAAATATTTTTAGTTTAATAGTCTTTAACACATAACTTTAAAAGATGGATTTTAGTTTTCATCAAACTAACCTTGACACATTTGATGTGTACTAGGTAATCAAAGACTTGCAAAAACAAAGTCAATATGTATATTTTAAAATCAGTAAATTGCAAGCAACTTCCGTTATCACTTATATTTTTCATGCTTGTTTCTTCTAGCATTTTATTTTGTTACTTCTTTTCACTTGGAGAATAAGAGAAAGCCAAGCAATATATCAAGAATTAATACTCATAGAATAAGAGGCAGTAGAGAACCAAAAGATGCAGTTTCAAGAAAGTGGAGGTGCCAGTCAATAAGGTCATAAGCCATAGACTGGGGTATGGAGATTGCTGCAAATACTGTCAGTAGAGTTGTAGGGACTGAAGTTAAACTGCATAGGTTGGGAAGAAATGTGTGGCTTGGAAGCAGAAAAAGCAAGTCTAAAAATCTGTACTTAGAATATCAGAAATATGATAGATACTCAAGAACAGTTTGCCAGAGTTTGACATGTAATGTATATAAATGTATATAAAATGAGATATATGTATATATGTATATAAAATATAAAATGAGAGCTTGAGGAGGAAGAAAAGTTGCTTCTAGATTGTTTTAGGAGAGGAGAGACTTAAAGTTTTCTGATGAGCTGCCAACAGAGAGGGCAACAAGAAAAATAGAAGGGAGAGAATAATTAATGGTTTAAAATACCATTGAGAACAATTTGAACAAAGAGAAAAGATAGAGAAAGTTGGAGACAAAAGCTGGAGAGAATATGAAGCATTTGCACTATGTGTTCATTTGTTTGTGTCTCTTAATGTGGGAGATTGATTGCAAAAATGGCTCCAATTCTCCACCCCTCCCTGTACCCACAGGCTTTAAGTATGATTTTACAGCACTTTCCATCAAGAAGGGAGTCTACTTCCCCATCCTTTGAATACTGTTCTTATAACTTCTTTAATTAATAGAATGAAGCTGTTGTGAAAGTGAGTCAGTTCTAACCTTTGTTCTCAAAAGGCCCTGCATATTTCCTCCTTCTCTCTCCTTTGCCTTCACCATGAGGACATGCCCAGAATAGCCTTCTCTTGAATGTCTGCTTAGACTGTTAAAACCAGCCCAGGCTAGTCTACTGGAAGATGAGAGATGACATGAGGCAGAGACAAGTTGTCCTACCTAAGGTCATTTTAGAGCAGCTGTTCCCTAGGTCACTTGCCAGGTAACCACAAACACATGGGAGGTACCAGCTAAGATGCGCTAACCCTGGCTCAGATCAGCATTCACCCTGTTGATCTATAGAGTAATGAACTAAAATAAATGTTTATTGTAGTATACCACCAAGGGCTTTGAGGTTGGTTGTTACACAGCATTACTGTTGCTGTAGATAACTGATACATCCGCTCAAAACTATTATATCTTTGAAACAGAAACAGTATATTGTTTACAGTTATAGCTCCCAGATCTATCATAGGCTCTGAGATAATCAATGGATCTTAAAAAGTATGTTTTTTATGAATGGATAGATGGTGGCTGGATGAATGACTTGATGAATGAAGGAGATATTTAAAAAAAAAAGAAATTTTCTGCTGTATATTAAGCAAAGACAAAGTCTGATTTTTACAATGCTTTATATGTTAGGATTAGGAGTTAAGATACTACCTGTATGATCAAAGGGGAATGTTTTCATTTCCATTTTTTTTATACAGTATAAGTTGATGAAAACATTGATGCTATTTTAAGATACTTATAGCAGTTTACAAAGAGCTTTCACATTTTATTCAACTTTGATTTCACAGTACATTGGTGTATCAAATAAGTATTTGAATGAATATTTTATAGATGTGGAAAAAAATAGTTTAGGGAGATTAATCACCTAGAGCCAAGTATTCTAATATCATTTAGTCTAATATTCCCACTATATGACAAACAGTGATTATTTTAGGAAAAGTAACTTGGTGAAATGAGAGACATATGAGGATTTTAATGTGAGACATTGATTAATATTAAAAAAGTAATATGCTAAAGCAACATTCTCCCATAGGAGTAATGTACAGGAAAAAGAGTGAGTACATGGTAGATAATAATCTGTAAATTGTCTTCTTTATTAACTTAAATACATTTGATGCAAATATCATTCTATTCCTGGCCTTGCATACTATAAATGACTAAGAACAAAGAAACACCTTGCAGTCAAATCTAGTATTTCCAACATGAGGAATAGATAATTAATGAATGTTTGTTATTTAAAAATAAAACTCCTAGAAACATTTTTAGGCATTGATATTTTATATTCCTTTTCCTAAAATTTCGTAATGTTATTAAGATCTTACTGATTTGATTTTTTTTTCTATTTTTTTGTTTTCTTTCTTTAAAAATAAATACAGTAAACAAAAGAGAAAAAGTTGATATATGTTAAGTGATATAATAAAAAGACTCGAAGGCATGAACATGACTATGCCTAAAAAATGGTAAAATATTTTAAAAACTGTCTCACAGCAGTGGTTTATTGTAACTTGTTACATGTATTTGATTTCATGTAAAGACCTACAAAGAAACTGACAAGTCACTTTTGCTCACTATGTCACCTCCATTTTCTATGCCTACCTTATTTTTTGCCACTTATATTCCAAAGGAGCAATGAAAGCTTACTCTTATCTTACATACATTTTCATGAACCCAAACTGCAAAACCCTCCAGAGGCTCCTGATAGAGAGCAATCAAAAGAATAGTCTCAGATGGGAGAACAATGGTTGGTAAATATTCAGGATACATACCTCCAACTTGCACTTCTAAAATTTTCTTCAGATACCGTATCACCCAGATCCCAAGGGGCTTTATCTCTCAGCAACTGCCTCAAAGCTGTGGTCCAAGTGGTTAATGGAACTTTTATATATATATATATTTTATATATATATTTATAAAATCCATAATATATATGGAGCTTTACTACATTTGGGGGGAGAAAGAACTTAACTACATTTGGGGTGAGACCACGGATAGGAAACACGAAGAGAAACTTCTAAATTAAAGTTTATTTTATTATCTTCATTAAATATCCTCAACCCCAAGATTACTGATCCAACTTCATAGGTAATTACCTGTAATAAGTGCTATTACATTTGCCCACATTAAAGGCTAGATTACAGAAAATAAATCACATATTTTGTTTAATTTTTAAAGGGCACATTTAAACTTAAAATTATTGTTTTGCCATTTTCCTAAAATTACTATTCCTAAGTAATCATTTAATTCAATCAAACTCCCTGGGTAGAAATAATGGACATGACAAGTCAGGCAAACACTGAGGTTGAGGGCACAGTCCCCCAGACTGCCAAGTCTGCCCAGGACCCCACTGTAAGGAGTTAGGGCCCAAATACAAAGTTAGAGGGAAGGGCCCACACAAGGCCATCCTCAGGTTTGATAATTCACTAGAAAGACAGAACTAACTGAAAGCTATTATAGCTGCTGATTATAGGAAAAGGCTACAGCAAATCAGCCAAGGAAAAGATGCATAGGGCAGAGTCGGAGAACATTCCAAATGTGAACCTTCTATTGTCCTCAGGATGCTTTATTCTCTCACAGTTGATGTTTGACCATCTGCACAGAATACTGCCAATTTGAAAAGCTCATGAGAGCTTTGAGTCCAGAGGTTTTATTAAGGTTGTTAGTTGCACATGCGGTTGCTTGTTCTTTTTATATGCTCAGCATCCACCTTAAGACCATTGGGTATGGTTGGCCTCAACCGGAGTCATCTTGTTAGCATAAAATATCAGGTATGGTCATAGAGGCCCACATGAATAACAAAGACACTCCTATTATTATGGAAATTTCAAGGGTCTAGAGATTATCTTCCAGGAGCCAAGGATGAAGGTCATGCCTCTCTTTGGGTGAGGCCAAATTTCTCAGTACACAGAATGTAAGATGAGAGGGCTTAAGGAAACATCCATCTAAAAAAAAATAGAAGTGTTCCACACCCTAACACTAGCACAAGCCTACCAGTGATACTAGTTATTCATTACATACACACACGAAACAATTACATTGCTAGTTCTTGGCATTATAACCTTGTATCATAGTAATACTTTAACAATAAAATAATCATAGGAATTATATACAGAGTAATAGAAAAGCTATTTAAAGTTATGAAAGTGACCCCTAATAAGATAAAAAAGAGACATATCCCTTTCATATCATAAGAGGGAAAGAGATACAAACCATACAGCAAAAACAAAAATCTAAATAAATACATATGTACTTAAAGACACTTATCTAGGAGGATGCTTAAACAAATGTTAGTGGGAGTTCTTTTTCTGAGTGGTAGACTTTTAGTGGATTTTTGCTTTTTCATAATTGTTTCTTGTCCTTCCTGAATTTTCTACAAGCATGAATATTTTTGTAAACAAATTAAATGCATAGATTGTAGTTAGTAGATGATATATATACAGGCCTTCTATGCATATGACTTGTGTATTTGTTTGCAAGAAACTGCAGCCCTCATCCTTTTCTTCCAAGAATTTTCTGTTTCTGCATCATGTGGGAGATTCAAATCTTCTCAGTTAATTTAGGAATAGTAAGTGTTCGACTGCAATCTTAGTCTCTATGATTAATCAAGGATGTCTTGTCTTCTTCCTCATTTACTATGTCATCCCATAGTCCTTTACAGACAGCCTAAAATACCTTGTACTTGATACGTTCAAGGGACACAACAGTAAATAAGATATGCTCCCAATCCTCAAGAACTTCAAAGACTAACAGGACAGTTTTCAGAGGGTATCATATCTCCTTCACAGAAGGTAGTACTAAGTGAGTTCGTGGCCAGGGTCCTGAGCTTCTGAACTCTAAGTCTGAATGTACAGAGCCTCTGATTCCTAAGTGTAGTAGGTAAGTTGAACCTTAAATCTCTCTTTGCCCTGCTTATGGTAGGTAATTTGTAGATTTGACATCAGCCTGGTTTAGGGTTCTGATGCCTGGGTGATTTCGTTCCACAAACATCTGCATCAGATGATTGGGGAAAGTGAGAACAGAAATACTTAGACGGCTAGAAATAAATTTAGTTTGTGTTTGTCTGAAAGCATCTTTATTACAACTATTTTTGAAGGCTATATTTGCTGTGTATTATAAGTTAGCAGTAAGTATCTTTTGGCCCATAATTTATTCAGTTGTCTTCAGACTTCCATATTCTCTTGTAAAGTCAGCTGTAAGTCTATTTCTATGCCTTTGCAGATAGTGTATCTTTTTTTTTTCCTTTTGGTTACTTTAAAATTTTATTTTCATCTTTGATATTTTGTAGTTTCACAATGATATGCTTAGATAGTTGTCCAGATATGTCCCTTGGGGTTCACTGACCTTACCTTTGAATCTGTGAGTTGATTTGTTTCTTCAGTTTTAGGAAATACTTAGCCTTATCTTTTTAATATTGTTTATGCTCATCTTATCTCCCCACTTTGTCTGGGCCTCTTATTTTGTGTTAGCTTTTTAAATTTTGTCCTAAAGTTTTTCTTATATTCTTTTCCTTTCATATTTCCTCCATGTTTCAATTTCTGCATTTCTATTAAACTATATTTTAGTTCACTAATCCTGTATTCTTTTATGTCTAATCTGTATTAAAACTTACCCAAACTGTTCTGAAATTCATAGTTTTTTCAGTTCTAGATTGTTTATTTCTGTGAATTTTAATTCTTTGTTACTTTCATCCATTTTATCTATATATTTTTCTATTTTGTGAACATACTAAACTTTTTAGAGTCCTTCTATCCTAACTTAAATAGGTGGCTCACCTGTGGGTGTGCTTTTAGTCTATTTTTTCCTCATGTGACATGCCTGGAACTTTTTATTAAATGATAACTTTATTAACAAAGAACTGTATTGGCTTCGGATAATATTCTTTTACCCAAATGACAGATCTTCTGTTCTATCTCTGTCTATCTGTGTCTTTCACATACACTCTGCTAGATTTATCTTTCTGAAATGTCATCTTTGTTAGATTGTTTCTCCACTTACAAAACTTGATTGCTCCCTCTTGCCTGCAGAATAAAGTTCAAATGCCCTAGGTTTCAAATCAGTTAAGACATTTTCAGAATAAAACATTAAATAAATCTGATTTT
Source organism: Pseudorca crassidens (assembly GCF_039906515.1). Classification (NCBI taxonomy): domain Eukaryota; kingdom Metazoa; phylum Chordata; class Mammalia; order Artiodactyla; family Delphinidae; genus Pseudorca; species Pseudorca crassidens. The sequence goes on from NC_090297.1 coordinate 92,811,336, forward strand.
TCTGTCTTAAAATGTGAGGTGTGTATTATTTCGCATAACCAAAAGTCATGTGCTGTTTGTCCCAGGGGTAGCTGACTCCAGGAATTGAACAGTATTATCAAACATACATGTTCATGGACTTCACTAGTGGCGCAGTGGTTGAGAGTCCGTCTGCCGATGCAGGGGACGCAGGTTCATGCCCCAGTCCGGGAAGATCCCACGTGCCGCGGAGCGGCTGGGCCCGTGAGCCATGGCCGCTGAGACAGCGCGTCCAGAGCCTGTGTTCCGCAACGGAAGAGGCCACAACAGTGAGAGGCCCACGTACCAAAAAAAACCCCAAAAAACCCATACATGTTCAATCCATCTACCAAAAGGGTCATTCAAAGTCTGTTGACTTTTTTCATGGCTAGTCCCTCATTGTTATGCATATACATTCCACAATCCAGGAGCAGGTACTAACATGTCTAGTGGGGGAAGTTGATTATTTCTTCTTCTTATCTTTCTTTTATGAGCAAGGAAACATTTCCCAGCAAGCCCACAGAGGCAAAGTGCTAGAGCCCATGGAAGTCAAAATGGGAGTCTGAATGAGATTACCATAATTAAATTAGACTAATTAGAATATAATCATAAATCACATGGGAGTGGGATAGACTCAATCCCTTAAAATGCAGATTCTGCTAATATGGAAAAAGTGGGTAACGGCTTTAGCACATGAACACAACAGTCTTTTTCAAAGCCAGTTAATAACATCATCTGCAGTGTAGTCTCAAGCAACCATCAACTATCACTTTATCATCATGTCCTCTTCTTCTTCCTCCTCCTATTCACCCTCCTCCTTCTCCTCTTTCTTCTTCTTCTTCTCTTCTGAGAGTGCCTTGCATCTGTTAGAGGAATTGGGGAGGCGGGGGGGGTCCATGTCTCTAAGGAGGTTTTGGTTTCTCAGAGAGGGGATATGGAGGAGGGGACAGTATGTACATTAGAAAGCATTTAATGCAACCTATAATATAAATGATCTTATAATATGAGTTATAGAAAATAAAGCCTGATGCTCTATCTATTCTGGTAAACATATATAGTGAATGTGTCTATTTAAAGGGAGTTAATAGGAAGATAGGTTTTGGTATATTAAATTGTGCTATATGAATAAGTGGTTGGAATTCAAACATTTCTAATATTAAGGCATATTTGCACTATAAATACATAGAACTGTAGATATTTCCTAGGAAAATTATTCTTATATTTTACTGAAAAATTAACCATATTTCTGATTCTTCATATATACCAAATTATTTTGTTCAAAAATTATAATATATAATGGCCTTAATGTAAAGAAACACATTGTATACATATGGTAGTCCCAGATGCATATATATTAAATATTAAAACAATGCATAGATAATACACATTTAAGGGAAAAGTCACATTTAAAAAAAGAAAACACCATAGAGAATGTTTAACATAGACTGAATCTGAAAACCTTCTTTCTAATCTAGGCACTCCTTATAACAAATAGGTTTGGGGGATTATCTTATAGACTCTTCAGTTTCCTGTAAAATGAGAAGTGTTTTAAAATTTCTATCCATTTCTGATAGTCTAAAATCAATAAAAAAGGAAACCAAATATACAGATGAAGAAATTGAGATACAAAGTGGTTCCCCTTTAAAAAAAATACTTTTGGCTGTTTTCCTTCCACCAGTTTCATGGTAAAATATTCACATTTATTTAACTTAGTGTCAGATACTTTTACTGTAGTCAAAGTCAGTTGCTTAATAAGGTTGCCTTTAATCTCTCTAAAGCTGATTTAGCTTTTTTTTCTTTTTAAAATATATCCTATCTGACAACTTTTATCTCTTATTTTAATGCACATACAGTCAGTAGGCCAGAGATCAGTGCCTTCTTCCTGGCCATTTTTCAGTCCTTATCACCTGTGAGTATCTTTCTGTCTCTTTCTTATCATGCAGTTGCATAGTCTTTAGTGGTTTCAATTCTCTCTTCTTCTCAGAGCAATACTGACTCTAGCATATCAGTGTGACAAGTTACACATTTCTAATGGAGCCATATTCTTTTGGTGTTGACCAATAGCATGAGAAAGTTAATTCATTTAAGATTGATTCAATGAATCAAATACTTTTCAAATTATGATGTTTATTTCAACAATAAAGAATGTTAAGTCACCAAAACACATACAATTTTACCAATGTAAAATTGTTTAAAAAAAGACTTTGGTTTTTATTAAGACCGATGATGGTGTATGATTTGAGGATCTCCTTTTCACTCACTGGGTATAAGCTAGCCTGGCACAGTACTTGAATAATTCATGAGAGAAGAATAAAAGATTTATCAACAAAAACAGGGTCAAGTTCCCAATGCAGAGCTTTAAAATATAAGTATATACTAGAACAGAACAGCATCAGAGAAGAAATTATATATTTGAATGCATCCAGTGCAGATCTTTGTTAATAACTTAATACAGGAAATTCCCATGCCATCACAAAGCCTAGAATATTTCAGAATCACTGATTTTTAAATATTAATCTTGGGGAAAATCCTCTCATGCCTCTGAAATTATTTTCCACTATATCAGTTTTTAAGAACCACTCAAGTATCCTTAACATAGTAAGAGAAGGGTTTTCTCCCAACACAGACACTCTTACAGCCTCGTGTAGCGTGGCATTTCTAAAGGGAATATCACATAAACTTCTTGTCATCTAATACATGTGATGTTATGTTTGATTCATGTATATGTGTGGCTGTAATATATTTATGCTACATATTCTTATATTTGATGAAGCTATAGGTGAATGATGAGGCAAGACCTTGTGGGTGTGATTACATGGCAGGCGTACATTTATCAGGAGTGGAGGAAGAACTGTCAGCTAATGCCCCTGCAAACAGCAATCATAACGACCCTGACAGGTTGCTGCCAAGCAGGCAGGGGCATTCCAGAGGTAGCACAACTGCCAAAAGCAAGACAAATGCGTTTAGAATTGGTAATAAATCATATCAGCTGTCACAAACTTCTCCTTAGTGTATTGACTATAATTAAAATAAACTAGTTAGAATTATAATGATGATACACGTAAATGTTGAGCTCACAGATGAGAGGGAAATGGCACTGTGAATTCTAGGGTGATGTTTAACAGTGATAAGGATGAACTGAATTTGGAAACCTCACCTGTTAAGCATGCAGAGAAATGATTATAGATTTTTTTTTTAACACAAATATTCTGACCATATCAATTTCCTACTTAAAGGCTTTTTTTTTTTTCTTTAAAATTCCCTCTCTTAGGAACTCTCCCTTCCAGGAGGCTATGATAAAATGTTAATTAGTTGGTCACTTTTAATCACATTACCCTATAGTGTCACAATACAGATTATTTTAAAATTATTATTAATTTTATTAATGATACTCAACACACATTTACAAGGCATATACCTGATAATACATTTTAAAAAGGATTATATTTGTTCTTAAAAATCACATGATTTTTATCACCATAATTTTCCTCACACATTTGACAGTTTATTGTTTACAAATGGTAATGATGAAAGGCAACCCCTGCGCCTGAGATTTGCTAAAGTCCCTGAAACAATTTGCTCTTAGTCTTAGCTATAGTATTAGTGTCCTAACAAAAGTGCACGATTCTCTTGGTAGATACTGTGGAGTTTACTAAATGTGAATCTATATTACTGAGAACAGGATATCATCATTAATATTTATTTAGACTCAGATTTCAATGGATACCAAAATAAATAGCAATACAATATCACTATATATGACTAATTATTTAAAAAATGGATATTTCCTCCTTGGGAATTTCTTTCATTAACTTGCAACTTATTCGGAATGCCATATACAGAAATATTAAATTTAAAAGAATTTCCACAACCTACCTTACAGAGAACTTTTTTTAAAAAGGGATACTGGATTGAGAGACAGTGAATCAAGTTCTTATTGTAAATAATATCTCATGGGCTATACATAAAAATGTTGAGAATTTTATTCTTAGAATTTTAATATATTGTTGGTACACTGTCAGCAATGGAAGAATAGCAATTTTAAAGTTGCTTAACTTGTAGTCAGAAGTGATTTCTTAATTTAGTAGGATTGGTAACAGTTATGAAAAATTCATAACTTCAACTGAGCAGTGAACTTTTTTTATTATACCCAAGTGTATATATCAGCATTGAATTAAACTGTGATGTTGCACGGGCACCTATAAATTGCTGAGCTTTTACTCTCTATTTTTTAAAAATAAATCTGATAATAATAATAGCTAATACTCATTGGACAAATATTAAGTGCTAAGGACTGTGTATGAGTTTTATTTATATATATTCTTTTTATCCCTTATAGTAACCCTGTTTATAACATAGATATTACCCCGATACACTTTGAGTGGTGTGTCTTGCCCAAAATAACAGAGTAGCAGTGGCTGAGGCAGCATGTAGCTCTATGACAGAACAGGCTCTGAAAACAGTCTTTGGTCATAAAAATAAAAGCAAGAATTATAATAGATTAAGGTTTATAGGATGGTATAGTCTATTATACAATTAATCCCCAAATGTAATCAAGAACAAAGCTACAGTCCTTGAATGATGAAAGCTAGGATTCACAGATGGTTTGAGGTGAAAATAGTCTTTATTAAATACATCAGCAATTGACCTAAGGGCTTCCTTCTAATTAAACACCTGCTCACCTTACTACTGTTACATACAAGAGTCTGTGAGGATAAAAACTGTAACAACAGTAGACTTCCTTGAAGTACTTTACTTAAAAAAATAAATTCTTGGAAATGTTTAAGTGAATATAAATTTGTAAAGGGCCTCATTCAATTAAGCATGCATATATTAATATTTTTAATGCATAATGCACAGAACTGGTCTATTACAGTAAAACGATAGGTAAATAAAATCTTTGTCTCACATTACCCTCAATGAAGTGGGAGAGACAAATAAGGAAGTGCAAGATGATTTGATAAACATTGAGATAAGAAGATTTGGCTAGGGAACCGCTGAAGCAAAAAATGTGGCCCAAATTTGGATCTGCCTGTTTCAGTCAGGTTTGAGCAGAGAAGCATAACCACTAGGAGATGATATAAAGCCACAAAGTAAGATGGTCTGGAAGGAAAAATGAATAGGAAATGGGGAAAGCAAGGAAAAACTAGAATCTGCAAGGGTGAGCTGAAATCGACTACAGTGGACAATACGTCAGTATGTCAGTGTCTGGTCACCTCCACACTCAAAACACTGATGATAGAGGTGATTTGTATGAAAGACTGATGCCATTTGAGCCTGAATTGCATATGCACCTGACCAAGGTGTCAGTGAGGTTGAAGAAAGAAGACTGGCAAAGCTGGAAAACCTTCAGTCCTGGCTGCTGCCCTGCACCAACAAAGTGAGCCAGCAAAAAAGCAACATGTGTGTGATGTATGGTGTAGGACCCTGGGCCCTGCACCAACTATCTTCTGTGTAAAAAGGAATGTCCACCTTTTTCTTTTCTGCTTTCTTTTTCTCATACAAAAAAAAAAAAAAAAAGTCTCTGTGGCTCACCAAAATTGGAAATAAAGTAGAAGGGAATTCTAGGAAAGGTGGTTCCAGCTTAGCTAATTGGATACCATAAAAATTCATCCCACTGCCTGAATATTCAAGAGATGTTAGATATCAGAGATGGGAAACCTGAATGAGTAAAGAAGGCATTCACAAGTTGAAAAGAGCTCAATAGTATTTGAGAAATGTTTACTATTGTAGTAGAAATGTGTCAGATACTTATATAGCTTTACAAAATACTTCTAATTTTTCTGACTTCTAAAAATTTTACTTTTATTTTATGCAGTATAGTTTCATAAAATGTGAAACAGTACAAAATTTCCTATCCTAGAAACGTTTAGTTTACAAATATCGAATGGGATGTATGCTTCGATTTTCATGTGTAAATGGATGGTTGAATACTTAAGATGAGGATGGTAAGATGTCAGACATATAGTAGTGGGCACTCAATATTTTTGAATTAAAACGCAAATACCATTAAAATGAATGCTTACATTTATGATGTAATTGAAAATAAACTCTTTAAAAACAAACTTTGAAAGCTAACCATGTCAAAATGAGTTTTATAATGAAAAATATAAGAAAAAGGCATTGCTTTTGTGGATATGTATTATTTTTACATATGCAAGTCAGAAAATTGCACATTTACAAATACTATCCTAGTAATAAAAATACAAATAAGAGTAAATTATTCACTACTAAAATGAGATAAAAAGAAGTATAACTAATATGCTAAGAAAGAAGAGAAAATGAAATAATAAAAATGCTCAATTAAAACCACAAAAGGCAGAAGAAGAGTGGAAGACAAAAATAAGAGCAAAGAATAAGGGTAACAAATAGAAAATAGTAAACAATATGACAGGTACTAATCCAGCTACAACAATAAACACTTTGAATGTTAATGGTCTAAATGCACCAATTAAAAGACAGAGATTGAGAGAGTGGATCAAGAAACAAGAACTAACTATATGTTGTCCTCAAGAAACCCACTTTAAATATAAAGATACACATAAATTAAAAGTTAGAGAAAGATACCATGCTGAAACTAACCAAAGAAAGCAGGAATAGCTATATTAATTTCAGACAGAGCACACTACAGACCAAAGAATGTTATCAGAGATAAAGAGGGATGAGAATTTGACAAAATTTACATAAGAAGAAATAGACAATTTTATTAGACCTATATCTATTAAAGAAATTGAATCAATAATTAATAATCTACCAAAACAGAAAACACCAGGCCTAGATTGGTTCACTGGTGAAGTCTACCAAACATTTAAGGAAGATTGTACCAATTTTCTACAATCTCTTGCTGAAGACAGAAGCATAGGGAATACTTCCTAACTCATTCTGTGAGACCAGTAACTAATACCAAAACCAGATAAAAACATTACAAGAAAAGAAAAATACAGACCAATATCTTTCATGAACATAGATGAAAAAATTCTCAACAAAATAGAAATCAAATCCAACAATGTGTAAAAAGAATTATATATACCATGGCAAAGTGGGATTTATTCCAAGTATGGCTAGTTCAACATTTGAAAATCAATTAATATAATTCATCACATCAACAGATCAAAAAATTTAAAAAAGAAAAATTACATGATGCAGAAAATCATTGGACAAAATTCAAGACCAATTCATGATAAAAACTCCCACTACATTATGAATTGAGGGGAACTTCTTCAACTTGATAAAGAATGTCAACAAAAAATTTATAGCTAACCTCATAATTAGTAGTGATAAACTAAAAGTTTTCTCACTAAGATAAGAATGTCCCCTCTTACCCCTCCTTTTCAACATTGTACTGGAAGCCCTAGCTAATGCATTAAGACAAGAAAAGACGATTAAAAGTATACAGATTAGGAAGGAAAGAATAAAACACACTTTGTTCACAGATGACATGCTGGACTAAGCAGAAAATTCAAAAGAATCGACCAAAAAAACACCTGGAACAAATACGTGATTATAGCAAGTTTGCAGGTTTCAAGTTTAATACACGAAGGTCCTTTGATTTCCTATCTACCAGTGAACTAAAAGAATTTGAAATTGAAACCACAATACCATTTACATTAGCAACCCCAAAATGAAATACTTAGATATAAATCTAAAAAAATGTATGTACAAGATCTGTATGAGAAAAACTACAAAACACAGATGAAAGAAATCAAAGATCCAAATACATATAGAGATATTCCATAATAGTTTGTGGATGAGAAGACTCAGTACTGTCAATGTCATTACTTTCTAACCTTGATCTACGGATTCTTGGAATCCCAATCAAAATTCAGCAACTTATTTATTTATTTATTTATTTTTGCGGTACGCGGGCCTCTCACTGTTGTGGACTCTCCCGTTGCGGAGCACAGGCTCCGGACGCGCAGGCTCAGCGGCCATGGCTCACGGGCTCAGCCGCTCTGCGGCATGTGGGATCTTCCCGGACCGGGGCACGAACCCGTGTCCCCTGCATCGGCAGGCGGACTCTCAACCACTGCACCACCAGGGAAGCCCCAGCAACTTATTTTCTATATATACACAAGCTGATCCTTAACTTACATGGAGAGGCAAAAGAGCCAAAATAACCAGCATAATATTGAAGGAGTACAAAGTTGGAGGACTGACACTACATGATTTCAAGACATACTATAAAGCTCTAGTAATTAAGACAGTTTCATATTGGTGAAATAGACAAATCACTGAACCAGAATAGAGAGTTCGGAAATAGAATCACCTAAATATAGACAACTGATCTTGACAAAGGAGCAAAGACAATACAATGAAACAAAGATAATCTTTTTAACAAATGGTGCTGAAACAACTGGACATATATACGCAAAAAAATTAATCTAAACACAGACCTTATATCCTTCACAAAAATTAATTCAAAGTGAGTAACAGACCTAACCTAAATGTAAAACCAAAACTATAAAACTCCCAGAAGTTAACACAGGAGAAAATCTAGACAACCTTGAGTTTGTTGATGACTTTAGATAAAAGGCACAATCCATGAAAGAAAGAATTGATAAGCTGGACTTCATTAAAATTATAAACTTCTGCTCCACGAAAGACAGTGTCAAAAGAATGAAAAGAAAAACCCCAAATTTGGAGAAAATATTTGCAAAAGACCTATAAAGGATATTTATCCAAAATAACTATCCTATAATAAAGAGCTCTTAAAACTCAGCAATAAGAAAACAATCAACTTGGTTTAAAAATGGGCCACAGACCTTAACACTTTACCAAAGACAATATACAGCTGATGAATACATATATGAAAAAAGATGTTCCACATTATATGTCATCAGGGAAATACAAATTAAAACAACGAGATACCACCACACACCTATTAGAGAATGGCCAAAATCCAAGAAACCGATGACACCAAATGCTGGTGAGGATGTGCAGCAACAGGAACTCTCATACAGTGCTAGTGGGGCTACAATATGGTACAGCAGCTTTGGCAGACCATTTGGCAGTTTCTTACAAAACAAAATGTACTCTTACTATTCAGTCCAGCAATTACACTCCTTGGTATTTACCCCCCAAAAGTTCCAAATTTATATCTACACAAAAGCACACAAATGTTTATAGCAGCTTTATTCATAATTGCCCAAACCTGGAAGCAACCAAGATGTTCTTCAGGAGGTGAATAGATACATAAGCTGTGGTGCATCCAAGGAATGGAATGTTTTTCAGAGCTATCAAGCCATGAAAAGACACAGAGGGACCCTAGGTGGATATTACTAAGTGAAATAAGCCAATCTGGAAAGTCTATACAGTATATGATTCCACCTATACGACAGTCTGGAAAAGGCAAAACTGTGGACACAGTAAAGAAATCAGTGATTACTAGGTGTTAAGGGAGAGGGAGGGATGAATAGGCAGAGCACAGAGAATTTTTAGGACAGTGAAACTGTTCTATATGATGCTATAATGGTGGATACAGGCCATTATACATTTGTCCAAACCCATAGAAGGTGTAACACCAAGAGTGAAACCTAATGTAAACTATGAACTTTGGATGATATTGATATGTTAATGTTGGTTCATCAGTTGTAACAATTGTACCAGTCTGGTGGGAGAAATTAATAACTGGGGAAACTATGTATGTTTAGGGACAGGGTGTATATAGGAAATCTCCATACTTTTCCCTCAATTTTGCTGTGAACCTAAAACAAGTCTAAAAAATATAGTCTATTTAAATAAGTAAACAAATCATTCTTTAGAGAGGGAGTTTTACACATCAGCATCCCAACTTAAATGGTTAGGCATTAAAACAGAGTAAGAGCTCATGCTTAGAATTTGAACTTGCCTGCATTCACACCCTGAGTCTCTACTGTGTATCCTGATACAGTTTACTTAATGTCATTGTCTCAGTTTTTTTCCTGTAATAGGAATGTTGATTATATACAGATCACATGTTTATTTTTTTTTCATTGGAGTCTAAATAATATATTTTATTTAAATGAAATCTGTTGAGTACTTCCAAGTACCAAGCACTGTGAAATTCTTTTTAAAAGTTTAAGTATGTAGGCTGCAGAAACTTGAGGAAGGGTAGTTTTGATGCTTCTGTCATCCCTCCACCCACCTCCCTATCATAAGTTTGCCATATAATGTTTTCCATATAATGTTTTCCATATAATGTTTTCCATATAATGTTCCCTCAGCTTTATTTTTCTGATGCATACTGATTGCCTTAAATATAACATACCTTGTTTCAGCCTGTTACCTCCATTGACATGAAAATCACATCAGTAATGACATCCAGTCCGAATGGTCACATCATTATATTCTACCTTACTTTCTTCACAGCATTATGACATGTCTTCTATTTTGTTAATTTTCTTCTACAAACTCCCTAGAAGTGGACATTCCTCTAGTTACTGCTGCTAATACACATTTCTTACACAGTTTGCCTTGGAGATTCTCATCTGTACCTTTGTGCTCAATAACCCCTATTTGTAGCTAGCTACCAAGTCTATATACTGTGATTTGTATGGAAAACATACATAGATACTATATAGTATAAATATATGCTAACTATATATATACTTAATATTGATAATATATATTAATGTATATATGTATACTAGTAGCTATAATTCTCTATAGCTATATCTATAATCACCTAAAATCTATACCCCTTTCTCTTGAACCAGAGATCTGCTTTTCCAAATAACTGCTCTTTCTTAAAGTTTACATGTATAATACTAGATTATCTATAGAGAAGCCTATCCAACACATAAAATCTCACATGTCTTCTCATGTCTGCTATTATCCTAGATTTTATAAGCTTTGCTTAACTGTAGTACCTTCTAAAATGAGCGATTATATCATATGAATGAGAATAATTTAAACTTTACTGTATATTTGCATAAAGAATAAACTCAGCTCCTTCTTAATTTTCCAAGTATATCTGGTAAGTATCAGTAACTTTGGCAATTCATGCTCAAGACCCATCCTGTCATATTCTCCCACTCTGGCAGTTTCCTGTCTAAGAATCTACTTTAGGGGATTAGAAGGTCTTTTTTCTACCCACATTACTTTAAGAATTCTGATTTTTATGTCATGGGTTCTCTCTCTCAACTCTGCTTTGAGATTTCAAAGTGGAACCGTGGCTCCTCAGTCCTCACTATAAACAAGTCATTTTAGAATGCGGACAATCTGCCCACCACATTCGATCCCACTTTCTTTTCCATTAGGAACCCGGAGCAGTGATTTTGTGGCTTAAAAAAGTAATTCAGCTTTTATTTGCAAGACTTCTTTCTATACATTTTAGAAGTATGTCAGGGGAGTATCTGGAAACAAAATCTTAAAATGCACAGTTGATTAAAAATGAAAAACAATGGTAATAACTAGATCAAGGAAAGGACACTATTATAGTGTGAGAGCTGGAACAAGAAGGCAGAGCACCATCTCCTTCAACCTGAACTGGGAATAAACGAGTTGAATGAGACAAATTTTTCTCCATTCTGAGCATGTCTGCTAATGACCACAAAGTATTGCTTTTGGGGTTGCAAATACATTTTAGTGAGTAAGCTCATTTACAAATACAGAATCTGTGAATAATGAGGATCAACTCTATTATGTTGTTCTCCCTGTATTCTAATTCTGAGGTGTTTTATGAGATTGAATATATTTTATGAGTCTCAGGAGAAAGAGAAAAATCAATTTGAAATATATCAAATACTAATCTATCCATTAAATATGTATATCATTGACACTCTCACTGAGTATAAATTCTTTTTTTTTTTTGATTTTGTGATTTTGTCTGTAAACATTTTTGTTCAAAGTGGTATTTAGAAAATCTCAGATGAATAAATATGATCAAGTGTCTAATTTGGAACAATCGTGATTTTTGTTTTATCATAGCTTGCTTATTTGATGAATATAATTGAAATACTTTGACATTCACAGGATAATGCTATAAATTATGGGTTATTTTTATTCCTTTTATAATGTATTATGGAAAATATTTTTCAAACAATCACTATGTTCGAACTTCAGAACTACTAAGAGGTGGTAAAAAATGTTCTCCACAATGTCCTAAGCAAAACTGCTGGGAAAGAATGTGCTTAGTATAAAAGTATCAACATCTTTCCAGAACACTACCATCCTGAAGCCAGTTTTCCCTTGGTAAACACATCGTTCTATAGATAGATAGATAGATAGATAGATAGATAGATAGATAGATAGAGAACGTTCTATATATAGAAATAAATATATATATATGTTTATTTATTTTTGGCTGTGTTGGGTCTTTGTCGCTGCGCTCGGTCTTTCTTTAGTTGCAGCGAGTGGAGGCTACTCTTCCTTGTGGTGCGTGGGCTTCTCATTGCGGTGGCTTCTCTTGTTGTGGAGCACGGGCTCTAGGCGTGTGGGCTTCAGTAGTTGTTGTGCACAGACTTCAGTAGTTGTTGTGCACAGGCTTCAGTAGTTGTGACTTGCGGGCTCTAGAGCACAGGCTCAGTAGTTGTGGTGCATGGGTTTAGTTGCTCCGCGGCTTGTGGAATCTTCCCAGACCAGGGCTTGAACCCATGACCCCCTGCATTGGCAGGCGGATTCTTAACCACTGCGTCACCAGGGGAGCTCTGGTAAACACAGCTGTAATGCACTGGTAAAATTTCTTACATTAAAATGTACTAAACAGGAAAAAAACATGGAAAATGGGATTTAGTCTTATGGGAAAGTAAATCCCATAGATTTTTCATCTTCTCCAAATTATTTAAGGAATTGTTTTTTATAAAGATCTTCCTGAGTGAAAGTACCATTGGATGTCTGTGAAGACTCGGCATTTCCCAAAAGAATTTTGCAGAACATTAGTGCCTTTGATATGTTCAGTATTCCTTTCATAGGACTGCCCCCCCCCCAAAAAAGTGGGCAGCTTTGTACGTGATTCCCTCTTGGATATTCAAAACAAATCTTAAATATTCTAAAATGTCCTGTGTTCAACTGATTTTGCTGTGGTGAAGCCAGTGTTTCCCAAGTTTATTTGAGCAAAAATACATACTGATGAAAGTGTAGGTGATACTTAAAGTTAGATTACAGAGTCAGACTGCCTGCCTTTGAATCCTAGTCTGACTGCTCACTAACACTGTGAAGCAGGGCAAATTGTTTAGCCTCTCTTAGATCAGTTTCTTCACTTATAAAATGAAATAAGGGCAATACTCACCTTGTAAAGTTTTGTGAGCATTCAATAAGAATAATACTTATTCCAAATTAAACTCTCACAAAACAATAGTTGTTACAAAAAGGAAAACGGCCTTCATAAAGACAGTTTAGGAAACATCATCAAAGGATATTCAAGGTATTTTTAATACTTTCCTTTTTATTTAAATTTATTTCAAAATTGAATTTAATGAATTTAGTTCTGGGCCTTGGATACCATTTTCTTTTTTGGATGAAGAAAGTAAACCTTGGAAAGACCAAATGACTTGCCCAAGGTCACACAACTCATTTGTGGCACAACTAGGTTAAGAAATCAGGTCTCCTAACTGCTAATTGAATAGTGTTTTCTTTGCGCTTGGCTGCCTTTCATATACTCAGATATTCACATATTGATTCTCTTTCAATCTAAGGGAAAAGCCACTATGCAAGGGAAAGATGTTAGGAAATCAATTTCCTATTACGTAAGTCATTAATGCTATCAAATATCATGCTTTCTCATCACCAGTACCTCCTTATCCTTGAAACACTTCAAGGTTATGGTCCACTATGACACAAAGACTATTTTCTACCCAAAATACTAGGCCAACAAGCTTTATATTCTGCCAGTTTTTACTTCTAATAGTATACTGTTTATTAATTATTCTTTTAAATTTATTTCATTAGCATGTTATTATTTTTCTTTTTAAACATGGTCAGTGTTAAACTTATTTCACAAGAGCACAAGCAACTCCTACTTTCAGCCTCTGCATTTTATAATTTATTCAGCTTTATTATTTGTCTAAGTATGCTATATGTTACAGAAAGTCACTATATTATTTCAGGTTAATATTAACCCACACATAGCAGTGGTTTTCATGTAACATTTAAGTTGGTCAGGTATATGATTGATTCTTTAAAAATGCAAATTTTATTAATTCAATATTGAGTATCTCATATAGCTCAGAATGAGAAATTTTGCAAAAGTCAGTATCTATAAAAATACCTAAAGGACATCTACAAATTCATTAGAAAACGATGAATATTCCAATAGAAACACAGACAAATAACTTGAATGAGAAATTTATTTTTTAGAAATCCAATAAGGATATTTAAATTATCCACTTTTTAAAATCAGAAAAACCAATTAAAACAAAATCATGTTCAGTAGGGTAATTAATGCATGCAAGAAACTAGCACTTACCTGAACTGCTTAAAAAATTCACTTGCACGAACTGCTTGGCACAGATTTTCTGAAGGCCATTTTTTCATTCTCCCAAAGGCTTTTTAGAGGGTTATAAGAAAGATGTAGCTACAACAGTGCATCTCACAATGTTGTTTATAAAAATCCAGATTTTGTATTTACTATAATTTCCAACATGAAGAATGTTGATTAAATACATGATGACACATAGAACATATCAAAAATACTGTAAAAATGCAGGAGGAGAAAACATATTACAGAAATTTGCTGAATGATTCGATTTTCACCTTAAGTATATAAAAATGTCTAGATTAGGTTACATAGAGTAAGATGTTAACAATACCAGTCTCTGGGTAGTGAGACTTTCAGTGCATTTTACTTATTTATTTTGCCCTTGAGTGTGTATTACTTTGATGATAAAAGTGTGTCTATTTAAAATTATAACACCATAATAATTTGTGTTGTGCTGCTCTCCATATGGAGAAATCAGAGGCATAAAAACCAAGTCATTGTTAATCTTTACTCCAAAAGTATGGTGAGAAATTAGAGTTTGAAAATATGATTTTCTATAAAACTATAAGAGGAAGACATAGGGATGTGAACAGAATTTGCCCTTGACAATTTTTAAAATATATAACCAAGAAATTTGAATTCAGAATAATTCTTCTTTAAGGTAATATATCCATTATCAATTTCACTATTATCTTAAATGATTAATAAATAGTACAATTAAGCTTTTGTTTGTTTTCAAGGGATTGCTTCCAACAAACTGGTTGCTATTAGGAAATGTAATATTCTTAATGGATAAATTAGCACTTGATACTTTAAAATTCTTTGAAAAGACTGCTTGGAATAAATTAAGTATGATCTTTGCTATTTCTCATTTCATTTTATGCATTTCATGCACAACATCATCATTTATCATGTGTGTTTGGTAAAAGAGATCTTCCTACTCATGTTCTTTCAAATATCAATCTGTATCCCTACAATAAATGTTCTGTCCACTCTAAGTCTGCATACACAAGTGAAATGAGATTGTACCGGGTTTTTTTTTCTACTAACTAAATTTTTCATGACGATTTTATTTAATGCAAGCCTTTGCATGAAGAGAAGATAGTTATCGCTTTAGTTCTCATTCAGTGAGCAGGCTACTTTTGCAAGTGGTGCATTGTTCTGTATTCCATAAGCAAAGCACCTTAAAAACTCAGGAAAGATAATAGCATGGTCAGTAGTCTGTGGCGGGGCTCACCTAGTAGGTGAGCACCTAGGGAAACCAGACATTACTGGTAAAGTATTTTGTTTGTAAAGGGACTGATTACTTTGTAGTAATTTAAAATATAGTAAAAGGTTAGTATAGGTATTGTAGTAGTGCTTTTCCAAATAAAATGTAATGGAGCTCGGCTACAAATTGAGAAACGCCCTTTATACTCCAGTGCTTTCTTCATTTCCAAAACGGCTTTGTTCTAACTAATATTTCCTGTAAAATATCTTAACTTATTATCAAATAATAGGAAAGGGGAATACTCTTTGCATATAAACTATACCAAATACTTTGCTAAAAATGAGATCTCCAAAACTATTTGGAAATGGAGGAAAAGGGCAGAGAATCTTATTAGTGTTAGCAGGAATTTAACATAACAGATGCCAGATTGTTCTACCTATATATAATCCATCTTCCTGGGAGTTGCTGACCTTTGTAAAGGGCACCAAGAGTTGCCTAACTACACAGAGAAAAAAACGTCCTCTGTAAATACCCATGTGTTGCAAATAATTCGGGTTGACAGCATATTTTGTATTCCTATAATCATCTAATCTATGCATCTTAATTTGTTAAAAGTCTTTTATTTACCCTTCAAATTTCCTAATTTCATTCATATTAGGACACTATACTTGAGCTTCATTCTTCAGTGTATACACACACACACAAAATATATCCATTAAAATATCATTTTGCTATCTGAATCTATAAAACTTTCTATGTAAATTCTTAAGAACTAGGTAAGCTCTTTCCAGTTAGTGTCTCTCATGCCTGACCACAGTTCAAATAGAAAGCTTTCTCAATGCAACAGTAACAGTTTAAAGATGGAATAGGTATGTGTTATACAAAATCTTTAACCTCTGATTATTTTCAAGAGTGCTTTTAGTTCCATTATATGATAATATCTCATAAAATATTATTTTCCTTCAAAATAATATAGTTTAGGTTTTTACTGTTTAAATTCAATTTCAATGGCACGGCATCAACACATTTCTATAAACAATACTTACAATTTTTACCTCAAAATAAGTTACTAACAGGTTCCAACAGAAGTAGAAAGGGAACAGGCCTGGAATTGAATTCTCACAACCTGCACCTCAACCTTTGTATTCTCAATGGTGCCTCCATTCTACAGAATGTGTGCTTGTAAAGTCTACTCATTTGTTTTAGCTATCTACAGTGCCCCTTTTAAAGTATTGATCTAACATCTCTGTAGTTTTTGACGTTGATGAGCACTTCCTCATTATTAAATTTACTGGAAGTTTTCCAGTTTTCACACTATGGTACTCTCATCTTAATTCTCAGTTTCTACTTCTAGCCTCTATATAATTTTTACCGGCAGAGAAGGGATAGTAAATATGCTTTAACTTTTACTCAAACTGATTGACAAGTAACAACTGCCTATTAGGCAAGATTTGAGGCTGCATTTATAAATCCTTTAACTATCACCCCCCAAAATCCTCTAAGAAAAATAATGCTTCTTCCCATATGCATTCCACTGCAACTTGAAGGAACCTTTATTAGAACCATAGCACATGGTTCTCTAATTTGCATGAGAAACTATTGGGTTGCCCAAAAGGTTTGTTCAATTTTTCCATAAGATGGCTCTAGTAGCACTTAGTTGTCTTTAACTTCATTCAAAACAATTTTGTTAGATTTTATGTGACACCTGTCATATCAGCATGCATTTAAAAAAAGACATCAAAATTGGTGAATTTTTGTGTAACCATTTTAATATTGAAGATGGAAGAAAAAAGCAACATTTTTGGCATATTGTGCTTTATTATTTCAAGAAAGGTAAAAACGTAACTGAAACGCAAAAAAAGATTTGTGCGGTGTATGGAGAAGATACTGTGACTGATCGAATGTGTCAAAATTGTGAAGTTTTGTGCTGGTTATTTCTCTCTGGATGATGCTCCACGGTTGGGAAGGCCAGTTGAAGTTGATAGTGATCAAATCAAGACATTAATTGAGAACAATCAATGTTATACAACACAGGAGATAGCCAACATACTCAAAATATCCAAGTCAAGCATTGAAAATCATTTGTACCAGCTTAGTTATGTGAATCACTCTGATGTTTGGGTTCCACATAAGTCAAGCAAAAATAACCGTCTTGACCGTATTTCTGTATGCGATTCTCTGTTTTTAAAACAAATTGTGAGAGGCAATGAAAAGTGAATACTGTACAATAATATGGAATGGAAGAGATCATGGGGCAAGTGAAATGAACCACCACTAACTACACCAAAGGCCAGTCTTCATCCAAAGAAGGTGGTGTTGTGTATATGGTGAGATTGGAAGGGAGTCCTCTATTATGAGCTGTTTCTGGAAAACCAATTGATTAATTCCAACAAGTGCTGCCCCCAGTTAGACAAACTGAAAGCAGCACTCGAAGAAAAGGATCCAGAATTAGTTAACAGAAAATGCATAATTTTCCATCAGGATAACACAAGACCACATGTTTCTTTGTTGACCAGGAAAAAACTGTTACAGCATGGCTGGGAAGTTCTGATTCATTCATCATATTCAGACATTTCACCTTCAGATTTCCATTTATTTAGGTTTTTACAAAATTCTCTTAATGGAAAAAATTTCAGTTCCCTGAAAGAGTGTAAAAGGAACCTGGAACAGTTTTTTGCTCAAAAAGATAAAAAGTTTTGGGAAGATGGAATTACGAATTTGCCTGAAAAATGGCAGAAGGTAGTGGAACAAAAGGGTGAATACATTGTTCAATAAAGTTCTTGGTGAAAATGAAAAATGTGTCTTTTATTTTTACTTAGAAACCGAAGGCACTTTTTGGCCAACCCAATAGTCCATTTAGGTAAGCTTGGGAATGTTCACTTCTCAGTTCCCTGTTCCTAGCCCAGTGTCTATCACAGAGAAGCCACTCAGCAAATGCTTTTGAATAATTAATTAATTTTGAAAAATTAAATATTTTTGAAAAGTAAATGAATATATGCCAGATCTTCTGGACCTTTGACTTTCATGCTCAAAGTTTGGACAATGTGATGAAGCAACTTGATCAGGGAAAAGAAATACTTTTTTTTTTTTCTGCAGTAAGACCTGTGTTAATTTGACTTAAAGATGAAATCAACTGAAAGGATCACTGACATTTGTGATACTTCTGCTGAGAAGAATGTTTTATTTATTTATTAATATCTTTGTTGGAGTATAATTGCTTTACAATGGTGTGTTAGTTTCTGCTTTATAAGAAAGGGAATCAGCTATACATATACATAGATCCCCATATCTCCTCCGTCTTGCGTCTCCCTCGCACCCTCCCTATCCCACCCCTCTAGGTGGTCACAAAGCACCGAGCTGATCTCCTTGTGCTATGTGGCTGCTTCCCACTAGCTGTCTATTTTACATTTGGTAGTGTATATATGTCCATGCCACTCTCACCTCGTCGCAGCTTACCCTTCCCCCTCCCCATATCCTCAAGTCTGTTCTCTACGTCTGCATCTTTATTCCTATCCTGCCCCTAGGTTCTTCAGAACCATTTTTTTTCTTTAGATTCCATATATATGTGTTAGCATACAGTATTTTTTTTTCTTTCTGACTTATTTCACTCTGTATGACAGACTCTAGGTCCATCCACCTCACTACAAATAACTCAATTTCATTTCTTTATATGGCTGAGTAATATTCCATTGTATATATGTGCCACATCTTTATCCATTCATCTGTCAATGGACACTTAGGTTGCTTCCATGTCCTGGCTACTTGTAAATAGAGCTGCAATGAACATTGTGGTACATGACTCTTTTTGAATTATGGTTTTCTCAGGGTATATGCCCAGTAGTGGGATTGCTGGGTCGTATGGTAGATGAAAAGACAACCCTCAGAATGGGAGAAAATATTTGCAAATGAAGCAACCAACAAAGGATTAATCTCCAAAATTTACCAGCAGCTCATGCAGCTCAATAACAAAAACACAAACAACCCAATCCAAAAATGGGCAGAAGACCTAAATAGACATTTCTTCAAAGAAGATATACAGATTGCCAACAAACACGTGAAAGAATGCTCAACATCACTAATCATTAGAGAAATGCAAATCAAAAGTACAATGAGGTATCACCTCATACCAGTCATAATGGCCATCTCAAAAAATCTGCAAACAATAAATGCTGGAGAGGGTATGGAGAAAAGAGAACCCTCTTGCACTGTTGGTGGGAATGTAAATTGATACAGCCACTATGGAGAATAGTATGGAGGTTCCTTAAAAAACTAAAAATATAATTTTTTTTAATTGTTAAAAATATTAGTAGCCCCCAGCACAACCTTCTGAGAAGAGTAGGCAGAATGACCCAAACTGGCACAATGAATGTTATTGTAACAATTATTACGTTTTATATATTTCTAAGGCACAATATTTGTATATCTTATATAAACTAAGGTTTCAGACAGTATGACAATTCAGAAGATACACTAGTCACCCTCCTAGATACATTGCCCCATTTCTCTCTTTTTTTAAAAAAATCTGCTAAGGATGGTAAAAACAAATGAATAGAGGGTATCTTCTCTGATCTGCTTTGTATCTTACTAAAAGGAAAAAAATAAAGTGGAATAAAACATGATACTAATCTATTATATTGTCTATATAAGCCACTCTAATTCATCTTGCAAATGTTTTTCAAAAACATGAGGTTTTCCATAAAAAAGAGAAGCATCTCTAATTATGAAATATCAATATGTAATCTTTTGTAGTATGAACAAAGCTACTGGTAGAGCAAAGCCACTGCCCCTCTTCTCCAAATGTGTACCCAGGGACACAAAATGGAGGTAGCAGTTATTTGAAAACAGATTCATTTGCATGTTGTTACTTTGGATTTTTATGCAAGTAGGTTTATAAGAAGTATTTTGGAACATTACCTGTAATTAAGAAGCTAGGATCTTTTTGTCTCATTGCTTTAGAATTGTGACTCTTTAAATCAGAAACAGGCAATAGACTTGTTTACCTCAAATAATTATCATGAAAACTCAAAGAAAAAAAGAGAGCCATTTTTTGACCTCATGGGATAATTCACTGTAAAATTGTTAGATTTTTGTTGATGTATCGTTTTTGAAGTTTGTGTGAATGTGCCTATGTTCACGAGCAATTTTAGACTTGCTGAGTTAAATTGCATGCTGCATTCTAGTTTCTGTTCTAATAATGTCATAACAAGAAAAGATATTATAAATATTATAACCACCAAAAACCTTTAACTTTATGCATTGGCATGTAAGACTGTGTATGTGTGTGTGTTTGTGTGTGTGTGTGCATGTATTTCTTTATCAGGAATGTAATAGGATTGTTCTTTCATAAGAAAATGTTTTTCTAAGTAGTTCAAAGTAATTCTAAACATTCGAATATTGTATTTGGTACTTGTGATTATAAATTTGAGGGCCAGTAAATGTAGTTCCTATTATATATCATTCAGGTAGGATTAAAATAGAGCAACTTTGAAGTAAATTTCCAGTGGTGGCTCAGGTGAATAAAGTATTAACAAATTCAACAAAGTAAATATTATTTGACTTTAAAACAAAGAGCCAGTTTCATATGTGTTATTTTATTTAATTTAAATCTCTAGAGCTCGTAATCAGACATATTTCCTTTTCTTTTAACCGTGAGAAAGAAAAAAAAATGTGGCATTGTTTCCCTCAGTCCTTCCCTTGATCATATGAATGCAACCTTTCAAAATGGCCTGAGGTGACAGTGGGCATTTTATCAGTGATCTCAGAAGACATATTCTAGAAGTTATATTTCTTTGCCTTTTTTTTGAATCTCTTATTTTCAACAGATTCTTTATGGCAAAACATACCTACTCTTTTCCTGAATTTTTCAAAAATCAAATAACGTTTGCACTTTTCTAAAATAAAATAGAAATTTACATCTTTATGTGAGGTGATGAATTTTTAAGCTCAAAAAGTCTATTAATATTACCAACAAGTTACTTCACTCTTTTTTTCCTACAGCTTACTTTATATTGTTTTTTTCTCTTGCATATTATATGCTACACTGTAAACATTTTGAGAAGCTTAACTGATTTAATGATTTAATTTTGTTATTGTGTTTGATTTATTGAAAATAATGAGATAAGTTTTAATGGGAGTTATACATTTAACAAATTTCAAATCTTAACTTGTGGCTCTTTTGGTCCCATTTTCTTTCCTTTTTAATTTTCTTTTATTATCATTGACAGTTTATCATAATCATTTGTTCTTTGATATATTCCCAATAACCTCCAATGTACAGTTGCAGGGGAGAGATGTTAATTTGCCCCCTGTCCTTTCAGGAAATACCAGCATCTTCAGTGATTACTGCAAGTCATTTTTTTAGCAATTCCATTTGTCACCAAACTCTTGCCTTCCAAAAATTCTTTTTTTTCCATCCTAAAGGTAGGATTTACTGATCCTGGCTTTGTTAACTCCCCAAAAGCCTTGATAAACCTACTCTTTGAACATCCTACTTATTATATTGTACCTCACAATTAGCTTGAAGAATGGGTATCACAATTATAACTCCTCACTAAAAGTAAACATTCCTTGCTGTCTGGCTTAATTATCCTCATTATATATATATATATATATATATATATGTTTGTATTTATTATTTTTAATAACAACAATGTAAATTTTTCACATTACATTAATTATATACATGCTCACAAGGATTATGAGCATTTTGTTGTATTTTATCTCTACAGTAGATCTATGTACAGACTGTTATTTGAGTTTACAGATACAGAAACTCTGAAACATTGTTTATCCTTCTGGTAATTGGATGAGACAGAACACAAACCCAAACAAAAGTAAAGACCAGTGAGCTTCCAAGGGTGCCATAGCTGTCATCTGAGTAAGAGAAGGTGTGTAGACTGGGTAGAATCTATATATTCTACTCACCTTGGAATGGGCTCATAAAAGTGCTAATCGTTGATGAGGATCTCATAAATAGTGAAAATTATAGCTGACACTGTCTTCATTAGGTGATTAGTACACTGATTAATTGATAGGGAAATAATAGAATGCTCTCAAAGAATGCATAGTGTATCATTTTAGAAATGGTGCTTGGCATTGCCTTCTTAATATGCATTTCATTGATCCCACACTGAAAGGCACATTGTATACCTGAGAGCCTGGCTAATACTTTTGACTTTCCATTTATATTTCTCTTAATTTATCTCCTTATCTTATTACCTCCTCAACCTCAGATAATAATTTATAGAAATCTATAATGGAAAATGAACCCAAATATCAATGTTAATAGTATTTGTTATAGATAATGTATGACATTTTAATATTATTGATGTTAAATAATTAACTTTCTGTTAGCCTCAGGGGAAAAAAAATGTTCATCTTTTCGTCAGGTTAGAGACATTTTTATTCATTGGAGCCATTGTATCCACATAGTATTCTCTTATTTTCCAATATTTTCCACATTCAATGAAGAGAACAGATTCCTTTTTCTATTCTATGAATAATTACATAGAGTAAATTCTAATTTGAATCAACAATCAGGAATTTAGAAAGCATTTAAAAGTTATTATCAGTAATACTTATTTTCTCAATTTAGTTTTAGTTTACACAATTACTTTCAATTTTATTTGTGAAGTCCTAGAGATTAATAAGAAAATGGTCCAAATTACATTTTTCTATTTAGGGAGCTGAGTAATGATTATTGATCTTTGCAAAAAGCACAAAAGGTAACACAGTATTTTCAGCCTTATTCTCCCTTATTTTCATGGTACCATTCAATGTGAAGTAGGTAAAAATGCCTTTTCAGTTTCTTCTGTAAAATAAGTAATTCCCTGAGGGTCACTCATTCAATTTGTCTACACATATCTTTTACACCAGAAATTAATTTAGAAAGGTTGACGAAGTGATCACCTATGTCAGAGACAGAAGAAGCCATCCAATCAGTGTTAATCCTTATGAGCAAGGATTTTGGAAGTAAGATGAATATATGTTATAGTATGATATTATATATTATCTGATATATTATAAGTATAAATATAGACTTAATATATACATAGTGCTTACAGATCAATAATGTAAATATTACTTTAATTAAATATACAAATACATGAACAGATATTTTAAAAAGAAGTAATACGAATGGTGAATATTCATGTTTTTTAAAAAAAATCAACCTTCTGAAAATCAATAAAGCAATTATAATAAAATTCTTTTTTTTTTTTGTTACACACTTATACAATCATCCCACACACACACATTCTTGGACAAGGTGTTGAGAAACACTTTAACAAAGTTAAAGATGAATATGACAATATGTATAATAAGTTTTAGAAATCTTCATATTCTTAGATCTACTAACTCTTCTAAGAATTCATCCCATGAAAATAATCTTAGCATAAATGCCCTCAAATAACTGTAAACAAGAATTTTCAGCACTACCCTTATTTATGATTGCATAAATGACAAATAAACCTAATGTCCAAGTTGCAAATATATTAAAGTATTATCTGTCTATATATAGAATTTTAGAAAGCACATTTTCAAAACTATCTAAGAAGTAAGATATAGTATATAGTGATAATGTAATTGTAAGCAAAAAATCAAGAAATAAAGCTTTATATAGTATAAGATACAATGTATTTAATACAATGTAAAATAAAATGTATACTTTATAAATATACATATGCATTTATACATGAAATAGCCATACAATAAATTACCACATTTTTAGAGTAGATATTACTGTGTGATATCCATATCTTATTCTATACATTAAATTATATTTCTGTTTTCAAATTTCATCAATAAATATGTATTATATTATAATTAGAAACATATTCCAAACGTTTGAAAAACTACACATTTTATATTGAAAAATTAAAATAGTGACATGTAAAGTATAAATGAGTTCAATACAACAGCAAGTATTTTTGGTAAGCTGCATCTAAATCAATTTTTAAAAGTTAACCTCTGTATAAATTAGTGTATGTAAGATAAAAAAGAAAAAGCAGAGAAAGAACAGGCAATCCATCAAATAGCTATAAATAATTAATAAACTTGGGAATATTGTTCGTAATCTTAAGCAATTAAAGCTATATAAGTGTAACCATTATAAAATTTTCAACTCTAAATTTGACAAAAATTAAGTAAAACACACGCATACTATTCAATGTTGAAGAGGTAAAAAGAGATGGGCTAATACACTACATATAGAAAATTAAAGTTGTACAATATCTGTGTAGAAAGTAATTTGGAAATTTGCTTTTCTCTTACCTCCAGGAAGTAAGGTCTTCCTTTCCCTCAAGTATGATTGTATTTTTTTGAAGTAGAGATTAAAAAGAGTCGTTCCGCAAAAGTGTGTTCTCCCTCCAGTCTAAAAACACATTGGGGCTTCCCTGGTGGCGCAGTGGTTGAGAGTCCGCCTGCCGATTCAGGGGACACGGGTTCGTGCCCGGGTCTGGGAAGATCCCACATGCTGCGGAGCCTGCGCCTCCGGAGCCTGCGTGTCCGGAGCCTGTGCTCCGCAATGGGAGAGGCCCGCGTACCGCAAAAAAAAAAAAAAAAAAAAAAACCACCAACAACAACAAAAAAACAGATTGACTTTCTTCCTATATGCAGTTTCTGTATTAGAGATCCCACTTATGCAGGAGAGGCCCACACCTACCTAAAAAGGACTGTAAGCTTACTCTATGATACCTGCAAGATAACTTATCAAAATATTGCAGAATAAGACTAATATCTTAACAGCTAAAAACAAACTAACAAAACTAGAAACAGTGGCCGATGTATTTTTTACAGATATGATCAAATATGTTTACAACAGTGTTATTTACTAAAGTAAATAATTGAAAACCAGCTATTCAACAATAAAAAATAAACTATCATGCAGCCGTAGGATGTAATATGTAGTTATTAAAAATAAGTTTTGAAGAATTATAATACCAGAAGGTTAAAAAAGCATAATATAAGGATGTCTCTGCATTATGATCTATTGTATCTTGTACATGTGTGGGTGTGGGTGTGGGAATGTGTGGACAAAAAGTGTCAGGGTGTGTGTGGGGAAGAAATGTCTTATGCAAAATATACCACATTTTAATGGGGGCTATATTTGGTTTCTGGAATTATTTTCTCTCACACTTTTTGCATTTGCTAAATTATTTTGAATCAGAAAATATTCAAAAAGCTTAAATTATCTACTCTCATACTTCCACTATAAAGTTCAAATATTTAAAATAAGCTTACCAAGACTTAGGCATGAATGAATTTAAAAATACATTGACTGGGCTTCCCTGGTGGCGCAGTGGTTGAGAGTCCGCCTGCCGATGCAGGGGACACGGGTTCGTGCCCTGGTCCGGGAAGATCCCACATGCCGCGGAGAGGCTGGGCCCGTGAGCCACGGCCGCTGAGCCTGCGCGTCCGGAGCCTGTGCTCCGCAACGGGAGAGGCCACAGCAGTAAGAGGCCCGCGTACCACAAAAAGATAAAAAAAAAAATACATTGACAAATAAAAATGGTCAATATCATTAATAATTTATCAATTTAAAAAATCATAAATGATATTACCATTTGTATCTGTCAGATTGGAATATTAAGAATCTTCCTATTACCCAATGGATGGGGGAAAAATCATACTCATACTATTACTGAGAGTATTAATGGATGACACAGTTTAGGAGGGTAGGCAGCAGTGAACACCTGAACACATATATTCCTTTATTTAGGAATTTACACTTTTTCTGATCAAAAGTTAGGAATTTATGCTTTTTCTAATCAAAAACAAATGCATAGAGATAAATATGAATAATCTCTGTGACTTTTTTTTCTAATAGCAAAAAATATATATGTTATATAGTAACGATGCAGTGTTTGGAGGGTGTAAAATTAAATGTAAAGTGTGCTATAAGTAAAGATGTAGAAAAATCTTTCAAGATATTTTGTTAATTAAAAACATCTGATTTCAGAATGATATGTAAAATATTTTTACATTTTTACATAATATCCAGATTAAGCAGGAGGATATCAATCATTTCAATCATTTATAAAATACAATTATCCATACTTTGTGTCTGCATAGAAAATTTAGGAAAGAATACACTACAAATCTTTGACAATGGTTGTACTGATTGAGGTTCATGAATTTTTACTTTCTACTCTTTGTCCCATGGTGTACAAATAGTACAAATAGTACTATTTGTACAATTAGTACAAATAGTTTCATAATAGTATTATTATAGTTAATAATGATAAGAAAAGCATGCCACTTGCTGCCATTTAATTCACTGCCATTAAGGTCGGAGCTGATTTAATTTTCCTTAATTAGTATGCTGAATCTGATATTATCGTTTGAAACTGAAAAATTATAAATGCCATCTTTTTATATCAAGGGAGTAAACATTTTCACTTTCAGAATAATGACTTGCTTTTGCTTTGTTCAGTCATACTTTACTGCTGTTAGGTTGGATTTCACTAAATCCTCCTGTGTTATCTGGGTATTATATAGAATAATAAACATTTTATTGCATGTAATTATTTTAGCAATTGAAAGCTCACTAATAATTTCCATTTTTACTCTTTTTTTTCAAAATCATAATTTTTATCCATCAGAAGTAATTCTTAATGAGATTTTTTAAAAACCTAAAAAGTAAAAACTAAAGCACTCACTCTGAAGGCAATCAGGATGTCCAGAACTAATTGATATTCCAACTACCAAAAACAAAGAGAGGTGGAAGTATTGGGTGATAGTTAATTCTATAGAAAATAAGTCCTGATATCAGTACCCAAAGCCTAAATATGTAAATCCTTAAATTTCAGTTAAGGGTGATGAAGTAATTATTACAATAATAATAAATTTTGTTGTATCAGTTAAAACACTGAACTCATAATAGAGGATATACCAAGTACACAGTAACTTTAAAATTAGAACCATGCCTATTATTTTTCAACACAATTAATTTCAAAAGAGAAGATGTATATCCTAAAATAACTCATTGTATGTAAATATATTTTACAATTACTTTTAGTTCCGAAGAGTCATTTTATAGACAATATAATGCATTCCTAAAAATAAGCAAATGGATAAAAATACATATATATACACTAGAAAATACTACACACACACACATACACATACACACCCTAAATTAGTTTAATTCTTAAGTCTCCAAAGGAAAAAAAAAGCTACCAATAAACCAGGGATTGTTTCCCCAAATTGAGATTTTCCTGTTCAATATCTTTGATTTTTTTATCAAAGATTTTTTATCAGTAAACCTTTGCCAAACCTTTGTTTTACACATTTGAATTTACATCGTAGACCAAAGATACAATAGGGTGACTGCATTCAATTGTTAAATTTAAGCTTTCCCATTCATCTAATTTTTTTTTTATTACCATCATTTCTGTAGTTCCTTTCACTATGTTCTCTTACTGTGAAATGCAATTTGCTCTCCACAATTTGAAACCCTCCCACCCAAGTACACAAACTAGCGCTCTTTTTATGTTAGACATGATCATTTGAATGGTCTTGTTAGGAATTAGTGGTAAAACTAGCAATGAATGTTTATTATTTTTGAGGCAATTATTAAGACAAAAGAGGCACATTTTATTTCCACTGTACAAGAGACCACATCTAACAAGGGCCCTGATCTAGGATCCATGATAGGTCTGGATTGCATCACAGAATGAAAAAGTCTGAAAATTGTGTGTGTGTGTGTGTGTGTGTGTGTGTGTGTGTGTGTGTGTGTGTGTTTCTGTGGGAGTCCTAAACTTTCATTGACTTAAGAACAGTGGGGAAACACCTTCCGCAAAGACTTCAGTAACTGGTTAAACAATAACAAATCACTCCTAGTTAGTTTTCTTTTCTCCTGAAAGCTAAAAGAATTGTTGCTAAGCTCCACCCCAAAAGAAAACTACTTGTTTTACAGTATTCAGCTACATCAGGTATTGATTTTAGAATAATATTCAATTCAATATTATGTTGCTTAGATTATTTTTAAATTATTGATCTAAAGATCATAATACATGGTATTGTTTAAGCCTTTATAAGAGAGTTAGATGGAAAAAAGAGTATATTATTTTGATGTCCAATTAACAGGGCAAGAGGGACTCTCAGATGAGAAATAGTTGCGACCTAAGAGTTATTTTTTTATTCCTCAATTCTGCTTTACTAACTGAAAATATTGATTAGAAAATAATAAAGTTAGACCTCAGTGCCGCATCCATCTTCTTGTGTTAAGAGGGCAGCACTAGCAGAGAGGTTCCTATTAAATATAGGTGTCATTTTTATTCCTTATGCACTTCTTTCTATTCTGCACAGTTTCCTGAGGGATGTGAAAATAAACACACTTAAGAGATTTCACAAGAACTGTATTACTTCAAGATGATATGCTGCAATTTTTTTCCTCCAAAGAAAATCAGATCTTTTATTATTGTGTCGTTTATTCATATATTGGGCTTTTAATCTGTAATTATGACTGTGTCCAGAACATAAATACCGTAATTAGTATGAAAAGCATTTAAATGGAACAACAACCAATGTTGGTTAAAAGCAATTCCACTGTACAAGAAGCTACATACCACATGTGGCAGAAATAAAAGTAGAAATTTGATTAAACAGCAGTGCAGGACACCTACCACAAAAATAGTGAGGCACAGATTTGTGAATGACAGGGCATACGAAATATGTGTTCTTAACTTCTAAGTGTATTGAGACAGAGATTGGGATATTATTTTATTGTTAGTTAATAACTTTATTAAATTATACTCTGAGAATGAAATTTGTATAAAAAGACCCATTTTAGGATGTTTTTGTTTGAAAATCCTTTGTGACCTATTACACATGCATGAAGAGAATATGCATCATCTATTTTTCAGGAATAGGATCAATCTATTTGTCTATGTGTCAATGAATTCATACACAGACATAAAATCAAAATTTTAAGTTTTTCTGTTCAACTCATATTGCCTCACTAAAATTGCAAGGCTTTATCTAACAAATCATTTTATGTGATTTTTTTTATACTACTGTTCTATTACTTTACTCACTTTCAACTTCTTTATCAGTCTCTGAGACAGATGCGTGAAAATCTCCTGCTGTGATTGTGGATTTGCCAATTTCTCCTTTTAATTATTAGCATTATTTAAAAATATCTCTGGTAGTACCTTTACTAGCATCATAGTGTGTATTGTTCTTTTTGCTGTTATAAACACTTTTTATTTCTATATTTGTGCAAATATTATTTTGAAAAAGGATTAGTTTACATTAACTTACCTTTTACTGGGGTGAACAATGAACATTAAAACTGATTACTCTGTAATATTGGGTAGTGACATCTGATATAAGGAAAAATAAAGCTAGGTAAAGAGATAGCGTGTGATGGCAAGCTGCTTTGAGGCGATGCTTTGGAATAGAGTCCTGAGAGTGCGTGATAGATTGTCATGTTGGCTACTGGCAAATAGTGTTCCAGGAAGTAACCACAGGTTCTTCCAGGTCTGGGGGAGGTAGGCTTAAAGGAAAATTTCAGTAATGGAAAGGCTACCTGGTTAGAGTGAGCAATGGGAAATGTGGAATAAAATGGTGTTAGAGGAAGAGTTTAAGCCATGCAGAGGATTAAATTTGAGTTTTGATCCATTTGGTACTGAAAGCTACTAGAGTCTGTTAAATCTGCTGAAGCAGATTTCTGTTAGTATTTACTAGGCATATTTTCTTCCATCTCTTATTTTGATATAGTATAGGTAATTTTGTTTTATGTGTATCTTTTAAAGAGCACCTTGCTGCTTGCTTGTCTGTTTTAACTGAGTTATATTTGACATACAACACTGTAAGTTTAAGATGTAGAACATTGATTTGATACATTTATATTGTGGTATGATTACCATAGTGGCATTAGCTAACACTTGTATTGCTTCTTATAATTGTCAGTTTTTCTTGTCTTGAGAACAGTCAAAACCTAATCTCTTAGAAAGTTTAATGTTGATAATATAGGTTGGTTGTCTATAATCACTATACTGTTTATTAAGTGTCTAGGACTTATTTATCTACTGGTTGCAAGTATGTACCCTTAAACAACATCTCTCCCGTAACCCCCATGCCCCAACTCCTGGTAACCATCATTTTACTCTCTGCTTTTACAATTTCAGGTTTTTTTAGATGTCACATATAAGAGATATCATATAGTATTTGTCTTTTTCTGTCTGATTTATCTCACATATCATAATGTCCTCAAGATCCATCTATGTTGTTGCAAATGGAAGAATTTCCTTTTTTCTCATGGCCAAATAGTATTCCATTATATAAATATACCACACTCCCATGTTTATTGCAGCATTATTCACAATAGCCAAGATATAGAAATAACCTAAGTGACCATCAGTGGATATTGCTTTTATCTAACCTATGATTGTCTATATTTTTATGAGACAGAATAGAATGGTAATCAACAAAATGTTCTCTGGATTCAGTTTTGTGACCTTGGACAAATTTAATTAAATTATCTAGACTGTGGCTTCCTTTTTGTGAAATAAGAATAATTATAGTACTTATATGATGAGTTTGCTTGGAGAAGTAAAAAATTTAATATATGTAAAGCCTTTAGAATAGTGACTAGTTTATGTAAAGTACTTAGCATAAAATTAGCTTTTATAATATTATTAACGATTTATTACATTCACATTTATTGTAGTGATTTTATACACACATTTGCATGCACACATATACACATATATGTAATTATTAGTAATATCATACTGTGAGTTATTTTCTTTCTTTGCTTATTTTTTCTTCCAGCTTTAGGTTGGATTAACAGATTTCTTTTAACTACTTTGTTTAATCCATACAGTACAGAAGCTAATTGTATTGTATTTCTGTTTTGTTAGTGGCTATCCAATTAAGAATTTCTCAAAACTCTTCTTTTAGACATGAGGAAAGAAAGCGATGTCTGTTTATGAACTAAAAGCGTATTGAAAATAAGTGAAACATCAATGTCACAGCACTCTGACTACTGGCACTAATATTGAGTATTTAGTATACTCAATTATCGTCTCATTGAACAAATTAAACAACATAGATTTTTAGCTTTAGAATAAATAAGTGCATGAATAAACTATTGCTTCTGGTATAACTTTTGTGACATGGACTACTGAAAATTGTCAGGAAAAAGGATTGGGGAGAAATCACAATAGTAAATGGTCTTTCGGTAACTGGTTTGGTAGGTTGTAGTGCATATCTTACTTATTTGAATGATATTTTGAGAATAAATCAACTCTTTTTGCTTTCTCTGTAAAACAGAAATTAAAATTATGGACCATATCTATCCAAACCTTTGTCCAAAAGGAGGCAGCCCTACAATACCCATTGAGGAAGGATACCTAGGCCAAAAGAATGTTCTTCTTTGGGGACCGTAAGTGGAACTGATTATTGCTTTTGTTTTCCATAGGATTAACCAATTAGACCACTTTTAAGACCTGCCTTAGTTGATTGGCCTATGGGATAAAGGAGATTGGACTACACAGTTTCCTTTGGTGCTTGGATCCTCCAAGTAACTCTATTCCAATGACATAAAGTTCTAAATCACCATTATTAATTTTAGTTAGAAACTCCATTTATTAAGGAAAATTGTTCACAAGTTAGAGAAACCAATTGAAACTAGCTTAAGCAAAAGATATTCAAGTTTATTATGGGAATGTAGGGAGAGTGCATGAAACCAGAGGAGGGACAACTCTTGCCGTCTTTCATTTCTGCTCCTCTTGCAGCATCTGCTTCATTCTTCTCTGACTCTGTGCACTGGCTTTTCTGTTTCTAAATGCACATGATGACAGTACAGTCTTACATCTCTCTTTAAAAGTCAAACACATATTGAAAATTAAATTCCTTAGTCACAATTCTAAATTCCCAGAGAAATGACCATAGATCAGAAAATATCATTGGACTGATTAACTGGTATAAAACATTATTGTGTGTATTGAAAGTGAGTCTTTGGGGAAAAATTCTGGTTGGAGTATATTTAACAAGCAAAGAGATACTTATCTCAGAAACCAAAAATGTACTGAATAGAATCAGCACTGTGAAAGAATAACCCTCATTTCTCTATGTACATATGATTCTGGCTATCCTAGTTATGGACTTATTTTCAGGGTCTGATATTTATTAGGTCCTTAAATATTAGTTGTTAAGATATGTTTATAAGGTTCAACCGCATTCATGTGACTGACCTGGAAAAGATAAATATCTTTAGATGGAAAAAACAACTAAATTTGGGACCGAAGTACACTTCTTAATAGGTCATTGCCTCTAAACATGTGTCAGTATACCTTCAATTACATATGAAATCTTTGTACGGTCAATTCTTTATAGAATAATATACTGTAGTATTATCTAAGCTAATTTTTATTCCTTAGAATAGTTATAGATGTTATGGGAAAGAATCAAGACAATTAGATTACAACTGAAAATATTTTTGTCTATCATGGCTCTTCTGTTAACTAGAATGAGACTCAAAAATAAATTGCCAATGACCTCTTAGGACTATAAAAGTTAAAACTTATTTTCCCATGAGTTATTTCTTGCTTATCAACCTATAATATCTCAGTTGCCCTTTTTGGATCATATGCTTTATTGAAAACACTACAGCTACAGTTCAGTAGCTGGACTTCTCCTAGATCTTTGCTGGTGGGTAAACCATAGGTAAGAGTGGCCGACTATTAAACATTAAAACATTAAAGTTTTTTCAGTAAAATCTGTTTGAAAATACCTCCTTTTAACATTTGTCATGTCTACAACTGAAAATTTAGAAGGTGAAGAAGAGAGATTACCCAAGAAGCCATAAATTGTCAGACATGTTTAAAGCAGTTAAAAGTGAAATTAAGGTACAATACAGAAGAGTAGTTTCTGTATTCTTTCCTTGGCCTAAATTCTATCATTAGGGCCAATATTTTGATTTACGTATTAACATTTTCTAGTCTAGAGTTATGAAATTAAGTATAGACATAACATATATGTATATAATGTATGTTCTAGTCAATGAATTCCACATTTTGATTTCTATACAATATAAAAGTCAAAAAAAGGTCAGAGATCCACAGATACAAAAGAGGAGAAAACTGAAACCCAAAGAAGAAAAGTGTGATTTTTCTAAGGCCCCATTAGTAGGAGTGGCAAAACATGATCCCTCACAAGCCTACTGGTTTCCACTTGTACTTTCACTACCTCACCAGGTAGCCTTCCTGTTACTTGCTTGTGGGTGAATTGCAGACTTCTCATCTGTTCTCATCTCACAGTATAAGATCCACTATTTCTACCACGATTGAGTGAGATAGCAGTGTTATTTATAAGACTCTAGTCATAGTGGTCTGAATATTTTTAGGCTGGAGCAAGTTTTGGTTGAAAACAAATTGATCAGCTCAAACATTTGGTTAAAATGACAATTGGTACATCCCAAGGAATAGCTTACTCTTAGATATTTAGTTTCATTCAAAATTTTCCCTTAATATCAAACATCTAACTTCTAAATTTTCTCCATAGCAATAAATGCAGGTAGAAATAATTCATTACATACTTACATTTCTTTAAAATTGATACAAATGTGGAAACATCCATAAATATTTGCAGTGCCACGTCATGGTTATTATCAATTATGATTTAGGCCTAAGCTTGCTGTGAATTAACAAAATTGCATATAGCTCTATCATTCAAGTCATTTCACTAGGTACTGTGAATGTTGTGCTATATTATTATGTGAGCATCAAAACGTCTCTTTTTCCTACTTATGAAGTAAATTTATATCCATAAAGAAGCTCACCCCTCAGTAATAAACAAGGCATGCATTCAATGAGTTTATTTCTGAGGAAAAAAAAAGTTATTTCCATCACAGTAATACTTTCTAGTAGTTCCTGTGGATGAGGTTGAAAAGCAGGGACACTCAATGTCTTTTAAAAGGAATGGCAGAGGGCATATTTTATAACTAAAAGCAGACAAGCCTCTTTTCTCCCAAGTAAAAAGCAGTGTTTTCTAAAGAAGAAATTCCTTTTTTACAAATCACAGGAGCATTCTTATTTTTTCACCTGAAATACCTCTCCAGTTTTTTTTTGTTTGTTTTTTGTTTTTTCGGTACGCGGACCTCTCACTGCTGTGGCCTCTCCCGTTGCGGAGCACAGGCTCCGGACGCGCAGGCTCAGCGGCCATGGCTCACGGGCCCAGCCGCTCCGCGGCATGTGGGATCTTCCCGGACCAGGGCACGAACCCGTGTCCCCTGCATCGGCAGGCTGACTCTCAACCACTGCGCCACCAGGGAAGCCCCCTCTCCAGTTTTTTCATTGAATTTCCATAGTTCTTGGAACACAAAGAAATGACTTTAAATTATCACTTATTTTACTTTTTATATGAACCCTCTCCATTTTATTGGAAAATGAGTTTATCCTTCAGACATTTCAATAATTTATCTATGTTTTATGACCAGCTGCTTCCAGACATTCTTAAGATTAATCCCAAGTGCTTGTGGTCAGTCAGCAAGGCAGGACATGTTTATGGAGTATCAGGTGCATGGATAATCTAGTGTTGGCGTAAGTTTCATATAGAACTTAGATTTTAGGAATTATGTTTAAAAATATTTCCTATGACTTTATATTCTCTTGCCCTTAATTTCTTAAGAAAATAAGAATGTCATTAGAAATGCATATTACCATATATTTAGTGAAATTGATGATAATTATGATGTGAGTAAAAACATCTTTCTTGAAACACTGTTATTTTGGCTGTTTAATATTAACAGCATTCCTGGTGGATTTTACAATTAAGTTGTTATTTGGTGAACATGCATAAGAGACTCAGATGTATAGGAATTATCACTAATTATAAACTAGCTGGTCATGAATGCATATTGACAGATTTCAATTCTTTTTTCAAATTACTATTAACTTTCCAATAAAAAAAACAGAAGTTTTAAATTCAGTAAAAATTTGTGTAAAAATATGTAAAAATGTCTCCTTTTAACCTTTATATGTTGGAAAACCAGGTTTTTGTTTTGAAGAAAGAAACCTCATCAAGGCCATGACCCTATTCATACAGTAAGGGCAGTAAAAGGCATTAGAAACACATGCTCATGGATTCCTCTGCCCTCGTTAGTGAGTAAAGGATATGCATGTATAAATCCAATTGGGCCACATCAGCAACACTACATTGAGCAGCATATACAATTTGCACATTTATGGAATGATATGCTTAGCATTTATGAAGACTCATTTCTATTGCCTGAAAAGAAACAGTACTAATAGTGTGTGCAATTAAGGGCTCCCAAGAATAGTGGAAAAATTGGTGACTTGTAACCACATTTAGTACTATGTGCTGCCTTGAAAGCATAATGAATTCCTCCCTATTGTCTTCACAGAACATCAGTGCAGATAAATAATTTATAAAACTGCTAGAATAACACAGGAGATGATGAAGGGATGGTGACCAAGGTAGTCTCTAAAAATGCAGCCTTGCTTCCTTGAACATCTCCCATGCCCCAACTTACTGAAGAATCCTCTTGATAAGTCAATTCAATTCTAAAAGCATTTATTAATAATCTTCTCTGATAGGTGCTACACAGTAAGTAGGAGTCCTTTATCTTCAGGAATAATAAGGCACACTGAGAAAAAGAAACAATATCTCTATAGAAAGTACAGAGTTAAGAAGCAAAATGAGTGGTGGAAAAAAATACAAAAAAATCAAAGAAAAATGCAATAAGAGGAAGGAGAAATTGGGAAATCTTTAGAAATGAGTAGGACCTTGGATAGATGGTAATGTATGGATATAAAAGTGGTGTGGGAGAGAGAGACAGAGAGCAAGACAGAGAGAGAGAGAGAGAGAGAGAGAGTAAACAAGCAAGGGAGCAGATGGAAAATGACTTAATGTGATGATGAAAGTCAGGTTGTCTTGGCCTTGTCCTCAGGGTGGTTTTAGTTCTTAGGTTAGATGTGTGGCCCCTTTGCAGTAAAAAATAATTGCCCAATTAGACATCATCACTTCAACCACAGAAGACTCCAGCCAAACCAGAAAACGTAGGAACTCTTGGGTTGGACGGTACCTGAGCCAACCCTCATATCATAGGGAACAATACAAAAACAGGTGTTTTCTTTTATAGCTTAAGGAAAAGAATTCTACAAGAAAGTGTAAGCCAGGAAACAGTGTAAGTTTTCCCAGGTCTACAAACAACATTTTTCACATAACTTCATCACTCAAATACGGCTTTATCCCCTGCAGAGAATACAATTCTAAAATAATATCAGAATTATAAGGATTATTAATGGCTAAACATTTCAACTGCCAATTATTAGAACAAGTGCAAAGGCC
This sequence comes from Pseudorca crassidens, assembly GCF_039906515.1. Lineage (NCBI taxonomy): Eukaryota > Metazoa > Chordata > Mammalia > Artiodactyla > Delphinidae > Pseudorca > Pseudorca crassidens. Next base: position 92,848,256 of record NC_090297.1, read on the forward strand.
GCAACTGGACGTTGTCTTATATAGGGATTGCTTGATGTCACAGCCTTAATTCCTCTTCTGTGACAATTTCCTGTCTTGCCTTTTCTACCACCTCCCTTGTTTCAACTTCAACCACTCTCTGCTCTCATCCTAACCACCTCTTATTATGCTTTCATTTTCCTCTGGTTTATAAGTACTCTCCCTCCTGTTTTCACAGTCTTTCTTATCTAACCATGAATTGATGGTATAATTTGTTAATTACTCTCTTGTGAGCTTTCTCAAGGTCTTCCATCCTCTGTCCTTTTGTGTCTACAATCCTGAATCAGTCTAAACATTTAGCTTCCCCATACCTATACAGTGGGTACGTATGACTGCAAGAAATCACAAAATTGTGCACATTGTTGCAACTACAAATATACATAGTATTAAATTTTAAATGGATCCTCATTATCCTTATTTTTATTTGTCTTAACTCCATTTCCTGTTACCCAAGTTTGCTCTAAAAAACTTAATTGCTTTTAAGTATCTTACTGTACCTTTAGATTAATTACTTAAAAAAACTGATATCTCCTACAGCATTTAGAACAGTGAAATCATCATGTAGGAGAATCTTCAACTTAATGACTTGTGACCCCATGATTATCTATTAAGTACCTATTTTTACTTCTTTCTTCCCATCTCAGAAATTTTATTGTTTTCCATTTTTTTTCCTGAATTCTATTTGTTGATTTTGGCCCATCAATTATTTTCTATAACTTCAGCATATTTTTCTCTAGAAGCATCTTTCCTTTGGCACATTTATTTATTGATTTCTTTCCAATTTCTTTTAGCTACTATATCCTCCATACTAAAAATTAAAATTATTTCCTGAAGTACACATACCAGCTTTTGGGAAATCCACAATTACTGTATGATTTAGCATTCAAAAGGGACCACAGTTGAGATTAAAAGAAAGATGATAGGGGCTTCCCTGGTGGCGCAGTGGTTGAGAGTCCACCTGCCGATGCAGGTGATGCGGGTTCGTGCCCCGGTCTGGGAAGATCCCACATGCCGCGGAGCGGCTAGGCCCTTGAGCCATGGCCGCTGAGCCTGCGCGTCCGGAGCCTGTGCTCCGCAACGGGAGAGGCCACAACAGTGAGAGGCCCGCATACTGCAAAAAAAAAAAAAAAAAAAAGATGATATTAACAAGCAAAATCGGAACTGTGCAGGGCAGAATGAGGTGTATGGCCATCAAAATAATGAACTACCTAATTCCACCTTTGTGTACAAATGATTGGAGTATGAATGGATGCTTGGTCTGCCTTGGGGGGCAGGGGTAGTTGGTTCAATTATTGCAATTAGTACTAAAATAAATCCACAGTGTTACCACATTTTCAGGTAATTGTCGATTAAATTGAAGAATACATGTAGAGAGACTCATATCAACTGGCACCTAAAGATTCTGTGTACAGTAGGAAAGCTCTTTGATTCATAAGAAATTAAAGTCCCATTCATTTTTGAAGAGTTTTAAAATATTTTGTTTTACAAAATTTGAGGAAACACTCTAGGATATTCTATCTGTATACTGGCATATAAAACAATGATTAGAACTGAAGAGTTAACAGCAAATTTTGTTCTTTTTTCTTTCTGGATGGGTAGAAAGCAGGCAGAATATAATACAATTCCTTAATTAATGTGCATTCCATTTCTGCTTGTTATCAAGTTTGTTTTATCATTAAATTGTCTTACAAATGTATAAGAAGTATTGTTTTACCCTTTATTTTTGGATTCCTGGACCTGATTTCAACATGTATGGGTGGAGTCCCCACACATACAATAAGCAATGCTATGACACCAGCTGGGTGTCTTATAATTTAACTCAGTTGTGACAGTATTTACTTGGAGATAGCATCAGATTCCACAGGTTAAGCATTCAGTCTTACAAGACTGCCCCCCCGACCCCCACCATTTCAGCTGTTACCTGTGCTTCTGCCCAACTAGCTATAAATCAGAGGTTCCCATAAATCCTCTCCTTGGGTTCTATTAATTTGCTAGAATGGCTCACAGAACTCAGAGAAACATTTTACTAACTAGATCACTAGTTTATTATAAGAGGACATAACTCAAGAATAGCCAGATGGAAGAGATGCACAGGGCAAGGTATGGGGAAAGGACATGGAGCTTCCATGCTCTCTCTGAGTGCCACTCTCCCTAAATCTCCCCTTGTTCACCAACCTGGGAGCTCTCAGACCAGGTCTTTGTGGAGTTTTTGTGGAGGTTTCATTATATAATGATTGATTAAATCATTGGCTATGGGTAATTGATCCAACCTCCAGCTCTACCCCTGTCCCCAGAGGTCAGAAGCATGGGACTGAAGACTAAAAGTTCCAATCCTCTAATCACGTGGTTGACTCTTCAGCCAACCAGCCAACAGCCTTAGGTGCTTTCCAAAAGTAACCTCATTAGATAACAAAAGACACGTTTTGCTGTCATCACTTAGGAAATTATAAGGGTTTTAGAATCTCTGTGCCAGAAACAGAGATGAAGACCAAATATATATTTATTATTATAAATCACAAGGTTGCATCTTTTATACAAAATTTAATTTAGTACTGTTTATATAGGAAATCTAGTTTCTAAGGAAAAACTGCCTCTTATATTAGATTTTTTAAAAAACTGTGTACCTCACAACACTTATTCACAAAATAATTACATTCAAAAAAAAATGGCAGAAGAAATTATCTATTTTAAAAATTTAGTTTATTTTTTTGTCTCCAATTAATCAGTATGGTGTTTTAAAGCAAGAATTTTTATTTTGACATCACACATTAACTTTAAAATAAAAATACATATTTTCACATTAACATATATTTATGTCTTGTAGTTAGCACTGTCAATGGAAATAATGAATCAATCTATAATAGGAATAGAAAAGAGATTTTCTGAGCCAAACTGAGAATATAGCCTGGGAGACACAGATTCAAGAAGCATTTTAATTGTGTTACACTGGAATACAAAATGAAGGAGACTTACAAAGGCAAAACCCACAAAATTACATAAATTGTTTTCCAATAGTTAGGTTTGGAGCTGGCAAGAAGTAAGGATCCTGCAGCTATTAGTAGATATTGTTTTAAGAACAGCTGGTGATGTCCTTGAGTCTGATACAGTTCAGAAAATTCAAATTCTCAGTAATACAGGAACGTATCTGAAGCCACATCCACAATGGCCACCCAGCTCCATTTTGAATGCCTGAACCACAGTACTACATTCTGATCTATAAATGCTTTGTTTTCTTTAATGGTTAAAGCCGATGTATAATGAATGTTTAATAGGCCATGAAGAAGCTGTTTTGGTTAGCCTAAAATGTAAGTTAAATCATGTATAAGTCAGAACGACTTCCCCATACCTCAATATGTGAAAATGTCTTCCATCTGTACCAAGTTAGATCCACAATATTACCACTTTTCAGGTCGGTGTTAATTAAGTGATTAACTTGAAGAATATATATAGGGTGAAATACATATATATATATGACTATTTGAATTAATATATGTATACATGTGTTAATATTAGAATAATAACATAACAAAATGGGAACATATTATAAGAATATGTATATATGTATTAATATAAGAATATATTTAGGGTTACATATATTTATATGTAAATATATATAATTTAAATTTGTCCTAAAAGTAAGGATTAAAGTTGTTTTTTTTGTTGTTGTTGTTTTGGTTTTTTTGCGGTATGCGGGCCTCTCACTGCTGTGGCCTCTCCCGTTGCGGAGCACAGGCTCCGGACACTCAGGCTCAGCGGCCATGGCTCACGGGCCCAGCCGCTCCACGGCACGTGGGATCTTCCCGGACCGGGGCATGAACCCGTGTCCCCTGCATCAGCAGGCGGACTCTCAACCACTGCGCCACCAGGGAAGCCCCCCGATATATTATTTTTAAATAAAGTCCATAATTTATTTATTTATGAGAGGCTTTGACTCAAGATGAAGGTTAAAATGTATGTACATTCTCAAGTGTTAACAATTGAGTGTGAACCTTATATTGTAACTTATATGGTATACAAAGGGATATGGTTTGGTATAATATTTACATAGATATTGCTAACCAAGTATCAGCAGGTAATAAATTTTGAGTAATTTTTAGTAATGGTATTAGTAATTGAGTAGACCTAAATGGAGATAGATCAGATAAATTGTGGTTATGGAACAATTATTAACTTGATCTGTTTGTATTTGGCTCTGATGTTTTTATAACTTCAGAATTTTTTTAAAATTCATACAACACACTCCCATTGCAATAGTTGAGATGCAATTATGTAGCATAATATATTCCAGATTGCATTCCTCAGAAAATATGTAGATAGGTGTTATGGGTTAGATTATGCACCCCACCCCCCAAATATATGCTGAAGTCCTAATCCCCGGTACCTCAGAATGTGACCATGTTTCCAAACTTTATTACTTTATCAAAGTAATCTAGCTGAAATGAGGGCATTATGCTAGGCCATAATCCAGTATGACCAAAAGGGGTATTTTGAACATGTGAAGATGGAGACAGAGATTAGAATTATGCTGCCACAAACTAAGGAATGTCTGGGGCTAATAAAAGCTGGAAGAGGCTAGAAATATCTTTTTTCTATAGGTTTCAGAGGAAGCATGTCCCTGCCAATACCTTGATTTCAGATTTGTAGTCTACAGAACTGTAAGATAATAAATTTCTATTGCTCTAAGACATCCAGTTATGGTACTTCGCTATGGCAGCCCTAGGAAACTAATACAGTAGATACTGAGGTGAGAAAATAATTTCATGGTCAAAACAAAGTGAGAAACATGCTTTTACAAACAACTAGACAGAATTTAAGAATATCTCAGTGACTTCACTGTATCAACCCTTATTTTGATGTTCCTAGGGTGAAACTATTGAATAAAATATTTCTAAAAATATTTGTTAATGGTATAGAACTTTTTCCACATTGGTCATGTCACATAACTACTGCTCTATGGAACAGAATTTGTGGAAAGCAAACATATAGTGTTTACATTTAAATAATCACTATAATACTTAGAAAACTCAAAGAACATCATTTTCCCTCAGGTTGAATCAGTGAACCTTTTGTGCTTCATTCTTTAGCCTTAATATATGTTTCCATTGGAAGTTCTCTGAACGCCAGTTGTGCACTTGAGAGTAAATCTCAGCCTGAGAAATTTTTGTTGGAAGCGGAGTTTACAAAACCAGATGCTCAGATTGGCAAGAACATCTGTAAGAACATAATACCACATTAGTTTCAAGAATCCACCTGCCAGGTAAACATAAAGCAACACCAAATGTAACAATTCAAATATTCGGTTGGGCAAGATTCCTACTGAACATGTTCTCCTTGAATTTTTCATGGAATAAGCAAAATGGCCAAAATTATATATTTTAAACACTGATAATTAGAAGAAAAATCCCCTAAGACAGTTATATAATTATGACCTCATAATTTGTTGAAATATAATGGGTATTATTAGACATTCATATTTATGCAGATACCCTATGTTTATTTTGTCCTTTTTTTTTTTTTTTTTTTTTTTGCGGTACGCGGGCCTCTCACCGCTGTGGCCTCTCCCGCCGCGGAGCACAGGCTCCGGACACGCAGGCCCAGCAGCCACGGCTCACGGGCCCAGCCGCTCCACGGCACGCGGGATCCTCCCGGACCGGGGCACGAACCCGCATCCCCTGCATCGGCAGGCGGACTCTCAACCACTGCGCCACCAGGGAAGCCCATATTTTGTCCTTTTAATTACTTGCTGTGTCAGAGAATATCACTTCTTTATCAAACCCATTTCCTCTTCTAACTGGCCATTTCCTCTTCTAATGTGGCCATCAGACTGCTAGCCCATGGAATGTGAATGAAAGCGTTGTAAACCAATTCAAGGTTTAGTCCTTTAAAATGTACCCAGAATGTTCCCAGAATGAGTGCAGTTCCCCAGATAATCTTGGAAACTGCATGTGAAAATGGTTGATTCACACTATAGAAGGAGTCAGAATCCTTAAATCGTTGTTTGGAGAAGAATTACTGACTTTGAACATATTTATCAAACTTAAGCAAAGTTTAGCTACTGACAGTTCAGGTATATCTGTTATAGTAGCTGGTATTACCTTAATGAAAACCCCTGTCATTTTTTGTGTGTGACATACTGAGATCTATTTACAATTTTGATATTTGTTTCTAAATTCAAAGTTTTTTTCAATTAATTCAGTAATTTTTTTTAACTATTTTTTTTTTTTTAACTTTTGGCCACACTGTACGGCATTAAGATATTAGTTCCCTGACCAGGGAACCCACACTTCCTGCAGTGAAGTGTGGAGTCTTAACCACTGACTGCCAGGGAAGTCCCAATTCAGTGATATTTATTGAGCACTTACAATGTACCAGATAAATCCTTGCAGATAAAGGAATTTAAAAAAAATGAAAAACAGACAACCAAAGTATTCCTGAAGTTTCCATTCACTGGAGGTAAGCAAGGCTGCTGTGGAGATAGAGCATGTAAATAAATATATAACTACATAGTAAATCAGTACTATATAAAATATAGTAAAATAATAAAATAGGGTACCATGGTAGCAACAAGGTTGGAAGGAACTATAACTGTTTTAAACAGATTGGTCATGGAAATCTAATTAAAAATATGGGAGAGGGAGGAAACTGTTTGGATATCTGGAGAAAACATTTTATAAGATATTAAATACCAGAGGCAAAATTCCTAAGGAGAAAGCAAACCTGATGTTCAGGATAAGCAAAGATAGACATAGATATGAAACAGAGTAAGTGACAGGGAGAGTAATTAAGAAGCGACAGGAAAGCAATAAGGACAAGACATCCCAGGAACCTATAGGCCATTGTAAGTTAAGGACAATGGCTTTTACTCTAAGGAAAATGGGAAACCATTAGAATGTTTTGAGAAATAAACTTCATGTATATCTAATATTTTACAATATTACTCTGGCAGCTTTGTAGAAACTAGGCCAAAAAGATAAGAGTATAAGAAAGGAGGCAAGTTATATGAATCTAATGAAATATTCAAGCAGAAGATGATCATGGTCATCATGGTCTTAACAGTAATTTAATGGTCCAATTCTGGATGTATTTGAAGGTAGAGATAATGGGATTTTCTAATAGTCTAGATATGGTGTATAATAGAAAAAGAAAGAGCCAAATATGACTCCAGAAAGTGGCCTGGGTAACTGGCAGAATACAGTTGCCATTTACTATGTGGATCAAACTGAGGGAAAATCAAGTCTGATAGGGGAGGATTGGGAGTATCATTTTGGACCTGTTAGTTTTGTGTCATCTATAAGACATTCAAGTGATATAGCAGAAGGCATTTGGAATTATGAAATTAGTGTTCAGGGGAGAAGTTGGGGATAGAGATTTACATTTGCAAGACAGTTCATAGAGGTATTTAAAAACATGAGATCGAGGTGTAAGCAGTAAAAGTGCAAAATCAGATTACTGTGTAACAGCATACCTGGCATATTTGACACCCAGAGTGTATAATTTTATTTTAAGACTTTAATTTTTCAAAGAGATTTTGGTTTACAACAAAAATGAGAAGATGGTACAGAGATTTTCCTTAACCCCCACACATGCATAGCCTCCCCCAGTATCAGTATCACTTACCAGATTGGTACAGTTGTTACAATTGATGAACCTACATTGACATATCACCCATAGTCCATAGTTCACCTGACTATGGGGTTGGTTAGGGTTGATTTTGTACGTTATATGGGTTTGGAAAAATGTATAATGTCATATATCCATCATTAATATCATACAGAGTATTTTCACTGACCTAAAATCTGTGCTGTGCCTCTTCATCTCTTCCCCATGCCCCCCCCCCGGCAACCATTGACCTTTTTATTGCCTCCATAGTTTGCCTTTTCCAGAATGTTATATAGCTGGAATCAAAATATGTAGCCTTCACAGATTAGCTTCTTTCACTTAATAGTATTTATTTAAGGTTCCTCCATGTCTTTTTGTGACTTGATAACTCATTTCTTGTTAGCACTGAATAATATCCCATTGTCTGGATATGCCACAGTTTATTTAACCATTCACTTACTAAAGGACATCTTGGTTGCTTCCAGGGTTTGGCAATTATGAATAAAGCTGCTATACATATCTGTGTTCAGGTTTTTGTATAGACCTAAGTTTGCAAATCCATTGGCTAAATACCAGGGGGTGTGATTTGCTGAATCATTTGGTAAAAATATGTTTAGTTTTGTAACAAATCGTCAAACTGTCTTCTCAAGTAGCTGTAACACTTTGCATTCCCACCAGCAATGAATGAGAGTTCCCTTTGCCCTACATCCATACCAACATTTGATGTTGTCAGTGTTCTGGGTTCTGGCCGTTCCAGTAGGTGTGTAGTGGTACTTCACTGTTGTTGTAATTTACATTTCCATGGTGACGTATGATTTGGACCATCTCTTCATATGCTTAATAGCCATCTGTACATCTTTTTTGATGAGGTGTCTGTTAAAGGTCTTTGGCCCATTTTTAAATGGAGTTGTTTGTTTCAATATTATGAGTTTTTTAGTTCTTTGTATATTTTCTATAGTAGTCCTTGATCAGAAGTGTATTTTGCAAATATTTTCTCTCAGTCTGTGGCTCATCTTCGACTTCTCTTGACATGGTCTTTGACGTAGCAGAAGTTTTTAACTTTAATGAAGCCCAGCTTATCAATTTCTTTCATGGACTGTGCCTTTGGTTTTATATCTAAGAAGCTATCACCATACCCATGGTCATGTTGATTTTTCTCATATGTTGTTTTCTAGAAGTTTCATGGTTTTGCATTTTATATTTATGTCTAAGATCCACTTTGAGTTAATTTTTGTGAAGGGTGTTAGGTCTGTTTCTAGAGTCATGTTTTTGCAAGTAGATGTACCATTGTTCCAGCATCATTTGTTGAAGAGACTGTCTTTGCTCCATTGCATTGCTTTTGGTCCTTTGCCAAATATCAAATTGAATATATTTATGGGAGTCTATTTCTGAGTTCTCTATATTGTTCCATTGATCTGTTTGTCTTTTCTCAGTGTTAACACACTGTCTTGATTATTGTAGCTTTATAGTAATTTTTTAAGACAGGTAATATCAGTCCACCAACTTTATTCTTTTCCTCAATATCATGTTGGCTATTCTTGGGTCTTTTGTCTCTCCATGTAAACTACAGCATAGGTTTGTCCATATCCATAAAAAAACTTGTTGGAATTTTGATTGGGATTGCATAGAAACTGTAGATCAAGTTAAGAATTGACATCTTGACAATATTGAGTCTTCCTATTAATGAACATGGAATAGCTCTTTATTATTTTTTATTTGATTTTGTACATCAGAATTTTGTAGTTTTCCTCATATAGCTCTTGCACACAGTTTGTTAGATATATACCTAATTATTTCATTTTGGAGGATACTAATATAAATGGTATTGTGTTTTAAATTTCAAATTCCACTTGTTCAATGTTGGTATATAGGAAAAAAATTGACTTTCGTACACTAACCTTGTATTCTGTAACCTTGGTCTAATCACTTACTAGTCCCAAGAGTCATAGAAGAACCCATACAATATTTTTAAATTTATCTCTAGGAGTTTAACCAGGTTCCCATGGTAAATATCAAAGGAAAATCTCCTTGGGCTTCCAGCAGAGAGAGGGAAAGGAACCATTTTGAAATAATCCAGAGCATCTTGTCCTTCTTAACAAGGTCTGCCCTCAGAGGGAACTACTTAACCAGAGCCTAATCTGCTGTAGCAAAGCCTAACTGACTTGGGCTAGAAAAGAAGATTTCAAATCAAGAATCTAAGTCTCCACCATAGGAAATTAGAAAAAGAGGAGCAAATTAAACCCAATGTAAGCAATAAAGAAATACATAAGAATTAGAGCAGAAATCAATGAAATTTGAAACAGAAAATTAATAGAGAAAATCAACAAAATCAAAAGCTAATTCTTTGGAAAGTTCAATAAAATCAACATACTAGGCAGGCTAACTAAGAAAAAAAGACAGGTAACACAGATTACTAATATGAGAAATTAAAGAGAGGACATCATTACAGATCCCATGGAAATTAAAAAGATAATCAGGAATACTATGAACAACTACATGCTCCAAAATTTGCTAACCTAAATGTAATGGACCAGTTCCTTGAAAGACACATGCTACCAAAACTCACCCCAGAATTAGAGAATCTGAACAGGCCTATATGTATTTTAATAAATTAATAATTAATACTTTCCAAAAGAAAAAAAAAACAAAGCCAAATAAGTTCACTGTTGAATTCTAACCAAACATTTAAAAAAGAAGTTGTATCAATTCTCTACAATCTCTGTCAGAGGACAAAAGCAGAGAGAATACTTTCTAACTCATTCTATAAGGCTACCAGTACACTAAAACCAAACCAGACAAAGATACTACAAGAAAACTGCAGACTAGTATCCTTCATGAACACAAATGTAAAACTCCTCAGCAAGAAATTAATAAATGGAATCCAAAAACGTATGACAAGAATTATGCACCATGAACCAGTGGGACTTATCTCAGGTATGTAAGGTTGGTTCAACATTCAAAAGTCAATTAATGGGAGGTGCCCAGTGCAGCCATCTTGAATTGAGGTGCCCCAAGCAGCTCTTCAACACAGGATCCATGGAGTTGGGGTGTCAATGTGGTAGTTCTGCACTGTGAACTCTAGTCTGACGTGTTAGGTATAAGGCCTCTGCACATGGCTCCCTAGAGGTACCAGTGTTCTGCCTATGCCTCTGAATGGTCTCAAGCTCAGCATTGCATCTCCTCATTCAGTTGTCTCACTATCCCCTTTGGTGTTCAAGTGCACTTGTGGATTCTTTGGAGACACCTTATAGCTTCCGTATGGATGACAGGCTCTTGGTGCTCCAGCCAGGCATCAGGCTTGTGCCTCTGGGGTGGGAGAGCCAAGTTCAGGACATTGGTCTACAAGAGAACTCCCGCTCCACATAATATGAAATGGTGAAAGCTCTGCCAGAGATCTCCATCTCAACGCTGAGACCCAGCTCCCCTCAATGACCAGCAAGCTACAATGCTGGACACCCTATGCCAAACAACTAGCAAGACAGGAACACAACCCGACCCATTAACAGAGAGGCTGCCTAAGATCATAATAAGGTTACAGACACCCCAAAACACACCACCAGACGTGGACCTGCCCACCAGAAAGACAAGATCCAGCCTCATGCACCAGAGCACAGGCACTAGTCCCCTCCACCAGGAAGCCTACACAACCCACTGAACCAACCTTAGCCAATGGGAACAGACACCACAAACAATGGAAACAATGAATCTGCAGCCTGCGAAAAGGAGACCCCAAACACAGTAAGTTAAGCAAAATGAGAAGACAGAGAAACATACAGCAGATGAAGGAGCAAGGCAAAAACCCACCACACCTAACAAATGAAGAGGAAAAAGGCAGTGTACCTGAAAAAGAATTCAGAATAATGATAGTAAAGATGATCCAAAATCTTGGAAATAGAATGGAGAAAATACAAGAAACATTTAACAAGGACCTAGAAGAACTAAAGAGCAAACAAACAGTGATGAACAACACCATAAATGAAATTAAACATTCTCTAGAAGGGATCAAGTAGAATAACTGAGGCAGAAGAATGGATAAGTGACCTGGAAGATAAAATAGTGGAAATAACTACTGCAGAGCAGAATAAAGAAAAAAGAATAAAAAGAATTGAGGACAGTCTCAGAAACCTCTGGGACAACATTAAACACACCAACATTCGAATTATAAGGGTCCCAGAAGAAGAAGAGAAAAAGAAAGGGACTGAGAAAATATTCGAAGAGATTATAGTTGAAAACTTGCCTAATATGGGAAAGGAAATAGTCAATCAAGTCCAGGAAGCACAGAGAGTCCCATACAGGATAAATCCAAGGAGAAACACACCAAGACAAATAGTAATCAAACTATCAAAAAATAGATACAGGGCTTCCCTGGTGGCGCAGTGCTTGAGGGTCCGCATGCCAATGCAGGGGACACAGGTTCATGCCCCGGTCCGGGAAGATAACACATGCCACAGAGCGGCTGGGCCCACGAACCATGGCTGCTGATCCTGCGTGTCCAGAGCCTGTGTTCCTCAATGGGAGAGGCCACAACAGTGAGAGGCCTGCATACCATAAAAACAAAAAAATAGATACAAAGGAAAAATATTAAAAGCAGCAAGGGAAAAACAGAAAGTAACATACAAGGGAATCCCCATAAGGTTAACAGCTGATTTTTCAGCAGAAACTCTGCAACCCAGAAGGGAGTGGCAGGACATATGTAAAGTGATTAAAGGGAAAAACCTACAACCAAAATTACTCTACCCAGCAAGGACCTCATTCAGATTTGATGGGGAAATTAAAAGCTTTACAAACAAGCAAAAGCTAAGAGAATTTAGCACCACCAAACCAGCTTTACAACAAATGCTAAAGGAACTTCTCTAGGCAGGAAACACAAGAGAAGGAAAAGACCTATGAAAGCAAACCCAAAACAATTAAGAAAATGGTATGAGGAACATACATATTGATAACTACCTTAAATGTAAATGGATTAAGTGCTCAAACCAAAAGACATAGACTGGCTGAATGGATACAAAAACAAGACCCATATATATGCTGTCTACAAGACCCACTTCAGACTTAGGGACACATACAGACAGAAAGTGAGGGGATGGAAAAAGATATTCCATGCAAATGGAAATCAAAAGGAAGCTGGAGTAGCAATTCTCATATCAGACAAAATAGACTTTCAAACAAAGACTATTACAAGAGACAAAGAAGGACACTACATAATGATCAAGGGATCAATCCAAGAAGAAGATATAACAGTTGTAAATATTTCTGAACCCAACATAGGGACACCTCAGTACATAAGGCAAATACTAACAGCCATAAAAGGGGAAATTGACAGTAATACAACCATAGTAAAGGACTTTAACACCCAACTTTCACGATTGGACAGATGATCCAAAATGAAAATAAATAAGGAAACAGAAGCTTTAAATGATATATTAAACAAGATGCACTTAATTGATATTTATAGGACATTCCATCCAAAAACAACAGAATATACTTTGTTCTCAAGTGTTCATGAAACATTCTCCAGGATAGATCATATCTTGGGTCACAAATCAAACCTTGGTAAATTTAAGAAAATTGAAACCATATCAAGTATCTTTTCTGACCACAACGCTATGAGCTAGATATCAATTACAGGAAAAAATCTGTAAAAAATACAAACACATGGAGGCTAAACAGTACACTACTTAATAACCAAAAGATCACTGAAGAAATCAAAGAGGAAATCAAAAAATACCTGGAAACAAATGACAATGAAAACACAACGACCCAAAACCTATGGGATGCAGCAAAAGCAGTTCAAAGAGGGAAGTTTATAGCAATACAATCCTACATTAAGAAACAAGAAACATCTCAAATAAAAAACCTAACCTTACACCTAGGGCAATTAGAGAAAGAGGAACAAAAAAACCCCCAAAGTTAGCAGAAGGAAAGAAATTATAAAGATCAGATCAGAAATAAATGAAAAAGAAATGAAGAAAATGATAGCAAAGATCAATAAAACTAAAAGCTGGTTCTTTGAGATGATAAACAAATTTGATAAACCATTAGCCAGACTCATCAAGAAAAAAAAAGGAGAAGACTCACATCAATAGAATTATAAATGAAAAAGGATAAGTAACAACTGACACTGCAGAAATACAAAGGATCATGAGAGATTACTACAAGCAACTCTATGCCAATAAAATGGACAACCTGGAAGAAATGGACAAATTCTTAGAAATGCACAACTGCCAAGACTGAACCAGGAAGAAAAAGAAAATATGAACAGACCAATCACAAGCACTGAAATTGAAACTCTGATTTAAAATCTTCCAACAAACAAAAGCCCAGGACCAGATGGCTTCACAGGCGAATTCTATCAAACATTTAGAGAAGACCTAACACCTATCCTTCTCAAACTCTTCCAAAATATAGAAGAGCGAGGAACACTCCCAAACTAATTCTACGAGGTCACCATCACCCTGATACCAAACCCAGACAAAGATGTCACAAGAAAACAAAACTACAGACCAATATCACTGATGAACATAGATTCAAAAATCCTCAACAAAATACTAGCAAACAGAATCCAATAGCACATTAAATGGATCATACCATGATCAAGTGGGTTTATCGCAGGAATGCAAGGATTTTTCAATACACGCAAATCAATCAATGTGATACACCATATTAACAAATTGAAGAATAAAAACCATATGATCATTTCAATAGATGCAGAAAAGGCTTTCGAGAAAATTCAATACCCATTTATGAAAAAAACTCTCCAGAAAGTAGGCATAGAAGTAACTTACCTCAACATAATAAAGGCCATATATGACCAACCCACAGCCAACATAGTCCTCAATGGTGAAAAATTGAAACCATTTCCTCTAAGATCAGGAACAAGACAAGGTTGCCCACTCACACCACTGTTATTCACACAGTTTTGGAAGTTTTAGCCACAGCAATCAGAGAAGAGAAAGAAATAAAAGCAATACAAATCAGAAAAGAAGAAATAAAGCTGTCACTGTTTGCAGATGACATGATACTATACCTAGAGAACCCTAAAGATGCTACCAGAAAACTACTAGAGCTAATCAGTGAATTTGGCAAAGTAGCATGATTCAAAATTAATGCACGGAAATCTTTTGCATTCCTATACTCTAATGATGAAAAATCTGAAAGTGAAATTAAGAAAACACTCCCATTTACCACTGAAACACAAAGAATAAAATATCTAGGAATAAATCTACCTGAGGAGACAAAATCCTATATGCAGAAAATTATAAAACACTGATGAAAGAAATTAAAGATGATACAAATAGATGGAAAGATATACCATGTTCTTGGATTGGAAGAATCAAGATTGTGAAAATGACTATACTGCCCAAAGCAATCTACAGATTCAATGCAATCCCTATCAAACTACCAATGGCATTTTTCACAGAACTAGAACAAAAAATTTCACAGTTTGTATGGAAACCTAAAGGACCCCGAATAGCCAAAGCAATCTTGAGAAAGAAAAACGGAGCTGGAGGAATCAGGCTCCCGGACTTCAGACTCTACTACAAAGCTACAGTAATCAAGACAGTATGGTCCTGGCACAAAAACAGAAATACAGATGAATGGAACAGGATAGAACGCCCAGAGATAAACCTATGCACATATCGTCACCTTATCTTTGATAAAGGAGGCAAGAGTATAAAATGGAGAAAAGACAGCCTCTTTAATAAGTGTTGCTGGGAAAACTGGACAGCTACATGTAAAAGAATGAAATTAGAACACTCCCTGACACCATACACATAAGTAAACTCAAAATGGATTAAAGGGCTTCCCTGGTGGCGCAGTGGTTGAGAGTCTGCCTGCCAAGGCAGGAGACACGGGTTCGTGCCCCAGTCCGGGAGGATCCCACATGCTGCGGAGCGGCTGGGCCCATGAGCCATGGCTGCTGAGCCTGCGCTTCCGGAGCCTGTGCTCTGCAACAGGAGAGACCACAATGGTGAGAGGCCCGTGTATCGCAAAAAAAAAAAAAAAAAAAATAGATTAAAGACCTAAATGTAAGGCCAGACACTATCAAACTCTTAGAGGAAAACATAGAACACTCTATGACATAAATCACAGCAAGATCCTTTTTGACCCAGCTTCTAAAGAAATGGTAATAAAAACAAACATAAAAAAATGGGACCTAATGAAACTTAAAAGCTTTTGCACAGCAAAGGAAATCATAAACAAGATGAAAAGACAACCCTCAGCATGGGAGAAAATATTTGCAAATTAAGGCAACTGACAAAGGATTAATCTCCAAAATTTACAAGCAGCTCATGCAGCTCAATATCAAACAACCCAATCCAAAAATGGGCAGAAGACCTAAATAGACATTTCTCTAAGAACATATACAGATCGCCAACAAACACATGAAATAATGCTCAACATCATTAATCGTTAGAGAAATGCAAATCAATACTACAATGCAATATCATCTCATACTGGTCAGAATGGCCATCATCAAAAAAATCTACAAACAATAAATGCTGGAGAGGGTATGGAGAAAAGGGAAACCTCATACACTGTTGGTGGGAATGTAAATTGATACAGCCACTATGGAGAACAGTATGGAGGTTCCTTAAAAAACTAAAAATAGAACTACCATACGACCCAGCAATCCCACTACTGGGCATATACCCTGAGAAAAGCATATTTCAAAAAGAGTCATGTACCACATTATTCATTGCAGCTCTATTTACAGTAGCCAGGACATGGAAGCAACCTAAGTGTCCATCGACAGATGAATGGATAAAGAAGATTTGGCAGATATATACAATGGAATATTAGCCATAAAAAGAAACGAAATTGAGTTATTTGTTTTGAGGTGGATGGACCTAGAGTGTGTCATACAGAGTGAAGTATGTCAGAAAGAGAAAAACAATACTGTATGCTAACACACATATATGGAATCTAAAGAAAAAAAAAAGTCATGAAGAACCTAGGGGCAAGACGGGAATAAAGACACAGACCTACTAGAGAATGGACTTGAAGACATGGGGACGGGGACGGGTGAGCTGGGACAAAGTGAGAGTGGTAGTGTATATATGGACATATATACATTATCCAATGTAAAATCGATAGCTAGTGGGAAGCAGTCACATAGCACCGGGTGATCAGCTCGGTACTTTGTAACCCCAAGGGTGCGATAGGGAGGGTGGGAGGAGGGATACACAAGAGGGAGGAGATTTGGGGGTATATGTATATGTATAACTGATTTACTTTGTTATAAAGCAGGAACTAACACACCATTGTAAAGCAATTATACTCCAATAAAAATGTTTTTAAAAAAGTCAATTAATGTAATCCATTACATCAATAGGCTCAAAGGGAAAAAATCTTATGGTCATATCATAGGTTGAATAAGAAGCATTTGATAAAATCCAACACCCATTCATGATAAAAACCCAGGAAACTAGGAATAGAGGACAACTTTCTTAACTTGGTAAAGACCATCTACAAGATACCTACATTATACCTACAAGTTAACATGAAACTTGATGAAAAACCTGAAACTTTCCCACTAAGATCAGGTACAAGGCAAGGAGGTCCCCTCTCACCATTCCTTTTCAACATCATACTGAGAGTTTTGGTAATGCAGTAAGGCAAGAAAATGACATAAAGGGCATATGCAAATCAGGAAGGAAGACATAAAACTGTCTTTGTATGCAGATGACATGACCTGTCCTCCAGGGAGAGGACAGCCATCTATAAGCCAACGAGAGAGGCCTGGAACAGATCTTTCCCTCAAAGCCCTCTGAAAGAGCCAACCCTGCTGACATTTGATTTTGAACTTCTAGAGATAATAAATTTTTGTTGTTTGAGTAGTCAGTTTCAATAAAAAGTAGAACATAAAAATAATTTTATACTACAACTAATGAAATGAATTCATAATTTTAATAACATTTTTTGAAAAAAGGGAAGACATATTGGTCTATCACAGTAATTCATAATAATACTGCAGTTTTCTTAATTCATTTTTATTTTAAAAACAAATAATTAAAGTAAGACTAAATTCCAGTTAATTCCAATTTTAAAGATATTATTCAAATTCAGTAGACTATTTCCCTTATTACCTAAAGATCACATAGAGCAAACAAAAACATTACACACTGAAGTTTCCTAGCTATCTCATTGTTTTAAATTCTATGCACAAATTAAAAATCCCAGTGTAATATAGAATAATAGAATTGAAGTAATTCATGGCCTTTTTCCTCACCTTTACAGACACTGGTGCATCACTCCTATTTGAATCTATTGTTTAAAGGCAGGATCCACATGGGTTGGAGATACACACCACACTGGAAAAGAGCTCAAACAATTCTGAATCATCACAAGCTCATTCTGAGAAGGAAGGCTTGTAACTTAGTCTGTGTGAGTCAAAGACAGAAAAGGTGCTAACTTGAAGATTAAATATAAATTATTAAAATTCTACAGGAACTATAGCAATTCTTAAACATAGGTGTAACAAAATGCCTTTTTTTTCAGTAAGGAGTGTTGCTTGTGAATTGTGACAGTAAAAACAGAACATTTTAGTAAGTTGTGTTATTATTTTTAACCTCTCTATGGACTATGCATAATCTTTCTCACTGCACCTAGGCAAATACATCCCTCTTGGAAACTAGAGATGTGGTGTTATAAAAGTCAAATGAAAATATTTTTTTTAATGAGGAGGTAATAATCAACTGAGTTAAATTCCGCTGATGGTTAATTATAATAAACACTGAGCTGAGCACTGAGAATTAGCCTCTGTAATTGCCAAAATGGAGGTCACGGGTGACCTTGACTAGAGCAGTTCAGTGGTGTGGGGAAAACATTGACCAGAGAAGGTTCTAGGGAGTATGAAGAAAAGGAATTGAATTTGTGAGCACAGACAACTACTGAGGGGTTCTTGCTCTAAGGGAGAGAAAATAAATGAATTAACAGCAGGAGAGGATATACAATGGAAAAATACTTATAGAGATAGAAGGGATAGCATATTTCCATGCTCAGGGGAAATCATTCAGCAAGAGGGGTAAAAAAGAGAGGAGTAAAGATTGTAGGAGATGATAGAGAAACAGAGAAAAAGAGAGTAAAATTATTGATCAGATAGATCAAGTGATGGATTTATAGGCCAATTGGATGGGTTAGCAGAGTTGGATTTAACTCATGGGCTTTTGCCAATAGAGGTAATTGGATAAAGGATGCAAGGGGTTTCAGGTTGTGGTCTTGAAAAGACAGAACAGAGGACATAAGGCAGTGAGAGACCGTGAAAAAGTGGTAAAATCCATGAATAAATAAATACTATATAACATTACCCTTGTTTAAATATTTTTGTATAATTGAAGAGTGAAGGAGTGGAGGTAAATCTCTCTAAAACTTAGAGGGCATATTATTTATATGGAAATAAAAATATGTTGGTCTTTTCTCTAATAAACTTTTAGCGTAGAAAAAACTTAAGCATTAAAATTATGAAACGAGGCCCACTTTAAGGAGAAAAAGTTATAAAAATTATTCTCTTCTTTAGGAAACATTAAATAACAAATCACTATTAGTACATTTATTTAAATAATAAATGCCTACTGCATTTTGCTATGCATTGCAAACAAAAAGACAATTCAGTTAATTATAGCATTTAAAGAAGGATTCCTGGAGAAGTTGAAGTGTGGTCTAGCAGAGGGGCAAAGATGGATGAGAATGTTGCAGGCAGAGGAGGAGCATGAGTGAGGTCACGGAAGGTGTGAAAAGCATGGAATGGATGCGAACAACTTCACTGTGTGAATGGGGGGAAGGACATTCGCAGGTGAACCATAGGACAAGAAGCTGGCTGGAGAGTGATAAGCCTCAGTAGCCAGTTGCACAAATAAGAAAATCCAGTTTGCATCTTGAGGTTATAGATGATATGTATATATTTCTTACCTACTGTAAAATGGACCAGTGAACACCAGAAAGATAGGAAAACCTTACTTCTGAAGTAAGAGTAATCATCTCCATTTAATAGACAAAAGGGGAAAAAAAACTAACAAATATTATAACATATACTATTTGTTCTAAAGTTATAAAAGATTACCACATTCCCTAAATGAGGAGGCCACAGACTTAATTCTTAGAAATTGTAAGACTTATGAATTTGTTGCTAGGTAGTCCTAAAATAACCTTCAGATTCCCTGCTTCCACTGATGAAAGGTCAGAGTCTGTCAGCATGTTCTCCATCGGGCTGAGGAAGGCAGAAATGAAACATCCCTAATATGCTGGAAATAAAGGCAGTGTCCTGATTTTACCTGCTGGCAGCCAAAGTCCTTCAGTAGATTGGTGTTTGTCTTCTCTTGGGAAATCACCAGAATGCAGCTGCCTTCATTAATGTTCCTTTCCTGCTCCTCTTTCCTACTGCCATGGCTTAGTGACAGGCCTCCTAAAAGATGGTAATGTAACAGGACTGTTACAGAATTAAAGTCCGGGCTGTTTCAGTGAAGCAATGTATTCAGTTAGATGTCCTGCCTGCTGCAGTAAAATAACTTGGAAACAAAACACTAAGGGTATAGGAAACAATCTCAAAATTGATAGGCCAAGAAGCCAAGGTCTTAAACTTTGCTAATGTAATATTTTTTTCATAAAAATAGAAGAATATGGAAATATTGTAATATTTCTTAATAACCCAAGAGATGATGAATCTAATATTTTTTCTTAATAAAAGATTACAGTGTTATTTTTTATTTTAAAAAGATACTGTTTTTCAAAATATGATAGTCACTTATTAAATGTACTAGGTATAATGGAAAAGAAAAATGTGTAAAAACAACCGTGGCTTTTGAGAACTAGCTCTTACTAGAAGGTTATAAATTCAATGAATGATAATCTGGAATGCTTGAATTCCTCCTGAAGACTAATTTTCATTAGACTTATGCCTCTACCATAAATAATGCTCATTAGGTATTTAAAAAGAAAGAAAAAAGAAAAATCAAGACACTTTAGAACCAATTCTATTGTACTTAGATTTGTTTTGTTTCAATTTTTTATGGAAGTTCTGAGAGACAATTTCTGATCATTTGTCCTCATTCATGTATCAGAAACCAAAATCCTGAGAATGACTATTAAAAGGTCTCATCCTGAGAATGACTATTAAAAGGTCTCTCAGTCTGAAACTATTTCATAGGTAAAGGAGGAGTATGTGAAAGTCAAAACAATGAGTCGGGTCAACTGATACTTTCAAATACTTCTCAGATCTCACACATTTATTCTGTGGACTCAGCACTTGCAGAGAAATGTTAAATTTCCTGTGTATATCCTTTTTTTAGGCCTTTTGTCAGTACTTGGATAATTACACTGAGACTTCTCTCAAAAAATTGGAAATGTGAATATAAGAACATCCTGTGAATTTAAACTGTAAAAATAATACATTAATATCCAAAGTCATCCCAAGGAAACTAACTCGCAGGTTTATGAGAATTGACTATCCTTGTTGAATTTTCATAACTAGTGAAAAGGTAGTAAGAAGAGGAAAGGCTGGAGGGTAAGGATGAGTTGATCAAGCTTGGATTCATAGAAGGATAGTAAATGAAGTAAAAATCAAAAGTTCTCAATCAAGCCCTAGTGGGGAAGAGAGCTAACACTGACAGAGAGGAGAGAGTGTAGACGCTTCGATGCTATTGGTATGGCTCTTTGTGTTGTGAAGATATATAAGGAGATGTGGGCATTTTGAGTTTTTTCGATTTGATTAGATCATTCCACTGAGAAATTATATATAAGGTTGCCTTATCTAATTTACCTTGTCTGATAATATCCTTACTCTGTTTATTAGTTATATTTCCACACTGACTAACGTCAGTATTTTCACCCATGTGACAAATTTATCTAAGACTAAAACATAAATTCATAAAATTTATGGTTTAATATATCAGTCTTTTGGGGACACTTAATATGAGTCTGTTTCAGAAAGACAGTAATTATTGTTTCCTAAGCTGAAGGGCAGATCATGGGCTAAATTAAATAATCTTAGGTAATAGACATTTAAAATATGGTAAAGCATAGGCTAAGAGAAATAATCCAAATTGTAAGACTTCCTTGTAACAGTTACACCAGATACCTCTAGCAACAACTTTGCTGTGTGCAGATCCAGTAATTTAATTTTCATTTAAATTGTCGACCTTCAAAACTCATTCAAAATAATAAAGTATTATGATTATATGAGTAGATGACAAAAACAAATTATTATTTCAATTATGGAAATTTTGTTTAAAAATTATGAGTGAAAGAAAAAGATATAGCTATTTTACAAAAAGTGAGAATTTCAATTAAGTTGACAAACAATTGCTCAATACAAGATCTTTCTAAAAATATCAGTGATGAATTGATTCAAAATTTTAAAGTTTGCATATTTTAGGTTTAGATTACAATATAAGAGACATTGACCAATTAATATTTGAGTATGTTGTTTTCTCATATTCACATTTACATCTGTCAAAGAAAAACTACTGCTAGATTAAAGATTGTGTTCCAGATTTATTGGAATTTTAAAAGAAGAGACTAATGTTTACCTTGCTTTATTGCATTGTATTACCCATATTAAAAATATTTGTACTCAGTTTTCTGAAATAAAAAATATAAAATGTGTCAGGATATAGTTGTTAAAATTTTTCAGTATATATATGCAAATACCATGAAAAAATCACGTTTTTGGAGCCACTGAAATAAATGATAGGCAATCTATTTACTGATATCCTGTCTGTTGTCAGTGTTCATTGGTTGAGTTGTGAAGAGTCTTACAAAGATTTAGTATATTGTTAATTCAAATTCAAGAGTTTTCATAAAACAAAAATGCTTGCTAGTTATTCAGTAATCAGAGACAAAAAATGACAATGTGATTCATATTTTTTCACTGACATTTTGAAGCACTAGTCAATGGTGCGTATTGTGATCCAGCTGGACAGTTTGAGTTGTGCAGTAGAAGACACACTGTTGAAATTGAAACCATACATAATACAGTCAATAATAATGATTCCATGTATTTCTTCTAACATGAATCAATATGCAAAAGATTTTTCTCTTGTAAAAGAGCAAAAAGAAAAATTCTAAGGTTTTTTTTTGCTATTGATAAAGTTAAGATGGCTTTCAGTTTAGGCAACACCATTTTGAATTTGATGAAAATAATACGAGGCTAACAAAAGAATTAGATAAGTTGTTCAACTTGGACATAGGTAGTTTTTAAATATGTATGCTTTTAATTTAAATCCAAATCAGTTCTACTAAAATAAGAAATATTTTTTATATAGGATGCAGATATTAAGTAAAACTATTTTTTTGGTACTTGATTTGGTTTTTAGAAAACATTGAAGTAAAACATTTGGAAAAACTTGGCTATCTACTTTTTTTTTATCAATAATCACTTTCTTCTTTAAAATTTTATATAGTTGATTAACAATGTTGTGTTAGTTTCAAGTATACAGGAAAGTGATTCTGTTATACATGTATCTATTCTTTTTCATATTATTTTCCCATTTAGGTTATTACAGAATATTGAACAGAGTTCCCTATGCTATACAGTAGGTCCTTGTCGGTTATCTACTTTAAATACCATAGTGTGTACATGTCAATCTCAAACTCCCAGTCTATCTCTCCCCCCAGTCCTTCCCCACTGGTAACCATAAGTTTGTTCTCTAAGTCTGTGAGTCTGTTTCTGTTTTGTATCTTTTTTTAAGATTCTGCATATAAGCAATATCGTATAATATTTGTCTGTCTCTATCTGACTTACTTCACTTAGTATGATAATCTTCAGGTCCATCCATGTTGCTGCAAATGGCATTATTTCATTCTTTTTAATGGCTGAGTAATATTCCATTGTATATATGTACCATATCTTCTTTATCCATTCACCTATCAGTGGACATTTAGATTGTTTCCATGTCTTGGCTATTGTAAACAGCACTGAAATGAACATTGGTGTGCATGTATCCTTTTGAACCATATTTTTCTCAGGATATATGCCCAGGATTAGGATTTCTGGATCATAGAGTAGCTCTATTTTTAGTTTTTTAAGGAACCTCCATACTGTTCTCCTTAGTGGCTCTACCAGTTTACATTCCCACCCTCCTACACTGTTGATGGGAATGAATCTACTTTTCTAACGGCAAATTTTATGAAACTTGCATACATGTCATGTATTTTCAATAAAAATTCAGAATCTTAATTGAGATATGCTGATTTACCACAATAAGTTTAGTGAACATCTATCATTTCATATAGATACAAAATAAAAGATAAAGAAAATTTTTTTTTTTCCTCATGATGATAAGTCTTAGGTTTTACTCTCTTAACAACTTTCCATATCTAACATAGAGCAGTGTTAATTGTATTTATCATGGGTACATTACATCCCTAATACTTCTTTATCTTATAACTAGAAGTTTGTATCTGTTGACTACCTCCATCCAGTTCACCCTCCCCCAACCCTCTCACAATAAAAATGTTTATACTGTCAAAGTGATATTTTAGATATATTGTGTTAAATAAAATATATTAATAAAATTAATTTTACCCATTTTTTAACTTTTTAAGTATAGCTATTAGAAAAATATAAATTATATATATGGTTTATATTACATTTCTGTTGGAAAGCACTGTCTTTCTTCCACTGTTTGAACTAATTGTGTAAATTTCACTGTTATATTTTTATTAAGATATAAGCATTTTAACTCATGAAGGGCACGAAGGGAAGGAGTCGGCAAAAATGGAAATCATGAATAAACAGAAGCAAAAGAAGAAAATTTATGGTATAAGTTGCCTGAAGAATTTAGACATTTTCATACATAGACATTTAACTCAGAAGGGAAAATGGAGTGGAAGATATAAATGAGTTAAAGGTAGATAATATTTGACTTTATGACTTTCATAATTAATTTTAAAAGAGTAAGAGAGAGGCTAAGATCAAGAATAAAGAAAATCTAACACCTAAAGATTTGGTAAAGGAGAATAAACCATCAAAGGAGAATGGAGAGAATCATCTAGTAAAGTAGGAAAATAATCAGGATATGATGGTGTTCTGGAAGTCAGTGCATAATTTTAACAGGGGATTAGACACAGCTGAAAAGATAATTGTTGCATCAGAATATATATTAGAAGACCAAAAGAAAATCCTGAGAATGAAGCTGAGAGAGACCAAACAAAGGAAAAAACAAAAGAGAGGTAAAGATTTATAAGGGGTACCTTGAGAAAGCCTAACATACATGTAATTAGAATCCTAGAAGGAAGGGAAAAATAGTGGGCCAAAAGCAATAAATGAGTCAATAATGACTGATTGCTTTTCAAAACCCTTGGAAGATATTAAGCCTATGAACCTAGAGCAGGATAAATACAAAAGAAACCAAACAGGCATATCATTGTAAAACTGCAAAAGTCAAAGTCCAGGTGAAAACTGAAAAACCTGCCAGAGAAAAATTATAGACTACTCAAAAGGAGCAGAAGTAGAGTGATATCTGGCTTCTAATAAAAAAAGAAAAGAAAAAAGGCAAAAGACAATGGAATTATATCTTAAAATGCTGAAAAAATTGAAAATATTCAACCTAGAATTCAGTAAGATTCTACAAAAGTGGAGGTCAAATAAGATTAATTTTCAGATTAAAAACTGGATGTTCTTCAGGAACAATGATAATTTCAAAAGGAAGTAAAGATATTCAGAAAAAGAGTAAATATAGAACTAAGTCTAAACTAAAGATATTCAGAAACAGAAAAAGAGTAAATATAGAACTAAATCTAAACTAGTTATAAGCAGTAGTAAACATCTAAAAATTAAATGCATATAGAGAATTCAAATGCAAACCTTAAAACAGGTAAATCGGAAGGTATGTAAATGGAGTTAAACTGTTCTAAACTGTTAAACTAGTCCTTGTGTTACCAAGGAAGAGGGGAAAGTATTAATTTACATTATATTTGATAAGTAAGGTTGCAAGTTGTTATTTTTAAAAGAACTACAAAAAAATATTAAAAGAGTGTATTATTAACAATATAAATGGAAGGGTGAGAAGAAATGGTTAAGTATGGTCAGTCAATCTAGAAATATGAAGGAAATGAGAGAAAAAAATAGAATAGAACAAAGACATAGAAAACAAATGCTTAGGGAATTCCCTGGCGGTCCAGTGGTTAGGACTCCACACTCTCACTGCCAAGGGCCCAGGTTCCATCCATCCCTGGTCGGGGAACTAAAATCCCACAATCTGAGCAGTGCGGCCAAAAAAAAAAAGCAAATGCTTAGAGGGTATATTGAAACCAAAATGTCTGTGATTACATTAAATATAAATACATGAAAAATCAACTATATAACACTTAGAAACACTTAAAATATAAGAATATAGAAAAATCAGAAGTTAAAAAAATTAAAAAAACATATCACCACTAAATAACTGATCAAAATAAAACTACTGTAGTTAAGTTAGAAAAGTAGATTTTAAAGCAAAAACTATTCTAATAAGAACATTTCATAGTAATATAAGGATCCAGTCATTAGGAAGATTTCTTATAAATTTATATTCAGTCAATAACAGCCTCAAAATAGATTAAACAAAACAGATCCAAATAAAAGAGAAAACAGACAAATCTATATTCACAGTGTGAGATTTAGCACACTTATGAATGATAATGAAAAATAATTACAAAAATCACCAAGGAGTTATAAGTTTAGAGAAGCTTGATTAACAAAAAAGGTCTAATTGAGAAATATAGGAAAACTGCTTCCCAGAAGTCAGAATGCATATTCTTTACAAGTATACTTGGAACATTTTCAAAAAATAAGTATATCTTAGGCCATTAATCAAGCCTCAAATAATTTCAAAGGATTAAGATTATACAAAGTATACTTTCTAACCACAGCGGAAATAAATTGGAAACAATAACAAAGAGATAACTATAAAATTTCTTATGTAATTTACAATTAAGAAATACATAGATAAAAAAGAAATCACAGTGGGTATTAGGCATTGTTATTTTGAACTGAATAACAATGAAATGTTTGAATTATAAAATACAAGTTTATAGGAAAATATATAAACTTAAATGCAAATATTAGAACAGAAGAGATTTTTTAAATAACCAATAAGTAGCTGTTTCACTGAATTGGAAAAATAACATCAGGGAACCAAAGCTATTGGATCAGCATTGTTTCCATTCAGAAGTCAGAGATTTTCATGCACCTAACTTGGGCAGAACCTACTTGATCTTAGCCAGCGTTTCTAAAGTTCCAAAAGATAACAGTGTTTGAGATTTAGAAAGAAGAAATCAGAATTACTTAGAGTTCTTAAGAACTCACTTATCTTTGAGGTAGAGTTGATAGATAATTTGTTAACTATAGAAAGTATCTTATTTTTTTCTAAATACTGTCCTTTGATATACCGCAAATTGTGTGTTATTTCTAAGCAGCAGTAGGCATTGGCTCAAAAGATTATCAGAGTTTTGTCCTTTGTACGTTATCAGTATGTTCAGGATGCCTATGAAGTGCATTAGTCAGTGATACTTTCTATTGCAGTGATTTAAAACATATCTGGCAATAAACTGAGGGATTTCCTTTATATTTTTTTTAAATTAATTATTTTTTGTGGCTGCATTGGGTCTTCGTTGTTGCATGCAGGCTTTCTGTAGTTGCGGCGAGTGGGGGCTACTCTTCGTTGCGGGGCATGGGCTTCTCATTGCGATGGCTTCTCCTTTTTGTGGAGCATGGGCTCTAGGTGTGCAGGCTTCAGTAGTTGTGGCACGTGGGCTGAGTAGTTGTGGCTCATGGGCTCTAGAGAGTAGGTTCAGTAGTTGTGGTACACGGGCTTAGTTGTGCCGCATCATGTGGGGTCTTCCCAGACCAGGGCTCGAACCTGTGTCCCCTGTATTGGCAGGTGGATTCTTAACCACTGTGCCACCAGAGAAGTCCCTATCTTTCTTAAAAATATTCCCATCATTCTTCGTGCTTCTTTGTAATTGAAGTACAGTTGACTTATAATGTTTCAGGTGTACAGCAAAGTGATTCAGTTATTATATATATATATATATATATGACATGTGTATTCATTTTCAGATTATTTTCCATTATAGGTTATTATAAGATATTGAATATAGTTCCCTGTGATATACAGTAGTTCCTTGTTGTCTATCTATTTTATATATAGTAAGGTATATCTGTTAATCCCAAACTCCAATTTATCTCTCTCTCTCTTTCCCCTTTGGTAACCATAAGTTTGTTTTCTATGTCTATGAGTCTATTTCTGTTTTGTAAATAAGTTCATTTGTATCCTTTTTTTTTTTTTTGTGGTACGCAGACCTCTCACTGTTGTGGCCTCTCCCATTGTGGAGCACAGGCTCTGGACGCACAGGCTTAGCGGCCATGGCTCACAGGCCTAGCCACTCAGCGGCATGTGGGATCTTCCCGGACCGGGGCACGAACCCGTGTCCCCTGCATCGGCAGGTGGACTCTCAACCACTGTGCCACCAGGGAAGCCCTTGTATCATTTTTTTTAGGTTCCACATATAAGTGATATCATATGATATTTGTCTTTGTCTGACTTACTGTACTTAGTATGATAATCTCTAGGTCCATCCATGTTGCTGCAAATGGCATTATTTCATTCCTTTTTACAGCTGGCATTATTTCATTCCTTTATATGTATATATATATATATATATATATATATATATACACACACACACATACACACATCACATCTTCTTTATCAATATCAATTCATCTGTCAGTGGACATTTAGGTTGCTTCCATGTCTTGGCTATTGTGAACAGTGCTGCAATGTACATTGGGGTGCATGTATCTTTTCAAATTAGAGTTTTCATCTTTTCTGGATATACACCCAGAAGTGGGATTGCTGGATCATACAGTAACTCTATATTTAGTTTTTTAAGAAACCTCCGTAGTATTCTCCATAGTGGCAGAGCCAATTTACATTCCCACTGACAGTGTAGGAGGGTTCCCTTTTCTCCACACCCTCTCTAGCGTTTATTATTTGTACTTTTTAATGATGGCCATTCTGACTGGTGTAAGGTGATACCTCATTGTAGTTTTGATTTGCATTTCTCTAACTATTAGTGATGTTGAGCATTTTTTCATGTGACTGTTGGTCATCTGTATGTCTTCTTTGTAGAAATATCTATTTATGTTTTCTACTCATTTTTTGATTTATTTATTTTTTAAAAATATATTGAAGCTGTATAAGCTGTTTGTATATTTTGGAAATTAATCCCTTGTTGGTCGTATCAGTTGCAAATATTTTCTCCCATTCTGTAGGTTGTCTTTTCATTCTGTTTATGGTTGTCACTGTTTGTAGATGACATGACACTATACATAGAAAATCCTAAAGATACCGTCAGAAAACTACTAGAACTCATCAATGAACTCAGTAAAGTATAGGATACAATATTAATATACAGAAATCTGTTGCATTTCTATACACTAACAATAAAATATCAGAAAGAGAAATTAAGGAAACAATCCCATTTACCATCACATCAAAAAGAAAAGAATACCTAAGGGTAAACCTACCTAACAAGGCAAAAACCTGTACTCTGAAAACGGTAAGATGCTGATGAAAGAAATTGAAGACGGCATAAACAGATGGAAAGATATATTGTGTTCTTGGATTGGAAGAATCCATATTGTAACAATGACCATACTGCCCAAGGCAATCTACAGATTCAGTGCAATACCTATCAAATTACCAATGGCATTTTTTACAGAACTGAAAGAAAAAAAAATTTTAATTTGTATGGAAACACAAAAGATGCCGAATAGCCAAAACAATCTTGGAGAAGAAGAACAGAGCTGGAGGAATCAGCCTCCCTGTATTCAGACTATACTACAAAGTTACAGTAATCAAAACAGTATGGTACTGGCACAAAAACAGGCACATAGATCGGTGGAACAGGATAGAAAGCCCAGAAATAAACCCATGCACTTGTGGCCAATTAATCTACAACAAAGGAGGCAAGAATATACAATGGAGAAAAGACAGTCTCTTCAATAAGTCGTGCTGGGAAAACTGGATGGCTATATGTAAAAGAATGAAATTAGAACATTCTCTAACATCATATACAAAACTAAACTCAAAATGGATTATAAGACCAGATACTATAAAACTCTTAGAGGAAAACATGGGGCAGAATACTCTTTGACATAAATTGCAGCAATATTGTTTTTGGATCTGTCTCCTAGAGTAATGGGAAAAAAAAGCAAAAATAAACAAATAGGACCTAATTAAACTTAAAATCTTTTGCACAGCAAACTGTAAACAAAACCAACGTTCATCATACTTTTTATTAATTATTAGATATATTTGAAAATTATTTAATATAGAACAATTATCAATTCTTCTATAGTTTTTACAAAGAAATACAACCCATAATGAATAATTCAAACACTGGAAAATACCAATGAATGTTATTGGGTATTCGAATAGCAATTAAATCTCCTAGCAAGGATTATAGCATGACACAGAATCAAATGTCAAAACTGTGAATTTAATGAGTAACTTTTCTTTCAAAATTTTTCTATATCTTAGAACAACATTCATAGGATTTATGTAAAGTATACATGCCTATTAATCTTCCCTATTAATATTAATTTTATTTACAAGAATGACATCATTACCAGAAAATGCAGTCACAAACACGTACATATTGCATAGCATCAGCTACAAGAAAGAGTAACAGATTGATCCTGATAGCTTCTTTTCAACTAGCTCCTGTTCCTGTTCCCAAAAATGACAACCTTGACCTTTGACTCCACCTATCAGTGTTTTCTTATTTTCAGCCCAAAAACTTTTTTGCATTTCCCCAATTGTTGCAACTGATTTTTCTCATGATTTGGAATTTGGAAAGGCATATGCATTAGTGACAAATGCTCTTCTCTCCACTCACATGATTTTAGGTAGCATTGGGAAGGAAGCTTTAGTCTGGTGACTGTAGCATTGTTCTCTAAAGCCAACTTACAAGATTGTAAAATTTTATGGGTCCACAGTCTTGAGGTAATGTCAGCCTGGTGTCAGACACTGAGGTTAGTCACCCCTAAAAAAAGTAGAAGAAATAGGGGTTTCACCCAAGACACAAATCAGAGCTAGTCTCATCTGTCCATGGCCATCCTTCTTAAATGAGAGGCTCTCTGTTTCACTACTACAGCTCAAAGGATCAAGGGTCACAAATTCCAAGTGACTAATGCAAAGAATGATGCCATCCCCTCAGAAATCAGAGCTTCTAAATCCTCATTTGCCATACTAAAAGCTCCTGTCTCTATCCATATGGCCTAATAAATGTTCTTGCCTATATTTTTCAGGCCATTTTTCCACTCCTTGACATTACCTTGAATGCATGAACTTCATAAATTATTTTGGATCCATGAGCTTTAAATTATCTCTTATACATTGACCCCAGCAGCAATTATTAAGAGTATTTTTTCAATTGAGTTTACCTGTGACCATATTATACAGTAATCTAAATGGCATTCTATTTGGTCGTCTTTTGATACTGTGTTTGATGATGTTATCTGTCCAAGATCACTAGCAGGGAAGCAAAATTGACAACTCTTGTCCTATTTCCATTATAAATAGACATGCAGATAAGATCCCACAAATGAGGGGAGAAAAGAAGCACTTGCACTGTGAATTAAAAAGAAACAATAAAAAAAAGACCCTTTATTCACCTTGTCTGGTTCTCATCCTCAAATTAAAGTAAAACATTTTTTTTCCTGTAAATTATAGATTTCCTGAAAAGATAATTTCATCCTTGACTTTGGAATGGTGACATCTGAAGATATGTAACATTTGAGGATATAATAATTCTATGAGAAACATGCTGTTTTTCTTCTCAGAAGAGCTGTTAGCTACATTGCAAAATATTTTGGAGTTTTTGTTTTTCTCTACAAATACCTTTCACATTTTTTTTTCTGTGAGTCAATATTTCAAAAGCCTGAAACTCTTGCAATTTTTTCCACATACACTACTCCTCTCAGAATGCTTGTATTTCTTTTTCTTGATTAGAAAAAGTGACATAACCTCCAAAATATGACAGCATATCTCCAAAATACAAAATTAAGAACAGGAAATGTCCTCCTTTCATAAAAAATGAACTTTACACAAATACCCATTATCATTACAGATATAGTGAAGTCCATGGACAGACTGGCTGGGTTTAAATCCTAACTCCTACTTCCTAGTTCTGTCTCGAGGTGTATTACTTGAATCAACGGCATTATCTTCATCAGTAACATGAGTACCTTGTTACTCATGAATACCTTGTTACAATGTACCAGTAATTTTACCTTGTTTATGAGATTTTTGAAATGTTAAAGAAAATAGTATATGTAAATCACTTAGCCTAGAGCCTGATGTATTAGGCAGCCAATAAATTTTAGGTACCATGATGATTAACCACAAATTCAGATTTTCATTGGAAATAAAACTAATTCTGTCATAAATACTTTCTTACAGTTTCCCCCCTCCAGAACATTATGAGAAAACTGAAAGTTACCAGTGGGAAAACCCATATAGAAAATAATTTAGGGATTAAAGACAATATTTATTGAAAAAAAATTTATTAGCTGGAAGAACAATAGCTACTTAAATGATGTAGTCACTAGATTAACAGCTTAGCAATAAATTTATCCCATAATACAATGTTACCAGAACCATTTTTTAAATGAATATATGACATAAAAATTATTATCATGAAATGTATTTCTAAGATTATACCACAAATGTTATATCAGTGTTAAATAAGAATAAATTTTTAAATAGACCATGTTTCCACAAGAACAGTGATCTAAATTTCTGATAAATCACATTGTATTAGATACACATAGAAAAATAAATTTAATATTTTAATACAGCCAACAAGATACTAATTGAATTTTAATTTTACTGAAGATAATTAAATGTCAGAAAAGAGAAATAATATTTTAAAGCAAAATGCAACCCTGTGCAATCAGAACTTTAAAATGAAATAGAGATTCCCCCCAAAAATGAAAAAAACAGTATATAAATCATATAATATAAAAAATAAATAAAATGCATCGTGTTGGAATGAAAAAAGAAAAGATTTCCACCAAGCAGATACTTGTTTTTTGCTTTAACACTTTCTAATTTTAAATATTGAAATTATAATGAATAAAACTATTAACAGGAAGCAAAAAATGGGAATTCTATTCTTTGCAATATTCCTATAGAGGATTTAGATTTCACAAAATGAAGAAATGTCATTCTAAAACAAGTTTGTGTTTTCTAATTCTCAGTAAAGAAAATTATGCTAATGTTGAAATTATTGGGCATTTTGAGTTGGAGTCATATGAATGCCTGTGGTTGACCATTATCGTTTCAACTATATATCCAGAATTAAGTCTATCATGCATTCTTCATAAAAAAGTTGTGAACTATGAAAATGTTAGTAATAAGATGTGCTGCCTTGCTCACAGGTAGAATTCATTTGTAGCTGGGTTGATAGTAAGAAATTATAATTTCTGTTTGAGTTCTTGTCAAATAATTCTACCACCATTACAATTGTAGTTTTGCCAGGATACATCCTTTCTTTTTTTCTTTTCCTTTTTGCTCTAACAGATGTAAAGGAAATTTGGGATATATTTAGAAGCTAACAACCAACGATATGAGGAAGAAAAGAATTAGAACAATGTTTCCCGAAAGATAGTGTCTGAGCCATCTACCTCAATACTGCCTAAATTGTTTTTAACAATTCAGATCCCAGGGCTTCACTCCATAGTATAGATTTCCCCCACCGTCGGAAAATAGAGTGTAAATATGACATCAATGATAAGTGAAAATATTGTAAAAAGAAGAACCAATTACCTCAGGACGCACCAAGATAAAGCACAGGTGCTCACAGTTAGTTCATTAAGCTATGGAGGCTTAATGCTGATATGCTGAGTGTAGTTCCCAGAGAAGGAGCTTAGTGGTGCCACTCTTGCTGCTTGGGGTTCGCACCAGCTGCAAAATAATCTCTGAATGCCATTTTCATCTTTCACCTTTTTTTGTAAGAGGGAAAATCCTTTTCAGATTTCTTTGAGTTAGTGAAAACAAGTACTAAAAAGAAGACTAAAAGAAGTCTTTTGTAAAAGCGAAATGGCATAGAGCAGACTTTCAAAAAGCGGGATATCTGTAATTGAATCAGAAATGGGGGGTGAATATTCCCAGGAATATTCATTTAAAAAAATAATTTCATAGGCCTATGAAAGATCATAGGCCAAGAATGATCAAGCAAAAGGAATATTTGTCCTTTATTCACATCCCTCAGGCAATGGAGGTACCGCTGCAAAGAACAATTGTAGCTATTAGATGTCTTAAGGAAGCACCTGAGCAGCAAACACTCTAAGTATTTGGGTATGTGAACTTGATAACCTCTCTCAGCCTCACATGCTGTGATAGTACTTTGCTCTCTAGATGCGATTATAGTATGAGATTTCTTTTAGTCATTCATGGATGTGCTCAAGCATATTAATTGAGCACCTACAATTGAAAGAAACTGGATGGTGGGGTTTACAAGGAAGAATTAAAATATAGATGGGTTCTAAAAACTTAAAATCCAATAGGGAAGAAAAGAAAAATCACAGATAACAATGATGTAAGTTAAAATGAGACAGATTCCAGAAAAAAAGGCAAAACCAACATGCAATAGACAGAAAAGGAAAATCAAATTCATTGCTATTAAGAGATATCAAGAACATCTTTTATGATGAACATGAAAGTAAATTTACACCTTGAGTTAGGCAACATTATGAAGGGGCAATAATAGCAGTTTTAAGGACAGTAAAAGAATTAAATCTCTCTCAATGTGAATTCATAAAATACCTAATCTTTAGGTCATTTCTTTCTTTCATTGCATTATATCCTTAACTATATTTTTTCAGACATCTCTTATATTTTTTCACTGTAATGTTAGTATCCCAAAAATGCCTGGGGTGAGTTGTTGGTCTAGATATTGCAGGAATTTTCTTGCTTAAGTAAAACTATCACACATCAGACTCAGAAAAAGAAAATCTTTACAGATCTTAAGTTTAAAACTTTAAAGTATTAACAAATTCTTTATCTAAGGATCAAAAATCTTTTGAAGAGCTGTGGGTAAAGCACAATTGAGACTCTGTATGCTTCAGGGAGCACAACTCTGGTAGGGGCTGATCATTATTGTTTCACCCAAATATGTAGATTTAAGTCCATCACACTTTTCTTTGTAAATAGCAACTATAACTTAGATTTTATATATGAATCCTAAATACATGGATTTTTTTTTAAGTGCTGTATCAACCCACAAGTATGTTTAAAGCATCTGTATGCTTCTAAAACTATATTACTAAAAACATCAATTAACTAGTGTTGCTTGAATCCATTTGGATAAATAATTTACATTCCCCAATCCATTTACATGAGCTATATTCTAAGAAAAATATGCAAATCTGAATAAAACTGAAGCACAATAATTAATTATGTTGATGTTAATGTGGAGAGATGATTTGAATATTCAAAAAAGGAAGAAATAAGTTAAAAAAAAAAAACCCCAGAATCTCAGATATACAAAGAGAACAAATTTATAGCCTGGGGATTTCATTTCAAACAAAGCTGTAAATTGGTAAAGCTTTCAGTTTAAAATAAGTTTATAATCTCATGTGAAAGGGTTCCAGAGGTAGCTAGTCCAGGACTGGTTTGATGGTTCTGAAAACACCTTAAGGGCTTGAAGTTTTTGTTTGGTTTGGTTTTTTTCTCTCTCTCTGATTACCATAGTTTCCAACTTCAGGGACACAGTATGGCTACTGGAACGCTCACCATTAGGTACACATTGCAGGAATCACATGTGGGTGCCATTTCCAGATGAGAAAATCCCTTATACAGACTTTCCCAGAAATTTCAGTTCTATCTCATTGTCCAACCTGTGTGAAAGTATGACTTGGAGAATTTTTCCTCATTTGTTTGTTTTTTGTTAAGCTTAGTGCATTTCTTCATCCAAATGAAAACAAAAACAGAGATAGGAAGAATATATGTACTAAATTCACAAGTAGTAAACTCCATTATAAGAAGGTAAAGGAGTATAAAAATTTATTTAATCTACAAGATAGTTATTCTACTCTGTTGTTGAACTATCTGGAAAGGATGGCAAAGACTTGTCTTTCTGATAAAAAAAGAATAAAAAATGTAACTACTCAGAAGTTCATCAGCACCAAGTCAGGACTAGTTCTAGCTGTGATATGTCTAAAAATGTGTTTTCTGGTTATGCTTTAAATTCAATTTTAAAAAAATTTGTTCTAGGTTTTATCAACATATTTTATTTTTGTTGCTTTACTTGTTCTCAGTATAAGTGGATTGTATCTAAAAAGTAATACTTCATTTAAAATGTCCACAGTATGTATCTTTCTATTTCTACCCAGGAAATGACTATATAAGGTTATATATTTCACAAAAAATTACAAGGAATAAGATACAACAAAGAAAGGAAAACCCACAGGACTGCTTTGAGCCAAAATATTTCATGATGAAAAGAAGACTGCTAGTTTCCATATGCAGGTTAGAATACCACAATTGCAATGAATTAATACAAAAATTAGCTGGTATAGAAACTGGTATAAAGCCAAGGGGTAAGGATGACAGTTAATTTTTTCACAGTCACTCTGCAATAACATTTTTCTTTTGGCCATGATCACAGACTCTGTCCACATAAAAATATCGTAAACTATGCAGTCTACAAATGACTAGCCTCAAATCACATATAAACTCAAAAGGTATTAGGATGGCCCATTTACTAACAATACTTGCTTCTATAAATGTCCTATGAAATATCACATTTAAGCAATGACTATGTGTAAGGAGTTTTTCTAACACAGGCAAATCATTCCACGTAGTATCACTGAGAATGCATTGAACCATGAGATGGTAGTACTAGCATAGAGTTAGCCCCATAAATATACATTGTGGTTTTAAAAAGACCATGGGTTTTATAATATGATAAATATGGTTTAACATTCCTTCTAAACTACTTAGTAGAAATATTGTATCTGCCTGTCAACCAAGGTTTTAGGGAGCTAGCTGTCCTCCATATTAGTTCATAAGATTAGTGGTACTTTGTATGACTTCCAGTTTAGGGATTGGACAGGAGACTCAAACCTGGTCAATTGGAATGTGTTACTCAGAGCTGGATCTCAGGGATGGGCATGTGACCAAAGTGAGCCAATGGGGACTGCTATGGCTTCTAAAGAGAGACTTTTTCTCCTTCTAACATAATGGTGATAAAGAATAATGCTATTAATTATACATAAAAGATTTTAAAGTTCCTGGCTTGACAAGTAACAGACACATCATAAAATTTTGAAAATGTTATTTTATACTTGAGAAAGATCAATTTTATAACAAAAGATCAAAGTAAAATAGAGTAGTAGAAAGAATACTGGATCTGGAATAAGAAATCTTATTCTACCACTTGCTATACAGTATATGGAAATTCACAAATTACGTAACATCTATGAATCTGTTTTATCATTGGAAGAATAAGATTAACATTTTTTTTTTTAACCTCTCTGGTTAATGTGTGTGGTCAGAAATGGCTACATAATTTGTGGTGCCCTGTGCAAAATGAAAATATGGGGCCCATTGTCCAAAAATTATTAGAAATGTAAATAGTGATTCATTAAACCAAGTGCAGTCCCCTTCTGCGGAGCCCTCTGCAACCAAACAGCTTATATGCCTGTAAAGCAGGTCCTGTGTGTGGTGAAGGTTGACAATTTTGAGACCACTGTACTATGAGAAATCAAAGTTGGCCAAATACATATATATATATATATATATATATATACACACACACACAGACACACACACACACATAGAGAGAGAGAGAGGGGTGAGAAAAATATGAGTAAGGTCTTCTTGGCTCTTCCAGCCCAGGCAAGCCACCAGTTGAATGAAGCCAATGGAATGATCCCAACCAAGCACTGCCCAAATTCCTCACCCACAGAATGATAAGGAAGTAAAATAATTATTGTTTTAAGCCAAGCCATGGAGAAGTTTGTTACAAAGCAATAAATAATGAAATAGATCGTATTTGAATATTATTACAAATATAATTTATCATTAATGTTGATAAAGTAAGGTGGTATTACTTTACTGTTTTTCTTTGTGGGTTGAAGCAACCAATCTGGATTTGTTAGCAGTCACTTGGGATATATACTGACCCTCGAAAAGTAAAAGAATGTTGCATGATAACATTATTTTGTATAGTTACAGATACTTAGTATAGTTATGTGACATGGTAGGCAAATAATGGCTCTCAAAAATGCCACATCCTAATTCCTAGAATCTGTGACTATGCTACTTTGTATAATGCATTAGTTTCCTAGGGTTGTCACAAAACAAATTACTAAAAACTTGGTACTTAAAGCAATAGAAATTTACTATCCCATAGTTCTGAATGCCAGAAGTTTAAAATCAAGGTGTTGGTAGGGCAATACTCCCTCCGAAGTTTCTAAGGGAGAATGCTTCGTTGCCTGTTTGTTTCCGATGGCTCCATATTCTCCTTGGCTTGAACCTACATAGCTCCAGTCTCTGTCTCTCTCTTCACATGGGCTTTTCCTCTGTGTCTTCTCCTCCTTTCTTCTCTATAAGGATACTTGTCATGGATTTAGGCCCTATTCTAATCCAGAATGATCTCATCTCAAGATCCTTAATTATTTCTGCAAAGACCCTTTTTCCAAACAAAGTGACATTCACAGGTTCCAACTGGACATAGTTTGGGGACCACCATTCACCCCACTACATACGGCAAAAAAGAATTAAGGTTGCAGATAAAGTTAAGATTGTTAACCAACTGACCTTAAAATGAGAATATCCTGTTCAAAAAAAAAAAAAAGAAAAGACAATATCCTGGATTATCTGGGTGGCCACATGGCTAAACCTAACATCAAAAAGATACACCACTCACAGAAAACCATGACAATGGGGAAAAGGGATATAGCAATTTCTGTGAAAGCTATAGGTATAAAAAAATCTGCCAATAAATTTATATGTACTGTAAATGTAAAGTGAATAAAAATGCAAAAATTCATTATACACTGTATGCACTGACTAGAACAGGGTATCAATGCTAACATGCAACAACTAGACACAGCCTAAAATTGTGCACACTTGAAGATTACAAAATACCTCATAATTCCACAATGTATATTTCTCAGATTCATTTGTTCTGAAGCATTTTTTACTACCAACTATTCATTTCTTGCAACATTTTTCTCTCATCCCTTCTATAATAATGGATCGTCTTTTCTCTTAGCATGTTGTTTTCTTTTTTTCATTTGCTGAATCTTTGTCCTCTATGCAATAATTTAGTATTTTTCAAGTTCTGTTGCTACTAAGGTGGAGGGCATTTCTTAAGGTGAATACAAAGGAACAAACTCATAAAGGAAAAATATGTTTAACTGCACGTAATATTAAAACCGTGTCTAGATTTGAAAAAATTAACAGTGGATTAAGCATATTAGAAGCTTATTCTGGAAGTATGTAGTCTATGGCTTGTATAGTAGGTCTGCTCCATGAAATCCATCACTCCTCCATTCCTTAAAATCTTAATGTCTCAGGAGTCATCTGTATTTCAACAATAGGATGCAAATATTAATGAAGAAGAATGGGCAATGGGCATGCAACATGTCTTAGGGAAGTCCCTGTAAACTGCACATAATATCCAAGTTACATTCTCCTGGCCAAAGTTTAGACACGTGTCTAAACTTAGGTACAAAAGGGGCTTGGAATGTAGTCTTCTTTGTTGTTTATGCCTAGCTGAAAATTTTGTCAGTATAGGAGAAATGGAGAATTGCAATTGTGGCCATGCAATCTCTAAAAAACTAAAAAAAAAAAATTTGAAAAAACGTGTAAAATGTCATAAAAATATTACAATTAAATACTGAAACATAAACAAATTCTAAAAACAAGAATACAAATTAATACAAATAAATAAGTATAAATTAGTTAAGAATGATGGAAAATTCTGATAACAAACACAAATAAAGGATCCAAAAAAAAAAAAAAACCTCCCAAAACAAATACATATGAGGGACAGGAATTTGCTTCCAAACTGTTGGAATAAAGGGTAGGAAATCTCTAAGGAAAAGGTAAGTTCAGGGAAACAGATACTTATGAGCACTAGGATATTGTTCTCTTTTATTAATAGAATAAATACTCAGCTTTAGGGTAGTCACTGAGGTGTCTGAATTAGAATTCAAAAGGTCCCATGAATGGTATAGGCTCTGGACTGGAACTCCTCCCAGTCAAATCAGAATAAAAGGAAATTATCCCAAAATAACAATCTGCATTTGTCTGCGATATTTCATTCATGTAGTAAACAGCTTCAGATTATCTGAGAATGACTATAATAAATTATAGAAAAAACATTCTTCCAGGCAAAGCTATCTCTATGCAGGAATTTCTGGTTCCAGGCTTTGTCTTGCCAGTGAGAAAATTAAGTAATCTCATCACTGTTTACCATCTGTATGGGAAAGTAGGAATAGCAGGGAAATAAAATTGGAGTTTACGTAAAAACACTGAATTATTCCTGGGAGCAGGTAACAGAACGATATCATCCTTCTTCATGGATATGAAGACAAAAAGACAATTATAACAATGATTTTTATATTCAGAAAGTTAAAAAAATGCCAATAGTGAAACTCTCATAAGGAATAATAGAGACACAGTTTCAAGGGCAACTACCTATCAGGAGAGATAAGAGATACAACACTGCCTTTTCCCCCTAGGGGAAAAATGCAATGGTATGTACATGAAAGTTACAGGAAATTCACTTTCTATTGAACAAGTTAACATTTTTCATGCACACAAAATTATGAATTTTTCCCAAAATATTTCAAATATATTTTCTGTAGTGTACATAGTGTGTGTTGTGGTTTACTGGGTATTTTATGGTAGGGTTTCTGCTTATCTCGCAACAAACAAAAAACTGTTTTCCACCATGTTTTTTTTCAAGCTACTAACTCCATGTTACTGATCCCAGAGTTGAAAGGCAATGTACACAATAGGATCTCACTAGCTGGTATCAGCACCATAATCTCAGTCCCTCCTTGTAACTGTTTTACCCCTCCTAGTCTTTCCCATCTTAGCTCTTTTATTATTTCCTTCAAGAAGTC
Source organism: Pseudorca crassidens (assembly GCF_039906515.1). Classification (NCBI taxonomy): domain Eukaryota; kingdom Metazoa; phylum Chordata; class Mammalia; order Artiodactyla; family Delphinidae; genus Pseudorca; species Pseudorca crassidens. The sequence goes on from NC_090297.1 coordinate 92,889,009, forward strand.
TTTCCAGCTTCCCCTCCAAAATTTTATTAACTGGCCCTCCCATATACTGTCATTGCACCAGTTAACACTTGTAGCCTGTGTTGTTATTGCCTATATGCATCACTAGATCATAAACTGCTGGAGGGCAAAGCCTTCTAAAAGTATATACAGTACCTGACCCATAGTAGATGCTCAATAAATATTTGTTAAATACAGTAACAAATGCATACAAGAGCATAATTATAAAATAATTTTGTGAAATAAGAAAAATTTGTTGTAGACTATAAGCAGTAAGTCAGCTCTGGGTTCAGAATATTTGCAGGACAAAAACATGAATCAGGGCTTCCCTGGTGGCGCAGTGGTTGAGAGTCCGCCTGCTGATGCAGGGGACGCGGGTTCATGCCCTGGTCCGGGAAGATCCCACATGCCGCGGAGCGTCTGGGCCCGTGAGCCATGGCCGCTGAGCCTGTGCATCGGGAGCCTGTGCTCCGCAACGGGAGAGGCCACAACAGTGAGAGGCCTGCATACCGGAAAAAAAAAAAAACATGAATCATGTGTAAATTGATCATATGAAGCAAGGAAGAAGTACATATTAAATGTTAGAATTCATACAGTTTTTCACAAATGTTCATGGAGCACCTACTTTGCTCAAGGCATTCTTCTAGGTGCTTGGGACATTTGGCAAGATAATGCTTAATGTTCTCTTCTATCCAAACAGCATAGTAGAATCTTTTTCATAAAATGTAAGTCACAGCACCAGACACTATTTTAAGTGAGTTTTTAAAATGGCACATGCATCGTTATATTTATCTTTCTGTATTTGTTTCTATTACTCAGAGACATCCAAAGAATATAGTTTAAATTGAGCCTAAATTTCTTTCAAGAAATGTACTATTTTAACACATGGTTGTTGTTGATCTGTTGATGAATAGGTAGAGACATTTAAATCTTGTGTCTTGCTGCTAAAATCTAGAAATGACTCAGCTGGCAAATAACTAAGACCTTTAAGATTGTGAAGAGGCTCTTAACTTTGCCAGTCTGCCATTTGGCACAGCCATCAATGTCAATTGCCAAACTACTACGGTACTGTGTTAGGCATAATATTATTTCTTTTACCAATCTGTGTTTGTGATACTTCCATATTCTAATTGGACCAGAAGAGTTATTATGTATTGCTACCCATAGGGCCCAAATTGTGACAACATTTTGATGGTTATTATGTTGTTGCCTGTGACCCACAATGGATAAATCACACTTTTCTAAGTCTGAAGAGTCAATAGAGAGTAAGTAGAAGGAGATTGTATGCATCAACATAGAAATATCAAGATACATATCATGTCTTTATATAGCTGTGTAGTTATATCCCTAAAGAATACAGACCTTGAAAACACAGGAGGTTGTTGAAACTATTGCGCAGATGTTTGTGAAGAAATTAGGTAATTGTAGAGCAAAGAGCTAAAATGAAGAAATGCTGCTGCTAGAAATCCGCAGAAAATTCACCATTTAGTATTTAAAAACAATGAGCAATAAAATATCTACTTGAGAAGATCTGATGATTAATTCCAAGGGCAAGAACCCTGACAGAGCAAGATGTTTATAAGGAAGAAAAATTACAATGTATCCAAGAAACCAAACACTTAAGTTTGAAACTACAGTTTGGTTTCTATTTCTGATATCCAGAGCATTACTCTCAGGATCATACAATGATATTCAGAAGTGAAAATATGATTCAGCTCACAAATAGATAACAATAACCTTCAAAGAAATAAAGTGATCAAATTAATAGAAATCCAATGTATACCTAATATATTTTTCCAGAGTATAAATATAAAATAGAAATAAACATATATAAGTGATAATATAAATATTTATAAATAAATATAGAAATATTTATTTTAGTTATTACATATCTATCCTGTTGGTGCTTGTAATCTGATTAAGAAAACAGAATATACATATAGAAGATTAGATCATACATAAGACAACCTTTAATGAAGTAACAGGTTAAAATGTCATGAAGATAGGGACTATTTCTTAAGGAGTCTCTGAATCCCTTGCCATACATATTGGGGGAGTATTATGGTCATCTATATCATCGATGTCATTATATCAGTAATGAAATACACTATTTTAAGCACTTCCCAAGTATTTACTCATTTTATTTTCACAAAAACCTATGAGATACATACTGTAATTATCCACATTTTGCTGATTAGGAAACAGAGGCACAGAGTAGTTGAGTAATCGAGCAAAATTACATCACCAATAAATCATAAAATCAATATTTAAAACCAAGCAGACCTACTTGGGAAACTGAAGCTCTTAACCATTATATCACACAGCTTCAGTGAATGTATTTAGTTGAATTCAATTAAATTAAATGTACAAACTACTTAAGTATAAGAAAACGGAAGAGATGAGATCAGTCTCACTTTAAATTAGGACATTGCAAGAGTTAACACTCCAGTGTAATTTCAACTTTGAAGCAACAGAAAAAAAGATTTCTTATTGTCACTGGAACCCTTTCACTTCAGAAATCATAAATTCCAATACCTCACTTTAACCCCATTCTTATCCTTCTAACACTTTAATTCATTTATTACATTTTTCTTTTATTCAGACTTATTGATTACCCTAAGTCTCCCTGTTTCTCCGTCTTTCAATCCATGACGCATGTGTGTGGAAGATGAGTGAGTATGTGAATGAATGAGCAGCATAATAAATAGCACGGAACAGAAATGAGCTCTGTTAAAAACCCTGAACTACCTCTTTATTTTATTCAAAGTAAGAGCTGAAGCCCTTAAAACTTTCTTCAAGGCTCAACACAAGAGTCTACTTTGTGTCTCAGATATAATCTTAATTACTGTATTCCCTGGCTGCAACCACAATGACATCCTTCTTTTTTCACAAACACTATGCAAACTCCTGCCTCAAGTTTTGCTCAACCCTCCCCTCTGCCTGAAACATTATCTTCTTCCTTCAAGCCTCTTCTCATGTCTCAACCTCTCAATGAGGCTGGTTCCCACCATGCAGTTTAATGCTGTGATCTGTCCCCCTCACTTGCCCAGAACACCCAGTCAACCTTACTTTACTATGCTTTTTGTTTTTCTTCTTTTAGCATGTATTAGCTTCCAACATAGTGTATTAAATACTTTATTATGTTTATTGTTTATTGTCTGTATTATAATGTAAGCTCCACAAGGCTGGGAATCTTCTATCCACTAATATACCCACTCAATAAATATGATTGAATACAAGTAATATATACTAGAATGTATCTTTGCAGGGCAACACAAGGATCGTCATGGGCAGTGGTGGCACTAAAGTTTGGCTTGGAGGACATTACCTTCTAAATTCCATTAAAGTCTTTAAACCAACCTGAAATATGTAAAGGTAGGTTGCTTTACAAATGCAGCTTTGAAGTCAGTAATCTAACCTTTCCAAACAAGTTTCCAACCCTAAGTGTCTTCTGTTTTGAAATTGGGAAAAGTCACTAATGCTGGATTATAATGGAAGACTGTTGCAATTTTCGGATTCCCAGAATATTTCACAATCATTCAGTCACTCATCCAACCATACATCCATTTATCCATCCAATCAATATTTTTTGTACACATCACAGGAGTCAGGTATACTGCTACTAGGCATTGGGTAAATCAAGATGAAAATATATGGTTCTTGGCTGAATCAATCTGGGCACTGAATTAATATGTAATGAATGCTGAATACATGGGAATATAGAGGGCACAAAATCTTTATGTCGAAGTGGATAGAAAAATCACTCTCTGAGGCTTATTCCTTCATGTGCAAAATGAGAGTACAGGCTAAATAATTTTAATATATACCTTTTATAAGTCCATGCCTTGATCCAATGGAAAAGAGCAAACTACTAAAAAGTATTAAGCATGGAGATGTCAGAAAGCAATATTTGATCAAGATTATTTTTGACAAGGACTTGCAATGTGAATCAGAAAGAGAGAGGTATAGTAAGAGACAAGATGAGCAGAGAAAAACAGAAACAGATACGTACATATACACAGAAATTGAAAGCTGGGAAAAGTGGAGCTTAAAGAGTCATTTAGGTCAAGCCTGTGGTATTGAAGCATAAAGAGAAAACTACAGACGTAACAGTGTTTTAAAAGAGAGATCAACAGCACTTGGTGTCTGAATATTAGTAAGGGAGAATTTCTAAGACATATCTGTACACATATTTATTGTCTGCAGCTCTGCTATGGAACTGAATTTAAGCAATTTTATATTATTGTTTATGGCTGCATTTACTTGTCCTGACTGCCATATTAGTTTACAACATTTTAAAGATCGGGAATAAGATCTTAAAACAAAAATGAGGCAAAAGAGGTACAGATCAGAGTGTGTGGTGGAGAAAGTAAAGTGTAGGAAAAACTGTAATTTTTACATGCAGTTTTATATTTTATATTACAGTATTATGACATTTAAAACTTTCCATTAAATTCCAACTTAGTGGTAGGAGGGTGAACTATTATACACATCTATATGTCTGAAAGCACTGTGATGTACTAGTTGAATAAATGTTTGTTTTCTGCATTTGCCCTGTATTGTTCTCTTGTTATTTGGCATGGATTTAGAGAGAAAAAAAAGAGGTGGGAATTATCAAGAGAATAGGACCTTGATAAATGAAAATGTTTCCAGCGCATAAACTGTGACTCCAATAGAAATGGTATGAACCAAGTGAATTGAATATGAGATAATTTGAAATATCACCATTATGTAACCTGAGAAAGGACTCAAGTGACTTGCAGATTTTCCTAAGGATAATGACACTGTTAGCTGACTGCTAGTTTCTAGCCCCCAACAAACAAAGACAGTTTCTAAACCCTATGTCTTTCAAAATTGTAAGAAGACCCAGTTAATTAATTAGAAGCAGGCTGATTTTCTGACATATATGATGGGCTTCAAAATTCCAGCTCAGAACAGCTTAATTTACACAGACAGTGATAAAAGGATTAAAATATTCTGAATGGACTGTACAGTTCTAAAAGAGCAAGAAAAAAGATGAGTTTGTAGTGGATATGTTGAGTTACGATAATCTCCTTTGTGCCCTCCTATATGTCAGAGCATGTAAACTACATTCCTCAGACTCCCTAGCAGTTGTGTTCTCTGTAAATTAGATTCCTCCAACTTGATGCACTCACATGAGGTTTGCAGGCAGAAACGAGGAATACAAGGCTTTAGCTTTAGTTGATGATGTGCACAAACACTGAAATACTGAATTTTCTTGAACTGTGACCCAGTCATTAGCTTTGTGAAAGATTGAGGAAGGTGTGGCAGATGTGGGATGGCTTCCATTTGAAGAGAGTAGAAAGCTCTTTGAGTCAAAGCTTTAAAGGGCTTCCCCCTGAAGCTTCCCCCTGAAGCCCCACTTCCTGCAGTGGCAGCAGTATCAGTTCTCCAACTGGGTCTTGTGGAGCTGTGGAGTAATTTCTGGAAAGTCAGCCTACAATGCCTCTTGCTGTCCTTCAATTGATTTTTTAAGAAACTAATTTCCTGTGTTTTAACCTCTTCATTAAGATGGATAGAATGGCTTCAGTTTCTTGCAGCTGAATTTCACCAGATCTATCAATAACTTGCTGGTCTACTGTGTCCCAATATTTTCTATCTTGTTTTTTAGTTTTCTTGACTTGCCTTACTTCTGCTCTTTTGATAAGTTTTTCTAGAGTAGGATAGAGACAGAAGAATTGGAAAAATCGATGCCTTGTCAAGAATTGGCTTCATGGAAGCAGTGATATCTTTGAAATACAATGTGCTCACACACATCAAATAACTTTTTGCAGAAATTCATGTATAATTTTTAAACGTACTAGTCATCATTTCATTTATTTAGCCACCTTTATTAAGAAGATATTCATTAACCGATTGGGTGAAGTCCTTTATTTAAAACTAAAACAAACAAAATTTATTTTACAATCTATCAATTTACAATCTAACAGTTTAGGACTTGTTCAAATGAATAAGAGTAGGCGTACTTCTAGAAAATTTCCTGTCTGAAAAATTAATAGCTAAACTGACAGTACTAGGCTAAAAAACAATGTAGCTTGTAAAAACAAAACAAAACAAAATAAAATACATGTCTTCAGAAAGAGCTAAAACTGAACATCATTCAATTTATAATTAAGTAAATCAACATTGACTATGATCACAGGAAGAAAGTTCAGAAATAGTGATTAACAATACAATTCTATATTTACAACTGAAAGTATATTTTAATACATCTGACATTTTAAAGAAGAACCCTCCATCAGAATTACAAAGACTGAGAGTGATAGTATTCACATACTCATTAAGGGCACGCCTTGAAAACTATTTAACTATGTCCCTAAACCCCTTGTAAAGGTATCATGAGCTCATTATCCTGCATCAGGAAGCATTTATTGGGCATTGAGAACCTGAACAACTGCAAGCAACAAGCAGGCTTCTTAACAAGATTTACTAAAGCATCTTAAGGATTTCTGAAGCTCGCGCGCGCGTGCGTGTGTGTGTGTGTGTGTGTGTGTGTGTGTGTGTGTGTGTGTGTGTGTCAAGAATTCCATTATTCAATTTCAATGTCTAAAGTTAACAGGAGGACATATGAAATTATAAACCAATATGGAGGTAATGTATTAATTCAAAGGATTTAAGAATTCTTTCACATGAATTCCCAAACATGTCTGTGAACACTAACATACATTTTATGTATATCTATTTTAGCACCTTCATTAATTTGCAAAACTCTTTGAAACAGAGTCCAAGTCTTATTCACCTTCAGTATCTCCCCTGGTATTCAGTTCATAGTAGATCCACTAATAAATTATTGATTACCTGATTAAAAATAACTCATTCAAGGTATATAAAAGAAAAGCAGTTTCAGAAAGTTTAATCTATACTTTTGTCTTTCATTCTCAAGTGGTTACTAAGATAATAAAAGCAGCATTCCTTCTGATCTCAGTTTAAAAGTCATTCTTCAGGGAAAAAAAAACACAACACTGATATTCAATCACTACCCTCTACCCCCTACTGCTCCCCACTCCTGGGCCCAACAATGTCAGATCCTCATGTCTACCTTTATAAATATCAATCCAGCTCACCAGTTACATTTCATATTCTGTGGTTATTTCATTAATGTTTCCTTTACTGGAATATAATCTCCCACACAAAGTGAAATTTCTTTTGAATCCCACTGTAATAGATTTTGGCAAATAGTATAATTTTTTATAGATATTGTAGACATATGAGGGAGGGGAGGGAAAGAGAAGGGAAAGGAGGCCTTCAACGTTTATTATTTACTTAATAATGAGTTTTATTGATTGACTGCATTACCTAGAGCCTATTCCTCCTCTCCCCATGTCACCCCCGCCCCTACTGTGACCAAAGAATAAATTTATAAGATGGGTGGCCAGGTTGGGAATGTTGTTTGGGGAGAGGTTTCACTATTTATCTGTGTGTTAGAAGGTCAGGAACATAAAGTAAATGATGCTGAAGACATGGTTACGGTCCTGGCAATGCCTAATATTGATCCTATCCAAAAGTCTCTAGACAGATGTTTTCGTTCCTAGTTTGTATTGTTCTGTCGTAGCATTAACCAAATTGTGCTATATAGAATCCCAGTTTCTTAAGCTTTTAACAAGTACTCCTTTCACAAGGTTGTTGTGGTTATGCTGATTTGGGTGGCTCTTATACTTCTTTGCATGAGGACCTCTCAAAGCCTTTAAAATATTAATAATATCATTGTGATTTTCCAGGAAAGGAAATCAATATGCAACATTTGCTAAACTTATTTGAACATTGAAGATGTTTTATTTTATTTTATTTTTGAAGCAGCTAATCATATCCCTAGAAACTAGTATTTCACTGAGTGCTAGACTATTGGCTTGAGTCCCAAGGTTTTATAAACACAGTAAAAACTTAAGCCTTCAGTTTATTCTACCCTTCAATTATACTAGTAAGGGATAAAGAGGCAGTAGTCATAGTCTCGGATTCCACATTCTAGTTATTTTTCTCATCATTTTATTACAAGAAACACAAGGATAGATATGCTGCATACTTTACAGACCTTTTCCCCCTCCTCAAGGGATAATGTTTAGCATGAAGGATAGAAAAAATGGATCTGAACAACCTGGTAAAAATTTAAGTGAGAGTAGCAATTTTTATTCCTTCTCCAGAAAGAACTAAATTAGAAGTAACTCTGTATTTGAATCCTCGATTATACCAAAGTTTAGAAGAGGAAGCTTAAAAATCAATGTACTAAAGTTAAAGCTTCAGTATATATTGAGCTCCTGAACCATATGTTCTATTCAGTTACTCGGCTGTGGGCTTTACTTTGCAATGCTTTACTGTGTCTGTGCAAGGAAGGCAGTACATTCTGATCAACCACCCCAGAGACTGTCATTAACAACTGACTTTGATTTTATCTTTTGGCTTCTATGCAGATAAGAAGCACAATGTTGTAAGTTTTTATGTTGTTAGTTTTTAGTACTTCACTGATTTATTTTCTCTAAAATAAGTGTGCATACTTAAAAAAAAACCCTTCCTGAGGCCTGGGGGTTTCATTTCTGTAATCTCAGAACCTATTTGTATAGGTTAGTTAGAGGTAAACTGGCAGTTTCTTTAAGTTTTAATAACTGAAGTGTAAATAGGGTAAGTATATCAGGTAACACAAGGAGAAAACATTCCTATTGATTTTTATATGCTTACAATCTGTATAAAAATGCAACAACTGTATCTATCTTCTATCTATCTACCTATCATCTATGTATATGAAAATAAATGGCACTTTATAAATGACTTTACAGTTATATCTTAATTTAAGTGAAATTATAGAACTCAAATATTGAACAAACATTTCATTATTGGAAATGCATTTTTAATATTTTGATTAAACATTCAATGACAACTCTTTTTAACTGAAAACAAAATAAACAGTAGGTCAGGCATTATTTTAAACATGATAATTACTTTAAATACAGTTTAATATTAAATTTAGAAGCAGTAAACTTTGCGTGATGTCATTATTTTCTTTTCATAACTGCTAAAATAATTTTTTCACAGTTATTTTGAATAACCCCTCAGAGGCGTGAGTCTTTGAAAATGGAATAAACGCTCTTAATGAGTTGTGTTTCTCAGGTGTGTGAACACATATTCAGGGCAGCCTTCTTTCTGTAAAGGGCGATAACACCATAACTCTTTAAACTTTGTTTTTTGTTTTGTTTTTCCATCCTCTGATTTGCCTTAATTTGAAAAGAAAACTTCGTGGATAGTTTTGGAAGATGGGGATAAGTATTTTCCAATCTTGTAACGTACATTTATGCTCCCAGATTTACCAACCTTGACACATTCACTAAAAATAAGGTCATGATTTTAAGAAACTGTGATTGCTGGAAAAAAAATAATTTTGCCACCATATGTTTTACCTTGAATATGCTGAACCTATTTCTTGGTAAGGCAGAAACTATGCTGCCCTTCAGTCTTTATCTTACTTGCCCTCTTTTTATTGTTGATAACCTGGAAGGCTTCAGGGTAATCATTTTATGATGTAATCTAAAACAAACGAGCAACTTTTACTATAAGACTACTTGGTACATGGTTTCAATAAGTATTTCTTTTTAGTTGTATTTGTTTTATAACCTACTTACTGCTCTAGAAGAAATATCTGAAACAGTTTCCTGTTTATATTTAAGTCTAAATTATTATTATTATTATTATTATTATTATTATTATTATTATTATTATTATTATTATTTTGCGGTACGCGGGCCTCTCACTGTTGTGGCCTCTCCCGTTGCGGAGCACAGGCTCCGGACGCGCAGGCTCAGCGGCCATGGCTCACGGGCCCAGCTGCTCCGCGGCATGTGGGATCTTCCTGGACCGGGGCACAAACCCGTGTCCCCTGCATCAGCAGGCGGACTCCCAACCACTGCGCCACCAGGGAAGCCCTAAGTCTAAATTATTGATGATCCCCCAAAATAAATTGAATTCATCACCAGAAAAATATTTTTTTAAATTATCCTTTTAGCCTATCATCTGGCAGTGAACTAGGAAAAAGAAACATAGGTTAACCTACCCACTTTGTAATAAGAATAATCATAGCATAATTTTTCAAGAAAGAAATGACACAAATGACATATATGTAGGTAAATAAAGAATTTACAATAAAAGTAGACAAATGTGTCCCTAGTAGCTACTTTTCACCCTGAAAGAAGTTTGAATTCACAAAAAATATTTGAGATAGTCCTAGTTTCAGCAACCAGAAGCTCTAGAAGAATCTGTTTATAAGAATTCCTTGGCATAAACCCTAAAAAAATACCTCTATGATAAAATCCCAGTGTTATTTCAACTTCTAGTTTATCAGATTTTAAACCTAACTACTAAAAATATGCTATATTGACAAAATATTAGCTTTCAGAAAAAGAGCTAATGATAACAGGAAAAGAATGAAAAGTAGATACTTGAACACAGAAGATGGAGACACATCCATAAATAAAGTTGACTGCTTTTGTTAGGCTATAAACAAATATAACACAGTCTAACAGATTTCTAATTGTGGATCTGTTGCAGACTTTGGGAGCACCTAATCCTACAGCCTCTATCTCGGCTTCCTAAAAAGTCATATTTATATTAAAAGGGGTCATTTTTGTTAGTTTATAAATACCTAAGAGCTGTGATGTAACTTCCAATCTAAAACTGTATAGAAAAGACAAATTTTTCAAGCAATTCTATTTATGTATTTGTCCAGATTAAGTTCATCAGGCTTTTTATTCCTACATGCTCTCTAAAAACATGTTTCTTCAATTATTATAAAAAACCAACAACAGGGTTTATATAGCTTCGGAGTCATTTTATGTGGGTATTTAAAGAGAAACCCTGGCAAAGCTTTAAATAGAAAGAGAACACACAAATTAACTAGTCAGCATTACCTTCCTTCAGAACTCTAATTAGATTTAATTATTCAATAATTCAGATTCATAGAGCAACTGTAAGCAATTAGATAAAGAAAAAAAATGATTGTCTTATGCAGTCTGGATCTCAACGGAAAAGGAAAAGAACAAACAAACATACCTTTATTTTCTTAATAATCACCAACCAACATGCAAAAATAATGAATTTAAGAAAGGAAATGCCTTTTGAAAAATTTATGTTTTGCTTACAACTTTTTGAATGGGGCAGGATTCAACGACTCCTTTAGTAAACAGCTCTTATTACATCCTTTAATATAAGGATTCGATTTTGTGTGACTTGGATAAGACAGTCATACCATTTGTATTAGGCATGCAGAAAATACAAACCAACTCAAATTTCCAATAAAATAGTATTGGTAGAGTTTGTTTGATTTTATAAATTTCTTTTCTATCTTTTACAATGTTAGGCATAGTAGAAGAGAAATGCCCAATGAGGTGTTGCTTAGAGCATGTTGCTCGCTCTTACTTAGCTGTAACTGCAACATGGGGCTTTTAAAAAAATTCTTGAATAAAGGCCAAAGGAGCATCATGCCAGTCTCATGGCAGACGGAAAAGGGCATCATTGGGCCCATGTGATAGCTGTGAAACCTCCTGCTCAGAAGTGGCATTTGTCCCTTCTACTCACATTTCCTGGGCCAAAGCAAGGCTATTGCAAAGATTGATGAAAATAGGTTGGAAGAAGATAATCCTTTGTAGGGGGAACAGCAAGTAATTGGACAAAACTATATGCTTGTGGTCGCAAGCAATTCATCCTCTTAATCACAAACAGATGTTTTTCTCCCTTCCTCAGCTAAAATACACTCATTTCTCCCCAAAGTTCCATCTAATCATGACAGAGACTGAAAGTCCAGGATCTCACAGTAGTATATACTCTGGTCCATAGCGATTCCAAAAACTTACATGGGCAAATGTTGCAAGGAACCAAAGGTGGGAAATGTTCCTTTACCAGTGTTAAGGAATTCTGTCTTGGGATAGCTGAGCCATTCCTTGGGATAGCTCCTCAGTTTATTGCTCTGCATGGTCCTTCATTTATTCTTAGAATAGTTTTTACTTTTCCATTATCATTCTTCTCTGCATATGAAAGAAGTATTAGAGAATATGCCAGCCTTGGGCACAGAGCTATTTTCTTATTCTGCTTCCCGCTCAGAGAAAGTTAGAGACCCAGAATGTATTTTAAGTCCCAAGCAATCGAATTCTGCTTGATCTAGGTGGATAGCTCTTCTGAAATACAACTCTCTCAAAACTTTGTTTTAATCTCTTTGCTTCCAGTCAACAGTCTGTGCAAAACCACATCCATAATTATTTTTCAGACATGCTTCTCTGTCTAGACATCTTACCTATACATGAGTTTATCAAACACAAATAGAAGAACCCCTCCTTTGTTGCTCTTTTTCCCTTGAGCCATTTTGTCAACCTTAAGTGGTCTACTAGGCAGTACCTTAAAATATTCAGAGACATTATCACAGGCAAAGAACTACCTCAAAGCTATTTTAACTGGTTTTTTTTTCCATTTAAAGCAATTCTCAGCTTTATCTTTTACTAGGTATTTATGAGAAACACTTGCCTCTCTCACCTTGTAAATCCAAGAATTTCTGGATTCTCTCTATTCTACAGTCGTAAACCAGCTAATTCTTTTCCTGGGTCTTTTTTCATTGTATCTTGTCAAGTACAATCAGTCGTTACCAACACACATTAGTACCATTCTGTTTCACAAAAATTTACCTGAAGCCATTGACTTATGCAGTATGTTATCTTTCTTTCAAGTAGTTTGAGGAATGGTTTTATCAAATGCTTCCCAAATGTATGATATAGGTCACCATTTTTCCAGCCTTTGATAATGATTTTGTTGTTTCTTACTGCTGGGCTCTAAGGTCATTCTCACAAGTTTTAGTATTTTTATTAGAATAGCAACCAACTTCTGTAAGCAATTTTTGTATCAGCTTTCAGTAGGTTATGCTATGGTAGCAAACATCCTGCAAACGTTAATGAGTTACAACAACTAAGGTTTATTTCTTGCTCTCGTTACATGCTGGCTGTAGGTCAGCTGTGACTTTGCTCCAGATGTCGTCTTCTTTCTGGGATCTAGGTCAGAGAAGCAGATCCTACCTGAGACATAAGATTCTCATACAGAGGGAAAAAGCCAATGGCAAAATCAACTGATAAATGTTATGCTCAGAAGAGGCATATGGCACTTTCATTCTCATATCATGAGCTAAAAGCAAGTCTCATGTCCCAGCCTGATGTTAATAAGATAGAGCAATATAATATTCTCCCAGAGTGTGGTGCAATCTATCATAGATTGGAAATAAGATGTCCATGTTTCATCCTTGGAGTGTAGAACCCAGAACTGGTTGAAGGCCAGCATATAATATTAACCTCAGAATATTAACCTCTCCTAAGGACCAGTACGATAATCAGAGACCAATCAATGATTATTTAACCTCTTTGTTGCTACATTATTTTTATTCTTTATTCTATTTTGTTCATAATAAGAGTTTTTTTTTTACCAATTCTATTAAAGGCCAGCATGAAGTATTAACACACAGACATAATTCCTATTGAGGCCCAATGCTATCATCTGAAATCAATTTTAGAACTGTCCATTTAATTTCAAATAAGGAAAGAAAGACCTATGTAAAAATATTTAAGCTCAGAAATGTACCTACGACTTTGATTTTAGGATGAGAGTACCGTACCACCAACCCATACCCATTTAGTTACCCCAGTCTCACTTTCACCTATTAGAGGGATCAGCAAATTTACCCTTCAGGCCAAATCCAACCCACCATCTGTTTTTATGCATAAACTTTATTGGGACACAGCTATGCCTGTTAATTTATACATTGTCTATCATTCTTTCATGCTACAATGGCAGAGTTGATTCACTGCAGTAGGTAGTATGGCCCATTTCAGAACTATTTTTTTTACCACCTAGCCCTTTTAGGAAAGATTTTGCCAACCTGTGCTCCATGGCATTAAATGTCAATTAAATAGTAAAATTTAATATACAATGATGTGATATGAGACTAAGGTATATTATGTCCTGAAAATCACATATTACATTGAAGATCAATATGCTATATCAGAATAGCTTCAATTTATTACAGTCTAATTGATTGCATTGAAATTCAACAATAAAATTTATAAAACCTGAACAAAATGCTTGATTTGATATTTCTATTTACACACGGATACAGGTAAAGTCAAGTAGTGCTTTTTAAAAAGTTTAATATTGGAAAGTCATAAGTACTATAAGAAAAAATACAGCAAAACAAATACATCCAAAATTAGCTATCCTGAAATAAACAAGGTATTATTTGAAACAAGATATTAATATTTGTCAATTTCCTTCATCAAAAATCATCTATCCCTTGGGCTTCCCTGGTGGCGCAGTGGTTGAGAGTCCGCCTGCCAATTCAGGGGACACGGGTTCGTGCCCCGGTCTGGGAAGATCCCACATGCCGTGGAGTGGCTGGGCCCGTGAGCCATGGCTGCTGAGCCTGTGCATCCGGAGCCTGTGCTCCGCATCAGGAGAGGCCACAACAGTGAGAGGCTCGCGTAAAAAAAAAAAAAACAAAAAACATCTATCCCTTTCTCTCCAATTATTTATTTCCTTGTTCTCTGTTAAGATCGTATATTCTAACCTTCTGAGTTGAGGTTAATTTCACATGTAAATTATTCTAGATAGCACATTGGTAGTCCATGAAACTATTTCAATTAAATGTTTTCTTCTAAAGAAGTAAGGCAAAGTGATATTTTTGGGGAAGAGGGGTATATAAAACTTCTTACCACTCATGTTGTATAATACAGACAGATATCTCTTACAAAGGCCTGGTTGCTAAATGCTGAAATAGACTGTTTACTACAAAATGTATTTGTAGCAAAGGCCCTTTATGGTGAAACCATTAAGACGTGTTCTACTGAACAATTCTCATAGCACATCAGGCAAAGGTCTTTCTACCCAGCACCCCAAATGGCAGAGAACATTTCAATTTTGTTGTTACCATTAAAGCCTAGTCAGATATCTCAGGAATATAAAGGGATGATCTCACATCACAAATACCCATTAATAACATAATACATTATGGAAGTTAACACTATAGAATATTATATGGCTGAAAGAATGGTGTCAACCCATGCTTAATAATGTGGGGAGATGATGTTGTGAAGTAAAAGGATAGTCATTGATATTGACATTGATATTGTATTCTTGTGGCTGTAGCTATACCTATACATTTTAATGAACACATAGACAAGACTGGAATTTATATTGGTTGGGTTACCCATGTAAGGAGCTTGGAAGTTGCCACTTCATCTGTTAAAAATGATTAAAGGCAATTTGAGTGATACACACAAACTTCATTTAACACTTCATGAAGTAGACAGTCTCCTGCAAAATGGAGCACAGAGCAAGAAGCTATTATAGCAGGGGTCCCCAACTTTTTTGGCACCGAGGACTGGTTTCGTGGAAGACAAGTTTTCCGTGGGCAGGGGGTGGGGAGTGGGGTGGGGATGGTTCGGGTGGTGATGCGAGCAATGGGGAACGATGGGGCGTGGCAGATGAAGCGTCACTCACTTGCCTGCCGCTCACCTCCTGCTGCGCAGCCCAGTTCCCCAGGGGTTGGGTACCCCTCTTTTATAGGATAAAAAATAAAGAACAAGAATGAGACAAATAGAAAATATCTGATCTGCTGGGGCCACATAGTCCACCTTGTTTGGGGTGAGAAGGTCCAGAGTTGGCTTGGCTTTGGGGAACTGGCATACTGGATATACAGTAGTCCCTCCTTATCTGAAGTTTCTCTTTTCACAGTTTTAGTTTCCTGCTGTCAACTGTGGTCCAAAAATATTAAGTGGAAAATTCCAGAAATAATTTATAAGTTTTAAATTGCATGCCATTCTGAGTAGTGTGATGAAATCTCAGGCCATCCTGCTCAGCCATCCTGTTCCAACCCTCCTGGGATGTGAATCATTCCTTTGTCCAGCATATCGATGCTGTATATGTTACCCACCTGTTAATCACTTACTAGCTGACTTGGTTATCAGATTGATTGTCTTAGTATCTCAGTGCTTGTGGTCAAGTCACCCTTATGTTACTTAATAATGGTCCCAAAGTACAAGAGTAGTGATGTTGGCAATTTGGTTATTCTCTTACTGTGCCTAATATATAAATTAAAATTAAGCAGAGTAAGAATAAATACATTTAAATTATTAATAAATAAATTTATATCTTTATCATAGCTGTGTATGTATAGGAAAAAACATAGTATATATAAGGTTTGGTACTCTCCCAGTTTTAGACATCCACTGGAGGTCTTGGAATGTATCCCCTGTGGATAAGGGGGGACTACTGTACTGCATTTCTGGTCAAGTGAAGCATTTATAGGGACACAGAAGTATCTAAGTTTTGGTTGGCTAACACCCTGGGCAGGAGCAGCTCCATCTTGAGCCTAGAAAGTTATTTTAGTTCATCCTAACAATAAGTAAAAGGCTGAGCAGAATGAAAAATCAACAACTTTTAGGATCCATAAGAGAGGGTAGGGCAGGGCAAATCACTGCCCCCATGGTTGGAGAGACAAACAGGTGAATATAGGAAGTTGTGACTTCCCAGAGCAGAAATCGCCACAGAAACCAGTGCTGGGGGAGGGAGCCCTGAACTGTAATTGATGAATTGCTGATGAAGGAAACCTGAAGATATCATCCCAAAATATGCCTCTGACATAAAAATTATTTTGAGCTGTAGGAAAGTAAGAAGTAGCAAACCCAGAAAGAGTGCTCCCTTATCTACCTAAGGGCAGCATATAAATTCTCCTTTTCCTGGAGACAGAGTCTTGTCAACCCAGAGGAATCTCCTCCATTCATACTCTAGAACCATTAGTTTTGTACTACATTAGTTCCCTCCCATATATTTACCTTCCCACAGTTTGCCACCGTTTGGAAACCTGAAACTGCTTTCCTTTGTGCTCCCATTTCTTTTCTTTTTTTTTTTTTTTTTTTGCTGTACGCGGGCCTCTCACTGTTGTGGCCTCTCCTGTTGCGGAGCACAGGCTCCGGACGCGCAGGCTCAGCGGCCATGGCTCACGGGCCCAGCCGCTCCGCGGCACATGGGACCCTCCCGGACCGGGACACGATCCCGTGTCCCCTGCATCGGCAGGCGAACTCTCAACCACTGCGCCACCAGGGAAGCCCCTGTGCTCCCATTTCTTTACAAATTTATCATTCTTTGTTGAAGATGCTAGATAAGCTGGAATTTTAAGCCATCATTTTGAGTTACTTTTCATTTAGATTTCTCCCATGTGATGTGTGCTGCATGCATTAATAAACTGTTTATCTGTTGTTAATCTTTTGTTGAGGAGTCCTTGCTGAAAACGTAAGATGAGTAGAGGTAGTCTCATCTCCCCTACACTGGAAGCTCAATGCTGTCCAAAACCAAACTCTGCACACTCAGTAAGACAAAGCAGAAACCTGAGTTTATTGCAGAGGTTTCAACCTGCAAGCTGGGAAACTCAAGGCTCCGGGAACAACGAGTTCAGATCTGCCCACAGACTAAGGGGTTGGGTTTTTTCCTGGGTAAATATGGGAGTTACTTGAGTAATTTTTCAGGTCATTGGCTGCCTAGTGGTCTTTTTCCTTATTTGGATCAGGGTAGCAGAGTCATGGGAACAAGGAAGTCCAAAAGCGCATGAACAGACTTGGTGTTTTGGGATTGGCTGTCATCCTCTGCTAATTTCTGAAAAGGGATGTAAATTCCTACAACTTATGTTAGGTAAGGTTAAGTTTCGTTTTCTTTAATGTACCTGCCTTGGCCAACTCCATTTTGTCCCCAGCATAAGTGACTTCATGTTAGTTTTGGTTCTACGGTGTGAATAACTCTGAGAGTTAAAAACTCCAGGGGGACCTGGTCATGGGACGTTGGGTGTGGGGTGAACACTTGTGAGATTTACCTCCAAGAGCTTGACCAGATTCCAACAGTAAATATGAGAGAAAACTCCCTTGGTATTCTGGCACGGGGTGGGGGAAAGGAAACATTTTGAAATACTCCAGGTGGCTTAGTTTTCCTAAGAAGGTCTGCCCTCAGCGGAAGCCATTTAACCAGAGCCTAACCTGCTGGGGTATTATCAGCCTAACTGACCTGGGAGAAGGGAACTACCCAACTGCAGCCCACTCTAGCCATCCTGTCCCACCAAAGGAGGGAGAAACAAACAGAGAAACACTCGAGAAGTTCACAGTCCAGAGGCATAGGCTCACACAGAAGACTGGAATCCTGAAGTGATATACACCAAATTTTAACTGTGGTTTCCTCTGGGGAGAAAAGTATAAGGAGTGGAGATGGGCTTCTTCAAAACCTATATATTTTTTGCATGTTTATGAAATTTTCAAAAGTCATATGGTAAATGTATAAATTTTTAATAATCAGAAACTGCTGTCTTATTATGAAGATGTGTGAAACATTTAAACTACCCTTGCAGAGTATGATGTAAGGTATTTGTAGAATTGAAAACGAGGGGAAGCAGTTTTCTAACAATGTGAAAGAAGGCTGAAGTCCAGTTATTAAGCTCTTGAATGATGACCTGAAAATTGTTTAGAGAAAGACAAACTCCTGGATGAAAGAGATACTATGTCAATTGACATTCTGTAGGAACTTTTGCTCCTTAGCTATTCTGAAAAAGCTGTTCTTTGTGAAAGAAGTACTTGACCATCATCTAAAGGCATACACTTCCAAACATCTTAAAAGCTACATGAGAGGCCGTGAAAACAATACAACTTTGTTTATAGTAAGTGTGACGTGCAGCAATTCCATATTAGTAGACAACAAGGATAAGGCTTTTCCAAAACTCCACTTTTTCACACATGAGTATATTACCAAATTAGATTTGAGGCCCCCCTCCTGGGGCCCTAGCTGAACTGAAGCCCCTCTAGCTCAGTTCAGGAAGTTCTTTTACCGTTCAGGTTTGCACAGCCAATAACAAAATCGATGATGAGACTGAAACAGCACAAGTTTTCTTCAAAGGCCAGAGAGTGGAGCAGCACAGACTTGGTTTGCAAATCTGCTTCTCATGGGGGGAGTGACCAAGGCAAGATTTTTTTTTTTTTTTCTGCGGTACGCGGGCCTCTCACTGTTGTGGCCTCTCCCGTTGCGGAACACAGGCTCCGGACGCGCAGGCTCAGCGGCCATGGCTCACGGACCCAGACCGCTCCGCGGCATGCGGGATCCTCCCGGACCGGGCCACGAAGACCCCAAGGCAAGATTTTTAAAGGTAGCATTAATGAGGGGGAGGCATATGTATTGGTTTTCTGGAAAAAGGTGGGTTTGTCCCTGGAACCGGGTGCCACCTCTTTTTCTTCCTTCTGTGGTCTGGTGTTTCCTGTCTTGTCTGCCAGTAGGTGCGTCAGTTATCATGCTAATATATTACACTGTATAATGAGCCTCAGGTTCACTAGAGGTCAAGACGGTGACTTAAACAAGTTACAGCTGGATTTTGGTTTTGTCTTTAGTTTCCTCCTTTTGAGGTTTGGTTCTGCAACTGAAGCAAACACAGTTTCCACTTGGCAGGGTTACGATTCTGGGGCAACAACCTCGGTAACAAATAGAAAGATTTGGGGAAACTATGCCAGGCACCAGGTTGCATATAAGTCAAGAATTTGCCCTTCCATGAGGAACCATTTTATAGTTTGTTGGTAATTAGAGAAAGACCAGATTTTGTTATCTGCAAGTAGCCTAACTCAGGTGTTATAGAGAAACCTGAGCATTTTGCTATGATCAGAGTAGGTTTTAGTTTTCAAATAAGACACATAACTGATGATTTTAATTACTGGGGGCATTCCAAGAGTCACCTCATTATCATAACAAAATATTTTTCTTCTCTTTCACCACTTAGGAAATCCCAAGGGTTTTAGAAGCTTTGTGCTAGAGGAAGAAGATCAAATATATATTTCTTATTATAAATCACTATATCACACTAAGGACATATATTATTTATATTTGCTAGAACTTTGAAAAATAGACATTAAAAGATAAATATTAAACTATATAAAAATTAAGCAAGTGTGCTTTATGTGCCTTACTTCAGCATGGATACCATCACTGAAGTGTTTTTAAAACATTCCATTTACAAAATCTTATAAAAACAGACATAAGCAGCACTTAAAATGGAAATTTGGACCCCAGTATATAAGAAATCAAAAAAAAAAAAAAAAAAAAGATAAATGTTGCCCACTAAGGCAGCATGTATTCAATAAGAGTATAATAAGACCAAAGTATTTTTCTCCCATTTAATGGCATCATAGTACATGAACTATTCCTTCATAAAATTTATTATGGCTAAAATACATTAGGTGATGGTTTAATTCACATCTTCTTCTCTAGACTGTAAGCTCTTTGAGGGCTGGGCTATGTTCCCCAAGCATTTTATTTAGCAGATTCTTAATAATTATTTGTGAGATAAGTCAGTAAATTAATGGCTCTGGAAGGATATATAACACTGAAAGTGAGACATGTATTATATTACTTTGGGATAGTTAAGAATATCAATAATAGTATAATAATAAGAAGAAGAACAAAATAGGGAATATGGGATGTTTGTTTTTAAACCTAGTTACCTAAAATACTGTGATAAGAAGGCCATAGTCTTAACTTGGTCAGGGCGCAATGGTGCTGTTCATTCAACAAATGTTTATTGAACACCTACTAGGTAGCAAACACTGAAAGGTAAATGAGCAAGCATCATGGGTTTTATGTTTACAGAAGTTACACATATCTCTATTTCCTTCTACTTTTTATTGTAAGAGTCACAAGGCAAGGATACATTAAAAATAGGCACAGTGAAAGTTCTAGTAAGAATGGGCCAATTGCAGCTACATCTTTGTATACAAAGTACATTTACTTCTGCAAAAGATGCTGAGGCTTCTGTGTCGCTATTATTTATAGAGTACCCTCAGAGGATTGGAACCAAACAAGGCAACCAAAGATAATACAGATCTAAATATAAAGCAGTTCTGTTATAAAAATTTCCTTTCAGGAGATGCTAAATATGAAAATATGTATGCTGAAATTCTAGACTTCCATTACATAATTTGCAGTACTGCCCTTAATTTTTCTTCCTAGTCCTTCTTAAACCACTTCAGTCAGCCATCTGGAAGAGCCTTGACTTTGGCATTTGTGAAGCTGTGACTGTAAAGACTCCAAACTTCTTTCTGCCTTTCTGGTAGAGAGAAAGGAGAGCAGGGCTCCAGTGGTCCTAATTGCTCTCTTTTGAAGACGGAAGAAAGTCAGATGTGAAGGTAGGAGATGGAACTAGAAAATGGTTGGTTCTTTTGATGAGAATGAAACGGTGATATAATAATTGACAAACTCAAAGCTGTTTTTTGAAGAAATTTACTTCCTATTTAAAGAAAACTTTTAAGCTTTCTGTTCTTCATTTCCAAGACTGAAAAAGTTCTTTATGCTAGAAAAAATATTTTTATGTTCAGTTTGCATGGAAATAATTTGGGGAGAGAAACATGCACATTACTTACATTTATCTAGTAACTCTTAAGGAAAAATATTTAAGTTGCTTCCAAATATTCCTCAGACTACTAGGTTGGCAAAAGGGGTATTGGCATTTATTCTCATTGATAAAAAATTTTTGAAATGAAAATCCTTCATGCTCTATAAACATAATGATAATTATTTTCCATGGAAATATACTACTTTTTTTTTTTTTTTTTTTTGGCTGGCACTAAGGAATTAAGCTGTAAGAACAATTAACAGCTGAAGCTAAAAGTGCTACAACCTGAAGGTAGAAAAGTGTGAACTTTGCCGTCTCCTGAGTTCCTATTATTACCAAGTTTCTTTCTCTGTCACTTTATTTTATTACCTCTAGCATTTCACTTCAGGAATGTAGAAGATAAAAGAGAAAAATTTTAACATACATTTGCACTACATTTTTGATAATCAAAATAATTATATTTACCTTGTCTATCTATGTTGTCCGACAGTAGGCCATATGAATAAAAGCAAGCAGGAAAAAAATTTTAGATAATATCTCACTTAAAGTATAAAGAGAATCCTACAAAGAGCATCCTATTAGTTATAATATTGCAGTAACTATAGTCATGAATATACTTAGGCATTAATAAAAAATTTCTGGTAAGTAAAACTGGAATAAAAAAAATCAATCAATAAGATGTAGGTACTGTGCCATAAGAGATGCACAATAATGTACTCAAAATCTGTACACTAAAGGTATATCATTCAATATTTTTTAATAATATAGAATTATTTTAAATATATTTCTTCCAATAGGTGGAATGAACTTCAGTTCTCTGCTTAATAGCATATAGTTTAGTTTATAATCTATAGTAGCCATCTTTAGTTAAGAATAGTTAACCTTAAAGTGGAAGAGGAGGCAGCCAAAGAAATAGAAAGATGTGAAATTGCAGGACCAAACTAGGGCACATTCAGTCACCTGCTCTTTTTCTTAGTAAAGTTGGAAGCAATTTTTTGTTTTTTTGTTTTTGGTAATCAGGACAGAGATAATTGGATTAAGGAAACTTGTGTATTTAATAAACACTACTGACCCTTAGAATAAAGGTTCACTCCAGTGAGTGATTGGAAGGCATGGAAAAAGCAGTCAATCCAGAACGGTGGCTGACATGACTAGCACATGAATGTTATGGGAGTTTCTGTGGTGCCATTGGTTGAAATGATTCCAAAAACAGTTAGCCAGGCAAACTGAGAGATAAGAGGTTTGAAGTGATAGTGGGAAAAGCTGGAAAAACCTGGGAGTGCCACAAAAAATCTCTTATAGATGAGCAGAAGTATTGCCAAGCATTAATGAAAATATAGATGAGGTTAGATGGCCTTAACTTGTCGTTAAGTCCAGTGAGCACAATTTCCTGTTTGTCTGTAACCTTTTTTAGTAATAAAAATGAAGGTTATAAATTGTGAATTATGAAGTTATGAATTCCTCTAGAATTTGATCTTCTCAATAGAGGAATTATCTTGAAGATCCAGATGAAATTCCATCTTCTAAAATCCTCCCTAGATTTTTCAGCCCCATTGACTGCTCTCAGAAATTACTCTGCTTTCCTGATCTTGTATGTGGAACCAGTGATGGCTCACCTGGATGATGAGTCAGTACCCAGAGAACCACCACCATGTCTGCAGTGCCCCACGTGGTAGTGACCACTCAGGATCTTAAAAAGAATAGGAATGATTGTGAGAGCATCGTTCTAATGGTTGGCCTCAGGAACCTGGCTGTGGACAGAAGAAGGTATTCACTGGAAATGTAATTAACAAAGAAATTTAGTATTATAGTGACGTTATTGGACATACTGAAGGCACTGAAGATAATGTCAGGAGGTACATTGAGAAAGTAATTATAAATTAGATGCCCACATCCATTGAGGCAGTGGGAGAATATCCTTTTTAAATGGGTTGATAACTAGAAGTAGAATGGGAACACAGTGTTATAAGGAAGTTCTGTGCACTTGAGAAGAGGGAAAGTGATGTAACTGTGATTTGGAAGTAAGTAATTTAAACTAGATAGTATGTCTGTCTTTTCTTTAAAGTCCACTGGGAAGTGGGAAATGCAAAAGCATCAACATAAGGGATTTGCATGATGATAGATGTGAACAGTGTGATAGGATTGAGAAGATAATATTGTTTGCTAGGAGAGTGAGGTCTAGGATTTGTGCTCAGCAGGGCTGGCTTCATGGATGTGGGACCAGTGCAGTGAGCACAGGGCCTCCTGCTCAGAAGGGTCTGCACTTGGCATTTAATAATCTTCAGCCACTATCATTAAATTCACAACAATTTAATTTTTGCATCTGTGTTTTGTGAGTGAAGTCCAGTGGGATAATAGAATGTGTGCCAATAGCTTGGAGCCTCAACTCAAATGCAGTCTCACTTCCTACCACCTCCCGCCTTCCCAGAAAAGGTTCTTTGCCTCCCACTCCATCAACCCCTAGGGTCCATCAGGGCCCCTCCTGGCCTCTTCCTCCCCACTAACGCCCCCCAGTGACAGCGGCCACCTCCTGCCCCCTGGTGTCCCAGGCCCTGTCTGGCCTTCCCCTCCCTGCACCCATCCAGCCATTGCTGCTGCCTTCCACCCCTGGTAGGGGACTGGGCATGGGTTTGAGGAGAGCCAAGGTTGGGTGCTCTTGCCCTATAGCATTTCAGAGCTGCATATGGCTGTGCCCATCCCTACCTGGGGCTTGCAATACCAGAGTGTATTTGGTGGGTAACTTGGTGGGAGTGAACCTCTAGCCAACCCCAGATCCAGGCACCCAGTGGGTCTTGGTGCAGAGGTTGCAATTCCGTGGGAATTGTCCATCTACTATGGGTTGGGGCAGCCAGCTCATGAGAAAGGGAGATTGACCTCTCTACCCCAGCTGGGGTATAGAATATTGGTGGCTGGTAAGAAGAGGAATTCAGCAGCTAGTGGCTGTGAGCTAAACATAGAGTTGCAGGGTGAGGCTCTCTGGAACCAACAAGGGTCTACATTCTGCAACATAAACTGCAGATAAAAAACACCTTGACAGGTGAGAGAAGAAATAAAGAAAAAGGTTTGCATTTTAGTACCTTAAGGGCACTTTTTTTTTTTTTTTTGAACAAGTGGCTCTGCATTTTCATTTTATACTGAGAATTTATGTAGTCAGCCTTGGAGCTCAGGGGTATTTTAAGAAGCTACAGAGTAATAATTATGGGAGTATATACTAACAATGAGAGGACATAGTTTATTTTGGGAGGTGATTCCAAGAAATGCAAAATGGGGAGTTGGAAAGACAAAGATGTTATACCACACTCCCCCACCCACTGAAAAATAAAGGTATGGTATTGAACAGGATAGTGCTATGGAAAACCGTGGTTAGTCTTCTTGGGGAACTTTGGCAGACAGAGTAGAAAATGCTTCAGTGTTGCTCCAACCTCCATCTGAAGGTTCGAGGAAACTGGGGTATTTGAGCTCCAGCTTACATTCATTGTGGACTACTTCCCATGGTCTTAACCCCTCAGCATTTCCAGGCTAGTTTGTGTATAAACTGAGAAAAAGTCTTCAATCCTGGAGTCCCAGAGGTTAACAGGAGACACTAAGCCCTGTTCTGGATGGGAATGCTAAGAGGATCTGGCTGGGGCACCAAAAGGATTTGCTATACAGAATGCTTCTTTAAACCATTTGATTTTAAGAGAGTTGACTCAAAGGATAATGCCACTGAACTAAGCCACACTAAATTAGGAGTATACTACATAGGTTCTTCTTCCCAATGTTTATTTAGATGTGAAACTAATAATAACTAACTCTGGAGGCCTCAAAACTCTATTTGTCACTTAAAGTAATAAGAATTCACAGAAGAACAAACTTGTGCAATGTGTTCTATATAAAGTACCTGATTTCTTAATTTCCTCAATATACTCCCTTGTGTGAACAAGTCTCTCTCAGCTCAGAATGTTCTAAATACAGGTTTTGTTGTGCATTCAACTAAGTGTACTAGTTTTCCACAAAGCAAAGTTTTCATTTCAAGTTTAAACAAACTCAAAATGAAATCCAAACACCTATAAACATAAACTACAGTGTCCTTTTCATAAATATATTTATTATTAATTTTCCATTATTAAGAATTCTTAGTATTTAGAAAACATAAAGGCATCTCATGTGACATTTATTAGATATCAAAAACTAGACTTTGGGAAGTACTAAAGCAAGGGTCTGCTTGGGGAACACCATACCTGGAAAACTGAGGTGGGTGGTGATATCATCTTTGGGGAAGAACAGGTGTTCAGGATACATAATGCCCTGGCTTGAATCCTGTCTCTGTCACTTATTAGCTATATAATCTCAGAAATTTACTTCACCTCTCTGTGCCTCAGTTTCTTTATTTGTCCTCACAATACCTTTTAATATTTAAATAAGATAATATTTGTAAAGTACTTAATAAATGCCTGGTACATGAAATAAGTGAACCCACTGAAATTGGCTTATTCTGTAATCTTTGAGTAAGCATTCAGGAATATTTTGAGTTATTACCAGTTACTTGAACCTGGGTGCAGAAATTAACTCCAAAACAGTCAGAAGAGGCTAGAAGTGTGTAAAATCTCACCATGAAAATGGCTAAAGGAGCTTCACCAAGAAACTGACAGGATAATCCCTCTGGTCTGCTGGTAACATTAAGAGCAGATCTCCTTGGTTAGAAGGTGAAGGCTGATGAGTTTCTAGATTTATGCTGTAGGATCCATATATTTATTTCATCCCTTATCTATATTACAGGTAAAATATCACCACTATTTAATTAAACATATAATCCCTGACTTATACAAACTTGTTCAGAGAATAAAAGTCCCCAACTCACTTTTATATGGATAGTAAAACTTTGATTCCAAAAGTATGCATAGATACAAGAAGAAAGGAAAGCAAATGGCCAATATCACCTGTAAATATGGATGGAAAAATTGTAAACAAAGTGTTATAAAACCAAATGCAGAAATATGTGTGTACACAAACATATATATTCATGTTTGTATATATATAAATTGAGAGACATACACATGTATTATGTATGTTTATAATTGTAATCAAGCTGCATCACACATTTACCAATATAAAAAAAGGAAAAAAATGTATAATCATCCTTATAAATGGAAGAGACATCAACAAAACTAAACAATAACTTAGAGTTTTAAAAAATCCTCTCAGCAAACTAGCAATAGTAATAGATGGGAATTTCTCTGGGTAAAATTTAAAATTGATTGACCATATCTCAGCAAATTCATTTTCAAAGAAGTAGTATGAGAAACATTTCCTATTAAAGATAAAAAATGAGACAGGATGGCTAGCAACACCACTTCTATTTAATATTGTCCTGCAGGTTCTAAATGGCACAATAAGGGGAAAAAAAGAAAGAAAGAAGGTGTGCAAAGTGTGGAAACGGAGAAAAGAAAATGTCATTATTTTCTTAAATGATTGCCCATATAGACAGTCCCATAGAACCACAAATTACTAGAACCTATAGAACAGATTAGCAAGGTTTCTTGATATAAAATCAACAATCAGTAAGAAAGTTTGTTCTGTAACTTTTATGTACAGCATCAAAGCATTAGAAATTGTAACTATAGATATCATATAAATTAGCAACATTTAAAAATTTTTTCTCATAATAAATCTAACATATATGCATATATAAAAGCAAAAGACTTAGAATATCTTTAAAAATTCTCAAGGATGAGATGTAGACTTACTCTACCAAATATCAGGACTTATCCTGATCCTATAGTAATTAAGACAGTGTCATCTTGACAAATAGGCCAAGGAAAGAGAAGCAATAACCACAAATCCTATCTCTGCATATAGAAAGTTTGCAAACTATTGTATATAGAATGGATAAACAACAGGATCCTAATGTATAGTACATCAATGTATATTAATGTTAATATTTTATATTTAATAATATATGTATAATAATCTATATAAATATCTTGTGATAAACCATCATGGAAAAGACTATGAAAAAGAATGTGTATGTATGTGTGTGTGTGTGTGTGTATATATATGTATATATATATATATATGTATGTAAAGCTGAATCACTTGCTGTGCAGCAGAAATTAACACATTGTAAATCAACTATACTACAATAAATTTTTTTTTTTTAAATCCAAGTATATGACAGAGGCAGCATTACAATTCACTGAGGAGAGAGTGTACTATCAATATTCAGTCAGTAGTGCTTGGACAATTATTTGGGGAAAAAGTTACTAAATTTTCCTGTACACTTATTTAGGTGCACTACAGTTGAAGACCCAAATGTGCAAACTAAAATAAAAAAATCTTAAAAGAAAATATAAAATAATATATTCATGACTGCTCATTAATAACAGATTTTTAAACATACACTAAAATAACATTTAGTTAAATGTTTCTTTTTATTTAAAGAAAAAAATGTTATATGTGAATGCATTAAAACTCAACATTTTTACAAATAAAAAAAATCAAAGTGAAAAGCTATGCCAAAGACTGAAAGAAAATAGATGCAACTGATATGAGTAACACAAAATATCTAGAATATATTTTAAAACTGCTATAAGACAAAAAGAAAAAGATAATATGTCCAAGAGCAAAATATGTTAAGGCCATTCGAAGAGGAGAAACACTAATGATTTATATATAGTATAGTGGGTTCTTTTAAATACCAATTAGAATGTCAAAACACTAACAAATTTTAAGATAAAGATTGTAAGTATAAGGAACTGCAGGTAATCTTACATACTTTGGAGTAGGTATAAATATCCTCAGTATCTTTGAAGAGCAATTTTTCAATTTAAGAGATATATTCTATGGATCAGCAATTTATTCCCAGATGCACATCTTAGAGAAACACTTGTATTTGTGTACAAGAATATACATACAATAATGTTTATTATTTCATAGATTACAATTGCAGAATCTCAGAAACAATCTAAATTATCATTATATAGAATGGATAAATGGGAGTGAAAGGGAATAATCTAAAGTGAATAAAGTGACCTGTAGTAAGAGCTATCATTAATACATATCAAAACAATATATTCAGACAAAAAATATATGTTCTGTATATCATCTGTACTCACCTTTAAAAATGGAAAATCATCATATATAACTTGTGCACACGCAGGTATGTAGTAAATTAATGAAAACATGCACAGGAAAGATAAATGCTAAATGAGGAAGGGGAGAGAGGAATTTGCAAGGGGTGAACATGGAGTTTAGCTCTATCTGTAATATTTCAGTTTTTTTTTTAACATCTTTATTGGAGTATAATTGCTTTACAATGGTGTGTTAGTTTCTGCTTTATAACAAAGTGAATCAGCTATACATATACATATATCCCCATATCTCCTCCCTCTTACATCTCCCTCCCACCCTCCCTATCCCACCCCTCTAGGTGGTCACAAAGCACCAAGCTGATCTCCCTGTGCTATGCGGCTGCTTCCCATTAGCTATCTATTTTACGTTTGGTAGTGTATATATGTCCATGCCACTCTCTCACTTCGTCCCAGCTTACCCTTCCCCCTTCCCGTGTCCTCACGTCCATTCTCTATGTCTGCGTCTTTATTCCTGTCCTGCCCCTAGGTTCTTCAGGCCATTTTTTTTTTTAGATTCCATATATGTGTGTTAGCATACGGTATTTGTTTTTCTCTTTCTGACTTCATTTTTTAAAAGAAAGCAAATATCGGGCTCCCCTGGTGGCGCAGTGGTTGGGAGTCCACCTGCTGATGCAGGGGACACGGGTTCGTGCCCTGGTACGGGAAGATCCCACATGCTGCGGAGCAGCTGGGCCCTTGAGCCATGGCCGCTGGGCCTACGCGTCCGGAGCCTGTGCTCCACGGTGGGAGAGGCCACAGCAGTGAGAGGCCCTTGTACCGCAAAAAAAAAAAGAAAGCAAATATCACAAAATGCTAAGACTGATGAAGCTAGCCAATGATTTTAGGGGCAAGTTTTTACACTTTCTTTATATATTTTGGGATGCTGAAAATATTTTATAATAAAGGATTACTAACAGCCAGAGAAAGATAGAGATCAGACATGAAGGGGAGGCGACTGAGTTAAAAGGAGCAAGAGGGAGACTTTTAGGTTTACTATATCTGGACAGTGGTGGTGGTCACATGATTCCATACACTGTTAAATATAAAACAATTATACACTTAACACTGATGACTTTTTATATGTAAATTATATCTCTATAAAGCACATTTTAAAAAAGTCTTCCCAGGCTTCTTCACTCTAAAAAAATGTCAGATTTGAGAGTCATTACTCTGTAAGTATCCCCAGATATGTCTCTCTCTGCATCTCTTACTCAGTTTCTCTCCCAGATTTTCCTTATTTTTCTTTCTCCCTTCCCCCACCCCTTGGTCTTTCTCTGCTTTTGCTGGCCACTCTCAGCAGCTGCCTGTCCTGCTTTTTATCTGTCTATCTTGCAGTGTTGCTATTGCCAGAATCACATTTGCTTCCCTGATAACAGTGGGTCCTGCTTAAACCAAGTCATGGAGAAATTCAAATCATTTCACAGGACCTCTAACCCCTTTTCTTCCTGGGGCTCACACATATACTCTACTGCAGACCCCGATCTGGAAAAGGTGCTAGGTGAGGGAAACCAGCTGGTAGCTTCTTTAAGAGAGATAGATGCAGGGGGAAGGGAGAGGAAAATATGCTGGGTTATGAGATCAACTATAATGCCTATGACATTTCGCTGGGGCTGTATGATGAGGAAAATATAGATAAGTCATATTCTTATTAGTAATTACAGCATAGACAAAAGCAGAATCAGAAGCGCTTAACTTAAACATCCCGTCATTGCCTAGTAGCAGGGATGCTACTCCCTGAATTCCAAGTTAAGAATTTTATGCATTCATACCTTGTTGCAATGCTAGTTCCTTCATATCATTCCAGCTTCTTGGTTTTATTAGCCCTACCTTAAGCTTTTACACTGTGATCTACTCATCATTCAGTCTTTGCTCTACTACTTCATTCCTCAAGCCACAGTTTGAAGTCAACAAACATTAGCCCCTGGCACATTCTGGGTACTCTGATAGAAGCTAGAGGGCTCAAGGGGATTGAGATACAGTTGTCCTCAAAGATCACATGGTCTACAGGGGAAATACACTTTATCTACTCATCTTGACTTTGAGATATTTAGACTAGCATCACAGTGTTTGCAATATCTGCATTGATGTCAGTAATATCTCTTAAGAAATGTTCCTGAGTAAACTCAGCTTGGCATCCTCAAGGGACACTCCAGTTATAAAGAGTGAAATGTTAAAGAAAAATGACCATGACACAAACTAATTTTATTTCTTTTAGATTTCTGATGTAGCATGTTGTAGGCAGAGATTAGTAAATTTGATGGGGAATTAAGAACAGGAATTAGACATGATCAGCACAAAAAGAATTATCTCTAGATTGCCTTTTTCTTCCAAAGCATATCATCACCACTTATTCTCTTATTACTTCCTCCACTTCATGTAATTCCTTTTATAACACTCTAAACATGTTAGCTAGAAAACAAAGATAAAGAATGTACGAACCATTTACTGGATTTCGGCATGACTTTTCCACTCTATAGTAGAAAAGTAATGTACAAATAATTTAATAACCTTTAAAAATATTAAACTTGTCATTGGTTACCTTTTAGAGAATTTTTTATATAAACTATAATTTTGTAGATGGATTTTAATAAAAAGTAGAATGCTAAAAATAAGCAAAATGAAAAAGAAACAAAATTTTATTTTTTCTTTAAGAATTTGTAATCAGAAAAAAAGAAAAAAATAAATTACTGTGAATGTAGTAGCAGTATTAGATTTTTAATTTTTCCACGTTCATCATTTTAAAAACCATCATTTTTGTTTGTTTGGTTGGGTTTTTTTGTGCGGTACGGGGGCCTCTCACTGTTGTGGCCTCTCCCGTTGCGGAGCACAGGCTCCAGATGCATAGGCTCAGCGGCCATGCCCACGGGCCCAGCCGCTCCACGACATGTGGGATCCTCCTGGACCGGGGCACGAACCCATGTCCCCCGCATCGGCAGGCGGACTCTCAACCACTGCGCCACCAGGGAAGCCCAAAAACCATCATTTTTTTAGCTACTTATATTCTTTTTTTGTTAAAGTTCCTTTGAAAATTACTGACATGAATGTAAGCATACCATGATTTTTCTTAATTAACAGCAATTATAGCTGACAAGGCACAGGAATTTGTGGGAAGGAAAAAGAATGGTAAATTCTAAGTATTTTTACTTTTATCCCCAGGAAAGCTTAACATTACTTGGAGAGTTTGGTTAATGTAAACTCAATCTCAAGAAATACCCACAAACACTGCTCCAGCTGGATAAAGGCTAGCCATTTGATGTTGCCTAACTTTGTTACATTTTTATATTAAAATCACAATTTTCAGGATCCCTTAATTTATTTGGGTTTAGTTTTATATTAGTTGACCTCAGTTATTAAATAAGGGAGTATCAGAGCCAAACTGTTATGAATTTCTAAAGAAAAAAGACCTTATGATATGACTTAAAGAACAGTAGCATTGTTGGAACTTTGTCTTCCCATTTTATAAAAGCTAATTGGAAATGACACATTATATCTCACTGTAATAGGAACATTCATTGGTTGCCAAGATTGGGCATGAATAGATCGTGATATGTGTTAGGCTGTGTGAGTTTTAAAATAATGTTCAGAATACAAACAAGAGTTTGTAAAAATAACAAAAACTAAAGCAAATGCTTCTATAAGATTATTTTACTCAGACAGTTTCTGTCTCTTAGCTATATTTGATTCAGTAGTTAAGCTTTATAGTTCAATACTGTAGATAAGTCTACCTTTGGCTTTTATGGCACATAAATATAGAACATTTTTTGGAAATCACGTAACAGTTGTTTGTTTAGTTTGGCATATGGCCACAATTCTTAGTATTAATAAAGTAAAATATTCATTATAGATCAGTTCCTAAGAGACCCAGGACCTATATTGTGGAGCCATAAAGTCTTATTAAACACAAGAAAGTACATAGCATTAATGTGGACTCTCAGTTGGCTACAAATCCAGCTCATCTTCTTTAACAGCTTAGCTCTTAACTCCTGTGATATGTCCCCCATTTGATCACAGCATTGAAACAAGAGAAACATATCTGAAAACTCAACTGCAAATCCATTCAATTTACTGTATGTCTTTAGCTGCTAAACTGCAGGATAAATCTCCTATTTGTATAAAACGCATACACATTAGTCAGCAGTGTGCTTTTACTTTGACTTCAAATCAAATTATATGGATATTTAAGTGAATAATAATTCTATTTCAGTAGATTTTAAATTCAAGATGCTTTTGATGAAAATAGATTGCTCTTATTGACATTTATTATTTGCAGTTCTGAGTCACATTAATGTAATTCACCATCTAAAATTTCATTCCTAAACGTCTTTAACATGCATAAAACTGTTCAGTTGAAAGTGTATTTTTATAAAACTATATATTCTATACATGCTTTTAAAGTAAGAGGTGATATTCTTACCTTTGAGTCTAATGTGATTACTTCAGAAGAATATGGTGTTCATTTATTTAAGATTAATTAGTTCTTTAATATTCAAACATATTATCATACCAGTCAATTCCCAAGAGAAAATGCTCTGGATATTGGCCTGCAGTTGTCAAAGTTGAGGAGCTACAAGAAGTGAAGCAGCTAGGATTAATAGATTTAGGGCAAGATGCATCAGCCAAGGAGTTAGGAATACTCGCTCAAGCCACCTTACAATACCTGGGATGTATTGTACCTGCACAGGGATGTTTTTCAGATCGAATGAGACAGTACCTGCGGTACTTTCCTTTGAGGTATGGAATTTAAGTTCCAAGAAGTGGGAACAAACACCTGATGTCAAAGAGTGGACCAGTAAAGAAAGAAAATTTCAGAGAGGGCAATGTTCTGCTCCCACAAATACTGGGCAGCAACCAGGATGTAATTATATTAAAAAAATTAATTTGTACAAAGCATGTGGAACTGAAAAATATCTCAGGCTCCAAATTATCTGGTCACTTAGTAAATGTACATGATAATAGCTTTATCATTTTATATTTTAATTTAAATACAAAATAACTGGAAAGAGCACATGCTCAAAATATCCATATTTGGCTCTCTCTTACCTCTCCAAGATCCATTTTCTTCAAGGCTAAGCTAGAAATAATACCTACCTTGTAGAACCAGTGCACAGATCAGTAACAATGTCTGTACAATTTTCTACGTGTACTCAATGGTGGTGCTAGATAAATAGTAAAGAGTTTGTTTCTGCCAAAATACTCAAACAGCACTTATAAGGCCGGTGAGTATGAACACCTTACCGTTGTTTATTTAACTTGACATAATGCTTACCCTATGACTGCTCTTCTACTAGTATATGGCAGCAGCAATGTGGAAATATCAGTTCTGTTATATTCTCTCCAATACTGAATGCTAAAATTATTTTCACTTATTAATTTGATGAATATTTAACAATTCCTACTATGTGCCAGGTTCTGTACTAAGCAAAAGAGTTACAAAGATGAGTGATTTCACTCCTGTCACTGTAGGGTTTACTGTCTACTCAGTGAAACCACGAATATAACTGCATATCAAAGTACGGGCTTTGATTGTTAAGAATCCGTAGCCACACAAAATAGTAAATCAAAATACTACAATCATATCCTGGGTTCTGACAAATCTGTTTAGAAATCTCTCTGCCCTTATTTTGTTTGTGTGTGTACGGAGAGAGCAGGGGAAGAGGGAAGGGATGAAACACTGAGGAGCATATATGTGGAGAGAGGGGGCCAAAATGTTATTGCCCCTATCATTCTCCACATACAGTATATAAAATACTGGTCAAATAAAATGTAGATGTGTATAGCAGACAACTTTGGGAAAATATTATCACTACATAAAATGAGGAAGCACAAATAATTAAGAAAAATATATCTCTAATATTAAACTACTTGGCAAAATAAAACTGAAACAATAATTGAATGACTAATAATGAAAGTGCATAATATTTGTAATGACTTCACCAAATTGGAAGTTGAGTTTACCGCATCTGACTCTTCATGTCTATAATGCATCTATGGTAGTCTCACTGTGTATTTATATATATATATATATATATTTAAAAGCTTAAAAGCTTATTCTTTGGGTTGCTAGTATTTATGGAAGTGGAAAATTTAAGCCCTGTATTCTTTTTGGTTTAATTTTGCTTTTAACAGTTTTATTATGGTATAATTGACATACAATAAACTCATAATTTTAAAGTATACAAATTTGATATGTTTGAATATGTATATACATCCTTGAAGCCATTATCACAATCAAGATAGTGAACATATCCATTACCCCTAAAAGTTTTCTCATGTTCCTTGATAATCCCTCTCTCAAGCTCCTCCTCTCCATCCCAGGCAACTCTTATCTGTTTTCTCTCACTAGAGATTAGTTTGTTTTCTAGAATTTAAATAAACAGTCATAAAAAATGTGCTCCTATGTCTCCTTTCATTCAGCATAATTATTTTGAGGTTTATTCATACTTTTTCTTAACAGTTTATTGTTTTGTTGCTTGGTAATATTCCATTATATGGATATGCCATATTTATTTATATATTCAGCTGTTGATGCACATTTGGATTGTTTTGAGTTTTTGGCTACTCTAAATAAATATGCTATGAATAAGTACTCATATATAAGTCTCTATATGGATATATGCTTTCATTCTTTTTGGGTTAAATGACTAGCAGGAGAATAGCTGAGTCATTTGGTGATTTTATGATTAACTCCTTGAGAAACTGCCAAACTGTGTTCTAGAATTGCATTTTGCATCCCCACTAGCAGTGCTTGAGAACTCCAGTTGCTCCACATACTTGCCAACACTTGGTTTGGTAAATTTCTAAAATTCTCTCCATTATAATAGGTGTGTAATGGTATCTCATTACATTTTATTTTGCATTTCCCAATGAATAATTATAAGAGATTCTCAAATCTTTTCATGTAATTATTTGTCATCTCTATGTCTTCTTAGATGAAATGTCTGTTCAGATTTTCTGCCCATCTCTTTATTGGGCCATTTGTTTTCATATTAATGTGTCTTGAGAGTTCTTTATATAATCTGGATGTAAGTCCCTTATCAAATATGTGATTTGAAATCATTATCTTCCAGTCTGTGGCTTATTTTTTTCATTCTCTTAAAAGACAATTTTGGAGACAAAAGTTCATAAATTTGGTGAAGTATAATTTATCAATTTATTTTTTCTTTTACGGATCCTGCTTTTGGTGTTGTATCTAAGAGCTTCAGAATACATGGGAAAAAAACTGATTAAATAAAAGGAGAAATAAATCTTCAAATATACTCAGAGCTTTTAATAGTTCTTTTTCAATAATTAATAGAAAAATGCACAGGTAATCATTAAAGACATGGAATACCTGAACAACATCATCAGCCAACTTGACCTAGTTGACATTCACAGATCTACCTGACAATTCTACCCGACAATGGGAGAATGCATATTCAAATCAAAAGCTACAGTATAGAAGAGACCAAAATTTGCACCATAAATTGTTTCAATAAATTATAATGATTCAACCTATATAAAATATGTTCTGTATATCAGATATCAATGATAAATAAATCTCTGGAGATTCCCAAAAGGTATTTGGAAACTTAAAAACACAATTCTAAATAACCTATAGGTCAAAGAAGAAATCAACAGGAAATTGGAAAGTATTTTGTACTGAATGACAATGCAAACATAACTTATCACTCAGAGAGAAATTTATAGCACTAATTGCCTGTCTTAGAAAGCAACCAAGGTCACAAATTAATGGCCTTAGCTTCCACCTTTAAAAACTAGAAAAATAAAAGCAAATCCATCCCAAAGTAAGCAACGCACAAAAAAAAGATAAATAAAAATAATAAAAAATGATACATATCAGACAGAACAAAAATCAAATGAACAGAAAAGAGAAAAACAATAGTGTAAATACATAGAAACAGAAGCTGTTTCTCTGCAGTCGATAAAATTTATAAAAATTTAGCCTAGACTGATCCCCCCAAAAGACAAAAATTATCTAAATCAGGAATAACAGTGGTGTCATCACAGTAGGTTCTACAGGTATTAAAAAGGATGATAAGGGAATATTATGAACAATTTTATAACAGTATATTCATTAAGTCAGTTAAAATGGGAAAATTGCTTGAAAGATACTAACTACCAAAGCTCACTCAGGAAGAAATAGATAAACTGAATAGCCCAGTATCCATTAAATAATTGAGCTGAAAATCTTCCCACAGAGAAAATTTCCGGCCCTCATGGTTTACTGATTAATTTTACCAAACAATTAAAAGAAAATAACACCAAATTGAAACAAAATTTTCCAGAAAATTCAAGAGCCATTGTACTTCACAATCTATCCTATGTGACATCATCACTCTGATATCAAAGTATACAAAGTACTACAGGTAAAGAAAACTATAAACAATAACTATCATAAACATAGATGCAAAACTCCTAAAGAAAATTCTAGCTAGTTCAATCCAAAAATATATAAATAGGATAAAACTTTATGACCAAGTGGGACTTATCCAACATCCATTCCTATTTAAACTAAAAAATAAATTAGAAACTTCTGATAAGCTAAGCATAAAAGGGAACTTCTATCTGATAATTGGCACCTACCAATAATGTTAAACTAACATCCTGCTTGATGTTAAAAAATGAAATGCTTTCCCCCTAAAATTAGCAATGAGATGAGGATGTCTGTTCTCAACAGACCTATTCAACATTGTGCTGGAGTTTCTAACCAGTGAAATAAGGCATAAAATAAGTGACATGAAAATGTAAAAAGAAATAGTAAAATTTTGTTTAAGGCATTATTATCTATGTTCAAGAAAAGCTACTAGTGTAAGTGAGTTTAGCAAAGTTGCAAGGTAAGACATCTTTATTATAGCAATGAGCAGTCAGAAATTTAATTTAAAAGTAATATTTTCCATAGGATAAAAATATGATTACTTTGGGATAAATCTAACAAAACATATGTGAGGCTTACACATTTAAAACTAGAAACATTGCTGACATGATTTAAAGAAGACTCAAGTAAATAGTGAGATTTTACCGTGTTCCTGGTTCAGAGCACTAGTATTATGACAAAAATTTTCCCAAAATTTATCTATAGATTCAACACAATCCTAATAAAAATCACAGCAGAATTTTTTTATAGAAATCTACACTTTTGTCTTAAAATTCAAAGGAAAATGATAAGGATCTTGAATAGCTGAAATAACTTTAAAAATAATTGGAGAGCTAGAATAAAGCAACAGTAATAAAAAAGATGTAGTTTTTGGCTTCAATGTAGTCAAATAGATAAAATAACAGAATAGAGAATCTAGAAATAGATCCGTATACAGGCATACCTCAGAGATATTGTGGGTTTGCTTCTGGACCACTTCAATAAAGTGAATACTGCAATAAAGTGTGTCACACAATGTTTTTGGTTTCCAGTGCATATAAAAGTTATGTTTATACTATACTACTCTATTAAGTATGCAATACTATTATATCTAAGAATCAATATACTTAATTTTAAAATACCTTATTGGTAAAAAAAAATACTAATCATCATTTGAGCCTTTAGTGAGTCATAATCTTTATGCTGGTGGAGGGTCTTGCCTCGATGTTGATGCAAGTTACACATGCAGTTACTGATGTGACTGATCAGTGTGGTGGTTGCCAAAGGTTGAGGTGACCTTAGCAATTTCTTAAAATAAGACAACAGTGAAGTTTGCCACATCAATCGAGTCTTCCTTTCATGTATGATTTCTCTGTAGCATGCAAGGCTGTCTTTCAAAATTTGAGACAATCCTCTCAAACCTGCTGCTGCTTTATCAACTAAGTTTATGTAATATTATAAATCCTTTGTTGTCATTTCAACAGTCTTCACAGCATCTTCATCAGGGGTAGCTTCCACCTCAAGAAACCAATTTCTTTGCTCATCCATGAGAAGCAACTCCTCATCCATTTAAGTTTTATCATGAGATTGCAGGAGTTCAGTCACATATTCAAGTTCTACTTCTGATTCCAGTTCTCTTGCTATTTCTACCACATCTTCATTTATTTCTTCCACTCTAGTCTTGACCCCTCAAAGTCATCTGTGAGGGTTGGAATCAACTTCTTCCAAACTCCTGTTAATATTGATCTTTTGATGTCTTCCCATGAATCATAAATGTTCTTAATGACATCTAGAATAGTGAATCCTTCCCAGAAGATTTTCAATATACCCTGCCTAGATCCATCAGAGGAATTGCTATCGGCTATACCTATAGCCTTACAAAATGTATTTCTTAAATAATAAGACTTGATGGGCTTCCCTGGTGGAGCAGTGGTTGAGAGTCCGCCTGCCGATGCAGGGGACACGAGTTCGTGCCCCGGTCCGGGAAGATCCCATGTCCTGAGGCCTGTGAGCCATGGCCGCTGAGCCTGCGCAGCCAGAGCCTGTGCTCCACAACGGGAGAGGCCACAGCAGTGAGAGGCCTGCGTACCGCAAAAAAATTAAATTAAATTAAAAAAAATAAGACTTGAAAGTCAAAATTACTCCTTGATGCGTGGGTTGCAGAATGGATGTTGTGTTACGAGGCATGAAAGCAACATTAATCTTCTTGTATGTACATCTCCATCAGAGCTCTTGGGTGACCGGGTGTATTGTCAATGAGCAGTAGTATTTTGAAAGGAAACTTTCTTTGAACAGTAGGTCTCAACAGTGGGTGGGCTTAAAATATTCAGTAAACGATATTGTAAATAGATGTATTGTCATCCAGGCTTTGTGATTCCATTTATAGAGCACAGGAAGAGTCAATTTAGCCTCATTCTTAACGGCCCTAGGATTTTCAGAATGGTAAATGAGGATTGATTTCAACTTAAAGTCACCAACTGCATTAGCCTCTAACAAGAGAGTCAGCCTGTCTTTTGAAGCTTTGAAGCCAGGGATTGACTTCTCCTCTCTAGCTAAGAAAGTCCTAGATGGCATCTTCTTCCCAAGAAGGCTGTTTCATCTTCATTGAAAACCTGTTGTGTAGTGTAATCACCTTCATTAATGATCTTACCTAGATCTGGATAACTTGCTGTAGCTTCTACATCATCACTTGCTGCTTCACCTTGCACTTCTATGTTTTGGAGATGGCATCTTTCCTTAAACCTCATGAACCAACCTCTTCTAGCTTCAAACTTTTCTCCTGCAGCTTCCTTACCTCCTTCAAACTTCATCAAATTAAAGAGTGTTAGGGCCTTGCTCTGGATTAGGCTTTGGCTTAAGGGAATGTCATAGCTGATTTGATGTTCTATTCAGACAACTAAAACTTTCTCTGTATCAGCAATAAGGCTGTTCCACTTCTTATCAGTTGTGTGTTCACTAGAGGAGCACTTTTAATGTCCTTCAAGAACTTTCCCTTTGCATTCACAACTTGGCTAACCATTTGGTACAAGAGGCCTAGGTTTCCGCTCATCTTGGCTTTCAACAAGCCTTCCTCACTAAGCTTAATAATTTCTAGCATTTAACTTAAAGTGAGAGATGTAACTCTTCCTTTTACTTGAACACTTAAAGGCAATTGTAGGGTTATTAATAGGCCTAGTCTCAATATTGTTGTGTCTCGGGAAATTGGGAGGCCAGAGGAGAGACAGAGAGACAGGGGAACAGCTGATCAGTCTTAACACACACATTTGTTGATTAAGTTTGCCATCTTATATGGAAGTGGTTTATGTCACCCCCAAAAATTACAATAGTAACATCAAAGATCACTGATCATAGATCACTATAACAAATATAATAATGAAAAAGTTTGAAATATTGCAAGAATTACCAAAATGTAACATAGAGACAGTAAGTGAGAAAATGCTGCTGGAAAAATGGTACCAATAGACTTGCTTGACATAGGACTCCAACAGATCTTCAATTTGTAAAAAAAAAGAAAAGCAAAGCAGTATCTGCAAAGAGCAATAAATCAAAGCGCAATAAAACAAGGTATGCCTGTATATATGAACAATTTATTTCTGAAAATGCTGTAAGGCAATTCAGCAGGAAAAGGTAACTATCCTCAACAAATGATACTGGAACAATTGGAAATCTGTACAAAAAAAGGGGGAGAGTTCAATTTGTATCTCGCAATTTATCCTAAATTGATCACAAATGTAAATGTTAAGCCTAATACTATAAAAATTCTAGAGGAGGAACCAAGATGGCAGAGTAGAAGGATGTGCTCTCACTCCCTCTTGTGAGAACACCAGAATCACAACTAGCTGCTGGACAATCATCAACAGGAAGACACTGGAATTCACCAAAAAAGATACCCCACATCCAAAGACAAAGGAGAAGCCAAAATGAGATGGTAGGAGGGGCACAATCACAGTAAAATCAAATCAAATAACTGGTGGGTGGGTGACTCACAGACTGGAGAACACTTATACCACAGAAGTCCACCCACTGGAGTGAAGGTTCTGAGCCCCACGTCAGGCTTCCCAACCTGGGGATCTGGCAATGGGAGGAGGAATTCCTACAGAATCAGACTTTGAAGCCTAGTGGGAATTTATAACAGGAATTTGACAGGACTGGAGCAAACAGAGACTCCATTCTTGGAGGGCACACACAAAGTAGTGTGCACATCAGGACCCAGGGGAAGGAGCAGTGACACCAGGGGAGACTGAACCAGACCTACCTGCTAGTGTTGGAGGGTCTCCTGCAGAGGTGGGGGGTGGCTCTGTTTCACGGTGGGGACAAGGACACTGGCAGCGGAAGTTCTGGGAAGTGCTCCTTGGCGTGTGCCCTCCCAGAGTCTGTCATTAGCCCCACCAAAGAGCCCAGGTAGACTCCAGTGCTGGGTTGCTTCAGACCAAACAACCAACAGGGAGGGAACCCAGCCTCACCCATCAACAGTCAAGTGGATTTAAGTTTTACTGAACTCTGCCCACCAGAGCAACAGTCAGCTCTACCCACCACCAGTTCCTCCCATCAAGCCTCTTAGATAGCCTCATCCACCAGAGGGCAGACAGCAGAAGCAAGAAGAAATACAATCCTGCAGCCTGTGGAACAACAAAAAAAAAAATCCCAGAAAGACAAGATGAAAAGGCGGAGGGCTATATACCGGATGAAGGAACAAGATAAAACCCCTGAAAAACAACTAAATGAAGTGGAGATAGGCAACCTTCCAGAAAAATAATTCAGAATAATGATAGTGAAGATGATCCAGGACCTCGGAAAAAGAATGGAGGCAAAGATCGAGAAGATGCAAGAAATGTTTAACAAAGACCTAGAAGAATTAAAGAACAAACAGAGATGAACAATACAATAACTGAAATGAAACTACACTAGAAGGAATCAATAGCAGACTAACTGAGTCAGAATAATGGATAAATGACCTGGAAGACAGAATGGTGGAATTCACTGCTGCGGAACAGACTAAAGAAAAAAGAATGAAAAAACTGAAGACAGCCTAAGAGGCCTGTGGGACAACGTTAAACGCAACAACATTTGCATGATAGGGGTCCCAGAAGAAGAGAGAGAGAAAGGCCCTGAGAAAATATTTGAAGAGATTATAGTTGAAAACTTCCCTAACATGGGAAAAGAAATAGCCACCCAAGTCCAGGAAATGCAGCGAGTCCCATACAGGATAAACCCAAGGAGAAACACGCCGAGACACATAGTAATCAAATTGGCAAAAATTAAAGACAAAGAAAAATTATTGAAAGCAGCAAGGGAAAAGCAATAAATAACATACAAGAGAACTCCCATAAGGTTAACAGCTGATTTCTCAGGAGAAACTCTACAAGCCAGATGG
Source organism: Pseudorca crassidens (assembly GCF_039906515.1). Lineage (NCBI taxonomy): Eukaryota > Metazoa > Chordata > Mammalia > Artiodactyla > Delphinidae > Pseudorca > Pseudorca crassidens. The sequence goes on from NC_090297.1 coordinate 92,931,278, forward strand.
AAGTGGCATGATAAAGTGATGAAAGGGAAAAACCTACAACAAGGATTACTCTACCCGGCAAGGATCTCATTCAGAATTGATGGAGAAATCAAAAACTTTACAGACAAGCAACAGCTAAGAGAATTCAGCACCACCAAACCAGCTCTACAACAAATGCTAAAGGAACTTCTCTAAGTGGGAAACACAAGAGAAGAAAAGGACCTACAAATACAAACCCAAAACAATTAAGAAAATGGTCATAGGAACATACATATCGATAATTACCTAAAAGTGAATGGATTAAATGCTCCAACCAAAAGACACAGGCTTGCTGAATGGATACAAAAACAAGACCCATATATAAGCTGTCTACAAGAGACCCACTTCAGACCTAGGGACACATACAGACTGAAAGAGAGGGGATGGAAAAAGATATTCCATGCAAATGGAATTCAAAAGAAAGCTGCAGTAGCTATACTCATAGCAGATAAAATAGACTTTAAAATAAAGAATGTTACAAGAGACAAGGAAGGACATTACATAATGATCAAGGGATCGATCCAAGAAGAAGTTATAACAATTATAAATATATATGCACCCAACATAGAAGCGCCTCAATACATAAGGCAACTGCTAACAGCTATAAAACAGGAGATTGACAGTAACACAATAATAGTGGGGGACTTTAACACATCACTTACACCAATCGACAGATCATCCAAAATGAAAATAAATAAGGAAACAGAAGCTTTAAATGACACAATAGACCAGATAGATTTAATTGATATTTATAGGACACTCCATCCAAAAACAGCAGATTACACTTCTTAAGTGCACATGGAACATTCTGCAGGATAGATCACATCTTCGGTCACAAATCTAGACTCAGTAAATTTAAGAAAATTTAAATCATATCAAGCATCTTTTCTGACCACAACGGTATGAGATTAGAAATGAATTACAGGGAAATAAACGTAAAAAACACAAACACATGGAGGCTAAACAAAACGTTACTAAATAACCAAGAGATCACTGAAGAAATCAAAGAGGAAATCAAAAAATTCCTAGTGACAAATGACAATGAAAACACGATAATCCAAAACCTATGGGATGCAACAAAAACAGTTCTAAGAGGGAAGTATATAGCTATAAAAACCTACCTCAAGAAACAGGAAAAATCTCAAGTAAACAATCTAACCTTACAACTAAAGGAACTAGAGAAAGAAGAACAAACCAAGCCCAAAGTTAGCAGAAGGAAAGAAATCATAAAGATCAGAGCAGAAATAAATGAAATAGAAAGCAAGAAAACAATAGCAAAGATCAATAAAACTAAAAGCTGGTTCTTTGAGAAGATAAACAAAATTGATAAACCATTAGCCAGACTCATCAAGAAAAAGCAAGAGAGGACTCAAATCAATAAAATTAGAAATGAAAAAGAAGAAGTTACAACGGACACCGCAGAAATACAAAACATCCTAAGAGACTACTACAAGCAACTCTATGCCAATAAAATGGACAACCTGGAAGAAATGGACGAATTCTTAGAAAGGTATAACCTTCCAAGACTGAACCAGGAAGAAACAAAGTATGAGCAGACCAATCACAAGTAATGAATTTGAAACTGTGATTAAAAATCTTCAAACAAACAAAAGCCCAGGACCAGATGGCTTCATAGGTGAATTCTATCAAACATTTAGAGAAGAGCTAACACCCATCCTTCTCAAAATCTTCCAGAAAATTGCAGAGGAAGGAACACTCCCAAACTCAGTCTATGAGGCCACCGTCACCCTGATACCAAAACCGGACAAAGATACAAAAAAAAAAAAAAAAGAAAAGAAAAAATTACAGACCAATATCACTGATGAATATAGATGCAAAAATCCTCAACAAAATACTAGCAAACAGAATCCAACAACACATTAAAAGGATCATACACCATGATCAAGTGGGATTTATCCCAGGGATGCAAGGATTCTTCAATATACGCAAATCAATCAATGTGATACACCATATTAACAAATAGAAGAAGAAAAACCATATGATCATCTCAATAGATGCAGAAAAAGCTTTCAACGAAATTCAACATCCATTTATGATAAAAACTCTTCAGAAAGTGGGCATACATGGAAACTACCTCAACATAATAAAGGCCATATACGAAAAACCACAGCTAACATCATCCTCAATGGTGAAAAACTGAAAGCATTTCCTCTAAGATCAGGAATGAGACAAGGATGTCCACTCTCACCACTATTATTCAACACAGTTTTGGAAGTCTTAGCCATGGCAATCAGAGAAGAAAAAGGAATACAAATTGAAAAAGAAGTAAAACTGTCACTGTTTGCAGATGACATGATACTATACTTAGAGAATCCTAAAAATGCCACCAGAAAACTACTAGAGCTAATCAATGAATTTGGTAAAGTAGCAGGATACAAAATTAATGCACAGAAATCTCTTGCATTCCTATACACTAATGATGAAACATCTGAAAGAGAAGTTAAGGAAACACTCCCATTTATCATTGCAACAAAAACAATAAAATACCTGGGAATAAACCTACCTAGGGAGACAAAAGACCTGTATACAGAACACTATAAGGCACTGATGAAAGAAATTAAGGATGATGCACACAGATGTAGAGATATACCATGTTCTTGGATTCACAGAATCAATATTGTGAAAATGACTATACTACCCAAAGCAATCTACAGATTCAATACAATCCCTATCAAATTACCAATGGCATTTTTATGGAACTAGAACAAATCATCCTAAGATCTGTAAGGACACACAAAAGACCCCGAAGAGCCAAAGCAATCTTGAGGTGAAAAATCGGAGCTTGAAGAATCAGACTCCCTGACTTCAGACTATACTACAAAGCTACAGTAATCAAGACTATATGGTACTGGCACAAAAACAGTAACATAAATCAATGGAACAAGATAGAAAGCCCAGAGATAAACCCATGCACCTATGGTCAAGTAATCTTTGAGAAAGGAGGCAAAGATATACAATGTAGAAAAGACAGTCTCTTAATAAGTGGTGCTGGGAAAACTGGACAGCTACATGTAAAAGAATGAAATTAGAACACTCCCTAACACCATACACAAAAATAAACTCAAAATGGATTAGTGACCTAAATATAAGACCGGACACTAGAAAACTCTTCAAGGAAAACATAGGAAGAACACTCTGACATAAATCACAGCAAGATTTTTTTTTTAACATCTTTATTGGAGTATAATTGCTTTACAATGGTATGTTAGTTTCTGTTTATAACAAAGTGAATCAGGTATACATATATATATGTTCCCATATCTCTTCCCTCTTGCGTCTCCCTCCCTCCCACCCTCCCATCCCACACCTCTAGGTGGTCACAAAGCACCGAGGTGGTCTCCCTGTGCTATGCAGCCACTTCTCACTAGCTGTCTGTTTTACTTTTGGTAGTGTATATATGTCCATGCCACTCCTTCACTTTGTCATAGCTTACCCTTCCCCCTCCCCATGTCCTCAAGTCCATTCTCTAGTAGGTCTGTATCTTTATCCCCATCTTGCCCCTAGGTTCTTCATGACCATTTTTTTTCCCTTAGATTCCATATGTATGTGTTAGCATACGGTATTTCTTTTTCTCTTTCTGTCTTTCTTCACTCTGTATGACAGACTCTAGGTCCATCCACCTCACTACAAATAACTCAATTTCCTTTCTTTTTATGGCTGAGTAATATTCCATTGTATATATGTGCCATATCTTCTTTATCCATTCATCTGTTGATGGACACTTAGGTTGCTTCCATGTCCTGGCTTTTTTAAATAGAGCTGCAATGAACATTTTGGTACATGACTCTTTTTGAATTCTCGTTTTCTCAGTGTATATGCCCAGTAGTGGGATTGCTGGGTTGTATGGTAGTTCTATTTTTAGTTTTTTAAGGAACCTCCATACTGTTCTCCATAGTGGCTATATCAATTTACATTCCCACCAGTAGTGCAAGAGTGTTCCCTTTTCTCCACACCCTCTCCAGCATTTATTGTTTCTAGATTTTTTGATGGTGGCCATTCTGACTGGTGTGAGATGATATCTCATTGTAGTTTTGATTTGCATTTCTCTAATGATTAATGATGTTGAGCATTCTTTCATGTGTTTGTTGGCAATCTGTATATCTTCTTTTGAAATAAACTCAAAATGGATTAAAGACCTAAATGTAAGGCCAGACACTATCAAACTCTTAGAGGAAAACATAGAACACTCTATGACATAAATCACAGCAAGATCCTTTTTTACCCACCTCCTTGAGAAATGGAAATAAAAACAAAAATAAACAAATGGGACCTAATGAAAGTTCAAAACTTTTGCACAGCAAAGGAAACCATAAACAAGATGAAAAGACAACCCTTAGAATGGGAGAAATATTTGCAAATGAATCAACGGACAAAGCATTAATCTCCAAAATATATAAACAGCTAACGCAGCTCAATATTAAAGAAACAAATAACCCAATCCAAAAATGGGCAGAAGACCTAAATAGACATTTCTCCAACGAAGACATACAGATGGCCATGAAGCACATGAAAAGCTGCTCAACATCACTAATTATTAGAGAAATGCAAATCAAAACTACAATGAGGTATCACCTCACACCCATTAGAATGGGCATCATCAGAAAATCTATAGACAACCAATGCTGGAGAAGGTGTGGAAAAAAGGGAACCCTCTTGCACTGTTGGTGGGAATGTAAATTGATACAGCCACTATGGAGAATGGTATGGATGTTCCTTAAAAAACTAAAAATAGAATTACCATATGATCCAGCAATCCCACTATTGGGGATATACACAGAGAAAAACATAATTCAAAAAGACACATGCACCCCAATATTCATTGCAGCACTATTTACAATAGCCAGGTCATGGCAGCAACCTAAATGCCCATCAACAGACAAATGGATAAAGAAGTTGTGGTACATATATACAATGGAATATTACTCAGCCATAAAAAGGAACAAAATTGAGTCACTTATTGAGACATGAATGGATCTAGAGACTGTCATACAGAGTGAAATAAGTCAGAAAAAGAAAAACAAATATAGTATATTAACGCATATATGTGGAACCTAGAAAAACGGTACAGATGAACCGGTTTGCAGGGCAGAAGTTGAGACACAGATGTAGAGAACAAACGTATCGACACCAAGGGGGGAAAACTGTGGTGGGGTGGGGATGGTGATGTGCTGAATTGCGTGATTGGGATTGACATGTATACAGTGATGTGTATAAAATTGATGACTAATAAGAACCTGCAGTATGAAAAAAGAAACAAACATACAAAACAAGTAATACTAAACTTTCTTTCAGTTATTTGTATGGAAATGTGTTAAAATAAATGTTTCAGACATTACATGAAATTTCTAAAAATCTTATGTTCTGGTATAATAAGTCATAATTCTAGTTATTACTTTAAAATGTATATCTCAGAAATAACTAAAAAAAATAAAAAGTCTAAAATAAAACATAGGAGTTTATTTCGTAACCTTGGCTTATGTTATGGTTCCTAAGATACAGCACCAAATAATTCATTATAGGATATATTGATGAAATGACTTTCTGAAAATACAAAATGATGCTTTTATAGAGTAAATAAAAAGGCAAGCCAGAGACTGAGAGAAAATACTTACTAAGCATATTTTATGTATCCATAATACATAAGCAAACTCTCAAAACTCAGTAAGAAAACAATTTAAAAAATTTAAAATGGGCAGAGAATTTGAAAAGACACTTCAACAAAGAAGATTAAAGATAGCAAAATGCACATGAACACATGCTCAGCATCATAAATTTTTATGAAAGTGCAAGTTAAAACTTCAATGATATACAACCTCACACCTACAGGGATGGATAAAATTGAAAACGCTGATTGTACCAATGGCAATGATCTGGAGCAACTGAAACTCTCATATCCTGCTGGTGAGAATGTAAAATAATATAACTTTGGAAAACAGTTTGACAGTTTCTTAAAAGTTAAACCTTCACGTGCTATATGATTTGGCTATTGCACTCTTGGGCATACACCTATGAAGAAAGACAGCATATGTTCATACCAACAACTGTACATGAATACTCACAATAGCGTTATTTGTAATAGCAAAAATCTGTAAAACAACACAAACATGTATCAATGGGTGAATGGATAAACAAATTGTGATACAGTCGATCTTCATTATTTTTGATTCCATACTTGCAAATTCAGCATTTGTGAACTCTACTACCAGCTAAATTTTATTTGTAACCCCCAAATCAGTACTTCTGGCAATTTCATGGGCACTGGAGGAAACATGCGAGTACAGAGCAGTGAAAAATTTGACTCACTCAAACGCACCTCCTTTCCCAGCTCAGGACAAGCAAGCTCTTGTTTCAGCTCTCACGCTATAAGCAAATCTTTTCACTGTGTATTTAATACCATGGGTTTTTTTCTTTGTTTGTTTTTTTGTTGTTTGGGTTTTTTTGCATTTCTGTGCTTTCTGTTGGTGATTTCACTGTTTCAAATGACCCCCAATCAGTTCTGAAGTGCTGTTCAGTGCTGTGCTTCACAGCGAAAATTGGTGTGTCAGACAAGCTACTTTTAGGCATGAGTTGTAGCTCTATTGGCTGTAAATTCAATGCTAATGAATCAAAATACATGTTAAATAAGGTGCCCTTAAACAGAATACACATAAAACATGATTATATATTGATTGGTTGATGAAAATGTGATCAGAGGCTGGTAGAAAACTAACCCTACATTTTTTCCTAAGGGCAATGGACTATTTGCTAATCCAGGCTTTGCTGGGACTGTGTAGAACATAACTACCATGAATAATGATAATTCACTGTATACCCATACAGTGGAGTACTTCTTGCAATAAACCAGAATGAAAGACTGATATACACAAGATAAATCTCATAATAATTACACTGAGTGCAATAAATCAGGGAGAAAAATGAGTATATATTTATGATTCTATTTATATAACACTCTAGAAAATGCAAACTAATCTATAGTGACAAAGAAGATGAAGGGTTGCCTGGAAAAGGAGAGTTTGGACAAGAGAGGAGAATTACAAGGAGGGTGTTGACATGTTACCACCTTGATTTTTGCGCTGGTTTCATGGATGTATACATACAAAAAAAAATCAAAATGTACACTTTAAATACATGAAATTTTGTATATGTCAGTTACAGCATATTTCAACAAAGTGTTTGAAAATAATTGATTTTTTAAAGTGGTATAATATAGAGACAAGAATCTGAATTATATTATTATATAAAGTTTGTAAGACACAGTTGGAGATGTTTGTTTAATATTTGAAGAATATAATCTCCAGTTCCTACTGGAGTGATGTTCCTTTGTGCTTAATTTTTACCAGTTTTTAAATTTTGCTGCCCTCCTTTTCTGTATCCTGTCATATTATCTATGCTTCTTTGATTCTTAGATGTCCTCAGTGAAGCATAGTGTGTTAAGTTTAAAATAATTTTCTTTATAATAATTAATCATTATGATGTTCACATGAATTTGTTAATTTTCATGAAAAACATTTTAATGTAAGCCACTATCTGTTAATTGCATATAGAGTTAAAATTCAGTGTTAGACAAAATTAACCAGATCTTTTTATAGGCATTTTTCCCTTATATTTCTGATTGTAATAAATAGCTGTAATGACTTTAGTTTTCTTAAAAGCAACACAAAGATGATACTTTCTTCAAAAATATATTTCACCTCTCAAAGTTTATTGGCTTGATAGCTAAATATCACATGATGTTTCAATGTCAACCAAAAATTATTAGATTTTTTACCAGTAACACATAAACTATTTTCCATAATAATTATTTAATAAGAATATATTTAGAAAATAGCATGTAATTTTATTATTATAACCTTATGTTTATTATTAGATGGCTTAAGTTTATTTGATTGTTTTTATATGGAGGGGAATAGAGCCTAGTTAGAGAAGAGTATTAGAATATAGTCAGTTTACAAAAATCAAATTATAACTTCCTTTTTAGCTACTGAATGAGCTATAACTACCCCTAAAATGATTTTTAATTGTTGTAAATACAACATGTTTATTTTCTTGGTGAATAAATAAATATAAAAAATGAAATGTGTTCTCAAAATGAGTGCTCAAAATATGCAATGTTTGTTTCAGGAACAATAGATCAAATTTGCCATTAACATCAATACCGTTGATACTATAAATAAATTAAAATTATTTTATTATGAGATGTGTCAGAAACTGATGATTCAGACTAGTTTTTTGCATTCATATGCATTTTAATTTCATTTACTGAGAAAATGTTTCTAATTTGAATGCTTAGCCTTCTTTCTGATATTCTACTGTTTTGCACTTTTGCCTCCCTAAATACAATTCTATAATTTTACATAGTTTTATATATTCTGTTGGAAAGGGTTGTGAAATTTTTCTAAGAATAACAGAAACATAAGACTTTCTTGAGAAATTGTGAATAATGAAAAGATTAATTCACAATTTTATACATCAAAGTACGACAATTCAATTTGTCAATACATTCATTCTGGCAAGTCAGATATGCAATTTCTCGATTCAATCTATTACATATAATTTAGTGGACTTATTGATTAACTTTGGTATAGGAATAATGATTTTTCTGATATACTCTACTGGGTCATTTAATTCTTAGCTTAAGAAACTACCCTCACTTTCATCTAAACTTTTAAAAATGTTTTTAATATACCAAAGTACAATATAACTGATATACACTAGAGACCAAAGATGACAATAATTTTTCTTTTTTTTTTAAGATTTTTTTTTTCATGTGGACCTTTTTTAAAGTCTTTATTGAATTTGTTACAATATTACTTCTGTTTTATGTTTTGGTTTTTTGGCCACGAGGCATGTGGGATCTTACCTCCCTGACCAGGGATCAAACCCTCACCCCCTGCATTGGAAAGTGAAGTCTTAACCACTGGACTGCCAGGGAAGTCCCAATAATTTTTTAAAAACCTCAATTTGACAAGAGGGGAAAAATTTTTTCAAATATTGTCAAGAGTTTTTCTTTTCTAATTGAACAATATTTTTGTGATGATATTGTTTGTTGGCTAACCAGATATAGACCAACTACTCTTTCTTGCCACTTCCAATTTCTAGACTGGAAGGATGCATACTCATTTTTCCCAGCTCCGTTGCAGAGGCATGGCCATGTGACACAGATCTGATCAATGAAATGTAAGCAGAAGGTACTGAACACTTCTAAGAAGGATTTTCCATTTCCTAAAATAGAAACAAATGCAGCTTGTGCCATTCATGTCTGTCTTCCTCTTTGAAACCCACACATGAAGCCTAGAGTTGCATCAACCTTCATGCCACCATGAGAGAAAGGAAAAGAGAAACACAGGGATTCTAAGACCAATATGTTTGAACTCTTTTTTTTTTTTCAAATTTTTTATTGTTATAGAACATTATTTTAGTTTCAGATGTACAACATAGTGATTCAGTATTTGTATATATTGTAAAATAATCACCACAGTAAGTCTAGTTAAATGACACCATGAATGGTTACAAATTTTAGCGCTTGAACTAATGTCACAAGCTTCCTACTTTGTTATTCCTTCATATATGAGAAATATTGACTCCTATTTGTTTAATGCAGTGTAAGTCAGGATTGATTCTTATTGATATTGATGTCATTATAGAGAGCTAAACGTATTTTTAACTTGTGCAATACTTTTTAATTTATTTTGTTTGTTTATTTCAGGTTGGTTATTTCAATGAGCAAATTTTCTTCTATTTACATTATGGCTATGGTTAGGTTTAGGCTCTTCATAAAAAGCAGAAAAAGCTGTGATTTCCTAATAAAATTCAACATAAAAGCAGCAATCAGGTTTTCAGGTCAGGAGTATATGTTACCAGGTTAATTCAACATGCTATCAGAAATTTCTAAGCTAATTAGATAAACTTTCATTTTTCTTAGCTAGCATAGATTTAGCTGTATCTTATGTATACAGAGAGAATACTTGGGCATGCTAAAAGAAGTATCCTTAAAACAGAAAGATGAGTTTTCATAGATATGCAATTAAAATTATGTATATGTTAATACATATTCTGTTCCCTATTTACTTTACTTTTTACTTTATAATGATTATAATAATAAGCCTAAATCTCCACGTTAAAAACTTCTTTTCACAGAAAGTTTATAAGGCTAAGTTTGTGAAGAAAATGCACATAATGGTAATAGTAATAATAATAGCTGAAATCTTTGAGTGCTTACTGTGTTCTGGATGCTGGTGTGAGTGATTTACATATAAAGCAGTTATGAACTTATAAATCCAGTACTAATAATACTCCAGTTTTACAGATGAGGAAACTGAGGCACAAAGAGATAAAGTAACTTGCTCAAGGTCACACAGTAGTAAATCTTAGAGTTAAGTCTAAACTGAGGCAATCCAGTTGCGAGCCTGTTTGCTTATTGTCTACAGAGCATCTCATTTCTTCTTTGTTTAGGGATGGGGTATTTGTGGACAGAGGAAATATTCCAACTCATAGTCCTAGCTCAGTCTTGAAGGAGGGATTGGAGACTGTCTGGGATATTTTGAAAATGGAAACACAGTTTGGTGTTCAAAAAAACTTTCATTATCCAGTGGACTACTGGAATCGGTAATTGACCTTCTCTGTTATCGTACAAAAAGGTCTGGAGCAGTTGCAAAGAATGAACAGATTCGTTTGTTAGTATTTCTCTCTCAATCCAAAATGTATAGTCTTAGTTTCTTAGTTCCTAAGGACACAGTCAATTGGAAGTTAATCCTTTTCTCTCTCCCTTCTTTCCTTCCTTCCTTCTTCCTTCCTTCCTTCTTTCTTCCTTCCTTCCTCTAAACAAGATTCTGGAAATTTGAAAATAAATTTGATAAATATTACACAATTTTATGATTTTTAAAAAGAAGAGGAAAAGAGAATTAATTTGTCCTAAAAATATTAGATCTGCTAATATTTTACATATATTGAAAGGAACAAATATTCTTTGTATTCTGATCCTATAGAAAAATTAAAAAAAAACTTTATCACTTAAATTTTATTTGAAAAACCTAATTTGGGTTGCTTTCTGGAAGAAGAAAAAAATTGAGGAATCTTTTGGAGCGTGAAAAATAGGTAGTCTCAAAGGTCAAATGGTAACCCATAAAGAATCTCACTATTGGGGATTAATAATAAATATTTATCATTTGAATGTAGGCTAGATTTAAGAAAAGAGGTATCATGCACACTGGATGTAATAAAGTGGTTGGTGGCCTAATATGTGGCAAGTGTTTTGTCACCTACACTACTGCATTCTTTAAGGATGTCTAACACACAAAAAATCTCTCAACTGAATTTATTGACTAAAACCAGTTCCACAGAACCAATTAGTATCTTACATAGGTTGCCCTGCAAGACTTATGAGGCCATCCATCACCTGTCCATTTAACTATTTAGCATTTGTTCGAGTAATTTGTCATCATGTCAGAATGCTAACATTTCTGAATGGGAGTTTTTGGTTGAAAGAAATCTAACTCAGATACTGCAGATATTTCTCCTTTAATAAGACTTACAGAAGATTTATGTCTCTATTATATTTAACCTTAAACATCTTGTCTATAGGGTGAGGTTCTTTGTACGGCAAATATTTCAAATTTAAATCAGTTGTTTTGTGTGAATTTAAAAATATCATGCAAAATGGAATTATTTTATATTTTAACAACTATTCAAAGTGCTAACATTGCGAAGTACCTCACCTCACAGTTTCAGTGATTACATTTTTATTACTTTTCCAATTCAGTCATTTGCTTTTATATTCATTTCTCGTATCTTTGTTAATTTCACTCTACTGAATGAATTATTTACCACTGAATGAAAGAGAAAATATCTGCATTGCTTGTAACATTATGCATCTCAGGTAGATTTGGAATTCTAGAAATATTTAATGGTGGAAGTATTACTGCAACATTTCAATTAACTTACGTATAAGTTACAATGAAATCTACCCATTTCAAGCACCGAATATTAATTATAAAGCAGCTTGGCTGTGATTACAGTTCATCGTCAACTGCTTAATTTTTCTTTCATAAAATGCCAAAAAATCCTGTAATATAATTTGAAACATGCTGGTCACTTAATGTTGAGTAAAATGGCCAGAATCGTAAAGTAGATAACTGTAGCAAAAATATGTAATTTATGAAATGGGTCCATGCAGTAGAACAATTGTAGAAATATATAAGTTCTACATATTGTTTCAAAGACCCAGCCATTTTACTACCTTAGGCATGCCAAGCAAATGAAAATTATTCAGGTGTCTAACTTTTAGATTAGATTCAAAAATAGGATGCAGCTTTTACTGGTGAAAACAGATATGTAGATGGCCTCTTTTCCAACTACCCTCTAAGTTCACCTGATTAAGATTTCTAATATGAAAGAGGCAGGCCTGATGTTGGGGACTCAAATGCCATCTCCTCATCTGAATGCTGTTAAGCAGTTCCCATGGCATTTCTACAGACTTTCAATGTGTGATTGTCACTAAACTCAATCCCAGAGATGAAACAGAAAATGTAAACTTCTAAAGGAGGAGAATTGAGTAAAAAGCTTTCCTGAAGTCCTCAGAGTGCTATGCTTCTATCACCAAGACTTCAATCACCAACCTCATCCCTCTCACCTTATACAGCCAAGAGTTTGACATGGATGAATATTAGGTTGAAGTAAGGAATGCACAATAAAAATGTATATGTGTAGGTGTGCACATATGCATGCATATAAGCGTTCAAAACTAACATCCACGTTTAAGACATTGCAAATTCCATCATCCCTATCCATTCCTGTAAATGTGTGTTGTTACCTAGAAAATATATTTAACTAGTAAAGCAGACTTTAAAGGACAGAGAAAAGAAGAAGAATGTTTTTAAGGATTATTGATCCAATATTATATAATATATAATATTATAACATTATATTATATTCATACACATACATAACATACACATAACACACATATACATTTATTAATATACATTTATTACCTTTCCACATTGTTTTGAAATTCTTATTTTCAAAGTAAGACTACAAAGGAAATAATTTTACAGAAATATTTTTCCATTGGTATCTAAAATAATAATAAATCAAGATATTGTCTTAAGGATGTATCAATTAAAAAATAAGATATTGAAAAACTTATTTAGTTCAAGGATTTATTAAAGAAGGCTATCAGAGGTCATAACTTATCAGAGGCTAGAAAGTAACTTTTCAGAGGTGGGAAGAGTAAAATATAGCTCTTAGGTAAGAAACAAGGCTCAAGAAACTCTTGAGAATCTCTCCCTATGAGTAAAAACGGTGGGTAGAAGAGACATAGAGAAGAGTGAAAAATAACTGAGCTAGTAATGAACTGAAGCAAAGTAAACTGAAATGTCTTGGACACAACTATGAAAATTCCAGGATGGGGAGGACATACCCTGCTGATGGCTAAAAGAAGTAATGGCTGATTTTGCTGAATTTGGTTATGCTATTGCTTTTGTCCCAGAAAAATTAATTTCCAGTGTGTAATTACAGGATGGTTTTGTTCTTTCATGAGTTAGTTCCCCAAGTAAGAATAAGCATTGAGATTGAATAAAGGGAGATGATTCATGTTCAAATGTTTGATTTCTTAATCTACTTTAGCAAAGGGATTGGAAAATGTATCATTTCCTTACAAATATCTTACCAAATTCACAGACATAGCAGTTATACAGTTACCTCTGGTGGGGAGGGCTCCTTTTGTTCATTAAATAAAATAATAATAAATGCTATTAACTACACTCCCCAGCCACTCTTCTTTATATATCAAAATTCATCCAATCCTTTCACTCATCCAATCCTTTCATCTCTAAGAGCAAAAGGGTTTGTAAATTAGGACACCAAATTATCACAGTGGTGATAATTTGAGCCCATAAAGTGCTCTTAACTCCTTTTAACCATCAACACTATTTATAGAAACAAAGAGAAACTACCATTTATTGAGTTCTTTCCTTTTTACATGGTAGTAACTTTATATATACGATCTCATTTAATGTTCTCAAAATCCTGTAAGGTGATTATTATTATCCCAGTTTAATTAAAATATAATAACTTATCAGAGGTTATAGCACTAGTGATTGACAAAGAAAATATTCAAACTCAGGTATGTATGGCCTCAAAGTGCATATTTGATTGCCCTTTCAACCAGTGAATGGAATGCTATTGCCTGTACAAAGCCTCTGTTTCAGTTTTAATTTCAACCTCAGTCTTTCTAGTATCTTAAAGCTGTATGTAGGAGCATAAATTAAGATGATGGATACCCAAATTTTCCTTATGGTGATAGGAATTCTTGAGCTATATAGGCATGCATCTTTCTCAAGTGAAAATATGATTTATACTATGCATCTTAAAGTATTATTTTGGAAATTTATGCTAAAGCTTGGAAAAGAGTTGGTACAGCATGAATGTAGATTTTCATTCTTCTCATGAAAAACAACTTGGACTGGCTATCTTAAATTTTCTTTAAAAATCTTCAAGGAAGAAGGGAGAAATAAATTTTCTTCGTGAACCACATGCAGTGCAAGACTTAATAATGAATTCACAGGCATGAGTATAAAGCTACTGCTCTAGATATGCCAGTGGTATTATTTTAGGAAAAGTAGAATGAGAGAGCTCCTTGAGGGCTTGGGTTCTTGCCTACTGAACATGATTTGTCCAGGACCAGTAATAGTGTCTGTCACATAGTATGTACTTGGACTGACTATGTGCCAAAAGAGAGGATTTAGCATAAGGGTGGCTAAAACATGTGGAAACAGTGGAGCAACGTCATTTTCAAAGTATACCAATCAAAAGAGTTCTGGAAGCTCCATTTGTCCATGAGACACTTTTTTAAGTTTTTTGGATGGGACAGGTTGGGAGCGGTACAGAGATGTGAGAGGGAAAACTTTCAAATCTAGTGCCCTAATCTCTTCAGTAGTGATCATTGTACCCTATTCTCGAAATCTGGTGTTTGGTCATACTACCATACTGTGGTGACCATCACCACTAATTAGGTGGTAAGATATATATAGAATAATTTGTAAGGAAAACCCTCAAAATCCTATTTGGAGCCTAAGCAAGTACTGGATACGATCTGAACAGACACAAAGAAAAGTGTGTGTGTGTGTGTGTGTGTCTGTGTGTGTGTGTGTGTGTATGTGTGTGTGTATGGCATAGATAAGTGAGGATGCTTTAAATACCAATGTTTTCCCCTTCCCCTATAAGTAACATTTGACTTAAGCCAGAGCTAATATTGTCAAATGAGCAAACATTCATGGATAAATGCCTCACATCTGGCAAAGTGAAGTTAGCTGACATTTACTTCGTACAAAGGAGCAGGGATTAAAAACAGGATTTCTCTGTTTTTTCCATTTTTTTTTGAAGAAAAGTAGGAAAATTCATGATCAACTAGGAGGTTATAAGGGGAAATCATATATTATTTATCTCTTAAACTGATTTTTCTTATTATGTCAATAGAAACATATTGTAAAAAAAATGGAAAGCACTGACGACTCGTAGATAATTTGGAAAATTTAGGAACGTGTAAACAAGAAAGAAAAATAGCTCATAGCTCCTTAATTCAGGAAGAGACACTCTTAAAATTTGGATGTTGTTCTCCATAGTGTTTTCTTTTATATGTGTGGGTAGAGAGGTAATAGATATGTTGAAAGAAAGAAAAACAGTCCTGGATAGATATAGAATGATTTATATGTATATATGCATAAGCATTAATTTTTACAAAACTCAAATTAAGCTATATAAACTCTTTGTGACATGCATTTGATTGCAAATATAGCCTGAGTATTTTCCAATATCATTTCATAGTTTTTTAGACATTTTAAATTATTATATAGTATTCCATTATAATTATTTTATCTTAAAACAATAAGGTGCCATTAAAGAATGTAAGAAAATTTACAAGCACACTTTTGAAAAATCATTTTGAATATACCTTGAAGCATGAAATTTTACTTTGAAGTGCACATTGAATTAGAAAAATGTCTAAGTTATCTAGACAGGATATGTTGGAGAGCTAGACCAGTGTTATGAATGTGAAGATGGGGGAAATTGTAAGATTAAAAAGAATGATGTGGGCAACTGGGTACATGGTTGGTGATGTTTCGTTGTGATTGGGAAGACAGGAAGAGGAGTTATATTCTTTTTTGGGGGAGTCAACATGTAATGATCACTTCAGTTGGTGCAAAATTAAAATCAGAAAAATGGACAATATTGGTAAAAATATGGTAAAATTAAGAATAATGTAATATATTGGATAAAGAAGTTGAAGATAGAAGGAAGCCAAATGAGGAGAGAGTAAAGGACCTAGAAAATGATGATTCATATGATTTCAAGGACATATAAGAATAAGTTAAAAAATACTGGGAAGGATAAGAGGTTATAGCCAAAGAGTGAATTTTTGATGCATATAATAGAATATATATATTATATATCAAAATTATAAAGCATGGTAATACAATGAATCCTAATAATTCCAAAATCCAACAGAAGAATTAAAACATCACCAGGATTATTGAATAAACTGATATTTTCCTCTCTTATCCCATCCTCAACCCTCTAGAGCAAAGTACTTTCAGAATTTTTTAATTTATTATTATCTTGCTTTTTAAAATATATATCCATACCAAATACATGTTTCTTCATCTTCTACTTCACATCAATTTTAATTCTTCAACCATAAAACTTTATGATTTTGATTAGTATAAGGTAATACCTATTAAAATTGGAGACATTCTCACTGTCTCTGAAGAAAGGGTAGACACAAAATCCCAACAATTATAGTAGTCTTCTCAATTCCAGGAATTCTAAGTAATACGCATTTTCCTTATCAGTTATGTATGTGGCTTCTAGTGATTTTCTGGTGACCTATGAAAGTGAAATTAGACATCATTAAAAATCCTCATTCTAAATGGGAAAGGAAGGGAGATATTTAAGCATACATACAAACAAATAGATAAAATGTTTGATGTATGCATAACAGAAATATACACTGGTAATGCAGCTCATATTTCGTGAGTAGTCAAAAGGCTGTAGTTGATATTTATCACTTCCTTTCTTTTTTACCTACATTATCTTCCATCACTCACAGCTAACTTCTCAGCTGGTTAGGATTCTCTGGTGGTGTGACAAATCATTTTTGAAGGGTTTGAGTCCTTTATGATTTTGCATTTATTGAATTACTATTTTTCTATTCGCATCTACCACTTACCATAGAAATACCAAGGAGTGCCCAGTAAAGCATTTAGGTTCCATTCATAGTTTTTCCTGCCTCCACTGAATACCAGAAACCTTATTTCCACTTGGTATTTGGAATCAATCACTCTGTTCTGTTAGTTCAAGGGCATGAGGAGCCTGTTGGCAATCTCAACTAAACTCAAGAAGACCAACATTGTATCCCATTTTGAAAGTTTTTCTCCATTAGGATATAAGAAACCTAGGCAAAAAGAGCCCAAGATTGTGGGAAGAGAAAACAAAGGTTTTGCAAGCTAATAGTTAAATAATATAGTAAGAAGGATCACCTGCACTCCAAATAACACTATAATTGTTATTGTTTCAAACCATATACTATATTGTGTAGGACAAGTACCCCAGCTTCACTGGATTTTTTTTTCAGTAGCCTCCATAGCTGAAACTATTTTTTTAAATAAATTTATTTATTTATATTTTGGCTGCATCGCGTCTTCATTGCTGCGTGCGGGCTCTCTAGTTGTGCCGAGCAGGGTCTACTCCTCATTGCGGTGCGCGGGATTCTCATTGCGGTGGCTTCTGTTGTTGTGGAGCACGGGCTCTAGGCGCATGGGCTCAGTAGTTGCGGTTGCCGCGGGCTCTAGAGTGCTGGCCCAGTAGTCATGGCGCACAGTCTTAGGTGCTCCATGGCATGTGGGATCTTCCCAGACCAGAGCTCAAACCCTTGTCCCCTGCATCAGCAGGCAGATTCTTAACCACTGCACTACCAGGGAAGTCCCCATAGCTGAATCTTTAATAAACTATTCCACAATTATATCAGGCTATCTGACTCTGATGATGGTAAATTTGATAGGATGAGTGAAGTTCATGATCCATGAGCACTGGGGGGTTTTTTGGTTTTGTTTTTTGCTATTGTTTGTTTGTTTTTTAAGAAATATATTCTTTGGTTACAGCAATGTAGTTTGTGATATCAGGATTATAAATGGCTTCCTCAAACCATTAATAGCAGTACCGCAGAAGCATTACAGAGAGGGAAATCAAATCTGTATTCCCTCTCCCCTCCATAATTTTTCACTAAGAGCCTGATTGATGTCTTTATGGAAGGACCACATCAGGGGCTCTGCAAAAGCAGATTTTGATTTTAGCATATTTGATACTTATATATGAGTAATGAGGTCATCCTGAGGTATGGGGAACCCTGTTATTGAGCCCATGAATTCAAAAAGCTTGAATTTTTCACCATGGCCACTTTGTAGGCAGATAAGGAAGGAAGATGATAGACATCAAAAAAATGGGTCATTTTGTCTACCTGATTATAGAAAAACTCATTTTCAGTAGACTTTTTGGTGAGTACTAACAGGGGAAAATTATACTGCCAAGCAATGCCCTTTTAGAGAAGTCAATCTACATGACTTTTTAAAAATATTTCCATATCACCAAATCTTGTTTATCTCAAGTCCCTAATCAGTCATCACATTGACACTGCCCATGAACCATGAAAATCTGTTCCTCTGGCAATCACTTAAAACAGACAATCAGATATGCTAGATAGACTGCCTGAAGTAGTTCTCACTGGAACAAATCCTATTTACCACTGTCTTTCAGGGCCACCCCTGAATAAATTGTAATATAATTTTAGACTACTTCTTTCTGGTGCCAGCATATCCATCTGCAAACCAGATCTGAGATATTTTTCTTCCTCCATCAACTGATAACAAATAATTTCCCATGAAGGCACAGAAATTAGTGAAGGAGTAGCTCCATTTTTAGTTTTTTGAGAAACCTCCATACTTTTGCCACAATGGCTGCACCAATTGACATTCCCAGCAACAGTGTAGGAGGGTTCCCTTTTCTCCACACCCTCTCCAGCATTTATTGTTTGTAGATTTTTTTATGATGGCCATTCTGACTGGTGTGAGGTGATACCTCATTGTAGTTTTGATTTGCATTTCTCTAATGATTAGTGATATTCAGCATCCTTTCATGTGTTTGTTGGCAATCTGTATATCTTCTTTGGAGATATGTCTGTTTATGTCTTCTGCCCATATTTGGATTGGGTTGTTTTTTATTGATATTGAGCTGCATGAGCTGCTTATAATTTTGGAGATTAATTCTTTGTCAGTTGTTTCATTTGCAAATATCTTCTCCCATTCTGAAGGTTGCCTTTTCATCTTGTTTACGGTTTCCTTGCTGTGAAAAAGCTTTTAAGTTTCATTAGGTTCTATTTATTTATTTTTGTTTTTATTTCCATTTCTCCAGGAGGTGGGTCAAAAAGGATCTTGCTGTGATTTATGTCGTAGAGTGTTATGCCTGTGTTTTCCTCTAAGAGTTTTATACTGTCCAGTCCTACATTTAGGTCTCTAATCCATTTTGAGTTTATTTTTCTGTATGGTGTTAGGGAGTGCTCTAATTTCATTCTTTTATGTGTAGCTGTCCAGTTTTCCCAGCACCACATATGAAGAGGCTGTCTTTTCTCCATTGCATATTCTTGTCTTCTTTATCAAAGATAAGTTGACCATATGTGCATGGGTTTATCTCTGGGCTTTCTATCCTGTTCCATTGATCTATATTTCTGTTTTTCTGCCAGTACCATAATTTCTTGATTACTGTAGCTTTGTAGTATAATCTGAAGTCCAGGAGTCTGATTCCTCCAGCTCTGCTTTTCTTTCTCAAGATTGATTTGGCTATGTGGGGTCTTTTGTGTTTCCATACAAATTGTGCAATTTTTTCTACTAGTTCTGTGAAAAATGCCATTGGTAGTTTCATAGGGATTGCATTGAATCTATAGATTGCTTTGGGTAGGATAGTCATTTTCACAATGTTGATTCTTCCAATCCAAGAACATGGTATATTTCTCCATCTCTTTGTGTCATCTTTAATTTCTTTCATCAGTGTCTTATAGTTTTATGCATACAGGTCTTTTTTCTCCCTAGGTAGATTTATTCTTAGGTATTTTATTCTTTTTGTTGCAATGGTAAATGGGAGTGTTTCCATAATTTCTCTTTCAGATTTTTCATCATTAGTGTATAGGAATGCAGATTTCTATGAATTAATTTTGTATCCTGCTACTTTACCAAATTCATTGATTAGCTCTAGTAGTTTTCTGGTATCATCCTTAGGATTCTCTATGTATAGTATCATGTCATCTGCAAACACTGACAGTTCTACTTCTTCTTTTATGATTTGGATTCCTTTTATTTCTTTCTCTTCTCTGATTGCTGTGGCTAAAACTTCCAAAACTATGTTGAATAATAGTGGTGACAGTGGGCAACCTTGTCTTGTTCCTGATCTTAGTGGAAATGGTTTCACTTTTTCACCATTGAGAATGATGTTGGCTGTGCATTTGTCATATATGGACTTTATTATGTCGAGGTAAGTTCCCGCTATGCCTACTTTCTGGAGGGTTTTTAACATATATTGGTGTTGAGTTTTGTTGAAAGCTTTTTCTGCATCTATTGAGATGATCATATGTTTTGTCTCCTTCAATTTGTTAATATAGTTTATCATATTGATTGATTTCTGTATAATGAAGAATCCTTGCATTCATAGGATAAACCCCACATGGTCATGGTGTCTGATCCTTTTAATATGTTGTTGGATTCTGTTTGCTAGTACTTTGTTGAGGATTTTTGCATCTATATTCATCAATGATATTGGCCTATAGGTTTCTTTTTTTGTGATATCTTCCTCTGGTTTTGCTATCAGGGTGATGGTGGCCTAGTAGAATGAGTTTGGGAGTGTTCCTCTCTCTGCTATATTTTGGAAGAGTTTGAGAGGGTAGGTGTTAGCTGTTCTCTAAGTGTTTGATAGGATTCGCCTGTGCAGCCATCTGGTCCTGGGCTTTTGTTTGTTGGAAGATTTTTAATCACAGTCTCAATTTCAGTGCTTGTGATTGGACTGTTTATATTTTCTATTTCTTCCTGGTTCAGTCTCAGAAGGTTGTGCTTCTAAGAATTTGTCCATTTCTTCCAGGTTGTCCATTTTATTGGCATATAGTTGCTTGAAGTAATCTCTCATGATCCTTTGTATTTCTCCAGTGTCAGTTGTTACTTCTCCTTTTCCATCTCTAATTCTATTGATTTAAGTCTTCTCCCTTTTTTTTCTTGATGAGTCTAGCTAATAGTTTATCAATTTTTTTTATCTTCTCAGAGAACCAGCTTCAGTTTTATTGATCTTTGCTATCGTTTTCTTCATTTCTTTTTCATTTATTTCTGATCTGATCTTTATGATTTCTTTCCTTCTGCTAACTTTGTGAATTTTTGGTTCTTTTTTCTCTAATTGCTTTACGTGTAAGGTTATGTTGTTTATTTGAGTTGTTTCTTGTTTCTTGAGGTGGGATTGTATTGCTATAAACTTCCCTCTTAGAACTGCTTTTGCTGCATCCTATAGGTTTTGTGTCATCGTGTTTTCATTGTCATTTGTTTCTAGGTATTTTTTGATTTCCTCTTTGATTTCTTCAGTTATCTCTTGGTTATTTAGTAGTGTATTGTTTAGCCTCCATGTGTTTGTGTTTTTTTACAGATATTTTTTGTAATTGATATCTAATCTCATAGCATTGTGATTGGAAAAGTTACTTGATACTATTTCAATTTTCTTAAATTACCAAGGCTTGATTTGAGACCCAAGATATGATCTATCCTTGAGAATGTTCCATGAGCACTTGAGAAGAAAGTGTAATCTGATGTTTTGTGATGGAATGTCCTATAAATATCAATTAAGTCCATCTTGTTTAATGTATCATTAAAAGCTTGTGTTTCCTTATTTATTTTCATTTTGGATGATCTGTCCATTGGTGAAAGTGGGGTGTTAAAATCTCCTACTATGATTGTGTTACTGTCAGTTTCCCCTAATATGGCTGTTAGCATTTGCCTTGTGTATTGAGGTGCTCCTATGTTGGGTGCATAAATAGTTATAATTGTTATATCTTCTTCTTGGATTTATCCCTTGATCATTATGTAGTGTCCTTCTTTGTCTCTTGTAATATTCTTTGTTTTAAAGTCTATTTTGTCTGATATTGGAATTACTACTCCAGCTTTCTTTTGATTTTCATTTCATGGAATATCTTTTTCCATCCCCTCACTTTCAGTCTGTTATGTGTCCCTAGGTCTGAAGTGGGTCTTGTGTAGACAGCATATGTATGGGTCTTGTTTTTGTATCCATTCAGCCAGCCACTGTTCTTTGGTTGGAACATTTAATCATTTTACATTTAAGATAGTTATTGATATGTACATTCCTATTACCATTTTCTTAATTGGTTTGGGTTTGTTATTGTAAATGTTTTCCTTCTCTTGTGTTTCCTGCCTAGAGAAGTTCCTTTAGCATTTGTTGTAGAGCTGGTTTGGTGGTGCTGAATTCTCTTAGCTTTTGCTTGTCTGTAAAGGTTTTAATTTCTCCATCAAATCTGAATGAGATCCCTGCTGGGTAGAGTAATCTTGGTTGTAAGTTTTTCCCTTTCATCACTTTAAATATGTCCTGCCACTCCCTTCTGCCTTGCAGAGTTTCTGCTGAAAGATCAACTGTTAACCTTATTGTGGTTCCATTGTATGTTATTTGTTGCTTTTCCCTTGCTGCTTTTAATATTTTTTCTTTGTACTTAATTTTTGATAGTTTCATTAATATGTGTCTTGGTGTGTTTCTCCTTGGATTTATCCTGTATGGGACTCTCTGTGCTTCCTGGACTTATTGAATGTTTCCTTTCCCATATTAGGGAAGTTTTCAACTCTAATCTCTTCAAATATTTTCTCAGTTCCTTTCTTTATCTCTTCTTCTTCTGGGACCCCTATAATTCGAAAGTTGTTGTGTTTAATGTTGTCCCAGAGGTCTCTGAGCCTGTCCTCAATTCTTTTCGTTCTTTTTTCCTTATTCTGCTGTGCAGTAGTTATTTCCACTATTTTATCTTCCAGGGCACTCATCTGTTCTTCTGCCTCAGTTATTCTGCTCTTGATTCCTTCTAGAGTATTTTTAATTTCATTTATTGTGTTGTTCATCATTGTTTGTTTGCTCTTTAGTTCTTCTAGTTCCTTGTTAAATGTTTCTTGTATTTTTTTCATTCTATTTCCAGGATTTGGGTCATCTTTACTATCATTACTCTGAATTCTTTTTCAGGTAGACTGCCTATTTCCTCTTCATTTGTTTGGTCTGGTGGGTTTTTACCTTGCTCCTTCATCTGCTGTATGTTTCTCTGTGTTCTCATTTTGCTTAACTTACTGTGTTTTGTGTCTCCTTTTCACATGCTCCAGGTTTGTAGTTCCCATTTTTTTTAGTGTCTGGTCCCAGTGGCTAAGGCTGGTTCAGTGGTTTGTGTTGCCTTCCTGGTAGAGGGGACTGGTGCCTGTGTTCTGTTGGATGTGGCTGGATCTTGTGTTTCTGGTGAGCAGGACCATGTCTGGTGGTGTGTTTTGGGGTGTCTGTGAACTTATAATTTTAGGCAGCCTCTCTGCTAATGGGTGGGGCTGTGCTCCTGTCTTGTTAGTTGTTTGGCATACGGTGTCTAGCACTGTAGATTGCTGGTCATTGAGTGGAGCTGGGTCTTAACATTGAGATGGATATCTCTGGGACAGCTTTTGCTGTTTGATATTACGTGGTGCTGGGGGATCTCTGGTGGACCAATGTCCTGAACTAGGCTCTCCCACCTCAGAAGCTCATGCCTGACACCCAGCCAGAGCACCAAGACCCTGTCAGCCACACAGTTCAGAAGAAAAGAGAAGAAAGAAATAAAAAAGAAAGAAGAATAAATAAATAAAATTAAATAAAATAGGTTTTAAAATAGAAAAAAATTATTAAAAAGAAAACAAAAAGTAATTAAAAAAAAGAAAAAGAGAACGAAAGAAGAGAGCAACCAAACTAAAAAACAAATCCACCAATGGTAACAAGTGCTAAAAATGATACTAAGACAAACAAACAAACAAAATGGGCAGTCAGAACCGCAGGACAAATGACAAAGACAAAGCTATACAGACAAAATTACACAAAGAAGCATACACATACACACTCACAAAAAGAGAAAACGGAAATATATATATTTATATAAATAAAATAAAAAACGGACGAGAGCAACCAAATCAATAAACAAATCTCCCAATGATAATAAGCTCTAAATACTAAACTAAGATAAACATAAAACCAGAAACAAATTAGATGCAGAAAGCAAACCGCAAGTCTACAGTTGCTCCCAAAGTCCACCACCTCAATTTTCGGATGATTCGTTGTGTATTCAGGTATTCCACAGATACAGTGTACATAAAGTTGGTTATGGAGATTTAATCCACTGCTTCTGAGGCTGCTGGGAGAAATTTCCCTTTCTCTTCTTTGTTCACAGAGCTCCTGGGGTTCAGCTTTGGATTTGACCCTGCCTCTGTGTGTAAGTCACCTGAGGGCATCTGTTCTTTGCTCAGAAAAGAAGGCGTTAAATTAGTAGCTGAATAGGGTGCTCTGGCTCATTCAGGCCTAGGGGAGGAATCGGTATGGAATGTGGGGCAAGGCTGTAGTGGCAGAGGCCTGTGTGACATTGCAACACCCTGAAGTGCACCGTGTGTTCCCCTGGAGAAGTTTTCTCTGGATAGTGGGACCGTTGCCATGGTGGGCTGTAATGGCTCCCGGGGAGGTTGGGTAGTATGAATAGTGACTTCTGCTTGCACACAGGATGTTTGGTGGCTGTAGCATCAGACTTAGCATTTCATGCCTGTCTCTGTGTTCCGAGCTCATAGCCATGGCTTGCGCCCATCTCTGGAGCTCGTTTAGGTGGTGCTCTGATCTCCTCTCCTTGTGCACCCTGAAATAATGGTCTCCTGACTCTTAGGCAGGTCCAGAGTTTTTCCCAGAGTCCCTCCTGGCTAGCTGTGGTGCACCAGCCACTTCAGGCTCTGTTCACGCAGCCAACCCCAGTCCTCTCCCTGGCATCTGACCTCCCAAGCCGAGCTTCAGCTCCCAGCCCCCACCCATCCCAGTGGGTGCGCAGACAAGCCTCTCAGGCTGGTGAGTGCTGGTCAGCACCAATTCTTTGTGTGGGAATCTCTCCGTGTTGCCCTCTGCATCCATGTTGCTGTGCTCTCCTCCATGACTCCGAAGCTTTCCCCCCACTCACCCCCATCTCCACCAGTGAAGGGGCTTCCTAGTGTGTGGAAACTTTTCCTCCTTCATAGCTCCCTCCCTGAGGTGCAGGTCCTGTCCCTATTCTTTTGTCTCTGTTTTTCCTTTTTTCTTTGCCTTACCCAGGTATGTGGGGAGTTTCTTGCCTTTTGGGAAGTCTGAGATCTTCTGCCACCATTCAGTAGGTGTTCTGTAGTTGTTGTTCCACATGTAGTTGTATTTCTGATGTATTTGTAGGGAGGAAGGTGATCTCCACGTCTTACTCCTTCACCATCTTGAAGGCACCCCTTCCTCCTCTAAGACTTTTATAGTATCCAGTCTTACATTTAGGTCTTTATTCCATTTGGAGGTTATTTTTATGTATGGTGTTAGGGAGTGTTCTAATTTCTTTCATTTACATGTAGCTGTCCAGTTTTCCCAGCACCACTTATTAAAAAGACCATATTTTCTCTGTTGTATATTCTTGCCTCCTTTGTCGTAGATTAGGTGACCATAGATGCATGGGTTTATCTCTGTATTTTCTCTTCTGTTCCATTGATCTATATTTCTGTTTTTATGCCAATACCATACTGTCTTGATTACTATAGCTTTGTAGTATAGTCTGAAGTCAGGGAGTCTGATTCCTCCAGCTCTGTTTTTCTTTCTCAAGATTGCTTTTCCTATTCGGGGTCTTGGTGTTTCTATACAAATTGTAAAATTTTTTGTTCTAATTCTGTGAAAAATGCCATTGGTAATTAGATAGGGATTGCATTGAATCTGTAGATTACTTTGGGTAGTATTGTCATTTTGACAATACTGATTCTTCCAATCCAAGAACATGGTATATCTCTCCATCTGTTTGTGTCATCTTTTATTACTTTCATCAGTATCTTACAGTTTTCTGAGTACAGGTCTTTTTCTTCGTTAGGTAGGTTTATTCCTAGGTATTTGATTCTTTTTGATGCGATGGTAAATGTGATTGTTTCCTTGATTTCTCTTCCTGACCTTTCATTGTTAGTGTATAGGAATGCAAGAGATTTCTGTGTATTAATTTTGTATCCTGCAACTTTACCAAATTCATTGACGAGCTCTAGTAGTTTTCTGGTAGCATCTTTAGGATTTTCTATGTATAGTATAATGTCATCTGCAAACAGTGACAGTTTTAACTTCTTCTTTTTCAATTAGGATTCCTTTTATTTCTTTTTCTTCTCTGATGGCCATGGCTAAGATTTCCAAAATTATGTGGAATAACAGTGGTGAGAGTGGACATCCTTGTTTTGTTCCTGATCTTAGAGGAAATGCTTTCAGTTTTTTACCATTGAGAATGATGTTTGCTATGGGTTTGTCATATATGGCCTTTATTATATTGAGGTACTTTCCCTCTATGCCCATTTTCTGGAGACTCCTAGGCCTATATCCAGAGAAAACCATAATTCAAAAAGATACATGCACCCCAATGTTCTTTGCAGCACTATTTACAATAGCCAGGACATGGAAGCAATCTAAATGTCCATCAAGAGAAGAATGGATAAAGACAATGTAGTACATATATACAATTGAATATTACTCAGCTATAAAAAAGAACAAAATAATGCCATTTGCAGCAACATTGATGGACATAGAGATTGTCATACTAGTGAAGTAACTAAGACAGAGAAAAACAAATATCATATGATATCACTTTATGTGGAATCTAATAAAAGGGTACAAATGAACTTACCTACAAAACAGAAATAGCGTTACAGATGTAGAAAACAAACTTATGGTAACCAGGGTGTAAGGGGGGTGGAGAGGGATTATTTGGAATATTGGGATTGACATATACATAGTACTATATATTAAATAGATAACTAATAAGGACCTGCTGTATAGCACAGGGAACTCTATTCAATACTCTCTAATGGCCTATATGGGAAAAGAATCTAAAAAAGAGTGGATATACATATTTGTATAACTGATTCACTTTGTGGTACACCTGAAACTAACACATTGTAAATCAACTATACTCCAATAAAAAATTTTTTTAAAAAGTAAGTATTCTGTTTTCCACAACAAAACACAACATATTTAGCGAATCTCCTATGATGAACATTTGGACTGTTTTCAGGATATATTTTAATGAAAAATAAACAATAGAGCTATTACTTTTTTGGCACATGTGAAAAGTTTTCCCCATTGTATACACCTAGGGTAGGGTTGCCATAGTTTCAAAACAATGTGAAGTGCTTGAACTATTTCACCTTTTTTCTAACTTTATAAGAGTTTTTGTTATTTTACATCCTTACTAAATTTTTTGCAAATTTGGAATTTAAAAAATCATAACTCAGTGTGGCCTAAGCATGGAAACATTTTTGTTTTCAAAATTAGAACAGTGAGGGTTCATATGGCAGAAGAAAATATTGGTAAAACCCCCTGTAGATGAGGAAGCCAAAGATTTGAGAGGGTAGGATGTCTGCTGAGTCATCATTACAGATTATAAAGCCACCCAGATAATAGCAAGACTTGAGATGAAGGAGATAGTAGAAGCGGGGCTAATTTCTGAAATAGGAGGTAATCATTTCTGATGTTATCATAATATTAGTTTGGGAGTATTATATGCAGGCTTGAGAGCAGTGGACTAGAGGAGACATTTGTGAAATAGATTATTAAAGATAATCTTTAAATGACATTTGGACATTCTCTCTATTGGAAAACAAGCAGCCTTCACTAGAATGAACACCTGCAGATGATTTTGTATCTTCAGGGGAGATCAGGATTCAACAGAGGCATAATATTGGAAAAAATTGGTAAAGAGATAGAGGAAATAGGGGACGTTTGTACTGTATTTTGAAACAATATTTGTAATACTTAGTTTTAATTATATTTATAGATGATTTGAATCCATTCCAAAACAAATGTCATATTATAACTTGCCTTTTTAGAGCTCTTAAATCATGTTTAAGGCTTGCACAACATATTGCGTATATAAATATAAAATATTTGTGTGTGTGTGTGTATATATATATATATATATACTGAAGTTGGATACAAGAATGATAGGGCTTAATACTCTTTCCTTCCTTGTATTCACTTGAGAAGTAGTCAGGGAATGAAAGTCTTGTGTCACAAATATCTTCCTCAAAACTGTGTAGATGAATTATAGTTTTCATATCTTCCTTCATTTAATATTATAGGTGAGAATATTAAAAGAAGCCCTAATTTTCTTTCTTGTGGTAAACTGATATCCTAAGTTTTCTCCCTTTTCATTTTTAAAACTTTCTGCTTAGATTTTTGTAAAACTATTTCTGTATTTTTTTTTTTAATTTACACAAGGTCACCATAATTTACGTAGACATTTGTATGCTTCCATTAATCTTCCCTGGAGCCCTGTTGAACACTTCAGTCTGCAGACATGTGACATGCTTTCACTTTCATCTATTGTATTTTTTACTATAGCTTCCATTCCACAGTGCTCTGAGGTCTCCCTAGTGTTATTCATACTCTCTGTTATTTCCTTTTCCTAAAGAGATTTTTCTCCCTGATGCTACATTTAATTTAATTTCAATATTTCCCTATCTCATCCATCTCTGTTTTATTTCAGTCTAACTCTCAGCCAGAACTTTTGTCATGTCATTTATTCCACATTTCATCTCTTCTTACAGAGAATCCAAGTTATATTGAATTATGTTGAAAACACAGATATAGTCTAACATTTATTCTTTTGTCTTAGAGCAAGATTTTTTTCAAAGCTTCCTTTTTTTATTCTTGAATGGTATAACCATATTTCTTTTTCTTTTTTGCCATTGTGGAATCTTTTCACAGGCTAAAAGATTTAGCCTTTTCTTCTCTGTTTAATAATATTAAGACTAGAAAGATCTATTCAGAGATATCATTTGCACCAAGTGGAAAAGTTCACCTGCTTCTTCTCATCCCCTGGTATATTGCTGTTAGAATCTGCATCACAAACATAGTGATACAGAGCTCTGTTTCAAATGTTTATCACATATACGTTCATGAAACTTTGATACTTGCCGTTCTGAAAACCTACAGTGGAATAGTTTACCCTGATTTTTACCAGGCTATAATTGAGGAAATTTTCCAGGTTTATAGCTCTAAAAACGTAAGACTAAATTTGAGTTAAACAAAACATGAGCTGTAATATAAATGTTTATATGTTAATATTCTTCCATCTCCTTTTTTAAAATTTACAATTTGTATTATATTTTTCCATATATATGGAATTCTAATATCAGAAAAAATATAAATTATTTTATAGTATTTTATTTATAAAATATATATATAATTTAATATATATGTAAACTCCCTACTTCTGATGACAGAATCGAGAAATCAAAACTATGAAACCAGTAACTGATGAACAGGACATTTGGGATTACAGTGAAGATGCATTTGGAAGATATTGAAAACTAGAACAATTCTTCGTCTTCTCCAGTGTGAAATCAGGGCAGGGAATCATCAGAGACCATAAAACAGGCATATAAAGAGTTATGTCTTATATCATATAACAAAAAGATCAGAGCAGAGAATTTCCAGAGGTGTACAGATGCTCAATCATATATCAAGCATACAGTTGCTCTGCAATCTTCAGTGTGCTGGAGATCTCTCCCTTTTGAGACATAAGATCACTACAACAGTTGTGAGCATCACAAGTAGGAACGATTATGGCTTACCATGAGGAAAGGGGGCACTTTGGTGAATATCTCTTTATTGTGTAGGAAAACATTTCCCAAAAGTTGCCCAGCAGTGTTCCACTGGTCAGGATTTGGTCCCACTACCTGCTTTACCAACAAAGAAGACAGAAGAAGGTGTGTATTCAGCATTTTTAACCTCTAAGATAAAAGCCAGTCTCTACTAGCAAGGAAGAATGACACACATTCAGTTTATGGGCTTATATCACACAGAACCAGACATGAATATATCTTTTCCTGGGCCCCAGAGGAAATGTTCCAATGTATCAGGTCACTGCCAATAAAGTCAAAGATCTTTTTAAAAAATTCCCCCCAAAAAAGGATGTTTGGATCTGATTGATTCCAGGGAATTTATAAAGTTAGTGTGTAAGTTTTTCCTATTGGTGTGGCAAATAGGCTAATCTGTTATTCTTGAACCATGTTTTAGACATCATTTGAATTAACTTATATCAAAAAGTCAAGGAATTTTGAACCCACTCCCCCAGTAATTTATTCTTTAGGCTTTAAAAATAAGTTTCTATATCCAGACTTATACAAAACCTACAACAAGGAGAAAGCAAAAATATCTTAATTTCACATGATGTGGCAGATGTTATCCTAAATATAATTTCTACTTCTTGTTTATGTCATTAAATCATCTGTCAGAGCCAAAGACTGCTCTTTCTCATCTTATTAGATAAGCCTCACCCAGATCCATCCAAAACAGAAATGTTAGCTGGAGAGGTGGTTGATATAAAATTGTATTATCAATTCAAAGGTCAAGCTACCTGAGGTGAAAACCTAGAGTAACCTAACAGAAGAACCTTATATCTTTCCTTCTCTGGGAAGAGTGAACCTCAGCAAAGGTGCTCAGGGTTATGTCCACCTTTCTGTTTGGGCAGACCCTGTTGCCACTAGGCAACCCTGTGGCACATCCTTTTTGTTACTGCCTCCAGCCAGACCTGTTACCAGCTCTACGTCCGACTGCCTTTCTGTTTATTTTAGCCACTGACCAAATTAGGATATATAGTCATAACCACTGTTTTTGAATACTACATTGATTTAGAAGAAAAAATGAAGCCAAATCATAAGCTCCCTTGATTCCATATCTCAATTCAATGCTTCCCTTTTCTCCATATCCCACTACAGATCAGAAATTTTTAATGGTCTTCTGCTTAGGTATTCTCTCATAGCTTCCCTGGAATGCTACCGTTTCTTAGGAGAATAAGCACGTATAAGGTATCCTTGGTGAGTTCTTCAAGTCTAGTTCAATATGCACTGTATTTAGTACTAATTCCTTATACCTATATATAAATGACACCCTTCCCTAATTTTTAGCAGAGTTGCAGGATTCTTTTTTTCAAATTTGAATATTCTGAGTAATTTCAATAAGACCTGGGAGGGAAAATTGAACAAAGTCTTCCTTTCTGCATCTTAACCTGATGTCTTTTATGCTTTACTTCATACTGCTGAAATTTGGGGGAAACAATTGGAAAAACATTTTCACCCCTGAGAGATAAAAAAGAGATACTTTAATGTAACAAATATTTATCTGAAGCTCATGAAACTAATGTAGATCAACTCAGTTTTCCATCTGTGGGTACGTTGTTTTTATTGTTGTTCGGTTGTAGATAGGTAAATTTGGTAGTGAAAGTAAATCAATCTCAGACTATTCCTTAGTATAAGAATGATTTCTCAGCAGACAATACAAAGAGTGTGTTCTAGAATCAAAAGCTTAATGGTATGTTTTGTACCTTTTCTCCTTCTAAGTGAGAGCTTACAACCAAAAAAAAAAAAAAAGAATAAAGTTCAGTTAAAACATCCACCAGTCTTTTCCCCTGCATTTCAAGAACACACATGTTCTTTTCTCCAATCTATTTCCAGAGAACACCATAATAAACACTTCCTCTAACTGCATGACATACAGTAGTCCTGAGCAGAACACAAAATGTTTAGATAAAAGAGATAAGATGTCTAAAAGTAAAATAAATGATACACACTTATGCTAATAAATACATATGTAAAATAAAAGAGATAGCTCAAAGGACTAAATAAAAAGAATTGTGTGTATGAAATCTGATTTTTTTTTCAGAGCATATCCATGGTAACACATCTACTGAGAAATCTTTTAAGAAAGACTTGAAACTAAACGTAAATCATGGGAAATTGTGAATATAAAACATACAATTATTCTCCAAATTATAATAAAAGTCCTTAGGCTCTAGCATAAGAAAGATTATACAAATGAATGCAGCCATTCTGGAAATAATTTTGCAAGTATTTAGTGAACCTTAAATTATACATATTCTACAAGCCAGAAACTCTATACCCCAATATTTACACAGCCTAGCAAAACTTCAGCCAAGTAAATAGACACATATGAGAATGTTCATGACTCTGTATGTGTGTGTGTGCATGTGTTTGTGTATGTATTTTGTAATAGCAAAGAGAAGAAAACAATCTAAGTGTTCAGCAGTAAATTAATGAATAAATAAAATGAGTTATAAAGAAACAATGGCATATCTTACGGCAGTTAAAATAAATTATGTCTACAGATATCAACATGGATCTGAAGATGTGTTAAAGGCCAATATTAAGACAAAAAATGAAACACAATTATAGTGCCATTAATGTAATTTTATAGACATGAGATCATGAAGAACATTCTTTTTTAATAAAGGATTTATAAATAGTTTTAAGACAAACTTAGATATCTGTAAGTTTTTGGTAAGAATGGGGGGAGGGAAAATGAGACAAAGAAAGATAAACAAGAAAATAAAGAAATATATAGGGATTCTACTTGGGAAAAAAGCAGTATTCTAATTCTGAAAGTAATGGTCTATTTAATTTTGTGAACCTGAGATCAAATGTAAAAACAAAAGAAGTCAGTTCAAAATTGAAAATATTAAGGTAGATTATTTTTATAATTTCTTATTGAGGAATAAACTCAAAACTAGTATTAGAACCTTATAGTATAAATTGAGTTTATTTTAAATTTAAGTTAAATTAATTATAAAGTGTTTATGGATACACACACACACTATATAAAATCCACAAAAAGGCACTTTGACCAGTGACCTCCGTGTCCGTATATACAATGAACATATTTCATTCTTGATTCTATGTGGTATCTTAAAGCATTTGCCACTCTTAAAATTTCCTCCTTACTGATATGCTCTCTTATCTTAGTTTCCATGTTTGCTCATGTTATTACTTCCCTAATTGTTCCCTCTCATTCTCTTTTCCTGAACTATCCTCCCCTTCCAGACCTCCCATTCTCCTTTCAATCCATAGCATTTATCTTGGGACTTCCAGTAGTTTCAGGTATACAGCAAAGTGATTCAGTTTTATATATATTTTCAGATTCTTTCCCCATATAGGTTATTATAAAATTTTGAGTATAGTTCCCTGTGCTATACAGTAAGTCCTTGTTGTTTATCTATTTTACATATAGCAGGAAAGGTGGGGGGAGGGATAAATTAAGAATTTGGGAGTAACATATATACCTTATTGTTGATTAAACCCCAATTCAAGCATCATCCCTTTTGGCAAGCTTTACTTGACTCCCATTGGTATTCTGTCTCTTTTCTGTGTTCCCATAGCATTTTCTCTTATGATACTTTCAACCTTCCATTATAATTTCTGGTTTTATTAGCCTGTCTTGGCAAAGAATGTTAGCTCATTGAGGTTATTATTCATCTGCATATCCTCCATGCTTAGCATAGTATCTAACATGTAGTAGATGCTCAAACTCAGAAGGGGAGGAAGAGAAGAGGAGAAGGAACAGGGGAGGGAGGAGAAGGAGAAGAGAGCAGACAACCAAGCTCTGAAAAAGAAGAGTACAATTATACAGGAAGTGGTTGAGATTATGTACGTAAGATAAGAAAGAAAGACTGGAAAAGATGTGGAGCAGAAAGAAAAGCTAAAATTTGTCTTTGAGCTCATTGAAGACAACGAGTGTGATTTCTTGGAATTTCAAAAGGCTAATAAGTAATAGAATTTCTGAAGCTCCATGATATGTAATGAAATAGTAAATAAATAATAATTAGGAACTATTAACATACACAGTAATATCTTATAGTGGTAACTAACGATAGAGTCAAGCTCTTTTATGTTCAAATTATATACTACAGTTTAAAGCAAAATAGCAGAAAATCAACCGCTTGTATCATGAATATATTTTCAGTATTTAATTTGATAATTATGCTTCCTTTTCCAACAGTAATTAAGATGTGTGATTTCTTAATTTTGTGTACACTGATCATGTGGTATCTGAGGATGTAGGCAGTAGTCTTCATTATTATCATTATTACAATCACAACAAATATCCTTTACTTGAACACTCTCACTATAAAAGGGAAGCCTTATCTTTCATCTTTTTCTAATCTTTCTTACCTGCTTCATCTAATTAATATATCTATAAATGAGATTTTAACGGATATGTCACTATGTAGGCATTCTTCAATCTTATGATCTCAAAGTGTTATAAAGTTGTCTGCCATTGGTTTGTTTCTGTTCTTTTCAATGTTATATTCATTATAAATGCAGCTGCAAAATTAATTTTCTCCTCCCTAAGCTCATGTTACTTTAGTTACTTAAAGAACAATTTCCTGCTCACAAGAGAATTGGGATGAAACTATTTTTTGCAGTTTTGATTTCTGTTGAATGGCTCCCTTATATCTAATTAACAATCTGTGTCTGCACTTTTAGAGGAGAACTGCAGCCTTTCAGTGAATCCATCTGGGCCTTGTTCCATTTTTAAATCTAGGTCATTTTCCTATTTGACTGCCTATTGATGAAATGTTCTACAATTTGAAGTTCAAGCATGTAAGTTATTTAATTACTTTAAGATCCAAGGTGAAGCATATACTCCAACATTCATGATGTGTTTATGTTCATCTGCACACTGAACAGAGCCCATCTTGCTTTTCTGTAGACACTGATTTTCTATAATAATGAGATATAGGGAGGGCCTGGGCATACAGAAGAGGCACAAAATAGAGAACGAACAAAATGATGCTGCTGTCAAGATAATTACTGCAGTTTTAATATCATTTATAGTAAATTCTGTAAAACTTCTTCTGTAGTAAGAACCACAAACTTGGCTCTACTAATTCAGCTTTATTAGCTTATGTTTCTGTAGGTGAGAAATCCAACACTGGTCTGACTTGGCAAAAATCAAAATGTTTTCAGGTTGCAAGGCTGCATTCTTTTCTGGGGGCTTTAGGGAATAATCTGTTTTCTTTTCTTACCAGTTTCTAGATATCATACGAATTCCTCAGCTCATGTCCCCTTCCTTTTCTTCAAATCCAGCAATAGTGTGTGGAGTTTTAATCATGCTGCCTTCTCTCTGTGGGTGGGAAAGGTTCTCTGCTTTTAAGAACCCATGTTATTATAGTGAGCCAACTTAGATAATCCAAGCTAATCTTCCCATCTTGTTGTCGTTAACGTTAATCAAATCTGCAAAGTCCCATTTTCCATGTTAGGTAACATATTCCCAGGTTCCTTGGACTAGGGAGTGGCCATCTTGGTGGGGGCAGGGGCATCATTCCACCTACTATGACCTTAAATACATGTATCTATAAGCATCTCTTACACACCAGCTGAATACACTGGCAGTGTGAGCTGGAGTAATTCAGAAGTTTAAAAGTATCATTTAAAAAGTATTATGGGAGTATATGTTAAATGAAAAAAAAGAAAGAGAAAAAAATGCAAGCATAAGTAATAAATGATGAAATTCTTACTTCATCTCCAAACTAACTCTAATCCCATTCCTTCTGCCATAATAACCACTATATCCATACTTTATATATTTACATATACATTTATACACATATGAGTAGGATTATGCTTTTATTTGACAATTGCTTTCTTTATTTAATAAATATATTATTGTTTTTACATGTCACTGCTATAGACGCAAACATTCCACAGTCTAGGTATAACACAATTTATTAAATAATCCAGGAATTAAAGGAATTCAAATCATTAACATTTTTTAACTTTGAAAACAATATTCCAGTGAACATTTTTGGAATTAAAACTTTGAGTACATGTGTATTAGTTAGGATGCTGGTTGCACATGACAAAAATGCAATTAAAATAGCTCAGTAACAAAAACAATTTGTAGACTAGTGTAATTGGGAAACCAAAAGGTTCATGTAATTCAAGAACTGTTAGAGTTACAGGTTAAACAATGTCATCAGGCATCTGTCCATCCATCTCTCTGCTTTTCTCTATTTGGTGTTATTCTGAGATAGATTCCTTCACAATGGTGGGAAGACTGTATCCAGCTGTCCAAGCCAACATCCAAGAAAAAAGAGTAAATTTCCAAACTATTTTGGAAAGAACCAGTAATGACACTGATTAGTCCAGTCTGAGTCATGTGTGTCCAGGGGACATATAAGGTTGTGAATGGGAAGCAATCATTGTGGGTAAGAAGGTGGCATATTCTGGTCTTCAGACTTGAGTCACGAAGACTGAAAGAGAGCATGGGGACACCCCCTCCCTGAAATAGCGCAGATAGAAAAGATTGCTATGGTTTAGAGGAAGGGTTCATTCCCTAAGGAAGGGAGCTACAAACTGTATTTCCATGGAGTCCCTGAGTTAAAGAGTATGGCCTAAATTTGATAGTTGTTATGGGATTAATTTTGTCCCCCAAATTCTTATATTAAAGTCAACCCCCAGTACCTCAGAATGTGAGTTTATTTGGAGATAGGGCCTATAAACGGATAATTAAGGAAAACTGAGATCCTATGGGTGGGGCTTTAATCCAATATGAATGGTTCCTTATAGGAAGAGGAGATTGGGATACAGGCAACACCAGACTGAGGGACAGCCACGTGAGGACATAGTGAGAAGTTGTCCATCTGCCTGCCAAGGAGAGAAGCCTCAGAAGAAAACCTGCCTACATTTAGATCATAGAATCCTAGTCTCCAGAAATATGAAAAAATATATATTTTTTTGTTTAGCCACCCAGTCTGCAGTTCTTTGTTATGGCAGCTCTTTCAAACTAATACAGTAGTTATTGACAAATTTGCATAGAGAAGGATTATAACAATTAATACTTCTATGAGCCATATAAAAAAGTAGCTAAACTATTCTCATGTTTATTATCAATGTTTTCTATTTTTTGACTAGTCAAAAATATCTCATTATAAATGTAGGTGCTATTTCCTAATGGTTAGAAAAATTAAATATTTTGCATCATTTTTGGTCATTTTGTATTTCATTTTCTGTGAACTCACTGTTTATATTCTTTCTCCATATTTGTAGGGTTATTTTTCATTTAACATCTTTGGTTTGATTTTATGTTACTTCTAGTTTGCTGCATGTCTTTTATTTTATTTTATTTTATTTTTGCGGTATGCTGACCTCACACCGTTGTGGCCTCTCCTGTTGCGGAGCACAGGCTCCGGACGCGCAGGCTCAGCAGCCATGGCTCATGGGTCCAGCCGCTCCGCGGCATGTGGGATCCTCCCGGACCGGGGCACGAACCCGTGTCCCCTACATTGGCAGGTGGACTCTCAACCACTGCACCACCAGGGAAGCCCTGCATGTCTTTTAAATGTATTTGTTTGTATCTTTGCCTGAGTGTTATTTTGAGTCTTCTGAGAAGCAGACATAAAAAATGGAATTTAATATGCAAGAGATTTATTGGGAAACACCATAAGGAAAAATGCGGAATGAGCCCAAGGAGACTGGAAGAGCCAGTTGGACCATGATGTAGGTTCTAACCACTGTGGGAAAAAGGAAGAGGAAAGAATCAATGAATAGCAAAAGTCTTAGACTGTGTTTCAGTTCTAAGAAAATTTTGTCAAAGTGCCCATAAGCCAAAGTCACCATCAAGGGGGCTGCTCATCTCTCAGGAATGGGTCTGACATAGTAATTCTGCCACAAGCTGACATTTGTTGGGAACAGCTCATGAAGGTATAGTTATTTCAGAAGCACAGAAGCTGGAGTTCTTCACCAATTAATTATGTTCCCTGCAATCAGTGATCTGACAGGTGTACTTCCATGGCTGCTGCAGCCTGTTTTCTCTAAGATACATTCCTAGCACTTCCCTGCTGTGTTCACTAATGCAGAGAACTTCATTTCCCAGACTCCCCTGCAAACTTTCTTTAGGCAATTTCTGCCAATAGTAAGTTCTCACTGAAAGGCTGGGAAGTGGGAAAAAGAGAGAACCATAGTATTTCTCCCTCTCTTGCTCTGCTTTGGAGGGTGTCTCCAGCACTGACGGCTCCTCCTCCAGGGCTCCAGCTTCTGTAGTCCCAGTTCTTATAAGCTGTTGCTTTCAATGTGGTTCTAGCTCACTTTAGAGAGATCAGCTTCTGGAATCTCATAACACTACCTCTTCTATTTGTCTCTCGGTCTTCCTGCTGTTGTAATTCCTAAGTTGTCCCACCATCCCTTCTTTGGGTCCTCAGTCCTTCTGTCACCTATAAACTAATTCCATGTATTAAGACACATTTGTTTGGAATGCTTAGAATGGTTTTTATTTTTCTCACTTTGAACAATACAGAATTTTTCCTGTATAGAAGAATTTAAAAGAAAATTATCTATGGTTTAATTTATATGTCAGACATTTGTTATTGCCAGGCCCTGTTAAAGTCATTGAAGAGAAGATACAAAATAAAACAAACAAAAGTCCATGTTGTGGAGGTTACAGTCGAGTGAATAAAGATAGATAATAAATAATGTATGTACACATACATAAAATATATTGTAGTTTAGAAATCAGTGAGAGCAATGGAAAAATAGGATAAGGCAATGGAATGTTTAAATATGATTGTATTTGAATGTAGTGAATTGTCAGGATAAACTCCAATGAGAGGATGACATTTAAGTAAAGACTTGAAGGAGGTGAAGAAGTAGTCCATGAGATTATCTGGAGAAACATTCCAAGGAAAGGAAATGGTTCAGTTAAAGGCTTTAAAGAGGAAACATATTTAACATGTTCAAGAAAGAGCAAACAGACCAGTGTGGCTGGATAGGAATGATTTAGGAGTGAGTAATATGAAGTAAAATCAAAGAGGTAATGGGAAACCAGACCATGTTGCTGGAGATTTATAAGACTTTGAGTTTTACTTTGGAAAAGGAGGGTCTAAGTGGGTAAAGGATGAAGAAAGGACACAAGTTCAGAACTATTGCAGGTGCCAGCTGAGAGATGATGGTGGCTTAGAACAAGATGGTAGCCATAGTAGTGATGAAAAGTGACCAGGTTATGGATCTATTTTGAAGGAAAAAACAAGTAGATTTCTGCATAGTTTTTTGTATATGTAAGACAAAGGGTAAAGTTAAAAATGACACTAAAGTTTAAGGTCTGAACAACTGGAAAAAAAGATTTCCATGTATTGTGATGGTGAAGCCTATGGGGATATCAGAAGTCTTATATTTTATACATTAAATCTGAGATGTTTATTAGCTATCTAAGTGGAAATGTGAAGGAGGCATGTACAAGAATGGAATTCAGAGAGAGATTTGAGATGAAGATATATATTTCAGAAAAATAATCATGTCGATGATATCTAAAGCCTTGAGACAGGAAGTGATCACAAAGTGTGTGTAGGTAGAAAGAGGAATGAAGTCCAAGAACTGAGCCTTAATGAGATTATACAATGTGTATACATCAGAGAATGGGAATCGTTGTGGCCATCTCAAAATTCTGCCTGTCAAAAAACATATTGCCAAATGTGGCCCCAAATGTGAAGATTTAGTTCTGATAAACAACTAGTAGAGAGTGATCACTTAAGAATGAATTCTAGGGCTTCACTGGTGGCACAGTGGTTGAGAGTCCACCTGCCGACGCAGGGGACGCGGGTTCGTGCCCCGATCCGGGAGGATCCCGCATGCTGCGGAGCGGCTGGGCCCCTGAGCCATGGCCGCTGAGCCTGAGCGTCCGGAGCCTGTGCTCCGCAGTGGGAGAGGCCACAACAGTGAGAGGCCCGCGTACCGCAAAAAGATAAAAAAAAAAAAAAAAAAGAATGCATTCTAAATTCTTGGGAGTAGGACTGAACGCTTAACCATCCATGGCTTGTGGGATTGAGTCATATACTGTAAGCCTTATTGTCAGAGTGCTCAAAGTAGAGGAGATACAGTACTCAAAATAATAGGGAGATTGAGAAGGATTGACTAGTGGGGAAAAAAAAAAAAGAAAACCAAGGAACTGTGCTGATCTGAAAGTCAAGCAAAAAAAAAGAAAAAAGAAAATTTCAAGGGAAGGGCACAATCAGTTGAGTAAAATGTTGCTTGGGATTAACAATTAGATCTAGCAATATAGTGACATAAATAGTAAATATAATAGTGATATATTCACTATTTCTATTACACCAATAAACTCTTGACTGCTGGAAAATACATACAACTTTCTGCATTCAAACATGGTTATTTTCTCCTGTTTCTAGAACTTTTATTTTCTTCCCTGATGTGAACTAAAACTGATCCTGCTGAGAACTACTCACTGTCTATCTACCATAATCATTTAAATGAGTATTTAAACTTTAGTGTGCAATACACACACATACACACAGATCCTATACCATAAACCTATTAACATAGGATATAGGTTATGAAGGGTATCTGTTTTATAACAATCTTTTCAGATTAATTTTTCTTTGCTTAGTAAATTTTTAGAAATTTGATAAACTGTGCCTTGATATCCAGATATTCATTGTGCCTTGTATACAAAATACAAGGGAAGGGAGAACAGCCAAACTGCAATAACAATTTCCATTTCAAAAGCTGGAATGAATAAAACTGATAGAACAGCAACACATACTGATCATTGGTTGAGATGTTTACATTCTACAGGGAGATATAATGAGATAAGTGATAGAGCCTGTGACATTCATGGGCCTCATTGTGTTGACACACCTGTTTGTTTGGGGGGATGATTTTGTTGGTCAGCAAATCTGGTTGCTCTGGGTATGACAACTGATAAAATTATTCCTTACCCAGTCTTTCCAGTGTCAGTGAAGAGGGTCAGTAACACTAAGGGGTTTGTAGCAGGTAGCTTCTAGCTTGTATTGCTGTCCTTTGTACTCATAAACTAGCTTAGGAATAGCCTGAATAACCAAAATTCTCTGTTCTCTTGGTTTGTATCAAGCAAAG
Source organism: Pseudorca crassidens (assembly GCF_039906515.1). Classification (NCBI taxonomy): domain Eukaryota; kingdom Metazoa; phylum Chordata; class Mammalia; order Artiodactyla; family Delphinidae; genus Pseudorca; species Pseudorca crassidens. The sequence goes on from NC_090297.1 coordinate 92,972,362, forward strand.
TCCATGTTTAATAATATTTGGTTTTTTCCCAGTTTTATTGAGATATGATTGACATATTATATTAATCCAAGTTATAAAACATAATGATTTTATACATGTGTACATTTTAAAGTGATTACCACAGTACGTTTAGTTAACATCAGTCACCTCACATAGTTAATCTTTTTTCTTGTGATGAGAACTTTTCAGATCTACTCTCTTAGCAACTTTCAACATTTTGGGTTTTTTTTAATGGGATAAAAAAAACACAGTACTTGGAAGCTTCTTTTAGTGATTCATAATAACTTTAGTGTAGAAATGTGTATGGAAAACAATTAGCTAGAACAGAGTTGACATTTCAAAATAGTCTTGTAGAGTGGCAAGGCAGAGTGGTAGAATGTGCCTTAATTACAGAATGTGGGTTAATGTCTACATTCTACATGGAGAGTTCAGCAGAGTTACAGAAAGTATTTGGGGTCTATTGTTTCATGGTTCCACCAATTTTCATAACCATTCCCATGCATATTTCTAGAATTTCACTCATTTTCAGTCAGGAATCAGCCTGTACCACAAGCACAAATAGAAGCAGAGAATTTAGCCACTTTAGTTCAGCAAAGCACATGGTTAATTTCTTGATCATGTCCAATATAGCACAATGGTTAAAAGTGTAGTAGTTGTTGAATAAATCAGAACTGGAATAAAATCAATCTCTAACACTCTGAGCCCATTTCCTAACACTCTACACCTCAGTTTACTCAGATGTATAAAAGAAATGATAAAAGAATCTATCTCTTTAGAATTTTTGTGAAAACTAAATAAGACAGTGTATGTAAATGATTTGGCTCCCATGAATCAAGCATATATGCTGTCTTTATTATTATAATTATTATAAATGTAATTAATTTGGATATCAATAATTTCAGGACATCAATCTGTTTTTCTTTCTCTCTACTTTCAGCCAAAGGAACTCTGGAATTTAATTGGACTCTTTTCTACTATGTAGAAATCTAATCAAAACAATTTGATTGTATTTGGCTTCTAAGTCCCCTAAAATGTTATTTTATGAGGGCATATCATCTGGATGCCAATGGCAGTGGAAAATCACTTGGGTAATGTATAGATGGAGTCAGTTTCACAAGCCAGGATAGAGGAAACTTCATTCTCTCTACTCCCCATCCAGGCATGGTTCTGGAGTGTGTTACTTGCAATCTCAGACTTTGGATCAAATATTGAGTTAGTAATGACTTTTTTGGAAGGAAAACTCAATCTAGCTTAAATGAAAAAGAGGAACTTATTCTAATATACAGAGCCTAACCATGGGAAGCAGTTCTGTTAGACTTAGTTCAAGATACAAAAATTAAAAAGAAATAGGAAAAATGTCAATAGAAGTGAGTACTTATCTCTTAGACTATCCCTTTGGATTCATATGCTTTCTAGTTTCTGTTTCTCCCTCAGTCTGCTTCATTTTCTACTTTCCTTCTGTGTAATATTATTTGCTATTTCATATGCTTGTCCTACTCAGGATAAAGGCTAAGCTGCTGTTAAAAAAAAGAGGCCCAAAGTAGAGGAGCTTAGAAAAAAGATATATATATTTTTTCCTCTTATATATAAAAGTCCCAAAGTGAGCAGCTCAAGTCAGCAGTCATTCAAAGACCCAGATTATTTCAAAACTCTGATTTCTATATACTCTCTGATATTGTCTTCTGAAGTTCAGGCTGGATTATGGGTATCTTTATGTTCCAACACTTAGGGATGCATGGAGACAGAGGTATCATAATGTCTTAAGACCAAGGCAAACATTTCAATGGTGAGAATTTAATACATGGCAACATCTGATACAAGAGAGGTTGGAAAATATTGTCTCTACTTAGGCAGATGTGTGAAGACCAGTATTTTCTAATTCAGTACTTGAGACCTCAAAGTCAGTTTCAGCACTAGAATTTATTTGTTCTAATTTCAAGAAACTAGGAAAACTGACTAATGTCTTTGAATCCCATTTCTAAGTTCTTAAGAGAGAGACTCTGAATGGATCAATCTTGATCCAAAAAGTTATGGACAGAGATAAGTAATATAAAATAAACATGGTTATCAATCTCCATATCTAGTCGGAGAGTGGATCATTGGAAGGAGTTATAGGTTGTACAGATAATTCAATGGTCATTTACTACCTATGTATTAGAATTTTAAATTTGTGAAGCTAACAAAATGTTGACATCAAACCAGGGTAATACACTCACAAACAGAAAATTACAGACCAAACAAATATAATTGATGAAAATATTTTTATCTAGAATACTACCAATCTGAATTCTAAAAGACACATAAACAGTAAAACACCATATTTAAGAACAGTTCACTTTATAAACTTGAAGGTATTTTACAGGAGGACTCTTTTGCCTTAATCTGTTCTATCAATATGTCAAAGTAGAGAAGCTATTGTTATTATTTTTAGTTGATGAAAAGGCATTTGAATTAATTCAACACACATTTTTCTATTTAAAAACACAGTACTAGAAATAGATGGATTTACCATTTAAAAAAATCCATATCTCAAAACTTTTTAGTCTTTAAATAGATCTGGTGCTAGACTGTCTTTTTCTAACTCATAAAGCCCATAGAATGCTAATGCATCATGATCCATGAGTTAGCCATGGAATCACAGTCCTTGATTCAATCTGTTAGGACATGGATGTCAGAGTCTCTGGCCTCCTCCTAAACTGTGTGTGTGTGTGTGTGTGTGTGTGTGTGTGTGTGTGTAAGAAAGAGAGACAGAGAGAAGGAGACAAAGGATACTTTTCTGAGTGTATTTGAAAACTTCTAGAATTACATTTAACAAGAAAAATGGAAATTTTCTTTTACAAAGATACTAAGTATCTCTGATATTCCAACTAATTTTATTTACTATTCAAAAACAAAAACAAGAAAAGCTAGATATTTTGTAAAGTTTTAGGTACTTCAGATATTTTATTGAACACAAAATATAGAAGGAACTACTTAGATTATTCTCAACTGAGAATTCTCTCCCTTTTTGATCTTTCACCATATCAACTAATTGCATAATTGAATGGCAAGTTCCAGCATTTAGAAATACTGTTTGCAGTGAGATAGACCTCCAAACATAAAGTATAGCACTCAGCTATTCACACATATTATTTGTTCTTACTTGAAAAGGAGTTATTGATTCTTATGTCTATTAGTAAATCAGTTTTATAGTCATGCAACCAAGGTTCAGGGAGAGTTTCTAATTCAGACTTGCAGATACCTTAGACATAAAATATGTTTAAATCTCAGCAAGCAGCACTGGTCTCAAAACTTGCATTGATATCTACTCTCTCTCAATAATAAAGTTTTCCCTCCTATACAACATAGCCTATGTTTCTAAACCCCATAATAGCACATTAAGATAATAAACATGCATTGAACATATCTGCTTTACTCCAAAAATATTTTCTGTTTCCTATATATATTATTCAATCTTTGCTATGCTGAGCATTAATTTAGTACCTTAGAAAGTGTTTATTTGTGTATTTCTAAAATGCTTAGCTAAGGGGAGCCCTGTCAAGGAATGCCATGATCAGTTGCTTCTAGGCCTTGTAAATAACTGCTTATGCAAGCCTACAGACAGACCATCTGTATATAGTCCTGATGCAATGGTGTATATGGAAGTCTTCGTCATCATTATGTAAACACTGAGCAATGTAGCTGGATAATGCTGATGGCATAATAAGTTGTGTTTAAGATCCAGGTATTAGATCCAGCATTCTGGCTTGAAAAAGGCAAATTTTGCAGCAAGTAATGGAGTTTCAGGATGACACAGTTGGAGTATAAGAGGATGTTTTTTAAACCCCCAATCTCTGCTGCCCACATCCTGGTAAGATCTTACCCTGGGAAGCAGAATTTCATCACCACCAATGTCAATACATTTCCATCTAGGAAACTGGAAAAACATAAAACTCCCTACATGCTGAACACCTCGCCACCACCAGCTTGACACCCCCTGGTAATTAGAGAAGGATTCATTTAACATATTTTAGTTAACCAATTTCTTTGAAATTTATATGAGGTTTTTGCCAAACATCAAACCCAGTCCTTGGTAGTACAACTTGAGTGACACACTCTGAGACAAATAATAGAAACTCAATGAAGGGTTATTAACCAAGTTAAGGGATAAGTAATTACCACATCCTTGAAAAGATCTCTATGTTCTCACTACTAGATTCAGTAGCTTTATAAACATCTTTCTCTCCAATAGTTCCTACCATAATTCAGCACACTGTTTCCAGGTTATTCTTTCTTAAATAGGACATTTCCTAAAGCACCATCTAGTTTACAGCCTTTGTGACTTTCGAGGGAAAAACTGTTTGTTAAATTTTAGATTTGTTAATGTTCAGAATATGTTATCAGAGGTTTTATGAACTAGGTATAAGAATTACTCAGTAAAAATTAATAAGGGAAATTTGTTGGTTTGTGACTATTGTAAGCATTACTCACTATTCAGTGATTCATCTTGATTACATCTAAGGTAAATGAGAAAGCAGTCTAAGGGCAGAACTATTCAGGGTCAACACAATATTATAAATTTTTGATATCTTTTTCTCTCTTACTGATTACAAAGTAGTGAATTTAAGTGAGCTCCAATGGAAAAACAAATTCATTGAGTTTGGGAAAACTGTAGGAGGAATAGATCTTTGAGCCTGGGAAATAAGTGTTCCATTTTAAGGTCTGTCGATCTTAAACTATCAAATTGGAAACTGAATATGTGAAGCTGGAGGTCAGGGAAGAGGAAATCTAAGTATTTATATATTGGTGTCATCAATGAATAATTGGAATTTAATGCCCTTAGGACTAAGGTGGTTTCCCTAGGAAGAAATTACAAATAGGCAGGAGAAAAGGACCTATTGTATAGCACAGGGAACACTACTCAGTATTCTGTAATAACATATACGGGAAAATAATCTGAAAAATAATGGAGATATATATATTATATATAGAAATATATATATTAATATATACACATATATAGATACAGATATATATCTGATTCACTTTGCTGTACACCTGAAACTAACACATTGTAAATCAACTATACTCCAATAAAATTTTTTTAAAAAGGAGTTGGTCAAAAGTGTCAAATGCCCAATATAAAATAAAAAGTTTTTTAAAAAGTGTCAAATGCTTCATAGAGAGATTGTTATCTGAAGATCACTTAATTTGAGAGGATGGAAGTGGTTGATGACCTTAACTTTTGTAGCTTTAATGAATTGTTGGGATAAGAAGTAGGTTAAAGAGAAAATGAGATATGAAGAATAGACTCAATCAGCTCAGACAAATCTTTCAAAAACTTTTGTAATAAATAAATAGAATAAAAGGAAATGGGGAAGGGAAAACTGAAGAGGAATCTGAGGGTAATAATATGTTTTTGTTGTTGTTATTTTGAGTTCTGATTAGTTGTTTGTTTTAAAATGGGAACTATTGCAGCTTGTATGGATGTTGATAAGAATAATCCAGTAGAAAGGGAATATTGATGATGCGGGGAAAGGAAATATTTCAGGAAAAATTCCTTTAGTGACAACGGTTTATGGTATCCAGTGCATATTTGAGAGAGGGAGCTGTCTGAGATAGGGACAGAAACATTCATTGAAGGAAGAAAGTAAATATTCATATGCAGGCAAGCTTCTAAGAAGATGAGACAGTTTCTTTTCACTCTGCTTTTCAAAATGAAGTAAAAAGCAAGATCATCAGCTGAGAGTGAGGAGAAAGTGAGTTGTAAAGTTGTATAGAAAAGAGGTATTGAGTTACTATTTAGGATAAATATTCTTGGGATATACAGTAGGATTGTTGGATGATATAGGAACGCATTTGAAATGTGTGGTCCTAAATTTAAAGTGTGATCAGTCAACATATTGTCCACCCAACTTGTTCAGCTGCTCCTAAAAAGACATGCAATGATTGAATACTTGGGATTTATTAGAGTTGTTTTCCCAGGCAAATAGTATAGAGAGATATAGGATTTAATGACATTTATAAGATACCTGATACAATGATGCATCAAGGCATCTAAGCTGAGCCAGGAAAAAAATAGAACATGACATGTTAGGAAAAAGGATGAAGACTTAAAGGTGGTAGGTTAGAGATCAGAAATTCTCAGTGAGGTTGAAGAAAGGCTGGAATGGAATATTGAGCTGAAAGGATAATAGAAGGTGCTAAGGTAATCAGTGGGTATAAGTCAAGATTTTGAATGAGGTGCTAATACTGGTGATGACAAAGTCAAGGTTATGGCTGAAGAATGGTGGATGAAAGTGAAACCAAGGAGATCAAGTGTCCAAGACACTCAATAGTTAGTTGGCTCTTCCTCATGGGTTTTGACATTAGGCAATATTCACAACAGTGCAGGAATGGAAATATGGGCTGACAGATGACTTAGACTGTTGGCTTCTAATAGTTACATAAGAAAAAGAGGGATAAGGACATGACAGACTTAGAGCATATTGAAACTCTACTAAATCAATGTTATACAATTAGTATAACGTTAATAGATTAAAGGAGAAAAATATCTCAACAGATGTTGAAATGCCATTTGATAGGATTCAAAAATATAAATATAATACAAGTGTATATATTCATTTATAAATGCTGTCACTGTTATTATTTAACTTTGTCTTAAATATACTAACTGAGGCAATTACAAAAAAGACACAAAATGAGGTATAAACATTGGAAAGTTGGAGACAAACTGTATACATTCATATTTTGTCATTTATTAATAAATTTGGAGGAAAAATTAGGTGAATTCCGTGATCTCTTCTAGGATTAATGTTCTCCAATGCCTCAGTATTTCTTCTCTAGGATCTCCAAGAGGGACAGCTTAAGGGTCCCTGAAAAACTGCATGCTTTTTTGCTTTTCCCTCTTTGCATCACAAAGGTATTATCCATTGACTGGAAGAATCAAATAAAAACACTGATGATTATATAGCATCTCTGTGTGTACCTACATTTACCCTCTTCACAAATAATTTATTTTGCTCTTTTGCATTGGATACTGTGTTCCCTGCACACACCAAAATTGTTTTCTAAATAGTAGGAGGACACTTGTTTGACATGAATAGTTTAAACAAAATTATAATAAAAGCTTAAGCTTGGCTTTCAAGTTTTCTCTAACAATTAAATATGCATTTATTTAAGCAATCATGGTATGAAATAGTAGTCGATGAGAAATGAGGATAACTAGGGAATTAAATGACTGAACTGGTTTGAAATGTGTTTGAATTTCACTCCACCCAGGAAGTGTATTCTCTCACTTACTTTTTGTTCTTATTCTTGTCCTAATTCTCTATTCTCTCTTTTTTCCTCTATTTTCTAATTTTTATCAGACATTGTAAAAACAATTTTAGTCAAAATAACCGAACCACTGATAAACCCAACAAAAATTGATAAATATAACCAACTTACACTAAGAATTTTCCAGATATTCTTGAATCTGTGGAAAACCTGAAAGTACTAATATAACAAAATTTCATTGCTTGATCTATGCCTCAAGGACAGAATGGCTATTACTCAACAAGCTGAAGGAGACACGAATGGATGCTCTCATAAACAAAATGCTGGAAGCCAGCTACATCGTCTCCAGCTTTATTTCCTAAATTCTCATTTTACTGTTCTAGACCAAACACATCAAATGATATATCACCTTTCTGTAATGTCAGAGAGGATAGTGATTACAACCAGGGAACATGTTAATCAGTAGAATTGATATCTTTGTCTCTATATTCCCATTTTTTTCCTCTCTGCTTTTCTTTTCCCTCCCTTTTTCCTTTATTTTTCAAGTTTGCCCATCACTGAATTTATTGTGACCTGGATTTCTGCCCTCCCTCCATTCCATTCAGAAGCAAACACTACATAGAGAGGAAATCAGGAAAGCCAAACACATTCATTCATATATATATATATAATTTATAACATGAGGAGTTATCATGTGTACCAAACTTTTAAAAAATATACTATATTAGTAAATTTTATTATTAAGCACTGTACATGATACATAAATAAGAGAGTTTACCTTTATCTTCATGGAGTTTGCTGTCTGTTGTAATAAGACATTTACTCAAAGAAAAAGGAAACATGATAAATATTTTCTCTAGAAAGAAATAAACAGGGCTTCCCTGATGGTGCAGCGGTTGAAAGTTTGCCTGCCGATACAGGGGACACGAGTTCGTGCCCCGGTCCGGGAAGATCCCACATGCCATGGAGCGGCTGCGCCCATGAGCCATGGCCACTGAGCCTGCGTGTCCGGAGCCTGTGCTCCGCAACGGGAGAGGCCACAACAGTGAGAGGCCCGTGTACCGCAAAACAAATAAAAAGAAAAAAGAAAGAAAGAAACATAGCACTATAGATTTTAGAGGAGAGATACAGCTCAACTATGTGGAGCCTCAGAATAAAAATCAGAAAAAGGATATGGAAAATAGAATTTGGGTAAAATTTTGAGGAAATGAATTAAAGTTATCAAGTGGCAGTAAAACACAAAAGTAAGAAATAAATAAATACATCTGGAATGCAGCTAGCAACCAAGTTTCACTGAAGATTATGGGAGTGGTCACTAAGGCTAGGAAGACATTGGGTATAAAGAGTCTAGAGTTTTAGGAGGGAAACTGGTATGGAATTTATTCATTGTCATTGTAAGCCATATGGGCTACATGATTTGCAGGGCTCATTGCAAAATAAAATTCACAGACCCTTGTTAAAGTATTAAAAGAGCTATAGCAGATCATAAAACCAAGTGTGCAGTCCTTCTAAGCATGGGACCCTATGGGACTGCATAAATCATATGCCCATGAACTGGCCCTGCTGGTTAGTCCCTGTTTTTGAGTTTTGGAGTAAATGAGAGGAAGTTTTGCTAAGGGAAATAGATCTAGAGGGAGCATCCAAGATAAACAGGAGGGTAAGAGAATAGGAAAGGGTTAATAATCAAAAGACACTAGAATCATAGAGAAGAGCTTGTAAAAGCCTGATTGTTGGGAACAAAGTAATAAAAAGTTTATGCTATTTATTATGAAGTAAAAAAAAGTCATCCACAATAGTTAAGAAATAACGACTAGAATTAAAGACAATAGAATTGAACCAAAGGTGAGTCCACATTTTCATCCTGGATGACAAGGAGAGAAACCAAAAAAATAACAAAACAAAAGAAAAATCAGAAAGAGAAGGTGATTTGAGGGGAACATTGGAATGATGCTGATCTCAACTGAGGGCTGCCAAAATACAATTGGATAGAAAAATATATGAGGTAGCTGGGGAAATGCTATCAGACACCAGTAAAAAAACCTTATTAGGAAAAGGGGTAAAGATTTTAAAGTTATATAATTTAAGGAAAGAATGGTAGTCCTCTTTTAGGTTAAACTGTTCAAAGAATTAATCCTTACAATCAATGGAGTAAATTATTCTCAGATGATATACTGATTTTCTCATCCTAGGCTTGCATACGTTGTAGTCTATGTGAAGGTCAGAATTAAAGGTGAAGATGAATGGGATAAATAATGAAAAGATATTTGAGTAAGACAATAATTTAGCCTCTAACCTTGAAGATACCAACACTTAAGACTCAAGGAGAGAAAAAGGATACAATGAAGAATATTTTAAAAGAACAAACAGAAAAGTAAAGAGTCACTGATGTTATAGATGGAAAGACTTTCAAAATGCAGATATGTGGAGACAAAGCATTTCTAATGGCACAGAAATGTAGAATGGGATAAAATGAGAGAAAATAGATGAGTTGAAGAATCGAAGGTTTAAAATACCAGTGATACCAAAGACCAGTTGTTGTAAAAGAAAGAGAAAAAAAGGCAGACAGAGAGAGGGGAGAGAGAGAGAATGGAAGATACTCTGGTAAAAAATCAGAATTTCAGATTTCATGACCATAAAGACGAGACAAAGTTAAGGGGGTTTGTAAGTTTAAAAGAGGCCAAAAATAACCTTTTATAATATGTTTCATTTCTTTTCATTCTTTGAAAATTCTAGTTAGGGTTAAAATATTATTGGCATATTTTAATTTTTTTCATATAATTTATTTCCAGCTCTTAAAACTTCAGCTCTCTGTTCCCTTATTTGAAGACCTGTACATAAGAGTTGTGCTCTGACTTTTTTGCTTTGAATCTATTTAAGTAAGTTATATTTAGCAAGTATTTTCTGCAGTCTGAGAGCTAATGCTGCAGCCTTTCACTTCCACTGTCTCATTTAAATTTTAATCCCACAAAAAGCAGAAAGTCTTGGGTTACTGGGAAGGTAGAGGAACTAAAACAAATCTCTATCTTTTTGACTGTTATACTTGCATTATAATAAGTCACAGTTCAGAATTTACTGTGTATTCAGACTATACAGACAAGGAGCCAGAATTATCTTGTCCATTTCTCGGAGTTTATAAAATATATACACACCCTTAATTCTGACTGGGACAGATAGATATTTTGTATTCTTCCATCTGCACTGTTGAGGAAATGGTTTTTGGTAACAGTACTTCAGTGTGACCAAGGTCATATATGGCTGCTGCAAATACAAAGTATACTTGCTGATACTCTAAAGGCATTTAAGAAATATCTCTCTACTTTGCTGTTTGAGATGTCAGGGATGGCATATGTGAACATTGTGAAAAAGACAAGGTTTTCCCTTGGTTCTGCCTATAATTCTTGTCTTCCCCTGCTTTGCCCACTACTACTACAGTTCTCCCACTGAATGTGATAATAACTCATTAAAGAGTACAATAAGTAATTTTTTACTTTTCTGGGTCTACCTTTAGGCACTGAACTCTCTGAAATGAAGGTCTCTGACCTAATGATATTGGTATCAGTAATTCATACTACGGTGCCTGAAATATGATAGGCACTCAACATAGCACTTTTTAAGCTAATGTTGTCTGTACACATGATCTAAATTTTGTGAAATAATGAGATACACTTTCCAATTTCTCCCAGATCTAGAACAAGATTCCCCAAATAACAGGTTATAAGTTGTTCCTGGCATAGATGGTGACCCTCGAAATTTCACAAATATGAGAAACCTTAAGGTAAAAGTCTGGAACATCCTGAAGTCCTATGAAATCAGGCAAAATAGGATAATGGAATTAATGAAGAAGTGGACTTAGGGGTTTCCTCTCCATCCAGGGTTCATCTCAGTAATATTTTTCTCCTTATGAGAACATTTTAAAAATTGAATCATACAGTATATAACTTTTTGAGAATTTTTTTTCACTAAGCATAATGCCCTTGAGATCTGTCCAGGTTTTTGCATGCATCAATACTTTTATTTATTCAGTAATTTTATTGCTAAGTGGTATTCCATTGCATGATATTCCATTGTTTCAGAACTGGTTAACAATTCACCTATTCAATGGCATTTGAGTTGTTTCCAGTTTTAGGTTACTATGAATAAAGTCACTATGAATAATTGTGTACAGGTTTTTGTGTGAACATAAGCTTTTATTTCTCTGGGATAAATGTCATAGGGTGTGATTGCTGGCTTATTTTGAAAATGCATATTTAGTTTTAAAAGAAACTACCAAACTGAGAGGCAGACAGCAGAAGCAAGAAGAAATACAATCCTGCAGCCTGTGGAACAAAAACCACATTCACAGAAAGACAGAAACATGAAAAGGCAGAAGGCTATGTGCCAGGTGAAGGAACAAGATAAAACCCCAAAAAAACAACTAAATGAAGTGGAGATAGGCAAACTTCCAGAAAAATAATTCAGAATAATGATAGTGAAGATGATCTAGGACCTCAGAAAAAGAATGGAGGCAAAGACAGGGAAGATGCAAGAAATGTTTAACAAAGACTTAGAAGAATTAAAGAAAAAACACCTAGAAAAATTAAAGGATAAACAAACAGAGATGAACAATACAATAACTGAAATGAAAAATATACTAGAAGGAATCAACAGCAGAATAACTGAGGCAGAAGAATGGATAAGTGACCTGGAAGACAGAATGGTGGAATTCACTGCCACAGAACAGAATAAAGAAAAAAGAATGAAAAGAAATGAAGACAGCCTAAGAGACCTCTGGGACAACATTAAATGCAACATCATTTGCATTATAGGGGGTCCCAGAAGGAGAAGAGAGAAAGAAAGTACCTGAGAAAATATTTGAAGGGATTATAGACAAAAACTTCCCTAACATGGGAAAGGAAGTAGCCACCCAAGTCCAGGAGGCGCAGAGAGTCCTGGCAGGATAAACCCAAAGAGAAACACGCCGAGGCACATAGTAATCAAATTGAAAAAAATAAAAGAAAAAGAAAAATTATTGAAAGAAATGAGGGAAAAATAACAAAAAACATACAAGGGAACTCCCATAAGGTTAACAGCTGATTTCTCAGCAGAAACTTTATGATCCAGAAGGGACTGGCATGATATACTTAAAGTGATGAAAGGAAAGAACCTACAACCAAGACTACTGTACCCAACAAGGATCTCATTCAGATTCAATGGAGAAATCAAAAACTTTATAGACAAGAAAAAGCTGAGAGAATTCAGCACCACCAAATCAGCTCTACAACAAATGCTAAAAGAACTTCTCTAAGTAGGAAACACAAGAGAAGAAAAGGACCTACAAACAAACCCATAACAATTAAGAAAATGGTAATAGGAGCATACATATTGATAATTACCTTAAATTTGAATGGATTAAGTGCTCCAACCAAAAAACACAGGCTCACTGAAATCATACAAAAACAAGACCCATACATATGCTGTTAACAAGAGAGCCACTTCAGACTTAGGGACACATACAGACTGAAAGTGAGGGGATGGAAAAAGATATTCCATGCAAATGGAAATCAAAAGGAAGCTGGAGTAGCAATGCTCATATCAGATAAAATAGACTTTAAAATAAAAAATGTTACAAGAGACAAGGAAGGACACTACATAATGATCAAGGGATCAATCCAAGAAGATATAACAATTATAAATATACATGCACCCAACATAGGAGCACCTCAATATATAAGGCAAATGCTAACACCTATAAAAGAGGAAAACAACAGTAACACAATAATACTGGGGGACTTTAACACCTCACTTACACCAATGCACAGATCAACCAAACAGAAAATTAGTAAGGAAACACAAGCTTTAAATGACACAACAGACAAGGTAGATTTAATTGATATTTATAGAACATTCCATCCAAAAACAGATTACATTTTCTTCTCAAGGGCACATGGAACATTCTCCAGGATAGATCACATCTTGGGTCACAAATCAAGCCTCAGTAAATTTAAGAAAATTGAAATCATATTAAGCATCTTCTCTGACCACAATGCTATGAGAGTAGAAATCAATTACAGGGAAAAAAACGTAGAAAAAACAAACACACATAGGCTAAACAATACATTACAAAATAACCAAGAGATCATTGAAGAAATCAAAGAGGAAATCAAAAAATACCTAGAGACAAGTGACAATGAAAACACGACGATCCAAAACCTATGGAATGCAGCAAAAGCAGTTCTAAGAGGGAAGTTTATAGCTATAAAAACCGACCTCAAGAAACAAGAAAAATCTCAAGTAAACAATTTAACCTTACAATTAAAGGAACTAGAGAAAGAAGGACAAACCAAGCCCAAAGTTAGCAGAAAGAAAGAAATCATAAAGATCAGAGCAGAAATAAATGAAATAGAAACAAAGAAAACAATAGCAAAGATCAATAAAGCTAAAAGCTGGTTCTTTGAGAAGATAAACAAAATTAATAAACCATTAGCCAGACTCATCAAGAAAAAGAGGGAGAGGACTCAAATCAATAAAATTAGAAATGCAAAAGAAGTTATAGCAGACACTGCAGAAATACAAAGCATCCTAAGAGACTACTACATGCAACTCTGTGCCAATAAAATGGACAACCTGGAAGTAATGGACAAATTCTTAGAAAGGTATAACCTTCCAGGACTGAACCAGGGAGAAATAGAAAATATGAACAGACCAATCACAAGCAATGAAATTGAAACTGTGATTAAAAATCTTCCAACAAATAAAAGTCCAGGACCAGATGGCTTCACAGGTGAATTCTATCAAACATTTAGAAAAGAGCTAACACCCATCCTTCTCAAACTCTTCCAGAATATTTCAGAGGAAGGAACACTCTAAACTCATTGTATGAGGTCACTGTCACCCTAATAACAAAACCAGACAAAGATACTACAAAAAAAGATAATTACAGATAAATATCACCTATGAATATAGATGCAAATATCCTCAGCAAAATACTAGCAAACAGAATCCAACAACACATTAAAAGGATCATACACCATGATCAAGTGGGATTTATCCCAGGGATACAAGTATTCTCCAATAGATGCAAATCAATCGATGTGACACACCATATTAACAAACTGAAGAATAAAAACAATTTGATCATCGCAATAGATGCAGAAAAAGCTTTTGACAAAACTCAACACCCACTTATGATAAAAACACTCCAGAAAGTGGGCATAGAGGGAACCTACCTCAACATAATAAAGGCCATATAGGACAAATCCACAGCAAACATCATTCTCAATGGTGATAAACTGAAACCGTTTAAGATCAGGAACAAGGCAAGGATGTCCACTTTCACCACTTTTATTCAACATCATTTTGGAAGTTCTAGCCATGCCAATCAGAGAAACAAAAGAAATAAAAGTAATACAAATTGGAAAAGAAGAAGTAAACCTGTCACTGTTTGCAGATGATATGATGCTATAAATAGAGAATCCTAAAGATGCCACCAGAAAACTACTAGAGCTAATCAATGAATTTGATAAATTTGCAGGATACAAAATTAATGCACAGAAATCTCTTGCATTCCTATACACTAATGATGAAAAATCTGAAAGAGAAATTTAAGAAACATTCCCATTTACCAATGCAACAAAAAGAATAAAATACCTAAGCATAAAGCTACCTAGGGAGACAAAATACCTGTATGCAGAAAACTATAAGACACTGATGAAAGAAATTAAAGAGGATACAAACAGATGGAGAGATATACCATGTTCTTGGATTGGGAGAATAAATATTGTGAAAATGATTATACTACCCAAAGCAATCTACAGATTCAATGCAGTCCCTATCAAATTACCAATGGCATTTTTTACAGAACTAGAACAAAAAAATTGCACAATTTGTATGGAAGCACAAAAGACTCCAAATAGCCAAAGCAGTCTTGAGGCAAAAAAACAGAGCTGGAGGAATCAGGCTTCCTGACTTCAGACTATACTACAAAGCTACAGTAATCAAGACAATATGGTACTGGCACAAAAACAGAAATACAGATCAATGGAACAGGATAGAAAACCCAGAGATAAACTCACGCACCTATGGTCAACTAATCTATGACAAAGGAGGCAAGGATATACAATGGAGAAAAGACAGTATCTTCAATTAGTGGTGCCGGGAAAACTGGAAAGCTACATGTAAAAGAATGAAATTAGAACACTCCCTAACATCATACACAAAAATAAACTCAAAATGGGTTAGCGACCTAAATGTAAGACTGGACACATAAAACTTAGAGGAAAACATAGGAAGAACACTCTTTGACATAAATTACAGCAAGATCTTTGTTGATCCACCTCTTCAAGTAATGGAGATAAAAACAAAAATAAAAAAATGGAACCTAATGAAACTTAAAAGCTTTTGCAAAGCAAAGGAAACTACAAACAAGATGAAAAGATAACCCTCAAAATAGGAGAAAACATTTGCAATGGAATCAATGGACAATGGATTAATCTCCAAAATATATAAACAGCTCATGCAGCTCAATATTAAAAAAAAAACACAACCCAATCAAAAAATGGGCAGAAGACCTAAATAGACATTTCTCCATAGAAGACAAACAGATGGCCAAGAAGCACATGAAAAGATGCTCATCACCACTAATTGTTAGAGAAATGCAAATCAAAACTACAATTAGGTATCACCTCACACCAGTTAGAATGGGCATCATCAAAAAATCTACAAACAACAAATGCTGGAGAGGGTGTGGAGAAAAGGGAACCCTCTTGCACTGTTGGTGGGAATGTAAATTGATACAGCCACTATGTAGAACAGCATGGAGGTTCCTTAAAAAACTAAAAATAGAATTACCATATGACCCATCAATCCCACTACTGGGCATATACCCAGAGAAAACCATAATTCAAAAAGACCCAATCACCCCAATGTTCATTGCAGCACTGTTTACAATAGCCCGGTCATGGAAGCAACCTAAGTGCCCATTGACAGATGAATGGATAAAGAAGATGTGTTATGTTTATACAATGGAATATTACTCAGCCATAAAAAGGAACGAAAGTGTGTCATTTTTAGAGATGTGGATGGATCTAGCGACTGTCATACAGAGTGAAGTAAGTCATAAAGAGAAAAACAAATATTGTATATTAACGCATATATGTGGAACCTAGAAAAATGATACAGATGAACCAGTTTGCAGGGCAGAAATAGAGACACAGATTTACAGAACAAACATATGGATACCAAGGGGGAAAAGTGGCTGGGGGTGGGGTGGGGGAGTGGTGGTGTTCTGAACTGGGAGATTGGGATTGACATATATACACTAATGTGTATAAAATGGATAACTAATAAGAACCTGCTGTATAAAAAAAATATTAAAATTCAAAATTCCAAAAAAAAAAAAAAAAAAGAAAGAAAGAAAAAGCAACCACCAAACTGTTTTCCAGAATGGCTGTACCATTTTGCATTCCTACCAGCAGTGTATGAAAGACCGTTTCTCCCCAGCCTCATCAGCATTTGGTATTATCACTCTTGGTTTTCTTTTTTTTTTTTTTTTTTTTGCCATTCTAATAGATGTTTAGTGATAAATCATTGCAGTTTTAATTTGCATTTCCTTAATAGCTAATGATGTTGACCATCTCTTTAAGTATTTGCTATCTATATCCCTTCCATAGTGAAATATCTCTTCATGTTTTTTGCCCAATTTATAATTAGATTTATTTTTTTTACTTTTGAGATTTGAGAGTTCTTTTTATAGTCTATATATATGAGACCTTTGTTGGATGCGGTTTGCAAATATTTTATCTTAATATATAGCTTCTTTTCATCCCCTTGATAGGGTCCTTTACAGCATAAAGTTTTTTTTTTAATTTTGATGAAGCTCAATTTATCCTTTTTTAAAAAAAGAAATCACAATTTTGATATCATTTCTCAGAACTCTTCACCTAGCCCTAGCTCCAGAAATATTGTTCTTATGTTTTCTGCTGATCCTTAATATTTTAAACAATTACCTATCCCAACAAATGTTATTCTAAAATGCTGCAATACTACTGCAGCAAATAAGTGGTATACTCAGATTTATAAATTGAAATTATAAATTGAAATGTATGAAAAATTTATTGAAAGATGATATCACTTAACATGAAAATAACATTATCTAATTGGCATTCTATTTCATAAATAAGGTGTTGGAAGAAAATTGGCAAAAACATATGTTCACAGAAAGGATATCACTAAGTGGAGTATAACCAAAAACTTGAATAAAATTTGCTGTACTTACTTTTACATAACAGTTTAATTAACTAATTAGTTAATTGTCCCCACCCATTTGCAAGACACATATACACATTGATAATCCCATAATAATCCATTAATTAAATTATCCCTTTAAAAGTGTCACTTTTTTTTTTTTTTGCGGTACACGGGCCTCTCACTGTTGTGGCCTCTCCTGTTGCGGAGCACAGGCTCTGGACGTGCAGGCTCAGCAGCCATGGCTCACGGGCCTAGCTGCTCCATGGCATGTGGGATCTTCCCGGACTGGGGCACGAACCCATGTCCCCTGCATTGGCAGGCGGACCCTCAACCACTGCGTCACCAGGGAAGCCCTAAAACTGTCACATTTTTTAAAGTGAGGGTAGACAATAGTATTATAAGAAAAAAGTAGGTTAGGTTAGGCATAATTGCTGCTATTAAGCACAAAAGTTAATTCTGTATTTCCTGGAGTGGCAAGCATAAATGAAAGCATAACTAGTTACAAAATTCTCAATATTTATTAGTAAGAAGTATACCAGCTGGTTAGGAGAAATTGTTCATTTTCTGTAAAAAAATCTCAAACTGTCTAATTACGTAGATTTTTCTATCACTGCCATCAAGTGAGAAAGGAACATTGTTTTAAAATGTAATTTCACCAATAAGCAGAAAATATATTCATATAGACATACTGACCTTTTGTAACACTAGTTCTCAAAAGAGCTAAAGAATATTTTTTAGTTACATAAATTTGTGGTGTTTCAATTTCATATACCAAAACTAATGGGGTCCAAAGGAATGAATATTCCTTTGTTAATTCCTCTTAAATATTCCAATTACCTCAATCTGAGCTAAGAGATTTCTGAGAGAAGAGGGAGATCAGATTATTAAAAATCAAGGTCACAAGAAAGGAGTAGAAGGAGCTGACATTCACTGAGTACCTATTGCCTGATGTGATGGTTTATGTTCACAAGAAAATGGTTAGGAGAATAAATTTTTTAAAAAATTGTTCTAGTTAATTAACTAGATTCGTGTTCAATGTTCAGTGTTTCTCAAGAAATTCAAGCAAGTTTGGAATTTCTTTTAATGTACTATTTGTTGTGTAAGTGTGTTTTTTTGAGTGTAACATTGTGCTTAGGTTAGGTTTTTATTCTGATTATATTTTAGAGCCATTTTAACATGTGTTGACCAACAGTGCAGTTGGATCTGCTATTAAAATTATTACTGTAAGCCAGAATTTTGTTTTTATTAAAACTACTCAGACTTTATACATAAGATATAATGTGGTTATGAATCTAAACAAACATGAGAGAGTCCAGCAATACCATGGGGATATCATTGTTATAGTAACAATAATTTTAGAACAGAATGTTTTCTTTAAGACTTGACTGAGACACCAGACTGACACATACTGTGAGTTTATTAAATTGGAGAAATCTAAATATCTTCTGAAGCTATGAATTGGAAATTAGATTTTACCCCAACTTCTGAGGACAGTGAATTTTCATACACAATTGTTTAATAGGTGAAGCTAATGCCTGCCTAGATTAATTTATAAATTCCACCTGGCTACATTGGCTCCAGAAATTTCTCTGGAGAAATGGGAGTTGGTATTTTAGTTTTAATCATTCATCCTTTGAAACAAAGATACAAGCCAATTTATTCCTACTCTAGTGGTATTGTACTAGAGACTGGAGAAAAAGAGTTCTGAGCTGTATTTGAGAGCAAGCCATCAACAAGACATAGCAGTAAATATCTACAGAGGTGAAGACCTGCCATTGCCTAAGAAGGAGTCTCCAAGGTCCAGAAGTGAGAATTATTTCAGGCCACAGGCCATAAACCCTTCTATTTATTTGAAAGTCTCTCTTCTTTCAAACAATTGTGTGACAGAAAATCAGTGTGGTTAGGATTCAAAATTCAAGTATATAATGTATAACCCAGAAGAGAATAAGTCTGACTTTGCATTCAGAGTGGAAGAATTACTATAAGAAGCCATGTCCAGGGAGGGTGGCTACTGGCAAAACATGTAGTTTCAGAAGCATCTGAGTCAATTTATATAGGAATAATTTTAAATCAGTATTTAGTAAATAACCCTGAATTTTTTGCAGCCCTAAGCAACTCTTTACCCATAATGCACCCACACTCATGTTGGTGAGGCTACTCAGGGCCGAGGAAGAAAAAGTTTCAGGTATGGCTACTCTACAGAAATTTGACCAAATACACTATTGGAACTTAAGTCTACTTGAAGAACCATAAATGATGGGAGTAGCGTGCAACCTTTTTAAGTTAATATCTTAGAGGTTTGCACTAAGTCAGTTTGGCAGTTCTGAAGAGGGAATTCCCAGATATAATCTAGAACTTGTTTTTGACACCATGATCCTTAATTTGCTTCTATTGAGGCAAAGAAGGGCATAAGTGGAATCATTATTACTTATTGGTCCTCTGATTCATGGGCATTTGTCTTCTCCAGCAGGGACTGGAAATTCCATAATTATTCTTTGAGAATGCCCAGAATTTTTGGAAATAAAGGTAATTGTGGTTTTTATTATAGTTTTAATGAGGATAGTGAGAAGTGGTGAGAATAGATATATATTGAGCTAGTGTCAACAAGTCTTTCTGATGGATTGAATCAAGGTTTGATTATAGCTTGGAAGCCTGAGCAAGTAAATGAAATATGATACTTTATGCTGGAATGAGAAAGCTTGGGAAGGAACATTTTCAGGATGGTGTGAAATGGAGAATTCATGAGTTCATCCTTTAAGCATGCCTAAGAGATGTTTATTAAATAACCAATTAGGGGTTGCAAATAGGCAGTTATTATGGGTTTGGAGCTGAGGAACAAGCTCTGCAATTGATACCTTAGATCCAGAGAGTCTAGACAAGTTGGTAAAAGGAAAACACTAAAATTGTCCCATCTATCCATGATAGAAGAGAATGAAATGCAGATTAAAAGTCCAGGATGACACCAATACTTATGTGCTCCCCTTCTCGAAAGTCAGCAATTTAACTGTAATAACATAGCATGCTTTGATCTTCAGAAATCCACACCCCACAAATATCTTGAGAAAAGCTTTCAGAATAAGAATATAATAGTACCGAATGTGCTCTCCTTACTTTCTAATAGGGAAGAAGGGAGCAAGAGAGGAGGGTGCAGCATGAAATTATCAGCTATCCCTGACATCCCAGAGGGGACTGGACTGCCAGTGAATTTGAGTATACTCTGAGCACCTCCTCTCTAGCGAGAAATTAGTATGGAATGTCCAATGGAAAGAAAAACTTGAAAAGTCCAGATAGATAGGATGTCTGAGAGAGGCATGAGAAATGAGAGTGGGGTTGGGAAGAGAGGCTTCAGGGTTAGCTATAGAATAAGATATTGATAGAAACAACAGAAATAAAGTTCCTACAGATCAAAAAACAGACTGAGAGAAGCAATGTTCTAGCACCAGGTAAGATGGAGTAGGCATACTCTCTACTGTGTTTATTTGAGTGAAGATAGAAAGTTGACAGGATGACAGAATGTAAGAAGCAATGATTTGAAGACACAGAAAGTAAATAATGTAAGTGTATCAGGTAAGAAGACAAGAATTTGAAGTAGTATCCCTTGATCTGATCTCAATGATGCTTGAAAACTGGAAGTGGCCACTGGGACAGAGAGAGAGAGGTCCAGGAGAAAGTCTTAATTCTAGCTTGAGGAACAGAAAAGGGAACACCTAATATCAGAGAAAATGCAGAAATATCTTCTATTTCTTTGTATTTTTCCTCCTCTCTATCCTGTCACTCACAGTGCCCAATGAATCCTGTGATGGTGGTGGCAGCAGTGGTTGCAGTAGGACCCTGGGAGAATCTTCCTCTCTGACTGGTGGAGCTGTGTTACCAAGCAGGTAGGATGAGCCCAATTATTTTATTTTATTTTTCTTTCTGCCCTCTCACTACTTGTTCTAGATGCAGAGCAATTGTAGAATTGTACAAAAGAGTGGGATAAATGGAGCCCCAGATTTCTGGTCAGAAGACCAAATAGGTGACTCCAGGAAACTGGAAAGTTCTAGGCAGGTTACGGAGAGAGAGAAGCTGAGGAAAGCTACTTCATAAAATTGTTTATGAACTCCCAGATTTACCCCTGAGATTTGTGTGCATTCATCTAATAGCTATTAGAATAACAGATTGAGAACTGAACTAGCAGATAGGCACCACCCAGTATCTACTATGTGGATAGCACACATGCAGGACAAATCCAAATAACATCTCAAAAGTCTGGTAACTGACCTGACACTGGAACCACAACATGGAAAGAGTGGCTTGAAACTTATGACCTGAACTTAAATTATTCAATACCTTCTATAATAAAACAAAGTACTTACTTAAATCCAGAGGATTTAAGTAAGACCCAGAATCTCATAACATACTATTCAAAATATGTGGGATACAATTCAAAATTACTTGGTTTACAAAGAAACAGGGAAATCTTAATTTACATGAGAAAGGACAATCAACTGATACAAATGCTGGGATGACACAAATGTTAGAATTATCTGACAATGACTCTAAAGCAGCTCTTATAAAAATGTTTCAACAAGCAATCACAAACACTCTTAAAATAAATGAGAATATAGAAAGCTTCAGCAGAGAAATAGAAGATATAAAAAAGAACCAAATGGAAATTTTAGAACTGAGAAATACAATAATTTAAATTTGGAAACTCACTGGATGGGCTCAATAGCAGAATGGAGATGGCAGAGGAAAGAGTAAGTCAGTGTGAAATAGATCAAAAGAAAGTATCCAAACTGAACAACAGGGAGAAAAAAAAAATCCTTAAAAAAAAAAAAAGGATTAACGGAAAGCCTTAGGGACTTGCGGAATAATAACAAAGATTCAACATTTGTGTTATTGAAGTCCTAAAAGGGAAGAAAAAGTGCAGTGCTGAGAAAATATTTGAAGAAATAATGGCTTTAAATTTACCAAATATAGCCAAAAAAAAAACAAACAAACCCAGAAACATATTAATTCAAAAAGTTTGGTGAATCCCAAGAAATTTGGTGAACCCAAAGAAACCCATGCCAAGCCATATCATAATATAACTACTAAAAACTAAATACAAAGGGAAAAAAACCTTTAGATCAGCTAGACAAAAAAGAACACATCACCTATAGGGATCAATAATTCAAATCACTGCATATTTCTCACAAGAAACCATAGATGCCAGAAGGAAATTGCATATTTCTCAAGTGGTGAAAGACAAGAAGTGTTATCCCAGAATGTTACATTCATTAAAAATATCCTTTAGAAGTGATGGTGAAATAATGATATTCTCAAATAAGAGAAAATCAAGAGAACTCGTGGACTATAAAACTTCTCTAAAAGGTTTGCTAAAAGAAATTCTTCATATAGAAGGGAAGTGAGAGCAGAAAGGAACTTGGAACATTAGAAAGAAGAAAAAGTGAAATAATTGTAAATATCTGGGCAAATATAATAGGCTATATTCTTCTTGATGTGTTTAAAATAAATTTGAGTGTTGAAAGAAAAGAATATAACATTTTCTGATAGGAGTTTCAATGTATATAGAGGTAAAATGTAAGAAAACTATAGCGTAAAAGGGGAAGGATAAAATGATCCATATAGTGATAAGGTTTTCTTGTTCTTTTGGTAAGCTATTGATCTAAGTAGACTGAAAAGTTAATTATATTGTTTGTAATCCCCAGAGCAACCACTGGGGGAAAACCTACACAAATAGAGCAAAAAAATCCAGTAGATAAATTAAATTAAATAATAATATAAAAAAGTCAGGAAAAGAGAATAGGTAGAGTGAAAAAGAGAGGAAAAATAAACCTCTAGGAAGACTGACCAATAAAAAAAAAAAATGGGTGAAGATACAAATTACTAATATCAGAAATGAAAGAGGTGAAAAGAGTTCTGAGGAGCTAATGTAAAACATGATGACTACAGTTTATAACACTGTATTGTATAATTGAAATTTGCTAAGAGAGTAGAACTTAAATTTACACACACACACACACACACACACTCACAGATTTAAAACAATGAAAGAAGTGTATTGCTAGAGACACCAGAAACTGTTAAAAGATAATAAAGAATGCTACAAAAATTTTATGTGCATAAGTGTGACAACTTAGATGTGTTGTACAATATATCCTTATAGCTTATTTTACACCTAATAGTTTGTACCTCTTACTTTCCTACCCCTATATTGCCCCTCCCACTTCCCCCTCCCCACTGGTAATACCAGTTTGTTCTCTATATCTGTGAGTGTGCTTCTTTTTTGTTATATTCACTAGTTTGTTGTATTTTTTAGATTCCACATATACATGATATCATACAATATTTGTCTTTGTCTGACCTGTTTTGCTTAGCATAATGCCCTGCAAGTCCATCCATTTTGCTGCAAATGGCAAAATTTTGTTCTTTTTATGGCTGAGTAGTGTTCCATTGTGTGTGTGTGGGTTTGTGTGTGTGTGTGTGTTTGTGTGTGTGTGTGTGTGTGTGTGTGTGTGTGTAATTTCTTCCTCATCCATTCATCTGTCGATCAACATGTAAGTTGCTTCCATATCTTGGCAGTTGTAAATAATGCTTCTATGAACATTGCAGTGTATGTATCTTTTTGAATTAGAGATTTTGTTTTTATTTTTATTTTTTTTCATTATATGCCCAGGAGTGGAATTGTGAGGTCATATGGTAGTTCTATTTTTAGTTTTTTGAGAAACCTCCGTACTTTTTTACACAATGGCTGCACCAATTTACATCCCCACCAACAGTGTAAGAGAGTTCCCTTTTCTCTACATCCTCACCAACATTTGTTATTTGTGTTCTTTTTGCTAATAGCTATTCTGACAGGCGTGAGGTTATATCTCACTGTGGTTTTAATTTATGTTACCCTGATGATTAGAGATGTTGAGCATCTTTTCATGTGCCTGTTGGCCATCTTCATTTCCTCTTTGGAAAAATGTCTATTCAGTTCTTCTGCACATTTTTTCATTGGATTGTTTGGGTTTTTTTGATCTTGAGTTGTATGAGCTATTTATATATGTTTGATATTAATTCCTTATCAGTCAAGTCATTTGCAAATATTTTCTCCCATTCAGTAGTTTTTCTTTTTGTCGATGGTTTCCTTTGCTTTGCAAAAGCTTTTAAGTTTAATTTGGTCCCATTTATTTATTTTTGCTTGTATTTCCTTCACTTTAGGAGACAGATCCAAAAAAATATTGCTGTGATTTATGTCAAAGAGTGTTCTGCCTATGTTTTCCTCTAGGAGTTTTATAGTATCCAGTCTTACATTTAGATCCTTAATCCATTTTGAGCTTATTTTTGTATATGTTGTTAGAGAATGTTTTAATTTCATTCTTTAACATGTAGCATACATTAAATGGTATGAGTGAATAAATGTTATGAAATATCTGTTTATTTCCTAAATTAAATATACCAAAGAGTGTATACATAGAGAAAAATAGAGAAAGGTAGAGAAAGAGAAAGTAAATGAGATACATATGATATATGATTCACATTTATAAATGATTGATAATCATTATTCTGAATCATTTTTGAAACAGAGAAATAATTTTGTGATAAAGCAAAGCATTTTTCTATTGTAAGAAATATATTCAAAGGTTTAAGAAAATTTAAATAATATATGTCTGTAAATGTTCAGTAATTTACTGATATTTTAGAGTATACAGAATAGTTAAGAAATTCTAAAGTTGCACTCTACCCTTTTAGTATTTTCTCAGGAATTTATAGTTTCATTATCTTGTCAGTTATTTTAAAGATCATAGGTTAATATCAGCCTGGTATCAACCTTGCTTTTAAGTTAACAAACTACTTTAATTGTAGTTGTAACTTATTCATTGTAGTTGTAACTTATCCATTGTAGTTTAATATCTTTGTGTAGCACAGAAAGTTAAAATAAGAACTACAAGAGGTCAATATCTGAAATTCTTGCTTCACCAGTGGAATAAAAATTAGTATATTTCAAAAGTTGTAAAAGGATCTAAGGAAAGCTAATTTTACTTAATTTCCAGAACTAAAAATGTATAATTGGTCTTACTGTAGGAATTGGAACTTTTGTAATTATTTAATATGATTCGTGGTAAATCTATAGTAAGAGAAGTGGATAGTTATCCTATCCATATATACTTTTTAAAATATAATCTCATTATCTTGTGCCTGATATCTGGTATATCAGAATATTTTATTATGTAAGCCAGAGATTTCAAAGAGCCCTGGCTATAATGAACAATTGAGAGTCACTGTCTATGAATTTTTCCTCAGTTTATTCTGGAATCCCCATTTATCCCCAGTCACAGGAATTTTCTCAGTCCAATGACCATCAATATTTTTGCAACAATTAGAATTTTTCTCATGTTTCCTGCAATTAGCAGCCATAGAATACAACAAGCTATTCAAAATCATTCTTCCTGGATAAGAAAAAAATTCTGTTATCAGAAAATTAACTCAGGACAGAACTATCCTAATTTCTCTTTTACCTCAATTTATTTCATTAATGAAAAGTATATGCAAATATAAAAGTAAACAAAGTATTTTAAAGGGGAAATTAAGAGGAGGGATTTCTGTTTAGAGTAATATATTGGATTGGAGATTCCCAGACTCACTGCCTGTAAGACATACAAAAGTTTAAAAACATTATTTTTAAGTAATGAAAGAGACTGAGAGTAGGAGAATCATTTGAAACTAGCAATGAAGCAAGAACAGTCAACCAGGAAAGTACTAAGTGGGAGAATTGTCAAAATACCCTGATAGCTTTAAGCCTTGGTGCTTAGAGCTTCCATGTATAGAAAGTGCAGAGGGGGGAAGAGAGGGAGGCATTACAGCCTGAGCCTGGGGCTTAAGCTAGCTGGTGAGACAGAAGAGAAACCATTCTTCACAAATCTGGACCCAGGAAAAGCTATATTTTGAGGAAAATCATGAACTAAGAGAAATAGACAGATTTTCTTGTGAGCTCTGGATAGTGGATTTAAATAAATAAATAAATAAATAAGCAAGCTCCTCCCTAGAATTTCAAAGGCACTAGTCACACTCACTCTCCTGTGTTTACAGCCTGAATGTTTACATCCCCAAATCATCTAGTTAGGATGGTACTTCTGAGAGTACCAGGAAAAATCGAACACAAGTCTTTTGGGAAAAATACACCCCAGTACACACATAGAGTGTAAATGATGTCACCTGGGCAGATGGTGTAGAGACCTTCAATCCAATATCACTGTCTTTGAACTTTTGTTCCAACAGTTCTCACAGATGTGAGCACACAATAGTAAAATCATAATCACAAGAAAATAAGAGGGAATTCAAAGCTAATAATCTACACAGTACCTAAATCCTTTGCTATTTTCAGTGAATTTATTTTTCATGCCTTTTATAAATTACATCATAAACTACTGATGAACAGTGTTGATTTTATGGCAGTTCCACTATAATTAATACTGGTTTTACAATCATGGAGAATCAGAGTTACTTAAAGGAAGGTGGTGGATAAATGCAGCAATATTCAAATTAAACTCACTTATTTCCAAAATTAAAGGGTGGTAACAAAAACACCATAATAAAATCTAGCCTGGATTGTTACACAGATTGTTTGGAAGTGCTGAAAGAGAAAGGAGTCATCAATAGCAAACCCTGTAGCAAAAAAAAAAAAGAAGAAGAGGAAAAAATAAAATCATTTCAAGTTGTGTTTTCCAAAGCATTCATAGAATTTTCAAATACATATACCCCATGGGATTAGTAATATATAGTTCTAAATATATAGATTTATTTAAAATATGTATTTTTTGTTCAAGTTTTAATGTCCATTTAGACTTGGCAGAGATTTAGTTGTATACATTTTGACATGTTATTGTACTGCTATATTGCTGGTAGAAAAACTGTACCCAAAGAAACTTACTATACAACTATTTAATAAGGCCTGAAATCTCTTGCAGTGTGCCAAAAAATTCCCTCTTCAGTTTACTTATTCAATCATCATTCAACATCTCTGTTTAACATTTATCATGCACCATTCACTGTCCTAGGAACTGAATCTATAGGAATGAAACAAAGTGCAAGTCACTAGCATGTTACATTTTTGTGTTGAGGAGACAGACATAAAAGTGTAAACAAATGACTATATGATATGTGAGGTGCAATAAGTGCTTTGAAGAAAAGTAAGACATGGTAAAGGAGAATAGAGAGTTACAGGATGTTATTTTATATAAGGTGGTATGATAAGACTTCACTGATAAAGTGACATTTGTTCAGAGACCCGATGAAAGTGAATGAAAGCTAAGCGCTTTGCAAGAGTGTTATATCAGAGGAAATAGTAGATGCAAAAGAACCTAGGGCAGAAACAGGTTCATCATGTTTGGTGAATATCAAGTAGGTCATCATGGCTGGAGAAGAATGAGCAAAGGAGAGAGTACTAGGAGATGGTATCAGAGAGCTCTCAAGGAACTATATCATATACAATCTTGTAGACCATTATAAGTTCTCTTATTCTGAATGAGATGAATGGAGAGTTCTGAGATGAATATTTATATGATGTGACTTATGTTTTAAAATTATAACTATGGCTACCTTGAGGAGACTAGACAGTGGAGAGGATGGAGCCAGAGTGGAATCAGGGAGAGCAATTAAAGAACTACTACAAATGCCCAGGTAAGAATGTTTAGATCAGGTTACAAATGTTTAGATCAGGCTGATAGCAGTGACAATGGACAGAACTCACAGGAGGTAAAGATAAAAAGAAACTGGAGTATAAAAGTATATAAATGTTGGAGGATTCCATGATTTTTGCCTAGAAAAATTGAAAGAATGGAAATGTCTTTTGGGGGTTAAGAAAGACTTTCAATAAGGGAAATCAAGAGTTTGTTTGGGGACATATTACATTGGAGATGTGGACATTGAAATAGAAATGTTGAGTAGAGAATCTTATTTTCAAATTTAGAATACAGGAGAGTTTTGAGTTGAATATATACATTTGGTTGTCATCAATATAAATATTATTTAAAGTCATGGGAGGTTATGATGTTACCTAGGATGTAAATGTATATAAAGGAGAAGAGTTCAGAGGACTAGGACCAGTACTATCCAAAGTTGAGAAGTCAAGAAGAGGAGGAAGAGGAACCAACAATGAAGTCTGAAAAGCATCCAATGAAGTGGAAGGAGAATAAGAATAATGACTCAAAAATAAGTGGAAAAAAAAAAGTTTCAAGAGGAAATTATAATCAGTTCTGTCAGTTGATTCTGATTGCTTTAGTAAGATATTAGTTGAGAATTGAAAATTGTACTTACTATCTGGAGGTCATTTGTGATGGTGTGGTTAGGAAAAAACTTCACTAGTGAGTCCAAGAGGTTCTGAATAGAAATAAAACACATTCAGTGGGGAGTTTCACTGCAAATGGGAACAGAGAAGTAACTATAAAGGGATGTAAGGACCATTTCTGTTTAAAGTAAGAAATACTATAGCATGTTTGGAAGACCTTGCAATGATACAGTAGAGATGGAACAATTGGTGATGCAAGAGTCAGAGGATACAATTGAAGGAGTGCTGTCTTTGAGTAGGTGGAGATTGCACTATAGGGGAGGAAAATGTTTTATTCCCCCTTTCTAGGTTTTTTTGGCTGGCCTAAACATTAAATTGACATAAAATAGGTTAACAGGAGAAAAACTAACAGTTTTAGAATACTCAATACTTACAAATGTTGGAGGAAAGGGGACCCCTTCCAGGGCCGGAGAGTGGGCTCTTGTCTAACACTTGGAAATGAATTGTACAAGGAGACATGCATGCTGACAAAGCAAGGGACTTTATTGGGAAGGGGTGCTCAGGCGGAGAGCAACAGAGTAAGGGAACCCAGGAGGACTGCTCTGCCACTCTGCTCGCAGTCTTGGGTTTTATGGTGATGGGGTTAGTTTCTGGGTTGTCTCTGGCCAATCATTCTGACGCAGGGTCCTTCCTGGTGGCATGCGCATCACTCAGCCAAGATGGATTCCAGCAAGAAGGATGCTGGGAGGTTGGTAGGACATATGGACTGGAGTCTCCTCCTCTCTCCTTTTGACCTTTCCCGAATTCTTCTGGTTGGTGGTAGCTTGTTAGTTCCGCGTTCCTTACCAGGACCTCCTGTTGTAAGATAACTCATGCAAGTGGTTACTACTGGGCCTGGTCAGGGCAGGTGGTTTTGATCAGTGTTTCCTCTAACACAAGCATTGCCTTCAAACCAACTAAATGAAGCTTTTTATAAATTAATTTTGGCAGTACCGTCTGGAGGTAGAAAAAATATTACACATCTATAGCACACATATATAGACACACATAGCAAACATACAGACACTTAAGATTTTTTCATTTGCCCAATTTCCAAACACAAGCCCTCCCACCGTGTTGTTTTGTTTGTTTGGTTTTTTTTCTTGAACAGAATTATTTTCTTAAATTTTGCCTTTCAAAGAATGGCTCTTAGGTCCTACAGAAGATGGGGGTAGAAAACCTACATCACAAAGGCAAAGAAAAAGTATTCGAGTTTTTCCAAGAAGGAGTTTTTGGAGCATATTTGCCTACTATTAGAGGTCTAGGATACTTATTTAAAAAATTTTTTTTTTCTTAAGTATAGGACAGTTCTGTTTCCAAAGTCCCAGTGCCTACAGGTATTGAGATGAATGGGGATGTTTGGGGCTTGGTAGGGCTTTGAATTGCCTCTAGAGCAATAACCCTGGTCTTACAGAGATTCGCAAGACAAAGAGAGTTGCTTCCAATTCCTCAAAAATTGAGTTGCAGCCAGAATGTCCAGGGGAAGAACCAACCATAAAAGATATTCTGCTATCCCTGGGACATGAATTATTTGGGTGGAGATCTAAGATACATCTGCAAGGGACATTGAATAGTAAGGCCTGCAGCTGGCAAATCTGATTGCAGAGCCCTGAAAAGTAGAAGGAAATATAAGGGCGGCAAAGTGAGACTTACTGTTTTGTGTCAGGTGTTTCTACTGAATTTGCTTCCTGACCTGTCCTTTTTTTTTTTCCAAATGGAATAAATAGAGCAGACTTGTTTGGGGCCCTTTATTGTTGGAAGACCAGTAGGACATCTCTTTAGTCCACCCAGCCTCTGGTAGTGCTGTATTAAAATCCCATCAATGTCTTTTATTCATCCAATTTCTTCATAATAATCTAAAGATTTCCACCCTGCTGGAACAAGTCCTGTGAGTCTCCTCTCGATCTTTTTACATTCTCTTGTTAATTAACCTAATATTTTAAATATAGCCAATTCAAAGGATCCATGGTCTGGCCATAGATAAGTAGGATTTTTTTTTTTTTTAAAACATCTTTATTGGAGTATAATTGCTTTACAATGGTATGTTAGTTTCAGCTTCACAACAAAATGAATCAGTTACATATATACATATGTTCCCATATCTCTTCCCGCTTGCGTCTCCCTCCCTCCCACCCTCCCTATCCCACCCCTCCAGGCGGTCACAAAGCACCGAGCTGATCTCCCTGTGCTATGCGGCTACTTCCCACTAGCTATCTACCTTACGTTTGGTAGTGTATATATGTCCATGCCTCTTTATCGCTTTGTCACCGTTTACCCTTCCCCCTCCCCATAGCCTCAAGTCCATTCTCTAGTAAGTCTGTGTCTTTATTCCTGTTTCACCCCTAGGTTTTTCATGACATTTTTTTTTCTTAAATTCCATATATATGTGTTAGCATACGGTATTTGTCTCTCTCTTTCTGACTTACTTCACTCTGTATGACAGACTCTAGGTCTATCCACCTCATTACAAATAGCTCAATTTCGTCTCTTTTTATGGCTGAGTAATATTCCATTGTATATATGTGCCACATCTTCTTTATCCATTCATCCGATGATGGACACTTAGGTTGTTTCCATCTCTGGGCTATTGTAAATAGAGCTGCAATGAACATTTTGGTACATGACTCTTTTTGAATTATGGTTTTCTCAGGGTATATGCCCAGTAGTGGGATTGCTGGGTCATATGGTAGTTCTATTTGTAGCTTTTTAAGGAAGCTCCATACTGTTCTCCACAGTGGCTGTATCAATTTACATTCCCACCAACAGTGTAAGAGGGTTCCCTTTTCTCCACACCCTCTCCAGCATTTATTGTTTCTAGATTTTTTGATGATGGCCATTCTGACTGGTGTGAGATGATATCTCATTGTCGTTTTGATTTGCATTTCTCTAATGATTAGTGATGTTGAGCATTCTTTCATGTGTTTGTTGGCACTCTGTATATCTTCTTTGGAGAAATGTCTATTTAGGTCTTCTGCCCATTTTTGGATTGGGTTGTTTGTTTTTTTGTTATTAAGCTGCATGAGCTGCTTATAAATTTTGGAGATTAATCCTTTGTCAGTTGCTTCATTTGCAAATATTTTCTCCCATTCTGAGGGTTGTCTTTTTGTCTTCTTTATGGTTTCCTTTGCTGTGCAAAAGCTTTTAAGTTTCATTAGGTCCCATTTGTTTACTTTTGTTTTTATTTCCATTTCTCTAAGAGGTGGGTCAAAAAGGACCTTGCTGTGATTTATGTCATAGAGTGTTCTGCCTATGTTTTCCTCTAAGAGTTTGATAGTTTCTGGCCTTACATTTAGGTCTTTAATCCATTTTGAGCTTATTTTTGTGTATGGTGTTAGGGAGTGATCTAATCTCATACTTTTACATGTAGCTGTCCAGTTTTCCCAGCACCACTTATTGAATAGGCTGTCCTTTCTCCACTGTACATTTCTGCCTCCTTTGTCAAAGATAAGGTGACCATATGTGCGTGGGTTTATCTCCGGGCTTTCTATCCTGTTCCATTGATCTATATTTCTGTTTTTGTGCCAGTACCATACTGTCTTGATTACTGTAGCTTTGTAGTATAGTCTGAAGTCAGGAAGCCTGATTCCTCCAGCTCCATTTTTCGTTCTCAAGATTGCTTTGGCTATTCGGGGTCTTTTGTGTTTCCATACAAATTGTGAAATTTTTTGTTCTAGTTCTGTGAAAAATGCCAGTGGTAGTTTGATAGGGATTGCATTGAATCTGTAGATTGCTTTGGGTAGTAGAGTCATTTTCACAATGTTGATTCTTCCAATCCAAGAACATGGTATATCTGTCCATCTATTTGTATCATTTTTAATTTCTTTCATCAGTGTCTTATAATTTTCTGCATACAGGTCTTTTGTCTCCTTAGGTAGGTTTATTCCTAGGTATTTTATTCTTTTTTTTGCAATGGTAAATGGGAGTGTTTTCTTGATTTCACTTTCAGATTTTTCATCCTTAGTGTATAGGAATGCCAGAGATTTCTGTGCATTAATTTTGTATCCTGCTACTTTACCAAATTCATTGATTAGCTCTAGTAGTTTTCTGGTAGCATCTTTAGGATTCTCTATGTATAGGATCATGTCATCTGCAAACAGTGACAGCTTTACTTCTTCTTTTCCGATTTGGATTCCTTTTATTTCCTTTTCTTCTCTGATTGCTGTGGCTAAAACTTCCAAAACTATGTTGAATAAGAGTGGTGAGAGTGGGCAACCTTGTCTTGTTCCTGATCTTAGTGGAAATGCTTTCAGTTTTTCACCATTGAGGATGATGTTGGCTGTGGGTTTGTCATATATGGCCTTTATTATGTTGAGGAAAGTTCCCTCTATGCCTACTTTCTGCAGGGTTTTTATCATAAATGGGTGTTGAATTTTGTCAAAAGCTTTCTCTGCATCTATTGAGATGATCATATGGTTTTTCTCCTTCAATTTGTTAATATGGTGTATCACGTTGATTGATTTGCGTATATTGAAGAATCCTTGCATTCCTGGAATAAACCCCACTTGATCATGGTGTATGATCCGTTTAATGTGCTGTTGGATTCTGTTTGCTAGTATTTTGTTGAGGATCTTTGCATCTATGTTCATCAGTGATATTGGCCTGTAGTTTTCTTTCTTTGTGACATCCTTGTCTGGTTTTGGTATCAGGGTGATGGTGGCCTTGTAGAATGAGTTGGGGAGTGTTCCTCCCTCTGCTATATTTTGGAAGAGTCTGAGAAGGATAGGTGATAGCTCTTCTCTAAATGTTTGATAGAATTCGCCTGTGAAGCCATCTGGTCCTGGGCTTTTGCTTGTTGGAAGATTTTTAATCTATTTCTTCCTGATTCAGTCTTGGCAGGTTGTGCCTTTCTAAGAATTTGTCCATTTCTTCCAGGTTGTCCATTTTATTGGCATAGAGTTGCTTGTAGTAATCTCTCATGATCTTTTGTATTTCTGCAGTGTCAGTTGTTACTTCTCCTTTTTCATTTCTAATTCTATTGATTTGAGTCTTCTCCCTTTTTTCTTGATGAGTCTAGCTAATGGTTTATCAATTTTGTTTATCCTTTCAAAGAACCAGCTTTTAGTTTTATTGATCTTTGCTATCGTTTCCTTCATTTCTTTTTCATTTATTTCTGATCTGATTTTTACGATTTCTTTCCTCCTGCTAACTTTGGGGTTTTTTTGTTCTTCTTTCTCTAATTGCTTGAGGTGCAAGGTTAGGTTGTTTATTCGAGATGTTTCCTGCTTCTTAAGGTGGGCTTGTATTGCTATAAACTTCCCCCTTAGAACTGCTTTTGCTGCATCCCATAGGTTTTGGGTCGTTGTGTCTCCATTGTCATTTGTTTCTAGGTATTTTTTGATTTCCTCTTTGATTTCTTCAGTGATCACTTCATTATTAAGTAGTGTATTGTTTAGCCTCCATGTGTTTGTATTTTTTACAGATCTTTTCCTGTAATTGATATCTAGTCTCATGGCGTTGTGGTCAGAAAAGATACTTGATACAATTTCAATTTTCTTAAATTTACCAAGGCTTGATTTGTGACCTAAGATATGATCTATCCTGGAGAATGTTCCATGGGCACTTGAGAAAAATGTGTATTCTGTTGATTTTGGATGGAGTGTCCTATAAATATCAATTAAGTCCATCTTGTTTAATGTATCATTTAAAGCTTGTGTTTCCTTATTTATTTTCATTTAGGATGATCTGTCCATGGGTGAAAGTGGGGTGTTAAAGTCCCCTACTATGAATGTGTTACTGTCGATTTCCCCTTTTATGGCTGTTAGTATTTGCCTTATGTATTGAGGTGCTCCTATGTTGGGTGCATAAATACTTACAATTGTTATATCTTCTTCTTGGATCGATCCCTTGATCATTATGTAGTGTCCTTCTTTGTCCCTTGTAATAGTCTTTATTTTAAAGTCTATTTTGTCTGATATGAGAATTGCTACTCCAGCTTTCTTTTGGTTTCCATTTGCATGGAATATCTTTTTCCATCCCCTTACTTTCAGTCTGTATGTGTCTCTAGGTCTGAAGTGGGTCTCTTGTAGACAGCATATATAAGGGTCTTGTTTTTGTATCCATTCAGCTGATCTGCGTCTTTTGGTGGGAGCATTTAGTCCATTTACATTTAAGGTAATTATCGATATGTGTGTTCCTATTCCCATTTTCTAAATTGTTTTGGGTTCGTTATTATAGGTCTTTTCCTTCTCTTGTGTTTCTTGCCTAGAGAAGATCCTTTAGCATTTGTTGTAAAGCTGGTTTGGTGGTGCTGAACTCTCTCAGCTTTTGCTTGTCTGTAAAGGTTCTAATTTCTCCATCAAATCTGAATGAGAGCCTTGCTGGGTAGAGTAGTCTTGGCTGCAGGTTTTTCTCCTTCATCACTTTCAGTATGTCCTGCCACTCCCTTCTGGCTTGTAGGGTTTCTGCTGAGAGATCAGCTGTTAACCTTATGGGGATTCCCTTATGTGTTATTTGTTGTTTTTCCCTTGCTGCTTTTAATATGTTTTCTTTGTATTTAATTTTTGACAGTTTGATTAATATGTGTCTTGGCGTATTTCTCCTTGGATTTATCCTGTATGGGACTCTCTGTGCTTCCTGGACTTGATTAACTATTTCCTTTCCCATATTAGGGAAGTTTTCAACTACAATCTCTTCAAATATTTTCTCAGTCCCTTTCTTTTTCTCTTCTTCTTCTGGAACCCCTATAATTCAAATGTTGGTGCGTTTAATGTTGTCCCAGAGGTCTCTGAGACTGTCCTCAGTTCTTTTCATTCTTTTTTCTTTATTCTGCTCTGCATTAGTTATTTCCACTATTTTATCTTCCAGGTCACTTATCCGTTCTTCTGCCTCAGTTATTCTGCTATTGATCCCATCTAGAGTACTTTTAATTTCATTTATTGTGTTGTTCATCATTGCTTGTTTCATCTTTAGTTCTTCTAGGTCCTTGTTAACTGATTCTTGCATTTTGTCCATTCTATTGTCCATTCTATCTCCAAGATTTCGGATCAACCTTACTATCATTATTCTGAATTCTTTTTCAGGTAGACTGCCTATTTCCTCTTCATTTGTTAGGTCTGGTGGGTTTTTATCTTGCTCCTTCATCTGCTGTGTGTTTTTCTGTCTTTTCATTTTGCTTATCTTACTGTGTTTGGGGTCTCCTTTTTTGCAGGCTGAAGGTTCGTAGTTCCTGTTGTTTTTTGTGTCTGTCCCCAGTGACTAAGGTTGGTTCAGTGGGTTGTGTAGGCTTCCTGGTGGAGGGGACTAGTGCCTGTGTTGTGGTGGATGAGGCTGGATCTTGTCTTTCTGGTGGGCAGGTCCACGTCTGGTGATGTGTTTTCGGATGTCTGTAGACTTATTATGATTTTGGGCAGCCTCTCTGCTAATGGGTGGGGTTGTGTTCCTGTCTTGCTAGTTGTTTGGCATAGGATGTCCAGCACTGTAGCTTGCTGGTCGTTGAGTGAAGCTGGGTGCTGTCGTTGAGATGGAGATCTCTCGGAGATTTTTGCTGTTTGATATTATGTGCAGCTGGGAGGCCTCTTGTGGACCAGTGTCCTGAAGTTGGTTCTCCCACCTCAGAGGCACAGCACTGACTCCTGGCTGCAGCCCCAAGAGCCTTTCATCCACAGGGCTCCTTAATTTGGGATGATTGGTTGTCTATTCAGGTATTCCACAGATGCAGGGTATATCAAGTTGATTGTGGAGCTTTAATCCGCTGCTTCTGAGGCTGCTGGGAGAGATTTCCCTTTCTCTTCTTTGTTCTCACAGTTCCCAGGGGCTCAGCTTTGGATCTGGCCCCGCCTGTGCGTGTAGGTCGCCGGAGGGCGTCTGTTCTTTGCTCAGACAGGACGGGGTTAAAGGAGCCGCTGTTTCGGAGGCTCTGGCTCACTCAGGCCGGGGGGTAGGGAGGGTCACGGAATGTGGGGCGGGCCTGCGGCGGCAGAGGTTGCAGCCTGATGCGCGCCGTACGTTCTCCCGGGGGAGTTGTCCCTGGATCCCGGGACCCCGGCAGTGGCGGGCTGCACAGGCTCCCCGGAAGGGCGTGTGGCTAGTGACCTGTGTTCGCACACAGGCCTCCTGGTGGCGGCAGCAGCGGCCCTAGCGTCTCATGTATGTCTCTGGGCTCCGCACGTCTAGCCGCGGCTAGCGCCCGTCCCTGGAGCTCTCTCAAGCAGCGTTCTTAATCCCCTCTCCTCGTGCACCAGGAAACAAAGAGGGACGTAAAAGTCTCTTGCCTCTTCGGCAGGTCCAGACTTTTCCCCGGACTCTCTCCCGGCTAGCTGCGGTGCACTAACGCCCTGCAGGCTGTGTTCACGCCGCCAACCTCAGTCCTCTCCCGGCGCTCCGACAAAAGCCGGAGCCTCAGCTCCCAGTCCCGCCCGCCCCGGCGGGCGAGCAGACAAGCCTCTCGGCTGGCGAGTTCCGGTCGGCCCGATCCTCTGCACTGGAATCTGTCCGCTTTGCCCTCCGCACCCCTGTTGCTGTGCTCTCCTCCGCGGCTCCCAAGCTCCCCCACTCCGCCTCCCGAAGTCTCAACCCGCGAAGGGTCTTCCTAGTGTGTGGACACTTTTCCTCCTTTACAGCTCTCTCCCGCTGGTGCAGGACCCGTCCCTATCCTTTTGTTTCTGTTTAGTTTTTTCTTTTGCCCTAACCAGGTACGTGGGGGGTTCCTTGCCTTTTGGGAGGTCTGAGGTCTTCTGCCAGCGTTCAGTAGGTGCTCCGTAGGAGTTGTTCCACGCGTAGATGTATTTCTGGTGTCGATAAGTAGGATCTTATATTAATCTCAATAGTGGCTCAAACCTATGGCTTAACCAAGGACACAAGAGGCATCTTGCAACAGAGTGCAAAAGATGTAGCCCTCACAAGATCCAAAAAGTTCACTCCTGGAGGTAGTTTAAGAAAGTACAAGTGAGAACTATGAGAGGCCCTATTTTTCAACAACTGTACCAAAATACAGGGAATCACATATTCCCCCCTACCTGACACGGAGCAGGACCTTGTGGGGCCTTCCTGGGTACAAAGCCTTTCCAGTCCTCCTTTTCTTATTTGTAGGAAAAAGGCTTCAGCCTCCTAGACCTTCCTGAATACCAAAGGGCAGACTCAAAGGGTTGCTAATCAGGGAAGTAAGGGAATGCAGAAACAAAGGAGGAGGAATCGAGAAACAGTAGTGCAGAAATTAAAGGAGAGTCCTGGTTCACCTCAAGGGATATACATAACTATATCTTCAGGTTCTTCTGCAGGAAATAAGGCCCCCACCCAGGAGGAGGTTGGTAACTTCAGGCTGAGCACAAGATTCCTAGAATACCACCATGTTACCACCAACCAATCAGAAAAAAGTCACACACCCTGCAGCCTTTATCCCAAATTTTGCCCATTAAAACTCTTCCCCGAAAGCCGTTGGGGAGTTTGGCAGTTTTGAGCATGAGCCACCTGTTCTCTCTGCTTGACCCTTGTAATAAACCTTTCTCTGCTCCAAACTCTGACGTTTAGGTTTGTTTGGCCTCGCTATGCATCAAGCACATGAACTTGCCTTCTGTGGCAGGTTTTTTGCTGGGATCATGGAAGGCAAATTATACGGGCATAGATATGGATTTGAACTACATACCACATACCCTGAATCACTGCTCATTCACACATGCATCCATTGTACCTGGCAACTATTTGCTGAGCATTTTTAAATTTGGTATTCTCGTATAGGCCAATGAAGAGATCATCACATAACAAAAATTGAGGTGAATTAAAAAATTGACTGCAGATTCTAAATTTCCTGGAAGGTAATTAAGAATAAAAAATCTATAGTTAATATAAAAACACTTAAAACTCGTCGTAAATTGGAAGTATTTTAGTTTTCTCACATTTTGAATTGATAAATTTGTGCTGAAAAGCATCTAGATTTTCTACTCTTTTTTCCTTCTCATGTTTAGGAGAAAGCATTCTAATATCTAATGTAAAGGGGAATAGAATTTTTCACCCCAAAATGTGCCTCTTTGGCACAATGATTATTTTAGGCTGATTATTTTAAGAAACAGTAGACACAGAAGAAGCTCTGGAAACCATGGAGAAGTTACCCTTTTGTAAGAGACATTTATATTTATAAGGAAAATCTCCATTTGTAAGGGTGTCTCCCTTACCATACAAGGAAAAATGGGATGACTAAATCCCTAGAAACTCATCAATGGATAAGGCAGAGACTTTAGTCTGCATAACAAACTTACACTTGTTTACTGTGTTTCTCCTGGTAACCACCCATAGCTGGCTCTCCACCCCCAACATTTTCTTCTGTTTTTAACTGAAGATGGTATTTAAGGTATTTAAGGTTTCCACAATTTCCAGGGAGTTACCCAGTTTTCCTGGGTATTTCTCATGTGAACAGAGGTATACATGTTATTAAATTTGTTTTTATCTTGTTAATCTGTCCTTTTATTGTGGCTGGGGGGCTCAGCTAAGAACCTGAGGAGTACAGGGAAAATTATTTTTCCTCCCCCACAAATTAAATTCAAACTGTTTCTTTTGGATAGAAAATACACCTTCCAACATTTGTATTACCACATAGCCTTGCAAAATATGTTCTACTATTGGTCAAAGTGAAGCTACAAACCAAAAACAAGAGAAACCACCGCAATGAGAAGCCCGTGCACCACAATGAAGAGTAGCCCCCACTTGCCGCAACTAGAGAAAAGCCCGTGCATAGCAAGGAAGACCCAACACAGCCAAAAATAAATAAATAAAGTAAATAAATTTTTTAAAAAACAAGAGTGCACAGAGAGACACAAATAGGAAAATTAGAGTCAGACACACACTGACTTATTTCATTATTGCCCACAGGCCCCCTATTTTTTTTAAAATTTTTTTTGGTCCATGTGTTTGGTTTTTTTTTGTTGTTCCTTCCTCTTGTGATTTTTGTGTTGGATGCTAGCAAGACAGTCCCAGCCCATCATGCGATGAAACACCTGGCATTTATTTTTAGTTGTAATTGGCAGATTATATAACCTAACAATATAATTGGTAACAATATACAGCTCAGGATGTTTTGCAGCTAAAGTTAAAATGTAATTGAAATGTAAATATAGTAACAAGTGTGGTAGGTAGCAATGAGTTCTAATATTTTTCTATTAAAAAAGATTGGAGTTAACATAGACACACTATTCTAGATAAAATAGATAAACAACGAGAACCCACTCTATAGCAAAGGGAAGTATATATTCAATATCTTGTAATAACCTATAATGGAAAAGAATCTGAAAAATAATATGTATACATATATATGTATATACATATATACGTATATATATGCATGACTGAATCACTTTGCTGTATACCTGAAACTAACACATTGTAAATAAACTGTACTTCAATTTTTTAAAAAATGATTTAAAAAATAAAAAAGGTAAAAAGGAAATCAAATTGGAAAATTATTAAACACAGGTAAATAGTTTAGAGTAAAACTGTATCTCATCTCACTGGACATTGATTAGCTATTGCATTAGTCCAATAATTATGATGTTTTGTTTCTTAATTTTAATTTTTATCATACAGTAGTGTCTGTTTTAAATTAATTGTTGACATTGTCAGACAAAAAGTCTTTCAACATTTAAAGAAATTTTACACTCTTTCTGTTAAAGGCCTTTTTATATCTTGGCTATGTGGCATAATGCT
Organism: Pseudorca crassidens; assembly: GCF_039906515.1. Taxonomy (NCBI): domain Eukaryota; kingdom Metazoa; phylum Chordata; class Mammalia; order Artiodactyla; family Delphinidae; genus Pseudorca; species Pseudorca crassidens. The sequence goes on from NC_090297.1 coordinate 93,012,770, forward strand.
GTGGCATTAAAAGTAGGTTAGAGATACGCGGGACATTTTTTTCTCTCATAGAAATATTCATGTTCAGAAGTTATTGTTTTTCTTTTCCACTTATATGATAAGCTGAGGTTTTGCTTTTGATAAAGGAAAATTTACCTTCTCTTTAACCGAGGATTTTTTTCACTGTTTTTGAAGCATTAACTCTGTACTCTATATCATCTTATATTTTCTGCAACTGTTCCCACCGATATCAAAGATAAATAAGCAAGTAAAATCAGTAGCAAGAGAATTGTGCTTTATAGATTGAGTTCAACTTCGAGTTGGCACTATCACCTCTTTGGGTCACCACCTTTTTTATGGTGATTGGCATATCTCATCTGACATTTTCCAGCCTGCCTTTCAATTGGCTAAATTTCTCCGTTAGCCCTCCCAAAGACACAACCTTGGACCCTGTGCTTTGTCCAACAGCTGTGCTTCTCAGAAGTAGCTAAGCATTTTCATGAGGAAAGGACAGAGAGGTTAGAAAAAAATGTCAATCATCTCTAGTTCTATTATATTCCCTACTGCCCTGAGGATAAAGAGAATACCATTTAAGCGACTTCAGCATAAATGCTATTATGTTTATTTGTGTCTAAATGGAATTGTATTGTCTGGCCTAGTCTAATTATTATAATTTGAGAAATCACAGGTCTATTTCCAATAATTCAAAAAATATATATTAACTTAGTAGATTAATATAATGAAATATATGTATGACAATGAAGTAAACCTTTTAGAAACTGATCACATAGAGGTCCTAAATACTTTTATGTATGTACAAATACTTTTATTAAATTATTACAAATGATAATGGTTTACTTTAGGAATAGGACTTTGTATCTCCTATAAGGAAAGGTTAATGACTAAAGCTCTAAAGCAAACAGTCTTCCCCCAATGACACAAAAGAACCTTTCAAATGCTCACATATATTAGAAACTAGTATGTGAAAGGATTTCTAGCCCCTAGATCTAGCCCCTAGATTGTCTAGAAATTTATGTTTAGAGGTAAAAAAATAAAATATACACAAATCAGTTAGGAATAGCTGCATATTTTTCTGAATTGTTTCATATAGTTTTTTCTTTTTTGGGGGTTATATGAGGTAAGCATTGAATAAAAATTTATTTCTACTTTTATTAATAATATTTAAGTTTCAAAAATATTAAAATATGCAAAGTAAGGAATAATAGAAATTTATTTGACATATAAAATTATAAACATTCATTAATATAGAATTACATCACAACCAAATATAATTTTGTGAATATCTGTATTTACCTATATTTTCTTGCTTGAAAAAATTCTGTATCCACATAAAGTACTTGCAGTCAAGAGCACTGCAGCACAAATACTTTATCTTTTATTAAATAAAGTTTCCTAAAAGTTCACAAGAGACATTCTTTTCATAAGGATTTCAAAAAAATCTGGTGGAAAAATGTGTACTATAAACACACTAGTAACTTTGGTAAAATAAATTATTTTACTGTTGGGGGAGGAGAGGAGAAAAGCCTTTTCTTTTTGTTAAGGAGCTGATCTAAAATGCATCCGCTGTCACCTGTGCAGCCCTGTTTGACAGTTCAATACCTCCTAGTCTTCTGAGAATGGCATTGCTAAGTTCTGAGTAAACTGTGCCTGTATGCAAACTGTCAAAGAGAGCCTGACATATCATTAGCATTGACCTCCGTGATGACAATCACAACATGAAACCAAACAGCACAGCTAATTTTCATTAGAATTCTAATTAATCTCCAAATCTTTCCATCCAGCACTGTGCAAAGCAAGAAAAAAAGCAAGAAAGCATTTGATGAACTGTGTGATAGACTGACAAAATCCTAATGCTTAGGAATCCACATAAAAGTCTGTATTCTAACAGGATCAATACAATTATTTTCATAACTTAGGCAAAATACAGCCTTTGTAACCAACAGTGGAACTAAATTCATTTGTGGTAATTTACGGCAAGGATTACTAGTTGCCCAACCTCAGCTTTAATTCCCTTCTAGCTCAGATGCTTCAGAAAAAACACCAACTGCCACAAGAGGCGGACAGGTATGGTGGGGTTTGCCAAGCTCTCTGACGTTTCTTTGCCCAGCTGCTCCCTGGCCTTACTAGAGCATGAAGTGAATGGGGAAATGCACAACATTTGACCTACAGTATGGGAAAGCCAGGAAGCAAACAGGACCAGCAAGTGTCATATTGAAACACTGTGCAATGATGTAAATGAACCAGTTATCTGGCGTTTGCTCTTCAAATTTTAAGAAGTCACTATGGTAGGTCATCTGGGGAAAAGAATCCTCCTCCTAGCTCCAGGACTGTCACAACCACATATTACCCATTTTCTTATCCTGTGAGAATGAAGCAAATGAACTTTGTTCCTGACAAAGTCTGTTTACTAGAGCCATCAACATGTTCAGTATCAAATTGTCATGTCATACCTTCAGCATATGAGACTCCCTGAATATTTATTCAACTCACTCTGGGGGAAAATACATTTTCAGGATGAAAGGATTCATTTTAAATATTTAAACCATCTATTTATGTATTTTAATACATGAATTGATTTCTTGTAGAACAAGCCAAATTTTCCCAGCAGTTTATATTGGGCACTTTTGGAAGATCATTAAATCTTTGAGGTAGCCCTGGTCCCGTTGCCCAGATTACTGCTTCAGTGCATCAGACGGTGGCCTGTTTAGTAGCTCTGGATATGCAACACAGATGATCTACAGTGCATAGTGTAAACCAACCTCAAGCACTGAGGCATAATTGCAGGATACTGAAGGGCGAGAGCAGCCAACTAACTTGGGAATTTAGCAGTCAGATATGGCTTGGCTCATTTTGTGCAAAGGCCCTGGACAGCTGGTGAAGGAAAGTGGCAGAGCTACAAATGGTGACAGTCTCTGGAGACAGTGACTACATTAGCAACAGTGATGTACATACAGTGACTCATTATTTTTCCACATTTAGCCATCCTCACATAAATAGTAACAGCATCAGCAATAATAACTAAGCTGAGATATGATACATCAATGATATATTTTAAATTTTCTCAACGCTGGGACACTTGTCATAACATAACAGAGGCCACATGACATAGTGGAAAGAGCACAGGGCTTTGAAATCAGAAAGATCACGGTTTAAATCCTGTTTCTGATACTTACTGATGTGACCTTGAAATGGTTACTTAAACTCTTTTATTCTCAGTTCCTCCTCTTTAAGATGGTGATAATAACACCCAAATTACTTGACTAAGGTATGGATTAAAAGTGATATATATGAAGAGAGAGACAGCATCAATGTTAATTATAGATTTGGCTTGATAAGTCTAGATTTTGCTAGACGCTTAACCTAAAATTTAGATAGACTGCTAACAGGTTGATGAGACTGTTTTGACTTTAATTTTATGGCTTGAATGCTTGGGTTTCCCCAAAGCACAGTTATCTAAGACAAAAATAATTCAAACTCTTTACTCAATTTCATTGTTCTCATAAAATTGAGGATGATTAGTTAATGGCAGTTGCAGACCACAAGGAGGAGCTCAAGATTCCTTTATTTCTAATTCTTTCCCTTAGAATGGGATAAATCAAAGGACAGGGTAGGGTTTAGGTGATAGAGGTGTTTGTCTCTCTCTGCCTTAGGACTCTCACACCCTCCCATTGCAGCCTCTTAAGATTCATTGCACTAGAGCCCTAGTCTCTGGTAATTAGGAGGTAATTGGGTAAAATGAAGGTCCTTTTGAATATGAAGGAGCACATCTCTGGGAAGGCCTAAGATGGATGGATTCATCCAGTTCTACCCTAAACACTGAGGGGGAAAAAAACAAACACTTTTTCTTTTTTCTTTACTTTTCTTTAGTCTGGTCTTCTGACTGGAGCGGTAATTTCTCAAGGACTGTGATCTGGAAATAGGTCAGGGGGAAGGAAACCAAGTAGCTTTCTTGGCATATTTAGGTGCTAGAATTTGCCTGTTTCATTTCACTGAGAGGAGTGTTTGCTGCCCCACAGTGCTCAGGCTGATGGACAAGGAGATTGCATTAAGAGCTGAACACAGAACTTAGGCTAAAATGGGGGAGCCTGTATTAGTATAAGCTAACTTGTAACTTGGTGCTACAGGAGACTGTTCAATATTTGAGCTTTCAGGATCCTAGGTTGCAGGCAAAAACAAATTCATTTTCTATACATCAGTTTCTTCCTATAGGCAGCAGTAGTGTTACAGAATTTAAGTTCATACTGCTTACCATACGACAGTCCAATAGATCAAGAAACGAGGTGTTGGGGCAAAGAATAGCAACCGTATTTGGAAAGCCAGCAGATCAAGAAGATAGTGGACTTGTGTACCAAAGAACCATCTTACCCAAGTTAGAATTCAGGCTTCTTTTATACTAGAAGAGGACAGGGTGTGGCTGGTTGTTGGAGAGTTCTTGGTGCAGGACTTCTTTGTTCTTGCAGCTGTTCTGGTAGGTCTGGTCACAACTGTTCCTGTAAACCTCCAACAAGACAAATGTTATTCTCTGTTCTGCAACTTTTTATCTCTATGTGATTGGAAAAGTGTTATACTTTTAAAAGCCAGAGGCTTGAGAATGGGCTATCCTGTATATTTCAGGTTATAGACAACATTCTTTCCACAAAGGCACAGAACCAACATGATTAAGCACAGGCAACAGAGCACAAGGGTTAGAACTGAAGGAATAGAGCCAATATGAAGTTAGGTTTGTTCTTCTCTGTGACAGTAGTATGTGCTCAGAACTTGGGTTCAAATCTTGGATCGTCCATTGGCTAGTTGTATGCGTTTGGGTCAGTTATTTATTCACTCAGTGCTTATTTCCTGATCTGTAATATTGAGATTATAAGAATGCATTTTTCAGTAGGTTGTTAATTCACTTGTTCTTCAAATATTGATTGAGCCCCTGCTACTTGACAGACACTATTCTAGGTTCTAGAATATAATGCTGAACAACAGACACCCTGTGTGCACGAACTATACTTAAGTGAAGGACACTGACAATAAACAGAAGAGGTATATCGGTTTAAGTGCTATGAAGATAAAACAATAAAAGGTAAAGGTTTGTCAAGAAAGTCAACTCCAAAGTAGCAAGCCATGCAAATATGGGAAAATTTGTTTTAGGCAGAGGGAAAATAAGGTACAAAGGCCTTGAGATGGTGTGTATTGAACATGTGTAAGGATCTGCAGAAATTCTAGTATTGTTGAAATTACATGAGCAAGGAGGTGAAGGATAAGAGATATGATCAGAAAAGATCAGGAGACAAATAATATGGTGTCCTTTTATGGGGGCCATTGAAAGAACTTAAGCTATTATTCTATGTGTAGGGCGAAGGTATGTCCCCTTGAGCAGAAAGTGACATGACTTCCATTTTGACCGCATATGGACAGAGGAACATCAGAAAGTGAAGAATAAATACAGAGAAATAGTGGAAGATATAGGAGTGGTCCTTCCAGTGATTATGGCTTAGGCTGGAATAGAAATGTAAAAGTAATGGGGAAGAAAAAGATTAGAAAGATATATGGATGGTAGAACTCACAGAACTGTCTCATGGATGTATTACATGCAGGGTATGAAGGAAGTGTGAATGTGAAGTTTTTGCTTTGGAATGAATGGCCATGCTGAGAGAGAGGGAAGAGTCATACATATATCAAGAGTTCTGTTTGAGATGCTTGCTTAACATCAAAGTGGAGATTTTAAGAATATTCTAATCATTAGTTTTGAAACTACATTTTGCACATTGTAAGAACTCAAAGAATTACAGCTATTATTTCTATTACTATCTCTGCCTTATCATCTGATATAATAGTGACAGAAGGTGAATATGTGCACAGAAGAGCAAGGATGAAAGTGCTGCATGGGGACAACTGGCCTTCAGGACTGAGAGCTGAAATTCTTCTTCCCAAAATTCCCTTCAAAGTAGCAGCATCTGGCATTTGCAGGATTCGCATTTATTAAAAGGGCTAGATGTATGGAAATGGAGGATTCAGATGTTCCCTTGTCAATTCTTTATAGGTTTCATTAGAGACAAAATTAGATTAATAAAAGTATCTTTATTTTCAAGTAACTATTCGGGGCAAAAAAACACACCTTGGTAGGGTTTTCTACTTTATAGACCATCTACTGTTTTTTCTCCCTGTATAATCAAAACTATTTCTATCTTTAGGCCTAGTAGGATATACTTTATAACTCAGCTAGAATCCTTCTAATATTGTCTGTGGTGCTTACAAATGTGAATAACTTTGTGTCAAAGACTACTGCAGAGAGTTTCAATTAGCCTTTTAAATTATCTTTAGTGAGAGAGGCTAAAGTGCTTTCAATGTAAGTAGAGACATAGGTGCTGCAATCTGTTTTGAATTTATATTAGGAGACATTTATAACACAGAGAAAGACCTAGAGAGCAACATCATAGATATTTATATTCCTACCACCCACTTTTATCAAACATTAGCATTCTTCCATAATTGCTTCCGAATTTTTTTAAAATTCTTTTCTTTTAAATTAATTAATTTATTTATTTTTGTCTGTGTTGGGTCTTTGTTGCTGCACACGGGCTTTCTCCAGTTGCAGCAAGCAGGTTCTTCTCAGTGCTGTGGCTTCTCTTGTTGCGGAGCATGGGCTCTAGGCACACAGGCTTCAGTAGTTGTGGCCTGTGGGCTCAGTAGTTGTGGCTCACGGGCTCCAGAGTGCAGGCTCAGGGGCATGGGCTTAGTTGCTCCGCGACATGTGGGATCTTCCTGGACCAGGGCTTAAACCCGTGTCCCCTGCATTGCAGGTGGATTCTTAACCACTGCTCCACCAGGGAAGTCCTCCTTCAGAATTTTTTAAGGAAAAAAACATTGTAGATGCATTTGAAATCCTTTATGGTCCCCTCCCAAATCTCATTCTTCTGGCCTATCCCAAACAGAAGAATTACCTTGATTTGGTGTTTATTTTTCCCATGTATCTTTTTAACTTGAATTACATAGCTGATGTACTCAAACACAATCTCTAGTATTTTTGCAAGTATACAGCTTTATCTAAAGAGTAACAGTCCACAGTTTAATCATTTTCACTTAATCTTATATTTGTGGAAGTTATCCATGTTGGTACATGTACTTTTTGACCATTTATTTTCATTTTTGGAAATATGCTATAATGTATTAATGTACTACAGTAATTCATTTTCCAGTTTATAGTGTTTTAAGTCATTTCAATTTTTCAATATTAAAAATGAGGTTGCAAAAAGCTTTTTCCTACATGGTCTTTTGGTGCACAAATTCAATATTTCCTTTCAGGCAGAGAATATTCCCAGTGTGACACCAACGGATTTTTTGGGTACACCAATATGGTAGCAACCTTGGGCCTCTGAGCAGCTGGTAGCAAAGGGGAAGGAGCCCAGGCCGGTCACCTCCTAGAACAGACCAATTTATTTACACTAGTGGATTTTCAATATTATTGTTTTCTTGACAAGGAGATATTTGAGAAACACCATTTAGCTTCCATAGCTAAAAGTATACTATCTGCTAAGGGGATGTGCAGAAAAGAGTTAACATAGCAAGCTTGACTGTTATTCTTTGAAAGGCCTGTTTAAAAAGTTAGCCCTTACCTGGCATCTGGGAACGTGGATTTCAGGAAGGTTTCACCATGCCCAGGACTGCTAAAAGCGGCTCACTATGCCTAAAATGTTTTTACAAACCATATGGTTTATACCAAATACCTGCTTTCCTTCTGGGACTCTGGAATGTTGGTACATGCTAGGCAAAGGGCAACTACATGACTAGCCCCCAATAACATCCCTGAGCACAGAGTCACTAACAAGCTTTATTGAGAGATAACATTTCACACGTGTTATCACAACACGTTGCTCAGAGAACTAAGTACATCCTATGTAATGCCATTGGGACAGCACTCTGAAAACGTGTGCCTGGTTTACCCCAGACTTCACTCATGTGCCTTTTCACTTTGCTGTTTTTTCTCTGTATTCTTTTTACTATAATAAACTATAGCCTTGAATATGATTCTTTGTTGTGTCCCATGAGTTCTTCTGGAGAATCATCAAATCTGGAGGTGATCTTGGGCAGTATTACCACATTTTTCTTACTGTGCAAGCTTTACTAGAAGCAGTTCTGGGTTTTGACTTGTAAACCATGTCCATTCTGTTCTTATAACGCAGAAGACTCTAATTCTTTACCTGGATCCCAGAGTCTTTAGTTCAAACCCTCTGACAGGAGGAAGGTTCCTCCTGGTGGGTGACACGGTGAGTGAATAAGTAGCATGGCTAGAGTGGGGATGCTCTGGGTTTAGAGGCAATCACTTCTGCCATGCATTGTTTTTCTGAGCATTCCTAATGATTCACTTGTCTATTCACTTGTTTAATCTCAGATCATAATATTTTTCCACTTCAGAAAATTTCAAGCTATGGTCAACTTCTATAATGCCCCTCCTCTCCACTACTATTAATTATTATGTAATAATTTGCTTCTAATTACCTATGTACTTCTGTTCTCAACCAGCACCTCCAAAATAGGTCATTAAATATGTACATAAAAATATTTTGTTCTATTAAGTTTAAGAATATCAACAGTTTTAACTGATTGTTTCTTCACATTATTCATAGCACCTACTGAACTGAAGATAAGATAGATGATAGATAGATAGATAGGTAGATAATAGATAGATAGATACGTAGATAGATAATAGATAGATACTGGCATATGCTACAGAATATCTCAAGCCAATGCTCATATCTAGGAAGAGCATTTAAAAGATCACTGACGACTTAAATATCCTCATCTGTTAAATATTAATTGCTTATTACTTTATTTAATTAAGAGGCTTTACTTTTAATAAGGATATTAATAAATCCACCTGTTTGGATTTCACTGTTATTTTTCTCTTCAAGAAATTGTGTTTGCCGATACCTGTTTATGAAACAAATTTCTAATCGAAGAAGCTTCTCTTAATTAAATAAAAAAACTTCATGAGTAAAAAGGTAATGAAGTTATTCATTATTTTTCAGGTAAAAAATTTAGTCAGATTTCAAATTTTGCTCCCTACAGAACACCCTGGGCCACCTTATTCACGGTAATGCACTGGCGTTTCTGAGAGTAAATGTGGCACCTTTGGCAGTGAAACCGTGTACAAGCCCCTGTGTCCTTGTCTTTTGAAGTAAAAGGCTGACTCAAGAGTTAGTGATTGGGAAATGTGAAGATGATGGAGAAACAAAGAATAGCTGTTGGGCTGGGGAAGTGGTAACAACTGAGACTATAAATCTGCCACACGGCAGAATCACCGAACTCCCAGTTCCCTGAAAGATATAAAGGCCTGACACATTCCTAAGTTGTTTTTACAGGGAGCAGACCCCCTCCAGATGAAAACTGCTGACCACAGGAACATAGACCCTGGACTGGTTGAAACCAGAAGGTTGATGATGATTAAAACTTCACCTTGATACCAACCAATCCGAGAATTGTCCATGAGCTGATCATGCCCTGCTCCTTGAACACTATAAAATTCCTCACTACCCCCTCCAGCGTGGGTCACACAGTCTTGAGCACATTAACCTGCTGTGGCCCCATTTGCCTGGCAAAGCAATAAAAGTTACTCCCTTCTACTTCACCCAAAACTCTGTCTCCATGTTTCTACTCGGCACTGGTGGGCAGAAGCTGAGTTTCGTCAACAGTAGCTTTAATTGTTTCACAGTACATGAATGCATTTAGCAAGTAACAATCCATGATAACTCTTATTTCCCCAAGTAGGTTGTAAATTCCTGGAAGATAAGAAGACATCATATAAGGAACTAAGATACGGTGTCATGCTGCCTGGCATAGTGATAGGTACACGGTAGCTGCACACACACACACAGCATTGCTAAAAGCATAAATAGGGGAATTACTATTGATGAGGGTAGAAAATATATTTGTTTCTTTAAAGTACACAGATGAGTTACCAAGGGGAATATACCTTACAATGACTTTCTTTTTTCTAAAGTTTTGAACAAAATTCCTCTCAGCTACCTCATTTTGGATCACTAAAGCCTAGGACAGTGAGTATGCCACTATGGCTTCCAGACTTGTAAAAACAATGATGCCTCATTCTTAGAAGTGATTTTTCAAAGTGTTCTTATCCCGTTTCACTTTCAGGCCTTCCTTGCTGTGGTCCATCCCTCTTCTATTTACTGCACAGCATCCACTTAGATGCCCTGCAGTAACTGTTAATGTAACTGCTGTTGAAAGAATAGTGTTGCCCAGGAACAGAGCACATGTTGTCTGCATTAGAACTCACTTAAAAGTCAAGTGTTTGGATGTCAAAACCAGTACACACCTCAGGGACCTGACACTTAGATATCAATTCATTGCCATTATGAAAAATAAAACCTTCAAGCAGTCACAGGGAATGCTACATAGTCCCACAAAAGAAAAGGTTACATAGAAAATATTAATAAATAGGTAAGACTTTTTATTATGTGCTTTACTGGATAAAGGAGAAAAGGTAACGGAAATGATGAGTTTTTTGAAAAAACGATGAGATCTAGAATAAAAATACATGTGTTAGTGGTGTCAAGGGTGAATTCAATTCTTATAAATTTGGCTGAAACAATCAATTTACTGAGTGTCAACGAATCCTGTAATTTCAGACAGGAAAAAGCTATGAAGAACACCTAGTTTGGAGATTTCAAAATTTTTTGAACATGAGAAACTTTTTGTAAAAAACGTCAAACAAAAAAAGTTGTATTTTCAGTTTCCACTGATTTAGAAAACAAAGGTTTAAAAAGCAAGTGTAATTTCTATAGTGTTACTTAATTTACACACACATTTTTCAAGATATTTTCTCTATTCAGTATACACTCAACACTTGGGGCACATATGGATTCACTGACCACTTTAAATTACACCATTACCATACTCTTTTTCACGCTTTCAGATTTCCTGATCAGTAAATTGGGGCCTGTGATGTAGAACAAGAAAAATCTGAAATCCAGGAAATAAGTGATTTACGTACAAACTCAGATATTCTTATTGGCAAAGCCAGGACTCAACATCAGTTGTGATTTTCAAGACTGCTTCCTGAAGATTAGTGCTGGGAGAACTGCATAGGATCATTGTATGGGCAGAAAGGCAGGGGTCCCCAATCCCCTGGTTAGGAACCAGGCTGCACAGCAGGAGGTGAGTGGCTGGTGAGCTAGTGAAGCTTCATCTGTATTTACAGCTTCTCCCCATCCCTCGCGTTACCTCCTGAGCTCCGCCTCCTCTCAGATCAGCAGCAGCATTAGATTCTCATAGGAGCGTGAACCTTACTGTGAGCTGTGCATGCGAGAGATCTAGATTGCACGCTCCTTGAGAATCTAATGCCTGATGATCTGAGGTGGATCTGAGGTGGTGATGCTGGTGCTGGGGAGCAGCTGCAAATACAGATTATCAGTAGCAGAGAGGTCTGACTGCACAGAGACCATAATAAGTCAGTTGCTTGCAGACTCATATCAAAACCCTATCAGTGAATGGCAAGTGACAATTAAGCTGCATGTGGTGGCAGGCTTTATAGTGGCAAGTGAGTTGATGTACTTCAATTGTACAGCTGCATTTGCTGGCAGGCTTTAAGTCAGAATCCAACACATTTTAGTCCGTGCATCGTTCGCCCATTATTTTATTTACCACTTCCGTCCGTGCCTCTTTCCCACACTGTGTACTTGTCTCAGTCACAATTTTGGTAAGCCCACAAGTTAAGCCTAGCCAAAATGAGTAAAAAATAAACGTCACTGGAGATCTTTTTTGAAAAGGGGGAAAGACCCAATGATGAGACAGCAGAAGACTCTAAGACTGGCAAAAAGAAAGCTGCATTTAAAAGAAAATACCAAGAGTCCTACTTAAATTACGGATTCATTGTAACAGGTGATTCACATTCTCCAAGCCCGCTTTGTGTAATATGTGGTAACCGGCTATCCAACGAAGGCATGAAACCTTCAACACTGCTTTGCCAAATGGAGACCAAGCACCTTGCTTTAAAAGACAAGCCTTTGGAGTTTTTTATTTTTTGTTCTTTTTTTTACAGATAAATAAAAAAAAATTATTGATAAAATTCCATAGGTAATGCATCTCTTAATGATATGTAAGTACACAGAAACAAAAGGAGTTTTGTTATAGGTATGTCACTTGGTGCTTTGAAGCTCTAGCAAGTAGCCAAAAATCACACAATACTGCATAATCAAAAATTATTTACTGATCTAATTAAATATTAAGAAACAGTTTCAATTTTTATTAAGGCATAGAATTTGAAACCTTACACTTGAAAATAACTTGTTTCCTGATAATTAGAATACTGATCACAAACCACAAGTGATTTTCTTAATTTCTGGGAAGTTTACCAGAAAGCAAGCCTTGAGTTTTTCAAAAGAAAAAAAAAATGTGAACACGAAGAACAGAAGCAATTATTGAAGGCTACCACTTCATCAAATGTGTCTGCACTGAGAGCATTATTAGTGGCTAACCACATTGCTAAAGCTATGAAGCCCTTTACTATTGGTGAAGAGTTGATCCTGCCTGCTGCTAAGGACATTTGTTGTGAACTTTTAGGAGAGGCTGCAGTTCAAAAGGTGGCACGTGTTCCTCTTTCGGCTAGCACCATAACTGGACAAATTGATGAAATAGCAGAGGATATTGAGGAACAATTGTTAGAGAGGATTAATGAGTCACCATGGTACGCAATCCAGGTTGACGAGTCTACCGATGTTGACAAGAAGGCAACAATGCTTGTTTTTGTGTGATATATTTTTCAGGAGGATGTGCATGAGGATATGTCATGTGCACTCTTGTTGCCAATCAACACCACAGCTGTAGAACTATTCAAGTCTTTGAATGATTACACATCAGGAAAACTGAATTGGTCATTTTGTGTCGGTATATGCATAGACGGAGCAGCTGCCATGACTGGACGGCTTTCTGGTTTCACTACTCGGGTCAAAGAGGTCACTTCTGAATGTGAGTCTACGCACTGTGTCATCCATAAAGAAATGCTGACGAGCCAAAAAATGTCACCTGAATTTAACAACGTTTTGCAGGAGGTGATTAAAATTATCAACCACATTAAAGTACATGCCCTTAACTCGCGTCTGTTCTTGCAGCTCTGTGAGGAGATGGACGCAGAGCACACACGTCTTCTCTCATACACAGAAGTGAGATGGCTTTCTAAAGGCAGATCACTGGCCAGAGTTTTTGAGCTATGAGAGCCGCTCCAGAGATTTCTTTTAGAAAAACAGTCACAACTGGCAGCACATTTCGGTGACACAGAAGGGGTCACAAAATTTGCTTACTTGTGTGACATATTCAACCTGCTCAACGAACTCAATCTGTCAGTTTAGGGGAGAACAACAACTGTGTTCAGTCGGCAGATAAAGTGGCTGCATTCAAAGCCAAACTGGAAATATGGGGGCGACGAGTGAACATTGGGATTTTTGACATGTTTCAAACATTAGCAGAGATTTTGAAAGAGACTGAGCCAGGGCCTTCTTTCTCCCAGCTGGTGCATGATCACCTATCTCAGCTTTCAGAAGAGTTTGCGCATTACTTCCCAACCACAAAAGACCCCTGACCTGGGAAGGAATGGATCTGTGACCCATTTGTGAATAAGCCAGGTGAATTGACTTTGTCCGTGCTAGAAGAGGATCAACTGCTTGAGATCACAAATGACGGTGGCCTTAAAAGTATGTTTGAGATAAGTTCAAATCTCCATACGTTCTAGATTAAGGTCAAGGCGGAATATCCTGAGATTGCCACAAAAACACTGAAAAGCCTGCTTCCATTTCCAACATCCTATCTTTGTGAAGCATGGTGTTCTGTAGTGACAGCAACCAAAGCGAGATTATGGAGTAGACTGAACATGAGCAACACACTTCAGGTGTCACTGTCTCCTATCAACCCGAGATGGGACCATCTAGTTGCAGGAAAACAGGCTCAGGGCTCCCACTGATTCTGCATTATGCTGAGTTGTATAATTATTTCATTATATATTACAATGTAATAATAATAGAAATATAGTGCACAATAAATGTAGTGTGCTTGAATCATCCCAAAACCGTCCCCCACCCCCGTCCATGGAAAAGTTGTCTTCCACGAAACTGGTCCCTGGTGCCAAAAATGTTGGGGACCGCTGCAGAACGGCATGAATAAACCTCAGCCTGACAGGTATTTCAAAACAAAGAAAATGCTGTTTCTAAAATCAGGGTCAACTTCACCTGACCTTTCACTTTCTGGTCTAGGTAATGAGGTTCTGCCCAGAATGGGGAGAAATGGGTACACAAAGAGGAGGCGTAGAGCAGAGGAAAATACCTTTGGTCCTCTCTTGTCAGTTACTCCTTGTTTATCATATCTGCTCATCTACTTCCACTCAGTGTTGGTCACAAGACAAGCTCCGAAGGGAAGGGTCTTCTTTCTAAGGGCCTTTCTGCAGCCAGTGGTAAGTTTTTGAAGTGAGCTCTGTAATTTTGTACTAAGAGTTGTTATTCTGATCTCAGCAAGAAAGCAGGTGGGACTTCCCTGGTGGTGCAGTGGTTGAGAGTCTGCCTGCCGATGCAGGGGACACGGGTTCGTGCCCCGGTCTGGGAAGATCCCACATGCCGCGGAGCGGCTGGGCCTGTGAGCCATGGCCACTGAGCCTGCGCATCCGGAGCCTGTGCTCTGCAACGGGAGAAGCCAGAACAGTGAGAGGCCCGCGTACCGCAAAAAAAAAAAAAAAAAAAAAAAAGCAGGTGACACAAGAAAAGCATTTTACTAAGGGCAGAGAGATGGATTTATGGACAAAGATTGTAACTACAATAGGTGTGGCTTAGCTAAAGGAGAACTGTAAAAGGTATTTATCCACTAATATTTAAAAGCTGAGCAGCCCAGGGGCAGAGTGTAATTTTAGCCAGTTTGAAAGGAGTATGAGGGGGAAATATTGTTAAAACAAAACATCATAATCCAACTAGAGAAAAAATATGTACTTTACCTATAAATAGTAAAGTAAATAAGCAAATAATATAGAGAGAAGGGAGAAGGTAAGATGGAGAAACACTTGTTTTATGGGAGGGCTGTTGTTTGGGGAAAGGAGTTTTTTGGGAGAGTAGGGTGGGCAATATAAGAGATTCATTTGGGTCAAGAATAGATAGAGCACTGAAAGGTTAACTGATGGAGAGAACATAACTATCTTCCTGCATTCCTTAAACATTAGACTAGGAAGCATCCCAGGCTCTCCTCGGCTTCATGGAGGAAAAATTTATTCTAAATCCAACAACATAGTCGTTGAATTCCTCAAAGTTTATGTATTTTTTTGTAGGGTATGCTCAATGAAAGAATGAAACCCTTTGATTGTGAAAGAAGAAATTCTACATAATATGATTAATAATAGAGTTTTGAATATACGGATTCCCTAAAGCCTTCAATTTCACTGTAATAAAATGGAGTATTTCATTTAAAGTTAAATAAACTTTAGCAAAAAAATAAGCTATTCATTAGTATTAGATTTACAGCACTAAAACTCAACAAAAATAAGAAGGAAAAGAAAGACTATATAAGCCTTTCTCTTATTAGCTCTAAGGATCATTTTAGCAGCTAGTATAAAGCTGTATAACTGATTCACTTTGTTATAAAGCAGAAACTAACACACCATTGTAAAGCAATTATACTCCAATAAAGATGTAAAAAAAAAAAAAAACTGTATAACAGTTGTTCACTACAATCCTTCCCTCTGACTTCCTTTTACCCACAAAGAACTGATTTGCCTATTCGGTCAGGCAGTGATTTGCAGAAATGTCACTTACTAGACTAAGGGTCTTTCTGCATTGCTGTTACACTATCGTGTCTTTTGCAGCCAGGGGTAAGTTTTTGAAGCAAGGTTTGCAATTTTATACTGAGAGTTGCTATTCTGAACTCAGTGAGAAAAACCATCAGACTAGAAAGCAAGTGACACACTATTTTATTCAGTTTTGTGACTAAGGGCAGAAAGATTGATTTATGAACAAAGATTGAAAAAACCACAATGTGTGTGGCTTAGCTAAATGAGAACTATGAATGACAACTATCCACTAATATTTAAAGACTGAATAGCCCAGGGCAGAGTGTAATTTTAGTCAGGTTGAAATAAGTGTGAGGGGGAAAGAAAGATTGGAAAAAATCAGCATAATCTAACTAGAAGGAAATGTCGCTATGAATTAGTTTGCAAGGAAGAAAAGAGAGTGCTTTATTTACACTTTTTTTTTTTTTTCTTCTGCGGTACGCGGGCCTCTCACTGTTGTGGCCTCTTCCGTTGCGGAGCACAGGCTCCGGACGCACAGGCTCAGCGGCCATGGCTCACAGGCCCAGCCGCTCCGCGGCATGTGGGATCTTCCCGGACCGGGGCACGAACCTGTGTCCCCTGCATCGGCAGGCGGACTCTCAACCACTGTGCCACCAGGGAAGCCCTATTTACACATTTTTAAAAAAATAACAAACAGTTTAAGTAAGGTATTCTCACACTTTGAAATGGAACTTCAGTTTCAAGTAATACTATGTAGAAATGCTAATAGAGGATGGTATGACCCAGTATGTAAATAACTTCTGGGCTGAGGGAGCTTCTGGGACTGCTGGCTCTTAATGGCTTTGGGCTTATTAAACCTTAATAAATAGAATTTTAATGTGGTTAGTTTGGAAAACTTAGGAGTGTTGTTATATTACCTATAGGTAGAGGCTCTTATTCACAATTGGCAAAATTAAGAACCAAAATAAGGAGTTTTTGAAAAATGCTGGAGGTGAAAAACCTATAGAACCACGCCATTATTATAAAATAATTGATTCCTGTGCACTAATGTATAATGTCTATTTCCTGATCTACCAATCTCCATTTCCACATCTCTTACAGTCATTTTTCATGAGCCTTAGTTCTCACCAATCCTCATTTTTCCTTGAGCTTTTAGATTCTGAATCTTTTACATAAAAATACCTAAAATTTCTTGCAATTCCTGTCTTTCCGTTATTTTCTTTTTGTTAAAATCTAATCTTTAGCATTTTCTTTGCTAAGAAAACTGATGGCAAATTTCTTTAGTCTTTGTATGAATAAAAGTATTTATATTTTGCCTGTATATTAATGCTATTTTATTTGATATAAAAATCAAAGTTGAGATTTATTGAGCAATTAAGATTTTAATTTATAGTCCTTTATAATGTACTTGTTACTAAGGAGAATTCTGATGTTTTGACCTAAGAATGATCTCTTTGTAGATAAACTACTTTCTCTCTAACAGCTTTTAATATTTTTCCTTTATTCTTGCTGCTGTGCAGTTTCAGTGTATCTCTATCCTCTTTCTGTGTATCTCTATCCTCTTTCTGTGTGTGTGCAGTTTTGATCTAATGATTCCAAATCTCAGCAACTCTGTCTTCAATATTGTTTCTCTCTCTTTTAACCACCTTCTATTGGAGCTTCACATAAAGCATGTGATTCAGCCTCAGATCAATCCTCCTGGTCTCATCACTGTTTGCTCTCGGTTCTTTTAGACTGCTGAATTTGCAGTATTTTCAAATTCACTGTGTCTCTCCTCAAATGAATTCTTAGAGTTTATAGAGTTTTATTTTTGTTGAAATCTAAACTTAATATTTACATGGCATATAATGTTTTTCTTCAATTAACAAAGTCTATACTTTCCATTAGGGTTCAATTCTGGTGTTGTACATTCTATGGGTATGAACAAATAAATACATAATGACATGTATCTCTCATTATAGTATCATACAGAGAATTTTCACTGCTCTAAAAATGCTCTATGCTCCACCTATTTATCCCTCCTTCCTCCTTAACCTCTGTCAACCACTGATCTTTTTACATTCCCCATAGTTTTATCTTTCCCAGAATGTCATATAGTTGGAATCATACAGTATGTAGCCTTTTCAGATTGGCTTCTTTCACTTAGTAATATGCATTTAAATTTCCTCCATAACTTTTCATGATACGATAACTCAGTTATTTGTATCAGTGAATAATATTCCATTGTATGGATGCCCCATGGTTTATTTATTCATTCATTCATCTTTTGAAGGACTTCTTGGCTGCTTTCAAGTTTTGGAAATCATGACTAAAACTCTAAATATCTCTTTGCGGGCTTTTGTGTGGACGTAAGTTTTCCACTCATGTGGATAAATACCAAACAGCTTAGTTGCTCGATTTTATGGAAAAAGTATGTTTAGTTTTATATGAAACAGCCAACTGTCTTCCAACGTGGCTGTATTAAATTGCATTCTCACCAGCAATGAATGAGCGTTCTGTTCCTCCACATACTTGCTAGCATTCAGTGTTGTCAGTGTTTTGCATTTTATTCATTTAAATAGGTATGTATTGGTATCTCCTTGTTGTTTTAATTTGCATTTCCATAATGACATGTGATGATGAGCATCTTTTTATATGTTTATTTGCCGTATGTATATCTTCTTTGGTGAGGTGTCTCTTAAGGTCTTTGGCTTGTGTTTCAATTGGATTGTTTGTTTTCTTATTGTAGAGTTTTAAGAGTTCTTTTAATATTTTGGGTAACAGTCCTTTATCAAATATGTGTTTTGTGAAGATTTTCTCCCAGTCTGTGGCCTGTCTTTTTATTCTCTTAATATTTTCCTTTCCAGAGCATAATTTTTAAATTTTAATGGAGTTCAACTTAATGACATTCTTCTTGTATGGATTGTGCTTTTGGTTTTGTATCAAAAAAGTCATCATCACCAAACCCAAGGCCACCTAGATTTTCTCTGCTATTTTCTAGGAGTTTCATAGCTTTGCATTTTACAGTTAGGTCTATGATCCATTTTGAGTTATTTTTTTTGAAAGGTGTATAATCTGTGTCTAGATTCATTTTTTTGCATGTGGATGTCCAATTGTTCCAGCACTATTTGTTGAAAAGACTGTCCTTTTGCCATTGAATAGCCTTTGCTCCATTATCAAAGATCAGTTGACTATATTTGTGTAAGTATTTCTATGCTGTCTATTTCATTCCATTGATCTGTTTGTCTATTCTTTTGCCAATAGCACTCTGTTTCAGTTACTATAGCTTAATGGAAGTCTTTAAGTTGGATAGTGTCAGTCTTCTGACATCAATACCATGTTGATTATTCTGGGTCTCTTGCCTTCACACAGAAAGCTTTAGAAGGAGTTTGTCAATATCCTCAATAATTTGCTGACATTTGGATTAGGATTGCTGAATTTATAGATCAAGTTGGGAAGAACTGAGATCTTGACAATATTGAGTTTTCTTATCCATGAACATGGAATAACTCCCCATTTATTTAGGTCTTCTTTGGTTTCTCTTATAAGTTTTGTAATTTTTCTCATATAGCTCTTGTGCATACTCTGTTAGATTTATACCTAAGTATTTTTTTTTTTTTTTTTGCGATACGCGGGCCTCTCACTGTTGTGGCCTCTCCCGTTGTGGAGCACAGGCTCCGGACGCCCAGGCTCAGCGGCCATGGCTCACGGGCCCAGCCGCTCCGTGGCATGTGGGATCTTCCCGGACCGTGGCACAAACCCGTGTTCCCTGCATCGGCAGGCGGACTCTCAACCACTGCTCCACCAAGGAAGCCCCTATACCTAAGTATTTTGTTTGTGTGTTAATATAAACAGTATTGTATATTTAATTTTAAATTCCATTGTTTATCATTGGTATATAAGAAAGCAATTGACATTTGTTTATTAACTGTAACCTGCAACCTTGTGATAATGGGAAAAGAGGCGGGTAATTTTCGAAAGGTAAGAGAGACTCAACACTTCACTGCTGGCTTTGGAGATGATGGAAGGGAGGCCAGAGCCAAGGAGTGTGGGGTAGCCTCTAGGGCCTGGGAACACTCCTCAGCTGACAGCTAGCAAGGAAAAGGGGACTTCAGTTTTACCATCACAATGAAATGAATTCTGCCAACTACCTAGGTGAGCAAGGAAATTATTTTTCCCCTAGCCTTTGCAAAGGAGTGCAGCCCTGCCGACTCCTTGATTTTAGCTTGATGAGACTTGTAACAGATTTACCTACAGAACTGTGAGGTAAATTTGTGTTGTTTAAGCCACAGAGTTTATGATGACATGTTATGGCAGCATTAGGAAACTAATATAATCTAAGAGTCAGTGCTTTCATAGTTACAAGCAAGAGAAGATAATTTCAACTGATTTTACATAAATATAGCTGAATAAAATGGTATATGCCAACTCATAGATTCGATAGGAAGGCTCTCAAACCAATCTTAAAGCAAACATCCAAGATCAAAGCCCAAACCAGACCAAAGATCTAGTTCAGCAATAAATCTGCTACTTATGTGAACCATCAATAAATCACTATTGTCTCTTCCTACTCATACAACTTTTGCACCAGGAACTTTGTTTTACAGCCATTGGTAAAGTGCTGCCACTGACATTGTAATTGCCACCATCAAACATCCAAAACTTCTGCCATCACACATAGCAGCAAAAATGGAAGTTCCAAACAGAATGGTTTTTGAAACAGCTTCTGAACTGAAGTCTTATTGATTTACACCTATTGGAAGACCTTAGGTTATATGCTTGTACCCTGGTTGCAGGGCCTGCCTAGAATTTGGGTTTCTACTCCTACATTGGGAAGGGAGTCCTTATATTAGCATATCATTAAATCTATGTATGATTTCAAATATACCTTAACTAATGTTGATAGAAGTAGAATGTACCAAACTAATGTATTTAGGATAGTATGTCTGGGACAGAAAGATATGTGAAAATACAAATAAGATTTGTGAATATGCAGATAAAAAAAAAAGCCGGTGAATTTATATAATAGGGTACAATAGGATGGGAGCCAAGATTCATCTGGGTAGGTGGTGATCTCTGTTGCTTTGATTATAGTCCTTGATCTCCTAGTAATGATGTTATAATAAAAGCAAGTTAACTAAAGTGACCAGAAGCCATTCAAGGCAAAATCTTATAAATTTTATCAATATTTTGAAGCAGACATTAAGGAGTATGTCAGAGGTGTCTCAAATATAGCATAAAGAGGGAACTCATATAGGAGATAACATGTATGGAAATATAGTCAATTCTAATTATTTGCTATAGTTAGTTCTATAAAGTTGTCACATACACTGGACCATGGCTCCTAGGGGAACTAACAGGGTTAGACTCTTGCAAGCCTCTGATCACAGCATTTTCATCAACTGATGAAAACATACTTGTTTTATGTCTGTTTTTGAAGACACCTTATTTAATATATATTGTTGATTCATTAGCACTGAACCCATGGCCAACAGAACTATTATTCGTATCTGAAAGAAGCTTATGTAACACATATTTTCTTCACAAGGCACATCACAGCCTTCCTGCACTTAGGAACACTAGGCAACACTTAAGCGCTATGCTTTGGGGCCATTTTAAACAGCAAAAGCACCCAAAAAAAGGACAAGAATGCAAAAGGCAAGGCACTAAAAAGACTGAGAAGGACACTCATTTATAGTATAAGAGCTGGAACAGAAGGCAGAGTGTTGCCTTGCTTGACCTTAGCTGGGAATATAAAAAGTTGGGTCGTTCAAATGTTTTGCCACTCTGCATGTCTAGAAATGACTGTGAAAGCACCATGAATATTGATTTGGGGGTTAAAATTAAATTTGGGTGAGTAGTCACATTTGCTAATATGGAATCTATGAATAATTAATATCAACTACATATGGAATATACAGAGCCCATATGCTTGGCATTTCTCCCACTGACATTGACTCTACTATGTAAATAAACTAAGTTCCCATAATCCCTGTTGTTTTACCTTTTGTTCTTGTTAATACCATGTCTGATAAGAAGCCCTAAATGTAACCTGGCAGGGAACTCAGTGTTATATATAACAAAAAAATGGAAATAACCTAAATATCCAACAAGAGGGGCTTGGGGCAATAATTTATTCTTAATATTGATATCCTTTCAAGTCATTAAATATAATGATGTACATTTGTTAAGTTTTATTGATGTGGAAATCCTTTTATGTATTTCAAATGATAATCTAATCCAGAATAAAGTGTGATTCATTTTAATAGCGTGTTAATTTACATGAAATATATTTTTCTATGAATAGGACTGGAAGATTTTCACCAAATTTTCTGTCGTTGTCATTTCTAGGTGGTAAATTTTGAAGTGTTTTACTTTCAATTTCTATTTGGTTATCTAGATTTTCTACTCTTATACAATGACCACATTTTATTTATGCATTTAAAAATACATGTGAATAAGAAAAAATTTAAGGGATCGGGATTACTTCAATGAATTATCTGTCATTACTCAGCATTGTCCACATACACCATTATTTGCTTTCCTCTCCTTCACAATTTTTATTTTCTTGTCATTTTCGGTACTCATTCCTATTCCTTCTAATTACATTGAAGTGCTGTCAGTCAAAAATATGAAGGAGTGGGGCTTCTCTGGTGGCGCAGTGGTTGAGAGTCTGCCTGCCCATGCAGGGAACATGGGTTCGTGCCCCGGTCCGGGGAGATCCCACATGCCGCGGAGCGGCTGGACCCGTGAGACATGGCCACTGAGCCTGCACGTCCGGAGCCTGTGCTCCGCAATGGGAGAGGCCACAACAGTGAGAGGCCCGTGTACCGCAAAAAAAAAAAAAAAAAAAAAAAAATGAAGGAGTTGCACTGAATTCACACTGGATTTTATATGGCCACTGATAAAAACTAAAATTCAAAGGCTTTTTTCATAGACCAAGTACAGAACTAAGGACATTATACAAATGATCTTATTTGAGCTTTAAAATAATCCTGTGAAATTAGTAGATATTATTCTCATTTTTCATAGATGTGAAATCTGGTTGACTTAATTTGTCCAAGAATACACTGCTAGTGAGGGGTAGAAGTAAGGTTTGTAGTTAGGGAGTCTAATTTCACAGCCCATGCACAAACCACCATGCCGTTTGGCTGCCTCTGGTAAGACTTTCTGTTCTCTACTTCACCATTATAGTTGGAAACACCCTATAGATTTAAATAATATATTTTTTAAATAGACATGTTTTTCCATCCTGGGAAAAACTATTTCAAGAGGGGGATTAAGATTTGGGGTGGGAGGATGAATTAAACAGGAAGGGCAGGGAGTGAAATTCCTTTGGAAATCTTGAAACAATCTAGCATTTCTACTTGTTCAAATCTGCTTTCTGTCGACCAAGTCAGAGAAAAACATCAATGGATATTTTATATTTTCTGCTCATAAACTCACTTGATTAATGATGTTAGCTGAGGAGCATCAATTACCAAAAGCACATTTTGCTCTAGGAAATCCCAAGATCCAGTCACAAGGGATATTTAGGGGAGAACACAAGAGATTTATGCTGTTTATGTAAAGTGCTATATGTCCTGGATGATAGTTTGTTTATCTTGTACTTCAGAACAGGGATTCCAAAAATATACAGGCTGTGAAAGGCATCATTAAGAGAAAGAGGCCCAAAATGTGATAAATGCCAGGCTGCTTCAAGAACAAACTATTATCAAATAAACTGCTTTCTTTAAAAATATATGAAGGCAGACTATCTACTCCCAACCACCTATCATTGGCTGAAAAAAAAAAAGGACATCTACAGTGGTATATGTGCCTGCTAACTTTGGAGCATATAATTTGCAAATTACACGTTTAATCTTCCAGTGAATTCTTAGTGAATCAAGAGGGAGGAAAAATGCTGTCCACTAGCCCCTTGAATGAGGATTTATTCTGTGATGCTGAGAACACATTGAATTGTGTGGAAAAAAGTCAGTAGCTACCAAAACCAAAACCAAACCAAACAAAAGCAAAGCTATAACGCATGATATATTAGTAGTACAAATTATTGTTGCCATCATTTATTTAATGCCACCATATGCAAGGAATGTGCAATAGCACAATATCATTAATTCCCAAACATCTCTAGCAGGTAGCTGGTTTTATTGCACATTGACATTTTAGGAAACAGGATCTGGGTGGCTGAGTGACATGCTTAATAAAACTCCATTAAATTTTAAAAATGTATATTTTACTTATGATATATTGCTATGCAAGGCTCCCTAACCTCTACTCCAGGCTTTGAGCGTAACATGGCTGAAATTCAGTCACACCAAAATCCCTACAACAAATCTCCTATATAAAAACCTAAGCTTTTGGAAGTTCAGTTTGCCTTATACTTCATCTGCTGTATGCTAAAAGGAACAGAAATTAATAATGATGTAGAGGAGGAGGCAGCAGTAGAAATGTTAGAGACTAGGACCAAGGCGAAGAAGAAAATTTTAAAAGAAGGTACAATTTTTAAACCAGCAGAAGAAAATCCAAACCAGTGGGAAACAGGAAAGGAGAAATAAAGGTAGAAAAAATAAAATGCCTTAAATGTAAGATACAAATAAGATGGCAGAAGTTATTCCCAGTACAACCAGATATTTAAAGTATATTTAAATAGCATAAATTTAAAAATTAAAGAGACTCTCAGATGGGATCAAAAAATAAAATAAAAATCTAGTTATATGTGGTCCACAATGGAGACAGAGAGACTGCAAATTAAAATATGGGGGAATATACACCAGGCAACTAAAAAGAAAAAGCTAAGGTATGAATTTTAATATATATCATTTTGTGTCCAGACAGGAAAATAGAAGCCTCTCCAGGTATCCAAAGGGAGAAAATTTAATACTGGGAATTCCTGAGAAAATGTTGGGAGGGTTAGAGGAGTAGAAGTGAAAAGGTGAGACACATCAACTTAGATATGTCTAAGTTGATTGTGTCCTCCTACAAAAAGTCATATATATATACATATATATATATGTATACATATATATATATATATATATATATATATATGGTAGATGCTTCAGTAATTTCCAAGGTAGGACCCAATATTTATTTATTTGTCTGTTCGTTTGTTTGGCTTGTCCTTTTTTGCGCTTATGTATGCAGTGTAAATTTAAACCCCAAAACGGCATAAGAGCAGGATGGGACAAAAATGTTCATGGGAAATATTTTATCTATAGTCCTATACCTGGACCAAGACATACAGAGTTTCTTGTCAATATACTTTGCTGTTGGGCCAATTTATTTTCAACCTGCCTTTTCAGTGACTTTTTAAAAAATTATCATTATTTATATTTTAGATAGGAAAGAATTTGGCAGAAAAAATAATGAGAAAGTGACAAGTGAAAATTGCAAATGAGTGAGAAGCTAATTGATGTACTAAGGAACCAAAACAGCCATAAAGTACTGGGATCAAGAGCCAGGATGCAGAAGTAAGTTTTGATGTTCTGAAAGTACACACAACTCTGAATGAAGCAAAGAAAGGGGAATAATGAAGATAGAACAGTTGTTCTGGATTGACAACAGACTGTGAAAGTTCATGGGAGTCTGGGTGCTTCTCACTCTTCTTTTTTTGGCTGAAGAACAACTTTTATTTATTAAGAATTAATAATGATATAATATATAATGAAAATAATAATCAAGAACTAGTAATGTAACAAGTGGGTGCTTCTCACTCTTAAAAGAAGGAAAATAATCTTCCATAGAAGGGAAATAGTATGGCTTTGGGCAGTAGTTCTCCATCTTGATTGTACATTGGAATCACTTGGAGAGTTTTAGAAACCACCAATGACTGCTTCCCATTCTCAGATTTACAAATTTAATAGATCTGTATTGTATCCAAGTATCGAGATTTTTTAAAAGCCTTCCAGGTGACTCTAAGTTGGAGCCAAGGTTGAGAAGCACTGACAAAAGGTTTGAAAATAGATTTATACATAGTTAGGAGGCCACTTATGGTAGATATAAGGACTGACTGCTGAACACAGTGAAGGTCTAACTGAGAATGGATGTATGTCAATTTGCAGCACTCCTAACCACCATAGTGGTTTAACATTGTAAGCAATGTTGGCACGTATAGTCACAAAAATAAAGAAATAAAACTGTGAGGTTAATATATTTCTTGGAAACTGAAAATAAATCCCAGTCTTCTGCTTCAAATACTCTTATGTCCGAGGTGAAAGTGGCTGCCTGAATTGTCCAATAATTTGTCTTTGATAATATAGAGCTAGCTATTTTTCCTAGCCCATGTCTCTCACAACAAAGTCTTCATGTTAACTAAAATATTTAGCTATGCACTAGACACTTCAAAATAAAGTTAATATATGCGACCAAATTGAACTTAATGCCAGCAGTCTAGATCTGAGGAACAGCTTATCGCACATTTGACAGCTTTGGTTTCCTAATGAAATACTATTTTCCTTCTATTTGAAGACAAAAATAAGATTTTAATTACTAAGCTATTGACCTGATGGCATTTTTGTGTGTGTGTTTTCTTTTCCCATCAAAAACAGAAGCAAACACTTTGATGTGTTACACAATACATGTGCTAGAAACTGCTGTATCTTTAATCACTGCTCTCATAGAACCATTAATTGCATGGTTATGGGCTGCATTACACAACTGAATCCTGCATGTTTCCTAAATAGCAGTGTTTCTCAAATTTAAATATTTAGCAAAAGAAAAAAATCATAAATTCTTCAGTAACTTTATTTTATTATAAAATTTTAAATTTATATCTAAATGTAAAAATATAAACATAAAATCAGGTATAAATACCTTAGGATAATCACCTTTTATAATTTAAAACCAAAATATTTTGATGAATGAAATACAATCAAGCCAAATAATAAACTCTCAAATTAATAACGTTAAATGAAATTAACATTATGGGTGATATTTTACTGACAACAAATGCCATTTTCTTTTAACAAGTTTTTAGAGCTATATTCAAAAATACTTTAAACAAGAATAAAGTCTTCACAGGTGGCTGCCAATCACCTGTGTAACGTTTATGTGAATGTTTATATTCTTATGGATATAGGTAAGAAGGATGGTGAACTGAAGCAATGCTTTGTGAAAAAATAATAAACAAAAATTAGCTTTTATAGTGACACAGATTTTTAAGGATTTCTCTCAAGAGTACAGACATGCTCCAATTACAAAGTATTAATATATTTCACTGGAGGTTAAATAAGCCAACATGTCTCACAATTCACATGCCTTTTATAGACATTTTAGTAGACATGAAACCAAACCATCTCATAAACTATCAGTCCATGGGAAAGGGAAAATGTTTTTTGTCATGAATGATCTTGCAGGTTGTGTTGGTTATAAACTATTACCTCTCTGCTCCAAATTCATCCTTTTGGTCCTCTCTATAAAAATGAATCTAGGTCCTTAAATATTTTTTTCTCTGACAACTGCACCATGTGAAGTTTTGTCAAGATGGGCACTGGAGAGACACAGTAGAGAGGGCAGGAGGAAAGGGTTTTGCTCCCTGGTGAGCCTGCTCAGCAGCAGTTCCTCTGGCAGGGCATGGGGCACAGGTGGCTGCCCCAGTGTACAGTCCTGCAGCAAATGCAGTCTCCCCAGTGCCCAGCTCTTTCAGGCAGAGAGGCTAGTAGAAGCAGCAGCTTCCCCAGCACCAGTGTTGGCTGGTTTTACGTGGAGTGCCTCTGCTAAGACACCTCCTCAGCAAGTTCCAGGGGGAGATTTCTGTTTACTCCCATCAGCGAGGCACCACAGTGACTTTTCTGCCACGTAGTGAACCACAGCCAGGTTCTCGGCAACAAAGTCTGAACCTCAGTCCCAAGGGGCCTCTTCTCTGGGTATTTCATCTCAGCCTTTGGGCTAGTGGTTATTATTTTATTTTAATTTTTGAATTTTATTTATTTTTTTATACAGCAGGTTCTTATTAGTCATCAATTTTATACACATCAGTGTATACTAATATGTTACTGATAACAAATACCATTTTCAACAAAAAATTAATGCTTTCAAGAGAAGAGTCAACCACCTCCCCTTTGCATTTCTTATTAACTTTTTTTAATATAAATTTATTTATTTATTTATTTATTTATGGCTGTGTTGGGTCTTCGTTGCTGTGCCCGGACTTTCTTTAGTTGCGTTGAGTGAGGGCTACTCTTCCTTGTGGTGTGCGGGTTTCTCATTGCCGTGGCTTTTCTTGTTGCAGAGCCCAGCCTCTAGGCACG
Source organism: Pseudorca crassidens (assembly GCF_039906515.1). NCBI lineage: Eukaryota > Metazoa > Chordata > Mammalia > Artiodactyla > Delphinidae > Pseudorca > Pseudorca crassidens. The sequence goes on from NC_090297.1 coordinate 93,040,757, forward strand.
TGGGCTTGCATCAGTAGTTGTGGCACGTGGGCTTAGTTGCTCCGCGACATGTGGGATCTTCCTGGACCAGGGCTCGAACCCACGTCCCTTGCATTGGGAGGTGGATTCTTAACCACTGCACCACCAGGGAAGCCCCTTGTTTTGTTTTTTAATAAATTTATTTGTTCATTTTTTGCATAACTTTTAAAGCTTCATTACTACCACCAAATGTCTAGAACCACTGCAAAATCCTTTGTGTAGTGCATCATTTACACATAAAATCAGCTGTGTTCTTTTCTCATGAGCCCACAATAACCAAACAACAATAGACCTTGGAACAAATGCAATAGTAAACAAGATTAGATGGGCCTTAAAAGCATATTATAGTTCTCAGTTGACATTCAGATATTAAAAGATATACAAATATGAATTTTTGTTAGGTTTAATTGAAAAATATTTTTATGTAGAGCTCATAGAATTCTGAGATACATTCCTTGATACTGTTTTAGAAATAATGATATATATAATTTGCCACAAAGGAGTACTAAACTGAGTTATTGCTCTACAAATCATGAAGCTCAAAGACATAGTATTTTTTGTGCACAGATTACCTACGTAAACCTTAAACAGTTGGCTATTTCTATATCTCTGTTTCTTCTAATACAAAATAAAGATAATATTGTTATCAATCCTGGCTTCCTGCTGTTAAAGGTGAACAGATGTGTCATAAACATGGCATTGTATTCTAACATAATTTTTTATTACAAGAATAGATTTGAGTTTTGATCTCATGAAGACCTTCCCCATTGTTAACTTTAGAAAAGTTGAAAAATATATTTCTAAATATAATAGGTGTCAAAATTCACACAATTTTTAGACAAAAAAAGGTGTAGAAGAGCATCCCAGAATGAAAAGATAATTACATAGTAGCTAAAAGAAACATTAGATTCAGTAACTAAAAATAAATTTAATAAAAGATCATTATTAATTGTTTTATTCTTAATTTGGCTGACAATTTAATGTTAAAATCTCTAACTGTTAGATATTAGTTACTTATTTCTACTCTATTTTTACTTTATACACATATTGCAGATCTCATTACTTAGCAGGAAAACCATTCACCTGTTTCAATCAAAAATAGCTTATGCATCCAAAATTAAATATGCATTTTAAACACAGTTTAAAAGACATAAAATGTTTCAAACCTGAAAGAAATCATGTAACTACTTTATTCTAGGCATAAGTGGGTTTCCACCATTGTTTGACAATGGCTACTACCCAGACTCCACTATAAGTACCTGCCTTCCTGAGTAAGTAATAATCTATGTAATATCATACAGGTACATCTTTTTTTCATAAAATGTCTTGAAAATTCACTCTCCATCTGTTTCATATTATCTTTCTTTTTTTTTTTTTTGGTCACTCTGCTATTTTTGCTTCAAGTACCTTGAGTTTTCAAGAATTCTTATCTCCCATATCAACACCTATGTTACTTGATATATTTAGATTTAGTCTCAAAATAATCCACTTGGATTCTACTACCTTCTCATCTTTATTGTTTAGCACATTTTCAAGACATGATATTAAAATTATCCTTTCATTTTATGTACCACAAGCATAGATGAGCTCCTCTCAAACCCATTTCCATGAATTGTTGCCAATTGCCTATCCTTGGTCAGACAGGGAGGAAAGATCGAAGATCAGTTACACACAAAATAACTGAAAGGTACAAATAAAGGATTTATTTCTTTTTTTAAATTAATTAATTTCATTTTTGGCTGTATTGGGCCTTGGTTGCTGCACGTGGGCTTTCTCTAGTTGTGGCTCACGGGCTTAGTTGCTCTGTGGCATGTGGGGTCTTCATGGACCAGGGATCGCCTCCTGCATTGGCAGGCAGATTCTTAACCACTGCACCACCAGGGAAGTCCAAGGATACATTTCTTATGTTACTCCTCTAAAAAGAGAAATTCTCGGAGATTCGTGAGAGTGTCAGTAGTTGGTAGACCAAAGAGTTTTAAGAGCATAGCTATCGAGTTAGATAATTCTGGGTTTGAACTCATAATGCCACTTACTAGCTGTACTTCATTGAAAAACTTATTGAATTTTTCACAGCTTCATTTTCTTATATGTAATATAGAATTATAATAGTGCTAAATCCCTGAGTTAATGTAAGAATTAAATGAGATAGCATATGAAAACACTGAGCAGAATGAAAAACATATAGTAAGCACTCAAAAATATTTAACCATCATTTTTATGATTTCCTGTACCAGCATGTCAAAAAAAATTCGTATGAAGATATCGATGTACACACACCCCTTTCTCTTTTTCTGTGCTTTCCTCTCTCTTTCTCTGTCATTAATCCAACCAAACAAATATTATAAACATTTACCTACCCAAAGAGGGGACTTAGACAGACCAAAAAGAAAAACTGCATTGCCAAAAAGCTGCAAAGATTGGAATAGAAAATAGATAATACATTTTCATCTCTGATATTTAGAGAGCTTAGAAACTGTCACTCTGTCCTTAATATAAGCAAAAGCTGGACAAATTGAAAAATCAATGACTTTATTGAATCCATCATAGAATTGAGGTTGCAGAGCAAACTGACACCCCCAAATCTGAATGGACAGAGTGATTCACTCCTGAGATCTGCTCACCTGGAGCAGAAGCTGCTGGATATGATAAGTGATAAAACAACTTACTTCACTAGTAAGTGTGATGAATTCCTGGAGGCTGAGTGTGGACTAGACTAGCATAAGAGTTTGAAGCACCTCGGGCCACAATCATAGGTGGATCTACATAATTTCTCAGTCTTTCCCTCCAGGAACCCCACCAGTTTCTCACAGTGAAGATCTGGGAGAAAAGCCCAAATAGCTCTGGCAAAGACAGAAGGAGAGAAGCCATTGTGAAACCCTCCCAGATCCTTCTAAAAAAAAAAAAAAGTCTACTCTGCCAAAGAAATGACTTTGAGAGAGCATAATATAGAAACCTTATCTGATCTAGGAACTTGGGAGAAGCATTTCCACCTGACTCACCCTCTCTAGCTTACCTTTCTCAACTAAAGGAAAAACCGAACAACAAAAAGAACATAGACATGAGGGGAAAGAATTCCAAGGAAATATACTGGAACTGTTGTAGCCTAAGAAAAGAGGAAGGGGCAGGGAAGGGAAAAAAAGCTATGTACCTGGAGGAGGGACAGAAATACTGGTGAGAGTCACAGCCCAAGATATAGGCCCACTAACAGATTGAGACTTAATCAGAAGATTATAGAACACTTCCCTCGCTGAAACCCTACCACTATGGCACAAAGCCTCCAGCAGACTTCAGTTAAAGGAACTGCAAGACACAGAGCTCATCAGAGTAGCCTCATAAGCAGAAGTCCCAAAGATAAAAAGAAGAGACAAAAACAAGGACACAAGAGGGATTTTAAGTTGAACTTCTAGTAAGGTTAATACAAATCCTTAACTAAAGGACTATTAACTTTAATACCCATACATATACGGCTTTCAACAAAAATTTACAAGACATACAAAAAGGCAAGAAAAACAGTTTGAAGACACAAAGCTGTCATCAGAACCAGACTCAGATATGACACAATTTTGGAACTATCAGACAACCGAGATTTTAAAATAACTAATTAATAGATAGAGGCTCTAATAGAAAACTTGGGCAGCATGAAAAACCAAATGGCAAATGGCAGCAGAAAGATGGAAACTGAAAAAAAAAAAAAAGTAAACGGAAAGGTAGAAATGAAAAACAGAGTAACAGAAATGAAGAATGTTTTCAATGGACTCATCAGTTGACTCAACACAGCAAAAGAAAGAAACAATGAACTTGAAGATAGTTCAAAAGAAACTTTCCAAACTAAAAGGCAAAGGAAAAATAAGAATAAAATAACAAAAACAGAACATCCAAGAACTGTGGGCAATATCAAAAAATGTATAAGAAATGAAACTGGAATAACCGAAGGAACTAAAAACAAAATGAGATAGAAATAGTTGAAGAAATAATGGCTGATAACTTTCCAAAATTAATGACAGACAACAACCACAGACTGAGAAAGTTTAAAGAACAATGAATAAGAAAAATACAAAGCAAACCACACCTAGAAATACATACTTAAACTTCAAAGAACCAGAGACACACAAAAAAAATCTTGAAGGAAGCTAGATTGTAGAAAAACATCTTACCCATATAGGAACAAAGATAAGAAATCATATAAGTAAGAAAAAAGCTAAGTGACATATTTAGTGTTGCAAGAGAACAACTTGGAAACCTAGAATTCTTTTTCAAAAGGTAAGGACAAATAGACTCTCAACCAAACAAAACCTGAGGGAACCATTGCTAGCTGACTTTCACAGTAAGAAATATTAAAATATTAAATCTTTAGGCAGAAGGGGGTGATATAGGTCAGGACATAGAATCTTACTTGAAGAACATAAGAGAAAGAATAAATGAAGGTAAAATAAAATATTTAATCTTTCTTATTCTTAAATGATCTAAAATATAACTGTTTAAAGTAATAACATTAACAATGTCTTTAGTGATTTTAGTATACGGATAAGTGAATTGAATGTTAGCAATGTCACAACAAATGGGAGAAAGGAATTGGAAATACTATGCTTTAAGGTCCTTTACTACACATGAAGCGGAATAGTGTTATTTGAAGGTATACACAGATTATTTTAAAATATATAATGTAAACTTTAAGGCAATCACTAAACTAAAAAATAAAGAATGATAATTGGTATGCTAAAGGAGGAGATAATATAGAATTGCATAAACTGCTCAATCGAAACCTAAGAAATCAGAAAAAGAGGAGATAAAGAAACAAAGAGCAAATGTAGTGAATAGAAAACAGTTACTAGGACTTTTCTGGTGGTCCAGTGGTTAAGACTTCACCTTCCAATGCAGGGGGTGCAGGTTCTATCCTTGGTTGGGGAGCTAAGATCCCACATGCCTCACAGCCAAAAAAACAAAATATAAAACAGAAACAATATTGTAACAAATTCAATAAAGACTTTAAAAATGGTCCACATCAAAAACAATCTTAAAAAAAAAAACTTACTAAAATGGTAGAGCTGAATCCAATAATATCAATAATAACTTTAAATGTGAATGGTGTAAATATTTAATAGACTATTGGATTGAATTTTTTTAAAAAATGTGTTGTCTGCAAGAAAGACACTTTAATATAAATTATTTATAAATATTTTTAATTTTAAATATAACTTTTTAATTTAAAAGTAAAGATGTGAAGAAAGATATAATATGAAAACACCAATCAAAACAGTACTGGAATAGCTATATTAATTTGAATAAGACTTCAAAACCAGATAGATTATCAGAGGTTAAAAGAAGATTAAAAGAGAGGTGTAAAAAGACAAAGGGGTTATTTCTTCAAGAAGGCATAACAGGGCTTCCCTGGTGGCACAGTGGTTGAGAGTCCGCCTGCTGATGCAGGGGACACGGGTTCATGCCCCGGTCTGGGGAAGATCCCACATGCCGCGGAGTGACTGGGCCCGTGAGCCATGGCCGCTGAGCCTGCGCGTCCGGAGCCTGTGCTCTGCAATGGGAGAGGCCACAACAGTGAGAGGCCACAACAGTGAGAGGCCCACGTACCATAAAAAAAAAAAAAAAAAAAGAAGGCATAACAATCCTAAATGGGTAAGTACCTAACAACAGAACACCAAAATACATGAAGCAAAAACTGATAGAACTGAAATGGGAAATACACAAATCCACAATTATAGTTAGAGATTTCATCAGTTCTCTGTCAGTAATTGACAGTTCAAGTAGGCAGAAAATCAGTATGGAAATAAATGACCTGAATAGCACTATTAAGCAACTTGATCTAATTGATAATTATAGAATATTTCATTAACAGAAGTCTTAGCAGAATTCACATTCTTTTCAAGCACATGGAACATTTACCAATAAATAACATCTGAGCATAATACACACCTTAATAAATTTAAAGGGATAGAAACGAAGAAAAGTATATCCTCAGGTTATTGTAATCTGTCATATTAATGGGCTGAAAAAAGAAAAACATATGATCACATTGGAAGATGCAGAAAAAGCATTAAAAATTTACTATTTATTGATGATAAAAACTTATCAAATACTATGCATAGAAGGGAATTCTCTTAAACTAATAAAGGATATATACAAAAATATCTATAGCTAACAACATACTTAATAAGGAGGGACTGAATGCATTCCTACTAAGTTCAAAAATTAAGCAATATGGGAATTTCCTGATGGTCCAATGGTTAGGACTGAGTGCTCTCACTGCCATGGATTCTAGTTTGACACCTGGTGAGGAAACTAAGATCCTGCAAGCTGCAGGATGCGGCCAAAAAAAAAAATTTAAGCAAAATGTTCTCTCTCACCACTGCTATTCAACATCAGCTGGAAGTCTTATCTAATAAAATAAGACAAGAAAAAATAAGGCATATAAATTCAAAGGAAGAAGTAAACCTATCTTTATTTGCAGATGACCTGATTGTCTATGTAGAAAACCTCAAAGAGTCTAGGAAGACTAATAAGTGAGTATAATAAGGTCACAAGATACAGGTAATTATACAAAAGTCAATTGCTTTGTTTATGTTCTAGCAAATAACAATTGGAATATGAAATTTAAAAAAATTATAATTTACAATAATATCAAAGAATAAAGTTCTTAGGCATAAATCTAACATAAAATAAACTGAATCTATATGCAGGAAACTACAAACACTGATGAAAGAAATCAAAGAAGATTTAAGCAAATGGAGAGATTTTCTGTATTCATATATATTAAAGGACTCAATTTGTTAAGATGTCAAATCTTCTTGACACTATTTACAGATTCAGTACATTCCCAGTCAAAATGCCAGCACACTTTTGAAAGTAGATATCAAAAAACATCTGAAAATTTACACAAGAAAGGAAAGGATGTAGAATAGCCAACACAGTATTTAAAAAGAACAAAGTTGGAAGACTCACACTACTTAATTTCGAGACATAATACAAAGCTAGAATAATCAAGATAATGTTACCGGTGAATGACTAGACATATAGATTAATGGAACAGAATAAAGAGGCCAGAAATAGTTCCACACAAATACAGTCAACTGATTGTTGACAAAGGCTCAGCTGAGAAAGGGGAATCTTTTATTGAAAAGATGCTGGAACAATTGGACATCTACTTGCAAAAAATTCAACCTAGATATTATACCTTTCAAAATAATTAAATCAAAATGGATTATAGACCTAAAATAGTCTGGAAGAAAACACAGGAGAAAATTTGAGTGACCTGGGGTATTGGAATCAGTTTTTAGATAAAACACTAAATGTACATACAATTTATGAAAGAGAAAATCGAGAAGTTAGACTTTATTCCAAGCTTTGCTCTGTGAAAGACACTTGGAGAAATATTTGCAAACCATGTATTTGATAAAAGACTTTTATCCAGAATATACAAAGATCTCGCAAAACTTAATAAGAAAACTTAATAAGGAAACTTCAATTTTAAAAAATGAACAAAAGGTATCAACAAATATTTCACCATAGAATATAAAGAGAAAAAAAAAAAAACAAAAAAGCCCCAAACAACCAAAAAACAAAAAATCCAAGCTCGTATATCCAGAGACTGTTGATTACTAGAGGTGAGGGTGTATGGTGTGGGCGAATTGAGTGAGGAAGATCAAAAGGTACAAACTTCCAGTTATAATATAATTTAGTCGTGAGGATGTAATGTGCAGCATGGTGACCATAGTTAATAATAAGTTATTGCATATTTGAAAGTTGCTAAGAGAGTAGATCTTAAAAGTCCTTATTACAAGAAAAAAAATAATTTTGTAACTACGTAAGGTGAACTCTGTGAACTACTTCAGTAACTTTACTCTGAATCTAAAATTATTCTAAAATTAAAGTTTATATTTTCAAACAAAGCAATAAATAAACAATGCCACATCTGAAAAAAACTCTCTAGTTTATGTTTGTCCCAAAAGTACAGAGACACAAATAATGCACAGCCTCTGATCCCAAATTCCCTTTAGGAAATTACCTTATAATTAGTCATCATAATTATAAAGGCATCATTTTGTGATTTCTCCATTGAGATCTTTACTGGAATATAGCCTGGGGAACAAATAAACACTCTTTTATTCAATAATAAATATGAGAGTTTCTGGGATTTTTCTCTCTTCAGACTAGAGGCATCATTACCACTCCAAATTGATAATCGTTTCCCATTTTTTTTCTTTCATTTTTTCCCCAAGAATTAATTCATGGTGCAACTAGTGTTACATTCTCTTCTTTAGGCACACTGTGGAACCCTTTCTATAGTAGTATATAAAGTATGTATTTCAGTGCTCAGTAATTTTTTTCAAGTATAACTTCTAATAAATGGAAAGCAGAATGAATTTTATTAACCATCAAATATGTGTTTTTCTCCTAAGAAATGTGGAGTAGGGAGCCAATTTGGAAGTCACATGTAAATCTTATAAATGCATTGGTAGAGAACCAGTGAGCAATGCTATCAAACCCAATATTCTTACAATATGATGATCCGTAAGTAGATGGGTATTCAGAGTGTCTGGAATGATACTGAATATTATCGTCACTGTTCTTAATACCGTTTTCAGAGCTATCCACATATAAAGTCATTTGAAAACATTATCAATTTAAAAAATATTTTGCATTTAATATTACAAAGACATTACTTTGACACACAATTGACACACAATTGTTTTTAGAATTTCAACGTTAACTGAACTCTAGTATTAGTGAAATACAAAAAAAAATTTTACTATTTGTATTAGTAAAATACAAAACCAAATTTTAGTATAATCAAATGTCCTGATTAATTACCTGAGATTGATAAAAAGCCCTAGATTAGCTTGATTAAGTATAAATATTAATGATGAATAGAACAATAAAACTAAAGACTGATGTGTCCTGATACTGTAAATGGATACTAGGCATGTGAAAAACAGCTGAATACCATATTTCTTTCAATAGTCACAGGGAGAAAAGATTTTTTTTCAAGTACAGTTGAAATGCAGAAAAAGTTTGAACATGAATAATTATCCATGGGGATTTTTCTTAAGGGATACCAGAATGTTATTATGTTAAGATACACTAGTTTTTAAAAAAATAATTTTAATTAATATTCTAATAAAGTTTATGCTACAAACATATTTTTATTGAAATATATTTGACATATAATTTTGTTAGTTTCAGCTGTATACATAATTATTTGACATTTGTGTACATTATGAAATGATCACCACAATAAGTCTAATAACCACCTCATTTGTCCTCATACAAAGTTATTGCAATATTATTGATCATATTCTTTGTGCTGTATATTACATCCCTGTGACTTATTTATTATATAACTGGAGGTTTGTACCTCTTAATCCCCTTCACCTATTTGCCCCCCCAACCCCCATCCCATCTGGCAAATATCCATTTGGAATATTTTTCAGCATCAGAATTTTCTGTAATTATTATACTTGTGGCTAAGCTGGGCATGTGTTAGACACTATACATGTATAGTGTGTGTGTAAGAGTGTGTGTGTGTGTGTGTGTGTGTCACAACCTAGAATTAAATTTATCTTGATCATCTTTATCTTAAATATATTTCATCTTAAATATAAAAGAAAACCATGATTTTGTGCCTCTGTTCATGCAGTCTGCAATATATAAGTGCCAAGCCTCATTTTAGGTACTTAGAAGACGTTGATGAACAGAACAATATAATAGACAATTATATTGTCTATAGACAATATAACAGACAAAAATGTCTGCCTGGGTTCTCCATGAAGTTTACATTCTTGTAGTACATTGTAAGAGTCAGGAGGCAGAGGGGAGACAGACTGCAAACAATGAGTCTAATACATTTTTACATTATAGTCTATATTTGAAAGTGATAAAGTTGTCAAAAAGTTTTTTAAGTAAGGCAGGGTAAAGGAGATTTGGAATGTAAAGGGGTGGGAGAATGGATTAAGATTTTAAACTGTTTTTTCATGTTTAGTGTCCTCAATAAGCTATTTAAGAAAAGATTTGAAGGAAACCAGAGAATTAGCAATGTGGATACCTGGGGTAGGGACGTCGCAGACAGTGGGAACAGCCAGTTTCATGGCACTAAGTCAAGACATAGTTATGTGCCCCAGGAAGAGTAGAGAGGCCTGTAGGCTATCACAGAGAGAGCAAGGTGGAATATGTTAGGATATGAGTTTGGGGTTAATGGAGGTCATACATGACTTTAGAGCGAATTAAAAGAACTTTCTACTTATTCTGATTTAACACTGAAGTGTTAAAGGAGTGTTTTGCTCCTAACACTGAAGTGTTAGGAGCAAAAGAATGACATGATCTGACTAACAATTTAAAAGGATCACTCTTGTTGATCTCTTCAGATTTAGACTATTAGTGAGCAAAGGGAGAAGCAGAAACGCGGACAAGAAGCTAAATTGCTCTCATCAAGGCAATGGTGTTTCAGAAGAGGAGCTGTACATGTGACCACCTAGAGGGGTGGGATAGGGAGGGTGGGAGGGAGGGAGACGCAAGATGGAAGAGATATGGGAACATATGTATATGTATAACTGATTCACTTTGTGATAAAGCAGAAACTGACACACCATTGTAGAGCAATTATGCTCTAATAAAGATATTAAAAAATAAAATAAAATAAAATAAAAAGAAGAGGAGCAGTACAGATGGTAAGATGTGTTCAAATTCAGGATATATCCATAAGGTAGAGCCAACAGGACTTACTGACATTTTATTAGGATATGAAAAATGAGAGAAATCAAAGATGATTAAAAAATATTTTTTCCTCCGCCACAAAAAGGATGGAGCCACTATCATATCAAATGGAAAAGCTATGGGGACTTTTAAAGTTTCTAGTCTGACTATAAGGAGTTTATAAGTTGTCATTCCATCATAATAACAAGTAAATAGTTGAACAAACTGAAAAATCAACAACTCTTCCTGGATCTATCAGAGATGTGAGGTCACAGGGCAAACTACTACCCCCCAAATTAGAGATACAAACAGACAGATAAAGAGAAGCACAACTTACCAGAGCAGAAACACACAAGCAGAAACCTCTGTGGAAACAAATATCGGGGTAGGAAAACCTAACTGATAAATTTCTGAATGCTCAGTGTGAACAAGTCTAAGAATTAAAAACTCCAGAGTGGTCTAGTTTCAGGGGGACCCACATGCTTTTGTGAATTTTAGCTCCAGGAGTTCTACCAGGTTCTCAGAGTGAATATGGGAGAGAAATCCCTTTGACTTTCTGACAAGGGGAGAGAGAAAGTAACCATTCTGAAATATAGTCATCCCTTGATATCTTGAGGGGATTGGTTCCAGGACCCCCCATAGATGCCAAAACCCATGAGTGCTTAAGTCCCTTGTATAGTATGCAGTATTTGATATAACCTATGCACATCCTCTCATATACTTTAAATCTTATCTAGATTACTTATAATACCTAATACTATGTAAATGCTATGTAAATACATGAAACACAAAGTAAATGGTGTGTAGTGGCCAAAATGTGGCAAATTTAAGTTTTGCTTCTTGGAACTTTCTGGAATTTTTTTTTTTGGGGAATATTTTTGATCCATAACTGGTTGACTCTGCAGATACAGAACTTGTGGATAAAGAGGGCTGACTGTATGTCAGAGCATTCTGTTCTTCTTAACAAGGCCTGACCTCCAGCAAAACTATTTTACCAGACCCTAATCTCCTGGGGTTTTATCAGAGCCTGATCTACTTAGGGGAAGGAAGATATCCAGTTCCAGCCCTTTCTGTCCATTCTGTCCCACCTAATTGGGGTGGGGGGAACTGAGGAAAACTGACAAAGTTCACAACCCAAAGACCCAGACTCACTAAAAGACTAAGACAAAGTCTTCAAGACTATAGAACACTACCCTCCCAATGCCATACTATTGCATTACTAAAGACCTATTAACCACAGTTTCTTTTACCCAGTACATCATATATCATGTATGACTTTTAAAAAAATATTACAAGACATTACTAAAAGACAAAGAAAAAAAACTGCACAATAACAACACAGTTTGAGGAGACAGAGCAAACATCAGAATTAGACTCAGATATGGCAGGGATGTTGGAATTATCAGACCAAGAATTTAAAACAATCATGACTAATATGCTAAGGGCTAAAAGTAAACAACCTGTAAGAACTGATTGATAATGTAAGCAGAAAAATGAACATTTAATCAAAAAGAAGTCGTAGAGGTAAAAAATACTGTAGCAGATAAGAAGAATGTCTTTGATGGGCTCATTAGTAGACTGGATATGGCTGAGGAAAAAAATCTCTCAGCTCAGAGGTATGTCAATAAAAACATCCAAAACTGAAAAGCATAGAGAAACAAGACTGAAAAAAAAAAGGATAAAATATCTTGTAGTTGTTTGTGGGACAACTATAAAAAGTGTAACATATGCATAATGGGAATACCAGAAGGAGTAGAGAGAAAGGAACAGAAGAAATATTTGAATCAGTAATGACTAAGAATTTCCCCCAAATTAATGTCATACAGCAAACCACAGATCTAAGAATTAGAGAACACCAAGCAGGATAAATGATAAAAATAAACTATAACTAAGCAAATCATATTCAAACTGCAGAAAAATCAAAGATAAATTTAAAATGTCTTGAAAGAAACCAGAGGGGGGACACAAGACACCATACCAATAAAGTAGCAAATGTAGGGGTTATATCCAACTTCTCCTCAGAAAAGCTATGGGAGGAAAGACGTAGGTGAGATCAGGAGTATAGTTTCAGACTTAATAGGTTGAAGATGTCTATTAAACTCCGAGTGGAGATGTTAAGCAGTCAAATAGCTATAGAAATCTGAAACTTAGACAAGAGGTCTGCGTTTGACATATACACTTAGGTGTCAATGCCAAGTAGACAGCATATTAAGCCATCAGAGTGGATGAGACCACCAAGGTAGTAAGTGTTGGCAAAGAAGAGAATTGAGGCTGATCCCTGAGGCAATCCACCATAAAGAGCTCACAGTAAAGATGAGCAGCCAAGGAGCCTGTGGAGTGATCTGTGAAGTTGAAGGAAAACCAAGAGACCTGTTGTTTTAAAAGCCAATAAATAGTGTGCAAGGAAGAGGGGAATAGTTGTTAACAAGTGGCAGGTAAATTAAGATAGAAACTGAGAATTGACAAGTGGATTTAGCAAGTTGAAGGTCATTACTAATCTCATGGAGAGAAGTTTTGATGAAACAATGGAAATGAAAACCTAATCAGAGTGAGATGAAAAGAGAATGAGAAGAAACACAGGAAGTATTAATAATTTGCTCAAGAAATTTTGCTGCAAAGGGGAGCAAAGTACATTGGTGGTAACTGATTGGGACGTAGAGTCAGAATTTTCTTTCTTTTTTTTTTTTTTTTTACTGTGGGATAATTATTAGCATTCCAGTGAAGAGTGAAACATTGATAAGTAGGAGACAGAGAAGAGAATTGTTGGAATGATGGTCAGAGGTGACATATGCATCAATTAATTAACACTAGCTGCTCTAACACCCATGTCCAAAAGCCACCATGGCTTAACACAATAGAATTTCATTTATTATTCACTCAACAGTCTTACAAGGGTATTCAGCAGGTTGTTTTCTATGAAAAATTTTCAAGGGATGGAGGCTCCTTCAATACTGTGCTTCATTCCATCCTTAAAGGCCTGAGATTTCTTTTTGCTCTTCCTCTAACCAGTGATTAGAAAAAGACAGCATGGAGAAGGCTTTCTTGCTTCAAATTTACTTACCCTGAGTGACACATAAAACTTCCCATTCAATTGGTGAGAACTAATAATATGGCTTTGCTTAGGTGCAAGGGAAGCTAGGAAATGCAATCACAGGATAAGTATTGATAGTTTCGTGTTATCAAAGTTCATTAGTATGGAAGAAAGCATGTACCTGTGGTGATCTGTTAGCATCTCTGTGCCGCAAGAGGGAATCTAGTGCTGAAGTGGAGGGGTTGCTTTAGATAGAGCAAAGTCATCTTCTCAGAATAAAGATAGAGAAGGTGGCATTTGGATTTTGAGAAATGGAGAGTAAGTGGACTAGAACAATATTATATGATTGCCTGATAGCATTAATGTCCCATCTAAGTTCATAGGATGAATTATAATGAGAACAATTCAAAAGGTTATATGTTTTATCCAGCCACATTCAGCTACACAGATGTAGGTCGGAGTTAATGGTGAGTTGAAATTAACTAGACTTAAGGAAGTGTGATAAAGCATAAGAGGAGCAAAAGAATAAAGAACATATGCAAATAATGATTTTAATGATTGAACATGAAATTTACACAGAAGAGAGAAGGTATTAAGAGGATGAGGGACAGTGAAAAGTTGACAAGATCAATGAATTGTAGGGTGGAGATTTGTAGTCTAGGGTGGAGATTTGTAGTCTGAGTCCTGTAAAGACAACAAAAGAAAAAAAAAGCAAAACAAGACAGGAAGCAGTGGTCAGAGAGTGAGCTGTGTAAAATTGATTTTACAGAGGGGGTACAGTTATTGGTAACAATTACATCTAGGGAGTGGGTGGCTGAGGTATGGTAAAGGACAAGATTATTGAGAACAGGTTATTTTAAGAAACGTGAGGCCAGGTGGATGAAGTGTACCTACAAGTTAATTGAAATCACCAAGAATTGGGTTATAAGTAATTGGAGAGTGACAGTGAGCTAGGAAATGATTCATTCCTAATGGTACAGGGTCTAACAGGGAAAACAAAAAATGAGTAGGTTACAGAACACATACATAGGAAAACCCATCACAGTTTGGAAATTGGGGTTCAAAAGTTAATGACTTATATGGGAGAATTATATTTTTGCAAGGTAAAGTTAAAATAAAGTTGTTTTAAATGAACTGTACTGTTTCAAAAAACACAAAGGCAAAGACATTGGAATTTATATAATATATGATTGAACCTATACTGAACTGAAAAAGTTTCAAAAGATCATAAGGAAGTCACTACCTAACTAGCTCTCCTCCCCATTTTCAACAGTAAAATATGACTGAACAAATAGAACTTAGCCATCTTTTTTAGAGGGGAAAGGGCTTAAACAGAGGTTGAAAGTCAATCATCAGTTGAACTGTGTCCAGATTGTCACAGTGGCACAGCAATTTTCTTTGCAATATTTGATATATTTCATGCTGACTATGCATAGCAAAGAATCACTCATGAAAGAGGGACATATAAATTTTATTCTTTAGAATTAAAAAAGTTTGTTTTGTTTTGATTTTTTTGACAGTGGACTCAAAAATATTTTGACTGACTTCTCCATATGTTAGATGACCAATCAGAACTATGTCATCAAATAGTTCGTAGCATACAAGTAAATTTTCCCCCCTCACTCTTGACTAAGAGTGCTATTATTTTCTACATATGTCCACCTACATATATTCTTGGAAGGAAGGGAATTAGTAACACTTTATTTTGTTTTTTAAAAATAAATCAAATTATAAGATACATGCCCCAAAATACCAAATCATAATTGAGCAGTTAGAAGAGTGAACACATCTTTGTAACCACCATCCAGGCAAAAATAACAGAATACTATAATATAGGAGAGATTATGTAGAAGCTTTCCTTGAGCTCTATCCCAGCCATCACCATCTTCCCCTAAAGATGGACAGTGGTTTGACTTCTTTCCCCAACATTTTGTTTTCGAACTTTATATGAATAGAGTTACACAGTACAAAGAAGCAGAATTCTAAGATGGCTTCCAAGAGTTATTCTCCCTGGTGTATATGATCTCTGTGTCCCCCTCCATTTGGGTGTAGGAAGGATTTGTGAATACAGAGAGCTTCCATTCCTGTGGTTAGATTATGAATTAATAACTTTGAATTATCCAAATGGGCGCTTATCATTGGTGAGCCTGACCAGATCAAGTGAGCCTTTAAGAGTGGCTGGGCCCTTCCTGAGAGAGAGAGAATTTCAGAGAGTTTCTCCTACTGGCCTGAAGAAATAACCCTCCCTGTTATGAGAAGGCCATGTGGCTAGGACCTGAGAGAATACCCTGGCCAGCAGCCAGCAAGAAAACATGGACCTCAGTCCTATAATTGCAAGGAACTGAATTCTGCCAACAACTTAAATGAGTTTGAAAGAGAACCCCAAGCTTCAGATAACATTGCAGTTCCAGTGAACACTGATTTTTACCTTGGTGAGACCATGAACGTATGACCCAGCTACTCATCCCTGAGCTCCTGACCCATGGAAATTGTGAGATAATAAATGTATGTTGCATTCAGCTGCTAAATTTGTGCTAATTTGTTATGCAGCCATAGAAAACTAATACATCATAAATATACCTTTTTTGTGTTCTGGCTTCTTTCACTTACTATTTTATTTATATGAATTACCCTTGTATGAAGCAATAGTTTATTCATTCTGAATGTTCTTTGATATTCTACTGTAGAATATCAATATACTGCAGATTCTGCATTCTACTGTTGTTTCAAGTTTTTGGTTATTACAGGTAGTGATATGATGAAAATTCTTGTACATGTTTTTTTGGTGCACATACTCTACTGAGTAGGAGCAGAATTGCAGCTGTAGGGTATGCATATGTTCAGCTCTAATAGACATTGACAAACAGTTTTCCAAAACAGTTGTATCAACTTAGAATACCAAAAGCAGAGTGAAAGTTTCAGTTACTCCATATGCTCATCAATAATTGTTATTAATCGTGTAATTTTATTTGTTTGTTTGGCTTTTTAAAGTTTAGCTCTCCTGATGGGTGTGTAGAAGGTAGCAATTGCTACCACCAACATTGTGAACCATCTTATCTTCAGTCTACTGTGTGGGTCTATGTATTGATATCCTAAGTTTCATTCAAATTATGCTGCTATCTTTAGGCCAGCTAACTAGAGGAAGCAGGGATTTGACTTATGTGATGAAGGATGGGAATATTACCCTTTTTAAGATCAGCAGGCAGCTATAATTACAATGACAATAACAAGATGGTTATTTAATCAGTTAGATTCTTTCTTTTTACCCCCAACCACTTCTCCAGAGGTACTCCTTAGCTCTGTGGTTCACCCTTAGTTCCAACTCCTCCAAAGAGTGTAAGCATAGCTGTTATGCAGAGGCATTCCAACAATTTTAGCTCATCTTAATATCAACTTGTCAGAATTCCAGTAGTAAATGAAACAAAATGTTTATTACTGTATCTTTTGAATATTGACTCCTTTTGCGACAATTGATTCCAATTGGAAAAAAGTCAAAAAATAACAAACTCTAAAAGAAAGCAATATTCTAATTCTCATTTAATTGATAATGGATGCAGCACAATGTATTCATAAAATCACGCGATTCCTTATAAGGAAGACATATCCATTAAAAAAAATACTTTTTCATGGATTGTTCTTATTTACTTCATAATAAGAAGGGCATATCTAACAAAAATCATGAGACAGAATTACAGACATCACATAATTGCCCTGATGTGCCCACTGTGGAGCACATCAATCTACATGTATGCCTTGTTTTAAGCAGATTCAATGATTAATGAATTTTATTATTTAAAAAATGACTTACACTTGGATTCCTTACACAGTAAGCTGTCCAACATTTTACAAATTATTCTATTTATACAATACTAGTTAACACAATTTTCAGGTGTACATATAGAGTATAAAGAGACATACACTTGTCATGTACATTTAGAAACAAATCAGAGAATTTTATTTCCTTGAATAATTTCAGGCTTACAAAAGAGTATAGAAATAGCATAATCAATACCAGCATACTCATCATTCAGCTTTTATAAATCTTAACATTCTGTCATATTTGATTCATAAATGTTTACCCAATATATAAATGTTGCATATATTTACATCCTCCTCCACACCCCAAGGGAGACCCTCTATCCTGAATTGGTTGTACCTCCTCCCTGTGCATTTTTTAAAATCCTGGATGCAACCTCAAAGTAATCTATGTCATTACAGTTGCCTCAGACAATAAAAAAAATTTTAGGTTAATGGGACCTATAAAGATGGAAGTGAAATCACCTCCAAAAATCCCTGAGAGTTGCTAAGTTACCTAAGTGGAAGTATGTCAGAGGGATAATCAAGAGGAAGAGCACCAGGATCTCAACCCAGCTTTACAATAAACCAACCAGTTATGAGACAGGGCACAATGCAAATAGCCAGCCTACATGTGGAGTAGCCCTCCAGAGGTATTATGCTTTGCTAGAACAATTTAGGGTTAAATAGTGAATGTCTTTAGATTATACCTTCCTTTTCTGTTTAACACAGGTCCTAAGACACCCTTTGTCTTACACCAAATCCCATTATTATTTGAGTTTAATTCCTCCTAGTTAAGCCCTTTTAGTTAGGTTACCCCTAAGTAAATTATTTAAACTCTTTGGGCCTGAGTGTTCTTATCTGTTTTCTGCGTGAGTTGAACCTGATGACTTCCTTAGTCACAATATCTGGAAAACCATATACAGAAGGTCCATCATTTCTACTACTGTATCTCCAGTGCTCAATAACACTGTATGGTGGATACTCAACAAATGTTTTTTGAATGAATATATGTATATTTTTCCAAAAAAATTACGCTTCAAGAAAATTAAAGATGCTAAATTACTTGCATTACTGATAAATAATTGCTTTGAAAGCTAATGACCCATAGGTCGAAATGGTCTTTTAAGCCCTAAACAGATCACAGAATTTATGACTAAATCTTTATATGTGCACATATGTGTATGTGTCTTCAGAAGTCTCCACTTATAAAATCAAGAGAATCAGAAATCATTTCCTATTATACCAATTTTGATAAGCTATGTGATTAAGACATTTTAGTGATATTTCTAACAAAAATCATACTAGCTGTCTTCATATACTCAAGATAAATTTCAGAGAATTTTATAATAATGGAAAATATTTTACAATGAAAATAAATGTTCTCAAATGTACTCTTTTATGAACTATGATGATGCCATAACATTCATTAGTATTAAAATTATTTTTATTTTCTTCCTAACATTTCATTAGACCCTAACACAAGTTTTTCATTCCTAGCACCTTCAGATAATAAACCTCTGACTTCATTTTTCCCCGTCAAAACTCCAAAATGCTCTTCTACTCTATGTTCACCACATGCTCTCATTACCAGCATATCCTACTAAGGCAGTGGTTCTCAAACTTCAGAGTAGAGTTAACTGATGGTTGATTAAAACACAGATTGCTAGGCCATACCTCAAGTTTCTGATTCAGTAGATCTGGTATGTAGCCCAATGTAATAAAGAGTCCGACTCCATTTTTGGCAGCTTTCAAGTCCCATCACTCCTTTTATGCCTTCTGTCTCTCATCTGCACAAACTGATCAAAAAGCCTGAGTGTTTCCTCCTTTGGCACTGGCAGAAAGTTCAGTCAAGCAATGCCTACTGCAGCCTCACCCCTTAACCACCATAAGACCTCATGCCAATCTCCTTTCATTGTTTTCAACTAATTTTTGAACCAGCTTGAGAACCTGCCATGATATCAGAAAGATGCAAACCTTTCCAAATGCTCTTGAGGTTGTGTGTGGCATCATCACTCTTGACAACCAAACAAAGTTTTAGGTGGAGGTCCAATCTCATATCTGTAAGGTGATCATGACACCCAAGAATTTAAATTTCTAGAAAGCTTCCAAGGGAAAGTTTACAGGGACCACCTTTTAAAACCACTGTTCTAAGGAGTCACACACACCCCAATCGCAGGTGACCCATTCTGCAAAGTGCATTTAACTGTCTGTATTCCATCTCATTCTGCAATTATTTCCTTAGTTGTATCCTGTATCCCTAACTAAAGTTCAATCCCCTGATGCGTAGATACCATATGTCAATTTTTAACTTACTTTAGCTTATGGCATAGTACTAGATTCATAGAATTATTCACTGGTTTCTGCATTTCATGTATACACTAAAGGTAGTGGGGAATGCAGAGATTTTAAAAATAAGGTTCCTAGCTCTAATGTGTATATATATATATATATATATATATATATATATATATAAAATACATTTAGATGGAAAGAAAAAATTTGGATAGAAGAAAGCCTTATGGAGAATAGAAGTAGATTTATATAAAAAATTATAATCTAACCATTGTATTAGATATATTATGCCAGTTCATTTAATTTTTACTAAATCTCAGCAAGTTAAATGTATTATTTTCAGCCCACTTTACACATGATTACTTGTAAAATCAAGAGTTTAAGTGGAAGATCTGGTAATTACACCCAGATCTGTGTGACTCTAATTCCCCTTCTTTAGTTATATTCCATACTGTCGTCAGAGTGTGCTATAGCAAAGCAATCAATTCTTTATATAGAGGTAGGTGAATCATTTTTATAAAACAGAAGATTTGTTCTAAAGAGTAGTAAGAAATAATTTTTTCCTTTAAAAAACTATTATAAATTTGCATAATGTGGCAAGAGCAATACAAAGAGGTCCCGTGTATTCTTAACCTCTTTTCTCCCAATAGTAACATCTGACATAACTATAGTACAATAACAAATTCAAGAAATTAACAGCATTACAATCCATGAAACATATTCAAGATTGTCCCAGTTTTACATGTACTCATTTGTGAGGGTTTATGTGTGTGTATAGTTCTAAACAATTTTATCACATATGTGTAGATTCATGTAAGCATCACCACAATAAAGCTGTCCCATAACCACACAGAAGTCTCTTGTGTTACCTTTTATAGTTATACCCATGCCCAGAATGGCTGTACCTTTTTACATTCTCACAGCAGTGTATGAGAGATACAAATGCTCTGCATCCTCTCAAGCATTTGATATTGTTGCTATTATATTTTATTAGCTATTTTAATATATATGCAGTGATCCTTCATTGTGGTTTTAATTTTCATTTGCCTAATCACTAACAGTGTTGAATGTATTTCCTTGTGCCTATTTGTCATCTGTTTATCCTCTTTGGTGAGATGTCTGTTCACCTATTTTGACCATTTTTTGTTTGGATTGTTTGTTTTCTTACTGTTAAGTTTTGACAATTCTTTATATATTCAAAATATGAGTCATTTGTCTTATATACTGCTTGCAAATATTTTATCTCAGTCTGTAGTTTGTCTTCTTGCCTTCTTACTAGGATCTTTTTGCAGTTATTATCAAGTTCAATTTATTGATTATTTTCTTTTGTGGATCATGCTTTCTGTTTCACATATAAGAATGCCTCATCACTTTCTAGGTATCAAAGATTTTCTCCTATGTTTTCTTCTAAAAGTCTCATGGTTTTACATTTTTCATTTAAGTCCATGATCCATTTCAAATTATTTATTCTACAATATTTGAGGTTTATGCTGATGTTAATCTTTTTCAGCCTATGGGTGACCAATTAATGCATTTCCATTTCTTAAAAAGAGTATCCTTTCTCAATTTAATTTCTTTTCCATTTTTGTCAAAGGTCTGTTGTTCATACTTGCGTGGAGTTATTTCTGGGTTCTCTATTGTGTTCTATTGATTTATCTACCCTACTACTAATATCACAGTCTTGATTATTGTAGATATATGGCAAGCTTAAAGTTAGGTAGAATGGTTTCTCCCACATTTTTTTCTTTTTCAAAACTGTTTTAGTTATTCATTTTAGTATAAGATTGTTTACATCTACAAAAAATCTTGCTGGCACTTTGATAGGAATTGCATTAAAATTGATGAGAGATCATCTTTAGTATGTTGAGTCTTCCAATTCATAAACCCAATATGTCTCTCCATTTATTTCTTTCATCAATATTTTTTAGTTTTCAGCATACAGACCCTATATATGTTTTGTTAAGCTTATACCTTAGTATTATATTTGGGGGTACAATTATAAATGTAACTGTGCTATTTATATAGAAATATAATTGATTTTTGTATGTTGATCTTCTATAATGTAATCTTGATGAAGTCAGTTACTAGTACTAGAAGTTTTTACTAGAAGTTTTTTGTAGATTCCTTGGGATTCTCTACATAAATAATCATTCCTTCTGTAAATAGAGAAGGTTTAGTTTCTTTCTAATTTGTACACTTTTTATTTCCTTTTCTTGCCTTATTGCACTGGCTAGGACTTCCAGTGTTATGCTAAACAGAAGTGGCAACAGTAAGGAGGCTTACCTTTTTCTTGATCTTAAGGAAAGACATTCAGTCTTTCACCATTAAATATGGTGTTAGCTGTGAGTTTTTGTTAAAGTACTTTATTAAGTTAAGGAAGTCCCTTCTATTCCTACCATGCTAAAGGAAATAAGGTTTTAATATAAAATTATGACTAGACTGTAGAGGGCATTAGCTGCTAAATTATGGAATTCAAACATAAACAGAAAACTGAGCTGTTAAATGCTGCTAAGCAAATAAATATGGATAGGGCATATTGGAGTGTGAAAGAGCTAGATATAAAAAGGTCAATTTGGGCAACTATTACAATATTCCATGTATGAGCCTGAAAGTTTCTGAACTAGATTAATGAGTAAACCAGATTAATTAAGCAAAAGACAAGATGTGAGAAAAACTGAAAGAACAACTAGGCTGTGAGTAGCAAATAAGAGGCTGGTGTCAAGTCTGACTGAGGTTTCAAGCCTGGATGGCATAATGCCATTAGTAGGTGCAGTGAAGTTACAAGGACTAGAGGAAATGATGATCAAATTGTATAGTGAGTAGAAGTACAGAGGGAATTTAGATGGAGAACTTGAGCTACAAATGGAAATGCAGTTTATAATTATTTGTGAATTAAGAGTTCTTTTTTAAGTGGATAGCTTTAACATAATATTTACTAACAGTAGTTTTTATGATCTGTATCCATACATATAATGAAATAATTTGCTTATAATTATGTTTAAGTAATCAAGATTGTCCCAGTTTTACATGTACTCATGTATTAGATTGAACTGCATGGTTGAACTATATGAAATTGCCTATATCTAATTTTTGGTACAAATAATGACAATTTTTGTGGTTCATTCTAATTTTACAGATTTAAAATCCCTTATCTAAAACCTTTCTGTCAAATATATATATACATACATCATACGTAAAAATATATATTTACTTTAGAAAAGCAATAATGTGTATATATGGAATACTAAACCACCCACAGCAGAGTCTAGAGCACAACCCATGATCAAGCACATTAATAATTTTTAACAAAAACTTAATGTACAGACTGTTATAAATAACGTCAATAAATAATCTCACTTCAATTCAGAACAGATTTTGCTATCACATGAGTTATTTAAAAATTTTGCTTTTCAGACATTTTTAGATTTTGCAACTACATAAAAGGATCTATGGACCTGTATAGGCTATCTCATGTGCTATAAATAGTTTATTTTTAAAGATACATATTTTGCCATGCATTTAAAATTTTAATTACTTATTTAAATTTGACTTTTATAATGAACTAAGTAAAGAAGATCATAAAACTACATTGCTTTGATTTCTTTGTGATGGAATAATCAAATATCATTGCTTAGTTAAACAATTCAAAATCAGAAATCATGACCTACCATATCCTTAGGGAGAGACCTACTGTAGCAATGAGCAATGCAGCTGCACACACTTGTAATTCAAAGGCACTGAGGCAAAAACTGTCAAAACATTACTGAAATTGACAAGGATATATGGTTCATTAGTCTAGGAACTGATGTGTTATAAACCAGTTGGTGATCAGCTTAATAATTTGAGTAAAGTTGCACATTTATGAAGAAAAAAAAACCTCTGTACTAGCTGTTATAATTAAATTTCAAATCATGCCTGGAAGAAAGGTACATGTAATTGTGGGCATTATCACAAGAACTAACTGAATGCCTATCAGAGCAAAATAATCAATAATCAAATTTAAAATACCATTGTTTTAATTGCAAATATCTTACTATTTTCTCAGTATTGACTTTTAAGGCTTAACAGTGTCAATAAGCCAATTCTTTGTTCGTTAATGTAGAATTAACTAATAAATTATTCAACATCCAGAATAGTTAAATGAGACAGAAAAAAATGTTTCACCTGTAGTTGGAAACATATTGCATCTTCCAGAGTTATTTTTCCTGACTTCTGAAATACATACTTGCATGTAAAATATTTTTATTATTTATACTTGACATTGTTATTCTAACAAGTGGGTTGTTCTAAAGTTCTTTATGTAGTAAATGTTCTGTATAAGGCATCACTTATAGTTCTTTACCTCATTTCATTTTTAACATAATTATATCGTTGTGTGGGAAGGGATGTACATGTGTGAATAATGTGTTATAAATTACTGGTACAGGAAATTTTGGAGGTGGAGTGCTGGAGAAACATAAACCTAAAATGTGTAGAACTGTCTCGGAGGTTGGACAGTTGGTGGTGAAAATAGATACTTCAGCAGGGAAAACTGATGAAGCTCTTAATAAAACTATTGCCTTTATTAACACAGAGAGTAGACCATGTTCCCACCAAGCCTATCACTTATTCTAGGGGAAACTTGTAACAGTTACAATGATAATATTTGATCGTTGCTTTAGTGAAATTCTACAATTCTTAAAGTAGACAAGAATTACATAATTTGTAAACAAAGACTGAAGGGGAAACAACGCAGTTAAGAGAAACTTTCTTTGCTTCCAGCCAATTTTATTTTTTTTTCATTTTGCCACAAACGGATCATCATTAAGTTGAGGAAGAAAGAAATGTGTAACAAAGATCAACAGGTACAATCTTTTCCCACTCAAGAATTATGACAAGATAAGGAGTTTGTGCTTATTTGAAGAAGAAATTTGGAAGAAGGAAAAAGAAAACAAAAATCGATTAAGATTTTGAGGATTTTGTTGTCAAAGGAGACATAAGCCCTGCCTGCAAAAAGCCTCTGATTGCTCTGCCTCTAAAGCAGTCCTAGCCTCCAGCAGAATGCAGACTTTGAAAGCTAAGGTTCTGGTGAGCCACTTTCGATTATAAAGAATAGAATAGTATTCTAGCAGGTAGAAGAACAACAACATAGAGGGAAGCAGAATATGTTGATGTTCCCGTGGAGCAGGACATAGTCACTCTGACCAGGACCCTATATCTAGATTGTTCCATAGGAGGAAAGATAAACTCTTATCTGAGCCAATATTTTTTAAGGAGTAGTCTTTTTCTTACAGTTGCATATAAAACACCATAAAAGGGCAAAATGGAACTGCCAGGTTATATTAAATAATCGATTTAAGATGATACGTTCATTATAAAGTAGATAGATTGGTGGGGAAAAAAAGGGAAGAATAGTAATTAATTAAAACAGAAAAAAAAGGGGATGTCTGCTCCTAACTACAATGGAGTGGATTATGGCAAACTAATGCCTCCACATATAAACTATAAACGTAATAAATAAATAATAAATAAATCAGAAAAGCATGTGAGAACTGGAGAGGCAAGCACAGCCTGCAAGGCCAGGATGACACAGTAGGGAGGCCCATTCTATTTGGAGTATTTGTTGCTTCTGGATACCAGGCAAGAGGCTGAGAATCTGAGTCACAGATGAAAGACATCAACATCTAATTTGAAAAACCAGCAGAGTTTTTGGAAATTCTGTTAGTACAAGGTCTCAAAAACTAGAGAGTTGAGCAACCAGAATCTCTGGAAATGGAGGGGCATAAAATTGAAACTGCTATTTGGACTGTTTTTTCATTAAGACATTTATAAAATTTGAAAGCTATTCAGAACTAAAAGCTAAAAAGTTAGAGAAATCCTTTGAAAAGCAGAACAGAGTCTTCTAACTGTAGAAAGCTGGAAAGAATCACTCATTCTAAAAACACTAGATAATCTACAAAATTATGGCTTTCTTGAACTTTTTAGAGGAACATTTTAGAGTATTTGGTCACAAACCAAATACTCTGCAATCTAAAGAAAGTCAGGAACTCCCAAGAAGAGATAAGGCTTGCACACTAAATCACCTGTGATAGAACATTGGAGAAAGAGCAGCCAGACACATAAATGAGTAAGAATTCAGGTTAAAATGTTAACTAATTGCTAAAATCTGAGTGTTGGCTAGCATGAGAATATAAAACCCAAGGAGCCACAGACACAAGGGGAGATTGGACCACTTATAGGTTCATCTCCATGGACCTCTATAGGCACTCACAGGAAAGATCAGGAGTAAGACAATGGTGCAGTCCTGGAGAACAGAAGGACTCCAACCTCAGGAAAGGTACAAACCATCAATCAGTTTGTTCTCTCCTAAGTGACAACTGATTAAGCTGTTAGAGGAAGGGCAGCAGAAACTATTGCCCACCAAGGAACAGTTCAATGCCCATTGTGGCTAGGAAGTGGGAAAAGGAATTAAACTCTTTACCCCTGAAGGAAGAAGAGGAAGAGTCTTGAACCTAGACTGTTAGAGGTCTCCTGCTACTGGTACAAGGCGTGTACAACTTTCATTGAGAAAGTTCCACACACAAGATTCTGGCCCAGCCTAAGACTAAGGTTGTTCTAGGACAACAGAAAATACCCCCTACTCCAACACCAGACTTATAAGCACTGAGTAAAAAGCAATAGCAGTCTACTGCTATGGGAGGGCAAAAATGTGAGTGAGTCCTTCTCCAAGGCATAAGTGCAGAAAAATGGACTAAATGTGAGGTTTGAGAAGAAATATTGTGAAAAACTTTCCCCTTAAACACATGGTAATCAAGAAAGAATTTACACTGCATAGCTGACTAACAATAACATAACAGCATCAAAATGCAAACCTAGGTTAACTCCCAACTATATTGACTCAGCTCCCCTCTCCCATTGATGGCTTAACATACCAAGTATAACAATTATTAAACATAAATACTATTTACCTGAGCTTACTATCCTACACATAACATTTAGCACTGAATCAAAAATTTAGAGACACACTAAAAAAAAAAAAAAAAAAAAAAAAGGCAAGGAAAAACAACTCACTGTCAAAAGAGAAAGAAGTCCAAAGGACCAAACTCAGAAATGACACAGATGTTGGATCAGAAAAAATATATAAAATAGCTATAAGTATCACATTTAAAAGAAAATTTTTTGTGGTGGAGGTCTGCGCTGAGTGGCATCAAATTCGTGCCTGCTGCATTGGAAGCACAGAGTGTAAACAAGACAAAAAGACAACCCTCAGAAGGGGAGAAAATATTGGCAAACAAAGCAATGGACAAAGGATTAATCTCCAAAATATACAAACAGCTCATACAGCTCACTATCAAAAAAACAAGTAACCCAATCAAAATATGGGCAGAAGATCTAAATAGACATTTTTCCAAAGACATACAGATGGCCAAGAGACACATGAAAAGATGCTCAACATCACTAATTTTTAGAGAAATGCAAAACTACAATGAGGTACCACCTCACACCGGTCAGAATGGCCATCATTTAAAAATCTACAAACAATAAATGCTGGAGAGGGTCTGGAGAAAAGGGAACTCTCTTGCACTGTTGGTGGGAATGTAAATTGATACAGCCACTATGGAGAACAGTATGGAGGGCCCTTAAAAAAACTAAAAATAGAACTACCATATGACTCAGCCATCCCACTACTGGGCATGTACTCAGAGAAAACCATAATTCAAAAAGACACATGCACCCCAATGTTCATTGCAGTACTATTTACAATAGCCAGGACATGGAAGCAACCTAAATGTCCATCAACAGAGGAATGGATAAAGAAGATGTGGTGCATATATACAATGGAATATTACTCAGCCATAAAAAGGAATAAAATTGGGTCATTTGTAGAGACATGGATGAACCTAGAGACTGTCATACAGAGTGAAGTAAGTCAGAAAGAGAAAAACAAATATTGTATATTAATGCATATTTTTGGAATCTAGAAAATGGTATAGATAATCTTATTTACAAAGCAGAAATAGAGACAGACATAGAGAACAAATGTATGGACAGGAAGGGAGGAAAGGGGAGGGTGGGATGAATTGGAAGGTTGGGATTGACATATACACACTATTGATACTATGTATAAAATAGATAACTAATAAGAACCTACTGTATAGCTCAGGGAACTCTACTCAATGCTATGTGGTGACATTAATGAGAAGGAATCCGAAAAAATAGGGGATATATGTATACATATAGCTGATTCACTTTGCTGTACAGTAGAAACTAACACAACATTGAAAAGCAATTTTACTCCAATAAAAATTAATTAAAACAATAGTTATAAGTAATATGTAAAATGAATGAAATTCATTCTGGAATGAAAGATGGCCAAAATATATGAGCAGATGGGGAATTCCAGCAGATTCATTTCAGCATGATAGATTTTTAAAAAGACAAACAAACATAAACATCTACACATGCCATATTTAAATTGTTGAGAAAGAAAAATCTCACCACATGTCAAAAACAGAAAGGGGATAGAGAGAGAAACAGAAGAATTAAGAAGAATTTCGTATCAGAAATTCTATAATCTAGAAGACAACAGGAGGCATTTTAAAAAGCTAACAGATAAAACAGTTATTTCAGAACTAATCAGTGAGTTTAGCAAGGTTCCCATATACAAGGTCAATATACTATCAATAAATAGTTGGGAATTAAAATAAAAATCAGTAACATTGACTATAGCACCAAAAATATGAGATATATAGATATAAACTTTATAAAATGTGTGCTAGATCAGTATGGTGAAATCACAAGCATTATTGAAAGAAGCCATAGTAGACCTAAATTAATAAGGAGAGATGTTGTGTTCATGGACTGTAAGACTCAATAGTAAGATATCAACTTGTCTCAATTAGATCTATAGATTGGACACAATCTCTGTCAAAATATTAACAGGATATTTTATAGAAATCAATAAGCTGAACTAAAATTTATGTGGAAAGACAAGGGAAATATAATAGCCAAAATAATTTTTAAAATGAACAAAGTTGGAAGATCCACACTACCTGACTTCAAGACATAGAAATCAAGAGAGCCTGGGAAGGGGGACTGTCCAAGATGGTGGCATGGAAAGATCCTAAACTCACCTCCTTCACTAACTCTACAGCTACTCTATGGAACAATTCCCTCTGAAAAAGATCTGAAAACTAGCTGAACAGCTCCTTTGCAACAAAGGATAGAAGGGCCACATTGAGACAGGTAAGAGAGGTAGAGATGAGGCCTTACCAAAAACCCCATCCCTGGCATGGTGACCCACAATTGGGAGGGATTTCACAAATCCAGAGCTTCTCCGTGAAGAGTGAAGTGTCTGTGCCCCACCTCATGCAACCCGATCCTTGGGACCTGCACCAGAGAGATGAGCTCCCCATATATCTATCTTTGAAAACCAGCATAGGCTCACATCCAGGAGACCCAAAGGGCTATAGGGAACTGAGATACTTCTCTTAAAGGGCTTGTGCACAGACTCACTTGCCTCAGGGACTAGTGCAAAAACTACAGTTTGAAAATTGCCTAGACTACATGTGAAAAGTGCCTAGACTAGGAGATTCATTTCCTAATCTTGATGCATCTGCTGGAGTGGCAGGAGCCTATTGAGACTCTTGGGGACAGAGGTACTGGCTGATGCCATTTTTGCATTCTCCCTCTGTCTTGCTAGGACGAGTGGGTTCCTATAGTCCCTGCACTCTCCACTGTCCCACCAAAGCTGCTGGGCGTGAATAGTCCAAACAGGGGATCCTCCTTTATCACCTGCCTCTTGTAGCCAGGGGGCTTGCATTCCTGGGTCCCAATGGACTGTAACAATCAGAGATACAGTTTTTAGCAGGCACCCACCACCAGGGTACTGCACAGACAGCAGATTGAAATACACCCCCTGTTTTTCTGTGAAAAAAACAAAACAAAACAAAACAAAACCTACTTACATATTCTGGAACTCCAGCTGAGGACCAAAGCTCAGGTTTGTCACACTAGGGCTACAGAAGTGCTTTCAAAGAAAGTAGGCCAAATAATGCCGTTTTTGCACTCTCCCTCAGCCTCGCTATAGCTTGCTAGGCCCTCCCAGAAAAGAACTTGTACACTCATCTGGATCACCAATTTTTACAACCGCCACCCAGGGGATACCTCCAGATCACTTGGTTTGGAAGCCAGCAGGGTTTACAATTGTAGTCCCACAGGACTATACATATTTGCCCAGTTTAAAAACTGCCACCTGAGGGTCTGTCTTCCAATCAGCCTTAAACTAAGTGCTGACTGAGTTCCCTTTCTCTGGAATACTGACAGGTCTTGGCCTGCCCTCAGCAAGTAGGACATATCAAGAATAAATCAGGGGGCTTCCCTGGTGGTGCAGTGGTTGAGAATCTGCCTGCCAATGCAGGGGACATGGGTTTGAGCCCTAGTCTAGGAAGATCCCACATGCTGTGGAGCAACTGGGCCTGTGAGCCACAATTACTGAGACTGTGCATCTGGAGCCTCTGCTCTGCAACAAGAGAGGCCACGATAGTGAGAGGCCCACACACTGTGATGAAGAGTGACCCCCGCTTGCCACAACTAGAGAAAGCCCTCGCACAGAAATGAAGACCCAACACAGCCATAAATAAATTAATTAATTAATTTAAAAAAAAAGAACAAATCAGACTGCTTAGACAATCACAAAGGTTCCATAGACAACCAAGAGCTAGGGCAAATTTGAATGATAAGGTTTATCTCCTATACAAGGCTACTCCTTCAGGACTGGGAGAGTAACAGACATGGAGAATCAAGCAAAATGGGGAAATTAAGGAGTATGTTCCAAACAAAAGAACAAGAAAAAAGAACCAAAGGGTGAAAAAAAAAAAAGCCTTAATGAAATGGAGATGAGTATTTTACCTGATAAAGAGTTCAAAGTAATAGTCATAAACATGCACACCAAACTTGAGAGAAGAATGGATGAACACAGAACTTAAAGAAAGAAGTAGAAAAATACAAGAAAGTACCAAAGAGAAATTACAGACTTGAAGAATACAATTAATTAAACTAAAAAATATACTAGAGGGGTTCAATAGCAGACAAGATGAAGCAAAGAAACTGATCTAGAAGACATGACAGTGGAAGTCACCCAAACAGAGCAGCAAAAGGAATAAAAAGAATTTTTAAAAGTTGAGAAAGCCTAAAGGGACTTTAGGACATTCACATTATACAGGTCCCAGAAAGAGAAAAGAGAGAGAGAAAAGAGAAGAAAATTTATCTGAAGAAATTATGGCTAAAAGGAATTAGACAGGGGAACCTGGGGAAGGAAACAGACATCTAGATGCATGAAGTCCAGAAAGTTCAAAATAAGATGAACCCAAAAATATCAACACAAAGGCACATTATTATTAAAGTGTCAATGGTGTAAAACTAGAAATCAAGTACAAGAAGAAAACTGGAAAAACCAAGCATATGTGGATTTTAAATAATATGGTATTGAACAACCAATGGGTCAATGAAGAAATCATAGGAGAAATTTAAAATTACCTTGAGATAAATGAAGATGGAAATACAATACCAAAATCTATGGGATGCAGAAAAAGCAGTTCTAAGAGGGAAGTTCATAGCAATACAGGCCTACCTCAAGAATCAAGAAAAATTTCAAATAAAAAATCTAATTATACTACTAAAAGAACTAGAAAAGGAAGAATAAGTGAAGCCCAAAGATAGCAGAAGGAAGGAAATAAATTTTAGAGCAGAAATAAATGAAATAGAGGCTTAAGATTCAATAGAAAAAAATTAATGAAACTAAGAGCTAGTTATTTGAGAATATAAATAAAATTGACAAATCTTTAGCTAGAATCACCAAAGAAAAAGGAGACAGCTGAAATACATAAAATCACAAATGAAAGAGTAGAGGTTACAATTGACACCACAGAAATACAAACGATCATAAGAGCTTATAATAAACAATTATAATTTAACAAATTGTACCACTTAGAAGAAATGGATAAATTCCTAGAAACATAATCTTCCAAGATTGAATCATAAAGAAATAGAAAATCTGAATCGACAAATTACTAGTAAGGAGATTGAATCCATCATCAAAAACCTCCCAACAAACAAAAGTTCAGAACCAGACAGCTTCCCTGATAAAGTCTACCAAACATGCAAAGAATACTTAATACCAGTCTTTCTCAAACTCTTCCAAAAGATTGAACAGGAGGAAACACTTCTAAACTCATTTTACAAAGTCAGTATTACCCTGATACAAAAACAAGACAAGGACGCCACTAAAACAGAAAATTACAGGCCAATATCATTGATGAACATAGATGCAAAAATCCGCAAAAAAATGTTAGCAAACTGAATTCAACAAAACATTGAAAAAATCATGCAACATGTTGAAGTGGGATTTATTCTAGGGTTGCAAGAATGCTTTGACATCTGCAAATACACCACATTAGCAAAACAAAGGATAAAAAGTACATGCTTGTCTCAAGAGATGTAGAAAAAGCATTTGACAAAATTCAACATCCATTTACGATTAAAAACTCTCAATAAAGTCCGTATAGAGCAAAGGAAACTATCAACAAAACAAAAGGGCTGCCTACTGAATGAGAGAAGATATTTGCAAATGATATATTGGACAGTGTTTAATATCCAAAATCTACAAAGAATTCATACAACTCAACATCAAGAAAAAAATGTTAACATTAAAAAATGTTAAAAAATGCTAATGCCCAATTAAAAAGTGGGCAAAGGATCTGAAAAGACACTTTCCAAAGAAGACATACAGATGACAAATGCACATGAAAAGATGCTAAACATCACTAATCACCAGGGAAATGCAAATCAAGACCACAATGAGAGATCACCTGAAACCTGTTAGAATGCCTATTATCAAAGAGACAAGAAATAACAAATGTTGGTGAGGATGTGGAGAAAGGGAACCCGGCTAACACTGTTGATGGGAATGTAAATTGGTGTAGCCGCTATGGAAAACTACCACATGATACAGCAATTTCACTTCTGTGTATTTATCCAAAGCAAATGGAAACATTAATTCGAAAAGATATATGCATCCCTATGTTTATTGCAGCCATATTTAAATAGCCAAGATAAGGAAACAATCTAAGTATTGATGGATGAATGGACAAAGAAGATGTGGTATGTGTTTACAATGGAATATTTCTCAACCATAAAAAAATAGTGAAATCTTGCCATTGTGAAAACATGGATGGACCTTGAGGGTATTAAGCTAAATGAAATAAGTTAGATGGACAAAGACAAATACTGTATGATTTCACTTATATATGAAATCCAAAAATCAAAACAAGCGTCAAACAAAACAAAACTCATATATGCCAGAGGGGAGGGGAGTTATGGGGTAGAGTGAAATGGGTGAAAGGGATCAAGAGGCACAAACTTCCAGGTATATAATAAATTAGTCATGGGGATGTAGTGTACAGTGTGACTGTAGTCAATAATATTGTACTGCATACTTGAAAGTTACCTAGAGAGTAAATCTTAAAAGTTTTCTTCACAAGAAAAATAATGTTTGTGTTAAGTTTGTATGGTGATGGGTGGTAACCATACTTATTGTGGTGATCATTTGGCAGTGTATACAAATGTTGAATCATTATGTTGTACACCTAAAACTAACAACTAATATAATATTATATGACACTTATAGCTCAATAAAAAAGTGAGATGGAGAGAGAGAGCCTGGTGTTGGCATAAGAGTCAACAAATAGATCAATGGAGCAGACTAGAAAGCCCAGAAATAGATCCAAGCTTACAGTCAAATAACTTTTTTCAAAGGCAACAGAACACTCCATTATGATTTTAGAATAAATATATATCCATATTTGTGGATGGGAACTTGACTCTTACCTCACACCACACAAAAATTAATTTTAGACAAATCATAGATCAAAACATAAAAGCAACAATTATAAAACTTGTAGAAGAAAAGATATGAGAATACTTTCATAGCTTTGGGTAGGCAAAATTATTTTAGGACATGAAATACAATACAGAAAACAAATTTAGTAAATTAGACTTCATCACTTAAAAACTTCTGGTCAGAGGGCAGACAGCAGAAGCAAGAAGAACTACAACCCTGCAGCCTGTGAAACAAAAACCACATTCACAGAAAGACTAGATGAAAAGGCAGAGGGCTATGTACCAGATGAAGGAACAAGATAAAACCCCAGAAAAACTAATAAATGAAGTGGAGATAGGCAACCTTCCAGAAAAAGAATTCAGAATTATGATAGTGAAGATGACCCAAGACCTCAGAAAAAGAATGGAGGCAAAGATCGAGAAGATGCAAGAAATGTTTAACAAAGACCTAAAAGAATTAAAGAACAAACAGAGATGAATAATACAATAACTGAAATGAAAACTACACTAGAAGGAATCAATAGCAGAATAACTGAGGCAGAAGAATGGATAAGTGACCTGGAAGACAGAATGGTGGAATTCACTTCTATGGAACAGATTAAAAAAAAAAAAAAAGAATGAAAAGAAATGAAGACAGCCTAAGAGACCTCTGGGACAACATTAAACACAACAACATTCGCATTATAGGGGTCCCAGAAGGAGAAGAGAGAGAGAAAGGACCTGAGAAAATATTTGAAGAGATTATAGTCAAAAACTTCCCTAATATGGGAAAGGAAATAGCCACTCAAGTCCAGGAAGCACAGAGAGTCACATACAGGATAAACCCAAGGAGAAACATGCCGGGACACATAGTAATCAAATTGGCAAAAATTAAAGACAGAGAGAAATTATTGAAAGCAGCAAGGGAAAAACAACAAATAACATCAAGGGAGCTCCCATAAGGTTAACAGCTGATTTTTCAGCAGAAACTCTACAAGTCAAGAGGGAGTGGCATGATATACTTAAAGTGATGAAAGGGAAGAACCTACAACCAAGATTACTCTACCCAGCAAGGATCTCATTCAGATTTGATGGAGAAATCAAAAGCTTTACAGAAAAGCAAAAATTAACAGAATTCAACAACACAAAACCAACTTTACAACAAATGCTAAAGGACCTTCTCTAGGCAGGAAACACAAGAGAAGGAAAAGGCCTACAAAAACAAACCCAAAACAATTAAGAAAATGGACATAGGAACATACATATCAATAATTACCTTAAACATGAATGGATTAAATGCTCCAACCAGAAGACACAGGCTTGCTGAATGGATACTAAAACAAGACCCATATATATGCTGTCTACAAGAGACCCACTTCAGACCAGGGACACATTCAGACTGAAACTGAGGGGATGGAAAAAGATATTTCATGC
The DNA here is from genome assembly GCF_039906515.1 of Pseudorca crassidens. Taxonomy (NCBI): domain Eukaryota; kingdom Metazoa; phylum Chordata; class Mammalia; order Artiodactyla; family Delphinidae; genus Pseudorca; species Pseudorca crassidens. The sequence goes on from NC_090297.1 coordinate 93,075,888, forward strand.
AAATGGAAATCAAAAGAAAGCTGGAGTAGCAATACTCATATCAGATAAAATAGACTTTAAAATAAAGAATGTTACAAGAGACAAGGAAGGACACTACATAATGATAAGGGGATCAAGCCAAGAAGAAGATATAAGAATTATAAATATATATGTACCCAACATAGGAGCAGCTCCATACATAAGGCAACTGCTAACAGCTATAAAAGAGGATATCAACAGTAACACAATAACAGTGGGGGATTTTAACACCTCACATACACCAATGGACAGATCATCCAATATCAAAATAAAAAGGAAACAAGCTTTAAATGACAAAATAGACCAGACAGATTTAATTGGTATTTATAAGACATTCCATCCAAAAACAGCAGATTACACTTTCTTTTCAAGTGTGCACAGAACATTCTCCAGGATAGAACAAATCTTGGGTCACAAATCAAGCCTCAGTAAATTTAAGAAAATTGAAATCATATCAATCATCTTTTCTGACCACAACGCTATGAGATTAGAAATGAATTACAGGGAAAAAAACATAAAAAACACAAACACATGGAGGCTAACCAATACATTACTAAATAACCAAGAGATCACTGAAGAAATCAAAGAGAAAATCAAAAAATACCTAGAGGCAAATGACAATGAAAAGACGATGATCCAAAACCTATGGGATGCAGCAACAGCAGTTCTAATAGGGAATTTTATAGCTATGCAAACCTACCTCAAGAAACAAGAAAAATATCAAATAAACAATCTAAACTTACACCTAAAAGAACTAGAGAAAGAAGGACAAATAAAGCCCAAAGTTAGCAGAAGGAAAGAAATCATAAAGATCAGAGCAGAAATAAATGAAATGGAAACAAAGAAAACAAAGCAAAGATCAATAATACTAAAAGCTGTTTCTTTGAGAAGATAAACAAAATTGATAAACAATTAGCCAGACTCATCAAGAAAAAGAGGCAGAGGACTCAAATCAGTAAAATTAGAAATAAAGAAGGAGAAGTTACAAAGACACCACAGAAATACAAAGCAACCTAAGAGACTACTACAAGCAACTCTATGCCAATAAAATGGACAACCTGGAAAAAATAGACAAATTCTTAGAAAGGTATAACCTTCCAAGACTGAACCAGGATGAAATAGAAAATATGAACAGACCAATCACAAGTATTGAAATTGAAACTGTGATTAAAAATCTTCCAACAAACAAAAGTCCAGGTCCAGACAGCTTCACAGGTGACTTCTATCAATCATTTAGAGAAGAGCTAACACCCATCCTTCTCAAACTCTTCCAAAAAATTGTGGAGGAAGGGACACTCCCAAACTCATTCTATGAGGCCACAATCACCCTGATACAAAACCAGACAAAGATCCTACAAAAAAAGAAAATTACAGACCAATATCACTGATGAGTAGATGCAAATAGATGCAAAAATCCTCAAAAAAAATACTAACAAACGGAATCCAACAACACATTAAAAGGATCATACACCATGATCAAATGGGATTTATCCCAGTGATACAAGGTTTCTTCAATATATGCAAATCAATCCATGTGATACACCATATTAACAAACTGAAGGATAAAAACCATATGATCATCTCAGTAGATGCAGAAAAAACTTTTGACAAAATTCAACACCCATTTATGATAAAAACTCTCCAGAATGTGAGCATAGAGGGAAACTACCTGAACATAATAAAGGCCATATATGACAAACCCACAGCAAACATCATTCTCAATGGTGAAAAACTGAAAGCATTTTCTCTAAGATCAGGAACAAGTCAGGGATGTCCACTCTCACCACTATTATTCAACATAGTTTTGGAAGTCCTAGCCACAGCAATCAGAGAAGAAAAAGAAATAAAAGGAATACAAATTGGAAAAGAAGTAAAATTGTCAGTCTTTGCAGATGACATGATACTATACATAGAGAATCCTAAAGATGCCACCAGAAAAGTACTAGAGCTAATCAATGAATTTGGTAAAGTTGCAGGATACAAAATTAATGCACAGAAATCTCTTGCATTCCTATATACTAATGATGAAAAATCTGAAAGAGAAATTAAGGAAACACTCCCATTTACCACTGCAACAAAAAGAATAAAATACCTAGGAATAAACCTACCTAGGAAGACAAAAGACCTATATGCAGAGAACTATAAGACACTGAGGAAAGAAATTAAAGATGATACAAATAGATGGAGAGATATACCATGTTCTTTGATTGGAGGAATAAATATTGTGAAAATGACTATAGTACCGAAAGCAATCTACAGATTCAGTGCAGTCCCTATCAAATTACCAATGGCAATTTTTATGGAACTAGAACAAAAAAATCTTAAAATTTGTATGGAGACAAAAAAGACCCCGAATAGCCATAGCAGTCTTGAGGGAAAAAAACGGAGCTCGAGGAATCAGACTCCCTGACTTCAGACTATACTATAAAGCTACAGTAATCAAGACAATATGGTACTGGCACAAAAACAGAAACATAGATTAATGAAACAAGATAGAAACCCCAGAGATAAACCCACACACCTATGGTCAACTAATCTATGACAAAGGAGGCAAGGATATACAATGGAGAAAAGACAGTATCTTCAGTAAGTGATTCTGGGAAAACTGGAAAGCCAAATGTAGAAGAATGATATTAGAACACTCCCTAACACCATACACAAAAATAAACTCAAAATGGATTAGAGACCTAAATGTAAGACCAGACACTATAAAACTCTTATAGGAAAACATAGGAAGAACACTCTTTGACATAAATCACAGCAAGATCATTTTTTGATCCACCTCCTAGAGTAATGGAAATCAAAACAAAAATAAACAAATGGGACCTAATGAAACTTAAAAGCTTTTGCACAGCAAAGGAAACTATAAACAAGACAAAAAGACAACCCTCAGAATGGGAGAAAATATTTGCAAATGAATCAATGGACAAAGGATTAATCTCCAAAATATATAAACAGCTCATGCAGGTCAATATTTGAAAAACAAACAACCCAATCCAAAAATGGGCAGAAGACCTAAATAGACATTTCCCCAAAGAAGACATACAGATGGCCAAGAAGCATATGAAAAGCTGCTCAACATCACTAATTATTAGAGAAATGCAAATCAAAACTACAATGAGTTATCACCTCACAGCAGTTAGAATGGGCATCATCAGAAAATTTACAAACAACAAATACTGCAAAGGGTGTGGAGAAAAGGGAATCCTCTTGCACTGTTGGTGGGATTGTAAATTGATACAGCCACTATGGAGAACAGTATGGAGGTTCCTTAAAAATCTAAAATAGAATTACCATATGATCCAGCAATCCCACTACTGGGCATATATCCAGAGAAAACCATAATTCAAAAAGGCCTATGCACCCCAGTGTTCATTGCAACACTATTTACAATAGCCAGGACATGGAAGCAATGTAAATGCCCATCGACAGACGAATGGATAAAGAAGATGTGGTACATATATACAATGGAATATTACTCAGCCATAAAAAGGAATGAAATTGGCTCATTTGTTGAGACCTGGATGGATCTAGAGACTGTCATACAGAGTGAAGTAAATCAGAAAGGGAAAAACAAATATCATATATTAATGCATATATGTGGAGCCTAGAAAAATGGTACAGATGAACCGGTTTGCAGCCAGAAATTGAGACACAGATGTAGAGAACAAATGTATGGACACCAAGTGGGGAAAGCGGTGGTGTGGTGGTGGTGGTGGTGTGATGAACTGGGCGGTTGGGATTGACATGTATACACTGATGTGTATAAAATTGATGACTAATAAGAACCTGCTGTATAAAAAAATAAATAAAATAAAATTCAACAATTAAAAAAAAGGAAATCAAACAGATGTTTTCCATAATATCAGGAATACATGCCCAATACAAATTATAACTTTTCATAATAAAAATTATGTGAACAAACAAACAAACTTCTGGTTAATTTAATTTATAAAGACAATACCATTCTACTTAACTTTTATTATTATTTATTTTTCTACTTAAGCCTTTATTCTTATTTATTTTTTATTATTATTTATTATTCTACTTATTTATTATTTTTTATTATTCTACTTTCAATTGAAAAATGAAAAGATAAATTTTATTGATTTTGATTTTTTAATCACATAATTCAAGTAAACTAACTAAGTATTTTTCAGTGTGGTCTTTAAACCAACTAGATAAGGTACATGACCCAATTCCTTGGGTTCAGGACAGTAATGCTCCTGAAACAGTCTCAGATGGTTTAGCCTGAAATTTGCACTCAGCTACCAACCCAGGTGATTTCTATTACATACTAATTTTTAAATTAATTTAGATCAAGTCCATATCCTTCAGGCCAGTTGAATTTATTTTATTTGATTGTCTCTGAAAAATTGTGTGATATTCACCATATAATGTGGTTGTTGCTTCCAACCTCCCACTTTCATACCATATTCTTTCCTTACTTCCATGCTATATGGTACCCTATTTCTATAACTTTATAGCCCTATAGCCATATCCTCCTCAGGTAATCTCTTATTCCCTCTGTGTAAGTGCTCAATGGGTTGCACTACAAATAAAATAATAAATATTAACATTATTGTTGTCATTAACAATAATCCCAAATATGTTCATTGTCATCTATTCTTCAAGAACAAGAAAAACCCAAATTATCTTTCTCCCTGGATAGCTCCTCAGAATACTTGGAGTAGAGCCCTCTCAACAATCCCTTCTCATACTTGGCTAGCAGTTCTGCCTGCATGATAGTAAACACACAGAATTAATTTTATCTAATTAATGAAATACTGAATATGGGAATAATAATAACTCACATAAATCTGACAGAGTAAGTTCAAACATTTTGTTCATTGTTCTCTCCCAAGAAACATGGGGTTGAGCAAATCATTATTTATATATGAGGAAACTGAGTCACAGAGTAATTAAAAATTGGAAAGGATATCAACTCATTCCTGCCACCTACTATTCAAGTGATGTCACTAGACTAGAAGGCTGGGAGGTGGGAGAAATTAAGGCTTGAATTTTGGAGCTCCATCCTTTCCAGTAATATACACTACCTCTTGGGCTTTTGTGACAGATTTTCTCCTTCAGAGTATCCCCTGGATGCTTAATTTATTTGAGTTCACTTATAAAAGTGTATTAGAGCGAGTAGGACATACAAATATTTTCATCAGTTGGTACTTTCATGAAGTGTCTTCATGGAAATGAGAAGTCATGATGGGAAGAAGATTGGAGAGGAAAATGGGTATTATAACATTATTCTTGCACTTTATTAACAAATATTAAATTCCATTAGTAGGGTAATTTTCTTGGTCTCCAACATATCCAATCATGGTCTTAATTAACACTGAAAATGACCAGTGTCTTTGTTTAAAAACAAAAGCAAAATCCTTACACTAAAACAATAACATCAGAAAGAATGCACAGAGATTGTACTGTGATATTAACAAAGGAGGCCCATTGCAAGAAAGTAGGCTCTTCTAGAACTCAGCTGTACAAAGCAAACACATCTTTGTGTGTAACCACTGTCATGCATACAGGTAATCACCCAAGGTTATATAGATCATACCAGACTTACTCTTCCCTGGCAATATAACAAATGATAAAGAATTTTTAGCCTTAACCTTGTAGCTATGGAATTTGATTTTAAAAACCAGAATGCTGTATAGTATGGAATTTTGTTTTTAAGATTATTTTAACCCTGGAATCTTTTTTTGTTGTTCCTGTACAAGGGACAGCAGCTTCAGATCTTAAAGTGAACTAAGCGCCTTACATGGAAGGACAGGTGTTTCCACTTCCCTGTTAATACCTCCTAAGTGTGGATGGTGATGATCCTTATCAGTCATTACTAAATTTACTTCACAGAAATTAAGAATTAAATTACAGTTTCAAGGCTCATTAGGTCTTGTTAAATTTGTTGAATTGCCCACATGTGTATGTCTTGTCCTCCATGGGCTATCTGTAAAGCAGGTGTTTCAATTCACTGGAATTTTGTTGGATTCTCTTCTGCCCAAAGATTATTATACAATTGTGTTTGAAATTCCAGGTTGTGTTCTTATATTTGAATATCAGACTTCAAACAGTCATATTTGACTATCAAGTTTAGCATAAAGAGAAATAATATGGAAATGGGCTCTTATGGGAGCTTTTAAAAAGGAGTACTGAATGTGAAATTCAAAGACAGAGTAGGGACCATATTCCAAACTCAATTTCTTTCTCACTTGTCTCAATATTCTGATGCCAAATAATTCCAAATAGTGCAAGTGGAAAGATTTTTTTACATTTTTATCCAAGCCTATGGGGATATGTCTTCTAATGCGCTCAAGTACAACTCATTTCTCTTTGTTTGAATGCAGGAAATAGCAAACCAGATAAAATGACTGCTGTTGTATAAGTCCTCTTTGCCTCCATTGTCCTTATGCTCTCTTCTTAGCAAGAGGCAAATGCCCCAGACAATGTCACCTTCAAATTAATGTTCTACTTTGAAAACTTAAACCGAATCAAACAAACTGTATATTTTTGGATTAAAAAAAAAAAGAATAACTAGACCTCAGTCAGGATCAGATCAAATAACTGTCTGGGCTTTAAAACAAATGCTTACATTTGTAAATCAGCTACTTCAAACATGATTAGAGAATCATACAGTTTTTGGAAGATCAGTTAACATGCCTGCTCTATTTCATAATATCATGAGACACTATAGTTTGTGCTAAATTTACATTGGAATTTTAGAAACAGGATGGAATCTCACATTAAACCTCTTACAGAGGCATCCTGAGGGAATGCAATGTCATAAAAAGAGAGAAGAAATTGAGAATGGATTTCAGCTTCTTTAATCCCAGTTGTTTTCTCTCCATCAGATAATAGTGCCTGCATTTAAGAATGAGAAGAAATACCTTGCCTGACATTGATGATGATGATGATGATAAAACCTGAGCCACCGGCACCTATAAAATTACTCAAGGACTGTTTGCTGTCCCTGTGGACACAGTGTTAGTAATTTTTCTTAGACCCATGAAACTAAAAACAGGAAAGTTTGTGAAATAAATGAGAGTTTTTAATGGTTAAAAAGCAGAGCCTGTAGCAATTTTCTCAAGAAGTTAGTGTTTCACATCCCACTTTTAGTAGCTGGAGGATTAGTACAGCAGTATCACCTGCCCTCCAGCTACATACCCACACTCCCAAGGCAAATCAATATTCAAATCCTTGAAGACTTTCAGGAAAAGTACTGTTTAGAGTTGTATCACTGAAACGAAGATAACTGAGCCTCCTAAAGTATGTATACATTTCCAGTAGAGAGTGACTGAAATAGGCATTGGTAAATTCTCAATACTTTTTCAATACAACCCTAAAAGGCCAAGTAGAGTAGGATAATTTTGGTCTAGTAATTTATGAGATAATAAAGGATAGTACTTCTGAATGTAGGCTTTAAAATCAAAGAGATGTTTCAAATGTAGATGTACCAGTTTTCTCAATATTTAGGTTCTGAACATTTTAAAAAATGGGTACAAGGGAAAAGATCTTTTAACTTTGTGTGACCTTGAGGAATCTCCTGCTCCAGTGTGAAACAGAAGGATAATATAGTAGTAAATAGGTGAGGGATTTGTTGTGAGGGAAAAATGGGATTATCTTTGAGGGAAAAATGGGATTGTCTTTATCACCTGCTAAGCATAGGGTATAGCACAGATTAAGCACTCAAAAAATATAAACTATTGTCATTAGTATGGTTATTGACCTTACTATTGTGAAATTACTCAAATCATCATTGTTTCTTAGAGATATAACCCATGTGCTATTTATTCAGCAAACTTTGTGTTATAACAATAAATGTTATATAAATGGAATTCCAAACCACTAAAGCCTCATATACAATTACAGTTAAAGCATATAAATGCAACATTAATCAGTAGACTCCCTTTACGACTTTAATAGACAAAATGATAACTTTAAAAATTAACATTTAAAGTACTGTCTAGAATGCTTCCAAGTTTCAAGACACTCTAAACATAGCAGAAAATTCTTTCAAGATTCTCTGCTAATTTTTAGTTTCATATCAGAAGCAAACTCTTTATAATGGCAATAATTCACAGCATAACTTTGCAAATGATAAAAAAGAAGTTCTCACTTCAGGCTTTGATTAAAAAGCACTGATTCAGAAGAGAGTTCAGACTTTTCCAAAGACCAACATATTTTAAAATGCCAGCCTAGCTTTTTTTTTTTTAATTGAGTATATGCACATTCTCTGCAGTCTTATTGGACCCTCTATTATTTTCTTTACTAAGGCAGCTAAAGAAACCAAAATACAAACCTTATAAGATTAATAATTAAATATTGCCTTAAGATGCAATAATTTTGCTGATGAAACATTTTTTTCTTTGAGGTTTGTTGAAATTCAAAACCCATAATGAATTGGGATTATAGTACCTAATAACCAGGTTTTAAAAAATGCATTGAAATTTAGCTCATAACCCTTCGTAAAAAATTACCAAAGGATACATAATTTATAAAATGTCATAATATGATATTCTATACATACAAATACAGTTTTAATTCTAAATTTTTCTACAGCTTTCTTTTTGCCCAGTATTTCCTAAATCTATATATAAAGATATACAAAATAACAATGGGAAAGTTAAGATTATAACAAAATAAATCACACTAGTAATTTAATATGACTACAAAATGACATATGCATTTTTGCTCATAATTTAAATATAGGTAATTCAAATAGAAATAAAATATATAAATACCATAATTAATGGAAGAAGATAAAATCATGTGAAAGATATTTTAATATCCTCCATTTGTTCTTCATATAAATTAAATGATGTATTTCTTCTTTTAGTTTTATAACATTGAAATATTTTCCATACCTAAATTACATGTTACGTCCCTTTTTACAAAAACAAAGGTAACAAAAAGATCCTTATATTTCTACAAAAGAATCAGAAAATCATCAATTAAATTGTGTTTAAAAGGGTGTCATTTTTTTGATAATTTAATTATTTTGAATTATAAAGCTCCCATGAATTTCTGTGCATTTGAATAAATATATTGAATTAAATCACCCACCTACTTTCCTGCTGTATGCTTTTAAAAAAATACAGTTACATTGCTCCACTTTTTTATTCTCCAAATAAGTAATATTAAGATATAAACATCACAATTATTTCTCTTCTAAATCCCTCAATTTGTTTTTAATACCCAAAATATACAAATGTTTTCATCATAATTTTTTAGGATATTTTTCAGATAAGCTTTAAAACAAACATCCAAACATACAATTATATTATATATGAGTTTTAATTTTTCTCTGATCTCTTTAATTTTTACCTTTCTTGATCATTTTAAAATCAGTTTTTAAATTACTTCTACTATTTTGTGATGTTCTGGTTAAGAATTTTAAAATGTCACTTTTTTTTTTTTTTTTTACTTTTTCCAGATTAGTTGCACTTCAACTTTCATCCCTGGGAAGTGTCCTTTGAAGACCACTGCAAAGTGAATGTGAATTCAGTGGGGGCTGCTCTGTCACTTAGGTTTAGCTGATAGCACCTTATGGAATAAACGTGCTAAGGTTGCCTGTAAGTGGTTCCAAGGTACCGATCTGAAATATAAATTCCTTTGTAATTTAGATTCTAGCCATCTTAGAGAATACTTCCTAAAATCTAGTCAAGAAAATTGCAATCTCTGAGTCATTTTTTTCCAGGATTCTAAGATTTAAACTGGAGACATCTTATATGGAATTTGATTTGCCCCAATAAATACAAATTTCTTCATAATAAGGGAATGGACTAATGAACTCTCACCACCTTTCACTTACTGAGAGTGGTATATGGGAATGTGATTGGGCCACCACTATTCTTTCCACTGTCAAAAGCACAAAAACTACCAAACCAGAATCTCAGTGGGCAGAGCAGTGGGGTCCACTGCAACCACAGGAGAGGGGGATACTATTTTGCAGCAATTTAGTTTTGGTCTTGCAGAATATATGACAATGAACAGACTTGGAATTATTGTCAATGTGTCTTTGACATAGTATTAAATGTTAGTACCACTGGAGAGTCCTACTCCTTGAAAGAATTTAGGAACTGCCTCTATACTTCCTTCATTCCATATTCAACTAGACTTTTATGTTTTTTAGTTTATGCTGACCCTCTACCGTTGTTTCCTATTCTATTCAAATGATGTGTTTATCCAGCCAATATAACCTGTTAACACATCGAGTGTCCTAGCATTGATTCAGTAGCTATCACAGTAATCAGCATGGGAACACCTAAATGCTATAGATGGCTTCCTATTGATTGCTATAAAAACACACAAATAAAATGTGAACTCTAAAAATCTATTTACAGCCATAGATGTAATCCTTAAGTACAGTTTGCTGATTTTCAGCTGGCTTTGCTTGAGCAACTCCTTTCTTTCAAGGATATCCATCACACAGCAACACTATAATAAAGCCTACAATTACAGGGTATTTGGGAAACACCTCTCCTTTAATAAAAAATCAAGATGACACTTTCTTGACAGTAACTAATAAACCTATTTGACCAGGATGTACTTTATATCCATGTTATATTTTACTGCATAGTCAATGTTTGTATTGCAAGTCACCATTTGAGGGACACAGTGGCAAATAGGAAAACCACTGGAATCATATGTCTTAAATTGAATTCCTCTTCTGAAACTTCCAGGCCATGTGTCCTTAATCTATCTCAACAGCTTTGAGTCTCAGTTTTTCTTATCTGCAACTTGGAAATACTAGTTCTTTCCATTCCTGGAATTATAACATTCAGAGAATTTCAGAATTCCATGACAGCTTAAAGGTTATTTACTCAAATGCCTTTATTTTCAATTTAGAAACTGAAGGCCAGCATTGAGGCTTAACTGTAGTCTTATACCTTGTGCGAAAATTGTCCCTGAGAGAGAAGTAGCAGGGGTGATATTCACAAATTTAGTAACTGGTAAAACAGGGGCACCCATCAGGCAGAAACAGTGATGGGCTAATGCGAACACTTGCTTGCTGTAACTGATTATGCCTCTATTAGTGTGTTCTGGTTGGGTAATGTATTAGTTTGCCAGAACTGCTGTAACAAAGTACCATGAACTGAGTGGCTTTAACAACAGACATTTATTCTCTCAACATTCTGTCAGCTAGAAGTCCAAGATCAAGGTGTCAGCAAGTGTTAGTAGCCTCTGAGGGCTGAGAGGAAGAATCTATTCCATGCCTCTCCTGTAACATCTAGCAATTTGCTAGGAATCTTTAGCATTTCTTGGTCTGTGGAAGAATCCAAATAAGGCCACATTCTAAGGTACTGGGGGTTTGAACTTCAATGTACAAGTTTGGGGGGGACACATTTCTCAACCCATAATAAGTAGAATACAAATGTAGTATACAAGGGTGTTACAGCATGAATTACTAATATTCCATTGGTAAACATAAATACGCCCTGGAATATTCAGTAATATCTCTCTCATAGTGCCATTGATTTTCCAATAATTCTTTTTCTCTAGAAAAGTGTATAGAAAAATGTCACCTAGAAATAAATTGATATGTAGTTTTCAAACTATTTGTAATGATAATAAAATTGATATCTTTATAACCAAAACTTAGAAAATCTATCAGATGCTGTGAAAAAAACATTGTTTTAGCAGCATCTAACATGCTACATACTGGCACTTTAGCCCTTATTCTTTAATGTCAGCAGTCAATAAAATGAACATATTAAACCAGGATAGCATTCATCATCAACCGTTGGCAGGAATTTGCAAAGCTAAACATTTCTCAAGGCTTAACAACAACGACAATTCAGAAAGAAACAAGTAAAGATAATGCAATAAAATCTCAGGCTGACACCAAATATGCATGTATGTGTGCAAGTTCCATGCACACATACATGCATATTTACTTGTGCACTATAAGAGGTGAGACTTGTATCCTGCATTCTCACTGATAAAGGGAACTCTCTGGCTCAATCTCATAAAAACAGCACTGGCCAGTCCAATTCCAACATCCAGAAGAGACATTAAATGCAAACTCAAGGTCTTAATGCCAGTGCTGAGGTTTCCACAGTGCAAAGCTGAGATGTATTTTATTTCCTTGAGCTTTATGAGGGTAATATGTTATAAATGTGTAGCCAAGTAATAGATAAGCCTGATACTTTAAGGCTGCAGTTGTGGACATTTGGTTGTGAGCACAAGTGCTGGGGGCATAGTTTTATTGAGGGGCTATATTTCATCACAGTATCCTTCTGCTCTAGCTTGTAAGAGTAAATACAGTGGAGCTCATTTAAAATTCTCCTAAACACTGTCTTTGGAGAAAAAGAGAGTTCTGGTTTACCAATAGTACCATGGGCTTTTTCTTTCTTTTTTTGGCACTTTCTTCATTGAATAAGTGATGACAACCCGGGAGCATTAGCACTTTGGAAATAATGCGAACTCCTTCAGGATATTAGGGTATCCAAATGTGTCACTTTAAACTATAAAGTCGTTGTAGAATTTCTTTTTACCTCCATTATATGTCATATTTTATCGATATATAGTATCTTTCCAATTATTTACATTTTCAAATAATCATTTTGTAAAACTTTCTTTTTGGCATCTTTCATTTGCAATATATTTCAATAATTGCTTTACGAAGTCGTTTGTTCTGACTTCATGTAACAAAACTTTCCACTCTGATTCCATTGAAACTTACAGAACAAGGATATGGGAACATAGAAAATCACTAAAGTAATGATCTGAGCTATGTTTATGGATTCAACTAAGGGAAATCTCAGGTCTATGTGGATTCACTCTACTGTAGTATTTGCCTGAAAGCAGACCACTAGTTAGAGTAATGCTATACCAGAATGCAGCACAAGCTATGGTAAAGGCCATGTTGGTGTATTAAAACACACTTGAAAAGGATAAGAGGGAGGGAAAGTGGACTATGCATCACTTAGAGAAACAATAATAGTATGATAGCTAACATGTATTTGACATTCATAATGTGTCATGCACCATGCAGAGTACTTTATACAGATGATCATAGTAATATTCACAACAATCTCACTCAATAGATGATATCATTATCCCCATTTTGTGGAAAACTGAAGTTCAAACAAGGAAATAAAGTATCTTTTGACCTTCTCCTGCATGGATCCAGTTTATGTTGAAAAAAAAATAAGATAAGGAAACTCAGAAGTCATTTTCTATGGAAGTACTTTGTTTGATATTAGATTGGAAGTACTGAAGTGCAATGGAAATAAATGGATTCGAAAATAAATACATGCTTGTTTTTTGCACCTGCATTAACACTATTAATTGGAAACAAGCAGAAAATTCATGCCAATTTGAGGTTTCCATTAAAAGAAATGTTTGCTAAGGAAAAAAAATCAATGATGTTTTTCTTTATGTCAAAAGTCTTACGATGAAAGACAAAAAAGAAACATTTTCTAAAGGAAATTTTTAAAAAATTACTGAAGGATGATTTTTTTTAGGCTTCTAATATGTAATAAAAGAAAAAAGAGAAAAATGAAACCATAAAATAAATGAATACTATGCCTTTCATAATAAGGCAAACAATTACACCTTTTAAAATTTCCACCTGGAAAGTCTTCTAACAATTCACCCTTAAAGATCATCATAGAATTTCACAGTAAGCCACTGAAAAGGCGGCCATCATCTTTTGTAAAGGGCTGCATTTAAGACACTACCTTAGTGTATATATTTATAATGTATTTTTCTCTTTAATGACAAAACAAATGGACAAAGCAATAAAACCCCCAGCCTCCACAGTCCCTGGTCAGTAACACACAGGGCATCTTAACTCATTAGTTACCAAAGACCACCTTTCACATAGCTCTCATGTGCACCTACCATCATAGTCCACAAGGAGGCTTTAAGTATGAACCTTCGATCCTGAAAGAAGGTGCCCAGTGTCCTGAACATAATCCTGCTTTCATTCTAATCCTTCAGCTTCTTCCATCAACAGAGGCCCCAGAAGCCAATACAATTAAAGAAGATTCTTTTTCTCTTCCTCTCCCAGTCATATTTTTTCCACAAGAGCAATGACTCACTCTTTATACAGCTTTTCTTTTCCATTTTGTTAGGTTCTCTACCACCATTATGTGGTCTGTTATCTTCATAGCATTTCCACATCATTGTAATATTGATCACTGGCTTTTTACAACATTATTTGTTGCATACATAATAAATATTATTATTATTTTTTTAGTTGCCTCTGGGTTAACATCATATGGGCACTGGGATGATTGCTCCTGGAGTGTTCAGCTGTAGTTTGTAGGGCTTGAGTTAGCCTCTGATCCACATATTGAGAGAGAGTTTCCATCTCAATTGTTGGTTAAATAGTCTATTTATCCTTTCAATTAGCCTGGCAGCAGTAGCGTTGTAAGGCAGGTCGAAATGCTGGTGTATGGCATTTTTATCAGCCCATTTCTGAACTTCATGGCCAGTAAAGTGGATTCCTTGGCTCCTAATAACCATGTCCACAGGGGTCCTGTATGTTGCACACAGCTGTTCTAGACCCTGAATAGTGGTTTTCTGCATTGCTCAACAACCCTGGTAGGTCTTTTGTAACATCTTCCACCTGTTGTGAGGCATTGTAGACAGCATATAACTGTAGTTCCATCACACGGTATCATTGCTCTGACCCCTTCCATAGGTTAGAAGTGAGGTCCTGGAGTGACACCCCACTGTGCACTGCCATACAGTACAGGCCACAGGCGGGCCACAGCAGCTATCTTCATCAATAAATATTATTTTTAATTGATTGCTATGCCTAAGTAACTTTCTTTCTTCCTTTCTTCTTTCTTTTGTTTTCTCTGTTCCAAAATATGTCATTGTTTTCTTCTTAATCATTATTCGTTAGCTTTACCTATCTGGTTTCTTCTAAGATTCTCAGCAAAGTCAAAATATAAATGATGAAAAACATGAAAATGAAAAATATAACTTAGAAATTAGAACTTTAAAAGATACACAAAATACCACAAGTTCCATTATATATGCAAGTAATTGTAACTTCTAAAAAAAATAGATAATTTTACCCAATGTTAAATATTTAAGTTGCTAAGCCTTAAAGAATTTTAATTCCATGAAATCTTCATTAAATATGGGGAGAGAAAAGTAAAACATAAACTTTATTGTGTCAAAGATGATAAACACTTCATCCAGGAGTTGCAGTATAGAGCGGTGGTTAGAAAATGAGTTTCTGGAGTTAAGGATATATGGATTTGATTTCTACTTTCATCTTGTACTTATTATATGAGTCTGACCAATACTCTGTAAGCCTCTTTATTTGCCTGTAAAATGAGCATAATAATGGTACCTATCTCATTGGGTTATTCAGATGATTACATAAGGAAAAACAAAAAAGTAGCACAGAGAAGTGTCTAGAGAAAAATACCTTGTGAATTTTAATAATTACCATTATTAGTCACAACTAAAGTATTAATCAAGAAACCATGGAATTTTTACATTACTGTGATCCTAAATTCATAGGGTAGGTAATCCTTCAATTGAAGGAGGAGGAGGAGAAGAGAAAGGCATGTAGCTCACATGATGTGCATGCCTTGTTGGTAGGCTGTGCTTCTATTTCACTTTGTCATTGCTTTGGGATCCAGGCTATCAGAGCAAGCTCTGTCTGGAATGTTTTCTTTTGTGGCAGAAAGGGAAAAAAAAAGACACAAAAAATACTTGCTGGCTCTTCAAGCTTTTACCTAAATAGAGTCTTAACTTATTACCATTAAGTCTTAACCTGGTAAAACAAAGGATCCAAGAGTTCCGGAAACTTTGCATTGACAGAGATTAAAATCCTAAGTGTTATACACTGGATGATATAATATTCAACATAGATCAGTAACCTAAATTAGCACCTAAGTTGAATTTTATTAATTTTTTTGAAGGAAAGTAACTACACATTGAAAAAGCTGTAAGACTTGGCCCTAAATTCTGACTTTCTAGGCTACACAACTGCTTATACACGTTAGTGGAAGACAGTTATGTAATTTTATCATTGAAATTAAGGTTTCTAAAAGTATTTATTTTGATAAGGAATTTATCCACGTACCCAGGCAATTTTCCTGAAGCAAAAATCAAGTTTGCTTGGCATTTTTACCATGAATACAGAAATGCTTTTGATACAGAGGAAGAGGCCTGCACGGTACACCCTTACAAATACATGTATTTACCCCTAAATAATATTCAAGAGCAATATGTCTAGTGACAGTCTATGAACTTAAGACAGCCTGATCAGTTTACAACTTTAATGTTTGTTCCCAATGAGAGATGTTATCTTCCTTCCCAAAATCTCCATTAAAAGCCATGGATAAATCCACATCTCAAATCTCCACAAGCTCACTTAAAGAGAGAAAAATCCAAAATAAACATGTCCCCTACCTCTTTGATTACATTGTGATTAACCTCCTTTACTAGTTAAATTTTCTGGAAAGCTCACCCACCCTGTCTCCCTCCATTCACTGATTTCTCTCCCTGATTCATTCCTCACATCCAGCAATTTAGCTCTTCTGTCCATTTTTGGATTAGGTTGTTATTTTGTTGATATTGAGCAGCATGAGCTGCTTGTATATTTTGGAGATTAATCCTTTGTCAGTTGCTTCATTTGCAAATATTTTCCCCCATTCTGAGGGTTGACTGTTGTTCTTGGTTATGGCTTCCTTTGCTGTGCAAAAGCTTTTAAGTTTCATTAGGTCCCATTTGATTACTTTTGTTTTTATTTCCATTTCTCTAGGAGGTGGGTCAAAAAGGATCATGCTGTGATTTATGTCATAGAGTGTTCTGCCTATGTTTTACTCTAAGAGTTTTATAGTGTCCAGTCTTACATTTATGTCTCTAATCCATTTTGAGTTTATTTTTGTGTATGGTGTTAGGAAGTGTTCTAATTTCATTCTTTTACATGTAGCTGTTCAGTTGTCCCAGCACCATTTATTGAAGAGGCTGTCTTTTCTCCATTGTATATTCTTTGTCAAAGATGAGGTGATCATATATGCATGGGTTTATCTCTGGGCTTTCTATCCTGTTCCATTGATCTATATTTCTGTTTTTGTGCCAGTACCATACTGTCTTAATTACTGTAGCTTTGTAGTATAGTCTGAAGTCAGGGAGCCTGATTCCTCCAGCTCCGTTTTTCTTTCTCAAGATTGCTTTGGCTATTTGGGGTGTTTTGTGTTTCCATACAAATTGTACAATTTTTCGTTCTAGTCCTGTGAAAAATGCCATTGGTTATTTGATAGGGATTGCTTTGAATCTGTAGATTTCCTGGGTAGTATAGTCATTTTCACAATGTTGAGACTTCCAATCCAAGAACATGGTATATCTCCCCATCCGTTGGTATCATCTTTAATTTCTTTCATCCGTGTCTTATAGTTCTCTGCATACAGGTCTTTTGTCTCCTTAGGTAGGTTTATTCCTAGGTACCTTTTCTTTTTGTTGCAATGGTAAATGGGAGTGTTTCCTTAATTTCTCTTTCAGATTTTTCATCATTATTGTATAGAAATGCAAGAGATTTCCGTGCATTATTTTGCATCCTGCTACTTTACCAAATTCATTGATTAGCTCTAGTAGTTTTCTGGTAGCATCTTCAGGATTCTCTATGTATAGTTTCATGTCATCTGCAAACAATGATACTTTTACTTCTTCTTTTCCGATTTGGATTCCTTTCATTTATATTTCTTTTCTGATTGCTGTGGCTAAATCTTCCAAAACTATGTTGAATAACAGTGGTGAGAGTGGGCAACCTTGTCTTGTTCCTGATCTTAGAGGAAATGGTTTCAGTTTTTCACCATTGAGAATCATGTTGGCTGTGGGTTTGTCATACATGGCCTTTATTATGTTGAGGTAGGTTGCCTCTATGCCTACTTTCTGGGGAGTTTTTGTCATAAATCAGTGTTGAAATTTTGTCAGAAGATTTTTCTGCATCCATTGAGGTGATCATATGGTTTTATTCTTCAATTTGTTAATATGGTTTATCACATTGATTGATTTGCATATTGAAGAATCCTTGTATTCCTGGGATAAACCCCACTTGATCATGGTGTATGATCCTTTTAATGTGCTGTTGGATTCTGTTTGCTAATATTTTTTTGAGGATTTTTGCATCTATGTTCATCAGTGATATTGGCCTGTAGTTTTCTTTCTTGGACCTCTTTTTCTGGTTTTGGTATCAGGGTGACGGTGGCCTCATAGAATGAGTTTGGGAGTGTTCCTCTCTATGTTATATTTGGAAGAGTTTGAGAAGGATAGGTTTAGCTGTTCTCTAAAGGTTTGATAGATTTCACCTGTGAAGCCATCTGGTCCTGGGCTTTTGTTTGTTGGAAGATTTTTAATCATAGTTTCAATTCCAGTGCTTGTCATTGATCTATTTAAAGTTTCTATTTCTTCCTGGTTCAGTCTTGGAAGTTTGTGCTTTTCTAAGAATTTGTCCATTTCTTCCAGGTTGTCCATTTTATTGGCATATAGTTGCTTATAGTAATCTCTCATGATCCTTTGTATTTCTGCAGTGTCAGCTGTTACTTCTCCTTTTTCATTTCTAATTCTGCTCATCTGAGTCATCTCCCTTTTTTCCTTACTGAGTCTGGCTAATGGTTTATTAATTTTTTTTTTTTTATCTTCTCAAAGAACCAGCTTTTAGTTTTATTGATCTTTGTTATCATTTCCTTCATTTCTTTTTCATTTATTTCTGATCTGATCTTTATGATTTCTTTCCTTCTGCTAACTTTGGGGATTTTTTTTTCTTCTTTCCTTAATTGCTTTAGGTGTAAAGTTGGGTTGTTTATTTGAGATGTTTCTTGTTTCTTGAGGTAGGATCATCTTGCTATAAACTTCTCTCATAGAAATGTTTTTGCTGCATCTCATAGGTTTTGGGTCGTCATGTTTTCATTGTCATTTGTTTCTAGGTATGTTTTGATTTCCTCTTTGATTTCCTTAGTGATCTCTTGGTTATTAAGTTGTGTATTGTTTAGCTTCCATGTATTTAGATTTTTTACAGAGTTTTTCCTGTAACTGATATCTAATCTCATAGTGTTGTGGTCAGAAAAGATACCTGATATGATTCCAATTTTCTTAAATTTACAAAGGTTTTGATTTGTGACCCAAGATGTGATCTATCCTGGAGAATGTTCCTTGAGCACTTGAGAAGAAAGTGTGTTCTGTTGTTTTTGGATGGAATGTTCTATAAATATCAATTAAATCTGTCTGGTCTATTGTGTCATTTATAGCTTCTGTTTCCTTTTTATTTTGATTTTGGATGATCTGTCCATTGGTGTATGTGAGGTGTTAAAGTCCCCCACTATTATTGTGTTACTGTCGATATCCTCTTTTATAGTTGTTAGCAGTTAGTTGCCTTATGTATGGAGGTGCTCCTGTGTTGGGTGCATAAATATTTACAATTGTTATATTGTATTGTATTCTTCTTGGATTGATCCCTTGAACATTATGTAGTGTCCTTCTTTGTCTTTTGTAATAGTCTTTATTTTAAGGTCTATTTTGTCTCATATGAGAATTGCTACCCAGCTTTCTTTTGATTTCCATTTGCATGGAATATCGTTTTCCATCCCCACAGTTTCAGTCTGAATGTGTCCCTAGGTCTGAAGTGGGTCCTTTGTAGACAGCATATATATGGGTCCTGTTTTTGTCTCCATTCAGTGAGCCTGTGTCTTTTGGTTGGAGCATTTAATCCATTTACATTTAAGGTAATTATCGATATGTGTGTTCCTGTTACCATTTTCTCAATTGTTTCGGGTTTGTTTTTGTAGGCCTTTTCCTTCTCTTGTGTTTCCTGCCTAGAGAAGATCCTTTAGCATTTGTTGTAAAGCTGGTTTGGTATTGCTGAATTCTGTTAATTTTTGCTTGTCTGTAAAGATTTTAACTTTTCTGTCAAATCTGAATGAGATCCTTGCTAGGTAGAGTAATCTTGGTTGTAGGTTTTTCCCTTTCATCACTCTTATTTTTTTTATTTTTTTTGTTAGTTTCTGCTTTATAACAAAGTGAATCAGTTATACATATACATATGTTACCATATCTCTTCCCTCTTGCATCTCCCTCCCTCCCACCCTCCCTATCCCACCTCTCCAGGCAGTCACAAAGCACCAAGCCGATATCCCTGTGCCATGCGGCTGCTTCCCACTAGCTATCTACCTTACATTTGTTAGTGTCATCACTTTTAATATGTCATGCCACTCCTTTCTGGCTTGCAGAGTTCCTGCTGAAAGATCAGCTGTTAACCTTATGGATATTTCCCTTGTTTGTTATTTGTTGGTTCTCCCTTGCTGCTTTTAATATTTTTTTTTTGTATTTAATTTTTGATAGTTTGGTTAATATGTGTCTTGGCATGTTTCTCCTTGGATTTATCATGTATGGGACTCTCTACAATTCCTGGATTTGATTGACTATTTCCTTTCCTATGTAAAGGAAATTTTCAACTATCATCTCTTCAAATATTTTCTCAGTCCCTTTCTTTTTCTCTTCTTCTTCTGGGACCCCTATAATTCGAATGTTGGTGTGTTTAATGTGGTCCCAGAGGTCTCTGAGACTGTCCACAATTCTTTTCATTTTTTTTTCTTCATTCAGCAGTCATTTCCACTGTTTTATCTTCCAGGTCCCTTATCCATTCTTCTGCCTCAGTTATTCTGCTATTGATTCCTTCTAGAGAATTTTTAATTATATTTATTGTTTTTTCATCATTATTTGTTTGCTGTTTAGTTCTTCTAGGTTCTTGTTAAACGTTTCTTATATTTCTGCATTCTATTTCCAAGATTTTGCATCATCTTTACTATTATTATTCTAAATTCTTTTTCAGGTAGACTGCCTATTTCCTCTTCATTTGTTTGGTCTGGTGGGTTTTTACCTTGTTCCTTCATATGCTACATATTTCTCTGTTTTCTCATTTTGTGTAATTTACTGTGTCTGGGTTCTCCTTTACACAAGCTGTAGGGTCATAGTTCCCATTGTTTTTGGTGTCAGCCCCCAGTGGGTGAGGTTGGTTCAGTGGCTTGTGTAGGCTTCTTGTGGAGGTGACTGGTGCCTGTGTTCTGGTGTGTGGGTCTGGATCTTGTCTTCCTGGTGGTTAGGGCCCCATCTGCTGGTGTGTTTTGGGGTGTCTGTGAACTTAGTATGACTTTTGGCAGCCTCTCTGCTAATGACTGGGGTTGTGTTCCTGTGTTGCAAGTTGTTTGGCCTGGGGCATCCAGCACTGGAGCTTGCTGGCCGTTGGGTAGAGCTGGGTCTTAGTGTTGAGAAGGAGATCTCTGGGAAGAGCTCTTGCCAATTGATATTATGTGGTGCTCAGAGGTCTTTGTTGTTCCAGTGTCCAGGGCTCGGCTCTCCCATCTCAGAGGCTCAGGCCTCACACCTTGCCAGAGCACCAAGACCCTGCCAGCCACACTGCTCAGAAGAAATGGAAGAAGAAAAGGAAAATAATAATAATAAAATATTTAAAAATAAAATTAAAAATTAAAAAAAAGAAGAGAGCAACCAAAGAATAAACAAATCAACCAATGATAACAAGCACTAAAAACTAAACTAAGATAAACATAAAAATCGGAAACAAATCAGTTATAGAAAGCAAATCCCAAGTTTACATTTGCTCCTGAAGTCCACTGCCTCAATTTTGGGAACATTTGTTGTCTATTCAGGTATTCCACAGATTCAGGGATCATCAAGTTGATTGTGGGGATTTAATCCACTGTTTCTGAGGCTGCAGGGAGAAATTTCCCTTTCTCTTCTTTGTTCTCACAGCTTCTGTGGTTCAGCTTTGGTATTGGCCCTGCCTCTGCATGTAGGTTGCCCTCAGGCATCTGTTCTCCTCCCAGACAGGAAGCAGTTAAAGCAGTGGCTGATTAGGGCTCTCTGGCTCACTGAGGCCGGGGAGAGGGAGGGGTACCGTAGTCATAATTGGAATGCGGAGCCAGCCTGCGGCGGCAGAGGCCACCGTGACATTGCAACAGCCTGAGGTACACCATGTGTTCTCTCGGGCAATTTGTCACTGGATCTCAGGACCCTGACAGTGGCGGGCTGCACAGGCTTTGGAGGCGTGAGGGGGTAGTGACCTGTGCTTGCACACAGGATTTTGGTGGCAATGGCAGCAGCTTTAGTGTTTCTTGCCTGTCTCTGCAGTCCAAGCTAATAGCCGCAGCTCGTGCCCATCTCTGGAGCTCACATAGGCGGTCCTCTGCCTTCTGTGGGCACACGGGGAAGGAATCCTCTCTCCTCACACACCCTGAGACAATGGTTTCTTGCCTCTTCAGCAGGTGCAGACTTTTTCCCGGACTCCCTCCCAACTAGCTGTGGCACACTAGCCCCCTTCAGGCTGTCTTCACACAGCCAACCCCAGTCCTCTCCCTGGGATCTGACCTCCAAAGCCCGAGCCTCAGCTCCCAGCCCCAACCCACCACAGCATGTGAGCAGACAAGCCTCTCAAGCTGGTGAGTGCTGGTCGGCACCAATCCTCTTTGCAGGAATCTCTCCACTTTGCCCTCTGCAGCCCTGTTGCTGCACTCTCCTCTGTGGCTCTGAAGCTTCCTCCCTGGCCACCCACAATCTCCACCAGTGAAGAAGCTTCCTAGTGTGTGGAAACTTTTCCTCTTTCGCACCTCCCTCCCAGAGGTGCAGGTGCCATCCCTATTCTTTTGTCTCTATTTTTTTCTTTTTACTTTTGCCCTACCCAGGTATGTGGGGATTTTCTTGCCTTTTGGGAAGTCTGAGGTCTTCTGCCAGCATTCGGTAGGTGTTCTGTAGGAGTTGTTCCTCATGTAGATGTATTTTTGATGTAGTTGTGGGGAGGAAGGTGATCTCCACGTCTTACTCCTCCACCATCTTGGAGGTCTCCCACTACAGAGTTTTTGAGGGCAAGGATTTTTCCTGTTCAGTTCTAAAGTTTCTTATATGGTTGGTATTCAATAAAATTTGCTTATTAATTAAATAAAGTGTTATTGCAACTCCATGAAGTAAATTCTGCTACTATGGCAATTTAACAGATAAGCAATTCAATATTTGGAACATTAATCTAGACTAAGTTTCATTCATTTATTGAATATTTAAAGTCCCTGTGACCTCTAAGGATATATGACTTTTTGAACAAGATAAGTTAAAGTTTTTATTCTCACAAAATTTTAAATCTTGTGAAGGAGACAGACAAAACAAGAAAAAAAGTGATAGGTAGATAATGCAGCATCCTGTTTTAGTCACTATTCTTACTTGTAAGATATTCTAAAAATCCACATAATAGTCAACAGTCATCCATTCAGCAAATGTTTATTGACACCTAGAAGAATAACTAAGCTATTTTTTCAGATAGTTGTAATCTCTATGAGTAAAATAAAACAGGATCATGTGACAAAGTGAATGAAGAGAAGTAGGGTAACATCAAGTGGTAGAGTCAGGAAAGGATAATATCAGGTGATAACATTTGTATGAATAGTGAAAAGGAGTAATCCATGTGAAAATCTGGGGAAGAGGGGTTTGGGGAGAGAAAAAATAAATGCAAATGTCCAAGAAACAAACCATGCCAGAGTGGCAGTCCTAGCGGGCACAGGTAGATTATGGAATCTGATCCCAAAGATCCTATTGTCTCAGGTCAACTCAGTAGCCATATAAAAATTTAGCTTGAATTTTTATCTTCTCAGAAAATGCCCTTATATATTTATGGGCATTTTGCATATTGGAGTTGTAAATAACAAGTAAATCTACATGGCAAATAAGTTCATCTGTACCATTTTTCTAGGTTCCACATATAAGTGATATTATACGATATTTGTTTTTCTCTTTCTGACTTACTTCACTCTGTATGACAGTCTCTAGGTCTCCACAATGGCACAAATGGCACAATTTCATGCCTTTTTATGGCTGAGTAATATTGCATTGTATATATGCACCACATCTTCTTTATCCATTCCTCTGTTGATGGACATATTTAGGTTGCTTTCATTTCCTGGCTATTGTAAATAGTGCTGCAGTGAACATTGGGGTGCATGTATCTTTTTGAATTATGGTTTTCTCAGGGTATATCCCCAGTAGTGGGATTGCTGGGTCATATGGTAGTTCTATTTTTAGTTTCTTAAGGAACCTCCATACTGTTCTCCATAGTGGCTGTACTAATTCACATTCCCACCAGCAGTGCAAGTGTTCCCATTTCTCCACACCCTCTTCAGCATTTATTGTTTGTAGATTTTTTGATGATGGCCATTCTGACCAGTGTGAGAGACACAGATGTAGAGAACAAATGTATGGATACCAAGGGGGTAAGGGGGATTGTGGGATGAATTGGGAGATTAGGATTGACAAATATATACTACTATGTATAGAATAGATAACTAATGAGAGCCTAGATTATAGCACAGGAAACTTCACTCAATGCTCTGTGGTTACCTAAATGGGAAGCAAATCCAAAAAAGAGGGGATATATGTATATATAGCTGAGTCACTTTGCTGTACAGCAGAAACTAACACAATATTGTAAAGCAACTATACTCCAATAAAAATTATTAATTAAAACAAAACAAAACAAACAAACAAAAAACCCCACAAGGCTCTGGAGGGTGGTTTGGACAAAGGCCCTTAGGGCAGTCCCAGTATTAACTTGATGACCATACATTTTCCTCTTCATGGACCCTGCAGAAATCCCTCATATCCTTGAGCTTGTCCAGGAAACATGTAAAGGGATGTAATAGGCATTTGTAGGAGTTTTGTAGAATTTCTCTGAATAACCCATGATAGTGCCAGAAGTCTCTGAGAATAAGTTTTAAAATAAACAATTTCCATATTCAAAAATGAAAAATAAAGTTACATGGCAAATAATCAAAAGGTAAATTCATTCAATTCTAAGCTTTAAAAAATACTTGGAAATTGAAATAATTTATGTATATACAAGCATATATATATATGTGTGTATTTATATGTATGTACATGTGTGTCTTCACCATAGAAATATGTAAAATATTTGTGTCTTTAGGTAAATTCTTAAAAATAAGTCTCAAAGCCTATATTGTGAGAATCATTTGAATTTAGAAATTTTATTTTTATATCCTCTAGTGGTTCTTTGATAAAATTGGGGCTTGCTTTAGTACATTTAAAATGTTAAGTCTAAAGAAACAAATTTTCTTCTCATTTCTTCTCATTGTTCTCTATTCCATTTACTCCAAGAAGAAGGAAAAATGAAATGGTAAAAGAAAATGAATGTTTATCTTTATGCCATAAGATACTAACTTCCTAAAAGACATAAAGCAACTTTCCTTCAAACTATACAGTATCTGAGACTCACTTCAAAAAGAGAAAGTAAAAGTTTCTGTCTAAATAACATCAGTTATGGATTTCCCTCTGATGCCAAACTGAAAACCACAATGTAATAGACTAGTTTTTCCTCGTATGAAACCCTGTTGTTACCCTAGTAGTATAAAAGTGGAAATAAGCGTTAGAAGTCCCACAGTAACAGAGATTTTGAGGCATTTCACCCATAGACAATATTTCCCCCCTCCAAATAATTATATAGAATTGCTAAGAGAGGCATTGTTTGTCTTCTTTTCTAGATTACATTTGGAGAATCTATGGCACAGAGTCCCTACGTTACAGAGAAAGTCTGGGGCTGAGCAATACTCCCAGGTATTCTGTTTCCTAACCTCCTGTTTCTTCTATTCAACCAAGTTCTTTTTTTTTTTCCCATCTGAGAAGTTATCAAGTGTCTTTTAGAATTCACTAATTAATTGACCTGATATTTATGAATAAATACAATAGGTTTATGTACCTTCCTCTCTTATGGTGCTTGAAGATGCAGAGTAAGAGCTATTCTCCCACCTTATGTACCAGTGAAAAGGGAGCTCTGTAAACTCCAGCCCTACTACAGAAGAGAACTAAGAAAAGAAGTCTTGATTCTAGTTCTACATACATTGTATATATTTAATTCAAGTATTTTTATTCTCTCCCCACATTCATAGGACCCATAGCCACTTGCTTACATTGTCAACTATGAATTCACATCTTATTTTCACTAACATATGGCTTTTTATTAATTTTAAAACTTTTGAGCAAAGCCAAACAACTAATTATCTAACCTATCTATCCAATTTCAAATGACTAGATTATAGAAGATGCTAAAAATCTTGATGGCATGATTTACAATATATCTCCTGCACTGTTAGGGAGATTTAGATGAAAATGCTATATGTTCAGAGCTTCGGTAGGATAGATAAGTAGTTAGCTGGAAAAAAAAAAAGCTAATTTCCTTTACCCTTAGTGGTAGAACGAATGGGCATTTCGTTCAGCTGATTTGTTTTTATGCACTCTTATATTCAAGTTGAAAAATATAAGTGTACAATAATAAAGTAATGATAACAGTCATGTTCCATTTTCCTTTTCTATCTTAATAGCCTCAGGTAGGTAATTTTACTGCATATATAAATCATTAGTCTTCAGCAGCCACTCAGTTCTCTAGTTATTCTTGGGCTCCAAAGCAGTTTTATTTTGCTAAGAGCCATTCCCGATCATCTCTGGAGTGATGACAGGGGTGAGGGAGAATTTAAATTAGCTTCAAGGTACATTTACTTCTATTACGCAGGAATAATAACCCTATGACATATAGGCCATTCTCTAGTCAAATACTAATTTACAATTGTCCTATATCAGTATAACCAGCGTGAGCTGCTAAATCTTTTCTGACTAGGTTTGATTTCAGTGATAGAAATTGAAAATCTTTGATGACCTCAATCTTCTTAGTAGAAAACAAAACAACAAACACAAAATTTCCCCCATAATTTAAAAAACATAACCAAGGATAGGTCTCAGGGAAGAAGCTAGAAAAGAAGTCGATGTAATAAATAGAATTTCCCAAATGGAGCCAAATAAAATGCCAAATGAACTTCAAGGATTTAATTGATTTGCTAAGTCACAACAGTCAAAAAATTTGTGAAAAGAAAATTAATTGTAATCAATAGACCTTGGGCAAGCCGTTTAAAGATTCTGAGCCTTGATTCATGTTAGGAATTCTTGACTTACTGAGATTTAATGTTAGTGTTTCCATAATTTTCATGCTTTTACAAATATATACTGCAAATATTTAGGACACAATTTAGTTCAGAATAGATTTTTTGAAGAAATAATGGAATAAATAAAGGAACAATGTATTGTTCTTTTTAAGATTTTCTTGATCTTTGTCTATTTTTTGCTGTATAAAGTACATAATTATAATGTGAAGCTAAGTTGGGAGATGTAAAACTATGGTTTTCTATTTCTTCTTAGAAAGTACTAAGTAGTAGTTAGTACTTAGTAGTACTATATACTATAGTATATAATATATGCTATAGTGCAAGCAGGAACTAATAAATAATACAACTTCTATGCCTGGCATGTAATAAGCACTTGAAAAATATTTATCAAATTGATGCTATAGCACCTTGTGGGCAAAACCTGAGAATACAAATGACTAAAGGAATAGTAAGATAAAGCACAGGCATAATCATCCATAACGTAGGTCAGAATTGTCTCACTAGAACCAGTCCCCTGAAATCCATGTCAGTTAGAAAAAGAACAATCCCTCTCTGGGTAGCTCTCAGTCTTTGGTGGCCTCAGGTTGTCTCTTAGCAGACCCAGCTCCACCAGTAGATGGCAAATATTTTAGAATGGTACCTGATGTGCCTAGTTTTGTGCACTGTGTCTGATTTGAGGAACTACTAGTTACTCTTTTAGACCTCATCTTAGGGGGCGTTAATGTGAATGGGGTGACCTTTGAACCTCTGACATTTTGGCTGGGCTTATGAAATTCCTGCCTACATCTGGAAAGCTTGTTAACTCATGGGTGGAAAGAGGTGGGAAGGTGAGGTATTCTAAGCAGTAAAGGGATGTGGCATTCTGACAATGTTGCCCCAACCACTGAGTAAGGACAAAAGGCTAGAATGTACAAATTACAACCACATCACCACTATCATCTGACTGAGTTTAAGAGTCTTCCTAGGAATTCAGGGTAAGCCTGAGCCAAGCCTTTCATAGACTTTCTGAGCCTTGAATGAAGAAATGGTGGTCGTGCACCTTTGGGATCTGTTCAGGTTCCCTGCCCCTGATGATGTTGTCTGGCCCAGCTGCCTTGCTTCCCTTTTTCTCTGGCACTCCTGGCCTGCATGTGTCACACCTGAGAACAACTTATGTTTGACCTGACACATTCTTCTACCAGCGCACCCCTTCCTCATCCCACTCCCGTAAGGAGACATTAAGTGGTTTTAATTTGTGTTCTTGAAATCTACTGTGTCTTGGAAAGTTCCTTTTGAAAAATTTTGGCTCCTTCACTGATGCATATGGTTTGGAGGTGGAGAAAGATGTCCAGTAATTAATAACATGTCTTTCCACTAGAAATTATAGATCCTTCTCACCAAATTTGTGTCCTATTTCATAATTAAATTTTCCTCTTGGAAACAAGGCTCCAGTTTGTGGGTATCAATCAAATGACATTCTATCTGCCAGAGCATGATTGAACATAACTTGCTACACAGGAGTGGCTTCTCCCATCCCCACCCAACATTTTCCCTGCTACCAACAAGATCCTTCCACTATACAAGGCTGCATCTCCAAGTTAGTCGGAAAATGAAAAATAAGCAAGACTACACCTTAGAAGGAAAATACTTTCTGTTGCTAATTTACATTTCTTTCCTTCCACTGAGTATATAGACCAGTGGCATATGTATAAAATAATTAATAAAATATCAAATTAAACATTTTAAATATTGATATCATACTACATGACAGGCCCTGTGCTAAGTGTTTTGCATTCAGTTTCCTATTTGACACCCAAAATACACTATGAGGAAAATATTAACTAGATTTTGCAAAAGAAAATTAAAGTTGATGAGATAAATTAATCTGCTTAAAATTATCCCAGTTAATTAATGCAGGACCAAAGGTTCAAATCTATTTTTCACTGTTTTTAAAGACCATAATCTTAAAAAAATAAAACATTACCTTCTGATTTTAATTCTTAAGGATACACAATGAACATTGCACTGAAAGAAGGCAAAACTTGGCCTACATAATGAAATTACTAGTTTGGCAAGGGTCTTTTTTTTAATAACAAAAATAATTCTTTTCTTTATAAAATGTATTGATTATGAAGTACTCCCAGCTACTATTGCGGATAAAGTAAAAATTTCGCAGATGTCTATTTTGTGATGTCTAAGGAGTGAACTGGAAACGAAAGGGTTTGCAGAGATGCTAGATTTGCTCTAGTGTCATTTTGCTGTATTTCCTGTCACTCCAGGGAGCCAGGCCCTCAGGTAGGGGCTCAAATTTGTATCTGGACTGTCACCACTTCAAGGAGAAAAATGCCTTGCACTCAAGGCCAGTGACAAAGCCTGCCCTTTTCTTACTTCCATCATGCTTCCTTGTTCTTCGTGCCCTCCTGATTCCTCACTGAACTTCACGCTTAACAAAGGGTAACAGTGGTCAAAGAAAGAGCTGCTCCTCTATCCAGGCCAATCAGCCAAATGAACTCTGGGCCAGCCAGCTCAGGCTGATACTATCACATCCAAGACAGGCACTGGGTAGAATTGTCAGCTCTGAAAGGAGGGACAGAATTTATTCATCATCTTTCTAACTTTTAATTAATAAAGGAGGAAACCGAGGACCCGAGAGCTCATGTTAATGGTCTGTGAAATACACAGCAGATTTATGTTCTAATCCTGTGTTTTTGGACTCCCAGGCAAATGTTTGCTCTACCATACCACCAACCTAAAACAAACAGCCAAATACAGGCTACCTTGGAGTTTTTCATGAACACACACACACACACACACACACACACACACACACACACCCCTACTAAAGCATAAACTGCAGAAAGAAGGCGCAGCACTTATTTACTGTTATATCCCTAGCATAGTCTCAGGCTTCAAAATCCAACTAGAAGATAGACTTCAGAAGAGGGACCTCAACCGCTGGGATGTGAAGTTTTGGGTCTGCAGTTTTAGGGACATGTCAACCCTCCTCCGGCATGATCAGGGACTGGGGTCAAAGTCTTTTGATTTCACCTCTAGTTGAGGACGTAACATTCCTGGGCCCGCTGTGATCTGGGGCTGGGGGAAAGACTTGCTGGGCAACTCTAGGACCTGGGCAGTCAAGGATTTCCAGTCCTGATCTGTAACCTCCTCATTCTACCTGGTTTGGTTGCCTTGAACATTTGACCAGTTTCCTTGAAGCAGATTTCAGTGTCATCCTAGTCTAATCAAATCAGTATTTCTTGACTTGGGATCCAATCATCAATATTTTTTAAACTTATCAGGTGATTCCAATGTGAGGCCAAGGTTGAAAAGCTCTATTCTTAGCATATATTGTGTGACAGGAGAAAGGATAACCTGATTTTTATTATATTAATTATTTACACATGCAGACATTTGTATGTTTCTTGCTAATAAAATAGAAAATTTTGAATTTATTTCAATTGTCAATTACAAATCTTTCTATCAGAGAGAAGCAAATAGCAAGTTTTTTTTGCTAGAATTGTTCAATATATTAAGTTCATATTTTTCAATGCTAAGGTATTTTCATTGTCCTGATGGAAATCCAGTGCCCAGATATTTTGGGATCACCTCTATTTAAAGATTACAGCAAGGGAATTACCTCAAAATTTCAAATAAATCAATTCTTGAAAATTTTCTGCTGTTACATGATACCTGGGAAACTGATTTAGACAAAAATACATGCTAACCAATGGATTTACTTTCTGCTGTTTGAAAAGACAAATATCAGCAACCAAAAAGGCAGTATCATCAAATTAATTGATTATGGGAAATAATCAATCAAATTTCAAATAATCAATCAAATAATTGATTACGGGAATTAATCAATTATTTCAGGCCACTGTGATGCAGACTCAAGTTTGAAGGCATACTAATGGCAATATATCCCCTTTGAAGATAATTTGGGTTTTCTCCTAAGAAGTTATTTCTTTGGGTTGTACCACAAGGACTTGATCATTCATCAGTTATTGAATCAAATAGTCTCGTGAAGTCTGTACTTTGTGTTGGGTCTTTTATATGTGATGTTTGGATTTTAAATAAATAAACAAAAAATATGACATGAGTCATATTATAGCACTATTAGAATGGCAATGTAGTTTTCCTTTTTTCTGTTAAATAAGCTTTTTTTAATGGTCCATTCTCTAAAGTGAGTTAAGATTCTTAAGGGATCTCATAACTCTTGTGATAACCATCACCACTTTCAAATTGTTAATGCTGACAGATTAGAATCTATATATTTTATGGCAAAAAAGAACACTATACTATAACTACAATGGACGGTTGGCATTTTCTGTCTAAGATTTAAAATACAATAAAGGACACTTCTGTTATAATAGAATAAACACTGAACACTTTGGAGTCTAAGTTTGAGCATTACAGACAAAAATATAAATATTTGTCTTAATGAGGTCTTCCTCACTTTTAGTCCATGTACTTGGTAAATCTCTGTACTCAGCCTCCTACACATTGCTTCACATGTGAAGGTAAGGACCTCCAGATAAATTTAATGGCAATGTAAGGAATTGCCTCATCCATAGAGGCAAAACTCAGTAGCTAATATTTTTAAGATTTAAAGGGACTTCCCTGGTGGTGCAGTGGTTAAGACTCCATGCTCCCAGTGCAGGGGGCCTGGGTTTGATCCCTGGTCAGGGAGCTAGATCCCACATGCATGCCGCAACTAAGAGTTTGCAGGCCACAACTAAGGAGGCCACGTGCCGCAACTAAGGAGCCAGTGAGCCGCAATAATAAATAAATAAATAAATGAAAGATTTTAAAAGAAAGCAGAGAATATGTCAACCACTTTTAACCGTTTTCATGCACAAAATGAAAGGCAGGAAAAGGATTGAGAGAAATAAAAAGTTCAGTGCCACAGGTGTATGTATCTATAAGTTGGTAACTCACAGCCAGTGACCCGCTCTGGACCAACTACAGGAACATAGGGGGTGGTATACAGGTAGGAAATCAGAAAACACCACTTGTTTTTCTCTTTTTGAAGGCTTTCTTCTGCTCCTAACATTTTGGGTCTCCTCAAAACCTTAGAAATAGCTCAGTAAAATAGTAGTTCCTTTTTATCCATCTGAGAGGGAGATTGAGAATGCTGTAAATGGGAAGAATGTATACGGGCTCTTAGAGCAGTGTTTCCCAAATGATAAGATGCCTACCAATGCCCTGGAATCTCATCAAAATGCAGTTTCTGGGTTAGTAGATCTGAACTGGGGCCTCAGGTCCTGCCTTTCGAACAAGTTCCTGGCAATACCGATTCTGCTGTAGTTTGGACACTTTGATTAGCACAGTCTTAGAGCATAAGATGACCTGAAACACAAGGCAAGTGGCCAAAATCTGTCCTGAGAAGAAACACTGCAATTTCAGGTTGAGAAAAAGGGGAGTTGGTCGTAGGATTAGCACCTACCCCTGCAAAAGAGAGTTGTACCATTTGTTAGTATCGAGTGTGTTTCTTTTCTAAGATTTAAAAGTAACATTATTTTAAAAACAATAACTCTTCCTATAGATTGATTTTTACAAAATTAAACAGCAAGAATACCAATTGGGCACAAATGCATTTTCTCTCTACCTTATTCAATTCAACAATTATCAGCATGTGAATTAGCCATTTTCTCAAAATTATGGGTTTCCAAGACCAATTGCTTATCCCATACTGGCTTTCCAAAAACAGTGCATTCTTGAGCCTCAACCCTGCTATTCTGCCAGTGTGTACACACAGCAAATAAAGATACATTTATAACGTAAGCCCAATGAATATATAATTGGGAAGGAAAGTTTTCTGAGGGAGAGAGAAATGACTATATTTGAAAGACAAAATTATATATACATACATATATATGTGTATATATGATATATATACTATAAGATATTTTACTGATGCTCCACTGTTAAGTCCATAGTGGAAACTTAGGAGGTGTCAAAAGAGTTTCAGTCGATGAAAGCTGAACTTAAACTCCAGACACCTCTGTTTTGGGGGGTCCCTCTGACAGCCAGTTGTACAACAATGCTGGGAAAGTTTTTGCACATCTCTAGATTTTCCTTTATCTGTAAAATGAAGGATTTGAGATACATGATCTTTAAGTTATCTTCTAGTTGTAAAATTTTATGGATAAAAATTAAGTGTATGTCTTTTAAAAGTCTTCTCTTTTGAGGTTGCCTCTTTTTCTCTAAGGAGATAAACACTGTTACATTCTGTCCTGTAGGGCAGTCTGGGCCCACTCTCTCATCAGTAGTGGAATGTTTATTTTTAAAAATTGCTGACAATGAGTTTGAGGCCTGATTTAGTTTGTATTTTAAAGATAAAAATGTTCTTCATAAGTCCTTTTAAATTGAAAGTAAATTGATATTAGAAAAGCGATTACTACAGGGGAAAGAGAAGGATGGCCTTGCTTATGGGCCTCACCATCAATAGTGTTTCTTTAAAGGGCCCATTCAAAGGAGAGATGCCTTGTGGGCAGACAACAAGTAGAAATAAGATATTAGCTTCTATTGTTAAGTGAATCCCTTGCTGCCTCATTTACCCAAATAATAAAATGGAAAATTAGTTCAAATTCCTTTAAGAAAAGTACCACTACCACAAGAAACTCTATATCCTCCCTAAACATCACCAAGTTATCTGCCAAGAGAACCTTTTATTCTTATATGAAATTAAAACTCCTTGAGCATATATGAGGCACAGTGCTACATGCTGAGGTTACATAGATAAGTACATCGCATTCCCTGTCCTGCAGGAATTCATTTATAGCTGTGACAGAGACAAAAACATACAGGGAAAATGACATTTATTTGGTGTTTGCAACATGCCAGCCACTGCTGGATCAGGTATATATAGATTATTTTAGCTTCACTGCTACACCCTAGTGGGGTAGTTATATGTACCCTTTTGCCCAGTGAGGAACTTGAGCCCCAGAGAGATTAAATAGCATGCCCAAGTAACAGTCAGTGCAGCTGTGATTTGCACTCAGGTTTTTCTGACTTCAGAGCTTTTATTGCTCAGTGCAGCACCACTCAGCCAAACAGATTAATTGTAATACTCCATGATACCCAGTGCCCAGTGCAATGAAACCAAGAAAGAGATGAAATTAAATCTGCTTTGAGAAAGCAGAGAAGACTTGACATTGTAGAAAACTGTGAGCTGTGCCTCAAGGAATGAGGATTATACCTGGAGGGAAAGGGCATTATAGGCAATGTGAACAGTATCATTTATCAGCTTCCAGATGATGACAAAGCCTTGAGCTATACGATGGGAATAGCTGACAAAAATGCATTGAGTGTGTGAAATCTTTCTTCCCTTTTGACAATAATGTTTTTGTCTTAGCTTGGGCTGCTATAACAGAATATCATAAAATGGGTGGCTTATAAATAACAGAAATTTATTTCTCTCAGTTCCAGAGGCTGGAATTCCAAGATCAGAGTGCCACAACTGTAGAGGTCTGGTGAGAGCCCTCTTCTGGGTTGCAGACTACCAACTTTTCCTTGTAGCCTCACTCAGTTGACAGAGTAAAGGAAGCAAGCTCTCAGGACTTATAAGAACATTAATCCCTTTCATGAGGGTTCTAGCCTCATGGTTTCATCTAATCCTAATTACCTCCCACAGGCTCTGCCTCCTAATACCATCACATTGGGGGTTAGAGGTTCAACATATGAATCTGGGGGGAAGGACATAAATATTCAGCCCATCACAGCCTTTAAAGACTAAGTGGAACAAATAAGAGAAGATGGTAGAGTAGAAGGAGGTGCTCTCACTCCCTCTTGTGAAAGCACCTGAATCACAACTGCTGAACAATCATTGACAGGAAGACACTGGAACTCAGCAAAAAAGAAACCCCACATCCAAAGACAAAGGAGAAGCCACAATGAGATGGTAGGAGGGGCACAATCACAATAAAATCAAATCCCATAACTGCTGGGTGGGTGACTCACAAACTGGAGGACACTTAAATCACAGAAGTCCACCCACTGGAGTGAAGATTCTGACCCCTACATCAAGCTTCCCAACCTGTGGGTCTGGCAATGGGAGGAGGAATTCCTACAGAATCAGACTTTGAATGCTAGCGGGATTTGATTGCAGGAATTTGACAGTACTGGGAGAAACAGAGACTCAACTCTTGGAGGGCACACGCAAAGTAGTGTGCACATGAGGACCCAAGGGAAGTAGTGGTGACTCCATAGGAGACTGAACCAGACCTACCTGCTGGTGTTGGAGGGTCTCCTGCAGAGGTAGGGGGTGGCTGTGGCTCACCGTGAGGACAAGGACACTGGCAGCAGAAGTTCGGGGAAGTACTCCTTGGTGTGAGCCCTCCCAAAATCTGCCATTAGCCCCACCAAAGGCCAGGGAGGTGCCACTGTTGGGTTGCCTCAGGCCAAACAACCAACAGGGAGGGAACTCAGCCCTACCCATCAGCAGACAAGTGGATTAAAGTTTTACTGAGCTGTGCACACAAGAGGAACACCCAGCTCTACCCACCACCACTCTCTCCCATCAGGAAACTTTCACAAGCCTCTTAGATAGTCTCATCCACCAGAGAGCAGACAGAAGAAGCAAGAAGAACTACAGTCCTGCAGCCTGTGGAAAGAAAACCACATTCACAGAAAGATAGACAAGATGAAAAGTCAGAGGGTTATGTACCAGATGAAGGAACAAGATAAACCCCAGAAAAAGAACTAAATGAAGTGGATATAGTCAAACTTCCAGAAAAAGAATTCTGAATAATGATAGTGAATATGATCCAGGACCTCGGAAAAAGAATGGAGGTAAAGATCGAGAAGATGCAAGAAATGTTTAACAAAGACCTAGAAGAATTAAAGAACAAAGGCCTAGAAGAATTAAAGAACAAACAAACAGAGATGAACAATACCATAACTGAAATGAAAACTACACTAGAAGGAATCAATAGCAGAATAACTGAGGCAGAAGAATGGATAAGTGACCTGGAAGACAGAATGGTGGAATTCACTGCCACAGAACAGAATAAAGAAAAAAGAATGAAAAGAAATGAAGACAGCCTAAGAGACCTCAGGGACAACATTAAACGCAACAACATTCGCATTATAGGGGTCCCAGAAGGAGGAGAGAGAGAAAGGACCTGAGAAAATATTTGAAGAAATTATAGTAGAAAATTTCCCTAACATAGGAAAGGAAATAGCCACCCAAGTCCAGGAAGCACAGAGAGTCCCAGGCAGGATAACCCCAAGGAGAAACATGCTGAGACACATAGTATTCAAATTGAAAAAATTAAAGACAAAGAGAAATTATTGAAAGCAACAAAGGAAAAATGACAAATAACAAACAAGGGAACTCCCATAGGGCTAACAGCTGATTTCTCAGCAGAAACTCTACAAGCCAGAAGGGAGTGGCATGATATACTTAAAGTGATGAAAGGGAAGAACTTACAACCAAGACTACTCTGCCGGCAAGGATCTCTTTCAGATTCTATGGAGAAATCAAAAGCTTTGCAGACAAGCAAAAGCTAAGAGAATTCAGCACCACCAAATAAGCTCTAAAACAAATGCAAAAGGAACTTCTCTAAGCGGGAAACACAAGAGAAGAAAAGGACCTACAAAAACAAACCCATTACAATAAAGAAAATGATAATAGGAACATACATATCGATAAATACCTTAAACGTGAATGGATTAAATGCTCCAACCAAAAGACACAGGCTTGCTGAACAGATACAAAAACAAAACCCATATATATGTGGTCTACAAGAGACCCACTTCAGACCTAGGGACACATACAGACTGAAAGTCAGGGGATGGAAAAACATATTCCATGCAAATGGAAATCAAAAGAAAGCTGGAGTAGCAACACTCATATCAGATAAAATAGACTTTAAAATAAAGAATGTTACAGGAGACAAGGAGGATACTACATAATGATCACAGGATCAATCTAAGAGGAAGATATAACAATTATAAATGTATATGCACCCAACATAGGAGCACCTCAATACGTAAGAGCACATCAATACATAAGGCAACTGCTAACTGGTATAAAAGAGGAAATCGACAGTAACACAATAATAGTGGGGGATTTTAACACCTCAGTTACACCAATGAACATATCATCCAAACAGAAAATTAATAAGGAAACACAAGCTTTAGATGACACAATAGACCAGATAGATTTAATTGATGTTTATATGACATTCCATGCAGAAGGAGCAGATTACACTTCCTTCTCAAGTGCGCATGGAACATCCTCTAGGATAGATCACATCTTCGGTCACAAATCAAGCCTCAGTATATTTAAGAAAATTGAAATCATATCAAGCATCTTTTCTGACCACAACACTATGATATTAGAAATCAATTACAAAGGAAAAAGATGTAAAAAACACAAACACATGGAGGGTAAACAATGCATTAATAAATAACCAAAAGATCACTGAAGAAATCAAAGAGGAAATCAAAAAATACCTAGAGACAAATGACAATGAAAACATGATGATCCAAAACATATGGGATGCAGTAAAAGAACTTCTAAGAGGGGATTTTATAGCAATACAAGCCTACCTCAAGAAACAAGAAAAATCTCAAATAAAAAATCTAACCTTACATCTAAAGGAATTAGAGAAAGAAGAACAAACAAAACTCAAAGTTAGTAGAAGGATAGAAATCATAAAGATCAGAGAGGAAATCACTGAAATAGAAACAAAGAAAACAATAGCAAAGATCAATAAAGCTAAAATCTGGTTCTTTGAGAAGATAAACAAAATTGATAAACCATTAACCAGATTCATAAAGAAAAAGAGAGAGAAGATTCAAATCAATAAAGTTAGAAATGAAAGAGGAGAAGTTACAACAGACACTGCAGAAATACAAAGCATCCTAAGAGACTACTACAAGCAACTCTATGCCAATAAAATGGACAACCTGGAAAAAATGGACAAATTCATAGAAAGGTATAACCTTCCAAGACTAAACCAGGAAGAAATAGAAAATATGAACAGACCAATCACAAATACTGAAATTGAAACTGTGATTAAAAATGTTCCAACAAACAAAAGTAGAGGACCAGATGGCTTTACAGCTGAATTCTATCAAACATATAGAGAAGAGCTAACATCCATCCTTCTCAAACTCTTCCAAAAATTTTCAGAGGAAGGAACACTTCCAAACTCACTCCATGAGGCCACCATCACCCTGATACCAAAACCAGACAAAGATCCTACAAAAAATGAAAATTACAGACCAATATCACTGATGAATATAGATGCAAAAATCTTCCACAAAATACTAGCAAACAGAATCCAACAACACATTAAAACGATGATACACCTTGATCAAGTGGGATTTATCCAAGGGATGCAAGGATTCTTCAATATACACAAATCAATCAATGTGATTCACCATATTAACAAATTGAATAATAAAAACCATATGATCATGTCAGTAGATACAGAAAAAGCTCTTGACAAAATTCAACACCCATTTATGATAAAAACTCCCTAGAAAGTGGGCATAGAGGGAAACTACCTCAACATAATAAAGGCCATATACGAAAAACCCACAGCAAGCATTATTCTCAATGGTGAAAAACTGAAAGCATTTCCTCTAAGATAAGGAACAAGACAAGGATATCCACTCTCACCACTATTATTCAACATAGTTAGAAGTCCTAGCCATGGCAATCAGAGAAGAAAAAGAAATAAAAGGAATGCAAATTGGAAAAGAAGAAGTAAAGCTGTCACTGTTTGCAGATGACATGATACTATACATAGAGAATCCTAAAGATGCCACCAGATAACTACTAGAGCTAATAAATGA
Organism: Pseudorca crassidens; assembly: GCF_039906515.1. Lineage (NCBI taxonomy): Eukaryota > Metazoa > Chordata > Mammalia > Artiodactyla > Delphinidae > Pseudorca > Pseudorca crassidens. The sequence continues at coordinate 93,114,683 of NC_090297.1, forward strand.
ACTTGGTAAAGTTGCAGGATACAAAATTAATGCACAGAAATCTCTTGCATTACTATACACTAATGATGAAATATCTGAAAGAGAAATTAAGGAGACACTCCCATTTACCGTTGCAACAAAAACAATAAAATACCTTGGAATAAACCTAACTAAGAAGACAAAAGACCTGTATGCAGAAAACTGTAAGACACTGATGAAAGAAATTAAAAATGATACAAACAGATGTAGAGATATACCATGTTCTTGGATTGAAAGAATCAACATTGTTAAAATGACTGTATTACCCAAAACAATCTACAGATTCAATGCAATCCCTATCAAACTACCAGTGGCATGTTTCACAGAAGTAGAACAAAAATTTTCACAATTTGTATGGAAACACAAAAGACCCCAAATCGCCAAAGCAATCTTGATAAAGAGAAATGGAGCAGGAGGAAGCAGGCTCCTGGTCTTCAGACTATACTACAAAGCTACAGTAATGGAGACAGTATGGTACTGGCACAAAACAGATCAATGGAACAGGATAGAAAGCCCAGAGATAAACCCACGCACCTTTTGGTCAACTAATCTATGACAAAGGAGACAAGAATATACAATGGAGAAAAGGGTCTCTTCGATAAGTGGTGCTGGGAAAACTGGACAGCTACATGTAAAAGAATGAAATTAGAACACTCCCTAACACCATACACAAAAATAAACTCAAAAGGATTAAAAACCTAAATGTAAGGCCAGACACTATGAAACTCTTAGAGGAAAACATAGGCAGAACACTCTTTGACATAAATCACAGCAAGATCCTTTTTGACCCACCTCCTAGAGTAATGAAAATAAAAACAAAAATAAACAAATGGGACCTAATGAAACTTAAAAGCTTTTGCAAAGGAAAGGAAACTACAAACAAGATGAAAAGACAACCCTCAGAATGGGAGAAATTATTTGCAAATGAATCAACGGACAAAAGATTAATATCCAAAATATATAAACAGCTCATTCAGCTCAATATTAAAAAAAAAAAACAACCCAATCAAAAAATGGGCAGAATATCTAAATAGACATTTCTCCAAAAAAGATGTACAGATGGCCAAGAAGCACATGAAAAGCTGCTGAACATCATTGATTATTAGAGAAATGCAAATCAAAACTACAATGGGGTATCACCTCACACCAGTTATAATGGGCATTATCAGAAAATCTACAAATAACAAATGCTGCAGAGGGTGTGGAGAAAAGGGAACCCTCTTGCATTGTTGGTGGGAATGTAAATTGATACAAGCCACTGTGGAAAACAGTATGGAGGTTCCTAAAAAACTAAAAATAGAATTACCTTGTGACCCAACAATCCCACTACTGGGCATATACCCAGAGAAAAGCAGACATGGAAGCAACCTAAATGCCCATCGATAGACTAATGGATAAAGAAGATGTGGTACATATATATTCAATGGAATATTTCTCAGCCATAAAAAGGAATGAACATGGGTCATTTAGAGATGTGGATGGATCTAGGAGACTGTCATACAGAGTGAAGTAAGTCATAAAGAGAAAAACAAATATCGTATATTAACGCATATATGTGGAACCTAGAAAAATGGTAGATGAACCAGTTTGCAGGGCAGAAATTGAGACACAGATGTAGAGAACAAATGTATGGACACCAAGGGGAGAAAGTGGTGGTGGGGTGTGGTGGTAGTGGTGGGATGAATTGGGTGATTGGGATTGACATGTATACACTAATATGTATAAAATGGATAACTAATAAGAATGTGCTGTATAAAAAAATAAATTAAAAAATTTAAAAATAAGAGTTAGTGGAAATATATTTAACAGAAACAAATTTATAAGACAACACCATTTTAAAAGATAGACCGTAGGACCTACTTTACAAAATATATCTATTGATTCAATAAATAATTTGTTCAAATAATGACAGTTTGTATTTTTAGCTTATATGAAACTTTGTGTAATGGTCTGTTATTTCAAATAACTTCTTTGCTTTAGTCAGAACCAGTTAGAAGATCATTTCAGTTATCAGAACTCCTCTAATCTCAAGGTTCTTACCAACTTAGTAACAAGTAGTAAGTAACTGGAGAGTAATATATAATAAAAGAAAAAGCAGGATATTGAAATTAGAAGTTGGTTAGAATCCAGTTTTCGTCAGTTTTCCCTGTGTACTAGTAAAAATATTCAAGGCTTTCTGTGCAACACTTCTGAAATCACAAAGTAAATCTTTGTCTGAAAAAAATGGAGTTTTTTCTTATAAGAGACGAAGGAGAGGATGGAATGGACTGTTGACAAGCATATTTACAATACAAATATGCTTTTAGTGTTTACAAACTTCCATGGGATTTCTAAATTCGCCAATCATTGTTTTCAAAGATGAAAATCAGTTTTACTTGCCCTTTGTATCAGTCTAGGTCTCTAAATAATAACTTGCTATCATGCATATGCCTGAGAATGTTAACTTCATAATATTTTTCACTGAACTTGGGAAGAAAGTTTTCACTCACCACATAATTTTATCTTGTAAACCTCATAGTGGTTCATATAACACATTTCCATTTAATAGCACATGGCTTGTTTTATAATATAAAGTTATATATTATAAATAAAGCATCTGTTGTTCACCTGAATTTTATAATATATATGTGGTTAAAATCTTTTTCTTTGATTAAGAAATATTATATGCTTATCATTCCTCATCACGTTTTCATGATTTTCAGCAGGTCTGTAGTGCCCCATGTTCATGGAATTGCTAGCTCAATGCCAAAACAGGGAAAATATAAGAAATAACACAGAAAATGTATCACATAAAGGGACAATCATACACTGTATGAATTGTATATGAAATTGAATTAGCTTTGAAAGACTCATTATATTATGGGGTTGGGGAGCAGTGGGACAAGCAGAATATAAGGATAATGGGCTTTAGAGCCAGACTTGCCTAGATTCTAATACCATTTACCAACCATAAAGTCAAGTTGGAGTATTAAACTCTCTGGGGAGTAAATGGTAAGTTTCAATTTTAATTTTTGTAAAGTCTTTTCTGATCCTCCATCCTTTTCTGTCACAAGTTTTATCATACCGCTGTGCTCACATGGAACTTTATTTATATTTCTATTTTAATACTTACCCATTTACTTTTATACTTGTTGCATACCAAACTGAAAAGTAGACTGTGAGATCTTTGAGGGCATGGAGGATTTATCTCTTTATCATAAGTACAGTATAATAAAAATTCAAAAGAGTTCACTGAGTCAATGAAAACTGGAGTAAATGATGATTTAAAATCACCATCATAATAAACTTTTCAGCAGAAGTCATTGTACTTATAAGAAGGTGACTTTCAAAAGTGTCAGATAAGCACTAGGAAATTCACCTATACATAGGATCTCAGTATCATTAATTTTCTCTGAACATTCAACTCACAGAAAATGTAAGTATAAACAACTTCCTTATAAGAAACAAGATTATTTTTCACTTCTTGCTGAAACAAACTTTATCAGCACAGTTGTGCCAATTTTTATATAGCAGAATTTGAAATTTAGGTGATTATGTACACTTCAGGAAATCAAAGCTTCACTTTAAGTATACAAATGCATGGCTTCCTTTACGTATGCATTATTATTTTATCTGAAAACATCTTTCTTGAGCCCCAACCATATGGTCAGCACTGTTTGGGGGCACTGGGGGAGGGGACTGTAAAAGGAAACAGGATTCAGTTCTTGCCTATTTTGAAGCTCTCAGCCTGGTAAGGGGAATAAAGACGTAAATAAAGAGTTGCAGCACAACCTGGTAAATGTTGTAATAGAGCTAGGTACATTATATTATGGAGGCAGAAACGCTGGAATAACTGTGAAATGTCTTATTTTTGAACTGAAAAATAATTGTGAATTATTCTAATAATAAAATCTAGGTTCCTGCTATTATAGCTGTCTTCCCTTTGAAATGCCTTTACTTTAATGGCTTTGTGAAATAAAGACTGTGACTATTGTAGATAAGCTCTGAAAAGCAAACACTGATTTTAAAAAGGAAATGCATCACAGGACACCAGCTATGCCAGTGCATTCAAACTGATTTTAGCAGATATTGAGACTTTATCTGACACCACAATGATCTAAACAAAATTATAATAAAATTACCTGTAATTAACAAAATTTCACATGGAACGCTTTCATTTTGGGCATCTGGAAACAATAGAGTTTTCATTTCTGCTTGGTGGAGTTATGATCTTTGTTTGGATAAATAATGTGTAGCGTATAAATAAGATCCTCTTTCCAAAACAGCCAATGGGGATTTGGTGGAAAATTAATTAGGCTGGCACAGACTAACTAATGTTAGCCTGCTTCTATTTCACAGCAGAGAGACCCAAAATCTCTGTCTAGGACAGGATATTCTAAGAACTTGGAAAATATTTGTTTTTGACTAGGAAACATCAAGTTCTACCATTATCTCAACAATATAATCTTTATATTGCTATGGAAAAACACAAACTTCCTTAAGGTAGTCATCTCTGAGCCTCAGTTTACTCATATGTCAAGTCAGGTAGTAAGATTAAATGCAGCCTCTTCTGGGAAGTCATTCCTGAGGCACCTCTTCTATTTCCCTGCCCATACATGCCACACTTAGATGCTTTCAGAGTATTTTGTTTATACGTTTATTTCCCTTGTTCTACCCAGTTTAATAATGGAGAAATTTATATCAGCACCCCAGGGTAATTCTCAACCTTCTTCTTCAGTCCCCCTCATCCCATATAAAGATGTGTAGGGGGATCATTTTCTGAAATGTTAACCACTATTCTTATAATTCTATGTTCTCCCATCCCATTATTTAATCAGGTGCACTTATTGCTTCAGTAAACTGAAGAAATGAATTTCAGTGTTGTAAACTTAGGTATTTAATTTTTCTAAATTTAGGTCTAGGAGGTATCAAGATATAGATGCCTTAAATAGATGCCTTCTGTCTTGGGAGCAAAAAGCATAAGTGAAGAAAATAACTATGAATGAGACATAGGATAGATCTGACTTCAGGGCTGACCTGTGTACCTGTTCTGGTAAACTCTGGGCAAGTGGTAGGAATTTTCATAAGAGCAGAAAAAAATGGTTGAGTGGATACATAAACAATGCTTTTTAGGTGGTCTCTCTAGACCTCAGGAGAAAAGTAGAGTATTTTGGCTGCATCACATAGTGACATAGACGTAGCACCAGGAGCTGTGGGACTCTAAGGTCTGGCATCTGGACCCAGAGAACAGCAGTGACTTTCTTCTCTTGGCCTCACCCACCTCCCAGGTGCAGCTCAAGTTGTCTCCCTCCTTCAGCGAGGGTGCCAACCCACATGGCTAGAAGTAGACTACTGCTCTTTGAAATACTCACAGCACTTCACCATACTTCATTCTGAACACTTGTTACCTTTTCTCTCTGTGTAGACTGTATATTCCTGAAGGGCTGAATCAGTTTTTATTTATTCAGTGCCTAACATAGTGCGGACACACAGTGAGCACTAAATCAATATTTGCTGAAATGGTGATCAAATTTAATCTCTATATGTTTAATCATAACTTAGAAAATAGCCCTGATGGGAAATATGAAAATGAGGTAAAATTACTAAAACCAGATGTAGTGGAAAAGCATTTTTGAATGATAATATAAGACTCAAAAAAAGAAGTAGAAATCAACTTTATATCCAAGTGCCTGTGTTCTGTGAATATAACCATGGCAGAGATACTCTTTCCTTTCTCTCATACTTAAAGGACACCAAAAAATCAATATGATTAGCCTAAGTAAATTTCACCCGACATTGCCTCCCAAATGGCCGTGAAAGAATACTAATGGTCTTGTGGTATTTGGATTACCCAAAATGTCAATATAAATTAATTCTGCTTTTACTGCTCACCAGCTTCTATCTGCAACAAATTCATAACTGTTTCTCAAACTTGTGCCCAAACAGACAACTTTCCTGGTAAGCACTCAGCTATCCCTTCCCAGGCTCTGACATCTCTATCCCTGACAGGCCTTAGGGAACGCCCTGCTCCTCACAAACTTCTTTCTACACAAATATGAAGGAAAACTACTTTCTTCCCAAGGAAGCTAAAGAATCTCTTTTTCTTTCTTTCAAGCATAAAAGAAAAGACTTATCCCATCAGACTAAATAAGTAGGCAGTAAAGCTTGAATCAAAGGTGCAAGAAGAGGAGTTTTCAGTCCTGCCTGAAGAATGTTTATATGTGTTGGCTAATTCCTTAGAGAAATGATCTATTGAGTAAAACATTTATCTTCTGCAAAAGTAGCAGTTAAAAATAAAGTCATGATATCCCTTGTGCAGATGGGTGAAAGAGACTCAACAAATTACTGTTGGAAAATGTCTAAAGGTTTTACATATTATAGATACTTTACCTGGAAATAACCAAATCAGGGTGGGTAAATATAGGGTAATTTTTTTAAGTGTAGCTTTTAAAAAATCACCCATTAATTATGTGTAAGTATAATTCCTGGAAGTTCTCTTCCTTCTTATTAAAAGAAAAATCAAAATACTGAAATCCCCAAATCAATGACTCTATATTGAGGCCAGAGTCAGAGGAAGATTCTAGGCAAATCTTCCTCTAATTGAGAAGCCTGATAGATATCTTCAATCAGAAGCCAAGTTTGATGATGTATGCGTTAATGATCATGCAGAACAATTGCAAAATCTTTCCCCAGGTCTTTCTGAAGAGGGAGAGAGGGAGGAGTGAGAAGTAACAGTTGATTTTATAGACTGCTGCAAAATTTAATCGACTCTTAGAAATATATGGAAAGTATTTAATGAGTGAAAACAAACCACAGACTGTAAAATTAATCAGTCAAAGGAAAAGAAGAAAAAGAAGGTAAATATGACTACAAATTTGATTTTCTCCCTTGTGCCTGCACCATATATCTGAGTCTCCAAATAATAGACACGATTCAGCCTCCTTGGGTCAAAGAAGAAAACAAAAACATTTGATTACAAGATACTAACTAAACAAGGTAATACTGGAGTACCTTCTGACTGAATACATTTAAAACAAAATAAATTTATCGTTGGAATCTAGGAAACTTGCAGAAAAGCATATCTACTTTAAAATAATTTTACATGAGTTATAAGCTCAAACAGTGAGTGAAAGGGAAATAAGGATCTGGGAAATTTTGTGATTAAAGACTTGAATCAAACAATACTTAAAGGATGAGTCTTAATACCTGGAAGCAAGTACTATATGTGAATTTTCAGCTAACAAATGTGAAGCTACTTAATTTCAGCTTTCGTTTTGAAATGACAGTGGAAGTTTATTTTATACTGGCATATATATAAGGGGAGAGTAAATATTTGTCATAAGGTCGTATGAGTTTTATCTATCCTAGTAAAACTGATTATTAATATTCACTCTACACCACCATCATTTGAGCAGGCAGTCACATGACTGCAACTTGTGTTTCAAATATATTAGTTATAAATCTTTCAGTGAAGCTTTTAAAAAGAAAATAGCCCAACATCCCTTGTCAGACTGAAATAAATCTATTTTTGAAATGTTTATTCTCTTTTTAAAAGATGGGTTTTTCTGCCATTTCCTCATTTTTTAAAGAAAGTCAAGTTAGCTAAGATTCAATTTCTGGTGATTCTGAAAGCATTTATTGTCCATAATTCATCAAATATGAGGATAAAATATATAATTAAAAATGTTGAAAAGTAAAAACAAAATTTAAAGACAGTATAGAGAAATTAGATGCAGGGACAAACCTCATTTCTAAAGTAAATCCCTATAGTTTTGTTTTGTTTTTTTAATTTATATATAGAGTGAGGAGATGTGACATTTACTACACTCCCAGTTTGCTTGTCTAAATTAAGGAGGCCATCAAGTGCAGATACAGCTCCACCCAGCTTCTGAGCCATTCTAACCAATCTTGAAAGAATATTCAGAACATCACCCACTAAAGTAGGAGGAATTAAAACTAATCACACTGCTTTTTGGTCTGGTATCCAGGGAGTCTGGGCCATCACTCTCAGTGATCTGCTTATTTATGAAAAGTACTCTCCTTTTTTCACATATGCTTTCCCTAAAACTATAGTTGGATTTCTTTACCAATTCATGATTTAATTGCAATCTCTTTACTCAGTCTGCAAATATGAGGACCAAATTCTTTCCTAGATTTTGCTAGTTTTCTTCCTTTCACTATGCCTCTGAATATATTATCAGAGCTTCAACACAACTAGACCTGGGTTCAGAGCTCAGCTTCAGAATAGTCCACCAGTCTTCTGGACACCACCCTTCTCTCTATCTTTCTCCTCCACTTATGTCTCTTGCAAAGTGCCTGCATATCAGACCACTTTTGCTAATGTTCAGGCCACCTTGAGGCCTTAATATGTTTTGAGCATTATAGGTTTATGCCTAGGATAATCTGTCCTCAGATACAATCCTTGTATCCCAAGGCTTGCATGATTCTTTCCTATGCCAAGTTTTTTATCATTTTTTTATTATGTTAAATTGTTTTATTTATTTTGTTTTCTCTTTTACCTATGGGTTTCACTCGAAACAGATGTCTGACTATATTTGGAACATGTTTATGATGAACCAGTTCAAAAATATGTTTTTGATACATTTTCTCCAAAATTAATTTGTATAAATCACTCTCCCCAAATCCTTGCACCTCAGTTGTTTTTAAGTCCTTTATAGGACATAGTGGAATCTAAATATTAATTCAAATTAAGTATTTATATATATATATATATATATATACAAATGGATTCTTATTTTAATAGTTGTGGGTTAGGTAATGGAAATGTCAGGGTCGTCTCAGAAGAGGTGTTGGAGTCCAGAAGGGGGATTGAGAGCAATCAAGCTGTGGAGGTGTAGCACCAATAGAAACTGGTGACACACAGGATAATTAAGAAAATATATTAAGTAATACATTATGTAAATATGTTAAGGATAATGAAAACCAGCTTTCTCACTTTGGAGAAAGGAGTTACAAATACGGAAGGAGAGAAAGCTAGGATGAACTAGTGGTATTAGATTGGAATCGAGGCATTGATGTGAACTAATAGTTTTCAACATATAGGTAACTTTGAAAATGAATACAGATCTAAATGTGTGTTTAAGTTTGTGAATTTGTGTGAATATATATATGTATGTTATATAAAATACACACACATATATATAGATATATGTTCCATATTCTGTTCACTAAGAGCAGCAGTAACTTAAAAACAATATTTTCTAAATATTATTTATTATTTTCCACTTAAAGGGACCAGGGCTTTTTAGAGAAATGGTTGATTTAAGGGCTGAGGCAAGAGTAGTACAAGATGTCCTAGACTATCTTATTGTACCAGAAAGCAAGGAAGTGCTCAAAGAATGTTGTGGGCATGTCAAAAGGACACAGAAACCAATTAGAAGGGGCTTTTACTGGCTAAATTCATGGTAATATGGGCATCAAAATAAATAATGATAAAAATGGATTAAGCCAACTGAATAAAACAGGAAACCAGAGACTATACTGATTTAAATAAATTAATTACTAATTAAAAACTTGATATCTACATAGCTTCAAAGCACCTCCCCACAAAATATATATTAACACCCAAAGGGATTAGAAAAACTTTCAGAGGATAAATGTGACAAACAACACCTTAATCAAGCAATCAAAAAGAATTCATCAGTCATGGAACAAATCAAAAGCATACACCGCTGGAAAGGATGCAAGAAGCTAGTTCTTCTGCCCAGTTTTTAATCAGGTTGTTTGTTGTTTGACGTTGAGTTGTACGAGCTGTTTATATATGTTAGATATTAACCCCTTATTGGTTGTTTCATTTGCAAGTTATTTCCTGTTCAGTAGGGTGTCTTTTCATTTTGTTGATGGTTTCCTTTGCTGTACAAAAGCTTTTAAGTTTAATTAGGTCCCATTTGTTTATTTTTACCTTTATTTCCTTTACTTTAAGAGACAGATCTAAAAAAATATTACTGTGATTTATGTCCAAGTGTGTTCTGCCCATGTTTTCCTCCAGGAGTTTTATAGTACACAATCTTTCATTTAGGTCTTTAATCCATTTTGAGTTTATTTTTGTATATGGTGTTAGAAAATGTTCTAATTTCATTCTTTTACATGTAGCTGTCCAGGTTTCCCAGCATGATTTATTGAAGAGACTGTCTTTTCTCCATTGTATATTCTTACCTTCTTTGCCATAGATTAATTGACCATAGTTTGTGTGTTGATTTCTGGGCTCTCTATTCTGTTCCATTGATTTATTTGTCTTTTTGTTTTTTCGTGCCAGTACCATATACTTTTGATTACTGTAGCCTTGCAGTATAGTCTGAAGTCAGGAAATGTGATTCCTTCAGCTCTGTTCTGCTTTCTCAAGATTGTTTTGGCTATTCAGGACCTTTTGTGTTTCCATACATATTTTAAAATTATTTGTTCTAAAACGTATGGACACCAAGCGGGGAAAGTGGCAGGGTGGTGGGGGTGGTGGTGTGATGAATTGGGCGATTGGGATTGGCATGTATACACTGATGTGTATAAGACTGATGACTAATAAGAACCTACTGTATAAAAAAAAAATTAAATTTAATTTAAAAATTAAAAAAAAATCAGAAGTCAGCTACATGAAACATTCAAGTAAAGAAAAAAAATTATTTGTTCTAGTTCTGTGAAAAATGCCATTGGTATTTTGATGGGGATTGCACTGAATCTGTAGATTGCCTTGGTTAGTATAGTAATTTTAACAATATGGATTCTTTCAATCCAAGACCACAACAGTATATCTTCTCATCTGTTTGCATCATCTTTGATTTCTTTCATCAGTGTCTTCTAGTTTCCCGAGTACAGGTTGTTTACCTGCTTAGGTAGGTTTATTCCCAGGTGTTTTATTCTTTTTGATGTAATGGGAAATGGGATTGTTTCCTTAATTTCTCTTTCTTATAGTTCATTGTTAGTGTATAGAAATGTGACAGATTTCTGTATGTTAATTTTGTATCCTGCAACTTTACCAAATTCATTGATGAGCTCCAGGGGTTTTATGGTGGTGTCTTTAGGATTTTCTATGTATAGTAGTTCACACTTGGTGCCATGTGGAGGAGTAAGAGTGAAAGCAAGAGGACTATGGAAGTGGTGTAATATGCCAGAGGGCAGAGTTTAGTGACATAGGTTATAGGGATAATGAAGATGGTGGTAAGAAGAGGCCAAAGAGATTGTAGAGATATGAAAACTTGCTGATGGATTGGAAGTGGCATTGGAAAGAAAGAGGAGAATCAAAGGTGACTCTATAGTTTTGGGGGAAGAGTTACTGAGTGAATTGTGATACCATTAGTTATGATGGGGGAAGACTGAGGAAGAGAAGACTTTGAGTGGGAAAGGAAGTACAAGTTCTCTTTTGGGCATGTTACCCTGGAGATAACTCATTAAATATCCAACATATATTGTAGGCACCAAGATGTGTCAGGAAGAATGTCAGAAGAAGAATCAAAATATGGTATTCTTCAACATCTAATACATATGACTCCAAAATACGTTAGAATTATGTAATGATTCATATGAAGCAATTTTATATCTCAAGAAAAAATAACTTAGAAAGAGGTTCCTAATTAAATGTTTATAATGCTATCCATTACAGGTTCAGAAGGTTAATTTTTTTCTACTAAACTGTGTTCTCTCTCTAGCAAATAAGAAATTACAAGAAGAAAAAAAAATGTGGGCCAAAAAGGGCCTATATTATTTAACACCAGACTCAGTCCCTTACAACATTTAAATTATTCACCTTATCATCAATGTCCAGGGACTACATTCTTCTTGCAACCTTATTTTATTATTCATCTGAAGTCTAAAGAAATGCTTCTAGCACAAAATGAACAACCTAGATTATCTTCTTCCCAGGCTCCAAATCATCCCTTCCTATCATCTCCAGCATGTTTAAGAGGAGAGAGTTTGAAGTTGAGAGGTCTGTGTGCTTGCCAGAGAGTATCTCATAGTCAGTAAAATGGCCTTTGAGAACCTCCTCTTTATTTCCTGAGGCTTCTAGGCCACAAGATTTTTCCTCTCTCTCTGAGAATAAATGAAAGAATGAATGAAGACGTTACGTGGTATGTTCCAGCTCAGAAAACAATTTCTGCAAGAAAGTTTTAGAGAACATCCTTCTCTGTTATAAAAGCAGTGAAAGACATATCAACAAAACATTTGATTTAAAAAAGGATAATTCAGGAGAGATTAATAAAGTCAGATTTGATCATTTTAAAAGATCCAGTGTTCAGCAGTTTTAGTGATGTAGATGTCTACTTATGAGTAATTGCTACAAGAATGCTCTCACATTGGAAAGGCAGCTGAATATAGTGGTTACCAGCACAGCCATCTCTAGAATCAGACACCTTGGGTTAGAACCCTCACTGTTCTTCCTCCCAGCTATATAATCTAGGCCAGGTTTTTTTTTTTTTTTTTTTGGCGGTACACGGGCCTCTCACTGCTGTGGCCTCTCCCGTTGCGGCGCACAGGCTCCAGACGCGCAGGCTCAGCGGCCATGGCTCACGGGCCCAGCCGCTCCGCGGCATGTGGGATCTTCCCGGACCGGGGCACGAGCCCGTGTCCCCTGCATCGGCAGGCGGACTCTCAACCACTGCGCCACCAGGGAAGCCCTAGGCCAGGTTTTTTAATTCTCTGTATTTCCATTTCTATATATGTAAAATTATTATCACATTAATAAAAATTTCCTCAGAGGGTTGTTTGGAGTATGAATACTTAAATAATTCAATAGAAGTAAAACACTAAGAACAGGAAATGGCATGTATTATGCCGTATGCCAGCTAAGCCTATATATTAGCTATCAGTAATTCTCTTTCCCATTCTTACTCTTTGGTTTGCATCATACTTATTATATCATTACATGATCTGCAGAGATCCTTTAGCCTTCAAAACCAAGAATTCCTCAATTAGAGGAACAGAATACTGAAACGAAATGCTCATCCTATACTTAGTGATAGCAATGTAATTATCCTGAATATTGTGGAGAGGGTATTAATTTTAATACCTTAATCTTAATTTTTCTTTGGAATTATAGGAATTATCATTTTGCTACCTATTTACCTGTTACAGATGTTTCAAAGATAAAGTAATATCTAAATACTGTTTTGAGTGCCCAATCAAATTATGCATGCATGTGTGCAATGTCCATTCTATGCCAAGCACTATGTTGATTGGTTTATATATAATATATCATAACAATCAAATAAGGATCTATTATTTGCCCCATTTTACAAATAGAGAAACAAACTCACAAAGATAAATGTGTGTCATGTTGATGGCAGATATGACACTGGGATTTGACTCCAAAATTCATGCCTAAATGTAGCAATAATAATAGCAAAATATAAATGAAAGAAAACCACATTATATATTGCTGTTTTAAAGTTTATAGAGTTTTATAAAACCAGTTTTCTCATTTGGTTTGCAAATATGCTTGGAGATTATTCTCAACAAGATGGTTATTTTCTACCTTATTTATTAAAAGAGAATATTTAAATTAATGTTAATATAGAACACAAGTGTATTGCAGGACAAAAGGATGAACTGAACTGAAGGATAAGAGACCTTACCATCTATGGGAATTTGAGGATTTCTTTTTTTTAATTAAAAGAACTCAGTGTCTTCAAGTTGAAAGTAGAGTGCCAGAAATGTTTTAAATACAGTTCTAAACTCAGGTGATGCAACACAAAAAAGATGGGTGAGTGGATTTGTTTTACATATTGGTCTTGGAATTCTGTAAAATATTTCTTTAGAAAAATTGAACTTTTTAAAAAAAGGTCATGGAAGCAGATTTATACAGGATCAATTACCTCTAAGGATCAGGAAACATCTCTGAGTCAGTTAAGATGTTAAACTCTTTATATTAATCTTCTCACATAATATTCCCTGAAACCATGCTCTGTATTTATTATTATTACTCCAATTTTCTTGAAAGGAAACTGAAGTTCAAAGAAGTAAACTAAACATCCAAGGTACAGAGCTAAAAATACAGTGGAGCCAGGATTCAGAACCAAGTCTGTCAGAATCTACATTATTTCCACTACACTTATTTTGTCCTTCTGCAGCTATTAAAAAAGCATGAAATTTAAGTTAGTTTGAGTTAATTGTGTTGACAAAACAAAGGCATCTTTTTTAGAGGAAGAACCCCAAACAGGAACCTATTATTGTTTCATCAATATACACATTGTTAAATGTTGGGAAATCTACTATTATACTGACCATTCACAGCATTTTCATTTGAAATGCTATTGTCCTAGTCATTTCCTTAGCAGTTACTGAGTCTAAACCTACTCTCTGATAGTTTATCTGGCATCTCCAGGGGACACTCAGTAAAATACCAGTTGCCTCATCTGAAGACAATACTTAGTGGGCTACCAAACAGATGCAAATGATGGCAGACTTGAACTCAACCTTTAATGGTAGCTAGATCCTATCTTCTCAAGGAGCTGACTATGTGATTAAAATGACTGCATAGTTTTCTAGTTTACTAGAAAACTAGAGTTCTGTCCTCTCTCCATGTGTGAGATTGTTGTATCTCCCATAAGGATAACTGTATTCTTTTTACCTGAAAAAATACTGTCCTCCCACACAGAGGCAAAAGAAATGCAGAATGTCTTAGGGATTGTTAGTAAAAAAAAATCTATTTATAAATCTGGGACAGAAAGTTCTTGTTAACTACAGAATTAACTATATTTGACTTAATTGTCATTAATAAAAATTCTTAGGGGCCTATATCAGCTGTCAAACTTACTAAGTCCTAGACTTTTAAAAAAATCTTATTAGTTGCAACATATCACAATTGTATCTGTATCTAATCATATCTATCAAATGCCAAGACCATATTAAGTCTTTGAAAAATAAGTAAACTACCTCTGGAAGTTAAAATCAGAGTAAGGAAAACCTAAAATCTGTCTTTCTGTTTGACACCAGGGCACCATGCCCTTTAATCTAAGAAAGAATAAAATTCATGAATACTGTTAAAAACAAGACAACAGACCCAAAATGGAGTCAATTATGCTGAGACCCATGTCACCAAACCAAGACTTAATTACAGTTTCACCTCTCCAGAAATGGAATCCTAAACCAGTCAACCAGGAATCAGCTGATCAGCACTAGTGAGGTAGTCTGCCTAATAGATCCCCTGTCCATTGTAAAGTTACTAAAGGAAAGTAATCTTGCAATCACTATCCTTTTTTTTCTTTTTTTTAGCCTAGTATAACTTTCTTGTTTCTTCTCCCTTCTGGCTATAAAGTTGTTCATTTTGTACAGCTCCTTGAAGCTCCTTTCTATCCACTAGATTGGATGCTGCTGGATTCGAGTCGAATTTTGCTCAAATAAACTCTTAAATTTTTTAATATGCCTCAGTTTATCTTTTAACAATACCTTCAATAGCTCTGTAAAGTTAAATCTCTCAGTGACCTTAGAGCTGGACATGGACCTCTAGGTTTCCTCTGGCTTGTAAGACTATTGGTCTTCTTTTCACAATATGTGCTATACACAGAGTGATTTCTTTTCACTGTCTCCCCCTTGTAAGAAAAGAACTCTTGAATTTCCTATACCCTAGGAATATATTTCTCTGTTCAGCCACAAATTTAGGTTTACAAACTTTTAAGATATGAAAGATATTTTAAAGTAAATCTCAAGTTCTAAGAATCTTTTCTTCTCTCTCTCTCTCTTTTTTTTTTTTTTTTTTTGGCTTTCAAATATGGAAGCTGTAAAACATTTAGAAATGTACTACATGTGCTTGTTTCTCATTTCTATATTTTAAAATTCTGGAACTTTTTCCTTTTCCTGAATGAAAAAAGGGCTCTGAATAGAAAAGAAGAGAATAAAATAGTATATAACATATGGCACATGGCAGACAAAACCACTATGTCACTCAGATACCTCCCAGTCCTAAACCACATGTCTTTTTCTGGCTAACTCTGCTCTCTGCTTTGTCTACCTCCTTCTGTCTTTGCCCCTTTGCCTTAAGAATTCCCATTGCCAATCCACCCAGATATCTCTCCTCAGGTACATATAGACATATACTGCGGACAAGTCTTTGGAAGGTCATTAAATCACCTTAGGTATGAATTACCAGTTTATGACTTTTAATACAATTTCTATGTTGAAGTAAAATAAATGACACATGCAATATAGACCCTATGGCTGATCTGTGAATGCTTTAGCCTAAGCTTTCTTCTAGCTTAGTGGCAACAATTTTAAGGACATCCTTGTGATATCCTGGGGGAGGCAAAGGTCATAAAAACTGTGCTGCTGCCTGTGTGTACTGTTGTTTATGACACCATATTCTTTGACATATTGTAAATGTATATACCTATTTAACACTGAACTTAAAATAGTACCTCTAACCGAGATATATAATAAACCCTAACACATATCTATAAAAGTCCATGCAGAACTGCTTCACATTGGCTGTACTTCAGAAGGTATAAAGAAGTCATTGTTAACAAAAATAAACAAATGGGACCTAATTAAACTTAAAAGCTTTTGCACAGCAAAGTAAACCATAAACAAGATGAAAAGACAACCCTCAGAATGGGAGAAAATATTTGAAAATGAATCAACGGACAAAGGATTAATCTCCAAAATATACAAGCAGCTCATGGAGCTCAATATCAAAAAAAAAAAAAAAAAAACCAACCCAGTTAAAAAATAGGCAGAAGACCTAAATAGACATTTCACCGAAGAAGACATACAGATCGCCAAGAGGCACATGAAAAGATGTTCAACATCACTAATTATTAGAGAAATGCAAATCAAAACTATAATGAGGTATCACCTCACACTGGTCAGACTGGCCATCATCAAAAAATCTACAAACAATAAATGCTGGAGAGGGTGTGGAGCAAAGGGAACCCTCCTACAATGTTGGTGGGAATGTAAATTGTTGCAGCCACTATGGAGTACAGTATGGAGGTTCCTTAAAAAACTAAAAATAGAGCTACCATATGACCCAGCAATCCCACTACTGGGCATATACCCTGAGAAAGCCATAATTCAAAAGGACACATATTCCCCAATGTTTATTGCAGCACTATTTACAATAGCCAGGACATGTAAACAACCTGAATGTCCAATGATAGGTGAATGGATAAAGAAGATGTGGTACATATATACAATGGAATATTACTCAGCCATAAAAAGGAACAAAATTGGATCACTTCTAGAGATGTGGATAGACCTAGAGTCTGTCATACAGAGTGAAGTAAGCCAGAAAGAGAAAAACAAATATCGTATATTAACGCATATATGTAGAATCTAGAAAAGTGTTACAGATTAACCTATTTGTAGGGCAGGAATAGAGATGTAGACATAGAGAACAGACATGTGGACACAGCAGGAGAAGGGGAGAGTGGGACAAACTGGGAGATTAGGTTTGACATAAATACATTACCATGTGTAAAATAGATAGCTAGTGGGAACCTGCTGTATAGTACAGGGAGCTCAGCTTGGTGCTCTGTGATGACCTAGATGTGTGGGATGGGGGTGTGGGAGGGAGGTCAAAGAGGGAGGGGATATAGGTATACATATAGCTGATTCACTTCATTGTACAACAGAAACTAACACAACATTTTAAAGCAATTTTACTCCAATAAAAAATTCTTTTTAAAAAGAAGTCATTGTTATTTCAAATGTTACCAGCAACAACTCATGATTTTGCATGTAAAATTCTAGGGCATGAGTTTCTGCTTTGGAGAATGTTGCTAAACTCTCTTATGTATATACTGAATTTCTCACTTAAATTTTAGATCCGAAAATTATATTTTATTGATCCAAGAAGAACATGTATTTGAACTATCAGCACACACTTACTAATGTTTGTCAATAAGTCTTTCTTGCATATAAAAATTTCAGTGAGGGAGGCTATCCAGTGGCTGCAATTGGTCTATACATGGTGGTCATCCCTAGGATAAAAATTGTCCTTAGTTTTCAGATGAAATGAAATTTGGTCAGGAAAACATCAACAACATTTACTAAATGATCACTATCTAAATATTGGCAAGTACTAACCATAAAAAATGAGTAAGATACAATTTCTGCCTTTAAATCCAGTATTTTAAACATGCAAGATGTATAACAACTACCATACATTGTGGTAAGTACTGCTCTATAGAAAAACATGAAGTCTTATAGCAGGGAAGATATACACAAAGAAATTTCTCTTACTTTAGTCTAAATTGGTAAATGACCTCTACATATAAAAAAGTCTGAAAGAATAGAACTGTGATGAGGAGATCTACTCCCTCAATGTAGTTATTTCCTTCATCCTTAGCAATAAACTTCAAATTTTTAGCTGAGTAAATGGCCATGCAGAGTAAACATTACATTTCCCACTTCTACTGCCACTAATGCTATGTAATCATGTCCTGGACAATAGGACAGAATAAGAAGTGATGTAAGCAGTTTTAAGACATGTCCTTAGAGGGAAGGAGAAAGCACGGCATCCTCTGCTCTTTCCTTTGTGCTGACTGAAACACAGACAAGAGGACTGGAGACTGAGAAAACTTATTTCATGGGAAGAAAGATTATTGAAGATTGTGAAGTAAAAAGATTGAGGGAACATAGGACCCCATTGACCCCATTGGCAACATTAGATTAGTCCTAATCTCTTTATATTTGGATTTATTTTAAAATAATTTTTATACATTTCTATTTTTATTGTATTGTGGTTTTATTTTCTATAAAGAAATGTAATCTTTTCTTTAGGTGTATCTTACATACAACGAATTGCACCCATTTTAAACTTGGAGTTTTATAAGTTTTGACAAGTGATTACACTGATGTAACTATAGCCACAATCAGATACAGAACATTTCCATCAACCCCCAAATTTTTACTGGGCTCTTTTACTGTCAATTCCATACTTTCTTCTCACAAATTTCCACCCAGAGTAAATGCAAATTTGCTTTCTTTCAAAATAGATTGCTGTTTATTTTCTAGAACTTCATATGAAAGAATAGTGGCATATGTAGTATCTTGTGCCAGTTATATTTCACTCAGCATAACATAGTTTCATGTGTTAGTAGTTGTTACATACATCAGTAGTATGTCCCTTTTAATCTTGAAGAGTACTTCATTATATGGACATACTACACTTTAGTCATCCATTCCTCTGTTGATGAACTGGTTATATCTGGATTTTGCTTATCATAAATAAAACTACTACGAACATTCTAAGTATAAGGCTTTGAGGAGACATGTTTTGCTTTTTCTGTTTAAATAGGAGTGAAGTCCTTGGATATTACGGTAAGTGTATGCTTAACTTTTTGTCATTGTTAAGAAACTGTTGAATTGTTTTCTAATGCATTGTACTATTTTACATTCACATCAGCAACGTATGAAAGTTCCAGTTGCTCCATCTCCTTACCAACATTTGAAGTGGTTAGTCTATAATTTTTGCCATTGTAATGGAATCTCATTGTTACTACAATTTAGTTATGCTAGTGTTTTCTCATTGTGGTTTTCATTTGTGTTTCCTTGATAACTAACACTGTTGACAATTTTTATGTATTTAATGGCCATTCATATATCTTTTATGGTAAAGTGTCTGTCCAACTCTTTTGCCCATTTTTTTTTTTTTAGATGTTGCTGGTAGGAGTTTATTAATTAATTTATTTATTTTTGCTGTGTTGGGTCTTCGTTTCTGTGCGAGAGCTTTCTCTAGTTGTGGCAAGCGGGGGCCACTCTTCATTGCGGTGTGTGGGCCTCTCACCATCATGGCCTCTCTTATTGCGGAGCACAGGCTCCAGACGCGCAGGCTCAGTAGTTGTGGCTCATGGGCCTGGTTGCTCTGCGGCATGTGGGACACAGGGCTCAGGGACCCAGGGAGCCCAGACCAGGGTTCTAACCCCTGTCCCCTGCATTAGCAGGCAGATTCTCAACCACTGTGCCACCAGGGAAGCCCCCCTTTTGCCCATTTTTTAAGTTGGGTTACTTGCCTTCTTATTGAGTAGTAAGAGTTATTTATTTTTTATAAAAGATTTTATCATGTCTATATAACAGAAATATTTTTCTCAAAGTCTGTAACTTTGCTTTATATTTTAATAGTGTCTTTTAATGACCAGAAATTTCTAATTTTAACAAAGTTTTATTTATAAAATTTGTTCATTTAGGGTTTGTGTTTTTTCTTTCCTATGTACAAAATCTTTGCCTACCCCGTTTGCAAAGGTTTTCTCCTATGTTTCCTTTTCAAATTTTTATAGTATTAATTTTTACATTTGTCTATGATTCTTTTAAAAATTTGTAAATTGTATGAGATAAGAGCCAATATCCAGTAGTTTCAACCCTATTTATTGAGAAACTTTACTTCCCCTCATTGAATGGCCTTGACTACTTTGTTAAAAATTAATCACTCACATGAGTGAGTTTATTTCTGGACTGTATTCTGTCCCATTGGTCTATAATAATATACTTTTTTCAAATATTACATTGTCTTCATTACTGTGACTTTATAGTAGGTGATGAAATCCGGTATTGTTAGTGCTGCAAGTTTGTTCATTTCTTTAACCACTGCTTTTGCTAATATATATTATTTGCATTGCCACATAAAGTTTGGTCATCTTGTATATTTCCTCATAAATGCTCATGATTATTTTGATTAACATTGAATCTAAAGATCAATTTGGATAAAATAACATCCTAATAATATTCTGCCTTTTAATCCAAGAGGGTTGTATATCTTTCAATTTCCTTAGTTCTTTATTTTGGCAATATTTTGTAGTTTTCAATGAATGGTATCTATGTACATTTTGTTAAGTACATTCTTAAGTATTTCATGTTTGGGGATGCTACTGTATATGGAAATGTATTTTATTTCCCCTTACAGATATTTAATGTTAATAAATCAACACAGAATTACTTTGGATATCAACTTTATATGCTGTGACTTTGCTAAACTTGGTTATTAGTTCTCATATCCTTTTTTGTAGATTACTTAGAACTTCCTAGGTACAGGGTAAATTAAAGATAATTTAACAACTTCCTTTACAATATGCATTACCTTTTTTTTTCCTTCCCTTATTTCACTGGCTTGAATCTCTTGTACAATGTTAAATAGAAATAATGAAAATAAGCATCACATTTTCTGATCTTAGAAGAAAAACATTTAGTGTTTCTCAATGAAAAGGATGGTAACTTAATTGATCCTAGTGTGTGAGATTATTTCTAATCTCTCTATTCTGTTCCATTGATCTATGTGTTATTTTTTTTTTTTGCCAGTACCATATTGTTTTAATTACTGTAGCTTTGTAGTATAGTTTGAAGTCAGGGAGCATGATTCTTCTGGTTCTGTTCCTCTTTCTGAAGATTGTTTTGGCTATTCAGGATCTTTTGTGTTTCCATACATATTTAAAAATTTTTTGTTCTAGTTCTGTGAAAAATGCCATTGGTATTTTGATAGGGTTTGCATTGAATCTGTAGATTGTCTTGGGTAGTATGGTCATTTTAACAGTATTAATTCTTCCAATCCAGGAACATAGTGTATCTTTTTGTTCGTATTATCTTCAATTTCTTTCATCAGTATCTTATAGTTTTCTGAGTACAGGTCTTTTGCCTCCTTAGGTAGGTTTATTCCTAGGTATTTTATTCTTTTTGATGTGATGCTAAATGGATTGTTTCCTTAATTTCTCTTTCTGATAGTTCATAGTTAGTGTATGGAAATGCAATGTATTTTTGTGTATCAATTTTGTATCCTGCAACTTTACCAAATTCATTTGAGGAGTTTTAGTAGTTTTCTGGTACTGTCTTTAGGACTTTCTATGTTTAGTATTATGTCATTTGCAAACAGTGACAGCTTTACTTCTTCCTTTCCAATTTGGATTCTTTTTATTTCTTTTTCTTCTCTGATTGCTGTGAATAAGACTTCCAAAACTATTTTGAATAAAAATGTCATGAGTGGGCATCCTTGTCTTGTTTCTGATCTTAGAGGAAATTATTTCAGCTTTTACCATTGAGCATGATCTTAGTGGTGGTTTTGTCATATGTGGCCTTTATTATGTTGAGGTATGTTCCCTTTATCCCCACTTTCTGGAGAGCCTTTATCATAAATGGATATTGAACTTTATAAAAAGCTTTTTCTGCATCTATTGAGATGATGATATGGCTTTTATTCTTCAGTTTGTTAATGTAATGTAGCACATTGATTGATTTCCAAATATTGAAAAATCATTGCATTCCTGGGATAAATGACAAAGAAGGAGAGAATATACAATACAATGGAGAAAAGACAGTCTCTTCAGTAAATGATGCCTGGAAAATCGGACAGCTACTTGTAAAAGAATGAAAATAGAACATTCTCTAACACCATAAACTCAAAATGTATTAAATACCTAAATCTAAGACCAGATACTATAAAACTCCTAGAGGAAAACATAGGTAGAACACTTTTTGACATAAATTGAAGCAATATTTTTTGGATCTATGTCCTAAAGCAAAGGAAATAAAAGGAAAAATGAAACCTAATTAAACTTACTTTTGCATGGCAAAGGAAACCATCAACAAAATGAAAAGACAACCTACTGAATGGGAGAAGATATTTGCAAATAATGCTACCAACAAGGGATTAATATCCAACATATATAAACACCTCATACAACTCAACATCAAAAAAACAAACAACACAATTTAAAAATGGGTAGAAGAACTGAATAGATATTTTTCCAAGAAGGAAGTGCAGATGCATAACAGGCTCATGAAAAGATGCTCAGCATCTGTAATCTTCAGGGAAATGCAAATCAAAACCACAGTGAGGTATCACCTCATTTCAGAATGGCTATCAGCAAAAAGAACACAAATAATAAATCTTAATGAGGATGTAGAGAAAATGGAGCCCTCTTACACTGTTGGTGGGAATGTAAATTGGTGCAGCCATTGTGGAGAACATTATGGAGGTTCCTCAAAAAACTAAAAGTAGAACTACCATATGACCCAGCAATTCCACTCCTGGGTATAAAAAAAAACCAACCCAAATCATTAATTCAAAAACATACATACACCCCAATGTTCATAGCAGAGTTATTACAATTGCCAAGATATGGAAGCAACCTAAGTGTCAATCAACAGATGAATGGATAAAAAAATGTGGTATGTATTATATACAATGGAATACTTTCATCCATAGAAAATGATGAAATTTTGCCATTTTGCAGCAACATGGGTGGACTTGGAGGACATTATACTCAGTGAAATAAGTCAGACAGAGAAAGACAAATACTGTATGATATCACTTATACGTGGAATCTAAAAAATACAACAAACTAGTGAATAACAAAAGAGAAGCAGACTCACAGATATAGAGAACAAACTAGTGGTTACCAGGGGGGAGGAAGAATGGGGGAAGGGCAAATAAGTGTAAGGGGAGAAAAGAGTTATTATGGGATTATATGAAATCATGTGTGTGAAACTTTAGAAAATTATAAAGCACTATAGAATTTAAAGAATCTTTCATTCAACTGAAAAAAGACATTTAAAAAAAAAGGATGATAGCCATGGGGTTTTGGTAGATGTGCCTCTATATGCTAAGGAAGTTTCCTTTATTTCTAATTTACTGAAAGTTTTTCATAAATATGTGTTAAATTTTGTCAAATAATTTGCCTCTCTCTATTGAGATGATCATATGACTTTCATAATTTATTCTCTAAGTATTGTAGATTACATCAATTGATTTCCTTATGCTAAAGTAATGTTTTTTTCCTGGGGTAAACCCCAACTGGTCATAATTCATTATTCATCTTAAATATTTTTAATTCAATTTGTTCATATTATATTAAGAATTTTTGAGTCTATATTCATGAGAGATATTGGTTTACTGGGTTTTTTACAGATATGGCAAATGTTTTCTTAAAAATGAATGATACAAGCCTATCATTTCAAGGAAAATAACTGAAAGTTTTTACTATTAAAGATAAACATCATTTCCAAATAAAACTTAGAATTTTGAAAAACTTATACCTGCCACTGTGAACTTGACTGTATCCCATTATTCAAAGACTTTTCTGAAGAATCTAATAGTTATATTAGTAAATTTCATTTTTATGTTATATAATAAAATGTGTTAATATTTGAAAAACTTATATCACTCAGTGACCCAATATTTTCCAGATCACCAATACAATGATGCTACAATAGCATGCATGTGTTAAAATATTTATTCAAGATAAAAGATAGACCAATGGATTTTGAAATTTTCACTCTACAGTTTCAGATTTGACATTATAATGAATTTTTTTTAAACTGAAGTGTAGTTGACATACAGTATTATGTTAGTGTCAGATGTATAGTACTGTAAGAAACTTTAAGACACTAACACTTGTAGAGTTTTGGTTTTGAATAATAGAAGAATATCCAAAATTACATGAAAAGGCCTATTAAAATAGTCATCATTTTCCAGCTACTTATATATGTGTGACCACATTTTTTTCATATAGTTCAAACCAACCTATTATAACAGATCAAATGCATAACCATAACTGAAAATCCAGGGGTCCTATATTAACGAATTTAGAAAAATGTAAAAAAGAGTCATATCTTTCCTATTTTGTTCTGGAAATTTTAGTTATTTCTCATTTATAACATGTATTTTTGTGTTTGCAATTACTGTGTTCATTATTGCTGTTTTGAAGTGAATTGTAGATAAATATATTTTAATTTTCTGAATTTTAATTTCCAGTAGGCTAGATTTGGTTGATTTAAGCCATATAAACAAAATCTTTTTCAGTTTCTCAATAACAGTGAAGAGTGTTAAAGCCTGAGAGCAAAATGTTTGAGGACCACTGGTTTTATTTATTTATTTATTTATTTATTTATTTTATTTATTTAAAATAAATATCTTTCATTTATTACAAACCAAATTATTTCAGACTTAAGTTCAGGTAAAATGTAGGAAACTTTCATTTATTTCTATGTTTAGTGCTAATGTTGTAATATATAATACAGCCATATATGTTATAAACCTAACAATATAGTGTTATTTGTTTTTCTTATGTACTCTAATAGATATGTTACAAATTAATAAATAATAAGAAAACAGTTTATAGATACTGCAGACTTCTTTAATATCTTATTAAGGTGAAATTCATATAACAAAATTATTTTTGAAATGAACAACTCAGTGACATTTAATACATGCATAATATTGTGCAGCAAACAACTCTATTCCAAATATTTTCACCATGCCCAAAGGAAATCTTATACCCATTAAGCAGGTGCTCCCCATTCCCTGTCCCCAAAAGCCTTTGTCGATCACTAATCTGCATTCTGTCTCTATGGATGTACTTATTCTGGCTATTTCATGTAGATGGAGTCATACAATGTGTGACCTTTTGTGCCTGACTTCTTTCATCTAGTATAATGTTTTTGAGGTTCATCAACATTGTAGCATATACTCTTTTTTATGTATGCCTAACATCCCATTGTATGTATGTACTACAGTTTGTTTATCCATTCATCCATTGATGAACATTTGGGTTGTTTCCACCCTTTGGCTATTGTGAGTAGTGCTGTTGCGAACATAGGTGTACATGTATTTGTATGAATAATTGTTTTCAGTTCTTTGAAGTGCATATCTAGGAGTAGAATACTGGGTCATATGGTAATTCTGTGTTTAACTTTTTGAGGGACCATAAATCTTCCTAGATACAGTTTTTTACATTTGCTCATATATTTACCATTTCTGGTATTTTTCATCTCTTTCTGGAAATACAGGTTGCTATCTGTTCCCAGTTCCCTTGAACCTGAATAATTCCTTTAGCACTTCAAAGGTCTATCTCAAAACACTTTTTCTCCATTTCTGTTCATCTGAAATTGTCTTATTTCATCTTTATTTTGAAGGATAGTTTTGCTGGATATAGAATTTTTGGTTAACAGGCTTTCTCTTCATCACCACTACCTTAAATATTTTATTCTAATATCTTCTGACCACCACTGGTCCTGAACAGAAGTCATTTATTAAACATATTATCATTCCTCCTGTTATGTGAAGTGTTGTTTTCTTTTATGTGCTTTTAAGAATGTCTCACTATCTTTGCTTTTCAGAAGTTTAACTCTGATGTACTTGGGAAAGTTTTGTTTTTGTTGATATTGGTAAGGGTTCGTTGCATTTCTAGGTTCTGTAAATTAATGTTTTCAATCTTATTTGTCAATTTTCCATTCATTACTTCTACACATTCTTTCTTGCCTTCTTCTCACTCTCCTCTCTTTCTAGGACCCCAATTATATATATATTGAACTGTTTGGTATTACTCTTCAGATTTCTTTGGCTCTGTGCACTTTTCACTAATCACTTTATCTCCATTCTTTGGACTGGGTAATTTTTATTCCTCTAATTTCAACTTTACTGATTCTGACAGCTCCATTCTGCTGTTGAGATCATTCTATAAATTTTTGTTTAAGTTATACTTTTCATCTTTAAAAATTTCATTTTTAAGATAGTTTTCATTTCTCTGCTGAGATTTCCTATCTGTTTCCTTATTAGAACCATTTAAAAATTATTCAAACATAACATAGTAACTGCTTTGAAGTTATTCTTACTTATTTTTAATAGGAATCACACTTTGGGGTTATTTTTTTGGTGGGGTATCTAATAATTTTTGGTTGAAAACCAGATATTGCAGGTAAATAGTAATTCTGAATCCTGCCATGTTCTTTAGAGAACACTTAGCTTTTCTTGTTTGTTTTTTAATTCTAGTGGCGACTAATCACATACACTCAAACTACAAACTCTCTCCCACAGAGTGTGCAGTAGCTGATATATCTGTTCAATTATCACAGTTTCAGCTGCTGGTTTATTTTGTTTTATCTAGCCTGGCCCCTTGGTGAACTCCCTCAGGCTTGCATAATTTGGGGTCCACCAAGGATTTGGGCAAATTATACACTCACATTTCAGGTCTCACTTTGTCTATGATTTTCTTGACAAGGTGAAAATCAAGAAAATCTGCTCTAATTGTTTGGTTTCTCTTCCAGCCTTTGCTTTTGTCTTCCTATACCTCAAGCCATTAAGACTTCTTCAACTTTCTTCTGACCAAGTTGCAAATAGCTGGGGAATGTGTTCAGTTAAAAAGAAAAATAGGTGAAGAAGTGAAACAATGAAACAAAATTCACTAATTTCAACTGATATCTTTCCAATCTCTTCCTGTTTTTGTTTTTTGTTCATTTGTTTTCACCCAATTCCCAGCAGTTTTTTTGTGTGTGCATAGTTTAGCAGTCATTCAGTTATTTGGGTGGAGGGTTTTTAGATTTGGGATCTTAGCTCTTTGTCAGCTCTCTCACATTCAGAACATCTCCCTTAATTTTCTACCTGCTTTTTCAGCCTTAAAATTCATTTCTGCCACCTCAAGTGGAGGAAGTCAGTTTGCAGTTTTGTCCCCTGTAGACACCAGGGTTGAGGATGCACTTGAACAAGAAAGCGCAAACTTGCATTATGTTTCTTGTTATGTTGTTATTATCCTTTCTAGTTGAAGTGTTTCAAGAGTAAACTCTGTTCTGTCTTCTGTATGCTTTCAAATACTTTCTCATGTCTTTATAACATGAGAAATTGGGTTTTTTTTTTTAACAATATATCTTTCTCAAGATTTTATCTGTTATCTGTGGGAGGGCTGACTTAACCTCTTCATTACACGACCTTTCCATTACAGGTGCTCATCTTTGACTTTTTTTTTTTTTTTTTTTTTTTTTGCGGTACACGGGCCTCTCACTGTTGTGGCCTCTCCCGTTGCGGAGCACAGGCTCTGGACGCACAGGCCCAGCAGCCATGGCTCATGGGTGCAGCCGTTTCGCGGCATGTGGGATCTTCCCGGACCGGTGCACGAACCCGTGTCCCCTGCATCGGCAGGCGGACTCTCAACCACTGCGCCACCAGGGAAGCCCATCTTTGACTTTTTTATATGAGAGAATTAATCTTCTCATTTGTTTAAGCCACAGTTATGTTGAGTTTCTGTCACTCACAGAGGGGAAGATTAAATGAATTGATACTTGTACCATGCTTAGAACAGTGCCTAGCATATAGTAAACATTGAATATGTTATCCATCATTATCATCGTTAATGTTTTTGCCATTTATCCACTCTCATATATGACTCCTGCTCTACAGAGCCTAGAATGCTCTTGTTAATTATTTAGAAAGTACCAAGTTCAAGGAAATTCCCAGATTGTAGAAATAGAACTACAAGGATAAGAAAAGAGAAAATCTGCCTGCCTGCAATCAGGTTACAGACTGTATTTTTTTTTAAATTGTATAAATTATTATAATATGATAACTGATAAAATGGTATATTAAAAGGGCAGTCTACCTAGGCTATTATGAGAAGGTTTCTCACAGAAGATAGCATTTGATCTGAAATTTGAAGGATAAAAGGAGTTTCCATGGTGGACAGAGACACTGTCAGATTCAGTATCTTCTTTTTATCATATCCATCTAACTCAATGGACAACTAAATATTCAAAGTTTCTTGTTTATACTCCCTGCAAATCATCCCTGCTATATGGAATTATAACTAACTTTGTAAGATTTTTTTTTCTATTTTAATACTTCTTTGTATGCCCAAAACACTTTGTTAGGGCTTCAGAAATTCCAAATCTACTTGGTTTTTATAGGTTGGTGAATTGAACAGTGGCTAATAACACTGATTATACTCTAAGAGGGTGACATAGTTTCTATATTCTGAGAATATTTATATTATTAAAATCTATGATAATGTTCTCTTTCTTCAATCCAATGTACACTGCTTTCTACTCTGTTAATTCCAAAAATCCACACAATAAAAATATTTGTAAAATATTTTAACACTTACAAAATCACTTTAACTTCCAATAGTCTATTCTTCAAATATCACTACCTCTTGTCATTTTGGCTTGATCTTAAGAGTCTTATGCATCTAATTCCAAATAATGCTTTTGCGGGGACAGATTAGATTTTTCTATTCTCCTTCCTCATATCCCACAGTACATTTCAGGCAAATCATCTCTGGCTCACACTCAGTTAAGTGCTCTCCGGTTTTCCCTCAAAGCAAATATACACACTCGGACAGTGTTTCTCAAGTTATCTTTGATTTATTATTATTATTATTATTACTTTGCAGTCTCCAATCCAGTGCATTCTAAATCTTTTGTAAAATACTGGAAAATTAGTTAGTAGAAAAAAATCATACATTAAGATAGTGTAACAAGTCAAACTGCTATGAAGCTTTCTAAATGTTGGCTCTAAACGTCAGTACTTCCCTGGTCTGTGACGCACACGTTAGGTATCACTGGTTTTGTATACTCCCAGAGAAACTGGTCCAATGGAGTGGGAAGAAAACTTTCACTTCAGTGAGGGCCCTGCGATCTGCGCCATGCAATGAACACAGTTTCTAACATAGCTTTTATCTGGTATTCTGTCATATGGTCTCACTGTTACCAGAATTATCATCATTGAATTTGTTGCTCTCCATCTGACAGAGTTGATTGCAAATCAATCCAAATTCATCTTATAATTAGACTGACCTTTGAGGCTTGTGTTGATCTTTTGAGTGTTTGAGGAATCTGTGGGAAATATTCATAATTTTTGAAAATTGGTATGTGGAGTATTCTGGATTGGTTCTCCTATTTATTAAGTGCAGAGTGGTATTTTGCAGGGATATTTTATGATCACAGTATGAGAAGCATTTCATTAAGCTATATTTGCATTAATTTAGTGGTTAGTGGCAACTCAAATCAAGAGAGCTGGATGAGCTGAGACCTCAGAGGTCTTTTTTCCCCCCGTTAGCAATGACATCTCCATTTTCTTGCTATAAAAATTCACTACAGGAAAGCATGTTCTCATTAAAGTAAATATATCTTCCAATTGGCTTCCAAGTTGGGATGCAGAGGCCTATGAAAACAATCAATCTGGAAAAATTCCCATATTTCCTTTTACCACTGTACATTGTTAAAGGAAATAAAATCCTCATGTCTGTAATGTGCAACCTCAAGCCAAAATGGATAGATATTTGCTACCATGGCTGCCTCATACATACTAGTGACAAATACTTTATACAGGCATCCCTCATTTTTATTGCACTTTGCAGACACTGCATTTTTTTGCAAATTGAAGGTTTGTGGCAACCCTGCATAAAGCAAGTCCATAGGTGCCATTTTTGCAACAGCATTATTTTTAAATTAAGTTATGTACATTGCTTTTTAGATATAATGTTATTGCACACTTAATAGATGACAGTATAGTGTAAACATAACTTTTATATGCCCTGGGAAACCAAAAAATTTGTATGACTTACCTCATTGCGATATTCACTTTGTTGCCGTAGTCTGGAACCAAACCCAAAATATCTGTTATTCCTGTAGTTAAATTCAAAGTCCACACATGGCTAGGAAGAGAACAGGAATTTTCAGCTCTGACCAATTCAACTGGGCTAAAACCAGAGTAAATTTTTCATTTTAGGCACTGTTTAGATAGGGATTGCTTTTGTCACATTTGAATGCATTTTCAGCATTCATTTGATGTTTCAGAGACTTACAAAGTGAAATTCACCTCTGCGTCTCTTGAGTACGAAAATATAAGAAATATTCAAGATCTCTTTCAGATCTTTCAAACCCAAACCAAAAAGGAAAGTTCTGTTTTTTAATGATTTTTCGTTTCTAAGGACTTGTGTTCTGTGAATCCTGAATATTGTCAGAATTGGTAAATGGATGTTTAACTTGAAGATCTGAAGGAGGAAGGTTGTGTTTTGGTTGGTTGCCTGGTATTGCTGGTCTGGCTCTAGTACAACTCGTCTGCATGTGACTTTCTGCTTTGATATACCCTTTCCAATATGGACAAGTTGAACTGAATCTCCTAGAGTGCTTCATTCTGTAAACAAATATTTCCTGAGCACCTAATATCTAACAGGAGTTGGAGACACAGCAGTGAAAACAAAAACAAGAACAAATAGTACCTGGACCCCTACCCATGGCTTGCAAACCTTACATTCTAGGACAGGCTAGTAGACAACAAACAAATCAATATGTGTTAAGGAGAAAAATAATTCAGGGAAGGAGAATTAAGTACACCAAGTGTGAGGGACTATTTGGGTCATAAACTTTTGCAAGTTTTGGATTCCCTACCTTCATGTCCTACCTCCAGTTCATCACTTCTCTGAGTCTTGGATGGAGCTTCGCATCCCAGGACAGGGATCTGGTTTCCTGAGCAACAACCTAAGAGGATGGTTGGTACAAGTCCAAAAAGCTAGGGGAGTGGGAAGTTCTTAGGGCATGCTTTGACCATTGGGAAATGGGAAAGAGTGGGGCATGTACATCCCCTCTTTCTTTCATTCTTGTGGACTACTCTGATAGACACTTTCTCCCTCAGACCTTCTCAGACAAGGCTTCCATATCAAATGAATTTGTCTCTTCTAGACTTATTGTGAAGGCAAACATATTAGAAAACAAACAGACAAACGAACAATACCTCTCCATTTATTCTATGCATTTCTCTACCTCCATATTTCTATCTTTCACTTTAGAACAAGTTTACCCCAAATATACACTCCCACATTAGGAATTTTTCTTTTCCTTTCTCTCTTGAATCCATTCCAATCATAGTTTTACCCTCACCACTCCATGATACCACCCTTGTCAAAAATCACCAGTAGAAGAGAAAAATTGATGTTGCAGGAGAGAGAGGAGGAAATTGTTGGGATTCATATAATCTCCTTTTCTGAAAGGCTCTAAAAAATAAGATAAATTCTAAACATCATGTGTTAGCTTATGCATGAGTCTCTGTGAAGACAAATGGTGGAACATGCAAGCTTTCCTGTTCTTTGTATAAAATGGACCATGACACAAATGAAGAAAAACTACTTCTATAATCACTTAGTTCACACACCATTTGTAGACCCCACTTCAAGGATCATTCAAGTCCCATAATCCATTAGTCATAATACTTGTAAAAGGAAGAAATGTATTAAATCAGTAAGGCAATAAAATGTCATTTTCTGCGTTCTAAGTAGATAGTCAAAATGTGTAAAAGAAAAAAGGATAATAAATAAGTAATAATAGTAGTAATAGTAACAGCAATCATAATAATAGTTTACAATCACTGTTTATTATGTCACATACATATACTGAGATATATATCATATTAATATATAATTATGTACATAACTATATTTATAATTTATCTTCATGATAAAATCTTTTTTTTTTTTTTTTTTCGGTACACGGGCCTCTCCCGCTGCGGAGCACAGGCTCCAGACGCGCAGGCTCAGCGGCCATGGCTCACGTGCCCAGCCGCTCCGCGGCATGTGGGATCCTCCTGGACTGGGGCACGAACCCTCGTCCCCCGCATCGGCAGGCGGACTCTCAACCACTGCGCCACCAGGGACGCCCATGATAAAATCTTTTATAGATTATCACCATTTTACACATCAGGACGCTGAGGCATAGAGGATACACAGCCATTAAGAGACATGATTTATAAATTTATTGACATGTTTCCTTTCATAAGTTTCCATTTAGATTTAGCAGTTCTAAAGTACATAAAAGTATTTTCCAATATTATGCACTAACAGCTATTAAGTGGGATGGAGCACTGCCATCTCTTGCTAATTGAAAACAGTGCAATAGAATAAATTTAATCCATTTCCAAATAAATGTTACATGTTAAAATCTAATTCTTATGCTCACATTTAGATTTTTTAATTTTATAACTTGGCCTAACCCTATACTAATTGTTTTAATCACTGTAACTTCAAGTTATATGAACTACTTGGCCATAATTAAGCAATACAACATGACAAGCAGTCCCTTTCAGGATGACTACAGGATATTATAATTTCATAATAGACTCCAATGATGTTCTGTCTTAATTATACACATTAATAGGTTCTGTACACATTTAATTATCTGCTACATTGATATTCCCATAACTTTTAAACAGTGCTGCTTGAATATAACTAGTGCTCAAACATAGATTCACTAATGGGGCATAGCAAACAAGTTATTACTGTACTTTAGGATAGAAATCACCCATTGATGTATGTGATTTTTCATAGTTATACAGGTATAAAATTGTGATTATATCTTATAGTTACATTAAAAACAATGTTTATATAGATTTAAAATATAATTTCTCTTCTAATTCAGCAATCTGGCAGATAATGAAGTAGGGCTATGAGTAAAATAACCATATATAAATAATAAAATACACTTTATTTGCATTTTTTAGAGAATAGACTATTTTATGTATAATAAAGCCTGGATTTAAGGAGTTTATTAAATAGTAGAAGAGATTTGTCCTAAAAATGTCAACTATAGAAAGTTTAAAAAAAATTTGTGTTGTATCCTTTTTACCTGACGTAAATTTTTCCCAGAGACAAATCCCCTCCAAAACATTTTTAGAAATTTGTATTAGGTTCTTAGATCTCTCTATTTGGAGTATTAAAAGGTAAACCTTTTAGTCTTACTAAATTTTTTTTCCCAAAATTTGTGTAATACATCTCTCTCTTTTTCAAATCATTTTCCCTACCCTCTGCTATTCCAAGTATTCATCAGTATCTTCCACTTTTCCTTGTTAATAACTTGAAAATATTCAGACTTGTTGTTTACACCCCTTCCTATTTTTACTGCCACATTATTAGTTCGAATTTTTGAAAAATCTTTTTACAGGTAATTGTTTGGAATAGCCTCCTAAAACTAGTGGCCCCTTTCTCACAACTTTCAGATTTATCAGCTCCACTGAAGGGTATTTGATGTAACCGAGTTTTGTGTTCTCTGTATCCCTTCCCTCTCCCCACACCTCCCCCCTTTCTCTCCCTTCTCTCACTCTCTCTCTCCCACAAACCCTACATACATATACATATACGTTTATTAGTTGCCATTCTACTGTAAGGAAAAGCTTTCTTACTCCTATTTATTTATGTTTATTGGTTGATTGACTGACATCAGTATGGACTTTCAGATTCCTTTCCACAAAACGTGTACTGATTAGCATGGCTACCAGAAATTATATGAGAATACCTGGTCCCCCAGAGACTTGCCTAATAGAAAGTGCTGTTATTATTTTAAATTTGCAACAATTTGATAGGTGAGACATGATATCATAGTTTTTTTAATTTGCATTTCTCTGATATGAGTGAGGTTTTATGTATTTTTCTATACTTAAGGGACTTTTTTTATATCTGTTTTTTAAATTGTGCAATTATATTTATTTCTAAACTTTCTATTCTGTTCTAATGCAAAGTTTGTCCATTCATATGCCAGTATCACAATGTTTTAATTATAGAGTTTATACTATATTTTAATGTCTGGGAAGACATTTTCTTATGGGGTTTTTGTTTTTCAGTGTTTTCCTGTCTTTTCTCACAAGTTTGCTTTGTTTCATGTTAACTTGTTTAGTTCCACAAAAAGTAGCCTGTTGATATTTGGATTGTGTAAAATTTATAAATTAACTTACTCAGAACAGAAATGTTTTTGTATATGATATAGGTAAATGTCCAGCTTCATTATTTTGTATGTGACTATTCAGTTTTCACACTATTTGTTGTAAAGGGTGTCCTGTCTCCACTGAATGTCTTTGGCACCCCTTTCAAAAATCACTTGACCATATATGTGAGGGCTTATTTCAGGAGTCTCTATTCTATTTCATTGATTTTTATATCTATCTTCAAGTTACTACCACACCATTTGGATTACTGGAGCTCTGTAGTAAGTTTTATTTTTTATTTATTTTTTAAATAAATCTTTATTGGTGTATAATTGCTTCACAATACTAGTGGCAGGGCAGGAATAAAGATGTAGTTATAGAGAATAGACTTAAGGACACGGCGTGGGGGAGGGGGAAGCTGGGTTGAAGTGAGAGTAGCATCAACATATATACACTACCAAATGTAGTAAGTTTTAAAATTAGGAAGTATGAGACAGCCACCTTTGTTCTTTATCAAGATTGTTTTGGCTTTTGGGGTTCCCTTGAGCTTCCATATGAATTTTAGGAAGGGTTTCTTTTACTACTAAAAGCATCATTGGGGTTTGGACAGGCATTGCATTGAATCTGTAGATAGCTTTGAGAGTATCAACATCTTAAGCCTTTCAACGCATGAGTATGGGATATCTTTCCATTTATTTGTATCTTCTTTAATTTCTTTCAGCAGTGTTTTGTAGTTTTCAGTGCACAAGCCTTTTGCCTCCTTGGTTAAACTAATTCCTAAGTATTTTATTCTTTTTCGTGCTATTGTAAATGAAATAGTTTTCTTTATTTCCTTTTCAGATTGTCCATTGTTAATTTGTAGAAGCACAACTGATTTTGTGTGTTGAGTTTGTATTCTGCAACTTGCTCAATTTGTTTATCAGTTCTAACAGTTTCTTGTGGTGTCTTCTGGGTTTTCTATACATTAGATAGTGTTACCTGCAAACACAGATAATTTTACTTCTTTCTGTTCAATTTGGATGCCTTTTATTTCGTTTTCCTGACTCATTGCTCTGGCTTGAATTTCCAATACTATGTTGAATAGAGATGGAAAAAGTGATCATTCTTTTCCTTTTGATCTTAAGGAAAAGATTTCAGTCTTTCACTGAATATAATGTTAGCTGTGGGTTTTTCATATACAGCAATGTTTATTATTTTAATCTGCAAAGTTTGTGGTAATTTTTCTGTAACAATAGAAAACTGCTGTAATAATTTCAAAAACTATTCAAATAAAGTAAAACATAGTTGGAGGTGGACCCTATGTGTCTATTTATCTCCTCTTTAGTAGAAGATCCAAAGAATAATTTAGACAGAGGAAATGTCACAAAATAGTGTATTCCTAAAGGGAAGTTACTTTCATGTATATGGGTCAGCTTCATCTGTGCACTCAGAATATCCAGGTACAACCTAAGAATTGTGTCTCCCAATTAGGTTAGTTTAGATGAAACATCTTACAGTAATATATTTCTTTTATCTGCCTATTCCACTCAGCACCTCTACCTAGAAAGTAGAAGCTCTCACTCCTGGAAAGCTGTGTATATTGGTCTGAGTTTGGTTATCTAGACAGTAATGTTCTGCTTTTTCTATCTCTCAAAGAGTTTAGTTTGAGGTTACAGCATAATGTTTACATACACACATACAGATACACACATATATACATCAATCTCACTGTAAAAATATAAACTGTATTACAAGTGCATAGACATATTTAAGAATGGGGTTTATGCTTTCTTTCTCCCTCTCCCCACACCCTCTCTTGATTTAACATTTCCTCTGCTTCCTAATTATTCATCATAATATTTACATTATATTGTTGGTCTACTGCAGATCTCCTCTTTAACAAGATATGATGAGGATTCAGGAAATATTCTTGTCGCTTAATAAATATAATTTGTTCTTTAAAAAGGACAACCATTTGACTAAATGCATATGGAACAGAGAAAAAGTGTTGTGAAGATTTCATGAAAAATATAACTATAATTTGAGGTTTAGTAGCTAAATCCTGGGCTTTCTTTCTTGTCTCATTTATTACAACTGCCCTTTTAAATCTATAGTCTCTAATGTGTCTGAAGCCACAGCCTCTTGTCTCTAACAATATCACCCTTAAGAATAAGGACTCTGGATCCAGACTCCTTGGGCTCAGATCCTGAAATCATTACGTATTTGTTTTGTAACTCTGAATGAGTTTCTTAACCTCTCTGCCACTCTCGTCATGTGAGATTTCAAATTTAATCTAGAATCTCTGCCTATAGTATCCATATCAACAAGTTCAACTAAGTCCTACATTAAATCCTCTTTAACCTGCTATAACATCCATAGGATCCATTTCCATACATGTTCCCCAGGTTTATGATGATACAAATTGGCAAAATTTGCAGGCACTTCAGTGTGGTTTCCTCCTTCACATAAGTCACATTTAAAATCTTGGCCACTGTGGCTAGAGTCTAAGTCTAGAAGCAATGGGAGGTTATGGGGTATGTTATGAAGAGAATTAGCAGTCCCCTGTAATTCAACTACTTCAGGATTGGCCATTACAGTTTCCTTGGGTAGGATAAGACTAACTTTTTCGAACAAGGGAAGAAAGTCTGTTTCCACAGCAAGGGAGGCTGAGGAGTATTTAGGAATCAAGCTCCCCAGCTTCATTAGACTGTTCTGTATAATCCTATCCATATTTTCAGATAAAAACTTCTTCCTAATGAATGTGATAACTTTACTATAAAAGATCCTTTGAAGTTGTACATTTAATTGATTTTTAATTCAGCCAAAAAACAGCTTTAGACTTTGGGATTGGTTTTCAGAAATCTCAGTCCTACAGCTATAGGAGATAAAGATTTATTTAAGGCAGACTTAGAAGTGTTCTCCTCTCTTTTCCTTAACTGGAAAGTTAAAACTCTGAACTCATATGCACTTTCCCCAAGTCTTCTAGAACACTTAGAAGCAACAAAACAACCTTATTTTGCTCTTTATTTTTATAAAATATTCTGTGGCAAAAGTTACATGGTCACCCAGTTCCTCTGCAGATACTTTATTACAGGTGTCTACAGGTGATATTTTAAGTAACCATTTTGCCATGGATTCATGTCTACTTTACCACTGTCCATGGGATCATCAATGTCTTGAAATATAATTAGATCAAATAACAAATTCCAGAAAGCACAGAGCCATTTCAAAGAATGTTTTCATAAGGTTCTGTTCCCCTAGATCCCTCTCTGGTATAAATTTCTCTATTATTTAAGGTTCAGTCAGGGAGGAAGAACAACTCTAAGTGATACAATAAAGGACCAATTATAGGGAGTACATTGTATGCAGTTGTGGGTACTGTGGAAAGTAACTGATGAGAACATGAAGTTACCATAGATCAGGAGAGACAGCAGTCAAGAAGAAAAGTGAGGCATGATGCAGAGGAAAAGCAAAGACAACAGCAAATCATGAAGACAAATTGGCCACACATGGCCTGTCATTTGATGATGTAGTGATGTGCAAAAGAAGCTGATGCTCTTCACCTGGCCCACAGTTTGAAGAAACTGAGGAGTAGATCCATTGGGATCTGGAGTCTGCAATTCTTGCTGTTGCACCACACCATCTTCTGTAAGACAGAAGATCAGTGACAATGTGTGTGAGCTTCACTGACCTTTAGAGAGTGATGGCTGCCACTTCACTTTGGCCTTGCAAATCTCACAGACATCTCTCCTGTGGCCAAACCTAAGCTGGAAAGGAAAAACTAGACAATGTAGTTCCATTTAACTAAATTGATGATGTACACACTATCACAGCAGGAATGTATTGTTATGTTAAGCCAAAGAATTCAGCAACTTTTTGAACATTTTGGAAATCAATCTGCTCTATCTTAGTTATTCTATTTGGACTCATGATCGCAGTCCTTTAATTCTTTAATTTGTGAAGAACTCTATTTTATTTTGACCTGTTGATTAAAACTGCTAAAATTTCATACCTTACTTACAGGTTTAATTTCTATTAAGTGTGCTATTTTTTCTCTTGGTCAAGTTCCATTGTTTCTATATTTAATAGTGTGTTTGTTTGCATATAATAAAACCCAAATACATGACACTTGTGAAAAAAAGAAAATAGGACTAAAAATAAGGACTATATAATTTAATGACAGTTTTACTTATGCCTATTAAATTTCAGGATTAAGGCTCTTCATGCCAGATACTCCATGACCTAGCCCCATAATAACTAACAAACCATGGAGTCTGATGAAATTTGGAGGTTTTTCCATAATCTTGCAAAGTCTGAAAGATCTATAATTGGAAAATATTCTTAAAGTAGAAAACACATATTACATAATGCCAGAGTGTATTTGACATAAAAATTGACATTTAAGAATTTAGTCTGCTGCTTTAATTTGTATAGAAATTAAAAAAAAAATGTAGCAGCGGAAAATCTCTGCCTTTCATATCAGTCAACATGAAAGCTGTGCTTTAAAGGAAATCATGTCTTGTTCCAATTGTTATCAATGGTTCCTGCCAGTACTACATACCCAAGATTTTGAATGAATTTATTTAATGCAAGAAGCATGATGCTGCTGATTCTAAAATGCTAATTAAATTTTTATGGAATATCCAACTAGCCACTTAAAAAGTCTGTACACTGGTCTAATGGGCTTAAAGCATGTGTGTATTTTAACTTGCATTCCATATTATTCCATTTTTGTGAAGACTGAACAGTTATTATTACAGAATTAATAAGACTAAAATAATATATCTGCTAAAAGAAATTATTGATTCCAGGGTATTATTCCAAAATTGTGTTAGGAAAAGTAAATCAGAGTTTTTACATAAATTCCAATGAGACTCTATACCATAACTGATCAGTCATCAGTTGGAATACAAATTTTAAAATTCTAAAGGACTTTTTATCAAAATATTTATTTTCAGTTATTTTTAACAACCTTAAATAATCCCCTGTAAGTCTTTCTTCCATTTTTTTATTACCATATTTTTTTCTTTCAGGCTCTTTTTCTCTTTAGTGTGCTCAGTTTCACTTACTCTTTCTTCTGTTTGCTTATTTAATTTCAGTTTTCAATTGTCAATAACCATTAAGGATTATTCTTCATCTCTATGCATTCTTATTCAACTCTAGGTAGAAATAAACATTTCCTTTTTTCTTCTCCACAGTAGTGCATATACATACTTTTATGACAGGCTCCATAATAATTGATTCCTCTTATATCTTTACATGTCTGTCACCTTGTACTATCCTGGAAGCAACTTGGAGTCAGAGACTATGTTTTGCTTTAAATCCCCAACGTCAAGCACAGTAGCAGTAAAGCAGACAGTTACTGAAGGCTGAACAAGTAGATGAGTGAATGATAAAATCAAAGTGCCTCAGGAATCACAGATCATTTTTCTCAATGCAGAAAGAGTAGTGTCATATATATTTGAGAATTCATGAAGCAGAAGTAAAACAATGTTTGTACAACGATTAAGAGTAAACTTCTAAAGAATGATGGCTCTGTATGGTCAATGCCTTTAGTCCTATTATTGTTGTAACTGTTCATGCATGTAACTTTGTGAAAGTGAGACAGAGGGGTAACAATTACCTTGAACAGCCAGCACATTTTGTAGGGTTAATTTAATAGTTCTCTCTTGTAGATCTCCCTTTCTGTTCACCGGGAATGAAAAATCTTCACTACGAATTAAGGAAAAATCATACAAAGGGTTAAGAATTACTGTGTTTTAAAAGGAAACAAGTTAAAATATAAATAAAATGTACATGAGATCAATGTAAAACTGCACGCCTATGATTCATTGTCTGGCTGTTGCTCCAGAGGCTAATGGATCTTTACATCAAAGTGGGAAAGGATTGACATGTGCTTATACAGTATTCTCTGGCCTCTTCAAGTTCCTGGTGAGACCTTCAGTCATATACATGGCAAGAGTGTACAAATGATGGTTTCTCCCAATTAATTCCTAGAGCAGTCTTAGTTACAAAGGCTCAGGCCATTTTTTGTTTCACTTTTAATACATGGCTAAGTTGAGAAATATACTAAGAAGAGCATCTTTTCTTCATTCACTCATTAGTATTATAAGAGAAATGTTAGCTTCAGAGCTGGCTGTTATAGCAAATGATATTTCTTAGTTTCCATTTTATTTTATGTTATTGTTGTTGTCTTTCTATTGGTGAGTTTTACATACCATTTGAAAGATTGAAGGACTTTGTTTGGCATGTTTTAGAGGTGGATCAAATCAACCAAAAATTTACACATTTTTTTGTAACTTAGATGCACATCTAAAATTAAAATTGACTTCATAAGAGGAAGAATGTCTCCAAGAGGACTCTTGGTTTTCATTATGCAAAGGGAGGATGAAATTCTGGTATTCTTGTTTTAACTGGATATATATGTGTGTGTGTACTACAAACACAGTGTTTTGCCAATTGCTTTTTAAGGATAAAAAGTTGACAATTTGTTAAAATCCAAAATGCATCTTCATAATAGCAAAAGTTAGAGGTTATCAATATTAGTTGATGTGGTTGAAACAAAGCAATCTTCACAGATATCCAAGAAAAGTATAGGTAACCCTTCCCTAAAAGGTCATAAAATTGATGTACCTCCATGTTTA
Source organism: Pseudorca crassidens (assembly GCF_039906515.1). NCBI lineage: Eukaryota > Metazoa > Chordata > Mammalia > Artiodactyla > Delphinidae > Pseudorca > Pseudorca crassidens. The sequence goes on from NC_090297.1 coordinate 93,155,690, forward strand.
CTAAATAATTAGCCTCTGTTTTGAAAAACACAATTCTCAGGTCCTTATATCAGAAGAAAAAGAATGTTTCTTGAATGCTTGTAATCTGTCTTTTGATCAAGGATCATACAGAGATTTTGAAAGTCTTTATTTAGACTATTGTAAACTTAATATATGTTAATTAATAAAACTGAATGGTTTTGTTTATTTAATGTGTTATTTATTTAATGTGTTCAATTTAATTTATTTAATGTGTTAAAAGGAAAAATACGTATATACACAAATGCATACATACACACACATACACACACACACACACCATTGATGTGATCTACAATTTCATTCTCTTCCTGAGAATAGATCAACTTTCTAATATTATGAGAGACAGTAAAAAACCGTTTTTAGAAAAAAAAGATATAAAATTAGATATATGATTCCTGGCCCAAACATCCTCAATAATTTCAGACTTGATGTATCTTATTGTATGCTACTTGATTTTGTAGCTATCTCAGTCCTAAAGAACATGTGAATAAATGATTTAATGCAGGCTCCAATGCCAATTCTTTAAATTGTTTCTATAGGTGCATCGAACATAAACTCTTTTTGGTACAAAACCCATGTAAGACAGAGCCTAAGTAAGTCTATTTTAACAGGAATTCTGGTCTACAGAGAATGTGTTACATTGAAGTTACTATGCCTTTTTAATTAAAAATAATTTTCAAGTTTATGATATCCCTAGGGTGTCATAAAATCAGAGTTTGTAATCATCAAGATAGACTGTTTACCATATGGTTTCACATAGTATTATGGCTTTGTAAGTAACAGTTTTAACTTTAAGTATATGTTTGTCAAATATGCTGAAAGGACATTATGTGCTTTTTCAGGTTTAAAGAAAGGAAAAACATGTTAATTCAACATTTTTACATATCTGTATCTGTTTCTTGTAATCTCTTATCCTCATTAATGGAATGCCCTGAGGGGCACTTAAGCATCAGTTGAAAATTCATTATGACTTTATTTTCTTCCCAGAAAAAAAGTCTCGATCCATTTTCATCCTTATAAATTATAAACTGCTGCTGCCCATCACTGAGGTTTTAACTGCACTGAGGCAGAGCTCTCAGCTTGTCGGGTATTAATAATGGCTCTGCCTGTCTGCCCTTCAGCTGAGACATTAAATGGAGGTCTCATCCACTTGCTTCTAGTGGCTTCTCAAGTGGAGTTAAAGGTCACATCACGCTTTTCTGAGAGGATGGGGCAACCTCAGAGCCTTGACCTTCAGTTTCAAAACATGTAATACACAAGGCTGGGGGTAAGTCATTGCTTCATGTCTGAAGCTGCCAACTTGTTTTCCATGAGCTGTGGAATCTTCAGAATCAAAACAATGAATTCAAATTTCACTCTAGGATATTTTGAAATTATGAAACATAATGCAATCTTTTTATTCTATTTCCCAGTGCTATAAGAGGAATAGGCTTATTGCTAATTTGATGAGAAATGACTTTTCCTTTATAGCTAGATTTTAATTGTCTACAAAAAATGCCTTTCAAGAACCCATTACCTAAGTAAGTTACGACATTGTAAGGAAGAGGCATAGAAGCCCCACCGGTTAAAACACCAAGTCTATATTTCAGACACCACATTAGATTAGAAGCCTTAAAAGAAGATAGAACAGTCCAAGATACATTCCAAGGAATATTCCCATCTCATTTCAAATGAATTTTTATTATTTGCATACTACTTGAAGCAAGTAAATATGCTCAAATTTTACTTGAGGATTTAGTATTGTCCAGTATAAGAGTAATTGGTGGAGCAACCCAAATGTCTATTAACTGAAGAATGAATAAACCAAATGTGGTATAGCCATACAATGGAGTATTGTTCAGCCATAAAAAGGAAATGAATAGTGATACAGGCTACCTCGTGGATGAACTTTGAAGACATCATACTAAGTGAAGAAGCCAGACACAAAAGACCACACAGTGTATGACTCTATGTACATAAAATATCCAGAATAGGCAAATCTATAGAGACAGAAAGCAGTTTAATGGTAGCCAGAGACTGGGGGCAAAGGAGCATGGGTAATGACTGCTTAATGGGTGTGGGTGATGAAGATAGTCTAGAACTAGATAGTAGTGATTGTTGTACAGCCTTGTAAATATTAAGTGGCACTAAATTGTACCTTTTAAAATGGTTAAAGTAGTAAATTTCATGTCAAGTGTATTTTACCATAAAAATTTGTGAATATGGGGTTTAAAAAGTAATGAATAGATAATTTGCATTTTAAAATTGGGATGAAATAGGAATTATCAAAATAATGCAAAGCAAACTCATTTGGATTACATGATGAGAATCATATCTTCCCAGAATATAAATGTTTTCATTTTCCTGAATGCTAAAAGAAACTAAATGTTATCACATGATTGTATGACATGAAACAGAAAAATGAAAGTGATCACCATCTATACCTTGCTTGCAACTCAACAGTCATAGGTAAATACCTTGAAAGCAGGTTCTTTCCATTTCAAGCTATTTCCCCCAGTCCCTAACAAAGATCCCACCTCATATTGCTTAAGCAAAATATATTAAATGTACAGAAATGAATGAAAAAGAAACACTGTTATTTTAAAAAGAACCAGTCTATAATTTTAAAGAGACCTCTTTTAAATAAAACTCCAAAGGTGCAGAATCATAAAATCAAAGAAAGATAAATTTCTCCAAATACTTATTATTTCAGTAAAGATATCCCATCAGGCTCTTTGAGGTATCTCAGGAGAAAGCCCTGAGGCTACCTCAACAATTGTAGACCACCTTCTTCGGGCATCTGTAATAAGAGTAAGATCACTTTTAACTTATCCAAATCAAATAATATACTACACTTTGCCTTGTCACCCAGTACAGCAAGAAATGTAAAACATTGTTTTCAACTTTATAGAGCAACACATTTCAGAAACCACTGAAAGAACGTTTATGTTTTAAGAATTTCTTTCTTATCACCACTCTCCCTACCATGACTTAACAAAGAAGCCAACCAGTTTAAATGTATGACTCATATAGACTTCTAGGCCATTTCATTAAACCCTAATATGCTACTATTATTCAAGAAATAGATCTCACTGGCACTTTGGACTTGAAAGGAATGAAAAGTTGGTGGAAATAATTCAAAGATAATAGACACAGGAGGAAGACAGAGAGAGATAAAAACTGTTATCTCTAGTTTTTTCTAGATGTGTGCAATATTTGATTTGGAAACTGTGAATCAGATTGAATTCTTTCAGCTCTTGTGTTTTTATAATCATGTGTCCAATAACATGTTTTCTCTTCTCCAAGGACCAAACCAGGGTCACTCTGAGCTGAAAGAAGGAAATAGTTACCAAACATTTTTAGAATAATTTCCTCAAGGAGAAGGAGGAGGAAAAGGATATGAGAGGACCACCTCTGTAAAATTTGGGCTTAGCATCTGTAATTGAAGTGATAACTTTGACAGCCAGGTAGTTATTTCTAGTACATCACAGCTCTTCATAAAACTCTCTGTGTTCAAGGTGAGAGGCTGAATAAAAAAGCTATAATAGAAATAAAGCTGGAAGAAGGAAAGAAACTTTCTGTACAAATACATTTTAAGTACACTTATTAAGATAAAATAATTTTTACTGTAAATATTTCATGCTGAATCAGATTTTTCCAATGTATGATCTCCTACCTGGAAATAAATTAGGAATTTTTGAAAGCTGCATGAATATTTTCAAACTACTGGCAGAAAAATGTATTAATGGTACATTAAGAGGCTGAAAAATAAACAATTTCCAAAAATGCCTAACTTGGTCTAGGTGAATAAAATGTTAACATCAACCAGTCAACTCAATTATAAGGTAAAAAGAAAAAAATATCAATTAGATTTACTAAAAACATTTCAAAAAGTAAAATCAATTACTTGGTATTATGTAGCCAAATGATTAGCAAATTGATGAAATTCCCTGGTCTCCTTACTTTCAAAGACTTTGGAAAATATTATGGGAATGTGGCTTTACCCATGTTATACACAAATACAAAAATATAAATATATATACATCTAAAATAATATGGTGAAAATCACCCAAGAGTTACATGGAAATATGGAAACCGTGGTGACACCAAGTTAATTAATAAAGGAATAAAGAGCAGAGTACCTTTTCCAGAACACCATTATTATAAGAGATGACATAAGATGCTAGGCACTTTATTCTCTTTGAATATTTGATAGTAAAAGTAATAGCCAATGTGTACTGGTTAATTACAAGTGCGCTGCCTCACTTAATTTTTAAAACAGACTAAGACACAGGGACTTCAGTTGTCTTGCTGGAAGTCAAGAATCTAGTAACTGGAAGAACATTGATTTAAACCTACGTCATCTGAAGCCAGAGCCAGTACTCTGAGATGTTATTCTGTCCCTATGAGATAGCTCTAAAAACAAGAAGCTTGATGTGCAAAGAATTTGCAATACATTTATCTCACATTTCTAACTGACTCAAAGTGGTGGGGCTGATTATACAAATATTGCACTTTTCATATGTTCCAGGTCCTTACCTAAAAAATGTATAAATTTAAATATGCAACATAGGAAATCAGCATTCAAATTTTTAGTGGTTGAGGATATTTAGAATGAAGCCTCAGTCTCAGACGAGTCAGGAGCCTGTTTCTGTACAAATTCTAAAATGAAGATAAAAATATTTTAGTTCTTTTTAAAAGTGCCATTAAGAAGTAATATGAGGGCTTCCCTGGTGGCGCAGTGGTTGGGAGTCCGCCTGCCGATGCAGGGGACACAGGTTTGTGCCCCGGTCCAGGAAGATCCCACATGCCGCGGAGCGGCTGGGCCCGTGAGCCATGGCCGCTGAGCCTGCGCATCTGGAGCCTGTGCTCCGCAACGGGAGAGGCCACAACAGTGAGAGGCCTGCATACCGGAAAAAAAAAAAAAAAAAAAAAAAGGAAGTCCAGTGTTTAGGACTCTGAGCTTCCACTGCGGGGGCATGTGTTCAATCCCTGACCAGGGAACTAAGAACCAGCATGCAGCAAGGAACAAACACTTCCTGCTCCCTGGAATGCAGGAATGTCATGTGATAGGAAACTTTATATTAAATTCATTCCAGATCTGCTTTCTTTCTACTCTTCTTCATTTTCTCACCCTCTCTATTGCCTTATTATTTCCCAAGTCCTCCAGCCCAAGGGGAGTCAGTAAAAAACAGAGTTTGAGGTCTATATCTTGAAGCATAATGAAGTGGGAAAGAAACTGGTTGTAGAAATCGGAAACCTAAGTGTTATTCTTGATTTCACCACCATCTATCTAGCTTTACTACCTTGGGAAATCATTGAATTTCTCTGAGACTCTCTCTTCATTTGTAAAATGACAGTAATTATACCTGCTCCGAGTTTCTGTGAGAATCAAATGAGATAACATGTGTGAAAATGCTTTGTGGGTTGCCCAAATGTTAAGTTGCTCTTTTTTGGTGAAGAAGATAATTTCATAATGAACCTCTTCTCAATATGATTATAAATCTAAAAGCCATGAAAGCTTTTTTAAAAATAATGTATTTTGACATTCCTGATCTTATTACCTGCCTAAAAAAGTTGTGAACCAAAGTGATAGTCATGAGAGAGACAGATGCAGAGACCAGGGTTTAGCTCTAGTACGGGGAGGACCAGGCCTAAATTCAAAGGAGGAAGATTAGTGAAGACAGAATACCCCATGAATGCTGAGTCAGCAAGCCTGGCTGGCATACTAGCATTTTTCAAATAGATAGAAATGCCATTTCTTCATTTTTTAAAGTGTTCTGAATTTCTGACATTTTAGATATGTGCATATTTAATTATGCCATTCAAAGATAAATGTGAATGACTCGAATAGGTCAGCCACTCTTACACTATTGTTATCTATTATGATGAATAAAATCAATGTGCTAAAAACTTTTCCTTCTATAGCAATTGTTCAAATGAGTTATTTTATTTCTCTATGTACATAAACAAAATTCTCAGATACAAAATCATTGCATTAACTATAGAGAAACATTAAAAGAAAAAGAAAATTCAGAATTTATTTGTCATTGATGACTAGCCAATTTCTCAATGAATTTCTCTTCTTCAAAGAGTTGTATGCCATTAAAACATACGTACGTAAAAACATGAGAAAACAGAAAACAGTAAGATTAACTCAAACACAGATTTATCTACCAATCATATTCAACATTCCTCTAAGAATTGTGAATAAAAAATTAGGAAAAGTTCTAACTTTTAAAAAGCCTTAAATGTGAATATTTATTTTCCTCTTAATAACTAGTAGTGGTCTGGCTACTGTGTTATTAGAAAGAGAAGACATAATACTTACGACATAGATTTAAGAAAGGAACAAAATGAGGAAAATATATAGCAGTTAAACAAAGCACAGGAGAATTGGAGCTGTGATTCCATACTTCATTTTCAAAAAAAGAAGACCAAGTATCCTTTCAAGTTTTGTTCCCCTTGAGTCTCCAAAATAGAACACTGTATTGAAATCAGCAGGTCATGCACAAGAAGATGGTTTAACTGCTAATTAACACTAGATGATATACTGAGAATTACATGCTAATTAATTCTCTGTAGGTCTAAATGCCCTTTCTTCTATGTCATTGTCGATGAACATATTAGTGTGAAGTCTAAGGTAGCATGTTTGCCAAATGAATTAGTAATCAATGAAAATTGTGTGCCCAAAATTTGACATATTAGAAATTTTTTAAATATGAGGATGATTAAAGTGCAGAAAATTGCTTACTGGAAAAAACTCACAGACATTAATATAAATGTCAATGTGGATATTTTTGAAAAAAAAAAAACATTGCCACAAGAGAAAGGAAAGAGAGTGAGAAAGGAATTCAAAATCTAAAGGATCCCTTCTTGTAAACCCTTCATTTCAACAGAGTTGGACATGTCTCCAGTCAAAGAGCATTGTGTCAGTGTGACCCAACTCTATCTTGATGAGTGGTTTCATAAAATCCCTTTAAGAATACTTCTTCCAGACATCCTTTCAGGTGCCTCTTCAGATCGCAGAGAGTAATGAGGCAGAACATGCCTGATTGTTCAAAGAACATGATTTCCCTTGGGGGAAGGTATGCCCACAGATAACCTGGGTTTTGAGGCATAGCCAGAGATTGAGTAATTTCACTATATATTCCTTCCAGAAAGCTCAATATTTTTAATTGTGGTCACCATGTCTCGCTGGTTTATTAATACCCTTCATCACTGCTTCCTCTGTACTCTTCCGAGGGCAGAGAGGTTCACCTGTTTAAGAATCTCCCCACCACAAATAAAAACTATCAAAAGGATTTTAAAACCTCTGTGGTCGATTCTTTTGTAAAAGCCCCACTGTCTGTTGGTCTTTAAGATGTTATTTGTCTGCTTATTTATTTATTGCTTTCATGCATTATTCTATTTGGTCGCCATTTTAAAAATACCTAAATATTTTACAATCATTAAAGCTGGCTGGAGAGCTTTTAAAAAAAACGTTGCAAAAGAGTTTCTAGCAAAAGACTCCATTTTGGTGCTGGTAAGGTTGAAATGTGACTGAATATAACAATTATAATTTTTCACTTGCACAATAATTCATCTCTTGAGTAAATATTAGCTGTGCATACATTTTTTAATAAGGAGAAAATAGGCATAGAAACTCAGAAATGATAATGTGCACCCAATAAGGCATATCACACAAGGGAATGTTTGTATTGACAAATATTTTTTTAATAGCAATGCCATTTAGAAAGGGCAAATTAAAGTCCCACAAATGAATGTACTCTGTGTTTTAGCTAACAGAATTGGCACATATTCAAAATCGAAATGAATTTTCATTGGTAATATTTATTTAAAAAGTCAAGGTATACAGTAATAAAAGAACTTTGAAGTTTGAAAGATCAGGGTTTGATGGCTAACCCTGCAACTTAATTGCTTTGTGATCTTGCATAAGTTTCTAAACTTATGTCCTTAAGTTTCCTCATATGTAAAACAGATATAATAATACTTGCAACAGTGGGCTTGTGAGAATGAAATAAGGAAATGGAAGTAAATTATCTAGCTTATTGCCTGGCTTATAGAAGACAACAAATGTTAGAAAATAATGATTGTGATAAAAATAAACATTTTTTTCCCTTTAATCAGTGGTCCCATATTTAGGTTTAACTGAGTGTTAGCCAATACCATTACTGAAAAGTAATGAATAAATAACACTAACATGCAAAGCTAATACCATGAAAAGAATCATAGGTCCTGGTCAATAGCCATGAATATCAATCTTTAATTCAATTAATTATGGCTAAGAAAACTTAGTTTGGTCCTGGTGTGTTATTAACTATCCCAGTCCTATTTTACCTTTGGGTGTTTGTTCAAGAGAGGAAATGTATAGTAGTTAAATGCATATGCACATGTCTTTTGGGGGCTAGACTCTGTAGATTCTAATCCTGGTTTTAACATCAATAGCTGTGTAACCTAGAGCAAATTGCCTAATTTCTCTGTGACTCAGTTTCCTCATCTGTGAAATGATGATAAAAGTCAAATATACTTCATAGGATTTTTGAGGGCATTAAATGAGTCAAGGGTAATAAATATTTAGAATAGTTATCCAGTACGAAGTAAAAATTTCATTTATTATTATCTGTAAACTAAGGTAAACTATCAAAAGTTTCCTCAAGCTCTGTGATTCTATAATTACATGATTTGGAAGGTGCCCTACTCTTACTAACACGAATAATTTTCCCAAATCTGACAATCCTTTATCATTTTATTTCCTCTCTGCATTACTCTCTTTCTAAGCCTGAGGATAAGTATTGAAGGCAACTTGCCCCCGTATTCCTGTAACATATACATATTACAGACCTAAATATGTATATGGTGTGTCTGAAAATTATCATGATTGAGATATAATCAGCCTATTGTTCTACTATCACAGAATTCAAATACACCCTACTAGCAATATAAAATAGTACAGTATGACATTCTTTTCCTAGTGGCATTGAGTTAACTAATCAAGTTAGGAGTGGAATCAAGGTAAGGAGTGCTAGAGCTGTTTAAAGAAATTTAATTGCTCCCTAATATATCTAAGTGTCCCTTACATTGTTATATTCCCATACAGCTTCACCTTTCTCTAAAATTTATCTCCAACTTTTCTTCTTAATCTAGGGAAACTCTTTCACTCTGGAAGTGAAGATTTGTGCCTTAGGGGGAAAAGAGGAGAACTCAGAGAAATCTGGGGACAGATATGAATATGAGACAAAAGAGTGATACTTGGGAGAACTTGCTAGTAACATGGTATCAGTAATGGTATGAATTTAATAAATATGTTAAGCTTCTTCCTAACAGTGATTACTCAAGTCATGCAATTTTATATTTCATATTAGTAGCCATTGGTTCAAGATTCTCAGTCTGTTTGCACTCCTCTCCACTCTCTTCACCCATTCTGATAAGACATCCTCTTACTTCCTTGCAATTTGTCCTTTGCCCAAATACATTTTAATATATGTCACGTTACATTACTCATTATCCCCAGAACAAAGGTCCCAATCCATGCCCCCGTGAAATCTTCATTAACTAGTTTACACAAAGAGAAGGAAAAAAATAAAGGAGGGTTTTACTATTTCAATCATATATTACACAGCCACATGTGCACATGACTCTAATTATATGTCTTGTATATATTTTGTTATATACTTAATCATCTTACTTGCACAGAGTATACACATCAACATTAAAAATATAAAAATTTTTAAAATATACATTGATTTTTTACATTTATCTCCTAAAATTCCACTAATCTAAGAGGAAAGGCAATATTAAATTGGTAAACAAATCCATCCACAAGAGAAAAAGAAATTAAGAGAATAGGGACATGTACATACTGCTATATTTAAAATGGATAACCAACAAGGACCTACTGTATAGCACAGGGAACTCTGCTCAGTATTATGTAACTACCTAAATGGGAAAAGAATTTGAAAAAGAATAGATACCTGTATCTGTATAACTGAATCACTTTGCTGTACACTTGAAACTAACACAACATTGTTAATCAACAATACTCCAATATAAAATAAAAAAAGTTAAAAAAAAAAGAGAGAGAGAGAATAGGGGAAAAAATCAGTGGATAAAGGATTTCAGAAAATTTTCATGGGTTAGAAAGCAGATGAAGGAGTGGAAATTGCCTTATCATAGAGGAAGAAGCAATAGTCTAATTGCCTATAGAGAAAGCTATCTGCAAGAAGTGAATCAATCTGTGGCTAGAACCCCAGTAAGGCAAGAAATAGGTATGGAGCTCAAAACAGAGAAACCAGTCAAAAATGTGGATACAGTCAGTTGACTAACACCTACTTCTCCCTTACCCCTCAAAACATACATATTGAAAGAGTGTTATGTTTCTGGAAATAATAACGCTGACAGACTTTGGTCTCAAGGACTCTAGGCTCAGTAGAGGGCTGGGATATGGGGCTGAAAGTAGAATATATAAAGATCTAGTGTTGAACAGTGGAACCTCCAGCCCTTCTCAATGTCTATCCTTTATCCTAACTACCAGAATTCCTGCTTTAAGGTTTAGAACACCCAGCACGAGATTGAAGAATTCTTATCTTGAAAAATTCAATTATTCCAAATATCAGCACTGGAGGTTCCCTCCAATAATCAAGCTTGCTCATCCCTGGGTCATCCATGGTAATTGTCAACAATCCCTGGTCACTGGAGGAAAGACTCAGCCTAAAAAAGAGAGACCAAAGCACACAGTAGAAGAAAGAAACTTTGGGGATACAGAAACAAAGTAGGGAACAGGAAACCTAAATGTATAATTTGTATCCTAAAAGAAAGAGGATGCCCCATCTATGAAACAAATGCAGGGTGCTTTTAAAAATAATAAAAGGTGTAACCAGGAAACAGGAAATGACCTCACAAATCAAAAACAGGATCACTGAAATTAAATACTACTACTAATAATAATGGCAATGGAAAGGTTAGATCATTCATAGAATTTCCTGAAAAGCAGGATAAACCTATTTTTTAATGTTAAAAGGAAAATAAAAAATTTTAAATTAGAGATTTAATTAAGAGTATCCAAAATCCAACAAATAGAATGAAACAGAGAAAACCAATCATACAACACTTTCCCATAACTGAAGGTTTTCTCCAAACTGAAAGTCCAAGTACTCATTTCAAAACACCTGAAAAAGAGAGGCAGATGGTAGAGTGGTTATGCATATGGAGTCTAGCACCAGACCACCTGGATTCATCACCCATCTGCACCACTTATCAGATGCATGACTTTGACAATTCACTTGGTGTCTTAGTGCTCAGTTTCCTCATTTGTAAAGTGGGATTGATATTGATAATATCTATCACCTAAGGTCATTGTGAGGATTAAATTATTATTAAAATGCACACAAAGTTCATGATGTAGTATCTTAGAGTAAGTAATCAAGAATTTATTATTATTATAATTATCATAAGAGTTTTAGTGGTGGGGTGGGAAGAGTTTACATATAAAGTGTCAGGAACTGGAATGGCATCAGATTTTATAAACAACACACTAGAAAAAAGATAAAGCAATGCTTTCATAAATTTGAGGGGAAAATATTTTTAACTTAGAGTGTTTTAGAAGCCAAGCTAACATTTAAGTGTGAGGGTGGAACAAAAGTATTTTTAGGACTTCAGAATTGTCACATTTTTGTTGTTTTGTTTTGCTAAACATATAAGCATTCTTTTTTAGGAAATTCCTGGAAGACTTGCTACCTCAAAGCAAGAATATAAACAAAGAAAGAAGATATTGGGAAGCCCGAATCAAAAGCTCCAACAAAGGATAGTAGTAAAAGAAGTCTCAGGATAATAGCTGTGCAGCAGGCCTAGAAACCAATGTAAATTCATTCATGTAAAATGTCTATAGGAAAAGAGATTGTTAGAAAAAAAAAGAGAACTGAAAACGTATTTCATGTATTGGACCATTTGGAAAAGATTATTGAGATGGGTATAACCCATGAGTCTGAGCATTATGGAAGATTCACTGTAAATAAAAACTAAGTGAATTTTTAAAACACACAATATTAGTTGGCAGTAAAACAATAACATGTACAAGAAAAAAATCATAATCTATTACTTGGTTCAGAAGTAAATTCCATTTACAAAATCATAGTATTTATTTAACTAAATCCCTGCTGTAACTCTCCCAAAGAGGGGGGAGGTGATGAGGTAAATCATTATTTTCCATAATAGGCTGTAGTGGGCTAATATCTGACACTTAAGAGCTAAGAAGGAAATAAAAGTTTAGAGTGCTAAATAACAGAAGAAAACATGAAACAAGTTAAAATCTGTTGCTGGGTAACATGACAGAGGTCAGGAAGAATGGAAATGTATTCTTAACAGGTTTTATAGTATGAGCTGAAATTTTAAATTATGTACCTGTATTAAATGAATACAATTATAGATTAATTATAAAATAATATTTCATTAAAACCTTCTGACTCTCTGATGTAATTCTCCTTCAACTCTAGAACCCTCTCAGCTTAGCTAAATATTTCATATTTTACCACTTCTTTCTTTGACCAGCTTGTTAGACTTCATGTTCTCTTATAAATTTCCCTTTTTCTTATTTCAGAACCTGCCAAAGACCCTGTGGATTATAACAGCAGGTCTTTCCCATTAATGCTACTTGCAGAGATGCCCAAAATATTCCTGATTGATTGAAGCCTGGTTTGCTAGTCCCTCACTTTTGGGAACACTAAATTCCTTTGCAAATTAAAAACAAACACAGCTGAACTATCTTATGTTTAATTTAGCCTAGCCCAGATTAATGGAACTTCAGGCAGTTTGGAACCCTTAGGAACTTTTCTGGGATAATTATAAGAACGTACATATTGGCACCAACTTCCCTCCTTTAAATCATTATTTTAAACACCATATTTTTTCATTCTAAGATGCTAGATTTTTAGAGTGAGTTTCAGTGTTTGTGGGAGGCATTAAGAGTGTAGAAATATAGAGTAGATAATAAGTATCAATAAAATGAATTATTGTCATAAAGAAGCTCCTCTCTAAAAAAATTACATCAGATTTGCTTACAAATTTTTGTCATAAATAATTAGTAATTACTAACATATGGGTCAGTATATATATATATAATATATATATATAAATTTACACATATATATAAAATTTGGTGAAGCTGAATTGACTATATCTGCCTTTTTTTCCTCCCCACTGTAATAAACACACATAAAGGCTTTCGTTTTGTTCTAAAGCTACAGCTGCAATGTACAACTTGTTTCTTGGTTCTGCAATGTTGAAGACTGGCTGTTTAATATAATATGCCCCCTGCCTTTGCACAAAAAGAAAAACAAACCAAAAAATAAAAACGGGGCAAAAATCCTCACCCTGTTTTATCAAGCTTACAACAATATAGTCTGGGGAGCTATTACAGTCTCAAAAAGTTCATGCCTGTGTCACAGAATGCCTTTATAATATTTCTTTGGTCCTGCTTTTCAGAGTTTTTAAAAAAAAATATTAACTCTCTTTGCTCTGGGTATTAGGGTCTCCTGCTACTTATTCCAAAATCCTGCCCAGTGGAAGAGTGACCACAAATATTTTCTCTAAGATAATAGTATTCTAGGTTCTCCATTATTTCTAGGGTTCCCATATGGTCCCATTTGCCTGAGACAGTCCAGTTTACATGTTTCCCAGCAAAATTAAAAATAGTAGTCAATTTCACTAACAAAATTGCCTGAATCAGGTTGTTAGATGTTGCATATGTAAGGAGCTAGTGGATCCAAGTTAGGTCCTTAGTTTTTAAAGAGTGAAATACGCAAATATTCTAGATCCAGGCAAGAGAAACAGACTAGAGTTTGGAAAAGTAAAAAGAAACAAGCATTCGAGGTAGAACATAACACAGTTCTAATACGAGTTTAGAGAATCTTTTGAATCAAGTGGACCAATGTGAAACACACTAACAAACTGAATCCTGACATCAGACTTACACACACACAAAATGTTTTCAACCTGGTTTGAGATTCTTAGTTTGCAATGGGAAGCATGTTGCGATTGAGAACATCAGACCTATTGTGATTCCTATATATTGACTAAGCAGGGTCAGGAATCTTACCTCACAGGCTATCTTGTGTGAGAACCATGTAAGAACTAACAAACTATAATCACTCGGACCTCTGCTTTGAACAGCCACTTGTAGCCATATTGGCCTCACATTCTACTTCAACAAACACAAAATATGTTATAGAAATGGAGAGGACAGAGCAGGTCACTCTTACTAGAATGGAACCTGGTGATAAAGGAAAGCTTTCTGAAGATTAGAAAACATTTTATTTAAATATTTAAAGATGAGTTGAAGTTTGCAATATCAGGGAAGGAGAAGTCAAAGGCTATTTCAGACCATCTTAGTCCAGGGGTATGGCTAAAAGTGCAGTTCATGCCCAGACCCATCAAACCAGGGCACACAAATATTATGATCTTAATTTCACAGGCAAGATTGTATTTGTCCTAAGCACTAGTACACTACACTTCAGTAGCAGAAGCTGCAGGTTACACTTTATACATATATTTTCCCCTTGTTCTTTAATTAAAAACAATAATAATGATCTAGGCACATGGATTTACTGTTTCAATCTCCATCTGCCTTTGTCACTAGCTGTAACTGTATGAATTAACATAAATGGGATTGTTACATTGTTAAATGACGCTTCCGTGAGGTGCTTACTTCAAAAGGTAAGGAGTATACCCTTTTCTCCTCCATTTCCATTTATCCATCTGCTACCTGGAGTGTGGTTGGGAGACTGGGGTTCTAGCAGACGATTTGAATCATAAGAACAGGAGCCACATAAAGGGATGGTGGAGAAATTGAGCTGGAAATTACCTGAAGCCATTCTCTCAGTCTTGGATTTTCTGTCTCTGTATTTTAATCAAGAGAAAAAAGACATATCTCACTTTTATATTAGCCAAACCTAATCTTAATTGATAAAACTTCTCAAGAATTACCATCAATTTAGGGAGATCATATATATAAATGCCTGGCCTTATGTCAGTTCCAGTTCATCTCTGAAAATTGTACCTGAAAAATGAGTCATATTGAACTAAAAATATTTTAACTATGTTTTCTGTTAAATGGTTGTATTTTAAAGCACATCCTTCCCCATTTTGAGTCAAGCTGAATATTCAGCTCTAATTATGAGTACATTTTAGGGAAAAATCATTTAAAAGCCTTTGTGTTTAATGATACAAAGAAATAGCAATCACTTTTTAAAGATGTTGTGAGAGCCTAGATTTTAAATCAGAACAACAATGCCATTTCAAGCAGTGATGGACTAGCCTCAGAAGGATTAGGATTTGGGTTCTAATTTGCAAACAGGGCTTGTGTTTGGATTAGGATTTGACTCCAATTTCTCTTTATGGATTTAGGTAAAGCTTTTATTAATCACTCTCCTAAACAGTGGCTTGAGTCTGTGTGGTATGGGACCATAGATATGTTTTTATTTGATAAACTCAAACAAATAAAAACTCTACGAGTGATCCTGGCTGTTACACCTGAATTTCTGCTTCTTAGATGCCAGTTGCTTTTTAAGAAAACATGTCAGTTTTTAGGAGTCCATAATTCAATACTTAGAATCTATTTGGAGTCATTATATTGCAAATGTCCATGTTGAAATTACTTGGAAGAATTTATTTTTTAAGTCAAATTTCTTAAATGTGTGTGTATATCTATCCACACATTTATATATTATTATACTCTATATATTTGTTTATATTTAAATACGTGAATATAGATATGAAATAAACATTCAAAGAATTTTAGGCAAGCAAAATTCTCTGTAATAAAATTATAATAAAATTATGGTAATACTCTAAGACAACACATATGTGATGGCACAAATTTTCACATAACTGCCAATTCCGATAGTAAGCCATAAACAATTGGCACCTAAATGCCTCCCAGTCCACTTTCTCAAATGGGGACATGCTAAATTTCTCTTCTGTGTGTGGAGAGAGGGTAGAGATGGACAGATTAGATATGAATACATATGCCTGAGTCCACTGCAGGAAATGCTAATTAATGTGTCTTAATGGAGACCAGGCATCTGCATTTCTGCATTTAAGAAGCGCCACAGTAAACCTGATGCTTTTCCATATTTAGAATCACAAGTGCAATTTTGTGGCTAATTTTGTCTTCTCAACAAGATGGAAAAATCCCTTAAAGTTTTAAGACCTGCCCTTATATTTCTTTTGATTGCTCAGTAGCAACTAAGACAATGCCAAGCACACAGTACCACTTTAATAATATTAAATAATAATTAATAATATGATTTAGTGGCTCTATCTTTATCTTCTGAGTTTTTATTTTCAACTTGGCCTTCTATCCCTGAGTACCTCTCTGTCCTGGAATAGAGAAGACTGTAGTAGAATTTAAATATAAATACAATATATTAATAATATACTATATTATAGGTATAACTATATATCTATATATATCATATATGACACAAAGCATCTCAGCTGTGGGAACCCTACCTAAGAGAACTGGACGCAAGAAAGATAGTTTTCTACCAGCATGGAGGGGAATAAGACGAATGAGGAACCTTGCTCCCCCAAGTTGTCACTGAAAGCAATGTCTCATGATTCAAGTTGTGTTGAATGTAGAAGGTAGCAAGGAATTCACGGACCATATGGTTATTGGTAGTACAGATTGCTCACCAAATGGTGTAAAGAGTGTCCTGGAATGAGCAGAAAGAGAGCAGACTATAAAGAAATAGCTAGAGCATGAGCGTGAGAGATGAAAAGGGCAGGCAAAGCTCTGAGCAGAAGTGGGGCAGCATCCTTCCTTGGGGACTCCTGGAGAGATGTGGGCTATTAATCCTGCAGTCCTAGAGGAAAACAGAATAATGACCTTGCCCATGACCACGAGTCTAAGGAATGTCAGACTATATACATGAAAGTAATTAGGGACTCTTACAAGTATTGATGGAGCATAACTCCTAAAACGATGGATATTTCCTATTCACCCATGGAATGTTGCTGAGAATTGAGAAATAGGAAATGATATAAATGTGACTATGAATGTATTCAATAGTTAAAAATGATCTATTATATCAGCAATATATATTGTGGAATTAGTATTGTTTTTTTCTAAAGAGCAATGTGGAATAAAAGTTACTTGTTTCATTTTACCTTGTTTTGTATTAAAAAGGAACCATGAGATTAAAAACAATATTACATAGACACAAAGCAACTTTATTATGTGTAAAAATATTTGTTCTTTCAGCTGCTGTGCTTTGTACTGATAAGAAAGTAAATACAACTAAATACACATAGCACCTTTTAGTGAGCTGATTCTTTTAACTGAACAAAGGGCCCAATAAGACTCTATTTAAAAATATTTCCTTGTCTATCATATGGGGCAGATTTTCTCTGTTGTGTTTTCTTTCCAGTCAATATAAAAAGCTAAGGATTCTCCTATTTGTTGTCATTTTGTTTTTGTTGAACTACTGAGTCTATCTTTAAACATCTGACCCAAATTTTTTGTTACATGCAAAACATGTAACAACATGTTTATTTTCTAAGAAATAATGTAAGGTTCCTATGTGCATTCTATTCTTCACTTTAATTTCAAATGATGTCAGCAATGGATTGTCTCTTTTTCCCTTTTTTTAAAACTTTTAACCCATATATAGTTTGTAGAAACCTCCAAAAAAATGGGGTAGCTGTCTTATTAGTAGCTGTTTTAGAGTAAAAGTGACAATGCTGACTTTGATTTAAAATATCTGCAGCCCTGTTTACTTTGCCAGACCATATAATCATAGCGTACAAATTATTTTTTTCCCACTTGACAGTTTGTGAGCAAAGTTAATGTGGTTGCTATGAGTGTGGACTCCAGAGCCAGACTGCCTGGACTCAAATCCTAGTTTTGCCACTCAAGCTGTGAGACCTTGAACAACTTGTTTAATCTCTCTGGCCTCAGCTTTGTCATCTCTGAAGTGAAGATTTTAATGATACTCATCTTATGTGCTTATTGCCCATCTTATTGGGCTGTTAGTATTTGTAAAGTGGCTACAGCAGTGACTGAAATAAAATGTGATATAAATATTTAAATAAAGCATTAAATGTTTAAATAAGGTATAAAGGTTGTGAAATAATAGAAACTGTATTGATCTCTACCCCTAATTCCTGGCACAGAGCTCCTAAATCTCTTGGAATCACTTGAGTGATAGGAGTATCTTTAGTTCTAATGAAATGCTTTGTGGGCTCCAGGATGGGGGCTGGTCACCAGGAAGACAAAGCCATGATTAGAAGTTTGGAAATTTCAGCCCTACATTGTGTCTTCTAGGAAGGGGAGATGGGCCGGAAATTGAGTTAATTATCTATCATGCTTACATGCTGAAAACTCCATAAAAATCTCCACAAAGTTTGGATTTCAGAAAGCTTCCAGATTGCTGAGCACACAGAGGTACTAAGAGGGTGGCACACTGGCGAGGGCATGAAAGCTCTGAGCCCCTTAGCCAGTACTTTGTCCTCTGTATCTCTTCCACCTGGATGTTCATCTGGATCCTTATCATAGCCTTTTATAATAAACTGGTAAAGTTAATGTTTCCCTGAGTCCTGTGAGCCATTCTAGCAAATTATCAACCCCAAGGAGGAGGTTATGCAAACCCTGATTGATAGCTCATCAGTCAGAATTACAGGTGACAACCTGGGACTTGCGATGGGCATCTGAAGTGGAGGGGGCAGTCTTGTAAGACTGAGTCCTTAACCTGTGAAACAGGATGCTGCCTTCAGGTAGATGGTGTCAGATTGAGTTAAATTGTGAGATACTTAGCTGGTGTCCTAGAGAATTACTTGGTGTGGGGGAAAAACCCACACATCTGATGTTAAAAATATTGTGAGTATAAGGAAAGAGAGTGGGTTTTCCAACACAAATGTTATATATTTTTAAATAAGTGTATTTATACAAGTTTTTCATAACATTATTTGAAATAATAAATTATTCCATAGCTATAATTACTAATTTAATTCCCTAAGATTAAGGAGTTCCAATATTTTGGTATTATAAGCAACACTAGAATAACATAAATGTAGATAAATATTTAATTATTTATCATAATTATCTTAGAGTCAATTTCTATATATGGAATTAATGAAAACAAAAGGAGGAAAGAGATGAAGGAAGAAACAAAGAGGATAATCCATAAACTAGTGAATTGCTTCCTGAGAAATCCAGAAATAATTCTGCTTTAAGATAGGAAAAAACAGAGATCATAAACTATTTTGATATTTTCATTTTCATTTTGTTGTGAAGAAATCATACTGGTCTAAAGGTGTAATAATGTGTTTCTGATGCTCTTTCTTCCCCTTTGTAGAACCATCTTTCCTATTTTTCAACTTCCACGTAGGTGGGAAGTCACCCTAACAGCCTGGGACCTGACTCTAATCAACTCATCTTGGCCCTCAGTTCACTAATAAAGTCCTGAACCTCTTTCTCATCTCCCCTGATAAATTACCTTCATTCAACACTGTACTTAGATGCAATAACCACTCTAATGAACTCTTGCTACGGCAATACAAGTTTAATATGTTGCAACTCAAGGATCATAGTTAATTTTAATAAGTCATTTCAATCATATATCAAAATAAATATGAATAATAGAAATTCCAAACAAGAGTGGGAACTGGTAGATAATATTGGAGGTGTGTCTTAATTCTAAACATAAAATCATTTATTTATTAGAGGAAAGAAAATTGACCTGGGAGGCATGACAAGTTATAACTTAAGAATAAAACTAAATAAGGTGTTGTTGGTGGACAAATAATATTGAGTAGCCCCAAGATAGGTATATTTAGTATGGCGTGGCATAGGTGAGGTCTATAGTCAGAGTTCATTTTGCTTCTTCGTTGGTGCTGTGTGTTTTTCTACTGTTCTAGCTCTTGTGTGGATCTTTAGAAATTCACATATCGATGCTTTTCACTTTAGACCAAAGTGGTATCAATGAGGGAATGTCATAAAGGCCAATTCTGAACCTTCAACAGTCTGACAAAGACTTAATATGGTATCTGAATAATGAGAACATGTCTGGAAAAGCACTGAGACTTGAACTTTGCAGAAATCAAGACCTTATGGTTTGGATCTTCTCAAGTGTGCACTTTCTAGAAGTCATCCTATGCAAAATCGGTAGCTAAGGTCCTGTCAATACTTCTTGATAAAGATAGTAGATGTCTATGCTTAATTTAGTGCTTTGGGGGTCGGAGAAGGATAAAGCTGTTACACACAATTGCTCACAATTTTCTGATTTAATTAACTTTAATACTAAATTCAGGACTGAGTTCTTCTCTATCAGTGATATAAATATCTTTTTTTAAACTAATTTTCTAATGCTTAATACAGAAGTAACAATGTAGAAATGTACAACCAATTGCCTAAAGTTATTTCAAAATACAGTTTCACCCAAGAACAGTGAAAGGAGGAAAGCTTGACTAATGAATAAATAGAGAATTAAGTTTAATAAATTATTCCAGAAGAAAAGCCCAGGAGAATTACTAGAATAAAGTTAGTTTTTTCTTAGATTGTAAAAATGAGTTACCCTAATTTTTATGCAATCAGTTGCTAAGTGTAAAAAAAGAGTAAAAAAAATATCAAAGGTTACAGTGTTTATAACAGAACCCATATTCAACAGACTGATGAGCATAAGAATTTCAAGCAATTAAAGAAAGTGATGGAGGAGGGTCTTTCTCTGAAAATATCAAAGGTATCTTTCTAACAGGTAATTATAATTTCTTCACAGCTGGGTAAGTTGACAGGTGGGTTGGAAGCGTTAACATAAATCTCTTACATTGAGTAGAGCAATTGCAGTCAGGTGGGGATGAAGCACCCACTGCCACCATCCACTCATGGCTACATACCTCACAACTTAATCAAGACTCAAAGTTTCAGTGAATTTTGTAAGTGAAACAAGGATGAATGCTACTGAAGTAATTACTATAAGAATATCTCCAAGGTTAGTGGCAAAAAAAAAAAAAAAACCCACAAAAAACAAAACTTCAGTATGTGCCCTAGGACTTGTTGTCTTTTAGCATGATCATCCTATGGTCTGGTCTATAGTCAGATAGATTCCTTTTCTTTTGTTTAGTCAGATAGATTTCTTTCCTTTTTTTTTTTTTTTTAAAATGAGTGTTTAAAGCTACCTTTCTCCGGTAGTGCAGTGGCATGTGATTTGGTTAATCGCCCTACTTTTCTTAAGAATGTCATACTTGCCTCCCATTTCAATCAGTTAGTGAAGCAAAGCAGATGCATAGACGCTTGCCTGGTTACTCTGTCCTCACTCAAAGTTCTTCTAGGAAAACATAAGCTGCTGCACCCTATGGCTCACCTCTGATGAGGAAACTCCATGACTGCCTGAAGAATGTAAAACCTATTTGTATCTCTGAGTTAGTGTTTGGTGTTGCTATGACAAAGTAGAAAGGTAGTGAAAATCATTTGTTATTCTTAATAAAATACTGAAACTTGCAAAGTAATTTTTTACAAAGTTGAAAGATTCATCAAGCTAAACAATCGGAGAGAAACACTATCAACATTATTCAGTTGTTCTTTTAGCTTTAAGAACTGTTTTTTTGCCATCAGTTTGACTAGAGAGATTAAGAATAAGACTCATCTATTAAAGACATACTATTATATTTACTGAAAATGTTGCCAAATAATCACATATATCCTTTTTATGAGAGCTCAGGGGCATAATTTCTTTAAGGCAACAATATCAAGAAAACATGTATTTCTAGTTTTCTGGTGTGCTCTAATAAGATTATAAATAATTATGTTGACTCTGTTCTGATCGAGTGGAAAATCTAAATTAAGGTTTTGGCCTCTTAATTAAGGAAAATTTGAAATACATGCAAGATACACTGAATAGTCCATGATACTTCCACTTATCTATCATCAAACTTCAATAATCCTCCAGTCTTTAGTTTTTGTTTCATTGAAATTACCGCCTTCTCCCCATACTTACCATTATAATCACAGTTATTTTATGTAAAATTTACATACCTTAAACTGCACAAATATTAACTATATAATTTTTTTTCACCTTTTTGAGGTAAAATTGAAAACACTGTATATATTTAAGGTGTACAGTGTGATTGGTTTCCTATAAATATACATTGAGAAATGATCACCACAATCACACTAATTAGCATTCATTACCTCATAGTTTTTTTTTTTCATTATGTCACCTTTTTTTTCCATCCCCCCCCGCCCTGAGCCCTCTCCCCTCCTACAACCACCTGTTTGTTCTCTGGCTCTATGAGTCTGTTTCTATTTTGTTATGTTTGTTCATTTGTTTTGTTTTTTAGATTCCACATATAAGAGAAAACATACAGTATTTGTCTTTCTCTGTCTGACTTATTTCACTTAGCGTAATACCCTGTAGGTCCATCCATGTTGTCACAAATGGCAAGATTTCATTCATTCTTTTACTACTAATATTCCAAAGTGTGTGTGTATGTGTGTGTGTGTGGTATATATATATACACACATACACTGTATCTATTCATCTATCAATGGACACAGGTTGTTTTCCATATTTTGGCTATTATAACTAAAGCTGCAGTGAACATAGGGATACATGTACATTTTCAAATTAGTGATTTTGTTTCTTCAGAAAAGTTCCCAGAAGTGGAATTGCTGGATCGTGTGATAATTTTATTTTTAATTTTTTGAGGGATCTTCATACTGCTTTCCATAGTTGCTGTACCAATTTACATTCGCACCAACAGTGCATGAGGGTTCCCTGTTCTCCACATCCTTGTCAATATTTGTCATTTTTTGTCTTTTTTTGTCTTTTTTTTTTTTGCGGTACGCGGGCCTCTCACTATTCTGGTCTCACCCGTTGCGGAGCACAGGCTCCGGACGCGCAGGCCCAGCGACCATGGCTCACAGGCCCAGCTGCTCTGCGGCATGTGGGATCTTCCCGGACCGGGGCACGAACCCGTGTCCCCTGCATCGGCAGGCGGACTTTCAACCACTGCACCACCAGGAAAGCCCCATTTTTTGTCTTTTTGATATCAGCCATTCTATCAGGTAAAAGGTGATATCGCATTGTGGATTTGATTTGCATTTCCATGATTATTAGTGATGTTGATCATCTCTTCATGTGTCTGTTGGCCATCTGTATGTCTTCTTTGAAAAAAGTGTCTATTCAGGTCCTCTGTCCATTTTTTAATTGGATTGTGTTTTTAATGTTGAGTTGTATGAGTTTGTATATTTTAGATATTAACCCCTTATTGGGCATATCATTTGCAAATATCTTCTCTCATTCAGTAGGTGGCCTTATTGTTTTATTTAGAGTTTTTTCTTCACTGTGCAAAAGTATTTTAGTTTGATGTAGTCCATTAGTATATTTTTGCTTTTGTTTCAATTGCCTGAGGGAACATATCAAAAAAAAAATACTGCTAAGACTGATGTCAAAGACCTTACTGCCTGTTTTCTTCCAGGAGTTTTATGGTTTCAGGTCTTACATTTAGGTCTTTAATCCCATCTTAAGTTTATTTTGTATACGGTATGAGAAAGTAGTCCAGTTGGATTCCTTTACATGTAGCTACCCAGTTTTCCCTGTACCATTTATTGAACAGACTATCTTTTCCCCATTGTGTATTCTTTCCTCCTTTGTAGTAGATTAATTGCCCTTATAAGTGTGGGTTCATTCCTGGGCTCTCTATTCTGTTCCATTGACCTTATGTCTGCTTTTGTGCCAGAATCATATCGTTTTGATGACTGTAGCTTTGTATTATAGATTGAAATCTGGGAGCATGATACCTCCCACTTTGTTCTTCTTTCTCAAGATTATTTTGGCTATTTGAGGTTTTTTAGTGTGTGTTTCCCCTCACTCTTTGGGGAGAACCTCTACAACTGTATCCTCCCACTTGTGGGTCACCCACCCTGGTATACGGGCCTTGACTATTCTGCATCTCTGCTCCTCCTACCCAGCTCATTGTAGTTTTGTCTGTATATCTTTAGTTGTGGAAAATCTTTTCTGCTAGTCTTTGGGTCATTCTCACAAATGTTGTTCTGTAGATAGTTGTAATTTTGGTATGTGCATGGGAGGAAGGGAGCTCAGGGTCTTCCTACTCTACCATCTTGGCCATCCAACTATTAATTATACAATTTCATCATAATCATGTAACCCAGAGCTTATCATGATAAAGAACATTTTCATTTCCTTTCCCAGTACATTGCCTTATGTCTTACATTTAATGACTGAACATGTCCTTATGGCATATAAACCTGTTTTACTTGCTTCTTCCCTCACCCACTTTCTTAGTTCTCCTTCACCCAGATGTCATCTACTTATTTTTACACACACACACACACACACACACACACACACACACACACACACACATATATATATATATGTATTTAACTTTTTATTTTTTGGAGAAAAGTATATAAATAAATTAAAGAAAAAGGGGATTTTAATGGGTTATTCCCAATTGGATTTAAGTTGATATATCTTTAAAGAAAAAAAATTTCTAAAACTACTGTAAAAGTTCTACAACATAAATGAATATGCAGGAGGAATGAGGGCACATATTTTTCCAGGAAAGCTGTTAAGAATTTATCAAATTATGATGTAAAAGCATATTATTACCTTCAAAATAAATTTAAACTTAATTGAAAAGTAGTTAGACCTAATTTAATGACATTTAAAAGAAAACAAATTATGTTCTTTATGTAACTAGCATATGTTGGAACCATTTACTCTCATTTTTAGTTGTTTACCCTTTGATCTCAAAATCTATACTTAGCATAATAGGCTACATCCTTTCATGACAAGGCTTCTTGCTTATGATTAGTTAATGCCTTCTAACTAAGGTAATGGATTACTTTGGTTCATTAATTTTAAAGACTTTATAAAATTTCAACATGATCTCTTCATAAGTTTAAAATATCTATATCAGAATAAAAATTACTTCTTAAAATTTGTTTCCATGTAATATTTGCTTAATTGATTAATAATAATAATGAAAACCAAAATAAAATTTACCTATATGGTAATTTCTATGTATCAGGCTCTATTCTAATTGCTTCAAATATATAACTTATTAAATCCTTGTAATAGCTTGGTCAGGTATATGCAACTATTATCACCATTTTGTGGTTGAGAAACTTGCCTATCCAGCCTGGAAGTTAAACATTTAATCTCTGGAAACTGATGGCACCAATACTTACTAGCCATATGACCTTCGTCAAACAATTTTATTGTCCATATAGTCAAAACTAGTACATGAACTCTCTCTCTCTGTCTGTCTCTCTCTTTGGTGTCTCTTTCTCCAGGGATTCTCCATATAGCTTGGACTTCATAAAGCATGGTGATCTCAGACTATTCATATGTTTTTGTTCTATGACAGAGATATACATAAGCGTCACAATACAATCTATCTTTCCTTGTTATCAATATTTGGCATCATTGCTATGCATCTATCATTGCCTAACCTCCCTAATGAAGTTTTGTATTATTTTTTAAAAATCTACTATTTTAAGAAATCATCATTTTCTGATGGGTAAACTTTCTGTTTTGATTCTTTGAATGAAGATGACCTAATATTTTAATGTTCAAATATCCAAAGTTAATATCTTTTCAAATTTCTCTGATGATTACATACTCTCTGTTATATTATGCTGTATATGTGAAAAAGTACAGAAATGTGTTTATTTTGAAATAAATAAACAAATATGTGTAGATGGCTGAAGATACAATAGCAAAATGTAAAACAAATGGAAGTTGAAAAAACTACATTAAAATAATAAAATAATTTTGTGGCTCTTTCTAATGGAGTAAGGAATTAATAATACCTCAGGGTTGAAAAAAAATCAGGTTAGGTGTGGCCACCTCTATCTGGACAACAAGAAAAGTAAATCAGGGATACTACAGCTCAGTTTTCTGGGCATTGGTTATTTCCTGGACATTAAAGTGAAAGGGCAAGAATATGAGGGAGGAAAATTTTGCAGAATCTGTGAAGAAAATATGGGGTTATTTTGATGCCACAATGGGCCACAAGGAGACTTAATGGACAGGGTGGAGCACCAGCTACTGAAGGGACACTGTGCTATCACCAGGAAAAGTAAAGATTGTCTTACTTGTGGCTAACTGCTAAAAATCCCCTCAAGCCATATTTTTCATTTTATAAATACTTTTATTCCATGTCTGCAGAGTCTTTTGGACTTCAGGGTGAGTGGTATGGGAACCATTAATTTTTTAACAACAATTTAAATAGTATATGACAACCCTCAGCTTCTGCCTCTGTTTTACTCAAGGAACACCTAAAGGGGCATTTGCCATCTTTTTTATCTCCTTTATTCATATTGTGAAAGGCATGGCCAACTAAATCCCTCTTCTCATTTCTTTTTCTTTCTAAGACATATTAAACATTTGAAGAGTTTATTTAAGCAAAAATCTATTTGAATTAGGCAGCACCAAACCAGAATTGGTTAGGAGTGATCCACCAAGAGGAGCTAAGGGAAAGATTTAGATAGAAAAGGTACAGAAGCACAGAAAAAAATTATTTGACTGCATATGGTTTAACCAATAACCAGTGGCTGTTTGTGATTTGTTGTCCCTGAGTTTTGATTTCATAAACTTGAGGCTTAGATTTATAAGGCTTAGATTTCAGTTTGCTTATAAAGGCCACCACAGCACTAGAGTTACCTCAGTCTAAGGGCCTCCTTGTTTGATTAATTTAACACTGCTATACTATTTCTTACATTGTCTAAAATTCCTAAAGAAATTAATGCAATTTCACCAGTAATTTCCTATTAAAGTGCCAGTTGTTCACTGGAAGTATGGAAGTAAAAGTGGGGATTTTAAGAAGATCTTTCCTAACATATTAGTGCAAAGAGCTTATTTTTTTAAAGGCTAATAAAAAAGTTTCTGCCTTGGGATTTCATAGTGAAGATAAGATACATAAAATATAACTGCAGTGTTCTCTAATCTATGGATACAGATTAGTTCACCAATAATGGCCAAATTATAGGGCTCCAAGCTCCTTTGTGCATGGTGGTAAACTTCAATATGTCCTTCAGCAGCACACCACAAAGGGGTGCCTTCTAGGTAGTCACTCAAGAGTTCAAGTTGGTACTCCATTACTGGTTTCTGCCACTCTGTATCAACAGCATTCTTAAGTCTCTTCTTCACTCATCTGACCTTTTCATGTCACCTAGTCCTGTGTCAGTGAGAAGTCATATATTTCTACAATTCCATTGGGCCTCTCAAGACACAAAGCATTCTGGTAGATTGTCAGATTGTGGCAAAGAGAGGATGTGCCAATCTTCTATGTGCCCACACTCAGAGTGGGCTTGCTTGAACTAGATCTTTCTTCATAGAGAGAGCCATATTATCCTACAGGTATTGTGTATAGCTAAATTAATGAGGGATTGGAGGAATTCTAGAATTAGCTCTCCTGCTGATCTCAGAACCACCTAAACCCTCTTTTTTGCCTGGCTTTTTCTTCTTCCTTTGCAACAAGTTTTAACTTGCTGACCCTGTATTGCCTTGCAAAACTTTAGCTTTCACTGGCTGATAGTCTCTCCCTATTCCAAACTCCCAGACAAATTTGATGTATTTAATCTTGGATTGAAGACATGGTATAACTTATTTTCTCTCTTTGAGAGGCTCCATGGAAACCATATAAAGCAGTGGATGTGAGTAGACACTTGGTTTTGAAAGAAGAGGTGTTAGCTAACTTCACATGCCTATATGAGACTCAGCTGGCACCACTTCCATAACCACTGGAATTGACTTTAGAGATGCAGTCTTATAGATAAAGAATATGACACCTGGAGCAGACAAATAAATGTTTAATCTCATTCACCTCAGCTAATGACAGAGTACAATGTCATCTCTACTTTGCTTGATCTCTCTGAATAGAAATATTTACATGAAGAGTAGAGTCAAAAAAGGGCAAGATAGAATTGAGACGAGAAGGAGTATGTGAGCTAGTTTTTAGAAAAGGGCCAGCAATTGATTATGAGGTTAGCTTCTTGAAAATAAGGAGGGAAAGCAGCAAATGGAAGAGAAATCATCTCAACTTTAGAACTTTTTAAAAGATGCGCATTAACATAAACATGTCAAGGCCACAAAATAAGAATACTTTGTCTCTTTTAAAAATTTTATCAGTAAATAATGATAGGTACAAGAAAAGAATCACTGCTACTCCAAAACATAGCTTTTGATTCAAATGGTATCTAATCAAAATATTATTTGGCTTACAGTCTAGGTCCCATGGTATGTCAAAATTTCATTAAAAAAAAATGGAAAAGGCATTTCTGACAATGCTTGTCTTTGTAGCATTGTTATCATGTGTATCTTCTGCTTTTCTCTGGGCCTGTGTCCATGTACTAAATAAGCAAATGTGCTTTCACTGGTATTTCAGAATATTTCTACGGACACACGCAAAGGAAAAGACGAACAGCATAAGATCATGGTCTCCATGGTCATCTTGACAGGAAAGATGAGAAACATCACTCAGAAACATGACTTTGCAATAAAAATGAAGACAAAGCAAGGCCCCTCCCAGGTAATGTAGTGCACATTCCTGCCAACAGCAGTTTCTGAGATCAAAAGGAAAGGGATTAAGTGAGCATTTGCTTAAAAGTGTTTTTATATAATATTAGTGTCACCTGAGTGAAAATAGCTTCTCCACTGCCAAAAAATATGAATTTATGTCATCACTTGGAATTTCATTAATTCATTGTAATTGGTAGAAAATATGCTCATGTGTTATGGAGTAAAAACTAACATCAATCCATTTATGGAGACGAAGGTCTGTTTTTTTTTACTTCCTAATCAAACTAATTACATATTACAATTTTATTGAGTTATTATTCTTCTATCCCTCCTTACTTATCTTTTATAATCCATAAAGCAACTCATAATTCATGAAATATCTGATTTTAAAATCAACTGAAATCACTAAAGAAGGGAAAGTAAATGTTTAAGTCCTTATTCAGACATTTATAAACACGACTGTTTATATAGTATGCTAAAGTCTATGTACAAATATAAATGTAAGAATGGATACAATTATATGGCTATCAACCAGTATAACATTCAGTGCACATTATATTTTGTGGAATATATTTTGCCTGGATGAGTTGAGACAGATTGCATAATAAAACGAACATGGCAAAAGTGGGTTTTAAGTCAGGAAACAGAACAGTAAAGCAATTTCCTGAGTTATTTAAATGGTTTCAAAGAGAAATGTCATTACATACTTGAGTTACACTGGCATATAATTACGTGAGCATCACAAATAACAATGTCTTACTAAGAAAAACAGAAGTTATTATAGAAAAATTATTTCTCACATAAATCTTCATTTTAAGTTCAGGTAAATACACACAAAGGGAATTTGCATGTTTTCAAATTAATTCTAGTCATTAAATCATCCATTATTATGATTCAAAAAAATTTGTTTCTAATTACATTTAAAAAATCTTTCTTAGTTTCAGTAATAATATTAAATTATTAAATTAGAAAGAGTAATGATTGTTTACTTAGAGTTAAATTAAATTCATAGTTTTATTTTAAATTATGACAATTATAAAGAAGGTAGTAAAAATATAGGTTACATTTTAAAAATTATTTATTGTTATTTACATTAAAATTAGATTTTTTCTGGAATTCCAAAAAATCTGTCCTATAGATACAAATGATTTAGAATGTAAAAAAAAATCACAAATGAATATTTCTCCAACTCTAATGATGATTAAGACCCAGATATTCTAAAAAGTCACAACTTTAAGTACAAAGGGAGCTGATGTCACAAGATGATCAGATGAAGTGACTTCTTAAGGGTGACCATCTTAGTAGGGACAGGATATATGAACTGTTTTACCCTTTATCAGGGTACGGGAGGAATGAGAGGGAGTCATAAAAGTGGATAGGAAGAAAATAACTGAAATTCTAATGAATTCTTTAAGACCACTGAAGGCCAGATTATCAGTTTAGAATCATTGGGAGTTCCAGATTCAAAAGGAGCCAGTCAACAGCCAGTGACCAAATCTTTTCCATTGATTTCCACTGGTGATTACAAGAAAGACTGTGGGAAGGGGAAAGACACAAGAAATCTCACCTCCATGGTGCACAGAAATTTCTTTCACATGAAGCAAACCCATTTGACACTAGAGATGTGAAAAGATGCCCTCTTTGCCCCACTTCCAAGAAAAGATTCACTCTGTTGGGAAAGTAGTAGAAATAAAAGCCATCTGCTGCCAGGGGATTGGGAGCTCCTTGGTCCTAGACAAAAGTTGGCTGCTGCTAGGAAGGAGGTAGAAGAAAAAGCTCTCTGCCATTGGAGGAAAGGCAGATAAATCCACATGAGACCAGTATCTTCCACTGACACAAAGTGGATTCTGAGGCTGTGGGGCAAGGAAAAACAAGGCACAGACTTATACTGGATTTTGGGCAGGGCCTAGCTGCACCGGGGGCAGGAAGATGGACAGGAATGCTGAGAAAACACCACCACTGAGAGTGAGCGAGAGAACCAACCTTTGACTCCCACCCGGACCCTGAACCTTGAACAGAGCTGCAGTCAACAGCAATAGATTACCTAAAAAAGCTAGAGAAAGTTAAGAGTGAGGAGAGAGTGAGGAGAGAGTCTCTCCATGGAACTTGTGTGCAGAGCCTGCTAAAAGCTGAGGGTGGAGCACAGAGCAGATCAAGAAAGAAAACCCCTTTTTGTACAGACTATGCACAAGGCAGCACAAGCCCACCACTGAAACACACTGCCAGTAATTGAGCAAAATTGAAATCCAGCTCAACTGCTGATTAGATTAGTTTTGACCACCCACACAAATAAATGGCCTGAAAGAATAAGAAGCATTACCCTTTCTGGGCATAAATACTATTCACTTCTGGCTCTAATGTTCTGTTACACACAGCATTCAACCAAAGAATGTATTATAAGACACACAAAACAACAGCAATGACAACAATGATCCATGTCAACAGAGAAAATAGTCAACAGAAAGAGAAACAGACATGGCTCAGAAGTTGGAACTGTCACAAAGATACTTTAAAATGACTATGGGATAAATCTGTTAAAGATTCTACTGAGAAAGGTGACCAAAATATGTGAGAAGTGATGAATACCAGTACACAGATGAAAGGAAAACTATGAAAAAAGATGAAAGGAAATGCTTGAACAAAAAGAGAAAGAAAGAAAAAACCAACCATGGTACTGGAGATGAAAAATCCCTTCACTGAGCTTAAGAGTAGACGAGATATAACAGAGAAAACAAGTAGAACTGAAAACTAGGTCAATACGAACTGTACAAACTAAACCAAAAAGAAAAAAGAAACCCAGAAGCAGGCTTCCAGAAACAGGATTTCAATATCTGTGAGATCATATCAAAGGGTCTAAAATACAAGTAGTTGGACTCCCAGCCAGAGAAGAAATAGGGAACAGGCCAAAATAAATGTTTAAATAGATAATGACTGAGAATTTTCCAAAATTAATTAAAAGAGAAAAGAAAAAGCCCAGATCCAAGAATCTCAGAGAAACCTGAGCAGTAAAAATACAAATAAAAACACAAATATGCTAAAAAGCCAATGGAAATAGAAAATCTTGAAGAGAAAAATATATTATTTGTAAAGAAGTGAAGCTAACATCAACAGACATCTCATCAAAAACTAGACAACATCTTCATTGTAGTTAAAAAAAAAAAAGGGAAATCTTTGAATAATGAAAGATAGAGCTGTCAACCTGTAATTGTATACCCAGAAAATAAAACTTTTCAGAAATCAGGCAAAATTAAGACTTTTTCAGAAAACTAGAAACTGAGATAATTTGTTGCTATCAGAGAGGAACTACGAGAATCATTTTGAGTGTTTTTCTGGCAAAAAGAATATAGTAGATGGACATTTGGATCTAAACAAAGAAATTTTAAAAATCAAGAAATGATTCAAAATGTGGACAAATGTTTTCCTATTTTATTATCTTTAAAAGATAACTTTATGAAGAAAAAATATAACCACATATTTTTTTAATAACTGAGATAAGCTAAAGATGGACCTTGTAACTAAAAAATATTTAAATGGTGTAACTAAAAAGTCACAAAAAGCGATAATAAAAAGGAAACTAAAATTACTAAGTTGACCTCCAGTTTCACCTCTACCTTTATGCCATAAATAAATAAAAGCTGGACCAACTGAGATTCAGTAACTTTTCTTGGTCTCCCTACAGAACTCAGACGGCAGGGCAAATTGTCGCCCTAAAATTTGGACATAAAGGAGAGTCCATAGAGTCACAATCAAGATTTTCTTATTTGGAGCTGAGTGTACTAAGACATATGCACTGTAATTTTGATGAATTTGCTGATGGCTGAGCGTGCACCAGTGGGAGACTGAGAAACTCTAAGGGCTGCAATCTTAGGGGTCCCCACATGTTTGTGGGTTTTATCTTCGGGATCCTCACAAGGTTCTCATTGTGAAGATCTGACAAACATCCCCTGGGTGCTCTGACAGATGGTGGGGAAGTGCAATCCTTGTGAAATGAGCCAAATGAGCAAGTAGAGAAAAAACCAAAAAAAACAATATCCAGTACTGGGAAGGGTAGAGAGAACTTCACAGAGATGGAAAAGGAAAAGAAAGGAATGTTACAAACAATTTATGTTCATAAATTTGATTTAGGTTAAATGAACAAATGTCTGGAAATTAAAAACCTATCAAAGCTCAATGAGAAAAGAAATAGACAACCTGAGAAAATCAATATCAATTAAAGCAATTGAATAAGCCAATTGAATTTTTAACACAGAAACTTTCCCACAATGGACCTAGAGTCTGTCATACAGAGTGAAGTAAGTCAGAAAGAGAAAAACAAATACCGTATGCTAACACATATATATGGAATCAAAAAAAAAAAAAAAGGCTCTGATGAACCTAGAGGCAGGACAGGAATAAAGACATAGGCATAGAGAATGGACTTGAGGACACGGGGAGGGGGAAGGGTAAGCTGGGAAGAAGTGAGAGAGTGGCATTGACATATATACACTATCAAATGTAAAATAGATAGCTAGGGGAAGCAGCTGCAGCCCACGGGGAGATCAGCTCGGTGCTTTGTGACCACCTAGAGGGGTGGGATAAGGAGAATGGGAGGGAGATGCAAGAAGGAGGAGATAGGGGATATACATATGCATATAGCTGATTCACTTTGGTATACAGTAGAAACTAATACAACATTGTAAAGCAATTATACTCCAATAAAGATGTTAAAGGAAAACAAAAAAAAACAAAAAAACTTTCCCACAAAGGAGACCCCAGTCCCAGATGGCTTCACTAGTGAACTCTACCAAATATTTAAGAAAAAAATTCTACAAAGACTCTTCCAGAAAATAGAGAGGTAGTTAATACTTCCCAACGCATTTTATGAGGCTAGTTATACCTTGAAATCAAACCAAAGGTATTACAAAAAAAGAAACCTACAGACCAACATCCCTCATGAACATATAAAAAAAACTCCTTAATAAAATATTAACACATTAGATCAGCAAATGGAATTTAGGCTAAGAATGAAAGACTGATTCAAAATTCATAAATTAATCAATGTAAATCATTATAATAACAAATAACTGTGAAAAAATATGTTAATATGAATAGATTCAGAAAAAGCATTTGACAAAGTTAAGCAGCCATAATAAAAAAACTATCAGCAAGCTAGAAATAGGTGAAAATTTCCTCAACTTGGTATAAAACCTGTAACTAACCCCATACTTGGTAGGAAATGGCTGAATCATTTCCCCCTAAGATCAGGAACAGGCTAAGAATGTCTTATCTCACCACTCCTAGTCAACATTTTACTGCAAGTCTTAGAAAGTGCTATAAAGCAAGAAAAAGGGGGAAAAAGTTATATAGATCAAAATAGAAGTAAAACTACCATTAGTTGAAGACAAC
This sequence comes from Pseudorca crassidens, assembly GCF_039906515.1. NCBI lineage: Eukaryota > Metazoa > Chordata > Mammalia > Artiodactyla > Delphinidae > Pseudorca > Pseudorca crassidens. Next base: position 93,189,616 of record NC_090297.1, read on the forward strand.
ATAATCATACAAGTAGATGATCTCAGGGAGTCTACAAATAAACTACTAGAATTAAGTGAGTTTAGTAAGGTTTTAAGATACAGTGTCAATTTATAAACTCAATTGTATTTTTACATATTAGCAATAAACAAATTTAAAATTCCATTTATAATAGCATCAACAATTATGAAGTGATTTGGTATAACACTAACAAAACGTGCAAGATCAATACATGAAAATTTAAAACATTGCTGAGAGAAATTAATAAGGATTTAATTAAATGGAGAGATATATGTTCCTTGGTTAAAAGAGTCAATAGTGCTAAGATGCCAATATCCTCTTAGGTGACCTATAGTTTGGATATAATTTCAATCACAGTTGGTGACCACATTTATGTAAATAATCAAATCAAGCTATATTTCTAGAATTTGGGGTTATAAGTCAGAATAGTGGCTACTATGTGGTTATAGTGAATGAAATAGGGCACAAGGCAGACACTAAGTTGCTGATAATTTTCTTTTTTTTAAAATATGTTTTGCTGTTACTTGAGTGTATTTGCTTCATAAAAGTGCATCAAGTTTGACACTTAAGCTTTGCACATATTTTTCTATGTATATTATTCTTTTAAAAAGTCTTTCTTTAAAAGTGATAGAAAAAGAAGAAGGATGGAGAAAGAGCCAGGTGGTAGTTACCTCATAAGATACTCCATTATCAATGGCAGAGTGTGAAACCGAAATATTAGAGCTGAAAGAGGCTTTTGGGCAGCAGCTCTTCCATCTCTACCTAATTCAATCTTTGAGACATCAGAAATCTGCAGTGTTCAGGTAAAATCAGTAGTGGCAGACCAAAACTAAAATCTTATCTTCCAAATCCGTGGTGTTCTTGCCATGGCTGTTTTAAAAATAATATGTGATATATCTGTGATTAGGACAAGTGCATATTTGAAATTATTATGATTCTAACTCTGAATACGACACAGACACATAAGCCACCTAGACAACCCTTTAAAGCACTCTTTTCTCCAAACTGATGCCTACGGGGGTGATATTTCAGAAGCAAGTGGGGAGAAATTTTTGAGACTTGGTCATGTTTACAATTCTTTAATATTCTACATCTAATTAATGGCAGACAGAACTTCAATCTTGTTGTCTACACATTTGGGCAAGAATTAATGTCATGTGATGAGTGCTTTAATGCCTAAATCTATAATATTTTAAAAATTCTGTCCCTTTCTTGGACACGATTATTTCAAATATTTGCTCTGATCATGAAGAAAGTTTTTCATAAGTATGATCTATTTCACTGAGACAGCTTAAATCAAACATTATCCTTTGTAATAAACAGGTAGTAATAAACAAGAGTAAGTAAACATTAAAATAGCAAAAATATAATGGAACAATCTTTAAGAGATATTTGGCTTGGATTGCTTAGTTTCTAGAATAAAATTGTTATAATTCATTTTTAATGCCCTGTATTAGGCTGATTTGTCACCATCTATAATTTAGTCCTGAGAAACATTTTTTAAACTGCAGAAATATTGGTCTCAGTTCAAATTCTAGGGCAGAGAGCTTGCAATACTGGTTATGTAATTTATAAAATCCATTAAATACAGTAAAAGAGATATAAAACTAGAAGTTTTTCATTTTTAAGCCTTTCATTAAAATCAGATGTGAAATAAATATAGGTAATATTTAGTTTTTCTAATAGATATTGTAGGGAGAGAAGGTGCCTTTTTCTGTCCCTACCCTCTTCCTCAAACAGCATTCCTTGGTAACCGGTCATAATTATGTCAACTCCAAGTGACCTATTGGCCAAAGGTGAGTTAAGATAGGAGGCCAGGTCACCCTATATTCTGATCCTCTTTTCACCAGGAAGCATGCTCACAGGTAAATTCCTTTGCCTGGAAGCAATCTTGTGGTGACCTGGCAGATGGACACTCCATCACTATCTAACTCTATGACGATGGCTAATTATTAAAAACCCATTGTGCCTCACTTTCCTCATCTGTAAATTGGGGATAGTAATAATGTTATTGGGAAGATTAACTGCATTATATTGTGCTATATATATAACAATATAAAGTGTTAAGCACAGTGCTTGGAAGATAGTAAGCAATTAAGTTGGTGATTGTTACTACTTTTTAGGGTTGAGGAATAAAACCCTTACTTCAGCCCAGTTTATTAAGAATTCTGTGGTGGTTATTGGGAATTAGCTTAGTTAATAATCAAGTGATTCCTTGACTTCCTCATTTGTTATCATTCGAGGCTGTAAACAACATATACCTTGAAACCTGGATGGGGGAGAACAATTGTCCTGGCAGGCTTTGGGTATTTCTAGGTTTCTTAAGCCAATATCAACTATCAGTTCCTCAAATATTACTAAGTCTCCAAATGAGGCAGTATGTACAGCAGGGCCATAAACTTTATGAACTGGACTCTCCTGAAATTTCTAAGCTTTAGCACCCAGAAGTTTCTTAACCTAACAGTATCTCCTGTCCTCTTTTTTCAAATGCACATGGACAGCACTTAGAACAGAATTTGGTGGCTGACAAGCATTCACAAATGTAACCTGTTACCATTAACATTATCAATTCCAGCAAGAGATTCTTACAGCTTTTTAAAGTAAGTAGCAATTTTCATGTATACCTATTAAAATTAGAAATAAGAATCCAAAGAGGGACACAGGTCCTCCAGAACTCAAAGTTCAAAACTGTTGGTGATAAAAGAATCCATATAATCTTCACCCTTTGGGCAAGTTTAACATTATACCATAGCAGAACTGATACCTCTTTTGGGAGTTCTGTAGAGTAGTTTCAGAACTGGGGAATAATTTCCAAGCATACCTATACCTGAAGACACCGAGAAATCCATCCTTGTGCCCTGGCTATCTACAGTACATAATGAAACTAAGATAAAGCACACATCTTGCAGAATTCCTCTTACACAAGATGCACTAGAGGCAGAACCTTCAGGCAGTCACAGGATGTCACAGAGAGAAGGCATTCAGAGATGTACTCTGACTTTCCTTACACACACACATAGCTCTGTGTTTTAACTTATGTAAAATTATTATGGTAATTAACACACAGTGACTATGCAGTAAATATTTAGTGAGTGTATAAATGAGTGAATGAATGAAGAATGAATGATTTTTTAAAAGATACATTACATTGATAATGAGTCACATTCACATTTCCCTTTAAGTCATCTGAAGTGTAATAAATTTTTAGTTGCTTCAATATGGCTTTAGGGTATGTCCTGTATTTTGGCGATTTATGACATGTAACAACAACAAATTAATTATCAGTGGACTATCTATAGTTAAGATTCTATTTTAATGTTCTTGAGACATGAGAATACTATTTTTCATTGTTATTTCCCCAGTGATCAGACTTGTCTATTACATTGTTTGCTGCTTCTTTTAGTAGAAACAAACCAAAATCAAATCAAATACGCATGTATTCTTGCCCACAATGATTTCTTGTTCCTAAGGATCATTTCCTACATGCATGTTGTAATCAGGTTAATGAAATTTTTAACCATGTTTGAAGAGAGTACTTGCTAAGACTTTGAGATTCTAATAAACCCTATGGATTTTCAGGACAGAGATCCTTCAAATTTATGTAGAACATAGTTCATCAAATCAAAAATAATCTTGGAGGTCATACTCCATCCCGAGTACTGGGTTGGGGCATAACAGAAAACAAAGCAAGCTGACCTTATGGAGCTTAAAGTCAAATTCTGAGACTCTCTTCCTGCTCTCTCAGAACTCTACTTCCTAACCAACTTGGACTATGAATTCTTGGCCGTAGGCCATGTATTTCTTCTATACTTTTAAAGACTTCTTTCTCTGGTAGTGATTGAAACAAATTGTAGGTAAAAAAGGCTAAAAAATCTCCCCAAATCTATGAAAATAAATCTACCTAGGTTTTAGAAACAGAGGAAACCACAAACTGGAAATAAGGAAATTTTTGTTTTCTTTTTTCTGTATTCCAGTGAAGGACATCAACCTATTATACTTAAATTCATGATATATATTTTATTTTATCTTTTATTGAGGTATAGTTGCTTTACAATGTTGTGTTAGTTCCCGCTGCACAACAAAGTTAATCAGCTATGGGTGTACTTATATCCCCTCCCTCTTGTACCTTCCTCCCCCAACCCCCATCCCACCCATCTAGGACATCACAGAGCACCAAGCTGAGCTCTCCACGCTATACAGCAGGTTCTCACTAGCTATCTATTTTACACTTGGTAGTGTATATATGTCGATCCTAATCTTCCAATTAGTCCCATTCTCCCCTTTGCCCCGTGTCCACATGTCCATTCTCTACGTCTACATCTCTATTCCTGCCCTGCAAGTTAAAAACTCTGAACAAATACTGACTGCCTTTTTTTTACAAATATATATCCGAATGGCCTTTCAAAAATGTATATTTACCTATATTTACTGTATTTATTTTCAAAGTGGAAATATGAATATATTCTCAAATGTATATTTGACCTCATGTAATGCTACTCTTGTTTTCAAGTATATACTTAAATGCTTTTCATATGTATATCATGTAAATTTATAGATTATATTATATACTTATTAATATGAGGGCCTCTCTTACCAGAGGATCCCAAAACAATTTCTGGAAGATTATGTGTGTGTGTGCATATAGGGGTTGGTAGTTGATCCTATATGTGGAAAAGAAAACCTAAAGCTGATATGTGAGGGATTGTCATAGTCAACTTCACTTTTTGCATAAGGATATTTTAGTGAAGAGCAAAAGTCATGTTTCAAAAAGATTGATTTTTACAATACTCATGTTAGTCTGGGTTCTCTAGAAAAACAGAACCAAATATGTATATGTTTGGAGATTGAGAAGTCTCATGATCTGTCACCTATAAGCTGGAGACCCAGTATAGTTCTAGTCCAGGTACAAAGGTCTGAGAACTAGGAGAGCCAATGGTGTAAGTCCCAGTCAGTTGGAGGACAGGAGAAGACTTGGGCCTCAGCTCAAGCAGATAGAGAGAATGAATACTCCCTCTTCTGCCTTTTTGTCCTATTCTGGCCCTCAAATTCCCACCCACATTGGAGAGGGCAATCTGCTTAACTCAGTCCACTGATTCAAGTTCTAATCTCATCAGGAAACATAGTCACAGACACACCTTGAAATAATGTTTAATCAAATATCTGGGCACCTTGTGATCCAGTCAAGTTACATACAAAATTAACCATCACAACACTCCTCTACAAATTGTTATCTTTCTTTTTTCCTATTTCAGACAAGTTCACATGGAGAAAGATATGGCTCCTGCAAACTCCAAGTGTACGTGTAGCTATGTGGAAAGACTTTTACTTGAGTTCCTTAGTCTCTCATCCAAATATTTCAGAAAGGATCTAATTCATCCATCTTAAGTAAAGTGCCCCAAACTTATACAATCTACTGTCACCTATAGTCAGAGTCACCTTTAAAATGATGTGGATGTTTCCGTAGTAACTTTTGAAAATGGATGAGATCACCTGAAAAAACAAAGATAGTTAACATAAAAGGGAGTATAGCATATGTGACCTAAAGTGGGTCCACCAAATAATCCAGGGATACTCCATATTTCCTGGTTACATTTTCTTTCTTAACATTAGCCATAAATTAGTATTCTGTTTCCGTCCTTGGTTATACATAAAATTAAGTCTTGCCCTCTTTCTTATTGCTCGAACCCAAACCTATCTCTTCTAAATTCCCAAGTATAGCTGGAGTCACTTGCTGTCATACAGAGTCATCCACCACTTCTCCTCTGTTCTAGCTCATCATGGTATTGTCTTCTAAGATCTGTTTTGTTAGTTCCATCTGAGGGAATATCATCTACTTATAACCATAAACAGAGCCACTGTTTGTGATGAGGTATCCAATATCAGAGGCTGTCTTTTCATACAAACTGTCCTTAGGGCCATAGGTTCTGGTCTCCATATGGTTTTGCCAACTTCATCCCTTCTCCACTGCCTAGAACCCACCCCTAACTCGTCCTATCCCATTCTGATTCATGGATAGACATGATTCAAGATTCATTTTACTTAAACTTGGATCAGATTAATAAAAATTATTGTTTAATATCTGAACCTTTCCATATAAAATCACCCCATAATTTTTAATGTATTTACTAAAAGGTAATTTTTACACCTTATTTTAATTATTTTAGCTGAATCCATTTTGAGCCATTAAGGATTATGTAATAATTTTAATTATTACTCATATACCATTGAATAGCAAACAAGGGGTTTTCCAATAACATAAGGTCAGAAAAATAAATTTATAAAATAAGAACATATAAATAAAAGCAAACAAAAAAGTCAATAAACTAGTCCTACAGCAATGGAACTAAGAAGACGAAAATGTCAAAAATTTCAAATTAATCATGTACTTCTGTAGTATGTTACAGAAACAGATAAAATAAAGCCATGTTATTCTAGACTTTTAAAGAAGCAGTTGTTTTCAAAATGTAAGTTAGAATCACTTAAAGAGGATTTTTAAAAGTATACACTCAAACATGACGAGTGGAGATTCTGATTCAGTAGGAGTGTAGAAAGCCCTGAGCAAAGCAGCCATCAGAGTTCCAGAGATGCAGCTGTGAGGGGGTTACTGACCTCAGTTTATCCTCTCTTTTCCTTAGCATCTTTCCTATAGTAGTTAGGATTAAGCAAACCCTATTATTTATATGTAACCACACCTGGGCCTAATTTCCTCCCCTAAATTTTATGACAACAAAAAAGTATTTTTTTTAAGTGACTAAATTCCAACATCAGAATAAAGACCATGTATACTTTTCTTTAACTGCCTTATTGGAGGTAGTCACTTCCCTCCTGGAATCCTAGAAATGGATTTCCCTTTGAACTATATCATGACAATTCCTGAGGAAGACCCTTAGCAGATATTTATTATTAACAAGTAAAAGGTAGGACCATGTTTCTCAACAGTGTGTTATCACCTGGGTGTCTTGTTAGAATGCAGATTCTGATTCACTGGGTCTGGGTGGGGCCAGAGATTCTTCATGTTTAATAAGCTCCCAGGAGATGCTGATGCTTTCTGTTCTCGATCATACTTTGAGTAACAAGAATAGAGACTATATTCACATATATATGCTTCAAAACTTGCTAACGATATATTATTCCTCTCACTGATGCTAGGGTAAACTTTACATGAATGTAAGAAATTTTTAGAAGAGAAGAAACTTTTAAGTGTAACAAGTTTGGGAGAAATTTACCAACTTGAAAAAATATATACATTTGTTAAATTAATCTGTCTACCAGAGTTGACTTTAATTAATTTTAAAAATTCCAAAGAAGTAATATATTATGAAGGGCATTGTATTAGTTTTCTGTGTGCCTAACAACCACAAATTGAGCAGTTAAAATAATACAAATTTGTTATCTCGGTTTCCTTGGGTCAGGCATCTGGGTGAGGATTAGCTCAGAGTCACACAAATGAAATCACTGTCAGTTGGGCTGCATTCCTTTCTGGAGCTTGGGAACTTCTTTTAAGCTCCCCTGGTAGTTGGCAGAAAGTAGGTTTGTTGGCCGTAAGACTTAAGGACCCCGTTTTCCTGCTGGTGTTGGTGTGATCGAGGGATAGACAGCTGGCAGAGGCCCCTCACAGTTCCTTGACAGGAGCTCACAGACCCTGCTCCCACAGGCCTCTCAAGCTTTGAGCATCTCTCTTCTGCTGTCTCTGACCTCTAGACTGGGATTTAAAGGGCTCATGTGAACAGGTCAGGCCCACCCAGATAATCTCCCTTTAATTAAACTAAAGTCAGTTGAGTAGTGACCTAATTATGCAAGTGGTAGTTCCTCATATTCAGAGGTTCTGCCCACATTCAAAAGGAGGGAACTACACAGGGTGTGTACATCGGGGGCTGAGAATCCTGGGGGTCATGTTAGAATCTCGCTTACCACAGATATGTATATCTATTTAAGAAGCAGTAATCTCAACCACTTTCTCTTTTCCCACAGTTCTTATTTAGACATGATTGTACTCTATTAAATGTTTGTCATAACCTTTCAAAAATTCTAATCAGCTTTATATAAGGATAGATTAAAGGCATTTGCTGATTTCTTTCCCACCCAATGCATTTCAACACATTAACTGAGTTTTTTAACTGTTAAGTTTGGTTGGCTGGGTTTTTAATGCATTGAAGGTCTCTGAAGTTATCACAACTTTCTTTCAGCTCTTTACCTATATAACATCCATGATAGCCAATATTTTATGAAGTTTTATAATAGAAGAAGCCAATAATAATTTATATAGCATTTTACTGTTTAACTTTCAAACATATTATATTATTTTATCTTCATAATAGTAAGATGGAATTGGTATTATAATTTAAGGATAAGAAAACCAGACTCGAAGAGATGAAGTGACTTTTCCGATATCATTCCAGAATGGTAAATGATGACGCGACCAAGTAACTTAACTCTGGTTTCTACCTACAAGTCCAGTGCTCCAGGTTCAGCAAGACTTATCAACCCATAGCAATAGACTAGAAGGACTGCATCATCAGATTTAATGCCAAAAATCATTAATGTAACAGTTAAAGGTGCCCCAAACTACAGGAAACTTAAAGTAAGAATATGGCCCAGTAGAAGAAAAAAGTACAATGCATGGTGATAACCTAGACAAATGTTATGAAAAGGTAATGTCACAGCTGACACACGGATGGATAGTTTAAAAACCTTGGCAAGCCACATGATTAGGAGTAGCTATAAAAGATCAAATAAAAAGGTGATTATGATACACACTGGGAAAAATATTATTGTGATATATTGTATTGCAAAAGAGTTTCTAGAAAAATATAGTTTTCATTTACCCTGGAGAAGGTAATGAAGTAGTATAGCATAAATGGAATAAAAGGACAGTGTTTTAAAAAGAGAGAAGGAATGAAAAAATTATATGTTGGCATTTATCATAAACATATAAATATATAAGTAATATACATTGGTATTTTATAATTTTAGCCATATACCCATATTTTCATTTACTTTACTATAAATAAGAACATTATATATTCCTAAACTTATTTATAAGCCCCAAAGAGCACCATCAAAAAATATGAAAATAAAAATAGATGAATAGATGAATTATTTATTGTACAAATGGTTTTCTAAAACATAGAACACACAGTATGTTTGTAAAAAAAACTGAACAGGGCTTCCCTGGTGGCGCAGTGGTTGAGAGTCCTCCTGCCGATATAGGGGACGCAGGTTCATGCCCCGGTCCGGGAAGATCCCACATGTGCGGAGCGGCTGGGCCCGTGAGCCATGGCCGCTGAGCCTGCACGTCCGGAGCCTGTGCTCGGCAACGGGAGAGGAAAAACTGAACAGAAAAAAGTTCAGTATGTATGTAAAACATAGAACACACAGTATGTTCAGCTTGAATTTTTATTTTACGGATTTCTTTTAAGCATTAATATTTAACATATAAAAGAAATTCAAACCAACAAGATTAAAACCAAATTCCTTGCTAAGAATGGGCCATGGCAAAACACAATAATATTTACTGTAAAGACTATAATATTACAGTAGTAATTTCTAAGAATAAAATTAAACTTCAGTAACCTAACCAGAAGCCATCTTACATCCCGGCATTTGTAAATGAGGTTATTTAAACCTAAACAAAATTCAAATATTGATCTGCTCTACTAACATAGGAATAATTAGTCAAAGATGAACAGTAAGAATACAATGGAAATATATTTAAAATATTAAGATTTGTACTCATTTAAGAGAAAAATTATTAAGGAAAACTGGTAGGTACAGTAATCAGATAAAGATAAATGGAAGAACAAGAATTAGTATCTGTTCAGTACTGTACAGAGGAGTAACATGCTCTTCCGCATTATATCCACTGGGCTACTCTCACATCATTCAGATTCCTGCTCAAATGCCACCTCATCAGAGAGGACTTCCTCTGCCACCCCATCAGAAACCACACTTAGCCACCGGCTCCAGCCCTCACTCAAATTATTTTCATGGCTCTCCCTGACACTTTTATGTATCTATTTGGCTCTCTCTTCCCACAAGAATAGAAGCTCAACAACATAAAATCTTCATCAATTTGACTTCTTCCTGTAGTCTCTGCACTTAATAGTTACTCAGCAATACTTGCCGAAGAATTCAATGAGATCACAATTGGTTGCAAACTGATTAAAATTAAGGAAAAGCCAATCAAATGCAGCAAAGCAAAACAGTTCTGAGTGACTCTTCATTGACATCTAATTTTTTTCTTTACAAATGGTCATTACAAACTGTATTTTATATTTTGTGTTTTTCCTTCAGACAATCAAATTCAATTTGGGTTGTTATTCTTGAAAAGATTTATTATTGTAGTGACTAAAGGCAAGGGTCATACGGAAACATAAGTTTTGGTCTGGCCTTTTATGTTGTTAAGTATTAAATTAATGGCATTTAATTTGTTTGATCAATTTTAATCAAACAAATTAATTGATCTTATATTAAAAATTAATAATAATTTATTGCTATTTATTACTTCCGCTTTAAATAACAAATATAAGTTTTAACAATTAAAAACTTTATATTAAAATTTTTATAGGGAACAATATTCATCTTTAGAATCTGAAACTTTCAGCTCCTTACTAAGTTTTACCAATGAGATAATTATTTTTATGGTATAGTTTTTAATAATAGTACTGTCTTGAAGTATAATATCACTTTGGGGTAAAATATACTTTTAGATAAAATATGATATTATGACAAAAATATAATCAAGTTACTGAATAAATTGGATTTCCTAGTGTAAAATTACAAAATAAATACTTTTTTCTATACCTTTGCTTCCAAAAGTCATGCTTCCCTGACCCTGGATAAAACTTTAGATGGATAATATAGCTTTTTCAGTCACTGATATCACTGAATATTGGTGAGTCGGTGGAGAATCTCAAACTCTCATACATTGTTGGTGAATGTACAAAGTGAAACAAGTTTTAGGGAAAAAGTTCTGGCACTTTCTTAGAAAAGTAAATACACACTTATTTCCTAATCCAATAATACCTGTGTATTTACCCAAAAGAAATAAAAGCTAATATCAACAAAAAAAGCTTATATAAGGATGCTTATAGAAGCTTTATTCATAATATGAAACAGCCCTAACACTAGAAATAGCTCTAGTTTCTATTAACAGAATGGAAAAACAGGTTGCTATATTAATACAATGAAATGCAATTCATCAATAAAAAGAACAAACTACTGATACATGCAACAATATGGTTGAATCTCAAAACCATTATTCTGAGTGAAAGAAGCCTTACACAAAAGAGACTGTACTTTGTGATTTCATTTATAAGCTCTAAGAAAAGCAAAACAAAGTTATGGTTAAAAAAACAAAACAGAACAGAAATTGTAGCTGAAAGGGCAGAAGGCTGGGATTGACTGGGAAGAGACCTGAGAGAAATTTGTGGGCTGGTATCTTGATAATTTTAAGTTACACAGGTGTATGTATTCGTCAAAACTTATTGAACAGTAACAATAAAATTCTAATGTGTATAGCACAGGTAACTGTATTCAATATCCTGTGATAAACTATAACAGAAAAGAATATGAAAAAGAATATGTATATGTATAACTGAGTCACTTTGCTGTACAGCAGAAATTAAACACAACATTGCGAATAAACTATATTTCAATAAAATAAAATCTTACTGAATACTATACTTAAGATTTTTGCATTTCACTCTATGCTAATTTTACTTAAAAGAAAAAAAAAAGAACCACAAATACTTAACTTGTAGGCATGCTGAAAAATTTAGAGATAAAGTGTAGTGATATCCATTACTTACTCTGAAATGGATAAAAATAAATGGGTTCATGGGTAGATCGATGAATAGATGTGTGGCATGAAACAAAATGTTGATTGTGAAATCTAAGTAGGAGGTAAATGGGAGTTCAATGATATTTCTTACAATTGTTCTGTATGTTTGATAATTTTCATAGTAAAATGTTGACATAAAGTAGGAAGAAGAGAAACAGAAGGACGTGTTACAGGAAAGCTGAGAGCCATTTGACCATAGAATTTGTGGAAAGACTAACCAGAAACATGCCTGAAAAGTAAAAATAATTTTACTTATAAAGGAAGTTTGGGACCTAACTTTGAACATTTTACTATATTCTGTCATCTATGGAAAAATATTAATGACATGTTCAGATCAGGTCAATTAACTTATATAATCATTTTTACAAATGAATAGATAAAGAAGATGTGGTGCATATATATGATGGAATATTACTCAGCCATAAAAAGGAACAAAATTGGGTCATTTGTAGTGATGTGGACGAACCTAGAGTCTGTCATACAGAGTGAAGTAAGTCAGAAAGAAAAAAACAAATGTTGTATATTAATGCATTACATGGAATCTAGAAAAATGGTACTGATGAACTTATTTGCATGGCAGGAAAAGAGACACAGATGTAGAGAACAGACTTGTGGACACGGGGTGGGGAAGGGGAGGGTGGGACGAATCGATAGAGTAGCATTGACATAAATACACTACCACGTATAAAATAGATATCTAGTGGGAAGCTGCTGTATAGTACAGGGAGCTCAGGTCAGTGCTCTGTGATGACCTAGAGGGGCAGGGGTGGGAGGGCCGCTCAAGAGGGAGGGCATAGATGTATACATACAGTTGATTCACTTTGTTCTACATCAGAAACTAACACAACACTGTAAAGCAATTATACTCCAATAAAAAAAATCAAAAATAAACCCATTTTCCATATGCTGTGCCATGCACTGTATATCCCATCTGCTAGATTCTAACAACATAACTGGAAAAGAGAAAAATGTAGCAGATGCATTCTAATAAATAGAAAACTAAAAGATAATGTTTTAGGTAGGATGGTGGACAAAGGACAAAGAACTCTGGAAACACCTAGAGTGGATGTCCTGCATGGGCAGTTTTAGAGAAAGAGCTCTGCCATCAGTGTAAAGGATAGACTGAAAGTCTTTGCAGTAGTCCAGGTAAGGAGAAAGTTTGTGAAGGATATTGATAGTAAACTTGAAGAGGGGCACATCCTAAAATGAAAGTCCACTTACCATTAAATAATTAATTCACTGCTGTTTTAAACAACATGGTAGGGTAAGGTGGTGTCAGGAACAAAATGAGTCCAGGAAAGATGAAAATAGTATTACAGTTACAAAAGCACTTAATAAGATGAAAGAGAAGATTGCTTGTGAGTACTATTTATTGCCTGATGTTGAGGCTGGATTGTTGAAAATTCCATGAAACCTAATCCAAAGCTTAAAATCACCATGGTTATCCTCAGTCTCATTCATGCTAGCCGCCTAAGGTAATCTTTTCTTCTATCATTTTTCTGAATGGATCAAATAACTCAGACTACCCCAGTGAAGTCTAATTAGGATGAACTTTTAAATTTATCTAGGGAAAAATGTGTTCAGAGCTAATGAGACATTGCAGGGAAAATAGACCTAGTCCTAAGAAGTTTCCATAAGAAGAGAACATTCTAGAAGCTTAATTCAAAGACTGCATTGTGTGTGCATGTGTATTCAAAAGAGGTTTTTTTTTTTCTCTTCAACTTCTCATCCTTAAACCAAATTTCACTTGAAAGAAGTGAAAGCATTAAAATGACACTTTAAAATTTTATTTTAAGGAAAGGACAGGCAACATTCTTCCACAAAAAGCCAATAGCATTCTTTTCTTCAAAAAGAAAACTCCACAAAAAGTTCAGTATTTAATTACATCTTACAGCAACTGAAAATAAAATCATGTTGAAAACTGAAAATAACATTCTTAGTATATGTATTTTGCATACTTATTTTGTACAGAAGAAAAGCAAGGTTTTTTCTTTTCTTAGATGTTATCTGAAAGAATGATATATTTTGAATTGTATTAACTGATTCAGACTATTTCAGGTAATATTTAAGTCTATGAAATGCTGATTTATTTGGTAACAACTTAATTATGGAGAGCAGCTCTCAACATTTATAAATGATGGAGACTCATTTATAAGGGAGCATACTCCCACACTGTGCAGGTGAGGTTAATCTCAGGCAGGGGGTCTACACTGTGTCCTAGGGTTTTCCTGCTGACATAATGCCAGATGCCCACAGAAGTGACTTGCTGGCTATCAGGCTCTTTATTAACAGCCTTCACTTCCTGAATCACTTCCTCATTTTCCTATAAATGTTTCCTGGCATCACCTCCTAAGTGTCCTACTTCTATGTGAATCTTTCTCTCAGTGCCTCCTTCTGAGGGAACCCAAGGAAGACAATCATGCTATGTTAACTTTTAAGCCACAGCTGGATTCCCTTCGCTAATATGTTATCTAGAATTTTTCTTTTCTTAATGAATGAGTCTTTACTTTTATTTTCTTGTTATCTTTACCTGTTTTTTGGAATCAAATTATAGTAAGCTCACGAAATTTAAAATGTAGTTATTCATAATATGGTTTTGCTTTTAAATATTTGGTGTCAGGATTTGGTTTATCAGCACCTATTCTATTTTTTCTTGTTCACTCTTGTTAAAGATATCCTTATCTTTACAAAGAAACAGTTTTTAATTGATTTTTTTCTACTCTTTGTCCATTTTATTGATTTCTATTTTATCTTTGCTCTTTTTTTTCTTTGTGTTTCTTTGTTTCCTCTGTTGCTCTATTTTCTAATTTCTTTCTGAATGCTTAACATATTTGTTTAAACATATTTATACATTTTAAATATATATTTTAAATATATTTAAAGCTATTATTTTCATGTAAGGACTACTTTAGCTGTGTCTCACAGAATTTGACATATACTTTTTCTAATGTCAAATAATTCCATGTATCTCTAATTTCTAAAGTTCTTTCATGAAATCTTTTCCAAGCTAAGGATTATTTAGTAAGATACTTTGTTTCCAAAAATAACCTATTTTAATGCTACCATTTAAATATCAATTTCTAACTTTATTGTAAATTAGAGAGGGAAGTCTGTAAGATATTGACTTCTAGGAATTTGATGAAGCTCCTTTCATGACCAAATACATGCTTTATTTTTATAATTTCTTAATGTGGGTATTTCTCTGTCTCTCCTATTTGGTGTTCTATAAGTTCTTTCAATCAGAGAATTTTTATATTTAACTATGAAAATTTTTTCTCCTTTATTTTAGAAGTATTTCCAATTTTACAAATATTTTCTATCCTTCTTCCCCTTACTTTCCTCTAGGATTCCTAATTTCAAGATGTTAATGTTTCTACCTCAACCCTGTATAAATCTGTATTAGTTTCCTATGACTCCTATGACAGATTATCACAGACTTAGTGGCTTAAAACAACACAAATTATTATCTTACAGTTCTGGAGGTCAGAAGTCTGTGATGTATTTCACTGGGCCAAAACCAAAGAGGGAGGCAGGGTCATATTCCATCTGCGGGCTGTAGAAGAGAATCCGCTTCCTTGCTTATTCCAATTTCTGGGGATTTATTGCATCCTTGGCTCTTGGCCCCTTCTTCCATTTTCAAGGACAGCAGCATGGCCTCTTCAAATCTCTTCTGCTTCCCTTTTCACATTTGGACTCACCCTGATAATCCAGGATAATCTTCCCATCTCAAAACTCTTAATCAGATCCTCAAAGTCTCTTTTGCCTACCACAATAGGCCACAATAGCTTAACTTTTGTTTTCTCTCTCTCTGTCCTGTCTCCTGACTTCTGGGAAAGTTCCTCATTCTTTAAATTCACTAAATTTATTATTTGGCTATCACCATTCTTATTATTCTATCAGATTATTTTAATGATTATATTTATCATTTCTAACATTCCCATTTCATTCTTTATATGACTTCTGGTTCTTTCCCCATTTGGCATTGTCTTTGAGTATATTTATTATGCTTATTTTAAATTATTGTTCTGTGTGGTCTAACTCAACTTCATGTATTGTTCAGTTTGTTGTATTCCATCCAGAGAGATCTAGTTATTTTAGCCTATGAATTCATGACCTCCTGGGGGTAGCAGCTACTCTTTCTGGTAAAACATGCTTGGAAATTTCTAGAGGCCAAATCTCAACTTGTGTCCTTCCTGGTAAGTTTTAAAAGATTGGATGGAATGAAATCCAGAGTGGAAGGCTCTGGGCATCACAGAACAAGGTAACAACTCTTATGTGATGCTGCTCCACCATGGTACTCTTGCAGTATTAGCTTGTAGAAACATGCAATATAGGGAGAGGCAGTTTCCGTAGGTTGCAATCCGAGTAACATAGGTGTTCACCAGTTTAGGATAACTTTCAGTCTTCCCAAGTATTTCTTAATTTTTTGTTAGTTCCTAACTTCCATGTTTTATTTCTATAGTCTTTACATATTTGCTTTGTAGAGAAAGATCCAGCAGGCTCGCCAGACTAGTTCTCCATACTGACAGAAAGAAGCCTATTTCCAGAACAGAGTTTGTTTTGTTAGCCCCAAACATTGGCTAATTATTGGTTTGATTCTATTATGGCATCTTGTTTTTACCTCCCAGCCACCCTAACAGTTAGATCCAGTCATGTGACCCAGTCTGTCCAATGAAATTAAGGGGAAGTCTGCTATGGAACTTCTACAAATCCTTATACTTTCCTAACAAAGGATGTCACACCATTTTCTCCTTCTCATTTTGAATATAGATATGATGCCCAGAAAAGTTACAGCCATTTGCAGTCAGGAGAGGAAAGCAAAAGAACTGCAGAGTCTAACCCTGATATTATTGTACTCCTGAACCCATGCTAGCTCCTACCAACCTGATTTTTTGTGATGTAAGAAAATCTGCTATGCCACTGTTAATTGTGATTTCTGTTACTTGAAATTTGAAAATGGCTAGCTTCTTATTTTATATAATAGCTTTCTAAGAGAAAAGAATGAGTATTTAGGGAATACCATATGAATAGCATGACAATTGTCCCAGGGATGCTAAATAAATAATTTCAGTTAACTCTAATGGAAAGTCCACATGGGGTTATACAATTTCCTATTGTTTTAAATTAGAAAACTGAGTCTCAAGGAGGTGACGAAAAGCTTGCTAAGGTCTAAACTTTAAGTATAGTTCTGCTTTTTTCAATATATCATATTACCTACTCAATCTTTCTATGTATAACACCTAAATGAATCTATATGTAAAGATACATATATCTATAGTGACTTTTAACTTACCTCCCTGTCCTGAAGAGACTTCTTCTTTTTGTAAATGGCATTCACTTCTGGTAAAATTATACACTTTAATTCTTTTGGTTGTCAAGGCTTTTTAATTCTTTTTTTTTTAAGCACTGAGAACACACTACCATAAGGCAAACTCTCTTGAGTGGGCACCATCTTAAATACTTGTCAGGTAACAGAAAATACAGTATCCAAATCCAGCCCTGAGAGAGTGGGACACAAGCTAAGCACTTGGTGATGGTTCTGAAAAGGGAGGTTAAAATGTCCCAAAGCCAGCCTTTGTCTCTTGTGCTATTCTGTCTGAGACAGGCCCTGGGGATATTATTAGTCTCTTTAACATCTGTGAGGGAATTAAAGTTGGAACATAGGCCAGTGGCCTCACACTAGGGAAGTGAGATATAATGTGTGACTAAAGAAATCTAAGCAACAGAAAAGATGTTGTCATGCCTTTCTTTTAAATCCACTCTCTGTGTAAAAGAAGCCAGGTTTTGTCACTGGCGCTGACAAGGAACAGAGGCAAATCCAAAGACTATGTCAACTATAGCAAAGGCATTAACTGAAGCACCCACAATGTTATGTAGTTTTGAACTACAGGGAATAATGAGCCTCAGTCTTGATTTGTTTTTGAACAAGTGAATCACTTAAGGAGATGGTAAATAGGCTTTGTTTTGAATTTTTCATCATTGTGCCTAGATCAAATTATGTAATCATTATTCTCCTTAGAATATTTTCATCTATTTCTAGTAAGTTACAGAATATTCTAATTTTGGAGCAGAAGTTATTCTTGTTTATTGCTGCCTGAAACAATGAAGGATGCAAACTTGACCACAAAGGACCTCAATAATTAACTTGCAGAGAATCATAAAACTTTACCTCTCCTAAGGACCTTAGAAATCACAGAGTTCAACTTCAATGCTTTGCAGATGAATAAACTGAGATCCAGGGAGGTTAAATGACTTTGTCCAAGGTCACAGTGCTCATCTACAACTGCACTGGGACTAGAACCAAGAACTCCTGAAACTGCTTCATTGCAATTCTACCACTCCCGTGAAGCTTTCATGACAAACTACAAATAGGCACATTAAAAGGCCCCAAACTGGAAGACAACTCCAACTCCACGTTCATCTAGGCCATAAAAATTCCCAAATCCTCTCCAATTTTAAAGATTTGTAGAGTGATCAGCATTGCAATGGCACATGCCAGCATGTTCACGTACACACACACACACACACACACACAAACCTGTGTTATGTCTCAAAGACATGTCAAGGTATTTTTCATGGAATTACATATATGCCAGTATGGATCATAAGGAAAGGGTATTTGAGTAGATTGATTTATGCTAGTATTTTATTCTTCTCAAATACATGGGCTCTCTTTGGAGATTACAAACTATATAGCTTTGTATACATTATAAATAACATATACATATTTTAATACTTCCATTAAGGAAGAATAGTAAATCATAACTGCTTTGCTACTGGCCTTTAATATCTATGCCAAAGAAATGCCCTTATTGTCTTGCTGTTTCTTAGATTGTCCTTTATCATTTTCTTTGCTGGCATAATCACCTAAAATATAACCTTGATAAAATATAACCTTGGAAATGTACTCTGCTTTTCTTAGTTCTAACCATTGAAAAACATCTCTGGGTAAGAACATTTATAAAACATTATCCTCATTTCTTTATTCTTACCATCCTATTCTCAGTCTACAAAGAGGTGCTTCTAATTCAGTCTCTCTTTTTTTGTCAAAATTCTCATTTTCTAGAGTAGGAGAGATAAAGGTGGTGACTGACTGAACTACTCTCTTGGCTTTTCAGACAAAAGACACACTGTGCTGAGTCGTTTGAGACATGATCAAAGCTCAGCCAGTCCACCCCTCCTACTGGAGAGAACTTACTGATGAAGGAGAGGGTCTATTTCTGTTAATAACAACAATAACAATAAGAACTGGTATTTTTGAGTGTGCTGTAGATTACAAAGAACTCTCTCTGGTTTTTCTCATTTGATATTCATAACAATACTATGAGGAAGATATTATTTCCAGGTTCAGATTAAGAAAGTATGTTATTATTATTTATACAAATAAATAGTTCATATTAATTATTTATCAATTAGTTACTCTGAAAAAACTTCTCAGAAGCAATAATTGCAGCTAATATTTATTGAGTTCTTCCTATGTCTTCATGAAAAAATATTTAAGACATGTCAATGAAACCATACCCTGTTTCTTACATACTCAAGGCCCAAAAGGTAGAAATAAAATAAAAACAAAATGATTAAGAGACCCCAAGCTCCTCTTGCAGAGTACCAGGGAAGCAACTTGCTGACAGCCCCTTCAGCTGGACATTGCACAGGAGCACTGAGGAACGAGAATGACTGACAGTGAATTTTAGACATCACAGGCCAAAATCCACCACATGTAACACGCTGAACGCCCCCAAATTTGCACATAACCCACGAAGAGGCATGAAGAAGAGTAGACCTCCACAGAGAACTCTTGAAACTTACCATTACTTTCCACCCATCATTTTGTAGCCTCCTCCCCCTCCTACTCCCTACTTTCACAATTAATATCCCACTCAAGAGCCTGTGGGTGACACTGTACTCAGGGGTGCCTTACTTGAAGAATTGAAAGCAGAAAGATTTCGGAGTTCAGAGTTAACCTGAACAAAAGAGTTTCCCAGAGCTTCCAAATCCTGAGTTTTTCCTGGTTTTGAAGCATGAATCAGCTTCTTTCTTGTCCATCGGCCTTCTGTTCTACAGGGTCAGAGTTCAGTTTCTCAGCTCTGTAAAAGGAGAAGGCCTTGAAACAAGATGGTGGAGAAGGACAGGCTCTCAATCCCTCTTGTGAGAACACCAGAATCACAACTAGCTGCTGGAAAATCATCGACAGGAAGACACTGGAACTCAACAAAAATATACCCCACATCCAAAGACAAAGGAGAAGCCACAATGAAATGGTAGGAGGGGCACAATCACAGTAAAATCAAATCCCATAACTGCTGGGTGGGTGACTCACAGACTGGAGAACACTTATACCACAGAAGTCAACCCACTGGAGTGAAGGTTCTGAGGCCCACGTCAGGCTTCCGAACCTGGGGGTCCAGCAACGGGAGGAGAAATTCCTAGAGAATCAGACTTTGAAGGCTAGTGGGATTTCATTGCAGGATTTCCACAGGACTGGGGGAAACAGAGACTCCACTCTTGGAGGGAACACACAAAGTAGTGTGCGCATCGGGACCCAGGGGAAGGAGCAGTGATGCCAAGGGAGACTGAACCAGACCTACCTGCTAGTATTGGAGGGTCTCCTGCAGGGGCAGGGGGTGGCTGTGGCTCACTGTGGGGTCAAGGACACTGGCAGCAGAAGGTCTGGGAAGTACTCCTTGGCATGAGCCCTCCCAGAGACTGCCATTAGCCCCACCAAAGAGGCCAGGCAGGCTCCAGTGTTGGGTTGCCTCAGACCAAACAACCAACAGGGAGGGCATGCAGCCCCACCCATCAGCAGTCAAGCAGATTAAACTTTTATGGAGCTCTGCCCACCAGAGCAACAGTCAGCTCTACCCACCACCAGTTTCTCCCATCAGGAAACTTGCACAAGCCTCTTAGATAGCCTCATCCACCAGAGGGCAGACAGAAGAAGCAAGAAGAACTACAATCCTGCAGTCTGTGGAACAAAAACCACATTCACAGAAAGATAGACAAGAGGAAAAGGCAGAGGGCTATGGTACCAGATGAAGGAACAAGATAAAATCCCAGAAAAACAACCAAATGAAGTAGAGATAGGCAACCTTCCAGAAAAGGAATTCAGAATAATGATAGTGAAGATGATCCAGGATCTTGGAAAAAGAATGGAAGCAAAGATCAAGAAGATGCAAGAAATGTTTAACAAAGACCTAGAAGAGTTAAAGAACAAACAAACAGAGATGAACAATACCATAACTGAAATGAAAACTACACTAGAAGGAATCAATAGCAGAATAACTGAGGCAGAAGAATGGATAAGTGACCTGGAAGAGAGAATGGTGGAATTCACTGCTATGGAACAAAATAAAGAAAAAAGAATGAAAAGAAATGAAGACAGACTAAGAGACCTCTGGGACAACATTAAACGCAACAATATTCGCATTATTGGGGTCCCAGAAGAAGAGAGAGAGAAAGGCCCTGAGAAAATATTTGAGGAGATTTTAGTTGACAACTTCCCTAACATGGGAAAGGAAATAGCCACCCAAGTCCAGGAAACGCAGAGAGTCCCACACAGGATAAACCGAAGGGGAAATATGCTGAGACACATAGTATTCAAATTGGCAAAAATTAAAGACAAAGAAAAATTATTGAAAGCAGCAAGGGAAAAATGAAAAATAACATACAAGGGAACTCCCATAAGGTTAACAGCTGATTTCTCAGCAGAAATTCTACAATCCAGAAGGGAGTGGCATGATATACTTAGTGATGAAAGGGAAGAACCTACAACCAAGATTACTCTACCCGGCAAGGATCTCATTCAGATTCGATGGAGAAATCAAAAACTTTATAAACAAGCAAAAGCTAAGAGAATTCAGCACCACCAAACCAGCTCTACAACAAATGCTAAAGGAGTTCCTCTAAGTGGGAAACACAAGCGAAGAAAAGGACCTACAAAAACAAACCCAAAACAATTAAGAAAATGGTCATAGGAACTACATATTGATAATTACCTTAAACATAAATGGATTAAATGCTCCAACCAAAAGACATAGCCTTGCTGCATGGATCCCAAAAAAAAGACCCATATATATGCTGTCTACAGGTGACCCACTTAAGACCTAGGGACACAAACAGACTGAAAGAGAGGGGATGGAAAAAGATATTCCTTGCAAATGGAAATCAAAAAAAGCTGGAGTAGCAATACTCATATCAGGTAAAATAGACTTTAAAATAAAGAATGTTACAAGAGACAAGGAGGACACTACATAATGATCAAGGGATCAATCCAAGAAGAAGACATAAAAATTATAAATATATATGCACCCAACATAGGAGCACCTCAATACATAAGGAAACTGCTAACAGCTATAAAAGAGGAAATTGACAGTAACACAATAATAGTGGGGGACTTTAACACCTCACTTACATCAATGGACAGATCATCCAAAGGGAAAATAAATAAGAAAACAGAAGGTTTAAATGACACAATAGATCAGATAGATTTAATTTATATTTATAGGACATTCCATCCAAAAACAGCAGATTACACTTTCTTCTCAAGTGCACATGGAACATTCTCCAGGATAGATCACATCTTGGGTCATAAATCAAGCCTCAGTAAATTTAAGAGAATTGAAATCATATCAAGTGTCTTTTCTGACCACAATGCTATGATATTAGAAATGAATTACAGGGAAAAAAACGTAAAAAACACAAACACATGGAGGCTAAACAATACGTTACTAAATAACCAAGACATCACTGAAGAAATCAAAGAGGAAATCAAAAAATACCTAGAAACAAAAGACAATGAAAACATGATGATCCAAAACCTATGGGATGCAGCAAAAGCAGTTCTAAGAGGGAAGTTTATAGCTATAAAAGCCTACCTAAAGAAACAAAAAAAAACCCTCAAGTAAACAATCTAACCTTACACCTAAAGCAACTAGAGAAAGAAGAACAAACAAAGCCAAAAGTTAGCAGGAGGAAAGAAATCATAAAGATCAGAGCAGAAATAAATAGAAACAGAGAACACAATAGCAGAGATCAAAAAATCTAATAGCTGGCTCTTTGAGAAGATAAACAAAATTGATAAACCATTAGCCAGACTCATCAAGAAAAAGAGGGAGAGGACTCAAATCAATAAAATTAGAAATAAAAAAGGAGAAGTTACAACCGACACTGCAGAAATACAAAGCAACCTAAGAGACTACTACAAGCAACTCTATGCCAATAAACTGGACAACCTAGAAGAAATGGACAAATTCTTAGAAATGTATAACCTTCCAAGACTGAACCAGGATGAAATAGAAAACATGAACAGACCAATCACAAGTAATGAATTTGAACTGTGATTAAAAATCTTCCAACAAACAAATGTCCAGGTCCAGATGGCTTCACAGGTGAATTCTATCAAACATTTAGAGAAGAGCTAACACCCATGCTTCTCAAACTCTTCCCGAAAATTGTGGAGGAAGGAACACTCTCAATCTCATTCTATGAGGCCACAATCACCCTCAATCACCAAAACCAGACAAAGATACTACAAAAAAAGAAAATTACAGACCAATATCAATGATGAAAAAAGATGCAAAAATCTTCAACAAAATACTAGCAAACAGAATCCAACAACACATTAAAAGGATCATACACCATGATCAAGTGGGGATCTCCCAGGGATGCAAGGACTCTTCAATATATGCAACTCAATCAATGTGATACACCATATTAACAAATTGAAGAATAATAACCATATGATCATCTCAATAGATGCAGAAAAAGCTTTTGACAAAATTCAACACCCATTTATGATAAAAACTCTCCAGAAATTGAGCATAGAGGGAACCTACCTCAACATAATAAAGGCCATATATGACAAATCCACAGCAAATATCATTCTCAATGGTGAAAAACTGAAAGCATTTCCTCTAAGATCAGGAATAAGACAGGGATGTCCACTCTCACCACTATTATTCAACATAGTTTTGGAAGTCCTAACCATGGCAATCAGAGAAGTAAAAGAAATAAAAGTAATATGAATTGGAAAAGAAGAAGTAAAACTGTTACTGTTTGCAGATGACATGATACTATACATAGAGAATCGTAAATGTGCCACCAGAGCTAATCAATGAATTTGGTAAAGTTGCAGTGCACAGAAATCTCTTACATTCCTATACACTAATGATGAAAAATCTGAAAGAGAAATTAAGGAAACACTCCCCTTTACCACTGCAACAGAAAGAATAAAATACCTAGGAATAAACCTACCTCGGGAGACAAAAGACCTGTATGCAGAAAACTATAAGACACTGTTGAAAGAAATTAAAGATGATACCAAAAGATGGAGAGATATACCATGTTCTTGGATTGGAAGAATCAATATTGTGAAAATGACTATACTACCCAAAGCAATCGAAAGGTTCAATGCAATTCCTGTCAAATTACCACTGGCATTTTTTACAGAACTAGAACAAAAAAATCTTAAAATTTGTATGGAGACAGAAAAGACCGTGAATAGCCAAAGCAGTCTTGATGGAAAATAACGGAGCTGGAGGAATCCGACGCCCTGACTTCAGACTATACTACAATGCTACAGTAATCAAGACAAAAAGATGCAAAAGTTAAAAGATGCAAAAGCCCTCAGAATGGGAGAAAATATTTGCAAACAAATCAATGGACAAAGGATTAATCTCCAAAATATATAAACAGCTCATGCAGGTCAATATTTGAAAAACAAACAACCCAATCCAAAAATGGGCAGAAGACCTAAATAGACATTTCTTCAAAGAAGACATACAGATGGCCAAGAGGCACATGAAAAGCTACTCAACATCACTAATTATTGGAGAAATGCAAATCAAAAGTACAATGAGGTATCACCCTACACCAGTTAGAATGGGCATCATCAGAAAATCTACAAACAACAAATGCTGGAGAGGGTGTGGAGAAAAGGGAACCGTCTTGCACTGTTGGTGGGAATGTAAATTGATACAGCCACTGTGGAGAACAGTATGGAGTTTCCTTAAAAAAACTACAAATAGAATTACCATATGATCCAGCAATCCCACTACTGGGCATATACACAGAGAAAACCATAATTCAAAAAGACACAGGCACCCCAATGCTCATTGCAGCACTATTTACAATAGCCAGGTCATGGAAGAAACCTAAATGCCCTTCGACAGACGAATGGATAAAGAAGATGTTGTACATATATACGATGGAATATTACTCAGCCATTAAAAGGAACAAAATTGGGTCATTTGTTGAGACGTGGATAGATCTAGAGACTGTCATACAGAGTGAAGTAAGTCAGAAATAGAAAAACAAATATCGTATATTAACGCATATATGTGGAACCAATAAAGGTGGTACCGATGAATCGGTTTGCAGGGCAGAAATTGAGACTCAGATGTAGAGAACAAACGTATGGACACCAAGGGGCGAAAGCCACGGGAGGGTGGGGGTCGTGGTTTGATGAATTGGGCGATTGGGGTTGACATGTATACACTGATGTGTATAAAATTTATGACTGGGCTTCCCTGGTGGTATAGTGGTTGAGAATCTGCCTGCCAATGCAGGGGACACGGGTTTGAGCCCTGGTCTGGGAAGATCCCAGTTGTGGGTGGGCCCGTGAGCCACAACTACTGAGCCTGCTCGTCTGGAGCCTGTGCTCCACAACAAGAGAGGCCACGATAGTGAGAGACCCGCGCACGGCGATGAAGAGTGGCCCCCACTTGCCACAACTAGAGAAAGCCCTCGCACAGAAACGAAGACCCAACACAGCCAAAAATAAATAAATAAATTTAAAAAAATTGATGACTAATAAGAACCTGCTGTATATAAAAAAAAAATTTAATTTAATTTAAAAAATTAAAATAAAAGGGCCTATGGGGGACACAGATCTGAGCATTGCCTCCTGTCTCCTGGCTTGGCTGCCCTGCTGTAAAGCCTTTCCTCTCTGCAAAACTGTTGCCTCACTACTTGGTCTTTCCGTTGTGCAGTGGGCAACAAGCCTACTTGCTTGGTTACAGCAAGGTATTTTGGGCTTCCCTGGTGGCGCAGTGGTTGAGAGTCCGCCTGCCGATGCAGGGGACATGGGTTTGTGCCTCCGTCCGGGAAGATCCCACGTGCCGTGGAGCGGCTGGGCGCACGAGCCATGGCCGCTGAGCCTGCGCGTCCGGAGTCTGTGTTCCGCAACGGGAGAGGCCACAACAGTGAGAGGCCCGCGTACCGCAAAAAAAAAAAATCTTTATTTTTCATATGAGCAGACTAAGAAAGTGTAAGTCATTTGTCCAGGATCACACAGCTAAGAGGCAGTGGAGATGTAAGCAATTTCAGTCATTATGAATTATAGCCACTGGTTAAAAGTACAGTTAAGCTGTGAAAAACTTTTTAAAAAGTCACAAGCATGAAGAGGAACAGGAAACAAGTCAGTTATAGTTAGTGCTGATATAGTTACTATTATTGTATTACAATTACCCAGGGTTTCCTTCTGGCAATCAAGTTGAAAAGGAAAACATGTGGATTTGGTAATTTCCTTTTTCTTTCTCAAGATGGAGAGGGTGCTGCAAAGATTTCTAAAGTATAGATATACCTGTGACTGGAATTGAATGATAAAGAATTTCTCTTTGGTGATTAAATGTTCACAGACATGGGTGTGGGTACTGGATGTACGCCATTGCCTTCCCTGGTCTCCTGTCTGTGCACCTCCAACTCACTGACTGAACAGCTAACTTTTAACAACTTGCTTTGATGTGTTTCTTTACCCTCTGACTTCTGTAAGGTTTATCCAATGGAGAACTGGCAGGAGATATGAGGGCTAGCTGTAGGAGAGTGAGGTCACGGTGTTTATTCTCCCTAGACTCCTCCATGCTGGGTCACTGTGGGTCACCTGTGTTTCTCTATTAGAGGCCACTTGTCTGCCAGTCCTCAGAATTCTGCCAATTGCTCCTTTCCCATCCCTTCAGAGATACGGTAATGGCTCCTACCTGTTGTGAGCCCAAGAGTACTATGCTATCTCTTGTTGGGTTTCCTACACTCTGTCTACCTCCTTGTGAATAGTTCCTTTATAAAAGTCTCCTCGGGCTTCCCTGGTGGTGCAGTGGTTGAGAGTCCGCCTGCCGATGCAGGGGACACGGGTTCGTGCCCCGGTCCAGGAGGATCCCACATGCCGCGGAGCGGCTGGGCGCGTGAGCCATGGCTGCTGGGCCTGCGCGTCCGGAGCCTGTGCTCCGCAACGGGAGAGGCCACAACAGTGAGAGGCCCGCGTACCGCAAAAAAAAAAAAAAAAAAAAAAAAAAAGTCTCCTCAATTCTTCTACCCTCCAGGTCACACAGCTTAGAAGTATGAGATCCTGGCCAAACTTCAAATGTAACTTGTCTGCCTCCAGAGTCTGTAGACTTTCCATTACCACATGAAAATTATATCATACTACACATATTACTGACCGATAAGAAGGGACTGTCCACTTGCCTTTTAAATGTGTAAAATGCAATCAATCTGTAGCGGGAGAGTCACCGCACGTTCTGCATTCCAAAGACCTTGTAATTTAGTACTTGCTGCTTCAATCACTGTGCTGGACACTTCGTGTTACTGCATTTAATTTAGGAATGTTGCATTTCTACAGCTGTCTAACAAAATCAGCAGCACTTTTCATAGAGTTACCCACCTACCCTACACAGATTTATGCTAACCTTCACATTTTCTACCCATGGCAAACAGCACTTAATAGTCACCAGTAGCAATAAGGCACATGGTATACTTTTTATATCTCTGTTTTAAAGTTCCTCAACCTCAGTTTTGTTTTTCCTAAGCCACTTGATAAATATGCACACTTATTAGAAGTAGAAATTAAATGCAGGATATTAGGTAATCAGTCTTGCCAATTTTAAAATATTGTGTGGTTGTAGAATTCATGACATTTTTTCCTGGGACATCATTTTATGCTACTTAATAAATGAATACTGGTTTCACTGTTTTTAACTTTCTTGCCACTTTTAACAAGAGATTTCTTCTGTGTTTTTTTCTATCTGCCATGGTAAAAAGTCACTAGAAAGTTAAGGTCTCTGTAGGCAAAAGTTATGTCCTTTTAGTAAAGAGAACATGTGTGAGACTTCCTAATAACAGCAAAGAAACTGAAGATAAAACAAGGTTGGCATTACCATACATTTTATTGGAATCTAGCTCGCTTTTGGCATCACAGACTTAGAGGTATGGAATCCGTGTCCTTGGAGGGTAACCACTTAAATAGATGTCATTGGCAATAGACTAGATTCTACCACAGCTATCTCAAACAAGTACTTTAAAATCAAGCTCGGTAGTAAGTAAAGAAGCCCAATGGGAGACTCATACAAAAGCATTACTAGACACATCCCTGCCTTCTAAAAGTGGGTCATTAAGGAGGCCAGATCTATTTAATTCAGCAAAAATCAGATTCAAATTTGTCATACTTAAGATGAATCAATCCTTGATCTCTAGACCAAGAGATTATAATCTCAGAAATTGTTAATGTTTTAGTTATGTCTTCCCTTTCTTATAATCTGTATAAATAGTTTTTATAGAATAATAAATTGAATTAGGTTAATATGTATCCAAAGGTACTTAAAGTCAATCAGAATTGGGAGAACTTTTGACATACTCACCATCAAGAAACTACTGCAACAGCCAGTCCTGTGCAAGCCAACTCACAGCTTTTTTATTTTGCAATTACACAGAGTGTTTACTTCATTTGCCTTTCTTTTGAGCTCCTGCTGCACTATTTCAGATCTTACTCAAGGTTTTTCTTAGGTTAAAGAAACAACTGATATTAAGTTGCTGAGGAAACCTCAAGGGCGTATGTGTATGTGGTGGTGTGTGAAACTGTGTGTGCTTCTCAGTAGTTTTGTGAAAGCCACATTTTCACCTTTAGGGTTCAAAGTAAGATAAAGCACTTTAATGAAAAATATAACAGAACACCTTTATCGGTTCTTAATGGCAACACAACAACTTATACCTTTTCTTTTTCAGTTACTGTTCGCACAGCCTAGTCCCAGGTCATAATGGTCATACCATTATGTTCCTCTTAAAGAATAATAATGTAGTTGTTTTCAGGGAAGATATTGAGATCAAATCCTAGATTTGAATCCTAGATTTACCACCTTCAAATTATGTGTATATCTTGAGAAAATTACTGGCTCATCATTCTAAATCTTTAAAGCATCAGTAAAGTGTAAAAATCAGTTAAATTCTACCACCTCAAAAGATTAGTGCTTTAAATGAATTTAAAGGAGCAATGGCTATAAGAAACTTATTATTTTAGTTTCTGATACATGGTGGAAGCTTAATAATTGGTATGTTTTAAATATATTGTTAATAAATCTCTTTTCTGATATAGTTGCCACCTCTGAAATTATTGAATTTTGTTTTTTTCAAATCTTTTCTAAATGCAACAAGTCACTTTATGGCAATTAATATATGTCCCTTCAGTGTGAGTTAATAGAAATGGTTTAGAGAAAATTATGAAGTGAGTGATGGTAACCTTTGTCTTCCCTTACTTCCTATTTAGGTGCTACTTTTCGCAATCTTATTGTCCATTATCAATCGCCCCCTCTCCAAAATACACACTACTAGCATGATGCTCCTTTTGGAGAATGAATAAAAATAAATCAAACACTCCACCCTAGGGCTCTCCATTTTGATCTCTTTTAGAATGTTGTATCTCTCCATCCATTATAGTTACCATAACATATAACTGTATTAATTTGGATGACTACTCATGTTCCAGCAATCTTTTGTTCCTAACAAAATGCTCAAAAATTTAACAGCTGGAAACAACAAAAATATGATTATGTTTCACCATTTTCTGGGTCAGAAATTTAGACAGGGCTTATTGGGTAGCACTATCTTTCCATTTGCCATACACTGGGGTCACTTAGTAGTATTGAATTGGTTTCTCAGCTAGTCTAGAGGGGACAAGATGGTCACTCACATGACCAGTACTTTGGAGGCAATGAATGAAAGGCTGAGCTCAGCTGAGCCCCCTTCTACTCCATGTAGATTGAAGGCCTCTTAACAAGGCCTATCCTGCGATATGGTAGGACTTCTTGCACTGCAACTCAGGGCACCAAGAGAACAAGGTAGAAGTAATCAAACATAATGCCTTAGGTATTTTAAGGAATAAATAAATACTTGTGACCCAAGTGAATGCATCTCCTAGAAATATTTTCATTGTGCTAGAACTAGAAAAAATTCCATAACTCAAAGGTACGATTAACTAATTTTTAGCAGCAAAGGCACTATATTAAATCATACTCCGTGAGTATGCACTTATGTATTGGATAAGATACTGTTGTTTCACTTAACTTCACCATAGCAGATCTTCCATTTGAGCTCTGATAGTAAAAGTGTTTGGATACCAATCACATACTTTGCACTCTTCTGGATGCAGCAGATGATATAAAAATGAAAAGGGACTCACAGATTCCTATATCATAAGCTTTATGAAAACAAGGACCTGCTACACTGCAGTGTATGCAGTATGTGTGAGATAAATAAATAAAACTCTCTCGATGAGTAGAGATTTCTCTTATGGTTAAAGAGTCCATGACATTACATGTAGATTTGTTGTCATTCTTCTTTTAAAATAAAAATATATTTTATTTTTACAGAAAAATATAAATATTCTAGCATTTAAAATATGTATTTCTTCACACAGTTAATCTGTGTGTTTCTAGTAGATGGTGATAAATTTAGATGGTAATTCATCTGATCAATGAGAACAGGTTAAACACGAAACTAGTTCAAAACCAGTATACTCAATTCTCCAGTCTCATTATAAGAATATTTAATTTTACTTGATTCTTATCCAAAGAAAAATAAAGTATAAAAACATGATTTGCAACTTTGCATTATAGTCATAAAAAGCAAAAAGGGAAAATGTACTTCATTAATCATTCAAAAACTGAAATTAAAATCAAAACTAAAACTAAGCAAAACACCAGTTTATGTTGGGAATAATTAAGAAAAAAGAACAGCAAACCACATTCTCAGCACTCACAAAGCTAGCATCTAAATAACAATTTCTACCATTTATTGGGCACTTATGATGAACCAAGCACAGAAACATGATTCAAAAGAACCAGTGAATTACTACACCCATTTTAAAGATGAGTCCTACAATTGTCAACTAGTTTTCCCCAATTCATGTAGCTAATATGTTACAAACTAATAATTGAACCCAAGTCTGGTGGGTACCAAAGTCTATGCAGCTAACCCTCTTGCTGTACCTGTGCCTTATCTATTCATTTATTCATTCAACAGATAATGAACCAAGCTAAAGGCAATGAATATAGAAAACTAAATAATGCAAAGGGATTAATAAGTTATCTGGAAGATAGAATAACAGAAATCACCCTATCAGAACAGCAAACAGAATGACAAGTGAAAAATAATGAAAGCAACATATGAGACATAGGGGATAATATAAAGCATGCTAACCTACACATAATAGAAATCCCAGAGGGAGAAGAAATAGAAAAGGGGGTCAAAAATGTATTTGAAGAATTTATGGCTGAAAACTTCCCAAATCTAAAGAAGGAAACAGATATTCCGGTACAGAGGGTCCCAAACAAGATGAACCCAAACAGACCTACACCAAGATGTATCATAATTAAAATGGTGAAAGTTAAAGATAAAGAGGATTCTAAAGACAGCAAAAGAAAAACAAAGACTTAGTTACAAGGGAACATTCACAATGTTATCAGATGAATTATCTACAGAAACTTTGCAGACCAGAAGAGAGTGACAAGGTATATTCAAAGTACTGAAAGGGAGAAACCTGCAACCTAGGATATGCTACCCAGCAAAATTATCATAAAGAATTCCTCAGGCAACCAAAAATGAAAAGAATACAACAATACTAAATCTATCCTATAAGAAACATTGAAAGGTCTTTTCTAAATAGAAAAGAAACAAGAATCGATAGTAAAGGGAAAAGGAAAATCACAATAGGGAAGCAAATATATAAAAGAATTGTAGATCACTTAAATAAGCCAGTATGTAGATTAAAAAACTTTGTGAAAATGAGATAAATACAATGAACAGCAAAA
Organism: Pseudorca crassidens; assembly: GCF_039906515.1. Lineage (NCBI taxonomy): Eukaryota > Metazoa > Chordata > Mammalia > Artiodactyla > Delphinidae > Pseudorca > Pseudorca crassidens. The sequence goes on from NC_090297.1 coordinate 93,221,530, forward strand.
GGATAAAGACGAATATATAAAATAAGACATCAAAATCATAAAATGGTAGGGAGGAGAGTAAGAAAATGTAGATTTTATTTTTTTTTTAGAATGTTTTTGAGTATATACGATTACCAGTCTAAAGCAAGTAGATATAGTAATAAGTTAACATACTTGAAAACCAGGATAACCACCAGTCAAAAACATTCAATAGATTCACAAAAACCAAAAAGAAGAGAACTCAAGTATAATACAAAAGAAAACTACCAAACCACAAAAAAGAAAACAAACAAACAAACAAAAGAATGGAGCAAAGAAGAAATAGAAAAATAAACTGAACAACAAGGCTTAAAATGGCAATAAACACATACCTATCAAAAATTACCTTAAATGGTACTCCCTCTTGTGAGAAAACAGGAATCACAACTAACTGCTGGACAATCATCAACAGGAAGACACTGGAATTCACCAAAAAAGATACTCTACATCCAAAGATAAAGGAGAAGCCAAAATGAGCTGTTAAGAGGGAAACAATCACAATAAAATCAAATCCCATAACTGCTGGATGGGTGACTCACAAACTGGAGGACATTATATGACACTGGAGTGAAGGTTCTGTCTTCCAGGAGTGAAGGTTCTGAGCCCCACTTCAGGCTTCCCAACCTGGGGATCTGGCAATGGGAGGAGGAATTCCTAGAGATTCAGACTTTGAAGGCTAGTGGGATTTCATTGCAGGACTTCAACAGGACTGGAGGAAACAGAGACTCCAATTTTGGAGGGCACATACAAAGTAGTGTGTGCATTGGGACCAAGGTGAAAGAGCAGTGACATCATAGAAGACTGAACCAGACCTATCTGCTAGTGTTGGAGGGTCTCCTGCAGAGGCAGGGGGTAGCTGTGTCTCACTGTGGGGACAAGGACACTGGCAGCAGAAGGTCTGGGAAGTACTCCTTGGCATGAGCCCTCCCAGAGCCTGTCATTTGCTCCACCAAAGAACCTGGGTAGGCTCCATGGTTGGGTCGCTTCAGGTCAAACAGTAGGGAGGAAACCCAGCCCCACCCATCAACAGTCAAGCAGATTAAACTTTTATGGAGCTCTGCCCACCAGAGCAACAGTCAGCTCTACCCACCACCAGTCCCTCCCATCAGGAAACTTGCACAAGCCTCTTAGATAGCCTCATCCACCAGAGGGCAAACAGCAGAAGCAAGAAGAACTACAATCCTGCAGCCTGTGGAACAAAAACCACATTTACAGAAAGATAGACAAGATGAAAAGGCAGAGGGCTATGTACCAGATGAAGGAACAAGGTAAAACCTCAGAAAAACAACTAAATGAAGTGGAAATATGCAACCTTCCAGAAAAAGATTTCAGAATAATGATAGTGAAGATGATCCAGAACCTCAGAAAAAGAATGGAGGCAAAAGATCAAGAAGATGCAAGAAATGTTTAACAAAGACTTGGAAGAATTAAAGAACAAACAAACAGAGATGAACAATACAATAACTCAAATGAAAACTACACTAGAAGGAATCAATAGAATAACAGTCAGAAGAACAGATAACTGACCTGGAAGACAGAATGGTGGAATTCACTGCTGCAGAACAGAATAAAGAAAAAAGAATGAAAAGAAGTGAAGACAGCCTAAGAGACCTCTGGGACACGTTAAACCCAACAACATTCACATTATAGGCAACCCAGAAGGAAAAGAGACAGAGAAAGGACCTGAGAAAATATTTGAAGAGACTATAGTTGAAAACTTCCTTAACATGGGAAAAGAAAGATCCACCCAATTCCAGGAAGCACAGAGAGTCCCATACAGAATAAACACAAGGAGAAACACACAGAGATACATACTAATCAAATAGGCAAAAAATAAAGAGAAAGAAAAATTATTGAAAGCAGCAAGGGATAAATGACAAATAATATACAAGGGAACTCCCATAAGGTTAACAGCTGATTTCTCAGCAGAAACTCTACAAGCCAGAAGGGTGTGGCATGACATATTTAAAGTGATGAAAGGGAACAACCTACAACCAAGATTACTGTACCCAGCAAGGATCTACTTCAGATTCAATGGAGAAATCAATAGCTTCACAGACAAGCAAAAGCTAAGAGAATTCAGCACCACCAAACCAGCTCTACAACACATGCTAAAGGAACTTTTCTAGTGGGAAAGACAAAAGATGAAAGGACCTACAAAAACAAACCAGAAACCATTAAGAAAATGGTAATAGGAACACACATATAATTACCTTAAACGTGAATGGATTAAATGCTCCAACCAAAAGACACAGGCTCACTGAATGGATACCAAAACAAGACTCATATATATGCTGCCTACAAGAGACCCAGTTCAGACCCAGGGACACACAGAGACTCAAAGTGAGGGGATGGAAAAAGATATTCCATGCAAATGGAAGTCAAAAGAAAACTGGAGTAGCAATACTCATATCAGATAAAATAGACTTTAAAATAAAGACTGTTACAAGAGACAAGGAGGACACTACATAATGATCAAGGGATCAATTCAAGAAGAAGATATAACAATTAGAAATATATATACACATAACACAGGAGCACCTCAATACATAAGGCAAATGCTAACAGCTATAAAATAGGAAATAGACAGTAAAGCAATAATAGTGGGGTACTTAAACAGCTCACTTACACCAATGGACATATGGTCCAAACAGAAAATTAAGAAGGAAACACAAGCTTTAAATGACACAATAGACCAGATAGATTTAATTGATATTGATAAGACATTCCATCCAAAAACAGCAGATTACACTTTCTTCTCAAGTGTGCATGGAACATTCTCCAGGATAGGTCACATCTTGGGTCACAAGTCAAGCCTCAGTAAATTTAAGAAAATTGAAATCATATCAAGCATCTTTTCTGACCATGACATTATGAGGTTAGAAATCAGTTACAGGGAAAAAAACGTAAAACACAAACACATGGAGGTTAAACAATACGTTACTAAATAACCAAGACATCACTGAAGAAATCAAAGAGGAAATCAAAAATACCTAGAGACAAATAACAATGAATACACGATGATCCCAAACCAATGGGATATAGCAAGGCAGTTCTAAGAGGGAAGTTTATAACAATACGTCCTACCTCAGGAAACAACAAACATCTAAAATAAACAATCTAACCTTACACCTAAAGGAACTAGAGAAAGAAGAACAAACAAAACCCAAAGTTAGTAGAAGGAAAGAAATCATAAAGATCAGAGAAGAAATAAATGAAATAGAGACAAAGAAAACAATAGCAAAGATTAATAAAACTAAAAGCTGGTTCTTTGAGAAAATAAACAAAATTGATAATCCTTTAACCAGACTCATCAAGAAAAAGTGGGAGAGGACTCAAATCAATAACATTAGAAAAGAAAAAGGAGAAGTTACAACATACATCGCAAAAATACAAAGTATCCTAACAGACTACTACAAGAAACTCTATGTCGATAAAATGGACAACCTGGAAGAAATGGACAAATTCGTAGAAAGTTATAACCTTCCAAGACTGAACCAGGAAGAAATAGAAAATATGAACAGACCAATCACAAGTAATGAAATTGAAACTGTGATTAAAAATCTTCCAACAAAGTACAGGACCAGATGGCTTCACAGATTCTATCAAACATTTAGAGAAGAGCTAACACCCATCCTTCTCAATCTCTTCCAAAAGTTGCAGAGGAAGGAACACTCTGAAACTCATTCTATGAGGCCACAATCACCCTGATACCAAAATCAGACAAAGATCCTACAAAAAAAGAAAATTACAGACCAATATCACTGATGAATAAAGATGCGAAAATCTTCAATAAAATACAAGTAAACAGAATCCAATGACACATTAAAAAGATCATACACCATGATCGAGTGGGATTTACCCCAGGGATGCAAGAATTGTTCAATATACGCAAATCAATCAACATGATACACCATATTAACAAATTGAAGAAGAAAAACCATATGATCATCTCAATAGATACAGAAAAATCTTTGGACAAAATTCAACACCCATTTATGATAAGAACTCTCCAGAAAGTGGGCATAGAGGGAACCTACCTCAACATAATAAAGGCCATATATGACAAACCCACAGGAAACATCATTCTCAATGGTGAGAAACTGAAAACATTTCCTCTAAGATCAGGAACAAGACAGGGATGTCCACTCTCACCACTATTATTCAACATAGTTTTGGAAGTCCTAGCCATGGCAATCAGAGAAACAAAAGAAATAGATGAATATAAATTGGAAAAGAAGGAGTAAAACTGTCACTGCAGATGCAATATAGCGAATCCTAAAGATGCCACCAGAAAACTACTTGAGCTAATCAATGAATATGGTAAAGTTGCAAGATACAAAATTAATGCATAGAAATCTCTTGCATTCCTATACACTAATGATGAAATATCTAAAAGAAAAATTATGGAAACACTCCCATTTACCATTTCAACAAAAACAATAAAATACCTAGGAATAAACCTACTTAAGGAGACAAAAGACCTGTTTGCAGAAAACTATAAGACACTGATGATGAAAGAAATTAAAGATGTTACAAACAGATGGAGAGATATCTCATGTTCTTGCACTGGAAGAATCAGTATTGTGAAAATGACTATACTACCCAAAGCAATCTACAGATTCAATGCAATCCCTATCAAACCACCAATGGCATTTTTCTCAGACTAGAACAAAAATCTTCAAATTTGTATGGAGACACAAGAACCCGAATAGCCAAAGTGGTCTTGAGGGAAGAAATCGGAGCTTGAGGAATCAGTCTCCCTGACTTCAGACTATACTACAAAACTACAGTAATCAAGACAATATGTACTGACACAAAAAAGAAATATAGATCAATGGAACAAGATAGAAAGCCCAGAGATAAACCCACGCACCTATGGTCAACTAATCTATGACAAAGGAGGCAAGGATATACAATGAAGAAAAGACAATCTCTTCAATAAGTGGTGCTGTGAAACCTGGGTAGCTACATATAAAAGAATGAAATTAGAACACCCCCTAACACCATACACAAAAATAAACTCAGAATGGATTGAGACCTAAATGTAAGACCAGACACTATAAAACTCTTAGAGGAAAACATAGGAAGAACACTCTTTGACATAAATCACAGAAAGATCTCTTTTGATCCACCTCTTAGAGTAATGAAAATAAAAACAAAAATAAACAAATGGGACCTAATGAAACTTAAAAGCTTTTGCACAGCAAAGGAAACTACAAACAAGATGAAAAGACAACTCTCAGAATGGGAGAAAATATTTGCAAATGAGTCAATGGACAAAAGATTAATCTCCAAAATATATAAACAGCTCATGCAGCTCAATATAAAAAAAAACAAACAACCCAATCCAAAAATGGGCAGAAGACCTAAATAGACATCTCTCCAAAGAAGACATACAGATGGCCAAGAGGCACGTGAAAAGCTGCTCAACATCACTAATTATTAGAGAAATGCAAATCAAAACTACAATGAAGTATCACCTCACACCAGTTAGAATGGGCATTAGAAAATCTACAAACAACAGATGCTGGAGAGGGTGTGGAGAAAAGGGAACCCTCTTGCACTGTTGGTGGGAATGTAAATTGGTACAGCCTCTATGGAGAACAGTATGGAGGTTCCTTAGAAAACTAAAAATAGAACTACTATATGACCCAGCAATCCCACTACTGGGCATATACCCAGAGAAAACTGTAATTCAAAAAGACTCATACACCCAATGTTCATTGCAGCACTATTTACAATAGCCAGGTCATGGAATCAACCTAAATGCCCATTGACAGATGAATGGATAAAGAAGATGTGGTACATATATACAATGGAATATTACTCAGCTGTAAAAAAGAATGAAATTGGCTCATTTGTAGAGACGTGGATGGATCTAGAGACTGTCATACAGAGTGAAGTAAGTCAGAAATAGAAAAACAAATATCGTATATTAATGCATCTATGTGGAACCTAGAAAAATAGTACAGATGAACCAGTTTGCAGGGCAGAAATAGAGACACAGATGTAGAGAACAAACATATGGACACCAAGTGGGGAAAGTGGCGGGGTGGGTGGTGGTGTGATGAATTGAAGATTGGGATTGATATATATACACTAATATGTATAAAATGGATAACTAATAAGAACCTGCTGTTCAAAAAAATAAATAAAATAAAATTCAAAAAAACATTTTTACCTTAAATGTCAATGGGCTAAATGCTTCAATCCAAAGACATGGAGTGGCAATTGATTACAAAACAAGAGCCTACAATATGCTGCCTACAAGAGACCAAATTTAAGGCAAAGGACACTCATAGATTGTAAGTGAGGGAATGGAAAAAGATATTTTATGCAAATGGAAATGACAAGAAAGCAGGGGTAGCAATATTCATATCAGACAAAATAGACTTTGAAACAAAGGCTGTAAAAAATATAAAGAAGGACACTATGTAATGATAAAAGAATCAATACAAGAAGAGGATATTACACTTGTTAACATATGTGCACCCAGTATAGGAGCACCTAAAACATAAAACGAATACTAACAGACATAAAGGAGAAACTGATGGGAATATAATAATAGTAGAAGACTTTAACACCCCACTATCATCAATGGACCCATTTTCCAGACAGAAGATCAATAAAGCAACAGAGATCCTAAATGACACATTAGAATAGGTAAACTTAATTGGTATTTTCAGGACATCACAGCCAATAAAAATAGAATACACATTCTTTTCAAATTCACATGAAACATTCTCTAAAATAGACCATATACTAGGACACAAAACAAACCTCAACAATTTTTTAAGAGGATAGAAGTTATTTCAAGCATCTTTTCTGATCACAGTGGCATGAAACTAGAAATCAACCCCAGAAAGAAAAATGAGAAACAAATGATTACATGGAGATGAAACAACATGCCACTAAAAACCCAATGGGTCAACAATGAAATCAAAGAGGAAATTAAAAAATACCTCGAAACAAATGACAATGAAAACCCAACCATACAAAACCTATTGGATATAGCAAAAGCAGCCCTAGACAGGAAGTTTATCAAGATACAGACCTTGCTCAAAAACAAGAAAAGCCTCAAATAAACAACCAAGCCTACTACCTAAAAGAATTAGAAAAAGAAGAACAAACAAAACCTAAAGTCAGCAGAAGAAAGGAAATAATAAAAATCAGAGAAGAAATAAATAAAATAGAGATTTAAAAAAAATAGAAAAAAATCAATAAAACCAAGAGCTGGTTTTTTGAAAGGAAAATCAAAATCAACAAAATTCTGACCAGGCTTACTGAGAAGAAAAGAGAACCCAAATAAACAGAATAAGAAATGAAGAGGAGAAATGACAACTGATACCTCAGAAATACAAAAAATCATAAGAGAATACTATGAACAATTTTAAGACAATAAATTGGACAACCTAGAAGAAATGAATAAGTTTCTAGAAACATACAGTCCACCAGAACTGAATCAAGAAGAAATAGAAAATTTGAACAGATCGATCAGTAGAAGTGAAATAGAATCTGTAAAAGACAAAAAAAAAAAAAAAAAAAAAAATCCCTTCAAACGAAAGTCCAGGACAGGATGGCTTCACATGGGAATTCAACCAAGCATAGAACTTATATTGATCTTTCTCAAATTCTTTCAAAAGACTGAAGAGGAGGAAATACTCCCAAAGACATTTAAGAAGCCACCATCACCCTGATACCAAAACCAGACAAAGACACTACCTAAAAAGAAAATTACAGGTAAATATCTTTGATGAATATAGATGCAAAAATCCTCAACAAAATATTAACAAACCAAATCCAACACCACATAAAAAGGATTGTACACCACTATCAAGTTGGATTCATTCCAGGGTCACAGGGGTGGTTCAACATATGCAAATCAATCAATGTGATACACTACGTCAGGAAAAGAAAAGACAACTACATCAACAACCATATGATCATCTCAATAGATGCAGAAAAAGCATTTGATGAAATTCAATATCCATTCATGATAAAATCTCTCACAAAAGTGGGTATACGGGGAACATATTTCAACATAATAAAAGCTATTTATGACAAACCTACAGCCAACATAATACTCAATGGTGAAAAATTGAAAGCCTTCCCACTAAAATCTGGAACAAGACAAGGATGCCCACTCTCATCACTTCCATTGGCAATCCTAACCACAGCAATCAGACAAGAAAATAAATAAAGTGTATCCAAATTGGAAGGGAAGAGATAAAATTTTCATTACCTGCAGATGACATGATACTCCATATAGAAAACCCTAAAGACTTCACCCAAAAATTATTAGGACTGATAACAAATTCAGCAAGGTAGCAGGTTACAAGATTAACATACAAAAATCTGTTGCATTTCTTTGCAGTAACAATGAAATATCATAAAGAGAAAGTAAAAAAAATTGCTTTTAAAATCATGTAAAAAACAAACAAAAACCTAGGAATGAACCTGACTAAGGAGGTGAAAGACATACACTCAGAACCATAAAACATTAATAAAGGAAATTGAAGATGAGAAAAGGAAAGCGGTCACATGCTCTTGGATTGGAAGAATTAATATTGTTAAAATGGCCATACTACCCAAAGTTATCTACAGATTTAATGTGATCCATATCCAATACCCATGACATTTTTCACAGAACTAGAACAAATAATCCTAAAATTTATATGGAACCACAAAAGACCCAAAATTACCAAAGCAATACCAAGGAAAAAGAACAAAGCTGGAGGCATTACCCTCCCAAACTTCAGACAATACTACAAAACTACAGTAATCAAAACAGCATGGTATTGGTACAAAAACAGACATATGGATCAATGGAACGTAACAGAGAGCCCAGAAATAAACCCACACACATGGTCAATTAATCTTCAACAAAAGAGACAAGAATACACAATGGAGAAAAGACCGTCTCTTCAGTAAGTGGTGTTGGGAAAGCTGGACAGTGGCATGTAAATCAATAAAGTTAGAACACTCCCTCATACCATACACAAAAATAAATTCAAAGTGTCTTAAAGACTTAAATATAAGACATGACCCCATAAAACTCCTAGAAGAGAACATAGAAAAACATTCTCTGACATAAATCATAGCAATGTTTTCTTAGGTCTGTCTTCCAAGGCAAAAGAAATAAAAGCAAAAAAATAAAAATAAAAAAAATTGGGACCTAATCAAACTTACAAGCTGTTGCACAGCAAAGGAAACCATAAACAGAATGAAAAGACAACCTACGGGCTGGCAGAAAACAATTGCAAATGATGCAACTGACTAGGGCTTAATTTCCAAAATATACAAACAGCTCATACAGCTCAATATCAAAAAAACAAATGACCCAATTAAAAAACGGGCAGAAGATCTAAATAGACATTTCTCCAAAGAAGACACGCAGATAGCCAACAGGCACATGAAAAGATGCTCAACAGTGCAAATTATTAGAGAAATGCAAATCAAAACTATAATTGGTATCATCTCACATGAGTCAGAAAGGCCATCATCAAAAAGTCTACAAATAATAAATGCTGGAGAAAAGAAAACCCTCCTACACTGTTGGTGGGACTGTAAATTGGTGCAGCCACTATGGAGAACAGTATTTAGTTTCCTTAGAAAACGAAAAATAGAGTTACTATAGGATCTGGCAATCCCACTCCTGGGCATACATCCTGAAAAGATAAAAACTCTAATTTGAAAAGATACATGCACCCTAATGTTCATAGCAACACTATTTACAATATCCAAGTATGGAAGCAACATAAATGTCCATCAACAGATGAATGGATAAATAATATATATATATAGCTGAATCACTTTACTGTACATCTGAAATTAACACAACACTTAAATCAACTATACTTCAGTAAAACAAAGAAACAAACAAAAAGATAATGATAGGGCTGTTAAGAAGTATAAGGCGTAATTCAGATGCTGGTGATAAAGACAGAAGCAAACCAGAAAAAAGTTCCTGTTCCTTTGCAGCTAACTATCTAGTTTCTGGAGAAATATAATAAACAAGATATATATAGAAGTTGTACTGTAACTAGTGCTATGAAGAAAAAGAGTAGGTGAGGGTGATATGAAATATCTATATTGAGGTTGATATTAACCTAAGGTCAACGAATAATATCTTGCTGAAATATTTAAAGCATTTTTTTTCACTTGTATTACTTTCAGGAAGATACCAAGTTCCCAATTATAATGAAAATTAAGTCCCTGTAAAGAGCTTTATACTCATTTATCCCTCCAGGTACAAAATGAGTTTTAACTCACAAGGACACTACACCTCCTGACATATATAGTAGTAGTCAGGCTCATAATCTCCCATGAGGCCTAGAACATTACCACAAACATATAGGGTGCTAAAGTGCTAAAAACACAGGAAGTGAGAATGTATTTTTAAATTTTACTTTAACTATCTTAAGGGGTGAGTATGATCAAATTAAATTTACTTAACTCATAAATTGGAGCAGAACATGGTTGTACATTCTAGATTTTGATTTATTGGTCAATATATTCTACTTTACAGACTATATTGGTCAATATAGTAATATATAACATTATATACTGACCAATAGTATACTGGTTAATATGATATGTTTTGTGGGGGAGAGGGATCACAAGAAACTGATTGCTTTAAGTCAGCTTAAACACAAGAGTGGATCTAGTGGAAGTAGAATAGGTTAGCTTAGCAAATCCAAAAGATGAAGACCTGACAATTCCAGGTATCTTGCTGGATCAATTTGTGGTCCTCCGTGGTGACATTAATATGACTCAGTCTGAACAAACCCCAAATTTTGATGCCTCTTATTAGATTTTCAAATTTTCATGATACACCGTAAATGGCCAAGTTTGCACCAGGTATCTTGACCTCTGGCCTAGTTAATGATGGCCCAGTTAATGTTGGTGCTGCATAAACCCCTGGCTGGTCTAAGCTTCGGTGGATGCCATAATGTCTGTTTTCACTCACCATAGTTTCTGCAGTGTCTAGCAGAGTGCCTGGTGCATGAAAGGTAATTAATAAACATTAGTTAAAAGAATATTTTTCACATATAAATGTAACAACATACTATTATAGGTTGTTATGAATACTGGCACATAAAAAAGTATAATATTCTTTTTTCAAAAAGTTTCATTGAATCAGGCAGTCCTAGGAAAACTGGTTAAAAGCGAGCTAGTATCCTCTTTTCACTGCTTCACAATCAATCTGTCTAAGTGTTTAAATATTCAACATTACATTAAAACACTTATGATTCTAGAGGCCTTTATCTATTTTTGGATGTTTTTATCAACAAATTGAATGTATTTATTAATCTGCTAAATACAATAATGAATACTCAGTATTCACTTTTGCTATGTAGAAGCCAGTAGTGAAGCAGTGTTCTGAGAGTACATAGGCAAAAGATGCTCAAACAGAGGAACACATACATGTTTTGGTGCTTTGTCTACTTTGTGGAGATCAACCTTAGGATTCCATTCTCCAAGTGCATTGTGCAATGAAAGCAGCAATCTGCTATACTGCTTACCTTGATAGCGCAGACTTAAAAGAACTGCCATTATCTATCAATGCAAGGACCATTAAAGATTTAAAAAGATAGCTATGTCAAGGATTATAATAAACATTTAAAATTTTTTCTTTATAACTATTTTGATATTTGCTTTATAAATCTGAATAAAACCTAGAGATAGGCATTCTTACCTCTATTTATAAATGAAGAAACTGAAGGCCAGAAAAGCTAACTGAATCCCCAAAGTAAATATAAATACTCATCTATAGAACCGAAGTTCAAAATCTCATCTGCATGCTTCTGAAGCCCATGTTCCTTTACATTATCATGTCTCTAATACATTTTAAAATATTTGGACTTGAGATGTTAATGTATCAATATATCTTTAAAAGAGTACCAGGAGAAATATCACAAAATCAACTTCCCAACAGCTGGAAAAGAGGAGGCTACTGAATAACCGGAAACAAAATCATTTGTTTGAGGAAGACACCCTAAGAGACGAACAATGATATCCATTCTGTGTTATAGACATTCCTGGGAAACCAAAAGAAATTATTTTTACCAATGGAAAAATAAAAGTGGCCCAAACGCTTACAAAAGACAACATCTCGTTAAACTGTAACTTTAAATAAAATATTCTTCTGACACCTGCAGACTGAATTTGAATTCTTGTGACAAATATTTTAGGTGATAAGCAATCTAATAATAACATCAACAACTATGACTTCATCTAGCAAACTCATTCTTTAGAAATTTTGCATGAGACATTTCCTAATTATTTTAACCTTATGTTCTGTTCTCTTCTTTATATAAAAAGGTGATGAAACTCTTGTGTGGTGTTATTCTGATTTAGACCACAGACTGTCTTATGTTGTACAAAACAAAGGCAGCATCTGATACTGTACGTGGTATACAGCAAATACTTATTGTGTTGAATGAGTACTTTTCCATTTTATGGGATACATTTGGGCTAATGGAGTCACTCTGCTGTTCCCTGTCACTGATGCAGTTGGAGAGCTCACTGCATAAGACGCTGTGCAGGCAGTGTTCATGGAGCCACCAGAAGTTAATAGGCCATTTGCAGCGACATGGATGGCCCTAGAGATTGTCACACTGAATGAAGTAAGTCAGAGACAAATACCATAGGATATCGCTTATATGTGGAATCTAAAAAAAGGGTATAAATGAACTCATCTACAAAACAGAAATAGAGTCACAGATGTAGAAAATAAACTTATGGTTACCAGGGGGTAAGAGGGGGGAGGGATAATTGGGGAGATTGGGATTGACCTATACACACTACTATATATAAAATAGATAACTAATAAGGACCTACTGTACAGCACAGGGAACTCTACTCAGTACTCTGTAATGAGCTATATGGGAAAAGAATCTAAAAAAGAGTAGATATATATATATGGTATACAGATTCATTTTGCTATACACATGAAACTAACACAACATTGTAAATCAAATATACTCCAATAAAAATTAAAAAAAAATAATTTAATAGGCCCAGGTGGGGATTAAGCCATGGTTACAAGCCGCACTGGCAATACCATGGAGGCCTTCAAGATGTTTTGCTGATTAGCTTAGGAATGAAAAGAATGTAGGACCTAGAATCAACTGAAAGTATAGCCCAATTCCAACAACTCTCAATTATGTGAAAATCAAATGATAATTGATAAAAAAGGTCTTTAAGTTTTAAAGCATCCTGCAAATGTTGGTAATTAATACTTTGGCATATATTTCCTAAAACCATGTTTCCATTAGTATCTCTAACATTTTGGCTACATGGTCCAAAGTCTGTCAATGGATCTGCAGTTCCCTATATGGGTAAGTGTTCTGAAATTTTTGAATGTGTTTTATCTGAATGTTGTGTAGCTAAATGACCATCTGTAACTAAATGATTCTGCTGTTTCATCCCTGCATTTTAGAGCCTTCACTTTCCTTTTTCCCACTGAGAATTTGAGGAGGGCAAGGGTAGACCAGAAAGAGTACTGAGAAAGGATTCTAAGGACCTGAATAACTGCCTTATGACTTTAGGGAAATAATTTAAGTTTCCTTAACTTCTGTTTACATACCATTAAATGTGATTTTCTCCCTAACTTATAGTATAGCTGTGAGGATCAAATAAGATTATGTGCTTCATAAGCAATCATACACATATAAGAAAATATCATTCTGAACACCTGTTCACGATTTTGATATTTTTCAGACATTGATGGCAGAATTCTAGATGAATGCATATTTTTTACCACAACACCTACATCTTGTAGGTATTGGTTATGTGTCTCTTCTCTCCAGTACAGGCAGTGTGGTTTAATTTTTTAGTGTCTCTGCAAATGCTTCTATTAACTTGCATCAATCTTTCAGCAAGTATTACTATGTGCTATAATTACATGCAAGTTATGTGAGGGGATGGGATTACCATGGCGAGCTAGCTGCTCAGTCTCTTGTCCTCACAGAACAAAGAAACCATCAGAATGTTGCAAAGTCATTCTTTACTACTCAGTGCTTCTCCATAAGACAAAGTGTTGGGAATATGAGGAAATTGCATCAGAGTTGAAGAGAAGTCACATAAAGCCAAATACCTCCACACTCTAGGAGTCCCTCCCAGAGCTATTATCTCTATTTTTGCACCTGCTCATTTTGAGGAGATAAAAATAGGCAACACATCCAGGTTGACTGAGTTCTTATTCAGATAGCCTACATTATAAAAACAATATCGCTGACACCACCTGAATTTTGTAATTATCGTTAAATACTATTTAGAATACCCCAATATCATACAGTGGAATGCATTTGGACCCTCAGATGAGAAAGGAAAAGAACGAACTGTGAAAGTTCATGTTAAAATAATTAGCCCCACATTTGCTCATAGCCAAAAATGTGTGATTACATGTATATGCCCCAAACTCTTGGTTTCAAAGAATGATGAAAATTCTTTCAACTCACCTTGATGTAGAAACAAACAAATTTGCTAGAAATGTTGTTTCCCCTGGAATTTGAAGGGCAATGATGACATTAATAACATTCTGTTCTATGTCAAACTGATATAAAAGCTGCAAACATCTGAGAAAAGACTCCCATCCCTAAATGGCAGAAATTATTTAAACCACAGGCCATATAGCACTCTCTCTGGGGACCTTTATCAGGGAACGGTTGGAGGTGGGCTTTTTGGGGCAGCCTGTATTTACCCCTCAATTCATGCTGGTCAGGTCTTTTACCAAGAGAGTTTTGTTTTCAGTACTTAGCAGTGCAGCAGGCAACTGTTTACCTCAGGGCATGAGAGTCAATCCAGTGCTTTAGAATCAGTGTGCCACAGGCAGCTGTGTTGCCCATGGTAACAAAGGCATCTTTTGAGAGAGGGAGCTCTGCAAGCAGCAGGACAGAAGATAATCCCATCAATTTTGGTCAGTGCCCTACTTGAAGGTGTTTTTGCTGCATGAATAACAGTCACAAGAAATTGTATAGGATTATAATATTTTACAATCATTTAGGAATTTGTTTCTGAGATCTCTATATTGTACACGGTAATATAAATAAATCTTTTTTATTTTTAAAATAAATTTAAATAAAGTGGTCTTAAGTAATCATTCAACTGGGAATGACTTACACTTCTCCTACCTCAGCAAAGAGAGGGAAAATGTGACACTAATTCTTGTCTAACATGTAGGCAAACGTTCTTAGATTGTGTCCTTAAGAAGAAAACTTTGGACATAGATTAAGACTGGACCACAATGCATGTTTTAAAATGTCATGAAAATGGCTTGGACTAGAATTTCACAAGAGTCTTCTATCTTTCTTCCAACATTCAAAGTATAAACAAAATCTCACTCTAGATTTTATTATTAATAAACACTTCTTGGGATTAGCAGCCTGACCTTTCCAGTGGCCTTGTAATTAGCTCAATTTGTGCCCAGACAGCCCAGTGGAAGACGGATTGCAAAAGAGATAGAGAGTAAGAAACCATCGAGGACATTATGGCAATAATCCAGTGAGTAAGGTAGAAGGCAAAGAGGACAGGAATGGAAAAGAGGAAGAGAATGAGGAAGAGGAAGAAATATGTATGTATCGAGCACTTCACTTGTTCCAAGCTAAGGGCCAGAAACCACATATAAGTTATCTCATGTAACTCTCCTAATACAACTGAAAGACATATATATCATTGTCCCCATTTTACACACTGTGGGATGGCAGAGGGAACTGTGCAGATGGACTTAGTAGGGGTCTGAATAAATATCTGAGTGAAAAAAAGTAACTTTTCAAAACTGTTTCTGAATATTCCAGCTGAGTCAAACTATACCAATCTTTTTTATTACTGTGCCTGCAATACTGAGGGCATGGATGCTGCTTAGGGAATAGTTGTATTTTTTCAAGGAATTATGTCATTACCAAAATTGAAATATGACTGCCTACATTATGGGATATGTTCTGAACATAATGTCAAGCTTGGTGGAGATTGGTTTGTGAGAACTTTGACTTGCTGTTGTTTCTTGAACATCTTTATAATCTGATTTCAGTTTATTCGAGATTCAGTTTTGGTATTCTCAAAAGGAATAGAGGAAATCCGTCTCTATTCTACACCAATAGAGAGGAAATCTGTCTCTATCCGTATCTATTCTACACCAGAATATCTCTGAGAACAAGTATGACAAAAAAAGCTCACTTGATTTTCCTGAGATGTATATAATGTGTGTGAAAAACCTAGTTATTTTCTTGTATGGACTGGTTTTGAGCCAGGCAGATTCTCTGGGTACAAATCTAGGCTCTTCCACTTACTACCTGTGTGACTTTGGACATGTTAGTTAATATTTCTGCTACTCAGTTTTCTCATTTCCAACCTGGGAGTTGTAGTGAACAAGTTATATTAGGCAAAACTGTTTTAATCACCACCCTAGTTTGCATTTATTGGTACCTATTATGTGAAGTATGTGATACATAGATACACGAAGACAAATCAGACATCATCTCTGGCCTTGAGGAGTTTATCATCTAGTGGGGAGAAAGAGACCGAAATTATTTTAATTCAAGGTAGTAAAACTGTTAGAGAGATCTATACATAAGATATTACAAGATGACAAGAGAGAGATAGTAATGATGAGCCATAGGCTTCCTGGAGATGAAAACTACCCTGAAACTTAAAGGGTGAACACAATTGAGAAAAGCAAAAATTTTGATAAATGCATTGTAGATAGAGCAGCTGCAGTATCAACCTTAAAGAGATATCAATCAGCAGAGTATAGTGAAATGCAAACAACATAGTTTATGCAAATCTTTAATACCAAGCCAAGGAGATGGGACTTCATTCTTTAGGTGGTGGGGAGCCACTCGAGAGCTTCAAAAAGGAGAGTGATATGGATAAATTTCTTTTTGGAAAGCTCACTCTGGCTGCAGGATGAGGGAGTGGCTGATGAGGTGGGAAGGAAGGGGCACATTGAAAGCGAAGAGTTTTGTTAGTTGGCTATTTTATTATTTCATGTTAATGAGAATGAGAACCTGCCTGAATTTGGTATCAGATGGTTGTAGTGCAAAATAGGAAATAGATTTCAGAACAAGTTAGATATGAGATTAAATGGACCTGGGAATTGGTTGGATGTAGTGGGTAAGGAAGAGGATTCAATGATAACTTCAATACAGGAAGACCAGGGAGATGGAGTTGCTTTTTACAAAGCTATGCAATATGGGGAAAAAAAAGAATCTGGAAGACAAAATTACAAATTCTTTCAGGAAGAACCTGTTAAATAGTATTTCTACAACGTTTAGGTGGAAATGTGCAGGAAGAAGTTAGATTGCCTTGGGAAAAATTGGGGTTATAGAAATACATTTTTCTCTCACATGCATATATGGGTGAGGTTCCATCTAAAGCAGGAGAGAATGGCATCCAAGGAGACTAAGATTTAAAGTATGCAGAGTAGTAGGCTGTAAGAATGGGATATCAGAAATCACCACAGTTTAAGTGGTATGCAGAAGAGATGCTCACAGGAGAAACTCAGAAGTAGAGGTCAGAGTGGGTAAGAGGATAACTGGTCTCACAGAGGGAAACTAGGAGTTTCAAGAAAGTCAAAGAGCTTATACATACATCCAATAAAAGTTATTGCTGTAGGCCTTTATTCTGGGAACATAAAAGCTGAAATATGTCCATTGATTTTTGACCCTTGCCAGAGCAATTTCAGTTTGTTTGGCACAAAAGCTAACTGCTGTGAGTTGCATTGTAAATGGGAAATGAGGAAGTGGGGACAAGGAGTATAGACTACATTTTCACAAAGGAGAAGAGGGCAATGCGGCTGAAACCACAAGGAGGTATGAGGTCAAGACTGGCAAATTTAGGATGGGAGAGATCTGAGGACATTTAGAAGAAAAAAACACTAGAATGGGGACGTTTGGAAAGGAAGTGATATTGGTGAATGATAGAGCAAGGTCAGCAGGGAGGAGTTGTGTTTGAGAGCAGCAGGAGAGGCAGAGGTAAAGGAGAGAGAACTCACAATTGAGAATAAAAAGAATAAAGACACTACGTCCAATTTTGCTATCTGTCACTTAGAATTGTGATATTAGACAATTTACTAAATCAAGTTCCTAATAATTGTATCTTCCCACATAAGGGAAGTAGCTTAAATAAAGTAAAGCAAGTAAAACAGAACTTTCAATTAATATTAATATCAATATTGGATTATAAGTGAAGATGGACAAGGTAATGTGGTGTGTGTGTGTGTGTGTGTGTGTGTGTGTGTGTGTGTGTGATGGAGAGAAGAGAGCTAAGGAAAACCAAACCTATTTCCTTAAATTTCTTAATATTGTCAGTGAGATCTTTCCCTTTGCTCCTCCCTTTGTCCACATTCCTTGGGATAGAGTGGGGCTGTGTGGTAGACAAAACATGTCTAGAAATTTCAACTTTCATCTCAAAATTTGTTGATCATCTGCTATATTCAAAGCCCTCTACCAAGAGACAGTGTTTAAAAGTAGCCCATTCAAGCCTTAGCCCATTCATGCTCACAATCTAGTGGGGTAGAGAGGTAAATATAAAATCACCTGAAGGGTAAACATACTGTGATCTAAAATTGTATCTTTTACCTTTTAAAAGCAAAATAGGATCCAGCTATTTTAGAACACCATTCTACTTTAAGGCCTGAGATATTTAGAACTCTTGAAATGTCATTTGATGTGTAGATACATTTGACATACATTAAAGAAGAAGTCACCTAAGAGGTTTGTCAGACCAGAAAAAGTGTGACTTTCTGGTCTGAGAGGGGGTGACAGAAGCCGTTGAGATAATTTATTGATAAGTGATGATGTGCAGCTGTAGTTCAAAGAAGGGCAGAGTCAGCCCTTAATAAAAATTCCAATCCAAGGGTTTCCTGCATTAAAAAAAATATATTTCAGAGATAAAAATAGGATGTAGGCATGCACACACACACACCCTGATTCCCCAACCACAGATCCAAGAATGGCAGGCTATTTCAAGTTGTATATGTATATTCCCACTCCATCCCCCTACACTGTCCTTTCCTATCTGTATACCAGTCTCCTCCTTATTTAATTCTTCTTTAGATTATAGCCATTTCCCCATGATGCACATATTTGTGTTCCTACACCTGATAAAGATTACGTCAGCATATCCATCTGGAATTCTAAGAGTGTAACGCTCATGGCCACAGATGCTTCACAATAGAAAGGGGAGTGGGACTCCATTAAAATAATCAGGGATCTCTATGAGATGGACAAAGAGGGCTGTGATGTTGGGAGCTAGAAGGTTGGATTGGGTTATAATTTCACATGGCACCTCAGCTGTGCTTCACTCCAGAATCAGCTTCTCTTCCCAGTTCAACATCAAGTAGCTGAAAGGCTTAAGCCAGTTTTTCTGTTCTGGTTGCTGAGCCCAAAGGACAGGAAATCATTACAGGAAAAACATTTCTAGCAAAGGTCACTGTAATAGAAAATTACATCAATCACCTCGAGGAAAAAAGTACATTTCAATTGATGTCATCCGTCCATGGGATAACATCCATTTTAGTTTCTGACTTGGGTTTTTAAAAGTTAGTCTAACTTTTGGAGAAAGCACATCAAAAAGTAACCATGCCTTCAACAGTGATTTCAATCTTTTGAAAAGGAAGTGATGGTTATTAGCTATTTCATGTCAGAAGCTAAATGGTTACCTGCTTAGAAGAGGAAGAGATTTTTTTGGGGATGTACTCCAATGGAATGGTAAAAGGAGCATTTCAGAGCTTTCAGAGTTTTTCAGCATACTTTCTTATATGATTGAAATGTGGCAGATACACAGCTTAAAGATAGTGATAATCTTTTCTATGTATTTTAAGTAAATGCCATTTACTTTCTAAAAATGCCTTACAGTCCTGTCTCAGTATCCATGGGATATTAGTTTCAGGACCCCTTGCAGCTACCAAAATCTACAGATGATAAAGTCCCTTACTGTCCCCTCTCTATCCATGGATTCAACCGACTGTGAATTCCATCTGTGGATATGGAGGGCCAACTGTATTAACTTGGCTTTACTCTACTCAGTCCAGAACGCTTTCCCCTTTAATTCCCCTCAAATATTTCCAAATCTAGACAGTGACTGAAATAACTTCTCAATCATCTCCTATACAAAACTATATAGAATATTTAACACTGATATTAAGTGAAGATTTATCATGTAGGCAAATTGCTGCAAATGATTCTATCTGAATAATCAGCCTTAAGAGGCCAGGGTGTCCCTGACTCCCAAACTATACACATATTCCAGCCTTGGTCTCTGAGCCTTCCTTTCCCTTATAGGCAACCAAAGTGCAAAGTCTCATCACTACAGCTTGGAAAATACTTGCTTGAACTCTAAGAACAACTTCTATCTGCCCTATTGCAATGAATCCTAAAGTGTGGTCCCCAGACTAGTAATATCTGCATCACCTAAGAGACTTCAGGCTTCACCTCAGACTCACTAAATCAAAAACTCTGGAAGTAGAGCCCAGCAATCCATGTGTCAGCAAGCTCTCCATGTGATCTGGATGTACACTAAAGTCTGAGAACCATGGCCCTTTGGAATCAAATAAAGAATGGGTCCCACCTTTCTCTTCTCTACCCAACAGCCCTGGGCCCCTGGATCTGATACAAATGAAAAAGATTATTTGAGAAAATGTGCTGGAAGGAATGGCTGGAGAGGTTCTAGGGCTCAGCTAAAAGTTCTATTTCACTGGCACAGGAAGCTTCTGTTTCCCATTGCCAGGCTCAGAAAAATAAGCAGGCCAATGGCCATCACAGGCAAACCCCTACCAAATCTGAAAGGATTTACACTGGGGAGTAAGTCTATCTTGTACAGTGGTCTGGAAGCACAGTAATCACTTTAATCTGGCAGGATGTAAACTGAACTGGGTGGGCTGTTTGATCATAATACCTCACAATGCTTCTTCAGGGCCTTGCTTGGGTCCACTATACAGTTGACCCTTAAACAACAGAGGTTTGAATTGGGTCGGCCCAATTATATGCATATTTTTTTCAGTAGTAAATACTACTGAACTACACAATCTGCAACTATTTGAATCTGAGGATGCAGAACTGTGGATACAGAGGGACCATATACACTAAAGGCTAACTATAAGTTATACTCAGAGTTTTGACTGCCAGGAAGGTCAGCATTCCTAATCTTATGTTGTTCAAGGATCAACTGCATTCAACAAAGAAGTAAAATGAAGCAACTTGCAAAGTGTTGTCCCAAGGATGGCCTGGCTCTCCATATGCTCACCACAGTGTTTTTCTCCCTGTGTCTTGAGGCCAGGGGAGTCAAGCCAGAACAAATGAGTTCATATTTCTATTATCATGAGGAGATGAAGGCAATTGAGAAGAACCACAACCTCTTGTAATTTAATAGCTAGTAAACTTTCTCAAGTGGGGAAGGTTTCTGAAAATTCTCTTTTCTCTGTAAATTTGTATATTCTTATTACAAATATCACTCCCACCCCACCTACAGTCATAGAGATCCTTTCATATAAAAACGTGTTATTTCATCAGTTATTAGAAATTCTGCCCAAAATGTCTTCACATCAGTTAGGTTTATTTATCTTATCTACATTTTTATGCTTTGACTAGATTTTGTAAATGTTTTATCTCATGGTACTATGTTAGGTCAGAAAACCAACATACAAAAAATCCTTAGCAGAATTATAGCATACCCACCAAAAGGAAAACTTTGGTTTTAGTAATTTTTTCCACATTAGAAAGGAATGAAAAATGCTGCTGAAAAATCTCAGTGCCAAAGAGATACTGTAATATACTGTGATGGAATTATATTGAGTTTTCTGGGAATTTAGAAGAATAAGTTTCAGCTTATCATATGAGCAATATCATCCTCAAAACTAATGGCAACAAAACATTTGCATTCCAAACCCAAGGGAAATTCCATTTTGAGAGCCAAAGGAGATGCAGACAGAGCCTCGGGTTCCTCCTCTCTTGGATCTGACTTAATACCACTTTTAGTTCTATCACTGGGGAAGGAAGGAATGATGTAGAGTAGACTATGCCTTTGTAAGGGAGGAAAATATCAATAATATTTCACCTACCCTTCTGAGTTCTTATATGAGACCCCTGTAATAAAACATAAACAGAAGTTTATTAACACATATACCTCATATATGCATGGGAGATACAAAGGGAAGAATAATTAGCTCCCCAAACTAGCTTAGAATTCAGACTGAAATACCATCTGCATACTGAAAGAGGAGGAGGAATGTAGGCCTCTTAGGGGAAACTAAATGATTTTTAAGAAAGATGAATGGGCCCTTTAGATGGGAGGTATGGCTGTGATAAAGTTTATCTGGGTGTGGTGTTGACTTTTAGTCTCTTCTCCTATGATGAGAATCAATCGTTCCTGATTGATGAAACTCCAGGGAGAGGATTTATGACAATCCAGTCCTTTATGGAGGACTTGTCTTTAGGCAGATAAGGGGAGTTCAGAGAGAGCCTCTCCCTGAATTTTCTGTATTTCAAATACCTACAGCTCAACATAGCCAATATACCACAATGGCATATTTTTTAGTGACATGTTCTGAACTCCTGTAGTCATATATTGGGGTGGTATATTCTCCTACCCTTCACTTTCCTATATTGACCTCTCTTCAACTGGCAGAAATCTCAAGATGTTTCCAAGATGGTTCTTTCTAGATCTCTAAACTTGATGTGGGAAGATTCATGCTCTTTGGTATTATGGTGGGAACATTTATCCTTAGGGTGGGGTATCCACTTTCCAGATTCCTTCCAAAGCTCCTAAAATCCAAATATATAGGGTAGAGATAATAAGCAGTGTTTGTGAATGTTGGACAAATCTCTCTACAGGCAACAGAAGATCTTAATCCATAGGCAGACTGGGAAGACCAGGGGACCGTTGTCTTTCTCTGCCTATTGACTTATGTATAGTGAACTAGAATGATGGTCTGGCCCCAGGTGAGCTCTGTTTCAAACCCTGGGAAAGATGTCATAAATATTGGATTATGTCTTTTAAAATTTTAGGGATCTCTCTATTCTAGAAAAGAGACTTACCAAAAATTTCCTAGTGTACCAGTCTTGTCAAAACATCTTCCAGAATAACTCCTTGTTTTCCTTTTACCAAGAGAGAATGCTATCACTCTTATCCACCCAATGGCCGGGCAGGTCCCACTGGTCAGTGAGACTCTGTTGGGATCCCAGCATAACTTTGAAATGCAATGAGAGATGCTCTCCTGTGGAAATACCTATAATCCTAGTACAGATGCTGTCATCTTTTCTTCTTTCCACACTCAACCACTAATGCCTTTGGGGAAACAAGATATCTTAGAGAATAGCTATCAGCTGAACATTAGTCTACTTACCTTGACATTAGATAAGGACTGGGTTACGTAAAACAAGAGAGTTGATTCCATAAGGAAATTCAATGTCCTTACCACTCTTGGACAATAAACATTAGAATTTAAATACAGTGTTCCCACAAAGGACCTTTCACTTGCCTTGAAATTCTACTGTGAAAAATCTTCATGTACAAATAAGTGAATATTTTTAATAAATTTGACTTGCAAAGAGACAAACCTGTGCTTTCCTTCTTTTCTGAACATCTCAGTTTTCTGTGTTAGCCCCTGAGAACCACATTTAAAAAAGGAAATTCATGAGAACTGACTTTCTAAATGTTGCTGTATTCCCCCTTAGAACCAAAATGAAAGTAAAAATTATTATGGTTACTCAACAATCTTAGTGTACTTGGATAATATTTTGAGATATGTATTTTCTGTCCTTTATCATTTCCCTTTGTTCCCTTCCATTTTGGCAGTTAGCTGGTTCTGTTCCACATTGCCTTAGGGTCTACATGTGGTAAGTAGCAAAAGTAACGTAAAGAAGATGACTTAGTAGTTATGTGTGGATTCCAGAGTCAACATGTCCTGGTTCTAAGTCTCACTGGCTATTTAATAGCTGTGTGACCTTGGGTAAAATATTTAACTCTCTGTTCCTCAGATTTTTATCTGCTATATATAAATAATGATGGTATCAGTCTCATAAAGTTTTAATATTGAGATACTATATTTAAAAGGATTTAACCATGCTTTAAAATGGTAATGATAATCATTGACACTTATAGAGCACTTACTTTGTGTTTGATACTGTTCTAAGATACATAGTGACTCATTTAATATATGCAGGCATCCTGTGCTTTAGGTATTATATACTAACACCACCACCACCATCATTATCATTCTTAAACAGAAATGATGGCATACCACAGTTGATTGGCTGCAGTTCTGATGAAGTTGGCTGGGATCAGATGACTCCACTCCAGGCTATAGGGTAGGTTCAGGACTGCTCCAAGCATTTGTTCTTGGAACTGTTGCTATCAGAACTTGTACTTCTCATAGTGAATCATAAGAACACAACAGAAAAAGCCATATTCAATAACATTTAAAATCTCTGCTTGTGTCACATCACTATTAAGACCGATGGCAAAATCTTAAGGAAGTAAACTCTGCTGGCCATCAGACCTCGACAAAGGTGAGAAAGTACAATGTTAATGAGAGGAAGAGGATGAGAATTAAAAGCATTAAACCACTCTACCATATAGAGAAAATAGATATGCAAAGAAGTATTTATAATATGATACAATGAAATCACATTTAAACTGAATGTTAGAATAGAAAGTCAGTGAGTCAGAGGAAAATTGTATGTAGTTTAAAAATTTTCCAGAAAACCCTTTAGGAAGACACCTTTGTTGAAGACTGAGTCATTCATAAAATCCTACTATGAGAGGCTTCTCTTCAGTGTGGGAAGACATCATTGTTTTATTGGTCGATCACCAAATCAAATATAAGCCTATGTACAGGGGTCATGTTGAATGAACCCAGCATGATGCTGAGATCCTACTTTCTGGGATGTAGGTAATTGAGAACAGCTAAGGGAACCAGGCTACGAACTCGTGCTCATTAGGGACATTTGCTTTGAAAGGAAGGGAATATGCCTGGGTACTATAAAACCATCCTCTGTTTAAAATAAATATTTTCCTCAGATTCGTTCAAGATGGCAGAGTAGAAGGATGTATGCTCACTCCTTCTTGTGAGAGCACCAGAATCACAACTAACTTCTAAACAATCACCAACAGGAAGACACTGGAACTCACCAAAAAGATACCCCACATTTAAAGACAAAGGAGAAACCACAATGAGATGGTCAGAGGAGCACAATCACAATAAAATCAAATCCTATAACTGCTGGGTGGGTGACTCAAAAACTGGAGAACACTTATACCACAGAAGTCCACCCACTGGAATGAAGGCTCTGAGCCCCATGTCAAACTTCCCAACCTGGAGGCCTGGCAACGGGAGGAGGAATGCCTAGAGAATCAGACTTTGAAGGTTAGCGGGATTTAATTGCAGGACTTGACAAGATTGGGGTAAAAAGAGACTCCACTCTTGGAAGGCACACAAAAAGTATTGTGCCCATCAGGACACAGGGGAAGGAGCAGTGACCCCATAGGAACTGAATGAGACCTATCTGCTAGTGTTAGAGGATCTCCTCCAGAGGTGGGGGTGGTTGTGGCTCACCATGGAGACAAGGACACTGGCAGCGGAAGTTCTGGGAAGTACTCCTCGAAATGAACCTTCCCAGAGTCTGCCATTAGCTCCAACAAAGACCCAGGTAGGCTCCAGGTCCGGGTAGCCTGAGGCCAAACAACCAACAGGGAGGGAACTCAGTCCCACCCATCAGCAGACAAGCAGATTAAAGTGTTACTGAACTCTGCCTACCAGAGTAACATCCAGCTCACCCCCCACCAGTCCCTCCAATCAGAATGCTTGCACAAGCCTCTTAGACAGCCTCATCCACCAGAGAGCAGACAGCAGAAGCAAGAAAATTACAATCTGAAGCCTATGGAAAGAAAGCCACATTCACATAAAGATAAACAAAATGAAATGCAGAGGACAATGTACCACATGAAGGAACAAGATAAAACCCCAGAAAAACAATTAAATGAAGTGGACATAGGAAACCTTCCAGAAAAAGAATTCAGAATAATGATAGTGAAGATGATCCAGGACCTCAGAAAAAGAATGGAGGCAAAGATCAAGAAGATGCAAGAAATGTTTAACAAAGACCTAGAAGAAGTAAAGAACAAACACCTAAACAGAGACGAACAATAAAATAACTGAAGTGAAAAATACACTAGAAGGAATCAATAGCAGAATAACTGAGGCAGAAGAATGGATAAATAACCTGGAAGACTGAATGTTGGAATTCACTGCCATGGAACAGAATAAAGAAAAAAGAATGAAAAGAAATGAAGACAGACTAAGAGACCTCTGGGACAACATTAAATGCAACAACATTCACATTATAGGGGTCCCAGAAGGAGAAGAGAGAGAGAAAGGACCCAAGAAAATATTTGAAGAGATTATAGTCAAAAACTTCCCTAACATGGGAAAGGAAATAGGCGCCCAAGTCCAGCAAGTGCAGAGTCCCAGGCAGGATAAACCCAAGGAGAAACACGCTGAGACACATAGCAATCAAATTGACAAAAATTAGAGACAAAGAAAAATTCTTGAAAGCAACAAAGGAAAAATGACAAATAATATACAAGGAAACTCCCAAAAGGTTAACAGCTGATTTCTCAGCAGAAACTCTACAAGCCAGAAGGGAGTGGCATGATATACTTAAAGTGATGAAAGGGAAGAAACTACAACCAAGATTACTCTAACCAGCAGGCATCTCATTCAGATTTGATGGAGAAATAAAAAGCTTTACAGACAAGCAAAAGGTAAGAGAATTCAGCACCACCAAACCAGCTCTAAAACAAACGCTAAAGGAGCTTCTCTAAGTGGGAAACACAAGAGAAGAAAAGGACCTACAAAAAAAAAAAAAAAAAAAAAAACCATTAAAATAAAGAAAATGGTAATGGGAAAGTAAATATCAATAATTACCTTAAAGATGGATGGATTAAAGGCTCCAACCAAAAGATACAGGATTGCTGAAAGGATACAAAAATAAGACTCATATATATGCTGTCTACAAGAGACCCACTTCAGACCTAGGGACACATACAGACTGAAAATTAGGGGATGGAAAAAGATATTCCATGCAAATGGAAATCAAAAGAAAGTTGGAGTAGCATTACTTTATCAGATAAAATAGACTTTAAAATAAAGAATGTTACAGGACACAAGGAAGGACACTACATAATGATCAAGGGATCAATCCAAGAAGAGGATATAACAATTATAAATATATATGCACCCAAAATAGGAGCACCTCAATACATAAGGCAACTGCTAACAGCTATAAAAGGGGAAATTGACAATAATAGTGGGAGACTTTAATACCTCACTTATACCAATGGACAGATCTTCCAGAGAGAAAATTAATAAGGAAACACAAGATTTAAATGACACAATAGAACAGATAGATTTAATTGATATTTATAGGACATTCCATCCGAAAACAGCAGATTACACTTTCTTCTCAAGTGCACTTGGAACATTCTCCAGGATAGATCATATCTTGGGTCACAAATCAAGCCTTGGTAAATTTAAGAACACTGAAATCATATCAAGCATCTTTTCCGACCACAACGCTATGAGATTAGAAATCAATTACAGGGAAAAAAGCATAAAAACCAAAAACACATGGAGGCTAAACAATATGTTACTAAATAACCAAGAGATCACTGAAGAAATCAAAGAGGAAATCGAAAAATACCTAGAGACAAATGACAATGAAAACACGATGATCCAAAACCTATGGGTTGCAGCAAAAGCAGATCTAAAAGGGAAGTTTATAGTTATACAAGCCAACCTCAAGAAACAAGAAAAAATTCAAATAAACAATCATCTAACCTTACACCTAAAGGAACTAGAGAAAGAAGAACAAACAAAACCCAAAGTTAGCAGAAGGAAAGAAATCATAAAGATCAGAGCAGAAATAAATGAAATAGAGACAAAACAGTAGCAAAGATCAATAAAGCTAAAAGCTTGTTCTTTGAGAAGATAAACAAAATTGATAAACCATTAGCCAGACTCATCAAGAAAAAGAGGGGTGGGCTTTCCTGGTGTCACAGTGGTTGAGAGTCCGCCTGCCGATGCAGGGGACATGGGTTCGTGCCCTGGTCCAGGAAGATACCACATGCCGTGGAGCGGCTGGGCCCGTGAGCCATGCTGCTGAGCCTGCACGTCCGGAGCCTGTGCTCCACGGTGGGAGAGACCACAGCAGTGAGAGGCCCGCGTACTGCAAAAAAGAAAAAAAAAAGAAAAAGAAAAAGAGGGAGAAGACTCAAATCAATAAAGTTAGAGAAGAAAAAGGAGAAGTTACAACAGACACTGCAGAAATACAAAGCATCCTAAGAGACTACTACAAGCAACTCTATGCTAATAAAATGGACAACCTGGAAGAAATGGACAAATTCTTTGAAAGGTATAACCTTCCAAGACTGAACCAGGAAGAAATAGAAAATATTTTTTCTAATCACAAGTAATATAATTGAAACTGTGATTAAAAATCTCCCAACAATCAAAAGTCCAGGACCAGATGGCTTCACAGGTGAATTCTATCAAATTCATTTAGAGAAGAGCTAACACCCATCCTTCTCAAACTCTTTCAAAAAATTTCAGAGGAAGAAACCCTCCCAAACTCAGTCTATGAGGCCACCATCACCCGGATACCAAAACCAGACAGAGATACTACAAAAAAAGAAAAGTAGGGACCAATATCACTGATAACTATAGACATAAAAATCCTCAACAAAATACTAGCAAACAGATTCCAACAACACATTAAAAGGATCATACACCATGATCAAGTGGGATTTATCCCAGGGATGCAAGGATTCTTCAATATATGCAAATCAATCCATGTGATACACTATATTAACAAACTGAAGAATAAAAACCATATGATCATCTCAATAGATGCAGAAAAAGCTTTTGACAAAATTCAACACCGATTTATGATAAAAACTGTCCAGAAAGTGGGCAGAGAGGGAAACTACCTCAACATAATAAAGGCCATATATGACAAACCCACAGCAAACATCATACTCAATGGTGAAAAACTGAAAGCATTTCCTCTAAGATCAGGAACAAGACAAGGATGTCCCTCTCACCGCTATTATTCAACATAGTTTTGGAAGTCCTAGCCATGGCAATCAGAGAAGAAAAAGAAATAAATGAATACAAATTGGAAAAGAAGAAGTAAAGCTCTCACTGTTTGCAGTGTGAGACATGATACTATACATAGAGAATCCTAAAGATGCCACCAGAAAACTACTTGGGCTAATCAGTGAATTTGGTAAAGTTACAGGATATGAAATTAATGCACAAAGATCCCTTGCATTCCTATACAGTAACAATGAAAGATCAGAAAGAGAAATTAAGGAAATAATCCCATTCACCACTGCAACAAAAAGAATAAAATACTTAGGAATAAACCTACCTAAGGAGTTAAAAGACCTGTACTCAGAAAACTATAAGATACTGATGAAAGATATCAAAGATGACACAAACAGATGCAGAGATATACCATGTTGTTGGATTGGAAGAGTCAATATTGTGAAAATGACTATTCTACCCACAGCAGTCTACAGATTCAATGCAATCCCTATCAAATTACCACTGGCATTTTTTACAGAAGTAGAACAAAAAAATCTTAAAATTTGTATGGAGACAGAAAAGACCCCAAATAGCCAAAGCTATCTTTAGGGAAATAAATGGAGCTGTAGGAATCAGGCTCCCTGACTTCAGACTCTACTACAAAGCTACAGTAATCAGGACAATATGGTACTGGCACAAAAACAAAAATATAGTTCAGGGGAAAAGATAGAAAGCCCAGAGATAATCCCACACACCTATGGTCAACTAATCTGTGACAAAGGAGGCAAGGATATACAATAGAGAAAAGACAATCACTTCAATAATTGATACTGGGAAAACTTGACAGCTACATGTAAAAAATGAGATTAGAACACTCCCTAACACCATACAGAAGAATAAAGTTAAAATGGATTAAAGACCTAAATGTAAGACTGGACACTATAAAACGCTTAGTGGAAAACATAGGAAGAACACTCTTTGACATAAATCACAGCAAGATCTTTTTTGACCCACCTCCTAGAGTAATGGAAATAAAAACAAAAATAAACAAATGGGATCTAATGAAACTTACAAGCTTTTGCACAGCAAAGGAAACTATAAACAAGATGAAAAGACAACCCTTAGAATGGGAGAAAATATTTGCAAATGAATCAATGGACAAAGCATTAATCTCCAAAATATATAAGCATCTCATGGAGCACAATATTAAAAAAACAAACAACCCAATCCAAAAATGAGCAGAAGACCTAAATAGACATCTCTCCAAAGAAGATATACAGATGGCCAAGAGGCACATGAACATCTGCTCAGCATCATTAATCATTAGAGAAATGCAAATCAAAACTACAATGAGGTATCACCTCACACCAGTTAGAATGGGCATCATTAGAAAATCTATAAACAACAGATGCTGGAGAGGGTGTGGAGAAAAGGGAACCCTCTTGCACTGTTGGTGGGAATGTAAATTTATACAGCCACTATGAAGAACAGCATGGAGGTTCCTTAGAAAACTAAAAACAGAATTACCATATGACCCAGAAATCCCACTACTGAGCGTATACCCAGAGAAAACCATAATTCAAAGAGACACACGCACCCCAGTGTTCATTGCAGCACTATTTACAATAGCCAGGTCATGGAAGCAACCTAAATGTCCATCAACAGACGAATGGATAAAGAAGATGTGGTTCATATATACAATCGAATATTACTCAGCCATAAAAAGGAACGAAATTGGGTCATTTATAGAGACGTGGATGGACCTAGAGACTGTCATACAGAGTGAAGTAAGTCAGAAAGAGAAAAACTAGTAACGTATATTAATGCGTATATGTGGAATCTAGAAAAATGGTACAGATGAACTCGTTTGCAAGGCAGAAATAGAGACACAGATGTAGAGAACAAATGTATGGACACCAAGCAGGGAAAGTGGGGGCGGGTGGTGGTGGTGGGATGAATTGGGAGATTGGGATTGACATATATACACTAATATGTATAAAATAGATAACTAATAAGAACCTGCTGTATAAAAAGATTAATAAAATAGAATTCAAAAAAAATGTTTTCCTCACTCTGGGTCTCTCTGTCTGTCTGTCTCTGTGTCTCTGTCTCTTTCTCTGTCTCTTTCTCTCTGACTCTGTTTATCCTCAATTTCCATCCATGGTACGGTTAGTTGAATTTGTATTATTAAGTGAATGTTTAGTCTAGTAACTGAAGACGTATACTAGAAGGAGAAATAACTATCAACTAGACTACAAACCCTTCCTGGAGGAAAGAAAGCCTATGGATGTTTAGTGGATGCCTGCAAAGATAAGGCACTAGGCTGGCCTACAGTATATGAATCACAATTAAGCTGAAACTTAAAAATCGGCAGGGATTTAAATAGACAGAAATATGAAGGAAGGGTATTCCAGGTGGAAAGAACAGTTTGAACAAATGCACAGAGGAAGGAAAATTAAATAACTGAGACTAATCCCAATTCATAATAAGTTAACGAATAAGAGTCAAGAATCAATTACCAGGGGGTTATTTTTACTGAAATATGTAATGTCATTCAGAGCTGATATTTACAATGGTAGAATGCTATTAGCAGAGGAATATGTTTAAACAATCATTAGGGCAAATTCTTTTAAATTCTCAAAATAACAATTTTAACAGTGGCTTAAAAAGTTATTTTCAGAGTAACACCCCCATTTAAAAAATAAACTTTGACTCACTATAAAACCTGACTATGGGTCATCTATTTAAATTAAAGTATGTTTATTGAACACTAGATAACATTCCAACAATAAATTGACACCGTAGAAAAAAATCAAGTTTAAAATAATTAAGGAAGCAAGCCTGGCATTAGGATTATAAACTTTGATTTAATTTATAGAAGATAACAGTTGCCATTTTATAGTTAAACAACTATAAAGGGCTACTTGTACAGCATGTTGAGGCATCTAAATAAAAGCCAATTTCTCCACATGATTTGTATTTTACCTAAAAAGTAGATAAAACTCTGCATTTCCCAGCTTTTCAAGGTGAATAATAATTCCAAAAAGTTCAAAATTTGAATTTCTTCAAGCATGAGGGTGGATACTAGGAGATATATATGGATTAGATATAAATATAGATATAGATGCTGTAAATAAAGTATCACATAAATCTGATAACTGATAATGCAACAAATGGCCTTACTATGTATCTTGTTCTATGATTTGTAGGACCATTTAGTAAATTTAACGTCCCTAAATCTCAAAATTCTGAAAGCAAAGCTCTCTACTATCCATTTTCTTTACATCTTTAATTATTAATCCAACAACAGAAAACAGACTTCTATTAATCAAAATTTACTGAACTCTCAGAATCTACAGGGCAGTTTTACATACTATAGGTGTTTAGGAAGCAAGGGTTTCCTCAATTCATGACATCTTTTATTTTCAAGATGACTCTCTTGAAATCTCAGTTTGTCTGTGATATTGAGGCCAATTTTCACTGAAAATCAACTCATTCCAATATTTGGTTTATGTCACTTTATTACATGACTCCAACTCTTGAGCAACTATAATAGCATAGTATCTATAATAGCATAGGAATAAAAAGCTCAGAAATTGAAATTCAAAATCTTTTATTAAGAAGCTAGCATGTGGCCAGCTGGAATACTAGGAGATGGAATACAATGATGAATAATATGAGATCCAGACTACGTCCTAAAGAGCTGAAAAAAAGTGAGTCACAATAGAGAATAAATAATCATAAGCCAATGTGAGAACTCTAATTAATAGAGATGGTTCAAAATGTTAAGAGCAGACAAACCATGGTGGGGTCACGGAAGATGTCATTAAAGAAGATGATAGATTAGCTTAAATTTAAAGGGAGAGCACAAACTTTCCAGGTTGACAAGTGATGGGGAAAGATGCAGTTTCCTAGGATGCTAATGAATTTCTTTGTAGATTTATTTGCATGTAATTCCCTCTTTTCCTCAGTCCTAAAACACCATATCCTTATTCTTTTTTTTTTTCCCTCACAATGTCTCAGCAGGGGATGATAACTTAAAGTAATACTGTAAAAATCCAACCATGAAGCAAGGGGGAAAGCTCACACTAGATGTGAAACTCATCTCCCTTATTAAGGTTTGGGGAATTGTTACATGGAGTATTTTTCCCCTTAGCAACTGGATCACTGTTTTTGTGAATTTATCGTTAAATTAAACACCATGAAATCATTCAAGACAGCAAATTTATTATTATTTGCATGTGCTTCTCTCTTGTTTTGGAGTCTCCTCTGTATTCTCAGATTGGGGTTAATTACTCATGATTTCTCCCTTTGTATTCATAATTTTTCTCTGGCAGTTTCACACTGTTATTATTGGGACTTCTTTTGTCCTGCTTAATTAAATGCTGAAAGGCTTCCAGTTGATTTTGCAGTCTGCTGAGGTAGCTAGATAATTTGCAGTCTAAATAAAATGTTCAGCCTTGACTCAACTTTCAAGACCCACTCTTGCAGGCAATGTGTATGAGATGATGCCATTGGTGTTATTCATCTGTGTTTAAAAGCAAACAAACAGACAAACATTTCTTTAGGATAAACTTCACTATCCTTCAGACAGAACCTTTCTTCTTGGGTTGTGGCTTTCTGTGCTTTCTTTATAATTCATTCAGTATTGAGAACTAATTGTCATCATCACATTGAGTCACCCATGCTAAAGAAATAAAAACCAGCACTCCCTGGGTGACAGTGATAGCGCCAAAGCAGCAGGCAGCTCCATGTGTGAAGCGATTGAGAATGGCTCTGTGTCACCAAGGAAAATGGCCTCTTTGCAATGCCTATAAGAGTCAGTGCTCTAAGAAGGCAGCTTAACACACAGAAACACATTTCTGTAAGGTCAGCTTGAGAGAATGCATTTCTCAAATAATTTTTTTAAAAAAGCAGTAAAAAATGAGGATGCTGGATAGCATTTGGTGGTCATTTATGTAATAAATAACAGTATATGCTTATGCACACTTGCATTATTGTAGTAAATAACCAAAGCCCTGGGATGAAATGACTTGAAATCTGAAAGCCAATGGCCATTGCATACAGACCTATGAAATATACAAATGGAGGTACTGTGGCTTTTTTACCACTTTGGGATCTTTAATGCACTGCTTAAGATTAATTAAAATAATAAAATGAAGCCCACAATTCCCATTTCTGTTCAGAAGAGGCACCGTGGAAATAAACAGACCTATATTTTTCCACAAGCACTTCCTACAGATTCGGCACACTGCTGGTTTCTCTCCACAAACCGTTTTAATCCATGGGCACTCTCTCTGAGTGCTCCTTTGTGATGGTGAGAGGGGCTCTGTAGTGCAGCAACCGCTGCTGTTTACTAAGCTCATCATCAGCTTGAAATGCATGCAGGAACCAAACAGGAGATTGGTTATCGATATGTGTGACATGGGAGTCAGCAGCCCTTTCAATGGAAAGACACCATCTCTGACTCCGTTTGATCTTCAATATGGTTACATTAGGGCCTTTGAGAAATCTTATAATGTTCCCTTCAGCCTTTATGCAAAGTTAAACCTAATACATGGAATCTCACCTGCTAAATATTCATTGAATCGTTTCTATGATCCCAGGCATAACAGACATTATGAGAGACAAGGAAATACGGAACTTGATTCAAACCTTAAACAGGTTATAATTGAGTTAGAGAGCAGAACTACAACCAGAATAATGACATAAATAAAAAAATACATATCAAATAAGATTTCAATGGTACATTTCATAATAAAAATATAGGTATGTATCAATTAAGTAATAGGAGTCTCTAAAGCTTAAAAATCACCAAGGAAGGATAAAATCTTACTACTTCAAGTGTGATCCACAGCCCAGCACATGAGTATCACCAGAGAGCTCGTTAGAATGCAGAATTTCAGGTCATGCACCAGATCTACTACAGCAAAAAAATAAAACAAGATTTTAACAAGATTAAACAAGATCCAGGTGGCTTGTATTCACAGTAAAGTTTGAGAAACACTGGACCAAACTACAAGGCCCAAGTGGGCAGAAATCCTAGCTATATATTTCATGGCTGATCTCCAGTGACTAGTCTCCCAACATTGATAGGTGATCAATAAATGCTCATTGAAGAAACCAATGTGGTCCATTGCTAAGCACATACAGCACAGGGGAAAATCCAGGGTACATAAGATAAAAAGGATGTACATGTTTTTAAAACGTCTAGAGAATCCCCACTCTGGGCTGCAAAAGTAATATTTAGATTAATTAGAAGAGTCATTATTTGGTTTGAGAATATCATTTGAATTCTTGGGGATTGATACTTGAAATATAATTTAAGGAAAAGATATTTCTATTCATTAATCTCTATTAAATAATTAAAATTATTTATAATATTTTAAATAAAAAGTTATCTTTTGATATGCATGTTCAAAAATAGAAAAATTATAAATGTATGACTTCAGAACATAAATTAAAATGGACTTTAGAAATATTTTGCTTTCATATAATTATCCTTTATTGATAAGATCGTATGAAAATGTTTTTTCTATTAAACTCTCAAAAGAATATTAACAAAAATATGACATCTCTTACCATGCTCATTACTGACTACATGAAAAGTTAGAGCATTATAACGTTAGGAATGTAATCAAAAGGGCTTTAAAAAGCATGTCTGTCTAATTTTTATTATAGGGTTTCTATAACTAGGCATAACTTTGTGATTTTTTTAAACGTTGAAAAATTCCAATATAAAAATCAATAAAAACACAGAGAACATTATGTAAACATTCCTTGGGGTCTCTGAGTGATGTCTGCTAACATAAAGAAGAGGCTGGTCTAAATCAGTGACTCTCAACAATGACAACTCATTTTAACAGCCTGGATAGCTTACCAAAAATACCAGTGGGCAGGCCCCAGCCAGTCCTATTAAGTCAGAATTTCTGGGTGTAAAATTTACTGTCTGTCAGGTGAAGGAGGTCTGTCTATATTGTGTCAGTCCTTTATAGTTTTTTTTATAATTACATTTCTCATTTATACACATTGTACATTATTATCAGTATTCATATTTTGCAGTAACTTTATTGGCATAAACCATATAAGTACTTTGGCTAGGAATAAATAAAAGGCCCATTATGATAGAATTCAAAATCAATCTATAGTTCGTTTTTTGTTGACTCTTCAAGAAAGACAAAAAGGATGTAGGACTTATAGGTCTTCATTAAGTTATAACTCTGAGCCCTGTCTCTGATTTTACTCTTAAATGTAGATATAGAGTTGTTAAAGGTGGATGTTGATGATTCTTTGCAAGCACACCTCTACAACTCACTTCATTTTAGAAATTCATTTTTGTCGTCATTTCCTTTGGGGTAACAGCTTAGTATGGCTGCATAAGTCTTCCATTAAGTCAGGAGTCAAAATTTTAAGGTAATAAAAATTATACACAGTAATAAAAATTTAGTTATAATTTCTAATTATTCAACACTATTTACCAAATATTTATTGAGGGTTTGCCATGTGTCAGGCTCTGTCCTACGTATTGAGATATGACAGTGAAAATGGCAGACATGATCCATGTGCTCAAGGAGCATACTGTCTAGTCCTGAGAGGCAGGCAATACACAGCAGTAAATGAGATAATTTTTCAGGTAGTGGTAAGTGCTATGGAGAAACAAAACCGGACTAACGTGATCGTTATTGATAGGATGGGGTGGATGGTCAGGGAGGGCCTCCCTGACAATGTAATATTTGAGCTAAGACTTAATGACAAGAAAGAGTCATTCACAGGAAGATTACAAAAAAAATATTCCAGGCAGAAAGAATAGCTTATTGCAAACCTGTAATATAGGAATGAGTTAGGCATTGTCAAAGAACAGGACCAAAGCTTATGTAGCTAGAGCAGAATGAGCAAGAATTTGAATAACAATAAATCAATTGAAAAAGATAAGTAGAAACCACATAATGTGCCACTTCAGTCACCATAGTGGGAATTTGAATGTATGATCTTGTATGTTCACTGAAGTGAGAAGCCATGGAATTTAAGCATTTGTGGGGAGATAAGGTAGGAAGAGCAGTGGGAGGATTAGGTGGTGGATAACATGTCTTAGATAATGAGTATCTGGGAATCTCTCTTGATTTTTGCATTGATTTTTATGGAAACAATTCCCTTTATAAGTTTATTTGCTTTAAGTTGCCTTTTCTTGGAGTATATCCTTAAAATATTTTGTGAAACTTCTGCATTATCTTACATTCAATAAAATATACTCAGAGAGTTCAAAGAGCTTGCCAAAGGCCACAAAGCTGGTAAATGGTAAGACTTGGAGTTAAATTCAAGTTCTAAAACTTTAAGTTACATGTTCACTTTTGGTGTTAAAAAGAAATGAGAATAAAATGACAAAAACAAAACAAAACAAAAACCCTTCCTATTTAGTACATATTATAATTTCGATTCTGAAGATAAGTACTTATGAAAATGTCCTACAAGAGTAATGTTCCAGAAAGCTGCGAAGTTCAAAATGTGAAAACTTTCAGTTCAAGGCAGTATGGTGATAACAATTTGTGATAAGCCCTATCCTAAGCCATCATTAAATTACCCATTCAAACCAAAGACAAAGACAAAAACTGTCAACAGCTCAAATTAAAACCAATGAAAGTGACCCATTTTCAGGACTCTAGGAGGAAGTCTGAACATCTCTGTTGATGGACAGAGCTTCTCAAGTCTCCAGGGAGGTGGGACAGGGATGAACAAGGAGCACAACATGGTAGGGGAACTAAGGGTGGATCCAGGTTCCCTGCAGTGATTAAATATTCATTTTTGCAAGTCCTTTCCTTAACTATCTCTAAACCTTCATTAAAATACTAAAGTTATAGTCTAGGCTCCTACATCTCACAGGGGATAAAAGCATTCCCCATGCTTAGGAAGAAGCAGACAAATGGAAAGTGGTTATCTCCCCAAGATTAGAGTTGGGTAATTAGGCTATCACCAGTGGAGGCATTTTGTCCCCAACACAACTGGCAATGAACAGGGATACACTCAGAACCATCTGGAAAATACTGTGTGGGCACTATTTTCCAACACATGAGAGCCTGTGCCACCATAATTTGGACTACATGTGGATGTAGGGAGCAATATAGTAAATTGAAACCTGGAGCCAGACTGCCTGGATTCAAGTCTCACTCTTCTACTTACTAGCTATGTGATCTTGTATGTCACACCTCTATGCTTAGATTGTGTTGTCCTTAAAATAAGAATAGTAATTGTGCATATTTCATAGAATTAACGTGAAGACTATGTGAGTTAAGTATACACGGGGCATGGAAAAGTGTCTAGTACATAACTGCTATGTAAGCATTGATTATGATTATCATTTAGTATTAGTATTGCTGTTGATGTAATTATGTAGCTCTGGGTCCTTAGGCTGAATAAATGTGTGCATTACAGACAGGGGCTAATAGAGCCCTGTATCTTCAGACTAGAGATAGCAATTTGCAACTTTTATCTTTAATCTATTTTCCATATGAAAAACATAAATACACCTGTAGATTATTGATGAAAACATACATACTTTTCAACATAAAACTCTCGATGCTTATTTATGACAAATGGAGCAAAATTAATGGGATGCTATGTGTACCATAAACACCATAAAATTATATATGAGAAAGTCTTCAGCATGACTATTTTTATAATCTTAATACCTGATACCATGAACAAATTAAGCTTTAAAAAAATATTAATTGACATGACAATAATTTAATGGATGCTTTTTGATTTTTTTTTTAATAGACTAAGAGTCACATGCTAGGCAGACACCAAGTTCAAGCATATTTAGCAAATGAGTCAGTGGACATATTTAAGTGCCCAACAAATTGAAACACAAATCCTGGAAACCACCAGTCAGGCCCACCATCCTCCTGGCTAGTATTAACTTAGGCCTTCATTGGTCTCTCCTACTCCTCCAGTTCAGCAGCCCTTCCCACTGGCTCATCCTAAGAATGGAAGCCATTGTAACTAAATGCCTGCTGCAACTGAAATTACCTCTGCAAGAAATTTTAAACCTTTGAAATGAGTACATTTATTAAATGAAATGGTAAAGACAGGATTTGAAGAAGGAAAATAAGACTCTCCTTTTCCCCCCATCAGAATGCCATGTCCTTCCTGAACTTTCACAGACCCTCTTTTCACTGAGTCCCAGAATCAATGGACTGTCCCACCTCAGCTCATACCTCAGTCAACCTGCTGCCGACCTTCACTCCTCCACACAGCCAGTGACCCTCCCAAGGCCAAATCTGCCTGCTAATCCCAAGCAAGGTAGTGAATCTCTGTAGGTGTTTCCTCAGCTAACTCATGTTGCCAGCTGACTTCTGTTTCATAAATGTCTCAGCATTCACTTAGCTTTCTGCATTATCCTCACCTCTGAGCCCCAGAGAATTTCCATATCCTCTTTTAGGCCCTAATGCAGTTTTATTCACTATATGATACACATTATTTATGGCATTATCTGTGGGCATTCCAGGCCATGATCTAGAAACTGAGAAATCAAGGCTAAATACGAGGTGGCCATGCGTTTGTGGACTTCACAGTTTAGCCAGGAAACAACATCTATGCAATTATTAAAAGGTTATCTGTGCAATAAGAGTACCTGGGAGCACAGAGCAGACACTGACTGGAGAGGAGGTGGGGACCACTTCCTAAGAACTGACATTTGAGATGAGTCTAAAAGGACAAGACAAGTTCCATTAGTAGAAAAAGGCTGGGAGTGTAGTGGGTGGGATGGGAAAGACATGTTAGACAAGGAAATAATATTTATAAAATCCAAAAATATTACCTATTCCAGTAGTATTAGTTTTATATTATCTTTTACTGTGGAGATTCTCTACTTGTCTATCAGTATCTCTTTCTCATTTACCCTTGGCACAATTTAAAAATATAACACTTACTTCTAGCTCCTGTTCTTTGAGCTCTCACTCCATCACAATAAAGTATACAATCAGTACATGCCTCTGGAAAATGAATAATTTAATAAAATGAATTCAAATACTTAGTTGGACATCTGAAACATAAAAAGAAAAGAATGTGGAACACATTCCGGATGGATCAAATATTTAAATATAAGAAAGAAAACTGTACAATTATAAATGTGGAAAAAATGAGGTAATATTTTTTATAATCTTGGAGTGGGAATAGCCTAAATGTGACATCAATACCAGAAACTATAAAGACGTTTAACCAATTTGATGAAATAAAAATTAGATACATAAATTTGGCAAAAGGCAACAAGAGCAAATATAAAAATGACACTGTAGTTTTGCACCTTGACATCCACTTCCCATCATTTTTTAATCTGCTCTCCATCTCTGTGGCTGAATAGTGGACCTCCAGAGCCTCTGGGAATCCCAGAAATTGACTAAATTAGTGGCTCCTGGGAGCTCTCTGGTTTCCCTGGGCTCAGCCATGACGAGCCCCAGCAGGCTCTGTGGTCACTTGAATCTTGCTGTGCCACTCAGTCAATGTTCACTGTTCTCAGTTTCCAGAAACCTCTCCCTCCTCTCTTCCTTTCACCTTAGAAATAGTCAGCTCTGGGTTACTGCATAATCCCTTGCGGCTCCTCCCTCCCATATCGTTGTAAAACAAGGTCCTGTGAGTTTTGTAATTGAATTTTTTTTCCAAATTATTCTAATTTGATTGTACTGTGTGTTTTTTGTTGATACCCTGAGAGATACATTGGGAAGTTGAAATGTATATAACAGACAAAGATTAATGTTTACAATATACATCATAAGGAAATAATAATCGCAACATTAATAGCAATGCTATTTATTGTTTACTCTATTCCAGTCACTTTGCAAAACTTGTTCCAAGAATTAGTCCATTAATTCTCATAAGTATACTTAGAAAATTTTAATTTTACTGATAAGTGAACTACAGTTTAGAGACACGAAGTAGTTTGCTCAGTCACATGGCCAGTAATCAGAGTCAATTTCAGAATCCCATCTGATTACAGAACCCACACTCTTAACTATAATGGTATACTCAGAAGAGAAAAAAAAGATTAAGTGATTGTAATAACAGCAAAAATAGTTAACATTTATAGAGTATTTACAGGCTATCAAAAATATTTTTAAGCATTTTATTTCTATTAATTCATCTAATTCTCAGAAAAACTTAATGAGGAGGAAGGACGAAGCAATGTGCTCAAGATCATACAGCTAGTTAAGTAGTTTTCAAGCCTAGATACACTGATTTGAGAATCTATGAACTTCATCTCCATACTTTACTGATTCTTAGTAGTGAACAGAAAATTTACTAGAAAAGAAATACAAACAAATATTTGCAATATATCAAATAATCAAAAATTGAAAATAACATTGAGATATTTCTTTTAATCTATAAGATTGGCCAAAATTATCAAGATTTTTTAAAAGCTAGTATGGGTTTTTTAAATCTTTCTCCGTATGGGTGAGACTGAGAAAAAAATGGACACTGTCATATGCTACTAGTGGGAGTATAAAATGGAATAATATTTTTTGAGAACCTAAATATTTATCATTAGATAATCCATTAAACGAATTATGGGACCATGCAGCACTGCCAAAATTGAACTCTATAGATATACCCATTGACAGGAAGATGACTTGAAATCACATTTTTCAGTTTTAAGGAAAGCTTATAAAACAGTATGCCAAATATGATCCTAATGCTACCCCTTATGGTGCCTGTGTGAACTTAAAGAAGCCCTCCCCCACCTCCCCACTCCTCAGGGGAGCAGACGGTAGGCTAAGGTGTTCTTTTTCATTGATTCTTTGATCGAGACGCCTGCGTGGACTACACATCTTGCCAGTGTACACGTCAACTCCCTGTAAACGGTGTTATACTTTAACTTAAATACGTTTTATCGAAATAGAAAAATGCTTCTTATTTCTTTTTATTTTTTTGCGGTACGCGGGCCTCTCACTGTTGTGGCCTCTCCCGTTGCGGAGCACAGGCTCTTGACGCGCAGGCTCAGCGGCCATGGCTCACGGGACAACTTCCAGCGATGGTTTTAATTCCATTCGTTTTTTGCCACTCTGGGGACTTTGCTCCCTCTCTCCTACCCCCTCAAGGTTTTTCTCTCTAGTATTTCCCCTTCAGTTCTCTCTCAGCACATCATACACCATTTCCCCACCTAGAGTACCTCCCTCACTGACACTCCATTTCTTCTTTCTCAGCCAAGTGTCTTGAAAAGTATCATACTCAACTTTCCCCATATTTTCTCCCATTTGCTTCTCCAGCCCCTGCACTCTACCTTCAGCTGTCTCCACTTCTCTGAAACTACTGTGACCAAAGTCATGAGAGACCAGATCACCAATTTTGCTAAATCCAATGGACACTCCCTGCAGTCCCTATCTTACTGGATCTCTGCTGGTTTTGATAGAGGTTTGCACTGATTTCTTCTTAAAATTTTTCTATTTTGGTGGTTCCCGTGACATATATTATCTAATAATATTTCACCCAACCAAAAACTATGTTAGCCTGTTTCATGTCTTTGCCACTATCTCTCAGTCTCTTTACCATGCTGTCCAGTTCCACCTTTAGCCTTCACTTTAGTTTCATTTATCAAGCTGTCTATTGTAGGACTTAGCAATACAGCAGTGAGCAACCGAAAGTCTCTATTCCCACGTAGCTTGCATCCTAGTTCGTGTCTGTGTGTGGTAAGTGAGGTCAGAGATGGAGAGACAATCTATAACAAAATAAACAATGGAAAACAGCAGATTATGATATGTGCTATGCAAAGGATTCAGTTAACCTGATACGATAGAAGATGATTGGGAGTCTAATGAGGTTTCGCTGAGGAGGCAGCATTTGAACTGAGATTGAATGGCAAGATGAGGGCAGCCATGTGAAGTTGCCTGGAAGAGCAGTTCAAGCAAAAAGAATGACCAGTTCAAAGCTGTGGATG
Source organism: Pseudorca crassidens (assembly GCF_039906515.1). Lineage (NCBI taxonomy): Eukaryota > Metazoa > Chordata > Mammalia > Artiodactyla > Delphinidae > Pseudorca > Pseudorca crassidens. Next base: position 93,264,561 of record NC_090297.1, read on the forward strand.
AACTGAGCATGTCTGAGGACAGAGATTCTGTTGGGCTGCAAGTTTTGTGGATAATGAGGCACACTGTAGTCAGAGAGTGTGCAGGATCAGTAGAGGCTTTAAAGCCAGAGTGAGGAGGATTTAATGGAAAACAGTGGAGTGATATGATGGAATTTATATCTTTAAAAATTTACGTTGTTTGAGGAAAGTAAATTGCAACCAGGGAGGGGTGGCAACAGGAAGACCAGTTAGGTGGCTTTTGTAGCGGACTGTTTAAGATATAACAATGATTTCCTAGACTAGCATGGTACCAGCAGAGGTGGCAGCAGTGGCCATTTGGGGGTACATCTGGAGGTAGTGGCAGAAGTTACTGGTAAATTAAGAATAAAGAGAAAGGGATAAATCAAGGCATTGGGTTGATCAGTGTGTGACTGATGATATGATTCATTAAGGTGAGAGATGGGAGAGTAGTTATGATGGTAGAGAAACAGGTATCAAGGGTTCTGACTTGACAATGTGTGTGATTATTATTGATATTCCTGTGGAGGTGCCAGGAACTTGGAAAAGTCCAGTCTGGAAGTTGGGTGAAAACACAATGCAGGTAATATAAATTTAAAAGTTGCTGCTGATGATTTTTATTTAGAGCCGGGGACAAGATAGGTCTACCAGGGAGACTGTGTTGATTTAAAGGGAGGGGAGAATGGAGCACAGGTTCACTCCAAGGTTTAGTCATCACAAGAGAATGAGCTAGATAGGGAGGGTGGGAGGGAGGGAGACTCAAGAGGGAAGACATATGAGAACATATGTGTACGTATAATTGATTCACTTTGTTATAAAGCAGAAACTAACACACCATTGTAAAGCAATTATACTCCAATAAAGATGTTAAAAAATTAATTAATTAATTAAATTAAAAAAAAGAGAATGAGCTAGGAACAGAGATTAAGAAGAGAAATAACCAGAGCAATATAGTATTACAAAAGTTAATGGAAAAATGTATTTTAAGGAGAGAATGAATAACTGGTTGAATGTTGCTTTGGGTCAAATAAGATAAGTGAAGAAAACATTCAATTTTGACACAATGAAAGTCATTTGTGACCTACCCAGGGACAGTCTCAGTGAGATGGTGAGGGCAGGGACCCTATTAGAGAATCTGAGAGGACAAGGTGAGAAGCAGTGGAGTCAGTAGCTCTATATAGCACCTTCAGGTAATTTTGCAATCAGAGGTAGCAAAGAAATGAAGTGATAACTAGAAGAAATGAAGTCAGGAGAGGATTTGTGCTTTTTGTCTGTTGTATTTGTTTGATTTAATTTTTAAGACAGATGAAACTGCCTCCTATTTGTTCCAGGTTTCTGTTAAGGCACTACTATCAACTGCATCACTCAAGACTGGAACGTGGAAACTTTTCTCACTCCTTTGTCTCCCTCACTCATATTCCATCAAGTTTATAAACAGATTTCCTTTCTGTTTCTTGAATCTAGCTCCTCCTGTCCATCTCTATTACTATTATTTTAGTTTGTATACTTACGTAGATAGACCTCCCTTGTCCAATTTTACTATCTTTTAAATCATTTCTTTAAGTTGCAACCAGAGTTGACTGGATAAAATTTAACTACTTCAATATCTTGCATAAAATGGCTATTTCCAATTGTCTGCAGAATTAAGTTCAAGCATTGTAATTTGGGAAGAAAAGCTCAATCGACTTTCTCTTTCATCTCATCTCACTTCTTGCTTTAATATTTATCAAAATTCTGTGGAATATTAAATTACTGGACTAATTTTTTTGTTGAATACCCATATTGTTTTGGACTAAGATATTTGTATGGCTGACTTGCTCATTCCTTAATGGATAGTTCTTATTTATTCTTTAAGGTTTAGATTAATATTCTACTTCTTAAAAAAAGTGTTCTCAGAAATTTAAGATTAGATTAAGCATACAGTGTTGTGGAAGCCCATAGAAGTTTGAATATGAGTGCTTCTGTGTGTCTGTACCCATGTCTGCGTGTGTGTATGTTATTGAACCCAAATTATTTGCTTAAGCATGTCTCCATCACTAGTGTGGGTTCTTTAGGACAGAGGCCATTTATTATTCATTTTTGTTGTCCCAAGCCATAGCTGTTTCCTCAGAAGCGCTGAGCAAGTGATTGTTAATCCAAACACCAGTTCACTATGCAGATCTAATGCTCAGTGATACGTATGCCACACAAATATCCTTTCCCAGATGGGATGTTCATGCTTACCAGATGAAGGGCAAGTTTCTATAGCAAACAACTATAGACTTTGGATGCAGTAGAAATTGCCTTCAAATTCCAGGACTGCTATTCATTTGCTGTCCTATAAATCATCTAGACTCTCTGAGCCAGACTTTTGTCAATTGTAAAAAGAGGTTACTAACACCTATTTTCCTGGTGTTACTAATACTTAAAATATTTTGAGAAATAAAAGGTATAATATTTATAAAACTACATAATAGGATAATGCCTGGCAAATAATTAGTGGTCCATAAATGATCATTTCCCTCCCATCTATGAACTACAGATTCATTCATTCTCCAAATATTTATTAAGCACCAACTATGATGCAGAAACCCTCTGAGGAATTACAATCCAACAATAAACAAGACAAATATGATTCTTACATTAGTAGAATTCAAATATCCTAATGAGGAAAACCAAGGCTTAGTAAACAATTATACATTTTGTTATTTAATTAGTTTTAACTTAAATTAATTATTATTTAAGTTATTTAATTTGAATTTAATTAATTAAATTTAAATTGTTATTTAAATTTAATGATTAAATTATTTAATTATTAAATTTAAACTTAATTATTACTTAATTGTGAAAAGTACAACCAAGAGGATAGTGTATATGAAAGTATTTGAACTTACCACCCATAACTTTTTCCACTACTTCCCTCATCTGTTAATAGAGTTCATTTAGACACTTGCTCAACAACATTATTTTTGATTCAGAGACAATCTGTGAGTGATCAAATATATACCAAGTGTTAAATAAAGCAAAGAACTGGGTTACTCATTATAAGGGATACTAGGAAACACACTATAGTCTTTGGTGTCAAGGGACTCAGGAGTGGAAATTAGTACTAAAAATGAGTAAATAAGTGCTACAGGAATTTAAAAGCAAAGATTCCCAGATGTGAAATCAATTTGAAAATGGCATCTGGTTTGGATTTTTCAGAATTGCTGGAAGTTTGAAAGCAGATCTTCATTCTGTTACCAATAAATTATGCATTTTAATCTCTCAGAACCTTCCCTCTACCCAATAGTCACTACAGTAATTTAAGCTCTTATTACTTGTCACCTAGATTATGAAAAGGTCTTCTAAATGGCTTTCTACTCCAATCCCTTTCCTCTTTGTTTCTAGGGTGATCTTTGCAAAACACAAATCTGATCCTGTCACATCCCTACATTCAATCTGTCAGTGGCTTTTTTGGTTTTCAAATACAGCCCACATTCTCAACATGGCATTTGAGCTCTGGGAGATCTGAGTGTCCTGGTCCAGTGTTGTAGTGAGTGCCCTGCATGCTGAAGTCTAGCTACAGCAAAGAGTGTACAATTCCCAGTCAGCTCATACTCTTCAGAGCCCTCTACTTTCCTCCATTCTCCTTTGTTTCATTTTCCTAACTCCTTCTATGCTTCTACGTTCAGATCACATGCCATCTTTACAGGAGCATCTTCTGAATCTCTTCTAATTTCTGATAGGAGTGTTCAACTGCTCCCATGAAACTCACTATCTCTATCTTAGCAGCTACCACCTGTACTCGCTCATCTATTTGTCACTCTCCCCCATTAGACTGTGACCTTATAGGGCAAGGACTGTGTTTCTTGTTTTTGTTTCTCCAACACATAACAGACTTCTTGGAATAAAAGAAAACTCCACATTTTTTGTATGAATAAGTACATGAATTCTTGAGGTACTAGAGGTATTTCATGTCATAGTGTTAAACTGATTAAAATGGTTAAAAACAAGGTGCAACATGTTAGAGGATAGAAAGGGGTCTAATTTGGCAAGAACAGAAATTTTTCAGATGAGAACAATAGATAACAAATGTAGAAGGAATGTGGAGCAGGACTGTTAGATACAACTTTCTGTGATGAGTATTTTCAGTTTGGCATTAATACAGTAGTCACTAGCTACCTGATCTATTGAGCCATTGAAATGTGGCTAGTGCACTGGGTGAATAAAATTTTTAATGTTACTCAATTTTAATTAATTTAATTTTAAATTTAATAGCCTCCTGTGTGGTCTACTCTATTGGATAGCACAAAAGAGACAAGTTTGCAGAAGGCTCTGGGTATCAGGGTAATGAAACAATACCTTCTGGAGGTAATACAAAAAATGTGAAGGGCTCTAAGCAGAAAGTTGAAATAATCCAGAATATCTTAACAAGCTATCAAAGCTAAATACTAATAAGCAATGATATAAAACTATGAAAATCATATATTGTTATAATTGGTATTCTGGCTTATTCTTCTAGAAATTTTATTTTTTCTCTCACTTTAACTGTGTAATGAGGTGAAGATAATGGACAATGTTTTTTTTACCTAACTTACTAATGTAAAATGATAATGTAATTTTTTGGAAATATTGCTGATAGAATTTTTTTTTGAATTTTATTTTATTTGTTTTTTTATACAGCAGGTTCTTATTAGTTATCTATTGTTGATAGAATTGGAGTAAAAAGCTTGACTGTCAATTATTTCCTTATAATCTAATTAGTTGGACAGTAAAACACAATTTACAAAATTACAATTTGTAATTTTGAAAGTATTTGACTTTTCATTGCATATATTTCATGTAATAGACAAATAGGAGGCTCATCTGTTTGATCTGCATCCAGAAAAATGTTGATATTGTGCAGCTATCTGACAATGGCTTAGGCAAAAGGCGACCACAAAACTTACCTTCTTGGGGACAGTACCAGGTACATCTGATGTGAATGAGTTGACACTTGTTAATAGATTTTTAACATCTAGTTTCAGTCTCAAAAGTGTCTATATTTGGATGATAAATTATATGGTCACTATTTACACATCCCTGTCACAAACTGCAATATACTTTTCTTTTAGGAAATGTGTACATAGTATAAATGTCCAATACACTTCTTTTTTTTTTTTTTTTTTTTTTTTGTCTGCCAGCAAAAGCATGAGAGCAGAGAGCTTGAGATTTTCAATAAGGTAAGAGTTGAGACTGTGGTGAAGATATTCCTAACATATCTGAAAAGTTTATGAACATCAAATGGTAAGGTCAGCTTCTTAAACTTGATGACACAATTGTACTTCCTCATATGGTTTATCAGGATTTATTAAAGTGATTGTATAAAGCACTCAACACAGTATTCTGCAGAACATGATTGGTGAATATCAGCTGCTATAATTCTTATTGTTATTTGTGTTCTTATTATTAATGTTGATTTCCTGTTCTACTACCCCTCTGGATAAGTTCACACATCCTGGAGTGAGACTTGGCCAGAAAGAACACACCCAGCATTCGATAGCTCAGATGACTCCAGTCCTAACAGGAGGCACAGGGCACCAGGAGATTGATTTTCTGCCTTCTCTTCAGGCATGGATTCTAACATGTGCCGGAACAGGGCAGGTGTAAAATTACACTAACCTGACCAGACTTAGGAAAGGATGTAATATGTCTGAAGTGTCCCATGAATTCACAAGCAGGAATCCCTGCGTTTATTTATTTATACAGTACTTCCCAAAGTGCTGCCTATTTCCATGCCCAAAGCAAGCTTGCTTTAGCACATTTAAAATTACTTTACTGAGGCATTAGAGTATAGTGTGAGACTAGGGGTCCCACATCTGCTTATTTAGACAGTATTCCTGCCTGAGAAGTTGTGATCATTAAAGACGTTTAGAAAATACTGTTTCCTACTAAGTGTTTTTTTTTTTTAAATAGTAACTATTATCATTTTCTAATTGATTTAGAGATTGTGCTAGATGAACAGTGTTGGGAAAATATGAAAAAAGACATATGAGAAAAAGAAAAGAAAGGAAAATACAATAATTCAAAACTGTGGCCGTATTGGATTTAAAAGAATGAATTTGGGGGAAAGGACTCAAAATTTTTCTAAAAATCTGCGAAGTTTACCAGGAAGCTAAAAGCATTTAGGCAAAGAGTCTTAAGTGATTTTTAAAAATTTGCATCATAAATGTATAATCCTAGGAAGGAAACAACTTCAAACATACCAAAGATGTTTGGAAAGAATTTAAAGCAATGAAAGAAAGACAGAGCTGTACGGATATACTCTGTGGGAGTGCATATATTAATGTGAACCTGCTTGGCCATCAACAGAAGACCAGGGGCTAGTGAGTGAAGAGGAAAGAGTAGAGGGCTTTGTTATGACAATTGGGCCTCAGAAGAAAATCTTAAGCTTTCAAAAAGAGAATGCCAGGATCTAAATGATGGTTTAGGAATCTGTTTTTTATGGCTATATGTAGGATGATTGTGCATGATGAGAAATTTGGAAAGGAAATAATTAAATTAAATCCAGATGAAAAAAGTGGCAGGTAGGGCACAACGGGGTCAGGGTGAAATATTAGTGATTTAGCTTTCTTGTTTGTTGTTTAAAAAGGAGAAAGCCTTCATGCAATATTCAGATAATACTGATATAGGACATGTTAATAACCTCAATGGGGGTAGAAAAACAAAGCAGTGATTCCTATATAATAAGCATGTAAACCAACATATTGATTAGAGTCTATGGAAATTCATCTACAAAACACTACTTTAACTCAATTGACATAACTAAGCATAGTAAATGAAATGATGAGCTGACAAGATAAATTGTTCTTGTTTTCTTTTCGTGCCTGCAGGCTGTATGATACTCAGTCTGCTGATTTTTACATTGAATCACACAATACTTTCCCTTAAACTTGGGAAGATGTTTAGACTTTTGCTCAGTGTAGGATGGTGATTTTCATTAGTCTGAAAGGAAATATGTTCTAAATTTCACATCGGTCTTGTATCTAATGACCCAGGCTCATCCACTAAGGGCCAAGACAACAGGACTTGTGGGAAAGGGTTGCTGGATATTTTTGTCAAGAACCAGCCAAGAGATTAGGACATTGAGGGAGAAAGATGGAAAGATGCAAAGACAAGAAAAATGGGGAATTTCCCAGGAGAGCAGAACCAAGATGTTGCCAAAATAAAGACAATCTGAACTTAGACAGGAAGAAACTTTATTCAGAAGAAAGACTATTGCATTAGGGACAAAATTCCCATCTCAGAAATCTGCATCTCAAAATCAACAGGTAAAGGTTTTTATTTATAAGGCAAGGAGGGGTAAGCAAAGATAAACATATCTTTTAAAAGGAAGTTGGACAAGCAAGAAGAAATAAACTGGGCATGACAGGAAAAGTGCCTTGCTGATTTCCAGGAGACCCTGACAAGGAACAGGTTCCACTTTCAGTGCTCACTCAGGCTTGTAGGCCAAGATGAGTTTAGGGACCCAGAGGAAGGAGAGAAGTTTGACTCAAGTTTGGTCAAGAGAAAGCAAAGGTAAGAACTAGGCAGCTGTGAACACTTGGTCCAATACATAGGAGGAATAGCTAAGATACCTACCTGGGTGGGAAGCTCTATGCCAGATTCAAGGGGAAGATAGGATCAAGGGAAACTAGTGTAGAAACTGGGACTAAATTTGAGAGCTAGAATTGCAAGGTGATGAAGCCACCAGGGCCTAAAAGCCTCAACCAGTCCCTCATTCATAATGTGCAAATATCCTGCATAGTTGGCAAGAGTTATCCAGCCAATGAAGGAAGAGCTAGGAGCAATAGAAGAAGCCTCTTATTGGAGCATAATGAAAAAATAGAACAGGCTTCTCAGATAATGAAAAATATATATTCATTTTATATATATATATATATATATAGCTCCATTATTTGATATGAAATTTTTCTCAGCTATCTCATTGTAGTGAGTAGTTTCAAAAAACTGGGATGTCTGGAATATCACCTGACAATAGTTAAAAAAAATAAATTAGGATTGGCCTGAATGATTCAAGAAACACAACTGCCAATCTATGTTCACCAAGATGGATATATACTCACAACAATAATAGTAATGATGGCTAGTCTTTATCGAGTGTTTGCTATGTGCCTATCACAGAGTTGAGGTCTTTCATTCATTATAACATGTAATCCTCTGTAATAACCTGATAGATAGGTATTATTATTATTACTATTTTGCAGATAATGATAACCTTTACTACAATTCCATGAGGTAAGTAAATGAAGCTCTGAACCCTTAATTATTTACTGAAGGTCACATGACTCCTAAGGGCAGCACTAGAAATTGAAACCAGATGTTTCACTGAATGTATTCTCAACTGATGATCTGCCATATTCAGACCACTGAAATCTCTTCACATACACATACATTTGGACTGGACATGTATATTTAATATACTCAGATCATTCCCACTGGGATCTCTGCAGTTTGACCTCCTTTGGTTTAAATCACCTTATTTCATAATCCCTCAGCTCTGATATAAGCTTTGTACTATGTACTCCCACTTGCTTATAGGTTTACAAGCTCCTGAGGTTTCCAGCCTGTGAGTTTTGTCTGCTCAGCTGGATATCAGGCATCTTGAGAATAATCACAGTAGTGTCCTTGACATTTCCCAAAGATTCAAAGACCTTAGTTGATGATATTTACATTATGAAATTACACAAAAGATTTTTATAAAAGTCAACAACGTGTCTAATAGAAACAATGTCTAATGCACAGGATGATTAACTGTACTTGCAAATATAATGACTATTATGCTTCAGTTCTACTAAATTACTTAAGGATTTTGGGATTGGGGATAGAAAGAGCAAAAAGAACTATCTCCTGAGAGCAAACTATGTGCCAGCCATTTCATATACATTATTTCATTTAATCTTGTCAAGTACCATTTAATGTAAGCATTACTGCCCCTCTTAAAAATGAGGAAACTGAAGATGGTGGAAGAGTAAGAAGTGGAGATCACCTTCCTCCCCACAGATACACCAGAAATACATCTACTCATGGAACAACTCCCACGGAGCACCTACTGAACGCTGGCAGAAGACCTCAGACCTCCTAAAAGGCAAGGAAACCCCCATGTACCTGGTTAGGGCAAAAGAAAAAAATAAACAGAGACAAAAGGATAGGGACGGGTCCTGCACCAGCGGGAGGGAGCTGTGAAGGAGGAAAAGTGTCCACACACTAGGAAGCCCCTTCGCGGGCGGAGACTGCGGGTGGCGGAGGCGGGGAGCTTCGGAGCCGCGGAGGAGAGCACAGCAACAGGGGTGCGGAGGGCAAAGCGGAGAGATTCCAGCGCAGAGGATCGGTGCCGACTGGCACTCACCAGCCGAGAGGCTTGTCTGCTCGCCCACCGGGGCGGGCGGGGCTGGGAGCTGAGGCTCCGGCTTTGGTAGGAGCGCCGGGAGAGGACTGGGGTTGGCGAGGTGAATACAGCCTGCAGGGCGTTAGTGCACCGCGGCTAGCCGGGAGGGAGTCCGGGGAAAAGTCTGGACCTGCCGAAGAGGCAAGAGACTTTTTCTTCCCTCTTTGTTTCCTGGTGCGCGAGGAGAGGGGATTAAGAACGCTGCTTAAGGGAGCTCCAGAGACCGGCACGAGCCGCGGCTAAAAGTGCGGACCCCAGAGACAGACATGAGACGCTAAGGCCGCTGCTGCCGCCACCAAGAAGCCTGTGTGCGAACACAGGTCACTATCCACACCCCACTTCCGGAGAGCCTGTGCAGCAGTGTGATTTCCGGGGAAATCAACAGTAACACAATCATAGTAGGGGACTTTAACACCCCACTTTCACCAATGGACAGATCATCCAAAATGAAAATAAATAAGGAAACACAAGCTTTAAATGATACATTAAACAAGATGGACTTAATTGATATTTATAGGACATTCCACCCAAAAACAACAGAATACACATTTTTCTCAAGTGCTCATGGAACATTCTCCAGGATAGATCATATCTTGGGTCACAAATCAAGCCTTGGTAAATTTAAGAAAATTGAAATTGTATCAAGTATCTTTTCCGACCACAACGCTATGAGACTAGATATCAATTACAGGAAAAGATCTGTAAAAAATACAAACACATGGAGGCTAAGCAATACACTACTTAATAACGAAGTGATCACTGAAGAAATCAAAGAGGAAATTAAAAAATACCTAGAAACAAATGACAATGGAGACAGGATGACTCAAAATCTATGGGATGCAGCAAAAGCAGTTCTAAGAAGGAAGTTTATAGCAATACAATCCTACCTTAAGAAACAGGAAACATCTCGAATAAACAACCTAACCTTGCACCTAAAGCATAGAGAAAGAAGAACAAGAAAACCCCAAAGTTAGCAGAAGGAAAGAAACCATAAAAATCAGATCAGAAATAAATGAAAAAGAAATGAAGGAAACGATAGCAAAGATCAATAAAACTAAAAGCTGGTTCTTTGAGAAGATAAACAAAATTGATAAACCATTAGCCAGACTCATCAAGAATAAAAGGGAGAAGACTCAAATTAACAGAATTAGAAATGAAAAAGGAGAAGTAACAACTGACACTGCAGAAATACAAAAGATCAAGAGAGATTACTACAAGCAACTCTATGCCAATAAAATGGACAACCTGGAAGAAATGGACAAATTCTTAGAAAGGCACAACCTGCCAAGACTGAATCAGGAAGAAATAGAAAATGTGAACAGACCAATCACAAGCACTGAAATTGAAACTGTGATTAAAAATCTTCCAACAAGCAAAAGCCCAGGACCAGATGGCTTCACAGGCGAATTCTATCAAACATTTAGAGAAGAGCTATCACCTATCCTTCTCAAACTCTTCCAAAATATAGCAGAGAGAGGAACACTCCCAAACTCATTCTACGAGGCCACCATCACCCTGATACCAAAACCAGACAAGGATGTCACAAAGAAAGAAAACTACAGGCCAATATCACTGATGAACGTAGATGCAAAAATCCTCAACAAAATACTAGCAAACAGAATCCAACAGCACATTAAACAGATCATACACCATGATCAAATGGGGTTTATTCCAGGAATGCAAGGATTCTTCAATATACGCAAATCAATCAACGTGATACACCATATTAATAAGTTGAAGGAGAAAAACCATATGATCATCTCAATAGATGCAGAGAAATCTTTCGACAAAATTCAACACCCATTTATGATAAAAACCCTGCAGAAAGTAGGCATAGAGGGAACTTTCCTCAACATAATAAAGGCCATATATGACAAACCCACAGCCAACATCGTCCTCAATGGTGAAAAACTGAAAGCATTTCCACTAAGATCAGGAACAAGACAAGGTTGCCCACTCTCACCACTCTTATTCAACATAGTTTTGGAAGTTTTAGCCACAACAATCAGAGAAGAAAAGGAAATAAAAGGAATCCATATCGGAAAAGAAAAAGTAAAGCTGTCACTCTTTGCAGATGACATGATCCTATACATAGAGAATCCTAAAGATGCCACCAGAAAACTACTAGAGCTAATCAATGAATGTGGTAAAGTAGCAGGATACAAAATTAATGCACAGAAATCTCTGGCATTCCTATACACTAATGATGAAAAATCTGAAAGTGAAATCAAGAAAACACTCCATTTACCATTGCAACAAAAAGAATAAAATATCTAGGAATAAACGTCCCTAAGGAGACAAAACACCTGTATGCAGAAAATTATAAGACACTGATGAAAGAAATTAAAGATGATACAAATAGATGGAGAGATATACCATGTTCTTGTATTGGAAGAATCAACATTGTGAAAATGACTCTACTACCCAAAGCAATCTACAGATTCAATGCAATCCCTATCAAACTACCACTGGCATTTTTCACAGAACTAGAACAAAAAATCTCACTATTTTTATGGAAACACAAAAGCCCCCAAATAGCCAAAGCAATCTTGAGAACGGAAAACGGAGCTGGAGGAATCAGGCTTCCTGACTTCAGACTATACTACAAAGCTACAGTAATCAAGACAGCATGGTACTGGCACAAAAACAGAAATATAGATCAATGGAACAGGATAGAAAGCCCAGAGATAAACCCACGCACATATGGTCACCTTATCTTTGATAAAGGAGGCAGGAATGTACAGTGGAGAAAGGACAGCCACTTCAATAAGTGGTTCTGGGAAAACTGGACAGGTCCATGTAAAAGTATGAGATTAGATCACTCTCTAACACCATACACAAAAATAAGCTCAAAATGGATTAAAGACCTAAATGTAAGGCCAGAAACTATGAAACTCTTAGAGGAAAACATAGGCAGGACACTCTATGACATAAATCACAGCAAGGTCCTTTTTGACCCACCTCCTAGAGAAATAGAAATAAAAACAAAAATAAACAAATGGGACCTAATGAAACTTAAAACCTTTTGTGCAGCAAAGGAAACCATAAACAAGACCAAAAGACAACCCTCAGAATGGGAGAAAATATTTGCAAATGAAGCAACTGACAAAAGATTAATCTCCAAAATTTACAAGCAGCTCATGCAGCTTAATAACAAAAAAACCAAACAACCCAATCCAAAAATGGGCAGAAGACCTAAATAGACATTTCTCCAAAGAAGATATACAGACTGCCAACAAACACATGAAAGAATGCTCAACATCACTAATCATTAGAGAAATGCAAATCAAAACTACAATGAGATATCATCTTACACCAGTCAGAATGGCCATCATCAAAAAATCTAGAAACAATAAATGCTGGAGAGGGTGTGGAGAAAAGGGAACCCTCTTACACTGTTGGTGGGAACGTAAATTGATACAGCCACTGTGGAGAACAGTATGGAGGTTCCTTAAAAAACTACAAATAGAACTACCATATGACCCAGCAATCCCACTACTGGGCATATACCCTGAGAAAACCATAATTCAAAAAGAGTCATGTACCAAAATGTTCATTGCAGCTCTATTTACAATAGCCCAGAGATGGAAACAACCTAAGTGTCCATCATTGGATGAATGGATAAAGAAGATGTGGCACTTATATACAATGGGATATTACTCAGCCATAAAAAGAAACGAAATTGAGCTATTTGTAATGAGGTGGATAGACCTAGAGTCTGTCATACAGAGTGAAGTAAGTCAGAAAGAGAGAGACTAATACCGTATGCTAACATATATATATGGAATTTAAGGAAAAAAATGTCATGAAAAACCTAGGGGTGAAACAGGAATAAAGACACAGACTTACTAGAGAATTGACTTGAGGCTATGGGGAGGGGGAAGGGTAAACTGTGACAAAGCGAGAGAGAGGCATGGACATATATACACTACCAAACGTAAGGTAGATAGCTAGTGGGAAGTAGCCGCATAGCACAGAGCTAGGTGCTTTGTGACCGCCTGGAGGGATGGGATAGGGAGGGTGGGAGGGAGGGAGACGCAAGCGGGAAGAGATATGGGAACATATGTATATATATAACTGATTCATTTTGTTGTGAAGCTGAAACTAACATACCATTGTAAAGCAATTATACTCCAATAAAGATGTTAAAATGAGAAAAAAAATGAGGAAACTAAGGCTCAGAGGTTAAACAACTTTCTTAAGTAACTATTGCCAATGCACTCATAAAACTGAAACTTGAAGGTAGATTTCTATAACTCTGAAACCTGTAACTTTCTCACGTCCTCCAGTGACCTCAGCAACTTTTTGTTTGACGATTCGGCATCACTAGATAACAGAAGAAATTCAAGAGCTAATCACCATGCATTTCTAAATTAATTTATTTAAACTTGAAGGTTTCATTATTTCTTCCTCTATGAGTGTTCAACTGTCTATTGATAAGCAGACATTAAAGAGATATGCAAATAATGTAAAACAATGCCACCCTTCTATTTCGTTTTGTTTTGCTTTGTTTTGGAAAATGTAACTATTGTTCATAAAAATATACTATTTATGTTAACATGTAAAGGGCTTACTGCAGTTTTTGAAATGAGTTAACATTTTAATTCTCAGTTTTAATTTCTAATAGAGAAAATATCTGTAAATATAACCCACATAACAAAAACACTTTGATATTCTCAAGAATTTTTAAGAATGTAAAGGAATCCTGAGTCTGAAAGTTTGAGAACTGTTCTTTAAAGCCAGTAACAACATCTTTTTATTTTCTAAAAGGCACAGAGGTAGAACGTTTAAGTTCTCACATATCCTACACAAAGTAATCAACCAAAGCCTAGGAGCTGCGGCTTTCAAGATCCTTAGTTTTTTATTTATTTTGTATTCCCCATAACTTCTAGGACCAGCTTTGAGCCCTGAAAGTAGACAATACTTGTTTAACAAGTAAATTGCATCGTTTAACACCCTGCCTCCCAGATTCAGCTATATCACTAGGAAGCAGTGTGTCTAGTAGACATTAAAATGTGTTCCTGAAAATACAAGAGAGGAAAGGTCCAATCTGAGGTTGCATCTCACAGGATTGCTTGAGATAAAGAATATGACTCATTCATTTCTTCAACAAATATTTATAATATACCTACTCAGCGCAAGGCACTATTGTTTGGCACTGGGAAGTCAGAATCAAAGATGACTGGCACAGCTCCTGCAGCCTTGGAAATTATGTTTTGGGGAGGGAGAGCCATTATTCAATTAATTGTACAATTAGTGGTTGATTTATATTTGTAATGAGTGTTAAAAAAGAGACCTGTAAGATCCTATAGGATCTTACCAGGCATAAAAAAAAGCCAGAAAGGGGGTTTAGGCTAGTTTCTCCCTGTTTAGAATAAAGAAGAAAGTAGTCCTGGAGGGGAATGGCTCATTCTCTGGAACACTTGTCAAAATTTTATTCATATAATTGTTAGTTTAATAATTTGACTAATGCCTGTTTTCTCTTCTAGTCTGTAAGTTCCATGAAAGAAATGGCTATTTCTGATTTGTTCACAGCTCCCCAAATCTAGCAAAGCCCATGATACATGGTGAGACATAGTACATTTGTTAAGTAAATGAATGAATTTCACATGTACCCAGAAAGCTTAGGAGAGCTTCCTAATAGATTCCTACTATATATTGAGTTTAATTTTTTAATATATAAAACATATTAAAAAGGAGGAAAAGAGGCTAACGATTTTTAAACTGTAATTAAATTTGCTAAGAGTCTGTTCCAATACATCAATGTGTCAAGATGTGCTCATTAAAAAGTAAAAAAAACTAGTAAACACCAAATGCAGAATTTTCTTTTGGCAAACAGATAACCAGAGCAGAAATAACTAAAGAAGAAAACTGAGGAAGAAAAGAAAAGTAACTGAGGGCATAACAATGTAAATGGTGACGTAAATGAGACAACTGCAAATAGAAGAATCCAATGCATGAAATAAAAGTATGAACAAAAAAGAAACTGAAGAAACAGAATTTATTAAAATGGCAACACAACTCATGGGATAAAATCAAAGGCTGATAATCACATTGTGAGATACAGGTGATGAGCAGAGAAAAGAAAAACGGAGAACAAGAGAGAAGGAAAGAGAAAGAGAGAAGTAGACCGAGAGACCATCCGAATCACCTTGGATTGGTACATTTTAACTGACTCCCTGCGAGAGAAAGAATTAACAACCTGAACAATTCTGCTTGTAAAGGCTTTCATACATTTAATTTTTCATGCTACATACAAATGATTGGTACATTTATTTCATATGTCTACCCATAGTGATAAAAATATTTACATTATCAAGTAAATACTCCAATAAAAAAACTAGCAGCAAGTAGAGGGTTATGTCCAAAATACCTAAGTTTGTTTACATGCTATCAACAATCTGGTCATTAAAGTGGTGCCTGGGAATGCTCTTATTGATCTTCTAAAACTGTATTACTTAGTGGCACTTGTTCTATTGGTTGTACTCCAGGCTTTTGTACCTTCGCCAAGGGTTACTGATTTGTGTGTATGTGATTTGTGTGTGTGTGATTGTGAGGTGGTGATTTATAGTGAGAAATATATATCTGGTGTTTGTCCCCATGTCTGGCACAGAGCTCCTGAAGCGCTTAGAATTTCTGAAATGACGAGGGAGATAAAGGTGCCTTTCGTTACTCATAATAAGTGGCTTTCCACCATGCCCAAGTGTATGTTAGTGGGGTGACTTTTGGAAAGCCCCTAGGTTACTTAAGGATGGAGGTTGCTTGCCAGAGGAACCAACTAGAATTAGAGGACTGGAACTTTCAGCCTTACCCCCTGATCTCCAGGGAGGAGAGAGGAGATAGAGATTGAGTTTAATCACCTTTGGCCAATAATTTAATCAAATATACCTATGTAATGAGCCCTGCAGGAAAGCTAAAAGGACAGGGTTCTGAGAGCTTCTGGGCTGGTAAACATGTGGAGTTTCGGGGAGAATTGTTCCCAGAGAGGACGGAAACCCTGTGCCCCTCCCTCTCCCCCATATCTTGCCCCATGCATCTCTTCCATCTGGATATTCCTGAGTTATATCCTTTAATAATAAATGTGTAATCTAGGAAATAAACTGTTTTTCTGAGTTCTGTGAGCCACTCTAGCAAATTAATGGAAACTGGGGAGGGAATCACGGAAACCTGTGATTTCTAACTGGTCTGTTAGGAGCACAAGTGACAACCTGGACTTGCAATTGGCATCTGAAGGGAGAGAGTAGTCTTGTGGGACCGAGCCCTTAACCTGTGGGATCTGTCACTATCTCCAGGCAGATAGTGTCGGAATTGAGTTAAATTGTAGGACAACCAGTTGGTGTCCTAAGAATCTGAGAACTGTTTTGTGTGGGAAAAGTCATCACACATTTGGTGATCAGAAGTGCCAGAAGTGAAGCAGAGAACTGAGAGACCAGACACACAGAGGAACGTTTTTCCTTAGAGTGATGGTAAGTAATGTATAACAGCATTGGTTTATGAAAGTAAGTATGTTTATATAAAAAATTATGTCGATTTTGAACATAAATGTAAGACCTTAAAGAAATTCATGCTTAAGCAGACATTACTCACCAGATCAAACATGCCCCCTCCATGGTGTACTTTAGAAGGTGTAAAATCCTGCACTGTATTTGTATCCTGAATTGGAAAAGGGAGTACCGTGATACCACAGAAATTGTACAAAACAATTAATACTCCCTTCATTTTAATTTTTATAATGTGAACAGACAATAGATAATTAAAAACTGAAGATAAAAATCAAAATTCCTTTTTAGGATTATCTTTATTCTTATCTAGGCATTGACTGGCACTGATAATTGGTAGCAAAATTAACTGGCTTTAGTTTCACCTTCTTTTATCCACATCTTCATCCCCAGGAAAATCCTCCTACACAGATCAAAATATCGGTACAACCCAAGAACAAGAAAACTGCTGTGGTCTGATTGTTTGTAATCCCGTCCCAAATTCATATGCTAAAACCCTAATGCCCAGTGTGATAGTATTAGCCGGTGAGGCCTTTGGGAGGTGATTAGGTCATGAATGGATTTAGTGCCCTTATGAAAGAGGCCCAGGAGAGCTCCTTTCCCTTCCGTGTGAGGTTCTAGTAGAAGACAGCCTTCTATAAGAAAGTGGGCCCTCACCAGACAACGAGTCTGCTGGCGCCTTGATCTTAGACCCCCATCCTCCAGATCTGTGAGAAATCAATTTATGCTGTTGATAAGCTACCCAGTTTCTGGTATTTTTGGTAAGGCAACCTGAACAGACTAAGACAAAAACCAAGAATGGAAAGAATAGTTACTGCTCTTGCAGAAAGATGGAAGTGTTCATTGCGGCTGGGGAGGAAGTCCTGTGTTAATTATTCTTTTTGGCCATTTTGGATGTTTTCAGCATGGAACAGTATGGCTCAGACATTTCTAGGTTTCTCCTGTCTCAGCTAGAAGGAAAACGTTCTATGAAGACAAGTTCAGGCTTCTAACGCTAATGGTTTTTGAGATTCTCATTTGATTGGGCTATAAATAGATTTGTGAAGATTGGTGGATTAACCAAGGATAATACTTAGGAAACAATTTAGGAGTATAAACTGTTGACTAAAAATAACTGCTTCACAGGGACCCAATCCCACAGCTAGTAGGAATGAATAAAGCATGGTTCCTCCTGGGAATAAAGAACTTTCTGAGATGAATCACAAGTAACAAAAGAAGAAAGCCACATTCTTAACTGATGAATGGAAATCCCTGAGGAGGAAAGATCTCATTTGTACTTTTCTCCTTTTGTGTGAAGCTGATTTCCAAAATGTTAATTTCATTGTGTAAGCCACTTCTTTTCTGCTCTCAGATTTGTCTGGACAGAGAATATTGTCATATAATTGTTCTAATTATTTTAACTCAGTTTTACTAAGTGCTCCAACATTTAATCAGTTCTTTACATCCTTTAATTGGCATTTCATTTATGTTAGAAACTATTAAGAAAATGTATAAAATATGCATTAACCAAAAGAACAAAGAGAATTTTCCCTCCTCTGCCCACTCTCATTCCCACAGCAACGCCTCCTCCTCGCACATCACCTTGACAGATCCTGTCTTCCTCATTGTATTTTTCTCCATAATACTTATCACCAACTGACATGCCATGTATGTGGGCAAGCACAGTTTTAAGATGACCCTCAGTGGATCACATCCAACGTTAAACCACTACCCTTTTTAAAAATTGATTTTAATTTATTTATTTTCCACTTTTATTGAGAAATAATTGACATACATCCCTGTATAAGTTTAACATGTAGAGCATGATGGTTTAATTTACATATATTGTAAAATCATTACCACAATAGGTTTAGGAAAGCATCCATCACCTCATAGAGATACAATAAAAAGAAAAGAAAAAATAATTCCCCTTGTGATGAGAACTCTTAGGCTCTACTCTGTTTTAACAACTTTCCTATACATTATACAGCAGTGTTAACTGTAGTCATCATGCAGTATATTACATCCCTAGCACTTATTTATCTTATAACTGGAATAAAGCCCTACTCTTGAATCCAAGCAGGACCTGTGACTTACTTCTAGAAGATAGAAAATACAAAGGTAAAGGAATGTCACTTCCTTGATTAGGTTATGTTATTTAGGACTCCCTAGCAGATGGGAACAAGGAATTCTCCTGATGGCCTTGAAGAAGGAAGCTGTCACTTTGTGAGATGCTGTGAAATGACACATGGCAAGGAATGGTAGGGGCATCTAAGAGCCTAGAGTGGTCTCTGTTGATGGCTAGCAAGGACATAGGGACCTCAGTCCTACAGCTTCAAGCAACTGTATTCTACCAACAACCATGTGAACTTGGAAGAGAATCCCAAGCCTAGACAGGAATGCAACCCAGCCAACACCTTGATTGTAACCCAGCTCAGCCATGACCAGACTTCTGCCCTGGACACTGCAAGATAATAAATACATGTTGCTGACAAGTTTGTGGCAATTTGTTACCTAGCAACAGAAAACTAATGCACTCTGTGATTTATTTATCTATGTATCTATACATGTATTGTCTACCCCTTCTCCCTCCCAACACAGTCATTAGCTTGTCATGAGAATAGGATTTTTTTCTTTTGCCTAATTTTAAAACTTCTGTATCTTCATTGCCTAGAAGATAACTCAGCACCTAGTAGGCTGTCCTTAAACATATGTTCGGTGAAAAAATATTTTTGGAAAGTTCCAAGTTTTCATCAGTGAATATATCTTACATCAAAACTGCCATAAAATTAAATTCAAGATAACACGTTTTAAAATATATGGCCTGTTCTTGTCCTGCTGCTAGGTTCATCAGAATCATTTTTTTTTTTAAGATTCCATATATATGTGTTAGCATACGGTATTTGTTTTCCTTTTTCTGACTTACTTCACTCTGTATGACAGACGTAGAGAATGGACTTGAGGACATGGAGAGGGGGAAGGGTAAGCTGGGACAAAGTGAGAGAGTAGCACTGACATATATACACTACCAAATGTAAAATAGATAGCTAGTGGGAAGCAGCCGCATAGCACAGGGAGATCAGCTCGGTGCTTTGTGACCACCTAGAGGGGTGGGATAGGGAGGGTGGGAGGGAGGGAGACGCAAGAGGGAAGAGATATGGGGATATATGCTTGTGTATAGCTGATTCACTTTGTTATAAAGCAGAAACTAAGACACCATTGTAAAGCAATTATACTCCAATAAAGATATTTTTTAAAAAAGTATGGCCTATTAATTTGTAGAGAATTGGGTTCCTTCTATCCCATGGCTCTATTTTAAATTTTGATTAGAAAGTTTTGTTTTTAAACAGAAGTAGGACATTCAAAGATGATTTAATCATGCATTGAACTAACATATTAAACACTTAGAGTGAGTGGATTACTCTACTGGGTATTGGGCAGTACAGAGAGGAAGGAGACTTACTTCTCTCCTCTCTTCAGTCTAATTAATGGGAGACACGCAAGTCACCAGACATTGCATAAAAGTACAAGGAATTCCATAATAGCAGGACTAGCAAAGTAAATGAAGAAGGACAAGAGTAGCAACAGCTGGCGTTACTGAGTTTTGCTGAGTACCACACCCTCTCGCAAAGCACTTTGCATGCATTTTGTCACTTTGTTTTCCACTGTTCCTACCTCTGTTTTAGAGCTGTAGAAAATTAGGTTCACAGTAGATTAGGTAACCCACCCCTGGTCACGCAGTAAGTGACCAAACTGAGAGTTGGACTCACATGTGCCTAATTCTAGAGCCCAAACATACAATCACTACCAATGGCTCTCAAACATTAATGTGAATAAGCATTACCTAGAGAGTTTGTTTAAGAGGATTCTAGAGGCCCTTTCTCTAAGGAATCTAGGAGAAGCTCAGAAATATACTTTTTAAAAAAGCGATTATCTGATTGATTTTGATTCAGGGCATTCAGGGCTTTAAGTAACGCGGCACTTTACTATAAATTCAGTTTTAGGGAGAGGTAAAAAGGAAGACTTCTTCCAAGAAGTAACACTTGGTAAGATATAAATCAGCTGGAAAAGGGGAAGGGAAGATGAGAGCCTAGAGCAATATCACAACTTACATGAAAACATGTAGATTAGGCACACATTGTATGCCCCGGGAATTATAGTAAATGTAGATGGAATTTAGGGTGGGTATGGTGGTGTGCAGTGAATTAATAGGAGAGGGAGACAGAGGCTTGATCACGAGAGGTCTGTTTGCCATCCTGGAAAGGATTGTCACATAGTGTATAGAAGCACAGGATCTGGAGAAAAACTACCTGTAGTCAATTCCAAGCACTTCTTTTAAGAGATTTGAGAATATGGATAATTAATTGCTCTGTGACTCACTTTCCTTATCTATAATTGGAGATAGCAACCTTACCTTATAGACTTATAATTTTCCTGGAACATAGGCACACACTAAACATTAGCCATTAATTTTATGCTGAAGTCAATGTGTTGCCCCTGAGTAATTTTTAAGCCAAGTCAATCAGGTAGCTTTTTAATGGCTGGATTCAGTGGGGGGAAATGCTGAAAACAAAATGACCAGTTAGAAGAATATCTCATGTGTGCCAAGAGTACACAGTTGGAGGAGGGCTAGAGAAGCAGGGGCAGATTTGAAAAACACTGAAAACAAAAAGTTATAGAGCACAGTAATGATTGGATGTTGGGAGTGAGAGAAGGAGGATGGCTCCTGGATTTCTGACTTAGGCCACTGGAGGTTTCACTAGTGAATTCCCCTCACTATGGCCTGGATGTCTGCGTTGTTAGGTTATGATAACAGATGTTGGATCTTTCCCCCTTTCATTAGCTAACTGTCTAAAGGGGTTGGCAATTTTCTCTGTGCTGAAAGCAACGTCATTTCTTCCTCTGCACAAGGGACACTAACACAGCCAATTTCACAGTTTTTGCAGTCTGCCTTGGCCTTGCTTCTGGCTATATCTTGATTTATATCAACATACTTAAAGCCTCATTAATGTCACCCAGGGTAGACTGTCAACTGGAATAAGGTTTCTAGCAAGTTTTCTCCCACCTCCTCTCATTTTCAGCTTCATCAAACAAGGCATACGTTTCTGTCATTGCCAAGTTACTGACATACACCCCAGAAAGTGCATTCCCATTAATTATAGGGCTGTGTCAGAAACATCTTGACACTGGAGCCAGCAAAGTTTCCCCTTATATATGCACTAATGGTACACCTTGTACATATCTCCCAAAACCCAGCTACAAAATTCCAAGAATTTGTCATCCTGAAGTGAAATCCTTAGAGAATATGGGTGACTTTTTACAAGTGCCTACACTTGAAGAACTTTTAGTGAATAACAAATCAGGATAGTATATTTTTGGAGAGAGTGAATCTTACAAATAAATATCCATTTTTCATATAAACTGGTAAGTAAAGAGAAATCTCTGACTCTATATGAGGGTCTAGTCTTTATCCCATAATAACAACTTCTCTCAGTACATCCTGTTATTTGCCCCTGAAGAATCAGAGCCAATGGGCTGCAGGTTTATATGTAAAGATGAGGAATGTCAGTGGAGCAGAAAGTCAACAATACAGGAACCAATATATATTTTATAGTATCAATATGTGGAAAGAGGAAGGGTGGATTTGTAGAATAAAAATTGGAGACACAGTGATCATTTGGGAGATTATGGCTGATAAGAAATGATGAGGACATGACCTGGACCAGCAGTGGTCAAGATTAGTTTGGATGTAAAAAGAGGTAATATAAACACAGTTTGTTGCTTTGCCAGAATCCACAGGTACCATTCCACAACTTAAGATCATCTTTAATGGTTCTACTCTCTAAAGAATAAAGTTCAACCTCATTTTTGCTACACTAAACCTCCCACCCCCAGAGTGATCTTCAGCACATTTATTTTATTTCTTGACACATAAGATTAAACTTATCATCTTACTTTCACTAACTCATTTAAAAATCCCAGTCAACTGCAGAAATACAAAAGATCATGAGAGATTAGTACAGGCAACTCTATGCCAATAAAATAGACAACATGGAAGAAATGGACAAATTCTTAGAAATGTACAACCTGCCAAGACTGAACCAGGAAGAAATAGAAAATATGGACAGACCAATCACAAGCACTGAAATTGAAACTGTGATTAAAAATCTTCCAACAAACAGAAGCCCAGGACCAGATGGCTTCACAGGCGAATTCTATCAAACATTTAGAGAAGAGCTATCACCTATCCTTCTCAAACTCTTCCAAAATATAGCAGAGGAAGGAACACTCCCAAACTCATTCTACGAGGCCACCATCACCCTGATACCAAAACCAGACAAGGATGTCACAAAGAAAGAAAACTACAGGCCAATATCACTGATGAACGTAGATGCAAAAATCCTCAACAAAATACTAGCAAACAGAATCCAAAATCACATTAAAAGGACCATACACCATGATCAAGTGGGGTTTATTCCAGGAATGCAAGGATTCTTCAATATACGCAAATCAATCAACGTGATACACCATATTAACAAATTGAAGGAGAAAAGCCATATGATCATCTCAATAGATGCAGAGAAACTTTTAACAAAAGTCAACACCCATTTATAATAAAAACCCTGCAGAAAGTGGGCACAGAGGGAACTTTCCTCAACATAATAAAGGCCATATATGACAAACCCACAGCCAACATCATCCTCAATGGTGAAAAACTGAAAGCATTTCCACTAAGATCAGGAACAAGACAAGTTTGCCCACTCTCACCACTATATTCAACATAGTTTTGGAAGTTTTAGCCACAGCAATCAGAGAAGAAAAGGAAATAAAAGGGATCCAAATTGGAAAAGAAGAAGTAAAGCTGTCACTGTTTGCAGATGACATGATACAATACATAGAGAATCCTAAAGATGTCACCAGAAAACTACTAGAACTAATCAATGAATGTGGTAAAGTAGCAGGATACAAAATTAATGCACAGAAATCTCTGGCATTCCTATACACTAATGATGAAAAATCTGAAAGTGAAATTAAGAAAACACTCCCATTTACCATTTCAACAAAAAGAATAAAATATCTAGGAATAAACGTACCTAAGGAGACAAAACACCTGTATGCAGAAAATTATAAGACACTGATGAAAAAAATTAAAGATGATACAAATAGATGGAGAGATATGCCATGTTCTTGTATTGGAAGAATCAACATTGTGAAAATGACTCTACTACCCAAAGCAATCTACAGATTCAATGCAATCCCTATCAAACTACCATTGGCATTTTTCACAGAACTAGAACAAAAAATTTCACAATTTGTATGGAAACACAAAAGACCCCGAAGAGCCAAAGCAATCTTGAGAATGAAAAATGGAGCTGCAGGAATCAGGCTCCCTGACTTCCGTCTATACTACAAAGCTACAGTAATCAAGACAGTATGGTACTGGCACAAAAACAGAAATATAGATCAATGGAACAGGATAGAAAACCCAGAGATAAACCCATGCACATATGGTCACCTTATCTTTGATAAAGGAGGCCAGAATATACAGTGGAGGAAAGACAGCCTCTTCAATAAGTGGTGCTGGGAAAACTGGACAGGTCCATGTAAAAGTATGAGATTAGAACACTCCCTAACACCATACACAAAAATAAGCTCAAAATGGATTAAAGATCTAAATGTAAGGCCAGACACTATCAAACCCTTAGAGGAAAACATAGGCAGAACACTCTATGACATAAATCACAGCAAGGTCCTTTTTGACCCACCTCCTAGAGAAATGGAAATAAAAACAAAAATAAACAAATGAGACCTAATGAAACTTAAGAGCTTTTGCACAGCAAAGGAAACAAGACCAGAAGACAACCCTCAGAATGGGAGAAAATATTTGCAAATGAAGCAACTGACAAAGGATTAATCTCCAAAATTTACAAGCAGCTCATACAGCTCAATAACAAAAAAACAAACAACGCAATCCAAAAATGGGCAGAAGACCTAAATACACATTTCTCCAAAGAAGATATACAGATTGCCAACAAACATATGAAAGAATGCTCAACATCATTAATCATTAGAGAAATGCAAATCAAAACTACAATGGGATATCATCTCACACCAGTCAGAATGGCCATCATCAAAAAATCTAGAAACAATAAATGCTGGAGAGGGTGTGGAGAAATGGGAACACTCTTGCACTGCTGGTGGGAATGTGAATTGGTAGAGCCACTATGGAGAACAGTATGGAGGTTCCTTAAAAAACTACAAATAGAACTACCATATGACCCAGCAATCCCACTATTGGGCATATACCCTGAGAAAACCATAATTCAGAGGGTCACGTACCAAAATTTTCATTGCAGTTCTATTTACAATAGCCAGGAGATGGAAGCAACCTAAGTGTCCATCATCAGATGAATGGATAAAGAAGATGTGGCACATATATACAATGGAATATTACTCAGCTATAAAAAGGAACGAAACTGAGTTATTTGTAGTGAGGTTGATGGACCTAGAGACTGTCATTCAGAGTGAAGTAAGTCAGAAAAAGAAAAACAAATACCGTATGCTAACACATATATATGGAATCTAAAAAAAAAAAATGTCATGAAGAACCTAGGGGTAAGACAGGAATAAAGACACAGATCTACTAGAGAATGGACTTGAGGATACAGGGAGGGGGAAGGCTAAGCTGTGAGAAAGCAAGAGAGTGGCATGGACATATACACACTACCAAATGTAAAATAGATGGCTAGTTGGAAGCAGCCGCATAGCACAAGGTGATCAGCTCGGTGCTTTGTGACCACCTAGAGTTGTGGGATGGGAGGGTGGGAAGGAGGGAGACGTAAGAGCGAAGAGATATGGGAACATATGTATATGTATAACTGATTCACTTTGTTATGAAGCAGCAACTAACACACCATTGTAAAGCAATTGTACTCCAATAAAGATGAAAAAAAAATCTCACTCAACAAATATTTATTGAGCATATACTATACACCATGCAAGTTCCTCTTATTTCCTCCTTTATAATGATACAACAAATCAACATGAATTAGAAATCTGAAAATTACTTAGTTATGTAATTGATAAATATACTGAGCACATTCCATGTTTCTGGAAATGTTCTAAGCGCTGGGAATGTGGTAATGAACAAAATAGATTAAAGTACCTTCTGCAGGGGACTTTCAGTCTAGGTAGGGGGACGAAAGTCAACAAACAAAATAAACAAAATATTTGCTGTGTCAGGTGCCTCTAAGTACAGTGAAGAACAATAAAGTAGGGGAGTGGATGGAGTAGATTAAATGTGTCATCTGAGGGAAATGAAATTTTAAATACAATTGTCAAGAAAGACCTGATGCCAAGCTGTATTTGAGCAAGACCATGTAGAAGATGCAGAAGAAAGCCATCCAGATATCCAAGAGAAGAGCATCCCAGGCTGTGGAGAGTGTGAGTGCAAAGCTCTGCAGTGGGGCCATGTCTGGGGTATCCCAGGAACAGCAAGGAAACACAGTGTGACCAGAGCAGAGTGAACTTGGAGGAGAGAAGTGGAAGATGAGGTGGCAGGAAATGTAGGGCCAGACTGTATTGACCATTTAAGGATTTTAAATTTTACTTAGAGCAAGAATTTTGAGTAAAAGAATAATACAATATGACTCAGACTTCCATAAAACACAAAGTTCAAAGCAGGGAGGCCAGTCAGGAGGGTATCGTGCTAACCTGATGAGAGGCAATATTATTGTGGAATAAGTGACAGTTGTGTATGTGGGAAGAATCAGTTAGACTCTGGATGAAGTTTTATGTGATTGATTCATACCACATAAAATGTGATGTGTGTGAGAGAATGAAAGAAACTCAAAGAGAACTTGAAAGTCAAGTTTTCATTTCCTGAGATGGGGAAGACATTAGGAGAAGCTGGATTCAGGGGAAGTCCAGAAGTTGGATTTTAAACTGCTAAGTCTAATATCCATTAGAAATCTAAGTGGGGATATTGAGTACACAGTTGGATATAGTCTTGTGTTAGGAGGAACTATCTAAGCTAGAGACAGAAATTTAGGAATTGTCATTTTTGCTGCCCGATATGATAGTCACTAGGCGCATGTGGCTATTTAAGTTTAAATTAATTATAAAAAAATCAATGAGTCCCACTAGTCACATTTCAAGTGCTCGGTGTGGCTGGCAGCATATATGCCTACAGGCGATCGTATTAGACATCCATATGGAACATTTCCATCACCTCAGAAACTTCTATTGGACAGCACCAGATTGGTAGTATTTAGAGACACAAGATAGGAGACTCAATGAAATAAACCTAGAGAGTAACTTTCTAAGCCTGGAGAAGGAAAGACTTTGGGGAGAGGGGTTCTTACAAGTAATTGGCTGAAAAAAATCTTCTGATTTTATTCTTAGATATTTATCTAGTTAATCTCCCCTTCTCCCCCTTCTTCCTTCATCTAGTATTTGCAGCCTTCCTTACGTCTTACTTGGATGATTGCAGCAGCCTCCTGACTGAGCCTTCCACCTCAGGTCTGTGTCCCTCATATGCATCTTCCACATCCCTACAATAAAGAGCCTACTAAGTCATTCTCCAGTTTAAAGTCTCCCAACAGCTACATTACAACCTACAGTGTAAAGTCCATATACGGTATTATAGCATAAGAAACTTCTGTAACCCACCTCTTCCCTTCCTCTTCAGCCTCAGGTCTCATATTCTCCATCTCTAACTTTGTGATCCAACAAGAATGAACTCCTGGTATCCTCTTTCTAATCTCTCTTCCTTACTTAGCTTCTTCTAGTCTCCTTCTTCTGAGATAAATGTTCCACCCCCGACAGACTAATTTTTCCCCATCTTATAAGGAAGAGCTTAAATGTTGCCTCCTCTAGATTTGGGTAAGATGTTCCATATCTATGCTCTTATAACACCCCACACTCCTCTCTGTCATAATAGTTAACACCTGTCACTGGAATGATCTGTTTAGACATCTGCCCAGTGGACAATAGCTCTAAGAGGTCATTGCCTATACTTTCTACATTTTTCTATCTGCAAGGCTAACTATATTATCTGGCTCATGGAGGGCAAGCCATAGCTGCTCTTTGAACTGAAAGGAAAGTAACAGGGGACTTTGTGGTTTCCTGGCACATGCATGAACTATTCTCATGTGTGTGCTCATGCTGCTTCAATACTCTTCTTATTCCCTGAATTGTCCTACTCCTTCTCATGCCTCAAAGCTCAACTTAAATGTCATTTCCTCTGTGAAACTTATGTGTCCTCACCTGAGACAATCTCATCTTTCCTTCAGAAAGAAACTCTTGGCACTATTCATATGTCTCCAAGATAGCACTTTTCACAGTAATAACCATGTCCCTTTTGCTTTTTAAGTAAGTTTTAGGGACAGAGAGGCTCTGATTCATTTATTATACCTTGTATCTTTTGTACCACTTAGCACATAGTAAACATTCAATAAGTGCTTTTGAATAACTCTCTTAATTAATTATCATATTGATTTACTAATAGCTCCTGAAGTGGATGATTGGATTACATATAAAAAGCTGTGATTAGAAGCACATATGAATGTTAATGATTTTTTAAAATGATTAAATCTGGAATGAGCTTTGAAATTAATGTAACTTTACAGATGAAGAAACTGATGCCAAGAGAGTTCAAATTAGTTTTTGAGCCAGAAAGAAGACTTTAAGTATCCTGGCCATCACCCAGCATCCTGCCTTGCCCACTCTACATTTTCTTGCTTTGCTTCTCTCTGACTCTTCCATACCTAGCTTCTCACTCCACCCTCTCCACCATGCAATGCTTGCATGGACATTTGATATGATGGACAAAGATAAGATATATATTTCCCCAGCTATGGATGACAGTGGCATTTTGATTACGAGGTTAAGATTTCTGTCTGAGTAGAAACAAAAGCTAATACAATATTTAATTTAGAAATAATATGAATCACAAGCCCAATTCCTTTCTCCCCATAGGAGTCTAAAGCCATCCTGTACTTATTCAATAAAAAGAAATGGAATGATCAGGTTTCTTGCAATAGATTGTTTCAGCCAGAACAATGTTTAGAGAGAGCTGGAAATACTCCTGTCTCTTGAATGTACAGCAAAATTAACAACTGCTACACAGAGAACTGAGCTTCTTAATACCTGTCTTCTCACAGATAGGTTAATTGCATGAGAGTAAAGTTTTCTAAGACAAAAACAATCTATAGACACAATCTCCATTATTTAAGCACACACACACGTACACACATACACACACAGAGCAGACAATGTGTAGAAATAAACTATAGTAATTTCCCCCCAAGAAACTATGAGATATATATGTGGTCATACCAAGAACATTTAGAGGCCTAATAATGAGTATTTACCATGAGTGAAGGTGAGTTAATTACTACCTTCCAGTTGAAAACATTTGAACAAATAGCAAAATGCTTGTATGTATAATTGATCCAGAACCTTAACCTTCAAAATACACATTTGTTTTTTTCTTGAAAAGCAAGGGGGCATACCTTTAAGAAATAGTATCTAAAAGCATTTAAGGAACTGACATGGCCATAATTCTAAATTAAAATTATTAAGACTATTTCTGGTTTCCAAAGAAACCTAATTATAGCAAGCCTGATTTTTTTTTTTTTTGGTTTTATGATACCTTTGTTCCAAGACTTTTGTCTTGAATAGCTTTTTTTAATACATTTTTCTCTTATAAAAAATGTCATTTTATACTAGTTTCTATTTTTCCACATATGTATAATGAGCATAAATAAGAAACTTATGTGAGAAACTCCCAAGATCTTTTTTCCTCCAGGATTCAGTTGTGTAAAGTGGAAAAGGGTCTGAAAACAATAGGTTTTATAACTAAGATAATGCATCAGTATTTAGTCTTTAAATCTAGTTCTCTAAATACCAAGGATTTTGTTACTCTTGACTGACTGATCAAAAACTCTGGTCCCAGTTCAAAGGACAAGCTCAGTTCAAGGTTGCATTTACTATGGTTTACTTCTAGAGCAGTGAATACGTTTTACAATAAATCTAAAATAGAAAAGAAGCAGAGGGTGGACACAGCTTCCCATTGCCTCTTTGTATTCCTTTTAAACATGTCCTCAAGTTCAGAGCTCTCAGAAGCCTCTGAGGAGAGAGAAGCCCTTTGGGTCAGAGGCTCATGGTATGATGGGTTCCCTGACTTATATTCAGAATCACATCAGTGCATAGCATCAGCTCATACTCTTCCACTCAGGAAACCACATCACAAAGCCTGTTTTGCAAGATCTGGTTCTTGCAATTCTCTTGTATTGGCACAGGGAAAATGCCCCCTTCCCTGTGTGTACCTGGCTCGAAGACTTTGCATGCTTTTTTGTTTTTATGTTTTTTTTTTGTTTTGTTTTGTTTTACTTATTTCACACATGGGGACCTCCTGAAGAAGACCAGCCATAGACTATCACACCATTCAAGGGAGAAAATTGTACTTGAATCCTCATAGGAAAATAAATAAGAGCAGCGGTACTATTGGTGGTCACAAGACCATTCATTATCCCAGCTCTTCTCTTATAAAGAGATAACATTAGGTTAAAATTTTAAAAAAGGAATACAGTCTCCATGTTCTCAATGTGAATTATACAGAGGGACCTTTAGATGAAGTTCTTCAGTGATTTTTTTTTTTTTAAGCCAGTCTTTGGAGACTGTCAAAAATACCAATTAGTGCCAAATAGTACAACATTTTTATTTTAAAGCAAAATCTATTTTGCAGTAAGCCTGTATATGTTAAGGGCTTTATATTATCCAGTTGAAAGAAAACTACAAAAGAAAGGAGGCAAGTTAATATTCCTGCAAACAATTTTGAAGTCTACCACCATGAATTATTTAAAAACTTGTAAGAGGATATTACATATTTCCAAGGGATATTTTAAATTAAAAAATTAAATATTCTTGCTCCAAATGCCATATTGTAAATAATATGACAGTCACTTCAACATATTTTCCCCTTGTCAAAAGGAAAGAAAGAATTATGTATAATTCTCCTTTAATACCCTCCATCTGGTGTAATGATGTTCTGAGTGGCTAAGGACTCAATTTATTTGGAAAGAATATTATCAATATTAAAGAACTGGTGATCTGTCCCAGATTCTCCAAAATTGATATGT
The DNA here is from genome assembly GCF_039906515.1 of Pseudorca crassidens. Classification (NCBI taxonomy): domain Eukaryota; kingdom Metazoa; phylum Chordata; class Mammalia; order Artiodactyla; family Delphinidae; genus Pseudorca; species Pseudorca crassidens. Next base: position 93,295,568 of record NC_090297.1, read on the forward strand.
TGACCCGTTCATATACTAAAGGCACAACAACTCCCCAGTATAGCCAAGCTTCCTTACCTATAAAGATCGCTTTCCCCATTATTCTTGAAACACAGGCTGGGCACTTGAACTCTGCACTATTTTTGCATATTGTTTCATCACTGTTATTTTCAAGGAAATCACAAACTGATATATTTTATAGAAGAAGTGAAAACAGGGTGTAATGGGGACTTACAGGTGATGATCCCAGCTCAGATTGTTAGAGAGACATTTGGGGAGGAAATAGTACTTAGCCAGGCAAAGATTAGTTAATGGACATTTTAGAAAGAAGAAGAATTGCATGAAAAAGAATAAAGAATTGGTATTTTATAGGAGAGACGGTAAGAAATCTTGGCTAGGTTTAGGTACTTGAGGGTCTGTGTGATATACCAAGCCTGGACTCTATCCAGAACATTAGAATGAGTAAAAGAAGAATTTAAATAGAGAAGAGAAAATGAACACAATCGTATTTTAGAAAGAGAACTCTGCAAGCAATATGGATAATAGATTCAATCAAGTTAAGACTAAAGACTTAGTTTAGAAGTAAGCTAAAGTGCATTTCTTCCCCAGGGAGAAATGATGACAACTGATTGAATTAAGGCAATGGCTGTGAGAATAGAGATAGAACGGATTCCAGAAATGTCAGCTCGATTGGTGAACAGCAAGATGGGGAAGGTAATGGAGAATGAGAAACTCAGAAAGATTCCCTAGTCATTGACTTGAAAAACCTGTATGGATGATATCACTATTTACAGAGACGTGAACTGAAAGAAACAAAAGATGGGGTTTTTTTGGAGAGAGGGTTGGAAATCATGAATTTAATTAAACTATAGTTTGTGAAATAATAATAAAATTAAGAATACAGACTAACAGGCACTACTCTGATCTATTTTTATCTTTATCTCATTTTCTCCTCACAAAAAATCTCTGTGAGGTGGTTATTATTACTATCATTCCATGTTACAAATTAGGAAATTTAAAGAAACTAAGTAATCTTTTCAAGTTTACCCAAATAGTTAAATTCCATGCCTAGTAGACTGTTGTGAATACGTGGTTAAAGCTCAGAAGAGAACACTGTCATAGACGTTTAAGTGTAGAACTTAGCTTTGTAGTTGAAGTCCTGAAAATACACAGATACAATGTATAGGATAAGAAGGGAAGACCAAAGGCAAACCTCTGGGGAAGACTATCTCCCAGGAACACAGTGAAGATGTAAGATGTATAAAGGCAGGAAGTCTAGGTAGGAAACATTATCAAAGTTCAAAATCTGCGTGTTGATCAGTGCTACAGCATGAAATATGTCGTCTGGATTTAGCATCTAGTAAGTCAGGAGTAACTTGGAGCAGAGAAAGGGTGTTGGATTTTTTCAAGGATGAAATCAGATAACAGTGTGCCCCGGCATGATTAGGAGGAGAGTGAGTAGAGATAGAAAACGGAAAATGACTTTTTTCTTTTTTTGCAGTACGCGGGCGTCTCAGTGTTGTGGCCTCTCCCCTTGCGGAGCACAGGCTCCGGACGCGCAGGCTCAGCGGCCATGGCTCACGGGCCCGGCCGCTCCGTGGCATGTGGGATCCTCCCGGACCAGGGCACGAACCCGTGTCCCCTGCATCGGCAGGCGGACTCTCAACCACTGTGCCACCAGGTAAGCCCGGAAAACGACTTTTTAAAGTAGCTTTGCTGTGGATGCAGAAGAGAGAGTAGAAAGATCTGGGGAATAGGTTGCTTTATTATGTTGGGTTTTTTTTTTAATACAGGAGAAGTTTGAAGAGAAAAAGAGTATAAAGTTAGGGACAAAAGAGAAGGCAACTGCTTGAATGATGTTATTTAGGAGATGGGATTTTAGCAAAAATGAACTGATAAGCCTCAGAAAAAGCAAGAGCTCCTCTTCCTCTAAACAGAAGGAAGGTTCTTTTCTGTCAAGATCTGCATTCATTTAAGCTTTCCAAACAAGACGGAGGGGTATATAAGTGAAGTTATTTATTTTTGTTTTAAAACTATTTTAAGTACTTTGAAGGATTTGAAATTCCTCTTCCCAAGAATAGTTTCCAGCTAATGACTGAAGTTTCTAGATCAGATTCTTTCCTTTTTGTTTATCATTGACTTTAATCTTTACATCCCTTTTACTTCTAAAATAGTCGTGGAAGACATAATCCGTTCAATCTTTAATGAAACTGTGCTTTTTTTTTTTTTCAAAATACAGTCTTCTGTTGGAAGTTTAATAGCAATTGTAGGCAAAGGATGAATTACCTCAGAAAAGGATGGGATGTGTCTTAGAAAGTTTTGTTCACTTTACAGTCCCTGCTGCCTCATAATTCTAGATTACATTTATTTTTCACTCTCCGTGACTGTCTCTGTGCCTCCAAACTGCATTTCTAATCCTTGGTTGTCTTAGTCTCTCTGGGCTGTCACAACAAAATACCATAGGTTGGGTAGTTTAAACAACAGAAATTCATTTTCTCACAGTCTGGAGGCTAGAAATCCAAGATAAGGGTATCAACATGGTTGGATCTGATGAGGGCTCTCTTCCTGGCTTGCAAATGTCCACCTTCTCTCTCTGTCCTCACATGGCATGGTGGAGAGATCTCTCTCTTCCTCTCCTTATAAGGCCACACTCCTATCAGATTAGAGCCCAGCCCTTTCGACCTCTTTTAACTTTAATTATCTTCTAAAGGCCCTTTCTCCAGATACAGTCGTACTAGGGATAAGGCTTCAACATACAAATTTGGGGGTCCAAGTTAATGTCCATCATTAAATGACCAACCTGCCATTCTAGCTTCATCAGCTATTGATCGTTTGAGGGTACATGAGCAGAGAGTACATTGACCTCACCTGGAACAATGTTCACTGGGCGGAACTTAGTAATGAGTTCACAATCCCCCCATTGTCTGCAGCTCTGAGGCAGCAAAAAGGGACTTAGCAGGACTTGAGGACAAGGAAAGTGCTCCTGGCCCTTGGACTGTAGGATTTATTACCACAAGATAATGGAAGCACTAGTACTTTCCCTAGAATGAGTCAGCAGCTGGTCTGAGGTTTGCACTTAGAGTAGTAAGAGGTGGTGAAATCTTGTTCTGCCTTCTATGTAGTCTACTAGATTATGCATACCTTACGTCTTTTTCCATTCATTGACTTTCCCTCTCCAAGCAGTCCTTCTACACATAAGGCTGGTGTTTGCTCTGGGCTGCAGCTGCAGGGGACCAGTCTGACATCTGGTTAACCCTAACCTCTGCTTTTCCTACTCTACCCATATACCAACCACTCAGAGCTGATTATTATCCCAAAGTAGTTATACTCGTCACAATTCCTATTTTTGAGTTCCTTCTCTTTGTGTAGGATTTCTCTTTCTTGTCTTCTACTTGGGGAACATCTTCTAATAACCTAAGACATTCTCTATCCAAAAGAGCCAAGAGGAATCTCTCCAATTATCTTACCACATTGTTTGGAGTATTCTTCTATGACAGAACTTATCGAAGTATTTATTTGTCGAATATGAATTTATTAAAGACAAAAATCATATCTCATCCTTCCTTGTATTCCCAGGTTTTATTACCATGCTTGGTATGTGACAAATGCTTGATAAATCTATGTTGAGTAAATCATTAAGTGAAATAGTTTCTCAAATCTTGGAATTCGTCAAAGCATGTATAGCCTGTACCTCACATTGTATTCATTCATTCATTGATTCATTCTTCCAATGAAAAGTTATTTGATACTTTCTGTGTTTCAAGCATCATGCTAGATCCCCTGAGTACAACCGTGGACAGAAAAGTGGAGTCTGGTGTCAGAACTGATTTCACTTCTGGGTTCTTCCATAGTAAATGACTGCGGGCAAGATATTTTACCCCTTCAAGTTCCAGTTTCATTATATATAAAATGGGAGGATCATAGTGCTTTCCTATGCAGTGTACTATGAGAATTAAATATGACCAATCAATTAAAAAATCTTAGCACTTTTTTGACACATAGTAAAAACTTCTTCTCTTGCTACTTCTTCCTATCACTATTACTTGAAGAATGATCACTGCTCTCATGGATCCCATCCATGGTAAGTACATAGAAGCCCTTTGTATTGACATTAAGTTGTTTCACATGTGTAAATATTACTTATATGATTGGATTGCAAATTCCTTGGAGGCAGGGATTCTGTGCAAACAGAAACTCTGTGAAGAGCAATTTCTCCTTCTTGATAACACTGTAACATCATTTTCAAATGATAACAATATTAGCAAAGATAAAAAGTTAGTTGCTCAATGTATGTATTAAAGAGGGTGAAGAATCAGGGTTGAATCCCAACCAAGGGATAAACAATAAGTACAATAATAAAAATATACTTTGACAGAATGATCTCTATGGGTCAGGTTCAGTGTTCTATGTGGATCATATAATTTTCTTCTCACAGAAACAGCATCACATAAACATATGCTACCCCTGTGGAAACTGAGTTTCAGAAGTATTAAGTAAGCTGCCCCAAGTCACTTCTTCTTCCACCCATACTTTACCAGGCTAGTGATTCACAGTTATATTTTATTTTGTGATGTTTTGTCTTTTCCCACTTCCATCTTTCTGTCCATCCCTAAAGTATAAAGCAATATGTGACACACCATAGTTTTCCTTTAGAAATACACTTAGAGAATTTTTATTTTGTGGGTTTCTTTTAAAGAACTGTGGCACTCTAAAGAAGAATAGAAATACTCTGGGAAATAGAAAAGTCAAAGTGGGTAAATATGCTCAATCAATTAAAAAATGTTTAGCATGTTTTTGAGAAAAAAATTTTTTTTGACAGCAGAGAGAAATAAACAGGTATAACATTGCACGTGTTGGATATGGGGAGTGTCAAATATGTACTGGAGCTCTCTGTGCTGTATTTGGTCTCAGATACGGGCCAGAGGGAACAAATGTATGCAATGGATGTCATGAGCAATCACATTAGTTTGGCCCATTTTATCTTAAAATGCTTTAAAGTCTCTGTTGATGATTATTGTATAGTTAGATTTGGAATTTTGTGTCCTCCACTTTCGTTATGTAGTATGTTTGTATTTGTAGTGAATGATTAATTGGATATGGTAACCATATGTCCTGATTTAGCAATTGCTCTGTATTTTTCATTTTTTAATAAAATATTATTGTTAATATTTACAATAAATTGAGCCAGCACGGATCTGGAAGACCTCCATGTTTTTCTTCCTGCTGCTAGCATGATCACATCTGCTGGTTTGTGAGGCTTATATATAGTAAAGAGAAATCACACTTTAATACATGGTTAAACCGGAAAGATGACCAGAGATAATTGATTTTTCTTTCCCAGCTTTCTTTTGGGGCAATGTAACCAACACCACCCTTTCAAGGGAAGCATGCAGTGTACTTTCTGATAAAACGAAGTACTTTTGGACACTGATGGCTAAGAGCAGCAAATTCCTTCCAGTCTTGAATAAAGGTGGAGAAGTAGTCACCACTGCTCCCCTTATGAGACACTTGGTGAGCCAGCTCTTGTGCTGGGGCCCATGGAGTGACTTAAGAGATACATGAAGCTGTAGATTATCAGTTGGCCTATAATATGCTGGACAGCCAAAAAAAATAATAGTCATTAAAATAGACATCATAGAACATTGGTCTCCTTAGGTCTCTGTGATTAGTATTGTGGTGTTGGGAGGTCATGACGACTGAGTAGAGGTCTCCAGTATTATTAACAATCTAAATCAACACGTTCTCTCAGATAACGCTGCTCACTCTTGGTAACCCACCATTTATCATGCCCATTGGTAACAAAAGAGATTGGGGTTCAGTTTCAATCTCCATTGTAAGTGCCCCTGCTTGTAATGACCCAGACCTCTCCTTGGCTATAAGTATGACCATGACATTCTTGCGGTTGTCCTTCTCAGGAGATGATCTGCACTTCTGCTATTCATGATCATACCTCCTGAACATAAAAGATACACTCATGTGGACACCTGAGTATTGATGCACACCTACATTTCTACTCATGTGCTCTGAAGTCCTGGAAAGAACATCTCCTTATTTTAAAGCCCTTGTTATTTGTCTAAATTTTGAGTAAAGTTTGCTGCAAACTTTGAGTAGTGTGCTTTGGCCTACAGAAACTAGATTTCCCTAGACTTAAAAAGATTCTCTAATGTTCAGTTTGCTCTATCAGAGAAAACTATGTTCGGTAAAGATAAGAACTGTGGGGGGAAAGTAAAGCAGAGAAGAGAGATACAAACTTCCATGGATTTCAATTTTAGATCAAGCAGTCACAGAAGTTTTCACTGAAAAGATAATATTAAAGAAAAAGCATAGAGGAAATGAGGAAGACAGCATGAAATGTTGGGAGAAGGACCTTCCCGACTGAGGGGAAACTAAAAGACAAAGGCCTTGCAGCAGAAACATGCTGGTGAGTTCATAGAAGAGCAAGGAAGACAGTCTAGTAAGAAATGATGAAGAAGTAGCAGGTCAGAAAAGTAATGAAGCTTACATTGTTTAGAGCGGCACTGTCCAATGGATATCACGAGTCACATAAGTAATTATAAATTTTCCAGTAGCCACAAGATAAAGTGAAAAATAGAATCTGTGAAATTAATTTTAATAATGTTAATTAATCCAATACATGAAAAGTATTATCATTTTAACTTGAATCAATTAAAAAATATTGACATATTAAAAAATTTTTTGTACCAAGTCTTTGGAATCTGGTGTGCATTTTTTACTTACAGCACATCTCAATTTAGACTCCACATCTGGAGTGTTCAGTAGCCACGTGTGGAGATGACCACTGTGCTAGACAGTGCAGATTAGGGACTTGAAAGCTATTTTAAGGACCTTGGATTTTACTGTGAGATAGAAAGCTACTGGAGGATTTTTAGAACAAAAAAAGAGGTAAGATTTGGCTCACATATTTTAACAGGATCACTCTGACTATGGTGTTAAAAGACTGAAGAGTGGAGACTATTGCAATATCCCATAGGAGATATGAGAGTAGCTGAGCCGTCAATTGTGGAGGCTTTGTGCAGTGACTAGGTTCTGGATATATTTTGAAAGTAGAGCCTGACATAATTTTCTGGCATATTGGTTGTCAGATGTGAAAGAAAGAAGTTAAAAATATAAATTGGGCCAGGTACGTATATATTTTAAAGCATCTCTGATAATTCCAAATTGCATTATTGGTCAAGAATCATTCGTTGTTGGCAGTTCCTGTTTCTTATCCTGATGTAATCCCCATTGCTTTGCTTTCCTGATAAATCTCTAGACCTGGAAAGTTATTTATTTTGGATAGAGACATAGTGGGATTTGGAGCTAGAGAAGTAAGTAAGCACTTCCAAAGACCTTAGAAATAGCAGAGAAATTCCTTGATTATTATTTAGAAAGCAGCAGTGAAGAGAAACAGGGAGATTGTTTTGAAGTCTATTTCAATGGCCTAACTAAGAGGTTCCAAAGGCTTGGGCTAGTGGGTTTTGGGGGTGTTAATTATTTGTTTCTTGATCAGGATTCTGGATACATGACTATTGTCAGCATCTGAATTCATGGAGCTATACAATTATTTTATATATATATAGTATTCCAACAGAAAGCAAAATAGAAAACATTGACCAGTCTCTCTGAAATGTACCAAAATTCACCAAGCTTATAAAGTCAGAAGGCCAATGTTTTAATTTATAGTGAAAAATACAAATATTATTTAGAATGAAAAGTTGTCTTAATTGATTCTGCAGATAAAACTACATAGGAAGCCAAAATATAATCAGAAGGTCGCTGGGTGAAAATGGAATCAGAACAAATGGAGTTACTAAAATGAAATTGATTACTAGTGTAATTGAGCTCTGAGAGCATAACTCACCCATCCTCACTACAGAGGCATAAGTCTTGAACATTCAGGGTTCAGAGCTGGGAGCTGTTTTCTATGGAGGTTGCTGAAAACTGTTATTTCTCATTGCTCTTCTGCCTTTCTCTGCTGAGCCATCTCCCATGATTGATATAATATTTGTTGTTTCCTTGAAATGTTTTAGCACCGTAATAATGTCCTGGAAATAAAGTGATTTTAAGATTACTTTCTAGATCTTATTCTAGAATATCTATATTATGACTTGACTGAAAAAAACATCTTCAAAGCTTTTTAAGGAAAGCCACGTTGTTTTCCTCATGTAAAACTCACAGTATCTTGAGATGCTGGACACAGCACTTAGAACACATTGAAAAGTCAAAGACGACCTGGAAGATCCTTGCCTTGGAAGCATATTATGCTCTTTCATTAGCCGAGGTAAATAAGGCAGGAGGAGGAGTAGTTTTGGGAAGGATGGTGCTAGGGGCACTCTAAAAATGTAAAGTTTGAGGTGATGCATCCAATTGAGTTCACACTGTGTCTCAGAAGTCCTAGAAGACAAGACAGTTTGAGCTATAAATGTGTTGATCATTTTGCTCTGAGGCAGACTAAAATTGAGAGAATTATTGAGATCACTCAAGGAAAGAGGAGCAGGAAAGAAGTGTGAAAAGATGCAGAAGAGTGAGGTTTGAAGAAATACTGTCGGCTGGTTTTAATATTTTCAGTGACATAATATACAATGATTTCTATCAAGGCCATTGATTGACGAAGTAGCTTAGGGCCTTGAGATAATTTGAAAAAATCTATAACTGCCTCAAAAGAGGCTATAGGTGTATGTACACAGGGATTGCTGAGTCATTTTTAAACAGCTCGTATAAGGTTGACCATATAAAAGAGTCTTTTGATTTTTTTAGAGAAGTTTTGGGTTCACAGCAAAACTGAGTGGAAGATACAGAGATTTTCATTGTTCCCTTTGCCCACAGTGAAGTCTTTTAACATATTTAAGGAAGTGTTGCGTAGCATCATTCGACAGCTATGACTGCACAATATTTTACAAAGAAAGGGAAATAGAGAATATGAAGGGCACGTACTATAATCACTAAGTTGAATTCCTTAGAAAGAAACTTCAGGGTTCAAGTCTTGAAAGTGGTAGGGTTTGGTTCCGGTTTTCTCTGTTTTGTTCTGCTGTTTGTTTGATAACAAGCTGGTATGAAATGCTGAATGTGAAATGCTGAAAAAGTTCACTGGAATTTAGGAGATAAAGTAACAGAGGCCAAGACATTGGAAAAGTCATTGATATAGATTATTTTTTTACATCTTTATTGGAGTATAATTCCTTTACAATGGTGTGTTAGTTTCTGCTTCATAACAAAGTGAATCAGTTATATATATACATATGTTCCCATATCTCTTCCCTCTTGCGTCTCCTCCCACCCCACCCTCCCTATCCCACCCCTCCAGGCAGTCACAAAGCACCGAGCTGATCTCCCTGTGCTATGCTACTACTTCCCACCAGCTATCTACCTTACGTTTGGTAGTGTATATATGTCCATGCCTCTCTCTTGCTTTCTCACAGCTTACCCTTCCCCCTCCCCATATCCTCAAGTTCATTCTCTAGTAGGTCTGTGTCTTTATTCCTGTCTTACCCCTAGGTTCTTCATGACATTTGTTTTTCTTAAATTCCATATATATGTGTTAGCATACGGTATTTGTCTCTCTCTTTCTGACTTACTTCACTGTGTATGACAGACTCTAGGTCTATCCACCTCATTACAAATAGCTCAATTTCATTTCTTTTTGTGGCTGAGTAATATTCCATTGTATATATGTGCCACATCTTCTTTATCCATTCATCCAATGATGGATACTTAGGTTGTTTCCATCTCTGGGCTAATGTAAATAGAGCTGCAATGAACATTTTGGTACATGACTCTTTTTCATTTATGGTTTTCTCAGGGTATATGCCCAATAGTGGGATTGCTGGGTCATATGGTAGTTCTATTTGTAGTTTTTTAAGGAACCTCCATACTGTTCTCCACAGTGGCTGTATCAATTTACGTTCCCACCAACAGTGTAAGAGGGTTCCCTTTTCTCCACACCCTCTCCAACATTTATTGTTTCTAGATTTTTTGATGATGGCCATTCTGACTGGTGTGAGATGATATCTCATTGTAGTTTTGATTTGCATTTCTCTAATGATTAATGATGTTGAGCATTCTTTCATGTGTTTTTTGGCAGTCTGTATACCTTCTCTGGAGAAATGTGTATTTAGGTCTTCTGCCCATTTTTGGATTGCGTTGTTTGGTTTTTTGTTATTGAGCTGCATGAGCTGCTTATAAATTTTGGAGATTAATCCTTTGTCAGTTGCTTCATTTGCAAATATTTTCTCCCATTCTGAGGGTTGTCTTTTGGTCTTCTTTATGGTTTCCTTTGCTGTGCAAAAGCTTTGAAGTTTCATTAGGTCCCATTTGTTTATTTTTGTTTTTATTTCCATTTCTCTAGGAAGTGGGTCAAAAAAGATCTTGCTGTGATTTATGTCATAGAGTGTTCTGCCTATGTTTTCCTCTAAGAGTTTGATAGTTTCTGGCCTTACACTTAGTTCTTTAATCCACTTTGAGCTTATTTTTGTGTATAGTGTTAGGGAGTGATCTAATCTCATACTTTTACATGTACCTGTCCAGTTTTCCCAGCACCACTTATTGAAGTGGCTGTCCTTTCTCCACTGTACATTCCTGCCTCCTTTATCAAAGATAAGGTGACAATATGTGCATGGTTTGAAGTAATCAAAAATAACCACATAGAAGATAAATATATCAGCATCCTGTGTACTTCAAGTGTTGTGGGGATGAGTGTTTAAAAAGAGAAACAAAGATTGGGGAAGGTTGTGGAACAAAGAATTAAAAGAGTGAGGGATGTTGGCAAAACAAAAGAAAACACCTTGCAGGGAAGCAAGAATTCCACCGACTTCTTGCAGTCAGGATTTTGCAGGTAGTATCTCTACCCCTACTAGGATGGTTCTGAAGAAAAAGGTGTCAGCTGGTTTGTTTATTTTAATAAAGACTGTAATGGCTAAAGTTGTATTTGGAGAATTTCTATTGCCATCTCATTAGACATTTTCTGAACTGTTTATTTCTAGGTTTCAAAGGTGAGTTTTAATGAATTTTTACGTTGCACATTCAATTTAGACAGGAAAGCCGTATGCTGATAAACTTACTGACACTCAATCTGCTTATCATGGTTTCCCTTCAAACCTCAAATTGCATATAAACAGAAAAACTAATCAACTGAAGCAGAAACACAGTATCAATTAGGTTGATGCCTGGGAACTGAAAAAAGAGTAAACAAAATTAATTCCAATCAGTTTGGTATTAAAAAATCAAAAATGTGTAGTAACTTGAGATGACTATCCAGAAAGTAGCTGTGATTTGGCAAAGAATTTTTATATAAATGCTTAGAATCCTTCAAAATAGTATTCAAATATATATCTATTTCTTTTTTGTGGCTGCAACACATGTTATTTCAAAACAATAAACATTTATTGAGCATTATTCTGTACTTTATGAACTTCACATACTTAAAAAAAATCACTGTGGTACTCATTCACAGCCTGATGGACTTTACTGTATTAAAGAACCTACAGGTAAGAGAATCTAGTGATGGAGGTTTCTCCAAATTGCCTTCAAAAGTGAAGAAATTATATTTAAACACCAAGCAAGACAAGAGAATACCATCCCTTGACCGCCTTGATAGAATGAGTCAAATTAGATTCAGGAGACATTACATACCTCCTGGTAAGTGAGAGAGGAGAAACAGAAGCACAGAATCTAGGTGGGGAAAATAAGGAAATAATGATCATCCTCTCCTTTTCCTTTCCTCAGTCTTGCAAAAAGTCCAAGCTGAAGCGTGGGAAATCCTGGAATGAAATTGGAAATTTTGATTACAACCTGGAACTCAACATATTAATTACTGAATTGATACTCTTTACCAAAATTTATTATTCAAGACTATCCAGAAAATGTGTTGTGATTTTTCTTAAATCGCATCCCACGGACATAGTGGTGCCAACAAAGTGGACTTGCAAAGACATTAATTAAATAAACAATCTAGCTGTTTTCTGATTTTAACCTATGTGCCTCTTTAGTTCAATTTAACAGTTATAGCTACATGATAAATACAGTTACTTAGCATAGCACTTAAGGCCTATAAAAACTGGGCCCAGCTTGCCTCCCCTTTTTCATGCATTTCCTAAACTACTCTTCTCTCCTGTATTTTAAATGTATGTACAACTCTTAGATTCCAGCCAATTTTATGAGTCTGTTCTATTTTCAAGGTGGTGGTTCTAATGAAAGTTCCCATGCCAATTGCTAAACTATAACTTTCAAAAAGTTAAAAATATGACTCTCGTGTGAATATAAACACCTGAGAAAAGATTTTATTAAACTCACTATTTAATGAGAGAACTAGTAAAATGTCAATACCATCAAAAGGAAATAAGAAGAAAAGATATACAGATATATAGATATATTTACATATCTATATCTATTTACTATCTATCTACCTATCTAATGGGCACTGGGCCTACACACACACACACACACACACACACACACACACACACACACACACACACACACTCACAATATTTAGTTAGGAAAGCTGAAATAAGCTTACATATATTCAGACCAGTTAGTATCCCATATCCTTTAGGGTGATGAAATGCAATGTTTAGGTTACTATTTGTACTGGATAAAAATCAATTCTATCTTTACTGGAAAAAATATTTTTATTCCTATGAATATGAATGATTTGTGTGACTTTCAGTTTCCTAAAAGTTAACTCCTACCCCTTCAGATTTGAAAATAACCTAGTCAATAGAAAGTTAACCAAAGGTACACAGTCCTGACCACTAAATATCACTGAGCACTCCCCTGAAAGGACATCTAATAATATCTTTTGCTCATTTCTATGCCTTGGACAATTTTTCTGAAACCATCGATTTACTGGTAAACACGCATTTGTCAAGACTCACCCAGTTGTCATCTCCTGGGTGAAAATGTTTTGAATGACTCCATGAAAACTTTCTGAGATCCCTCTGTTACATCACCTACATCGTACTTTAGATCAAGAGGGTAGTAGTTCTGTATGTCTTGTCTCTCTGTTCAATGACTAATAGTATTCTCAAGATACAGAAGCTTATTCAAGTTGCATTGCTATTAGAAGGTTTGAAGCTTGGCTCCATCAATTAGTAGCTGTATAACATCATGCAAATTATTTACCAGTCGAAGTTTTATTGATCTCATCTTCTGAATGAGAATAATGTCTAGCACAAATTTTACTGTGAGGAGTAAATGAGGAAAAAAGCTTAAAACATTTATTACAATATAGACTCTCAATAAATAATAGTAGAAATGGTAGTAAAGACATCAAGAACATAGAAAATGGTAAAAGGAAGTGAAATTTAGATATACAAGGTTAAACTCATGAGCTCTGAGAATTTCTCAGAATGTATATTTTATGTACCACTTGGTATATTCCACTAGACCATAGGAAGATCCTTAAATCAGACTCAGAAATGTCTGTTTCAAGTCCTACTGAAAGTGGATTGTGAAAAAGTACAAATCATTTACTTTATCAAATTATGTAAATTAGAGTAATTCACAAAGCAATTCAAGTTTCTTAAAAATTTATCTCCAAAAGAATTTTATACATGTTTCTTTCTTTGTTCTTTTAGTTTATAAACTATATAAAATACATTTCTTGGAATTGTATAATCTTCAGACCCTCCTACCCAGATGTTATTAACATTTTTCCAAAGGAAAAAACTAATAAAAATATAATAGTTATCTCTAGGAAAACATGGCTTAATCAGTGAGAATGTTTTATTTTAATGATTGTATAAAAACACAATTCTAGCAAAAGAAATGATGCAGGAGAAATTAGAGACATTGTGGTTTCCAGCATAATATTTACACTCATCTAAGTATTCACACAGAGGGGACTATAACACTGTTTGAGCCAGAAAACCTGCTCTATTAATTTTCTTCCAAACCATCAGACTTCTTATTTTAGAGGGAGAATGAACAACAAATTAATTCTGTTTTAAAGACAGACAAAATGGGAGCCTGAAATATGACAACAAATCACTTGAATTCTTCATGGCGGTTTACCCAAAACCTGGCAGGACAATCACCATCAGAACAAGTAAAAAAAATAACATCAATGCATTCTCAAAAGAGGTGTACCACTTCCACACAACAGTTTTAAACAGATTTAAAAACATTGGAAGGACTAATGATTCAAATGAATCCTTAGTTTAACCTGTTTTTTTAATGCCAAAATTCAATGGCTTTTCCCTTTTTTCTATTTTATGAACTTGTATCTCCATAGAACAGAACAAGAAGTTAGCTAATTAGGATATTTGTTGTGACTATTGTACATTCTGATACCAGATTTGGAATGCCAGTGTATGACCGTGAATTATGTTATCATGAATAATAAATATATCTAACATATTGAGTGCTTGCTTTGTGCCAGACAGTATACCAAGTGCTTTATATGGACTATCTCATTTAATCCTCATAGTACAAAAGCAAGGTTTTGTTTTGTTTTGTTTTGTTTTGTTTAACAGAAGAGGAACACAGATGAGGTAGTTTGCCCAGATAAAATGACGGAGCCTGGATCAGACAGAGTTTGATGCCAAAGCCAAAGTCCTTAACAACTCCACCATCCAGCTTTCCCTTCCTTAAAGAGGTTGAGAGAGTAGTCACTTTAATACATGAAAAAAATGATTTGTTCATTAAATTTCCAAAGATAAAATGCCTCATTTTCAGTGGCCCAGTATGAATAAGCTTAAGAAAAAAGAACTATTTATTTCTCCTATAATCTTAAGAGGCATTTTAAATGCCCTCTTTTGGGAGTGTGGAGGAGGTAATACTTACTTTATTTTTAGCTTTTCATTAAAGGATTTGGGTTGCTTTGACTCAATTTGTGTAAATGCAAACTGCATTTAGAAAATTGTTAAATCTATTAAATTTACCTGCTACTGGTGGATCCAATTTTCAGGTATAATGAAACATGTCAAAGAGAAAATAATGAAATGAATGTGTACTTTCTCAAATAAGACTAACAAGGATCATAAAGGGGTCAACTTGGTAGAACTGCAGGAAGCCTCATCAGGCTGGCCATGGTTTCTAACTCATATATCTCTCATCAGAAATACTGCATAATTATACATTACCTATTCAAAGAAATACATTAGAAATCCTAAAGGGAACAGACTTCTTTCTTTTCAAATAATGACTAATTAACATAATAATCATCTTAACATTTCAATTAATAATCAAGAAATTTTGTTGAAACCCAAAGGGGTTACAAAAATGAGGTAGGATCCCAAAAGAGGTATGGTTAGGTAGCTTTCAGTAATTGTCATCCAATCCTTCCCAGCCATTTAATTTTTCCCTTTCCAAGTTCATCTATGAAATTGTAAGCTGGAGGCATACGACTGTTTGCATTGCTTTGAAAACAGGAATATAATCTAAAAGAAAAAAAGAAGTGAGAAATTGTCCAAAGGTAGGTTGCAGTTATAGGAAGGATCAGTTTGTTGTCTTAGAGAAAATCAGTGAAACTTAATCTTTCAGAATCCAATTTTAGGTGTCTTTTTAGAGCTTAAAGGTGAAAAGACTCAGTTGAAAAAGACTCACTTTGGGGTCCTAAGCATATAGCTTATAACCTCTGATATTTTAAACTTTGCAAAAAGAATGAAAAGAAAAATGAGACTAATAAGAGGACTCAATAGAATGGAAAAATGTATAATATGAAGAATTTAAAAGCTTGCTAGAGACCTTCAAGATGGTGAGGAGTAAGACGTGGAGATCACTTTCCTCCCCACAAATACATCAAAAGTACATCTACATGTGGAGCAACTCCTACAGAACACCTGCTGAACGCTGGCAGAAGACCTCATACTTCCCCAAAGGCCAGAAAATTCCCACGTACCTGGGTAGGGCAAAAGCAAAAAGGAAAAACAGAGACAAAAGATTAGGGATTGGACCCACACTTCTGGGAGGGAGCTGTGAAGGAGGAAAAGTTTCCACACACTAGGAAGGCCCTTCATGGGCGGAGATGGGGGTTGTGCGAGGTGAGGAAGCTTCAGAGCCATGGAGGAGAGTGCAGAAACAGGGGTGCAGAGGGAAAAGAGGAGAGATTCCCACACAGAGGATCGGTGTTGACCAGCACTCACCAGCCCGAGAGGCTTGTCTGCTCACCCGCTGGGGCAGGTGGGGCCTGGGAGCTGAGGCTCAGGCTTCAGAGGTCAGATTGGGGTTGGCTGCGTGAAGACAGCCTGAAGGGGGCTAGTGCGCCACAGCTAGCTGGGAGGGAGTCAAGGGAAAAGTCTGGACCTGTGTAAGTGTCAAGAGACCACTGTTTTGGGGAGTGAGAGGAGAGGGGATTCCTGCTCTGTGTGCCCACAGAAGGCACAGCAGCACCTAAGTGAGCTCCAGAGACAGACAAGAGCTGCAGCTAACAGCTCAGACCCCAGACAAGAGGCATGAAATGCTAATGCTGCTGCCGCTGCCACCAAGAATCCTGTGTGCAAGTGCAGGTCATTACCCACATCCTCCAGGGGACTGTGCAGACCTCCACTGCCAGGGTCCCGAGATCCAGGACATCTTCCCTGGGAGAACACATGGCACACCTCAGGCTGTAGCAATGAAATGCTGGCCTCTGCTGACACAGGCTCGCTCCGCATTGCAATTAATACTACCATACCCCTCCATCTCCTGGGCCTGAGTGAGGAAGAGAGCCCTAATCAGCCACTGCTTTTTCACACCCTCCTGTCTGGGTGGGGAACAGATGCCTGAGGGCAGCCTACACACAGAGGTGGGGCCAAAACGAAAGCTGAACCCCAGGAGCTGTGCAAACAAAGAAGAGAAAGAGAAATTTCTCACAGCAGCCTCAGGAGCAGAGGATTAACTTCCCACAATCAACTTGATGAACACTGCATCTGTGGAATACTTGAATAGACAACAAATGTTCCCAAAATTGAGATGGTGGACTTTGGGAGTAACTGTAGACTTTGGGTTTGCTTTCTGCATCTGATTTGTTTCTGGTTTTTATGTTTATCTTAGTTTAGTTTTTAGTGCTTGTTATCACTGGTGGATTTGTTTATTGGTTTGGTTGCACACTTTTTTAAAAAAAAATTTATTTTTTTTCCTTTTTGCTCTTTTTGTGAGTGTGTATGTGTATGTTTCTTTCTGTGATTTTGTTTGTTTAGGTTTGCTTTTATGATTTGTCCTAGGGTTCTGATTGTTCAGTTTTTCTTTTAGTTGTTTGTTTTCTTTTTATGAGTACGTGTGTGTATGTATCTTTGCATGATTTTGCCTGTTTAGTTTTGCTTTTACAACTTGGTTTGGGGTTCTGTTTGTTTGTTTCTTTTTTTCTTCCTCTTCTTCTGAGCTTTGTGGCTGGCAGGGTCTTTATGCTCCAGCCTGGTGTCAGGCCTCAGCCTCCGAGGTGGGAGAGCCAAGTCCAGGACATTGACCCCCAGAGACCTCCAGACCCCATGTAATATCAATCAGTGATAGCTCTCCCAGAGATTTCCATCTCAACACAAAAAACCAGCTCCACCCAATGGCCAGCAAGCTCCAGTGCTGGATGCCCCATGCCAAACTAGCAAGACAGGACACAACTCCACCCATTAGCAGAGAGGCTGCATAAAGTCATACTAAGTTTGCAGACACCACAAAACACACCACCTGATGCAGCCCTGACCACCAGAAGGATAACATTCATCCCCACCCACCAGAAAACAGGCACCAGTTCCCCCCACCAGAAAGTCTACACAACCCACTGAACCAGCCTCCCTCACTGAGGGCAACACCACAAACAATGAAAATTACAAACCTGCAGCCTGTGAAAAGGAGACCCCAAACACAGTAAGTTAAGCAAAATGAGAAGACAGAGAAATATGGAGCAGTTGAAGGAGCAAGGTAAAAATCCAACAGACCAAACTACTGAAGAGGAAATACTCAGTCTACCTGAAAAAGAATTCAGAGTAATGATAGTATAAATGATCCAAAATCTTGGAAATAGAATAGAGAAAATACAAGAAACGTTTAAAAAGGACCTAGAAAAACAAAGATGGACAACACAATAATTGAAATTAAAAATTCTCTAGAAAGAAACAATAGCAGAATAACTGAGGCAGAAGAACGGATAAGGGACTTGGAAAATAAAATAGTGGAAATAACTACTGCAGAGCAGAATAAAGAAAAAAGAATGAAAAGAATTGAGGACAGTTTCAGAGACCTCTGGGACAACTTTAAATGCAACCACATTCAAATAATAGGGGTCTCAGAAGAAGAAGAGAAAAAGAAAAGTTCTGAGAAAATATTTGAAGTGATTACAGTTGACAACTTCCCTAACATGGAAAAGGAAATTATCAATCAAGCCCAGGAAGCACAGAGAGTCCCATACAGGATAAATCTAAGGAGAAACACACCAAGACACATATTAATCAAACTATCAAAAATTAAATACAAAGAAAATATATTAAAAGCAGCAAGGGAAAAACAACAATGTACAAGGGAATTGCCATAAGGTTAACAGCTGATCTTTCAGCAGAAACTCTGCAAGCCAGAAGGGAGTAGCAGGCCATATTTAAAGTGATGAAAGGGGGCTTCCCTGGTGGTGCAGTGGTTGAGAGTCTGCCTGCCGATGCAGGGGACACGGGTTCATGCCCCGGTCCAGAAAGACCCCACATGCCGTGGAGTGGCTGGACCCGTGAGCTATGGCCACTGAGCCTGCACATCCGGAGCCTGTGCTCTGCAATGGGAGAGGCCAAAACAGTGAGAGGCCCACGTACCACAAAAAACTAAAAATAAAAAAAATAAAGTGATGAAAGGGAAAAACCTACAACCAAGATTACTCTACCCAGCAAGGATCTCATTCAGATTTGACAGAGAAATTAAAACCTTGACAGACAAGCAAAAGCTAAGAGAATTCAGCACCACAAAGCCAGCTTTACAACAACTGCTAAAGGAAATTCTCTAGGCAGGAAACACAAGAGAAGGAAAAGACCTACAATAACAAACCCAAAATAATTAAGAAAATGTCAATAGGAACACACATATCAATAATTACCTTAAAGGTAAATGGATTAAATGCTCCCACCAAAAGACATAGACTGGCTGAATGGATACAAAAACAAGACCCATATATATGCTGTCTACAAGAGACCCACTTCAGACCTAGGGACACATACAGACTGAAAATGAGGGAATGGAAAAAGATATTCCATGAAAATGGAAATCAAAAGAAATCTAGAGTAGCAATTCTCATATCAGACAAAATAGATTTTAAAATAGAAATGAAGGAAACAATAGCAAAGATCAATAAAACTAAAATCTGGTTCTTTGAGAAGATAAACAAAATTGATAAACCATTAGCCAGACTCATCAAGAAAAAAAGGGAGAAGACTCAAATCAACAGAATTAGAAATGAAAAAGAAGGAACAACTGACACTGCAGAAATACAAAGGATCATGAGAGATTACTATAAGCAACTATATGCTAGTAAATTAAACAAACTGGAAGAAATGGACAAATTCTTAGAAAAATACAACCTTCCACGACTGAAACAGGAAGAAGTAGAAAATATGATCAGATCAATCACAAGCACTGAAATTGAAACTGATTAAAAATCTTCCAACAAACAAAAGACCAGGACCAGATGGCTTCACAGGTGAATTCTATCAAACATTTAGAGAAGAGTTAACACCTATCCTTCTCAAACTCTTCCAAAATATAGCAGAGGGACGGACACTCCCAAACTCATTCTATGAGGCCACCATCACCCTGATACCAAAACCAGACAAATATGTCACAAAAAAAGAAAACTACAGACCAATATTACTAATGAATATAGATGCGAAAATCCTCAACAAAATACTAGCAAACAGAATCCAACAACATGTTAAAAGGATCATACACCATGATCAAGTGGGGTTTATCCCAGGATGCAAGGATTCTTCAATATATGCAAATCTATCAATGTGATACACCATATTAACAAATAGAAGGATAAAAACCATATGATAATCTCAATAGATGCAGAAAAATCTTTCAACAAAATTTAACACCCATTTATGATAAAAACTCTCCAGATAGTGGGCATAGAGGGAACTTACCTCAACATAATAAAGGCCATATTATGACAAACCCACAGCCAACGTCATTCTCAATGGTGAAAATCTGAAACCATATCCTCTAAGATAAGGAAGAAGACAAGGTTGCCCACTCTCACCACTATTATTCAACATAGTTTTGGAAGTTTTAGCCTTGGTGATTAGAGAAGAAAAGGAAATAAAAGGAATCAAAATTGGTAAAGAAGTAAAGCTGTCACTGTTTGCAGATTACATGATACTATACATAGAGAATCCTGAAGATGCTACCAGAAAACTACTAGAGCTAATCAATGAATTTGGTAACATAGCAGGATACAAAATTAATGCACAGAAATATCTTGCATTCTGATATACTAACAATGAAAAATCTGAAAGATAAATTAAGGAAACACTCCCACATACCATTGCAACAAAAAGAACAAAATACCTAGGAATAAATCTACCTAAGGAGACAAAAGACCTGTATGCAGAAAACTATACGACACTGATGAAATATGACACAAACAGATGGAGAGATATACCATGTTCTAGGATTGGAAGAATCAACATTGTGAAAATGACTATACTACCCAAAGCAATCTATAGATTCAATTCAATCCCTTTCAAACTACGAATGGCATTTTTCACAGAATTAGAACAAAAAATTTCACAATTTGTATGGAAACACAAAACACCCAAAATAGTGAAAGCAATTTTGAGAAAGAAAAGCAGAGCAGGAGGAATCAGACTCCTGGACTTCAGACTATACTACAAAGTTACAGTAATCAAGACAGTATGGTACTGGCATAAAAACATAAACATAGATCAATGGAACAGGGTAGAAAGCCCAGAGACAAATCCACGAACATATGGTGACCTTATCTGTGTTAAGGGAGGCAAGACTATACAATGGAGGAAAGACAGTCTTTTCAGTAAGTGATGCTGGGAAAACTGGACAGTTACATGTAAAAGAATGAAATTAGAACACTCCCTAATACCATAAACAAAAATAAACTCAAAATGAATTAAAGACCTAAATGTAAGACTGGACACTACAAAACTCTTAGAGGAAAACATTAGTAGAACACTCCATGACATAAATCATAGCAAGATCCATTTTGACCCACCTCCTAGAGAAAGGGAAATAAAAACAAAAATAAACAAATGGAACCTAATGAAACTTAAAAGCTTTTGCACAGCAAACGAAATCATAAACAAGATGAAAAGACAACCCTCAGAATAGGAGAAAATATTTGCCAACAAAGTAACTGATGAAGGATTAATCTCCAAAATATATAAGCAGCTCATGTAGTTTAATATCACAAAAACAAACAACCCAATGCAAAAATGGATGGAAGACCTAAATAGACATTTCTCCAAGGAAAACATACAGATTGCCAACAAATACATGAAAGGATGCTCAACATCACTAATCATTAGAGAAATGCAAATAAAACCACAATGTGGTATCACTTCATACAGGTCAGAATGGCCATCATCCAAAAATCTATAAACAATAAATGCTGGAGAGGGTGTAAGGAAAAGGGAACCCTCCAGCACTCTTGGTGAGAATGTAAATTGATACAGCCACTATGGAGAACAGTATGGAGGTTCCTTAAAAAACTAAAAATAGAACTACCGTATGGCCCAGCGTCCTACTACTGGGCATATACCCTGAGAAAGCCAAAATTCAAAAAGGGACATGTACCACGATGTTCATTGCAGCACTATTTACAATAGCCAGGACATGGAAGCAACCTAATTGTCCATCGACAGATGAATGGATAAAGAAGATGTGGCACATATATACAATGAAGTATTACTCATCCATTAAAAGAAACAATATTGAGTTATTTGTAGTGAGGTAGATGGAGCTAGAGTCTGTCATACAGAGTGAAGTAAGTCAGAAAGAGAAAAACAAATACCATATGCTAACACATATACATGGAATCTAAAAAAAAAAAAATGGTTCTGATGAACCTAGGGACAGGACAAGAATAAAGATGCAGACGTAGAGAATGGACTTGAAGACACGGGGTAGGGGGAAGGGTAAGCTGGTATGAAGTGAGAGAGTAGCATTGACATATATACACTACCAAATGTAAAATAGATAGCTAGTGGGAAGCAGCTGCATAGCACAGGGAGATCAGCTTGGTGCTTTGTGACCACCTAGAGGGGTGGGATATGAGGGTGGGAGGGAGGCTCAAGAGGGAGGGGATATGGGGATATATGTATACATATAGCTGATTCACTTTGTTATACTGCAGAAACTAACTCAACATTGTAAAGCAATTATTCCCAAAGAAAGATGTTAAAAATAAGTAGAAAAATAAAAGCTTGCTAAAATAACAGCAATTAATGGCATTAGTATCTGACTGAGTCTATCACGTGTGATGATCAAAGCATTTTAAACTTTGGAGGATTAACAGATTAAAATTAGATAGTCTAGCTGTTTTAACTGCCTAGTCAATTACCAATTATTTAAACTGGATAATTTATAAATCAGATTTATATCTCAACCTTCTTTTCAGAGTTAAGCCAGGGATCTAGGAGTAGCCACTTAAATCAAACAGTTCTATTTGGCTGCTCTTGTAAATGTGAAATCTTCCAAACCACAAGCTGCTTTTGGTGTTTAATAATTCTACAGGTAAAAAACCTGTGGATATGTAACTATGTGAGAAACCATTGTATGCCTCATTTCTGCAAAAGAGATGAAACCTAAACAATTCTATATCCTTTTTTTGTCATCTTAATTTACTCATTGGCAATAAGTACATTTTCTGCCTTCTTGCTAAGTGTAATTCTAAGGCTTAGAAACTAACTTCTTTTTTCATGGCACAAAAGGCCATGTCTTTTAGAAACCAATCACTAAGAGCAGATTGGTGGTCACCCTCCCCACCCCCAAGGCTGATGAATCACAGTGAAGACAGCTTCACTGTAATCCATTACCTCCAACATAGCTGATAACATAATAAAAGCAAAAAGGAAAAATTAATGTCCTTTTCATGGATAAAATATTGCTAGGTGCATCATCCTTTTTTTTTTTTTCTTACATTACACATTCCAAAGAGAAAAATGAAGTTGGAGTGGCATTGTATTCCAAAGTAATGCTAATGTATCTGCAATCAAGAAAGAAAAAAAGAGTCAAGATTTTTAAATTATAATTACAACCAACACAGGTTGAGATTCTCACATTGAAATGTGTCTTGTGGAATAATAAGATAAAAAGTATTTCCTTTCATCACCATCAAAGTACTTACAGCTAAGGAATTTGCCATTAGATAAAAATTAGCAGTGAGACTGAGTTCACTGTTTACATGATTAAGTGCCCTTGTGTGGTCTAATGTATGTTGGGAGATGTCTCAATCTCTGAAGGTCAGATATTGAAAATACAAAGTAACAATGAGGAAGAAGATAAAAGCTTGCTTGTGGCAAAAACATTTCAGAAGAAAAAAAAATTCTGGTAGTGACTATCATATTTATGGGACTAGAATCTATCCCTTAGTACCTTGTGAAGACTCATAGACAAAAAGCAGTTATTAAAATGAAGAATGTCTTCAAATCTTTACTGAGAATATATTCTCCACATGACATGAAACAATTGTCAGTTGATTCAATAACATAGAAGTATATGTTATTGATCAGAAAGAGCAAGAAAAATACAAAAGTGTATTGGTCTCTTCTTGCTTCTGTAACGAATTACCACAAACTGAGTGGGAAAAAAACAATAAAAATTTATTCTATTACAGTACTGAAGGTCCAAAGTCTAAAATTAATGGGTCATCTGGTTTGTGTTCCTTCTGGAGTGTTCAGAGAGAAATCTTTTTCTTTGCCTATTTTAGTTTCTAGAGGCTGCCTGCATTTCTTGGCCTGTGGCCCCTTCCTCACGTTACTCCAACTTCTTCCTTCTCACATCACATCTCCTATTTCCCATTGCCTCCTTCTTATAAGGACCATTCTGATTATATTTAGGACCCACCCAGATAATCCAGGATTATTCTTCCCATCTCAGGATCCTTAATCACATCTCCAAATACACTTTTGCTGTACTAAGTAACATATTTGTAGGTTCTAGAGATTAGGCAGTAGATATCTTTTGGGGGACATTATTTAGCCTACCATTAAACCACCAATGATAAATGCTAAGTGGTAAAATTATTTATGATTTATGTTCATTCATTCATTCATAAATTACTCATTGATCATTCTCAGTTCCTTCTACATGGAAAATATTGTACCAGGTGGTAGAGATACAGAGAGAAAAAGTACAGCTCTTACCCTAAGGAATTTAGTGTCTCATTTGAAGAGAAACAAACAGACAAAAAACTAAAATGTGATGGGTGAATGAGAAAACATGTAACTCAGACTGAGGGAAAGGAATATGTCAAGGAAGTCTTCTAGGAAGTATCAGGACTGACACGTGAAGAAAAAGTTGGAATCAGTCAGCAAAGTGATGGGGCACAGGCTGAGTTCAGGCAAAGACAACAGCATGAGAAAAAAAGTCTTCTTCATAATTTTAGTCACATGTTTTAATATTTCAGAGAAAACTATGAGTAAAAGTTATAATAAATGTTAAGCAGCCATTTCCTTTTCCTTTACTGATCTGTAATGTTTAGTCTTACACAAAAGTGTATATCAGTTCCTGTCGCCACCCATTGCTGATTAGACCATGACTGGACTTGAGGACAAGCAAACCTTTGCTGGTTAATAGTTACTCAGGCTTTCTCTCCCATATGTTTAAACTAAGAGGGACATAGACTGAGGTTAGTTGATGGTAGGCTCTAAAGCTAAAACACTATGATTTAAAGCAGTGGTATACAAGAATCACCTGTAGAACTGTTTACAAATATAAATTTAGAATATCATGGCATAGTTTTGTATCTTGAATTCCCACATAAAATTGGACAAAGTAACTAAACTGCAAAATCAAAGCCAACCAGAGAACACTTACAACAAAACTATGTGATGAGCTATCCCTACAAACACAGATATGTCCACAGGTGGGGAAAAATTGCCAACAACCACAGGAATTTGTATATTATTGACATAAGGTCTGACAGAAGCAAAGTGATGTTTGACCTGAAAACGAGAGAACACCAAATGACCAAAAGATAATCCCTGGAATATGCAGCAGACCAATTTGATAACAACAGCTAAAACTGAGGGGTTTTCCCCAACATTAGCAGGTAAGTGAATTCAAGGGGTGTCCGGCAAGATCATCAGAGGGGCGGAAGCAGTTTGTCCCATATGAACTCGAACCTGACCCACTAGAGCTCCCTTCTAGAATAAGAATCCACATTAAGGAGAAGCAAAGAAAGGAAAAACATAAATAAAATAAATATAAACACACAAATAGAAGAAAATGCTCTGTGAAGTTAGCTAGTTAGCTCTGTGAAGACAAGCTAATTAAACAAAGACATTTTCTAAAAGTTCAGGAAAAATTACTTAACAACAAAATGAGCAAAATATAAATATCAAACTCAAATTCCATACAAACCTCCACAGTTTACAAAAGAATTACAAGGAGAGTTTGTTAAAAATACAGATATCTGTCTCCTCTCCCAGGAGATCTCAGCCATCAGTGATTCACCATAACATCTCCTCCCCCCCACAAATAATTATTTCCTTTTTTATGTAAATATTCAAGTACTCCCTACCTTAATATCAACAGTAAGTCTCTAACCACACTCTTTATGTGTACCTTACTAGCTTAATTCTCAAAAGGTAGCATTATTTTCTACTTTTTTTTCTGTAAATTCATTGCATCCTACCACATTTATATGGACTATATTTATCCTCTTAAAAAAATGGTTTACTCCTCCAAATATGCCTTGGTCTCTCTTAATTAAAAAATGTGAAAACAAAGGCATCAAGATTAACTCTAGTCTAGATTATATAGTGAATGAAATGTATTTTTAAGCATATTGGAAGAAGTTAACAGTGACCCTATATATATGTATATTAACAGAGATAGAGTGAAAAATATTAAGTAACAGATGTAAGAAAACACATGACAACAGTGATTAACCTGACATATTTTGACTATAACGAACATAATAAAACATAAATGGAGTAGAAATAATTTCAGTACCTAGGGTTTCAAACTTTCTATGACAAATGGCTTGTCAAACTTACCTCCTAGATGATGAATAAAAGCATATCATCACTTGAAAAATATTTTATTACATTTTTTAGCTATATTTTGGGATTTTATAGTTCAGCATGGCTTAGGTAGAGTGACATGAATTGTATATAATCTGAACATATTAAAACAAAGCACTGGAGAAATGGCAGGTTAATATGTAACCAAACAAAAAATTTTATCTGTAATAGTGTCAAATACATTTGTTACCTGGGAAATAACTTAGGCTAGATGTTAAAATCAAACAATGATATGAAGTAATGCTTCCAATACCTAAATTATGCACTGAGCTTGATGAAACTGAGCGTGACAAACATTCAAAAAAGTATTCAAGAACTTGATGCATAAAATGGATTTCTTACTATTGTATTTCTTATTATATTCATTTTCATGAAAACTCCTAGAGTTTCTGCAATTGCCACAAAGGAAAACACAGCTTTCAGAATACTCTACTTCATGTCAGATTTCTTACATTCAAAATAAATTTATAAAATAAATATAATAACATGAAATGTATAGAATCTTGTTAGAATAAACCTTATGCTGGTAATTTTCATTCATAGCAACTATGAGCATCATCAGTCTTCTATGAAAGTCTTATCTACTATATTAATAAGTTTAAATGTACTAAGCATTATATCACAATCAGTACCTTTGAATCACGTCATACATTTAGCCTACTGTGCCACTAAAATCTCCTGATTTACACCCACAATATGTAATCTGGAAGTCTAAATAAGAATGAACCCCAACATTGTCCAATGTTATCACATTTATACTTTACAACGTGACGTAAAGGCGATTAGTCAGGTACTTTGATCAATATTTACAGGCAAATTTGTCCACTTTGGCTAATATCCTGAAAATAACTGTTGACAATTTGCTTCTTTTAATGTTTATCCTTACTTTTCTATGATTTTAAGTGGAATGTTTAGTTTTTTCATTTCATATTTCTTTTACTCTTAATTTATAAACTCAAGATAGAAAGTTGTGTTTAGTTTAATATTCCCTGAATTTAAATTGAGCTACAACCAGATTTAAAAAGTTATTTTATTTTCCTCCAATCTGAGAAATGTTGATACAATCTCTACACTTGGGGTAAAAAAGACTATAAAGATAAAATATAGATCCTGAGTACATTTTTTTACCTGTAGCCCATAGGTTTATTTTTTCCCCAGATTTAAAATGAATATTTATTCATCAAGATTCCCAAACAGTTTATTAAATATCTTTCCTCCACAAATTGAATTAACACCAGGATTTGTCAGGAAATCTAAATGAATTAAATGCACTACATAGGAACTGAACTAAATCCACTGTGTCTGAAATCTGTTCATCACAAAATTTGAGTCTGGTACATAATTCCTTTCTGTCCTCCGTTACTGTACATCCTTCCTTTAAGACTGGAACTGAGACCATGAATTGGCTAATATAACATAGCAGTCACTGTAATCCTCCAAAAGAAAAATGTTATTTGATGACATACTTATTTGGATGATTACTTACTGGTAATTATCATTTCTACATTATTTAAAAGTCAATCATTTTAAGTGTCAATACATATTAGGCTAGTAGAAAAACGTTGAAGCAAAGCCCTCTCTTTTGATCTCACATAGTCATATCCAATATGACAAGAGAAGATATATCTGATTTGTGCCAATCAGACTTCATGGAATTATTTTTAAAAGTTTTCTGATAAAGATGAACTTGGCTTATCATAGAAAGAAAGTTCTTTGAAAGCTCTACTAAATTCATTTTCTTTTGGGAAAAGTAAATTTAAGGCATGATAGTGCAAGGAGTAAAATTTTCATTTATAGATTAATTATAGAACATTTATAGTTACTTATGCTTAGTCTCTAATTTCTAATTTATTTTAAAGAACAAAACCTATGTTCATTATTTTACTTTGCCTAAACTTAACTGTACACCCTTGAATCACACCAGAATTAGGTAATTTGATTATCTTAATGGCTGTGTCTTAAAACCTGCACACTGGGACCAAAGGTGAGGATCTGCATATGTGAAGCTCCAACAAGTTCTGTGAACAAGGACTCTCCTCTTGGGAGTCCAGGGATCTAAGAAAGCAATTCTCCCTCAGAACAAGTTTTCAAATATTGTCTCAATAAGTAATTAAGAAAAACAGTGCTAAGTGGAGAGTGCATCTTCTTTAATTAATTCTGGGAGGTCTGAGTGTTCCTGGAGCCCTCTTGGGTATATGTCAGTGGTGGCAAATTCCTCAAACGTGAGTACTCCCTAATGTTAGGGGGACGGGGGTCAATCAAAGTTTCATCCTGCTCCACTTCCAGAATATTTCAGTCTGGCACTAATGGAAGCATAATTGGAAGAGCTCATGGCTTGAGATCAAGGCATAAATAGTCTACTTTTCATGTGAGAAAGGCTCGAAGTGGTTTCTTGACTGTGTGTGAAAATCAGACTAAGAGGGAGGAGGATCAGAAAGCTCTGCATCTCCCAGTGTACTTCTACCTCAGCTACAGACTCATGGCATCAGAGGACCAAACATGGGTTCCAAACTTTCAGACGGCATCTGTTTGCTTACCATTGCCTGCTGCAATCTTCCTTCTTGTTCTTTTTTTGTTTGTTTGTTTTTCATCTGAGTGATTTGTCTTCTTAATTTTTTCACTTCTGCCTGACAAGATTCAACAACTCACTCACTCTTTTCCACAGCTGCACACACTGCCTGCGTGAAGTGCGATATAAACCTGTGAATAGCCCTGATGTCTTTCATTACTCCGTCCTTGTTAAAAAAAAAAAAAAAAGTCATGACCATGCTCTTTAATAACTGGCATAACTCTTAATATTTGGCACTGAAGGCACTTTGTACTCATGCTGGCTAATCTTGCCTACGTTGGGAATAGCGAAGGATTTCCTTTGATTACATCTTCGATTTAGTCTAAAGAGAACAGTTACTAAAGCATGAGTGGAGTTGTTGGCTGTGCAGACGAAACTGCAGAGAAGGAAAAGGAGGTCCAGCTTGGGGAGAACGCTGGTGAGCTGCTTGTAGAATACCTCCTCTCTGCGTGTATCTGCTGTGTGTTTTGACAGAATCTGTACCCACCAATAACTTTCTCTGATCTTTAATACCATGCAAACTCTCTTTACTAACTTTGCTTGCCTAGTTATAAAAACTAAAAAGTTTTGAAGAAGGCTAATGGTTTCAATTACTTGCAAAAATTCTGCGTTGTTGATTTGTGAGTCACCAATGCTAAAGGTTTCACCTTGTATTACCTGTTCCAGCAAAAATCCTTCCTCAAATTTATCCCTTAAAAATAGCAGTCCCCAATTATAATAATGCTTAGGCTGGTGCTTCCATGAAGGGGGTCAATCTGGTCTGGCAAGGGAGGGGGAAGCAAGTGAGATTCTGTCTGGCATACTTCTGTGCTAAGGACCCCAAATTTATGATGAAGGTGGACGTCAGAGAAGCGCTAACCCGGGGAACTCGGTGTGGGCCTTGGAGCACTCCCCATAGGTGTTTACATGTAGAGTCTAAAAAATGTACTCTATATTTTAAATATATTTTATCAATTCAATATAAGGTCTTTCAGATTTTTATAGAGATTTTAAAGCATTAAAATTTATTGTTCTAATTGTTATTTAGATGTCATCTTCTATAATCCTATTTTATGCTCTTATTTTACTGTTTACTTTTTTTCAACATCTTTATTGGAGTATAATTGTTTTATAATGGTGTGTTAGTTTCTGCTTTATAACAAAGTGAATCAGTTATACATATACATATGTCCCTATATCTCTTCCCTCTTGCATCTCCCTCCCTCCTACCCTCCCTATCCCACCCCTCTAGGTGTTCACAAAGCACCGAGCTAATCTCCCTGTGCTATGCGGCTGCTTCCCACTAGCTATCTATTTTACGTTTGGTAGTGTATATATGTCCATGCTACTCTCTCACTTTGTCCCAGCTTACCCTTCTCCCTCCGTGTATGCTCAAGTCCATTCTCTAGTAGGTCTGTGTCTTTATTCCTGTCTTGCCCCTAGTTTCTTCATGACCATTTTTTTCTAGATTCCATATATACGTGTTGGCATATGGTATTTATTTTTCTCTTTCTGACTTACTTCACTCTGTATGACAGTCACTAGGTCCATCTACCTCACTACAAATAACTCAGTTTTGTTTCTTTTTATGGCTGAGTAATATATGTGCCACATCTTTATCCATTCATCTGTTGATGGACACTTAGGTTGCTTCCATGTCCTGGTTATTGTAAATAGATCTGCAATGAACATTTTGGTACATGACTCTTTTTGAATGATGGTTTTCTCAGGCTATATTCCCAGTAGTGGGATTGCGGGTTTGTATGGTAGTTCTATTTGTTGATTTTAAGGAACCTCCATACTGTTCTCCATAGTGGCTGTATCAATTTACATTCCCACCAAAAGTACAAGAGGGTTCCCTTTTCTCCACACCCTCTCCAGTATTTATTGTTTGTGGATTTTTTGATGATGGCCATTCTGACTGGTGTGAGATGATATCTCATTGTAGTTTTGATTTGCATTTCTCTAATGATTAATGATGTTGAGCATTCTTTCATGGGTTTGTTGGCAATCTGTATATCTTCTTTAGAGAAGTGTCTGTTTAGGTCTTCTGCCCATTTTTGGATTGGGTTGTTTGCTTTTTGATATTGAGCTGCATGAGCTGCTTATAAATTTTGGAGATTAGTTGCTTCATTTGCAAATATTTTCTCCCATTCTGAGGGTTGTCTTTTCATCTTGTTTATGGTTTCCTTTGCTATGTAAAAGCTTTTAAGTTTCATTAGGCCCCATTTGTTTATTTTTGTTTTTATTTCCATTTCTCTAAGAGGTGGGTCAAAAAGGATCTTGCTGTGATTTATGTCATAGAGTGTTCTGCCTATGTTTTCCCCTAAGGGTTTGATAGTGTCTGGCCTTATATTTAGGTCTTTAATCCAATTTTTTTTTGTGGTATGCGGGCCTGTCACTGTGGGCCTATCACCTTGGCCCACGGGCCCAGCTGCTCTGTGGCATTTGGGATCCTCCTGGACCGGGGCACGAGCCCATGTCCCCTGCATCAGCAGGCAGACACTCAACCAATGCGCCACCAGGGAAGCTCTTTAATCCATTTTGAGTTTACTTTTGTGTATGGTGTTAGGGAGTGTTCTAATTTCATTCTTTACATGTAGCTGTCCAGTTTTCCCAGCACCACTTATTGAAGAGGGTTTCTTCCCTCCACTGTATATTCTGGCCTCCTTTATCAAAGATAAGGTGACCATATGTGTGTGGATTTATCTCTGGGCTTTCTATCCTGATCCACTGATCTATCTTTCTGTTTTTGTGCCAGTACCATACTGTCTTGATTACTGTTGCTTTGTAGTATAGACTGAAGTCAGGGAGCCTGATTCCTCCATCTCCGTTTTTCTTTCTTAAGATTGCTTTTTCTATTTGGGGTCTTTTTTGTTTCCATACAAATTGTGAAATTTTTTGTTCTAGTTCTGTGAGAAATGCCAGTAGTAGTTTGATAGGGATTGCACTGAATCTGTAGATTGCTTAAGGTAGTATAGTCATTTTCACAATGTTGATTCTTCCAATCCAAGAATATGGTATACCTCTCCATCTGTTTGTATCATCTTTAATTTCTTTCATCAGTGTCTTATAGATATCTGCATACAGGTCTTTTGTCTCCTTAGGTAGGTTTATTCCTAGGTATTTTATTCTTTTTGTTGCAGTGGTAAATGGGAGTGTTTTCTTAATTTCACTTTCATATTTTTTATCATTAGTGTATACGGATGCAAGAGATTTCTGTGCATTAATTTTGTATCTTGCTACTTTACCAAATTCACTGATTAGCTCTAGTAGTTTTCTGGTGGCATCTTTAGGATTCTCTATGTATAGTATCATGTCATCTGCAAACAGTGACAGCTTTACTTCTTCTTTTCCGATTTGGATTCCTTTTAATTCTATTTCTTCTCTAATTGCTGTGGCTAAAGCTTTCAAAACTATGTTGAATAATATTGGTGAGAGTGGGCAACCTTGTCTTGTTCCTGATATTAGTGGAAATGGTTTCAGTTTTTCACCATGGAGGACGATGTTGGCTGTGGGTTTGTCATATATGGCCTGTATTATGTTGAGGAAAGTCCCTCTATGCCTACTTAATGGAGGGTTTTTTATCATAAATCGGTGTTGAGTTTTGTCAAAAGCTTTTTCTGCATCCATTGAGATGATCATATGGTTTTTATCCTTCTGTTTGTTAATATGGTGTATCACATTGATTGATTTCTGTATATTGAAGAATCCTTGCATTCCTGGGATAAACCCCACTTGGTCATGGTGTATGATTCTTTTAATGTACTGTTGGATTCTGTTTGTTAGCATATTGTTGACGATTTTTGCATCTATGTTCATCAGTGATATTGGCGTGTAGTTTTCTTCCTGTGTGACATCTTTGTCTGCTTTTGGTATCATGGTGATGGTGGCCTCATAGAATGAGTTTGGGAGTGTTTCTCCCTCTGCTATATTTTGGAAGAGTTTGAGAATTATAGGTGTTAGCTGTTCTCTAAGTGTTTGATAGAATTCACTTGTGAAACCATCTGGTCCTGGTCTTTTGTTTGTTGGAAGTTTTTAAATCACAGTTTCAATTTCAGTGCTTGTGATTGTTCTGTTCATATTTTCTATTTCCTCCTGGTTCAGTCTCAGAACATTGTGCATTTGTAAGAATTTGTCCATTTCTTCCAGATTGTCCATTTTATTGGTATATAGTTGCTTGTAGTAATCTCTCATGATCCTTTGTATTTCTGCAGTGTCAGTTGTTCCTTCTTTTTCATTTTTAATTGTATTGATTTGAGTCTTCTCCCTTTTTTTTCTTGATGAGTCTGGCTAATGGTTTATCAATTTTGTTTATCTTCTCAAAGAACCAGCATTTAGTTTTATTGATCTTTGTTATCATTTCCTTCATTTCTTTTTCATTTATTTCTGATCTGATCTTTATGATTTCTTTCCTTCTGCTAACTTTGGGTGTTTTTTGTTCTTCTTTCTCTAATCGCCTTAGGTGTAAGGTTAGGTTGTTTATTTGAGATGTTTCTTGTTTCTTAAGGTAGGATTGTATTGTTATAAACTTCCCTCTTAAAACTGCTTTTGCTGTATCCCACAGGTTTTGGGTCATCGTTTTTTCATTGTCATTTGTTTCTAGGTATTTTTTGTTTTCTTCTTTGATTTCTTCAGTGATCTTTTAGTTATTAAGTAGTGTATTGTTTAGCCTCCATGTGTTTGTATTTTTTTTGCAGTTCACTCAGTCCCATGTAATTAATTTTTTTTCATCTTAATATTTTGTTAGCACTTTTATGAATTCATCAGTTTTCCATTAGAGTTATGAAAATGCTTATTCATTCAGTTCAGCAGTATAGTCAATTACCAGAAACCTGTACTTGTCAGAGTCTTTTCCATGAATTCCTTGAAGATGAAACTCTTTTATGGGAACATATTTGCAAAAGCATCAGAGTATACCCAGAGCTGTCTGTAAATGCCAAAGACTTAAAAATGACCACAGTTAAAGATTTGATGAAAGTTCACAATAATGCAATTGACAAGGAAATTTAGTTATTTCTGAGATATACATTGTAAGGTAATAACTATAATTATGACTTATAACATTATACCAGAATATATAAGATTTTTAGAAATTTCATGTAATGTCTGAAACATTTATATTAACATATGTCCATACAAATAACCCAAAGAAAGATTAGTATTACTTGTTTTTGTTTGTTTGCTTGTTTGTTTTTTATACTGCAGGTTCTTATTAGTCATCAATTTTATACACATCAGTGTATAAAAGTCCATCCCAATCGCCCAATTCAGCACACCACCATCCCAACCCCACTGCTGTTTTTCCCCCTTGGTGTCCATACGTTTGTACTCTACATCTGTCTCTCAACTTCTGCCCTGCAAACTGGTTCATTTGTACCATTTTACTAGGTTCCACATACATGCATTAATATACTATATTTGTTTTCTCTTTCTGACTTACTTCACTTTGTACGATAGTCTCTAGATCCATCGACGTGTCAACAAATGACTCAATTTCATTCCTTTTTATGGCTAATATTCCAATGTATATATGTACCACCACTTCTTCATCCATTCATCTGTCAATGGGCATTTAGGTTGCTTCCATGACCTGGCTATTGTAAACAGTGCTTCAATGAACATTGGGATGCCTGTGTCCTTTTGAATTACAGTTTTCTCTGGATATATGCCCAGTACTGGGATTGCTGGATCATATGGTAATTCTATTTTTAGTTTAAGGAACCTCCATACTGTTCTCTACAGTGGGTGTATGAATTTACATTCCCACCAACAGTGCAAGAGGGTTCCCTTTTCTCTGCACCCTCTCCAGAATTTGTTGTTTGTAGATTTTCTGATGATGCCCAATCTAACTAGCGTGAGGTGATACCTCATTGTAGTTTTGATTTGCATTTCTCTAGTAATTAATGATGTTGAGCCCCTTTTCATTTGCTTCTTGGTCATCAGTATGTCTTCTTTGGAGAAATGTCTATTTAGGTCTTCTGCCCATTTTTGGATTGGGTTGTTTGTTTCTTTAATATTGAGCTGAATGTGTTGTTTATATACTTTGGAGATTAATCCTTTGTCTGTTGATTCATTTACAAATATTTTCTCCCATTCTGAGGGCTGTGTTTTAGTCTTGTTTATGGTTTCCTTTGCTGTGCAAAAGCTTGTAAGTTTCATTAGGTCCCATTTGTTTATTTATGTTTTTATTTCCATTACTCTAGGAGGTGGATCAAAAAAGATCTTGCTGTCATTTATGTCAAAGAGTGTTCTTCCTATGCTTTCCTCTAAGAGTTTTAAAGTGTCCAGTCTTACATTTAGGTCTTGAATCCATTTTGAGTTAATTTTTGTGTATGGTGTTAGGGGGTGTTTTAATTTCATTCTTTTACATGTAGCTGTCCAGTTTTCCCAGAACCACTTATTGAAGAGACTGTCTTTCCTCCATTGTATATCTTTGCCTCCTTTGTCATAGATTAGTTGACCATATGTGCATGGGTTTATCTCTGGGCTTTCTATCTTGTTCCATTGATCTATATTTCTGCTTTTGTGCCAGTACCATATTGTCTTGATTACTGAAGTTTTGTAGTATAGTCTGAAGTCAGGGAGACTGATTCCTCCAGCTCCGTTTTCTTCCCTGAAGACTGCTTTCTCTTTTGGGGTCTTTTGGGTCTCCATACAAATTAAAGATGATTTTTTCTAGTTCCATAAAAAATGCCATTGGTAATTTGATGGGGATTGCATTGAATCTGTAGATTGCTTTGGGTAGTATAGTCATTTTCATATTATTGATTCTTCCAATCCAAGAACATGGTATATCTCTCCATCTGTGTGTATCGTCTTTAATTTCTTTCATCAGTGTCTTATAGTTTTCTGCATACACGTCTTTTTTCTCCCTAGGTAGGTTTATTCCTAGGTATTTTATTCTTTTTGTTGCAGTGGTAAATGGGAGTGTTTCCGTAATTCCTCTTTTAGATTTTTCATCATTAGTGTATAAGAATGCAAGAGATTTCTGTGCATTAATTTTGTATCCTGCAGCTTTACCAAATTCATTGATTAGCTCAAGTAGTTTTCTGGTGGCATCTTTAGGATTCTCTATGTATAGTATCATGTATTCTGCAAACAGTGACAGCTTTACTTCTTTTCCAATTTGTATTCCTTTTATTTCTTTTGCTTCTCTGATTACCATGGCTAGGACTTCAAAAACTATGTTGAATAATAGTGGTGAGAGTGGACATCCTAGTCTCGTTCCTGATCTTAGAGGAAATGCTTTCAGTTTTTCACCACTGAGAATGATGTTTCCTGTGGGTTTGTCATATATGCCCTTTATTATGTTGAGGTAGGTTCCCTGTATGTCCACTTTCTGGAGAGTTTTTATCATAAATCAGTGTTGAATTTTGTCAAAAGCTTTTTTGGCATCTATTGAGATGATCATATGGTTTTTATTCTTCAATTTTTTAATATGGTGTATCACATTGATTGAGTTGCTTATAATGAAGAATCCTTGCATCCCTGAGATAAATCCCAGTTGATCGTGGTGTATGATCCTTTTAATGTGTTGTTAGTTCTGTTTTCTAGTGTTTTGTTGAGGATTTTTGCATCTATATTCATCAGTGGTATTGGTCTGTAATTTTCTTTTTTTGTAGTATCCTTGTCTGTTTTTTGTGTCAGGGTGATTGTAGCCTCATAGAATGAGTTTGGGAGTGTTCCTTCCTCTGCAAATTTTTGGAAGAGTTTGAGAAGGATAGGTGGTAGCTGTTCTCTAAATGTTTGATAGAATTTACCTCTGAAGCCATCTGGTCCTGGACTTTTGTTTGTTAGAAGATATTTACTCACAGTTTCAATTTCATTACTTGTGATTGTTCTGTTCATATTTTCTGTTTCTTCCTGGTTCAGTCTCAGAAAGTTATACCTTTCTAAGAATTTGTCCATTTCTTCCAGATTGTCAATTTTATTGGCATAGAGTTGTTTGTAGTAGTCTCTTAGGATGCTTTGTATTTCTGCATTGACTGTTGTAACTTCTCCTTTTTCATTTGTAATTTTATTGATTTCAGTCCTCTCCCTCTTTATTTGATGAGTCTGGCTAATGGTTTATCAATTGTGTTTATCTACTCAAAGAACCAGCTTTTAGTTTTATTGATCTTTGTTATTGTTTTCTTTGTTTTTATTTCATTTATTTCTGCTCTGATCTTTATGATTTCTTTCCTTCTGCTAACTTTGGGTTTTGTTTGTTCATCTTTCTCTAGTTCCTTTAGGTGTAAGGTTAGATTGTTTACTTGAGATTTTTCTTGTTTCTTGAGTTGGCTTGTATAGCTATAAATTTCCCGCTTAGAACTGTTTTTGCTGCATCCCATAGATTTTGGATCATCGTGTTTTCATTGTCATTTGTTTCTAGGTATTTTTTGATTTCCTCTTTCATTTCTTCAGTGTTCTGTTGGTTATTTAGTAATGTAATTTTTAGCCTCCATGTGTTTGTGTTTTTTATGTTTTTTTCCTTGTAATTCATTTCTAATCTCATAGCATTGAGGTCAGAAAAGATGCTTCATATGTTTTCAATTTTCTTAAATTTACTGAGGCTTGATTTGTGACCCAAGATGTGTTCTATCCTGGAGAATGTTCCGTGTACACTTGAGAAGAAAGTGTAATCTGCTGGTTTTGGATGGAACGACATATAAATATCAATTAAAGCTATCTGGTCTACTGTGTCATTTGAAGCTTCTGTCTCATTATTTATTTTCATTTTGGATGATCTGTCCATTGGTGTAAGTGAGGTGTTAAAGTCCCCCACTATTATTTTATTACTATCAATTTCCTCTTTTATAGCTGTTAGCACTTGCCTTATGTATTGAGGTGCTCCTATGTTGGGTGCATATATATTTATAATTTTTATATCTTCTTCTTGGATTGATCCCTTGATCATTATGTAGTGTCCTTCCTTGTCTCTTGTAACGTTCTTTATTTTAAAGTCTACTTTATCTGATATGAGTATAGCTACTCCAGCTTTCTTTTGATTTCCATTTGCATGGAATATCTTTTTCTATCCCCTCACTTTCAGTCTGTATGTGTCTCTAGTTCTGAAGTGGGTTTCTTGTAGACAGCATATATATACGTCTTGTTTTTGTATCCATTCAACAAGCCTGTGTCTTTTGGTTGGAGCATTTAATCCATTCACGTTTAAGGTAATTATCGATATGTATGTTCCTATGACCATTTTCTTAATTGTTTTGTGTTTGTAGGTCCTTTTCTTCTCTTGTGTTTTCCACTTAGAGAAGTTCCTTTAGCATTTGTTGTAGAGCTGGTTTGGTGGTGCTGAATTCTCTTAGCTTTTGCTTGTCTGTAAAGCTTTTGATTTCTCTATAGAATCTGAATGCGATCCTTGCTGGGTAGAGTAGTCTTGGTTGTAGTTTCTTCCCTTTCATCACTTTAAGTATATCATACCAGTCCCTTCTGGCTTGTAGAGTTTCTGCTGAGAAATCAGCTGTTAACCTTATGGGAGTTCCCTTGTGTGTTATTTGTCATTTTTCCCTTGTTGCTTTCAATAATTTTTCTCTGTCTTTAATTTTTACCAATTCGATTATGATGTGTCTTGACGTGTTTCTCCTTGGATTTATCCTGTATGGGACTCTCTGTGCTTCCTGGACTTGATTAACTGTTTCCTTTCCCATATTAGGCAAGTTTTCAACTATAATCTCTTCAAATATTTTCTCAGTCCTTTTCTTTTTCTCTTCTTCTTCTGGGACCCCTATAATTCAAATGTTGGTACATATAATGTTGTCCCAGAGGTCTCTGAGACTGTCCTAAATTCTTTTCGTTTTTTGTTTTTTCTTTATTCTGCTCTGCAGTAGTTTTTTCCACTGTTTTATCTTCCAGGTCACTTATCCGTTCTTCTGACTCAGTTATTCTGCTATTGATCACTTCTAGAGAAGTTTTAATTTCATTTATTGTGTTGTTCATCACCGTCTGTTTGCTCTTTCACTCTTCTAAGTCCTTGTTAAACGCTTCTTGTATTTTCTCCATTCTATTTCCAAGATTTTGGATCATCTTTACTATCATTATTCTGAATCCTTTTCCAGTAGACTGCCTATACCGTCTTCATTTGTTAGGTCTGGTGGGTTTTTGCCTTGCTCCTTCATCTGCTGTGTGTTTCTCTGTCTTCTCATTTTGCTTAACTTACTCAGTTTGGGGTCTCCTTTTCACAGGCCTCAGGTTCATAGTTCCTGCTGTTTTTGGTGTCTGTCCCCAGTGGCTAAGGTTGGTTCAGTGGGTTGTGTAGGCTTCCTGGTGGAGGCAACTAGTGCCTCTGTTCTGGGATGAGGCTGGATCTTGTCTTTCTGTTGGGCAGGTCCACGTCTGGTGCTGTGTTTTGCGGTGTCTGTGGTCTTATTATGATTCTAGGCAGCCTGTCTGCTAATGGATGGGCTTGTGTTTATGTCTTGTTTGTTGGATGGCATAGGGTATGCAGCACTGTAGCTTGCTGGTCTTTGAGTGGAGCTGGGTCTTGGCATTGAGATGGAGATCTCTGGGTGATTTTCACCATTTGATATTATGTGGAGCTGGGAGGTCTCTTGTGGACCAGTGTCCTGAACTTGGTTCTCCCACCTCAGAGGCACAGCCATGATGCCTGGCTGGAGGACCAAGAACCTGTTATCTACACAGCTCAGAATCAAAGGGAGAAAAAAGAAAGAAAGAAAAGGAAGATAAAATAAAGTAAAATAAAATAGTTTTTTAAATACAAAATAAAAATAATTATTAAAAACATGTTTTAGTGGGCTTCCCTGGTGGTACAGTGGTTGAGAGTCCGCCTGCTGATGCAGGATACACGGGTTCATGCCCCAGTCCGGGAAGATCCCACATGCCGCGGAGTGGCTGGGCCTGTGAGCCATGGCCGCTGAGCCTGCATGTCCAGAGCCTGTGCTCCGCAACGGGAGGGGCCACAACAGTGAGAGGCCTGCGTACCGCAAAAAAAAAAAAAAAAAAAAAAAAAAAAAAAAAAAAACCAAAAAACAAAAAACAAAAAATGTTTTAGGGCTTCCCTGGTGGTGCAGTGGTTAAAAGTCCGCCTGCCGATGCAGGGGACACGGGTTCGTGCCCTGGTCCGGGAAGATCCTACATGCCATGGAGTGGCTAGGCCTGTGACCCATGGCTGCTGAGCCTGCACGCCCGGAGCCTGTGCTCCGCAACGGGAGAGGCCACAACAGTGAGAGGTCCGCATACCGCAAAAAAATGTTTAAAAAAGTAATTAAAAAAAGAAAGAAAGAAAGAAAGAAGAGAGCAACCAAACCAAAAAAGCAAATCCACCAATGATAACAAGTGCTAAAAACTATACAAAAAGAAAAAAAAAAACAACATGGACAGACAGAACCCTAGGACAAATGGTAAAAGCAAAACTATAGAGACAAAATCACACACAGAAGCATACGTATACACCCTCACAAAAAGAGAAAAAGGAGGAAAAAATATATATCGTTGCTCCCGAAGTTGATTTGTTGTCTATTCAGGTATTGCACAGTTGCAGGGTACATCAAGTTGATTGTGGAGATTTAATCTGCTGCCCCTGAGGCTGCTGGGAGAGATTTCCCTTTCTCTTCTTTGTTTGCACAGCTCCTGGAGTTCAGCTTTGGATTTGGCCCCGCCTCTGCCTGTAGGTCACCTGAGGGCGTCTGTTCTTTGCTCAGACAGGACAGGGTTAAAGGAGCAGCTGATTCGGGGGCTCTGGCTCACGCAGCCCGGGGGTACGGAGGTATACGGATGCGGGGCAAGCCTGTGGCAGCAGAGGCTGGCGTGACCGTTGCACCAGCCTGAGGCACGCCGTGCGTTGTCCCGGGGAAGATGTCCCTGGATCATGGGACCCTGGCAGTGGCAGGCTGCACAGCCTCCCGGGAGGGGCAGTGTGGATAGTGACCTGTGCTTGCACACAGGCTTCTTGGTGGTGGCAGCAGCAGCCTTAGCGTCTCATGCTCTTCTCTGGGGTCCGTGCTAATAGCCGCAGCTCACGACTATCTCTGGAGCTCCTTTAAGCAGTGCTCTTAATCCCCTCTCCTCGTGCACCAGGAAACAAAAGGCAAGAAAAGTCTCTTCCCTCTTCGGCAGCTCCAGACTTTTTCCCAGACTCCCTCCGGGCTAGCTGTGGTGCACTAACCCCTTCAGGCTGTGTTCACCCCGCCAGTACTCACCCTACGCTCCGACCAAAGCCTGAGCCTCAGCTCCCAGCCCCCACCCGCCCCAGCAGGTGAGCAGACAAGCCTCGGGCTGGTGAGTGCCCGTCGGCACCGATCCTCGGTGCGGGAATCTCTCCGCTTTGCCCTGCGCACCCCTGTTGCTGTGCTCTCCTCCGCGGCTCCGAAGCTTCCCCCCTCTGCCACCCACAGTCTCCGCCCAGCAAGGGCCTTCCTAGTGTGTGGGAAACTTTCCTCCTTCACAGCTCACTCTCAGAGGTGCGGGTCCCAACCCTATTCTTTTGTCTCTGTTTTTTCTTTTTTCTTTTGCCCTACCCAGGTACGTGGGGAGTTTCTTGCCTTTTGGGAGGTATGAGGTCTTCTGCCAGTGTACAGTCGGTGTTCTGTAGCCCTTGTTCCACATGTAGATGTATTTCTGATGTATTTGTGGTGAGGAAGGTGATCTCCACGTCTTACTTTTCCGCCATCTTGAAGCTCCTCTACTCTTTCCTTCTTAATTGCATAATTACTCATTTTGTAATGTATTACAAGTTTTGAAATACTAGGGTAGTCTTTTTCCATACTGCCTTGGAAGAAAGAGCAGTTGAACACTTTTATAGCTTCTCTCTTACCTTCTCACTCTTCCCATATATCTGTATTTTATCTTGAAGGTAGAGTCCATTAATTGTCACCTTTTTTTTTCTTTTGTATCCTGCTTTGCTCCAACAGTTATACCAGTTAAGATTTTTCAGTACTAGCTCTCCTTCAATTTTGGTGTTCTGTATTCTAATTTATTTTTATTAGTCTTTCCCCTGTCTTAATGATGTTGTTTAATTAAACCTAATTGTTTCTTTTCAAAAACAACAGCCACATTTAGTGGATATTCCATTATTGGTACAAAATTGTACCTACACTTTGAGAAATCAATTATTTAACTCCTTGTGTTCATCAGTGATCCCACGAGTCTTTTTGAATGTCTGGGGATATATTAAGATATAACCTGCACAATATCTATTTATATAAGAAGACTAAAGGATGATCAATTTAGATAAAATAGGAATACGTACTAAGTGAACAAAATGCTAGAAAATGCAAAAGGAAAAAAGACATTGTTGAGCTCAAAGTGTGGAATTCCATGTTTAAGATGTTATATTACATCTGCCAGTGTTTTATTCAGGAAAAGTATTTTAAAAAATTATTGGGTTGGCCAAAATATTCGTTTCGGTTTTCCATAAGATGGTATGAAAAATGCCCGAACGAACTTTTTGGCCAGTCCAATATTTAATCAGTATTTGTTTGATATGTTATTTCATTGAGTTTTAGCATTAAAAATTAAAGTTAAAATTGTTAATGTGTTTCAGTAGTAGTTTATATTTGTACATTTTACTTGGAACATAGTAGGCCTTTTTAATTTCTCTTAGTTCTCAATCTTGAGAATTTATTTACTTTAGTTCTAGAGTTTTAATTTTATTTTATTATGTCCTTGCTTATTTAGTCATCCCTCTTTGTTCTGTGTTCTTTTCAGGAGACTCCTATTACTTACATAGTATATTTTCATTCTCCTTCTCCTCTTGGAATAAAATTGCTCCAATCTGTCTTCCATTTCACTTATCTGATTTTCTTTAAGGACAATTCAACTACACTATATTAAATGTTTTCAATACAGATTTTACTTTTTATACTTTAGAAATTATGTCAGTCTTTCTGGGTTCATTGTTAAGATCCAGTTTCTGTTTACTAACCATTGGTATGAGTTGTTTTTATAAAACTTTCTAGGAATTCATGTGAAAGTTCCTCTTTAGGAATTCATATTACCTTTACATTTTGTGATTTCTCCTTTTTCTTTGATATTACAGAATATTTGGTTTGTTTATTTGTTTTAAATTGAGAACGGATTTTTTTAAATTAATAGTCTCTATTAATTAGCTTGCTTACTTCTGGGAAATAGAACTTGAAACAGACTTAAGAGTCCTAATGTTTGGAATTGGAAAGTGGACCAGCTTAAGAAGTTCCCTTTAGTTGCCTTCAAAACTCAAATATTTTCAGAAACACATTCCTGTATTTAAAACAAAATAGAATGCAATTCTTGATTTCATGTTGGCAATTTAACATCCCAAGAGAAGGATAAATGAATGAACAGAAATGTATGTATATAAATGTTTACCGAAAGCTGTATGTTAGAATGTAGATAGCAGCACTCTTTCTAATAGCCCCAAACTTGTAAACCAAACAAGTAAGCAAAAGTAGAATGAATAGATAAATTGTAGTATATCCACAAAATGGGATACTAAACAGCAGTATTAATGAATAAACTACTAACAATGCCAGTACTTACACACCTAATATTGAGTAAAAGAATCCATACACAAAAAACTAAAACTCATCTACGGTGATGAGAGGTGAGCTGGTGTTACCTTTGGTGAGGAGAGTTGTGATTGGGAGGGAGCAGAGGCCCCCACTTGGGAACTTGGTAATGTTTTGTTTATTGCTCTGGAAAGGGGTTATATGAACATGTTCACTTTGTGAAAATTTATTGAGAAACATATACATGATCTGTGCACTTCTTTGTGTGTTTGTAATTCTCAACAGTTTATTTAAAAATGCATGGGATGTAGGGGTAGCCACACTGCATCTGTATCTGCCACACATCTGTAACTAATCATCTTCAGTATCTGTAATGAATATGTTGTCTAATGATAACATATATCATATGCCATTAGACAAGAATAAGCGTTGTGTCATAAATGAATGAAGAGAGGGTGAAATTATTCTGATGAGGAATCAGAAATGGCTTCATAAAGGAATTCTCAGTATAGAGGTTTGACCTGGGTGTACAGAGAGACAGAATGAAAGGAAATCAGTTAAGAAGTTATTGCAATACTCTAGGATTGCATCTTAATAGTTAAGGGCTGAGCATTGTGACTTGGGCAGTTAGGTGACTTCTAAGTATTTGTTAAACATGAACAACATTGGACTGAATGTTACCTTTGACAATAAACTGAATTACCACATGGGGGAAAAAAAGCACAAGCTTTTCTCATCATTTATACTAATTATATTTTGGGGAAATTCTGGACATGAGCATGGGTTTTTGGGATTTTGATTCTCATTAAACAAAGATACATTGAACCAAATTTTGTTTATATAGTCATTAATGTGTTGGAAATATGGAAACTAATAAACATCACAAAAGTGACAAAATAATTGCAAATTACATGTTGTGAAGATTTCCAACTCACTGAACTCCTTATTGATTTATCTTTGCACTTATTCTTTTTTTGATTTTAAAAGTACATAGCAATATTTTAGAAATGCAGATGTAAGAAAATATAAGAAGAAAAAATTATATGTACCCAACTCTAAGGTGACCTCCCTACCATGGATTAAATCTATCCACTCATCCACTGAGACAGCACGTACTATAGAGGGTCTAATTTCACTTTCAGCAGCATTATTCAAAGAACGAACAGAAAAACTTAGCAAGTCCACTAAATGTGGACTTCATCAATCAGCTAGCAAACACAACCAAGTCTAAAACAAGTCAATGATTATTTCTATTGGGTCAGAAAGCAGAAAATGAAATATAAAGCAGCTCTGGATTTCTCCAAG
This sequence comes from Pseudorca crassidens, assembly GCF_039906515.1. Classification (NCBI taxonomy): domain Eukaryota; kingdom Metazoa; phylum Chordata; class Mammalia; order Artiodactyla; family Delphinidae; genus Pseudorca; species Pseudorca crassidens. The sequence continues at coordinate 93,340,006 of NC_090297.1, forward strand.
GATAGCAAGTTGTCTGAGGTCAACAAAACTTTCTGAAAGTGTTCCTTCTCCCTGCAAAAGATATTATTGGTATCACAACTGTAGACAACCCTGACATTTTAAAGGAATTTGGAAAATGATGTCACTTACAACACTAAACTGTGAAATATAAATGAAGGAGGAAGCAGATGTATTAGAATCAAAAGAAGAAAAAATCTTTATAAAAAAAGCTTCAAATTAATTCTTACCTCATGTAGAGGTGACAAATGACAAACCATAGAAGGGAGACAGAGAAGGAGACCAGTGGGGCGAGACTGAATGCAGAGAGACAGGACCAGCGTCAGAAAGCCATGTCCCCCGCCCCCGCCCTCCCACCATTCTTACTCTCTCCTCATACTCCCTGGTTTGGTGCTTTATGCAAATATGCACCTGATTGGAGATCTCCCGGAAGACAAATGGTGAGGAAAAACCTCTGTTCACTTGCCCATAGTGGGCAACCTGGTTAGATAAACTTGTTTTATTTCAGTCTTCAATTGCAAGTAAACAAAATCAAATGAGGAGTATATGAAAAAATAAGATGTATAAATGTGGGAAGGAAAGATCACTACATGCATATTTAGTAAAAAATTTCTAAAGTCTCATCATATGTGCAGACTATAACAAAATTGATCATTTCTAGATATTTCAAGTCAAATCTGTACCAAATCACTGGCATTCCATGAAACAGAACAGACCTCTGATTTGGTGGCATCAATCATCCAACTAGGTCATGCAGAGCAGCTTAAAGACCACAAAGCTTCATTTTGTAGCTCACAGTATAATTCTCACTGTAGCCTTCCTACCCATACAAAGCAGAGACTTCAGAGCAGAAAGCCTCCAGGTCAATAAGGTAGTTTTTTTTTTCTTTTTCTTTTTTTTTTTTTTTTTTGGATTGGTTCATTCTTAGGTTCCTGTACTCAGCTGGATTTAAAAAAAAAAAGCCTCATGAGCAAAGACAGAGAAACGCCCAAATGCTCAGATTTTTTGTTTGTTTTGTTTTGAGTTAGGGAATATATCTTGTCTCCACTCTCAGTACCCAGAAAAGGCAAAGGACATCCTCAGTATATATGCTATGGAAGGAAATGCCTTATTTTACACACTTGGTATGGGACCTTAGGCCAGTCGTTCCCCCTCCTTTCAACTTTAGTGCACCCCTTGCAAAGTGTGGTTGGTAGTAATACCTCTTCCTGGGATTGTTTCAAAAACATAATTAGATAATGCCTGTGAAAGCACTTTGTGAATTCTAAAGTGCTATGCAAATATAAGGGATAAAAGATTGTAAAGTGCCTCTGGGTGGCTCCTTCTCAAATATGCCCAGATATTAACATTTTAGTGGTGAAAAAATAGTGCTAATATTTCTCATTGGCACTTTTCTACAGCAGAAGTAAGTAATCTAAGTAGAGGAATATATTTTTCCTTAAGACTCAATAAAGCTATTTTCATTTCAATTGGGAAACTGTGGCACATAAATATTTTTATTTTCCCTGAATTGACCTTGTGGAGAAAAAACATGTAATTCACCATTTGTCTAATGGAAAAATCTGAAAGTCAGAGGAACCCTGTTCTCATCTTGCCATCAAGACCTTGTGTGTGACCTTGGACAAGTTACTGTTCTTCCCATCAATCAGTTCTGTCCAACAAATATTTATACAGCCCGAATGTATGCCAAGTTCTGTGCTAAGCTCGGCCTAAAGAACAAAGAAAAGAGCAAAAGACATAGTCCTTGACATCTAAGAACTTTACAATTTAATAAATTGTTTCACCTTTCAAACAGAAGGGGTACCCATCTCTCAGGTTTGTTATGAGAATAAAATATAGGATGGGATAGTGCTTGGCAGAATTGGAATGTGTTACATATGCAAAGTGGTATTATTACTAGACATAAAACCATCAGAAGCATGTAAATGATTAAAGAATACTTAACAGAGGGAAGTGGAGAAGGGATTAATGTTTATAGAGCTTCTGCTCCATACAGAGAGATCTACATATATTATTTCATCCACACAACTAACTGGTTAGACGGATATTAATCACTGCTTTTGACCAGTGGGGAAATTGAGAATCTTATCAGTTAAAAAGACTTAGCTAACAAATCAGAGCCCCTGTGCAAACCAAGGACAGTCTGACTGCAAAGACTACAGAAACAATTGAGGTAGATTGCGCATTGCTTCAGAAATCCACACCTATTTTCACAGGGAAAGGAGTCCCCAAAACTTAACAAGCAGCAATAATCAGCTGTAGAAATAGCTAAGAACATATTTTTTCAACTTATTTTTTTAACAAAGACATTTGAAGGAAAAGACAAATTGAACTAATTTAACTAAATTAATATGTCAACATAAAGGAATCAAAAACCGGTATAACTGTTTTCTTAACCCCCTGAACACAACTCATGCCTAATATAATTTTTGTTTAAAAGCAAAACAAATGTTGTTTTGTGGGTCCTTAGGTAGTTGGAATGGAAGGAAAAACTGCACATTTTGGCACTCACATGGTTAAAGGAATCATTTAGAGAGGACTTCATGAAAAGATTTCTGTAATGCTTTCTGTGTGGATTAGCATACCAAGCAAAATACAAAAGGTAGCTTAACGCCTGGATATATTGAATAGAGCTTAACTTCTAATATCCTCTCTCCAATCAGGTATGGATTTACAAAACATTTTACTACGGTTGTTATTTTTCCTACCTAAAACTCACAACTAAATCCACTAGCCTGAAAGACTGTTGAGTTATATTGGTATGATTTTCAAAATTTATTTTCAACCTATATAGAAGAATGAGATAAACTCTGGGGGTATGCAAAAGCTGGAAACTGCTTAGAAGCAGCTAAGAAGAGTACATATAAATCAAGCAGCCTGGAATTATAAATATGTAATGACTATTTAGAAAAAAAAAATTTAATGATTGATTCTCTTGCTGACCTAAATGGCTATGAATTAACACATTTCCCTCATAGCAGGAAGAGAGCTACTAATATTTATCTAGTGTCTACTAAATGCTAGACCCTGTGGTACATACTTTTTATACATTATTTCATTTACCTCCCACAAAAACCCTATAAAGCAAGTAATATTGTCTTTATGTTTCAGCCAGATGATGGAAATTCTAGATGATAGGATTGAGATTTAGAATTGAAATAATGGTCCAAAACACAAAACTAATAAATAGCAGAGCCAAGATTCATCTCTGAGTCTGTCTATTCCCTTCAATATCCTGCATCCCTCTTCATGTTAGGTACCTTAGAAGGTGCCATCTCTGTACGCCATTTGCAAATATAAAAGGCTTGAAAGGCAATGAAAAGAATTCCCAGTATAGGTTCATTCATTCATTCACTTAACATGTAATTATTAAGTACCTACTCTTTGCCAAGCCCATGTTGCGGAACACATTGGTGAAGGAAACATACATGGGCTTTGTTCTCATGGGGTTTACAGTATGAATTATTTTAGGCTTTGAACTAGAGGGGTCTCAAAATAACTCAGAACTGAAAATAAACTAGACTCCACATTTTGAACCAGATGTATCTAGTCTGTCACTCACTGTCTGGTGGCTCAGGCTAAATAATAAGTACACTGAGTGCAGTTGTGTCATCAATAAAATAGAGATAATAAAAATTGTACTATTTACCTCAAGGTGGAATTATGAGGAATAAATAACACAATGCATATGAAATTACCATCAACATTCAAAGACAGATGCACACATACATAAAAGGATTATTGTTCTGCTTATTAAGGAAAAGATAATATATTTTTAGCTTATGAAAAAAGCAATCATGTGACATTATAGCAACAGTTTCTACCAGATTGCAAAATTTTGAGGCTCCTGCTCATGTAGACATATAGATAATAAATTGGGAAAGGAATTGCAGAAAAGAATAATTCATTTATTATTTTAATTATTTGATATATAGTATCAAGGCAATCTGGTAAAGCATAAAGCATAACTTTGGAATTTTTATCTTGTGGATATAGATTTCACTGATCAACCCAAATGCTTCTGCACACACTGAGTGGTGAAAGTGTACCAGGTTAACAGAAAGATTTAACACAAAGAGATGCTCATTGTCCAGTGTGCCAGGCACTGTGATGGGCACAAGAGATGGGCCATATTCCCAGGGAACTTGTAGTCTACTGGGAGATACAGAAAATAGCCAGATGCTATTCACTGATGCTAAGTGTAAAATCAGGAAGATTCAGGGCATTACAAGAACACAGTCTAAAGTCACTTAAATCCATCCTAGTATCTACGAAACCCCTAAACTGAGGGTTTCGGGATGAAGAGGCAATTCCAGGTAAAGGTTAGTATTTGGTGGTAGAATATTTCAAGCAGAAAGAAGACCTAATGCAAACACATGGAAACAAGAGCAAGCAGGAAACATTGAAGACAGGAGTCTAGTCCATGGTGGCTGAAGGAGTGGAGCATGCAGAGAGCAAAGCAGGGGAAGTAGTTTGCGCAAAGTATGAGCCTGGAGAAGTTAAGGGAGAGGTACCCTGGGCATAAAGACTTCTGAGGATGTATTGAGAAATGTGGAATTTCTCTTCACAGTAAGGTAACTGATACTAAGAGGTTTTGATTTTGAGTTGGATTTTGGCTTGGGGATAAGCAAGAAGGTCACAATCAAACTTGCTCTTAAGAGACATCCCACTTGTGTCTGGGTGGGTTGGTAAGAATGGGTTGGTAAGGTTAAGCCAGGAGGCTGATTAGGAGGATAATGAAATCACTAAGCTAGAACTTTTCCTGAGTTACCATGACCCATGACTGAAAATAAATGAGTACCATAAATATAAATCATAAGCAGAGTGAATCATTTGCCAAAGAAGTGAAACGCTAATTGAAAAGCCAGAAGAGTACTGAGCAAGGTGAGGAAGATATAGAAGTGATTGAAGCTGTTTCCTTTGGCTTAGATTTGTAGGACTTCCAGGATTAACTGGAACAATCTCCCTGCTCTCACCCCCCAAGTCCTCCCAATTATCCTTTTTGTTCTGACTGGGGGAGAAGTGTGATTGCTGCCCTTTAGTAAGTGAAATGCAGGCCCCATCTGTGGGATCCTGAAGGCCAACCTGGTACAACATTACTTACTAGGGGCCAGGGGTCTTATCTGACTAAGAATTCATTTGTGGCTTTCAGCCCTGTCTTTGTCATCACACCCAAAGCACTCAGACTATTTCCTCTCTGCACACATTGCTGCTGTAGAGCATGGTACTGTTTGTTTCACATAGGAAGATAGAGTTATTCATTTCAGTGATATCATAATATTGAACAGCTGGTCATTGTATCTCACTGTCTCACTTCTCACACACTCTGCTTTTTCAGCCACAGTCCCATAGCCAAACACTGTGAAAACCAAAGGAAACGTGTTATAAAAGCAACTATGCTGATGAACAAAACATATAGAGCCTCTGGGTATAAGTGAAAAATCCAACAATTCATATTTCTGTCCTTTTCCCAATTAACTCTTTAAAAATGTTATGCTGATATAAAACCTCATATTTGATCAATCTATCTCCTATTTTTATAGTTATAATAACAATTGATCTAATTTAATTAGTGATTTAAAAAAGATATTATTAGGGAGATCAGTTAAGTAATCAGAACATGGAAATTAAATAAACTATTCAAAATTCACAGGCAAATTTAATAATTGCTGGTACTTAACAGCAGGTCACTTGACTCCAGGATGAAATGCCAACTCCCACACCAGGTCTAAAGGCTCTGTGTATCTGAACTGGCCCTTTTATCAAACCATACGGCAGGCTCAAAGACATTCTGTTCAAAGTCAAAACCCCATATGCAAGTCTTCCCATTACTATCTTTGTATCATTTGTGGACTTTTGACTGATATCGGGATGATAATAATAACATAGTAGTAATAACAAAAACAATGATAGCTGAGCAGCTGTCGCATAATGGTTAATAATATTAAAACAACAACAACGATAATAGAGCAGCTGCAGCAAGGTGATTAAGCATGCAGGCTCTGGGTCACGTTGTCTAGGTTTACTGTACTGGCTCCAACACTCTTTGACTGAATGTATGAGCTTAAGCAAGTTATCTATCCTTTCTGTTCCTCTGTCTCTTTATTTTTTAAATAAATATCATTCATGTATAAGAAAAAAATTGATTATAATAACACCATCTAACAGAGATGTAGTTTAAAGATTAAAAGAAGTAATACCTACTATGTGCTTAAAAATTATCTGGCACATAGTAAACATTCAATAAGTACTGCCTACAATCATTATTTTTAAAATATGCATATGTATAGTATTATATTGTTAAAATATTATTAGTATTATTGTTGTCATTATTATTACTACTGTCATTACTACTTTCTGGCTCACAAAATCCCCATGAGGTAGATGGTAAACAGTTACTCAGTTAGTCAGCTATTAAGGGATTGAGTAAGGATTTGAACCAGATATGCCCAATATCAAAATCCATAAAGCCTTGCTTAATTTCTTATTGCTCCTGTAAAAAATTACCACAAACTTATTTTTGTATGGTATTATAGGTCAGAAGTCTAGCATGGCTCTCCATGGGCTAAAGTTAAAGTTTGGCAAGGCTGTGTTCCTTTCAGTGTCTAGGGGAGAACCCATTTCCTTTCTCATTCAGGTTGTTGGCAGAACTTAGGTCCTTGTGGTTGTCAGACTGAAGTATTCATTTCCTTGCTGGCTGTCAGCTGAGAACTCTTCCCAACTTCTAAAGGGCAACAATTCTCTGCCTCATGGCTTCCTTCCTTCAATGTCAAATTGAGCTACAGAGTGCCAAGTCTCTCTCATACCTTGAATGTCTCCTGCCTATTCTTCCATCACATTTCTTTGACTGAGTCTTCTGCCTTCCTCTTCCACTTTTAAGGGCCATCTGATTACACTGAGCCCACACAGATAATTCAAAGTAGTCTCCCTATTTTAAGGGCTGTGACCTTAATTCCATCTTCCAAGTTCTTTTTGCCATGTAGTGTAACCTATTCACATGTTTCAGAGCTGAGGGCATGGGCATCTTTTGTGGGCCATTGTTCAGCCTATCACATTGTGGCACCTCTGATTTGTGCTGGGGGCCAGTTGGAGTCAGAGCAGTAAAGCTGCTAGTGACAAAGAAAGAGGAAAATGAGCATTATAAGCAAGAGGATATATTAATCAAATGTTCTAAAAGGCAATTCTAATGGCATACTAAGCATGTGGCCAATGGTGAAAGCAAGAGTGTGGGTACAGTAGATCAGTTTTGTGAAAAACAAAACAAATTATAAATCTATTAAAGTGGTAAATAGGGGAAAGTGAAAAAAACTAAAAAAGAGTAAATATTAATTTGGCAGTACTAAATAAGTTATTGGTTGAAAAGCAAAGAAAGGAATTATAAAGAAAACAATAGAGCTGAGCAAATAAAATGTGTATATACAAAGAATATTTCAAGGGTTAATACCACAAATTTATGAATATCTCTTGCCAATCAATAAGATGAAAACTCCAATAGACTTGTGGACAAGGGAAATTCATAAACAGGCAATTTATAATTGAAGAAACATCAATGGTCAATAAATATATGCAAACACTTAATTCCACATATATATTATTCTAATATCAAATTTGAGCAAAGATAAAAATTTGTCTAAATAAGAATGTTTTCCTGTGATACAACTTCTAAATGTTTATCTCAGGGAAATAAGTGGAAATATACACCAAAAATATGTATAAGGATACTCATCACAGCATTATTTACTTAGAATAGAAAAAAAATTAAAAGGGTACATGTGACTAAAATGATCCCTTGTGTTTGCAATGAATGTCTTACAAAATCATCGTTTAATTTTTTGGCCAAACATATGATTTGGTGTAGAAAACAAACAAATGAAAAATCTATTCAAAATGTTTTGAAAAGAAAATAAAAATTAAGCTATTGAGATTTTCCTAAGTATACAGATTTGAAAAGTAATCTGAGCCCTCCAAGCCACAGTGAACCGAATAGGAAGTGGCTTTAAAACCTTTTGGAAGATTTCAAGGCACAAATATAGAACTATTTGGGAAAGAATAAACTAGGATAAAGGCTGAAATACAAATGTGAAGCAAGCATATACATACATCTGGTTTTATGGAGATTGGGACAAACATGGAATTTAGAAAGATACTATCGTGAATTGAGTTAGATTTAGTCATAAGTTTACATTTAATGATTCAAACTAATCATGATTTTTCATTTAATGAATAAGATTTATGGAATTCTACAAGATTGAAAATATTAGTAATTAATTCAAAAGGCTTGGTAAAGAAATATGATCACTCACTCAAAGACAATTCAGTATTGGAAATGAGGCATGATTACATCTGGCAGAAATTTATAATACTAAATTGATAGTAACACTTAACTATAGGAAGAGAATATAAGTTTCACTCAGATTTCACACTATGAGTAATGAAAAATCAACTGAGGAATAATTGCAGTCATAAAACATCATTATTCATATACTTCACCTCCCAGGCATCTTTGCACAATACAGAATATGATAATACTTGATCAGAAATGGAGAAATGGTCATTCCCATTGGCATCTGGAAAGGTCTAATAGTCAATTCCAAAATACACAAGATCATAAATGATCAGTTAACAAAGTACAAGAGATATAAATTGAAGAGTATGTTTCCCTTACTTCAGGATATTTACCTGGAAAGAATGGGGCTATACTTTTCAGAGAAATTAAACATGAAGGTATTTTCCATGTGCAAAAACACAAATACTTTGATCATTACCATCTTCCTCCAAAGAACATTTAATTTTCCATTATTCCCCTTTTCAAAATCCATTCTTTAGAAAAACCTTCCAATTCTGTCCAAAAAACTATTTCCAGTAATCTTGCCATTTGACTATTGCTCACATGCTATGCTTTATATGTGGTGTGTGAATCCCTGTATCCTGTGTTAAATTTACATTTTTCAATCCTTGAAGCAAGAGTTCTACTGTCTTATGGAAATAGTACACTACTGAGAGGAAGAGAACTTCATTAGAAAACTTCTGAAATTTCTTGGTGTTTCCTTTTTCCTAGAAGTAGTAGTCAAGTGAGGTCAAGATCCCTACCCGGATCTGCCCTTGGTCAGGTACTATGTGAAGAGGCTTAGGAAAGTCCTGTGAATGGAAAAGACAGGTTATCCCCAAAGTCGAAGAATACAATCTTTTGATATTTGGGATCTTCTGAAGAGACATAATAAGAACATTTGTTAATCAGTATTTAATTATAAGCTGGAGAGTTCATGTGAGTCACCTAACAGGGAACTCTGTTAAGAGACTTGAGATGCTCTCCAATTAAAATCCTACAGTAAAATAGAGCCTGGGTATAGTGTCATCATGGAATAGATATACTACCAAAAGGCCAAAGGACCAAAATGAAGAAGTGACAATGCAAAAACATATAAAAATACATTTTTTTAAACTCCATTTAAGCCACAGGGATGAGAAGAAGGAAGAGACAACTGTTTCAATGACTAAAAATGTTAATAGATTTCTATTCACTCTTTAGGTCCATCACTTAAAACATCAGCACCCGTGCTTGTCTATTTGCTGCAGTGCAGCCATTCTTACTCAGCCTCCAAAGACTTCAGGGCTGGGAGATTTGTCACATTTTCTGCATATTCCAAATGGTTAGGTACTGCTAGGAGGCAGCACTAATAATAAAGTGCACTGTCATGAATTCACACTAATAACTAGAAAACCAACACAAATTGCAGAGTTGGAGAGATTAATGGGAATGCAGAGACATACACTAAGCAAATCAGCCCTACTTCATCAAGCAAATATTCTTTGCTGTACAATAACAAAGATAATTGAAGACTATACTGGAAGGCAGCCTAACAGTCTAATAAGTACTTGGCTGTGATTTGCTTGCCAATCAGAAACTGAGACATGACCAGTTCTGAAGCAGATAATGCCTGATTTGAGCACTGGCCATATTGTTTATGATTTCAAATTTGGCTTAGAGTGTTACATTAGAGTTAAAAAAAAAAAAAAAAAAAAAGATTTCAAGGGAGAGACCAATCAGTCAAAGTGAATTTAACTTAAAGTTTTATCATGTCTTAAATTCACTTTTTTTTGTTTCTCTGTAATCAAAATATTACTTTTATGTATATATATATATATATATATATATATATATACATATATATAAAGGAATGCAAATCAAAGCAATCAAACTGCTGTAGTTTCCCACTCACGAAATAGGCTGTCAACATTTTCGAGTAAAGGAATCTTACTAGCTGTGTATCCTTGAGCTAGTTTTCTTTAAACTTTAATACACTCTGCTGTAAAACATAAATAATAGTGCTTGCCCTGTAGGGTTGCTGTGAGGATTAATTAAGATCTGTGGATTTACTCGGTAGGTAGCTACTGAAGATTGGACATGTAGGACCAATGATAGCTCCTAGCATTTCTTTGCATAAATCTATATGAATGAGAAATTTTATTTTTGGTTGCAAGAGGAAGAAAGAGGATGGAACATGGTGACCAGAGGCAGAGGAAACCAAGCTGAGAAAATAGAAAATGAAGTCAGTTGTCCAGCCACCTCAAGTTCTAAAAAAGAGGTGCAAAGCAGAAGATGAGGGGTCATTTTGACAAAGGATAGTGAGAAACTAGGCGTGCAGTCAGCCACACATCAGGGCTTAGGGAACAGAGATTTAGGAATAGCAAAATTCTTCCCATTTTTCTACCAAAGTGGTAGCATCAAGCCAGAGTGGAGAGCAGACAAGAAGTATCAGTAGTGCCAGCTATGCCTGACAGAGGCAAAAATTTCAATACCACTGACAGCAGTGGCCATGGTGAAATATCTCTCTCAAAACATTTTTGGGCAATAAACACCCAAGAGAAAGCTAACACAAAAGAATATGAGTAGACTTTTCTTAAGAAAAGTCTTAGAAATTCCAGAGTAATGGGAGGGATTGGCAGGGAAGTGAAGAGGGCTGCTAGAAGGAACTAAACAGACGTTAAAATCTGGAGCTTAATGTATTTTGTACCTGCAGCTAATAGCACCTGGGTCATTTGAGTTACATGTTCTCCATTTTTTTTTCTTTTGTTTTTGCTTTTTACCCCAATGAAAGACAAGCTCCTAGAGAACAGATGCACATCTCAAATGTTTTGTATTTCTCACATTACCCAGCACTAGGCTGGGCACAGGTTATCTGTTTAATACATTCATATTGACTTTCACAGTGCATAGGCCAGAGGAATTGAGTAATAAATAAATAAGTTGAGGGGATGCTTTAGAAAGAAATTGACAAACAAGACATAAATAAATCACCAAGAACAGATGCCATGCAACCAAATATTTTTAAAGCAGTCAGAGGACACTGGAATTACTAGCTAAAATGTTTAATCTTTCATTAGGATTGGACACTGTACCAATCCATTGGCACATTGCCATCTCTTTTTTTTTTTTAAAGACTTGGAAAGTGACCTTGGAATTGGTTTGCTGCTACAGAGTTGAAAATGAGTAAATTATGTGGTAAATATTAAATCTGTAGTTTTTAGTTGTTTTATAGAAAGGTAAAACAGGCCAAAAAAATGGAATTAAATTTAACTAAGTGGTATTTATATTTTGAAGAATAGGAGACCAAGGGGAACCAATGGGAATCATTTCTTTCAGCCTTTAGAAAGTCTTGGGAAGGTTCCAGACCAACAAATTCATCATATGATTAGAGAAAATGCTGACTCATGAAGAGAAAACTGACTTCAATAGAGGAAACAAAGGCAGAACTAAATTGTTTTTCTTCATATAAATGGTGACATTGAAGTACGTGAGGGATGGTGACAGGACAGATATATATATATGTATACATATATATATATATATATATATAATATCTACATAACCGATTTCAAAGAGGGAGTAAACAATTTTAAAGAATGAGTGAGCTTTTGCCAAATAGAGAAGAGATAGGACAGTTCAGGTGGAGGAGACAAGGTATGCCAATGATACAGAGATTTAATGCTTGCGTTATTTCAGGGAACAGCCTCAGCTCAGGTGAGGAAGGAATGGCAAAAGTGGAGTCTGATCCAGAACATGTAAGCCCCCACTTAAAAGGATGGCTCTACCCTTTAGTCAACAGGGAAGGACAGTATTTCCAAGCACAGAATAGAGATGATGCTAGTAGACACTTTTTTAAGAAAATAATTTTGGAAATAGAATTTGAAGAGAAGTCAGAAGAGATGAAGGGTTGACAGAGATTAGCAGCAATTAGAAGGTAAAAGGGACAGGTTTTTGGTGAGTTCTCAAGTGGTGAGAAGGAGAACTCAAAAATGAAGCTGATATGTTAGAGCTTGAGAGATTGACGAATGAGATAGGTAAATTATACAGGCAGAGAGTAGGCAGAGCAAGCTATAATGAGTTTGGTACATGCCACGTTTAATTACAGATAGAAACATTCAATTGGCAGAAATATAGGTTAACAAAAATTAAGGATATAGACATATAGACTTGTATAAGTAATAGTTAAAATCTGAACGATGTCTATTTTATACCAAATTTTTAGGAACATTTCTTATATACCACAGCATTGAGGCTTTCTTTCCTAATCTATTATTCTGCCACATTTAAGGCAGCGTATTATCTCCCTTCTGGGCTCTTTGGATAACCCTTTTACCATTCCCTCTGCTTCCAGTCTTTTTACCCTCAAAACCATTTGCACTCTGTAGAGTGTTCTCAGATCACTAATTCCTGAAGTTGAAGAAGCACTGTCTGCTCTCCCCGTCTGGGATATTTATGTGGAATATCAGCCGTCTCTGAAGGCTCTGGAAGTCCTGTAGCTTGGATATATGCTTCACTTTGTTTAACTCAGCATTTCCCAAATTTATGTGACTATGGAAATGCTTTATTACTTTTTTACTTTTCAAAATAAGGTTTTTAATACTCAAGAAACTAAATACAGTCCACTAAATACAGCAATTAAAATGCCACCTTATTCTCATTACTCTTGGATTGAAAGGAAAATTTTCTAGTTTCCTATCTCTTACAAAATCAAGACCAAATGCACAACAAGTTTTCCATTCAACCCTCCAGAATCTAACATGAACGTACCTTTGAAATCTAAGCCTGATCCTTTATGAATCATTCCCAGCACTTCCTCTGGGAACATAGCATTTTTGAGAGGCTTTGTTACTTTGTTACAACTATTTATTCATACCAAAGTTATTCCAACGAGACCATTTTAACTGAGTGTTTTTGATGGGGGTTATTTTGAAATAAACAAGTGAAAACACCAACTTTCACCTATTTCAGTTCTGGAGAGCATATATTTTTACCTTGTTTTTCAGCCTCACTCCATTTCACCACTTCATGGTCAACCCAAGGTGGAGAATGGAATAATGCAGAGGCCAGGGGTGAGTGAGGCAGGAAATGGGCTGAAGGATGAAATGGCTTGTGAGAAACACCTAGCAGACAAACAACATATAATCAGGAGTCATGTCACTATACCTGCTTTTCTCAGGAAAAACCATTAATCAAAATAAACTAAGTGTTTGCTTATTCTCTCCATATTAACATATACCTTGTATGAACTGTCTCTCAGCCTTTGATTTCTCACTTAAAAATAGCATCTCATAATGGAAATAGACTAAATAGTCTAATAATGATACTTTTCCTATATATATATAGGAAATTGTTTTTGGTAAGCTTCCTGATTTGGCCTGTGAAAAATGTTGCCTGCCATATCAGTAAACAAAGGATGTTGTAGCCATTGAGCCATCACATTACAGCTGCCCCCTACGGTGGGCCCTGAGGGAACTCAGGATGGAGGCAGGATTCCCCCTCCATCTAGCAGTCCGCTGCTGCAGTTACCCCGAGGGCATACCCTGAGGACTCAGGATGAGTAAACACAGAATACACCCCAGATAGCTGAGGTGCATATCAAAGGAATGATTTCAGTGACCCCAGACTCTTGCATCTTCCAATACATAGGAGAGCACTAAATTCATTAACTTGAGATATCTGGTTTTCCTTAATTAACAATAATCTTTTGATGTTCCAACTACCTGGTTTTTGTTGCAAAAACTCCTGTGTAGTCTGGGCTCCCCCACTTGCCTCTTTGGAGCACCCTCTCAAGGTTATTTGAGATGCTGTGTCCTGGGTTTAAGTCCTCAGTTTTGTCCACTGAATAAAACATAACTCTCAATTTTTAGGTCAAGCATTTTTTTTTTCAGTCGACAGGCCAATGTTATTTCATTGAGAATATTTATTTGAGAAAGGTGATTTATGGGGAAATACAGCAGAGAGTTGGGTCGTAATATGATTACTTTTCTCTGCATCAAATTGCACAGAAAATTCTCAATGATATTTCTATTATTATTTCTCTTAATAATAATGGCATTCACATATTGTGTTTTACTTTGTTAAATATTTTTATAATAACGAGAAAGTATCAGTTGTTAAACTCCTAAACTGCTATCCTGGTATTGGTTGTTTTCTTGTTGTAAAAAAGAATGCTCATTGAGGGTCAGAAAGGGAGGTTAGAAAAGAAGTCAGGATCAGAGGATACGTTGCAGCTTGACTTACTAATAAAACTAAACAACACATGTAGCCCAAATGAATCTGTGTTTTAAAACAGATTAGAAGCTCATCGTGGCCTTGTCACATCCAGAAGAAACAAATCCAACTCCAGTAGCCTTGAAAAAAAATCATACAGTTCTCTACCAAAGTACCTTGACGAGGTGGTGAAGTAGGTGAGGAATATCATTCAAAACCCTCCAAAGTCCTAATCAGTCTCATTTACACATCTAACGCCTCAAAAGTCCTCTTTGCCAGACAGCCGCTACTCCTTAAATCTCCTTTCTCTATCTGCTCATCAGCCCTCTTTCCCTGACTCCTTGGCCTCAGGATAAATTCTCTTGTTTCTTAAGTAAATCAATCACACCTTTCCTTTCCTCCAGTTCTTCTCTACTGGAGACAGAGATGTTGATGATATCTCTCTAGTGGGAGATAATTACCAATAAGTGATCAACACAGCAAGATGGAGAAAGGGAGAAAATTCACGCACTTCCTTTGCAGCTATACGAGAAGAAAAGCCTCTGAATACTTCTCATGTGATATATTTGTCACTGTTCCTTCTATTTTGCCAGAAACATTTTGATGCAAACACATAAAAAAAACTAGAGCATCAAAATGGCCCTATCAAAATGTCCTGCTTTACATCCTGCTATCCTTAATGCACTTTGTACTCTAGCCAACTACTTTCAAATATTTATTCTGTTACATCTGAGTTTAAGTTCAATTATTGTGGGCCCTGCCAATACATAGTCACTTCAAGCTACTTACTGTAGTCTCACTCATTCATTCAAAAGTTATCTACTGAGGGATGGTGATTGCAAGAGATCTGGGGAGGGTACATACAACCAACAACAAGACAGACTTGAGCCTAGCTTTTAGGATATTTTACATTCCAATGAAATGGACAGGGAAAATAAAAGACAAACACATTCAAGTAAACTCACAAGAAAATGTCAAATAGTGCAAAGTGTTAAAATTTAAAATTAGAATAGGTTTATATGATGGAAGTGAATAGGAAGCTGCTTTTGATGTGTGGTCTCTCCGAAATCAGAATGACAGAAAGGAGCCAGCCATGAGAAGACCAAGAGAGTGTATCAGAGAAAGAAAAACTAGTGTGAGTAGGCAGGAGTAAGTTGCGAGGGGGTAGGAATAGAAAGGAGGCTCTAAAACAGCTGAAGATGAGGTCTGAGAAAAGCCTGAAGTAGGAGCCAAGTGACAGGTCATGAAAGGCTTTTTAAGACAGAGACAGAAGTTTGGATTTTGTTCCAAGCATAAGGAGAACCTAGTGGAGAGTTTTGGAATAGAAGTCTGAATGAGCTCACTTATGTATTTTAAGCATCTTCCTAATACTTTTCTAGATATAGAAATTCCATTCCTCAAAGTTCAATTCAAGCATTTCCCCTCTATCATTAGGCCATTTCTATACATTCTGATCAAAATGTTCCTCCTTATTAGGAACTCTGTTAGAACATCAGGTATGAGGACTAGATAGACTTGAAGTCCAAGTTTTGAAACTAGGTAGCTTGGGTCCAAATCCCAATTCTACCACTTAAAAGCTATATGGAATTTAGAAATCTACAAAAACTTCCTGAGTCATGACTCAAGTATCTGTGAAAGAAAGGTAATAATGCTTGCCTTACAAAGACATTACAGGGATTAAGTGGCATAATTTATGGAAAGTCTTTAGCACATTGTGTAGAACATAGTAAGAGATTTTAAAAGATTAGTTTCCTTAATTTCACCCATTCCCATTCATGTCTACTGAGTTCCCAGTGGAATGGGATGGAAACTGTGAGAGGTTACATAAATTGATCACATACAGACCTTACCTTCAAGGAGTCTGCAATCGTTCATGTAACCAAAGAGAGAAGACATGCAGGAGATGTCCATATACAATGGTATAAAGTGACAAATACTGTAAGTGAGGAAGAGATGAATTCCATTTAAACCACAAAGAGAGAGTATTTTCTTTCTTTTCCTCCCTCCCTCTTGCCCTTCCTTTCTCTCTCTCAGGTTTCCCACTGCCAAATGTGTGCTTCTTTCTGCAAGCTGCCTTCATTGTATTGGAACGTAAATGGATTCTTCAGTGTGATTGGGTATAGTGGCCTCAACCAACTCCTGCTTACATAAGACTAATAGTAAATCACTTTGGCAGAAACGTCCTAAAACTCCAGGAAAGACTTGATTACCAACCCATTCTAAACCTATTACTGAGATTTAAAACATGAAAGACTTTAAATAATCCAGGTGTAAAAATACCTATTGAGTGACTGTGGTCCTTACCAGAGATAGGAGAGGGAGATTTGAGACACAGAGACCCAGGGAAGAAGGCCAGGTAGAGGTAGAGGCAGACATTGAAGTTGCACTAGCACAAGCCAAGGAACACCAAGAACCAACAGAAACCAGAAAAGGCAAGGAAGGAGCATGGCCTGCTGGCACCTTAATTTGGGATTTCTAGCATTCAGTACTGTAAGAAAATAAATATCTATTTTTTAATGTACCCTGTCTGTGGTACATTTTTATCATAGCCCAAGCAAACTAATACAACTTCTATTACTCTTTCTACAACTAT
Organism: Pseudorca crassidens; assembly: GCF_039906515.1. Taxonomy (NCBI): domain Eukaryota; kingdom Metazoa; phylum Chordata; class Mammalia; order Artiodactyla; family Delphinidae; genus Pseudorca; species Pseudorca crassidens. Next base: position 93,357,114 of record NC_090297.1, read on the forward strand.
TTCCAATAACTGACAACTTTGTTCTTATATAGTACCAGGAGCTGATCTAAGGGAATTACATTTACTAACCCATTTAATTCTAACACAAACCCCATAAGGTAAGTACTATTATTAGCTTCGTTTTATAGAAAAAGCAGACTAAGTAACGAACAAGTAACTAACCACAAGTAACAAGTAAGTAACTTGTTCACATGAATAGATTTAAGGATATAGGTTTGGATCCAGATTCTAGAGCTCTCAGTATCTACACACCATAGTCTACCTCCCTGTAGCTACATACCTATGAGATGTTCTTTTCCCTACAGATCAGGATCCTTGGGAAGGTAAGGCTATTTGCCCAGTTAACCTGCCTCTCAAAATTTTTATTTCCTTTTGCACATCCCAGAATGTAAAAGTTACCATTTCCCCCATTAAAAGGGGGCTTTGTTTCTGTGAAATAACCAACTAAAACCCTGTCTGATTTAGAAACAGTTTTGCATGTGTGGATTTTTACTGTTCCTCTTTTCTTTTTCCACACATCATGTCCTTGCTAACTTCAAAGTGTAGAGATCAATTTAAATTCTCTTTCAGGTTGAGGTTGCACCCATTCTTCACCAGGCACTGTTTCTTTCTTTCTTTTTCTTTTTGCTTTTTTTCAGGACTGAAAATGCTGAAAACACATGTTTTATTAAGCTCCTACTTGTACTTAAAACTGTGCTGAGTCCTGGACTAACCAAAGAGACACAATCTCTGCCCTATAGGAACTGTAAATGTATGTGAGAGTCATATCCGTATCTATAATCTAAAAGATATACCTGTCTAAACAAGAGCAAACAGATTCATCTATGCACTAAAAGGTCAAACGGGCAGTCTATCAAAACTATTGCATTGTTAGTAGAATCATTTTAAATGGAAGCTAAACTCTATTGGTGCACATGTTGTTTTGAAATGAGAATGTGCCCTTTCCTGTTTATTCCAGAGGCAGCAGTTTTATGAATTCCGCTGTAACACTATATTTTTGCAAGGGACAATTATGACCATAAAGGGAATTGTGTGGTAAAAACTACAGAATTTGCCATTAGGCAAGAAGATGACTTTTTTACTCAGCTGGCTTACCAAATCTGAGCAGGTTCTTAGCATTTGGGAGAGATTTATGGCCACTAAAGGAAGCATGACTGCCAACCATAAGACTGAAAGTCCTTCTTTAAAAAAATAAAAAAATCTATGAGCAAACAGTAACAACTCGATGCATCTTGGTTCAAGAACGCTCTATTCACTAGTGCTTTTGCCCTGCCCCTCTACTCAAGGCTATTTCCTCTCCTAAATCCCTCAAGAGTACACCCATTTAGTGATTGTCTACATACACACTTGGAAAAGTTAAATTTGCAAGAGCTGAATTTCCCAGGAGGAACCTCTGATTCAGACCAGAAGGAATAGGCTGGAAAATTCCAAGTCTACTTACCCAGAAGATCTTGGGAATATATCATAAGTAACTTAGTTCATCCTGATAACTGGAAGGAAAAAACATTAGGGGACCAGTCCAGGTTATGGAAGGGCCTGTATATGCATCTTTCTGGCCTGAGGCAAGCATTGATTATGTGGGCAATAAACACACGTTGACCTCTTTGCTAATGGAAGAGGTTAAAGGGCATGAAGGAAGACAATGTAATTAAGATCCCAATCAAATTCTGAAATAATAACAAATCAATTCTTTAAATATTAAAAAAGATAATTGATTAAAATGGGTGCATCGAAAGATAATCTTGGAATGATAAACATTTTTATAAGTAACACACTGCTATAAATTTTAAAAAGAGTGTTATTTATTAAAAATTAAAGGTTTCCAGTGACTATTTTTTTCTTAAATAAAGTAAAAAGACTATCTTAAAAAGTGTTTGTAGCACATGTAAATTTTTAAAGAATTTATAAAACAATAGTAGGAAAGATAAATAGTCCAGTAAAAATAATAAACAGAGGATATGATGAAGTAGTATGTTTTGAACTGGCCCCTAATCCAATATCTAGTGTTTTTGTAAGGCAAGGAACCCTAGGACTCACAGACACACAGATTAGCTGGCCATTAAAGAAGAAGGCGGGGGTTTCCCTGGTGGCGCAGTGGTTGAGAGTCCGCCTGCCGATGCAGGGGACACGGGTTTGTGCCCCGGTCCGGGAAGATCCTACATGCCATGGAGCGGCTGGGCCCGTGAGCCACGGCCGCTGAGCCTGCGTGTCCGGAGCCTGTGCTCCACAACGGGAGAGTCCACAACAGTGAGACGCCCGCGTACCGCAAAAGAAAAAAAAAAAAAAAAAGAAGAAGGCGGAGATTACAGTTAATGCTGTAAAAAACCAAGGAATACCTGGAGATACCAGAAACTAGAATATAGAAAGAGGCAGGAATGGCTCCTATCCTAGAGGCTCCAGAGGGGGCATGGCATGACCCTGCCAACACTTGATTTCAGACTCTGAACTCCAGAACTGTGAGAGAATAAATTTCTGTTGTCTTAAACTACTCAGTTTTGGTAAGTTGTTACAGCAGCCTTAAAAAAGTAACACACCAAGCAAATGGCATAAAAAACAACACAGTCAATAAATATTAAAAGTCAGTTTGAGCGTCTTTTTATGAATCATTGGCCATTTGTAATTTTGCCTCTGTCTTTGCTGTCATGTAGCCTATTCTCCACAGAGCAGCCAGAATGTTCTTTTTACAAAGTATATTAGATTAAATCAGACTCCTGCTAAAAATTAACCAATATCTGCTATATTAGGTTAAGTTTGGTTACAAGTAACAACAAACCCAAATATCAGAGGCTTAAACAAATAACATCACTTAACAGGGGACTAGAGGCAGGTAGGTCAGGGACTCAACACTGTCAGGAAGGACTCAGCTGCTTTAAATCCATGAATCTATTGCTCCATTCTCAGATTAATATGATATTATTTCCCACCTCTTCTCTACTTATCCTAGCACTCTGTTTTCTGCAATACAAAATCATCAAATCATAATCATCAAAATCCCTTAATTACTCATACTTCTCAAAATGTTTCCTTCCTTTTGTTGTTTGCATGGTTACCTGCTCTCTTTGGAAGAGTCCACTTCCTTTGCAAAGTCACTCATTAGTACTGATAGTATTTCTCCCATGTTTCTCACTCCCTGAACCTGAGAGTTTCAGGTGTCCTCCCTGATTCACATTAGTACTTCATGACCATTTTCCTTCCTTCTCCTTTAAATCTCCCAGCTTTAAATTTTATGCCATTAAACTATGTCACTATCATCCTCTCCAGATTGCCATCATCCACAGGCCCTCACTGCAATTCTTTGAAAACTTTAGCTCCTGAATCACGATCACTTTCTCCAATGTCACTCCCTCATAATTCTTCGTAATTAATTATCCATTTATATGATTCTTCCAATTCCTTGGCCTCTCAGTTCCTTGACCTCCTATCCTCCAAAAGTTTCATCTTCTATCCTATTTCAGCCACTTGATCCCATGGTTCATTCCTTAGCCTTCCACATTAATAATAATTACATCCCATTAGTAAACTCAATTTCAGGCATTCACTCATTAAAGACAATCTCCTACTATTCCATCTTAGTGTCTCACTTTCATGGGGCTTTAATTTTCACTGTCCCTCAATTTTCCTCAGTTTCTGACTTCCATCTTCATCAACCTTAAATTCCATGATCATTCATGATAATCACACTCACGTAAATTCATGACCCCCAAGATCAAATGGCTCTTAGTGTTTTCGAATAATCCTGAAACTCCCCAGTCTACTCAGTTTCCTTTATCCCTAGATAACTATTTATTTCTTACTTTTTACATTCTTCTCAAATGAACATCTCTTTCACCATCCCCTTCTCTCCTGAACTCAAGTCTAATATTTCCAGCTGCTTCACTAGACATCTCTGGATGACTGTCTAATAAGTATCACAAATTTAGAATGTCTAAAATTGAACTCTTCACCTACCACTGAAAATATGTTTATCTACAGAATTCCTATCACAATGACTGGCAACTCAATTCTCCCCTTTTCCATAGACCAAATATTTATTGAATTAGTAAATTAATTTTCAAAAATTTGGGGGTTCCTTGTCAGCTCAAGGCTTCAAGAGAGCTCCCACAGGGTTAGACATCATTAGAATATTCAAAGCCAGGAAACAATGGTGAAAAAACTTATGGTTCAAACCTTACATTTTATCGGGGAGCAAAACATTACTAAAGTGCACAACTCACTTCCCCTTATGTATTATTGGCTAAACTTAGTTTACATTTCCAAGCCTAGATGCAAGGAAGACTTGGAAATTGAGTTTCTATGATTTAGTTCGACCTATCACAATTCATCCCTTGGTCCTGGGCTCCTTTCCTATCATATTTTAATCCTTACTTGGACTTTTATATTCTAGTTACAAAATACCCAGCACCCAAAAAGATAAAATTCAAATTGTGTGGCATCTAATAAAAAATTATCAGGCACACAAGCAGGAAAACATGATGCATAGTGATGAAACAAATTAATTAATAGAAATGACACTAAAGTGATATCAATGATAGAATGAATAGACAAGGATATTTTTAAATAGTTTAATTATATTTGATGTGTTTGAGAAAGTAGAGGAAGCATGAACACATTAAGTAGAGTTACGAGAGGTATATTCTTAAAAACTGAACTTTAAGAAATATAAAAAATGTCTGAGATGGAAAATATATGAGATGTGATTAATAGCAGATTAAACACTATAGAAAAAAACAATGGGAAACATGAAGACAAAGCAATAGAAACTATCAAAAATGAAACACTGAGAAAAAAAAAAAAAAGCCTGAAAAAGTGGACAAAACACCAATGAGATGTGGGACAATTTTCATGTCTAATATAGTTGTAATTGGAGTCCTGATATTGGCAGCTGGGGAACAGAGAAAAACATATATATGAAGGCATAATGGCCAAAATTTTTCCAAACTTGTTGAAAACTACAAACTCACAAATTCAAGAAGATCAAAGAAACCAAATCATGAGGAAACTACACTAAGGCACATCACAATAAAATTGATTTAAAACCAGTGACAAAGAAAAAGATATTAAAGTCAGCCAGATACCTACCATAAAAGGGAATAAAAATAACAGAAGAATTCTCCAAAGAGGAACTGCAAGCTAGAAGAAAATGCACAATGTCTTTAACAATAACAACAAAAACAAGCTTTCAAATTGGAATTCTATACCCAGAAAAAAAAAATTTGTATTCCTTTATACATACTTGAGTTGGTTCTAAGATATAGTTATTTTGAAACAGGTTGATCCTTTCAAAGCTTGCTTTCAAGCTTTGTTAGGTTGGATTAAAGTAGTCTTTTGTCTTGTCCCACTAATGAATCAGTACCCTCCTAAGTACCCTTCAGGCCCATGTATTACAAAGTTTGGCACAGACTGTTGGGTCATGTGCTGTATCTAGTCTTGTGTTAACCCTAGGAATTCTGTCTCCAGTTCTTTCCCTGTGACTCCTTTCTCACCCTTGTGCTCATAAGTACTCAGTTGAGGACTCATGGGGAAAACTCTGAAGTTTTCCTTGGAAAGTTTTCTTCTCTCTATTACTCTTCCCTGCATATTTTGCTGCCTTTCCCTTCCTGAATTCTCAGCAATGTCTCCTCAATTCAGGGTGACCACCAGGCTCTGTTTATGGTCCCCTTCTATAATAGAGCATTTCCAGACTGTGGCCTGGAAATGCTCTATTCATTCCACTAGGACAGTTGACTCATCTCATTTGCTTCCCTTCTTCAATGATCACTGACCTATGATGTCTATTATTGAAAGTTTGAACACTTGATTATATGTGAGTGTGTGTGTGTGTATATATATATAAATATATATATAAATACATGCATATATGTTTCTTCTATTAAACATTCTTAATTTCTGTAAGTATTCCACTGAAGAGTGGTTTGGAGAAGAGTCTACTTTTCAACTTCATAAAGTTTTCTACCATATATTTTAAATTATAGGTATTATTTTTATAATAAAAACACTAAACATTTTTTAAAAACATAATTTTCAATGAATTTGAAAGGGAATAAAATCCAGTTTTAACAGACCAAGTAGTATGAGTTGGACTGTGATAAAATATTAAAAGGAATTGTGTGGAATATTACTCAGCCATTAAAAGAATGAAATAATGCCATATGCAGCAACATGGATGGACCTAGAGTTTGTCATACTACGCGAAGTAAGTCAGAAACAGAAAGACAAATATATGATATCACTAATATGTGGAATCTCAAATATGATACAAATGAACATATCTATAAAACAGAAACAGACTCACAGACGTAGAGAACAGACTTGTGGTTGCCAAGGGGGTGGGGTGAGTGGGGGAGGGAAGGATTGGGAGTTTGGGATTAGCAGATGCAAACTATTATGTACAGGATGGATAAAAAAACAAGGTCCTACTGTATAGCACAGGGAACTATATGCAATATCCTGTGATAAACCATAACGGAAAAGAATATATATGTATAACTGAGTTACTTTGTTGTACAGTAGAAATTAACACAACATTGTAAATCAACTATACTTCAATAAAATTAAAAAAAAAGGAATTGTGCACCTTTTCAAGTTAAAACAAGTGCTAGGTAACATTGCTCAAGAGAGAGGAATTCAGATCCTCTCATCTAGAAAGGGAAACTCATGTTTGCACCAATAAGTGGAAGAAAGGACATAATGATTGGAGCCATCTACTGAGAGAGAAGCAAAATGCTGCTATTTAGAGCTGCTGGTATAAGCAGAAGGTACACACTCTTTCTGGTATATGAAGTTGAAATGTGACTGAGACCTTAGTAAGATTCAATAATGTAGAAGCTAAAAAAATGGATTTGACTTCTGTGTCACATTTGCCAACAACATCATGGGTCCTAAATGAGGTGAAATATATTTGATAGATTGTCAATGACCAATCAAAAAATTTAATTGCAATTTGAAAGGAAGGAAGAAAATCATCCATTTTTTCACCTGAAAGCAAATTAAATACTAAAGAAGAAAAGTGATGAGACAGAAAATCAGAATAAAGAATGTTTCCAGCGTTTTTAGGATTAAAAAAATGCAGAGATGTTCTGAAGCAAAATTGGAATTACTTAACTTAGTTCTTTTTCCCACTTGCCTGTAGTTACATAGAGCAGAAAACATGTCTGTCTTTATTGTCCTATCCTTATCACCTAGCACAATGCTTGGTGCATAGTAAGTACACAATTCTGAATCAATAAATTAACTCTAACTAAGGCCTAAACTGTGTTTATATCATTGCACAAAGAGTTAGTAAAAATTGGGGGGCTTAACTTTTTAACACAAGTATGCACAAGTTTTTTACATAATAACGTAGTTTGTTGCTATGGAGCTGACAACTAACATGTCAATAGAAGGAGATACCTCAAGTAAATACATTTTATAGAAAGGGAAATGGCAATATTTAACAAGAAGTTTGTGTGTGTGTGTGTGTGAGTGTGTGTATCACAAATCTAAGGATAAATCCTGGTGGTTGGAAGATTGTTAGGATAGGACACCGGTGATTCCTTAAAGAGAAGCTAGAGAGAAGCTACATTTTCTTAAACTATACTAGAAAAGGAGCAAAGAGGGAGAAGTTGAGTATTTGTGGAAACAAAAATCTTCTAAAAGACTCATTTGACTGAAAGCAGAATATTAGAACAAGTTTTGATGTATCTCTGACAATATCCACACTCATAAGGACAATACAAACTCTACACAAACTCTTCTGGAAAATAGAGGAGGAAAGAACACTTCCAACTCATTTTTGAGTTTCCAACTCATCAGTTTATAGTAATATGAAAACTGGACAAAGATATTACAAGAAAAGGAAACTACAGATCAATATACTTCATAACCATAGATTCAAAAGTACCCCCAAAATATTGGCAAATTGAATTCATCAAATCCACCATGATCAAGTGGGGCTTATCCCAAGAACGCAAGTTTGGATCAACAGGTGAAAATCAATTTAATTCACCATATTAACAGACTAAAGAAGAAAAATCATATGATCATTTTAGTAGATGCAGAAAAGCACTTAATGAAATTCAGCATTCATTAATGATATGGAAAAGATCTCAGCAATCTAAGAATTAAAGAGGATTTCCTTAACCTGATTAACAGCATCTACAAAAGAAACTTACAGCTAATGCCACAATTACCAGTAAAGTAAAAAACGTTTCTCCCTAAGACCAGGGACAAGTCAAGGATTTCTTCTTTGATCTCTTGTCTTCAACATATAAAAATTGGGCAAAACATTCATACAAACACTTCACCAAAGAGGATGTATGGATGAAAAAGAAGCCCATGAAAGTATGTCAATATCACGTCTGTCATTAGAGAATGCAAATTAAAATCACAGTGAAATACCACTACACATATATTAAAATGGATAAAACAAAAAAATAAATCTGCTAATACTAAGTCTTGCTGAGGTTGCAAAGCAGCTGGAACTCTCACCACATTAATGCTAGGAATGTAAAATGCAGACACTTCTCAAAACAGTTTAGTAGTTTCTTATACAGTTAAACCTACAACTTACCATGAAATCATATAAACCCCATCCTTTGGTATTTAACCAAAAATGGAAAGATATATACCCACAAAAAATGTTTACAAGCATTTATAGTGGCTTTATTATAATCACCCAAATCTGGAAATATCTCAAATGCTCATCCTCTGATAATAGATAAATAACAGTGGTAAATACATGGAATGGAATACTGCCCAGCAATAAAAAAGAATTAACTACTGCTGCATTCAACAACTTGGATGAATCTCAAATACATTACATGAAGTGGAAGAAAACAGATGCAAAAGGCTACATACTATGATTCCATTTATGACATTCTGGAAAAGACAAAATCAGAGGGACAGGAAATAGATCAGTGTTTTCCAGGGGCTAGGGGAGGGCAGGTAGAGAAAGCTTAGAAAGTATCAAGAGAGAAATTTTGGGGGTGAGGTTGATAGAAATGATCTATATTTTGGTTGTGGTAATGGGTACAAAGCTGTATGCATTTACCAAAACTCAAAGAACTGTATACCTTAAAAGGTGAATTATATTGTATGAAAATTATACTAGTTACCTATTGCTGTCTAACAAAGTATCCCAAAACTTAGTGGCATACAACAATAAACATTTATTATCTCACAATTTCTGTGGGTCAGAAATGCAGGCTCAGGTACCTCTGGCTCAGAGTCTCTCTCACAAGGCTGCACCTCAAGTTCTGGGCTGGTACAGTCATCTCAAGTTTCAGTGGAGGAAGGATCCACTTCCAAGCCCATTCAGGTGGCTGTTGGCAGTACTCAGTTCCTCATTGTGTATTGACTAGGGGCCATCCTCACTTTCTTATAAGGTGGATTTCTCCATAGCGTAGCTCACAGTATGAAAGCCTGCTTCCCATAAAATGAATAAACAAGAGATGGAGAGGTCAGCCTGAGACAGAAGCCACAGTGTTTTTCAACCTAACCTTGGAAGTGACATCCCATTACTTTTGCCTTATTCTATACATTAGAAACAAGTCGCCACATCCAGCTTACACATGAGGGGAGATTATGTAAAGACATGAATAACAAGGGTTATATCACTGGGGACCATGTTACAGCCTGCCCACTGCACAAATTATACCCCAGTAAGCTTGCCTTTTTTAAAAAAATAGAAGGATTAGAAATAGGACTAAGTGAGGGGCATGCTTAAGGGCAACTAAGGTAAGGAGACTAAAGTAAACCAGAATGTGTTAACGTGAGCCCAAGATGTATGCTTACATGTCAAGAGTGACATCTCTCTAGGGAAGATCAGATAGCTGAGGAGGCAGTGGGAGAACGGGAAGAGATAAGACTTTATTGATTAGGCACAAATTGGGGTTTAAGAGCAAGACCTGAGACAAGGAATGAAGACAGAGGTCTCAGGACCTGGAGAGACAAGAGATGATGCCAGCTGTCAATACTGATCCCTCTGAGAAAACAACAAAATCATGGGTTAACAAATGCTAAGTTGCCAAGCCCCAAATATAGAATTTTTAAAGTTAACTATTGGTTCTCACTCAATTCCTCAGGATTGGCATGTGATGGGGACAGAAGCCAGGCAGATCATTACAGAGACCTGATTTGACAGCAATGCACGTGAAGAAACCCTGAAAGGCTTTAGCTTACAGCAAGTTCAATATGTGCCAATAGTGAAATTAATTTGTTTGAAAGGTCAATTCAATATTATCCTGTGCTCAAAGACTATCATGTTCAATCAAGGGATATTCCAGTCCACCTTTATGATAAGATCATACCAGAATCAAATGATCTGGCAGATGTTTTCTCTGTCACTGAGCTCAATCTTTAATATCTGAATGATACAACAAAAATGTTAATAGGGAGTTGAAACCTAAAATGTAAGATGGGTAAAGAGATTTTAATGGAATATGTAGCATGCACACAGAGCATGAAAACATATAAATTTATTTTTATATATTACATAATATTCATTATACTTAATATATATGTTATAATAATATAATATAAATTTTATTTATATATAACTATAAAGCATTTCAAATATTCTGCCCCATTGCCAAAAAACAGATTCTTCCCTGGGGTGTGGATAATCTTCAGAAGTAAGAATTCTAGTTCAGTCATTTTGCAGATTGAGAAGTGCTAAAGACTTCAGTGGAAAGCAATTACAGTGGCAGTGCTGTTCCTACAAGCCTATTCCTTTAAAGTCTGGAATATACATATAAAGTTGAAGGAGAAGCTTGTAATTTATTTCTCACATGTAGATAATGGGCAAGAATAACTATTTACTATCAGGTTTCCCTTTGTGTGAGTGTGTTTAAATATGCCATTAATTTGAATGCTTTCTAATTGATGAGTGGAAGAATTTAATTTTCATATATGGCTTCAATGAGAAATGGAGCCATTTGCTTCTGGAAAGTTTTTCAGTTACTCTTGTTATCCCTTTTCTTAGAATGTAAGATCCAGAGGATTAGGGGCCAAATGTATTTTGTTTACCAGCCCCTAGAAGAAACCCTGCTACATAGTAGGTAGTCAACATTTGCCTCAGAACTAGGTGATAGCCTCCTTACTTTTTCTACTCTCTAACTGTAATAATATGAATTCTTGTTGGTACAAATGTTCTTGTTGGTCTCAAGTGTTACCTTTCTTTTTCCAAAAAAAAAAAGGAAATTTTTTTCACATAATCATCCACAAAATTCATCATTATTTATTAAATTAATCCCACCCTCTTAAACAATTTGGAGAAGCCTGGATGGGTGGGGAAAACAATTACAAAAATTTTTCTGAAGATACAAAATCCCCATTTAAAAAATGCTGAGCAAATATGCATAAGGTCAGTTACCATAAAGCAGAGCTTACTCTTAGAAAAATTAAAGATAAAATTCAATCAAATTATAAATTAGACCCAAAAAACTATAGCCTGAAGAAGAATGAGGTAATTGACTAGATGTTTTAGTTCAGACGCCAATAAAAAAATAATTAAAAACCTTTGATATTTATAATGATAACATATCAATAAAAAGAGCAAGAATTTATTTTTGGCCAGAGTTTAAACATATGACCACACAAGTGTGCACTGTACAACTGAAGTGTGCAATTTGTATACCTGAGTGTGAATGATAAGTCACTATTTGCCAAGCACAGAGTGATTTGCACACAACATTTCATTTAACAACAATCCCACAAGTAAGACGTTACAAATTCCATTTCGCGTAAATGGAAATCGAGATACACAGAGTTTAGATGGTATCCCCAAGTTCATAAAGCTAGTAAACAGTGGAGTTGAAATTAATGCCACATCTGTTCAACTCCTAAGCTCAATTGTCTTTTCATTTAGAATCTCTATCTGAAATATCACTACCGAATTAATTTAATTATTTAAAGCAATATTTATTTGATAAATAGAATTTCTTGGTCTGATTTCATTTCTACAAAATTATACTAAGCTGTTAGTCATAAATGTAAACAAAGATTTAATTAAATTGATGTTTGTTATAATAGTGCTTAAAAGGTAAAACAATAACCAACAGAAAAAATAAGCAGCCTAAAATTCCAAAATAGGCAAGTAGTTTAAAATATTATGAAATACAGGGTATTCTCAAATTTTAATGACATGGAAAGTGTTCACCAAGTATATAATCTTAAGCGTTTACAAGTACTAAGAAGCTTACAAAGTAGTACCACCACAGTAAATGCATAACCTTAATGTCTTTTTCCTTGTAAACCACATACATGAGATTTCATTCAACATCTGGATTTTTAAAAAGTCACTGTCTGACTGTAAAATTCACCTGACTCCAGTTCAATATAGCAAATATGTTCCTCTTCTCTCCCCAAAGATTATTTTAATAACAGAAGAAATATAAATATAAAATAATCCACAATTTCAGTGGAGAATCATGAAGGGGCCATCTACTGAGCAGCACTGAGGAATAATGTGAAATGTAAAGGAGATTGCACAGGATTAATAACAAAACCTTAGAGAAAAGAAGGGAAGAAAGAAAGAAAGAAAGAAAGAAAGAAAGAAAGAAAGAAAGAAAGAAAGAAAGAAAGAAAGAAAGAAAGAAAGAAAGAAAGAAAGAAAGAAAGAAAGAGAAAAAGAGGCAGGCAGGGAGGGAGGGAGGAAGAAATCCCATTAGACAAATATAATAACTTCTGAATAAAATAAAATTGCCTCTAGAAAACCTGGACCCAAAGTCTAGATCCATCAGTACAGGATGGAGTGAGAGTAAGCCAAGAAGTAGGCAGCAGGTTGTTCATCCAAATCAAGCCCAGTCTTCCATATGCTTGGCTGTGATGTTTGTTCTCAGCAAATGATATGAAATTAACTCTTGAAATAACATAAAACATGTTTCTTGATAAAGCTCAAGAATAGACTTTATGGCCAAAGAGAGAAGGGAGTTCTTTGGATAATTTTACCAAGGAATCAGCAAGAACTACAAAACTAGCTCTTTGTACTTTTTGTACTTTCAGAGACCTGGTTGTTAAACATTTACCAGAACACCACATAGCTGCAGGGGAAACTGGAAAATAAACGTTTTTCTTTATTATTTTTTTAAGCTGAGCATATTGCCATCCCATATTTTGTTGGCAAAGAAGGAGGAAATGGTAGAAAACTAGCAGTAACTAATACATGGAAAGATGTGATTTTAGTTCTCAGAAATTCAAAATCTGATCATTAAAATAATTTCAAATCTCTACATAAAGAATGACTTGAAGAACAACTAATACTTAAAATGGAATTAGTAATCTAGAAGATATACTTATTTTTTCCACAGTGTAGTACAAAATAAAAAATAATATAAACTACAAAGAAAATTTAAAGACATAGAGGGTGGATCTGAAAGGTCTATTTCTATTTTATCTGTACATTAGAAATTTCACAAGCAGTGTAAGCATTCTACAAATAAAGAACAGAAATAATGGAAGAAGAGAAAACATCAAATACTTAACACAGAAAAATTTCCCTTGGAGACACATGTCTAGGACAGACCTTCATGTAATCTAGGATGTCAAAGTATAAAGAGAAATTCCAATCATATTCAGTAAAAAAAAAAGTAAGTTACTTATGTTAGATTGGGAATCAGACTGGAAATACCCAACATTTGCTTAAGAGTGAAAAATGAACTTGTTTTTAACTATGGATGGAGTGTAAATAGGGGGCAATTTGACAGATTTTACAAAACTGTTAAATGTGCATATCCTTTGAGTGATCAGATGATTATTCTGGTAGCTATCTTCCATAAATATTGGCACAAATGTGCAAGGACGTATGTAAAAAAAATGTGGCACCATGTAGCAAAAACTAGAGTCAGCCTAGAGGCTTCTCACCTAAGAATAATTAAATACATTTTAATATTTTCATATTATGTCTATACAGTCTATAAAGTCTATACAGTATATACAGTCAATTAAAAGAAAAAGTGATATCTCAATGTGCTATGTGAAAGGATTCTATAAATTGTTAAGTGAGGAGCAAGTTGCAGAACAATGGATAGAATTTGCATGTCCAGGTAAGTGCAGAGGATACACAAAAAATTGTTAATAGCAATTAGTCTTAGACTGTATAAAGGGAGATGAGAACTTCTGCTCTTTAATTTTTACATTTGTTTAATCTTTGATTTTTTTCACAAACAGCAAACCGTTCTCTAGTAATTTTTAAAAAGTTATACTAGAATTTTTCATCAATAAAGGCTAGATTTCCAAGAATAAGAATAGTCCAAAAATGCTGGGAAAATATAATAATTAAAAGCCTATACCTTTATGAGTTATAATTTTCATATTTAGGCAGAAATCATGACATTTATAAATTCGAGTATAGAAAAATTAAAACAAAACTACAAAAACAGCTCCCCCACTAAAGAAAAAGAAAAAATAAAGTGTAGGGAAAACAAATACCATAAATTAAGATAAAAGACAAAAAAAATTGAAGGGAAAAAATCATGTAACATGCATAATAAAGTACTAGTTTTATTTATATATATATATATATATATATAAAATAGTAATATTTAAAAATACAAAGTAGAAGAAAGGGAGTTTAAACAGCTTGTCCGAAATTATTTAGCTAAGAAAGCAAAGATATGACAAGACTGGAATTTTGTTCAGGCAGCATCAGTGAAGGGCTCAGGGCCTGACCACCCTGCTGCCCACTTGTAACTATTAAGTGCTGGCTGTAGGAGCAGCACAGGGTCAAGGGGCAGGGCACAACAAGACCCCTCATGTCCTACTGGTGGATGTTTAAGTCAGTTCAGAATTTCTGGACAGAAGTCTGTGAAATGATTAAAATACCTTTGAAATGTGCCTATACTTTAATTCAGCAATCTCACATGTAGAAATTTACTCTAATAATCAGATACGTATTCAAAACAGTCTTATCAGTGACTACAGTTGTGAAACTGTGAAGACAACTTAAGTATCCAACAATAATGGACTGGTTAAAATAATTACAATGTATGGATAGATACAGATTAGACATACAGAGAGATATCCACACAGAGGCATGGAAATTTCTTAACTTTTTATGTATTTTAAGAGGTGAGAATACAGGATATTTCATATGCTTCCATTAATGAAAGAAATTACATGTATATAGAAATGTGTCTGGAAATATATTAAATTCACTCCAGAAATATTATTGAGCATCTAATACAGAAGGGCAGCACTGGTTACAAGTACCCACCCTGCAGCCAGATAGCCTAAGTGAATCCCAAGTCTGCTGCTTACTAGCCATGGATCTGGGCAACTCATGTATGCTCTCTCAGTGGAAAAGGATGCTATGAAGAAAAGTGCAGCATGGTAAGGAGAATAGAGAGTGATGGGGTTGGACCTGGTGTATGAATGAGAGTGGTTATGGGAGGTCTTTCTAAGGTCTGAAGAAGAAAACTGTAAGAAGTGAGGGAGCAGAGGGCAAGCACCCCAAATATCCAGGGAACAGAATCCCAAACGGAAGGAATTGCAAATGCAAAAGCCTAAGGTGGGGAGTCTGTGGAGTGTTCTGGGAAGAGCAGGAAGTGAGGGTGGCCATAGTAGAATAAATCATACCCAACTGTTCATAGTGGAATGCATGGAGCTATTTTTCTCTTCATACTTGTTTGGATTTTTGCAATTAGCATGAAGTACTCTTACAATGGAAAACAGCAAAAGTATTCACATTTGGAAAAAGAAAATAGCAAGTTACTCTCTTTCTGATTACTCTCTGGAATGAATATGATCAGTGTTCCGTTTCTTGAAAATACATGTTCATACTTTCTAAGCAAAATTCAAAGCCATCTGCTTATTCAGGCTCTCATGAGAGGGTTTAGCAGTGAGGAGTGTGTGTTCATGATTCTGTTTGGGACAGTGCTGTTTTAATGCTTTGCTCTTTACCTTGCTTCCACTCTCCAACTGTGCTTGATTAGAAACCAATTTTAACTTTGAATGACTTTTTAAAAATTGGCATTTCCCTCATGTGCCAAAAGTAAGGAGCGTATCTTTTAAAAGAAGAAAATGAATTTGATAAAACATTTTGCTTGGCTAGAAATGTTTTCAGTAGTTTATTAACTGCAAAATAATTCCCTACTGAATGCCAGAGATCTTGTGCAGGGTGTTGCCTGGGGCTAAATAATATGTGTTCACCTTTTAATCACACTGACTTTTAATCACACTGAGCCGGCCTCCGGGGGGAAATGGAAAGTAAGTCCACCAGCATTCAACATATAGTCTTTATTTTAATGGAGAGGAACTTTAAGCATGAATAGCACAAAATGTCAGATAATTCAAAAAATGTTTATGATTTTGCTGGGTTATAGTATAGATTTACCATATAGGTATTTCCAACAATCTTGGAATTCACTCCCATTCAAATAATGAAACCACATTGTGAAAACCTCAGGTAAGTTGAAAGTCCCAGTCTTATTCTTATTGTCTGTTTCTGCCTGATCTTAAAGCAGACTATATATTCATCATTTTCAAGAGCCATAGCTTGAAAACAAATTATAGATTTCTTTGGTTCACCTTCGCAGTCAGGTTAATTCACTATGTTACTAATGTGACAGGGACACTAACCTTTGTTTATTGAGCTGTTGTACAGGTGCTTGACTTTA
The DNA here is from genome assembly GCF_039906515.1 of Pseudorca crassidens. Classification (NCBI taxonomy): domain Eukaryota; kingdom Metazoa; phylum Chordata; class Mammalia; order Artiodactyla; family Delphinidae; genus Pseudorca; species Pseudorca crassidens. Next base: position 93,373,706 of record NC_090297.1, read on the forward strand.
CAGCTGTATTGTAAGCAGGCTGAGGGTAGGAAATATTGTCGTATTTACATTTTAATCCTGAGCAAATATCACAGTGTTTGGCAGATAATATATGTATAATATTTGTTTGTTGAAATTAAAAGACAATTCTGGACCACAGTAACTTTATATTTCATATTGTAATAAAAGAGAAATTTGCAGTTTTGTTTCAATAGCAATTCCCTTCCTACCCTATTTCTAATTCTTCAGCAGGCCTGATAAGAAGGTCAGCAAGGATGCAGTATAATTGCAGAAATTTGTTTCTTTATTACTGAGAACCATTCCAGTCTGAATTTATATTTTCAGTTTTATACCCTAATGTTTAAAATTTTGTGTTTTTTTTAAAGATGAAGCCAAAAGTAGTTATAGTGAAAAATCATTAATTATTCTGAATCAAAATGGGTCTTGTTCATTGTTTGGCTTTGGACACTATTAAGGAAATCTGAAGTATTTGGGTTTTTTAAAATTTATTTTTATTTATTTGTTTTTCCTCCATATATATATTTTTATACAATTTTTAAAGCTTACACTCCATTCACAGTTATTACAAAATATTGGCCATATTCCCCGTGTTGTACAATATATCCCTGTAGCCTATCTTATACCCAATAGTTTGTACTTCTTACTCTCCTACCCCTGTATTGCTCTTCTCCCCTCCCCACTGGTAACCACTAATTTGTTCTCTATATCTGTCTGTTTCATTTTGTTATATTTACTAGTTTGTTGTATTTTTTAGATTCCACATATAAGTGATATCATACAGTATTTGTTTTCTCTGACTTATTTCACTTAGAATAATGTCCTCCAAGACCATCCATGTTGCTGCAAATGGCAAAATTTTGTTCTTTTTATGGCTGAGTAGTATTCCATTGTATATATATACCACATCTTTTTTAATACGAAGAATTTGGTTTTGTCTTGCTTGGGGAAAAAACACACAGAGTACCAGAGATTTAACAGAATTAAGTAGATTAGCCATTCTGAATGCACTTACACCCTCAAACCCACCCCTAAATCTATGGTGATGATTAATCCTCCTATGAAAGCAACAAAAGCAGAGAGTGAGCCTTTAAAGCAAATGATCAGCCCTGTTATTAACAATATACCTCTCAAAGCATTGCAGAGATGTTTCTGCTTGCCAGTCTCTTCCTTTTTCTTCCCTATAGGCCATTAAAATGCCTTAGTGCAGTCTTCAGGTACACTCCAATGTCTACCTTCAGTTACCTCTGTGTATTTCTTTTTATTCCTTGAAATCCCCATTTCTGCAAAATATTACAAGGTAGAGGTATAGACAGTAATTGGCAACCTTTGGCTGCATTATTGAGGAGATTTGTCTTCTTCCAATACATTTTGCAAAACTCCAGCTACTAGTCACTATTAGTAAATGGCCTCTCTCTCTTTTCACACAGTGGTTTACTTTTCTGCCTTTCCTCAATGGGTCTTTGTTTTCAACATATCTCAAACAGCAATTTCTGAATTTCGTTGCAGTGATTAGAAGATTTTACAATTCTTGTCCTTTTACCAGGAACTTCCATTTTGTATATGAACAAAATATTATCTCCCTCCAGGCTGAAGCCGTAAGCCTCCTAACACTTCCCATCAGCAGCTCTGGACTTCTGAAACAGTGCATTCCCTATCAGACAGTCTACACACTGACATCCAACAAAACAGCAGCTGAAATCTTTTTTTTTAGATCTAGAACCTCATTCATCACCTGCTAGCAATTTAAAGTTTTTAAATTATACTGTATCATAGTCTTTAGGAATGTTCTATTTATGACACATTGCTCTCATTTCAATATAGTTTTGTGGGTGGGCATGTCATAGTAGGAGCTAAAGCAGAAGAGAAAGTTCATTAAATAATCATTATACGCTTTATAATATATGTACCTTATAAACGCATTGAAAGATTTAAAATATTCCAAGGAGGATGCATTCGTAGATGCAGTTTGAAATATGATTTGAGAAATTATAAAAATATATTTCTCAAATGCAGACAACCAATCTGTGTATTTCAAGGGAAAATATTTAAACTCTGACTTCACTTCCTATCCATCGTTAAGGCCAAATTTCTAACGCTGTAATATTTTATTTCTACTGCAAACTTACCACCATTTACTTTGTCTCTACTATATTCTGCTTAAGGAAAAAAAATATACGGGTGTGTGTGTGTATATATTTATATATATATATATATATCAAGATATATATCAAGTTTATAGCAAACATTGGGTGAAAATTAAAGTGCAAATGTATTAAATAATGAAAAAGATAAATAAAACAAGTTATTAGTCTGGATTATTACTTTGAATGGATTAATTTGACAGCATAACATAATAATGATTAATCTACCTTTGAACACATACCTATTTTGTCTTTCCTTTCTCACTGATAAAGTTAATATATATGTTAAAGAATGTCTGCTAAGGTGGTCATTAAACAATTTGTTAGTGTTATTAGCAAAAGCCTGGTATTTAAAGATATCAAACCCTCTAGATCTAACACAGAGACAGAAGTCTCCTCAGTATTATCATTTTTGTTTTGGGAAGAATAGTTCATGTGGCCTCTTAAATAACAGACACAAGACCGTGAGTGCTCATTGCTTTGGATAAAGCTTTTGCAGATTTTATTTGTTTATGGTTTTGTTTTTAACAGAGGTTGATTAACCCCAAATTTCTTTGTATACAGAATTTAATTTTCTGGGCATAATGTAAGAAAATTAGCATAAGGCATGAAGAGCCATCTGAGAAGAAAATGATTCAGATCCCAACCTCTTCCATTTTAGAGAAAGTAGCCTGAACAGATGATGTGGTCCAGTTCCAAACTCACCTTGGGCCCTCAGACAATTCCACAGAGAGCTCACAAGCTGAGATGGCACTTCAGTTTTCCAAAATTGAGGGACCGGGACCAGGACTTGTTCTCCCCATAACAAGACATTGGATGCAGGCTGCTTCAGAGGAAGGGGTACACCTTTAACTGGAGCAACTGAAGGAATGCAACTGTGAGCATCCTGGCGGCCCTAGCTTTAAGTGCCTTCACCTTGGAGGGAATATTCTAGGTGAAACTAGCATGTGTTACACCAGGTTCTTTCAACCATCAAAATTAAATGGAAAGATAATGAAAATATCCAGATAAAATTCTGGAATAAATATTACATTGCATGTTTTCTAAACAAAGAAAGAGAAGAGAGCAAAGAAGAGAGAGAAAGAGGAGGATGAGGTAACATCTTTAAATACCTATTCTCACAAAACATCATGCATTACACATAATATGTATGCTGAGTAAATAAATTAATGAAAAACAAAGCTATTCTTTTCATTCTGTAAAAATATCATATGCATTTATTGCTTATTGCTTACAAACATTTTCAAGAACTCCTGCCTCACTCATTATTATTCATGAGGACTGAAGCTTTGTTTGCTTCCTTGTAAACTTTTCTGAATATTATCTTATAGCAAGAGTTAATTTTTGTAGATATATTTAACATTTGGCAGGAAATTTACTCTCCTTAACCAATACAATGCAGACAATTGGGCTTTATTTTTTTGAAAAGAAAAGTGAAGCAAATGAAATATATTTAGTAAACTCATTATTTTGTAGCCTTCGTTGGTCTGTACCCAGTAATGTTAATGGTACTTTAACTTATCTAGAAAACGGAAATAGAGTTACAGATATAGAAAACAAACTCATTGTTACCAGGGGTGGGGGGAGGGATAAATTGGAATATTGGGATTGACATATACACACTACTATATATAAAATGGATAACTAATAAGGACCTACTGTATAGCACAGGGAGCTCTACTCAATACTGTGTAATGGCGTATGTGGGAAAAGAATCTAAAAATGAGTGGATAAATATATATGTGTAACTAATTCACTTTGCTCTACACCTGAAACTAACACAATACTGTAAATCAACTATATTCCAATAAAAAATTTAAAAATCTCAGTAATTAAATGTGCTTTGAAATAACTCTTTAAATATTGAACCATTACCATAATTTATATTAACAATATCTACTCACTTCTAACCAAAAGGACTATTTTTTTCTTAATTTTCTTTATATTCATTTCAGATTACACTATTTTCTCTGGTTTCAGGTATATTAAAACTTTGAAGAATGATAAATGTTCACCAAGTATATTTAGATTTTATAATTATCCTTAGAAGCATTTTACATTTGAGCTATTATTCCATATAATTTCATACTTTTTCTTTACCGAAAGTTGCTGTCATAATAAATCATAATCTTTAATTAAAAGGAGCCATCCAACTCAAAATGTCAAATACCCATCTACAAGCTATATCAAGTAGCCCTAAATGTAAAGGCTTCCAAAATCTTTTCACATTCTTTGTAAGAGAAAGATTATTTTGACAAGAAACACCATTTATATACTAGTAAAATATTAAAGTTTTATTCTTCAAACTTTTGAACAGGTGTTATCTGGTCAAAGCATTATGCTAGATGCTATGGAAATAAAGCAAAAAATAAGCTCTTTTATCTGTCTTCATAAATGTTATAACATTGAACTAAGAGATTATGAAAATAATGTATCATATTACAAAATAAAGTAAGAAAAATAAAGTTAGTATAAGCAAAGAGAAATGCTCAAATTATTTCAATCATAAAGATGAGGGAAGATTTTATATTAACCTCTAATAAAATATTTATCTCAGAGTACTGTAACTGTTTCCTTCTCTGCCTCTCCCACTAAACTGTGAATTTATAAGTGGAATTAAGTGTACATCACAGTATTTCCTATGCCTGTCACAGAACTCTGAGCTAACAGATGATCTTCTAGCTTTTAGGTGAGTTAATATGTAAACATCCCTCACCTTGAAGGATGAGTACCAGTTCCATAGAGAGCTTTCCAAGATGAGAGTGAGCTGTTGGCTTATTCACTCAAGTCATTTGAACATATAATGTTCATCTTGAGGAGTGCAGAGGCAAATGTTTCTGAAGTAATAGGTTGATAGCATATTATAGAATACCTTGAATGCCATACAGCAGAATTTGATATTTACTCCTCTTGTAGGTAAAGGGTTGAGAATTTTCTTCATAATAACATAACGTAATCTGAGTGTTCTTTAGGATATTGGGTTACTTAAGTCACATCCTTTATTTCATTTGGATTCCCATTACTAACTTTTTTAACCCAATCCTAGAAGGGAAGTCAAAGGAAACAAAAGAGATGGACTAGACTAGTTTTGCTCCTAATTTAGATAAGCCAGTTCCAGCAATGAGGGATTTAGGAAACTGGAATATATTTTTTAAAGTATATCTCTATTAAATATCTGCTATATTTCAGGTAAAAATTACATTCTTTGAATATGTTTCTAATTTAAAGAAATCCCTGTGTATTGTTTCAATTATCAATTCTTTGTAAATACTACTTCTACGGTTAATTGCATCCCACGAATCTAATCTTACTGGAAAAGGATTGCATTAGCTAAAGTGAATTTAAATCTGTTTAGTATATATTTAATATACACCTAACTCAGAACTCAAAATTGGAACTCAGAATTGTTGAAGGGAACATCTCAGTTGTTGAAGGCAACTCCTGAGTATGAAATTTCTCTCTTCATCCAGAAAGAGTTAACAATTTCTTCCAAACTTAGTCCAAGGTGAGAATTTATCACAAATTTGAAACTGGAGGCCTTTACCAGACTATAGATTTTACCACATATATGGGAACTTGAGAAGAAAAATGAGAAATTTTGTAAAATTAAACTTCGTTAAAATCATATCAGAGACTTCATGTTTCAGCACAAACATCTAAAAAACTTGAAAGGAAAAAGAAAAACCTTGACACAATAAAAAATAAATGACTTTTCTTGGATTCGTCAAAAAATATTTTGTGGGGCAAATAGTCACCATAAAATCTGGAAAGGAAAGTGAATTCAGAGAGTCAAAGTTGAGATCTGCTTACCTGGAGCAAAAGCTACTGGGGCCATAAAATTGTAAGAACATGAGCTAATCTTGATAAATTGCTGGAGACTGAATTTGAACTAGCATGAGAGTGAGAAGGTCTTAAGAGAACCTCATACTTTCATGGGACTTTCTGCCTGGAATCCCACCAGATTCTCCAGTGAAAATCTGAGAAAGATCCCCTCCAGTTGTAGCAGGAAGAGGATAGGAGTAATTATTGTGAAATATACCAAGAGTATTCTAACAAAGCCAACTTTCCAGGAGGAAAGAACTTACCAGAGCCTTGCCTCAGAACCACTGGGGAAAAGGCATTCCTCTTACTCTAGTCATGTCTGGCATTCCTGTCTCAACTGGAGTTGGGGAGTGAGAGAAGGAAGCTATTTAAGAAGTAACATGTATAAAAGTCACAGCCAAAATATAGGTCTTCTGAAAGAGTGAGATTTCATTGGAAGGTTATAATGATTTTAAAGTGTATATGGAAAGGCAAAAGGCATAGAATAGCCCAGACAACACTGAAAAAGAAGACAGAATTGGAGGAGTCAATTTTAAAATTTCACATAAGGCCATAGTAGTCAAGAAACCATGGTAGGGGCTTCCCTGGTGGCGCTGTGGTTGAGAGTCAGCCTGCCGATGCAGGGGACACGGGTTCGTGCCCCGGTCCAGGAAGATCCCACATGCCGCGGAGCAGCTAGGCCCGTGAGCCATGGCCGCTGAGCCTGCGCATCCGGAGCCCGTGCTCCGCAACGGGAGAGGCCACAACAGTGAGAGGCCCGCGTACCGCAAAAAAAAACAAAAACAAAAAAAAACACATGGTATTGGCAAAAACAAAGACACCACAGAAAAAGGAACAGAATAGAGAGCCCAGAAATAGACCCACAAATATAATCAACTGATTTTGACAAAGGTACAATAGTAATTCAGTGAAGAAAATAGAACCTTTTCAACAAACATCGCTGGAACAATTGGATATCCACATGCAAAAAAAAGAAAAAAGAACCTAGACACAAACTCACCACTTACGTTAAAAAAATGACTGAAAATGGATCAATGATCTAAAAAGCTTCTAGAAGAAAATATAAGAGAAAATTTGAGTTTTGTGTTGAGGTTTCAGATACAACACTAAAAACATGATCCATAAAAGAAAAAACCGAGAAGTTGGGTTTTATTAAAAATAATTGCTCTGTGAAAGACAAATGGAGAAAATATTTGCAGATCATATGTTTGGTAAAGACCTGTATCCAAAATATACAAAGGTCATTTGAAATTTAACAACAAAACCCAAAAACTCAATGAAAAAAATGGGCAAAAGATCTCAACAAACAGCTCATCAAAGAATATATATATACATATATATATATAACAAATAAGAATATGAAAAGATCTTCAACATCATTTGCCATTAGGAAAGTGCAAATTAAATCAACAATAAAATAGTATTACACACCTATTAGAATGACTAGAATTCACAGATTTGACAATACCAATTGCTGGCAAAAATATGGAGCAACTGAATCTCCCATTCATTGCTGGTGAGAATGCAAAATTGAAAGGCAATATGGAAGCTGCTAATAAAGCTAAACATTGTCTTAGCCTACAATCCAACAATTATGCTGCTATATATTTATCCAACTGATTTGAAAAATGATATGCACACAAAATCTGTTCACAGATGTTTACAGCAATTTTACCCATAATTGTGAAAAAGCTGAAAACAAACAAGATGTCTTTCAATAGGTGAATGGGTAAAAAAAGCTGTGTAAATCCATATGATGGAATATTATTCAGTGATAAAAGGAAATGAGCTATCAAGCCACAAGTAGACATGGCTGAATCTGGAATTCATATTGCTAAATGAAAGAAGATAGTCTGAAAAACTTAATACAACATGATTCCAGTTATAGGACACTTGGTAAAGAAAAAAACACCCAAACAAAGATAAGAAAAAGATAAGTGGTTCCTAGGAGTTTGGGGTTGGAAACAGTTGAATGGTTGAAGCACAGGACTTTTTCAGGCAGTGAGTGTTCAGTATGATAGTGTAATGGTGAATACATGACATTTTGCATTTGATAAAACCACTGTAACTTTACAGCAGAAAGAGTGAACATTAATGTATGCAAATTTAAAAGTTTTTCCAAAGTTGAGGGATCCAAAGATGGAATGTAGAAGGTGAAAAAAGAAGTTTTATAACTGTATGAAACAACCAGTGAACGGATGGCCGACAAAGATGCTAACCTAATAACTTTGGAAATGAATGGAATCTATAAGAATAAGGACAAAAGTAACTGTGCATAGCACTATTCTGTTCTTTTTTGATGAAGCTGTTCCCACTGGCATGTGGGTTAGCAATTCTGAAAGCCCTATGTATGGATACTGGAATTAAACAAGTAAATGGATAGCAGATGATGGGAACCAGGTTTCTCACTGTTGAAGTGGGAGTATAAGCAAGGGGAGGAGGGAGGTTAGAGTGATCCATGTCGTAAGAGATAAGTCAGAGACTCTAATTAATTCATGTTTAGTTTAATATAGACACAGGTAGGTATTTATAGAGAAATATTTGTAGATGTGTATATATAAGTGGGTTAGTATAGGTTCCACTAAGTCTGTCAGTTTAGAGGGTCTAAAAACAACAAGAACTCAGTAGTAATAAACACACCTAGTGCACAGATCTTGGTTTCTTATATACCATTCTCCTATAAGAATAACCAGAGATCCAGGAGAAAGGGTTGATTCTAGGAATAGGGTAGGAAGTACACAAGATGAGCCTACAGCATCTTTAGTGCTTGAATACAAGTACTCAAAAGAAAAAAAGGGGTCCCAGAGCCAACCCCAATGGTCAAGGCTGGAACAATTTGAGTAAAAAAAAATTACAAAATATGGACATGACTTAGTAATAATAATAATAATGATGATGATGGTATATCAATATTGGTTCACAAATTGTGACAAATGTACCCACTAATCCAAGTTGTTGGTAATAGGGGAAGACAAACGTACACGCTAATCCAAGTTGTTAGTAATAGGGGAAACTATGTATGGTATATATGAGGACCCTCTTTAGTCTTTTTACAATAATTCTGCACATCTAAAACTATTCTAAAATAAAAAGGTTATTTTTAAAAACCACACACTCTCCAGAGCTAAGAATATGTTTATGGTTTGAAATATCTATGGATAGATGACAATATCACAACCCAAACATCATTTAAAGGTCTTATACACAGGTTTCAAGTCCATTAAACTTGCAAGCTGCTCGTACTACATAGTCAAAGCCAATTTTATGCCAAAAGACAAGCCCCAAAACATTTCCAAAACAATTTTTAAAACACAATTTTTATCCATAAAGTCAAAACTAATGTTTTGCATTTTCTGTCAGGTTAAATTTTACATTGCTTTTAATCTTTATTGCTTGTATATGAGATGCATTGCAGGTTTCAGAACAAAGTTCACTTAGACAAGTAAAGGACTTCTGTGCTGTATATTTCCACACATTAATAGCATCATTTACATGCTAAAGAAATTAAATCTTTATTCTGCTGTGGCCACCATGGATTAATTTAATGAATTGAATAGTTTGGATTGCCTTCTGAGAGAGAGAAGGTTAAAAGGTACATTTTGCTGAATATTTAAAATCTTTAACCTTTGTGGTATAGATCTCCATGATTAAAAAAAAATACATAAAGTACAGTTGTATCTTGCTTGAAATTTTTTCCTTTGTAAACTCAGAGGGAATTTACATGATTCTTTGAATTAATACACAATATTTTGTAAATGCTATAATTCTACTATGGAAGAATTTCCAAACGTGTTATCAGATTTTCTATGATTTTGTTTTATCAAACCTGGATGTATAGAGGAAATAATTGTACATATGTGCAAGTGTCATGAAGAGTCTCTTCGGCAATACCGTGTGTTATTGCCGTCTTAGAATTCACTGATTCCATTCCTAAATGAATGGCCTTCAGAGTTCTAGTTAATTTTTAAACTGGTCACTTGTGGAAAAATTAAGAGCTATCTTTTGATTTGTGTTTTTGGAACTTCTGTATCAATTTATTAGTTGACATCTGGTATTTCCATCACGAAATGTCAAACGTAAAGGCAGCCCATGTACTAGAGGCTTTTGTGAAGCAAAGGACTGTATATAGAGCATCAGATTTTTTTTTCATTAAATATTCTCTTCCCACAATTAATATATTACAACAAATCTATCAAATGTGCAAGATGATTGAGGAATCTCTGTAAATATCTAAGGTAGTGTTCTGAGAAAAATTGATTAAAACGATCTCATGTTAGGAAGGAAGAAAAATAAATTTTAAGTCAGAAATTACCTTACAAAATGTGTTTTATATTCTTGACATAATTGGAGAAGACTTTCAGGGATTCAACATATAATAATAAAAGACAAGAATTTAAAGTAATATATTTTCTTGAATCATTAAATGTAATCCAACCCATAATGTTTCTATTTAGTATTTCATGTAACATTTAGAATAAAGTAGGCTCCTTTTAAAGTTTGGACCTAAATGGACTTTTCATACATAAATATACTTTATTGTTTCATTATTTTTATACTTTTATATTATAAATATATACATTAACATCTGAAAGACAAAATATATATTTTTTTAATTAAAATATTAACTGTCTACAGAACATATTTTAGTTCGTCACTGCCCACAGCCACCAGCCTTTCCATTGCTGTCACTCTAGTCTTTTTCCAGAAGACTTTGGGCAAGAACCTGAAGACTTAAACTACTGGAAAACCTTTCCATTCCAGCCAAATTGAAGTTGATTCTTTCCAGAAGGATCCCTGTTTGTCTAAATTATGATATCTGGCCTCTCTCACATGGAATTTCTATTGTCTGCCTTCTTTTCCTAAGTATGGGTCATATCTGTTCATTGCATGTGTCACAATTTTTTGTTGGAAACTGGACATTTTAGGTAATATATTGTAACAAATCTGGCTATTGATTTCCAACCACCCTCTCCAGGGCTAGTTTTCATTATTATTTGCTTATATATTTAGTGACTAGGCTAGAATATTTCAGTGAAATTTATTAAGACCATTGTGTGAAATCTCTGATTTGCACCTCCTAAGGTATGGCCCTGGGTATATGCACATCACTGTGAGATCACAATTGTTTTAATAGGGTCTTCATTGTCTGTCTTTTCCTGATCTCTCTATTAAGCCGTCTGCCTCTACTATTATCACACCCAGCTCTTAGACTCTGCTGATTATGGACTGATTTTTCTATTGTTTTGGACAATATCCTCAGGCATAAACTATTTCACAGGCTGATCCAATTAAATATGGGCAAGGGTAGTTTTAAGGCCAGGTTTGTTCTGACTCCAGGAGGGCTTTTCTTAGCTGTCTGTTCCCCTGCTTGTCTCTGGTAAACTAGATGGTCTATGGTTTACCTTGGTGATCTCACAGAGCTAACAGCCTCTTAATTATTTATCACCTAAATCTCCACTGTTTTTGAGTGCCCTTAGTACTGAAATTACTCACACTTTGTATTAAATTGAGTTAATTCCTTTGGTGAAAGCTTTGGAGTTCTCTGATTTTATGGACGTAACTGAGCAACTTGCTCTGGACACTGGGAGGGGGCAGTAGCCTCTGTTCTTCTCAGCTTGCTTCTCCTGGCATTGAACATCTGCCCTATGAGTGAGCTAGGATGAAGGTGATCAGAGCCCTAACATGCTTGTCTTGCCATGCCTACATGGAACATCAGGCGGAGCATCTACCCTATGAGTGGAGTCTCTGACTCCACTCACCAATCAATTTCACTCACCAACAATTTGGACTCTGCAACTCAGAGGTGAAGGGAATTAGCAATGCTGATGGCCTACCCTTCCTTGTAGAGAAAGTGTCCCTTGATTGGTAGCTTAAAAGAGAGGAAGTGCTGTCCTCTTGGTCACATCTACCCGGAGTGGAGCTTCTGTTAAACTGAGCTGGTGGTGAGGAGGAACTGAAGGAGGGCAGAAGAGGGATGTGAGATGTGGCTCAACTTCCACAGACTCAGTTTATTTATCAAGTTTTAGTAGATTTTCTTGAATAAATGTTTCTTCATTTATTTGCTGTACACTCTTAGGACAATTTCCAGAGACTTTAAATACTTACATATATGTGTATGTACAGATATAGATATATCATTCTGTTTATGTATGTATGTATGTATCTATCTAGCTATCATCTATCTCTTGCTTCTTTCATTAGGAAGCAGGTTCATGGAGCTCCTCCTGCTGCCATTCCTAAAGTGGAAAACCCGTTAACATCATTATTTTTTGAGCCAGCTGTGCTAAGCTATCATCAGTAGTAACAAGGTCTTCTAATCTCACACTATTTTTTAACCAAGTCAATCATAGGGTCTTGTAAGAGTTCAGTGCTGGTGTCTGTAGCTTCAGAGCTCTTTCTTTTCCCTCAAACTTTCTCCAGGAGAACAAGAGCCTCAACCTCTCCAAAACCTGATTTAAACAGAAAATATGACTTTTAGTAACTTTCTAACCTGTTAAACATGAATACGCTGTAACTTCGTGTTATAAACAGCATATTAAAGTCTTTAGTTTATTTTGTGCTACAAAATATGATTGTTCTAATGGATAAACAAAATCTGTCATATTCATATGATAAAATACTATTCAGCAATGAAAAGGAACAAACTATTGATCCATGCTTCAATGTGGATGAACCTCAAAAACATTATGCTAAGTGAAAGAAGTCAAATGCCAAATATTACATATTATATGATTTTATTCATATGAAATGCTCAGAGAAGGCAAATCTTTAGCGACAGAAAAGATTAATGTTTGCCTGAGGTTGGGGGAGGGAAAGGAGACTGTAAATAAGCACAAGAGATCTTTTGGGGAGTGATAAAAATATTCAAAAATTGAATTTTAGTGATGGTTGTAGAACTCTGTAAATTTACTAAAACTCATTGAATTATACACTTAAATTGAGATAATATATGGTATTAAAATTATACTTTAATAGAGTCATTAAAATATGATTGTCTTATTTGTCCCTATAAACCCTATATTTTGCACAATACCTAGGACATAGCATGTTCAATAATGCTGATTACATGAATGAATCAATTAATTAATATAAAATCCCACTGGACACAGAGATCAACTCCTTGCCTAGGTGGTAGTGAAGAGCACCAAGCATCTACAGATCTATATAAGTTCACCATGTAGTAGGAGAGGCAAATGAGTACCAAAACACACAAAATGGAAATAATAGGAAATTAGAGGCAAATCCTATCTGGGTCTACCTCTGATGATCAAGTAGATGGTTACTTTAGGACTGTTCCACCCCCAATCCACACCTCTACTAGGAGAAATGTACACAAAGAAGGATGATAAGATGAAGACAAAAGGATTCAGGATCCCCTCTATACCCACTGTGTTTCAATAAAAGGAGATCACTACTATCTGATTTTGTACTGTTAAGATATCTAAGTTTTCATTTAAAGAAACTCTCCATGACCAGCAAACAAACAAAAAGTGTATAAGCAATTTTGAATAATCACATTGATCTCAATGTCAATTGATTTTAAACAAAGTATTTCCTAACTGACTTTATAGATCATCTCTCAAGAAGTCTTCTTTGACTTCAAGTCTTAACACCCTTCGCTTATCCATAACATAGGACCAGCTACACATCAGGTTGGTAAGTGTTGGGCAAGCACTTTCTCATCCATCATTCTACTCCTGAGAACAGAGTAGGTTCTTAAATAAATATTTATTGCATGATTTAATTATATCTTGAAGTTACTAAAACACCATGCCAAACAAACTCAATATTGTAACATACCTTGCAACTCTTAAATGGCTGTACTAAGCACAATATCCATTTGCCAAATTGCGATACTTTTCATTACCCTCTTATACACACATTGAGATGTTTGTATGTTAAGAAACTTACTGAATAATCTGTGACAGGTTATGTACATGCTACTCTGTTCACAGAAGCATTTTGCCTGATAAAAAACAACATAAGATCAGTATGAAAATTATTTTTTCCAATTCAAAGTATTATAAATCTTAGCCTCTAATGATAATACAAAACCAGCTAAAAGTAAATTTCTCTTTTTCAGAAAGTGTTCAAAATTACCCCACTAACTATATTTAAAGGTTTTGGTTTAATCATTGTTTTACATACTAGAAATGTTTCAGGCATCCAGTCTCTGACCTGGCCCTGGATAGAAGACTTTTGCCTTCTGCTCTTCATTAACTTAGGCATTTCTGTTCCCATTGAAGTGAGAAGAAAAGAGAAAGGAAGTGAAATTTAAATGAGAAGATTTAGTTACATGATTATAATGTCAATAAAAAAATTTGGTATGGGTTGAAGTTGAGAAGTATTGCTAAATGCAGTTTTTCAATTATCTATGGATTTCAGTTATCCAGGGATCCCTCTCCTTTATTAGAATAAATCACTATGAGTTAACGTAACTTATTTGGATAGAATTTAAATCTCACCACGCTCAACTTCATTATGTGGAACAGGGCTTTCATTTTCAAAGACTGAAAGGAATTTAGGAAATTACATGATTGTTTTTCCTTTCTTTGAAAAAGCTGACACAAAGTGTTTCACACATCAAGGAAACAATAAACCAGAAACATTTTCAGTTAGTCTCTTTTTAGTACTTCATTGATTATAAGACATATTTTATCATATTCCTGAAACTTAACGGCTATGATACTTGGAAAATATGTTGAGACATAAGAATATACACAGAGGGCTTCCCTGGTGGTGCAGTGGTTAAGAATCTGCCTGCCAGTGCAGGGGACATAGGCTCCAGCCCTGGTCCGGGAAGATCCCACATGCCGTGGAGCAATGAAGCCCATGAGCCACAACTACTGAGCCTGCACTCTAGAGTGTGCAAGCCACAACTGCTGAGCCCATGTGCCACAACTACTGAAGCCCACACACCTACAGCCTGTGCTCCGCAACAAAAGAAGCCACTGCAATGAGAAGCCCACACACCACAACAAAGAGTAGCCCCCACTTGCTGCAACTGGAGAAAGCCCACGTGCAGCAACAAAGACACAGCCCAGCCAAAAATAAAAATAAAGAAAATAAAGAAAATAAAGAAAAGAATATGCATAGATATACAAGTTTAATTCATGTATATTACATGCACATAGATGAATAAGTTCTAGTACCAAAGTCTTGAAAGAAATATCTAAATTTAAATACTTATATATGAAAACATTCCACAAAAGTTTACTGCCTTCATGAATAGATGTTCAACATTAACTCATGGCATCAAGGCAGTGATTAAATCATGGTTAAGAAAATATGATACAAATGAGCTTATTTACAAAACAGAAACAGACTCACAGACATAGAAAATAAGTTTATGGTTACCAAAGGGGAAAGGTAGGGGGAAGGAATAAATTAGGAGTTTGAGATTAGCAGATATAAACTACTATATATAAAATAAACAACAAGGTCTTATTGTATAGCATAGGGAACTATGTTCAATATCTTGTAATAACCTATAACAGAAAAGAATCTGAAAAAGTATATATATATATATATATATATATATATATATATATATGTCTTTGCTGTACACCAAAAACTAACACAACATTGTAAATCAACTATACTTCAATAAAAAACAGACAAACAAAAGAGTATGGGCCAAGGAATTTGATCATGATTCCTTTGTGTCTCAGTTTCCTTCTGGGTGAAATAGATACAATAATGGGTTTTGTGAGAAACATTATAAAAGTGTATGTGTGTGTATAAGCACAGTGCCTTGAGCATAGCTAATTAGTAGTTGCACTATGGTTGTTATTTCCTTCATTTTGCTGACTTTGGGCTTTGTTTGTTCTTTTTCTAATTCTTTTAGGTGGTAGATTAGGTTGCTTATTTGAAGTTTTTCTTGTTTTTTGAAGGCCTTTAACCCTATGAAATTCCTTCTTAGAACTGCTTTTGCTGCATCCATATATTTTGCAAAGGTGAATTTTCATTTTCATTTGTCTCAAGGTATTTTCTGATTTTCTCTTTTATTTCATCATTGACCTTTGGATGAACATGTTTTTAATAGCACTTTGTTTAGTCTCCATGTGCTTGTTCTCTTCCTGTTTCTAGTTTCATACCTTTGTGGTCAGAAAAGATGCTTGATATAATTTCTATCCTCTTAAATTTGTTGAGGCTTATTTTGTGACCTAGTATGTGAGCCATCCTGGAGAAGGTCCCAGGTACACTTGAAAAGAATGTGTATTCTGCTTTTCTTGGATGTAATGTCCTGTAGATATCAATTAAGTCCACCTGGTCTATTGTGTCATTTAAGACCTCTGTTGCCTTATTGATTTTCTGTCTGTTCAATCTGTTCATAGATGTCAGTAGGGTGTTTAAGTCTCCTGCTATTATTGTATTATTATCAATTTCTCCCTTTATGCCCATTAGTACTTACTTTATGTATTTAGGTGCTCCTCTATTGAGTGCGATATGTTAATGAATGTAATATCCTTTTCATGTATTGATTCCTTTATTATTATATAATGCCCTTCTTTGTCTTTCATTATAACCTTTGTTTTAAAGTCTATTTTGTCTGATATGAATATTGTTACACTCGTTTTATTGTTGTTTCTGTTTGCATGAAATATCTTTTCCAACCCCTCACTTTCAGTTTGTGTGTTTTTCGCCTTGAAGTGAGTCTCCTATAGGCAGCATATTGAAGGGTATTGTTTTTTTATTCAATCAGCCACCCTATGTCTTTTGATCAGAACATTTAGTCCATTGACATTTAAAGTAATTATTGATAGGTATGCACTTGTTGTAATTTTATTCCTTGTTTTCCTGTTTGTTTTTGTAGTTCTTTTTTCTTTATATCTTCTTTTTGTTTCTACCACTGTGGTTTGATGATTTTCTTTTGTAGTATTGCTTGAGTTCCTTTCTTTTTGGTTTTGCATATCTATCATAGGTTTTTGATTTGTGGTTATCATGGGATTCATATATGTTGACCCATAATTATATCTACTTGCTTTAAATGGATAATCATTTAAGTTCAAACACATTCTGAAAGATCTACCTTTTACTCTCCTCCCCCACATTTTGTGTTTTTAATGTCATGTTTTTCATCTTCATTCTTATCTCTTTACTGTTTATTGTAGTTATAGTTGCTTTTATAATTTTTTTGTTTGTTTTTTAATCTACTTACTGGCTTATTTAAATGATTATCCATCTTTACTATATATTTGCCTTTCCTATTGGGATTTCCCCTTTCCTATAAATTCTTATTTCCTTTGCATTTAGAGAAGACCTTTCAACATATATTTTAGGGTAGGTTTAGTATGGTTGGATTCTTTTAGTTTTGCTTGTCTGAGAAGTTCTTTATCTCTCCTTCTGTTATAAATGATAATCTTGCTGAGTAGAGTATCCTAAATTACAGGGTTTTCCCTTTCTGGACTTTGAATATATCATGCCACTCCCTTCTGGCTGCAAAGTTTCTTCAGAGAAATCAGCTGATAGCCTTAAAGGGATTCCCTTGTATATGACTCTTTGTTTTTCTCTTGCTGCTTTCAGAATTCTTTCTTTAACTTTAACTCTTGCCATTTTAATTATAATATGTCTTGGTATGGGTCTGCCTGTGTTCATCTTGTTTGGGGCCCTCTGTGTTTCCTGTACCTAGATATCTGTTTTCTTCTTTAGGTTTGGGAATTTTTCAGCCAAAATTTCTTCAAATACATTTTCAATCCTCTTTTCCCTTTCTTCTCCTTCTGGAACCCCTATAATTTCAATGTTGGAACATCACATGTATCCTAGAGATCTCATATGTTGCTTTTGATTTTTTCATTTGCCTTTCTTTCTGCTGTTCCGATTGGGTGACTTTTTAATTCTATCTTCAAGGTCACTTATGCATTCTTCTTTGTCATTTTGTCTGCTATTCATTGCTTTTAGAGTGCTTTTTATAACAGAAATTAAATTGTCTATTTTTTTTTTTTTTGGCCATGCGATACAGCATGAGGGATCTTAGTTCCCTAACCAGGGATCAAACCTATATCCCCTGCATTGAGAGCTCAGTCTTAACCACTGGACTACAAGATAAGCCCCTAAATTGTCTATTTTTAACAGCATCTTCTTTATAGTTTCTAGTTACTTGTTAAAATGATCCATGCTTAGTTCAATTCTCTTTCTTAATTCAGTTAGCATTTTTATTACCAACTTCTTGAATTTATTGCTGGGTAGACTGATTTTCTCTGTTTCATTATCTATTTTTTTCAAGGGTTTTCTCTTGCTCTTTCAATTGGGAGTATTTTCTCTACCTTTTCATTTTATCTAACTTTTTCTCTATGAATATAGGTGAAACAGTTATCTGTTGTAGTCTTGAAAGCATGTTTTTATGTGGAAGCATCTCTGTGTAGACTGTGTGTGCCCAATGTCTTTGGTGTGAGGGCTGTATTTGATGTGGACGTCAGCCACATTTTCCTCAGGGTGTGCTGACCACTATCACCTTGATAGAGAGTGTGGCTGGTGTCAAATGAGCTAGAGCCTGTGCAGGGTGTGAAGCAGGACTTCCTCTCTGCTCAGTGGAAGTTGCTGCCCTGTGAGGGGTTGGGTCTGCTCCCAAGTTACTGAAGTAGATGCCATGAGGGTTGGGCTCGAGCTGGCTCTGTTCCTTTTAAGTGTGTGTTTTTCCTTCTCCCCACACTGGGGCCTTTGCCCCAAAAAGGGGAGTGCTGAAGCAAGTGGAGCTCATGTGCTTACAGAGGTCCAATATGTGGCCTATGTACGCATCTGTGGCTCTGCTCAGACACAGCTCAAATTCTTATCTTTTCCCCTATTGTGGTCTTCTCGGATCTAGTGCAAAGTTGTGGCATGGAGTAGGCAGGGACAGAGAATTCCCTTACCTGGGACTGGAGATCACAGTGTGCTGGTCACACTGAGTTCAAGTGGCTGTACTGTAGTCAGAAGTCTGGGCTGCTTCTGTGGTGTTGTTTGAGTGAGCGCCAACAATGGTCACCATTACCCCCCATGGACCACATCTCAGGCCCCAGGGTCACCTCTGCACCCCTAGATCTAGTCTTTTCCCAGGACCTAGCTAGGTCCAGTGCCAAGTTGTGGTGTAAAGTGAATAGGGCCAGGATGTTTGATCAGCTCGGATTGGGGAGCACAACAAGGCAGCAGCCACTAGGGCAGACCTCTCTCTGCCCCATCTGGTGGCAAGCCAGCACCCACCACACACTCCTCACTAATGGAGTTTAGGCTTCTCCAGACTTTCTATCTGTCTCCATGGTTCTCCAAGAAGCCAAGGGGGGTGATCTCCTCTGTGTAGGACCCCAGACTGGGACACTCAGTCTGTGGCTTAACCCACTCACTCCCCAGGGCAAATGTCTGCCCCTGCAATCTCCCTTTTCCTCTCAGTCTACTTCCAGGGGCACAGGTCTCAACCTGATGCTTTTCTTTCCATCCTACCTGATTACAGGGGAATCTTCTTGCAGCCTTAGGTTGTATAGGAGTTCTTATGCCAGTTTCCAGTAGTTTTCTGTGAGAATTATTCCACTTGTAGATGTATTTTTGATATGTTAGTGGGGAGAGGTGAGATCCATGTCCTCTTAATCCCCTCTCTTGATTCCCCCTCTGTGTACTATGGTTGTTATTAGCAAGTTTGACTCCTTTCTTTCCCTCATAAAATCAGCTGAAAATTCATCTCAAGAAGTCAATTTCTGTAGTGTTTCTCAAATGTGTCCATTCCTCTTTTTCCACTCCACTATTCTTACCTAAGACCATAGAGCCACTTCCTGGTCTATTGAGATAGTCCCATAACTGTTCTCATTCTCTCTAATCTTCCCTCCTTTAATTTGCTCACAGTCCTGCAAGTGTTATCTTTTAAGGATAGAGTTGATCATGTGTCACTCCTTGGAATAAAAGCTTTAATGCTTCACCATATATCATTAAAATCAGAGCCTCACCTTAGCATTCAAAGTCACAATGTGCTCTAATCAACATTTCTAATGTCTTCACTCTCTGTACCACCTTCTGTCTTCCTCCCTCATCCATCACCCCAAAACACATCCCAAATCATACTCCATGCCTGAAGATGAGATCTGAATTTTTCCAATTCACAACCTTGGCTTGATTTGTTCTCATTCCCCTTAAAATCTCTCCATTTATGGTGAAGACTTAAACACCCTATAAAGAGACACCTAATTCTGAATTCTGGTCTCCCCAGGCACTGACTCTCATTCATCTTCCAGAACTCCTTTATTGTGCATTTTGGCATGCCTTACGTTTGCTGGAGCTCTGCATCAGAGCAGGCTTTTGCTTATCTGAAGATTCCTTAGACTGACACTTTATTATGACTGCATGTTTGATTTTCCAATACAATTCTGACACTAAACAAGGGTTTTTAGCTTTCTTAATAATGCTCTTGAAAGAGCCTCATGCTTGAAAGACTCACAAGCTCTAAAACACCAGCCTGAACAAAGCATCCAAGTCCCATTTACATAAGAGGGAATTTGGGACAATCTGTTCCTGTCTTCCTCCTATACTCTAACTGATGTGTCTCTCATATTTCAACTGTGTACTTTACCTCTCTCAAGAAGCATCTCACAGCCCCTTTAGTTGAAGTGCTCTTCTTTTCTTATCCAGTTGAACTTTGCATCTTTCCTACAACTCAGCTCACATACTCCTTTTTCAGAATTTTTTCTATTTGTGCCTTTTACTTTTACTATATCACATTCTCTTAAATAAAATATTTATTTTACTTTCTAGGATACCTACACCAGCATCTCTCTCATAGCAAATATCCAATAAATGCATGATGAGTTGAATTGATGTAATAAGAATATCACTTATTATTTACAATAATTATTTATTTTACACTTTTGAAAACAAAACTATGGATATAGACACATAGCAGAGCAGGTAATAATATTAGTGCCCAATTACAGATAAAAACATTGAGACACAGAGTTATAAATATATTACTTCATAATAAGAAACCTAGTTCTAACAACTTGCCCAGAGTTTTTCCACAAGAAAAAACTTTCTAGCTCAAATATAGCTATGATTCAAATTTTTGTGGTGGCACTCTAATATTGTAGAGAAGTGTAATAGAAATCGAGTCATTACATATACATCCTCCCTTCCCCTAATGAAAATAATCTTATTTTCCATTAAGAAAGAAATGATTAAAATAAAGGAAGATATATGGTCATACTGCAGGATGGTATGTATCATTTTGGAAAGAAGAGGTAGAACTAAATATGTTAGCATGAAAGTGTCTCTAAGACATATGGTTGAGATAAAAATTGTTTCAAAATGACAAAACAGTGTTACATCACTTACATATTAAAGTTATAAAATATATGATACTATGTATGCTCTAGGAGTACATATGTATATATGCAAATGCATAGCAAAAGACCTAGAACAATATGTACCCAACTGAGAAGATGTTACCGTTGAGGAGAATCAAGGAAATGTAGACTGGGGTTGGGATGCTTGTCATCATACTGAACTTTAGAGTTCAGTTTTAAATTTAAATTTAAATAATTTAAATAAATTAAACTTAAATAATTTAAAAAAATAAATAATTTTTTTTAACAAGGAAAATTTATTCTGGCTCTAAGCCAGATGCCATTGTTCAAATCCTGTCTCTGCCATTTACTACTTGTATGAACTTGAGCAGTATATTCTTTCTACCCATTCCTCATCTAAAATCTTTATATACACTTACATAATAGGCAAGGTTGCCTTCATAGGCATACAAATACCTTTTAAAAGATTAAATTCTTTTGTTAAACAGCAGAATCTTGAAGTAGAAAAGATACATGCCCCCCCCCCCAAATATATTTACCTTTTAGATGTTCCATATTACATTTGGGAAGTATATATATACTATAGATTGGAATCTGAAAATGAAAATTAACTGTGCCAATTTAGAGGTGCATATGTACTTTTGTCATTGAACTGAATTATGGCTTAATAAATTAGAACATCTTCCTGACAATCCTAAAATATCACTGAGATCTTCAAATGAAAAATTCAACAAAAATTTAATAAACCCTTTATCTATTTGAATTATTATGCTGAACACTCCTTCTCATATATAGTAACATCAACTTCCCACTCTTGGCTACATTTTTTCTTATAAAAGAGTTCTCCTCAACGGTTGCAAATTTATTTTTATTATTACTGTCTTCTCAAGTTTAGAAAGTTTTGACACATGGCAAAATGATATCCTAGAGTCTAAATATATATGCAAATTTGGCAGAAGTTGCTCAAATAATTAATCAAAAATGAAGCCTAGATCATACTTGAGTGGGTCTTCAAAAACTACTCACTGCTGTATAAAGAAAACAAAAGAATTACTGTGTTAACCCTATGTCACTGCTGCTACTTTATTTTACAATTCTAGTTTAATTAAAAAATGGGGCTGTCAGCCCTTATTTTACTCAGACAGCAAAATGCCCTAAAAACTTCTACTCTCCTCTGATTTTTTTGTTTTGTTTTCCTGAATGTTCTTGTTGTTGAGAAAACCCCTAACTGAAAATATTTTTGTTTAGCACTATCACCCAACATTTCCTGAGAATATCTGATGGGCCAGAAATTGTGCTAGGTACTGGTAGTAGAGATAGAACAAGTGACGTTCCTTGCCTTTGTAAATTTTGTAATATAGAGAAAAAGACATGCAAATAAGTGATTTTTTTTAAAAAATGAATTTATCTGTAAGAACTAAGGCCCATGTGCTATATCCACACATATAAAGCAGTTCTTTGAAAGCAATTACATTAAGCTGTAAATATATTATTTTGGAAAAAATGGCAAATTTAACCCAAACAGTACCAATTATGTTATATATTAATTCTGTGTTATCAGTAAGTTTTTTCTTAGGTCTAATTTTCTGGCTCAAGATATTATTTTCCAATTATCTTCTGGTTTGATCTATATCTGCAGTCTAAATTTTCCTCTAAAATTTATTGTGAAAATATTTCAATGAGTGTATCAATTCACTACATGACTTCCTTTTAGGCTCTGCCTTATCTTAGATCTGAAGACTTAGATAGATCTTAGTTAGCATAACACCTTTTGTCATGGAGCCACAGGATATCTCTACCTCAAAATCTAGCATTTAAGAAGCAGTTGAGTGAGGATTACTGTCCTGTGGACACCTGTTATAACTCTGAGAAAGCAATACCTTGGCAACATTACTTATTTAATATAATCAGGTCTGACCACCAGCTTATGTTTCTGCCAAGTCTATTATGTATAATTTTTAGTTGATGTAATTCTCTTAAAGCCAAATCAGAATGCTGCACTGTAAATAAAGCTCACTCTTCTTCACAGCAGGCAACTGTGTGATTACTCCTACTAACTTTGTTTCTCTACCTCTGCCAAGTCTTTCATATCACCAAGGAAGTGCCCTGGGTGTAAGAGGAAGAGAATACTGCATCCCTGCACTGTAATGATGTGTACTTTATCAGCCATTGACTTAAACAATGAAAGAAGTAGTAAATGCCTGATGGAGTGTCAGGTGACCTTTGGGTTGGTTTTACACATAAAAGAATTCAGAGGCGATAATATATAACAAGTAAAAGTGGCATTTTCAGTATCACAGCTGGACCAGAGCAACTTATTTAGTCTACTATTTCCATGTGAACCACAAGCACTTGTGTCGGCTTTTTCATCTCTTCACAAATTTGACTGCATTATTTGGAATTTTGAAAAGTTGAAAGCACGATGGTTACTAATTTCAAGTAAATGACCCTGGTCTTGGATATTTTCAGTCTTACCATTCTCTGAGGTCCTGTAAGTATCTATAGTCCAAATCACTCTACCCAGCACTTAATTACATGTAAGGCTTTGTGTTCTTGGGTATAAAACAGAATCTTCCATTTCTGTCGCAACACTGACCAACTTGCAAAGCACTTGTACATAGTAGCTTTGTGATGAAAACTTTAGGATGAGTTCAATCTCTCAGTTCCTGACCTGTTACACTCACTACTCAGAAGGTGAAAATATTGCATCAGGAAGGGACTTTCGTCCACTTTGTAGAGGACAATCAAGAGATTTTCAAAGGAATTGTAGGTACTCAGCAGAAAAAAAAATGAACTCATAAATCCGAAGATAATTTCCTTTCTGCTACCTATGGGACAATCATGCATTTCGATGCAAGATTCAGATATACTTTCAGACCTATGAACATTTTGCAAGAGAAAAGAAAAAAGTGCTTTCCACCCTCAAGAGAAATTGAAGGAGACACAGCATTCAATACCATATTGAAAAAAATCACCTGCTTCTGAATTAGGAAAAAGTGGCCCATTATATTTAAAAAAAAAAAAAAAACACAGAAAAAAATTCAAGAAAGTTTGAAACATGATAAAAATGAAGGAAACTATATTGGTATTTTTATCAAATAAAAAGTTAAATTAACAACAACACCTTATTTATTGATTGCCTGTATTGAGCCTATATAACATTGTTCCACAGGTAATCAGGGTGCAGATATTAATTTACTTTCTAAAATATTCTAGCCAACCCAAATATGTATTACAGATAATATGGAATCTCTATTTCTCAATAAAAAGCCATTAATTAACAGGCAAAAAAATTGTCCTTATTTCTAATGTGTGCTGAGCTATTAATTAAAACCATGATATTCTGAGGCATAGGACATAGTTCTTAAACATTTTAAATAGGAATTGGACAGCTGTCCAAACGTAAAGTAAAACAAATCTTTTCATGGGTTTATATAATCTCATCCAACTCCAAGTGGCCCTTGTTAAAGTAACATTTACCTTAGGTTAACCTGACAGAAAATCAAAAAGTTCTGTTTCCTCCCCCTGCGATTGCCGGCTAAGAGATTAGAACTTTTACAGCACTTTAAGGTCTAGATGAGAGATCAACATTAATCCTTCTCCAGTCTCCTTTCTTTCTTGGCACTTTCTTTCTTACCACTAAAACCAATGTGGTTTCCACTCAATCCCTCAGGCCACTGAACTCCTACCCTTTGAAAGGTAACTCCAGAAGCCACAAGGCCATTTTCACAGGGTTAGTAATTCACCTCAATATGCCCTTCAAATCTATTAAATAAATGAGAGTAAGCCTGGTGTTCCTTTTGTGCTGTAGTTCAACTGCCACCTCAAACAGCTGTTAAAAGTTAAAGTGGAGATATAGCAACTGCACGGCCACCTGCTGTTCTCTGTGACAGGCACTACTGCCCCTTGACACTGAAAAGCATAGCATTGTCACCCAATAACCAGGCAACTCAATGAGTGCACTGCAGTGTACATTAGTCTAAGGATTTATGCTGTTATCCTAGTACCAAGTATACTAATAAACTCTGCTTCCAAATGCATGTTTGCAAAACTGTCAAGCCAAGTGTTTTTTCTGCATTAGTGGAACTAGTTGCCTTTTCCAACATTAGGCATAACTTACTTTTGTAATTTTAAGTCTAAATTAAAGCAAACTATGGTTCTTAAGATTATATGTATGAAGAAAAGTAGCTTTTCTTTCGTACTTTCAGGGGAATTATGTATCATAAAAATATTTTTAGGAGTCCTGCCCAACTACATCATCAAGATCTTTTCTTTTCTAAGTACCTAATGATCTATTATTCAAGCCAAAATGTTGTAGGCCTTTTGGTTTTCATTTATTATTCAGACCAACTGTCTCATGACCATGTAACATCTCATATCCCATCAGGGCCTCCAGCCTGAGAAAAGTTGGATGTGTTTTTCTCTTATTCGAATTGTGAAATTCAAAGAAATGTGAATCAGAAGAAGACTTAACCCTTTTGTAATATTAGCTATTATGGCCTGCTGGCTGGCAGATTAAAAACAGAAACTATTTAATGAGAAATTATGTTCAAAATTGAAAGCTATTTGTACATAGCAGCCTCATCAGAAGTAAATAGAAGTGTGTAGATACAAGCATGACATTATACTTTCTACTCCCATGGAGCTCTCCTGTGACAGGCAGAGCCACAAAAAAAAGAAAGAAAGAAAAAAAAAGTAAAACTCTCATTATCAGTCCCTGAATACAATATGGATATGTAACTGAATTGAATAGGAAAAAATAATTGGGTTGGAATTTATTTTTATAATATGGGAATAGAGCTTTACCTACTTTTAGTTTAAGAAGAAATATGATTCCAGTTTAATGCTGTTGTTGATTTAGTCTGTATCTTTATCTTTTATGGAAAACTTACAAAGAATGAGCTAAAAGGAAACTTGTATAATTCATAAATACTCTAAAATGACTAAACTTGTTCCCTGTATCATTAGAAGCCAGAATTCACAGGTGGATACCAAGGGGTCCTATGATGATGCATTGGATTAATTCACCAGCCTCTCATGTCTTTAAGTTTCTAAGAGATCAAATCTTTAAATCTGACATGTGGGAGAGTGGTGATATATTGAATTAATTCTGTAGCCTCTTACTTTCATTTGAGGTCCCACGTGTTTCAATGGACATTTGTCTCCATCACAGCCACACCACACCAAACATTTGATTTGTCAGTTCATTTGGTCAAATACCATTCAAATCAGGAAGTGCTTAGGGAGGAGAAGCACCTAGCTCAAGAGCTGCAGCCTATTTCTGAAGTGTGTCCAAATGGTTTTTTTCCTTCCAGTTTCTCAGAATCCTGCTTCTGTATTAGATCCATCCAGGACTTCAAAGGGATACTTTGGGTTATTTACTATCTTTTTATTTTCTCACTAATTAATCAATATGTACATAGTATGAATTTTCCCATATTCTGTCAAATGCTAAACATAAGAGTTTTCAGGGTTTGTAGTGTCACTTCCTCTGATGCCATTCTTTTTGCTATATAATCTCTGCCTAACACTGTAGTTTAAATACGCTTCCCACGTCCTTTCTGCCATGACAGGCATGGAATATAAGTTTATGTGGACAAAGAACAAGGAGAGATCAGAGAAAACATCAACTGTACACACACTCTATCACCACCTTTGAAACATTCTGAAACTGGCTATAAACAAATGAATATCTGTAGTTTGTATATAAAAGAATTTTCACGTGCAGTGTTTCACATAATCCTCATAGCAAAATGAAGTGATTCTTAACCTCAAACATAAATTTACATACGAAGAAACGGAGCCTGACAGGTTAAGTAACTTGTCCAAGATCACACAGCTGGTAAATGGCAAAGTTGGGAATTTAACCAAGTGTAGTGAGTCCATATAATTCCCCCAAATCATCTTGTTCTCCAGTGAAAGTTAGAGAAATTGTGGTTTAAAACAATAAGACATAGATTAGCATCAGTGAGAACAGGCAATATCCACAGTAGCTATGATCTATTGAGCCTTTCCAGCACAGTAGAACAGAAGTGAATATCTGTATGAAATCCTTATATTGTTGCACGTACAAAAAGGAAATATAAACGCTTTCAGAATATGTGAGCCAAACACAATGCAAAATGCTCCCTTCAGTTGCCCTTTTGTGAAGCTCACATGATAATCACATATTCAATGTTTATCTTCCCCACAAGACTGTAATCTCCACAAAGGGAAACAACATCACTTCTCCTAAGCATACACACTGAGAAGGAAAATAAGGTAATTTTTCTTTTCATTCTAGATTCTGGTCAATGTCAGCTCTAGAGTTTCTAGGTTGCCCAGGACAGTACCAAAAGCTTCTATTTCATCCTATGCACAATATTGAAAAATAGGCTTATATTGTGAGCATGAATTCTCTAAAAAGTATTTCTAAACCCAGGCATGGACTAGCCAACATTCAACATATACACTTATGACTTTTTCAATGAGCACTCTGAAAAGAGTCCTTTAAAAAGTGTCAAACAATTTAATCAATGTGAAGTGGTAGGCTGTATAGACAAATGGGCATCATTAAAGAATACTTGATCGATAGAAGATGATAAGGAAATGAAGTCAAGAGTTATACAAAATTAGATGGAAGAAGCAAGGAGGCAGTTTCTGGTGAGGGAAAGAAAAAATATGATTTGTCCAGGAGGAGCTCTGCCAGAAACAATATAAAATGTTGGAAAGAGCTCTTGAGCCAGAAGGTATGTTTTCCCTATATACTAGCTATGCAGGTTTAGACAATCCATTTAAATTCCTGAGACTTCCTCCAATATTGTTATAAAAAAAGACTTTTGAGATAACATGCACAGCCCCTTTAAAATCCATGCATGCAGGGCTTCCCTGGTGGCACAGTGGTTGAGAGTCCACCTGCTGATTCAGGGGACACGGGTTCGTGCCCTGGTCTGGGAAGATCTCACATGCCGCGAGCAGCTAGGCCCGTGAGCCATGGCCGCTGAGCCTGCGCGTCCGGAGCCTGTGCTCCGCAACGGGAGAGGCCACAACAGTGAGAGGCCCACGTACCGCAAAAGAAAAAAAAAAAAAAAATCCATGCATGCGATAAATGGAGGGAGTATGCTATAAAATGTTCTGCAAATAAAATTGTGTAAAAATAGACTTTACTTCACTGGTGATTTTAAACGGACTTTAAATCAGTGGAAATAAAAAGAAATGGCCAATTGTGTATATAATGAATAATATGTAGCCATTTACGAATTTCAAGTTTGAAACTTAACTAATGATCATTTCTTCACACTCATAATATGGCTGATAACTAGTATTATATCTCTGGTCTTAGTTGAAACTTCTGTAATTTAAATGGTTTTGCTGCTCTCTCCACATAAAAGCATTCAGAGAGCCATTGACTACATCAAGTTTTGTTAGTTTTGTTTGTTTAGCTATGTAGGTCTACTGGCCACTACTACAATGTTTAAATTAGGCTCATGCTTCCCTCTGTTAACAAAGATAAAGAAAGACCTATCCTGATTACCTCAGGAAATGTTGGGTTAAAGGACAATAAGTCTTTTTGGCTGTGAAGTAATCCATCCAGTCGGAATAACTGCCCAGAAACAGGTTTTGAAATAGGGAGTAATCAGCCTTCCCATCATTAGGTGGGCCTACATGAGACTTTACCTTCCTTCTCTTTGTCTAATGTGATAAGGAATTTTCTTGAGAACTTGTCACAAGTCATAATGGTGGATGAAGCACAGCCCCAACTATATGACAGTAGGCAGATTTAAGCCATGAGTCCTCCAGTATGCTGAGAAGTGTGGAGTTATGTGCCACCGTCAGGCAAGTTTATCTAGACAAAATGCATGTGAGGTTATTGAGAATTATGGAGACCTTACGTTCTGTTTTCAAATAGGATTCAAATAAAAGGGAAGGTAGATTAAATCTAACATGACTTCCACTTATTTTACAGGGCAGCACAGTCCGAGGGTAAGGAGTGGGGGTGTGGCAGGTATCTAACTTGGCCAGATTATAGTCCTAACTCTTTCAATAAATTGGTGAATCTGGGAAAGGCTGGTGTAAATACTATTTTAAAGGCATTTAAAATTATAACGTTGTATCATTCTTGAGAACTAAAGAAAATACCATTGTTCATCTTTTTGGCCAGTCCCCATGGCTATTTCTATTCTACATCTGTCTAGGAGGTCAGAAGCAGAGACTGAAGTAACACATCTCTTAAAGACAAACAGCATGGGGCATATTCAATATCAGTTTATTCAGGACACACCAAAGGCATGATCTAAAGTTTATCCTTTGACTGAACCCTGAGTAAAGACTTTGAAACTGGTCTCTATTTTCAGTTCTCTTTATTTAATGTTTTATAGAATCTGGAAACTGTAGAGCAGAGAGAACCACTTTCTTTGTCAGTCAAAGTGACACCATGACAACAAGCTGAAATTTGAAAGATTGTCAAATCAACAATTGTTTTGTCTATATGATGCCAAGTAACAGCCAGTTTGATTGATTTGGTTTTTTAAGTACAAATTTGTTCATTTGTTGAAGCATGTAGATACAAGCCTTTAAATAATCATACCTTTTATTTTCTTCACAGGGTATAGACCAATTTCAAACATATTATCTCATTTTTATTCTGATTTTCCCAACAACCTCAGAAATATCAGTAGAGCAACTATTATTATATTTGTTTTACAAGTGAAGATTATAAATGGGATTTACATAGCATGGGCATAACTATCTCAGTTAATTTGCTCTACTTTCTCTAAGTGGAATGGTGTATAAATTTTGACTGGCCCAAATAAAATATTCAGTAAATAGTATTCAATTAGATTCTCTTATTTTCCGTCATCAGTAGCAGAATCTCCACTTTCCTGAAGGATTATTTCTTTCCATCTACAGGCATATGTTGAATACCCTATTGCTTTGAATAGCCTAGGTCCTAGAAAAGCAGAGTTGTTTTCCATTTGATACCCAGGTTTGCTTCCTTTATTTCAAGTGAAAATAACCCCTCAAATGTATGAACTCCTAACTCCTTTCCAATAGACTGATTCTGCCAAAATGTCTTCACCAACATTGTAAAGATACTGAGGCTTAAGAAAGTAATTAGGTCATTTGGTGGTAAGTATGCTAATCAAGACATGAATCCTGTCTATATCACTACAAAGCTTATTCTTCCAAGCACTTTAAAAATATATTTTCAGATTTTATGTCAAACCCTAAAACTTTGGTTATCCTGGAGATTCCCATCCATTGCATTAGTGGTTTCCTATACTCCTCAGGAAGGGCAGATACCAAATAGAAAACAAAACTATCGCTCAACTTTAACGTTAAGTGTGCTCTTGTTTTTAATATAATTTAATCTAATCTATTTATTTTATTTAGTTCCTAGACACAATGTTCTTAAAAGACAAATATTACTGAGAAAGAAAGTGATTTTCTTAATTCTTTGGCTCCCTTTAAAATAACAAGAGCTGGTCCTGGATCCTTGAGTTGTAGATAGAGAGAACCTGCCATCTGGATCAGGCCAACCTGCGATCTCTTCTTTCCCTCACTCAGCAGACTTTACTGAGTGCCAACTATGCAAGGAACAAGCTAGAGTCGTGGAACTTCAAGGAGCTTGTAATCCAGCATATGGCTCAGATATTGACTAAATCATAAGAAGTGTGATATACAGAAGTGCAGGATGCAGTCAGGGACATTTAACAGGGAGTGAACTTGGTTTGGGGCACAGGGAAAGCTATGCACCCAATGTGACGAGATATTCATACTGCAGCCTGAATTGTGATTATGGGTTAGCTGGGGGGAGCAGTTTCAGGCAGCTAGAAAAACATATCAATGGTGGTGGTTAATTTTATGTGGCAACCTGGCTAGATTGTAGTACTGTTATTCAATTAAATACTAATCTGGTATTATTATGAAGGTATTTTGTAGATGTGGTTAACATCTACTATTAGTTGATTTAAGGAAAGGAGATTTCCCTTCACAATCTGGGTGAGCCTCATATCATCATTTGAAAGGCCTCAAGAGCAAAACTGAGGTTTCCTTGAGGAAGAAGAAATGCCATCTGTGGACTGAAGCTTTGGCTCCTGCCTGAAAGTTTCCAGCCTGTTTGAATCTACAAAGTTCAGACCTGCTAACCCCACAATTATATAAGCCAATTCCTTGAGATAAATCTCATATACATTCACACACACACACACACACACACACACACACTACAATTTTTCTATGTCTTCACAAGGATATATATATATATATATATATATATATATACACACACACACATCAGGAAGTGGGATGCTGCTGTCATCAATATTTTACAATATGGCAGTGGCTTTAGAATTGGGGAATGGGTATGGTAGAGGTTGTTTTGACAAGATTGTTAATAAAAATATAGAGGTTAAAGGTAATCTCTCAAAAGGAAATGAGAAACATTTTATTGAACACTATAGGAAAGGAGATACTTGCTATAAAATGACAGATACTTGACTGAATTTTATTCTACAGTTTGTGGAAAGCAGATTTGTAAGCGACAAATTTAGATATTTACCTGGGAATATTTCCATGTAGAGTGTGGAAGGTACAACCTCATTTCTCCTTGCTAATTTCAGTAAAATGCAAGAGGAAAGAAGTAAATTGAGGAATAAACTATTAAGCAAAAAGGAACTAGCATTTGGTGATTTGGGAGGTTATTAGCCTACCCAGATTCAAAGGTTGCTAAAATTAAGAAGATCATTATTGAGAAAGTATGCTCTGGACAGAAGGCTGAGGGTATGGCTGAGCAAACTTTTGTTAGGGAGATTAGGTGTGTGATTCATGGATCTAATCAATCATCTCTGCAGAAACCAGACATAGTGATGGAGTTTCCCAGGAAGGACCTGTGGAGAATCATCCTGTCTAATCATCCTGTCACATTGACATACAGGGGAGGCCCAAGAGGTTTTTGAAAATGTTATACCAGCAGGAACATGGCCATCTTGGTCAGAAAGGGACAGAAATTGGACTTAAAGAACGTTGTTGGACTCCCCAAATTCTACAGGCAGGAAACACATTGATGGAGTTACCCACCTGCAAACATCTGCTACCATTCCAGAAAAAGGAAGAATGACTCAGGTGATGGAGCTTCCAGTGAGGGCACAGAGGGTAAGGAAGCCACCGCTGAGGGCACATGGACAAACACACATCTCTCAAATACACCAGCTCACGGTCCTCTCATCAGAGGCCACCATAGCCACAATCCACTAATAATTGTTTCTTGTAATTTACACTGATTTAGGTTATTTATTTTTATACAATTATTAATACCTCTTGTTTTGACATAACCCAGGGAATCACACTATATTTATATTAGAGGTAGTGGTGTTTTACTAAACTGACATAATCTGCCTAGATTCCAATTCTTATTTCTTTTTCCTAAAGACTTTCCATTGATTCTCTATAATCTAGTCAATCAAATCTTGACTTTTCTTTGTGTTTTGTAAGATTATGGAGAATCACTAGAGATGGTGCTGTGTGTCTTGACTCCCACTACTTTGTATTTTTTAACGTGAAAGTTCTGAATCCTGGCTCTTTAAGCTTCTCTAAACATTCCATTCTCAAGCCCATCTCTGTTCCTTTACTCATTTTCTTAATCCTGCCTCAATGCTCCTCCCTACCTCTCTCTGTCCACCTTATTCCTACTCGTGTTACATGGCCAACTCACTTTCTGAAATCTTTCTAGACTCTTCCAGCCTACCTAAACTTTTTGTTTTACACTATACTTAAAGTCAATATCAAAACTTAAGCTTGAGATTTTTATGCAATTGTTTAATGTGTTTGACACTCATCTCTCAACTATACCACAAGCTGCTTGAGGACGATGATTATATTTTGCAAGTATCAAAACACAGGGAATAAAATGAGCAATGATATAAAGCTATAAATATTATGAATGAGAGCAATAGGGAGATGAAAAGCATTTCTGAATCAGCAGGGAGTTTTTTTCAAACCTCAGTGGCCCATCCCAGTTTCTGGAAACATATCCAGAGAAATGAAACTCAAAGTGCAGTTCTCAAACTTCAAGCATCATGATCATCTAGCATGCTGTTTAAATACAGACAGGTCCCCAAGCCTGTCCTGCAAGGATTCTGTGGCGAGGCCTTGGCATCTATATTTTCACCAAGCCAATCAAGTGGCTCTGCTTCTGAAAGCTGAAGGACAATCTTGTGAGAACTATTGCTCTAGGAATGAGTAATGAAACTAGATATGCCGGGATGCAAGACTGGGCAGGAAGAAGAGAAACCAGACTTTAGCCAGCCTCTTGGATACTCCCTCACTCCCTGTAAGTTATGGTCTGGAACTTCCGACTCTCAGACTCTCCAGCTCTTTCTAATTACAAGGTCTTCAATTCCTCATTTGACAATCCGACCTTAAACTTACTTGTTCTAGTAAGACTTCTACACACATATTAATGCTTTTTAATCAAATAAAAATGTATGAGCTAGAATCCCTTTACTCTCCCTATTTTATTGGTGAAGAAACTAAGGCACAGAGGGTTAAGGAATTGCCTAAGGCCATAGACCAAGTAAGTAGCAGAGTTGAGAATCAAAGTCAGGCAATCTGGCTGCAGAGCCTGCACACTTAACCACTATAAAGCCATCATGGTATACTGCCTCATGGACTCTGCATTTTGGATATACTGCATGCCTTTCCCAGCTGCTACTCTCAATAAAATCAAAGAATAAGTATTCAACATCTACTTTGTGTGAGATGCCATGATAAGTACTAGGGATAGAACCCAGAACAAAACTCTAACCATTTCTGCCTTTAAGAAGCCTGCATTATAATGGAAAATCCAAGCAAGTAAACTAACATGTAACCAAATGTATTGATAAGCATTACAATAGGAACAAGACCAGGACATAATAGGAGTACAGAGGAAGGGAACCTATCTTAGTCTTGGGAACTAGAAAGACTTCCCAGAGCAAATGTGATTTAAGCTGAGATCTGAGAGAGCTCCTGTAAGCAAGTTCAGGTGATGGGCTCATGGCATTCGTGGCCTTTAGAAGAGAGTGATCATTAGAGAATGTTACAGTCAAAAGCAGGGCATGTGCAAAAAATATAAGGTAAAGAAAC
The DNA here is from genome assembly GCF_039906515.1 of Pseudorca crassidens. Lineage (NCBI taxonomy): Eukaryota > Metazoa > Chordata > Mammalia > Artiodactyla > Delphinidae > Pseudorca > Pseudorca crassidens. Next base: position 93,408,036 of record NC_090297.1, read on the forward strand.
TGTGGTACATTCTAGGAACTTTAAGTAGCTCCTTGTCACTGTACAGTAAAAGAAGATAAATGGTAACAGATGGAAGAAGGAGGAGAGATTTCACATGTATTTTCTTGATTTCTTTCAACTGCTGACCTTAAGAGATATACTCAAATTCTTGATTACTCACCATGCTTAATGGTTTAGTTTGAAGTTTTTTTGACCCATGAAATTGGATGAATCTAATCCTAGTGGCTTAGCGGAGCTCACCCTAGATCCTTTCCTTGAAATTAATATGTGTTGATTGATTAATTAGTCTAATAAATGCATATTTGATTTCTGAGTATACCCAGGCATATAACTGAACATAATCCTCTCTGAATAACAAAAACATTAAAGAGGATTCAGAACTTTATGTGTAAATATATCCAATAAATGAAAGCTTAATCTAATACTTGAATACTTTTTGAAAGTTGTTTAAACACTTCTAATTTATAGTTAGGGACCTTCATTTTCAATCTTCATTAATAAGCACAGGGCAATAAAGATGGATCACTATATTAATAAAACAGAATTATTATGTGTTATTTATACAGGACAGCAATAAAAATCATACCAAGAAGATTAAGCACTCTAACATGCTGTAATTTATGTCAAAGTAATGTCCTACTTTGAAATCAGATTCTGTTTTAAACAATGAAGTAGGACAAATATTAGAAACAGCAAAGGGGGATGGAAAGATAAAAAGCCAGCTTCATGTAGAATATTGAAACCTTTTGACCAATTTAAAGGAGAGATCATTTGAGGAATATAATCTGAGACAAAGGAAGGTTAATGATGGCTCCTCCTCTTTCTCCCTCTTTAATCCTTTATAGTTAGTCAATGTCATTTCAAAAACAACCTTCATAAGAGCAAGTAAGGTAAAGTGTTTCAAATGTCCTCTGAGTACTCTCTGACACTCTTGTCTGGCCCTGACACTCTGAGTCACTATAGAAAACACTTCAGCATATATAAGATACCAAATTCTTAAAGGAAGAATCTCCACAATCAAAAAATGGCTTAAAAAAGAAAGCTAGTGCAAAGAGTAGGCTGAAGCCTTTCTCCTACTGCATTTATCCCAACTAAAACTATAAAGTATCTCTTTGAAATACAATTTTGAGAATAAATGAACAATATGGTTTATTGCAAAGTTTCTGAGCCCTGATTTTGAAAAATGCTTTTAGACTCTAATTTTTAATCTGGGGCCCCACCAAGAAGTGTGCAGCCATATATCAGAGGAAAGTGACAACCAGAGATATAAATCTGTTGTATCACTCTGGAGAATCAATTTCACCAAATAATTTTGGGGAAATTTTTGCTTTTTTTTTACACTTGAGATTTTATCACACCTACACACAATCAAAATTACTTTTTGGTCATGAGCCTAGAAAGTAGAAATTTTTCTGGGCAGTAAGTGACTGTCCAGTTTATACTTTTGTGTTCTAAGAAATCCTAAGATATTAGCACTGCAGTTGAATTAAAGAGAATGAGTCCTCAATGGAAAAGAGAATAGATTATGGGTTTGTCCTAGTATTCAAGGTTGGTGTTTTTTCAGAACTGAAATTTGTCGTTCTTTTTTCCTGAGTCTCCTTTTTCACTACACACACACACACAAATCATTGGCTCACCAAACTTATCTCAATCTCCTGTCACAAATGTGTTTATATACCTATATATGAAATCTCATATATATATATATATATATAATACATATATATATATATATAAAATACAAGACTTCCGTTTTCCCATATTGTAGAAGAACTACAAATTCTGAGTTTGACAATGTTTGATTTTAGTTTCATGTTGCTTTTACATTTTAAAAGTTAAATGATTTTTTACAGTGAACAAGGATTTACAATTCAAAAGGGAAAATTTGAATAAAACTTCTCTGAATCTTAAATGTTCTCATCTGCAAAATGTGGTTAATTGTTGCCCTAAACTTTCATACAATATAATATGCATGCAGGTACATTAAAATCTGTAATCACGATATACATGTCAAGTGATTCCATTTCCATTGTATGATCATATTCATTGTCTCATATAACCTTCCCACACATACCTACAAATACAAAACTAAAAAATAATTCAGGAACCTGTAATCAATATTTCCTAAAAACCTTAAGGCGAAAAACATGAAGGACTTGACCATGATTAATAGTGACCAGCACAGTGTCTGACATATTGCAAATATTAAAAAGAAAAATATGCTGAATATTGTATTTGTCCATCTGTAGTCTGGAGATATAACCCACACCAGTTAGTTTAGGTGTGCTGTACTAAAGAATTGAAAGTGTAGAAAGTAAACATTATGGTATCATGGAGGTAGCAACTACAAAGGTAGCAACTTCCGAAAGGAAGAGGTTGGAATGATTTAGACTTAGATCCTAAAGAAGAGCTCATACAGCTGACAATCAGACCTCTGATGATAGAGATGTTTGACTGATGAATCCCCAAGCTTAGTGGAAAAGAGGAAAGGCTACTGGGTCCAGACCTCTGAGGAGGTGAAGGAAGTCTTTTCTTCTTCCAGCGCTCCAGTCTCCCTCTTGAATCTCATATTAGAGCCAGACACAAGCTGGCAGAGCAGAAATATGGTGAGCAGATTTCCAGTGCCAGTGACACAAAGCAAAGTTTAGGAAGGTGGGTTTGGAGCTGAAACAGTAGGTCACATCTGGCTCCAATATACAAGTGGTAGACTGAATGAAAGAAGAAGGTAACAAAAAAAAAAAAAAGAGAAGAACGAAAGAATGAATCATTCAGTCAGTGGCTGTCTGGTTAAGAATCTAAGCTCCTATAGAGGATTCTAATACCTGTATTCCCAAAAAGTATATATAAGCTGAAATTTATGAATCGTATCACATTTAAATGCACTGGGGAAGTTTGCTATTTAGAGAACTTTTATGGCAAATTGTTTTGCAAGACAAATAATCACTCAGTCATTTAACTGGTGCATAAATTACAATTTTCATACATTTGGGTTACTTAAACAAACTGTAACTATATTGAAAAATATGAGATTCATGAAACAACCATCATTATAAAACCTCTAATACCTTTTGACTCCCAGAGGACTTCCTCAACATGTAATAATGTGCTATATTGAGGTGGCACAATTTTAGTCCCTGGTAAAATGATAAAATTTTGAGTTCCTTCATTCTTACCCTAGCCCATCTTTGAAGATACCACAGAAGAGATTGAGGGAAATTGATTAAATTGATAAAACAAAATTTAAACTGTGAGCAGTATTAAGAAAGAAAAGATATTTATGTGTGTGTGTGTGTGTGTGTGTGTGTGTTAGATGGATTACACTGAAATCTCCTGGAACAGAAGAAGGTATTATACCTCAGAAGAAGAATAGATTGTGGGACAGCTTTTGGTTATCTTATTTTGCCTCACTGCATACTATCGTGGATAGATCTCTGTTTTCTCTTCTTTCACATCCACGACCAGCAGAAGTTTAAAAATTAAGACACTAGCCAAGCAGTACCAGAGATATGACATAAAAAGCACAACTGGAATGGAGAGCAGCTGATAACTAATCAAAGCAAAGTAGTAAGTCCCTGAGTACTCCCTCTGCCATCCTCCACTCCCTCCACAAATGAGGGAGAAGTAATTACACCCTTAAGAGAAAATTGTTGGAGAATATAATTCCTGAGGATAAACAAGTGAAAATTATAAAGTGGTCAAACAAGAACTCTCTGCCTTATGTTGCACCCACTTCTGACCTCCACATTCTAAATCCACCAGGAAGTGTGTAAACTAGGTCTTGATTTTAGCTTTTCAACCTGATTACACATTACCAGCCAACATAGGTAATATTCCTGTAGGACAAGAAATAACTAAATAATTGAGAAAGGGAAAAACTACAATACAAAGGCAATTCAGCAATCTAGATGGAACCTAGACATATTACAGTTTAAAAAATGTAAGGACATCGAAGACAAAGAGAAAATTTTTTAATTTTTCAAAAAGAGTAACTGCCAAAAAGAAAGACAAATTAGATTGGCAACAAGAATCTCAAGAGCAAGACTAGGTGCAAAAGAGATAATGGAATGATATTTTTAAATATTTAGAGGAAAGGAACTTTGGCTCTGAACATTATATCTAGCTAAATTCCCCCCCCCCTTTTTTTTTTTTTTTTTTCGGTACGTGGGCCTCTCACTGTTGTGGCCTCTCCCGTCGCGGAGCACAGGCTCCAGACGCGCAGGCTCAGCGGCCATGGCGCACGGGCCCAGCCGCTCCACGGCATGCGGGATCCTCCCGGACCGGGGCACAAACTCGTGTCCCCTGCATTGGCAGGCGGACTCTCAACCACTGCACCACCAGGGAAGCCCTAAATTCCCATTTTAAATATATCAGTCTATAGAATACAAACCTTAAGAATATTTTGAACACAGAGACTACATTTGAAAACATTTTTGGAAAAATATAAACAAATCCGGGAGCTTTCTAGCTGTGTGTGATAATTGATAAAATTTACCATTATTTTATAAATCAATGTAAACAACATCACTGAAATAAATCCAATCTATTACTAAAATTATAGGTGATAGCAACATGGTGGAGTAGTGAAAGGTGGGTAGCCTGGGGAAAATGAGAAGGAAATGAGTGTATAGATAAGTCTTAAGCATCGTTAAACTTAGGAAATTTAAAATGAAAAATAATAACATATATATGAGATTTATTCTATGTAAGAATATAATTAGAATATGTAACTTCCATAGCAGCAGCAGAACTATAGAAAATATGCAGGAAAAGAGGAAAAGGGAAAAGAAACATATATGGCAAAAGACCTGAATAAAACAATAATTAAAATAAATTTAAAAATTTAAATTCACCAATTAAAAGCAGTAAATTATCATATTGAACAATACTTTACATATAAGTAATAGATTAGAACTAAAATGGTATATAAAATTAAAATTAAGGGGAAAGGAAAACAAATGCCACCAATTATGAACCAAAACAAAGATTAGGTAACCATTTTAATATCGGAAGATAAACAGACTATATATACATGTACATGTGTGCATGCACACATATGTACACATACACAATAAAGAATGCAAGGTAATGGTAAAAGAAAAATGGATCAAAACAATGTAGGACTCAAACATACATATGAACTTAACAATATAGCCTCAAAAGATATCAAGAAAAAAATAACAGAACTATCATGAGAATTGGAAATTGATAATTGCTTAGTTCATATAATTTTGTTTTGCTTTGTTTTCATGGAGAAAAAAATCAAAGTGCATCTTTACAGAAATAAATTACAGGTGGATTAAAGATCTAAATGTAGAAAAAATAAAGATGATAGAAGAAATTTCAGAATATTTCTGTGACCTTTTGATGGAAAAGAATTTTTAAATTAAACCCTAAAAAAAAAACTCCATAAAGTATACAGCAATAACAAAGATGTTTTTGACTACATCAAATAAAACTTTGTGTTGAATGAAAGACAATACAGATAATGTAAACAAATGAGTCATATCCTAGGAGAAGATAATTGCAAAACCTAAAACTAAAAATATATTAATATCTGGGATGTAAGTGGAACTCCAGAGAAAACAGCAAGATATGTATCAAAATCCAATATAAACACAGAGAATGAAAAGGAATAGGCCAATTTCAATGTTTATCAGAAAAAGGCAAATTAAAATAATTATGAGATATAAGTTTGTATCTGCTAAAATTGACCAAAAAAAAAATAAAGATAAGTAAGTCCAAGTGTTAGAGGGCAGGTAGAAAGCTTTACATACTGCTGGTGGAAATATTCTGGCATACCCCCCCTGGAAATAAATCTATAATACCTGATGAAAACTAAGTTACATACAGTGTATAACATAACTCATTAATTCTACTCCCAGGAATATATACCCCAGATAATATATATATTTCTATTATATATATATATTTAATATAAATATATATATATATATATTTCTGTGTTTTCCTGGTAATGATTGTATACTCTGGAATACCTTACAGCAGTAATGAGCTAAAAGTTTATACTATAACTTGAACATTTATAAAACATAACATTGAAGCTTTAATAAAGTAAAAGGATTATAGATATAACAAAATATCATAATGTTACTTAAAAAGTTATACACACAAAACAACATTGTAAAGGATAAGTACATATCTAACGTCTCAAAATGGTATATTGTAAGTCCATTGGAAAGAATGCCTATGGGAAAAGAGGGTAGAGGGAATGGATTTGGTGAACTGAGGAGAAAATAAAATAAAAGAGATTCCTTGCATGGACTAATGATGTGAGCAAGCCACAAACAGAAGAGAAGTATTTATTTAATTTTCTGTATGTTTTCTAATCTTTCAATTTAAAAAAAGTAGAAAAAATTGACTTTGTAGAGCTTGTGTTACATAGTCTCATACATTACTGGTGAAGGAAAAAGTAGGAGTATTTCTGGCAAAAAAATTACCTATTACTAATAGGTAATTACTAATACTTGAGATGTGGCAAAAACTCATCTACCTAAACCAAGATTTAAGCCAGGCTGGACATTGGCTCAGCAATGGAATCTGAGATACCCTAATGTCACTGCGGGGCAGCAGCGAAGTGAGCCAGTTCTCAGAAAGAGAGAAACAAGCCAAAAAGTTAAGATGAGTCTGAAATCCAAAATTTCAAAACATGGGAAGAAAACTAACATTAAATATCCAATAACATTAGGTAATAAAATAAAATATAATAAAAACTTAAAAAGAAGATTCTACAATGCATATGCTTGGAATCTCTCATAGACATATGGTTGTTCACCCCTCCCCGAAAAAGTATTTTAATTCCTCACTCTATTGAACTCAGATGTAGCTAGATGACTTGCCAAAAAACCCCCACAGAAGTAAGCAATAAAATTCCTGAGTGTCCCTGCTTGAGTAGGTCCTGTAATTATCTATCTATCTATCATCTATCTATCTTTCACATTTATATAGATATTTGAACTCAGGTTCATTTTCTGTGGCTTCTACACAGTAATTCTGTTTTTTCCTTTAACAGAAACAAAATACAACTCTTTCTTATACACTATATCTCCTTGAATATTTTATAATAAATACCATGTATCTTCTTTGTCTTCTGTCCTACCAACTGAAATCCCCAACCTCATAATTTTTCCTTAAGTGGCATAGAAGTCAAAGTCCTTATTATTGTGCTTACTTATCAATTTTTCCAAAATATTTCGTGTGGAAATTCAAGTTGAGGAATCAAACTTTACATTGTTGGGGAAAAAAACTATGTAAAACAATTATAAGCCTGGGACCACAACAGAATCCACTCTTGGTACTCATTTTTCTTCATAATCATATAAAGAAACATCATAAGAAATATGGCCCTAAAATCAGAACAAAGCTGGAGTATGGTGGTAAAAAATATATTATTCTTAATCAAATATCTGGATGAAATTTCTATTTCTGCCCCTCACAGGTTGTATGTTTCCATGAGCAAGTTATTTAACCCTTATGAGTCTTGGTTCACTCAGCTTTCATATGAGGATTCAAAAGACTTGCTCGCATAGTAGCTTATGGTGTAAGGAATTAGGTAAATAAACTAAATGAGTGCTGCTTTGATATGTTTGGAAATAATGACAGAACATATTTCAAGAAAGCACTACAAAACTTTGAATCATGCATTTTGACAAAGTAAGTATTTAAGTTGAACTCTCCCCAAAGTGTGAATTATATTCATCCAGTAGCAGAGATTATTTTTGAAGACATGTCTCAGCAGCAGTCATTTTAATCTACTGCATTTGGATTATTTCTCAAGGCAGGCCAAAAAAAAAACCCTCCAGGTCTATATTATTTTTCCATGGTTATTCTTCCCAGTTCTGATGTTTCTGTGTAATGTATTTAATTGAATGGGACTCAGTGATGGAAGGGATGCAATATTTTGTAAACTTAGTTGACAGTTTGCAATTGATGGGGAGGATGCCTCAATAAAAGGGAAATCTGGAGCTGGAAGTCAATAGAAGAAAAATATGAGAAGCATGAAAACTCCACTTATATAAGAAAATCGCTGATTTTTATTGGAATCAGAAGAAAAATTATTATTCTAGGTATGAAAGTGTCATGTAGTATCTCGATCCATCATGGTTACCTGAAAGTAATCTTTTACACTCTTTAAATTTGTACAGATATACACATCATGAATATATGCAGGAATGCAATGAAGCAGAGCATAAGTTGGCATTGGCATCCCCAGAATTCTGGGAGGAAAATACTGTTGCGCAAATGTGACAACATGTGATTGAATGAGTTAGGTAACAGTCAACGTTTTGGCTTTAGAAATGGGTCATTCCTGTTACCCAGGAAGGCAGAAAGGGATTTTAGGTCATCAAATCAAAGAACAATCTCAAAGTCCCAGCTCCTTGAGCGAGCAGAACATGATCACTTCCTGAAGGAGAGACACTTGATGACAAAGGAGAGAGGGGCACTTTCTCAGCCACTAGAGTGCCTCTGCAAACGGATCCTTTACTCAGCCTTGGAAAAAAACAGGAGCTGCAGGGTGCCTTTTTAGTCAGAAAAGAAAAAGAAAAAAAAGTGGCCATAGCAGCCCTACAGCTGTCACTGCCAAAGAAAGGGACGTGGAGAATTCAAAGTGGGATAAATAGTGTTGGCACTACAGTAAAGATGTAGAGAATTAATAATGCACCAGGCAACTTCTGTAGATCTCCCTAGCCTTCCATCAAAATCAACTGAGACTAATTATATCAAGCCAAGTATTTCAATTGACAAATAAAAGGACACATCTAGCTATGAATTCTTCTCTCTGTTTGATATGATTAATGTTGCATTATGCTACAGAAGGCCACTTGGTAAGTGGTTAAACTATGATACACTTGGCATTTATGAAAGAACTTTTGCCATGTTGCAATGATGTGTTTACAGCTTGACCACACAGTGTTGAGTTGGTTTTGATAATGCCCTGGTGAAGGCTGTCTGTGGGAAAATAGTAAAATAGTTTTATCCAGCATGTAGTTAGCCCTGCTGTTTTCAACACTGAGGCGAGTTGTTAGAACACCTTTGCTCAAATTCAGATCAAAAAAACCATCCTGACTTACATTCTCATATATTTATTTCAAAAATTCTTAACTAATTCTGTTGACATAAATGTCTGATGTAGATATTATTGTTATTACTGCTATCATTACTATTTCATTAATCCCATAGTAGCTCACATTTTTTATTAAAAAGTTTTTCTGCCAGTTTTCTCAATTTTGTACCTCCACTCCAATTTTTAAAGTAAATTTGCAATCTACAGCATATTCATGTTACATAGAATGCTACATATGTTGCCATAAAGCCGTTGAGAAAGAACCACAGATAGCTAAAACTTCTCAAATCTAACAAGGCTTTTGGCCATAGAGCAATGGAATCGTAAGAGTTAATGCAAGCACCAGCAAATTAATGTGTTATTCTTAACAAATGAGTTTAGAGACAAGGGAATAATTTTTTTAAACAAATCTTAGTGAATGTTATAGGAAAAGAAAAAGAGATGTTATTATAGAATGCATAGAAGTACCATTACCACAAAGACAGGCTTATGTGAGAATCTGTTTCTCAGCAATGCTTCCTTTTAATGACATCATTTCCATAAGACCTTTCACTTTAAGTTGAACTCTTTCCAAATTTGCATTTGTCATTATAGGTTCTCTTTTTCTCTAAATTCATTTAGGAAAGCTAAAGATGGCCAACCTAATTAGGCTACAGGGTAAAAACTTCCACACATAAGAAAAATATTCATATTTTTAGGCTAGGATAGATAAAAAATTACTTAAACGGAAAGTACGTGGTAAATTTAGTAAAAAAAAATTTAGAAGAAAGAATTCTAATTAACCAAAGATTGCATTCAAATAATTAGGAATAAACCATTGCACACTGTAGAGTGAAAAGGTGAAATAGGGGCACGTAGCATTCTTCAATATGTATCTCCCATTATATTATTCATTGTTTAACACTTGCTAAAACAGAACACAGGTACATGTAACAGTACTGAAGTCTCCCCGACCATAACCATTTTACATTCTCAAAACAGCAAGCAACATTAGGATTGGTAGGAAAGAGTGAATTCTAAAACATCTATGTCTGTGTATCATTTTGTGTCTATTGCTAATGGAGGTCAAGGCAGGCTGCCTCCAAAGGAACTGCAAAATTCATCAGGAATATGTCTACTTGCTGTACATTTCTAAGCCTTCTCCCAGAAAATTTCTGTTTCTGGAGTGCTCCTTCTAATTTTAAATTGAAACAATATACCTGCCCTAGTTTAAAGTACAGAACTTGCATTCAACTAGGCTAAAGCTCCCTATCTCATCACTTACCGCCTTGCTGTGAGCTGAGCAGATATCCCTCTAGTCGAGCTCGTTATCTGAAGCCTTCTTCCCAGGCGTTAGCCCAATCAGGTAGAGTGGTCATTATTTCTCAAGGATAAGGGTTACTTTTTGAGTCCTGTTTTCAAGTTCACATTTGATTATAAGGCTAGCTCTCCTAACAATCTTTCTCTTATCCTCTCTTCCTGTGCAAAAGGCCACTGGTGGCACAGTCAGGCTAATGCTGAAGAGAACTTTTGTTCTTGAGAATGTTTAAGTCTAGGCGAAATGGTCAGGAAAGTTACACCATAAAAATTGCCAAAATAAATTTTTGATTTGTGTCATTTGCTAAATAAAATTCTAAGATTGCCTGCATTATTAGGTTTATTTCATTTGAATGATTTTTGTGGGGAGAATTTGTAAATCAAGGATAAAAATTCTATTTTAAGTATTGTGATTATACAATAAGGGCTCTAGTATATTTACAATATCTCCAAAGAATTAAAAGACATGATAAACATTTATAGAAATGTGTTTGTATATGTATAAAATGCATATTTATGCTGATACATATATCAAGTTCTAATTTTAAGGTGATTTATATTTGTTTTTTTTTTTTTCATTTGGATCATGAGCTTTGATCCAATTTCCTTAACTAGCTAAATTCCTGCATTGTATCTTCTCTTTGTTGGTCATCAAGATGATACTTATAATTCCCTTCAGTTGAATATCATGATTCAAGTTTATCTATTTACGATTTATAGTTATTTCAGGAAGGATTCAGTGAAACTGCCTACTTTTCCAGGTGAAACAATTTCAACCTTTGAATACTTTCTTTTATTTTTTTATGCTACAGAGCATCTCCATCTTCCCTCTAGCTTTGCTTCACTGTTTTGCAGAGCAAACTGCCAAGACCTTCCCATTATCATTCACCTCCCTAAACTCCTCCATATCACTTCTCTTGTGTGCACTTTACTAGAATTACAGAACAAACCAATTTAATCTCTGATGCTTTACAGTATATTTCAGATTGGTCTCTCTTTTATACAATACTTATATATGTGGATAGATCAAATAAAATATTTACAAAAGGCTGGTCTTACAAGAGAAGCTTTGATTATACCAATTTACACCTCAAAGGTCGTGCACACTCTCTCATATCTATCTCTGTATATATCCAGATACATAGATTGATAGAAAGATAATTAGATAGATGCTCTCTTACCTTACTGTATGTAAGTCAAATTGCCTGTACTGCAGCCATGTGTTTACTTGCTTGTCTTTATGGTAATCTAGGTTATTTTGTGTGTGTGTATGTCTTTCTGTTCTTGTAGCTTAATTTCTTTTGGTTTATGGCTCAATAAATAAAACACCCTATCATTTAAACCAACTCTAACAATTTACATATCCAAGATAAGGATGTGGCAAGGATGCTGTTACATAGTAATCATGGTTTCATTGGGAGCTAAATAATAAATACTGTGGCACTCATATACTCTATTTCCTAATATTTTACCCTGCCTTATTGGGCAGTTACTGGCAGATAGGAGATGAATTAGACATATTTGATAAGAAATTGAATACTCTCAATTTTTAAAAATATCACCTTACCTTTTTTTCGTCAGTGTTGAACTAAATCCTCTCATCATTTACTAGTTCACACAGAACTATATTCTTGTTTACAGGTTTTTTTTCTTTTATGATTAGTGTAAGGCTAGTTTCATTTTGTTTTTTTGTATTAACTTCTTTATGGCATTGTTAACCTCATCTAGAGACCAATTAAATAATTTAAATTGTTCTACTGTTCTGAGACTTATTCTACTGTTCTCACTTATTCTGTCATTTTTTTCTAATCAATTAACATGTTTTTCACTGAATATTTAAATTGGAAACCACCATAAATCACTTATTCATTATTATATGCACCATATTTCACAAAATCAGTAACCATCATAACACGTATTTAAAAAAATTAGAACAGAGCAAGGACTTATTCTTCTTCCATTTCTAAGGCACTGTTCTGTATTCCACTTTGCTATTGTACCCACATCTTCCCCCATCTCAGAGAAAGGCAGAGTCTCCCCCGTCTCAGTGTGACTGCTTTCCCTCCAACTCCACTTGGGTACAGTGATTTTCTCCCTTCTAAGTGACTTGGAATTCAGTGCATTTTCTATTTGTTCCTTTTTTAACCTCTCCCCTAGTGGTTCCTTCCCATACCACACTCACTTTTCAGTACTTACATTACTTAAACTTGTTTTAGTTACTCTTAGTAGCATCTGACACTATTAACCAAATCCATGTAATTAAAATTATCTTTCCTCAGTTTTTTCTGACCCTTCACTCTCCTTAACTTTCTTCTACTTTGAGGGGGTACTTATCAGTTTAAACTTTGTTGCGAACAGTTCTTTAAAACTCATCATATCTGTATTATTTTTCTACTGCTCTTGTAACAAATTATCACAATTACGGTAACTTGAACAGTACTAAAGATCAGAAGTCCTAAAATCTACATGTCAGCCACCATTACCTCTTGGCCTTTTAACAGATCTCCCTATACAAGTTGTCTCTCATTATTTGTTGCATGTTCCTAAACATATTCTGATTCTGACAGTACACTGCTTAAAGTCCACCAAAGATTCTTCATTTCCTTCAAAATAAAAGTCAAGCTTACTAACATACATTATAAATTTACATCGTTTCCCTCTTAAACCTTATCCTTTGCTGTCCCATCCCATTTCCCTTTTCCTTACTGAACTCAGTAGTTTCCTGGGCTCTCCCAGCTCCATGTCATTCATGATAAAATTATTCATTCTGTCTGGAACACTTTGTCCTAGCTGAATCCACACTTCACATCGATGGCCCCTATCTATCCTATATGTCCCCATGCTGATGTCATTTACCCCGGGCACCTTTCTTCTACTGTGTTCAGACTGGTTGCCACCTTGCCTTTGTTCCCATTGTACAGTGAACTTTACCAATTCAGCATTATAAGGTATGACAGGTTCCTTTCCTGTATCTCCCTCCACATCATATGCTCTGGGAGGACAAGATCCATGCCTGCCAAGGTTGTCATTCATCTCTGTGGACAGCACAGTGTTGTACAAGGGCTCAATATGTCTTGTTGAAAAAATGAATTTGCAAGAAATGGTACAATTTCTCTGAGATTAACTGTAACTGAAGAGCTTAATACTGATCAATATTCTATAAACCATTTGGTGTGAAGCCATTCCCATGAAACATTGAACATTTAAAATTCTTATACCCAGAGAAGATGCAATTCAATTAATGTCATGAAAATCAGACACATGACACTGTGCCAGCTACCATCAAAAGTACAAAATTCTCTTAAATTCTCTGAAAGTGCTAATAAGAAAGATATGCTAAATGTAAAAAATAACAATACAATATACAATGAGATCCATGTTAAAGAAAAGTTCAAAGGGATGCAGAACTACAGAAAAGGGAAAAGATTATTATAACATGTTAGCGCACTGAGCCACTTAATAGTCCAGACCATAAAGACCATCAGGCTGGAGGCAGAGCCCAATATCGCCATCAACAGGATAAATAGCAAGATCCGGCATAAGGAAATTACCCCCTTACTAGCAGAGGCTCATCTCTCCAGGTAAGCAGCGGGAAGATGGCCTCCCTCTTTCTTACTACAACATCCAGAGTCGACCCTGCACCCGGTCCTACATCTGAAGAGGTGGCTGTTAATTCTTCAACGTTGCAGTATTTTCAAGATGGCATTACTCTGCATCATTGCCATTCATTTAAGTCCAAAGTTTACCAGTTTCAGTAAGGTCTGAACCCTTTCAAAATGTTACACAATGTTTTGTTGTGTGGTAACAAACAACCAAAAAAGCATCTTAAGGAAATAGACAATCTATTATTCATCTTTTTTTTTTAATAAAAATAGACTCTCACCGGCTCTTGACACATATGTGTGGCAGTTTTAAAATATGGCCCCATAAATCATTAATCCTTCATCATCAAGATATGGGGTCATTGTCCCCGCATCTTGGATCTAGACAGACTTGTAGGTCTGCTTAACCAATAGAGCACAGCAGAAGTGACACTATGTGACTTCTGCAGCTAAGTCATAAAAAGCCATGAGCTTCCTCCTAGTTCTCTTGGAATTCTCAGTCTCAACCCTAATTTTTGGGATGTTCTCCCTCAGAACCCAACTCCCATGCCATAAGAAAATTTAAGATAGATGGAGAGTGTCCCAGCTGAGACCAGACATTTGAGTAAGACAATTTCTAGATTGTTCAGACATTTTAACCTTCCCATATGAGGCTCTAATAATTGTGTTAAGAGACAAGTAATACCTTCTGTGCCTTGCCCAAATTCCTGACTCATAAAATTCATGCATATAATAAAACAGCTATTGTTTTTGTAACACTGATGTTGAGGTGACATGTCAGGGAAAGGTATTTCCTAGCTTTGCCTCTGCATTACAGAGGAAGTGATGCAGTGATGTTGTGTTGACAATGGGCAATCATCACACCAGGCAAGTGCTACTAAATAAGTGTCAGTGTGGAGAGGCACAGGACACACTCAAAAAAATAGCAAATCTCTGCCTAAATTGGATTCTTTGGTAGAAGATAAGAATTGAAAAATAAGTTGAAGCCAAGTGTGTACTTTTTTCCTGTAGGAACTAGAAGGAGGGAAACAAAGAGCACAGAAAAAAATATCTGGGAGAGAAACTGTAGAATAATAACTAATAAATAAGATTTGGTGATTGCTCATGTTGCGGCTGGAACTGGGATTCAAAGCTAAAGATGTCACAGCTAACAAAAGCTATACTTTCCCCTCTAAGTCAGTGTTTTCTGAACTGTAAACTTTTCATCTACCATCTTGAAATTTTTTGTTAAATCCATGTACCTACCATAGTATTACCCACTTAATATTTTTCTTTAAATATGTTCATTATGTTAAATTCATAATTTTATGTTACAAAGAAGATTTATATCCTGGTCAAAAATGGGAAGTATGCATCACTCAATAAAATAGAATATACCGATGTCAACCCTGAGTCTAATGGCCTGAAGATTCCTGACATTCCATGCAAACAGAAACTGTTTTCTTTCTTAAGTGAGGGAAAAATGGAATTAACAAACTGTAACTATTAAGCAAGTTACACCAAGATTTATGCCTTCTTTCCCCAAAGACAAATTGTACATATATTGCAGCAAGGAAAGAAAATATATTTGGGGAAAAAATCCTATAAGAAGCTTTCCTGATGGAAATTATATACTTTTTTGTTTTTTAATATCTATATTAGTGAATGGAGAGTAACTTGCTCCCAAAGAAAACACTAGAGGACACCACGACTCTGCTAAAGTGAAACCAGAGTGGTCATGGGCAGTCACCCAGGCATGTGGATTCTGCCTCTGTAGGGTTAATACAGGCTCCTTTGCAAGGATTGTCTGATCATGCCCCTGCATCAGGGCTGGGGACCAAACATCCACCCCTCTCTAGTTCAGAGGTCCTGCTGTTGGTTAAAGTCATCCCACCTTTGACCAGAGCACTAAAGCAGTGTAAGAAGCATAGTCATGTGATTTAGCATTTCTTGGACAAAGGAAAAAAAGGGGTGAGGAGTAAAAACAAACAAAAATCTTCGACTGGTGTATGTCTCTTTTCTATGTCCACCTCATTGAAACTAAAAGAATAAAAGGAGAACTTAGCCCCGAGATGGAAGACAAGTCTGGTTTTGGAGAGTCCTAAAATAATTATAAAAACAAAATAATATTTCTATATTCTGGATACATATTTTTACCTGTGAGGGTGGTTTACCCCTAAGATCTGTTCATCCTTTCTCTTAAAAAAAGGGTGATTATACAGTGTCACAGAAGGATAAATTCATACGACCATCAAATATGCTGGTTTCCTTTGCTGTAATCAGGGTCTGAAAGAACACTGTAAAGGAATACTTGGTGAGACAGTTTTACTTAATGCTCCTGGAGAAACAAGATCAAGTTTGTTGTTGTGTTTGATCTTGGTATTGTTTTGAGGGAGAGATAGGATATCATTCCAGAAACAGTAAGAATAATTTCTGGTGGCAAGGAGTTCATTTTAGAAAGCTATTACAGAAATGCAAGTAAGAATGAGACAAAAGTCTAATTTAAGTTATTAGTAATTGAAAAACTAGGCTGGCTTATCTAGAAAACATGTTAGTGAGTGATGTGGTGGCAGTGAGACAGAGAGGATTTGAGAATGGCACAGATGTTTCTAGATTAGAGGCTGTTTAAATAATGACGTCAATACAATCTAAGCTTACAGGAAGCAAAGCAGATTTTATTTTGGACAGGGAGGTTAAAATAAATTTCTATTAGAATTCAAGTTCATATAGAACACCTTGTTGGTTGTACCCAGGAGGCAGCTTACATGCTGAGCTTGGAAATGCTCAGATCTAGTGATAGAGATTTGTGAATTGACATTCTATGCTCCCTGGAATCATAGAAGTGAAGAGATAACCCACAGAGACAGGGCAGAGAAAAACATGAAAAGACAAAAGACAGATTCCTCAGTTAAATCCTACATGTAGGCGGATGCCAGGGGAAGTGAGGCATAGCCAAAGATCAGAGAGGCAGGAGAATACCAGATGTTGGTGACTCTGTCAAAAACAAAATGGCTAGGAACAAATTGATGCAAAATCAGTAACCCAGAAAAGGAGAAATAAAGCTTGGTGAGATAGTGAGAGAAGAAGGAATAGGGTAAGAGCTTAATACCTGTTGTACATGACTTCTCAACTTGTGGTTCTATGAACTGACATGCTCTCTTTCTCTTTGTATTTCAAACCCACTAAATGCTCTGGCTAACTTCCCTTCCATCTTCATCCTGGCTACCTCCTGCTCATACACACTTTTGCCTCTGTACTACCCCCACCTGAAGTGCAATTTTTGCCGTTTCACCATCTTCTTCTAAAAACATGTACCAACTTTGATCATACACTTAATTTGATACCCTGTATGGCTGATATACTTGTCTATTTTCCCAGTAAAAATAGGAGCTCTTGGAATTAATGATGCTATATCTCTTTCTGAATGGGGCAACCCTTGGCACACTGTAGATGCTTCCAGTTCACACTTCACAGCCTCTGGAACAGAAGCGGGAGAATTTGCCTGGAGGAGGCTCATCTCAAACAGTTCTGTTGGTGTTAATTGGAGGTGAAGACGGACTTAAGCAAACACAGTAAGAAAAATTATAGCTTTTCAGTGAAGTGTGCATAGTGAGAATGGGTTTGTAGGCAGAGAGAAAAAAATGAGTAATTGCTTAATTTTCATTTCTAATGAAATATCCCCTGGTTGTTTGACCACTGGCTTCTGGGAACATCCCATAATCAGTATATTTATTCTCTGCCCTTATCTGTGTCTCCAAGTTTTCCTTGGCTGTCTCAGTCCCGGCTTGTGGCCCTAAAATATCCCACAGCCTGATGGAATACTGCTGAGCACATAAATCAGTGACACTTTTGTCTCCCAGCATGGGGACTGTGAACCATTTGCTCTTTGAAGAACTTCAAAGTGAACTAGAGAAATCAATGAGTCTCACTTCCAAGGAGGTGAATGATTTTTTACATACACTAATTTGTTGCTAGATTTTCTTTTTAAAGATAGCCAGGTAAAGGGCCTCCCAACCATTCTCAGTATAACTTGTATAAACCACATAGGACAAATATATATGGCTTAATTCTGCTTTTCTTGAAGTTCACTTGACAATATCTTTCATGAAAATTTAGGCACCCAAACTTCAAGTCAGTTCCAATCACCTCAAGAAGTATTTGTTATACTTCTGTAAATGTCAGTCACTGTGCTGACTTCTGAGGATGAGACTGAGAATAAGATAGACACAAACCTTCCTTCATGTTTCTTACAGTCTAGTAGGGAAATCAGATGAAGGTTTAATTAAAAATAAACAAGCAAATGTATAAATAAATGAGAGCATAAAGGATAAAATGTTTCTAACATGTTGACTTAAATGATATTGATATTTTGTCTTTTAAAAAAATTATAGTTTTAACTTTTCTTAGAGACAATTAACCCTAAAAACTTCAGTATAGTGTGAAGATTTAAAAACTATTATTCACAGTTTTCCTTTCCATTAATGGGAAAGCAATACACTCATTATATCAAAAGCAAGGTTGAAAGGACTCTCAAACTCACCTGTTCCTTTCATCCACTTACCCTCTGGTTTCTAAAATGCCAATGTGATCACACATTATTCCTCTGCTTATACATTTTCAGCAGGCTCCTGTTACCCACAGACAAAGCTCAGGTTCTTTCACATAGTCTATAGGTTTGTTTGTGTTTTTGTCATCCAACCACAAACTTTGGCCTTTCAGCTCTATTTCTACCAAATATCCCCACAGCCTTGATGCACACACCACACATACACAAACACTTTATATTTCATAATAGAATACCAAGAGTTCTTGAGATATACTACGATGGCTTACAAAGTCTTCCTTGCACAAAATATTCTCATTGCCTGAAAGTCTCTCTCTACCATGTCTGCTCTCTCTCTTCCTTACTACACTCTCCTGACTCCTTCTTTCTCCTTTAAGACACAGCTGCTATGTGCTTACACAGTCACCAGGAAGTGTTGAAAGAGCCCCTTCTCCCTCTTAACACTGTGTGTGCTCCCGTGGCATCCTCGGCATGCTTCTGTCTCAGCATTTGCCACACTGGGTTTATTCATGTATCTCCTCTACTAGACTACAAGAGCCTTAAAGCAGAGACTGTTTATTATAGTATTTTCATCTCCCTAGTGCATAAACCAACATCTTCCATATAGTACATACTCAATACACATTTATTGAATAACGCATTTATTCACAAGAAATTTGTGCCATTAACAGTAATAAATATTTCACACAAAGCCATGATGTTCAAATTAAAAAGCAAGTAATAAAAGACTATTATTTTAAACTAATTTGGCAGGGACTGAAATTCTATTTCTGTAAAAGCTGTCATGTATCAGAAGTTAATCCAGGACCTAGCAGGTACAATTTTAGTTCTTGGGGAGCATTATATAACATCAGTAAGTGGCAAGTACTTTTTTTTTTCTTAATGGCTGTAGAGGTAAATTGGTCTCAAATGTACTGACCTTATGAAGCTGTACCACAGACTAACATTTGGATGGTCCTTTAAGTAATGTCATTTATAAATATAAGCATGCAAAACACTAAGCTGAGAATTGCTAGA
Source organism: Pseudorca crassidens (assembly GCF_039906515.1). Classification (NCBI taxonomy): domain Eukaryota; kingdom Metazoa; phylum Chordata; class Mammalia; order Artiodactyla; family Delphinidae; genus Pseudorca; species Pseudorca crassidens. The sequence continues at coordinate 93,427,576 of NC_090297.1, forward strand.
TCAAGGCACATTTACAGCAAATTTTAAACCTCATAGAATTTTCCTGTTTTGATTTAAAAATATATATTTCACAATAATCTTACTATGGCTTGCATTCAGACTGCAACCTATAATAGTTTCTGATTTTTATGGCTGGTTTTCTGTGGCATATCTGATGTACGATGAAGTTTTAAATGCTTGCTTAATAAGGAATTTTAAATACAGATTATGTGATTCCTCCTTGCAACACTTTCTGCCGAATGCCCTTGTTCTGCAGGGAGTTTCATTAGCATGTGCCCTGCTCTCATCCCCCAGCCCTCATTGCTTCAGACAAGGATAGGCTTAATTGAGAGAAAACCAAGCTGTGACTGTGACTCAGGTGTGAAGGCTGTTTCTCTCAGCAAATGAAAACCAGTGGAATGACTGACTGTTCTTCTCCATACCCTTCTGATAGATTTAATACTACATATTAATTGATGTTCTCATAGCCTCTACTCTGTGATTGTTTTCCCCAGGATCCTATTGAGGATGATTGATGTTCAGATAAATTTGACGGTTTCAAATAGAGAAAGAAAGATTAACATGTGCCAGTAAGAACATTAGGTCACAAGAGCTTAGATTGGTCTACATAGGAAATACAATATTAACACATGCTTTTTCAGATTTGAAAAGAAACAGTCTAGTAAATAAAGTTCAAAGCTGATAATTAGAAAGGAAAAAAAAAAAAACTTGGCTTCTTAGGTCTAGTTTCTAACACCTTTTCTTTGTGACATCCAAACAGATGTCTTTGGGTTTACCAGTTAACCCAATTGGAAAGATAATTTATTGATCATATTCATAGCTATGCTAAAACAATTGAGGAGAAAATAAGGATTTTTAAAGTGTCTATTTCACTATAACCTCACTCCCATGCTGAACTATAAGGTTCTGCAAGACAGGATTGGAGCTATACATTGCATTGTTTAGAGGCTCCATATGTGTTTCTTGGACTTGAACTTCACTGTAATATATTTAAGTTTACCTAGTACAAGTGTAAAGGTATCATTTTTTAAACTAACCCTCATTCCTCCCTGATTTCTTTATATTTTTTTCTTTTTATTGAGCACTTATTTTTATAAATAGCCTCAAATCTTTTCTGAAATCAGGCAGAATATAAAAACAGAATGAAACAAAGAAAGTTAATTCAACATTTTCAAAGAGGAAGAAAAAGGAATTGGTAAATTCACATTGTAATTATAGTCTTAGTTTACTTTATATTATCAGAATATCATTTAGCCAAAAGCTTCTGCTTTTGGCTGCTAATAGTTTATGTAAAATGTCTTTGCTAAACTGGACTCCTTAGGGTGAAGCAAGTTCACTTATGAAATCCAACCACATCTTTATTAACTAAAGGCCATAATGAAGGTTGAATTTCTTGTTGAAAAAAAAAATTATCTTGGGTATAGATGCTAACCTAAAACCTACTTCATGAATTTGCTTATTTTTTCTGCTCCCTTCAGACATTAGCCAGCTAAAGCCATTACACATACATTAATTACACCAATTAGTCCCAACCGCACACACACATACATTCAAGACTTGATTGTCTGAGCTAAAAGAAGTGGTTAGGCCTGGCACAAATAATACAAGTGAGCAAAAAATTCAAATTCCAGGTACATTGAGCTAATGAATGCATTATATATTTTTGGCATAGCTCAGATACATTATTATGCTTTTCTTAATTTAATAATGCAATTACCTTACATTTCCATATTCTATCCAGGTAATGATAGGAAGAGCAGGCCCTGATTTATAACTGGCATTGGGAAAAGCCAGCCTACACTTTAAAAATTTGATCATGTCTTCTATTCCTTCTTTATTTTCAAATATGTCTTTTTTACCTAGCTGGACATCCTCTATACTGTCGCTTTAATGCCCACAATGTCCAACACACCCAAGAACAATTATCCTCACAGGTGTAAGCATTCATTCATTCATTCATCTCCTATGAGTAAAGGAAGCTGGAAGGCAGCCAGTCAGTCTCTACCTAAAAGTAATCCCAACTTTCATTTCTTTGGAGTTTGGGGAGTTAATTAGTTTTTTGAATTAACTTCCATAACGTTTTGCTAGTTTAAATCACCCTTTGTAAGACAGCATAGTGTAATGCATTGATTCTCAAATTTTACTGTACAAAACAAAACAACTTGGAGAGCCTTGTTAAAACACAGATTGCTAGGCTCCCACTCCCAGAGTTTTTGAATCAGTTGGTCTGGGATGAGATCCAATAATTTGCGCCACTAACAAGTTCTCACGTGATGTGGATGCTGCTAGTCTGGGGACCTCACTTTGGGAATCACTAGTGTAATGGTAAGGAATGTAGCTTAAACCCAGCTCCAGCACAACTAGCTGTTTAACCTTGAGCCTCAGTTTTCTTATCTGTAACCTGAGGGTAATTATGGCAACCAATTTCATAGAGTTATTTAGGTTATTAAATGAGTTATGTATTTTAAATGCATACAATGATATCTGGAACCTAGTAAGTGGTGTTGATTATTATTATTGTTGCTGTTTCTATTTACAAACACAGGTCATCCAGAATAATCATAAATGAATTAACACTAAAAAAAGAACAAAATGCCTTTCTCTGAAACAGTTGGTTGAGCACTAGACACTGGGAGAAAAAGAATGTTGATAGACCAACCTCTTAGAGTAACTTAGAGAAGAAGAGTGGGGGAAAGCATGTAGGCCTTTATTATATTATGAGGCCTCATCACAAGGCAGGGAGAGAATGTATGACAAAAGTGAGGGAAAGGGTACTAAGGAGAAAGTCCTTGATTTTTCTCTGATGTACTGATTCTGGGCTCACATTAGGGATTCAGTAAATGTGTGTTACATGTCTATTTTGTTATTTAAGCCCTGAGTGAGGACTGAATACGCAAAAGTGAGCAAAACGGAAATGTTCTCTGCTCTCCTCCAGCTTAAAATTTAGTTTAAAAAATCATATAAGTCCACATGGAAAAGCAAATGTCACAAATACCAAACAGGGTCTTATTGTTTTAGAGATATCCAGTGAGACTTCTTAGAAAAAAATGATTGAATAGTTACAGTCCATAAACAAGGCCAGTTAAGTCAATAGAAATTTCTCAGTTTCTGAAATAGTTAGATGATAGATGGATGAGTGTCCAGAAGGACAGATAGATAATTAGGTGTTGAATCAAAGCCTACTGAGGGCATAAATTTTACTAGTTAACAATTACTTGTGATACATAAATTAAATGGTTCAATACCAAACTGTTTAACTATAGCTAATAGAATTGATTTCAAAGACAGTTACAGAAAGCTCAACTTTTCAGAGGCCTAAATGAATAGGAAATAATTTTTCTTGGATAAAAGAAATCTGGAGGCAAGTGATGTTGGTTTGGTGGCTCAAAACTTCAAGACCCATGGCTCTGAAATACTCTCAAGTCTTTCCATCCTGATTGTCACCTCATGGTCACAAGACAGCTGCAGTATTCAAGGCATAAAGGTGGTGCATTTTCACCTACTTTCCTGATAGTCCTTCACTCCCCACCCCCAAAAAACAGATTTCTCTTTAAGTATCATAGGTTGGAATTGATTCACCAGATAACTCCCGGGGCAAAGCAGGCTGGAAAGTGGGAAAAGGAACTGTCATAATTTCCTTTGGTTAAGCATGACCCGCTTCCCTAGGAGGAGTCTGGGTACAAAGGTGAGATCTTGCTATCTAGGAAGAAGGAGGAACTGAGAGTTTCTGCTAAAAAAAAAAAATGCAATTTTGGTTTATAGGTGCATTTATAGTTATTGGGTTGTAAATATTGAAGCTTGGTGGAGATAATAATAAAATATCAATAAAAATTGATATATATGGGCTTCCCTGGTGGCACAGTGGTTGAGAGTCCGCCTGCTGATGCAGGGGACACGGGTTCGCGCCCCGGTCCAGGAAGATCCCACATGCCGCAGAGCGGCTAGGCCCATGAGCCATGGCTGCTGAGCCTGCGTGTCCGGAGCCTGTGCTCTGCAACGGGAGAGGCCACAACAGTGAGAGGCCCGCGTACCGAAAAAAAAAAAAAAAAAAATTGGTGTCTGAGTCTTACACCCAAGATTCTTATTTTAAAATAATAAAAATTAAATTAAAAAAAGAATGTCAGTTTCAATTTCCTCTTCAATAGAAAGTGATATTTCCAAGGTATACTTTCAGCCTAAGGTCCTTTGCCTCATAGACCCAGAGGCAATGTGTAATTAAATAGTGCTGACTTCCAGCTTCCCTTTCTACAACTCTTTTGTCATAGAGACTCTCACACTGTGTTGTAATCACCAGCTTACTTCTTTTGCTCACTTTCAAAGTTCTTCTGTCAGACTTGTGTGGAGTCAAGCCCTGTTTGCCGTCTTTCCTCCCAAGTTAACTCCTTTGAGGGCAAGGATCGTCTCTCATTTATCCCCTTTAACCTATTCCCAGTACACAAGGGAGGGAGAAGTGACCAAGAAAGAACTGTAGGAGGAAAGTTGCAGAGGTCAGAAGCAGAGGGACCCTTAACGTGAAGGGTCAGCTGGAAGCATGATAGATGAAGAATTAGATTATTTGATGGTTAAAAATAAACTGTTAGAAGATGTCCACTTGTGCTCTCGTTATGACCTATGTATTCGAGCCCAGAATAAAAGAACGTAGTGAGTTCACCAGGCAATAGTTAAATGTATGGATGACAACACCCAAAGCCTCTAGACAATGGATCTTTCAAAAGAACACATATGTGGAGGACCTTCAAGATGGCGGAAGAGTAAGACGTGGAGATCACCTTCCTCCCCAAAAATACATCAAAAATACACCTACATGTGGAACAACTCCTACAGAAAACATACTGAACGCTGGCAGAAGACCTCAGACCTCCCAAAAGGCAAGAAAGTCCCCACGTACCTGGGTAGGGCAAAAAAAAAAAAGAAAAAACAGAGACAAAAGAATAGGGATGGGACCTTCACCTCTAGGAGGAAGCTGTGAAGGAGGAAAAGTTTCCACACAGTAGGGGGCACCTTCACTGGTGAGGATGGGGTGATGGGTGGCAGGGAAGTTTTGGAGCCACAAAGGAGAGTGCAGAAACAGGGGTGCAGAGGGCAAAGCAGAGAGATTCCCACAGAGAAGATCGGTGCTGACCAGCACTCACCAACCTGAGACGCTTGCCTGCTCACCCGCTGGGGTGGGTGGGAGCTGGGAGCTGAGGCTCTGGCTTCAGAGTTCAGATCCCAGGGACAGGACTCAGGTTGGCTGTGTGAACATAGCCTGAAGGGGGCTAGTGTGCCACAGCTAGCTGAGAGGGAGTCCGGGAAAAACTCTGGACCTGCCTAAGCGGCAAGACACCATTGTTTTGGGGTGCACAAAGAGAGGAGAATCCTTCCCTGTCTGCCCACAGAAGGCAGAGCACCTCCTAAAGGAGCTCCAGAGACAGGTGTGAGCTGTGACTATCAGCTCAGAAACCAGAGACGGGCATGAAACACTAACACTGCCGCTGCAGCCACCAAGAATCCTGCATGCAAGCACAGGTCACTATCCACACACTGCCTGCCCCCCTCTGGGAACCTGTGCAGCCTGCCACTGCCAGGGTGCTGTGATCCAGGGACAACTTCCCCAGGAGAAAACAAGGCACACCTCAGACTGCTGCAACATCACACTGGCCTCTGCCACCACAGGCTCACCCTGCATTCTGTACCCCTCCCTCGCTCCAGCCTGAGTGAGCCAGAGCCCCCTAATCAGCCGCTCCTTTAACCCCATCCTATCTGGGTGAAGAACAGATGCTGGAGGGTGACCGACATGCAGAGGTGGGGCCAAATCCAAAGCTGGATCCCAGGAGCTATGCGAACACAGAAGAGAAAGGGAAATTTCTCTGTGCAGTCTCAGGAGCAGCGGATTAAATCTCCACAATCAACTTGATGCACCCTGCATCTGTGGAGTACCTGAATAGACAACGAATCAACCCAAAACTGAGGCGGTGGACTTTGGGAGCAACTGTAGACTTGGGGTTTGCTGTATGTGACTGACTAGTTTCTGATTTATATGTTTATCTTAGTTTAGTTTTTAGTGCTTGTTGTCATTGGTGGATTTGTTTACTGGTTTGGTTGCTCTCTTCTTTTTTTTCTCAATTTTTAATTTTTTTAATTTTAATAATAATTAATTTTTTTATTTTAATAACTTTATTTTCTTTCTTTCTTTTTTTTCTCCCTTTTCTTCTGAGCTGTGTGGCTGACATGGTCTTGGTGCTCGGGCCAGGTGTCAGGCCTGAGCCTCTGAGGTGGGAGAGCCAAGTTCAGGACACTGTACCACCAGAGATCTCCAGGCCCTATGTAATATCAACTGGCGAGAGCTCTCCCAGAGATCTCCATCTCAAAGCTAAGAGCCAGCTCCACTCAATGACCAGCAAGCTCCAGTGCTGGATGCCCTATGCCAAACAACTAGCAAGACAGGAACACAAACAAACCCATTAGCAGAGAGGCTGCCTAATAATAATAATAAGTTCACCAACAACCCAAAACACACCACCAGATGCAGCCCTGCCCACCAGAAAGACAAGATCCAGCCCCACCCACCAGAGCACAAGCACCAGTCCTCTCCACCAGGAAATCGACACAACCCACTGAACCAACCTTACCCACTGGGGGCAGACACCAAAAACAACAGGAACTATGAACTTGCAGCCTGCGAAAAGGAGACCACAAACACAGTTAGTTAAGCAAAAGGAGAAGACAGAGAGAAATATGCAGCAGATGAAGGAGCAAGGTAAAAACCCAACAGAACAAACGAATGAAAAGGAAATAGGCACTCTAACTGAAAAAGAATTCTGAGTAATGATAGTAAACATGATCCAAAATCTTGGAAATAGAATGGAGAAAATACAAGAAACGTTTAATAAGGACCTAGAAGTACTAAAGAGCAAACAAACAATGATGAACAACACAATAAATGAAATGAAAAACTCTCTAGAAGGAATCAGTAGCAGAGTGACTGAGGCAGAAGAATGGATAAATGACCTGAAAGATACAATACTGGAAATAACTACCAGAGCAAAATAAAGAACAAAGAATGAAAAGAATTGAAGACAGCCTCAGAGACCTCTGGGACAAAATTAAGCATGCCTACATTTGAATTACAGGGGTCCCAGGGAAGAAGAGTAAAAGAAAAGGACTGACAAAATATTTGAAGAGATTATAGTTGAAACCTTCCTTAATATGGGAAAGGAAATAGTCAATCAAGTCCAGGAAGCACAGAGAGTCCCATACAGGATAAATCCAAGGAGAAACATACCAAAACACATATTAATCAAACTATCAAAAATTAAATTCAAAGAAAAAATATTAAAAGCAGCAAGTGAAAAGCAACAAATAAGTACAAGGGAATCCCCATAAGGTTAACAGCTGATCTTTCAGCAGAAACTCTGCAAGCCAGAAGGGAGTAGCAGGACATATTTAAAGTGATGAAAGGGAAAAACCTACAACCAAGATTACTCTACCCAGCAAAGATCTCATTCAGATTCGACAGAGAAATTAAAACCTTTACAGACAAGCAAAAGCTGAGAGAGTTCAGCACCACCAAACCAGCTTTACAACAAATGCTAAAGGAACTTCTCTAGGCAGGAAACACAAGAAAAGGAAAAGACCTACAGTAAAAACCAAAAAAAGTTAAGAAAATGGCAATAGGAACATAAATATCAGTAATTACCTTAAATATAAATGGATTAAATGCTCCAACCAAAAGACATAGACTGACTGAATGAACACAAAAACAAGACTCATATATATGCTGTCTACAAGAGACCCACCTCAGACCTACGACACATACAGACTGAAAGTGAGGGGATGGAAAAGATATTTCATGCAAATAGAAATCAAAAGAAAGCTGGAGTAGCAATTCTCATGTCAGAAAAAATAGACTTTAAAATAAAGACTATTACAAGAGACAAAGAAGGACACTATGTAATGATCAAGGGATCAATCCAAGAAGAAGATATAGCAAGTGTAAATATTTCTGCACCCAACATAGGAGCACCTTAATACATAAGGCAAATGTTAACAGCCATAAAAGGTGAAATTGACAGTAACACAATCATAGTAGGGGAATTTAACACCCAAGTTTCACCAATGGACAGATCACCCAAAATGAATATAAATAAGGAAACACAAGCTTTAAATGATATATTAAACAAGGTGGACTTAACTGATATTTATAGGACATTCCAACCAAAACAACAGAATACATTTTCTTCTCAAGTGCCCATTGAACATTTTCCAGAATATATCATATATTGGGTCACAAATCAAGCCTTGGTAAATTTAAGAGAATTGAAATCATATCAAGTCTCTTTTCTGACCCCAATGCTATGAGACTAGCTATCAATTACAGGAAAAAATCTGTAAAAAATAAAACACATGGCAGCTATACAATACGCTACTAAATAACCAAGAGATCACTGAAGAAATCAAAGATGAAATCATACCTAGAAATACCTAGAAACAAATGAAAAATGACAATGAAAACAAACGACATGAAAACACGATGACCCAAAACCTATGGGTTGCAGCAAAAGAAGTTCTAAGAGGGAAGTTTATAGCAATACAATCCTACCTCAAGAAACAAAAAAATGTCTCAAATAAAGAACCTAACTTTATACCTAAAACAATTAGAGAAAGAACAAAAAACCACAAAGTTAGTAGAAGGATCAATAGCAAAGATCAATAAATGGCAAAGATCAATAAAACTAAACGCTGGTTCTTTGAGAAGATAAAAAAAATTGATAAATCATTAGCCAGACTCATCTAGAAAAAAAGGGAGAAGACTCAAATCAACAGAATTAGAAATAAAAAAGAAGTAACAGCTGACACTGCAGAAATACAAAGGATAATGAGAGATTACTACAAGCAATTATATGCCAATAAAATGGACAACCTGGAAGAAATGGACAAATTCCTTGAAAAGCAAAACCTTCTGAGATTGAACCAGGAAGAAATAGAAAATATAAACAGATCAATCACAAGCACTGAAATTGACATTGTGATTAAAAATTTTCCACAGACAAAAGCCCAGGACTTCACAGGCGAATTCTATCAAACATTTAGAGAAGAGCTAACACCTATCCTTCTCAAACTCTCCAAAATATAGTAGAGGGAGGAACACTCCCAAACTCATTCTACAAGGCCACCATCACCCTGATACCAAAACCAGACAAAGATGTCACACAAAAAAACTACAGGCCAATATCACTGATGAGCATAGACATGAAAATCTGCAAAAAAAAAAAAAAAAAATACTAGCAAACAGAATCCAACAGCACATTAAAAGGATCATACACCATGATCAAGTGGGGTTTAACCCAGGAATGCAAGGATTCTTTGATATATGCAAATCAATCAATGTGATAAACCATATTAACAAATTGAAGGAGAAAAACCTTGATCATCATTGAGATGATCATCTCAATACATATAGAAGAAGCTTCTGACAAAATTCAACACCTATTTATGATAAAAGCTCTCCAGAAAGTAGGCATAGAGGGATATTACGTCAACATAATAAAGACCATATATGAGAAACCCACAGCCAACATCGTTCTCAATGGTGAAAAACTGAAACCATTTCCACTAAGATCAGGAACAAGATAAGGTTGCCCACTCTCACCACTATTATTCAACGTAGTTTTCGAAGTTTTAGCCACAGCAATCAGAGAAGAAAAAGAAATAAAAGGAATCCAAATCAGAAAAGAAGAAGTAAAACTGTCATTGTGTGCAGATGACATGATATTATACATAGAGAATCCTAAAGATGCTACCAGAAAATTACTAGAGCTAATCAATGAACTTGGTAAAATAGCAGGATACAAAATTAATGCACAGAAATCTCTTGCATTCCTATACACTAATGATGAAAAATCTGAAAGAGAAATTAAGGAAACCCTCCCATTTACCATTGCAACAAAAAGAATAAAATACCTAAGAATAAACCTACCTAAGGAGAAACAAGACCTGTATGCAGAAAACTATAAGACACTGATGAAAGAAATTAAAAATGATACAAACAGATGGAGACGTATACCATGTTCTTGGATTGGAAGAATCAACATTGTGAAAATGACTCTACTACCTAAAGCCATCTACAGATTCAGTGCAATACCTCTCAAACTACCAATGGTATTTTTCACAGAACTAGAACAAAAAACTGCACAATTTGTATGGAAACACAAAAGACCCACATAGCCAAAGCAATCTTGAGAATGAAAAATGGAGCTGGAGGAATCAGGCTCCCTGACTTCAGACTATACTACAAAGCTACAGTAATCAAGACAATATGGTACTGGCACAAAAACAGAAATATTGATCCATGGAACAGGATAGAAATCCCAGAGATAAACCCATGCACATATGGTCACCTAATCTTTGATAAAGGAGGCAAGAATATACAATGGAGAAAAGACAGCCTCTTCAACAATTGGTTTTGGGAAAACTGGACAGTTACTTGTAAAAGAATTAAACTAGAATGCTCCCTAACACCATAAACAAAAATAAACTCAAAATGGATTCAAGACCTAAGTGTAAGTCTGGACACTATCAAACTCTTAGAGGAAAACGTAGGCAGCACACTCTATGACATAAATCACAACAAGATCTTTTTTGACCCACCTCCTAGAGAAATGGAAATAAAAACAAAAATAAACAAATAGGACCTAATGAAACTTAAAAGTTTTCCACAACAAAGGAAACCATAAACGAGATAAAAAGACAACCCTCAGAATGGGAGAAAATATTTGCAAACAAAGCAACTGACAAAGGATTAATCTCCAAAATATATAAGCAGCTCATGCAGCTCAATATGAAGAAAACAAACAACCCAGTCAAAAATGGACAGAAGACCTAAATAGACATTTCTCCAAAGAAGATATACAGATTGCCAACAAACACATGAAAGGATGCTCAACATCACTAATCATTAGAGAAATGCAAATCAAAACTACAATGAGGTATCACCTCACACCAGTTAGAATGGCCATCATCAAAAAATCTACAAACAATAAATGCTGGAGAGGGTTTGGAGAAAAGGGAACCCTACTGCACTTTTGGTGGGAATGTAAATTGCTAGAGCCACTATAGAGAACAGTATGGAGGTTCCTTAAAAAACTAAAAATAGAACTACCATATGACCCAGCAATCCCACTACTGGGCATATACCCTGAGAAAACCATAATTCAAAAAGAGTCATGTACCACAGTGTTCATTGTAGCACTATTTACAATAGCCAGGACATGGAAACCACCTAAGTGTCCATCAACAGATGAATGGGTAAACAAGATGTGGCACATATATACAATGGAATATTATTCAGCCATATAAAGAAATGAAATTGAGTTATTTGTAGTGAGGTGGATGGACCTAGAGTCTCATACAGAGTGAAGTAAGTCAGAAAGAGAAAAACAAATACTGTATGCTAACACATATATATGGAATCTAAAAAAAAAAAAAAAAAAGGTTCTGAAGAACCTAGGGTTAGGATAGGAATAAAGTCGCAGACGTAGAGAATGAACTTTAGGACATGGGGAGGCGGAAGGGTAAGCTGGGACGAAGTGAGAGAGTGGCATTGACATATATACACTACAAAATGTAAAACTGATAGCTAGTGGGAAGACCCCGCATAGCAGGGGGAGATCAGCTCGGTGCTTTGTGACCACCTAGAGGGGTGGGATAGGGAGGGAGGGAGCTAGGTGCAAGAGGGAGGGGATATAGGGATATATGTATGCATATAGCTGATTCACTTTGTTATACAGCAGAAATTAACACAACATTGTAAAGCAATTATACTCCAATAAAGATGTTAAAAAAAAAAAAGAACACATATGTGAACTGAGTTCTGTCTCTATAGTCAGGTAGAAAATCACTCCCTATTTTAATTAGAGATAGAAAGTGTGATGGGGAGGGGGAAATGAAAAGGGAAGGAATAGGGCTTCCCTGGTGGCGCAGTGGTTGAGAGTCCGCCTGCCGATGCAGGGGACATGGGTTCGTGCCCCGGTCTGGGAAGATTCCACATGACGCAGAGCGGCTGGGCCCGTGAACCATGGCCGCTGAGCCTGCGTGTCCGAAGCCTGTACTCTGCAACGGGAGAAGCCACACAGTGAGAGGCCTGCGTACCACAAAAAAAAAAAAAAAAAAAAAAAAAAGGGAACGAATATATTTGAATATTTATAGGGGAAGATAATGAGAAAATGTGAAGAAGGATCTTAACAGTTAGTGCACATAGGATATTATCTATAAAGAAAAATTATTAAGAAATAACTCAAATGACCAAAAGCTGCAGAATGATTGACTGCATTAGGGTATATGCATAAAATAAAAAATTACTCAGAGACTAGAATAAACAGTAGATGTATACATACATCACGTGTCAGACCTTACACCGTCTAATTCTCTTAGCCACTTTATAAATGATGTACTATCATTATTCTTATTTTCTAGGTGAGGAAACCAAGGCGCAGCTGTGTAAAGTTACTTGTTCAAAGTCACACAGATGGTTAGTGAAAGAATTGGGATTCAAACCTGGGGAGTTTCTGCTTAAGCCCTGAGCTCTACATGGAGTGAAATGGCCAAAACTCACTATTACCATTATATGAAATGAACAGGTCACTGAACAGTATGTATGCTAATGGTCCCATTTTTGTTAATGTAATATAGAGCTACAAAGAAACAGTGAGTAGAACAAAATCAACAGTTAAAGAAGAAAATGAGGCAATCTAGAACTTTCTAGCATATCCCCAACCAATTACAAAAAGCATTAAATTGTGTTTGGGAGATGCAACATTGTGAAATTCCTCTAAAGCATTTGGCTCTCTTTGAAATGTCCCTTCGGCTGTAAGAGAAGATCATTTTTATATCCCCTCTACAGATCCGCTTGACTGCGTGTCATCTCTATTAGAAAGTTGCTTCTCGCTAATTCAAGTTGACTTTTTAATAGCCACTTATACTTCAATCACCAGACACATGACAATTTTAGGGTTTAAAAACTGCCATCACTTAGATCCAGGCAGACTTAGTTCTTGGCTGTGACAAAAACACAGTGTTAAAATTTGAAATTTAACTGAGTGCACTAATTTTTAGGTCCTTTACTTTTTACTACCTGCTTTTAATTCTTATGTGAGGAGAATACTATGGAGAATGAAACAAATCAAGTGGCCCCAAGCAAGCGTGCGGGAAGAAGAGAATAGTTCTTTGTAATACAGTATTTCTCTCCAGCAGTATGTTGACATGAGCTAAAACATAAAAGTGCCAAGGTCAGCCAGCAGCTCCAGGGGGTCCTTTCCCAAGACGACCAGCCTGGGATAATTACCCTCTCACAGGAACATTACCTGTGTTGTCCCTCAGGCAGAGACAAAATAAATCAAAGCCGTTGCAAGGCTTGGGTTTGTCAGACTGCCACTTTTCTGTTTTCAGTGTTTCTTGATTCTCTGAGTGATTTATTTATTTGTATAAATTTTGAAAGTAATTCATTAATATTAGAGAAAGGCTGGGACTTGATCTTTAACGGGCTTTGGAGTAAAGAGGACTATTCATTAATATATTCAGTCTTTCCTCTCCACCCTCTTGAGAGCATCACATCTACTTTCATTATACTCTGACCCAAATTTCTTAGATCTGAGGGTCACTGAGATGTTATGAAATGTTAGTCTACAATTCTCAGTGAAATTTGAGACCCATGTACAAGAGAGATGCTGGCATGGGGCATCAGGCTTAAATTTTTATAAGTTATTTTGTATCTTGAAAAACTTCAAAAAACATAAAAATGAAGGCAGAGAACTCTCAAAAGGGGCTAGTGGGCTAAGACATTGATTGGAAGTATAATCTCCAGGATCCCATCTTTGCTCCTGACATATCATTTACTCCAAGTCAAACTGCTTAATCCTTGACACTCCAGAATTGTATATATACTGGAAACAAAATAAAACTTACAATACTGATATATGAAATGTGGAACTAAATCCAACAAAACCATTAATCATACAATACCTTCATTATAGCGAAGAAAAACTCACCACCTCGGGCTTTCGTGAAGTCACATGACTAATTAGTGGGTCGTGGGGTATGAGGATTCAGATGACTGGACTCCCTACCTGAGGAGTTTCCTGCTGCCCTATACTGGCCATGGGCCAGTAGCCTATGAAGAAACTTATGATGACAAATAATAAATCTAGATTTTTTTCAGTGGGGCTATTGACTTCATATTTCTGTGCTTCCATTTCCTTAAGTAGAAAATGAGAGGTCTAGAATTCCTTATGCAAATATTTTTCAGACCCAATGACCATTTGGAAAAACAAATGGGCAAAGTAACAACAACCAAAGACATATGGCAGCTGAGTGGAAAGGCCAGTGACATCACTAGAGGATGGCCAGTGAATTATTAAAGAAACTGCCATCTTCTCTAAAGGCAGCCACGAGTGGAGCTCAGGGCCTAAAGTGGGGCTTCCTGAGATGAGTGCCTACCTTGAAAGATGCTCCATAAAAAGAGTGCTCCAAGATGGGATAGCTAAGTCTGGGTACCTAGCACATTGCATAGAGCTCTGTGCAGAAATTATGCGGTAGTTGAGCACCTTTAAGGTGCTCCTTAAATCCTGAGTAAAGAAACCTGTGTATCCTTGCTTAATACAGCATTTACCAAGCATAAATGACCAGGAAACCCTGTTTATTCATGGACTATCTATTTTTTTTTAACATCTTTATTGGGGTATAATTGCTTTACAATGGTGTGTTAGTTTCTGCTTTATAACAAAGTTAATCAGTTATACATATACATATGTTCCCATATGTCTTCCCTCTTGCGTCTCCCTCCCTCCCACCCTCCCTATCCCACCCCTCCAGGCTGTCACAAAGCACTGAGCACGGACTATCTATTAATATGGTATATAAATGTTCTGTACAACACATACTGGGAAACCCTGGGCAAAGCCTAGTCAAAGAAGATTCTACGTTGCCCATCCCCTCAGCCCTTTTCTCAGGACAAGGCCATCTCCCCAACCCCAGACCTAAACTTTCCAACCACTCCTCTTCAGTCCTCTGGCAGTTCTCACCTTGGGGATTCAGGGTAGAGGATCATGCCCTGAACTCCTTCCTTTCTTTGCTGTGGACCAGAGAGCAAGAGACAGGGGAGCATCTTAGTACTAAGAGGCAAGGGAGCTGCAGGTAACCAGGTGTTCACTTTGGACATGAATGGGGGCTGGATGAACAACTACACCAGTACAAAAGGTATAAACCAAAGCCAGCCCCAGGCAAAACGACACATGTGATCACCCTATAGGGAAAGCTTCTTATTGCTCCAGTGGTGACTCTGAGGCTGCCGCTAGCCACTGGCCACTGCAGGGCAGTTGAACATCAGCATATCTCGTCATTTCAATGTCCTTCTCCTTTTTCCCTTCTTTTGAAGTAAAGTTATAGAGTTTCTAGTGAGAATTAATTGCTCCTTTTTCTAGGTTTTCCTTGGCTCTTTGTTTATATCTGTTTATATATATCGCCTAGTTTCATAGCAATAATTTGCATGTCTGCCTTCCCAGCCAAAACAAAAAGTGCTATAAGGTACAGCATCTACATTATTCACTGTTTCATCCTTAGAACTCTGCACATAGTGGAAGCTTAATAAATGTTTAAATGAATGAACAAATGGATGATAAATGCAGGAATGGCAAAAACACAACTTCTAGGTTAAGCAACAATTGTGACTCCCTGAATTTATATTTGTTGCCATTCAGGTGTAAAGGCTATAAACTTGGCAGCAATTACTTAATAGCCCCTTGCAGATCCCATTCCTAACCTTCACTCTGCAAACTTATTGCTCTTTATTCTAATCCACAGCCAAATCTTTTCTTTTAGTACTGTCAAAGGAAACCCGGGTGTCCAAGGAAACCCTGAGATATCACTTTAAAATTTTTAAAAAGTAAAATGTTTGTGTAAAAGGAAGGGAAAATGCCTCAGTTCCAAACACTTCGGTAAAAGTAGTGATGAGAATTCACAGGAAAACTGACCCACAAAATATATACACAGCTGGGTTTTGTTGATCATAAGAAGGGAAGAGACTCATCTCCCTTCCTGAGAATGAATACGCCTTGATCTTTACCATGAAGGACAAGCAAGGTGGGGGACAGAGCAAAAACTGAAGGCCAAGGTGGTTAAAAGACAAGATTAATGACATTAGTAAAGTTGATGGAGGCCTGTGGGCTTGAAGTGATTGTAATAACTCATATGAAGCCCGAGGGCGTAAATATTTAACAAACAATCACTTCATGGTCTCATATCCACCATAGGGAAACAGAGTAAAAGTGGTCTCTTTGAGGACTTGGTTATTTAACAATTAAAGGAAGGAAAAAAGAAAATCTAAAAGGATTTTCCCTTCACATGATTTCTCTCTGAAACCATGCTCAATCCATTCATGGCTTGGAGTAAAGATTCTCATTCTCATTGCTTCTTCTGTGCAATGCAGGCACTGGGATGTTTCTGGCAACTCTTCCTTGCTGTTTAAATTTGAACCTATGCAAGTGGTCTTTGCTCTCTGGAGTGAGTGAGTCTCTTTAGTAAATTGGCTTGCCACCGCAGGCTCACATCTGTCACTGTACTTAATTGCTCTTGGTTCAACCTATTTTGTTTTTTGTTCCTTTTGTGGGGCATGTTTCAATAAGGGGGATACGTCTTCAGTGTCAACAAGGGGGAGCTTCCCAGATCCCATCCATTCAGTGTCTAATACAGGATTCTTGGCCAATTCAGTCAACTTCCCCTTATCCCCACTCCAGTCGCTTCACTTAGGCCCAGGCGACAGTGGCTCTGCGAAAACATATTAGTGAGTTTATTCCTGCCAGCAAGAAGAGAGTGACATTGCTCACTTTGGAGAGGTAAATCAACTTCACAAAGGGCACACCATCAGTTTAATAACAGTCTGTATTTACTGAGCACTAATTATGGGCCAGGCATTGCACTGAGTGATTTACAAACATTATTTCATTAATCTATCACTACAGTTTTATGAAATATGTACTTTTATTATTCCCCAGATTACAAATGATGTAACTAAGATTTAGAGAGGTTATGCTCAAGGTCACAAAGCTAAGAAGTGGATGAGCAAAGATTATAATCCATATCTGTCTGGCTCCCAGAGTTTGCCCTTTAATTAATCTACTATAATACCTCACATATGAGTGCATGAGAAAAGACAAAGCACTAAATAAATGATAGTCAATTTTAAAAATATGAGAAAGGTACTTGCTAAAATTATATGATGGTTGAAAATTTAAAAGAATTCTGAAAATTTCCAGAGCAGAAACATATTAGCATTATAGTATGAGCAATTTTGCGAGTTTTTCTTAAGAACCCTCCTGTGAGGACATCTTCATGGGAAGATGATAGTCAAGGCCATGACAACTGAGTGGAAGTAACTCACACTCAAGTTAGTGATGAAGCAAGAGCTTTTCTTCAGGGTAACTAATGCACTCAGTATTCTTCCTTGTCTCTTCTCCTTCAGTGTCCCAGACCCCATCCACCCAGTGTTTAATGCGGGAATCCTCTCCCTCCAGTTTTGTTAACACTGCAGGTCATCCATTCCTTCTGCTGACTCTTGGAGCATCTGTAGTCTCTCAGCAACTCTCCATTCCAGGTCTCTTTTCCTTTATATCTCTTACCTCTATATCTCTTTACCTCTGAATATAGGCCTCTCCCCGCTTGTATTCCTCTCCTACTCCCCATTTAAATATCCTTCCTTCTGCTAGGACTTGCTGTGAGAGGTGAGTCTCCAAAATTCATTGAGAAAGGGACTGGTTTTATAAAATATGTATAAAAATATGGTCAAACTACAATGTTCTAGATCAAAAGTCAATTTCCAATACTTTAAGAAGTCCACCCTAGACACTCGATTATGGTATTAAGTTGTAAATTCCATTTTATTTATTCAGTAGTAAAAAATTATTATCACTTAGGTATATATTGACACATGGTGTGAGACTTGGTGTCATGATGTTTAGAAGTATAGGCTCCAGAGGCAGACTCAGTTGGAATTCTGGCTCTGCCACTTATAGCCATGTGACCTTGAAAAAGTTACTTCATTGCACAGTGCCTCAGTTCTCTCATAGGTAAAATAAAGATAATTATGTTAACTAGTTTATAGGGTTGTTGTGAATATAAAATGAATGAATGTATGAAAAACATTGATAAGAGTAGCTGGTATAAAGTAAACACTCAAAGATGTTATAATTATTATAATGTCTTCACAATATCAGCAGACTTTCTCTAATAAACCAGAGAAGTGAGTGATAGATTTTCTTAGGCTGACCAAGCAAATACATAAATAAATATGTGCTTAAGATTTATACTCAGTCTATGCAGCATCCTTGGGCTTATACAAGCAATATAGAAGTAGTTTCTGCAAATGCTTGCCCAAGAATAGAAGAGAAAAAAGAGAACTTATCTATTTTAAGATTCTGTTGTGGTAGGAGAATCATGGGATTTGATGTCAGAAGAATTAGCTTCCACCTCTGATATTCTTATTTATGAGTTTCAAAAACTTCTGAGCCTCTTTGTTTTTAATTGCAAAAATAATACCGCTAATCAGAGTGACATCCCAAAGTTGTCATATCAACAGAATGAGATAAAATAATAAGTTGTAAAGCACTATATACTTTTAGTGCTTACTGTTTTGTTTTTCAAAAAGCATTTTAGAGCATCAATGTATAAAGCCTTATACATGTAGAGCACAACTTTCTAAAAAGCAACCGTATACATGCTAGATGTTTCTAGTCGATATGCTATAATTCTCATAAAACCCTCCACACAAATATCATTGTCTCTGTTTCATCAAGACCAAGGCTCAAAAAAGATTATGGAATGCTCAAAGTTATACAACTGGTAAATGACACCTAAATTTTAACACAATTTTTCAGCTTCCAAAGTCCAGATCATTCTTTGAATTATAAAACCAGCCCCATTCATTGTAATTCTTTACTGGTACAATTGACTAGATATAGGCATAAAAATATAGTAACTTCCTTCAGAGAATGTGTAATCTACTCGGAGATAGTAATTACATATCTATGCTGCTATAACAAACTCTAAAAATTCAGGATTTTATACCAAATAAATTTATTTCTTACCCATTTAACAACACAATGTGGATGTTTCTGACCAGTGAGCAGCTTTCTCCCTGTAGTGATTCACGGACCCAGGTACCTCGCACCTTGTGGTTCTGCCTTTTCCTTGGGCCTTGGAGTCCTCTGTTTTCCATCAGAAGAAGAGGTAAGAAGCAAAAGCTCCACCTGCTTTTTAAGAAATTCTTGGCCCAGAAGTGACTCTTCTCACTTATGCTCCTATTCTACTGGGGATAGATAGTCATGTGATCACATCTGGTACAAGAAGGGCTGGAAAATGTAATGCCTGGTTGGGCAACCGTCCCAGCCACAATCCACACTATAGAAGAGAGTGGCACAAACTTTAGCCAGAGCTGCCTGGGTATGTGAAAGATAATACGTGATGGAAGTTTGTTAATTCCCTAAAAGAAAACTCTATAGATGAGTTGGGTTTTAGAAGTCAGAAATTTTCAGGTTTTAAATAATAAACAGATAATACAGTCCCTGTACCATATTATATGTCACGTCCACACACAGGTCTAGAGAAGGTCCCTATAATTAAACACAGTAGTCTTTCTGCAGTGAAATAAATTAATATTGACACTAAAATGTGATAAATAAGAATAGAAATCAACTCACATCTGTTGAAGTCAGGGTTTGCCAACAAAGAGGCTTTCCAAAAACCTTCAACAGATGAATAAGTTTTTAGTTTTCTGAATTGCAGATACAGAATTTGTGAACTTGCATCAGGACTAAGGATATGATTCAACAAAAGCATAAGGGAAGGACTTGAGTGCTGTTAGCAGCTTGTAGAAGAGCTCTTGCTCAAGTGCAAGAAGGTCACATGTGACTGGTCAATTACTATGTGCTTCAGCTCCTTAACAAGTTAAATGTTTTCATCTTTTTGTACTTCCAAATGCAAAGAGTTATTAGGCCCAGTGAGAGAATAAGTACTTAACCATTTGTTACACACACAGAACAGCTGCCGCCTGGCATTTTCTTTCCACTTACAACGCTAAGTGGATGAACTGACACTTTGAAACTGATAATCAAAATGTCCTTCCCACTAAGCTCTAGTCATCAACAACAGGCACTTTTAAATGAGTTATAAACCTTTCAACTCAGGAGAAAATCAGCTTATGCTTAGCTTTATGGTATAGCCATTTCATTTTTTACTCTTTTTTACATTAAAAATAAGAGATAATCTATGAGTTTCATTTGTGCTCTTTTTAAACTACTTCGAAACCCAGACAACCCTAAACATTTTCTGTGACCCAGGACATTCCTCAAGTGAAATTTTTTGAGCCAGGTGCTTAATGCTGATGACCACACAGAGATATATAGTATATTGCTATGAATTAATCATTATGAGATTTAATATTTAGTGAGTCAAGTCTGATGATCATTAAATCTGGTGATGTGACCTTAATGTTAATTTTTTTAATTATATATTTTTTCAAATATAGGTCAGTTAATTTTCTCATGACTCTAGCTATGTTTTCTAATCTCCCAGGCTGTAACAAAAACACTAACCTCAGGCAATTTGGAAAGGCTTTGTTGCACGATAATAAGAACTTAAACAGCACACACAAAAACCTGATATTTATTTAAATAACATCATGAATAAAAAAACTGATAGCAATATTCATCTCATGACAACAAACTAGTTGAGACACCTAAAAATAAGGCATTTTAATTTTCCTAACAGCTTGAAGAGAAATTGGTTGTTTTAAAATTAAGACCATGTAGGGGATTGACTGGTAGGTCTTAATTTAAATAATGAGGCTGTATATGATATAGTACTTCATATTAGATCCAAGACATTAGCTCAAGTATTTTTATTGGTATGAGACAGATTATAACAATTTACATAGTTCCCCTCCTTGATTGTTATCAAACTCTTTAACAGAATAGAGATAATATGTTAGGTATACAAGATGTGCTTTTATGACTAATAGCCTGAAGATTCTCGAATGAATCTGCAACACATATAAAACACAGGTCTGTCCCAAATGGGCTGAAATGGGTGTCAGAAGACCAGCTTTACAATACCAACTCTGACCATATGGGCAGGTGACATGTTTCCTCACTGGTAAACCAAAGAGTTTGGATTTACTGATATCAAGAGTTCATTTCAGCTCTAGCATTCTGTGGTTTCAATTAATATTATTTCAGGAATAGAAATTTATTTTGCTAGAAGAGGTTTGTTCAGGATCCCATGGCTTCTGGCTCAAGTCACACTTATGATGAGAACACCTTCCTTCCTGAGTGTCTTTATCATTTCTATTATGTCTTGCTTTTTCTACCATGCCCACAGAACATGTGTCAAAAAAAAGTTGCACCAAATGGGTTAAATAGGCAAGGAAGATTTTATTCAAGACTATTGCAATGGAGATGAGAGATTGAACCCAACTCTGCTGAACTGAAGGGTGGGAGGGCTTTTAAGCAGTAAGGTGAGCAAATAGAAAAGTACTGGAGGACATTAGGAGAAGGCTGGTTAAGGTGATTTAGACCATCTGTGCCAGTTGGTGCTTATCAAAGTTAGGATCCTACTCTCCCACAGGGATTGGGAGTTAGGGGCGCTCTCCTTCTTGATAATTACATTTCAAAGGGATAGCTCCCAGATCCTTCAGAAAGACATTTTTTGGTTGTATAAGATTTATATCTCAAAGGAGCAGAGAAAGAATTTATAGTCCCAAGTTTTCTAAAGTAAATGCTCTAAGAAAAGGGAGGTCAAGGGTCTATAGTCAGGAAGAAACCTGCCTAAAATTTACTCAAACTGAGGGAGAAGTTAAGCCTGTCTTGTCAATGTGTCCTTGTAAACCAAACATTGCGGGTTGAAGAAGGCCAAATAGGGAGTCCCCAGAGGACAAAAACAGCTGGAAATGAGCTCCACTAATGTCTAATGATCACAGATAGGACACTTGGCTTAAGGCAGCTTGCCTAGAGGGAGCCTATTTATCACCGTTTCTCTAGTGCCCAGCAGATGCCCGTCACCCAGTTGTAATTCCATAAAAAAGTGTTCAATGTGCAGAAACTAATCTCTGTGAATCAGTTCATGACAATGCCACTTCTTTCTCTTGCCTTCACCAACAGAGAATTTCTGACCATACTTTCACCATGATTCTCATAACTCTTTAATCCACAACTGTCTCAAAAGCAAGAATCTAATTTATCTCTCTCTCTGAATCTATGGTTGAGGACATGGACTGTGTAGTTCAAGCACTGAGTTCAAGTTTTAGTTCTGATGCACATATCATCATATTGAACAAGTTTCTTAACCTTCATGGATCTCAGTTTTTACATCTTTATGAAATAAATAATACCAGTACCTACTTCACAGGGTTGTTGTGAGGGTTAAAAGAATGCAAAGAACTTAAAAGAATTTTAAGAATGAAAGTACTTAGCAAAGCACTTTGCACAGAGTAAGCCTTTAATAGTTACTGGCTTGTTTTAAGTTGTTAGTACTTTTCATGTGCATGGCTTGCTAATAGTTCGTTGAATAAATAAATGAAAAAATGAAAACTTACCAAAGAAGATAGGTGGTATTTTAACTTTACTACTTCTTCTACCCTGGATATTTGAACTTTAGATAGAAAAGTAGAAAATCTTTCATTCACTAAACAAACCCCATATAGCCAAATATGTCAATGGAGATTTCATCTCCATTGATAATTAGTAAGATAAAAATAAATTAAATTAAATACTTATTTTCAAAGGAGAAATTGCACAAAAAAACTTCTTACAGATTTGTGAAATTAATAAATAAACACAATGCAATACTTTCTAATTTAAAATTTTTCCCAATTTTGAGCATTTCTTTGCTTAGTTGCTTGAGATATGATTTCACTAGAATTTGAATTACTTTTCTTTTTCCATTTACTTGGTTAAGTACCTTGACACCCTCAGTCAAAAGGCATTTTATTAGTAATAAGAGCTGTCAGGGAGGAAGAAATTTTCCTCTATCCTTCTAGGTTCCTCTGGCTGGTCTAAGAATTCAATTGACAGAGATAGATTAATAGGAGAAGATCAAACAAAAGTTTACTAACATGTACATATGGGAGAGACCCAGGTAAACTGAGTAACTTGCCCAAATGACCTAAACCCTCAACTTAAATATCTTCAGCTAAAGACAAAAGAAGATGTTGGGATAATGATTTGGGACTTCAAAGCTGGGGGAAAGCAGTTCACTTGGAGATGAAAAGGTAAATATTTGGTAAACAAATGTTTGCTGGACCATACAGAGAAAATGGGACACAGAGAAGAATTTTAAGAAACACATTTTGCTAGGTTCCTCCTTGTCTACCACTTCTAGTTCATACTATATTTATCTATGGTGATAGCTCCCTTCTGGAACAAATCATCTATCTACATACTTTTAGGCAGTTGTGCAGAGGGCACAGTCTTTTGGGCCTTGATTGTTTTCAGCTTTGAATAATCCACATGCCAAAAGAGACAGGTATTGGAGTGGGAAATTTTGCTCCCCTATAGAGGTCTTATTTAGAGAGATTTGATGGCCTCTCAAAGATAATGATACCAGATCATTCCCATCCTCCTGTGTACACCTTTGGTGAGATCTCCAAAACACAAATAATATGGATGATAATCTTTGAGGGGTTATGGTAATTTATGGCAATTGCATAAAACAATGCTCTGTTCAAAATGAAAATCTGAATGGAAAAATGTAAGGTGTTTTTATTTGGGAGAGAATGTTACATCAACGTTTCAAATAAGTTTGATAATGGTAATGTGTAAATGAATCAAAGAAGAAAAGACTAGTCATTTGGTAGAGAAAATATGTCAACAATAGGTCTGTGTATATTTTTTTTAACATCTTTATTGGAGTATAATTGCTTTACATTGTTGTGTTAGTGGCTGCTGTATAACAAAGTGAGTCATCTATACGTATACATATATCCCCATATCCCCTCCCAGTCTGTGTATATTTTATTCGAGGAAATTGAATGTCTCTCACTTTATGTTCAGAGTATTTTTCCAAGTATGATGTACTGCTTCTCAAAAAGTTATAAGGCATTTCCCAGAATAAGTTAGAAACATACATATTCTGTTGAGACTATAATTGACAACAAAAGATGTCATGGTTTGGATGATCAATCCAACAAAAAGAAATTCATGTCAACCTTATGAGTAGGCAACATTTCCAAGTTTCAGTCTCTGATTGGAATTACTTGTGTTTGCATCTTTCTCAATATTAAGAATAAAGGACTTCTGACTGAAAAACAAAAATCATTTTAGATGACTTTCTCTGGGAAAGCATAAGGGATATTCCTACTGGAAAACACTTTCCACTCAGAGTTTACTTTGTTATAAAAATTTTCACAGTAATAAGTGCTGTGAAGATACTAAAAACTATAAAGCCATGGTGTCTATTCTTGAGACGCTTAATTTGCTGCCCATTTCTTTACTTCCCCATACAGTAAAAAATTTTCAAAGAGTAGTCTATACTACCAGTCTTCAGTACCTTCTTTTTTTCTGCCTAGTCTCTCTTGAACCCAATCCAATCAGGCTTTTACTCCAATGCCCACAAAAAAATTGCTTTTATCGACATCACTAAAGACCTCCATGTTACTAAGCCCATGGTCGGTTTTCAAATAATTTAACCTGTTTGTAACATGTCTCTCCACCTTAAAACACTTTCTCCATGTGGCTTCCAGGACATCAGATTTCCCTGTTTGTCTGTTTTTCTTAACATTCTTCCCCAATCCTTTTATCTGGTTCTTCTTTCCTCACTTCCTCATCTTCTCTATGTTAGAGAGCCCATGGGCTTAATTTTTATACTTCTTTTCTAAATAATGCTTTCCTTTGGTGATCTCATCAAGTCTCAAGCATGCAAATATTATGTATTTATATCATAAAATTATATATCTAACCCAGACCATTCCGCTAAACTCTAGACTTATGTATCAACTCTCAACTCAACAAATTCACTTGACTGTCCAGGAAGTGACTTAAAATTAATGTGTCTAAATCTGAGACTTTGATAGTGACTGCAAGACGTGCTTCCTTTTTTTTAAACAATATTCCATAGTGCAGTTAATAGAAATCTCTATTCTCCTAATTGCTCAGGTCAAAAATTTAGTTTTGGGCTTCCCTGGTGGCACAGTGGTTGAGAGTCCGCCTGCCGATGCAGGGGACACAGGTTCGTGCCCCGGTCCGGGAAGATCCCACATGCCCCGGAGCGGCTGGGCCCGTGAGCCATGGCCGCTGAGCCTGCGCGTCCGGAGCCTGTGCTCTGCAACGGGAGAGGCCACAACAGTGAGAGACCCACGTACCGCAAAAAAAAAAAAAAAAAAAAAAAAATTTAGTTTTCCTCTTTTAATAATAAAAATGTAAATACTACCCTGAGCTAGTGCTACGTTTACAAAAATTCAAAATTTAGCAACATGCTCTCTGTTTGAGGGGGAGCAGCTTTGGGAAGACAGGTACTTTCATACATTGCTTGTGCGTATGCAAAATAGACAACTCTAGAGGCTATTTTGGCAATATTTTATAAAACTGTATTTGCATTTACCTTTTGGTCCAGCAATCCTACTTCTAGAAATTTATTCTGAAAATATACCTCCAAAAATCAGAAAATATGTATGTACAATGTTTTCTATTGCAGCATTTTTATTACTGCAAAATATTAGAAACAACCTAAAGGTCCATACCTAGAAATTAATTGAGTGAACTATGGATCATCTACTCAATGGAGTACTCATAGCTCTACAGAAGAAGAAGGAGGATCTCTATGAATGAATGTGGAATGATTACCAGTATATATTGTTATGTAATAAAGCAATCTACAAAGATGTAAGTATAATTTACTCTCTCTTATATAGGAAAAAGTGGAGGGAGACATATACATTCATTTATTTTTACAAAAAGAAATATAGGAATGATAAAGTAAACACTAATGTAATAGGCAAATTGGTTATGGAAATCAGAGATTAGAAAGCAGCATTTCTCTGAGAATAGCTCTTTGTATAGCTTTGACTTTGGAAACAGTTTAATATTTTACATATTAAAATGATGAGATTAAATCAAAATTAACTGGAACAAACTAAACTTGAATACAAATAGAAACAAATAAATTAAACAGCATAACAAATGGATTATATAACCACATAGGGAAAAATGAAACTAATCCAAATAACGTCTGTACACAATATTTTGATTATATATCCTCAGACTAAAGAAAATGTGAATAAGTCTTTAACTTAATTTAGTAGATTTTCCTTTGTAGTAGTATAGGTGTAGCAATTCTCAAACTATTTTGTGTATATTTTGAGACTGAGTCAATAGTAAATATATTGATATTTTGGGGGATCCAAACTCTTACTGTGAGAGAAGGAAAATACAAATTGAGAATGTGGGGAGGCAAGAAAGAACCTTGTGGTTGGAACTGGAGTTAGAAATCTTAGTAGCAATGCGTGATATTTTTCAAAGTAATAATTATCTATTTTCTGTCCACTGAAATGGCCCAGGATCAATGAGCATAGTGTCCAGATCTTGATTTCTTTTTCTTTTTTTCTTATTACCTTGGGAGACTGACCTAAGAAAATATTGGTATGATTTATGTCAAAGAATGTTTTACCTATGTTCTCTTCTAGGAATTTTATGGTGTCATGTCTTATATTTAAGTCTTTAAGCCACTATGAGTTTTATTTTTGTGCATGGTGTGAGGGTGTGTTCTAACTTCACTGATTTGCATCAATGAAGCTATCCAACTTTCCCAGCACTACTTGCTGAAGAGACTGCCTTTTTCCCATTTTATATCCTTGTTTCCTTTGTTGAAGATTAATTGACTGTAAGTGTGTGGGTTTATTTCTTGGCTCTCTATTCTGTCCCATTAATCCATATATCTGTTTTTGTCCCAATACCACACTGTTTTAATTACTATCGCTTTGTAGCATTGTCTGAAGTCTGGGAGGGTTATGCCTCCTGCTTTGTTCTTTTTCTTCAGGATTGCTTTGCCAATTCTGGGTCTTTTATGGTTCCATATACATTTTAGGATTATTTGTTCTAGTTATGTGAAAAATGTCATGGGTAATTTGATAGGGATTCCTTTAAATCTGTAGATTGTTTTGGGTAGTATGGCCATTTTAATAATGTTAATTCTTCCAATCCAAAAGCATGGGATAGCTTTCCATTTCCTTGAATCATCTTTAATTTACTTTATTAATGTTTTATAGTTCTCAACATAGCAGTCTTTCACCTCCTTGGTCAGGTTTATTCCTAAGTATTTTATTTTTTTGGTGCAATTTTAAAAGGTATTGGTTTTTACATTCCCTCTCTGATATTTTATTGTTAGTATAAAGAAATGCAACCAATTTCTGTATGTTAATCTTGTATCCTGCTACCATGCTGAATTCACTTATCAGTTCTAATAGCTTTTCTGTGGAGTCTTTAGGGTTTTCTATATATAGTATCATGTCATCCACATATAATGACATTTTACCTCTTCCTTTCCAATTTGGATATGTTTTATTTCTTTTTCTTGTCTGATTGCTGTGGCTAGGACTTCCAATACTATGTTGAAAAGAAGTGGTGCAAGTGGGCATCCTTGTCTTGTTCCATATTTCAGCAGGAAGGCTTTCAGGTTTTCACCATTGAGTGTTATGTTGGCTGTGGGTTTGTCAAAAATAAGTTTTATTATGTTGAGATAGGATTACTCTATACCTGCTTTGGTAAGAGTTTTTATCATGAATGTATGTTGAATTTTGTCAAATGTTTTTTTTGCATCTATTGAGATGATCATGTGGTTTTTGTCTTTTCTTTTGTTAATGTAATGTATCACATTGATTGATTTGTGTTTGTTGAACCATACTTGTGAACTTGGGCTGAATCCCACTTGGTCATGGTATATGATCTTTTTTTATGTATTGTTGGATTCGGTTTGTTAATATTTTGTTGAGAATTTTGCATCTATATTCATCAAAGATATTGGCTTCTAATTTTCTTTTTTGGTGGTATCTTTGTCTGGTTTTGGTATCAGGGTGATGGTGGCTTCATAGAATATCTTTGGGAGTGTTCCCTCCTCTTTAATATTTTGGAAGCGTTTGAGAAGAATTGGTAAAAATTCTTCTTTGTATGTTTGGTAGAATTCACCTGTGAAGCCATCTGGTCCTGGACTTTTGTTTGTAGAGAGATTTTTTTAGATTTAGATATTGATTTCTAAATACCCTTCTCCATTAAAAGGAACCAGGAATCCTGGTTCCAGAATCTGTTGGTTAATTTCATGGCTGGGTCAGAGAAAGTAATAGTGAAGTAATGTAGAGCTCTCCCTCTAGAATCAGACCACTTCTTCTTTCAACACTTGGATGATTAGAATAGTTTTCTGACTTGTTTCCCTGCTTCCACTCTTGCCCCATACATTCTGTTTTCAACAGGTGGAAATAGTATCATATTAAAATGCAAGTCCAGTCATGTCCATCCAAAGTCCCCCAGTGTCTTTCCACTTCTATCAGAGCAAAAGCCAAAGTCTTTGAGGACTTCAAAATTCATACAGAATCAGGTCCCCCATTTTCTCTCCCTTTTACTTCCAACCATATTGACCACCCTGTTGCTTCTCAAACACACCAACAGCACTCTTAACTCAGGGTCCTTGTATATGTTGCTCCCATTAACTCAGCATGCTCTTCCTCCAGCTATCCACATGGCTCTCTCCCTTACCACCATCATATCTTTACTCAACTATCATTTTCTTGATGATGTCCTTTTTGGTTACTCTACCCCAAATCACTAACCCTTAACTCACACCTTCCTATTCTCCATTTTTTTCTTTTCCTCAGGTGTCACTTTCTACTTTATTAATCTTTATTTTCTGTCTATCCCACTGGAATGCATATTCTACATATCTGTTTTGTTCACTGCTGTGCTCCCAGAGCTTAGAATCATGCTAGGTACATTATAGATACTCAAATATTTATTTGCTTAATTAAGTAAGCAACAGAGTAACAAAACACACACAAAAAGTCAAAAGAATAAATGGTATATATACCATAGTATATAAGTATAGTATATTATATAATAGGCATCATATAATGCCATATGTATAAATGGTATTCAAATAAAATATGTTTATGAGTTTGCATAAATGAGATAATATATAGATGGCATGATAATGGAAAGTTAAAAATTGAACTGGAGCTTAACAACAGAAACTGGTGGGGAAAAAAAAAAGTATTGATGGAGAGAAAACACTCAATTGAGGAGTCACTATATCTTGAAAAAATTAAATTACTTTGAAAGCATGCGCTTTCAGAACATGGATTTCAAAATAGAATGAAAATTATCAATACCACTGTCACACTTGAATCTTTCAAACTACATTTAATACATCTCATGGGAGAGAGAGAGAGAGAACAGAAAATAGTCACTCAGGCTAAAGACATTGAGCAGTCATTGCACTATTGTAATCTGACCCAGAAAATCAATTCAAATCAGAGATCCATAATTCCACAAGCTCTCTAAACTTGTTTATGAATTATGTCAAACCAAAAGGCATTTTCTGATATTATGTCATACTTTCTTTCTCTTCATAAGTCTGATCAGTTCATTCTTATTTAAAATTCAGAACTTGGGTGAAAAATTAGGAAGCATGTCACTACCCCTTCTGCACTTTTGTAGAATTTCAAATACTAATCTGGCAGACCCTTAGTGAACTACCCTTTGAAGGATCTGAGAATACCTTACCATTCACTATGCAATTAATAATTTTTTCCTCTTTCAAGAAAAAAATGAACTTAATAAAATGTGACTGTTATATACTATTTTTAAGAAAAATACATCAACCTGTGTATGTCCACAAAATAAATTTCACATATTGCAGATAATATTTGCAAAATTCTGAGAGAAACTCCCTTTGCTCAGAAAGTGCCCTGTTTGTTATTTAATAAACAAAGAAAGAAGTTCTGGCTAAAATTCATTCAAATGCTGTTATGAAGATGTGACCAGTTATCATTATGGTCTATTATTTATGTCCCAGAAGAGATAAAATCAGAACACCTTCACCCTTGTTCAGAAGTCATCCAATCATGAAACAGAACTTGGCTGAGGTTGTGAACAACCACTTCTGTATCACCTCTCTACTTTTAAGTGAACTCTGCCAGTGAAGAATCTGGAATTGCTCAGACACATTTAGAAAATCTTCCTTCTGGCAGGTTCTGAAAATCGATGGCTGATATCTGAAGTTGCTTAACATTGTCTTAGATAGAGAATGAGTATACAGCACGTTAACCTTTCATTTGGCTTCTTTCTTTTGGTAAACTGAAACAACCAATTTTTGCTTTTGTTTTTATGAAGAATCAGAGTGAGATCTTCTCCAGAGACAGAAGTCACCCCTAATTTGGCAAGTTCTAAAACAATGCAAAATTGTATCATCATTATCAATCACTTTATGTTGCATCGTAATTATTTGGGTGCTCAACCGTTTGTCCAACAGCCTGTGACCAACTCAAAAAGAATAATTTTATCCTAATGGTTTTCCATGCTGTGTGTGATATAATACTTAGTACACGGATGATATGTAATGAATATTCTGAAAAGAATACAAAGCATGAAGCTCATCAAATCTGTGAATGATACAAAGCTTGGGAAATGGACAGCTCATGCATTGAGTTACAAAATCATTAGTTCAACTTGTCTCTAAAATCAAACTGAAATCTAGTAAATAACATTTTCAAATCTTCCATTCAGACTTTTAAATAAAGTACCCATATATAGGTCAAAAGAAAATGGGCTAAACTGCAATTCATAAATAAAACTCTCATGAATTTTAGCTCACAACAAACTCTAAATAAGCCAGTGTGAAATGACCCCTTATGGAGCTAATGCAGGACTGAGGTGTGCCCCAGATACCACCGCCTCCTCACCTCCAGAACCTGCACATCAGGACATGAGAAGAGTGATGTTCTTCCCCCATTTTAACAAGGAAAGAACATTTTTAGCTCTATAGAGGAAGAGACTTTCTATTGAAAAGATCTAGCTATGACATAGAAGTGAAGGGCAAAGAATATACAGAGGAACTGCAAAAAGTCCCAGAGGGAAGCAAAAAATGAGATGAAGACCAGCTCCAACAAATTAGAAGTAATAACAGGACTCTCTGGTCAGAAAATGCCTTCCTGATGGAGCTAGAATGTCTCTGAAAAGCAACATTCTGAAATCTTCCAAGGGGGTCTCAGCATTAGAGAATGTCCTTGTGAAGACTAACAGAATCAAAGATGGATTACAAGAATTTATTAGAGAGCCAGATGAGCAAATGATGCCATGGAAAAAGAACAATGAGCCTCTGACAAATCTCTGGAAGAGGTTGAGCTGCACTTGAATTAAACCATTAAAAGAAACACCTTCCTTGAAAGAAAACTTGCTGTGGAGGAGAATCTCCTGGAATATGTTCAGCAGGTGAAAGATGGAGCTAAAGATGTGTGGCAGAAATGGCAGAACAGTAGAAGCAAGAGAAATCCAGAACTCCATGCTCAGCTCAGTGGAAGTTAAGAGGTTGAACATAGCCATCCAAGGCCAAAGTAATGGCTCCATGGAGATCACCAAGGAGGATCTGGCTCTGATCTAAACAATTCTAGTGTGATCTGGTGCCTCATCCAAGCCCTCCCACCTCCCAATGCTTGTGACATCAATGTCTTCACCCTATCTCAAAGTGAATTTACTATTGTAAATATGGCGTCCTGACAGACCTTTATGTCTGATTACTCTCCATACTGGGCAAGGATCCTGGCATTATGATAGGAGAGCAGTGACCAATAGCCTGGCAGTATCTGTGTAATTTTGAGCCATGAAACTTTGGGTAAAGCTTGGAATTTGGGATGCTGCCTTCAAGAATCTCCCTACCATTACTGCCATTGCCATGGAGTGTAGTCAAGATGTTGCTTTAAGAAAACCAGAAAGCCCTTGATTGGTCTGCCCATTCAATTGGTCCATGCATATTCTTATATCACTTAGCTCTCAATCAGCTGTAGTTGCAAACTGTCATCCATGTCTACCAGAACAAAACCTCCAATGCTTTATGATACATTAAAGATTAACATTTTAAACTATTTCCAGAATTTGAGTAGCAATCAAGCAGATTGTTTTTTTCTAAAATGATAGCAAGCTACCTCAGTGCCTAGCTAGAAGCTGATTAATCTGTCTGTTATTGGGCAATTAGAGGTATGCTAGTCTCTGACTTCTGGTTGAAATTGAAGGTAAATTTCTTCTTGACCAAATCTAGTGAAAGATCTTCTATTCTTTAGGTGTTTCTTGACCATTAGACTGTTTGACTTTCCTGTGTGTGATTGACCTCATTTTCTGGCCTCAAGAGGGTCCTCTGTCAAGACAGACTAGAAACATGGCCTCTGATAATAGGACTTTTAAAAAAACCTTATTGAATTGATAGAGACATCCTTCAGAGGATATTCACGTATGAAGATGTTTGCTGGAAACTTATTTTTTAAAGAAATAAAATAACACAGGATATCAAATGATCTACCATGGGTATACTCATAATTGCTTGTCATGAATGGATATCTCACATTTTTAGACTAGAATAAAAGAACACGCTAATTTCAGGGGCATTATTCTCAACTTAATAGCTTTCCTTTTGTTACTAAGTTATTTTCTTGAAAAAAACAAATGTATCTTTGAGTTGGGATTATAACTTTTATGTACTACTGAAATTCAACAGAAGAAATAAGTCAAAGTGCCAGACTTCTTAACCTAAGAAATTTTCTTAATTTGTATCAAAAAGATAAGCTTTTATTTTTTTAACCAAAAAAAAAATAAGAGAAAGAAATGTTCACTTTGTTTCCAGCTGAATGATAACCCCATGACAGTGTTTAATAGTGCAATATGTACCTACATTTCTGTGTTGTTGTACATGCTTGGCTTCTGTTTGTTTTTATTTAACTTAGTCACTACATATGAAAAATCAAATATATTTTTAAAGATTTTTCCATTCAAGTAGGCTTTTTAGTAACATATTCTGGGGAAGGGTAAATAATGCTAAATGTGTTTTACAACTGATCATTTAATTGAGTCTTCTAAGTTTCCATCATAGGTAGTAACAGTCCATTTTTCCCTTCTCTCAAATCTATCTTATTTCACAGAGTTGCTATGTAGAATAAAGTTTGTTTTGAACGGTAGGAAAAAAATAAACTAATGTAAGCTTAGGGGACTATAGTAAGTCCAGATCAAGGGTGGAACTGGTACTACTCCACTTTGCACAGGACACTCCATATCAGTGATATGGTGTTCCCCTGAGAACCAGGCACTATTTAGTTAACTAACAAAGACACAAACATTCTAGGAAGTGCATTGGCTAACTAGGGTAGTTGAATGATGATCAATATGATGAGAAATTATTAAAGGTGCTGGGAACATTACATATAAAGAGAAACATGAAAATCTATAAAGGCATACCTCAGAAATATTGTGGGCTCAATGTCAGACCACAGCAATAAAGCAAGTATCACAATAAAGCAAGTCACATGAATTTTTTGATTTCCCAGTGCATACAAAATTTATGTTTACACTATGCTATAGTTTATTAGGTGTGCAATAGCATTATATCTAAAAAACAATGTACATACCTTAATTTAAAGTATTGTGTCACTGAAAAATGCTCACCATCATCTGAGCTTTCAGAGAGTGAAAGATCATTGATCACAGATCAGCATAACAAATATAATAATAATGCAAAAGTTTGAAATATTGCAAGAATTACCAAAGGTGACACAGAGACAAAAAGTGAGCAAATGCTATTGGAAAAATGGCACCAATAGACTTGCTTGACTCAGGGTTGCCACAAACCTTCAATTTGTAAAAAATTCAATATGAGAAGCACTAAATAAAGTGATGTACAATAAAACAAAGTATGCCTGTACTTAATGAGGATTATCTTCAAAATTCCTTTCTTTCAGGGCTGCTGTACTTCATCCACTAATGCCAGATTCTGGGACAGAATTCCATAAGAGGCCTTCTGTCACCCTTTCTGTGCTGGGAGCTAAGTGAATCGATACAGAAGAAAACCCAGATGTGATCATGTCTACAAATGGGAATAAGTGCTCAACAGCCAGTGAGCAGCATCTAACTTCCTCTCACTTGAGCCCATCCTAGTCCATCCCTCTTAGTCCTTGGAGTTAAAGGAACACTCCAAACAGAATATGAGTCACAAACTTAACCAAATAGCCTCTACTGCCTTCAAAAAACCTTCAAGGCTAATTTTCTTCTGTTAGGAAAGGCAGTCTCATATGAGCAGTCTTTCAACTCCCACTCAGCTGCATAAGAATGGGCCTTGAGTCTGGAACACTTTTCATCAAGAAATATGGAACACAGCCTGAGCCAGGTTTATCACCCTGTGTGAGAATATCTTTCTCTGTTTCTGATTCAATGAGTGCTCTTTTGTTCTGCTTAAAATGTGTGCATTATATGGCACTGGCCAACCCCACTGCTACATCTGTCTTATCTGGAAAGGGGACACGGTACCTTCCACTACAGCAAGAGAGGGGTGGACATAGGCCAGCTGCCTTGTGAAAGACCTGTCAGCCATGGGGGACAGATGCCCACCATCCTCTATGTAAGTAAAGTGTTGTTCCATCCAGTGCTTGACTGCCTTGTGTTTTCCTTGGTGACTCCAATACCAAGATGCAATGGGCAGAACTGTTTGGATTTCTATTTCTGATGGTTGGCATAATGATGCTCTTTGCTATCCTCCATGTAGTTAGATTCCTCCTCTGGGACTGGTAACCAGTGATCAGTACTCTGCTCGACACCTTCTAGACATCCTGTATTTATAATTCCTCTCTTTCTCCCGGCAGGGACGCTACCACCTGATCTAAAAGTACCCTGGAAGATTCAAGTGGGAAGACATCCAAATCTGTCTCTCTGCCCCAAGGGCAGAGTATCTACTTTTCAACCTATCTGTACACAATGAAAAGATAAAGGATTCTTAAGGAAAATCCAAAACACCAAGTATGGCAGGGGTAAGGGATAAGGGTGCCTGAGAGGCACCTGGGATACAATATTTAAGGAGATGCTCATTCTCAAAGCACTGCTAAGAGGGCTTTCATGATCTGATCTTTCCCAGTTCCATCTTTCAGTATCCACACCTCACATTCTGTATCCCAAGTCTACTGAATATCTGGCTGGCTAAATGTACCAGACTCATGATAGTCTATCTATCAGAAACACCCTTCTCTCCTTGTCTATCTAAATCTACTCTTCCTACATTAATCAAATACAAAGAGGATTTCTAGAAAACTTTCCATCCACACAAAATTGTACTAAGAGTCCTGACTACCGTCAGGACTGTATTTATCACACTGTACACATAGTTCTCTTTTTTAAAATCAAACTTATTGAAGTATAACTTACGTTAAATAAGAGCCAATCATACTGTGTTAAGCAAACATAGTATATCTCTCCATTTATTTGGATATTTCATTTCTCTCAGCAATTTTGTGATTTTTAGTGTACAGTTCTTACATATATTTAATTAAATTTAATCCTAGATTTATATGTTTTTGATGTCAATTTGACATGACACATTTATATAGTACTAATTTCATTTTTTAATTATTCATTGCTAGTATAGAGAAATACAAATGAAGTTTCTACAGTGATTTTGTATCTTCTGATCTTGCTAAATTCATTTTTAGTTCTAGTAGCTTTTTTATGGATTCTTAATATCAAGTACATACACAAGCATGTCATCTGCAAATGAAGACACATTTACCTCTTTCTTTTCAGTTTATATGTCTTTTATGTCTTCTACTTCCCTTATTTCATTGACTGGGACCACCAGTAAAATCCTGAAGAGAAATGTTGAGAATGGAGATCTTTATCTTTTTTCCCAAACTTAGAACCATTAAATATGATGTTAGATGAAGGATTGTGTAGATGCTCTTTTTTAGTTTTAAGAAATTCCTATCCATTTCTACTATTTTGAGAGCTTTTATCATGATTTGGTATTGTGTTGTCAAGTGCACTTTCTGCATCTGCTTTATCTACTGAATGTACTGAGATGCACTTTCTGCATCTACTGAGATTATTAAATGTTTTTTCTCCTTTATTTTAGTAATATGGTAAAAATTCATTGATCAATTTTCAAATTATAAACCAATTTTTTACTCTAGAGATAAATTTCATTTGGTCAAGATATATATTACTTATTATATATTGCTGGATTTGATTTTTCTAATGCTATGTAAAGGATTTTATCATTTATGTTCACATAAGAGTATGTGAGTATTCACCTGTAGTTTTGTATTCTGGAATGCTGTAATCTTGTAACATTAATACCATAAAATGAGTTTAGAAGTTTTCTTTCTTTCTGTATTTTGTAAATTATGAATATTATTATTTTCTTAAAGTTTGTATAGAATTCACAAGTGAATTTATCTTGAACTAGATTTTTCTTCATGGGGAAGTTTTTAATTATAAATTCAATTTATTTCTTAGATATATGGCTTTTCAAATTTTATTTCTTCTTGGGCCAATTTTTGTAATACGTGCCTTTCAAGGGACTTTATCTGTTATATCTAAAAAGCCAAATATTTATTGACATATTATTCATATAATATCATAATATTCTTTGTTATTCTTTTAATTTGGGTAAAATATGTAGAGATATCTTTTTTCATTATGACATTGGTAATTTATATCATTTTCTTTTTTCATGTTCAATTAATTTGAGTGTGTTCACTTTTATTGATGTCATCAAAGAAAAACCCTTAAATTTCATTAATTTTCTCAATTTTTCATTTTTTCTTTCATTGCTTTCTGTTATTATTATCTCTTACTTGCCTATTACCTTCTACTTTTTATTATTTTTATTTTATTTATTTATTTATATTACTTTTATCTTCTACTTACTTTAGGTTTAATTTGTTTTCCTTTTGGTAACATTTATGAAAGAAACTTGGGTAATTTATTTTAGACACATTGTATTCTTTTCTAAAATAAGAATTTAAATCTATAAATTTTCCTCTATATAATATTTTAGTTTCATCACCCAAATTTTGATATGCTGTGTTTTCACTGTCATTCAGTAAAAAATATTTTCTAAACCCTCATGTAATTTCTACTTGAACTATGGGTGCTTTGAACTATTAGATCGAGTTGGTTGATACTTGTTAGTACATATATTTGTTCTATCAGTTACTGAGAGAGGGTTAGGGAAATTTACAAATATGACTGTCAATATGTCTGTATCTTTTTCAGTTTTGTCAGTTTTGCCTCATGTATAATAGACTACTTGATATTATCCCACATATCACTAAGATCTTTTTCTCTGTGTATTTTAGTTTGAATAGAACTTTTTTCTCTGTGTATTTTAGTTTGAATAGTTTTTATTAATATATCTTTATATATTGCATTTTCCACTCTAAAATGATTTTTTAGTTCTTTTTTTATATTTTCCACTTGTAGCTTCATTATGTTTATGTTTTTCTTTAAAGCCCAGCACAGTTATAATCACTGTTTTAAGTCTACTGATTATTAAAGGCCATTGGTAATCCTATTATCTCTGTCATTTCTGGATCTATTTCTACTAATTTTTCTGCTTGTAATAGGTCACATTATCCTGCTTCTCATTATTTTTAAGTGAATTTGGACAGTGTGAAATTTATATTGTTCATTATTTAAAAGATTTTCTATAAAGAATGTAGGGAGACTTCCCTGGTGGCACAGTGCTTAAGAATTCTCCTGCCAATACAGGGGATATGGGTTCGATCCCTGGTCCAGGAAGATCCCACATGCCACAGAGCAACTAAGCCCGTGTGCCACAATTACTGAGCCTGAATTCTAGAGCCCACGAGCCACAGCTGCTGAGCCCACATGCCACAACTACTGAAGCCCACACACCCAGACCCCATGCTCCACAGCAAGAGAAGCCACTGCTAGACATAACTAGAGAAAGCCCACACACAGCAATGAAGATCCAGTGCAGCCAAAAATAAATAAATAAATATTTTT
The DNA here is from genome assembly GCF_039906515.1 of Pseudorca crassidens. Classification (NCBI taxonomy): domain Eukaryota; kingdom Metazoa; phylum Chordata; class Mammalia; order Artiodactyla; family Delphinidae; genus Pseudorca; species Pseudorca crassidens. The sequence goes on from NC_090297.1 coordinate 93,465,630, forward strand.
TTTAAAAAAGGAATGTTGGGCTTTGTTCTATCAAGCAACCTAGGAACATGTGGGTTGGCTTAATTCTTTAGAGACCTGTTCATAAATTTTGTTACAATAAGTCTAAAGATTTTTTTTTAAGGCTACTTTAGCCCTGCTATCACTCTGTGGTCTCTGATAAGTGTCCTGTGTGTTCAATACATTTCTCTACTTTGCCTGACTGGAGCTCAAATGTCTCACAGCAATGTTTGAGCTTTGGGAACTGCTCAGCTTATAACTCAGTAGTAGTTTTTCTTTATTCTACTTCATGGAGTTTAGCCCTATACATGTACAGCTTGTTATTCATCCAAAAGCTCAAATAAATCTCTACATGTATTTCTAGGACTCTTTTTCTATGTAGATCCCAGATTTTAGCCACCTTTGTGTCCTTAAACTCTGATTTCTGTGTCCTCAACTAAGAGAGACCATTGTATTTTGTTTCAATTTTCCTACCTCTACCATGGTCCGGAAAGTGCCTACAAGAAGAAAACTGGGAAAAACATAGGGCTTACCTCATTTATTTTCCTTAGCTGGGGACACGTTGTTGAAATGCTGACTGTGTAATGCCTGAAAGGAGTTGTTTAATATATTTGGTCCATTTTTCCAGTTATTTATGGCATGAAGGCAAGTCTGATACCAGTTGGTTAGAAGTGTGAGTCGATCACACTATATTTTAACTGCTCATTTTCATATAGTAGGAATCTCAGTTTGAGCACAGGCTATAGTCAAGGCTGAACTTCAGGAAAGTTTGATGTATTAGTTTTTCTTATTGCTACTGCAACAAATTACTACAAACTTAGTGGCTTGAAACAACAGAAATTTATTCTCTTAGAGTTTCGGAGATCAGGAGTATGAAATGACTCTTGCAAGGCTAAAATCAAGGTGTTGATAAGGTTGGTTCCTTTGGAGGCTCTAGAGGAGAATCCATTCCTTATCTCTTCCAGCTTCTAGAGATTCCCACATTCCTTAGCCCATGGCTACATCACTCCAATCTCTGCTTCTGTTGCCATATTACATTCTCCCTAATTTGATCCCCTTACCTTCCACTTATAAAGACATTGTGTTTACATTGATTCTACCTAGATAATCCAGGATACTGTCTTCATCTCAAGAATCTTAATCACATCTGCAAAGTCCTTTTTGCCCTGTAAAGTAACATATTCAGAGGTTCTGATGGTACTCAGACATCTTTGGGAGGCTACTTTTCAGCCTATCACATGTGGCATTCTGTGCAACAATTACTTAATAATCCATTTACATCACAATTTTGGATTTTTAATTAAGCAGGAAGGAAGACATTTTATGAGTTGTCTATGGGGGTGGATTAACAGATGGTGAGGACAGTGTATTTAGAGGTTTCTCCAGAAAAACAGAACTAATAGGATGCAGAGACACAGAGAGATAGAACAATTTGAGATGTATTTTAAGGAACTAGTCCACATGATAGTGGGGCTGGCAAGCTTGAAATTTGCAGGGCAGGCCAGCAGCCTGGAAATCCTGGCAGGAGTCAATGCTGCAGTCTTGAGTTGAAGGCAGTCTGGAGACAGAATTCCGTCCTCTTCTGGGGACCTCACTTTTCTCTTAAAGCCTCCACATGATTGGATGAGACTCTCCCAATTATGGAGGGTAATGGGCTTTACTCAAAGTCTGTTGATTTAAATATTCACATTTAAAAAATACCTCCACAGCAACATCTAAACTGGTGTTTGAACAAACAATTGTGCACCATAGACTAGCCATGTTGACACATAAAATTAACAATCACAAGTAGCATAGTATCTGTCCCTTCACCCAATCACCTGTGTAGAGGAGTTGCTATAGGCAGAAGGTAGATGTTAGTTATATAAAAACTTAAGACATATTTTCATAGAATAGAGCATGGCTCCAGTATAGGTGTTCCAAAGTGAATATAAAATTATTTGGCACTTCAGCATTTGGAGGCTTTGAGAACACTGGAACTTAAAACTTGGTGTGGACCTGCACATTTTTACGGCAAGAAGAGTCTCTTTTAAGTAGTTTATCAGAAAATATCAGTGAGAAGGAGCCTGTGCATGAGATAAAGCCTGTGCTGAGAGGTTGAATTCTAAACATATGAGGAAAACTCCCTGAGAACTTCCAATATCCTGAGGTAGATTTGCAAGCTGCTGGGTGCCTTTACAAATTGGGGGAAATTGTGTCAAAGTTAATATTATAAACATTAAAATGACCCAATGTGTACCTGAAAGGGGGAAACTCCTAAGAAAATTCAAGTTACAGTTATTGGTCTGCCATTAAGCAGAAAGCTACTTGAATGGGGACTTTTCTTATTCACCGCCATATCTTGAGTAGAAATCAATAAAGATTTATTGAAGAGTCAGTCAGTGAATAAGTAAGAAGAGAATTAAATAAGAGAGAAGAAAATGAAAATAACTAAATTTCTTCTACATAGTAAGAAATTTGTAGGTAATGTATATTCAGCATCTAGGAAATACAAGGAAAATAATACCACACACATAAAGCAGCATGGTATTAGAACTCTAGGAAGTAAATATAGAGGGATTAATACTCACTGTCAAACTCTAACACATCAGTATGTCTGTTAGCAAAGGACAGTGAACTGACTCTAGTCATTCTTTCCCACTGTGCATCAGAAGCCACACACCCACTGCAGAACTCAGTGACCTCACATAAATGTTTTTTTTTTTTTTTGGTTTCTTTTAAAATAATAACAGGTGAACAAGACAAGGATGTCCACTTTTTGCCACTTTTATTCAACATAGTATTAGAAGCCTTAGCCACAGCAAACAGACAAGAAAAAGAAGTAAAACAAATTAGAAAGGAAGAAATGACATTGTCACTGTTTGCAGCTGAAAGGATACTATACAGAGAGAATTCTAAAGACAGCACCAAAAAAATTACTAGAACTCATCAGTGAATACAGTAAAGTTGCAGGATACAAAATTAATATACAGATATCTGTTGCATTTCTATACACATTAACAACAAACTGTCAGAAAGAGAAATTAAGAAAACAATCCCATTTACAATCACATCAAAAAGAATAAAACACCTATGAATAAATCTAACTAAGGAGGTAAAAGACCTGTATTTGGAAATCTGTAAGATACTGATGAAAGAAATTGAAGGGGACATAAACAAATGGAACCATATACTATGCTTATGAATTAGAAGAATTAATATTGTTAAAACGACAATACCACTCAAGACAATCTACAGATTCAATGAAATGCCAACCAAAATGCCCATGGTATTTTTCACAGAACCAGAACAAATAATTCTAAAATTTGTATGGAAACAGAAAAGACCCCAAATAGCCAAAACAGTCTTCAGAAAGAAGAATAAATCTGGAAGTATCACAAGCTTTGATTTTAAACTATACTACAAAGCTACAGTCATCAAAACAGTATGATACTAGCACAAAAACAGATGCAGAGATCAATGGAATAAAAAAGAGAGGCCAAAAATGAGCCCATGTTTATATGGTCAATTACTCTATGACAAAACAGGCAAGAGTACATAATGGGAAGAAGACAGCCTCTTCAATAAATGGTGTTGGCAAAACTGGACAGCTACATGCAAAAAAATCAAACTGGACTACTTTCTCACACCATATACAAAAATAAACTCAAGATGGATTAAAGACTTAAATGTGAGACTTGAAACTATAAAACTTCTAGAAGAAAACATAGGCAGTACAAGCTTTGACATCAGTGTTAGCAATATTTTTTGTAAATGTTTCCTCAGGCAAAGGAAACGAAAGCAAAAATAAACAAATGGAACTACATCAAACTAAAAAGCTTTTGCACAATGAAGGGAGCTATCAATAAAACAAAAAGACTGCCTACTAAATGGGAGAAGATATTTGCAAATGATATACTTGATAGGTGGTTAATATCCAAAATATACAAAGAACATATACAACTCAACATCAAAAAAACAAACAACCTGACTAAAAAATGGGCAAAGGACCTGAAAATACATTTTTCCAAAGAAGACATATAGATGACCAACAGGCACATGAAAAGATGCTCATCATCACTAGTAATCAAGGAAATACAAATAAAAACCACAATGAGATAACACTTTGCACCCTTCAGAATGAAAAAAAGACATTATCAAAAATGTCTATTATCAAAAACACAACAAATAACAAGTGTTAGGGAGGATGTGAAGAAAAGGTAACCTTATGCATTGTTGGTGGGAATGTAAATTGGTGTAGCCACTATGGAAAACAGTATGGAGTTTCCTCCCCAAAATTAAAAATTACAACTGCCATATGATCCAGCAATTCCACTCCTGGGAATTTATCCAAGGAAAACACAAACACTAATTAGAAAAGCTATATGCATGCCTATTTTCACTTCAGCTGTATTTACAATAGCCAAGATATGGATGCAACCTAAGTGTCCATTAGTATATAAATGGATAAAGAAGATGTGGTAAATATATACCTTGGAATATTGCTCAGTCATAAAAAAATAGAATTTTGCCTTTTGTGACAACATGGATGGACTTAGAAGGTATTATGCTAAGTGAAATAAATCAGACAGAGAAAAACAAAGACAAACAGTGTGTGATTTCACTTATATGTGGAATCTAAAAAAAAAAAAAAAAGAAGAACAAACAAAACAAAATAGAAACTGAGTCATAGATAAAGAGAACAAATAGTAGTTATCAGGAGAGGAGAGTGGGGGTAGGAGAGAAATACGTGAGGGAGATGAAGAGGTATAAACTTCCAGTTATAAAATAAATGAGTCATAGGTATGAAATGTACAGTGTGGGAACTATAGTCAATAACTATGCAATATTTTTGCCTGGTGACAGATAGTAACTAGACCTAACATGGTGATAATTTTAAAATGTATAGAAATATAGAATCACTGTGTTGTGTACAAGGAACTAACACAGTATTATAGGCCAATTATATATACTTAACAAACAAACAAGCATATAAAAAGAGTTTAGATTTGGGGTCACCAGGGATGGGGGGAGGGGGATTTGGATGAAGGTGGTCAAAAGGTACAAACTTCCAGTTATAAGATAAATAAGTACTAGGGATGTAGTGTAAAACATGATAAATATAATTAACACTGGTGTATGTTATATATGAAAGTTGTTAGAGAATAAATCCTAAGAGTTCTCATCACAAGGAAAACATTTTTTCTATTTCCTTAATTTTGTATCTATATGAGATGATGGATGGTCAATAAACTTATTGTGATAATCATTTCATGATGTACATAAGCCAAATCATTATGCTGTACACCTTAAATTTATACAGTGTTGTATGTCAATTATATTTTAATAAAACTGGAAAAAAAATAACAAGTTGTTTTGTTTTCAAGCATAATAAAATAAATCAGCTATACTATATTATGGGTGTATTCACCATTTAAACAAAAGAGACCAAAAATATAAGGACTATAATTTTCATAAGATCGTCACCAAAAACAATTTTGAGTGGATAAGGTAATGAGACTTTTAAGGGAGAAGCTGCATAGAAGGAAGTAAAGTGGTTTAACATCTATGTTCTTTGAGAGTATACATATTCAAGGGATTGGGGATGGGGGAAGGCAAAAAAGAAGAAGCCAGACAGATGGGAGGAGAACCAGGAGACTAAATTAAGAAAGAATAGGAAAGGAGAGGGTTTCAAGAAGTGGGAGGAAGAAATGGAAAGTACAGAAAGCTGCTGATGCGGGAGGATGATGAAGAAAATATGCTGATAGGTAAAGTAATGTCTCCGAGGAGATGGGAGAAGAATGATGCAAAACAGGTGGCAGGGTTATCCTCAGACAATTCATAGGAGGAAATGAGTAAGGGAAGGTTGGAAAATCAATCTGTGAAGGTGCCAGTGAGGCAGGAAGTTGGTAGAGAAGGTTGAAAACTTCATACTGGTAACTTTTGTTTTCTTGGTAGGGTAAAAATAGAGATTTTGTATGAGTTAATGGCAGGGTGATGGGAAGGCAGATTGAAAATAATCATGAAGGCTTGAAATCATTCTTATGGAAAATGAATTTTAGGGTCCTTAATAATGCTGGAAATTATTCTAACTCACCCTATGTTTTTTTTTTTTCTTGCACCAAGAAAACAAATTGACCCAGGTTGGTGTTTTGCCAGGCAGATGCCTCACAAGGACAAGGGGTTGAAATGATAGCTCATGAATGTGCTCCTGATCTTTCTAGAAAGAGGAAATAAACGTGTGCAAAGGCTTATGGTGGGAGGAAGCCTGAAAGGAAGTCATCGTGCTGAGAGCACCAAGTACCAAAAGTCAGGAACAGCCTCATTCATGATGAGGCTAAAGAGGTAGAGAGGAGCCAGACCAGTCAAGGCCATATTTTCTCATAATCATGAAGATAATAAACAGAAAGTAGCCTGATCAGATCTACATTTTTGACAAGGTCATTCCGACTGCAGTGTGAAAGGGATTGGGGGGGTATCTAAATGAGTGGAGTGTAGACCGTTTGGGAGGGTGTTGTAATTATTCCAGGCTAGATGTGATTGTGCCTTAGAAAAAGCGGTGATGGAGAGAAGAGTGGGTACTTTAGAGACATTTAGAAGCAAAGTTGACAGTCTTGTTGATAAGCAGAACATCCTGTATGTGACACCCACTTAATGGGGTAGGCAGGTTGATGATTATTGCATCTGCAAATATGGATTCCACAGTCATATTTACATGTTAACAACATACAACCCACAAACTACAGCATGAATATTCCTCAGCATTAAGAAGAAATAGAATGCCCATAATGAGGGAAAATATTCCTAATTTTTAAAATAGGTATTAGAGTGTTATCTGAATTTGACAGCAAAATTCACAGATTATGCAGCTGGCTCTGCTTTGTCATTGAGTCCACAAGCTAGTGAACAATGTCACCGTTTATTCTAGAAGGAATAAGCACCCAACCAAATCAGAGAGTTGAGTAACGGCTGTCAGTAATATTCTCATCAGAACTCATTCTGGCATCACACTAAGTTCCCCAGACAAATTACCAAGTTTTACACATAAATTTTTCTTCTCCATATTCCTCTCAGCCAAAGCTTTGCTTTAAATTCCTTTAAATTTCTTTCCTGTTTTTCTCTCATAAAATGAGTGCCAGTGCTTTCACCTCAAAGTGCCTTCTCTATTTTATTGTCTTATAACAAATTCTCCTCATCCTCCAATAGCATATTTTGCACTGAGAATGAAGTTGGGGAAAAAATCATTAGATGTTAAGCTCTTTGTGAGAGTTTTGTCTATCTTTTTTTCTCCAAAAGTTCCCTAAAACCTATGATAGTGCCTGGGGTTCAATCAGTGTTTAGTAAATACTTGTTGATTAAATAATAAATACATGAATGAATGAACAAATGAATGAACAAAGTTAGTTTAAATGTCGTTTTCTCAGATCAGTCTTCTCCAGTCCCCCAGAATAAGTCATATTCCTTTATTTTGAATCAAAGACACTTAAGAAATAGCAGGTGCAAGAAGGACACTCTGACCCTCTTTTTTCTTCCAAAAGCAAAAGATAAAACTCCCATGTGAAAGGCACCCTCCCTGTACGAGGAAGAAGGAAAACATCTTATCACAAAGAATTTGGGGCTGAGAAATCTGTACAAACAAACCTTGTTAAACTCACCCCTATCTTCCTAGTTACTTCTTCACCATTTACTCCCCCTAGCTCAAATCCCTTTGTCTTAATAATTCCTCACAAATGTGTTGTCTCTTTGTCTAAAAGGTATCAAAGCTTCCTGCTCTGGTCACCTCTGTGGGTCTTCATTCTCTTCATATACATAAAAATTTAATAAAATTTGTACACTTTTCTCCTGTTAATGAATTTCATGTCAGTTTAATTCTTAAGCCCAGCCAGAGACCCAAAGAGGGTAGAGGAGAACTTTTCCTCCCCTACATTCCTACCGATCGCTCTTTTAAGTCCCCATTCTTCTCCTTCCAGGCACTATTCACAATTGTAATTGAGCAATTAAGTGTGTAACTGGCTATTTAACTTATATTTCCTAGCATACACTAAGCTCCACAGCAGCAAAGATCATGTTGTCTTATTCATTGCTGTCTCCCTGGTGCCTAATACCATGCCTGGCACACAGAAGTAGGGCAATGAATTTTGGCTGCCAAATGAAAAAGTGATAAATAAAATAATCAAAAGATACAATGACTCTTAGATAAGGGAAGGAATTTGCAGTTTCAGATGCACCCTGATTTTGCAGTTAAGGGAATGCAGGCCCAGAGAAGTTAAGTGATTTGCTCAGTGTTTCATAGCTAATAAGAGTTCAGGGCTATACTTCATTCCCAGTTCTCTCCAACTCTGTAGCTTGTGCTTTGAAATGGAAACACTATGCCATGCTGCACCATTTAAGCAATGATATATTCATTTAAAGCACCAGAGATCACATTTTCATAAGAAAAAGAGTTTGTAGTATGAGACGAATCAATCAGCCATATGGAAGGAAGAAAAAAAGAACAGGCTGAAAGCTTCCTTTCACTTTGTACAATATGAATTGTCACAGGAATCAAATTTGGCACATACTGTAATGCAGAGAAAAAAGTTATCCCACATTGGATGTAAAATGTGACTTGCATTTTGTCTGAGTTTTTGAAATCCTGAAGAGGATACCAAAAGACTTGTGGAGTTGAGGGCATAATGTTTTGATGATAGGCTTTTTATGCACTTATCCACAGGCATCAAGATAAGGACCTGAAAAATTAAAGCCAACCTCAGACATAATGAATGCATTAAATGATGAAGCAGCTGGTCAGGGTCAGGCAGCCTCCTTGAAGCAGAGTGGATGTGTCTCAGGACTTCAAGTCTCCAGACAGAGGCAGGGGCAAGGAAATGGCCTCTTCGGCCATAAAACATTTACGTCTGTTCTTCTTCTGTCACTTCTCTTTGACGTTGTTTCCCTTGCCTTCAGCAACATCCCAGATTCACAACCAGATTCTTACGCCTGCTAATTAGAACAGAGGTCTAACAGCAGTGATGAAGTCTCCAGCTGAGACTGGCACCTAATTCTAACAATATCAAGTAGATAATGGAGTTTATGGACTGTTAATTATTAAATCCATCTAACCTGCCACAGTCAGATTCCATAGATTGTCACTTTCCATGTGCCTCTGTAGCACACAGCCTTTGCCACTCTAGAATCTCAAGTTCTGACCTTCTAATAGGTCCTTATCACAGAATGCCAGAATTCGAAGACATTTTAGAGATCAAAAGTAAAATACATACCACGTGCAGTAATCGTCTTTAAAACATCTGTCTTAAAGACTCATCTAGCCTGTGCTGCAGTCCTGTGGTGGGGAATCACTGCCTCATAAGGCAGTGTCATTCCATTGTTGGACAGATCATATCGTTAGAAAAATCTTCCATCATTAAACCAAAATTGGCTTCCCTGTATCTTCCACTCTTGTGGCTTCTTCTGCTCTCCAGAATTGCATACATCTTTTATGTACATTGTATGCCATGTTGTAAAAAAGTATGGCATATTACAAAGAGCTCTGGAGTCTTACAAACTTGGAGTCAAATGCTAATTCTGGAACTTAGAAATCATTATCCTTCCTCAAATTCAATTTTTTCACCTACATAAGGGAGACAACACCTCATGGAATTGCTGTGAGAATTTGATGAGTTACATGCTACTCAGAGCCAATGGGTAGAGTCCAGTGTGAAGAGCACAGCCTCTGGAACAAGCCTGCTTGATATGAAACTTGGCCTCAACACTTAGTAGCTATGTGATGTGACCTTGGGCAATCTATTTAAATGTTTTAGTCTCATTTTTCTCATCTACGTAATAGCTATAAGGAAAATCACGTTTCCTATCTCAGGCCCCTTCTATCTAGGAGCAATATCCACTAGGACCTCAGATTCTTCCACTGAATCCTGTGCATTTGGTCCAGAGATAATAGCCAAGCAAAAGACTGGAAAAGGCACACACACTCTTAGTCACCATAGTCTAGAGCTGTCATTGATCACTTCTTCTCACATCCCACTGGTTAGAGCTAGTCATGTGCCACATTTGGACAGAAAAGCCTGGAAAATGAAGACTAGTGGTTTTCCAGGAAGAAAGAAAGTGGGTAATGGGTATATAGTAATGTCTCTGCCACAAGCTCTAAGAAGAGTACCTAACAAATATAGCCTCCTAAGTGTGGGTTATCACTATATCTATACTATGTGATATCAGCAATTAGAGCAATTATGATTATAAGAGCCCTTAATACTTAAAAGTGATCACACTTGCTGGGTGAAGCATTCTTGCTTTTTCCATCAGTTCCCCATATATCATGTTTCAGGGCCTTTCACTCGTTCTTAGACTTCATAATGCCACATCATGCTGGATCCTGGGCAATGCAGAATGTACACCTCTCAGTTCAGAGAGTACACACAATATGAACACATATCAACTGGTTCCACTTTACATATCTTTATTTTTCTCCATTTCATGATCTCCCTGAATCTGTGTCTTGTATTTAACTCAGACTTTGGGACATGTCATTGATCAGGGATTTTCAACTGTAAATTTTGATCTACGGGTAAGACAAGAAAACCTTAGGAGACCTAAACTTCCATTTTTAGAATAGAATAGAAAAAATATAGAGTTGCTGTTAGGTTTAAATGAGTTTGTATATGTAAAGCATTTAGAAACTTGTTGTTGTTATAAAATTTATTTATGAAGAATATTGTATTCATTGATGATAAATATTCATTAATTGCTGTATCAACTTAGTGTTTTTAATATTACACACTTTAATACACGAGCATATACAAACTCATGTACCTACTTTGCATCATGGACTATTCTCTGAAAACTAAGAAAACAAAAGGATGTATTAATATCTTTGGGCCTATCTAGTATAATAGGAAAGGAATTCGTGTCAAGCAAATAATCAGTCTGGTTAATGAGCCCCAAACCAATGAGGTTGTGTTGTTTCTGAAGTAAAAAAATAGAGTGTAAAGGAAAAATAGATGAAAAAAGAAGGAACAAAGGATGAAATAACTTGCCTCAAAGTGTGGCAGAAAAAGGCAATAACATTACAGAAAAAGAAGATCCATAATACATGAAATTCATATTATATAAAAGAAGATAACAGAAGGAAGAGTGGGAAGAAGGGAGTAAGGTCCAATATCTTCAGGTGGAAGGAGGCAATCCAGAATCAGGCCTTTCTTAAATAGAAAGCTACAGGGTTCTAGAGAATCTGACCTATGAAGAAAGGACTGTTATCCCTGTGACCTAAAGGTCAGCCTTCAGACCTCCTCTGAGAAGTAGAAAATTAATACCAATGAATACTCTAGTCAAAAAACAAAACTTTCCGCATTTCCATTGCAAAGTACATAACCATAGAACACTAACTTTTAAAATCAGAGACAACCTTAAAAAGAAGAAACTTCTCACACAGCTACAACATGGATGAATCTTGAGGACATTATGCTACATGAAATAAGCTAGTCACAAAAGGACAGATATTGTATGATTCCACTTATATGAAGTACGGGAGTACTCAGATTCATAGAGATAGAAAGTAGAATAGTGGTTGTCAGGGTCTAGGGGGTGGGAGAATGGAGAGTTAGTGCTTAATGAGTACAAAGTTTCGGCTTGGGAAGATGAAAGAAGTTCTAGAGATGGATAGTGGTAGGGGCTGCCCACATGGTGAATGTATATGATATTACTGAACTCTACACTTAAAAATGGTTAAAATGATACATTTTATGTTATATATTTTTATGACAATAAAAAAGATTAGAAAGTATGAGTGTCTCACACTTCAATGAGGTAGGTATTGTTTTATAAAACATTTATTTCATGTATACATGCACTTGGTCATGAAGTAAATGTATTTCTTACTGTGGGTCAAGATTCAAAAAAAGCCACTGTCCCAGAGGACAAAACAACAAAACAAAGCATACACACTATTTTCCCAAGCAGAGTTGCCCTCTCTGAATCTAAGATTCTTAATAATTGTTGCTTTTGAAGCCCCAGAAATAGTCACAGCAGTATATATAAACATCCATGCACACACACACACACACACACACACACACACACACACACACACACCACCTTCCACTTATTGAAATTACTCCATGCTCTTACATCCCTTCCTTTTTTCCCTGCTCACTTCATCCCATCCTTCAAGGGTCAAGCTGGACATTTTTCTTCTGAGATCCCCCCTTAACTCCACCTCTGACCCTGATTAGAGAAAAACATACTTCTCTGTCATAGCATTTATTATTGTATTTGCAATGCTTGTTTAATTTTCTGTCTCCGTCACTCAGTTATAAACTCTAAGAAGAAAGTGTTTATCTTTCTCACTGCTAATTTCCTAGGATTTAGCACAATGTCTGGTACACTATTAAGTGTTTAATAATTATCAATGAATGAATGAATGGTGACAATATGGAGATAGAGCTACCTCATTAACAACCTCAGACTAAAAATATATAACATGTACTGTTAGATAGCCTAGATAAATACTGATTTCACTTTTATCCCTATGCCTTAGTTACCTATGGTCTATTCTCAAGAAAGGATGGAATGATACAGGTATTTATTTCCTCATTGTTTATATGGCCCTTCTTCCAATATGACAGTGAGGAGCTTAGAGTTAAAGGAATGTATGTAGTAAGCTCATTAAAGCAAAGAGAATTTTATTTTAAGGAAGTGAAATATAAACATGATTATGAGGGCATATCATATGGTGAAATTGAACTTCATTTTAGCTCTGTGTTTCATGGCAACCACAGATGTCTGAAATCCACAGATGTGCCTAAAAACCCCTAGCTCCCTAAAACGGTTAATAGCTCCTTTGAAGGTGTTATTTATACGGATGCATATTTAAAAGGAGGCAATTTTCCAGACCGCAAACACTGGCCATGAAACCCTGTGGTATTGCTCTTACCTTCTTACTAGTATCTTGTTACTCTCTATTCTTGCCTCCAAATCTATGAAAAGAGAGATACACCGTTCTGTGCTTCCATTCACCTGCTGTCAGGTTTCCAGAGAGGACGCTAATCTGAGGGAAACTGGAAGCAGGTAGGTCAAAGGCCAATCTTCACATTTTTCTGTTTTTCTCATGTTGAACTAACTTCCAGCCAGTATCAGTATGTATATATATATATATTTATATATATATATATATATAAATATATATATATATATATAGTATAACATTTAGCCAACTGCTACTTCTACCAGATACTCTATACTCTAAGGGGGACATAAGAGAATAAATATAAACTTTGGATCATTATTCATTTTCACTGTGGAATCATGGTTATTTGAAGTGCAATTTTGTTCTCTGATGCCATTCTCCACATCACATTTAGAATCTTCTGCTAACACAGGAAGTTAATTTGCTTTTCCTTCACTCAAGATATTGATGAATATTTATGAGAACAGGCTTTCAGACCACCCCTGCAGCATATCATCAATAAACAGCTGACTATTGACAAAACTGCCAGTGAAACAAAACTCAGAATGCATGCCCCTCCAAGAAATTCTAACTTTGACGATGTAAAGTGAAAATCAGAAACTAATAGTGGCTTTTACAATTAGCAAGTCACTACCATATTCTCCTGTGGGATCTCAGGACCCCCAAGACCCTTAGGATCAACTGAATTACCCTAACATTAAAATTCTTTTTCTATCCAGCCTTGCATATCCATACTCCAGTCTTGAAAGTATACCACAATTAGATGTGAAAATTTACTCACTACATAAATTTTCAGGTACCATGTCCCCCAATGTATAAAAACTGTACATTCCTCAGAATCTGTAGGAGTATTATCTAGCTAAAACAGTGGCAATGGAGTTCAAACAAGGAGTCTATAGTTTGTTATTTTTGCGGTACGCGGGCCTCTCACTGCTGTGGCCTCTCCCATTGAGGAGCACAGGCTCCAGACATGCAGACTCAGAGGCCATGGCTCACGGGCCCAGCTGCTCTGTGGCATGTGGGATCTTCCCGGACCGGGGCATGAACCCATGTCCCCTGCACCGGCAGGCGGACTCTCAACCACTGCGCCACCAGGGAAGCCCAGAGTCTATAGTTTTGAACACAGAAAGAATAGAATAGAACACTAATAAGAACAACATATCCATTTATGTAAGTGGCCAGTGATATTCTGGTACCCAAGATGTAACACATGGACAAAAGGGCAAGTTCCAGGTTTCTGGGACTAGGTGATCGGAACTGTGCACCTCCAGAGAGCTAGAGGTGAGGGCTACCCCTGGAAGGAAGGAGGGACTGGAATGGAGGGGCAAGGGGCTTTTGCACTTCTGCTTTCTCTGCCTGGAATGTTTTTCCCTTACACCATTACATGACTCTCCTTTATATTCTTCAGTTTTCAGTTCAAATGATACTTCCTCAGAAAAGACTTCTCTGGCCACCCTCCTTTATATATTCTCAGTACCCCAGACAGTCTTGAGTTCATTGTCAGCTTAGTTTTTTTATGTTTCTTGTTATCTTAATTTGGATTTTACTTGTGAGATAGAATGTGAGCTTCTAAGACCAGGGGCCTTCTCTATGTTCCCCACAGCCCAGAATATGACTGTGAATGAAGTAGGGGTTCAGTGAGTACTTGTGACATGAATGAATGAATGAATGATGGAATGCATTCATACTTGTCCTGTACAGACTTTGGCACACATACTACACACATATTCTGCTCCCTCTCAGATTTGCCTTGATTACACGTTTCCTCCCAATAGGAGACGGTGCAATACATCTATTTCTTTCTAAAAGCTCTAGAATCCCTTGTCATTAAGTATGCCCTATTGTTGCACAAAGCCTCATTTAATCCTCATAATACTCTGTGAGAGTGGCATTATTAACCCATCTCAGAGGTAAGGAAACTCACGAGTGGAATATAGACTGAGATTCTGACTCCAAATCCCTTGTTCTTTCCTTCAAATTAAATACTGAGCCTCTTGGTATCTGTGGTGCTGAAATGAAAGAGACATCAATGCTGGTAGTTTCACTAATCTCCTTTTTTCCTTTGTTTTCTTTCACCTGGTTTTCATGTCTGTGAGAGGTAGGGGAGGGTGTGTGTATGTGTGTGTGAGAAAGAGAGCAAGAGAGCAAAAGAGAGAGAAGAATAGATTCTGTGCCAGTCTCCAGCATTCATTATATCCCCTGAGTTTAATCAGCTAAAATGTTTCAACTCCTAATTTCTTACCCTGGGTAAGGCCAGTATCTTTGGAAGAACATTGACTTTGAACATAGAAAACATAAATTCTAATATTGACATCAGTATTAACTTTGTGGTTTTAGGTAAATTACTTACCCTTTCTAAACCTCAGTTTCCCTAGCTCTAAAATGAGAATAATAACATTATTTACCTAATATAGTTGTTATGAGGCATAAATGAAAGTTTGTATCTAAAAATCCTAACATGTTGGGCCCTTATAAGATCCCTGTAAAAGTTTGTTACCCTCGTCATTACTTAGGTTCTATTTTTCCTTTTCATTATTCTAAATATAGTAAATATAAGGATTATTTATTGTTTAGGCATTTCTATATTTACTCTAGTAATAAATATTTTGTTTTCAGCAATCACTTTTTTGCATCTCATAAACCAAATTTAGGCTATTGTTGGTGTTAGACATCTATTTAATTTTGTTGTCCTTTGACTCAGTCCTCCTGATAATCCACAAGTATGGAAGTGGAATCTGTCTGTGGTTGTGATTGTTTTTCTAGCTATAGCACTAACTGAACTCAAAAAGAATTATAGAGTCT
The DNA here is from genome assembly GCF_039906515.1 of Pseudorca crassidens. NCBI lineage: Eukaryota > Metazoa > Chordata > Mammalia > Artiodactyla > Delphinidae > Pseudorca > Pseudorca crassidens. The sequence continues at coordinate 93,481,366 of NC_090297.1, forward strand.
TAAAATTTAGAAAGAAACTTAGAGGTCATTAGTTCCAAAGGCCAGCTGAATAAAACTTGCCTGGGGAGCTTGGTAAAAACACAGATATTACGACTCAGCCCCATGGATTCTGATTTAGTAGGTATGGAAAAATACCCAGAAATTAGTACTTTTATGAAGCTCCCCACAGGATTCTGATGCACAGCCAAGTTTGAGAAGCAATGAAATATAGACTAGCAGTTTTCAAATGTTGTTAAATCAGTGAAAGCCTTTTTTCACTTCTTTACTTGGAACGTTAATGTGTAAAACTAATAGAAGTAGAACTTTTTTAATTAAAGGGGAAGATGAAAACCTTGCCTGTTCCCCCTCCTCCATGGCTCCCAAGGACCACTAAGGAACTCCACTGAGGAGCACAGTTTGGAAACTATTGATCTAGACTGAGTTTTCCAAAATATTACTGATACGTGGTCACTCAGGTCCAGTTTGAATACTCCCAGTGATGTAAAATTTTCCTTTTATAAATAGTCTTTACTACTGAGATGTACAGTTATTTCTTATTTGCTAGTAATATATTGCTCCCCTAGACTTCTGTAGGCTTGTGTACTGACATAATTCAATAGCTCAATTGAGCATAAAACTAAAAATCTCCCTGGGGTGAACACAATACTTGTTCTTCCCTTTCATCCCTACCTCCTGTTATTCTAATCACCTTTTCTGTCTCCTTCTTAATTCATTTCTAATTCTCCCTTTTCTCTTCCCAGATAGTCACAATATAACAAAGAAATAGCAATATAGAAGTTCAAAATGTTAAAACAATCTCATTTTAAATTATGGGAAATTTATCTCTTTGACAAGGCGAAAAAAATAAACTAGCTTATTTGTGTCATCTTGTGATATAGTTTGGACATATGACAAAATTTTTAAATTTCTGCTTATTCTACAGCACATACTCACAAAAATATTTTTGAGCACCAGTTCTGTACCCAGCCATGTGTTAGCACTGGATACATAAAAGTGAGTCCGATTCAGCTTCTGCCCTCCATGTACCCACAAAGTCGAAGATGAGACAAATACATAAACAGTTGCAATATAAATAATGAGCTAAGTGCCAAAAAGACATTATAGGAGCAAAAAGGGGAAGGTGACTAGCTACAGTGGGAGTAATTATTTGAATTGGGCCAAGACAAAGAATTAATAAAAGAACCAGAAGAAATAGGGAGGTAAGGGAGAGAAAGAATAGATCAGTAAAATTATAATAAAGCACGTTTCTCAATATTAAAAATTTAAAAAATAAATGAAATTCTTGGAATTTTTATCAAAACTATTATGAAGAATACAAGATTTCTGAGAAATCTCTGTAATTCCCAATTGTGAATTCTAAAAAAATCTGAGCTCTAAAAGTAAAACAATGTGATTTCCTCTGTATCATGACTCAATAGAAATGAAGTAAATTAAGATCAGCAGCATGAACTTTTGTTAAGGAATCTATGGATCAGGGGTTAGGGTAAGAATTACTATTTTTTATTATTAGCCTTATAGAAAATTTCACTTTTTAAAGTATGTATACAGAATGATTATAGAAAGAGCATTGTATAATATAACAAAAATTTAATTTTACTTTAGAAGAATAAAATTTCTATGGATCAGCATACTTGTATGTTGCCAACTCAATTTTACTGCCACCTTCTTCCAAGATGCCCTCTACATTGCAGAGGACAAACTGGGAACTACATTTCCCAGCATCCCCTACCCTTATAGATCCAGAATATAAGCTGCTAATGAGAGGCCTTCATGCAGGAACTGAAATGCTGAAGAAAAGTAGAAGCCGTAGAAGCCATCCTTTCTCAGAGGAAGTTGTACCCAAAGCCGTCCTTTCTCAGAGGAAGTTGCACCAAAATGCCTGGACAGAAACGACATGAAGTTTAAAACAGCTTACAGGGGGTCTTAAGAATCATCCACCCACAAGAGTGCTGCAGACTGAGAGTTACTGGGAGCTCTTGGGGTTTGCAGCCATTTCCTGGTGAGCTCTTAAAACCACAAGCTTCAATGCTTATAAGCAGAGACAGTCTGAGATAGCTTCCTTGACCTTGGCCTGAGCTTTGCAATGGTTCTGTAAGATTCCAATTCCCTATACTAAAACCTTTTATACTTAGAATGCACAGACTTAGACTGGCTTCTTTTTCTTGATGGAACCTAGCTGATACAGTCAGTTTCAGAAAATGCTTTGTTAATTGCTCATTACCTCTACTTTGTCAAAAATAACACTGCAGCAATGACAATTGTTGTTCTAGTTACTAGAATTAGAGAACTGATATAGGAAATAGTGGGTAAGAGTGTAATCTGTGGAACAAGGTTCCTAGGGTTCATTATCCAGCTCAGCAATTTTCAGGCTATTGCATCTTGGGAAGATACTTAACCCAAATGAGCTTCCTTTTCTTCCCCTGTACAATGGAGGTAATAGTTGTACCTTTCTTAGAGGGTCACCTGAGAATTAAATGTTAATACAGGGAAGCTTTTATATAAATCTTTGGCACAAAGTAAACTTTCAATAAGTGTTAATTATCAATATTGTTGTTTATTCTCTAAATATTTTCTGATATCTCTTAACATCTCCCATCTGGTGAGTAATGACAGAGGATCTCTCCTTGACAAAACTTTAGTCAGACTCCTCTGAGCCCGGTTCCTGATTAGGAAGTCTTAAATAAAGTCTTTCTTGCCATTTGTGACAAGTGTCCAGCGAATTTTTTTCTTTAACAGTAGCAAGCATTAAAAAAAAAATCTAATTTTGGTTAAATCCTTTTACACTTAATAATTTAAACATTCTTTTTAAATTTGACCTTTCTTTCTGTTTCTTTCCTTCTTTCCTATGCTCCTGTTCAAATTGTTACCTGGATACTTGACCTTGTGTTAGACTTTGGGCATGTACCACCTTGAGTCCAGTAGTGTTTGGCTGTCTTTATCCTATCCTTGCCTGTTGGCCTCCTCTTTTAGACTGATGAAATTGTAGTCTATAATTTCTCAGCCTGATCAGCAGGTGGTGGCCCCTTTATGCTGACTAAGGCTTTGCTGGGTTCTCAGTTGAGAGTATATTTGGAAGTACTCTGAGTCTCCATGATACCCCATGTGGCACTGATTCAGCTGCTCCTTCCCTTCCCAATCCTGCACCACCAAAGACCCTGCTATGATGATACCTGGTTTTCTCTATGGCCTATGGCATTCTTACTGGTGCTCAAATCTGTGTCCATGCCACACAAGGACCCAAAGGAAGTCCTCATGTAAGAATAGATCCTCCCTATGGTTGACCAATGATTCCATGTTGGCATGGGCTTGTTCTGCATAGTGATCTCTTCAGCTCACTAGGGAATAGGCAAGAGTCCTCCCCCATCTAGGATTTCAAAGCTGACAAACAAGATTTTGTGGACCCATAGATTTCATCCAATATCTCTCCAACTCTACTCTCAACTTCTTTCAGTTAACTCTACCCATAATCCTCTCAGGATCCAAAAAGGTAGAATTCCCTTTTAATTTTTCCATGGTATATCCTGAGGTAACTTCATATCACTATGGAAGAAACTGTGATGTGACATCAAGCCTAGTGCTTTATATTTCAAATGGGAGAGACTTAAAAATATTTTCTCTTTAAAAAATATCCAATTAACTTGGTGCAATATTATACTAACTTTTTATTTCCCTACAAATTCATTTGATAACAATCCTAATTTCCACTCCAAGCCCCTCAAACACACAAACAAAAAAAGCAAAAACAAACAAAATACTCCAGTAACAGAGCTACTAAGACTTAGCAGAAATATTGGTAAACAGGGTAAATATAAGATATAATACAAAAATCAATTACTTTGTCTATACTAGTAAAACTGCTTTAAATTGTCATGGGACAAAATAATTCATTTACAATAGTAACAAAAACTATTAAATACCAAGGCATTAACTTAACAAAAAAATTCAAGATTTATGTGAAGAACACCATACAAAGCCTCCTTATTAAAAGGGACAAAACCAAGTATCTATACAAAAAATGAAAAGATATCTTGGATGGAAAAACTTAGTATCACTAAGGTGTGAATTTCCTCCAATATCAAATTGATTTTAATTCCAATTTCAAAGTTTTGTTTTGTTTTGTTTTGTTTTTTAATTTTTTTTTTTTTTTTTTTTTCCAGTACGCGGGCCTCTCACTGCTGTGGCCTGTCCCATTGCGGAGCACAGGCTCCGGACGCGCAGGCTCAGCGGCCACGGCTCACAGGCCCAGCCGCTCCGCGGCATGTGGGATCCTCCCGGACCAGGGCACGAACCCGCGTCCCCTGCATCGGCAGGCGGACTCTCAACCACTGCGCCACCAGGGAAGCCCTGTTTTGTTTTTTTAAGGGATGGGGGGAATGGATAAAATTATCTTAAAGTTAATGTGACAGACTTACAGAAAATTGTAAGAAACAGTGTAATGAAAGTGAATTTATCCTACCTGATATTAAAAATTATTATAAATTCCCTGTAATCAAATAGAATCATCATAGGAAGAAAAAATAAATAAGTGGAATAAAATATAGTCTAGAAATATATCACAGAATATGTGGAGATCTAATATTTGACAAAGGTGATTTTAAATTAATCAGCAGAAATATAGTTTATTTAATGAATGATGTTGGCACAATTGGCTGTCCATCTGGCAGAAAATAAAGTTGAACTAGTACTTCACACTGGAGACATACAAAAATAAATTCCAGATGGATTAAGAGCTTAAATATAAAACAAAGTGCATAGGGAAAAATAGATATGTAGATATAACTTTGGGTGGGGAAACCTTCTTAACCAAAATGGAAAACCCAGAATATCTAAGAAATAAGAGTATTTGACCAACCAGAAATTAAACACTTTTGTATAGAAAATGACACCCTAAACAAAATAGAAAAACAAAAAATTAGGAAAAATATTTGCAATATATTGGACAGAAAAAAAAATTACTACCTATAGTGTGCAAAGAACTCTTTACAAAATGGATAAGAAAAAGGCAAACTACTAGATAGGGAAATGGTTAAATGATACGTGTAGACAAATAACTGAAAAAACAAATTTAAATGTGATAACTATATGGTCAATAGATATGTAACCTCATTAGTAATTAAGAAAACAAAGTATCATTGAGATATTTTTGGTTATTATCAGATTGACAAATTAAAAGTTCAAAAAGAGATAATACAATATATGGCGAGGTTGAAGGTAGGACAAAAGATAGGAAATAGAAAACATTTTGGCCTCTGGTAAAACAATTTCTCAATATATATTAAAAATAAAAATACAATAACCTTTGTACCAGTCAGAGTTCTCAGCTATAACAAAAGAAATGGGCCCTGGATAATTTAAATAGAAAAGAAATTTATTGGAAGGAGATTAATCATTGACAGAATTCACAGGGAAGTTGGAGAATGAGACGAAGATAATGGACAAGGATCCTGAAATCTGAAAACTGGACCCACAGCCAAGGGTAAGCCCAAGAAAAGTCCACCTAGAGCATCTCTGTTTCTGCATGTAGATGCCAGACAGCGCTGTTGACGCTCAACCAATTTTCAGGAAAAGAGAGACTTCAAACTCTTATGTTTAAAAATTGATTTTTTTTTCCTCTAACCTGAGAAGGTCATTAAGAAAACATACTTAAAAAGTTTTCAATTCCTTCAGTTTCAATTTAATTTCATTTTGTTAGTAAAAATTCATAAAAAATTAAATAGAACTTTATAAATATTGATATGTATATAATATATACATAATAGTCATCAATTTTTAATAATATATTTTGGGTAATGGAATAGTTTGGATTTTTAAATACATTTTAATAATCAGTAATGTTTTATAATTAGGAGTATCAGCTTTATTTAAAAAATCATTACTTGATTAAAAGTGGACTGGGTCATTGCCTTTTTTTGAAAAAAGAATTGTATTACTTTAGATACTTTACCCCCATCAATAATGGATTATTTTTGTCCATAACAAGGTGCCTGGAGGGAATCATTTCCAGATTTGGTTCTGGAAATACAGTCAGGATCCTGGATTGTAATTTCTGTAATTTTCAGTGTTCCCATTTTAGTTTCAAGAAAGCTACAGCAGTTTCAGGTATCTTGGACCACATACTATCTTCAAGCATAGAAAAAGCAGAGCACTGCCTCTGGCTTCTCAGGAATACATCTAGCCAGTTTTCTCCTTATTTCCACCCCTATGTCCTGTCTGACTGTTCTGAGATTAAGTCAGGGATCTCTTCATGATATTAGAACAAAGTTGGGGTTCTGTTAGCCAGGAAAGGGGGAGAAAGAGGCCATGGCTTTTAAAGAAGTTATCTACATTGTCCACTACACCCATTTTGTTAGTTTCCATGTGAGGGGAAAGAGAGAGAGAGAGAAAAAGAGAGAGAGAGTTAGTTTATAAACAGCTCTAAGATTTCTGTGTTTATTTTTATAACATATATAATTAGGAATTCAAGATCTCAATTTTACTGATCATCCAGGAAAGAAATTTGACATTTTCATGAGATTGTTCCTTATTTTGTTCTTCATTGATCCTCAACTACAGCAAAACCAGTTTCTCTTTCCCATATATTTCCTTGGCTTTTGCTGTGAAGCAATGAAATTTGTGGTAGAAACTAGGTTTAAAAAGCTTAGACAACTGGTGGATCCATAATCCAAAGATAGAGTTGTCTCTAAATTACTGAGAATAAGCTATATTGAAATTAGCATTTAAATTATACCTTACGGGGCTTCCCTGGTGGTGCAGTGATTGAGAGTCCGCCTGCCGATGCAGGGGACATGGGTTCGTGCCCCAGTCCAGGAAGATCCCACATGCCATGGAGCGGCTGGGCCCATGAGCCATGGCCACTGTGCCTGCGCGTCTGGAGCCTGTGCACCACAACGGGAGAGGCCACAGCAGTGAGAGGCCCGCGTACCGCAAAAAAAAAAAAAAAAATTATACCTTATGATGCTTTCTATAATCTTTTGGGCATTAATTGCTAATAAATTTCAAATTTTGAAACAATATAAGCATTTTCCTCAAAAAATCCAAGTGTGATTTTTTTTTCCTCTTATAGGCTTCTGATTTGTAGGTTTGCAATAAATTTGACATTGAGAAAGGAGCAGTGAAGAATAGATATCATTTAACAAAAACTGGAAGATGACAATCAAAGAACTTCATGTAGCAATGACCATAACTTCTTCCTTCTTTGCTTTTGAAGAAAGTCCTAGCTAAATGGCTGGTTGACAGTATTGGAGAAGCAAATGGAGGCCTTAGTTTCCTAACTAAGAAAGTTAGTTGTAAAATTCTTATCTCAGGAAACAAAATCAAGCAAGTTGAGGGAAGCTACTTCTAATCTCTGTGCACATTTCCATGATCCAGAAAGGTTTGTTTTACCCCTACATTAAGAGAAATTGATGCATTTTAACATTCTCATCAGAGTCTAATAAGATTGGGTTTGGAATAAGTAGATAACAATTACAGATAATGAAAAAGGAATCTAATTGCACCTAGATGTTTGTTTTCTTCAAAATTTTCATCTCTTTTTAGAATCTTTTTAAAGATAGCACTTAGGAATCCTGGTCAGTGTTTTGCTGTTTTAATAAAGCACTCTATTTTTGTATTAAATTAAAAGTATTAGTCTCTTTTAGTTAACTCCATCTATTCCATAAAACCCACTATGTGGAACACATATTCAAAACCATTACTCAGTGGCAATGCAATGCTTCAAGCAGAATATCCAGCTAGATTCTAGGACCTACAAGTCAAAGGAAAGTGTGGTGGAACTACTCTTCCTTGATGGAGAATTGGACCGAGTCATCTAAGAACACCAGAAGAAAGAAAGAAAAGAAAAAAATAAAGAATAGTCAAGAACGCTGACAGTGCAAACAACCAAACAATTAAGCTATAAGCTAGGACTAAAACACATGAGGAGCTTGTATTTTGTCCAATGAATGTGCAAGCAATTTCATTCTTTTATTTTTATCTTCCACCCTTGGTTAGCTGCTTGAGGTAAATATAACATTTGGACAAATATTTGCAACCAGATTGTAACATGTATGCCACTTAAAGTCCAGCGTGGAAACAACTTCATTTGGCTCAAATATGGTTTGAATTTGAACCAGTTATTTAAGTGTCTTAAGTTTTTACAATTTGTTTATCCTCTATCAAATAACTTTGTTATTTTCTGTTATTTCCAAAATCCTCCCATTTAAAATGTGTAAGCTACAACCTGGGGTTTGATTTGGTTATTTTTAACTAGATATTATAGAATTCTCTTGTTTATGTGGATGGGTTATAAGATTTAATTAAGACAAGAGTCATTTTATAAAAGATTTGGCAATTTTCTTTCCCTGAATGATGCTTCAGTAAAACTGCTTTACAAGTAGTGAACACAGCAGACTGATTTGATTGTTGAAAAATGAATAAAATCTGCATCAAACCACGCCAAACTAATTCTGAGTTCGAGTCATTTTGCCTATGGACCTATAATAACTATAATAACTAAAGGCCAGTAAATTATAATTTGAGAGACAACAAGATTTCTTCTTAAAGGAAACAAAAAGGCAAAAATACATGTAAGATGTTTAAACAGAATTTTCATTTGTGAGGCATTAGAGAAGGAATAAAAGACATATTTGAGATTTTTTCCTCCAATATGTGTGTCACTTTAAGCTTATTTTGAGACATAGAAGTAAATTTGCAAAAGAGTATAGTAGCACAGACCAGGGAATTTTGTATAGCTTCTCCTTTCTTCATTGTATATACAAAAAGTCAGAAGGAAGGATTTCTCTGTCATTGTTCTTTTTCATTCTCTCTGTCTCCACCTCTTTATTTCTCTCTCTCCCTGTCTGTCTCCCTTAAGCCTCTGGAGTAAATGCGTCTTTAGTGATAACATAGCATTCAGAATTCAACTTCCAGCCCACAGTTTTATGCAGAAGCTCTAGGCATAAGGAAGAAAACAATATCTCAGTGAGGAGTCTTCAGTCAAGGGTTAAAGCAGTCATGTTAGCTCTTTTATTTTTCTTTATTCTGCATCTCACATAGGGACACAAAGAGATCAACCAATGGGAATTAATTATTTAATCATAGAAAATACATGAAAGTGGTCAATGGCTGTACTTGTCGAGCACAACACTCAACAAATTTTCATTAAAATGCATTCACCAGGTAGAGTAGAACCTGGAACTCCTAAGAGACAGAAAGAGAATCAACAAGGATGAATACAAATTGACTAATGAAAGCAGCTATGAGTTGGTAATAACCCCTAGTTTTCAAAGAACTTTTAAGAAAATATAAACCTGACTTTATAAATTCTGTTTTCCTTTGATTTTAATTCAATTCATTAAAGCCCTCATATTTTACTATCATGTTAGGGACTTTCTTTTTTCCTGATTAAAACAGTTCTATCTTAGACTACAAAACAGAAGATGCCCTTTTAAAGGATAAATCCTTTAAAAGTGCCTACATAAAACTTTAGTCTATACATCTCAAAACAAAATGCTAATACCCTAAATCCATTATCATGGTGTTATGGACTGAATGTTTGCATCTCTCAAAATTCATAGATTGAAGCCCTCACCCTCAATGTGATGATATTTGGAGATGTGTCCTTTGGAAAGTAATTAGGGTTAGATGGGGTCATGAGGTTGGAACACTCATGACAGGATTAGTGCCCTTTTTAAGAAGCGACACCAGAAAACTTGATGCCTCTTTACCACACGAGGACACAGAGAGAAAGTGGCCATCTACAAGACAGGAAGAGAGCCCTCACCAAGAACCAAATTGGCCAGCACTTTGATCTTGGACTTCCCAGCCTCCAGAACTGTAGGGAAAATAATTAATGTCTGTTGTTTAAGCCACCCAATCTATGATATTTTGTTATAGAGCCCAAGCAAACTAATACACATGGTCTATAAGAACTGATATTATGCAAAGACATCCTTGTTTAGGATGCAGAAGTCAGGCTGACCTCTGTGTGACCTTGAACAGGTTAAGAAATGTCTTTACTTATTTCTTTATCTAAAAGATGGGGGGTACTAATACTTGCCTCATTCAAGTGTGTGAAATTCAAACAACATGAAACAAAAAGCTTCACAGAGTGTATGGCAAGTAGTAAAAGCTAAAATAATCTTCATTATTTGAGCCCATCCCCAACACTTCCTTAGGAAGTCATAGCCCCTTATAGTTGATAGCACAGAATGTGACTTGATCAATTGCTTGCTATTTTTACAAAAACCTGCAGATTCCATTCCTTATTTTCACCAGTACTCCATTAAACATTAAAAAACACTTTTCATTTATTTTTGATGATGCCAACAAGAGGTATTTCACCCATCAAATAGCTCTTCTGAAATGTATTATCACTTTTTTGAAATATGATGTTACCATCTAAATTCTGGTTGTTTTTCAAGGGCTTTGAAACATAATTCTAAATCTATCTGAATAATATACTAATAAGTCAATATAGTAAACATTTTTGAGTGCTTGATACATGCTGAGAAAACAAAGGTTGTCCTGGGAGCTGTAGAGCACACAGGAGTGGCTAAGACAGGGCCCTGTCCTCAAAGAGCTCAGAATAGTAAAGGAAACACACATGCAAGTAAACATCTGGTAGTGTACTGAGTGCTCTAATAGGCATAACCATAAGACAGTGAAGACCCAAAAGAAGGATTGGCCAGTTCTTCTTAGGGTAGAAGCAAAGCCATCCTACAGAAGGTGAAACAATTAAAGTGTCTTCCAGCATTGCTTGAACCCTGTATCTTACTTCAAGAACTGACAGCAGCCAAAGTAAAATGAATTTGTGGAGGAACGATTATATGCAATGTGAGCACTTGATATTTCTACTCATGATTTTTTTTTCCATTCCAGGGTCCAACACAGGATACTACATTACACTGAACAATACTGAACAATAATAGTAGCAAATTGCAACTACCACTACTACTATTACCACTGGATTAATACTACTAGTAAAAATAATCTCTAACATTTGTATAATTCTTTACAAAGTATTTACACATTTCATCCCAGTTCTACCCTGTAGTCAGTATCTTAATTTAGTATCAAATGAGGAAACTGAGGTTCAGACAAACTCAACATTTGCAAAGTTCTTGTTTTGTTAGGAATGGGAAGGAAGCATCAATAACACTGGCACTATTTTCTTAAAAGTGATGAAGTATTAGAAAACAGAAAGAAATTCTACACCCTCCACATGCTTCAACTAACTAGTGTCCTAGCTCCCACTGTACTTGTTCTTAACTACTTGAAAAAATTAGTTAACATTCTCATTTGCATCAGTTAATATTCTGAGATCTCTAACAAATGCTGTTCATAAGCTGTATTTATACTACAATGCTTTTCCTTTTTTCACATTTTTAATTATGAAAGTAAAATATGCTCATTATCAGCAATTAAAAACAGAGACAAATATTAAGGGAAGAAAAAATTAATCCATAACCCTAAAATCCAGAGACAACCTGGATGATATATTTCCTTCTAGCCTGTTTTCTTTTTTGCTTGTGTTTGGACGTACATTTTTATTAGGGAATATACTATATAAACAGATATGTTATGCTGCATTATTATTTTTTTAATTTGGGGGGAATAATTTTATATTTACAGAATGCTTCCAAAGATTTTATATTTACAGAGAGTTCTTATAAACCCTTCATCCAACTTCCCTTAAGTTAACATCTTATATAACTATGGTATATTTTTTAAAACTAAGAAATTATAACTTAATTTTTAACTAGACTACTTATTTTCTTCACATTTCACCAGTTTTTCCACCAGCATCCTTTTCTGTTCCGTCATGCAATCCAGTGTGTCACAATTAGATGTCATGTCTCCTTGGTCTCCTCTGATTTGTGAAAGTTTCTCAGTCTTTCCTTGTTATTCATGGTCCTGACACTTTGAAGACTACTAGTTCCATATTCCATAGATCATCACTCAATTTGGATTTTTAGTGTTTTCTCATAATTAGTGCCCTTCTCATCACATCCTATCAGGGAGTACATGATATCAATGTAATTTATCACTGGTGAAGTTAACTTTGATCCCTTGGTTAAGATGTGTCTGTCAGGTTTCTTCACTGTAAAGTTACTATTTTTCCCTTTCCATACTCTGCTCTTTGGAATTAGTTATAAGTAGTTATAATATATAAGCTACATATATATAGTTATATATATATATATATTATATATATATATATTTGGAATTTTTTTCTAAGAATGAATTGTCTCTTCACCATTTATTTCCATCAGGATGAATTCATGAATATTTATTTTATACATTGAGTTAGATTAGTTATTTTTGTTGTTGCTCAAATTGGCTGCCATTTGGCTGTTGAAAGCTCTTTCATGTTGGCTCTTGTGTCCTTTTGAAATGCCCAATCCTACTTCTTTTTGTTTTTGAGCATTTCATTAATTTCTGGCACTACAAGTTGCTCCAGGCTTATCTTGTATATATCTTACCCTAACCCTAGAATCAGCCATTTCTCCAAGAAGCCCTAATTCCTTTTATTCAAGAATGGTGTTAAATACTAAGATCTGGGTTCTAGGTGTTATCATTTAAATGGAAACACAATATTATTTACCAAATACATTATAGTACAACTGAACAACCTGTGATTTGGTCTGATCTACAATTGATGCTTCTCTATTTTTTTCTCACTAAAAGTACAATCTACATAGTATAGTGTACTGGTTAAGAGCCCAGGCTCTGAAACCAAGGAACCTGGGTTACAAACTAGTTCTCTCACCTACTTTCTGTGTGACCTTGGGCAAGTTGCTTAACCTTTCTGTGTCTCAGTTCTATCTTGGAACTAGCAATAATACCTATCTCACAGGGTACCTGTGAGGTTTAAATAAATTAATATTTGCAAAGCACTTAGAGTGGTGCCTGGTATCCATTAATTACCATGTATATGTTAGATGTTATCATCACTATTCTGATAACTTTAACAACAAGTGCAATACTGAAGAGTCAACATCTAATCATAGCCAACACATATTGAGTCTATCTTATGAGAAAGACACTCATTAATCCTATTTGTGAAGTATATCCTATTTTTAAATGAAATTTTTTTATTATTAATTATTAATTTAAACTTGCTTTAATGGGCATATTTTAATTCATATTTTATTCTTTAAGTGTTTACATTCAATTTCTCATCAAAACTTTACATGAGAAGAGCATCTCCAAGATGGCCTCCATGGATGCCCTTCCTCACTGTGTATGCATGCTACCTTTCACATAAAGAAGCAGAATCTAGCTCTCCTTCCCTTAAATTTAGAATTTTCCTAGTTAAACAAGTTACTAAAATGCAGCAAGAGTAACATTCTTGAACTTTTGAAACTAAATCTTATCAGAAGCTTTGGTGCTTCCATCTGGGAATCTTGAAGTCCTTATTTTGGGGATGACCATCTCAGAATCAAGCTGCCATGAGGCTAAAACCTAAGTTGTATGGAGAGGCCAAATGTAGGCACTCAGGTTGACAACTCCAGTGGAGTTTTCAGTTAACAGCCAACTATCTTGGATACTTAGTTTAGTCAAACTTCAAATGACTAGACCCAGCTGATAACTGATGCCACCATATGAGAGATCCAAAGCCAAATTGTCTACTGTTCAGTCAACCTACAGATCTGTGAGCAATAATAAATTATTGCTTTAAGCCAAAAAGTCTTTGGGCTCTTTGCTATGTAGAAATAAGTAACCAAAACAGATAACTTCTTCAATTTTTTATACTCAACAATTAATGAGAAACTTTGTTCACAGAAGTAAAGTTAGTAAATATCATAAGACTATTAATAGCTTTCTGACTGATGAATGGAATTCTCACCATTACCAGAATTTAGATGATTTCCTTTCTTTAACTAGTATGTCATGAAACCCGACAACTCTTTTTTTTCTTTCATTCACCAATGTAATTTTGAAAAATCTTATAATAATATATTTGGATTTCAAATCCAATACTTTTTTATATCAAATATTTCAAAATAATGATACAGCTTTTCTTTATATACAGTCAAATGTTGCTCTAATGTATGTTAATGATTCTTCATTGAGATTAGCATTACAATATAAACTAAATATCATTAGCAAAATGTTTTTTATTCCATGTTTTCAAGATTTCATTTTCACTTGATCTATAAACTCTATGCATGTTAATGTTTTCATGGAGTCCTTACTGTTTTCATTAAGTTCCTTTAGAAGCTCAGTGATGTAAAGTTTAACAGGCCAATAACTATGCTTCAAAATAGCCAATGTGAGAATCATCCAGAAAAAAATGTTTTTGATTCTTACAGCTTAAAAATTTTTGACAAAATCTTCCCTTGGATGAGCAAAACAATTCAGTGTGAAACAGCAGGAAGTGGTGTCCGCTCCCATTTCTTCACATAAAGCTGAAAACAGTGTGGAGAAGCTTAAATTTTATTAGATTCACCACTTTGATAACATCATTAAATGTGGAATTCTGATCTACAGCCAATGTCTACATCTGAAAGCCTCACTGTGAAGAAAATAATGTATTTCTTGAACCTTAAGGTTTATAATATGAGCTGTATGCAAAAGTCTTTACAACTTTCTGTCATGTTCCCTCACTCTCAGGACACACAAATTTATGTAGGGTTTTCATATTATCTGTATCGAAGTATTCACTAATCAATTTAAACAATTCATCTCCTGTAAGCTTCTTCAGTATTTTATAGAACAAATAAAGTTCTTCAAAACATTTCTCTTTAGAGATGCTCATTAGCATCATTACTGAAGTACTATTCAATCTGTAATGAAACTTCTTTAATCTAATAATATTCTGGATTAGTGTGACCTCTATGTAATTCAGCATGTCATCAGTGTGTCTACTAATTGCATTAATCAAAGAGTGGTACATTTTCTATTTTCTTTGCATCATTGACCCCCTGTATTATATTAGCAGTTTCAAGACAGGCTGTAAAAACAAAAAGTCTACAGTTGAGTGAGGCATTCTATATTTGGACATTACAGAATTTTATTATTTTTTTTAAGAGTTAGATGTAAAATGGATTTATTTATTTATTTATTTATTAACATCTTTATTGGAGTATAATTACTTTACAATGGTGTGTTAGTTTCTGCTTTATAACAAAGTGAATCAGTTATACATATACATATGTCCCCATATCTCTTCCCTCTTGCATCTCCGTCCCTCCCACTCTCCCTATCCCACCCCTCTAGGTAGTCACAAAGCACCAAGCTGATCCCCCTGTGCTATGCGGCTGCTTCCCACTACCTATCTATTTTACGGTTGGTAGTGTATATATGGACATTACAGAATTTTATAATTAGTTCTTTGAGTGTAACCTAATATAGTATAAATAATTTCATAGAACAAATTTGTCTCTTTGTCATTCCTTCAATAATTATTTATCTAGACCCTACTATGTGCCAGGCACAGATCTTTGTCAGTGACCAGAATGTGCAAAGATCCTTGCCCTTGAGATGATTACATTTCAACAAGACAAGACAGAAAGTAAACTATATAAATAATAAAACTTATATTACCTAATATATTAAAAGATAATATATTAATTTGCTAGGGCTGTCATAGCAAGATACTACAAACTAGGTGGCTTAAAGAACAAAAATTTTATCACTTCTCAGTTCTGAAGTCTAGAAGACTAAGATCAAGGTGTAGGCCAGCCTAGAAGAGCTGTGAGGAAGAATCTATTTCATGCCTCTCCTCTAGCTTCTGGTGGTTTGCAGGCAATCTTTGGCATTCCTTGGCTTGAAGACACATCATCTTGATCTTTGCCTTCATCTTCACATGGCATTATTTCTGTGTGTGTGTCTGTGTCCTAACTCCCCCTAATTATAAAGACACCAGTCATATCTGATGAGGGGCCCACCCTATTCCAATTTGACCTCATCTGAACTAATATATCTGCAATGACCCTATTTTTAAATAATGTCACATTCTGAAGCAATAAGAGTTAGAACTTCAACATATGACTCTTTTTGTAAGAACACAATTCAGTTCATAAGAGATGATATGTGCTATAATATAAAGAAAGTAGATCAGGTGAAGGGATGGGAGTCATAGAAAAGGCCCTTGGGTCAGAGTCTGCCCTCAAGCTAGAGGAATAGAGGGAAGTCAGTGTGGTTGGAGTGGAGCACATGAGAGAGCAGTAAAGAATGAAGATCCAACTCATGTAAAGCTTTGCAATCTATTGTAAATTTTGGCTTCTACCGAGTTAAATGGAAAGTCAAGGGAGATTTTGAATAGAGTGACATGACTGATTTCTGTTTAACAAGGGTCCCTCTGGCTGCTGTGTAGAGAATAGACTTACAGTGGGTAAGGACAAAAGGAGAAACACCTATTAGGAGGCTCTTTCAGTAATCCAAACACAAGATGCTGGGGTCTAAGGACAGGGTGATAGCGGTGAAAACATGAGAAGTGATAAAAGTCTGCATTTATTTTTGAATTAGAGTTGACACGACTTCCTCACACACTGGAATGTCATATGGGGAAAAAAGACAGCTCAAGGATGACATTGAAGTTCTGGATTGTGCAACTAGAAAGAAAGGGTTGCTATCAACTTAGTGAAGGAGGATAGTTGGTGAACTGGGTTTGTGGAGTACTCTTTGCTGTAGGCAGCCTCTAAAACAGCTCCTAGTGATACCTACCTCTTAGTATTCATGTTCTTGTGTATGACTCTCCTCTCAGCATGGGTTGTATTTAGGGACTTGTTTTATTTGATATATGACAGCAAACGTAATAGAAAGTCAATTCCTACATTAAGTTAAAGAAAGGCCATGGCTTCAGTCTTGGATGCTCTCTCTCTCCTACTCTCTGGATCTTTCACCCATCTTAGGGATGCCAGCTGCCATGATGAGCCGCTGTGCTGTGGAGTGTTCATGTGATTGGGAACCAAGGGAGGCCGCTGTGCTGTGGAGTGTTCATGTGATTGGGAACCAAGGGAGGCTTCTGGCGAAGAGCCAGTAAGTTGTTGTTAGTCCAACAGCTCACAAGGAACCGAATCCTTCCAACAACCACAGGAGTGGATTTGGAAGTGACTCTTCTCCCTGTCAAGCCTGCAGATGAGAACATAACCCTGTCCACAAAGATGATGTCAATCAAGCTCATGACTGTCCTTGAGCCAGAGGACCCAGCTAAGCCACGTCTAGATTTCTGACCCATAGAAATTATAAGATAAGGAAAGTTTGTTGTTTTAAGCCAGGAAATTATGGCATAATTTGTTATGCAGCTATGGATAAGCAAAACACTCTTAAAAAGCTCAAAGCTTTTTCTGAGCAAAAACATTCATAATATTTTGGGGTAAGATACCAAAGAATTTTCTTATAACCATTGATTCATTTGCTAATATTCCATGCAAAAAAATATATTTAAAGTGAGAGAGGAGAGAATTATAGGAACTGTCCAATGCACATTTGAAGAAATTCTCATTATATTGCTTAATGAGGGCTTAATATTTTTGCAATATTGGGTTTACCTTGGGAGTATGATAGCTTTCCAACTTTAATCAGAAGTTTGTCCATTAAGATGGGAAAACATATGTATGTAAAAATCATCTAAATAGAAATCCCTTAAAGGGACCAGAGACTATGAAACTTCCAAAAAATTCATTTTCAAAAATAGTTTATATCATCTCCATTCTTTTCTTTTTCTTTTTTTCTTTTTTTTTTTTTTTTGTGGTACACGGGCCTCTCACTGTTGGGGCCCCTCCCGTTGTGGAGCATGGGCTCCAGACGCGCAGGCTCAGTGGCCATGGCTCATGGGCCCAGCCGCTCCGCGGCATGTGGGATCTTCCCGGACCGGGGCACGAACCCATGTTCCCTGCATCGGCAGGCGGACTCTCAACCACTGAGCCGCCAGGGAAGCCCTATCATCTCCATTCTTAATAAAATTTAAAGACATATTTTCTAAAACTATGAAGAATTAAACATATTATACAAAGTAAGAAGTAATAAAATGTTAATTTTCATTACTTAACAATTAAACTTTTGAAAATTTTACAGTAAAAATATTCTTGACAGTCATATGTAGTCATATGCTATATATTGATTTCTGAAACTGTAGTGTTCTATAGTCCCTTTTTAAAAACAATTTAATTGAAAAAGGACCTGAGGGAGTTCCCAAGATGGCAGAGTAGAAAGACTCTGAGCTCACCTTCTCTCACAGGCACAACAAAATTACAACTATTTACAGAACAACTATCCATGAAAGAGATGGGAAGCTACCAGAAAAGATCTTCTGCAACTAAAAATGTAAAGGAGGAACCACAATGAGACAGGTAGGAGAGGTGGAGTTGTGGTATAGTCAAGACCCATACCCCAGGGTTGGACGATCCACAAACAGGAGAATAATTACAATTGCAGAGGTTCTCCCCAAGGAGCAAGGTGCCTGAGCCCCACATTGGGCTCTGCAGCCCAGGGATCCTGTACTGGGAAGATGAGCCCCCAAAACATTTGGCTTTAAAGGCCAGTGGCACTTATTTTAGGAGACCCAGAGGGCTATGGGAAATAGAGACTCCACTTTTAAAGGGAGCACACAAAATCTCACATGCTCTGGATCCAGGGAAGAAGCAGTAATTTGAAAGGAGCCAGGTTCAGACCTACCTGCTGATCTTGGAGAGTCTCCCAGAGAGGCAGAAGAGAACTGCAGCTTACCCTGAGGATATAGACTCTGGCAGCAGCATTTTGGGTGCTCCTTCTACCATGTGGACACTGGTGCTGGCAAGTACCATTTTGGAATCCTCCCTCTAGCTTATTAGCACTTGGACCCAGCCCTGCCCACACTCACCAACCTGAAGAGCCCACTGCTTTCCTACTCCTGCATCCCCTCCAAGCCTTCCCCAAATGTACATCACTGCCTCAGGTGATCTTTTCAAGCTCTGCCTCACAAACTATCAGCTCTTTAACCCTTTGATTGGATCCTATTGTGCCCATGATCCATGGTCTCTAGGAATCTGTGGTTGTTCTGGATGCTGTAATGAAATACGATACCCAGAGGGGCTTAAACAACACACAATTATTTCTCAAATTCTGGAGGCTGGGAGTTCAACATCAGGGTGCTATGCATGGTCAGGTTCTTGACAAGGTCTGTCTTTCTGGTTATGTATTATAGCCATCCCTTGGTGTGTACAATGCAAGCAGAGAGTGGTCTCATGTCTCCTTTTTTTAGGGCATTAATCCCATAATGATCTCCTGATTTCATTTAAACCTAATTACTTTCCAAAGGTACCCACTTCCAAATACCATCACACTGGAGATCAGGGCTTCAATTCAGGAATTTTGTGGGAACACAAGCGCTCAGTTCGTAGCAGAATCCTAGAATAACTAACATGGAAGAAGGTGGCAGAGCCCATTTAGCTTTAAGTATTGGAGATTGTATTGATTATATGACATCCATCAGGCCTTGGGAATAAGCAAGCCTGCCTCAGATAAAGAAAACAAGAAAAATAATTCAGGGCCCATTATAAACATGTATTCTATAGACTCTCCCATTACTATTCTGTTCCATCAAAATTTACACACCAGAGTGGCTGGGTTTCTCTCTGAGGAATCGGAGAAAGTTAAGATGATCAAAGCAGTTGCTGGAAACAACAGGGAAAGGAAAGTCAGGAAGAGGGGCAGTGTTGTCTGGATTTGGGAGGGAAGAGGGATTCCCAAGTGGAGAGTGGGCAGTGTAGGTCCAAACGACTTTTTGTTCACCCCAAATCCTAGTGAATACTAATTTTATGTGATATCACTATTAAACTTCCCCTGGTCTCTTAACTTGTTAATACCTCTACTCAAGTCCTCGAAGAAATAACATTTAAGTTAGAATTTGAGACTAGAATAATATACCAACCCCAAAAACTAGTGCATAAAGGAGAACTAGGGAAAGGAGAGATAAAAGCAGAAGAACATTCTAGACTGAAAGGGAAGAGTATATTAATAGGTCTTGAAGTGAGAAGGAGCTTGGCTTTAAGGAAAATTTAAGGAAAATTAAAAATTAAGGTAATACCATGCTAAGAGGTGATAGAGTATAAACCGGAGAATAGATCATTGGCTTTGAGATTGGAAGGATAGGACAAAATGATAGGATATTTAAGAAGTACAATGAAAGCAGATATCCAAATTCATCAGTGGTTAAAGTCAGCATATTTGACAGCAAACTTTGACCAGATTTTCCAAAGAAGGAAACAGGTAAGAAATGTTTTCATAATTAGGTACCCTCTGCTATATATTATCTGGGTTACATTGTATTAGCACAATTTAAAAGCAAAATTAACGAGATGGCTACTCAGTGCTACTTCCTAGCCTTTGGTGACAGGTTGTGTTTTTTAATTGTTCAACATGTCTTCATTCTTTGCCTAAGATAAAAATCAGCTATAAAGGCTCATAAAGCTCATTACTTCAATAGGGATGTGGACCTACCTGAAAGAAAGAAGAGGAAAAGTACAGGAGTGTGTGAGGAGTGTAAGGTGATGTTCAATGGAAAGAGAATACAAGGAGATACAGCTCCCAAAACTCCCTTGGGATATGACTCATTTTTTTTTTTTTTTTTTTTTTTTTTTTTTTTTTTTGCGGTATGCGGGCCTCTCACTGTTGTGGTCTCTCCCATTGCAGAGCACAGGCTCCGGACGCGCAGCCTCAGTGGCCATGGCTCACAGGCCCAGCCCCTCCGCGGCATGTGGGATCTTCCCGGACCGGGGCACAAACCCACGTCCCCTGCATCGGCAGGCGGACTCTCAACCACTGCGCCACCAGGGGAGCCCGGGATATGACTCATTTAACACAAATCATATGTCAGTAATTAGAGTTCTCATAAACATCATTTACATCCCCACTTCTAAGTTATAATCCTCTACTGGTAGCTACAAGACTCTATCACATGATTTTGACATCAATCAATACAGGTGATATAGCAAAACAGATAACCATTATTCAATCATCATCTAGGAGGTACTGTTAAATTTTTAAAAATATAATGAGTGGATGGAAAGGTAGAAAGCAATAGTGTAGTGTAATGTGAAAAAGTCTTTTCATAAGGGGCAAGAAATATTCTAATTCATTGTTGAAATTAAAAACTATTCACACTCTATCATTGCACTAGCAAATTCATGTAATTTTGAAACTTTGTATATCTGTTGTCCCATTCCTTTGTTTAATCACAAATAACTTTGTCTAAAGAACAGTCACTCTGATAAACACTGTTATGTTGAATGTGAGTACCACTGTAATATTCATTAAATCACAGTTTGAAGAGGAAAATTTTTACCACTCTTCAACTGCTAATTTTTAACTATTGTTTTTATATTAATCAGCTGTTTTATCAAGTTAATCTGGCTAGAGCTTTGATCAAAGAAGGTATAGATATGTAATGTGTAATGAAATAAGCCAGTTTTCAAATCCAAAATTACTTTTTAGCAAAGGTATTATTTGTATGACAGTACCCATAGCTACACAATATTGTATTTTTGAGGATGTGGTCTCAGGGTCTACAGAGTATAAGAGACGGTTTATTTGCATCATACTTATCTTTACCCCAAAGGGTATTTAATGAAAAGATGTTGCATTAGTTTCCCAGATTTCAATTCAAACACATGTTTACTGAGTGCCTGCAAGGAATAAGTCTTTCTGCAATGTACAGGATCCTGCAAAGGTGAGTGAAACTCTTTCTGTCCTAACATCTCACTTTCCAGAAGGGGAGCTAAGATATGTGTTTGAAGAACAATAATATAAATAGAATGTGACAATTGCTAAAAAGAGATATATGAACAATTGTTAAGGGAACATAAAAGGACCAGAGATTAATGGCTGCTAAACCCAGAAGAAGGTGATAAAGAACCTAATTGAGGAAGGAAAGTGCTCCAAAGTCTTCTTGAAAATGATGCATTTAAATCGCAGGGGTGCATTTTCTAAGTCATACATCATTCTTCTTTAAGTATAGTTCCTTTGTGTCTGTGTCTAATATTTATCTCACAGCTTTGAGATTTAAGGAGTTTTATGTAATCTAAATCTTTATGCAATTATAAAATAGTAAAATAGTAAAAAAAAGCCCCGTGCTAAGCATCATGAAGATTGCAAAAGCACTGCCAATGCTGCCTTGGAAAACCTTGAACATGGGTAAGTAGAGACAAAATATCCCAAAACACATAAGACAGATAATACAAGGCGACAGATAATTGATATTTGTGTTGACTTTCTGTACTCCCCATAAACTGGCCAACAACGGGACCCCAGCTACAGACTTCTGCATCATAGAGCCCAGTATGCCAGACAAGGGCCTCTGTTTGTACCCTCATTCTAGGTGAAAACCACAAATATTAATAGTGGGCCAGTTATTCACCAAGGACTCATAAAACAGTTTCAAGATTTCTTGTGACCCATCTTAAGAATCAGGAGTCCCAACAATGCTCTATTGTACTGAATGCTTTGAAGGAGGCTAGAAAAACAAAAATGAAAAACCAGGTTGACTCTTCGGTTCATTTGATGTCCTCTGATAACATCACAGGCTACTGCTTACCTAACAACTGTTAAATAATGCATTTTTCTTATATAACAAATCATTGAAGGTGAGAGGTAACCTTCTTCCACACTGTAAGTATTTGAAAATCCACAAACCTGTGTTGGACACATAATGTGTCAGTTTATTTTCTATTCTTGATCTTATCCTGAAAGGCCAATTAAGCCCCTCACTGATTTTTTTTAACATGAAAAGCATGTTTCACGAGATGATCATCTGCTCCCCAAAGCTACCTGTGTTGCCCCAAGGCTCCAGGAGTGTTGGGTGGAACAAGGAGGGGGAAGTTAGGAGCGGAGATGACTGGAGTGAATATACACAAGTCATAAGCCCTAAGAGTTTCTTGGGTCTTCTTCCCTTTCAGCAGCTGAGATTACTCGCAGTCCATGCAAACAAAATAGAGCGCCCCAATCCAAATCTACCCTGAGGAGATCTGCAGGATTTGCTTTAAAACTTTCCTCCCTGAACCTAGCTGCTTCCTGAAAATTTAATGCTCCAGGGAGCTGCATCGACTCTCAGGCAGCTAAGGTCGCTTTCAGGGTATTAAAATAAGCAATTATAAAGTGATGGCCAAAGGGTCAGAAAGAGGTAATGTAGCTTCCCAAAGTGCCCAACTCTTCCAGGAGAATGTCTTTGGAATGTTGGGCCCAATGAGCAGCAATAGATTCATAAAGCAAAGTGAAAATAAAAGAATGTAAAGAGAAAGAAAGACAAAGAAGGTACCAAAAGATACACTTGAGTAGCATAATGTTTAACTTAATAAATAATGCACATCATAAAATATGTATTTATTTAGTAAACACCTAGTATACCACAACATCAGTCACAAAAATCACCCTGGTTTAGCAACTGAATAATAAATACAGCACCTTAAAATATCTGACTGCCAGGTTGGATAAAAGGGTGAAGCCAACACATACTGACCTCAAACTCCACAGCCTTCTCCTGCCTCTGCGGAAGAAGACAGAGTGGATGCTGAGTGATTAAGCCATGGAGGTAGCTGCAGCGTATCGTGGTGCTGAATAATGGATATCCCTGGGAGCCCTTGGTAGAGACTACAAGCCACCATGGGAGGAGGGAAGAATGATGAAGAACTTTAAGGGTCTTGCTGTGACCAGGAAAAAAACAGAAGAGAAGAGATTGTCAATAAATCTTTCAATACCCAAGAAAACTGGCTACCAGATATAAGATTTTATCCATTTTAGCAGAAAAACATTTATTATCTTGCTGTATAGTCACTCATGTGAAATGAAAATATTAATGCTATTAGATCCAGTCTGAGAAAGATGAACCAATATTACCCATTCGAAACCATTGGTTGTTTAACCCTGGCTTGCAGATTAGCACGTAATAATTGACAGAACAGGTTTTCCCAGGAATGTTCAGGATGCTTTCCAAACAGTTCAACTGAGACACTTTATTGATCATAAAGCGTTCCTAATGCAAATGAAGGAATGCCAAGGCGGCACTGGTGTCGACAACAGGCTGCAGTTTACAGCGGTAAACTCCCCATCTCCTATCAAGCCTTCAGCACGCTGTTCACTGCACAGCCGTTATCTTCACATGCTGACACATGTAATCTAAGATTCTCACTTTGCCACAGTCAGAGCAACTGCTTGACAATATGATTACAGTTTCCTGTCAGCTCAGGCACGGAATATTTCTGTGAGCTCTCAGAATTGCAAAATATTTTGATTTTGAAATGATAGTAATCCATGAAGAAAAAGTCTTCAAAATATTGATTTCTGATAACAAATCAAGATCTGCATAAAGGACATTGCTTTAAGTGTCTATGAATAAGGATGCTTTGGAGTGCAGAGGGAGACAAGGGGAGGCTGTGATAATATGATGAAAAAGAGAAGGACTTGGGTTGTGGAAACTACCGAAGGAAGCAGAGCTTGTGACAAAAAGCCGCCATCAGTGGTCATTGGCCTGATGGATTTAATTGAATCACCACTCTACTGGTCCAGCGTACAGTGCATGTTTGTCAGTGTCATTTCAAAAGAACACTCTTCCTCCTTCAACCCAATAAAGGTTGTTGGGCAAGTACATTGGTAGAAATTTTGTAGAAAATGGAAATGAAGAAAGAAACTTTACCACTTAGAAGGCAAAATATCTCTTAGTTTAATAAATAATAATGTGTATGTATTTAAATGAATTAATCTCAAACATTGAAGGTCATATCTCTCTGTAAGAATTTTCGTTGCTTACTGTAAAATGGAGAGACTTTTCAATAACTGGGTTAAGACTGGCTCCTCGTGACCCCTGGTAGAGATATGAAATAGGATTTATCTGAATTATTGACCTTTCCCCCAGAAATGAGAATGTGCTAAGAAAGACCTCCACATTCTTTTTTATTCCCTCAGACATCAGTCATTCAAAATAGTTACTACCAGCATTTTAGGCACTTCTACTGGATGGTAGTTTTCTATAGGACAAGACAAAACTGAAATTATTTCCACAAATGAACAAGATAGAAATGGACAAAGGATTAGACTGAAAAATCATGGAATTTTAAATGGAGGAAAATGTTCTGAAATGAAAACTGATTACTGTAGCCCTGGGGCTAAGGGTAATTTATAGGTAGACCAGTAAAACATGTGTTCCTCAATAATGCAATCAATCACTTTACCTGGAATCTAGCCACTCAGCGATGTAATGCTCCAGTATGAATTTAGATTTTTTTCAAGCTGCTATTAGTCAAGTAGTTTTTAATGACTTCTACATTTAGACAACAGTTAGGGCTATTTAAATCTATAATTTGTCCTTTATTTCTTCTTAAACAGGCATACAACATATATGCAGACATTGCTAACACTGCATATATTCAGAACAGGAAAAGCATATGGTTATAACACATGGACTTTGAAAGCATTAATTATTCAGAAACAAAATAATCTGTCACTGACATTTCATTTCTGTAATAAGGAATAATTTACATAAAGTAAACTTCATCCTTTCAGTGTACCACTCTGAGTTTTGGCAAACACATATAGTCAGGTAACCACAATCACAACCAAGATATGGAACAGTTCAATAATCTGTTTCCCAAATTTCCTCCTGCCCCTTTGTAATCAACCCTTCCCACACCCTCAGTCCCTGGCAACTACTGATTTGTTTTCCATTCCTATAATTTAATGTTTTCCAGAGTGTTACATCAGTGGAATCATGTAGTATATGGCTGGTTAATTCTGGTGTTTTTCACATAGAAAAATGCAATTGAGATCTAGCCACATTGTTGTGGTACCAGAAGTACATTCTTTTCTTTGCTAAGTAGTATTTCATTGATTGGATGTACCTCACTTCAATTGATTCCAGTTTTCAGCAATTACTAATAAATCTACTATGAATATTAACATACATATTCTTGTGTGAACATAAGATTTAATTTAACTTGGGTTAATATCTAAGACTAGGGTCACTGAATTGTATGATAAGTATATGTTTAACCTTACAAAAAAATGCCAAACTGTTTTGAAAAGTGGCTGTATGTTTTGAATTCCTGCAAGCAAAGTATGGGAGTTTCAGTTGCTCCACACCCTTATCAACACTTGGAATGCTCAGTTATTTTGTGCGTTTGTTTTACTGGGTTGGATAAAAAGTTTGTTTGGGTTTTTCCATAAGATGTTATGAAAACCCCGAATGAACTTTTTGGCCAACCCAATTGTTATTCTAATAGATGTGCTGTGGCTTCATACTGCGGTTTTTAATTTGCATTTTCCGAGTAACTAATGACGTTAAACATCTTTTCACGTGCTTACTTGCCATTCCTATATTTTCTTTGATGAAGTGTCTGTGTAAATCTTTTGCTCATTTATTAAAAAATTAGGCTGATGGTTTTCATATTATTGCATTTTGAGAGTACTTAGGTAAACTGGATACAGGTCTTTTATCAGATATATGATTTCAAGTATTTCTCCCAGTCTATAGTCTGCATCTTTTAATTCTCTTAGCAGTGTCATACATAGGGCAGAAGTCTCCCTTCCAATGCAATCCAAGTTATCAATCTATTTTTTTCCTACTATGGATTGTGCTTCTCATATTGTATCTAAGAAACATCTGCTTAATCCAAGATCACAAAAATTTTCTTTTATGTTTTCTTCTAGTCTACAGATTGTTCATGACAATACAGTTTAAAATAGATATAATATTAATGAAATCTCAGTGACATCTCTGAGTAAAAAGAGTGGACACAATTTTTTTTTAATTCAGAAGAATACTAAGAGTCTTCAGTATTTCACACATTTGGAATTTCTGAAATCACAATCTCTTCCCTAAAACATAAAAAAATCACACAGTGTAATAGTCTTTCATTCATTCATTCATTAATCAAGTATTTATTAATGGCCCTACTATTTTCCAATTGCTCTGGTAGATGATGTGGTAACAGAGTTAAAGATGTAGTTGGTCTTTTCCCTCAAGAAGTTCTACATCTCTGTCCTATATCACACGCTTATATAGGACAGAGACAAGGAGTGAGAAAATTGTAGTACAGTGTGATAAGAGCAAAGATTCAGGTGGTCACCAGCAGCAAGATGAGTGAAAAGTGGGACACTTAACCCAAAATGACAGAACATAATAACCCCATGAAAGAAAGGAGATAAAACTTGTAGCCCTCAGGAGCACACAGTCTGGTTGAGGAAATGAAAATATAAATACATAAATAACAATTTAATTACCAATGTTCTAAGTGCTATGAAAGAAAATGATAGAAAATGAAGACAGTACATAACAAGATATAATTTAGTCTACTAACCTAAGGGAAGACACCCATAAGAAAGTAACATGAAATTGGAAGCTGAGCATAATTAGAAATTACCTTAGAATAAAACTTCAACGTTCCAGACTGAGGAAACTGAACATTTTAAGACCTTAAAATAGGAAATAAATGAACATATTTGAGGAGCAGAAAGGTCAGGCCAATAGAGAATTGTGTAGTGGTTTTCTAACTTTAGTTTAAATGAGAATCTTCCAGAAAGCTTGCTTAAAATTAAGATTACTAGACCCCACATATAAAAATCTTTATTTAGGAGGTCTAAATTAACAAGGTAATTATAATGTGATGTATCAACCACCATAATTCAATTAATTCCAGGATAGAAAGAGGGAGACTTGTGGTAGGTAAGGAGAAAGGAGGTAGGAATTGAATCATTCAAAGTAAGGATAGTTGAGCCAAACTTTATCCTAAAAGCCTTGAGAAGCTTTTGAAGGATATAAAATAGGGATGAGACATGATCCAGCTTGCATTAAAACAAATTACTTTGGAGTGACATCATCAAGACAGTGACATAGATTGTACCCAACTTCAGTCAGCCTCACAAGAGGGTCAACTAGCAACTATCTATACACAAGACACCATTTTGAAGATCCCAGAACCCAAGAAGTGAGACTTAAGCACTACCTTGGACAACAGAGACTAAGAGGGACTGCATTAGGAGAGTAAGAGCAGCAGCTTCATTTTAACAGACTCAACCACTCCCCAGGCCAGCACATCAAGAGGGACCCACTGGGTAACAGTTTCTCCAGTGGTAAAAACAGAACCCAAGGTGGACATTCAGCTTTACCAGAGTTGCAAGATGATTCCGAGGAAGCATACTCAGGTCTTACCTCACATACATCACAAGGAGGTATTTGTGCAGCTCCACCAGGAGCTAGGGATCAGAAGGAGAGAGATAAATGGTGGTGGTGCCTACAGCAACCTTCACTCAGGTCTTAGCAGACCATGTTCCTGCTTGCAGAGGCACCTGGCCAGAAATCCCAGCCTGAGGCTCTACATATCTAGAGAGCTGAGCCATGCCTTAGTCTGGCCAAGGAGCCTATTTGACAGTTCAGTCTGATTAGGATTACTGTCTACAAGATTGAAGCTACAGTGGAGTGCATTTGATAGCCTATGCTGGCAGAGGGACAAATTCACAGTCTCAC
This sequence comes from Pseudorca crassidens, assembly GCF_039906515.1. NCBI lineage: Eukaryota > Metazoa > Chordata > Mammalia > Artiodactyla > Delphinidae > Pseudorca > Pseudorca crassidens. The sequence continues at coordinate 93,509,783 of NC_090297.1, forward strand.
CAACCTGCTGAGCATAGCTTCCAGTCCCATCACTCTGGGAAGCATGACCACAAGAACCAGTAGTCCAATAGTTGTGGAACACATCCTACCCAACTGTTGAGCATAGCTCTGGCCCTGCATAACCAGGGAGCTTTAACAGTGACCCTGAGAATCCTGGAGAACAGCCTATGTTACCACCCCACTGAGGAGCTCAGCCTACAACCTCACCCAGTAGCAGAGCCTAGCATATGGCCTTGATCAATTGCTGGACAGCTTGTGGCCTTGCCTAGGCAGGGAGTGCAGCCAATGACTCTGCCCAACCATGGAACATAGCTTACAACCCCAACTGACTGACAAGCCAAGAAAGTGACCTTGCCCAACTGAGGAGCACAGTCACTAGCCCCACTATCAATAATGGATAGATTATCCACACAAAGAATCAATAAGGAAAGACTTGGTTTGAACAGCACTTTGATGAATGTACATAACAGACATATACAGAACATTCCAAGCAATAGCAGCAGAATACAAGTTCTTCTGAAGCATGCATGGAACACTTTATAGGATAAATCATATGTTAGGCCACAAAAGAAGTCTCAACAAATTCAAGAAGATAGAGATTATGTCAAGTATCTTTTCTGAAAATGATAGTATGAAACCAGAAAATTCACAAATATGTAGAAATCAAACAACACACTCCTGAACAACCAATGGATCAAAAAAGAAATCATAAGTTAAATAAAAAAATATCTTACAAACAAAAATGGAAACACAGCATACCAAAACTTATGGGATGCAGCAAAAGCAGTTCTAAGAGGAAAGTTTATAGCTATAAATACATATATCAATAGAAAAGAAAGATGGCAAATAAACAACCTAACATACCTCAAGGAACTAGAAAAAGAACAACAAACTAAGCTCAAGTTAACAAAAAGAAGGAAATAATAAAATTAAAGCAGAAATATATAAAATAGAAAACAGGAAAACAATAGAAAAGATTAACAAAACTGGAAAAGATAAATAAAACACACAAACCATTAGCTAGACAAACTGAAAAAAGGAGAGAAGACTCAAATAAATATATAAATGAAAAAGGAGACATTAAAACTGATACCACAGAAATACAAAGGACTGTAAATGACTAAAAATTATATGCCAGCAAATTGGATAACCTAGAAGAAATTAATAAATTCCTAGAAACATGCACCTCCTAAGACTGAATTATGAAGAAACAGAAAATCTAAACAGACCAATAACAAGTAATGTTATTAAATCATTAATCAAAACCTCCAACAAAGAAAAGCCCAGGACCATGGGTGGATGGTGGATTTCATACGTGGATTTTGCCAAACATTTAAAGAAGAATTAATGCCAATCCTTCTCAAACTTTTCCAAAAATTTGAAGAGGAGGGAATACGTCCAAACTCATTTCATGTGGCCAGCGTTAACATGATACCAAAGCCAGGCAAGGACTCTATGAGAAAAGAATTACAGACCAATATCCCTGATGAATACAGATGTAAAAATTCTCAACAAAATACTAGCAAACTGAATTAAACAGCACATTAACATAATCATACACCATTATCAAGTGGAATTCATCCCTGAGATGTAACGCTGGTTCAACACATGCAAATCAATAAATCTGATATATCACATTAATAGAAAGATAAAAATTATATGACCATCTCAATAGATGCAGAAAAAGCATTTGACAAAATTCAATATCCTTTGATGATAACTCTCAACAAATCAGGTATAGGAAGAACTTAATATAATAAAAGCCATATATAACAAGTCCACAGCTAACATCATCCTCAATAGTGAAAGGCTAGAAGCTTTTCCTCTAAGACAAGGAAGAAAACAAAAGCACCACTATTACTACTCTTATTCAACACAGTACTGAACCTCCTAGCCATTGAAATCAGAGAAAAAAGAAATAAAGGGCATCCAAGTCAAAAAGAAAAAAGTAAAATTCTCTCTATCTGCATACGACATGATCTTATACATAGAAAATCCTAAAGAATCCACCAAAAAACTGTTAGAACTAATAAACAAATTCAGGAAAGTTACAGGACAGAAAAACAACATACAAAAATCAGTTGTATCTCTGTACACTAACAATGAACTATCTCAAAAAGTAATAAAGAAAACAATCCCATTCACAATAGCATCAAAAACAATAAACACTGGCCTTAGAGAGCTGTGAGCCCAGAAGTGGGGAGAAGTTGGAGAGGTCGGTAGGGGAGGGTAGGAAGAAATTGCAAATAGACCCCTGCCCTGGTCAGCTGAGCCCCCAGAGAGCATCTCTGCAGTGTCCAGGCTTTGTGTGGATGTGAAATGCATGGCCCTGTCAGGCCTGAGAGTTTGCAGACTGTCCCTGCTGCGTCCTGCCCCGTGGTGGCCCTGTGGCTCCTGCAGTTGCCGCGGTGACCCCAGGCACAATCCAGCCCAGGTAGCTGTGCCACAGTCCCGGGGCACCATGACCCCATGCCCGACCATGCCTTGGGCCCCCTGGGGATGGCAGATGGCAGGCGCTTCTGGCTGCTGCTGCTGCTCAACAAGGGGGAATGATTACTGTTCTAAAGTGAATTTTGGAGGTGGATACTTTAGGCCATGCCCCAGGGAATATTAATTGGTGTGAGCTCTCCTGGAGGTCCTCATCTTGGCACGGCACCAAGAGCCAGCTCTTCCCAGCTGCCTGCAAACTCCAGTGGGACCTAATTAAACTTAAAAGCTTTTGCACAGCAAAGGAAACCATAAACAAGATGAAAAGACAACACTCAGAAAGGGAGAAAATATTTGCAAACAAAGTAAATGACAAGGGATTAATCTCCAAAATATACAGACAGCTCATGCAGCTCAATACCAAAAAACAAACAACCCAATCAAAAAATGGGCAGAAGACCTGAATAGACATTTCTCCAAAGAAGACATACAGATGGCCAAGAGGCACATGAAAAGATGCTCAACATCACTAATTATTACAGAAATGCAAATCAAAACTACAATGAGGTACCACCTCACACCAGTCAGAATGGCCATCATCAAAAAATCTACAAACAATAAATGCTGGAGAGGGTGTGGAGAAAAGGGAACCCTCTTACACTGTTGGTGGGAATGTAAATTGGTACAGCCACTCTGGAGAACAGTATGGAGGTTCCTTAAAAAACTAAAAATAGAACTACCACATGACCTAGCAATCCCAATCCTGGGCATATACCTGGAGAAAAACATAATTCAAAAACAGTGCACCCCAATGTTCATTGAAGCACTATTAAGAATAGCCAGGACATGGAAGCAACCTAAATGTCCATCAACAGAGGAATGGATAAAGAAGATGTGGTACATATATACAATGGAATATTACTCAGCCATAAAAAGGAATGAAATTGTGCCATTTGTAGAGACATGGGTGGACCTAGAGACTGTCATACAAGTGAAGTAAGTCAGAAAGAGAAAAACAAATATCGTATATTAATGCATATATGTGGAATCTAGAAAAATAATACAGATGAACCTGTTTGCAAAGCAGAAATAGAGACACAGACATAGAGAACAAACATATGTACACCAAGGGGGGAAAGCGGGAGTGGGATAAATTGGGAGATTGGGATTGACATATATATACTATTATGTATAAAATAGATAACTAATGAGAACCTACTGTATAGCACAGGGAAAAAAAAGGTATAATCTGTTTGTAGGACATATATTAAGTTAACCTTAAAAATGCATTCCAGTATACAGTAGGTGCAGACAAATACTGTTTGATTCCACTTATACTAGGTACCTAGAATAGTCAAATTCATAGATTCAGAAAGTACACTGTAGATGCCAGGGGCCAGGGGGTGGGTGTGGGTGTGGGGAGGTGGAATGGAGAGTTAGTGTTTAATGGGGACAGAGTTTCAGTTTAGGAAGGTGAAAAATTCGGGAGATGGATGATACTGAAAGTTGCACAACAATGTGAATGTACTTAGTGATACTGAACTGTACAGTTAAATATGGTTAAAATAGTATGTTTTACATTATGTGACTTTTACCATAATAAAACTTTTTTTAAAAAATCAATAAATACTTAGGAATAAATGCAACTAATGTGGTGGAAGATTCAAACACTAACTGTAATAAGACATTGATGAAAGCAATTTAAGAGGACAAATAAATGGAAAGAAATCTCATGTTCACAGATTGAAATAATTAATGTTATTAAAATATCTATAATACCCAAAGCCATCTATAATATTCAATAAAATCCCTATCAAAATTTCAATGGTATTATTCACAGAAATAGAAAAAAAAATCCTAAAATTTATATGGAACCACAAAAGACCCCAAATAGCCAAAGCAGTCTTTATAAAAGAAGAACAAAGCTGGAAGTTCACACTCCCTGATTTCAAACTATGCTATAAAATTATAGTATAATCAAAATAGTACAGTACTGGCATAAAAACAGGCAATAGACCAATGGAAACAGAATCAAGAGCCAAGAAATAAACCCACACACACATGGTCAACTAATATTTGACAAGGGATCCACTAAGAATTCTTAATGGAGAAAACATAGTCTCTTCAGTAAATGGTGATGGGAAAACTGGATATCCTATCCAAAAGAATGGAACTGGACCCCTCTCTTAAATCATATGCAAAAATTAACTTAAAAATGTATTAAAGACTTAAATGTAAGGCTTGAAATCATAAAACTCATAGAAGATCATAATGAAAAAGTACTTGATATTGGTTTTGGCAATGACTTTTTAGATTTGACACCTTAAACACAAGCAGCAGAAACAAACAAGTATGACTACATCAAATTAAAAAGGCTGCACAGCAAAAGAAATGACCAACAAAATACAAAGGTAACCTATTGAATGAGAAAAAATATTTACAAATCAAATATCTGATAAGGGGTTAATATCCACAATATACAAGGGACTTATAACTCAGTAGCAAAAAATAAACAAGTCAGTTAAAAAATGGGCAAAGACCTGAATAGATAGTTTTCCGAAGAATATACACAAATGGCCAACAGATACATGAAAAGTTGTCAACATCACTAATCACCAGGGAATTGCTAGTCAAAAATATAACGAGATATCTCTTCACACCTGTTAGGATGGCTATTACCCAAAAGACAAGAGTTAACAAGTGCTGACAAGGATGTGGAGTAAAGAGAACACTTGGGCACTCTTGATGGGAATGTAAATTGGTACAGCTACTATGGAAAACACTATGGAGGTTCCTCAAACAATTAAAAATAGAACTACTATCTGATCCATCAATTCTACTTCTGGGTATATATTTGAAGGAAATGAAATCATTATCTTGAAGAAATATCTGCACCCTCATGTTTGTTGCAGAGTTATTTATCTCAATAAAACTGGAAAAAAATTAAAGAGAAATAAGTTGTGACATCATAGAAAAGCAAGAAAGAGAGAATCTCATAATAAAATATGGTCCTTTAAGTTGAATAAATAGCTTTATCAAAATCTCTCCTGCCTCATATCTTTCGACTGTGAAACGTCATCAAGAATCCACAAACTTAAATGTGAACATATGGCACGTGTTTCTGAAATGTTAATCAACTCAGCAAGATAAATGAAAGAGTGAAGAGTCAACTGAATAATGTAGATGAGGGTCTTATAAGCCAAAATGAGAGTGATCAAGCACTGGAGGCTGAGGAAAGTATTCAGGTGCTTCTATTAATACAGTAGGTGCTCTCTAAACATCTGCTAATTGACTAATGAATGCATGCATGAATGAATTGGGATCACCTAATCCGTGAAGGCTTCAGAGAAGTTGTAAGATTTGAGGTGGCCTTGATAAATAATCGACGATTTGGAGAGGTAACTAGGGCAAGGAAGAAATTCCAGTTCTAGGCAATGACAATGATAAGATCACAAAGTGATAACGTTCAAAATATTAGAAGAAAGAAAGTAGCTAGCAGAGGGATCATGTCTCTCTTCACTCAAACTCTTTCTTTGTTGCCAAATGACAAAAATCTAATGAATAAAGTGAATTCAAAACCTAGCAATTATTCATTACATGCCCGGCAGTAGTACTACAGTCATGGACATGGGATATTCAGGTAAAATAATCTGCAGAGAAACAAAGAAATACATTTACTGCCTAAACTGTTTCGCAGTTATAGCTTTGCTTCATAGCCATGTTCACATGGATAATTGTATATATGGGAACAGGAAAATTAATACAACTGGTCTTCTTGTGCTTTTTGATGACTCTCAGGCAGTGTCACCAGCTAAAGACAATGTCTGAGGGTGTGGTAGAGGTGAAGAGAGAACACGTGGTAGTAGGAGAAGGATTACAGGACTGAATTATAAACGTTGGTACTTATATATCTACATAGAGGAGCTTCAAAATAAATTTTAGTACTACTGCTTTATAAAACAGTTCAGAGGACTTGAGAGATCTTTCTCTAAAATTCAAGTTTCTTAAGAGGGCTACTGTTTTAAGCATGCCTGATCCTTTTTTCTTTCTTTCTTTCTTTTTTTTTTTTAATCCTGAATTGACAAATAGAGAAGAGTAGAAAGAGCATTTTGAAGGCATTTGGTTAACCACACACTTGTCTGACAGAAATGACAAGGCAAAACCCAGAGATTTGGGAACACGCTAATAAGTGACTAAAATTTTCGTTAGCTCTCACCCCTCTTTTGACTGATGGATTGAAAGTGACAAGACAATCAGACAATAGTATTTGAAATGAATCAATGACTGGTTGTCTCATATGGATTTTGTTCATTTCTTTTTATCTTTACACACCACCCTTGTCTAAGAACTCACTTAAGTCCATGCAGTAGCTCCCACTGGATTTCCTATTTTTTTTTCCTTCCAGTTATATTGAGATATAATTGACATACAGCACTGTATAAGTTTAAGGTGTACAGCATAATGATTTGACTTACATACATCATGAGATGATTATCACAAGTTTAGTGAACATCCATCTTCTCATATAGACACAAAATTAAAGAAATATAATATATATTTTTCCTTGTGATGAGAATTCCTAGGATTTACTCGCTTAACAGCATTCATATATAACATACACCAGTGTTAATTATATTTATCATGCTATACATGACATTCCTAGTACTTATATATCTTATAATTGGAAGTTTGTACCCTTTTTTTTTTTTTTTTTTTGCGGTACGCGGGCCTCTCACCGTTGTGGCCTCTCCCATTGCGAAGCACAGGCTATGGACGCGCAGGCTCAGCGGCCATGGCTCACGGGCCCAGTCGCTCCGTGGCATGTGGTATCTTCCCGGACCGGGGCACGAACCCATGTCGCCTGCATCGGCAGGCTGACTCTCAACCACTGCGCCACCAGGGAAGCCCGGAAGTTTGTACCTTTTGACAGCCTTCATCCAATTCCTCCTGCTCCCACCACCCACCTCTAGTCACCACAAATCTGATCTCCTTTTCTATGAGTTTATTTTTTAAGTATAGTTGACCTACAACACATTGTTGGTTTCTGTTACACGACATAGTGATTCAATATTTCTATACATTTCAAAATGATCACCACAATAAGTCTAGTTATGGTACATCTGCCTACAAAGATATTATAGTTATTGATTATATTTCCCATACTGTACATGTCATATCCATGACATTTATTTTATAATGGAAGTTTGTACCTCTTAATCTCCCTCACTTATCTTTCTTCCTCTAAAGATTTGTCTATTCAAATCCTCTAACAATATTTTGATGGTATTTTTAATTGATGTTGAGTTGTATGAGTTCCTTATATATATTGGATATTAGCCCCTTATCAGATATATTGTCTGTGAGTATCTTCTCCCATTTTGTAGGCAGCCTTTTCATTTTGTTGAAAGTTTCCTTCACTATTCAAAAGCTTTATAGTTTGATGTAGTTCCATTTATTTATTTTCACTTTTGTTTCCCTTGCTTGGCATATGGCGATATATCTAAAAAAAAATTACTAAGACTGATGTCAAAGAGTAATGTTTTAGAGCCAACTGCCTAATTTTTCTTCTAGAAGCTTTATGATTTCAGGTATTATATTTAAGCCTTTCATCCATTTTGAATTTATTTTTGTACATGGTGTAAGAGAGTAGTCCAGTTTGATTCTTTTGCATGCATATGTCCAGTTTTTCCAACACTATTTATTGAAGAGTCTGTTTTTTCCCATTGTATATTCTTGCCCTCTTTGTGGTAGATTAATTATCCCTATAAGTGTGGATTCATTTCTGGGCTCTCTATTCTGTTCTATTGGCATATGTGTCTGTTGTTTCTGTGTCAGTACCATGCTGCCTTGATGACTGTAGCTTTGCAGAATAGTTTGAAATCAGCAAGCAGGACTCCAGCATTGTTCTTTTTTTTCTCAAGACTGTTGTGGCTATTTGAGTTCTTTTGTGTTTCCATACAAACTTTAGAATTACTTTTCTAGTTCTGTGAAAAATGTAATTGGTATTTTGATAGGGATTGCACTGAATCTGTAGATTGCCTTGGGTAGTATGGTCATTTTAAAAGTATTAATTCTTCCAATCCATGAACATGATAAATCTTTCCAGGAATTGGTATTCTTTTCAATTTCTTTAATCAGTGTCTTACAGTTTTCTGAGTACAGGTCTTTTACCTCCTTAGGTAGGTTTATTCCTAGGTATTTTATTCTTTTTGATGTGATTGTAAATTGGATTGTTTCCTTAATTTCTCTTTCTGATAATTTGTTTGTGTATAGAAACAAAATAGATTTTTGTATATTAATTTTTTATCCTTCTGCTTTCCTGAATTCATTGATGAGTTTTAGTTGTTTTTTGGTGGTATCTTTAGGCTTTTCTATGTATCATATCATGTCATTTGCATGCAAACAGTGACAGTTTTACTTTTCATTTCCAATTTGAATTCCTTTTATTTCTTTTTCTTGTCTGATTGCTGTGGCTAGGACTTCCAACAGTATGTTGAATAAAAGGGGCAAAAGTGGGCATCCTCGACTTGTTCCGGATCTTAAAACAGCTTTTCTCTGTTGAGAATGATGTTAGCTGTGGACTTATCATATATGGCCTTTATTATGTTGAGGTATGTTCCCTCTATACCCAGTTTATGGAGAGTTTTATCATAAATCGATGTTGAGTTTGGTCAAAAGATTTTTCTGCATCTGTTGAGATGATTATATGATTTTTATTCTTCAATTTGGTAATGTCGTATATCACATTTATTGATTTGAAGATATTGAGCCATCTTTGAATCCCTGGGATAAATCCCACTTGATCATGTGTATGATCTTTTTAATGTATTGTTGAATTTGGTTTGCTAGTATTTTGTTGAGGATTTTGCATCTACGTTTGTTAGTGATATTGGCCTGTAATTTTCTCTTTTTTCTGATATATTTGCCTGACTTTGGTGTCAGTGTGATGCTGGCCTGCCTCACAGAATGAGTTTGGAAGCATTTCTCCCTCTGCGGTTTCTTTGGAATAGCTTGAGAAGGATAGCTGTTGACTCTTTCTAAGCGTTTGGCAACTTACTGAGACTTGTTTTATGGTCTATGTATTCTGGAAAATGTTCCATGTCCTCTTGAAAAGAATGTGTATTCTGCTACTTTTGGATGGAATGTTTTAAATATATATATATATATATATATATATATCATAATATATAGATAGGTATACATTATGTATACACATATACATATTAAGTCCATCTTATCTAATGTGCCATTTAAAGTCAAGGTATCCTTATTGATTTTCTGTCTGGATGATCTGTCCACTGATGTCAGTGGGGTGTTAAAGTACTCTACTATTACTGTGTTACTATCAATTTCTCCCTTTGTCTGTTAATACTTGTTTTATATATTTAGGCACTCTTATGTTGGGTTCATATATGCTTACAATTGTTAAATCTTCCTCTTGGATTGATCCTTTGATCATTATGCAATGTCCTTCTTTGTCTCCTGTTATAGTCTTTGTTTTAAGTCTATCTTGTCTAAAATAAGTATTGCTACTCTGGCTTTATTTTCATGGAATAACTTTTTCCATTCCCTCACTTTCTATCTGTGTGTATATTTAGATTTGGAGTCTCTTCTATGCAGTATATATTTGGGTCTTGCTTTTTTATCCATTCAGCCACTCTATGTTTTTTTATTGAAACAATTAACCCATTTACATTTAAAGTAATTATCGTATGCATGTACTGACTGCCATTTTGTTCATTGTCTGGAGTTGTTTTGTAGTTCTTTTTTTTCCTTTTTTCTTCCTTTGGTCTCTTCCTTGTGTTCTGATGACTATTGCTACTGTTATGTTTGGATTCCTTTCTCTTTTCTGTGTGTGTGTATCACATTACAGACCTTCAGTTTGTGATTACCATGAGGTGTATATGTAGCAATCCATATATATATATATAAAATCCATATATATGTGTGTGTGTATATACACACACACATATATATATATATATATATATATATATATATATATATATATAATCATTTCAAGTTAAGTTTGTGATCTCTTAATTTCAAATGCATTTTAACAACCTGGCATTTTTATTACCTGCCATCCACAATTACTATTTTTGACATCATATTTTACATCTTTTTAAGTATCCCTTAACTACTTGTGGATAGAGATGATTTTACTACTTTTGTCTTTTTTACCTTCTTCCTAGCTTTATACATGGTTGATTTAGTCCTTTTATATTTGACTTTACCAATGAGAGTTTTCCTTTTAAAATTTTTATATTTCTAGTTGTGACCTTTTGTTTTTTGCTTAGAGAAGTCCCTTTAACATTTCTTGTAAAGTTGATTTAGTGGTGCTGAGTTCTTTTATATTTTGCTTATCTGTAAAATTTTTGGTTTCTCTACCAAATTTGAATAAGAGCCTTGCTGGGTAGAGTATTCTTTGTTATAGGCTTTTCCCTTTCATCACTTAAAATATATTATGCCAATCCTTTCTGGCCTGCAGACTTTCTGCTAAAGAGTCAGCTGATAACCTTAATAGGAGTTCTTTGTAGGTAAATTTGCTTTTCCCTTTCTGCTTTTAAAATTATTTCTTTATCTTTAATTTTTGCTATTTTAATTACAATGTATCTTCGTGTGGTCCTCTTTGAGTTGATACTGCTTGAGACTCTAAGTTTCCTGGACCTGGATGTCTGTTGCCTTTCAGGTTAGGGATGTTTTAGCTAGTATCTCTTCAAATATGTTCTCTGCTCCTTTCTCTCTCCCTTCTCCTTCTGGGACCTCTTTAATATGAAAGTTAGTATGCTTGATGTTGTCTCAGAGGTCTCTTAAGCTGTCCTCATTTCTTTTTATCATTTTTTTCTTTCTTCTGTTCAGCTTCAGTGATTTCCACTCCTCTATCTTCCAGCTCGCTGATCTGTTCCTCCTTATCATCTACTGTTGATTCCTTCTAGTGTATTTTTTGTTTTAGTTATTGTATTCCTCATCTGTGTTCAGTTCTTCTTTATATTTTCCAACTCTTTGTTTAAAACTTCTAACTTCTAACTCTCTTTATCCAGTCTTCTCCTGAGTTCTTTGAACCTCTTTACAATCATTACCTTGAATTCTTTATAGGGTAGATTTCTTATCTCCACTCTGTTTAGTTCTTCTTCTGGGGTTTTATCTTGTTCCTTTATTTGAAGCATACTCCTCTGTTGCCTCATTTTGCCTAATTTGCTGTTTTATTTCTATATATTTGGCAGGTTGGTTATGTTTTCTGACCTTGGAGAAGTGGCCTTTTGTAGGAGACATGCTATGCAGCTCAGCAATGCACTCCTCTGTGTTCATCAGATGTATATGCCCTGGGGGTGCCCCAATATGGGCTGCATGGTCCTTCTATTGTGACAGGCTGACTATTATGGGTGGCCTGGTAGGTGTGACTGGTCCCTAGTCAGATTGGTTGCCAAGGTCTGCCTTGTGCAGAGGCTTCTGGCCACTGGTGGGCAAAGTCAGGTCACAAGGTGGTTGGCTGCAGGGCCCTGAGCAAGCAGGGCCAGCTTGAGTTGGCCAGCTGATGCATGGTGTTGGATCATGGAGTGGCTGATTCAGGGGCCCAAGGTGTCCTGTTTCATGGTTCCTTCTTTATATCTTTAGTTGTAGAAGATCTTTTCTGTAGTCTTCTAGTTTTTCTCAGCAATAGTTGCTCTGTAAATGGTTGTAATTTTGGTGTTCCATGGGAGGAGTCAAGCTCAGAGTTTTCAAACTCCACCATCTTGGCCATTCTCCCTCCAAGATTAATATTCTTCTCTTTTTAAATGCACTCAATGTCCAAAATAAAACAACTGGCCACTCTTTGTCAGATTCCCAATTAAAAATATATATATATAAGCTATAAAATGTACGAAACTTTAAGATAGTCACATTATACCTCTCTTCATCCCAAACAGCTCTTATCAGAGTATCTCACGCACTAAGGAAGCTTACCAAATATCTTAACTGGTTTAATCATTTTTCTATCTGTGAATTGTTCTCAGAAGAAACAAAATCTCTATTCTTCACTTCCTTTGTCCTATGTTCTAAAAACTTAGTAAGTGATCAAATCCTAGTTTGAGTCCGTGTATTTCTACCATATGCACAAACTCAAATGTACTCAAATTCAAGTACATGGACTCATAAAAGGGATGAGAGAGAGCAGTGGAGACACAGATAGAGAATTAAACAGTATGAACAGTTCGCTTGTCATTCCACTCACTGAGCATATGCCCCAGAGTGAGCACAAGATGAAAAACGGGATTCTGCCTTTTCCTCTGTTGAGTTCACTTCCTACGCGTCTCTCTTAGTGATCATCTTGCTGCAGTTCTGAGTATTCTAGTTTTCAAAGATGTGTATTGCATATAATATGATTCCTAAATTCAGTGCAATTACTTCATCTGGTACTCAACCAAAAAAGAAAAAAATCTATCTGTTCCCAAACTAGAGAGAAAAATTGGCTGTACTGGACTTATTGAGAGACAGTATATCAGTTTCAAACTTGGCATAATCCTAAGAGGTTTTCAAGGGCAAGTTTGCCTTTACTCAACTTTTGCTTTACCTGCTGACTCTAGACATTATGCTCACTTAAGATGCCACTCTACAGCATGGCACTCCACTGTACCCTGAAAAGACTCTTTCTGACTTTGACATTTAATGTATTTTATGCAAAGTGTTCTTTATTCACAACTGATGATTAAAAAAGAAAAAAAAGATAAAAACATCTAAATCACCTGCCATGATTTTGAGGCTTTTAGAAGCACTATTACAGATAACAAACAAATATAGGGAAAAAAATCAAAGAAAGGAAAAAACTTTAACACAAAGATCACATACACATGTGCCCACCGGGGCCTTACAGGTAAGGAAACAAGTGGAGAATCTTGGACTTATCAGAATACAAGGTCTGGAGAGGCCTGGAGAGGCAGAACAGCAGGAGCTCCAACTCACTGTTTCAATGCAGGAATGGAGGCTCAGTGTTGCCATTTTTTTTTTCAAAAGAAACTAAAAATCTGGATTTATATAGGAAAGACTGTCAAGGAATTTTAAAAATAATAGCAAATCTTCTGGGTCAAGACCACAAGAGCACAACAAATAAGATCCATTGGTCTAACTTAACACAATGACCATCCATTTGCAATCTCTGCACTACCATACGTTTATCACAAATAAGTGGCTTTTTAAGTAAAAATATAACCATCTGAATGCATCCAGTGCTTAATTAACATTCTGAAGATTAAATAATGTATGGTTTTCTTTGTATTGGGCAATTACGGCATTTTGCTGAATCAGGAAAAATGCAATTTTCAGTTTGCTTGAGAAAAAGTATTTAATACCTCTCAACATATAGGGATATTTTAGCATGATGCCAAGTTTGTGCCTGGAGTTCTTTCTTTCTTTTGATTGATAAGAAGTGTTTCCAGTCACCTGTTTACCTAAGAGTTAAGAAATAGAAGAAATTAAATAGTTCCCTACACCTGTAAGACAAGTTGAATTTATTCTTTATGAGATCACAGTGCTAGATTATCATCATACAAACCTGTAAACATAATTTGATGGTTTCTCTATCTCAAAAAAAAAATCCTGTAGCCTCAAAATTAGACCTTCCATATAAATCAGGAAATTCTTATCATAGGATGCATTTCTGAGAGGGGAATATAGGACTCTAACAATATAGTTGTTGGCAAAAAATTGTCTGACTTTGATATACACAACATCTGAAGTCACAGCGTGGAGGTTGAGCCCTTACATCATTATTCCATACATACCAAACCTATTTGTTCATTTCTGTAATCGTTCACAGAGCACAGAAACCATCAGAGAGTAATAAGTCCAGGAAGGCAAATTGTACTTCTTATGGTTATAAGGGCTGTAGTGCTCAGTAGACTGGAATTACTTTTCTAGCAAAATAAATCAGAGGGCTTCCAAAATTTTTTAAACCTCTAATCATGAATGATGTTTACATTTCTGTTGGTTTCTAGATTTACATCCAACATATGGTGAGCAAAAAATATCAAAACCCATTCCAGAAATGAAAGGCAAAATCTGTCGTACAATTTGATGTGCCTGCCCTAAGTAGTCTGGTACCAGAGATTATAAATCTGCCTTTTGTTATATCAGTCTTTCTGATGGGCATGTTTTAAAACTGTATGCAAAATAGTTCAATTATAACCGTCACTTGTGTAACTATTGTCTAATAATATAAATGGCCTATTATAGAATAATTATGAAAACTAATATGAGTTTAAATATAGGAAACTTCTCCTATAGATCTGGAATGAACTCTTATAAATAAAGGGATACAGGATGTAGCATTAATCAAGTTTGGGCAACTCAATGGGTGGCAGCAAATATCCACCTATCACTGCTCTGTCAAAATAATGCAGCAGAAACTGCCAAGTTTTGCTTATAGGAAATGTAGGGAGGTTGATTGATATTCACTGATCTTGGTATTCAAGATGGTAGTTACTCTGTGTTAGTGTCAATGTCAAGGGAAGAGTGTACACGTACATGCCCAGCAACTTCATAGGGAAAAGTCCCCCTCCCAACCTTTAGGTGTAGCCATCTCTAACAAAGAAATGCTTAATTACTACTCTATGTTATACCTATTTCAATTTTTAATTTTTTTCAAATGATTATTTATAGCTCACATGCAAGAGCTGTTTGAACAAATGTCTGCATTTTAATTACACAAGTCCAGAGTTCTGTGCTGTATTTTTTTTTTAATCTTCACAGATACACAATGCTGGTGGGTTTCAAAGATACAAACTAATCTGCACAGTTGGGGTGCTATATGCCATCCAAAGATCATGAAATTAATGAGGTCAACTTTAAAGGGGCCAAATTTTCTTGAACTGGTTTGATTTGAGCAAAGGGACTCATTTTCATGTAGTCTTAAAACATTTTTATTATAGCTATTTAATTTTATGACACTGGTCCAGAGAATTTGCTAAAAGTCAGAGGAAATCTCCTATATTTCTTCTCTCTCTCCCTTTCTCTCTCTTGGCTATCTGTCTCTCTTTCTCTCCTATTTTCTGTATATTGAAATTTAGAATCTGATATAGTTATAATTTACCTACAGTCCCTTTTCTCCTACAGCACTCAGATTTGAAGGGCATTTAAAGATTTAAGGTGAGTTTTGAATATTAAAATCAGCATGAACACCCATGTAAACTCTGAGTACATCTCTACATGTTCATCAGTTCCCAAAACTTATTTTAGAAGCTCCTACTGAGTGCATATAATATTTTCACCTCTCTCAATATTAAACAATAAAAAATAAACAAAACTGTTATTTCTGACAGGTCTCATAAGACATTGGTTTTAAATTCATTTCCATGAGGAAGAGGAAAATGTTATAATTCTCTTATTATTAATGTTGAGCTAGTCCCCCATGGAGCTCTAATGAAATGATTAATTGGAAAGTCATTTGGAATAGTATAAAGAAATATACATTTGTTACAAATATTTTACTACTATTACCTATAATGATAATAAAAAATACACCATAATACTCATGCCCTTTCAGCTGCGTTTGTTCCTTGGCTGTCGTTATTCTACTGCTAAAATCAACAAAAAGTGTTTTGGCACCTACTATGATTCTGGGCACTGGGAAATAAAGTAGGCTACATTGTTCTCACCCAGAAATAACTTAAAATCTAATTGGCAAGCTACAATACATACACTCAAACACATGCAACTTTTGAAAAATTGATGTATGTTTAAAAATCTAATTAATATGATTATTAATTATCTTGTATTGTGTGGGACAGACACTGAGTGTCACATGAGGGAGAGAATATGTTTAGCTGAGTAATTGGGGAAGATTTCACAGGAGGTAGCCATATGCCTGGTTTTGATGTTTGGGTAGAATTTCATTAAGTATGGAGTAGTGTGTGCATATGTACTGTGGTTTTGGTGGGAGAGGGGGCAGTGTCTTCCAGGAAGAGGTACAGTGGCACCAAAGGTACTAGACTGTACAAACCATCTTAAGAGGACAATGAGGACATAGCCTGGATGTTCCAGGGAGCATTGAGCTATATCCAACCTAAGAAATGTGGATTTTTATTTAGTAATTAATTAGAAATATTGAAAGATTTTTGAGTGAGAGAATACTAGGTACAAAGTATAATTCTTAGATGTTTAATCTCACAGTATTATAAAGAATAGACTGAAGGAATAGAGACCAAACTTTGACTTGCAATAGATTAAATACAAGGTGATTAGGACCTGGACCAGAATGGTAGCAAATAAATAGGAAGAAAAGGACTAGAAGAAATGTTTTATTTCAAAGGCACTTGATAATAGCTGGATATGTAGTGTGAGGTTAAAGGAAAAAACAAAGATGTCATGACTTAAAGCCTGGATGCCAGAGACAATGCTCTACCACTTATTAATTTACTTTAAAAAGTGTATTCTTTTAACATATATTTATTGAGGGTATACTATTTGTCACACACTGTGCAAGTCCACGTGGGTTCAATGAGGCATGTAAGCTTTAGAGGTAGATAAATAGATATGAAATAAACAACATACGTCTATTAATTATAAGTATTTACAGAATAAATATTCTAAATGTATGGACATATATATTACATATGTATATTATACTATACATATAAGACATGTAATATATGTTAAATATGTATATTATATATATAATCATATATATACCCACACTTTTGAGATGAAGATTGACATTAATCAAATAACCAATATATTAATTATAATCAAATAACAAATATATAATTATGAGCTCTGTTAGGGATTATAAAGGGAAATGGAGGAAGCTATGCGAGCATGCAACAAGAATACTTGTGTGAGTTGGGATTGTCCAAGAAGGTTTCTCTGAGGAAGTGATGTTAACTAGGCAAATGATGAAAAGGGTATTCCTAAGAACAGGAACAGTGTGGGCCCAGGTTTGGAAAGGGAAATTTATGAGTTCATTTCTGGACAAGTTGAGTTTGACGCTTCTTTGAGACATCCAATTGGAAATGTTGAATCAGAAGATAGAAATATAGGTCTGACACTCAGAAGAACAGTCTAGGCTACAGATCTAAATGTAAAAGTCCCCAGCAAAGAGATGAGTCATAGATATGGATGAAAACCACTAGGAAGAAAATTTACAGTAAGAGGCTTACAGGGCTTAGAGCAAGCCTAGAAATCTGCAATGTTCAGAAGGGGAGTAAAGGAGGATATGCTGGCCCAGGAGACTAAGAAGTTGATGGTTAGGGGGAAAAAAATGCAGAGGATGTGGTATGAGAGAATTAAGAAAGGGGTTGTTTCTTGCCAGAAGTAGTTAGTATTTTTGAAAGATGCCTAGCAGACAAACAAGTTGAAGCCTAAAAAGGACCTCCCATTGGATTTAATTATATGAAGGGCATTGGTGGCCTTGATGAAAGTAGTTTAGGAAGAGAAGAAGGAATAAAGGCCAAATTATTGTTGGATGAGAACTGAGTGGGAGGTGAGAAACTAGACAGCTGGGTTTGAAACATTTGGCAGTTAACAGACTTTAATAAAATAAACTTTTGAAAGGAAGAATGAGGTTTTGTTCCTGTTGTTCTTGTTACTTTGATGTACGTGTCTGTATATGTGTATGTTGTTTATTTTTATAGAAATAAGATGTCGGTTTTATCCAACTTGAATTTAGGAGGACGGCAGAAACTTACAAGGAAAAGTTTCAAGCATCTACAGAGGAAAACCAGGGCTCAGGAGAGAAGACAGGCCTGGAGAAATGGATTAGGTCATAATCTCAGAGATGAGAGTCATTGCTCTAGAAAGGCTTTGGTGAGAAGAGAGAAGCATAGAAAAAAGCTAAGAACCCAGGACTGGTCTTAGTGAAATTCTCCATTTAGGAAAAGAAGCTAGAGGTGATATGGAGTCTAGAAATGAAGACATGGAAAAGCAGCCCAAGGAAAAGACAGAGCAATGAGGTTGCAACCAAGGGAAGGATAAGTTTTTAAAAGAAGGAAGACTTCCAAAGCAACATGTAGAAACTCTTAAGTTGTGTTATTTGCAATCACTAACACTCAAAAGAGCCATTTATTCAAGCCGAATAAAAAATTTTCTTATTTGAATGTTTTTAAAATGTGATGATCCACTCCCCTGCTTTCTTATCCAGTGTGGGTTTTGAAAAACAAAAATTATGATAAAAATAAATGTTAAGTATTGATGAGAGGATAAATAGAAAAAAAATATTACTCCGAATCTCCCAAACCGAAAAGAATCATCATTAACTTTAGGTAAAATTAATTTCAGGCATTTCTTTATGTTCTTACATAGATGGAAGATAACAAATAAGGATATATGGAATTAGAGCTGGATACTAGAGAACTTGGCATCTAAAGAGACCTATCTGGTTAGATTCTTAGCCAGCTAGATATAGATAGATATAGGTCCTTCAAGTAATAAATTTGGAAGAGTGGAATCACATCATACAAGCTGTTTTAATACAAATATAAAATTATTTTCATTTGAATTTAAGAAAAAGAAACGAGTGGGAATAAAATTCTAGAATCTACATAAATGTTTCTTCAACAAAGTGGTATTAGTTCCTAAAAGAGCTTGCTTATTTTAATAAAAATGGAAAAAATATTTAAAAGTTTATATTATATTTCTAACTTCAAATTTCAAATGTACACAAGTCCATTGACTTTCCTTCATGATAGATGAATAAATTAGTCTTAGACATGTTGCCATCTCCTTTCCTATATCTTTCATGATTTTTGTTTATTTTTCTCCCTTGTCTACTTGATAGCATTTAAATTCTGTCCTTTAGCTATAAGTACCACACTTTAGTCATAATTTTATATCTTAACCAATTCAGAGCTTACTTTTCTTTTTTTGCCGTGTTTCTCTATTCTTCAGGTTTGTCTTTTTTTGTGTGTGTGTGGTACGCGGGCCTCTCACTGTTGTGGCCTCTCCCGCTGTGGAGCACAGGCTCCGGACGTGCAGGCTCAGCGGCCATGGCTCACGGGCCCAGCCGCTCCGTGGCATGTGGGATCTTCCCGGACTGGGGCACGAACCCACGTCCCCTGCATCGGCAGGCGGACTCTCAACCACTGCGCCACCAGGGAAGCCCTTCAGGTTTGTCTTGATTCACCTTCTGGCCAGCAAGATCTAGCCAGTAGTTTTTCAAAAAAAAGATTTTTTCATTGTTGCATCCCTAAGTTCTTCCATGCATAAGGTGGTCTGCCAAACTGCCTTTTGTACTTAGAGGACAACTAGACTGGGTATAAAACACACATCTTTTTCTCAGAACTTTTAAAGCATATGTATTGTCTTTTGCTCTTGGGTTCTCTTTAAAAAGATTGAGGACAGTCTGTTTTTTAACCTGTTTTCTACCGGGCTGTTTATATATTATTTCTTTGATATTGAAATTCAGCAATATCATCAAATTTGGCACCAATCATCCTGTATCATCTTGTCCAAAGACACAAAATACCTTGTTTATATGTAAATGAAAGCCTCTCTTTTTTTCAGGGATTTTTCTTATATTTGAAAGCTTTTATCATTCTGGTCTCTTCTTCAGGAACACTAAATATGAATCAGTTAGATATATTCTGCGTTCTCTATTATCTTATTCATTACTATTTTGTATCTTTGTTATTTTCCATTTAATTTTGTGTGTTTTTCCCCATTATACCCACTATATCTTTGTGCTTTGAGCCTCTTCTATTATACTTTAAATTGCTTCATTATATGGCTTCACTTCCAGTATGTTTTATTTGTTCCTTACATTTCTTTTCTGAGGACTAACAGTTTGCTTTTAACTTTTTTCTATTTTATAGTCTCTTATTTGCACCCTGATATACATATATATTTTACTTCTTTGAAAAGTTATTTATTTAAATTCTTCCTGTGTATTTTTAGGAAAGAATTCTTATGCTACATGTTTACTTTGCTACCATTTGCTTATGTCTATTTCCTCTTTTTTCCCCACAGTTAATGGGTTGGCTTCTAAGTTTTACTCAAGTTTGAATGAGGCTAGCTACCTGCTGAAAAATAGTCTATAGGAGGATTGGGGAGTATGAGCTATAGGATACGTAAGTCTAGAGCCTCGATGGAAATTTGTGGTCTCAAACACTCTCACACCAATTCAGTTATTTCCTTTGTCCTGAGTGCATGACTCCCCTCTGTGTGCAAGTAGTCATTGTGACTCACAGAAAATCCTTTTATGTCAAGCATTCCCTGTGCAGCTGCCTCTTTTTCCCTGCATCACCTCTGGCACTCACCCTTGCAAAGAACACTAGGCTTTGGTCAATAGTAATAGTGAGTCTCTGTTTAGTTTCTCCTTCTGTGCCACCTCCCCTGTCATTCTATGCTATTAAACATATTCTACAGGGAGGTTCTGTGCTTTTCTGCAGCCACTATACCCCCTGGATCTTGTCATCTTGAATCAAAGAATCATTGTCTATGCCTTTCTGGATTGTAACATTTACTTTTGAGAAAATCAATATCCGTCAATGATCAAGGAGGCGTGCATTGGCTCTCAGCATCCTGCCCTGTTTAGGCTCAGATTTTACATGATTTGGTGGGTGTGTGAACAGTTAGTAGTTTGAGGTTTTAACCATTCCTTTGTTTCATTTTAGATAGTTGTTTTTTTTTTCTTTTTTAAAATTTTTGGTCATTGTTTTTAATGGATTTGAGAAAGGAAAAGAATTGCCTCAACCCTGCTATCTTAAGCTGAAGTTCATGTGCATTAATTTAAAAATGCTGGGACAATGCAGCTCTTTGATAGATATGCAAAGAGAGAATAGACTATTGTGATTCTTCAAAGAGTTTAAGATGTTGAAAAAACTGCAATTCCAGGAAAGGAAAGTCTCCATTTTGAAACTGGGAACTTTAGGGTGTATAGAGAAAAATGAAGAAAAAGATTGGCCTGGATGTAGAGCTAAAAGTTATCCTGGCATCATTAAAAGTAAGAGAATTTCAGATGGATTACTTCTAACATGATACCTATGAACCTTTATAGTCATGTACCCTTTCATCTGCTTGATTTTAAGTGCTTGTCCTAACAC
This sequence comes from Pseudorca crassidens, assembly GCF_039906515.1. Lineage (NCBI taxonomy): Eukaryota > Metazoa > Chordata > Mammalia > Artiodactyla > Delphinidae > Pseudorca > Pseudorca crassidens. The sequence continues at coordinate 93,531,223 of NC_090297.1, forward strand.
CACGTATTTCTTGTTACAAGGAGAAAAAAAAAGTTTCTGCCTGAAAGATTTTATCCTTTACAACCCATTTTCTCCCCCAGCCTGACCCTGCAGTGAAGTCAAAATGACAAATTTGTGACATCATAATAATTTTTTTCTCCAGGAGCAAACTGTGAAGCCATTAACACAGGATGGTGACTTCACTGCAGGATCAAACAGAGCAGCTGGCTAGCGAGGAAAGAGGGAGCATTCTTTTTCAAACACAGATGTATCTTCAATAATAACCAGGGAAACTCAGAAAATTACTGTCAAAGTAAATTGCATTTTGTATAAATGCCATCTCCTTTCAAGTTTGCCCCAGCATGATCATGCTTCTTTATTTAGTGGTGTTGCCCTTTTCTCCTTAGAGACCTTTAACAAAATCTCCTTTTATATTTCAGCCATCATTAAAATGACTTAAATGAGTAGGAATGGGGCATGCCTGATATTTATTTTTAATTATTTACATAAATAAACAGGTCTTCTTATTTTATACCTACTGCAGTTCTGAAAATATATTTTACTAAGTGGACTTAATGCTCGTATTAGTATAAAGCACTCAATAGGTAATACCTGTTCAGTTTTTCATTCACCAGCACCAAAGTGTGTGCTTTGATCCAAAAGAAATCCCACAAGGTGATTATGATACTTCAGTATCATTGTTCATATCTCTATTAGGATCTATGAATGGTGAGGTAAGAGACAAAGTCTCTGCACTTGAGAGATAAGGTTAATATATATGACAAATTAAACAATCCTGCAAGAAAATATGAATAATGCCAAGTAAGCAATACAGACCTCACATGCCAAGAGTTCAGAGGAGAATGCCGTGAATGTGAAAGGCATGGGAACTGAGAGGCTAGGCTCTGGAGCTGAACTATTCAAGCCTCAAATCTCAGCTCTGCAATTTAACTGCTATGTGACTTCACTTCTCAAAGCTGCGATGTCCTCAGTTGTAAAATAGGAGAAAATGATACCTATCTCACAGTGTGGTTGTGAAAGGTAAATGATAACCTATGGAAAGCACATAGCAAAGTGCATGCCATAGTGAAAGTATTCAGTGAATGTAAAAATGAGCTGCAGTTTTCAGATGCGATTAATGAAGTCAGACTTTAGAATTTTAAGTAAAACAAGATTTAGAAGGCAGAAGTAAGAAGTAGATTAACCTATCTGGAACTTGAGATTCACAAAAGAGTAAAAAAGATAGGTTCAAAGAAGTAGATCAGTGTCAAATGGTGGAAAATATTGAATTCAGGCTACATTTAGAGTGGATTCCTTATTATTCATTCAATAATTTTATTAAAAACTTATTATGTGTCAGTCACCTAATAACTGAGGATATAATAATACATAAAATGAATAAAATTTCTATCTTCATGGAACTTACACTGAGCAAAGGTAAGATATTGATGGCTGTGAACAAGGACATAATGTGATACAATTTATATTTTAGAAATATTAATTAGATGGTCATAATCAGAAGAAATGAAAGCACATTGGGACTAAACTTTTCTTCTGGAATGCTACTGCAATGACTCAAAAATGATAGGGAGAGATTCATGATTAGACTAGAGTCAATGTGAATAGAAAGATTTGACAAAGATTGCAAAGAAAAAAATCATAAGAATTAGAAACTTATTGAATGTGAAAATGCAGACATTCAGAAGAGATCCTGTTCTTATCTTATATGCATTCAAGTGAAAATTCAGCAGATAAATTCCATGGGAGATTGGTGATTTTCTTTCTTTTCTGTTCTTTTAACAATGATGGTTGGAGATGTGAATGGATAAAATATTTGAAGGAGATGTAAAGAGATCAGAGAAAAGGTAGAGCAAACTATCACATTCTTATTCCATTTTTCTAGAGAAGGAAGAAAATAAATCAGAATAAGAAACAGAAAAGAAGTAAAAATATAAACTTCAGATATAGTATTGTCATAAAAGCCAGAGGAACAGTGTTGTGATAAAGGAAGTGGTCAAATGTGTTAAATATACCAAACCACCAAGAAAAATGAAGACCAAGAGAGGACAGTTGAATATGACAAATGAAGAGGTCATCTGAAGCCATTTCAATGAGCAATCTCACTGGGTTGGTGAAATAAATCATTAGTTAGTAAGAAATGGAGGCAATAAATAGATACCCCCTCCTTCAATAAGTTTGGCCTTAAAAGATAAAAAGATGTTTAAGTGTCTCAAGTGTCGAGCAGGTGAGTTAGTCACTCCCCTTTTCCATTCCATATGTTAACTGTAATTCCAAATAGTCATTTCAGAAGTGCCTGCTTTTGATTACTGGGAAAACTCGTGAATGGGCGTAAGTGGCTTAATGCAGGTTCACCAACATTGCAGGAGAGGAGTGCATTTTGATGATACCAAGTAATTGCATTATCTTTATAGTCACAGCATGTAATTAACTTTTTAAATATTACACAAAATTCTGAAGCCCTTAGATTGGAACTCTGTCTAAGAGAAAGAGTCAGAAGGAGAACCTCTGCCTGCTATGTGCTGAAACGATCCCATATGAACAGAATTCTCACAGAATGTCTCTCCCATCATGTACAGATTTATGGATGAGCTCCTTTATTACCAGACATCTTTCCTTCTTGAAGATGACAGAAACCTACAGCTGTCAATTGCTAATAAACATAGTTTTCTTGCATTACAATCCACCCTACAATGCGTTTTCCTTGTGAAATCCCAAGGGTAAAAAAAAAAAAAAAAGATGTATATCTACAACAAGCTGCAGTGAAGCTGTCACATATCTAAGCTGATTTGTCTCTCTATCTCATGTCTGAATTAGCACATACAGTGCTGGAGCATTTATGTCTGCCAAGGTGAAGCCAGAAAAACATGCCACCATCATCTTTTTCAACCCATATTATCACAACACAGGCACAAGCAGGCTGGCTGGCTTCTTTGAATTTACATTTTTTGATTAGATACTACCTATGTCATCACCTCTTCTGAAAAGCCCTTCACTCAGCCCCAGTGATGGAGGATTAGAGATCCTGAGAGATGATCCATCCATCAAGTCTCTGAATACTCATAGACCCAGACCTTTTTTTAAGGTATCAGCATATATGTACATTCTGCATCTCATGGAGAGAGACAAGCTGACTTTTCCTTTTTTTTAGAATTTTGTATTGCAATCACAAAAAACCTTAAGAGTGCATGTCTTTGCCCACCTTAATTTCTTCTCATATTTGGAGGCTATTACAGAAGCATCCCTTCTATAAGTAACAAATTTCCCTCAAATTTTCACCACTTGGTCACAGATTCAAATTAGCTCTACTGGTACCAAAGGGAAATCATTGCTCACACTGGTTGGTGGTCTTTTAAACAAAGAATAGAAGCCATCACAAGTGTCCATATTGCCATGAATTTTTTTTTTTAATTTTATTTATTTTTGGCTGCATTGGGTCTTTGTTGCTCTGTGGGCTTTCTCTAGTTGCGGTGAGCGGGGGCTACTCTTCGTTGTGGTGTGTGGGCTTCCCATTGTGGTGGCTTCTCTTGTTGCGGAGCACGGGCTCTAGGGCACGTGGGCTTCAGTAGTTGTGGCGCACGGGCTTTGTTGCTCTGTGGGATGTGGGATCTTCCCAAACCAGGGATCAAACCCATGTCCCCTGCATTGGCAGGTGATTCTTAACCACTGTGCCACCAGCGAAGTCCATGCCATGAATATTTTAAAGGGAAATAGTGGAAGTATGTCTATGACATTTTTCAAAGAAAATATTTCTTCTATAGTTCAAATTTAATCGTGAAAAAATAATACCCTGTAGACAATATATGAAAGAGAAAAACAAAACACATCTGAGACATGGTAACTCCTTCAAGGAGTTTATAGCTTTAAGAAGAGGAAAACTTGCACACATAAGGCAACTAGATAATGACAAGGTAATATATAACGATAATTTGATGTTATAATTGTTTCTTTGTATGTTTAGGGGAGATGGAACTCCTGAGTGTGTACAACATAGTGGGAAGAAATGAGTTTTGAGTCACAGTTGAGGAGATAATAGGCATGAACATCTTAGGGTTGTTTCAGAGGTTGTAGGAGATAGATTATTTTTTAAAATTTATAATGTTTAATAAATTTAATTTAAAACATTTAATGATAATAATAAGTGCTATGTAGAATTGGGCCCATTCTGGACATGGCGACACAAAAAGAACCAATTGTCAGGGAGAAACTCTGGATAGAGAGGCAATATGACAGATAATGAATCTGAAGGACAGCAGTTTAGAGTTGATTTGATAAAAATGCTGAAAATGTTTAAGAGCATTTACCACTTCAGAAGACTTTTCTATGATTTCCTTCAACATCATTATTCCTCAGTCTTGACTGCACATAAGAATCACTTGTGGAGATTTAAATACTATTAATGCCTCAGTTACAGATATTGGTAGATTGTCAGTGTTTCCCAGGTGTCCATTATGTGCAGCCAAAGTTGATTACACTGTTTACTGTTGAACAAATGAGATAGGGATAGCAAGGAGTACTTACTATATCAATTTACCTGAGAAAAATAAGGTCAAAAAGTTAAAATGATCTAAAAGTTAAAACAAGGTTGCATAGCTGTATCATGATAGATCTTGACATGGAATCTACCTCTGTGCTCTTAGAAGAGGTTTTTACTGTTTTCTGACATTAGAAACATCTTGAGTATCAGGACAACTTGTGAAAATGGCCTTTGATGTGGATGAATCTATTGCATGTGGGCAGTGCTGAGCAAGGGGTGCCCGGCAACAGGAGCATCAGGTAGAAACCTCCTATAACATTCTGGGGATGCAGGGATGTTGTAGATCTACATAAGCATGGTTAACTCATAAGTGAGGCCATATATGAGCAGATGGCAATGCGACTTCATAGTAACATCTCCTAATCTGGGGCATTAAGGACAAAACCTGGAAAACATAAAAAGCCCACTATTACAGTCTATTTATATCTTCAGACTTGGAATTCTAATTAGTAGTCAGCTTCAACTCAGTGGAGATGACTATGCAAATCAAACCTGAAATCACTACTATAGGTCAATGGGTTGTCATTAAGTTTGAAACATCTCTGCCTCATGATGAAAATGTAATACCTTCTGGTTGATTAGATACCTGGAAATTTCTGTTACATAAAAATTCTGTCTCATAAATCATTAAGAAAAGAATGAGTCATATTTACATGCATAAATATTGCTTAATCTCAACACATAACTGTGTGCATTATTAATTAATAACATGTGTTGCTCATAAACTACTTTTAATGCTTGATATCAAGTATAGTAGTTGACCTTGAATAGATCCCTCTTTTATAAAGCTTTAACAACAGCATGCTCTGAATGTAAATGAATTTGACAGATAAGGAGGCTTATCTGTATTTGAGAAGGTGCATAATCTTAAATTTTTGAAAAACACAAAGAGTTACGGTTTTACCAAGAAATTCTTTATTCTGGTAGAGACTGAATTAGTTTAATATTAAAATTCCATACTTGGTCAGATATTTAATCCATTCACCTTGGAATCTAGTCCCCGATAGAAATAACAAAAACTGTATTATGAAAGAGAACTGGTTGACCTCATTGTCATTCACTTGAAATCACCCATAGCTTCTTTTAGAAAATTGTTATGGATCTATGAGCTATGATTTAAAATCTAAGATTTGAAATACATAATTTTATTTGCTGGTATGCAGCTATTTTTTATTATTTTGAATCTATATAAATCCTCAGGGTAATGAGTTTCATTATTTCACCATAGGCTTGCTACCTGCTGTATCAAGTCATGCTTCCATTTATTTGAAATGTTTGAAATGTTATGAGTGCTAATAGTTAATCACTTGATGTATAAGGACAGATACCCAAATGAAACACCCACAGTAAAGCAAGTTCAGAAAATGATGTTGTGCAAAACACACAAGAAAAAATGAGCTAAAAATTGCAGCTCTCGGGCTTCCCTGGTGGCGCAGTGGTTGAGAGTCTGCCTGCCGATGCAGGGGACACGGGTTCGTGCCCCGGTCCGGGAGGATCCTACATGCCCGCGGAGCGGCTGGGCCCGTGAGCCATGGCCGCTGAGTCTACGCGTCCGGAGCCTGTGCTCTGCAACGGGAGAGGGCACAACAGTGGGAGGCCCGCGTACCGCAAAAAAAAAAAAAAAAAAAAAAAAAAAATTTGCAGCTCTCTAGAACCTGGAAGGAATTCGATATTCTGAACAGCTGAGTTTTCCAGATAGCTAAAATGTACTCCTTTAAGAAATAAATAAATAAAAATAAACTTAAGAGTTGCAAATATAATACCTGCAGGTGCCATGCAGGTAGAGTATGGCTAAAGGAGATGGCAGATATTTAGTTCCAATTATTTGTCTGCTTTGCTTGTTTTTATGCTAATAGTATTTGTTGAAGCATGAGGTGTATACAGTAAAATGCATAGATCATAAGTACATAGCTCAATATTAGCAATGTATATAAACATGACCAAATTCAAAATAAATAATATTTGCATCAGCCCATAAATTTTCCTTTCCAGTCAATTTCTCTGCCACTCCCCCCCAAAGACAATCACTATTCTGATCTCTAACATCATAAGCTAATTTTTTTAAGATCATCTAACAACATTGTATCTGGAATCACGTAGGATGTACTTTTTATGCTTGTCCTTTTTTGCTCTGTGTAGTGTTTTTGAGATCCATCCATGTTGTTACACAACAGTAATTTGTTTTTATTTTTATTGTTGTTGAGTAGATTCCATTGTATGGCTCTACCACAGTTTGTTAATACATCCTGTTGATGGGCGTTTGAGTTGTTTCCAGTTTGAAGCTATTACGGTTAACGTTGCTATGACCATTCTTAGATAAATCTTGTTCTGGACGCATACATTTATTCCTCTTGGTTAAATTAGGAGTGGAATTTCTGGCCCATATTTTAGATTTATGGTTAACTTTATGATAAAATTTCAGTTTTCCAGAGTGGTGACCATATTATTAATCCCATTGGTAATATATGAGAGTTGTCATACAGTTGATGATTGATTTCAGTATCACTAGATTTTCTAATTTTTCCAAGAAATTGATAGATGCCAATTTTAAGTGAAAGTTTCTGATTTTTAAATATTGTCAAGTAATTCAATTGTTTCAAATTAACTGATGCACCTAAACATTCACCAGCCAGATTCTTCCTGCAGGACACCACTTTGACATTTCTGATATATTACATGCTTTATCTCCTTAAATAGAGTAACCTAAACAGATCCAATTATTTCTTGATGACTTAGACCATTTATAAATACCAATTATTATTTTATATTATTACATTCTTGGACTTCATCAGAATCTATTGAGGTACAAATGTCTGTCTCAATACAAAGTAGCCCCCAAAGGTCTAAGACTTATTCTTTTATATCAGTTCTGCTTTTTGTAAATTTTCATCTCCTTTGTTGTCATCAAACCATTTGCTAAATTCTTGATGATATATATGATTATTCTTCCTATTCCTAATTTATTGCTTCCTAGTATCCTTTGCAGGAATACAGACAATGACTTTGTCTTAAAGAACTATGTATGAAATAAGGACAAATAAACTTTGAGACAAGGCCTGAATTATACCTCTAGAAGTAAAATGTGAGAATTTGAGACATAGATTTTGTGACATCTATTTTTCTGCTTAGAGTGACCTGTTTATTTCCTGGTGCTGAGCCATCTTCCAGAGAGAGGAGCTTGCCGGAGAGCTGAATTTTTATATAGCTAAAGTATTAGTCTTTTATCAGCAAGGGATTTCATCCAAGGACAAAGACCCAAATAAGGACTAATAGGTGGAAGTATAAGATGTTCTCATAATATAAACTTCTTCAGAAAAAAAAAAAACAACAACAAAGCAAAACAACAAAGCATTCCCACCTGTACAAGTGTGTCATTATACAACAGAGTAGTGTTTTATGGTATTTATTGTGAATATTCATAAAGGCTGACATGAACTATTGGTTCTCAAATGACTACTAAATATTTTTTGGAAATGCAGAAAATACACCCTATTCTTAGCTTAATTTTGAGCAATAATAACAAGAATAATTGTTTACTACGTGCTTGGCACTATCTAAGCATTTTACATGCATTGTCACATCTGATCCATCCAATGAGTATAGTTATTATTATTAGACCCATATTTCAACTGAGAAAACTACAGCCCAGACACATTAGTAAATGGACCAACTCACCCAGTTAATAGATGATAAGGGCAGAAATTGAAACCAGAAAGTTTTCTTACACAACCTATGATATTATCCACAATGTTACACATTACTGTGTCTACATCTTTTTCTGTTCTAGGTTGAAATTTTAAGAAAACAATTTAATTAATGCCACATTTGCGATTACTTTAATAACTTGCAATAAATCATTGTCACAATTCCCTGCATTCTACTATAAGCTGTCAGAAATCACTACTGAATGAGCAGCATATTCTGAATAGGCTATATTTTAACAAGCTTCTTTATTAAAGGACAAAACTGTTAAGCTGAAATGTTTGCCTGCATAATAGATGCCTTTGAGGTATTATAAAGAAGGCTATGAATGGTCCACTCCATTTATTTCCACAGCCATATTTGCAATATATTCACAAGCAGACACTGACTATGTAAGTTAGTTTGACATACCACTTAGAAAATCAAGTGATTTATCCTAGGTACTTAAAAAGAACAATTAGCTTTCTATTAGAAATAAAAGAATCTGTGAAATTGTACATAGACACAGTACAAGCTGTATAGTGTTTCCTTGTGCTAAATAATTAATCATATATTTCTAATAGTGTTCCACTTTATTGATTTACTAGGAAGGCTTTTCCATGTTTGCTAGCTAGTTCACAAAGCCCTGCCACTCTGACAGCTATAATTAGGAATGAGTAGGATTTCTAAATTTGAAATATTATTTGCTTGACAATTAACTTTTAATAAAAATGAGTGAGTGGGTTTGAATATGTTCTTTAAAAAAACTCCTACAAGAATATAAAATATGGGATCTTTGAACATAGATGTTCCCTACACATAATCTCACTGAACCTCACCCCTCTCCCACTTTCTCTAGAATTGGAAAGGTCAGCCTGAGGGATGCTCCTTGTTTGGAAAAACAGCCTCTGCTGATGGGCTTTCAACACTCATCTCAGGCTCAACCAGGCCTTGACAGGAACCTTGTCATGGAGCAGCTGGGCTCCCATTACTCACTCAGCTCTTCACTGGGTCACTGCAAAGTGCTAGACATTGTACCAGCTTCTTTGAACATAAACCTGAATAAAGAACATATTCACATTTCCCTAATGACTTAGCAATCTCCTATCCCCACAGGAATCACTGTTCTCCCCCAAACTGCTAAAAATACCTCAAATTTCATTTTTTCACTTAAATTAAAATACGAAAAACAATGCAAGTGGGAGACTTTGGGTTTAGATATAAGTTCAAAGCACTCTTGTTTAACAGAGTGCATATTAAAACTTGCCCTGATATCTTGACATATACCCTTTTTTTTTTTTTTTTTTTTTTTGCGGTACGCGGGCCTCTCACTGCTGTGGCCTCTCCCGCTGTGGAGCACAGGCTCCAGACGCGCAGGCCCAGCGGCCATGGCTCTCAGGCCCAGCTGCACCGTGGCATGTGGGATCTTCCCGGACCGGGGCACGAACCCGTGTTCCCCTGCATCGGCAGGCAGACTCTCAACCACTGCGCCACCAGGGTAGCCCTATCTTGACATAATAATCATTTTTATTTGGTTGTCAGAATAAGCTTTCAAATTGTTGGTAATGGGTAAAAGATTGAGCAGGAATAGAAGATTCTGGTAAATAATGGCATTATCATTTAACAGAGACACAAGGTTTACATACAGATAAAATATTTAATGTAGGTGGACGTAAGATTAAGAGTTCCAGTGAATTAGAAAAACCAAAATTCGTTTTCTGAAGACATCTGTTTATACAAATATGGACATATATAGGAATACAGAAGGTATAACAGTTTTAGCTGATCCATTATCTAAAGCAATTGCCATTAATAGAAACAGTCTTTGAGGTTGTTCACTATATGACAATATGTTTTGACTAAGCTTTCAGTATTAGGGATAATTAAGCAAACCTAAGCATGTCAAAAACTTTCAGATCTACCAGGAGTTCCTTTAGTGGTATAAAGATACCCCACTGAGAGAAGACAGGGCCCTCTCTTCCTGTTTCAAACAGGGACCCATCAGATCTCCTCAGCAAAAATCCTGAGAAAATTGTATGTGAGTGATATTATAAGAATATTTTGGTACCGTTTCACTGAGAGATTAAGTCCTCTGTGGGGTTGCTCAAGTTTTTAAATGCATTGCATTTTTATGCAGAAAATGGATGATATCGTTCTTCTCCTTAAGGACAAAACAAAAGAAAATTGGATATGAATTAACACATAATGGTTTTATAACACCTAAAAGAAATAACTTCCTTAGAGAAGCAGCTGATAATTATTGGAATGTATTATGGAAATTTGTTTTTCTCGAGGTGGCAAACTCGTGGCCTGTGGACTGAATCTGGCCATCAGACACATTCCTCTTTGCTTGCACTGTATTTTAAAACATTGAGAGATGCCGTGCGAAAATTCAGATTTCACACTTCTATTAAATGGTCTGGCAACTCTGTGCACAGATAGCTCCCTGACTGCAGTCAGCTGGAGCTGAGCAGTGGTTGTCCCAATAAATTGGACAGGCTCTCTCCAGTTTACCCTGATCCTCTCCACTTCCTATTACCTGCTTCATACATTTATTTTACCTGCTTGCCCCTCATAGGTAGCTGTTTTTAATCCTTATTTCATTTACCCATCCTAGTTAGTCATGATGTACTATATTTCTTCTTCTAAAGTTTCAAAAATATATTCGTTCCTTCTCCTCAATCTTGACTAAATGCAGAGAATGTAGTAGGAATGCATTCAAAAGTTTCAGTCTCCAAAAAATTAGAAAATAGGCAACTCAAGGCAAACAGCCCCATATAGTTCAAAGTCTCTGGAAAACCATATGTGTTAAAACATTTAGCTTAAGAGCATTCCGAAAGTGTCCTCGGAGAACAGAATATGGGTAATAAATTACTTTCTCCATTCCCACCCTGATATCTAATGCTGGATGAAAATTAACATAGGGTGAAATCTAGGAATCCCTCAAGGTCAAGTCTTCCCAAGTCCCATGTCACTCTTCAGATGTAGTTAGATAATGTGTTATATTAAAAAGCAAAGAAATGAAATACTTCTCACAAAGAATCCTTTCCAGGAACAATTATAGCTCTGCACTAGGTAAAACCTAGATCATTCTGGTGTTCAAGTTCAGGAAGTCAAAAGGAACAGAAACCCTAGCACTGAACTAAAGCTACCTTCCAGCGTAGATATCTTCAGGTAGCAATATACCTAGTGTATTTGACACCAGGAATGGATCATTTTTTAACACCCCTTCCTCTACAAAACAAAATTATACTAGTTATAGTCATCAAATGAAAGGAATACTGGTGACAATAGTCATCAAATGAAAGGAATACTGGTGACAGTCAATAGAGGAATACAGATGAGACCTTTATTTTATTATGCTTTGTATGTAAAATCATATCAGTTAAAATAATTTAAAAATTAAAATAAAACAATTACTGTACAAAAAAGTAATGGATTAATATTTTTAATTATACTAACTTTTTAAAAAGATGAAAAAATTTATTTTTAATGTTAGTCTGTAGCAGTAATAGATAATAATATTATAGTATCTATTAAGTAAATTTTAATGAAATCAAGACACCTGCTCACAATTTACTACTGATGTTACATTTTATTTTCTTGATTCATTTTTTAGTTTTAAAACAAATGGTTAATAATTTTAAAAGAATAAACTTAATTTTAAAATGCATTATTTACATTCCCTAAAATATTTCACATGCATACTAAAATTTGTACTTTCCAAACAAAAGTATTACATCTTACAGTTTGCTTTCTTTTTCACTGTTTTAAATTTTTAAACAAATCAAAACTACAAGATATCACCTCACACTGGTCAGAATGGCTATCATCAAAAAGAACACAAATAAATGTTGATAAGGATGTGGAGAAAAGGGAACACTTGTGTACTGTTGGTGGGAATGTAAGTTGGTGCAGGCCCTGTGGAAAACAATATGTAGGTTTCTCAAAAACCTAAAAATAGGACTACCATATGATCCAGCAATTCTACTCCTGGGTATGTGTAAGAGAAAAACAAAAACACTAATTTGAAAAGATACATGCACCCCAATGTTCACTGCAGCATTATTTACAATTGCCAATGTATGAAAGCAACCTAAATGTCCATCAACAGATGAATGGATAAAGAAGACATATATATATATATATATATATATATATATATATATATATATATATATATACAGTGGAATACTACTCAGCCATAAAAAGACTGAAATTTTGACATCTGCAGCAACATGGATGAACTTGGAGGGCAATATGCTAAGGGAAATAAGTCAGACAGATAAAGACAAATACTATATGACATCACTTGTATGTGGAATCTAAAAAATACAACCACTAGTGAATAAAACAAAAAAGAAGCAGACTCACAGATATAGAGAACAAACTAGTGGTTACTAGTGTGGAGAGGGGAGGAGGGAGGGTCAATAAAAGGGTAGGAGGAAAAAAGCGGTTTTGAGGAATTATATGAAACCATGCTTGTGAAACTTTTGAAAATTGTAAAGCACTATAGAATTTAAAGAATCTTTCATTCAATTAAGAAAAAAAAAGGACTCTGGAAAAAAAATTTTGTAACACAAATAAAAACTCCAAGTGGCCACATAGGATGACAGAAATAAATTAGCTCAGGTTCTCTTTCTTTGTCGTAACAGAATATGTACCTCCTTATTGCCTACACCTCAACAATTCTCACTGTCCCACCCCAGTGGGACATTCCACCTCTGTCCTGCTGGGAATGCACCAGTAAGGCTGTAAGAAGAACTGGAGCAGTATTCCTGGTTAAGGCTTTGTTAAAAGTTAACTGAGACATGTTAAAAATGTTAAGAGTTTGTGCAAAAATTGATTTGAATGTGGCAGCACCAAAGCAGAAGTGGTTAGGAGCACTTCAACCACAGGAGCTGGGAAGAGACTTGTATGGAGAAGAGGTGGAAGCAAAGCAAAAAAATTACTTGATTGGGTATTGCTTAAGCATTTGCCTTATTTGGAAAAGCCTAGTGAGCTGTTTGTGATTGGTTGTCCTTAGATTTTGATTACTTAATCTTGAGGCACCTACAGGGTTAGGTCTTGGTTTGCTTAGCTAGGCTGTTATTTTACAGCCAATTATTTTATCAAAAAAATGGGGTTATTCGGGAATAGCAGAGAATTGCAATTCAGAACAAGTATGCTACAGCAAAAACCACAGGCATCCAGAGAGACAAATGAGAGGACTGTTCTTTTATAGAGGAAAAGGGGAAGTTGGGAGGGATTGTAATAAGCAAAAAGTCCATTCGTAATAAGCAAAGAGTCTATTCCTAATAAGCAAAGAGTCCATTGTAATAAGCAAAGAGACTGTCCATAGACAGTCTCTTTGGCTGGGCTGTTGCCGGGCAAGGAGAAAATCTTCCTTCCTCCTGCTGGGATAGTAAAGTAGTAACCTTTTTCCTATTGGAGATGTAAGGTACATCTCTTCCTTTAGGGGGTCTGCAGACAGGCATCAGAGCTCCCCCTTCCATGCTTTCCGACCCCACTTTAAATGAGGTTTGCTTTATTCATTTTCACAGCTGCTAAGGCATTAGAATCATTTCAGTCTAACAGCCTCCTTCTTTAATTAATTTAACAGCTTTCAGATAATGATTAACTCAGTCTTGTCTGACCTCTTGTGTAATTTAGATCTTCAGAGAAGGGGCAAAGTTACATGACTTAGCCCTTTATTCTAGCCACTAGGAGACTAAATGAGCAGCAGGATTGAAAATAGAAGGGCATTCTCCTGTGCAATAGGATGCGGACATTCTAGACCCCATCCCAAAGTACTTCTAACTCAAGATGACCAAGCTATGGTCAAGAATGTAAAGGTATGTGAACCAACTCAGCTCCTGCAGTATTCATGGCACCTCATAGAACAGTGCTTTTCAAGCTTTATCTTGCATATAAATTATCTGGGAATTCCCATTCACTTGGTCCAGGATGGGGCTTAGGATTTACATTTCTAACAAACTCTCAGATGATGCTGATATTTCTGGTCCCAGGACATGTGTTGAGTATCAATGGTCTAGAACAATCTCATCTAACCTCCTAACTTTTCCATGATTCTTCCAGTTGTTCCCAAGGGGCTTGGACTACTGTCTTAGTCTTTTAGGACTGCTACAACAAAATGCTATAAACTGGGTGGCTTATAAACAACAGAAATTTATTTCTCACAGCTCTGGAGGCTGAAAATCCAAGATCAGGGTGCCATCACAATAGGATTCTGATGAACACCCTCTTCCAGATTACAAACTGCCAACTTCTCCCTGTGTTCACACATGGTGGAAGCAGCTAGGGAGCTCTAAGTGAGATTATAAAAACACTGATCTCACTCTCAAGGTCTCTACCCTCATGAACTAAGCACCTCCCAAAGGCTGCATCTCGTAATATCATCACATTGAGCATTAGAATTACAATATATGAATTTTGAGGGTACACAACCATTCTGACCATAGCATGTTTAAAACTTGAAAGCATCAGTTAAAGGAACAGAGAAAGAGGGAGAAGAGTGGTGGGGAGAGAGGGCAGAGAGATGGGTAGTAGGATAAGCATAAGTCTGAAAAACCACCCACATAGCAGTTGTAAATTGTTTAGATTGAACTTTCAAATATCGCAATAGTTGATCAACAAATATGGTTATGAATATCTGATAAAAAATTATAGTTGTAAATTTGTTTATTTTTTGATTAAAGATTATTTGGTTTAATTTCTAGTGATTTTCATTAATAAAAATCAAATTACACTAATGATTTCACAGTCTATTCTGTGTTATTCTGATTATGAATTAATTTTAATGATCATTATAAGTGATTGTTAGCAAATCACATTTAGGCAAATGCTAGTTTTAGATCACCCCAAATGCTATAAAAGTCCAAATTAATTTGTAGTTTATCAGTATTCATATTATAATAAAAATATTAATATTTCATAGAATTTTGACATAGCACTTAAATGGATCCTTGGTATTCCTCTGAATATATATAGGTTAGAACAACTGAGCAGTTCTAGATTTTCTGTGTTAAATTCCATCTGGTTAATGCAATGGAGAGATTTCAAAATAATTTCGTAGGGTCAGATTTCAGAATCAATCCCTCAGTATTCTTATGTCTTCCTTCCCTGCAAGGTAACCAATTTAAGTGAAATAAAGCGAATTTTAATGGAATAGACTGTTCAAGTGACCCTATTTCCTAAAGAGGGCATTTTCATGAATATTTATTTAATCTCTTTTACTTTTCTCAGGTTTTATTTTAAATTATGTTCACCAGTATAACCTCGGGAGTTGAAAACTCTATTTTTTCATGAAGACACTGAATAATAAACATACACCTGTTGCATAAGTTTCTAAGAGATTTCTATAACTTGCTTTTAAAATATTCATCTAATACCATCAAGCCACAAAGAACAGATACACCTCCTCTTTCCTTTAGATGTTTTAAAAATAGGGTAAAAAAAAAGGCACATAGAACTGATATAATTGAAAGATAAAATGAAATAATTATATTATTTAAAAAGTTATCAAAAAGAGGAAATATTGATATGTTCATAGTGAAAAGGGGAAATATGTGTGTATTTATATATATATACTGAATGCAACGTTTTATCTCCCTGAAACACATAAAAAACATAAACAGTTCGCATAAAAATTTGAAGACTGCTCATCCTATGGAGGGAGTTTGATAAATTTTTATACTAGCTGGGGCAAGAATAACACATGTCTAAGTTTTCCCTACACTTGCTTTAATCAGAATCATTAAAAGCTTTATTTAAATTCAAGTCTGTAAGCATTTTAAATAACTGAAAATAATTGGTGAGTAAACTTGTCCACAATGATTCTTTTCCCAGAAGATTCCCATTATTTGAATTAATGAGAGGAAAAAAATATATATTTTCCAAGAGAATTCTATTATGATTCCTCCAAGTCCCAACAAAAACATAGAAACATGAAGCCCTAGACTCTTTGATAATGGATTTTTAAAATTACCATTATTAACACAAATGGCTCTGGCTGAAGCCATCCTGTCTTGCCCTTCCCACTTCTTCCAAGGAAATCCTTTCCCTGCATCATACGTTTAAAATCATAACCAACGATAAAAATGGTATTTAATAACAGGCTTTGTGAGAACTTTGCCTGATAACTTTGAACCACTTTTAATTATTTTTAACCAACACTTTGAACACTCTTAACATTGGAAGCATTCTGAGCTTTAAACTAACTTCAAAAAATTAGCACACAGCCTGTATATAGCTTGGGGACTGCTAAATTATTTATTTTTTACTCAGTTCTGTACCCTCTCTATATAGGATACATGAAATGGCTAATGAATAATGCCTAGCAACATGACTGATATATAGAAATCAGTCCATAAAGAAGTTTCCTTTCTTCCTCTCTCATTGCTCTCCTTAACAATCTGATTCTAAGAATCCCTTATATTCCTATCATTTTATTAAATGGTTCACCTGTCAATCTTAGATTTTAGAGCCAGAAAACCCAAATGTGAATTTTTGAGCTGACACTATACGTGTGAGTCATAAATAAGCTCAGTTTCCTCATTGGTAAAAAAGTAATAATGATCCCTACTTCATGGGGCTGCTGTGAAAAATCAAATAAGGCAAAATGTATGTGAAACAGCTTTGTGAGCCAGTGAGGGTAACAATTATGAAAGCAAGCACAAAGCTGATTTTATATCTTGGCTATTGTGAATAATGCTACAATAAACATGGGTATGCATATATCTTGTCAAAATCCTGTTTTAATTTACATTGGGTATATACCCAGAAGTGGAATTGCTGGATCATATGGTAGATCTATTTTTAACTTTGTGAGAAAACTCCATATTGTTTTCCATAATGTTTGGACTAATTTACATTCCCACCAGCAGTGCACCAGGGTTCCTTTTTCACCAGATCCTTGCCAGCACTTGTCTCTTGTCTCAACGATAGCCAGTCTAACAGGTGTGAGGTGATATCTCATTGAGGCTTTTATCTGCGTCTCCCTGATGATTAGTGATGTCGAGAATCTTTTCATGTGTCTGTTGGCGATTTTAATGTCCGCTTTGAAAAAATGTCTATTTAATTCTACTGTCCAGTTTTAATCATTTTTTTTGTTATAAAGTTGTGTTAGTTCTTCAGATATTTTGGAAATGTGACTCTCTCTCTCTCTCTCTCTCTCTCTCTCTCTATATATATATATATATATATAATATATATATATATAAAACCCAACATATAGTTTGTAAAATTTTCTCCCATTCTGTAGGTTCCCATTTCATTTTGTTAATATACAATGGAATATTATTCAGCCATGAGAAAGAAAGACATCCTGCCATTTGTGACAACATAAATGGACCTTGAGCACATTATGCTAAGCAAGATAAGTCAGACAGAGAAAGACAAGTACTGTATGGCATTACTTATATGCGGAATCTAAAAATTCTGCCAAAACAGAAAACCTGTAAAAAGAAAACAGAGAGTAAAATGGTAGTTACCAAAGGATGGGGCTGGGGGAATAATATTTACGGTGCTTGAGAGTGCAAACTTGTAACAAGTTGTAAACGTAGAGATCTAATGCACAATATAATGAATATAGACAATAGTATTGTACTATAATGATACAGTGTGATAAATATTGCTTCAATGGCAATCATATTAAATAGATAAATGTATCGAAGTAACACTGTATGCCTTAAATTTATGAAATGTAATGTCAAATTTATTAAATAAAAAATAATGTAAAAAACAAACAAAAGAAAGTTAATGCTAAATTCAAAGGCGGATAGATTTTAAGCCCCACTAAAACATGCAGTAGTAAAAATAAAAAATATATATTAAAAAAAAAACTAGCCCCTAAGCAAATTTCTGTCTTCATACATTTCTTTCTCCAGAAAACCAAATGCTGAATGGAAAGGCAGCGGCTCCAGCACAAAATAAAAAGCAGCACAGAGCCAGATCCATTTCAATGCAAAACCTAGAATCAAATTGCTCTTTTGTTTCACCTTGATATTCTTTTCTCAGTGCTGTGAATAAAGGCCACAGGCATTAAGTCTGGTTTACCTTGGAATTTCCCATCAACCTTCAAAAGGAACCAAAGCACAGCAAGTCTGAGCTTATTTCTATCATAAGTGTAAGATCGCAGAGGAACTGACTTAACACCCCTTCATGTGAAAAAGTCCTCAGGCTTTTAGGGGACTGTAAATTCAATATAATCTTACTTTGTAAAATGTGAAAATAATACTAATAAGAGAATAACAATAATAATGATAATAGTTAATGTTTATTGAGCACTTACAATATGCCAGGCATTGTGCAAAGAGCTTCCTATGCAGTAACTTATTTAATCTTCCTAATATCATTATCCCCATTTTTTTGATAAGCAATTGACAATAACAGCTATCACTGACTGCAAGCTTATTTTGAAAAGTAACCTAGAGGTTTTATACATCTTATTTCATCAAATTCTTAACATAATTATGTGGCCAAAATCCAAGAAAGAAAAGCCAAGAATAGGACTACCACATACTAAAACTCAAAGCCTATAAATGTTTTTCAACGGAAGTGGACGAGAGACTGTTTAGAGTGCCTCAGGAAATTCAGCATCCCTGGCCCTTAACCACTGAATGTCAGTAGTGACCCTTTCCTAGACATTGTTACATTCAAAACATTTCTACTCACTCCTCATTCCTCTTTAGGGGATAATCATAGCCCTTTTTGAGAATAAAATGATAAGTAGAATGGCAAAATAGTTCCTTGGGTTTAGCCAGGAATGGATTTTGGATATTTGTTCATTCATTCATTCAATAAATGTTTAATGGGTATATTCTGTTCCTAAGGCAAAAGACAAGGTATCACTGTGTCAGCAAAAAGAAAATACATATAATCCACATCCTGTTTACAGTACATAAAGGGAAGAAGAACATAAATACAAATAACCAGTTAAAAGAAAGAAAGTGATGTGTACTATAAGCCATGTGCAAATTAAAATGTCCTTGGAGCTTAGAGAAGAGTAGCCATTGCTAGTTGGAGAAAGACTCAGAAGGTTTCATGGGTATGATAAGGTTTAGGCCTAGGCTTTGAAGGGAGGATAGACTTTGAACAAGTAGAATCTGAAATGAAGAGAATTCCAAGCAAAAGGCAACATGAGTCAAAATATAGATGTGCCAAAATGTAGGGCATTTTGAGAAACGGTAATGCCTTTATGGCTAAAGGAAACTAGTGTGTGGGAGCTGAGGGGAGGGTAATAGGAGAAAAGGAAGAGAAAAACAGAAGGGAAATAAAGGAGGATCATGAGGAGCAGGCTAGTCTGGTGAGGAAGGGTCACTGAACATTCTGAATAGAAGAGAGCCATGACAATTTACCACAACACTTATGTGGCAACTGTACTAGAATGGATCGAAGAGGGCACAGCTTGGAGATAAAGAGACATATGAGAAGAATCCTGCCTGTGTCCACAAAAACAAACAAACAAACAGCAATAGAGGAAAGGGGTAGATTCAGAAAATGTTGCAAAGATAGGCTCAATCCTGACCACTGGCGTGAGTGGGTATGCTTCATTCATGGTGAGGTTTTGAGGTTGGATGAATTCATGGAGTTGTTTATTCAACCAAAAATTGTGGAATACATTTGCCTATTTGGGCAAAGTATTGTTTTAGGCCCTGGAGAAAAAGAGGTAAATGATTCCCAGTCTTGGGTTAGCAGAAGGAGATTTAATGTCAGGTCCACAAAATAATGTCAAGATAAGAAGTAGATTTCATGGGCAAAGATAGATGCAATTATGGAAACACTGAGTTTGAAGACCCGGCAGAAAATCCAGAAAATGTGTCCAATACATAAGATTTGTCACAATCCAGCTCTATTATCTCCTTTGTGAAGTCCCTTCCTGACTCATCCAACAGACTTTTTTTGAGTGCCATATATGTGCTTTTCACTGCACAAATCTAGAATACAAATATCTAAGTACTGTTTACTCTACTTGCTTCTTATCTCTCGGATCTGCCCAACTCTCTTTATCCACCCAAAATTACCCTCATTCACATCTCCATTGCCTCTCAACTCAATTAATGTATCAGTCCAATCAGTCCTCTTACCTGCTGTTTTAACCCTCTGCAAGTCTGTTCTCTACACAGGAGCCTGAGTGGTTTTCTGAAACATAAATTTGATCATGTCCTTCCTTTGCAAAACACCTTTCAGTGGTTTCTCACACTTGAAGAATAAAGTCCAAATTACTCAACATGACCCACAACTCCTGACTCCTGCTCACCTCTCCAGCATTTTCTCTCACTATGATGTTCCTCTCGTGCTAGGCTTTAGTCCCACATTCAGATCAACTATGCCCTCCTCTCCCTCACTACCAGGTCTTCTCAGATGATGCTCCTTCTGTATAAACTACTCTATTTCCCTCTTCATCTGCCTGACCTCTTTTCATCTTTCATTTATCAATTTATCTATGTCTCTACTCTAAAGTATAGATCTGATGCTCTTATAATGTGATAATACACTATATTTTTACAATCATAGCACTTATCATACCACATTTTCATTTCCTGTTAATTCATAAGAGCTTGTAACCTACTAGACTGTAATTGTCAGGAGGACAGGGATTATCTTCAATTCACAATTGTAGTACTTATATCTAACAGCACCTCAGACATAGCAAATAATTGATAATATTTATTGAGTTAATGAAAGGGACTTACATTCTAACACAATTGAACACTACTTTTTCTACCAAAGGACCCTACCATACATGGTGTTATTATCCTCATCTCAATATATATGCAATTATTTCTTATGTATTTGTCTAATATAACATGAACTCTAATATACCATGAACTCAAGAACAGAATTTTATAATCTCTGTGTGCCCTGTATCTTCCAAGCTAACTTTAACACGGTAGGAACTCAAAAACTTTTTGCTAAGTGAAAAAGTGAATAAAAATCAGTAATTTACATATACCATCTCATCTAACTTCCACAGCAACACTGTGTTATATTTATAGATGAGACATCTGATGCCTTTGCAAATTATAAGCAAGGACTATTTTCTAAAATTCTAGATAGACTTAATAAATTTACAGTAGTTTATATCACAAACTTCCCAAAGATATTCACTCCAATCAATTCCTTTCCATGTTATTCTGATAGACTAAAACAGAATTCCCCCTTGGACAGGATATGCACTAACCTCCTAAGAACTACCTGGGGTGCTAGTTAAAAATACAGATTCCAGGGCCTTACCCAGAACTCTTTTTTTTTTTTTTTTTTTTGTGGTACACGGGCCTCTCACTGTTGTGGCCTCTCCCGTTGCGGAGAACAGGCTCCGGATGCGCAGGCTCAGTGGCCATGGCTCACGGGCCTAGCCGCTCCACGGCATGTGGGATCCTCCCGCACCGGGGCACGAACCCGTGTCCCCTGCATCGGCAGGCAGACTCTCAACCACTGCGCCACCAGGGAAGCCCTACCCAGAACTCTTAAATCAAAATCTTATGACTAACAAAGTTTGAGAAGTACTAGAATAAAAGAGTAAACGAATTCTCACTCACACTGACCTGAAAGATTCGTTTCCTGTAATGTAACAAAAATCAAACTGTTGTCCTTGACAGAATTATAATCACATCTGTTCTCAGGAATCTCTATTTTAGGATCTAGGCACATTGCAATTACCAGTTAAAGAACAGAAACTCAAAAAAAAAAATAAGCTGCATTCCTTGAGCACTTCTTACATAAACATTGTTCTGTCTTTATTCTCTAAGGCAATCACAGTTTTGACATTATTTAGTAATGCATTGCCCACTTGCAGAATCATAATTGATCCTTTGATAGGACACAAAGCTTGTGCTGGGAAGAGAATGTATTTACTGTCTAAGTATATGCATATATAGAAAGATGCAGCTGATGAGTCAAGTGCTGCCCAGATTAAAGGTCACCAAAAAATGAGAAAACTTAGCTTATTCAGAGTTCTCTTAAGAGAGATCTTTGGAGTATTATATTAAGGTCCATCATTTTAAATGTATTTAGTGCTTCTGAATGATCAAATTGTCATGTTTTTATTAGAGTATATATTTATAACTAAATGTAATTGTGGAACTGAGTGAGAAGGTCATTTATCTATCAATAATATAAGTTTTACTATATGAGAATATACCATTTTGTGCTCTGTTCATTTGAACAGGGTTATGAGGGAAAGACCTCTTGGTGGTTGGAAATTCATAGATCACAAAGGTTTGCATGACTATTTTATGAACTGTGATCCTGAGAATGTCATTTTGTCATTGTTTCTCATCTACTGTATTAGTGAAGGTTCTTGTGATTGTAAGCAATAAAAAGCAACTCTGGCTCACTTCAACAAGAAGAGAATTTTTGTTGAAAGAATATTAAAATTCCTCACAGATTTCAAAGAAAATTTAAAAAAATAGTAGACCTTTTAAAGTAAGGGACAGAAACAAGTCATGCAATTACATTAGCAGTTCATGCTATAATCAATGTATCTCAAAAATCAACTGAGTCTTATTGTCCTTAAGTTCAAAACTTTAAATACCAGAGAAGCAGAAAAGTTTATTGACCCATTCCTCTTCCAGTATGATTGCATTGAAATTAAAAATTTCTATTCAACAAGAATACTTATATACAAAGTAAAAACAGAGATGATAGAATGGAAAAAGATATCTGTAATGCCAAGAACTGACAAGGTATTTATAATCAAAATACACCAGGAATTTTTGCAAATTAGCTAAAAAAAAACCCAGTAACCCCAATTTAAAAAATGGATACAAGTAATACAGAAGAGAAAATCCAAACATCCATGAAGTATGTGAAGAGATGCTATAATGTTCTAGAAATCAAGGACATGTAAATTAAAGCCACAGTAAGAAATCAAACTAAACCTATTAGTTCAGCAAAAATTAGAAAGGTGGCAATGCCAAGTGTTGGAAGTAATGTAGGGCTGTTGGAACCTTCAGGCACTATTGTTGGGAGTGTGAACTAGAGCAGCTATTCTTGAGAAGAATCTGGCTCTACCCAGTCAAAATAGTATGTGTACAACTTCTCATTTCCAACTCTATTTTGGATATATATCTCAAAGAAGTTCGTATAGAAGTCCCAAAGGGAACATGTACAAAGATATTCCCTGCAGTGTTATTTTTGTATGCAAACTTGCGTATTCAATACTGAAAGAGTGATAGGTAAAATGTTTTGAGGGCACACCATGGAGTTCAATGCACGATTAAAAGCAACAGCTCAAGATGTAATCAGAGAGACCTTAAAGATGGCGGAGGAGTAAGACGTGGAGATCACCATCCTCCACACAAATACATCAGAAATACATCTACATGTGGAACAACTCATACAGAACACTTACTGAACGCTGGCAGAAGACCTCAGACTTCCCAAAAGGCAAGAAATTCCCCACGTACCTGGGTAGGGCAAAAGAAAAAAGAAAAAACAGACAAAAGAATAGGGACGGGACCTGCACCTCTGGGAGGGAGCTGTGAAGGAGGAAAGGTTTCCACACACTAGGAAGCCCCTTCGCGGGCGGAGACTGAGGGTGGCGGAGGGGGAAGCTTCGGAGCCACGGAGGAGAGCACAGTAACTGGGATGCGGGGGGCAAAACGGAGAGATTCCCTAACAGAGGATCGGTGCCGACCGGCACTCACTAGCCTGAGAGGCTTATCTGCTCACCCGCCGGGGCGGGTGGGGCTGGGAGCTGAGGCTTGGGCTTCGTTTGGAGGCAGGGAGAGGACTGGGGTTGGCGGCGTGAACACAGTCTGCAGGGGGTTAGTGCGCCACGGCTGACCAGGAGGGAGTCCAGGGAAAAGTCTGGAACTGCCTATGAGGCAAGAGAACATTGTTTCAGGGTGTGCGAGGAGAGGGGATTCAGAGCACCACCTAAACGAGCTCCAGAGGTGGGAGCAAGCAGCAGCTATCAGCATGGACACCAGAGACGGGCATGAGATGCTAAGGGTGCTGCTGCAGCCACCAAGAAGCCTGTGTCCAAGCACAGGTCACTATCCATACCTCCCCTCCCGGGAGCCTGTGCCGCCCGCCACTGCCAGGGTCCCATGATTCAGGGACAGTTTCCCCGGGAGAACACATGAAGTGCCTAGGGCTGTTGCAACATCTCTCTGGCCTCTGCCGCCACAGGCTCACCCCGCATCAGTGCCCCTCCCACCCCTTGGCCTGAGTGAGCCAGAGCCCCCTAATCAACTGCTACTTTAACCCTGTCCTGTCTGAGCAAAGAACAGACACCCTCAGGCAAACTACATGCAGGGGTGGGGCCAAATCCAAAGCTGAACCCCAGGAGCTGTGCGAACAAAGAAGAGAAAGGGAAATTTCTCCCAGCAGCCTCAGGAGCAGTGGATTAAATCTCCACAATAAACTTCATGCACCCTGCATCTCTGGAATACATGAAGAGGCAACAAATCATCCCAAAATTGAGGTCGTGGACTTGGGGAGCAACAGTAGAGTTGGGGTTTGTTTTCTGCATCTAATTTGTTTCTGGATTTATGTTTATTTTAGTTTAGTATTTAGAGTTTATTATCATTGGTAGATTTGTTTATTGATTTGGTTGCTCTCTTCCTTTTATCTTTAATATATAGATATATATTTTTTTCCTTTTTCTCATTTTGTGAATGTGTATGTGTATGAATCTTTGTGTGATTTTGTCTGTATAGCTTTGCTTTTACCATTTGTCCCAGGGTTCTGTCTGTTCTTTTTTTTTCTATTACATTCTAATTTTTTTAATTTTTAATAATTTAAAAATTTTTAATTATTTTATTTTATTTTTTCTTTTTTCCTTCCTTTTCTTCTGAGCCATGTGGCAGAGAGTGCCTTGGTGCTCTAGCTGGGTGTTAGGCCTGTGACTCTGAGGTGCGAGAGCTCAGTTCAAGACATTGGTCCACCAGAGACCTTCCAGCTCCATGTAATATCAAATGGTGAAAGCTCTCCCAGAGATCACTGTCTCAACACTAAGACCCAACTCCACTCATCAACCAGCAAGCTACAGTACTGGACACCCTATGCCAAACAACTAGCAAGACCGGAACACAACCCAACCCATTAGCAGAGAGGCTGCCTAAAATCCTAATAACGTCACAGATACCCCAAAACACACCACTGGAGGCAGCCCTGCCCAAAAGAAAGACAAGATCCAGCCTTACCCACCAGAACACAGGCACAAGTCCCCTCCACCAGGAAGCCTACACAACCCACTGAACCAACCTTAGCCACTGGGACCAGACACCAAAAACAACAGGAACTACGAACATGCAGCCTGCAAAAAGGAGACCCCAAACACAGTAAGTTAAGCAAAATGAGAAGACAGAGAAATATGCAGCAGATGAAGGAGGAAGATCAAAACCCACCAGACCAAACAAATGAAGAGGAAATAGGCAGTCTACCTGAAAAAGAATTCAGAATAATGATAGTAAAGATGATCCAAAATCTTGGAAATAGAATGGAGAAAATACAAGAAATGTTTAACAAGGACTTAGAAGAACTAAAGAGCAAATGAACAATGATGAACAACACAATAAATGAAATTACAAATTCTCTAGAAAGAATCAATACCTGATTGATTAACTGAGGCAGAAGAACGGAAGAGTGGCCTGGAAGATAAAATAGGGGAAATGACTAATGCAGAGCAGAATAAAGAAAAAAGAATGAGAAGAATTGAGGACAATCTCAGAGACCTCTGGGACAACATTAAACGCACCAACATTTGAATTATAGGGGTCCCAGAAGAAGAAGAGAAAAAGAAAGGAACTGAGAAAATATTTGAAGAGGTTATAGTTGAAAACTTCCCTAATATGGGAAAGGAAATAGTCAATTATTCTAGGAAGCACAGAGAGTCCCATACAGGATAAATCCAAGGAGAAACACACCAAGACACATATTAATCAAACTACCAAAAATTAAATACAAAGAAAAAATATTAAAGCAGCAAGGGAAAAGCAACAAATAACATACAAGGGAAACCCCATAAGGCTAAGAGCTGATCTTTCAGCAGAAAATCTGCAAGCCAGAAAGGAGTGACAGGACATATCTAAGGTGATGAAAGGAGAAATTAAAATCTTTAAAGACAAGCAAAAGTTAAGAGAATTCAGCACAACCAAACTAGCTTTACAAAAAATGCTAAAGGAACTTCTCTAGGCAGGAAACACAAGAAAAGGAAAAGACCTACAATAACAGACCCAAACCAACTAAGAAAATGGTAATAGGAAGACACATATCAATAATTACCTTCAATGTAAATGAATTAAATACTCCAACCAAAAGACATAGACTGGCTGAATGGATACAAAAACAACACCCATATATATGCTGTCTACAAGAGACTCACTTCAGACCTAGGGACACATACGACTGAAACTGAGGGGATGGAAAAAGATATTCCATGAAAATGGAAATCAAAAGAAAGCTGGAGTAGCAATTCTCATATCAGACAAAATAGACTTTAAAATAAACACTATCACAAGAGATAAAGAAGGACACTGCATAAGGAACAAGGGGTCAATCCAAGAAGAAGATATAACAAATGTAAGTATTTATGTACCAAACATAGGAGCACCTCACTACATAAGGCAAATGCTAACAGCCATAAAAGGGGAAATTTACAGTAACTCAATCATAGTACGGGACTTTAACATCCCACTTTCACCAATGGACAGATCATCTAAAATGAAAATAAATAAGGAAACACAAGCTTTAAATGACACATTAAACAAGATGGACTTAATTGATATTTATAGGACATTCCATCCAAAAACAACAGAGTACAGTTTTTTCTCAAGTGCTCATGGAACATTCTCCAGAATAGATCATATCTTTATCACAAATCAAGCCTTGGTAAATTTAAGAAAACTGAAATTGTATAAAATATCTTTTCTGACCACAACGCTATGAGACTAGATATCAATTACAGGAAAAAATCTGTAAAAACTACAAACACATGGAGGCTAAACAATACACTACTAAATAACCAAGAGATCACTGAAGAAATCAAGAGGAAATCAAAAATTACCTAGAAACAAATAACAATGAAAACACAATGACCCAAAACCTATGGCATACAGCAAAAGAAGTTCTAAAAGGGAAGCTCATAGCAATACAATCTTACCTCAAGAAACAAGAAACATCTTAAATAAATAGCCTAATCTTACACGTAAAACAATTAGAGAAAGAAGAACAAAAAATCCCAAAGTTAGCAGAAGGAAAGAAATCATAAAGATCAGATCAGAAATAAATGAAAAAGAAATGAAGGAAACAATAGAAAAGATGAATAAAACTAAAAGCTGGTTCTTTGAGAAGATAAACAAAATTGATAAACCATTAGCTAGAGTCATCAAGAAATAAAGGAAGAAGACTCAAAACAGTAGAATTAGAAATGAAAAAGGAGAAATAACAACTGACACTGCAGAAATAAAAAGGATCATGAGAGATTACTGCAAGAAACTATATGCCAATAAAATGGACAACCTGGATGAAATGGACAAATTCTTAGAAAAGCACAACCTTCTGAGACTGAACCAGGAAGAAAGAGAAAATATAAACAGAACAATCACAAGCACTGAAATAGAGACTGTGATTAAAAATCTTCCAACAAACAAAAGCCCAGGACTTCACAGTCGAATTCTACCAAACATTAAGAGAAGAGCTAACACCTATCTTTCTCAAACTCTTCCAAAATATAGCAGAGTGAGGAACACTCCAAAACTCATTCTATGAGGCCACCATCACCCTGATACCAAAACCATATAAAGATGTCACAAAGAAAGAAAAATACAGGCTAACATCACTGATGAACATAGACGTGAAAATTCTCAACAAA
Source organism: Pseudorca crassidens (assembly GCF_039906515.1). NCBI lineage: Eukaryota > Metazoa > Chordata > Mammalia > Artiodactyla > Delphinidae > Pseudorca > Pseudorca crassidens. The sequence continues at coordinate 93,559,260 of NC_090297.1, forward strand.
ATACTAGCAAACAGAATCCAACAGCACATTAAAAGGATCATACACCATGATCAAGTGGGGTTTATCTCAGGAATGCAAGGATTCTTCAGTATATGCAAATTAATCAATGTGATAAACCATATTAACAAATTGAAGGAGAAAAACCTTATGATCATCTCAATAGATGGAGAAAAAGCTTTTGGCAAAATTCAACATTCATTTATGACAAAAACCCTCCAGAAAGTAGGCATTGAGGGAACCTACCTCAACAAAATAAATACCATATATGACAAACTCATAGCCAACATCATTCTTAATGGTGAAAAACTGAAACCATTTCCTCTAAGATCAGGAATAAGACAAGGTTGCCCACTCTCACCACTATTATTCAACATAGTTTTGGAAGTTTTAGCCACAGCAATCAGAGAAGAAAAAGGAATCCGAATTGGAAAAGAAGAAGTAAAGTTGTCACTGTTTGCAGATGACATGATACTATACATTGAGAACCCTAAAGATGCTACCAGAAAACTACTAGAGCTAATCAATGAACTTGGTAACGTAGCAGGATACAAAATTAATGCACAGAAATCTCTTGCATTTCTATACACTAATGATGAAAAATCTGAAAGAGAAATTAAGGAAACCCTCCCATTTACCATTGCAACAAAAAGAAAAAAATACCTAGGAATAAACCTACCTAAGGAGACAAAAGACCTGTATGCAGAAAACTATAAGACATTGATGAAAGAAATTAAAGATGATACAAACAGATGGAGAGATATACCATGTTCTTGGATTGGAAGAATCAACATTGTGAAAATGACTATATTACCCAAAGCAATCTACAGATTCATTGCAATACTTCTCACACTACCAATGGTATTTTTCACAGAACTAGAACAAAAAACTGCACAATTTGTATGGAAACACAAAAGACCCACGTAGACAAAGCAATCTTGAGAAAGAAAAATGGAGCTGGAGTAATCAGGCTCCCTGACTTCAGAATATACTACAAAGCTACAGTAACCAAGACAGTATGGTACTGGCACAAAAATAGAAATATTGATCAATGGAACAGGATAGAAAGCCCAGAAATAAACCCACACACATATGGTCCCCTTATTTTTGATAAAGGAGGCAAGAATATAAAATGGAGAAAAGACAGTCTCTTCAATAAGTGGTGCTGGGAAAACTGGACAGGTACATGTAAAAGAATGAAATTAGAACACTCCCTAACACCATACACAAAAATAAACTCAAAATGGAATAAAGACCTAAGTGTAAGGCCAGACCCTATAAAACTACTAGAGGGAAACATAGGCAGAACACTCTATGACATAAATCACAGTAAGATCCTTTTTGACCCTCCTCCTAGAGAAATGGAAATAAAAACAAAAATAAACAAATGGGACCTAATGAAACTTAAAAGCTTTTGCACAGCAAAGGAAACCATAACAAGACAAAAAGATAACACTTGGAACGGGAGAAAATATTTTCAAATGAAGCAACTGACAAAGCATTAATATCCAAAATTTACAAGCAGCTCATGCAGCTCAATATCATAAAAACAAACAACCCAATCCAAAAATGGGCAGAAGACCTAAATAGACACTTCTCCAAAGAAGATATACAGATTGCCAACAAACACATGAAAGGATGCTCAACATCACTAATCATTAGAGAAATGCAAATCAAAACTACAATGAGGTATCACCTCACATCAGTTAGAATGGCCATCATCAAAAAATCTATAATCAATAAATGCTGGAGAGGATGTGGATAAAAGGGAACTCTCTTGCACTGTTGGTGGGAATGTAAATTGATACAGCCACTATAGAGAACAGTATGGAGGTTCCTTAAAAAACTAAAAGTAGAACTACCATATGACCCAGCAATCCCACTACTGGGCATATACCCTGAGAAAACCATAATTCAAAAAGAGTCATGTACCACAATATTCATCGCAGCTCTATTTACAATAGCCAGGACATGGAAACCACCTAAGTGTTCATCGACAGATGAATGGATAAAGAAGATGTGGCACATATATACAGTGGAATATTAGTCTGCCATAAAAAGGAACGAAATTGAGTTATTTGTATTGAGTTGGATGGACCTAGAATCTGTCATACAGAGTGAAGTAAGTCAGAAAGAGAAAAACAAATATTGTATGTTAACACATGTATATGGAATCTAAAAAAAAAAAATGGTTCTGAAGAACCTAGGGGCAGGACAGGAATAAAGACGCAGATGTAGAGAATGGATTTGAGGATATGGGGAGGGGGAAAGGTAAGCTGGGATGAAGTGAGAGAGTGGCATGGACATATATACGCTACCAAATGTAAAATAGATAGCTAGTGGGAAGCAGCCACATTGAGCAGAGGTCAGCTCAGTGCTTTGTGACCATCTAGAGGGTTGGGATAGCAAGGGTGTGAGGGAGATGCAAGAGGGAAGAGATATGGGGATATATGTATATGTATAGCTGATTCACTTTGTTATAAAGCAGAAACTAACACACCATTGTAAAGCAATTATACTCCAATAAAGATATTAAAAAAATAGATGTAATCATAACAATCTAGGTGGAATTAAAGGCATCACTCAGTGAAAAGTATTGAACAAAATATATTACATAATGCTATTTTATGTTAATTAAAATTACATACGAAACAGCAGTACACGTTCTGTAAGAGTACATGCAAACGAAAAGATTCATGTTATGTACATTTGAAATTTGGCATATGGTAAAGAAAGGGAGGAAGATGGGAACTAGGAATGGAGATACAATGGAATCATTAAATAAATGAAACAATGGAGGGGACTGGTATGGACCAAATATGACAAGGTATCTGAGATAAGTAGTTAACAATACTACTTACCACATAGCTACATTTTTACATTTGTTTTATTAATGTAAATATAACAAAAACTAAAAATAGAAGTCCATGTAAATACATTATCTTGATTATCTGAAGAAGAATGCAGGTTTAGAGGCCAGGAAGCTGAATATGAATATAGATTAGAAGTAGCTACTCTCAGCTTTTGAAAAATTTTGTGATCTATCATTTCTTTTACTATCCCAATGCATTTTACAATGTTCTTCTTTTATTACCACAATTTCCTAAACCCCAGAGAACCTAATTTTACTTTTATGATTATATACACATTACCTTTCCAGCCTAATCTTTCCTTTCTTTCTTACTGACATTTACATCCATGCCATGAACCAGTCAGCTTTCAACCTCAGTTTGTGGCCTCTCCGTCCATCAACCAACAGCCTCCTCCACCCTGCATCATTCATGCACAAACTTGACCATATCTTAGACCTCACTGTCACGTTTTTTCTTTATAGGCCTCTAATAACTTCTTTGCAATGTACTCTCGCATCTTCTCTCATTCACTAAATGTACTACTCTCCATTGCCACTGAGACTCTGATAACTTAAGCACAGATTATTAAGAAACTTGATTACAATTGACCCCTTGATACTGCAGTCATCTAATTCTTTAACATCGAAAATCTCACCACTTCTCTCTTAGCAGATGGCCTCAATTTCAGACTTTATTAAGGATACTGAGCTCCCTAACTATCCTGCACCTCAGTTCTCCAAATGGTGACCATTATCCATATCTACTCATCCATTTTCACCTTCACAGGAACAGAAGTTTTTCCTTTTATCGAACTGCTCCACCACAGTTATAAATCCCAACCCTTTTTAATTCATGAGAAACGTTCCTTCCATATTTATCTCATCTTTCTTAGTAGCTCCAGTTTCTCCCTGTTCACTGGGTCCTCTCTCTTTCTTCAGGCTTACCTAAGTCTTCTCTCATCTTAAAAACAACTTTGCACTGAAATTATCCCTTCCATCCTAAACCTCTCTCTCTCTCTCTCTCTCTCTCTCTCTCCCCCCCCTCCATCCTATCCTAAACCTCTCTCTCTCTCTCTCTCTCTCATCCTATGGAGACATTTAGACACATACCATCTTGCATTGTGGCTTAATTTTTTTTTTTTTTTAGTAATTGTTTCACTCTACATATTATCCCACCCACCACCACACACAGACACAAACATGAGGACACATATGTTTGATTCCTTAGGGTGAAAACTCTTTGCTTCAGTATTAGGAACAATTTTATTCACTCTGGACACATCCTTTCAGTATTAAAGACCTGGAAATATGAACTATTTACAACTCTTGCCTGGGTAATTTCCACTGCTTGCTAACTGAATTCTCTGTCTCTCGCCACTCTGACCTTCTTTATTTCTACAACACAAATATCTGTATTTCTCTGTTGCTATAAAACAAAGTTCATCTCTTTAGCATGATATGCAGTCCTCTAGGATAGCATATAACCTCTCTCAAAAATGTAATCCAAATACTTCTTTCCAGTGTACTCCATGTCCTAGTCATATCAAGCTATTTGCTTTTTCTAAAAGCAACCTGCTATCTTTTTGTTTTATTTTCATGCTTTCTACAATCTGATCAATCTACCTGAATGTCCATTCTCATCTCTGCCAAGTAAGCTCTTATTCAGCCTTTAAGACCTCTCTCAACTATTATCTCCCTTGTGATTTTCATAGGCATTAAGGTAAATAGACACATTCTTGTTCCTTCTGTTCCCATGGCTCTCTGTTAGCATCCTATATTTCTGCTATCATAATGCTCATCACACTTTATAACAATTACCTAAAAATATATGCCTTACCTACCAGAATTCAAGCAGAGACAGTCTATCTTACTAACCATTGTATCATCAGCACCTCAGTCACTGCCTATCATATAACATGCAGTATATGAAGACCGTTTGGCTGAATAGAAGAAGGAATAAATGAATTAGCTGTATTCATCTATATATGTCTTCCACTTCATCTACTACCTACAGAATTGTTCCAGAGCAATAGCTAGTGCTCAATAAAAGGTTGCTGAGTGGATAAATAGAGGGGTGAATAAATGAATGAAATCTTCCACTTTCCTTTGTCTAGGTTTTATCAAATCACCTCCACCCTTACATTTTAATTTATCATTAATCATTAAAATTGGTAAGACACTGACCTCTCTTAGCTTTATGCACCCCTGACACATTTTAAAAATCTGTTAAATATCATTTATAATATATATATATAAGTCTATTTTTAAGATAGTTTACTTTTTATTGTTATTATATCAGGGCATAGGAATAAATTAAGCATAATCTTTTACTCATGAACATTATCATCACTGGTCATTAATGCCCTTTTGAATTTTATTTATTTGCTTATTTACTGAATGTAATTCTATGAACCCATCAAACCACCTAAGAATAGAATATTACCAGTAGCTCATATCTATCTCTGTATTATTTCTTATTCCACTCCTCCCATTCCCCACTGTGCCAGAGTAACCTCTATACTGAATTTTGTTTTTATCATTCCCTTGTTGGCTTTCTTCTACTTTATCACATATAGATGTATACTTGCCTTTGAACTGTATAAAAAATATGTCATATTGCATATATTCTTCTGGGAATTCCTTTATTCCTTGAGAACTATACTATGAAAAATCAGCCAATTTTTGTTTTTCTTATAGTTATAATTTCTCCTGGAATGGTTAAAATCTATTGTATTGTAATTGTATTATCAGTTACAGGAAAGCAATGCCTCCTGTCTGAGAAGTCTGAGTCCTCTTAGACATGTGAGTTCTAAACACTTACACAGTGATACAATTAGTATATTTTTAGATTGAGATTTAAGAAATGATCTATCTAGGCTCTGAGCACATTGTCCATTGATTTATCTTTTTTAAAAAAGGCATAAAATTACAAGCATATGAGTCTGCAGCTAATACCCACATACATCTGGGATTACTCTATGGCTCACTAACAAGAACACATTCTCTTCTTGTCTAATTTGTTCATTCAAGAAGCATTTATTTAGTCCACATACTGTGCTCCTAGCACTGATTATAATGCCAGTTACTCCTTCTGTTTGGTCATTTTTCTGACTTATCTTTTACAAACCAATCACATAAAGCATAAACTTTTCTTATCAGAAATCCATGTGCAGTGGTTGGAACATAATTCTTACCAGCCAATAAAAAATCACTTTAGCATGAGACAAAAGCAGGGGAAGCAGCAGCAAATCTTGGTGGGGTGCAGTGAGATTGACTCCAAAGAGGTAGAAGGCAGATGAAGGTAACAGGCTTTAGTACCTGGCTCTGCCATTTTTTATCTGAATATTTTTGAGCACATAACTGAAAACTCTCTGTACCTCCCTTTGTTCATCTGTATAATGAGACTAACAGCAGCACGGACTTCACCAGGTTGTTATGAAGATGAAACGATTTAATATTTAGACAGTTCTTAGAAAAATGTCTGTCACATGATACAAGCCATTATAAGTATTTGATAGGTAAATAAATGATTTTACTGATATTTCATATTTGCTTACTTCTAACTTTAGCTGCATTTTTATTCCCTCTAATAAAAATAACCATAACAGTCTGTTGGCATTCTGTCTGTGAGAATCTTTTCTGTTGGAAACCATATACAACATGACAACTCTGATATAAGACTCTGTTCTAGGTAATTATGGGTTGGAATTTCATTTTGCATATATGCAAATTTAAGGTGAGGACATTATGCTGACCTAATTCACGCATGCAATTATGCAATGAATATTTATTGAGGTCTTTATGCAAGGAACTGTGCTAGGGCTTAAGCAAATGTAAAGATAAATCAGACATGGGATTTAACTTTGAGCTGCTTACAATCTAGTAGCAGAGATGGCACATAGATATCATAAGAAAAGTGAAGGTAAATTGTTACAAGAGTTCAAGAAAGGGAAATATTTTACCCAGATAGAGGTACCATGAACTTCTAAGGAGGATGCAATTCAGGTAGACCCTGAAGGGTGAGCAGAACATGCAAAGCATAAGAGTATTCCATTGTGGTAGAACGCAGGATTGTATAGCTGGGTGGCAAGTTATTTAACCAAGTATGCCTCTAGTATAGGCAGTAAGAATAAATAAGGCTAAAGGATAAACTAAGACTAAATTATGATAGTCTACCATTATTAAGGACACATTATGTTCCGAATATGTAATTGTATTTAATCTTCTCAATAACGCTGTGAATAGATACTAATATTATCCTATTTTATAAATGAAGACACAAAAGATCATAGAAGCTAAGAAGAGCCCTAATTTCTCACAGGAGCAAGAATGAGATCTGGGGTTTTGATCAGGTCAATCAGAGACTAAAGCCTGAGCTGAAACCAATAAACTTATCATCTGGAATTAATTTTGAATTAAGATTTTTCATTTTTCATTTCAACTTTTCACTTGTGTTACAATTAAAGCCCAAGGTAGGAAAGATTTGGGTTCTAAATAAATAAATATTAAAATTCCTGATATGTAAAGAAATGCTGTGTGGGAAAAGGCAGAAGGTCCATATAAAAGGAATGTGTATCTGAGATTCTTTAATTGCTGTGAACTCCTTGCAGACTCAGATGGAAGTTGCCATGCAGCATATTTCTCTAAAGAGAGAATTCTTGACACTGATACCTGTGGAAGGGAAAGGAAGACAGGAGAACTGGGTAGAAGAAACTGTTCTATAATGAAGTCTCAGTAAAGTCCTCAGTCCGCCTCATAGGTGCTCTGCCACCGAGATGGCTTTTTAGAGTTATCCCTAGTTGAGCTGAGGAGTTTGTTCACCTTTGAACCAGCTTGTTCACAAGTGATTGGATAAAATCCACTCCTACAAGGGAGTATGATCTTTGATAAGACAAAGCTCTTTAGTCCAGGCATCCTCAAAGATGGCTGATGTGGTGGGGGGCTGTCTGATAGCAACCTTCCCTAGGAATAAGTCCTTCATTTCTGCAGAAGGCCCTTCTTGAAGAAGGATCATCACAGCTTCCACCAAAGGAGAAGATTAACCCCCAAATCTCAAAGACTTAATCCAAGAGAAGTTAATTTCTCTCTCACATAAAGTCAAATTGATGTTGGGCATTGGGTGTTGCTCTGTTTATGCCAACATTCAGGAACCTAGGGTTATTCTACAGGTGGCCTCCATCACCTTTAAGGCCTCAGCACCCTCTTCATTCAACCAGCAGAAGGGAAAAGAGAGAGAATAGGATCACATAGAAGATTTCCATAAATCAAGGCTAGAAGTGACATCTATTGGTCTTGCCCACATTCCAAGGGACAAAATTCAGTCACTCGACCGTACGTACCCAAGAGAAACTAGAAGTGTAGTTAATCTGTGGACTCAGGAAGAAAGAGAAACAAATTCTGAAACAACTTGCCAGTCTTTGCCAAAATAACTTAATAATACTAATTTTTCTGTTAATTGTATGAAGCAATGTGACTTCCAGACCATTCAGTATGGAATTCAGCATACATGGAATTCCTTAGTAGTGAGTTCCATCTCTGAGATCAGGCAGGCCTAAAATCTGACCCAGACTTAGACAGAACTTAGAAAATGTGCAAGTACATGATAACAGGGTCAAAATGATTGACCAAATGTGTACCTTTATTGTTGTTGTTTATCTCAAGTCACTGTTTTTCTTTCCCCAACTTTCTCCCTCTAAAAAATAATACTTTAAAACATTCCGTCTGTTTACAGTATTATTCTACTGCAAAGATAATCATATTTTTCTTCTTCTGGTTAGACTCTTTAGAGTTTGGGGCCAGGAGTCTAGAGGAAAACACCAGCAGTTCTTGCTGTTAGAAACTACAATATACACTATAGAGAATTCTTCAGTGAATAAAAAGCAAGTAGTGGTTTTCATGGCAAAAACATGGTAGATACCACAATTTTATATTCATAAAATTTCAAGTTTTTAATAAACCTTCATCTTAAGCCCAGCAGGAAAACGAATGCATTACTTACTTTTTGGATTTATCTCAAACTCAGATAGGCTGGCATATAATAATATATCATGTCTGTGTGCTTATTTTTTTGAGCTGTTCTATACAGCCTCTTCTCTCCCTCACTTACATTGCTATATTTCTAAAATAACATTCTGACACCTTTTATCCTCCATTTGTATCATTCTAGCACTTACCTTTTCCACCTGCAGCATGAAGTGTGTATTAACAAGTGTAAAACATCTGGGGATTGTTTCATACATGGGGACCAGCACTGCACTAAAAGCAACTTGAAAACCTCAAACTTATTACTGTTCTTTCTGTCTGAATAAGCTTTAAGGTCAAACACTTTAGGTTCATCTGTTGCTAGCTTCTAAACCCTGAGTTTAGGGACAAATCATTTTACGTTTATACTTTTCAGTTTTTTTCATCTGTAGAGTGGGGGTAATGATAATGTGATATTGTGATTTATAATGAGAAATATATATGTGGTCTTTGTCCCTAAAGCTCCTAAAACCATTGGAATTTCCTAAATGATGAGAGATATAAAGGTGTCTTTCCTTATGTTAATGAGGGGACCTTTGGAAAGCACCCAAGGATGCAGCCTGGTTTCCAGGCACACTGGGAGAGGGCAAAGAGGCTTAGTGCCCTTTCCCCATACATTGCCCTAGGTTTCTCTTCCATCTGGATGTTTTTGGGTTATATCCTTTTATAATAAGTCAGTGAGCTAGTAAATAAAATGTTTCTCTGAGTTCTGTGAGCCACTCTAGCAAATTAATCAGAAAAGGGAGTCCTTGGAACCTCCAATCTATAGCCAGTCAGTGAGAAGCACAGGTGACAATCTGGACTTGAGAATGATGTCTGAAATGGACAGTCTTATAAGACTGAGCCCTTAACCAGTGGAATCTGATGGTATCTCCTGGTAGATGGTGTCAGAATTGAGTTGAATTGTAGGACACTGAGCTGGTATTCAAAAAGTGCTATTTGGTCTGGGAAAAAAAAGAAAGAAAAGAACCCACAAAACAAAAACAAACAAACAAAAAACCCTTCCCATGACTCAGAATTGGTAGCCAGAATCTTTTAGTTTAACCAGCCATCATACAGAGCTGTTGGGGATTATTGGTAATTAACACTCATTATGTGTTTGGTACTGTTCTTAGTGATTTATTTATTTAATTTTTACATACCAAAACTGCATGAGGTGAAGCAATTATCCTCTCCCACCTCTCCCATTTTATACATGAGAATGTGATTCATAGGAAATTTAAGCAAGATCTTACTGTTGGTATGGGTAGGGCCACAGAATCTGAATCCTGCCAGTCTGACTCCAGAAATTACACTTTCAACCAACACCCTATATACTGAGTATTGACTCAGGGTCACTTAAAACATCCCTGTTGGGCCAAAACCACTCTGCTTTACAGAATGGCAAGCTAAGTGACATTCACGAATTATTGATCCCAGACCTGTGGTGTTGCTTAATTCCTTGAGTTGATATCAGCAGTAGTAAATCTAAGTGTTCAAAATCCTTTAATTCTCCAAAAAAGATACTGATAATAACAGTCCATACAACTAATATTTTACCAGCGGACTCAGTTTGTCCTCCTAGTAATTATTCTGTATGAATCCAACAGGTAATTTTAAGATTGCTTTCTTTAAAATTTAACTAACTTAGTGAAAACTATATAAATAATGCTGATGGGATAACAAGCCAAATTAGTCACATTAAAAATCTCTTTTTTTTTCAATGACATAAAGAAATCTTACAAGAACTGAAGTTTTGAGTGAGAGAATTATTTTTTGCAAAATACAATTTTATTTTCAAAGTACTCTTTGGGACTCCTAAGAAGTGAAAGGTAAATTCCAACCCTTCATTTAAAAGTCATTTTTCAAAAATTAAGAAATTGGAGGTGTTATTTATTTTTGTTATTAAATAAATCATTCTTTAAAATAACTTTTTATATTTATATAGCTCACTGCTCTAAGATACTCAAACTAAAACACTCATTATACTAAATTACCCATGAAAAAGAACTTGAACATGTGACATGACAAAGTATTTAAATTTAGAATTTCACTGGTTAAATACCTCAGAGACTTTATGGACTCCTTATTTGATGCTGGCTCTGGGGAAAATTGGAATGAAATATTGTACAGTAGTCACGAGGAGGAAAGAAACCCTGGCTCTGCTTGTTTTGAACACCTATGTGCTACATGGAACCCACTGCTCTAACCTGTAGGATTGGGACCAGGAGTTATTAAGGGAGAATATCTACCCTCTTGAGTGATGTACAGTGGCTCACCACAAACCTTAACTGCTGCTATGGATGTTGGCCACAAAGAAGTTGCTTTCCTGTCTTCAGATATCCTATAGCACTTTCATTCTTCATATTAAAATACTTACTGCATTCTGCATTCTATCATTGTTTGTGAGCCTCCTATATCTTCCCTATTACATTAGAAATTCCTGAAGAAAAGTGGTCAAACCTTCTTTATCTTTGAGTCTCCACAACACCTAGTAGGTTCTCATCATTTATTGAATGAATGAATGAGTGGATAGATGGATGGGTGGTCTGTGCACGCCTGTAGAGGAACAGTCCCTAAAACTCTACTCCAGTCAAGTTATGCATATATTTCCAATACATATGGAGTCAGTATATTCATGAGCTGGAGACTGTGAGCTGATTCCTGATAACCAGCACTAGATACCATTTATTGAGCAGCTCTATTGTGTCAGGCAATGTCTGGATAATCGTCACAAAATCCTTTCCAAATAAGAATATTATCCCCATTTTGCTAATGAAAAATAGATAAGAGGGTTAGGTAACTTGCTCACATACAACTGGTAAACAACAAACCATGGTCTAAATTCAAAGTTTGTGTGGTCTTAAAAAGTCATTTTAGGGGGCAGTTTTTTCCTCAGAGTACATTATTAGTATCATCGTATTTTATAATGTTAATAGACATAATGTATGCAGTGTCAGTGAGATACCTCTAGACAATAGGAAAATAAGTTCTATGATTCCAAACCATTCTTTTCTTATCTGCAATTAAAAAAAGTTTTTTTTTCCTTTCTTTAATACTTTTCCTTTTTTCTCAGAACTCAGGGTATCACTTGCAACTCCTCCTTTCCAGAAATATATACAGAAGTTTTACTAGCCAAATAAGAAAGTCTAACTTATCAAACTGTGTTGCATAAACTATATTAACCAACTACAGTGTATAATGAGGCTTTCAGGCCTGAGGCTGAAGTGGGGTTTCCTGTCCCCCTCCTTAATTGAAAATAGACTCAAAGAACAGGCCCAACCTGACTTACCTGTCATTGCCAACAGAGCAGCTGACACTCAGAGGAAATTGCAGGGAAGATTCCACTGAGATATCCTTCCTTTAAGCCAATGTAGAGAGCCTGCCATACCAGGGCTCAGGCAGTGAAGAGGGCTGTGGCAGAGTAATTCCCACTAGTAAACTTTATTTCAGTGAAATTCTTAAATCAGGAGGAATCCGAAAAATCACTCCTTTTCCCTATGGAGAGGAGTAAGTAGGCGACAAATGGGGAGACTGTAGGTTTTGGTTTCAGTTCCTTCCTTCGGGGGCACAGGAATCAGAAAAGGACATGAGAAATTCACTCCCTACCCCAATGCACATAGCCTATAATACTAATATACAATGTGTTTTATAATTCGAATCTTGGTTTAGATGTCACCTACTCTGGGAGGCCTTCTCTGAATGCAAAATCTAAACCAGCTCTCACTCCAAATCACTATTGTATTGGCCCCATTTTATTTCCTTCATAGCATGAAGGAAATAAAATTATTTTGTTCATAACTTATTTTGTTCATATGTTTTTTCCTTTGCTGACTGTCTGATTTTTGTCATTAAAATATAACCTCCACAGAGTAGGAGTTTTTCTTCAGGGATTTTAACAGTGTCTGGCATCTAATGAGTATTCAATAATTTTTTAATGAAAAAATGTGCTCTTACTCATATGCTTATACATTTGATCTCATCACTGAGACTGCTTGTTGTTTTATGGGTAAGAGCCATGTCTTAAACTTCTTTTAATGTACCAATAGAATTTGCCGCTTGGTGAGAATTTAATAAACATTTGCTTTTGTTGATATATTTGTTCAAGTTTTTCCAACAACTTTTTTTGATGAATTCACAGAGTTTCTCCATTAACTACTAAACACTTTTCTTAATAAGAGAAATGTCTGATAATTTTCACTCAAACTGACAAGTCTGCAGTTAAAGCATAGATCACTGGAAATAAATGGATTTCCCCAGACCACACAAGTGTTCTGGGAAGAAGGACATTATTGAGTTTCTCTTAAGAGAATAAATAGCATTTCATGACTTAATCTCACCTGTTATTATGAGATCATAGACCTATGAAACATCTCCCCAAACAACTAAAATGATTTTTTTTCTGATACAATCTAGGTGGGGTTTTTTTTAATTAATAAGCTTTATTTTTTTAGATTTACAGAAAAATTGGGCAGAAAGTATAGTTTCCATATATCCTCTACCCTATCCTTCTGTACAGTTTCCCCTTCTATTAACATCTTGCTTTGAAGTGCTGCAGTTCTTACAATTGATAAATCAATATTCATACAGTATTATTAACCAAAGCCCATAGTTTACATTAAGGTTCACTCTTTGTGTTGTATAGTTCTATGGGTTTCCATAAATGCACAGTATCACATATCCACTATTTGCAGTATCATACAGAAGTTTCACTGCTCTGTAAAAATCCCCTGTGCTCTACCTATTCATCCCTAGATCCCTAGATAGAATCTAGGTTTTGAGTAATGTTTGTTCATAAAAATCTATTGTCAGCTGGCTTCTCCTTTCTTCCCTTGTGTTATCTTCCCTCAGGCAGGTCTATGGTCACAGGCTGCCTCATACTGCAGACATCTAAGCACCGATGTGTGGCACGGCCTGCACAGCAGAGCTCAGCGAGATCCTGGTAATCTTTAGGATATAAAAGCCACCTTGTATTCCATGCCTCTGTCCTTTCCTTGTGCTATATTTTGTTACATATGGACAAAAGTGGTACTCTTATCCCCCGATATCTTAAAGAATCTTCAGTAAAATCACTTTTTAAGGTATTACATGCTACACTTTCTCTCCCTAGTCTTGAAAGACAAGTCTCATGGGGAAAGAGTCCAGTGATAATTCTAAAGACCTTGACATACTGAGCAGCAATGGGGTTTGGTGCTAGAACTCAGGGCTCAGCAAAAGTTGTCTACAAAGGGCCAGAGAGTAAATATTTCTGGCTTTGTGAGCCTCGTATGCCTGCTGTCACATATTCTTTGTTTTTGTTTTGTTCTGTTTTTCGACAACCATTTAGAAATGTACTAATGCTCTTAGTCTGAGTCCATAGAAAAACAGGCCACAAGCCATATTTGCCTGTAGTTTGCCAAACCCTGCTCTAGAGTCAGACCAATCTGTCGGGTCTGATTGTGGTTTGATTCTTTCTCTGTCACTAACTAAATATTTACCAGACACATATGTCTTCCTAAGTTTCCTCATTTTTTAAAGATGGATAATAGTTCCTACCTTAATAGGATAGAATGAAGATTAAGCAAGATAATGCTTATAGAGCTCTTAGCACCATGCCTGACACTTGGTAAGCATTCAATAAATGTTAATTACCATTATTATCATTTCTCAGAAGGACATGTCCTCCCTGACTGCTAGGTCTTTATTACTGACCAAGACTGTCTGACTCCATCTGCCTTTAGGATAAATTCTCTTCTAGGACTTTCCTTGTTCCCTCATGCAAATTGAATCTGATAAATTCTCTTCTAGGACATTCCTTGTTCCCTCATGCAAATTGAATCTATATGGACCTTCCCATCCATCTGCCAAATATGGCCAGATGTGTTTAGTTCCATGGAATGTGATAAGATATAGGCTAAGACCCCCTCCTACAAAAATGAAAGTAAATACTAATAGACAAGATGGATACCACCAATTAATACATGTGTGGCAAATTATCCAATAATGAACAGACTAGTTCAATTATGAATACCCCAACACTTGAATGAGCTAAGTAGCATAAATATCCAGGTGAGTTACAGTTAAATCTCATTACATTTTCTTGCTGAATTTAGGTACACCTAATCAGTTTCCAGAGAGAAAAAGACATTTTTTCTTGGTACAAACTGCAGTTGTTCAATTCCACAAATATTTATTGGACATCGATTTTGTGAAAAGCATTGAGCCAGGCATTATAGGGGAAACAAAGATGAGCAAGACACAGATCTACCTGTAAGGAAGAAGAAAAAAAGGTGGGTGCACAGACAGGCATGATAAAAAGTGTCATAGAAGTACAGGACTGAGGTATAAGAGAACACAGTCAGGAGTTTGCATTGTTTCTCTGAGCAGTCAGAAATGGCTCCAAGTAGGTTTTCAGCTGCATTTTAAAAGATGGATAGGATTTCAACAGGCTGAAATTAAATGATAGGAAGAATGGCTTTTGTTAGAAAATAACGAGAAGTACAACTGACCAAAGCACAGGGATCATGATGGAGAGTAGTGAGTGTGGAGACTAGAATTAGAACAACCTGAAAATGCGTGAGTGTTCGTCCTGTCCTAACCCCTTACGTCACACTTGAGGAAGCTGCATCTTAGAGATTAAGCGCCTTTCCCATGTTGCACAGCTAATGGCTGAGCTGAGATGACCCTCAGCAGCCCAGCTTCCCAGGCTGGCTCACTTTCCATTACCTAATAGTTGAGAACACATAATGGATGAAATTAAATATCATACTCAGGGTCTTGGTTTTCCTCTGTTAGAAGTGACATGACACTGACAAATTTTGAGCAGCAGAGTATCCTTGTCAGGGATGCAAAGGTCAGATTTAAGTAGCACTGTGAAAGGGGGGCTAGAGAGGAAGAGGCTGGAGGCAGGAAGCCGGGCAAAACATCGCTGACATTGCTCCTGTCGGAACCAGGGTAGTGGCACTTGAATGCCTTGGATGGGACAGATAAGAGGGGTACTGTGAAAGGAGAATCAAACAATTGGGAGGAAAAGTAGAGCAGGGAAATGAGAGGAAGTACTAAAGAGCAATTGCTTCTGCCCTGAATCTCTGTGTTCTTGTGTCACTAAAAACCTAACACATTACCTGTTGGTACGTGGAAGAGACAGAAGAAAGCTGAAATAATTCTGTGCTCCATCCCAGACCTGCTGCCAACTCTTCACGGTGCCTAGCAAGTCACTTCTCTGAGTTCTCATTGTCCCATTCTGTAACAGGAGGCCTTATCTGGATGATGTCTGATGCCCCTTCCAACTCTCATGACAGCGGTTCTAAATCTCAGATGCTAGAGGAAGCACAGGGGCCGAGGGCTGCCAGGTGGAAAGATGCTTCCACCTGGAACAGAACTGGTGCACACATCTTTAGAGTTGGAGGGGCATAGGTTTGAGGAAGAAGTTGCCCTCCTGTCTGAGCTCAAGGAGAATTCTGCTTGGTTGTTTGTCATCCTCTCTGAACTCTGAAATTGAACACATGGCTTGATGAGGTGGCAGAAGAGGCTCCAGAATGATGTACCTTAGCAGCTTGCCTCCATGCAGCAGGGTCCAGAAATAGCACACTCCGTGCAGAAGGCTGCCCTGGCGCATGCCCTTCCTGATGGTTCACTCAGCAAGTCTCGGTCACCTGCTGTGGCAGGTAGTCAGGCTGGGAGCTGTCTGTCCCCAGCGCTCTGGAAAAGGCTGTCTGTGAGGATGCCTCACTGAGCACAAGGCTTTCCGAGTGCTGGGGAAGACCTTTTCCTTTTCACTCCTTTATGCGTAGATTGATGTCAGGAACCTGTGACTAATCAATGCTTTACACCCAGCCCCCGTTTCCACTCTGTCGAGTCACCAACCACAGCTCCAAAAACACATTCCTCTGAGTAGTTTTTCTGCTTCTGAGACAATGCAAGTGCCCTATGGCACAATATGACTGATATATCTTTCGATTTCAAATAATCAATTATGCAAAATGCTTCATTAACGACAACTACTAGAGTCAACGGCCAGGGTCATCGCAATGTGGTTCATCTGTGCTTGAATTCACTGACCCCTCCCACTCTCCTTGTCAAGAGATATCAAGGAACAGATTCATCAGGAATAATGGCCAGATGTTTGCTTGTTAATGATCCTACCATAATCAGAAATGCAATGACCACGGGACGCTTAATCTTGTCAATTTTTGTGACAGAAAGCATACTTAATTTATCATCAGCTTTGCAGAAAACAGAGCTTGTGTGCATCCAAACCAAACCGGAAAACAAAATAACTAGAATTTAGTCTTATTTACACTATGAGCCCAACATAAGCTTTGCCTGGTTTGGCCAAATTGCTAGTGTTTCTTGCACAGCCTAAAAGCTTAGCGTCTGGGACATGGACAAGCAGCTCCCATACCCCACTCTAAGTGCTAAGCTGAGCTGAACGTTATGCTAAAATGAGCTCTAATGGGATCGACGCCAGACTCTTCAGTCTGGCCTGTGGTCTCCATCAATGCTCGGTCTCACCTGCATGGTGTGGAGATGCTTCACCTGCTCTGCTACTCTCAGCGCTCATAATCACTTCTGTGTGGAATCATGTCCTCCACGGTCTTCTCTGGCACCTAAACATCCCACAGACCATGGAGGTCCTCTCAAGGTGTGTGTGTGTGTGTGTGTGTGTGTGTGTGTGTGTGTGTGTCCCCTCACAGGGTATTCTCAGCTAACACTAACCACAGTGCACTTCTCTTCTCCAAATATGAATGTGCCTACAGCCTACATCCTATGCAATCATGCTGTATGCTGCGTCATCTAGTCAATGTATACAGTGTCATCTGTTGTTTCCTGTCGTATTTCCCCAGCTGAATCAGGCAGGGTCTAAGTGAAGGCCGTCTCATAACTTCCACAGTTGGTGAATTGAGTGAAGCTGGAAGAAATCCTCATAGAAGCAATGAAAATTATAGAAAAGAAGTTAGAATCTGGAGTCCAGAACCATGTTTGAAATTACAACTCAGCCTTCTACCAGTTGTGCAACTGTGGGCAAATTATTAAACCTCTTTGAGCCTCAGGTTCTTTGTGTATAAAATGAAGTTCTTACAAGGACCAGGAAAAATAACACATGTAAAAAGTCTGGGACAGTGCCTGGTACATAGTAAGGACCCAATAAATGTCAGTTCCCATTTCCTTTGTGAGTGATCCAATAAAGAGACCAGAACCTAGAATCTCAATCTCTTTCCCTCTCCATCTCTGTCTTACAAACTCTCGCTCTCGCTCTCTCTCTCTCTCAAACACAATCTCCAGCAGTTGGTACCTATGTAAGAATACTGTGAAGGATAAAGAACCAACAGTTGTTGAATCCAACAACAATATAAAAAGTATACATTTGACCTAAGGAAATGTCTTGTTTTAACATCATCTCAGTCTTCTCAGTTCAGAAAGGAAGCAAACACAGAAAATTGCTGGAGCCATGTTGTGTCTTAGCCAGCTCAGGCTGCTGTAAGAAAACACCATAGACTGGGTGGTTTCAACAACATTTATTTCTCCCAGTCCTGGAGGTTGGAAGTCTGAGATCAGGGTGCCAGTGAGGTTGGGTTCTGGTGAGCCGCTTTCTGACTTGTATACACCCACCTTGCAGTAGGCTGACATGGCATTAGTCCCATCATGGGGCCCTCAACCACATAACCTAACCTAACCCTAATTAACCCCAAAGGCCACACCTCCAAATACCACCATATTTGGAATTAGAGCTTCAACATATGGATTTGGGGGGGGGACACACTCTTTCCACAGCACATGTTATGTAGGTAACGCTCATAAAATTGCAAAATGTAGCCACCTCATTACATTTCATGACTCTGAAAGTGTTATATGGTTATTTTTAACAGTAATCAGTCACTTTATTGGTTTATTATTTGTTACCAATATTGGTAATATTTTATCAATAAGAAGCAGAAGTTGTTTCTACAACCGTAGTTTATAAACTAATACCCAGGATGCCAAAGTTTTCTTTGTAGAGTCAAACAAATTAGGAGGCTCCTCTAATTTAGTTTTTTAACTAAGTTTCTGTTCCAGAAATAATAGGAACACAATAGACAAAGAGAGAAAAAGAGAAAAAATAGACTGAAAAAAATAATGCAGTTCTATGCTCTCTCATTACCTTTGGGCAATGATGTCAAAATACCTCAAAATGCCTCAAAATGCTATGGTCACTAGAACAGTTTGACTGAAGCAGCAGGAAAATAGCATTTTATCTCATGTGTACTCTGAGTATGAGATTATAGCAATGTTGAATGTTCTAGAGTTCTCCAACTTCTGAAAACGAGAAATGCCCCTTTTACTCTTCCCATTCAGTTTACCCAGCAAGCCACTGAGAAAACCTCCTCTCCTCTTTAGCCTTATCTTTCACTGGCTGGTGCCTATTTAGTGCTCTAGTTTTATCCATCTTATTATTGTCTCCGATCAAGACAGCTCTCATGGAAGTAAGTGTTATGATGAAGGGCTGGATGCTGTGAGAGAGACAAGGGGAAGAAGAAGGATGAGAAGGAAGAAGACAGAGAAATTGCTAAATACCAGAAAACATTTGTATGTGTAAAACATCAAAAACACTAGAACTGCAGCAGGGGTACATAAAAGGAAAGAGATTTTACACCAGAGATCTATTTATTTGGCAACTTATTATAAAATGTTATTATGAATTTTTTGATTATGCATTTCCAAGCTGAAATCAATAATGTTTACATCAAATGACATTACCCTTAATGGATATCTACAAACCTTATCAACAGCAATGGTATTAACTCAACTAGCTCATCAGCAGTTGACACCTGTATCTGTCTACTTGCTCATGCCAAGACATCTGTGAGTCATCCTTGAGCCTTGCCTCTCTTTCATCCCAATCACCGCCAATTCCCCACCAACTCCTCTCACCTTTACCTTCCAAACATCTCTAATTCACTCAGATTTCCCATGTCTTCACTTTTACCAGCCAGGTCCATCACCTTTCACAAAGACTTGTCCAGGGAAAGTTTAACTTCTCTGTACATCTATTCTTTCCCCTCCAAATCCATTCTGCCACAATAGCCAGAATGACCTCTATAAAAGGCAAGTCTGATTATGTCACTCATTACACTCAAATCCCTTTAACTGCTTCTTGACATTTTTTAGAAAAAAAAATCAAAATTGTTAACAAAAACCTAGAAGTTTCTGCATAATCTAGCCACTACTTGCCTCTGCAACTTTTTCTTTTCTCTCACTCTTTTCCTCTCTCACTCAACTTCTTCTCACCGACCTGCTCTCTTTTCCTCAAGTATGCCAAGTGAGTTCCTATATCAGTCCTTTGGTTCACACTGTTCTCTCTGTTTGAAGCACACACCACCAGCCCTAATCCCTTTTATTTGGCTAACTCCTACTGATTCTTAAGTTTTGTCTTAAATGTTACCTTTTCAGGGAGACCTTTCCTGACTCCGGAGTTTAGTTTAGGATCCCTCTTATATTCTCTCATGGCATTAGTTACATTTTCTTCAAGACACTTTAACTGTAGTCATATAGTCACATGTATGATTTATTTAATGTTTGTATCCACCACTCAAGTCTAAGCACCATGAGGGTAGAGACTGGCTGTTTTTTTGCTGTCATACCCCAAGCTTAGCACAGCATCTAGTACATAGTGTCAGTGCTTTGTTTAATTAATTCATGAGTAAATACAATTTACCTCTCTTTAATCAAGCAGCTATGTTCCCACACAGCCATACTTCTGTGCTAAACAATGGCTATCAGTTTTGAGCACTTACTTGTATGCCAGGCATGTGCCAAGCATGTCACATACCTTCTGTTTTTGGCAATTCCATAATGTAATGCAGTTATCATCCTCATTTTATAAATAGGACGCTGAGCCACTCGAGGTCACAGATTAGTAAAACTGAGATTCAAAGCAAAGCCATTCAGGCTCCCCTGGTCAGTAGTGTTAACCAATTAATTATACTGCTCCTTTGCAAGAAGAGGTCAGTTAAACTTTGTGGGTGGGGAGAAGGATTGAGAAGCATGTGTTTTGTCCTGCTCTCTGCTGTTACTGTTTCACACCAACCAAAGGATAAAGTTTTTCTCTGTATTTGTCATTTCCATTGACAATTGCTCTTAGCGTACCATTCTGCAGGGAGAAACTGTGCTTCCAGTTTCCAAAGGATATTAAGCCACAGGCAGGAATGAATTATAGCCTGTCTCTTCCAGCTATTTGAGTTTGCTTGTTTTAAATATGAACACATAGGATTTCTCCTTTACTACCCTCAACACTGGTTACCCTGCTTGGCATCCTTTTTGGCCAAAGATTGTGGATAACAGAAACAGCAGTATGCATGTGGCAGGATTCACACCAGGGAAAAGGAAATAGGGATATTTCCAAAGGAAATTAAACACACCTAGCTTGGCTTTAATCAAAATCGTGAATGTTGTTTAATTACTTTTGTAAAGAGCAACCAACTCTCCAAACATAGGATTATCTCAACCTGCAAACTTATGCATTAAAAATCCTGGAAATAGCCAACTCCTCTGTCTTATAAATATACCTTCAGGCCTTTGCTCCTCCAAAACTGTTCCCTTGGGGACAAGTCTGTTCCCTGGGTGATAACTGATGGATTCCTTCATGATGTCACTCAGATGATGGCTTTAATCTGAAGAAAGGCTTCAGTTTCTTCTGAGGCATTAAAAACAGGATGCAATCATGGCTTTCCCGAGGATGAAAAATGGAATTTTCTTGTAAGCAAGGAAGGGCCCCATTCTGTGCTAAAACTTCAGGAAAATGCCAGTAGAGTTGCTGTGGAGAAATATTTCCATGCTCTTGTCCATTCTGGCTAGTTCTGACCTATGTCTGAGCTCTCAGCAAGGAAGAGTGAAATGTCTGCATTGCCAGACCTGTCACTAGTGAGTGCAATTTACTTAGCCTCCTCTCATCACTGAAGTGACAGTATTTCACAGTCCTAGAGAGAATCTTAAGACAGCACATCCTGTTAAGCCAATTTATGGAAGAGAGCCTTATTTTTTCTATTAATCTATTTTTGTGGGAGGCTTCAACAGCAGTCAATAATACTTTGGTGTTTCTTGTTTATTTCTAAAAATGTTTATTATCCCTGTACTTTTTCTGCCTATTAAATATCAGGTGTTTCAAGGGGAAAAATAAAGCAATTAAAAACTTTGAAGGAAGCCAAAATCATTTTTACAATGCAATTATTTTTCTCTGATTTCCTGCAGATGATAAAATAGCCTAGTCCACAAGGGAGGGAAAACAAAATTGATGTCCACCTAAAACTACTTAATGTTTTTCACAGGAATCATTAGGAGGCAACAAAATATCCTAATGCTACATGTCCATTTTGGTCATTGTTCTGAGAATGCTATCTTATTTTATTGAATATTTAGGTAGGAAGGCACCTGGTACATATGTTAGCTTTCTAACTTAAGCCTTTCAGATCACAGTTGAGATTTTAACAGCCTCTTTTAGATGCCTTGATGTAACTTCACTTCAATCATTACTGACATTAAAAACAGGATTTAAAGAGTTCATGAGTGCCATATTAAAATGTTAAATTTTGGTTATTACAAAAACTTATAATCTTATAGCCACAGATGAATATATAAATAGTCTACCCAATAAAGGTTTTAATACTCCCATTCCACTTGCATATCAACACTGTTGACTATTCCAGGTTTGGGTTTTTTTTTTTTCAAAATCCTGCAATAAGTAATTATCTGCCAACTTTCTCTTAGTGTCTTCTAAATGAATATTCCAGTGGGACAAAGAAATACAGGGACAAAGAAATACAGAGACATAGTGGCAATGGAAGGAGAATTGTGAATCCAGAAGTGAAAAAGAGAAGACCCTAAATTCCAACCCAGATTCTGTTTCTCATTTCTTTGGCCATTTTACTTTTAGCCACCAGGACTTGGCTGTCCCCAGATTATGCTGTGAGGTCTTTACTATCTTTTTTACTTTATCACTCTCTGGAATATCAATGCTAATATAATACTTTGACTATCCAATTGTGAAGACAATGACTTAGAAGCAATGCTTTGATAATCCCACATTACAAGGAAAGAATACGTTTTATCTCGGTTTTCACTCTGTTGATATTCCCCAAAGTCACAACAGTTATTAATAGACAAGAATGATAAAGGCGACCAAGGAGAGCACTTCAGACACAGAGACATTCTTCATCATTTACTTACCATTAATAGGCATACAAGAGGTACCTAATAAAATCTTTATGAATGAACATATAGAGTGGGAAGGGGGAAGGGGGTTTAAAACTATAAATGACTATGGCAACTTCCACCTCCTGAGAGACCAGCATCAATTCTCCCTGAAACATCACAAAACACATTGATGAGCCATTTGGTTATGGAGGAAAGAAAATCTTAGAGGGGAGAAATGAGACTAAATGATTTCTGAATGATTAAGTACAAGCTTGGGTGTTTCCAGGAGGATGGGGAAAGTGGAACACGTTGGCAGAGAGAAAGAGAGATGCTCAGCAAGGTGTGAAAATTTGATCCGATTATGGGTGGGCCATTGGGAATCACCCAGAGGAATTTTTACAATGTAGCAAAATCTCAATTTTAACTTATTTACATACGGCCTGCAATGTAATCATTGCCCACAAACTTCAGTGAATGGAGTTCGCTGCTAAACACATAGCCTTGGGTCACTGATAGCATGGGACGAGGAGGACCACAGTGTTAACCAATTGTGGGGAGCCACTGGAAAATAGCTGCAACATATTTGTGATGATGAGAGAACCCACAACTAAATGAATTCAATGGTGGCAGAAACCCGGAGCCACTAAGGGAAATGTAAACCACTCAAGTCATCTCATAGAAATAGAAAAAGACATTTCAAAAGTCAGGGTACTCCCACATATATCTGTGTTACTAGTTGTACCAACATCACTTTCTCCTCATTTAAATATATTTCCAGCCTTCCAGACATTGGTAGCACAAGTGGTATATAAACTACAAACATGAGAAGCAAGCCTGTACTACATAATTTTTTGTTGGCTCTATTTAATTGTGGAGGTTTGGTGGTTGTTCAAAACTTTTTGTCTGTTTGGTTTCATATATCTCTTGAACTGAATAACAATTTTTGAGCTCTGTGATCTCATTTAACACTCACAACAGGTCTATATAGTAGGTATCTGTAGGTCCATTTTTTTAACTGAAGTATAGTTGATTTACAATACTGTGTTATTTTCATGTATACAGCAAAGTGACTCAGTTATACATATATATGTATCTATATTTTTCACATTCTTTTCCATTATAGGTTATTACAAGATATTGAATATAGTTCACTATGCTATACGGTAAATTCTTGTTTATCTATTTTATATATAATGTGTATCTGCAGCTCCATTTTACAAATGAGAAAAATGACGTTCAAAAGTTAAGTAACTTGTTCAGGAGTCACATAGATAATAAGAGACAGTGTCAGGGATTGAACCCATGCCTACCAGGCTCCAAGACCTAGGCTATCCTGTCTTTTGAAATGAGCTCAAAAGAAAGAGTTTTATCGTTCTGGAAAGAAAAACAATGATGTCCCCCTTGAATCAATCTCCGGTGCTGAGAGGAAGTTGGTCTGTGAAAAAGAGACCTTGGTACAGATCTGTCTTATGGGGGAAACTATGAGCCCCACTGGGGTCACAGATAAAGATCTCCAAGCCTCTTCTGTAATATCCAGGTTGTCAAAAACCAGTTGGAATAGCCCTAATGCATGTAAGATGGAAAGGAATTTAGCAATGTGGGCAAGATCACCTTTCACCAACCTTGAGGTTCACGGTGCAGGCCTCGTTCAGATCCGACTGCAGTATTCACACCTCTGTGTCTGTTTCTTCATCTGAAAGATGGGTGTTGTAATAGTGTCTACCTCCCAGAGTGGTTGTGAGGATTAAAGGAAATAATACAGCTAGGTTACCTGGCATATACGCATCAAATAAAGCTAACAATGAAGATGATGATGTATAACAACATCATTACTCCGGCTGAAATGAACAAAAGTGTCCTGGATCCTACTATATAGATTTTGCTTTCTTTTAAATAAAATTCCTTCTGACATGTTTGATCAGGAGTCTTTATAAGGAGATAACAAAAGACATTTTAGTAAGAACTTTGTCTCCGTATTTTCTATGATGGCTAAAGGCAAGGAAACCCAATGAAGAAAAAAACAGCAGTGGTTGAGGCCCCACCTGCTGATGCAGGGGACACGGGTTCGTGCCCCGGTCCGGGAAGATCCCACATGCCATGGAGCGGCTGGGCCCGTGAGCAATGGCAGCTGAACCTACGCGTCCGGAGCCTGTGCTCCACAACGGGAGAGGCCACAACGGTGAGAGGCCCACGTACCGCAAACAAACAAACAACCCAATCCAAAAATGGGTAGAAGACCTAAATAGACATTTCTCCAAAGAAGATATACAGACTGCCAACAAACACATGAAAGAATGCTCAACATCATTAATCATTAGAGAAATGCAAATCAAAACTACAATGAGATATCATCTCACACCAGTCAGAATGGCCATCATCAAAAAATCTAGAAACAATAAATGCTGGAGAGGATGTGGAGAAAAGGGAACCCTCTTGCACTGTAGGTGGGAATGTAAATAAATACAGCCACTATGGAGAACAGTAATGGAGGTTCCTCAAAAAACTAAAAATAGAACTACCATAGACCCAGTAATCCCACTACTGGGCATATACCCTGAGAAAACCATAATTCAAAAAGAGTCATGTACCACAATGTTCATTGCAGCTCTATTTACAATAGCCAGGACATGGAAGCAACCTAAGTGTCCATCAACAGATGAGTGGATAAAGAAGATGTGGCACATATATACAATGGAATATTACTCAGCCATAAAAAGAAACAAAATTGAGTTATTTGTAGTGAGGTGGATGGACATAGAGACTGTTATACAGAGTGAAGTAAGTCAGAAAGAGAAAAACAAATACCATATGCTAACACATATATATGGAATCTAAAAAATAAAAAAAAAATGGTTCTGAAGAACCTAGGGGCAGGACAGGAATAAAGACGTAGACTTAGAGAATGGACTTGAGGACATGAGAAGGGGGAAGGGTAAGCTGGGACGAAGTGACAGAGTAGCATGGACATATATACACTACCAAATGTAAAATAGATAGGTACTGGGAAGCAGCTGCATAGCACAGGGAGATCAGCTCGGTGCTTTATGACCACCTAGAGGAGTGGAATAGGCAGAGCGGGAGAGAGACGCAAGACGGAGGAGATATGGTGATGTATGTATATGTATAGCTGATTCACTTGGATATACAGCAGAAACTAACACACCATTGTAAAGCAATTATATCCCAATAAAAATGTTAAAAAAAATAAATAAATAAAGATCAACTGAGTCTTTCACATTCTACAGGTAATGGCGGCAAAAGGAGCAGGTTACTCTTAACAATTTTTATTATACCTTAGTGGTTTCAGTTGTACAACTGTTTGAAGAAAAATATACTCCAAACACTGTAACCCTCAAAGGACCATGGACTTAGGAAGAAATGTTTCCTCAGTGAGTAGCATTGCTTTTGAGAGTTCTCTTTTGCCAACCTCGGAAAATCATAGCAAAATCCAAGCTAATTAATATAAAGAAAATAAATGAATATCTCTATATAAGTCATGAAGAGGATGAGAAAAATGACACCTATTTTCTATCTCACTGACAAAAACACTATAAAAAACTGCTGGCTTCTAGGTGTGTTTAACTAATTGGAAAAACACTGGATTTTGAACAGATTCCTCTGTCTGCTGAAGGCCACATTTTGCCACTTAGAAATATAGCTGCTAACGTGAATTCAAGCAATGCACTCAGGACCATCTCAATATCTTGCAGAAGAGACACAGTGGTCGGTCTTTTTGACAGATGGACTCCAATTTAGCCATCACATTCCCAAAGGGTTAAACCACAGTGACATGTTAAAGGGGGGAAAAAGTACTTAGGAAATAATCAATTTTCACTGCTGCATGCCACTTCTAAAAGGTTGTTACTGTAATAAAATTAGGATGCCACTTTATTGTTGCAGTGAAAGTAATTTTATTTACTGTTTCAGTCAACACATACACAGAGGGCGGTGAGAGCAATCAGCTGCTGCACTTGTTAGCTCACTGATTAAATATGTTGTCACCTAACTCTGAACTAATTAAAGGAAATTGAAGTTGTTTGTGCATTAGCCAACATGGTATTAACTTTGTTAACTGAGGTTTTTGAGTTTGCTTACTCTTTTCTCTGCCATCGTTTTTAAAATCACTTTTCTTTTTCACTAACAGTTTCACCCAGAGTTACCAAAACCTGTTAGAGCTATCTTTGAATCTTTGGGGTGTGTTATTTATAATAGCTATAACATCTCTTGCCATTTGATTGTGGAAGAAACTCCAAATAAAAAGCACTAGAGAACTATGGAAACCAGAAATATAAAATTAATTAATGTGTTTTAACTATGTTTTTTCCTACAGGATGCCTCTATGTGTGAGTGGACCTATGAATTTCAATAGAAGCAAACTTACAGAGGGACTTAAGGAAAATCATCAAGTAGCTGACCCTACGGATCAACCTGAATCCTGACAGCCCTGTAACTCCACTCCCCTGGCATCTCAAATCCACTGCCTGAAAATATCATAGCCAGTGGTATTGCCACTGTTTATATTCAATAACCCCATAATCTAGCTCTTCCAGTAACCTAAAGTTGATCTGTCTATTGCCAAAAGCAGATAGATTTCAGTAGGTTGTTTTTCCCAAAATGCCAGCTCTGCAATATTTATCCGTTGCTTTATTTATTCTTTATGCTGGTGGAAAAGCAACTTCGGGGCTTCATAGATACAAAAGAGAAAGTTTTTGAAGTGCTCTAAAGGAAGGGGAGAGAAAAAAAGAAACAGAAAAATCTAGAACAAAAGTTGAACTACCTTGCTGTACCAAACCTGCTTCACTAAGTTTGCTTTCCCAAATGAGAAAATACCAGTACTGTACTTTGTATCTATATAATGCATTTTACTTTTTCAAAGCACTTTCACCTACATTATCCTGTGGAATCTAGGAGCTGACTTTTATAAATGGAAAGGACATAGTGATCCTAGGGTGCTTCTAGAAGTTCCACGCCAAAAAAGCTGTCAGGTTTAATTAAAGGAAAAGTGTCCAGAAGAGAATTAAACCAGTGCTAATCAAGCAGCATGCAGGTTATCAGGAGAAGACAAAGCCTGTCCATTAAACGATTGTGAATTCAACAGCGTAAGTAATGTAATAGCAATTCCAAGCAGGACTAAATGTATGGGGATCAGCTGGAACCACTTTTAAGCCAAGATTGATTGATTTATTCTTCACAACACCAGCCAGCCAAACAAATAAACAAAGGTTTTTCAACTCCCACTGCTTATATGGATTTTAAATTCATTGTCTGTATCTTATCAGATTTTGAGAATTATAAAGCCGGGAGACAGACAACCTGGGAACAAAACTGGGGGAAGAAGGGGGTAATGGTTGTGGATTTAAAAACGCAAACTAAGCTACATATACAGTATGAAATAGTAAGTGGAAAAAAAAATTAGTACAGAGCGTGAGCAAAACATCCATACTATTAAGTTCTTTTTTTTTTTTTTTTTGCGGTACGTGGGCCTCTCACTGTTGTGGCCTCTCCCGTTGCGGAGCACAGGCTCCGGACGCGCAGGCTCAGCGGCCATGGCTCACGGGCCCAGCCGCTCCGCGGCATGTGGGATCTTCTCGGACCGGGGCACGAACCCGTGTCCCCTGCATCGGCAGGCTGACTCTCAACCACTGCGCCACCAGGGAAGCCCTTAAGTTCATTTTTTTAAGAATTGCAAGTCTATGAATTAGAAAAGAAGTGCCTTGGGCAAGTCATTAGCCAAGATTTTTCTCTAAGATCTCTTGCAGCAATAATAGATTATGATTCTGTGAAGACACCTTGAAAACATGGTTTATCAGCATCTCCATCTATAGTAGCATGTAGTTGTTTACTTTGTTAGTCATTAACAGAAAACAGAATGACCAGTTTATTAAAAAACAAAGAAAGAAAGAATATTCTCAGGGGCTATCAAATCCATTTCTAAACTTTGATTGGATCTAGACTCAGAATTTTCCATGAGTTTCCAGACACAGTCCCAATACACTCTGGTGGCTTGCCCTTGTTAGCTGCCAACTTAATCCATCAGCTGCTTTAACTGAAAGCCCTGGAGAGCTGAGGCAGCCAAAGGTATTGGACTCTCCCAGCACAACTGAGGAGACATCCCCTCAATAGCTATGGAGACATGGCCCAGGATTGCTTTTTCACTAAAAGGATGTAATTGCTAATGTAGTTATTGACTTGATGGATCTGTCCCAGCTTAGCTTATTTCATTAGGGCTGTTTCCTCAGCCATTTTAGGATGAAATTTCCTAGGTATCTTAGTACAAAGAAAATGTCTGTCTTCCTTTTCTCCTTTTTTTCAACATCTCATTATAATGAGATGTTGGTTTTTAAGGGCTCACAATGTAATAAGCTATAACTATAGAACATATGGTTATGATCCCTCAGCAGTGTATAACCTAAATATGCCCTACTGGTGAATATGAAAGAAGCCTTCATATTTGAGGTCCCTCAGATGGCTACGAAAAGCTTTGCTGCTTTCATGAGTCAGTTATTTTGGGCCACTTATGGTTCATTGATCCTCTTAAACAGTTGCTTGATCATTTCCTTGTTCATCAAAATTTGGGCAACGCCACCAGAGAAGAAGTTGTAGCCAAAAGGCTTGGATTTTCCTCTTGCAGGGTATGAGTTTTGAAGTTATTTCTCAGTTTCAAATGAGAAGACTAAACCCTTTCGTTTTCATCTGTTAGCCAAAGAAAGATCTCAGTGATAATAGTCATCAAAATTAGCTCATAAATCTAAGTCTAAAGTATGTTCACTGCAACAGCCTAGGAAGTTTGGTTTCTCCAGAGATGGCAGATTGCTTTGATCCAAATCTGAGGAATAAAACTACTCATTATAACTCTAAAGATAGTATTTCTTGGAAGGGGCAAAGAAACTGAAATAAAACAGAAGACTTGTACAAACTCAGTGATTTTGAAATCCACATTTTCTGGATTGAATGGCAGAGCCAACCTGCTTTGAAAAGGTGTGAAGTGGTGTGTGAGTGAGAGAGTTAATGCCATCCATGCTTCTCACCCTGGCCCTTGCCACACTGTAATTAAAGTGGTGTCAGCCTTCCTTCCACTATAAACCTGTGGTATGATTTTCCGAGGTTTATGACTCAACCATAAAAATTCACTCTAGGCTGAAAACTGGCACAAGGCAGTGAAACTTGAGAACACAATTTTTGTAGAGAAAATCATTTTAGCTCTTTTAAGGTTATAGAAACTTTGTGGGGTTTTTTTCTTTAGTTTTCATGCTCACATAATGAAAATAAATCTGCTTTATATATACAAATTTTCTATGAGTTTACTGAATTTCAATAATCTATGGTGGTTAAAGCTCTACAATATTTATTTTTATACCTGTTCCCACCCCTGAATAGAATGATTTGATCAAGCAAGTGTTGGAACTTTGCAGAGTGTGAGTTGGAAGAAAACACAAGAGGGCATCAGATCTAATCCCTTTTCTCCATGCAGTTTCCCTGATGATGCTTCTTTTCTTCCTCTAACATCCTTCTGCACATTACTGATAGGTTAAGACTAATTTCTTCCTTGGATTTCTCAATTATTTTTTCAAATCTGTAACACTTCCAGGAAGATGGCATTACCTATCCTAGTTGAAAACAAAAGGAAATTCTACTATTTTTATAAACTGTCTCTAGAAGAATCTGTGTTAAGGAGGGTAATGTGATTGCTGCCTCAAAGGCCATTGACCAAAAGAGTTGGTTGGCTATTATGGATGGTAGAAAACATCTCTCATTGGGAGGCAAGAATCTATCCTGAAGAATGGAATCAGAAGAATAGATGTATTTTTCAGATGTAGGAGTTACAAACCTATTCTTGTAGCAGTTTCAAGTCACACATTATTAGATGGCATTTGCTTCATATAAGCTGTCATTTTAAGAAGATCTTAAAAAGTATGAAGATCCATTTATGAATTCAAAATCTCCTCCCTTGAAACAGCAAATATTGTTATTAACAACAAAAAAAGATGAATTCATTGTTTAAGCATGTTTCTTTCTGTATTCTGGTTAAAACTCTAAACACAGTAAAAATACTAGGCTTATACTATATACAGTATATTCTGCTTTTGTAACTTACTTTTCTATTTAATAATAGTAAACATCTTCCCATTCCATTAAAAAAAGCTGTAAACAAAGAAATCCAGTCCTAAATCTGTTCTCTGATGAACTGGACATCTTTCCATATTAATGCTATTTTAATTCCATTGATTTCAAATAATTTGGAAAGTAAAGAATATACTATGGAAATCCTTCAGAGAAAAAGAAAAATATTATTTTAGTTACTTTAAAAGATGAATGAATTAGAAGAAATGAAATACAGTTACCATTTAATCATTTTGTGTCAGGCAGTTTTGTGTCAGGCAGTTTGCTAGGCTTTTTATGTTTATATATTGTGCTTAAGGAAGACAAAAAAATTCCAGTTGAAGCTGATGTTTTCTTTCTCCAAGAGGTTAAAAGAGCCTAAATCGAAGGGAGGATGGGGATGAATGAAAGCACCAGATCAGAGTAAAATTCAACAGTGCCATTAAAGAATGCTCTTTCTTATATTCTGTGAGTATACATAACATATGAACCAAGGCCACAGGCAGAAAGCATGGACTGTCCTCAGAAAGCACACAGGAGAAGTTAACCCCTATACCAAGTCAATCAAGCCATAGGGCTTACAGTGATTTATACTCTCCCTATAAGTATGAGGGCAATGAAAGAAAGTGTTCTTACATTCTGGCTCCCTTTGTAAAAGCTGAATATCTCCAAATGGCAGAGTTCCAACCTGACTCATAATTTTTTAAGTTGAGCTTCCTGTCCCAGGAAAAGAATAGAATATTCCAGGTGACGAGAAGAATGACTAGAGGAAACTGAAGGTGTTTTTGCTTGTGTGCAGCAGGCAAGAAAAATGTTTCCAATGACCCAATTTAAAGGACTATAACCTTGTAGGACATAAAGAAGACACAACAGCCTGTAGGACAAGTAGGAGTTCTGTGATCAAAGGTGAAACAATTCAGTCTGAATCGCTCTGACTTTGAGGCCGAGACCACCAACAGAGCATGCTTGGCAAGCTGCACTCAGGATGCTTGCTCAAAGAACAGGCTAGCCTGGAAACCAGAGCATGCAAAAATTGCTGATTGGCGGCTATGATTTTCAGCCCAATCAGCACAGACAGGAAGGAACACTGTCAACTAGCCCCTCTCTAAATGCAATGAGCAGGGACGGAAAATGAATGTAGCTTTAAAAACTAAGGGAAAACCCTTCCCAATGAAGAGTCTTTGAATCGCAAAGATACTTTTTCTCCCAGGATGGAGTTGGGTCTTTGTTTTTGTTTGTTGTAGTGTGTTTGTTTTTTTTTTAATGCACTTATACTAATTTGCCAAATGAGAATATAGACTTTACACTTTCACTTTAATATTATTTTTCTAATACAAAAATGTACTTGATCAAAGGCTGTATTTTGAGCACTTCTGGCTTTCATTTCAATCTGAAGGTTTGGACGGAACAGAATTGAGGTATAGGTATAGCCTCCTTGTATTCTGAATTTTCTCATCATTCCTGAAATTACATAATGTCTTTCAAGTAAATTATTTGTGAGATAATAGGCACTAATAGCTCAAAAATACTTTTATATCTTTAAGGTCTTTTTTATTCATGGATCAATTTAGACTTTGGATCACAATTTATATTTTGGTGTTCAAACCATAATTAGGGCAGTTGCAAATTTGTAGAGGAGCTCTGAACTGATCTTTTTTTTATGGATACCAGCAAGAAGAAATTATCATTCAATTATTTGTGCCTGAAACTCTTCAGTTCACATTGACTGAAAAAGCTGCCCAAACTCCTAAACTATCTATTAACCCCACTTCCCTGAGTCTAATCTCTTCTCCCCATTTATGCTCACAACGTCTTACAAGCTGGAAAGCAAAAGTATGATGTTATGAGCGTGACACTTTACCCTCTGTGATATTGTCCATTGTCTATGCTGAGCACTAAACTTGTGCGCTTCCTCTTCCCCATCATGGATCACAGACCCCCCCACCACCACCACCACCAAGCCCCATACCTGGATCCCTGGCATTGAACTTCTCACCTCAGGCCAGGTTCCCTTTCTTGGTTTCTCTTTCCAATCCTTATCAAAACTTATTTTCTACAAGTTGTCACCTTGGAAGAGACCAGATTAAGTAAATTATCACCTAACTAAGACTTACCCTTCAGGTCTCTCACTAAATTCCACCTGGAACCTTCCCATGAACTTCAGATTGGATAAACTCTTCCTACTGTACACATTTAAGAATTTTGTCCTTTGCAGTGTTCACGGCAATTATCATCACATAACTCTTTGTATAATCACCTGCTTATTGTCTATCTTTCCTACTCTTCTGTAAGTGCCTGAGAAAGGGAACTGGTGGCCACAGCTCCTGGCACAGGGCCTGGCAGATTGTAGGCCCTCCTGCAATATGCATCACTCCTGTAAAGTCAATAGTCACTGGAGATCTAATGTATTATTCCTCACATGGAGTATTTGTCTTTTAAAGGGAGAGAAGGGAAGCATATTTGAGTTCCTTCATGCACCAATACTATGATAGGCTCAAAAGCATCACCTCATTTGTCCTCTTAGTAACTCTGTGAGGAGTAGATTATTATTCTTATATAAATTCCTTATTCAAGGTCCCATAGCAGGTTAGTGTTTCAACCCAAATCTCCCTGACTCCTAAGTATTTTCACTACATCTTTCTTTTGTTCCCAAATAAAATAATCCCTATGATAGTGTACAACATTCCTTTCTGAAACTTCATTCACGTTACAGAGGTGATCTTTTATGTTATTTATGAGCTTTTAACTGGTCTCATTGCCTGCCCTCCTGCCTCCTAAAATCCTTTGTCTACAACCAGAGTAATCTTTTTAAAACATAGAGAAGGCATGCTACTCTCCTGCCTTAAATCTTCCAAGTTTTTCAGTGCACCTAGAATAAAGTCCAAATTCCTTGCAATGGGCAGCAAGGCCCTCTGTGATCTGGCCTCTGCCTACTTTTCAGGCCGCGTCTCTTACCACAACTCCCTTTGATCACTATGCCTCAGCCGTGCTGGTCCTCAATTTTCCTAGACTACACCAAGCTCATTCCTGTCTTAGGACTTCTGTGCTCTTCTCTCCTGAAATTCTACCGTCCTGGCATTCTTATGGCTTCATCCTTCTTGCCAATCGGGTCCCAGCTGAAATTTATCTCCTCAGGAAAACTCCTCTGACCCCCAGTAAACTAGCATCACTACCAAGACCCCTATCACTCTCCACCATACTTCCCTGAGATATTTTCTCATCTTGCCAAGTCAAATCTTCACCAAGCTAACTCTTACCATCCAGGCTTCACCCTAATCGTCACTTCCTCAGAGAAGCCATACCTAAAACTTCAGAGAGGGCAGGTCCCCCAGCTGGAGGCTTTGAGAAAGCTGTACTTTTTTTCTTTGCTAAAATTATAATCAAATATTGGTGTTAACCCTTTTAACTAACTGATATTATCTTGCTTAATTTTTTTTGTGTGATTTCCCAAACATAACTATGAATGAAAGCTCCATAAGAATAGGGATCTTACATGTCTTTTTTACTGAGGTATCTCCCAGAAATAAGTAAGTAGTACTTTTTTGTAGAATTTAGAGTGTAGGAAACAGATTTCAAATAGTTAATTATTATTTTAAGTAATTAAGTATTATTATTATGTGTTATATATAATATATTGATAACATAATTTGTGTTATTTATCATAATTTATTTATTATAACTATATAAGTACAATTATTTTAAGTAAACATTTAAGTGTTTTAATTATTTAAATACTTTAAATTAGTAATTTAAAGTGTGATGGGAATTACAAAAGATAAAGCACAAAGAAGCGTGGGGGCCTGAGAATAAAGTACCTATTCTAGTCTAGATAGAGGAGAGGTCAAGAAAAGCCTTCCAACCAAGTGATGGTTGTGCAAGAACCTGAAATGTAAGTGGGAGTTAGCCAGGCATGGAGTGGAAAGTGGGGTGGGATGCTGAGGGGAGAATGTAAGACTAGTCCAGGCATCTATAAGCAGATGTATGTCCTATACTCCAGCCCAGACATCCCCTTACTCTCTATCCCATTGCCCTGTCCTCCTCATAAAAATCACAACAATCTGAAAATACATTATTTTCTTTGTTTATGGTTTGTCCCTCTAAACCATTAAAAGAAAAGTTCTATAACAGCAGGGACTTTGTCAATCTTGGTTACCACTAACTATACTTGAGTGCTTAGGACAGTGACCATCATTTAGGAGGTGATTGATGAGTGACTTTTAAATGAATATGTGAAGGTCTTGAAACAGTAAAGGTAAAAGCAAGCACTAAAAGAAAAGCACTAAGTCTGTGACATAAGGCGGAAGGAGATAATAGCATCAGATAATCTGGGGTTGGGGGGCAGGTGGGTAAGCAGAGAGCAGAACTAATAAACATGTTAAGGAAGATGGACATTATCCAAAAGTAATGAAAAGATATACGTTTTAAGCAGCTGTGTTATATGATCAGATATGTGATTTTGAAACATCACTGTAGCTAAAGTGTAGAGAAGGGATTGAAGAGGAGCAAAACTAGAAGGGCAGCCAGTATTGGAAAATTTTACAGTTGTCCACATGAGAAATGACAGTCTCTTGGACCAGGGTGGAGGCCATGGCATAGAGAAGAGCAATTGGATTTAAAAAGTATTTGAGTAATAGAATTGAATTGATATAATAGATAATTGGATGTAGCAAGTGAAGAGAGAGAAGACAGCGTTTATTCCCAGTCTTGAGCCATAGATGAATGATGGGCCATTGCCTAAATAGGAAAATCACTGGAGGAGGAACAAGCTTCATGCACAGGGTGAGAGCTCAGTGACTGTGCAGTGGATGGGACTCTGAGACTTCCTAGTGAGTGAGTCTAATAGGCAGGTGGACAGACATGTCTAGGGCTTAGGTAGGCAGATCTGACTAAAGATAAACACATTCAAGAGTGATCTACATTATTGTTGGTTAATGGGTTGCTTTCGCTGTCGCTGGGTATCCATAAGGTTCTGCAACCAAACTGCCTGAATTAGAATCCTGGGTCCCCTCCACTTTTGTTCAGTGGTCTCGGCCAAGTTACTTCTGCAAACCTCAGTTTTTTCATTTGCAAAATAAAGTTAATAAAAGGACCCACAGGTTGTTAATAAAACAACCCTCACAGGGTTGTTTTGAAGGTGAAATGAGACAGAAGAGGTAATATGCATAAAACATAGCCTTGTATAGAGTGAGCTCGAAATAAATGTTAATGATTCTTAGCCATTATTAGCCTTTCTGGCATTATAAAGGCCACCAAGTTCGTGAAATTTTGTTAACATTATAGACATATAATGCAAAGCCAACAGAGTCCTACAGGTTAAACATTTGCAGTATTAATCCAAATATAGATCACACAGTTCAAATCTTCAACAATAGTGATGCCTAAATTCCTATTTACAAGCTGATGCCTTTAGCTGACACCACTTTTGACATGTACTATTCTATATTTATTCTGTTTTCAGATTATACTTTTGTCATCTTTGATAAGTAGTTACTGGACTATAAATACACATTACTTAAGTAAGGAATCATTGATAGGAATCAAAGCTACATATTCTAAATTTCTGTCATAATTATTTTTCCTGACTAATCAATGAAATAGTATTTAAAATATAATATTATACTTCCCAGAGATACATGCTGAAATCTGCCACTGAATAAGTGGTTCCCTTTTTACCTATAGTAGATAAGATATATCTAAAAACATAAGTAACTTTATCAGCTATCATTTTCTCGCTCCTGTTGTTCATCAGACACTATAGAATGGGATTGAAACTAAGTGTAAGTACAGAGATATGTGTGTGTGTGTGTGTGTGTGTGTATACACACACACATTCTCATGCACATACCTATATACATATGTACAGAGTAAATTAAAATACAATGTGAGTTATAAAAATGGAATGATTTTTAGAAGATAATGAATCTTTGCCCTGGAAGGGACCCTAAAAATCACAGTCCAGCGGCCTCATCACACAGATTCAATATCTGAAGTCCAAAGAGTTGGATGAATTGCTTGAGATCAGGCAACGCTGTATGGCCTAGTCATGATAAAATGCTGATCTCCTAACCCCTAGCCCAGTATTAGTGCACTATTAACAGATTTACTATTGCATTTTATTTTAAATTGATTCTGATGGAATCATAAATATGTCTGTTGTGCTCACCATTCTGTATCTCTACTATAGTAGCTAAACAGACTCAACCCATAGTTAAACTGATTATCTCCATCTCCTTTATTTAACCATATATTATAGTGTTAAAAATAAATAACCCAAGATAGACAATTAAAAGATTCATACAGCGAGTCATTGTCTACAAAAGACTTGAAAATAAGGCTGACATCTGTTACAAAGAAGGATTAATTAGGTATTACTTTGATGAATTCTGGTTCCATTTCCCATGAGAACAGTTGGTAAATGTACTGTTCTAATTAGGGATTTGGATCAAAATATCATTTTATTCTAATCATGAAGCTTATTAAGATTTTTATTAATACTATCAGTTTTACTAACTATGTGTACCACACAGGTATATATGACAAGCACAAATACTTTTCCTCTGGTGAAAAAACAATCTTATAAATGGTATAACATTTATAATTGGGGGTTATTGATTTAGGGCTATACTGCAGCATTATAATTCCCTTTTATTATAGCATGCTTTCTTCATGATATGTTATTAAAGATATTATGTTATTAAAATCTCTTAAGACCCTACATAATGAGTGACATAAAAAGCAAGGCTATGCCAAGAGGTATGGCAGACAAGGCTTAAGTTATGGGCTTGTAGTCTACATGGAAGACTAGTTCCTCCAAAGCATTTTCAAAAGAAAGCACATGTCATGCACCGCACCTCTCATCTCCTATTTTCTTTTTACCACCTAAATCCACTCACGTGACTTGCCCCAGCTCCTACAGTGCAGCATTGGGAAGGCAGTGTAAATAACAGAAAGAACACAGAAATGAGCATATGGAGTCCTGGACTTAAATACTGCCTTGACTACTTACTAGCTCTGTCTTTAGGCTAGTTACTCAAGCCCTATACTCCTCCTATCTTCATTTTGTCATTTATTATACAGGGATAAATTATGATGATAACACACTCATTTCTCAAGGGTTGATGTAAGAATTATATGAGCTAATTCATGGGTATGGCATACAGTGTTACTCGTTTAATACTTATCAAGTACCTCTCTTAGAGTTTGTGAATAGTTATTACACATTTTCAAAAAATGTACCAAGCCACTAACGGGTGGGAGGAAGTTAAAATAAAAACATATGTATTTATGGAAATAAATACTAAATTGCTTACAGATTTCAACTACATACTTATTTTTTAATGAAAGTTTGATTATATTTTATGAAAAAAAATTATCTTAATCTTACTTAGAACAACCACAGAAAATTCTCTCTTTTTGAAATTTTCATTATAATGAGCAGGAAGTTAAAACACCTAATCATCCCACTAAATGATAGACATTTAGAAATGTTAGTTACATGGGGAAGTCTGCTGTCTTGTAAATGCATCCTCACTTCCACCACTGTATGCTGTCACCTCGAAGGACAAAAAGGTATTGGTGGCTGAGATGGAGGGCTTAGATGGGAGAGTGGTATTTGCTGGATGGATTTTCATAGACGGAAAGGAGGGAGTCTTGCAGGAAGAACATGTTTGTGTTTCTGGATAGGAAGGTAATTAATAGTTCATCTTTAAAAAAAAAAAAATCTGTTGAATGTACACCTTAAGAGAGAGTAGTTTGTGAACAGGGAAACAGGTTCAAAAAAAGTTTAAAAATTAGCTCCTTTACATATGTGTTCAATCTAACTTATATTCATATTTTGACTCATATTTTTAAATTTCTTAAAGCAAATTTGGAATACCTTTAACCCAGTAGGCCAGGCAAATATCCAAGGTATCAAGTGACAAGAAAGTTTCAGGAAGCAGCAAACGTTACTTGGCCTATCCCTTTAGAAACGTTACGAGTAAAGGCAGCTACCCCAAAGCTATTACCTACTTGTCCTCTGAGCCTGTGGTTGTTTTTAACAGCTTCCATGCCCTCTGTCTCAGCAGTGAGCTAAATCTTTGCATGAGGACCAACTCAGAATAAAATTTTTAAAAGATGTATGCAAGACCCATTTTTATAATTCAAAATGAAGATAACTTTTATAGAAATCCATAAAGACATTTATTCTTACAGCTTAGATTACTTACTTTATTGAAAAGAAGAATGCCAATGACAAAAAGCGGCATTACAAAGGTAGTTAGGCTTATACCTTATACCATACAGCTTATTGCTACAAAGTCTACATCAGTCTATTAACAAATGTCCCAAGTTCAACTAGCTACAATCACTCTCTAGCAAACTGCCATTGTTGTCCCCTTCTCACTCCCTTGAACTGCTCTGGCAAAAATCTAAGCTAAATTAACCTAGTTGTCTGACTCTAGGCTGTACCCTTGAAGCTGAGCATCAGTGAAGAGATTAAAGCAACTGAGTAGGGCTTCCCTGGTGGCTCAGTGATTGAGAGTCCACCTGCCGATGCAGGGGACATGGGTTCGTGCCCCAGTCCGGGAAGATCCCACATGCCGCGGAGTGGCTGGGCCCGTAAGCCACAGCCGCTGGGCCTGCGCGTCCAGAGCCTGTGCTCCGCAACGGGAGAGGCCACAACAGCAAGAGGCCCACCTACCGCAAAACAAATGAACAAACAAACAAAAAATAGCTGAGTAAATTTGAAACACTGCATTTTTATGATCATTAACCTCTTCTCCTAACAGAGTCCTTCTGCTCCTATTCTGAATCCCAGGTTCTCTTGTTTTCTCAAGGAATTTACTTCTTTGGTTATTCTTTCTCTCTTCCTTCATCTTAAACCTCTCCTCTTAATTGGAGTATTCCTAGTAACATACAATCATATTCTACTGTTTCTGATCTTGAATAAATAAATAGAAGCATCTCATCTCCCAACAGTTACTGATCTGTATTTCTCTTCCTCTTTGCATCCAAAACTTTTGAAGAATTTTCTTCTTGCCCTGGCTTTCCTGTTTACCTTTTAACTCACTTGAATCTATCATCTGCCTGCAACACTGCATCTAACCCACGCCTGCTAAAGTTAATGCTGACCTCCATAATGGATTTTTGAGCATCACCCAATTGGCCACAATTTCTCAAAACACAGACTTCATTGACTTCTTGGTGCCACATTTCCTCCTGCTACTTTGGCAATTCTTTCCCAGTCTCCTTTGTCAGCTACTCTTCTTTAACTTTTCAGTGCTCGAATTCCTTGAGTTCAGACATTGTAGTTCTTTTCTTAGACTCTCTACTTAAGCGTTTCAACCATTCCCGTGATTTTAAAAACTGTGTTCCTAATTGATATTGCCAGTTCTGAACCCCTGAATGACAGGCTCATATCCAGTTAAATACTTGACTCCGTCATTTACATGCCTCAAGGTTGTTGCCA
The DNA here is from genome assembly GCF_039906515.1 of Pseudorca crassidens. Lineage (NCBI taxonomy): Eukaryota > Metazoa > Chordata > Mammalia > Artiodactyla > Delphinidae > Pseudorca > Pseudorca crassidens. The sequence continues at coordinate 93,599,804 of NC_090297.1, forward strand.
AGCAACTTGTTCAATACGGAACCCTCATTCTTCCCTCTACTATCCTTCTCAGTGGCTTTCCATTTCACTTAGAATAAAATTCAATCTCTTTGGGCTTCCCTGGTGGCGCAGTGGTTGGGAGTCGCCTGCCAATGCAGGGGACACGGGTTCGAGCCCTGGTCTGGGAGGATCCCACATGCCACGGAGCAACTGGGCCCGTGAGCCACAACTACTGAGCCTGCACATCTGGAGCCTGTGATCCGCAACAAGAGAGGCCACGATAGTGAGAGGCCCGCGCACCGCGATGAAGAGTGGCCCCCACTCGCCGCACCTAGAGAAAGCCCTCGCACAGAAACACAGCAAAAATAAATAAGTAAATAAATTTATTTAAAAAAAATTCAATCTCTTTAACATGGCCCCAAGGACCTGCATGATTTGGCTTTTGTCAAGATCTCCAAACTCATCTCACGTTTCTGCATGGCAACCTCATTGAAATAGTTCCTAGAAAACGCCAACCTCTTGCCTGCCTCAGGTTTTGCAGGTGTTATTTCTTCTGTTTAGACAGCTCCTTCACTTCTCCCCACTCATCAGTCAATAGTCTTCACTTGACTAAAATCAACTCCTCTATTAGGGTTCAGTTCAAATATTATACTACAAACTCTCCAATCCAAGTTGGCTCTCATTCCCCAGCTGCTATTCTCTCTCATAGAATCCAGTTAATTTACTTCATAGAAGTCATCACAGTGTTTAATTATACAATCATGTATATGTTTATGCCCAACCCTCCTAGTAGATGATAAACTCCATGAAGCAGGGACACTTTCTGTTCTATTTACCATTGTAACATACTGCCTGGTCTATAGCCAGGGTTCAATATGTGTAAGTCCTTGAACCAAATGAATAAAAGTTCATTACTGGATACTTAAACAAATTAAGCTATTTAATCTCTGTAATGATTCTACATATAATGTCCATGTGTATTAGAAATATAAAATATTTAGTATTTATTTCTCATATAATATCTAAATTTACACAAGGTTTATGACATGATATAACTACCTAGAAAGTTTTCCGGTTTGCAAAGTGTCTCTATTTTGTATTATCGCATTTGAACTTTCAGACATCACTTCTGTTAGCAGATAACACAACTGAGGCTTAGAAAAGTAAGAGACTTGCTAAAATTTACATTTCTAGTACGATGGCAGATCTTTAGATCTTCATGTCAAATACTCTTCACATTATATTATATTATTACATAATTATATAGTAATTACATATTATATTATTGCTCCAAGACTAAAGTGTAAATCTTTGGAGAAATGGGCAGAATCACAACTTTAATTTGCCATTTATCCCCTTGAAAGACAATCACAAAACACGTTAACTTTGATGCCATTAATAAGATTGTATTACCAAATTTACCATCACCCCCCATCCCTCAACAGAATACAATGCTAAATAACTTTGGGGTCAACATGAAAACATTCGAAATGATTCTATCTCGAGACAAACTATACCATCTTGGCTTCCTGGTTCCATCCACTGATTATTATAGGGCAATGTGGTACGAGAAGTATACCCCTAATTTTGAGGCAAGGAAGATGATAAGAATTAGAGCTGCCTAGACCTATCTGTTAAAACACTGTCTTCCACAAACCCATCCTCTCATCAGTAATCCACATATTTATTTTAGTAGCTATTTTCCAAGTTTAAACATACAGGCAGCAAAATCCTATTCATATGGCAATGCAGGCAGGTTCTGTGACATTAGCAAACAGAGACTCATATGGAGCCATTTCTCAAAGAATTATTGCTTTATTTTTATTATGAATGAGAACAATAATAGTAATAGATAACATTTACTGAGTACTTGCAGTGGTCAAAGCACTATTTTAGACTTTTTAAAGTACTACTCTATTATTTTATTCTCCAACCACTCTTTAAAGATAGATACTAGTTTTGCCATTTTGTTGACAAAGTACTGGATCTCACAGATCATAAAAAACAGACTTCAAGATTTCTCAGCTGGTATGTTGTGGGCCTGGGATTTGAACTCAGGTTTACCTAGTTAAAAATCCATTTTCTTTACATGCTGGCAATATTGACCACACTTTGTCCTTTTTGATTAGCTAACCTTGGCTTCTTTATCTTCAAAGTAGTGATTATTGTTCCTTTTCTGGGTATCTAATGTTTTTCCTAAGAATCTTTTAAAACCTCCACTAAGAATGGGTGTGAAAGACAATAAAATGGTAATCATGTGAGGTGAAGGATGTGTTAACTAACCTTATTGCAGTAAACATTTCACAATATATACGTGTGTCAAATCATCATTGCACACCTTTAATCTTACACAATGTTATATGTAAATTATATCTCAATAAAGTTGGGGGAGGAGAGAAAAGAATGGGTAAGAGACATGAGCATGAAATCACAAAGAGCATGAAATCCCATTTTTTCACTTACCAGCTGTTGATCTTAGGCACATTATCTTACTTCAATAAGCCTCAATTTCCTTGTCTATAAAGTAAGAATAGAAATAATTATAAGCTAATTCATGGGATTCTCATGAGAAATAAATAATGCCTTTCATGAGCCAAATATGCTCCCCAACCCATAGATATCTATAGGTTATAGTTCTTACCATATTTTTAAAAGTTTTTTTGCATATTACATTAGCATTTATTAACTGGGTGACTTTGAAAAGGTTCCATTTCCTCATAACTAAAATGGGGATTATAATATTATCAACTGTAATCATGTTGTCCGAGTCAAGTTTTGTTCAAACTGGGATAGTTCAGAGAATGAAAAAAGGCTTTTCAATAATTTAAGTAATATAAATGTTGAGACAGTCAATAAAATTGGTTTCACTTATATTGGTAGATCTAGAAAATAGTTCCATACAAAAATATTTATAGAAGTAAAATTATTTCTAAAAAACAAATAAAATATATCTGTGTACTTTAAAAGAAAATGAAATATTTATAATGGTTACCTGAGCATTAAAAATAAAATCACAATAATTATTCTTCATATGGTGTCACGTAATTTAAGCACTTCCTTAGCTACCTTTATCTCATATCACTGCTATTATTTCTAAAACATGTTTTTTAAATATTAATTTAGTTTTAGTTTTTCATTATATTATCTAGAATCTCGTTAAAATTACATATTGTGGTCAATAAATTTGATATTCATGGTACCTCCAATTGACTTTTCTATGTAGAATATAATATTTGAAAAAAACATATGAGAAAATATTCAGTCTATGAGTGCTGAGGAATGTGGTATATTCAGAGCAAATTCTGCTAAATATAAGATAGTCTGAAGTATATTTTTTGTATTAAATGTGGAAATATTTCAGCTCAAACATTTTCAGATACTTTCTTTTGCCTCCTTTCAAAGTAAAAATGTTCAACAAATTTTTTATAATTAAAACTTGTCAGTGATTTGACTCATGTTATTATTTTGAATGTTTTGCCAAATTTGCATTCTTCAAAATCATTGATCCTCTCAATTTCATTTTATTATAATACAGAATATAAATTTATTCAAGTAAAACCAGAAGCTTAATTCAAAGATTCTTCACACCAGGTCAGATATTCCAAAAATACAATTATGTATATTTACATTATCATCATTTAATTTGTTTAATTGTTTCTTCTGTAGGGATAAATTTCAGTGTCTACCTGTTTGCATGCTTTGTCTTTAATAGTTGAAGTTCCCTCCAAAGCTTCAAAACTTTAAATTCCACTCTTACTCTATGATTAAATATTTCCAATTGTCTTTTTAACAACATGAAATATTAGAGAACTTGACTACAAAAAAAAAAATCAATAGAATTGTAGGACAATTACACAATCATTTGTTATAGGCTCAGACATATCTAAAGTTAAATTTGTAATAGGCCATAAGAAGAGAAAAGACATATTGCCATGATGATGTATGTGTGTTCGATACCAGCCCCCAAATTTTGTAGTTCAGTTCTCTGTATGTATAGGATATTTGCAAATTTTGATAATGACAGCTTGTATTTCAAAAAATATTATTATCAAAAAATGCAATACAGTAACTTGTTTGGATTATAAACTATGCATTACCATAACAAATTTCCTGCACATGTCTGCACCATGAGTTTCTTAATTTGTGAGGAAGCCATTTTTTTTTACCATACATTATAGAGTAATGTAATATTTGTAGTCATATTATCACCATGAAAACAAACACATCTTCAGTGTTCACCTTTAGAAATCGATTAACAAAGGAGTTCAAAGTAATGTCAGATGTTTCACTTTCAGTATAATGAGCTTTCTCTGATGGTCTAATGGGGGTGCCTGTGTGTGTGTGATAAGTTGTCTTTCTACTGCTGCTTTCAAATTTTTCTCTTTTTCTTTGACTTTTGTCAATTTAATTATAATGTGTTTTGGTTTAACTCTTTTAGGGTTCAACCTATTTGGGGTCTTTTGATCCTCATGAATCTGGATGTCCATTTCCTTCCTCAAGTTTGGGAAGTTTTCAGTCATTATTTCTTTAGATAGACTCTCAGTCCCTTTCTCTTTCTCTTTTCCTTCTAGGGTTACCATAATGCATACATTTATTCTATTTTGTTGGTATTCCATAAAACCCATAGGCTTTCTTCATAGTTTTTTTTTTTTCTTTTTGCTCTCCTGACTGGATAATTTTCAATGGAAATTGGAAACAAATTTTTCCTTCTGCTTTTTCAAATTTGCTGTTGAAGCTCTCTTTTGAATTATTCAGTTCTGTCATTGCATTCTTCAGCTCTAGCATTTTCATTTGCTTTGTTTGATGGTTTCTATTTCTTTGTTAAACTACTCATTTTTTCATGCATGCTTTTCCTAATTTTGTTTAGTTGTGTCTCTGTGTTTTTTGTACTTCGCTGAACTTCTTTGAGAGGGTTATTCTGAATTCTTTGCCAGACAATTCAATGGTCTCCATTTCTTTAGAATCAATTATGGGAGCTTAGTTTCCATTAGTGGTGTCACGTTTACCTGATTCTTTGTGATTCTTGTAACCTTGTGTTGTTATCTGTGCATTTGAGTAAACAGTCTCCTCTTTCAGACTTTACAGGTTTTGCTTCAGCAGGTTAAGACCTTCTCCAGACAGCTTATCGTGGGGTACTGGATAGGTCAGCTAGCAGTATCTGTCAACAGATGGAGCTTGCTATTGGGATCTCTAGTTGGGTGAGGTCACTGCCTTTTACTCTTAGGTTGGGGGACAGGTTGCCACTGGCTGGGCTTCACAGTTGGGTAGGCCTTCTGGCTGGGTTTCATGTTCAACCAGTGCCTCTGAGTGATCTCTCTAGTTGGACAGAGTTGCTGGCTGTCTTCCATGTTTGGATGTGGCCACTATCTGGGCTGTTCAGGTGGGGCCTCAGGCTGTCCTCCCCAACCGGGATTTAGGCAGGGCAGCAGGCTGGGCTTTATGGTTGGGTAGACCACTGGGTGTGGTCCACTGTTGGGAGAGGTTGTGAGCTGGGTTTTCTGGTCAGGAGGGGCCATTAGCTGTACCCTCCAGTTGGGTGGGGCTGGTGACCTTGCTCTGGGGTTGAGCAGCATCACTGTCCTGGTTTCTTGGTCAGGTAGGGCCACAAGTTATGCTCTGCGATTGGGTGGCGTCGCTGACTGGGATCCCTGCTTGGGGGAGGCCACAGGTTGTTCGGCAGTCCCTCAAGGTCATATGCTCTGCTCCATGCTTGGTAGGGTTATAAGCTGATTTCTGCAGCCTGGTGGTTCCATAGGCTGAGGTTTAAGCCTCCTCTGGGTCTTTTCAGGCCCCCTGGTTATTCAGGGCCAGAAACTATGCTTAACAGTTGGGCAGGGCTGTGGGTTTGGCTCCCTGCCTAGGAGGGCCAGAGATGTCTTCCACAGCTGCAGAGTGCTGTGGCCACGGTTTCCAGAGCAGTGGATTTGGATGCTATGCTTAACAGTTGGGTTGGACTGTAAATTTGCTCTCCCGCCTGGGCATGGAATGTGCTCCATTGCAGCATGGCCCTGTGCTAGAGATCCAAATCAGGCCAAACTGCCAACTGAGCTCACTGGCCGGACTGGTCATTGGCTCAGTTCTGCAGATCTGTGGAGCTGCTGGCTGGGATCTCTGCTCAGGAGCTGCTGCAAGCAGGAATGCATTCTGCCAGGATGTGCAGGTTATCTGCCTCTATCTGAATCCCAGTAATTGAGCTCCGCAGATTCTTCAGGTGATCCCTGTGAGGTAGGACCTAAGTGAGCCTGCCAGGAAGCGTCCCGTAATGCTGAGGAAGCTGGATATCCACCTAGTATTCTCTTTTTCTCACTGGAGAAACATAGGCCCAGGGTGGGGCTTCTCAGTACGGCACTGTGCCCCCTCACAGGAAGGGGTGATGTGGTCAAAGTGAAACTGTTCCTCTTGTTCTTCTAAGGCATTCATTCTCAGTCTTTGTTGTCCAGGAAGTGCTTCAGCCTCACCTGGGCTCTGCAGTTTCACAATGCAGTTTCACATATACACAATTAGAGTATATGTTGTTTTGTATCAGCTCGTTTCCTTTTTTGAGGATGAAAATACCTTTTCTCCTTGTTCTGATTTTTGTTTTGCCATTGAAGTCAATATTGCTTTTGCTAATTCAGATTTTAAATCAATTTCTGATTTCATTTAAAGCATTCCACACAATATTCACGACTTCTTTCTCTTTTCATGTACTCTGTTAAAGTGTCTAAAAGAACTGTGGTCTATGGCAAATGTTCAAACACTGGGAAATGATTATGAACATTATTGAGTTGTATTCAAGTACCATATTATTCAGATAGCCTAGCGAGGCAACAGCACTACATGGAATCACATGCCAAAACTACCAATTTAATGACTTATTTTGTTTTCAGAACTTGTTTCTTGGAATGCCACTTATATGTCTTAGAACACCACCCATGAATTTTGTGTAATGTATTTTATAAGTATAAACATAATTTTTATATTTTTTTGCAAGAATGGCTCACCATTAGCAGCAGACAGGGCCAAGAACATACACTTAAAAAATGGTAACAACTGCAAGCATGACTGACTGATGAGGTCATGACCATTTCTATCATGTTCCTGTCCCTTTTCCTTCAGGCTGAATGCCTGTCTTTCAAGTGTCCAGAATAGCTGATCTCTAACATCACTAATTCTCTGATTCTAAGATTATCCAATGACCCATTTCAGTTAACACATTACACAAAGACACAGAAGTAAACATTAGCTAACTTGCCATCTTTCCTGAAACAAAGGATAAGATTATACATTTGATTACAGATTTATTCCACTTTCAGGGTAAACTCCAGAAAAGTTTGCTTAGGGAGACTACACATTATACACATTAGTCTATCCTGGAGGTTTGAAAGACTGGATAAGGCCACCATTTGAATGCTTCTATATTGTATCAGGAAAGAAAACCAAATGACCTTGAAGCCACTTAGAGCCTTAAAATACTAAGGTTTTGATGCCAGAGATTAACCCATTAAGCCATCACCACTGGCTCTAAGCATTCTGATACTCTGAGGCTGTACTGCTTGTGGCTTAGTTACTGCAGAAAAAAGAAAAGTCAGATTAAGCTGTCATCCAAAACAAAAATTAACATATGCACCTAATTGGCTTAGGTTTTACCATTCTTATTATTATTCATATAATTACAATCTGTGTCTATAGAAAATATGGCCATTATTTTTAAATTACTGTTTCAGAAAAGCAAGTTATCAAGATTGAAGTTGTGACAGAAGGGAAATTCATAAAGTGTACAGAAATTACAGATAAATTCAAAATGGGCAAATCAGAATATAAGTAGGAACACATTTTCAAGTTCTTGATATGCTTGGCCTCTATCCCATACCACTAATTATTTCTCAGCTCAAATGGGCAAAATCGTTAGTGATTTACTCAGCAATAGGTGAAAAGATATGTTTCTTTTTTTCTTTCCCTGTGGAAAATTGTCTGCATTGTACTGCAATGCTGAGCAAGTTCTTCTTAGCAGCATGTCTCCTCAGACATTTTATGGCAGCTTGGGGAATATTAAATGTATGATTAATAAATAATTACAACTATGCGTCCTATCTTCAACTCATATTCAAAAGGAATTTTGACTGTGTGAGGCATTTAAGAGTAGTTCTGAATACAATATATTTATACATTTTAATTTAGATTTATTCCAGAGATAAAGGACAAATATTTACATATCCCATACCTACTTTACATATAGAATTATTTTAACCATTATCAGTATACAGTCACCTCCAGGGAGAAATGCAGTAAAGAATTTAGCACCAGGAAAACATAGCAAACAACAATTTAGGACAGAAGGTAAAGACCATTGTGAACATGGAGGATCTGAAATTAGAGAAAGAATTTTTTAAATTAGGTGGAACGTAATCACTCAGCTGGAATTTGTCTAGGTTACCAGAACAGGAGCCTTTTGTTATTGCGTGGAAAGTGCTTTCAGGTATTTCATTAACAAACCAAGCAGAAAATCCCATTTCAGTCTTATTCACCACCTCTCTACCTGAGAATACAATACAATATGAGCTTAGCTTATCTATCATTGTGCAGTGATATGATACTGGAATGATTACATCACTGGCAGCAGGGTATAGTCATGGTGAGCCTAGGTCTTGAATTTTCTGGAAAAGTCCCAAATTCCTACTTGATCAATTCTCTGTGTTATCTTTAGGTTCCAAAATTATGATCATTGTGACTATGAAACCAAGAGCTGTGGCTGATGAGAAACCCTTCTAGCTCCAGCTCAACCACTCAGTGTGTGTTGCAGAATGGTTCTTAAGCAATTTGGGTGGCAGTCCCTACCCCCCCCCCTTTATGCAAAGGCATGAGTGGAAAAATGCCAAACAGCCACTCATTCCATGGCTTAACTAGCATTATGCAGGATGGCCTGGCAGTTAAAAACACACTGGTACCAGTGTAATTGGATTTGAATCCCAGCTCTGCTAATCTCAGCTCTGTGTGACTCCTGGCAAACTAATTAACCACTCTATGCCTCTGCTTCTTCATCTGTAAAATAGGCTGATGACAATAGCAATTTCTCATGGAGTTGTTATAGTGGGCTTTGATGAGTTGATATACATAAAATACCTACAAGGGGGAGGAGCATGGGGGAGGGAAGAAATGGGAGTTTGGGATTAGCAGAGGCAAACTATTACATATAGGATGCATGAACAATAAGGTCCTACTGTATAGCACAGGGAACTATAGTCAATATCCTGTGACAAACCATAATGGAAAAGAATATGAAAGAGAATATATATATGTATAACTGAGTCACTTTGCTGTACAGAAGAAATTAACACAACATTGTAAATCAACTATACTTCAACAATTTTTTTAAAAAAGCACCCAAGACAAGCACAGAACAGTAAATGTGATAAGCATAATGGTTAAACACATGTGAGAAAGGACTGCATATGTTCAAATCCTCTATTAATTCAGTTATTCAGCAGTCATTCCCTCTTTGTACTCCAGCTCATAACACCTTCAAGAGATGGGTTTTGTTCTGTATAATTATGAGAAAGCAGATTAGAGAGGTTAAGAAACTTGCCCACAGTCTCATCTGACACCCAATATTTATATCCTTAATATGTCTGATTTCAAATCTGTGCTCTCTAAACTCTGCTTCCCCAGGGTCCTCAGAGATTTTGCAAGATGATTATTACCTTATTATAATATGTCTTGGTCCCAAGTTCACTGTCTGCAAAACTATGTAACAAGCATGATTTTTGGACATGGAGTGATTGAAAAGCAATGTGTCTGGTTTACTTTCTCACAATAGAGAATAGCAGTTAGAGAATCAGATTCTACAGCAAGACCTCCTGTGTTCATAATATCAGCTCTACCACTGTCTAGATGACCTCGGGCTTAACATCTCTGTGCCTCAGATTTCTCTTCTGTTAAATGAAAATAATAGTACCTAATTCAGAGGGTTATTTAAATATTTAATTAATTAATAAAAAATAAAGCATTAGAATAGTGCCTGACACATAGGAAGCAACATAGAAATGCTTCTCATTTATATACTTATCATTACTATTACTACTTGGGAGGGCTGGGATGAGTGAGAGAAGAGACAATTAATGGTACTATACCGATATAATCATGGGTATATACACATATATACTCTACAGAAATGGGTAAATGTGTTTTCAGCTTTCATTCAAACAGAAAGTCACTCTTCTTGTCAAAGGGATTTAAACCTCCTTCCTCACAAACCATTGGTTTAGTGTGCAGAAGGACGCTGATTCCCAAAGAAGAGACACTTAAAATGCTCAGCTCAGAGATACAGACAGCTGGGGATTATACAGGTCCAACTAACAATAAACAAAAATATTGAAAGGAGGCAAAGCCTTCCACAGAAACTAGATGTTAAAGAGTCAGTATCTAACAACTATTCTTTGAGCAAGTACATAAACCAAAATCTCAAATTTAGTGGAATAGGTCCCACTGACCTGGATAAATAAGAACAATGACATGTACAAAAGGAGGTGAAGACTGGCACAGAGGCATCCCCTTGGCTACCCCTGTTCAAAGCTTATCATAACCAATGAATGAAGAGGAAAAGGAAATTGATTTCAGAAACCTTGTAAAGCCTTGAAATTTTGTTGTAATGGATGTAAACAATATATAGTTCTTTGCACAGAATGTAGCCTTAATTTTTCTCCATATTCATAGAATTCTAAATATAAAAGTCCCTTCAGGGATTGTAAAAGAGAGTTGCCTGAAGTGGCTGGACCTCCACTCTGCTGTTAAATTTGAGAATCTGGTGTTCAGAGTGTACAAAATAAGTAGTACTTACAATATTTTCTCCTAATAAGTCTTATTTCTAAGTGAGGTCCTCTTAGATTTGTCTTGGTAGGGTTTTAGTTTTCCATTTGCTTTTTCCTTTGTTTTCAGTAGAGGGAAAAACTTGAACAGATTTGTTGAAAGCCTCAGTGAATGGGTCACTAAGAGGATTATAGATTTTAATAGACTCTTCTCTTGCCTTCCCACACAGCTAGCTATTTCCCAAAACCCTAAGTTTGAAGGATTTGAAATAGAACTTTAAATATTATAGAGCTGAATCATCAAAGGGTTTTAAACCTGCCACTGGATGAAGGACAGAAAGAAAGGACGATCTGATCTAAAGCCATGAAGTCTTAGCACTGAGGATGGTTCCCCTGGAGCAGAACAGAGAAAAACAGGAAAGGAAAATGCTTAATTGAACCAAAATAGGCTACTATGACATACATGAAAATCAAAGCTTTAAAATGACAAATTAAAATAAAGGGTAAAGAAAGTAAAAGTGGTGTTAACTTTCTTTGCTGGAGGCTGCTAACTTATCTAGGGCAATGGATTTCAGAAGCTAGAAAAAGTGCTAGTCTATAATGATGTTTTTAATGCTCCCCTACAAAGTGAGGACAATGTGGTGAGTTTTCTTATTTTTTTAAATTTAATGGATTAATCCTTATTCTAGGAGTGTGTTCTACCTACATTTTTGTATTAAAATACTTTAATTGGAAGAGATGGTGACAAAATATGGTAGTTTATTTGTTCATTTCAATGCCTTAATGATTAAAATTAAAGCCCACCAACACTACATTACCCACCCACCACCCCCCAAAAAAATTCTGATCTGTGAAAAAAAAATGTCTGAGACCCAACAATCTGAGTCAGTTCTATTCTAAAGGGTGGATTAGAATTATGTTGGAAGGAGTTTCAAAACACTGGCCCTCCCTTGTGCTGTGAGCTCTCAGAAGGAAAGTGGAAGGAGTGGGAAGGGAGATGTGTATTCTCATATAAAATTCTGATATAGACCCTAATTGACATCCACAGTTCTGAGGTGAGAATACTCAACTATCATCCCTGGAAGACCCATATCATTTTACTTTTGTATTTTTCTTGAATTTATTCACCTCTGTGGACAAGAGACAAGTAGTTTACAATGGATTTTCCTAAATAAGAGGAATAACAGAAAACAAGTTTCTGTTTCCTTGTTTTTAGGAAACAAGTTTTTATGCTCCACGTATAAAAGATCTTTGAAGGAGAAACTTCAAGGAAACAGCAATTTCTTTTCATGAAGAAATCAGAATATTAAGGCTCTAGGGATATAACAAATATATTCTTGACTGTAGTGGCAAGCTAAATAAAGTCCTTGAGCTAATTTTAATGGAAAAATTTCAACATACAAACCGAATAAGTAGACATACTCTATAAATACATATTTCTTGAGTTCTAAAAAGCTACATGGAGGAATGCTAAAACACATATTCAAACTGTGCAAGATGGGTGTAAGTGTAAAAGTAAATCCAGATTTCTTTAACACTATGAAGCAAAATAAAATGTTTAAGATACTGAGTTCCTCTCTGTCCTTGAGGAGATCAGCCTAGTATAATCTTTTTGCTCCAATTCAGCTAATTTCCTCACTGACCTGTATATTAAAAACAAATTTACTTATTTAGTGATCAATTTCCATGAAAGGCTTTGCCTCCTTAGGATGTTATTGGAATTAATGTTATATATCCTGACCTTCCCCTCACTCCACCCTACCGTCAGCACAAAATATGTCTCAAGCTTCCTATGCAAATCCTACTCATGCTCTAAAGCCTATTCCGTTTATACAAGCACTGAACACTTAGCATGTGCCAGGCACTTGTGAGGCTCCAAAAGGCCATAAAAGGCAATTAGAGGTTTTAAGGATATTTGTGTTTTAGATGAGGAATATGGGTTGGAAGAAGTCTTGAATAGAAACAGGGAGATTCTTTAGGAGGCTATTATAATAATCTAAGACAACGATTATCAGGGTGTGGTCTCCAAATCAACAAAATCAGAATCATCTGGCAACTTGTTAGAAATGCAAATTTTCATGCCCTATCCCAGACCTACCAAATCACAAGCTATAGGCTTCATTCCAGCAATCTGCACTGTAGCAAGCCTTCCAGGTGATGCTGATGCCCAATGAAGGCTTAGAATAGCAGTGGGAGACAAGATTAGTGGCGATTGCTTTGGAGAGCAGAAAACACTATTTCCAGCTGTTACTGAACTGAAAGGCATGATAACTGACTGATTAGGTGACAAAGAAGAAGTGAAATAAAATTTCAAGGTTTATGATTTGTGTGATTGATGCCTAAGGGAACCTTTCAGAGATACAGAAATATATGAAAATATCAGATGTGGGGTGGTCAGTATAGAAAATAAATGCTCATTTTACCTTAGGTTGTGTCAAATCTGAAATTTTAGACATTCAAATGGACATGTCCAGAATGGTAATATAATAGAGAGATCTGAATATAAGAAGAAGGATTAAGATAAAAGTGATCTTAGGAGTGTGATTGAAGTTGAAGAACTAATAAAAAACAAGGGAGCAGAGGAAGTCACCCAAGGAGAGTATGAGAAGAGAAGGAAACTAAAGATGGAATCTGGAAAATGCTAACATGTAAAGAATAGATGGTGGCAGAACTTGGGAGGGAAAAAACATAATCATGGTATTTTAGAAATTCAACAAGTCAAGAGTTTTAAGAAGGAGGAATTAATCAACAGTTTTAAATGTTGCAGAGAGATTAAGGTAAAGAGAGAAATATATCCATTAAATTTGGAAATGAAGACAATTGTGACTTTGCTAAGAGGAATTTCAATGGTGATGAAATGAGATTACAGTAGGAGAAAAAAATTAATGAATTAGGATTTCTGGTTTCAGCCACAACATGTAAACTGTTTAGAATTCATTGCTCTTATCCTTACAACAACAACAAAAAAGTTGGACAAACTGAAAAGAAATGACTTTTCTTGGACCCATCAGAGAACTGACCACCACACCTAAAATCTGGAGAGAAGGTTCATCCAAGAAAAAAGAGGCCAGACATGCTTACCTGAAGTAGAAGCCATTGCAGACATAAACTGATAGGAACACTTAAAAGGTAATTTTGGCAGATTGCAGGAGGATGAGTATGGACTAGCGCGAGTGTGAGAAACTCCTAGGACCTTCCAGAATATCATATATGTTCCTTCCAGATGATGATCCAACAAAGATCCTTCCCCGAATCAGTCATGGAGAGTGTTTTGATCACTTCCTCTTCAACCCAGTGGTGAGGGAGGGATTCACTCTAGGATTATGGGAATGGCCAAACTCACAACAGCTGGCACTGGATAAATGAGCTTGACAGCAATTTATGCGTTACATATAGCCACAGCCTAAGAGAGGACACTACATGCAATGCAGGAATACATGGGGGTTTCGCTTGGGAACAGAGTGAACAAGCAAGGACGGTGGGAGAAAAGCTTTATAGTAGCAAGAGGATGAGGTGCACCTCAGTATCTACATGAAGATGTGATTGGCTTGTTTGAGTAATTCTGCAATCTGGCAGGGAACTGAAACCCACTACTCAGGGATAAACAGGACCTGTGTTTGGTCCATTTGATAAGGAGGGTTGCTAGGTAGGGGTTTTATCAAAGCGAGCAGAGTGAGGAGGATGTAATAACCAAGTTTTCTATTTTCTCTATTTGATGCTTTGACACCTAGGCCTTGCTGATTCTGGAGGGATTGCCTCTCCCAGACTAGCCAATTCCTAGAGATAAGAAAGGACTTGCCTGTGAGCATACCTTTCATTTGCAAACCAACAACGAATCCAGAGCCCACACTCCTCAATTCATTTTACTTCAGGCCATTATTCTCTTGCTCTAATCACCCCAGGACCAAGTACCAGACAATGAGGAATAGTCCCTATACACCCAAGTCTGCTGAAATTATTCAAAGTAACCAATTCTACTGTTTACCCTGCAACACCTGTTCCTTCCTGTGGAAACTACAATAAAGACTCTTGACAAGTTTTTTCACTTGCTTTCTCTGTCTCCTGATCGACTCTGATGCTTCCCCATGTGGTCCTGTGTAGTGTGCTGTGCCTCCTGCTTCTAGGGATCTGTGATTCTAAAAAGTTCTTCCTTCATGACAGTCATGTCTGTGTCATGTGTTTATCATACTTGATTAAAACAAATCCCAGCTACCTTTAAAACATAGAGGAATTTGGGTTAAGACGTTCAAGGTCTTCCTGGTTTTACCAGATACAAGGCAGCACATAGTTTTAATTTTTGGCCTTACATCTCAAGCAGGGGAAAGAATAATCATTGTGAACTCTGTCCAAAGCCTTATCAGAGCAAATACTTATGCTCCAGAGGAAAATATTTGGCCAAAGCCTATCCCAGTTGGGGTAAAGGCATTTTCCAGTCCTATCTAGCCTTCCTATCTCATAAAAAGGGGGGGAAATTTTTCAACAGGAGTCAAGATTTGAAGAGAATAGATAGGGAAAGCTAAATCTAGAGAAAGGAGTAGGCAACAGAAGGAAAAACAAACAAAAAAAGCTATACCACTAGAGAAATTCTTGTAAAAGTCATAAACCTAAGACACAAATCCATTAAAACACCAAAACTTAATTGTATGATTAGAGAATGCCTCTCTCCCCCACACTTCACCATCATACCAATAGGGCTCCAGTATAGAGACAGTGGATTACAGCTGAAGGAACTGCAAGATACAGGCTCTCTCTGAGAAGGAGGCATTAGGAAATCCCAAAGTCAAGCAGGAAGACAAAAACGGGTCACCAGAGAAGTTGAAGCCTCTGGCACCTATAGCTACAAAAAAAATTAAACACACCCCACTCCTAGCCAGATCATCATACATCCTCACACTGAAGCACCTCAATTCATATTACCTGATATGAGATGTCCAGATTTGGGCAAAAAATTATAAGGCATGCCAAACACAGTAGAGAAAAACAAACAAACAAACCCAGAATGAAGAGACAAAGCAATTATCAGAACCAGACTTGTTATAACATAGATTTTAGAATCATCCCATAGAGAACTTAAAATAACTACAATTAATATGTTAAGGGATCTAATGGTGAAAGTAAACAAACAACTGGGTCATGCCATAGATGGAAACTCTTACGAAAGAATCAAAAGGAAAAGCCACAAATAAACTTTGTAACAAAATAAAGGGTGTTTTGATTGGCTCATCAGTAGACTCAACATCGCAGAGGAAAGAATCATTGACTGTGATGATAAGTCATCAGAAGCTTCCCACACTGAAATACAAAGAAAATAAAGGAACTTAAAAAATAGGACAGACATCTAAGAAATGCAGGACAATGTCTAAAAGCGTAACTTAGGCATAGCTGGAATATCAGAAGAAGAAGGAAATAAAGCAGTAATGGATTGTAACCCAGAGTATAAGGTAGAAACTAACACAACATTGTAAAGCAATTATACTCCAATAAAGATGTTAAAAATAATAATAATAAAGATGAATATTTCAGGAAAAAATAAAGTAAATATCCATGAATCTATACTGATATGAATAAATAATTGAATAAATTAATAATTGGGGGAAAAAAAGATAAACTGTCCATGTAGAAGAATTCCAGATAATTGTATAGATACTCCAACCTCAGGATAATGGATCATAATACCTCAGTCCTTAAGAACTGGCTGTCCATTGAAACTTTCTTCCAAAGAGCACACATGTCAGTGGGATAAAACAGATTTTCTATAAATTGTGCTAACAATTGGATATTCATAAGCATTAAAATAAATTTTGATCCATGACTTTCACCATATGCAAAAATAATTCAAAATGGATCTTATACTTGAATGTAACACCTAAAACTAGAAAACTTTCAGACAAAAACAGGAGAAAATTTTGTGACACTGGGTTAGGCAAAGTTTCTTAAATATGACACCAAAATCACAATCTATATAAAAAACATTTTATAATTTGTTTATAAATTCAAATTAAGAACTTTTGTTTTTTTAAAAATAAAATGGAAAGACAAGTCAGACTGGGAGGAAGTATTTGCAAATAATATAACTGTTGAAACACCTGTGTTCAGAATATACAAAAACATAATTCAATAGTAAGAAGACAACGCAATAAATTAAACTTGGTAAAAATATTTTGAATAAGCCCTTTACCAAGTTAGATATACAAATGACAAATAAGCACAGGAAATAATACTCAACGTCAAAATACACGCAATCACAAAAAATACCACTAAAAACCCACGAGAATGAATATAATCAAAAGGGCTCTCCAAAAGTCAGCAAGAATGTGGAGACACTGGAATTCTAATACACTTCTGTTAGAAATGTAAAAATGATACAACCACTCTGGGAAAAATTTGGTAGTTCCCTTAAAAAGTTAAGCATAAACTTACCATACAACACAGCAATTCCACTCGTATGTATCTCTCAAGGTAATTGAAAAATATGGCCAAAGACTTGTACATGATGTTCATAGAAGCATTATTTTTGATAACCAAAACCTGGAAACAATCTAAATGTCTATCAGCAGATGAATAAACAAACTGTGGTATATCTGTACAGTAAAATACCTCTCACAAATAAAAAGGAACACACAAGCAAAATATGTAAAACAAGAATGAATTCCCAAACACTATGCCATCTGAGAGAAGCTAGATACAAAACTACGTATTGTACACAGCCAATTATTTAGAATTTCTAGAAAATACAAATCTATGAAGACAGAATCAGGTCAGTGGTTGTCTGGGGCTGAGAATGAGAATAGGGTTAACTCTAAAAGGCATACAGGGGCTTTTCGGGGTGAGAGTATTCTAAAACTAAAATATGACTACTGTATATATGTAATAAAACTCATAGAGAACTGTATACTTAAGATAGGTAAATTTTATGGTCTGTGAATTTTATCTCAATAAAGCTGTTTTTCTTTTTTTTTTACATCTTTATTGCAGTATAATTGCTTTACAATGGTGTGTTAGTTTCTGCTTTATAACAAAGTGAATCAGGTATTCATATACATATGTTCCCATATCTCTTCCCTCTTGCATCTCACTCCCTCCCACCCCTCTAGGTGGTCACAAATCACCGAGCTGATTTCCCTGTGCTATGTGGCTGCTTCCCACTAGATATCTATTTTACGTTTGGTAGTGTATATATGTCCATGCCACTCTCTCACTTTGTCACAGCTTACCATTCCCCCTCCCCATATCCTCAAGTCCATTCTCTAGTAGGTCTGTGTCTTTATTCCTGTCTTACACATAGGTTCCTCATGAGATTTTTTTTTTAATTCCATATATATGTGTTAGCATACGGTATTTGTCTTTCTCTTTCTGACTTACTTCACTATGTATGACAGACAATAGGTCCATCCACCTCATTACAAATAGCTCAATTTCGTTTCTTTTTATGGCTGAGTAATATTCCATTGTATATATGTGCCACACCTTCTTTATCCATTCACCAATGATGGACACTTAGGTTGTTTTTATCTCCTGGCTATTGTAAATAGAGCTGCAATGAACATTTTGGTACATAACTCTTTTTGAATTACGGTTTTCTCAGGGTATATGCCCAGTAGGTGGATTGCTGGGTCATATGGTAGTTCTATTTGTAATTTTTTAAGGAATCCTCCATACTGTTCTCCATAGTGGCTATACCAATTCACATTCCCACCAGCAGTGCAAGAGTGTTGCCTTTTCTCCACACCCTCTCCAGCATTTATTGTTTCTACATTTTTTTCATGATGGCCATTCTGACTAGTGTGAGATGATATCTCATTGTAGTTTTGATTTGCATTTCTCTAATGATTAATGATGTTGAGCATTCTTTCATGTGTTTGTTGGCAGTCTGTATATCTTCTTTGGAGAAATGTCTATTTAGGACTTCAGCCCATTTTTGGATTGGATTGTTTCTCTTGTTGTTATTGAGCTGCATGAGCTTCTTGTAAATTTTGGAGATTAATCCTTTGTCAGTTGCTTCATTTGCAAATATTTTCTCCATTCTGAGGGTTGTCTTTTGGTCTTGTTTATGGTTTCGTTTGCTGTGCAAAAGCTTTGAAGTTTCATTAGGTCCCATTTGTTTATTTTTGGTTTTATTTCCATTTCTCTAGGAGGTGGATCAAAAAGGATCTTGCTGTCATTTATGTCATAGAGTTTTCTGCCTATGTTTTCCTCTAAGAGTTTGATAGTTTCTGGCCTTACATTTAGGTCTTTAATCCATTTTGAGCTTATTTTTGTGTATGGTGTTAGGGAGAGATCTAATCTCATACTTTTACATGTACCTGTCCAGTTTTCCCAGCACCACTTATTGAAGAGGCTGTCCTTTCTCCACTGTACATTCCTGCCTCCTTTATCAAAGATAAGGTGACCATATGAGCATGGGTTTATCTCTGGACTTTCTATCCTGTTCCATTGATCTATATTTCTGTTTTTGTGCCAGTACAATACTTTCTTGATTACTGTAGCTTTGTAGTATAGTCTGAAGTCAGGGAGCCTGATTCCTCCAGCTCCGTTTTTCATTCTCAAGATTGCTTTGGCTATTCGGAGTCTTTTGTGTTTCCATACAAATTGTGAAATTTTTTGTTCTAGTTCTGTGAAAAATGCCAGTGGTAGTTCGATGGGGATTGCATTGAATCTGTAGATTGCTTTGGGTAGTAGAGTCATTTTTACAATGTTGATTCTTCCAATCCAAGAACATGGTATATCGCTCCCTCTGTTTGTATCATCTTTAATTTCTTTCATCAGTGACTTATAATTTTCCGCATTCAGGTCTTTTGTCTCCTTAGGTAGAATTATTCCGAGATATTTTATTCTTTTTGTTGCAATGGTAAATGTGAGTGTTTTCTTGATTTCACTTTCAGATTTTTCATCATTAGTGTATAGGAATGCAATAGATTTCTGTGAGTTAATTTTGTATCCCGCTACCTTGCCAAATTCATTGATTAGCTCTAGTAGTTTTCTGGTAGCATCTTTAGGATTCTCTATGTATGATATCATGTTATCTGCAAACAGTGACAGCTTTACTTCTTCTTTTCCAATTTGGATTCCTTTTATTTCCTTTTCTTCTCTGATTGCTGTGGCTAAAACTTCCAAAGCTATGTTGAATAAGAGTAGTGATGGGCTTCCCTGGTGGTGCAGAGGTTGAGAGTCTGCCTGCCGATGCAGGGGATATGGGCTCGTGCCCTGGTCTGGGAAGATCCCACATGCCGCAGAGCGGCTGGACCCGTGAGCCATGGCCGCTAAGACTGCGAGTCCGCAGCCTGTGCTCCATGATGGGAGAGGCCACAACAGTGAGAGGTCCGCATACTGCAAAAAAAAAAAAAAAAAAAAAAAAAAACAGTGGTGAGAGTGGGCAACCTTGTCTTGTTCCTGATCTTAGTGGAAATGCTTTCAGTTTTTCACCATTGAGGATGATGTTGGCTGTGGGTTTGGCATATATTGCCTTTATTATGTTGAGGAACTTTCCCTCTATGCCTACTTTCTGCAGGGCTTTTATCATAAATGGGTGTTGAATTTTGTCGAAAGCTTTCTCTGCATCTATTGAGATGATCATATGGTTTTTCTCCTTCAATTTGTTAATATGGTGTATCACGTTGATTGATTTGCATATTGAAGAATCCTTGCATTCCTGGAATAAACCCCACTTGATCATGGTGTATGATCCTTTTAATGTGCTGTTGGATTCTGTTTGCTAGTATTTTTTTGAGGATTTTTGCATCTATGTTCATCAGTGATATTGGCCTGTAGTTTTCTTTCTTTGTGACATCCTTGTCTGGTTTTGGTATCAGGGTGATGGTGGCCTTGTAGAATAAGTTTGGGAGTGTTCCTCCCTCTGTTATATTTTGGAAGAGTTTGGGAAGGATAGGTGTTAGCTCTTCTCTAAATGTTTGATAGAATTCGCCTGGGAAGCCATCTGGTCCTGGGCTTTTGTTTGTTGGAAGATTTTTAATCACAGTTTCAATTTCAGTGCTTGTGATTGGTCTGTTCATATTTTCTATTTTTTCCTGAGTCAGTCTTGGCAGGTTGTGTGTTTCTAAGAATTTGTCCATTTCTTCCAGGTTGTCCATTTTATTGGCATAGAGTTGCTTGTAGTAATCTCTCATGATCTTTTGTATTTCTGCAGTGTCAGTTGTTACTTCTCCTTTTTCATTTCTAATTCTATTGATTTGAGTCTTCTCCCTTTTTTTCTTGATGAGTCTGGCTAATGGTTTATCAATTTTGTTTATCTTCTCAAAGAACCACCTTTTAGTTTTATTGATCTTTGCTATCATTTCCTTCATTTCTTTTTCATTTATTTCTGATCTGATTTTTATGATTTCTTTCCTTCTGCTAACTTTGGGGTTTTTTTGTTCTTCTTTCTCTAATTGCTTTAGGTGCAAGGTTAGGTTGTTTATTCGAGATGTTTCCTGTTTCTTAAGGTAGGATTGTATTGCTATAAACTTCCCTCTTAGAACTGTTTTTGCTACATCCCATAGGTTTTCAGTCATCATGTCTCCATTGTCATTCGTTTCTAGGTATTTTTTGATTTCCTCTTTGATTTCTTCAGTGATCATTTCGTTATTAAGTAGTGTATTGTTTAGCCTCCATGTGTTTGTATTTTTTACAGATCTTTTCCTGTAATTGATATCTAGTCTCATAGCATTGTGGTCGGAAAAGATACTTGATACAATTTTAATTTTCTCAAATTTACCAAGGCTTGATATGTGACCCAGGATATGATCTATCCTGGAGAATGTTCCATGAGCACCTCAGAAAAACGTGTATTCTGTTGTTTTTGGATGGATTGTCCTATAAATATCAATTAAATCCATCTTGTTTAACGTGTCATTTAAAGCTTGTGTTTCCTTATTTATTTTCATTTTGGATGATCTGTCCATTGGTGAAAGTAGGGTGTTAAAGTCCCCTACTATGAATGTGTTACTGTTGAATTCCCCTTTTATGGCTGTTAGTATTTGCCTTATGTAGTGAGGTGCTCCTATGTTGGGTGCATAAATATTTATATTTGTCATATCTTCTTCTTTGATCGATCCCTTGAACATTATGTAGTATCCTTCTTTGTCTCTTCTAATAGTCTTTATTTTAAAGTCTATTTTGTCTGATATGAGAATTGCTACTCCTGCTTTCTTTTGGTTTCCTTTTGCATGGAATATCTTTTTCCATCCCCTTATTTTCAATCTGTATGTGTCTCTAGGTCTGAAATGGGTCTCTTGTAGACAGCATATATATGGGTCTTGTTTTAGTGTCCATTCAACCAGTCTGTGTCTTTTGCTGGTAGTATTTAATCCATTTACATTTAAGGTAATTATCAATATGTATGTTCCTATTCCCATTTTTGTAATTGTTTTGGGTTTGTTATCGTAGGTCTTTTCCTTCTCTTGTGTTTCTTGCCTAGAGAAGTTCCTTTAGCGTTTGTTTTAAAGCTGGTTTGGTGGTGCTGAACTCTCTCAGCTTTTGCTTGTCTGTAAAGGTTTTAATTTCTCCATCAAATCTGAGTGAGATCCTTGCTGGATAGAGTAATCTTGGTTGTAGGTTTTTCCCCTTTATCACTTTAAATATGTCCTGCCAGTCCCTTCTGGTTTGCAGAGTTTCTGCTGAAAGATGAGCTGTTATCCTTATGGGGATTCCCTTGTGTGTTTTTTGTTGTTTCTCCCTTGCTGCTTTAAATATGTTTTCTTTGTATTTAATTTTTGACAATTTGATTAATATGTGTCTTGGCGTGTTTCTCCTTGGATTTATCCTGTATGGGACTCTCTGTGCTTCCTGGACTTGATTAACTATTTCCTTTCCCATATTAGGGAAGTTTTCAACTATAATCTCTTCAATTATTTTCTCAGTCCCTTTCTTTTTCTCTTCTTCTGGAACCCCTATAATTTGAATGTTGGTGCGTTTAATGTTGTCCTAGAGGTCTCTGAGACTGTCCTCAGTTCTTTTCATTCTTTTTTCTTTATTCTGCTCTGCAGTAATTATTTCCACTATTTATCTTCCAGATCACTTATCCGTTCTTCTGCCTCAGTTATTCTGCTATTGATCCCATCTAGAGTATTTTTAATTTCATTTATTGTGTTGTTCATTGTTGTTTGTTTCATTTTTAGTTCTTCTATGTCTTTGTTAAATGTTTCTTGCATTTTGTCTATTCTCATTCCAAGATTTTGGATCATCTTTACTATCATTATTTTGAATTCTTTTTCAGGTAGACTGCCTATTTCCTCTTCATTTGTTAGGTCTGGTGGCTTTTTATCCTGCTCCTTCATCTGCTGTGTGTTTTTCTGTCTTCTCATTTTGCATATCTTACTGTGTTTGGGGTCTCCTTTTTGCAGCCTGCAGGTTCGTAGTTCCCATTGTTTTTGGTGTCTGTCCCCAGTGGCTAAAGTTGGTTCAGTGGGTTGTGTAGGCTTCCTGGTAGAGGGGACTAGTGCCTGTGTTGTGGTGGATGAGGCTGGATCTTGTCTTTTTGGTGGGCAGGTCCACGTCTGGTGGTGTGTTTTGGGGTGTCTCTGGACTTATTATGATTTTAGGCAGCCTCTCTGCTAATGGTTGGGGTTGTGTTCCTGTCTTGCTAGTTGTTTGGCATAGGGTGTCCAGCACTGTAGCTTGCTGGTCGTTGAGTGAAGCTGGGTGCTTATGTTGAGATGGAGATCTCTGGGAGATTTTCGCCGTATGGTATTATGTGGAGCTGGGAGGTCTCTTGTGGACCAGTGTCCTGAAGTTGGCTCTCCCACCCCAGAGGCACAGCACTGACTCCTGGCTGCAGCATCAAGAGCCTTTCATCCACATGGCTCAGAATAAAAGGGAGAAAAAGTAGAAAGAAAAGAAAGAAGGAAAGAAAGAAAGAAAGAAAGAAAGAAGAAAGGAAGGAAGGAAGGAAGGAAGAGAGAGAGAAAGAAAGAAAGAAAGGGGATAAAATAAAATAAAGTTATTAAAATAAAAAATAATTATTAAGAAAAAAAATTTTTTAAAGAAAAACAAAACAAACAAACAAAAAATGGACGGATAGAACCCTAGGACAAATGGTGAAAGCAAAGCTATTCAGACAAAATCTCATACAGAAGCATACACATACATACTCACAAAAAGAGGAAAAGGGGAAAAAATCATAGATCTTGCTCTCAAAGCCCACCTCCTCAATTTGGGATGACTCGTTGCCTATTCATGTATTCCTGCATTAGTGAGAGCATTTAGTTATGCTTAAGATTTGTTAAATGGGAAATAATTTTAAATTATTATGGAATGATTACCACTAAGCTATTTGGAAACAAAATATTTTCTAAAATATTAGTGATAACCATGTGTGTCCGATCTCATTTTTAATTTGAGTTCTTCCACCAAAGAGCTGGATGACATTGGACAATTGACTTAACATCTGTGAGCCTCCACTTTCTCATCTGTAAAATGAATGGGTTGGCTTAAATACTTTAAAAAATTGGCAAATTTTTTCAATTACAAGTGAACAAAGGGACTAATGCTAATTGTTTAAAAGCCAAAATAGGTAGATGGTTATACAAAGAAGAGAGTCATATTTGTTTATTCCTGGATCTACTATTGCAATTTCATGGCACAGAGAATCAGAGTTGTAACACCATTCTATAACTGGATGTTCTTCTAAAAATTGATTTTTAATGTAAGTTTTTGTAGCATTTGATGTTGTTGAAAAAGAAAACAGTTTCTAGGGGGGAAATGTCAATTTTAAAACATGTGTACTGATAAAAAATATACGTCAAAATCTGTATAATTTCCTATATCCTGTGAAATTGAAAATGACTACTCAAAAAGACAATTACACTCATGATAAATCTCTATTTCACATACATGAAAAAAATAAAATTTTAATATACCTCTCTAATATCTTAATTTTAATTCTTTTGTAGCTAAATTTATATATGCTTTTTTACTTGATGTTGTAGCTAAAAATTATCTATGGAATTAGGTTGTTTTTCTCTGAGAAAGATTGACACAGGATGATAGTGAAAGATAAGGAAATCTTGTCCATAGTAGAAAAAGATTAAAGAAAATCTAGTGAACTTCTTGAAGGAGTAAAACCTAAGCCATAGTGTAGATAAAGGTGGAGGTAGTTGAATTATTTGAAGTGGAACATAAAGCCAGAGGTAGAAATTATGGATATATAACATAAAGAATATTTTTTTTTCTAGTCTGCACTGCACCACAATGAAGCATATCATTTCAGGAAGGAAGTCAGCTTTGGGGACTGGGATTTGCAGACAAGAATTGTGAGACCAGCTACCAGAGAGATTTTAAAAGGGATTCTTATGGTAGACAGGAAGTTGCAGTTTCCTTTATAGAACTCTGATTAATGATAAAGTTCATGACTAGAAAACTGCATAAAACCTAGTGATCTCATAAGATTGTAATATAAACTTTCTCTCTTTTTTGTACCAGAAACTAACCAATTGTTTCATCCAATAAGTGTTTAATAATTATTTACTACGGAAAAGTGAACTTTTTATAAAGGTCATGTAGAGGATTGACATTAATATCTACTAAATCTTAACTCTTCACTACTTGCCAAGCACTGTTCTAATGCTATGGATTTACTAATTGAATCCTCACAACAACCATTTGAGGTATTACACTATCCTCTTTTTACAGCTGCAAAAACTGGGACCCAAAGATATTAAGAAGTCCACATAACTAATAAATGGAAAGGCCAGAATTTGAATACCAATGGAATGATCATGTAACATAACGTCATTCATTATAGATATGCCAGTCCTTTCATATAGTTTTTACTGGTCATCTTTTTTCTAATGATGTGTTTATTCTCACATGGTGAAAGTAAAAAAGGGAGCAGGAAAAATTATCTCAGCATCTGGATCACTGTCTGCTAGCTCCTTTGACAAACTTCATTAATCTTTCAAAATCTTCCTCCTGGGTATAGGATTTTTCAATTAACTAACATGAATACAGAGAAGTGTCTTGACTATATGAAGTTTATTTATACCTGCAGTGTTGCAAAGCAGTATGGCAAGATGATCTTTAACATCAATCAACTCTAATCCCACAAAATAAAATATCATATCTACTAAGAAAGACCTTTTACAAACAAAAGTTGTCACTTTCCTTTGTTTCTAACAAAAAAGACTGAACTGGTAATTACCTGTCTACTTCAAAAATCTATTTTAAAGAAATAATCAGAATTATGGACAAAGATTATGTAAAGTATATTATTTATAGTTGTAAAAATTCAAAATTATCTAAATGCCCCCATAGGAGGGTAAGGGTTAAATAAGGAATTGTGGATCTATAAATAGATTTTCATCTATCCATTGAAAATCATGTTTTGAAAAACAGTCAATGTCATCAAAAATCATTATATAATATTGGGGGGAAAGGATCCCAATACATATAAAAAATGAATTAGGAGCCTACATTCCAAAATATCATCAATGATTATACCTTGATTGTGTGATGATAGCTGATTTTAATATTCTTTTTAATGTTTCTGTTTTCCAAATAATCTAAAAATATACATACTAAGACTTTTGTAATAAAAAAATCTATATTATAATAGAATTTCACAGTTGCGTTTTGAATAATAGGATGATATTTATACCTCATATATTTTCTGGAAATAATGAGTATATGTATGGAGTATTTTATGCAAACATATTTTAACATGCTATTTCATTTAATTGTTAAAAGAAAACTATGGGTTTTCCACTTCTAGCCCAGATCAAATGACATATATTGGACTCACCCTCCTGCCTGAACCCAAAAAACTGGGTAAAATACATGAAATACTGTTTTTTTAAGACACTAGATATCAGGCAATGAAGGATATTGATCCCTGAGGGATAGGACTCAAATGAGGTTATCCCTTAAATTTTCTCAGCTTAGTGCCTTGAGAGGTTTCCCAGCCATGACACAGGGTGGGTAGGAGGAACCCAGGTGAAAGACAATAATTTCCTGAGGTGAAAACATGGATTTGTGAGTCCAGGGCATACAAAGCTTCACAGGACAGAGCACTTTAAAAATGCTACACAGGGCTTCCCTGGTGGCGCAGTGGTTGAGAGTCCGCCTGCCGATGCAGGGGATGCGGGTTCGTGCCCCAGTCCGGGAGGATCCCACATGCCGCGGAGCGGCTGGGCCCGTGAGCCACGGCCGCTGAGCCTGCGCATCCGGAGCCTGTGCTCCGCAACGGGAGAAGCCACAACAGTGAGAGGCCAGCGTACCGCAAAAAAAAAAAAAAAAAAAAAAAAAAGTGCTACACAGAGCAGGAACTCTACAGACCTACAGTGTGTGAGAAAACTCCCTAAGACCTAAGAAGGATTATAAGGGACAGTACCAAACTCACACAAGGTTGGATACTGCCTTTTCTGATGAGTCAAGCTGGAAAAACATCATAATTTATAGGGCATTGGAAGGAGTACTCATAAGGATTTTTTCCCCAGTAGTGGAGGAAAATTAGCCCTGAACTAAATGCTGAACTAAATGCTCCTCCATCTCCATACAACAAATCTTAAAAGCAAGACCAAAAGGATGAAACAGTTTCAAGTAATTTTATTGCACTCCAGAACACAACTTAAGAATATTTACAGTGATACAAAAATGTTCAGCACACAATGAGGTAGCATCTACAATGTCTGGAATCAATTTTTTTTAAAAATAATAATGGCCTGGAAAGAGCCAGAGAAAAGAACTCATAATGAGGAGAAAAATTAATTAATCAAAACTGACCCAGAACTGATACAAATGTTAGAATTAACAAAGACATTAAAACAGTTATAATAACTGCATTCCACTTGTTCATAATATTAAATAGGAAAATAGGAAATAATTAAAAGACTCAAAGTGAACTTATAGACATGAAAACTACAGTATTGATAAGAAAAATACACTGGATGGGATAATTGGCAGATTAGAAAGTAAAGACATAGCAACAAAACTATTCCTAATGAAACACACAGAGGAAAAATGAATTAAAAAGAGTGAGCACAGAGTCAGTAAGTTGTGGGAAAAATTCACATGACCTGATATACACATAATAGGAGTCTCAAAGCAAAAGACAGAGAGGGAGAGTTATAAAAAATTTCCCTCCAAAATGTCCAAAGTTTTCTAATTTTTTTGAAAATATCAACCTATAAATGCAGTCAATTCAGTGAAACTCAAGCACAAGAAATATGGAGAAAACTACACAACGCACAAAATCTGATAAAGAGAGGTTAAAGCAGTCAGAGAAAAATTACATACAGAAGAACAAAGAAAAAGATGGTAGCAGATTGCTCATCATAAACAATGCAAGACATGATTACATGAGTAGAGTTTATTATTTGAATATCTTGGAAATATAATTGAGAAAACAATGTGTTATGGGGTTTATAATATACACAAAAGTAAAATTTATGACAAAAATAGCACAAAGGTCAGGATGGGATGAGTGGAACTATTCAATTGTAAGTTTCTTATATTCTACGTAAGGTGGTCTAATATCACTTGAAGATAACCAGTGACAAGTTAAATATGTATATATAAACCTATAAATCCTAGTGCAAACACTAAAATAAAAAAGAATTATAGCTAATAAGCCAAAATAAATTAATACATAATGTTTACTTATTCAAAAAGAAGGAAAATTAGCAAAAAAAAAAGAAGGAACAATAAAAAAATATCAAGATGAAAAATTTAAACTTGATTGAAACAATAATTACAGTAAAAATAAATGTTCTAAGTGCCTCAATTAAAAGGCAAAGATTCATGAAAATGATAAAAAATGTAGCAAGATTGATCAGGTACAAATAAGAAAAACTCATATTAACCAAATCAGTATTGAGAGAAGTCACATCCACAACAAATTCTACAGATATTAAATAAATAATAAGTGAATATCATGAACATTGTATCAATAAATTCAACAAATTAACTCAAGTGATTTAAACACCCCCCAATTAAAAGACAAAAATTGTTAAATTGGATTTTTTAAAGCAAAACCCAACACACATCTTATATATAAGAAACTCAGTTGAATATAAATAAATTAAAAGTAAATTTAAAAATAGATACCTTGGTAAAACTACTCAAAAGAAAAATGAAATGGCTATATTAACATCAGAAAAAATATACTTCAGAACAAAGAAAGATATCAAAAAGCACACAAATATTTGGAAACTAATATACACTTTAAAATAATCTATAGGTTAACAAAGAAATTAAAAGGGAAATTAGAAATTATTTTGAACTGAATGAAACATCAAAATCGTGGGCTGCTGCTGAAGCACTATCTAGAGAGAAATTTATAGCACTAAACACCTATATCAGAAAAAAAGGGTTTTAACCAACTGCCTCAACCTCTACTTAAGAAATTGGAGAAACAGATAAAATAGATGAAAAGAAAGAAGATGAAATATAACAATGAACAGTGTGGAAAATAAATAAAATGGAACAAAATGACAAAGAAAAACCAATGAAACTAAAAGCTGGTTCTTTGAGAAGGTAGATAAAATTGATTAACCTATAGGTAAGCTGATCAGGATGAGGTGAGAGAGAGAGAGAACAAATTCTCAGTATCAGGAACAAAAGAGGTAACATTACCATAAATCTACAAATATAACAGGAATAACAAGAAAGTGTTACAAAAATCATTTGGCCAATATATTTACAACTTTGATAACATAGACAAATTTCTTGAAATAAACTACACAAACAGACTCAAGAAGAAATAGATAACAAGTAATTCTATATCTATTAAATAAACTGTATTTGTAGTGAAAAACTTTCCAAAAAGAAAACTCCAGACCCACAAGTCTTCACTGGTATATTCTACTAAATATTTAATGAGGAAATAATATCAATTCTATACAAACTCTTCCAGAAAATCAAAGAGGAGGCAAAACTTCTAGAGTCTATGAGACCAACTTTTCCCTGATAACAAAACCTGTCAAGGATATCACAAGAAAATGAAACTGCAAAAAATACCCCCCATGAACATAGATGCAAAAATTCTAAACACAATATTAGCAAATCAAATATAATAATAATATATAAAGGATAATACATCATAATGGGGACGTCCCTGGTGATCCAGTGGTTAAGATTTCACACTTCCAATGCAAAGGGCACGGGTTTGATCCTTGGTCAGGGAACTAAAATCCCACATGCAGCGTGGTGTGGCCAAGAAAATATAAAAATAAAAAATAAATAAACAGCTGTTTAAAAAATATACATCATAATGAAATAGTTGTCCCAGGAATGCAAGGTTGGTTTCACTTTCGAAAACCAATCAATGTAATTCATCACATTAAACTATTTTTTTAAATCCATATGATTATCAGTGGTAAGCCAATATGATGCTCCCCATGATCTGACCTCAAGAAATTCACCTCTGTGTGTAACCCCCTGACTTTGAGTGTGAGTAGGATCTGTGACTTGCTTCTGATGAATAGAAATATAGCAAAGGTGAAAGGATGGATGTGATTATTATGGGTGATTACATCACATACGATTGTAATATCAGTATTGCTGAAAGACACTCTTCCCTGCAGGCTTCAAAGGAGCAAACTGTCATGTTGTGTGCTGCCATATGAAGAGGGCCATACAGAAAGCTGCTGAAAGTAGCTTCCATCCAACAGTCAGCAAGAAACTGAAGCCACCAGTCCTCCAACCTGCATGAAAATGAATGCTTCCAGCAAACATTTAAGTTTGGATCTGAATTTGAATACAGATCTCTCCTGAATCATGCTTCACATCAGACTGCAGCCCTGCCAATACCTTGACT
Organism: Pseudorca crassidens; assembly: GCF_039906515.1. Taxonomy (NCBI): domain Eukaryota; kingdom Metazoa; phylum Chordata; class Mammalia; order Artiodactyla; family Delphinidae; genus Pseudorca; species Pseudorca crassidens. Next base: position 93,630,314 of record NC_090297.1, read on the forward strand.
GCAGTCTTGTGACAGCCTGAAGCAGGACATTAAGCTTAGTAAGCGCTATCTGTGCTCCTGATTCACCAAAATTGTGAGAAAATAGATATGTGTTGTTCTAAGTCACTAACTTTGTGGTAATATTGTTAGACAGCAATAGATAAATAAAGCATTATCTCAATAGATGCAGGCAAATCATTTGATGAAAACCCAACACCATTGCTGATGCCTAAAATCTCAGCAAATTAAGAATAGAAAGTAATTTCTTCAACCTGGTGAAGGGTATCAACACAACACCTACAGATAGCATCATTCTCGGCGGTGAAACACTGAAAAACAAGACTGTCCACTCTCATCACTTTTATTTAAGATTTTACTGGAAGTTCTACCCACTGCAACAAGACAAGAAAAAGAAATAAATGGCATCCAGATAGAAAAGGAAGAAGTAAAACTGTCTTTATTAACAATCAACATGATCATCAATATACACACAATACCACTTACATTATCATTCATAAAATGAAATGGATTTCAGTATAAATCTAATAAAATATGTACAAAATCTACATGAGGAAAACTATAAAACTCTGATAAAATAAATCAAAGAGAGACAATCCCCATTTATGAATAGGAAGACTTAATATTGCCAAAATGTCAGTTCTTCCAGGCATAATCTATAAATTCAATGCAATCCTAATCAGAATCTCAGCAAGTTATTTTGTGGCCATCAACAAACTGACTGCAAAGTTTACACGGAAAAGCAAAAGACCCATAATAACTACAATAGTATTGAAAGAGAAGAACAAAGTTGGAAGACTGACACTACCTGACTTCAGGACTTACTATAATGCTACAGGAATCAGGATAGGATGGTATTAGCAAAAGAATAGACAAAATAGGTCAATGGAACAGAAAAGCGAGCCCAAAAATAAACACATAGATCCACACAAGTATAGTCATAATATTAGTCAACTGTGACAAAGGCACAAAGGCAATAAAATGGAGTAAATATAACCTTTCAACAAATGGTACAGGAAGAACTGGACATCCATATGCATATATATATATATATATATATATAGACATAGACTCTAAACACAGGCTTTAAACTCTTTGCAAAAATTAACTTAAAATGGATCTACACCTAAATGTAAAACACAAAACTATAAAAATTCAAAAAGATAGTGTAGGAGAAAACCTAGATGGCCTGGGTATGGCAATGGCTTTTTAGATACACCAAAGGCAAGATTAATAAAAGAAGAAAATTAATAAGCTAAACTTTGTTAATATTAAAAGCCTCTGATATGAAAAATACAGTCTCAAGAAAATGACAAGACACTACAGACTGGAAGAAAATATTTGCTAAAGACATATCTGATAAAGGATTGTTGTCCAAAATATACAAAGAACTCTTAAAAGTCAACAATAAGATAAACCCAGGCACCTATGGTCACCTAATCTATGACAAAAGAGGCCAGAATATACAATGGAGCAAAAACAGCCTCTTCAATAAGTGGTAATGGGAAAACTGGACAGCTACATGTAAAAGAATGAAATTAGAACACTCCCTAACACCATACACAAATATAAACTCAAAATGGATTAAAGACCTAATTGTAAGGCCAGACACTCTAAGACTCTTAGAAAAAAACATAGGCAGAACACTCTTTGACATAAATCTCAGCAAGATCTTTTTCGACCCACCTCCTAGAGAAATGGAAATAAAACCAAAAATAAACAAATGGGACTTAATGAAACTTAAAAGCTTTTGTACAGCAATGGAAACTATAAACAAGACGAAAAGACAACCCTCAGAGTGGGAGAAAATATTTGTAAACAAAGCAACTGACAAAGGATTAATCTCCAAATTATACAAATAGCTCATGCAGCTCAATATCAAAAAAACAGGCAACCCAATCAAAAATTGGGTGGAGGACCTAAATAGACATTTCACCAAAAAAGACATACATATCGCAAACAAACACATGGAAAGATGCTCAACATCACTAATTATTAAAGAAATGCAAATCAAAACTACAATGAGGTATCACCTCACACCAATCAGAATGGCCATCACCACAAAATCTACAAACAATAAATGCTGGAGAGGGTTGCAATGTCCCTCCTACACTCTTGTTGGAAATGTAAACTGATACAGCCACTATGGAGAACAGTATGGCAGTTCCTTAAAAAACTAAAAATAGGACTACCATGTGACAAAGCAATCCCACTACTGGGCCTATACCCAGAGAAAACCATAATTCAAAAAGACACATGCACCCCAATGTTCACTGCAGCACTATTTACAACAGCCAGGACATGGAAACAACCTAAATGTCCATCAACAGAGGGATGGATAAAGAAGATGTGGTACATATATACAATGAATATTACTCAGCCATGAAAATGAATGAAATTGGGTCATTTGTAGAGACATGGATAGACCTAGAGTCTGTCATACAGAGTGAAGTAAGTCAGAAAGAGAAAAACAAATATCATATATTATAGCATATTTATGGAATCTGAAAAAGTTGGTATAGATGATCTTATTTACAAAGCAGAAATAGAGACAAGACGTAGAGAACAAATGTACGGATACCAAGGGGGAAAGGGGGGTGGGATGAATTGGGATATTGGGATTGACATATATACATTACTGATACTATGTATAAAATATATAACTAATGAGAACTTACTGTGTAGCACAGGGAACTCTACTCAATACTCTGTGGTGACCTAAATGGGAAGGAAATCCAAAAAAGAGGGGATATATGTATATGTATAGCTGATTCACTTCTCTATACAGTAGAAACTAATACAACATTGTAAAGCAACTATACTCCAATAAAAATTTTTTAAAAAAAGAAGAAGAAAAGGAAAAAAACGAAATGGAGCCCCTGTCAATTTAAAATAAACTGCTTATGGACTTTTTTCACTTTTAAGATTTTAATTTTTAAGTAATCAAATGAGCCGACCTTTTATTTTATGGCTTCTACGTCTTGTGTTTTACTTATTAGCAACCCTATCTCAAGTATTTTCATATATTCATAAATCATATCTTATTTCATCTGCATATTATTATGTTTAAGAATACTCTGTAATGACCTATATGGGAATAGAATCTAAAAAAGTGTGAATATATGTATATGTACAACTGATTCACTTTGCTGTACAGCAGCAACTAACACAACATGTAAATCAACAATACTCCAATAAAAGTTCATTAAAAAAATTAAAAAAGAAAACAAGCAACTCAATTTAAAAATGAGTGAAAGATCTGAACAGACACCTCACCAAAGAAGAAGACATATACATATGAAAATATGCTCAACATAATATGTTTAGGTAATTGCAAATTAAAACAATATAACCCACAGAATGGGAGTAAATATTTGCAAATGATGTGACCAACAAGAGATTAATCTCTAAAATTTACAAACAGCTCATGCAGCTCAATATCAAAAAAACAAACAACCCAATCAAAAAATGGGCAGAAGACTGAAATAGACATTTCTCCAAAGAAGACATACAGGTGGCCAAGAGGCACATGAAAAGATGCTCAACTTTGCTAATTATTGGAGATATGCAAATCAAATCTACAATGATATATCACCTCACACCAGTCAGAATGGCCATGATCAAAAAGTCTACAAACAATAAATGCTGGAGAAGGTATGGAGAGAAGGGAACGCTCTTGCACTGTTGGTGGGAATATAAATTGATGCAGCCACTATGGAGAACAATATGGAGGTTTCTTAAGAAACTAAAAATAGAGCTACCATATCCAGTTATCCCACTTCTGGGCATATATCCAGAGAAAAACATAGTTCGAAAGGATATATGCACCTCAATGTTCATTGCAGCGCTATTTACAATAGCCAAGCCATGAAAGCAACCTAAATGTCCATTGACAGAGGAATGAATAAAGAAGATGTGGTACACATATACAATGAAATATTACTCAGCCATTAAAAAAATGAAATAATGCCATTTGCAGCAACATGGATGGACCTGGAGATTATCATACTAAGTGAAGTAAGTCAGACAGAGAAAGACAAATGTCATATGACAAAATTTACATGCAGAATCTAAAAAAAATGATAAAAATGAACTTATTTGCAAAACAGAAACAGACTCACAGACTTACGGTTACCAGGGGGTAAGGATGAGAGGGAGAGACAGATGAGGAGTTTGGGACTGACATGTACACACCGCTGTATTTAAAATAGATAACCAACAAAGACCTACTGTATCGCACAGGGAACTCTGCTCAATGTTCTGTAATAACTTAAATGGGAAGAGAATTTGAAAAAGAATAGATACATGTATATGTATAACTGAATCACTTTGCTGTACAACTGAAACTAACACAATATTGTTAATCAACTCTAATTCAATATAAAATAAAAATTTTAATAAATAAATAAATTTTAAAATTATTAATTAAAAAAATAATGACACACCACTGTACACCTAATAGAATAGGTAAAATCAAAAACTCTGACAACATCATTGCCGTTGAGGATGTGGAGCAACAGGAACTCTCATTCATTGCTGGTGGGAGTGCAAAATGGTACACCCTCTTTGGAAGACAGTTTGGCAGTTTCTTACAAAACTAAACATACAGTAGTCGCCACTTTCACAGGGGATATGTTCCAAGACGTCCAGTGAATGTCTGAAACTGTGGATAGTACTGAACCCTAAATATAACATGTTTTTTCCTATACATATGTATCTATGATAGTTTATAAATTAGGTACAGTATGAGATTGACAACAGCTAATAAAAAGATAGAACGATAATAATATACTGCAATAAAAGTTATATGAATTTGGTCTCTCTCTCTCTCTCTTCCTCTCTCTGAAAATATCTTATTGTACAAAGTTAATGCCTTTTTCATCATAACTAAGCACTTACCATGGATTGTGGCCATAACTTTTGCAGCTTGAGGTGCAAAAGCAAAACTAGCATGAATTATTTTTCCTTCTTCACCATTTCATGAGTAGAAGATTTGTTCTTACCAGAGATCTTAGCAACCTCAGCATACAATTTTTTTTTCTTTCCCAAGAAAGAAGCTATATAATAAAGCCCATGAATATTATGGTTAGTACCAATAAGAAGTCATTGAGAGATCTTAAAAAGGAGAATGAAATACTGATATTTTTGCTTTAGAAATATCATTTTTGACTATGTCATGTGGAACAGATAGGGAGGGTAGGATTGGAGGCAAGGTGACAATGAGTTAAAAGGTTTTTCATAGTGGATATATGAAGAAAGTGACAGTATAATTGATGAGGAAAATTTTAACAATATGACAAGACTTAGTCACTGTGTGTGTGGGACAGGGTGTGAAGGAAACAATGTAGGCAAGGATGATAACAGGTTTCTAATTTGGGGAAATAAAGAGTGGTATTGTCTCTAAACTGAGATAGGGAACACAAAATGAAGAGCTGGTTTGAGAGCAAAGATCATTTGCAGCCTCACTGAATTTGAAATGTCTTCAACACACCTAAGTGGAGAGATATCCAGTAGTCAGTGGACATGTGAATTGGAAACTCAGGGATATATCTGACAATCATCAATACATACAATGTACTTAAAACCATAAAAATATATGAGAAAGCCCTGGAAGAATGTGTATGGTTAGAAGAAAAGCTGGTAAACAAACCTCAAGAATATATGACTAAGAACTAAGGAGGAGGAAACTCATTTTTAATCATCTGATTCCTAAAGTTTTGAACTTAAAAACTGCCACTATTTTGTTAAGCTACCAAAGACAGATATTATGTCTTATGTGCTTATGTTTGATTATTATTTTTAATTTATTATAAAATATGTCAGAGATTGCATGATTATACTATTTTTTATCCATTTTCCAGTCAAGTATATGTTTGCCATTACAAACCATGCCACTATGAACATTCTTGTACATGTCTCCTTGGGCACAAACACAAGACTTTCCTTAGGGTATATACATAGAAGTTGGGAACATAAGCAAAAGTTTCCTTAGGGTATATATCTAGATATAGACTTTCTAGGTCAAAGGTGTATTGATCAATGTTCAATTGTAGGAGACAGAAATAAACAAGTATTTTAAGGAAAGAAGTACACAACATAGAATATTAAGTGCTTGCAAAATCAATGAAGGGGCTAAAGGAGTGGGCTTCAGACCTCCCAAAATGACTCAGAACAAAGCCACCAAATGAACCCACCAGAACTTCACCTTGGCTACAATCAGGAAGGTAGAAAGTCAGGAAGACACTACTGGAACTGTTGAGTTAAGGAAGAAACCACTACCTCTGTGATCCCGGGATCAAGAAACCATAGCCTCTGAACTACAACTATCTGTCAACTCTGATGAAACTAGTGACCTCACATTCACTGTTACTGCAAGAAAAACAAAAACAAAAACGATGTCTGTATGACTGCCTGCTGACCAAAACAGAAGTTCAGGACTTGCCCCTATATCATTTCTATTCTCTGAGTATTTCCCAACTGTATTTAATTGACAGAACCTAATGTGCTTCTGGTGTTCTAACTTCATGAGAGTCTGAGAAACGTTGATTTTAGCTCTCAAACTTTAACAGAACAGCACAGTAGACCAACGTGGGAAGGAATGCTGGGGCACCTTCACTGTATCCACCGCATAGTATCTGTGCACCTTATACTTGGCCACACACTGTGAAATAGATCTCTGTCTTAGTTAACTCTGGATGCCATGACAAAATATAATAGATTCGGTGGTTTAAATGACAGAAATTTATTTTTTACAGTTCTGGAGGATGCGAATTCAAAGATCAGGGTGCTAGCCTATTTAGTTCCTGGAGTGAGAGCTCTCTTTCTGGCTTGCAGACAGTCCCCTTCTTGCTGTGACCTCATATAACAGAGCTGTTGTATCTCCTCCTCTTCTTTTACGGACTCTAATCTCATCATGGGACCGAGGGGATGGGGGAAGAGGGGGAATCCTCACCATCTCATGTAAATCTAATTAACTCCAAAAGGCCCTACTTCCAAATACCATCACATTGGGGATTAGAGCTAAAACATATGAATTTGGAGGAACACATTCAGTCCTTAACAATTTCCTGTGTGGTTTTATTAATATGTATTCTCATCACTAGTGTATGAGTGTGTCCACTGTTCAACATCCTCTCCTATGATTAGTACTTTCAAAGGTTATTGTTTTTTTCATTTTTATCAATGTAATAGGTGCAAAACTATATCTCATTCTGGTTTTAATTTGCAGTTTTTGATTACTAGTTAGGCGGAACATATTTTCACTTGTTTGTTGGACATTTTAATTTCCTTTTAAGTTTAGATATCTTGTATTTTCTTTATATTGAGGTGTTACTCTTTTCTGTAATGATTTATGGGAGGTCTTTGTAAATTCTGCATCCTAATCCTCTCCTGGCTATATGCATTGAAATTATCTTCTAGTATATGGCTTATACTTTTACTTTTCTGTTGTTACATATGGCATCTCTTTGTGATATACTTTTTTACATTTTAATTTTTATGTAGTCAAACAATTTTTTTCTCTTTATAATTTGTTCTTTTTGGGTTCAATTTATTATACTCCTCTCCTTAGAACTATTAAAAAATACTTTAATAGTTCTAAACATATAACCTTATAACTTCTTAAAGTTCTAGAGATTTAATTTGCACAGTAGGTTTTATTAATCTTCTGATATTAACTTGTGGGTATGGTGAGAGATAGGAATCTAATATATATTTTATTCCTTATGGGTCATCATTGTTTGTGCACCATTTTTTCCAACTAGATCAACTTTCCCTACTGTTGGAAATGCCACACCTGTCATATGTCAAGTTTCTGAGTCTGATTCTGAGATCTCTATTCTGTCAACTGGTCTATCCCAGTACTGCACAAAACTGTCTTGATAGCTTGATAATTTTCCTTACCTTAGAGTCTATTTTGTCTGATTTTTATATACCAGCTTCATTTGTTTAATAATTGTCTGTTGTACATTTTTTATTCTTTCACTTCCATTTTTTCTGTGTATGTTTAAATATGTGCTCTTTTAAAAAATAACATATAGTTAGATTTTTTAAAAATTCAATGTCTGACAATTTCTTTTTCAACTGTCATGTTAATTCATTCACATTTATTGTGGTTGTAGATGTTGCTGAACCCGAGTTTGTGTGCCTGATGTACAGTGAGGCCAAAAACACTGAAACTTTGGAGTTTGGAACAGAGAAAGGTTTATTGCAAAGGCCAGGCAAGGAGAATGGGTGGCTTGTGCCCAAAAGAGTGGAACTCCCTAGTAGTTTTTGAAGAAGAGTTTTTAAAGGCAAAGTTTGGGGTGAGGGCCAGGACACAGGATGTGTGACCTTCTTCTGATTGGTTAGTGGTGAGGTAACAAGGTGATGTCCCCAGAATCTCACCCTTCTGGTTCCAACCAGTCTGAGGTCTATTGCTTGTGGTCAGCACGCAGTCACTATCCTTTACCTGGGTGGGGGTGGTCTGTAGAACAACTAAAAGATATGCATCAGATTGTTATCTATATCCCTTCGGGAGGAACTGGGAGTCCTATGACTCTATTTTCCTATTAACTGCTTGAACCTGCTTTTTGGAACTCAGGGAAGGCCTAAGAGACTAAAGCCTTTTTTCCCTACAAACAAGAAACAGGGGACACAGAGGGGCTTTTGTACTCTGGAGAACCTTGCAGGGTCCTGCTCACTTTCGATGCCCTCCCCTTTTCTTTGATACTCCTCAATCTTGAGGGGAACAGGTGTGGGACAAAAAAGGGAATCATGCTTTGGATAGAGAGGTTAATCATAAACTCGGCAGAGGAACTCAGTTTTAGGGGGACTCAGTTTCATAGATATATTTGGATATATCTATGTCTCACTTTTTTCTTTCTATTTGCTTTATTTCTATACTTTGGTATTTTTCATTTCCTGTCTTCTTTTGGATTCATCAACATTATTTTTTATTATAATTACACTTATTCCATCCCCCTCCTCGTTTGGGAGTTATTCCCTCAATTTTTATTATATTAGTATTTACAATCCTCTTTAAGTAGATTGACATGTGTAACTGATTATTAAAATGAGACTCTTTCTCTCCTGGAGTATCAGCTCTCCTGGAGTATCAAGACCACAACCAATAGATGCGAGTGGCCTCCATATGAAAAAACAAATAATTTAGATCATTTGTGAATAACTTGCAAAGTTGGTGACCCAAAACTTGTTGTGCTACCTCATAGGCTACCTCCAGGCCATATGAGAGAACACTGAGGATTCATGGGAAGTAGATTAGAATTGGAAAGCTTATTGGAAGATGTCTTTGCAGTGCTGTTCACTTTTTCTTTGCCCTATCTCCACCAAGCCAAGAGAGATGGAATTGGGAGATGCTCAGAGGAACACTTGGAAAAGTAACTTGTACTACTTGGAGTTTGGGGGTCACAAAGCTGCTGGAATCTGACTCCCTCCTGGAGACGTCTAAAGGTGGGTACTGTGTGGATCCACCTTGACAGCAGGGCGAGTGAAGTGGGCTGTGGTGCAGCAAGCTGTCACTTGGCCTCCTGGATCTGTGGCGAACCAGACATGCACTGTTTTTAAGCAAACTTGTCTTACACAAGACACCCAAGAGTGACAAAGTACCCTGACAGAGAAAAATCTGTGTAGGATGAACTACCAGAAGGCAGAGCTTGGAGGGAGCAACATAATCCACACATGGAGAGAGCTTTTCCCATATTAGGGCATGAGGAGGAGTTTCTCAATGAGGAGGGGTCCCTGAGAGACCCACAAAAAAGCCACATTAGAGAAGGAGTCAACATATATGTGTCTGTTACACAGAAGGCCCAATACCTGAGTAAACATTGGAACCTGAAAAACACTGGAACTAAAATCTAAAATGTGATAATAAATGTTTTATTACGCTAAAAGGCATCAATCACTCTAGCCAACATGAAAAATATGGCAAAGTTCATTGGAATCTAGTACTCCAACTATTTCTTGCTTTTGTCTTTCTTTGTCCTAGTTACCTTATTAAGGGTGTACCCATAAGCTATAAACATCAAATATTCTACAGATGATATGCAGGAAATTGTCTGTTTGTCAGTATATTTGTAAAGGTTCTGTCAAGACACAGGACTTAAGTCTGAAAGCTTTATCTCCCTCTTACAAATTTTGGTCCCTCTCTCAGTAGAGGATTTGCTTGCCAGCCTGCACATGAACTTCTCTGCCTGTTCCTGCTGTTTGACTCTTTAGTGTTTGGATCTAATACCTCTGTTCATTGCTCAGAAACAAGTCCTTAATTGGCCAATTTACCCTATCATAATAAAGCTGATGTTGGGAAAGATTATTATAGCCGATAGCCAAGAGCTGACTGCATCTTTATTTTAATTATTAGTGTGATTGTGGGCTGCAAATACTGAATAAAATAAACAGGTAACTAAATAGATGCTTTTTTAAAAGCCCTCCATTTCCTCTGTATTTCTTAAATCAAATGGATTCTTTGATTTTCAACATGAAGAATATCCAAAGAGCAGAGAACACATGATGCTCCCTACCGCTACACACTTTTAGAAATTAAATGTGTACCCCTGCATCATTTGGCTGAGTCACTGATGGAGGTGGGGGGGAGGAGAGTGCAAATTGTGTGGCCACCACGAGCAGCAGCCATTACCAGCCAGTCACCATCTCTGCCAAAGCTGTTTCTTCTTTAAGACTCTTTTCTGAAATCTGAAACTCAATTGACATTTGCTAAAGTGTAAAGCTTTCACTAAGCATTGGCTCAATTTTAGTGTGAAGTCTAAATCTCCAAATTATGTGTGGATCTAGGCTAGATTCCAGCTTCTTATATTCTATCTCTATCCATCCTCAAGAATCTTCCTCACTACCACCATCTCCTTATGGGGGAAACCCGTTGGCTTGACTTATTCCTTCTTGTCTAATGTACAAGAGCCAGGTGGCCTTCTTCCCAGACTTAATCTGTTTGCCAATTCTTTCTGTCATCTTTTGAAGAGGACAAAAATAGGGGAATCCTTTCTTCTTGCAACTTTGGAAATGTTTGGGTTATTTTTATAAGAAGGTCAGAGTGAAGATATCTGGGATCTCTAAATTTTCTGTCAATCTGCTGATTGCCCCTGTAATTATTTGGAATCAAGCCCTACAACAGCAGTGTATCTTTGATAAAATTTTAAAACTAACAATGTAACTAGTTTTTGAAGTTTCACTTATATTTAAAACATTAAATTTGAAAAAGAGCTCCAACCAAGTATAAACTAAAAAATTTTCAAAACTGTTTTTATTCTCCTAACTTGTGTGATTTGTAATGAGTGAAGATTAGAAAAAAATTAAAAATTATTACTTTAAATCGTGCCTACCACCCAAGAACAGCATTAAAACAAAATAGACACAAAATGTCAGCATTAATTATGACACTGTGATTCTGATTGGTGACAATTTCAGGCAGGTATGTTAAACAAAACCAAAACAATTTTAATTTAAAAAATTATTTTTCCTTTTAAGTACAAATAAAATTTTATTTTATAGAAAAAGGGTAATGCTATGCAATTTTGAAACACAGCTGATATATATTTGGCACTTAATAAAACTTAAACTTTGTAATAAAGGAATAATTATTTGAGCTTTGATGTTTTAAAAAAAGTTTTTTTAATGGAAGAGTAAAATACTAACACAATGAGGTTCTCCTCCCAGAAATTTGCTGGGAGATTTGATTGCCATCAACAAATCAAAGATTCAGTCAAAATCCCTCTTTCTGCTTCCAAAGAAAACAATTGTCTAAAATGTTTCTATAATTCTCAAATTGAGCTAACTGCTTCTCTGCTCTGCTTCGCTTATCTAACTGGGTCTGAGTCACACTTCCTCTTTTTCATTTTCCAAACCCTTAAGGCTGACTGGTGTTTCAGGCAAGGAGAGGTCATGCCACGGTAACAAAAAAGTCCTTCCTCAGGTCACAGGTCAGGACTGGCACAGTTCTCCATGTGATAACTCAGAGATCTAGATGTCTTTCATCTTATAGCCATGTAATCCAGAACATGCAGGCTCTAAGGTCACCACAGCAGGAAGATACAAGGAAGAGGTGGCTTACGGGCTCTACATCCTGCAAGGGGTACACTCACACTTCATTGGCTAGAACCAACATAGGCAAGGAAGGCTGGGAAGTGTGCATGGGCAGTAGGTAGGCGCTAACCATTTCTGACACAAACGTGAACTTCTGCAACTACAATTCCTCTTCTTACCTGAGATTTTCTAATGCTACAGTTTTGCTCACTAACAAAGAACAGTATGTATGGGGGGATAGGGGGGTGGCTTTATTCCAATCTTAGCATCTCTTGCTCTTGGAGTACATTCAATTTCCCAGTAACTTGGTAAGACAGTTTTTAGTAAATGTTTATTCTTTCAGGATAATTTGGGTGGGGCTGAAGACAGGGATGGGGTAAGTATCTTGTCAGTAGAAGCCTGGCTGCCTCTTTTTGTCATGGACAAAGAGAATGGCATGTGGGGTTCAGGCATAGAGGGGCTCTTTTAATTTATGTAAAGAGTTTGTCCCGTGAGTCTAGCTCTATGGCTGCGGGAAAGTTAAAAAAGAAAAAGTCCTGACGTATCCATTCAGGATGCACCACTGTAAGTCTACTGCATGTTATTACTTGCCAACATATATTTTTCATGTTTTAATAAATCACGAAACTGCCTCTGACTCACTTGGAAAAAGTAGAAAATAGTTATCATGCTCTGTCAGAGGATGAATTCTCATCATCCAGCCTAGCGACCAGCTTAAGCAGAAATGAATATGAAATTGCCAATACAGTACTGGAGGAAATGTGTACTTGTCTATTAAAAATGTCTTCACATCATGCAAGCAGCACACACAACCACCAATGGATGATATTTAGCCTGAGCTAAAATAGATGTCAGTCCAAAACGGAGAGAATACAGAGAGAAAACAACAATAGCAACACAACAACAAAATGGCTACAGGGTGAGACCATGATATTCCCTAAGCAGGTTAGGCCAGGTGGTTTACCTATGCAGATAATCATCATTGGGGACTTTGGTTCACATCTAAAAGATGAGCAAATTGATAAAGAATAAATCATAGTGAGGCAGGCCCTCCTGCTACATGTAAAAGAACCCATGTAATCCACTGGGCTGCAGGAATCACATTAAGTAACAACCCTGAAAGATGTTTCAAAATACACTATGGCATCTAGCTAGTTAGTTAGTTTAGTTTGGTTAGCACTGGAATTCTTAATGGAATCCAAAAGGATAAAGTGATTAAACACACACACATACACACACACACACACACACACACACACACATACAAACAGGAAAGGTTATACATCTAAACTTAGTGGTTCTCAAGCAAGGGTGATTTTTCTCCCCTAGGGGACATATGGCAATCTCTGGACACATTTTGGTTGTCAAAACTGTATGGATGGGCTTCCCTGGTGGCGCAGTGGTTGAGAGTCCGCCTGCCGATGAAGGGGACACGGGTTCGTGCCCCGGTCCGGGAAGATCCCACATGCCACGGAGCGGCTGGGCCCGTGAGCCATGGCCGCTGAGCCTGCGCGTCCGGAGCCTGTGCTCCGCAACGGGAGAGGCCACAACAGTGAGAGGCCCGCGTACCGAAAAAAAAAAAAAAACTGTATGGATGCTCCTGGAATGTAGTGAGTAGAGGCCAAGACATCTGCTAAACATCCAATGATGCGCAGTACAGCCTCCCATAGCAAAGAATTATCCCATTCAAAATTTCAGTAGTGCTACTGTTGAAAAACCTCGATGTATACATTAATAATGGTTTCTCAGGGTAATAGAATTAATAGTTACTGTTGTTTCTTCTTTGTGCTTTTCTATATTCTGGATTATTTACAGAAGTAGATGTTTGTTTTGTATTGTTTTGTTTTAATCAGGGTAAAAGACAATTCCATTTGGGAAAAAAAAGAACAATTATTTTAACATATTTGAATTACTTTGAATGAATTTAAATCTAGAGACACTTTATTCAGAAAATCTTGGGAACATTAATTGTTATAGATAGATGATAGATAGATAAATAAATAGATTTCTATTATGTGACCTTCCAATTCCAATGAATTTGTATTGTCTCCACTCTTATAGCCGTTCCCCAACTTTTCAGAATTGCATTTGTATAATTCTAAAACTGAATTTCTGGGCTTCCCTGGTGGCACAGTGATTGAGAATCTGCCTGCCAATGCAGGGGACACGGGTTCGAACCCTGGTCCGAGAAGATCCCACATGCCGCTGTGCAACTAAGCCCATGCACCACAACTGCTGAGCCTGCGCTCTAGAGCCCGTGAGCCACAACTACTGAAGCCCGGGTGCCTAGAGCCGCTGCTCCGCAACAAGAGAAGCCACCACAATGAGAAGCCTGCGCACCGCAACAAAGAGTAACGTCCGCTCCCCACAACTAGAGAAAAGCCCGTGCGCAGCAACGAAGACCCAATGCAGCCAAAAATAAATAAATAAATTTATAAAAAATAATAAAACTGAATCTCCTATTTATTATTCTTACAATAAGCCCACAATGTGGAAAGAATTCAAGTGTCAAGTGGTGGCTGGCTAGATCAGTAATTGGGAAAGACAATTCCTCATAACCTAACCATCTTGAACATTGTAGGGTATCTATCATCTCTGTCCCCCAGCCACTGAAATGCTAGTGGGGTCCCTTCCATTCAGTCATGTAACAATAAAAAATGCCCAAATACATTTCCAAATTAGCGAACCCAGCTGAGAACTGCTTGACTAGGTGGTTTCTGATGATTTCTTCCAATTTTGTGAGTCTTTGATCTCCCACATACCAATAGAAAACCTCTCCTAATTCTTTCATTTCAATTAGACATGTTCCTCAAGTAGAGACATCAAGTTTCCCAGACTTCTCATGTTGAAGGAATGTCATTTAATAGATATACTTGGGTTTTGATAAATTAAACCAAAGCAAATTCAAGAGAAAAAACAAAAAGTGATAACATAAAGGTCTAAGTGCAACCAGTGAACTAAATGTTTATTAATAAGTGTTGATTTAGTATGATTGCTAAGAGAATTTTCATAAATTTGACATTTCTCTTTACTATTACTATCTTGAATTTCTGCCTGATTGCCTCTAATTTTCAAGTTCTAAAGTAATTGTTATAAATAGCCAAAATTTCTTAATCTCCATGTGATATTTTCATACAATTGGTCAGGTGCATTACTGTCCAAAGAGTTACTTTCAGCAATACTGCTATAGGATATCATAACTAATTTTTTTCTTCTATCTGAGTAGAATACAGCATCTAAAACAAATTTCATATTTCAAAATTTTACTTTCTACAAAACATTAAGATAAATTTTTATTCCATGAGGAGGATATATTTTTTAGACAAATTGTAACTGCATAGATATTTAATGACCTTGAATTTATTTTATTAAGGTACAATAAAATCCTTTCCAAGCTCATCTTTTTCACATGTCAGTTGACATGTAGGGGAAGCAGTGAAAGGCAAAAGGAAATTCGAGCACCTAAATTGAGGAACTAGATGTATACTGAGCTGAGATTAGGAGGGGACCAGCTTAAGCTACAGTTTCAAGCAAAAGGGAAAAGAAAGAAATTGAGAAATCGTTCTTAAAAGAATGGACTAGGAAGCAATGAAGTTGCTATTTAAGTCAATAGCAGTGGCACACTAGATTATTAGGAAGTTAATTTGATTTTAATTCAAAAAGATTTGTGGTGTTAGGACTGAAGTCCACAGTTTTCAGAGGCATATAATTTAAATTCTTTTAAAGTTATAACATATAGGACAGAAGCTATGAATAATTTAAGAAAAAATTACTTGTTTCTTGGAATTAGAAACACTTTTACTGAGGACTGTACAGTATCCTTTCTTTTTTTTAACTTTTTATTATGGGAAAATTCAAATATAAGCAATAGTAGAGCATTTGTATGATGAACCCTCATGTATGTATTATCTAATTTCAACCATTATCATCACAAGGCCAATCTTGCTCTTAGACTATGTTTTAATTTTGGCTAATGCCTATCTTACTGGATAAATTTAGGAGCAGCTTTCCCAGAAATCCTGAACAAAGCCAGGATAATGTCTGGATTTTCTCTAAAGAATAACTTCAGAAAGATTAAGACTCCAGATAAAGACATCAAATTTCACACACCCATCTACTTTTTATTTCTCAAAAAACTCCACCAGAACGACAGCAAGTAGATTTTTTTTTAGCATTATTCCACAATAACTTGGGGCACAGGAACAAGGACAACAGCAATAAGGTTTGGAAGCTGGAACAGGTGGAAGAGGAGTATACAACTGAATCCTAAATGGGATCTTGGCAAAGCTGAAAGCCAATCCCACTTACATCTCTGAGTCTCTGAAGAGTTTTAGGAAAGGAAATCTCAAAATCCCAGAATGCCAACAGCCATCCTTCATCTCCACGCAGGTGAATGAAGGATCATTCTCTGCAGAATCTGAGCAACCTAAGGTAAAAATCCTAAAGATGGAGATGTCAGTGTCTTCACAACTAAACTGTTCAGCCACATCATCTTACAGCAAAGCACATAGATGGTTAACTTCCCTCATAGTTTCAGAGTTTCCAATCAGAGCTTTTCAACCCCCACTTTTGAATATGAAACAACTGAGTAGTACCAGGCATCTGAGAAAAAACAACCAACATGAGAAACTGAGATCAAAATAATCAAACAGGAAAAACAGTTTGGAGTAAAAATGGATACACAGTAAAGAGAATGCATTAAAAAAAAAAAAAAGATCATCAATATCCTCAGAGAGTCAAAAGAAGGTATCAAAACCATGAAACAAAAATAGACTATTGTTTTTTTAATAAGCGTTTTTAGAGCAAAAAGAGAGTTATTGGAAATGAAAATAACATATGATAATAGAGATGCAAAGCTCAGATAACACTGAATAATACATAGGCCATAAATGGAATCAAAAAACTTAAAAATAAAAAAGATAAATGTGAAATAGGAGAAAAAAGATAAGAAAATGAGAGGATTAGTCTAGGTGATCCAAACTCCAAATGATAGAAAAAAAAGAACAGAGAACACTGAGAGAAAAATCATCCGGGGAAATAATAAAAGAAAATTTCTCAGAACTGATTGAGAAGCCCACCAAGTGCCAGCAAAAATGGCAAAAATAAAGCCATCCCACAGTACATCGCCATGAAATTTCCAAGCACCAAAGACAAGATCTTAAAAGTTTCTGGGGGAGGGGGAAGAAAGAGTTTATACACAAAGAAACAGGAATCAGAGTAGCCTTGGATTCCACACAGCAGTATTCCAGTAACTTACAGATTACTATACAGGGCAGCTCCGGATAAAATTCCCTAGTCTTAATAATATAAACACTGAAATCTGCTCCAACCAGAACTATAATATAGCTATTCTGAGAGGATGAGAGTTAAGTAGGATGAGAGAGAAAGAGAGAGCTATGGAAATAAGGGAAGACAGAGTTAAACCTTCCTTTTCCATAGCAGGGAGTCAGTAGATAATGCCAAAAAACCCGAAAAATCAAAAAGTAACAATATAAGCATGTTAGTTAGAAACAGGAGGTTAATACCACACACACACACACACACACACACACACTCCAGATAGACAGACAGATAAACAGATATTTTAAAAGATGTGAAAGTGATTTCTCTGAGGAGGGGAAAATGGATGAAGGAAGGAAGAGGAAGACTAATGTTTTTTCATATCAAATCTTATTTATTGTGAGGTGGATGGACCTAGAGTCTATCATGCAGAGTGAAGTAAGTCAGAAAGAGAAAAACAAATACTGTATGCTGACACATATATGTGGAATCTAAAAAAAAAATGGTTCTGAAGAACCTAGGGGCAGGACAGGAATAAAGACGCAGATGTAGAGAATGGACTTGAGGACACCGGGAGGGGGAAGGATAAGAAGTGAGAGAGTGGCATGGACATATATACACTACCAAATGTAAAATAGATAGCTAGTGGGAAGCAGCTGCATGGCACAGGGAGATCAGCTCGGTGCTTTGTGACCACCTAGAGGGGTAGGATAGGGAGGGTGGGAGGGAGACACAAGAGGGAGGAGATATGGGGATATATGTATATGTATAGCTGATTCACTTTGTTATAAAGCAGAAACTAACACACCATTGTAAAGCAATTATACCCCAATAAAGATGTTTTAAAAAAATGCAAAAATAAATAAATAATTTTACTTATTGAATTAATTTATTTGATTATTTGATTCTTAAAATTATTTATTTGTTTACATTTGAGGCATCTATAATTTTGATTAAAATTTTTAAACTGCAACATTAACTTAAAAAAATAAAGCCTTGTCCAATGTTTTTGTGTTACTCTAAGTTGATATTTGTGTAAATTTCATTTGGATATACTCCTCGTATAATCAAAACACCCCATTTTCTAACACTTCCAAGTAGCCAGCATTTCTCTGTGTGTGTGAGAAAGCTGCCACAAGGCTAATTTGAGAACAAGCTTTGACAAAAGTTATGAAAGTGAAACAGAAAACAACTGACCCACATAGTATTCATTATGTCTACTGAGCACACAGATATTTAATTAGCTAAATGTGTTGACAAAGTAAGACCTTCCTGATGGCTCAACAGTTTTGCATCTGAAGATCCTACAAAACACTGAGATAGTTAAATTGTTGGATTGCTTACAGTCAGGTTCTTATATCTATGTATGCTCTGTCTCAGGAGCAGCTAAAGAGCAAGATAGAGCTTTAAAAACCACTAACAGGCATTCATGAGATGATAATTTTCAGCCACTAGAGACTTAACACGAAAGGATAGCAGTGACCTGGCCACAACCCTACTCTGGGTTATGTGCTGAATGAGAAGCAGATATCTGAATCTTTGTGGTTAACTCATGTCAAATCATTTATTTCCTCTACCTAATTTTTAAATTACCAACATATTACTAGTAGATCTAACCATCTCCATGTATACCAAGACCCACACCCTCATTCTCCCCTGCCACCATCACCACCTCCACCATAAAATACTAAAAATATAGACATTTGGAGATGAGTAAACTGTGATATAAGTCATAGGGAAAATAATGTATTGAAAAGCATGGCTGCTTCTACTTGGATCCCCCATTTTGGAATATGTCTGAGGTGACATGAGAACAGTGTGTTTTTTAAAATAGATTAATGTTTTAATATTTATTGAGTGCACATACTAAATCATAAATATGCACAGAGAAACTTCCTTCTACATACTTCAAAAGAAATGCAAAGGAGTCTAGATGAGTTAAAAAGCAGGGCACAAAAATAACAATAGAGAGCTTCCCTGGTGGTACAGCGGTTAAGAATCCACCTGCCAATGCAGGGGACACGGGTTCAAGCCCTGATCTGGGGAGATCCCACATGCTGTGGAGCAACTAAGCCCGTGCATCACAACTACTGAGACCGTGTGCTACAAATACTGAAGCCTGTGTGCCTAGAGCCCGTGTTCTGCAACAAGAGAAGCCACCGCAATGAGAAGCCCGCGCACCACAACTAGAGAAAGCCTGCATGCAGCAATGAAGACCCAATGCAGTCGAAAATAAATTAATTAAATAAATATATTTTTAAGTTATTTTAAAAAAAGTAACAATAGAATACTTTATTATTTCTTTCACCAGACATTCCAATCATTAATGTTATACTGGAAAACATTAATCATCCTAAACTGTATCTTTATGTTAATATTTAAGTTAATACAATCAAAATCACTTCAAATAGTTTATAATTTATGTAGTTCTCTTATGACTGGTTTAATCTCCTTTAATTTTTTAGACTATTGCAAGCTCTGAGCAATCAACAGTAAAAAAAAAGAAATGAAATAAAGTTGTTTCAGAGTGCATCCCTTTTAATTCTTTCATGGCTTGTTTTTCAAAAGGTAGTAAGCTATGTTCATCTAGTTAAGCCTCATTAGTTTACCATTTATCTGTGTGATAAAAGTCAGGTCTGTGGTTTAATGTATATTTCTAACTTCCTCATCATTTAAAAATTGTAACAGTCAGGGTTACAACTGGGGTGACCAAATTATCTGACACTGGATGGGGAGAGTTCTAGGTTCTTTTATTTCTTTAGGTTCAAGTAAACCAGGAATAGTCAAAGAACCCATACAGGCTCTGAAGAGTTACACTTTCACTTGACAAATGCTCACAAACTAGTCTTTTCTATAATTTATTTTGTAGCTCTGTCCAGATGTAGTAAGGGGAATACAGGTGATCAATAAAATATCTTTATTGATCACTTATATAGATTATATCAATCCTCACTTGTTTTCCATTGTTCTTCTAAGATTTCTGGCAGAAGTTCAGCAATATCGTTTTCAAGTGTCCTGTTTCCTGAAATAAAATTTGTCTGGATCAAGACACTTAAATAGTGTAGACTGCTGAAGATCTCAGACACTACATAGAGGACATTTCAGAGGAGCAATGAAGCTAAATCATTATGCACAAACTCTTGTCAACCATTAGTTGAAGGCTTTTCACAAGGAGATTAACTCTCAATTTGTCTTGCCTGCCCCTCATAGGCTGAGAAGTCTTCACCTCTTCAAAGAATTTGGGTTTCAATTCCCTTTCACTAATATTTGTTCTACTCTTTTTATTCAAGGTAAAGATAGTTTTTCTCAACATAGAAGATAGAAGCAATATTGGTTCTGTTTCTTCAGCATTGGAACATACATTTCTCCTATTTTTATTTTTCTTCCTTTAGCTCCGAAGACAGCCATTTAGGCTGTCTACAACAATTTTCATACACCTTAGTTTATTCTCTATTTTATAGTTATTTGGTTTATTCATATTCATCCTTACCTGCTGCTCCTCAGTTCTTATTTTGCTAGGTTATTTCTAAATCTGACTCAATCTGAGAACACCCATCTTAGGTGGGTTTCCACTAGAAGACCTTGAGCAAGGTTATGAGTGAAAGGTCTTCTTAGGAAGCACCCATAGGAGATGGACTAGATGAGACAGGGAAAGGAAGTAATTCAATGCAAGGCATGTTACAAAGCAGGATGCCACTGTGGACAACAGAGAATTAGTTCTGCTGAGAAACTTGGGAAACTTCATAGAGTCCACCTCAGAGGACCAATAAAGCTCACTTAATATGCACACTCTTGTCAACAATTAGTGAAGGCTTCTACCAAAGAAATTAATTCTAAAAATTGTCTGGGCTGCCTATTGCAGGCCAAGAACTCTCCACCTTCCTCAAAAAAAGTTTTAGGCAAAGAGTTGCAGGTATTTTCAGTAGGAAGCTCTTGGGTCAGTTCTGCAAGCATGGGAACTGTATGAGTTTGGTGGATATAGCAAGGATACTGACAGCATCTGCTTCTACACACCAAGATGACTAATACCTCTTTTTATAAAACATCCATTTTTATTTTAATGAGATCATTCTCTATATCATTGTTAGAATGTGTTTTTGAAACTCCAAATCCTATTAAGCCATCCTCTATTATATCCTCAGATCACAGAAGCCCACTATATTTCCTTCCATTTTTGAAAGCCATATCTTTAGTGTTGATGGTAAGCACCTGAGTGAGTCAATTACTCCTTTCTCTCATTACTCAAGCGTGATGATGCCACCGCTTCACAGCTTCAGCTAGTGGACAAGGGTCTCAGTATCCTCATCCTTAAGTAATATTAATATTTATTTGAATTAAGATAACAGTAAATTTATTTATTAGGTTGCAAAGATCAAGGAGGTTAATATAAGTAAAATATTTACCATTGTTCTTATAAAATAGTAAAGACACTAGTGTTAGTTATTATATTATTATTACTATTATTACTGTTAATTGCTGATTTCTCTAAACACTTCTTTAACTTCCACTTTTTCCTTCTTAATCAAAGTTACCCTGAAAAGTAGCCCCCTTCATCTTTAAAACATTCTAGGACAGGGTTTCTCAACTTCAGCACTATTAATATTTGGAGCTGAGTTAATTTTTGAAGTGGGGAATTGTCCTATACATTGTAAGGTATCCAGCAATATCCTTGGCCTCTACTTACTATATTCCAGTAGCACCCTTGCCACAAGCTATGGCAACTAAAAATGTCTTTGGACATAGTCAAATATCCACTGGGGTTGGGGATCAAATTGTTAGGAGAAAAGTAGTATGTGACATATAAAAAATAGTCAATAAATATTTGTTGAAAGAAAGAAAAAATGAAAAGAAAAACAAAGAGTGAAGGAGGAAAGAGGGAAGAGGGGGGAAGAGGAGAGGGAAAGCAGGAGTCAAGGAGGAAAGAGAGGAAAAAGAGAGGGATGTCCTGCAACAAATGGGAAGAATTTATCCTAAGTACTGACTTTCACTGAATGAAAATACCAGTAGATGATCTGACAGCTAAAGTCCCCCAATGCTGCTACCATATATTGCCTCTATGCCAGTTTTATAATCAGATTCAGTGATATAAAACCCATGTTCTTGACCTGTGCATGCAGTCTTCTGTTGCTTATATCATTTTCCTGCTTTTACTCTGTATACAAATGTTCTCCAATTTGTCTCAACCTTCAGGTTCATGAGTTTTTATGACAGGTGAATGTTGTTTTAACAAATGACAATACTTGATCTCTTCTGCTGAGAGCTCTATTACTTTTGAACATTCTATACCTGGCCCTATCCAACATGGTAGCCACTAGCCAGTAGACATAGTATGAAAAACATAACATAAAAAGCTAATTAATAATTTTTATTTGATTACCTGTTGAAATGATAGTCTTTTGAATATATTAAGTTAAATAAAATATATTGCTAATGTTAACTCACTTGTGTCTTTTTACTTTTTTTTTTTTTCTTTTTTTTTTTTGCTGTACGCGGGCTTCTCACTGTTGTGGCCTCTCCCGTTGCGGAGCACCGGCTCCAGACGTGCAGGCTCAGCGTCCATGGCTCACGGGTCTAGCCGCTCCGTGGCATGTGGGATCTTTGCGGACCGGGGCACGAACCTGTGTCCCCTGCATCGGCAGGTGGACTCTCAACCACTGCGCCACCAGGGAGGCCCTTACTTTATTAATGTGTGTCCAGAATTAGCCAAATTGTGAAGTTGAGGGCACATTCCTCCAGACTGCTGACTGCGCCCAAGACTTCTGACACAAAGTGTGCCCAAGACTTTCTTACATCAACTGCAAGGAGTTAGAGTCCAACTAAAAAGTTAGAGGGAAAACTGCTCTCACTTCAAGCACTAACTGCAAGTTCAAGGGGTTTCCAAAACTACACTCGGTTTTGATAATTCACTAAAAGGAGTCACAGAACACACTGAAGGCTATTATACTCAGTTATTCTTTTACTATAGAGAAAGGATAGAAAATGAAATCAACATTAAGAGGGCAGAGTCTAGGACAGTTCCAAAAGCAAAGCTTCCATTGGTTGTTGTCACAGGATGTATGGCAATCCACAGAGAGCATTGCCAACCAGAGGAGCTCACTCAAGCTTTGGTGTACAGAGTAGCCAGCCTCCACTCTGAGACTATGAGGTGCGGCTGGTCCCATCTTAAGATCTGATGTGGCCAGCCCCCACCCTAAACAAAGACATAGATGGTATGACATCAGGTATTACATAGATAACTCTTACAAGCAAGGACAAAAGCTAAACCTCTCTTGGGGTAAAGCCAGTGTGGCTACACTATTAATGTGACTACCAGACAATGTTAAATTACATACGTGGCTCACTTTATAGGTCTATTAGACAGTACTTATCTATATCTTCCCATTACCAAAATTCTTGTAGTCTATCCTACTATAGTAAATCTCAGTAATATCATTAGATTCCTATAACTAAGCTGTGCCATCTTCTGTCATCTTAAGTTTTGGGGGGTTTTGTTTTTGTTTTTGTTTTTTGTTTTGTTTTTATTGTTTGTTTGTTTTTGCATTTTCAGTATGACCTATTGGGAACTTTCTCCATTGTTATTCCTCTTTCTAGGTTAGTTTAGGATAACTGAATATATTTACATGCTTTAGAATCCCTGATTTATTTTCAGCTGATCAACCTGACAGATCTCTTAGTAAAAGAATTTTACCTTGGAGCTCCATTTTTTCCCATAATGAGCTCATTGTTTTGGCACTCTTAAACCATCATCTAGGAAAACACTGACATCATCTAGCAACCAAGTTCTTGATTGAATATATTCTCCTTTCTCCTCCATGAAGAAAGAGCAACCCAGTTCTTCACAGATCCTAGATATGCTCTCTAGGTTTTTCTCAGAAGTTTTATTCATTCTTTAAAAATAGTAAAATCAGAATCATGTTCAATAACTTTCACCAAGTCTCCTGTGTAACTGCTCCAAAGACAAAGTTCTCTTCCCAGTTAGCCATTTCAGGAACACATATAACTCTCTCTAGATCAATACTTGTTGATTGGATATAAAATTTGGAGTTTATTCACCATTTATTCAATACCTGTGGTACGATATTAAGCAAGAGTGATAAAAAGACAAGAGAAAATTTTCTGCTGTCAATGAACTCTTAGTCTGTAATGGAAACTTGACCAAAAAAAAAAAAACAAAACCCTAACATGGTCAGTGCATTTTAAGATCATGACAGCAACCTGAAGACAGACCAAGAACTAAGCTGCTCAGTCTACAGACTATGGATTCCCTGAGGCATTTATTTCACACTATTATTAATCTACACCTTGTCAGAAGAAAAAGAAAACTATTAGTTTTAATAAGACCTCAATTAAGAAATATCCATTCTTAAAGAATGCATGCTGCAGCAATGGGTTAAAGCAACACAATTAGCTATGTCTTTGCAACTGGGATTTTTAAATCCTGGCTCTTATGAGGTGAAAATGGGCCATTAATTATATTTAGTTTTGGTTCATCTTCTTATATTACTCCATTCTGTCATGGGCATATACCAATTAAAATGTATGCACATTGTTTTTATGAACACATTAAGTGGAGATGACAATCACTAATGTAAAACCAAAACAACTAAGTTGTTCTGCTGTGTTTAGCTCTGGAGGTGGGCACTGTATGAGATTCTGCAGCTCAAGCAGTTCTGTTGATGGCTTCCTGTCCCTGGGAAAACCACTGAGGATGACTCTAATAGATGTTACATTTGCACATATGTTGTTGGTTGTCCCTTCCTTCACACTTATTCTACCTTAGCTGACTTTGAACATCTGTCATAATTTGGTGAATAATAGTAAATATTCTTATGCAATATGTGATGCTACAAGGCACAAACAACTGAAAATTCATTATGCAGCTGAGATTGGGGAAATAGTCACACAGAATCAGGGACCACCTCATTGTAGCCATCTTGGGCCAGATGAGGAGTTAAGAAAGCTGAGTCCTGACCTAATAATTCTCCTCCCTTACTGAAAATCTTATGGAAATTTCTTAACTTTTCTGCTTCAATCATTCATCTGAAGAGAACAGTTATATCTGTTTTGGTTACTTCACAGTGATTATAAACAATAAGTGAAAGGTTTTTTTAAAGTATGTTAAAAAGATTTTAGTCGGGGCTTCCCTGGTGGCGCAGTGGTTGAGAGTCCGCCTGCCGATGCAGGGGACACGGGTTTGTGCCCCGGTCCGGGAGGATCCCACATGCCGCGGAGCGGCTAGGCCTGTGAGCCATGGCCGCTGAGCCTGCGCGTCCGGAGCCTGTGCTCTGCAACGGGAGAGGCCACAGCAGTGAGAGGCCCGCATAACAAAGATTTTAGTCTCTCACAAGTCTGTACAAAAAACAGTTTCCTTAAGGTTTTATTGACCACAGCCTTGTTTTTAATTTCCTTAAATGAGATGGTTTTTCCATACTACCACACAATAATCGGTGCCTTTCAGGGAACAGGTTTGAAATTTCTATTAGTAGTTCATAAGCCTGAAGTTGTCTTCTGAAACAGAAGTCATGATGCTTTTATCACCCATCAAAGGATATTAAGGCAGCAGTTAAGAATCTTCTCAACTGTGCATGATAATCAGGGAAATCTCAGAGATTTGGCTGCAAGTAGATACCACAAACTGTTTCAGGAAACTTTTTATGTTTCTTCTTTCTTGTCAACAGGTGGTTGTACTTTTTCCTTCATTACTAAAGCATTCCCTGACTAATAGCTATATTACCATCAAGTGGTAAAATAATCATCTTCTACCATTATTCAATGCCCACGGATGTGCTTTCTGTTGTTGAGTCATTGCAAATTAACTCAATGGTGCTGAGATTAATCACCCAGACCTCTTTAACTCTATTTAGAAAAATAGAGACTCCTTGGGTTTCTGTCATTGGCACCATGAGGAACCCAACATAACTTTTACATCATTTATAGTTCTCTGTAATTGCCTTAATAGTTCTAATTAGTATACTGGATTTTGTTTTCTAGAGCTTGCCTATTTTTAATGGTTTGCTCTCTTGTTAAACAGTCTAAATGACTTTCCATCAAGACCAACTGCCAACAGAGGCAGACTGCATATCAATAAAAAGACTTCTAATCTCAGAATTTTTTTTCCCCATGATTTTAAGTTCAAATATTTAGTGTTGAGCTTTCACCAATTACAAGCAAATAAGCTGCATTAGTAGTGAAATCTCAAATCTCTTAAGAACATACTTTGTATGATTTTAAGATTAAATATTTAGAAGTGAACTTTCAGCAATCTAAGGTAAATGTGCTCTGTTAAAAATTAAAATGTCTAATGTTCGTTCAAGAGATATTTTCCAAATACAGTCAAAATATTAAATAATAATAATATACATAAAAGCACTTCAAAGTGCTTTCATAAGCATTATTCATACTAATCAATCTTAAATGTTTCAATAAATGGTGGAATATACATCCTTTAAAGATTCTTATGTAGAGATAAATATTTTCTTTATGTTTATTTTTAATGAACATTTTTACAGTTCTTTACAAACTGGGTAAAATGTGGTGGGAATTCTGATGATTTACTTAAAGGAAATCATTTGATTCCGTATGTTGCTACAGAAAAATAACAATCAAAAAGATCATGGAAGATATTCAATGGGAAGGAATCATACCATCTATCAAGATATGATATATGGTTACTTTATTTTAAAAAAAAAGATAAATCAAAAGCTGCTCTCCATAGATCAGATATTTTGGGAAATAGTAAAGTAAAGGAAGAGAACCCAGAAGTGTTTATACATTACAAACTCAACACACTCAACTGACAAATGTTCCTGGAGTGTTCATTAGGTGCCACGCTGTTTTAGATCGTGGAGATACATCAGTGAACAAAAAATAATCTCTAATAGATTGTAAATTATATTCTAGTGGAAGAGACAGCAATAAACAAATACATACATATAAAATAAAGCTTGAGGTAGTCCTATGTTCATGAACAAGAGGAAGATACAGGGCTGCAGAGAGGAGACACTCTTTTAGAAAGGCCACCCAGAAAAGACCCAAGAAAATAAGAGATGAAAAGACATCTGACCGAAGTAAGGGAGAGAGACATGTGGATACCTGGGGTCAGTGCATTCTGGGACAAGGAAACTAGTGCCAATGCCCTTACGGCAGAGTGTTCAGCAGAGTCAAGGAACAGAATTGAGGTACCTGTCACTAGAATACAATGCAAAATCCCTCTTTTATTAGAGTTCATGTTATAATGACTTAGATTTCCACACCCTGGTTTGAAATGCCTAGTGCCCAACACAATGCAAAAAGAGAAAAAGCTTTCAACAAAATGCATAAACACACTGAGTAAAAATCAATATGATCAATATGTGGACTACACTTATGTTAAGGGAAAAAAACACAACTGTGATTTATAAAACAAAAACAAAAGCACTGTTGATTTTTTCTGATGCCCTAGAAAGTTATTTAATTATATTTTCTCTGTCAAATTAAAAATCTAATTTACATTCCATATGAAAGTGAAAAAAATGCTTACAAATCCAATTACTCCTTGTGGGGAATTAGAATACAGACCACACAATCTGATAAAACTGGACTTTCATTCTTAAACTCCCTTAGGCATTATTAATAAAGATACTCTCTTTTGAGGTATGTGTTTTATAATAACAGATAAAAGGCCCTCACCATATATTTTTGCCATTGGAATTTCCATAATCCTGGATTTTATGAAATTAAACCACTTTTATTTTGCTTTTTTAATATTTTAGTTTACATAAGTGTTTGCTATTTCTATAATAATTTATACAAATTTATTCTGGCATGGGGGATGGGTAGATAGATAACTGCTAGATGGATTAAAGTATGTATGCATGAATTTTATGAATATATTAATTGGGAATGATAATTACTTATTCAAAACCAAAATAATTAAGACATTTTTATGTTTTCTGCTCTGGAGGTTAGTTTTTTATGAGATTTTCTCTGTCATATAATCTAAACTATATTTATCAGTAAAGTGAGAAGAAAACAAACAAAAATCTGCTACTTAAGAGTAGAGCATAGATATTATGTAATGCTGGCTCTGCCACTTACTAGCTGTGTGACTTAAGCAATTTACTCAACTTCCCTGAGGCTTAGCATTCTCTTCTGTAAAACCAAAATAATAATTTCTTATTGTTTTAATCATACACTATCAAAATCCATGGCACAGTACCAGGGATTTAATAAGATGCTTAAAGATTAGCACCTATTTTATAAGTAGTAGTAGGTTTTTATTATCATCATTACTATTACTAATCAATTATGTCTCACTTTGTTGGTGGCAGTACAAACAGTCTATGTCCCAGGTGAAACTGTAATATGTACTTGACCCTGCCAGGATCTACTGGCTACTTTACAGAAAGACTTGCTCAATCTTGCACTCTTAACTTACCATACGGCAGATGGCAATCTGTGATAACATGACTCCTGGGAGTTATGCTATGTTGCTACACCATTGATAGTGAAAAACAATGGCCAATACCTGCAGAATTATAAGCTCAGTGAAGGAAAATATGGAAAAGGTTATTCTCATAACATTTTGGTATAAGGATTCTATTATAACATAAAGGAAATTTTACTTACTTAATGCCCCTGTCCAGCCAATGTTAGCTGTATACTTTTATGACCCACCTTTGAGAAAATCACATTAACAAAATATATAATTATAAATTATATAACATTTCTTAAAGAACATTTATTAATCAAAATAGCATAAAAAACAATAATACATATATGCACAAAGCCCAGGATAGACATAGGAATTAAATATATGTTAAAGGTGGCATCTCAAATCCATGGGGGGAAAGAGGCTGTCCAAAGAAAGTTTCTGAGCCAACTTGGTAACTGTCTAGAATAAACTGAAGTTGGTTCAGTACTTCACAGAGAAAAACAGGATAAATTTCCTATTTTTCAGGAAGCAGCTCATACATTTAGTGTAACACTCTGCTTTCCCAGAGTCCCCAGGGCCATCAACATGGGGTCAAGACACAGCATATTCTGAATAAGATCACCCCCACTCCATTCAAGATCAAGAGACTAAAGCAACACCTACTAGGACTTCTAACTCCTTAACCAGAAACTCACCCTCCACCCCTCTCCAATTTAAACTCTTAAGTCCTGAAGAGGATCTCTGCCTTAAATACACTCAGGGACTTACTTCATTAGGCCCTTTATCCCTGTGTATGGCCATCACCACACTCTTAGTTAGAACAGCTACACTCTAATCACAATAAGAATCCCTACATTATCTTTT
The DNA here is from genome assembly GCF_039906515.1 of Pseudorca crassidens. Taxonomy (NCBI): domain Eukaryota; kingdom Metazoa; phylum Chordata; class Mammalia; order Artiodactyla; family Delphinidae; genus Pseudorca; species Pseudorca crassidens. The sequence goes on from NC_090297.1 coordinate 93,659,901, forward strand.
CTGTCTCATTTTCCCAAGCCATCGGATTGCTGAAATTTTTCCACTCTACCCTCTGAAATTCATGGTTCCATTATCAGCAAAATCATCTTCCCTTCACCTTCTTGAAATATGGCTCTGCCCTGTGGACACTACTTTCCCTGAAGCTCTTTCAAGTGGCAGCTGTTTATTCACCCCTAACCCCAGTGTCACTGAGCTGTAAATGAGGTAGATGTCAGCCTTGGTCCTCATTGCTGCTTTCAGACCATTCTCTCCCTAAAAAAAAAAAAAAACAGCTTTGAATAGATTGTCACCAGATTATGTCACTAAGTATTCCCTATTTTTGCTGACATATCAAATGTTCTGGACCATTTCCCCTAATTTCTCAAAAATTTCAGCCCCTGAGTCACTGTCTCGCTCTCCACATACTACTCTTTCCTTCTTTTACAACGATTCAATAAACATGTTATAGTAGTTTGCTAGGACTGCCATAACAAAATACAAGAACTGGGTAGCTTAGTAAGTAGAAATTTATTTTCTCACAGTTCTGGAGGCTGAAAGTCCAAGATCAAGGTGCTTACAGATTGATTTCCTCTGAGACCTCTCTCTTGGCTTACAGATGGTCGCCCTCTTGCTGCCCCTTTCACATGTTTTTTTCTCTATGCACAAACTCTCTGATGTCTATGTCCTAATCTCCTCTTTTTATAAGGACACCAGTCAGATTTGATTAGCGCCCACCCTGTTGACCTCATTTTAACTTAATTATCTCTTTAAAGAACCTACATCCAAGTTTAGTCACATTCTGAGGTTCTAAGTGTTAAGGCTTCAATATATGAATTTTGGGGAAACACAGTTCAGCCCATAACACATGTGGATGATCCATTTTATACTCTGTCTTTTCTTTTCCTTGCTTTCACCTCTTTTAATGATCCTGTCATTAAACATATATCCTTTAAATATATATGTCAAATTATGCCATTTACCCTATCTGAGCCACCCACTCTCAAGATTACACAGAAGCTTTGTTATAGCTGCAACTCTTTTATTATCTCAATTTATTGCTTCCCATCCTCTGGTGATTCCCCTTTCCAGCCTAATTCTAAAATATCTTGGTCTCAGTAATTCTTCAACCCCAGTAAAAAGGATACTATTACCTTTGCCCTGCCCTTCGATGTCCCGATTCCACTCTTCAGCCTGCTCCAATTATTCAGTGCCTCTACCCCTTCTCCCAGTTCATTGAACTAATTTGGAAATGCCATAACCCTGGTTAAATCCAACTCTCACCATTCTGTACCTACATTATTAAAGCTGAACAAAAGTAGTCTAACTTTAAATCCATGACCATGAACCTCAGTGGTCCCTTAGTACTACCAGCACACTTATGGTTCTTGTATTCATTCCCCCACACTCCAAGATGACCATAACACCTATTCTCTCTTCCAAACCTCCAACACTTCCTCACTCTTAAAGCCCTTGCTACTTACTTCACTGAGATAATTAAAGGTTCAAAAGATCCGGCACCATGATATCTATGTACCTGTGTCCATCTAGACCCAGGTAGAGTCTGTCTGCCTTCCTACTGGCATAGATAAACCATCTATCTTTATAATCTAAAGCCAGTCCCCCTACTTGTAAACTAGGTCCCACCTCTCTCACCTAAGTGAGGACATTAGTTACCATTTTCTGCCACTATCTCTTTTATCATCAAACTCTTGTTCCCTTCTGTACAATCTCCATCAGCATACACACAAGCTATTATTTATCCCAAATTAAAACAATAATTTTTTTAAAATTTCTCTCAGCCTCACTTTCTCCACCAGCTACGATCTCATTTCTTTCCTCCTTCTTAACAAAATTCCTTGAGATTTATCTAAACTGTCATTAATTTCTCTCTCCCCATCTCTTTTAAACCTACTCAGATCAGGTTTTCATCCCAACCACTTTATCAAAACTGCTCTTAACAAGGTCACCAAAGATTTTCATACTGCTAAACCTTGTGGTCAATTCTCAGTCTTCATCTTCCTTGATGACTACTATCAGCAACATTTGACGCGTTATCCTCATTGGGGTTCAAGGATACTATACGTCTTGTTTTCTTCCAAACTTAATGGTCATTCCTTGTCAACTTCTTTTGCTAGTTCTTTCCCTTCTTCTCAAAATAGTAATAATGAAGTGCCCAGGTTAGAGTCCTTGGTCTTCTTCTCTCTATGTTTATTCACTTGTCTCATCATCCAATCTCATTGTGCTTATTCAACATCACCACTCAGATGCCTGTTAAAAAACTAAAACAAAACAAGTCTATACTGAACTTGAACAGATATTATATCTGTGCCCCACCACACAAAAATTTCTCCACCCATAGCATTTCCATTTAGGTTGATGATAACTCCAATCTTCCAAGGTCAGGAAAGTCATTAAGTCATCCTTATATCCTCTTTTTCTTGTCCTTGTATCCGATCCACGAGGAAATTCTTCTGGCAAATCCAACAGACTGTATAAATGTGACCACACTTCACCATCTCTGCTATTCCTACCCTATTCTCAGGCTTCATCATATCTTTCTTGGAATTTTGCAGTTGATTTCTAACTGGTCTGTTTCTTTCCACCCCTGCTTTCCTGTAATTTATTCTCAACACAGCAGTCAAAGTTACTGTTTTAAAACATGTCATGTTTGTCCTTCCTCCACTCAAAACTCAGCAATGATCCCTCATTTCACTTAAAATAAAATCCAAAGTCTTTATAAGGGTCTAGAGAGCTTTAGATGATCTGATCCCTGTTGTGTCTCTGGTTTCCTTTCCAACTATTGTCCTCATTCATTGTACTCCAGTCTCATGGCTTCTTGCTCTTTCTCAGGCATGCTCTTAACTTAGGGTCTCAACCTAGAATGTTCTCCCAGAGATTTGCATGAAAGTCACTCACTTCCCTCCTGGCTTTACTCAGATGTTACCTTCTCAATGAGGTCTGCAACAATCACCTTATTTAAAATTGCAACTTATGCCTGCCACTTGGTATTCCAGTTCCCCTCAACAAACTTTATCTTAATTTTAATAGCATTCATCACTTTCTGTCATACTATATAATTTATGTATTATGTTGTTTTGGGAGTTTTTTGTTTTGGTTTGTTTTTTTTAAATCTATCTCCTTCCCCTAGAGTGTAAACTCCACAATGGCAAGGATATTTGTCTTGATCAGTGATACATCCCAAGTACTTAAAATAGTTCCTAGTACATGAGAGACACTCAACAAATGTGTTCAATGAATGAATGAACAAATCAAACAAAAATTTAAATGTTAAAAAGATGAAATTATCAAATGCTGGAAGAAAATTGTATGTTGGGTGGGGGGTTGGTGGGTAGGTGGGGTGTATAGAAAAGCCCTTTTTATTGTATCTCAAAACCTTAGATCCATAAAAAGATAAATAAGTTGAATAAATTAAAAATTTAAAAAATCTTTTGCCCAACAAGACACCCTAAGCTAAGGCAAATCTCAAATCACTAGAAACAACCTTTATCTGTGATTTTCATATCACAGTAAAGGTTAATCCTTGTAATATATAAATAGCTCCTAGAAATTGATAAGAAGAAAATCTAACCACCCAACAGAAAAATAGGTAAAGGCTAGGAACGTACAATTCACACATAAATGGAAATATAATGGCTTTTAACCATATGAAAAGATGCCCAACTGCTCTCATAATACAAATTAAAACTACCCTGGGATACTGTATTTACCCATCAGACTGATAAAATCCAAAAGCATTTTATGGACGAGCTCACAAATTGCTGTTGAAAGTATAAACTGGTATAACTTCTTTGGAAGGCAATTTACCAATATCTGACAAAATCACAAGTGAATAGACCTTCTGACCTAATAATTCCATTTCTGGGAATTTATTCTATATGAATCTATTTGCATGTGTATGACATGAGGTCTGTAAAAGGTTTATTCATTGCAATACAGCATGCCCTAGTAAAATGCTAAAAACAAGACAAGTGTTCATCAGTAAGACTTTGGTTAAATAAATGATGATCTCTCCATCAAACGAAATACTATTCAATTGTATAACAGAATGTGGAACTCTATATTTTGATGGTGAAAACTCCGAGATATAATATTAAGTGAATACTGCAACAAGCAGAACAATGGTATCTTGTGTTTAAAAAACAGAGTAATAAGAATATACATAAACATCGGCATTTGCTTACATGTATAAAAACAAACAGTAGAAGGATATATAAGAAATTAATTAAAGTAGTTGGAGTAAGGAGGTAGGGACTGAGAAAAAGAGAGGAAAAGGTAAGACTAAGACTTTTCATAGTGTATCTTTCTGCATTTTGTACATTATTTTTGAACTATGATATTGTATTATCTATCCTAACAACCACATGTTAAAAAATAGTTGCAGAAAAATCTCCTAAGAAAATCATATCAGTACTACATCATTGAAACGCCAACTAACTTCATTTTATAAGCACCTTGACTAAACACTTTATGTATACCAAATATGAAAACAGAGAAAAAGAACGTTTCTTCATTTTGACTCCAGGAAGGCTGTGGTGAGGGAGGAGCAGGGACTGGTAAAGAATTCATTACTGTTATTTATTGCATACTGAAGGCCTGCAAACATGTCAGGAATCCAAATAAAACAAGGCAAGAAACAGTATTAGCATCAAAGACAACCACTGGCAGTGAGAGGTACCACTTACAGAATGAATAAACAGGTGTATAGCCACTTGAAGTTTAATCTCCACATACTAGGAATGAACAGATAAATAAAAGAGAAGCCTTCCCACTGAGACCAAGAAAAATTGGACCACAGAGCAGTAACGCAGCACTGTTGTTGAAATAACAATCAAGATAGTGGGTAATGAAAACAGGAGGAAAACATAGAAACCGGAGGCAATCCTCCTTATATTTAGCATCTATTAGTTCCTTTCTATGTACAATTCAAGGCCCTCAGATGAAGAGAGACCTCCATGCCAATGCTCCCACCTTTGGGTCCAAAAGTGGTGAGTACCACTTTTGGTACTTTGAAAGATCAAAGGATTTTGAAAGATCAAAGGAGTGTAACCAAATGAACTAAAAGTAAAATTGAAGACATATGTAAGAATGAATGGAATTGGGAGTATTCTGCCCAAAGAAAAGAAGGGTAAGAGAAAAGGGGAGTAGAATCAGCAACAACAAGAACACATTTGATTACCAACCATTTCGGACATTGGGAATCAGAGAATAAAAATAAAACACAAATACACCCTCCAGGGAGCTTAGGAGATAGGACATACACATTAAAACCAAGTGTATAAACATGTTGCTTGAGAGTCAATCCAGCATAGAAATATATTTTATTATAGAATGCTATGTCAGTACTAAAAATGTTAGGCAATTTCATATAAAAATCTGGATTTTCAGCTTCTTTTCAAAAACTGGGGCACAGAGGATTGCCAAGTGTTGAGAGAAGGAACTGTTTCAGGTACACTTCAGGGATGTATTTTACACTGAGAAAAGAGGGAGCATCATGTGAGAGAAACTACCAGGGGCTTGGGGCCTACAAAGCTTAGAACAAGATGAAGTACAGTGTTGAGGCATATAGGAGTCAGCTTGGGATGCCATAACCAAATACCATGGGCTGGGTGGCTTAAACAACAGAAATTTATTCTCTTAAAATTCTGGAGGCTGGAAGTCTGAGATCAGGGTGCCATGATGGTCAGGTTCTGGTGAGAGCTCTTTTCCTGGCTTGTAGATGGCCCCCTTCTTGCTGAGAACCCACAAGGGGGAGAGACAGCTATCTCTTTTCTCTCTCCCTCTTCTTATAAAGCCATTATTCCCACCATGAGAGCCCCACGACCCTCATGACCAAATCAAAGCCTATTTACCTCCCGGAGTCCCCATCTCCAGCTACCATTACATGTGGGGTAGGGGTAAGGCTTCAACATACGAATCTGTGGGGTGGGGGGAAACAAACATTCTGTCCATACAAGGGGCCAAAGTAAACCATTTTCTGGGTAAGAAATGCATGTTAATGGAAGCCTGGTTGGAAGAGATATGATTTTTCAATTATCTCTTTTCACTCTTTTGTATTTTAAATTCAGTGTACTTAAAAATCTTTCTCCACTCAAAAACTCACTCTCTAACTTACAAATATTACATCCCCAAAATCTCATCTTAAAATCCTTCTAGAAAAGGTAATGTATATTCCATTCCATACCAATTACAGACATAAAACCATGAGGTCAGTTTCACAAAGAACATAAGAAAATTTGTCTTGCTAATTTATGTTTACCTTTCATGAAAAAATAAATATTTTTAGTGAGCAGAGATTTAGAATCTGGTCAATAATTTGATATACAAAATTAATTAATTAACTTAGTGATGGTAAATTCAGTCAAATGAGGTCACAAGTTTTACTTTAAAATTAATTACCTGTACACCTTCTTTAACAATACGGAAGCATTTTTCAAAACTGTTAAGTACTTAATTTTTTTAAACATGCTGCTAAAAACCTTCTTTTGCCCATAAATTCACCATATTTACATTGCTATTATTCCCCACTTCAGCTCCTTCTTTTGAAAGCAGGTGGCTTGTATTTCATAATTAGCAAATACTAAAATAGATCATCAAAATGCAACTTTGTCAAGCTCCTAAAAGAAAGAATTTATATCAGAATATGGTCCAATCCATATTGGTGATAGCGCTGATAAAAGTCAGCTCTATACAGAGGTGTTGCTCTCTCATAGCTTTGCATACCCAACTCTCCCTTCACAGGTCCTTAATGTCCTCACCTCTAAAGCTGGGTCTGGAATCAGGGTTAGCTCTGAAAATGCAGGAGAACAATTTGTCTTTCCTATGTTAGCCCAAAGGAGACCTCATAATCTACGTGAACCACTCTGTAGATTTGAGAGCCACTTATCTGCCATAGCTCTACCACTTACTAGCTCTTTGGCCACTTACTCTCTCTGAACATCACTTCCTTAATCTTCAAAAGTGACACAATAATAATGCCTGTTGCCTAGAATTATTATAAATTAAATTCTTAGTACAGTGTTCTACAAAAAGAAAGCACTTAATGCAGGCCAAAGAAGAGACAGATTACATGAATTTAGTCTCTCTCCTTCCTGAAACCATATCGTAATAGAATTGTTTTGTTTTGTTTTAAGACACAAAGCCACAAGGACAAGGAGAACAGAAGAACAGAGAAAGGTAAGAAAAGTTTAGAAGTCAGAAAAGCAAATGATAACTGACTAATGGTAACTGACAGCAGACCCGGCAAGGTAAAATGCAAAGCAGGTAATGAGGGAAGTGAGAAGCAGCCCCATTTAACACATATAACTGTGCCCCCCACACCCCACCCCTGCCTAAGGTATAGGTGAAAATAAAGCCAAAATACGAAGATTGATGAAAAGTCTTTGTAAGAACCAGTTATCCCACCATTAAAAAACCAGATCACCTATGTGATGGTTTCTCCCCAGAAGACATTTACATCCTTAATGCTGAGACTTCAGGCTTCTTACCCTTGTACTTCACAAAAGTGGAAAGCCAGGCCTATAAATAACCTGTCAAGAGACTGGAAGAGCTTTCTCAGAAGAATCTGGCCTCTACCTTGAAAGATAGGGACCAAAACAAACAAAAATGGAAAAGGCTTCTCAGAAGAAACAGAAACTATGCAGGAAGAAGAAATTTTCAAGATATTACTAAGACCCTCAGTAATATAATAAAAAATAATGCATCTGTGAAAAAGAGAACAGAACTCTATTTAAAAAAAAAAAAAGGAGCATCAGGAAACAAAAGAGAGCTTTCCGGTCTCCTCTCTAGACAATAAACACAGTAGTTAAAGCATGAGTATGCCCCTTGATAAAGATTTCCTAAATCAGCAATGCCACATGAGTGTTTTGGGCTCTGACATCCAGGTTTCACATCCTTTCTTTATATGCATCCTCCCTAACTCCCTGTTCTGATTTAGATATCCCCTATCTGTGCATTCAACATGCCCTGTGCATACATCTTTCACAGCACATACACAATGTACCTTAATTTCTGTTTGTTTGTCTATCTTCCATACGAGGGTGTGAAGTTTCTCCAGGGAAGGGACTGGATATCACCAACACATAGCATAGTCTCTGGCATATTAGTAGGTGCTCAATAAATTTTTTGAGTGGATAAATAACTGGATGGGAGAACTGCTGTCACACCAGGTTGGTATGTCCCCAGGACTGATCATTCCAAAAGCCCATTATCAGTTTTGCTAGACTCCCATACTAAACTCAGACATGCCACTTAACAGAGAGAAAGAACCAGAAAAGTGTTTGAGTAGAGGAAGAAGGGATGAATGGGATCCTCCCTTCAGTAAAGAATGCCAATTTGAACAGATAATATCTAATTATTTACAAAAAAAACCCCAACTCTATGGAGCACCTATAAAATTATGCTTCCAGTTGCAAAGGCAACTACTCTATTACTATAGTTAAACTCCAAATAATCCATTTAACAGTGGTCATATTTGAAGTTATTTTCTTCTTTTTGCTTCTGACTTTTCTGATGTTTTTTACAGTGCAAAGGTATTACTTGGATAATAAAAACTAATTGTACATGAATACAATATATAAAATAATATGAATTCACATCAATGCTGAAATATATTTAAAAATTCTCACCTGTTTATGAAATGTACTTTGACCCAACAATGCATAGGATTCACTACATTTGCCCTGGCTCCTCTCAGATCTACAGAACAAATATCTACGCAAGTGAGACCCAGACATGCCTATTTCTTACAAGCTACACAGATGGTTCTGATGCTCAGGCGGGTCTGAGAGTCACCATTTATAGAACACATGAAGGCTCCTTAGAGATGTATGATCTTAAGCCAAGAACTAGGACTCCACCAAGTAACTGCATTCAGTGATTTCACTCATAACTTGTAAGTGGCAAAGTCATCATTAGCTGAGTAAGAAGAGGGGTGGAAGGAGATACATAAAGAATAGGATTTCTTGGGGTGACTACTGAGCACCGTTTAATCCAGATCCAAAGTATCTATTAAGCGAAGACAATGGGTAAGATAGGATTTATCAGGCTTATTTCAAGTTTATCTTGCTCTTCTATATTTCTAACTGCTAAGCAGTAATTTCTTAGAGGATTACCTCCATTAAAAACCCATCCTTGGGGCTTCCCTGGTGGCGCAGTGGTTGAGAGTCCGCCTGCCGATGCAGGGGACGCGGGTTCATGTCCCGGTCCGGGAAGATCCCATATGCCGCGGAGCAGCTAGGCCCGTGAGTCATGGCCGCTGAGCCTGCGCGTCCGGAGTCTATGCTCCGCAACGGGAGAGGCCACGGCAGTAAGAAGCCCACATACTGCAAAAAAACCCAAAAAAACAAACAAACAAAAATCCTCATCCTTTTTGCTAGCAATTCTTTCCAAAGTATATAAAAACCTATTTCCGTTTTTAAGAAGCTAATCAAATGGATATTCGAGTTCATTTGCTTGGTGTCCTTTGCTAAGAGTTGACACTCAAGGGCTTATAGCATATGCATTTGAGCTACTAACCATGCCTGCTAACCATTTATCTTCCTTTGTTTTTTCTAAACTGAAAAGCTAAAATTCTGTTAGCCTGTCACTTTATTTTTATTCACTATATTACATTCAAATAGCATCACTATTATATTAATGTAATAGATGATCTCTGTAATTGAATGTGAATACTATCACTTTGTACCCTTCTAGAGTTATTAATTTCCGTGTATTCATTGTATTTTCAAATATGGCTGCACAGTAAATAATACAACATAAAGAGGCTTTAACCTATTCCCAAAGTGTATGTATGACAAGGATATAAAGCCAGTGGTGTATTAACTTAAAAAATAGATCAAACTTATCTTGTAAAAAGAAGATAAAAGGTAGTTCTGTCATTAAAGACAACCATGCTTGAGGCTGTAAACCATACTTGAGAATATAAAGACAAGCCTGGAAACATGTGTTATATTTTGCTTCCTGTCCTTGAAGAAAGTCAACTCAATGGACATTTTAAAAACAACAACAAAAAAAAACAGATTCAATCATTCAGGTATTTCCTCATGTTGACTAGGCTGAGAAAGCATAAATTCAACAATAAAAACAACAATAATTATAGTATCATTTTATAGCACTTTAAAGAGAGGTTTAATATACATGAAGGTGAAAATTAATTGAATTCTTAAGTATGGCCATTACGCTATCCAGATATCCTAAGGCATATAAGTGGAAAACCTAATGGTATTCATCCGAAGAGTAACACAGTAGTACCTCAAACCAGCAAGAAAATTCAGAGTGAAAATTAAATACCTGCAGAGCCATGTAGGGAAGATATCTGAATAATACAAGAATTATCCTCAAGTTTTTGAGAAAGGGACTCAGCATTATCTGCCAACCGTAGACAAACCTGGGTTAAAGGACTACCAAGTAGATTTTGAGCTCTTTGTATTGATGCTGGTCTGCACCCTCTGGAGTTTCCCCTGGTGAAATCTGAAACTGGCCCTGCCACATGGAGGACAAAGAGAGACTGAAGAGAGGCAGACCACTGCAGATTGGTAGGCAGCAGGTTAAAGGCAAGGGAACTTATGTAAGTGGCTCGTCTTGGGCGGCCGCAAGATGAGTAGATCTCCACACCTGCCAGGCAGAATCTTAAGGTTTATATAGAGACCTTAATGGGGTTCAGTCACATACACAGTCCAAATGGTCTCAACAATACTTTACTCTCTTAAGGCTTCATCCATGAAATGGCTCCGGGAATGGTGGGCAAAATATACATTTCAAGGACAGGAGAGGGGTGAGGAGCCTCCAATCGCCCGAATCCAGCTTACAGGTCAACAGGCGGTCACATCCTCTCGATGACCTCCTCCAACACTCCATCCCTCGTAACCGGCTCTTACAATTTCACACACACCCCTCTTCTGTAACATGCCCTAAGTGGTCAGCAAAGGGTTTCACCAGCAGGAAGGTGTCTCATTTGGTGGCTCTCTGGCTGCATTGGAGGCAGATTCCACAGCAGCCACATGGGCACATGCAAGAGAAAACACAGAAAAAGGTAATGTTTCTCAAAATAAGTAACAGTTTTTTCCACCAAGAGGCCCATGATCTGAACCTGATTTATTAAGTCCCATAGGCTGGAGGTCAGATCCCTCATAACATTCACTTGTGTATTCATGTGATTTAATAAAGATGATGCCTTATCAGACTCATCAAGTATGAACACACAACATTCTATTTGGATAATGGCACAGGTGCTTCCTTTTGAGACTGTAATAATGTCCAAGGCCATCCAATTTAGGAGGACAGCATTTCTCATTAGAGATATTTCATTGTTCAGTAAAGACAGGCTTTGTTGGCTATCATTTAAGGCTTGCTGGGTGAATTCAGTAAGGGTTTCTCTGTGTGCTATAATATCCTCCAGGCCAACAAATGGAACAAAGATGGCAGCCAAGTGATTGTACCAGTGGAAAACAGAATGTGCCCATCTGGCCTTGAGGAGAGGGGGTTTGACAATTTTTGTTACTTTGGGGTGGATTCTCCCCTGTGCCCAGGGAAGACCTAGATAGAGCACAGTGGCCCAACCACCCAGGTGAAAGTCATGGCCAAAGATTTGCGCTACACAGCCACTGGGTTCCATTCGGGTTCCCCAACAAATACCTGGCGGTCACAACCAATGATTGCCAAACCAGTCACTATCCTTTCACGTGACAGCATGACTACACAGTTTTGGTGATATCCATTCCATATTCCTGGTACAATTGGGTTGGTTCTGTTTAGAGTGATTCATCTGTTCCCAACATAGGGGTGCCTGGGTTCAAATGTCCATGACCCAGGGTGAGCCACATGAACCCATCCCAAATCTAAGTGTAACCACCTACAGCTCTAGTGGTGGTAGTTTTAGGACCCTTCTGGTCAGCAGAGTGATGGGCTGCCTGTGTAGTCCGATTGACAGAAAAAGAATACCCATGCCAAGTGTTACTGATATTCAAGCCACAGGTCATGTCTCTGGATGAAGTATTGGTTGATACTTGATTGGTTGATCAAGTATTGCCAGATGAATTAAGAGTACTAGTCCTAACTTGTTCTACCTTAATATACTGCTTTAGGGCCTTCTAATTCTCTGCCTGGAGTGGCAATGCACACTATGGTAATCCTGATGAGCTAAAGAAGGGCAGCTTCCCACAATACCCAACAGTTGGATTGATTCCTTTGTCAGGCATACTAGTGGGCCCACTGTAAAAAGGTATTTCCATTAGGTGTCCATCCTGTGGCCAGACAACAGAGTAGCAGCAGAAGCCTAAGGCCAAAATGACAGATTTAGTAGAAACTTGTATGGGAAGATCTTCCCCTTTTAAGATTTACACTTGTGGACTAATCCTTAGATGTTAATGTGACTGCAGCTTTAAGAATTTGACCTGGTTGTACATACCATACCTGTTGGCCAGAGGAGGCAGCCCCATCAGGCATGAGGAGATGGGCTTGGTGTGGGATGTACCAGATCGGGACTCTCATTTTTCCCCCTCTTTCAATGGTACATGTTCCATTCCAGGTATAGTATGTTTCAATAGGTCCAGCTTGCAGCAAGACAATAGGATCCCAGTGGAGATTGCATAGTTCCTCCTCACCCAGAGGTATGAAGTAATTCACACATCCCAGTGGAACTTCCCATTGCCAAGGATAATGTCTTTCCCAGGCATGATGGAGCTTTGTACTCTCAGCAGCACAGCACAAAAACCACAAGAGAACCAAGGCAATAATTGTCTTCAAGACGTCCAAACCTTTATGGCATTGGGTATTTGGCAAGGATTCCCAATCTGGCATATGGGGCAATATGCCCTATAGTTGATCTTTCAAATGTATTAAAGTCTGGGATAGTACTTTAGTCCACCAGACCAAGGCAGTTTTACCTATTAGTAATTTAATTTGCTGGTTTACTATTTCATTTTTCCTTTCTACTAACATAGCAGCTTGCAGGTTATAGAAGAGGTGGAACTTCCATTCAGTGTCATAGTCTTCTGCCTAGTCCTGCATATCATGACCTTTGAAATGTGACTATTCCACGGGAGTATCCATATGGTACTCAGCTTCTCTGATCCCCTAATGGTTGCAGCCTGGTTTGCATGGTGACAGGGGAAAACTTGAGTTAGGCCAGATGTAGTGTCCACACAAACCAGGGCATATTTAGAACCCTCAGTCAGAGGAAGGAGGCCAATATAATCAAAATTTGCCAATCCCTCACCATTTGGGAACTCCAGTGAATGGCCCCAAACTCTTTGGTAGTTGCCTTGGTTATTGTTTAGAACACACAGGACATACTGTTAGTACATGAAACAAGCCACTGTATTTCAAAGGCAATTGGGCATCCTTGACAATATGCCATCACACCCAGGCACTAGAGTGGCCACTCTTTCTACGCATCCAATCTGCTGTATCGGCTGAAGGGTCAGTTGTTAGGGATTATACTGGAGCAAGGGCATCAGCTTCCTGATTGCCAAGGGGGTGTCAGTGCCTTATGAGACAGGATGTGGAAGACAGTGAGGACTACTTCAGGCTCTTGCAGGCAAACCCAAATGCTCTCCATACATCCTGACCCCACAAGGGCTTATTCACAATCATCCACCCCTTGGTTTCCCATTGTCCAAGCCATAGACAGGGGTTGGCATACAGGGTGCTCCCCTGCTGCAAACAGGCATGCCATTAAGTCAACGTGGGAGTTTAAGCCATGGCAGAGATGGGTCAATGGAACATATTCTCAACCTATCTCTTGAGAGAAAGGGAAGTTCTTACTATGATATGTTGTTCCTTCATAGGAGGCTCTGCCGGGAGGATTGCTGTGTACACTGCTAGGAGTGTTGCTCTATGGGGGGGTCTATCAGGTTTCTGTCCCCTTCTAGAGCTGAAACCAAAACCTAGGGGTACCCTCTTCTGTTGTTATTGCCACAGTGCCCAACCCATACCTTCCTAAGTCACAGATACATTTAACAACTCAAATGGTAGCACTGCTTGGAAGATGCCCAGAACTTTTATCTGTTTTATTAGTATTTTTGCCTTCTCAAAGATGACTTGTTGCTCTGATTCCCAGTTCCACATGTGCCCTTTCTTTAGCAGGCAGTATAAGGGATGGAGGCAGTCAGCACAGGAGGGAGTAAAAGTCTTCCAAACCTCCCACATATACAAAGGCTTGCATTGAATGCTCTTAGGGATTGGATAGGCTTGCATCTTGTCAATCAGAGCTTCTGGGACAATACACATCTTACCTGACCATATGACTCCCAAAAACTTATGGTGTCTGGGCCTTTACTTTTTTGAGGGTTCACCACCTATCCTCTAGGTTGAGCCCTCCTACCTTTGCAAATGGCACGCTAAGTTCTCCAACTTCTTATCCTGCTCTCCCATCTTGTCTGCCAGCCCCGAAGCTAGCAGAGTAGTGGACAACCACACATCCTTCTCTAACCGCAGCTCTTCTTCCTGCTTTCTAACTCAAGCTTCAGCCTCTAGTTGGGCTTCAGTGGCCAGCAACCTGTCCACAGTAGAGGTCAGCCCCCTGCACGGCCATTCGCTCCCCTTTTTTGCCACAGTAGCTGTACATTCTGTACACACACACAGTCCACAATCATCTAACCCCTTCCCATACAGAGGTCAATGGCGATCTCTGGATTTCCCCTTGGGATGTCTCTTTTTCATGGCTCATTTCTTTGGTCTCCTGGTTGGCTCACCAACTGTTGGTTCCTAAACCTGGGAGCTACCCTGGTGAAACCTGCAACTAGCCTCCTACACAGAGAGTGAGGAGAGACCAAAGAATCAGGCAGATGAATCCAAATTGGTCGTTGGCAGGTTTAATAAGCAAGGGGATTCACATACAAGGCTTGTCTTAGGTGGCCACAAGGTGAGTGGATCTCCATACCTGTCTGCCAAAATCTTAAACTTTATCTAAAGGCTTTAATGGGGTTCAGTCGTGTACACAGTACAGATGGTCTCAATCTTACTTTCTTAAAGCTACATCCTGGATATTGCTCTGACTATGGGAACAATGGGCAGAACATACATTCCAAGTGCAGGAGAGAGTATAAGGAGCCTCTGATTGCCCAAGTCCGGCTTATGGGTCAACAGTCAGTAAAGTCCTTTGAATGACCTCCTCCAACAATTGTGAGCTCCTTATGGTGAACAAAGAGACTGCATCCTCCTCTCTTTCTTAAAGCCCAGCACAGTGCTAGAAGTAGGAGCTCAACAATATTAAGTGAATAAACCAAATAATATTCTTTTTCTTTAAACTGAACTTCACTCTATTTTTTCTTTTTATTGAAGTATAGTTGATTTACAATATTATTAAATCAATTAAGGTTCTTATATACAGTCAGTCTACTACAGCTTCACTTCCAATTCCCACACCACAACTCTTCTGAGTAAAACACAGGCAGATATTAGATAAAAATATGATGTCTAACTTGCTTTTTTCCTTTGATATATAGAAATAGAGAAGCTGCAGAACAGAGATGGAAGAAATGAGAAGCTCGGGTACCTCCTCTTGCAAAGTCATCCATAGGTATAGTATAGTATGATCCATTGTGGCTTTAGAGGGAGCTGAGAACTGAACACTATACAGCAATATAAGTGAAGAAAGTACTGCTATGTGCAATCACATGGATCAATTTCAACACACATATATAGAGCAAAATAATCTAGACCTATGACAAGTCAGCCTCTTTTTGCTTATTTTCTGATCTCTAAAGGGATTAATAATAATACCTACTACAGAGGTTTTATGAAAATCGAGTTGTATCTGGTACATAGTAAGCAGGAAATAAATGTTAATTGTCATCAAAATAATTAATATTGTGACTATATGTATGATGCTACACTAAACTGTGGGAAGATAAAGGAAATTGGTTCCTGTCTAAAAGGAATTTACAATCCAGTAGAAAAGATAAATAAGTGATGGACATAACTGCTATGTGCCTTGGTTTTCCAAACCGAGAAAATAGGGTTACTGATAACCACCTCATACATTTTGAGAATTAGAGATTATTCCCTAAAATATAAACTCCATAAAAGCAGAGACTTTTGTCACTGAATGTTTTATGGTATTATCAGGATACTTACCTTGGGAAAGGGAAAAAGTACAGGACTGGAGGGACACAGGTACAGTTATGACACTGGTAATGTTTTATGTCTTGATCTGGGTAGTGGTGCTACAATGATCATTCATTCTGTATGTATATTTGTATTAGTCAGCTTTGTTTTTTGCTGCAGTAACAAATAACACCAATATCTCAGTAGCTTGCAACAACAAAAGTTTTTTGTTTCTTGCTTCCATTACATGAGAGCTGCAGTCTACTGGGTTCATTTAGGCTCAGCTCAGCTTGGCTTCATTCCAGGAGTCTTCTCTTCTTGGACCCAGCCTAAAAAAGTAGCCACTACATACACTATATGTGGTATGATTTTTTTTTCACATGGCAGGGTTCAGAAACTCAAGGGTGACTAAGGCAAACTGTGCTGTATTAAAATCTTTGGCTCAGATATGGTGTACAGCTTGTTTAAAACTGTTTCTGATCTATTTGATCTGGTCATCTCCCCATGCCATGAGCCATACCCATAGTTCTCTGAGACACAGAATAATTTTAAGATATTTTGCGATATCTATCAAACTTTAGTGGGAATACACCCTTGGTCTCTTTACCCGGAGCTATATTCTTCAGCTGAAAGCATTATTTAACAGATGTAATAGAAATCCCAAATCAGTTGATTTTGAATTAATGAAAAAGGAGATTATCCTGGGGAGGTGAGAGGCAAGGAAATTATTTGGAATAGGACCCTCCCTGAGATAAAACAACTTCTTCTACTAGTCTTGAAGAAGTAAGCTGCAAGTGTTGTGAGAGAGCCTGGGAAATGACCCTGTGGCAGGGAACTGCCAGCAGCTTCTAGGAGCTAAAATACCCTCCATCTGACAATCAGGAAAAGAGGGAAACCTCAGTCCTATGGCTGCAAGGAACAGCAACCACATGACTGGGAGAGAATCCCAAGCTCCAGAAAGGACTAAAGCCAGGCAGACACCCTGATTACAACCTTGCAGACGTTCTGGGGAGGCAGTGCCTGAACTCCTGACCCACAGACACCATGAGATAAAAAATGTTTGTTGTTTTAAGTGGCTAAATTTGTAGTAATTTGTTTTACAGCAGTTGGAAAAATAATAGACCCATTCCATAGTCTCTACATGGCCTCACGCTGGTCCTAGCAGTCTTCAGATTGTCTAGTGCAGTGGTTCTCAAGTTTCAGTGTTCTTGGAATCTCCTGAAGGACTGTTAGAATAAAGACTGCAGAACCCCAACCTCAGAGATTCTAATTCATTAGTTACAGAGTGGGGTTCATGACTGTGTGATTCTAACAATTTCCCAGGTGATGCCGATACTGTTTGAGCAACACAAGTCTGCCATGACTACATTACTTCCGTGCACTTTAAATGCCCTCAGTTGCAAAATGCTATGAGAACGTAAGCATCTGATACAAGCAAATGGCTGGCTTCCTTTCATATTAAAGGTTTTCATAAAAGAAAAAAAAAAAAAGAGAGAGGAAGATCTTATTAAATGTTACTAATTAACCGTAATACCTGATTTTCATTAAACTACCTGATTCTTATTACTCCTGGGGCAGGTGTGCAAATGCTTATTTCCATAGATGCACCAATACATTACTTTTCCCATATTATAATTTACGTTCCTGTTTTTCTGTACTATTTTCAATATAGTGGCCTGATTTATAGCAGAAATTGTTAAAATGTCATAACCAATATTTACACTTGAAATTGTTAAAATGCCATATTCAATACACTAAGAGGGCTCAGTAAATTTAAACTGAATCACTAATTATGGATTAAATTCATAATATCCCTGTTGTCACTACTGAAACAATTCAATACACACATTTTTTAAAAGAATTACAACTACTTATAATAATATCATCAGGGAGCTATGAATTTGCTATTCATCTGTTTTAGTATTAGGTTTAATATTTGGGCCAATATACCATGGATCTAAAAGACACTACACACATCAAGAGAGTAACATATACCTAGGCTTTTTATGTTTGATGTTCCAATTTGTTTAAATACAAAAATCACCACCTTTTGTGTTCATTTTCTATAAAGGATTTTTTTTTGACAGAAGTGCCTCTTTCTATGCTGGCAGCTTCCAAGTAACTGCACCATGGCAAGAACTGCATCATTTAATGAATATTCATGTCAAAGAGATATTTATAACATTGTTCATCATTGTTCCTTTACCCTTTCCCAACACACACTTTGAGAATTATAATTAATTCTTGAAATTCTAAAGGAACTACCTTCAACTCTTATACTAGGCTTTTTTTTTTTTTTTAACATCTTTATTGGAGTATAATTGTTTTACCACGTTGTGTTAGTTTCTGCTGTATAACAAAGTGAATCAGCTATATGTATACATACATCCCCATATCTCCTCCCTCCGAAAAGACAACCCTCAGAATGGGAGAAAATGTTTGCAAATGAAGCAACTGACAAAGGCTTAATCTCCAAAATTTACAAGCAGCACATGCAGCTCAATATCAAAAGAAAAAACAACCCAATCCAAAAATGGGCAGAAGACCTAAATAGACATTTCTCCAAAGAAGATATACAGATGGCCAACAAGCACATGAAAGGATGCTCAACGTCACTAATCACTAGAGAAATGCAAATCAAAACTACAATGAGGTATCACCTCACACCAGTCAGAATGGCCATCAACAAAATATCTACAAACAATAAATGCTGGTAGGGTGTGCAGAAAAGGGAACCCTCTTGCACTGTTGGTGGGAATGTAAATTGATACAGCCACTATGGAGAACTGTATGGAGGTTCCTTAAAAAACTAAAAATAGAACTACCATACGATCCAGGAATCCCACTACTGGGCATATACCCTGAGAAAACCATAATTCAAAAAGAGTCAAGTACCACAACGTTCATTGCAGCTCTATATACTAGGCTTTAAAACACACTTTTAAACAACAGCCCTTCAAATTAAAGAGAAAAAGAAATTAGAAATAAGTATTTGTGGGAGGAAATCACATCAGGACCCAAGGTAAAATAATACAAGAAAGAAAGTTGATAGTTAAAAGCAGTATAGGGCTTACCTGGTGGTGCAGTGGTTGAGAGTCCGCCTGCCGATGCAAGGGACACGGGTTTGTGCCCCGGTCCGGGAAGATCCCACATGCCGCAGAGCGGCTGGGCCCGTGAGCCATAGCCGCTGAGCCTGCGTGTCCGGAGCCTGTGCTCCGCAACAGGAGAAGCCACAACAGTGACAGGCCCGCGTACCGCCAAAAAAAAAAAAAAAAGCAGTATAATACTTTACTTAAGTAAAAACAGAAACAAAAAAATAAGATTAATAGATAACATAACATTAATACAAAAATATAAGCTCTTTAGGGGTAAGGATTTCTTTTCTTTTTTTTTTTCTTTTTTGCGTTACGCGGGCCTCTCACTGCTGTGGCCTCTCCCGTTGCTGAGCACAGGATCCAGACGCGCAGGCCCAGCGTCCATGGCTCGCGGGCCCGGCCGCTCCGCGGCATGTGGGATCTCCCCAGACCGGGACACGAACCCGTATCCCCTGCATCGGCAGGCGGACTCTCAACCACTGCGCCACGAGGGAAGCCCCATAGGGTAAGGCTTTTTGTCTTTTTGTTTATTGATATGTCCCCTGTTTCTAGAATACTTAGTGCAGAGTAGAAATCCAGAATGTTTGTTGAATAAATGAATGATTAGATAAATGCATGAATGTGTGTGATGCAGAAATCGACCATGGTTCTCACAGTCATACAAAACACATCTATGATCCTATGTGTACTCAGGACTGCCAATCTGGAATGTGCAAATGGTTCAGATTCCAGCACAATATGCTAGATTCTTAATATAAAAGTGAGAAATAAAAAAATCTTGGCGTTCAAATGTCCATTGTCTAGCATGGAAAAGCCATATGTACAAATAGCTCTGGTACAAGAGGATGAGTGAAAAAAGTCATATATAAGGATTATTGGGCCACAGACTGGTTGAAAAGCTACCAAAAAATGATAACATTTGAGGACTACCTAAAAAGATAAGTGAGAGGCAAAGCAGTACCATACTCAAAGCAAAGTTACAAAAATATTAAAGTTTACACTGTTTTTGGAGAATAACTTTTAATTGTGAACTGTAGCAAGAAATATATATATATATATAGAGAGAGAGAGAGAGAGAGAGTATACTTAACTGAAACAAGTTTTATGAAGTAATACTCACCTTTATTCATTTTGTGTATTTGATATTTTCTATTCTATTTTTTTAATGCTGGTGAAGGTGTATTAAATCAATTTCAAGATCCATTTGTTTGAAAAACTATGGGTTTTCACATTGAATAGATGTGGTGAGTAGACCACTGGCATGAAAACACAAAGAACACTCTGCCAGCACAGCTCCAATTCTTCTCCCATCCAGGTGGTTAGCTGCTGAGCTGCAATGCTTAGAGAAGGACTACGATCTGGTCTCCTTCTTACTTAAAACAACTCAGTGTGGTAGAAAAGATGAGTAAAGAAATCGCTCTCCGTATCAAGCCAGAGTGCAGGAAAGGAAAGTGCCACAGGCCATTTTCTCTCTAATCTGGACATAAAATTAGGGCTTACCATTATTCTATCTAAAAGGGTTATGAGAGTTTGGAAAGGGAATCATCTCACATCTGGGATTATCCTAAATTTGATCTATATCTGGATTTATCTCAGAGTTTACCAGAGTCAAATTGTCACACTGCACTACAAAAAGCAAAACTCTCTTCTCCTTCCCCTATGAATAACAATTTAATTGCTTCCACAACAGTCTTCACTGAAGACTATTAAACACTCTGTACATGTCAGGCTCTGTTCTAGTGCTAGGAACTACAATAATGGGGAAACAAAAGTCCAAGTCTCCTGGAGTTTATATTTTACAAAAAACAAATAGACAAATTACATACACTCAGCTAATAATAAAAGCTATGAAGGAAATAAACAGTGTCTTGAGTTAGAAAATAGTATTTAAAGTAGCCAGGGAAGGACCTTCTTAGGCGGTAATATTTAAGTTGAGGCCTGACAGATGAGGAGCGACTGAAGTGAAGTGCTAAGAAGAAAACCAATCTTGGACTTCCCTGGTGGCGCAGTGGTTGAGTCCGCCTGCCGATGCAGGGGACGCGGGTTCATGCCCTGGTCCAGGAAGATCCCACATACCGTGGAGCTGCTGGGCCTGTGAGCCATGGCCGCTGAGCCTGCGCATCCGGAGCCTGTGCTCCACAACGGGAGAGGCCACAACAGTGAGAGGCCCACGTACCACAAAAAAAAAGAAAAAGAAAAACAATCTTCCAGGTCCTGGAAGAGCGTATGTATAGACTTAAGACAGAAAAAAGGTGGAAGGCCTGTATATATTGAGCCCAACAGGGAGCTGGGAAGAGAAGTATGAGATAAGCTGGGAAGTTACTGGATTGTTTCAGTAACTGGAAGAAGAAGTTACTGGAGAATAACATGGTCCAATTTAGATTTTTAAAAACTCATTCTTGTAGCTCTGTGGAGAATGGATTAGACAGGAGTATGATTAGAAGTTGAGAGATCTCTTAGGAGACTGATTTCCATACAAGCAAAAATGGGAAATTAGACTAGGTGTAGGCAGTGGATAAGGAGAAAAGAAGATGGACTCAGATATTTTGGAAGTAGAACCAACAAAACTTATATTCAGATATTTCTTAAAAAAGACCACAAGTCAGTGAATTGGAAATAGGGTAGAGGAGTCAATGCATTTAAAAGAGGGAGGAAAAGATTTTGAGGACAGAAAGAATGGGAGAAGTATACACTAATCAACAGCCTAGAAGTAATATATTGAAGCAGTCACATTTTCAACTCTAATCCCATGTCCTGCTCTGGGCCTCTATTTTCTGAAAACAAGATATCAAACTGGGCAGAGAGGAAATGCTCTGAGGATTTTTAGCCTTAAATGGCTGAGCCCAGGCCACTGAAAAAAGATAATTTACCCAATGAAAATAATGGAGCAAGATTTAACTAAAATCATTAAGAACATTTCTCACTCTGGCTGCACAAACTCCCTGGGTAGCTTTTAAAACTATATGCGCAAGCTCCACTGGAGTGGCTCTGATTTAATTAGTTTGAAGTGGGACACAGGCATAGGTATTTTTTAAAAGCTCCACAGAGGATTCTTATGAGCAGCCAGAAAGCCCTGAGTTAGAAGTACAGCTGAGGATGTCAGGTCAATCAGCCTATTTCATTCAATGACAGATTAATAGAGAGAATGGGGTGAAGGAACTTTTCCCCCAGATAAGGAATACAGGCTCATTGGTTTAAAAGACATAGTTTGAGACTACAAGAAAATAAAAGTCAATTTTCTTCGTGTGATTTTTTTAAGCTGGGAGAAAATTTTTTCTCACCTTACTTGTGAAGAACACAGACACCCATATAGACATCATATGTATTTTAAAATGTATTTTATTTCTACTATGAACAACCAAGAGGAAAGAGATTAACAGCTGATAGTTGACTGAAAGGAAAATGAAAGAGGAAGAGGGGAGTACCAATCTCGCCCAGACAAGGAGACACACAGGAAAAAATGAGTTGAAGTAGAGAAGTGATCACAGGGGATGAAGGATTCAGTTACCTCTGGGGGAAAAAAAATAATTGGTTACCAGAATACACCTGGCAATGGGTTTCACTGTATCACACCACTGTTGCTTTTCAACTGCTCCTTGGTTTGAACCTTTCCAAGATTTAACTCTTGAATGAGCCACAGAATTACCAGAGCAGGACTAAGAGCCAAGTAACCATTCTGCTAAAATAGAGACCAGAAACTTAATTTTTCAACTGCATTGAAGATTCTTTGTTGCTGGTGAATGGGTAACTGAAGGCAAGAGTAGTTATATAGCTTATCCTAATCATTCCATTTATTTGTGGTCTCACTGGAATCCGAACCAGGGTTTTACACTGTTGGGTTTTTACTTTTTTCCATTTACACCTTTGCATCCTAACTCCCCTGAAAACTTTGTTCCATTTACACCTTTGCATCCTAACTCCCCTGAAAACAGAGAAGAAAAACATGTAGTGCAATTTCCAAATCTCCACGTTTGGAGAGCTCTAAGAGTTGTAACTGTCCAGATGAGGCGGTAGTGTATGAACAGTGCCGCCCAGATAATTCTGTGTAATAAAAAATCTGGGAGTTGAGTAGACATGACAGAACATGGATTTATTAGTTTTAAGTGGGCGTGTCCACTTCAGGAAGGGAGTGAAAGCAAAAGAGAATCGAGGATCTAAGGGAAGGAGGAGGAACGTAAAGAATCATAGAATATGGGTGCGGCGTGGTGGGAGAAGGATTCCACGACACCAAAGCAGCAGGTAAAAAAGCAGAGTTCAGCTCAGAGGCATCTGGCGGGCACTCGCCCGGTGCCCCGCCAAAAGCGGGCGGCACGAGCGCGCACTACAAATACCAGAAGCCCCCGCTTCCTAGAGCTCCCGCCGCGTCGCGCAACGCACGCCGGGAGCCGGCCCGAGCCGCCAAGATGTCGCAGCCCAAGAGAAGAAAGCTTGAGTCGGGGGGCGGCGGCGAAGGAGGGGAGGGAACTGAAGAGGAAGATGGCGGAGAGCTGGAGGTGGCCCTGCCACGACCCCGGAGGACTAGGCGGGAGCGAGACCAGCTGTACTACCAGTGCTACTCGGATGTATCGGTCCACGAGGAGATGATTGCCGACCGCGTCCGCACCGATGCCTACCGCCTGGGCATTCTGCGGAACTGGGCAGCGCTGCGGGGCAAGACCGTGCTGGACGTGGGCGCGGGCACCGGCATTCTCAGCATCTTCTGTGCCCAGGCCGGGGCCCGGCGCGTGTACGCGGTGGAGGCCAGCGACATCTGGCAACAGGCCCGGGAGGTGGTGCGGCTCAACGGGCTGGAGGACCGGGTGCACGTCCTGCCGGGGCCAGTGGAGACGGTGGAGTTGCCGGAGCAGGTGGATGCCATCGTGAGCGAGTGGATGGGCTGCGGACTCCTGCACGAGTCCATGCTGAGCTCTGTGCTCCACGCGCGGACCAAGTGGCTGAAGGAGGGCGGTCTTCTACTGCCGGCTTCCGCCGAGCTCTTCGTGGCGCCCATCAGCGACCAGATGCTGGAGTTGCGCCTAAGCTTCTGGAGCCAGATGAAGCAGCTCTACGGTGTGGACATGAGCTGCCTGGAGAGCTTCGCCACGCGCTGCCTCATGGGCCACTCAGAAATCGTGGTGCAAGGCCTGTCCGGCGAGGATGTGCTGGCCCGGCCGCAGTGCTTTGCTCAGCTGGAGCTGGCCCGCGCCGGCCTGGAGCAGGAGCTGGAAGCGGGGGTGGGTGGGCGCTTCCGCTTCAGCTGCTACGGCTCGGCTCACATGCACGGCTTTGCCATCTGGTTCCAGGTGACCTTCCCCGGAGGGGACTCGGAGAAACCCCTGGTGCTGTCCACCTCGCCTTTTCACCCAGTCACGCACTGGAAGCAGGCACTCCTCTACCTGAACGAGCCTGTGCAAGTGGAGCAAGATACGGACGTTTCCGGAGAGATCACGCTGCTGCCCTCTCAGGACAACCACCGTCACCTACGCGTGCTGCTGCGCTACAAAGTGGGCGACCAGGAGGAAAAGACCAAAGACTTTGCCATGGAGGACTGAGCGTGGCTTTCTCTCCCAGCTACCTCCCGAGGCGGCCAGACCTGCGCGGTAGAGGCGGAGGGGGGTCGGAGGAGAAAGGGAAATCTCACGTGCAAGTAGGGGACATTATCTTCCGTCTCCCTTTCCCCTTAGGGCTCCTGGGGAGGGAGAATAACTTCAGTCTCCCTTCGAGGAGATTCTTCTGGCGATATTTATTAAAAAGTGATTTCGATCCCCCTCAACGACCGAAACAGCGTGTTTATTAATGGCCCTTTAAGCCTCAAAAGCACGTAGTACCAAGCACTTGTATTTCTTTTGTTTCATGCAAAAAAGGGGGAAAAAAAGGAAGAAAATGTCAGTTTGTGAAGGCTCCATGCACATCCCAGACACCTCACACCCTAAGTCTAAAACCAGGGAGGGGGTAAAGGGGTTTACAATTAGACTCCATAAATCTCCAATATGACTAATATCTCTCCTGAGCCATATTCCCTTTCTTCCCAGGTGCCTCTAGGCTACGGTATTTCTTTCTCATTGTTTTTTAAATAAATTTTACTACTGGTAACGTGGGAGAGGAGAATGAGGACAAAGTTTAAATAACACTTCCTTAGGGTGCTAAAGTTGATGAACACCTTACTCCATTAAGTGAAGTTTTATTTCACTTAATGGAGTAAGGTGTTCATCAACTTTAGCACCCTAAGGAATTGTACAGCACACCTAAGAAATCTAGAAGGTACATTTAGGAGAAAAAGACCTGAAAGATGGTGAAGTAGTATGGATGTTTTAATTGTCTTTACTCTTAAGATTTAACCAAGAAAATGTTCCATAATAAAATTTTTGTGTACTGCTTAAAAATAAACTGATACAGGAGGTTTCTTCTGATCCTGACCCAAGGGCTTATTTATCATCATGTGTGAATTATTTAAGCTTACTAAATTAGGGAAAATATTTTCTCAGCTAGAAAATTAAACTCCCTCATTCAGAGGGATCATGTGATTTGGCCTACTTTCATCAAGTGAAAGTTTTTTAGTGTTTTTTGGGGGTTTGTTTTTTTCTTTTTAGCTCAGCTTAATGTGAAAGTTATGAATTTAGGAAAATCATTTGTAATGAAGTTTGAGTCACGTTATCACATTTATTTTTACCAATGTTTCCCTCCTTATCTCTGTGGCAAATAAAGCATTGGCATTCGCTCTATTTTTATAGATGAAGTAAGTCTTGTGTACTGTTTGAGTTATAGATTTCACCTTTTTTAATATTGTTCTTAAAAACTGTGTTACAGCCCCTACAGAATATAGTTTAAGGATAATTCAACTATGCTTAATGTATGGTTTCTTCCTACTAGTAGCTTTTGTATGCTAGTAGAAAACAGGTGTGAAAAACTGGTCTTCTGAAGTACTCTAACGTAGTTCTGTTATTTTAACTGAGTTTCTCCTTTATTCATTGCTTATTAAAATATTCAAGTATTACAACTAATTTTCTAAAATTTGGTATCAACACATGAGATCTACCATTATGAAGGGAAACATACATGTACAAAATCATCAACTTTACAAGATCCTTGAATAGCAAGTAATACATTTGTAGTTGTCACCATGTTGATGTTAGGATAGTTAGCTCATGTAAATGGTACAGTCATAGCAAGCTAGGCCTGGTTTAAGCTAGAGGTATAAATTACTTCCTTATGTTAGGGTCAACTGTATTTTAAGTTGAACATTTATTTATTTAGCATTTTAGTGTACAGTTTTGAGTAGATTTCTGGTGTTTGTTTTAGCTTCCTATAACAATCCCTTTGCTGTATGGGTACAGTATTGCCAGTATAAGCACACAAAGGGAATACCAGTTAAAACTTTGGGTAACTGTAGAAGTAAAAGGTAAGTATTTCATAATTACACAGAATTTAAAATTCTTATTGTTACTGTTTCCCCAAAGTAAGATGGATTGTCATAAAAATACAGCTAAAGCCATTAGTCATGTGGCAACATAACACAGTGGTTAAAACCTTGGACTCTGGAGCCATACAGCTCATGCTGGAATCTAGGCTCCACCACTCTGTGTGACTGGGCAAAATACTTAACCTCTGTTTCTTCTCCAGTGCTGTCATGCAAATGGTGTGACAGTCATACCTGCCCTATAGAAATGTGAGGATACTATGAGTTAATACATGCAAGCACATAGTGCCTGGTACATACTAAGATCTCAATAACTTCTTGCTGTTGTAATTGCGGGAAAGTAATATGCAAACCTGGAGCATCTGGACACATAGAAAATGTGATTCAGAATAAATTAGTCAACATTTTGATTTTTTTACAGGTGTTGTTTGACAGTACGAGCATGGCCGTATATGACGAGCAATGTATGACACTGGATACCAGATGAGCCAAAGGAGCCTAAGCCCTGAAGTGAGGATTATTCCAGAAGGATGAGGTTGTGAGATGCACCAACATTCAGGCACTGTCCAAGCTCTGTATGAACTGGTACTGATTGCTTAGGGTCATTTGGGTCACAGGAAGAAACTACCAGCCCTAAGGAGAGAAAAACATGGTGAAGTCCTACCTGCTTTCCTCAAAGAGCTTACATTTATTTAGCACTGTGAAACTTTCCAGATATTTTCATTAACTCACTGGACCAATGGACATTTTATTCGGTATACAATATAATAGTCATTGTGATAAGTGCTTAGGATATAAACCAGTAAAACATAGTTTCTCCTTCAAATAGGTATGTTCACAGGATAAACCAGAAAGTAAAATAAACAAAAAATAATGGGCAAAAGACTGGGTGGTGTAGGTGTTAGGGAGGGCAAGTAATTATCTTCACCTTACATACTAGGAAAAAGGAGTTACACAGATTTGGAAGGATTTAGCCTAAGGTTATGTAACTAATTCTTGACAGTTTAACACAAGTCTTTCGATTCCTAACCCACAAAAGACCCCTTAGATTAAGGAAGTCTCCCTGGAGACCTGTCTCACAGGCCTCAAAGAGCCACCACCTTCAGTATATAGGATCTTCACATTGACAAATACTAGGCACTCACGAAGCATTCCCTGTTCCCATTCCCCTAACAGAACTAATCAAATGTGGCACTTTCTGAGGCTCCCCCAGGGGACTGAATCCTCAACATAGTAGCAAAGGTAGACAAACTCTGCCATTCTACTTGGTACTTGATGCTGGACAGCAGAGAGACATCTGACCAGGCGGTCATTCATTTAATGGTTTAATAAACACCAACTAACAGTTAAGTAAGCAGATCCTACTCTCAAAAAATTGGGGTATGGTGGGGAGTAGAATTACCTACATCAATAATCTGCATTCATTCTTTATACTGGAAAGATTTCATTCCAACTAAATCTTACCCCTGCTGAAGCAAGGATAGGAAGCCAGCCCTCTTATCAATTTCATTCTTAAAATTTCGCCCAAGTGCAAAAATACTCCTTATCATCACATAGATTATGAGCTCCTCAGAGAAAAATTTCTCTATGGTGTTAGTTCCAAAAATAAATCTATGTCCTCTATATAACTGGTTTGTTTCAGCTAACAGACACAATATTTTGGGTAGATGACCCTTCTCACTGGCTACTAGAAAGTTGAGCCAAATTTATAGTTCACTTGCACTTTTTGTTTTTAGCTTTATATCTGGCTTCATTTCCATAACCCAGTTTTTTCTTGATTTGTCCCTCTCAATAAATATTAATGTTTTGTTGGAATTTAGGTATCTTTGTTCTCTTCTAATACTTTCTGGCATTAAGATATTTTCCTCCTTTTTGGAATACCTGCAATAGTTCTGAGGGTGAGGAGGTTGGAGAAAAGGCCAGAGGACCCTGATGTACGCCCCCTTTATTTTCTGTGAAATGTGATGTCCAAAGTTATTCATATGGATGGAAAGCTGATTGGATCTCAACCTTTTAGCCAACCTACAGCATTTTACACTTTGTAGAATCAAGATTTCTGAATGTGTGACAAACTCAGACATGTAGACAATCTTGAGGAAACCTTGAATATTCTGCAGCTCTTTGTAAGCCTAGAACAGGCCCTAATTGCATCTTAAACACAACCGTAGAGTTGTAGATTGCCAGACCCCTTCCAAAAGCGTGTGAAAATAGTTTAAGGTGATGATAAAGAGGAAGGAAGGACATAATGAGACTATTTCTCATATATCATATGTGCTTGTAGGGAAAGATTTGAAACAAAGCATCTAAACCTAACAAAACACAGAGAATTTTCATAAAAATTCAGGTATCAACAGTAGCATTGGAATTGTGCTCCTTGGAGAGCTTTGATAATTAAATTCATCATTATTGATAGTAATAACTTTGGGGAAAGACTGGTGAGATTTCAGTTGGATAGCTTTTTAACTCTAAAAACGATCACTTAGAAATTTAGAATACATAGATAGAACTGGGGGCGGGGAGGGCAGAATTCCTCCTTCTCTTTCTATAGGCTGTCCCCTGCAAGGAAAGGAAGGACAGAAAAAGGAAAGTGAGATGGAAAGAAATCCTCCCCACACATTTTTAAATACTTTACAGGCATTCCTGCAGTCGCGTGATATATGTATTTGTAAAAACCTTCACATTCTGCAATATTATACACTAAAAATAAGGAAAAATTAGGTTGGGTGGACCATCACAATCTATGAAATTTTGTAACCAAGAGCACTAAGAACACTAATTCTAATAAAAATAGTAGCAGTTTAAAAAGATGTTAACCCTAATAAATAAACATTGCAGTAAATAAGACAGCTTGATGAAAGAGTGTAAGGAAGAGTTACAGAGACAAAACAGTTGCACAAAGATGGGGAGAAGGCTTAATAAACCTTTCTAGGACATAGAGCATGTGGCTGAACAGAGCCAAGAGGAAGAATGTAGGGTGTGACATATTCCTCTGGCTAGCTGCATTTACTTGCGTATGTGTACTTTGTGTTCTGTGGGTGCTACCTGGTGGTGTTAAATATTGATGATGGGAATGGTCACATATGAATCAATCAACTTCCACATTATGTTTTGACATTGTTCCTCTTCTTACCAATATCATATGAGTTCATTATTTTACAAAAACATGCACTGTAGCACAACATTCTGTCCTTTGTTTGATTTCCAGAAATTATAAAGTACTTCAAAATTCCATTGGGTTTATGGATCTTTTCAGTGTGGGTTTTTTTAAAGGAAAATGGAATGGAGTGGAAGACTTACAGGTGGCTGTAACCACCCTTTAGCATGAATCTATTTATTTTATTATTTTGGTCACGAGGAAAGATTCAACAGGAAAGGGGAATAGAAATTCTGGCCTGTGTAGAGTGGAAGGAAAATAGTTGAGTATTCAGAAGGTGGTTAGATAGTGGGATTGAGGATAATCAGTATTTTTCTAGAGCCAAAGGTAGCATAAAAAATACCTTGGGGTCAAAGAGACCTGAAAGTTAGGAGAGAAGCACTTAAATAAAGGTTAGGATTCCCATGCATACACTTTGCCTACATCACAATATCCTTAGGGTAAGCTTTTCTGAAGTCATGGGCTCAGAACATAACTAAGATTATTTTGATCGATTAAAAATAATTGCTTATTTTGTTACCTGTCCTTAATCTCTCCTTTAAGCTTAGAT
Organism: Pseudorca crassidens; assembly: GCF_039906515.1. Lineage (NCBI taxonomy): Eukaryota > Metazoa > Chordata > Mammalia > Artiodactyla > Delphinidae > Pseudorca > Pseudorca crassidens. Next base: position 93,690,140 of record NC_090297.1, read on the forward strand.
TCTATATAAGGATATTAATTTGACATTTATTTATTAATTAATTTCTTGAATGCATAAGGAGAAAATAATTTTGTTCTCTATAAAATGTAGATTTTTATTTGGAGAAAATCAATATAGAAGTAAAGAAATGAATAAAATAATTTCAAGTGGTAACAGTGCTATTTGGAAGATAAACATGTGGTGTGACAATTAAATAAATTAAGAGTTGTAGAAGACAGCAGGATGCTATTTTTATAAAGTTCAAAAACAGGCATACATAAAAGTTGGAATGGAAAATACTCTAGGGGGTGAAACTATGGGTAATATGTTATTTTTTCTCATGTTTGAAATTTGCTGTGATCACCTTGCATTGCTTTCTTGATGAAAAAAATATATACTATTAAAATAGATGAATTTTTTTCAAAATGGTTCTTAGTAAAATCCTATCAAAATATATTGGTATGTAGCCTCACTCTGTGGTTGCTGCCTCTTACTGTAGTCTCTCATAAAGCATATCTTTTATGAGCTTTACCCACTCAGAGCAGTAATTGAGAAGATCCTGCTCCTTTCCTTCCTTGAAGGAAGAAATGCAGACTCATGCTAATGCAAATGGACAAGATCAGGGGTGATCTCATGGCATAGACTGGGCAGCATGGATGATGGCAGTGAATGAAGAGCACAGCAGTCTGTAATTCCTTCAGTGGCCTTTTGGCAGTTTTGTAGGATCTGGTCCACTGAGGCCTGATGGGGAAGAGAAGACTGGCAGATACTCGTCAAACAGTAGTTGGGGAGAAATCTGACTAAACTTGTCAAAATATAGTCTTGGAAAAAAAGTTTTCATCATCTTTAATAAATTAGACCTTGGTTTTATTTTCATTCTTTGTCATAAATTTTAGTCTTTCTCTTTTGTTCATAGAAATCCTGAAAAACCAAAAAGCCAGTCATTCTGAAAGTCCTATCAACCCTTTCATTTGTCTAATGCCTTGCAAAATTTTATTTCTAGAGATTCAACCAACTTCCTCTGACAAGCTTTATTCTGCATGCTCAGGAAAAATTGGGAGACCTAGGAAAAGGCTCAATGGCTATAAACTGGCTAGGAATTATTCTAATAGTGTCAAGTTGAATCATTTGCACTGTCCATTAGTGTTATTATCAGTATCCCAGGTATTACTAAAATTTCCGTGTAGACAGTAGAAAGCCATTGATGGATCATGTTTGCAAATAACTCTCTAAGGAGCACTTGTTTCTCAAGCCATTGTCCTTGCCTAGAATGGCTACTCTGTCCTCTTATGTAAGTTCCATTTGATTTACAAGGTCCCTTTACTCAACAAATATTTACTGGATACCTACTTTGTGCCAGATAATGTTTCAGGCAATGTATAGACAATGATGAACGAGAGAGACAAGATTTCATCGCTTGTGAATCTTACGTTGTGAGAAAGACTACACACAAGTAAACAACTGAATTTCAGATAACAAGGGGAAAATGGTATCTGTGGTAGAAAAGAGGATTCTTTTCATCATGGTAATCAAGGAAAGCTACTCTGAGGTGACACTTTAGAAGAGAACTGAGAGAGAGAGAGTGGAACATGCAGTCTAATGAAAGAATGTTCTGGGTGGAAAGTCCCTCAGGGAGATCTTGCCATGATTGTGAATCAGCAAGATGTGGTTCCATTCCTCCATTTTCAGTGAGAAGCTCTGATTCTCCCATTGTGCAGTGACCAAACTCTTATAATAGCAATTGTCTCTGTGATTCATTTGTTATTGAAAGTATGTTATATTATCATACTAGTTGTCTTTAAGAAGTTGAGATGCTTGCTTTCCACTTCAGACACAGCTCCTTCAGGATAGGGACCTTGTCCTATGCTTCTTTTTTTTTTATTTTTGCGGTACGTGGGCCTGTCAGTGTTATGGCCTCTCCCGTTGCGGAGCACAGGCTCTGGACACGCAGGCTCAGCGGCCATGGCTCACGGGCCTAGCTGCTCCACGGCATGTGGTATCTTCCCGGACCGGGGCACAAACCCATGTCCCCTGCATCGGCAGGTGGACTCTCAACCACTGCGCCACCAGGGAAGCCCTGTCCTATGCTTCTTGATATACCAAAACCAAAAATAGTACTTTCATATAATAAGCATTAATAAACACTCACCGATGATCATGATCTGATGTGATGATCTATGCTGTTATCATGTTTTCAGGGAGCATATCAACTCGACTAAAGATAAAGTTGGATAGAGGGTAGTGCGAGGTTCTGGCTATTTAAAAACTACATCCGATAAATATATAGCGGTTCTGAAAAAACAAACAAGCAAAACTTAAGAATATGCTGTTTAGGGATATATACACATATAGTAAAATTATGTATATAATTATATATTATACATATATTTAAAATACTTGGTTATGTTAGGTTATGCCTGTTATGTGCAAGTGGAGATGACAATTGAGCAGTTGAATATATGAGTCTGAAACTCAGTAGAAATGTCAGGGATGACAATATAAATTGGGGAGTCATCAGCATATAGATTGTACACTATTTAAAGTAATGAGACTGGATAAGATCACTTAGGAAGAGAATAGAAAGAAGGGTAAGTACAATTTGTAGTAGCAAAGAATTGCAAACAACTATTTATCAATAGAAAATTGGTTGAATAAATTACAGATTATGTATACCATACATTTTTATTTACTCTTACTAAGTTATTTATACATGTCTGACTTTAAGGAATATTCAGGATATATATTTTGACCTAAAATAATTTTTGGAGTAATATGAATAATATGTCTACATATTTGTAAAAAAACTACATAAATATGTGTATGAGTCTACATAGTAGAAAGATACATTCTAAACTAGGAGGAATGGGAGATCAACGTTTTCCTTCTAAATATATTTGTATTTCATTCATGCAGTTTTAAAAAATCTGATGATAAAGAGGGACATAAAACAAATGTGTCTTAACTATTTAGAATGTAAAGGAATCTTAGAATTGATATTTATGACAATAGCAATATCCTATCAGTAATCCACTTATTCTACTTTTTGTGGCTTTGTATCCTTTCCCTTTTTTTTGGGTACATCTGCTCCCCCAGAACTTTGACTCTTAACCTTTTGCACTGTCGACCCTTAGCTGGGGGACTGCCCTTAGGCTGTGGAAACAGTTATGCCTGCCCACATGAGAGTTGGGAAGTGCCTAGGAATTTATGTCCCTCTAAGGTCAGTCATTAGCCAACGTCTGATGGGTGAAAAGGTTTGAATGTTGCAGAGATGCTCTGGAGACAGCATAGGTCACACATATCCCTAATAAGGGAGCAGCATGTGTAACCTATGCTGTCTCCAGAGCATCTCTGCAGGATTGAGACAAAGTTCCCTTTCTTGGGACTTGGCTTAATATCACATGTTAGCCAGATGTCCTTCTCTTCCTAGTCCTGCTTCCCAGCTGTCCTTCTAGCATTCTCTGGGAATACTTCCTGATAAACACTTTTACAAGATCCCAGTCTAAGACAATGATGAGTCTATTTTAAGTGCCTACTGAAGTCACCTTAACTCTTGAGGACACAGGCATCATGGACAGGATATATAGTGTAGTAGTTTAGATGCTCAGAGTTTAGGTGATGAGTTCCAAGCTCTGCCACTTACTCTCCATGTGGCCTTGGGCAATTCACCCAACTCCATGCTTTGTTTTCTCATCTATAAGATGGGATTGATAATAGAAGTACTTTACAGAGCTATTTCAAGGAGTAAATAAAATAATGTACCTAAAGTGTATTTAGCATGTTAGGCACTCAATAATTATTTAAAAACTAATAAAGATGCTTGATGTAAGTATCACGACTATGTATCTCTATGTATGCTGTGGCATGTCTGACAAAAGAAGTTTCTTTTACATGAAAATTTATGATATGAAGTTTTCCTCGGTATGAAAGCCACTCTTTACAGAACATTATTTTATTATGTATGACTCATATGAAGTAAACAAAGTTAATACATCATTGATTTTAATGGGATTTTGCATACTATGATTAATATGCCATTATTGCATAAAAACATTCTACATGCTGAGAAGTGTAGCTGGTGCATTAGAATATCATTTGGCATAAAGTTTCAGCATATGCTACTTTCACTATGTGTCCCTATGAATGCTTTAACATCTGGTATAAATCAGATAATGAATCAAAAAATGAAAAATTATATCTCCCTAACAACCATATCACATATTTTAGCACTGAATAATATATCATTTTAATGTCTTGAATAACATCGCTATTTATGGGGGTGGTGCAATGACCACATCCTTTATTGGTCTAGTTTTACTTTTAAGAATCTTGTCTTATTTCTTAGAGCAACTCAATTGTTCTGTCTTCTAACTACATAGAGCACCATCCTGAAGCCTATTTTTTCTTGGACCCAAGACCATGGAATTAGTTTATATGTGAACCTATTTTATAATAATGTATGGGCTCTATGAAATTCCCCTGGTTGGAGTTTAAGCAAAGCTAGCTAATATTGAATTCTGTTTATTACAAACTGTATATTTCCTGTTAGTTTCTAATTTTATTTCATATAAAATTCCCCTTGTTGTAATTGCTGTCATTCTTTCTCTGTTTTCCCCTAATTATTCTAACTAGGGTAAATTCTCAGTCCTTCAGGAACTGTGTATTTAGTCTGTGGATTTTCCAAATCCTCTTTTTAATTATTTTACTGTATATACTTAACCATTTAAATGTTTCCTATTTTTATAATTCACCAGATGATAAATAATGGTAGAGTGAGTTTGCATTAAAATAAGGAGTTTGTTATCTTTACAGAAATTCTTGGTAAAAGTCTAGCTCTAGTGAATGCTGTTATCTTTATAGAAATTCCTGGTAAAAGTCTGGCTCCAGTGAATGCATAAGATGAATTTTTTTTTTACCATTTGAGGTTCTTAATCCTTTCTCTAACATCATATATAAGTTAAAGTTAAAACTCTGCACTTTGTTTTTTGTTTTTGTTTTTTTGCGGTACGCAGGGCTCTCACTGTTGTGGCCTCTCCCGTTGCGGAGCACAGGCTCCGGACGCGCAGGCTCAGCGGCCATGGCTCACGGGCCCAGCCGCTCCGCAGGCATGTGGGATCTTCCCGGACCGGGGCACGAACGCCTGTCCCCTGCATAGGCAGGCGGACTCTCAACCACTGCACCACCAGGGAAGCCCTGCATTTTGTCCTTAAATATAATAGTTTCACCAAGAGCAAAGCTGCAAGTGTTTTTTTAAAAAAGGTCTAATGTCACCCCACTCCATACCACCCATTACTAAGCTGCACATCACTTGAGATAATGGAGGCTGGAAGTGTTTGTTCATAAATTTGAGACGATTAGGAAGTTCTTAAATAGAAGAGTCTTTGAATAAGTTTAATATCACCTCATATACTGGTATTTTCATATCTTTAGGATAGATTTCCCTAAGTATTTTGCTTATTTTCAATTCTAACAAATTCTGGTAGATTGCTTTATGAAAGGTTGTCATAATACAGATTCCCACCAAAAATATCTTAAAAAGTCTGTTTCTTGATACCCTCACTCACCTAGATTTTATTGATCTTGTTTTTTTAATCTTATGGGTAAAAATGCTAGCTTCTTATGTTTAATTTTATTACCCTAACTTCTAGCAGTTGAGAATCTTTCCTTATATTCATTGGTCCTTTGCATTTCATTTTCTGTGAATTTACTGTTTATTTTACCCATTTTCCTATTGAATTTTACAGGTATTGGGAGGATCTTTGTTAATTAGGAGTAGTCTATCATATGTGTTATAATTCATTCATTTAATTTCCTTTACTTCATTAATTTTGGGTCACTCAGAACTTTTCCATTTTAATGAATCCAAATCTAGTAGTTTTATAATTGCTTCTGAGTTTCTTTTCTGACTAAGAAGATTTTTCCAAATTGAAAATTGGGGAAATACTCCCAAATTATCTTTTATTTTCATTATTTAATTTAAAAATTTAGATATTTAATTCCTATTTAATTTGTTTTGTTTTTTTCCAACTTCAAATAAGAATTGTTTTATTTTCAATGTAAAAGCGTAGAATGCACTTAATGCTACCAGAGTTCACTTTTAGTGTAAGTTGGATCAATGCTTTTCATAAAATATCTCAGCATTTCAGAAGTATGAAAAAGTATAAGTTTAATAATAGATTACATGGGAGAAAGAGGGAAAGCTACGTAAAAGAAAATGCATGGAGAACAGCAGTAGATAGATTTTCAACAAAAAGAAAGGGAGAGAGAGAGTTTGGAAAGTCAAAAAGTGCCCAGAAGATAGATACAGAAGAGTCAAAATGTCTGAGAAATAAAAGAATCTAACAATATGACCAGCAGTGTAAGCAAAATTTATCATTATTAATACTTTAGATTCAAAAAGTATTGTTTTGTATCAGTTATTTTCCTGCCTAAGCCAACTCTGATGCAGTCTTTTCAATGATGGGTAATTGTTTCTAAGATAGTTTGACATACACTATTCTCTTAAATTAAAAGATTGGTTATATTCTTAATGCTTGCATTTATTATTATTTATTCTCAATATTAACAAACATTTTATTTTAAAATGTACAATTTTTAATATTTTAAAATTTATTTTAAAATTTAAAAATTTATTTTAAAATTTATGAATACTGTTTTTAAACTTCAGATGTTTACAAATTTTTAAAAGTTTCAAGATAGCCCTGAAAAAAGAAAATATTAGATAATTGATCCAAATAATATGCAGTATTAATTTCCAGAAAGAAAACATTAAAATATAGCTGAATTCATGTTTAAATGGTATGGATAAATGCATCCTGTGGGCCTTATTTTTGCACACATAAAGGTTTCTTTCAGTGAGATTATAACCAAGAATGAAATTCTCCAAACAAAATGGGACGAGTATTCTGATACTGAGTCATTTGGGTTATGTTTCCAATGCCATTTTTTTTAAATATATAGAAAAATTACTTTTTTATGATATCAGTTTTCTCTATATTCGACTGGAATACTTTTTTCACTACAAGGAAGAATCCATGAGCAAATTTCCCCTAATGTGAAAGTTTCTTTCTAGGATTAAATTTGATCATCAAGGAATTTACGCATTGGGGTCCATTTTGCATTCAACTAATTTGCCCTCTTAATCAAATATACATACATATGCACACACACAGACTTTGTAGAAATACTTGAAACAGACCCAGAAGGTAACATCTGCTGGGTAAATGTGATTCAGTTCCTGAGAAATATGGTGGTATCATCCCAGTAAGCATCATGCAATTCCTGGCTCCTTTCCTTTGCTCATGCTGCCACCCTTGCCTGTCTAGAATGCCCATCTTGTCCCTTTTCCTTTGCATGTTCAACCTTTAAGATCCTGCTTCAGTTCCACCTCCCATTCTATTTCCTTTTCTTCCCTGATGGAAGGAATCTCTTCACAATCTCTCATTATACTTTACCTGCTTCACTCTTTGGGGTCTTACCTGTGTCTGCTTTCGTGTAGTTCTGTTGTTCTGGAGGGCAAAGAACTTTCCTTATTCATCTTTACATGCTGCACCTTGCCTAGGATATAATATTTGATTGTTTTTATTCTATAACACTCTCTGTTTCTTCCTGTTCCTCATAAGGGAAGAGTGTTTTTGTACTTTAAGGCACAGTTCCTGGCTTAACTGATTTTACAAAGGGCTTAGATGAACTTGGCATCCCATATGTTAGAAAATTCTATTACTAAAAGGAAATCAAAATACTGTATCCCAAAGAGAAGATGGTATATTTTTAATTGAACAATAACTTTGAGACTAAGTTCTGTCTGGCAAAAAAAATATATATATATCTATTTATAAAATAAAATTGAACATGTTACTGTTCCTCAAATAAAACCTTAACCAATTTACAACAAGTTTTACTGGGAAGAAATTCATCCAAAACTGCAATGCATAAGCCAAGTTCTGCTATAATGGGTTAAAATTGCTTCAGTGTAATGTTTGTGGTCCATCCATATCTAGTCTATCCATTTGAAATGTAATGTTATTATAAAGTGTAATTATTTCCAGAAACCTTAAAATAGGAAGTGTTTTTAATTAAACATTTGTCTCACAATATATTAAATGTAGGTCACTTTATCTCAGAAATATTAGGCAATATTTTAACTAGATCTTGACAAAAATGCATTAAATCTATTTTTTAAAATGTTTTATTACTTGCAAGTTTCAACCTGATATGATTTGAAAATAGCCAAGTTATAAACCCCTGAAAATTGGAGTTTATAATGGAAATACTGACAGACCCTTAACTTTTAGGACGAATGTGCTACTATAATAACATTTGCTGTTGCCGCCTGAGTCAGTGTTGCAACATGACTGGGGTGCTAGATGTGGTATTTCAAATATGAAACTGGTTGAATACTTGCTGAGATATTCTCCCATTTCTAAAATTTTAGAAAACTCATTTCTTGTTTTGAGAACACCTTTTATCTCAAAAGTTATTGTAATGAACAAGATGGAGGCCCTATTTTCTACTTCCTACAATATCTCCTTGATTATCTCATCTTCCCCCATGGCTGGTTTCCACAAAGGCTTCCTGTCTCAGTATATTGCTCCTCTATCCACCAGTTAGTTATTCAAACCAAAAAATTAGAGGTCAGTCTTAACTCATATGACATCTTTGGCACATTTGATTGGCTATAAATACTGAGGGCTTTACTCCCAAAATATATTTTGAAACCATTTTTTTTTTTAATTTATTTTTGGCTGCGTCGGGTCTTAGTTGCGGCAGGCACGCGGGATTCTTGTTGAGGCATGCGGTATCTTTCCTTGCAGTGCTCGGGCTCTTCGTTGTGGTGCGTGCGCTTCTCTCTAGCTGTGGTGCGCAGGTTTGCTCTTCTCTAGTTGTGGTGCGCAGGCTCCAGGGCACGTGGGCTCTGTATTTTGTGGCACGCGGGCTTAGTTGCCCCGAGGCATATGGGATCTTAGTTCCCTGACTAGGAATCAAACCAACGTCCCCCGCACTGCAAGGCAGATTCTTTACCACTGGTGAAGAAAAGTTCTTAATATTTATAGAATTCCAGCAAATAAAGCAGTAGAAATGATAGAATGAGAAAATCATCATTTCGCAACCCACAATGAAATAATAGATCTCTGCAATGATTATCCATAGTTGCTCAAACCAGGGTGGGAGTGGTTAATGAAGAATTTTATATTGAAGGAATCAGGCTGACATGCTCAGAATCAAATGTACTAAGCACTAAAATTGGGAAAACCAGTTACTATGTGTCTTAAAACATGATGAAAGCAACAGGAAGCTTACTTGCCTAAAATATTGAATCTGAATCTAGTCAGCCCTCTAGATTTATGGAAAGTAAAGGGAATGAAGGAATAAGTTAATACGATGAAGAAGCAACCAGCCAAACCCAGAATCTGAGAAGTCTACAGAAAAACAATGGCCTAATTTCTCCAACAAATCAATGTTGTATGAAAGGCAGTGGTGATGGGGAGGGGTGGTTTTATAGACTAAAAGAGTCTTAAGAGACTCTTGCAACTGAATGCAATATGAGTACCTAACCGGATCTGATTCAAGGGAACCATTTGTAAAAATCATATTTGAGGCAATAGGGAAATTCAAATATGAATTGTATCAAAAATATTAAGAAATTATTGTTTACTTTTTAGGTATGAAAATGGCAATGAGGTTATTTCAAAAAAATGTTCTTATCAGAGAAATATAATGAAGTATTTGTGGGTGAACTGACAAGATACATGGGTTTTGCTTTAAAATACTCCAGGAAAATAAAAGGAGAGGTGAAAGAAGGAAGAAGATCAACATATACTGGTAAGTGTTTTACCAGGGTGATGAGTACACAGGGTTCATTATACTATTTCCTTTATTTTGTGTATATTTGAGATTTTCCCTAAAAGATCATTTTTAGAAGGTCATTTAGGTTCCACAGAAAAGAAAGACAGTAACTTGGCAAAGGTGGCCATAGTGAAATATACATATTTGAGATATATTTAAATTAATAGGAATTGTTAATTAATTGGAGGAAGAGGTGAAGGAAAAAAGAGAAATCAATGGTGATTCCTTGGTTTTTGGTTTGAGAAACTGCATAAATAATAGTGCCATTTACTGAATTAGTTTAGACTACAGAGAAGCAGGTTTGGGGATGGATTAAAAACCCAATTTAATTTCCGACACTGAGACCTGTATTAGTTTTCTATGGGTGCTGTAACAAATTGCCACATACTTAGCATCTTAAAGCAACACAATGTATTCTCTTACAGTTCTGAAGGTTAGAAGCCCAAAATCAGTCTCACTAAGCTAAAGTCAAAGTGTCAGCAGGGCTGATTCCTTCTGGAGGCTCCAAGGGACAATCTGTTTCCTTTCCTTCTCCAGTTTCTAGAGGCTGTCCTCACTCCTTGGGTCCGCTCCCTCTTTTCTCCTTCTGCCTCCATGGTCATATCACCTTCTCTGGCTTTGACCTTCTTTTCTCCCTTTTATAAGGACCATTTTGATGACATCGGGCCTACCAGGACAATAATCCAGGATAAGATCCTTCATTTAGTCTCACCTGCAAAGTTCCTTTTGCCATGTAAGGTAACATATTCACAGTTCTGAGGATTAGGACATAGACATTTTGGGGGGCCATTATTCAGCCCATCTCAAGGTCTAATATATCTGAAGTGCCTGTTAGGTATCCTAATAGAAGAGTCGGTTGGATAGTTAGATATGAATGTAGATGTCAAAAGAGAGAACTGAGAGTCTAAATTTGGGAGTCAAGCATACAGGTATGACTTAAAACCAAGTAATGTTTGAGTCTGAGGAGTTCCAAATTTAGAGGATGGGCATCCCAGATGACTTGAGAGTGAAGAGTTCAGAAAGCTAGGCAAGCATTACAATCAGAAAGCTAGTTCATGCAGTATGGAGAACTGTGTTGATGTGGCTGAGAGGTCAAACATACGAAAAGTATTCATTGCATTTGACATCATAAATAAACTTAGTAAACTTTACAAGAGGAGTTCCAACTTAGCTGAAGTGGAGTGAGTTAAAGAATGAAATGGATCCAGTGAATAAAGACAATGTATTTGCAAAGCTTCACTGTGAAGAGCAGTGACATGTGAGGTTTATAGGACGATTTGGGGTGAAAAAAGAGGTGGTTTCTCTTTCCTAAGAGAGGAGATAAGAGAACATGCTTGATGTTGATAGAAATGATCTAGTAGAAAGGGAAATATTGATAATGAAGGAGGAAAACAGAAGGAGGGAAATCCTTGAAAGGTGACAATGCAGATCCACAGCGAAGGAGGAAGACTTTCATGGGAGAAGAGTACTTCTCTGGGCATAAAGAAGGGAAGGCAGGCCAGATGCACACAAATAGAGGCTGGCAGGTCAGTTTATGGAGTTATCATGAGGCATATCTGCTTTGATAGCTCTTTTATCTTAGTCATGAGAGTTGCAAGTGGAGTGGGGGAGGCTGTTGGTGAGGGAAGGTCTGAGAATTTTTCCACGAAGAGAAACTGTGAAATTCCTTTTAAAGGACCAATTTGCCCCTGAGAAAAAAAGGGGAGTGGGGTGGGAGGAAGCCTTCCCCTGTGATAAGGTGGATTGGGGGGGGCAGTTTCATAATTCTGATATTTATAAACACATTATTTTAGTGTGATAATTAAATTATAGTCAAATATAATAAACTAATTGAATAGAAGAGAATATTTCCTTTGTGGTGATACAATAGGAATTATGTTGCCTGCTTGAAATTCACCACTGCAGTATGGATTTAAATGTTCAACATCTTTTAATGAGTTGTTACGAAGTATACTTAAAAGTATGTAAAAATGCTAGACTCTCTCTGTAGCCCTAGATGAGCATTGTCCCTAAGCAGTGACATTAGTTAACATCCTAAAACCCCATAAAAGTAGCTGTTTTATCCCAATTAAAGTAGGACAGTCATTTCAACAGTCTTGCTTTCCAGAGAGAATAGTATTTTACGCATCTTCTCCCAAGCCATAAGCAAATGATATTTCAATGGCTGAAAGCTCAAGACCGCCTAGATTCAAACTCTTCTCACACAAGTATCAGAAAGGCAAAAATGTATTCTTCCTGGGCTAAAAATCCTTCGTCTCCATCTTGAGGTTTAGGACTTTGGGGTTGTAAGTGACAGCAATGAAGAAATGGTGTATTTAAACTCTTTTGAGGGATATCAACCTTTGGGAGTATCTTTGAATGAACCACAGTTTTATCATAGAACGGGTATGTGTCTCAGTCTGTTCCCTTTGGAAGGAATGAGAGGTATGAAATAGTTATCATAGAAAAAGAAATGACTTTACTGGGAAAGCATAATAAGATTGTTAAAATACAATCAGTTCTCAGAATGGGAGAAAATACTTGCAAATGAAGCAACTGACAAAGAATTAATGTCAAAAATTTAGAAGCAGCCCATGCAGCTCAATATCAAAAAAACAAACAACCCAATCCAAAGATGGGCAGAAGACCTAAATAGACATTTATCCAAAGAAGATATACAGGTTGCCAACAAACACATGAAAGGATGCTCAACATCAGTAATCATTAGAGAAAAGCAAATGAAAACTACAATGAGGTATCACCTCACACCAGTCAGAATGGCCATCATAAAAAAATCTAAAAACAATAAATGCTGGAGAGGGGGTGGAGAAAAAGGAACCCTCTTGCACTGTTGTTGGGAATGTAAATTGATACAGCCACTATGGAGAATAGTATGGAGGTTCCTTAAAAAACTAAAAATAGAACTACCATATGACCCAGCAATCCCACTATTGGGCATATACCCTGAAAAAAACATAATTCAAAAAGAGTCATGTACCACAATGTTCACTGCAGCTCTATTTACAATAGCCAGGACATGGAAGCAAACCTAAGTGTCCATCGACAGATGAATGGATAAGGAAGATGTGGCACATATATACAATGGAATATTACTGAGCCATAAAAAGAAACGAAATTGAGTTATTTGTTGTGAGGTGGATAGACCTAGAGTCTGTCATACAGAGTGAAGTAAGTCAGAAAGAGAAAAACAGATACCATATGCTAACACATATATATGGAATCTTAAAAAAAAAAAAAAAGGTTATGAAGAACCTAGGGGCAGGACAGGAATAAAGAGGCAGATATAGAGAATGCACTTGAGGACACAGGGAGGGGGAAGGGTAAGTTGGGACAAAGTGAGAGAGTGGCATGGACTTATATATACTACCAAATGTAAAATAGATGGCTAGTGGGAAGCAGCCACATACCACAGGGAGATCAGCTCAGTGCTTTGTGACCTCCTAGAGGGGTGGGATGTGGAGGGTGGGAGGGAGATGCAAGAGGGAGGAGATATGGGGATATATGTATATGTATAGCTGATTCACTTTGTTATAAAGCAGAAACTTACACACCATTATAAAGCAATTATACTCCAATAAAGATGTTAAAAAAATAAAGATAGAGCCAAATGGATTTCCTGACAGAATAAAGGTGGCATGAGACAGAAGGAAAAAAATAATAATAATAATACAGTTAGGTTGCAGTTTTCAAGAAACATTTTTGTTGCTTTAATTAGATTCACACAAATAATCTGCATTCTTGATTTGATCCAGGAAATAACTTTATTCGAGAGTATTAGCAAACTACCCCTAAGGGATAAAGAAAATTGTTTCTAGAAGTGGTTAATATCAACTACATATTGATTTTTTACTAATTTTGTTTTAATAAGATAATACCTGGCTATATCTCTAAATTCTAGATGTGCTCTACTGTGGTTGCCTGTGTACCACAAATGACACCATTAATATTTTCCAATGCAAAGCTCTTCCATAAATTAAAAAAAAATAAATTATTCCTACAACATTTCCTTGAGAAGAAACCAAGTTTACTATTCCCATTTTCTGAAAATGAAAGTAAAGGGTAGACATTAAAAAGTACTATCCCCAAATCTATCAGGTGTCTTTGACTGACAGTTTAATTATTATGCCACAAAATTTGAATGGTTAAGCATAAAAATGTACAGTAAGTAGAGCATTTAGGAAATCATTGAATGGAAGCTCCAATTCCACCTGCTTTATCTTTGAATTCACTTCAGCAAGACTCAATTCAGTTAAACAAGCAAGGACTGAAGTTTTCTACTATGATTAAAGCATCTAAACTTTGTAAGAAGGCAAAAATATCAATTAAATGATCATTTGAGACCTGGACCCAAGACATACTAGGGTAATTCAGTAGGTAGTTGTGTTTTTAAATTAAAAATGATGGATTGCTATCTACGTTGATGCTGTTAGACTAAACATTTTAATTGCTGTTGTTGTTCTTGTTTTGCTAGTGATAATGATAAATCTCTGATTCATTGATTTTCAGTGCAACAGAGAGAATTGTTCAAAATTCTTGTCTCATTCAAGAAAAAAATAACTATAACTACATGTTTCATATTTGGCTCTGAATTGGGTAATCAGCAGTCATTACCTTCCCAGTGGGGTTCCTTCCTCCTATACTTCCTTTTTTTTTAAACATCTTTGTTGGAGTATAATTGCTTTACAATGGTGTGTTAGTTTCTGCCTTTTAACAAAGTGAATCAGTTATACATATATATATGTCCACACATGTCTTCCGTCTTGTGTCTCCCTCCCTCCCAAACTTCCTATCCCACCCCTCTATGTGGTCACAAAGCACCGAGATGAACTCCCCGTGCTATGTGGCTGCTTCTCACTAGCCATCTATTTTATGTTTAGCAGTGTATATATCTCCATGCCACTCTCTCACTTTGTCCCAGCTTACCCTTCCCCTCCCCATATCCTCAAGTCCATTCTGTAGTAGGTCTGTGTCTTTATTCCTTTCTTGACCCTAGGATATTCATGACCATTTTTTTTTTTTACATTCCATATATATGTGTTAGCATATGGTATTTGTTTTTCTCTTTCTGACTTACTTCACTATGTATGACAGACTCTAGGTCTATCCACCTCACTACAAATAACTCAGTTTCGTTTCTTTTTATGGCTGAGTAATATTCCATTGTATATATGTGCCACATCTTCCTTATCCATTCATCTGTCGATGGACACTTATGTTGCTTCCATGTCCTGGCTATTGTAAATAGAGATGCAGTGAACATTTTGGTACACGACTTTTTTTGAATTATTGTTTTCTCAGGGTATATGCCCAATAGTGGGATTGCTGGTTCGTATGGTAGTTCTATTTTTTTAGTTTTTTAAGGAACTTCCATACTGTTCTCCATAGTGGCTATATCAATTTACATTCCCAACAACAGTGCAAGAGGGTTCCCTTTTCTCCATGCCCTCTCCAGCATTTATTGTTTCTAGATTTTTTGATGATGGCCATTCTGACCAGTGTGAGATGATAGCTCATTGTAGTTTTGATTTCCATTTCTCTAATGATTCATGATGTTGAGCATTCTTTCATGTGTTTGTTGGCAATCTGTATATCTTCTTTGGAGAAACTTAGGTACTTCTGCCCATTTTTGGATTGGGTTGTTTGTTTTTTTGATATTGAGCTGCATGAGCTGTTGTAAATTTTGGAGATTAATTCTTTGTCATTTGCAAATATTTTCTCCAATTCTGAGGGGTGTCTTTATGTCTTGTTGATGGTTTCCTTTGCTGTGAAAAAGCTTTTAAGTTTCATTAGGTCCTATCTGTTTATTTTTGTTTTTATTTCCGTATCTCTAGGAGGTGGGTCAAAAAGAATCTTGTTGTGATTTATGTCATAGAGTGTTCTTCCTATGTTTTCCTCTAAGAGTTTGATAGTGTCTGGCCTTACATTTAGGTCTTTAATCCATTTCGAGTTTACTTCTGTGTATTGTGTTAGGGAGTGTTCTAATTCCATTCTTTTAAATGTAGCTGTTCAGTTTTCCCAGCACCACTTCTTGAAGAGGCTGTCTTTTCTCCACTGTATTTTCTTGCCTCCTTTATCAAAGATAAGGTGACCATTTATGCGTCAGTTTATCACTGAGCTTTCTATCCTGTTCCATTGATCTATATTTCTGTTTTTGTGCCACTACCATATTGTCTTGATTACTGTAGCTTTGTAGTATAGTCTGAAGTCAGGGAGCCTGATTCCTCCAGCTCCATTTTTCTTTCTGAAGATTGCTTTGGCTATCCGGGGTCTTTTGTGTTTCCATACAAATTATGAAATTTTTTTTCTAATTCTGTGAAAAATGCCAGTGGTAGTTTGATAGGGATTGCACTGAATCTGTAGATTGCTTTGGGTAGTAGACCCATTTTCACAATGTTGACTCTTCCAATCCAAGAACATGGTATATCTCTCCATCTATTTGTATCATCTTTAATTTCTTTCATCGGTGTCTTATAATTTTCTGCATACAGGTCTTTTGTCTCCTTAGGTAGCTTTATTCCTAGATATTTTATTCTTTTTGTTGCAGTGGTAAATGGGAGTGTTTTCTTGATTTCACTTTCAGATTTTTCATCATTAGTGTATAGGAATGCCACAGATTTCTGTGCATTAATTTTGTATCCTGCTAATTTACCAAATTCATTGATTAGCTCTAATAGTTTTCTGGTAGCATCTTTAGGATTCTCTATGTATAGTATCATGTCATCTGCAAACAATGACAGCTTTACTTCTTCTTTTCCGATTTGGATTCCTTTTATTTCCTTTTCTTCTCTGATTGCTGTGGCTAAAATTTCTAAAACTATGTTGAATAAGAGTGGTAAGAGTGGGCAACCTTCTCTTGTTCCTGATCTTAGTGGAAATGGTTTCAGTTTTTCACCATTGAGGACGATGCTGGCTGTCGGTTTGTCATATGTGGCCTTTATTATGTTGAGGTACGTTCCCTTTATGCCTACTTTCTGCAGGGCTTTTATCATAAATGCGTGTTGAATTTTGTTGAAAGCTGTTTCTGCATCTATTGAGATGATCATATGGTTTTTCTCCTTCAATTTGTTAATATGGTGTATCACATTGATTGATTTGCGTATATTGAAGAATCCTTGCATTCCTGGAATAAACTCCACTTAATCATGGTGTATGATCCTTTTAATGTGCTGTTGGATTCTGTTTGCTATTATTTTGTTAAGGATTTTTGCACCTATATTCATCAGTAATATTGGCATGTAGTTTCCTTTTTTTGTGACATCTTGGTCTGGTTTTGGTATCAGGGTCTTGCGGGCCTCATAGAATGAGTTTGGGAGTGCTCCTCCCTCTGCTATTTTTGAAGAGTTTGAGAAGGACAGGTGTTAGCTCTTCTCTAAATGTTTGATAGAATTCACCTGTGAAGCCATCTGGTCCTGGGCTTTTGTTTGTTGGATGATTTGTAATCACAGTTTCAAGTTCAGTGCTTGTGATTGGTCTGTTCATATTTTCTATTTCTTCCTGGTTCAGTCTTGGAAGGTTGTGCATTTCTAAGAATATGTCTGTTTCTTCCAGGTTGTCCATTTTATTGGCATAGGTTACTTGTAGTAATCTCTCATGATCCTTTTTATTTCTGCAGTGTCAGTTGTTCCTTCTCCTTTTTCATTTCTAATTCTATTGATTTGAGTCTTCTCCCTTTTTTTCTTGATGAGTCTGGCTAATGGTTTATCAATTTTGTTTACCTTCTCAAAGAACCAGCATTTAGTTTTATTGATCTTTGCTATCATTTCCTTCATTTCTTTTTCATTTATTTCTGATCTGATCTTTATGATTTCTTTCCTTCTGCTAACTTTGGGTGTTTTTTGTTCTTCTTTCTCTAATCGCCTTAGGTGTAAGGTTAGGTTGTTTACTGGAGCTCTTTCTTGTTTCTTCAGGTAGGAATGTATTGCTATAAATTTCCCTCTTAGAACTGCTTTTGCTGCACCTCATAGGTTTTGAGTTGTCATGTTTTCATTGTTATTTGTTTCTAGGTATTTTTTTGATTTCCTCTTTGATTTCTTCAGTGATCTCTTGGTTATTAAGTAGTGTATTGTTTAGCCTCCATGTGTTTGTATTTTTTACAGATTTTTTCCTGTAATTGATATCTAGTCTCATAGCATTGTGGTCGGAAAAGATACTTGATACAATCTCAATTTCCTTAAATTTACCAAGGCTTGATTTGTGACCCAAGATATGATCTATCCTGGAAAATATTCCATGAGCACATGAGAAGAAAGTGTAATCTGATGTTTTTGGATGGACTGTCCTATAAATATCAATTAAGTACATCTTATTTAATGTATCATTTAAGGCTTGTGTTTCCTTAGTTATTTTCACTTTTGATGATCTGGCCATTGGTGTAAGTGGGTTGTTAAAGTCCCCTACTATGAATGTGTTACTGTTGATTTCCCCTTTTATGGCTGTTAGCATTTGCCTTATATATTCAGGTGCTCCTAAGTTGAGTGCATAAATATTTACAATTGTTATATCTTCTTCTTGGATTGATCCGTTGATCAGTATGTAGTTTCCTTCTTTTTCTCTTGTAATAGTCTTTGTTTTAAAGTCTATTTTGTCTGATATGAGAATTGCTACTCCAGCTTTCTTTTGATTTCCATTTGCATGGAATATATTTTTCCTTCCCCTCACTTTCAGTGTGTATGTGTCGTAGGTCTGAGGTGGTTCTCTTGTAGACAGCATATATATGGGTCTTATTTTTGTATCTATTCAGCCAGTCTATGTCTTTTGGTTGGAGCATTTAATCCATTTACTTTTAAGTTAATTATTGATATGTATGTTCCTATTACCATTTTCTTAATTGTTTTCAGTTTGATATTGTAGGTCTTTTCCTTCTCCTGTATTTCATGCCTAGAGAAGTTCCTTTAGAATTTGTTTTAAAGCTGGTTTGGTGATGCTGAATTCTCTTAGATTTTGCTTGTCTGGAAAGGTTTTAATTTCTCTGTCGAATCTGAATGAGATCCTTGCTGGGTAGAGTAATCTTGGTTGTAGGTTTTTCTCCTTCATCACTTTAAATATGTCCTGCTACTCCCTTATGGTTTGCAGAGTTTCTGCTGAAAGATCAGCTGTTAACCTTATGGGGATTCCCTTTTGTGTTATTTGTTGTTTTTCCCTTTCTGCTTTTAATATTTTTTCTTTGTATTTAACTTTTGAGAGCTTGATTAATATGTGTCTTGGCGTGTTTCTCCCTGGATTTATCCTGTATGGGACTCTCTGCACTTCCTGGATTCGATTAACTGTTTCCTTTCCCATATTAGGGAAGTTTTCAACTATAATCTCTTCAAATATATTCTCAGTTCCTTTCTTTTTCTCTTCTTCTTCTGGGACCCCTATAATTTGAATGTTGGTGCATTTAATGTTGTCCCAGATGTCTCTGAGACTGTCCTCAATTCTTTTCATTCTTTTTTCTTTATTCTGCTCTGTAGTAGTTTTTTCCACTATTTTATGTACCAGTTCACTTATCTATTCTTCTGCTTCAGTTATTCTGCTATTGATCCCTTCTAGAGAATTTTTAGTTTCATCGATTGTGTTGTTCATCACTGTTTGCTCCTTAGTTCTTGTAGGTCCTTTTAAAACATTTCTTGTATTTTCTCCATTCTATTTCCAAGATTTTGGATCATCTTTACTATCATTATTCTGAATTCTTTTTCAGGTAGACTGCCTATTTACTCTTCATTTGTTAGGTCTGGTGGGTTTTTACCTTGCTCCTTCATCTGCTGTGTGTTTCTCTTTCTTCTCATATTGCTTATCTTACTGTGTTTGGGGTCTCATTTTCACAGGCTGCAGGTTCGTAGTTTCTGTTGTTTTTGGTGTCTGTCCCCAGTGGCTAAGGTTGCTTCAGTGGGTTGTGTAGGATTCCTGGTGGAGGGGAGTAGTGCCTGTGTTCTGGTGGATGAAGCTGGATCATCTCTTTCTGGTGAGTAGGTCCACGTCTGTTGGTGGGTTTTGGGGTGTCTGTGGCCTTAATTATGATTTTAGGCAACCTCTCTGCTAATGGATCGTGTTGTGTTCCTGTCTTGCTAGTTGTTTGGCATAGGGTGTCCAGAACTGTAGCTTGTTGGTCGTTGAGTGGAGCTGGATCTTGGCGTTGAGATGGAGATCTCTGGGAGATTTTCACCATGTGATATTACATGGAGCTGGGATGTCTGTTGTGGACCAGTGTCCTGAACTTGGCTCTCCCACCTTAGAGGCACAGCCCTGACGCCTGGCTGGAGCACCAAGAGCCTGTCATCCACACAGATCAGAATAAAAGGGAGAAGAAAAAAAAGAAGAAGATAAAATGAAATAAAATAAAATAAAGTTATTGAATTAAAAAATAATTATTAGGAAAATAATTTTTTTAAGTAATAAAAAAAAAGAGAGAGAAAGAAAGAAGAGAGCAACCAAACCAAAAAGCCAATCCACCAGTGATAACAAGTATTAAAAACTATACTAAAACAAAAACAAATGGACAGAGAGAACCCTAGGACAAATGGTAAAAGCAAAGCTATACAGACAAAATCACACACAGAAACATACACATACACTCTCACAAAAAGAGGAAATGGGAAAATATATATATATATATATATATATATATATATCATTGCTCCCAAAGTCCACCTCCTCAATTTGGGATGATTCGTTGTCTATTCAGGTTTTCCACAGATGCAGGGTACATCAAGATGATTGTGGAGATTTAATCCGCTGCTCCTGAGGCTGTTGGGAGAGATTTCCCTTTCTCTTCTTTGTTCGCACAGCTACTGGGGTTCAGCTTTGGATTTGGACCCGCCTCTGCGTGTAGGTCGCCTGAGGGCGTCTGTTCTTCGCTCAGACAGGATGGGGTTAAAGGAGCAGCTTATTCGGGGACTCTGGCTCACCCAGGCCAGGGGAAGGGAGAGGCACGGACGCAGGGCGAGCCTGCGGCGGCAGAGGCTGGCGTGACTTTGCAGCAGCCTGAGGCGCGCCCTGTGTTCTCACAGGGAAGTTGTCCCTGGATAACGGGACCCTGGCAGTGGCGGCGGCACAGCTTCCCTGGAGGGGAGGTGTGGGTAGTGACCTGTGCTTGCACACAGGCTTCTTGGTGGCTGTAGCGGCAGCCTCAGCGTCTCATGCCCGTCTCTGGGGTCTGCGCTGATAGCCGCGGCTCGCGCCCGTCTCTGGAGCTCCTTTAAGCGGCGCTCTTAATCCCCTCTCCCCGCGCACCAGGAAACAAAGAGGCAAGAAAAAGTCTCTTGCCTCTTCGGCAGGTCCAGACTTTTCTCCGGACTCCCTCCCGGCTAGCTGTGGCGCACTAGCCCCCTTCAGGCTGTGTTCACGTGCCAGTCCTCTCCCTGGGATCCGACTGAAGCCCGAGCCTCAGCTCCCAGCCCCCGCCTTCGCCGGTGGATGAGCAGACGAGCCTCTCGGACTGGTGAGTGCTGGTCGGCACCAATCATCTGTGCGGGAATCTCTCCACT
The DNA here is from genome assembly GCF_039906515.1 of Pseudorca crassidens. NCBI lineage: Eukaryota > Metazoa > Chordata > Mammalia > Artiodactyla > Delphinidae > Pseudorca > Pseudorca crassidens. The sequence continues at coordinate 93,711,427 of NC_090297.1, forward strand.
TTGCCCTCCACACCCTTGTGGCTGCGTGCTCCTCTGCGGCTCCGAGGCTTCCCCCCTCCGCCACCCGCAGTCTCCGCCCGTGAAGGGGCTTCCTAGTGTGTGGAAACTTTTCCTCCGTCACAGCTCCCTCCCACTGGTTCAGGTCCCGTCCCTATTCTTTTTTCTCTGTTTTTTCTTTTGCCCTACCCAGGTACGTGGGGAGTTCTTGCCTTTTGGGAGGTCTGAGGTCTTTTGCCAGCGTTCAGTAGGTGTTCTGTAGGATTTGTTCCACATGTAAATGTATTTCTGATGTATTTGTGGGGAGGAAGGTGATCTCCACGTCTTACTCTTCCGCCATCTTGAAGCTCCCTCCCCTCCTATACTTCTTGATATAACTAGTTCTGTTTAGATATGTTCAACTACATAGTTGCTAATTGAAGGTTGATGCTTATTCTTATGCTCTTTTGGTATGTTCCTAATTACTTAAAACTGTTTCTTAGATGTACCAGTACTCAGTAAAAATTAATTTTGAGTTACTTAACTCTAACCTTTCTGAATTATAGGACTGTTACATTAAGAGGGAAGAGTTTGGTTGACTGAGTAGGCAGTTATGCCATTTAAGGACCCAAAGGAGATTGGAAGTGATGTTCTAAAAAGGACAGTTGAAGGGAAAAAAAAGAAAGAAAGAAAAGAAACTGATCACTTTTAGAGAAAATAATTGGATTACAAGTCCTCTTCCAATATTAGAGAGTGTCATGCCTTTGCTGGAAAATAGGCCTACAAGGTAACCTTACAGTACAAAGTGATGCTTTCCAGAAGTCCAAATGTCAAAGTCATTGGCTAAATAACCATAAAGAAGAAGCTATTGGCATTGGAGAGGAAAGATGACAATTCAAAGGAGTCGGACCAGAGAGGCACTCTCCTGGCCACTTTAGTGATTCAGTGCATTCAGTAGAGTTCCAGGAAAGGTCTAAGACAGCCCAGAAGCAAATGCAGCCCAAGGGGAAAATAACAGCATCAAAGTGTAGCTTTTGCACACGAAGACTGCCCAAGTGTACAAAATATCAACTAATAATTTTTACCGGAAATGTCTTCATTGTTTTGAATTCCTACCATGTGCGAAGCATAGAGTTAAGTGGTTAAGGGCTAAGGAAAAAAACTGAACAAATCAGGCAAGGTCTCTGCCTTGCTGGGCAGCAAGTCCTTCCTGAAAAGGATCTGGGAAGGATAACTATCTTTGGGTCTATAAACACAAAAGTATACAAGTCTGTGTTCAAATGTTACTTCACTGGAGACCTACCCAGTCCACTCTATTAAAATAGTACTTCATCCCTCTACCTGATAGTATATTGTATAGAATAGCTATTAGTCTATTGTTTGCTTCCCCACCAGGACAAGGCACCATAGAAGCAAAGATGTTGTCTGGTTTACCACTTTATCATCAGGACTACAATCATGCCTATACATAGCAAGCTCTCAATAAATATTTGTTGGATGAATGCGTGAATAATTAAAGAATTGAGCTTGTTTGCATTTTTGTCTATTGTAGTCAAGTTTGGGAGGAACATTCTTATAATTTTTTTAGTCTAATTGTCTAACTTTCTTCAGATAAATCCTTAGAAGCAAACTGTTAGGTGTGCATATTTTTAAAGACTGATAGAATGCCAAGTTATTATTCTGAAAAGAAATTTGAATTTATATTCCTCCAGTGTAGGACAATCCTCTTTTCTTATAACTTTCCATAAAAGGGCATCATCAATTTTGTTAACTTGTATGAATTTTGTGGGTAGAAAAGATTGCCGTGGTGTTTTATTTTGAATTTATTTGTTTATTAGGTGGTGCTAGTTTCATACAATTGTTGATTGATATTTCTTCTTCTTTTGAGAGTTGTTGTTACAATTGGCTTATCCCATTATTCTGATCAGTTTTTACCTTTTTTCATTGTTTTGTAAGAGTGCTTTATGTATTAGAAATACTTATCCTTTGTCACATGTGTTACAAAATATTTTTAACCACTTTATCATTTGTTGTTCAGCCTTCTTTATTATGGGAATTTGGCAGTAAAAGTTTTCATTTTTATGTCATCCGAACAATCAAAATTGTTCTTTAGAGTTTGCACCTGTGGTGGATTAAAAATTGCCAAAAATCCTTTGCAACGTCTCTCATCAAGAAGCAGAGTTTCCTTTGCCACTTCTTGAAACTAGCAGATCTTGTGAATTTCTATGACTAATAGAATGAGGCTGTAGTGACCTTGTGCAAATTTCTGAAGCAAATTCTCTGCAGTTTCTGCTTTTGCCTCTTTGAATCCCTGAGGCCACTATACTGTGAAGAAGTCCAGTCTAGCCATCTTGAAGATAAGAGAACAGTCATCCCATTTCCCCTAGCTGAACCCAGACACCTTTGGACCCATGATCTGATCACAGCCACATGAGTTAATCCAGCCAAGATCAGCATAAGAACCACCTAGCTAATCCACAGAATCATAAAAAATAATAAATCATTATTTAAATTCAGTAAGTTTTAGGGTAACTTGTTACACAGCAGTAAATAACTGATGTGATGGCTTTGGATTATCCTCAGCTAATTATTTTCCAGCTTATATTATAGAAATATATATCTAAATTTTATTTTAGTATATTATTTTAATTTTTACATTTTTATCTTCAAGTACAAATTATTTTTAATGCAACATGTGAGGCAGTATTTCAACATAACTGTTTTTTTACATCTTTATTGGAGTATAATTGCTTCACAATGTTGTGTTAGTTTCTGCTGTACAATGAAGTGAATCAGCTATATGTATACATATATCTGCATATCCCCTCCCTCTTGAGCCTCCCTCCCACCCTCTCTGTTCCACCCCTCTAGGTTGTCAGAAAGCATCTCAACATAGCTATAAAATTGTCTCCAAATCATATATTGAATATCATATTTATCTCACTCATTTGTAATGCCACCATGCCAAAATTCCCAAAATTTGGATTTATTTGGTAACTGTTTAAGCTTTCCATTTTTCTATTTATTTATCACTGGTCCAGTATTATACTTTTAATAAATGCAGCTTTATATGTTTGTGTTTTTTTTTTTGAAAAATGACTTTATTTTTTTAGAGCAGTTTGAGACTCATACTTAAATGAAAGGAAGGTACAGAGATTTCCCATATACTCCCTTCTCCCACACATGCATAGCCTCCCTATTACCAACGTTACTCACCAGAATAGTACATCTATTATAATTGATGAACCTACATTGACAAATCATAATCACCCAAAGTTCATGGTCTGCATTACAGTTCACTCTTGGTTTTCTAAATTTTGGGGTTTGGACAAATGGATAACGACAGGTGGCTATCATTAAAATATCATACAGAGTAATTTCACTGTCCTAAAAAATCTTCTGGGCTCTACTTTTTCATCTTCTCTCCCCTACCCACGACTTTACAAAAATTGACCTTTTCACTGTTTTAATAATTTTGTCTTTTCCAGAATGTCATATAGCTGAAATCATACAGTATGTAGAATTTTCAGATTGTTTTCTCTCACTTAGTAATATGCATTTAAGATTCCTTTATGTCATTTCTTGGCTTAACAGCTCATTTCTTTTTTAGCACCAAATAATATTTAATTGTCTGGATGTACCAAAATTTATTAATCCATTCACCTACTGAAGGACATCTTGGTTATGTCCAAATTTTGGCAATTATGAATAAAAACAGCTATAAACATTCATGTGCAGGTTTTTATGAACATAAATTTCAATTCCTCTAGGTAAATAGCAAGGTTTAGTTTAGTTTTGTAAGAAACTGCCAACTATCTTCCAAAATAGCTGTAGCATTTTGCATTCCCATCAGTGATATGTATTAGAGTTTCTGTTGCTCCGCATCCTCACTAACATTTGCTATTGTCAATGTTCCAGATTTTGGTCATTCTAATAGGTGTGTAGTGGTATCTCATTGTTGTTTTAATTTGCATTTCCCTAATGACATATTATGTGGAAAATCTTTTCATATGCTTATTTGCCATCTGTATATCTCCCTTGGTGAGGTGTCAATAAAGGTGTTTGACCCATTTTCTTTATCAAATTGTTGGTTGTCTTATTGTTGAGCTTTAAGAGTTTTTTGTATATTTTGGATAACAGTCCTGTAAATATTTCCTCCTAGTCTGTGGCTCTTCTCATTCTCTTGACAGTGTCCTTTGTGGAGTAGAAGTTGTTATTTTAATGAAGTCTTGTTTATCAATTATTTATTTCATGGATTGTGCTTTTGGTGTTGTATCTAGAAAGCTATTGCCATATCTAAGGTCATCTAGGTTCTCTCCTGTGTTATCTTCTGGGAGTTTTATAGTTTTATGTTTTACATTTAGGTCTATGATACATTTTGAGTTAATTTTTGTGAAGAATGTAAGATCTGTAGCTAGATTCATTTGTTTTGCATGTGTGTCTAGGTGTTCCAGCACCATTTGTTGAAAAGACTATCTTTGCTTCATTGTATTGCTTTTGCTCTTTAATCAATGATCAGTTGACTAAATTTATGCGGGTCTGCTTTTAGGCTCTGTATTCTGTTTCACTGACCTGTTTGTTCTTTTGCCAACACCACACTATCTTGATTACTGTAGCTTCATATTAAGTCTTGAAGGTGGATAGTATCAGTCCTCTAACTTCATTCTTCTTCAGTCTAGTGTTGGCTATTTGGCGTCTTTAGCATCTCCATATAAACTCTAGAATCAGTTTGTTGATATCCAAAAAATAATTTTTTGGAATCTTGATTCAGATAGGATTAAATCTATAGAGCAAGTTTTATATATATGTCTTACATATCTAGTGGTTGTTAGAGATTGCTCAGCTTAGGACCTTTTATCCTTCTTCTTCTTCTCCTTCATCTTCTAGAATCAGTTTGTTGATATCCAAAAAATAATTTGTTGGAATCTTGATTGAGATAGGATTAAATCTATAGAGCAAGTTGTATATATATGTCTTAACAAATCTAGTGGTTGTTAGAGTTCGCTCAGCTTAGGACCTTTTATCCTTCTTCTCCTTCATCTTCATCTTCTCCTTCTCTTCTCCCTCTCCCCCTCCTCCTCCTCCCTCTGAGTCTTAAAATTAATGGTTCCTGTGCTTTGTTTGGCTCAATCACTTGTCAGTCCCCAAATGTTTTCTTTTTAAGTCCAAACAGTTTTAAATTCAAATAGTTTCAGATCAGGAGATTTCACTTAAAAATATGGAATTTTGACTTGGACGATCTGGCAATACTGGCCTATAGTTCTCCTTGATAGCAATCAATTCAGGTGAAGATGAGTAGCAGGCATTTCTATCTCCAAGCCAGACCTCTTTTGTAAGCTATAGATCATACATCCAACTGTTTACTGACATTAACTCATCCATAGAAATTACTTTTCTGGTTTCCACTGTTGCTAAGGAGAAGTCAGGACAAACTTTTCTCATTCTTTTGCAAGTAACCTTCTTGCCTTCCTTGAATAGCTGGAGGAATTTTTCTTTACAGAGCATACATGCTCAACACTAAATCCCATGGCACTCAATTTTTAATGAAAAGATTTCTTTATCATCTTTATCATGATCAAGAAAAGATTTCCTTTATCATGATCTCTTTATCATCCCTACCTTCAGGTTTGTTTCCAAAATAGGAAATGTTACTGGGATTTTTCCAGATTTACTTCACTAACTTTCTAAAACACTGAATCACTCCTTTTGGAAGAATTATTTAATGTCAACTTACAATGTCTACTTTCAGTTTTGTTCAGTTTATACTGTTCCTGAAACATATTCCATGTAGTTTGTGTAATAAGTTTGAAACTAAACCCTAGTCTCAAGTTTCTTGCCTATTTTATTCATTTTGGTACATTTCAGCGGGCTGGGCCTTCTCTTATTCCTACATCTTTCCTGGAAATGTCTTCATCAAATATTTGATGTGCATGTTACATGGTGCGTGGTTTATTAAACATCTTAATATTACTTTACAGCAAGAGGGCTTGCTTTTTTTGCTTCAGACATCCCCTTTTCAAAGATAGGGAATATGCCACCTGTAAGCATTCAATAAAACTAATTACCTAGGAATTTATGAGCAATTTATTGATGGGCTTGCTACCTGAATAAATACTTCGTGTTCATGGTTATTCAATATAGTTATTTTGTCCCTTTATTTCTTCCTTAACCTACAAGTCAACAAACAATACACTTTTAATCTTGTATTTATCCTGAACATTCTAAGAACTCCTACTTAAATTTTTTTCTTTAATAGGTAGAGTGACTTTTCTGAGGCAGTTGTAAGGTATATCAGTCACAGGTATCTAGAGAAACAGAACCAATAGGATATATGTTTATAGATTTATCTTTATCTGCCTATCTATCTATCATCTATAGAGAAAGAAAGAGAGAGGAGAGATTTATTTTAAGGAGTTGGCTCATGCAATTGTGGAGGCTTGGCAAGTCCAAAATCTAATGGGGTAAGCAGACAGGTTGGAGACTCAGGGAAGAGATGCAGAATTCCTTCTTGCTTAGAGGGAGGTCAGCCTTTGTTCTGTTAAAGGCTGCAGCTGATTGGATGAGGGCCATTCACTTTATGGAAGGTATTTGACTTCACTCAAAGTCTACCAACTTAAATGTTGATCTTATCCAAAAAACACTTTCACAGAAAACATCCAGAATAGCGTTCACCCAGGTTTCTGGCCACTGTGGCCCAACCAAGATGACACACAAAATTAGCCATCACAGAAGATACTTTTTAGAGGTGTTCATATTTATAAAAGTAGGTTATATGGTACATTTGGGTTATTGGAAAAGATCTATCCTTTGGTGAGCCATCTGTTTGTTTACTGTTAATGCGAACTGACTGGAATCATAGCTATTTTAAACCAGCATTATCACAACACATTACAGGAACTGCATATGCTGAAAAAAAACTGGGCAGTAAAACATATTGATGAAGAGTTATTGACAGCTTTTGTCCAGACGTGCATTTGCAAAAACAGTGAGTCCATATTTTTGCAACAGGCTTTCTTATCACAAGCCTGCATAGGCCATAGTATGTGTACAGTCTAAGCTCAGAAAAAACATGAGCTGAATATGCAAGTGTTGTTCCAGTGTTCACAGATAGCATCTGGATAAATAGATCCATATTTTGTTACAGATATACAGAAAGGAGGATGCATACTTTTGTGGCAAGCATTTGCTTGGCGTACTATAATATTTTTTGTTAAAATGCTTACTTTACATGCCTGGGGGTGTTTTTCCCAAAAGGAATAGAGGAAAATAAGTATTTTTCTTCTAGAAATATTTAACTACTACATATTTCTGTCTTTATTATTAATTCTTTTTTCAGTTTTGTTTTGTTTGGGGTGTAACTCCACAGATACAGAATATTTTCTAACCACATAACATTCTGCACTTAGCAGCAATACCTTGAAATATTCTTAATTTATTTCATAAATCTGCACTCAGGGATGAACAACGCCATAACTTGGTACTGCATAAGTTAAATCACTAATTTCCCCTCTATGTAATACAATTATCCTCTAATTGACTGATATAAATTTCTACTTACTACCAATAGAATCACTACTGGTTCAGGTTTATTCACCATTTTTTGCAAAATAATTACAATTAAAAAATAAAAATCATTTCTGTGCTCATGCCACTTTTTGTCCTGAAAAAGTGCTCATCTTTCTTTCAAGACGTGCTTAAAACTATTCCTCTTTCCCCTAAAAAACCCTCGGAGTGATTCTGCCTCTAATGGTTCCAGCTCAGGACCTCTCCCTTAGGGCTTGCAGATGTGCTCTGACATCGTATATGTGTGCAGTGGTGTGCACACAGGGTGGCATGACCACGTACAGAATTGTGTCATGAATGACCACTACTCTTGCCAGGCATTCAGAGTGAAGGTGGGTGTCTCATAAAAGAAAGATATTCTTTAAGGCTCAGGAGATTCAACCAGCGTAGTCTCTGGGTGCTAACCCTGAGATGCTCTTGTTTGACTGAAAGCTGAGTGGATGGTAGACCAAGACTCAGCCTCTGGGAGGTCCTTCAACATCTTATTCAGTAGTTCTTCATAATGTCCACCCATCAAGTTTTTACTTCTCTTCTCACTTCTTGAAAATTTTACTGGAATTAGTCGCTCAACTTTAGGCATCTCCTCTACTGACCACCCCATCTCCAAAAACACAAATGTGTTTCTCACCCCTGAAGTTCTTCCTGTGGTTCATGCCCCATGTATTCTACCCTCACCACTTTAAATAGAAAAACAAGCTTATCTGAAACAGTCCCAGAATAACAAAGAAAAGGAGGAAAAACAAAAGTGTTAATTTCCCATATTAAAAGATATTAAATATTCTTGTTCTCTTACAATGTTTATGTAGGGAAATCAACATTGTAAGAGAACAAGAATCAGCTTATCTTCTCACCCCCTCTATTACCTGGTCAGGCAATGAGATTCTGGCAGGGTTGCCTGTTCTGAGCTCTGGATGGGACAGTTTCTCTGAGAAAACTGTTTGGGCCAGAGGAAAAGGATGGCATCTCTCCCTACAGTGATGAAGGAGCAGAAGCAGTCTGCTCTCAATTCCTATTGGACTTATGTGCCATTATGAAAGACAGAGAGATAGAGGGAAAGGGAAGGGGATAGGTAGGAATGGAAGGAAGGAAGGAAGAGAGGGAGGGATGGAGGAAGGGAAGAAGGGAGGAAAGAAAGGAAGGAGGGGGGACTTCCCTGGTAGCGCAGTGGTTAAGAATCCACCTGTCAATGCAGGGGACACGGGTTTGATCCCTGATCCAGGAAGATCCCACATGCCGCATAGCAACTAAGCCCGTGCACCACAACTACTGAACCTCAGCTCTAGAGCCCTTGAGCCACAACTACTGAGCCTGAGTGCCACAAGTACTGAAGCCTACACGCCTAGAGCCCGTGCTCTACAACAAGACAAGCCACCACAATGAGAAGCCCACGCACTGCAACGGAAGTCCCACTCGCTGCAACTAGAGAAAGCCCGCGTGCAGCAACAAAGACCCAACCTAGCCAAAAATAAATTAATTAGTTAATTTAAGAAAAGAATAAACTTATAAAAAAAAAGGATGGAGGAAAGAAAGAAAAGAGAATGAAAGAAATGAAATAAAAACAGGAAAAAAATATTATGTATCCCAGGTTGAAGAATCCCTTTCTTTTCTTTGTGTCAGGAGATCTTGTACACTCTGAAGACTTCCACCCTGGGCAGTATTCTGATCATTCCCAAATCTCCATTACCAGCCTGTCAAGGACTATGAAGAGTTTGTGAGTTTACCCTGTTTACAAGCTCACAAGTTAGCATACCAGTTTCATGGATGCTGGCAGAAGACTCTTGGATCATGGATGCTGGCAGAAGACTCTTGGATCAGAAACAAAGGACTTTATTACTCACAGCACAACAAGGTGAGTATGCTTCATGTTCACGCCAGTTCCCTTTTCCCACCTAAATCCATGGGACACTGTTTAGAGGCCCAGGAGGATGCTGTGGGTGCAGTGGATTTGCACTATAACTAAGAAACCCAAGCTTAGGAAGCCCCAAACTTTTATAATGGGCTGCAAGCAAACCTGACCAAACTGTGCTCCAAGGGGAGACATTTTCTTTATCATACTCTAAAGTAAAAAAAACACACCCTGTACTCCAGAGTGAGACACTGTCTCTAAATTCCAGGCTGTTCCCTATAACAACATCCTTGAAAAGATATTAAAAGCTGTCAATATCTCTGCCTTAAAGATGCAGAATGCTACAGATCCACGGAGAAGTCTCTCCCAATAAAGCCCAGCTCTCTTGTCTGAATTCCAGGCTCACATATACAGCTTCTACCACCACCAGGATGTCAGAAAGGCATCTCAAACTCAGATTGCCAGGAGCAAACTCCTCTATAACTCTACTGCCCATTTCCTTTCTCTTTTAGTGAATAACAACTCATTTAGCCCATCCTGAGCCCAGAGTCATCCTAGATGCTATTCTTCCTTCACCCACTCCTGGCTAATCAGTCACCAAGTTCACTCAATTCAGTCTCATTCATATCTTTATACCCACTCACTCTCCTTCGTACTCATGGCCCTGTCTTAGCTCAGGTCCTTAACATCTCTCCCCTGGCTGTTAAAATCCTACTGGTATCCTATCATTCCAGGCCATTCCCCACACTCACATCAAGCAATTTTTAATGCTGTTGCCTATAAAATAAAATGTAAACTCCTATATTACATAGGAGTTGCATTCTGGCCCCCACCTGCTTTGCTTTTCAGTCTTTTCTCTCCTCTAATTGCATTTATTTATTTGACTGTCTGACTCCTTCTAATAAAATACAAACCCCTCAATTTCAGAGACTCTCACTTATGTGACTTTGATCCTTCCAAGAAGACAATGAACACTAAATAAATCTTTACTAGATAATTATTTATCTAGTCTAGTCACTGTCTAGTCATTTATCTTTGTCTACTATGTACAAAGTTCTATAGATGTATACTTCTTATTTCTGGAGTTGGTGTATTTCACTTACATGTGCAGACAATTTTGGACAGACAAAACACAATTTTAGATCAACTATTTTGTTAAAACTTTAAAACCTTCAAGGCAAGAGATCATTTATTTTTCAACACCTCCCTTGCCAAAGGGGGTGTTTGGTAAATAATGTTTACTAGACAACCAATTATTTTTACTTAGCAAACTGACTACATATATATGGGTTTTGTGACTGTTTTTTAACTTAAATCAGGGTTTCTCAGTCTTGGCACTATTCACATATCCTTGGCTGGATAATTCCTTGTTGTGGGGGCCATCCTATGCGTTGTAGGATGTTTAACAGCATTTCTGATTCCTACCCACTAGGTCCCAGTAGTACCTCCCCAATCCAATTTTGACACCCAAAATTGCCTCCAGACATTGCCAGATGGCCCTGCAGGACAAAAATGCCCCTGGTTTGTGAGTCACTGATTTAGTACCACTGCTTGGCACTTTTTATCTCTGTAAAAAGAATTCACATGGAGTGAAAATTGTGCACAGATTTCTCTAAAACTAATTTTTAAGAATTACTAGAAAAATACATTCCAGCAAGAAAACAGTTCACGGGAGTAAAAATGGGATAAGATGTCTCACAGAACATACATGTTAATAAATGAAATATTATTTATTATATAGACAAAACCAGGGAAGAGTATGATGCTTCAGAAACTATCTTGTGGTAAACCACATGGACCATATTAACCATGGCTGTCTTTCTTAAACCCATAGAAAAGGTTTATACCTTCTCTGCTTTTGTAGAGTAATCTAACTGTATATCTAGGGTGATGTTTTTTTCTTATTTAGAACATTGTTTTTCTTGACTCAAAATTCTTATGGCATTCTTATTGCCATAATCAATGTTTATTTATTGTAATGCTAATAAACGTTTGTGAGTTTGGTTGATCTTTTCCAGTAGGATGGTTCAAGAATAATTTTAACACTTGAAGTTTGCAAAGGGATTGTCATCATATTGTCAAATTTTTCATGGTATTTTGAATAAACATCTTTAAATTTGCTGCGATATTATGCTCTAGAAAATGACTTGAGTGTTCTGCAATAATAGCTTTTCATTTGGGTTATGAGTCTTAATATTCACTTACAGCATCAACTCTAGTAGTTTCAAATATGCCATTATGAGCCATTTAGAATTTTAAAAGCATAAATAAATGCATAGCAGAATAGTTCCAATTTGTTGGATAAGTAATGTAGATTTAAAAAATTAAAATAAAATAATATCAAAATGCATACACAGTTTGGTTAAATAGAGTAAGTGTATTTTGAGTCATTGAAATACATTCTTCATCATATTGAGTGAGGCTTTCAGAAGTGTTGCTTTTGCATTATAACAAATAGCAAATAGTACACTAGAATAACAAATGCCAGAAATAAAAGTGAAGATGTTAAATAAAAAGAGAATGTCACTTTACCTTTTTCATGAAGAGTGAAAATCTAAAACCTGTTGCCATTTGGTTTTTAAAAAGCCTTATTTATGAAAGGCATGAAGCAAAAAATATACAAAGGAATCAGAAATTTTTTATTACTTTTTATTCAGCATGCATAGTATTTGGAAAGAATCAAATTAGATCACATAGACTGAAAATTAATTGAGTATAGCAATTATAGCTACTATATCTTTAATTTCTTATATATTCAGAGACTTTATAACAGAAGAAATATCAAATACATTTATTTTCCAAAAAATGTTAATCCACCTCCCCTCCTCCCACAATTCAAAATCTGAAATCTGTGGGAACCACTCTGCTACTTTTCCTTGCCCAGATTTTCATGGTGCTTTTCAGGGTGTGTAAAAGCTTTACTTCTGTGCCAAGTGTGACCATGGAAATCTGTGTCGAGAATCTGAGCCTCCCTTGGCCTGGCCCTAGTATGCTGGTACAAATGGAAAACAAAACTCCTTTACTGGTATAGCAATTCCTGTGTCCTCCTAGGCTCAGAGTCTGGCCTCCTTCATCATCCTCTCAGATGCTCACTTCCACTTCCTCCCCTACCTGAGAAGCCCCATCTCCTTCTCTAACAAAAGCTTCAGATAGATCTTTAAAGTAGCTATTAATTATCACTGAGGCAAGAGAAGCAAAAACCAAGAGCCTTAGCTCCTCTTCCATTCTTTCTATTCTCTTCTAACAGTGAGAATAAATCAATATTTTAATAGGCTTATAAATTATATATATATATCCTCTACCCATGTTTCTTTAATCATCACAAAACCCTTGCAACACATATTGCCACTTCACAGACACAGAGTGACACCGAAAAAGTCTAGTTATCTTTTCCAAGGTCACAAAACTAGAATAGTCAGAGCTGGAACTGAAGCCCAACTCTGTGTGATTCAAGGCCTTCAAACTCTGTAAAAGTTTCAGATGGAATGGAGGAGTCAATGAAGGACAAGGCACTATTACTGAATTTAACTGTAGATGACTACAGAACAATAATTTCAATCCAATGTTTGGTGTCTATGGTAGGTAGAATAATGGACCCACAAAGATGCCTATGTCCTAATCCCCTGAACCTGTCAATATGTTAAGCGACAAGGCAAAAGGGAATTAAGATTGCTAATAGGATTCAGGTTGCTAATCAGCTGACCTAAAACACAGAGATTATCCTGGATTATCCAGGCAGACCCAATGAAATTGTAAGAGTCCTTAAATATGGACAAGGGAAGCAGCAGAGTGAATATGAGTGATGTAACATGAGAAGAACTCAACTGGCCATTGCTGGCTGTGATGATGGAAGGGAGCAACAAACCAAGGAATGCAGGCAGCCTTTCGAAGCTAGAAAAGGCAAGAAACGAGAAGCTCTGCCAGAGTACCCAGAAAGGAATGCGGTTCTGCTGACTTTTATTTTGGCCCAGTGAACTCTACACTTCTGAACTCCATAACTGTAATTTAATACATTTGTGCTGTTTTTAACCACTAAGTTTGTGGTGATTTGCTACAGCAGCCATAGAAAACTGTTCTAGTATCTATATCAATTTTAAGTTTTTAGAACACTCTAACAATTAGCAAACAGTAAACCAGAAAAAGATCAAAGAAATCAGCATTCCATTATCATTAAGAAATTCTCAGCCCAAGGATATATTAAAAGATATAAATTCAAAGTTTTCTTTCCTTACATTTATTCAGGCTTATAATTATTCAATCAACAATGATTTCTGGGACAGCTATTATTGACTTGGTGTTGAAGAGATGGTGGGAGGCAAAATAGACCAAGTTTCTGTCCCTCATAGATTTATGATCAGAATAGTCTAAAAAATTGATTCATTGGGTGTTCACTTTATATCCAAATCGGTCAAGTGGAATTTCAAAGAAGTTTAGAGTCAAGTCAGTGGTGGATCAAGAGTAGATGATGTGTAGTCAGGCTCAGCCCCAGGCCTCTCTTTTGTTTCAACCCTATTGACGGAAGAGCAACCATGCTCTTGTTTGCTCTTTTCCAAAATCAGTGTCCAATCTCTTCCTTCTTCCTCAAAACTACCATGCGGTGGATTTGGTCTTGACAGCCTCACCTCTTCCTTGCTGCCTCAATTTTTCTTTAAATACTTTTACTGCTAACCACTGAAGAAAAATAGGCAATTGCAGAAGAGGCTGGGGGAAGATGGCAGAAGAGTAGGACTGAGAGATCATCTTCCTCCCCACAGATACACCAGAAATACATCTACACGTGGAACAACTCTTACAGAACACCTACTGAACGCTGGCAGAAGACCTCAGACCTCCCAAAAGGTAAAAAACTCCCCACGTACCTGGGTAGGGCAAAAGAAAAAAGAATAAAACAGAGACAAAGAATAGGGATGGGACCTGCACAAGTGGGAGGGAGCTGTGAAGGAGGAAAGGTTTCCACACACTAGGAAGCCCCTTCGCGGGCAGAGACTGCGGGTGGCAGAGGGGGGAAGCTTCAGAGCCGCGGAGGAGCACGCAGCAACAGGGGTGCGGTAGGCAAAGCGGAGAGATTCCCGCACAGAGGATTGGTGCCGACCAGCACTCACTAGCCCGAGAGGCTTGTCTGCTCCCCCAGCGGGGCGGGCGGGGCTGCGAGCTGAGGCTCGGGCTTTGGTTGGCGTGCAGGGAGAAGACTGGCAGTGTGAACACAGCCTGAAGGGGTAAGTGCACCACGACTAGCCGGGAGGGAGTCCAGGAAAAAGTCTGGACTTAATGAAGAGGCAGGAGACTTTTTCTTGCCTCTTTGTTTCCTGGTGCGCAAGGAGAGGGGATTAAGAGCGCTGCTTAAAGGAGCTCCAGAGACAGGCGCGAGCCGTGGCTAACAGCGCGGACCCCAGAGACGGGCATGAGTTGCTAAGGCTGCTGCTGCCGCCACCAAGAAGCCTGTGTGCGAGCACAGGTCACTAATCCCACCGCCCTTCCCGGGAGCCTGTGCAGCCCGCCACTGCCAGGGTCCCGTGATCCAGGGACAACTTCCCTGGGAGAACGCACGGCGCGCCTCAGGCTGGTACAACGTCCCGCCAGCCTCTGCAGCCGCAGCCTCGTCCCGCACTCCGTGCCCCTCCCTCCCCAGGGCCTGAGTGAGCCAGAGCCCCCGAA
This sequence comes from Pseudorca crassidens, assembly GCF_039906515.1. Taxonomy (NCBI): domain Eukaryota; kingdom Metazoa; phylum Chordata; class Mammalia; order Artiodactyla; family Delphinidae; genus Pseudorca; species Pseudorca crassidens. The sequence goes on from NC_090297.1 coordinate 93,726,467, forward strand.
GCAGCTGCTCCTTTAACCCCGTCCTGTCTGAGCGAAAAACAGACGCCCTTCAGTGACCTACACGCAAAGGCGGGGCCAAATCCAAAGCTGAACCCCGGGAGCTGTGCAAACAACGAAGAGAAAGGGAAATCTCTCCCAGCAGCCTCAGGAGCAGCGGATTAAATCTCCACAATCAACTTGATGTACCCTTCATCTGTGGAATACCTGAATAGAAAACGAATCATCCCAAATTGAGGAGGTAGACGTTGAGAGCAAGATTTATTATTTATTTCCCCTTTTCCTCTTTTTGTGTGTGTATGTGTATGCTTCTGTGTGAGATTTTGTCTGTATAGCTTAGCTTTCACCATTTGTCCAAGGGTTGTATCCGTACATTTTCCTCTTTTTTACTTTTTAAAAAAAAATTTTTCTTAACAATTATTTTTTATTTTAATAACTTTATTTTCTTTTATCTTTATTTTCTTTTCTTTTATCCTCTTTCTTTCTTTCTCTCGATCTTTCTACTTTTTCTCCTTTTTATTCTCAGCCATGTGGATCAAAGGCTCTTGGTGCTGAAGCCAGGAGTCAGTGCTGTGCCTCTGAGGTGGGAGAGCCAACTTCAGAACACTGGTCCACAAGAGACCTCCCAGCTCCACGTAATATAAAACAGCAAAAATCTCCCAGAGATCTCCATCTCAACAGCAACACTCAGCTTCACTCAACGACCAGCAAGCTACAGTGCTGGACAACCTATGCCAAACAACTAGCAAGACAGGAACACAACCCCACCCATTAGCAGAGAGGCTGCCTAAAATCACAATAAGTCCACAGACACCCCAAAAGACACCACCAGACGTGGACCTGCCCACCAGAAAGACAAGATCCAGCCTCATCCACCACAACACAGGCACTAGTCCCCTCCACCAGGAAGCCTACACAACCCACTGAAACAACTTTAGCCACTCGGGACAGACACCAAAAACAACGGGAACTACGAACCTGCAGGCTGCAAAAAAGGAGACCCCAAACACAGTAAGATAAGCAAAATGAGAAGACAGGAAAACACACAGCAAATGAAGGAGCAAGATAAAAATCCACCAGACCTAACTAATGAAGAGGAAATAGGCAGTCTACCTGGAAAAGAATTCAGAATAATGATAGTAAAGATGATACAAAATCTTGGAAATAGAATGGAGAAAATACAAGAAACATTTAACAAGGACCTAGACAAACTAAAGATGAAACAAGCAACGATGAACAGCACAATAAATGAAATTAAAAATACTCTAGAAGGGATCAATAGCAGAATAACTGAGGCAGAAGAATGGGTAAGTGACCTGAGAGATAAAATAGTGGAAATAATTACTGCAGAGAAGAATAAAGAAAAAAGAATGAAAAGAACTGAGGACAGTCTCAGAGACCTCTGGGACAACATTAAACGCACCAACATTCGAATTATAGGGGTTCCAGAAGAAGCAGAGAAAAAGAAAGGGACTGAGAAAATAATTGAAGAGATTATAGTTGAAAACTTCCCTAATATGGGAAAGGAAGTAGTTAATCAAGTCCAGGAAGTACAGAGAGTCCCATAGAGGATAAATCCAAGGAGAAATACACCAAGACACATATTAATCAAACTGTCAAAAATTAAATACACAGAAAACATATTGAAAGCAGCAAGGGAAAAACAACAAATAACACACAAGGGAATCCCCATAAGGTTAACAGTTGATCTTTCAGCAGAAACTCTGCAAGCTAGAAGGGACTGGCTGGACATATTTAAAGTGATGAAGGAGAAAAACTTATAACCAAGATTACTCTACCCAGCAAGGATCTCATTCAGATTTTTTTTTTTTCTTTTTTGTGGTACGCAGGCCTCTCACTGTTGTGGCCTCTCCCATTGCGGAGCACAGGCTCCGGACGCGCAGGCTCAGTGGCCACGGCTCATGCGCCTAGCTGCTCCACAGCATGTGGGATCTTCCTGGACCGGGGCATGAACCTGTGTCCCCTGCATCGGCAGGCAGACTCCAAACCACTGCGCCACCAGGGAAGCCCTCTCATTCAGATTTGATGGAGAAATTAAAACATTCACAGACAAGCAAAAGCTGAGAGAGTTCAGCACCACCAACCAGCTTTACAACAAATGCTAAAGGATCTTCTCTAGGCAAGAAACACAAGAGAAGGAAAAGACCTATGATAAAAAAACCCAAACAATTAAGGAAATGGGAATAGGAACATAAATATCAATAATTACCTTAAATGTAAATGGACTAAATGCTCCCACCAAAAGACACAGACTGGATGAATGGATACAAAAACAAGACCCATATATATGCTGTCTACAAGAGCCCCGCTTCAGACCTAGAGGCACATACAGACTGAAAATGAGGGGATAGAAAAAGATATTCCATGCAAATGGAAACCAAAAGAAAGCTGGAGTAACAATTCTCATATCAGACAAAATAGACTTTAAAATAAAGACTATTAGAACAAAGAAGGACACTACATAACGATGAAGGAATCGATGCAAGAAGAAGATATAACAATTGTAAATATCTATGCACCCAACACAGGAGCACCACAATACATAAGGGAAATACTAACAGCCATAAAAGGGGAAATCGACAGTAACACATTCATAACAGGGGACGTTAACACCCCACTTTCACCGATGGACAGATCATCCAAAATGAAAATAAATAAGGAAACACAAGCTTTAAATGATACATTAAACAAGATGGACTTAATTGATATTTATAGGACATTCCATCCAAAAACAACAGAATACACATTTTCTCAAGTGCTCATAGAACATTTTGCAGGATAGATCATATCTTGGGTCACAAATCAAGCCCCGGTATATTTCAGAAAATTGAAATTGTATCAAATATCTTTTCCAAACACAACGCTATGAGACTAGATATCAATTACAGGAAAAGGTCTGTAAAGAATACAAACACATGGAGGCTAAACAATACACTACTTAATAACGAAGAAATCAAAGAGGAAGTTTAAAAATACTTAGAAACAAATGACAATGGAGACATGACAACCCAAAACCTATGGGATGCAGCAAAAGCAGTTCTAAGAGGGAAGTTTATAGCAATACAATCCTACCTTAAGAAACAGGAAACATCTCGAATAAACAACCTGACCTTGCACCTAAAGCAATTAGAGAAAGAAGAACAAAAAAACCCAAAGTTAGCAGAAGGAAAGAAATCATAAAAATCAGATCAGAAATAAATGAAAAAGAAATGAAGGAAATGATAGCAAAGATCAATAAAACTAAAAGCTGGTTCTTTGAGAAGATAAACAAAATTGATAAACCATTAGCCAGACTCATCAAGAAAAGTGGGAGAAGACTCAAATCAATAGAATTAGAAATGAAAAAGGAGAAGTAACAACCAACACTGCAGAAATACAAAAGATCATGAGAGATTACTACAAGCATCTCTATGCCAATAAAATGGACAACTTGGAAGAAATGGACAAATTCTTAGAAATGCACAACCTGCCAAGACTGAATCGGAAGAAATAGAAAATATGAACAGACCAATCACAAGCACTGAAATTGAAACTGTGATTAAAAATCTTCCAACAAACAGAAGCCCAGGACCAGATGGCTTCACAGGCGAATTCTATCAAACATTTAGAGAAGAGCTAACACCTATCCTTCTCGAACTCTTCGAAAATATAGCAGAGGGAGGAACACTCCCAAACTCATTCTACATGGCCACCATCACGCTGATACCAAAACCAGACAAGGATGTCACAAAGAAAGAAAACTACAGGCCAATATCACTGATGAACGTAGATGCAAAAATCCTCAACAAAATACTAGCAAACAGAATCCAACAGCACATTAAGATGATCATACAACATGATCAAGTGGGGTTTCTTCCAGGAATGCAAGGATTCTTCAATATACACAAATCAATCAATGTGATACACCGTATTAACAAATTGAAGGAGAAATACCATATGGTCATCTCAATAGATGCACAGAAATCTTTCAACAAAATTCAACACCCATATATGATAAAAACCCTCCAGAAAGTAGGCATAGAGCGAACTTTCCTCAACATACTAAAGGCCTATATGACAAGCCCACAGCCCACATCGTCCTCAATGGTGAAAAACTGAAAGCATTTCCAGTAAGATCAGAACAAGAAAAGGTTGCCCACTCTCACCACTCTTATTCAACATAGTTTTGGAAGTTTTAGCCACAGCAATCAGAGAAGAAAAGGAAATAAAAGGAATCCAAATCGGAAAAGAAGAAGTAAAGCTGTCATTGTTTGCAGATGACATGATACTATACATAGAGAATCCTAAAGATGCTACCAGAAAACTATTAGAGCTAATCAATGAATTTGGTAAATTAGCAGGATACAAAATTAATGCACAGAAATCTGTGGCATTCCTATACACTAATGATGAAAAATCTGAAAGTGAAATCAAGAAAACACTCCCATTTACCACTGCAACATAAAGAATAAAATATCTAGGAATAAACCTACCTAAGGAGACAAAAGACCTGTATGCAGAAAATTATAAGACACTGATGAGAGAAATTAAAGATGAAACAAATAGATGGAGAGATATACCATGTTCTTAGATTGGAAGAATCAACATTGTAAAAATGACTCTACTACACAAAGTGATCTACAGATTCAATGCAATCCCTGTCAAACTACCATTGGCATTTTTCACAGAACTAGAACAAAAAATTTCACAATTTGTATGGAAACACAAAAGACCCCGAATAACCAAAACAATCTTGAGAACGAAAAATGGAGCTGGAGGAATCAGGCTCCCTGACTTCAGACTATACTACAAAGCTACAATAATCAAGACATTATGGTACTGTCACAAAAACAGAAATATAGATCAATGGAACAGGATAGAAAGCCCAGAGATAAACCCATGCACATCTGGTCACATTATCTTTGATAAAGGAGGCAGTAATGTACAGTGGAGGAAGGACAGCCTCTTCAATAAGTGGTGCTGGGAAAACTGGACAGGTACATGTAGAAGTATGAGATTAAATCATTCCGTAACACCATACACAAAAATAAACTCAAAATAGATGAAAGACCTAAATGTAAGGCCAGACACCATCAAACTCTTAGAGGAGAACATAGGCAGAACACTCTATGACATAAATCACAGCAAGATCCTTTTTGACCCACCTCCTAAAGAAATGGAAATAAAAACAAAATTAATCTAATGGGACCTAATGAAACTTCAAAGCTTTTGCACAGCAAAGGAAACCATAAACAAGACCAAAAGACAACCCTCAGAATGGGAGAAAATATTTGCAAATGAAGCAACTGACAAAGGATTAATCTCCAAAATTTACAAGCAGCTCATGCAGCTCAATAACAACAAAACAAACAACCCAATCCAAAAATGGGCAGAAAACCTAACTAGACATTTCTCCAAGGAAGATATACAGATTGCCCACAAACACATGAAAGGATGCTCAACATCACTAATCATTAGAGAAATGCAATTCAAAACTGCAATGAGGTATCATCTCATACCAGTCAGAATGGCCATCATCAAAAAATATAGAAACAATAAATGCTGGAGAGGGTGTGGAGAAAAGGGAACACTCTTGCACTGCTGGTGGGAATGTGAATTGGTACAGCCACTATGGAGAACAGTATGGAGGTTCCTTAAAAAACTATAAGTAGAACTACCATATGACCCAGCAATCCCACTACCGGGCATATACCCTTAGAAAACCATAATTCAAAAAGAGTCATGTACCAAAATGTTCATTGCAGCTTTATTTACAATAGCCAGGAGATGGAAACAACCTAAGTGTCCATCATTGGATGAATGGATAAAGAAGATGTGGCACATATATACAATGGAATATTACTCAGCCATAAAAAGAAACCAAATTGAGTTATCTGTAGTGAGGTGGATGGACCTAGAGTCTGTCATACAGAGTGAAGTAAGTCAGAAAGAGAAAGACAAATACCGTATGCTAACACATATATATGGAATCTAAGGGGAAAAAAAATGTCATGAAGAACCTAGGAATAAGACAGGAATAAAGACACAGACCTACTAAAGAATGGACTTGAGGATATGGGGATGGGGAAGTGTAAGCTGTGACAAAGTGAGAGAGTGGCATGGACATATATACACTACCAAACGTAAAATAGATAGCTAGTGGGAAGCAGCCGCATAGCACAGGGAGATCAACTCGGTGCTTTGTGACCATCTAGAGGGGTGGGATAGCGAGGGTGGGAGGGAGGAGGACGCAAGAGGGAAGAGATATGGGAACATATGTATAACTGTTTCACTTTGTTATAAAGCAGAAACTAACACACCATTGTAAAGCAATTATACTCCAATAAAGATGTAAAAAAAAAAAAAAAAGGCCATTGCAATAACATCAACAACAAACGTAAGAGATCAGTTTTAAAGCCTGTCATGTTCTTACCTCAGAGGCTTTGACTCATTTTCTGTAAGTGAAAGCATTCCCCTGTTTTTTCTGAGAGGTGTTCAGACAGTAACTGGAGATATAATTAAGACCTAAATGTGGATCCACGGTAGAGCAAAGGCTACCCGTTTGACCTCAAGTGTACATTTGTGTTTCTGAGGCTCTCCCATGAGATGACACCCAATTCACTAGGGTTCCCCATAATTACACCCTTTGGACATTTCCCCTGTACCACATATCATTAAAGGGCAATTCTAGGAGGCCTTTGTCAATAAAGTTTTTTTTCAAACTTATTTTGACTACAATCTAGAGAAAGAAGTAAATTTTAATTTGTGATCATAGGCACTCATAATTGAAACAAAAGTTTCAAAAAAATGCATACTCCTTATACTGAACAATGAACTCTGATTTTTAAAATTCTATTTCTTCTTCCTTTTTTTGATTGCTGGCTGAATGACAACCTGAAGCTTTCAAAACGCTGCAGTGAGCTATCATGAGGAATTGGTTACACAATGTGACAAGTATAGCCATCACATCAGAAATTCTGGAGATGAGTCCAGGTTCCCACACCTTCTTAGCTGGGTGAGTTAATTCTAGCTACTTAATGTCTCTGATTGTGCTTCCTATTATCTAATATGTGGTGGTTAATATTTCAGAAGAGAGTGGCTATGTCCCAAGGATTAAATAATATAATGTACAATGTTAGCTCTGTGAGGGCACACTTTTCATGTATTTTGTTCGTTGAAGTGTGCAGTGGTGTACTAAAGTCAGCTCTCAGAGTTCACAAGAGCTGATTCTGTACTTTTCCCAACTCCTCATTCAGTGACATCTGTTGCTAATTTGAAATCAACTATCACAGGAGTATTTACACCAGAGAAAACCCGCAAGTGCTACCCATCAACCGGTTCCCCGCCCCAGCCATTATTAAACATTTACTAGCACATTCCTGCATGTATTCCAAGCACCTAAAATAGTGCCTGATCCCGTGGCTGTTAGTAAATATTCATCAAATGAATAAATGGAAAGATGAACATAAAACATTTCATAACAACAACTGATATCACCATCAGGAAATATATGTTAATAGAATTGCCTTGGGGACTGCTCTGTTGAAAGAAGAGCCACCTAAGGAACTGCCTTTAAGGAGGATCTTGCCAATCAAATAAATGGTGCAGAATGGTCTTATTCCCTGTTCTGTCACTGCAGAACCAATGAGTTGAACGGTGATTTTTTTTTAAGCCATTGTGATTTCCTTTGTAGCTTTCCCCTCTATTCTCACCTTTACCTCAGCTGCAAGTGACTAATTCCTAAAATGTCAAAAATCAAATTATGCTGCATAACAGACAAATCCTGTATATAATTTGTATACATTTTCTTCCAATAGTGATGATGAAGAGGTGGGAAGTTTGCAACCCAATGTTAACACTTTAACGGAGAATGATGGAGAAATAAAGACCATTTCCTTTAAGCAATGTATATTTTCTGATTAAAAATAAAACAGAAAATAACAACAAATATTTCCTTCCCACATATTGTCACCTTCACCAAGAACTTCTCTAAGTCTCCAGGGAAAGAGGGGGTGTCCGTCTCTTATGGGCTTCCATGGCATAACGCATGGGCTTGAGTGTATATACTGTATATTTATCACATACAGCACAATATAATTGCCTACAATTACTTGTCTCCCCCAACGTGAGCAACTGCAGTTTAATGACTTTCTTTTGTTTACAATTTGACACTCAAAGTAATGATTGTAGCTTCCAGAATACCTGGCACATAATAGAAGTTAGTAGTGTTTACAAAATAATACATTCATGAGTTAATGAATAGTTCTTTGTATCTTAAAGATAAACACGAGAATTTGGAAAAACTAAACAACTAACAAAAAAAAAGATAATGAATGAAGCTTACTTTTTTGAGCCCAAACCAATGATTATTGCCCTTCAGATTTAATGATGAGATGCCTGATAGACACTCACTATTTGGCTTCTCTTCCATGGCAGGAGGGAGTACAAGGATTCCATGTGGAAGTTAACTCTGGGGGAAAAGCTCAAAGACAAATGAGTAGAAATGGGAATCTCTTCAACATTTATTGCATAGCCAATAACTCTACTAAACAGATACCAAGTTGAGTTGCTTTAGAATCTCTACTGAAGAATTATGTCTACTTGCTTAAATCTCAAGGATTCAGTAATGTTTGACTATTTCTCATTCAGGAAGTAGTTATACCCATTTTTATCGTTTGAATACATTTCATTCAGGGATTGTTTATACTCCTTTATATTTAAACATAATTAGATATTATCAATAAAAAGTTCAATCATGTATATTCTCACCAACATGTAGAGATTAAATCACAAAATAAATAACTGAACAAAACATAACACTAAATTTCACACAGCTGAACTGGTTTACTTGCCTCTGCAATTGCTTGAATAGATGTTTAAAAAAGCATAATTTTCTGTGCCCCTTGGTTTCTGCCAAATCATAGCAGCCAATAGTCACAGTAAATCAATGCATATTCTTTCTCTAAGTCCTTTAGGTGCTTTTGAATTGTAATAAATGCAACTCTCCACTTCAGTGAGCTGGGCTGTTGTCCAACAGAAAGGAAAATCTTGAATTTAGAATCTTGGCTTACCCACTGCTCAGCAAGACGTTCCAAATTTTGATGAAGATTCAACTAACCAATGCATGTAAATAATGAAACTGAGCTTGTTTTCATTGGACAAGACACACCATACTCAGTTTGGGAGAGAATTCTTTTTTGTCTTGTTAGAGCTCAGGCTGTTGTGCCATTACTTGGACAAGCCTTTAACATGTACTATGTGTCTTTGGATAGGTATTTCCTATTGTTGCTATGGTGATTTCTAAAGTTTTTATTTCCAGATTCAGTAATATTTTGTGTAATAACTATGAACTTAGAAAATACAGTATACTCTCTGGTATAGTTATATCCCCATCAGAAAGCTGAACCTAAAGATCACTTGGGCACATGGGCAGGGGATTCCATAAATAGGCCCAGGGGTTTTTTTGTTGTTATTGTTCTAAGAGGTTTTTTTCTACATACTAACAATTTTTATCAGAGATTTTTAGATCAATTAGGTTTTTTTTGTTTGTTTTTGTTTTTTCTTTTTTTGCGGTACGCGGGCCTCTCACTGCTGTGCCCTCTCCCATTGTGGAGCACAGGCTCCGGACGCGCAGGCCCAGCGGCCATGGCTCACGGGCCCAGCTGCTCCGCGGCATGTGGGATCTTCCCGGACCGAGGCACGAACCCTTGTGCCCTGCATCGGCAGGTGGACTCTCAACCACTGCGCCACCAGGGAAGCCCTAGATCAATTAGTTTTTAATTTTCATTCATTTGATATAATAATTTTGGACTTGTGAAACATTGTATGAGACTTAGAAGTTTAATTATTATCTTAAAATTATAGTTAACATTCATAGAGATAATTAAACAGTAAACGCTTTATCATAAAACTCCCTATATTTTTTCCTATAAAAGAAAAACTTGGGGCTTTCCTGGTGGCGCAGTGGTTAAGAGCCCACCTGCCAATGCAGGGGACATGGGTTCAAGCCCTGGTCTGGGAAAATCCCACATGCTGCAGAGCAGCTAAGCCCATGCTCCGCAGCTACTGAGCCTGTGCTCTACACCCACGCTCTATAGCCCACAAGCCACAACTACTGAGCCCACGTGCCACAACTACTGAAGCCCGCATGTCTAGAGCCCATGCTCCACAACAAAAGAAGCCACCACAATGAGAGGCCCATGCACCGCAACAGAGACCCAATGCAACCAAATATAAATAATAAATAAATAAATTTTTTAAAAAAGAAAAACTTTATCTCTTTGTGTTGAACTACTAAGACAACTGATACAAAACTTAATTAAAGTTTAAAACATGATAGATATGTAGGGGTGGGGATGATTGGAGGGGAAGTTGAGAACTGGATGTCAGTCCATGAAAACAAACACTTTCATTTCCAGTTTCAAAACACTATGCCCTGAGATTTATTTTAGAAGATAAAAAGAAAAAGAAGAATGGAGCCTGTTTTTTCTGTGGCTCTCTCTGATTCTCAGCAGCTAGTGAGGACAGAGTTAAAAAATCCTGAGGGGCAAGGACTGTATTCTACTTTTTTCCTTCCCCTAGAATCTCTCATTTATCCATTTGAATATTGATTGAATGTCTGGCCCTCTTTTCAACACTGACAATACTGTGTTGCACTGCGTTTTCCAACAATGGCAGCAGCACTCTCTCCCATCCCACAGGTGTTCCTACAATGTGACCTGGCTACTATTCTATCAGGAGGTGGAGTCTGATTCTTCTCCTCTTCAACTGGGCTGGTCTTAGAACTCGCTCATAACCAACAGAAGGCAGTAGAAATGAAAGAGCATGGATTTTGAGGCCAGTTCATCAAAAGCCATGCATCTTCTCCCTAGTTCTCTTGAAACTCTTGCTCTCAGGGAAGTCTGACTACCCTGAGGCTGCCTGGTGGAGACACCGTGTGTAGGCACTCAGTCAGCTGAACTCAGTCTTCCTGCCATTCTCATCAAAACATCAGATGTTGAATGAAGTCATCTTGGATCTTCCAGACGAGCTGGTCTTAGTCAATGCTACAAAGAGCAGAAAACTGTCCAGACACACCCTGCTTAGATTTCTGACCTACAAAATTGTAACATAATAAAATGGTTATTGGTGTAAGCCACTAGGTTTGGGGATTACTATGCACCAATATGTTATATAACTAATAATAATAATGGCTAGCATCTACTGAGCTCTTCTTATGTCTTAGGCACTTCTTTAATCCTCAGGTAAGTACTAACATTATCTCTGTTTTCTGGAGAAGCCAAAATAAACTGGCTCAAGATCACGGAGCCTGGAAGAGATGAAACTACAATTAAAATGCAAGACCTGTATTCTGAACTGCTATGATCTACGAAGTCCCTGCCCTCAAGGAGCTCATAATCCAGTGGAGAAATAGATTCATAAATAATTACCATAAAATATGACAAGTATCATAATATGCACTCACAAGATGCCATAAGAATTTAGAAAAGAGAAAATATAATTATTTTCGGAGTGAGGAGGAGATGGGGGAGAATACAAATGACTCAAAAAGACTTTGAAGAGGAAGTAGAATTTGATCATGTACAGATCTGGTGCTTGAGAGAGAGAAGAGCATTAGCCTTCTTTCTTCTTTCTCCTCTCTCTCTCTCTCTTTCTCTCAATGGCAGGTAAATAAGGCTGAAACAAGAAAGAGTAACAGGACAGAAGAAAAAATTTGAGGAGGCAAGTCAGGAAAGGTTAACATGGACCATTTCATTCCATGCTAAAGCTTTTGTATTTTTTTCCTATAAGTGATAAGGAATCATTGGAGAAATTTTGATGAGGGAAGTAGCAAAAGAAAACCTGCATTTTTACAATATAATTCTGGTTGCAGTGTGAAAGATGAATTGAATTGAATTTAGAAATAGGTACTCAAATACATATTTTATATGAAATAATGTATTCATTTAAATGGTAATTTTGTTTCTCCCTCTCTTTCTCTACTGCCTTAGGCAATTTGCCTTATCATTCACAGCAAATGCAGAATATACAAATCAATACAAAAAATTAGTAATAATAGCAACTAATATTTATTGAACACTTACCATATGTGTTGTCATTTAATCCTAACAATGAACTACAATGGAAGTATTATTATTATCTCCTTTTTATAGAGGAGGAAACTGAGGCAGAGCTTATCCAAGATAATATAGCTATTTGGTAGCAGAGCTGGGCTTCAATCCAAGGCAGTCCTTTCCCACTGATAAAAGTTCTGAAGCAGAGTTCAGTGATGGCAGATCCAGAAGCAGGTATTTTCACCCCAATTTAGTAATAGGTGAATATGGAGTCATGGATAAGATACCAAAGTATAAAGAGAAAGGGAACTTAGCCAAAACAAAAAGTTAAGGAAAGGCTTTCTGGAAATTATTATACATGAATGAATTTCAGAAGATTAATTTCTTTCTTTAAGCAGTCATTCATTTATTCATCAAATATTTTAGAGTGCCTATGGTGCCAGACACCCTGCCAAGAGAATAAGATAATTATTTTTCCCACCTGCAACATAAATTGTAGCATGGAAAGTTAATAAACAAATAATCACAAGGTTAAAGAATGTTATAAAAGGAGAAGTACAGGGTTCCACATAAACTCGTCAAAAAGGGATCCTCACCTAATCTGGGAAGGTAAGGTTTAAACCAAGTACCAAAGGGCGCATAAGAGTTATTCAAGTGAAATGGGAGAACATGATGTAGGAAGAGTATTCCAGGCAGAGGGAAAACCACGATGGCAGGCAGAGAGGTGGGAAAGCACAAGGACTGAAAGACATTGAGTTTGACAACGAAGAGTGATGAGCAGAACTGTAAGTGTGATAGGCAGGACTCAATCCATGAAGAGTTTAATGGTATTATATAGACCTTGGTACCATTTGAAGGCATATAAAAATTTGATTTAGGATTTATTAAATTCACTCTGACCACTGCGTACAGACTGAATTGAAAGGTGGAAGTGTGGAAAGAGTGGGGAACATGGATACAGTATATTTAAATATATCTTGGAAATATAATTAGGATGTGGTGATTGATTACATATCAAGATTGGAAAAGGAGAGGACAATTTAAAGGACAGCTCATCCATTTATAGATTGTATGATTGGATAGATGGTAGTACCCAAATGGAACATTACAGAAAACTGAAAGGAGCGGGTGAGGGAGAGGGATTGGTGTGTGGGAGTAGGGGATTGGAGAGATCATGAGTTCAGTTTGGACAACCCTAGTTTGAGGTGCCTGTGAACTCACCAAGGTGAGAGTTAATATCAAGTTGGATATATGGAGTTAGGAGTGATGTCTGGACTGAAGATACAGATTTGAAAATTTCTGGCAAATAGATATGTGGTAAATGAAGTTATGAAATTGATTGGGGAGGGAGAGTAGAGTGACAAGAGAAGGAAAGAACATTTCTGAGTTGAGTGTGTTATGAGACAAAGGAGATGAGAAATTTCCTGGAGAGTTAGAAACTGAACAAGATAGTATTTTGAAGTGAAAGAATTGGTTCATAATATCATTTTGCCAACATGAGAAAATGTAAAGCAAAAATTAAAAGTTTTGAATTTGGCCCTGTAGGGCGACATTAGTTTAGAGTGGAGTGTTAAGGATGCCACAGTAGGAAGGGAATCTCTGAAGAAATTTGGCTGTGAAGGATACAAGACAGTAATTAGGGTGAGATATGGCTTCAATGAGGTATTTTATTGTTTATTGTTTGTTTTTTTAATTTTTGGCCACACCCCAAGACTTGTGGGATCTTAGTTCCCCGACCAAGGATCAAACCGGGGCCCTCCACTGTAAACACACCGAATCCTAACCACTGGACTGTCAGGGAATTCCCTATTGTTTGTTTCTATTTTCTTTTTGATTTGTTTTGTTTTCCAGTGGAAGATTCCAGGTAGTGTCTAGGCAGGTGTCAGAGTTCACAGAGCAGAGAAAGGTGCTTGTATGTCAAGTCCTGTTCCCTCCACCAAGAAAAAAGAGTTGTTTCAAAGTATGAGATCAAAGAGATAAAAGAGATCACAAAGATCAAAATTTGCTTAGAAGGTGAGAACATGACCAGAAAATATATTGCTGCAATAATTTTGAGAAATCTTTCCCAGAGGCATTTTTTTTCATTACTTCATATAAATCTGTGGTCATTTCGTATAGCCATTAATTCTTCCTGTGAGAGTTGTGGTTCTTAATGTGGTTAATAGCTCTAATGTTTACTTAGAGTAGATGCCAGTTCAACACTATGTACCTTAAATGTGCCCAATGAAAATACATTTTTAAGTCTGTATCTCTCCGATGTCCACATTTACTCATGTCCACATTTTAAACAAGAATTTGTCTTCTAAAAATAATGATAGATTCTTGGTTTGTAAAAACACTAAGAACACAGGCTTCTAACTTCCTTTATTAAAATTCAATGCTTGATATGTGATAGAAGACAGATAAGATTTCTCACTGGAAAATTAACAACAAAAATAAATCCCTAGGTAGATCACTGTTGGCCCCCTCCCCTCCTCTCTCTGAAACAGGGAAAAGCATCTCTGGCCAACACCAGGATGGTAGAGGCAAAACAGAGTTCAAACCCATATGTGGTGTGGAGGACCTGAAAATAAGTGTAGGCAGACTTTCCATCTCCTGGGCATGTCTTCCACCCACAGTTTTTTCCTACTTCCACCCCTACAACACCAGAGAGGTCCTGGTGGGGTTGGTACAAACATCAGGTAACTTTGTTGTCCATTGTTGAAAGAACAGATAATTAAATATGGTATACATACACTATAAAATACCATGCAACAGTCAGAAACAATGAATTAGACGTGCATTCATAAACGTGGATGGACATGAATATATTACTGCATTTTAAAAAGTGTAAGAAACCAAAAGAGAACTATAATCTATGGTACAATACCATTTACATAAATTTTTTTTTCAAATATTCAAAACAATATTCCATCAGGATAGAATATACAAATGTACATAACCTTAAACAAAATGGAGTGTTTTGGGTAGAGGAAGGGGCAAAAGAGGAAAAGGACTAGTGATTGTTGAAGAAAGGGATAATTAATTAAAATAAAATAAAATGAGGACTGATGATAGTGTGCCATGAACCTAGACCTGTGATTAAAACGAGTCTCTGTACTGCCATCCAAAAAAGATAACAGACAGTATAGCCAAAAACAAATGTAAAAAATTATATATGAAAATGCAAGTAGGTTTATAGTTAATGTGATTTGCAGATTGAAAATGACCCAAATGTAAATTTATAAGGAGGTAGGCTTTCTGCTACTGAGCGATTTCAGATGAAGAACAAAATCAGCAGCCATTCCCCCAGGCTATTATCAATTCATCAAACTCTCCCTAGTAGTTCCAAAAGGCACATAGTGAAAAGGGTCATCGAGGGTACAATATAAGATATTGAATGAAGTGATCCTTTGGTGAAAGAACAGGAAATGTGGGAGAAGGGTTAAAAAAATCTCAGTAGGCTAGTAAAATTCTCAAGAGATGGATCAATTTTGTCAAGCTAGTTTTGAGATTGCTCTCATATATTGTAAAATACTTTTGAGAGAAAAAGACCTAAAGACGTTACCAATTAATAAATACAGAAAATCTACATACTGGAAAATTTTATTAAATTAATATTTTATGCTTCTGTTGAATGTCAACCTTGACCAAAATGATGCCATGACTTTGAGTACAACAAAAGAAGGTTAAAAACGCCCTTCACATGGAAGTTTTATATTCTGACAGCACAAAGGAATGAAATACTTTCTCATCTGAAATAGCAGTTGTCTGGGAGGTTCTTTTATTCTTTCATTGACACATAGTAAATTAAGTCTTTTGAACAGTAATGCAATTGGGAACTTTAAAGATAATTATGAAACATAAAATATGTCAGTCTTCTCAAATGTAGTTGGAATATGAGTTTTCATCTCTCTCCTTCAAGAGCATTATTATGTTTGTCTATACTCACAATTTTTAAAAAAAATGTATCATGTCAATATATACCAAGAAAAAAATGTCTAGTAAGTGTGTAGAGAAAAATAAAATGTTTGTTTTTATAAATATTTAATAAAAGTTATACTTGAAATATATTGCTGACCCATGAGCAAAAATATTTCTTAAATTATTGATATAATGTAGCAAAAATAATAATGTAGAGAAGTGAAATCCTATAATGAAATAAGGTTGATCACTGGCCCTAGAATAAATGTAGGGATTCAGTTCTCTCCTGAATGTCTTGGAGGTCACAGGCAACACAGATGGACAAGTGTGTCTATCTGTCCCCTTCTTAAAATCTCAGCAGCTAAACTGATTGCAGTACAGCATGACTGGTACCTGAACCAGAAATCCTTATAGTATATGTAGTATCCATGAGGTTCCCATCAGTCCTATCCAGTTTACAGAATTTAAGAAAGAACTTGTGATTCACACCAGCAGCTTGAGAATAGGTAATGAATGCCTCAACTTCAGTTGAAAAGAGTAAATTTTCATGAAGATTCATATAGGTAATCTGTATATTGCCATAATTTCAATTATAATTCACCCTCAGATTAGACTTTTCTCATCTCCTCTGTTATCTGAAGCCACATTCCACAATCAATCTGTTATCAAAAGAGATATTACTCTGATTTAGAGGTGTTGATCCTCAGAAGTACATTTCTTCCCCCTTAAAAGTTCTTGATACATTAAGGACATCAACATTTAAGCAATCAACATTTGACAATGTCCACCTGGGCCAAAATGTTATCAGTCTCTTATTATCAGGGCTCCTATTCAGTGCCAAAATTGTCTTCCCTGGTATTCACCATCATTACAAAAGTTGAACACCAAGACTACATGGATCCTACATAACACACATGGAAATTCCCGACTACAACTATATCCTAAACCACAAAGACAATTATGCAATGCTCTAAAAGAGAATGTATAATCTCACCAAGAAGGCTGATCAAACATGTGAATCACATTTGAAACATCCAAAACAGACCCATAATTATAATTTAAATACCTGATTTTTAAACATCTCCAACATAAAGGAATTTTTATATGCCAATTTAAATATTTCGAACACAGAATAGACAGTATACTATTAAATGACACATGCTCAGAATAATGTGCTCCCTTCAGGGTTACAAAGTCAAGGCAGTTTTCACCAAATGAGAAATCAAGGGTATCCATTTTGAGCAATTTTATGGAGGATGACGAGGGCCACCCTCCTTGGGTATATGAGCTTTCTCTTTTCTCAAAGCATGAATGCATCACACAGGTTTAATGTGAGAAAACACCTTCTTAAAGTTACAACCTGGTGTAGCTGAACGAAGAGCTGTGCTTTAATTCTAATTTTGCTAGTAATTAGTTGCGTGTGAGGTTGGAAAAAAATTCAACTCTGTAGCCCTCAGTTTACAAATTTATAAACTAAGAAATTTATATTAGATGATTTCTAATGTCCTTTGTACCTCTCATTTTTATCTTAGTTTCCATATTGTAAATTAAATTTAATAATTTTTTTTCATTTATGTAATAAATGTATCAAATATTTAGAGAATGCTAGGTAAGTATATGCTACATATTGAACTATAAAGCCAAAGACCCCACAACATACATTTTATACATCAATCCAAATACCCATATAAAGTGTTAGACGCTATATTAGCAGCATAGAAAAAATGTTCTAAAGAGGAAGAAGTAATTAATTCTTCGTGGGAAAATAATCTCAGTGAAAGTATTGAGTTAAACCTTGAAGGATGAGTTATTCTCTGCAGGTTGGGGTGGATAAATATGCCCTCTCCAATTCCCTTCAACTACTATGATTCCAAAAAAATTATTTAGATCTTGACCATCAAGAACTGAACAAAACAATATGATAATTACTAGAAATAATCAAAGTCTTATATATACCACAACGTTAAAAGTTATAAAATTGAAAATCTAAAGTCACCACAAATGTAATCAAAAGATGAGGTCATTGAACATTTAAACTCCTTTTCATTTGAACTTAGTCAGCACTTGGGGTGGCAAGTGACAGAAACCCAACTTGAACAATATTATGCAATAGCAGGAATGCTGCTAGACCTTAGAGGCAGCGGAAGTCCAAGGATAGAACAACAGAATCTTCCCACATTCTCAAAATTGCTAATCTTGGCTTCATTCTCTTCGTCTGACTTCTTCCATTTCAAAGAAACCATAGCTGCCATAGCTCAACTTACTCCCTCCTCTCCTCACACCACTGGAAAGGGGAAAGGTGCATAACTCAGAAGGACAGAAAGTATTGGACAAGCCAAATAATTGTTATCATGTAAACTGCTGCTATAACATCTTACTCTGAAAATCATTTTGGGAACAAGAATGGAGAAAATAGTTAGATGAAAAAAATGAAAGGAATAAACATAAGTCTAAGGTTAGGAAAGAAAAACAAGGGCAACTAGAACAAACTTACAGATAACTCAAAAGAAAATACTTGTCTTTTTTTTTTTTTACATATTTATTGGAGTATAATTGCTTTACAATGGTGTGTCATTTCTGCTTTATAACAAAGTGAATAGGTTATATATATATACATATGTTCCCATATCTCTTCCCTCTTGCGTCTCCCTCCCTCCCACCCCTCCAGGCGGTCACAAAGCACCGAGGTGATCTCCCTGTGCTATGCAGCTGCTTCCGACTAGCTATCTACCTTACGTTAGGTAGTGTATATATGTCCATGCCTCTCTCTCGCTTTGTCACAGCTTACCCTTCCCCCACCCCATATCCTCAAGTCCATTCTCTAGTAGGTCTGTGTCTTTATTCCTGTCTTACCCCTAGGTGCTTCATGACATTTTTTTCCCTTAAATTCCATATATATGTGTTAGCATACGGTATTTGTCTTTCTCTTTCTGACTTACTTTACTCTGTATGACAGACTCTAGGTCTATCCACTTTATTACAAATAGCTCAATGACTTATCTTTTTATGGCTGAGTAATATTCCATTGTATTTATGTGCCACATCTTCTTTATCTATTCATCCGATGATGGACACTTTGGTTGTTTCCATCTCTGGGCTATTGTAAATAGAGCTGCAATGAACATTTTGGTACATGACTCTTTTTGAATTATGGTTTTCTCAGGGTATATGCCCAGTAGTGGGATTGCTGGGTCATACGGTAGTTCTATTTCTAGTTTTTTAAGGAACCTCCATACTGTTCTCCATAGTGGCTGTATCAATTTACATTCCCACCAACAGTGCAAGAGGGTTCCCTTTTCTCCACACTCTCTCCAGTATTTATTGTTTGTGGATTTTTTGATGATGGCCATTCTGACTGGTGTGAGATGATATCTCATTGTACTTTTGATTTGCATTTCTCTAATGATTAATGATGTTGAGTATTCTTTCATGTATTTGTTGGCAGTCTGTATATCTTCTTTGGAGAAATGTCTCTTTAGGTCTTCTGCCCATTTTTGGATTGGGTTGTTTGTTTTTTTGCTATTGAGCTGCATGAGCTGCTTATAAATTTTGGAGATTAATCCTTTGTCAGTTGCTTCATTTGCAAATATTTTCTCCCATTCTGAGGGTTGTCTTTTGGTCTTGTTTATGGTTTCCTTTGCTGTGCAAAAGCTTTGAAGTTTCATTAGGTCCCATTTGTTTATTTTTGTTTCCGTTTCTCTAGGAGGTGGGTCAAAAAGGATCTTGCTGTGATTTATGTTATAAAGTGTTCTGCCTATGTTTTCCTCTAATAGTTTGATAGTTTCTGGCCTTGCATTTAGGTCTTTAATCCATTTTGAGCTTATTTTTGTGTATGGTGTTAGGGAGTCATCTAATCTCATACTTTTACATGTACCTGTCCAGTTTTCCCAGCACCACTTATTGAAAAGGCTGTCCCTTCTCCACTGTACATTCCTGCCTCCTTTATCAAAGATAAGGTGACCATATGTGTGTGGGTTTATCTCTGGGCTTTCTGTCCTGTTCCATTGATCTATATTTCTGTTTTTGTGCTAGTACCATACTGTCTTGATTACTGTAGCTTTGTAGCATAGTGTGAAGTCAGCTCCGTTTTTCGTTCTCAAGATTGCTTTGGCTATTCGGGGTCTTTTGTGTTTCCATACAAATTGTGAATTTTTTTGTTCTAGTTCTCTGAAAAATGCCAGTGGTAGTTTGATAGGGATTGCATTGAATCTGTAGATCACTTTGGGTAGTAGAGTCATTTACCCAATGTTGATTCTTCCAATCCAAGAACATGGTATAACACTCCATCTATTTGTATCATCTTAAATTTCTTTCATCAGTGTCATAATTTTCTGCATACAGGTCTTTTGTCCCCTTAGGTAGGTTTATTCCTAGGTATTTTATGATTTTTGTTGCAATGGTAAATGGTAGTGTTTTCTTGATTTCACTTTCAATTTTTCATCATTAGTGTATAGGAATGCCACAGATTTCTGTGCATTAATTTTGTATCCTGCTAATTTACCAAATTCATTGATTAGTTCTAGTAGTTTTCTGGCAGCATCTTTAGGATTCTCTATGTATAGTGTCATGTCATCTGCAAACAGTGACAGCTTTACTTCTTTTCCAATTTGGATTCCTTTTATTTCCTTTTCTTCTCTGATTGCTGTGGCTAAAACTTCCAAAACTATGTTGAATAAGAGTGGTGAGAGTGGGCAACCTTGTCTTGTTGCTGATCTTAGTGAAAATGCTTTCAGTTTTTCACCATTGAGAACGATGTTGGCTATGGGTTTGTCATATATGGCCTTTATTATGTTGAGGAAAGTTCCCTCTCTGCCTACTTTCTGCAGGGCTTTTATCATAAATGGATGTTGAATTTTGTCAAAAGCTTTCTCTGCATCTATTGAGAAGGTTATATGGTTTTTCTCCTTCAATTTATTAATATGGAATATCACGTTGATTGATTTGCGTATATTGAAGAATCCTTGCATTCCTGGGATAAACCCCACTTGATCATGGTGTATGGTCGTCTTAATGTGCTATTGGATTCTGTTTGGTAGTATTTTGTTGAGGATATTTGCATCTATGTTCATCAGTGATATTGGCCTGTAGTTCTCTTTCTTTGTGACATCCTTGTCTGGTTTTGGTATCAGGGAGATGGTGGCCTTGTAGAATGAGTTTGGGAGTGTTCCTCCCTCTGCTATATTTTGGAAGAGTTTGAGAAGGATAGGTGTTAGCTCTTCTCTAAATGTTTGATAGAATTCAGCTGTGAAGCCATCTGGTCCTGGGCTTCTGTTTGTTGGAAGATTTTTAATCACAGTTTCAATTTCAGTGCTTGTGATTGGTCTGTTCATATATTCTATTTCTTCCTGATTCAGTCTTGGCAGGTTGTGCATTTCTAAGAATTTGTCCATTTCTTCCAGGTTGTCCATTTTATTGGCATAGAGTTGCTTGTAGTAAT
The DNA here is from genome assembly GCF_039906515.1 of Pseudorca crassidens. NCBI lineage: Eukaryota > Metazoa > Chordata > Mammalia > Artiodactyla > Delphinidae > Pseudorca > Pseudorca crassidens. The sequence goes on from NC_090297.1 coordinate 93,747,857, forward strand.
CTCTCATGATCTTTTGTATTTCTGCAGTGTTGGTTGTTACTTCTCCTTTTTCATTTCTAATTCTATTGATTTGAGTTTTCTCTCATTTGTTCTTGATGAGTCTGGCTAATGGTTTATCAATTTTCTTTATCTTCTCAAAGAACCATCTTTTAGTTTTATTGATCTTTGCTATTGTTTCCTTCATTTCTTTTACATTTATTTTTGATCTGATTTTTATGATTTCTTTCCTTCTGCTAACTTTGGGGTTTTTTTTTTCTTCTTTCTCTAATTGCTTTAGGTGCAAGGTTAGGTTGTTTATTCGAGATGTTTCCTGTTTCTTAAGGTAGGACTGTATTGCTATAAACTTCCCTCTTAGAACTGCTTTAGCTGCATCCCATAGATTGTAGGTCGTCCTGTCTCCATTGTCATTTGTTTCCAGGTATTTTTAAATTTCCTCTTTGTTTTATTCAGTGATCACTACGTTATTAAGTAGTGTATTGTTTAGCCTCCATGTGTTTGTATTTTTTTTACAGATCTTCTCCTGTAATTGATATCTAGTCTCATAACATTGTGGTCAGAAAAGATACTTGGTACAATTTCAATTTTCTTAAATTTACCAAGGCTTGATTTGTGACCCAGGATATGATCTATCCTGGAGAATGTTCCATGAGCACTTGAGAAAATGTGTATTCTGTTGTTTTTGGATGGAATGTCCTATAATTATCAATTAAGTCCATCTTGTTTAATGTATCATTTAAAGCTTGTGTTTCCTTATTTATTTTCATTTTGGATGATCTGTCCATTGGTGAAAGTGGGGTGTTAACGTCCCCTACTATGAATGTGTTACTGTTGATTTCCCCTTTTATGGCTGTTAGCATTTGCCTTATGTATTGAGGTGCTCCTATGTTGGGTACATAAATATTTACAATTGTTATATCTTCTTCTTGCATCAATTCCTTGATCATTATGTAGTGTCCTTCTTTGTCTGTTCTAATAGTCTTTATTTTAAAGTCTATTTTTTCTGATACGAGAATTGCTACTCCAGCTTTCTTTTGGTTTCTATTTGCATGAAGTATCTTTTTCCATCCCCTTACTTTCAGTCTGTATGTGTCTCTACGTCTGAAGTGGGTCTCTTGTAGATAGCATATATATGGGTCTTGTTTTTGTATCCATTCAGCCAATCTGTGTCTTTTGGTGGGAGCATTTAGTCCATTTACATTTAAGGTAATTATTGATATGTATGTTCCTGTTCCCATTTTCTTAATTGTTTTGGCTTTGTTATTGTAGGTCTTTTCCTTCTCTTGTGTTTCTTGCCTAGAGAAGTTCCTTTAGCAGTTGTTGTAGAGCTGGTTTGGTGGTGCTGAACTCTCTCAGCTTTTGCTTGTCTGTAAAGTTTTTAATTTCTCCATCAAATCTGAATGAGATCCTTGCTGGGTAGAGTAATCTTGGTTGTAGGTTTTTCCCCTTCATCACTTTAAATATGTCCTGCCAGTCCCTTCTGGCTTGCAGAGTTTCTGCTGAAAGATCAGCTGTTAACCTTACGAGGATTCCCTTGTGTGTTATTTGTTGTTTTTCCCTTGCTGCTTTTAGTATGTTTTCTTTGTATTTAATTTTTGACAGTTTGATTAATATGTGTCTTGGCATATTTCTCCTTGGGTTTATCTTGTATGGGACTCTCTTTGCTTCCTGGATTTGATTAACTATTTCCTTTCCCATATTAGTGAAGTTTTCAACTATAATCTCTTCAAATATTTTCTCAGTCCCTTTCTGTTTCTCTTCTTCTTCTGGAACCCCTGTAATTCGAATGTTGGTGTGTTTAATGTTGTCCCAGAGGTCTCTGTGACCGTCCTCAGTTCTTTTCATTCTTTTTTCTTTATTCTGCTCTGCAGTAGTTATTTCCACTATTTTATCTTCCAGGTCACTTATCCGTTCTTCTGCCTCAGTTTTTCTGCTATTGATCCCATCTAGAGCATTTTAAATTTCTTTTATTGTGTTCTTCATCATTGCTTGTTTCATCTTTAATTCTTCTAGGTCCTTGTTAAATGTTTCTTGCATTTTGTCTATTTCTAAGATTTTGGATCATCTTTACTATCATTATTCAGAAATCTTTTTCAGGTAGACTGTCTATTTCCTCTTCATTTGTTAGGTCTGGTGGGGTTTATCTTGCTCCTTCATCTGCTGTGTGTTTTTCTGTCTTCTCATTTTGCTTATCTTACTGTGTTTGGTATCTCCTTTTTGCAGGCTGCAGGTTTGTTGTTCCCACTGTTTTTGATGTATGTCTCCAGGGGCTAAGGTTGTTTCAGTGGGTTGTGTAGGCTTCCTGGTGGAGGGGACTACTGCCTGTGTTGTGGTGGATGAGGCTGGATCTTGTCTCTCTAGTGGACAGGTTCACGTCTGGTGGTGTGTTTTGGGGTGTCCGTGGACTTATTATGATTTTAGGCAGCCTCTCTACTAATGGTTGGGGTTGTGTTCCTGTCTTGCTAGTTGTTAGGCATAGGGTGTCCAGCACTGTAGCTTGCTGGTCGTTGAATGAAGCTGGGTGCTTGTGTTGAGATGGAGATCTCTGGGAGATTTTCGCCTTTTGATATTATGTGGAGCTGGGAGGTCTCTTGTGGACCAGTGTCCTGAAGTTGGCTCTCCCACCTCAGAGGCACAGCACTGACTCCTGGCTGCAGCACCAAGAGCTTTCATCCACACGGCTCAGAATACAAGGGAGAAAAATTAGAAAGAAAGAATTAGTAGAAGTAGAAAGAAAGAAAGAAAGGAGGGAGGGAGGGACGGAGAGAGGAAGAAAGGAAGGAAGGAGGTAAGAAAGGAAAAATTGAAAGAAAGAAGATAAAGTAAAATAAAATAAAGTAAGATAAAATATAATAAAGTTATTAAAATAAAAAAATAATTATTAAGAAAAAAATTAAAAAGAAAAAATGGACAGATAGAATCCTAGGACAAATGGTGGAATCAAAGCTATACAGACAAAATCTCACACAGAAGCATACACATACACACTCACAAAGAGAGGAAAAGGGGAAAAAACCATAAATCTTGCTCCCAAAGTCCACCTCCTTAATTTGGGATGATTTCTTGTCTGTTCATGTATTCCACAGATGCAGGGTACATCAAGTTGATTGTGGAGCTTTAATCCGCTGCTTCTGAGGCTGCTGGGAGAGATTTCCCTTTCTCTTCTTTGTTCTCACAGCTCCGAGGGGCTCAGCTTTGGATTTGTCCCCGCCTCTGCATGTAGGTCACCAGAGGGCGTCTGTTCTTCGCTCAGACAAGATGGGGTTAAAGGAGCCGCTGATTCAGGGGCTCTGGCTCACTCAGGCCGGGGGCAGGGAGGGGCACAGAGTGCTGGGCGAGCCTATGGCGGCAGAGGCTGGCGTGACATTGCAGCTAACTGAGGCACACCGTGCGTTCTCCCGGGTGAGTTGTCCCTGGATACCGGGACCCTGGCAGTGGCGGGCTGCACAGGCTCCCAGGAAGGGGGGTGTGTGTGGATAGTGACCTGTGCTCGCACACAGGCTTCTTCGTGGTGGCAGCAGCAGCCTTAGCGTCTCATGCCCGTCTCTGGGGTCCACACTTTTAGCCGCGGCTCGCGCCCGTCTCTGGAGCTCCTTTAAGCAGCGGTCTTAATCCCCTCTCCTCGTGCACCAGGAAACAAAGAGGGAAGAAAAAGTCTCTTGCCTCTTCAGCAGGTCCAGCCTTTTCCCCAGACTCCCTGCCGGCTAGCCGTTGCGCACTAACCCCCTACAGGCTGTGTTCACGCTGCCAACCCCAGTCCTCTCCCGGTGCCATGACCGAAGCCCGAGCCTCAACTCACAGCCCCGCCAGCCCCAGCGGGTGAGCAGACAAGCCTCTCCGGCTGGTGAGTGCCGGTCGGCCCTGATCCTCTGTGCTGTAATCGCTCCCCTTTGTCCTCCGCACCCCTGTTGCTGCGCTCTCCTCCACGGCTCCAAAGCTTCCCCCTCCGCCACCCGCAATCTCCGCCCGCAAAGGGGCTTCCTAGTGTGTGGAAACCTTTCCTCCTTCACAGCTCCCTCCCACTGGTGCAGGTCCCATCCCTATCCTTTCGTCTCTGTTTAATCTTTTTTCTTTTGCCCTACCCAGGTACGTGGGGGGTTTCTTGCCTTTTGGGAGGTCTCAGGTCTTCTGCCAGTGTTCAGTAGGTGTTTTGTAGTAGTTGTTCCACGTGTAGATATATTTCTGGTGTATCTGTGGGGAGGAAGGTGATCTCCGCGTCTTACTCTTCCGCCATCTTCCCGGAAACCATGCCTCACTTTTGTTTGCAACAGTCAGCAAACGCTTTTTTGAATCCCCAAATTCTCCACACCTCCTACCTTTCGCACCGCCCTAGTCTCGAAGCTCCTGCCACTCAATACTTGTCTTCTATATTGTGGCAGTTGAAGAAACATCACTGTATTTTTTCTTTGATAATTTAAATATATTAGGATCACACATGTACTCACAGTACAATTCAAATCTTTTCCTCTGGGGCCACTCTTACTGGTGTAGGGTAGGGAAAGGATGGAGGAAAATAAATCAAGTATTCACTGCAGTTTAGAGCTTCGCCCAGTTACATAATTCATATATAATTTACATATTATAGATTACATTATTTAGTATACTGTAACTTTTAGGTAGAGTCCATCTTCTCTTGGATAAAAATGTTCAGAGACTCCTCTCTGCTTCTTTTCCTTAACTGTTGTCTGGGTACATGGTTGGAGTTGGAGGAGAGAGAAGGGTTATATGGCTTTTATATCTTTGTGGATATGGTAGGGGATTTAAGACTTAGTGCCTGAATGCTGGTCCAGCTTGGGACCTTCCCACAGGGATATACTGGCCCTGCTGATGTTTTGGGACTCAGTTTCTGACTGCTGTTCATGGCTTGGTCTCTCTGGCTTGCCTGGGACCCTGGGAGTCCTGCCTGCCTATTTCAATATCGGTGTGGTTTCTACCAACTAAAGGCACTTTGGGTCCACCAGAGCCTTCCTCTAGCCTGGACTGGCAGTTCTTCTGCAGCCCCTGCCTCTGCTGGAGGTTGATCTGCCCCTGAGATGGTAGGTTTCCTGGCAAGCCAGCTGGCTCTCAAATCGGTATTCATGCCACTGGGGAATGCTACCTCCCAAACATCCATGTGGTGTGCTCTCACCTCTCCTTCAGGTTTTTACTCAAATGTCACGTTTCAGGGAAGCCTCTGTGAAATCACATCCCCACAACACTTCCTGTTCCCCTTCCTGCTTAGCATTCATTGCTATCTTATATGTAATATATTTTATTTATTTTTTGTTGAATGTGTGTCTTTCTCCCACTAGAATATAAGTTCCTTGAGGGTAGGGATTTTTGTCTTTGTTTAATATTGTATATTCAGTGTCTAGAACATAGCCTAGCCTAACATTTTAAGAAATGAATAGACAAATAGAAACTAAGAAATGCTTCAGAGTTCTAACACACCCATTCTCTCTGTGTAACTGTACTAACTAGTCTAGTTCCTGGCACATAGTAGGTGAATTAATAAATGGGATTATCATCAATTTGTCCCTTAGTCCTATATGACTCAGCTGATATGGTCCCTCAGCTAGCCCCAGGGTCCATTTCCAATGTTTGCTTTCATTCCTTAACTATCATTGATGATTCTTCTTCCAGGCTTTTGATTCTGATTTAATTGTCTATGCCTGATGTAGCATCCCTCCTTGTATTATGCCCTTGAAGATTCTATATCTGTCTTTTACCTCTGCCCCAGTCCAACCTCCCTAACTCCTTGCCTGCTCAAAAGAGGAATTACCATCTAGACAGTGTTTCACTATTCTTTCCTGGTTTTAGGCTGCTAGATTATCAGTTGATTATCTTTATACTTAATTCCCAATGTCCCTGTTCATCTCATTTGGACCCTCAGGGAACAAGGAACTGATCTGACCCAATCTGAAATTTCTTTATGTAGTCATGCTGTATCTAAAATTGTGGGTCCTTGCTCCATTAAAAGACCGACCTATTATGGATCTAAATTCTGTAAGCATACCATGAATATTGCAAGGTTATTTAAGTTTGCAACTTTAAAAATAGCAAACAATAAATCAAAGCTAATTTTGCAGGGGGAGAATAATGTATGCACTACTGTTTTATAACAATTTGTGTAACTATGTACACATTTTTGTACTATTGAGCTCATTCATAAGAAGTCTTTAAACTTGTTATGGAAATAACATACCAACGTGGACTAGGAGTGTAGTAACATGTTACGGAAAAAATGTGAATGAACTTTATGGCCAAACCAATATTTAGCATACAGTATGTATTCGAAGCTGTAAAGAGAAAATATGACTCAATGAACTCTATTTCCTGCCTCCCCTCAAATATATTTTATTTAGTTTTAATTGGAATTAATTACTAATTACTAATGAAATTAAGCAACTTTTCTTATGTTTATTTCCTATGTTGTTTCTTCTTCTGTGAAATATCAGGTCCTGTCTTTTCCATTTTTCTATTAGGTTGCTTATCTTCCCCTCCACCCCAGCTTTATTGAGGTATAAATAACAAATAAAGTTGGATATATTTAAAGTGTACAACATGATGACTTGATATATGTATATACACTGTGAAATGATTACCACAATCAAGTTAATTAAAATGTAATTAAGGGCTTCCCTGGTGGCGCAGTGGTTGAGAGTCCGCCTGCCGATGCAGGGCACATGGGTTCGTGCCCCGATCCGGGAGGGTCCCACACGCCGCGGAGCGGCTGGGCCCGTGAGCCATGGTCGCTGAGCCTGCGCATCTGGAGCCTGTGCTCCGCAACGGGAGAGGCCACAACACTGAGAGGACTGCGTACCGCAAAAAAAAAAAAAAAAAAAAAAATGTAATTAATATTTTAAAAAGTTAAAAAAGAAAGAGAACAACAACAAAAAATAATAGCAAACATTTAATGAGCTTTTCTTATGTGTCAGACACTGTGCTAAGCGTTTTCTATACATTACTTAATTTTATTTTCACAAAATTTTATAACTAGAGACTACTGTTTCAGCCCCATTTTATAGATAAAGAAACTAAGATTCAGAGAAGCCAAGATATTTTCCCAAGATCACACATTTAGTAAGTAACAAAAGTGAACTTCGTGGCCAATTGTGTTTGTCATCAAGGCTTATGTTCTGAAGGACCACACTAAATAGCCTTTATGATTCATGGCTACTAAAGAGGAATTTTAACACAAATGATTTATCAAATAAATGAACTGTGTAAATTCAGAACCAAGCATTAATTTACAACAAATTACCAAAAAAAAGAAAACAAAAATCCACCATTTTTCCCACTCAGAAATATCTTATTGTTTGGTAAATTCTCAGATGAATCCTGAGATCATAAATAAACAAATGGATTTCAATGAGGCAGAAATACCTTTTTTTCCCTTTTATACCAATAACATCTTTTCTTTACTCATCTTTTATGCTATATTGCATTCATAGTCCACTGATTAGAAAAGCAAACAACACAAAACTGTTTCTCTAACACCCCTTTTTATACCCCTTTACATAATGACCAGCTATTAAGCCACCAGGCTATATGTATTTTATTTGGCAATGGTTAAAATTCTCACTAGTAGCTTAAATACATGCAGTGGCAATTGACTGATAATAATGTGCTAGCCCACATTAGCACTTGCAACCCACTCTCAAGTTGTTTACTAGGCTCCATAATATTCTAATTACCAATATGGTCAGGGACAAAATGCTGTTTTTGTTGTATTTTCTCTCCCTTTTTACATGGCTTGGCATGGATAAGCTGTGAAATGTATTAGAAAACAATGTTTCTAATAATTTTAGTTCAAAATATGTTTTAGATTTTTCATGCTGAGAAACTTACCCTCTGAATTCTTAAAACTGCTAAGATGAACTGAATGCTTGGGATTCGCCTGTAATCTTTTTCTGTAATCTCTAAAATGAGGGAAATCTTCAGAACAAAAATTGCTTTACGACTCAAGCCCCTTCCTTACTCATTGTTTATGTTACCGACCCTCCCGAGTTGGTCTGCAACAAGGGTCCTTCCGACCAGTGTGTTCTCGCCAATAGAATGGAGACCAACTTTGGTTCAGAAGCAAAGGAAAGCTTTATTTTTTGATCAAATATTGGAAACGGCCTGTTGCCCTATAGATGCATGGTCTCCGGAAAGGCTCTGGGCAGGGCTGTTTTGTCAGCTGGGGAAAGGGACGGAGTTCTCAAGGGTCTGGTGCAGCTGTGCTGCTCCCAGAGCTGCAGGGTCTCTGTACATGGCCTGCCGCTGCCATCTTGAATTGAGGTGTCAAGCACAGTGCTTCTGCACACGGCCCCTCCAAGCTGAAGTGCCGGCCACAGCCTTTCTGCACATGGTATGCTGCCGCCATCTTGAATTGAGGTGTCGTGCACAACTCCTTTCCACACAATCTCTGCAAGGCTCTCCAACTTGGGGTGAAGGGCACTGCTGTTCTGTGCTGGGACCTCTAATCCAACGAGTGAGGTGCAAGGCCTCTGCACATGGCCCCCTAAAGGCAAGTGAAACTAGACATAGCACAAAAGAAGAGTTTAGACTTTATCACCTAGATTCCATCTTATTTTTCCTGGGGATCCCAGTGGGCTTTGTTGGTGACATTTACATGGGACATAATTTCTGTGGCCTCATAAGTGAATGTTTTATTCCTAAAATAGGCTAGGCCGAGAAGATGGTCAATGGAAGACAAAAGTTAGAGGCATAAATTACGGCTGCCCCAGGGACTCCCGCCACTGCAGTTTACAGCTAAATTTCCGCCATGTCAAATCACTCAAGCATTGTTACAAAGTCTATACACACACTCTTGCCTTCTCTTTCAGCAAATAGGGTCTTTCATGCCTCTTTCAGTGCTGCAACTACTTTTGTCAACAGCCAAAGCAGCTCACCACTGTGAAAATAACTTGGAGTAAAAACCAACCAACCAAATAAAAAATATATTTGTTCCTCAAAATTGAAGTGGGAAGGAAAATACCTGGGGGATATAATATTCAAAAAAATATGGTAAGGAGACTTGTAAAATAATGCTGTAAGCCTTGTTGGAAATATCCTTCTAGAGTTTGAAATTCCTTCAGGATGGAGGCCATTCTGACATCCTTTGACGATAAATACTTGAATGAATCTTTCAGAAGCTATTGTGTTTTGACAATTTGTTGATTCAAGAAGAAAGTGAGGAGAAAGGGGCTGAATGTTTTATTTTATGATTCTAAGTATAAATGTTTCTCAAGCTACATGCTTTCTGGCATCCAGCATTCAACTGGTAATTCATGACATTATTTTAATCATAGTTAGGCTATGATTGATTGAAATGATTAAAAGAGCCTGTTAGTGAAAAGAGAGGTGGAATGTGGACTACACCTCCTGGTTTGAAAACAGAAAGCCTTAGAAACCCCAAAAATAAGGTGTTTGAAATTTGAACATTGAAGTGTTAAATAACAAAAATAAGTTGTTTTCATGAATTCTGAGATAAAATTAGGATATTTATGAAGTGACTGGGAAGCTGAGATAATGTTAGGTGGCCTCATTTATTTATCATAATCATAGATAAAGTTCTGAAACAAGGGCCACGAGGCATGTTAAAAGCATACTTCATCCTCTGTGCATGAGGCAGTCACATTACCTTTGCTGGGCTAACTCTGTATGTCTCACTATATACCGACACTGCAAAATGTAGGTGAATATTCATTATATTAGTGAGATTTTGAGAAGTGTTATGTACCTTATCAGAGTAATTACATGATATCACAAAGTAGGTCACATCCTTATTTCTGTTTAGAGATCTAAAAATTTCATTTTAAACAGTTTCTGGAAAAAACTGTCTCTTAAACAATTTCTCCAAGGCCAAAGATAGTACAAAACATTTTATCAGAGAGAGAGACATTCTCCAAGATTTTCAATTTTGATTTTTTTCCCTTCTATTGAATGATCATCTTTCCTGGTTCCTTCCATAGATTACCTCACACAAGCAATCCCCAGTACAAAATAGATTGTCCTAGAGGACCTATCGCAGCCATTTATCTGAGACACAGAATTCATTTTCCTAAGACTTGGTGCTATTGGACTAATTAGACCTACCCAAGCTACAATGCCTATTTAGCAAACAAAGTAGCAGGCCTATTTAGGTTAATGTACACTGTTTCATTGAAAAACATGTACAAGTTCCTACTGGGAAAACATCTTTTCTGACCTTAGTGATAATTACTCCAAAAGCCGTTTTCCAAAAGCACGTCTCACCTTCTCTGGTGGCTTAAGGATTTGATTTTTATTAGAAAGTAACACTTTAATTTCTTTTTAGTCATTTGCATTTATACTTTGTGTCAGTCAGGGTCCAATCAAAAAAAGGAGAACCATCAGAAAACTATAGATTATAGAGATAGATAGATGGATAAACAGATATATAGTTTTGTTATAAGGGTTGACCTTATGAATTTGAAAGCTTAAGTTGGTTAAATAGTCTTTGTAAGGCAGTTGACTTTTGTGCCCAGATGCTAGAACATTGTGTTGTGTAGTAGTGGTCTAGTTCCTCTTAACAGTCAGGATCAAACACACCAGCCAGAGGAATAATCCTCTTCTTTGCCTGTTGAGTCAGAGGAATAAGGAAACCAAAGTGTCCAGGCAGAAGTTTCAACTACCAGTTTAATGGAATTATTTTTGTGTGCCCAGCAGAGCCTAAAGTCACGAAGACGGGGAATAAAAAATGTTTTTTGCTAGTAGATCACTTAGGGTAATAGTGAAAGGAATCACTCTTGTTTCTACCATTTGATTCCTGGACCCAGGAATCCTGGTTATAGGAGAACAGCAAGACTGGATGCTGATTTAGAGCATATACCACATCCAAGAAGGCATTTCACTAGTCTCTCAAGGTGTTGCCACCGCCCTAGCACACGTTTTCAAATAGCTATTGCATCAATCAAGCCAGCTGCTTCATGATGACAGGAAACACATTAAGACCCAGGAATTCCATGAGCATGAACCCACTGCTATACTTCATTTTTTTGTGAAATAAATTACTTGGTCAGAAGTGATGCTGTGTGGAATACCATTAGGGTGGGTTAAGGCATCCTGAAGTCTACAGCTGATAGTTTTGTCAGGAGCATTAGGGAAGACAAATCCATATCCAGAGGAAGTATCTAGTTTAAAAGAGATAAGTGCTGCCCTTTTCATGATAGATGTATCCCAATGTAAATAACCTGCTGTAGCTGGATGATTCCACCTTGAGAATAGTATCACTTGCAGGGGCTTATGTTGGTCTCTCCTGCAGTTCTCTGCTAAAACTGGGCACTCAGCAGTGGGTGTGGCCAGATTAGCCTTGTTGAGAGGAAGTCCATGATGCTGAGCCCATGTATAACCTCCATTTCTGCTGTCATGACCATTAATTCATGAGCCCACTAAGCAATGACAGGAGTGGCTGAAGAAGTATGGGTCGCCATACAGAATGGGTCATACCTGATTACAAAAATCATTCTCTGCTACAGTCACTCTTTGATGAGCCTTCACATGGAACACAAATCATCAAACTCTCTGCCTATTTGGAATGGTTTCCCACATACCTTTTCCTCAGACCTCCTAACAACCAATTTTCCAATTATGTTCCTTTAAGTCTCTGACCATCCAGTCAAACCATTGGCTGTAGTTCATAAATTGCATAGATTGATACATTGTATCATCCCTTCTTCCAGGAAAAATGAACAACCAGGAGCACTGCTTGAAGTTCTACCTACTAGGAGGGTTTTTTTTTCCACTACAGTTCTTCAGGGCCATCCCAGAGTAGGGCTGTTCTGCTGCAGCTGTTTTCTTTTGGGTCGTGCCTGCATGTCACATAGTACCATCTATAAAACAAGCCCAAGATTTTTCTTCCTCAGTCAAATGGTCAGATGAAATTCCCTATGAGCCCATCATACATGTAGAGAGAGAGAAGGTAATGTAGCAGGAGTAGAGAGAATGGGCGTCTGCATCATTAGGGACAGTAGGGACAACAGGCATCTGGGTTCATGTAATTTACGTGTGCCTTCAAGAACTTCTTGGACAAGATCTTGTATGTACTAGCTCCATCTGATGATGGAGTATAGTTGCACACACCCAGATTCACGGTTTGGTGAACCAAGCAGTTCATGAGCCACATGCAGTTCATGATGGGCAGTTCAAATCACATGGTAAGTTGATGGTCCATGGTCAAATGGTCAGTCTCTACTGAAGACCTGTAGTAATCAAAAAGCTGTTTCTTAAAAGAGAAGTTATCACCAGAGAAGAGCATGGCTTTGTTCCCAAATTCTAAGGATATGTACTGTGATAAAGTTCTGCCGAAAGCTTTAAATAGCATCCCTATATACATCAAGTACCATTGGATCTGCTGGACCATACGTCCTAAGTGGCAGAGCAACTTCCATGGCAGTCTGGACCTGTTGCAGAGCCTTCTCTTGTTTTGTGCTTCACTCAAAACTGGCAGCTTGGGCTTCCCTGGTGGCGCAGTGGTTGAGAGTCCGCGTGCCGATGCACGGGGCACGGGTTCGTGCCCCGGTCCGGGAGGATCCCACATGCCGCGGAGTGGCTGGGCCCGTGAGCCATGGCCGCTGAGCCTGCGCATCCGGAGCCTGTGTTCCACAACGGGAGAGGCCGCGACAGTGAGAGGCCCGTGTACCACAAAAAAAAAACTGGCAGCTTTTTGGATCACTCAATAAAGGGCTCAGAGTAGCATGCCCAAATGACGTATATGGTACTTCAAAATCCAAATCACCATTGGGTGATATGCCACTTTCTTAGTGGCCAGATGCAGCAAATTTCCTTCACCTTGCAGGAGATCATTTGACATGCCCCAAGACGTTGCATCTTTAGAAATTTCGCCAAGGTGACAGTCCTCTGAATTTTTATGAGTTTCATTCCCCACCCTTTCATATGCAAGTCTCTTACCAACTTGTCTAGATAATTGCTACTTTCTGCTTACCAGAACATAATATGCTCAATGTAATAGACCAACCCAATGACCTGTGGAAGGAAAAGGTGAGTCATATTCCTATAGACTAAATTATGACATAGGGCTGAAATATTGGTATATCACTCAGATAGGACAGTGAAGGTATATCGCTGGCCTTGTCGGTTGCAAGAAAACTACTTCTCTACTGGTCTTTACTACCAGGTATAGAGAAAAAAGAAAATTTACCAAGTCAATAGCTGCATACGAGGTGCCAGGATGTGCTGGTTTGCTCCAGAAAAAGAGAAAAATAATCTGCAATAGCAGCTGCAGTTGGAGTCACCATCTGATTGAGTTTACAATAATCCACTGTCATTCTCCAAAATCCATCGTTCTTCTTCTACACAGACTGAATAGGCAAGTTGAATGGAAGTCATCATCCCTGTGTCTTTCAAGTTTTCGACTGGGGCAGTAATCTTCAAAATGTCTCCAGAAGTGCAGCATTACCTTTGTTTTACCATTTTCATAAGTAGAGGCCATTATAATGGCTTCCATTTGGCCTTTCCTATCATAATAGCTCTAACTCCTCAGGTCGGAGAACAATTGTGGGGATTCTTCCCATCACTAAGTACGTGTATTCCAATTGTGCATTCTAGAACAAGGATAATAATCACAGAGTTGGTTTGCACTCACCCAGGCCCTATCGTGAAAAGGTTCTGAACCAAACTTTAGAGATTACATTACCTCCATAAAATCCAGTACTAATTGGTAGACCACAGTGGTGGTTTAAATCTATGGGAATCAGTATTAATTCTGAGCCAGTTTCCATTAATATCCAAAAAGTCTGATTATTTTCCCTTCACAATTTATAGTCACACTAAAAAATGGCCACAGATCCCTTTGGGGGAATTCTGGGGAAAAGAGTACCAGTGTAAAATTTCGGCAGTGTATCATAGTCTTTTCTCAAGGGGACCAGGCCTCCTCTTCATTCAAAAGGCTCTTGTTGTGTGAACTGGCTTAAGTCTGGGAATTGATGGAGGATTTATGACTCCGTTTTTGTAACTCAAGTCAGATTTCTGTTCACTAGACCTAGAACTGTTCCACTTGTAAAGATTAAGTAACCTGGCCAATGCCAAGGATCTCTGTGAGTCAGGCTATTCTGGTGACTGCATTGGTTCCAGTGTCCATTATAGTAACCATGTAACATTAGTAACATTAGTTTTTGGAGATTAAGTGTTGCAACTTGGTCTCAGTAATACCATCATCCCCACTGTATTTCAGGAACCCAGTTTTGTGGGAGTAATTCTAACTGTATGGAGAAGAGCTACCACAAAGCTCTTCAAGGATGCCAGGGAGCCCCTTACTAATTTATTTCTCATAACTGCATGAAAAGGATGTCTTCTGAACACTCTAAAAGATCTCAGATAAGAAAAACACTTTGGTATTCCAATCACTCTAGGCCTTTGGATTCCTTACTCTACAGAATTTCAAGGAAGTTATGGCATTTTAACTTCTTTGGTATGGGCTATTTTGGATCCATACTTCAACCAAACTACAAAAAAAAGGGCCATTCCTAGCTCCTCTGCTTAAAACATTAAATCTAGAATCTCTCCTTAGGGGGCCTATAGCAATATTTTAGGCCAGGTACAACTTTATATTTCTTCTACCTTGATCCCACACGTATAAGATCTATTCCTTCACACTCTCTAGATTTCTGTCCAAATAAATTAGCAAATCATGCAATTCTCTTGGTGAATATTGTACCTAATCACGTCATGATTTGTACCATACCCTTGGGGGCTGCTGGGACTTGAGTCTGCTCAAGTACCATACCCTTGTACCATACCCTTGGGGCCTGCTGTACATCTGGAAGGGTAGCAAGGGTAGTTCCCAAGGATGATAAGCAGTGCCTTGCAAGATAACTCTATTAGAGGAGGCCATTACAGATTCTTCAAGAAAAGGAAGACTAACCTACCCAGCATTTTTTTTGCCTGTGGAAGCAGCCCTTCCACCTCTCAGCACTGCTTTATACTCTTTACTTCCTACCAACTGTCAAAAATCTCTTCAGAAAGTTTCCGATGGAACACTTCTCCTAAGGGTATATGGGGGCTTTATAATGTGTCAGATTGGCTAGCCTAAACTATATTTCTCAAAATTCTCTTTCCTATACGTTTCCAATCACAATGATCTTGAGAAAAATTCTTCTGCAAGATTTGGAGGACGTAGATGGGACGGCAGCCATTTTGTAGTTCACACAGAGCACAGATGTGCTTATGCACCATGTTGGCACGAGGCAGCAGTGGTGCCTGCAAGTGCTCCAACTATGCTGGATCCTCCTTCTGCTTCTCTGACTCCTGGGTCAAGTGTGTGTGTCAAGTTTCATAACGAAGTGTTCAGGCTTCTGCAGGACACCCACACTACCAGTCAGAGGCAACAAGAACCAGACGTGAAACTTGCCCTCATGAGTTCTGCTCATGCTTATGGGTTCCAGCTTATCCTTGTTCTTCCTCACTTATATCCATCTCCCCTTCCTGACTCTACCTGGACTATGGACTTAAGGTTCCAACACCAAATGTGAAGAATAAGCCTCACAGAGATTGCTTAACTAACTCTAGCTCCCACAATGGCATGAGATCAATTCCCTGTAACAAATTATCATTTATCATCTATCTATCTATCTATCTATCTATCTATCTATCTATCTATCTATCTATGTCTATCTGTCTGTCTATATCTATCTACTGCCTATTTATATCTCCTAGTGATTCTGTTTCTCTGATGATATCCTGACTGATACAAAATTTGGTACTGGAAATGGGATGGTTCCACATAAACAAAATCTTAAAGATGAATTCTTTATGTTGGTTCTGGGTTTTCTGGAGTTGGTTCTCTGATGTGATTAAATTTAAAGACATTAATGATCTTGTATCCCATGATAAAGTGGGCCCTAGTGATCTATGGCATGCATAGACAATATAGGCAACACAGTGACTCAATTTATAATGTTTAAATACCTGTAATCAAGTGCCTTTAGAAGTGAAGGTTCTGTGTGAACTGATATTTTCAGCCTTAAAATATTATAGTAAAAATACAGAGTATAATGGTGTTGGTTAGTTGCTTTTTACTGTGCTGGAGAACTTGAAGCAAGAAGATAATTAGCTCACAATGCTTTAAATTTTCATCTCAAGGTCCTCATAAAGGATTTGAAAGCCTGTATGAATACTGTGAAGAAAACTCTTATTTCCTGTAAAGGAAACTCTTATTTCCTATAGGAAACTCTTATTTCCTATAAAACTCTTATTTCCTATCTTTCCATCAAGATATCTGAAAACCAAACCCAAAGTCGAATCCTGTAGGTGGATAAACTATAATACAAATTGAATTCCCAACCATGAAGGGTCTCTTTTTTTAAAGTTATAACATTGATTGGGAAGGAATGAGATCCTGAAAGTAAGATGGAACGTGTGGGCAGATTCTGATGACCCAATCTCTTAAAATCTTTTGAGATTTCTTTGCCAGTGGAAGCAGCCTTTCCACCCCTCGGCACTGCTATATATCCTTAACTGGGATACAGGTGACTAAGAGGGTATAATGATAAATAGTAAATATTATTAATGGAGAAACTAATCAGCATAAGAGGTTCTATAGAAATTTATCTACCTTATTATACTATATTGACTTCTGATTTCCTTTATTGATATCTTACCAAAAATGATGCTCTTTGTTTCTTTTCTGTGGATTCTGGTAAAGATTTCTTCTTTTCTTATGGAAAGTAGATGTAGGTGGGCTATGTGATTCCTGTGGTTAAAAATTCAGGGTTTGACTTCTGCCTCTTTCATTCCTTTGAGATATTCCTACATAACTACTTCTTCATTTGCAAAAGCAATAACAGGCTTATCTATATATCATAGAATTTCTGAGTTTATTAAACATATAATGGTGGGCTTCCCTGGTGGTGCAGTGGTTGAGAGTCCGCGTGCCGACGCAGGGGACACGGGTTCGTGCTCCGGTCCGGGAAGATCCCTCATGCCACGGAGAGGCTGGGCCCGTGAGCCATGGCCGCTGAGCCTGCGCATCCGGAGCCTGTGCTCCGCAACGGGAGAGGCCACAACAGTGAGAGGCCCGTGTACCGCAAAAAAAAACAACAACAACAAAACATACAATGGTTACAAAGTGTCATATCAATACTTAAAAGTTGAATCAATCACTAAGTATAACTAAATAATAATTGAAAAGTAAATTAACAATAATTATGGCCAGATTATTATGTTCCTATAGTATTATTTATGGTTTTCATTTCCATGGTAGATTATAAAATTGAAATGTTTTTACACTACTAATATCTTTACTGATAATATTAGTTTAAAAATTTTTATTTAGAGAAATTAAATTTTCTAAATCATTTGCATTTTTGTAGAGAAAATAACCATGCTACTGTCTCAGTTATGAACTTCCACTTAGAAATTGCCAGTCGCATGCTGCATTTTCTTTCCCCTCACTCACATGAACTTTTTTCTCTCCAACTCTAACTGAAATACTAACTAGCATTTATTGAGTAATGTTTATGTGGCAAGCATATGGCTTATTGATGTAACCCTCCAAAATTTGAAAGGGGGGAGTTCTATTGTGTACCTATTATTTTAGTATGACAGTATTTTCAAATACCACCTCCATCTTGTGGAAGGGTGGAGAGTAAAAAACAGAAAAATAGAGAAGTAGTTAATTACAGGAAAAACAGGGAACCAGAAAAGCACATAGTAAGGACACCTAGCCAACCTTGATGAGTCAGAAAAGGTTTCCAGAGGAAGTGAGACGTGAAGAATGTTTTGGAATTAGGAGAAGGTAAGTTGGGAGATAAGAGAAGGATATTCCATAGAGAGAAAATAGTTTATAGAAAGCTTGCAGGTGAAAAATTAAAAATTTGCAAGAAGCTACAAATAATTAAGCTGGCTCAGAGTATAGATCATGAGTATATGAGTGGCAATATGTGACAATGGAAAAGTAAGCAGAGTTCTTCTAAAGGACAGAACAAACTTGAGTGATTATACTCTATCCTGAAAACAAGAAGGAGCCATTAAAACCTACTGAACACAAGAGTGCCCAAGTTATTTTAGGAAAATTACTCTGGATCCCTTTATAGGATGAAATGGAAGAAAAGACTAATGGCAGATGGACCAGTTCAGAGATGAAAGGTGATTGTGACCTAAACTAAGGCATTGACAATGACCTTAAGAAGAAGTGACTGGGTCAAAGGACATTGAACTAGTAGACTTTCCAAGTCTTAATACACTGATTAGATGAGAGGAAGAGGTGAAATTCAGGATGGTGCTCAATTTTCTTACATCAGCAACTTGGTTGGATGGCGGTGCCTATCACGGAGTTAGGGGAAAAAGGAAACAGCACCCCTTGCATTAGGTGTTATTACACCCATTTCAGAAATAAAGCCCAAAGATTTAGATAAATCCCAAAGTCACAAACCTAGTAGGTGGTACAGTCAATAGGATTTGACTTCTGACTTCTGAGTCCATGCTGTTAGTAGGTGCTTTGACATGCTTTCCAAATCCCCTTTTGGGATTGAAGAATTTATTCTCCCAGCTGTTGGGAGTGCTGCCAGCTGACAAGCCCCTCCAGGAAATGAACTACACCAGTGATTCTCAAACTATGATCTTTAGACCAGCAGTATCAGCATCAATTGGGAACTTGTTAGATATGCAAGTTCTCAGGCCACATTCCAGACCTAATCAGAAACGCTGGCAGTAGGACCCAAGAGTCTGTTTTATTAAGCTTTTCTGGGTTCTGATTCTGATATCTGCTAAAGTTTGAGAGACACTGACCTATGTTAATGAGAATTGCCTTGACAGACTTCTGCTCCTTCCTACCCCTTTGTCCAAATTTGAAACAACTCTGAAGACCCTCAGTACTCCCCAGTCTCAGTACTCCCCATGGGCCAGTTGAAGCCTTTCTTGAGAGATCATTGTATTGCAGCCCAACTTCTGCCTCTGCCCAGGTATGTTTGCTTTCTTTTGCCAGCGGTGTTTAACCTGCATGTTAATCTTCACTTCATATTTTGCCTCCTTAGGAACCTCACCTGCAATAGTTGATACCAGGAGTGACCAGAGATTGTAGACACTGAGATGGGATATTGGAGCTTGACCACCTGCCAGTCCCCTGATCACAAGGACCCTGTTACTGATGGTAGATGGAGCTCCTGGAAAAAGGTAGCAGTGAAATTGTTCGAATGCTCACTGGTAGAAAATGGAGTTGGTATAAAGGAAGAAGTAAATGCACTAGTCGTGCAGTATGTCAGGTATTTGAGAAATATTAATTATTATTATAATTATAAGGATAATAGAATTATTTGGTTTTTGATGGGGCAACTGATGCTTTGGAAAAAGTAATAAAAGGTTGAACAATTAAGGGGTAGCTTTGAAAGCCTGAGGTCCTCTTTGATGGCATGTAAAGAGACTCTCATCTCTTGGAGCTGGATGACAAAAAATGCTGAGAACTAGGCTCCACATTTAATTTTAAAAGTAGCAGAGCTCCAAAGAAGACTGAATTCTCAACATAAGCAAGTCTGTTATGTCAAAGTTAGGACCTTAACTGGAAAAGAATGGGATCTTGAGATGTTGGATGCATTTGAAAAATTTAAATCCCCAGTTTCCAGTGAACTCTTGGGATCTGCAGAAATTGCCCACTTTTATTTATCGGAGGATAGCATACTCACACTGCTTGATGGCGACGTAGAAGCCCATGCATTTTAGGACAACACATGCTCCCTCCAGAGCTGCTGCCCTCCAGAACGATAATTAATGTGAAAATCACACATAATCAAACACAACCTGGCTAGGGAAGTACTAGGTCTAAGAGACAAAGGAGGAAAAGGACTATCAAAGGAGATGGATACAGGACCTAGTCAACATGTACCAGAGGAACTAGGAGAGTGTATTTGGAAACAGATGTTAAGAGTGCTGGATCAAGAGAAACAGAATATAAAGTTAAATAAGGAAGAATGTATTGATGTGGGATCAGTTTCCTGGGATACAGGATTTAACATCCTATTAAGGACCCTCAGGAAGAATGCTAACATGCTTGGCATGTTAGAAATGGCCCACACTAAAGAGAAGTAGAAAGGTGAAAATTGCCACGGCAATTGGTAGAGGAAGGAAGCAAGGGCTCAACTAAGTGAGCATGCAGGAATGGATATATTACAAAATCTAAAAGCCCACTCACCACCTATGTTCTGAGATACTCCAGAAGGAACGAACCTGTGAGAGGGCCTTTAGCATTATGAGAAGTTCAGTGGAGGCTCTCCTTTATAAGCCAGGGCTGGAGATGTTGTTACAGAACTAGACTCTCAAATGGCAATGCAAAGATAGGATCTTAAAATGGTAAATGTAAAGTGGTGGATTTCCTAGGTTGCATATTACTAGCTCACTCTGAGGTCAAGGCTTTCATAAGCCAGTATTCACTACTATAAATATTTGGTTAGTTAGAGTTCAGTTAGTCAGTTAATTAAATACTTCTGCGTAAACAGCCATTGTAGTCAGCACACCGAAACTCTCAACTGCCAGTGTCCATCTCCACACAAGTAAAGGTTGAATTGTTGGCACAGCATTCAGCAGGAGCCCGTGCTGATTCTGGCTGATAAGGGCCTAGGCCATACTGCATGTTTAGCATTGTGATATTCTGAAAGGTCTTAATTCATGAAGCCCATTAGGAAGATTTGAAGAAAATGCTTAAATATTCCTTTTATTGCATATATTATGTGTGTTTATATGTATCAGCTCTTTTTAAAATTACATAACACCTTTGTTTGTATTATGATGTATTTACAATATTTATCTGAAAGGAAGTATACCAGGATGGTATGGAGCCATAGAGTTGTGGAGAAAGTGGGGCAGAGGATGTAATGAAAAAAATAGATAACATGTTCGTTGGTTACAAGCTATGTTGAGAATATCACATAAGCAATGTTTGATTATCTACTTTACTTACATTAATTCACAACTAAGGAACAGTTCTGTTTTTGCTAAACCTTACAGTTTTATATTAGGGCATCCCTTTGAATCTAAAATACTTTTAAGCTTTCAATAAAATATGTATTTGAATCCCTTCATTTGCTGACCTATTATTGAAAATCATTGTAAGCAATAAAAACACTTTTTAATAATTCTCCCAAATCAAACAAAACCTAGCCAAATATTCCCCAAAGTGTGAAACAACAAAGGCAATAGATGAAAATGAATAAGTGATGCTGTCTGGAATTTTAGCTTAATTTTTTGCAGTTACTCAAATATTAATAACTTGAGATCTGATCTTTTTAAACATGCAGAATCTACTTAAGCCTTTAAAAAATAAAAAGCTAAACAGAGACTTAGCCCTCACACTATAGGGAGTAAGCCCAATTTAGTAGAAGGAACTAGACAATTGCAAGACATTTTAGGATTGTTATTTCTATGCATTCCTAGAGACTATGTCCTAAGTGGGGTTACTGTAGGGAAATTGACTCTGCATGGATACTGGACTGCATGCGAGCTGTTTTATAACCTAGTCAGACACTAACAGGTATTTTCAAGTGAGTGAATCAGGATGGTGGGCCTCTTACTACAGGTTTGAATAGACAGAAGCAAAATGTAAATCAACTAAAAGCAGGGACTGTTTTATTGTCAGTTATGGGAGAATTTTAAAAAGCTGAGAAACAAGCATTGAATTCTTAAATAGAAAATGATTATAATTTTTTGCTTTTCAAAGTATGAAATAGGGAGCAAAAAATCTTCAAAACTACACTTGGTTACTGAAACTTAAGCTGCTATCCTACTGTTAGAAGTTTGAATAGGAGGCATACAAATATGGTTTTTAAAATAAAATCTATGGTAGTAGTGTACCTCAGCTTGACTTTTTTCCTAGTTGGAATCTGCTATGTGCCTTATTTCCTTTATCTGTACAATGGGGATTATAATAGTAACTACATCACAAATAAATGCCAAAAGCAGAAATTATCACCTGGTAGGTGGTAAGTGCTAAATAAATAATAGCTATTGTTATTGCGTTAAATATTGTTATTTTGTCAAATGGGAAGCTATAGTACTTTCAGCAGAGAGCTTTGCTACCTCGTAGACAAAACAGGCATTTATGATCTTGGAACTTAACTAATTTTTATAACACTCACTCTTTGAGGGAAATGTATTCTTTGTCCCAAACAACCTATTTATAACAGTCGGGGCATACATGCGCATTTTAGTTGGAAGCAATCTGAATCAGGCAGTATGTGATGAGTGTCCAAGGAGAGCTGCATATATCTAACATTTTCTATATTAGGTCTTATCCTTGGAAAGTGGTTCAGATGGCACAATGCCCACACTTCTTACCTTTCTTAACTCAGTAAGGAGGACAAGAGGCAAAGGGTTGTGAGATTAGTCTGGCTAGGTAGGCTGGTGCTAGATCATATCTTTGTTTACAGGTCATGTTAAGATTTTCCTTTTTTCATCCCAAGAAAAAACAGAAACGCACCAAAAGTGTTAAGCAGAACATGACATATGATTAGGTATGTTTATAAGAAGATTGCGCTGGCTGGCATGTAGAGGATGCGTTGGCGGGAGGCAAGGAGTTTGGGCAAATGTCAATGCAAAAGACTGAACGGTGGTTATTGCAGTGGTCTGGTGAAAATAGTTGAGTCAGTTGTGATTGTAGCAGAGATTTTCCTTCGGAAGAGGGAATGAAAATCTAGGCTATTGTACTAACACATTTGACAATGTTTCTACATTTGTTAAGGTAGAGGAATTGTAGTTACCACACACTGTAACTGTGAAGATTAAAAGTAACTTTGACACAGAGAAGCAACAAGGCCACACAGCTAGATTGTGACAGTGCCAAGGTTAAACTCAAGCTATCTGACCCTGACAGCTTCTCCCTCTAGGGGCTGCCGTAAGAATTAAATGAGAAGATGCTTATAAAATGTCTAGAACAACCCATGGTCCACTGAATATTTCCTATTGTTGTGATTGTTAAATAAAAAAATCCTTTGTACTTTTTAAAGCACCGTGACAACCGAGTAATAATATCCATTGAACAAGTCATATGCCTGGGTGTCAGTCAAACTTAGGATAGTTTTAAAGTTCAGTTTGCAATTATTTGACAATGTTTCTAAAGAGAAGGGACAGGGCTTCCCTGATGGCACAGTGGTTGAGAGTCCGCCTGCCGATGCAGGGGACACGGATTCGTGCCTCGGTCCGGGAAGATCCCACATGCCGCGGAGCGGCTAGGCCCGTGAGCCATGGCCGCTGAGCCTGCGCGTCTGGAGCCTGTGCTCCGCAACGGGAGAGGCCACAACAGTAAGAGGCCCGCGTACCGAAAAAATAAATAAATAAATAAATAAAGAGAAGGGACAAAGAGGCAGCAGCCTGTATGGTAGGGATTTCCCTCCTCAGACTATTGTGCGTGTTCCCCCTGCCTGGTTGCTATGGCGGTTTTGACAGGGGATGTGAAGAAGGATGAAATTGGGTCCCGAAGCCCTTATCTGAACAAATGAGATGTGGATGCCAGCAGCTCCCTCCTAACTGGGATCCACCCTTGTGTAAGAGTCCTCCATCCTATCCTCATCCACTGAGAAGGAAACAGAGCCCCACAAACTCACTGCTTTGCGATATTCTTGTTAGAGGATTAGCTTAAAATAGCAGCTCTTTGCAGTTGAGAACTAAGCCCTAGTCAGGGTTGGGGCTGCCATGGGGCACATTTATCAGGTTCAGGCCATGCTTGGAGATCCAAGTGAACCTCTCTTGACTTTGCTATAAAAAAATAAACAAAGCAAACGCATTTTGGAGCCCAGAAACAATGTTAGATCCCAGAGAGATGATTGACATCACTTATTTTGCTCTCCACATCCACCTGGAGACCTCTGAATGCCTGGACTGTGAGAGCCTCATAGTGGAAGCAGGGATGGCAGATTAGGGGAAAAACAGTTGATGCCTTTTTATCTTTTCCTCTTTGTTCACGCACTCTTGAAAGGAAACTTCCTTTTTAAGCACCAGGTGTTAAAAAGTGTTTAATTAGGCCAAACCTGGGGGTAGGCTAGGGAGAATTGAAGTAGGCTGCCGGCAAATCAAGTAGCCCAAAGCCATTCTGCAGTACTTACCCCCTTGAGCATAGTGCACACCCCAAACATATTTGTGGGACTGATTAATTACAACATTTGGAAGGGGTGTACGGGACCCCACACTTCCATTTCCAGGGGAGAGTTAAGTCATTTTTCCTTGCCTGAAGTTCACAATGCACAAGATACCAGTGGAAACCTCTTGTGCATGAAAATCGTGCATTGTACCATGGACATTCAGCTGGCAGTAAGACCCGGAATGCAGAATCAAAGCAGTGAATTTTACATCTGCAAAAAAATGGTCTGCAAAGTGAGTCAGCTACAGTATATCTTAAATAGTACTGTTAAAGATACTGCAGTGAAATGGGCCAGGTTACATTTCCACAGAGCATCTGCCTCAGAAGCTGTAACCTCTGCACCTCTGTCAATTTACCTAAATGCCCATTCCATCATGAATCTGCCTCTACAGCTTATTGAATCATTGTACAAATGTGTTCTGCCTCTCTTTTAAATACTTTTAATTCCCAGCAGATTGCAATGTTACTATATTATGAACTAAAGCAAAATGCAAATTCTAATGTGTTTCAAAAAGCACAGACTTGATGATAATAAAAGGAGAGAAAAGAGTAGTCTCCTCCTATTGTTCAAATAGATACACAAAGAGCAATGAATAGAAATAATAAATCCCAACCAAATGCATCATTTCTTATGACCCAGAAGGAGGCTTACCAATTATGACTAAGGCAGGTGTATCCATTATATATAAAACTGAATTTGCCACTCGAAGGGTATGATAGTGGAGCTTCAGCACAGCCCTGTAAAATCTCCCCAGAACTGGCCTTGCTATTCAATAGAGAAAAGAAACAAAACATTATACCAAAGAAGGCAAAGAATTCTTTTTTTTTTTTTTTAAATCAGTGTGAGACTCATATCTTCAAACTTAAAATGTGTGTGACAAGTGAAGCAAGCTAAGTGTTAGTGCTGTGTTGACTGCGTAGCCAACCCAGGAAGACTAGACTGGAGTTAAGCTAATAATGTTGGGGCTTTTCAAGATAATCTTTTATACTCCTGGCTCCTTCAGCTGTAGCATGTCTATAACTGCATCTCCTGTTGGGCTCAATTGTACTTGTTGAATCCCTTTCTTCTTTCAAAACAGCATGGATTCTGAATTGTTTCGTTTGTGTTCTGTTGTATAATCAGAATTTTTAAAAAACAAAATGATAAGAGTACTTAGATTTTAAATGGCAGTCTCCTGAAAAATGATGCCTACAAAAAGTGATAAGTACCTACTTCTTTACTCCTTACCCCCAATTATATGTATTTCCTCTTTCTATGTCTTCCATACTTAAAAGTGACGACTGTACTGAGTCAAACATTGTATGAACATTTATTGGAGGGAGACTTATTAAGTCTTTACAAAGCTTAATAGGTTTTATACTCCTGCATTTAGAGTAAAGAGGATGGAATTATAGGATTTGAAAATATAAGGAACCTTAGAGGGCATCCACACCTCGGCATTTTGCACAGGAAAGAAAGGCTCAGTTAGGTCAAAGGCAGGATGCTATAGCAAAAGAGGCAGGGCTTTGAGGCCAGGCAGTGTTGGTTTCAATTCATGACTCCATAATTTATGAGCAGGTTACTAAGAGCAGAGAAGCCTTGGTGTCTTCACCCGGAAAGGGTGTAAAAATGCCCAGTTCACAGACCTCTTTTAAGGATGAAATTAAGTAATGACCTCAAGTGTCTAGCACATGACAAGGTACATTATAAGTACTCAATATATATTCTTTGGGACTTCGCTGGTGGTCCAGTGGGTAAGACTCCATGCTCCCAATGCAGGGGGCCTGGGATTCCATCTCTGGTCTGGGAACTAGATCCCGCATGCATGCAGCAACTAAGAGTACACATGCCGCAACTGAGTCCGCATGCTGCAACAAAGAAGTCTGCATGCTGCAACCAAAAGATCTCGTATGCTGCAACGAAGATCCTGCATGCCAAAACTAAGACCCAGGGCAACACAAATTAAATAAAAATAAATAAATAAATAAATATTATAAATATATATTCTTTGCCCCTCTTTCCTTGCCTAGGTCACACTATAGTCAGTGGCAGAATGGAAGTGATAATACAGGTCTCTGGAGTCCCACTTACACAACATCTCATCTTCATTTAACTGGATGAGCTGTGGCTGATCTACTCAAAGACCCCTCATCACAGAAGCCCAAGCAGCCAAGGAAATTTGTCTTAAATCCACCAAGAGATAACAAGGTGTGTGGCAGGCCCACATGTGTAGCTCACCTGAAAGTGCAGAGTTGCTCTTTTTTCATTACCCCCATGGATTTCATTCTAGTTCAGCTCCAGCCAACTTCAAAAGCAGGAGAGTGTTCCAACATTAGAAGCAGCTGCTGAACAAGGCCAGCAATATCTTTCAGCACGAGCGACGGGTAAATACATGGAATAAGTCCCAAGAAACAGGGGTCAAAATGTTCATGCTCACATGGTCATTATGTCAGCATACTCTTGTAGGGGAAGGGGTTAACATTTATTGAGCACTTACCAGGCATGAAGCTCTGTTGTCAACCCGCCTGTGAAATAGGTGTTATTACCCCCCATTTACAGACACGGGCTCAGAGAAGGCAAGGAAATAACCCAGAGGAAATAGGGTAGTAAGTGTCAATGCCAGGATTTACGGCTGGGTATTCTGACTTCAAAGCTCAAGCTGGTTTCACAGCACTCACAGCCTCCCAGAATTGTACAGTTTAACACATATTGGCTAAGCCTGCTCAAATAAAGATTTAAGTATGAGTAGTTGGGATTATAGAAATCTGATCATAAATCGGTGAGACTGGCCACTGTGTTTAAAGACATGCTGTTCAGACTGTATTCCATGATCTATCATGTAGCTACAATACTAACCAGAAGATAACTGAGCTAGGGAAGGACAAACCAGCAAGCTCATGAGTCAGACTATAATAGGAAGCATTTAGTAATTATGGTTTATAGGAAAACATGCTTTTTAACAGTTTTTAAAAACCCACAGGTCAGGGCTTCCCTGGTGGCACAGTGGTTGAGAGTCCACCTGCTGACGCAGGGGACACGGGTTCGTGCCTCGGTCCGGGAAGATCCCACATGCCGCGGAGCGGCTGGGCCCGTGAGCCATGGCCGCTGAGCCTGTGCATCCGGAGCCTGTGCTCCACAGCAGGAGAGGCCACAACACTGAGAGGCCCGCGTACCGCAAAAAAAAAACCAACCCACAGGTCAGGGAGTCTAGAATATGTTCACTATGGAAAAATGTAACATTAGTTTCCCCTTAAGTCTTTATCATGTGAAACTAAATATGTAAGTTTTCGAAAAGTGAGAAACTCAGGGCAGAAAAAAATTTTAAGTATTTGAAAAGAAAGAGAACAAATTAAATTACCATGCAGGGTAGACGATGCAAACATTAGAATCAATCTAAGATTTTTAAACAGATTGCAATTTATCTCAAAAAATAATTTCACTATTATAATTGATATATGATTCGGTATAGTTCAAGTGAGTTGGTGATTCTTCTGCTTGGCTGTAAAATATGCAGTTTCTGTGTTGATGTCATAGAAACTGTATTCATTAAGGTACAGTTTGGCCATTGCAACAAGACCCAAAATAATCTCATATAACCATGGAGCATAGCAGTCCAGGGCACATATGATGGTCTGTTATATCAAGAAGCCAGGACCATTTAACTGTCTTTTGCTCTGCAGCCCTAAACACCTGTCTTCCATGTCAGGGTTTGAGATGGCTATGCTAGCTCCTACCTTCACACCTTCATTCCAAAAGGAAGGAGAAAAGGGGAAAGTAGGACCGAGACTCCTTCCCTTTAAGGATATTTCCTGGAAGTTTTACATAACATTTAACAGAGGCTAGGAAATGCCTTTAGCTAAAATTCTATTACTAGGATAGAAAGGAAGACAAGTAATGGGGACAGCTACTATAGAAGCTTGAGCTGCTATCCATGATGTGGATCTTAATTGGGCAATTTGAAAATTACTCTGTCAGATGCTATTTCAAGTTGTAAAAATTTCACAAATGTTATAGGACATACTAATTTATTCCTGAGCAGGACATGATCCAGATGTGTACACTGAAAGAGAAATGTGATCAAACCAGTCAGACCTAGAACAAAGAGATGACCCTGGTGGGTCCTTGCAAATAAACTGGCATCAGCCTCTTGCTTCATTTCTCTAGAATCTGTTAAAACCACTAAGTTGTAAAGATCAACAAAGATTTTCCAATAAGTAAGATTGTCATTTATTTTTTTAAATTATCACTAATGCTTTTTAAGAAGAAAACAAGTACTCATCACAAATTTTTATTTTGATATGATAATATACAAGTAAATATAATAGTGATTTTGCATCAGTAAATATTGAAGGCTTACATAGTGTCTTATTACACTTTACAAATGATCCATTATGAGTGTAAATATTACATTTACAAATGTTCCATATGTCTTTAAACAATCCAAAGCAACAAACGTTATATATTATCTAATTGATTTGCCTCATATATTTATGTTAAAAAACACTGTTATCAGCACAGGACATTTAACTTAATCCTTTTAGTAACCGTATGAGTCGTGTATTAGCTCCATTATATCCATAAAAAATAAGATGAAGTCACTTGTCAAGATCACACAGGT
This sequence comes from Pseudorca crassidens, assembly GCF_039906515.1. Taxonomy (NCBI): domain Eukaryota; kingdom Metazoa; phylum Chordata; class Mammalia; order Artiodactyla; family Delphinidae; genus Pseudorca; species Pseudorca crassidens. Next base: position 93,776,513 of record NC_090297.1, read on the forward strand.
CATAAGCAGAAGAGTTGGAGCTCACATCACATCTGTCTCCAAAGACTATGACGTCCCCTATAGGAAATCCCCAAATCTAAACATATTCACTAATGGCTATCCTGGAATATTTTAAGGCCACTAAAAATCTTCGCATCATGATTATAACCAGTGAAAGAAAATTAAAATGAGATGTGGCTCTAAGTATGGGAGGGCTCCTCCTTTCCCTCTCCTAACTCATCTTAATCACTTAGGATAAACACTTCCCCTCCCTCCGCCTTTTAACATATTGTGGTAACAAGTTAATTGAATCAGAAAGCTCTGGCAAAGTGTAAAATTTGTTGCAAGGATTTATTTTTCACTTTTGTACACATTATTAATCTAGGGCAAAAGAATGTTAGTTCAGGTCCTGAACTGATATCTGAAAAAGAATTTATTGAATTTAGAACTATATCAGTCGAGGTGCCATTGAATGTGATTCCTCTTCTATTTTCGATTTCAAATCAACAAAATCTTTGGATGTTTATGCTGTTCCATAGTATATTTTTGGATGGCAGAGTTGAAGGTGAGAAAATACTTCATTTACGTGTTCCCAGAATAGCTGCAGAAAAATCTTTAATCTCTGCTTCTTTCTAAGTTCTGTAAGAACCAATTGATTCTGAAATGACAAATGGTCAAGTTAATTATAAAGTTTGTTTCTGTGTTAAGATTATATTGTTTAAAGCTAGCCTATCAGAACTACTGCATAATATAATTAATTTGCATCAAAGACCTTTACGTGTAACGAAGTCAACATTTTTATTTACAAATTGAAATAACAGTTAGGCTTTATGATGTTACAAAACTGTTGACAGTTGCTGCCCTTTACTGGTTTGCAGTGGTACCACAAATCGTAACTCATGGTTAGTTGTCAAAGGTGTAAAGGTCTCCAAATGCTATGCATTTTTCCAAATAACACATATGTGTGAAGATCAGCCAGGGAGCCATCTGAAATAACTCTTCCTGACCTCAGGACTCACAGATGTGGTTCACTACTTACTGTGTATTGTCATTTCCCCACTTGAAAGTAGGTTCATCAGAATTTCCCATTTCTTCTTTCAGTATTACCTTACATACTGAAGTGATTATCGGTGTCCTCAGTGAGCAGTGGTCAGTGAGTAGAGATTTTCACTGATTTTCATATAACTAATACATGACATATAATTAAGAGATGAGAGTGAGGCAAGCATTATAAATCATGATATGTAATGGGCACCACATCAAATGCATACTATAATACCATTGAAAAAATTTTCCACTATTTCAAAACAACTTTTAAGAGCATTATCACTAGGTAGCGTATTTTAATTTGTGATTTTTATCATAATGTTGCTTTGCAGCAGCTCTACAGCTACCGATATTATTTGCTGGTTATTCAGAAGTTGTTCCTTCCTGGACGCATATACAAATGATATTTAGTGTTTCCCACAACCCTAAATTTAACAAGTTTGGCAAAACTGGACTACGGGACAATTAAGCCTTCCACTCTGACATTGGTTGTGATATTGTGGCTTCTAGGCTCTGTGGTCCTCAGGTTCAGAAGCTTGCCAGCACCAGACAAAGTGTTCCAGTCTCTTATTCTTTAGCATTTTTATAAAGATGTGCAACAAAAATGAGAATCCCATCCAAGTTTCCCTAGTTTGAATTCAGTGCTGAACAAGGAACAAAGATGTAATTTGTAGAGTTTGCAAATATGTGGTTATGTGACATCCTAAGTGAGAAAATGAAATTCCTTTTTGCTAAAACAAATACTATTTCATGTGTATCCCATGCCTTTCCCAGAGGTGCTCAAGATAATCAATTGAAGTCTTGAATTAAACTGCCTTTCCCATGAAACATTGTTTCCTCACTATTCATACCTTTGGCAATGATGTTGTAAAAAATGTTATTTCATCACATCATATTCTTTTTTGAGGACCCTCAGGAAAAATCCAGGCTGGTCTTATTACAAAGAACAGTGATACTTTTCCTATATCCTAGTTTTGTTTTTTTTTTAAATCTAATAGATACTATCAAATCAACTCTAAGATTTTTTTTCTTTTTTTACTGTAAACTAGTAAGCTTTGGGAAAAATTTGTGGTACGTGGATATTATGATGTGCATGTTAAGCCTTATGGCTCACTGCACTTTGTTTTTGCTCCCTTTTCGGGGTCATATTTTATGTATTCTTGTAAGTGCCTGAAACGCTTTCTGAAATATAGTGGCAGCATAAACTAAAAAACAGGCAAAGGAGTTCAAAAAAAACTTCCCATAAAGATATAGAAATGAAATCTCCATACAAAAATCAATGATATTAATAAAAAATAATAATACTGGCTGACATCAAGTGTGAAGAGGACTGTTCTCCATATCCAAAAATACATAATATTTTCCCCAAAAGACTTAAACAGTACAAATATGGTTAAGCCTCAAAGAGTTGCATAAATATGAATTAATGTGATTTGCTATAAGTTTCCATCAGACTTTAAAAACAATATCTTAAATCTCTAGCCATGCTGGCCTCTTCCAACATGCCAGGGAGGCTAAGGGACTTTGTACTAGTTGTTTGTTCTTTCTGGAACATTCTTCCCCTAAATATCTGTGGGACCAGCTCTCTTTCCTCCTTAACTCTCTGCTCAATGTCACCTTCTCTGTGAGGTCTATGCTGACCACTCTATTTTGCACTGCAACTTGTCCTCAGCCTATCACCCTTAATCCCTACTATCCTGTTATACTTTTTTCTTGTTTCCATATGTTATCCTCTTTCAAACATAGTGGATAATTTACTTATTAATTATGTTTATTGTTTATATCCTTTGTCCTCCATCTAGAATGTAAAATTCATGAGTTCAATCTTTGTTTGAACTCATAGTGAACTTTGTTCACCACTGAATCCCAAGCTCCTAGAACAATGCCCATATTATGCACTCAATAAATACTTTGTTGAATGAAGAAAAGGTATGTGCATGTAAAGAACACTTAAAGAAAACTGAAATTGTAAAGGTTTTATAGGACTTCTTATTCTTATCTAATTTAAAAGAATTGTTTAGCTTAAAATTATGTTTGTATAAATAAATTCTGTCAGAAATCTCACCATTTCCTCACATATCTATTTTTTTTCTTTTTTAGTTCAACAACTACCATTTTAGTATAAATCATTGTCTACCTGGCTTCATACAGTAGCCTCCCGTTTGCTCTCCCTGCTTCTACTATCTCTGAACTTGGATTCATTATGAACATAATTTCCAGAAAAATTAAGTTAAAAAATACCACACTATTCATGGATTTCCTGTGCTCAGAACTCTTATTGCTCCATATTATCTCTTGGGTAAATTTCATATTCTTCACTGGGAAATTCAAGGAGCACTGGCCTTATTTTCCATTGATCTAATTTTCCAGACGTATGCCCAAAATTTTCAAGCATGATACCTTAACTTGAATGGCTCTGCTTCCCACCATCTCCTAAAACTGAGTTGACTTCTGGGCTTCCCTGCCTTCGCTCTAGCTCAGTCTAATGCTGAAACTCCCTCCATCACTTATCTACCCAAACCCTAAATGGTCTTCCTCCTCCCACCTCCTTCAGTGGAACACTCCCTGATCTTTAAGACCAATTGTATTCATTTTTCAGTCAGTTTTAAAAATTAGTATTTCAGTTTTTAACCATACACTCTGTGATATTGTTATAAAATCATTAAAAGTTGTCTTAAGCGGGCTTCCCTGGTGGCACAGTGGTTGAGAGTCCGCCTGCCGATGCAGGGCACATGGGTTCGTGCCCTGGTCCGGGAAGATCCCACATTTCGCGGAGCCGCTGGGCCCGTGAGCCATGGACACTGAGCCTGCTTATCCGGAGCCTGTGCTCTGCAGCGGGAGAGGCCACAGCAGTGAGAGGCCCGCGTACCGCCAAAAAAAAAAAAAAAAAAAAAGTTGTCTTAAACATAGGAATTATAGCTTATACTTCTATATATTCCAGAGTATTTGGCAGAGTATTAAACGTATTATAAATGGTTCCCAAAATGCTTATTTATTAATAAATAAATATAAGCATTTATGCTGACATACTAACAATGGAAGGGTCACTACTATAATATGGGAAGTAAATAATATTTGCAAGGTGTTTTTTTCTTAACCAAATATCACATTTATTCTTCACAGCAATCCTATAAGATACTCAGCATTATTTCTATTATTCCCATTTTTACAGCTGAGGAAAGAGAGGCTCAGAAAGATTAAGCCCATTAAGCCCATTAGGGTCAAACAATGTATTAAACGACTTGAATTCTGATCTTTGAGGATTTGCCAGTATATCATACTACATTTCATAATGACTTTAACTTGAATACACAGAAAATGCATGCATATATATAATATGTACACATGCTTACATACAGTTTGCTAATAAGTTTTCAATCTAAAATGTTTTGCAAGTTTTGACCTTTATGAAAGTCTGATTATAATAGTTCACAAGGGCATTTTGCATAGGATGTGAGCTAGTGCTGGTAAAGAAAGTCCAATAGTCACTGACTGACTTTGAAAAAACCCAACCAGAATATAATGTTCAAAAGCTTTTAACACCTCATGACTGGATCTTACAGAAGGTCTCAGAGAAATGGTGTTTACAAGTCGAATAATTCACTTCTAGGAGAGATTTATGATAGCTTATGGCTAAGACATATGTTCCAGAAATTGGGCCTTAGTGAACACAGTTACAAATTAACTCTATCATGTGGCAAATGCTTGAGTTCTTCCTTTCTTAAAAATATGATTTCAAGGTCCCTGGCCTTCATTCTATCTGATCTTTCAGGGAATCAAACATATATCCCTCTTAATTCTAATATATAGAAATTTATATGCAACTTTTAGAAATCAGAGATCCTGTTCTATTATCCAAGAATGTGAAGAGTATATTTATTTTTGTCTCAGCTTTCATTTAAATCAATCCCAACCTCAAAGCAAGACTCAAAATACAAAAGCTAGAAGAAACCTCAAAATTTAAGGTGCTTAAATAAGAATCACCTGTAGAGATGCTGATTCAGGAACCTGTTTTTAGCAAGCCCCCAAAGACATTTTGAGGTAGGATTCCCATTTTGAGAATTTAGATTCATCTAACTCAACTTCCTTATTTTACAAATTAGGTAGTTAAGGCCCAGAGAAGCAGATGACTTTTTCAAATTCACACAGTGGGGAAGTGTCTTAACAAGGTCTTAGTCTCTTGGCTCCTAGTCCAGTGCTACTTAGCTCATTGGATTTTCTGAAAACATTTATTTGAAGGATCCAAACATATAATGGTTATAAATAAACCACATTTAGATCAGTCTCAGATTTTCAATTGCTGAAAGTCTGAGGTTCTGCTTCTCCGTGCTTAAAAGAGCTATGAGCATTCAGATCTCCTTGATTATCAATCAGGTCTTAATATGAGGACAATTGCAACATCTTAACAGTAATATATATACCATGATATACGGTAACTGACAGGCTAGCTCTCTTCCTTTATTGCAAACTCAGCCTTCAGAAAATAGCTGAGGAGAGAGGTAGTTTCCGAAGTCTCATTTTACATAGATATCAAGAAAACTAGGGTTTATAAATGCAGAGGCATTTGGGAATATGTGGAGAGGGCATGTAACAAACAAAATCAGATTATTCATTTTTTTCCTTATCACTAATACGTCTCTTGCCTTTTTGGTCATAAACCCTTAAAAAGCTTGATTAACTGTTCCATCATCATTAAAAAAGAAAAAAAATCTGAATTCTGCTTTGACTTAGAGAAGTACTGGTTACTGTAAATATCAGTTTGTTGCTGTTTCCTTCCATTAGGCATAATGATTTCTAAATTTCTTGAAGTTTTGCATCTTTTTCTGTCCTGTTTTATCTTGTTCCCCAGTTCTTTTTGACAAATAGTTATTCTCCAACAAAAGTTTGAAGCACACTATTTTTGCTTTTTTGGATAGCAAAAATGCAAACCAGGGTGGAATGACTGGGGACTGGTTCTTTTATCAAATGCTTAATTGGTGTCTATAATTACTAATTACTCAACTCTATTATTCATGTGTGGCTTATCCCTGGCTAAATGTTTGAACCTTGGGTTTCCAGGTCACCAGTCGGCTCTGCATACACATTCTCCTGCTGTCCGTGCTTACTCAGGCAAATCCAACTAATTTTAATACCAATCTAAGCACAAAAGCTCATTAGGAAGGTATATCTCCTGCCGAAATAAGGCATATAATGTATTCAAAAGCAAGTATAGAAGTTTTTAAAATTATTGCTGTTTTAGATTACTCTTCTCTTAACACAGAGTACTTAGAACTGAATGGGCAGTATCTGATCCTATTAGCTTGAGACACAAAGTTTCCAGTTTTGTAGGTCAATAATAGTAAATTTTTAGCGTGTTCATATGTCTCAACCTAAATAGCATAGGATAGTTCCTTTCTCTTGATTTCCTCTTCTATTGCTCTCAATTTTTATTACAGATTTTCCATGTCAGAAGCTCATAAGCACTCACCACAAAGGCCATCCATATGTGGCTGTGAGCTGCACTCATACCAAACTACTTAAAAGTGCCAAAATATGCCCTATTGTATTTGGCCTCCTGATTTTGTTCCCCCTGCTTCCTGGTCAGAGGCCTTTTGCTCCTTTGTCTGCCAGATGAACACCTACTCATCTTTTGAGATGTAGGTCATGTACCACTTCATCAGCTTTTCCCAGGATTCACCAAGGAGAATCAGACATTCTCTCTTTGGGGTTCACCTGCTCCCCGTCGGTTTCAATCTCAGCTCCTACGGCAGCATTGCATTGGTTGTTTACAAGTCTGTCTTCTCTAACAGCCTGTAAACTATGGGAAGGGACTGCTATTCATCTTGTTATTTCTAATGTAGTCCCTAGCACGTAGGAGGTGTTTAATTCATGTTTGAGAATAAGGAAAAAGGAAGGGAGAGGGGAACAAGAAATAATTTCTATGATATCATAGGAATCTTACAATTGTGTTATTTTCTATGGGATTTCAAAGTTTGGAGGACAGACAATTGAGTTTCTTCCTGGCTTACTGAAGTAAGAAGAGAATTCATAAGGCCTCTGATTTCATTCTTCTCCATTACACATTGAGGCAGGATTTAAGAGAATTAGTCATTTACCATAGGAGAGGCAGCCTTCTTGCCAGAGGAGATGGCAGCCCACTGGGAAGCAAAGGCCACCTGGCACAAACCCATCTTACTTACTAGAAGCCAACCCAGCTTATCTCCACTGTCTCCACTCAGCATAGAAGCTAAAGGATGGAAGCCACTGAGCTGATATAAACAGCAGTCAAGGCAGTCATTTCAGAACAGTAAAACCAAACTCAGAAGCAGAAGTCAAGAAAAGCAGGGAGAAACATCTGAGTAGAATACAGCTCAAATCAGTGACACCCTGTGATCTTAGATTTCTCTTCTGTGTCTGCTGTTTTTCTATTCTTGGACTATGTTTCATCATGGTTATTCTCACTGCAGTGGTCCACCGAATTTTAGTTCAGCCCTTATGGCATTCCACCCCACGTTTATAAGACAGTGTAAGAACCTCTTGCAGAAGCTGCTAAACCACAGAGGCTGGACTCTATTGTAGTTTGGGCCAACGGCCTGATAGAGATCTTGGAAGTCCTGTACCATCATCTTAATTGTCTGCATCTTTGCCCCATCTTGAGTATAAAAGGAGTGTCCAGACTTCACCATTACTACTCCCTTTCTCTTAATCAATCTCTAGTGTAAAATTAAAGATGCACATTACAGTTAGTCTAACTCTCTTTTCCCACATGATGGTATATACTCTGCCTTGAGAGTTTTGCATTGCCTCTAGCCCCTGACAGGTGGTGTGGGTTCCATTAACGTTTATTGAATTTAAGGGAAGAACCATTGGGACAGAATTCATGGAAAGATCTCCAAATTAGGCAAGGGTTATTACTCAGTCTTCCTTCACATATTTTTTTTCTCAATCTGGAAAGGCTGCTGATTTTGTTGTTGGAGAATAACTGAAAACATGAAAATTACATTTGAGGAAATTGACACAGCTGTTAACTTCTGAGACTGAACGTTTCCAGCCAACACACTGGATTAATTGGGAGATCTCCTTTTCTCAAGAAATGTTGATGATCTTAGACAAACTAAGCACAAAAAAATACAAGTTTATAGAGGCTTACTGAGTTTGTTCAGACCATAGCATTATCCAAACTCATTGCTCAGATGCCTCTTTTTGTAGCCTTGGAAAAAAGGTAAACTGTTAAACAGATATTGACTATGTGTTGCAAGTCTCAAAAAAACCAAAATAGGTTAAAAAAGGCTCAGGGTGTCATGATTTTGACAGATTTTACTGGTTGGATAAAAGCATCTAGTGTCCCAGTGCTCTGAAAGCATAAAAATTAAGAAGGGATTTCTGTTGACTTCTTATGGGTGAGATAGGTTAAACACAATTAAGAAAACTATTCATGATTCATAAAGTTGGAATAGAAAAGACACATGAAATACATATTTGACTATGACTAAAAAAGTTCATCTTTTAGGTTGGCATACTTTCTCCTGAAGAAAACACCAAAACCCAGATTTTGTTAATTTTTTCATGTTATTTTAACCAAAGCTTCTAATTTTATTATTTCCAAACTATTTTACACAGTGCCATATATTAGTAAGCACATGGGTGCTAAAGGTCATGTTCCTTGCATCAGTCATTAACTATCATTGGCTTATACAATCTGCTATTCTTCATGTTCTAGAATCAGTAACACAGTCACTGTGTGTATTTTCTTATATTAAACAATATGTTCTTTGGTCTGCTATCAGTCCTCAGAAGAATTAAATGAGGTTGTTGATATACTTATGTTGGGCATCTTGATATTTGGATAATTTGGGCTTGTAAATTTAAAGTTTCAAGATAAGTGTACTTGGTACACCTGCAACAGCAGGAAAATGCCAGTATAGTCAGTGATAGAGCCCAGTCCAGATGCTTAGGACTTGTGAGAAGTTTAAATGTCAAAATATTTAAGGATTAAAAAATCCTGTTAGGTAAGGAACTTCAAAACCTGTCAAAACTACACTGCTAATGACTCTGTAATAAAACATGTCCCTGAGCACAGAGTGGAGGCAAGAAAGAGCTAAAGGTTTTACAACTACTAGGAAGGATGTTTCTACTGGGACACAAGCAGCAGTTATAAGAAGCATCTATCACATAGTATACAACTGATCAAATAGGACTTGTACCTGATTTGGATATTTCAGACATCTAAGTCTTAGTTTAATATAGTGGGAATTAGTTCCTGTTACCAAGAAGGCTATTACTGAGTCCTGGGAATGGGCAAAAATTATTTGCACCTGCAAGAAACATTTCTTTTGTACCTACTTTATGTCAGGTACTTTGCAGTATTTATAAAAAGACACATATCTTTTTGGACCAGATACATTGCAAATATGCTACTACTACCAGTTCATCATATTGATGTTACAGGTATTTAAACAACCCTGCCAAATCTCTACAAAGAAGGTTTTTAAGCAGCTAATAACCTAGAAAAATGAACAAGAGTTAGAGACCTAACAGAATTACAAATAGATGAAAATCTAAGTTGAAGAAGAATGAGGAATGCAAAGAAACCAGCCAGAGATCTGAAGTCAGAGAACTGAAAGATTAAATAATTCTCCTCTAAAAGGAGAGAGAAGAAAGTAGAGTTGAAAGTTTAAATAAAAACAGAAAAATCATTCTTTCCAAAGGAAGTTAAATATATATATATGTATCTATATATATATGTATATATATATATGTACACATACACACACACACACACACACACACACACATACACATAGGTGGAGAAAGTAAAGGATGATAGAAAAGATGCCAAGAAAATATCTAAAGTAAATTTATGATTGTTGTGTATTATGTAAACAAATGTGCAAAGATATGTTCAGGAAAGCTGGTTTAATATGTAAATTCATAGGTGTTCAGTTTGATGAAGTATATCAAATCCACCCAAAGAGGTTTTTTGGAGAAAAAGTCCTTCCCACCCATCCCCACTAGAGGAGGGATCATGATCTGGAGGAGAAGGGGTTTTAATATTGAAAAGTCTCCTCAGGGATACAGATTTCCTGCTCAGAGTTTAGATCCACTTCTTTGGTTGGTGATTTACTAAGTATGAAGAGATCAGAGCAGATGTTTGAGAGAAAAATTCACCTCTGGAAGACTATCACTCTTGGAGTGGGAGAAGTTACTTACCTGGAGAGGGTCCCGTTCACATATTGGACTTATTTCGGCCTGATGTCTGCTTCCTAGTCAAAGGGAACCTGGGAATGAGGGAAGTTATAGTATAGGAAGAGGGGGAAGGAGGTTAGGTCTGAGACTTTGACAGCTGAAAGGGAAATTTCTCCAGGTTGGGAGCCAATATCACAAAGATCCTGGTATATCCTAGACTCCTAATCTCTGCACAGGTTTCTTTCCTTTACTTTTTACTGGAGAAACACCTGAAAAGATCAGACAAATCTGAGAATGGGAACTCAAAAGGAGTTTTCCTGGCTTGAGAGAAAAGGGCAGGAGGAAGAGGTAAGGATGAGAGCTGTCTGTATCTCAGTGTTCAGGCCAGGATGCCATTGAGAAGTGAGGGGGCTGCTTGGGTGTTGTTTCTCAGGTTGTACTGGCTTCTCAGAAGGGACTAGGCTCTGGTAGCCTATGAGGGAGGGTTAGGTGGTGAGTGGCCTCTCCCTGTAATCAGTATATTTTGACCCTGGAGGAGCATGGGCAGAGAGTGGACGAAGAGCCAGGAATGGCCACTGTCTAAGAATGCCTTTGAGGAGTTTATCCCTGCAGGTAACTCCTTTCTTCAATAACAGTGCTTGAATGTAGAGGTGGAGAGGAGGAAAGCAAGGAAATCACAGATTCCTGCAGTGGAGGGAGTCAAGGGAGAAAGGCTTCATCATGGCCTCTCAGAGGTTGGAGGGTCTAGGGTGCCTGGAATCCCTGTCTCCTTCCTGGCTGCTTAGGTACAAGAAGGATCTGGTTACAGGCTCAGTTCAACAAGCTTCTTCCCTATGCACCTTCTGCCACCACCCCGCGCCCCCACCCCCCCACCCCCAGTCATGGCAAAAAAATGACCCCTCTGCTCTTAGCTCAGTGCTTCCATTGTGAGGCATGCAGTGAGTGACCAAGTGTCCCCAATTGCCCATTTCTTACCCTCTGCTTTGTCTTTAACAAACTGGAGTTCGACTTCTCTCCTCCACACAGGACCCTGAACTTGCCCCCAAATCCAAGCAAATTCTAAAACACAGAACATGCTTTCTTTTCAGTTTATCCCCCAAATTGGTGGGCCACAGAGACACATTTCTTCTGAAACCAGCTGGTCACACCGTGGTTTACTCCCTCTCATCTGACCAACTTTCCCTACTGCTTATGCCCCTAACCATACAAGAGCCCGGTTTCTGTTTGATTTTGAGATGCTTGCAGATTTGTGAGATCAGAGTTTTCTCCCTATTGCAATAGTCTTTCTTTTTAATTAAAGTCTCTCCCTATGTAAATCAGTCTGGATTTTTTTTTTTTTTTCCTTGACGTTAGTGTGTAGCTGAGAGTGATCCCGGGTAAGTTTGAGCCCCACTGCTGGGGAAGGAAGTCTTGGGGCAGGGGGTATTTGTCTTTCTCTTCAGAATGGCGAGGAGGCCAGAAAAAACACAGCTCTCTCTTCAACTTTCCGAAGAAGAATGAATTTCTAAATAAGGAGGTTTGAGGCTTGCGCTGTAGGGGCCGCTGGCTGGGCAGGGGAATTGTTGGTTGAAAAACACCGTTGCCATCACAGCTAGGAGCGAGGGGTGTGCTTAGGGGCAGTTTTCGAGAGGAGAGCCAGGAGTGAGGGATGGGACGGGCGAGGTTATGAGTGGAAGGTACGTGAAGAGTTGGTAGAAATCGCGCTCGTGTGGGCAAGTTAGATGTGGCGGAGGTGAAGGGGAGTCACTGAGCCTCGGTACCCCGAGGTCCTGGAGCGGCGGCAGCGGCGGCTAGAGCAGCAGCCGCAACAGCGAGCGGGACGGAGTTAGGACCGCTCGGAGCGCCCAGGTCTCGAGGTAGTATAAGGTTTGCAATCCTTCCACTTGCTGGCAGTTGCAGAAGATCTGGTTTTAAGTGAAACGTACATGCCACCCCTCCAAGGGCTGCAGCTTCCCCCGGCTTGCTTCTTTCTCTTCTCAGGCCCTCCCTTGCGCTCACTCTTGTGATTCGTACTCGCGCCTAAGTTTGCAGAGAGCTCGCTGCCGGCTCGGAGCCGGGTCCGGCCAGGAGCCGCGGGCGGGGTCGGGAAGCCAGTGAACGGCAATCCAGAAGCATCGTGGGCCATGTATATTTCATCAAATGGACTTTGGGTGCGTCGCGTCTCGCAACCATCAACGCTATGTGCAGTGACATTTCTGACTTGAGTGGAGGAATGCGCGAAGGAAGCCCGGACGAAATTGGTACTAGAAGATCTTCTTGGCGCCAATGCTAATTGTCCTGATTTATGTCCCTTCTGACTAAGCTCAACGTCTTCGTCTGAAATAAAATGAAACCTGTGCCAAGCGGGGTAGAACCACCGGGCCGCTGGTTCTGATCCCCGGGAATCAGGAAATCGTCCTGCAGCTGAAAAAATTAAAAAAAAAAAAAAAAAGGATAGAGAAAAAATAGAAAAAAAAAATCCCTCAGTAAAAGTTTAAGGCGAGAAGTGGCAGAGGCAGTGGCGCGAGGAGGCGCGGAGGAGAGCCGGCAAGCAGAGGACTGGGCTGGCAAGACCTCCCGAAGGCTGCGATTTCATTATTAATATCACTATATTTTTGGAGGGAGAGGCACCTTTCTCATCTTCTCTTCCTCTCCGCCCGCCCCTATACCCTCCCCCTCATCTACCTGTCAAAGTCACTGATCTTTTGCATTTCGGAAGAGGACGTCAACGGGAAGGAATTCCCCCTCTCGGCTAGGGCTCCGAGAGGGGGCTACGCGCAGGAGGCTCCCACCACTCCCCGGGGCCGGGGGCGAAGGTAATTAAGCGGCGGGTAGTGGCGGCCGGGCGCGGGGCTTCGGGTCCGCTAGGTCCTCTGCCGCCGCCGGCCAGGCGCAACCTGGACCCCGGGGGTGCGGCGGCGGGGCCGTGGCGCTTGGGTCCACACGCCTAGCTCTCCCGCTCCGCCCGCTCTGAAGAGGCTCGGCGTAACAGCCGCCGCCCGCCCAGCGCCGCCCGGGGCTCCGCTGCCGAGGCCGCCGCCCGAGGCGCACCAGGCTGGGCCCGGCCGCCGCCCCGCGCCGTCGGCTGGGTTCCCGCCGGACGCCTAGCGAACGGGCCTCACGGTGAGTGCCGCCGGCTTCCCCACCCGCCGCGACCCGCGCGTTCCGCCTTTGCCCCTCTCCCTGCCGCTTTCCTCCCTCCCTCCCCCCGAACCTCTCCCCGCCCCCCCGGCCCGCCGCGCAATCCACGGGCGGGAGGGAAGGCTCCGGGTGGGCGAGGAACTTTGTGAAGCGCCATGTGGAGGCAGCGCGCGCGCACACACACCCCGCACACTCTCACACCCATACACGAGTCTTCCTGGTGTGCGCCCCGGGCAGGTTACGTGTGTGTGTGTTGTACTCAGTGCCTGGACTCACAGACACACAGCTCGCTCTCCTCCTCCCCACCCCCGACACCTGACCGCACACAACGCATCGGAGGGTTCTTTTTTCTTTTTCTTCTCTCTTGCTTTGCCAGTTGTCCTTGCTTGGGGAAAAAACTTGTCCTCTTGCCGGCCCTGTGGAGCTGGTGGCCACACTGAGCTTTTGAAGTTCCTTTCTTTTAATCTCCTTTATTGGTGCGAGATTAAAGCATTACTATCCCATGTTGTGCAGCTGGGGAGAAGGGAAAATTGAAAGAGGGAAAGACTTGGTGTAGGAATTTCATGTGGAATATTTTCTCAGGGGTTGATGGATTCGGCTAGAGACATTGAATTGCTCTCCTGTATGGATCTGTGGATATCTATAGATAATACAAATAATACTGAATATTATTGGGCCCCAAATAACCAATTAAGTGATTCAGACACGGGAAAACTTAGATAAGAAAAGAAACTGCGCCCTCTGCTGTTTATTTTAGTAACCTCGCTCGGACTTCTTTTTTCTTTTTATCTTTTCCAGAAATCCACTCACGAGGTTGTCATTTTACAGGGCAGGGGAGGAAATTTTCTAGCGGAGATTTTAAGCAACTTTATTTGGAAAAGCTGGAGGTAGCGTTTCCATTCTCGCATCAGGTATAGATTTCCAGAGAGTAGAGGCTTTTGTTTCCCACTTCCTCCCCCAGTCTTCCCAGGGAATGGTAATGGAACCACTCATTATCATAACAGTTTGTCAATCTTTGGAATGGAAAATTCTGAGTAAGATTCAAAATTCCACTAAACATATGGTGTATCTGGCAGTAGATTTGCTCTAGAAATAAGGCCCTATTTTATGACTGAAAATACTAAAAGTTTTCTTATCTTACAGAATTGGGGAACAAAACAGAAGAATCTTCTAATAAAATCATTTATTCAATACACTTAATGGTTCAGCTTGTTAGAAAAAAGTTTTCTAGAAATTTTCTTTTTCGCAGTAGCGGCAAGGTTTTTCTTATTTGTCTAGTCCTTGAGATCATCTCTAAAAAAAAACCTTGGGGCATTAACAACCCCAGGTTTCATTAATTAAGTATTTTGAACTGTAACTTGGACTGCCTTAAATGCTCCCCATCCCTTTTCTCTTTGGCAAAGGAAAATCAGCTCCATAATTGTTCAAGATTCTTTTGGAAGAGAAGTAACTTTCAATTTTTCATTAAGACGAAATTCGGTTCTTTGCATGGGGATCAGCTTGCAAAGAAACAATGTCTCAAGTATTTCACACAGCAGGTTGTTCTAGCTTATCATATATAAGGGATCTATTTTCCTTTTCTGGGTGCCATGAAATAAGATCTATTTCACCACTGTAGACCAACATGAGGGAATTCAAAATTCCATATAGTTGGCTATTAATTTGGTGATACTTCCTATTGTGAAATTTTAAAAGGGTAATCTTAACATTTTGTAAGAAAACAGTTGATCTTATATGCACATAAGGCTGTTTTTCCTATTGAGATTTTTGTTTCCTCAGCTTTCACTGGGTAGGTGTGCTAAAATGATTCAGGTTAGTTTTTTTAGGAGAAGGCTAATGTATTTTGCTGTTTCCTTTTGTATATTTAAGTGGTGCATATACTTGTCTTTGCCTCTGTTGTTATTCTGAAAAAACATCAAATAGTAATGTTAAAAAAAATTAAACTATTGCATGCTTAGTTGATATGCTTTCTAACTGTTGTAAGGATTTGTAAGAGAGAGTTTTAGAGTTACAAAAACACCAAGTCACTTGGAAAGAAATAAAATGTCATAGAACTCAGAAAATTAATTGTATGTTAACAGAAAAACATGTGTGTATGAATGTGTGTGTATAGGTCAGTAAAAGACTTAGCATACTTTTAAAAATAATTTTATCTTCAGAATCCAGAGTTTTGTTTCAAAACTTTAGGTGGGTGTAGATTTTCTCAAATGTGTATTTGAAACCTTGGATTTCTGAACTTCTCTACATGACAATGAAAGATTTGTTGTTCTATATTAATGAAATAGCATATTTATTCTAGACTTAACTGATTCTGAAATATTTTTATGTATTATCCCATCCCCAAACATCCTGCAAAATATATGCTATCTAATTTCCCTAATCATTAGTCTCTTGGTGAAAACAGAGATCTTCCAAATCCTAAGGTGTGTTATTTGGTTTTATTAAGAATCTCATGATAGGCGGTTGCTCATAATACCCAATCAAGTATGAGTAAAATATGCCAATGATATTGCAGTACATGTTAAATTCCTTATATCTTGAAAGACGGTTAAAGGGATAGAAGCAAATTAAGATGACTCCCATCTCCCATTAAGATGACTAGAAAATGCTTTCTTCACAACAAATAAATGCAAAGAGCATTCAATGTATGTTAAGTATCTCATCTAGTCAATCTTGTTATGACAGTGTTGGAAACTGCTAATTTTGATAGGTTATGGAATATGGATATGTCTTTATCCCCTTATATTTTTCACTCAATGGAATATGATTATAGTCAATGTTCTTTTTGTTCCTTCCCATTCAGAAACATGCATATTTATAAAATTCTTAATGTCTATGAGGAATGAGTCAATAGCTGTCTATTTCAGGTGCCCCTGAAGAGCTGAGTGTTTATGGAATAAATAGCCTACTATCACCACCTCTCCTCCTAGCGAGATTATACAGTAAAACAAATGCCGAGAGCCAGCTAGAGTTAGTGGATTTACTGTCAATATTTTCCTCTCTGTTGATGAAATTGTCAGTTGTTTTTGGAATGTAATTGTCTATAGTTTTGATCATTGTTACTTCCATGTAATGTTTAGGAGGCTTCTTTTCTAATGAAAGAAAGGACCTGTGAAATACCTTCTGCAAAGTTAACCCAAAGTGGAAGGGAATTAGCTACAGAATCCTGGAAAAAGATATGTTCCTTGTATGCAAAGCCATTTTATAGCCCATTTTAGTCCAGATCAGTAACATCTATCAACTTGAGGGCATGATGTAACTTTGTATTTTCACAGCGGCTTTGCAAATTTATATACCAGTCAGAGGTCTATGGAGTACTCATGGCATATTAATGGATATTTCTATCAAAGAGGACTTCCCCAAAACTTTAGTGCACCGGTAGAGATGATAGCACTATTTGATTACAGTGAGTTCCCAAGGTTCGCAAAGTAAAGAACTAGAACTGAGGCCGCGCACAGCTCTTCTGAAGCTGCTCACATTTACGCGATACGAACACCTGAGACAAATTCAAAGCCCACGTTACTTGGCAATTAGTTCAGTTATGGGCAAGAAGGGATTGGTTTAGTATATTAAATCCCCGAATATGTCATTGACTGTCCTTCTCATAATTGGTTTGCCTGGCTATTTGCTGTGATGACCTAGCTTTTAAGAAGCTATTGGTGATTTTAACCTAGTTGAAAGCATAGCCAGATGGGAACTGGTGCCATTAGGTAAGAGAGGTTAAGGGGTAAATAATATCCTATTTTAAAATCATTTTATTTTCTTTGAAAACTCCATAATTATACTTTAATAGAAAATTCCTGATTTTGACAGAGGCTTCTTTTCCATTGTGTGTCATGGAAGTTCACAGATTTAATTTCTTTCTAACTTTAAATTAAGAGGATTTTCTTTGAAATGTATGTGGCACTGAAAAGTAAGGAGATCCTAACGTGAAGGATCCGCACTAAGTGATGCTACAAACATAAAAGTTGGAATGAAATCAAATAATTACGTTAAAGAACAACTTAGTGACCCTCTCCTCCTGATCTGTAATACGCTGCGGTCAATATCTTTTTCTGTGTCAATGGGAGCTCATTAAATGTAAATTCTGCAGACTGACTGAGCCATGCCATATTAGTGCTTGCCAAAGCCTGACATTTTTAATACATTAATAATATGTCTGTAATGTAATGGAAAACTGTTAATCACAACTGGTTATGTGCCAGAAATTTAAGCTATAATTGGCTGCTTCTTGTCAAGAATGTCTGTCGCACAGCCCTGCAACCTCCTAATATTCAAATGTGTTGCACTCCTTTGCATTTTTCTTTGTCAGCTTTCTAAATTCAATCAATGGTGTAGTCCATAATTCTGTGTAATGACGATCATTATAATTCTGGTGTACTTTAATGAGAATTCGTTACACTGGGATTGCTGTTGTGTCAGGAAATAGTAACAGGTTCCCACACATTTCCCTAGTGGGAAATTTTTCCAAATTTTTAACATACATATATATGGTCATCCTTTATTTTGTGATTCAAGTGAGGCAAAAGGTGGATGAAGACAGTAGCCAAGGATAAATAGATTAGGGGGATAGTATTTATTGATTAAAAAATGTGATGATTAATCTCAGAGAATTCAAATATATACTTAAGGTCATATTTAAAAAATAATATTAAAAATTAGCTTGTAGTGCTCACTCATTTCAAACTCAAAGCAGTTCATTCCAGGTCTTCAAGAGTGTATGGTTCTTGATAAGTAAGTTGTTATGTATTTGAAACTAAGAATTTAATAATTTCTGGTGTAGTAGATTTTACACTGCTTCAGTTATAAGGCCAACTTTCCCCTCCCCTTCATCCCCCCCCAAAAGTGTTTGTTCTTATTATAATAGAAAATGTAAATTTATATTATTTTAATACTTTTCGGATTATTGTCAAAAGTCTGCTGTTTCTGAAAATATCAACTTAAATTACTAATGAATCCGAAAAAAGCAGAAGGCTGTAGTAGCCACAACACATGCTTCTCTGTGATTTTTTTTTTTTTGGTTTAGATTTCAAAATGTACTCAACACTATATAGTCTTTACATTATAAGAAAGTGGCAGATTCGAATCTGTAGTTTATACATGTTTAGACAAACTGCTAATTATTGCTTCATAGTAACTCAAATATTCAACACTTTTCCTAATAGAAAATATCACAAATTACAGCAGTATGATAACATTTTATGAATTGAATATAATGAAAATTGCACTTGTATCCATAAAGCAATTATTATAAATTACTTTGCTATGGAAACACAATTCAGCCATCTGTTGGCATTTCATAGTCTCTGTGGCTTAGTTCATTTTAAGATGGTACATTATTTAAATATAGTGAATTCCTTTTATAAGATTTTGTGAGGATAGTGAACTTCCATATTTAAACTGCTTAGTGTGAATTGGAGGGTCTATAATGGTATTTCCTAAAACTGTAGGCTTTTTTGTCATTTTACATTTAAAAAATAATTATTGGGACTATGACAATATAAACCAACTAATTAAGCAGATACGCTTTTCTTACACCTGGATTCCAAATA
Organism: Pseudorca crassidens; assembly: GCF_039906515.1. Classification (NCBI taxonomy): domain Eukaryota; kingdom Metazoa; phylum Chordata; class Mammalia; order Artiodactyla; family Delphinidae; genus Pseudorca; species Pseudorca crassidens. Next base: position 93,795,376 of record NC_090297.1, read on the forward strand.
TTGTAGTTTGTTTGGATTTAGACAGTGATTTCTAAAGAGAAAAGTTGCCAGTTAAACTCACTAATGATTTATACTCATAATTATGTAGGCTGTATTAGCAGTTAACCAGAAGTACTTTTAAACAGTAATTTTTATTTTCTCTTAGTGCCATATTATTCTGCTTCATGGCCTGTTAACTCACCCTCGGCTCTTTTTATATGTGCATTTTAAATTGTGCGTTTTACTACAGAGCTTTTAGTTTTAAAGCAGCATATAATATTAACCTTTGGGACAAATTCTCTTCTTCTGTTACAGAAAGTAACTGCAAATGCAGATGTAATAGCTATAAAAAGATATAAGAAAATAGAAAATTCTTACGAAAGGAAAATTTGCTCCTCTGGTTTTATTTTTGAATTTTTTTTTCAGGGAGCCAAGTTATCTTTATCACTAAATGCAACTAAACAAAAGATGCTAAATTCTTCCAATATAATGAGCAAATCCAAAGGGAGAGGCTCCTGCCAACAATGCCGGTTTTCACTCCAGTTAACAAAAGCTAAGAAATGTACAAGGAATTTGTAGATTTTTAGGGTCTCTTTGCTAAGAGACAAAAGGCGTAGAAGTAGTTATCACTTCTTTGTCATTGTTATAAAAGCGCTCATTTCCCCCATTGTACTCCTGGAAGATTTTCCAGCACTGCAATATCTGAGAAATGTTTTAATCTAGCTGCTTGCTCTCAGTTTTGTCAAGATGGAAATATAATTTTTGAAGCGAAAACCTGTAACTCACCTGGAACACAAACATCTGTCTTTGTTACGGAAGTGTTAAATCCTTCATTTCAAAATTCTCCCCAATGTGAATGATTTCTGTGGTTTGCTCATTCTAGCAAAGTAAAGGTTGTCCACATTACACCAATTTGCTTCATATTGCATCAAACCTCCCAAATGCCAACATAGCATACATTTTGTAATGCATTGATTGTGGGACAATAACTCTTATTTTTATTGTTTCTAAAAGGGTGTTGGCGCCAGAAGAAAAGAATGATTGATGGGAAGCAGACACCGAGCTATAGACACTCATCCTTTTGCTTCAGATACTGATACCTCAGTGCGCCTGAGCAACGCTTATGAGCCGTGAGCATCTAGGATCACCCAGGGTTATTGGATGTACAATAGGAGAGCCATCAATTTGCTAGATCATTATCTGCTGCTGGACATCTTTTACAAAAACCAAACTAGACCCAAGTCTAATAGATATGTTCTAAGACAATGAAAAAGCTGCAAGTTGTTGCTAATGCCTAATGCACAAGTATGCTAGGTTTCCACCAAAGTCCTCAATATACCTGAACACGCGCAATATCCGAATCCTTCACTTTTAGTTTTGGAATCTACTTTGAAGTCTCATCCTCTTTTTTTTGTTTGTTTTTTGTTAAATATACAAACCTACCTACCTATAGGCATACATGTATATGTAAAATAGAGACCACAGATAATCAAACCCGGCTTTTGTTACCACGAAGATTGCCAAGAATTCAGAGATGTATTTGTCAAGATTCCTGTCAATTCATGCCCTTTGGGTTACAGTGTCCTCAGTGATGCAGCCCTACCCTTTGGTGTGGGGACATTATGATGTGTGTAAGACTCAGATTTACACAGAAGAAGGGAAAGTTTGGGATTATATGGCCTGTCAGCCGGAATCCACAGACATGACAAAATATCTGAAAGTGAAACTGGATCCTCCGGACATTACCTGTGGAGACCCTCCTGAGACATTCTGTGCAATGGTGAGACAACCTTTTTGAATAGAATATTTCATGTTAAGTGCGGGCATGTTGTATATGCATACAAATGTGTTAAGTGTAAAGACTCAACTCAGGTAATGAGCTGAATCTGCAAGTGGCAGATTTGTGCTAAACAGGCTAGCTTCATTCTCAGTGGAGGCCTGCACCACCTGGAATTACAGTTTGCACAGTTTGCACTGGAACTTACCTTCCTGCAAACCAAAGGTTTCACTGAGACAAGTGCACTGAATATAAATTATATAAAAAAAAAAGTCCACTGAAGTTTAAATTTCAGATTGGAGATTGGGAATATGATTAGGCTATATGTGATATCATAAGGATAAAACCCATTGGTAAACCAACTTTAAAAACACAAAGGTTTCTTCACATACATATTTAACTTAAGGCTAGTCCCATGTTCCATAGTTCAAGGCTAGAGTAGATGTCCTGGTTTTCCTCATCAGGAAACTGCTATGGTTAGGAGACCAGTGAGAAGGGGAGCAGAAGACGAGACAGGGGCTAAAACCTCATGAGAAGCTTTTCCAGAAGAGTCTTATTTGTCAACTTATGCAGCCTCTTGTTTACAAGGGTTGTGGTTTTCCATAGAAAAGTTTGGAATATGGAAAACATGTTTATTGAAAAAGTAATGATATGGAGCATACAAATTCAAATACTCTCCTTTTGATAAGCAAAGTTAGATAATTTGTTGTTTTCATAGTATATATAAGTCTTTTTCTGAGTGGTAAAGTAAATGGGATGTGAAAAGGTAATATAGGAGTGACAAATTGAATTTTCACTAGAGATGTTGCTGAAAATATACCCATAAGGTATTAGTAAAGAGTTTGGTGATTGAAATGATGTAAATCAATGTGCGAAAGAATTCAGACAATGTGTTCATTTGGTTTATGTTGTTGCTTTTTTTTGTTATAGGCGGTCTTTATTTGATACAGGAACTGTTGTGGTCCCATTTTTCACCACGTAACAGATGTAATCGTATGGCAGATTTTGATAGTATCCTTACCTGACTTTATTATCTTGAACCTGGCCTGGCATTTTCAGGATAGTAAAACTATTAATCAAAGTAGCATCTGTTCACAGTCCCTAGTGAGTTAAATTAGCATAAGATCATCTTAGACCTAGCACTGTAGAAAAGGTTTTGTAACAGGAAACAGTTTTGAGCACTACACAGTGCTTTCACCTAAAAGCTAAGGGCTTGCCATTTTTCAGAAGTGCCTTTGGGGACTGGTTTGAATTATAGTCTAAACCTGATTTTGTGGAGAGTGAGAAAAAGAGCTTGGCTATTAGGTGTCACTATGACTAAAGTGCTCTGAAAGACTAAATATTTCAAAGAGAGGACCGTCTCTCTGGGTAGCAGGTATGTGCTTTGCAAAGAAGTTGCCTTTTAGAAATCAGAGACTTCCAGAAGAGGAGTTTATTCAAACACTTTAGGAAAACTATAATAAATCTGCAAAAGAGCAGGGACATTTTTTGGCTTTATGTAAGATTTTTAATAATCTCTCATAAAAGGTCATATTTAAGATCTCATTGCAAGTCTGGGGTGAAATTGCTGTTCAGGTGACAGGTTTGGCCCAGAACTCCTTAGCAGAGGATGAGTTCTGGGCCAAATCTTCGTATTATTAAGAACACTCTAACTCTATATATTGGTTTGCATGCACTTGTAGCAATATGCCTCTTCTGGAATTGTTTAATAATTTACAGATCTAAGTAAAATAGCAAAGATCCTTTTTCACAGTGCTGTTTGTACTTGCATAGGCCCTGTATGATGTGTTCAACATGTGATTTGAATGTGCAGCTTCCCTGGTGTCAGCCTCTGGCAAGAGAATGCTTGCTCAGCACTGCTCCTGTCGGTCGTGTTGAAGGGTTTACTTGGTGTCTTTAGCATGCCTCTTTCTCCCATCTTGAGTGGGAGAGGGTGCATTATAGAACTTCTCACGCCTGACTTTTACAGTGACATGGTCTAAGGTCCTTAAACAAGCCAATTCCTACCAGTTTACTGGCTAAGTGATGTTAGAGACCAAAAGAGAAAAAAGTAAAATCGATATCCCTTAGCTTTCTCAAGTGCAGTAACATGTGTACTTTACATGTTTATGTGAAACTCCACAGGACAGTGTTTTAAAAGGCTACATCTTACTGTGATACAGATATTCAGAAGTCTTGGTGGGTTTAGGTTTGTCATTGGACAGAATTGTTTTCCATGGGAGAGTGTGAGGTTTGTGAGATGTTACCTATCAGTGCTTAATTTGGACTCCTTAATATACATTTGATTGGCATAACAGGTTTAATAAGCTATACTTTAAATACATAGTTTGAGACTATTTGTATGCATATTATATACCAAGTCAAAGATAGTGACCTAATATAGCAGCACTTCCTCTCTGCAGTTTTGTATTTTCCATAAAACTCTTTAGTGTAAGGTTTCCTGACACAGGCTGTAAAGCTGTTTCAGGATGCTGTCGTATCAGACCTGTTTAGGTGCTCCTTAGCCCGAGGTCTAATGGGAATCCATAAAGTCATTTGTGTTATGACTTTCACATTCTCCCCTCCTTGACACACGCATCCATACCTGCTCCCTCAGAGTCGTTACGGCCTATTACATCAGGGCAGCTGCCACATCAGCACAATCACTGCTTAGCCCTGATATGTAAATGTTTGCTGCAAAATGGTTTCAGTAATCACCTGCTCAGCTAGTGACACCCTTATTAGCTGTGACTACAGCAGTTCTGAGCACCGAGGGGACATTTGGTCAGAGAAATACCCTATAATTCCCATAGCCAATTTATCTAATATAAAGTTGAAGTTTGTATTGCTGCTTTTTGCATTGCCTCCATCATTATATGCCGGTGACCATCCATGAATGCTACATTTACTTTAGAGTGAAATTTTAGGGAAAAAGGACCACATGATTCCATTTAACAGTAGATCTCTGTTTATTAACCTGGATAACCTACTTAATAACTCTTTAATATCTAGTGATTTTAAATTTTTGTATAGTAATAGTACCAGCATTTTAAACATTAGTTTTATGGGAGATTCTACCATTTCTACTTATGATAGTGAAATAGGGGAATAGAAATAGATATAGATATACACATATACATATATATGCATGAATTTTGTATATTGAGGCCATACATTTTCTTTTTAATTTAATCTGATATATTCCTTGTAAGTTGTCGATGGCTAAAAGAACTCTGTTTTTGTTAAGGGTGAAGAATCTGAAGGGTAGAAGAGGGTTAAGCATTTTTTTTTAGGCTGACATAACATGTTAGTATAGATCATGTCCTTCCTTCAGCCACGTAAAAGCTTCAGGTAGCACAGCTTTGTCAGAAAACACAGATCATCTAGTGACCACAATTTGTTTCAATTTGCATAAAGAGCACACAGGATGATCTGAACCTGTGTGTAAAGCTGGAGTGACAACACAAAGTTATGACTTGTTCTTTGTGTTTAGACAAACTTAGCTGTCATATCTCCACGCAACACCCCAGTGGCTTAAAAATGGCAAAATTATCTGCAATTATCTCCAGCCTGCAGCTCATTTTCTGGATACGTTAAACGGAAGCTTTCAAAAGAAGCCTACAGACGGAAGAAGTCATGGGCGTTTGTACAATTCATGGCACAGAAGTGCTGATGTCGCTAGAAATGTGAGCCCTGGAGTGCACCTATGGATTTCAGAGCCAATCAAATCTAAATTAGGAAACAAAGATTATTAAAAAGTCTTCTGTGCATGTAATTTTGACATAATATTCTGAGGTGGACATTCAGTGCTTCCCTTGGAGACCTTTGGCATCATTAATGCAGCACACCTTTAATTACATGTAGGTTCATATTACTAAAAAATGGAGAAAATAAAGTACTCTGAGGTGTAGTTAACAATACCCTAGTTATGTTTACTGAAATAATTAAAAGAAAGGGTATAATTTTTCTAAATAAAATGTCAGAATTTGAAATGAAAATGGATTTTCGTTAGGAAATTTACTCATGTGTGCCTGTGCTCTTGTTAGGCATTTATTCAAGCACCATAGCAGGTCTATTAATGATCATTCCATATTGTGCTATTTCCAAATAGACTCCTATTAAGAAAAACATTTTTAATTACCATAAGCATTGTGGATAGAGCATATTTCATTACGTTCAAATGGAATTTACAAAAGTCGTACAAAGCCTTCATGTTTTATAATTTTAAAGGAACCCAGTGGGATGAATGAGTGGTGACACATAGTCTCAGGGCTATCTATAACTTACATTTCTGATTTGGCATCGGCTCAGGTTGCGATCTGGTGGCTATCAGGTGGCTTTTGAGAAGTTAATTTGATAAATTTAGTTACGTTTTCAATGACAAGGCATTAATATCAATTTTCCAAAAACTGGAAATGATATTGATTTACATAATAGTCAAATAATCCTGCACTCTGTTCACGTGAAACATAATTTAATAAATGAATAAAGTTTTAATAACAGTGACATCTTTCATTTGAATTGATTTATCCCTTAATTATGCCAGAATGGAATTTTTAAAAATCTTCAGTTCCTTCATTATTAACGCTTCATTGTTATTTAGTTCATTATTTAGACTTACTTCTTAGAAAAGTTTAATTTATGTTTGCAGTGAATTAGGTTCCACAGAGATCAGTCTTTCTCATATGTCACTATATCAAGTATTCCCTTGTTAAGGAGCCAACAGTAGCTCCTTATTATCTATTGCATCAAGTCTAAAGTACTCTACCTGGTTTTTAAATCTGAGTGTTTACAACCTTATTTCCCATTACTTCCCATCAGGACCCAATGGCATTTCCAAGGGATTTAAGACTAGCAGTCTCATTGGAAGGGGACTACTGGATTTGGGTTGAGGCTGCATTGGCATAGCGTGCATGGTTTATGCAGGAGGCCTTGAGAGAGAGCTGATAAATATTATGGTGGGGCTAACCAAACTTAAAACCACCTCATGTCATTCATTGTTCCCAGACAGTGTTCTCTACGTGCACGAGTACCCTTGTCTCTGTTGAGCTAATGCACAAATATTACTATAGACTACTGTATGCAATGTGAAGTGAACAGAACATATAGCACGTGCAAAACCTGGTGGTGGTGGTGGGAATCAAAGTCAAATAACATATGGTCCCTGTCCCCAAAGGAAGTAAAAAAGAGTCCTAAGCAAAATTAATACGAAGTGTTGTGTAGCCAGAGGATGGGGACGAGGACGTAGAGGTAAGACCAGCACTCATAGTTTAAAGGTGAAACATTATTTTGCTGCATATTAAAGAGCCACTTGGAAAATATTGTCTGGTAGCCAAGTGCCTGATGTTAAACTGTGTTTGAAGAAGACAAGAAAAAGGCTGGGTGCAGCAGATGGACCCACAGCATTTAAATGATAGCCTAGTGGCCTGGTTAATGGTAGATTTGACACCTTATATCTGGCAAGATGGAAGAGGAGCAAAAATTCGTGGAACCTGATGAGTTAGACCTGTATATATATATGTATTTCTCAACTTAGGAGATGCTGAAGTATGCTGCATGAGATAAGCATGGCTCATATACCTGGCGCTCCAACTTCACACAAAGTTTAGGAGCATCATTTTACTGAATGCACAAATACAAGATTTTAAAGGTGAAACATGAGACCTCAATATAATTACTGCCTTGTAGTGGACTACTTTGAATTACCTCCTTCAGTTCCCAAAGAGGTAGCCTTGTCTGCTCTAGAGGAATATCACTTGAAAATATAAGAACTAGTGTCCTAAAAAACCCATAGTCTCTCTGGATTGCTTTGGGGTCTCTCAGGCATATTCTGTAAACTTTTGGTGGTGGTGGTGGGGTTTGTTCTGCTTAGCTCTGGAACTGTGCGTGGGTCTTAGTCTGGCATCTTGATCCTTTGACGTTAATGACTAGTGTCATCACACAAAAAGTCCCTCATCTCATGTTTTTCTCTACCAGGAGAAGCAGAAGACATTCCTCTTGCTTGGAATAGTCTCCACTTATCCCAATTCCACCCATCCTTCAAGGTCTGTGTCAAGTTAGTTTCTCTGTATAGTTCCTGCCAGTTTCAGCTCTTATCATTCTCTTGACCTTTTAACTATGTGATTAAAATATATGCCTGTCTATCTACTCTACTATACTGTACCATTTAGCACTTCATTACATCTTATTGATTTATGTACCCACATACACGTATGTTTCATGTGTTTACCTTATCCTGACTCTTGGTCTGGATCACTGCCCTTTAAGTGAGATAATATGTGAGACAGCCTCCTGTACTCTCTGATGCAGAGTAGGAGCTCAACAGAAACTATGTATTATATTGCATTTCTACCTTACAGCATTTATCATATTTCTAGGCAACAAATAAATAATAACATGTTTTTAACTGATTAATTCATCAGTTGATTGAATATAGTATTTGAATTTCTGGAATGTTTTCTATTTCTCGAGGACTTTTATCATATATCTGGTTTTTCCCTCTGTAAATTAAGAGACAACTAGAAAAATTTAGCTAATCCATTTGGGCAGCTTATAATGATGTTCTCAAAGGAGAGGTGGGAGAGAAAAATCTACTCTGAGTTTCAACACTGACAGTATGTATGAAGGATTCTTTTTTCCATTTCTAATTGAATCTTTTAAAAAATAGTTTTCCAAGTAAAAAATTTGGAAAAGATGAAAAACCTAACACTCAACATTGAAATCATTTTGCCATATTTCTTAAAAGTCTCTCTCCCTAAATATTGGGCTGGCCAAAAAGTTTGTTCTTCTTGGCCAACCCAATATAATATACATTTTGTTTTACAAAATTGGAATCATAGAATCATCAGATATAATTTTTCATCTTTTTTCATTTACTACTATAGCTTTATCATTTAGTTAGATCATTTATATGTGCTTAGAGAGTATGATTTGATAGCTATAAATATCCTATTATATGGATATATAATATTTTATTTAATTATGCTCCTACCTTGATGACTTGATGTTATTTTCATTTCATTTTTTTTCTATTGGTTATAATGCTTTGATGAACATGTATCAGTATAGTTTTCTTTATTAAACCTACCCTTCTTCTCCCATATTCCAAACCTCCCATATTAAATGCATATGTTTTTAGGATGGTGAGCTCATCATATTGACTTTAGTTGAGGCTAAAGAGTTAGGCTGTATTCTTTTGCTCTCAAGGGTAGAATCCTACTGAATGGAAGGGGCATTCTCTGTGTGAATCTTGGGGAAAGAGGTGTTGGACTTAAAACAAGATGTAGGACTTAGGCAGGCCCCCTCTCAGTGGGCCTTGTTCTCTTTTGTCTGGACTTGAGAGAGCTTCTGGAGGTAGAAGGAAGACAGCTTCTGCCACACGGTAGAGAGCAAAGTCAGGAGACCTCTTTGGGAGCAACAAGCTGAAGATGAGCAAATTACACCTTGTAGACTATACCTGTGGCTTTAAAACTTGCTTTAAGTTGATCCACAGTGAGAAATACATTTTATATTGGAACACAGTAAACACACACTTATCCACACACACACAACCAAAACAAAAGCTTTGAAGAACAGTCCTTACCCTTTTATATGTGCTATGCCTTCTGATATTTTTTTTCCTTTATATTCCTTTTTCTTCTTTAACAAATAATTGAAAATTACATATTGATGGTTGTGTACAAATTATAAGTAGCAGTGTTTTTGAACCTTGCATAAATGGAAAAATAGTGTACACATTATTATATAGCTTCTTTCTTTTAAATTTAACATTATATTTTTGAGATATACTGCTTTGTAGTATTCTACCCTATGGATATTTCTTTAATCAGTCTTCTATTTAGAGACATTTAGGTTGTTTGTTTCTTCTACTTTAAGGCTCTTAACTGGTGTCAAACTGTCCATCAGAAAGATAGTTTATCTATACTTCCTCAGTATTTTATGAAATGCCCTAGTAGCTAGATCCTCATCAATACTGGGCATTATATTCTTTTTTAAAAAATTGATTGATTGATTGATTGCCACATTGGGTCCTCGTTGCTGCACGCGGGCTTTCTCTAGTTGCGGTGAGCCAGGGCTACTCTTTGTTGCGGTGCACGGGCTTCTCATTGCAGTGGCTTCTCTTGTTGTGGCTCACGGGCTCTAGAACGCAGGCTCAGTAGTTGTGGCACACAGGCCACAGCACGTGGGATCTTCCCAAACCAGGGCTCGAAACCTTGTCCCCTGCATTGGCAGGCAGATTCGTAACCTCTGCGCCACCAGGGAAGCCCCTGGACATTATATTCTTAAATTTTCTTCTGATATAGGGCCCTAGCAGATAAATTATATAGTTTACCAAAAACGATATTGATGAAATTATCCTTATTCCCACACCTTTTCTGCTAAGATAATAATTTTTAAAATTTGGCATTGATATACAAACATATTGGAAGGGGAAAATGACATTTCATTTTTAAAGATGTATTTATTTACTTATTGAAAAGATTGAGTTTTTAAATATGTTTCTTGGCCATTTAAACTTTCTTATTCCTAATTGTAGTAGTTTTACTCCTTTGTACTTTTTGCCCCTTTTTAAACTTTTCTATGGAAGCCAACAGTTAAGTTAAAAGATATATATTTGGGCCTTTTAAACAGACATTATTGTTTGTCAGTTGATCAAGTTCAAAAATGAGTATCCTTTCTTCCAGAAGAATAGGACTTGTTTCAGAGACTTTTCCACACCCTTCATTTTGTGGAAATTTTACGTAATCTTGCCCTGGGTTTTGGTGGCATGGGGGCCATCATCTCAGGGCTAGGAAATATTCATCTGAATGCCCCCTCAAGTCTTTTGTTTCTAATATAAAAACTTTGAGAAGTTGTCATTTACCCTCAGTAAAGCATTCCTTTTCCCTTAGAATCCGTCTTTTTGGAGACAGTTGCATACTGAAACATATTCCTTGTATAAAGTGGCTGGTGTGAAATCTGCTTTGGTTTTAATTCACCAGACCAATGGGCAGACTAGCTTTTCATGTGCTTTTTTAGATTTCAGAATTTTCTTCCTTACAAAAGGGGGAAAGAATGAAAGTTGTTTCACACAGCATCATACTGGAAAAGAACTTACTGAGATTGGCATGTTGTAAGTTTCTTCTCATCTTTCTGGGAATAGATATATTCTCATAGTATCAGTTCCATGAAAATTAGAGACATGACCTGAGGAAGAAACCAAAATTGGTTTTCAATTTTTGACCTACTTTGGAGCTGACTTCTAAAATATTAAATGAAGAATTGAGCTGGATGCTGTTTTAGCACAAAGAAATAGCCCTTTTGTTCCAGAGGGTTGATGTCCTTTGAGAGGTCTGGCAGCTGACATTATCATCGTCATGTCTGAACAATGCTTTTTCACCATTACATATAACTTTCTGTTTGTTTTCTGTTGCTCTCTTTCCTTCTTGGAAATGATAAAATGAAGATATCAAATATACTTCCAAGCAACCCTCTCTCAAGGGAGAGGAGAATCCAATATATGTGGTCAGTACAAATTGCAGAAGAGGATGTGTGCATGACAGAGAAAATGAGCTGGTGGCCACTCTGAGGTTGGTTGTGATGCCTGGACCATGCCATATGGATTTTGATTTCAAAATTTAGAAAAACTAATCTTACATGTGGTGTTAGGAAGCATTGTCACTAATGTGCCTACTGTGTGGCTCAGGATAATGTTGTATTTAGACATCACCGGGGTCACTTTAACAGTGCCTAGCACAGTGTAAAGCACATAGTATTACTTAATGCACACTTGTTGAATTGAACTTGTGGAATATTTTTACAAATAATGTTATTTATTGAGAACTTGGTGTCATGCACTGTACTAAACACTTGGCCTTTGTTAGTTCATGTAATCCTCAATCTTATCATTATCCTTATTTAATGGGTGAAGTAATTAAGGCAGGAGTGCTTACTTTCCAACTAAGTAGTGGGAATCGGATAAATCCAGGCAATCTGACATGCATGTCCTACTTTTAAACTATACTATAAGTTACTCTCTAATTTTATTTGTAGTCTGTGGAATAAAACCATCACAAAAACCTTTTTAAAATCACATTTATTATTTGGATTATGAGCTACAATACTATGATTTTGTTATCTAAAAAGCTTTTATCTAAGATAACCTCAGAAAATTGGATTCTGTAAACAGAGTGTATGGAATGTTGGAAATGCACGTTATGTGATGAGTGTCTTCATTTAGGGATAAGAGAACCAATCAACTGTGTTTGTTTCCATTTCTGCTTTCATTTCCATTAACGTGTTCATATAAATGGAAGTAAGCTGTTAAAAATCATAAGAGAGTGGAGTACATATTCACCAGCAGAGTATTCACCATCTAAAACCAGAATAATAAGTCAGCAACTGTTGTCTAGTTAACAAAATCATATTCTTGTGGGTGAAGTGTTGAGAAAAGTAGTTAGCGTGATACTTTTGATTTTTTTTTTTTACACTATCAATAACAACTGTTATCATATAGCCAACTGCCTCCATGCTGTCTCTACTTGGATGTCTAGTAGGCATTTTAAACTTCACATGTTTATTATAGAACTCTTGATTTCTTCTTCCCAAATCTATTCTGACTCTGGTCTTTCCCATATCTATAAATGGCAGCTTATATTTATCTAGTTGCTCAAGACGAAAAATCTAGGAATCCTCCTTAACTCCTTTTTGTCTCTCACCACACATATCAACCAATTCTGTTAGCTAAACCTTCAAAATATATCCCAAATCAGACCACTTTTCATCATCTCCCCTGCTAACTACCAGCTATATCTCTAGGTTGCACGCCTGCAGTATCTCCTAACTGGTCTCCTTGCTTCCCACGTTTGCCCTATTATCAAATTCACATATGTTTTATAATATTATAATATAAAACTTTATAATGTGTGAATATTATAATGTAAATATATATCTATATATAGACAGTGTAATTATATTGTGTAAATATACATACATAAAATTTTAAGAATCTGTCAGATCTTTTCCTTGCTTAATTTCCTCTCATATTTTTTGTGTCCCACTGAGAATTAAATCTAAACCATTACCACTGCCTGAAAGCTCCTGTGTAATCTGGTCCCTGAATACCTCTCTGATCTCTGCTCTGATCACTCCTACCTTGCTCAGTCCTCTCTACCTGCCTTCTTGATGTTCCTCATTAAACATAGTTTATTCTTGCCTTGTTTGGACCCATGTTCTCAATATCTTCCCAGAGCTCATTACTGCCTTTTTTTAGGTCTCTGATTAAAAACCTTTCTCATATGACCACCTTATCTAAAATCACATCTCCTCCACACCCTTTATCCATTTATCCTGAGCCTGCTTAGTTTTTCTTCACTGAATTTATTACAGGGTTGATGTTCAAACTAATTAACAGCTGGGGCAGCACCAACACTGACCAATCAGAAGAGATGTCAATGGTTACACTTTACTGGGTACCTTCTGACTGAATATCAGTTATAACTGCCTGATATTTATTATGTTATATACTACTCCTTTATTTATATCTCTTTTCTCCTCCCCAATACAAGCACCAAGGAGCAGGAACGTTGTCTTGTACCTGCCTATAGTAGGGGTCAATAAATATTTGTTGAATGAATAAATGAAGTACTAAAATCAGATATGTCAATTTGATCATGATATTCATATCAAAGATTATTGCTGTAATACATACATGGTCTTTGGGATATATAGGCTGCTTTGGAGGTCCTTGATCTTGAAGGTATCACAAAAAATTTTTTCAGTTTCTTAAAAAATATTTAAAGTACATAAACAATGTAACAAATACATGTACAACTACCACTTAAAATTAACGGTGGTAGCATATTGTTTTTGTTAAGCTTTAAAAAAAAGAAACATTACTGACCAAGTTGAAATCATCTTTGTCTCCATGGCCTGACCTATTTCTTGCCTCCCTCTCCCAGAGGGAACCAGTGTCATAAATTTGCTATATTTCCTTCTGGTCTATCTTTTAATATTTTTTATACCAAGCTTGTATGTTCATAAACAAGATATAATTTTGATTTGGGGCTTTTTAAATATTACCATCCTGAAAAATCTATTCTGTAACTTGCTTTTTTATTTAACAATATTTTTGTAAATTATCCATTTGATCTGTATGATCTTGTTCATCCACATAAAAAATATATATTCCATTGTATAAATACATTCTTCATTAGTGGTAATTTAGGAAGTTCTTTTTTTTTTAGTTTTACAAGCCACTCAACAGTAAAACAATTTTTGTACCCACATCTTGATGCATATGAACAAGAGTTTTGTTTTTCCCAAGATATACACCCAGTAGCCAATCTGTTGGTTTATAAAGTATGGCATTTTCATCAAATATAGTTGCACCCTTTATATTCCTACCAGCAGATTATAAGGATTCTCCTCTCTAAGTTTTGTTTTATCTTGTTTACTGATATGCTTCCTCTTATTGTGTATTGAAAAAAGTTTAAGGGCTTCCCTGTTAGCGCAGTAGTTGAGAGTCCGCCTGCCGATGCAGGGGACACGGGTTCGTGCCCCGGTCCGGGAAGATCCCACATGCCTCAGAGCGGCTGGGCCCGTGAGCCATGGCCGCTGGGCCTGCACGTCCGGAGCCTGTGCTCCGCAACGGGAGAGGCCACAGCAGTGAGAGAGGCCCGCTTACTGCAAAAAAAAAAAAAAAAAGTTTAAGAAATCATGTTTCTCTTATTGCCTTAGACATCAGTTTGATTTAATGATCTATTGTCTCCACCATAATTCACTCAGGATTTTTAATAGAACTCTGTGTACCATGACTCGTAATCTCTTATCTTTTAAAAAATTATTTAATGGTAAATCACTTGGATATTGTATGAGCATCACTAATAAATATTCATAATTATGGATCAATAGGAAGAAACATAAAATTTACAGAAATAAATATTGAGCCAAACTATAAGTTAACTTCTTTGACTAGATTTTTATACAGAAGGCAACAAATTTTAAGAGTGGCATCTTCCACCTAAATTGAAAGGTATACTCTGATCTGTACAACTTATACAAAAATCACAGTTTAAAAAATTATTTTTAGTATTTAGCTGTATGTAATTTTTTTCCCCAAAATCACTGTCTTCATTACTGGACTGTAACAATAGCCTTATAGTGCTTTTAAACTGGACATCCTTGCTTACTTTGCAGATGATATATAAATATTGCCTCATCCATCACCAGAGTGGCTTGTTTCCTAGATGAAAAACTAAGGGTGATGTGTAACAGTAATAGATTTGGACAGCAAGGGAAGGGTTCCATTTCCAATTAAAACCACAGCCAGGAAGTTTCCATTTAGGCTGACAGTGTAGGTAGGTCGGTACACATTTTGTTCATTTGCTTGTTTGTTTGTTGAGAATTGGGATTGTTTTAGGAGTAACAACAGTAAAGGAGTAGCTTCATACTACTAAGAAAAGGCCAGTTGCCCTTTCTAGATAGGAGGTTTCCAGGATCATTGGGTCTTGGGAATTTTTTAATTATAATTTTTGTTGAAGTGTAGTTGATGTACAATATTATGTTAGTTTCAGGTGTAGGGGTCTTGGACATTTAGAACCAGGTACTCCGAAGTGGAGTTCTGTAACTTCGGAAAGTGCATGCCGTTAGAGATATTTTATTTGGAGTCAAACAGTTCTCAAGGTTCAAGTTCCAACTTAAGTTATTTCACTTCTTTGTTCTGAGCAACAGTAGGATAAAGATGTACTTAACACAGTGCCTGGCACGTAGGAAGTGCTCAATAAATGTTAATCATCTTTATCATTGTGATTATCATTTCCATTCGTAAAAAGTTGAAGTCATTCTGATTCTCATTTCCTGCTTTGAGGGGATCTTCTGAATATTTTCCCTTTAGTTTCCCTTTTTGTGAATTGCCTGGCTTTTCCTAACGTTACTAATGGCATCTAATAACTAACTGTGAGGTTCTGGCTCCAAGCCAGGTATTTAAAGTCAAAATAATTTCACAACTGTAGTTTTGAAGTAAATGAAATGTATTCTAAATAACACAGTATTAAAATAATTATTCATGGATGCAATGGCATTTACACTGAGATTATAATGGATCGATGTTTTAACAACTGCACTAGACATGCCTAGCAGCAGCTTAGTAACTCCTTATAAAAACAAAAAAAATGGGGGGCTTCCCTGGTGGCGCGGTGGTTGAGAGTCTGCCTGCCAATGCAGGGGACACGGGTTCGAGCCCTGGTCTGGGAAGATCCCACATGCTGCAGAGCAACGAGTAGCCCCCGGCTCGCTGCAACTATAGAAAGACAGCGCGCAGCAATGAAGACCCAAAGCAGCCAAAAATAAATGAATAAATAAATTAATTAAAAAAAAAGTTAAAATAAATAACTGTGAGAAGATAAATAAAACTTATTTTATTAATAAAATATTGGAATGGGCTCAATGTGTTGGCTGTCATGGAGGCCTAGAAGTGAAAGAGATAAATTTTAGTATGGGAAATGGAAATGCCAGGTCCTAAATCAACTTTTCTGACTGCTGTATCATCCATGTTATCCCCTTCCTCAAAAGCATCCAGTGTATCTCCATCACAGTCCTGATCAACAAGACAAAACATTGTTCATTGCAGCATTATTTATAGTAGCCAAGATGGAATCTGTCTTTGTTATCACAAGACTAGAAATCTAACCCCTAACCCCTTTTCCTGATTGAAACTATTTTTAAAGGGAATTCGACAGCAAGATTTCTTAGACATGCAACTGCCCAGTTATAGTAGGTAGTTGTCCTTACCAATACATTTAACACTTCATTTTGTAATTATTGGTTACTTGTCTCCCTCCACACTGGATTGGAAGCTCCTTGAAGACAGGGAGGGAAGGAACCTTGTTCTCCCTTATATCCCCAGCAATTAGTTTAATGCCTGATACACAGTGGGCCCTTAATATATAGCGGTGGAACGAAGAGTTCTTCTAGCAGTCTGCTTTCCTACGTCTCTGCTCTCTCCACTTTTACTTTTTTGTTACTGTTCCTCAGTAATCTTTTCTGCCACTTCAATTCTTGTTTCCACTGTCTTTGCCATTATGATATCTAAGTAACCTCGTGCATAATCTGGCAGAAGGTGACCCTGGGGATATCTTGTGGGAGTATTTAGTTCTTTAACATAGTGGTGTTCTCTCCAGTTAGTTAGTTCAATACTCTGAGTGTTAATGGAATTCCTTGCTTGCAGTGCCCTGTGTGGGGCATAATGGGAGATAACAATGATAGGCTAGCTTTTGCCTTCAAGCAGCCTTACAAAGTAAACAGCTATTTACAAAGAAGAAGAAAATAAATGCTATGCTAGAGCTGTATATAAAGAGCTATGGGAACACAGAGGGGTAGCTTCATAAAGGAGATGGTCTTTGAGCTCAGCTTTGAGGGAAGAGGAAACTGGTCTGATATGGAAGAAGAAAGAGAAGGACATTCCAGCTTAAGGAAACAAGCAAAGCCTTGTCTTTAGCTTTCCTTTTAAACTAATTTCCTTTTGTGGCTCTGTCTCAACAGTAATAAATGTTATGATTGTGCCATCCATGAATAAATCTGTTCAGCTGTCCTTATGTTTCCCAATACATGATACTGTAATGTTTTTTATACTTGGCATAATCTCCTACTCTCTAATCTATCAATCATTAAACACAATCATGTAGGTAAAGGTACTTTATAAAAGACAAAGTATAAAATAGGGGAAAGTGCTATACAAAGGTGCTGTAGTTCTTATTACATATTTATTTGCAAGCTCAGTGGTCACAAATCTTAGATACTTAACAGAGCACATAGGGATTCAATTCAATACATATTTATTGAAGACTAACCAAGTAATTTTGAACAGAAAGATCACAATGAACATAGAATTCAAATACAAGCAACTTAACCTGGCCTATGTCCATAGCTCAGATATTCAGAGTGTCTTCCATAATCCTAGCCCAAACCTCAGTTTCCTTCTCCCAAAATACTGATTTGAGACTATATGACATTTTCACTGGCGCACTGGATTATTGGTTTTACCACTGATTTCCATTAAAAAACATTTATAAAACTGCTTGAATGCCCTTTTATTTTATTTGCTCTGCAGTGTTCCAGAACAGATCTTCATAACTCCATGAGCCTGCCTACTGCCATCCTTAGAGTGGCATGAATTTATGCATGATCACCAAGAACTTTATTCTAAAGAGTCTATCCATAAATGGCAGAACATTAATATTGCATTTTCCCACTTTATTAAATAGGTAGGATGTATAGTATAAATTATATATAATTAATTATGATCAATGTTAAAATTCCTAAGGAGTCTAAAGTTCCAATACCAGCTTTATTATACTAATAATTCATATTTGTATAAAAATAACTTAAAAATGGTTTCATACATCTTGAGTCACGTTAGTAATAATGTATAGGTGAAGAACCCCATTTTACAAATGGGGAAGCTGAGATTTTAAAAAGGTTAAATGACTTGCTCTCAGTCACAATAATAAGTGGTACATGTTGGATTATCACACGTTTATAAGGCTTCTTCTTTCTTTATTTTCTTTAATGGAAATCCACAATCATCATAGAAAATCATAGATTAGGTTCTCATTTCCATTTTAGAGTAATGTCAAGGACAAAAGGACCTCAGCACTAGATTGTATTGTAATATAATCCTGTTGTTGTTGTTTTTTATTATTATGGGCAGTTTAAAATCTTTCTCTCTGTAGAAAGTTGCAATATCTTTAACTTGACACGTGGTTCTGTCTATAGCTGTTCATGAGCATCTCTGCTCCCTTAAGGAAAATACAAGTGGAACGACTTTGAGGTAATGTTTACCAAGGTCAACAAAATAAGCCCAGTAGTAAATCTGTTTTAAAATAATCCTCTTTTGAATTGCATCCTGGTGGAACATAAGAACAAGCACATTGTGTACTTTTTTTCATATCTGTAGCAGTTTCTTTGATCTCTCTCCTATTTGGCTCAATCCTCCAAAGTTGGGACAGGTCTGTCAGTCTCTTGACCATGGAGGGGCAACTCATAGAAACCACCTAGCAACAAAATCTCCAGAAATACCTTGAAATCACTGGCTATTTTGTGTGTGTTTGTGTGTGTGTGTGTGTGTGTGTGTGTGATCTCATGACATTCTAAATAATTGATCAAATTGGTCACTGTTTTCATATGTGCACCATGTTCTTGACAGACTGAAATTTCCCAAAGCCATCACACAGTCCTCCTTATGCAGGCTAGCCTTCTTTTCCAACCAAACCTGTACCTACAGATTTGGGTACATATAGTGAAAATAAAACTATCCATTTCAAACAGTTTAATCTACACATGTATTATTTGAGTCTATAGTCTGTATATCAAACTGGTCTCTTGAGTATATAGATTTTATAAAGAGTGGTGAGAGTATGTTGGAGCTTTGTGATACACAGTGCACACTGTCCTTTTGATAATGAAAGTCTATGAGGTGTGCATTTCTATAAGATCTTGGCCACCTGGGAGAAGCAAGCTTGTACTTGAGCAGGGATTCAAGGAAATTTAGATGGAGACTTACTAGTTCTGATAGGACTAGCCGTTGGCCATCTCCGAGTTAGCAACATTCCATTTACTGCCAACTCTTTGCCTTGTCCTTATACCTCTCCTTATGGGTTAGCATTCTCTCAGTGCATCAGGAGGGAGTAGGGGACCTCTAATGGCAAAGGCCTTAATAGGAATAATTTATGCTGTTACTCCTTCTAGAAATGTCTGTATTATTAATAGGATCTCACAAAGAAGTGAATGGCTATCTAATAATGCAGTTTGAAATGGTGAGGTATGTATTTTAGGGCAAGGAGTACCTTCTGCTTTTTCTTCTCTCTAATACAACAGCCAGGACACCTTGCACCAGCATGCTGTATCAGAGTTCAACCAGAGAAGCAGAACTTGTAGGAGATACGTATTAAGAAATGCATTGCAGCAAGGAATTGGCTTATGCAATTATTGGCCTAGGCAAGTTCAAAATCATAAGGCAGTCTGTCAGGAAGGGCGTGCAAGAACTCTCAGGCATGTTCTGAAGCTGCTGTCCAGAGGCAGAATTTCTTCTTCAGGGAAACCTTGGCTTTGCTCTTAAGGCCTTTCAACTGATTGAATCTGCCCCACCCAGATTATCTAGGATAATCTCTCTTACTTAAAGTCAACTCATTATGGACTTTGATTACATCTATAAAATACCTTCACAGCAACTCCTAGATTAGTGTTTGAATAGTTGGTGGCCATTGCCTAATGAGTTGACACATCATCACATTGACTCTTTAGAAATACTAAAAAAAAACATTTTCAGAGTACTTAACTATTTAGGTTTCTTACATAAATATATACTTTAAGACCTAAAGGAAGTGAAATTGAAAGGGTATTAGAACCTAAGGAAGATAAATAAATTATTTCTTAACCATAATTCAAAAAGAGTCATGTACCACAATGTTCATTGCAGCTCTATTTACAATAGCCAGGACATGGAAGCAACCTAAGTGTCCATCGACAGATAAATGGGTAAAGAAGATGTGGCACATATATACAATGGACTATTACTCAGCCATAAAAAGAAATGAAATTGAGTTATTTGTAGTGAGGTGGATGGACCTAGAGTCTGTCATACAGAGTGAAGTAAGTCAGAAAGAGAAAAACAAATACCATATGCTAACACATATATATGGAATCTAAGAAAAAAAAAAGGTTCTGAAGAACCTAGGGGCAAGAGAGGAATAAAGATGCAGACGTAGAGAATAGACTTGAGGACACGGGGAGGGTGAAGGGTAAGCTGGGCCGAAGTAAGAGAGTGGTATGGACATATATACACTACCAAACGTAAAATAGATAGCTAGTGGGAAGCAGCCACATAGCACAGGGAGATCAGCTCCGTGCTTTGTGACCACCTAGAGGGGTGGGATGGGGTGGCGGGGGAGATGCAAGAGGGAGGAGATATGGGGATATATGTATATGTATGGCTGATTTACTTTGTTATAAAGCAGAAACTAACACACCATTGTAGAGCAATTATACTCCAATAAAAATATTAAAAAAAATTATTTTTTTCTTGGGCCATGTCTATGTCATGCTTCAAAATTCTAATGTGTGACAAATTTCGGTACCCAGGCAATATTTGTTTATCTTTATGATCATCTTGTGGATGATGATTTAATAGGGTAATTATAATTAGCAGTCATAATGAATGACAAATCAACTAATTATAAGCAAAAATTATTGTTACTGCTGATACTGGTAAAAAAGCAATTATTTAAATGGCAGGTATGGTATCATTAAGGTTAATAACCAGATACAAAACTAAACATAATTATTGATGCTGATCATCAAAACAAGTTGGAAATGAATTAACTGGATATATCATTTGGTATCATTTGTGTTTTATTTTAAAAGCAGCTATTAGAGGTCAGGTTTAGAAAACACATTATAATTGATCAAGTTACCATTGCTGACCCCCAAATCAAATTTAGGTAATGATTTTTCACATTAGAGGGTATATTTAGGCTCCCAATTCTCTTTTCTCTTCTTGGAACTCTTCAGTAAGAATAGGATATTAATAATGGAGCCATTATTCCTTGTAGCACCATACAAATATTTAGTGTCCCAACCCATAATTTAATAAGACAAAATTTAATAGTGTTGAAATCTAGCCCTTAGTTTGTGGTAAAATGAGATTGACTGGTCTTATTTTCTCAGTTCCAAACCAGATACGTTTTTCAGCATGACATTTTCTGTATTTCAAATCAATAGCACCCTCTGTGCTCTCTTTAATATTGAAAAGTATTAATGGCTGAGTTATTGATGTTTAAAAATGCTCAGTAAAATTTTAAAGTTTTTTTTTCTTTTTTTAATTGTGTATATGTTTAGCTATAAGACTTCCTAATTTTCTCTATCCATTCTGTACCAGTTCTGAGTTTTGTACTTATATTCCTTCCATCTTCCAGCAAACAGCTTTTCTCCTCTCCTTGGCATTTTACCCTCTTCTCAAAGCCATTGGCAGAAGGCACTGAAAGGAGATTGAAGACTTGAGATTAAGATTTTTCCTCCCTCCAGGTGTCTGGCTGCCTCAAAGACACTGGGCTCTTTTTGGTCTCAGTAGCTTGCACTGGTCTGCCTCTGTGTGTCCCAGCATTGGCTCAGAGGCTTCCTGGCTGTCTTGTGCCAAGCCCCCATGGGGCTCTGTGACTGCTGTTATCCTAGTATTAGTCACTAAACACCTGCTGCATTTACCGTTCTAAATTCCATTTCCCCATGCCTCATAAACATAACTGCCCATCTATCCTCTGAAAACACACAGCATTATTTAATTTGCTTTAGTTGCTGTGTGCTATTCAGATAACTCTGACTGTAAGACAAGCATCTTGCTCCTTGCTTGTTTAATCCTCAAACAACTGTATGAGGTAGGTATTACTGTCCTTGTTTTACACTTGAGCACACTGAGACTCAGTGATGTCAAATAACTTTGCCTATCATGACAAAGCTAATGAAGGACTGAGGGGGGATCCATCCCTAATTCCAAAACCTGTACTCTGCCAAGGGAAATTTTGGAGACCCTATGATAATATATTAACAACTATCTTCTATTGAGCACCTACTGTGTGTCAGGCACTGTTGTAAGAACTTTTAAATCTGTTAACTCACAACAGCTCTAATAATTAGGTACTGTTATTGCCCCATTTTTCAAATGAGGAAGGTGGGGCACAGAAAAGTTATATAATTACCCAAAGTCACACAACTAGCAAAAAGCTTGGCGGTCTGGTTTTAGATTCCTCATATTTAACCTGTATGCCATAATGTATGAAATCAGAACTCCAGAATCCAAGACTTAAAATCGTCTTATCTGTGCTGTCACTAGGAAAGAAAAGTGAACACTCTTTGGTTAAGGCGTTCTTGGAATGTACAATATTGGCTCTGCTTTTAGAAGTTTCTTGAAAGGAAATGGAATTTTTGTGGAATCAAATTGATTAAGGGTTTGTCTTAAATTGTAAACTGCTTGTCCCATGTCCTCGCACTAGGAACTCTCATAAATGTAAATTCACTAATTTATACTTGAAAAATACAAAAACCTAGTATTTTAAAAAGGATGGGTACTTGGTTGGATGTTTATAGCGTGTGAAAATAATTTTTCTAGGCAAACTCTACGGTAAAGAATTTGGTAGTATCCTTCTGCAATCTGTGTGCTGTGAACTTGGCTCTTGAGAATTGCTGCCTTTTTAGAGAAATCACCTCATTCTGAACAGAGGACTTTTCTGTTTCCAGATTGGTGTGAGATTGGTACAGGAAAGCTCCATAATAAATTAACTGGTCCCCAAAGAACATCATAATGGCTCTGTAGTAGGAATTGAAATTATACTTTACTTCCAAGCCATTATGTGATATTTGTCAAAGAATCAAGCAGCAGTGCTTCAAAGATTTATTGAGATATACACAACCTGGATGTATTTTTTTCAGTGCACCTTAAAACCTCTTCCTAATTCTCTATTCTAGAAGTCATTTTCATTTTATGCTTTATTCCTTTTCCCCTTTATGCTCTTGTTTTTATTTCTAGGGTTGGATACAGTCTAGTCTCTGGTACAGAAAGACTTGTGAGTCTTTAGAAATACCAATTTCAAAGCCCTGGCTGAAAGGGATCAGTGTTTCCCTTTTTCAGTAATAGATAAATTGAGTAAGCTGGTACATTTTTTGGCTTGGGGCAGGGAGGCCAAGAAGTGGGCCAAAGCTTCTTTGACAACAAAATATGACCCACAACACTTAGCTTTGCCCAGAAAATTATATGCTAAACCTAGCACCCTTCAGTAATGCCTCAGCACACCTGATACTGAAGGTTTTACAGATCTCTGGATCTTAAGGAAGACCATACCCCTCTAGTGAAAGCAGTGTGAGGTGTTGAAGAAGTTCATATTTAGAGCAGTGAAAAACAGTGAGAAAAAAAATTGTAATCCTTTATTCTTGTCCACCATTCTGAGAGAGAGAAGCAAATCTTAAACCTCAAAAGATTTCATGAAGAAAAGGCTTCAGTGCCACATTGAGTGTTTATTCCCAGTTAGTCCTAGAAGAAAGATTTGAGTTTTAGAGTTCCAATTTTGTAGATAATTTAAATCCCATTCTAATTCCTTCAGAATTTTCTGATCTTAGTTAATCAATGCATTATACTAGTCAATACTACAATTGGAAGAGGAAAATTGAGTCCTGTTCAGGATTAATGTGGCATAAAAAGTAATATGTATTATATCCCACCGCAGAAAGATACGTCAGGATTGTTTTTATTTAATATTGAGATTTTAGTCTTCTGAACAAACAGAAACTATAATTATAGTCCAATCACCAAAATAGTACTTGAGTAGTATCTGGGTTTGAATCATCTATATTTAATAATGGCATTTATTATTTCATGCCACATTTTATTTCTGTTCTTCACAATAACCCTATGAGGTATCTATCATTATCCCCAATTTATAGATGATACAAAAGAATAAAAGGAGTTCAGTAATTTGTCCAGGGACACAATGCTGGTGTCTGAGCTGAATTTCCACTATGGAATCTAGCATTTTTGGCTGGGTGCTTGTCCATTAGTTTACTGTGCTAAACTGTGCATGTCTTCTTGCTATTTTTTTTTACTTCTTTGCTTTCTTGTCCCTCTCCTTCTTCTCTGACCATTTTTAGAAGCCTTTTAGTTCTCCTGTAGAAGCTATAAGTCTATTTTTATTAATAAAGCTTTCCCTAACCATCTCCCACCCTCCCTGAAAGTTTGATTTTTATGACCTCCCAAAGTGCTCCCATAACATCCTGTTTATGCCTGTGATAGCATTTACTACATGTACTATGATCTCCTGTTTGTTTGTGCAGTTCATCTAAGAGCAAGGATCTCATTCTCTATCTACATTATAACTTCCTGGGGTGTTTTTAAGAAATGCCCATGTTTGGGACCTACCTTTGAAGATGAATTTCACAGATTTCTTTAAAGTGCCCAGGTAATTTTGATGCAAGTTCAGAATTGAGAACTAAATATTAACCTATAAATTCTTCAAGGGCGAGGATAATTCAACCATATTCCCCAAATTTAGTACCATCCCTGTTACATAACAGATACTTAATAAATAGTGGTTGGCTGAATGAGTGAATGAATGAAATTTAAAATGCTGACTTACTATGATTTTTGCAACATAAATATTTACTTGATTAATATATGGTTGATGAATGCATGAGTGCTGGAATATCTTTAAGTATTTAAGAGCAATTATAATACTAGCTTCAAATTCAGGTAGTGCTTTCTGATTTTCAGAAGTAAGCTGTACTTGCCTAGCAAACCTCAGCCCACTGGCTCTTCTAGGGTGCTTCCTAAGAACTCCAAATTCAAGAAAAAGCAGTTTACTGGGATGAATGAAGTGCAACAATAGTGCAATCAGAATGTGAGGTTTCTTTGCAAGTCTATCCTGGGTTTTGAAGGACCTTTACCTACTGGTGTGTTATATGCTGCTCAACCTCTATGTCAGGAAGCAAGAGGCATTTTAGAATTCAACAACCTGCAGAGGCATCCTGGCACCAGCACAGAGCAGACTACTGCCTTGGGCAACTTAATAGGAGAAATTGATTCTTACCCTAGGTAGCCATCAGGATATTACTAGATTTCTTAGAGCAATAAGAATGTTAAGTGAGGTTTCTAGGACTGTAATATATCCTTCAGGTCTCATTTCAATGGCAATCAATGCCCATAATCCTTCTTCCAAAGCACTGGAAAACATGCTGGTATAATTAATGTCACTGAGGTACTGTTTTTCCCTTTGCTTTCTGTTTTTTTTTTTTTTTTCCCCTAAGAAAGTTAGGCAGGTTTTAAGACAGATGTCTTCTATGAAAAGCTATTACATAATTTGAAACAAAAGGCTAGTCTCTAATAACTGTGGGGTGTTGGGGGACAATGAGTAAATTTGCTTGAATGAGATCAATCATAGAAATTCTTTAGGGCACCATATTTCAACTTGGCATGCAAATTCCAAACTCATTTACCCTATGCATGGTGAGAACCACAAGTATTTCTAAGGCCAGTTTTGTAAAGATTCATAAATTTGTCCGTTGGTTATGTCTCTGCATGAGATCATAAGTAATTTTAGTGTTGACAAGTACAGATTCTTGCTGTGGGTGTTTGAAATTAAATTCAGCAATCCAGGGCAAATCAATAGCTACTTATTGAGGGCCCACTGTTTTCAAGGCTGGGCACTTAGAGGGGAAGGAAGTTGATTGAGTAAGACAAGTTTCCTACCCTCAAGGAACTTTCTGTTGGGTAGGAAAAGTGTAGCTTTTGATTGTAAAATAAAGTCTTGTTGCAAAGAAACTAATGGTTTATAGAGAAACACAATGGTAAGGGAGCTTGATTTATCAAAAGTTAAGTGGTTGCCCATTCCCTGTGGATGCCCTTTTTTTCCTACGTAACTGCTATCAACAACTCTTTTGATACGGGAGGTATTGGAAAAAAATATGATGCATACATTATTTCTTTCTGAAATTGAAGTAAAAATCACTATGCATTTCCATAGACATGAAAAGCATACTTTTACCCTAAGTATCTGAATCCGAGATTCTTTGAAGAAAGAATTTCAGTGAATTAGCCCTTATAAATAACACAGTTGTATGGATCCTCAACTAAGGAATTCAAAGATTGCCTCTACTTAAGGTGGTTATGATATAACGACTTAACAATTTTTCGACTTTACAATGGTGCAAAATCAATACGTACTCAGTAGAAACCGTACTTCAAATTTTGAACTTTTATCTTTTCCCAGCTCGTGATGTGAGGTAGGATACTCTCGTGATGCTAGGCAGAGGCAGCGAGCTGCAGCTCCCAGTCAGCCACGGGATCACAAGGGTAAACAACCAGTACACTATAACCACCCGGTATCCACACAACCATTCTGAGTTTCACATTCTGTACAGTATTCAATAAATTACATGAAATATGCAACACTTGATTCTAAAATAGGCTTTGCGTTAGATAATTTTGCCCAAGTGTAGGCTAATGTTAAGTGCTCCGAGCACATTTAAGGTAGGCTAGGCTAAGCTCTGATGTTCGGTAGGTTAGGTGTGTTAAATGCATTTTCAACTTATGACATTTTCAACTTACAATGGATTTATCAGGACATAACCTCATTGTAAATTGAGGGAGATCCATACTCATTTGCTTAGCAAAGTACAAATCTTAACATCATCGTTATGTGCATTAGCTGACAGGAATGAAGTATATTGTAAGGCTTAAGGATCTTATCTGAATTGAGGTGTATTGAAAATTTGCAGGTTAAATACAATGCTGCATTCACTAAAATGGATAAACAGAAAATACTTTTTTCACAATCTATATTTGCAAAGGTTTCTGATTTTCATTTACCACACCCAGGTTACTGAAAATGCTGCCATTTCCTCCTAACTGGTTCTTTCATTCAGTCCTTATTGCCATTTGCCTTGTTTGGTGCCTTTTTACCTCTCATTTGAACAAATGTACATAGTCTAAGGCAGAGTTTCTTAGCCTCAGCACAAGTGACGTTTTGGGCCAGGTAGTTCCTTATTGTAGGTGGCTATTCTGTACATTATAGGATGTTGAGCGGCATGCCTGGCCTCTACTTACTAGATGCCAGTAGCACACACCTCCAGTTGTGACAAACAAAAGTATCTCCAGACATTGCCGAATGTCCCTGGAGGCAGAATTGCCCCAGTTGAGAACCCCTTGTCTAAGGCAGTTTCTTAAGTTTTCTTCCACAGTCTCTCCTCTGTTCATGATAGCTGCCATTTTAATGGTTCTAAGCCTTGCTTTTATTATGTCACTCCCATGCCCCCAAACTTCCAATGACTTTTTACCCTCATATTCAGACCTTTTTATCACCCTCATCCCTGTCTTTTTGTTTCATTTTTAACAAAGTACTGATGTACATGTTAACAAAGAGCACAGAAGAGTGATGAAAAGCAAGTTGCCTGCTCTACCCCTCCCTACAGTCTCTGGTTTACTTCTAACAGTTTTCTCCAAAACTCTAGATATAGTTATACTTCTGTTTATTTGACTTAGCAATTTTAGGCAACATCTGTTGGCTTTCTGTTTTAAAGTTGGGGTTGTAGCTCAGTTATGTAATTTGCCATTTTCCCTCCCTTCTTTCCAGTTTTTGACATTGAGGTGATCATTTATAGTCATATATGGTATCCTTTAAAAAATAATATATTACTGGTCAGTCAACTTTCAGAACAGCAATATACCCTCTGAAGCTGGGTGGAACTAGAGACCCTGTTGATAATATCTTTCAACCCTTCCACATAGTAAGATGAGACCTTCATTGCTTTTGCTTTTGCTTCCCCTCTTCCATTTTCTGTCAGCTATACTTTTATTTACGTTACCATTTACAATGTAGACATTTTCATTCAGTCTTGCAAATAAAACCAAGCTTCTGTGCTTTATTCTCAGATTGAGTCTTTAAGTTGAAAGCCAGTAAGCCAAATTTACATTACTATGATTATGCAAATATTTTTCAATGCCAGGTCAAGTAGAGAGCTATAATTTTATTTTCTTCTCTATAGGTCCAATGTCATGATCTTTGCATCACTTGAAGGAGAATGATCAGTGTCAATGTCAGATAAATTCTTTCTTCAACTCTCATCAACTGTGAAAGATCACACCATATTTTACATTAATTCATAAATAGCCTGTATCTTTCTTGTGAGTTTTTATTTGTCTTGTTTCTTGTAGTATTTGCCTATTTTTATTCATCATATTCTTACATTTATCATGTCTATCTCTTTCCCCACACGCTCAGCCCTGTGCTTGGGGATTCCCTTCATTGTTTTTTCTAGGTGGGACCCATAGTTTTCTGGATCTCATGTCTTTCTAATTTTTGTTTTATCTTCCTTTTGCTAGGGTATAGGGTCAAGTAACTTGCAAGAAAAAGCATACAGGGAGTAAACTTTGTATGGGTCCTTGTGTAATGAAATATTTCCCTCACCTTGGTTGATAGATTGGGCATAGACTTCTAAGTTAAAAAATATTTTATATTTATATTTAATTTATAAATATATTAAATATATTTGTGGGCTTCCCTGGTGGCGCAGTGGTTGAGAGTCCGCCTGCCGATGCAGGGGCCGCGGGTTCGTGCCCCGGTCCAGGGAGATCCCACATGCCGCGGAGCGGCTGGGCCCGTGAGCCATGGCCGCTGGGCCTGCACGTCCGGAGCCTGTGCTCCGCGGCGGGAGGGGCCGCAGCGGTGAGAGGCCCGCGTACCGCAAAAAAAAAAAAAATATTTTTGTTCATAATTCTAAAGGTACAGTTAGACTCAGTCCTGCTGAAAAAACATACTTTTTTTTTTCTTTTTTAGATGGCATAGTTTTGCTCTCTTATATTTGTTGTCACTATATTAGGCCATGGTCACATACAACCCCCAAATCTCAGTGACTTGCAACAAGTTAGCTCTAGGTTGGCTCTAACTTGGCCTCATAAGTCTTCTTAAGTATAGGATCTAGACTAAAGGAATAACTCCCAGCTGGTAATGCTCACTTCTTGACAAGAGAAAGGAATTATGGTAGAACCAAATGCTGACACTTAAAGCTTCTGCTTATGTTATTTCCACTCACTTTCTAAGATAGTCACATGTCAATCCCTGACACCAACTGAGCAGGAAACATTCCCTCCAAGCCTCCTCCTCTGTAGCCCCATGCTTCCCACAGGGAGGAGTCCCAGGGAGGGTCCCCAAGGGATGGGGGACAGTGAATAAGTAGGACCAGTAATACAACGTACCACAGTCTGGGAAGATTTCAGGACTTTCTTTTTATTCTTGGTGTTCTGAAAATTTATGATGATCTATCCAGATGGTTCTTTTATTCATCTGTTGTTCTGGGCACTTGGTGGATCCTTCCAATCCAAAAGACTCATTCCCTTCTTGTGGGAAGATTCCTCAATTATCTCTTTAGTAACTTCTCCTTCCTGTTCTTCACTCATTCTTCTAGAAATTAAACTGCATGAATTATACGGATCTTTTATCTTTTAATTTTTGTCAATAAAACATGTACTCCATTATTTTAGCTTTTTGCTCTATGATGTTTTTCCAGGCATTTATTTTCAATTAATTTTCTAAAAAATTGGCAATAATAAATTGTTATTTTGATTGTTTTTTACTCAAAATATTTTGTTCTTGTTTTATGAATATAAAATATTTTTGAATTTCTGAGATGAATTGTATTGTTCTTTTCTGTTTCCTGAATTATTTCCATTTCTCTCAAGCCGTACTTTTCTGCTTGTTTATCTTAGTTCTCTTTTCAAGGGTTTCTGACTAGAAGCACTGTGAGGAAATAAAGTCTAGTTTAGCTTTAGGAAGTAGCAAGTCAGGAACTGACTGTTCCACATGCAAGAATGCAAAGGCTCCACTTTGAGATTCACATAGGAGCCTTATCTTTGCCCAGTTAACTCAAGGTCCTTTGTAATTCTTTCCACCTACACTCCAGAGAGTGCTTTACATTCTCCTGTCTAAAGACAGGACTATGGATTGATATCCACCCTTAGCAACAATATAGGAATTGTGTTAAAATATATGCCTCTCTTTGAAGAGCCTATTAAGAAATGAAAATGTATTTGCATTTCTATAAGGTTGTGAATTTCATGCAGTTTGTATTTTATACTGGTAATGAAGACTCAGTCAACCCTTTAACTTAGTAGGCGTAATAATTAAGCTGGTCTGGCTTCTCTGTGCTCCTTCACAATGTCAATGTGAATGTTACGATTTGATGAAGGGCCCTAGAGCACAAGCTTTCAGTTTTTTGAAATCTAAAATTAATGGTAATGCATTTTACATCAAGAAGCAGTAAACACATATAAACATAAATGTGCATTTAACTAAAATGCATACCATGTACAGAGCAATTTTATATATTTTTTTTGTTTCAGGTTTAAAAATTCTGATCTAGACTTACAAAACTTGTTTTATGACTCACTAATCATTTCGTAGTGTGAAAAACAGCGCTATAGGACATGGTCCTAGGAATTAAATAAAAATGGTCTCTGGGTTTTCAAATAAACGTCACAAAATCCCTTCTCTGAAATTATTTTCTTTATTTTTTAACGTAATTTGAAAACTCAGAGTCTTATGCGTATTTAATATAACAATTCTTAGCAAGCTTTATTATCTGGGTATTTTCTCCAGAACTCAAACTTAGAGGAAAAACCACAAAACTACTTAAGTGACCTATTCATAGCCTAGTACAGTAATGGAGATATATGGTCATTGTCCTTATTAGGATATTTTGTGGTCGGTGTTGCCTGTTTTTTTATGGCATGGAATTTACAACG
The DNA here is from genome assembly GCF_039906515.1 of Pseudorca crassidens. NCBI lineage: Eukaryota > Metazoa > Chordata > Mammalia > Artiodactyla > Delphinidae > Pseudorca > Pseudorca crassidens. The sequence continues at coordinate 93,826,422 of NC_090297.1, forward strand.
TATTTCAAACAATTTTCATAAAAAAGGTTTAAGCATTATTGCTTGATTTTGGTCCACTTTTGTATCTTGAAGTCCCCCTAAAGATGGCTAGAAACAAATAGCCCAAAGACTGTGCTGCAGATGCCCCTTTGGCAGGTGGCTGCTCATGCCTAAAGCTCTCCTTAATATTTTGGTGAAAAATAGTGTATCACCCTTGCACAAGATTAGCTGAGCACTCTTTAAGATTGATTAAAATCCGGAACTGGCAGAGAAAGGGATTCAACAAAAAACATGAGGCAAGTACAGTTATACAGAAAAAGAATTCTGTATTCAGAACTGCTTTCTTAGAAAAGTAGAGACATGGCAGTGAATTCTAAATCAAAAATACATTTCAGTGAAATAACCCATGGCTGAAAAGTAACTGTGAGCACACCCATGGTTAACATCAATTGATTATGTGTTGAGTAAATGATGGTTTGTTTTCAATTGTTATTTGGGGAATTGAGTACCTTTCAAGTAGCTGGAAAGTTACATAAAGAGCACAGTTTTAAGTGGGTTCTGTTATGCTACTGAAAAATCTTAAATGTTGGTTAACTTGTATGAAAGAGAATGTGAAATACTCCTAGGTTTTTTTTTTCTTCACTGCGGGTAGGAAGAAAGATGGCTTTTAAAAGTTTTCCAGAACCCTTCCAGAAAGGTGTTGTTGAGGATTCCTTTAAGTAATAGCCACACAAATAATCACAGATTACAGTATCATACAACTCCATTAATGAGGTGAAGGAAAATTGCAACATTTTCATTTTAATGAGATGTCAGTTCCCTCCCTTGCTGTACCATGAATCTTAATGTCCTTGTTGTCTACACTGACTTGGGGCTCCAAGGCTCTGTCATTACTTGGCAATTCCTTTCTCTAATTTCTTGTGACACAGGATCCTTAAATCCACAAGAAATGTGAGGTGAGGCAGAGAGAATTCCTGCAGACTGACTTGCTATATGCAGAACATTCATTTGCATTATTCATTAGATAAGAGCACTGATTTGCATCTCATTCTGGTTGTCTCCTTTAGGTGAAAAAATACTGGAGAACTCTCCATATTCCCCCATTTTTTTGTAATAATAATAATTATTAGGGGAATTAAGCTTGATTGCTATCCTAGATTTTGTCCTGCACCATCTGCAATTTCTCTTAAAAAAAAAAAAAAACCCACACCCTAAACACTTCCAAATCCCCAAACCAATGCGCATTTTCCCCTTTCTGTTTAAAATATTTGAAGCTTTAACATTTGATGAAAGATCTGAATACATAATATATTTTATTGAAATGCAAAATGAGACATTTATTTATGATGTATATCTTACATTAGGAATGGGAAGGAGGAGGGGGTGGAAAAAAAAGTATAGGCACAAGTACTTCTTCCCAAATCTCATTTTAGAGAAATTTCTTAGCAACAGAAACATGCCACAAATTAGAAGATACTGCCAGTAATAAATTCTTCCCTTTTTGGTGGTCAAATCCAAGTGATGAAAATTTACTTTTCATTTTCTCTTCAGAAGCAATGGCCAATTAAGATTATAGCCCCATCATTATCAAAAGAGTACTCAGCAATGTTCTACTAAGTGGGTAGAGGTCTGTGTTGGTCTCAAGAGCTCCTGTGTTAGGTACAAGAAAAATCATAAAATATCCTTCTTTTCTTGGTCTGTAGTCTTAATTCCCCAAGGTTGCAGTAAACTTCCCAGCACTTGCCAGTTCCTTGGCACAGGTGTTGTAGGGCTTTATTTATGTTCTCTAGAAATTTTCTGGGATTATGAGGTATGAGCTCTACAGGAGACTCTGATCTGCTGTTGCATGCTCAATTGGAACCACTGGTGCCTTGACAAAGGAGAAGCAGGGCATCGTGTGCATGGCAGCCTTCTTTATCCTTCTCAAGAGAGAAGGGAGCAGAGTCAGAGACGAAGTCTTCTCCCTGCTGATGGTATTCTATTGAAGGTTGCAGCGAATCTAGATCACAGATCAATCGTATCCAAAAATGAAATAGAATTCCTATGGTATTAAGGTGACATTGTAACTAGAAACATGGTGTCTGGCAGGCTGGGATGGTTTGTTTTGAATAGAGGTTTTTACAAATTGCACATTGTTTCATCAACACAGGTAACAGAAGATTGAATCGATTCTTTTGCTCTGCCTTTTCATATCTCCCAAAGGCTTTAATTCGTGGAAGAGATCATCACTAACATTTATTAGCCTTGTTCAAGAGGTACCCCCACACACAACTGCTGTTTATTCTCGTCTGGTTCCTGTGATTAATGCTGTGATGCAAAACAACTACTTCTGTTCTTTATGGCTGAGTCTGTCACACTGCAATGTTTAAGGCTTTTTGGCATCCTCCTAAGGAACACCATTTTTGAAACAGCCCTCATTTGTATAGGACTGACTCTGGAATCCAATCCAAGGTTTGATTTTTGACCAGTGACCGGTTAGGTCAACTTCAAATGGTGTTTTTCTTGCAAGAGTGATTGTTTAAAGATATTTTTCCACTTCAAGCACTCAGTTTTTTTTTTTCAAATAGTAAAGTTCTTTTTCACTTATTTAATTAGGGCCAAATGGTGGCCTTTCAAAGTAACAAACATTAATATTAAAAATTTAGGGCAGCTTATGCTTAGTTGTATCAGTTTTGGGTGATCATACCATTTGGAGGACAGCAATCCTTTGTTTTTGTTAATGTCATAATGGGCCTGTAATGCCACGCTTTATAAAAAATGTTGCTGGTGAGCTGTTGCCATTATAGAAATCTTATTGTGGTTTTAGAATCCTGAATGAACTAAGGAGATTACATTCGAATGTCTCACACACATTCCAAAAATAACATGGCCAAAAGACAACTGCGATTTCCCATCTTCCTCAATTCCTCTCCCTCCCCCCAAAACTATCTCTGATCATCTTAGCAAGTGGTATCACCTTTCCCCCATTTGCCTAAGCCAAAACCTCGTAGTCATCCTTGATCCCCTCCTACTCTTACCCTTGTGATCAGATTACTATTGCTGTATAACAAACCACCTCAGAATTCAGTGGCACGAAGTAAAGAAGAGTGGTGAATGGGATGAAAGATATTGTTGTAGCCATCTTTGGTAAATACTATCAGTCACTGTTCACCCTTTGTCCATAACTATTCACATCCTTTTTGCATGCAAAATACACCAGATCCCTCCCTCAAAATTCCCAAAGTCTCATCTTACCACTTTAAGTCTGGGATGTTGTCATACAGATCAAATCCAGGGGCCAGGGAGGCTCTGTGGATACAGCTCTTCTAGCATGTTTCTCCTCAATCTCTAAAGAGCTGTGGCTAAAAGATTCCAATTACCTTTCTCCCATATACCCAACATGCAATGGGGTCAGGCATAGGATAACAACTACAAACATTCCTGTTAAAAAAAATAAAAAGGGGAGGAGGAATGGGAGGCACACAGCCGTCACTGTTCAGTGACAGTTCTGAAATCCAGTTGGGCACGTCTTGTTGGTCCCTTAATAAGGGCTCAGATCTACTCCCAAGCAGCTGTTTTCTCCAGCTGTAAAATCTACCTTTCCCAGCATTTGGCTTCACTCCCTGTGTTATTCTGTCTTTTCCATAAGAAGTAACCCACATTTGCAGCTGAGTAGTTTTCTCTTACTGCTCCTTACCCAAAGTAGTTCACGGGTCCAAAGACCCCACCCACTTCATTTTATGGTGTATCTCCAGCCCTTTCAGTCAAAGCTGATGCAGTCCCTTTAGCACCTTTGGGCTTCCTGTATATCAATCCACTACATTAGACAAAAGATACACCCTGAAATCTCTTCAGTATCCATAGGGCAAAACCCTTAAGAGTCTAGGTGCCTATTGTTTAAAAAGGCATGCCCTTAAATCCAGAAGGCTTTGTATGTATTTGAAAGGTTCATGAGGCACCATCTTAAATCTTTCTGAAGTTTTAATGAAAGATTTTATAATCACAGTCTTCTCTTCATCCTAGCATCGAGACAGAGACATTTTCCTAACAAGCCTGGATTTGATCTTTGCACGGAGGCCCCTTCTCACTTTGAGAATCTTCTGCAGGGAAACACTGAATGAACAATTTAAAAAAAAAAACAAGACCTTTTATATTTCCATTAAAGCTTGCATAAAAGCTGACCAATTCCTTTTTCTTTATATCTAACTATGTCTTACACATGGCTGAAAGAAACAGATTAGCACTTTCAGTATTCTGCCTAAAAAATGTCCTTAGCCAAATCTGCTAGCTTATTAAGCACATTTTTCATTTTCTGTATCAGTGCAGCCAATGGGGTTGCCAAACTTTCTGCCATACATGACAAAGATCGTTTTTTTTCCCTAGCCTCCAATACCAGTTTCTTTCCTCACATCCCAGCTTTCACCAAAGTCTCCCTAAGGCCGTTCTCACCTTCGCTGACCTCCTTCACTAGCTTTACTAGCTTTCACTTACTTTTACCAACTGTCTCTTTAAGGTCTTTCCTGCTTCTTCCCACTGCCCAGTTCCAAAGCCAGTGCCACATCTTTTAGGCTTTTGATATGGCAGAACTCCATTCTGGTACCCAATTTCTGTTCAACTTGCTATTTCTGCAAAAGTAACCACCACACAATTTAGTGGCACAAATTATCTTTTTATTATGTATAAAGATTCTGTTGATCAGGAATTTAGACAAGGTACAATAAGGATGGCTTTTCTCCGGTCTACAATTTCTAGGGTCTTAGCTGGTAGAACTCAACAGCTGGGGGTCAGTTCAGCAGCTGGAGCCAGAATTATCTCGCGGTGTCTTCACTCACATGTCTGTCAGTTGACGCTGACTGTCAATAGCCCAACCTCAGCCTGGGATATTCGCCGACCTATGTGACCTGGGCTTTCTCACTGTGTGATGGACTCAGAGTTTACTGCATTGAAGCTCAGACACTTCAAAGCAAGTGTCACAGCAGACAAAGTGTGTATTAGTTTCCTGCTGCTACGGTAACAATATGCCACAAACTGGCTGAAAACAGAAATCTGTTGTCTTGCCATTCTGGAGGCTAGAAGTCTGAAATAAAGGTGTTGGCATAGCTGTACTCCTGAAGCCTCTAGGAAAGAGTCCTTCCTCTCCTCTTCCTAGCTTCTGGTGGTTGCCAGCAATCCTTCATGTTCCTTGTCTTCCAACTGCATCCCTCCGATTTCTGCCTCTCTTGGCACATGGCCTTCTTTCCTCTGTATCGGTGTCTGTGTGTCCTCTCCTCTTTTTATAAGGAAACTAGTCATATTGGAATTAGAGTCCACCCTAATCTACCATGTCCTGATTTTGACTAATTGCATCTGCAAAGACCCTATTTCTAAATAATGTCGCTATCTGAATTTGGGGGGGGCGCTATTTAACCCACTGCAAGTTGGAAATTGCACTGTCTCTGTAACCTAGCCTTGGAGGTTACATAGCGTCATTTGCACCGTGCTCCAGTTGGTTGAAGCAGTGCATGATTGTGCATGAAGCACAGTCATGCAGATTTAAGCAGAGGAGAGTTAGATTCTACTTATTGATGAAGGACTTTCAGGGTCACAGCGTAGAAGAATGCGGGATATAAAGTGTTTTCGTGTTCATCTTTGAAAAATGCAGTCTGCCATACCCTTACCCAGTCTGTGACCAAATTCTATTGATTCTGCTTCCAAAATATATTTCACATCTGTTCGCTTACCTCCTTTGCCACCCACTCATGCAAAGCACCATAATTTCTCATCTGAATTATTGCATTAGACTCTTATCCAATCTTTCTGTACCCACTTTTGCCTCTTCTAACCCATTCACCACCAAGCTGCAAGAAAAGAGGTATTAAAACTATAAATTGACTCTTATCACGCTCTGCTTAAATCTCTTTGGAGGCTGCCAGTTGCATGCACAATACAATCTAGATGCCTCCCAAAAGCCTAAGAGGCCCTACAAAATCTTTGTCTTTCCAACTGCCTCAATGAAAAGGGATGCCACCTTTTTCTTCTTCATGTACTGGTCTCTGGTCACTCAGGCCTTCTAACAGTTCTTAGACCAACCCAACCATGTTTACACCTCAAAGACTTTACACTTATGCTTTCTTCTGCCTGGAAATCTCTTTCTTTGGTTCTTCATTAGGCTCTAAGTTTTATTTTAAGTGCTACCTCTTCAGATAATAATGATAATAATAATTATAGCTAACATTCTTTTAAGTTAGCTTAAAACATTTTTTCAGGCCTTAGAGGTAATAGTTCTATCTGGATTATTTTTTAAAAAATCCTTATAACACCCTGTAAAAGAGGTTCTATTTTCATTCTTATTTTATAGACAAGAAAACTGAGATTTTATATGATATCCCCAAAATCATACTACCATGTGCTGTATAATGTATACCATGTACTGTAGAGTTTAGAATCATACTCAGGACTGTCTGACTCCAGAGACTGCCCTTTCAACCGCTGGACCCTGCTTCCTCTACAGAAGGCCTCATTCTTTATTTTATTCTAAGTCATAGCACCTATTTCTTTTCTTCATTTTGTTGATCATTCTCTATAGTTAAGGAAAAAATATATATATATACTTATTTATTGCCTATTTTTCCAACTAGTATTAAAAAGTTTTTGTTGTTCATAGCTGTATCTCACCACCCACACAGTGCATGGCACATAGTAGATACTTACTTAGTATTTGATGAATAAGTGTAGTGATGTGTTGATAAATATTTAACCACCAGTTTTGGGTGGGGGATGCGGATTCATTGTATGTTTTTTAAATTTCCATACTCCCACCTCAGAGCTGGTTTCAAGCTGCAAACAGTTTAACAGCTGACTCACAAGATTCCTGAAAACTAGGCTCTAGCATGGCACTGAATGAATGAATGTTGCAAAGAACAGAGCAGCTAACCTACAGTAACTGGGTTTCAAGGGGACAAGGGGTATCCTCTCCATAAGCCCTTGTGGTTTTAGCTCGAAACAGATCAAACATGTTCGTGAGGGTTCAGAGCATAGCTGCTATCAGAGCTGCAAAAGGGTAATGAAGAGTTAACACTGCATCTGAGACACTAAATATCTCGACAACAATGTAGTGAGAAACATTGAGACCAGATACTGTCATTTCTTCATCTTTTTTCACTGCCTCAGGTGTTGGCAAGGACACATATGATTCAGAAGCAAGGGCAGGATGACTTTGTTTTATCCTTTACAGGGAAAGAATGGCTGGGATTGGAGCAGAAAGGAGTGAACAGAAAGGAGAAGGGGGGAGTTGAAGTCATCAGTATTTCACATTAGGTATAAAAATGCTCAGTTATAGCTTTGGCTAGGGACAGAAATTTCCTTGAGAATATTTGTGAGAGTTTTATGCTAAATGATTGTACAGAAGACTAATTTATGATTGGTCCAGTTATTTACCTCTGTATGTAATATGGAATGACATAGGCATTTTTTTTTTTTTTTTTTTTTTTTTTTTTTGCGGTATGTGGGCCTCTCACTGCTGTGGCCTCTCCCGTTGCGGAGCACAGGCTCCGGACGTGCAGGCCCAGCGGCCATGGTTCACGGGCCCAGCCGCTCCGCAGCATGCGGGATCCTCCTGGACTGGGGCGCGAACCCATGTCCCCTGCATCGGCAGGTGGACTCTCAACCACTGCGTCACCAGGGAAGCCCAGGCACTATTTTTTAAATCACTATATGCCACTCAGCATTGCTGACAACATCTTATTTGACAGTTCTTAATTATAAAAATACCACTTGAATTTTTTGATCAGCAGTGCCATGTTTGTGTGAATCTAGCAATAGATCTGAATAAATCTATAGCATTTGGTGGGACTGTATTTATCACATTAGGTATGAAAGTCTTGACATGATGTTGGCTGGCCACAGGATGGTAAGACCAGGGGCAATGCTTAGATGTCTCAGTCACGGCCAGGATGTAGTATGTCTCTTATTTAACTGACAGGTCTATACTTTGGTCCTGTAGCTTTCAGTCCCTTCACACTCTGCATAAGTAATACCTCCTATTATGCACATTCACTCAGGTTTTGAAAGAATAACTCTAAAATACTCTCCTTGCCACTCCAGGATCCATAGTTTTAAAAGTGCATGTGGGGCTTCCTTGGTGGGGCAGTGGTTGAGAATCTGCCTGCTAATAATGCAGGGGACACGGGTTCGAGCCCTGGTCTGGGAGGATCCCACGTGCCGCGGAGCAACTAGACCTGTGAGCCACAACTACTGAGCCTGCGCGTCTGGAGCCTGTGCTCTGCAACAAGAGAGGCTGCGATAGTGAGAGGCCCGCGCACCGCGATGAAGGGTGGCCCCCGCTTGCCACAACTAGAGAAAGCCCTCGCACAGAAACAAAGACCCAACACAGCAAAAATAAATAAATTAATTAATAAACTCCTACCCCCAACATATTCTTTAAAAAAAAAGAAAAAAAAGTGCATGTGTAATTAATTTTGCTTTAGAATTTCAAATTAATACCAAGAGAAATGCCTTTCTCTTTATTAATTTCCCGGTGTGAGTCTAAAGAAAACAGCAACCACTTTTCTTGAAATCACATAAATAATATTGGAGTAAGACTGTCTCGGTTGGAGACAAAAACATTATATTTGTGACTCATGGTAATCTATCCATTGGTTAATGGACCCAGAACCCTCTAGACAGTTTACAAATCCACATAACAGAGCAAATTTTTGCATTAGGATTCCTGACTTAGCTGAAAAATGTGAAAAATCAGATGCAGCCAAAGAGTTCCCTATTGATTACAAATGTGAGATCAAGAGTAAGTTATTTCATCGAAGGCAGCATTTATTTAAATTTAAAATTGTCCTTCCTGGTAATCTTATTTTGGTTAGTGGCATAAAAATCAATGAAATTTTTTAAGAGTATTAATTCCATTCCATTTGAGAGGCTTCCTGTGACAGAATGGGCATTGATATCCGGTCATATTTTGGGGTGTCTAAGGGTTCGCATGAATTTAGAAATGCGACTGAAGCTTGAGGACAAGATTGTCAGTAATTCTTAGTATTTTTTAAAAAAGAAAATAACTAACTAGTAGTCTCTAAAGATAAAAATGGAAATCAAAATTCCCAGTCCTGTCAAATTACTCTTTGCTGCTCAAGTATCTTTGACTCAATTTTTTCCTCTGCCGTATGAGCGTAGTACTCTAATAGTTGTAGACAGGTTCATAAAATGTTTCAATATTTCTACACTCTTAAAAAGGACCTTTTAGGCATGTAATTTGTCAGTTGTCCAGTATCATACCTGGTATAAGAATCCCCTATAGATCACCCCGGACAGATAGACAGTTCTAGTAGTTCCCCAAACGTCTAAACTGGAAAGTTCTTAATGTCCTGAGACAGTTGGAGTGAACACCTATGGCCTAGCAGGTAAATACAAGTCAAAAGTTAAAAAACAAATTGCCTTATTTGAACAGGTATTTGTGCACCAGCGTTCATAGCAGCTTTATTTGCAATAGCTTTATTTGGGAAACAACCCAAATGTCCACTGACAGAAAAATGGATAAACAAACTGTGGTATATACATACAGTGGAATATTACTCAGACTTAAAAAAGAATGAGATTCTGATACATGCTACAACATGTATGAACTTTTAAGATATTATGCTAAATAAAACAAGCCAGATGAAAAAGGACAGATATTCTATCATTCCACTTATGTGAGGTATCTAGAATAGTCAAATGCATGGAGACAGAAAGTAGAAGGGTGGTTGCCAGGGGCTGGGAGAAAGGGGTACTAGGGAGCTTTGGTTTAATGGATACAAAGTTTCAGTTTGGGAAGATTAAAAAGTTTTGGGGATAGATAGTGGTGATGATTGCACAACAATGTGATGTACTTATTAATTCCATTGAACTGTACACTTGAAAATGGTTAAAATGGTAAATTTTGTATTGTGTGTATATTTTCCTACCATTAAAACCAACAACAAGAAGAAGAAACGAGGTGCTTTGGAAGAAGTCAGGAGTCCATGAGCATCTTTCTGTACTTTCTCACTCTCTAATTGGCCTGTGCCCCTGTTTGTCTGACTCCTGCGTTTTGCAGCTGGCCTCCTTCTTTTCACACAGCCATCCTGGATGGATGAGCTCCTCAGTGTTTCCTATGAGGAAAGTGGATGGACTTTTGAGAGCCTTATCCCAAGGGATGACTTCAGCGCTAATGTGTTTCACTCTTTTTCCCCAGGAGTTGTCTCCTGACCTCCAGGCCCCAGATTCCAACTGCTGGCCGTAAAAGCCAGTGTCTGCGGGTTGGCCCCGCCCTCCTCCTTTCAACTGAGGGCCCTAGAGACACACATATTAGCCTGTAATCTCCCTCCCTTGTCTTGTATTTGCCCTTTTTCTGGCACATCTTCCTCTATCTTCTTTTTCTTTTATTTCCAAAATGTGTGTTTAGTTTTAAAATTTAAGATACAATTGCTCTTCCTGAATGGGTGAAATGGTCTTTGTTACAATTGCTGTTCCATATATGAGTATATCTTGCATGCTCAGAAGTTACCAGGGATGCCATGGGATTTGATTCTAATGTTCACTTTAATTCAGTTGGCTCACATTAGACAATAAAATCTGACAAATTCTGAATAATGGAAGTTAGACTATAGTGGTTTCTTGAAAAATGAGAAGTGTTGACTGTTTTTTAAAAGAATTAAACTTTCTTACTTTTAAATGATTTTTTAACTGAAGTATAGTTGATTTACAATGTTGTGTTCCTTTCTGCTGTACAGCAAAGTGATTCAGTTATATATATATTCTTTTTTTTATATCTTTTTCCATTATGGTTCATCACAAGATATTGAATATAGTTCTCTGTGCTATACAGTAGAACCTTGTTGTTTATCCATTCTATATATAATAGCTTACATCTGCTAACCCCGCCATCCCACTCCATCCCTCCCCATCCCCTCTTCCCCTTGGCAACCACAAGTCTGTTCTCTATGCCTGTGAGTCTGTTTCTGTTTCATAAATTTTCTCCTTTTTAAATTCCATGTGTATCATAAACAAAGTAATAGGTAAAATGAGATAAGATTTTGGAGGATTATAATCAGACTGGCATTATAATGTATAACAAATGCACTTAAATATATACTAATGTTTAGCTGTTAAATTCAGAAATTAAAAGTATCTTGATAAGGGGCTAAATTGTCCTTTCCTTTGGATGGTAGGATGATTTTCTCTCCTGTTATTTTTCTCATCTCTCTGACCCCTCCTTCCACAACTTCTGGACTTTTGTTGCCTCTCAATATTATATGTTTTGTTTACTGCTCTTTGCTTTTCTCATGGTCTTTCTGATTTCAAGTTCCACCTAGTTGCAGCTGTTTCTTCAGCTTTTTTTTTGTGCTCTCCAAGCCTGGGTTGACCTGGAAACTAATAACCATTTGTCAGAGTTTCTGTGGGAAAAATGCCTTCCAAATTCTAAATAGCTGCCTTACAAACTTAGTGACATAGCTCTTATGCAAGCTGTGGTCTTCTTACATTCAAATTTGTTGAGGTTTCTCTGCAAATTTAAAGAAAATTTACATTGTTTTCCATATGTGCTTTAAAAACATTATGTGCTTTAGAGTTAGGCAGATCTGGATTTGAATTCCACTGCAACCATTTATTTTTTTCTGTGTTAATGGATAGTTTAAGCCTCAGTTTTCTCATCTATAACATGAAGATAAATCCTCCTATGTGCCTGTGTCAGGAGCTTGGGTTTGCCAGATAAAATACAGAACACTTAGTTAAGTTTGAATTCCATGAAAACAATGAATATTTTTCTATAAACATTTTCAATACATAAAATTTTAGTATGGAATTTTTCATTGTTGATCTGAAACTCAAGTTTAACTGAGCATGCTGTATTAGCATTTGCTAAGTCTGGCAAACCTACAGGGGGCACTAGTATATATGTGATACCCATATATGCGTGATATAGAAAATGTGGGATTCCTTCTGCAGCCCTTAGCTACAGTGGTCAGCTCTGCTGAAACTAAGTAGATCTCTGCTTGCTTACTGCTACTCCCAAATGCTACCCTCTGCCTCAGCAAATTCCATAATCACAGAGTCCCACCACAAACAATCTAATGAGAAATCACAGTAGTGGTCACTTCGGGATTTTGTTCTTCAGAAACTATATGATAGATGAAGTGATTTTTAACACTCAATTTAATAATATGATGATATCTTTGAAGTTCAGCATAATATATAAGAATAGGTAGACAATATTTAAAGTCATCTACTATTAGATATGGAAGGGACTTAAGAGACCATCTTGGCTCCTCTTTTTTATACCGATAAGGAGCCTGACCCCCGGAGAGTTCGACAGATTTGTCTGAGCCCAGGCTGGAATTTCAGCCCCCTGACTTCAGCATCAGCCAGGTTTTCTCCTACAGAGTTTCTCCTGCAGTGTTTCCTATCTAATCCCTGCTATGACTTATTACAATACACTTGCATACAGTGACAGGGTGGGATCCGTTTCATTTCCTCTGTGTGGCGCCTTGCCCAGGATCGTTTGGAGGTATGGATGTAATTGATAATTTGGTGCACCATAGCATGTAAACATTGCTATCAACTTTGCCACTGCATTTTTAATCATAAACTCATCTCTATTAAAATACTTTTGTGTGCATTAAACTGGGTCCCTTAATGTGATTATACAAAAATAATGATCTTATTCCCAGACTCATAAATAATACACATTTTTTCCCATTCTTCAAGGTACAGTGATATATTGTTGTTATCAAAAGTAGATTATAGTGTGACTTTCATCACTACAGCTTATTTAGTTATTCTTTATTTTCAATAACTTAGTAAAATTTAAATTATTCTTGGTTCAAACAAATTCTAAAAATGACATCTGTGGAACAATTGGAAATTTGAACTTTAAAGTTGGCTTTAAAGTGATGTTAAAAATTATTAATAATTCTTTAGGTGTGATAATGGTATTGTAGTTAAATTTAGATACACATGCTGATATGCCTATGAATATGCTCTTGGATTAGTTTCAAAACTGTAGTATGAGAAGAGGCAAGATTAGGTAGGAAATAGATAAAACAAGATTGGCCAGGAGATAATTGTTGAAGGTGGATGATAGGTACAAGGAGCTTTCAGTATGCTATTCTGTCTGCTTTTATATATGCTTGAAATTTTCCATAATAGCAAGTTTAAAACTACATTCCTGATTCCCAAACTCTAGTCTGATTATACAGAGTTTAAATAAAATTATATCACATGAAATCAAAGATTTTAATGCTCATATTTAAGGGACAGAAATAACATTTGTCTTCAAGTCCAATACTTGTTGACTTATGTTTTTCACTCTATTCATTTGAGAGAGTCATATAATAGAAAGAACTTAAAACTGGGAACTCAGAGAGTCTAACTCTAGCAGCCCTCTGCCTTTTGTTAGTTGTGTGACCTCAGGCAAGATACTTAATCTCTTTGGGCCTCAGTTTTCTCATTATGTAAAATGAGAGCATTGCACTCTGGTCTCCTGGGGCATTCAGCTCTGAAATTGTTTGACATGATATCATACTCAGGCTTTCCAAATCTACCATTAAGCTGGCTCACGGTGTCTTTTACCTTTATTCTCTCCCTATTAATGGAATAATGGGCTACATTCTGGGGACAACTGATTTTAACATAAAGATATTAGGAATGTGATACAAAATATTGTATGCTTCCTATGCATCTCCTGTATATGAATTTATTATTTAAGTCCTTCTGAAATGAGCTGCTCTTTCTATCTGTATTACCTACTGGACAAGTTATAGAAATTATTTCCCACTTTGAAAAGTTGAACAATGTTCTTGGTGTGGTGCTAATATAAACTCTTTCAAAATTCAAAGGGTGCACCTTCATTTTAGGATTCAAGATTTTTAAAAATAATACCGTATTTACTCTCTATATATTATTTCATGATTTTATTACCTTCAGTTATGTCCCCAGCCTTCTATATGAAATCTTTTATATATTCTCATGTAGCAGGACATTGTCCTCTTCACCAATTTTACTGTTTCTTTTTTGAACTGTCCCTAATTCCACAGTCTGGAATACATTACGCATGTTGTATTTATAACATTTTTTTTTCAAACAAAGGTCATACTTTTGATTATGTGAAGTGCAACTCTAACTCACTGCAGGCCTATGTATTTGTAACTTCTCCCCAAGAATTTAATTTCATTGCAGTCCTGTAATCATTGCAAAACATCTTCTTATGAAAAATATGCATTGGGTACTACTTTATAGTAATGCTAAATATATTATTTCAGTGTCACATCAGAATTCATCCTTTCAACAAATGTTTAATGAATGTCTTCTAGGTGTGTTAATTTTGAAAAGGGATCTTGAAGGAAAGAAGGTTTAGAACAAATTACCAGAGGACACAGATTTCCAATTTTAAACTGATTTTATTCCTCAGAAAATGTTACTAAAAGACACTTACTTATTCATACACACAGTCCTCCTCTTGCACAGTTACTTCAAAATTACCATAATTAATTCAGAGTTCCAACTCTGGCCCCCATAGAGAGAAGTGACTATTTCAGTGGAGGCCATAATGGAATATCTTTACAAAATCCATTATCACTACTTTTTAAAACAAATCCTCTCTGCTTACTCAGTATCTTTGCAATAATCCATTTCAGCAATCAATAGCCTTCTGGACCAGGATTTGTTTGTTTGATCTCTGTGAAATGATGATACTTCTATCCAGAGTCTCTGAGGACTAACTTCTGTTTGACGTTGGTAGATGGTGGGGACTTTCACAACCTGTTGGAAGTACTTGACATGACAAGTAATAGGATCCATTCCTTCTTTAGTCAGATATGTACTTCAGTAAACATGTCAGGTTCCCAGACGCTGTTCTTGTAACTATTCCTTTCATTTACTCTCATCTCTGACTGAGAGATGAGAGTGTGGGCTTCTTTGTTAACTAACTCATACATTCATTAGTTCATAAACATTATTTTTGAGAAACCACTGTGTGCTAGGTAAGTGCAAGAGTGACAAGGATAACCTTAGCAACCCTTATTTTCAAAATAAGGTATTTTGAAATCTGGCAATTCTTGGTAGCATGTCAATTAATAATCATATGCTATGTGGTTGAGTTAGAACAGTACATGATCTTACTCGTGTCTTTGGTTTCTTTCTTTCTTTCCTTTTTTTAATGTTAATTTTATTGGAGTATAGTTGATTTACAGTGTTGTGTTAGTTTCAGGTGTACAACAAAGTGATTCAGTTATACATATACATAAATTGATTCTTTTATAGATTCTTTTCTCATATAGGTTATGGCAGAATATTGAGTGGAGTTCCCTGTGCTATATGGTAGGTCCTTTTTTATCTATCTTATATATAGTAGTGTGTGTATGTTCATCCCAAGCTCCTGATTTATCCCTCCCCCTTTGATTTCTTTCTGAGGATACATACATGAGGGTATTTTCATGAGGATTCCCATCAGTACATTAGGGGAAGGTGTGTCCAGGAGAGAGTTTTCAGCAGATCCCCTCCTTTCTTGGCCTACTCTTTGAACTCTTGTCACGGTCTTTTTAATACTCTTTGATGAGGCAACTTTTCAAAGCCTTTTTAACATTAAAATAATTTAGGGCCACTGCTTGTCCCTTATTCAAGTAGTTCTCTGCTTCTTCACATAACTTGTTGATGTGAATGAAGGGACACGATTTCTCCTATCAAAAATAAATTGCTTTTCCTTCATGAACTTTTCCTATCACTGCCTAATGTAACAGTGTCTGTTTTCTGTCTGAAGTGTTTCCCTTTTCCATGTAAATAGAATCAATCATATAGTATGTAATATTTTGAGACTGGCTTCATTCACTTATAATAATGCCTTTTGATATTCATCATGTGGAGATACATCTAAAGGATCTTAATTACAAAAAATTCAACCCAAATTTAAAATTATTCAATATGTATACACTATCTTTGAATGAAAAAGATCTTAGATCCCCACCCTCTGACCTTCCAGTCCCCTCTTTTTCTTGCTACTGTTGTCTAGAATTTTAATTCTACGCTTTAAACATAATATTTCTTTGTTTTTCAAAGTAATTTAATTTAGCAAGAAAGTTTGCCGATTCCTTTGATCACTTTTCTATATATATTTGTGTTCTTCCACCCCTCTGCATTTATTAATTACTTCTTAACTGAAGTAATTTCCTTAATAATTCTTTCAACAAGAGTCTGTGAGTACTAATTTCTCTTAGCCTGTGTCTTTTTCTCTATATATCTTTATTTTGTTTTTTGTGCTTTTTTAATAAATTTATTTATTTATGTTTGGTTGTGTGAGGTCTTTGTTGCTGTGCACGGGCTTCCTCTAGTTGCAGCGAATGGGGGCTACTCTTCGTTGCGGTGTGTGGGCTTCTCATTGTGTTGGCTTCTCTTGTTGTGGAGCACGGGCTCTAGGCACACGGGCTTCAGTAGTTGTGGCATGTGGGCTCAGTAGTTGTGGTTCATGGGCTCTAGAGTGCAGGCTCAGTAGTTTTGGCGCACAGGCTTAGTTGCTTTTCCCGGACTAGGGCTCAAACTGGTGTCCCCTGAATTGGTAGGCAGATTCTTAACCACTGCGCCACCAGGGAAATCCCTCTATATAGCTTTAGAATAGTAGTGTGCTCAGGGATAGAATTTCACATTGACATTTATTTTTCTGTCCATTTTTAAAGGATATTTTCTGTTGTTTTAGGTACAATAATACCTGTTGTTGCTAATGAAATTTTACTGCAAATTTTATCAATATTGGTTGTGGGGTTTTTTTGGTAATCAGTTTTTCTCTCTGGAAGATTTATATATGTAAATATATATATGCATATATATATTCTTCATGCAGTTTCAATAAGCTCTATATAAGTACAGTTTTGCTTTATTTTTAGTTTTTCAGCTTGGCCTTTGCTATATATTCTAAGTCTGAGAATATCTATTTTTTCTGGGAATATATATTTTTGTTCAGTTTTGGAAATTTTTATCCATTCCCTTTATTCTATGCTTTGAATTCTTTTTTTTTTTTTTGAGGTATACTTAACAGTCTTAACTGATCTCCTATGTCTCTTAACTGCTTTTTCATATGTTTTAAAATAACTTTATCTTTTTGCATTGCTTTTGGGTGAATTTCTCAATACCATGTTTCAGTTCACTAACTCTTGTCATTGGCTATCAAAAGTCTAAAGTTTATTCCACTAAATAAGCTTTATTTAAAAAAATTAATATCTTTATTTTTCATATTCAAGACCTAGAGTCTGTCATACAGAGTGAAGTAAGTCAGAAAGAGAAAAACAAACACTATGCTAATACATATATATGGAATCTAAAAAAAAAAAACGGTTCTGAAGAACCTAGGGGCAGGACAGGAATAAAGATGCAGACATAAAGAATGGACTTGAGGGGGCTTCCCTGGTGGTGCAGTGGTAGAGAGTCCACCTGCCAATGCGGGGGACACGGGTTCGTGCCCCAGTCCGGGAAGATCCCACATGCCGCAGAGCGGCTGGGCCCGTGAGCCATGGCCGCTGAGCCTGCGCGTCGAGTCTGCTCTCCGCACCGGGAGAGTCCACAACAGTGAGAGGCCCGCGTACCGCAAAAGCAAAAAACAGAACAAAACAAAGGGCTTCCCTGATGGCGCAGTGGTTAAGAATCCGCCTGCCAATGCAGGGGACATGGGTTAGAGCCCTGGTCGGGGAAGATCCCACATGCCACGAAGCAACTAAGCCCATGTGCCACAACTACTGAGCCTGCGCTCTGGAGCCTGTGAGCCACAACTACTGAAGCCCGCGCACCTAGAGCCCGTGCTCCACAACAAGAGAAGCCACCGCAATGAGGAGCCGTGCACTGCAACGAAGAGTAGCCCCCGCTCGCCGCAACGAGGGAAAGCCCGCGCGCAGCAACGAAGACCCAACATAGCCAAAAAAATAAATAAATAAAAATAAAGAAAAAACAAAAAGAATGGACTTGAGGACACGGGGAGGGGGAAGCGTAAGCTGGGATGAAGTGAGAGAGTGGCATGGGCATATATACACTAACAAATGTAAAAAAGATAGCTAGTGGGAAGCAGCCGCATAGCACAGGGAGATCAGCTTGGTGCTTTGTGACAGCCTGGAGGGGTGGGATAGGGAGGGTGGGAGGGAGGGAGACGCAAGAGGGAGGAGATATGGGGATATATGTATATGTATAGCTGATTCACTTTGTTATAAAGCAGAAACTAACACACCATTGTAAAGCAATTATACACCAATAAAGATGTTAAAAAAAAGAGTTCTAATCTACTTACTCTTCTTAGCTACTTGTTTGTGTTTTTCACATAGTTTTATTTTTGATGCTATTGCTCCCATGTATCTCTTTGAAAATCCTAAACATTTTTATGTTGAAGTTATCCATGCTCCTGTTATTTTCATTTCATTTGGAATAAGTTTCTTTCCCATTTGTTGATTCTTTGGTTGGAAATTTTAGCATTAATTGTCATCACCTGTTTTAGAGTTTTGGCTTGAGGATGATGGTAGATAAAGAAGGTCACAAATTGTTTGAAACTACTTCCATTCTCTGGTGGATCTATCTCTCTTCTTTAATTTGGTGGGATCTGTAACTATTTTGACCAAGACACAAGGTGGTGATACTGAGCCAGTTTCTGGGTCCTTCCTGTCTCTTGGAGCAGTCCCTTTACAGCCCTGAGCCACCTTGAAAGAAGACCAACTACCATATAAATGACCATGTGGAAAGGCCCTGAGACTACATGGAGAGGGAGAGGGGCCCAGCTGACCCTGACTTACCAGTTGTCTCTACTAATGAACCAGGCTTGTGAGGGAAGTTATCTCTAACCCTCTAGATCACCTTAGCCACCATCTGAATATCATCAAATGATCATAATTGACACCAGGTGCAGGTGGAGCAGAAGCGTTGCTCAGCTGAGGCCTGTTCAAATTTCTGACCCACAAATTTGAGATACAGTAAAATGATGACTGGATTAAGCCAGAGTTTTAGCAGGCATACTTTGTTACACAGCAATAGATAATGGAAACAGTGGCCTTATCTTGAATCTACCTCTTTTCTTGTCTCCCACCCATTCTCCCATAATCTCTGTACATACTCAGCCTGGCCACTAGTTCGGGGATGCTCCACTAAATTCCCCATTCCTCCAGTACAGAAGTAGACTTGAGGATTTCTGTCTGCATGTGATCCTGGATACCTGGCAGATGGAGTCAACTGAGCCAAAAGCAGCTTGGCCCAGGTCCTGGCTTCCATGCTGTCCTCGCTTCCATGCTGTCCTTCTGACTCCTTAGGTCCTCCACTCCATATATGCACCAGCTTTTATTCCTGAGCCACCTTTCAAACTGGAAGGAGCCATGCTTGACTGTGGTTTCTTGTGGTGTATGGGCCCTTTTAGTTCCACCTACCACAGGAGAGCTGACTTCCCAGTTATGTTTTCTGTTCTCCAGACTTGAAGCCCAGTAGACTTTCAGATTTAACCCCATTTAGTGTAGTGTGTTTTTCAATTCTGACCATAGAAATTTTGCTTATTTGGGAGCTTAGCCATGTCTTTCATTCTCTCTCTCTCTCTCTCTCTCTCTTTTTTTTCTTTTGTCTATCACAGTGATTTTTTTCATTTTTTTAAAATGAACTTTTTATTTTAGAATAGGTTGGGTTTACAGAAAAATTGTTAACATGGTAGTTTCTATATATCCATATCCAGTTTCCACTATTATTAACAGCTTAAATTAGTAAGATAAATTCCTCAGAACTAATGAAGCAGTGTTAATATTTAGTTATGGACTAAAGTTCATACTTTATTCAGATTTTCTTAGTTTTTACCTAACATCCTTTTTCAGTTCCAGGATCCCATCCAGAGTCCCACATTACATTTAGCTGTCGTATCTCTGTAAGCTCTCTTGGCTGTGACTACTTCTGACTCCCTTTGTTTTTGATGACCTCGACAGTCTGAGGTATACCGGTTAGGCATTTTGTAGAGTGTCCCTCCATTAGGATTTGCTTGGTGTGTTCCTCATTATTAGACTGGGGTTATGTGTTTTGGGAAGGAAGACCACAGGGATAAAGTACCATTCTCCTTACATCATATCAAAGGTATATACAATACTATCCACATGACTTATCACTGTTGTTGTTAACCTTGACCCTTTGGCTGAAGTACTATTTGTTAGATTCCTCTACTATAAAGTTATTCTTTGCTCCCTCTTTTTATACTGTACTCTTTGGAAGAAAGTTAGGCATAGTCCATTCTTAAGGAGCAGGAATTATGTTTCACTTCCTTGAGGGTGAAGTATTTACATAAATTGTTCCAACTTTGACCACTGGGAGCTCTTGGCTCCTGGGTCCCATTGACGTACACCCGTCATTGTGTGTATGTGTGTGTGTGTGTGTGTGTGTGTGTGTGTGTGTTAGCATTTCTTTACTTTCTGCCAACACAGGATGCTTTAGGCTCATCTTGTATATTTCCTTCCCCAATACTAGAATCAACCATTTCCCCAAACAGCCCTGGTTCCTTTTATTGGAGAATGGTATTAGAAATCAAGATCTGGGTGCTAAGGTGTGCTTGTTGCTACTGGCGTGTTATTGCTTCAAGGCCTTCCTAGCTGATAGAACAATGAAATTGTTGTGTGTATACTAACCCCTGTTATACATATATGTATAACTATTTCTGTAGGAAGCTATCTTATCTATATTAAGCTAAACATGACTTCATACTCATGTCTCCAGTTCTAATCTATTACCACATGAATCATTCTAGCACTGTCCCATTGCTTGTCTGTGACCTCCCACTAAAAGTGAGAAACCTGACTCCCACTATTTGATAACTGCTTTCTGAATTTTTGAATTCTAGGGTACCAGCATAGTGGTTTCAGAATATCTAGCATTTCTATTTACTTCTTTCTTAGAGTTTACGCTCTCTGACTACGTTGCCTATCTGTTTTTGCATGTTGTCTTATTTTTCTATTAGAGTTCTTAATACAACAATCACAGTTACTTAAATTCCCCATCTGATAATTCCCTGTCATATCTGAGTTGGATTCTAATGCTTCCTTTGTCTCTTCAGATTGTGTTTTGCCTTCACTTTTGGTATGCTTTGTGATTTTCTTTGTTGAAAGCCAGACTTGTTGTACTGGGTAATAAGAATTGAGGTAAAAAGGTCTTTAGTGTGATATTTATATTAATCTGGCTAGGACTTGGACTGTGTTTAACGTTTGCTGTAGCACTAGGTACTAGAGGCTTCAAATTCCTTTAGTATCCTTGTTTCTAGATTTCCTCTTAACTTTGGGCTTCCCTAACTACTCCTCTTCGGAGAGAAGCCGTATCTTCGAGATATTTGAACTATGATCCCCTGTTATACTGGAGCCCTTCTGGTGTGACAGTAAGGTGTCAGGGTAAGGGAGCATTCTATAATCTTCTGATTGCATCTCTGTATTTTGGTGGACAGGTCTTTTGGGGCTGTGACCTTCAGAACTGTTTTTCCCATGGCGTAGCTTCCTGCCCACCCCCACCCCCACTCCTACCTCTTGCTCCATTCCCTGTCCACAGTATTCCCAGTCTGTTTCCTCAAAGCCCTCAATCCTCTTGACTATGTCTCCTCTGTTAGAGGAACTAGGACCTTTAGAGGGGGCTGGAGTGGATAGAATACCCTTCCTCCAGCCGGGATAATGCTCTGACATCTTTTTCTGAATATTAAGTCTTTCACAGAGAAGACTCCGGGCCCCTTGCACAAAGATTGTCTTCTCTTCCCTCTACAGAGTCATACAGGAATCTTTGGAGTGAGAGCCTGGTGCAGTTACTGGAGATAAAGCCCATGGATGTGTGGGCGCACACCCACTAAGGCTTTGACTATAGAAGTGCCTCACTCTTATGTTAGTCCACACTCAGCCTCCAGCAATCCATCAGCAATCCCTTTTAAGTGTTTCTATCAGTTCATGACCTCAGAGGCTTCTGCTGCAAGTGTGTAGATTGCAGCTGTGTCTCTCTTGATGTGACTGTGTCCTGAAACTTCAGGGTGGTGGTTTGCCATGCAGCCTCAGTTCTCTGATGGATCCAAGAAGTCAGTGGTTTGCAATTTATTCAGTGTTTCTTTTTTGTAAGGATGGGAGTGATGACTTCCAGGCTCTTTGTATGTCAGAGCTAAAACCAGAAGTTGCTCATGCCTTTTTAAAAAAAATGTTTATAATAATTATTATAATGTATCTGTTACGTTCAGTGTTTGGGCCAGGATGCAGAGAGTGAAATTAAAATGCCCCCTTGACCACAAATCCTGAATACTTTCTTTATAATTCCCTTTCAATATATAAAGGTAGCTTCTTGCTAAACTGTTTTATCAGTCTAATATATATACAGAGAAATTTACACCCATCGTAAGTGTACATACAGAACAATGAATGTTCACAAACTGAAAGTCACCTGTACAACTAGTGCCAAATGAAGAAACAGAACATTACACCATACCCAGAAACGCCTCTCATGCCCCTTTCAACTGCCCTTTACACTTTACTAATTGCCACTCATCCCCAAAAGGTAGCTACTCTACTGATTTCTTCCAGCGCAAACTAGTTTGGCTGGTTTTGGAACGTCATATAAATGAAATCATACAGTATGCACTCTTTTCATAATGTTATACTTGTTTGGTGTAACATCACGTTTTTTAGAGTTATCTGCCTGTTGTATATAGTTGAGATTGTTTGTTCTCATTGTGTGACTATATAACAATTTATTTGTCCATTCAGAGTGAATGAAGATTTGGGTAATTTCCAGGGCTGTTGGAACTTTTGAATATGTACTTTTTTGGTGAGCATGTGTGTTTCCCTTAGATATATACCTAGGAGTGTAAATGCTGGGTTATAACTTATTCTTACTTCAGGCTTTCCTAGGTACTGATAAGCAGTTTTCTGAAACGGCTGCCCTGTCCTGCCTCATCCCCCAGCCCCACCCCCATCAACACCCCCCTGCAGGGCATGAACGTTCTGGTTGCTCCACATTCTCACCAACATTCAGTATCTCACGTCTTCTTCACTGTTGCTGTTCTAGAGTGTGTAGTGGTATTTCACTGTGGTTTTAATTTTATTTTCCCTGATGAGTAACAAAGTCGAGCATTTTGTTTTCTGGCCATTTGAAGGTACCGTTTATTATGGTGATTTTTTAATCAAGTCTATCTTACCAGTTAGACTGGGAGTTCTTTCTAGGCAAGGCTCCTATCGTTCACCTTTGCATCTCTCAAAATCCGCCGGTACCTCTCTTTTAAGTTGCCGTTCACCCAGAGTTACGTAGATGCCTGCTTAATGGAATGAATGTACGGAGCTTTCAGCTTTTCTTCCTGAAATAGTACCTCGTAGCCACCTCAAGGATTATTCCTGGAGCATCAAGTATGTAAGTTTTAGATTTTAAGCATTTAAAAAATTCTTAATAGGTATCTTTTCAGTGCCTAGTATGTATTGGGTACTGTGTAAGGCTGTGTTGGGAGAAAGTGTATTAGTGAATTCAGAGATAATTCTTATGCTGGGGAAGCTTTTAGACAATGTGCCAGCCTAGATTAAGTGCTGGTTTTGGATGAATCCTCCTTTAATATAAGGTCTTGGTTTCTCTCCCCTCCCTGCACCCACTCCCTGTTGTAACTGGATGAACAGAAGCTAATATGCAGCACTTTAAAGATATGAACGTGTAGGCTACTTTGAAATTTGGTCTTGAGAGATTTCTGCCTAGTAATTTTCTAGAAGGAAGAAAAAGATTTTTCACTGACATTTTTTCAAAAGTGGTATGAAGCATGTTTTGGAGATGAAAACATCCAATTACTTGGTTCCTAATTTCTCAGCAATCCTGGCCAGTCACAAGTGTCAGTGTAGGTTTTATGAAAGAAATCCTCTTCCCTGTCTGACACAGCTTTATTATCCTCTGTAATAGCAGAACTGCAGCCTCCACTCTGAAGAGACACTCTTCTTAGCAGTAACTATGACACCTAGAGATTTCATTTCGCCTCAAACACTTTCCCATTTTCCTCTCATATCTGTGAAAAACTCCTCTATGGAATCAGATATTTTATGCAGTAGGTATACACACTGAAAAACATAACTTTTAGATTGTGGATAGCCACTTCCCAAAGGAAGACTATTGTGACTGTGAAGGAGATGGCACAAAGCCAAATTTTTCATGGTGCTTTGCAGGAGATCTTACTGTGCATATATTTTTAAGAATCTCTTCATTCTGCTTTCCCTTTTGATCAACTTCTGCTCCAGATATAAAGAAGAAAAAGGGACTCTTCCATGGAGAAACTGTACATATGTTTAGTATCTGGGGTATGAGGATCGGTTGTTTTCTTTCTTTTTTTTTTAAATAGTCAAAATGCTTCAAAACTTTTTGCCTTTTGAAGATGAGGTGACATGCGTATCAACACATTATAATTCTGGTTCCAGTGACTCTGCTGCAGTTGCCTCTGGTACCCACAGAAGAATGGTCTCTGCAGGGTACCCCACCTCCCTACTGTTTTACCACCTTGGGGACAAAGCTGATGCTGAAGTCCTCAAGGCGCTTAAGTGCTCTGTGTTCTCTGGGGACGCAAAGCGTTAAGGTCATACTTTGATTCATGCGGAAGTGGGGAGAATGCTTCTTTGCTCACTTCCGTGTTAACATTTATCAAATATGTCCCAAACTAACACAGGAGGAAACTCATTTTCCATCTGTCGCCCCATCCCAGAGGGCTGGCTGGGAGACATATGCAAGTGGCCAGCCCCAGGCTGCACTCAGACTCATGTCCCCCTTCCAGCACCAAGGCTTTCTTCCTGGATTAAGCTTATCTGCTCTACTCTTCTCTCCCTTAGGTGGAGTCCCTTCTAGGAGGAGCTTTAGTCTCTCAGGTGGGTGGGCTTTTGTAGGGGCTTACCCTCCAGTTCATCTGACAGACATGCCTGCTCTCAACAATGCCCACAGCTTCTAGGGCTCTTTCTGGAACCCCACACCACTACTGCCCCCATTCCCCTGCCCACATACCACAGCATATATTTGTGAGATTCCTTCTGTAATCAGTAAGCACAACCATTTAGCGGAAATAGAGAACATTCCCAGTTATCCAGGACCCAAACAAATAAAGCTTACATTTTACATTTTGTGTTCAAAAGTTTCTTTCCTTGGTTTCTGAGATTCCAACTCTTTTTTTCTTGCGGTACGAGGGCCTCTCACTGTTGTGGCCTCTCCCATTGCGGAGCACAGGCTCCTGACACGCAGGCTCAGAGGCCATGGCTCACGGGCCCAGCCGCTCCGCGGCATGTGGGATCTTCCCGGACCCGGGCACGAACCCGTGTCCCCTGCATCGGCAGGCGGACTCTCAACCACCGCGCCACCAGGGAAGCCCCCCCAACTCTTTTGTTACTTTTTAAAACCTTCTGCTTGCTTTTTTTTGTCTTCGTTGCATTCACTTTTTCCTCACTCTATTTAATTGCAAACATGCCTCATGGCATTGACCCTGGGTCCTTGCTCCTCTATTATGGCCTGCCCCCATTTGAAACCTTTACCTATTGCTGTGATTATCATGATGCAGCAATTAACCCATTCTCTTTTGGTCAGTCACAAATGTTGACTTTTTTGGTGCATTCAGTGAATGTTTTTTGAGAGACTCCTATATGCCAAGCACTGTAGTTATGGTGGATATGCCTCAGGGTATGCTCTCAAGGGAGACAGAAAAGGAAGCACACCATGATATAGTGGTGACTTCAGATAGCAGTATGTGAGAGGTGGGAAAGCAGCATCTCTGGGGGTGACTCAATGTGGACAGGTAAGGAAAGTCTTCTTGTGCTGGCTGTTGTTCTTCCTCTGCTCAGCACTCATTCATTCCTCACATTGTCCTGGTAACAGCCTCTGACATATGACCATGGTTGAGCCAGTTAGGGCACTCTATTCTGCCTTACACAACAGTAGGTCCAGGAATAGACATATGACCTATATTGGGCTAATGAAGGCATTTCTCAGCTAAACCTAGTGCTCTTTAAGGGTCTTTGATGTCTGGAGCAGTGCTGGGTGCGTTGGAAGAGCATCATATAAGCCAGTTATATGTGGCCTTCACCTCTGCTGGAATTCTGTCTCGCCCTGACTTTGCCAAAATTCCATTAATACATCCTTAAAAGGTAGTTCTACTTTTGTCTCATTTAAGCCCCAGACTGAATTAGTCATTCTCTTTCCATATATATTATATGTAATATATATACTGTAATACATAATCTATACCTGAGCATACCTATGTAAATGTATATCTATATTTGAGCATGTCTCAGTTGTAATATCTCTCTAATACTCTAAACCAGCATCTTCAATAATACATATAAGAGACAAGCACGCTCGTTTAAATATTCTGAAATCACCATGCCCAGTGCAATTACCACTTGACCCTTGAAAAGATCTTTGCAGACAAGAGGATCTCATGTTTGTATCCATGGAGTCCCATTAGCATGTTGCAGCATGAGGATAGAAGGTTGAGCTCATCCAGGGAATAAGCCCATCAGCTGACAGAAGGCAGGTGATAAGATCTCACAGCAGATTAAAAAGGGAAGGGCAGCAACTCGTTAGGAAACACAGAGATATCTGCTTAATTACTTGAAAAATGTCTGAGCCAGTACATTTTATGACACCTGGAGGGTATAAACATGCCCATCAATTTAATTAATTTTCTTTCTTCTTTCATTGCACCTGTATGGCCTCAAGGAAAAGAAGTCTAATGAAACTACAATCAGGCACTTCTGCTGGACTTCCACAATTCATTTGGGCAATATTCAGAAAATGAAATACTGAATTTCCCATCAGTTTATGGGGAGAAATGTATTTGGAAAAATTCAGCCCAGCAGTGAAATTATACCTATGTCAAATTGTGATCAATGACTCCCTCAGCTTTATTTCCCAAAAGAACCTAAACCTCTTTATAGATATATTAAAATATATTTAATACTCATAAATCTCTGAGGAGAAAATCAGCATGAGATATTATCGTTTTCTTGGAGGAAAACGTTATATGAGAACTAGAAGGGTTAGGGGTTGGTCAAACCTTCTAAGCAAATAATCCCATTTGCTCTCTATTACAGTAGCATAACCCACACATTTTTGTTAAAAATCTTTAAGTCTATGATATGATTTTATAAGTTACCAACAGTAGTAATGAGTATGCTTGAATACCCATTTTAATAATATTATATCACTTAATGAGTGCTATTTGCCAGAGACTAGTACTTTCTATATCTTATCTTGAATCCTCATAACAACATTGCAAGGCAAGGATTATCAGAATGACTTTCAGAATGACTCCCTAAGAGATAAGAGACTTATTCAAGGTCACATAGCTAGTAAGTGTTGAAACTTGGATTCAAAACCAGGTTCTTTTGGCTCCCATATCTGTGCTTATTTAAGTTTGTTATATGAACAGTAAAGTCAAGCCATTTTTTTCCTTGTTAACTCAATATCACTGAACATATGAAAAGTCCATAGACATACCTTATTTTCATAAAAGAATCTTGACATTATTGAGCTTTGAGTAGTGAATTATTCATTGGAGCTTCTGGACTTAGCCTGCTTTCTCAAGAATTTACAGAAGAAAACTCCAACTGTGTATGATTCCATTTAACTTAATATATACTGTGTCCACTTGTTCCTACAGTAAGCAGGAAAGGGCTTCTTACTTGTACGGTATAGAGGAAAAGGAAAACACTGCATATTGAGCACCTACTATGTGCCCATTATATGCTCAGCCTTTGGCATGTATTAACTCAGAGCAAGTGGGTGATGGAGGTGACCACTGAGAGTCAATGCCCACTGGGAACACCCCAAGGTAATGCTCCCTCTTACCTTGGAATTCTGCTTTTAAAAGACACTGTGGTTAGCACCAAGCTTCACAGCCAAACGTATTTTGGGGTCATTTGAAAATTGCTATTAGATAAAAGTGAAATGAAATATTTTTATTTAGCTGTTATTGTCATGAAATACCATAGTGCTGTTTTCAGTTTTAATCTCTTGTAAATTCATTGACTGTTAATGTTTAGTGGGCTCATAAACTAATTTGAATCGATCTGCTTCTGCACAGTCAAGCCCATTACACTTGTCTCAATTTTTTGCATCATGGCTCTAATATCTGGAAGCTATGAAAAGCACAACAGCCTGTCTAAAGAGACTGCCACAAGAAATCATGTTAAAGGACATATGATTAAGACTTGGCTAACCATCGGCACTGAAGCTCCAGCCATGCTTTCTCAGTCTCTGTATTTTGCATCCCAGAAAACATACAGGCCTAGGGATGGAGCATGTGTGGAAGGCAGCTCCCAAAGCCCTACTTGGGAATTGCTTTTCCCAAAACACATTCTTTTCTAGGTATCCACTAAGCCCTTCCTGCCTCCCCTGCTCCCTCCCTATGCCTGGTTTATCCTTCCAGTCCTGTTATTAAATTAGCTATGACTAGTTCCTCAGTGACATTTTGGACCTAATTAGGTCTAGCTGACAAATTTCTTTGGCAGAGTCAGAAATAACTTTTGTATTCAAATTCTCGACCATCATGCATGTCTCAGTATGACTCCATGCCTTTGTGCTTTTTCTAATCATTATTCTTTGAAGAAGCTAGTAAACAAATAATTCTGCCTTTGAAAGTGGGACATTTAAAAAAGAGCCAACCTGAAATTTTATGCCAGCCATAGCAAGGGGGAATTAAGGTACCAGATTCATTCACATTTTTGCATGCATTTTAAACCTTGATTTAGTTTAACATATGTTTGCATTTCTTGCCATTTAAAATATATCCTTTATACATAGAGCTTTTGTGGATTACATGGCTTAAAGGTGGCGGGAATGGTCTTTGCAGTCAGACTGCCTGCCCTGACTAAACCACTTAGCTAACAGTGTGACCTTGGGAAATTCTCAACCTCCTTAGCCTGATTCCTCATTTGTCAGACTGTATCTCATAAGATTCTTGTGAACATTAAAAGACTTAAAAAAGTATAACAATAGGTGACACAAGGTGTGTGCTGAACAAATTTTATTTATTATTATAACTATGCATTTGCTAGTTCTTAACATAGCATTCTTATTCACAACCAAGTGCTATCTTCCAGTTGAGGAAAATAAAAAATTATAGAAAAGGAGTAAAAGTGACATATATTGATATTTCCCTTGAGCCTACCACTAAGAGGCAATCTATGTTACAATTTTCATCTGTTTTATTCCAATTTCTAACTTAAACTCTTCCACTTATTATCAGTGTAACCTTGACAAATAACTTAACTCTTCTAAACCTTGGTTACCATGTCTGTAAAATGAAGATGTTTATAACACCTACTTCAAAGGACTATTGTGACGATTAATTGAGATAACACATGTAAACTGCTTAGCTGGGTACTTGGCCTATGTTTAGGTTGAAATACCTGAATTGCTAGTATTCACCATTTTTGACCCATGAAAAAGGCAATTTCATTCAGTTCAACCTAATGTGAAGAGCTCAATATATATTAGCTTTCATGATAAGGCTGTGCGGGGTTGTGTTGATATACAAACGATTACCCTAGGGCCTCGGCCCACAGGGAGGCCACAGTCCTGTAGGCAAGAGAAAATATTCACTTAAAATCAAGCAAGCAAACATCTCTAATGCAAAACTGGTGTATGCCCTAACACAGGCACATGTTCAGTAGTAGATGACTGCAGTGGAGGTAGACCGCAGTGTCTGGAAAGATTCAGGGCAGCTATGTGGTAAAGGTGATATCTGAGCTGGGCTTGGAGCCATGCCTAGTGTCTCCACCTACCAAAATGTGAGGAAAGGTCATTTTAGGTAGAGAGAACATTTGGAGCAAAGAGAGAGCAGTAGCTACATACACAGTATGTCATTCATTTGGTCAGAACATAAGGTGCGTGAGGACTGGAGGTCCGCACTGAGCACAGTACCAGGCCCTTGGCTGGCACCTGGTACACACTTGAGCCAGTGCATACTGTTTCTCAGGTCACCCACCAAGTCTGGACCGCATCCCTCCTGGGGACTTGCATGGTGGCCTGTACTTCGAACACTCTAACACTTCTACTTTTCATTTTAACTGTCTGTTCCTCTATACCTGCCTCCTAACCCCTCCAGAATGAAAGCTGTGGCAGGTGAGGACTATATAACTTACTGGTTGAAAGTGGGTTGAGAGATATGTATAAACCTGCTTCTGAATCCTGGTTCTGCCATTTAGAACTTGAGTGACTTTGGATGAGTTGCTTCATCCAGCTCTCAGCATCCTCATCTGTACAATGGGGATAATAACAAAGCCTAATATCTAAGATTGTTATGAGAATTAAATGGCTTAGCATAGGTAGAGTTCTTAGCATAGGACCAGGAATGTAATGGAAGCATCATAAGCATTCATTAAAATTTTGCTCTTAGTCACAATCATACCCCTAGAATCCCACACAACCATGCACTACCAAGCACATAATAAGCGTGCCAAATATTGCCAGATGATTGAAAAATGCCCATGGACATGAAGAAGATGTGGGTGAAGAAACATGTCCAGACATCTAGGATGGCCTCTTCAACTTGGGATTAAAGTGGCAAAAATAATATTCAAAATATCCAAGTAGTATATTTGATAAGTCAGATATTAAATATAGCATACTCTTTTTATTGTCTAAGGAAGTTAATGATACATCATGTAAATTTCTTACCTAGTCATGTTATTTGTAATACATTTCATTTGTAAAATTATTCCAATAATTTCCAAATAGTATATTGACTAGTGCGCTGGTTCCGATCTTCCATTTGATACTTTTGCCAGCAGCTAAATGATAACCCTGTTTGCTTTATGACTTGACATGGGGAACTACATCAAATTTCCAACAACTTGCTATGAACTGATAGCCATTAAGTGATTGGGGATGAAGAATGTTGTAGCGATAAAAGCCAATAGAACACAGTCACTTACATAATTTAGAGGAGGGGCTAAGTGATTGGACAGATTCCATCTATGGCCTGAGTCTGGGGAATGGAAAGACCAATGGTGCTTTTTAGAATAGGAGCAAAAGAAGTGGTGGGTGAGAAAAGATGATTATCAGAATTCATTTTGGGGCACACTGAGTTATAGGTATAGTAGGAAGCTCAACATTTAGTCCTGAAACTCAGAAAGAAACTGAAGATGTAAGATGGGCTTTAATTTCATTTTAAGAGAAGGGACTCTTGAGTCAATGCTTCTGTAACTTCAGCATACTCTGGAATAACCTGCAGGTGATGTTAAAAGGCAGGCTTCTGGGTCTTATCTTTCTAGATGCTGATCAATAGGGTAGGTCTGGAGAGGAACCAAAGAATATGC
The DNA here is from genome assembly GCF_039906515.1 of Pseudorca crassidens. Taxonomy (NCBI): domain Eukaryota; kingdom Metazoa; phylum Chordata; class Mammalia; order Artiodactyla; family Delphinidae; genus Pseudorca; species Pseudorca crassidens. Next base: position 93,857,654 of record NC_090297.1, read on the forward strand.
AGTTTGAAAAATTAGCTTGAATGACTCCACTGTGACTTTGGACAAGTCATTTATTCTGATTTCAGTTTTTGCCCTTATTGAATGGGAAAAATACCTAACTTTGGTATGGTAGAAAGGAGGAGAGAAAGTACAAGGAAAGCAGCTTGTGATGCAGGTGGCTCATAAGTAGGCTGTAGGTTGGGAATTGTGTGTATGGGGGGGGTGGGGTCATGTAAATTGAGGAAGTAAAGAGTTTCTGGGAGGAAGTATGGTCATCACATTGTATCCTGTACGGTATTGCAAGTTGGTCAAAAAAGGAGAGAAATGAGAAAAGACTGCGGAATTTAACAAGTGGAAGTCATGGATGAGAGAATTGTTTACGTGGACAAGAGACTAGGGAGTGAGGGGATTGAGAGGAGGGTAATGAGTGTCCTTTACTGGTTTAAGAATATAAGAATTTTTAATGACATGGAAGAACACTAGTCATGTGTTCTTAAGTAAGATATAGTATAAATCGGAATGACCCTATTTTTTGTTTAAAAAACATTTGCACGCATAAAGGGTAGATGGATATATTCTAAAATGATGCATAGGTTATATCTAGGTAGTTGCATTAGGGTGATAATTTCATCCTTTGGCTTAACTGTATTTGCTAACTTGTCTATAACTGACATATCGGTTATAACAAAAAATAAAATAATAAACATTGTTCTTGAACGATGTGAATGGACTGAGAAAGATTGGTATCTCTGGGGGTAATGGGACTGAAAAAAAGGGCCCTATTGTTTAAGATCAGAGGATATGTTTCTTGCTTGTTACACAAGGTAGAGGCAGAGTGAGGTGGGGATAAAATCCTGGGAGAATCAATTTGAGATTGTGTCAGATTAAGGGGTGAGCCCTTGGAATGGAGAAGGCAGTCATCTTATGAAAGAATGGGGAGAGAATTAATGAAAATAATAATGACAGCTTGTGGAATAAAGGTATTATTTACATGGGAATTTTGAAAACGTTAGTTCAGTTGTTTTGAGATGCTTTTATTAGATACCAAAGTTATGGATTTGATCCCTAATAGGCCAGTTAACTTCTTCCCATTTCTATAGGCTAAATAATTTAATGTTAGACTCCTGTTTTATAGAAAGATGTCGAGGGTCATAGGGATGACGTGCAAGAGAGGATGCATGGGTCTCTGAAAATGTAACTTCTTCCCATTTCTATAGGCTAAATAATTTAATGTTAGACTCCTGTTTTATAGAAAGATGTCGAGGGTCATAGGGATGACGTGCAAGAGAGGATGCATGGGTCTCTGAAAATATGCAAGGAAATCTCATGGATGTGCAGTTGCTGAAGTGCTCTAGTCTGACACAGCACCTAACCTTACCTGGAGAGCTGATGAGTCTGGGTTTGAGAATATAAAACCCAAAACCGAGGCTCATGTTCCCGAGGCTGCTCTCCCTGAAAAGGACTGCCATCAAATGTTTGCCTATCGAGATCTAAGAAACACATTTTCAAGAAAATTGATTCTTACCTGGACACTTACATGCATTGGTCACTGATTTCTAAGACTGATAATTCAGGACACATCTCCAAAGTAATGAGTCTCAGTTTCCTGGACATCAGACTGTTTCACCCTCTCTACACCCTCACCACACGGAGAACTCATCAAGAGGATGGTGAAACACAGTCCCCTGAGAAACAGTTGTTTGGGTAGCTTCTGTGGTCAGACATTTGTTGGTCCATAAAGATTTTACTAAATAGAATTTGATTCAGTTTCCCTGCCTAGAATGCTGCAGTTTTAAGCACTCCCTGCTGGATTACTGTCTGCTTTTTCTTTTGAGGTATTGCATGGTATTTAACAGAAGCTACAGGATTGCAATATGTTCATTTAATTATGCAAGAATAATGAGAAATTAAATTGCATCCTAATTCACATTTTACAACTAAGGCAGCATCTATTGCACTTAAAAATATGAATGTTTATGTCAGAAAAAATCTAGTTTGAGAACCACCTCTGTGAATTGTTAGCTCTGAGACCTGAAGGCTTGGTTTCTCATGTGTTGTATGGTAGTCACTTTCTTTATAAGGTTATAGTGGGGAGTAAATGGATAATGCATATTTTTCCATCAGTATCAACTTAGCATATAGTAAATGTTTAATAAATGTTGACTACTGCTTCTACTGCTACTATTACACTTAGTCCATGTACCCAGAGGATATCTCTAAAAAAGAAGATTGTCCCAAGGGAAAACACTAACTTATCATTTAACCAGAATATGAGATTTAGATGGGAAGAATTTGGAAGACTTAGCAATTTCCCTTTAGTGATCAAAGATTCTGAATAAGAGCTTGACTTTAGAAAGGGGCTCTCAAGGGCAGTTCTGGGATCAGCAGGTATCACAGTTGTAGACTATCACAGGATATTTACATCCATCTGATAGGTCAAAGGCAGGTGAGAAGCACCTGTTCACAGGACAAAGGAAAATGGAGTGAAAATGTTAAGAACAAACAAAAAACTTGCCTGTCTCCAGTGATAGGTTCTGAGTGAAAAATATGTAAATATGCATGTGCAAGCCTTTTAGAGAGTTAAGACAATGTGGATTAAGGCTTCACACATGGTTTTGGAATTAAACACATCTAGGTTTGAATCCCAGCTAAATCACTTTACTAGCTGTGAGCCTCTGAGCAAGATATGTAAACTATATAAACAATATCTTCCTCCTTTTGTGGGAATTAATTTAGATGCTGAAAGCAAATTGGCAGAGAGCATGGCATGAGGTGAGTAATAAATATGTGTTTGTTGTATTTTTGTATATCTGGAAAATTTGACGTTGGTGTGTATCCAGGCAGACAAAGTCTTTCTATCCCAAGGAAGTTCTCATGTGTATCCAGATAAAATTGAGAATCTGTGTTCTAATCCTCAATTACTCTATTGATATAGAAATTTGAATAATCCAGAGGTTTTTTTATAGAACCCCTTCTAAATAATTAATATTTTAATGAGTTAAATAGCCACCAGCAACAATGGACAGCCACAGACTGAAGAAGTACATGTGAAAAGGCGGTAGAGACCACCCTTTGTGGAACCGGTACTGTTCTAAGCACCTGACAGATAACGTTTGATGCAAACCTCACATGAATGCTTTAAGATAGGCAAATATCATCTGCATTTTATAGACAAATGAAATGAGATTCAGAGAGATGAAGTATCTTGTCCAAAGTTATGCAACTTGTGAGAGGGAGAGCAGGATTTAAACTGGAGTCTGTTGTCTTTAAAGCCACTTTTTATCCAGTGTCAACTGTGTAGCATATACAAATGTAATATATTATGACTACATGATGATATCCTAGTGAACTCTGTAAATCTTAATTTGACTGAATTGATCCCAGATGTTAAATGCTAAATGTGATGCACTGTTCTAGGGTTTTCCCCCCTGCTATTCAAATGCAATCATTAACACAGTCAGGAAGTAAAATGTTGCGTTTGAGATAAATGCCACGTTCATATTCCTTTTTCGCTCTCCCATTGTGTAAGGGAAGAATTTTGCCATTAATGTGACAAAAGTTTTATTTCTCAGGAATAAAACACATGTAGATTCTTCACATGCCTCCAGGGCAATCTCGTACAGATGTGGAGTTCAGTACGCAGCAGGCGCACAAATGGCAGTTTCCTACCTAACCGTATTTCTAGCAACTTTACTTTCCTTATCACCTAAAGTGGTTTCTCCAGGCCACATCAGCCTAGGGGTGAAATGCAGGATAACAAACACTATATTTCTTTGACTGTCTGCCTATTCATAATTGTGTGTCCTCCATCACGCTGTAAAGATTTCTTCAGTTACTCCAAGGAGATTTTCTCAGTCTTCTCAGATACCAGAGACTGTCAGCTGCTTTCCTCCTTGTATGTTCTAACTTCCCGACGTGATGGCACCTTGGAGGCCTGTGATGTCTCTGAAGCTGCCTTCACGCTTAGTGCCTCCAAGCAAACACATGGAGTCTTAAGGATACTGCTTACAAAGAAGCACCGATGGCTGGTTGTGTTCTTTAGAAATCCTGAAGCCGCAAAATTACTTCTGTATTTTTTGAGTAATAGGGAAAACCCGGTTCTCCACTTGAAGATTTTGCTCCATAAACTGTAATGGATCTGAGTAGGGGTGTGGGTCCGACTCCCTCCTCCCTGGGTCTATGTTTCAGCCCTTCCGTCAGGTTGCAGTGTGACCATGGGCAATTGCTTAATCTCCCTTTGCCTGGGTTTCTTCATCTGTAAAGCAGGGCTAACAATAGTACCTAACCTCATAGGGTTGTACCTGGTCCAGAGTGAGGGCTCAGTAAATTTGGCCACTGTTACTGGTATATAAGTACCTAAACCAAACTGGCTCAGGTGTCCAGGATAGCATAGAGATTTTAATCTGCTCTTTCAGTTTGTGCATATAGCTTCTCTGCCTAGGACTCAGCCATGGGCTAGAGGATGCCATGAGTAGTAAGCTCTTGGCTTTATTCAGAAATACTAATTTCTCTCTAATTCTGTGTCACTAACCTTAAATTATGTTCATGTGCCTTATTATTCGTTCCTTAGGATTCACTCTTGCCTAGCTAGCTCCCCAGTCACTTGAGCAAATCAATTCTGTTGGGACTGTTCCAGCAGGCGTCCAAATAGACCAAGATATGTCTATGTTTTTGAACTTTTGGCTAGAGTTACTTTTGGCTCAAGTTGAAAACCAGCATATTCTCTCTCTCTCTTTCTCTCTCTCTCTCTCTCTCTCTCTCTCTCACACACACACACACACACACACACAAACACATATTTTTTCAGCATCAGAAACTTTCCATTATAATTTGCTTGTAAAACTAACTCTGGTATACTTGACTCCTTCTTCTTAAATCTCTTTCAAAGATACTTTGTCATTGGAGTTTCAGTAGAACATCATTGTGAGATGATAGTCTTTTACATGAATCCTCCCAAATAATCTTTCAATGATGTTAACAGGTTCTTCTTGAATTACCTGAAGCCAGAATTCAAGACTAATGGAAACATTTATTAAAAACGCCTATTTATATGACTTCTAGATAGCAATCATCTATACTTCCTTTGTTCTTATTCAAATACTATATAAGTATCAGGCAATCCACACAAGCTATTCTTGCATCAACTTTAAAACATTATTACGTTTTTTTTTTTGCTAGATGAAATTTGAATCACAATGATCCTTTTCTAAATGTAAAATTAAAACAACACCTCCAAGACAAAAACAGCATTATCCCTTTCACTGATAACTCATTTAAGTTTAGGCATTAATCTCTTTCTCTTCTCTTTCTCACTTTCTTGATTTTTCTTAATGAAATACTGATCAGTGCTTGCTTTTTACATACCAGGAAATTTTAAATCTGTGAGATCAGACTCCATTGTTATTTTGTGGACTATAAAATCCATTTATACAATCTCTTTTGACCTAACACATCAACAAAATTTCTATCTTGGTTATAGTAAACTCCTTGCATGTTTACAGAAAGTCAGATACTCCTGTGAAAGCATGGCTGTAATTTCCATGTTAGGTTATCCCAGACACTTAGAGTCATCACATCTTCCTAGAAGCTGAGAAACAACAATAATACTTACTATCATTGACTGAGTGACTACTACATGACATCCACTGGGCTAAGCAGTTTACAGTAACCTCAGATAAACTAATAAGGCAGATAGTGTTATTATTCTAGTTTTATACATAAGGAAACTGAGGATCAGGGAAGTTAAATATGGCACTGGCATCCTTCATGTTCAGATGTTGATAGTTTTCTAATTCTGATAAGGCTGTGAGGCTTGGATCAACCAAAAACATCATCATCAGCCAGTGAGGAGGATCTCCTGGTATCATGGGTATGTGAACATAGTGGCCAGACCAGAGTGTAATGAATGAGGTCGTCTGCTGTATGTGGTCAGCCCACCAGGTGTGGAAGCATTGCTCTCCCAGCACATCTCTGTTTGGCTGATCGTTGTTCACAACATCCAAGTTACTGCTGTCAGTGGAGTGAGGACCTCCTGCTAAGCAGGAAACTGGTAAAAATGCCTGAGGATGCGATGAAACAAAGCCTCATGCTAGATGAAAGAGCTGCACAGCAAGCCCATCAAGGTACTGTACAGATCAGATCTGCTCATATCAAGCAAAGACTTTGGGCTGGCAGCAAGTCTAGGAGAGTGGAAATGTTTCAAATGAAGAAGGGGTTTTTGGCTAGCAGCCCCGTTTTGGATTGATAGCCTCACTACTAATTGATTGAAGGACAGTCAGTTCTGTGCTCAATATGTACATGCCCTCAGTTGATCCAGCATTGGCCTTTTCATCCACATCTGTATACACTTGATGTCATTTTCTCATCAAGTATGCCTTCTTTGAAAATAAAAGACAGCAAGCAATGCAAAAGCTGGAAGGAGAGGATTTCTTCACTGCCCTCTCAGGCTCTTAATCCTGTCTGTCCCGAGTGACTTACTTATCCTGTAAGAATTTTGATGTGTTTAGTACATTTCAAAGTTGTTTTCATTTATTTTTAAATGAGAACTTCTGAAAAGGATTCTGTTCTGAAAGAAGAAACAATTGGGAAATAGCTTAGAGGTAGAGGTGCTAGTGTTTGTCTACTCTATGGGGACTGGGGAAGCTGATCCCTATAATATCATATCTTCCCTTCCCACTTCTCAAAAGTTTGCTATGCCATGACAGTTTGCAGAAACTTCCAATTTTTTTTTTTTGTTTTTTTTGGGGGGCTTAAAAATATTCATTTCAGAGTCTCAAGTGATTCCTTCACGTAAGTCATAGTGTCGTGTATTTCTGCATTTACTGTGAATTCTATTGGAAATGATGACGATCCTCTGAGAAGGGGCTGGAAAAAAATGTGGTGGTTTAATGCATTTTCCCTCAGAGTTGCTCAACTCCTGTGCACCTATGGGAATATGTTAATGACCCTGAAAAGTAAATCTGTTTCTGTTTACCATTGTTCTGTGGTCTCTGGGAATTTAGTTTTTTTGTAAAGATGGCAAAGACTCGTCCTAGAATTCTTCACTAAGGTAAAATGTGGAATACAAATTGAGCAAACTGAGAATGAAATATATGTGATAATACTAGTACTAATCCTAAAATGTGTAGTTTCTTTTTATTATTATTTTTCGCTGGATTATTGTACCTGTTTATTGTATTAATTTTATAAGCACTTGTAAAATAGTTATGAAAGCTTGAATCCTGAAGAAATAAATGACATCACAAGACATTTTTACTTCTGGACATCCCTAGGCCTAGCAGTGATGTAAAGTGCCAGTATTATTGTGGGAAGGAAAGATAACTACGGTGCCCTTTACTTCAGGTTCCAGTCAGCCCACTGATGGACTGTCTACATCAGACAGAATCCTAGAAAGTCTGCAGTCCTTGCAGGATTTGTTCCACGTGTAAGACCAGGGAGAGCTCTAGGAGAGTAACTAGGCTGAAGAGTGGGTACAGGGCAGCTGGAAGCTGGACATTTTTAAGGTTCTGGAAAGACTGAGTCAATAGAGTCACATTTGAATGCTGACTCTGTATATCTTAGCTAAACAATGCTCTAAAATTCTGTTTCCCCACCTTTTTTCCTTTTCCTTTTTGACTTTAAGTATGTTTCCTCATATTTAAAATGGGAGTATTAATAATAATATTCCTGATGTATTTCTGTGATCTTCAAATCATGCACTATATAGGAATGTGGTTTTTAAACTGTATCAAGAAAGTGAGTTATTACTTCTAGGTCTGCCAAAAACTGAACATAGTTTAATGCTCAGAGCCTAGAAATACAGAGTAGTTGGCATCATTTGACTTACTAGTTGGCCTTGATAGACAACACAGCCCCATGATACAGTTATTAATCAATTTCAAAGATGAGTGAGTTTAGCTTTCTTTGTACCACATGGAATTCTTCCTGGAATGGATAACTTTTAATGTGTTATCCATGTTATCCATTTTGACTTGCAGTGGATGAAAGAGGTATTGTGGTAGAGTGGGTGCAAGCTTGGACTTTGGGGTCAGATAAAGATTAGTTTGAAGCCAGGTTCTCATAATTATTAAATGTATGAGAAAGTACTCAACTCTCAGACCTTAGTTTCCTCACGTGTAGAACTAAGGTAAATATTCCTATCTTCTAGATTTTTTAAAGAGATATTCTGCATAAACTACCTGTACAATAAAAGATGAATACAGTGACCATACGGCCATGACGATGAGCATAGAAGTTCATTCTAGTTAGTAAGCTCAGATGCTGGCGTAAACAGCCAGAGGTGCCCACCACTCTAGCCAGTGGTGGCCTCTCAGTCCTGGATATGGCCTTCCAGGATATCTTGAAAAGTGCAAAGAACCCGTGAACAGGCTTTGGAGTTAAACAGCTTGGCTTCAACTCCTGATTGCCATTTACCACTGGTAAATAGTGGTTAATTCAGATAAGTGATTTATGTTGAGTATATTTCTGTGTGTCTTTCCAACAGACTCCATACTTTTCTAGGGTTATTCATTATATCTTAGGGCTAATTCATCTCACATGGCTAATCATTAGCTCCTTGTGATATTAGTTCATTAAGTTATCATACATTATGAAATTAATTACAATTCTGAAAACTTCATCTCTTATTAAATTACAGTACCTTTCACAGAGGGCAGGTAAATAAACAGGTTAACCCCTGAGTGGTACTTGTCCAGTTCAGGCCAGTGAGGTGTACAGATTGAAGGAGGGCAAGCTCCCAGTATCTGTTAGTTGGCCCTCAATGGCATTTGTTCTTTCTCCACTATCTTGGACACTGCTAAGCTGTGGAAGGCATACTGTTGCCAAAGAGAATGAAATGAAATTAATATGTGGCTATAATAGAAGAAACACATGTAGGCCATAGATTGACCCCTTCATTAGGAATCCTCAAATGAAATCAGTCTAGAGACTTACCAGGCATTTCCCTTATATCTGTGGTAATCTGTACTATGGATGATTTTCCTGGAGAAGGAAAGAAAGTAAAGACCTCTTGATTCAAAAACTGGCTGTCACCCTGCTGTTGTGTGAACATTCAACAGACCAAATTCCAGGATTAGTCTCATTTGGTTTTTATTCCTGTTGAGTCAAGGTGAATAGAATAAAGGGCTACCATATGTAACCTTCTTCGTTTCCTAGCTACTAAAACATTTCAAGGTCAGATCCTTTTTACCATTAATATCTTTTCAAGTGAAGGAAAGTACAGATCCAAAAAGACAACGTATGAAAGATACTTGTTGCAGAATGGAGTTCTTTATATGTGAAAAAAAATCAACAAAATGTTGTTTGTACCCCATGCTTAGAGAAACTCTTAAATGACTCTGCTTAAACCAGTTTTTCTCTGCATATCTTTTCCTACTTCGGTAGAAACCAGAAGCTCTGGATCTCTTGCCTTCCCTGGTTTCTCCCTCTTCTTTCTTTTTCTCTTTTTTTAACATCTTTATTGGAGTATAATTGCTTTACAATGTTGTGTTAGTTTCTGCTGTATAACAAAGTGAATCAGCTATACATATACATATATCCCTATATCTCCTCCCTCTTGCATCTCCCTCCCACCCTCCCTATCCCACCCCTCTAGGTGGTCACAAAGCACAAGCTGATCTCCCTGTGCTATGCGGCTGCTTCCCACTAGCTATCTATTTTACATTTGATAGTGTATATATGTCAATGCTACACTCTCACTTCATCCCAGCTTACCCTTCCCCCTCCCCGTGTCCTAAAGGCCATTCTCTATGTCTGCATCTTTATTCCTGTCCTGCCCCCTAGAGAAATGGAAATAAAAACAAAAATAAACAAGTGGGACCTAATGAAACTTAAAAACTTTTGCACAGCAAAGGAAACCATAAACTAGACAAAAGGCAATCCTCAGAACGGGAGAAGATATTTGCAAACGAAGCAATTCGCCCTTTTCTTTTTTTTTTTTTTTTGCAGTACGCAGGCCTCTCACTGTTGTGGCCCCTCCTGTTGCGGAGCACAGGCTCCGGACGCGCAGGCTCAGCGGCCATGGCTCATGGGCCCAGCCGCTCCGCGGCATGTGGGATGGGGGCACGAGCCCGTGTCCCATGCATCGGCAGGCGGACTCTCAACCACTGCGCCACCAGGGAAAGCCCCGCCCTTTTCTTTTAATAAATATTCTTGTGTTCTCTCACCCACTAATTAGCGTTACCATGTGCCTATATTGCTAACAGTTTAAAGAGAGCAGTTCCTTTGAAAATATAATCTCCTTTTAAATGCATCATCATTTTGAAGTGGTCTCATAAATTTTGTTGCTGATTTGGGATCTTAAACGGTGTATTTATTTATATTAAAGTCTGCCTGCTGTTCATCTTGAAGATATTATATTTGTATAGTTAAAAGAAGTAATGAGCCAAATTTAGTTTTCTTTCTACTCTGGAATGCTTTGCATCTTGTAATCACCATTGACTGCCTACTTACTAGTCAGAATCAGTGAAAGGAGTAGATGTAAAATTGCCCAATCTCATGTTTTATAATATAATAGTCTAGTCAAAATGGAGGGTACTAATAGCATTCAGCTGCATGGACATTATCTGATAATGACAGTGTGTATAGCTCAGACTGCAGAGGAGCAAATTAAAGTTGGAAGCTCAAATATTGGACTTTGTTTTGTTTAGAATGAAGTTTATGCACAAATCTCATCGGAATATGTGTTTTACTGTTTTGTGGAAATAATATAATTTTTATTGACTTTTAATCATTTTGATTGCATTTACTTTCAGAGACCACTAACACTGTTTTACCTTTGTTTCAGGGTTGTATGTGGTATAACTGATGCATTTGCCTAAAATGCATAAATATGAGATTATGAAAACATTAAAGCATACAGACCTGTGCTGAGAATAACAACTTTCAATTTCAGATTTGTATAAATCAGCAAAACCCTGGAGATAAAAGATAAGAAATATTACTAGGCAGTCAGAGACTTAGTCCACTACTTTTAAGCATTTGCACTTCTCTGTTTATTGAGCATTATGGGTCTCAGAAAATAATTTCATTGAGCTTAAATATTTCTGAAATGATTGTTGTTTTATGTGGAGTCTGTTAAACTCAGGCATCCCACTGGGGCTAGCCTTTGGATCATTCAGTGATATTCAAAATTTTAGGTCCTTAAGCAAGCATCCTTGATTATGGTTTTAAAAAAAGAAATGCAATGTGTACAGTTTCAGAGCCCATCTAAAAAGCTGTACTGAGAAAATCAATCTTAACAATTGATAAATTGCATCCCCTATTGGAAAAGAAATGTGTTCATGGCATTTTGGAAAACATTCTGCATGGTAGTCAAGTTCTTTTAGTGAGTTCCCTGACAATCGTGGTCTTTTACTGTTCTCTACACTTAGAAGCAAGAACTCCTCCCCAGACAGCTTTCAAATACAGTGGTTAGGGAGTGCACATGGAATGGAAACCTTGTTTGTAGATTTTGATTATGGATTAATTACTTAATTGCCTGTTGCCTGTTTAGGGTGGTTAATGGATACGAACATTTGATTTTTGACATTTTTTCCCACTCTTTTGCTCCCTTTTATATTGAGTTCTTCTCACTGGAAGCCATGTAATGAGAATCACCTTTCCATCTCATGTTCCTGCCTTCACTATCGTCTGTTCTATAGCAGTATAAGATTTTTGTTTTGGAGCAAGAGGTGCATTAGATCAAAGGGCAAAGAACTACCTGCACTAATTTTGCTTGTGTTGTTCTGTAACTCTCTACTCTGGAGATAGGCCTTTTGGTAAATGATTTTTACCTTTATATAGGATGAAAATTTGTAATAGAGAAAGAATAACTTATAAATTTGATAACAATGAAATAATGGTCTGGAAATGTTGAGATGCTCAAGAAAGCTTTTTCACTTTTTTTTCAGACATATATGGTTAATGAAAATCATATTTAATACTAACTGTATTCGTACTCTTTGCCAAGCACTGTTCTAAATGCTGTATGTGCTGCCTCTTTTGATTTGCACAGCTATTCCATAAGCTATTTTGCCTTATTGTACAAATAAGGAAACTGGTGCCCAGGGAGGTTAAGTAACATGCTTAAGGTGATACTGAAAAATGACAGAGGCAATATTTGAATCTCTCCTTGACTCCCTCTTAACAACACATTCTAATTCCCAGGAAAGCCCAAGATCAATTGGTCCCCACGGACAAAACATTGATAGTCAGGAATTACCACCTTCCATTGGATAAAGGCTAATGATTAAAACGAGGAGGCTGGTAGTGAACCCATAGCTTCCAAATTTGTCAGCATTGGAACTGCTCATGCAGTATCAAGCTTCACCTATGAGACAGAGAGGCAGGATGCAAAGAAGTGGGGCAGGGCCTCCAGCAGAGCACCAGGGATTAGCACAAATGAAAATTGCCCTTGGGAAATAACAGCTAAATGTTACTGAGCACTCTGTATGCTAGACCCAATGTAAGGCAATGCCTTATTTAATGTTAGCATCTTATAATTATTCCAGTTTTATCAGTGCAGCTACTGGGGTTTAAAATGGTTAGGCAATTTCCCCGGGGTTACATAGCTGCTGAATGACAATAGCAGAACCCAAACTCAATTTGTCTGAATTCGGAGGTCATTGCTCTAGGACTTCTGGTTTAGCTCTCACATGTAAAGAGTTTAGAAGTCATCATTCCTGTCCTTACAAGAAAAACCTGGACAAACTGAAATCAGTGAGTTCTCTTGGACCCATAAGAGATGAGGTTACTAGGAAAATCACCACCCTCAAATCTAGAAAGACAGGCTCATTCAGGGAGAAACATGTAAGACTGCATACCTACAGTAGAAGCCACTGAAGTCATAAACTGGTAGAAACACTTCAAAATAATAATTTTGATGAATGACTTGGATGCTGAGTGTGGACTAGCATGAGTGTGAGAAATGCTGAGCGACCTCAGCCTCAGAGAGTCCCTAACACATTCATGGGCTTTACCTCCAGAAATCCCACCAGGTTCTCATGATGAACATTTTCATCATTACTCTGGCAAAGAGTGATTCTTGTGAAATAAGCCCAGAGCTTTCTTCATAACAAAAGCTTACTCTCCAGGGAAAAGACTTTTTCAGGGCTTTATCTGTGGCCCAGCTAAGGAAAGGGCATTCTTCCCATTCCAGATCCCTCTAGCTTTCCAGTCACATCCGAAATTGTCCACAGAGGTCATGTCTTCAAGGAAATATATTGGGAACACCACAACCAGGGAAGGATATAGGGGGAAGGGGAGAAAATAAGATAAGTCACTGGAGTGACTTTGGTAAGACCATAGCCCAAGTAGGAAGGACCTACTAAGACACTGAGATGTAATTGGAAGCTTATAGATTACTCCCCCTCTACCACACCTTACCACCACACCCACAGGGCCCCAGTATAATAACTCTGGATTTCAAGTGAAAAACTGCAAGACTCAGGCTCTCAAAGTGAAGATGGAAGACCAAACCCATGATATCTATATATATTTTACATGCACACACATTGACACACACATACACACCTACAGAAAACATTAAACATAGCCCAACTTTTAGCCAGATTAACATAAATCCTCAAACTAAAGATTGATTTATGTCAGTTCCTGTTCCTGATACAGTATGTCCATCTTTCAGCAAACAATTACAAGGCATGCCAAAAAGCAAGGACAAACAGTCTGAAGAGACAAAGCATTCATCAGAAACAGACTCAAATATAACACAGATGTTGGAATTAGCAAACAAGGAATTTAAAATAAATATGATCGATATGTTAGGTACCCTAATGGAAAAGTAGACAACATGTAAGAACAGGGGTAGAGCAGTCAGAATAATGCCCTCCTTCCTTGCCAAGGTGTCTACACCCCAGAAACTATGAATATATTATCTTAAATGGCAAAAAGAAGTTTGAAGATGTCTTTAAATTAAGGGCCTTGAGATAGATTATCATGGATTATCCAGGGGGGACCAATATAATCACAAGGGTCCTAAAAAGTGGAAGAGGAAGGCAAAAGAGGAAGAGTGATGCAATGTGAGAAGGACTCAACTACCATTGCTAAATTTAAGTATGGAGGAAGGAGGCAATGAGCCTAGGAATGAAGAGCTGGAAAAGGTAAGGAAATGGACTATTTCCTAGAGCCTCCAGAAGGTAATGCAGTTCTTCCTACACCTTGGTTTTAGCCCAGTGGAACGTGTGTTGTACTTTTAAGATACAGAACTGTATGATAATAAGTGTGTGTTGTTTTTGGCAACTAAGTTTGATACTATTTGTTAAGGCAACCATAGAATACGAATGCAGGTGGATAATGTAAGCAGAGGGATGGAAAACTCTAAGAAAATCAAAGGAAAAGCTGGAAATCAAAAACATTGTAACAAAAGTGAAGAATACTTTTGATGGGCTCATCGGTAGACTTGGCCTGCCTGAGGAAAGAATCCGTGAGCTTGAAGATAAGTCAATAAAAGCTTCCCAAATTGGAATGCAAGGGAAAAAAAACGAATGAATGAAAAAAAAAAAAAAAAACCCCAAACACAGAAAAGAACATCCCAAAAAGTGTGGGACCTTTTCAAAAGGTGCGACACATGCATATTTGGATTAACAGAAAGGAAGAAAGTAAAGAAAAAGATCAGAAGAAATATTTGAAGTAGTAATTGCTGAGCATGTTCCAAAATTAATGACACACAATAGATCCAGGAATCTGAGAACAGCAGGTAGGATAAATGCCAAACACACACACACACACACACACACACACACACACACACACACACACATCTAGGCATATTATGTTCAAACTGCAGTAGGTCAGAGACAGAGAAAATCTTGAAAGAAAGCAGGGGGATAAATACTATTACCTATAGTGGAACAAGTATAAGAATTGCAGTGGTCTTCTGGCCAGAAATCATGCAAGCCAGCAGAATATGGAGTGAAGTATTTAGTGTTGAAAGAAAAAGCAATCCACCAAACTAGAATTCTATATCCATGAAAATTATTCTTCAGAAATAAAGAGTAAATGAACACTTTCTCAGACAAACAAAAACCGCGAGAACTCATCACCAACTGACTTGTCCCGTAAGAAATGTTAAAAGAAGTTCTTTAGGGAAGAAGGAAGATGAGGTAGGTCAGAAATTTGGATCTGCATAAAAAAAGAAGGCCATTAGGGAAGGAATAAATAAGGGTAAAATAAAGTTTTTTAGTTTTCTTGTTCTTAATTAATCCAAAAGATAACTTTAAAGTAATAATAGCAACAGTGAACTGGGTTAACAGTGATCACAGCAACTCCTTACTAAATCTTTTGGGCCTGGGGAATTTCAGTTAAAATTTAATAGTTTTCAGGCTGTGAGATGGACCTTCAACTCTCAAATATTTTGGAAAGCCTTGGATCATTTGTGATTGACAGGTCAAAAATACAATGATCTGTTGTGTCTAGCCCATGTCATGCTAGAGAATACTAAATCAATAGTAATGCTATCAGAACCAGAAATCAAATGCAAAAGAGTTCCCTTGGCTTCCTGCATAATGACATTTGCTCTTTTGATAAATTACTAATGGATTCTTGGACAGGAGACCTCCTGGAACAGCCAAGCCTGGATATAAATGGAAAGGGTGAAGTAGTGATGTTTATTATACAGAAAAATTTGCCTTCAGTGAACGTTCTACACAAAGAATGTCCAAATATAATCACATTGTGATAGGATATTAGTAAGAAGGCAAGAACAAGCAAACCATAACCCATGATCTTTGAGCCCTACTAAAAGTTATCTGGAGAGCCTCATAGTAAACCCTTCATTCTATAACTGGAGCAGCTGAAACAGGGCAAAGCACAGCAAAACAACAAAATATCAATATTTGTACCAAGCTCTTCCCTGGATTAGTCATCCTATTTCCTCAAGACAATGTAGTGATTGGCTAAAGGGCATCACAACTATACCACATATTAATAAATTTGATTGATTGCTTGACTTGTTATAGGAGATCATTTGATGCCATGAACATGTTTTAGGGCAAGAAAGGGGGAGGTTCTTCGTATTACTGTCTTTAAAGCCTGAACTGACTAAGAAACCTTTTGACCACCTGCTCCACAGTGCCCATGGATGTATATATGTATGTGCAAATACGGTGTAAAGAAAAATACTATTGAGAATATCCAAATACCACTTAACTCAAAGGCTTTAGAAATTTGTGGCAAGAGAAAGTCTCCCTACCACTCAGTTGCACTGAATAGTATAACAAATGCAGATTAGCTTCTGGGCTTTACAGAATGCCAGATAATATCGTATAAGACATGTTAACAACAGTCCATGTTTGTGGTCTACAAAATGAACATACTTCAAGCTTTGGATGCACACTAATTGTAACCTTTCTGTACTTTATAAGGTAATTGCTGTATTTTCTTGCATGCTGAAAATGAATAAAAGTAGGATTTGCTTGCTACAGCAAACAAAATTTTTTTTTCCCTCTACCACTTGACCACCTCATTTACTTCATGTTGTGGCTGGATCTCACTGAGCTGCGTAAGTGAACATGTGTGCTTCAGAAATACCTTTGTTTTGTCAGATTCCCAAATTAAAGGGGAAAAAATTTTATACTGAAGGAGTGAATGCAACCAGGGAACAAAATAATGAAAAGCCTTATTTGAGAAGAAATAACTCTTTGGAATAAGAGGTTACCGTATGTCAATATGTCATATACAGGGAAAGTGAGCTTTTGATTACTTAGAGGTAAGGTTGCCAGAGGGTTTCTGATTTAAATTTCTAAGTCTTGATCAGAGAGAACATCAAGGGGGTTGTTGAAAATCCTAACTTGTGAACTGGACTTTTATTCCTTTGAAAATTTATACAAAATATTTTCTGCTCACATTTATATACCACGTGGTATGTTTCTCCTTGTACATTTGCAGCTAGAATGTGCAGGTTTTATACTTGTAACATCAGAATTGAATTTGAGCATTTCTAGAAAAAGCAGTAAGTTTGGAAATGGAAAAGTGACCCTAAAAGTTGGCTCAAAAAATGTTTAAGTGCAAAAAAGACTGAGAAAACCTAAATAAACATGAATTGGGACTACTTAAATCAATTATGGTGCATGCTTAAAATGGAATTCTGTTTATCAGTTTAAAAGATAGAACAGTTTCCAAGACATATGGAATGAAAAAAACAAGTGTCCCCACTGTTAAGTACCTTGATTTTTTCACTCAGTATTTTTATGTGCATATACATAGACTCTGTTTGGAATAATTGCATAATAAATTGGTAATATTGCTTTTGGACAAGGGAAGGATGCTAGGGCTCAAGTGATTGAGAAATTTGTTTCTCACTGTGTGGCCCTTTGTACTTGAATCGTTTTAAGTGATAAGGCTAGGTAGACAGAATAAAAGAAAGAACTGTTCAGTTCTTTACACCTTCACTCTTTAAATGTATTACTTCTACTCCAAGTTTCATCAAAACTTAGTATCATTTTGTCCAGTAAAGTGGAAGTGTGGATGTGTAATGAGTTAGGAAGGTTTTATTTTGAAATAAAAAACTAAATTACTAACTTCCACTTTGTAAATATCTTAGAGGTAAAGTAAACGTTCATCAATAAAGCATTTTTCAATCTACGGTAATAATTGCCAGAAGATAAAAACATGGTACAATAAATAAATTTGAAAGATATACCTATTACTATTATACCTATTATATACTATTATATACTATTGTATACTCTTATATACCTATAATATACTATTATACCTATATTATACCTATTACAGTGTGTAGGTTAATACCTTCATATATGAGATTGTCTGTTGTTTATTTATATGTATGTACATATATATATACTTTATGTAGATAAAAACCGATAAACAGTTAGTGTTATCTACATTTGGTTATCCTGTGGATACAAAATACTAGTTAAATAGATAAAACTAAAATTTTGAACTATTTTCTTTTCCTTTATGTTGCCTGTAACTTTAGAAACCCACGATTCTGAAAATTTTAAAGTGTTGACTATTTGATTTTCCCTCTACACCCCCATCACTTTAACTTGTTCTGAAATGTGCCACGTGTGATGCCTTATATTATGTTCTCACATCTGCTGCTCTATATAAACCAGTACTGCCGTCTTAGAAATAATAGACCCCCTTTCATTCTCTAATACAGACACTGTCATTACGTGTGATTATATTAGAGCTTTAAATTTTTCTGTTTTCAGCTTTTCATAGGGAATAAATGATCCATTATTTCAGTAATTTTGTATATTGTTATATTTTTGAGGTTCCATTCTCTCTCTCCCCTTCCCTTCCTCCTCAGTCTCTCCCTTCTCTTACCTCCCCTTCCTCTCTTCTTCCCTCTCCTGCTTGCTGGCTCTCTGTCTCTGCCTCTCTCTCCCCATTCATCGATCTTTGGAAGAAGGTGAAGGGTGTGGAGCAGGCAGCAGGACCTTTAGTGTGGCACATGCTGGGCAGTGCATCTCCTGCTGGAGAATTTAGCTGTCACTTTGGAGCCTGCTGAATGAAACTACTATGCAATTCACATACCCCAAGTACTGAAAGGGAAACTGTATCTGATGTCTGCACAATTTACTGATAAGATTTTATCTTTTCTCCCGCTGATACTGATAGGGCTATAGCCAGGTGGGCAGTAAATAAAGATTTATTATGGGCTGGATTTGTTAGCTAACAGTACTTTCTCAGAACTATATCAAAAAAACCCCAGAAGTGTTCATCTTTCACATCCATGGAGCTCAATAACGAATGGTATGGTGGGGGAGGGGTGGCTGCAGGAATTTTTCTATCTAGTATGTTTTATTTATTTTTTATTTTTTAATAAATTTTATTTATTTATTTATTTAATTTATTTTGGGTTGCGTCGGGTCTTCATTGTTGTGTGCGGGCTTTGTCTAGTTGCAGCGAGCGGAGGCTACTCTTTGTTGCAGTGCACAGGCTTTTCATTTTGGTGGCTTCTCTTGTCGCGGAGCACAGGCTCTAGGCGTGCGGGCTTCAGTAGTTGTGGCACTCGAGCTCAGTAGTTGTGGCTCGTGGGCTCTAGAGCGCAGGCTCAGTAGTTGTGGCGCACCTGCTTAGTTGCTCCGCGGCATGTGTGATCCTCCCGGACCAGGGCTCGAACCCCGTGTCCCCTGCATTGGCAGGCGGATTCTTAACCACTGCACCACCAGGGAAGCCCCTATCTAGTTTGTTGTAAACCGTGAACATTCCTTACACAATCAGCATAATCTGAATAGATGACTAAAAATCCAGGGGTTGATAAATTATCATCATGGCACATGCATCTTATGCCTCAAGAACCTTAAGCAAACCCAGGGCTGTACTTGTGGATTAATTAAGTATGCATAATTTACCACTGCAGTTTACATAAGTGTAAGTATTTTTCTCATTCTGGAAAATAGGCATTTCCAGCTTCAGGAGAAAAATCAGAATATTGTTACACAATGAAATGAGCCATCAGCCTATTCAGCTATTATAAGGAAAAAAAAAAATCTCTGCTCTTGCTGCCAATGCTTAGTTCTTAAATTGAAATGATCTTTAAAGTTTAATTTGCTTTTCACCATTTATATATACTTCTTTTTGCTCACATTTATTGTGTTGATTTTTACCCATGCTTGTAATCAATACTGTTTTCTTGTTCTAGATCGATACTGCTATATTTGAATGATTTAGAGAATGTTCATCTAGGCATATACTTTCACTGCAGTTATTTTAGGTAAACAAGGGCAAGAAGCAAAGGAGTCTGGAATAATAGTCATGGAAGCACATCAGGGTTTGAACAGCTTGTCACATGTTGTTACCCATGTACTTTTGGGTAAATTAGCCATTAATACTAAGTTACTATTTTGTCATCTATAATATGGGAATAGTAACACATATACAACAAGCAGTTGTGTTAAATGTTACAACGAATGTAAAGAGCCTAATTCAGAGCTGGGCATGTGCTAGGTGTTCAATAAATGATGTGAATTTTTTGTTATTATCTAATTAAAACAATTTTTTAGATAGACATAACAATAAATTCTAAATCTCTAAATTAGTAGTTAAAAACATTTGTTTCTATATGGTAATTTATTAAATTCTTAATATAGTAGGCTATAAAGTGTTTAGATACTGCTTACATAATGTTTAGTTGTCTATTTATGAATTTACGGCAAACTTATGCAAGTTTATGTGTAGATAGACAGCCTAGAGGCGTGTTAGGTATGCTCAACTTGCTTATATCATAATGTCAACATTAGAGTTTTATTCTTTTTGTTCAAGCCAAAAGAGGCCCTTGTGGGAAATGAAAGCTTAAATGCAATTGTTCATAAGGGAATACTACTATAAATTTATTAATCCCTGTTTTACAATAAGGAAATACATCCAAACCTCAATTCATACAGTATGCATAATCTTGAGAAGCTGAGTTTAAATTTGATTTTTCTCATCTACTCCTGTTTCCTGTTATATGTACATTATAATATTTTAAACATCTTTATTGGAGTATAATTGCTTTAAAATTGTGTGTTATTTTCTGCTTTATAAAAAATGAATCAGTTATACATATATACATGTTCCCATATCTCTTCCCTCCTGCGTCTCCCACCCTCCCACCCTCCCTATCTCACCCCTCTAGGCGGTCACACACCACCTAGCTGATCTCCCTGTGCTACGCAACTGCTTCCCACTAACTATCTACTTTATGCTTGGTAGTGTATATATGTCCATGCCACTCTCTCACCTCATCACAGCCTACCCCTCCCCCTCCCCGTATCCTCAAGTCCATGCTAGTAGGTCTGTGTCTTTATTCCTGTCTTACACCTAGGTTCTTCATGACCTTTTTTTTTTTTCCTTAGATTCCATATATGTGTGTTAGTATATCCATTCATATGTGTTCTTTATCCATTCATCTGTTGATGGACACTTAGGTTGCTTCCGTGTCCTGGAAATAGAGCTGTAATGAACATTTTGGTACATGACCCTTTTTGAATTATGGTTTTCTCAGGGTATATGCCCAGTAGTGGGAATGCTGGGTCATATGGTAGTTCTATTTGTAGTTTTTTAAGGAACCTCCATACTGTTCTCCATAGTGGCTGTATCAATTTACATACCCACCAACAGTGGAAGAGTGTTCCCTTTTCTCCACATCCTCTCCAGCATTTATTGTTTCTAGATTTTTTGATGATGGCCATTCTGACTGGTATGAGATGATATCTCATTGTAGTTTTGATTTGTGTTTCTCTAATTATTAATGATGTTGAGTATTCTTTCATGTGTTTGTTGGCAATCTGAATATCTTCTTTGGAGAAATGTCTATTTAGGTCTTCTGCCCATTTTTGGATTGGGTTTGTTTGGTTTTTGTTTGTTTGTTTCTTGTTTTTTTTTTTATATCTTTATTGGAGTATAATTGGTTTACAGTGGTGTATTAGTTTCTGCTTTATAACAAAGTGAATCAGTTATACATATACATATGTTCCCATATCTCTTCCCTCTTGTGTCTCCCTCCCTCCCACCCTCCCTATCCCACCCCTCTAGGCAGTCACAAAGCACCAAGCTGATCACCCTGTGCTATGCAGCTGCTTCCCACTAGCTATCTACCTTACGTTTGGTAGTGTATATATGTCCATGCCACTCTCTCACTTTGTCACAGCTTACCTTTCCCCCTCCCCATATCCTCAAGTCCATTCTCTAGTAGGTCTGTGTCTTTATTCCTATCTTACCCCTAGGTTCTTCATGACATTTTTTTCCCCTTAAATTCCATATATATGTGTTAGCATACGGTATTTCTCTTTCTTTTTCTGACTTACTTCACTCTGTATGACAGACTCTAGGTCCATCCACCGCATTACAAATAGCTCAATTCCGTTTCTTTTTATGGCTGAGTAATATTCCATTGTATGTATGTGCCACATCTTCTTTATCCATTCATCTGATGATGGACACTTTGGTTGTTTCCATCTCCAGGCTATTGTAAATAGAGCTGCAATGAACATTTTGGTACATGACTCTTTTTGAATCATGGTTTTCTCAGGGTATATGCCCAGTAGTGGGATTGCTGGGTCGTATGGTAGTTCTACTTGTAGTTTTTTAAGGAACCTCCATACTGTTCTCCACAGTGGCTATACCAATGCACATTCCCACCAGCAGTGCAAGAGTGTTCCCTTTACTCCACACCCTCTCCAGCATTTATTGTTTCTAGATTTTTTGATGGTGGCCATTCTGACTGGTTTGAGGTGATATCTCATTGTAGTTTTGATTTGCATTTCTCTAATGATTAATGATGTTGAGCATTCTTTCATGTGTTTGTTGGCAGGCTGTATATCTTCTTTGGAGAAATGTCTGTTTAGGTCTTCTGCCCATTTTTGGACTGGGTTGTTTGTTTTTTTGTTATTGAGCTGCATGAGCTGCTTGTAAATTTTGGAGATTAATCCTTTGCCAGTTGCCTCGTTTGCAATATTTTTCCCACTCTGAGGGTTGTCTTTTGGTCTTGTTTATGATTTCCTTCGCTGTGCAAAAGCTTTTAAGTTTCATTAGGTTCCATTTGTTTATTTTTGTTTTTATTTCCATTTCTGTAGGTGGTGGGTTAAAAAGGATCTTTCTGTGATTTATGTCATAGAGTGTTCTGCCTATGTTTTCCTCTAAGAGTTTGATAGTGTCTGGCCTTACATTTAGGCCTTTAATCCATTTTGAGTTCATTTTTGTATGAACACATGAACACCATGTTAGGAAGTGTTCTAATTTCATAATTTTACATGTACCTGTCCAGTTTTCCCAGCACCACTTATTGAAGAGGCTGTCTTTTCTCCACTGTATATTCCTGCCTCCTTTATCAAAGATAAGGTGACCATATGTGTGTGGGTTTATCTCTGGGCTTTCTATCCTGTTCCATTGATCTATATTTCTGTTTTTGTTACAGTACCATACTGTCTTGATTACTGTAGCTTTGTAGTATAGTCTGCAGTCAGGGACCCTGATTCCTCTAGCTCCATTTTTCGTTCTCAAGATTGCTTTGGCTATTCGGGGTCTTTTGTGTTTCCATACAAATTGTGAATTTTTTTGTTCTAGTTCTGTGAAAAATGCAAGTGGTAGTTTGATAGGGATTACAGTGAATCTGTAGATTGCTTTGGGTAGTAGACTCATTTTCACAATGTTGATTCTTCCAATCTAAGAACATGGTATATCTCTCCATCTATTTGTATCAGTTTTAATTTCTTTCATCAGTGTCATAATTTTCTGCATACAGGTCTTTTGTCTCCTTAGGTAGGTTTATTCCCAGGTATTTTATTCTTTTTGTTACAATGGTAAATGGGAGTGTTTTCTTAATTTCACTTTCAGACTTTTCATCATTCGTGTATAAGAATGCCAGAGATTTCTGTGCATTAATTTTGTATCCTGCTACATTACCAAATTCATTGATTAGCTCTAGTAGTTTTCTGGTAGCATCTTTAGGATTCTCTATGTATAGTATCATGTCACCTGCAAACAGTGACAGCTTTACTTCTTCTTTTCTGATTTGGATTCCTTTTATTTCTTCTTCTCTGATTGCTGTGGCTAGGACTTCCAAAACTATGTTGAATAAGAGTGGTGAGAGAGGGTAACCTTGTCTTGTCCCTGATCTTAGTGGAAATGGTTTCATTTCTCACCACTGAGAACGATGTTGGCTGTGGGTTTGTCATATATGGCCTTTATTATGTTGAGGAAAGGTCCCTCTATGCCTGCTTTCTGCAGGGATTTTATCATAAATGTATGTTGAATTTTGTCAAAAGTTTTTTCTGCATCTATTGAGATGATTGTATGGTTTTTCTCCTTCAATTTGTTAATATGGTGTATCACATTGATTGATTTGCATATATTGAAGAATCCTTGCATTCCTGGAATAAACCCCACTTGATCATGGTGTATGATCCTTTTAATTTGCTGTTGGATTCTGTTTGCTAATATTTTGTTGAGCATTTTTGCATCTATGTTCATCGGTGATATTGGCCTGTAGTTTTCTTTCTTTGTGACTTCTTTGTCTGGTTTTGGTATCAGGATGATGGTGGCCTTGTAGAATGAGTTTGAGAGTGTTCCTCCCTCTGCTATATTTTGGAAGAGTTTGAGAAGGATAGGCGTTAGCTCTTCTCTAAATGTTTGATAGAATTCGCCTGGGAAGCCATCTGGTCCTGGGCTTTTGTTTGTTGGAAGATTTTTAATCACAGTCTGAATTTCAGTGCTTGTGATTGGTCTGTTCATATTTTCTATTTCTTCCTGGTTCAGTCTCGGCAAGTTGTGCGTTTCTAAACTTTGTCCATTTCTTCCAGGTTGTCCATTTTATTGGCATAGATTTGTTTGTAGTAATCTCTCATGATCTTTTTTATTTCTGCAGTGGCAGTTGTTAGTTGTCCTTTTTCATTTCTAATTCTATTGATTTGAGTCTTCTCCCTTTTTTTCTTGATGAGTCTCCCTAATGGTTTATCAATTTTGTTTATCTTCTCAAAGAACCAGCTTTCAGTTTTATTGATCTTTGCTATCGTTTCCTTCATTTTTTTTTTCATTTAGTTCTGATCGTATCTTTATGATTTCTTTTCTTCTGCTAACTTTGGGCTTTCTTTGTTCTTCTTTCTCTAATTGCTTTAGGTGCAAGGTTAGGTTGTTTATTAGAGATGTTTCCTGTTTCTTAAGGTAGGATTGTATTGCTATAAACTTCCCTCTTAGAACTGCTTTTGCTGCATCCCATAGGTTTTAGGTCGTCGTGTCTCCATTGTCATTTGTTTCTAGGTATTTTTTGATTTCCTCTTTGATGTCTTCAGTGATCACTTCGTTATTAAGTAATGTATTGTTTAGCCTCCATGTGTTTGTATTTTTTACAGATCTTTTCCTGTAATTGATATCTAGTCTCATAGCGTTGTGGTCAGAAAAGATACTTGATACAATTTCAATTTTCTTAAATTTACCAAGGCTAGATTTGTTATCCAAGATATGATATATCCTGGAGAATGTTCCGTGAGCATTTGAGAAAAATGTGTATTCTGTTGTTTTTGGATGGACTGTCGTATAAATATCAATTAAGTCCATCTTGTTTAATGTATCATTTAAAGCTTGTGTTTCCTTATTTATTTTCATTTTGGATGATCTGTCCATTGATGAAAGTGGGGTGTTAAAGTCCCCTACTGTGATTGTGTTAGTGTTGATTTCCCCTTTTATGGCTGTTAGTATTTCCCTTATGTATTGAGGTGCTCCTAAGTTGAGTGCATAAATATTTACAATTGTTATATCTTCTTCTTAGATCGATGCCTTGATCATTATGTAGTGTCCTTCTTTGTCTCTTGTAATAGTCTTTATTTTAAAGTCTATTTTGTCTGATACGAGAATTGCTACTTCAGCTTTCTTCTGATTTCCATTTCCATGAAATATCTTTTTCCATCCCCTCACTTTCAGTCTGTATGTGTCCCCAGGTCTGAAGTGGTTCTCTTGTAGACAGCATATATATGGTTCTTGTTTTTGTATCCATTCAGCCAGTCTGTGTCTTTTGGTTGGAGCATTTAATCCATTTACATTTAAGGTAATTATCGATATGTATGTTCCTATTACCATTTTCTTATTGTTTTGGGTTTGTTATTGTAGGTCTTTTCCTTCTCTTGTGTTTCTTGTCTAGAGAAGTTCCCTTAGCATTTGTTGTAAAGCTGGTTTGGTGGTGCTGAACTCTCTCACCTTTTGCTTGTCTGTAAAGGTTTTAATTTCTCCATCAAATCTGACTGAGATCCTTGCTGGGTAGAGTAATCTTGGTTGTAGGTTTTTCTTCTTCATCACTTTAAATATGTCTTGCCACTCCCTTCTGGCTTGCAGAGTTTCTGCTGAAAGATCAGCTGTTAACCTTATGGGGATTCCCTTGTGTGTTATTTGTTGTTTTTCCGTTGCTGCTTTTAGTATGTTTTTTTGTATTTAATTTTTGACAGTTTGATTAATATGTGTCTTGGCGTGTTTCTCCTTGGATTTATCCTGTATGGGACTCTCTGTGCTTCCTGGACTTGATTAACTATTTCCTTTCCCATATTAGGGAAGTTTTCAATATAATGTCTTCACATATTTTCTCGGTCCCTTTCTTTTTCTCTTCTTCTTCTGGGACCCCTATAATTTGAATGTTGGTGTGCTTAATGTTGTCCCAGAGGTCTCTCAGAGTGTCCTCAGTTGTTTTCATTCTTTTTTCTTTATTCTGCTCTGCAGTAGTTATTTCCACTTTTTTATCTTCCAGGTCACTTATCCGTTCTTCTGCCTCAGTTATTCTGCTCTTGATCCCTTCTAGAGTATTTTTAATTTCATTTATTGTGTTGCTCATCATTGCTTGTTTCCTCTTTAGTTCTTCTAGGTCCTTGTTAAATGTTTCTTGTATTTTCTCTATTCTATTTCTAAGATTTTGGATCATCTTTACTGTCATTATTCTGAATTCTTTTTCAGGTAGACTGCCTATTTCCTCTTCATTTGTTAGGTCTGGTGGGTTTTTACCTTGCTCCTTCATCTGCTATGCGTTTTTCTGTCTTTTCATTTTGCTTATCTTACTGTGTTTGGGGTCTCCTTTTCGCAGGCTGCAGGTTCGTAGTTCCTGTTGTTTTTGGTGTCTGTCCCCAGTGGCTAAGGTTGGTTCAGTGGGTTGTGTAGGTTTCCTGGTGGAGGGGACTAGTGCCTGTGTTGTGGTAGATGAGGCTGGATCTTTTCTTTCTGGTGGGCAGGTCCACATCTTGTGGTGTGTTTTGGAGTGTCTGTGGCCTTATTATGATTTTAGGCAGCCTCTCTGCTAATGGGTGGGGTTGTGTTCCTGTCTTGCTAGTTGTTTGGCATAGGGTGTGCAGCACTGTAGCTTGCTGGTTGTTGAGTGAACCTGGGTCTTGGTGTTGAGATGGAGATCTCTTGGAGATTTTCGCTGTTTGATATAACGTGGAGCTGGGAGGTCTCTTGTGGACCAGTGTCCTGAACTTGGCTCTCCCACCTCAGAGGCACAGCCCTGACGCCTGGCTGGAGCACCAAGAGCCTGTCATCCACACGGCTCAGAATAAAAGCAAGAAAAAATAGAAAGAAAGAAAGAAAGAGGATAAAATAAAATAAAATAAAGTTATTAAAATAAAAAATTAAAAATAATTATTAAGAAAAAAAATTAAAATAAAAACAAAACAAAACAGTCAGAACCCTAGGACAAATGGTGAAAGCAAAGCTATACAGACAAAATCTCACACAGAAGCATACAGATACACAGTCAAAAAAAGAGGAAAATGGGAAAAAATAATATATCTTGCTCCCAAAGTCCACCTCCTCAATTTGGGATGATTCATTGTCTATTCATGTATTCCACAGATGCAGGGTACATCAAGTTGATTGTGGAGATTTAATCCGCTGCTTCTGAGGCTGCTGGGAGAAATTTCCCTTTCTCTTCGTTGTTCGCACAGCTCCCGGGGTTCAGCTTTGGATGTGGCCCCGCCTCTGTGTGTAGGTCGTCTGAGGGCATCTGTTCTTTGCTCAGACAGGATGGGGTTAAAGAAGCAGCTGCTTCAGGGGCTCTGGCTCACTCAGGCCCGGGGGAGGGAGGGGTATGGATGCAGGGAGATCCTGAGGTGGCAGAGGCCGGCGTGACGTTGCACCAGCCTGGGCGGCGCCGTGCATTCTCCTGGGGAAGTTGTCCCTGGATCACGGGACCCTGTCAGTGGCAGGCTGCACAGGCTCCCGGGTGGGGAGGTGTGGATAGTGACCTGTGGTTGCACACAGGCTTCTTGGTGGCTTCAGCAGCAGCCTTAGTGTCTCTTGCACATCTCTGGGGTCCGCGCTGATAGCCGCAGCTCGTGCCCGTCTCTGGAGCTCCTTTAAGCAGCGCTCTTAATCCCCTCTCCTCGCGTAACAGGAAACAAAGAGGCAAGAAAAAGTCTCTTGTCTCTTTGGCAGCTCCAGACTTTTTCCCGG
The DNA here is from genome assembly GCF_039906515.1 of Pseudorca crassidens. Taxonomy (NCBI): domain Eukaryota; kingdom Metazoa; phylum Chordata; class Mammalia; order Artiodactyla; family Delphinidae; genus Pseudorca; species Pseudorca crassidens. The sequence continues at coordinate 93,885,506 of NC_090297.1, forward strand.
ACTCCCTCCCGGCTAGCTGTGGCCCACTAACCCCCTGCAGGCTGTGTTCACGCCGCCAACCCCAGTCCTCTCCCTGCGCTCAGACCGAAGCCTGATCCTCGATCCTCAGCTCTCAGCCCCGCCCGCCCTGGCGGGTGAGCAGACAAGCCTCTCGGGCTAGTGAGTGCCGGTCGGCACTGATCCTCTGTGCGGGAATCTCTCCGCTTTCCCTTCTGCACCCCTGTTGCTGAGCTCTCCTCCGCGGCTCCGAAACTTCCCCCCCTCCGCCACCCGCAGTCTCTGCCCGCAAAGGGGCTTCTAGGGTGTGGAAACCTTTCCTCCTTTACAGCTCCCTCCCACTGGTGCAGGTCTCGTCCCTATTCTTTTGTCTCTGTTTATTCTTTATTGTTTTGCCCTACCTAGGTACGTGGGGAGTTTCTTGCCTTTTGGGAGGTCTGAGGTCTTCTGCCAGAGTTCAGTGGTTGTTTTATAGGAGCAGTTCCACGTGTAGATGTATTTCTGATGTATCTGTGGGAGGAAGGTGATCTCTGTGTCTTACTCTTCCGCCATCTTCTCCTAAGGTCACATTATCATTTAAAAGTATTATTTTTTATTTATGCTGAAAACTTTATTGCAGTAGCTGCTAATACTGAAATCTTAAATTTTGCTATCTCAGGGACCTTGTGTAATAAGTTATAAAAAACTCATTGAACTATAACAGAGGAACTGATTACTTAAAGGAGCTTTGCAATGAGTCTTGTAAAATCCAAGATCCCTTTTATGATAGAGGTGAATGCATTTGTAGTAAGTTTAATTTTTCATAACACACAACACCCACATGTAAATTCTAAAATCCGTTGTATGCTCCTTTCTTGGTGAGAATTACAGCTTTCAGCCAGGCATTGGGTTATTCCTAGGAAGGCATGTCACATATTCTGCTACTTCTCCATGGCTTTATTGATGTGGTTGTCACCCTAGAAACCCAGTGAATTCAGAGATGAAGCTGCCTTTCTGCTTGATTTTTCACTGAGGTACATTTCAGGAGACCATTGTGAGGCTCTGGTGGAAGAAACCGAAAGGGTAATTCTCCAGGAGAATAATCTTACGCCTCTGAGGCTTTGCATCTGCACACACCTGACCAGCCATTTCCTGAATACTAAATGGGAAGTGTGGTGCCATTAGTCATGCCACAATAGCATCCTCAGTCCTACCAGAAATAATCATTACTTAATCAGCCAGTCTTTTCTTTGTCTTTTTCTCTTTCTCTTTCAGTCATATGTTAAAAATGAGATTACAGAGCCATGAATGGGATAGAAAGAAGCCAAAGGGATCATTAATTGTGAGCACAGGGCTTAGAGTCAGATAGGCGAGGTGTCTCTGTCACTAAGGAGTTTATAACTTTGGGCAAGTGACTTCAAATACCGAAGACTCTGTTTCTTCTTCTGTAAACTTGGTATAATAATATAATCCACCTCATTTGACTGTTCGAAGCATTAAATGAGATGATACCTATAATTATAAGCATAGTGCCTTTCAGGATGTGTTGGTAAATTCTAGATAGAGCTATACTTGGAAGCATGGACCTTCTCTTCTAATTTCTATCTGGGTGCTGTAGGATTGGGTCCCAGTCTTAGTCTTTTCCCATCTCTCCAGTTCATATGGTCACCTTTTTTTCTTGGCTTCCTGAATGTCAACATTGCAATGCCAGCCATCTGTTACTTAAACAAGAGGATCTTATTTACTCCTATCAAATGACACTTGTAATAAGAGAAACACTGTCAGCGTCAAGTGAAGTGAGGGTCTCATCTGTGGGCTCCATCAACCATCCTGGCCTTGAGGGCCTCTGCTGTCCTGTGTTCAGTTAAGATGTGTCTGATACCCACCTTTTCAAGTGCAGCCAAAACAAGGAAGTCAGAGGCTGGAGCCCACAGGTGAGGTTGAGTGGATATGGCCCAACCTCACCCACTGCAACTGTTTATTTAGGTCAGTTTTATAGGTTCCTGCAGAACTTGAAATTGTCACTCAAAATGGTCCCTGGTCATTGTAGTAGACTTTTGTCACTTTTTAGCTATCCTACGTGCCAGTGTACCTTACTATTTAAAGGAAACATTCCACCGTGTGTAATATCATTAGAATAAGTACCCTGTCTCCGAGAGCAGATGTTAAGAAAGGGAAAGAAACCTTTTCAAAGCTTCTTGGCAGCCAGGGCTCAGTCATGTGACCTTGACGTGGCTAATCAGATGCTTCTGTTTGAGGCCTTGACTCCAGAATAAGGATGATGAGGATTCATTCATGATCACTTTACTGATGCTCAGTGGCAGCATCACATACTTAGTAAGATGTTCAAGTACATATCTTCTTCTATTGCTAGGGTGGGAGTAGCAAGTGGTGGTGAAGCTAGCTTTTGGTTTGGGAAAGTCTGATATTTTTAGCTGCCATTATAAATTTGGTGCTATAGCAGATATGGGAGGTAACACAGAGTTAATCTTACCAAGGAACTAAGATTGTATATGCATCTTCACCATCCACTTGTCCTCAAGTCTTCTGTGATTTAAGGCAAACATTTTTCATTTCTTGTGGCTATCAGATTGAGTTCACTGAATCTATAATGACAATCACAATATAAGCAATTTTATTAACCTGTCAATTATTATTCAGCCTTCTTATTCTCATCACATCCCAAATCCAGGAGGGTGTTAAAAAATGGAAGACAGTGTTTTTTTGAATCCAAAGTGCTGAATTTTATGTTTTCCTTTCATGAATGGGAACTGGGGTGGTTGTGCATGTATCTAGCTTCTTATAAAATTTTAAGAATGTTCTGATTTACTTCATCAGAAATTTAGCTATTGACTAATTAGGAGGTTATTTTGGGGAGTTATGCATGTATTTGAACCCATAAGAAATTACTACTTTAGTTTTTCTCTAAGATAGAAGTTCCCAGAATGTGCTGTTTTGATGAGACCACCCTAAAAAAGAACTCTGTTGTCAAATAAGTTTGGAAGGAAACTACATAAAATATCTCCCTCTTGAAAATCTATGCTATATATTAGCTCATATATGTTATTATATCATATATATGTACCTATATATTCATTATATATTTGAATTTATTTTACATTGTCTGACCCAAAGTTTTCCAAATTTATCTGAGCACCAAGACCTTTCCTGTAAAATAACAACTGTGAACATCCCCTGGGATTAATAGTTACACTTTGTAACTATAGCGTATTAGGAGATATACTTTGGGAAATGTTGCCGTGATATATGTTCCTATATTGTGTTTCTTTATGTTACCTATTTTCAACAACAGATGTCTTGGGCTTATAAACCTCCATGGTTCACTTCTGCCTACTTAATAGTTGTGGGATTTTGAGCATGTTATTTAATTTCTCTCTGCATCAGTTCCTCACCTGTAGAATGGGGATTATGGCATCTGTGTCAGAGGATGTTATGAGGATTAAATAGCTCACATATGTAAATGCTTATACAAGTGCCCAACTTATAATAAGCATTCTATAAAGATTGGCTATTGTCATTGGTTGTTTTTTGTTTGTTTGTTTTTCTCAGGCCAAATTAAAGTCTTCACTGACATCCTTTTTCTGTGTGGAACCTTTTACTGAAGCTCTGTAACCTGTTGTTCTTTTGAAACCCAGTAACTGATTTGATACTTGCTAATTGTATGCCTATTCCCAGATTTTTCTATTTGGTGAATCTTTTCTGTTCAAGAAATGTTATATTTAAAGTTACAGAAACCAATGCATGTAAACACGGTGTTTACTGAATAGATCCAGCAGGGAATCACACCAATTCTAAAAACAGGAAATTACAGACATCAAGGCCACATAGGGTTAGACTGAGAAGTGATGTCTCCTTCCATTTCTGAGGCATTTCCTGCTGTTTGGTCTGCTTCTGGGCCCTTACCCTGGTTCTCTAAACTGACTGACTTTCTTTGTTCAGTTTTGCTGTTTCCTCTTATTCTTCTTGGCCATGGGTGGGCTTAGAAATCACTGCTTGCTAAGGCAGTGATTTCTACCTGGACATCACTTGCCTCTGCGTCAGGGCTCTCCACAACTAACAAAGTCAATGTCTCAGTGTCTGAATTCCATATTCCTAGGAAAGAGTGTCTTAATGGCTCAGACCAGCCTATAGTTAGCTTCCCTGGCTCAAGTGTCCACTCTTGTTTCAGTTAGCTGTTCAAGCTGTAGCTTTATCTGGTGCAAACATGACCACTTAGACCAGCCTTCCTGCAGGGGTGGTAGTGGTAGTGGGGGAATATCCCCAGCACCAGAGGTGGGCATAGGTGGTACAGAAACCGCAAAATGGCTATACATCCTGTCACCATCTTTGCTGTAAGAAGATGTGTCTTAGTGTTTTCTAGAATTCCTGCTTTCTTCTCTTCCTTTGCCCACCGAGAAGATCTAAAGGATACCAGGGAGAATGTTTTATAACCATGCAACCTCAATTTCATGGAAAGTTTTCAAAAAAGCCTAAAAATCTGAAGATGACTTCGCTCAGCTTCCTTAGGTTAAAAACACAGTTTTGAGAAAGCCCCTTTACTCAGTAGGACCTGACCGGGGGTGAGGCTGAATACCACTACATATTACACTACTGGGCCAAATGTCAGTTGTAAATCCAGTCTGGTGGCTCCTTTTTACTCTCCCAGCAGCCACCCTGCAGTAAAGATTTGGTCTTCGTGACATAAAGTGAAGTTCAATGATAAGAGGTAGCTGATGACACTTGAAATTATTGAATTCAGGATCCAAAAAAAGAGATAGATGATAAGGGATTTATGTTTAGCCTTTTATTCTAAACCATCAGAATTAGCTCCTATGCAACCCGTTTTCCTGGCAAATCAACCATCTCTTCTTGGTGTGTCACAGATCTTAGAGAAGGGTACTCTTTTGGCTCTGTACTTTTCATTCTGTTTTATTTCATTTTCATTCATCAGGACATTTATAATTAAGTTTACCTGCCCTTACCCAGGAGGCAATTATTGGTCCAGATCATATTATAATTGTCTCAGGTCTTTACTGGCTTGCCTAATGTTTGGGAGTGGCGTTTCCTCCTTTATTTTAAAGCATTTGTCCTTTTTGTTTCAGTCTGACAGTGATATGTGTTGTTCTCCTTTGCAAACAAAGGAACGAACATCCCACACTGCATAAACATTTGTGTCACACCTTCCTCCTGAAATTAGTATTCTTTTAAACTGGTTAACACATTTGTACTGTCTCTGACACCTTTAACTATGACAAGTATGAAACAAAACAGGGTACAGTGAACAAATATATCACTTGGAGCCGATCAGATTAATTACTATTCGGGACAGTGCTTAGATTAATTATTTTGTTTGTGTAGTATGTTCGTTAAGTGGTTGCCTGATTGCTGCTCAGAAGATTGATTACTTGTTACATTTACCTTGTGGTTTCTGTGGGGAAAACATCTTTTAGGATTCATCGCTTCTAAAAGCCCAGGGGGCTTGGTTGACATGAGAATGCTCCAGTAAAGCTGTAACATGGAGAACAGGCTGTGGAAAATGTGTTCTTTAAATAAACACCTACAGTGGTGGCTAGAGTAGTCATCAGATCTGTTTAACATCAGGAGAAACAATCGATGATAAAATTGATTTAATACGAACTGTACAATCTGGAAACCCAGTGCACCACTTGGATTGTAAAATGAAGTCCATAAGTACTTCCCAAGATTTTCTTGGTCTCCAGTAAGGTAAAAGAGCAAACTCTGTGATTTTGTTATTTTACCTCTTGACTACCGTTGCATACCTCCCTTCCCAGTTGCAATCAGCTGCCTGCCGTTGCTGCTCTTTGAGTCTGCCCTCGCTATGGGGCTCAAGAACCCCCTAGGTTCCTTCTGAAGAACCCACACTGCAGCTCTTTGAGGTGCTTGCCTCGCTGTAGGAAACTACATGGGGTTCTGTGATGCAAAAGAACACGAATTATCTGCCTGTGTTCAAGGGGTGGCTGCCCGCACTAGGAAAGGATTTACGATGATAGGATTTTGTTGCAATGAGGGATTGTAACAAATTTAAATAGAAAAGTACTTTTGAAAGAAACAAATGAGTTAAGGATTAAAAATAAAACAGCCTTTCCATTTAGTGAAAGACTGGACTAATCTCTCCATTTGGGGACCAAACAATACACTGCTTAAACATGATTGTATATTATACCTATCTGTGACTTTGAATGCTGATGGCTGTATTAGACGAACAATTATAGGACTCAAAGGGGCTTCATCTGTTCCTGCCAAATGTACCATACCTTTGCCCAGAAGATAAAGACTAAAGATTATTTCTGTCTTTTCTACTCTTTGACCATATTATTTAGGCCTATTAATCATAGTCATAAAGACGTACAACAGTGACACAAAATACTTAGAAATAGGGCACTGAAAATGTTAAGGATCTTAATGTTATGTATTTTAAATAACATACATCCCAGTAAGTTAGAAGAAAATAACCAAAAAGTAAAATAATGAAATGAAATAAAAATTCCTCATGTTTCAGTCACAGCCCTCCCTTCTGTGCCTGGAGAGTTCCAAAGGTACGATTTTCAAACAAAAAGTGCTTTTTAGCATTTAAAATCATTTTAGATTTAAGATGATTAAACACAACCATATGTCATAATAATCATATGTTATTATGGCAAAGATAGCCTTCCTTTATAAAGGTACAGTAATTGCCAAAGGAGAAACAGCCTAGAGCGTAGGTATGGGGACATTGATAAATGAGAAGTTGATGAGAGATGGGCAGTTGTTTTTCAGTTGGTTGGCTTCCTATAGCGGTGCAAAGAGTAGAAATAAAAAGAAATGCATCAGCCCCGCTGCAAATGTGTTTAGGGCCTTTTTGATTAAATTCTTCTTTTCCTCTGTGACATGAAAACTGGAACTAGACAGGAATTAATTCTTTAAACATTTTTCTTTCTCACTGACTGACTGCCCTGTTGTTTCTTTGTGTGCACCTAAGTTCAAGTCCAATAGGAAATTCTAGTAATTCAACTTTTTCAGCAGTCCCCCCCTCCCAAATTCCTTGTTTCTGATAGACTACTATCTTGGGAAGTGGGACTGAGACCATTATGGGAATAAAGTTGCCTATAAAACAAGTTTCCAAACTCAAAGTTCAGCATATTTAGAAATAGCCTGGAATCCTGAGAAATGAGCCCCGATTTTCAAAGCATCCCTGAAATCTTCCTCTATTGGCCTTTTCATACATTATTATATATTTAACAACTAAAAGCTATTCTAGTAAATAAGTTGCTTATATTTTTGAACTCTTAAGCTCTTTGAGAAAATTGAAAATGTGTGTTTGGAACCTCATTGAATTGTTCAGAGCTGTTGTTTTAATTGTAAAAGCAGCATGTTAAATGTATCTGTGAGAGTGTGACTTTAAGTTAGTGAAACTGGTTTTCATGTATTGTTTATTGAAGTCATTTCATTACTTTATGGTCACACCTCAAACATTTAAAGGTCCCTGTAATTATTTGATGGCTAAATGTGACTGTCCTTTGAAAGCAAAATAATGTCATTGATCCATTGTTACTCCCGAACCACAATTTAGTTTAATTGCCTTTTCCCTTTATGAACACTGGCCTCTCATAATTTTCTCAAGTAACCAAGGAAATCTCTCAGGAGACACTATACAGGGTGAGAGTCCTGAAGTGTTTCCTGAAGCAGCATTTATTCAGTCAGTCAGTCAGTCAGTCAATGAGTAAATGTATTGAATACTTACTAGATTCCAGACCTCATGCTTTTATTTTCTGTATGAATGAAAGTCATCATACATGCCTTCAAAGAGCTCAGGTTTTGTGAAAGGTCCTGTAAATGTGCAAGCAATTAAACACAAAGAGTGTTTGAAGTAAGCCTAACAGAGCCCAGAGAGGTTACCAAAAGCATCCCAGGGGAGGACTTAATGACAACTCTCAGAAATGAAGGGCCAGGAGGAGGGTGGTCTAGGCAGAGGGAGCTGCACTTGCTGGAGCTGCAGAGAGAACCCTGCTCAAAGTGTTCCTTAAACCTGGAGGAGGAGACAGGGAGGGAGGCAGAAGAGGAAGGTAAGGCACAACTGGGAAAGTCTTTGGATAATTCATAAGATTGAAAATAAAAAAATATGTTAGTTGCTAACTGTGAGAAATCACTGAAATCCACTTTCTAAAAAATGTTTCCAAGACTAGAGAACAACTTGTTTCAGAGAAGTATGTGAGAGAATTCTGCCTTGTGATGTGTGTCCATTTCAAATATTTGTTTTCTAGTTTAGGTATAGGTGGGGAAATAAGGATTTGCATTTAAAGAATGCATCCCATCTCTTTAATATTTTGCCTCAGTGTGTCCCAATCAGCTCTTCAGAAATAGAGAATTTCTTCCTTTTTACTTAAGATAATGAAAGGATACAAATCTTTGAGAGGATCAAAACCATCAATTTAGTCATTTTGGACATCTTAATAAATAGAGTTGCTACACAGCTGTTCTAGTCACTTATTTGGAATTGATTGTGAATATATCCAAAAGTACCAGCTTGACGCTACACTGCTAATTTGATCCCTGCACATAACTGCTCTACGGATGGTGGAGGATTTCAGGTGGAGGAGGGTTAAAGTACACTTTACATGGGCCCCAGCCGGAAAAAACCCTTCCCATATGTTAGCCATGGAGGTGCAGAACAAGGGGGAAAACACAGCTCTGTGGCAAATGCCTGCAGAAGCAGGACAAAGGATAAAAATATAGATGCAGCTAGCTGGAATTTCCCAGAAACAAAATATCTTATTCTCCCTATGACCTCACAATGAGAAAGTATCCTACATTTCCATTTTAGTAATCCAGCATTCTTTCCCATGGTTCCTCTTTGTTTCAGTAGCCTCAGGCCTATGGTAACCCAAAGAGCCTTTTCCCCCAAGAGTATTTCATTATTAGGACATTGTCAGTGACAATAGGACCTCCATTCCCATTTTCCAATATTGAACAAGTGGGATTAAAGCATTATATGAAAGACATTGTCACGTTAATCCCTAACTCTACCATGGCATTTTCTGTTTTGCCCTGTATAGATAGGATCATCTACATTTGGGTTTATAGGCTGAATTTCATTAAATTAAATGCTCTTCCTGGGATTGTATGCTCTTTTATTTAATGTTTTGCCCAGGACTACTCATAATAAGTGTCTTAATGACTCTAAGAAGGGTTTTGGGGTTTTTTTTCACTTTAATAGTAGCTGAGGTTAAAAAAAAAAAATGATGTTGCTGGGAAAATCATCATTGTCCCACATTAATATATGTAGGTTCACCTCTCTTAATTAAAGCATGTCACTGCATGTACTTCTTAGATAAACTGATTTTTTTAAAACTGAGTGAAAACAAAAATAAAAACAGCTTCATAATAATCTCTCTATATTGTATTTTACTTAAAAAAGAAAACAATTGGAGTGTCAACTTTGATTTTTTTTTTTTTTTAGGGGCACACATGAACAAATACAGTTTATAATAGGAGCAAACACTCACATGGCAATTTTAATGTGCCAAACACACTTCCAACCATTTACGTCCTCAAAAAAACCCCTATTTTAAGTAGCTATTATTATATCCTTATTTTCCAAATGAGGAAACAGGCACTGAAATTAAAGAACTCGCTTGACTTTGTAAATAAGCAAGTGGCAGAGTGGGAACTCAGTGAGGACTGGAACTCAGGGGTCCATCTCCACAGGATACAAAAGTCCACTTCACTGAATGCCTCTTGACTAGAAGGAGACTCAGACTCCATAAGTGAGCACTCTATGGCCAGCCCAATCTACAGAGGAAAAGACTAGTCTGAGAATTTGAATATCTTCATACAAAGAGAATAAAGCCATTTTGTTGTTGCTGCTGTTGCTGCTTCTGCTATTGTTGTTATTATTCATTTATTTTAACCCTTGGAATGAAGGAAGCAAAGGGAAAAGGCAAAATACACAAAGTAAAGGAATACTTCAAAAGAGTCCTACAAATTAATCACCTCGGCAATAGGGGCGTCAAAATTTGATTGGAATTTTGGATAGGAAATAAAAAACATTTAGGAAATGCTAGTCTTAAAAAATACACTATAAAAATGGTTAGGAGAGACCTTCAAGATGGTGGAGGAGTAAGACGTGGAGATCACCTTCCTCTCCACAAATACATCAGAAATACATCTACATGTGGAACAACTCCTACAGAACACCTACTGTACGCTGGCAGAAGACCTTAGACTTCCCAAAAGATATATATATATTTTTCCTTTTTCTGAGTGTGCATGTGTATGTATTGTGTGATTTTGTCTGTATAGCTAGCTTTGCTTTTACCATTTGTCCTAGGGTTCTGTGTGTCCTTTATTGTTTGTTTCTTTCTTTTTTTTTTAGTATAGTTTTTAGCTTGGTTATCATTGGTGGATTTGTTTTTTGGCTTGGTTGCTCTCTTCTTTCTTTCTTTCTTTTTTTTATTTTTAACTTTTTTAAAATTTTAATAATTTTTTTATTTTAATAACTCTATTTTATTTTACTTTTTTCTTTCTTTTTTTCTTTCTTTTTTCCTCCCTTTTCTTCTGAGCCATGTGGCTGACAGGTTCTTGGTGCTCCAGCTGGGTGTCAGGCCTGTGCCTCTGAGGTGGCAGACCCGAGTTCAGGATATTGGTCCACCAGAGACCTCCTGGCTCCACGTAATATCAAACGGTGAAAGCTCTCTGAGATATCTCCATCTCAACGCTAAGACCCAGCTCCACTCAATGACTAGCAAGCTACAGTGCTGGACACCGTATGCCAAACAACTAGCAAAACAGTAACACAATCCCACCCATTAGCAGAGAGTCTGCCTAAAATCATAATAAGGACACAGACACCCCAAAAAACACCACCAGATGCGGTCCTGCTCACCAGAAAGACAAGATCCAGCCTCAGGCACCAGTCCCCTCCACCAGGAAGCCTACATAACCCATTGAACCAACCTTACCCACTGGGGGCAGACAAGAAAAACAACGGGAACTATGAACCTGCAGCCTGTGAAAAGGAGACCCCAAACACAGTAAGTTAAGCAAAATGAGAAGACAGAGAAACACACAGCAGATGAAGGATCAAGGTAAAAACCAACCAGACCAAACAAATGAAGAGGAAATAGGCAGTCTACCTGAAAAAGAATTCAGACAGATGATAGTAAAGATGATCCAAAATCTTGGAAATAGAATGGAGAAAATACAAGAAACATTTAGCAAGGACCTAGAAGAATTAAAGAGCAAACAAACAATGATGAACAACACAACAATACATGAAATTAAACAACAATACATGAAATTAAAAATTCTCTATAAGGAATCAATAGCTGATTGATTAACTGAGGCAGAAGAACAGATAAGTGACCTGGAAGATAAAATAGTGGAAATAACTACTGCAGAGCAGAATAAAGAAAAAAGAAAAAACAATGAAATGAATTGAGGACAGTCTCAGAGACCTCTGGGACAACATTAAACACACCAACATTCTAATTATAGGGGTCCCAGAAGAAGAAGAGAAAAAGAAAGGGAATGAGAAAATATTTCAAGAGATCATAGTTGAAAACTTCCCTAATATGGGAAAGGAAACAGTCAGTCAAGTCCAGGAAGGGCAGAGAGTCCCATAGAGGATAAATCCAAGGAGAAACACACCAAGACACATATTAATCAAAGTACCAAAAATTAAATACAAAGAAAAAATATTAAAAGCAGCAAGGGAAAAATAACAAATAACATACAAGAGAATCCCCATAAGGTTAACAGCTGATCCTTCAGCAGAAACTCTGCAAGCCGGAAGGGAGTGGCAGGTCATATTTAAAGTGATGAAAGGGAAAAACCTACAACCAAGATTACTCTGCCCAGCAAGGACCTCATTCAGATTTGACAGAGAAATTAAAACCTTTAAAGACAAGCAAAAGCTAAGAGAATTCAGCACCACCAAACCAGCTTTACAACAAATGTTAAAGGAACTTCTCTAGTCAGGAAACACAAGAGAGGGAAAAGACCTACAATAACAAACTCAAAACAATTAAGAAAATGGTAATAGGAACATACTATCGATAACTACCTTAAATGTAAATGGATTAAATGCTCCAACCAAAAGATGTAGACTGGCTGAATGGATAAAAAAACAAGACCTGTACACATGTTGTCCACAAGAGACCCACTTCAGACCTAGGGACATATACAGACTGAAAGTGAGTGGATGGAAAAAGATATTCCATGCAAATGGAAATCAACAGAAAGCTGGAGTACCAATTCTCATATCAGACAAGCCAGACTTTAAAATAAAGACTATTATAAGAGACAAAGAAGGAAACTACATAATGATGAAGGGATCAATCCAAGAAGAAAATATAACAACTGTAAATACTTATGCACCCAACATAGGAGCACCTCAATACATAAGGCAAATGCTAACAGCTACATAAAAGGGGAAATCGACAGTAACACATTCATAGTAGGGGACTTTAACACCCCACTTTCACCAATGGACAGATCATCCAAAATGAAAATAAATAAGGAAACACAAGCATTAAATGATACATTAAACAAAATGGGCTTAATTGATATTTATAGGACATTCCATCCAAAAACAACTGAATACACTTTCTTCTCAAGTGCTCATAGAACATTCTCCAGGATAGATCATATCTTGGGTCACAAATGAAGCCTTAGTAAATTTAAGAAAATTGAATCATATCAATATCTTTCCTGACCACAGTGCTATGAGACTAGATATCAATTACAGGAAAAGATCTGTAAAAAATACGAACACATGGAGGCTAAACAATACACTAGTAAATAATCAAGAGACCACTGAAGAAATAAAAAAAATACCTAGAAACAAATGACAATGAAAATACGATGACCCAAAACCTATGGGATGGAATGGAGCAAAAGCAGTTCTAAGAGGGAAGTTTATAGCAATACACTCCTACCCCAAGAAACCCAAAACATCTCAAATAAACAACCTAACCTTACACCTAAAGCAATTAGAGAAAGAAGAACAAAAAAACCCCAAAGTTATCAGAAGGAAAAAAATCATAAAGATCAGACTAGAAACATATGAAAAAGAAATGAAGGAAACAGTAATAAAGATCAATAAAACTGAAAGCTGGTTCTTTGAGAAGATAAAATTGATAAACCATTAGCCAGACTCATCAAGAGAAAAATGGAGAAGACTCAAATCAATAGAATTAGAAATGAAAAAGGAGAAGTAACAACTGACACTGCAGAAATACAAAGGATCATAAGAGATTACTACAAGCAAGTATACGCCAATAAAATGGACAACCTGGAAGAAATGGACAAATTTTTAGCAAAGCACACCCTTCCAAGACTGAACCAGGAAGAAATAGAAAATATGAACAGACCAATCACAAACACTGCAATTCAGACTGTGATTAAAAATCTTCCAACAAACAAAAGCCCAGGACCAGATGGCTTCACAGGTGAATTCTATCAAACATTTAGGGAAGAGCTAACACCTATTCTTCTCAAACTCTCCAAAATACAGCAGAGGGAGGAACACTCCCAAACTCATTCTACAAGGCCACCATCACCCTGATACCAAAACCAGAAAAAGAAGTCACAAAGAAAGAAAACTACAGGCCAATATCACTGATGAACATAGATGCAAAAATCCTCAACAACACACTAGCAAATAGAATCCAACAGCACATTAAAAGGATCATACACCATAATCAACTGGGGTTTATCCCAGGAATGCAAGGATTCTTCAATATACACAAATCAATCAATGTGATACACCGTATTAATAAATTGAAGGAGAAAAACCATATGATCATCTCAATAGATGCAGAAAAAGCTTTCAACAAAATTCAACACCCATTTATGATAAAAACCCTCCAGAAAGTAGGCATAGAGGGAACTTTCCTCAACATAATAAAGGCCATATATGACAAACTCACAGCCCACATCATTCTCAATGGTGAAAAACTGAAACCATTTCCACTAAGATCAGGGACAAGACAAGGTTACCCACTCTCACCACTCTTATTCAACATAGTTTTGGAAGTTCTAGCCACAGCAATCAGAGAAGAAGAAATAAAAGGAATCCAAATCAGAAAAGAAGAAGTAAAGCTGTCACTGTTTCCAGGTGATATAATACTATACATAGAGAATCCTAAAAATGCTACCAGAAAACTACTAGAGCTAATCAATGAATTTGGTAAAGTAGCAGGATAAAAAATTAATGCACAGAAAACTCTTGCATTCCTATACACTAATGATGATAAATCTGAAAGAGAAATTAAGGAAACACTCCCATTTACCATTGCAACAAAAATAATAAAATACCTGGGAATAAACCTACCTAAGGAGACAAAAGACCTGTATGCAGAAAACTATAAGACACTGATGAAAGAAATTAAAGATGATACAAACAGAGGGAGAGATATACCATGTTCTTGGATTGGAAGAATCAAAACTGTGAAAATCACTGTACTACCCAAAGCAATCTACAGATTCAGTGCAATCCCTGTCAAGCTACCAATAGCATTTTTCACAGAAGTAGAACAAAAAATTTCACAGTTTGTATGGAAACACAAAAGACCCCGAATAGCCAAAGCAATCTTGAGAACGAAAAATGGAGCTGGAAGAATCAGGCTCCTGGACTTCGGACTATACTGTACAAAGCTACAATAGTCAAGACAGTGTGGTACTAGCACAAAAACAGAACTAAAGATCAATGGAACAGGATAGAAAGCCCAGAGATAAACCCACACACATATGGTCACCTTATTTTTGATAAAGGAGGCAAGAATATACAATGGAGGAAAGACAGCCTCTTCAATAAGTGGTGCTGGGAAAACTGGACAGGTACATGTAAAAGAATGAAATTAGAACACTCCCTAACAGCATACACAAAAATAAACCCTAAAATGGATTAAAGACCTAAATGTAAGGCCAGACCCTATAAAACTTTTAGAGGAAAACATACGCCCAATACTCTATAACATACATCACAGCAAGATCCTTTTTGACCTACCTCCTAAAGAAATGGAAATAAAACCAAAAATAAACAAATGGAACCTAATGAAACTTAAAAGCTTTTGCACAGCAAAGGAAAACATAAACAAGATGAAAAGACAACCCTCAGAATGGGATAAAATATTTGCAAATGAAGCAACTGACAAAGGATTAATCTCCAAAATTTACAAGCAGCTCATGCAGCTCAATATCAATAAAACAAACAACCCAATTCAAAAACGGCAGAAGACCTAAATAGACATTTCTCCAAAGAAGATATACAGATTGCCAACAAACACATGAAAGGATGCTCAACATCACTAATCATTAGAGAAATTCAAATCAAAACTACAGTGAGGTATCACCTCACACCAGTCAGAATGGCCATCATCAAAAAATCTAAAAACAATAAATGCTGGAGAGGGTGTAGAGAAAAGGGAACCCTCTTGCACTGTAGGTGGGAATGTAAATTGATACAGCCAGTGTGGAGAACAGTATGGCAGTTCCTTAAAAAATTAAAAATAGAACTACCATACGACCCAGTAATCCCACTACTGGGCATATACCCTGAGAAAACCAAAATTCAAAAAGAGTCATGTACCACAATGTTCACTGCAGCTCTATTTACAATAGCTAGGACATGGAAGCAACCTAAGTGTCCATTGACAGATGAATGGATAAAGAAGATGTGGCACATATATACAATGGAATATTACTCAGCCATAAAAAGAAATGAAATTGAGTTATTTGTAGTGAGGTGGATAGACCTAGAGTCTGTAATACAGAGTGAAGTAAGAAAGAGAAAAACAAATACCATATGCTAACACATATATATATGGAATCTAAAAAAGAAAAAAAAATGGTTCTGAAGAACCTAGAGGCAGGATGGGAATAAAGACGCAGACATAGAGAATGCACTTGAGGACATGGGAAGGGGGAAGGGTAAGTTGGGACGAAGTGAGAGAGTGGCATGGACATATATACACTACCAAATGTAAAATAGATAGTGTGGAAGCAGCCACATAGCACTGGGAGATCAGCTCGGTGCTTTGTGACCTTTAGAGGGGTGAGATAGGGAGGGTGTGAGGGAGACGCAAGAGGGAGGAGATATGGGGCTGTATGTATATGTATAGCTGATTCACTTTGTTATACAGCAGAAACTAACACACCATTGTAAAGCAATCATACTCCAATAAAGATGTTAAAAAAAAACGGTATAGTGAGCCCCATATAAGATTAAAAAAGAAAAAAAGTTTGGGTTTTAAAAGCCAGAAAGCAATTATAATTTAAACACTAATTCCTAAGGATACCAGTAAGTTTTATGCTCGCCTTAGTGTTCCCATTTTCTTTCTTTCTTTTTTTTTTTTTTTGGTCATGTTTTCCTGGTATATTTCTATTCAACCAAAGGTACAAAGCTGTATGTAATTTTAAAATTTCCAATGGTTTCCATATGCATTCCTTTCACACTAAAATCCTCACTAGTTCAAGGTGGCAAATATGTGCTATACATAATAGAGATAAATTGACAAAGGTGCTTGAAAGGATCATCAGTATTGGGAACTGTAAGACAGTTAATTTACTTAACCCCTGCAATCGTCAAAATTAGACACAGGAAAGACCTTAAAAGTCATTTAGGGCTTCCCTGGTGGCGCAGTGGTTGAGTGTCCTCCTGCCGATGCAGGGGACACGGGTTCGTGCCTGGGTCCGGGAAGATCCCACATGCCGCGAAGCGGCTGGGCCCGTGAGCTATGGCCGCTGAGCCTGCGTGTCTGGAGCCTGTGCTCCGCAACGGCAGAGGCCACAACAGAGAGAGGCTCGCCTACCGCAAAAAAAAAAAAAAAAAAAAAAAAGTCATTTAGTTTAACTATGAACTTGTTTTGGATGATTTTCATAGATATAAATCCAGAACCTGTTAGAACTCATTTTTTTAAAATTTATTTTATTTATTTTTGGCTGCATTGGGTCTTCGTTGCTGCTTGCAGGCTTTCTCTAGTTGTAGCAAGTGGGGGCTACTCTTTGCTGTGGTGCGTGGGCTTCTCATTGCGTTGGCTTGTTTTGTTGCAGAGCACGGGATCTAGGTGCATGGGCTTCAGTAGTTGTGGCTCGCAGGCTCAGGCTCAGTAGTTGTGGCTCGCAGGTTCTAGAGCGCAGACTCAGTTGTGGCGCATGGGCCCCCTTGCTCCGCAGCACGTGGCATCTTCCCACACCAGGGCTCGAAACCGAGTCCCCTGCCTTGACAGTTGGATTCTTAACCACTGTACTACCAGGGAAGCCCTAGAACTCATTTTTAAGTGTTTTCCCTCAAACTCTACTCTTTACTTTCCCTCCTATAATAGTATTCTTCTGGTAATTAATAATTTACATTTGGTACTTCCGTTTTACCCTCATTTTATGTTCCTTCCCCACAAGATAAAAACCTCAGTCTTGCTATTTGCTTCATTCAAACACTAATAAACTACTTCTCTAGTGGGTGAGGTTTGTGCCATAGATGCCAGAGATATTTTGCAGACTGATTTCTTTTTATTAGGTCTCTAGTTTTCTTCTTTAACTATTTATTAAAATTTTATAGCTTTCTTTATATCTTGAATCAGAAATATAATTTGAAATTCTGTTATTTCAATTATAATCCTATTGATTCAAACCCCGGGATAATGACAATTTGTTACTAGGGTCAGAAACTTGCTATAAGTACTGAGTTAGGTGAGAGGGACAGCACAGAACTATGATTGTGTGAACATTTCATTCTTCCCTTTGAATGCAAGTTATAGTTTATCTAAAAATGACTGGAATGCACCAGAAGATGCACATTGAAATTTTGGCCATGTTTGCATGATAGTAAACAATGATTGAAAAATGAAAACACTCATTTGATCATCTCACGATAGTAGTTTTCTGTTATAACATCATATAAAACTGAATGAGCTTTTTGATCTTCTCAGCTTTCTAGGTATCTTACTTGAACTGGCCCCTGACAAGAGCAATTTCTGTTAATACAGACTATAAAGAGGCTTTGTGAGGATAGGGAGAAGGTTTGCTGAAATATTGCTCTATATTTTCTGGGTCTGCTTTGGGATCTATTTTCACACTCATTCCAAAGTTAAATTGGGGAAAAGGACCCTTATTTCATTCTGACATTCGTCAGTGAGGAAAAGGTCTACCTTGCCTCCAACAGCTGTAGTAGCAACAACAATCTTCATAGAGTGAAGTTCAACCATAGCATCAGCAACAAGACAAAAGTAAGTAACAACAGCTAGTAGTGGATCCACCAGAGCCTCTAGGTTTTGACCAGGGTCTTCTACAGCAGTCACAATCATTATTACTACTTTTTTCAGAGCACATTACTTCTGAGAATGTTGGGACTGAGTTACCCCTGTTTTGACATCCTCCTGTCTAGCTCCTCTGGGCTCCAAACCAACAGCATCTCCACCGTTGTCACCAGGCAGTACTATCATCAAGATGCTGATGTTTAGAGATTCCCCAGAAGTCAATCAGGTGAATATTTTCCCTCCCAAACCACACACAGATTGCCCTGATTTCTTCTATCGGCATTTCTGTTGCTTAACACACCTGGTAACTGGAAACCACTAATTCAAAGCTAGTATTTTACATAGAGAAAGGAAGTCCCAGCTGAGACTCCTCTCCAAGTTCAGTTCTTGGGGAGGTGAAAAGCAAGGCAAAGGATCTAGACAGTCTTGATGAACTACAGCTTCAGCCCAGGTAAGTACATCTGAAGAGCTGTAGTTACTATGGGTCAGGGCCCAAATAAGTAGGAGTTCTCGTGATATTAGTCGTTCTTTAATTAGCTCATTTCTTTTCAGGTTTTCATTCTTTAATTCATTGGTCCATCGAGTATTTTCTGAGCTCCTGCCATGCACTGGGCACTGAACTGGAGATGTGGAAATGAACATGGTACACAGAGTCCCCGCCCTTAAGAAATGGGCAGTCAAATAAAAAATAAAGACATTAGACAAATAAATACACAAAGGATTATTTGATCACAAATGGAAAAAATGCCACTCAAGCATCTAAAATTTTCTTAAAATACCAGACAACTTTCAGTGGCCAATTTGATAATAATAACTTGATTTATTAACGTGTAAGAACTGCTGGAAAGTAAATTTTTTCTTCCTTTGCATGTTTCACAAAATTTTAAAAAATCTCTTCCTAAAGATTCAAATAAATATTTCAATTAATATTTTATTTCTAAGTCTGCTGTTGATCACAGGTGGCAAATTTATTATTTAAAAAGATAACACTGTATTATAATATGTCATTTGTTGGTCCAAAATCTATTACATAATGGAAACACAGGATATGTATACAGTACTCTGCCTGGGCACTGTGAACTGTAGAAAAACTACATTCTAGGTGTTTACAGTCATGGAGGAGAAATAAGTTACATAGTGAAATAATCACAAAACAAAATTATGAGATAAAGCCCATGGAAGTTAACATATGTAATAAGTTCTACTTACATATTTTGAAGTGAAAAACTATAATGCATGAACTGATAAAGACTTTTGGCCCTGATTTATACATCTACACTAAAAGTTTTATTAAGTTACTTTTAAAAGGCTATGGTACATGTAGTAATACATAATAAATCACATGAAATCTGAATGACTCCAGAAAGTTAGGGGCACATAAGAGGAGACTGGTAGGGAGACTAAGTTGGTTAGGGTGGCCAGATGGAGCATTTGTGTGAAGGATGGGGTAATGAGGGCAGTTCAGGAAACAGGAGCAACAGAAGGTATTTTATCATAAAAATTCAAGATATGCCCGGAGACAAGCAGTAGACCAGTTGGCTAAAATAGAGAGTTATTTTATTGTTAAAGACCATAATGGTAGGTTGGGATCTAACTGTGGTGAACTTTGAATGCCCAACTAAGGAGTTTAGATTCTAACTGATAGTTTATGCCATTGAAGGTTTGGGGGACAGGGGAGTTTTATGATCAAAGTTGAAAAATCCATCTGGCTGAAGAACACATAATGAGGATGATATAGTACATTGTAATTACTCCAGGTAGTAGCTGGGAGTTGAGAAATAAATACATGAATTAGAAGATCTTAAAAATCACTTATGTTGACTTGAGCATATGGTATACACATTTCCCAGGAGCTTATTTGCCTTCTGTTAAAAAAAAAAAAAAAAAAAGACAAAACCAATGAAAAAACAATGTCTCCCTCACCCCCAAAAGGGAGGGCGGTAAAAGACAAAATAAAGATTTATCTATAAGTGCATCTGTTAGTAGTAGGCAGAGTTGAAACCCTTTGGCCTGGTGCACAACTTTATTCTTAGCTATGGACGCTCTTAATTAGGGTAACCACTGTAGTTATGACTGGATTTGGAATCAGTCCAGTAGAGGATCTGGTGGCAAAGAACTGGAAACCAGTATCTAACAGGAATAATACAAAGTTGGCCATTTACCTATGTGTGAGTTGATACTTTTGTAAATGATTCTGATCAAAGGGGGGAAAGGCAATGGAATCAATGTTGTGTTTATTGTAAAGGGGAATACACATAACCCAAAGCTTTGAAAAGTGATAAATCCCAATATATGTACCCCAAGTACATAGCTGCATTGCCACAGCTCCTAGAAGAATGGATATATGGATATGAGAGTGACTGGGGTATGGGCAAAGCTAATAACACTTCTCAGCTGGCTTGCTTTCTTTTTAAAAATTTTTTGCTAAAATCTTTAAGACAGGTAGGTTTATACCTTTGAGACCTATAATAATTTTTGAGGCACACTTTATACTCTTTCCATTTAGGCATTAATCAGGGAGTTGGTCTTTTTGAAGTGCGAATCGTGAATAGTGAATATGAAACATTTTAAGAATGTAGTAGGAAAGCTATTAGCACTTTGGGGATGGCTGCTTAGTGGCGGTGAGAGAGCTAATGAATACTCTAAGTTATCTAGCTCTTTTCATCTATGGTAATTAGCCTTAAGAAGGCAAGTTAAAAAAATTCTTTCTAAACCTTGTACAGTGTAACTTCCCACTTAGCATTTCTTTTCTCCTTACTAGCTTTACAACCTGAGGCAATCCCAGATATTCCCTATGGGAAAGATGTATTTGAGAGTTACACTTATGGTGCTTGCCTTTATTAATTTTATGAAAAAAAATCATTTTAACATTCATTTTAATATTTGAGTATCAAGAATTCAAGGGTTAGATTTGAGTATTGCTGTGGGATTTTGAAAAAAATAGAAATAAGGTATAATGACAATAAACCATGACCCAAACATCTTAATTAAATATTCTGAAACTCCACATCTTTTTTAAAAGATATATTTTACTGTTTCTCTTAAGAGTCTTCTTATAATTTGTTGAAACATTCCAAGGAATTATAGATACTAAGCTATTTTATTTGACAGATGTTGGTAGATGACAGGAGATTAATCTAGAATCCTAGCTCTGTCTTGTTATTTAATTGAACAGATCCATGCCACCTTCTTTCCTCTTTGCCTGTATACACACACACACACACACACACACACACACACACACACACACACACTCATTCACACACCTTTTGTTTTTCAGAATTCTTAACCGCTTCCCACTCCCACCACAATTTTGCCACCCTGTTGCAAATTCCTATAGCCAGTTGCTTCTTAAGGTGACAGTGAGGGAGACTTCTTATTGATCATCTTACCTCCCACACAATTTATTGGTGGTCGACACACTCCCTGCCATTTTTTTTTTCCTTTGTGAAGGTTGAAGAAGCCATTCATTATAGAGATGGCTTCATTAAAAAAGCAACCCCAAAGTTCTAGTGGATTAAGCTCTTTAGCTACAGAGTAAAACCCTTTGCAATCTTATGGCAATCGATGCCCCCCATCCTTTCCTGATGAAGTTAAAAGACTGTATATGGATTTTCCTTTCATTTTTTATAAGTGCTTTTTGGACTTTTGTATCTTACCATGCTATATTCTCTGAGGAGAATTCCTGGCTATAGCTCTTTGTTTTTATTTCTTTATACATTGGCAGTTTTAAAAATAGAAATCATTTTTCATCAATTTGGCTGATCTCAGCATTTTCTCTATTTATATTAGTTTAAGGCATCTTTGGGTCACTTTTTTCTCATTTTTTTTTTCTGTTTGGTCTCTGTGTTTGGTCCCACTTGTGATAAGGGAGGGCTGAGGCAGAGCTGAGTCCACACTTAAGTCCCTTTGTGTACCTGTGAAATTCCCTTGAGAATTCCTGCCTGTTACACCTGACTTTTCTCCACTGAAAGGAAGGTTTTGATCAAATATGCAGGCAGGGCATTTTGTGTGATTTGGGTGCAGTGAGAATTTTACATCTTTGCTTTTCTTACGAGATGATGAGAACCTTGACTGTGTCTTTACTCATCTTTCTCGCCTCCAGTGTCTTGCACGGCAGGCATCAACAAATGTTTTTTGAACAAATGAATGTGCAAATGAGTGAATGTTGCATGACGTACTAATCCTGTATCTTGTTTCTCATTGTCCCTTGTTTCTCATTGTTCCAATATTCTATTTCACTGTCCTCTCTCAGAATAATGCCTCCCTGAAGAATTACAGAAGAGTAGAAGCTGATAAAAATGCATAACAAATCTGTGGTGAGAAAGGAAACTAGAAGTCTGTACCTCTGTACATTGGCACACTTATAGATTCACCCCTCCAGCCTGTATGAATTACTTTTCCAGAAATTAGAGGATTTTCATTAATGAAAATTTAAATACAGCACTTCTCTTTATTTTATTAATTTGGCAATGGATTGGAATGGCGAGAGTCTGGAAGTGGGAGGACTTCCTGAAAGGGAGTCAACTAAGAGTCAACTAACTGTAACTAACAGAATAATCATAGGCATTGAAAACTATGTTGTGAGTTGAGATTCGCAGGGCTGTAAGCCTAGACAGTGAGATAAGTGTCACATGGAAATTTCTGAAAAGCAATGAGTTCTTCCTGTCAGGTGATTTGGTTATATTGATCCTCAGTGTTTTTGACATCATTTGTTTACAACTTACTCTAAACCAGATAGCTTTCTGTTAAATTTTCAATATTAGGAGTAGGAAATATGAGCCCCAAATGTGTCTTGTTCTAATCATCCAATCATGCTCCTCTTTTGTTATAAATAAAAGAAATTATTTGTTAATAAATATGTAAGAAAATAGAGCAGAGCTGTGAATGTATAGCACAAATCTGTAGCATTCTCTTCGGTGTCCTGATTGGCCTCTACTACCAGTGGGTGCTTCTCTTTAATTCAATGTCCAGTCATGATCAGTGTATTTGAGAATGCATCTTGGAATTAATGGACGATTTGAAACCTTCTCCAGTTCGCTACCCCTTGCCCCAAGCAAAATTAATCTTTTCAATCTCTGTGCTTTCTTAGTATCTTGTACATAATTCTAATTGCATTTGTCACATTTTAGAATGATTTTTTAACTGCTTATCATTTTCCTTTTATTCAAATGTGAGAGTCTGTATTTCATTCATCTTTTTTTTCTCCTGTAAATATGCAATATGTGTTAGCTGAAATGGGAATTACTGAGAAGTACCAGTGTATAGTGATGTGAGAGGTAAATGGTATATCAGAAAAATGTGCTGGATGTGCAGTTTTTCCAAATTTAGACCTATTGTCACACAACCAAGCTATTTAACCCTGTGAACTCCAGTTTCCTCATTCATAAGATGAGGACAATAGTTACAAAAAAGAATCAAAAGAAAGATGAGGCGTAGACTGTTTTCAGATCTTTAAAGTGTTATTCAATTAACATTATAATTTTGTTAGCATTTCAGCCAGTGAGAGTGATTTTTGGGTCCCCCAGCCTCCCTGAACATGTTTCAACAAAAACTATCAGTTTACCTAAAGTTTCAAGATTTGGGGTCTCATTCACAGATTTTCTTCACTTCATGTCGACATTTATTGAATTCCTACTATGTTCAAAGTGCTCTGATGAGTTAAAGGGGTGTTGATTGCACCTCCATAAATCACAGTCTCAATGTAGCCAGACACATTGTGGTACAGTGTGCAAAAACTACAGAGTAGACATTCAGAAACTGCTCTTCAGTCATTTAACTTCATCAATTCAGCATGGATTTGGGAGACATTTAGATCTTTGTTAAAACGTCCACACTGAGCTTCTATTTTTTTATTCGTAAAAAGGGATAACAAGACCTACCTCATGGAGCTGTAATAGAGATTAATGAGATGATACATTTTACGAAGTAGCATGCCTGACATACAGAAGATGTTCAACCAATACTGGCAATTTCCATCATTATTCAAGAAAGAGAAAGATCAGTGTGGGCTGGAAGAGTAAGAGATGGAATTCATAGGGAGATAGGGCATACATTGGATGTGAAAGCAATTTGCATAGGGGTAAAGCATGAACAGAGGTGACTAAGCTAATACAGGCATCAACATAAACCAAGTGCTCAGGCTAGAATCCAGGTGTCAACTGTAGCTCTTCTCTTCCCCTCATACTTATCCCTAATAGTCAATTCACTACTATGTTCTGTCCATTCTGACTTCCAAATATTTCTCAAGCTTATATCATCCTTTCAGTTCTCACTGTGCCTCTCCATTTCTGGCACCTCTTTCCAGCCATGATCCCTCCAGCTATCTTCAGTCCCCAGAGTGTCCTCCACTCTCTTGCCTCGAGGGCTTTGAACATGCAGCTTGCTTAACCTTGAGCACTCAGCCCCTTGGCCGCCTTTCCTTCCCTATAAGCACACACCAACCACACATACAATAACTCCTAGTCTCTTTTCCTCCAGTAAGTCCTTATCATAACATTGATTGCCTGCTTATTTCTCTCTGTCCTTGACCAGAATGTAAGCACAAAAGGCACTTTACTAGCCATAAAAGAGCCCAGTTTCCACAAATTCCCGGCGCCGTGTCTAACAATATTCCTGCATCTAACCCCCAAACTTTGCCCTTCTTTCCATTACTGTGGATGAACTGTCCCCTATTCTGAGACTAACTTCTCTCTACATGAATGGATCCCACCCCTTCTCACCAAAAGACATTGCTGCAAATATTCTACACTTTTTCTCCTACATTACCATTTTCCTTTCTAATACCATTTATGCAAATATGCTAAAATATATCTCATCTTAACAAAAGAACTCCCTTAACTTCACATCTTCCCCTAGCCATTGCCCCATTTCTTTATTTCTTCTTACAACCAAGCTCCTTGAAAAAGTTGTCTAAACTGATTTTCTCTACTTCCTTTTATTCCATTCTCTCTCTAACCACTCTAATCATTCTTTTGTCCCACCATTCTAACAAATCAATTCTTGTCGATGTCACCACTGATCTCCACATTGTCGGATTCAACGGTGAGAACTCAGACTTCATCTTTCTTGATTTACCGACACATTGGACTCAGTTGATTACTTCTCCCTTCTAGAAACCTTTCTTCACTTGACTTTTTGGACCCCTCTCTCATCAGTCTTTCTCACTCTACTTTTCTGGTTTCTCCTCTCAGGGTGCAATCTTTTTTTCTCTGTCTCTACTTGTATTCCTGGCAAACAAGTCTCATGGTTTTAAATGTCAACTATATGTGGATAAGCCCCAAATAAATAGTTCAAACCCAGTCCTCACCACTGAACTCCAGACTTACTGCCTACTCCATTTCAAACTTATCTTAGACAAAGTTTTCAATTCCCACTTCCTTCCCTAAACCACTGAACACACAGACATCCCTAGTTCAATGCAACACCATTCCGCCAGTTGCTTAGGGCAAAAATCTTGGAGTCCTCTCTTTATCAACTCTCCTTATCACATCCAAAACGTTGGAGTCTTGTCTTTACTACATTCAGTTCATCAACAAATACATCTAGAATCCAACCATCCAAGCCACTATCATTACCCATGTGGCTAATCACAGTAATTTCCTATCTGATCTCACTGTTTCCACCCTTGCTCTCTACAGTCTTTTTTTTAAAACTGAGGTAAAATTGGTATGTAACATTATATAAATTTCAGGTATACAACATTATAGTTTGATATATGTATACACCACTAAGTGATTGTTGCTGTAAATCTAGTTACCATCCATTACCATATATTTTATCCCCTTCACCCATTTCACCCTCTCCCCAGCCTCCTTCCCTTCTGGTAACCAATAATCTGTACTCTGTATCTATAGTTTGTTTTTGTTTTGTTTTGTTT
Organism: Pseudorca crassidens; assembly: GCF_039906515.1. NCBI lineage: Eukaryota > Metazoa > Chordata > Mammalia > Artiodactyla > Delphinidae > Pseudorca > Pseudorca crassidens. The sequence goes on from NC_090297.1 coordinate 93,911,615, forward strand.
TGTTTTTTAGATTCCACATGTAAGTGAAGTCATATGGTATTTGTCTTTCTTCGTCTAATTTATTTCCCTCAGGGTCCATACACATTGTCATAAATGGCAAGATTTCCTTATTTTCTTATGACTGAGTATACATGCCATTATATATGTGTATATGTACGTATATATATATATATATATATATATATATGTCTCATATCTTCAACCATTCATCCATCAATGTACACTTAGGTTTTTCCAACACAATAGCCAACACATGGAAAAACACTTAGATTTTTCCATGTGTTGGCTATTGTAAATAATGCTGCAGTGAACATAGGGGTGCATATATCTCTTTGAATTAGTGTTTTTTTTATTCTTCAGATAAATACACAGAAGTGGAATTCCTGGATCATATGGTAGTTCTAAGTTTTTTGAGGAGTCTCCATACTGTTTACCATAATTGTTGTACCAATTTACATTCCCACCAACAGTATGAAGGTTCCCTTTTCTGCACATCCTCTCCAGCACTTGTTATTTATTGTCTTTTTGATAATAGCTATTCCAACAGGTATGAAGTGATATCTCATTGTGGGTTTTATTTGCATTTCCCTGATGATTAGTGATGCTTGAACATCTTCTTATGCACCTGTTGGCCATGTGTATTTCTTCTTTCATTTTATAAGGCCAGCATTACCTTGATACCAAAACCAGATAAGGATTTTTTTTCACAAAGAAAGAAAATTAGAGGCAAATATCCTTGATGAGCATAGATGCAAAAATCTTCAACAAAATATTAGTAAGCCTAATTAAATAATACATTAAAAAGATGATACACCATGATCAAGTGGGATATATTCCAGGGATGAAAAGGTGGTCCAACATCTATAAATCAATTAACATGTTACAGCACATTAACAGAATAAAGGTAAAAATCAAATGATCATTTTGGTAGATTCAAAAAAAGCATTTGACAAGATTCAACACTGATTTATGATAAAAAAAAAAAACTCTCAACAAAGTGGACATAGCGGAAACTCTCAAGAAAGTAGGTATAGAAGAAAGTGGGTACCTCAACATAATAAAGGCCATCTATGAAAAACCCACAGGTAACATCATGCTCAATGGTGAAAAGCTGAACACTTTTCCTCTAAGCTCAGGAACAAAACGAAATAGTAGTGGCCCACTCTCATCACTTTTTAAACACAGTATTGCAAGTCCTAGCCACAGCAATCAGACAAGAAAAATAAATGAAAGCCATCCAAACTGGAAAGGAAGAAGTAAAACTCATTATTTGCAAATGACATCATATTATATTTAGAAAATCCTAAAGATTCCACCGAAAAACTGTTAGAACTAATAAATGAATTCAATTAAGTTGCAGGAAACAAAATCAATACATAGAAATCGGTGGCATTTCTATACCCTAATAAAGAACTATGAGGGTGAGAAATTAAGAAAACAGTCCCACTTAAAATTACATCAAAAAGAATAAAATGGCTAAGCATAAATGTAACCAAGGACGTGAAAGACCTATTAATTGAAAACTGTAAGACATTGATGAAAGAAATTGAAGAAGACACAAATAAATGGAAAGATATTACATGCTCATGGACTGGAAGAATTAATAGTGTTAATGCAATCCCTATCAAAAGTCCAATGGCTCTTTTCACAGAACTAGAACAAAGACTTTTAAAATTTGTATGAAGCCACAAAAGATCCAGAATAGCCAAACCAATCTTGCGAAAGAAGAACAAAGCTGGAGGTATCATATGCTCTGATTTTAAACTATACTACAAAGCTACAGTAATCAAAACAGGATGGCACTGGCCTAAAAACACACACACAGATTGATGAAAGAGAATAGAGATCACAGAAATAAATCCACACATATATGGACAATTAATTTACAACAAATGAGCCAAGAACATACAATAGGTAAAGGACAATCTCTTCAATAAATGGTGTTAGGGAAACTGGACAACCACATGCAAAAGAGTGAAACTAGACCACTATCTTATACCATACACAAAAATTAACTCAAAATGGATTAAAGACTTGAATGTAAGACCTGAAACCATAAAATTCTTAGAAGAAAACATATGTTGTAAGCTCCTTGACATCAGTTTTAGTGATTTTTTTTTTTTTTTGGACTCCAAAGGCAAAGGAAACAAAAATAAGCAAATGGGACTACACCAAACTAAAAATCTTTTGCACAGAGAAGGAAGCCACCAACAAAATGAAAAGGCAACTTACTGAATGGGAGAAGATATTTGCAAATCATATATCTGATAAGGGGTTAATATACAAAATATGTAAAGAACTCACACAGCTCAGCAGACACACACAAAAAGAAAACCAAACCAAACCAAACAAAATCAAATAACCCAATTTAAAAATGGGTAGAGGATCTAAAAATTCTTTTAAAATGTAAGGTGTTTAATTCTACTCCTCTGTTAAAACAATTTTCCATTGTTTTCTTATCTCTAATAAATAAAAATCAAACTCTTTATGGTGGCTCTACTACCTCTCTGCATTTATCTCCTATTAGATGCTCTCTTGCTTAGTTTGCAACCCATAGGCCACTTCTTGGTTTATACTACACACCCAAACATGCCTTCACTTCGGGGCCTTTTTGCTTGCTGTTCTCTCTGCCTGGAATTTTTTTACTCCAAAATCTACATGGCTCACTCTCATTTTCCTCAGTTCTCTGCTTACTTGTTACCTTGTCAGTGAAACCTTACTTGATTACCTAAGTAAAATAGTATCCCCATTTTCACCCATGGCATACTCAGTTTTGTTTGTCCCACTCTTCTTTCCCCATAGTAATTACTGCTCCATGATATATTATATACTTTTTTGCTTGTTTATTGGCTGTCTACCTAAATGAAGACAACTCCATGATGACAAGACCTTTACAGGAACCCCTTCCTCCATTTATCTTTATCCCCAACACCAAGAAGAACATCTGATACATGGAATGTGTTCAAAGCAATATTTATTGAATGAACAAATGAATGAATGAGGCTGTTGGTTGACCATGAGAGACTAGGATGTCAGTCATTCCTTCTATCTCTGCACCCAAATGTACCAGTATGGAGTAAAACTCTTATGCATGTTATATTTTATGTCTTTAGAATACTTAACAGTTTCCCTGACAGTTCTTTTGAGAGGTACTTTTTCTTTCCTTCTTCAAACTTCTGCCTTGAAATATCATAAATTTAAATAAGCATGTAGAAATCAGCAGCTTTAAAGCAGTTTTTATTGATGCCTTCACAATGGTGGTCTAAACAATTGTTTTGTTTTTAGGATAGCTGGCTCTGTAATTTCTATTCATGATCCAAATGCCATTGAAAAGCCACTGAATATTGCACAAAGTATGCCAATGTGAAAAATGTCATCAACTGCCATTTTATTTCAAGCTGGGCTTCTGTACAGCAAATTGTTCCAAATTTGGTGAAAACCAAATCCAAGTCACCTTAAGCAAAAAGACAGATGTAAAACAGCAGATAACTTTTTAAAAAGAAAACAAACAAACATGTTCACTCAATTAGAGGCATATATTATTATTTTCTTAACATTTTATGACCTGTCACTTATATTAAGCTTTTTCTGCTTTAATCAAAATTATTTTATGACTTCTGCAAATAGTTTTTTAAGATATGAAAATCCCATTGCAGATTGCTCTGGTTGGCTTATTTCCTCATTCACTATTGTGATTTCAAAGCTCAAGCTTTGTAATTAAGCAGGTCTCAGTTTGAAACTAAGCTTTTTGCATTCTCATCTCAGCAAACTCATAAAATTACATGACATTTCTAAGACTCAGTTTCCTCATTTGTGAAATGGAAAGAATAAGTTTGTTATGATGACTGAAATAAAGCAGTAATGTATAGCATTCTATATGCATTTACTAGTATTTCTGTTGTTATTAATTATACTGGCAGAACGACTATTTTTTTGCGGTACGCGGGCCTCTCACTGTTGTGGCCTCTCCCATTGCGGAGCACAGGCTCCAGACGCGCAGGCTCAGCGGCCATGGCTCACGGGCCCAGCCGCTCCTCTGCGCGTGGGATCCTCCCGGACCGGGGCACAAACCCGTGTCCCCTGCATCGGCAGCCGGACTCTCAACCACTGTGCCACCAGGGAAGCCCTAGAATGACTATTTTTTAATAGTTCATAATTTGGAGTTGTATTCACCTCCAAAATAAACTTTTTGTTCACTTCCTAAATGAAGCATATTAGTCCAAATGCACTGACTTGACTCTCTAAAGTACAGTATTACTTCTTCTTCCTTGTCAGATAAAGATACAGATAGCGATTTTGGTCCCCAAGTAATATAAATCAATTTAAAATATATTTTAATTGAGATTGTAAGCATTATTATCAGACAAAACCAGTTGAAAGCCAGCAAGTCTGATCTAAACAACTTTATCCTCCTCCAGCATTTATTACTTTCATTTAAAACCTCCAAGTTTTCCTTTTTCCATTTTATTCCAGATTCCGTTTATGAGTAATTAATACCATATACTCAGAGTTGTGTTTAAAACAACAAAAACATGTTGGTAACTGGCAGACACCAAAAACCTCAATAAACCCACTCTGCAGATGAATAAGAGTCCTAAATAACTTAAATATAATATCAAACTGATATATTCTATCACAGAATATTATTTATTCTGGTGTAAATTATTATTCTGGTTATTTTGGTATAAATTTAACTTTAATGAAACATAGGTAATAGAGGTAAAGTTTTCATGTATAAGGATACGACACAGAGAAGTATTGACTCTCCTGGCTCTGGTTAAATAGACATTTCCCACCTTTGGGTCAAAAAGTGCTACTAACAAAAAAAAAAAAAAAAAAAAGGTGCTACTAATCTGAGACAAGAACATGATAAGGTATAGGGCTTTTCAGGATAACACTCCAGTCATGTTTGGCTCATGAATTTATATTAATGACTTCAGAATCTAGGGCATGCACTGTCTTTTACATGCATTGAAAAAAATGACATTAATGAAAAAAGGGAATTATGGGGAGGTAAGACCTTGTTCTGTCAAGTTTAGTACCTATTCTAAAAACAATGATTCAGAGTTTTAAGCTAAAACTGTCTCTTCTAGTTAAAATTCCCTCTGACCAAATAGTGAAGCAGAGAACTTTTAAAAGTCAAATGGAAATCAGCTTAGGTTAAACATCCTTGGTGATTTTAAGTGACTCTCCAACAAGTATTTATTGAGCACCTCCTTGAGTCAATACCATGCCTTTACAAATGACACAGTTACTTTTTATCATCAATAACAGTATTGCTTAGCTTTTTGAATAATAATATTAGTAGTAATACTATTAATATTACTCTTAAAGGGACTAAAATAGATTGCTCAGTATTTTTTTTAAATAATCTTTTTTTATGCAGGAAAGTGTGTCCTTCTCTGTAGCTCCTTTCAGAACATGGGATAATAGGCATTGTTTCATCCCTGAGGAGTTTGTATTATAAACCAATGACTGTATTTGCTCCACAACTTTTTAGCTCTTTGCTGGGCTGATACATCAGAGTCATTGGTGGCTAACAAATGAGCATTTTACAAAGAATTCCCCTGGGAAAATGGCATTCAAATCAGCCCTCCAGGGCATTTTGTTGCAGTGAATTCCCATAAGTACACGGAACAAGATTATGAGGAAGTTCACCCTTGGGAAGGTTATTTTTGTGCTTTTGGCTGGCTCTGTGGAATACCTGAAAACCCTCAGTTTCAGCCACAAACTCCCAGAAGGACCCGTTTCCCGCATATGTACATAGTTAAGCAAGTGAAAGTTAATCCGTATTTAAGGAGAAGTTGTCGAGAACCAATGTTGAGACTTGATAGTGTTCACCAAGTCACTTGAAAAAACAATCCTTAAAAGTGATACATAATGTATAAATTTGTCTTTCAGTGCTGCTGTATTAAGAGAGTAGGCATTACCATCGTATAACCATTAAGTATAAATGCTTAGGGCTTCCCTGGTGGTGCAGTGGTTAAGAATCTGCCTGCCAATACAGGGGACACAGGTTTGAGCCCTGGTCCGGGAAGGTCCCACATGTCATGGAGCAACTAAGCCCATGCGCCGCAACTACTGAGCCTGCACTCTAGAGCCCACGAGCCACAACTACTGAAGCCCACGTGCCACAACTACTGAAGCAGGCCCACTGGAGCCCGTGCTCTGCAACAAGAGAAACCACTGCAATGAGAAGCTTGCACACCCCAAGGAAGAGTAGCCCCTGCTCGCTGCAACTAGAGAAAGCCCGCATGCAGCAACGAAGACCCAACACAGCCAAAAATAATAAATAAATAATTTTTTTAAAAAGTATAAATGCTTAAGCAATTTAAAGCACTAAAGTTGGAAGCACTTAAAACCTCTAGTAAAATTGTCTATGGGACACAACTAATCTAAAGCATCATAAATACTTAAAGATTGCTTAGCATATCCCTTAATATAATTGTTTTTCATGCAGCTTGCTTTTTGCATGGTGATAAGAAGCAAAGATCATTAATTTCCCATTTCTTAGTAAAGGAACGAAATGTGAATCATTTTCCCCTTTCTATGAAGGTTATTGCTTTTTTTTTTTTTTTTTTTTTTTTGTGGTACCCGGGCCTCTCACTGTTGTGGCCTCTCCCATTGCGGAGCACAGGCTCCGGACGCGCAGGCTCAGTGGCCATGGCTCACAGGCCCAGCCGCTCCGCGGCATGTGGGATCTTCCCGGACCGGGGCATGAACCCGTGTCCCCTGCATCGGCAGGCGGACTCTCAACCACTGCGCCACCAGGGAAGCCCGAAGGTTATTGCTTTTTATTCACTTTTTGTTTTGAACAGCATCAGGCCATGCTAAATGGTGGGTGACCCAGAAGCTGACAGAGGTCAAGACAGGGGAGTTCTGAACAGGGTGGCAAGGTGTAAGAGGAATGGGAGAAGAGAGCCACTGAGTGATGTGGAGGAAAAGGTATGGAACTGGGAGAAGGACTTAGACTCAGGAGGTGTGAATCCTGGTGGAAGAATGGATTGGTTTGTGAATAAGGGCAAGTTATGGTAAACTCTCTAAAGTTATTACAGGCTCACACACACCTCTAAGAATTGTTAAGGGGATTGCACTAGAGCTGTCTTTGGAAGTGCAAAATGTAAAGCAACAGTTATTTTTGTTGGTGGTGGATTTTTTTTTTCTTTGGTGGTAGAGGGGTTTGGTTTGCTTTGGTTTTGTTTTTTAAATACAAGGAGCAGGAGGGAACTGGAATAACAGCCATTCCTGCCCTCTGTCCCTGGCTTCTTGCCATGAAGTCTTCCATGGAAGTGCCTCATACTGTGATTCACGTACTGTCATGTAACAGGTGCTGAATGAATATTGAAGAAATGGAGTTTTTTTCTCATAATTCTAATTTTTTTTAATTTGGAAAATGAATTACATACTTCCTTATAATGTTTTACGTTTATATGTGTCATCTCATCTGTTAGTTTGTGAGAACCTGGTAATTGCATATCATTCATAGTCATGTAGCCCATAGCCCCAGTTAGTGGTCACTGAATCGGTATTAAATAAATTGAGTACATGAGGTGTAAACCCAGCAATCTTTGTCATTTTACTTCCCCAAAACTTTTTTTTCTGACAATGTTTTTGACTTCTCTCCTGAATTTTATCATGATGATGATTTACAATCAGCAGCTACACTAGGTGCTGGGAATTTGAGAATTAAGGCGCAGCTCTGTGTGCTCAGAAATTACAATTTATTAATATCAAGCATTTAGTAAGCTCTTATGTGCCACCCATCCTGTAAAAAAACTTTCGGTCTGTAATTTTTCTACTCAATTTGTACAAGAGCCCATTTAGGTGGGTATTATTTTTACAGTTTACAAATGAGGGACTTGAGTTTGAAGAGTAACTTTCCCAAGGCCACAGGAAGTTGGTGCTGGGATTCTAACCCAGGCAGGCTGTCTTCAGGGCTCATTCTGGAAAAATAAAAAGTAACATTTTGAGATATTATGTGTTAAGTGTCCACAGAGTGTGTTAAAAATGCCATCAGACTTCAAGAAAATTAAATGCCTCAGTGAGCATGCTATTTGGATAGACTTGGTAGTATAGGTAGAACTTGAGTTTGAACACTAAGTAAGGGCAATAGTAACAATTTGAAACAATTATGTAGCATTTGCCTTGTGCCAGGGACCACTAGTATTTAATTAATTCATTTGTGCCTCACACAACCATATATGGTAGGCACATAACATGCCCATTTTAAAGATGAGTAAACTGAGGCACAAGCAGTCAAATAACTTGCCTCAGTCTCCTAGCTGGTAAGAGAAGGGTTTAGAGGAGCAGCCAAGAGTGGGGACATGTTGTCCAGATGAAAGCCACACCTAGGAACTTTAGAACGAATCAAACACATTTTTCCACATTAGAGTTTTCTCTGGGCAATAAATAGGAAAGCACTTGAGACAAGTTATCTCCCACTACTGACAACTTGTGGGGGGCGTTAGATACATTGGCAGAGGAATTTACACTTGATTCTATGAGAACATTAGAGTGACAATGAAATTATTTTGAACATTTATTGTTTATTGTTACATAAAAGTTACTGCTCTGAGGCTCAGCTTAGACGCTTCTTCTGGGAAGCTTCCTGACCACCCCTTCATCACCCACTCCCACCTGTGGGATAAATAAATGTGCCTCTGTGTTCCCTGAGAACCCAGGAATCCTCATTTTCATAGCTCTTGCTACATTGTTGTGTTTCCTTTCATCATTCTGCCCACAAACAATGCACTCCAATGACAGAGGAGATGTTCTCTCTTATTTTCCTGTGAATCCCCCAGCATTTAGTACAGAGCTTGGAATATAGAAGGCACTAAAAATAATAATGCTAGCCACCTGAAATTATTTTCTAACAGAATAAAATATAGATAAAACATTTATTAAATAAAAAATAAGACTCCATTTATTTTGAAAACTCTTATCAAATGTGGTATAGAGGGAGCATCTCTCAACATAATAAAGGTCATTTATGACAAACCCACAGCTAATATCATACTCAATGGTGAAAAGCTGAAAGCCTTTCCTTTAAAATCAGGAAAAAGACAAGGATGCTCTCTCTCATCACTTCCATTTAACATAGTATTGGAAGTCCTAGCCACAGCAATCAGACAAGAAAAAGAAATAAAAGACATCCAAACTAGAAGGAAAGGAGTAAAACTGTCACTATTTATAGCATAGTGCTGTACACACACACACACACACACACACACAAACTACTCAACCATAAAAAAAATGAAATTCAGCCATTTGCAGCACATGGATGGACCTAGAGGATATTATGCTCAGTGAAATATCAGACAGAGAAAGACAAATCCTGTATGATATCATTTATATGTGGAGTCTAAAGAATAACACCAATGGATATATATAACAAAACAGGAACAGACTCACAGATACAGAGAACAAACTAGTGGTTACAGTAGGGAGAGGGGAGGGAGGAGGAGCAATATAGGGGTATGGGATTAAGAGATACAAACTGCTATGTACAAAATAAGTAAGCAACAAGGATATGTTGAACAGCACAGGGAAATAGAGCCACTATTTTGTAATAATTTTAAATGGAGTATACTCTATAAAAATATTGCAGCACTATGCTGTACACCTGAAACTAATATAACATTGCAAACCAACTCTATTTTAATAAAAAAGGTATAGATATTAACTAATTTTGTTTTATTCTCCAGTTATCATACATCCCTATGAAATCTCATGCACATCCAGGGTAGGAATCAGACCTTTTCCTTTTTGTCCTTAACAGCTTCTTCTGTCAATCTGATTCCATACTAAGGAGGCTCTATGTGTACTTGATGATTACATCCTCCCTTGTGTAAGGAGGAAAACAGTATATCCAGGCGTTTATTTACTAGACTTCAGCATAGTAGTCAATGTCTGTCTCATCATGGCAACAGTTTCTGCTTTCTGGGTTCTATCGCCACTCTCCCCCAGATCACTTTAAGTTCTGTCCCCACCTGCTATTCATCACTTCTCATGTATCCCACATACTTGCCTACCTTCTTGCCTTTGCTTCTGCTGTACCCTCTGATTGGAAACTTCTCCTCTTAACCTCCTCCACATGGTGAATGCCTGCTCCAATTTCAAGGCTCAGATCACTGAACCACCACCCTCAACCTTTCTCTTGTAGAGAAATCAATTACTTCTTGGAATGAGTTCCCATAACACTGGGTATCTACTTCCATTTAATTTGTTCAGGGCATATTGCCTTCCTTGCCAGTCAGTGCAGTTGTAGGGTGCAAAAAGTAGGTCATATTCATCTCTGCATCCCAAGCGCATAGAACCGTACCTGACACAGAGTAAAAAATTGGTAATTGTTGGATGAATAATAAAATTATTAACAATGACATTCATTACCCATTATTCCCTGACTTTCCGTAGGTCAATTAAATTTTGTTTTCTGCCTCGTTGAAGAGATGGCAAAATCAGTCATTCTTAAGATTTGATTTTTAATAGTACATTAGTTCAGGTCCTCCAAGAGGCAGCTACTGTGATGGGATTGCATATATAAGAGATTTAGTGGGGAGAACTCACATGAGAGAAAAGGAAGAGGAAGCTGGGGGAGGCTGGGAAAGTTGTCAGATCACCATGCACATCCCCTGTGGAAGAGAGAGAGAGAAGGAATGGAGGTTGGGTAGGAAACGTTTTAAAACCATGGTGCAGCTTTAAGAATATTTCAGTAAGGCCAGCAAGGATCTCTGAGCTGGCAGTCATCCATCAGAGGAGCCCTGCATCTCCCAGGACCTGGTTGCTTTAGTATTCCTGCTGCATTCGGTCACTGGCTGAGAGCAGCTCTTGGGAAGTATGGAATCCCTGGTCAAACTCATAGCTGGTTTTAAGGGCCCAGTAGCTGAGGCCCCTGGTCAGTTATACTCTCTGCAGTTGGAGATATGAGAAGCCATATATGAGGTGACTACAATAGCTTGAAACCCTTGAGGGACTTGAGGCAGTAGGGATGGTCCTTTATTACTTCTACAGAGTTGCACCTAAACATACATGAAACATGCTTTAAATAATGGAACAAGAGACAGGCACTGGGAATCGTGTATTTATCTGAAATTAGTCTTAGGTAAGCTTCAGTTGTTAGGTAATTCTGACATTTTAGAGAAAAATAAAATACTCAACTGAGTAAACTTAAAGTACTACAGAAACAGACTCACAAACTTAGAGAACGAACTTATGGTTATTGGGGGGGAGAGAGGGAGGGAGGGATAGACTGGGAGATTAGGGCTGACATATACACACTGCTATATTTAAAATAGATTACCAACAAGGACCAACTGTATGGCACAGGGAACTCTGCTCAATATTTTGTAATAATCTAAATGGGAAAAGAACTTGAAAGAGAATAGACACATGTATATGTATAACTGAATCACTTTGCTGTACACCTGAAACTAACACAACATTGTTAATCAACTATACTGCAATATAAATTTAAAAAAAAAAAGTGACAACAGAATTGAGGATTGTCTCCAAAAACAAAAAACAAAAACAAGCAAACAAAAAAATCTACATAAACTTCTAAAAGAAAAAAAAAAAGAATAAAGTACTGATGTATGCTACAGTGTGGGTGAAACTTGAAAATATACTAAGTGAAAGAAACCAGGCACAAAAGGTCACATATTGTTTGATTCCATGTATATGTAATATTCAGAAGAGATAAATCCGTAGAGACAGAAGGAGACAGAAGACACTTGGTGTTTTAGCGGGGGGGGCTGGAGGAGAGGGGAATGGGGAGCAACTGCTTAATGGGTACCGAGTTTTATGTTGAATGATAGAAAAGTTTTGGAAGTAGATAAAGGTAGTTGCACAACATTATGAATGTTCTAAATGCCACTCTATTATTCACTCTAAAATGATTAATTTTATGTTATGCGAACTTTATATCAATAAATCATATACAAACTTTAGTTGATAAAATAACAATAAAACTAATTTGAACAAAACAAACAAAAAAAATACTAAAGGAAATTTTGAGCACAAATGTGTTTCCAAAAACCCAAAGGAGTTTTTATACATTTGACTAAGGTCATAATTTTCTGGAACTTAGAGGTTAAATTCAAAAGGCTTCCTGAAAAGAATCGCATTTAACAAATTGTTGATGCTGCATATCTCGTGGGAAAGAACATGTAAAAGTTTGTTGTATAGAATAGAGCATATACCTAATTTATAGGGACTTTAAATGACAAGCCTTTTCGAAATTCCAGAAGGCTTTTTAAATTTGCATTCTTATAAATAAACCAGTCTCTCTTAGAAGCAACCTTAAATAAATAAAACCCAATCATTATTTCGTATGACATTTTCATGCCAGAAAGAAATGATTCAAGATAATATATGTTATACCTTACAGAAAGCAGTGCCATTAAAACTACATGATATGGTTACTCTGCTCAATAGCCACTCTACTTACCATCCCCTGCACTCATCTTCTCAATTATAAAATCTATTGCATATCCCCACCCTTTTTTTCCTGTTGACCTCCCTCTTAGATTCACCTTGGAGTCAAATTATTTAACAACTAACATGATATCATCACTGACCAATCAGGTAAGAGGCCATTTATAAACCACCAACTGGGGCATTCCAGTGTGTACAGACTGTGTACAGCCCTGCATACCAACTTCAATTTGAATGATTGGTCTCTAAAGCAGCAGCACAGCTGTCACACTAGGATTCCTCCTTTCTTTTCTCCTGGGTTGACTTAATTATTTCTTGACTCTCCTGACTTCTATTTCTTTTTCATTTTTCTAGAAAACATCTTTATCTTCTTTAGAAGAGAAATTTGGAAAATTGACTTCTTTTACTTCTTCTGGATTGATAATTTGGCTGGGAATGGAATTCTGGGTTAAAAATAATATTCCCCTAGAATTTTGAAAACATGACTCCATTGGCTTTTGGCCTCTCCTATTGCTGATGAAAGAAGTCTGGTGTTTTCTGAATTCCTGTTCCTTTATAGCTGTGTGTGTGTGTGCGTGTGTGTTTCTTTTTTAATCTGGAAACTTTTAGATCACTTTTTATCCTTGAATTCCTTAGATTTCTTAAAGAGGTGAAGATCTTGGTGTTGGGTTTAGAGTGTTGGACTTTTTAAACTTATTGTTTTGGCCAGTCTATGAAACCTCTCAATCTGAAGGTTAATTTGTTTCTTGTGGAAATTTTTCTTTTTTATTTCTGGTAATTTCTTATGTTCTGATAATTTCTGCATGTTTTCTGTACTCTCCTTTTGCAGCTCTATTAGATGTACTTGGAATGTACTTTTGAATACTGTATCACTTACCTCTTCTCTCATATTTGTGTGTGTATGTATGTGTATATGTGTGTCTTTCCTTTTCCTCAATCTTCGGAGAAATTTTCTCAGCTTTATTTACAACCCTTCTATTGAGTTTATTTTAACTATATATATTTTTAAAACACAAGAGCTCTTTATTATATTCTGTTTGTTCCTTTTTATAGTATTATGTTAGTTTGTCATGGATGTAGAGTCTTCTTGAATCTCTGGGTATATTAATTAATTACTGTTTTTATACTGCTCTCTGTTTCTTGAATTATTTCTCTTGCCTGAAAGGTCAGTTTTCTTCTTGTGTTGGTTCTTCTCAGTCATGCTGTAGCTCTTTCTCCACTGTCTGGTTGTTCTTGGTTATCCTTACTTATATGAGAATGAAGGACTGGCAATTTGGCCTGACTTCCTTGGTTTCTATATAAGTACGCTATCCTGAAATCCTCCTGAATGGATAAGACGTCTCATTTGGAGCTCCATTACTGGGCAGGGATTTCCCAACTGGCAGACTTCCCTTTTGATTGAGTTGATGGAGAGCCAGAGATCAGACTGAGGCTGCAAGCCACAGGACCACAAATACCAAAATAAGGAGGGATGGACTCTCGGGCACTCAATGTGAAATAGAAACTTAGGCTGTCCCCAGATAGTTTATTTAATTTATTTCCAAGAGTACTGATTTCTTTTTGGTTGGGAACAAGTGCCAGACTGTCAATCACTCTGAGTAATGGAAGTGAGGTGGGCAGTTGTTTTGTGTAATAGCTTCAATGTTTTCCCTATTTTCAGCACCACTTCTCACCCTTACTCTCATCTAACCCTCTAGCCTAGAGCCTTTCGGGTTTCCAATATTCTCACCTTCGCAGTAGACCTCTCATAGCACATTCTAGACTGAGGTATTTCTATCTGTGTTTTATCTGTCCACATCCCCATTTGTTTTTTTCTGTAAATGTGTTGAAATCTCATGTCTTTGTTGTTACATGTCTACTCCTCTTTGCATCTCTATGCAATTATATACATATAAAATACTGTTACTTCAGGGTCCCCGGTGGAATTCGGAGAATGAATGCATGTGCTCAGTCTGCCAAATTGCCCCACAGGTCATTAAATGCTTTTAGAATTTATACTGAACACGAATATTTTCTAGAAAAAAAATATTACTAGTCTTTTAAAACAAAAGAAAAATGCACTTGTTTGCTATTGTTTATCATTTGTGAGACTCAGTGGTTATGTTCAAGAGTTTTTAAAATAATTGGGGAATTTGAACCACTTTACAAATGTTTTACGAATTGTGTGATTTTCACATTGTTGGCACAAGACTGAGGAAATGGACCAACCCTAAAATAAATGTCTGCTTTGCCCTCCATTTTACTCAATTAGGTTTGACTCATTTACTTGGTTAAATGAGATGTATACAAATCAATCCTACCTGAAATATGGTTTGTGGACCACTGCATATCTATGAGTTGTTTGTTGCCTGCCCACGACAAGTTAAGGAACTTGTACCAGAGTGTAAATCAACTAAGTTATTAAGCACACTTCTTAGTTAGCAGACATTTTTTTCCTAGCAAGACTTTCCAATGAAAGAAGCAGTGTGTTGATTAACATTTTGGTAAAAGCTACTTCTCCTATCACAGACAGGTAACAGTTTGCATATCAGCTTCAGTCCTTGGACCACACTTTGAGAAGACTAGTAGAAATCACTTAGAATAGTGCCTGGCAGGAAAAGGCATTGAATAAATGTTAAGTTGAGTCTGACACATGTTTTCTTTGGAATGAATTTTGAAAACAACTACCGTGATCGTTCACAGAAAGAATGGTTAGTTGTCTCTTTAATAAAACAATAAAGTGAACTTTGCTAATTTCTCACAGTGAAAGTTTTGTTATTTTTCAGTTTGGCAAAATCCCATAAACCCCTTTAGTTTATTCGGCAGAAAACAATCATTTAAGTTGCCAATGTGACAATAGCCAAAGTTGTTGCAGAGCTCTTCTTGTTGCCAATCGTTGCCTGTCTGTTCTAGCTCTCTTCCTGAGAGCCCCCATCCTGAGACTTCATGCCAGCTGATCCTAATTAATACTCTGGACACTGCAAACCATTGTATGTATTTTGCTAGTGAGATGGGTAGTGAGTTAATATATCAACATCTGTCTTCCATCATAAGTCCCCCCAGAGTTTGGAAATGACCTCTCCATCTCTGCTTGCTGATGAATGGCAAGATATTTCCGCAATGCTATTCAGTGTGTACTATCTCCTGCATAGGAACCAGGCACTGACCAGCCCCCTTCTGGGTGAGCTCAGGGCTCCTTGGTTCCCTTCTGGAGCACTTTTGCCTGAGGAGAAAGCCCACCTGCACCCCTAGCTCACTGTCTGGTGCCAGCCCACCGTGGGTTCCAGCTAACTCCAGATTCCAAATGTCATGTTGTGGCCCTGTCCTTAAGTCTCATTTCAGGCATCCTGGAATGGCCTAGTTTCTAAATGGGAGTCTTACCGTCTTTACACTCCATTTCCAGAATGGCATGCAAGCCTTCTCTGCGGGGACCTTCTCCCCTCTGACTTCTACAACTCAGTTCACACAAGACTAAATAAGCTACACCCTAGTCCAGCTTGGTTAGAGTCTGTGACCTTACTCAAGTACCACAGCTCCATCTTGGGACCTACCTGCTCTTCTTCCCCAGTATGCCTTGGTAGAGGCAACTCTTTGAGCCTGCCCCAGTGCTGCTAAACTTCAACCTTCAAGCTCCACCTTGCCCAGTCCCTGAAATAAGGAGTGCCAAACACACGTGGGTTGTATTAGTGCAAATAACCCCTTAATTTGTCACTTATTCACTTTCAATTTTCCAAACATATATGGTAACATTATTCCTTTGTATTTAATGATTGCCCTGGAATGAGCAAGTCCGATTGTCTTGACATTGCTGGTTTGCACTTTCCAGTGAGTTAGCCTTATCAGGCATGGGCCACTTCAATATATCTGACCCAAATACCTTGTTATTCTTTCTTCTGCTCAATCCAGTTTACACACTACTGCTGTATTAACTTTCTGAATTTGCTACATGAATCCTTGTATCTACTGGAGAACCTACAGTGGCTCCCCATGGCGTAACAGATGGAGTCCGAGGACTGTGGCCCGATGATTAAGCAACATCATTAACTCAGCCACTGACTCCTACACTCTAAGCTGTCGTTCAATTTTTCAGTCACATGCCCTTAATTATTGTGTCTAATTTTGCTCATATTGTTATATCTGTCTTCTCCCTTTCTACTGATTCAATTTTTATGCCCCCCCTAAAGCTCAGTTAAATGCTCTCTCTTTAGGACAGCCTTACTTAATTACCTCAGCTAAATGTGAATTCCCCTCTTCTGAAATCTTGCTTTATTTACGGTCATTTCCTTTTTATTTATTAGTGTACTTATCTCCTCTCTTTTGCGTATTAGCTCTTTGAGGTCAGGCAAAGCTCCTTCATGCATCAGTGTTCACTCATAGTGGCTAACACAGTATCTTTCATATGGAAGACACTCATAAATAGTGAATTAATAAATTATTGTTTGTTTCATACTAAGAAAGAGCCAAGAAAGTAACTATTATGATGGTCACTTAATAAAGTAGGTTTGTGAAATTTGAACCAAGGCAAGGAGAATGGGGCCACTCTTGAGGAACAAAACCTAATTCTTATGATACTGAACAGCAGGCTTGAACATTCTCCCCTCCCAATAATTTATCTTAAAGTGTTTATTTACATATACTTTTAGAAACCTTCGTTATATGTATGCAAATAATGGTATTTGGACTGAAGGAGGTTAGAAATAACCTGTTTTGTCTGTAAATCTTTAGGAAATCTGTGCTTAAGACAAGTGGCCTAATAATTTATTCAATTCATGGTGAATTTTATAGCCATTCATTAAAAATTATATTTCATTGTTTGCAAAACCATGGAAAATATTTACATAATGCAAGTGAGAAAAGTAGGATAAAACTGTGTATATAGTGTAATTGTGACTGTTTTTAAAAATATATATATAAGAAAAGATTTGAGGGAAAGATCGAAACACCTCCAAAATGTTAATAATTGAGTGTGGTGGCATAACTGTGGGTGCTTTTTTCTGTTGCAGTATTTTGTGTATTCCAAGTTTTCTTTAATGAATATACTAGTCTTTGCTATATTAGGAAGAAATGGATTGAAAAGGGAAGGAAAAATAGCTAATAGAATGAAATCTAACTCACTGATAGCAATTGATAGGTTGATCAGTCCACTGACTTGGAATGGAGAACAGAAATGGCATCCCTCGGGGAGGACTACAGAATTCTGCTTTAAATCTAGTTTTCATTGAATTAGTTATGATACACCTCAGTAAGTAATTAGTATCTCATTGATTGCCAGTCACATATATAAAACATATTTTGACATATGTAAAGATTTTGTGGGATAGTTGGGAAACACTGAGTTCTCCTAAAAATGAGTTTATACTGCTTGATGCTGTAGAAAAGCATGGATTAAATTCAGAAACAATTTTGCATGACTATCCAGAGTAGTCTGCAGTAGAATGGATACATAACATCACTCCTTTATAGAGAATTATGCTGTATAATTTGATAATGTAAGAAAGTTTAACTCTAGCCCATGCTAAGGAGGTCTACCTTACTCTGTTGTGCTCCAGCTTTCAAATTTTTTCTTTCATGGGTTTTGGATTACATAGTTGTTGATGATGAATCATAGGAAAAAATGAACAGCTAAAGAGTCAATGCACCTTTTGAGAAAAGCAAAAAGAAATTAGATACCACTTATGATTGTCATTTTCACTTA
This sequence comes from Pseudorca crassidens, assembly GCF_039906515.1. NCBI lineage: Eukaryota > Metazoa > Chordata > Mammalia > Artiodactyla > Delphinidae > Pseudorca > Pseudorca crassidens. Next base: position 93,929,721 of record NC_090297.1, read on the forward strand.
CGTTAACATTCTTTCTCCCTTTCAAAGGCTGTTACTGAGAGCTAAAAAGTGCATGTAAGAATGATCAAATACAACAGAAGTGAGTGCTGAGTTTTATGGCAAGAAGAAGGCGTTTTTTAATATGTGAAAATAGTGTTTCTGCAAACGATCAGCAATTCTGATTGTGGTGTTTGACATTCAGTGTTAATCCACCAGCTCTAAAGCTTATTAAAAATGGCAGTAGACACATTGGCAGCATAGAAGCAGGTCAAAAATTTTTGAAAACAATGAGAGCTTTAAGATCAGCCATGAAATTGTAGTTATTTTAGAAATCTGACTTTTTCATAGAATCCACAGGTATATAATCAAATAGCCGAGGAATAATGCTCACAATAGGGGACAATCCCAGCAGTACATTTCAAAGATCCCAAGTCGGGGAGGGGAAAGAACCTTCGTTTGTTGTTTTTGCCTTTGTTCTTTTTTTCATCTGGATGTGTGGAGCTTCTCACTCCTACCCAATGGAATTAGCAATAGAATTAATGATAAAGAATAAATGTCAGCTTTTCCTACTAAAAGAAGGAAGCACATCAAAGAGACTGTGAAGATAGAAGACCTGCAGTCACTTTGTCATTTGTGAAGGTGTTTGCTGCAATTTTATTTGAGTGGGTGTACAAAGCCATGGGAGTTATTTATGTTTTAGCTTCTATTTCTCGATTTATCTAAGAGCCACTCCCAAACCCTAATTCCTTAAGTATCCAAGTGCTCATGGGAAAATGAGGAATACTCGACGGTGTACAATTGGTTGAAGTTTTAAGGAGGGTCATCTAATTTGATGTGGCAATTGTCTTCTCCTACTTGCTAAATGAGTAAGACCTGAGGACCTTAGTCATCTTTCTCAGTCACAATCCTATGCTGTGTAGCATGTCTGACAAGAAGGTCATTTCACTACTCACTAATGGTGAGCTGTCCTAGTAATACCTAAGCCTTCAGCTGAGAAAATAGGAGCCATCCAAGGAAAAATTATTAAACTAAAACTGACGGTATCTTGTCACAAGCACCCATTAATGAACACCATGGAGGATTACATGCTTCCCATTCATTGTCTTTCTGTAATTTATTTCTGATGTCCCGAAGATTATGGAGAAGTGTTATATGAATATTTGTTGTAGCCACACATTTTGAGAAGCACATAGGATTTTAAAATAAATGGGTGGACGTAACAAGAGAAATGCATTGTGAAGTCACTTCCTTAGGGTGAACATTTCAACAAAATACGTGCCATTGTTAATATGCTATCTTTTGTCTGCTGGTAGTGAGTTTCTTTACATAGAAGGGCTTACAGATAAATATTAATTCCTGGTTATCAATGTGATTCATTGTGATATCCATAATCTCTCTTATTTCAATTCCAAAGATTTTGTCAAGAGAAGTATAAATCTCATCATCCAAATTTATGCAAAATATTAATACTCTTTTTAAGCCAACAAAGATTTGGGGTATTCAAATGACAGTTTACACTGTGTCCTTCGCACATATGTACAATGATATTTATACATTTATATAAACTTCTTAAACCTGTGCAAAGTTGTGTAGCTACTTACAGCTGCAGTTGGTTTTCTGAGCAATTTTGAAGACTCCTTTTTGCACATATAGAATTCTTCTTGATACAAAAGAATAACAGAGGTATTCATTTATAAAAGCAAAAATAAGTTCTACCAGCTGTGGAGGCTGAAACCCAACAAAATGTGCATACTGTGTTTATGGCTTTACAGAAAGTATTATAATAATTATTTACCATCTTTTTTTATATTTCCCCCCTCCCCCCCAAAAATGGTAGAGATAATATATTATTTTTTAAAAATTGACCTAGGGTGTAAGTAGTGTATCATTACTTTATTAATCAGATGCAGCATAAGATACCGAAGTTTCATGGCCCTTGATTAACTACTGGATATTCTTTGAAGCATTAGTACCTCAAAGATTTTTACTGCTTGGCATCCCTGCCAGAAAGATAGCTCAACTCATTTAAATTGGGAAGAATGATGGTATGAACAAAAGGTTGAAGATGTAAATTGTTTTTTTTTTTTTTTTTTTTTTTTTCTGCGGTACACGGGCCTCTCACTGTTGTGGCCTCTCCCGTTGCGGAGCACAGGCTCCGGATGCGCAGGCTCAGGGGCCATGGCTCACGGGCCCAGCCGCTCCGCGGCATGTGGGATCCTCCCGAACCGGGGCACGAACCCGCGTGCCCTGCATCGGCAGGCGGACTCTCAACCACTGCGCCACCAGGGAAGCCCTGAAGATGTAAATTTGAGAAATATCTTGAAGACCTTGAATGCTGAGTCCAGGAAATTTAACCTTTACTTTATTCTCTAGGTAGGAAGGTAATGGTTAGGAGGGAGCACAAAGATTTAGTTAGCCAGATGCTTGTTTGATTTCTGGCTTTACTATTAGTTGAGCTCAACAGTCTGCAGTCCTCTCATCTGTAAAATGTGGGCAGTACTTATCTCTTAGATTATGATGAGGAGGAGGATAAATGATATAAGGTAATATAAAATAAGCTTTGCAAACTGCTTGGAACTTATGAAAAACTTGATAAATGACAGCTATCACTAATGAGAAGCCATGAGAGGATTCTGAGCATGGGAGTGATGTGATTACACCTGTAATTTAGGAAGATCACTGACAATAGCATGTAGTATAGAGTAAAGGAAGGTAGAACAGAACTGTAGAGGTTGCAATTATTTAAGCACATGTTATTGAGAGCCTGAAGTAGGGTACAGAAGGACAAATAAATGACATTATAAAGAATAGGATTGGGCTTCCCTGGTAGTGCAGTGGTTAAGAATCCGCCTGCCAATGCAGGGGACATGGGTTCGAGCCCTGGTCCAGGAAAATCCCACATGCCACAGAGCAACTAAGCCTGTGCGCCACAACTATTGAGCCCACGTGCCACAACTACTGAAGCCCGCACACCTAAAGCCCGTGCTCTGCAACAAGAGAAACCACCGCAATGAGAAGACCACACATCACAACGAAGAGTAGCCCCCGCTCCGCTAGCCGCAACTAGAGAAAGCCCTCACACAGCAACAAAGACCCAACACAGCGAAAAATAAATAAATAAATTTATATTGAAAAATAGGATTGATGGAGTGGGATAACTGATATGAGCATGAAGGAAAGGGCAAAGAAAAAGATAATTTCAAAATTGGAAACTAAGTGACTAGGAGGATGTTGACACAAATTGGGAAGCACAGTAAAATGATGAAGTAGGCCTTGGAGCTTCCATTGGGACATTCAGACCAGGATATCTGGCTGGGCCATTGAAAAAGAAGGACAGTGGTATAGTGGAAAGGTTTATATATCTGAGAGGTGTTTGCACTGAAGTACAGATTGAAGCCAAGAAGTAAGATGAGTATTGTGATTTTGTAGGGGAGAAACAGAAAAAGTCCAAAATCAGAACTGAGAAATACCAGCATTTATGATAAAGTAGGAGAAGAATCAAATGGAGGTGAAAATCATGTCCTAAAACTCAGTGAAGGTAAACTATGTTACATGCAATCAATGAAATATTATTCAGCACTAAAAAAGAAATGAGCTATCAAGCCATGAAAAGACATGGAGGAACGTGAAATGCATGTTACTAAGTGACAAAAGGCAACCTGAAAAGGCTGCATACTGTATGATTCCAACTATATGACATTTTGGAAAAGAAAACTGTGGAAATAATAAAAAGATAAGTGGTACTAGTGATGAGAGGTGGAGAAGATGAATAGGCAGGGCACAAAGGACTTTTAGGGCTGTGAAAATACTCTGTATGCTATTATGATGGTGGATATATGTCATTATATATTTGTTCAAACCCATAGAATGTATAACATCAAGAGCAATCCCTAAGGTAAACTATGGACTTTGGGTAATTATGTGGCAGTGTTAGTTCATCCTTGGTAAAAAATATACCATTTTAGTTAGTGATGTTCATAATGAGGGAGGTTATGCATGTGTGGGAGCGGGAGGTATGTGGGACATCTCTGTAGCCCCCTCCTAATTTGGTTTTAAACATAAAACTTCTCTTAAAAATTAATCTTATTTGTTAAAAAGGCAATGAAGCCATTGCAAAGGATTGAGGAATAAGTGGGGATTGAATAAAATGAAACAGGTGTAAAACATTGTTTCAAGAAGTTTTGTAGTGAATGGTCGTGAAGTCAAGAAATATTTATATTCTGAGGAGGTTTGGATTCACTTATTTTATTGGAACGTTATACATTCAGTCTTATTAGATTAATTGTTTTGAAGTCTCTTTTGAATCAGGCTTCAATGATTTTCTTTGTCTTAGCTTCCTTTCTCCCTAATTTCTCAGACAACTTCCTAGACAAAAGTCAAGATAACTTTTGTATGTTACAAGTATACACACGAGTTCTTGCTTTAATAAAGTATGATCTTCTCTAGTCAGTTGTTTCTCCCAATGACCCCCATGATTATTTCAAAATCTTTGCATTCCTCCTTCCTTCTCTTCATTCCCATCAGACAACCTACTACAGTGAGAAAACACAAGCCATCAGAGATGCTGATTCTTTCAACTTTCCACCATCACATCTATAAACATATGTGCCTCCGAGTCTCCTGGTTTTTCCTTTCACAATGGAGCTGGGTGACCCCTCCATCTACTGCGCTGGATTTCTCTCCTCCCTCCTTTTCAAGAACCTGTGCTATTAGTCATCTCCTTGCCTTACATACAGGCAGCCTCACATTGACTTCTTCATATCAGACATCAAACAGACTCAGGTCTCAACCAAACACTTTTAAAGTCCACTCCCTTTACTGCTTACGTTTCTCCAACTCCTTTTTTAAAGAGGTTGTTAATTCCATAGCTTCATAAAGTTTGGCCAACTTTTCACATACAATGCCACTCATTGCCTTCTGCCTTTGCAAATTTCTTTGCTTGGAATGATTTCCTGCCCCTCAAATTCCCTGCCCCTTCCCAAGCTTCTTTATACTCATCTTTTCAGTCTCAACTTAAGTATCACTTCTTTAGAATAGTTTTTTTCTCAACCCTAGTTTAGGAGTTTTTCTTTATTATACCTACTACCCTTCCAGCTACTTCTCATGCTTCTTTCTTAAGAGATTATAAATTCCACATGGAAAGGATAATCCGTCTTGTTCATTCTTGTATAATGAATTCTGCATACAGCCTGGCATAGAGTAAGCATTCAGGAAATTTTGTTGAATATTCATCACATATGCTCATTAATAGATAGATTCCCTAGTACTTATAATGTAATTTATCAAAAGAATAGATTTAGATTCAACTGATTTTCACATTAATTGATTTTTATACATTGATTTTAGGAGTAAAGCAAGGAATATTTTCATGTGAAATCATATTTCCCACTAAGCACAATTATAATTTCAAATATGTTTTTACTGAAAAAGTGTTGACCTCAACATATGATATAACTATCCTTAACATTTCTGTATATAATTCAACAAGGATTATCTCTGCCATATGTATTTAATTTTTCAGTTTGTGTATTTAATTCTCTTATACCACTAATAACTTAGTCAAACAGACACATGATGCTTATATACACACATACTGAAATATAGAACAGAATCATTTCACAATTCATAAGCATTTCCCATGACGTGATAACACATTCACTTATGACTTGAGAACCTTGCTGATCCTGCCTTAATGCAAAGATTTTTAGCAGAGCAGCCCAGCTAGAAGAGCCAAATGAAATGCTAGGAAAAAAGAGAGTAATGATAGAAAGGTACCCGAAGTGACAGCTTAAAGACTTGGACCCTGATCCTAATATGGTCACTGATTAGCTGTGTGATCTTGGATAAGTCATCTGACTTCCTTGAATCTACTTCATTTGCAAAATTGAACTTTTTTTTTTTTTTTTTTTTTTTGCTGTACGCGGGCCTCTCACTGTTGTGACCTCTCCCGTTGCGGAGCACAGGCTCCGGACGCGCAGGCTCAGCGGCCATGGCTCAAGGGCCCAGCCGCTCCGCAGCATGTGGGATCCTCCCGGACTGGGGCACGAACCCGTGTCCCCTGCATCGGCAGGCAGACTCTCAACCACTGCGCCACCAGGGAAGCCCAAAATTGAACTTTTAATTGAGGTAAATTTATGTCAAAAGTGTACAATGCCTTTGAGCCTACATTTCCTAAGCATTGTAAGGGAAGGCAGACATAGTCCTTATTCACAAATAGTTTATCTTCTTCATATGGACCCAAGCCAAAACAGTATATAATTAAACAAAACATGCTGTTGTACTTGACATGATTAAGTGTTTAATGAACAGGAAAGACCATCCATGCTATAGAGTTTAGAGAAAAGAACTTCTCACTGAACGGTAAGATTCTTCCCTGTCAATACAATAATATAAGATCGAGTATAGAGGATCTAATTATGTGTTTGTATGTAGAACCTACTCATGAATATTCATTGAGTAAATAAATGACAAACCAGGTGGATGAATCAATGAATTAAAATGTTTGAAATATTGATTACACCTGCAGAAATATTCCAAAGTGTTTCATACATGTATGTGTATATGTATATGTGTGTATATATATATATATATATATATATATAATTATACACACACATATGTAATGTATATGTATTTGTGTCTGTATGTGCCTGGGTCTTTTTCATAAATGTAAAGGTAGCATTTCACATAGGAGGAAAATGAATTTTTCAAGCAATATAGCTGACTTAATTTATTAACTACTTGAAAACATTAGAGTTTTTATATTATAGCCTATACCAAGATATGTTACAAATGATTTAAAGGTTCCATGATGCCGTAAATGAAAGAAAATATACGTGAATATCTGTACTTAGTGGAGTGAGAATGCATGTTCTAAATTCTATCTAAAACCAAAGGTAGAAGCCATAAAGGACAATACAGATAAACCTGACCATATTAAAATTTCAAGTCTACTACATCAAAAACATTCATAAGAAATATGCAAATGACAAACTTGGGCCATTTTGCAGTGGATTTGACAGAGCTAACAGTCTTAGTATAAAGAACCCTTTCAAATAAATAATAAGAAAGGTACTTGCAACCTAAAGATTTTTTAAGTGAAGGCTAAAGACATAAGTTTTAAAATTTACAAGAAATAAAGAAGAGGAAAGCAATGGGTCAATAAACATGTGAAAAGCTGTTTTACTTCATTAGTTCTTAAAAGTTCAGATAGAAACAAATGTTTTGTGTTGACAAGGGTGTGAAGAAATGGTCATTCACTTTCCCTGCTGGTGGGAATATAATTGTGATCTTCCTGGCAAACAATTTAGAAATACCATAAGTATTAACAGATCTTAAAATGTGTTACCCACTGATCCAGCAATTCCATCATTAGAAATTTAACTTAAAGAAATAATCAGAAATATAGGCAAAAATAAATGTGCAAATATGGTCACCTAGGATTTATTTATAATCAGGAAAAATGAGAAATAGCTACATAAGCATTTTGGCCAGAGTAGATGAAAAGACTGCAGAAATTTTTATAATCTTTTCTTAAAAGCAACCTGTCAGTGTGCATCGAGAATTATATATTTTTTATGTATTTATACTCTTTGACATATTGATTCATTTTCTAGGAATTTCTCCTAATAATAGGAAACACAGATAAAGCCAAATTCATGAAGATATTCATTGCAACATTACAGCAATTTAGAATCCATTGTTGGACTATGGGCATTGAGTAAGCAAATTGTAGAGTCCTAAAATAGAAGAGTATGTAGCCATTATTGATGTTATTTATAAAATGTTTTCAATATCTTGGAAATACGTGTATATCAGATGTTAAAGTGAGAAAAAGACTGTGTTTCTGGGTTCAAACCAGCACTCTGCCATGATCTACTATGGCTTCTCTAAGCTTCCATTTTTTAGTCCATAAGATGGGGTCATACTTGTGCATTCCTTATAGGGATGCTGTGAGGATTAAACAAAGTAATGAATATGAAGTACTTAGCACAAGACACATACCACTCAATAAAAATTATTTTTTTTAATGGGGCACATGATTCCATAAAAGGATGGTTGTAACTCTCTGAGTATACAATGAAAATAATTCACTGTAGCATTAATAGTGGTTATCTTGGAATGGTGCAAGTATAAGTGATTTTTCTTCTGTATATATTTCAGATTTTTCTACTTTCATAATTTTTAAAGTATATTGGTTTTGTGTTTTGTTTTATTTCCAAATGGTAGAAAGCAGACAAAGGATTGTGAAAAGAAAGAGTAAGTCAGACAGGCAGCAGCAGCCGGTACCTGGGCCACAAGAGCAGAGCCGCTGTCAGTCGGCACCATCTGCTACAGGGTAGTCAGAGTCCTGGCCAGTGAGGTGTAGCCTGGTGGCCAGAGCAGTGGTTCTGCAGTTGTGGTGTGTATCTGAATCATCTGTGGAGCCTGAGGACAGCAGAGATGCCAGGGCCCCACCTCCAGATATTTTAATTCGGTAGGACTGAGGTGGTATCCAAGGGCTGGAATTTTTAATAGCTACTCCACCTGTGATTCTAACTCGCACCAAAATTTGAGAACCCTTGGGCTAGAGCATGGTATTAATGAGGCCAAAGTTCCAGACTGCATCCTCAAGGGTCTTCCATAGTTAGCCGCTTTGGTGTGCCTGCAGGCTGCATGCCCATTCACTGCCATATGTCTAACCAAGGCCGGGCGAGTTCAGGGCATGAACGGAAAAGAGAGCATTATCTCCACCCCTCTATCCACTCCACCCCCCACCCCCCGCCCCGCCCCTGCAGCTACGCACACTGTGAAACAACCCCAAACACTTGTCCTATTATTGGTGAGTCAGTAATAGCACCTTTGCTAGACCGTAAGAGGACATATATATATATATTTTTTTCTTTTATAAATTTATTTTATTTATATATTTTTGGTTGTGTTGGGTCTTCGTTGCTGCGCCCGGCCTTTCTCTAGTTGCAGCGAGCTGGGGCTGCTCTTTGTTGCAGTGCACGGGCTTCTCATTGCTGTGTCTTCTCTTGCTGCAGAGCATGGGCTCTAGACCCGCGGTCTTCAGTAGTTGTGGCTGCTATATATGGGTGGTTGATAAAGCTGAGACAAAGCAGGTGATCTGAAAAAGTAATCCGTTTAATGCCATTCAGGTTTAAAGGTTAGGATAGTTTTGCTTTTTCAAGAGAGTTACAGAGATTAGTGAGAGTTCACAATTGTTTCGTATTCATTTGAAATCCTTCAGCATTTTCCTCATGTTTTTGTTAGTATCATTTATTTATCCACTGTTTTGTAACATTACCTTAAAACATAGTGTGCTATGGGTCTGAGTTCATCTGAAGTTCAGGGTGTTCCAACATGTAAAACGACCTGAACTGATGGGAGTCAGAAGTTTTTTCATCCAAAATAGCTTCAACCTTAGTGCACCCAATAAGTGAATTCTTTGCAACACGCAGCCATCTGATTTTTACTTGCCCTTTTGCAAAATCCATTCATGTTTGTTTTTGAAAATAACTTTTAATTAAAGTCATCCCATGGATTTTACACTGTGTTCAGTTTTCAAAGTCAGAAAGCAGTTGTGTAATTACATTAGGCTGGTTGGGACCTGCAGGACGAATTGTTTGTACTCCTGCCTTTTTAAAAATGGAGCCCAGTGGAGTGAGTTATCTCACTTCGATATTCCTGTGTATATTGCTCAACCTTGTTTCTTTTCTTCTGGTTCTCTTTAGATGTGATTATTTTAAGTTTTGTTACCTATACCTTTGGTCCGTTCTTTTTGTTCATTCCTTGTGGAAATATCCAACTTCACTTTGCTTCATATTCACAGATCCTCTTGCTTCTATGGTGGATTAAGTAATCCAGTTTTTTCCCCTGGATTGGAAGTATCAAATAGCCTTACTGTTTGTCACTAGTTTTCCTGTGCCATAATGAAGATGCATCTGGTGGCATTTGACTTATGCAGTTGAATCCTGAAGGGAGCAATAGGTTTGTGGCATAAATGGGAAGAGAACAGGCCTTGATATCTGCCCCACTTAGTTTCAGTTCCTCCTTTGAATTACAGTTATGGGAACACTATATTTCTTCATCTTTAAAATGAAGACACTAATATGGATTTTGCAGGTTTGTTTGTAAATTAACAATAATGTTTATAAAGAACCAGGGATATAGCAGGCATTTAATAAATAATAGCTATTACAATGAATGCATATAGAAATATATGTATAAAGTAAATAAATGATGCAAAGCAGAAAAAGCTAGCTAATATAAGAGATGACAGACTTGAGATTCAAAGTTGTTTCAACTAGTATAATATTTAACAAGTATAAAGATACAGTCTCCAATTTAGGTTCCAAAACTGAGCTACTAGTTGCCTAATTCAATAGATACGTTAACATCTTTGTTATTACTTTACTGCAGTATTTGTCCCTGATTACCCAGGTTCTATCGTCAACCTTTTGAACTTTCCATTTTATTATAGTTTTCCATGATTCACTGGTGAACACCAGACTCACATATTCTATTACCAAGCATCACCCAGTAATCCTATACAAACTTTTGACAAGAGAACTCATTGAGTTTGCCTAAATCTTCCTTCAATTAATTGCCTGGCTTGATGAATGGGCTATTACCATTTACACAGGCACCCAAACCAGAAGTCTAGACTCTTCAAGTCTCCTTACTGCCACCACCACTCACTCAGCAAACCAAGTCCTATGATTTTTATGTTAATTCTTTTTATATGGCATGACTATTTATTCCTAATCATCCCCCCTGCCTCTTCCATAGTTAGTGCCTGTCATAATTCCTGCCTGGATTTCAATAGCTACTTCACTGGGCACCCTGCCTCACTACCCTGGCTCCCTGCCAAACTGCCCTCAAACCTTCTGTCAAAGTTGAGTGTAGCACAGATTTTGAGTTAGATACACCTATATTTAAGTTCCACTTCCATCTCTTATGGGAAAATTATTTAACTCATTTTATGTGGCTGTAAAATAAGGATAATAATATGCATACCATTAGTTTGTTGAGAGCATTACATTTGAAAGTGTATGTCATAGAAAGGAACCTTAATAATTGCCTTTACTGCTATCATCTTTCCCTGCAAATTTGACTACGTCACATCCCTCCCTAAAACCCCTTAATGATGCTCAATAACTTTTAAAATAAAATTCAGTCTCATCTGCTTAGCTGACCAGTTCTCTCATGGCCTGGTCCCAACTCTAGATTCTTCTTTCATCATTGACCATTTTATGCCCTTCACTCCAGATTATTCTATTTCTAAGCTATTTCCTGGATCCGTAGCAATCTCAGGTCTCTCACAACTCTTTGTCCTTAAACACACTCCTCCTGTGCTTGGAAGACACTCTCTTCCCTGGTGACTGTGTTCTCTCCCTTTAAAACTCACATATGACCTGACGTACAGAGATTTTCTTTGGCCTAATCGAGGTGACCAACCATTCTGGCTTGTCAAAGATGGGCTTAATTTACAACCGCTGTCTCCCTGTAATTATTATTAGCACCACCTTTCACACTCAGAGAATTGGATGGTACATTATATGGTCACCCTACCTAAATTCCACTTGTTCCCAGGCCCAGCTAAGCATCCCCTATTTTCTGTTTCCGTAGCATTCTGTATCCCTTTCTGCTTTAGATTTATCACAAAATAAATTTTTCATAAAATCTCATTGCTTTATAAAATCTCACTTACCTGTCTCCCACTGGACCACGAACTCCTTGAGGGCATGAATTTCATCTCAGTTTTTTTCACATTATTCATTCCTAGCACAGTGCCTAGAAAGCATAAAGTGTTGTGTGTTAATTACAGCAGCCTATCTTCCTAATTCCACTTAAATTACCTACGAAAAACTAAAGAAGGAAAGATGCTTCAGCAGCACATTGCAAAAATGAATGAGAATTCATTTGGGTCTCTATTGTGCCTGAAATACCAATGGGACAGATGTGAACCCCATAGAGAATTACCTTCATTACCATGTTGTCCTCCCTGCTTTGTTTCATACTGTAGATCCAGCTCCCACTTCTCCATTCAGCTCTCTCTCTTGCATTTGCCCTCTGTCACCTGCCATCAAACTCTACATTAAGTCACAAAAGACATATAAATGCTAATCAGTTTTTCTTTTTGCTTTCAATCACAGACCAGCCCTCCAAACTTCATTCCCTGTGTCCCACTGAGTAATTATAACAATAGCAGCTAGCATTTATTGAGAGCTTACTGTATGCTGGACCACTCTAAGCACATTTCCTATATTAACTGTATCATTTAATAGTGTGAGGATTAAATAGTATCCTTTGTGCTACAGACTCATTCTGAACTGAGGCTTCCTTCAGCTAGCCCTGAACTTCATTTCCTGACACACATCTTTATTTGATCTTGCTGTGTCCATCTCTATCAGTGCTGGAAGTCAAGAATTGTCTTCCTGGTCTTCTTGTGTTGTGAACCAAACCATTTTACTCCTTGAAGGGCTCCTATGCTAACATCTTATCCAGGCCCTAGAAGACAAGTTTTAAGAATAGCTGCTCCAGCATAAGCAACATAACAACCAAATGCAATAAGCACATTGTTTGGGACATGATGCAACAAACTAGCTGTAAAAGACAGTTTTGAATCACTAGGGGAAACTTGAATATGATCATGAAATATGAGATATTAAGGAATTATTGTTAATTTTGTTAGATGTGATAATGTCATTGTGTTAGAAAAAGTTAGGGATGCATTCTGTGGATTTAAGAGTGAAATGAACTGATGTCTGTGGTATTCTAGCAAAAATTATAAAACACAAAACATCAAACGGGATTACTGATAATAGAAGAGGACACAGATGAACAGACTATTGACAATTGTTGAAGGTGGATGATGGGTACAAAGTGGTTCACTATACTATTCTTCTGCTTTAGTGTATGTTTGAAAATCTCATATCAAACATTTAACAAATGGTGGTTCCTGGCAACCCCACTCTAGTTGTGCTGAATTAAGATCACTGGAAGTGGAGCCCTGGAATCTGCATTCTTAGAAAGCTCCCCAGTTGATTCTTAGGTGCCCTGAAATTTGAGAACCACTGGTTGAAATTTAAGACAGAATGATCATTTCTCTAATATCTTCCTCTCCCCGGAACAACAATTGCTGCTGCTCAAGATATCCAAGCAAAACCTTAACTTCAAGGATGAAAATATCAACACATCAATCTCAAAGATGAATAGCAATAGCAGCAATTCTGCCACACAGAGCCAAGTTGTAAGGGTTCAGAAATAAACCTGATCTATTTCATGAGATAGAGGACATGGTCTTAGAAATTACCTACTTTTTATTCTTAATGAAATAAAAGACGACATTGTCTCTATTGAGCAAAAGCAGGCCTGGGTAAGAAGGGCATGCTACATAATGAAAATGACAATAACTGAAATAAAAATCTTATTTGAAAGTAGTAAAAAGCAGACTTGACATTGCAAATAATCAAATCAGCCATACCCAGAATACTGAAAAAATGAAATCACGGGTTTAAAAAATGAGACAGAGTATAATGGGCAGAGAGGTCAGTCATGAAGATAAAACCTATACACTCAACAAATGGATCAAAATTAATCATTAAAGATGTAATAATATGTATTTTAGAATTCTGGGATGAAAAAGACCCAAAAATAGCAGTTGAAAGAGTTTATCATGTTCCAGGTAACTTAGTAATCAGGGTAATGACAGAAACGGTTTCTTGTTATAATTTTTAAATTATAGAAAATTGTGCTGATGAATTTCATAAGTTTCAGAACAGAAAAGCTAGGTTCCTTCAACAGGAGTTAACATTGCCTTTCTTCATAGTTCTCATCTGCACTTTCTTAGGCCTGTAGATGGTGGAGCAACTCTAGTATTCCTGGGGGGAAATTATGAGATGTTCACATAAGAACGCATCCTCATTTTAACCTTGACCAAGTCAGGATTCATCTTCCAATCAGTGTCCTACAGTTGTTGTTTAACAGGTGAGAGTTGTGACATAGTTGTCTTTGCCTGCACATGCACAAATCTTGCTGGAATTCCTGTTGACACGAATAAACAAGGGCAGCCTCTTGATGTTTCAAAAAACAAACCATTTCAGGGCAATAGGAGGAAGGAATATGAGTCTCGATTCTTGTCTAAAAACTTTCTATTGGCATCTTCTAGTAATACAAGAAAATATAAGCATCAAAACTTTCAAAATAGGTATTAGCAACTTGGGAGAAAAATCCTGCAGATGGTAAAAGCACTTTATTAAGAGTGTTGCCTTGGGTTGTGGGTTCCAGGAGGTTCATTATACTATTTTCTCTACTAATATGCATCTTGGAAAAATTTTGAAATTAAAAGTCTTTTAAAATTGGAAGAAGTGGAAGGAGCAGGAACAGAGGGAAAGGAGATAATGCATTCCCAATGCTCCCTGATTGCTCAGATGATTTTGGGTAGAAAAGAGCAGTGGTTGAGAATCCACCGGCCAATGCAGGGGACACGGGTTTGACCCCTGGCCCAGGAAGATCCCACATGCTGCAGAGCAACTAAACCCATGCACACAACTGCTGAGCCATGTGCCACAACTACTGAAGCCCACGTGCCTAGAGCCTGTGCTCCGCAACAAGAGAAGCCACTGCAATGAGAAGCCCACGCACCGCTACAAAGGGTAGCCCCAGCTCGCCGCAACTAAAGAAAGCCTGCGCGCAGCAACGAAGACCCAATACAGCCAAAGATAAATAATAAAATAAATAAAAAATAAATAAATTTATAAATACTGAGAGATCACCTGAAATCTGGATATTTTATAGTTTCTCTTGAAAAATTAGAGAATGTGGCAGAACTGGATCTAAATTCCTATGTGGAAACAATCAGCTGGAGCTGACTGGTGATTGCTCCCCTCACCCAGTGCCTGAGTTCCCCATCCCCCCAGACCCCACACTCATTCCTTTACACACAGTATACTTCATCAATTGACTCTGCCTGCCTGACTCCTATGATCTTTGAGTTTGTGACCTCGAATCTAGATGATTCTTGTAATTGAGACAGCTGTTTACTTGAAGAAAATAAACTGTGACAATTGCAGACAACCCTTAAGATTTTTTTTTAAGTTAGAAACAGCAGTTAGATCTGTTTTGTGATATTTAGTCCTATTAAAAGCAATCCAGATCAAGTGCTCCATTTCTTCTTTTTAAATTTGGGAGTTTTATCTGTGTCTTAAAAATTAACAAATTTTACATTCTACTTTCATGTTCTGTTAATACCCTGAACTAATTATTGGAGTATGTATTTTAAAAACTGAAATAGCAATAAAAATACCACATCATGTTTAGATTTATTTTCATACTTACTCTGAGGTAGCAAGAACTCTTATTATCTATGAAAGTCTTAATATACCATTGTTTAAGTTGATATTACTACTCACCACTAACAGCTTTCAGTGGTTGAGAGTGGTTCTGTGGGGGACTAGACTTCATCCTGGACAAACAGGAAAAGAAACAAAAGTAGAGGAAGAACCAGGAACAGCCTCTCAGTTCCCATAGATTAGGGTTGCATTTTGGTAGGGAACATCCACCCCAAGTGGTCTCCTTCCTCTCCTGGTTGTCTCCAAACTCATTTGATGTGCACATCATCAGTAAAAGGTAGGGAACATGTACCCTCAATATATGTATATTCTTTTATGTAAAAATGGAATACATGTTTTGCACTAATACATTTTAAGCATTATAAAATATGTCAAAATAAGCAATTTATAGCATGAGGTAACACAGGTAACACATGTGGAAATAGATGTTCCAATATTTTCTTCAACTCCCCTAATGGGCTACTTTGGCCCTCTTCTTAACCGTATCCACCCCAGTGTTTCCCAAAGTCTACTCTATGCAACAGCAGCTCAATGTCATTTTAATAACAAAGGATTTAATTGTCAAGTAAGTTTGGAAAATGCTAGGTTAAAATTAGGAAGGTTTCCTTGCCATGTGATTTCTCATCTTTAATACAGAATTGCACTGTGAGTTCTTATGAGGGAGAGTGCCTATAGGGCTAACATTCCTTGAAGATCTATTTGGGAAATCCTGCTCCATTCAAGTTTTCTAGAGATCATCTTTACTTGCTGTTTGCCATCCCTTTCCATAGGGTCCCATATAATCACCAAAAGATCCTGGACACCAATTCTCAACCTCTGAATTCCAAACCTTTCATCTCACTGACTCTTTTCTTTCCTAAGACCATGTCCTTCCTCCCCTTTGCATCAAGAACCTTGTGTCTTTTTTAATAAGCCCTGTTTGGGTCTTAGCCTCAGTTCTCTTCTTATCCATGCAACTGTTGTATCTTAGCTTTAGGTAAGACTTGCCTGCCTAGATCCACTCCAGTTTCTAGGATGAATCCTGGTCTTAGATAAAAGGGATTTAAAATAGATCTACTCCACAATTTGGAACTTGCCACAAATTCACTCTTCCTGCTTTGTCTTGATTATGTGTAGGAACACCTATTCTGATAAATTTTTTATTCCTAGGACCCAGTTCCCACTGTACTCCATTGATGATAATCCTGTGATTGCTAACCTGCCTGGCATCTGATCCTTTCAAGAACTTTAAACTCTTGCTATACAGAGAATATGTTTATCAGGGACTGAAACAAAGTAAAATACCAGTTAGGTTCTGTTCAGGAACTACTGTAGCGTACCAATATTTTGATCATAAAGAAACAACAACTTAGATTTGGTTCTGCCCACTTTCTGCCACTACTAGCTGTGCAATCTTGGCAGTTCACTTAAGTCCCAGTTTCCTCAGCTGCAACATTAGAATAATAACAGTACATTCCCCATAGGACTGGTTTGTTTGTTTGTTTTGAGAATCAAATCATTTAATTCATATAAAGTATTTGGAATAGAGTAATTAGAACATTCCTGGTATAAAATAGATTCACAATAAATGTTAACTTTTGTCATTATTGTTGTTGTTTTAAACAAATTGAAACAACGTTAGGTATTTAGGTATTTTTCTGTAGCATTAGATATTGTTTCTGAAGAAAGTTGGACCTTCTTTGTAATTCAGTAAAAATCAAATGTTTGTGTTTCATTTGGGGATCTAAAACTGCACATTTTGTTTCTGGTTTTAATATTTTTTAAGTTGCTCAATACTGATTATTCTTAATATATATCAAAATAGTACAGTAGAAAAGTAGTGTCAACCCACTTTGGTCTTACGAGTTCAGGTCCCTGTAATTATCCTCTCCATTTGTTTTTGTTTACTACCTTTTATATGGTGTCAACAACCAGACTGTACAGAGGTGGTCTCTCTTGGTGGAAAAGCTTCTTTTCGAAGGCAACACCACAAATACAATCATATTCATCACTCCTTTAGGTTAGCCTGGTATTTGTTTTGTTTTGTTTGATATTTCTTTTACTACAATAGTAAAATATGATTTGGCCATCAGATGTTAATAAATTACTGCATTTAAAGTTTGGCAAAACTTATTTTAAATCTTGGGCTGTCCACCATTCAATAAGTAGTATAAATATTTTCCCTCACCCTGTAGGCTCATAAGCCATCAAATACTGTACTAAAACAATACTGATCCTGCAGCAAGATAAAAAGAAGGCTAGCAATAAGGACAATGCGATTTTACACTTTAATATCTAATATTAGATCCAAAGCCCAATATAAAATAATCTAATATTTAAAATTCAATATCTTCTGACTTCCCAGTTCTGAAATCATTTGAGTAGACCAGTGCAATCCATTCAAGACAAGTAGATTTTCTGCTGATATGGCCCTGAACTAATATTGAGGAAGATCTGCAATTGCCTAAAATCAATCCTTATATTGGTTTCTGTAAGTGAGAGTTAACCACAGCAGATAATGAAATTAGAAGGTGAGAAATAAAGGAGACATTTATTCAATAATTTTAGTCATAGAGCATCCTGGCTACTAACTAAAAAGATTTAGCCAATAAATAAGAGAGGTTTTTTTGCACTGGGAATACATCCTGTGTTTGCAAAAGTATAATGTAGATACTAGCAACTTAGTCCCACACTTAACCTTCTTTCATGAGTATGTTTATCCTTTCCCTTCCCGCTACATTTATTTACACTTTGTCATCAAAATGGATCTGTCTTAAAAGTGCATTGCTTGATCCTTTTTTCCCATTTAAACTATTATCCCATTTTCCTTGCTTTCATTTCCAGACCTCTCCAATGCATGCTTTGAAGCCCTGCCCTCCCCTTTTTTTTTTTATCTTTCCACCATTCTCTAGTAAAATAGCTTCTGCCTCAGCACTCTATTATAACAAGTTTCCAAGGTCATTGACGACCACTTTCAAGACAAATCAAAAGATTTTTCTTATTCCTTATCTTCTCCCAAATATCTGGCACTATTGATCATGTACTCTTTTTTTTTTTTTTTTACTACTGGTCTTTTGAAATATATTTTTTTAATCTAGGATAGGAATTGCCTTTTCATTTTCTTGGAGGTCAGATTAAATTTTTATGTCTCTCCTCTACATACATTCAAATATTTAGACTGCCCTAATTGTATATATAAACTCAAATGCGGGTTATAAGCTGCCAATAAAATCAGCTCTAAGTAAATGATGTGTTCACACTTATAACCAAATACATGGACTCTTCCTTCTTCTAGGGGAGTTGATTAATTCCTACATGGTTGGTCTAGAAGAGGTTACTCCAGAAAGAGTAACTCCATCCCCTACCCCTAAATTCTGGAATAATTTATTAATACTGGGGTTGAGGAATGTCTAATTACCTTTCTGGAGGCACTTAAACGCATCTTTGTTGCAGTTTGATTTTTGACCATCCAGTTCACCTTCTTTTCATGTAATTTTAAAAGAACTTTTTGGTCCTTGTGGCTGTTCTCCTTTTGGCCTTCCCAACAATGAAAAACACAAATCTCAGACAATTCTTCAAAGACTCCTTATTACTCTATTTCTCATCTTAGGCTTCATTTTCACCAGCTGGTCAGGCTATGTTTTCCATGCCTTCTGTACTCATGTTGCCCGAAGCAAACACATCAAGGGCTTCAAGTGCCTATGGGCATTGATGGCAAATGTTATTTCAATCTAGGCTACAAGAAGTAGAAGGACCATTATGAAAGTTCACTTGCCAGAGAGTTGTTTCCTTAATCACATCTGGTTGATTGTTTAGTATTGTCTAATAGAAATATAAGGTGTCCATATAAGTAATTTTAAATTTAACAAAGGGAAAAAGAAACAGGTTAAAATAATTTTAATATGTTCTATCTCCCTAGAATATCCAAAATATTGTCATTTCAACATGTATCGATATAAAGTTATTAATGAGGTATTTACATTCTTTTCTTTTTGTAACAAGTCTTTGAAATCCAATGTGTGATTTATACTTACATCACACTCATTTCTGACTAGCTACATTTCAAGTGCTTAATAACCACATGTGACTTGTGGCTACCATACTGGAAAACATAGGTGTGAACTGTTAAAAGGAAAAGAGGGGCTTCCTTCCCTGGTGGCGCAGTGGTTGAGAGTCCGCCTGCCAATGCAGGGGACACGGGTTCGTGCCCCAGTCCGGGAAGATCCCACATGCCGCGGAACGGCTGGGCCCATGAGCCATGGCCGCTTAACCTGTGCGTCCAGAGCCTGTGCTCCACAACAGGAGAGGCCACAACAGTGAGAGGCCCGCGTACTGCAAAAAAAAAAAAAAAAAGGAAAAGAGAATGGAAGTGGAAGAAAATGAATCTATGTTGCCAACTATATTTCAGTTTCTGTGTTGTGTGTTTTTTCTTTTTTTAAGGTATTAGCTACTTTAATATTTACCTGAGAGTGAGATGTAGTCTCTGTTCTATACTTGAGCAAACAAAGGCCCAGAAAAGTTAGATAATTTCTCCAAGTTCATTTTGCTCATAAATTCAAGAGTATGAATTCAGTCTCAGGTATGATCTCTTCCCATCTGGATTTTAATTACACTGAATTCTGAGTTGGCTGGCAGGGTAGGAGGACTGTGGGTTTTTTTCTTTTTTCCTAGATTGGCCATAGCTACTCTAATAGGTTTGATCCTGAGAGATAGATAAGGTATTCAGTAAGACCCATCTGGGGATGTTTTTATATTTGTCCTGGGACCTCGTATAGTTACAACATAAATAATAGGAATACTGTTTTTGCATTTGGATTCTCAAGAGATTGACTTGTTCTATGTATTCTATGAAGAGATTAACTGCATTTTATTAGTCCACTTTGAAGAACTGAAGACTAAACTATTTGGTGGCAACACTTGACTCTGAAAAGAAGGCTTTTATGAGAGGACAAGTTGGAAAGGTCATAGTTAGGAACAACGATGATAGTGAAGACAGTGATGATGATAATAGTAATTGCTGACATTTACTGAGGTCTTACTATGTGGCAGGCACCATGCTGAGCTTTTTTATACATTAGCTCATTTATTCCTCACAAAAATGCTATGAAAATGTACTGTTATTATTCCTATGACATAGGCAAGAAAACGGAGTCATAAAGAATTCACATGGGGTTGGGACGTGAATTCTGAGAAAAACGGTTCTGTGCTCTTCTTTGCTACAGGAGAGGCTGATACTCCTTGATAGAGAAACTATTTGTTTCAGCTGTCTGCGCTTGAAAATAATGATTCCATCTTTGTCCAACACTAACACCCCCATGCATCACTAGTTTGCGCCTCACAAGGCTCATCTTTAGCTTATTCTTAACCTGCTCCTATGTTTACTGGTTTCTGTTTACCTTCTAATACTTAGCCCTGTTCCCTCTTCCATTCGCATTTTTTCCACTTCATTTGTAGTTGGCGTTCCACTTTCTTGTGACTGCTTTGGGAAGGGCAACATACCTTATTCATTCCTTGGGTTGCAGTTCCCAGCTCTAGTCTCTTGTTGAAAATATGGTTGGGTCCGCTTAGCTCCTTAAGAATATTCACAGCTCCTTGCACTGGCTCCTGAGTATTCTGTTTTGCCCTCTAGGCTCTTGGGCCTTTATTTTTTAAACTAGAATAATATGTAAGGAGGATATTTGGAGAAAACAGAAAGACTAGCTAGATTTGTAATGAAATAGGAAGGCAGTAACTAAAAGAAGATAAAGAGAGGAATGGCGAGAAACCAAGAAAGAGAAGGAAGCTTATGCAGGCCAAGTTTGAGACCAAGTTAATGGGAGCTTGGAATGAAGTAGGAAAGATTTGGAAATCAGTAATTATGACATGTGAGATATTTAGAGAGAAATGAGGATGGAGAACTTTAGAATGTTTTGTTGAACATTATGAATTAAATCTCTATGGCATTTTCTTGATTTTCAGTAACATTAGATATCAAACTAGCATTTTGCAAATGGAATTCTCCTGGGATAGGCAGTAATAGAGGGTCAATCTTATACTAGTTGCAGACAGATACCTTATTACCAACATTTTCACTCTTTTCCAGGCATTAAACCTTGGTGTCACCAATGATTCTTTCTATTCCTTTTTTCTCCACTTCCAATCAATCTAATTCCTGCAGAATCTTGCATCACCATTTTCTTCACTTTAGTGCAGTTCCTTGTTCTCACACCTAGTTAATTAAAGCTACCTCCTAGCTTACCTCCCTACGTCATCTATTCTCCCTTTCATTATATCCTGCACGGTAGTTATCATGACGTTCCACTATTTCTAAGGATGTCTCAGTCCCTGTTCTAGACGTCAGTGGAAATAGACTCACCTAACTCTAGGCCAGTTTTGAATCCTTTCTGGCTTCACAATAAGACCTCTTGATTTGGAAGTGAAGTATGAACTAATGTTTGAGATTTGGGCAGTGTCTCTCTAAATAAAGAGAAAAGTCTTCTTTGCCTGCTGTTCTAGAAGCAATCATGTAGCATATAGAGAGTTGAGGACATTAGAAAATATAGAGTTGCTTCCTCAATTTTTGAGAATTTTCATATTGTGTTAAACAGAAAAGCTAATTACAAAAACAACTTGCTTTATATTCATCTGTTTGATCATCATTTATTGACTGTCTACTGTGTGCCAGGAATTATGCAGGATACAGAGATGAATAAGATATGTCCAGGATTATTTGCATGTCCACTTCTAGAATTCTGACTGAACCCTACTTTTTGATTCTTCTTCATGACTTGAACAGGATTACTCTTAACATTAAGATTACTCTTAATATTGGACTCAACTTGATCCTTTTGTTTTCTCAAGAAAGGAATCTGGAAAACCAGTGAAGAAAGCTGTGTATGAGATACCTGCTATAAAAACCACAAACGACTTTCTGTTTTCCAGTTAATCAAACCCAAACACTTCTACCCAGCTTTCAGTGCTCTCTAAAATCAATTTCACATGGTACGTTCAAACTTATCTTCCACTACCTTACAGCTCATGCCTTGGACTGTCGAACATTAGGTTCATTTTCATCTTTACAGATACTTAATTTGAATAGGTTCCATGACATATCTGAACCTTAGTTTCTTCATCTGTAAAATTAGAATAATATTTGCCTCATAGGGAATTGTTAGGGTTAAATGAGATGACAAATATAAAGCCCCTCTCACAATTCCTAACCATAAAAGGTGTTCAGGGATCATTGATCCCTTCTCCATTCCAAAAAGAGAATGTCTTCTTCACCTATGCAAACCTGAGACATCTTTGAAAGCCAGCACTCTGCCTCCTCTAAATCCTTCATAATGACTATATAACTTTTATACCTTTCTTTAACAATAAATTTTTGCACATATTTTCTGAAAACTAGACAATTCATTTTTATTTAACCTACCCAAATAAAAGCCCTCTATAATAAAATGTTTTATTTTCAAAATGATACATCTTTCCAATTTTGTCTTGCTGCTACATTACAGCTGATAAGGAAGAATCAACCTTATTATAAGCTAATCTATAACATCAACATAATGCTTGGCACATGAGAAATGCTTAATAATTTTTGTCATTTAACTTGTTTTGGTTCCTGATAGTGGCTCTGGTAAACTAACAGCCACTCCAGCCTTACAAATAAATGAAGATTATGTTTATTGTTGGTAATACACCAAGAGAGTTATATATCTGTTGATGTGAATAAAATACATTCACATTATAATGAAATAGTGGTTATTATAAATGTAATAAATATTGATATATCAATTTAATTCATAGATATAAATATGGTATGAACCATGTATATAATGGGATGAACTTGGGCAAGAAAACTGGATTTAGAGAAAATGTATTTCAAGGTTGGAAATGCTGAGAATAGAGCATCTTAGTGAAAAAAAAGAAAATGAAAAGAAGGAACAGGAAGGAAGAAAGAAGAGTTGTTTTAGTTTAGCAAGCCCTAAAATATACTACCTGTGTCCCAGACAGTGGCGAGACCAGGTTTTAAGAGCCTAGAGCCTATGCAGTTCTGGAACCCTTTTTTAAAAAGAGAAATGCAAAAAATGTAAACACAAAATTAGGTACAAGGCCTGAGAAGCAGTTTGTGTAACTGAGTGGCTCTGAGGTATAAGCTTCATTAGTTTCTTAAGAATCAACCTCTGGGCCCAGGTAGAATTTTCAGGATCTCTTTAATTAGGACAGCCATTTAAGCAGTAGCACAATAAACAGAGACCACTTCCCTCTTTTCCAGCAAAATATGTGCACTTTCTTTTTGTCCACCAGTTTCCACCTTACACATTTTACATTCTTTCAAGGATTTGCATTACTGAGGCACTTCCATGCCTGTTTTTTTTTTTTAAATTACAACCACCTCACTTGCTGCTTCTTCCTTCCTAATTTTATTTAGTTTTCCATAATTGTCCAAGAATAAATAAAGCTCTTGGTATTTAGCTACTCCTGTAAACTCAGAAGGATGCTGTGGGTTGCATAAGAAAGACAAGATGGGATAAGGAAGAGAGATCTTCAGCTCTAAAGCCACTAGGAGAAATACTGCTGTGGCTGATGGAGAAAAATGAAGATCAAATGAACACCAGGAAAGGACTGGGACATAACTGCAGCTCATGCTATTTGTCTTTGTCCTCCAGCCTCACCAGAAGTCCCAGTAACTATATCAATCATACACACAGGCATACTGCACTTGGAGATGGACTCTTTGTTTTTTGTTTGGATTTATTCTTTTTTTTACACAGTGTATTACATCAAACAAATTCCATCTACAACTTAGGGAGCTAGGAAGTTCTTTAAGCTTGGTTATCTGTTTGATCCCAAATCACCAACCTATGGGCAAATCCCTCCCATCTTATTCCATACTTTACTTAATTTATCCTGTTTCCTCCCTGGCTTCCTGTTTTTCTGCTTTCCTTATTTTCTTTAGATCGATAAACTTTATTATGTACCAGTTATTCTCATAGAACTCTAGTGGAGGAGACATAAAAATAAACAATTGGAATTAATATGATTAATCGTATGATAATGCATATGGTCCCCTGTATATACACATATACTCATAGGTTGGTACAATTGACTCAAGAGGTGTGAATATGAGTGAGTAAAAAAATAAAAAATACAGAGGCCAAATCTTGAAGGATCTTACAAGCTATGCTAAGGAATTTGCATTATATTCCTGAAGGTAAGGGGAAGTCTGTTAAAGACCTTTAAGAGGGGGCATGATACAGTTAGGTTTGGATTTTAGAAAGATTACTGTAGGAGCTATGTAGAGAATAGATTATAAGAGGACAATATAATACGAAGAGAGAGCATTTAAGAAGCTATTACATGGTTCTGAAGAACCTAGGGGCAGGACAGGAATAAAGACGCAGATGTAGAGAATGGACTTGAGGACATGGGAAGGGGGAAAGGTAAGCTGGGACGAAGTGAAAGAGTGGCATTGATATATATACACTACCAAATGTAAAATAGGTACCTAGTGGGAAGCAGCCACATAGCACAGGGAGATCAGCTTGGTGATTTGTGTCCAACTAGAGGGGTGGGATAGGGAGGGTGGGAGGGAGATGCAAGAGGG
This sequence comes from Pseudorca crassidens, assembly GCF_039906515.1. Lineage (NCBI taxonomy): Eukaryota > Metazoa > Chordata > Mammalia > Artiodactyla > Delphinidae > Pseudorca > Pseudorca crassidens. The sequence goes on from NC_090297.1 coordinate 93,954,603, forward strand.
AGGAGATATGGGGATATATGTATACGTATAGATGAGTCACTTTGTTATACAGCAGAAACTAACACACCATTGTAAAGCAATTATACTCCAATAAAGATGTTAAAAAAACAAAGAAGCTATTACAGTAATTCAGGAGAAGAATATTTTTTAAATATTTAAAATATTTTTAAAAACTAAGGACAACATTGGCAGTGTGAACAAAGCTCTGGTGATGAGTTGCATGTAGAGAACTTGGCTGGTGAACAGACTGAAGAAAAAATAAAATAAAATGATTCCCACGTTTCCCACTTGGGAAATAGAAGAATTTGGTGTCATTCTCAGTGTCAAGGAATACAGGGGGAGGAGCATGTTTAAAGCTAGCTACTAATTATTGAGCACTCATTGCCTGCCAAGGAGATGCTAAACACTTAACATGCATTATGTAATTTTATCTCAGATTAACATCATGGAGTACATATTATTATATGAATTTAAAGAAGGAGAAATCAAGGCTCAAAAAAGTCAAGTAGCTTGACCAAAATTACATAATAGTTAAATGGTAGAGCTGGAATTCAAACCTAGGCAGACCTAACCCAGATCTGCCTTGGCTCTTAATAAACAATATACCAGTATTTATCAAAGTGTGGTGTAGAGGGGATCTGCAACCCAATCTATTGAAAAAGAATTCCTGATGAGTAGGGACTGCACTCACCAGGTATTTCTTATACAACTTAAAATTTATATGCCATTGCATACATAGTATATATTATGACTTGGTGGAAGGAGAATGACAATTTCACTTTTTAAAAAAAATAAAAATAGAACTACCATATGACCCAACAATCCCACTACTGGGCATATACCCAGAGAAAACCATAGTTCAAAAAGACACAGGCACCCCAATGTTCACTGCAGCACTATTTACAATAGCCAGGGCACAGAACCAACCTAAATGTCCATCAACAGAGAAATGGATAAAGAAGCTGTTGTACGTATACACAGTGGAATATTACTCAGCCATAAAAGGAACGAAATTGGGTCTTTTGTAGAGACGTGGATGGACCTAGAGACTGTCATACAGAGTGAAGTAAGTCAGAAAAACAAATATCATATATTAACGTATGTTAATTATGTTAATTAACGTATATATGGAATCTGAAAAAATTTGTAGAGACAATCTTATTTACAAAGCAGAAATAGAGACACAGATGTAGAGAACAAACGTATAGATACCAAGGGGAAAGTGGGGAGGATGAATTGGGATATTGGGATTGATATATATACACTACTGATACTATGTATAAAATAGATAACTAATGAGAACCTACTGTATAGCTCAAGGAACTCTACTCAGTGCTCTGTAGTAACCTAAATGAGAAGGAAATCCAAAAAAGAGGGGGTGTATCTATATGTATAGCTGATTCACTTTGCTGTACAATATAAACTAACACAATATTGTAAAGCAACTATATGCCAATAAAAAATAACAGTAATAAAATAATAGGATAATAACTCTACTATAAGATTGCATTAATTTAAATATTAAAAACATTATATTTAAAGTCTGAAAAAAAATAAAACATGGAGATTTTAGTGTATGAAGAATACTACTTGGATTACCATAGGGGTGGAGACCAGCAAATATTTTCAGACTGGGATTTGATGCTGGGATAGTTTAAATCACAATTCTCAGCCTTGATAAGGCTAGTGGTGCTGCAACCACTACAGGGTGGTTTGGATGAAGTATCATATGCAGGAAGGGTGGTGAAGTAGAGTAAATTATCACCCAGCTGAGCCCCCCCGACTCCTCCTCTTTCATACTCTTGTTCAGTGGGCTTTGACACCTACATCCAAATCCGCTCCAAGCTTGAAATGTCTCTGTATCTTTTCCTAAAAACACTTGCACATTTATTTTTGCATCTTACTCCATAAAATTCTGTTTTTAGTATAAAAATATGTTTAATTATGTACCAAGGGGTGAAACTCCAGGAAGTTGTATAGGGTTGTTAGTGACACTGTTTACCCTCAAGGACACCTGATGCTCTCCCTGAGAGCATGAGTAACCAATGTGAGAAACATGTGATTGTTGCTTGTTTAGGTCTAAACTTCACTACTAAATTGCAAATATTTTATCGTATTATTTCTGTGTTTTTCACAATTCTTTAAAAATAGCAATGGTACCCAGTAAACAACCAATGAACTTGGAAGAGAGACATTTGAAAGAAATAAAGAGTATGAGAAATCAGAATAGACACACCAAAACACAATCACGTTTGAGTGTCACACTGGGAAGATACCTTCCTGCCTCTTGTGATTAATTGATCACTTCAACAGAGGATGCTTTGGTCTTCCCATACTCTCTTAAAGTTGGTGGTTTTCAGAAGATGGACATCAAGCAGATCTTGGACTTACTTTCTCATGTGAGAGAAAAAGGAAGCAATTTTTGCGAATCAAATCTGATCTTTCAGGACTCGAAATGCTCAAACTAATCCTCACAATGCATGATGGCATCAGGATGCAGAACATTCCTACCTTGGTGGTAGTTTATTCACCTTGTTTCTTTCAAATTACTTTAACTGAGACTGCTGACAGCTTGCTTCAGCTTTGTGTTATTAACATTTAAGTGTCTGTGTTCTGGTCTATTTTGAGACTATCTATAAGGCAAAATACTGTACCAAAGATTTTTAAGGAATGTTTATTAAGAAAATAAATTTTAAAAAGCCATTGTCCTACCAATTACAATAGTGTCAGCTTACTACAGTGTTTTCTGCAGATAGTCACTTTTGAACGCACTTGATTCTATGAATATTTCTTCTTCAGTACATACACAGTAATGATTTCGATTGCTATGTAGGAATCCATTTTTGTGGCTTGTGGCTTTAGACTTTTATTGGCTCCTTCTCAGAAACTTGGTCTTCTTGACCTCTGCAGCCCTCACCAGTTTGAAAATCCTAACCATAATTCTCTGTGGGGATTTACACCGGTGTCTATTCTGGCTTGTAATCTGTGATACGGCTTCTAGCATTCTTGTTGTAGAAAAGTGAAGCCCTCCCATCTTTATGGGAGTAAAAAAGTCCACACACGGTTAGTATTGTCAGCGAGTAGATGGAAACAAGCAACAGCTTCAGTCAGGCCTTAAGGCTGTGTCTATGGCAGGGAGGAATCTTTGTGATGAGCAAGGGGTTCCATTAGAAGATGGAGTAGTAGGTTTTTAACTTCAGAGTTACAAAAACAAAATTCTGTATTTTCTGTCATTCTTAGAGTGGCCATATTTCCCAAACTAAAAGTTAGGATTCATGCTCTGACAAATACATAGGTACTTTTGTAACACCAGTTTCAGAATATTTTAGTTGGGTCAGTCCCGAAATATTCAGGCTATGCTGTTACCATGTATATGCCCTACATTGGGACCCAACATGCCAATCAATAGGGCAGGTTACAAAGTGAGATTGCAGTGCCATTTGAAGAGATCGGTGCCCTTTGTTTCCAAAGATACAATGGACAACTGGAAACACACTGCTGTATGGGCCTTTCTCATCTGAGGATATATAGAGTCTATCCCCATAGCTGTGGTCATCAAGGCTTTTCAGTATTGGTGGCATTGATATTTATCTTTCAGATTTCTGGGAAAGATACCCACTCTCTTGGATTGTTCTTACCTCTGGGTCTGGTTTCTCTCTGTTCTCCCTTAGTTCAGTAACAAAGTTGTAAGGCCTGAAAAGGGCACCTCAGCATGAGTAATTGAACATCAGCTTCCATACTCAGAGTAGTCTGAGTTTCATCTGAAAATTCATAAAGGATGGGCCTTTCCCCTTTATTAGAGCCAAGAAAAAATCTAGAAGTTCCAAGAAAGGACTGGGAGTGGAGGTCCCTCCAACCAAAAATTACCCCTCTGATATAAAGAGGTCAATCATCAGCCTCCCAGAAACTGTCCTGCTTGGTTGGCTCCCAATGAGCTGTATTTAAAGAGGAGAAAAAGCCATCTCCTGAAGGCGGTAGCCCAGCCTAGCAGCTAAAGCATGTTGCTCATGGTCTGTCTGTCTGAGAGGTGAGCAGTGGACTGTGCTACCGGTTTCTTCATCCTTCGAAAGCCTTGCACTGGCAAAGCCATAGTGATGTCCATTTCAAAGTCACAGTGGGAACAGGCCTGGAGTGCTATCTCAGAATGCAGTTTCTGCTCCCCTTGCCTTTGTGTCTTTTTTTTTTTTTTCCTTACTGTCCCTTACCAATAAAACAAGCAAGGATGAGCCAGATGCAAATGGTTGGGAGGCAGCTCTGTCTCAGTGTTTTTCACAATCTATGTAAGTGTTAACTCAAATGCTTCTCACAGCCACTTGTAAGTTACATGCCTGCTTGGCATGTAACTTACAAGTTTGTAACAGATCTCCCATGAGAATTCCCTGTAGTTCCAGCTGTCATTACCAATATTTTGCCAATAGGTAAAGCTTGGAAAAGCAAGTTCACAATGGTAGGAACCACAAGTATTACACTATATACTGCTTATATAGGATTTTCTTTTTTAACTCTGAAGGATCTAGCAGATCTTAGGTGAAAGGATGTTCTTTTCAAAGTGTCACCAGAAGGAAGACACTTCTGTCCATAGAAACAGTACGAACATATCTAAAATTTTATTTATCCCTCTAAGTTCTGAAAGGACGTTAAAGAAGAATAATAACACTGCACTTTGGCTACAAAGTTCTAATTAATAACTAACTTCAGTTCTCCCAGTGGTAAAATATTACATTATTTTTTAAATGAAATTAAACATAACAATCTTCTTCTTATTGTCATAGAAATATTTAGCAGCAATATCTGTTTAATTATTTAGGCATCTCTTAATGGTATAAATATTATCAGCACAGTCATAAATATTTTCTGCTTTGTCCATAGACAATCAGCTAAGGATCTGTTGCTTGTAGGACTTAAATTAAGATCTATTTAAGGCTGCCTGCTGGCCACAAAATAATGCTTACATTTGCTAATGCCTGAATCTGTTAGATTTAGCAACAAGAAGTGTTCTTTGCTTTCACAAGTAGGAGGAAGTTATTTTTCTTATATAAATTTTATTGTTGCTGGTATTAGAGAGATTTAGGGTGTGGTTGAAGTAGTTGAAATTTTAATTAATCTAATCCTTTAACAGCAATTGTTTTCATATTGATAATTCTCTGTAACACAGTGCTGTACTACAGATCACACCCGTATGAAATATTTACACTAAATATTTTAGCATATAATCTCACCTCCAGCTTTCTCTTTCTAGAATGATAAGATTTTCAGCTTTGGCTTTCTTCTTTTCCTCTTTTTTCTCTTTCACCCAGCATGCAGGGTTTCTTCTTAGGGAACCAGAATGATTTGTTTTTCCTCTGCTAATTTTCTCTCAATGTCATTATCTCTCAGTAAGTTATGTTAATGGCCATCAAATCATTAATCTCCTAAAAGAGCACGGATGCTATTAAATAAGAATAGTTCAATTTCTTGTTTGTTTGTTTGGGTTTTGGTATCTACAGTCATTTGGTGTAGATTTTCATTTGAAATGATTTGTTTACTCATCAGTTTCAATAAATTGTTATGCTGCTGAAATTATCACTAGGAGTAGAGTCAGATGAAGGACAAAACTGTCATTTTGGTCAACCTCTGATTATCTCCTGTGTAAACTGGGAATTGTTCTTAATCTGCTCAAATGTCATATTCTCCAGGCAAGACTTTCTCTGACCTCCCAATATAAAATTACGGTCAGTATCCTTTCTCTAACAGCATTCTCCCCTTTAATTGGCTCTATTTTTCTGTATAGCAGTTATCATCATGTAACATTATAAAGCATTATATATCTGTTTTTTTTAGTGCATCTCTCCCCAACTAAGACAGAAGCTCTGCTAAAAGCAAGGATTTGGATTTTTCTACTGTTGTATCCTGAGAGCCAAGACAAGTGCCTTAAATATAATAATACAGTAGGCAGTCAATAGATAATTATTGAATACATGAAGCTTAAACTACCAGATCATTGCAAAGAAATGAAAGTTTCCCCTTTTCCTGGCATGCGTTTTGATGGCTGACAACTTGATGTAGGTGTAAGCATTTATCCTGGTCTGGCTGTCTTCTCAGCCCAAGTGGAAGGGTGTCCCTCTCTGGAACAAAAGCAAACAGTGCTGGATGTGGCTGTCTTCATTAAACAACTAAAACTTCGGGTTGTGCCCTGTTGTTTGGCATCCGTCCACATGTTTACAATTTTAAGAGTAATACAAAGCAGAGAATCTTAAAGGATGCTCTCCAGGAATCTATACTTATGTGGTATATAAATAGGGGTTACTAAAACAAAAAGGGGTTCCATGGTCAAATCAGTTTCTGAAACTAGGTAGTATACGAAGCTAAGGAAGGTTCTTAACGTCAAGGCATCTCAGAGGTATGATAATGCTCATTAGGGCTCTCCAAGGCAAGAAGACCTTAGGCTGTGTTTTCCAAACTCATTTGGTCATAGGCTCTTCTGCTCTACCAGCCAACTCTTGTTTCCAAGACTAGGTTGCATCATAGGGAACTCCATTGACTTAGGAGTTGAATGGGCCAGGTCAGGTGCAGGAAAAGTGGGTTCCGGCTCCACTCCTTATTCACTCTGTTATATGACCTTGGACAAGTCACTTAACACTTCTGTATGCCTCACTTTTCCGTAAGGTAGGGATGAAAAGGATTACCCAGGATAATGTATGTAAAGTAAATGATCTATAAGTGCTAAATAAACGCTGAGTATCGTCAACACCTTTTATCAAATGTAGAAACGAGTGCTTTTTAAATAGATATCTTTAAGCATATTTTCTAAGACAGGTTTCCTAGTATTGACCCACACCCAGAGTCAGCTAGCTGTGCCTCCTTTTTTGTCACAGACCCTGTCCCCATCTGAGGAGCTCTGTGTATCTAAGCAGAGATCAAGGAAATGCTATATTTCAACAAGGCTTAATACAAATGTCTGATAACTCACTTTGGTGTATCCCGCAGAGTTGATTTCCTGTGTTTCAATACCCTTGACCTCAGATGAAGATGCTTTTGTCAGGAGAAAGGTGGTAGCATCCAAGTTAATGATTGTGCAGATGGCCACATGCTGACAGATTTTGAAGTGACCATATTTTTTCCAGTAAATTTCACATGAAGGTGTGATTTGTGTAAATCTGACCCCTTCCAGTAAAATGTGCATTTCCATATATTTAGAATTTATAAATCCTGACAGATTCCACAATATTTATAGCCCTCCATAAAAAGCCTTTGCCAGTTTGCAGAGCTCTGCATTTGGCTCTCTGGTATGCTTAAGAGAGTTTAAATAATAATAAATTTGGTGATTTATTCCACCTGGAACAGAAACTTATTTTGCCCCCATTGGCTCACTATGAGTGGGATACTATAAATAGTGCCACAGATGCTGGGATCAAGAATAGGGAATTGAAATTCAAGAGAGAACAGAAACATTTCCATTATCACTGATGCCTTGAATGTATTTTTAAAACATTTCTGGTCCTCAAATAATGTACCTTCTCTCCTTTCTCCTACCCCATCTCAATTACACTCAGACCCCCAAACCTGTTGCCAGCTTTAGGATTCAGTTGCATTAATGGAAAAGAGAGAGTGGAAGTATTGGCTGACTAGGCAGGACAAAGTTGCCTCTAGGGAGGCCAAAGCAAGTCTCCAATGTTCGTCTTACATTTCGCAGGAGTCAGCTGGTAACTGAGCATTAATGTCTAAAGTGTAAATTCATTATTTGAGACCCAGCTCATGCATCCTGCAGATATGATGAAAAGGTCTCAGTTCATGAAAAAGAAAAAAGAAAAAATCTAGTTGTAATTACAAGAGAAAGCCTAAGGACAATGTCAGAGGATCAATTCTTTCACCCATTCATGCTTATAATTACCCAGTACAGGGTAATAGAGAAATACCTGACTCGTCGACTCCAAATGATACCATTTTTTAAAACACAAAATAACCCAAAATTTGGGAGCCAATTGTTTGCCGTAGAATCAGTCTACCAATGAAACCTGAGAGCAGCCATTTAGTTTCGCATAAGTGGTGTTATAACTTGTTGTGATATATGACAAGGAGACTTATTTTCAGCTTCTTGTTAGAGTAGACTGTGAAGGAATTAGCCTTTGTGTGAGGGAAAATAATAATAATGGCTAACATCCACAGAGAGCTGACCGTGGGCCGGCACAGAGTAATACATCAAGTGGCAGTGATTCTCTGCAAAAACCTTCTAATTAAGTACTGGATTTTCCTGTCCTGATAAGTTAGAGCACACCCCCACCCTGAGCAATCCCCTTGCCTCTAGCTAATAGGATGGCAGATGTTGGGACCAAGCCCCAGAGCCTGTAGTGTACCACATTTTAATGATTTGTGGTGAGCAAAGTAAATGCTTTAAAAGCAAGCTTTATGAAGCAGGGACCCAGTTAAGTATGATGGATTTGAGGTGAAGCAAAAAGAAGCTGGATGTCATATGGGGGTATTGTTTCCCAAACAGGACACAGGTATCTACGGTTCATTGCTAATTCTAAAGCTTTACTTGAAAAATGACTTCTTAAAAAATTGTGCTCTTGAGGAATGTCCTTGAGGCATGGAGGAATTTCCTTGCTTTTCTATAACATCTTTCTAAGAGGATGCGGAGGTATTGAGCTGTTAGACAGTTGCTCAGTGTCTTTGTGCTTCTGAGATCACATTATGGGTCTAACACATATGGGATAAATAAACTGTTTTCATTTCTTAAAGACCATGGGAGGAAATAAGACAAGAAAATTACCATATTGCCTCTTTTTTTTTTAAGCTATTAAAGAGGAGAATCCAGTTAAGGCAAATAAAAATGATTACTGCAAACAGGTTGTTGTTGGTTTTTTTCTTTTTCTCCTAGCCTCCCACTCAGCAACAGCAATATGGCAAGACTTGTGGCAAACCAGTTTTCTGATGCACCCTCTTTTCTTCTTCTTCCATAGGGCAACCCCTACATGTGCAATAATGAGTGTGATGCAAGTACCCCGGAGCTGGCACATCCACCTGAGCTGATGTTTGATTTTGAAGGAAGACATCCCTCTACATTTTGGCAGTCTGCTACTTGGAAAGAGTATCCCAAGCCTCTCCAGGTTAACATCACTCTGTCTTGGAGCAAAACTATTGAGCTCACAGACAACATAGTTATTACCTTTGAATCGGGGCGTCCAGACCAAATGATCCTGGAGAAATCTCTTGATTATGGACGAACATGGCAGCCCTATCAGTATTATGCCACAGACTGCTTAGATGCTTTCCACATGGATCCTAAATCCGTGAAGGATTTATCACAGCATACGGTCTTAGAAATCATTTGCACCGAAGAGTACTCCACAGGGTATATGACCAACAGCAAAATAATCCACTTTGAAATCAAAGATAGGTTCGCGTTTTTTGCCGGACCTTGGCTACGCAATATGGCTTCCCTCTACGGACAACTGGATACAACCAAGAAACTCAGAGATTTCTTTACTGTCACAGACCTGAGGATAAGGCTTTTGAGACCTGCCGTTGGGGAAATATTTGTAGACGAGCTACACTTGGCACGCTACTTCTATGCCATCTCAGACATAAAAGTTCATGGAAGGTAAGAAAACAACTGTCTGACTTGAATGAGAATGGGTGTGTCCAAAGAAAAGGCCAGTTTGCTGCTCCTGCAGCTGTAGAGTGACATTTGTCCCTTTCTACTGTAACATTTTCTCAGGAACGCCAGCCTAGAGGTAGGTTCTGAGGCATTTGAGACCCTTCTAACTCAGCAGTAATTGGTGATCCCAGAGTTGCTGTCACTGAACCTGAACCTGGCAGGATTTCTTAGAATTTAAACCAGAGGCCAAAAAAAACCATCTTACTTGAGAACAAGGAACTCACTAGGTCAGGGGGTGGTTTAAGTCTTTAAGGTAACGAAGCCAGGGGAACAAAGCCAGCTGCTCTGTAAAAGGGACTGAAAAACAAAAAATACATCTTACTATTGTTTTTGAATGCAAGAGAGAGTTTCAGCATGGTTCAACTCTCTGTTTATGTTTTGTTATATCGTACCAAAAAAGTTCCAGAAATGAAAGTTATATCTCTTTACATTTATTAAATCAGAACCGAAAGCATTTAGGAAATACACTGCATTTATTAATGAGAGGCAAGCTCTACTTTTCAGGTTCTTGAATGTTATTATCTTAAAAGGATATACTATCGTTTAAAATATGAACCTGACTCAGGCTACCTTCATTTTGTCAGTCAATTACAGATGCACCAGAGTTCAAATGCATTCATGCTCCCAGTCAGGCATATCTTTTTTTTGATAATATACCAGAGACACAATTGAGCAAGTTTCCAAGGATTTTGAAGACATTTAAATGAAAAACTTGAATAATGAGAATGAGGACCACCAACACAGAGATTCTCAACCAGATTTTTAAGTGTGGTATGCTACCAGAATAGCCATCTGACAGGAGTTGAAGCATGAGATGATGAGTTGGGAAAACTAAAGGTAAGAGTGGAGTATAGAGCACATTGAGGGAAAAAAAAAAGGAAATGTGAAGCAAAGCAATAATCATTCTAAAAATGCCAAGAGAGCTTTAAATCAAAATATATGAGGATAAGAATATAAACAGTACATACATCATGTAGGTTTAGTTAATCATAAAAGCTAAACAAATAAGTCCAGATTCATTGATTACTGGCTTCCAGTAATCCCTTAGGGCAGCTTAGTCCTCAGAGACTGGAGAAGTGTTGAGACTCCCTGGGCTTTCAGAGAGTTGTCTCAAACCACCTTTAATAATGGTGCTGGTACACTTGTGCACTAGAAGGAAGAAGTGGCCACTGCTGTTAAGTGAGAGCCAGAGTGGGCACGCAGAATGGGGTGGTGGGCATGACCTCGGTAAGGTGGAAAAGGTTTCAGAATTTTACCTTATGGAATCTGACTTATGGAGAACAGCAGGAACTGATGGCCACCTACTCTCAGCTTTGTTCTGGCTTCATGTTTCTCATGGAGGAGTCAAGAATCTTTAGCTATGGAGCCTCTTCTAAAACTTTTAACCAAGGTTTGGTGAAGTTTGATGAAAATATCTTTAGAGCAAAATCATATTTCTGAGAGAAATATGCACTGGTTCAATATTGAGCTTGTGTGTTCTAGAGTTCATATACGACCAGGGCATGACATGAGAGCAGTGTGGAGCTATGATGTTTCATATGAGTTTGTGATTTATAATAAAATGCAGCTATTGTACTCATGAATATTTTAGCAAAAGATCAGTTTCCAGTATCTTATTCTTGGGAACATACAATATATAAAAACAGTTGATGTTGATATTATTAACAATAGCATACCACAACAAAGTAACAAGCATTCTGTTTATCTACAAGAATAAATATCAAAATTAATAAGGTGAGATGTGAATTTGAATCCTAGTGTGATCTATATTGTTAGGTAGAATCATCTAGGTCAGCTTACTTACAGTTTGAGAAATCCTTAAACTAAGCCAAAATCCTTATAGCCCAACTTCCCCTAAAACTCTCATTTTTCACTTATAAAAAAGGCAGTCTTGTGATGTTTTTTGGCTGGAAAATAAACATTGTTTGGGCTTATGTCTGTTATTAGATATTCATTTTTGTTTCCTCTGATTACTTAAGAGAGTATAAAATACACTTTAAAGCTAAAAGCATTTTGGTGCATTCTCTATTGGAGTCGGACATACTGTCACTTAAAGATGCCATGTTAGAAATGTAGAATCCCACCAGATTTATCATTTTTCTTTTATCCTTCATCCTAGTAGTATCCTTCAACTGTATTTCAATGGTTCTGAGGAGTTTGGAGGAGCCCTCCTCCCTTCTCTGGGACTCACCTCCACTGTCTTTTCCTGTTCACCAGTCAACTGAAAGCTGGTGAAGAAGCAGCTGGGCAAAAGAGAAAGGTCCAATAGAGGTGAACCCCTTCCATAAGGTTCCACTCTGTCACCTCCAAACTCTGTCCAAATTCCTCAGGGCAAAACTGATGCTGGCATGTACTGTGCTAGGTACCAGATGGCTGGGGTATTTTTAGTCTTAAGGGAGGGACTAAAGAAGCAAGGCCTGATGGCTCGGGCATATCTCCAGCTTCTAAGTTATATAAGGAAGATGGAGCCACTAAGGGAACTGTTGAGCTATTGCCTGGTTCACAGCCCTTTCAGCAAAGAAGCTGATATACACTTGAAAATTTCAGTTGGGTTAAAATCCTGAGTCATCTTTTTCCTATATAGTGAATAATCTATAGGAGGATTTGATGATCTCTAAAAGAAGGTACTAAAATTTCTTTTCAAGAATATCATAAATATAAACTTTCCAAAATATAACTGTCTTTGCTTCCCTCAGCCCATGCCCTCTGCCATCCTTGATGTGATTACAATGTTTAACTTACTTTTACATGTCTGTGTCTGATCATTATAATGATATTTTTCTACCTGTCACTCCCCCACCACTCCCACCATGATGTGAGAATTGGCGTGAGTTATTTGGGGAAAGTGGGTAAATTTCCATAGAATAGTGGACACATAATACTACAAGTTTTTTTCACCTTGAAATATTAAGCTACGAAACAAAAACAATTGACTGTGAATTCCAATTTTCTACTTCCTGTGCACGTGTATATGGCCTTTATGTTTTATACTGACTGGCATTATTTGGTGTAAAACTAGTTTTGATTGTTATTAAACTAATGTAGCATTTATGTTCTTTTTAGCATGTGACACATCTGATACCAATTTTATTGTTGACAACTATAATCACATCATAAAAATTTTATGCTTCTTTTGCTACATACATATTTTGCTTCCATTTACTCACTCTTATTGTGTATTTATTAAGATAATGGAGGAAAAAGAGGACATAAGGCCGTTGGCAATCTCAGCAACTCCATGTTACTTACATTGTTCAATAAACCTAATAATCTTCATGGACTAATTCTGACTTACGGATGTCCTGCTTCAGTAAATCAGGGTGATTTTCTCTAGTGAATAATAGACGAGTGCAGTGTGCCAGTACCTTAATTAAAGAGTGGCTCTCTTAGTCTTGATCTCATTTTAATTTACAGGGTAATACTACAATAATATTACTAATGGAAGTTACATTAAAGGGCATCAAGTAGCATTAACTGTATTAAATTATGGTACTTGTGTTAATTAACTGCTGAAGCAAGATGGTTCTAATGGCCAAAAAGGTCATCTAATGCATAAATAAAATCTACCCAGACAAGGGGTGAGAGGAGAAATGAAGAGTAGATGTTTGTTCTGAATATCTTTTTATACAGACAGGGAGTTAAATGCACAGGGCTGTTAAATATAGATATGTCCAAAATGTTTTCTTAGTCACGCAGTTGGAAGTTTTGACTTTTAAGTGTTTTGTTTCTGTTTAAACTTTCCAGATTCAAATTCATTGAAAAGTAAACATTATATTTGTAAGATACATAGATTTTAGAGAATATAAATTCAACATTATCGTTTCTTTGAGGTGAAGGGCTTCAAGGAAGCAATGCAATTTATTGTAATAATTGTTAAGTCTGAAAGACCAATGAACATTGGATAATATGCTCATTTATTTGTAAGATATACAGTCAGCAGTGTATCAAGGTACTGGTTTCAGACATAAGATAACAGAAATTTTTTTCAACCTCAAAAGATTTAGGACAGAATTGTAAAAACTTTTCTCAGTGATAGAAAACTCTAATGCACATCTCCATTACTTGCCTTGTTATACAATATTCCTAAACATAATTATCAATAATTTTTTCCCAGTAGTGTTTACTCATTTCTTGATCCCTGCAGGGCCTACCCAAGCTCCCTATAGGTGGTTGGCTGTCAGTTACTATTTAGAGAATTGACTTCGCCCTGATGCCTCCATTTATCTTTAAGAAAAGAGCCAGGGAGCACTAGCACAGAAGCTCCACTTCCACACACTTTTGGGTGCTTTCTTTGCTTCACTGCTGCCCCAGCTCAGAAGCACAGCCTTCCTGCCTAATCCCAGGACCTGGGAAAGTCCAGGGACAGAAATATTCTCTTTGGGTATCAGAAGTGAGAAAGGTCCCCTATACTCTCACCCTCAGAAGGAATCAGATATATTTATTTAAATGTCGCCTCCTTGGTATTTGCTCTAATTGGGACAAAGTGAGGTTGAAATTCACTTTCTTGAAGCAAGGCTTTCAAATGGTTAGTGCACAGACTTGTGATATTAGGTAAACAGGAACACCGGTGGAAGTTTAAAAGTAAAAAAGCAGTTGGGCATTTTTCAAACTTTCTCAAATAATTTGGAAAACACATGTAATATGGAAGTGCTTTGCCAATTATAAAAGACTTACATTTATCCTGTAATTTCTCTTAGTCTTTTTCCTAGCGGCAATTTGGATAAATCCACCAAAATATTTGCCCTTTTGTCTCTCCTGTGAGAGGCGTCCTGCAGGGTGCTTTTGACACATTTTTGGCCTGTCATTTTTCCGTTCTTCCCAATTAGTCCTAAATACTGAGGTTGGGCTTTACTACTGCTTTTGTAACACCTTTCTTCTTTCTGTTACCCAAAAAGACTTTACCTCTGACCTGGGACAGGTGGTGGGCTAGACAGTGGCTATATAGAGATGCAGGAGGCATAGTCAGTGCCTTCAAGGAATGGATATCCAGAAGGGGCTGAGACATGTAAACAAAAATGATGACAGCTTGGGTTAAATGCTTTTACCGTGTGAGTGTATAAAGCGCCCTGGAAACAGAGCAGGAGATACTAACTTAATCTGGGAAGCCTCGCAGAAGCTCTGATGAGGATGACATTTGCATGGTATCTTGAATATGTGCCTTAGAATGCCAAGCAGCCAGTGCAGAATGGATATTCTAGGTTACAAATTATGCTTTAAAACAGCACAGCATGTTGAGGAACTCCAAATAGTGAGGAATTGGTGGAGTGGACAAATCCTGGGAGATGCTCTTCCATCTTCTCCCTATGGATGTTTAGTATCTCCAAGAAGCCTTTAAGGATTCCTGCATCTTGGCCTCTGAGTTCCCAATGTCATAGGAAATCTAAGAGTATATGGGTTCTCATATAGCAATTAAATGTAGGTGGGAAACATTCTAAGGCAGTGGTGTTAGGAGGTTAGTCCAGTGTGGCTGTATTAGCAAGGAAATACAGAGAGAGCCAAGGAGAGCAGTACAATTGCTTAATTGTGGAGCAACCGTAACTCCAAGTCCTGATGCTTAAGTGGAGAGTCTGTAAAAGCTCTCCAAATTCCACAAAAGCAATCAGAGCATAAGGGTTTAATATTTGCTTACAAAGTCAATAGGACTTGGCAACCAATCAGATTTCAAAGAAGGAAAGACTTTAGTAGGGATCCAAGTGGGGAGTCCAGTAAAGGATTTGAAAGTACTGCTCTGGTGTTCCAGAGAAAGATTTGCATTAGAAATGTAGGTTTGAAAATTATCCCTTACATGTGATGGTTGAAGTTTAGGGAATGGAAGACACTGATATGATAGGGTGTTTTCCCTTATAATTTTAAATGACTATGGTCATTTATAGAACATTTACAGAACTCTGTGGAGTGCTGTCATTTAAGAGGTAATTCTTGAAGCAAATTAAGAAAAACTCTGAGAAACAGAAGGAAATCAGAAAAGAGGAGAGTGAGGTGATTCTAATAGCCCCTATTAATGTTTAAGTGATAATCCTTTACATCTGTACAGCACTCAGGTTACAAGATTCTTGTTATACACCTTCTTTCCTTTAGTCCTTACAAGTAACTTGTGAGGCAGGTGCTGTTTAACACCATTTTACAGATGAGAAACTGAAGACCAGAGAAGTTCCATGACTTTTTTTTTAACATCCTACACATAATAAAGTGACAAAATCAGGTTGCTGATTACAAACTTCATGTTTTCTCTTTATTATGCTCTTGTAGCCACACTAACCTGAAGTGAGCTCAGTACATATAGCAGACTCAGAATATTCCCAAAAGACCCACTTTAAATGGCAATAATGAACCAATAAGTCTTGTGGGTCAACCCTTCTTGGAATATTCTGGAAGGCACTTCTCCATGACTTTTGGCCCAGTACAGGTATCCCCATTTTGCTTTTACAAAAGACCTACATTAGTACCTGTTTTCGCTAACCAAAAGGAGTCTAAAGAGGATTTTCACCTTTATTTTAAAAGGAGAAAAGCAAAAATAGTGTTCAGCGATTGTTCTGCCCCAAGCCCCGTTAGAGGCAGCGTGCACCCTGAGCAGCCTGGTGAGAGCGGCACCGCCAGGCTCCTTCCCCAGGAACTACACTCAGCATCTCAGCATCAAGGCTCCATAGTTTGGAACTGTGTCTGTGAGCTTCTGTGCTCTTATCTCAACTTATTCTGTGTATCTGTTACCAAGATGTGTCCTAGGGTAATTGCTTCTTTACTTTACACCATTTCAGCTTACGAAAGGTTTCATAGGAACTCCCTACTTTCAGATAGCGGAGGAAACCTGCATTTCATTATACCAGATTGCAGTGTGTTTATCTGAACTCTAACTTCTTACTTCATTTATAGCAACTTTATAATGTGTGATTGGGCTAATTTGTCATATTGTGTTAGGTTTTAACAAAATTAAGATAGTTGCTCATTTTCTGAGGGGGAAAATAAATAGATGAACTTAATTTTTTCCCATATTTTTCCATAGGCCTTTAATACTTGCAACTACTTCCACTTAACGGGCATCATCAAACACTAAAACAAGCCACAAACATTAATGGATAAACTTGGAAATGGCCAACTACCTTAGTTTATTTTAAGAAAGTTTATCCTTCAGTTGAGAGCAATCAAGTTTTCCTTTTAACTTCCATATATTAGTCCACATTCTTCCTTCTGGAACTATAGTGAATGTGTGCTACCTCTTTCATATAATAAAATTTCATAAATTTGCAGTCAAGGATTCTATCCCTCCAAGTCTTTTTTTTTTCCAAGTTAAATTTAACCATACTATCAACCAAAAATTTTAATTCCTTCTTCTTTTTGAAGGAAAATGAAATTCAATAAATAAGAGCATTCAGATGAAAAGCTTAGTAACCATAATTAAAAATAAAAAATAGGGCTTCCCTGGTGGCGCAGTGGTTGAGAGTCCGCCTGCTGATGCAGGGGACGCAGGTTCGTTCCCCGGTCCAGGAAGATCCCACATGCCGTGGAGCAGCTGGGCCCGTGAGCCATGGCTACTGAGCCTGCGTGTCCGGAGCCTGTGCTCCGCAACGGGAAAGGCCACACAGTGAGAGGCCCGCATACCGCAAAATAAATAAATAAAAATAAATAAAAATAAAAAACAACATAGAGTATTGCTACTTAACTCCAGTGAAAATGCTTAAAATAAATATTTATGGTATGAACCCATGTTAAGAGGACAACAGAGTGCCATTCTGATTTGGGGCATAATTTTTAAATCTTTGAGGATTTCTTGAATTATAAAGAGAATATATGCATAAGCAGCTCATTTTCCTCTGAGGTTTATACTGTTATAAGGAGAGAATGTATCTAATAATTTCTTCAGTTAAATTATGAACTTCCTTAGTGTGCAGAAAAGCAACCCAGTTTAGGAGCTTGTCTCTTTATCCTTAACTCCCCAGTGCCAGAGATTTTTTTAAACTAATGGGTCAGTAAAGGAAATATGTCTCCTTTTAAGAAACATAAGGATATTTAGGCAAAATACCACACAATAAAAAAGTGAGATAATTTTCTCCCTCACTTAATTTATCACTTTTAGAGGAAGTTACGTTATGGCTACATCCGTATGCCCAAACAATGGGAAATAGGGATACACTCAGCTTTTCCATCCACCTTCAGGACCCATGTTTTTTATTCTAATTCAGTGGTTTTCATCTTTGGAAGGTCTTCTTGTTTTATCGTCACTAGGTTCAAAGGTATTTCCTGACACAGTAGGAGTTCATTGCCATTGGTAGATATTGAATGTAAAATTTTTGGGGATCTATGTGATCAGCGGTTCAGTAGAGATACTCTTTCCATTCATTCTCCAAATACAAGAAAAAAAAGTGTTAAGGTCCTAGCTTTTATCATAGTAATTTGATTGTGTGGATAGATATATTGATTTCATAACAATATAAATATATACTCCAATTCATTAAGCCACATTTAGAATAAAAAATGTTAGTGTAACCAGAATTAACTGCATTGCATATAAATTCATGTTTGCTATTTCTGCCTCCTTTTTATAGGTAAGAAAACTGTATCTAAACAAGATCAACAATCAGTGGCAAAGCGGAGATAGAATTTTTTTTTGCTTTTTTATTTTTATAAAAAAATTTTTTTTTATAATTTTAAACGTTACTTTCCATTTACAGTTATTAAAAAATATTGGTATATTCCCCATGTTGTACAATACATCCTTAAGCCTATCTTACACCCAATAGTTTATACCTCCCCCTCCCCCACCCCTATATTGCCCTTAGCCCCCACTGGTAACCACTAGTTTGTTCTCTATATCTGTGAGTTTTCTTCTTTTTTGTTTTATTCACTAGATTGTTGTATATTTTAGATTCCACATATAAGTGATATCATACAGTATTTGTCTTTCTCTGTCTGACTTCACTTAGCGTAATGCTCTCCAAATCCATCCATGTTGCTGCAAATGGCAAAATTTCATTCTTTTTTATGACCTAGTAGTATTCAATTGTATGTATATACCACACCTTCTTTACCCATTCATCTGTGGATGGACACTTAGGTTGCTTTCATATCTTGGCAGTTGTAAATAATGCTGCTATGAAGATTGGATTACACGTATCTTTTCAAATTAGTGTTTTTGTTTTTTTTTAGATATTTACTTAGGAGTGGGATTGCTGAGTCATAAGGTAGTTCTAGTTTTAGTTTTTTGAGAAACCTCGATATTGTTTTCCACAGTGACTGCACCAAGTTACACTCCCACCAGCAGTATACAAGAGTTCTCTTTTCCCCACATCCTTGCCAACATTTGTTATTTGTGTTCTTTTTAATGATAGCCATTCTGACAGGTATGAGGTGATACTTCATTGTGGTCTTGATTTACATTCCCCTGATGATTAGCAATGCTGAACACCTTTTCGTGTGCCTGTTGGCCATCTACCTTTCCTCTTTGGAAAAATGTCTATTCAGTTCTGTTTGTTTTTTTGTTGTTGAGTTGTATAAGCAGTTTATATATGTCGGATATTAATTCCTATTGGTCATATCATTTGCAGATGTTTTCTGCTATTCAGTAGTTTGTCTTTTCATTTTGTCAATGGTTTTCTTTGCTGTGCAAAAGCCTTTAAGTTTAATTAGGTCCTATTTGTTGTTATTGTTGTTTCTCCTATTTTCTTTACTTTAGGAGAAGGATCCAAAAAGATATTGCTGTGATTTATGTCAAAGAGTGTTCTGCCTATGTTTTCCTCTAGGAGTTTTATAGTATCCAGTCTTACATTTAGGTCTTTAATCCATTTGTGTTTATTTTTGTATATAGTGTTAGAGAATGCCTAGAGACAAATGAAAACAAAAACACAGTGATCCAAAACCTATGGGATACAGCAAAAGCAGTTCTAAGAGGGGAGTTTATAGCAATACAAGCTTACTTCAGGAAACAAGATATCAAATAAAGAACCTAACCTTACACCTAAAGGAACTAGAGAAAGAAAAACAAACAAAACCTAAAGTTAGTAGAAGGAAAGAAATCATAAAGGTCAAGGAAGAAATAAGTGAAATAGAGACTAAAAGAAAACAATAGAAAAGATCAATGTAACTAAAAGCTGGTTCTTTGAAAAGATAAACAAAATTGATAAACCTTTAGACAGACTCATTGAGAGAAAAAAAAAGGGAGAGGGCCCAAATCAATAAAATCATAAATGAAAAAGGAGAAGTTACAACTGACACCATAAAAATACAAAGGATCATAAGAGACTACTATGAACAACTATAGGCCAAAAAATGGACAACCTAAAAGAAGTGGACAAATTCTTGGAAAGGTACAATCTCCCAAGACTGAGCCAGGAAAAAATAGAAAATATGAACAAATCCATTGCCAGTAATGTAATTGAATCAGTAATTTAAAAATGCCCAACAAACAGAAGTCCAGGACCAGATGGCTTCATAGGTGAATTCTACCAAACTCTTTAGAGAAGAGTTAACACCTAACCTTTTGAGACTATTCCAAAAAATTGCACAAGAAGGAACACTTCTGAACTCATTCTTTGAGGCCACCATCACCCTGATACCAAAATCAGACAAAGATACTACAAAAAAAGAAAATTATAGGCCAATATCACAGATGAGCATAGATGCAAAAATCCTCAACAAAATACTAGCAAGCCAAACCCAACAATACATTAAGGATCATACACCATGATCAAGTGGGATTTATTCCAGGCAGGGATGCAAGGATTTTTCAATATCCATAAATCAGTGTGATATACTATATTAACAAATTAAAGAATAAAAACTCTATGATCTTCTCAATAGAAAAAGCTATTACTAAAATTCAACATCCATTTGTGATAAATACTCTCCAGAAGGTGGGCATAGAGGGAACCTACCTCAATGTAATAAAGGCCATATATGATAAACCCACAGCTAACATCATACTCAATGGTGAAAAGCTGAAAACATTTCCTCTATGATCTGGAACGAGGCAAGGATGCCCACTCTCACCACTTTTATTCAACATAGTTTTGGAAGTCCTAGCCACAGCAACAAGAGAAGAAAAAGAAATGAAGGGAATCCAAATTGAAAAGGAAGAAGTAAAATTGTCACTGTTTGCAGATGACATGATACTATACATAGAAAATCCTAAAAATGCCACCAGAAAACCACTAGAACTCATCAATGAATTTTGTAAAGTTGAAGGATACAAAATTAATATACAGAAATCTGTTGCATTTCTATACACTAAAAATGAAATATCAGAAACAGAAATTAAAGAAACAGTCCCATTTACCATTGTATCAAAAATTATAAAATACCTAGGAATACACCTACCTAAGGAGGCAAAAGACCTGTACTCCAAAAACTATAAGATACTGATGAAAGAAATTGAAGACAACACAAACAGATGGAAAAATATACTGTGTTCTTGGATTGGAAGAATCAGTATTGTTAAAGTGACCATACTACCCAAGGCAATCTACAGATTCAATGCAATCCCTATCAAAATACCAATGGCATTTTTCACAGAAAAATTTGAAATTACTTATGTTTCGGCAAATTAGTTCATTTCTGAACCTCCACTTGAAAACAATTGGAAGAATGAATAGCCTAGATTTAAAATGTGTGATGTAAGTGTCTCACAAATATCATTGGTCCAAAGATCCCAATCCAGAATATTATGTAATTGGGATAACTACTGTGTCAGCTCTTTCTTGATTTGTGACTGGTGCCTAAGACAACTGATAATGTGCTAGGAATGTATTGAGAGGACACAGGACAAAACATTAGGATCTCAAAATCATTTTTTGTCTTATTTTAGAAGGAAACATTGGCTAGGAGTCAAGAGGTTCTAGCTCTAGCTGTGCTAATAACTCTGTGAGCTCAGAGCAAATCTCAACCAGTGTAAGCAGAATCTCCTCATCTTCAAAATGAGAGTGTTATACTTGATTTGTGTTTCTCAGAATTACTCTTCAAATAATGGCTGTAATGGTCAAAGACTTTGGAAATGTTGTTTGCAATATTTCCTTCTAGGAGAATCACAATATATACTAGCATATTAAAGGCCCTGAGATGTCCTACAGTAAAGGAATGTTTCCATTTTATTTAACCAGATCCTCCCAAACACTTAGTCAAAAAAAACCCTCTATTAGCACCCCAAAGAATTAGTGTTAATGGAACTCAGGTAGGGTAACAAGGTCTCTTCAGTCTCCAGTATCGTTGGACTCTTCATATGATATAAGGAAATAAATGAAAACATAGTGTGTGTGTGTTTGAACTATTTGCAGTGCTAAGAACAGCAAAGGTATTTGATATTTCACAGCAAGGTCTAATTTTAGCTATCATCCTTCGATATCATTGCTACGTTAAGAGAAAAAATGAGACTATCTTAGTGAAAGGCTAGCTTTGATGGGGAGTACCTTTGTTTTTTACTGTTGCTCTTATTTTTTGAACATTGGAGAGTACTGTGTATCTTTAAGAATTATAGGAAATTCACTATTCTATTGGAATAGATAGGGATATTTTTGTTTTGTTTTTAAGCTAGAGAAATTTGTGATGGAAGAGTCAGCAAAGATGTAAAAAAATGAAATGCCAAGTGGTACAATCTGGTGCATTTTAGAGATAAATAGAGATGCTGGAGGATTTCTCTTCCTCTCAGATGTAGCTCCTCAAACTCTAATTACAGCAATAAACTAAAATCATGTGTATAAAGGAAAATAAGATTAACTAATACTTAATGTATTATTTTTACTTTCTTTCCTTTGCTCTGGAAGATATTCTTGAAACCACAGGCTGATTTTAGTTAAATATGGGTCTCCTTCCTTCTACTCCTGAGGAGTGTTAATGAATAACAACTGAAAGCCCAGTAAAACTAAAATAGTATACGGCTAAGGGTTATCATCTTGTCTAGGAATTGTGTGGCTGCCCTGGCTGCTTTTACTCATTTGGTCCTGCTAGAATATCAGGGAAGCAAAGCTGTTACAATATATTGGTAGCATACATGTGTACTTATAGATCCTCCAGTGCTACTTAGGTCAGGGAACAGATGGAGGTAGGGTGGACCAAGAGATGATGGGATGGGGGAGTCTAAGAGGTCAGCAGTTTGACAGGTTGGGAGGAGACAGCCTCATGAACTCCTGTACTGGAATTAAATATACAATGTGTATGCCAAACAGAGAGTCATAGCACTGCAAAATCATTTCTTTTAAAACTGAAAAAAAAAACCATGAAAATAATGTAACTCCCTCTTTTTCAGATGTGAAACAAAATGGTTAAATGAATTAACCAAGGATGATATTGTTGAATAACCAAAATTTAGATCCAGATAGAACTTGTGTTTTACTCACTGATATGCCCTCAGTGCCTATAACTGGGCATGGCACATAGTAGGCATTCAGTAAATACTTAGTGAGGGAATGAGTGAATGGGTGTGGAATACCCTTTTGAGCATCAAGCAAACCAACCATTCTAAGAATCTGTACTCTTCCCATTAAGCATCCTGTGGCCATCTTTGTGTATTCCTTACAGAAAACTGCAAGGGAACTGGGGCTAAGCACAATATTTTTGGTAATGCCACTTTATCCAAAATACTAAAATTGCAAAGCTTCAATCTTCAACCAATTGTCCAAAGTTAGAGAATAAAATTTATCTACCTCAGATATCAGAGTAATGTATGTATTCAGGATAATATCACCCTACGTATTTTCTTCTATTATTTGTCTGATTGGTGTTTTTAAGACCAGAAAAACTCTTGGTTCCTTTCCTGGTTGAGGACAAGTCTGTGAAAAATATTAGACTCTTCTGCCCAATAAATATTTAATAAAATGACCATATGTCCCAAAGTTGCCTTCAATTGATATTTGTCGCCTGGGTTCAATAACCAAGGAGTTTAAAAATGTATAAAAACCATCATACAATTTGTAAATGAGGCCTTTAAATATTGTTAAGGTCAGGGTTGGGATTGCAGAGAATTTGAGCTGAGAAGGCATGGAAACAGGCTGTGACCTTTTGTGAACATACGTCTTTATTAAAATAATTCAAGTTCATTATACACTCTTAAGTAGCAAAATAAGATTAAAATTATTAATAGTAAAAGGCTGATTATGAGAACAAAGGAGAGAGAATGAAAGAACATAATGTATGGCAAGCCCACAGTGGTGGAATTGTGGGTAATATTTGTGTCTTTCTATATTTTTCACATTTCATTCATTGAACGTCATCAGAATAAAATCAGTTTTAAAAATAATGTTAAAATTCAGCAAATTTGCAGGATACAACATCAACACACAGAAAGAAGTTGTGTTTTTATACACTAACAATGAACAATTCTAAAAGGAAATTAAAAAAACAATCTCATTTACAATACTATCAAAAGAATAAAATACTTACGAGCAAACGTAACCAAGAAGGCAAAGGACTTGTACACTAAAAACTACAAAACATTGTTGAAAGAAATTGAAGACATGTATAAATGAAAAGCAATCTCATGTTTGTGGCTTGAAAGCTGTTAAGATGTCAATACTACTTTAAGTCAATACTACTTAAAGCAATCTGTACAGTCCATGCAATCTCTGTCAAAATCTCAATGACAGTTTTTATAGAAACAGAAAAATCCATCCTAAAATTCATGTGGAATCCCAAGAGACCCCAAATAACCCAAGCAGTCTTGAAAAAGAATAAAGTTGGAAGTCTTACACTTTTTGATTACAGAACTTACTACAAAGCTACAATAATCAAAGCAGTGTAGTACTGGCATAAAGATAGACATATAGAGCAATAGAATAGAACAAAGAGTACAAAAATAAACCTCACATATATAATCAAATGATTTTTGACAAGGGTTCCAATCCCATTCAAAGGGGAAAGGACAGTCTTTTCAACAACTGGTATTGAGAAAGCTAGATCTTCCCGAATTGGGGATAGAAACTTACCCAGGCAAGCACTAAGAGGCCAAGGTAGGGAGGTTCTCCTCTCTGATGATGCCTCACTTCCCCAATTCAGGATTTCCAGGTAGTTCTAAGCACCTCCCAAAACTACACCAAGGGCTCTCCTTTTGATAATGGCCAAGCATTTCACATCATGCTAACTCTCCTTAAAATAATGACTACAAACTCCAGACTAAATGTAAAAGCAATTATTTGAAGGCCCTAGAGAGTGACAAGAGACAGGCTGATATTGGAGGGGAGTCAATACTTGGAAGAAAGGAGAGGTATTAGGTGAGTTTCCCTTTATTCTGCTTTTCCCCAAGGACAGGCCTCAGTCTATGCAATGCATGATGGGGAAAAGGAGGTGCAGTTAAAACTCAGACGGAAAATCTTCTTATCTTATCGACTTGAACAACAAGTGGACAGGATGAGGCAACCACAGCAATTAAAATGTCAAGAGAGAAATATGAAAAGGAGAGAGTCAGAGAGGGGGGAACCCTAAATACTATGCATAAACTCTACCTAAATCTCTGGCTGATCCCAGAATCATTAATGTGTGGGGCAGTCTCCAAGCAACATAGCGAAAGCTAAAAGAACTGAACTTTCAGCTGCTATTTCAGAGGAGACAGCATATGCAGTTTGAATTTAGCCACTTTCACTGCATGCTAAAACAAGTGAACAAAATCAGTACTCTTCAGAAGAACATAACAGAATCCAAATTATTGGATTATTGGTGTCTACAAATTATTATTCATGGTATCCAGATAAAATAGCAAATTACTCAATATGTAAAGAAAACAAACAAAAAAGATGACCTACGTTGTAGAGTAAAGACAACTGAGACCAAACTCAACATGACTAAGATGTTGGACTTAGTACACAAAGATTTTTAAAGCAGCTGTTATAACAATGCTGAAGGATATAAGAACTGTGATTTTAATAAGTGATGATATGAAATATCTGCAGGGAAATAGAAACTATTAAAAAATCAAATGGAAATTCTAGTACTTAAATGGTATAACTTTTAAAATAAAATTTCACTGGTTTACTTAAGAGTACTTTGGGGCTGCCAGAAGAAAACGTCAGTGAGCTTGATGATAGATCTGTAGAAATTATCAAATATGAAGAACAGGGAGGAAGAAGGCAGAAAAAAAAAATGATCCAAGCCTCATGGGCTTTTAGGACAATAGCTAAAGGTTTAATATGTGTGTAATACGAGTCCCAGAAAGAGAGGAGAGGGGGAATGGAGCAGCAAAAATATCTGAGGAAGTAATTCCTGAAATTTACCCAAAGACATCAAGTTGCAGCGAACCCCAAGCAAGATGAATATTAAGAAAACAGCTCCCTAAGCATATCATATACAAACCACTGAAATCCAGTGATAAAAAGAAGGTCTTGAAAGCAGCAAGAGAAAAAAAAAGATACATTACGTATAAGTAAACAGCAATTCAAACAACCATTGAAATCCTCATCAGAAATAGAAGATAGTGAAACATCTTTAGAGTGATGAACAACAAAAAAAATACTGTCCATTTAGAATCTATATCCAGTGAAAATATCTCTTACAATGAAGGCTTATTAAAATCATGTTCAGATAAAAGAAAACTAGGAATTCATCACCATCACACCTGCACTAGAAGAAATGCTAAAAGAAACTTATCAGGCTAAAAGGAAACGATATCAGAAGAAAACTTAGAACTTTAGGAAACAATGAAGAACAATGGAAATGGAAAATATATGGATAAATCTAAAAGATTAGCTTTCCTCTTTCTTTCTTTAAAATGCATATCACTGTTTAAAGCAAAAATTGTTGACAGTTTATTATCATACATATATAGAAATAATGCATATAATAACTACTGCATAAAGCATGAGAGGAAGAGATACAGGGACCTATATACTTGCAAGTTCTCACATTTAGTGTGAAGTAGTACAATGTTAGCTCTAAGTAGATGGTGAAAAATTAAGGCTATATAGTATAATCCCTAGAGGAATCATAAATAATAGTGATTCAATGAGGTATATCTTAAAAGCCAGTAGAAAAATTAAATATGGAAATCTTAAGAAATATATAATCAAACCAAAACTATACCACCCAAGAACAGAGGAAGGAGGAAGCACAGTTATCTGGGGAGCCTGTCTGCCTAGACATCCACTTAGGGTGATTTGGGGTACCTGATATTTTTTAAAAGTAGAAAACAAAAATACAGAGACTTACATTTTTCTTCCCACCTCCACTCTCCCACCCCCAACACACTGACTTGCACTCCCTCAGCCCTGCATCTCCTGGTGAGGTCCAGCTTAGCCCTCCAGTCCCCCTCCTGTAACTCCTATATGCTTCATCTGTTACCAAACTTTAAAAAATCTTAAGGGAAAAAAGTGCTTTCATATTTATGGTGTATGGGACCCTCTAAAGTCAGAGTACAAAGCAATAACCCATCTTGTGGCGGCCCACGGCAGCAGTAGTGGAGAGGAGGTATCCACAATGACAAAATGTTTCATCCTAGGGAGCCAGAAAGGTGATGGTGCCATTAGTAATATTTTAGAAATGGAGAGGGATACCTATTTGAGATGACAGCTCATATTTTAACTTAACTTAAAAGTGTTAATGGCCTATGGTTAATTGGAATTATGAGACTGGTTTTTACCAGAGAGGAGAGACTTAGATATAAGTATTTGTTAGTGAATGTATGAGTAAATTGGCCTATTGATAATCTACAAATAAATTAGTAAATTGCTATTTTACACTCTTTAAATTTTCATCCAAGTACAAATGTTTCCTTAGAAATAAGCAGATGGCGATCATTATTATCTTTATTATTACTGATTGCAGCCCTGGTATTTCCTAGTGGCACGAGAATACCTAGAAAGTATTCTTACCCCATATATAACCCTGACTGTATTTAGACCATTAATATAGGTATCATAGGACAATGATTTGACTCTTCAATGAGTTTTCCAACCATGGAAAATAAACCAATAATATAAGCATAGAGAATAAGATTTTGGATGAACACTATATTATAAAAATATCTTGAGAATGTTTTATTTCCTTTGGAAAAGTTTTTTTAAGAATAAAAAAAAATAAATGGTGTTTTTCAGGAGATCTTAAGGACTCAAGAGTAAGTCTTTAACATCATGTTGTATTTTTCTGCACTCCTACCCAAGATGATCAGATCAGTTGAGAAATCTCATCCACATTCACTTCAGAAGAAATTTTTTATTGCCCAACCTCATGGTTGACCACAGATCAGAGAAAACCTAAGGGTGGAGTACGTGCCCTTCTTCGTTCAAAGGCTGATCTCCAGATCACTAGAACCACTCAGATGCTCTTTGGTTCCGACAGCTCTGCCACTTCTCTAGCCATTGTGAATTTGGGAAGTGAGCAGATCACAATCTAAAATGCAGTCTTTTCTGTGTTCTAGAGTGACCCATTTAGAGGAAGAGATAAAGCATGCTGAAAACGAAAAGTATGTAGTGTTAATATCAAAGGAGACCACGGCAACCACCTTCTTAACCTCCGCAGCACAAAGAATGTAAAATGTACCAGAATCCCGTAATGTATAACAGAAATTTATATGAAAAATAGGCCAGGCAATGTCAGAAATACACTATAATCAAAAAAACAAAAGAAGTCCATTTTGGAAATAGCAGTAACCATTTGATTAAACTTGTTAATGCAATGAAGACGTTTTGCACTTTTAAGAATAATTTATGTTTGCGGCTTAAGAAAGAAAAAAATAATCAGTTATGTTTAGATAAACAGAAATGAAGTTACAAGCTTTCTGAGAACATGATAATTGATAAGAATAAAAAGGAGTAAAACTCATTTAACTGGGAATCAAATCAGGTGGATCCTAATCCAAGAACTGTAGTATGGGAAATAATAATACCTACCTTACCTCCTTTTCAAGAATTTTGAAAAATGAAAAGTACAATACAAATAAATGTAAGCACTTAAATATTTAGTGCTTACTAGTTCCTAGCAGTGTGCCAGTTGCTGGAGATACAAAGAAGCCAAGGTCCCTATCTTTAAGTTGCTACCATCTGGATGGGTTGATAGCCACTTCACAAGGAAAATTATATAGCAGTGTGGTCTGTGCAGTGATACGGATGCATATAAGGTTGCTATGGCAACAGCAGGAAGGAGGAGGAGGAAGACCTTTGGGAAGAGGGAAGCTTTCTGGAGGACTTCTGATATTCTCTTCGTCATCAAGGTTATTTCTAAACAAGTACCTCCAGATGTTAGGTCAAACCATATGGAATTGTTATTATTAATCAGTTAAGGATGGTTGAATATTATGTAATGATTGAAAATATCTAGTGCCCTATCTTAGTATCAGTACACACTTAGACATTTTTTCCTTCTCCTTTCCCTAATATATCTAGATAATTCATTCACAGTAGACTTGGTTCCAGACACACAGAAATATTAAGTAAAATGTGGATTTGTAAGACTGCATGTTGTTTAATCAGACTGAATGACAGGCTCAATTTTTAATACAAAGTTAATCCTGTTTTCATTAAATATAAATGTTATTTATGGAAAACAAGGGTCCTGCAGAAGCAAGAGGTTATCTCTCAGGGTTACACATTTTGTACTTGCTTAGCATTGATGAGTTTAAACCAATAGGCTTCTTTGCAATTTGATTATTTGCTCCTTTCCTTGATATTGATTGTTCTATTAGATTTTGCTACTAACAAAAGCACGTGTAAAATTTCCAGTATTATTTTCCTACCAAAATAAGATGCCAGAGGAAATTACTACCACAGTTGAGTTTTTGACACAAACTAAAATAAGAAAATATTAAGTTGAGGCATATGCTTGTTAACTCTGGTTTACATGGAGAGGCAGCAGAGGGTGACTAGAAGCAAGACACACCTGGGTTCAAATCGCAGCTCCTTCACTTGCTACTAGATAGATTTCAGAAAAATTGCATAACTTAAGTATTTCAGAGTCTCAGTCCCCCTCATATAAAGTGAAACAACGCTATCCACATTAATGAGCTATTTTAAAGATTATTAATGTATGTAAAGTGGAAGTACATGTTAAATAAATGGTGGTTATTATCATAGGCCCAGGAATGGTAGTGAAAATTAAATATTATGACTTCAAAAGCAGCTTTGTTTCTTTTTCAATTATTTTTTATTAGTCTTACTACAACATATTGGCACTATCAACATTAGCCATTAAGATTTTTCTTCTTTTACTAACTCTTTCTAGCTCCCTGTATTTTTGGACTATATTTCCTATATTGCTGAGTTTATATTTATACTAATATATAATTCATACTTTAGTGTACCTTCATTAATGCACATATGTTATCTGTCTTGTTTCCTTTCCCTTTAAAGACTTCAGCAGGTCAAATTATTGTTACCATATTTCTAGAGTTCTCTGTTGGTAGAAATCCCCATGAAAATTCAAACCAGGAATTGCAAAAAGAGCAGAGCAAGTTCAGGTTTTCTAGGGTTGGCCCCTTGAGTCCTGGGTAAATGCAGCTGTATTATACCCCATTTCCTCTGGGTCACAGATGTGTATTTATCCTCACCAATGATGGATGGCCTACTTTGACATTTTGCATGGATGACTCTTGAGAAAGAAGACTATAGTTATAAAAGATTCATTGGTTCATCCTACAGTCCTAACATTGTCACCTCGACACACAGTGAAAGTATTATAATGTGCCCTGACCCTGCTGATCAGCAAAAAGGAAAAGAAAATGTCTCAGGATCACCTAAGACAGAAAAAGAGTATGGCACTTCTTTTCCACAGGATGCAATAACTAATGCAATTTTTAGTTTTGTTTTTCCTTTGCTTCAAACTGCTTTTGAAAGGCAGCAAAACCCCTGTGTGCTGGGAAGGTTCAAGGGTCACCAACTTAAGAAGCATATCCAGTTCAGAGGCAAATCCATGGGTCATGAGGGAATTGGAGTAGAGGTTTAGCAGGTGAAGGAAAAAGTTATGTGAGCTCAGAAGAGTGGACAATTAAGTGAAGAAGATATGATACAAATGGAATTATATATTATATAAATGACATTCAAAACCCAATTAAAACGAGTCACTCTGTAAATCATCTTTTTTGATTTGTAGTCGTATTTCACCTCTATTATATATTGAGTATGTTCTATTAGGCAAAGTGGACTTCTTAAAAATAAGTATTTTGCTGGATTTGGGAGTAACTTACAAACATTCTAACATTTAAAAATAAAATGTGGCTGACCTATCATTACCCAGGGAAACTCTGACATACAAATGATAAAGTTTTTTTTTTTAATGTATGACCGAAGCATTAATAGAACCATAATTACCATACCATACAATTACCATAATTGTAAGATGAATGTCAAAGTTCAGACTTAAATGCTTTATACAAATAAAACAGTAAACTATAAAAATGTAAAACCTAGAGGCAAGCTCTGTACATTGAGGTACGTGTCTTTACACTCAACTAATGAGTCGCTGCTGAATGTTTTTGCTTTGCTCAATGGCATGTGGTACATAAATCATTGCAATATGTTAAATGCAAATGGTTGTTAATAGAGGAACCATCTGGTCCGTGCTGAAGAGTTTGTTAAAAAGAATGTGGTGAAGCTACTTTGGATAATGTTGAAAAACTCAAATACCAAATTTCTAAAATGAGCTGCCTGTGTTAACCCCAACATTACTAATACTCTCCTGGCCTTTTGAATTCTACAAATTCATCCTAAACCACAGTCTGTGCTGTTTTCATGCAACCCCAATGGATACTTCTAAAGGCAGAATATCCTACAGAGTCTTCACACTGCATGGGGACCTGCAGTGTCCTAAAATTGTGTTCAGGAATTTAGAACAACCAATAAATAATCAGACGATCCTCTCTAGAACATCTTTGCTAACATGAATAAGACAGACTCTTCATCCCTGTCCCTCCTGGAGGCTATTCCTTTATAGCTGTAGATCACTGGCAAGCTGCAGGCTGATGATGAATTGCCGTGGGTATCATCAGTGTTTGCAGCCTCCCTCCTGTAATCCACGGTACTGTATTTCTCCAAAAGATCATCAGTGCAAAGGGGAGCCATGATTTCTCTCCCAACATACTTTATTAGATGCTGTCACATAGCTTCCTAATAATGTCTGCCAGACTCACCGGTGACAGTGTAAAACATGGGAAAATTAGTAACAGGACAGGAATCAGAGCCCTCAGGTTTCCAATGTCATGTTCCACTTTCTGGCAAAAAGGGAATGCTGCTTAATCCTACCCCTTCTAATCAGTCCCTGGTCAAGGTTGCTATCCTATTTAGGAGCCAGCTGCCATGATGATCTATTACATTAATATCCATTGGAGGTGTGCTCAAACGGTGTCATACTCAAAATAGAATTTTGGCCATGAAGGAACAAGCTTAGAAATTAACTGTGTGGATGAAAATCTTTAAGCATACAACTTCACTAAAGCCAGATGCAAGGTTTGATTATTGGCCTACTGCTAACTTGGCTTTCTCAACCCTAGTTTTTTTTTTCTTTCCTTCACCCTACCCCTTTCTCTTTTGGCTGTTACGCTGTCTGATTTAAGACTGTGCTTTTGGGGCTTCACCTGCGGGAGAAGAGGCTGCAGGAGAGCTCATTAGCCCAGCAGACGCTCTGTCCCTGGATGAATTATACAGTGAAAAGCTTGTTTCTGAGAGCCACCAAAAAGAACCAGGGCTTTGTGGAGGTGGGCAGCCCTGCAGTGCAATACAAGCTTTTTATTTGTTAAAAAGGGATTTTGTACTAAAAAACATTTCCCTTTGTTTGTTCTCATGAAAAGAGGAGCCTCCTGAAGGCTGCATGCATTTGATGACTCCATTTCAAAATTAACACTTGTCAGTTTCCAAACAGGGCTGCTGTACTTGAAAGTCACACAAAACCATTTGGAGATGGAGAGACTGGCACGATAACCAGACAAGCAATACCTTAAAAGTAGAATGTGCTGGCTGTGAATTTGAGGAGCTCAAATATTGCATTGAATTCTGACAATGATCCTGAGCCTTTACAAAGCCCACGCTTTAGATTTGGAGACTAGAAACAAAAAACTTCTTAGGCTGTCTAATTATGTTAGTTTACTGAGCTGTAACACCACTTTGGTTCCCAAAACACCACTTTAATTTAATTTAGATTTTGTTACTTCTTTCCCTCCAAAAGGAAAACTTCACCATAGAGGCGTATTTATTGTTTTTAATGCTTATGTTTGGAAACATCCACTAATTCACTCTCCCGCTTAATTACAGGGAACAGGAGGATAGATTCTTTAAACCTACAGATGATATTTACCAAAGTTTTTATGGAAATATAAATGGAAAGTTTCTTTGATCCAAAATTATGGTCTGATTTTCTGGGGTTATTTTTTAGGAGAGGAAAGGGCACCAAGGGAAATATGAAGAGCCAACAAAAGCCAGCTGCAGAGACACGGCATTCATCAACCTTGAGTCTTTTGTATAGGGAAGTGCATTTGGGTCACTGCTGCTTTCCTTCTCGGCAGGATCCTATGGGGCCTCCCCAGTATACTCTGCTGATGTTCAGTGACACACACACCAGCAGGGAGAGAATTCAGACACATTCCATCTGTTGGTGTTTTAATTTTTTTCAAATCCACTTGATGAGGTGTTTGTCAGCAAACTTGTCACTCTGTTGTATTTTTGAGGCTTGAGCCCTCTTCTTGGGCCCAAAGTTATCTTAGAGATGCAAAATAGAATATCATAACCTTCCCTTAGTACGTTTTGATGCTGGAAGTGTCCTCAATTCCAAAACACTTCTCTCATTTTTGTTCTGAAAACTCCTCTGGGTCATAAAGTTCAAGTGAAGCATGCATTTATTTATTCTCAATGATAAGGATAATTTTTTAAACCTTGCCTTCTCCTTTACAATGTGATATTCCGCATTAAAATAGCAGAAACGGTTGATTTGTGAATAAAATATCTAGTTTTCTTTGAAACAGATCAAAACAATATGTTTTATTTTACTGTAAGGAAAAGCAGTCTCATACCATTCAAATACTGATATCCGTTCCAAAATGTCACTTCTAATATTTTTGTCTTTCTAAGGATAAGATTCAATAATTCGAAGAGAGAATAGGGACTGCATTGTATTGTAGATCTGATCATGAAAATATTTCCAAATGTTTGAGTTCGTCTCATTTATTTATCTGGAAATTAAAATCCAGTGTTCAAAAGCTGTATGGAAGACCTGGGTAGCACCACGTATTTTATCTCCACAATGTTTGATGCCAGAATTATTTCTCAAAATAAAGGAAACTAACATTTTAAAACAGGTTATAAGCAGGAACTGCTTCTTGTTATATAAGGTTCAGAATAATCAAGTCTTATTGTTCTTTGTGTGAACCCCAAAAGCCCAGAGGGTGCATTTCCAAGTGCTGTAGATGATGCTGGAGGGCAGCGTGCTCAGCAGGTCACTGGACTGGTGTGAGCTGCCGTGGCATAGAGTCACAAATACAGCAGAAGGGGAAGCTGTATTTACTCTGGCCTTCTTTGAAATGGCATTTTTCTGTGATGGGAATGTCAGATGGCATTTTATATTATTCATGATGGCAACCCCTCAGCCCAGAACTACTGTTCTAGAAAACCCACCCATAGACTGATTACTGTCCTCATCTCCAATAGTCAGAATGCAGCCTTTAAGTACCTTAGAGATTCTTCCCCCACCCAATCCCCAAATGAAAAGTGTGCTGCCTGCCCTAGGTTTGTGCTATTCTTTGTTTCTCTTTTAAAAACTACCTGAATTGAAAGCTTTTCATTCCTAGATGATGTATCTGACATGGTGAGCAATACCCTCTTCTCATTTCCAGATTGAGGGTACAGTCTCCTCAGAACTGAGAATGTTCATTAGTTCACCGGGCATAGATTGTGTAGTCTCCTCATCTGTTTTCTGAGAAGGGGTTTCACGTGATGCTCAAGCCCCAAGATATCAGAAAAAGCCCAGTTGTACCAACAAGCAACAAACAAAAAGGCACAGCAGAGAAGCCTGGATTTAGGCTGGGGTCCCCCTTGTCTTCCTGCCGCTGTGGCTGGTGTGTTGCGGTCTGACTTGCCCAGGCATCGTAATTTCCATAACTCTCAATAAGAAGAAATGGGGCTTCCCTGGTGGTGCAGTGGTTGAGAGTCCGCCTGCCGATGCAGGGGACACGGGTTCGTGCCCCGGTCCGGGAAGATCCCACATGCCGCGGAGCGGCTGGGCCCGTGAGTCATGCATGGCCGCTGAGCCTGCGCGTCCGGAGCCTGTGCTCCGCAACGGGAGAGGCCACAGCAGTGAGAGGCCCGCGTACCGCAAAAAAAAAAAAGAAAAGAAAAGAAAAAAGAAATGCATGAGACTAAGAAATACTGAACTACTTCCAACCTGAAGTGGCTGAAGGTTTTCTCCGTCAGTAATACAGCTCTGGGAGAAGATTGCTCCCTGGACACGGGCTCTATGAGGAAACTGCATTTCTTTGGCTTCGAGTATGAATTTAGTATTGTTGGCTGGCCAGGGGCAAAAGGGGACTTAAGTCAGCCATTTTAGCACCCTTGGGCTTTGCAGGCTGGAGAAAAAGACCACTCATTTGAGAGCAACCTAGATGCCTGGTGAGAGTTTACCCTGAAAGTGTGTTCCAGACAACAGAACAGACACTACTTGTGGCCCCTTCCTTGATGACAGCTTGACTACATGGGCTGGGATGGCTGTTCTGGATGCAGAATATATTTCTCTCAAGGTGCACTCACAAATCTGTTATATATTTAGATTTTTTGGCAAGTTTAAAAAAAAAAATCTTCAGGGACGTCAAAACAAGTAAAAAATTTATATCCAAGATAAAATGTTCAGTGCCTGGTTTAAAAAGAAGCTTTGATCAGGCTTAAGGGACCAGAATAGAATTTGGAAGTTATTGCAAGGCAATCTTTATTTAACACATTCCTTCAAAATTGCTTAACTGTGTCTTCAGTCTTGACCCCATAATAGCCAGGACTTTCTTATCTTGTATTTGCATTTGTAAAGAACCCACGTGTAGTAAGAATTCATAAAACAGTAATTCCATCTTACTCTCCCCCATCCCTGCCATCATCTCTTTCCTATCCTGGAAAAAAAAAGTTTCCTTTCATTATGGGTGTACTGACCCTGCACTGATCCTTCAAAAGATGACTGCTGGAACTTGACTCAGGGTCAAATTTGAAATTCTTTCCTTTTCTTTATTTGATTTTTTAAAAAAGATTTATTTATTTGTTTGTTTTTATTGAGGTATAATTGACATGCAACCTTACATTAGTTTCAGGGGTGCAACACAGTGGTTTGGTATTTATATGTATTGCAAAATGATCACCACAATAAGTCAAGTAAATGTTCATCAGTATAATTATTTGCAGAATCTTTTTCTTGTGATGGGCGCTTTTAGTATCTACTCTCTTAACAACTTTCAAATATGCAATACAGTATTATTAACTATAGTGGTTAAGCTTTACATTACATCCCCATGACATTTATTTTATAACTGGAAGTTTCTACCTTTTGACTGCCTTCACCCATTTCACACATCCCCAACTCCCTGACTCTAGAAATCACCAGTCTGTTCTCTGTGTCTATCTGAGCTTGGTTTGGGGTTTTTTTTAGATTCCACACATAAGTGAGATCTTACCGTATTTATCTTTCTCTGATTTATTTCACTTGGGATAATGCCCTCCGGGTCCATTCATGTTGTTGCAAATGGCAAGATTTTCTTTTTCATGACTGAATAATATTCATGTGTGTGTGTGTGTGTATGTGTCTGTTGTTAATTTCTTCATCCATTCATTCATCAATGGACATTTAGGTTGTTTCCATATCTTTGCTATTGTAAATAAAGCTGCAATGAACATGGGAGTGCATATGTCTTTTCAAGTTAGTGTTGTCATTTTTCTCAGATACCCAGTAGTGGGATTATTGGATAATATGGTGGCTTTATTTTGAACTTTTTGAGGTACCTCAATACTGTTTTCCATAGTGGCTGCACAAATTTACATTTCTATGGACAGTGCACCAGGGTTCCCTTTTCTCCACATCCTCACCAACACTTGTTATTTCCTGTATTTTTTTTTAATTTTTGAATTTTATGTAATTTATTTTTTAATACAGCAGGTTCTTATTAGTCATCAATTTTACACACATCAATGTATACATGTCAATCCCAATCTCCCAATTCATCACACCACCATCCCCACCTGCCCGCCATTTTCCCCCCTTGGTGTCCATACACTTGTTCTCTACATCTGTGTCTCAATTTCTGCCCTGCAAACCGGTTCATCTGTAACATTTTTCTAGGTTCCATATATATATATATAAATATACAATATTTGTTTTTCTCTTTCTGACTTACTTCACTCTGTATGACAGTCTCTAGATCCATCCACATCTCAAAAAATGACCCAATTTCGTTCCTTTTCATAGCTGAGTAATATTCCATTGTATATATGTACCACATCTTCCTTATCCATTCATCTTTCAATGGGGATTTAGGTTGCTTCCATGACCTGGATATTGTAAATAGTGCTGAAATGAATATTGGGGTGCATGTGTCTTTTTGAATTATGGTGTTCTCTGTGTATATGCCCAGTAGTGGGATTGCTGAGTCATATGGTAATACTATTTTTAGTTTTGTAAGGAACCTCCATACTGTTCTCCACAGTGGCTGTATCAATTCACATTCCCACCAACAGTGCAAGAGGGTTCCCTTTTCTCCACACCCTCTCCAGCATTTGTTGTTTGTAGATTTTCTGATGATGCCCATTGTAACTGGTGTCAGGTGATACCTCATTGTAGTTTTGATTTGCATTTCTCTAATAATTAGTGATGTTGAGCAGCTTCTCATGTGCCTCTTGGCCATCTGTATGTCTTCTTTGGAGAGATGTCTATTTAGGTCTTCTGCCCATTTTGGGATTCGGTTGTTTGTTTCTTTAATATTGACCTGCATGAGCTGTTTATATATTTTGGAGATTAATCCTTTGTCCGTTGATTCATTTGCAAATATTTTCTCCCATTCTGAGGGTTGTCTTTTCATCTTGTTTATGGTTTCCTTTGCTGTACAAAAGTTTTGAAGTTTCATTCAGTCCCATTTGTTTATTTTTGTTTTTATTTCCATTACTTGAGGAAGTGGGTCAAAAAAAATCTTGTTGTGATTTATGTCAAACAGCGTTCTACCTATGTTTTCCTCTAAGAATTTTATAGTGTCCGGTCTTACATTTAGGTCTCGAATCCATTTTGAGTTTATTTTTGTGTATGGTGTTAGGGGGTGTTCTAATTTCATTCTTTTACGTGTAGCTGTCCAGTTTTCCCAGCACCACTTATTGAAGGGACTGCCTTTTCTCCATTGTATATCCTTGCCTCCTTTGTCACAGATTAGTTGGCCATAGGTGCATGGGTTTATCTCTGGGCTTTCTATCTTGTTCCATCGATCTGTGTTTCTGTTTTTGTGCCAGTACCATATTGTCTTGATTACTGTAGCTTTGTACTATACTCTGAAGTCAGGGAGTCTGATTCCTCCAGCTCTGCTTTTTTCCCTCAGGACTGCTTTGGCTATTCGGGGTCTTTTGTGTCTCCATGCAAATTTTAAGATTTTTTGTTCTAGTTCTGTAAAAAATGCCATTGGTAATTTGATAGGGATTGCATTGAATCTGTACATTGCTTTAGGTAGTATAGTCATTTTCACAATATTGATTCTTCCAATCCAAGAACATGGTATATCTCTCTATCTGTTGGTATCATCTTTAATTTCTTCCATCAGTGTCTTATAGTTTTCTGCATACAGGTCTTTTGTCTCCCTAGGTAGGTTTATTCCTAAGTATTTTATTCTTTTTGTTGCAATGGTAAATGGGAGTGTTTCCTTAATTTCTCTTTCAGATTTTTCATCATTAGTGTATAGGAATGCAAGAGATTTCTATGCATTAATTTTGTATCCTGCAACTTTACCAAATTCATTGATTAGCTCTAGTAGTTTTCTGCTGGTATCTTTAGGATTTTCTATGTATAGTATCATGTCATCTGCAAACAGTGACAGTTTTACTTCTTTTCCTATTTGTATTTCTTTTTCTTCCCTGATTGCCGTGGCTAGGACTTCCAGAACTATGTTGAATAATAGTGGTGAGAGTGGACATCCTTGTCTTGTTCCTGATCTTAGAGGAAATGCTTTCAGTTTTTCACCATTGAGGATGATGTTGGCTATGAGTTTGTCATATATGGCCTTTATTATGTTGAGGTAGGTTCCCTCTATGCCCACTTACTGGAGAGTTTTTATGATAAATGGGTGTTGAATTTTGTCAAAAGCTTTTTCTGCATCTATTGAGATGATCATATGGTTTTTATCCTTCAGTTTGTTAATATGGTGTATCACATTGCTTGATTTGCGTATGTTGAAGAATCCTTGCAATCCTGGGATAAATCCCACTTGATCATGGTGTTTGATCCTTTTTATTTGTTGTTGAATTCTGTTTACTGGTATTTTGTTGAGGATTTTATTCTTCAGTGATATTGGTCTCTAATTTTCTTTTTTTGTAGTATCTTTTTCTGGTTTTGGTATCAGGATGATGGTGGCCTCAAAGAATGCTTTTGGGAGTATTCCTTCCTCTGCAATTTTTTGGAAGAGTTTTAGAAGGATGGGTGTTAGCTCTTCTCTAAATGTTTGAAAGAATTCACCTGTGAAGCCATCTGATCCTGGACTTTTGTTTGTTGGAAGATTTTTAATCACAGTTTCAATTTCATTACTTATGATTGGTCTGTTCCTATTTTCTGTTTCTTCCTGATTCAGGCTTGGAAGGTTATACCTTTCTAAGAACTTGTCCATTTCTTCCAAGTTGTCCACTTTATTGGAATAGAGTTGCTTGTAGTAATCTCTCAGGATGCTTTGTATTTCTGCGGTGTCTGTTGTAACTTCTCCTTTTTCATTACTAATTTTATTAATTTGAGTCCTCTCCCTCTTTTGCTTGATGAGTCTGGCTAATGGTTTATCAATTTTGTTTATCTTCTCAAAGAACCAGCTTTCATTTTTATTGATCTTTGCTATTGTTTTCTTTGTTTCTATTTCATTTATTTCTGCTCTGATCTTTATGATTTCTTTCCTTCTGCTAACTTTGGGTTTTGTTTGTTCTTCTTTTCTAGTTCCTTTAGGTGTAAGGTTAGATTGTTTATTTGAGATTTTTCTTGTTTCTTGAAGTAGTCTTGTAGCTATAAACTCCTCTCTTAGAACTGCTTTTGCTGCATCCCATAGGTTTTGGATCATCGTGTTTTCATTGTCATTTGTCTCTAGGTATTTTTTGATTTCCTCTTTGATTTCTTCAGTGATCTCTTGGTTATTTAGTAATGTATTGTTTAGCCTCCATGTGTTTGTGTTTTTTACATTTTTTTCCCTGTAATTGATTTCTAATCTCATAGCGTTGTGGTCAGAAAAGATGCTTGATATGATTTCAATTTTCTTAAATTTACTGAGTCTTGATTTGTGACCCAAGATGTGATCTATCCTGGAGAATGTTCTGTGCGCACTTGAGAAGAAAGTGTAATCTGCTGTTTTTGGATGGAATGTCCTATAAATATCAATTAAATCCATCTGGTCTGTTATGTCATTTAAAACTTCTGTTTCCTTATTTATTTTCTGTTTGGATGATCTGTCCATTGGTGTAAGTGAGGTGTTAAAGTCTCCCACTATTATTGTGTTACTGTCGATTTCCTGTTTTATAGCTGTTGGCAGTTGCCTTATGTATTGAGGTGCTCCTATGTTGGGTGCATATATATTTATAATTGTTATATCTTCTTCTTGGATTGATCTCTTGATCATTATGTAGTATCTTTCTTTGTCTCTTGTAACATTCTTTATTTTAAAGTCTATTTTATTTGATATGAGTATTGCTATTGCTACTCCAGCTTTCTTTTGATTTCCATTTGCATGGAATATCTTTTGCCATCCCCTCACTTTCAGTCTGTATGTGTCCCTAGGTCTGAAGTGGGTCTCTTGTAGACAGCATATATATGGGTCTTGTTTCTGTATCCATTCAGCAAGCCTGTGTCTTTTTGTTGGAACATTTAATCCATTTATGTTTAAGATAATTATCGATATGTATGTTCCTATGACCATTTTCTTAATTGTTTTGGGTTTTTGTAGGTTCTTTTCTTCTCTTGTGTTTCCCACTTAGAGAAGTTCCTTTAGCATTTGTTGTAGAGCTGGTTTGGTGGTGCTGAATTCTCTTAGCTTTTGCTTGTCTGTAAAGCTTTTGATTTCTCTATCAAATCTGAATGAGATCCTTGCTGGGTAGAGTAATCTTCATTGTAGGTTCTTCCCTTTCATCACTTTAAATATGTCATGCCACTCCATTTTGATTTGTAGAGTTTCTGCTGAGAAATCAGCTCTTAACCTTATGGGAGTTCCCTTGTATGTTATTTGTCATCTTTCCCTTGATGCTTTCAATAATTATTCTTTGCCTTTAATTTTTGCCAATTTGATTACTGTCTATCTGAACATGTTTCTCCTTGGGTTTATCCTGTATGGGACTCTCTATGCTTCCTAGACTTGGGTGGCTATTTCCTTTCCTATGTTAGGGAAGTTCGACTATAATTTTTTCAGATATTTTCTTGGGTCCTTTCTGTCTCTCTTCTCTTTCTGGGACCCCTATAATGCAAATGTTGTTGCGTTTAATGTTGTCCCAGAGGTCTCTTAGTCTGTCTTCATTTCTTTTTATTCTTTTTTTTAGTTCTGTTCTGCAG
This sequence comes from Pseudorca crassidens, assembly GCF_039906515.1. Classification (NCBI taxonomy): domain Eukaryota; kingdom Metazoa; phylum Chordata; class Mammalia; order Artiodactyla; family Delphinidae; genus Pseudorca; species Pseudorca crassidens. The sequence goes on from NC_090297.1 coordinate 93,995,857, forward strand.
GAGTTAATTCCACCATTCTGTCTTCCAGGTCACTTATCCATTCTTCTGCCTCAGCTATTTTGCTATTGATTCCTTCTAGTGTACTTTTCGTTTCAGTTATTGTATTGTTCATCTCTGTTTGTTTGTTCTTGAATTCTTCTAGGTCTTTGTTAAACATTTCTTGCATCTTCTCGATCTTTACCTCCATTCTTTTTCTGAGGTCCTGGATAATCTTTACTATCATTATTCTGAATTGTTTTTCTGGAAGGTTGCCTATCTCCACTTCACTTCATTGTTTTTCTGGGGTTTTATCTTGTTCCTTCATCTGGTACATAGCCCTCTGCCTTTTCATCTTGTCTATCTTTCTGTGAATTTGGTTTTTGTTCCACAGGGTGCAGGACTGTAGTTCTTCTTGCTTCTGCTGTCTGCCCTCTGGTGGATGAGGCTATCTGAGAGGCTTGTGCAAGTTTCCTGATGGGAGGGACTGGTAGTGCGTAGACCTGGCTGTTCCTCTAGTGGGCAGAGCTCAGTAAAACTTTAATCCACTTGACTGCTGATGGGTGGGGCTGGGTTCCCTCCCTTTTATTCATTTGGCCTGAGGCAACCCAACACTGGAGCCTACCTGGGCTCTTTGGTGGGGCTAATGGCAGACTCTGGGAGGGGTCACGCCAAGGAGTACTTCCCAGAACTTCTGCTGCCAGTGTCCTTGTCCCCACGGTGAGCCACAGCCACCCCCCCACCTCTGCAGGCGACCCTCCAACAATAGCAGGTAGGTCTGGTTCAGTCTCCCTTGGCATCACTGCTCCTTCCCCTGGGTCCCGATGCACACACTACTTTGTGTGTGCCCTCCAAGTGTGGAGTTTCTGTTTCCCCCAGTCCTTTTGAAGTCCTGCAGTCAAATCCCACTGGCCTTCAAAGTCTGATTCTCTAGGTATTCCTCCTCCTGTTACCGGACCCCCAGGTTGGGAAGCCTGACATGGGGCTCAGAACCTTCACTCCAGTGGGTGGACTTCTGGCGTATAAGTGTTCTCCAGTCTGTGAGTCACCCACCCAGCAGTTATGGGATTTGATTTTACTGTGATTGCACCCCTCCTACCATCTCATTGTAGCTTCTCCTTTGACTTTGGACGTGGGGTATCTTTTTTGGTGAGTTCCAGTGTCTTCTTGTCGATGATTGTCCAGCAGCTTGTTGTGATTCTGGTGTTCTCACAAGAGGGAGTGAGAGCGTGTCCTTCTACTCTGCCATCTTTGTTCAGGCTCTATTTCTTGTCTTTTTGATAATATCAATTCTAACAGGTATGAGGTGATATCTCATTATGGTTTTGACTTGCATTTCCCTGATGATTAGTGATGTTGAGCATCTTTTCACATATCTGTTGGCCATCTGTACGTTTTCTTAGGAAAAATGCCTATTCAGATCCTCTGCCCATTTGTTAATTAGATTGTTTGGTTTTTTGCTATTGAGTTGTATGAATTCTTTATATATTTTTGATAGTAACCCTTTATCAGATAAATGATTTGCAAATATTTTCCCCCATTCAGTGGGTTGCATTTTTGTTTTGTTAAATGGTTTCCTTTGCTGGGCAGAAAGTTTTTAGTTTCATGTAGTCCCATCTTTTAATTTTTGCTTTTGTTATCTTTGTTTTTGGTGTCAAATCCAAAAATCATTGTCAAGACAAATGTCAAGGAGATTACCACCTATGTTTTCTTCTGGGAGTATTATGATTTCAGATGTGTAATCCACTTTGAGTTAGTTTTGTGTATGGTATAAGTTTGCATGTGGTTGTCTAGTTTTCCCAACATCATTTATTGAAAAGACTGTCCTTTCCCCATTATAAATTCTTGGCTCCTTTGTTGTATATTAATTGGCCATATATGTGTGGGTTTATTTCTGGTCTTTCTATTCTGTTCCATTGATCTATGTGTCTGTTTTTATGTCAATACCATATTTTGATTTGTTTTGATTACTGTAGCTTTGTACTATAGTTTGAAATTAGGAAGCATAATGCCTCCAGCTTTGTCTTTTTTCTCAAGATTGCTTTGGCTATTTAGGGTCTTTTGTGGCCTCATACAAATTTTAGAATTGTTTATTCTCTTTCTGTGAAAAATGCCATTAGAATTTTGATATGGATTGCATTGAATCTGTAGATGGCTTTGGAAAGTATGGACATTTTAACAATATTGATTCTTCCAGTTCATAAGCATGGAATATCTTTCCATTTAGTTGTGTCTTCTTCAATTTCTTTTATCAGTGTCTTATGATTATTCCAATTTCTGAAGTCTTTGTGGGTCTGGTTCTTTTTACTTTTTCCACTGACTCCTACATATGGTAGTTTGTTTCCTGTAAGCTTTGTGAGTTTTGTTTTTAATTCTAAGCTTATAATTGATAGTATTCTATAGTAATTCTTTAAATAATAAAATGGATTTATATTTTCTTCTTTCAGGCACCTAGAGGAAACATAGACCCAAGTCTATTTAAATTTATAGTTCAAAGCTTACAGTTTTAAGGCCCATGTAAATAAGGTGTATTCAAACCCCAGAGCCCCTTTGGACTGGGCACTGACCACAAACAGTCAGATATTTATTGGCTTTAACCACTACTTAGAGCCAAGCCAAGAAAAGTAACTTTCCTTACCAACTGTCTCTGGAGCATTTTTAGGAAATGTGGATGTGCGTATGAATATATATATATATGTATATGCACACACACATTCATTTACCCTTTCCCATAAGACTAACCCTTCCTGGATTCCGTATTTCATTAGGCCAGTCTTTGATCCGCTGGACTCAAGGTCTTGTTCCACTACCAATCTAACTTCACCACTACCACCTAGACCATAGATTTCTAATAATCCACTGGCTTCAATATTCACCTGCTTCCCTGGATTTATGATTTATTCCTGACTTCAGTGGATTTTTTACACTCTTTTGCAGTCTCAAAAGTGTTTATCAAGTATCTTTAGATCTTGTTTTGAAAGAAGGTTTTAGTGTGTTCTAGACTGCCGTAAAGGCAGAAACAAAAGTCTTTATAAATATTTTGGGTGGTTTCCTTCATTAAAATATGAGTACCATGAGACTAGGGATCTAGTCTGTTCTGCTCACCTTTGTAACCTCAGTGCCCAGAAAGCGTTTCCCAGTTCTGGTTATACTTAGGATCATACCCAGTGCTTATGCATTTGATGTGGGGCCTGACCTAGGCATTTTTAAAAAGCTTTTTAGGAAATTTAAATGAGCAGCCAGGATTGAGAAACATCGTTCTGGAATATACCTGGTAAGGAGTATATCCTCAACAAATATTTATTGAATGAATTAATGAGTGTTGAGAAACCCCCCAAGGAAGAGTTGGCCTATTTTCTAAAGGCAGTCAAGTCATTAGAAGATATGTATTGCGTCCTTTGGGAAAAGATAGAAAATTTTCCCAAAGATAGATCATTCTGGGGAGAATTTCACCTAGCCTCTCTCCATCTGAGCCAGGAATTCCTAATCAAACAAATACCAGCAATTCCTAATCAAACAACGTTTCCCAAATCAACAATTATGATTTGTAAATATCTTCTCTGGCAGGCCCCATTTAATCAGAATTGAACTTGACAACTGTGAGCGTGGACTCCTTTCCCAGTTTACAGAGCACCGGCCTACAATATATGAGTGCTAGATGGACCAGAGGAGATGAGCAGACGTGCACTGAGCACAGGAAAGGAAAGAGAGGCTAAAAGATGACTCATGATTATAACATCTTTTCTAAATACCTTAATATCTGTTTGTTAAGTGTTGGGCCCCAGAATCTCCACACAGGTATATAAGCTTAGACAGGCTTTAATTTTAACTATTTCATAGACATTTCATAGTTCCTTAAAAACTTGAATTAATTTCATCTTTTACTTGACTGATCTGATAGAAATCATTGAGAAATGACCAGAAATTCTGGATCACAAAGTTAATGTTTTAAGAAAGAGGATGGGATAGCTTTAAAAGCTAAGAAAGAAGTAAAGAAACTGGAAAAAAGTGTATTTTTAACATAAAAATATAAATATAATGTTTTTGTCAGTGGTATTTAACAATTTGTTGTTCACAGTGACAACAAAAAAATATATTTTATAATAAGCTTTCTCGTCCTTAGCTTTTCAATTATATGTGGTTATAATGGAGAATTGGTACAAAATGAAGGAAAATATTGATTGGAAACATTTGAAATACAGATGAAGTCATTTAGTTGGATAGAATACTGAAGTTGCACTTTGTTTGTTATATCTAAGGAACATTTAGAAACTCTAACATTAGAGTTAATAGCATTATATTTTACTCTACTCTGTGTCAAATTGCTTCTTTTAAATTTCTGACTGCTCTTAAATAATGGATTTTTTCATTCAAATATATGATTAAGATTTTGAAATATATTGAATTTAAAATGAACTATTATTGTGAACTCCATTTTAAACACTGTGAGAAAATGTTTACAGGTCCTAAGAATGCAGTGAAGAGATATTTTAGATACAACAATATGCAAAATCTGAAAGTAAATATCAAATGAATGGAGTTTTCATCTTTGTGAGGGAAAAAAGTAATTAGGAGAAAATATTACTCTCTTGACTAAGGCAACACCTCAATTTGAGTTATTTTTAAAGTTTAGTTCATCAAGCCTTCTTGGTGAAGCTGATACTCCAGAGCTGAACATTGGAAAGTAGATGGCTGTGAAGACATAGTATGTAATTTGTTTATCTTGACATCAGTGACTCCCTATTTGAGGAAGCTAGAATTTATCAACAACCAGTGGCCACTTGCACATAGGTTTGGTCATGAGTGGAGGCTTTCTGTTCTTTTGTTCTGGATGAGTCTGTCAACAGTAAGATTTTTCTTCATCTCCAGTTCATCTGCTGCATGCATAGTGTTGACCTAGCCCACTGAAAATTTGGTCTTCTTTTTCCAAAGTAATTTCCTATGAAAAAAGTCTAAATTAGAATCTGCTTTGAAAGTAGTGAATTCTAAAGAACATCTTAAGATGACAATCAAATCTTTCCAGGAAAAAAAGGCAGAGAGTTTAACAATATTCAGAAGCTGATGTTGCTTGAAAACACATCATTTGAACTGAAACTTGAGCATATTTCTACCCTTTAGACATTATAAACTTGCCGTCACACCCTGCTGTGAGGACAGCGTTGGTGCCCCAGAAGTAAAAGAGTTTAGCTGTGATTAAAGGATCGAGGTCCGTGCCTTGAATTTACAGATTAGTTTTGCTTGATTTTCCCTGTTAATTCTAGGCTTGACAGCCGCCCCGTCATTTAACCAAATGATGGCAAACTCCTACAAGGCCGATCATCGTCTTGCAAAAAAATCATAAAGTACTTTTGAAAATGCTGACATCTCTATCACAAAATGCTATTCCAATTTGGTAGAAACCTAAACAAAACGACTAAAAACACAGCACAGCCTCAGTGATGGTGGAGTAATAGAAATTTGGTATATGCCTGACTTCTGTGGTCACTGCTGTGAGCCTCCGTGTTTGTCTTTTAGTCGCTCATGACAATGTAATTACATCCTGCCTGCTCAATTTTTCTCATAACTGAAGTTGATAGGTATAAAACCACAGTTTATGACTGTGAATCACAGCCTGAAGCAAGATGGCATGGACATTGATTGCAGAGAAATATGAATAGCAGATGATAAGATTGATTGACTCAATCTGAACCCTATCACAGACCAGTTAGGGCATCAGAGAATCAAAGAACCACCAAAGATCAATCTTAGCTTCCCAGGAAGAGACCACAGATACAAAGTGGACAGGTCCAGTCATCATATAAAAGCTTCATAGCCTCATTAGCCTTATTCATAAGAAGATCCTTCCTCTGAGAATTACCCTCTCTGCAGCCTTGAGAGTAGATACCAGAAGTTAGGGGTGGCATTTTCTATTTTCTGTCTTTGGCAAGCCCCCACCCTTCCCATTTCCATAACTTGTGTATGTTCATGAGTTGAAGCTTCCTGTTTCTGTGACTAGAAAACCTAGAGATGTTTTCATTTACAGTCACTGCCCATATCATTAGGTTGCTGAACAGTCAAGAACTGAATACATACTCTGTGTTAATTCACCTTCAGGTCTTAAGAAAAAATGCTAAGGAAGAGAAGGTGAAAGAAAGGGAGGGAGAGAAGTGGGAATGAATATTTATTGGAAACAGTATTTTTCTCCAAAACCAACTACCTTTAGGTGATCGTTGCTATCTATAAATGCATACATTATGTAAATCTGAAAAGGCCAGGCCCAATGTGGTCCTCAAATGTATTTTATTTGGTTAACACAGTGTTTTGATTACTTTTTTTATTTTAAGTACCTTATTAATTAATTACTTTTAAGTACCTGTATTAATTTAAGTACCTTATTAAGTACCTTATTAAAGATCCTAAACTTTTCAGGTAGTTGCAGCTCCTGCCATACCTTGTTGTCTTCTCCAGGGTCTGCTTACCTGCCTGACAACTGAAAGCAGTGGAGCAGTGACCCCTTGGTCTACACCATCCAATAGATTGATTTGGAAACATTTACTCTTTGAGGGAAATGCTTACTGGGTACATATCATATGCCAGGTACTGAACTTGACATGAGCAAAACAATCAATTTTATAATTTAAGGCAGTGGTACAGACCATGAAGAAAAATAATTAGGGTAAGGGAAAGAGAATGAGAAGATAATCACTTTAGGAGGGATCTAAGGAAGCCTTCTCTGAGGGCAGGATATCAGAGCAAGAGTTAAGTTATGTGAAGGAGTGAACCTTGTAAAGATCTAGGGGAAGAACGTTCCAAAAGGAGGAATAGCAAGCGGAAAGACCCTGAGGAGAAACAGGAAGTAGGCCAGTGTGGCGTATGTGAGGTAGAAAGTAATAGAAACTGAGGTAAGGGACTTGAGCTAATGCTAGATTATTTAGTTCTTATAGGCTACTTCAAGACAATGGGAAGCCTCTGGAAAATTTTTAACAAAGAAATCAAGTATTTTGCTTTATATGGTAATAGATAACTTCTAGTTTACAGGTAGCACATATTTTAACTTACTTTAAATTCTTAAAATATTTGCAAAATTAAATAATGCTCCTGAAATTGTATCTGTATTCTTAATGTGCTCAGCTCACCAGTATGTTAGAAAACATTTATTGAGCACGTACTTTGTGCAAGGTCCTATGCTGAGTTCTGTTTACAGTATAAAGATCACTTAATACATGTTCACTGGCTCAAAAAGCTTAGACACCACTTTCTAGCATCTATTCACCAGTCACTGAGTATTTTCTACTATGCCTCCAAAATACATTTGTTATGTTTTTCTTCCTATTATTACTAAAAAGCAAACTTCAGAACCTTAGTTTTGTTATTGATCAATATATGTGATGCACAGACTGACACAGAACTCCTGTCATTCCTTTAACACTTTTATTAATTACATCACTTCAAAGAAAAGCATATTGTAATATGTTCAAATACATATTGTAATATGTAATAAGTTCACAGCTCCAGAAAACAAAGGGCAAAAGACCTTTGAGATGGGTTTGAGAAAACATATCTTTTAATCACTGTCAGCACTTCCTCATCCTGCTGAAAGCTGGTGTCATTTTTGACACTCAGGAAATGATTTCTGTATGCAAGATATGATAAACCAGTGTGCATCCTACTACAATAAGCCAATGAAAGACAGTGCTTGCTTTTTCACTTCTGAGGATCACTGCATAATTGTTAAGTCATATCAAATTAGCAACTTGGCTCCTGTTATCCTATTTTCTGGAATATTAGAATATGGCTGACAGGGTCTATAGAACACTCATTAAGGACAGGCTAGTTTATATATGACGGAGACAAGCACAAGGACAGAGAGAGTCCTGAACAAAGTTGCAGGAAGGGTCATCTTACACCCACCCCTCACTCATCCAGTGCTCTTGTACAGCCATCAGGAATTCCCTGGACACCCCACAAAGCACCCATCCCTGAAACCCACCTATCAGAATTACTCTGACCTCTATCCCCTCTCTTTAGAGTCCTCTCTCTGATAGTGTCCCAAGTCTGTGTGCCATGGTATTTCCACCTCAATAACATAATTGCTTTTTAAAAGGGAAGGTTATGTCTTACCCAAAGGAAAAACTTGAATAGTGGAAATTCTAGATGCATTAGCAGGCAGCATAGGAGAGATACAGGCAAGAGGTCTTTTGTTCCCCTTGGAATATCATCATCTGATGTCTTATATGAGGCAGACCAGATACATGTGGTTGTTGGGTACATGTTACTGCCTAAAACCCTGGCTGGATGTGTTAAGTGCTAGGCCAGGTGTTCACTAGTTAACCCTCATTTTAGCCACACTATCGTGAGGCAGGATCTAAGTAGGAAAATGAATTTGTCTGTGCATTATCCTAGCACATGTGAAGGCAAAGCTGACAGGCACGTGACATGGTGTGTCGGAAAGAACTTTGGGGTCTGAAGACCTAGGCATGTGTTCCGTCTCCACTGCTTACAGGAGGAGAGGTGTGGGGCAGGCCCCTCAGCCTCTGGGACTCTTATGTCATCTGTAAAATCCCACGGAGTTGTTGTGAAACTTAAATACAGAATATATGTTAAAACACTTTGCAAACTGTAAAGCACAAGGCAAATGATGCTATTTTCATTTAAGCAAAAATAGGATAAAGGCAGACGAAGATTTCAAGAACTTCTTTTAGATATTTTTTAAGTTTCTCTACCTTTTTCTTAAATTAATTTTTATTGGAGTGTAGTTGCTTTACAATGTTGTGCTAGTTTCTCTACCTTTCTTAATAATCTGTTTTTATTATGTATGATTATTTGTGGATGTGCTCTCAGGGGACCTTTCTGAGCAAATATATGAGGTTTATCTGAGTGTCATCTTTCACTTTGTCTGTCTCTTGGTGTTTTCCAGGCTTTCTCTTGTCATACAAGAAGTTGGCTATGAGTACTCCTGAAAAGCCTTTTGTGTATTTTGCCAAATACAATCACGGTTCCATCATTTCGTTTCTTCCTTTTCAAAAATTAAACAAAGAATTAGAGTTAAGGGGCTTTTTCTTTATTTTGTAAATATGAGTTTATCTAATTATACTTTTCAAAATAAAACATAACTCATCTAAATTTCATAAATGTATGATACAGTGAAGGCAGGGCTTATATTTTGGATTGTTTTCTGGAGAACACAATGAAAAAAAGCCCTATTTGAAGTACAAAGACAGTAGAACAGCATCCTGATATAATCCTATGAAGGAAATAAAGCACTGTACAGTCTTTGTTTCCAAGAGCTGTATGGCGTGTATCATCACAGAATCTCATAATCATGAAGGATATGGAGGGTCATCCAGTCCAAGTGGGTCATCATCCACAATACACAGGAAACATGATTTAATCTCCAATTTAACCTACTTTCAACATCATGCCTAATTTGATCGCTCCTTATCTGAACCATATTTTGCACTTAATAAATGTTAGTTAAGTAAAATGAGTAATTAACCCACTATCCTTTCCCCCTTCAAAAAAAGCTCGCTAATATTATCAGTCCCTTATCTGATTAATTCCATTCACTCCATGCTTTTATTCACTTTTCCCCTTTAGAATGTGGATGCTCTCTTGCTATTTATATAGAGATTGCCTATCCTTTAAACTTCATCTCAAGGCTAATCTCCACCAAGAGACACTGTTCTACTTTGATCTTCCTTCTTATCTGAACTCAATTCAGTTATTTCAATTAAGTACTTATTCACTTCATATATAATAGATATTTCTTGAGACATTGTATACAATGCTTTTATTATTAAGGTATAATAAGACATAACCACATACCTATTTTACATTTTGCATTCTTGTTTTGATCATGTTATTTTGTGTTGTTGTTCTGGTAGCCTTTTGGATTGCTCCACTGTGACCAGTGACGGGGATAATATAGAATGATGCTAAGTAAATATTTGTGCTTCACTGAATAATAAGAATGTGTGTTACTATAATAAACTGCTTATACTTATTTTATTGAAATATGATATAATAATATTAAATAATAATTTAAGTCACTTCACTCTAACATGATTATTTCTACTTTTGCAAATTACCATCCAAGGCTTTTCCACATCCATAGTATTTTATACAGCCATTATCAGAGCCCATTTACCATTTTGTATTCTGTCATCTATATTTGCCATAATCATTTTGCTAATTTTACATAATCTCATGATTATCATGTTAACTGCATAATAATATACAGCATAATCAATACTCCCTTGTAGGGGTAAACCATAGTTTTATCAAGCTATTCATTCGTTATTAAACTTTGACCATTTACAATGTGTCCAGCATGGTACAGAGTACCTCAAGTGTGTAGGGAAGCTCCTAGTGAGATTGCTAAAACTGTACCCCTTTGTTCACACTCCAGAAAGCATCACCATCATCTTTTTCTTCCTGTCATTTAGTGACCAAGTGCTCTGTGCCAGGCAATGTTCTAAGTGCTTTGAATGCTCATCTCATCTGAATCAGGTATTAATATGCTCCCTTTACAGTTCAGAGTGGTTTAGAGCGCTAAATTACCTCCCAAATGTCAATTACATAGTCAAATACACAACCTGGAGTCCCAATCCAGATCTGTCTGATATACACCTAATTATCTTGCTACTTTCTGTCACCTCCATCCCTCATTATTTAAAAAAGTATTTTTACATTTAGTACCTAAAGCACTGATGAGAAGCAAAGTAATTTTGCACAATGCACAGTTATACATTCACTTTAATGAGCATTGGAAAAATATTGAAACAATATTGCATTAAATGTATTATTAAAATTAATTTCACTTATTACTTTTTACTTTTTTGAGTGTGTCTAGTTAGAAACTTTTTTTTTTTTGCGGTACACGAGCCTCTAACTGTTGTGGCCTCTCCCGTTGCGGAGCACAGGCTCTGGACGCGCAGGCTCAGCGGCCATGGCTCATGGGCCTAGCCGCTCCGCAACATGTGGGATCTTCCTGGACCGGGGCACGAACCCGTGTCCCCTGCATCGGCAGGCGGACTCTCGACCACTGCGCCACCAGGGAAGCCCCCTAGAAACTTTTTAATTATATATGTGGTTTGCATCTGTGGCTCACATTACATTTCCATTACAGAGTGCTGACCTAAAAACAATAGAGATCCAATATGTTGTGTGGGTCTGTGGAGCATAGTTCTTCTAAAGACTTCATTAAGAATGATCAAAGTCAACCCTAGGATCTGGTCTTCATTCACACTATAACTCCACAATGTCAGCCTGTAATAGGAATTGTAAAAACAAAACACAAAAAACCTGATGATCTCTGCAAATAAAGGAGAGCCAAAGGGCCACCTATGTGGTGAGTGATTTACTGATGGTACACATTAATCCTTCTTGGCACTCCAGGGCTCATAAGAAACAACTGGATCCCAGTCCCATTTTTGAGAACTTAAATGATAATTTAAAAAAATTAGACACATGAATGAATATATTTATTCATATGCGTATAGGTAAGCCAATATAATTTTATATATGCATACTTTACAGTCACTTACCATGTGTGATGTCATGATGTCTCTAAGTATAAAAATGCAAATTCAGCCATAATACGGAATAGACAAAATCTTCAATGAAACATAATCATATTTTTGCATATTTTTTCTATATGTCACTTGGCACAAGATATGATTTGTAAGAACTACTTAACATAATCCCTCAGGATCTGAATTCATAAGAATTTAAAATCTATTTTAAAGGTCTAAAACTACACCAAGTTTGTTTTGCTTTGGGGAGGGCAGAATTTAAGCATGCTACTGTTATGCTCAAGCATTATTTTATTTTACATTCTTTCAAAGCTGTGTTAAACAGTATGAAATTAACCTCTCTTGTTTCTCCAGCAGCAAACAATTCAACAGAAACTCAATTTTCTTTCAGTTCATAAATGTGCTACACTCCCCACTGTGTCAAAGTACCGTCTCTAATTTGCCTCTCCAGTAAGCTGATGACAGATGAAGATTCTGCTACCCATGTCTGTTCCATGTAACAATAGCAGTTGACATAGATCTATAACAACTCACCTGGGTAGCTCTGTTAGTGTGGGGGGGGGAATAAAAACATAGCAGACAGTTAAGTAATATTTTTGAATGGTATTGTAACCATGTCCACTCAGATGGTAATTTAATCTTCACAGTTTTAGAGCTCCCACACAACAAATTGTTCCCTTTCAGTGGCACAGTAGGGAGAAAAGTGCAGGATACCAGCTGGCAGTTGCTGCTGTGGAATGCTACCTACAAATATAGATCGGAAGTTGTGGGTCATCACTCACATCTCAAAAGGACTTTTTTAGGATGGCCACTGAGCAGATGTAAGGGCACTTTTCATTAAATATAGACCCAAAAATCTGTCTCAAAGTAAAGTTTGTTGTGACACATCCTCTCCAGAGACCTGGAAATTCATAGCTAAAATTAACTTTAGAACAAAAGGGTTTAAAGTCAAGGATGATGTTCCAAAGGGCCACAAAATGCCAAACCGATGGAGTTATAGATCTGTACACAAAAGGTTCTATAAGGCTCTGTGTGTTTGCATGTGTGCGTGTGTGTCTGCTTATATTTAAAGGCACTCAAAATGAAAGGATAAAGCCAGACTTAAACTCTTTTCCAAGTTATGAACATATAAGCTCCTGGGATAATATGAAATTTTCCACACTTTAGATTGAAATGATGCAGAATTAATTCATTTTGTCTACTAGGGATTTAAGATAGTCTCTGATTTTTAACTTTTTTTCTGGGAAATTTTGGAGAAATTATATGGAATAATTTTGAAATATCTATTTTAAAATATTTTCAGTTCATTTTTTACACAAAAGCTGTACACCACTAAGTTTTTAGTCATGTAGAATTCTATTTTAGTAATCCAAAAAGTCTAGGGTTCTCTGTCAGATTTACTGTACAACATCTTGATTAAATATTTATAAATTTCTTAAAATGTATATTGCTTTCTTGATCTATTGAATAAGCATATATTCATTAGTCTTCTTTTACAAAGGGCTGCTAAGCAGAAACAATGTGTTTTATCTGTTTCTGTGTGTGTCTACCACACTATGGGTGCTTAATAAATGTTTAATGATGTTAAACCATATGATAAATCACTACTGTTCTATAGATATAAATGGAAAAGTGGCTGCATCCTGAATGCAGACTTGGGCATTCTAAACCTGTGCCTGCCCAAAACAGGAAGTATACATCTTAATAGTTGCCCAAAACGGATTTTTTTTTCATACAGGACCCTGAATAATGGAAGTAGGAAGGAGAAACATACAGATTTGAAACTCCTTGAAGAAGGACACTGAGTTTTCTGAATATCAGACACCAGCATGCCTAGTTCATGTCAGATACTCAGTAAATAATTGTTGAGTGGATGATTATCCTTAGGGCCTAACAAACTTCATTTGTAACTGTGATTAGATTTACCTTCAGAAAACGGTTCCCTGGGTGATTCTTAAACCCTAGAATATTCCTGTTGCATCTTGATCAAGCCTGGAATGTCAATGGTATTCCCATAGAATGAAAAATTCCCAAATTTTTCTCATTTGTAAAACAGGCAATTCTGTCACAAAATAAAAAATATATATTATCAATATATGAGCCTTCTAGATTTCCCCTAGTTTCTAGTCTTCTGGAGTTACCCTATACTAAGATCTTTAAATAAAAATGGCTGAAACATCCATCCAACATAGAGTAGGAAACCCTTTACTCTATCCCCATATCCCCATTATTTCCAGGGTTCTTGGAGGATTTTTCTATCTCCTCATTACTTTTTGTTCCATTTTCCTACTCCTACTATCTTTCTTCTTTTTGTCTCTCCCCTCTTGCTTCCTTTCCCTTCCCTCTTCACCACATTAACATACAGTGTGTGCAAAGGGATGAATAGCAGTCCACAATCTCAAGTGTGCAAAATACATTTCTTTAGTTCCTTTACCTAAAAAACAAACTGGTGGTGGAATTCTTTAGTACAAGTTTGCTCATTTCACCTTCCTTCCTAACAACTCCATGTGGTAAGTACTGTTTTCTATCCCCACTTTACAGATAAGGAAACTGGGGCTGAGAGAAGTTAAGTAACTTACCTAAAGTTGTAAATAGAGATTTGAGTTGAATCTAAGGCTCCTGGTCCACTCCTACATTTGACTTCTAAGTCTATGATGATTCACTGCCTCTTTCATTAGAGCTACCATAAAAGTGATTTACACAGTGGGCAGTATTCGTCTAGATCCTTCACAGGTATTATTTTATCTGATATTAATGTATCATTCCAGCTTCCTTTTGATTAGTGTTAACCTGATATATTTTTCAATCCTTTTGCAGGTAGCATATAGTTGCTTTTGCTTTTTAATCTGTATCTTAATTGGGTGTTTAGTTTTAGATTTAATGTGATTATTGATATGGTTAGGTTTAAGCCTAACATCTTGCTATTTCTTTTCTATTTGTTCCATTCTTCTGGTTCCTTTTTCCTCTTTTTCTGCATTTGTTTGGATTGGTGTAATTTTTTAATGATTCCTTACATCTCCTCTGTTGTATCTGTTTAGTTGTTTTAGGATTCCTTTAGGATTTATAATATGTAACTGTAAGTTATCATGATCTAACTTCAGATGATGTTATACCACTTCATATGTAGTACAAGAAGTATAATATTAGACTTTAATTTCTCCCCTGTCAGCCTTTGTGCTTTTGTTTTTATACATTTTACTTGTATACATCTCATAAGCCTCATAATATATGATTATTTTTGTTTTAACAATCAATTATCTTTTAAATAAGAAAAAAATCTTGCATATTTACCCTCATAGCTATTATTTCCAGTTATCTTCATTGCTTTGTGTGTAAATCCGGATTTCCATGGAGTTCTTTTAACATTTCTTATAGTTTGTGTCTGCTGGTGATTAATTCTTTCAGCTTTTGTATGCTGGAAAATGACTTTATTTTACTTTGTTTTTGAAAGATATTTTTCTGGGTGTAGAGCTCTAGATTGGCAGGTTATATTTTTCTTTCGTTACTTTAAAGATTTTGCTCCATTGTCTTCTTACTTGCATTGTTTCCAAAGAGAAATCTGTATGTAACATGTTTTTTTCTTTTATTACTGCTTTTAAGATAGTCTAGTTTTATGTATTTTGATTATGGTATGCCTTGGGATAGGTTTCTTTATGTTTCTTATGCTTAGGTTCATTGCACTTCTTGGATTTTGTAAAAATTAGAAAATATGGGGGATTATTTCATCAAATATTTATTCTGTCCACCCCTCTCTCTTCTTTTCTTTAGGAATTCTAATTACACATGTCTTAGGTCACTTGACATTGCCATGTAATTCACTGATGCTCCTTTTTTTCTTCTGTGTTGTCTAATCTGCTAATCCCAATTGAGTGTATTTTTTCATTGCAGAAATTGGATTTCTTTGTCTCAAGAATTTTGATTTGGATCTTTTTTATATCTTCCATCCCTCTAGTTAACTTTTGAACACATGAAATACAATTATAATAACTGTACATAACTCTTTTGATGTCCTGCCTGCTAATTGTAATATGTGTGTCCATTTTGACTTGGTTTCTATTGATTATTTGCATAATTTTTCTGCTCCTTTGCATGGCTGGTAATCATTGATTGTATGCCTGATATTGTAAATTATACCCTGTTCAGTGCTGGGTATTTTTGTATTCCTATGAATGTTCTTGAGGTTTTCCTGGGATTTAATTAAGTTATTTGGAAACATGTTGATCCTTTGGGGTCTTATTGCTGTGATCAATTAGGCTGGTCTGGAGCAGTCCTTAGTCTAGGGCTGATTATTGCACATTACTGAAGCAAGACTTGCCTGACTATTTTATCCAGTGCCCCATGAATTAAGAGTTTTTCTCATCTGGCTAGTGTGAATAGGCACTATTTCTAGTACCGTGTGAGTTCCAGATACTCTTTGCCCATCCTTTTGAATGTTTTTCTCCCTCCCCTCCTATAGTTTCTTTATCCACATACACAGATGAGTATTGTGCTGAGTACTTGAGGGGTCTGTGTGCAGATCTCCAGTGTTCTTTGTGCAGTTCTCTCCCCTCCAGTACTTTGTCTTGACTCTAGCTGCCCTAGTGTCCTGAACTCTCACCTCCTTCTCTTCTGATCAAGGAGTCCACTGGCCTCAGCCGGGGTTCCCCCTGTCTGTACCATGGTACCAAGACAGCAAGACAAGGCAGTCCGTGGACTCAGTTTGTTTATCTATTTATCTATCTATTATTTATTTATTTATGCTTTCTCTTGGGAGTCATTGTCCTTTCTTTCCTGGTGTCTGGTGTCTTGAAAACATTTCACAGATTTCATCTTTTGGGGAGTTATTTCAGGTGGAAGAGTAAACACTGACCCTGTTACTCCATTTTGCATGGAAGTTGAAGTCCCGTGTTTTTCATTATGCTTTCCAGTGATTTCTGGAATGATCTAAAGGGTACTGTTGATCAGGCATTTGTATATGGTAGATTGATTAACCAAAACGCCCTTATTGGATATGAGAGAGTTTTAAGGTTACTATTATAGTGTAAGCCAAATGTGTTGACATATTTGTGTTCTGAGCCATGAAGGGATCATTCCCCACAGCTAAACCCACTTTAGTGCCTCCACCATCAGGTTAATCGTTTGACTGGGAATTGATACCAAGCAGGATTTTTAGCTATGCCAACTGTAAGTAAATGTAAAATTCACTATTTTAGACATCAGACCAGATCAGAATCAGTCTTTTGGGCACTTACGCTTTTGTTCTTTTGACTGTTTTTTGTGCTCTTTAAGTTCATGTGCCCAACCTCCTTCCTCCTTCCTGTCCACCATTCCCTCCTTTTAAAGAGAAGAAAACAGAGAGTAGGCTACTAGTCAGGACATTTGGCCTTTAATCAGTTGCTCCTAGCTCATCTCTGCCTAGAAAATAATAATAGCAGTGACAGTTATATTTAACATGTATTGACTATTTATGCTGTTCTAGGAACTCTTCTAAGCACTTTTATTAACTCATTTAATCATCACAACGTCCTTATAACAATATTACTGTTATTATCCCCAATTTATAAATGGGGAAGCTAAGCCATTGAGAAGATAAGAAAATTGTTCAAGGTCACATAGCTAGTTAAAAGGGGAAGGATCAGATTCCAACCAGGAAACCCTGCCCCATAGCCCAAGATCCTACTACTCTGCTGTGTTACCTTTCTTCTGCCCGGACTCCCTTCACTTTGGAATTTACATCTGCTCTAATTCTGTTTCTCTCCTGAGTTTCTGACATGCTTTACTCTGACTTTCAATTTGTATGATGTGGAGATTTCTACCATGGTTGTTGACATATCACCTATAGTGAACTCTATTGAATAATTTCTTTGCTGTCTTGGTCCCAACTTTCAGTCTTCTCTTGCTGCTTCCCAGTCACCAACCCAGGTACACCTAAGTGCCTACTCTTTATACTCTTTCCCTACTCTTCATATTCACAGCTCTGTTCACTCAGAACTATTTGAGTACTACGTCTCCTTAAATTATTACAGCTTTTGCCCACTTATTCATTGGTTCCACAGCAGAGCCCCATTTAGAAATAACAGTGAGGCAGGAGGATCAAGGAGATGCAGCTCTGCCAAGGAGAGATTAAAATGCCCTGAGCCCTAAATATGTGGCTCCAGGATTTCTCCAACCTCTCTCGCTTGCTTACGAGGGGGTAATTAGGTTGCTTGCCACATGCCTGTTTTTTCCAGTCATGGACACCTACTGCCTTAAAATGAGATTGTTAGATTTAACAACACTTTAAGGAAGGTTTGGGGAGCACTGAAGTACTATGTTGAAAGTGAAGCTCTCACCTTCAATTTTGAACAGCTCCCAACTCCCAGAAGGTGTCACAGAGTTGTGATGTGGTGGCCAGAGCAAGGAGGAACAACTCCATCACCTCTAGCTGGAATCTCCAGACACCACCATGCCTCATAGCCCGGGTTCCCCACGTTCTGGCTCCGGAGAGGGAATAAAGACCTCCTTTCTCTCTTCAAAGCCCACTTAATTTCCGGTGCAGGAAGATTGTCTGAGAATATTCTGTTACTTCAAGAGAAATTCCCACCCCTAACCAGAGAATGAGGCCAGACCTTCTGGCCCACGTGAAAACAACTGTGCTATTTAATAATGCATTTATTTCTTCAAGTCTGTCTGTTCCTCCACAACATCATCTTTGAGGCATCAAAAATCCAGTCAATGTTGTGTGTGTCAAGCTCAGTCTGGTTCCTCTTCATAGCGTTTTCTCCAAGAGGAAAAGATAACAGGCCACCACATTCCTCCTTATTTCATACACTCCCCTAATTTCCTATGAGCACATGCTTGGGCAAAAAGATGCACGTATCTCCCAGGGGCAAGGGAATTTTTCGGGCAGCATAAATTGTGAGTTAGTGGTGAGTCTCCTCAGAGACTTGGATCTGCAAAGGACGCACCATATTTACATCACTAACCAGAAAGCTTATCTCAGGCTGAAGCATCTGTACTTGAGTTATTTCACAGTATCAAGGCTCTTTAAAGAAGAGTGGGTGGGTATTTGCATTCCATTGCATGAATGAAAAGCTCACCAAAGGGTGCTTTCCAGAACCAAGGAAGATTTTGCCAACCAGATATAATCCATTGCAGATGTTTCTGGCAGAGCCCCCAAATGACAGTTTTGCAACTTCAATAAATATTAGGATGCATTCTCTACTGAATATCCCCATTTAATATAAATGCTTATTTTAAAAAAAAATGAAAAATGGAATTATTTTGAATGCTTCTGTGAAAACTGAAGCTCAGAGAAATTAAACAACATCCCTGAAGTTACACAGCTTCTTAAGTGGTGGCCAGTAGACACAGGAGAAATAATGCCACGTTCACAGAGAGTGACTATGTCAGTAATGGAAGCACACCGCCCCCTCCTCTGGTCTCAGCATATTGCCTGTGACCCTTAAGGATGTTTCTGATGAGGTGAAAAACTGAGGGCATAGCTAGGGGAGAAGATCAATCCAGAGACATAAAGGCGATTGCTTTAGGAGAAAGAGCCCTTCCTAAAGAACCAGTGTGTTGGAAGTGATCAGAATGAAAAAATCAGGGTTCAACACCAAGTCTATACACCAACAAATGAAGAAACCAGGTGGAACACACAACAATCCTAGTTAAAAGTAGAGATTAGAACCTGAGGTACATGAGGCAGGGGAACAGCCTTGGAATGAAGAGTCACAGACCCAGGAATTGGGAATAAGGTTGTTAAATGAAGACAGCATTGCAGGAGAGCAGAACTGGGGACCCTACCCATGTCAGGACCATGAGTAGAATGCCGGGGAAGGAGAAAAGCCCAAGGTGCAGGTTCACGGATCAGGACAGACTAGAGACAAAGAGGCTAGTCTGGCACAGCTGAGAGTATTTTGACAGGCTTAAATCCCTAGAGCCACCACAAGAAGCACCTGTTCCTCCTGGCGCTGCCTAGCAGGTTGTGGGTCCAGCCTGCTTGCTTCCGGGCAGGGTCCTGACACCAATCAATGGTGACCGCACGGTCCCACACAGACACCTCCATCAAACAGAGGGCACTCTGTCGGGCAGATTCACTCTCAGCCTCCTATCTTACTCTTTGTCATAAAGCTCTTGTGTTTACCAGTGCATTAAATATAACCCTGCAAGAGAAAATCCTCATTTTCGTGCTTGAAATATAGTATCTAATGGCATATCTATTTGACTTTTACTACATGCTTTTCATTCCTCTAAGTGAGGTAATTGACCTTTACTTTGCTACCCTGTGGATTAAGAGGCTGCACCACACTCTGCATCTGATATT
This sequence comes from Pseudorca crassidens, assembly GCF_039906515.1. Lineage (NCBI taxonomy): Eukaryota > Metazoa > Chordata > Mammalia > Artiodactyla > Delphinidae > Pseudorca > Pseudorca crassidens. Next base: position 94,015,633 of record NC_090297.1, read on the forward strand.
TCCAGTCCTGCAGGAGAGGCGGTTTTGATCTGCTTCTGTTGCAGCCCTGCTCTTCGGGCAGGCCTTCAAATGAAGGGAAACCTCAAGGCCCAAGACTGCCTTGTGACAGTTATTGTCACCATCATGTGGATTTTATTAGACAAAGCACAGGTCACTTCATTTCTATGGCCATCTCTATGGAGTCTAAGGAACGGGGGCCTGTAAGGCTTCCAGAACCTTCCACCTCAGTTTCAGATGACATATCCTCACTCCCTGCCTCCAGTGTGTTCTTTAGGGATCAGCAGCATTTTTCAGATTTGGCTCAAGCGCCTGAAAGTTTAAAATAGTGTCCAAAGTACACAATTTGTAAGAGACAAAAACATATTAGTGTCACTGATAAAAGCTTAAGCTCTCTTGTTAACCAGGTGTACCCAAAAACGCTTTGTGTGATAATTTATCACTAGTGTTATATAGAACTCTAGAAGTCAGAGAGAGCCTGGGCTTTCTCTGTTGCCCATTTAGCTTTCCTTTCCACAACCAAAACAACAACAAAAATAACAAAGATGATGATAGCGATGGGGATGATGATAAAGCTAATAAACATTTACTAGGTGCCAGGCACTGTTTTTAAATGCTTTGAAGATAATATGTTATTCTTCATAGGAACCTTATGAGTTAAGTACTATCATTATCCAGTTTCACAGAAGAGGAAAGTGAGGCATATAAGTTATGTAACCTGCCCAAGGTCACACTGCAAGCGAGTAGTAGAGCTAGAGTCCAAACTGAGGCATTTTAGACTTGAGAGACAGAAGTTTGGATCCTACTGCATTTGGACAAGTTGTGTATATAATGAGGGTATTTCACTAACTAACGTCTTGTTTCTAGAGAGTCCTCCGGCTTGATCAGTTAGCCTCTAGAGCTGCAGGGTTCTGAACATCCCAGGAGGATTCCAGGAACCCTAGGGAAAGGCAGTCAATCAGTGAAGCCCTGTTACATAAAGAACAAAACTCGATCCCTTCCACGTACTGACTAAAGGACTAATGGACAGAGAATCGGTATTGGGAACTCCTTACTCCTGGGAAGGCAGGTGATTGATTGCTGAGGTCTTCGACCTAACAATCTAATAGTGTCCCTTCCTGTGGTCCATCTTGCAGTCTAGAAATTCTCTGGCTCCTTCCCTCTGTCTTGCTAGTTTTGAGCTTCCCCCCCTCCCCACCCCCGAGACAAGGATTTGGATGCAAATAGTATATTTGGGAAATAGTTCCAGAAAGCACTGTGAGGGAATGAGGAATAAGTAGAGCAGGAAGGAAAGTCAATAAAGTTGCTGTTTTCAGAGCTTTCTCCTTGAGAGGCAAGGAAACTGGAGTATTTTTCCTCAAGCATCCAGCCCTCATTGGCTGAAGTTTGCTCCTGGGAAGGTAATCCACCTCTAGTTTGTTCAACTTGCTGGCCAGGCAGCAAGCACATTGAGCTAAGAGACCAGGAAGCTGGCTGTGGAGGAACCGTCTGCTGTCTGCAGGGGTAGTGATGCTTTTGTTACACACTTTTTATCTTTTCTTACCCAGAACCCTCTCCCCTTCTCTGTTCCTTCCTATCAAATGATTCTGATAACCTGTTCAAACCAGAGCTGAAGTCTTTGGCAACGAAAAGCAGGGTAGAAAGAGCTCAGCATTTAAGCACTTGAAGAAAAAATGTTGGCTTACTTTGTTTTAAGTATTGCTAGTGGGATTCAGGGAGAGGGAGGCAGGGAAGTGTGTGGAGAAAAACTAAACCATTATGTTTCCATATTAAAACAAGTTTGGTTTTATATCCTACATGTAAACAATCTCCATCTGAGTTTTATCTTCATCTGTAAAGTGAAGATAGTGATACCAGCCTATCTCTCTCCCACAAAGTTGCTGTATAATATATATATTATATATAAATAAAATATACAAAGTTGCTGTATAGATAAAATAAAACATTAGGAAAAATGCATCATTTGAATGTCCATTTAAACACAGAATAAGCTCAAAAATACTAGCTTATTTGTTATTGTTATTATTTTTTCTGATCCTGTGTCTCCACATTTCCACAGTGAGGGTATGGGATTGGATGATTCTTCCAACAAACATTTATGAAGAGCCTACTGCCCTCCAGGCACCATGAAGGATTCCATTCAGGAGCTGGGATTTAGCCCTGCCCATTGCCTGCCCTCATGAAGTCCACAGTCCTCGTCCCTCTCCTCCACACTGCAGGTCCTCACGGTCCACCAAAGCTTCTTCTCATCCTTCTGTTAAATACAAAACAAGAATGAGAAGACCTAGTGACCCTGGGGTAGTTAAGACAACAGGTCCCTTCTTTCTGTGGATATTGTTCAATTGGAAGTTTTGCTTGTTCTGTTTGTCTTGATTTTTTTAATGGTTCAATGCTCAGAAATAATAAAATCTTAGCCACAGAGTCTTATATATTGTAAGTGTTCAGCAAATGTCTGCTGAACATAATGATTGATGACGACAGTCAAGTGGGGACTAAAATTTTTGAAGTTAACCTAGTCATGAGCCATCTGTGGTGGCACTTGACATGCTCTCTCATTCAAAAGTCAAAGTAAAACCAAATGAAGTTACTCATCGTCATCTCTGTTTTACAAATGAGAAACCAGTCTTAGAGAAGCAGTCTCTAGCCTAAGGTCAAACGGTTTAAAAGTGATCAACGTAATATTCAAATCCAGATGTTTTCTAACTCCAAAATATAGCACTTTTCACCTTAACTTAAAAAGTGAAGTGAATATACACTACCAAACGTACAATAGATAGCTAGTGGGAAGCAGCCGCATAGCACAGGGAGATCAGCTCGGTGCTTTGTGACCACCTAGTGGGGTGGGATAGCGGGGGTGGGATAGGGAGGGTGGGAGGGAGACGCAAGAGGGAGGAGATATGGGAATATATGTATACGTGTAGCTGATTCATTTTGTTATAAAGCAGAAACTAACACACCACTGTAAAGCAATTTCACTCCAATAAAGATGTCTAAAAAAAAAAGTCACTTCATTCTATAAAAAACAAACAACAACAAAAAAACTTTTAATAAGAATTGTGTAAGGTTAGAATTGGAATGAACTTTGTAATTATCTAGCATATTCTGATGCCCACCTCCTGGTGATAACATTTCTCCATTTCCCAATTCTAAATCCTTGACAGAAAAGTCTGGTTGGCCCAGCTCATTTTTTCAAGCTAGACCGTAAATTTTGGGTTGTTGATCAATGTATGTAATGACTGCTTTGAGGTCTTACATCTAGTCTAGTTCAATCAGCTCAGGAGGTGTTGAAGTCATGGAAAAGTAACATGGTGTTTTGGGTTAGGATCTTTTGGTTGCTAGTAACAGGAAAATAATTCAAACTAGTTTAAACAAATACAGACTATTTTGGCTCATTACTAGGAATCCAGAACACAGCTAGATTCAGACAAGCTGGCAGCATGGGCTATACAAAGTCATCAGGATATTATTTCTGTCTCTTAGTTTTGCTCTCCTCTGTCCTGGCTTTATTTTAAGCCAAGATTTTCCATGTTGTGGCCAAGACGGCCATGAGCACCTCCAGGCTACCTACTACCAGTGTAGTAATACTATAAGGAAAAAGAATTCTTACTCCTATAATCTCAGCAAAATCCCCAGGACCAGTTTTCTAAGGGATTGAGTCATGTTCCCATCCTTGAACCAATTATTGTGTCCAAGAAGATAGGATGGATTGGTAGGCTGAGCCCAGCTTCTCTGCTCACCCTTGGAGCTGCAAGTTGGAATCCCCCACCTGAACCTCTTAGCCTGAGAATGAGGAAGGATGGTCCCAAAGGGTTGTTACAAGAAGGGATTTGGGGTGTGCAAAAACACAGGCATACCCACCACAGTTTAGATATCGCCAGAAGGTAGGATCAGTCAGGCAACCAATGTAGGGCATTTTTCAAACACAGACCAAATCCTTCACCTTTCAAAGAAATGAGTCACAGAAGCCAGTTTAATTCACCAAAAATAAATCAGCTAGTTAGTGATTGTGTCCAGGTCTCTTGATCATATATCATTTGACTCTAAAATATGACCCTGATCCATATTAAATTACTTTAAATTTCATTTCTCATTAAAATATTCTCACACATTTGGTACAGACCCTATCTCTGAAGATTTAACCGTATCGATGGAAAGACTGAATGTGATTGTGACAGTATCAGTACTATCTAGTTACTTTTTCCTGACCATATCCTATCTAATGGATCTTTTCAGAACTCGTTGCTGTGCTTCATTTATATTCTCAGAGATCTTTGTTTCTTTGCTTTAAAGCCCTTGTTTCTAATCTTAAGTGAAACAGTTCAGGTCATCAGTCATAGCAAGTAAGATCATGCTCTTTTAGTGGGCGGGTCTTTTTTCTTTTACCTCTCTCTTTCTTTTTTTTTTTTTTTTTTTTTTGTCTTTAAACTTCAACTTTTCCAAGGCTTATTAACAAAAGTAGGCCACCAAATAAGGGGAAAAAGCCAAAGGCTTTGCTAGGTGCATTCTTCTCTACTGGACGTTATTTTACTTCTCAGAAAAAGAATTAGAAGAAAGCTATTACCCCCAATTTTCCATACCACCCATGGGAATCTAATTCAATTTCCTCTCAAATTTTGTAGTGAAAAGTAAAAGTATAGAATAAGGTTGCTGTAGTGTATTCTTTTGCACAGATTTGACTTTTATTTCTAGTCATAAAGCTATTTATTCACCCTGATCTATTTTTAATCAGACTCTAAGGTAACCATTTGAAGAAATAAGACCTTTTTAAGTGGATAAGTATACATATTTAAGAGATCTCAAAAACTTACCTGACAATCCAACCTGATGAAGGAATCCCACAGTGTCAGATGGCTCAGCGCCGCAGCAGAGCCTTACTGAACTCTGGCTTTGCAGAGCACAAGAGACCTTGAGGTTTATTCCTGCCCTATTTTTCTTATGTCCCAATTTCTCCAAGAGGAGAATTATATTTTTTAATACAAAGAAGTATATAAAAAATTATCATGGTATAGTTCACATCAAATTGGAATTTAAAAAATAAGTGAAAAAAAAATAAGTGAAAAAAAATATTTCACTTTTGTGGTTGTAGAAAGAAAAAAAAAGAAAAATCTTAGTTGGTTACTATAAACCACAGAATGGACAAGTATGTGTGAACATAACTTGAGCACGTCAACAATCTTTATAATTGCTTCTTATATCAGGAATATATTCAGTTTTCCCAAAGAGGAAGGCTGAATGTCTTAAACAGGGTGAGGCTTGTTTTCTGCATGCAAGAGGACATGGGGAGGTCAGTTGCTGGGGGCTCACATAGTGTGTGAGGACATGGTCTGGCCTTGGTTTCCTTCTAGCCTCCTAGTTACCTGTCGTTAAGCAGAACTTCCATTCTTATGATTGCAAAGCTTTAAGTCCCTCTAGCATTTCCGTCTGGACCCCAGACAACAGAACAGGAGGAAAGCACAAAGAGAAAGGAGCAAAAAGTCAAAGGAATGATTCCATTCAAGCTGTCCTTTTTGAAAAGCTTCCCTGAACACCCTACCTAGTGACTTCTGGTCACATCTCATTTGTCAGAACTACCTAATGTGGCCAACCCCAGAGGAAGGGCAGTCTGGGAAAATCAGTGTTTTAGTTTTCCCACATGTTTTATAGAGGAAGGCAAGAGAGAAGGGAATGTGAAGCACTTTTAGATAGCCATGAATTTGCCATTCCTCTCTATAATAATAGCTATAATAATAGCTAATATTTATTGAATACTTACTATCTACCACAATCTGTGATACACATTTAATGTGGACTATTTCATTTAATCTCAATAACAATCCTATACTATAGTTACTAACGGTAATCCAGATTATAGGTGAAGAAACTGACACTCAGTTGGGGACGCCCAACAGGCTCATGGTAGAGCTAGGACTTAAACTCAGGCCCTTCATGCCCAGAGTCCAAGCTCTTAATACCATGTTGCCCTATCTGTCTTATAGAATCTGGTTCTTTGAACAGTGATCATTTGTATTTCTAGGATTGGAGACCCCTAGATTTTCTGTTTTCTGAAAAAGAATTAGAATGGTTTACTATGCACATATTAAGCATCTAGGATCATCTATTAATTGCTAATTGGTCTTGGATTAGTTGAGTTTTAATTTAACAAGCTCTTTACCTGCTAGTCTTCAGACTGATTGGTTGTGCAGAGAAGAGTGACAGTCTGGATTGCGATGATTATCTTGCTATGTCTTTTATCTTTTGTCACCTCTTGTCTAACCAGATTTCTCTTGGGTGTAGTAAACGGATCACAGAGCACCATCATATACCCTTTCCAATCTTGGACAATGCATTATCTCAAATTGATAAGCTCCTATTTTTATTTTATAGTCATGGTACTCTTGTCTCCCTGGCAAGCTTTAGAAATAGAAAGGGACTATTTTTAATATTATATACAAGAACCAGCAGTTTAGTGAATCATGTAATCTGATGCTTCACTGTGAGTAAGTTTAAAGTCTCAAGTAAGGTTTAAATGGAACTTCTGGAGGGTTTTAAAAGTGCCATAAGGATGTCTAAGTCATTTATTGCAAAATGTGTAAGAAGGCTTTCTGGTCCTTTTTCCATCAATTTTTGGAGCAAACCAATTGCCTTATATAAATTTTTTTAAAAGATCATTTTAGAATCCCAGAGTCAATGAAGAGCTGATCAAGATCTCAGTTTTTATTTTACACTCCCAGAGAAAACTGCATAACAGTACATTTCTCTGCTTCAAAAAAAATAAGTTTATACCATTCAGTTCTCAGAAATAATTCTTCCAAGAACAAAGGTTAGGAGAGTGGAGCCCCCGTCAACCAGGGCCCTCAACAACCAGGAACTCAATATATTGTGAAAGAATGAGCTCAAGAACCATATGGAAACCTGCCCTCTGTATTTGCAGGGTGGCTTCCTAGAGTCCTAACACCGCTTCTTTCATTTATGCTTCTCCCATAATACAGGAATCCAAACACAAGTCGGATGTTCCGCCTCTTTGTTGGTCTGTTGGTTTGTCACTGCTTTCAAAAAATTATAAGCAGATATCTATTTCACACTGAACTTTGACCATTGCATAGCTTATAAATACACATATTCTGAAAACATTTTTGCTTACCAGTGATCAGTAGCATGAGACTTTAGATTTAATTAATGAAGGAAGAGGTAGTAGAATGCTGGAAAGGTTGGAGCCCTCTCTTTTCTAGTGGGATTAGGATCAGACCAGCCCCATTTGATATTTGAAGATCCAGCCTTTTGCTATAAGACTGTGCTTAAAAATACAAATGATAATAGTAGTAGTTTATATTTATTAAGTGCTTATTACATATGAGGTGCTGTTTTCAGATATACTTTCAGATGTGTGTAAGAAAGACTGACATTAACAGTGCCTTAGACAAAGTAGAAGTTTATTTCTATCTCCTTGCATTTGGGAGGTTGGTGCTCCAGAGCTGGTATGGTGGCTCTGCTCCAGACACTCACCTTGACCCACCTTCCTCTGACTGCAGGAGAGGTTGTCTGAGGACCCTGGTTCCACTACCAAAGTCCACGTGGTCTGAGTGACTCAATACCCTATGCATGTTCCAGGAACTAAATGAGAAATGGGAAAGGAGTGCAGGCCCAACAGGAGTGTCACAGACACCACTCCTGATAATATGCCATTGGCTGGGAGGTAGTCACATGGCCACACCTAGCTAGAGGAAGTGCTGGGAAATGTAGTCTTTATGCCTGTGACCATATGCCCAGTTAAAACTGTTCTGGTGTGGAATAACAAAGATCAGTTAGCAGTTTCTGCCTCATCACCGTGTATCATTCAACCCCCCCAACAACCCCTAAGGTAGGTATTTTACTATCCTCATTCTACAGAGGAGTAAACTGAGCTTGAGGAAGTTGCCTAAGGTTCCCGCTAACGCCATACTACATAACCCCAGAGCCCAAACTCTTATCCATTGTTTTCTGTAGTCTCTTTTGGATAAATGCCCTATTTCATTTAGTTTATTTTTTCATTTCCTTAATGCACAATTCAGTGGGTGTTAGTATATTCAAAAAGTTGTGCAGCCATCATCACTATCGAATTCCAGAACATTTTCATCACTCTAAAATGACTGTCCATTAGCAGTCACTCTCTATTTGCTCCTCTCCCCAGCTCCTGGTAATCAAATCTGCTTTCTGTCTGTATAGACTTGCCTATTCTGGGTATTTCATACAAAGGAAAACACATCATGTGGCCTTTTGTGTCTGGCTTCCTTGATTTAGCATGTTTTCAAGGTTTATCCATGTTGTAGCATGTACCAGTACTTCATTACTTTGTGTTTTTTCTATTGTTATCTACATCTTCTTTATTCATTCATCAGTTGGTAGACATTTTGGTTGTTGCCACTTTTTGGCTATTATGAATAAAGCTGCTATGAACATTTGTGTACAAGTTTTTGTGTGGATATGTTTTCAATTCTTTTGGGTAAATGTCTAGGAATAAAATTGTTGGGTCATGTGGTAACTTTATGTTTACCTTTTTGAGAAACTACCAGACTGTTTTCCAAAGTGACTGCACAATTTTACATTCCTACGAACCATACATGAGGGTTCCAGTTTCTTTTTTTTTTTTTTTTTTTACATCTTTATTGGAGTATAATTGGTTTACAATTGTGTGTTACTTTCTGCTTTATAACAAAGTGAATCAGTTATACATATACATATGTTCCCATATATCTTCCCTCTTGCGTCTCCCTCCCTCCCACCCTCCCTATCCCACGGGTTCCAGTTTCTACACATCATTGCCAACATCTGCTGCTGTCTATCTTTTTTAATTATAATCATCCTAGTGGATGTGAAGTGGTATCTCATTGTGATATTAATTTGTATTTTTTCTAATGACTAATGATGTTAAACATTTTTTATGTGCTTACTTGTACTTACTGTCCATATGCACGTATCTTCTTTGGAGAAGTATCTGTTTAGATCCTTCATCCATTCTCTAATTGGGTTATTTGTCATTTTATTGTTGAATTATAAGTTATATATTATATATAATATTATATATCATAATATATATATATATATATTCAGTTTGTGAGTACAGATAGAACCTTAGTGTTGGTCAGGTTTAGGTCAGAGATTTCCACACAATATGGTGGAAGGGAGAAGGTGTGCAGAAGGATCACCCCCAGGATTTTAGTTTTCTTGTTCAGCAGGACTTTGACACACTGGTGAGCTCAGCAGTCCTTTTCAACGTTTACTGTGCACATAAATCACCTAGAGATCTGGTTAAAATCCAGATTCTTATTCAGAAAGCCTGGGGGAGGCCTGAGATTTTAACAAGCCCTCAGGTGATCACAGAGCTACAGGCCCACGGACCACACCTTGACTAGCAAGTGTTAGAGAATGTCTTAATACGCTGTTTAGACCATGGGTCTACTTCTCCTCTGAAGCAGTTTGATTTGTTCTTCCTCAAATAAAGTGATGTCCTAGAAGGAGCCCAGCTTTTGGAATTGACTCTTGGCTACCACTTACCAGCAGCATGTTTCTCTGAGCAAGTTACTTTACTGCTCTCAGCCACACTTTCCACATCTGTAAATCACAGATACTTATTCCTCCTTCTCAAAGTGGTGATGAGGCTGAGGTGAAATAACATACATAAAGCATCTATTCAGTTCCAGGTCTATAGTGGGCTTTGGTAAGTGTTGATTTTTTTTTTTCCACCTGCCTTAAATGATAGGGGCTGTACCTCTGACTGTTGAGTACAAATACATCCTTATCGATGTAGAGACAACTCAGTGTTACTACCCTAATTTCCTATATGGTCATGATTAAATAGAGTATTCAGTCTGGGTGGTCTGTAGTTAGTCTATGTATGTTTCATCTCCTTTACTCAACAGATTGCTTGTTCTTGGAGATTAGGACTCTACGTCGTCTTCTTTTTGAATGCATGAGACCTGTCACAGTGTTATCCATAGAATTTGTTATTAATTAAAGCTTATGGAGTGAAGCAGACAGCCCATTCCAGTAGCAGCGGTAACAATAGTGACAGTAGAAATAATAATAATAATTGAAACTAACACTTATTAATACCTTTCTGTCAGACATTATGCTAAGTGTATGCATGGATAATCTCATTCAGTCCCCAAAACTGTTCTTTGAAACACATTCATTTATTGTCCCTGTGGCAGCTGAAGCCTGGCCATACTCAGGAAGACAGCATGACTTCTGCATTGGTAAGAGCTGAGTTCTAAAGGCTAACTGCCCATAGTTCGAATCCCTGCTCCAGTTCATACTGCCTGGGAGACTTGGATTTCTTAGTCCCTCAATATTCAAATGCATCATCTATAATTATTAATAGTGCTAATTCCATGTAACTATTTTGTAGTTTATATGAAATAATGTGTGAAATATGCAAAAAGCACTTAGCACAATGCCAGGTGCTTGGAAGTATTTAGTCAAGGTTAGCTCTGTTTATTTCTTTGTTAAGTCACTCATTCATAGCTTCACAGCAAATAAGTGGCCGAGGCTGTCTGATTCAGTGTCATATAACTCATAATCTCTAAGTCATTTTGCCGCAAGTCTCCCATTTCAAATAATGTATTGAAGTAGAAATTGAAAATTCATGTGTCAAAGTGAAAAGAGAAAGGTCAAGGGGCTGCAGAGGGAGAAGAAGTATGTGAGAGGCATTTTATAATTTGTCACCTTTTGGAAAAGACATCTCCAAATGCCTGATATTTGTGCTAACTTGTTTTCTACAAGTATTTGTGTAGCAAGTGCCGACCCAAGGAAGGCAAACCTGATCCAGGTTTTGTAGTGCCTGAAATGTATGCCCTTTGGGAAGGGGGCTTATTAAGGAAAAACTTTCATTAATTAAAAAATATAATAATATCTTATTGGTGAAAATAATATAAAAGTATATGACTGTATGAACACATTGTTAGGGTCCTTCTCAAGTTTTTGAAGGGCCGCCTGATACTTAAACTTCATTCACTTCGGGGTAGATCCTCCTATGGCATAAAAGTAGTCAAAAAGCAGCAAGCCTGATTTCCCTTCCAGTTTTGTTTCACAAAGGACCAGTTTTAAACTTCTTTGTCTTGGTACTTTTATTTGAAACACTACAATAGACCTCTACACTCAGACCTCTAACTCGCAGGAAACTCTGGTGGATAGCATGCTTCCCAGAATAAATATATTAAGTTATTAAAAAAAAAAACAGGCAGACTAGATGGGTTTTTCATACCTACTGGCAGGTGGCACAGATCTAAATGTTGGAGCCTTTTTATAAGCAAGATTAAATTGACTTGTGACAGCTGCTCACTAAAATACAGGAAGTGCAGACCTGGTTAAAAGCAAGAACACACTGGTTTTCATTAAGTTTGCATCACAGAATAGAGCTCACTTTTTTTTTTAAAGGTCTGTCTTAGCAATGCCCTTATTTGATGGTGTGTGCAATTTGTTGCTTACACACAAGTGGATCTTTGAGGTACAAGCAAGTCAATTAGTTCTATCTGCAGTGTCTTGGTATGTGTTCTATACATGTAAACAGAATCGGTGAATAGGCTTAGCTCTTCAGAACATCAGATCTGTGACTGCTAGCGAAGCCTGTTAGATCTCCACTTGTACAGTTCCTCTCCTACCTAATGTGATGGCAAACGTGGCAGCTGGATGGCCAAGGAAATGGATAATGAATCTGTCAGAGATGAGTGGATGTCACGGGAGTCTGCCTTCCACCCCATCACAAGGCCGGAGTTCATAACACCAGGAATTGAGAGCGATCTCCCAGCATTGTGAAATACATTTTTTTTCCGTTGGAGGAAAAGCCACTCTGGCAAGCGCTCTAAATAAAGGATTTCAGTGTCTGATTGGAATGGGATGATGAGAATAAACTGAGCTGTGGAAAATGAAAGGGAGCCGTTTCCAAATACAGGCCAATGACATTGTGCCTCAGCGTCCACTTTCACAAGCTCAGCCCTGGCACAGCAGTTGTCACAATGACTGAAGAAAGACAGTCCAGGAGCCGAGCTAGGTCAGCAGATTTACGAAGTTAGAACTGTAGCCAGCACCCAAGCAGCACTCTGCCAAACTTTAGCCGACCCAGGTGGCCATCCTTACAGGAAGGAGTTGAAACTAAAAGATGCACACTCCAGAACAATTATGCTACCTAAATGCTCTCCTCTAAGCTGTTTTTATCCCTCCTCTAAGTTGCGTTCTTCTCCTAGGTCTTTTAGGCATCTTTTTAGGATAGCTCTTGCGTTAGCTTTCAGACATTTGGCAAATCCTCTGGAGTTTAAATTAAATTAAATTGAGTTTACAAGGTCTCACCAATTTTAGAGTTCCCTTTGCCCAATATAAGGTTAGTTATGAAAACCAGTGGTGAGGGCAATTTTCAGCACACATCATAGAGTGTTTGACTTAGTACAAACAAAGTACAAAGTTCAGCACACATCATAGAGTGTTTGACTTAGTACAAAGCAAGCCTATTAATTCTCTATTCTTAGTCCATTGCTGTATTCATCATAGTAGAACAGGCACATGAAGTCCCTGCTTTCAGGAAGTTTAGTTGTTTATTAGTCACTTGTTTATTTGTCAGATATTTTTTAAACACTTATTATGTGCCAAGTAGCTTGACCCGTGTTAGGGATGTTACAATAAATAAGGCAAATATGACTGCTGCACCCAGGAGCTTACACTCCAGTGAGAGTGACAGAAGAATAAACAATTACAATACAGCCTAAGTCTAGAGCAAAGATAGTGTGGACTTCATCCTGTGGCTGGCCTTACCTCATGTCAGAGGAGCCCATAGGAAAGGCATTCTGGTGGGTCAGAGAAGGATTCAGATAGTTAATCAGCAGATGGTTTTGGAATGTCACCTAGGAGCCAGACACTGAGATTTCCAAGTTGACATCTGAATGGTAAAAATTATGCAGGTAAAAGAGGTAGAGTTATGTTCTAGGCATAAGGAACAGCTTAAAAGATTACGCAAAGGCAAAGTTTGAAGAACTAATTGTAGAATTGGTAGTGGTGCAAATAAAAATGGGGAAAGAACAAGAGATAGATTTCAAAGGGACTTGTAGGCCATGTTAGAGAGCTTGGACTCTATTCTGAGAATAAAGGGAAATTTTTCAATGGTTCTAAGCCAAGGTGACCCAGGTATTTTTGTGTAAATGATCGTTTTGACTATTGTGATGAGGTTGGGCTAAAGAAGAGTATGAGAGGAGGCAGAAAGGTCTCTATAGAAGCCATTGTAATAAACCAGATCAAAGATGATGATGATGTCAACAGGGACGTGGCAATGGCTAGAACTGTATGTATTTGAGAGTTATCGAGGAGGAGGAATTTCAGAACTGGGTGAGAGACTGAGTAAAGACAAATTAGATGTGATAGGAAAGGGAGTGGGAGTGGTCATTCTTGACCAGCTGACTAGAAGGTGATGCAATGTACTGAGAAAGAAAACACAGAAGGATGAGTAGGTGGGGGAGGGAAGCCAAATAATTCAGTTTGGGATATGCTGGATTTGACATGTTCAGGAGAGAGATCCGTGATGGACGTTACAGCACCAGGACTTATCCACATGTTGAGCAGATGATCTTCACCTAGTGATAATGGAAGGAGAGAGTTCTGTGGATTCCTATGGGTAACAGAGAATCTGAATCTCCTAAAATATTTCCAATTGTTTGAGTTTATTTTGCATGTGTTTACTTTTTTCTAGGGGAAAAAAATGATGCAAATTTGCTTTAGATTGCCTATAACTCAAAAGTAGTTGAGGACCACAGAGGAAATTGAAAGGACAACCTGGATAAGAGTGCCCAAGGAGAGTCACTTAAGCTGACTATGCTGATCTAGACCCCAAAGAACAGCACATGAAGAGAACAACAGAAGAGGGTTCTGAAAATGACCTTGAGAATCCAGTGGGGAGAGTGTGTCAGGGGAAATGGAGTGGTCCCACAGAGTCAAATCCCCTAAGGAGATAGATAAAGCAAGGAAGGAAATCCATTACATTTTCACCAGGAGGTCATGGGTGGTCTTGGCAAGAGAGGTTGTGGTTAGTTGGAAACAGTGAGTGTGTGGGAGATGAGAAAAAGGAGATGGCAAGTGTAGAAAACTCAAGAAGGGGAAAGAGAGTGTTAAAGTGGTAGCGAGAAAAGAAGACTAGGGTACAAAGTAGATATTTTTCTTCCTTAAGATGAGAGAGAAGCAATAAGTAAAAATTCTAAAAGCAGAAGGAGCCTTAAGTAACAACCAACCAAACCAAACACACAGAAGCTTTTAAAGGGATCGGAAGCTTAGAGAGATAGGGTGTCTACAGTAGGTATGATAGATATCAGGAAAGAGTAATGAACTGAGTTGAACCTTGAATGATTAAAAATCTTTGGACAGGTGAAAATGAACCATTAATTGAAAGAAATATGGGAAAATAAGACTAAATATTCATCTATTCTTCTTTCACTTCCTTTTGTTATTCAAAAAATATTTTCTCAGCAAATATAAAGTCTTTAGAATAGAAATTGCCTACAACTCAGAGACTGACTACCAGTATGAAAGTATTAATAGCTACAAGGTATATAATCCAATTTACAATTACTACTTGCATTCTTGGTCTTCACACATGAAACCAGCATATTCTTTGGGGTCACATTGTTCATTTCCTCATTTGGAATTTTTAAACACCAGATAGGGTGCTAAATCAGTATAAGCTGGTGCTTCTATCACTTAAGTTTCTAACATCTTCCATATTTATAAACACACCCATAAATAAAGGTGCTAATGAAGGAAGGAGAAAGATTCTTTAATAAGCAGCTTAACGCAAGTAACTCCCTGCATGTAGGAGATTTTTACAAGACTAGCTCATAATTAAACACTGTCTGTTTTACTTAACTGAATTTTTTCTCTTTTTAAAAGATTGTATGAATGTTAAAGACTCTGTTTATGTGTTGATGTTGAATGGGTATTGTTTAAATGGTAGCCTTTCAGCTTATTATAATTTACAACTATACAGAGGGCAGAGTGTAGTTATAAGTACTATGAAGTGTAGTCGACCCCTGAGGAAGCTGAGGCTTGGTCTTACCCAGGAAGGTTTGAGTGGGTGGCTATTGCTTTAGGGGCTACACCTTTTAGTTAGAAGAGAGCCCAGCAGCCCTCAGGAATAGTCTTAGCCATTCCTTTGTTTCCTTGCCGTAAGTACGGGTCAGTGTTCCAAACAGACCATTAGTGCACAAGAAAGAAATTTGGATGTTACTGTACACACATTATAGAGACCAACAGCAGTTGTTAAAGAATCTTATTTTCATGACATCTGCCAAAAAAGAAAGCAAATGTAAAGCACTATAATATTTCTTCATTTTTATGAAACTTGAATTTCTATATTTTTGTCCTAGTTCCTAGAAAGGGCCAGACTAGTTTAAAAATGCACACACACACATGCACACACACACACACACACACACACACACACACACACACACACACTTTCGGGTTCTAACCCTGACAGATCTTGGCCCTTTACCCCCAGGTCTGGGTATCAGGTCCTTTCCTTTGTGTGGACACATCTCTTCCCACATACATTGTTCTGCCCTCTGGTCATGGACATTCTGTTGGCCTAGGCTTTATTTCTCCAGAGGATGTGGCTCGTACTTTGTATCTTATAAGTTATAACCTGCTACCTCAACAGATATCAAGTTGGCCTTTGTAGTTTTACAGTCAGAGACTTTGGATATGGGAATGTATTTTTGTAGAAATTGCATATTCCATTGTTGCCTCTCATATATTACAGCATTATTCACAGGCACCAAAGGGAAGGCCTTGGCTAATGACCTCAAACCCCTGCCACACACAGGTTTTCATTTTCTAGTATTCGAAACGTCTTTTTTCCTGAGTCCTTTGACCCATTTATGAGAGACCTTTGTGATTATTTTATGTGAGTAGGAAATCTGAGGATTATTCAGGTTACTTAGAGGCCTTCGTGGAAAAACTCTTCTGCCTGAGGAATGTCATTTCAGAGCCCAGAATGAGAACATCTGTTTATAACCGCTTGGGGTCTATAAAATAAACCTGAATAGCAAATTATCTCAATGGTTATATTTCTTTTTAAACAAATAAGAGTAGTCCTTCTGGTTTAAGGAAAAACAGAAGATGACATTGTTCTTCAAAGCCAGATGTATTGTAGATTTGATAATAGCACAGAAAAGCCTCTCACTAGTGGCAATATTTTGGATATCTGTTGGGAAATCCCTGATTTCAGAGCACAGTTTCCTTAGGTGAGCGTCAGACCCCACCTAACTGACTTGTATTAAGATTCCTCGAAGTGTGGGATGAGGTCAGGCTGTATCATAATCCCTCCCCCACCCCTACCCCCAAGGACACTTGTTTAAAAGATTCGGAGGGTCAGGCCTGCAAATCTACATTTTACTAAGTCTTTAGGGAGAACTCAAGCACTACGGGCTGTGAGAGCCGCAATCCTAGAAGACAGATGGATAAAGCCTCAGTGATCACCAAGACAACTGGACTTAATGAACTCTTGTCTCTCCTCTGCCTAGGTGCAAATGTAATCTCCATGCCACTGTGTGTGTGTATGACAACAGCAAATTGACCTGTGAATGTGAGCACAACACTACAGGTCCAGACTGTGGGAAATGCAAGAAGAATTATCAGGGCCGACCTTGGAGTCCAGGCTCGTATCTCCCCATCCCCAAAGGCACTGCAAATACCTGTGAGTAACTTTTGCTCGGTAATACCATATTTTGTGCACGATGAGCTGAGAGTTCCTCTCAATTTCACTTGCAATTGTGCTTTCACTCCTCTTACCAGGAGTCCCATTCCTCTTCAAAATGCAGCTAAAGCTTTCATCCCTATTTTGCCACTTGTAAGCACATTTTAGCACTTGGATCATCTGTTAAAGTCAGTCTTCCAACATTCACATCAGTGTGTTGGGAAATGATAGAAACCACAGGAGAAATTTTTTCTAAGTGGATGAAACAGGAGCTGCTTTTTTTGCTTCCCCAAATTAATCTCCTATTAAAATAACAAAGGCATTCAAAACTCCCAACTCTGACTTAATTTTAACCATAAACTACTTCCAGAAATTCTCTAAATGTTTACAATCCCATTTCCCATACTGGGTAACCTAAGAGACGCTTTGTCTAGAAGATGTTTCCCTCTCCAAATTTAGCTACAGCCTGACTTTGCTCAATGAAATGGTGGGCTTTTTCCAAATGCCAGCAGTTGATGCCACGCCTGGCGTGTATCCTGTTAGGAGAGGCTGCCTTTCGATAAAGAGTGTGACTGTAGGCCTGTAGGGACCACAGTAAGAAAAGGGATGTTTGTGTGCATGTGAAAAGAGCACAGGCATTATCTGTGTTCACAGGAAGCGTGAGAGATGCCCCGTTATCACTCATGTGGGTGCCCCTCTGAAATCCCTGAACATTCCTAGGAAAACAAGTTCTGACACGCTCAAGGAGACAAGTAATTACTTCCAGAATAAATTGCCCAATTCTATGCATGGACCAATTAGCCACTCACAAAAGCCCAAGGTTTGACCTCTCTTAAAAGTAGAGAAGGGTGAGGTTGAGAATACACCCATTCAAGTGAGAAGTAACAGAAACAGCAGGACAGTGAGTAGTGGGGGAATGAGACCTTGAAGAGCCACCAGCTCCATGCAAGGCTAAGAATGTTATCAGGCACTTCAAAGCAGCAGCTGTGAGAAACCAAACCTCAGAAACTAATAGCCAGGAACCAAGACCTTATCAAGTTAAATGTAAAAGTAATGGACCGAGTAACAGGCCATAAAGAATGGGGGCATGAAATGATGTTAAAATTTCTATGAAGCAGGAAAAAAAATCTGTCAAAGGCTAAAAAAAAAAAAAAAATCCCCCTTTGTGAAGGTATTCCATTTCTTTCTGTGTTAAAGAAAAAACTGACAGCCTACCTCCTAAAATTAATACATAAAGTTCTGTTGAGCAGAAATGATTTTTTTTCAAGGCGGTTTTATTAACAGAGACTCCATGGGCTTTCCTCAATTGTTGAGAGCCATAGACTCGTGAATTCAGGAGGAATCTCATGAGGTTATTTGTTGCCATACCGTGTGACGAGCTAGAATTCCTATCACCACAGTTGTCAAATTTAGTTCAAAGGTTTCCTCAAATGAAAATGACTCAGATTTCATTTTTGATGTCTGCTGCTCCTTTAGTGGGACAGGATGCAAGAGAACAATGTTTACAAACACTTGGTGGCATTCTGGCTCATCCTCAGGGCAGGCCAACTTGTCAGGGCTACTAGAAAGGCAGCTGGGAGAGACTGCTGTTGAAGGCATTGGCTTCTATTCTAACACGACACCGTTTTTTTCTACCCATAACTGTACCTCAAAGTCTTGCTTATTTCAAGACATTTTCACTGGAAAGACCTTGTGCCAGCCAAGCTTTTTCACTGGAATGGATTTCTTGTTATATTCTCCATGGAAATTGCTTACATAGCCCTAATATAATGCAACCTCTTTCAATTGTCCATGTGGATTCTATTGTCTATCCATCCCTTAGTTTTTCTTGGCCTTCTCTAGACTTTTCCCCATTTCTGTTAAAATATGAAGGTGACAGATGGACACAATGGCCAAGGAGGTTGAATTCAACGTTTCAATCCTCAATATGGCTGAAGCTAGATTGAAGATTTTAAGATAACCTGCAATGGTCCAGTCTTGCAATGGAAAGAACCCCTTTAAAGAAATCTCTGCCACATCAGATTGCTTGCAAATGTCCAAGGACGGAAGTAGGCAATTAAGTGGTTTAGTACACAGGTTCCAGAATCAAATACCAGTTTGTCCATTCACTAGCTCAGTGACCTTGAAAAAGTAAAGTATCAATATTAACCTCTCTAACACTTGGCTTCCCATCTGTATTGTGAGGATAATAACAGTTCTTACCTCATAAGGATTTTGAGAGAAGTGAATAAGCTAATGCGTGTGATGTGTTTAGCATAACACCTACCACAAAATAAGTGTTCAAAAATAATTTTATTTTTAGGCCTTTTTTCATAAGGCAGACTTGTCAATTATTGGACAGTTTTAATTGTTATAAAACTTATTTCTTAACATTAATATTGAGTGTCTCCTAATTTCCAACCACTTTTTCTTTTTAAGTCTTAAAACTCTATATCAACCCCAGTTTTCTTTCTTGTCCAGATTAACATCATCAGTTCCATTTCTCATATGATAAGATTTTCAACTCTCTTACCTAGTTGTTTGCCCTGGAAGTCCTCTGAATTTTTAGTGTGGAAATTTAAGCCAAACTCAGGACTTCTAGCACTGTTATGATTCTCCTGTCATTTTGACTTTTTCTTACACACATGCATACATGCACACACTCACGTGTGCACGTGCCCACACATACATGACTCGAGTTGGTACATTACAAGTCAGATATTAAGAGGGACACTCAGGATATGCTGTATCCTAATACAGGAATAAAAAACCTAAGAAGTAAAAAGGAGTGGCTACAATCTCTGATCCCTCAACACCAACTCTTCAGTAGCCTAGAACTAACACTCATATTGGATAATCTCTGGATTTAGCAGAACTTCAAGCAGCCAGGATTTCTGAATAAGAAGATCAGTTCCTGCCTACTCTTAGCATAAAAACTAGGAAGGCTTCATTACATCAGGAAATCTTAAGATCTCCCTTCAAAACCATTCAGCCCATCACTCAAAAGTTCCTTAAACTGGGACCTTGCTGAGAATACTATGGCTTGGAAGTCGTAAATTCTGGAGCAGCTCCAAGGCCACTTTTGTAGGGTGCATATAGAGCCAGGAGAGAAGAAAACAGAGCCCCAGCCCTCTAAAACACCGCCACCCCAATCTGTGAGACACACCACATTTCCCCATGCTTTTCATTATAATAGACTCGGCAGAAGCAGAAGTAATAACTCTTGTGATGATATTTTTATTCATTGTGCTTTTTACTGAAGACTCAGTGTGTTTTCTTGGTTCTTTAAAGCCATATGTATGTGTATCAATATATTTCTTATTTTTCTACAAAGCTTATGTTTTATCTGTAAGACATCTTTCTTCTTCTCCCTATTGATCTTCATTCTATTTTTGATAGAATTCTATTTTGAATGTCCTTTGAATTTCATTTCTGTTTTCCAAGTAGATAGAAACTCTGTCCAACTTCATGCTTAATCATGATTCTCTTGATTCCCCTTGTCTAGCTCATAAATAAAATTCTGATCCCTCTTGAAGTTCTGATCCCTACTTATAGATGCTGAAAACTTAACAATTAACCTTTAGGAATAGTCATTTCAAAAAAGGTAATATAATATTGTCTATACCTCTGCTTGCCAGACTGTGTCCTATGACCCTTACAAGAATTCCATGGCCAAATAAGTTTGGAAAATGCTATACATTATACTGACTCTTAGATATTCACATTACCTTATTAAAAACATTTGAGAACCCTAAAATAAGTAATCTATTTTATCATGTGTTTCCCACACTTTATTGTTCATGGAACACTTAAAAACCTTCTATAAAACACTCTTGGGGACATGCTGCTGTAAATAATTTCCTCAGCTTTCTGATAGAAATGTCATAGAGAAAAGCCCAGCTAGTTCAGCTGTATTGAATCTTTTACTTTCCTCTTACCTACACAGTCTAATATTCTTCCAAGAAAGAAAATTAAATTGGTCTGACATTGACATTATTTGTTCAGAAATCCGACTTGAATTGTTACACAATATCTAGGTCTCCTCTGAGCGATGGAAAGTAATTTAATGATTGTTCTATTATTTTCTCTGGTATCAAATTTGCATTGACCAATTTATATTTTCCCAGGCGTACATGTGTATGTCATTATCCAGACAATTTCCTAAGTGCTTTACACGCATGAGTTCATTTTTAACTCACAACAATTTTATAAGGTAGATGCTACTATTTTCACGTTATAGAGGTGGAATCTGATGACTACTAAGGAAAAGTATCTTGTTTAAGGTTTAGCTACCTAGTCAGAATGAGAAGGAAGGTTTGAACCCAGGTGTGTCTTGAGCCCAAAGACTGTACATCTCACTATATGGCTTCTCAGGTTAAAGTTCAGTGACTTCCTCTGTCCTCCACTGGGGTGTGGACTCCATCTGACACCTGTTTGAACAAGTCGATCTCTAAACCTGCTCTCTCCCACTTTTCTTCCTAGATTGCTGCTTGTTATTTCTTTGCCTTCAAAGAGTCCCCTTCTACCTTGTTTTAAATTTTCATTCTCAGTGTACAGTTTTCTTCCTTGATATTCCTATCTAATCTTGTGGTTTTAGATCTTATTAATATTGGTTTAATGCTAATAAACAAATTATAGCCTGAATCTTTCTAATGAACCCAGGCTGTCTATGAAAATCTCAAAGTCAACATTGCAAGATACTGAATTCATTTCTTTTCCCCAAATCACCTTTTTCTTCACTCTCTATTGAAATTCTGCTCATTTTTCAAGACTACTCCTCAATGTGAACTCCTCGATGCAGCCTACCTAGCCTGTCCTATGCAAAATCAGCTGCTCTTTTCTTGATAATGTATGTATATATATCAAGATAGATTCTTGGTAATGTATGTGCATTTACAATTGGTTGACTATAATCAAAATTACCATGATAGTGATAATAATGATAGCTAATATTTATTAAGCTTACCATAGCCTTTTATATTTTGTGAAATGCTTTATGTACTTTCTTGCATTAAATCCTTACAATGTCCCCATGGGGTGTGTACTATTTTTATCCCCATTTTACAGATAAAGGAACATAGGCACATAAAGGTTGCCCCAAGATCCCACAGCGAATACATGACAGAGCAAGACTTAAACTCAGGTCATTCTGACTTCAGGACCTAAAATGTTAGCAATTTAAGAATGGGACCATATTTTATTCTTGGCCTTCATAAATGTTTGTGGAATTAATCATTTGGTGAATAAACAAGTAAACCTATACAGTCTTGAAATGTGCTTGTGGATGCATTGACCTCCCATCGATCTTCCCATGTCCCCTGGAATATGTGGCCTTCACAGTTCAGCAGTTCTAACACAAGGGCCTTCAGTCTCGCATAGGAAGAGACCAACTGAGATTTGGAGGAAATACAATAGGAAAGAGAATCACTTATTTTTCGTGGGTGCTCACGACCCATGCAGCCATCTAGAGATGACATATTGGCTGGCTGGTTTGTATAGGCCTCCCTAAGTGACATTCATGGCCTCAGTGACTTGACCATTGTTGGGCTCTGACTACCAGTTTTTCAGGCTCAATACCCTGATTCTGTCAGCACAATAAGAGAGGACCTTCCTCTAAGAGCCTTACATATATGAACCAAGCTGTAGGGCCAATATATAGAGCCAGGATACCTACCAAGTTATTCATGTACAACCACTAGTCCACAGTCACTTATTTGATGCTTATGGGACCAGATCTGATTTGGAATTCAAATTTTTTTTAATTTTAAAAGGTAATACAGTGTACATACATTATGTTACATCAATACCCACAGCAGAATATCAGGTAGCACCACTTAATCAAACATATTTCTGTAGCAAACCTATGATTATTTTCACTGAGTGAGATAAAGGAGAAGACCTCATACCCCTTCCAGTCAGGTTTTGTCACCAAATTAGTTCAGATCACATTATGTCATGCTGCAGCTAAATTTTGGGAAAAAAACTTTGTGTCTTCAGAGGTTTTTTTTGTTTTGTTTTGTTTTTGAGGATTAGAGATAAGATAAGGATTAGAGATAAGGACTAGAGATAAGATAAGATAAGATAAAGGATATAATAAATTGATCAATAATATAGAGTAGCTGTTAGAGGCCCAAGCTCTGGATCCTGGACCTCTGGATTCAAATCTCAATCTCCTTCCCAACTGACTACAATGATCTTGGGCAAGCTCTTTGTGTTTGAGTTTTTCCCCGTCAGTAAAATAAACCTGAGTATTGACATCATAGGGTTGTCTCAAAAATTAAATGAATTAGCACATGTAAGATACTTAGAACGGTGGTAGGCACATAGTAAGCACACAGTGAAGTTAGCTGTTATTATAATTGCACTGAAATCTAGCATGTGGACCCATCCCAGTCTAAAGAGCAAATTCTCTCTTTGGAGACAACAACTGTATGGGGAGATAAATTGTGCCCAAATGCCGGATTATTCATCCACAATATGAAATAACTGTTACAGAGTTCAGAATATTTAAGTCCTTATGATCAGTGTATTCTCTCCCCTGTAATTAAGTCTCCTTGTAGAGCCAGATACTAATCAGAAGGTTGCTTGGTGAGCATGGGAATTAAATTCAAAAATTTTAATGATTCAAATGCTAATAACATCAGGCTGAAACATCAGACCCATCCATCCTACCCCAGGGTTAACCTCCCTAATGCCAACAGAACACTGAAGGCCTGAAAGTTTACAGGTTACCCCTCCCTCTTCCTGAGAGAGTGCTAGGCCAGTACTGCCACCACATGCCTAAAGATGCTCTTCTTTCAGGCTTTTACCTTCTGACTAGCTTTTCTTCCAATCTTCAGGTATGTTAATACACTAAGTTATCAATAGATTAATGTCACCTCTGTCAAATTTGTCATAGACACTCAGGCCCCAGAGCCCTTCTGTTGTTCTAAGATGACTTAGCTAACTCTGATTGGATCATTTTTGTGTTGATTTAACAGTACAATTCTGTGAAGGCAATTTTATTTCCTTCACTTTCAAGTTCCTGGGAGACAACTCACCGTACCTCCTATCCACAGCAGTTTGGACCAGGGAGCCGGGTTGAAAGGACATTGGAAGTAGTTCCTCTAGAATACAAATGAGGCTGCAGAATGTTTTCTTACTCATCACCTACTTCTTTTTCAGCTGGGCTTTTTGGAGGTAGAGCTCCCAGTGGCTGCAGCCTGGCTAGAAGAAAATCTAGTCACCTACTTGATAGGCTTTTTTCAAACCACCTAACACAACAATGGTAATATTTTCTCTCAGTTTAAAGCATGCTGAATCCTCGTCTCTTCTGCCTCCCTCTTGATGAGAAGCTGTTGAACTTCCCATTGATTCTCAAAAGGAGTTATGACTTTTAGCACTGCATTCATCTGCTTTGAAAAATCAGAGTGTTTATTTTTGAGGTCTCCATCAGGTTGTCTTCCTTAAGCTTAACTATGTCCCCTTTAGCCACATACTTGGTGGGAGGGTTAGTAAAGTTAGAAGAAGAAGAAGGAGACGGAGAAGGAGCAGAAGAGGGAGGGGGAGGGGAGGAAAGAGAAAATAACAAACTATATAAGTCTACTAGGGTCTCGTCCCCCAACTGCAGTAGAATTCCTTAAAAAAATAAATAAATAACTATGGGATTGGGGAGGGCTGGGTGAGGAGGGAAGAACTGTAAGTACCTACAAGCTTAGCACTTTCACATTCTTTGGCCCTTTGGCTTACTCAACATGTATGTGTATCTCTGACTGAAGGAGCATATCTATTCTAGAAGAAGCAGAAGTCCTAAACTCATATACCACGTATTGCAGAACCTTCCTTTAAAGCTCATTCATACCTGTGTTTCATTTCCTCGGTGTCAGTTTAGCAGTGTCTCAGTAGATGGGGATAATTATCTGCTCTAGTGTTGACTATAAAGGGGTCAATTTGGACGAGGACCTTACTTCTCACTGTGGGTTCGATTTCCTCTTCTGTAAAATTAAAGTGCTGAGTGAGATTATTTCTTAACTCCCTTTCAGCTCTCCATTTTTGGTCACTCTTTCTGAATTCACTTATCTGGTGCCTTCCTTTTTTCTTTCCTTCCTATCTACTTATCATCTATCTTTCCCAAAGATTTTTGAGGTTGTTTCAGAGATAGATTTAAGCCAATGAAGCTTAAATTACAGGGCCCCTCACTAGACTCCTTCTAAATTAAAAAAAAAATCTAATTTCATGTCTGATTTTATACTTTAAAGTTAATATTCCCCCAAAAAGCTCCTAGATTTGTGTTTGCTTTAGGTCCCACAAAATCTGCATTTCCCCCTGGATAGCTTAGGGAAAAAGACAAACAAAAATAAGAGCATACAAATAGGAATATAAAAGGGAGGTGTGAGAAAAAAAGAATAGAAAGAAAATAAGCCAAACATTAAATCAGCTTACCCAGTTGAGCATCAAGCTGACCTCTGAGTTTCCTGGAAGGCAAAGTGGTGAAGGGCATATCTACACATTGTATAACTCTTGCTATTAGAATGGAGGAAACTTCCAAAGAGAACAAAAATATTTATTAATACTGAACTCTGAGAAATGTCTCAGTGGAACATCTTATAGGGGACAAGACCGTACTATGACCAAAAGTGGTATTTTCACTCTAATAGAAACCTTCTATCAGAAACAGGTGATAAATTTTTGCTCAAATGTACATCAAGCAACTCCTCTGTACCAGGCATTGTCCTGAGCAGACAACAGAGATACAGACATGACACTCGTCCCCTCAGAGGTCTCAGGCAAACACACAATCATAAGGATAAGTTGATAAGTTGCTCACAGAGCCCTGCACAAAGAGGTGTGCCATCACAAAGGACACTGGCTACAGGGAGGTGAAGAAGGAAGGGAAGAAATAACTTCTGAGCTCAATTTTAAAGGTAAACATATTCTTTACATAATAGTTGTCACTTCACAGGGAATGGTTAAAAAAACTGCCAACACATCTAGACAATTTTCCTGAATGTAATCTGACTATCATTCCTGTGGCTTATGGGCAACCATCACTGTTGTAAGATGGAGTTGCATTCATTGATTCAGCACTTACAGACCCCAGAGATACCCACCTTTCATGAAGAATTGTAGCCTTCCCGTGTTCGTTTCTTAAGCATTTGAAAGATTTCTCATGACTTACTCATAGCCTTTTCAATGCATATAACTGGTTTATTAAATTCTTTAGTTTGTAGAGGACCAAAAGCAAGGTGTTTGAACATTACAATAAGAAACATTAGGGAAAAAATAACATTTGACAGTATACTAATGGACATCCCTTGGTGCTCAGGTATTTTCAACTTCAAAAATCTTTATTCCAATGAGCAGTTTAAAAATCTTTTCTAAGCAATTCCCATTTTACAACAATGGAATAGAAAGTGACTCACCTGGTAGCACCTCACAAAATTTTAAACCACAAAATGAGAAAGAGCCTGAATTTTAAACATCC
Source organism: Pseudorca crassidens (assembly GCF_039906515.1). NCBI lineage: Eukaryota > Metazoa > Chordata > Mammalia > Artiodactyla > Delphinidae > Pseudorca > Pseudorca crassidens. The sequence goes on from NC_090297.1 coordinate 94,041,756, forward strand.
AAATGTTAGTTAATAGAAAACATCTTAATGAGGAAAATAGGATCTCATATGGCCTTGCTTGGCAAGGTTTGTATAGCTGCAATGAACATTTCTCCCAGCACTGGCATCCCCAAAGGCATGGAAACATTTCTGCATCTTTCTAAAGTATTCAACTGCAGCAAGTACTGCATCAAACAGTCTTACAGGTTTGCTCTCCACTGTGTCTGGCCAAACATCCTGAGAACTCCGCCTTGCATTATGCATGGCCCTCTAACTCCATGCAAGTTTGAAAACACATGAAAAGTCTCTTCCTGCCATCCCAACTTCCATTCTCTTTGACTGATTACGAAGGCATAGCAGTTCCTTGTAATGGAGCAGGATTTTCAGTCATGGGGAAATTTGGAGCTTCTGCAACTGATACTAAAATTATGATGCTGCCATCATACCTCACTCAAAAGTGGATTTGCAAAGGAAAAAAATAAAGATTCAGTACCAAGTCAGTGTCACACTGTGGCAAAGATAGTCTACTGAAATGTCGGGTTAGGAATCCAGCAGTCCTTTGCAGAAATCGCATCCAGCTTGAAATTCAGTTCAGACAAAGTTAAAACATGGAAATGAAAATTTAGCTTTCCAGTTTTGGTTGGTCAGCGATCAGTAATTAAGCTGAAGCATCATAAGTTCTGTGCATTTAAAATCAAAAGACTTTGAATATATCTAATAACTGAAAATAAGATTTCATCCCTTCCAGGCTTTTTTAAAACATCTTGGTAAGCTTTAATTTCTCCTTCTCCCCTCCTTACTAAGAAATAGGAAAATAGCTCTTGGTTTTAAAGAATACAAAGCTAGAAATCTCTGAGCAAGATGCAATGATTAGTTAAAATAAGCAGAGGGCAGTTGTTCAAAGATTAAATACTAAAATAGAAATTTAATGATTCCTACATTTACCACCTGTTAGCACACTTCACGATGTGGAGAACAAGTCCGAACAGCTCATTAACAGCTATCATTTATTGACTGTGTACCATGTGTCAGACATTTTTATGGATTATCTCATTCAATTCTCACAGCAGCCCTGTGCAGTAGATATTATTAGCCCCTTTCAGATGAGGAAACAGGCTTTTAGAGAGGCTGGGAACTTGCCTGAAATCACCCAGCTAGTCAGTTGCAAAGCATGACTCTTACTCAGTTCTGTCTTATTTGCATCTCATGCTCTCACCCACACCACTCCCTGAATTTAGTGGAAATGTTACAAATCTCTGACTTCTAATTAGTAGTATCTATCATGGTGTTGCTTGCTTGATGACCCAACTATATCAATAATAGTAATCACAGCAAAGATGGTTGGTTATAGCACATACCACCTGCCAAGCAATGCTTTGAGTACTTTAATTATATATATATATATATATATATATATATATATATATATATATATATATATATATATATATATATATATATATGTAATCCTTGCAACAACTCTAAGAGGTGGAGAACTGAGCCACAGAGAGTGTAAGCCACTGGCCCCAGGGTCACGCAGTCAATGAGTATAAGAGCAAAGCTTCAAACCGAGACAGCCTGGCTCTCATGCCCCTGCTCTTGGCTAGGGGTTTTCATCCGGATACAGACTAAATTCATGTCCACATTTATACCAAGTTCAGTCACATTCTGAAATGGTTCTACCACCTCAGCAGAGCTTGGCAATTAAAGTAGAAGCTGAAAAATCGACGAAGCCCAAATCGAACAACCTAATGTACTCTTGAATCATTCTGCTCAATTTAATTTCTATTACATAATTTAATCCAAATATCTGACAAGTAAAAGAAGACTAAAAATGATGGTTATATGTAGTTAATCAGATAAAATGCCAAATGACTTTCAACACCTAGCACATGCATATCAACACATCTAAAGAGATCTATTGCATATGTGGATATATTTGCACAGGCCCATATAACGCAGACTTGGTCTTTGTGCCCAGAACACAAGCCTAGCTTAATATCTGTTTTGAACCACATAAAAATTTTCATTAACCTTACAAGTAAGCACAAAATGTTTGATATCACGAAGCTGTCTTGAACAAGCTGCTAAAGTTGAACATTAATTTCCCAACTCTGATGAGTTCAAGGAGTTGTAGAATAAAGCAAAATGGTCTCAATGGATGGATATATATTTGGGGGTTTTTTTGTGCTATTTTTCTTATGACCTGAATGTTATCAAGTGTTTATGTTTCTGAGATTTTTATATCATGTTAAAGATGTCACATACTAATAAATGTCTAACAGCTTTTCTTTATTGTTTTCTTTCTCTCCAGGTATCCCCAGTATTTCCAGTATTGGCAGTAAGTAAAAAAAAATCACCAATCCAATTCTAGGCCAGCTTTGCTTTGTTGTTCAGCTCCTCAGATCTATTTTCCCAGTGTCCATTTCTGACGTAAGAGAGTATTTCCTTTGTGAATTGAATTGCTGTGTTTGTTCTCTGCACATACATGGTGAGAGCACAGATAAAATAGTTATCTATGTATAACTCCTCTGGGGATATGGCAGTGCTGCCGCTTGCCTGACTACTGTTAATCAATGAAGGCTACCTTTACAGAGGTGCAATTAGTTACATAACCATAACTCATTTAGCAAAAATATAAACAGTCCTATTTACCCATATCTGGTAACCAACAAACAACTTGAACTCTCTCCCTAGGACTGAATATGAATTTCTACTGTAATTTAGAAAAGCAGAGAATGAATGTTTTAGGCTTATTCATTAGAACTGAAAGAAATCACCATGCAACCAGGGAGCAGGAATTTTATTAGTGCATTAAACTTTAGCCTTTGTGAAGGCCTGAAAGAGGTAGGTTTGTGATCATTAGTCTTACTGGAGGAATGAAGGAAAAAAATAATCAGTATGTCCATTTCTCCCTCCTAAAATACAATTATCCGTGTTTTCCTGACTACTTAGTTTCAAGTTTGATAGCGAAGGGGTATGAAAAAATACATGCAAAATTTAAGAGTAAGGATACTAGAAATTCCTGCAAGAAATATTTTAGTAGAAATATCAGCAATTGAAAAGAGAAATCTCTCTTCAACATTCTGTGGAACATTTCTCTAGCACCATTGCAAAGAGAATTCTACCAGCTGTCATGGGAGAACCAGGCTGTAGCTCCCTCTTTACATTTAAAACAAGGACACCAAACACCAAGCCTGAAATACTCACTGAGGAAATGCCCCATAAATTTTCAGAGCCGAATCTCACATATTTTTAAATACTGTTCCCTTTCCCTCTGATGGCTAAAACCTTTGGACAGCTACTGAATAACTGATTTGAAATAAAGTACTGAAGAAGCCAAGATTATGCACTGTAAGTGAAAAGAAGCATTTTCACTGGGGTTTCACCCCTCAGTCTTTGTCATAGGTGCTGGGCCACACAGGGTGATACAAGTGTAAACAGCAGTGATTGGAGAATTCCAATACCCAACATCCATCTAAAAAGCAATACACTCCTAATTTGGATTAAACAACTTCCCGCTTCTTATAAATGCAGTCAGGTCTCCCAATTTATAAGTCAACCTAGTTTACTTACGCTTGAGAATAGGCCCGCACGTGGGTTTGTTAAGAACTAGACGTGTTAAATGCCATGAAAATCAGCCGCTTTGTAAATAGAAATAGGAGTAGTGTTCACATTCATTTAGATACCAGACTAATGCTGCAGCTTCCTCCTTGTGATCTTGTTGAAATGGCATCAGTGCTACAAACTTGCAAATGAAAACCTTCAGATCTAATAGTCTAATTTTTCTGCTGTAGTATCTCCCTTGGCGTTTGCCTAACTGTATAAATACGCCACATTGTGCTCCTTTCAGGCCTTGACAATTGCATTTGCGCATACATTTTGGAGCAAAAGGGAACCAAACAGAAGCAGACTGAGACAGATAATTGAGGCTGCTATGGTGATCTGACCTGTCAAAAGTTTCAGAAATGGATGGATGGAAAGTAGTTCTTTGGTGTTAGGGTGTGTTTCTGTTCGGAGTGTCAATCGTATGTTGCATGGAATTTCTGACTGTACTGCTCACCCAACATCTCATTCGGCCGCCTCCACCACATGCCCCATCTCTGAGCATCAGCAGATGTTGACCTTTTACACACTGAATCGGGAAATTCCAGTTTTGCTTTGTTTTATTTTGAAATCAATGGTGACCTGAAAGGATGCTTTGTTTTGCCTTTGGAAAATGTATTAACCTTTATTATCAGGAAACTAGGAAAATTTAGCTCCTTAATACCTAACTAAAACCCTCTAACAAATAAAGTGATAGCTTGTACCCCGCCTTCGTGATGCCTCTGGCTGTTCTGCTTGGAGTGCAATGGGTGTTTCCTCAGAGTTCTCAGGCAAACAGGATATAAGCGCTTCCAGGGGTCACCCAACATCACACACGACTAGCTTGCTTATTGCCTGGCTTTAAGGTCAAGAGATTTACCATAAAACCATCAAACATGATTGTATCTTCTAGGCTGCTTTAATGTCATTTACACATTCCTTCTTTGAGGACTCATAAGGTGCTCGCTGTGTGCACTGGTGGATGGATTCCTTTGCTCTCCAAAGGGCAAGAATTCATGCATAGATGACTCACTGCCTGTTCTAGAGGGCACAGAAATGGGGTTTCCAAGGTAAAGCCAGAGAAGAGAGAGCTGCTTGGATTTTTAACTAATTTTGGGTGTTTGCCAGGGCTTTTCCCTTTATCCCAAGGAAGGAATCAATGAACATAATTCCAAGTACACAGAAAGATGCCATTATAATATATGTAACACCCATGAGATTCCCATCATCAAAGAGCATCTCAAGGAAAATGAATGATGCCTATTATCAACATAAATTATTGATGTATGTAACCATAAGTTCATATACATATGCTATATACACAGTGACTGAAGATTTTAGAGGACTATTAGATTTCAGTACAGATTTCAAACTGTCAACACCTGTATTAAGGTTCAAATGCATAGACAGAGTGGTCATCCTTTCCGATCATCTGCTAAAAATGTTTTTGAAACAAATTTCCCATTAAGGTCATTTGTACCTGCTGTTGTCTATCTATTAGGAAATAGGTTTCCCAATCATCCCAAAAGTACTTGATTTAAAACTCAGTCATTTTGATGTGCTTTGGCCATGGCTGAAAAAATATTGGTGATAATGTCAGCAATTAATGAATCCCAAAATAGATCTGTAGCCATTTGTGCCTTATGAGCTCTGTTTTTCCTTTACCTGATGTAGTAGTAATTCATTCAGGTTTCACATTTTATGTAAAATGTATCATGCACTTATAAGTAAACATTCACAATTTTATCCAAGTGAATATTTGTTGATGCTGATGATCCAAATTAATATTTGGTTTGCTGTGGGTGTTTTTGTTAAAGTGATAAACTAATCATTATGTTCGAACATATATTATCAGATCCTTAGCCTTGAAACGCAAGTGATTTCACTAATTATGTTAAACAGTATATTATTTTTAAAAAAACATAATTAGAACAACAAGGGTTGGCCTAATGTGCAAATAGCTTTGTGTGAGTGATTATCACTTAAAAAGTAAATAACAGAGGTTAAAGGTAACCAAGTCAGAGGTTAAAGGCAGATAATCCACTGAAAATTCACGTCAGGAAACACCATTTAAAAAAACTTGGAATTTTTAAATAAACAAAACCATTTCTTAGAACAGCAACAAAAGAAAAGACATATGTAGACATTTTGTGAACCCAAGTGTACATTGTTTCCTTAAATTACCTTCAAATGATTGACATCATGGTTTATAAAGTGTAGAAATTGATGGAGGCGTTTGGCTGTCCCCTCCTCTTCAATTTATTCAATTTGAAACAACAGTCCATTTAAGGGAAATATTCCATTTTCCTGCTTTCTCTTATAATGAGCATTGCCTTCATCACAGAGTTAAAAATTCACCTCTAATTTGATTTAATTGGCAGGACTATTAAACAAGGGAAGTGCTACCTGCAGGGATTCATCAGCCTGTTGAGAAAGCTCAGAGATGTTTTCATACTTGAAAACATTTGATGCCAGTTGGAGACCTTGTAAAAGTTGTTTTCCATACAGCATCCAAATATTTTTGTTCAGAACTGATTTACTGTAGAAACCTGGATCGTGAGGAAAATAACAAGGTTAATCATTTCCCCACTCAAGGGTTATTAGTAATCTTGTTCATTCTATCCAGAGAGCTTCAGTGTTTGTTTTTCTCCCTTTGCTTTAATACTACTAAATCCCCAAATAAAAGTTTCATTTGAATCGCCCTTTAGCTAATTAGGTTTTATATAATGAAGAAAAAAATTATCAGGCTAGTGTAGCTATATGGCAAATTGCATGGTGTGCTACATTAATTTTGAACTGTTTGCTGATGTTCTAGAAGGAAAGCTAAGGTCCCAGGTGAGATGCCTTTGGGACTTTGTTATATCATGTACCCAGTATTCTCATCACAGATCCATTTCATATTTGTGTAACTAGCATTTCACATTCATGAAACCTTTGTGGTTATCCAAAAATTGAATGAACATTAGGACATAGCTGCTTCTTTAATCCTGAAGAATAAATTAAATATTCCAATGAAGAAGGGGGAAGTATCCCCTACCTTAAAAAAAAAAATCCAAGAGGTTTAGCAATCTTTAGCAAACAACAATTGCCCACATTGAGCAATGTTGACTTTTTTCATGTATTAACCTTTTCCCAGGTGACTTTAGAATGTCAAGCCACTTTTTAAGTGTGAGCTGGTATCTGTACCTCTGCTGTTATCTCTGTGTATGGGCATCTGGAAATTCCTAGCTTAAACAAAGATTTGCCAAGATCTCTGAAAGGTCCTATGATGAACCTTCCAACATGTAACTGTGAACTAAGAGTGGGGTATCACTGAAGACTTCTTAGAATATCAGTAGAGGGCTGGCCAGCTAACTGCTCCACTTCCTGGGAACTGGAGGGAAATGTCCCCACATGTCTACAGAATTCCATTTTACAAATGGTGAATCGGAGCTTCAGAGTGTCTGAGTAACTTACCAAATGTAATACGGCCAGGAAGGCCTGTTTGACTCCGAAAGCTGTGCTCGTAACATTATACCAGGTGGAAGAGGTTAGAAAGAAAAATTCTAGATTTATTAACTCCTACTTCAGACTCTTTCCAATCTAATACATTGCACCTTAGACATGTTGATCCCTGAATTGACCCATTTCTGTGCAGGGAACTTTAGTGTCCTGGAGAAAAACAGAAGTTCATTTTCTGTTATCTCACTGTGTGGTCAACAGAAGCTACATTAAAATGTGCCCTTACTCTACCACCATCAATGATAAACATCCTCAGTAAGCTGAGGGAGAGGGGAAATGTAAAGATGTTACATATATTATAGAACATGTGACAGTTCATGAGATTAGCTATGCAAATTGTGAAACATGCTTGTACATATTCTATGACTGTAAAAATCCAAATGTTTACTTTATTGACATAGTCACTCATAGCAAAAAACATTCTGTGTGCCATTTCAAGGGCAGCCTTACCACTATTACATTAAAATGTATCTTCCCCGGCAGTCTAACGATGCTGTATTTCTGAGAGTAGGCAGCTCACTGTAAAGATGGTAAGATTACCTCCAAGGCCCTAGGGGTTTCTTCTGAAGAGCTTTAGGGTTTTCTATAGATTCCTTTGTAGACATCACTAATGTGGTTTCCAAACTCCCTGAGGAACAATAGCAATAACTCTACAAATCCAAAGGGACCTTGTGACTTTGTCTCTTCCTGACGTTTTCCTCATACACGCCTGGAAGAAGGATGTTTAATGAAGGCTCACTAACATCCTCTCAGCAGTGGCTTTTCATATCCATGGTGGCACCCTGTTTCCCACTGTATTTTAGAACCAAAAACTTATGTAAAAATTAGTCTTTTTAGGAAACTTAAAGAGCACTCATCCAACATCATCATTTTACAGACAAGGCAGCTAAGGCTTAATTGAATCATCTAAGGCATCTGGTGGCCAAGGCAGGATTCTAGCTCAATGTCCAATTTCCAAACTAGGACCCTTTAGAATTCATCCACCTTTCTCATTTAATTAAATGACTAATGTATGAAACACTATAAAGTAGACTATTCTAGAAAAAAAGAAAAAACATGGGAAAGCATAGTCACAATTTACTTTGGTTTTAAAGGGTATCCACAAAATGAGTTGAAAGCTGCCTATGATTCATGCTAAGGGAGTGAATGTGTGATAGAAGACAGTATTCTAAAACCCTAACTCTGAAGCTTTCCTGATATAAATAAAGTGTTTTTAGCCTTCTGCTTCAAGCTCCCTTTCAGCTTGATTCACTATGGTGTCAGCAATAGATGGTCAAGTTTAGCAATTCTAACCTAGTTCTCTCCAACTTACAGTGCAAAGAGTTTTCCTTGGGGCACGGAGGAGAAAAACTTTCTACCAAAGTCTAATTTTTATAACTAGAATCTCAGTTTTTCTGATTCATGAAAAGGAGTTTCAAGTGCCACAACCAAATTGTCGCATAACAGTTTTCTGAGTCTCTCCTTAATGGGAAAAAAAAAAAAAATCAGGCAAGATATATATATCTGATTCATAGTCTAAATTGATGTGCTTCTAAACTGAAAGAAACTTGAAAATTAACATTTTATCGTTGTGTTAAAAATCAAATCTTTTCCACGGTATTCCAAAATAATTCCTATTGCTTTCTGGACAATAGTATTAATCAATGTAGGCCCTAGAACCAGATTATTCCCTAAAGTAATTTGTATCTTAAGTGAGATTTTTACATATCCAAATCACTTGCTTTGGGAACAATTAAGATTTCACAAAATAGGGGGAGCACGTTATTACCTCTACTTCAATTCAGTAAGAACTGTTTATACTACAATAATATTTTTATTACAACAGCAACCACAAATAGAATAATAAGAGCTAACACAACATTGTAAATCAACTATACTTCAATAAAAAAAGAATAAGAACTGACATTTCTTAAATGCTCCCTACCATGACAAGCAAATATTGACTCATTCATGTAGCCTTGACAACAACCAGTAGGTAGTGTCATTATCCCATTTTACATATAGGAAAGCTTAGACACGGATAAGTTAAGGAGCTTGTCCAAGTGGTAAAACTGGGATTTGAATCCAGTCCAAGCTCTATTTACATGCACCATATCTTAAATAATTTTCCCCTAAAGAGGTATTTCCTAGGCTTCCCATAGATGTAGTTTGAAATTTTAGCAATGACAATAGAGTAACAGCATAAGATGGGCATTTCAGATATTTTGTTTCTTTTTAAAGGGGGCAGTGGTTGAGTATGTAGTCTTGGTCTCCATATTCCTCAAGCCAAAGTCTTTGGAGATCATCAAGATGAGTTCAATCCATTTTCCCAGATGTATGGGACGAGGATCCTTGAGAAGTAGGGATTTCCATAAAAGGCTATTCTTGAAGGATTGGCCATCTACAGTCCCACTGGACACATATGAAAATCCCTCCCCTTACCTCAGCAATAATTTCTTAACTCCAGTTTGGGTTTCACTATGACAGTCAAAGGTCCACAGTTACAATGTGCAGCAATAATTTTCCCTCCACACAGGGGATTCTTAATCCCCTAAATCCCCTAGATTCTCCAAAGGGCATGTGCTTCATTCCAACAGGCTTCATCCTTCTGTGAACTTTAGTGTGACACTGCTAGGCCATGAAAGAACCATTGGAGTGATGGGATTTAATGGCTGAGAGAAACCATGGAGATCTTTTTGTCCAGCACCTTTATCTTACAGGTAAAGAAATTGAAGTCCAGGGAATTAATAGCCAGACAGCTACTCAACAGAACTGGGACCAGATCCCTTATCTTCTGATTCCAGGGACCCTTTGCCTTGCAACACACTACCACTCTGAGACCTTCATATGACCCAAAGATATTCCTTAGTTAATTCATGAAAGAGTGAAATTAATAAATTCTGCAACAGTTCACCTAGAAGCAATACCAATACCTTTGACGTATTATAATACTTTTTTGTATTTGCAATGTCTAACTACTCGAAATAAGCGGCCACTGGCTAAAAGTTCTCAGAGGCTTCATGTTACTCAAAGACTTTTATTAGCATTGAATATGATAACACAGAATTTGTCCCAATTATACAACGAATATACACTCCAATGTGCCTAATTTACTTCTGGGAATTAAACATTTGTTAGTAACTTTGACTGAATATTTATATGTGCTAGGATCTTCGAGTAACAAGAGTAGCCAGAGAGTAACTGGCTAATTTTAAGTTGTTTTCTTACTTGGCCTTGCAATTATAAAACAAAATAAAAATTAAAATGTGATATTAAATTTAAAATTGCATGATGACCAAATATTAAAACATGTAAGCACAGACAGTAACATGCTATAGAAGCTTAGGGTCCACAAATTTCAATATTTTTTTTTTCAGGACATTTTTCCTCCCAAGGAAAAGACATCACGCATAAAATTTTGTCCCACTAGAGATATATATAGATTAGATTAGGACTTCCACGTGATGACTGCTGGTGGCTCTGAGTTTTAAGTTGTCAGGAAGGTTAGGCATCCCACATAATGAAAATCATTTGGAAAAAAATGTCTAATTATATTCCCAAGCAAACACAAAAGCTACACTCTCCCATCCCCCAAAAAACTATCAGAAGTACACAATACAGAAGAAAATACCTGCCAGGTAGGGATCAGATTGTAACTGAGGTGTCTATCTTGATAATTTCATACAGGTCAAGTAGTTAACAATTCAAAAGTAGAATGACCTACATTAATTTTTTACACATGTAGGAAGATCCTCAAAACGGAACCTCAGCATCCTAGGGAAAAATCATAAAAGAGTATACTAAAATATAGGCGTAAAATATTTATTACATTAGAATATGGAATAAAGCTTAATTTATAAAATTAATTTTCAAAGCTCACTTCTAACTTATATTTAGTATAAAATTTTTGTCTTTAAAGTTTTTTGGCAAAGCTTATTAACAAAATGATTAATTATATTATTACTTTCATTTCATCAAGAAAGTCAAGCCACTGAATACTTAACATTAAGTTTACAAACATCACCCCACATATGACCTGTATTTGCCTCTCTTACGGAAAATGATGGAGGGAACCATTTAAAAGAACTAAATTTTTCTTAATTTGATGCTAATAATATAAATAAATATATTTTCTATATAAAACTATAACAGTGGTTTGAAATCTCTTCTAAATAAACAATTTCTAGGGACTTCCCTGGTGGTCTAGTGGTTAAGACTTCACTTTCCAATGCAGGGGGTGCAGGTTTGATCCCTGGTCGGGGAGCTAAGATCCCACATGCCTCGGAGCGAAAAAACCAAGACGTAAAACAGAAGCAATATTGTAACAAAGGTAATAAAGTCTTTAAAAATGGTCCACATTCAAAAAACCTTAAAAAAAAACACCAATTTCTAGAAATCATTTGTTTTTCAAAAATGATCATTGCAGTTCAAGTAGGCTTAACATTCAGTCAATAACTTGAATATTTTGCCTACATGTTACCAAATATCTATTTATTTAGTAACACCTGGATACAGATGTGGAAAATTGTTACATTCTTTATTCATTCATAAATTTTGATGGATACAGCAATATCAATATTAAGATTCCCTTTGCTTTTATGTGTATACACACACACATACACACACAGAGTAACAGTAGATCAGCTTTTCTAACAAATGTTAAAAAACCAAAGTCATAGTGAAAGTTCCATGTCTTGCAAGAATGTTATTCACTATAATCTAATTATGGAGGAAACAATCTGATAATACCAGTTTACAGTAGCCTAGCCACTTGATATCAATTACTCAGTTATTAGATATTTACTGAGGCCTTCTGGAAGGCTTTGCCCTTCCTCAAAGAGATCCAATCTAATTACAGAGACAAGAAATAGACATAAAATGTAAACTAGCAATATTGAAACTTACGCCTATCCACATTATCAGTGAGAAATAAGGAGCACATAAGGTAACATGCTATAGGAGTTTAGAGGCAAGAACTCTCCTTGTGGACTTGGGTGGTCCCAAAGGACCACACTAGAGTTATGGTTTTGAGTTGATCTCAGTGAATGGTAGATTTGAGTCATGAAATGACTGCTTTAATTGTCATGGCCTATGTACCTTAGCAAAAATAGCTTTAAAGCCCCCAGTCCTAAAGCTGGCTCTTCTCCTGCTTTTCCAGAGTCATTTTTTTTTTTTAATACAGGTGAATCTAAGAAAGAAATACCATTAATTCTTAAATTAACAATGCTTATAATTTGATTGGAACCAATAACTTTAGAAATATATTTTGAGCTAGAAACATCATGAAAATATATATTAAAATAAAGAAAATATATACACACCCATACATACAAACCTTAGATATGATCAGAAGCACCTTGGACTATTCTCCTTAAGCCAGAACCACCAGTCATCTTTCTCTTTCTTTCTCTGAGAAATCGCATAAATAAAAAAAGGAAATAAATCCACTTCTTTGCAGAGATAATGGCTCACACTTAAAACATACCCTAAAGAATCTCTCCCGAAGACTAATGTAACAAGCTCGTATCTGTAAATATAAATTGCAGAGAATGGAATCCTCAAGTGAGAAATTATTTCTTTCCTGTTATCTTCTAGTTTCAGGCACCAGCTTTATATAACGATTTGAATTGCTGAAGTCCCTGTTTGGTTATTTGTAAGAACACTCTACTTTATTGCACAAGTTAATGTATATAGCTTTGTTAGGGAACAGGCTATATATTTAATGTCCATTCAATGTTTTGGGAATCATCAATTGCTTGCTCTTGTTTGGTGTGGGGGTATGTTTTGTTAAGTGCATCACAACCAAGTTAAAAAGCAGATGTGTGGTTTGTGTCTTTGTCCATATAGTTTTCTGTTTAGACCAAATGACATTATAGCTGAAAGTAACATACCCTGATTTTTCCTGGTGCATGCAGATCCTCCAAAGTTTAATAGGATATGGCCGAATATTTCTTCCCTTGAGGTTTCTAATCCAAAACAAGGTAGGAGCATGTAAAATTCCTACTGATATAAAATCCCACATGTTTAGGGGGAAAATCCCATACTCTATTTTTTAGCACTAAATAAGAGCATTATCATAAATGCCATGTCTTTGAAAGAATCATAATTCAAATATTTTTTTCTAATATGAAGTGTCCCAGAAATATTATAGTAAAAGTAGAAAAAGTAGAAAAAATTAGACAGCATAAAAGTTACGAGCACTTTATCAAATTTACATTGAATGTCAGCCATCCCAAGAGAAGCCTAGAGTTTGGTTGCCATCACAGTGGGGAGTATAAATAATATATCATAAAAACTTGTGAGTGACACAGGTTTCCTTCCACTGTCTCACTTTTGCTTTGCTTTGGTAAATTGGCTGTTACGTCAGTTGTATTGAGGGTCAGGGAAAATACATAAAGGCAGTATTGCAACCCCTAAAAGACCTGTTTTTGTTTTGTTTTTTCAACTGTCGTTCCTTATTGACTGACAGGAATTTGGATCTCTCTCTCTCTCTTCCCCTTCAACGTCACAGTGTATTTTCTCTGCTGAGGCTTTCCCTCTTTTATCCTTTATGAATTACCAATAATTTCTGCCAGGATTAAGAACAACGTGTTTTCTCTCTGTCCTTAGAGCAGTAATTATTTTCTGACTTCTAACATAATAAATAAATAAATGAAAGAAACTGACAGACAGCAGTGTGGTTACACAGGAAGAAATAGAACCTTTAAAAACTGGCCAATAAAATTCATAAGATTCAGTGTAATGTTAAAATTACATTAACGTCTAGCCTATAGATATACATAGACGTATATAAATAGTTTATATTAAAATAAAGTTGTCTTCTTTTGCGTCCTTCCTTCTCACAAAAAAGAGGCACATCTTTGGCTTCCACCTTCCTTTGTTACATGCAGGATGTTCCTTTTAAACTCTAATGAATACAGATGGAGGAGGAAGTGAGCAAAAGGAGGAACCAGGAAATAGCTGCTAAGCAAAACAAAATATATTAGCAATTTGTTGAGGAGTCAAATTGGAAGGGCTGCATTTTCAGTCCTTGATCAGAGTGATGAAATCAAGACTGTCCTAGATACATATATTACTAGCAAATAGAATTATCTTAATCATCTGCTCCAAATGAATTTTTTCAAGTTTCTGCATACATATGTAGAAGAAGAAATACAGATCAAGCTCAACCCATTAGTATAATTCTGTGAGGATTGTGGGAAGGTTTAGTGGCTTTGTTCCTCGGCAAGTTCAATGAGAGCATCTTCAGTGAACTGTCACTCAGTATTTCCCATTGAATTTCATAGCTCAACAAATTATACAAGACAGGATCTAAGACTTAACACTTCTCCACAGTAAGTTTTGTGCTGAACAAGATTATGCATTGTTTAAAACCTGAAACAGACCCATTTAATTATTTTGCTATGTTTTCTGTGAGTGTCACAAGACTAAAAGCTTTCAGAAATATCTTTAGTTAATGCCAGTTGCACTTTTTTAGAATGTGGATAAAGAGTTCAAATAAATTTATTTGAGAAGCTCACAGTTGAATAAAGTGCTTGAACTTGACATTTTAGCTAAAGGTGCACTTTCTAGCAGAGGTCAGTTCTGTGCAAACATAATTTATCTGGTCAACATCTGCAAAGAACATCAGGCTCTACCTTGTTTTTGCTATTTTCACAAGCAACACTTCAGGAACAATTGGAAAAGAAAGGCAGGCAAACTTAGAAATTCCTGCCATTAACACACTGATATCATATACGTAATAAATGTTGAGAAAAAAACTACATTTTTGAAAGGTGGACAGATTCGAGGTGACTCTGAGACTGAGATCCAGATTCCGCTGAATGGTTGACCATTGTGACTATCTGTAATGTCTAATCAAATCAGCAAAAATAATCTAACTGGTTTATAGGTAGATGAGATTACAGGTACACAGAGAGAAAGACATGGTGAATTGAGGCAATGATATTGCTAAGTAACTCAACAACACAACTACTATTTTAAGAGAAGAACAGTAGGGGATCCTAATATCCATATTGTTATTGGAATAATCTCTGCATAACTGCGTTCTTGATTTAAATGGTAATTCTTTTTGCCTCTGAAACTAAAGCTTCTAAACGTTATTACTGACAAGTTCAAACCATTTTCAGCCAAATACAAGACTTCCTTTGTGATTGAAGCAAACTCCCAGAAACAACAAATACAAATATTCTCTTCATTTAGGGCCACTTTTCAAGCGGGTTGATGATAAGTAATTACAATTTGAACGTTTCACTATTGTTTCTAATGTGCTGTTCATTCTTTTAAACCTATCCAGTTGCTCCCAAATTAACTTTGTCAACAGTTTCTTCTGTTCAAGTTGCAAACCACAAGAGAGGTAGGAATTCTTGGATTCATACAGTGATTTCATGGTGTTATGTGTTGTGAAACATTGCACTGTATGAATCTGGAATATCTGTGAAGTGTACCCATCAGCTTATTGGTGAGGCATGTTGACTGATAACGATCAATACATCAAATAGTACTGAGAATGTCATCTGTAAGAGGAAAAAAAATGCTTCACTCAGAAAGTTGACTGCTGCAAATTTAAAATGCTGCAGTATTTGTTTTCTGAAAGATTAATGTGTGAATAAGAATTATAACACTTTAGGTTCCTGTTTGGAACATGAATGTTAGAGTATTAACATTGTCACTCATTTGCATTGAAAATAAGGAAACTCACAGTGAGTTTCAAGGATGCTTTTCATGAGAACAGAATGGTAGGTTCATGTATGGTGCCCATTTGACAAATGAAATACCTTGGAATTTCTACTTCCAAATATTGTTTGAAATAAATTTGAACAAATACCAGTGAAGAGCTACACTGGGTTAAGCATTGATTATGACCCAAAAATAATAGTTACATTACTTTCTTTAAATGAAAGTGAGCAGAATCTCATCTGTGACTCATGAATGGCTCATTCCAGCTAGCTAGCATCTGTCATTCACAGAATGAAGATTTTTCAGGAAACATAAAGACTTCTGTTTTTATTTCACCATTTTCCTTTAAATGTCCTATGTGACAGGTGTGTCTTGTTTTCCACCCTTGACTGTTGGGTATATGTCATGTTTTAGGGAGTTTTTGGTTTGTTTTTTTTTTTTTCATGAAGCACCTCTTACAAAGAAATATATTTATTAACAATACCTAAATTTGGTTTGACCCACTTGGTGAAAATGACCATAATAGCTTCCCTATTCCTTATTGAAAAGAGTCAAATCATTTTCCAGATTTTAACTAACTTGAATTGTTCCTTCTGTGTCGTATAGAGAAAAGGAGGAAGCTGGTCAGAAAATGGGAAAGGGAAACCGATGATATTTAAACCAAGTCTTTAAATTTCCTCACAATGTACTTTTACATATCAAACATTGGCAGTGCCCTTCTGAGGGGAATCCAAGTGGATTTGAAATTTGGGGAACTAAGTTGTTTAGGAACAGAGCAGCCACAAGTTCATAGGGTGTCAAGCCTATTTTGGACATGTGTGCATATAATAAGCCAGTCATTGATGCCACGGTAGGGATGTCCCTCCTTATCTATGATATGCAAACCTACACAGAGAAACCAAGGAGGTGAAGGAGAAAGGAAGCATTAGGGACCTTATAGAGTCCATCTTTTTTCTGTCATATCAAGCACGGGATATACAAGAGGACTCTTGACCTGAAATTTGACCCTGTATCATTGAATCTCTACTTTCTTGGGGTCACAGCACTAATGAGATCTGAACACATTTCCACAGGCAGGAAAGAGCCACCTAATGAAGTAGATTTATCATAGAATAATCCAGATTGTTATCAAATGATGTACATGGAAGGGCTTCAAAAGCTACCTAAGGTTGCAAGACAGAGTTGGGGGTGGGTGAGAATCAGGAAAATGCTGCAGCCACTTCATTCCCACCCCTGGGGGAGGCCCCTGGAGGCTTGTGACTTTGCTAATGTAGTGAAGGGAAAATACTTTATAAGAATTCTAATTCCTTCAGCTTCTGTCTATCTAAAGTCTTTTTTTCCAAATCCTTTCTTTTTGAGTGACTACAGTAAATCTCCACCAGCTCTGACTTTGAATAAACTTTCCTCATTTGGCCCCAGCATAAATAAATAAACCTTCCTGTGCCACATTCAGAGTACTTTATCTTATATTCTGTAACATATGTCATATTATGATACATTGGTGACGTAATAATGGAATTAGAGGCAACATGGGGAATAGTAAGAAAGAAGACACCAAGACATTTAACACCCCCCTTCCTATTCTTAACATTCTTTTTCTTTCATTCTCTTTCTCTCCAACCTTTTGTTTTTCTATAACTCTTTCCTCCCCAGGCCTTCCCCAGCCAGTCTCAGTCAGAAAGTGTCTTTAAACCTTAGAAGAGGTTTGGATCTTTCCTGATCTAGAAAGGCAACTTTGAACACTCCTTCTTCTAAAATGCTGCTCGCTTAACTAGCCAGTTATTACGTACCATATTATCATAACTGCCTTGTATGATGTCATATACATCAGATGGGGTATTTTGCTCCCCCAGGGAAATTTTGGTTGTCACAGCTTAGGAGTTGCTACTGCTTCTAGTGGGTAGAGGCCAGGAATGCTTCTGAATATCCTACAACATATGGGAAAACCACGGATTATTTGGCCTAAGATGTCAGTAGTGCTGAGGTTGAGAAACTCTGCACTGGACTCTTCAGGACTGGGCTTCATGGTCCAACGTGGCTCGTTGGTCTAGGGCTATGATTCTCGCTTAAGACTGGACCTCGTTCAAGTTGTCCCCTGGTATAAGGTGGTCCTCAATAAATATGCATTGCCAACGCATGCCATGCTACACCATGAAAATGTGTTTTAGAGGACCCTGTTAGCTTGTTTGCACAACAGTAATTAAAACTTGTCTGAAAAATAAAATATAGCCTACAGTGTGATTTGAGATTGCAAAAGTATATAAAACCATAGCAATTTTTGGAAATCTCCTTTTTCCTAACTAAACTAATCTGCATAGACATATAGTCAATTTTCAGCTAAAATATTTAATAACTCAGTTATAGTGTGATGTATGGCTGTTGTTTTTCTCAACTCTTTAATATTTAAGGTATAGCCAGACTCTTACAGAATTTGAATGGTGGAGGAATGAATTTAAAAATAACTTTCCTCTGTGTCTTCCTTTGTTTCCCAAAGTAAGATGCCTCAGGATCATCACTGATTCGTTGACATCGATTCATTCATTCGACAACATTTTTTGAATGCTTAGTATTTTGAGTTCTGTTTACATCTGTGAACAAAATGGACACAGTCTGCACACATTTATTTACACTCAAAGTATAGGGGAGAAATTTTTTTTTTAATTTAGTCTTCAGATACTCTAGGTTCTACAAAAAAATTAAACAGGATTAGTAAATGTGGGAGGGGGGATTAATGCGTTTGGGTCAGGAGCTGTTATTTCAGATAGAGTAGTCACAGCATTTTCTTTGAGCAGGACCTAAAAACAAAGTGAGGAAGCAAGTCAAAGGGAAGTCTGGGGGAGGAGTAGGCCAGACAGAAGTAACAGCAAATGCAAAGGCCCTGGGGAAGTGCTTGGCATGTTTGCAGAGCAACATGAAAGTATTGTACAGCGAGTGAGGAGGAGAGTGATAGCAATGAGCCCAGATCAATTGGGAATGAATGAATTCAAACTCTGCCTTTTATTCTGAATGAGGCAGGAAGCCATTAGGATTATGGGCAAAAGGATGTCATGACCTAATTTAAGTTTTAAAAGAGTCACTCTGACTGCTGTGTGGAGGAGACTATCACAAGGGTGGAAGCCAGGGAAGCAGTTTGAGGACAACAACAATAATCCAAGTGCCCTTAACTAAAGATGAGATGGTGAGAGGTGGTGAGATTTAGAATGTATTTTAAACGTGTAGTCAAGAGGATCTGCTGATTGATTGGTTGGGGGCGTGGGTAGAGCGGGATGAGAAAAAGATTGGTGTCAAGAGCAACTCCGGGAATTTTGACCTAAGCAATTGGAGGAATAGAGTTGTCATTTACCAAGACAGATCCGGCTGCCCATGTAAGTGGCAGGCTTGGGAAGGTAACCTATGAGGTCAGTTTTGAACATGTTAAAGTTGAGATATCTATTAAATGTCCAAGTGGAGACATTAAGAAGGCAGTTGAATATATCAGTCTGGATGAAGGCTCACTAACTAACTGGGAAGTTGGTCCAGGCTGAAAATAACTATTTTGGAAAGGTCAGCATATTGATGATTTATGTAGTCATGAGGTTGGGTAAAAAACCCTGGTTCTTAGTGAGCCTAAAGAGCCAAGAGGTCCAAGGGCTAAGCCCTGAGTCATTTGAGAAGATACAACAGAAAGCAGAAGAGAGGAAGAAGCAATGGTAGGTGGGGAAGGAGGTAAACCAAGAGAGAGTGGTGGCCCAAAAGCCTCCTGGTTCAGGAAGGGTTGCCAGGATGCCCTGAGGGCCCTATTGAAGTTTATGGTCATGAATTTAAAGTGAGACTTGTTTCAAAATAGTTGGAAAAAAACTCCAGCCACATTTAGCTGCTGGGGTATAGGCATGGAGAAGTGGAGAGTTGGATTTAACCAGGATCAGATTTTCCCAGGAGACTGTAATTGGGGGCGGGGTGGGTGGGAGTGAGGGAGATGAGAGCATATAAAAGGAAGTGATTGTAAGAATGGACCATGAACTCTAAATTTTGTGAAAAGGGAAAGGAGGAAATGGTAGGTCAGTGAATTAGAGGATCAAAGAATTATTGAACTATTAATATCATCCCTTCAGGATCTTAATAAGTTAGTGCAGCTCTAACTCTATCATTAATGATCATTCATGAATTCTGGGCCTATGTGGAAAGAACAGTTCCTAAAGAGTGGGAAATTAACAGAAAACTGAAAAATAATACAGCAGTCTAATAATTACATCTGAAATGTCTTGCATTTATATAGTGCTCTCATGTGTTTCAAATCACTTTCAAAGATCTTTTTATCATTTTATATTCTCTAATACACCATGGCCAGAGAAGACAGCTTTATCAAAGTCTCAGAAGAGTCTTAGAAGTTTTAAAGAAATAAAGTTACTATTAGCTCATTTCTTAGGTTATGAGACATTTAAAGTAACCACTTATCTTCTGGAAGAAGTTTGTGATATTGAGTGTTAAGCTGTGTATGGTCTTGTATATAATTATTTATAGAATTTACATTATTTAACTCTCCTATCAAAATTAATAAATTGATTTTCAAACAAAACCCAGAAACAAATAGTGAATGTCACAGAAATGCATACTATTCGTTAAATTCAAAGAATAGGTAACAGTGTCTACAGAGATTCATGGATTGGGTCTTGATTGAACTTGGATGTCTACAGACACGTTTTTTGGTGAATAAAGCTTTGTCAGATGAAGCTCAGCATTGGGTGGATCTTATCCACAAAGGAACCATTCAATACTTCCAATAGTATTGGCTACTGGGTAGATCTTATCCACAAAGGAACCATGTTATGAAACTTCTCCAGCCCTGTTCTCTCCCATTTCCCAATGTCATGTCTTTGCACACTCTATTCCTTTCACTGGAAATGCTCATTTCCTCCTTTTTTTTTTTGTTAAATAAACCTTACTGGCCCTCATGGAAGATTTAGTTTTAACTTAGTTTTTCCTAATTCTCCTCAAGTGAAATGAATTTCTCCTTATATCACTTTGTGTCTCTGTTTTTGGTTTTGGTTTTGTTTTTAAGCACGTCCTCTTTTTTTTCTAGTTATCTGAGCACATGTTTGTCTTACCCACTAAACAAACTTCTTGACAACGAGGACTTACTTCTATGTGGTTCTGAAAAGTTCCTAGGATGAATTTATGCACATAAAAGATTCTTTTGAAAAAATCTGGATTAATTATGTTAGGTACACCAAGAATCAACCTAGGATGAGGTTATGTGAACAACAGTAACCACTTAGGAGCCTCTTCTAGAGAGGGAGAGCCTGAGGACAGGGTGTGTGCGCCCACGCCTCCAGAATTCCAGGCAGCTCTGAAGAAGTCCTTGGGAAACAATTAGATTTGGGACATGGGTCTCCTCCCTGCAACTACTACTCTGAGGTGGCTCCAGGCCAGAAAGATTCTCCCTGTTCCAAACCCTCAACTAAGGAAGGTCGGAGAGGCCCTTTAGGTTTCCTAGGTAGTCAGAAATGCCAGCTTAAACAAGGTTGAACTCAGGGAGATAGAATGTATGGGGGTGAAGTGCTTGTTTTCTAAGAGAATTTAATTTGGTGATATGTAATTCTATTATTTTTCTTGTTGCTATTATTAATTTGGCATGCCTTAACTACAAAATTTTTGCAGGATTTTCTTACACCATCTCCCATATGGCCTCCTTCCAGAACTCCCCTTCTCCCGCTGGTTCCTCCGACTCCCCACTCCCACTCCCACTCCCCAGCCCTAGCACACATGCACACCATGACAAAGCTAGCCTCCTGTAGAGGAAGAGGCTTGCCTTCAGGAACCTCCCATTCTTCTTGCCTTTCTTTTAAGCATCTGGGGACTCCAAGGTGCTAACCCTATTCCTGGGTGTCTTCCACTCTTCACCATTTCTGGTGTCCTCTGCTTCTATCCAAATTTGATTTCATTCTGTTGGGACCGTGACCTCAGCTCTCTACTGTAGTAACTGGCTCTCATATGAATGAATCCACAATGTTCTGATGAATGTCAGTATGTTAATTTATTGGGTTAGCCAAAAAGTTCGTTTGGGTTTTTCTGTAACATCTTATAGAAAAACCCAAATGAACTTTCTGGCCAACCCAATAGAAAAAAAAAAGATATTAATTATCTTTTATTAATTTTATTAATACAAGATTAATAATTCCTTTTTAATTTTGACAACACTTACTCATTTTTACTCTGGTCATCAAATGCAGTGCTTCCAAAATTTTAATCTATGCCAAAAGAGTAACTCAGTACCTCACATAGTGCCTGACACATAGACCAACTGAATATATTATTTATTGAGTGAATGAATAAATTAGCTCAAATAGTGACTGTGTTTGGCTTCCTGGTGGGATAAAATAAAAGCCAGACATTAATGAGAGGGATATTTTTAGGCAAACAAGGTTTGCAGTTTCATAATTGACCTTTCTTATAAATGTGAGCTAGGCCTACCCCCATATTTTGAGGAGATGAAACGGATTCCCCACCTAGTTACTTCTCACACATTTTTTTTCTGTCTGATTTAGTAACTATTGCACCAATAGAGGCTTTGTTTTTACTTCTTTTAAAAAGGTTGAATTAGGGCTTCCCTGGTGGCGCAGTGGTTGAGAGTCCGCCTGCCAATGCAGGGCACACGGATTCGTGCCCTGGTCTGGGAAGATCCTGCATGCCCCAGAGCGGCTGGGCCCGTGAGCCATGGCCGCTGAGCGCGCTTCCGGAGCCTGTGCTCCGCAACGGGAGAGGCCACAGCAGTGAGAGGCCCAAGTACCGCAAAAAAAAAAAGAAAAAAGAAAAAAAAGGTTGAATTAGATTAATGACTTGCTTTGGTTGAGGTGCAAAAGAAAGACAATCTAGTCACTCTCCACCCTTCCCTATGTCTCCTTGTCTAGTTCTTATCACCATCACCCCTAAGCCTCAGAGCCTCCTCCAACATTTTGGGGAGACAAAGGAAAAGCAATCTGAGGGTACAGTAGCTGCCTGACTCTTCTTTTGTAGCAGACTTAGCTTGAAACTTGCAAGAAAAGGATATCTTGAGAGCACTTTTTTCATACCAATAATCTCCCCGTTTTTTGTATTCTCTCTCTCACATAAGCAAACATGCAGATTTGGCCTGATGAAAGGCTTACAGAAGTCATCTTCTCCTCTTACCATTTGGAAAAAACAAAAAGAGTTGTCTAATTGTCTAGATCCCTATTAAATTTGCCATGATTTCTTCTGTGAAACTCTGACTGAGTTACTGTCTTGATACAAATGATAGTAAGACTCTAAATGAAGGAGCCATGGGTGATGGCAGACTCAGGCCTTAGATGCCTACATTCATCTTTCCTTCTTTTTTAAGATTGCAAATATGAAGAGAAAATGAGGGGAGTGATGCAAAGACAGTGAAGTTTTCAATGTGCAAAAATTAGACTTTTGCATCAATGGAAACAGAGTCTTCCCAAATTTTAAAAGGTGTACACCTGCAAATGCTTCTGTTCATATTGTCTGCCAAGAATTAACACTCTCCGATCATGTTCTGAATGTCCAATCTTTCTCTCCTGCCTGAAACAGATGCTACTTCCATGCCAGTCACAACCACCTGCGGTCACCATGTGTCATGTGGAATCACATACATGTAATGCCATTCCGCCATCTTTTCTCCACTTCTCATTTTATCCAAGCATGTAGTGTGCTGTTATTCTGCGACTGTATACACTCTGTATACATTTCTGTTCTTCCTTGCAAGATTGTGAATGCTTCGGCCACTCCAATCGATGCAGTTATATCGATCTGCTAAATACAGTCATTTGCGTGAGCTGTAAACACAACACTAGAGGGCAGCACTGTGAGTTATGCAGGCTGGGCTACTTCAGAAATGCTTCTGCACAGCTGGACGATGAGAATGTGTGCATAGGTCAGTTCCATTATAATTTCAGCTATTGTTCTGTGCCTTTCACGAGATGGGGAGCTATTTAAGGTGGAGAGGCTGGTGATTTGCACCACAGCTGAGCCAGAATGAACTTTCTCAATGGAGAAAACGTCCTTGTGGTAGACTTAAAGAATTCACTTGTGCAGATTGAAATCATAGTTGGGGGATGTATTTTGAATCCTTGTCTAATTGTTGCTTTAAAGATGATGAGCTGAAAAGTCATGTTTAAGAGATGAAGTAATTCTCTTTTTGTTTTTCTTTTTTTTTTTTTTTTTTTGCATGAAATCTTAACACCTGGTCATTTCAACCTGATCTTAATGTCTTAAGTTGTACACTCAACTTTCAAAATGTAAACTCATTATAAGGTTTTTAATTATAGATACGAGATTAGGACACAAACTTTTGTAAATAATTGGTAATTAACTAATATTGATTTAAAATATTCCCATTTGGAATTGAAAGCCACTAGCAATTGGTAATGTAGAAGTTTGCCTGGCTTTTCCATCCATAGTAATGAAATTCCACTTACTGAATTTTCCTATAGCCCTCAAAAGGAGAAGCAATTTTTCAAAACTATTCAAGGCAATTAATTCTCTTAGCTTCCAAAGTACATGAGCCCTGGAAAACTGGGGCCACAGGATTCCATTGAGCATTCTTTCCACCCCCTGTGATGACTGATCATGTCAACTGGAGAGAACCAGGTGCCCTTCACATCCAAAAGAGCTTCTCCTACCTTTTGCGTAGTAGAACCTATCTTTAAGAAAGGGAGCTGATGAAACATAAGAAATGGAATTTCACTTCGTAATGTACTTTGAAGAAGTGCATATATTCAAAATGGTGAAGGGTACATATGTATCTGTTACCACACCAATAGGTAATATATAGGCAACCAATGTTAAAGGTAGATTTTTTCACATAAAGACTAGATTGAATACACAAGCTGAAAAATGAAAGGTGATCTTTTCATCAAAAAAGAAATCAAATCAATCTGTAATTCTGGGATCATTGTTTTCTGATTGGATTGTCAAGGTTATATAGTTATTTGCCAAGTGTCATTTAAAATAGCTGGACAAGTTTTTTCAGTTAAAATGGGCCAAGTTTTTATAATACTGTTTATGTCTATAGTATGTTCTATTTTTCAAAGTGCTTCCTTATTATTTGTGAATTAGTGGAGAAATCCCTGGACTTAGAGGCTGGAGAGCTGGGTTCAAGTCCCAGTTTGCTATTTAATAGCTGTGTGCCTTAGGTAAGTCGTTGAAAACTCCTGGTCAAATTGGTGTCATATGGGATGCACAGGAAACACTTGGTAAACTGTGAACTGACTTGCAAGTATGTTTTTTGTTTGTTTGTTTGTTTTGTTTTTACTTAATCCTCATTAACAAAACCATGGTGGTAAGTACTCCACTGATAATTTCCCCTATTTTCTAGTTGAGAAAAAGTAAGGCAAATTGACCCAAATCATACAGCTTTAGTAAAGAGTTAGTTTCCTGACTTCAAAGCTTTTGAACGCTTTCTCCCAACTACCCTGACACAATTAGCAAAGCTAAGCTTGTCAGACTTTTACTTATGGTATGTTTTTAGGATGACAGCAGCAATTCCACTATGAGCTTGTGAACAGAAGTTCAATTGCCTTTATAACATTTGGGTTACAAAGATTTGAGAATATTAATAAAAACCAAAAGGCACATAGCTGTCTGAATTTTGAATGCAGTTACATTTTGCTGAATGTCATTTGTAAAAATATATAAATGTCATACTATAAATATGTTAACAAGTGGAAAGGTAAAATAAATAGGAACACAGGAATAAAAGCTAATCAGTTTTTCAAAATACAAAACATTACAATAAGATGTAAATGTTTTGCAATATCAATTTCATATTATTTTCAATAAATCAAAGAAAAAGACCTTAAAAGAAAAGATTTTATTCCATAAAATTTCTCATAGCAGGTAACTTAACAATATCCCAATATATTTTACTCAGAGTATTCTATTCTAATGAATTCCTCCCCTTTTCCTGTTCTAAAGTAATCTATGAACTACAAAATCCACAATTCCTGTCTAATTCTAAGAGTCATAGTTCTGTTATAAATCCATATTTGATTATCCACAGACAAGAAGTTGCCATTCAGCTTTTGTCTTTTAAATCATGTAAAATACAGATGAATGGAAAGTTTAATATACATTCTTGTATTTATTTCTACTTAAAAAAATCAAACACAGTTCTTTTCTCCCTTTCTAGAAACTTTGTTAATTAAAGTTATAAGTCTTGGAGAGGATTTTATATTATTGAGGTAAACATATCCCTATTCAGTATTTTGTGCTCTTCAAACCAAGTGGATATAGGTAAACACAAAGATGAGTATTTTTAGATAGCATTAAAATTAGCTACAGTATACCTCCACATACCAAAATTCCTTAAATTGTTGCTCTTTTCCTAAGGGGTAAAATTGTTTTTAAAGAATGAACTGAAAAATTTGGCTAGCTGGTATATGCTACATCCGGTCTATCTTTCGTCTTTAGTCTCTATAAGCGTACGAAAGTTTCCTAAAAGAGTTATAGCTTCCACTTTTCCCACTGGAGGGGCCAAGGGCAGAGCTGTCAGGCTGCCTGGGCATGAGACTGAGGCTGAGGTGTGCTCTCTGAAGGCCATTGGAAGCCTGTGGCTCCATTACCAAGGTTTTCCCTATGGGGCAGCACCAACCTATTCTCTATTTTTTACATTTAAGTTCCCCAAAGGGCTTGCAGCAGGACTGAGAATTAAATTTGAGAGGATGCACCTCAAGTAATTGAGTTAATTTTAATGCCATTTTGTATAGAAAGCACTAATGAAAATGAATGGATATTTACCCAATTCACTTTCACAGAATTAGGCACTAATCCCTGAAAATTTGAACTTCATCTAAGCCGTCTCTAAACTTAAGGGGAAAAAAGGCACTTTGCCATTTCTTTAACAATTGGCAATGAAATCCACCACCCTGGCTATGACGGAACAGCACATATCTTTGACAAAATGTTGACTGTGTTGAAATAGATGTCTTAAACTATTTGCATCATTTTATATTATGGCAAATATAAAATGCACGCTATTCCATGTTGTCACAGTGATCGCTGCTTTGTGATTCCTGGTAAATTTACCCATTTTCATACAAATTCCAAGCCAGCCATGTTTCCAAAGATGCATGTAATTAGCCTGTATGATGCAGCAATTTCATGAAGATGACATCCTTGCATGCTTCCATTTCATATAAACTCAAACATTAAGCAGGAAGCTAGAGGATATGTGGCTTGTGACCTTGGGTAATCACTGCTAATAATCCCTGATAACAAGTTTGACATCTGAATGAAATGCAGGGCTCAGCAGCTGCTACTAAACATATCTCCAATTATGATGTATTATTGTTTTCATTCCCCTGGAAACCCAAGATCAGGTAATCAGAGGTACCTTCTGTAAAACAAAGCAAACATAAGACACTTCTAATACTTATAAATCAATTGTAGTATAACTTTTTAATCAGACTTCCAAAAGTATTTCATGTTGTTTTTTAGTCTAACAGTCCTGTATGTTCTTCCTAGTTTCATGGAATAAAATATAATTCTCCAAGGCCATCCTCATCACCCCAACATCTACCATTGACTGTCGTTCCAGAAATGATATTTTTTAAACTAAATTATTTGTATGTAATGTGGAGTGTAGACCCCACCTCTCCTTGTCACTTATTTTCCTGACTAACATTACACTTACCACCTTTTGTATGACAACCACTGAGATGTACCATGGTTTAGATGTTCCACATTTCTAAAAATTTTGTTTACTTTTTTTTTACATCTAAAACCTTTTATTAATCAGTTGTTACGGGCTAATTGACTAGCACAGTATGTGAATTCATATTGGCCAGATGTAACTGTACTCCCTGGCTTATGAAATGTTGGTGATTCATTGTCAACTTATACACTTTATACACTTTAAATAGTAAGAAACATATTATAGTAGTTTTGCTATAGGTATATACTTATAGTGTGTGTGTATGTGTATTTTTAAAGCCACAACAAAATTGCTATTTAAAAATGTTTTAAACAACTGCTGTATATACACACATTAAAATAGAAAATGCCAATTTAAAATAAAACTCCAATTATTAAGTGCAAATCAGTCCAGACAAGGAGAGAGCATTTTAGACTTTATTTGGTTTTATTTTTACCTATGTATGTTACTCTTAGTCATACAAACGTTTGTGTCTTAAGGATGCTGAACTTCAAAATTGACTTACTCAACATGAAATAAATAATGATTCTAAGGTACTCCACATTCTTTGAAGAAATTATATGATTAGTCCCTATGACAAAAACAGAACCAAACCTCTGGATCTCTCTATTTAACAGTAAACCCTGAATCTCCATTGCCAATCTAAGATGCTAAACTTAAAGTTATTAAACTAAAATTCTCAGGGTTTCTCACAGTTGGTTGCTTGGTTAGTTGCTTGGTGTGATTTTATTTGGTTTCTTGACATGAAAACCTCTTAATGGGACCATTTTAAAATAAAGGAAATCAAGAGACAGAGGGGCGTAATAACTTGCCCAGTATTATACAGTGGGATTACAAAAAAAGTAACTTTGGCCTACAAATTCCAAAAGCTGGAAACTAGCTGCTGTTACCTTTCAAGCTAATGGAAGCCTAAGGAATTCTTATTTCTGATTCAGCCTTTAAGAAAAACAGAGCTTCAGAAGTAAAAATATTCTGCATAATAATGTGTGAGGAATCAAGAAATTATTCTGTTTACTGTTTATTACACAAAGTTATATTGTTCTGTCCATAGACATTATAATGATACAAGTCTCAAATTATGCCTATGTTGAAATTTATCTAGGATTACAAAATTCATTTTTCTTTCATGATTGTTAACCTAGGTTGCATAAAAGCTATACTAACTTAACATGCGTAGCAGATACAATATCTAAAGGCTCATCACAACATTGTATAAATATATATATAAAGCACCATCCCAAATCATATAGTAAAACTGACTTTGAATGAACAAAGTGCGTTCATATTCCACTTTAACAATGTTCAGCAGTTCTCAAATTTTGAGTGTAACCGATAAGCTCATTTGAATAATTTAAAACAGATTTTACACTGATGGCATATTGATTTATCCTTGATATATAAAGGATATATAAAGGATTCTCATTGCATTCATTAAACCATCTAAAAATGCCCTAACAAATGGAACCTCCATTACGATCTGTTACCAGTGAAGAGCATGATGTCTTATTTCCTTGGAGGTTTTCAGTTGACTTCCTCCCATAACATAAAAATGATATCATGGAAGGCTGAGCAAATAAATAAATGGACCTGAAATAGCCATATTTGCCAAAGCATTTCATTAGTGGACATCTTTCTTTAAGTGATGCATTTAAGTAAGCAACACTCCTGTGATAAACCATGCGGACTTGTCTCCAGCCTGTGTGTTGTCTTGTTTCTACAGAGTGTTATTGTAACCCTTTGGGCTCAGTCCATGATCGTTGTAATGGCTCAGGATTTTGTGAGTGTAAGACTGGAACAACAGGGCCTAAGTGTGATGAGTGTCTGCCGGGAAATTCCTGGCACTACGGCTGTCAACGTAAGTAACTCTGGGAGCTGTCCTCTGCCTGCTGCAGCATGGCTGATCCTGCTTGTCTAGGCCGGTGCGTGCAGCTTCTCAGAGCAGAAAAAGGCCCAAACCGCTGACAAGCTTTAAAAACTACATAATGCCTCAGCCTATGTATAGGAGAGAGAGCAATCCATCAGCTATCCAGCTGGCTCCTTTGAAGCCCACCCTTGTCCCCTCTGATGGCTGGAGAAACTTACACTGACATACTGTATGCAGATCCATGTACCTGGCCAGACCATAAATTAAGTGGCACAATAGGGACCCAGCTTAGAAATCCTTACCGCAAAATGAAGGGTGATGTGTATGTGGTTAATATATTTCTTGAACTACCCTGGAGCTCCAGAGTTCATAAATTAAATGATATCTGCATAACTTATTACCACCCTTGTATCATACCCATCACTGAATCTGAACCAAAAACCTAAAGGTAATAAATCTAAGGGATATTTAAATGCCAGGATAAAATAAATGATGAAAATCAATATTGATTTTAAGCCTCTGAGGTTAGGCACCATGCAGTGAGCCTTAGACAGATGCCATTTGGTTCAACCTCATTTCTCTGAGGATTATCAGGCGTTCTTAAAAGCTTGTCAAGGCAGGTGGCATGTTGGTGTATTCAGGGAAGAGAAATTTTAAAATCTGAGCAGAAGCTTCCTTCTGTCATTCATAACCATTTTTGCATTTTAATTCTGCATTAACTTTCCTCTATCTGTACACAGTCAGCTTACTAATATTAAAAACCCACCAGGCAAAGCCTCTGGAGAGCGCAGTCCAATACAAAACCATGCAAGCCACATGTGTAACTTTAAATGTATTGTTATCCACATTAAAAAAGTAAAAATAAATAGAAGTGGATTTTAATAACTTCTTTTATCCAAAAAAACCCTGAAATATTATCATTTCAACATAGAATTAATGTTAAAGTTGTTAAGGATATATTTTACATTTCTCATAGTCCTTGAAATCAGATGTTTAATGCTTACAGAACTCTCAATTAGAACTAGCCCTATTGCAAGGCTTAATAGACACATATGTCTACCATATTGGACAGCACAGCTCTAGAGGTTTTTTGCTTACTTTTCACTTGAAAAATCGTCAGTATGCAGGAACTATCTAAAGCAGGTTTCTACCAGGGATGTACAGAATATTTTATCTGCTATTTATGGAATGTATAGTTATCTGAAGGCTACATTTCTACATATTATAAAGCCAAAGTGAAATTTACTGCCATACTAATGCCATGGGCAGCAGTGAACTATGGTGATAATTGAGAGATTTGGCATTGAGCAGGCCAAGGTTAGGATAGGATCTAGAAGCTAGAGGATGAGCATCTCCAGCCATGCTGGAGAATCATTAAAAGCGTCAAATAGTGAGAAGTCAGGCAGCACTTCTGCACATAAGCTCTGGATAAGGCCGTGGTTTTAACGTTGTACACACTGTAGGTTCCCAGAAAGCACCTGAAGGGTCTGAATGAGTTTGGGATCCCAGATACAATGTGAGGAGCCAGGACTCAGAGGATAAGTCATCAGTCCTGGAACATCTAGATGTAGAGGCCCAAAGAAGGCTGACAGTCAGGAGGAGAGAAGGAGAGACAAAGGAAGGGCCGAAATCAGCAACAAGATTCAAAGCATAAGGAATGAGGAGACTTTATAATGAAGGCACACCTTCTCAAAGGGAAAGTCTCATGTAAACTACCTGATGCAACAGGACCTAATGAATGGGTTCCTGAAGTGTAATCAGGGAAAGACATTGGAGAGGAAAATTAATCAAGCCTTAGAGGAAATGTATGCCAAAAAAGGGCCTAACTTGATTTTTCTGTGTTAATTTCCTGGAGTATTATAAAAAATGTAATGTCCTCAAATTTTTCCTTCTGGCATTGGAAGACTGGATTTAAGCAGGGCTCTACCACACAAAGGCTGTATGGTGTACAAAACCCTCCATGCCTCAGCTCCAGCACCTTACATCCTTGGTATGTAGATCAGTGAGATTATAGGAGCTTTATCCTCTTGAGTGTTTCTTTATTTATTTTTTTAATTTTTGAATTTTATTTTATTTATTTATTTTATACAACAGGTTCTTACTACTCATCAGTTTTATCCACATCAGTGTATACATGTCACTCCCAATCGCCCAATTCATCACACCACCACCACCACGCCCCCACCGCTTTCCCCCCTTAGTGTCCATACGTTTCTTCTCTACATATGTGTCTCAGTTTCTGCCCTGCAAACTGGTTCATCTGTACCATTTTTCTAGGTTCCACATAGATGCATTAATATACAATATTTATTTTTCTCTTTCTGACTTACTTCACTCTGTATGACAGTCTCTAGATCCATCCACGTCGCAACAAATGACCCAATTTCGTTCCTTTTTATGGCTGAGTAATATTCCGTTGTATGTATGTACAACAACTTCTTTATCCATTTGTCTGTCAATGGGCATTTAGGTTGCTTCATGACCTGGCTATTGTAAATAGTGCTGCAGTGAACACTGGGGTGCATGTGTCTTTTTGAATTATGGTTTTCTCTGTGTATACACGCAATAGTAGGATTGCTGGGTCAAATGGTAATTCTATTTTTAGTTTTTTAAGGAAACTCCATACTGTTCTCCACAGTGGCTGTATCAATTCACATTCCCACCAACAGTGAAAGAGGGTTCCCTTTTCCCCACACCCTCTCCAGCATTTGTTGTTTGTAGATTTTCTGATGATGCCCATTCTAACTGGTGTGAGGTGATACCTCATTGTAGTTTTCATTTGCATTTCTCTAATAATTAGTGATGTTGAGCAGCTTTTCATGTGCTTCTTGGCCATCTGTATGTCTCCTTTGGAGAAATGTCTGTTTAGGTCTTCTGCCCATTTTTGGATTGGGTTATTTGTTTTTTTGATATTGAGCTGCATAAGCTGCTTGTATGTTTTGGAGATTAATCCTTTGTCAGTTGCTTCACTTGCAAATCTTTTCTCCCATTCTGAGGGTTGTCTTTTCATCTTGTTTATGGTTTCCTTTGCTGTGCAAAAGCTTTGAAGTTTCATTAGGTCCCATTTCTTTATTTTTGTTTTTATTTCCATTACTCTAGGAGGTGGATCAAAAAAGCTCTTGCTGTAATTTATGTCAAAGAGTGTTCTTCCTATGTTTTTCACTAAGAGTTTTATAGTGTCCGGTCTTACATTTAGTTCTCTAATCCATTTTGAGTTTATTTTTGTGTATGGTGTTAGGGAGTGTCCTAATTTCATTCTTTTACACGTAGCTGTCCAGTTTTCCCAGCACCACTTATTGAAGAGACTGTCTTTTCTCCATTGTATATCCTTGCCTCCTTTGTCATAGATTAGTTGACCATAGGTTCATGGCTTTATCTCTGGCCTTTCTATCCTGTTCCATTGATCTATCTTTCTGTTTTTGTGCCAATACCATATTGTCTTGATTACTGTAGCTTTGTAGTATAGTCTGAAGTCAGGGAGTCTGATTCCTCCAGCTCTGTTTTTTTCCCTCAAGACTGCTTTGGCTATTTGGGGTCTTTTGTGTCTCCATACAAATTTTAAGGTTTTTTGTTCTAATTCTGTACAAAATGCCATTGGTAATTTGATAGGGATTGCATTGAATCTGTACATTGCTTTGGGTAGTATGGTCATTTTCACAATGTTGATTCTTCCAATCCAAGAACATGGTATATCTCTCCATCTGTTGGTATCATCTTTAATTTCTTTCATTAGTGTCTTATAGTTTTCTGTATACAGGTCTTTTGTCTCCCTAGGTAGGTTTATTCCTAGGTATTTTATTCTTTTTGTTGCAGTGGTAAATGGGAGTGTTTCCTTAATTTCTCTTTCAGATTTTTCATCATTAATATATAAGAATGCAAGAGATTTCTGAGCATTAATTTTGTATCCTGCAACTTTGCCAAATTCATTGATTAGCTCTAGTAGTTTTCTGGTGGCATCCTTAGGATTCTTTATGTATAGTATCATGTCATCTGCAAACAGTGACAGTTTAACATCTTCTTTTCCAATTTGTATTCCTTTTATTTCTTTTTCTTCTCTGATTGCCATGGCTAGGACTTCCAAAACTATCTTGAATAATAGTGACAAGAGTGGATATCCTTGTCTAGTTCCTGATCTTAGAGGAAATGCTTTCAGTTTTTTACCATTGAGAATGATGTTGGCTGTGGGTTTGTTGTATATAGCCTTTATTATGTTGAGGTAGGTTCCCTCTATGTCCACTTTCTGGAGAGTTTTTATCATAAATCGGTGTTGAATTCTGTCAAAAGCTTTTTCTGCATCTATTGAGATGATCATATGGTTTTTATTATTCAGTTTGTTAATATGGTGTATCACATTGCTTGATTTGCATATATTGAAGAATCCTTGCATCCCTAGGATAAATCCCATTTGATCATGGTGTATGATCCTTTTAATGTGTTGTTGGATTCTGTTTGCTAGTATTTTGTTGAGGAGTTTTGCATCTATATTCATCAGTGATATCGGTCTGTAATTTTCTTTTTTTGTAGTATCGTTGTCTGGTTTTGGTATCACGGTGATGGTGGCCTCATAGAATAAGTTTGGGAGTGTTCCTTCCTCCACAATTTTTTGGAAGAGTTTGAGAAGTATGGATGTTAGCTCATCTCTAAATGTTTATAGAATTCACCTGTGAGGCCATCTGGTCCTGGGCTTTTGTTTGTTGGAAGATTTTTAATCACAGTTTCAATTTCATTATTTTTCATTGGTCTGTTCATATTTTCTATTTCTTCCTGGTTCAGTCTTGGAAGGTTATACTTTTCTAAGAATTTGTCCATTTCTTCCAGGTTGTCCATTTTATTGGCATAGAGTTG
Source organism: Pseudorca crassidens (assembly GCF_039906515.1). Classification (NCBI taxonomy): domain Eukaryota; kingdom Metazoa; phylum Chordata; class Mammalia; order Artiodactyla; family Delphinidae; genus Pseudorca; species Pseudorca crassidens. Next base: position 94,075,859 of record NC_090297.1, read on the forward strand.
CTTGTAGTAGTCTCTTAGGATGCTTTGTATTTCTGCGGTGTCTGTTGTAACTTCTCCTTTTTCATTTTTAATTTTATTGATTTGAGTCCTCTCCCTCTTTTTCTTGATGACTCTGGCTACTGGTTCATCAATTTTGTTTATCTTCTCAAAGAACCAGCTTTTAGTTTTATTTATCTTTGCTTTTGTTTTCTTTGTTTCTATTTCATTTATTTCTGCTCTGATCTTTATGATTTCTTTCCTTCTGCTAACTTTGGGTTTTGTTTATTCTTCTTTCTCTAGTTCCTTTAGGTGTAAGGTTAGATTGTTTATTTGAGATTTTTTTTTGTTTCTTGAGGTAGGCTTGTATAGCTATAAACTTCCCTCTTAGAACTACTTTTGCTGTATCCCATAGGTTTTGGATAATCATGTTTTCATTGTCATTTGTCTCTAGGTATTTTTTGATTTCCTCTTTGATTTCTTCAGTGATCTCTTGGTTATTTAGTAACATATTGTTTAATCTCCATGTATTTGTGTTTTTTACATTATTTTCCCTGTAATTGATTTCTAATCTCATAGCATTGTGGTCAGAAAAGATGCTTGATATGATTTCAATTTTCTTAAATTTACTGAGTCTTGATTTGTGACCCAAGATGTGATCTATCCTGGAGGATGTTCCGTGCGCACTTGAGAAGAAAGTGTAATCTGCTGTTTTTGGATGGAATGTCCTATAAATATCAATTGAATCTATCTGGTCTATTGTGTCATTTAAAGCTTCTGTTTCCTTATTTATTTTCTGTTTGGATGATCTGTCCATTGGTGTAAGTGAGGTGTTAAAGTCCCCCACTATTATTGTGTTACTGTCGATTTCCTGTTTTATAGCTGTTAGCAGTTGCCTTATGTATTGAGGTGCTCCTATGTTGGGTGCATATATATTTATAATTGTTATATTTTATTCTTGGATTGATCCCTTGATCATTATGTAGCGTTCTTCCTTGTCTCTTGTAACATTCTTTATTTTAAAGTCTATTTTATCTGATATGAGTATTGCTACTCCAGCTTTCTTTTGATTTCCATTTGCATGGAATATCTTTTTCCATCCCCTGACTTTCAGTCTGTATGTGTCCCTAGGTCTGAAGTGGGTCTCTTGTAGACAGTATATATATGGGTCTTGTTTCTGTATCCATTCAGCAAGCCTGTGTCTTTTGGTTGGAGCATTTAATCCAGTCACGTTTAAGGTAATTATCAATATGTATGTTCCTAGTACCATTTTCTTAATTGTTTTGGGTTTGTTTTTGTAGGTTCTTTTCTTCTCTTGTGTTTCCTACTTAGTTAAGTTCCTTTAACATTTGTTGTAGAGCTGGTTTGGTGGTGCTGAGTTCTCTTAGCTTTTGCTTTTCTGTAAAGCTTTTGATTTCACCATGGAATCTGAATGAGATCCTTGCCAGCTAGAGTAATCTTTGTTGTAGGTTCTTCTCTTTCATCACTTTAAATATATCATGCCACTCCCTTCTGGATTGTAGAATTTCTGCTGAGAAATCAGCTGTTAACCTTATGGGAGTTCCCTGTTTGTTTCTTGTCATTTTTCCCTTGTTGCCTTCAATAATTTTTCTTTGTCTTTAATTTTTGCCAATTTGATTACTATGTGTCTCAGCATGTTTCTCCTTGGCTTTATCCTGCCTGGAGCTCTCTGCGCTTCCTGGACTTGGGTGGCTATTTTCTTTCCCATGTTAGGGAAGTTTTCGACTATAATTTCTTCAAATATTTTCTTGGGTCCTTTCTCTCTCTCCTCTCCTTCTGAGACCCCTATAATGCAAATGTTTTTGCGTTTAATGTTGTCCCAGAGGTCTTTTAGGCTGTTTTCATTTCATTCTTTTTTCTTTATTCTGTCTGCAGCAGTGAATTCCACCATTCTGTCTTCCAGGTCACTTATCCGTTTTTCTGCCTCAGTTATTCTGCTATCGATTCCTTCTAGTGTATTTTTCATTTCAGTTATTTTATTGTTCATTTCTGTTTGTTTGTTCTTTAATTCTTCTAGGTCTTTGTTAAACATTTCTTGCATCTTCTCAATCTTTGCCTCCATTCTTTTTTTTTTTCTTTTTTGCAGTACATTGGCCTCTCACTGCTGTGGCCTCTCCCATTGCGGAGCACAGGCTCCAGACATGCAGGCTCAGCATCAATGGCTCACGGGCCCAGCCGCTTTGCGGCATGTGGGATCCTCCTGGACCGGGGCACAAACCCGCGTCCCCTGCATTGTTTGCCTCCATTCTTTTTCCGAGGTCCTGGATAATCTTCACTATCAATATTCTGAATTCTTTTTCTGGAAGTTTACCTATCTCCACCTCATTTAGTTGTTTTTCTGGGGTTTTATCTTGTTCCTTCATCTGGTACATAGCCCTCTGCCTTTTCATCTTGTCTATATTTCTGTGAATGTGGTTTTTGTTCCAGAGGCTGCAGGATTGTAATTCTTCATGCTTCTGCTGTGTGCCCTCTGGTGGATGAGGCTATCTGAGAGGCTTGTGCAAGTTTCCTGATGGGAGGGACTTGTGGTGGGTAGAGCTGACTGTTGCTCTGGTGGGCAGAGCTCAGTAAAACTTTAATCCGCTTGACTGCTGATGGGTGGGGCTGGGTTCACTCCCTGTTGGCTGTTTGGCCTAAGGCTATCCAGCCCTGGAGCCTACCCGGGCTCTTTGGTGGGGCTAATGGCGGACTCTGGGAAGGCTCACGCCAAGAAGTACTTCCCAGAACTTCTGCTGGCAGTGTCCTTGTCCTCATGGTGAGGCACAGCCACCCACTGCCTCTGCAGGACACCCTCCAACACTAGCAGGTAGGTCTGGTTCAGTCACCCCTGGGGTCACTGCTCCTTCCCCTGGGTCCTGATGCACACACAATTTGTGTGTGCCCTCCAAGAGTGGAGTCTCTGTTTCCCCCAGTCCTGTCAGAGTCCTGCAATCAAATCCCACTAGCCTTCAAAGTCTGATTCTCTAGGAATTCCTCCTCCCATTACCGGACCCCCAGGTTCAGAAGCCTGACGTGGGGCTCAAGACCTTCACTCTGAAGGTTTGTGATTCACCCACCCAGCAGTTATGGGATTTGATTTTATTGTGATTGCGCCCCTCCTACCATCTCATTGTAGCTTCTCCTTTGGCTTTGGATGTGGGGTATCTTTTTTGGTGAGTTCCAGTGTCTTCCTGTCAATGATTGTTAAGCAGTTAGTTGTGATTCTGGTGTTCTCACAAGAGGGAGTGAGAGCACGTCCTTCTATTCCGCCATCTTGGTTCCAAAAACTTCTTGAGTAGTTCTTGAGTACCTACTATAAATTAGGTATTGAGCTTGCAGTAGAGGCTAAAGGTTGAAGAGAGATAGCTGCTTTGGACATGTAGACATGAAGTTCACAATCTGGAGTGCGAGGCTGACAAGCACCTAACTGTTAGAAGGTGATCAGAGCCAAGTGCTATGTGCCTGATTTTAGTGAAGCCCAGATGGGGAGTAAGGCCTCCCAGAGAGGTGACATTTGTTTGTGTACTCTAGTATTAGTAGATGTTTTCCAGGATGGAACTTCTTGGGCAAAAAGTTCATGAGGTAATGCACTATGTTCCAGAAATATCAAATGGTTTTGATATGATTAGAGGGTAAAGGGTGTGTGTGTTGTGTGTGTTGGGAAGAAGGGAAAATGTTGAAGAAGCAACCAGAGACCAGATCTTGTAGTTTCTTGAATGCCAAGCTACGAAGTTTTATCTCACCAGAGAATAGGTGTGAGGACCATCATACAGAGGAGATATGGGATCCACCATACAGTTTCAAACAGAGAAAGGATAAAATTCTGTTTTAGGAAGATTATTCTGACTACTCTGTAAAGGAAGGACTGGAACAGGGTGAGACTGGATTTACTGTATAAATTTCACATATTTCAAATACACCTTTGAGCATACAATCGTTTTATCTCATTCTGCAATCTTCTTTTCTTTCCTCAACCCACCCACACAGGACTGATATTCTTTGTTAAAATATAGAAATCCTTCTGCCAGTTGGTAAATGGCTATTGCATTAAGATCCTTAAGTGCCTTCCCTAGGATCTCTTAGGTGCCCCCCAAGATCTAGCAACTAACAGGGTAATACCTGTCAGTGGTGTGCCTTCAGCACCAGCTGGTACTGGATACCAGTACTAGAGCAGGTATTCATACTAAGTAGTTAGTGCTTGTAAGTTGATAAATATTTTTCATATCATTCCTTTGTCTGCATATACATGAATACATTCAAAAATGCCTCTCAAATCAATCTCTCTCTCCCCTCCCCAGTCACTCCCTACATCACATGTGCACGTGTACACACATGTGCGTGCACACACACACACACACACACACACATGCTTCTGCTTGCCCTGAGTTGAACCCATCCTTGGGTTGGCCACATTATTAGTGACAGTGATATTAACCTGGCAAGAAGAAATCAAGGCCAAGAAGAAACACAGCGGTCAACTAGGGCTGATAGCAGCATTCGCAGCAATGAGCAGGGATTAAGTGCACATTTAGGTAAGTGGGGCCAGGGAGGAGATGTCGTAGTTATCAGGACAGAGTCCGAGGGATCCAGACACAGGGTTCCAGTCCCCCAGAGGACTGGCAAGAGGAGCAATGTAGAACTGCAGTCCAAAAGGACTTGGATTTGGGAATAGAAAATAAAGAAAGAGATTCAGTTGCTGACACTGTCGCTTACATCCTATGAATAGAACTACATGAGTACACACTTAGGCTCTGGAGTCATACAGACCCGGGTTTGAATCCCATCTCCACCCCTTACTACCTGCAGGACTTAGAGGAAATTACTTGGGCTCCCTAAGGCTAGTTTTTCATCTAAAAATTAGGATAATACTAGGACCTAACACATATGGTAATTGTGAAGATTCAAGGAAAATAATGTGGAGCTCATGGTCCATAGTAAGATCTCAATTATTATTAGCTAGTTCCAAGCACAAGTTGATTTGTCAAAGAACGAGGTAAGAATCCATGTTTAAAACTAATTGTACAACGATAGTGCAGAAAGTGCAGCCAGAATGGCCACTATTGAGTATCAAATTGTTGACCTAGGGGATTCTAAAAATCCCTTGATCAGAGACAAGACTAATTCAAATGATTGAAACAAAGGTGACCCCAAAAGCAATTGTGTGTCTTCAGCTGGGGAAATCGATAACTCCAGGCTCATTAGTGAACTTTCTCGTGAGGGGGCCACTGATTGTGTGCACCATGAATGTAAGCTGGTCTCTCAGACAAAAGGTGAAACACTTGAAAGCCATCAGAATGAGTGGACTTTAGACAGCATGGAATGCACAATTCAGGAAAGAAAGCAGAAATAAAAAGATTTCAAAGAGGACGGGCAGAATCAAACTTAGTACTGAGATTGCTCCACAGAAGAATGAGATTGAGGAGAAAGAGATTTTTTTTTTAATGCACCCCTTTGAAATCCGAGAAGAGGCATGAGCCTCATCCCAGAGAATAAAGCTGAACCTTCTAAAGAGAAAGTAACGTTTCGTGCTTCACACAAAATACGGTTGGTTAACCTGTATTGGAAAATAATGGAACACTTGTTAATGGCACCAAGAAGACTAGACATAGGTCAGGTGTGTGATTTTTTTGGTTTGAAAAATGAAATAGGAATACTCTCACATAGAACCAGTGAGGCTAATGAGGAGATGTATTGTCTTCCTGGTGAATGTATAAACTACACTGGAACATCATGCCATGTTTATTAAAGCCAGCAATTTCCCCACATTTTTACCTAATTTATATGAATACTAATGGTGCTTTCAGAAGAACTTATAGTGTGAATATTTGGGTTAAAGTCAAAATATTTCGTGACGTAGCTAAATGTTATGATTTGGAAGATAACAGAGAATGTAGGAAATCAAGAACTAAGCACACATAACAACAGGAAGGCTGAGATTAAGTTGCTGGACCATGGTCTATAGTATCAGAATATGTGTTCTTGGAAGGGATCAGTACATATATTACCAAGAACAGGAAAACATGTATTTAGTAGGAGGCTCAACGGCCTGATGAAGAAGATTTTTCAATTAAATTTAAGAGAAATATAGTGAAAATACCCTTATAAAACTGTAAAACCAGACACTGTGGCAAACCATAAAGTTAAAAAAAAAGGCAACGGTTATTCTCAGGAGAAAAATAAGAGAAAGTTTGGGGAACAAAATTCCTTGGCTTAGGTGTATCCCTTCCCAGTGTTTGCATAATAAGTATATTTATTTTCTACTGCTGCTGTAGAAAATCATCACCAATTACCACAAATTTAGTGGCTCAAAACAACACAAATATATTTTCTTACAGTTCTGTATTTAGAAGTAAATAAGGGTCTCACTGGGCTAAGATCACGGTGTCGACAGGGCTGCATTCCCTGCTGGAGGTTCTAGGGGAGAGCCTGTTTCCTTTCCTTTTCCAGCTTCTGGAGGCCACCTGCATTCCTTGGCTTGTGGCCCCTTCCTCTACCTTCAAAGCCAGGAACTTTCCATTTCTCTGTGCCTTTCTTCCATCACCACATCTTTCTCAAACCACAGCCTGGACACAAGTCTCCACTTCTAAGGACCCATGTGATTAGAGTGGAGACCCACAGATAATCTTTCCATCTGAAAGCCCTTAATTTAATCACATCCCTTTTGTCATGTAAAGGAACAGGTTCCAGGAATTAGGATATAGACATCTTTAGGGAGACATTTTTCTCCACCTACCACAATAATCATCAAGAATACAAGCTTTTAATTCCAGGGATAAATATGCAGGTATTATGGAGATGGAATGTAATGCATGCTTGCAATAAAGATATTCAAGGGTAAAACTTTGAAAGAAATACATAATACAATTAGAAAGGAGAGATGTATGTCAAGAAGGTATAGACTTGCACTGTGAATTAGAGACAGTGCAATATTTTTCAGTGAAGATCAAAGATCTTATAGAAAAGGTATTATGAGTGTATATTATAGACGATACAACCATTTAGAGGATATAGATATTGTCCAAAGCCAAATTAGGAAATCTAAATGCTCTGTAATCTTCCAAAATGGGGGAATTCACATATCAAGATATTTGCTAAAAGATGTGTCCTGCTGATTGTTGGCTTGCATGATGAGAATTTCTTCACCTAAAAGAGTGGAAGAAGCAGTCAGTGAACTACTAGTATCACTTATTGGTAGTAGGGAGATAACAACGTCACATAAGAGACCAATGCTATTAAAAACCTTTAAGGGATACTGTCCCGAACCTTAAGAAGAATACAAAATATTCTTGGGGGGGAAACGTAGGATCTTAGACCCTCTTTCAAACACAAGAACACACAAGTTAATGTTTTAAATAAAATCACAAACTGTTTCCAATAGACTACCTAGAGAAAACTGGGAGACTTCTAAACTCACCAACAGGGCTATATGAGGATTTCTTATGAGCTTTTGGTGAACATTTATTAAGTCCCTACTATATACTAGGCACTGTGCTACAAATTAAGGCTAGAAAAACAAACTGCAAAAATGTAGAATGGCGTAGAGCTGTGTTAACAAGTTGTTCAATTGGCAAATATGTGGGAATCTTAGCTTCCATTCAAGTTCAATTCCATAAACATTTTGTCATGAGTGGCTAAGAAGCTAACACAATTTCACACAAAACAAGGACCAAAACAGTTTTAGTTCCCCTGACACGTGCCCTGGACAGCCCACAGCAAGAGTCCAGTCATCGGAAAAAAAAAAACATTTTAACGAAGCAGTGGCATAGGAGGGTTCTGTCTTTGATGAAGGGTTTTTCATATGAAAGAGAGTTTAAAAAGGCTGGTAAGCATATGATTTAACGTGTTTCAGTTGTCAACCAGTTTTAGAGGACTATTACGTAACAGAAGGACTTGTTATTTCAGGAAGATAGAATAGGGACCAGTGGGTAAAAAGAGAGAGTTGGGTTTTCAGCCTTGTATTTTCCAACAATTATTCTCTCCATGTGTTTGAGAATATACAGTAGAGTGCCTTGAGTTATGATAAATCCCCAGACTCTGGAAAAGCTCAAACAGAAGTTGAATGGGCTCCTGTGAGTGATGCTTTTTGGCGAGTTTCTGCTTAAAAGAAAAGTCAAGTGAAAAGATCTCTAGGGCCTCCCCAACTTTCCAGCTCTGACTTTCGGACCAAGACCATGGGGCAAAGGGAAGGTAGAGTGAGAGACGCAGCTCAATTTGTATTAAGACCCCCAGTTCAGCTGCTCAGCTGTCCTCTAGAATCTCCTTACCAACAGACAGACTCTAATACTCTCACTAGCCTTGTTCTCAGTCCTCACTTCTGGTTTCTAAGAATCAGACTTAAGACTTATATAACTTCTTTTTTCTAGAGATTAATTGGTTCCTATCATAGCTTTTCTGCTACCATAGTTCAGGGGGATCTCTTTTTCTTTCTTTCTTTTTTTTTTGGTCTGAGATTAACTTCTACAAGCCTGACAACTTGTGATCATTAAGATGATGCTTCCAATTGCTTCTCTGAGATGAAGATTATACCTCCTTGGGCAAATACCTTAAACCTAACTTGTAATTTTTCAATTGCTCTAGTCGGAGTCTCCTGCCATTTGCTGTGTTATGCTGAAATGTCCAGTTCACATTTCACCAGTTGCCCTCACATGTTGAATCCATTGACAGGTGGCATGTCACTTAAACAAGGATGTCTGCGATGCTTCAGAGCATTTGCAATCCTAGACACATGATTTCACTCATTTGGTTCTTATATCTCTGTTGGAAAAGTGAATGGCGTCACCGAATCCAAGTTTTTAATTTCCTTGCTGTCAACTTGAACACCGGTCTCATTTCCCTTGCTGAGCACCACATACATAACAGTGATGAAAAATAAATACCTGGAAGGGCACTTGATGTTACTGTTTTCAACTCCTAAGTGTGGGAATGAAGTGCTCGTTAAATAGAACCAGTAGGAGCCTCCCAGAGGTAATTTAGAAACGAAAATATTAGAAAGAAGGAAGATAGAAAGTGGCTATTCGTAGGTATTACAGATATGCTGGGTTGTCCTCCTGGAGGGAAATGGCTCATTTTGTCAGCTAGAAGAGCAAACCCAGGGTTGCTCCCACTTGTGAAATTTCTCCTGATTCAGCAGAACAGTGCCAAACTACTCGGTCATGCTAATAGCCATCACTTTCCAGTGACAGTCCTGTTTTCCCTTCATTCTTTAAGTTGGGATTGATAGGAAAATCCACTGACCTCTAACACATCAGGGACCCAGTGCCAGCTATGAGCAGAGGAGTTGGGGTTTACACTTACACTGTGGAGAGTGCTCTAATGCTTCACACCACTAATGGCTCACTCAGAACCACCACAGAAGCAAAGGCTGATGGAGCAGGTTGGAAGAAGTGAGTTTTTCAGAATGCCCTTCACAGTAGGATCATATCCTAATACATTCAAAACCTGAGTCTCTTGAATTGCTGAAGCTCAGCATAGAACAAATACAAATAGTGGAATTACTAACAGCAATTCCAGGCTCCCTCCTGACATTCTGAGGTTACCTACTACTCTGCTAACCTGTGCTCAGCTTAGAGAGGAACCTCAGTTCTGACCTGGCTGGGCAACTTTCCATATTACCTTGGCAACCCACGCTAATTTTCACCCCTTTATTTGAAGAAAATCTTGAGAATGACAAGTATGCACAAATTATACCATTTCACACTGTAGAACCATTCAAGTTTAACGGTGAAAGTTGTGTGAAAGGCCAAAGCTCATGAAGAAAGCCAGGTACAGTTGTATCTACTAGTAGCCCAGAATCAAAGCAGCCTATCTGATAGTGAAATGATCAGAAGGCCATCAGAAACACAATACATGTAGTTCTTTCCTTACTTTAGACAGTGCCTAAGTGGAGTTTCACCTTGAGCCATTCTTTACACACTAGTGAGTGTGTGTGTGTGAAAGAGAGAGAATTTCAAAATCTTCTAACGTTACATAAAGAAAATGTCTAAGTATGAAAATCAGCTCAATTGGAAAAGGGCCAACCCACCTGAAACTTGTAGGGGAATAAGAGTCAGCACAGTGACTTGATCTGGGTGTGACTGTTACCACCTCCCCAAGGGATGTTTGCTCCACCACTTCAGCCTTTCCTATGCAGCTCCTCCTGTGAAATTCTAGACGTGGTTTGGATGTTCTAAGGCTCCTTCTTGGTCTGAAATTCTGTGATCCTGAAGTCGCAAAAATGGTCTGACCTGTTTCCATATGCACCAATTTTTTAGGAACAATAATTATTTTAAAATAATAAAAATTGTTATCTATTGTACACTTTCTATGTGTCAGGAACAGGTATACATTATCTCATTCTACCAGGGAGGTCATTTTTTCCCTTATTTTATAGACAGCAAAACTGAGACTTAAAGAGGGTAATTCCCCCAAGCCAAACCCCTGAGAAGTGGCAAACCAGTGAATATTTATTGCTAATTGAGTTGCTATTGCATTTTTAGGATTTTGTCATTTTTACTCTGCAGATGGAGACAGAGGCTTTGGTGATTTATTCCAAGAGTCAGCAAACTTATTTTGTGAAAGGCCAGATAGTAAGTGTTTTAGGCTTCCTGGGCCAGACAGTCTCTGTTGCAACTACTCCATTCTGCTGTTGTAGCCTCAAATCAGCCATAGATGACACTGAAAGGAATGAGTGTATCTGTGTTCCAATGAAACTTTATTTGCCGACACTGAAATTTGAATTTCGTATACTTTTCACATGCCATGAATTCTTCTTCTTTTGATTTTGTTTCAATCACCAAAAACCTTGAAAACCAGTCTTAGTTCATAGGCCATAGTAGACAGGACACAGGCTGGATTTGGCCTGCAGACCACAGTTTGGTTTATTTTAAACTCACACAGCAGTTAAAAATGAAGAAACAGAGGACCTCTTACATAAAATGGAGAGAATATGAAGCAGGAAGCAAGAGAGAACATTAAAAAAAAAAAAAAAAACCCAAGCCATGCATTTCATTAAAGTGTGTCCTCTATCTTGATATGAGTATCACAGGAAGTCAGTCTTACTGATTCATATTCACCAGGCCCTAACTGACCTTAAGAAAAATGTTAGGATTTTCAGAAACATGAAGGCTTTGACCATATAATTTCCAGAGCAAGATCACAGACATGGTCAGTGCCAACTGTTTAAAGGCTTACAAGCCAGCCAAGTCAATTTCGCATCAATTTAGTACAATCAGCAACTAATGAAAGCGAAGTCAGAGTGGCCATAATACAATCAGGATTGCTCATGTTGGTGTGAGGAATCGTTCTGTTGCATTCTGCAGAACAACCCATCACCTTGAATATCAGCAAAAAGCTCTGCTAAGGGAGAATCACAGTAATAATACTGGCTACAACATTAAGGGCACAGGAAAAAAAAAATACATACAGAACATATGGAGAATTTATTTTTTTACCATCAACTTTGATATCAGGCGTAATTATTCTGAATAAAGTGCTCATCAGTGCTGTGAACCCCTGCCTTTTCTGTCCAATGCTCTTTTGAGCGCGAATGAGTCTGTCGAATCCAGGATATTTTAAATCATGTAGCTCTACCTACAGGGATGGAATGTCATGACCCATCTCTATTTAAGCGCTACATGCTTTCCATCCCATCTTTGTCAAGTGTTCTATTTTTAAAAATTACAGCCAACCTTCAGTTATCTGTTGCTGCAAGGTGTGGAGAAGAGGTATGTGTAAATATAGGGCAATTGATTACCTTGATGTAAATTCCAGTAAAGTTGGATTTCACCTGGAACAGGCACATAGACACAGAAATTCAGACCCACACATGGTTCATCTGCTCTGCGTCCAACCTCAGTCCCCACCTCATCATTATGCTTCAAAGTCAAGATCATCCAGACATCGCTGGATATATTAAAAGAGAAACAATTGCTAAGATGTATTTTTAACAATATTCCTTCCCATATTCTGCAAAAGTATAGGACTAATATTATGTATTGTGGTTATTTCTTCTAAGCTATTATGCAACTCTTTGGGGGAAATGAGCATATGTCTCAAAGACAACACACTACAAAAATAAGGAAACATTGATGTAATTATTTTTAAGAATCACATGTAGACCTCTTTTTAATTAGTATTATTGACCCTATGGACTTAGTCTTACATTAATCTATATGCTTCATCATGAAAATCAATAATATGGACAACTACATTGTTCACATGGACTTTGAGTATAAAAAGACAAAGTTTGGGAGTTTACAGGAGGGCTTATCACTGAATAATTTGGCAATATATTAGTGATGTAATGACAGAGATGACAATCACTGCATTTTCAATGATTGCATTGATCCAACTTTTACTAGTGCTCATGTGGAAAATACTTGGATGCATTATGAGGTCTTTCATGAGATATCACACCCCTGTTCTTTCTCTTTTATTTTTTAATGACATTTATTGTTTTCTTTCTAATTTTATAAGCTATACATGTTCATGGCAGACAACTAGAAATACATAAAAGCATAAAGTAAAAATTAACAATCACCCGTAATCCCCACCCCCCAGAAATAACCATCATTAGTATTTTTATATATTTTCTGTCTGTGTCTACATATTCTTTTAATTGACCTGTATCACTATGTTAGTTCCAGGTGTACAGCATAGTGATTTGATATTTCTACACACTTACAAAATGATCACCTTGATATGTCCAGTTGCCATCTGCCTGTTATTTCGTTAAAATGAAAATAAAATTGCTGATTTTGCAACAAGGATGCTAAACTACTTACGGACATATAGATATAATGTATGAATTCTACCAGGGTATATCGGACCTTAAAATTTGAAGTCACAGTTTTACTAAAGACTGTCTGGTGTCTTAGGATGGAGGAGACTATGCTTAACCTATTGATAGGCACATCTAATAAGACATGATTAAATCAGTCATGTTCAATATGTTCTTCATATAAAACAGATGAGATCAGATCATCCCATACTCTATAGAAAAACTCTGCCCTTCATTTCATCTTTGGTTACTAAGTTCATTTTAACCAAGATAATAGAAGGGCTGCTTAACAGAGTCTTGCTAAACCTTTGAATTCTCCTCCCCAGCCAACTAGGCTGGCTTTGGGTTCATGCAGTCATTCATTCACTCATTTACTCACTCGTTTATGCATACTATCATTCACTTAACAAATAGTACAATACTAGTTATGTGTCAAGGATTGTGCTAAATTTGAGCACCAAGAGACAAATAAAATGTGATCCCTGCCCTCTAATAAGGGCTGACAGTACAAGAGAGGTGTCAAATCTGACAGTGCCTCACTCCTGTTGAAATCTGAGAAGACTGACTTCCAGTACCACTTTTCTAGCTCACTTTTCTGATCTTCGGTACCTCTGCTTTGACCTATAACCTTAGAATCTTATATCTGAATTGGCATCTCAGAGATATCCTAGTTTAGCACTGAGGTCATAGGTTAGCTCTCCTAATTGCAATGAGAACAATGGTCACTATTTATTAAGTGTGTGCCATGTGCCAGGAACTGTGCCAAGCCATTTATACTGCCTTGTTTAATCTGCATAAACCCCGTTAGCAGTTATCCCCATTTTACAGATAAATGAACTGAGGCTCAGAGAGGCTAGGTAACCTGTATACAGTCATCTAGATTCTTACAACTTAAATGTGTGACCCTTCAACCAGTAGCATCAGCACCACTTAGGAATCTGTTAGAAATGCAGAATCCCAGGTTGCACCCTAGACTTACTGATCTGCATTTTAACAAGATATCAGGTGATTCATATGCACATTAAAGTTTGAGAATCAAAGGATGAGGTAATACGTATGGACTTAACCTAGGAGGCTGACTTCAAAGTCCAAGTTTTTTTGTTTGTTTTTGTCACTTATTGTTCATAGAATAATGGTGGCTGGGAAATCAAGGGCATACATATGCCTTGGAAAAATTTTATAAGGGGCAGGAACTCATACAATATCTCATGTCATCAGTTTTTACCCGCATGTATTCTACAAATCCAAATCATATTAAAATAAGGAGAATCATGAAAACTTAAACAAGTAGCCTATCTGTTTTCTTTCATCCATATAATTTAAAAGTGGTTAATATTTGATAGGTTAATAATAAATATTTTAATACAGTATATTGCATTTGGTTATGAATATATCAAAAGGAAATACAAAGTGAGTTCCAAAAGATAAACTTTTATTGGGCACATGAAATAATAGAACATAAAATTTGATAGCAATTACCATCTAATCTATTCATGTTTGGAAACGTATTGAAAGAGAAAGTCATAACTCAGTTAATTGTTATGAATTATTAATTGCTCATTTGAAAAGCGATGAGCAGAACTGCACTTGTTGAAAAACTTTCTCAGTGGCTTTAACCTTTGTGTCATTGGTTTTATGAGAACAAAAGGGAAAGAATGACAGCAAGATTCTAATCATCCAAAACTAGAAAGTGACAAGACTGTGAACATCTCAGTGACTATATAAAGGTTAACTGAGATTGAAATGAAAGAGTTATCACTGGCCCCACTCCAGCATACTTAAGTGTGATTCTCTGGGGGGTGGACCCTGGCATCGGTATTTTACAAAACCCTCTAGGCAATAGCAATATGTAGCCAGGATTGAGGACCACACTTTCATTAATTATACATTATCAAAGAGATTTAAACCACACATGAATTTGACTCAGGATATTTGAACCCCAAGTGAGATGCAAGCTGGGCTCCAGTCTGCCATCCCTAGTTAGACTTTGAGGCAGAAGGGCACACAAATAATGCTGATGCCAAAGTGCACCAGTGCCAAATCGAATCTCAGAGAGAGAGTTTGGGGTGAAGTAGAAAAGAACAGCTTTGCCAGGCACACAACAGGGCTCCTAACCTCATAAACTGTGTGTCCCAACCCGGGAGGATTTGGTGAGGGATTTTATAGCAATAGTTCAAGGGTGGGGTTGCTGACAAGATTAGGGTGTGTGCAGAGCCTTTAATCTGGTCTTGGGTAATCTCTTGATGAGCTTCTCTGTTTCCTTTAATCTGGCCTCAGGTGGTCTTCTCTGGAATTAAGAATGATGACATCTTCCATTTGTTGGGTTTTAGTTCTGAAAAGAGCTCCAAGATATTGTTATGTGTATCCCTGGAGGTGGAACTAGGACCCTGCCCCAAGGCTGCACTATTGTTTCTTGGCTGTTCCTCCTTTGTCTCTGTCTCCTCCTCCGTTCCCTGATTAGCAACTGTTGTCATAGTGTCAGGACGGCAGTGGTCTAAGGTGCCAGACTCAAGCTTCTGTCTTCCCTGATTAGCAACTGTTCGAATCTTTGGAACTCGGGGGAGGTTATGGAGGCTGGAGTCTGTTCCCTACAAACAAGAAACAGGGGATATGGGATGGCTTTCATACCCAGGAATCCCACAGGGTCCTACTCGGTTTCAATGCCAGGAGCGTTGTAAACCTTGGGTGGCTTTATAAAGATGTATTTCCCAGATGGCAAGTGATTTCTGACTCAAGCAGGCAGACAGATCAAGAATACATCTGGATTTAAAGATACCTGATGTAAACAGCCCCTTATTTCTCAAAAAGAATCAATGTTATGAGTTTCTTTTGTTGAATGAAAAAAACAAACCTTCAAAAAGTGGAAGCTTTTTTTTATTAACTAAATCCAGGGATTTACTGTTTACTGTCAGCAGCGTAACTGCTTTATAATTGATTTTTCTGAAGAGAACTGAAAACTTAAGCCACCTTAATTTCCTTTATCTTGACACACATGATTAGCGTTACTCTGAAATACATTTTGTCAGGTTACCAATTACCATTTTTTTAATGGTTTTACTGTTCTCTCCAATTATGTTGAATTTCTTGAACTCAATGCAAGCCTTTTAAGCCCAAGGGATTTATTTTTAATTTTAATTTTTTATTTATTTATTTTTGGCTACATCAGGTCTTCATTGCTGCATGTGGGCTTCCTCTAGTTGCAGCGAGTAGGCGCTACTCTTCATTGCAGTGCAGGGGCTTCTCATTGCAGTGGCTTCTCTTGTTGTGGAGCACAGGCTCTAGGTGCACAGGCTTCAGTAGTTGTGGCACAAGGCTCAGTAGTTGTGGCACACAGGCTCAGTAGTTGTGGCTCGTGGGCTCTAGAGCGCAGGCTCCGTAGTTGTGGCACACAGGCTGAGTTGCTCTGTGGCATGTGGGATCTTCCCGGGCCAGGGCTCGAACCCGTGTCCCCTGCATTGGCAGGTGGATTCTTAACCATTGCGCCACCAGGGAAGCCCCCAATTACCACTTTTTAAAATCTACTTCCTTGGGCTTCCCTGGTGGCGCAGTGGTTAAGAATCCGCCTGCCAATGCAGGGGACACGGGTTCAAGCCCCGGTCTGGGAAGATCCCACATGCCGCGGAGCGGCTAAGCCCATGAGCCACAACTACTGAGCCTGCGCGTCTGGAGCCTGTGCTCCGCAACGGGAGAGGCCGTGACAGTGAGAGGCCCGCGCACCGCGATGAAGAGTGGTCCCCGCTCGCCGCAACTGGAGAAAGCCCTCGCACAGAAACGAAGACCCAACACAGCCAAAAATAAATAAATAAATTTATTTAAAAAAAAAAATCTACTTCCTCACTTCATACTTGTCTTGATAAAATATTTCTAAGACAGAGAGAAAGCTAGTGTATAAAGATAAAAATACGGCTGCTTTATTCCTGTTGATAGCTTTATCCTCTTCAAAAATATTTTTGTATTCAGTTATGTTTTTAAAAATGAATGGGATTATTAAATGTATTAACATCTGTTAATTTTTAAATCTTGGGATAAAGAAGTAAGAACATTATGGGCAATGACAGGAATTTAAAGATAATGAAACAAAAGTAATATGTGCCACTTAGACTAATGTGCCTAAATCCTTATAGATGCAATCAAATATTTTGTGTGCCAAAACGTCAGTCCTGTACCAAGAGTTACTCTTATTTAGCCTCAACTTGCTCATGTAAAATGAAAATAAGAATTGTATGTACCTCACTATCTGTGAGAATTAAATAATATAACAATATTTAACCCAAGTTCTGTCACACAGTAAGGGCACATAGTGAGATAATAAAATTATAAATGATGGTACCTGCCCTCAAAGTTTCATTGAAAATGCTGGGGATTGGGTCAATGAATTTAAAAAAGCAATCAAATTACAAACAAATGACATGATAAAGTGAAAACTATGATCACCATGGCTGCTTCCTTTAAAAAAAACAAAAAGTCTAAAAATGAATGGCATTTAACACTTGTGTCATTTTTTTTGTGGTTATTTTAAGTTGTAGTTGCCATGTGCAAATGCAAAATTTCAGTTAAGAGTTTGTCTAAAATCAGTGACTTTTATTTTGCAGCTTCCAAAAAGGGAAATAAAGCCCTTACAGTAAACTTTTATCCATTAAATTCACCCTAACCTTGGCAGCACTTCATCAATTTTAGGATCATCCTAAATCTTGGAAATTACCCTGTAATATTAAAATGCCTGCCTGCTAGCTGGGTCTTGAATTATGGTGACCCCTAAACAAACTGAAAGCTAGAGCAGGTTCTGTACTTGGACATAAACCAGTATCTCAGGAGTGGTGATTGGACAGTTATAATACACTGAGTCACCATCAGACCTACTGGATACTTGACTATTTTCAGCTTGGTGACTGTTGACACCCTTATGGATTTGTATGTCAGAAATGTATTAAGCTCCTTCTTTTTTTTTTTTATCTTTTTATACTAAAAAGATACTCAAATTGAGGTTCTTACTTTGAAGGAAATAAGGTCGTTAATTTCTGCAGAAGATTAAAAAATAATAAGATGCGTAACAATTTAACCACACGTCACGCTGCCCTTGAAGAAGGAAGGCTAACTTCTATAGTGAACCAAAAGACACTGAGGAACAGAGGATATGTTAATATTTCTGCAGCCCTAATAATGTCACTACAACATGTGAAAATGAGAAGGAAACATAACCTCCAAAGAGTAAGGAGAGTATGAGGGAAGTGTGACTGTCACTAGCTTACAAAGGGCTCATTGTCAGGGTCAGCCAGTCTGGTTTAGTCTGTTCATTTGAAATGTTCTGTCTCTCTACACACTGTATTGTCATATTACTTTACGTTTTAACATGAATGTACTAGTCATTGCAACTACATACTGAGTGGGGAATCACCAAGGGAGAGAGAAATGGTGTAAGAAGTACCACTCTGATGGAACATGGCAGGAGAGACCCTGGGTGGAGGGATTCATTAATAAATAACCAAATATTTATTGACCATTTTTTATGGACTTCACACCATGATAGTAAAAAAAAAAAAAAAAAAAAAGAAGAAGAAAAGAAAGAAAAAAGAAAATTTAATACAGCCTGCACCCTCAAGGAGTTTACCAAACTTAAGGAGATTGGAATAAAGCAGATAAAATCACAGAGTAAAGCAGAGGTTTCCTGTCCAAAGTATATAAGGTCCTCCTAATGGCTCTGGCTGTGAAAAGAAACTGGAAACTATTCTAAGTCTACTCTAGCTGAGTAACTCTCACTTGTATAGTGGTTGGAATCCTGGCTCTGCTTCTTCCTGTGTACCTTGTTAAGCAAATTATATAATCTCTAAAACCTAAGATTTTACTTCTCTAAAAGAGATGATTTCACCTCACAGAGTTGTCAGGAAATTAGATGAAATGCTTATAATCTACTGAGCACAGTTCCTGGGACATGGTAAGCTCTATACGTGATCACTGTTTATTGGTACTGCTCTACTGTAAGCAAACCCCAGTAGGTAACAGGGAACCTTGAGGAAGAGCTGGGAAGGATTTGCAACTGGCAATGAGCCATTAAACGTGTAAATGGAGATCCCAATCATAAATGTTGTTTTTTTAAGCAATATTTGACATTAACTTTTGTCTGTCCAGTAGCCATCAGGGGAATGTGGGAAGTCTCTAATTATGGACAGAGACCTTAATATGGATTCTCTGATGCTCTAAGATTCAATAGGGAATGGAAATGTAGGAAAGATAAAAAGCTGAAAGTTCTTCCCATATTCAGAGATACCTGACGTTGCAGGTCTTCTGGTCCTAGGGAAACGACTAAGATCTAGAGAGTACCTGAGTCCCCAGCCTTGCTCAAGATTTGTGAACACTTCCCTCTGGGTCCTCGGAGTGAGAAGACGATGGAGCTTCCATTAACTGTGTCTCACTTCCCTGATACTAGTTTCTGTTGCAAAACAATGGTCAGCATTAGCCATTTGTATAGAAGACAAGTTCTCGCTTGTGTCCGCTTTCAAATTAGAACTGCATTGTTTTGTAAGACATACAGTGAACTTCAAATTTGGTAATGAATCTGAAGGTAAAGAGTATTTTCATTTCTCTTTAATCAAGAAGACAAGGCACTGCCTGTTCCTAGCCCCAAATTTAACATTAATATAACAATGATTTAGACATGGATTTCTGTCTAAAACTTCATCCCCAAACTGACAGTACAAAAGGATACTGCAAACACATTTCTTTTCAAGAGAATACAGGAGTTCACTGGGGATCTTTTCTTTCCCTTAGCAGGTTCCTAGTTTCCAGCTACAAAAGTATGCATTACTCACCAAAGAATACATTTGAAAACACAGCTAGAGATCATGACTGAAACTCCCCAGGTGGTCTCTTCAGTTCAGCATAAATCTATTTCTGTTCCTCCTGTGTATTTAAACTTTTCCTGCTGACCGTGTCTTTCTTTTCAAGCTGCCATGCCTTTAATAAACAGGAAAGATGAATGCCATATATGCAAGAGTCTTACAAATAAACACAGCCATAATATAAACACTTCATAAATTAAATTGCATTCAAAAATATTTCAATAATAAATATGCCATATGCCATAAGCGTGCTTGGACATTTCACACATATTATTTCATTTATTCTCCCCAATAACTCTGCAAGGGAGTGCTAGTATACCCATTTTATAGATGAGGAAACAAACTCAGAGAGTTTGATTTGTTCATAGCAAACAGCTAGTAGGTGATAGAGCTGTTATAAAACCAAGATATAGATCTGACTCCTTGCCCCAAATACCACACAAACTCAATGCAGTGCGTTCAAAATAAACCCACTTTAAGCTCAGTCCTCCTTTAGAGCCGGGAGGGTAATTGGAGCTTGCAATGTTCTAGTCTTGGACCACAGCCCAGCTACAGGATCAGTTTGCTTTCATGAGATGGAAACAAGCCTCAATACTTATTAATAGGAGTGTTCAACAACACAAACACCACCACACAACAGAGAAAGAGACTTCTGGATAAAAACAAGCATCAATTGAGAAAGGTTACCAACTCTCTCTCATCATCACTTTATCGTCTGCCAACAGGAGCAAATTTATTCAGTGCCCTCTATGTGCAGTGAATTTATTTCTCAGAATCAACAACTGGTCTAACCATGCACACTTGGAACAAGCAAGTTATACTCTCAGGTTCCCAGCTCACAAGGTCAATGCTTAGATGCATACAGAGGAGAGTTCCTGCTGTAATGTACAAACACTGCTGAGACTTAGCATCTTATATAGGCCTAGGATGTTAGAAAGAATGTGCCGTCTTTTGAGGATGCAAATCATGTGATTCAAGACAAAAATCCTGTGCCTTTTCACACAAAAATATCACCCAAAATAGCCATTAAAATATTTTCTAGGGGCTTCCCTGGTGGCGCAGTGGTTGAGAGTCCGCCTGCCGATGCAGGGCACACGGGTTCGTGCCCCGGTCCGGGAAGATCCCACATGCCGCGGAGTGGCTGGGCCCGTGAGCCATGGCCGCTGAGCCTGCGTGTCCGGAGCCTGTGCTCCGCAACGGGAGAGAGAGGCCACAACAGTGAGAGGCCCGCGTACCGCAAAAAAAAAAAAAAATTTTCTAACCAATTCTTCAAGCCTGTCAAAACTTAAAATCAATAGACATCGAACTGTGGCCTGATTAGCAGACCCTATGTCACCTCACAAGTTAATACCCCAAAGAAGGAAATGGCATACATAAACAGCTGTCAGATATTTAGTCACTGGATCATGTATGACATCTTATTTAATCTTCACAATGTTCCTATAATAGAAGGTGTCACTTTCTGCATTTTCATATGAGGAAACTAAGAATTGGAGAGGTGACACAAATGGTCTAAGGTTACGAAATTAGAGGAGAAAAGAACGGGACTCAAACCCAGCTCTCTTCCTCTGCAGGTCTCTCCAACATGTATTCATCATTCAGGTGCTGTGCGCAGAGCACTGAGCTACAGCTACTCAGTACTGAGCCCCGTAGGGAAGCCCAGGTGAAAAGTGAGGTGTGATGAGGAAGACTGCTGAACATCAGACACTTGCATAATGATTCTTAGAAGCAATAAAAAGTCATTATTCCCAATGTTGTCCATTAGCCTAGCCCCTCAGGATCAAACAAAACAGACTGTCGGATGCTAGAAACAGGAAGGTGTCCATCTTCTCTCAAGCAGCAGGCTTGTTCTTCACCAGCTGTGTTAGTGCTTGTGAAAAGTAATAAATGCCTGACTCACTCTTAGGGTCCAGTATTCTCAGCCAGGCAAGGCGACTACAAAGTGACTCTGCTGGGCAGGAATCTGGTGAAATGGGAAGTGACTGCCGTTGCATTGCAGCCATTCTTATGAAATGAGGTGACAGCATGGCAAGAACAATACGTTGCCATATCAACTTTCTTGATGTCATGTCAGTACTATATGGTCAGGCTCCCTCTGTTGCCCTGGAGACAAGAAATGGCAAGAATTCTCTTCATTTATCAGATCATTAGCTGCTGGTGGCAGACACACTGTCTCAGCTCTCGTGTCCTGGGCCTGTCATCCCTTTGGAAGAGTGTATGAGGAGGTGTGGAGATGGCTCCAGAGAGTGGCTACAAATACTATTAACAGGATCTTTGAAAACTTGGCTAGGTGTCACAGAATAGTCCCCAGTGAGGGTTGGAAAGATGCATCTATTTCTAGAAAGGATAAGAAACTTCCCCAGGCCATAACACAGTGACCCATCCTGATGGGAGACAGGTCATTTTATCTTAGAAAGTGAAAACCATCTCATGGAAAAGGGGGATGAGCAATGAAGGACAAGGAGATGAAATAGGGCAGTGGAAGTCACCCTGGATTCACTTTGGGCTTTAAGTGGGGTGAATGGGTCTGCCTACAGTAAGTAGAAGGACAATAATGTGACCCACAGGAAGCCTTGATGCCCTCCATGGGCTGGTCTGATAAGCTATAGGCTAACTTGACTGTAAGCTACTTGAGTTTAACAAAAATGAAACTCCTTGGACATCAAGCAGATGTCCACATCCCTGCTTTCAAACTTTAGGAGAGAGAGCAGGATTTGGGCACAGTGGGCACAAGCAAGTTTCCTCTCAGCCAGACTAACTTTGGAGTCTGTTGTAAGTCTTGATCTTGACTTGATCACTCTCGGTCAAGTAAATCAGACAGACCTCTCTGTCTGTGAGACAGAGAGCTCCCACCAGAAGCTAGTGGAACCACCAAGGGGCCCAGCCTACTTGCTTACTGGGACTTCTGTCTGGATCTTAGAAAGCCTTTGATGTGGCTGCTGATAACACCCTGCTCTTCATCCAACTCTTTACTCCCGAAGTAGATTCAGTCACCTGGTACTAACCAGGGGAGGGGACCTATAACCCAGGGTTAGAGGTTCCATTTTGTTTTTATGTTGGTCAGCAAATACCTCTGTCTGGCTACACATTGCAATGCTGTTGCTTACATAACATGATGTAAGACTTTAATCCCCAGTTGGATGACATGTGTGTTTTGATATACCATTAGCTATCAGACCACCATGAAACCAATCTCCATAAGACCATACTGGAATGCTAGGTCTTAGGCCCATGGAATCATACATTTGGAATATGATGTGTCATGTAACTCAACATATAAATGAATTAGTGATTATTCTGCACAAATTCTACATACAACACCATCCACACATTTAGGAAATGGCTTCCTTTTTGTTTCATTATGAATCTAATTACAGGCACATCTAAGTTGTATTATTTGAAGAAAATATAAACCTCAAGCCTCAGACTTGTGTGGCTAACACCATCCTTTTTGTATTGCTTTTTTTTTTTAACTTTTTCCCACAGTTTTATTGAGATATAATTGACACACAATGTATTTGTCCAATGTGTACTACACAATGATTTTATATATATATATACTACAAAATGATTACCACAGTAAGTCCAGTTAACATCCATAACCTCACACAGTTACACATTTTTTTCTTGTGATGAGAAATCCCAAGATCCACTACTCTCCCAGCCACTTTCAAATATATAACACAGTATTGTTAACCATAGTCACATGCTATACATTAATCCCCATAACCTATCTGTCCTGTAACTGGAAGCCCACACTCCCTGACAACCTTCATTCTCCCCACCACACACACACACACACACACACACACACACACACACACACACACACACATTATTTATTATTTGGGTCATCTGATTTAGTCCTGACAACAATTCTTTGAAGTAAGTATTATCATGCCCATTTTACAGATGAAGAAAGAGAGTCTCAGAGAGGATGAGTACTTTCTCGAATGTCTTGCCTCTAAGTTGTTTCGGTAGGAATTCACATGTAAATTAGATGTGTACACCTGGAATTGTTCCAGTCTGTTTTCCTTCATTAGAAAAACATTTGTGTAAAAAAAAAAAAAAAAAAAGAAAAGAAAAAGAAAAACATTTGTTAGGAGAAATAAAGGCCAGCTGGCAACATACCCATGTTGGAAGGAAACACCATACATGCACCTATCGTTTGGCTTATTTTCCAGCATGAATTTCTGGGCATTTTGGTACCAAATTCCCAATCCAATGCTTTAACTACAA
Organism: Pseudorca crassidens; assembly: GCF_039906515.1. NCBI lineage: Eukaryota > Metazoa > Chordata > Mammalia > Artiodactyla > Delphinidae > Pseudorca > Pseudorca crassidens. The sequence continues at coordinate 94,099,667 of NC_090297.1, forward strand.
AGAGCAATATATATTTGGAAAAGTCTGGAAGCAATGGGTTTGAATTCCATTTGCACCTTCCACATGTACCCATGTGCATGGCACTCTGCTCAGTGCTGAAGATATACATGGATACAAGCACTCATCCAGCATAGTTACAATGAATGTGTTACACTCAACTAACAGAGAATTTGAGAGTATTATTTAATATTGTGCTTAAGTATAACACGCACGTGTCTATCAGATAGTCATGTAATGTTCTAAGAGGCAAATAGATGTTTTGTTTAAGGTTTATCTAATGATAATTTTTTTTATTAAGATTTTTTGTAACAAGAAAATTGCAACATTCTTTTATAAATATTACAGTTTGAATCCTACATAAGCTGCCAGAATGAATTATTAATATCAGTAGACTTACGGGTTCATAGTTTGAGGATGCGTTTGCCTCCTAAAGTATTAGAAAATTATGAATCTAATACTTTGCCATAATATCTAAGAAGCAGAACATTAATTTCTTGGCTTTTTGTGTAATGAGTAGCATGAGGAAGTTTTGCTGAAGACTTTTTTTTTCATTTATATATCCCAGACTCCTTAGTTAGTGATATTAGAAAATGGACCCATCCTCCGGATTATATGTTTTTATTCATTATATTAAAGGGAAAGGCTTGGTTTCCCGTTAAAAGTTGATCTAAAATTTGCTCTAATAGCCCAAGTGCAGATAAATTCAATTCTGACATGTTCTCATCTGAAAGTTTGGGAATGTTATTCACCATATGTCTAATGTCAAATATTAAAACACACAGTACAATAAAAAGCTAGTTCAAAATCCCCTTACTTTCAATCTGTTAGTCAGATTAATGCAGATGACACATTAGTTCCACTGTGATACCACTCCGTTGGCAATCTTCTAAAATTAGGAACTGCCAATCTGGGGAAGCAAAAGAACTCTATATCATTTTAAATTTAACTTCAGCCTACTCTGAAGTCGTTAGAGACAATTAAAGGAGATATCTAGCCCTTATATTCAGCCCAGAGTTCAAAAGGTGAAAAGCACTTTTCACGATAAATAAACTGAGAGACAAAATCGTTTTCAATGAAGTTTCAATTTTAGTGAAAATAAAGTATGTAATTACATTGTCCATTACTGAGGTCACTGCCTTCATTGACCATCTGGCTTAAAACTAAAAAATAGGTATCATTTGTGACATGGGCAGAAGTGAGCAGTGTCCACAGCCTCCTTTTTAAAGACCTACAAATTCAGTTAATTCACACATTGATGGTCCTCATGAAACAGTTACCAGAAAATAGCCTGATGGCCTTTTGAAGCTGAACAACTCAGGGGAAAGAAAAAAATATGTAACGTCTTACCATTACCATACCTATTGTTGCCGTTTTCCATATGATGGCTCTTTGCATAATATTTTTGCATGCCAAAACCTGGTAGGCCAAATTTATCATTCCAATTACTGTAGTTCACCTATAAGTGGAATCCCATTTGTTGAATATAAACTTTGTTTTTAAGTTGGAAGTGTTATTCCCCCAGTAAGAAGCATAATCTAATTTTTGTCTAATTTTGTCCTACTTCCTACAATCTCAGAAAGCATCAAAATAGTTTGGAAAGTTGGATGAATGCTGTTTTAAAATCATTTTCAATGCATATTTTTTATTTTATTTCTTTTTATTAAACTCTTTACCTCTGAAAAAACGTTATTATTGGATTATTATGTAGCATCAGTTCACACTATTATTACCTAAAGCGTATCAAAGAGAAAAAAGTTAGAGCAGTTCATTGCTTTTTCCTTTGGCAACTTTGAAAGGACTTCTAAACATATCGTTCAAGAAGACAGACAAAGAAATTGCATTAATTTGGTTTGAGTCTTAAACCTAGGATAACTTTATTCCTATATTCTTTGTAAAACCCAGGTTCTGTGGTGTTATGTCTTGTTTTCCTAACACAGAGGCCATTAGCTTCAGGTTATGCTATTCATTCAGCCTCAAAATAGAATACATACTTTCTGAAGATCCCATTCTCTGCATTCATTGCTGTTAGAGAGTCTTCGAAAATACCCTTGCCAGTATATATAGATGTCAGCCTACATTAAGGAAAGGAAAGGAAGAGGCGGGAGCGAGGCAGGAGTCGCCAAGAGAAAAAAACTGTATTTTCAATTTGAGGTTATTTCTATTCAGTCAAGTCTTTTGAAATTATTCACAGTAAAGATTAATGATTCCTTACAGGTAGGGGTAGGCCTTAGCATCCCCACTAGTTTCTCCTGACAAAATCCATTATGCAGTGATGCTAGCAGGAAACCAGCAGGGGAGAGTTTGTTAAAACACCTTCCAAAGGAAGTTCTTTAACCTAGAATCTGGCACAAAGGAGCTGTTCCAACACAGGGTTTTGGAATGTTGAAGAGACGTGCCCACAGCAGCGTTTTCAGATGTAGCACACCAGGTACTCCCAGAGCAAATGATTTGCTTGTGGATTTACCAGTGGGGGATTTTAAATTACAAATCAGTATCCCTCCTTCCCCAATAGCCAGATGAGCACTGAGGGAGTGCAAATGAATTGATGAGTTAAAGTACAACTGTGGATCCTCTTTTCTGATTTCTGTCTTTGTTCTTTTCCGTTTCTTTCGAACATGAAGAGTAGAAAACAGTTTGCTCTGCTCAAAACACTTCTCAGCACAATGAGTGCGCAGGCTGAGACCCACCTCAGAGTTGCATATGGCTAGTCCTGGCTCTCATCACAACACTCACATCATGCCTAGCGCTACACGACTAAGTGGTGCCCCTGCACAGTTCCATGATGACAGTTCACCAGAAGCACGCTCTCAGGCCATTATTGGCCTCTTTTACCATGACATCATTCCTCTGCTCTTTCACTCAGAAAGAGGTGAGCTGATAATATTTTATCAGGCAGGACAGATATTTCGAATTTGGAAAAACTCTGCCAATTAAATCTCACAGAGAAATCCAATAGTTCCTGTTTGTGATATGAAATTATTTCTTCTATGGCCCATGGTTTAACACTGACTTCTTATGAATATTTATATTCCTAGCATCTTAGCTGCACTGCCAGGGAAAAAGGCAGTTCTGTTGAAATAATAGTTGTAATTATTTGATAGGTCCCTTTTTTTGACAGCAGTACATCCTTCAGCTTTCACTTTTATACCAAACTAAAAATTAGGAGGTAACCTAGCTGTGGAAACCGATGCTGGAAACTGTCCATCCATCATGAGGAATGATTCTTTCTCTGAGGGGAATTTTCTGCTGGATTGCCAAGTGCATAATATTCCCCTGGAGCAAGTCTGCATGAAACAACACTGCTGTGACACGTCCCGTGATATTTAACTCTAAGGGTCTGGCAGCCAATGCATTGGAATGCTAATTGTATTCTCTAGTTATCATCACGGCTTAAAGACCAGAAGGTCAGAAGAGTTTATCTAATCCTGGGGTAGAAAAGCAATTAAAATCCATCCCAGCCAGGAAAGCTTCCACACAATCCATTATCCCTGCCCTATTTTTAGGCCCATAAAGGAAGGATGCTGGGTGAAACAAGCCATAGAAGGCTTCAGTTTATTTAATAAATGTGCATTGAGCATGAACTCTGTGGCAGGCGCTGTTCTGGGTGGCACATTCTCTGGGTGAGAATATGGTGGTAAGAAGACAAACATAGACCCTGCTCTCAAGAGCCCATGAGCTGGTGGGAGGCAGGTGGGAGACAAGGAAAGGAATAAACAGTGGGCAGGCGGACACCACTTGAGACTGGCAGTCAGCCAACGCTTTTCTGAGAAGTTAACACTTTGGCCGAAACCTGAGTATCAAGCAAGAGCCCACCATGGAAAGTTGTGGAGGAAGGGTATTCCAGGCAGAGGAAACATCTCCTGAAAAACCCAGAAGGCAGAAAGGAGCTTGGCCAGTTCAGAAAATGGAAAGAAGCGAGTGTGACTGGAACACAGTGAGTGACAGGGAGGTGGCATGAGATGAGGTAAAAGAAGGAGATGGATATGCACCAGATCACAGGTCCCTGTGGGCTAGGACAAGAGGTGTGCATTTATTCTAAGTGCAGTGGAAGTCAAGCAGGAGAGTGGCATGATATGGGGGCTTAAGTTTAAAAATAATAATTCTGGCTACTGTGTGGACAATGGATTGTAGAAGGGGCAAGGGAGGGACTACAGTAGTCCAGGTGAGAGGTGTTAGTGGCTTGGACTAGGTTGGGAGAAAAGTACGTAAGAAAAATGGATGGATTAAGGACCTATTATATAGTCTGTGTCTGCCTTTGCTGAGACACTCAGTATTAAATCTAAATTTTGAGGCGTCTGCAACAGAGATGTGCTTTTTCTGTTTTCTATTGCCCTTACCACATGGATGCCTTATAATTGATTAGTATTTGATTCTCTTTGGTAGAGAAGGAAACAGACAAAAAGTAGTAGTCTTCACAGCATTTCAGTAGGTGAGAGGGGCTTCCCTGGTGGCATAGTGGTTGAGAGTCTGCCTGCTGATGCAGGGGACACAGGTTCGTGCCCCGGTCTGGGAGGATCCTACATGCCGCGGAGCGGCTGGGCCTGTGAGCCATGGCCGCTGAGCCTGTGTGTCCAGAGCCTGTGCTCCAGAACGGGAGAGGCCACAACAGTGAGAGGCCCGCGTACCGCAAAAAAAAAAAAAAAAAAAAAAGAATAGGTGAGAGACCAACTATACCAGGCTAATTCCAGTTCTCTTAGCTTCATCATCAAACAAGCCAGGAGGTTCTCCCTTGCTTTCCCACTGCCAGCTCAAGTCTTCATTTGTGCCTTGACTGGTTTCTATTCAAGAATGTTCCCAGCTAGATTCCTGGTCTAGTTAGCATGTGTTGATAATACATTTTGATGTCACTAGGCAAGTACCCATCATCAACATGAATTCACTATGTGCTTCTTAGGAAATAAACTGATGAAGGTTGGAAATCACTGCAAATCCTTTACTTTTTTCATGTGGTCATTCGATTTTTTCCCATTATTCTCACAAGATTGCTCTTGGCAGTATAGTTAAGGATCTATTGATATTAGCATTCAAAAACAAATCTATCTCTTGTCGTTTATAACTTGGTCATACCAATTCATTTACCTCAAAATGTTGGCATCATTCTTCTTCCCTGACTGAACTTTTGCCATAAACTTTCATCACATTAGTTATGTAATGCTAGGAAAAATAATTCACAATCTCAGTTCATGGTACCTTTGTTTCTTTTTTTTTACACTTGTTCTCAGAAAATAAAATGGATGAATTTAAAACAGTAAATGAATAATCTGTAATATTAATTAAAACATTTTTAGGTAGTTAAGCATTCTATCAAAAGAAAGTCTAAGAGTGCTCATCAGAAAATTTTCAAGAACCAAAATCTACTTGTGTTTTGAGAGAATTTTTTCAAGCAGTTTGCTACCTCGTCTATACAAGAGGCTGGTTATGTCCTTAGGAGTCACTTCCAAATCATAGGACTTATTTATTCTTCACGTCATCAGTAACCCTAAAAATTGCCAAATGCAATGTATTCATTTTTAGATACATTTCCATTTTGATGGATTTGGGAGATTTAGGGTCATTTTGAAATTATATACTTCCTTCTTAAACTATGAAAAAGAGGCTTCTCATCATTATTTTGGAAATATGAAAGCAATGAGTGGCAGCAAGTTAATGGCTTCAGTATTCAAGTTTAAAGCAACTTAACTTACCTTCAACTTAACATCCTGTGAATTACATTTCTTCTCTTCTACTTAACGTAAGCAGAGACATCATCCTTCCACACTCTAAAAACCTCGTTGCCCACCCGTACCTCTGTGAGTCTTTCCTTTCTTTGCAGTCTGTGAATAAACTGGCCTGCTTTGTCTTGACTAAGCTAGGCCAGACATAGGCTAGCCTTTTGACTAGAGCATTTAAACATTGTAGGTTGATTTAAGAGGCATAAAAATGTATAACCAGCAACATCATTGGCACAAAGGAATTGCCTGATTGAACAGGTTGGAGATGTATCTGAAACAGACCTTAATAGGCTAGAGTGATATTCAAAAGATCTGACTAGTTAGGGACACCTGGTGTAAAAAGCAAGCACTGCATAGAAATGAGTGACTGGACACAGATAAAAGGTCTAATGCATTAGTGATAGGTAGCAGGAATCCAGGGAAAGAGGGGTGAATGAGAGCATAGAACTCTAGATTAACCAGAGGCCTACATGGAACAAAACAATTAGAATGCTAGAAGATAAAACCAGATAAGACGATCCATGTGGGATCACACGGCATACCAAGCAGCACAGCCAGTGACAAGAAACGTTTTCGTTTGAATCAAGGTCTTAGCTTTGGCCTCAGGACAAGTATGAATGTAAATTTGTGGGGTGGCCTGTTCACCCTTCTGTGCTCTTTTATGGGCAGCACATGGGAGTCATTCATCCTTCTGATCCTTGGAGTGAAATAGCCTGGGTAGGAGCTAAATCCAAGAAACAGTTCAGCTTAAGATCTTGAAGGTTTTAAACTTCAAATGTGATACAGCTCCAAAACAAACAGAGCTGGAGACAGCCCCACTTGGCGCCGCATCTCCAGGTAGGTTTCTATGGGTATTTCTCTCCCAATCGACCCAATTCCATGATTCCCCTCTTTCCCAGCTGCTCTCCTTAGCTCCATGACAAAAGGAACAGAAACAAAAGGTGTTAAAAGCTAAGCTAAGGGACTTGTCTGAAGCCCCTACTTGGAGTTAGTAATGAAACTCAGATTTGTTTCAGTTCTATTCTCAGGACCGATTTAACTCTTACATGATCTTAGTAATGCAGAAATCGCTAGAAGAAACATCATGAAGAATATCCTCTTATGTACCAGAAAATAGTATAGATGCTTAGAATACAAAGACAAAAGATGGCCGAGTGCACAAAGTGATGTCTGCTACCCTCAGGAAGTAATGTTTATAGATTGCCCACCTGCTCTGCACAAAGCACCACGTTGCTCAGTGCAGACAATGAAATGAGGCACAAGACAACAATAGCCCTGCCCTCACATTGCTTATGCTTTAGTTGGGGAGATAAGAAATACACATGAAAAAGGAGTGTTTGTTGTAGGTTTTGAAGAGTCAAATAAAACTTAACATTTACTGAGGGACTTTATGTCGTGCATTGTTGCAATTGCCTTATATGTCTTAATTAATTTATTTAATCAACACAACAGTCCTATGAGGTTATCTCCATTTTATAAATGAAGCAAAGGTAGGTCGAGTGATTTGCATGGGCTCACCCAGCTAGTGTTTGGTGGAAGCAAGATGTAAACCCAGGCCATCCAAATTATATTTACCTTTATATCTATGTCCAGATCTAGATCCAGATCATCTGCCATAAGGTTTGAAAGGCAGAACTGGTGTCTGAAGGCTGGAAGAGTCAGAGAAGCCATGGGTGTTGTCCATGAGTTAGACATTCAAAAATACGTGGGGAGTTTAGGGAAGGACAGGCCAGAAGCAGAGGCACCATCTCAGAGGCCAGGATACAGCAGTCGAGGGACAGGAAGGCACCAGGCACTGACAGTGCTTTGGTGTCAGAGTAGTTTAAGTTCTAGTCCTACTGCTGTACTCAGTCACTGGTGGGGCTTGGATAAGATCCACAGGTTTCCTATAAAATGGAAATGGTAATAATAATAGTAAGTACCTATCCTGCCAGGTTAGTGGAAATATTCTCCAAGATGACATGTAAAAGTATCTAGCCTCTTATTTATAATTTATTTTAATTTTGTGTGTGTATGTGTGTGTGTGTTTAAAATAGTGAATAGATTAGCCAGGAGTAGCAAGTTCATACTGGGGAGTGAAAGCAGACAGTGGGGAGATTCTGGTCTCCCCACATTGTGGAGGATTCTGACTTCAGAATTATCCATTTAGCAAGCATTGAAGGCTGTGAGTGAGAACTCAATCTGGCTATACCACTTCTGTGCAGTAGAAGTGCTATAAATAAATAAATCCCTTTGATTTAGGGGATAGAGAGTAAACACCATGGGAAAGTATTCTAGAAGAAGAAATGAAGCAATGGATACGGAATATGTGAATTTTTTCTATAAAATTCACTTGTTCATTCACTCAAAAATACTCATACTCATTGGATATTGGATACTAGGCACTCTTCAGGGCTTGCACATACAACTGGGAACAACACAGTCAAAATCCTTATCTTCGCAGAGCTTATATTCTATAATAACTCTTTATTAATATAAAGATTATATATATTCAAAGATAAGAATTAGAGATGTCGAAGAAAGTGAAGTGTGTTAGAACAAGATATTTTCAAAGTACATCATATGATTTCTCTTTAACCAGCCACCCAAATCTTATTCATCCCTGCTTCATCTAACCTTGCTATGCCTTAGTCTGCTTCAAACAGAAGCACTAACATTTTTTTACTGTTTTAAATAATGTTCACAGCCTCCCAGTTGTATCCAAACCAATTTATAATGTTTTGTTTTGTTTTGTTTTCTGCCACTCTATCTGAAAGCTCCCACACATTGCTTGCTAGCCTCTTGACGTCCATCTAACTAGCTCTCCTCTGTCCTGAGATACAACAGCCTTGCTCTTCTTAGGAAAAGCCTTAAAACACCCTTCTACATACTTGCAGTGACTTCATTCCCTCCTTTTTATGTCATCTACTGTATAGATTTATTCTCATCTCTATACCATTTTCTTAATCAATTATGAAAGGATTCCTTTGAATGTTGAGAAAGGACTCTGAGTACCTCTTTCTAATGCCTCATGTTTGAAGTTTAGTTTCAGTAAAAGTTATGTTGCATAGAATTACTTAATGTTACTCCTGAGCTAGTCTAGCATCCCTGTCTTTTTTAAACACTTTCTTTAATAAGGACTTTTGTCTGTTTTCCTCTTCATTAAAGAAAACTAAATAAATTGCCATTGTTTTTTCATGTAAGGGGCTATAGTATTGAAAGATGATATTTTTTCAAATCAAAGAGTATTTAAGCACCAAAGAAGCTGAAATTATTAATGATGAAAATGAACTGAAAGACACAAGAGCATCCACTTTGTGAAGTTACATTATCTAATGAGACATAAATACATGAAGCTATAAAAATAAACACTATTTCTGTGGCTCTTCCATTCTTTTTATTTTAGGACTTTGAGCAGTGCCTGGCACTTAAAAAAGCACTTCATAATAATCATTGAGTTGAATGATCTCTCATGCTCACAACAGCCCTGTAAAATGGCCTCTGTTACAGATAAAGAAACAGAGGCACAGAAATTCAGATTGGAGAGCCACGAGTGGTGATGTCAGTGTTTGAACCCAGACTTCTGGATACCACCACAGTAAATAATTAAGTACTAAACTTTGCAGTTCAAATTTTGACTGTCTCAGGAATTTAACAATGGGGAAAGACAATGTGAGTGGCAATGGTGCGTTGTGACTTTATTGAAAAGGTATGCTTATGACTTGTCTGTAATTGTAACCCCTTTGTCCTTTCCTAACCTCACTAATGTATTTTAGATTACTTAAATGTCTGGTCCCCAGTGCAGTGACAAATGCATTTTTGAAAATTAGCAGTCATTTTATTTGGATCCTGGCATCCCTAAATGACTCATCATCATTTTGCACATTCTCTTCATTCCATAACGTTGTTTTCCTCACCTTGAATTTATTGACACCAATTCATTTTGCCTTGACGTTGGCATTAACAGGGAAATGGCTTTGTTTCATCCTGACATTATAAAATCACCTCCCAAGACTTGGTTTGACATTGTCAGGAGGTGGTTATGGTGACAGCAAGGCCACAGAAGACCAGAGTGAGTTACAGTGATTCCCAGGGAAAAAAAATCATTAAGAAATTTACTGCTGTGTGATTTCAGTAGCTATTTTTCATACTTAAATATCCCTGCTGTTTAAAAATCCTAAGGGGGCTTAGACCGTATTTAGAACACTCCTGCCAAGCATATATAGGAAAAATTAAGTCTCTAAGGAGACATTTGGCTATAGCTCGACAAACAGGAACCCCAAATTATATTTTAGCTTTACAAAGTGCTCAAAGGCATTGAAATTCTGTCTCCAAAAAAAAAGAAAAAAACCCGCGCATGTGAATTAATGACACAATTATCTCCTTTCAGCCACAGACACTTGAATATCTTAATGCCGAATATCAAAGGCCTGTAGTATGACTCTTCCTCCTCCTCAGAATGTGAACTGTTTTACAGATCTGTCTTCAGCATTGAATGGGGCTGTATGGATTTTCTTTTACAATTCTTAAAGAACACCAAGTCCTTTTTCTTGCATTCTTCTAAGTGCCATGATGATCTCTCACCTCCACCCCAGTGCCACATAGAACAGCTCCATCTGCACCTTCCTTTAGCCTGTTTTCCAAATTTAACTAGTCACGTTCTAATTAAAAGAAACATGTCACTAAGTTCCTTCAGGGCCATGTTTCTTTACCTTCATATTACCCACAATGCCAAGATTGTGAGAGGTAATACGTTGTGACTAATGAAACATGAAGGGAATGCTTCTGATCTTTTAACTCATCTGCCTACCCTTGCTTCTTCCCCTCCCTCCATCCCTTCCCAAAGCATATATTGTATCATTAAAGGAAAAAACCCCAAACTAATCACCATTCTCTTCTAGCTAATATTCTTCATTATGGAATCACTTATGAGAAGCCCTAACAAATCATGACACACAAGCTGAGCTGCAATGTCAAAGCTGACCAGCGATTTTTCGGTGTGTCCCTAGATAGCTTCCTCCCATTCCCCGCCAAATATCTATCCCTTCCCTTAAATCCAGAGCATGAGTTAACCCCAGCTTAACTCTGCCTCTCATGCTCAGCAGAAACCTTACCTCCCACTCCACGGAAACTGAAAGGAGGCCACCGAGGAAAAGTTCCTTCTACTTCCTGCTCTCCAACCTATGAGCTGTATATCCACTTGTATTGATAGCAGTCTACTAATAATAGATTTGTATCCACCACTCAGAAGGAGGCAGAGAACAAAGGATGAATTTTATTTACTTGCTTAATAAATATTTATCAGACATCTATTTGTGCCAGGGACAGGACTGAATATTCATGACACAGCCACAATGAACAGGTCACAGGTATAGTGCAGACATGTACAAGTGTAGCAGGTATGAGTCTCCCACAAACTCAAGTAGTACGAAATATGCTTTCTTTAGGTTAAATCTGACTATGAGCCCCTCTACTGGAAAGGTGGTGGGAAATTCAATTACAGTCCTCACTATGACTTGATCTTCAAATGTAAAAATGTCCCCTCATTTTGCATCAGTCTGCACTAGTTCACGATGAGATGGCCCTTGGGCTACAGATCACTTTAGCTCAGGAGACCCTACTGGTTCCCTTCACACCTGAGGCTGTACAGTGTTCTGCAAGGCAATGAATCCTAGTGTCTTTGTCTCTCTTATGAGTATAGGATTGTGTATGATTATAGGATTGTGTATGAGTGTAGGATTGTGTATGAGTATAGATTGTGTATGAGTATAGGATTGTGTATGAGTATAAGATTGTGTATGATTATAGGATTATGCCTTTCCTGAGATAGTTTTTGTAGACATTTAAGATAATTGGTAGTTTGACTAGAAATACATATTAATAACAAGTACTGAAATGTGGCAAAATGTGGTCACATGATTCATTTATTGAAATTACCTTTATCATCTCAGTAAAAGATACTTTTATTTTCTCAAGTAAAATTCTTTTTATTAACACTTTTAATATTTTCAAAGGACTATACATTTATTCCAGGCAATTTGGAAAGAGTAAAATGTATAAAGATGAAAATTAAAGTTACTGAAATCACTTGCACGCCTACCAGCCAGAGATGAACACTGGTCACATTTCGTTAGACTCTGTCCCAGTACTTTCTCTAAAGTTTATTTTACAAAAGGTACATGGAGAGGTATATGTCTGTACTTTTGGGGATCACACTAGATAAATATTTGTACTGCTTTCTCTTCTGACATAATGACATGTACTTTGAAATGGTGGTTTATACCCTGATGTATGTTGCCATCGTGTGTGACTATGCCTCCCAATGAATGCCGTCTTTCGCCATGGGCAAAAGAGTAGAGGTTGCACCTTTTTATTAAACTAGACAAGTGCATTTTCTGATACCAGATGAGAAACTCTGTGATTTCTCAGCACCGTTTTTATGAGCACCTTGCCTGCATCTGTGTCTGAAGGTGTTGACCTAAATAGGATTTCAATACATCATTAAAGATTGCTTTAGGAAAGGTGCCCAGCCTTTGGCTTGTGGGATTCTCAACAAATTAATTATTTCTCAACATCAGCAAAGGTTTTTTTTCAGTTTGCAACCGCTAAAAACTCGGGGGGTGTTTGGGCAGTGCCTCTAGCTCCTGCATTCGAGACACCTGTTATTGCATTCACGCTAGCTGGGTTACTGCATACTGCAGGCATAGGCTCCTTCAAATGAATATGGCTTTCTTATGATGTTTTGAGTAGCATTTCCTTTGATTGGACAAGAGCAAGTGTCACTCCCATAATCAGTGCTTTGTTATTAGATGAATAAGAATAGAATGGCTGCTCTTTAATGTCAGAACCTGCTATACTAGATTACCCAGACATGTCTGACCACCTGCTGACAGCTCCACATTGTTCCCTTCGGCCCCTTTAGTTCTGCTTCTTGGCCTCATTACACTGAAACAAAGTAGGCTGGATGCTGTCACACGGGGATCATGCCACCGGCATCACTGTCCCATGATGGATACAGGCACAGACAGGAGTATAGGTTGAGAGCAGGAAAGCAAGGATGTTTTCACTTAATGGCTCCCAGGTTTCAGTCTAGATAGATACTGTATCCCCTGCCTTACCATCGCAGAAGCTAAAGGTTGGCCAAGGGGCAGTACCCCCCTGGTATTCTGAAAACACACCTTATGTACTCTGATTCGTACAGGAGAATGCTCATTAAATGCAAGTATACAAGTCACCTTTGAGAAAACAGGCACTGCTGGTCCAATCTGACCTTGCAAGTACACAGCAGTTGAATTCAAATATTCAGTAACTGCATGTTTGACCCCGTGCTGTCTCAAGATTCATATCTACAGAGGACATATACAGATGATGTCTTTGAGTGAGGACATTTACTTCCTTTTCACTTCAAGTACCTTGCATTAGAATCGTAGTGATTAATTCATTATCCTGGCAGATGTAAAACTAAAAACCCTGCTCTTCCACTCTGAGCTTCTAGCATTAGGAGAGATTGGGAAGGTATTGAACATTAGCAAAGTATACTTAGGTTGTGTTTTATATTTTTTAAAGCACCACCACATAATTCTTCTTGAAGCTCCCAACAACTGTGAGGTCGGTGAATAGGACAAGTGTTATTATCCTTGCTTTAGAAGTGAGGCAAGAGAGGCAAAAGAGGTTAAACGATTTCCCCGAGTTCACCCAGCCCATTGACCACAGAGACCAGACTTGAATCACAAGTTCTTCACCTAATTCTCTTCATAGCACCTCATGCTTTTAGTGAGGAGAAAAACGATCTCTGTTCAGTGGGGCACCAGCAGGCAAAACCGATCAAGCCAACAGCCACCTACGTCATCACCAGGACTATAATACTGGAGAAGTCCAACTGGTATCATGTATTTGACGAAAAAGAGAAAGAATTCCTCACTCTTTGCCTTTTAAGATGATAGGCTTTCCATGAGAAATATTCACGCAAATCACAGAGCTCAAGAGAACTTTAGAAACACCTACTTCAAACTCTTTCTCTAACTTTATAGCTGTCACTAGAATGTGAGCCCCACAGAAGCATCTGCATGGCCCGTCTGGCTCACACTGTGGGCCCAGCATCTAGAACAGTACCTGATTGGATGATGGATGGATGGATGGATGGATGGATGAATGGATGGATGTCACTAAGCGGTTTCGTGTTATGTCCAAGGCCTTACAGCAAAGTGACGACTAGAACTCAGGTTTTATGACTCTTAATCAGTGTTTTTTACCACTAAGCCATATCCCCAATCATGGCCAGACATAAGTAAGAAAAGATAGGAGAAATGTACCTAGAATTCCCCAAAAGGCCATTAGACAACAGTCTGTAAAGTTTCTTCTCTATACTAGGAGCTAACCTGTAGGTTCAGTTTTACCTCTCACATCTCACAACTTAGTAAAACAGCCGCCAAGCCTGAATAAATGGGTCATAATCACAGCTCTTCATCTCCCTACCACAGACTCTCAAATGCCTAAATCAGAACTGAATGTTGCACACATGCCTTTGTTATTAGCCTGTTTCGTGGAGGCTATTTGCTCTTTGACGTTTCTCTGAAAAGGACGGGAACATTTGGAACATCTTTCCCTCAGCAATCCTAGGCTTGTTTCAGGTGGTGAAGGTAGAGGTCACTTTATTAATACAGCCATCAAGGAAGGCTGTCATGGTAACACATTGCCTCGATTCCTTGAAGTGCAGGAGACAAAGCCAAAAAGAGAAACTTTCAAGTCTATAAATACAGACCCAGCATTGCTCAAGCCTAGCAGCTCACTGACAGGGCAAACCTAAATGTATAGCTTTGAACAAGACCCAAAGAGAAGAAAGAAACCTTCCCTGTGGTAATGTAATGGGTTATCATGACTATAACAGGAATAAGTGACCCTTCAGGTCATAAAAGAAAAGAAGAATAGAACAAGTAGCTATACTAAGTCCTGGCTTGTGCCCTCTTTGCACATTTTGGTTCCCTCTCTAAGTCTGCTTTTCCATACCTTCCAGAAAGGACTAATAGAGGGAAAAGGAATCAAGGTCTTATAATTCACATTTTGACAATAGTTTGCAGTTTAGGAAGAGGCAAAAATGAATGGCAATCAAGAAACTTACAAAAAAAAGTTGAAGGAGCAAATGATTTAGCCACATCCCTGTGACTCTCATTATCCAACCTAGAAGAAAACTAAAAAGAAGTGAAAGAAGGAGGAAGAAATGCTGCCCCTATTCTTTCACTGTGAAAATTCCTAGTGTTTTTATAAACTTGTAGCAACTGTGGGAGTTTATTTGTCTACTATGGTGTCTTGCTTACTGAAGCTATGAACAGAGCTTGCTGACTTCAGCCTTTGCATCAGGGTTCCACACTTCATCTTTTTGCAACATAACTCTGTTTGGGTCTAACATTAATACTATAACCTTATCTATCAAGGGCCACAGATTATCTTGGTTTGAAAGCATTCCTAATTTTGAAACATCATGGGATTATAGGATATATGGTGTGATATTGGACACACCATAATGAATTTATTTCTATCAATAGTAAAATGATCCTTTAGAATATAGTCAAGCTATTACCAAAGTAGTATTAGCTTTTTCTGTATCTAAGGATTATATTTTATTATAATAAAAAGAATTGTGTCTAGCAAATAACAATTTGTATCCAATACTAGATCAAGTTTTGTGTAAGAGATTTAAAAATGAACCTTCGCTATTTATTGAGATAGCACATTGTTAATTTGTCAAAAGCAACGTAGAAATAATCGGGACATGCTTAATGTAAATACTTAACAAAATAAGGTCAGCGTTTTCAGTTTGAGGCAAATCCACACTGAAGGACACCAAATAAAGAAGTGATAACTGCAAAGTGCTTATTGGGTAGAAATCCCTAGTTGGATTTTTAATCTGCAATGCTATGCAAAATGAAATGGAGATAATGCCAGGATTTTGTAAATGGGTGTTTATCCTCATGCCAGTTCTATCAACTGGTGGTAAATGCCTGAAACTGTTACCAAGTCCAAGCTCAAACTGCTTGCTACACAACAGGCCAATAAATCGAGAGAGGAGCTGTTGGGGCAAGGAATAGCAACTTTATTCAGAAAGCTAGCAAACTGAAAAGATGGTGGACTCATGCCCCAAAGAACCATCCTGCCTGTGTTAGAATTCCGGCTTCTTTTATTCTAAAAGGGGAGGGAGTAAAGTCAAATATTTCCTGGTTCTGGTCAGCCTCTGGAACAGATGTGTTAGTTTCTTCCTCCCTGCGGTCATTCACAGGTGGGCCTGGTCAGGATGTTTCCTGCGAGCTAAACAAAGGTATTTTAGCTTAACGCTCATTACCTGGGAGGCAGGGTTCCCAGAGATGGGCCATTATGTATAACTTCAGCTTATAGGCGACATCCCTTTAGTGATTAGCTTGTAATAGAATACAAAATGTTCTTATTACAAAACCTTGTGTTGAAAGGAATTCTGAAGTTTAGTGCAAAAGAATGCCATGATTAAGTAGCTATGTTTTCTACATAGAGGAAGAGGAAATCAAAGCATATGCAACATATTTGCCTTTCCCAAGCTAGACCTTGATATTTTTGGTATTTTATGTATGAGCTGATTTGTATTTGGAGCTCTGCCAGAATGTGTTGGAACTCTAGAAGATGTGAAATTTAATGCTATCAACAAAGCCCTCCGCCCAGTGTGGTATGAAAACAGCTCAGTTGGTCAATACAAATGAAAGTCTACTGAGGAGCTACAGAGGAGTTACTTATGTTGTCTTGGGGAGCGTAGAATGCATTTCACACTGTGCGGCACATTCACTGCATTTCTCCTGACTGTTCTCTTCTGTGTGAAGAGCAGTAATCTGTAAATTGGGAGACCTGGATGCTAGATCTAGAGCTACCCTTGTTTTCGGTTTCCTCGTCTAGAGCTTGTCTAGATAGTTTTTGAAGTTTCCTCAAGCTTTGATTTTACTACTTCTATCAGAGCAAGGTAGGATTAATTACATGACAAGGGTGATTTTGGTTCCTCTTTAATTGTGAGCAATACTAAGTGGTCTGTCTTAGACCATTTAGATCCCAGTCTTCTGATTTAACTCCCCCAGGAAGATAATCTGCTCTTAAATTTCAGCTTTGAGTACTACGTTCGTCTTAATTCCTATGGTTCTACACCTGAAAACTCACTCTCTCTGATCTAAAGTCACCAAGGCCTCTTCATTCTCCTTTCCCCAATATACATAAGGACAACTGCCTATCTTCTTTGCTGTGGCTGATACCCTGATCCAGACCTTCAACCTTTTATCACCAACATTAATTGAGGAGTAATTCTTTTTTGGCAGGGGAGGAGGCTGCCCTGTTTATTGCAAGATATTTAGTAGCATCTCTACCCACTAGATGCCAGTAGCATGCCCTCCCCCGAGGTGTGACAACCAAACACATCTCCAGACATTGGCAAATGGCCCCTGGAAGACAAAATTCATCTACTGTTGAAAACTACGACTTTAGACTGACAACCAAAGACCTCTATTAAATGTTAATTCCTCAAATTCCTCCAATCCTTTCTCTATTCTAAAATCCCTTCTGCCAGATTCTATCAAGAGCATGAAATGCTTATTTTGCGTATTTCCTTTATCCAGCTCAAAGTGCCCTTCCTCTCATACTCTTCCCGTCTATTTATTCCTAGATACAGCCAACCACAGCAGGAAGACTTCTATGATTAATTTTATAACTTCATTTCATCACTGCATTTTGTTGAGATCTTCTTTTCTCAGCATCATTCCTGGTCTTTCTTTCTCTGCCTATGGCTTAAATGCTGATGTTCTTCAGGGTTCTGGCTGCAGTCTTCATTTTGACTTAGTCTATATTCTAGCAGGATGAGGTCTTCTATTCCTTTCTCTTCAATTTTTGTAACAATGACCACCATCACTCCTGCTCCAAATCTGTATCTCCAAGATGAACTACCTCCTGAACTGTTAACTAGTTTTTCCAGCTAATAACAAGACCCCTGCAGAAGAGCCTATAGATCCTTCCAAATCAATAGGTCCAAAAAAAGTTTATTTTCTTTTCTGACCAAACATTTCCTCCAATCTTCTTTTCTTAATAAATTGCATTATGATGCATCCAAATGCCAAAAACAGGAACCTCAGACTCTCTCTTACCTATTTCAAATAACCTGTCTCCATATCTGTTCCTTCTTCCTTCTCCCCATTGCTCTAACCCAGACCAAGCCTATTCTATTGAAGTATCTGGTCACCTTGCCTCCAGCCTGTCCTTTCTCAGGTCTAGCCTCACCTCTTCTCCCCCTTTAAATCACCACCCTGCCCATAGGTCTTTGACAGCTTCCCACTGCCTATTATCTAAACTCTGTAGAATGTTACATAGAACCTTCAGATCCAGGCCATGCCATTCATCATTCACCAACATTTTCCATGTGTCTCCCAGGCTCATTCATCATTCACCAACATTTTCCATGTGTCTCCCAGGCTCCAGTGAGAAAACTGAACCCACACTATGTGTTTCAACGGAGAGAGAGAATTTACTAAGGGGAATGGTTAAACAGGTGCTTTAGAATTTAAACATGAGAAGAGGACACTGAAATAACACAGAGATAGTAACTGTGTAAGTAGGGAGCAGTTATCTCTCTTGGACTGAGGAATTACAGGAAAGATGATGGGGTTATTAGAAACTAACAGTTTGCGTATGGACACCAAGGGGGGAAAGCAGTGGGGGGGGTTGCCGTGGGGGGGTGGTGGGATGAATTGGGAGATTGGGATTGACATATATACACTAATATGTACAAAATAGGTAACTAATAAGAACCTGCTATATAATAAATAAATAAAATTTAAAAAGAAAAACAAAACAACCACCACAAAAGACCTCATGGATAATCCTCTCACTTCTATCTATAAGTGATTTATCAATAAATAACCACTGATTAATGATTAAAAAGAGAAAGAAACTAACAGTTTGGAGGAGA
Organism: Pseudorca crassidens; assembly: GCF_039906515.1. Taxonomy (NCBI): domain Eukaryota; kingdom Metazoa; phylum Chordata; class Mammalia; order Artiodactyla; family Delphinidae; genus Pseudorca; species Pseudorca crassidens. The sequence goes on from NC_090297.1 coordinate 94,118,321, forward strand.
GACTCCACAGATGTGGGAGCTGTACCTCTTAGGAGGGGTAATGCTTGGCTGCTGCTATTACCTCTGAAATGCTAGGCAGGGGCCCCTTGGAGCTGGGGCTCAAACCTCTAGAGAAGGAATGCTGCCAGGTTGGTGTAGAAACCTCTAAGGGTGAGATTGAAACTGGTTCTGAAAAGGCTGAGCCCCAGAACCAACTGCTGCTTTTGGGATGTAGGGCCATTGGTGGGGCAATACTCTTAGGAAGAGCCATGAATCAGGAAAAGGGAAATCTCTGCTTCCTTCCTCCTACCTTCTCTGTTCCCTCTAGTGCGCCCTGTTGGCAGAAACCAGGAGACAGCTTGCAGGGTTTCAGCCTCAACAACAGAAGGAAAGGTGGATTTAGAGTTGAGAGACAAGTGGTTAATGACCAGCACAATGTATTTTCACGTCTTCTTGCCTTTACTGATACAGTTTCCCCACCCATAATGTTCTTTCTACCAATATCTGCCTGATGCATGTCATTGTTCAAATACAATCTCCTTTCTATAGTCTTCTCTAGTCTTCCCCCAAATAATTATTTATACCAGCATCTGAGTTCCCCTAACAGTTGGCAAATACTTCCTTTATAGTATTTTTTTAATATTGTATCATAATTACTTCTGTGTATGTTCATTTGTTTGTTTTCTGCAAAACTGTGAGCTCCTTTAGGGCAGGCAGAGTTACAACCATACAGTCTAGCAGGGCACCTGGCACACAACAGATGTTGATTGAGCTGGACGGAAATGATAAAAGCATTTTAATGAAATTAATATTAGATTATTTCTTGTATATATTTTATCTTCCCAACCAGATGTGAACCTTATAAGAGCAGAGATCATGCTTTCTATTTCTTTTATTTTTTTCATGGTGGTCAGTACAAGGTTTCATATGCTGAAGAAGAGCTCAGTGATATTTGTTAACCACCTAGTTTATTCATTAAGCACCACAAATTTGATTCAAAATGACATGAAGGTGGAGCATAAGTTTATGAATAGCAGGTAAGATTTGTAGTTAGGTTTAGATGTACTTCTAGCACATGATTCCAACAGAGAGATCGGTGCATATGGTAAAGTTCTGTATTTGTTGAATAGCACAATCAAGAGACCAAATGTAGTGTGTCTTAAAGTGAACTCTAAAGTAATTAAATATATTCCAGGTTTCATTTTTTCTGCTTATCTCTTACAGAAAACATATTACCCCAACTGATGTGATTATTAATCCTGGGTTACATCTGGTCCTTGAATATTTATTAAATTTCTCACAGTCATCAACATCAAGTAGTAGATTATTTAAATGTAGGAAAGGTATTGAATTTTAACTTAATCACAAGCTTCTTGAAAAAAAGAAACCTCTGTTCAGCAACTGATTTACATTCAGGTCCAAGAAGAAGAAAAATAGCTTTTTTTTTTTCTTAAGGGGAGTGATATTTAATTAACTATCGATTCCTTCTCAATTATTCAAGGCAAGCAATTATCGATATTGATGGAAACAATACTTCCCTATGTGTAGTGCCCAAATGAAAGGAAATATCCCATTCAGCTATCTGCTGCCTGGAACAAGAAATGCTGAGAATCTTTAACTTTAAATGGAAACAGTTATTTGGATCTGTTTATTCCATGTTGCCCCAATTAAACAGATATTTCCTAAAGTGTAAGCAAAACAAAATCCTGAAAACCTATGTATGCTTTCCAAATGAACAACCACCAAAAAAAGAGGCTTTTTGTCAGTTTTGACCATGAATTTAACCACTCTACCCTCGTACACTTTGCCTCAAAGCTACAGATCTTGACATTTTAAACCATGACTCATGAAATACTATAATTTGGGTCTAATATTCATGGTTTCTAAGCCACCCAATGAGAAGTAGCTTACATAATCATTAGAACCCCTGGAACACTACCTTGTATATCAATATTTTGAGCCTGAAGGATTTATAGGCCTTAATAGTCACTTCTAACATTTACAGATAGCAAATGTGGATACATTTGTTAATTATACCAATCCATTATGCAACTATATTAGAGGTCGCCAAGGAATTGTTGTGGAAGGTGGGAAAATAGGGCCCTGTTTAGGGAACTTTGTTATTAACCCTGTGAGCATCCACCACCATCTTTTTTCAGCTCATTTGCACACAGAGCATTAGCACGTTTGCATTTAAGAAGCTTCTTTTGAAGGTGACATACTATTGAACATAATTAATGGACAAGGCAATATTCTCTATTGAATTATTACTTGGGAGATGAGGGTTTTTTAAATACTTTACACTTGATAGTAATAGTGTGTGTGTGTGTGTGTGTGTGTGTTTAATTCATGTGGTATCCCTGGGGAAATTTGACTATGACATTTTTAAAAAATGAAGAATGTTATAATTTATAAGAAGCTACTTTTTCTGCTCTGTGCCCTGCCCCCCCCACCCCTTCCAGAGTGGTTCTATATATTAAGTGCTTAAGCAGCATATGTTGCTGGCAAGTGTTCTTGGCTTTTTTGCTCTTTGGTGTTGTTTTAATTTCTCTGTGTTCTATTTATCATTCTGCTAAATCAGTGAAACCTTGATTATCTAAAATAATAGGAGACATTGAATTAATGAGGATAACTAGTTTTTTGAATGAATAAGAAATGATTAGAGATGCAAGTTACATGACAGGGACTGTGAATGAATTTTAGTATCTGAAATTGCTTGCTTGATTTATTCCAACTGATTCTGTAAATTGATGGACACAGTGAAATTTTGATAATCAGGGTTTCACCATTGCATTTATTATTATTCCTGGAAATCAAGGTAACCTTGGACTCTACTTGCTATATTTACAAGGCAATAAATATCCTAATAGGCTATTAGGGGCAGATGGGACTGCTCTTCCTCACATTCCTCCCATGAAAAGCTTTCTCTCTTCGGATCTGCCTGCTGCCTCACCGGGAGCATGCTGCCTGCCCCCTGCCCTGTGCTTGTCCGTGGGTTCCTCCTGCCTTCCTGCATGCAGCCCTGGAATCACCTGCAGGGAGAATGGCCCACCCCTTAGAGGTTCTCGGTCATTTTAGCAATACTGCTTTGCATTTTAATTCCATTCATCTGGCCTCAAAGTTCTGCATTCTTGTATCAGGCACTATCCTTGAAACACCCTGGAGGTCACAACAGGTCCCAGTTCCATGAAGAGAAGATACTGCCAAACCAGGAGTATCACATTGCTTTGTATTTGATAGCCTGAAATGGACAATGATAATATCCAAGATTGCAGCAAAAATCTATATGAAAAGAATTAATATGATCAAAACAAAGGCAGCAGACTACATTTGTTTGGAAATTGGAGTCACATGCTTAGTTTGCGGAGGGGAGGGGGGAGCACAAGATCGATAAGAGAGTTTTTTAAAGCTGAAAACATGATGTAGCAGATGAACTTAAATTGATTCTGCTTCTCCTCCCCGCGCCCCCCTCCCTCGTTCTGCAGCGAATGTCTGCGACAACGAGCTCCTGCACTGCCAGAACGGAGGGACGTGCCACAACAACGTGCGCTGCCTGTGCCCCGCCGCGTACACGGGCATCCTGTGCGAGAAGCTGCGGTGTGAGGAATCGGGCAGCTGCGGCTCCGACTCGGGCCAGGGCGCGCCCTCGCGCGGCTCCCCCGCGCTGCTGCTGCCGCTGGCCGCTCTGCTGGGGACAGCCGGCCCCCTGGCGATCTAGGCGGCGCATCCAGCCACCAGATGGGTCCGGCCGTGGGGAAGCAAACACAGCCCCAGCATTTGCTACTAACATAGGAAACCCACCCTCAGACCCCCCCACTCAAACACAGTGTACAAACTAAGAAGGCCCAACTGAACTAAGCCATATATAACAGCCGTGGACAGCACACCGGAGTCAAGACTGGTAATTTCTGACTCCAGAGGCGTTGGCAGCTGTTGATAGTATCCCTGCAAATCACATTGCCCGCTGCAGAGCTTATCGCCGATTGGAAAGGCTGTGACAGCCCCCCGAAAGGAACGACAGAAAAACAACAACAAATCAACCAACCTAAAAACATTGGCTACTCGCACGTGGTGTGCCCCACGCACCACCCGGCCCCGTGTGTGAACCAACCAAACTGAAGCATCCTTTGCTGGCAGTGCATTGTGGGTCTAAGGAAGTGTGTCACAAGCTGCCATATTGGCCTGCTTCAGTCCCTGAACCCCTTCCAACCTGTGCTTTGGTGAACGTTGCTCTGTAACCCTCGTTGGTTGAAAGATTTCTTTGTCTGGTGTTAGTAATGCACATGTGTAACAGCCCCCCTTCAAAAGCTCAAGCCAGTCGTACCCCGTATATCTTAGCAGCACTGGGTCCACCCAGTGCTAGCACACATCCACTGTCCAAGAGTGGCTGTAGGAAAAAAGAGAAAGTGTATCTATCCTTTTGTATTCAAATGAAGTTATTTTTCTTGAAATACTGTAATATGTAGATTTTTTGTATTCTTGCCAATTTGTGTTACCAGACAATCTGTTAATGTATCTAATTCAAATCAGCAAAGACTGACATTTTATTTTGTCCTCTTTCCTTCTGTTTTGTTTCATTGTGCAGAGATTTCTCTGTAAGGGCAACGAACTTGCTGGCATCAAAGAATATCAGTTTACATATATAACAAGTGTAATAAGATTCCACCAAAGGACATTCTAAGTGTTTTCTTGTTGCTTTAACACTGGAAGATTTAAAGAATAAAAATTCCCACATAAACGATTTCAGGAATTTGTATTGCGATTTCTTAAGATGAAAGGAGCAGCCGCCAAGCAGATTCACACTCGCTTTACTGATTTCTGTGTGGACTGAATACACTCAGCTGATGAATTTAGTAACCAGAAAGGTGGATTGGTGTTCACTAGCTTGGACAACTTCTGCAAAATATGAGACTATTTTTACTTGGGAAAAATTATAGCAGAAAAAAAAAAAAATCTAAGTGATTGCCAAGATTATGCCAAAGCCTGTTGGCAGAGTACTAAGAGACTTTTATTTTTAAGTCATGCTATTTTCACAGATTGATGTGATCATGTGACTCTAGAGATGCTGATCTATGTATCTTTCCAATTACAGTGTTTACATGGAGTATCGTAAGAGGCAACCTGGGGAACCAGGAAAGTCGCAGGGAAATTGAGTGATTAGCAATTTGACTTTGAATATATTCAGACTAAGTATTTACAGAAATATCAAAATATACAGCAGCAAGTAGACATAACTGCTGTTCCTGAGAATAAAGTTTGTTTTAAGTACTGCCCAAGGTGTAATCAATTCTTGTTTCTGCCTTTTATTAGGCCAATTACTGTGCAAAACAGCAAGGCAGGGAGAGGAGGGGAGAAGCACTGCAAAGTTTCAAAGTGACTAAAACAGTATTCCATTCCCAGCACACTGTTGTCCTACAGGTTACAAATGTGTTAGCAGCAGCATCTTCTGGCATCAAAAACAATGAACAGCCCAAGCCAGAGTCTGAAGGACAGTGAAGTCTTACATGACTTGGTAGAGCAATAGCCTATGATGGTGGTAGGTCAGAAGCCCGCTTCCAGTCTGAATTCTTCACCCTCCTGCCACTCTTTGCTGAAATTGGGTGAGGGGGAGTCTTCTGATAAATATCCTCGGTAAAAACTAGACTAAGGAACAGCGTGTCTTATTGGTTTTGTTCCCAGAAAAACCAATTCAAAGAAGGCAATAAAAGGTAAACAGGTAACGCCTGTGCTGCCTGCCATCCCACGTCTAAGTCGATTGAATGTTTGTTATTCAAACCCACAGTCTCTTTTGATGTAAGAAATAAGAAAAGATAGAAATAAATTAGAGCTCTGGCTTAGTGCCGGCGTGGCCAACCAGAAACTGGAAATTTACATTAGAAGCATAAACAGCAAATTATATTTCAGGCTCACCAAAGACTACACGTGAAAATGCCGATAACATACAGTTTGAGATTACTTATAATGAGGTGGATTTCTAATATTAAAATTGGAGTTGTCTTATAGTTTATTAGCACAAACCAAAGGTAGACTGTGTTATTTCCAGCAATGATGCACTTTATCATTACCCACTCATGGCTTTGTCCCTATGCTCAGGAATCAGACTGCACATTTCAATACATGGTATTTGAAAGCTAATTCTAACATTTAATGAAGGCCTGATCTAAATCAATTCATCTGCCTTTTATCTTTATGAAGCTATAAGAATCTAAATTGATGAGGCATATCTGGCATTCAGTGTATTTAGATATAGTTTTCTGAATTTCCTAAAGTGATGTGAACTGCTTTTAATAAATTCACTTTTAGGTATATAACAAATGGAAATGAAATGTTCTTTTTAATCTGGATTCTCAAATTCTTCTAAAGGGTATATTACTTTGGTGAAACCCCAAATCAGTAGATTTTATTCATCTGCTGTTTTCTAGCATTCTTGCAAAGCTGGTTCCATCTACAATATTATGTCTAAGGACAGGATTGGGGTGAAAAGTGGATACTAAGTTGTTCACATATTTAAGGTCCTAATTCTTGCTTTGTCTCTACTTGGATTAGCCCTTAGGATTGGTTAATCTATCAACTTTACCACAAATACAATTTCTTCCATCAACACCTCTGATGAACATAAAACTTCAAAGAAATCTTTGTCCCAAGGTTCAGCTATATAGAAAGTGTTGGTATTTATAGGAACGTAATTAGACTGCCCTGTGATGATGTGGGATTGATTCATTTCTGAGCCTGTGCACAGGGTAGAGGGGGAACTTTAGTCCCAGAAAAGAGCAGCCCTTGCTTAGTGCGGCCCATTCTGACCCTCCTCCAATTTTGTCTCAGTAGCCAGGAACCTAGAATTCTGTCCTCCACCTACTTTTAGGGTGTATACGCCTCTTCTGAGGGTCCAAACTCCTGAAGGCAGGCAGCATAATGAGTGCACATCCTTGAGTGCACGAGGTGGCAAAGGGTGAATATGTATGGATAGATGAGTGACTTGGGCCTGGGAGTATATGCTGGGGAATTCACACGCGAGTGAGAAGAGGCTCCTTGCAGTGAAACCCAGAGCTCAGGGATAGAAAAGAAGGGGCTAAGGGGTGGGAGAGAGAGTAGGGTTGCCTCAGGGCCAGGGTCCAGTACAGAACTCTGAGCAGTCTAAAAGATTCTAAACCTATACCTGGGTTTCCGATTGTTATGAAGGTATTTGTGTTAAAACAGCAGAATGGAACATAGTGTTATTTAACACTATGTTAGCTTGATGTATAACTTTTAAATATTTAGACGTGTGGCCTATGGGCTTCCATTGGTACTTTTGTCCTGGCCCCTGCCTGGTGGGTCTGCCTGGAGATGAACACTGCATGAGGTGCCCTTGAGTCAAATGACTAAATGGGTCAAATCACTTACCCAGGTACAGGTTGGGAGAAGACATACCGGTCACAGTTCAACAATTCCTATAGTTAATGCTCCACTTCACTTTTTCTCCAACCTGTGGCCTTACTGAATATAAGAACGTTTGGAGGGACTGGGGGCAGCCGTGAGGAAACCCTGAAATCAGATCTTTTGTCCCATCATCTTCACTCTCCGCCATCAATAATCCAGTATTTTGGGGATGTAAGGACCCCATATTCTGAGATGGGATGCTCTGTGTTATACGGGAAATGGGTTGTTGCACTTCACCTGTTGTTAAATACTAAATAAAATACCTATTTAACAGTTTGTCTGCTCAGAGAGTTACACGGAATGTGTGAGAACTTTGAACTACATGTTCTATATATTTGTTATGCATTGAATTCTATCTGTTTATGATCTGATGCAATTTAGAACTTCAGCTTCTGAACTAGAATTTCTTACCCACCATTTTGATTCCCAGTCTTTACCAAGAAAGATGACAATGGTGACAGCAACTAAGCTGCATCTTAGAACAATCTGAATAACTAGGTAAAACTCTAGGATTTTTTTTTTTTTTTAGAAAATCTAATTGGGCACCCTTAATGGCATATAGGAATGAAAAACACAGATAAGGAACATCCCTAGAGTGTGGATCCAAATATGTGGTTGTGAAAATTTCTTTCTTTGCCTCAGGAAATCAGGACTAGATTCTATTCAATTTTCTTTCCAAGAAATATCAAATGTCCACTTGGTATAAATATTCTGACAGTTCTGACCATTTCCATATGGAAGAATTTTTTACTTTTAACTATGTTTTCCCTTTTTTTACACTACAAGTAGTTTTTTCCTTTAGTTACCTAAAACAGTTGCCAATAAATTCTCAGCATAAACTGCACATAAACGTAATGTCAGAAAGAGTTAAGAATGCCAGTTATCATATTTTGAAGTTTCACCAACAATCTTGGGAACATGGAGAATTTTTATTCTTTACAACACCTGGTAAGGTGTGACTCACATATTATCATCTTCATTTTGCATCTGAAGAATCAAATAACTAAGAAACAGACATATCCCTTGTATAAATCATGTTATTGCATTTAACTAGAAAAGAGAAAATAACATCTGGGAAAACTTTATATTAATATTGAAAAATGCAGTTATTTGAGATCTATTATGGCAGAAAAATTCTACCCCTAATACATTTTTAGAGTAGGTCCTGGAATATGTCTACCAAGAAGACTTAAATGATTTTAGGGGGTGTTGTTTAGATTAATACAGTTGAGCATTTAACTATTGCTGGAATCCCCTCTCTGCCTTTTCCCATCACCCAAGAGCTCTTTTTAATTGACGATTGAATTAAAATGGAGTAGTAACATTTAAAATTATGTGATGTTTTTATTAACCTGAAATGATAGCTGGTAAAATGGGCCATTATTCTGCAAGACCTAATTATGTTAACACTAAAGATTTAGCTAGGCTGGCTGGAGCAAACTGCCGCGAACTGGAAGTAAAAAATAGTATCATTTTCTTAACCTAGTCTCATTTTTTTCAGAGGTGTCGCTTTTAACTATTATTTAATTAGTGAACTATGAAATCTATGGGAAAAAGAACCTGACTGGAAGAGAGAAAAATAATAATTACTACCCCTCCTACATCTGTCTGAATAGACGCCAAAATTCCTGTGTGGCGAGAATGTGTCATTATGTTAAAGACACAGTGTACCATGGTGTGTATCCTCTAGCCACCCTGCCCTGAGAGTACCACATTACAGCTTTGCTCGTACCGGGGGAAGTCATTCAAATCTAATAAAAGAAAGAAAATGGCAGAAAATCACACACCGGAAGTCCTGTTAAGAATAGGTGATTCTTTTTGACCCAGACAGGAAAGAACACAATGTCATCTTTGTTTACTTGTATTTTGCTCTGAAGGAGGGGTCACTCCTGTAGGGGTATGATTTTCCCTCTACCCATGTGAAACATGGCAAGAAAACATTCTCCAAGGAAATAGCATTTTGCTATTTACCAGTCGTGCCTACCCCATGAAGCCCTTAGTAATCGTTTTGGCTTTCATGGTGTGATAAACACCTAAAGGCAAGAGATTAGTGGCATCACTCTTCGTCTCTTTTTCTCTCCCTTTGGGAAAAAAAAAAAAAAAAGGGTCCAAATATAGAATGATGCCATTTGCAAGAATCCTTCAGTTAGTTGATGCCTAATTATGAAGACTCCAGCTAAATATTTAGTTTATTAAATTAATAGTGTGGCAAGTATTGGAGCAGCTTTACAACCACTTAAACTTGTGTTTACATCCTGTGTGATTACAATTCATAATTGGGAAAGCAGTCAAAACTAAATGCATTCTGATCAATGGTTCCCATTCTGCAAATAGACCCAACACAACACGTTGCAGTGAGTGACTTAAAAGCGGGACTTCTGTGTCTAGAGTTCCAACTAGACTTGGGAAAGACAATGGAGGGATTCCAGCACTGAAGTGCTTTAACTTAGGTGTAAGATTTTCTGTATAAGTGATTTTTTTTTTCTGGGCAGAGGGTCTATTATACTCTCTTTCTCTTTTTTAATTTGTAAAAGGCCTGAAAATATAAGGATAACTGCACTAAAACCTCAGGTTAAGATTTACCCTAACTATGGAAGTTTTTTTTTTTTTTAAATAATAAACTGTTGAAAGGGGATGAGTGAAAGTAACACGTTGGTACTTGAAAGCACGTATTTTCCAGCAATTGGCTCTTTTTTCATCTCTTACTGACCTTATCTCTCCTGAGCTGCTAAGGGCATCTATATTCTCTTTTGTAGATATATATTTTAACATGTTCGTGTTTGTTCTGGAAGCCACGTGAAATAAAAGTGAAAATAACCTAGGTCAGGAGTGTAGTGTGAGTGGCAAATGATGAAAATGTCTCGGCAACTCTGCTATATTTCTCATGGCAGCATGTAGTATCAATGGACACTCACTTCCTCTGGGTCCCTGGGTCAACCTTCCTTTAAACTTTGAAGAATATTGGTTCCAATAAAGAGTCCCAAATAAAGCTCTTGGGAGAATCTGAATAATATAAATATCTGCATTAATATGTTGATAATAAAAGCCTCATACCTCATAATCAGTTCCAATTAAATGGTAACTAAATCCTGGCAATTGGATATATAACATTTTTCATTCAATCTGAATATGTACATATTTCTATGTAAATTCTCACTTTAATGCACACAACATATTTTCATTTATAATCACATACCTGTACTATTAAGTGTGGGCTACCTCTAATCAAAGGCAGATATCACTAGGTTGATTTGAGACTTGTCTATTCGAAGATGTTGCCACTGAGACTTAAATCCCTCTGCATTAGTCAGTTTCTGTCACCTGAAATATGAACACACTCTGAAAAAGCCAGAAATAATGTGGGTTCTGATGCTGTTCTCAGGGTTGTGAGAAACACAACCACTCTGACTTCTCTGTTGCAGACATTTTACTAGAAAGGGCTCAAACTTGTACACACTTGTACATTTAAAAAAAATAAAATATGTGTGACACTGGAACACACTCAGGTTGAATGGCACAAACTTATTTTCCTTTTGGCTGGTTTGTTTCATTTTTATGGTGACTCTCGCTACAAGCATCAGATCAGGAGCAAAGGTCTTTCTAATTGTCTGTATGGTTCCCTGAGTTGTGAGCACTATTCTCTCTGTTCTGTTTGGGGGCCCTGATTTACATTCCCACCCTGTGCCCTAGACCTGTGCTATCCAAATCGGGAGCTACTAGGCACCTATGGCTTTTGAGCACTTGAATGTGGTTAGTCCAAACTAACATGTCCTGTGAATATAAGATACTCACCGGATTTCAAAGAGTACAAAACAAATGAGAAAAGAATGTGAATTATCTCTTTAATCATTTTCCTATTGATTACATGTTGGAATGATAATATTTTGGACACACTGTGTTAAATAAAATATATTATTAGAATTGATTTTAACTGTTTCTTTTTCCTTTCTAACGTGGCTACCAGAGACACTTTAATCACATAAATGGCTCACATTATATTTTTATTGGACAGCTCTGCTCCAACCACCTAATTTTCCCATCTCTAAAATAGGGCTAATAGTATTCATTCTCCAGAGTTAATGTGAAAATCTAAGTGAGCTAATGAACGTGAAATTATTGGCAAATTGTAAAGTGTAGGAAGTGTCTAAGAGTGTTGATGACCACGATGGTGATAATCATGATATTTTCAAGCTGTAGTTCCACCTTTCTAGATTTCTCTGGAAATTTTCAGCCAGAGGTCTCACCAAAACTTTCTCTAAAAGTGCTCCAGGGCAATGAATGCAAGGTTTTAAAAGTTTTGAATGTGACATATGACCTGAACTAGAAGCTTACATTTGTAACAATATCAACAAAGAGAATACTAATGGTAGTAAAAAATCATAGTAATAGCAACCACACAGCTAATCTTTGATGAAAGCCTTGAGCCAGGAACTGTGTTAAGTATTTTTACCATCTTTATTCTAAATAATGCACTGCGTTTCTGTTAGTGCCGTTTACGAGCATATTGCTGACTCATTTTCTTTCTGCACACTTAATTGTTTCTAAGTTCTGTATGTAGACAATGAATGAAAGGTGGCAAAATGTGACTTAGCAACAGCAACTCAGGGGACAAAGGCAAAATGTGAGTCGACAATATGTGCATACACTTGCATAACAGTTCTAGCATCGTAATGTGCACGGTGTTAGGATTTCTATATAGGCATTCTTCATTTTACTGCACTTCACTCTATTGCTCTTTGCAGATAGTGAATTTTTTACAAACTGGAGGTTTATGGCAACCCTGAGTCAAGCAAGTCCATCAATGCTGTTTTTCCAACAGCGTTTGCTCACTTCGTGTCTCTGTATCCAGTGTCGGTAATTCTTGAAATATTTCACATTTTTTCATTATGATTATATGTGTTATGGTGATCTGTGATCAGTGATCTTTGATGTTACTATTTCAGAAAAATTACAACTCACAGAAGGCTCAGATGATCGTTAGTGTATTTTAGCAATAAAATATTTTTAATTAAGGTATGTACATTGTTTTTTTAGACGTAATGCTATTGCACACTTAATAGACTACAGTGCAGTGTAAACATAACTTTTATATGGACTGGGAAACCAAAAAATTTGTGTGACACTTTATTGTGATATTCGCTTTATTGTGATGGTCTGGAACCAAACCCGCAAGATCCCCAAGGTACGCCTTATAGTTGGATTCAAGTGTTGACCCTCTCGTTAATTTAAATTCTGTCTGCTTAAAGGATGGTTTTCATGAGAGAACACTTTTGTTATCTCACTGCTCCATTCATAGCCTCTTGAGATAAACTGCTCACTCCGTAGCCTTGAACTCAATCCCCACCTTCATATTGTCCTCAGTACACCTCTCTAATCCATGAAGTCTGAAAATGCCCTGCGCGTTCTCATCTTCTTGACATGTTTAGGTCTTTTTTTTTTTTTAAGATGTTGGGGGTAGGAGTTTATTAATTAACTTATTTATTTTTGGCTGTGTTGGGTCTTCATTTCTGTGCGAGGGCTATCTCTAGTTGTGGCGAGCGGGGGCCACTCTTGGTCGCGGTGCGCGGGCCTCTCACTATCGCGGCCTCTCTTGTTGTGGAGCACAGGCTCCAGACGCGCAGGCTCAGCAGTTGTGGCTCACGGGCCTAGTTGCTCCGCAGCATGTGGGATCCTCCCAGACCAGGGCTCGAACCTGTGTCCCCTGTGTTAGCAGGCAGATTCTCAACCACTGCACCACGAGGGAAGCCCCATGTTTAGGTCTTTTTAAAAACCTGGAATGCCTTTCAACATTCTTCACCCATAAAAATCCTACCCCAAGTCAAGTTCCACCTCTCCAAGAAGCCTTGTCAATCATCCGCACTACTTCTACTCATGCTTAACGATCTGACTCACCACTTAGCTCTTGTTACATGTGATTTATACTGATTTACTTGTTATCTCTCCTAATAGATTATCATTGTTAATACTAACATTACACATGTAGACACACACACACACACACAGGATTTTGCTTATAACAGGGCTCCGTACATTCATTCACAAATATTTATTGAGCACCTATTCTGTGCCTGGCACTGATCTAGATGATTGAAGCAACAGAGTCTAATACAAATTTGAGTGTGTCCCTCTCATTATATTTAAATAGTGCAATTTAAGTAAATTACTATATTAAATAATATAAAATAAACTGAATTTCTGAAGAGAAAATGTGTATACATTAGATTTATAGATTGAATATCATTTTAAATACTTTAGGGGAGTATTCCTAATTAAAACCTGTGGTTTTAATTAGGAATACTCCCCTAAAGTATTTAAAAAGCAAGCAGTCCTTTATAATATCATCAATGTATCCCAGTTTACCTTTACTAATTTCAGATTTTGATATACATTGCTTTTTCTTAAAATAGAAACATCTGTATTCCTCATTCTTTGTTGTACTTTGCCCTTGAACAAATCGTTCTCGACTTGGGCGTGCACCAGAATCATCTGGGGGGGCTTTAGTAAAACCGAGTGCTAGAGCTAACTCCTGAGTTCTGACTCAGGGATTCTGAGGTGAAGCCCAAAGGTTTGATTTGTAACAAGTTCCCAGGTAAGGCTGTTGCTGCTGGTCAAGACATCAACCTTTGAGAAACATTGCTTTAAGCTAATTAAAAACCTGATGGCAATTTCCTGAGAAGCTCACAGGGCTTAACCTAACTCCCCTTCCTTGAGACTCAGTGACCTAACATTAAAATGGGTATCATGATTTTCACCCCACAGGCTTGTGATGAGGATTAAATGAGATAATGTACATGAAACTGTCTTATCTGAGGTTCACATTCAGGAAATGTGATTTGAAACCACATACTTTCAATTTAGCCATAAAATAAGGCAAAGGCATTTATTTCACTAGATTCTCTCACTCCAGCAATTCAAGCTATCTATTAGGAATTCTGGTCTCTAAATTCAACTGATTTCACCTACAAAATGATAAAATAATAGGATCTTACAGTCGACAAAGACCTTAGAGATTTTCTGGGAGGAGCCGTTAAATGTTTCGGACCAGGTAAATCGTCAAAACTTTTTTGTTTACTTTCTTGATTCAATAAAGCGATCAAGACAATTGAACTGGTTGCTTGCATCATTCCTCAACTTGAATATTTGGTTCTTCCTAAACTGAATTATTTGACCGAAACAAGCTCCATCCAGACTAAAAGAAAAAAAAAAATAAGATTCTCGTTCTTCTTGTCAGCTCATGGTTGTAGCTTCCACACGGAAGCTCTGCGGCCCTTAATTAAAGCCCAGTTCCTTCTGACTCCGGCTTGCCCTCTAACTCACTCTGTGGCCTCGCTCTGTGATGTTTCTCTACCCACTGGAAGGGCTCAGAGGGCTATTAATGCAAGGAATCAATGATCAAAAATTAATTTTGAAGCCTATGTTAAGAGCCCATTAACAGTGCAGCTTGCCTAACCAAGAGTCTGAGCAGTGCAGCTGAGATCTTCCAAAGGATTTGAGAGCAAAATTTTGCAGGTACAATGTATCTTGAGAATAATGATGCATGTCCCTAACAGCCTAGTGCTAAGTTATAAGCCTAAATTGGAGACTTTAAAGAGGAATACACAGCCTCTGTAATTTCCAGTTTGGTGTAATAATATGGAAATGGCTTTTGATGCCGGGATTGGATCAGCCTAAATGAGCTGGAATTGATAGATGCCTGTAATACCAGGGGCAGGAGAGAGTGATCACGTCTGTGTCCTTGCTGACTTATCTAGGGCTCTCCAGACGTGACAGTTTTAAGGAGTGAGACTTTAAATGTGTTACGGAGACGCACTACACTATCCTTCAGCACAGAGCAAGGTACTTCTAAAATTGCCTTCACGAGAATACAGAATGGGGAGGCTCCTTTCCAGGAAGGGAAAAGGGCTTTTGTTCCCTGTAAAAAGTAAAAGGAATTGGTAAATTCAGAAAAAATGTGATGGAGGTGTTCTGAGGGCACAGAGAATTAGCTCTTCCTCTAGGAGACCCACAAGCCCAGTCCACCCACTCTGCCGCCTTGAAGTGATAGCATTCCAAAAGGCAGACACCTGCACCCTTTGGGGGGGCAACGTAAGGGACACTCAAGGGCAAGACAGTTACACTCATGATTAACATGTTAAAACAGCAAAATTCAAAGCCTGTGGTGACATAGGAAATAAGGAGCTTCTTTAGTTTCTGTATAATCGATAACATCTAAAGTATTACCTAACAGTTTCACTAAGAAGTTGTCACGGCATGGATAAATCATCAGGATGTGTGGAACAGTGGCAATTTTAGACTAGCCCAAATGGAATCAAACTTGATGAGATCCTTACAAAGCACATAAGACTTCCTATTATTTGTTTGCTTCAGCCTCATCTTCTTGCCAACCTGTGCTCCAGCTGAGTGCGGTGATGGCAATTCCCTGAAGGCACCAGACTCGGGTGTCCCATGCACCTTTGCACTTGTTGCCCCTTCCATCTGATGGGCGCCTCTCCATTGTGTCCATCTAGTGAGCTCATCCCTTAAGACCCAGTGGAGCTACCTCCTGTTTCATGTACCGTTCCGGTTATTTGCTGTGTACCAACCACCCAAAAACTTATTGGGATAAAACAAGACCAGAAAGGATGGTTTGTCCCTCCTCCACAATGTCTGGTATCTCAGTTGGGAGTGACTCAAATGTTGGAAGACTCTCAGCTGGGACTGGGAGATCCACTGAAATATCTGGCATGTTTTCAGGGAGCTTGAATGCCAAGCTTAGCTGGGATCATCAACCAGACTACCTACACATGGCCCCACCGGCATACCAGCCATAGGGTTGTCAGGTGTCTTATATAGAGGCTCAGTATTCCAGCAAACAATATGGAAGCCAGAGGCCTTTTAAGACCCGGCTTCAGAACAGATATAGTATTACTTTTTTCACATTCTATCACTCAACACAGTCCCAAGATTCAAGAGGAGGGGACAGACTCTGCTTCTCATTGGGAGAAGTGTCAAAGAATTGGGGACCTTTTTTCTCCTCTGATCCTCCCAAATAGGGTGGTACTTTCTCCTTTACCCACCCCTGTACCATGGGATCTCTATCAACACCTGCTTCTGGCTGTACTGTGTGGCTGTTTAGTCCACTGGCTTCCACACTAGACCCTGATATGCTAGCAGCATCGTATTTGCAAGGCCTGGCAAAACTCACGTAAGACATTGGACAAAAAGTGCTTAATGAATACTTCTCAAATGGAGGGTCTGTTTTACATTTAGATTCCAAACAAAAAGTCTTCCACCAAGGGGTGTGTAACCCCTGCTCCAAGCGCAGCCCCACTGTGCTGTGTGGAAGAGCAGTGTTTGTGAGCAGAGGGCATGGTGGCCAGGAGAATGTAGACTCAGACTTCTCAGTGAGAGGGACCACCAGAGGCCACAGCCCACAACATTTTTAGGGCGAGTTATCAAAGGCAAATGCCAGTAATGATCAAACACCCACCAGGGCTGTCAGAGGCACAATCTTGCTGTCATTCTCCTCTGCCATTGCCATCTCAACCTTCCCCTGGAATCCAGCCTCATGTGTCCAATGGCCTATGGGACACCTACCTGGATGTCTAATAGATGTGCTCTACCAGCATGTCTCAAATACCAAACTCTCATGTGCCCACCTCCTGCAACTCCCATCTGCTCCTCCTAAGCTTTCCCATCTCAGGTCGTGGTACCTCCTTCCCCACCCCAGTTTCTCAGACCCCAAGCTTCTGATCTTCTCATCCTATCATATCTCCAGTCAGCAAGCCCTTCCAGCTCCACCTTCAAGTTCCATTCCAAACTCAGCACCTATCCCACCTGGTCTTCTGCAACAGTGCCCTTACTGGTTTCCTTTCTTCCAGGCTCACCTCTCTTCAGATCTCCCCTCAGCAGGCAGAGTGACCCTTTATATAAGGAAATACGGCCGTGTTCCTCCTCAGCTGAAACCCACCAACAGCGTCTCCTCACACGGAAAGTCCAAAGGGATTGCTAAGACTCAAAAGGCCTACATGGATAGCCCTCAGCTACATCTCTGCCCTAACTTCCCACCACACCACCCCTCACTCTTCCCACTTCACACGCACTCTGCCTTTCCCTCCAGCATACTCCAAATGAAACCTCTCCACTTGTTGCTTCCTCTTCTTGGAATCTTCTTCCCTAGATATTTTTCATAATTCATTCAGGACTTGACTCAAATGTCTCCTTGTTGGAGAGGCCCCTCTTCCTCACCAATCACCTTTTTTTTTTTTTTTTGATGTGGACCAATTTTAAAGTCTCCACTGAATTTGTTACAAAGTTGCTTCTGCTCTATGTTTTGGTTCCTTGGCCGCAAGTCATGTGGGATCCCAGCTCCCTGACCAGGGAGCGAACCTGTACCCCCTGCATTGGAAACCAAAGTCTTAACCACTGGACCGCCAGGGAAGTACCACCAGTCACCTTCTATTCCTTCATCCAGCTTTATTTGCCTTCTTACCGCTTATCACTACTGACGTTATATTTACTATCTGTTTGTTTATTGTCTATCTCCTTCCACGAGAATGTCTGCTGTGTTTACTGCTGCATTCCAAGCATTCAGAACAGTGCCTGGCATTATAGAAGGCACTAAATAAATATCTGTGGAATTAATGAAGAAATTAATGAATGCTCCTGGAAGACATGGATCACAGTGCTCTTGCCTGCAGATAAGGCCTTAGGACCCCTCTGATCTGTGCTCCAAGTGACCACTAACAATCTAAAAGTATTTTGGTTCAAGAAATGAAAAGGATATGCCATCCCTGAATGAAACTGTGGGATGCTTTTGTTTTTGTTTTGTTTTCTTTCTTTACAACAAAAACAGCTTTGTCTCTATATTCCCAGTACCTCACAGTGTCTGGAACTAACAGTACTTGATAAGTGTTCGCTGAACTCATGCTCAGTAGACTAGAAGTACACAAGATGCCTTGATGACTTACCATGTGTAAAAATTAACCGGTGAAATGGTAGCCCCAATTTAATTCTGCAAATACTTCATTGACACCAAGTATGTATCAAGCATAGTGCCTCCGGCACCGTGTTTCTCCCCTCTCTGCTCCATGGCTCATTTGAGGGTTTGGAAGAAAGGAGAAAGTAGTCCTCACTGCTAACCAGCTCGTTCCAGAGAAAAGTGTACCTGGATCCTCTTACCTTCGTTAGCACAGCCTCTCTCCCAGCACAGGCTAGAGTGATGTGGCTGGTCACTCCCTGCTGGCATCTCTCCCTGAATTTCAGGGAGATAAGAAATAGTGCTGTCTTTATTCTGTGCTTACATATATATAGGATAACTTTTAAGGAAATTAATGCTTGAGTTTGGACAAAAGCCCTTAATTTACATTTGACATTTCCTGTCTTCGGATGTTAACATTCAGTCACTCAGGTGACGTGATCTTTCAATAGTCCCAAGACACTGTGCTTTCTGCATTGCTTTTTGCCAGAATGGCCCTCTTACGATAGGTGCTAAATAAGGACAAAGTGAGACGGGGATGCTGCTTTGTGTTTGTAAAACTTCTTTCAACCCAGGCTTTCCAAGCATGGTACAAACATTAAGAGAAATTATTATCCCCACTTGACAGAAAGAGGAGAAACGTTTGATTTCTTTAGTAATAGCCTCTTATAACAGTTTCCAAATGTAATTACATTGGTTGGAAATGCCAACTTGTGCAATGAAATTATCAGCACATTATGTGAAACAAGTAAAGGGAAACAGTACTTCCTAGGACATATCACGTACAAGAGGAGTCTCCTCTAGATCCTGACTCCCACTCTAGCTGGGGGTAAAACACCAGCATCGCCATAATGAAGAAATCTGATTCATCTTTTTAGGTCATGGTCGAATGTTCTAGCATTATCATTTGAACATTATTATTTGGGCCCTGACTAAACCTTGCTGTGCCTCAGTTTCTTCACTGCTAAATGGGTTTAATAATTCTACTTCACACTGTTATCATAGGAATTGAATGTGTCACTACAGATTCCATTATGGAGGTGCTATTCAATCAGGAGAAACAGAACCAAAGGAATGACCATGGAAAGGTTTCCAATACTACCTTAATTTCCCAATTACAGGCAGAGTTCAACATTCTAAGTAAAATACAGTCATAATCAATGACACCTGGGTCCCTTTGCTTTCCAAGCCTTCCCCTCTTTTTCTCAAGACCTCTTTCTCCTTGGTATAGCTGCCTACAGATAAGACCAACTCACAGTCTCTAGATGATATTCCATCCCTGACCTACTCCTGTCGCTATGAGATGGGAAATTGTTCTCTGAAGACAGAAATGTGCTTACAGTACATATACACATTCTCATCCCCTTTGGCAATAAAGCCTTAAGGAAAAAAAAAATGTGTTTTTGAAGATGTGGCCATAAAACTATCTGGTAGGACCTTATCATCTCAGGGCCAAGAGAAAAAAAAATAGCACAAAAAGGGAAATTTCAATCAATGTTACAGAACCACAGCAGTAAAGAAGCTGTTTCCGGAACAACATAATTGCTGAGCCACGTGACCTTTGCTGTCACGTGAAGAGCGAGGAAATTCTCTAAATTAAATCGGTCAGAATGGTGAACCCGAGCGGTGCCTCCTGATTGAGACCTCCAGCGGCAGGGCAGAGGGCCAGGCTGGGAAATCAAGCAGAATTGAAGTTTCCCTGAGAGAGCAGTAAAGAGCCAAATGGTAGGTGTTTATAAGTTTTGCCAAGTCGTCTCTTGCTGACAGACTGTTGCTTCTCAATTGAGTATTCCACTTCTGTTCTATGCTTCTGCTTCTGTGTCATGGCCTTGCAAATACCATAATGTAATCACAGCTTGTTTCCATCCTCTGAACCTGTACCAGAAGGTAACTCCCAGCTATGTGTGTGTGTTGGGATTAAAGACCAAACAGGCTCATAGCCTCGTGATACTCAGATACACTTCTTTTGAAACAAGGCATTTGGGCTGAGCAGATCTGGGCTTCGTATGTACCTGGGAAGAAGAATAGGTGACGTCTCCCTGACCTTATTTACATATGGCCGAGCAGGAGCTCAGGTGCTGTTCATTAATGGTGTTAAGAGGCACCTTCCCCCACTCAGCCAAGAATGTTTAGGGCTCAGCTGCTACCAAGGAGTGGGGTAAGGCAATGTCCGCCATTCTTGTCCCTCCCCACCCCCATGTACCAGTTTGAGTCTCCAATTTATTAGAATGCTAACTTGGAATTGATCACACCCAAAATCATATTCCAAGAAAGGACATAAGGGTCCATGGGAGGAAAATGACTTTGGAGTCAGTATCACAGCCTAAGATACAGGGGAGAGGTTTGGAGTCCAGTCCAGTCAACCTCCTGCCATGGGGGGTGCCTTGGGGAAATGGCTCTGGGTATAGTCAGAGTTCCAACAGGAAACAGACATCATGCTCTAGGAGGTGGCAGTTGAAGAGAATTTAATGAGGGGACTATGTTCACAGACTTGAGCTAAGAGAAAAAGAGTGGTGAAGTATCTGGGTTTGGGGAAGAAGCTTCCACCCCTGGGCCAGAAGGGCAAAGGTAGTGAGCCATCCCCAGAACCTGGAGAGACTGGTGGCTTCGGGAGAGGTGTGGGCTTCCATAGAGGAACCAGCCTCTGCCAACCTGCATCCTGCGAGAGGGGATCCTGGGGAAAAACTCCAATTCTTCTCTGCCCTTGAGTCCCTGTCAGTGAGAAGCTCTGTCAGTGGCCAAACTCAATAGGAATCAAGAGGGCAAAGGAACCTATATGATCCATGAAGCATTACCCAAGGCAGAAAGAAAGCAGAGAAGAGTGGTGGGTAGGTCTGTATGTGCACATGGAGAACGCCCCCCAAGGTCCTGGCCAATTGGGGAAATCTGAGACTCTTCATGGAAGTCAAGCCAAGTGACTTGATTAGGCTTATCTCTGAGACGCTGTCAAGGCTTGTTCTGTCTTAGTTGGCAGCACCCCAGAATGTTGACAAGTTTATGGTTCTACCAATAGCAACTAGGACATTTTGCAACACGGTAACCAGTGCAGAGGTGGGTGGTGGAAACTATGGCCATCAGGAGTGGATGATCCTGCTACAGTGGCCCCTCTGCAGGATGACTGGAGGCCAGCAGTTTCTGAGCCCGGCCTCAAAGGACACATGCAAACTCCCAGTTCCCCAAAATGGACATCTGTAGAGCAATGACCAGAGTCGACATGTAAGCACCCTAGGGGAACCTCAAAGATTCTGGAGGCGTGAGAATAGGGCTCAGCAAACTTTTCTGTAAAGAGTCATATGGTAATATTTTAGGCTTTGTGAGCTATATGTTTTCTGTTGTAACTATTCAATTCTCTCATTGTAGCACAAAAACAGCTACAGTACAGCTACTTTACAGACAAGTAAACAAATGAACGTGGCTGTGTTCCAATAAAACTTTACAAAAATAGGTGGCAGGCTAGATCTGACCTTCAAGTAGTAGTTTGCAGACTACTGGCTTAGAACATTGAGATTTAGGGGGTTCGTGTAATCCTGACCTCATTTGTACCTGCAAGATGGCAAGGCTGGGGTCATATCTGTTTTATGTATTTATATATCTGATTTCTATTAGGTCATAAGCCTCATGAAAACAGGAGCCATGTCTTATCGTTCTGGGCATCCTTAATACCCAGAATGACACAAATGAATGAATGAATGAATGAATGGATATCCACAAAAGGTTTACTATAATTTGTAGTTCCATTGCAGTTCTTGTTAAGTTAAACCTTCTGCCTCATTCATATATTAAAATATTGAATGGTCAGAAGATAGGTAGAGAAAAAAAACTTTGTATGGGTCCTAAATCTCTCATAAAATTGAGACACAGTTTTATGTGCTGACTGGTGCTGCTTTACTTTAATGAAAGTAGAATAGGTTAGCTCAAACAAACAACTGTTGACAGTAGAAAAGTAAACAAGATCCTAATTAATGCCTTTGCTAATGAGACTCCCTTAACCATGACACATGAATTAGGTGTTTATTCCTAACATATGCTTAACTTACGGGGTTGGGTATTTGGTGCTTTATTTATCACACATGGCCTTCAAAAACTCCAGAAAAAAAAATCCTTGCAACTCTGTTTTTTTTCATTTTTATTGGAATATAGTTGATTTATAATGTTGTTTTAGTTTCAGGTATATGGCAAAGTGAATCAGCAACTCTTTTTTATGATCTTGCATAAGTTCCCTTTCTAGTTTCCCTTCCTCCCACCCCAGGGTACTTATGGTGCACCTGCTATCATTAGTGCTCTCATAAAAGATAACTTTGGAACTGCCTGTGAGACACTAGTCTTAGCATCCCAACCACTAGTGCAGATCCAGGACTATATAAACCCATTTGCAGTGAGGTGGAAAGAGCTGGAGAGGAGAACAGCAAATAGTTTATGTAGTATAAGGTCTCACCACTACCCTCCTTCCCAAGTGAAAAGCAAAAGCACATATGCCTTCCATGTAGTCTGATTCTTCTTTGTGATGAATGGAATGCAGCCAACAAAGAAATGGAAGAGTGCTTTTGCTTTTTACTTAAACAGTAGTTTGAATCATTTGACCATAAAATCTTGAAATAAGGGAGTTCTTAGCTTTCCCACAGCAGAAACAAACTTTTGGGGATGGTGGAGTTTAGGGAACCCAAAGACTCTAGTAAATGTGTTTTGACATGAGTGGTTGGAAATGTCTATGATCAAGCATCAAGAAAGAGATATAACCTTCTAGGTCACTGAATTCATTCAATAATATTTATTGTGCATTCACCAAGCACCCAGCAGAGATGAATCCGTATCTGGATGCTGGTACTTCATCCAGTCCTTTGTTGAGCCTACCTACAAACTGTTTTGCAAACTTCTTAGAAGGTATATATTTGATACTTGTTTGATAGTCATCACAGAATCAGAAACAAGTTCCCTGGACACTGACACTCTTGTGTCTGTGTTTGTGCCATGTTTTGCCATGCCTTGCCTTGACATAGTTAGCCAAGGGAATGCAAAAAAGAAAAATTGTAGTTTATTGACAGGCAATTGATAAAGTATTATTCTCATTTGTTGGTGAAAACAAAAAAAAAAACTTTTGTAGTTTATTTCAATCTAAGTAAAATGTGAATTTCATCTTTTTATTTTTTAAAAGGGCAACATTTAATTCTTCATAAAACCTGTGGTCCAAGTATTCCTATTTTGATAAATTATAAAATGACTTTCCCTTCTCCCACCTTTTCCTGCTGAGACCTGGCACTACCTAGATCTTCCCTTCTGCCCTTGCAACCCCTGGTGTATGTCTATTACTCAGAGTACCAAGTAGAGGTCAACAAGTTACTGAAAAAGGCCAGACTAATGAAAGAAATCCTACTGCTTCTCAGTGAGTGTTGGCCTGAAAGCACAGTGATTTGTTTTACACTGGGGGGACAAGTTATTGTATGTCAGCCTATGTATGGCAATACATACAGTAAATGAGCCAGACTAATAGCAATATTAAATTGTTTAGGTGCAAATATATTTAAAACTCTATGAAATAAAAAAGGTACCATCCTCATTCTGCTAAAATTAATTCTTATGAATAGTATGACATGAACACAGACCATGAAAAATACTGGAATTTTAGATCAAATAACTAATGTAACTAGAGCTGATTGGTGGCAGATAGTTACATATTGAAAGGCAAACTTAAATCAACTACTTTCATGCTGTTTCTGGATTTCTTATTTACTTTGAAAAATAGTTGTTTTGTTCTAAAGGAGCTATAAGTGTAAATAGTAGAAGACATACTCAGCTGTGGGTGCTGAACCATCAATGAACAGCATTATTGATACCATCAGCTGTGAATTTAAAGCTCTTTTAGTAAGAAAACAGGCATATTTTCAATTCAGATTGACACTATTCAAGATACAGGCACAACTGACATCTCTTAAGTAATACTGTACTAAGATATACCACAGGATCTGAGAAAGTGTCTGATACTTAGAGGAAGCATTAAGTCAAACACTGGGAAAAATACATTCCAACTGCCACAGATGTTCTCAGCAAAAGTGTGTAGGATGTTCAGCTGATGGAAAATTCAACATAAAAGGACTATTTGATGAATTATATTATGTTCTTAAAAAAATTATCCAGGTTTCTGTGTGGTGTGATTCTTTGTTTTGAATTTGCTAATTGGAGATAAGATATAAATGCTAGTCCTCGTTCAGCTGTTATATCCCTCTGGGTCATCTTTAAGAGAATTATGTGGGAGAGAAAGGGTTTTTAGATGCCATTTTAAACTCTCTTTGGGGAAATGAGGCAGTGGACTAACGATATGGATTTGACAAAAGTGTTTGAGAATTAGAGAGCTCAAAATATGATCCTGTGATTGCATGAAAGCATTCTAGTTTGAGTGTGATAGTAATAGAAATATTGAATAATGTAGTCACACAGAACAAAAATTGTTTGATTTGGGTAGCAGGTTAAGACACTAAAATAGAGACCAGAACTCAGATGATCAGTCAAGGGGCAAAGATTGCACAACCAAACTCAGCACATGGAATGTGATTCCTACTTGCCAAAGAAAATGCCAAACCCTAAATTAGAAGCATCAGTAACTGAAAGAATGTTGGTTATATATCACCTCCAGCCCTCTTACTCTAGATCCATTATTTTGCAGATAGAGAGACCAAGGTCCAAAGAAGAAAAGTGATTCCTCTGGTCATATTTTTGTATTCATTCATTCACTCAATAAATATTTAATGAACATCTATGATGAGCCAGGAACCATGCTAAATAGTAGGCAGGAGTAGATCTGTTACTGAACAAAACTTGGGTCCACCTGCCTACACACAGTAAAGCCAATCTACTGACACCAGGTTGTGGTGAAGGAAAGTGCAGCGTTTATAGCAGGGCACCAAGCAAGGAGTACAGGCAGCTAGTGCTCAAAAGGCTCAAACTCCTTGATGGCTTTCAAGGAAAGGTTTTTAAAGACAGGGTGAAGAAGAGGGTTGTGGGGTGTGTGATCAGCTCATCTTCTGATGGTTTGGTGGTGATGTAATCAGGAGTCAACATCATGAGACTTCTGAGGTCTATGTGCTTGTGGGTAGCATATAGTTAACTTCTTCTACCTAGTGGGGGTTTCAGTATCTGCAGAACAGCAGATGTCCTTTGAAGGACATGGCTCAAGATATTATCTATAGCCCTTGAGGAGGAATTAAATGTCCTTGACTTTGTTTAATTGCTAATCTATTATTATTTTGTCTTGCTTGACTATTTTCCTCTCTTTCTGCATTTTTTCACTTCTCTGATTAAATTTATTCTTTGGAACTCAGGGAAAGCCTTGGATGCTAAAGTTTTCTTCATGCAAAAGGCAGGTGGAGGACATGGGGGAATCTGTCCCAGGAAGGCCCCATGGGGTCCTGCTTGGTTACAGATCCAGCTTTGTGAATCCTGAAGCTTATATAGTTTTAAGAAAATAATGTAACTAATACAAATTGTAAATCAACTATACTCCAATAAAAATTTTTAAAAAAGGAAAAGAACGTAAAATTATGTCAGAAAGTAGGTACTCGTGTAGAATAATAGAAAAATACAAATGAAAAAAAAAGTTAAAGCCAAAAATCAATCATCACAGGCATCACAAAATCCAGAAAAATAGAAAAATATTTTTATTAATTGCCTAGCACACTTTTTTCTTTTTTTAAATTTTTATTTTATATTGGAGTATAGTTGATTAACAATGTTGTGTTAGCTATCACACTTTTATAATATCTTTTCCTGACAATTTTGGCTGCATATTCATTGATCACCTTTTCAATGACAATAATTTTATAATATTTTCTATAGACAGAAAGGAAAAATATTTTAGTCTTTCCTTTGACATCATTGACCAAAATTTGTTTCTGATAATTGGCAATTTGAAATGATTTTTTTCAGCTTTACAACTCATTATTGGTTATATAATATAAAATTTCAGAATTGCCATCAAATTGGGGAAAACATTCATCAAGGAGAGAACTTCTCATTTGATTTGGTTCCAGCAATGAGAACAAAACCCTCTATGACTTTATACAGCTAGTGATTGGAAGAATTTTTCATAGACTAACTTCTGGCGCCATATAGTTCAAACCTTGTTTCTCTTCTACTACCCCCTTACTCCTCTGCTTGAAGCTGTAAGAACACACTCATTTCAAACCACAACCTCTGGTCCTTCATTGTTATATCCCAACCCCAGATGAGTGAGCTCAGAAGGCAGTAGGATCCTATCTGGAAGCCGTTCTTAGACTGGATCAGCAAGCAATAACTTAATGATACAAAAAAGTGAATATGAACCACGTAAATATCTCTCATTAAACCAAAATTAAATATATATGCAACTCAGCTCTTTCTTAGCCGAATTCAAAAATCACTGCTGGACCTACTAGAGAATGGGCTTGAGGACATGGGGAGGGGAAAGGGTAAGCTGGGACAAAGTGAGAGAGTGGCATGGACATATATACACTACCAAATGTAAAATCGGTAGCTAGTGGGAAGCAGCCACATAGCACAGGGAGATCAGCTCGGTGCTTTGTGACCACCTAGAGGGGTGGGATAGGGAGGGTGGGAAGGAGGGAGACGCAAGAGGGAAGAGATAGGGGGATATATGTATATGTATAGCTGATTCACTTAGTTATAAAGCAGAAACTAACACACCATTGTAGAACAATTATACTCCAATGAAGATGTTAAAAAAAAAAAGTCACTGCTCGTCACATAAACACTTCTCAACATGAGGCAAGTGTGACAGAGGGGAAGTCAGTGGGGAAAGACCTGTAAGTTTAACTGATTGTGTTTGAAATATTTTACTTATGCAAAGTTTACCAAAAATAAATGGCCATGTGAACTTTTGTTAAAGACCACACAAGTAAAGGGACAATGCAAGTCGGGAACCTGAAGCCTAAACCACACTAGCTTTATGGTAAATGCACTTCAGGTGGTAGTGATTCAATAATGAACATCAGGAAGCCATTTGAAAACCATCCAGTGGCTCTCAGTCTAAACCAGTAAATCGGCAATTACCACACAATGTGTTATTTGCTGACATGGAGAATAAGCATGTGGTCTACTTATAAAAACACTAGAAAACATATCTGTTCCTCAGACCTGTCAGGGAACAAGGGAAACTGGTTATAATTGAAAGTAGAACCCAGTCCCATTTCACTTTAACCAGTGCCTAGAGCCAGATAAAAGATATTTTCCAAAGGCTGTATGCTATTCTTTTTTTAATATAAATTTATTTATTTATTTATTTATTTATTTTTGGCTGCATTGAGTCTTTGTTGCTACGAGTGGGCTTTCTCTAGTTGCGGCGAGCAGGGTCTACACTTCGTTGGGATGTGCGGGATTCTCATTGCGGTGGCTTCTCTTGTTGTGGAGCATGGGCTCTAGGTTCGTGGGCTTCAGTAGTTGTGGCACACGGGCTCTAGAGTGCAGACTCAGTAGTTGTGGCGCATGGTCTTAGTTGCTCTGAGACATGTGGGATCTTCCTGGACCAGGGCTCAAACCTGTGTCCCCTGCATTGGCAGGCGGATTCTTAACCACTGCACCACAAGGGAAATCCCCCAAAGGCCGTTTGAGCTTATGATGAGCAGAGTTTTAGTTTATGATCCACATGATGGCCACTAACGAAGGACACAGTGAAGCTAATTGATAAAGGAGTCTTGTTAGATTTTCAAGAAGTGATAAACTAGATAGAGCAGCCCCCAAATTATTTATCATCTGCCAAGCAAATTTTCCAAGAATTACAAGTTAGAGATCAGCATCTTGTCCCTTAGACAACTTCTATAGCCCCTGGAACCCTGGCACCCATCTATAACGCACCTATAACTGCTTTGTATTGACCACTCATCATCAACAGGCTCTGGGCTAAGGGCTATATACATGGTGTGCTACATTTCATCCATCTGAAAACCTTCATGTTTGGGATTCTTAGTCTCTTTCCAAATACGGAAACTGATGCTTCAGGAAGTTTAAATGCTTTGCCCAGGATATACAGATAGTAAGTTGTGAAATGGGATTTGCGATAAAGACTTTCTGACTCCAAAGCCTGTTTTGGGCTTACTATGTGTCAGGCACAGTGACCGCCACAGGAGATAAACAGGTGAAAATAACAGTCCCTGTCCTCACAGAGGACAGACTAACAAGGAACAACAACAAAACCCCAGGCATGTCGTACCTCATGGGTGATAAGGGCTGTGAGAAACTCTGTTCATCCCCAGCTATCACTGCCCCCCCTCATTCTGTTCTATCACTCTAGACTTCTTGCTTGTTCCTTAAATACACAAATATTCACATCTCAGGGCTTTTGTGTTCGATGTTTTCTTTGTCTTAGAACAATTTCCTCCTAGTTTCCATATAGTTTATTCCTTACCTTGCTGAGGTCTCTGCTCAGGTGTCATTTTCTTAAAGAGAAGTTTGACCAAACTGCCTGCCTTTCACTATCTTCTTCCTCTGTTTTAGTTTTGTTCATATCACTTAGCATTACCTGTATGCATGAGTTTACGTACATTTACTCATTTATCTGCATTGACTTTCCCACTAGCATTCTAGCATTTGAACTTCACGAGATCAGGGCTTTTTTTTTTTTTTTTTTGATAAATTTATTTTTATTTATTTATTTTTGGCTGTGTTGGGTCTTCCTTGCTGTGCACGGGCTTTCTCTTGTTGCGGCGAGCGGGGGCTACTCTTTGTTGTGGTGCACAGACTTCTCATTGCGGTGGCTCCTCTTGTTGCAGAGCACAGGCTCTAGAGCGCAGGCTCAGTAGTTGTGGCACACGGGCTTAGTTGCTCCACAGCATGTGGGATCTTCCCGGACCAGGGCTCGAACTCGTGTCCCCTGCATTAGCAGGTGGATTCTTAACCACTGCGCCACCAGGGAAGCCCCAAGGCTTTGTTTTATTGTGTCTCTGTCTCCAGTGCTCAGAACAGCATCCAGTCTATTGTAGGTGACTGGTGAATATTGGTGAATAAATGGATGTGCCTCCTGTGTGGCCTGATATCACGAATGGTCAATGAGATAGTCTGTCCCTGAAAAGCAAAAGCAAAAGAAAGATAAAAGTCCCTATCGACCTGTCTTTCCACTAAAGGTCTGGATCTATAGTCTGAGTTGTTAAGAGTCCCAGAGAAGCCTCCTGCTTCTACAAGACAACATTCTTTTTCTTGGTCAGGTAAACTCTTTTCCTGTGAGAGGGCCAGATTTAAGACCAAAATTGAGATTCTTGGCAATACATTTGGTACTCACACGGACTTTAGTACTTTGCCATGAGTCACACGTACCTCTACTTGACAGCAAGTCTGACTCTTAAGTTATACTTATTGTGTTTCTCTGGGAAGCTGTTTGTGATATTTAGAACAACTTTGTCTGCCAGGTTATAAAGTAGACAGGTGCTATGGAAAAATGGCTAAAGTTAGTCATATATGCCTCGTGGAAGTGGGACTAAGGATTTACTTGGCAAAAAAGCTGGCTTTGAAACTATTGTTCCTTGGGCCCTATAATGATAGCCTCCTAGTAATAACACATTTAATGACGAGGATGCATTCCAATGAAACCCTTAAATGCAACAATTCATCAGAGGAGTAATGACCTAGAAAGTGTCAGGGTGTGCTCCAGATTTGGTGACTAGTAAGTTGCTTCCATTTTCCTAAATTGCCTAAGAACAGAGTGGGTTCAGACAGGCCAGTGTGTACAGAAGCATCACTGCAGCTCCATTCCCCAGTTGAGGCCTCAACCTCATCCCCTATAGCCATGGCTACCAAGAATTTGTGTTATTAAAAAAATACCATTACCTTTTAGAACAATGATGTACTTTATAGATACCGGATGCTCCTGAAATCTTTGCTGGTGAAACCTCATCTCTTGCCATTTGACCCAACCCTGGACACATAGTATGGTGGGAAAATGCATTTATACTCCATAGGCATAGATATTGATTTAAAGCCTTAATTTTGGGGAAGGATTGCCATCATGCCACAGCAGTACAGGAACACCTCCATGCCCTGCAGTCGTCAGGTATGATTTACGAGGTCAGAGGTAGGGCTGGGGAGATAAGGTCCCCTCTGCTCCTGGGGCTGTACCACATTCAGTCATAAGGATGGAAACAGCAAGTTGTGCCTTGCCTGCGCTCACCTATTCTCATGACTGGGCAAGGACCTATCTTCTTCTCGAGATAAATTCCCTGCATCTTCAGATGCTGCCTTGTCCACCATCACCTCAAAACATAGACATTAACTGGAATTGAATATTCAGTAAATTCTTTGAAGTCTGAGACCAGAAATTCTCTAAGCCCACTCCAAACTCTGGTCAAAGGATCTTTGCATCTAAAGGTCTATAGACAACTCTTATTAATTAAGCCCTTTACTATTTGCCAGTGACGTTGATGCGTAGTAGGCAAAGGACAGAAACATACCAGGTGAGGGCAAACAGGTAGTTAAGGGCCAGATCAAGAAGAAGAAGGTAGTTAAGGGCCAGATCAGAAGAAACTGTTCATGAGGATTTGGGACACCTCCTTTTGCACTAGGTCACAAAACTTGTTATTGACAAAGCTGGGACAAATATGCAGGCCGGTCTGATCCCACGGCCCAAACTTTTAACAATGATGTTGTATCCCTAACTGTATTTATTACCGTTATAAGTCAATTGCCTATAGAAATTTCAGTCTTATTTGTATTTTATCTTATTTCTGTTTCCAGTCTAATTTCTCATTTTTTTTACATCCTTTCATTTGACGAATTTTTTAAAATAGCTATCTCTACCCATTGCCTCCCAATTCTCACCACCTCTTGCTCTCTGTCTCTTAAAATCTGTTCTCTGCTCTCAATAATCTTTCATGAAACCCCTTCCTCAAAAAGTTCTAGTGTGGTTATTGAACTTCAGCTCTAATGGGATTATTTTAGTCCTCATTTTTCTCAGTGTCTCCACAGTGTTTCATACCCTTTCCTTCCAGAAAGCCCCTTCTCCTTTAGCTTCTGTGACACAGCAACACCCCCTCCTTTGCTCCTTTACTGTCTACTCTTCCTTTCCTGCCCCTAAATGTGTGATTGAGCTTCTGTTCCCAGTCCTCTTCTCTAGGTCATCATTTTCTTCACTTCAGTTACCACCTAGACATAGGTGATGCCTATGCTCTGAACTCTATCCTGAATCCTTCAATTTTAATTGGCCCCTGGACCAAATTCTTCTTTCCTCTCCAACTCATTGTTCCTACTGCATTTCTTATTTCTGCTCTAGGCAACTTAATTCTTCTAGTACCCCAGGCTGGAAAACCTAGTCATCCTAGACACTCTGCTCACCTCTCACAGGTAACCATTCAACGAGTCCCGTAGATTCAGCCATGACAATATTTCTCCTATCATCTCTCTTCTATTCCACTGTCAGCATCCTAATTCTTGCTCTCACTATCTCTGGCCTGGATTATTGAACATATTTTCCTGCTTTCCAATAAACTGACGTGAGAGTAGTCTTTCAAAAATGTAAGTTCTGAGCCCATATGCCACTCCCCTACTATTTAAAAAATAACACTCCAATTAGTCCTCATTGCCCTCATAACAATATTGAGACTCCTAACCACGACTTGTGTATCAATCAGGACAGGATACAGTCTGCTGAAGTAACAAACAATTCCCAGTGTCAGAGTCCTTTAAAATAATGCATTTATTTCTCATTCACACAAAGTCTGATATGGGTTCAAATGGCCCTCCAGGGACACCATCCTACATGTGATGGCCCAGTGTTGAATTTTCATGTCAACACATGTTTTTGTAATCTCATAACAACTGAACCAGATATAGAGTTAGGCACCAGGAATTAAATGTTTCTTCCCACACGCCTCCCATTAGCCAAAGGCGATCATGTGGCCATGCCTAACTTCCAGGAATGCTGAGGGACAGTCCTCCTATGTTCCCAGAAAAAGAGGCCAACAAGACTTCAGTGAACACTAATAAGGCTGTCCACACCTCACAAACATTTGCATGGTCTGTTCCCTGCTTATCGAGCTAAGCTCATCTTTGGCTACTCCATCTCCCTTTGACAATCTAAGTTCCAGCATTCCTGAGATAATTTCAGTTTTCCCAAATATGAGATGGCTTCCATATATTTTTTTTAAATTCTCAGGCCTCAGAGTTAAGGTCATCTATCCAATAACCCTTTTCTGACCCCTAAAGAATATGTTAGGTACCCTAGTAACATGTCTGCATAGACCCTGCATTTATTGTATTTCCATGAAGTTTTCCTTTTGTACTACAACTGCTTTTTGCATTGTGATATTATCCTCAGAAAACTGAAATTTCCTTGAAAGTAAGTAGCATATCTTATTCATAGGGCCACCCATTTAATAGATGCTCAGTAAAAATTGGCTCAATAACAGCATCGTCTATCGCATAAAGTCCAAGATTTTTGGCTTAACCAGAATCTGACTCGTATTACCTTTCCAGAGTTATCTGCATTACATGCCTTCATGAACCTTATTTTATCACACAGTTATGTTACTTAATACATCCACTACATGCCCCACATTTTCCCATCCTTGTATCTTTGTTCACACTGCTTCCTTATCCTGGAAGCTTTCCTGACCACATTTTTTTTTTTCAAGTCCTACAGATATTTCAAAGACCAGCTCTAAAGACAATTCTCTTTCCATCCTGAAATAATGTCTCCCTCCTCTGAACGCCCATCAAATTTTACTCATAGCCTGTAATACCACTTTATCATACAAGGTGCTCAATAATGGTTTGTGGGATGAATGCTGAATGCTTTAAGTAGTATAAAATCCTTTCCATTTC
Organism: Pseudorca crassidens; assembly: GCF_039906515.1. NCBI lineage: Eukaryota > Metazoa > Chordata > Mammalia > Artiodactyla > Delphinidae > Pseudorca > Pseudorca crassidens. Next base: position 94,151,469 of record NC_090297.1, read on the forward strand.
CTCCCCACCTCAGAAACAAGACGTGGACATCAAAAATCTATGAAATATTCAACACCCTATTCAGTCCCTATTAACAAGCTGCTGGAACAATGACCCTAGAGTGCAGAATTATCTGTGAAACTTTAAATGAATTATCAACAATCAACATTTTGCCAAGGAAGACCAATAGGTATATCGTATTTGTCGTTTTGCCTATTCTTTCTTCTTGTTGGACTTATTAATGCCCATATCATCAGAGATATAATAAGCCTTAAAATTAATGTCTGATGTCTTTTATAGCTTAAGACTTAATTTATTGCCCAAGCCTTAGACTCTGGCACAATTAGGTTTTGATACATGGGCATTTCTGCTTACGCGGGACTTAGTAGTAAAGGACTCCACATTTTGAACAGCCTCATAAATATACATTGAATTTAACTTTCTAACATGCAAAACCCATTTTTCTGTTGTTTGGAGGTTTTTCTGGCTTGGGGTAGAGCAAGTTTCTATAAGTATTTTTGTTGTGTGCCATTAATTAGTTCATAAATCAAGGTGTCTTAGAATCGCACAGATTACCCTAAAGCCAATACGGTTAGCATCGCAACGTACAACTGCATTTTTCAATCTCACCTAGGTCTTGCAAAGGTTTTGTCCCAAGCAATTAAGATTGCTAGGGTCACTTGGACATTAATAAGAAGTTAGTGATACTTCAACAGTTTTTACTGAATTCCTTTTTTTAAAAAAAGTTTACTTTTTTTGTTATAAAATTTTATCTATGAAATTATGAGCCACTAATTTTCCAAAGACTAATGAGCAAATGTTACTATCTTAAATTACACAATTACATAAGTTTTCCCAAAAATCGGTGGAGAAAGATAGAGAAAATACTGATGAACTAAAAGATAAAAAGTTGAGTTAATGTCTCCCAAGCTTCTCCTACCCAGAAACAGCCACAATCAATATACATATATTTTATTACATCCCTTAGGCCTTTATTTGTGGGTTTTTTTCTTTCTCATTTATGGTCAAACTGCCTTATCTGCTTTGTTGCCCACACTCATCTGTTGGTTGTTATGCATATTTTTGATGAGGCTGTGAAACTGTGAATTCTCTCACTCCGTGATAGAGGCAAATAGGAGCAAGACACTCAGAGGATAAGAACTCTCTTACACTGGATATTCTCCAACACTTCTGGTTTCACCAAAGCAACAAATGGGTCTGGCTCCATTACATCCTTCCTTGGTGTAGCCACTCTACCCTCACCTGGGCACATGCAAGTAGTATGCCCAGAGGCCATGCACTACCATTCCTGGCCTGATTTTCACTTCTGACTTTGGAATTGATAACTTCAATGAGGAAGCAAAGCCACATGACAGAGAAAAATAACCAAAGATTGAAAAGTGACTTTGGCTGAAAGCAGGTTAGCCTAGAGATAGATTCATTTATTTTTCTTCACCTCCAGCTCCCAAGCTCTTAAAGAGTTAAATAAAACCAAAGTGATCATCACTGACCATGCTTCAGAGTAATGGTCATTAAAAAACAAGTATGCACGTTATCCAGATACTGTGTCTGGTTAACTACCCCAGCCCCCCCCAACCCTCCTAGAGTATGATTGCACAGAGGATCTTTAGATGGGCCTGAAAAGCTCAATAATACACCCCTGATTTAACAGGAATATAGAAGAGTAGGCGCATTCTCATTTCAGGTCATCCCCAAAATACAGACCCAAGCTTTCTTGACATCTAGACCCACATAAACCTTACTTTCTAATTTATGAGGTAAATTCAAAAACTTATAATACTTATTCTTTTCTCAGAGGTGGTAAGACTGATATTTTCTCTTCAATCATCCACTAAAATAGATTAGTCACGTTAAGGATTAAAAACAAAAGAAGCAGAAAACAAACATTTGAAATAAAGATTTACCAAATATGGGCAACAGAAACTTCTTTATGAGAGATACTGGCAAGTATGGCTGCAGTACAGGGTTGGGTAGAAGAGATTAGCGTGCAAAACTGAACAGGAGAATAAAGAATGGAGAAGAATTGCAGGGGAGCAGAGCAAGAGACATTTAGAGGTATTCAAACAGGTCAAACAGATACACACAGGGGAGTCTTCAGGAAAAACAAAATAAGCTGATATACCTTGGGGGGAAAATATTATAGCAGAGCATGCCGTATGTCAATAATTAAAAGAAGAGGAGAGAGAAGGTGAAGAGGCAGAGTGAAGGAAGAGGCTGAAGAGGAAGAAGTGAAAGTGAGAAGGAAGTAGATGGGGGGAAACTCCCAAGTATTCTGCATGCTTCCGCATGTGAGAAATGGACTCGAAGCTGCCTCTCACATCCTTACCAAGGCCTTGAAAAAGGAACTTCATTGAGGGAGAAAAGCAGTGGCCATGTCTTCAGTTCAACTTGAAGTATAATTTTCTATGTGGCCTACGATGAAATCTGTAGTGCAGATGTTCCAATGTCTCCTCTTATGTTTTTCCATATGTTCAGCATCTATTTTTTTAAAATAATTATAATTATTTAAAATAATTATAATTATATTAATTATATAATTAATTATATTATATATTATACATAATTAATTATATTATATATTATAATTATATTATAATTAAAATAATTATAATTATTTAAAATAATTCCCACTCTTTAGTAAGTAAAATACAATTTTCTAGGCCAGAGAGGCCTCCTTAAGTGATGACACTGTGACCATGGAGAATCATGAATCCATCCATCCATTTATGCAGCCATTCTTTATTCATTTATCACCTGTTCAATTATTCTTTATCAACTCTTATTTATCCATTCTTTATTCCCTAAAGGCCCTGATATTAGGCATGAATAGATTAATAAGATGAAGACCTTAAGGAGTTTACTCTCTAGGATATCATTACATTTCTATTCTGGTAAAAACACACAAGTTCCTTGTTTTTGTCTTAATCCTGAGGTTCCTAAGATTATATTGCACATGCACACGCACGTGTGCACACACACGCACATACACACACAGCCCTCTTCAGAGCAATAACCTAATAATTTTCATCAACTTAAGGGAAAAAATTATATTTGTACATTTTTCAGAGTTCAACAGGTTTTCTTTTACTAGAAGAAATAAATCATGCCAAGCTCCCAGCCTTACGTTGCCTGGCATGCAGTGAGTAGCTGACTTTTACTTCCCTTTTCTCTTCCCCCTGTAAGAGCTGTCTTATGGGATGTTCACATCCACCCACCCTGTGAGTTAAGCTGAATAGGGTTTGATCACTCTCATTAACATATGCAGAAAAGAAAAATCTAAGAATAACCAAAGTGACAGAATTGGGAAATCCATGACTGTTGACCCCTAATCCAGTATTCTTTACACTCAACATGAAACAGCTATTGCTAGGACAATTAAAGGGGGGAAATTGCAGTGCAAAAGAAAATCCGGTTTGGAGTTGAATAGTCAGAGCTGTTACATCACAGTGATTTTTCTGAGCCTGCTTCTACATAACCGACCACTATCAGCTCACTCTCACATTGATCTCTCCAGCATATGAAGTCCTCTACTGCGACAGCAGCAAGAACTTTGGTTTGCTGTCATCTCAGAAATCCCATGTCAGATAGAAAGAGAGCACTTTCTCAGTGACAACCACTGCCATTCCCTTCTTATGCCATCAGCATAAAAGCCAAAGTTTTCATAATGAGCTTAAGGTAAGATGCCATGAGGCCCTCAATCTTCTGCAGCACCCCCCTTCTCTCTGCTCCAGCCACACAGGCCCCCTTGCTGTTCCTCAGAACAAGCTAGGCCTACTCCTGCATTCAAGCTTTTGCTCTCCTCTTTTCTCTGCCTGGAACACTCTTTTCCGAAATATCCTCATGGAATCCTTCCATACTGCCTCAAGTCTTTGCTTAGAGTCACCTTTTCCATAAGCCTCACCTTGTCCATTATACTGCAAATGTCAATTACCCCACCCCTGCCATTCCCCTTCCTCTACTTTTTTTCCATAGCGCTTATTATCTTCTGAAGTATATATTTACTTAATATATTTATTATTTATCTTCTGTCCCCACGTCCTTTGCCAGTCTTATTCAAAGATACATCTAAAGTGGCGCAGAGGAAATGTTTATTAAGTTTTTGTTGAATGGATGAATGAACACATCCCTAAACACATCCCTGAAGAAGTCAAGGATTTGATTAAGATGGGTGCATGGGAGATATTGTTCATATACTGAGATTCATAGGAGGACTCAAGCCTTTCAAACCTTACTTTTTATAACTATTACAGTTACTTAAATATCTTTGGTTCTGTTTTTTTCCCCTCATGAAAATAATTCCCAAAGGGATCCGGAGTTCCCTTAATCCTGCATTGTCTCCCTGTAGGAGCCAATTTCCCCCAGGGCTGCCAGCGCTGTCGAAGCAGCATGGGCGTTGCACTAATTGGCGCTCGTTCCTGCCCCCACCTGAGACAGCAAACGCCTTCAATCTGCACGCAGTCTACTTGCAGACACACTTCAGCGCCCAGTCAAAGCTGGTACACCTGGGCTTGCCTTGCCAGCAGCATGTTTTCCCCGTTCAATCCGTGTTAACATTCAGTGCAATCTGTCCTAACTGGCACGTATTCTGTCTGATAAACCTCATCCTCCCCCTTCTGGCTTCTGGCTTCTTTTCTCTTATAGAAACGTTATTTACTTATAACATTTGTAACAGACATCTCTACAGCCAAGAGGGAAGTGTACTTCTCCCTAACAATCCCCACATAAGATACTAAGGGTGATATTTCCACTTGCAAGATATAGGCTAGGAAAGTAGCATAGGTTTGACAGGAACTGGAGCTGGAAGGAGAAGAGATGGAGATCCGAGGATGCCCCTGCATCAGGGTAGGTTTGCTAAGCCATCTCCTCACAGAGCCAGCTCCGCGTGCCTCAGCCTCCCAAAGCACTCAGAGTGCTTCTTCCTTCACATGACTCTGATGAACATTTGGAAGTGGACAACGCTGACCTCTGATCTGTTTGACTGAGCCGTACCCCACAGAATATATCTTGCCGGGAAAGGAGCAAAAAAACCCTTTAATTTTCTTTAATTTTCCATGGTTTTCATTTCCATTTGAATGGTAGGTGTCAGAAGACCTCTGTGTCTTCCCCTTGTCATCACATCCTCTCCACAGTCAGCCTCATGCCCATGAACTACACCCTGGAGTCACTTCTGGCAGGAACCCATCCTGCCTGAACTGCCTGGAGATCACTTCCTAATTCACATTTGTTAGTGTTATAACGAAGCTCCTGTGTGAACATTTTTAAGGGAAGGGACATGTGCTTTCAGGATGGTGTTTTGCTTGGCACACAATAAATAATTATTGACCAAATGCTTAACCACATAAGACGTTTGTAATCTTGCCATTATGTTGCACATCTGGAAGGTCACACGATCCATTATTGGAGAGAATCCAATCTTACACTTAGCCAATCACAAACATGATTGGGAGCCAGAGAAGGGTGCAAACAGTATCTTTATTGCTCTCCTTGGAAAGAGAGGGAAGCCTTCCATTCTTCCTCCCTCCTTTTTCCTTTAGGTCTCTCTGCTCCCCAAGGTCCTGGCTTCATCTAGTTGTGGCTCCCACAGCACAAATCTATGGGATGCATTTCTGGCTTCATTTAAAGAAGTGAAAACTAGGTAGATAATCACACTCTTCAGCATAAAACATCCAAAAGATGGACTTTCATTTGGTAATATCTATCATCTCTCAAGCGTAATATTAAAAGCTACAAATCAATGGAGTTCTGACTATATGCCAGGCATTGTGCTAAGCCCCTGACATGTACTATCTCCTTTAAAGTTCATGAAACCTATGGGTTGAATACTGTCATTTTTCTGATGATTTCCTAAACTAAAAAGTTGAGATGTGGAGATCATACAGCTAAGTATTAGTAAAGAATTCAGAATCCAAACCCAAGCCGTCTAATTCTAGAGCTGGCATGCAGTAGGGTCTAGAGCAGTGCAGAGGAGATTAAAGGAGCTGAGACATGCAAAGAACTTAAAACATTGCCTGGAAATCGTGAGACTCAATGCAAAGACGTGCTTCCCATCAGGGACAAACGTAGAATGGAACCAAATGGTAAAAAGGAAAGGAGAAGCGAATGTTGCCACACACTCATTATTTGGAGAGTGTATGTAAAGAATGAAGGTGAAAAAAAAGTTGCATTGGGAAGATTTCTTTCCCTTATCAAATATATATAGAGTAGCTCTCATACTAAGGGCAAGGCCCTGTGCTAAGTGGAAAGATTCAGCCTAATTTTCACCCCAAAAGAGACAGAGGAAGAGACTGATAAATGGATAAGCCCATGAAGTGGCATAGGCCTTATTAGAACAAGATTTATAGAGAAGGAGGGGTTGATTCCTCCAGGGGCAGGACTCAGGTAAGGAAGGACTTCATAGAAGTGCCACTGGCCAGAATAAAGACCTCCAATTTGTAATACAACTGCCATAACAATAGGGGTATGGAAATCAACATTTTCCTCAATTCCATCTGCCAAGACTGGAAGCACCCAGAAGCCACTCACAGAAGTCTGAAGGGTATTCCTGGTCACATTCCCCCTCAGCAGTACAGTGGGAAGCAGACATTCGCTACCATATGCTTAATGAAGGGTAGAGATTAAATCCAAACAGGCAGTCACATAAACCTGCTTCAGCTTCGATGACTAAATCATCTCTTTCTTTTTTTCTAGAAAGGTCATGTTCACTGTAGATATAAAGAGGGTGTTAGGCAATGAACTTGGGTTTACATTTCAGTGTTATTTTGTGTACATAGCCCCCAAATTCTAATAATTTTCTATTATACCCATATTATCACGTTTTCCTGTTGTCGATATACTAAGTTAAACTGACTTATTTCCCTGTCTAAATTTTATACTTACACAGTTGGAATAAACTCAACAAAATGTGACACAGTGGAAAGGATGCTGGACCTGGAGTTGGATGGTTTGGCATCCAATCTCTCCTTTTCCATTTACCAGCATCACTTTAACTTGGATTGCTCATCTATAAAATGGGTTTTATAGATTCTCTCTTTTGAGAGCACCGGATCACAACTAACTGCTGAACAGTCATCGACAGGAAGACACTGGAACTCACCAAAAAAGATACCCCACATCCAAAGACAAAGCAGAAGCCACACTGAGATGGTAGGAGGGGCACAATCACAATAAAATCAAATCCCATAACTGCTGGGTAGGTGACTCACAAACTGGAGAACACTTATACCACAGAAGTCCACCCACTGAAGTGAAGGTTCTAAGCCCCTCATCAGGCTTCCCAACCTGGGGGTCCAGCAATGGGAGGAGGAATTCCTAGAGAATCAGACTTTGAAGGGTAGCAAGAATTGATTGCAGGACTTTGACAGGACTGCGGGAAGCAGAGACTCCACGCTTGCAGGGCACACACAAAGTAGTGTGCAAATCTGGACCCAGGGGAAGGAGCAGTGACCCCATAGGAGACTGAACCAGACCTACCTACTACTGTTGGAAGGTCTTCTGCAGAGATGGGGGTGGCTGTGGCTCACTGTGGGGACAAGGACACTGGCAGCAGAAGTTCTGGGAAGTACTCCTTGTTGTGAGCCCTCCCAGAGTCCACGATTAGTTCCACAAAAGAGCCAGGTAGGTGCCAGGGTTGAGTCACCTCAGGCCAAACAACCAACAGGGAGGGAACCCAGCCCCACCAATCATCGGACAAGTGGATTAAAGTTTTACTGAGCTCTGCCAACCATAGCAACAGCCAGCTCTACCCACCACCAGTCCCTCCCATCAGGAAATTTGCACAAGCCTTAGATAGCCTCATCCACCAGAGGGCAGACAGCAGAAGCAAGAAGAACTACAGTCCTGCACCTGGTGGAACAAAAACCACATTCACAGAAAGATAGACAAGATGAAAAGGCAAAGGGCTATGGAACCAGATGAAGGAACAAGATAAAACCACAGAAAAACAACTAACTGAAGTGGAGATAGGAAATCTTCCAGAAAAAGAATTCAGAATAATGAGATTGAAGATGGTACAGGACCTCGGAAAAAGAATGGAGGCAAAGATCGAGAAGATGCAGGAAATGTTTTACAAAGACCTAGAATTAAAGAACAAACACCTAGAAGAATTGAAGAACAAACACCTAGAAGAATTAAAGAACAAACACCTAGAAGAATTAAAGAACAAACAAACAGAGATGAACACACAATAACTAAAATGAAAACTACACTAGAAGGAATCAATAGCAGAATAACTGAGGCAGAAAAACGGATAAGTGACTCGGAAGACAGAATGGTGGAATTCTCTGCCATGGAACAGAATAAAGAAAAAAGAATGAAAAGAAATGAAGATAGCCTAAGACACTTCTGGGACAACATTAAACACAACAACATTCGCATTAGAGGGGTCCCAGAAGGAGAAGAGAGAGAGAAAGGACCCGAGAAAATATTTGAAGAGATTATGGTCGAAAACTTCCCTAACAGGGGAAAGGAAATAGCCACCCAAGTCCAGGAATCACAGAGAGTCCCAGGCAGGATAAATCAAAGGAGAAACATGCCAAGGCAACATACTAATCAAACTGACAAAAATTAAAGACAAAGAAAAATTATTGAAAGCAACAAGGGAAAAACGACAAATAACATACAAGGGAACTCCCATAAGGTTAACAGCTGGTTTCTCAGCAGAAACTCTACAGGCCAGAAGGGAGTGGCATGATATATTTAAAGTGATGAAAGGGAAGAACCTACAACCAAGATTACTCTACCCAGCAAGGATCTCATTCAGATTTCACAGAGAAATCAAAATCTTTACAGACAAGCAAAAGCTAAGAGAATTCAGCACCACAAAACCAACTCTACAACAAATGCTAAAGGAACTTCTCTAAGTGGGAATAACAAGAGAAGAAAAGGACCTACAAAAACAAATCCATTACAATAAAGAAAATGGTAATAGGAACATACATACTGATAATTACCATAAACATGAATGGATTAAATGCTCTAACCAAAAGACACAGACTCACTAAATGGATACAAAAACAAGACATATATATGTTGTCTACAAGAGACCCACTACAGACCTAGGGACACATACAGACTGAAAGTCAGGGGATGGAAAAAGATATTCCATGCAAATAGAAATCAAAAGAAAGCTGCAGTAGAAATACTCATATCAGATAAAATAGACTTTAAAATAAAGAATGTTACAAGAGACAAGGAAGGACACTATGTAATGATCAAAGGATCAATCCAAGAAGAAGATATAACAATTATAAATATATATGCACCCAACATAGGAGCACATCAATACATAAGGTAACTGCTAACAGCTATAATAGAGGAAATCGACAGCAACACAATAATAGTGGTGGACTTCAACACCTCACTTACATCAATGGACAGACATCCAAACAGAAAATTAATAAGGAAACAGAAGCTTTAAATGACAAAATCGACCAGATAGATTTAATCGATATTTTTAGGACATTCCATCCAAAAACAGCAGATTACACTTTCTTCTCAAGTGCGCACGGAACATTCTCCAGGATAAATCACATCTTGGGTCACAAATCAAGCCTCAGTAAATTTAAAAAAATTGAAATCATATCAAGCATCTTTTCAGACCACAACGCTCTGAGATTAGAAATCAATTACAGGGAAAAAACATAAGAAAAACAAACACACAGAGGCTAAACAATACATTACTAAATAACCAAGATATCACTGAAGAAATCAAAGAGTAAATCAAAAAAATACCTAGAGACAAATGATGATGAAAACATGATGATCCAACACCTATGGGATGCAGCAAAAGCAGTTCTAAGAGAGAAGTTTATAACAATACAAGCCTACCTCAAGAAACAACAAACATCTCAAATAAACAATCTAACCTTACACCTAAAGGAACTAGAGGAAGAACATACAAAACCCAAAGTTAGCAGAAGGAAATAAATCATAAATATCAGAGCAGAAATAAATGAAATAGAAACAAAGAAAACAACAGCAAAGATCAATAAAAATGAAAGCTGGTTCTTTGACAAGATAAACAAAATTGATGATATATTAGCCAGACTCATGAAGAAAAAGAAGGAGAGGACTCAAATCAATAAAATTAAAAATGAAAAAGGAGAAGTTACAACAGACATCGCAGAAATACAAAGCATCTTAAGAGACTACTGCAAGCAACTCTATGCCAATAAAATGGACAACCTGGAAGAAATGGACAAGTTCTTAGAAAGGTATAACCTTCCAAACTGAACCAGGAAGAAATAGAAAATATGAACAGACCAATCACAAATAATGAAGTTGAAACTGTGATTAAAAGTCTTCCAACAGGGCTTCCCTGGTGACGCAGTGGTTGAGAGTCCGCCTGCCGATTCAGGGGACAGGGGTTCGTGCCCCGGTCCAGGAAGATCCCACATGCCGCGGAGTGGCTGGACCCATGAGCCATGGCCGCTGAGCCTGCATTTCCGGAGCCTGTGCTCTGCAACAGGAGAGGCCACAGCCGTGAGAGGCCCACGTACCGAAAAAAAAAAAGTCTTCCAACAAATAAAAGTCCGGGACCAGATGGCCTCACAGGTGAATTCTGTCAAACATTTAGAGAAGAGCTAACACCCATCCTTCTCAAACTCTTCCAAAAAATTGCAGAGGAGTGAACACTGCCAAACTCATTCTTTGAGTCCACCATCACCCTGATACCAAAACCAGACAAAGATACTACAAAAAAAGAAAATTACAGACCAATATCACTGAAGAATAAAATCCTCAACAAAATACTAGCAAACAGAATCCAACAACACATTAAAAGGATCATACACCATGATCAAGTGGGGTTTATCCCAGGAATGCAAGGATTCTTCAATATATGCAAATCAATCAAGGTAATACACCATATTAACAAATTGAAGAATAAAAACCATATGATCATCTCAATAGATGCAGAAAAAGCTTTTGAAAAAATTCAACATACATTTATGATAAAAACTCTCCAGAAAGTGGGCATAGAGGGAGCCTACCTCAACATAATAAAGGCCATATACGACAAACCCACAGCCAACATCATTCTCAATTGTGATAAACTGAAAACATTTCCTCTAAGATCAGGAACAAGACAAGGATGTCCACTCTTGCCACTATTATTCAACATAGTTTTGGAAGTCCTAGCCACGGCAATCAGAGAACAAAAAGAAATAAAAGGAATACAGATTGGAAAAGAAGAAGTAAAACTTTCATTGTTTGCAGTTGACATAGAGGATCCTAAAGATGCCACCAGAAAACTACTAGAGTTAACCAATGAATTTGGTAAAGTTGAAGGATACAAACTTAATACACAGAAATCTCTTGCATTCCTATACACTAATGATGAAAAATCTGAAAGAGAAATTAAGGAAACACTCCCATTTACCATTACAGCAAAAAGAATAAAATACCTGGGAATAAACCTACCTAGGGAGACAAAAGACTTGTATGCAGAAAACTATAAGACACTGATGAAAGAAATTAAAGATGATACCAACAGATGGAGAGATATACCATGTTCTTGGATTGGAAGAATCAATATTGTGAAAATGACTATACTACCCAAAGCAATCTACAGATTCAATGCAATCCCTATCAAATTACCAATGGCATTTTTTACAGAACTAGAGCAAAATATCTTAAAATTTGTTTGGAGACACAAAAGACCCTGAATAGCCAAAGCAGTCTTGAGGAGAAAAAAACAGAGCTGGAGGAATCATCCCTGACTTCAGACTATACTGCCAAGCTACAGTAATCAAAACAATATGGTACTGTCACAAGAACAGAAATATAGATCAATGAAACAGGATAGAAAGCCCAGAGATAAACCCACACACCTATGGTCAACTGATCTACGACAAAGGAGCCAAGGATATACAATGGAGAAAAGGCAGCCTCTTCAATAAGTGGTGCTGGGAAAACTGGACAGCTACATGTAAAAGAATGAAATTAGAACACTCCCTAACACCATACACAAAAATAAACTCAAAATGGATTAGAGACCTAAATGTAAGACCAGACACTATAAAACTCTTAGAGGAAAATATAGGAAGAACACTCTTTGACATAAATCACAGCAAGATCTCTTTTGATCCAACTCCTAGAGTAATGGAAATAAAACCAAAAATAAACAAATGGGACCTAATGAAACTTAAAAGCTTTTGCAAAGCAAAGGAAACTACAAACAAGACGAAACGACAACCCTCAGAATGGGAGAAAATATTCACAAGAGAATCAACGTACAAAGGATTAATATCTAAAATATATAAACAGCTCATGCAGCTCAATATTAAAGAAACAAACAACCCAATCCAAATATGGGCAGAAGACCTAAATAGACATTTCTCCAAAGAAGACATACAGATGGCCAAGAAGCACATGAAAACTTCTCAACATCACTAATTATTAGAGAAATGCAAATCAAAACTACAATGAGGTATCACCTCACACCAGTTAGAATGGGCATCATCAGAAAATCTACAAACAACAAATGCTGGAGAGGGTGTGGAGAAAAGGGAACCCTCTTGCACTGTTGCTGAGAATGTAAATTGATACAGCCACTATGGAGAACAGTATGGAGGTTCCTTAAAAAACTAAAAATAGAATTACCATATGACCCAGCAATCCCACTACTGGGCATATACCCAGAGAATTCAAAAAGACACATGTACCCCGATGTTCATTGCAGCACTATTTACAATAGCCAGGTCATGGAAGCAACCTAAATACCCATCGACAGACGAATGAATAAAGAAGATGTGGTACATATATACAATGGAATATTGCTTAGCCATAAAAAGGAATGAAATTGGGTCATTTGTAGAGATGTGGATGGATCTAGAGACTGTCATGCAGGGTGAAGTAAGTCAGAAAGAGAAAAACAAATATTGTGTATTAACACATCTATGTGGAACCTAGAAAAATGGTACAGATGAACCAGTTTGCAGGGCAGAAATAGAGACATAGATGTAGAGAACAAACGTATGGACACCAAGGGGGGAAAGTGGTGGTGGGATGAATTGGGAGATTGGGATTGACATATATACACTAATATATATAAAATGGATAACTAATAAGAACCCACTGTATAAAATAATAAATTAAATAAAATTCATAAAAATAAATAAAATGGGTTTTATAATAGATACAGAGCAAGTCGCTGCTCTGGAACTTGGAGAGACATAAGATTGGCATCTGGGAACTCAACTAGTAGAATTCCACACAATGGATGTGACAAGCATCTACGGTAGCAAACCAAGAGATTCTCTGTGACTTGTAGCTTTAGAAAGATCCCAAATTCTGATCAGGTTGCTCTCAGGGAGGGTTAACTTGAACCTAATTAAGATTTAGTAGGAGAAAAAAAATCAATCATATTGAGCCCTTTTTGTAGAAAGATTTTGTGAACAAGGAGATAATCTAGGACAGGCCGGGGGTTGGGGAGGGTCAGTCATCCAGTATGGCTCATGGACCAAATCCAGCTTGTTGCTTGTTTTTGTAAATAGAGTTTGACTGGAACATTTGTTTACATATTGTCTATAGCTGTTTTTGTGTTATAATTACAGAGTTGACTAGTTATGGCAGAAATCATATGACGCACAATACCTAAAATATTTACATCTGACCTTTCACAGAAAAAGTTTGCTAGTCCGTAATGTAGAAGATCAGTCTTTGATCTCTTCTGGCTCATCTCCAGAATAAAATATACTCCCATTGGTTCCCAAAATGGGGCTGAGCGGTCCTGGTTCTTATCAGTATCCCTTTGTGTGGGGTGTAATTATAAATGTCCCCTAGTGTGGATATAGTGATAGAAACTCCAGAGTTTCCAAGTTTGGAAATGTTTACAGTGAGATGCCTGACGAGTCCAATACAAGAAGTTAGAGCACCTAATAGCCACATTCCCATCTTAGAGATGAATGCATCAAGCTATCAGAGCTTAACACTGTTTAGTATTCAAATATATAATTCCCAGGTCTATTCCACACCGCTAAAGCAATCTTCTAATAATTTGACTTGCCCTAGAGAGCTGGTCAAGTTGACATCTTTCTGCTTGCCTGTTGTACTGCTCTTTACACATGGCTGAATTGCTGTTCTGGCATATCTTTGTCAGTCTCTGTGAACTCGGTTTTTGTGCCTCAGTCCCTGAATGGGAGATGCCCTCTCAATGTACCAAGACATTCAGGGTTCTGAACCCACAATGTTGTCATGAGAATTATATAAATAATGAACATGGACCCAACTTGGTAAGCTATAAAGACCCACTGTGCTGCTTTGATCCCAGTGTGCATAGTTAGTAAAAGCTGGGGGCGGGGGGTGGGACTATCCTCTGTGGAAGAGGCTTTGCTAATAGTGGAAATAATGTCATACAGTTTGTTAGCACTTTTTTATTGAGGTGACTGGTAGAAACTTATATGCCAGTTTCAGTTCAAGTTCTTATTTAAATGGCTTGTCAATCTATCCTGCCCTCCCCCTTAGTCCCCTCCCAACCCTCAGTGAAGCTCTCGTCATTTCTGACCTGGGCCTGCAACATCTGCCTGCCTCGAGTCCAGCCACACCAAGTGATCTCTCAACCGCCAAGTAATAGACTGCTCTACCCAAATATGAAGCTCAGTATGTTGGCCCCATTCAACTTTTTTCAGTAATGTGCTTTCAGACTCCTCCACATCCGGATCCCACCCCACCAGACATCACCGGCCACACCGGCCATGATCCAGCTACCCTCCACCATGTACAAATTCTTCAAATCAGTATTCCCATTAACTCCTTTACTATGACAGGCTGCTGGTTGTTCCCCACAGCTCATTCTTTCTTTTCTCATCTTATTAAAAATACATTTCCCTGCCTCCCCATCATCACTTGGTAGGCTCCAGTTCACCATTTTTGCGAAGAACCACGATGCCCTCAGGACGAAGCAGAATTAATCCTTCCTTGCCTATGCACTCCACAGCTCATTTACTTGATTATATCACCAACACCAGCCTGCTGTAATTTGATTTTTGACAGTTCAGATATACATATATATTTTTTATGGCTGCGCTGTGCAACTTGCAGGATCTTAGTTCCCTGACAAGGGATCGAACCCAGGCCCTGGCAGTGAGAGTGCCGAGACCCAACCACTGGACCCAGGGAATTCCCTGTAATTTGATTTTTGGCTTGTCTGCTCCATAACCATACTCTCCCATCAGCAAGTTGAGAACCATTTTTAGTTCATCTTTGAATCTTTAAGCCAAAGTTTAGCATGTGGTAGGAAGTCAATATGTTTTAGAAAGTAAATGAATAAAAGTTCATCTCCTCATCTTCTAGCTCAGCAGGAAGGAGCATTTGAAGGGCCAAGAAGCAGAAGACAGCAACTAGAGAAAGAGGGTAAATTAGAAGGAAGGAGGGAAGGGTGAGGCATAGACCCTTCCCTCCAGGTCTTCTGCATCCTCACCAGCACCCGGCCCTCTGTAGGACACAATAACCGCTTATTGATTGGACCCAATCTTTGCTTGTCATTATTGCTTCCTTCTGTCGGATCCCAAGGAAGCTGTTATAGGAAGTCACTCAGGAGACTAAAAGAATAATGGGGGCAGGGTGTCAGATTGGCTGTTAATTAACAACACCCATCACTCAAATCATTGAGTAAGCACATCTACCTTAGATGTATGCATGTGTTTGGACATATGGCTTTATTTAATTCAATATATTTCAGTTTATAACATGTTTCACAATTACATGAAAGTTATTAAAACCTGTTTCTTTATACAATATCATTGGATTTTCAGACAGAAACTTTCAAAGGAGATTTCTTCTCTAACTGATCCTATTTCTTTCCTATAGTCATGTCCACTCATGATACTCTGTAAATACAGCCCATGTTGGTTGTATTAACACATGCTAGTGAAAGAGCTGGGAAACTCAGTGGCCTTTAATTATTCAGGATTTAATCATGCAAGCATGTACAATCAATATTTGTTCACCTTAATCTGATTACCAGCTAGTGGTGTTCAGTACCTCCATCAACAGGATAACAGTATGACACATCTCATAGACCTTCCCTGGACTCTTCTAACAAGCTTATTGGGAGGATTTTAATCAGCTAATGAACTCATCAACGGCATTTTCAGGAACCAGTGCACCTTCCTGCACTTCCATCCCATGACCATATCTTCCTGACATCTTGTGGCCACAAGGAACATGACAGTCTATAAACCCAACATCTGTACCCAGTGCGAGCAGCATCTTTGAATGCTAATGTCAGCATTACAGTTAGAGCAAATACGAAACTGCTTAGAAGATGTGTGACATGTAATTGTTTCATCTAATTAAAATGGAAACTAGCCTTTTTGTTTTATATTTATGAGTCAAGTTGGAACACGTGGTTCAATTCTTCTCTAGGAAGGAATGGGGCCTCTACCCAGGCTATACATCTGGCTTGATGTCAGCTGCCTTGGCCACAGAACATTTCTCCTGTGAAAGATCCAGCAAAACAGAATGTGGCTCACTGGGCTGAGGAAAGAAAAAATACCTGCAGTCAGCTCCTCTGGGAAAGAGGATTTCAAGTGGGGATTGTTGGAACAAAGAGTGAAGAATCCTCTGAAAGAGGAGACTGATAAAAGGATTTATTTTCAACATATATGGTATAATTTCGTGGCTCACAAACTTTTCTTTTTAGCACTAGAAGCATTTTGTTTAAAACCAAGTTTAGTGTGGAGTCCTATAATATAAAGCCGGGGGGAAAAAAGGTGCTTTGATTGAATCAGGGGTTCTGAGCTCCACTGGCTTAGCTTTGCTCACCGCCCTGAAAGACCTCCCCAAATCCATACCTTTAAGGGAACAGCTTGATAACCAATGGAAAGATGGAAAGAGTTTAGATTTGAAATTGGGACTCCTAGCTTTGTATCCCAAATCTAGTCCTTAGTAGCTGGAGCATCATTTAATAAGTCATTAACCTTTCTGAACCTCAGGTTCTTCATCTATAAAACAGGGGAAATAATATTTATTCCACAGGGTTATTGGGAACATGAAAAAGAGGCAGTAAAATGAAAGTGCTTTGTAATTACTAGACAAATGATCATGTTGTCATCATTAGGCAACCATAATAGGCAGTCACACAACCAAGAGGAACAGGCGCCAGACAGTGCCTGGCCTTGTCCTCTTGCCAAGCTCCATGGGAATCCGGAGGAATCTATTGGAAGTCTTGATTGATGAATATGTGTCTGAATAGCTTAAAATAGCTAAGACACAGCAGAATGCTCTGAACACTAGTATATAGGGTCTCCAAACACTTGTTGGTTCATTGTCATCACGTTGTTTGTGAAGGATAGCTATCCCTGAATCTGTTACCCACTCCCACCTTATGTGATAATGAAATCAGAAGATCTATACTTATATGTCTTAGAAGAAGGTACAGATACAGAGTCACAGAGAGGATGTAACTTGTCTCTGAGCATACAGCAAGCTTATGACTGAATTGGGACTAGGTTACATTTCTCTTGTCACTCCAGTGACCATTCACCTGCCTAGGACAGCCTGTTTTATAAAGAATACGTGTCTATGTCAGTGAAGGAAGGGAGGCGAACTAGTCAATTCCAGAATCACTTCTAGGAGCTGGGAGCTGGCTGAGGACAGCAGATAAAACAGCATTGAAACATAGCATTTGCTTCCCTTGCAAATTTAATGAATGGGGGATGGAATCTGTTCTCTCTGCTGGGAAAAGTACCAGGAGATATTTCTAAGTGTTTCCAAGGGAGGAACACTCTTCACTGATCAGCAGTAGGATGTCAGCCCTTGGAGCCCATGACTCTGGGCACACAGCACCATGAGTGTGTGATACCAGGTGAAGGGATGAAAGGAGGTGTCACTATCATGACAGCCAGCTGGGTGTTACCGGTGAGCTAGGATGTGGTCAAACACATAGGACCTGGCTTATCCCCCAGCACACCTTGAACACTTTAGAATAAATTCTCAAGGAAAAGTATATAATTTCCAGTGGAGAACTTTACAAATAAGCTGTCCGATGTGTGATCCTGACCCCAAAAAGAAGATATAGGCAGAATCAGCTTAACACCTTCCTTTTAAGCTGAAAATTATATGGTTGTATTGTGCCATTAAAGATAATTTTAAAGAAAATGGATATTTAATTTAAAGATCATTTCTGGCAAGGCTGACCCCTATCTTCACCAGCATTTGAAGCTATTATATAAACCAGCAAAATCAGAACCACGGCAATCTTGTCTATTAATGGTCCACGCACTAGTGCCTTTTCTCTCATGCTCTTTAATATTTGCTATTTCCTTTATTTGAACCAAAAGGAGAAAAAGCTCACTCGCAGAAATAGAACATGTCACACCTGAATTCAGCAGAGTCTTTTTTTTTTAAAGACTCTTCCGGGGCAAAATGATAAATGGCTAATAAGAAACAAGGGTGCCTGGGGGCTGGCGAGGAGGGGCTAAGTGCACATTGGAGAATTCAGGATTCAGTGATAGGGAGATGCCGTTTGTACCCTTGAAGAAAGAGCTATTGATTCCCTTTTAAGGAGAACAGTTTGGATCCTGGGCACTGCTGAAGGTGGAGCGGCCGCTTCTCTGAGGCTGCCACACCGAGTGACCTTTGCACAGGGCCGCAGCAAGAACAATGGAGAGGGGCCACTCCGAAATTACTCACTGGGGCTGTTTGATTTGTTTCTGTGCCAGATGTTTTCTCGTTGATCCCTGCCTGGCCCATATGTCCTCTGTGAACAAGAGAGCAAGCAGAGCCAGCAGCCACCACTTCAGAAGCAGCCACCAGAGCGGGCTAATGGAGTCCTTGGCAGGAGGTTACCGTCTGATTGGTTCTTCAAGCGTTTCTCTTAGAGATCAAGCGCATTATGTAGACAGCACACCTGCCCACTCCCGGGGCCAGGCTCAGGGCAGCTAGGCAGCCTTGATTCCCACTGAGCTCTAGTGAGCGTCACGGAGCCCCTCAGCTGTGTCCCTGGACCGCTCCCTCTTTTCATCTCCTTCACAAGAAGCCCCTGTGGAATTTAATAAACAGCAGCGGCCGTGTTCAAAGTGGGACCTAATCTGGCCAGCAGGTTTTCTGTTCCCACTAGCAGTATCCATCTGCTGTTCACCGAGCTGAGGTCGGGGGGTGCTCTGCCATCCTCCGAGTGAAGGGGGGAGGGGGGATTACCATTTTAAACTGGCAGGTAGAGACAAGAGACTTGAGGGCTTGTTCATTTGGGGAGTAGGCTGGGTTTGTCCTTTGTATCAAGGACTGCATTGTGGTGTAAAAGGCAAATGCACCTTTCCCAGCTTCTCACAAGGCCTGTAAGGGACATCACTTTTGTCTGCTCACCTCATCCCCTTCTGGAATATCTGCCTCTCCCTGTTCTTGGGCACCTATCTCATGCTGGAAATCTAAGAATTTCTCGGCAGTTTTCAAAACAAAACTGGACCGAGAGTCAGTCCTGCTCCAGGAATGGGAACTGTAGGATGTGAGTCTCATGGCAGAAGCCAGAGTGCCATGAACAAGGCTGGGTAGACACCAGCAGTGGGCCAGCCCATTCCCAGCCAGCGACTCCTGAGGCCCCGCTGCAGCTCTGCCCTTCCCGTTTAGCTGTCTGACCCTTCTTTCAATTACACAGGATACTCCCATAGCCTTCTAGTAAATTACTATTTTTGCCAAAGCCATTTTGAGTCTCTGCCCTTGAATCTGAAAGAGTCCTGACCAGTAAATTGATCACATCAAATGGAAAAACAGGACAGTACCCTGAAACACCACATTTTTGAAAGCCAACTCTCTGATTAACCAATTTGCCAAAAATCAGTTCCTCAGATAATCTATCAGTATTTACTGGGAGACCTAGTCACAGAGCTGAGGACTTCCCCAGACTTCGGCTTAGCAGTGGCTTCTCTGAGGCTGTCACTAACTTTTAGCTATGATGTCATTCAGACTCTTCTAAGCCTGAATGTCAGTTTCCTGTGGATTTCCTATCTTGAATGCCCAGGATGTTTTGAAGAGTAGAAGTTTTACATGCAAGTGAAATGTTTCCCTTAAATACAGTTTGCCAACTTTCTAAGTTAAGACCTTATACCCCTATTTCTGCCTGTTTCTTTTCTTCATCTTCTGCTGCTGCTGCCTTGTACCTCATCCGTATCCATGCCCACAAAGCAGTTGTGACGAACTGTTTGAGATCCAGTTAAAGATGGCATCTGACCAATTTTAGTAATTTGATCATTCACAAGTTAGTCTTCAGGCGAAGTGTGAATAATTTATCTCCAGTGACTTGACCATGATTCCAAGCACCCTTACCATTAAGGATAGGCTGGAAATCCAAGAGGAGCCTACATAACCCAGCTTTTATTTACTCCTTTATCCTTCCTGTTCAGTAGTCTAGTTCATTTACCTCGGTAGTAGCTCTCCCCATCCTCCAAGACAAATTCTGAGCCTGTTCTGTAGGGTCTGTCCTGTTGCTTTGAGAGGGCCATGGCTCCCTCTCGGACTGGGCAGGGTGATCGCATTACCCATACCCTCATTATAGCTGTTACTTCTTCACAGCACATCAGTCAGCTGCATTCATTCATTTTTAGTTATAGCTATTTGCTTCCTATATCCTTCCCCGCTAAACTGCAAGTCCTTGGGTGCAAGAACAAATTCAGTCCGGCGTCATCAACGTATCCCGGGTACCTGGCCAGTCAATGGCACCGTTTGGAAACGATCCTATCTTCAGCTTCCTGTACCGACTCTGCCATTGCTCACTTAAACCTTCTGTCTTCAGCAGACTGGGGATCAGACCCCAGTCATCCATGCCTTCTCTAGCAATCCTGGCTCTTCCGATGGCCACGTGACTGGAAGAGCCTGGTCTCACCTGCTGGACAAGCCCAGCCTAGGCTTCTGCTTCCAATTATTTGACCTGAGCAACTGTTTCCTTCACGTGTCAGGTAAATCTTTGCCACTTCTGGGTCTACCCAAGAGAGGAGAATGAGACACCTGACACCCATTATCTGCCATGACAAGAGAAGGGGACTCAGGGAGATGCTTCGGAAAGAGTGGGGACTGCTCCTGTTGAATGAATTGAGGTTACTATCAGGTTCTATCATTTTGCGTGACGTGACATGTTGTGAAGAAGAGTTAATAATAACAACTGTTTCACAGTGGCTGTTGTGAAAATAAATACAGGAGCAAATAGAGAATGCCTGGCCCAGAGTAGATGCTCATTAGTATCCTCTCCCCCTCTGCCCCCTGTTGGGTCACACTTACCAGCTAGCTAAAGAGATTTCACACTTAGAGTCTCTGCCTGAGCTCACACCCTTGGCCCCTAGGACTTCCTACGCTTCTCTTGCTTTAAGGGAAAATTTAAAAGCCCTGGAAAAAGTGTGACTGGTTTTAAAATTACCATCCAGTCTATACTCACATCAGGCCAAAGTCGGGCTGGACACAGAGGTGCTGCCTACAGCTTCCCCCCGGACCCTGGTGAAAGCCAGTTTCCTGATTTCCCCACTGACTGAGGGGTCTCTGCAGCTCTGCACAGCAAGCCTACTTCCTGAGCAGAGCCTATGTGTCCTGTGCAGCCCACCTCCTCTAGGCTGCTGCCCACCTGCTTTATCTGACCTTGACCTCTTAATTTAGGGTGGACAAATTTAGCAAAGAAAAATATAGAAATACAGAGTATCTATTTAAATTTCAGATAAACAACAAATACTTATTTCATGTATGTCCCAAATATTCATTGTTTACCTGAAATTTGCATTTAACTGGGTGCCCTGTATGTTTTCTGGCAGTATGTGACTTTGCTGGTTTCCTTCTCTTATGTGGCCTCCTAAATACTCCCTACCCCGCCTCTCCACCCCACCACCCCGGGTCTCTCTCTGTCTCTCTCTCTGTCTCTCTCTCACACACAGACAGACACACACACACACACACACACACACACACACACACACTCGTAACCCAAGCAGACCCATGGAGAGAGCTCAGTAAAGTGAATCCTCTCCCCACCCTTGCCTGTCTGCCTCAGTCAGGAGTCTCTAACAACAGTCCTGTTCTTACTTGTTTATCCAGCTGCTAGCCTCACTTTTCCATGTCTGATCATTTACACTGGGCACTAGCCTGGCTCAGGCCCATAACAAACCATGCCCTTGGCCCAATACCAGCTGTTTCTGTAGCCAGAATGGGTACCGTTTTTCCTTATGCACTAAAATGTAAGAAGAATAACTTAACCCTTTCCATTTCAAGTCCCTGTTTTGCATCTCCCTCTAAAAAAGTGATCACCCAGCAAGCAAGGAATCATTCAAGGTCCTGCACTATTTCGTTTTCCCCCTCTTTTCTAGGCATCAGTGATATATTCCAGAAAACCTCTCTGGCCCTCACTTTCAGTCTCTGCTGAGCTCTTTGTACTGCTTTCTTAAGGTGTTTTTGTTGTTGTTTTGGCTTGTTTGCATGAAGCTACACTCCAGAGTGCTTCCCTGAGGTAAAATTAAGGAGGCGCAGACTGTATTTGGAATTCTCAAGTTTGAGAGTTGATAAATCTTGGATCTCGGACCGGAAGAATGCCAAGGTCTGGTAGTATATCCAGAATTCTTTCATTTGACTTTATGATTTCCAGAAGCCACAGATTTTCATCTGAGACTAGAAGAGCTACAGTTTAAATTGTCAGAGATACCCAAAACACAAAGCAAGCCCCAGGCCCCATGACCTCATGATTCTGAAGGGAAAGAGTGAGAAAAAAATCAGAGAATCTGAACCAGTGCAGCCTGCCAGATATCAGAGAGAAAGAAACATCTGCTCCAGCCACATTGAAGACAAAACAAAGCAGTGCTCAAACTAGAGAAAGAAGGAAAATCTTTTGTCATCGTACACGAAATGTTTGGCAACTGAACGAACTTACGCATCAAGCTCATTTTGGTAAGGGTTATAAATACAAACATCAAAAGATTTTTTTCAGCGTGCCCAAGAGAGAGCAGGCGTTAATGAGAACGAAATTGTAGCAAGGCAGGCTGAATTTTGTTTTGTCCTGGTGTTGCATTATTAGTTCATCACATCCACTTAGCACTCCAGCCTGTGCAGAAAAGAATCTATGCAAATAGTCTGGGCTATAGAAGCCATGATCAGAGTGTGGTCCTGGGCCACAGGCATCAGCACAGCAGAGGAACGTGTTAGAAATGCAGTTTCTTGGGTCCCCCGTCAGGCCTGCTGACCTCAGGCAGTGGAGCCCAGCAAACCCTGTTGCGAGCCCTCCAGGTGACCCTGATGTACTAGAACAACCACTCAGACATCGCCTCCATGGTTCATGGTGATTGCCTGGAAACTCACACTCTCTAAGGCTTTGGGACAAAAGAAATGGCTAGTGGTTTTTTTGTTGTTTTTGATTTTGTTTTTGTTTTAAATATGGCAGGAGTCTAACTTGGTCCCTACCTTGCTTCACATCAATATCAAAGTCCATGTGGTGTTAATTCCGGACACAAAGAGTTATTTATTTAGTTACCCACAAATAACAAAAGCATTGTTTTCTTACTCCTTACCCTTGTCTGGAGTTCTGAAGAGGGGGAACCAGAGGTAGAGAGAGAGAGAGAGAGAGAGAGAGAAGGGTCCAAATTCCTGTCTGTCGATATGGAGCAACAGTAAATGAAAACAGGTCTCTTAGGGGTTGCAAAACTGCCTTTACATATTTTCCCTGACCCTGAATACAACTGATGTACCAGTCAGTTCACTTAAGAAAAGCAAAAGGGGGACTTCCCTGGTGGTCCAGCGGGTAAGACTCCGCGCTCCCAATGCAGGGGGCCCAGGTGCATCCTTGGTCCGGGAACTAGATCCCACGTGCATGCCGCAACTTAAGAGTTCGCATGCCACAACTAAGACCCAGTACAGCCTAGATAAATAAATAATAAATAAATATTTGAAAAAAGAAAAACAAAAGGGTGACAGTGAAAGGGCACCTGTGCCACTCACAAGTTTTTAAGCCAGTTTCCCACTGTGATGGCAAAATAACTCTAGGTTTCTCTTGAGGCTGATTGATATTTAATGTAAATTTGATAAAGTGCTTACAACTTCTACGCCATCTACTTTTCCCCTACATACTTCACTATAATATTTCTGAGACACTCTTTACATTAGAAAAAAGATTCGAATTATGATTTTTTCAAAGACATGATGTTCATGAAATGACTCGTAATTGTTGCCAGCTGGGCGGCCCCTTTCCCACAAGGTGAGGGCTCCTAAAATGATGAGGAAAGCATCCGAATTTTCTTTTGCAGTCAGTGAAAATCAAACGCTTTCGAATGAGAATTAAGCTGGCATTCTAGAATGTCTACATGTCTCCGTTTTCACAGTGGAAGACTTGTGGCTTTGGTCTCTGTCTCAGAGGTCAAGAGGTGAGAGTGAGGTTGCTGTGCTTGAGATCTAGTAGGTGGCTCGTTGCCCCTGACTCAAGCCCCATCTCAGCACATACAACCTCCATCTAGATTATTTTTACCCTGTTATATGGCTCTTAATTAGAAGCCCATACATTTTTAAACTTTGGGTAACTGTACTGATCTTAAGCAACGATTCTTGGTAGAGGCCTGACAGTGAATGAGTCATATCATACTCTATGGCCTTCCCAAATATAACTTTGCATTAAAAGTATGCTCACAAGGTCCTAAACTTCAGTGTGTTTATCAAATATTAAACACACGCACAGTGATTAGTGAGATTTTGGGGTTTTGTCTGTGAGATTGGTGAAACTCAGGCTTTCTGCTTTGCATTTACTTTTGTGATCAGGAAAAAAAAGTCGATTTCATTTTAAAATAATAAAACTATTTGGCTTCAAAGTAACTCCCCCCAAGTATTTATTAATTTCTGTGGTGGTTTTAGCGTATGTTCACCTTCCTCCTCCCCCAAGTGTGGGCTGGAGTTAATGTTTCTCTTCAAAGGAATAAAGTAGGGAAAGGGAAGAACAGTAACTTTACAGTGGAAGGTCCTGGAAAGTACCACCTTAACCAATCCAAGGAGAACATCACCAATAATAAGTCATGGTGATGTCATGTTGATATCATGTGATGGGAAGGTTAACTCAGTGGCATTCTACCCTGAAATCCAAAACCCCAGTCTAAGCATGATCAAGCATCAGACACACACAAATTGAGGGACATTCCTCAAAACACCTGACCAGTACTCTTCCGAAGTATCAAGGTTGTAGAAAACAAGGAGAGACTGAGAAAACATCACAGATTGGAAAAGACCAGCCAGCTGAACGCAGTGCGGCATCCTGGAAGAGGGAAAGGACATTGGTGGAAACAGTAGTAAAATGTGAACAAAATCTGTCTCAGTGTGAATTTCTGTGTTTTGAAAAATGTCCTGTGGTTGTGTAAGGTGTTAACATTAGGGGGAAAGTATATGGGAACTCTCTGTACTGTCTTTACTTCTCAAATGATTTCAAAATAAAAAGTTAAATATATAATAAGGCTGGGGGCATTTATAAAGACACTAAGCCATCCCTCTGCCAACCACAGCTTATGTACCTAGGCAGCTGTTATCTGAGGGCATTGCAGTCAGTCCTTACAGACACGAGAACTCTCATAACTTTGAGCATCCTTTTGACCACCTCCCACAGGAACAGCACATCCTAAGAAGATGTGAAATCACCCTCTGCTTGGGGAAGAGAGGAGTTGGGACAGGAATTCTGCTCACAGCATGCCCTGCATGGCTCCACTGTGGCATGCCCTGCACCTTTCTTGTGGCTGCCCTGGAAAAGAAAGGGTGCATCTGAATATTCAGCCATTTCATCTCTTCCAAGCGAGCCCAACCAGCCAATCTGCTTAATTCTCCATTTGCCATAAACACAAGACTAGGACATTTTAAATGCACATTTTGCTTGGTTTTGTTTTTTTCTCCCAGCATGAAAAGAGCTCTTTTACCTCTGAGGGTTTATGTTCCATCATTTCATGGGCATTGATCTCTTTGCCACATAGCCCAGTATTTCAAACGCCTGAAATCTCTCCTCACTATACTTTGCCACTGGATTTCATTTTCTATACTAGTTCCCAGGGATAGCTTCTCTTTTTTGAAAAACAAAGGATCCTGCCAGTACAGCAACCTTGCTCACAACCTATTTCAGGATGACATCTGACCCAGGAGGTTTGCGTTTTAGCTCAGCTGTTGCTGGTACTGTCATCACACAAGATTCTCCCGTGAGCAAAAACCCCCCTACGCCTCTGTGGATCGCAAAGGGCGTAATTGAATAGACAAGAATGGTAACAACGGGCATCCGGTATCTACAGGGCACTTCACCTTTGGAGACCACTGGCAGTTCATCTTTATGATCATTTGCAAATATACACTGAGGAGACTTTGATGAGGAGATAATGAAAACATTGAACCAGACAAAGGAGAACCTGTCTCAAAGGTTCTGGCCGTGAATTCTTACTAGGTTCCTGAGGCAAGTCAGGACCAGAGGAAAAGAATGGGAAGAGATTAATCATGTAAATATTTGGTTCCCTAGTCTCCACCTAGTCTCAGTGGAGACTCACATGTGCTCCAAGGAGCTCTGACTGTTTTTTTTTGGGGGGGGGGGCGGGCGGACGGGAAATATTAGGACATGCTCAGAAATGAGACTCCTGAGTCATTGTGGGTTGATCTGGGAGATGAGATCCTTGCTGACAACGTCCATTGAGCCATGCGCAAGTATTGAACTCCAGCTCTGCAACTCAGCAAGATAGTGCCTATGATTATATAAGACGGAAACTCATTTGCTTCAAAAACAAAAACAAGAACAAAACCAGATTTATCTTACTTGTTTGCATGCTTCGTTTACAAGTAACATTTTCACAATATTTTTTTTTAAAAAAACACCATAATTCCAACATTTAGCAAGTCAACTCTTTGTTTATTCAAGTGCCCTTCTAGGAGTTGTTCACGTATGGCCATGTTTTACAAAATTGTAATCATAGCATAAACAGATTTTTAAATTTTGTTGTTTAGCTTTAAATGACACAGCATTTTTCTAAGCTCCTATAAAATATACCTAATTACTGTTTTTTAGTAACTGTACAATATTCTATTTTGTTGGTATACTGTAACTTATTTAACTAGCCCTTCTTACTGGGTATGAACTGCTTTCCAGGTTTTTGCTATTATAAATCAGAATTCAACATGTGTGGCTTTTCTCTTTTTCTGGATAATTTATTTGGGATAACTTCCCAAAGGTTGAATTTAGAGGCTAAGGAAAACTTTTTAATTTTCATTTTTATAGCTCATCAGTAATTTTCCAGAGGCATTATCTATAATATGTTTCCTTGTCTAAATGAGTCGAGAAGACTGGAGATAAAAGTGGAATAGACATGCAGCCTTGTTTCTGTTGAGCACCGGAGCCATATATCAAAGTGTCTACTGGACATCTCTATTTGGATGTTTTGTAAGTATTTTAAATTCAACATTTCCACAACTACAGTTGTCGTATCCTTCCCACCTCCTCAAACCTGCCCTCCTCCAGTGCACCCTGGCTCAGAGAAAAGCATCACCATCCACCCCATTGCTCAAGCCAGAAGCCTAGGAGTCATCCCTGATTCCTTCTTTGCCCTCACCTCTCCCTCCATCTAATCCATCATGATGTGCTGTGGGTTCTGTCTCCTGGGAATCCCTTGAACCTGACCATTTCTCTAAATATCCACAGATCCCATTCTAGTCCAAACCCCGTTGTCTCTCACCTGAACTACTGCACCAGCCAAGTAACTGGACCCCA
Source organism: Pseudorca crassidens (assembly GCF_039906515.1). Lineage (NCBI taxonomy): Eukaryota > Metazoa > Chordata > Mammalia > Artiodactyla > Delphinidae > Pseudorca > Pseudorca crassidens. The sequence goes on from NC_090297.1 coordinate 94,179,136, forward strand.
TGCCTCTGGTCTTATACCCTTCTAATCATTCTTGTTGCACACAGGCAGATCTTTCTAAAGCATTTCATTCCTGTGCTTAGAATTCTTTGTTTTCCCATTTCCCTTTGCATGATTCTAAACTCCTCAACCAGATTCACAGGGCTATGTAGGATCTGACCCTTTCCAATCTCTCCAGTTTCATTATGAGTCATTCTCCTCCTTGTTTTCTCTGCACTAGCCATTCTTGTCTTATCTTTGTTCCTGAAATGGCCCTTGCTCCCTCTTGCCCTGGGGCTTACACATGTGCCTTTCTCTCTTTTACCGCCCCCGACCCCCACCTCCTAATCCTCCTAAATCCTGCCCACCCTTTGTATCACATCTCAAATGTGTCTTCCTCAGAGAGGGCCCCGGCATCCATCACTCCCACCACCTGGACTGTCGTAGTGGAGTGATACGCTCTCGTAACACTCTATGCCTCTCCTCCAGTAATGTTTATCTCACTCTGTTATTAAACATCTGTCTCCACCCACAGATTGTTAGCTCCATGAAGGGAAGAACTGGTTTTTGCCTTGGTCATCACTGCATCCTCAGTGACCAGCATGCATTTGAGACATAATAGGTACTCAATCTATATTTGTTCAATGAATGAACAAATGAATGAAGGGCCTAACCCTATTCTCAGACCCTATTTTTAAGATGTCTCCCATCACATTAAACAGGATATTCCAAGAATCCTACTCCCAAATATATTGCTTATGATTCACACCTCCACATTTTATACTGAATGTGCACTAAACTGCAATAGGAATATTTTAACAGTTGACTTTTCTCCCCCCAAGTGGATAGATTATTAGTACAACAGCAGACCAGTGACTAAAGGTAAGGCTAATCCTACGTATTTTCTCCTCTTCCCTGCTTCTCAGACTTGTCCTTTTGGAGAGGAGTGATAAAGCGGATGGATTTAGTTTTTATGTCAGTCATCATCCGCTGAGTGGAGGTTTTCTGTGTGAAAGGAAAGGCTAGCATTAAACTGATTGATGGTTCATTTTTCCTATTTGCTCCTTGGCCACTGGAGTGACACAGGGAGGGCTGTCTAGTTAGAAGTGTGCGAGACAATGGCTCTGACAAAGGCTGTTACACACACAGAATTCATTGCTTATAACTGATCCCTGGAAATGAGCATATTCACACGTAGTCACCTGCATGTTGAACTGCTTGGGAAAATCCATCCTGCACTTATTCAAGGGCTATAAGAAATTAACGTTAGCATGTAATCTCACAAGGAATATTTGTAATTGTATTTCTCTAACAAATGGGAGATGACAAAGAATTCATATGTATATTAATAATTTCACCTTTGTGTTTTCTTCATTTCTCGTCACACCAGGTCCTGTAAGATATGCAAATATGTGATTTCCATGCACTGCTGTAGTTGTATGCGGCACAGGTGCTGTATCCTACCAAACTTCAGCCTTAGAGCCTATTGCTGTTATCACTTCCCTTATTAAAACATCCACGGTTTTTGCCCTAGAAGGTGAAGCTCCAGGCAGAAAGAAAGAATTCACCAAGTGGATCCAATATTGTCTACCAGGGTTTATTTTCCCCCTGGGGCTTGCTCACAGAAAATTCCTCTGCCACCAGCCTGCCACCGGAAATGGCTGCACCCTCTTGAATGCTCCAGCACAAGTGGGGACAAAATTTTCTGCCTCTGGCTGTCCTTAGCACAGCTAAGCCTGGCTGGGCCTGGTCAAAAAAATTAAAGTACAAAAGGAGCACACAGGAGGGATAAACACAAAGAAAGCAAGAATGATAAAATGCCCTGCTTAGAAAGTACAGATTTCTGAGCCTGCCTTAGCCACCTTGTTCTGGAGGCTCAAAGGCCCCTCTCTTTCTATAATTTTCCCCTGAGGATGATGTTATGCTTTAACCTGAAAAGGGAGCAGTGCACCTGACTTCCTGGCTTCTCGGCAGTGGTGTCACTAGTTCCAGACGAGCCTCCATCCGAAGTCCAAGTGAGTTCTCCCCTTGTTCCTCCTATGCAGACAGTATAAGAGTATCTCACCCCTCTCCTTCCAGCAGGAAATGTGAATATATGAATAAGAGCAACCATCTGTTGGATTCTGGTTCTGGGCCCAGCATCGCAATAAGAGAAGTTTCTTAGGGTAAGGGGCAGGGGTAGGGTGAGAGGCAATAAGGGAGAACTTGTTTTGTGATTCACAGGAAAGGGCGAGTTCACAAGAAATGGAACATGAGTCCATGGGGGTCATTGGTAACCAGGTCTCTTGTTTCTCTCTCCCTCTCCCTTTCCCTCACCTTCTCTGTCTCTCTTTCTCCCTATCTATCTATTATCTATCTATCATCTATCTATCTATCTATCTATCTATCTATCTATCTATCTATCATCTATCTATCTATCTACCTATCTTTGGAACTGCTAATGGGAATGTATACAGATGCCAAATGTGGCAGTTATCTTATGCCATACCTACTGGCCTGCTGGTGAGAAACATGCTCTAGACCAGTGCTGTTTGCAGTGATGGAAATAGTCTGTACCCAATGGTGCTGCCCAAGATGGTAGCCACTAGGCTCATGTGGCTACTAAGCACCTGAAACGTGTGACTAAGAAAGTAAATTCTAAATTTCATTTAACTTTAATTAAAGTTAAATAGGCACACACGGCTGGTAGCCAATGTTTTAGGCAGTGCAGCTCAAGAGGCTAAATGTGTCAGGGACCCAAACGAAAGTAGGTACAGCATCTCTGCCACAGGGGTGAAGTCCCACACCCACCAATCCACTTGTCAAGCCATCTGGCCCAACAAAAGAGACTCTTCAGGACCCCCTGTTTATTTCATAGACCTGCACACATCCTTGATGATGTGCTCTCACAGCACTCTGTGATTTTTCCTTTGGGGCACTTTTCACAGCTGTAATTTAGAAACCATTTGTGAGGTTCATTCATTATTTATTTTGTTTAACAAACAGATATTTATCCAGTGTCCCAGGCACTGTTTCAGGCACTGGAAATGCAAAGTGATCAAAGTAGGTAAAGACCCTCTCAGGAGCCTGCTTTCCAGTTGGCAGAGCCAGACCATAAACAAGTAAAGGAATAAATGTATTTATTTACCACTTCACTCAAGAAATTCCAAGAGTTTTACGCGTTTTGTGCCAGGAACCAGGGATGAAAACCATATATACATTAGTAATATTACAATGTCACATCATTCTTTTACCACCATTACCATAGAGTAAGTAGTCAATAAATATTTGTGGGCTAAATGATTTGCAGATAGATGATGGCAGGGGCAGAGTTAGGGGAGACTTTGCACCTTCTAGCCCACCCTCTGTATTCACTGTTGCCTTCACACTGACCTAGCCGCGGTCAGGTTTTATGAGCCATGGCCAACCATGCAAGGAGGCAGGTGAGTTGCTATGAGCGAGGTAGAATGGCAGGAGTGCCCCTTGGCCACCCTTCCCATCAGTTGACCCGGTGCCTAGTTGACTGAGAAGCTGGAACAGTGTGGCGAGGAAGCAGATGGAGGGCGCAGCGGAAGAGGTGGTGTCATGGCTCGCGCTGGCTGCTGAGCTCCATGGGGAAATGGATGCTGACGGCTCAGGTGGGTGGTGACAGGAGAAGCCGTGTACGTTACGAGCTTGCTCCGCATTTCTGTAACAACAACGATGAGGGCAACTGTATCCCTATCCTCCCCCAAGGAGAAAGGTTGGTTATGCTCCCGCGCCCCACTTTCACCTCTTCCTCCCGGGCAAGACAATGCCCCCAGTGTGCCTGGGTCTAGCAGGTATATGGGGAGACTTCACGTGGGGATGAGACCTGTACATCCTCTGGTTCAGGATGGGTGGAGGGCGGCACCCTTTTCCCAGGAGCCTGATGTAAGCACAGGACTGAGGAAGCAGAGCTGCAGCTGCCCTCCCTTTCCTGTCCCTCCTCCAGGGAGAACCAGGTGCCGCCACTTCTGCTGCCGCTGCTCTTACATCCCGGCTCCTCCGCGGCTGTCCAGTTACTAAAAGATAGTTGCCAAAGGCCCGGCCCGAGCCCCGCAGGTGACGCACACTGAACACACAACAACTTCAGCCGTCTGAAGGGCCCATCCTCCACCTGCAAGGGGTACCTGAGTTACCAGTTACGTGGAGATCACAATGACCCCCAGCGATTTGTATGCACCGCCCTCTCGCCACCACCCTACTCCGAACCAGCAGCGACCGGAGAGTGAGACATAACTTCTCACGGGGCAAACGTGGATTTGAGACATGCAAGACCAGACTGAAACCCTGGGGAAGGGCACCGTGACCGCTGCTCAGGGCTGGCCCTTCAGCCTACAGCTGGCCTCTGGACTGAAAGGTGAGAAGTTCCCAGGCAGCAGCGCAGGGAGGAGGGGGAGGGGCAGCTGAGATGGAGGCAGGGCTGGAAGGAAGAGAGCAGACCAACAACAAAGGCGGCGGCATGCCAGGCGGGGAGGGCCTCCTTCCAGCCTCGGGGCTCTCGGTGAAAACCAGCAGAAGGCAATGTGTGAAACTCCCGCTTCTCCTAGGGGTCCGGCCCTCCTGCAGCTCTCACGCACCCCTACCTTTCCCCTGTCACATGGCCTCACTGCTCCCTGCCACGTAGCCTCCAATCCTCTCCTGTGCTTTGCACCTGCTGCCTAACTGAGTGATCATCCGGGGCTTTAGTGTCCCCAGAGGGAGGCTCCTCTTCTATTTTACCTCCGTTTCTAGAACCTGCTGCATCATCGCGGTGGAGACCAAGAGCTAGACCCTACACCTGGGGAAGTAGGCTGGGTGGAAAGGGTGGAGGATTGACTGTGCCCCACCACCTCAGTTCTTACCACATTCCCTGTCATGGGTGCTAAAGCAAGGGTGAAGACGGAGTGTGGTGCGAGACACAGCCCTCCTCTGTGGGCTGTGCAGCACGGCCTCGTCAAACCAGACCCTGGACCACACTCTGCCCCTGACTCTCAGACATCCATCATGTCCCTGACTTCAAGCCCCACAGTGTGGAGCTCCTCCCAGGGGAAGGAGAAGGTCCAAGGAGGAGCTGGGAGGAGACAGAAACTCAGCTCAACTGGCACATCAAGGTCAGGGGCCTCACCTCTCCTGCTATTAAAGAGGAGGTTCTGTAAGCAGAGAAGGGAAGCCAGCTGAGTGACCTCTGAGTGGAAATCAGGGCAGAAGTCTTTTGCAACAGGATCCCCATGGGAAACATGACAAAATTAGTAATGGGAATGAGGTCTCCCTCAGAGGATGTAAGAATCACTGGCTTGAAAATAACCGCAAGGTCTAGTCCAGCTGCCACCAGTTGCCTGAATTTTTCCAACAAATTTTTGGACAAGCAGTTATCCAGCCTCACACAGCAGCTCAGTGCACCATGTGGCAGCCCCTCCTGTTGGGGGACAAGGTTTTAAAACCCCCTGCGGGTCTAGCACTTCCAGGGGCAGCTCACGGTGGGCAGAGGGCAGCACACAGGGGCCTGGATCCAGCACATTCCTTCATCAGGCTGGTGTGCTTATACTCCCCTGATTTCCAGCAAAGACCCTTGGTGAGATCAAGATTTCTTTACTTTGGCCTGCTTATGTGGCTGCTTTAGTGAACCAGTCTTAAAATGTTCCCCAGGGGAGGCCAATCTTTTGTTGTTATTGGCTTTTATTCTTATGAAAGCTCTGGGAATCATGATTTCAGAACCAGAAGAAACTTAGTCATCTAGTCCAACCTCCTCGTTTGACTTATGAAAACTGAAGGGAGCCATGAGCCTTGGGGTGGAATTCAGACAACATCTCCGCTGTTTCCACCCAGTGTGTCCTCTGAGGTTGCAGCTCCTGTAGCTCTGGGACCCTCATAAAGGTGTTCAGTGCCCTCCCTTCAGTTTCCCATTACCTGATCCACTGCAGCACTGGCCCTGTTGACTCTTCCCTTGTTGTCAAAATCCTCCTTCCTTGGGCTTTGCATCACCGTTCCTGGTTTCCACTCACCTTCTTTCCAATCTTCTCGGCTGGATGTTTTTCTACCTGCCCCGTAAATGCAGGTATTCCCTACAGCATGCTCTGGCCCCACCTTGCTACTCACTCCAAATATTCTTTCTCTTGGTTACAATCACTGCCTATATATGGATAATTTATCCATATCCGTCTTCAACCCACAGCTCTCTCCCCAGCTAGTGGTTGTACTTCAGAGCCATTGATCCTACTACTTACTGTTTCCTTCTCAGTGTCTCATAAGCATCTTCACTCAATATGTTAAAAAGTGGAATTCATTATCCACTCCCCCCAACCTTGTTCCACTCCTGCATCCCCTACCTCCCCGATACCTGCCTCTAACTGTCATAACACTCAAACCCAGAAGTTATTCTAGACTTCTCTATTTCGCTCAACTCCTACTTCCAATTTGTGCCCACCATGAAGAAATGATGGAAGGAGTACAGCAAACGATTGCAACAAGATTGAGGAAAGTGGACTTGCTTCCCAACCTTGAGAGATGTCAAGACTGTGACAAAGAACAGATTCTCAGACTCTTCTGTTAAGGTCAGCAGACAAACCAGGTTTGCATTACCTCCTACCATTGCACAGGGCAAGGTCCGGGGAAAGGATGTGCAGCTTCCGTGCTCTCTTTGAGGGAATCACCTTCCCCATGTCTCCACGTGTTCACAGACCTAGGAGCGCTCCAAACCCTCTCCTTTTGGGTTTTTTATGGAGGCCTCATTACATAAGACATGCTTGATTAAATCATTAGCCATTGATGATTGGACTCAATCATCTCCAGCCTCTCTCCCATGCCAGAAGACTGGGGCTGGAGAGGGGCTCAGGACTGAAAGTTCCAACCCTCTAATCATGTGGTTGGTTCCCCTGGTAAAAAAGCCCCATCCTTAGATGCTTTCCAAAATTTACCTTATTAACCTAAACCCAGTTATGGGGGAAACGGGCTTGTTATGAATGGTAAGACATTCATTTCGCCTGTATGGCTCTGAAGAGATGTCAGGAACTGAGGACAAGAAATCAAACATTACAACAAAAGATGCCCCCATTCCTCTTATTGCTCAGAAAATTCCAAAGGTTTTGGGAGCTGTGAGCTTGGAACGATGGAACCAATATCTATGAGAAACATATTTTGGTCATCTGAATGAGCAAATAAATATTCTTATACATCACAATATCTCACGCTGCCAACGTCTGCGCAGCCCCTCCTTGACCACTGCCTCCTCCAAACATTTCAGCCACTTAAGCCTACTCACCTTAAAAATAATGTGCTCATTTGGGCAGCTTTGCTCCACTGATTGTGCCTCTCACAGCTACATTTCTTATCTTCTCTCTGCTTCCATTTCCCCACCTTCCCTTCTTCTCTCACTGCCTTATCTGCCTTATGCCCCAATGCTCCCATGAAACTGCTCTCACCAGTGGCCTCCATGTTCCTAACTCCAGTGTTTACTTTTAGCCCCTGCCTTGCTTGATCTCTTCATAATATTGGGCACAGCTGACTGTACCTTCCTCTGTACCCTTGGCTTCCTTGACATCTTTTTCTCCTAACTTCATGGTAGCCTCTTTTGCCTACATGACCCAGGCTTTGAAATGTTGGAGTCAGGTGGCATTCTGCCCCAGCCCTCCTTCCTTATTCATCCTAACCCTTTCCTTGTGGCCCCACCCACCCCAATGACATGGCTCACCATCTGTCTGTAAACTAATGGCTCTTAATATCTGTTGCACCTGCTCAGGCTTGCTCCTAAGCAGGAATATCACCACAGGGATGTTGCCTATGTATACGTCACACTCAGAACCTTCATGTCATGACTCAGAACCTTCTCCACCTTCTCACCCTCACCACCATATCACTCTGCATCCCAAACCCCACTTACTTCAGGAAGCCTCCCAGAAAATGACACACACCTGCTGTTCAAGGCTGACCGTGAGGTTCATCTTTAACCCCTCTCACTTCCAAATCCACCCAAATCCTATTCAAACAGGCTCTAAGTTCATGTCCTTCTCTGTAATGCAGACTGCCCCAGCCTGTGACCATCATCTCTCAACTGCACTACAGCAATCACCTGTCATCACATCTCCCTGTGTCCACTCTTGACCTTTCCCAACCCATTCTCACACTGCATCCAGAGAGGACTTTATAAAATGTACACAGGACTATGTCACTTGACTGCTTAAAAGCCTTCGATGGTCCCCATGGTTAGGGTAACACCCCAAACCAACAACCAAATCAACGTGGCTTAATTTCTGTCTCACAATGCCATTTCTCAAACCCAGCTCTCCAGCTTAATTCAACATTTTCACTTCTTCAAACGCTTCAATTCTTTCTCATGTCTAATTAATTAATTACTATTCCCACCCATTAGACTTGAAGATCCATGAGGTCATGAATCTTTGTTTTGTTCACCACGGTATATACAGCAATAAGCACAGTGCCTAACACATATTTGGGAAATATATCATTTATTTATTCATAAAATAGCTTTTGGGCTTCCCTGGTGGCACAGTGGTTGAGAGTCCACCTGCCTATGCAGGGGACACGGGTTCGTGCCCTGGTCCGGGAAGATCCCACATGCCGCGGAGCGGCTGGGCCCGTGAGCCACAACTACTGAGCCTGCGCGTCCAGAGCCTGTGCTCTGCAACAAGAGAGGCCACAGCAGTGAGAGGCCCGCGTACCGCAAAAAAACCAAAAAAATAGAAAATAGCTTTTAGGTGCCTAATGTGTATCAAGCTCTATTCTTGGTTCTTCATGATATGGAAATAATAATTTTTTAAAAGAGAGACAAAACTCCTTGCCCTTAAAGGAGTGTATATTCTAGTAGAGAGAGACAGAATAAACACAATGAGAAAAATATACAATATATCTGATGGTGATAAATTCCACAGAAAAAAATTAAGTGGGGAAGGAGGAGGAGGATGGAAAGAGAAAGAAAAGGAGGGAGAGGGAAAGAGAGAGAAAAAACCAAGTGGATATTTGGAGGAAGAATGCTCCAGCAAAGGGAGTGGACAACTTCAAATGTCCTAGATGAGCATATGGCTTCAGAGTTCATGGGCCAGAAAGGTCAGTGTGACTGGAGCAGAAAGAGCCCGGGGAGAGCCATGCAAGATCAGTGCAGAGACACAAGGGGCTCCCTGACACAGGAGCTGAGGGAGCTTTCATGCTGTGCAATGTGGAGCCACTGAAGTGCCTTCAGTAGAGGAGTGCCATGGTGTGTCAGGGATTCCAGCAGTCTCACTCAGAATGCTAGGTTGGGAATCGACTGAATGGGAGTACATATGGGAGCAAGAGTGCCAGGTAGGTGGCTTCTGCCACCATCTGGATGGCAGCTCCAACCAGGGTGGTAGCAGAGAGGTTGAATACCATACATATTTTGAAGGTAGAATTGACAAAGTTTACTGATGAACTGGATATTGCATATGAGAGGAAGAGGAAGCAAGAATGATTCTAATGGTTTTGGGCCTGAGCAAATGGATAGATGGAGTTGCCACTGAGATGGGAAAGACTGTGGAAGGAGTAGGTTTGAACATATTAATTTTAAGCAGCCTATTAGACATTTGAGACATTTCATGCTGATCAGAGTTGCATTTTTTTAATTAAAATATCACTTGTCAAAATGCCTGATATCTTTTTGCATGAGTCTCATTCCTTTCAGGTCCAAGGCTCTGGCCCTATCCCAAACTTTATAGATGTTGTAAAACTTGTCTAAGGGGATACATTAGTTTGCTGCCGTCTGTGGTGCCAGATCTTCAGAACTGCTGTTGTCTAGATTTACTCTGAGCATCGTTTTAAAAATTTAATAAGCAAAACATTCCTGGTTGTGCAGAAGGATTGGAACTACTCTTCACTCTAAAACTTCCCAAACTCAGAGGTATTAGATGAGGTTTTCTTGGCCAAACCATGTGCCAGGTCCTCTGATAAACCATCTGCTAGGAATCTGTCCTTCCCTAGCCCTGAGCCAAGCTCTCCAGATGGGGCTGGGAAAGGACTCCAGTCTGGATAACGAAGGCAAAGGGATAACCATGGGCATGTTTTCAAATCATTGTGCCCGGGTCAGCAAGGACATCTTCAGCTAATGCCCTTTCAGGCCTTTCTTAGACTGGTAAAATCATTGCTGGCCCAAGGATGGGATATTTAAGCTCAGCAAGTCCCTGAAAGAACCTCTGTGGGTAAATTGGGGGCAGACGTTGCCCCCATGAGTAAAGTGAAAAAAATCAGAAAACTCCAACCTGCTGAAAGACAAACGTTTTATCTCAAATCTACAATGCTAAACGAGTGAGTGCACTTTCTTTTCTTAAAATAACTTGCTTGCTAAGGAAAAAGATGTGCACAGTTCTGAGACTCAAAAGTGCATCCAAGGAAAAGAGCCAAGTTCTACAGACAGTGCATAACCCACCCGCAGGTTCTTGTGACAGACCTTCGGGTGATTCAAATTTTAGTGTCTCTGTTTGGAATGAGTGGTCCCCTCTTGAAGAACTTATGAAGCAAGGGGTCCAGCTGAATTCCTAGGGTAGTCCTGGACAGTACCTCTCTTGCTATTCTCATATCGAATAGAGGAACAATATTTCCTGGTGCCGGGGACAGGAGTATCCATCAAATAACCAGCCTGGTTTCTCTGAGAATTAGCTCACAGGACTGATTAGCAACAAGATTTCCAAACCCTTCAGGGAAAAAGGCAACAGCAATGAAATGGGGATAAAGCTCTTCAAAGGGAGGCTTTGAAGACAATAACATGCAGTTGGATGTAGAATCACTATAGGTTTACTGTTTAAAAATTCATCTAGAATAGATAGGTAAGTAATGCACTGGGTAAATAAGAATAGATGGAGTCATTTTATTAATAAATGTGTTAAATAACATGATACTCATCTATCTAAACTTTAAAAAAACAATGTAAATAGTTCAAGTAGATTCTGTTTTCGTCAGTATCTAGGGTAGGGGTTCAAATGGGGAGACCCCTAGAGGGATGCACGAGAATCTCAGAGATGTAGAAACCACACTTGTCTCTCCCAACCTGGAAACTGTGATCTGCTGCAGGTGCAAGACCCATAACTCTATCCCCACAAAATACCCGCAGGGGAGCGCGGGTATTCTCCAGCTGCATTGGGGCAGATAAATTTTGGGAATGAATTGATGTGTATTCATCATAATGTACATTTGTAAATTTGTGATGGTAGGTGGCAGTGATCCTGTCCTGAAAATTACTCTGGAATCATGCCCGCAACACTGACACGCTAATCACGTGTTTGGGGGTTTAACCAGGGAGGCAGGGGTCCTATGTGGGCCACTTGCTAGCTGTGTGATCTTAAGCAAGTGAAGAAAGCTTTATGTGCTTGGTCTCTTCATCTGTAAAGTGGGTAATAATAGTACAGCCCTCATAGGAAGTTGATGAAATGACTTAGTATGTACAAAGCTTTTCTTCCGGTTCCCGGCCCATAACAAGTGCCGTATAGTTTTTGCTATTTTAATGTCCCCATCATTGTTGGCATAGACACAGATCCTATACAGAATCTGACCAAGAAATGGATTAAAAGGATGCAAGCAAACAAGTCACTGTGTCCCATATCCTGAAGTGACTGCCACCCGAAAATGCCCAGGAACCAAGGCAGGATGGGAAATCACAGAGCGCAGGTTGAGCACTTTTAGACCCTGCTGTGCAGGGAGAATGAACTGGCAGAGCTTTGTGGCTAGAGGACAAAGAGGGAGTTCAGATAGCTTTTGGTCTTTTACAGAAATTGAAATGTGGTAGTATCGTTCTCTCTTCCACCATCCCCCATCAAAAAAGAAAATAACCCTAAAGATTGTGGCATCAACGTGTAAAGTCAGAGGAAAACATGAAATTCTCAGCTTTTTCCTAATCTGCTGATGTTCCGGACAAACACAACACATTTAAAAATTTTGCATTTTAATGATTTTAGTAGATCGGGCCATATAAAATTGCTGATCTGTGGATCAGATAAGATGAACTATCAGCAATTTTCATAGGGGTCAATTTATAATATGCCCTGGATATTGCTATTCTGTGCAGTACACTTTAATTGTTATTTTTTATGCTTTGTACCTGAGGGAAAATTTATTAAAAGGCATGTTTAAAAAGATGTATATGAAATAAAAACATTTCAAGGCTGACCTATGGCTACATAAACATTGAGTTTGCATAAAAACTTCCATTTTTTCTCGCTGATACATGGAACTTCTAAAATTGGAAGGGGCTTTAGGGAACATCTTTTCTAAACCTTTCTTCTGATGAGGAAACTGAGGGGTCCTGAGAGGTAAATGTATTTGGTCAAGGTTACAGAAAGTTTCATAGCCAAGAACAAATCTCAGGTCCCCCGAGTCCCTATTCAGTTTCTCTTGTGGGAAAATCGAATCTCTATTGTCAGGAAATTTGTCAGTCAGGTGCAGGCTGTGTTCATAAAGAAGCTATATTCATGGTGTGGGTAACACGGGTCTGAGCAGATCTACTCTGACCTGAATGCCAAGAACCACCTTCTTCTTAGCCAGGCTCCTGATTCTGGGCATAATAAAGCTTGAAAAAAGAAAAGCTATCTGTATCCAAGAATTCTCAAACCCCTTCAATCAAGTGATGCTGCTGTTACAACGTCCAGGAAAGAAATATTGAAAAAGAAGGTGTAAGGGCATCTACCGTGCTTTCATGCAAGGTACCTGATGTTACCCCTGCTTTACAGATGAGGAAACAAGTTCAGAGAAGCTTCCAGCACCCAGGTCTGTCCATATTAGCATAGAAAGAAGGGGCCATCATCCTTCCAGCTTCCAAATCTCACAGGAGTGTATTCAGTTGGGAGAACTTCATGGGAGAAACCTGGTCTCAAGGAGCCTTGAACATGCAGTAGTTAGCCTTCTAACCTCCCAAATTGAAAAAAGCATAAAATAGAGATAAAGGCAATCCTAGGAGGAGGCCCTGTACGGAATGCCTGGTACTGATTGGTTTGGGTCTCTTTCCCTGACCCAATAACAGAGGCATAGTCTCATGGCTTAAAGTCTCATGGCTTAAAGCAATCACGGTTTATTTCTTAAGCTGAGGGTTTGTTCATTTCTTGAAGTACAGCTGAGCCTTGAACAACACAGGTTTGAAATGCACAAGTCCACTTATATGCGTATTTTGTTTTCAAAATATATATGGGTAAATTATTTGGAGGTTTGACACAATTTGAAAAAACTTGCAGACGAGCCCTGTAGCCTGGAAATAACAGAAAATTAAGAAAAAGGTATGTATGTCATGAATGCATACAACATATGTAGATACTAGTCTATCCTAACACAGGCATGAGTGATACTTAACATAAAATTCTTAATGTGTTACTTTTCTTACTGTTTTATAACTTTGCTTTCAAAGAATTACATTATCATACAGTATGCCTCTCTTGTCATTGTGAAACTGAGGGTTAAATCCACTTCATCTGCCTTCACTAATCAAGGTAGTTTTAACACTTGCATGTCCTCGTAGCAGCACATCGCCTAAACAATAAGATGTTTGCCCCAGTTGTTTTCTAGGAACTTGAAGTCAGCTGCGTCTAGTTGGAGCTGAGCTGGTTTAAGACCACCGACCCTTCAACTGGGCATGCGCGAGTGACCTTTGCAGCCTGCAGAGGCCTGTAGCCTGGTTACGCCTGCGCAGAACCATGACTACCGCACCTTTTTCCAATCACTGTCCGCGCACCCTCCAAGTGCCCCACGCCTCAGACTGCCTTGCTGCTTTGTTCGTTACCCCATAAATACCCCGAGCTCCCTTGCTTTTGGAGAAGCTGATTTGTTCTTCTGCCTTGTCGCTTGCTGCCTTGCGAGTAACCTCCACACACCCCTCTCTTTGCTGCAAACCTCGGCGTCTCAGCGTTCTGGCTTGCGGTGCATTGGGCAAGGTAAACCTGATTCAGTAACAATTGACGCAACTGCATATCTGTTCGTTTGTTTGTTTGTTTTAATGTAACATGTTTCCAATATGATATTATGAATATGGCTATAATACTGTATGCCATAAAAAATGTTATAATTATGCATTCATTGGTGTATAGGCTAGGCCACCGTGAAGCCAATTGTATCGATTACACTAAGCTGCCGTAAAGCAATCATGTTGCTGTTTCTTCGTTATCAATGCATGAATCGTTATATCTGTAAATACAAGTTTTTCACATTTTTTCATTTTTGATACCTAGTGTTAGTAACATGTGTGATATTGACTGTCTTTTGTATGAGACAATATTGATGTAGGTACCGACTATCCATCTTGTAAAGAGATGACAAAAGCTTACGGTATTGATAAATACAGTACAGTTCTTGTAAATGTATTTTCTCTTCCTTATGATTTTCTTAAAAACATTCTTTAGTTTGCTTTATTGTAAGAATACAGTATACAGTACACGTAATATACAAAATATGTGTTAATTGACTTTTATCAGTAAGGCTTCTGGTTAACAGACTACTAGTAGTTCAGTTTTACTGAACTAGGGGTGTCGGCAAAGTAATCCCCACATTGTTCAAAGGAAGACTGTATATGCGCAGGTGCCGGTGTAGGTAGGAAGAATACCCAAATGAAATGTGATATTCTTAGTAAATGGAAAGGGGAAATGGGTGCTGGGTAATCAGCCAACAGATACCTGGTAGCGTAGCCTGTATTTAGATATGCTATAATTTATTCAACAGATTTACTACTGTTGGACACCTATGTTCTTTCTGATTTTTCAGTCTTCTGAGTTGTCTCTGCAAACACTTTGTTGGTAGCTCTACATTTGTACACATCCGTGATTATTTTCCTAGAACAAATTCTTAATGTTGAATTGCTGGGTTAAAGTAGATGAATGTTTTAATTTTTATTGGAGTATAGTTGATTTACAATGTTAGTTTCAGGTATACAGCAAAGTGAATCTATTATACATATACATATATCCACTCTTCTTTAGATTTTTTTTTCCCATATAGCCCATTACAGAGTACTGAGTAGAGTTCCGGGTACTATACAGTAGATCCTTATTAGTTACAAAGTAGATGAATATTTGATTTGGTCTTGATAAACTTTCTCCCAGAAAGTTTGTTTCCCACCAGTTAATACCTCATAACCCTGGGAGTTGCACGTGTACACACACATGTGCGGGTATGTTTTAATTTTTGCAAATTTGATAGGTAGAAACCTGTGCTTCTCAGATTATGTTCCACAGTGGTGTGCTGGGGTGTGTGAGGCCACAGAAAAATTGTCACATCTTCATGCAACTGCATTTCTTTCAGACTTACAGAAACTATTTTATATTTCATGATATCATAACGCAGAATGAAAAATCCGTACAAATTTTATTGATAAAACATGAATCTTCAAATGAATTTCCTGTTTACAATGGGGTGCACCTATCATCTCCTTCCCAAGCTTCTCCCTAATTCCAGAAATTCACTTTCCTCTGTATTAAGAGACCTTGATAGAAATATTGAAATAATTGCTCTTCACCAGGGTTCTCTGATTATAATCATTGATTAAATAAAGCTGTGAAGATGCAAAGAGATAGTGCTGGCCCTGAGCGTAAGAATCATATTCAGAGGCAAGAAGTAGGAGAAAGAGGAAATGGATAGAAGATGCTAAAACCTGACATCAGAGGGCAAGTAGTTTCATCAAGGGTAAAGAAATTACTCCAGAGGTTTAATGATAGAGCCATGGCCTACCGTTTCTAGTGACAGAATCCAAGGCTCTTGCTTTTTGCCTCAGGAAATCCCAGCCTGCAGTCGCCAGCAGATTGGCAGGGGGATGAAGCCTGGCAGCTGTGTGTCCCACTATCATAGGGAAACCCTTGTTAATTCTCAGCACAAGTCAGTCCACAGATTCTTTGTGATCTTATGCCATTTATCTGGTTAAAATGGTTTGAATTGTTTTGCTTATAAGAATCACATACTATTTGGAATGCAGTGACATTCAATGAAAACTCCAATGGTGAACGAGGAAGAGGTAATATCCAATTCAGTTCACTTATGAATAGCAGGTGTCATTGTGAAGGCATCATTGATGGGTTTTCTGCTCCTCAATTTTCCTAATGATAAAATTCCTGTTCTCTGGGCTGTCCCAAATTGTAGGGGTCCCAAAACAGTTCAAAAGGTTTTTTCATGCACTGCAGCTAAATTAAAAATCTATGTCATCATAGCTCTTAAAGACAAAAAAAAAAAGACTTCATAGCACTCAAGCCAAGTGGTTTCCACCTGAATGAATATTTGCACATCAAGGTTAGCAAGATAGTAGCAGATAGAGCTTAACTGCACCCTGCTGAGTGAAGAGTGCCCTTTCAGGCACATTCATGCAGGATGTCTCTAATAACATGTAATAGCATGGTGATTACGTCTGGGATAAGACTAGTTTTCTCCCCTATAAATCTGGATGCAATAGCCTGTGTGGACATCCTATTTGCCCCTAGATCCATGCTCTACCCTGTAGGCTATAGGCAGCTGATCTTTATGGACAGCATCAACCAGAGGCCCTTGACCTCTTGCTTACGATTGTGTTTGGAAGTGGGAGGTCCTGGCAGAGATGGGAGTGTGGAAGACATTGAAGCAAAGGTATTTATTCCCCAGACCTCTCTGTAGGGCTGTGGGTTGGCAGTGACTCGTCCCAGGCCCTCTCCCCAGCTTCCTCCACCAATTCGAGTTCCTGAAACCACTCATTCCTCTTGCTCCTTTGGTCCCTTGTTCTCCACTGTTGCCAGCCCAGGGATGCTTCACCAAGCCTCACTGGTTTCCTTTAACCCTGTCCTGGGCTCTGTAAACAGTCTCTTCATTAAACTCTCCATTACTCACGTGCCATATGTTTCTTGCTGGGACCATGACAAATGAAGCTCTTGTAGATGCTTGAAATGAAATGTAATTCCATGATTTACATTGCATGAAATGTAATTCCAAGGAGTGCTTGGGGAAAGTACTCGATTTCCCCTAACCCACACTCTGAGTAGAAATGAGCACTTGACCAACCAAGAATTTATTTGGGTTTTTGAAAGTGTTTTTACTGTCTTTCAGAGATGACACTAGTCATCCTGTTCATGACTTGGTGTCCTTTCCAGTTGTACCCCCAAGAGATTAAGTAGCACTGATACACAAACTCTCCTCTAAGGCCAAGGGTATTGGTATTATTGGAGGGGGTGGGGGGGTGCCTAATACTCAAAAAAATTCTAACATTAAAGAATATGTTATAACAATACACATTCCATAAAGAACAGTTAGTGTCATTAATGCGACCTTATTTTTGTTTGTTTTTGCGGTACGTGGGCCTCTCACCGCTGCGGCTTCTCCTGTTGCGGAGCGCAGGCTCAGCGGCCATGGCTCATGGGCCCAGCCGCTCTGTGGCATGTAGGATCTTCCCAGACCGGGGCACGAACCCGTGTCCCCTGCATCGGCAGGCAGACTCTCAACCACTGCGCCACCAGGGAAGCCCACGACCTTATTTTTGACTTGTAGTAATTGTTAAATGGATTAAGGGAGGTCTTTGGCACTCCTAACTCTGGTCTGCAATAAAACATTAAATGTCTTGTCTATCCTTCCAGTGCCTAGTAACTTAACATGAAAAATCCAAAGTTGCGTGAAATTTTGATAACAGAAAATGCATTCCTTGCCCTTCTCCTTGTAACCAGTCTCGAGAAAAAGTAAAATGCTCTCAGATCCTTCTCATGTGGGAACTTGTAGGGCTACTGTGAGAACAGAGATGGTCAGGGCATTAGATGTTGGACATAATGAAAGTTATTTGTGGAGAATTTTAGGTAGTGAATCTGCCAGTGAGGGAAGTGGAGTCACTATGAATATTATGAGATAAGGGCTTTATTATAGGAATTAGACCTCACACAACAGCAGAAGTAAAGGTTGGAGGGGAGTTGGAGGAATAGAAAATAAGTTACAAACTATACCTTCTGAAGCACTGGAATGGTAGGCAGGTCAGAGCAGGAATATCTAAGAAGTCACTGGACCACAAAAAGGAAGCTTGTGGAAAGGTCTAGGAACCTGTTGCCTTTGTGGAGCTACCACCTCTGTGGTTCCACCATCAAGCATCTGGTAAGAGACCTAGCACTGCTGTTGGTCCATAAGGCCAACCAATAGGAAGAAGAGCAGGAGGCAGAGTAGAGGAGAGTTGGGAAAAGCTGTAACCTCCCAGGCTCTCCCATGCTTGTCCATCACCATTTATCCAACATGACTCCTTCTGGGAGTAATGGACACTGTTTCCTTTCTGTCTTCCAGATCTCAGGCAAGTTCCTTGGTTGGCTCTCACTGGGAACCACACAGAAAAGGGAATTCTGGGAAATGTATTTCCCAGATTAACCAAGTCAATACAGCATAATCCAGCACAGTTCATTCCTTTTCAACTATACATTCCTCTTCAAGCATATTTAACTTCTGAATAAAGACAATAACAAAATCATGCTTCTACCTAACACAGAACAACTGTTTGAAAGTGTACAACCTCTCCTCCAGAAAGGACATATGAAAAATCTCCTATGTCACTTTATCCACCTTTTGGTGATATTCATTCCTCTTCTGAGTCACACTCCCACTCTGATAGCCTAAAACCTAAATATTGAGATGTGAGGTTAATCACTATGAATACATCTTATGTTCGATAGTAGAAAAACTGGTTAAATATGTCTATATCATCTATATATCAGTACATTTATATAAAAGCAAGAATGGATTTATCACTACTACATTCCTCATTTCTGCAGCTGACCGTGTGATTACTGGTATTTCTAACTTCTTTCCTCCACTGTTTATTCCATATCCCTATTTTTTCCTAAGTTGGTCATAGTTCCTTCTTTGATGAGTCGCCAAACTTTGTGCATGAAGGGTTTGAACATTAATAGTTTACTGTTCTGTTGTAGCTTTCCATTAACTTTTATCACAGGTTATGGTAATACTAATACACAGCCCAGAGGAACTCTGATTCTAGACATACTCTTCTCTGACCCGTTGTGCAGTAGCAACTTAATTTCCCCTTGATAATCAGGTCTCAGTATAGTAATCTCCTTTTTGCCTGTTGGCTCAGTGACTTGAAGCCAAATGGCCAGGTGGCAGCTTCAACTTCCAGCTTAATGGATTTGTTGAATCCCCTGGTGGAAGCATTCTGCCTTAGAAACTAAGGAGTCAATGGGTTTAGCCCAAAACTAACGGGATAGGAAGCAAAATTTCAATAAGGGTCACTAAGGGTAATTGTGAAAGGACCCACTCCCATATCTATCCCTTGATTACCAGACCTGAAAATCTTGGCTATGGGAAAAACAACATAGATTGATTCCTATACTATACTGGAGAGTATTACCCCAACTTTATAATATTGCCAGCCAGCTGGACCCATAACTGAATCTTTAGTTCCATCAGGTCAGCTGCTTCAGCAAGATGGGGAAATATGGTAATACCAGTAAATTCTGTGAATACAGACCACTGTTGAACTTACTTTGATACAAAATGAATTCCTTGGTCAGAAGCAATGCTCTATAGAGTAATAAGACACTCTACAAGTCCATAGATGGTGATTTTGGCAGAAACACTCTGGGCAAAGAAGAAATCCATATTCAGAGTAAGCATTTATTCCAAGGAGAACAAAGCACTGCTCTTCTATGATGGAAGTGGTCCAAAGTAATCAGGTGGCTGGCTGGTTCCCCTGGGGAATGGCGCCATATTTGGTACTCAGGCCTGGTCCCTGTTGTTGGTAGGTTGGGAGCTCAGCATAGGCTATAGTCGGATCAGCCTTGAAGAGTGGAATCCCTCGTGGCCGAGCCCATGAATATCAATGCCAATAACCAAGGTTTAATCAGGAAACTAGAGCCACTATGACTGTTATTGGATAAGAGATTTATTACGGAATTAGACCTTATACAACTGTGGCAAATACTTGAAGTTTCAGCCAGAAGGGAATGTTGGAGGAACCAAGACAGTTGCCAGTCAGTCCTCTTGAAGCACTGGTGTAGGGTGGACGAGTCCAGGCTTGCAGGGAAATCTAGGTGACCCTACAGGAGCTGCAAAGGGGAAGTTTTTGATAGTTCTGTGGGAAGCTGTGGCCTCTCTACTCCTGACTCTGTGCATCCTAAGCCAAACATCTGGTTTTGAATGTGAGAGTCAGGTCTAGTAGTTGGAAAGAAGAGCTAGATAAATAATGGAGAAGAGAAATGACAATTGGCATCCCCTGGGCACTTCTGAATCTGTTCTCTACACGTTTGACTGAAAGACCTTCTTTGAGTAATGCCTATTGCTTTACTTTTAGTTTCCAAATCTTGCACTAGTTCATGTTTTGCCAGCTTTACTCCAGGGACACGAAGGGAATGAGAGTCTGGGAAATGTAATTCCATTTTAACCAAGTTGATCTGGCACAATCCAGCACAGCCCCAGAGGAAAAGACTGGTTAATCATTCGTTCATTAATTCAAGCAAGAACTCTATTGTGCCAATAAGACTCTAGGTACTCATTTTGCAGACCTTAAAAACAGCCTTAATGAACTTGAATAATAGTGGGACAGATATTATATGTGAATTTCAAACACTGAAATCCATAATTATAAACATGATAGTGTAGTGATGGAAAATAAGATGAGACCATGAGAGAGCATGACAGAGGAAGAAACCTTAGATTGGTCAGAGAATATTTTGCTGAGGAATGACATCTAACCTGAGACCTAGAAAAAATGCAAGACAATGTTTCAGAGAAAAAAGTAAGACAAAGACATTGCAAAATGTCTTGAAAGGAGTTGAGGACACTTGCTATAGACTCTTCCTCACCTGCCATTGTATTTGGAATCCACTCCACAGTTTTTTTATCCCTTCACTAAAACTCATGATGTCAGTGTTACCATCAAGCCCCTAATTGTCAAATCCAGTGGTTAATTCACAGTCCTCATCTCCCTTGATTGCTCAGCATTACTTGTGCAGCTGATCACCTCCATTTTGAAACATTGTCTTCACCTGGCTTCCAGAATGCCACTGTTTGTCTCTACCTACTAGAATGTGCTATGCCTCAAGACAGCAAGGGCTTTGGCTTGTTCGCTGCTGTATCTCCAGCGGCAAGGACAGTGTAGGCCCAGAATAGGCGCTAAGCATCAATACTTAATTAATTAAAGGAGTCTAGGAAGAAACAGCTAGGGATATAGGAAAGGGAACAACCAAAAAAATGGTGTTCTAGAAGCTAAGTGAAACAGTTTATTTCAAGAAGGAAAATGTAATCAGCCATTTAAGTGCTGCTGAGAGCTGACTTTTGGATTTGGCACTGTGGAGGTTTTATTTATTTATTTTTAAAATTTTCATTGAAATATAGTTGATCTACAATGTTGTGTTAGTTTCAGGTATACAGCAAAGTGATTGTTTTATATATATTTTTGTTTTACATTCTCTTCCATTATAGGTTATAACAAGATATTAGGTAAAAAAAAAAAAAAAAGATACTGAGTATAGTTCCCTGTGCTATATAGTAGATCCTCGTGGGTTCTCTATTTCATATATAGTAGTGCATATATTTTAATCCCAAACTCCTAATTTATCACTCTCGCCTCCTCCCCTTTGGTAACCATAAGTTTTTTTTCTATGTCTGTGGGTCTCTTTCTGTTTTGTAAATAAGTTCATTTGTATCATTTTTTAGATTCTGCATATAAGCAATATCATATATTTGTCTTTATTTGTCTGGCTTATTTCACTTTGTATGATAATCTCTATGTCCATCCATGTTGCTGCAAATGGCATTATTTCATTCATTTTTTTATGGCTAATACTCCATTGTATATGTGTACCGCATCTTCTTTATCTATTCATCTGTTGATGGACACTTAGGTTGCTTCCATGTTTGGCTATTGTAAATAGTGCTGCTATGAACATTGGGGTGCACGTTTTTTTTTGCGGTATGCGGGCCTCTCACTGTTGTGGCCTCTCCTGTTGCGGAGCACAGGCTCCGGACATGCAGGCTCAGCGGCCGTGGCTCACGGGCCTAGCCGCTCCGCGGCATGTGGGATCTTCCCAGACCGGGGCACGAACCCGTGTCCCCTGCATCGGCAGGTGGACTCTCAACCATTGTGACACCAGGGAAGCCCCATGTATTTTTTTTTTAAATGATATCTTAATATATTTTCTTTACTGCCTAGGCCATTCATTCAAGACCAAGTAGCACAGTAGTATTCCTATTAGGGACCACAAGTCCTAATGAAGGAAAATTATCACTAATTCTCTTTATTTCCATTGGTAAGTTTGAATTCAGTTTCAAAGGTTTGAAAGGTGTTTTATTATTTTTTTAAATAAATGTATTTATTTATTTATTTATTTATGGCTGTGTTGGGTCTTCGTCATTGTGGTGGCTTCTCTTTTTGCAGAGCGTGGGCTCTAGGTGCACGGGCTTCAGTAGTTGTGGCTTGCAGGCTTCAGTAGTTGTGGCTCACGGGCTCTAGAGTGCAGGCTCAGTAGTTGTGGTGCATGGGCTTAGTTGCTCCACAGCATGTGGGACCTTTCTGAACCAGGGTTTGAACCCATGCCCCCTTCATTGGCAGGCGGATTCTTAACCACTGCGCCACCAGAGAAGTCCTGAAAGGTGTTTTGTTTTTTTTTTTTAAGTATAGTTGATTTACAATGTTGTGTTAATTTCTGCTCTACAGCAAAGTGACTCAGTTATATACATATATACATTCTTTTTAATATTCTTTTACTTTATGGTTTATCCCAGGATATTGAACATAGTTCCCTGTGCTATACAGTTGAAAAGTTTGTACATTTATATCCAGAAAAATGATAGAGATGGGAAATTATGATCAGGAATGTGTTCCCTCCTGTGCTCACAATGTGTCTTACAATAAATGGATGGAGAGTTACATAAAGTTAAGATCACTGGATGAGATGGACTTGGGATCAGGCAAACAAAATCAGAAAAGAGAGTCCTCTGAAACTGATGATCATAAAAATAATGACTAGAATCCACTGTAACTCAGGCTACATCACAATTTGGAGAGTGCTTATAAATGAAATGAAGCTGCATCCTTTCATAACATCAGAAAACAACTACTTTTTTTTTCTCATGCTAGATTCTTCCTTCTTTTATTGGCGTATGATTGCTTTACAATGTTGTGTTAGTTTCTGCTGTACAACGAAGTGAATCAACTATAGGTATACCTATATCTCCTCCCTCTTGGACTTCCCTCCCTCCCCCTCCATCCCACCCATCTAGGTCATCACAGAGCACCAAGCTGAGTTCCCTGTGCTATATACCACAGGTTCCCACTAGCTATCTAGTTTACACATGGTAGCATATTTATGTCAAACCTAATCTCTCAGTTCATCCCATCCCCCCCTTCCCACCCTGTGTCCACACATCCGTTCTTACATCTGTGTCTCTATTCCTGCCCTGCAAATGGGTTCATCTGTACCATTTTTCTAGGTGCCACATATGTGTTAATATATTTGTTTTTCTTTTTCTGACTTACTTCACTCTGTATGACAGACTCTAGGTCCATCCACAACTCTACAAATGACCCAATTTCATTCCTTTTTATGGCTGAGTAATATTCCATTGTATATATGGACCACACCTTCTTTATAAATTCATCTGTCGATGGACATTTAGGTTGTTTCCATGTCCTGGCTATTGTAAATAGTGCTGCAGTGAACACTGGGGTACATGTGTCTTTTTGAACTATGGTTTTCTCAGGGTACATGCCCAGTAGTGGGATTGCTGGGTCATATGGTAGTCCTATTTTTAGTTTTTTAAGGAACCTCCATACCATTCTCCACAGTGGCTGTATCAATTTACATTCCCACCAACAGTGCAAGAGGGTTCCCTTTTCTCCATACCCTCTCCAGCATTTATTGTTTGTAGACTTTTTGATGATGGCCATGCTGACTGGTGTGAGGTGATACCTCATTGTAGTTTTGATTTGCATTCCTCTAATAATTAGTGATGTTGAGCATCTTTTCATTTGCTTCTTGACCATCTGTATACCGTCTTTGGAGAAATGTCTATTTATGTCTTCCACCCATTTTTTCATTGGGTTGTTTGTTTTTTTGATATTGAGCTGCAAGAGCTGTTTGTATACTTTGGAGATTAATCCTTTGTTGGTTGCTTCGTTTGCAAATATTTTCTCCCATTCTGAGGGTTGTCTTCTCATCTTATTCATGGTTTGCGTTGCTGTGCAAAAGCTTTTAAGTTTAATTAGGTCTCATTTGTTTATTTTTGCTTTTATTTTCATTACTCTAGGAGGTGAATCCAAAAAGATATTGCTGAGATTTATGTCAGAGTGTCCTGCCTATGTTTTCCTCTAAGAGTTTTATAGTGTCTGGCCTTACATTTAGGTCACTGATCAATTTTGAGTTTATTTTTGTGTATGGTGTTAGAGAATGTCCTGATTTCATTCTTTTACATGTAACTGTCCAGTTTTCCCAGCACCACTTACTGAAGAGACTGTCTTTTCTCCACTGTATATTCTTGCCTCCTTTGTCATAGATTAGGTGACCATAGGTTTGTGGGTTTGTCTCTGGGCTTTCTACCCTGTACCATTGATCTATATTTCTGTTTTTGTGCCAGTACCATACTGTCTTGATTACTGTAGATTTGTAGTATAGTCTGAAGTTGGGGAGTCTGATTCCTCCAGCTCCATTTTTCTTTCTCAGGATTGCTTTGGCTATTCAGGGCCTTTTGTGTTCCCCCACAAATTGTAAAATTTTTTGTTCTAATTCTGTGAAAAATGCCAGTGGTAGTTTGATAGGGATTGCATTGAATTTGTAGATTGCCTTGGGTAGCATAGTCATTTTGACACTATGGATTCTTCCAATCCAAGAACACAGTATATCTTTCCATTCATTTGTGTCATTTTCAATTTCTTTCATCAGCATCTTATGGTTTTTGGAGTACAGGTCTTTTGCCTCCTTAGGTAGGTTTATTCCTGGGTATTTTATATTTTTGGTGCAATGGTAAACAGGAGTGTTTCCTTAATTTCTTTCTGACCTTTCATTGTTAGTGTATAGCAATGCAACAGGTTTCTGTGTATTAATTTTGTATCCTGCAACTTTACCGAATTCATTGATGAGCTCTAGTAGTTTTCTGTTAATATCTTTAGGATTTTCTATGTATAGTATCATGTCATCTGCCAACAGTGACAGTTTTACTTCTTTTCCAATTTGGATTCCTTTTACTTTTCTTCTCTGATTGCCAAAACTATGTTGAATAAATTGGCTAAGGGGTACATCCTTGTCTTGTTCTGATGTTGGAGGAAATACTTTCAGTTTTTCACCATTGAGAATGATGTTGGCTGTGGGTTTTTCATATATTACCTTTATTATGTTGAGGTAGGTTCCCTCTATGTCCACTTTCTGGAGAGTTTTTATCATAAATGGATGCTGAATTTTATCAAAAGCTTTTTCTGCATCTAGAAATGCTGAAATGATCAATGATCATCATTGAGATGATCATTTGTTTTTCTTCACTTTGTTAATGTGGTATATCATACTGATTGATTTGTGGATATTGAAAAATCCTTGCATCCCTGGCATAAATCCCCCTTGATCATGGTGTATGATCCTTTTAATGTACCGTTGGATTTGGTTTGCTAGTAATGTGGAGGTTTTTAGAGGACATTTTGTTGGAGTCTTTAGGTCAAAGGTCAGATTGGAGTAGTTTCAAGAGAGACTAGAGGAAGAAGTAATGGTAGCTACTTTAGCTCTTTTGAGGAGTGTTGCTTTAGAGGAGATTGTAAAATGGACAGTAGCTGGAGTGAGATATGGCATGTAAAGGAGCTTTTCCTTAATTTTTAAAAGAAATTTATATCCTGATGAAAAGGGTCTGTTAAAGACATGAAGCTTGAATTTTCAGAATGGAGAGGGCTAATCACTGGAGTGATGTCCTTGAGGACAGGAGAGGAATGGGATTCCATGTGTAAGTGAACTGGTGGGCTTTGGACAGGAACATGGACAGTTCATGTAACAACAAGAGGGAAGGATGTTGGTGCAGATGCGAATAGTTAAGCGGTTGTGGTAGGGAAAGTCTGTGGATGGGCTTCTGTGCCTTATCTCCAATTCTGGCATCTTCTCCACCTCAACTGTAAACGCTGGAATGCCCCAGGGCTCAGTCACTGACTTGCTTCTCCTACATTCGTTTGCTAAGATGATCTCATTTAGTCCCATGACTTCAAATATGCATCTCATTTCCAAATGTTTGTATCCCTCCTCAACCTCTCAAACCACCAACTCATACCCAACTGTCTACCTAGTGTATGTGCTTAGATGGCTAACAGGCATTCTAGGCTTAATGAATCTACACCTGAGCAGTTGACTTCTCATCTCCCTTCCCAAATCAGCTGCTCACCCTTCACCATGCATGCACATGCTTAAACATCATTTAAGCCAAGATGTTGACATCAGCCTTAATGATTCTGTTTTTCACATCATTCCACATTCACACTGTAAGCAAGGCGAGCAGTGATTTCAGTATATATCTGAGATGCCAATACTTCTCACAATCCTATGATATCATCCCAGTATGAGCCACCATCGTTTCTCACCTGGATTACATGATCATGATTTTATGGTCTCTGCTTCCACTCTTGTCTCCCTTTAGTAAAACTTCCACCAATAAGCCAAAATGACTCTTTAGAAAGAAAATCGGATCATGCCACTTCCCTGCTCAAAACTCTCCAATGAGTTTTTCAAAATTAAATCTAAATTTCTTTCCATTTATCTGCAAGGCCCTCAGTGATCTGGTTCAAGATTAGGTTTCTAACTCATCATCTGCCCATCTTTCCCTTGTTCACTCTGCTCCAGAAGCACAGGTCCACCTGCTGTTACTTGGAAATACCAAACCAAGCACACCCCACCCCAGGATTCTGCACTGGCTCTTCCCTCTGCCTGCAGTGCATTTTACCCTGATATTCGCAGGGCTCCCTCCCTCACTTCTTCAGGTCTGTGTTCAGATATTGCCCAGAGAGGCCCTCCATGGCTACCATGTCTAAAGTAGCACTTTCCTCTATCTCCTTCCTCTGCTTTGATTTTCTTCATTGTATTTATCACTTCCTAAAATTGTTGTGTGTATTTGTCTGTCTCCCTGTTCTTGCCAATAAAAAGTAGGCTCTACCAGAGCTGAGAGTTGTCTGTTTTGTCCACCACATATCTCCAACCCCATGCCCATACGTCAGTACTCAGTACATGCATTGAATGAATGGGAGCTGTTGAAAATTTTGAAAACAGAAATGAAGTGATATAATCAAAAGAATGGCTGCCTGTTAGGGGCTCTTGCAATTGTCTAGGTGAGATGAGGTTGACTTGGAGTAAGGTAGAGGGAGTGGAGCTATTAAAAAGAGACTGAGTTAGGTCTTCTGCCTTTCAAAGTTGTACACCCCAATTTTGTTTGAGCCTTTCTCTGACCCATTTACAAATTTGATTCCCTGGCCAAATATCTATCGAATGTCTTGGCACAGAATAATAGAATGCTAAAACTGGAAGTAGGCACATAAATTATCAAATTTGATGCCTTCCTCCTACAGATGAGGAAACTGAGCCCCAGAGAGATTAGAGATTCTACTCAGAGTCTCTTGACTTGTTAGTGGAAGGAGTCAAGACTAAACCTGCTTTGCCTTATTCTCACTCCTATGCTTTCACCTCCCCACTTGTTGTATTACAGATTTTTTAAAAAATTACATGTACTTGTAACATCTTAAGGACTTTGAAACTGCTAATTGTTTTAAAAATAACTTGCTATGTGATTACAAGTTCAAGTTTGGCTTTTTGCACAATTTTAATTGTGTTTTGGACTGTGCTCAGAAGTCCCAAGAGAGTATATCAGATTTTTGTTGGAATCTTTCTGTTCAATGGCTTCAGACTAGTGGTGCAGCAACCAAGGCATCATTCCAGGGTTGTTTATCCCCCCTTTCCTTTATGATCCTCCTGGATATCTACTCAGTGTCATCTTTGAGGCAGGATCTTAAAAAGTGGGATTATGTCCAATGTTTTAAGGAGAATGAAAAATAAATTGAGTGGTATCAGTAGACCAGACAGTCTGAATAAAGGTAAAGGTAATAAATTTTTTCACACTAATGTAGATTCATTTCATCACGTACCATTAATGTAAAATTTTCACCTTCAAAGCACCCAGGCAACAATACTGTCAATGTTAAGTGTAATAAATGCTGAGGGCATTTTCCCGCCTCTCTATAAAACCACAGCACACTTTTCCTTCCTCCTTCATATTATGCAGGTCTAATTTGCACAGGATTCAGGAGCATTTCACTAGTTCATTTAAATAGGTTGCTTGTTCCTAATGAGCTCATCACACAAGAGCACTTAAGAGCTTCCCTCTCCTTAGCGAGATGATGTGTGACCCTGACATACAGGGTGAGAAAAAAAGGGGTCCTTCACTTGGGCCTGATGGCCTGAGAAGCTGAAAAATAAATGGGTAGAAGTAATATTGTTTCTATTGGCAACTACTTAATATCTACTGAAGTTTGTCTTTGGTTTACACCCCTCGAACCTGAGCAATACAGACCCTGGATATGTTTGAGAGGTGTGGCTTTGGCTTCCCTTTGCCACATTTTATCTACCCATGCTGCACCTTCTCCCTACTAATCTCTGCTGAAGCTGTTTATTTTAATTAATTAATTAATTAATGTGTCTGGACTTCGTTGTGGCATGCGGGCTCTTCGTTGTGATGTGTGGGCTTCTCTCTAGTTGTGGCACGTGGGCTCCAGAACACGTGGGCTCTGTAGTTTGCGGCATGCAGGCTCAGTAGTTTTGGCACATGGGTTTAGTTGCCCCGCAGCATGTGAGACCCTGGTCCCCTGACCAGAGATCGAACCCGTGTCCCCTGCATTGGAAGGTGGATTCTTCACCACTGGACCACCAGGGAAGTCCCTGAAACTGTTTATTTTCTAGGAAGCTGTCATATTTTGAGAATATGAGGAAGAGAGCTGTTATGGGTTGAATTGTCTCCTCCCAGAATTCATATGTTGAAGTTCTAACTCCCCAATACCTCAATGTGACCTTATTTGGAAATAGAGTCCTTGCAGATGTAATTAAGTTGAGGTCATACTGAAGAAGGGTGGGACCCTAACCCAGTATGACTGCTATCTTTACAAAATGGGGAAATTTGGACATACACAGGGAGAGTAGCATGTGAAGATTAGTGTCATAAACCAAGGAACTACCAGAAACTCAGAGAGAGCCCTGGAAACAGATCCTTCTCTAGTGCCTTCTGTGGGAGCATGGCTCTGATCACACCTTGATCTTGGACTTCTGCCTCTAGATCTGTAAGACAGTAAGTTCTTGTGTAATCCACAGGGTATGTGGTATTGATACATTGTTCCAGCAACCCTGGTAAACTAATATAGGCGCTGCTAATGGAGGAGTGGCAGAGTGTTAATTTCACAGGTTTAGCTCTGTGTCAGGCCAAACCATCCCCTGTAGCTTCTGAAATGTACATGGGATCATGTCACTGCCCAGCTTAAAACCCTCCAGTGGCTCTCACCTCCCTCATTAGAAGGCCTACAGGACCTACCCAATCTGCCCCAAGAAACTCTCTGACGTAACCGCCTGTTACTCTCTTCTTGTTCACTCTCTCCAACCCCACTGCCCCCTGCGGTTCTATACAAACTCTAAGCACTCAGGTATTTACAGTTTTCCTCTCACTTAAATTTGGGTTTTGTTCAAAAATAATTTCCTCGACCACCCTATGAAAAATAACACTCTTATTTTGCTTTTCCCCCCTTCAATAACACCTATCAGTACCTAACTTGATGTATCTCTTTATTACTTGTCACCATCTGCATGCGTGTAAGGTCCTCAAGTGTAGGAATTGTCAGGTTTGTTGTTGGGTCCTCCAAGCCTTTGAATGGTAGAGTACATCAGAGGATCTCAATGTATCTTTCTTGAATGAATGAATGATTTGCCAGATATTTGGATTTTGTAATTTGAAAATTTCAACAGCTATACTTCCAAGGCATGCCTGGCTGCTGCTTTCACTTTTCTGTTACTGTGAGATTGATTCCACTTCCTATGTGTCTGAAAATTCTCCTTTCTCATTCTCTCCCAACACTTTGAGCCTCAGGAAGGGCATTTTCTAAATGAGAAAAGACAGAAAATTAGCTCCTCTGAGAAGTCATTCCTCTCTTATTCTTTCCTGTATCCTCTGCAAAGCCTTGAACACAGTAAATATTGATTTAAGGAATCAACAGGAATTTTTTTTTTTAAACAAAGAACCAAATTTTAATCAACTAAATTTCTCCAAAGTAACCCACGCTTTCCAGGTGAACCTCATACTTGGCTTAAATGATCTTTCAATTTACCCACCCATGGTAAGCAGCTGTTGCCATGGCTCACAGTGATCCTTTGGTCTTGGTATTCACGCCTTGGGTAATCCCCTCCCCTTGAGTGTAAGCTGGTTTAGTAGCTCACTTCTAAGGAATAGACTGGAGCAGAGTGATGGGCTGTCACTTCTGAGGTTAAGTTATAAAGAGGCTAGCTTTCACCTTGAGTCCATTTGCTCTTTCCCTCTTGGATGGCGCGGTTTGGGGAGAGGCCAGCTGCCATGCTATGAGGCAACCACGCAGGGAGGCCCACATGACCTAGCTTGAAAGCTGATTATTCCCCACTTGAGCCATGAGATGACTGCAGCACTGACTGACTTGATTGAGGGCTCATGGGAGACCCTGAACCAGAAACCCCGACTAATCTATTCCCCGATTCCTGACCTACAGAAACTGTGGGATAATAGACATTTGTTGTCCTCAGCTGAAAGGGCTGGACTAATTTGTTATATGAGAGTAGATAAGTAATAAACCATGTTTAATTTGTGCTCATCACTTCTAAAGCACTACTGATGTGAAAAGTTATCTTAAGATGTTTCTTCCAAAGGCTAATATACATACAAGAGGGATTTTTTCCATGTCTGAGTTTAGTTTGTAACATTTATTTTTGTAAAATGGCCAAAATGCAAATATAAAACCTCTGTTTATACATGTTATCCCACTTAATCCTCATGAAAACTGTCTGAAATAAGGTGTTATCATCACCGCATCTTTTTTTTTTTACATCTTTATTGGAGTTTAATTGCTCTACAATGCTGTGTTAGTTTCTGCTTTATAACAAAGTGAACCAGTTATACATATACATATGTTCCCATATCTCTTCCCTCTTGCGCCTCCCTCCCTCCCACCCTCCCTATCCCACCCCTCCAGGCAGTCACAAAGCACCATGCTCATCTCCCTGTCCTATGTGGCTGCTTCCCACTAGCTATCTACCTTACGTTTGGTAGTGTATATATGTCCATGCCTCTCTCTCGCTTTGTCACAGCTTACCCTTCCCCCTCTCCATATCCTCAAGTCCATTCTCTAGTAGGGCTGTGTCTTTATTCCTGTCTTACCCCTAGGTTCTTCATGACATTTTTTTCCTTAAATTCCATATATATGTGTTAGCATATGGTATTTGTCTTTCTCTTTCTGACTTACTTCACTCTGTATGACAGACTCTAGGTCTATCCACCTCATTACAAAGAGCTCAATTTCGTTTCTTTTTATGGCTGAGTAATATTCCATTGTATATATGTGCCACATCTTCTTTATCCATTCATTCGATGAAGGACACTTAGGTTGTTTCCATCTCTGGGCTATTGTAAATAGAGCTATAATGAACATTTTGGTACATGACTCTTTTTGAATTACGGTTTTCTCAGGGTATATGCCCAGTAGTGGGATTGCTGGGTCATATGGTAGTTCTATTTGTAGTTTTTGAAGGAACCTCCATACCGTTCTCCATAGTGGCTGTACCAATTCACATTCCCACCAGCAGTGCAAGAGTGTTCCCTTTTCTCCACACCCTCTCCAGCATTTATTGTTTCTAGATTTTTCGATGATGGCCATTCTGACTGGTGTGAGATGATATCTCATTGTAGTTTTGATTTCCATTTCTCTAATGATTAATGATGTTGAGCATTCTTTCATGTGTTTGTTGGCAGTCTGTATATCTTCTTTGGAGAAATGTCTATTTAGGTCTTCTGCCCATTTTTGGATGGGGTTGTTAGTTTTTTTGTTATTGAGCTGCATGAGTTACTTATACATTTTGGAGATTAATCCTTTGTCAGTTGCTTCCTTTGCAAATATTTTCTCCCATTCTGAGGGTTGTCTTTGGTCTTGTTTATGGTTTCTTTTGCTGTGCAAAAGCTTTGAAGTTTCATTAGGTCCCATTTGTTTATTTTTATTTCCATTTCTCTAGGAGGTGGGTCAAAAAGGATCTTCCTGTGATTTATGTCATAGAGTGTTCTGCCTATGTTTTCTTCTAAGAGTTTGATAGTTTCTCGCCTTACATTTAGGTCTTTAATCCATTTTGAGCTTATTTTTGTGTATGGTGTTAGGGAGATATCTAATTTCATACTTTTACATGTACCTGTCCAGTTTTCCCAGCACCACTTATTGAATAGGCTGTCCTTTCTCCACTGTACATTCCTGCCTCCTTTATCAAAGATAAGGTGACCATATGTGCGTGGGTTTATCTCTGGGCTTTCTATCCTGTTCCATTGATCTGTCTTTCTGTTTTTGTGCCAGTACCATACTGTCTTGATTACTGTAGCTTTGTAGTATAGTCTGAAGTCAGGGAGCCTGATTCCTCCAGCTCCGTTTTTCGTTCTCAAGATTGCTTTGGCTATTCGGGGTCTTTTGTGTTTCCATATAAATTGTGAATTTTTTTGTTCTAGTTCTGTGAAAAATGCCGGTGGTAGTTTGATAGGGATTGCATTGAATCTGTAGATTGCTTTGGGTAGTAGAGTCATTTTCACAATGTTGATTCTTCCGATCCAAGAACATGGTATATCTCTCCATCTATTTGTATCATCTTAAATTTCTTTCATCAGTGCCTTACAATTTTCTGCATACAGCTCTTTTGTCTCCTTAGGTAGGTTTATTCCTACGTCTTTTATTCTTTTTGTTGCAATGGTAAATGAGAGTGTTTTCTTGATTTCACTTTCAGAGTTTTCATCATTAGTGTATAGGAATGCCAGAGATTTCTGTGCATTAATTTTTTATCCTGCTACTTTACCAAATTCATTGATTAGCCCTAGTAGTTTTCTGGTAGCATCTTTAGGATTCTCTATGTATAGTATCATGTCATCTGCAAACAGTGACAGTTTTACTTCTTTTCCAATTTGGATTCCTTTTATTTCATTTTCTTCTCTGATTGCTGAGGCTAAAACTTCTGAAACTATGTTGAATAAGAGTGGTGAGCGTGGACAACCTTGTCTTGTTCCTGCTCTTAGTGGAAATGCTTTCAGTTTTTCACCATTGAGGACGTTGTTGGCTTTGGGTTGTCATATATGGCCTTTATTATGTTGAGGCAAGTTCCCTGTATGCCTACTTTCTGCAGGGTTTTTGTCATAAATGGGTGTTGAATTTTGTTGAAAGCTTTCTCTGTATCTATTGAGATGATCATATAGTTTTTCTCCTTCAATTTGTTAATATGGTGTATCACGTTGATTGATTTGTGTATATTGAAGAATCCTTGCATTCCTGGAATAAACCCCACTTAATCATGGTGTATGATCCTTTTAATGTGCTGTTGGATTCTGTTTGCTAGTATTTTGTTGAGGATTTTTGCATCTATGTTCATCAGTGATATTGGCCTGTAGTTTTCTTTCTTTGTGACATCCTTGTCTGGTTTTGGTATCAAGGTGATGGTGGCCTCGTAGAATGAGTTTGGGAGTGTTCCTCCCTCTGCTGTATTTTGGAAGAGTTTGAGAAGGATAGGTGTTAGCTCTTCTCTAAATGTTTGATAGAATTCGCCTGTGAAGCCATCTGGTCCTGGGCTTTTGTTTGTCGGAAGATTTTTGATCACAGTTTCAATATCAGTGCTTGTGATTGGTCTGTTCATATTTTCTGTTTCTTCCTGACTCAGTCTTGGCAGGTTGTGCATTTCTAAGAATTTGTCCGTTTCTTCCAGGTTGTCCATTTTATTGGCATAGAGTTGCTTGTAGTAATCTCTCATGATCCTTTTTATTTCTGCAGTATCAGTTGTCCCTTCTCCTTTTTCATTTCTAATTCTATTGATTTGAGTCTTCTCCCTTTTTTTCTTGATGAGTCTGGCTAATGGTTTATCAATTTTGTTTATCTTCTCAAAGAACCAGCTTTTAGTTTTTATTGATCTTTGCTATCGTTTCCTTCATTTCTTTTTCATATATTTCTGATATTTTTATGATTTCTTTCCTTCTGCTAACTTTGGGGGTTTTTTTTGTTCTTCTTTCTCTAATTGCTTTAGGTGCAAGCTTAGGTTGTTTATTTGAGGTGTTTCCTATTTCTTAAGGTAGGATTGTATTGCTGTAGACTTCCCTCTTAGAACTGCTTTTGCTGCATCCCATGGGTTTTGGGTCTCATCACCCCATCTTAACTATAGAGAAACTGAGGAACAAGCAGTGTAAGCAGCTTGCCCAAGGCCATCCAGCTAGTAAGTGGTGGAGCCTAACAGTCCAGTTCTAAGGCTGACAACTTGACCACTAATCTGTGCTGCTGCTTAGATGAAAAATTCGATTGTAATATTAAAACAGGCCAAACTGCCTTAAAAACTAGCTCTAGCTCTAGTGTAGAAGAGTTACTCTCCAGGACTAGAGTTTTCATGATTCAAAGATGGGACGTTACCAACCTTTGAATTCTTAGAAAAATTACATGAGGTGAGATTTAAAAAAAATATCCAAATGGGAAGAGACAAAACCTAAATTATCATTGGAAAAAAACAGAAACATTTCCCTCTCTGAGGCAAAGTCATTCAAATCACTAGAAAATCCAAAAGCATTCGCTGATCAGACTTTGAGTCATTATGAGATTTACTGACACACTTCCAAGTCCTCAGTATGTGCTGACAGCAAGAGGCACGAAGATTTTTGACCCAGCTGCACTGCCACCTGACCTAGGACCTCAGCAAATGCACACAGTGTAGACAGCAGCTCCCCAGAACGACTCTCTGAAGAAAGGCCTTAGGAATTCTGAAATCTTGGAAGCTCCTGTGCATTGTCGTATCACAGATGAGGTTTGCCCTACCTGCCTTTCAGGGCTGTGCTGCTTCAAATTCAATGAGATGAAGTATGTGAAAAGGCTCCGTGATCTGTAGGTCTCAGATGAAGGGAGACCTTTTATTTTTTATCATTGGTAGAAGGAAAAGGTGACTAAATGAGATCATTTGTATTGTGCCTTCTGTGGGCAGAGAGCAGTACAACTGAAATGTACTGCTGTGGTGGCAGGGCTGGTGTGCTGTCCAGAGCACACGTGCCAAGCAGTTAATTCAGAAAGAGAGAGAGGTGGCCGGTGTCATGACACTGGCCAAGAACTGGCCAGTCTCCAGTGCGACCATGAGTAGCGGTGGTTTCAGGGGTTCGATTGTAACCATCCACACAGAATTCAACTGCTGGAGTCAAAGCCAAAGCACATTTAGCTGTGTAGCCATAGAATCTAGAGCTAGTGCCCACAGGTCCCCACATAGGAGTGCTGGGGACTCGCTCACTGTACAAACATCCCCTGACTTCTGGCATGTGGTCGTGGACAGGTGCTAAGGGTACCAGTGTGAGTACAGCAGACCCTCAGAGCTGCCCCTGTGCCACTAACAGCCATGAAATGACTGTGCAAAGAATTGTGAGTACAACTGGACAGATATTTGACTTTCACAGTTAAGTGCTAGCATATCTTAAAACCTCTGCGTTTCAATGAAGTCTTTGAATTTCTTTGTGTTTCCTCCATGGTTCAGAATAATTTCGCAAAACCACTGGAGTTAGGATGGAGTCACAGTTTTCAACCAGTTAACCCCTTCATTCTCCAAATACACAGGGGCTCTGTGTGCTTTGCCCAGGGTCACTCGGCTGGTGAGGGGCGATGGCTGTGCCTGCAGAGGGCAGGTCGGCCATTCTGGAGTTCACTTTCCCCCTCAGGACTCAACACGGACGCCAGTGTCCGTTAGCGGACAGGGCATGGAGTGACTTTTGTGTTCATTCTGTTTCTGCTCTGAGGTGTCTCGATTTCTGGGTCACTGTGATTGTATTGTGCCTAGAAATTTTGGAACCTTCTAACAGGGCCAGTCTAGAGTGCTTCAGGAGGAACTGTTTGCTCTTCTGTCACTATGTCCCCGAATCCTAATTGATGGCGCCTAACTAGAGAAAGGATTCCTTTCTGACCTGTTTTTCAGGACTTGTTCATTACTTACAATAAGGTACCTTCCAAAGTCTGCCAGATGCGAGTGCATAACGTTTCTAATCAGAGTCCAACCAATCCCAGAAAACTAGTTTCAGTGAAAAATGAAGTGACTAATGGACTAAGAAGTTTAAATGATTATGAGCTGGGTGAAAATCTCATTTTTCTAGTCAAAATAGTGTGGAGCTGTTAAATTCAACTTCTGAGATTGTGGGTTTGAATATTAATCTTCCTGAACACACACCTTTTTATTCCATCTGTAATTGGAATGCTTAAAGTGTAATCATATGCAAGAAACAAAGCATGTGCTCTAGTATTCAAAATAAAAACTGCCAGTCCATAATTTGGTTCTGAAGTATTTTACAGTTCTTCAGGGGAAGGGGACCAACATTTCCTGAGGACCTACCATGTGCCAGGCTCTTTACTGGCATCTTTTTTCATATGTTATGGTTTATTTTTCATAACAGCTCTCTCAGACACTTATGATTATCCCTTTATTACAGAAGATGAAATTGGTGCTCAGAAAGTCACTGACAGGGCTGGGGTTTGAAGCCAGATGTGACTGCTAAAACTTCCACTTTCTATAATACCAAACGATTTAACTTCCTTCCTGGAGACACTGTCTAACTGAGAATCTATAGTTTTGCCCCTTAATCCAGTAAGTGAGTCTGAATTATACTGAAGGAATTCAAAGATTAATATAGCAACTACCCACATTTTGCCAGCAAATCCATCTGACAATGGTAGCCATGATGATGATGATGATAAAAATGGCTCAATGTAAGCAAGGCACCATTCCACTTTATATCCTGGAACGTATGGCCTCAGTTGAGTCTCACAACCATCCTGTGAAGTACCTGCTGTTATTATACTGATTGGCTGAGGCCCTGTGTGGCAAGGATGGGATGTGAACCCAGATACGCAGTCTGAGGTCTGGGGTTATGCTTTCATCACTCTTCTATACAGGGGTCAAATTAAATAGAACAAAGCAAGGCACCTAAAGACTAATTATCAACATATTTTACTTCAATTACTTGATGGAAGACAAAATATTTGAATGTTTTATAAAGGATATTCCCATGTTAACTAATAAATCGAGGGAGTTCTTATCATGATTGGCAGTGGTGGTGAGAGTGGTGATAATAAGATACAAGGTCTAAAGTCACATAAATGTTAACATGTCGAAGAGAATTCCAAAGGAATCAGCCCTTCAAGTAAAGGGAGTAAGGGTTGGGATAACCCACTGTACTATGATGAAATAGGGGAGATCTTATATTTCTGAGCATAGTGGTACTGGTGACATCAACCAGAAGCTACTACCGTGGAACTGACTTTTCCTTAGAAGGAACGGGCTTCCACCCTCTCCTGAGCTAGCCGGTCTCCACCACTGTGGACAGCCCGCAGGCCTGCTCTGCCAAGGGAGACTTGCCTCTGTGTCTCTCTGGCTTAGCAGTTCATCACTTTCTGTGGAAAAATTGAATCAAAATAGAAAAAAAGCTCAGTCTCCTCTGACACCTCTCTCTCCAGGCAATATCTGTTTGGGGCTTTCTTTTAAGAGGCAGGAATAGGAGACCATTTCTGAATTCTGTGTTCATCTTCTATCGTTACGATATCTTGTATCATAGCTTCTCAGCTGTGCAGTCTTAGAAACATCCCTAATCTCCCTCTTGACCCTAGTCTAAGTGTCATGGTACAGGCTCTGGAGCCAGACTGTCCAACTTGGAACTCCATCTCTGACGCTCGTCAGCTCTGAGCGCTGAGTCAAGCTACAGCCTTTTGAAATGCCTGTTTCTTCATCTGAAAAGTGGAGATAATATGGGATTATACCTCCTGGGGTTACTGTAAGTTAGAGCACATAAAGCATTTAGAACAGTGCGAGGCACATGGGAAGCATGTCAACAATATATTATTTGCGACTACTGAGTATGTCTTACAGGCCCCTGTTCATAACTGTTCAGGCAGCAAGCCTGAGCTAAACCAGATCAAAGTTAGGGCTTCTAGTCCTGTGTTTCTGATGAGGTTGGTACATGTTGAACTATGTATGGAATTGTTCTATGGAAAGACTTCAACTCTCGATATAATGCAAGTAGTAACTATTTATTATATTGACATATTTACAAAATATTACAAAGTGAAATACCACTCTAATTCACCATATTACACAGGGCTGCATACAGGCAAGACAAAGTATGGAAAAACATTTACTTCTGTCTTTGGTATTAGAAATCTACACAAATTCGCAGCATTAAAGTTTCCAATATGAAGTATTAAACATAGACAAAGATGTAATTGGCAACGTCATGAAAAGGACTCTACTATCCTCTGCTGGGAAACCCCCAGGTCCATGAAATGCAACAAGAAAGAGAGGGAGTCTATCGGCTAAAACAACAATAAAAGAAACAGCACAAGTTACAATACTGTACACAGGAGTGTTTATGAAGCTGCCCTCTCCATAACATTTGGCAGACAGTAACAGACAAAACATTCCCCAGACACAGTGTTGCAGATAAGACTTTATGGGAAAGAATCCACTCCAAGATACACCTTGAGGGTATAACTTTACTGTACAGAACATCTTATAAAACTCAATTTCATGATCATTTACACATATACAAAAACTTAACTGGTTTTTGCAAATAATAACTTTTCTAAAACACAGTCACAGTTTACATAATTCTGAGGTAAAGGTCCTGAATCTATTCTATTTAAGAAGTCCTAGCCCACGAGGGTCTCTAAAGGGAGATGTGTCCAATGAACATCAAGTTCTGGCCCTCAAGTGGGTTGGGGAGAAGGCCAGCCACGCCCACCTCATTTTAGAGATGGTCCAAAATTTCAGAACTAAATGTTCCTACTTTGGCTCTATTAAGTTAATGCTTTTAATGTTTTCTGCAAACACTCTCCGAGTCTTGTCAGAACATGACTTCCGCTATGGAGAAAATATTTCATCAGGAAAGGGCCAAGTTAGTGTCTTAACTTGACTGTCTTCACTGGGCACTCTGTACATCCCAGGAAAAATGTACTTAGACTCCTCACATAAAGGGTGAAGACTTGGTCAAATAAGTGCACTGCAGACTGATCTTGCCACTGGTTAATACACACCCAGAAATGGCCTCAGATGGGAAGAGCCTCAGTGAGAGCTGGGATCCCCCAGTGAATAAGACCAGAAAAGCCTAGTGACCCTCCTTCTGTCCCTGAAATGCATAAAGGACCTTGCTGTGCTTTCCTTCAAAAATCCTCGACAAGGTTGTTTGTGCTACTGTAAATCCTCTAGGAAAATGTGGGAATCAGCAATATATCGCAGGTCTTTTTTCTGTGGGTGGGGGAGGGGGGGCTGGGGGGGAGGTGTCAGGGGAGAAAAAGGCATATGTTAATAGATGTTGCTTCTCTAAAATGACTTACTATAAATCATAGCCCTTGGTCTGTTTCTGTAAACAATGCTACCTTAATTCAGATTATTTGTGACTACCTAAAACATACCCAACCAAGATTATCTCATAAGTGAAGTACTACATTTCCAAAATAACCCTATGAAATCATGAAGGTTGTGAAGATTTAATATGAAGATACTCTTTTATGTACTCTTCTGTATGTCTTCTTTTTATGAAAAAGTTTGCAAATCTCATCAGGACACCAAATGAATAATGGACCCCCCCTCCCATATAATATCACTTATGAAGCAAACCTGAGCATTTGTCTCTTATATTTTAACATGAGTAACATCGGGGGGTAAAAGTGTTTGCCAGGCAATGAGTCACCTTGTGAAGCAATTTAAGACAAGTAATGCTGGATCTTTCCAATAAGCTGCCCCAGTGGCAGAACTCCCATTTTTCTTCATGCTGGGAAAGGCAAAATTAAACTTCTGCTTCTCTGTACCATCAAAAATTCTGGTGAATGGCACGTGAGAAGAAAGTAACGATGTGTTAAGCATTTACTAATGGCTGGCTGGCATTCATGGCGTCTGACTGGACGAAGGAAAAAGAAACATGAACCAATGTGTTTGCAGGAGGAAGAAAAGCTTTTGGCTTTGCCCTGGTCCCTGACGATGACAGGCGGGCAGGCTGTTTCTTGCACAGCTCTAGGCGAGCCATTAATCTGTCCGTACCAGCATCTTTAGAAACCCCAGCATTAAGACTTAGGAGGGGAAAAAGAGGGAGGATGTTGAATAGCCAGAAAGGCAGCTTTTTAAACACTTCAGTGAATTCATAATGCTGTGCAGGCTTCTGTGTATCCCTTCTCTGAAATTCCTGGTGCGGGGCGCAACGCTGGATTGGAATTTATTCATCTTCTTCCACATACGTGGATGGAAACCAGCCCACCTAAAAGGGAAAAGCAACCAACACAGCAACGTGACTCTGCATCTGGCACTTCAAAGGACTCTACAGAGCATTTCATTTTCATAACACCCCGAATTAACCTGGCCTTTTATGCCCACTGCAGGTGAAGAGGATTGGTTTAAACTGCTCCTAAAAGCCCAATAGAGTGAGTGACAGAAAGGGTGGAATACAATACCCTTAAACGGTGTTCTAACCTGCTAGCACACAAATATGTAAATTAAGGGACTCTACTAGTTAATGCTTCCTATTTCTGCTGTAGAACAAGATATAAAGACAGAGGTCCTATGCCCCACTCTTTCCAATTTAGATCATCAGCTCTTCTAGATATTTTGTACTCCACATAAAGTTTATGCTCTAGACTTAAAAAGAGGCTTAGAGACTCAAAAGAACTGATATGCTCAACCCTTTTCCCAACAGAAAGCCATCAAACTTGCCCAAGTAAACTTTATCGATGCCGCTATCATATTCACTCAACACGTTTTTCTTGAGTGCCTATTTTCAGGAAGGAGCACCACCGCGCGGAGCCAGGGCTCTGGGGGGGTGAAGCCGGCCACACGGTGTAGGGTTCCCCCCACCACAATGGGCGCCGGCGGCTGCCCAGCCCCCTTCATTCATGTGACGAGCACATTGAGAGGGACAGCTCACCCTGCCATTTACTTCTCCTCTCCACCAGCCATTCGCACTCATCTTCGTGTAAATCTTCACCACATCTCCTTTCAACAAGGACAATTCTCGCATATCTCTTGCACAGAAGTCATACCGAGCGATGGCGATGCCCAGCACCTTTGGACTTAACACTGTAAAGAAAGGATGGGGCGTCAGAATTGATGTGCAGTTTACCAACCATAAGCACCTAATCAGATGGATGTCATAGATGCTGTCAAAATGCACGGCCGTGATTTTGTCACAGACTAGTGATGATGGCAGAGGGGCTTGAAAGCAGCAGAACTGCTGTTTCAATTCAGTCAGGTGTAGTCAGGTTCATTTCACCAAGTTTAAAAAACTTGTTCTGTTTTCACATTCTTCATAGGAACTTCGAAACAGGGACTAGTTTTTGTAGTGTAAAAAAAACAAAGGCTAATATCTAAGTTACTACCTAAGCAGATAGAATCTCAAATAACTAGCATAAATTTCCTATTGATGGCATAGTGATCCATTTTTAACTTGAACCTCTATGGTGAAAGCTTCACATTTTTATCTTGTAAACTTTTCAACTTAAGACTCAAAGCAACCAACTTTTTTTGCTCTGAAAGTCTCTTGTTGAATCCATGTCATCACTTCTATCCTCCCCCCTCCCCACGAACAGCCTTTGTTTTCAGTTAAAACTATTTAGGGACAGTTACTCTTTTATATATAATTGTACTCGTGAAGAAGCTTAAATCATGTTTCACAGAATAAATAGATTAACACCATCCATTTATCTTGTTTCAAACAAGTACTGCCTTATAGAAAACCTTTACTGAAATACTTAATCAAAAAGAAGATTCAGGGCATCTGCCTCCTATATTCAGTTTTTTGTTTTTTTTTAAATGGTAGGAGAGGAGCTAACTTCCTCCGTGCCCTCACCTGCCTGTCCTGAAAGGAAAAGTCTGTTCAAGCTGGACATTTGTTTGCCTCTAGTGTTTCAGGACACATTTTATATTAACATCTCTACATGTTGCTCCTTGGGGTTATAAAGTGTTTTCAATCATATGTTCAGTGATTCTGAGAATCACTCACTTGAGATTGGTGGGACTTTATAAACCTTAAATGGTAGAGAAACTGAAGTATAAGGAAAAAAACACGGGAAATGCCACACATCCATATTTTTAACAGTTCCCAGTGCCTAGGCAGCTGCAGTTATGGCCTGTTACCCTGGAAGAGCCTGCCCACTTGGAGACCGGGATCTCTGGCCTATTTTTCAGGGCTCTGCAATGACAGAAATTTTTTTTTAGTCTCCAGGTGTCCGTCATAAGATAAACGCATAGCAATGCTGTAGATTTCAGAACTGTAAAGGAGCAAAAATAGGTCATTTTATTTTACTGTTCAGACACAAACCACTTTAATAGTTTTCTTACTGAAAACCATCCCATTACTGGGGCACTACTCTTAGAGTCGTGCACATAAAAACATCCCAGTGATGGAAAAACCCATCCTCAACTTAACTGTGTGACCTTGTACAGGTCTCTAAACCCTTCTGGGCCACATTCTCTTCACCTAGAAAATGAAAGGTCTATACTAGATGACTTGTAAGGGCCTTCTGGTACTAAATTATTCCACTGGGACTTAGAGGTTAATTTTTAAAAATCTGTAAGAAAACATACTTTATCCAGCCATCATGTACTCCCCTATGTGTCACATAAACAGCCCTTACATTCTCTGGCTAATGACAGAAATCAAGACCAGAATGCCCTGCACAAACCGATGGGCACAGTCTTCCTTTAAAGCAATTTGGACCGAATTGTATTCTTATATTTGGAGATAAAGTTGGGATTTGGGTCCTATTTATTTTCTTAATGGAAATACATGAACACTGGCTTTTCTCAACTCAAATTTCTGATCCTCAGGAAAACTAGTTTTATGGAGTGCCTCATTCCCCCTTTATACTTTCGGCTCTCAACTCTTTCCAGCTGATGAAAGAGAAAATGTCTTGCTGAAATACATAACATGAGCACACACACAAAACCAGAGGAGTGGTATGTCAAGACAGACGATGACTTGATGACAGAAAAGGCAAGTGCATGGTGGGAATGGGACTCGAGGGGCTGTTTGTGAGGAGATGTATCTACATGAGAAGCCATACACAGAAGTCAAAATGTTTTATTTGCAAACAAAAGCAAGTTGAAAAGACATATAAAAGCAGTAAAGCAGTACCTGACCAGAAAGGAGTGGAAGAAGGGGGGACAAAGCTGTAGTCTGGAGGAGTTACAAAAGAAAACCCACAGAACAAAGAAGGGGCTTAGAGAAGGAAAGAAAAAGAGAGAAGCAAAGACCATTTAGGTGTTGGCAGAACATATTTCGACACAGCTATTTCGTTGTCTATACCCTTAAGAAAATTGTCATATCAAAGTTGAAATATCAAGCTTTGCTTTCACCCACTTGTCTCCTATCACCATTTCTAAATGAAGAACAAGCCGGATTATTACATTTTGACATTAGTTCTGCAGTTCAGAGCGATCTGTCCCTTTATAG
Source organism: Pseudorca crassidens (assembly GCF_039906515.1). Lineage (NCBI taxonomy): Eukaryota > Metazoa > Chordata > Mammalia > Artiodactyla > Delphinidae > Pseudorca > Pseudorca crassidens. The sequence continues at coordinate 94,222,720 of NC_090297.1, forward strand.
GTGAACACAGCATACCCACTCTATCCAAGGACGGCCTTCTCCTCTTGATGTGGTGCACAATTCCCACTTTGTCACATCAGTGGAGAGGGGGATCCTGTAAATTCTTAACGTAAAATATGCTTCACATCAAAACTGATACAAGAAGTAAGAGCCTATAGGGTGGTGTCAATGAAACATGCAGCGCCCGTTGAAAATTCAAGAAAATCACTCAGACGATTTGTTAGGAACCACACACACCCTCCAAACAAGCATGCACATGCTAGGTTACTTCCAAAAATAAAACGTAAACCACTTTGAATTATATCTGGAAAAGAAAGTAAATCTATCCCCAACTTGTAGGAACGTACAGAAAATTTCTATGCATTTGGATGCTCAGAAACGTCTCACATTTTAATAATCAGAGCTAAAATGATCAAATGGTTTGGAAGTGTTAGATGCCATGCCCAATGTTTTATATTCATTTAATTATCACAGCAACGCAAAGGGGAAGGTACCCATGCTATTTCTTCTTCAGATTTGAGAACAACCTAGATTCAAACCTAGGCAGTGTGACTCCAGAGCCGAGGCTCTTCACTGCTACCCTGCTCTGCATCTACCCCTCTGCTTCAGGTACCACCTTAGGCGGTTTTAAAACTCTCCCTGCTGATACCATGGTGCCATTGCAATGGAGGAGGAAGGTGTGGTTGTAAACTTTCTCCCAATATTTATCCCTCCCTTAATCCATGTAATAGGTTATTTTGTTGGGCTATGTTTGCCCAGAAGGGATACTAAGTTCTTGCTACTGGGATATATACAGAAGTATCATAAGGCAACTTCTGGTACCTTTCCTGGGAAGGCAGCTGGCACACACCTTCACCCTTCTCTTTGATTCTTTATTCTATGCTGCTGTCTGGAATGTGAAAGCTACCATTCTGATTCTCGAGAAGGCTGCCCTCACCTTAAGGATGAGCTTCAAGGAACCTGAGTTACTGAAAATTTTATGGCAGAGATACTCCTGTCGAGAAGGGGCCCTAGAGATACTAAGAACATCAGTAGCTCATTAACGGGATACTTCGATTCCAACCAAATAAACTGGGGAAAGGAATTGGAAGGAAGGGTTCAGATGTTCTTTGGTTCATATATACATTGGTGCATTCAATGACACTTTTCTCATAAATGGCTTCGCATACTTACTTTTAACCTGCCCTGAAGTATATCCTTGTTAATAATCAAGGTTCTTTTCTAATCCATTGCATGTTCCAAGTTACACTTTTTTATTTTAAAATGCAGCAGTACATGCTATTACAGCTAATTTTACGATCTGCGCAATTCACTTATTGCCATGCAGTGTAACTGGTTTGTTTCGTGTTCCTCGAGATCATATTATACCCACTGTTAGAGAGAGGAGAGGATGTCATCTTTAATTTAAGGAGGAAAAGGCACCCTAACGCTACTTTCGGCAGAAAATCTAGTGCCAAGATTCCTACCCCACGTTTGTGAGAACTTAAATGAGAACTCCTCATTCTCTCCATTACTTCTTTGTAATGAGGGGCGTTTTCTCCCCAAACTGCTTTCTCAAGTGTCCATCCCCGATTCTATCTCTGGGACTATTTATCCATGGAGTAATAAGAGCAGACAGTATTTCCCCAAAATTTCTAATGAAGGTAATTCAAGAGTCTGAAATATAACAAAAGATAAGTTAACTCTAGAAGGAAGAAATAAGAAATCAGTGAAAACACTATTAAATGCTATTTAAATCTCAAAAATAGGTTATCTAATCTATCTACCTTTCTCTCATCTTAAAATATCTAACATTCCTGAATATGGATAATGCCTCACTAGAGGACTTGAATCTGTTCCAAATACATAACATCGCTGTGCTACCCCTCCCTCCTAACCCTAAAAGCCCTGCAAACATTTGCATTCACGTCAAGAACCTATAATTTGAACCATCTTAAATCTTATCTAAACATTATCATCTTTACTAAATGGTAGCTCTTCCCACCGTGGTTAGGCCTCCGCTCCTCTGCTGGCTTCACTCTAATTTTTTCCCCGATGAATGGAACAGATTCTTGGATATGCCTTGGGGCTCCTCCCCTGAATTCCAGTCTGTGATTTCACACATTTTCATCACCCTGCCATGAGGTACAGTCATGATCTCTGATTTAACTTGTCTGAAACCAAACTCATCATCTTCCTCCCTGTAACCTAGCTCAACCTCCCACAATTGTGTTATTTTTCCAACTACTCCCACGTTCTCTTTGCAAACCATCTTTGCAAGGTCAGTATACCTCTTTAGCTCTTTCTGTCCACTCTCCTCTTCCTCTGAGACATAAAGTTGTTCCTTCACTAAATTCTCAGTTCCACCATCCCAACTCAGGGACTTACACCATTTCTAAACTAAGACAACTGCCTCCTAATTGGTCTTCTTACTTTCAGCTTTCTTTCCATTCTATTCTAAATGCCGCCCCTCAGCTACTCACCGTAAACAGACTCATCATTCCTTTTCCTAAATTATAAAATCCTAACTCTTGACTTCAATTCCATAGCAATTCGTAGTCTGGCTATATCCTGCCTTTCTCACCAAGTCTTCCATCATTTACCCACACAAATTCTTTTCATCCCAGCTTCCTAACTGCCCCCCACCCCCCAAACACCAGCCCCATCCTCATTCTGGCACGCTGTTCCTTCACCTTGCTTCTGCGAACCTTAACCTCTTTGTCTCCGAAGCTCAGCTCAGGCCCTTCCCTGACCAATCCAGATAACACTCGTCCCCTTCTCTGTCCTCTGCAGCCATCTGTTAGGCACTTACATCATGGCGCTCCCCGGTCCTGCTGTTTAATTACTGCATGTGCTCCTGTGTTCTATCTCAATGAATCGTTGATTCTGGAGAGTAGGGACTGGCTCTTACGCTGCTTCTGCATCCCCACGGGATCAGGCCCAGGACTAAGCAACTGAAGCTGCTAAGTGGATGAGGATCTCGGCAGGCTATTTAATTCTGCAAGCTCCTTATTTCTCCTCCTCCTGTTTGTTGAGCTCATCTTTTGCTCACTTAACTGCTCAAAGACTTCCAACAAAAGCCAGCACAACATAAAGGGAAGAATGTGAAATACGTTCAGGTTTTATTCCCCAGGATCCCTGAGAGCCATAATCTATCCATGATATTCCTACAATAACTATAATATTTCTGAATGTCTCATGGCATTAACCATACTGTACACCTGAGGAACCTTCTCAGGAGAAACTGATTAACCTTTTGCTGCTGTCACCCAGTATGTAGCTCTCAGCCAAACACTTTAAAGCTTGGTAAGATGCTTTCTACTTCTCTACACAGTATAGCATGACTTATTGTTGTCGCTCTTTCTATACATAAATTTTCAATGTGTTTGGGTCCTTAACTCTCGTAAGCTGGCAAAACAGCATTTGAATGTCTGGCACCTATGCAGACGAGTATGAAATAATGTGTTTCCCTAGGAAAGTATGGATTTAAATCTAGATGTAAGCAATGTCAGAATAAGGTATTTGATAAAAATATTTTGCAGAATGGTTTAACCTGCAAAACATATTTCTGTCCATACTGAGAATACATCCACCTATTTCTACACACGTACAGATACGTGTTTTCTTCATCAGACTCCTCCGACTATACCGAGATGACGCTAATATAAGAATTATTGGTATGTGCAGATCCTGGAATGGAATAGAAACAGCTGAGTAACAGTGACGTTCAGATGGGAATGTTGAGGGATTATCATTTCCTATCCCTTTCACTTCCTGGCCTAATAGTCACTTCACCACCTAATATTATAGGAAGCCTGCTGCTAGTACATTACATTATTCTGGGAAGCTTCTTGAGAGAAAGAACTTTTATTCATATCTGTATCCACTGAGATAATAGTAAATCTACGTTGAGACCTTTTTCATTGAAGTAATCATTTGCAAACTGCATGCTTAGTTAAGGGCCTAACTTTTGTCCTTCCTCAAATACTTCCAATTCCTTATTAGCACAGACAAAGGAAAACCTTGCTCAGAGAGACCATCACACTTAGGTGGGGGTCTCTGGTTATTTTCACATGATACCTGGCACTCAAATGGGCTAATGTTCATGGAACATTAGCAAATAAGTGGCTCATAGTTTAGTGACTTAAAAGGTCTCGTTAGGAGTTATTAAAATATTAACTCAAATATTAAGTCAAATATTAACTTTTCCAAGTTAAATGAAACTTGAAGTACTAAAATTCTCTAATTGAAACAGAAGCTATTAGCATAGCCATAATAAACTGACTGGTACATCATAAGTGAATATTATCCAGTTCTGAGACTTGACTGAGAGGACAGAGCCACAGAAGCATGTCAATTAAAAGAGGAACACAATGTTCACAGAATAATAAATTACTAGTGAATTGGTATCTGATACCTATACTTTTGTTAAGGTTAACTAAGCATTGCTTTAAAGTATTATGCTCTGCTTTGATTAGGCTATTCATGTTCACAAGCAAATGAAAATCCACTCAAATTTCAATAACATTTGAAATTTGTACACAGCAGAGACCAAGCTCAATCAACACTAGTCCTTAAGGTACTGGTGACCAAATCAAAGTATTTTTGAACTACCACTTAATTATCCATTATATGTATAAGTGAATATGATACTAAGCATTTGCTAATTATTCTCTGGGATAGACATTACCTAATGCTCAGCCTTAAGATGTAACAACCACATGTGTTTACACTCATTTATGTTAAAAAAAAAAAAAAAGTAAAAATATCAGGCAGTGGTACCAATGGTACCATCATCAATACAGCTATCCCTGTGAGTTTGGGGCCCAACAGTGGCCTAGAGATTTTCCTGAAGGACTATGTTCCCACGTGGGACACTTTGAGGGATCCAGGAGGTTCCTTTTACCAAGATTGTATACAGATGGCCTAACAGCAGAGAACATGCTGAGAATTTAATGAATGTTTAAATTTGTGACCCTTAACCTGGTTTTATTTTAGCACGTAGCCATGTCTTCTTCTTAGACTCCCAGAAACATTCATAGGCATAGTATCAAATATGTGTGCTCCCCATCTCCCTCAAATATATCGTATTTATAGTATATTTTATATATTGTCACTGAAAAGGTAGGAATGATTCAGATGGGTTTCATTTAATTGAATGCTGACATCTGGTAAATGGACAAATCTCTTTTAACCTAAAATTCAAAGCTATGACAAGGAAAACTTAGAATTATTGTGAAAAGAAACAGCTACTTTATATTCAGTACTGCACAGTCTAAATACATAAAGCCATTAACAAGCAAAAATATGAGTATAAGGCCTTATTGTTATGGAAAATTAGATCATTTGACATTTCAAGGGATTTTGGATTATTTCTAAGCATCTAGTTTATCAAGATGTGACCCTGATCCTAAATCCTTACTCTTTAATGATAATTGGCAGACATCTATTAAATAACTACTAATGTGCCAAGGACTGTGCTAAGGTGCTATTGGAGATTAAACAGATAAGACAGAGCATCCACTCTAAAGGAGCTTACAAATTAGTAAAGAGACAGACACAGAGATGATACAGAGATATGGAAATTACCCATCTTGGATAGAGTGCTATGACTAGACTTTAGGCTCCATTTGAGCCTTTCCCTACAAAAATCTCCAATCTTCCGGTTGCTCAGGCCAAAAGCCTTACAGTCACAGCCTTGGGTCTTCTCTTGCTATTCTGTCTTACATCTGATGTGTCTGCATGTCCTGTTCGGTTACACATTATAAAGGTGACCCATCTGGCTACATGTTGTTCCAGGCTGCTACCATCTCTCACCTGGATTGCTGCATGAGCCTCCTAACTGGTCTTCCTGTTTTTACACAGACTCTAGAACAATCCTATCAAAGTCAGACCATGTCTCTCCTTTGTTTAAATCCTTCCAATGGCTTCCCATGTCTTCTGGAACAAAAGCTAAAGTCCTATAAAGCCTCACAGAGGCTGGCCTCCCTTGCCCCTCTGATTCCATCTCTGCTGCTCTGGCCACATTGCACATGTCGTACATGCTCCTTACTTTGCACTGGCTGTTCTGCTCGCACTTCCTCGAATCTTTACTCAAGTGTTACCTTCACAACGAGGCCTAACCTGATGCCCCATAAAAGAGTCACGGACGCATAGTACTTGTGCCATGTAGTGCAGAGAGAAAGCAGGGTTTATGGGGGGAGGGAGTGATATACAAGCAAAGAAGTAGGTAGAGGGTCCTCAATCCCCTAATTTCCCACTGTCCTACTGCTTAGGTTGGGCATGGATGGTTTGTACACGCCATGGTCAAAGTTCCAGTAGCCTGCTCTTCAGATGGACGGGGTATTTATGTGAGTTTATGATAGCAGAAGCTCCCTGTTTGCTATGGACCGGATATTTGTGTCCCCCTCCAGACCCCAAAATTCATATGTTGAAACCTAATGCCTCATGCCATGGTATCAGGAAGTTCAGCTTTTGGGATGTGCTTAGGTCATGAGAATGAAGCCTGCATGAATGGGATTAGTGCTCCTAAAAAGGCAATCCCGCAGAGCTTCCTCGCCCCTTTCCACCATGTGAGGACACGGATGCCTTCTATAAACCAGAAAGCAGGCTCTTACCAGATACCAAATCTGCCAGCACCTTGACCTTGGACTTCCCAGCCTCCAGAACTGTGAGCCATAAATTTCTGTGGTTTGGAAGACACTTGGTCTATGGTGTTTTGTTATAGCAGCCCAAACAGACTAAGACACTGGTCATACAAATGACCTTGTTAGAAAGGGGAGCTTCGGAAGCCAGTGGCTAGTATTAGCCTGTTCTACTGTTGAGAACTGAAAACTGCTGAACCGGCTCTCTATTAAGCTACCAAAAGGAGGAAAAATGAATCTCTACTTTTGTCCCTCATCATCTGACCACCCCAGTTAAAATCATAAACCATCCCCAGCACTCCTGAGTAGCATTACATTGTTAGATTATCTTTTCCAGAGCACTCACCAACTTTAATATACTATATAATTTATTTTTAATCTATTATTTGCCTTCCCCATTATCATGTGAGTTCCACAAAGGCGGAGACTTTTTTTTTCCACTGCTGCGTATCCCCAGCAATTTGAACAGTGCCAAGCCTGCAGTAGGCTCTCAATAAAGGTCTGTTGAATGAATGAATGTGGGGACCTGTGGGGTTATTGGTGGGAATGTAATAACTAAAGATGAGATGAGGAGAGAAGTTCTTGGAGAACTGCCCTATGAGGAAGAAGAATAAAGAAAAAGAGGGAAAATTAACAGGGGAAGATGGAGTTTTGAATAGAAAGACTGAGCTTTGAATAGGAAAAGATCTGAACGAGCAAGTCAGATATCTTGAAGTGTTTATGCTCAATTCTGACAAATTTGAGTGTATTCAGAGCAGAGTGGCCAGGATGGTGACAGATTTGGCAACCACGTGTATGACAACGGACGGATAAATCTGAGTAGCTTATTGAAAAAGAAAGAAATACAGTGGGGAAGGGAAAAAAGCACATCAGATGAAAGGTAATCACGGTAGAGTGTGTATGTAGTATATTTAACTTTGAGTAATTCTGAAGAGATGAGCTAATGATAGTAAATAGCTCCAATAAGTCAAGTTTCTGGATCAACATAAGCATTTAAAAAATTCTGTTCAAAAAATAAATTGGGGGGCTTCCCTGGTGGCACAGTGGTTAAGAATCTGCCTGCCAGGGGCTTCCCTGGTGGCGCAGTGGTTGGGAGTCTGCCTGCCGATGCAAGGGACACGGGTTTGGACCCTGGTCCGGGAGGATCCCACATGCCGCAGAGCCACTAGGCCCGTGCACCACCCCTGCTGGGCCTGAGCTCTGGAGCCCGTGGGCCGCGGGTACTGAGCCCACGTGCCACAACTGCTGGGGCCTGCGTGCCTGGAGCCCGTGCTCTGCAGCAGGAGACGCTACGACAATGAGAGGCCCGCACACAGCAACGAGGATCCAGCATAGCCAAAAATAAATAAATTTATTAAAAAAAAAAAAGAATCCGCCTGCCAGTGCAGGGGACACAGGTTCGAGCCCTGGTCCTGGAAGATCCCACATGCTGCGGAGCAACTAAGCTCGTGCACCACAACTACTGAGCCTGTGCTCTAGAGCCTGTGAGCCACAACTACTGAAGCCCACACGCCTAGAGCCCATGCTCCACAGCAAGAGAAGCCCTTGCACCACAATGAAGAGTGGCCCCTGCTCGCTGCAACTAGAGAAAGCCCGTGCGCAGCAATGAAGACCCAACACAGCCAAAAATAAATAAGTAAATAAATTTATAAAATAAATAAGTTGGGTGATTTGTATGGCCGTAGACATAAAGTCACCTGAGTGTCAAGTAAAGCCAGAGGATGACCTCTCAGCAATGTCACAAAAAAATACTTGCTAAAAAAGCCTCTACCAGGGTTGACATTGCTGCTAAGTCTGAAGTGCCTCAATACCAGAGTCCCCCTGCATTCCTGTCCATTGTTCAGCTGTTAAGCTAAACTGTATGTAACACCCAAGGGATATGTGCAGTAGAGTGTTCAGTGCAAGTAGATGCTCAAAAATGTTGAATGCATAAAGCAGTGAATGAAGGGAAACCCTAGCCAAGTCGGACCGGCTCCCTTATGCAGATCTGGAATTCAGTAGGGGAAGCTGCGTATCAGTGGTATATATGAGGAAAAAAAGAGCTCTCAGCATTGTTCGTCAAAGCTAGGAGACTGATCCAAATTTTAGCAAGAAAAAAAGGAATTCCTCTCAATTTATGTTTGTTTTACAGGGAAGAGAGACTAGAAAAACCAAAGCCTTCGATCAGGGCTGCCACCTGAGGACACTATAGTCAATTAGGGAACATTACACATATTGAGACCAGTTTTTAATTTAGAAAATAAGGTTTATAGAAAGAACAGTATACAAAATGAGACATATTAAAACATAAGGACTGCTCTTTGAGTTTTGAAACATGAAAAAGGACAGCTTTGAGTGAGGTTACTTGAATCTGTAGAATTTCGATCTGCAAGCTACCGATTTCTGAAGGGACCCTGGGTACTGGCTACTAATTCTTAAAGCCATCAGGTTCAGGATAAAAATCCCTCACAGTAGCTACTAAAGCTCCTGAAGCAAGTAAGTAAAAAAGGGAAGCCCAGAATGACCTAATAATGAACATGTTCGGCTGTAGGTGATTAGTTGCCCAAGAACAGTAAGTTCTGTGGACATGATAGACATCCTGAGAAAAAGAGTATAAAAATGACAGCAACGTGTTAGAACCACCTTAGCCCATAGAAAAGCACGCACAGAGCACTTCCCATGTGCCAGACATTGTTCTAAGTACATCACATACACTAACTCTCTCATGGCTCATAATACAAACATTACACATTATGAGACAGTGCTGCAGGATGAAATAAACTAGGGAAACTCATCACTTTCCTATATCATACAAGCAGCACTTCTGGTACATCTGTTTAACAAACGAAACCTTTCATGATGCTTCTCCCAGGACTGGTGATTCATGAAACACTCAGTTGGAGACATTAATATAAGTGAAAGGGGTTTGAAAAATATAGTGTTCTTTTAATCATTAAATTATTGAATATCAGACAGAATTACTAGGTTCTTATTCTACATCAAGTATTTTATATAGTGTTTCAAACAATCGGTCATGTAGACCTTTTTGGGAAACTTTCATTGGCTAGAAGTGCTCTCTCTCAGGAAGACAGTGCATTTCACTGCAGGAAAGTTACAAGCCATTGAAAACACTTCATTGTATTAAGGTAATGTTTCCCTTGTAACTCCCCATCCGTTGACTACCCATCTGTCCTAATAGTGCAAAGTCCTCTTATAACTCCAATAAAAAACAAATAAGGATGGAAAAATTTGGAGAAAAATTTAAAATTAGTATGATGAGATTATAGTGAGTTGAATGGTGCCTCACCTCCCCAAAGACATGTCCACCTAGAACCTGTGAATGTGATCTTATTTGGGAAATGGGTCTTTGCCGATGTAAGTTAAGGACCTCAAGATGAAATCATCCTGTATTATGATGAGCTGTAAATGCAATAAGTGTTTTTATAAAAGAAGAGAAAGGGAGATGACACACAGAGGAGGAGGTTATATGAAGACATGGCAGAGATTGGAATGGTGTGTCTGTAAGCCAAGGGACAGCAAAATTTGCCAGCAGCCATCCAGAAACTAGAAGAGAGGCATGGTAATGGATTCCCCCTCAAAGCCTCCAGTAGGAGCCAACCCTGCCAACACTTTGATTTCAGACTTCTGGCCTCCAGAACTCAAGAGTAAATTTCTGTTGTTTTAATCCCCTTCATTTATGGTAATTTTTAAGGCAGTTCTAGGAAGCTACAGTGAGATTAAAACAGATATTTAAATTACCAGGATAAAATTAGATTAAATCAAACCCAAATGCCAAATGACCAAGGAAAAAGACAACAAAAGACTGAGGATAAAATTAGGAGATCAGAATAAGAGTAGATGAATATAGATATGTTGAATTACAAGGGCAAGAAGGTAAAAAATAAGTGGATGTTTGAGGAGTGTGTATGAAGGAGATAATAAATATTATCCACTATTACACTGTGATAAAACTAATAAATAATGGTTAAGGCACTATCAGATGTTTCAGGAATTATCAGGAATAAGCAAGTTATATAATGTGACAGTGAGTTAAATATGAACGATACAAATTCTCCAAGTTTCTAAAACACTGGCTAAAATGAAGCTTAAGCACCTTGTCAGATGGCTAATAGAATAACGGGACGACCTGCGTGAAAGGAATGAGACCACAGTAGGGAAAAGCAGCCTGGGCCCTGGCTCTGGCTTTTACTTTTTCCTGCAAGGTCATTCACACAGTCCCAAAGACCCAGGAAGCCTTTGTCAATTTTTGAAGAATTGCTATAATATTTGTCACCACCTCAAAGGATCATGCTGTTCTATATTTTGTTTTCAAGCCCACCCATCTCTCCATGCTTTTTCAAATAACAACTACACATAGTGCTTTTAATACCTGCTATGTCTCCTACAGACCTTAGGCTCTGACTTCACTCACTTAGCCCTTTCTGAACACGTGTTTCATGAAAGGCACTGTGCAAAGTGCAATTTGAGAATGGGAAGCTCAGGAGCCTGGTTCCTAAGGCTTCAGGAAGCAATAGACCAGAAGAAATCATTAAAACTATATAAAAATAATGCTATATTTTATGTAAGCTGAAAAGAAGTGTGAGCAATTCATAAAACTCTATCTTCAACCCCAACCACTCTTCTTAGTGTCAAATGCCTACTGAACCACTGAGTGTGCACAGGCACTGAAAGTCTGTGCACAACTGAATGTATTACCTTCTCCTCTATACATGTTATGTCTCTTTTGCTTCTTGATCAGTCCAGTGGTTTCACCGTTTGCCAGTCATCCAAGGCAAATAATTATGTATCATATATGTACCACTTCTACCTCAATTCCTTTATCCAATCAATTCGACTTCCAGATTATACCAAAATCTGCCCACTGTCCTGCTCCACTGTCTCTATTCAGCTTTTGTCCAAACCTCCATCATCCCTCCCTTGGACATCTGCAGTAGTTTCCTCACTCATCTCTTTGGTCCATGCCTCCCTTCAAGCCACTCTCACGGAGTAGGCAGTGATCTTTCAAAACAGCGTAAATCAGTTCATATCATTTCTGCTTCTAAAGCTTCAGTACATTCCCAACGTATATATTAGAATCCACTCACTATGCCTTAAACATTTCGACCCCCTTCTAATTCCTTAAACGTGTGAAGTTATTTCCTGCTAAATGTCCTTCACACAAGCTGCTTCTTCACTGTGATGTTTCCCTACCGCCACTAACCCACACCTTGCCAATCCACATAGATCCTTTAAGTTTCGTCTAGATGCCACTTCTTCAAAATGTCCTTCCCTGACCCTACAGGTTAAATAGGCCCTCTTGTTGTACACTTTCACTTTGCTTCTGCTTCACAAGACTTATCAAAATTTGTGATTATTTATGAAGTTATTTGTTTTATGTTTGTTCCTATCCATCTTATTCACTGTCATATTTAGCATCCAGAACAGGACTCGGCACATAGTAAGTGTTGAATAAATAACTGTTGAATAAAACAATGAAGGAATGAGTAAGTAAATACAGTAAGGTTACAGGTAAGGAAGAGATGGTTCAAATACGTCCTACTCCGTACTCTACACACCCTAAAATCAGTGCACCAAGCTGCCCCTGCTCCTGGAACAGGTGAAAGAGGAGAATGCTGCCATTTTCTCCCAATTCTGTTAGTTCTCAGGTAAACGGATCATCTCGAAATTTTAAAACTTTTACTTCTGAAATAATTCAGACTTAAATGTAGCAAGAATAGTACAAAGAATTCTTATATATTTTTTCACTCAAACTCCTCAAGTGTTAATATTTTACCATGTTTATCATCTCTATATTTTCCTGAACTATTTTAGAATATGTTGCAGACAATGCCCTTTATCTCTAAATATTTCAGTGTGTCTTTCCTAAAAACAAAGGCATTTTCTTCTCTTATATAATCACAGTACAATTATCAAAAACAAAAATTATTTAATCTAGAAACTTATTCAAAATGTGTTAATTGTTCCCTGTGTGTCCTTTATAGCAAAAAGCAAAAAAAAAAAAAAAAAAAATTCTGGTCCAGGATTCAACCTAGGATCACATGTTGCATGTAGCTGTCATGTTTCTTTGGTCTCCTTCTCTTCAATTTGAAACAATTCTGCAGTCTTTCATGACATTGACATTTTTGAAGAGCATAGGCCAATTATTTTGTAGAATGTCATTGAGTTTGGGTTTCTCTGATATTTCCTCATGATTAGATTCAAATTGTGCACCCTGGGGGGCAGGAATACCACAAAAGTGGTGTTACATCCTTCTCAGAGCATCACATTAGGAGGTGCATGATATCTAGTTGTCCCATTACTGGTGATGTTAACTTTGATCACTTTTAGGTGTTTCTATTTTCCCTCTTTAGTAATTAATAAGGTCTTGTGACTTTTTTTTTTAAACATGAGCCACCTCTGTGGTCCAACTAATTCTCCATTTACTTGGGAAAATGCTTAAGGTCTATTAATAGGTAATGAAACAGCTAATTGTGCAACTTTTCCAGGTGTAATGGTCTATTACCATTCTACCTTACCTCCTTCTCTCATGCATACAAAGAAAGAAACCTAGCATGCTATTTTTTAAAGAACATAATAAAATATCTAATCTCATTCCTTATTCATCAGGTGAGAAAGCTGAGGCCCGAATAGGCTAAGTGACTTGCCTGGGGTCAGACAGCTACTCAGTAGCAGACCTGAAAATAATTAAGCGCTCACTGTACAGAAAGAAAGGCAAAAGTCAGTTCAGTGCCCTTCAAATACACAGGCCCTAGGGGTACACCCGCAGCAGTCTAAGGCACGTTTCCTGCGACCGTTTTTGGAAAGTAATGGGATTCTTACACAGATCCACAGAACCACGGAGCCACTGCAGTTTCTAGGGAAGCACAACGGCTCACTGTTGTGCCTGACTGCTCTTTGTTCTCTTCCTTCCTCTCGTCATCTCTCTTGAAACACTCAAGTCATTGCGGAGGCAAAAAGTCTCACAGCCCTAGGAAAGAGCCTTGCTTACAACGGGCTCCTCACCTACAAATGCTACACGCTCCTTGCCCAATACTCTGGATGTCTGTTTAATTCTAATTAGTGTCTTTATATATGTTTTTTGTTTTGTCTTGTTTTGTTTTGTGGTACGCGGGCCTCTCCCTGTTGTGGCCTCTCCCGTTGCGGAGCACAGGCTCCGGACGCGCAGGCTCAGCGGCCATGGCTCACGGGCCCAGACGCTCCGCGGCATGTGGGATCTTCCCGGACCGGGGCACGAACCCGTGTCCCCTGCATCGGCAGGTGGACTCTCAACCACTGCGCCACCAGGGAAGCCCTATATATGTTATTTTGCAATTGCATGAGGTAGGCCTGTCATAATCTTACCATATTTTACAAACTTGAGAAGAGTTTTTAATTCTCCCAAGAACATCCAAACCTAGACTAATACAGAAGCAAGCAGCCTCTTCTGCGATGCCCTGGGACTTTCTTTTCCAAGGTGACTACGTAGCATGTAGGAGAAAAATAATAATAAATCGCAGGTTTCGGGAGTTAGAACTCCAATCTCAACCTCCACCCAGAACACAGCGTGGTCCTAGGCTTTGGCTTGCCTGCTCTGCTTCCCCATTACTTAGAAGCAATGAAGATGCCATGCCCTGTCCTGTATCCCAAGGTACTACATCTTCATAAAAGTTATTCTGAGATGGTATTCAGCAGCACGCCCAAAGCTGTGAACCAGAGGTAAGGACTCTAAAGACATCCTACACGATCTTTCTATACAGAATATGTAGAGTTTCCTCTTTACCACTTCCTGAGAGACACGTGTGTAAAAATTGAAGCAGTGTTTTAATTAAGGGTTAACCTTTAATCAGGACTTGGTATAAAATAAGCAAGGGGTATTTTAAAAAATCATAAAAGCAAAGATGTAAATTGCTATGAGTTAAAACTAGTAATTCAACAATTAGAAATACAGGAAAATGTTTGCTGTGTTAGAGAAGTGACTAGTAGTAGTAGGAAAGCAACAGCTGTGGTAGAAGTGGTAGAATCAGCAGCAGCTGACTTTTATGGCGTGTTTACCATGTTACCAGCACTCTGCTAAATGCTTTAATGTATAGCACCTCATTCAATGCTCAGAATCATCATGGTGTTCTCATTTCATACGAAACGTCAGCAACAAGTAAATAAAACACTGGGATAATATACACTTGATCTAAGATTATAATCCTGCTGAATAATCTTGGAGTGTAGACCATCAGGAAATTATTGCTGACTGACATACCAGCACATGCCCTCACTTCTTTCTGGTCACTTTAGGAGTGAGATCTTCCCTGATCATCCTATATAAAAATATCAAACTCCTAACCCAGACTTGCCAGAGCTGCCTCATTAAAATATAAGCTCCATAAGGATAGGGACTCTGCTGAATCCCAATACCTAGAACAGCGCGTTTTCTGCGTTAGGTAATTATTATATGCTGAAGGAACGAATAACTGAATGTAGCTTGCATGGACGCTCAAAATCATGTTATTGGCCACGCTTTGAAAAAGAAAAAGAGCCTGTAACGCCATCCCTAGTGGCTAAACAAGTTTGAGCACTGAATACTTGGTCAAACACTAGAAAACAATTTTAGCTAGGCAACTTCATTCGTAGTTGACCAATATTCTCTGAGCACCCACATGTGCCAAGCACAGGAGTGCCTGAGAGTGACCACACAGTGAAATAGAGGGTTAAGAACCTTCCACTGACCGGGATACCGGCTCTCCCTGACTGCCAGTCCCTCTCACCCGGACTTTCTAAAACAAAGCAAACAACTCAGACAGGATTTTTAGTGTAACTGACCTCCTGGGCAACTTTATCTCCTGCTACTGGGAAGGCAAAGTAAAAGAATTGAAAGTTATACTTTTTGTGTAGGGAAAAATGTCATAACCCTGGTAGGCTTTTAAGAAGTTTGTAGAAAAAATTGTTTCTTAAGGGGAAGTTCCATTTTTTTTTCTAGAAGATGTTGGGGGTACGAGCTTATTAATTAATTAATTAATTTTTGCTGTGTTGCGCCTTCGTTTCTGTGAGAGGGCTTTCTCTAGTTGTGGCAAGAGGGGGCCACTCTTCCTCGCGGTGCACGGGCCTCTCACTATCGCGGCCTCTCTTGTTGCGGAGCACAGGCTCCAGACGCACAGGCTCAGTAGTTGTGGCTCACGGGCCTAGTTGCTCCGCGGCACGTGGAATCCTCCCAGACCAGGGCTCAAACCTGCGTTCCCCCACATTAGCAGGCAGATTCTCAACCGCTGCGCCACCAGGGAAGCCTGGGGAAGTTCCATTTTTGAGTGAGTAAAACTTATGGCCTATATGAGCATCTAAGATAACTGGGTAAGAGTGGGCTAAAAACTGAAAGATAAATTTTAATGTGTTTACAGTTTCAACAAAAAGTGTGCTCTGACTACTTTCATTGCACAATCTTGTTCATTTATCACTGATCCTTGTGAAGAGAACATCTATTAAGTTATTCAAATTGAAAAAAAAATGTCAGTTGATGTGACAAATTACTTGTATATTTACTTTATGGAAATGTTATGAAATTTTACTGGTGGTGGTAGTGCCCTGAGCGTTGCTTCCCTTTCAGTTTCTGCTTTTAGGGAAAAAAAGTTATATTACATGATGCAAATTCTTTTTATTTCAAATACCTCTAGATATTCCTATTTTGCTTAGGCTAAACCTTCTGAGGGTAATAAAATTGTATTCCTTTCTCTTCTAAAAAAGTTTTATGAAATTAAAATAAGAGGATGAAATCACACTTTATTCATAGCATTTTTTCATCATAGTGTTCTCTACATGCTATATCTATTAACAGGAAGATTATATGACATTAAACGGTGACGAGAAAAACGTTTTTGAGTTGAACTCACACTCAAACTATAACATGCTTTCTGTTTGTGTGCTAATCTTTTGTGGCACAGTGCTCATTCTGAAAAGAAGTGGCTAATGTTTACTTTTAAATATTGGCATCAGAGGAAACATGCTTTTAGCTATTTCAAAGTTCCGAAAGTAATCATTGAAATAGAATCTATAAGAAGACTTGCAGTGCAAGGTTAGATGGGAGAACTGTGCACCAGCCTTGCTTAAATACTGTTAATCAAACAGGATTATGACCACAAACATGTATCAGTTAAAAAGCGTTTGGCTAATATAAAAGTCAGTGAAAAGTACAAAACTTACATATTAACATACCCTATATTTCTGATGGATTTAACACACACATGATTTTTAATTTGGCATGAAGAACTAAATCTAGGCATGTTCATAAACCTGTTGGTCCATCTGATTCTGCTTTGCTCCAGAAAAATTCCTTGTTAAATGCACCAGCATATTAATTGGTTCTATTCCAAAATCTGGAATGAAGATGTTTAATGTTATCATGCCTTTGATCCTTAAGTGACAGCAAATTGTATTCTAAATTACAATACTCACAGCTGTTGCCTGCTCTGTTACCCCTCTGTCCAGATGAATGTTCTGGCTCCTTGTATGGAAACTGCAGAGTTGTATCCAAGGTTCTGAATCCTTCTTTAAGAGAGTGATGCTTGTAGTACTCCACAAGTTCCTTTAGGAAAAAAGAATCAAACACATGAATTCCTTGACACGTAATTATATACAATAGAGGGATGATCAATTTAATGCTAAATTTTCCATAAGCCTATCTTAGTGTGAGTAAATGATCATCTCTCCCTGCAGCCTGGAGGTGCATGACACCTAACTAGTAATTGCCCTTGCTACCCAGGCCATTTATAATGTGAGTTACCCCCTCTTGCTGCCCAACATCCTGCAGTCTTCAGTCAGTTGTAGTAAGTAAAGAGAAGCCATACTAAACCTCAGTTTCAGAGCAGTAATTATTGTTCTTATTTATGAAATAACTCCCTTTATTTTTGTTTAGAAAGGCAACAGCTGTTTTATGAATATATAGCAATTTCTAGCTTCCTGCATTTTCTTTCAACATAAGCAGAAAAACAAACTCAATCCTAAATGTACTCTTCCATGGTAAGCCAAAGTTGTTAAGCTACAAATGCTACTTACTTGACATTGTTTCTGGCTTATGAGGAAGTGTTAGTGCCCTTCTCATAGATGTCATCTGGTACTTAATGTCATCTGGTACAATAATGTAGTTCTTTCCAATTTTCTCTTATACCTAATTTGCGCCAAATGCATCCAAGCCTAATATAATAACCACCCACCATCTTTCATACTAAAATTTCAGGAAATTTCTTTCAAGATGTTGGTTTCATAGGTTCTGCACAAATCTGAATCCCTCTACTTTAAACGGAAATTGAAAAATGATTAATTCATAATGGAAAAATGCATACTATCATTAGATGAGTACTATAGACGTTTCTTAGAAAAACCTGAAATGAAAATAAAAGCATAATCACTTTTAATCTAATTATTCAGTGCTTCTACTACAGCACTATTGTTTAAAACAAACAGTATAAAAGCAACTCATTTCTTTAAAAAACCACACTGTCGTCGATTCAGTATCTCCATTCAATGGGTATGTTCAAAGTTCCCAAAACAAATCAGTCGGGCCAAAAATCACCCAAAAGAAGAGAAAGAGGATCATCAATGATTTATTTATTATTTTTGACCAAACTCGGATGAGTTGTGGAATGCATCGTGCGGGGAGTTCCAGGGGTCACAGAGATTTTGAAGATAAGTTTCCTAGGTGTCCTCACCCTTGAAGGAGAGTGAAGGATTATGGGAGTTCAAAGGCAAGAAAGAGAGCTTCCTTTTCTGAGTCCAGTGGGGAGGATGAGGGAAGAGTTCATGATGGAGGTAGCTTGGCTTAAATTGAAGAACAGGTAAAATTTCAAAAGCCAGGAAGGAGGGAAGGATTATTTTAAGTAGAGCAGTCAGGCTGGGAACAGACACAAACATAACAAAGACCACGTTCATAAACTAAAAGGAGCCTGGTTTGGCTAAAGTACTGGATAAGGCAAATGGAGATTCTTTACCTTTCACATCTGGGGATAATAAACCATTTCACAGGCTATAGCAAAGAACGTATAAAGTGCCTGGTACGTGTGAATAATCATGAGAGTTACCATGATCCCATGTGCCAGGCCTTTTATATAGTTTCTTACAATCTTCAAACAAGAAACAAGAGATGGGCCTTTTCGCCCTGATGCTCAAGGCTCAGTGAGATTAATCAGCTTTGGGCAAGTCTGTATAATTGGTGTCTGGCTCCAAAGTTTGTGCTCTGAACTACATCATATTATTAGCAGATAGTACCTGGCAAATGTAAATATGCAAAAAGTGAAGCAAAGGGAAGGAGCATTTTCTAAGTATCTATGGTATACCAGGAATTTGTTCTCTTAGACCCAAGATGCTATGGTTTGACACTTAAAAATATTTTCTTCCATCCTTTCTTCCTTGCTTGGGCCCAGATTATGGGTGCCCTTGATGAAGCAAAGGAATGTGGAACCTGACCAACTTAAAAAAAAAAAAAAGTTAAAATATCAGAAGATTATATCCTCAAAATGACTTCACTGATCAGAATATGGCATTTATATTATGGTGATTTTAGCATGGCTCGCAAAGGCAATGTCTGGAATTAAATTCTACTTAGAGACCAATATTATCATTTAATTTCTTTAAATGCAAAATTTTGTAAGGTCTCTGGAAGAACGGTACACTTTATTATCATTTGCATCAGCGACACTATATATATATATATATATATATATATATATATATATATATATAAAAAACAGTTCTCTTAGTCTTCTCATTGAAACTGAATGAAATGTGTTCTTTTCTTTAGCAAAAATGTGAAAATCAACCTGAGAGTAATTATAAGCCAATAACTTTGAACTTCAGTGTAATTTTGTTATAAGTAATATGAATTTTATGCATGATATCATGAATTAGTATGAATTAAGGTTTATGTGAAGTTGGCTAGAAACTACAGAATTATCATTACTGAAAAGGACTTGGTCATCATTTAATACCTACCCACCTCCAAATTTTATGGAAGAAAAAAATGACTTTTCCAAGGCCTAGGATCATGTGGCTTGGTAAGCTGTAAAACACTTTTTTATCACTTCACTGAGCATGGAAGATATTTTAGTTCCATTTTTACAGTCTTATGAGGGTAAATCTCCCTACATCTTTCTAACTGGGTAGAATTAAATAGTGCCATGGTGGATCTCTTCCAACTTATGCCTTTCAGTATTTTAGTCTAATCCACTTCTGCTTTAGCAATCATTGACCTTCAAGTACTACAAGTAAAGAAGAAGACTCTAAACAAAAGAAATTGCTAAGCTTTCCTTATCTCACACTGACACAGTGGTGTCAACAATTCAGGTCTCTCTGAAAAATAATGAGTGAGAGCCAGTCATTCCAATTACCAAGGAAACAGGCAGTGGAGTTGATTTATAAACAGCATTTGGACATGGACTGTCTGGCATACATGAAAATTAGAACAAAATTAATGCCTTGTAATCTGGATACAGAAATTCATTTAGAATTTGGATTTACTGACTAAGAAAAACAAAGATTTTGACTAACCAAGCCATTGAAACCAGAGGGAAAAGGTTAGGTCATAACCACCTGAGGCCAATCTTCTTTTCGAGAAACTGGCTAATTTAAAACAAATTCTGGATTTCGTTTTCATTTTACATCCTTTCCAAATTAAATTTAATTCCAGGCCCTAATGAGTGTCATTAGGTAGATGAATATAACTTTACCAGCCATGATGGGAAGATACTGAACTAAAGAAAATGCATAGACTGTTACGTACTTATAATGGGAACTGTGTTATTTGACACCAACACGATAAAATGTAACCTCCTTGAGGTTGCATGATGCAGGTTCAGAGAAGCCCCTACGTTCCGAAGGTGCCTATCAACCTTCTCTCTTCTTCCAGAGGGGCTAGTTACTGAGATAGGAGCCATTCCTTCTGATCAGGTATCCATGTGGCATTTCCCAGCGGAGGGTCAAAGGACAGCACTATTGTGAGGTTCTCAGTACACAGAGATCTACTAATTTGAAAGCTGTTTTGAACAGTTGAGTCCTTTTTGAATTGTGCAAAAGCACAGTAACTTCAC
Source organism: Pseudorca crassidens (assembly GCF_039906515.1). Taxonomy (NCBI): domain Eukaryota; kingdom Metazoa; phylum Chordata; class Mammalia; order Artiodactyla; family Delphinidae; genus Pseudorca; species Pseudorca crassidens. The sequence continues at coordinate 94,243,385 of NC_090297.1, forward strand.
ATAGTGAGGACTCAATATAGATTTGTTCAACAAATGAACAGAAACAAAGAGGAGGAAGTAGGTCCAGACAACTTCAACACTCTCTTCAGCAACGTTTACAGTGATTTTGTAAGAGCTGACAGAAGTATTCATCTAAGGCTGAGATTTTTCAGCTCCTTGTCTGTCATATCCTTTTGCTGCAGTTTTTTTTTTCATTGTAGTTTTGCAGTTAATTCTTAATCCCCTCCCTTTAACCCTCTGCACTATGTACTTCCTTACAAAAGATCCCCAGATATGGAGGAAAAAACATGCATGTGTCTCTTGCAGTGGCATTTCTGATGTCTTACACATAGCATATAAGGGGAGCTTATTTTAGCTCTGTGACAACTACTTTTAATTCCCTTTCCAGAACATCATTGCAGAAACTTTTACTGCTCTCTGGTCCAAGTTATTTGAATTCTGGGTCTTTATTGCTTATACTATAATAACAGCTTTACATGCAGATAGGAACTTGAGGATCTGTGTCCACTAATCCAGGTCATGCAGTATTTACTGGCTTTTCACATCTGACCTTAGAGGATGAGGAACTTTCTTGAGCTGAATCCAGGTGACAAAGAGCTGAATTGATTGGCCCTCTCCAGTGACTATTCCTTTCATCCTCTTCGCTTATCTGCTGTGATGGAAGTCCCTTTTGTTGCTTTCAAAGTCATCAAGGCTGGTAGTCAGCTTTGGCCCTACAGCATTTTTTTTTTTTTTAAGTCTCATATTAACTATAATACCACGGAGCAGCTTCATTACCAACCACCCTAATTTCTTCAGGTGAGTCAGGCTGGTGTGTCTCGCAGCGATGTGGAGACTCCCTGTTCACGCTTTTATCATGTCTCGGCTGGGGCTGTTACTCATTATTTGTGCATCCACTTGCTACCTCCCTGCTAGGTTTTCCTTTAGGGAAGAACCTCCTCAGGTCCAGTTTTCTCTGTGCACAGCCTGCTTGTTCCAGCAGAACATAACTCACTGCCAGCAGGGAGGATACCTGGATCTTGGTTGCCAACTTGACAGGGTTTACATTTTCCAGGACACAGTCTTGCTACCCATCCTTAGCTTTTGAATTGGGAATGTGATATTTATGTCCAGAGAGGTTTTCTTACTTTTCTTTCAACTCAAGATGCTTCAATTTCTTTAAAACGCTGATTCCTGTCTTGAAGCAGTTCTAAATTTTTAGATAAGGCTTTCAAGCTGGCTTATTTTGTAAGGCTCTCTTAACGCTCAGTTTTAACTTTAATGTTAACATCTGCAAAGTGCTTTGAGATGTTTTCTGGAACGATGCAGTGTGTATCATTTGACTGATGGTTCAATCAATGAGTGGTCCTTCCCAATGTTACTCAAAGTACTTAGCAGAGTGCTACAAATGCATCTTATGTCCTATCTCCAAATTCTTCATTATCTCAAGAAATGCTTGCAAACTTGAGAAACACACTTGAGATCATTTTTCATGAAATAAGAACTTTCTTCTTTACTGTCAATGCACAAGCATTGACAGTAAATGCACAAGCATTGACAGTAAATGCACATGTGCACAAGCAATGCACATGTAATGACATACTGATATATGTATTGTTGATATGACATATACTATTCTTATATGCTAAGTTACACTTTTAAAAATCATCAGAATTAATAATCTTTATTTATTTGAAACAACTTGGTAACAACATACTGTTCAATTTAAATGTAAAATTCCTATGAAATATCACTGTCATGTGGTAAAAATGCCACCTTGTTAATGTTTAATTGTCCAAGGTAATGAAGGAGAACTGTAGTACAGGTCACCTAAAATAGCAGAAAATACAAAAAGGTTTTCCATTTGACAGTATGTTTTGCATGAAATGAACCTAAATGTGAGCGGTATTTTACCAATTACAACTTTTTAATGTTATAATTTAAAATATCTTCCTCTGCCTGAATGAAGAGATAGAGGCAGAGGAAGAAAGAAGCACGTTAAAACTCTGCTGTGTGTCATTCAAACAAGGTAAAACACAAATAACTGAAAGTTGATTGTTTTGAACGTGTCTGTGGCTCTAAGAATCTTCTAGAGTGGACTCTGAAATATTATCTAAAACTTGTAAACTTAGTTTACAATGAAAAATATGTCTAGGGCAATATAAAACTTAACTAGAATTCTTACAATTAAAATTTTCAGGATTCTGCTGCATAATTATGGTATGATTCTCTTTAAACAATGTTTCAGTGAGCAAATACTCCAAGAAACTAGAATTAAACTGACCTTTCTAATAGAAGAAAAATAAGGACCACAGATTGAAAAGAACTAATCAATGCTTACCATTAAGCTTTTAAACTTTCTATTTTCTGCAATGTGAAAAAAGCCATCTCTTGTTAAAATCTTGATGTGCTTTGCTTCATTATTGTACCTGTGGGCAATGAATAACTTATGAATATAAATGTGTTTTTAATCAGTAGAAATCAATAATTACCAGAGGGCATGCCCCAATAACATTATAGGAATTAATTCTGAAGACAAAATATATACCTATGCCAATACACTGGTGACAGCTAATTAACAAAATATATTCACTAGATTGGTTGAAGATACAACCAATATTTGAAGTGAGACGAGGGGGTTGGGTTAGATTTGATCAATCACTATGCCCAATTTTTTTATAAGATCAATTTGGGAATATGGAAAAACAAAATAAAATCTAGTAATTTATAATTCTTAGGATTTACTAGAAACATACACATATCAAGTACAATGTTATGAAAGAAATGTAGTATGCCAATTAGCAGCCTATAACACAATACCATTTTTTCTAACAGATATTTTCAAGTATTAATGAACTGTCTGGAGAGATGATACATTATTTCTGCTGCAATTAGAACCTTGGTTTTCAGCTTCAGTGTTATATATGTCAGATGATCTATGCAATTATGAAAACAGGAAAGCTATTTCTGTAAAAGTACTTGTCCCACTTACTTAATGCTAATTGCATATTCTCCTGACTCTTTGGTCCTGTGCCTCACAAGGTAAGTACTATTTACCCTGTTAATAAGTTCAGTCTCTGCCTGCAATCTTTCCATTGCTCCAGCATACCTATAAGAAACAAAGATGCAGAAAATTTGGGTAATGTACCTGGAAGAGAACAGAGGCTAAAAATATGTATCTGTTAGGATTTTAATTTAGTGGCAGATCTGAACTGTTTTTACTTCTGTACCAATTATAGTACTTCAAAATATAATGCAGAAAAAAGTCCTTTAGATACGTCCAAACACAAATGCTCTACAAAGATTACAACAGTGAAGTGAATATTGCCTAACATACACTAAATATTTATCAAATAAATAAATGGGACAAAGACAAGAATTAATAGGCATCGGGTTAGAGAGAGAGTTGTGGGGAATTTAAGGACAAGAAAGAAAAAGATTTGTAGGGAAGGGTTGCCCTGCCTAAGACACACACAGATGTACATACACGTATACACACATACACGCACTCCTCCAAAATTTCACCTTTTCTAGGTAAAACAGTATGAAACAAAATTTCCTTTGAGTATTGTTGTAAGAAAATTCAGAAACAATTTAAATTATTTTAAAATAATTATTTTTTGGATATAAGATTAATTCTTGTAGTCCACAATTTTGATAACCAATTTTGTTAAGAAACTGGTAGTAATGAATAAAATTTTTAAAAGGTAGATATTTTCAAAACCAGAATTCAATTCTTCCTAAACTATACTGGTCTTAAGCATACTCAGATCCCATAACAATAATAATAAAAGGCCTAAATTCAATGTTAAAATATTCTTCAATGACCCTTCGCATCAAATACAGGTTTAGCATTTATTGACAAAATATATCAGATTATGGGTAATAAAAGTTAAAGGAAAAACTTTTATGTTGAGATCAGCTATCTTTCAAGTCAATATTCTAGAAAATTTTCTGATTCACATATGGACTCATGTAACCCAGTGAAAATACCCACATCTAATCTATGCTAAATGTTGGGTTGGCCAAAACGTTTGTTCAGTTAGTGAATATGTTCAATAAAATTCTTTGTGAAAATGAAAAATGTTTTATTTTTATTTAAAACCGAACGAACTTTTTGGCCAATCCAATATTTAAAATACACATGGTAGGCATTTGACAAGTTTGTAAAGGGAGGAGGACATGTGAGGTTTCCACCAAGTACAGAAGAAAAGCTAAGGGCATTTTATGTAGATGGTACCTTGGGTTAAAGTTAGGATAACCACTGACTCATTACTACCTAGTAAAATCTGACTCACATCTTCCTCTTAAATCTTATCTCTAACAAACCCCTTCTTTACTAGTCTCCAGGCTTCTTTCAGGTTCAAGAATTCTTAGAGTTGTGCATGGACTATATTCCTGTGTTGGAAAACTCTCACCCTCTGTCAACCCACATTGCTTCTCATCCTTCAGGTTTAGAGAGTCTTTTCTGACCATTCCAGCTAAAGAACACTGTCCTGTATCTGGCAGTCTCCACTCCATTATTCTCATTACAGTATCCCTAATTTCCTTCACAGCATTTATGGCAATTAGCATACAGCATAAGCATTTTTATCAGAGTAACACATGAACGTAATTTTTAAAAGTCAAGTCGTACTATAAAACTATAATGAAAAAGCAGCACTACCCCATCTTATCAGATTCTACCCCAAGTCCCATTTCAAGTATTTCACCTATTTTTCCTTGTTATTTTTTAATATCTACTTGAATATTTCTAAATAACATGATTAAACTACAATTTATCAATTTTATTTTTATTTTATTTATTTATTTTTTTGCGGTACGTGGGCCTCTCACTGTTGTGGCCTCTCCCGTTGCGGAGCACAGGCTCCGGACACGTAGGCTCAGTGGCCATGGCTCACGGGCCCAGCCGCTCCGCAGCATGTGGGATCTTCCCAGACTGGGGCACGAACCTGTATCCCCTGCATCGGCAGGCGGACTCTCAACCAGATTCAGTTAAACATATACATATATTCATTCTTTTTTGGATTCTTTTCTCTTATAGGTTATCATAGAATATGGAGTAGAGTTCCCTGTCCTATACAGTATGTCCTTGGTTATCTATCTTATATATAGTAGTGTGTGAATGTTCATCCCAAGTTCCTGATTTATCCCTCCCCACAACGTTTCCCCTTTGGTAACTGTAAGTTAGTTTTCAATATCCCAAAGTCCATTTCTGTTTTGTAAATAAATTTATTTGTATCATTGTTTAAAATTAGATTCCAGGGCTACCCTGGTGGCGCAGTGGTTGAGAGTCTGCCTGCCGATGGTTGGTTTCAGATTGCTAGTATTTTGTTGAGGATTTTTGTGTCTATGTTCATCAGTGATATTGGCCTGTAATTTTCTTTTTTTGTGGTACCTTTGTCTGATTTTGGTATTGGGGTGATGCTGGCCTCATAGAATGTGTTTGGGATGTTCCATCCTCTGTGACTTTCTGGAAGAGTGTGAGAAGTATAGGTGTTAACTCTTCTCTAAATGTTTGATAGAATTTGCCTGTGCAGCAATCTTGTTCTGGACTTTTGTTTGCTGGGAGTCTTTTAATCAGTTTCAATTTCAGTACTTGTGATTGGTCTGTTCATGTTTTCTATTTCTTCCTGGTTCAGTCTTGGGAGATTGTACCTTTCTGAGAATTTGTCCATTTCTTCTAGGTTGTCCATGTTATTGGCATATAGTTGCTTGTAGTACTCTCTTATGATCCTTTGTATTTCTGTGGTGTCAGTTGTAACTTCTTTTTCATTTCTAATTGTATTGACTTGAACCCTCTCCCTCTTTTTCTTGATGAGTCTGGCTAAAGTTCTGTCAATTTTGTTTATCTTTTCAAAGAACCAGCTTACAGTTTCATTGATCTTTTCTATTTTCTTCATCTCTATTTCATTTATTTCTGCTCAGATCTTTATGATTTCTTTCATTCTACTAACTTTGGGTTTTGTTTGTTCTTCTCTCTCTAGTTGCTCTAGGTGTAAGCTTAGGGTGTTTATTTGAGATTTTTCTTGTTTCCTGAGGTAAGACTGTATTGCTATAAACTTCCCTCTTAGATCTGCTTTTGCTGTGTCCCATAGGTTTTGGATCATCGTGCTTTCACTTTTGTCTGTCTCTAGGTATCTTTTGATTTCCTCTTTGATTTCTTCAGTGATCCATTGGTTGTTTAGTAGCATATTGTTTAGCTTCCACGTGTTTGTGTTTTTTTACAGTTTTTTTCCTTGTAGTTGATTTCTAATCTCATAGCGTTGTGGTTGGAAAAGATGCTTGATGTGATTTCAATTTTCTTAAATTTACTGCGGCTCGCTTTGTGGCCCAGCAGGTGATCAATCCTGGAGAATGTTCCATGTGCACTTGAGAAGAATGTGTATTCTGCTGCTTTTGGATGGAATGCTCTGTAAATATCAATTAAGTCCACCTGGTCTAATATGTCATTTAATGCCTGTGTTTCCTTATTGATTTTCTGTCTGGATGATCTGTCCATTGATGAAAGCGGGGTGTTAAAGTCTCCCACTATTACTGTGTTATTGTCAGTTTCTCCTTTTATGGCTGTTAGTATTTGCTTCATATATTGAGGTGCTCCTATGTTGGGTGCATGTATATTTACAATTGTTATATCTTCTTCTTGGATTGATCCCTTGATCATTATGTAGTGCCCTTCTCTGTTTCTTGTAATAGTCTTTATTTTAAAGTCTATTTTGTCTGACATGAGTATTGTTACTCCAGCTTTCTTTTCATTTCCATTCGCATGGAATAGAATTTTTTACATACCTTACTTTCAGTCAGTATGTGTCCCTAGATCTGTAGCATTGCTACTGCATCTTTCTTTTTGTTTTCATTTGCATGGATATATCTTCTTCCATCGTCTCACTTCAGTCTGTATGTGTCCCTAGATCAGAAGTGGGTCTCTTGTAGACACCATATATATGGGTCTTGTTTTTGTATCCATTCAGCTAGTCTGTGTCTTTTGACTGTTGCATTTAATCTGTTTATGTTTAAGATAATTATCAATATGTATGTTCTTATTGCCATTTTGGTAATTGTTTTGGATTTGTTTTTGTTGGTGTTTTTTCTTCCCTTCCTCTTTTGTTCTCTTGTGATTTGATGACCAAATTTATAGTGTTGTGTTTGGATTCCTTTTTCTTTTTTTGTGTGTGTATCTATTGTAGATTTTTGGTTTGCAGCTACCATGAGGTTTTGATATAGCAGTCTATATATATACAAGATTGTTTTAAGTTGTTGGTCTTTTAATTTCAAATGCATTTTCAGTATTCTGCATTTGTGTTCTCCTCCACTCACAGTTGCTGGTTTTGATATATTTGTGTGGAAATGATTTCCTACCTTTACTGTATGTTTGCCTTTACTGATGAGATTTTACATTTGTAATTTTCTTGATTCTAGTTGTGGCCTCTTCTGCCTAGAGAAGTTCCTTTGGCATTTGTTGCAAAGCTGGTCTGGTAGTGCTGAGTTCTCTTGGCTTTTGCTTGTATGTAAAACTTTTGATTTCTCTGTCAAATCTGAATGAAAGCCTTGCTGGGTAGAATATTCTTGGTTGTAGGTTCTTCCCTTTCATCACTTTAAATATATCATGAAACTCCCATCTGGCCTGTAGAGTTTCTGCTGAAAAATCAGCTGATAACCATATGGGAGTTCCCTTGTATGTTATTTGTTGCTCTTCCCTAGTTGCTGTTAATATTTTTTTCTCTATCTTTAATTTTCATCAATTTTATTACTATGTGGCTTGGTGTGTTCCTCCTTGGGTTTATCCTGCCTGGGACTCTTTGTGATTCCTGGACTTGGGTGACTGTTTCCTTTCCCATGTTAAGGAAGTTTTCAGCTATTATCTCTTCAAATATTTTCTCAGATCCTTTCTCTTCTCTCCTTCTGGGACTGCTATAGTGTGAATGTTGGTGTATTTAATGTTGTCCCTAAGGTCTTGTAGACTGTCCTCATTTATTTTCATACTTTTTTCTTTATTCTGTTCCATGGCAATGATTTCCACCATTCTGTCTTCCAGGTCACTTATCCATTCTTCTGCCTCAGTTATTCTGTTACTGATTCCTTCTAGTTTATTTTTTCATTTCAGTTATTGTACTGTTCATCTGTTCTTTAGTTCGTCTAGGTCTTTATTAAGCATTTCTTGTATCTTCTCAATCTGTGCCTCCATTCTTTTTCCAAGCTCTTGGATCATCTTTACTATCATTACTCTGAATTCTTTTTCAGGTGGATTGTCTATTTCCACTTTACTTAGTTCTTCTGGGGTTTTATCTTGTTCCTTCATCTGGGACATATTCCTCTGCTGTCTCATTTTGTCGTTCTGTGATTGTGGTTTCTGTTCTGCAGGCTGCAGGGTTGTAGTTCTTCTGCTGTCTGCCCTCTGGTGGATGAGGCTGTCTAAGAGGCTTGTGCGGGCTTCCTGGTATGAGGGACTGGTACCTGCCCACTGGTGGGTGGAGCTGGGTCTTCTCCCTTTGGTGGGCAGGGCCATGTCAGGGGCTGTGTTTACTGGGCAGCTGTTTATTCAGGAAGACTTTAAGCAGCTTGTCTGCTAATGGATGGGGCTGTGTTCCCGCCCTGTTGGTTGTTTGGCCTGAGGTATCCCAGCACTGGAGCCTACAGATTGTTGGGTGGGGCCAGGTCTTGGTGAGATAATGGCAGCCTTCAAGAGGGCTCATGCCAATGAGCTTGTCAAACCTGCCACTACCAGTGTCCTTGTCCCTACAGTGAGCCAGAGCCACCCCTGCCTTCACAGGAGACCCTCTAATACTAGCAGGTAAGTCTGGCTCAGTCTCTTATGAGGTTACCACGTTTTTCCCTGGGTCCTGGTGCACATGAGATCCTGTGTGCACTCACCAAGAGTGGGGCTTCTGTTTCCCCCAGTCCCGTGGAACTGCTGTGATCAAATCCTGCTGGCCTTCAAAGACAGATTCTCTGGGGGCTCCCTCTCCTGTTGCCACACCTCCAAGCTGGGGAGCCTAATGTGGGGCTCAGAACTTTCACTCTTGTGGGAGAACTTCTGTGGTATAATTGTCTTCCAGTTAGTGAGTTGGCCACCTGGTGTGTATGGATTTGATTTTATTGCGATTGTGCCCTTCCTACTGTCTTCTTGTGGCTTCTTCTTTGTCTTTGGATGTAGAATATCTTTTTTAGTAGGTTCCAGCGTTTTTTTTTGGTGGTTGTTCAGTCGTTAGTTGTGATTCTGGTGTTTCCATAAGAAGGGGTGAGCATGTGTCCTTCTACCCTGCCATCTTGTCTCCTCTCATTATATATCTCCCATGAGGTTTTGATGTAGCAGTCTATATATATACAAGATTGTTTTAAGTTGTTGATCTCTTAATTTTAAATGCATTTCCAATATCCTGCATTTGTACTCTCCTTTTCTCATTATTGCTGGTTCTGATATCATATTTGTGCATGGATGACTTCCTACCTTTACTTTATGTTTGCCTTTACTGGTGAGCTTTCCCATTCATAATTTTCTTGATTTTAGTTGTGGCCTCTTCTGTAGAGAGAAGTTCTTTTGGCATTTTTTGCAAAGCTGGTCTGGTGGAGCTGAATTCTCTTAGCTTTTGCTTATCTGTAAAACTTTTGATTTCTCCATCAAACCTGAATGGGAGCCTTGCTGGGTAGAGTACTCTTGGTTTTAGGTTTTTCCCTTGCATCATGTTAAATGTATTGTGCCACTCCCTTCTGGCCTGCAGAGTTTCTGCTTAAAAATCAGCTGATAACCATATCAGGGTTCCCTTGTATGTTATTTGTTGCTTTTAATATTTTTTGTCTTTAATTTTTGTCAGTTTGATTGATTTGTGTCTTGGCATGTACCTCCTTGGGTTTATCTTGTATGGGACTCTCTGTGCTTCCTGGATTTGATTGATTGTTTCCTTTCTCATGTTAGGGAAGATTTCAGCTATAATCTCTTCAAATATTATTTTCTCAGGCCCTTTCTCCCTCTCTTCTCCTTCTGGGTCTTTATCAATTTTAGATGTCAGGATGGAAAATCACTGTTTCTCCACTTATGCTCATGCCTTCATAGTGCTGCACCTCATTCTTTGTGTAACCTCTCCAAAGCTAAGTCATCATCTTACCCAGTTGTGTCATGTTGTCACGTTCGAAGAACATCTGACATCAAAAAACAAGTCCTCGGGCTTCCCTGGTGGTGCAGTGGTTGAGAGTCCACCTGCTGATGCAGGGGACATGGGTTCATGCCCCGGTCCGGGAGGATCCCACATGCCACGGAGTGGCTGGGCCCGTGAGCCATGGCTGCTGAGGCTGCGCGTCCGGAGCCTGTGCTCCGCAACATGAGAGGCCGCAGCAGTGAGAGGCCCGCATACCGCAAAAAAAAAAAAGTCCTCAAGTTTTTGTTTTGCTCAAACTTCTTTGTCTCTACCACAGATTTTTTTCCAAATTCTCCAAGAGGATTATAAACCCCTCAGTGATACATTTTCAACACCATGTACTGTACATAATAATTTTTTCTATGGGGAGACATTCGTCTTTCCCAAGCAAGCTCTCCACCCTCTTGGTCTAATCACCACTGCTTGCTCTCTAAGCCTGCTGAATTACTGTAGTCCTGGACATCCCTTTACTCCCATTTCCTAGATTCTGTATCTCCCTCTTTTTTGGTTTACTAGCTCATCCTTCAGATTCCTATAAATGAATACATGGGATTTAGTACTCAGAAGGCCTCACATCTATGAACATATTTTTATTTTACTTAATAATCCTTAATTCACAGTTTGGCTGGATATAGAATTATAGGTGAGAAATTATTTGCTTCTCAAATTTTAAGGCATCGCTCTACTGTTCTAACATCCAGTTCAGTGCCATCTTGGTTTCCAAGTCTTTGTATGTAATCTGAATTTTTTTCTCCCTGGAAACTCTCAGATGCTTTGTTTTCTCTATGTAGCAAACTTTCATGTTAATATGCCTTTCAGTTATGTGCTGTACTAAATGTTCAATATTGTCCTTGGCCCTTGGTAGCATCTTTGATTTGGAGCCATATACCCTTCAGTTCTAAAAAAAATTTTTTTTTTTGTTTGTTTTTTTTTTTTGATAATTGTTCTCAGTTTCCCTTTCTGGAGTTCTAGTAAGTGAAGGCTGGACTTCTCAGGTCACTTGTCTACTCTATCATTTTTTTTCTTTTTAAAAATTTATTTATTTATTTATTTTTGGCTGTGTTGGGTTTTCGTTTCTGTACAAGGGCTTTCTCTAGTTGCGGCAAGCAGGGGCCACTCTTCATCGCGGTGCGTGGGCCTCTCACTATCGCGGCCTTTCTTGTTGCGGAGCACAGGCTCCAGACGTGCAGGCTCAGTAGTTGTGGCTCACAGGCCTAGTTGCTCTGCAGAACGTGGGATCCTCCCAGACCAGGGCTCGAACCCGTGTCCCCTGCAGTGGCAGGCAGATTCTCAATCACTGCGCCACCAGGGAAGCCCCCTACTCTATCTTTTCTCTCATATTATCTCTCTTTGATTTTCTGAAGGATTTACTCAACTTTATTTTCCAGTTTCTGTACTCAATACTTAACTAGAAGAGCTCTTTCTTATTATCTGATTGTTGCTTTTATAAAACATCCATCTCACTTCTATGGATACATTGTCATCTCTTAATTCTGAGAATATAACTTTAAGGCTTCTTTCTTCTGCCCATTCTAATGTCTGTAATTCTTCCAAGTTTCTTTTTCCTATTTATTCTTTACTTCAAGGCTTTTCTCAAATGCCTGGTTACTCCTTGTTGTCTGCTTATATTTAAGAGGAAGGGCATCCAAGCCAAGAACTGACTGGAAGCTCTGTGTGGAGGAAGCAAGGGAGGCTCATTGGGTGGGAACCTGATCGTTTGGCAAGAACCTTATGATGGGGCTGGATTTTAGATTTTTTATTTTGAGTCTATTCTGTTTCTTTAGAGAAAAATCTTCCAAATTCCTATCTGGATGCAAGAAGAGAGTAGTCCATGTGTGTGAGACACAGCTGTCACAGTACTGAAATTGAGCTACACAAAGGAACTGGGAATCATCATCAGTCTGTATATTGACTTTCCTTAATTTGACCCATCTGGTTTCAGTATGACAGCTCTCCCAATCTCTGCTTGTCCTGCTCTTTCCAAGTCTAGGCCCCATATGGCTCAATTTTTCCATGTAATATACCTTCTAACTTATGTCTCCTGCTAAGGTAGGGAAAGGTAAGTTGCCTGACTACTTGGAGGATGAGGTAGGTTCCTTGGCATCTGTATCCTTTTCTTCATAAGGATTTTCAGACAGTTCCCCAGATTTAAGCCCCATGCCTCATCCCTGCCTTCGTGACACCCCAAAACATAGATTGTTGAAGATAATCATCTTGAATTCTGTTTTATTTCATGGCCTATGAAAGAGATAAAGTTTACCTTATGGGAGCAACTTGTTTTAAAATGTGGAAATAATAAATACACCATACAGTTGGTGTTATTCACTTTCTTAATGACTTGAGAACCACAGTGTAATTTTTCTCTAAACAGTTTAGTATTTCTAAAATTGAAGATTTCATTTTCTGATCATTTTGTTCCTTAGCAGAAGTCATTTCACATGAAACTGCCTGCTTAGTGTGAAGAAATTGTCCAAGTTGCTCAGAAAAGAAGAAAAAGTAATTATGAAATTATACTATATCTATTTCTTACTGTTTTCAAGGGTCTTCCCTCATCTGAACATCTTGATTTTTTTTTTTTTTATCAGTAGGAATGATACTTTTCTAACTGGTCATATATTCAATGGAATTTTACATATTGGCAAGGGTACATTTTAAAACAAAGGGCTCAAAAACAAATCTCCTGTGCCCTGACTGGTTCCCAGGTACCTGATTGGTTTATTTCATAAAATCCATCACAGACGTAGAGAACAGACATGTAGACATAGGGGGAAGGGGAGGGTGGGATGAATTGGGCAATTAGGTTTGACATAAATACACTACCATGTGTAAAATACATAGCTAGTGGGAACCTGTGGTACAGCTCAGGGAGCTCAGCTTGGTGCTCTGTGATGACCTAGGTGGGTGGGATTGGGGGAGATGGGAGGGAGGTCCAAGAGGGAGGAGATATAGGTATGCATATAGCTGATTCACTTCGTTGTACACCAGAAACTAACACAATATCGTAAAGCAATTATACTCCAATTAAAAAAAAATCCATCTAGTTTGTGGCTTTAGTATTTCTCATTACTCTTGTAACTATTATGCCTACTTACATGAAAAATAGTAAAAGAAACGAGAAGGAAACTATCATCACACTCTCATGATTTCACCAGTTCTTGATGTTTTTCAGTTTGATTATCCATGCTATCAGCTCTATTCTCCAAACTTAATTTGTCAGGATTACAGTGTTTAATTCCACGAAAAGTAAGACCTCAAATTTATCTTAAACCAGGTAAACATGTAGCAAAGATTTCCAGTTCCATTACAGACCTGCTACAATTTCTCCAGCAAGCTCAGTGCTGAAGCCCAGAGAGGGATGTCAGAGAAAGCAGACAATGACCACAGAAGGCAGAAATTGCTGGGGAGGGAGAGCAAGACTGCTGAGGAGAGGATCTCATACTATGGACAATATATTCCTACAGTAACCCGGCATTTTTCATGCTTTGGTTATATAACAGAAAATGATCAGAATTTAAAATATCAAAGAACTCAGGTGTTAGCTACACCTGCAAACTGAACTAGTACTATATACTCTCAGAATATCTCATTTATATACATATCCTGATATCTAGTTTGTATACATATATTTCAATATCAAGAAAGTAAAAATAGATGCAGTCATTTTAAGAGGAGCCAAACTCAAAATTCAGGAAGCAAATATCAATAAGTAAATATGCCCATGTTTTATACTTTAACAGGTGGTGTGCCAACGTACAGACAGCATAACTTGGAATCCTGACTGTACCATTTACTAGCTGGTTGGCCTTAACCTTTGTTTCCTCATCTGTAAAAATAATAAAAATAACCTTCCTTATACAGATGTTGGAGAAACAAAACAAAATGTGTAAAATACTAAGTACATACTAAATACCCAGAATATGTTAGTTATTATCATATAATGATTATAACTATTCTAGATTCTGAATAGTTTTTCCAGTTGAGGATATCATTTCCCCTTAAACTCATAATGTCTAAAAAATAATAATCACTATCTACTGCTTCCTTGTTTCTGTTAGTGATACTGCTAACCTCCAAGTGTTATGTGAGCTCCACAGAGACCTAAAACTTTAGACTTGGACACATCTTGCTCCTCCAATATTATGTGTTATAAAATGTATTTTTAGGATCTACTGTCCTTTCTGGGTTAAATTTTAGTTTCAGAAAATGGAATCATACCTTTTTTCTCAACTCCATGAAATTTACTCTTCTAAAATACAATATACATATTTGCCCATGTCCCATTCCTCTCTGTGGATGGTATAAACTTTGGATTTACAGCCAAGTACATGTGCTTGTACACACACATGCACCACTCTCTGATAAAGATATGGAAAGGTCAGCAATATATAAATTCATTATGGTGTTTTGTTGCATCTGAAAACAGCTTTAGCCAGGACAAATGGAAATGGAATGTAGTTTACTACTCCCTCATTTAAGGCGTCCTCGAGCTAAGGGTATGGTATTTCAACTCAGCTACATAAACATTTTTAATACTTACCAGGGTTGGCAAGAATAATCTACTGGTTTGGGCACCTAGGATGTAAAAAGGCAAAAATAGATTAAGTTTACTTAAGGGAAGCTTTTAGAAATCAATCATTAATTCAGTTCAGCTGACTCAGCTCTATAAAACCCTAGGTAGCACAGTCCTAGAATTATCCATTGGCAATATTATACAGAGCGAATCATAGTATATGTCAGATAAGTAGAAAATAATTCATTTCACTTTAATTCTTTCATTCATTTTACTGCCACTGTACCTCTAAAGGAAGAGATAACAGGAAAAATATGAATTGGAATCTTTTGGTATTTATTATCAAGGCAGTTTAATCCTATCATAGAAAATTAAAATGAAAATGTTAGGAAAACCAAATAGCACACTGCTTTCCCAATACACGGGGAAAACAGGCAAAATAAACCATATACACCTGATATAGACTCTTATTGTGTATCACAAATTTTAAACTCTGATTTAGAAGTCTACCAACTGGAAAACCATTTATTTATGAAAAAGTCATAGGAAATACTCATTTTTCCCTTTTCTCCTATGGAGTTTTACAAAAGAGAAAAACTTTATTTTCTATGCAAATAAAGAAAGAAAAAGAAAACTTCTAGTTGCTGATTGCAATTAGAAAATGAGCAAAGCCAAAGAAGGCACACCAATATTCATAAAACAACAAATACAATTCATACTGTGTAATTTTCATGAATCACCTGAATCTTTGATGTATACATTCCATGTTATTCCTGGGCCTTTTAATACTGCGTGATGAAAAATACTGTTACCCTCACTTGTAACTGAGGTCTGGTTAATGTGAATATATCTCTAGCTATGTCCATTTTCATAATGGGCTGTTAATATTTTGACCTTCCAGGTTAAGAATTATTTGTAAAAAACTATCCTTCTGGTCAGAACATCTCTAAAGTTACTAATCTTTAAATATTTTATCCTATGGATCACATTTTCAATTTCACCACTGTGTAAAATCCTGATACACAGATAACATATTGAAAGTAAATTATACCATTCGACTCCTGCGAATATTTTCTTATACCATTTTGTTTTCGCAAATAGAAATCAATCTTCAACAGTTTCCCTTTTAGTAAAATATACATGACCTCAGAAATCTGATGGGGAAAAAAGTGTTTTCCTCCTTCCCTCTACCTCTCTGTATTCTTCAAATGTATGCTTATTCCTAAACCTATCTCTCTCTTCCTGGAGAACGACAACAAAAAGAGAGAAAGAGGACAGAGCAGGTAAAGACCTTCAACATATTTTGACTGGATTTTCTTAGCTGGGAAGGATCCACAAAAGTGAAGAGTGACATAAAATTCTAAAGTAGAACAGAGATTGAGGCTGTTCCATCCGGATGTGTCCTTCTGAAGCTTTTTCTCTCTTTGGTACATTCTGATGCGTGATGAGCCAGGACTGTCTTCTCAGCTGTGATCCCCATCATCAGAGTAGGATCCTGTCCTTTTCCATCTGACATGAGCCCTCCCCATTTCTATCATGTGTACTTTGGGCCCTCGTCTAGAGGAATATCTCATATATAAGGCTATAAACAATTTTGTTCTCATCTTTGACAGTTTTTCCCTAATGCCTTTTTCTGCCTTCATCATAGGCTGTTTACATTGTTAAAACTTCTGCTGTGGATGTAGCGTTTTAAAAAAATTTCATTGGGAATATAGCATACATATAAAATTAAATATAAGATATATGCTTCTTCCCAAGTACATTTTATAAAAGCTAGATGAGACAGAAGTGAACTTTCTGTGTTTGTTAGGCTAGAAATGTCATTATTTCATCCTCATTGAGGAAAGATATATTTCTAATTTTCTTTCAAAACTTTGAGTATATTATTCTTACTGCTTCAAATATTGAAATTTCATTGTATAGAATTCCCATTCAGTTCTTTTTTATAGTTCTTATTTCTCTGCTGAGGTTTCCTGTCCATTCATTATAAACATACAGTTAACCCTTGAACAAAACGGGTTTGAATTGCATGGGTGCACTTATACGTGGATTTTTTCAATAGTAAATACTACAATACAACACAATCTGCCTTTGATTGAATCTATGAATGTGAAACCACAGATATGGAGGAACTGTGAATATAGAGGGGCGACTATAAGTTATAGGTGAATTTTCCACTGCTTGGAGGATCAGCACCCTAATCCCTGCATGTTTCAGGGGTCAACTGTATTTTCCTTTATTTATGTCCTTGAGCACAATTATAATAGCTACTTTAAAAATCCTTTCTTGCAAATTCTATCATTTGGGACATCTGAGGGTTGTTATCCTTTAATTGTCTTTTCTTTTGAGTGTGGTTCACGTTTTCCTGTTTTTTTGTATACTGAGTGATTTTAGATGGCCTCTTGGACAATTTGAATGATATGCTGTAGAGGCCCTGGATTCAGTTATGCTCCTACAAAGAGTGTGGTTTTTCTTAGAGCAGGCAGTTAACTTGTTTGAACTCCAACTGCAAACTCTGTCTTCCCTGTGGTAAGGGGCAACTGAATACTTCGTTAAGTTCTTTTAGCCTAAGCTGAGCTACTTGAAGTCTGCACCACTCAGAGACTGAGGCAATGTTTATACACAGAATTTGAGGTTCTCCCTCACTCTTCTTTCCTTTCTAAGATTTGTTATCTCCCTTTCCAGACTGTGTTTGCTTCAAACTCCATATTCTGCCCTTCAAGCCAGTAATACTGTGAGGTTTCTATCTGTATTTCAGCCACCCTGCATGGTGCAGCCCAGTGTTTGTCCTTAAGCTAGCCTTAAAGCCAGGAAACTCACCTAGTATCCTTCTTCTGAATGTCAAGTTCTCTCCTAGCCAGTATGTTCAAATAGTTGTTTTTGTAAAAAATATTTTGTCCAGAGTTCGTAGTTATTTTCTGTGGGAGGCTTGGTCCAATAGGAGCTACTTGACAATGACCAGAAGTGGAAACTCCTATTGTTTCCATTATTGCTGTTGTTAGCTATATGTCTAATCATCAACCCTTTATAGGTAATCTGTATTTTCTCTCAGGTTGGTTTTAATATTTTCTCTTTGTCTTTGATGTTCTGCAGTTTCACTAAAATGTATCTAGGTATTGATTAAGTTTAATATACTCTTCTTGACTATTTAGTTTTATCATAAATTCTGGAAAATTCTCAGCCATCATTTGAACATTGCTTTCCCACAATTATTTATATTCTCTCTCTCAATAGACGTATTTGAACTTTATCATTCCATTCTCTTACATTCTCTATCTCTTAATCTTTCTGGACTGTTCACTGAGAAATTTATTCAGATTTTTCTTCCAATTTTCTGCCCAGCTGGGTCTCATACATCATGTAATGTTTCCATTGTTCCTCATTTCAATTGCTATATCTGATTCTTTGTGAAATATGCCCAAACAAGAGTGACTTGTTTTCCTTTTAGACTTTTATTCCCCCTTTTATTTCTTCAACCATATTAAACATACAATTTTGAACTTAGTATCTGATAATTCCACTACCTGTTGTCTTTGTGGGTCTAATTCTGCATTTTATTGTCTCTGCTGACTTTTGCTTAAGGTGGGTTTGTTTCCTCATAAATATAATTATTCCAAATTGTGAATTTATAATCCCTGGGACTTTATCAGTAGAAATCCTTTGAGGCGCCAATCTAGAGAGAATCTGTACTTGCACTGGGAACACAATCAATGTGGCATCATTTTATACTATGTTTCTTTTTAAAAATTTTATTTTATATTGGAGTATTGCTGACTAGCAATGTTGCATTAGTTTTAGGTATACAGCAGAGTGATTCAGTTATACATATACATATACATCATATACATATACAAGTTCTTTCCCCATTTAGGTTATTACAGAATGTTGAGCAGAGTTCCCTATGTTATACAGTAGGTCCATGTTGGTTTTCTGTTTTAAATATAGCAGTGTGTAAATGTCAATTCCAAACTCCCAATCTATGCCTCCCCTGCACCGCTCCCCCCGGTAACCATAAATTCATCCTCTACCTCTGTGAGACTGTTTCTGTTTTGTAAATAAGTTCATTTGTATCATTTTTTTAGATTCCGCATATAAGCGATATCATATAATATTTGTCTTTCTCTGTTTTACTTCACTTAGTATGATAATCTCCAGGTCCATCCATGTTGCTGCAAATGGCATTATTTCATTGTTTTTAATGGCTGAGTAATATTCCATTGTATATATATACCACATCTTCTTTATCCATTCATCTGTCAGTGGACATTTAGGTTGCCTCCATGTCTTGGCTATTGTAAATATTGCAACAATGAATATTGGGGTGCATGTATCCTTTTGAACCATGGTTTTCTCTGGATATGTGCTCAGGAGTGGGATTGCTGGATCATATGGTAGCTCTATTTCTAGCTTTTTAAGGAACCTCCATACTGTTCTCCATAGTGGATGTACCAATTTACATTCCCACCAAGAGTGTAGGAGGGTTCCCTTTTCTCCACACCCCTTCCAGCATTTATTGTTTGTAGACTTTTTGGTGATGGCCATTCTGACTGGTGTGAGGTGATGTCTCATTGTAGTTTTGATTTGCATTTCTCTAATAATTACTGATGTTGAGCATCTTTGGATGTACCTCTTGGCCATCTGTGTATCTTCTTTGGAGAAATGTCTATTTAGGTCTTCTGCCCGTTTTTTGATTGGGTGGTTTGTTTTTTTTTTTCTTTTTATTGAGCTGCATAAAGTGTTTATTTTGGAGACTAATCCCTTATTGGTTGCATCATTTGCAAATATTTTCTCCCATTCTGTGGGTTGTCTTTTTGTTTTGCTTATGGTTTCCTTTGATGTGCAGAAGATTTTGAGTTTAACTAGGTCACATTTGTTTATTTTTGTTTTTATTTCTATTACTCTAAAAGATGGATTGAAAAAGATATTGCTGCAATTTATGTCAAAGAGTGTTCTGCCTGTATTTTCCTCTAAGAGTTTTATACTATACAGTATTACATTTAGGTCTTTGATCCATTTTGAGTTTATTTTTGTAAATGGCATTAAAGAATGTTCTAATTTCATTTTTTTACATGTAGCTGTCCAGTTATCCCAGCACCATTTATTGAAGAGACTGTCTTTTCTCCACTCTATGGTCTTACCTCCTTTGTCATAGACTAATTGACCATAGGAATGTGGGTTTACTTCTGGGCTTTCTATACTATTCCATTGATCTGTATTTCTGTTTTTGTGCTAGTACCATACTCTTTTGATGACTGTAGCTTTATAGTATAGCCTGAAGTTAGGGAGCCTGATTCTTCCAGCTCCGTTTTTCTTCTCAAGATTGCTTTGGCTATTTGGGGTCTTTTGTATCTCCATACAAATTAAAAAAAAATTTGTTCTAGGTCTGTGAAAAATGCCATTGGTAATTTGATAGGGATTGCACTGAATCTGTAGATTGCCTTGGGTAGTATAGTCATTTTGACAATATTGATTCTTCCAATCCAAGAACATGGTATGTCTCTCCATCTGTTTGTGTCATCTTTGATTTCTTTCATCAGTGTCTTATAGTTTTCAGAGTACATGTCTTTTGCCTCCTTAGGTAGGTTTATTCCTAGGTATTTTATTATTTTTGATGCGATGGTAAATGGCATTGTTTCTTTAATTTCTTTTTCTGATCTTTTGTTGTTAGTGTATAGAAATGCAACAGATTTCTGTGTATTAATTTTGTATCCTGCAACTTTACTGAATTCATTGATGAGTTCTAGTAGTTCTCTGGTAGCACCTTTAGGATTTTCCACGTATAGTATGATGCCATCTGCAAACGGTGACAGTTTTACTTCTTCCTTTCCAATTTGGATTCATTTTATTTTATTTTTCCTCTCTCATTGCTGTGGCTAGGATTTCCAAAACTATGTTGAATAAAAGTGGCAAGAGTGGATATCCTTGTCTTGTTCCTTATCTTAGAGGGAATGCTTTCAGCTTTTCCTCATTGAGTAATGATGCTAGCTGTCACATATGGCCTTTATTACATAGAAGGCATCCACACTGGTCCTTTCATATTTTCTATTTCCTCGTGGTTCAGTCTTGGGAGATTGTAGCTTTCTAAGGATTTGTCCATTTCTTCTAGATTATCCATTTTATTGGCATATAGTTGCTTATAGTAGTCTCTCATGATGCTTTGTATTTCTGTGGTGTCAGTTGTAACTTCTTTTTCATTTGTAATTTTATTGATCTGAGCCCCTTCCCTTTTTTTCTTGATGAGTCTTGCTAAAGGTTTATCTATTTTGTTTAACTTTCCACAGAATCAGCTTATAGCTTCATTGATCTTTACTATTGTTTTTTATCTCCATTGCATTTATTTCTGCTCTGATCTTTAGGATTTCTTTCCTTCTATGAACTTTGGGTTTTGTTTGTTCTTCTCTCTCTAGTTGCTGTAGGTGTAAGCTTAGTGTGTTTATTTGAGATTTTTCTTGTTTCCTGAGGTAAGACTGTATTGCTATAAACTTTCCTCTTAGATCTGCTTTTGCTGTGTCCCATAGGTTTTGGATCATTGTGCTTTCATTTTTATCTGTCTCTTGGTATTTTTTGATTTCCTCTCTGATTTCTTCAGTGATCCATTGGTTGTTTAGTAGCATATTGTTTAGCTTCCACGTGTTCATGGTTTCTTACAGTTTTTTTCCTTGTAGTTGATTTCTAATCTCATAGTGTTGTGGTTGGAAAAGATGCTTGATGTGATTTCAGTTTTCTTAAATTTACTGAGGCTCACTTTGTGGCCCAGCAGGTGATCAATCCTGGAGAATGTTCCATGTGCACTTGAGAAGAATGTGTATTCTGCTGCTTTTGGATGGAATGCTCTTTAATATCAATTAAGTCCATCTGGTCTAATGTGTCATTTAAGACCTGTGTTTCCTTATTGATTTTCTGTCTGAATGATCTGTCCACTGTCGAAAGTGGGGTGTTAAAGTCCTCCCCTATTATTGTGTTACTGTTGATTTCTCCTTTTATAGCTATTAATATTTGCCTCATATATTTGGGTATATATATATATTTATAATTGTTATATCTTCTTCTTGGATTGATCCTTGCTCATTATGTAGTGTCCTTCTTTGTCTCTTGTAATAGTCTTTATTTTAAAGTTTATTTTGTTTTATATGAGTATTGCTACTCCAGCTTTCTTTTGATTTCCATTTTCATGAAATACCTTTTTCAGTCCCCTTACTTTCAGTCTGTATGTGTCCCCTAGATCTGAAATGGTTCTATTGTAGACAGCATATATATGGATCTTGTTTCTGTATCCATTCAGCCAGTCTGTGTCTTTTGTTTGCAACATTTAATTCATTTATGTTTAAGGTAATTATTGATATGTATGTTCTACTATGTTTCTAGCTTAGTATTATTTAGGTCACAAAGCTAGTATGAATTCCAACCCCCCATGTGGGTGGTTTTTGGATCTAAAGTTAAGAATTCTTAGGGGAGAGAGACTTTTTTTTCTGTTCCCCACCAAGATCCAAGACAAAGATAGGCATATCTTCTCCTGTGGGATAGTTTTCTTCTTGTTCACCCACTGAGCGCTCTGCGATTCACAGAGAGACACCCAAGTTTGCACTGTGCTTTAGCTCTAGGCTTTCTCTCCAGTAACCATATTGCCAGAAATGAAATTGTCTCCTGTGTTTTTCCTCCTTCTGCTTAGCTTCATTCACCTAACTTAACCTACAACCAACAAATGAATCTATAATTTCATTAAATAAAGCAGTAAAAATTTAATAGCTATTTATTAATTTTAAGCTATACAAACAATCATATTTAGTTGGTAGTCCTACCCACAATTATGTGTTCCTCTACAACTCTTCATTAGCTGAAATTGTAAGCACATTTCTTTTTCTAGTAACTAACCAGATCACAAAATATCATTCAGTATTATCCTATAAGCTGATTTAATTACTATCTGCCATTGTTAATTACCTACATTTAGTTAGGAACTTTTGTTTGCTTTTTCACTTCTTTGTTCATTCATACAACAAAAATTTATTAAATACCTACTATGTGCCATACTATTCCTAAAATAAAACTTCAAATGCTCATTCTATGCTATATTCAAGGAGCTGTGAAAAGAAAACAGTACATGGTACATGAAATGCTTAATAGTTTTTTTTTATTGGAGTATAATTGCTTTACAGTGTTGTTAATTTTTGCTGTACAATGAAGTGAATCAGCTATATGTATACATATATCCCCTCACTTTTGGGCCTCCCTCCCCTACCCCCCCCATCCCACCCATCTAGGTCATCACAGAACACCAAGCTGAGCTCCCTGTGCTAGGTTCCCAAAATCTTAATGTATGTGCCTACATATAAATATCAGTTCTTTAAGCATAGGAAGCCTTAATCTTATTCATATAAATGACAGAAAACTAGCTGAAGAATCATTTTTGCTTATCTAATTAAATGAGAGTGGTATGAAATTTCAATAATTGTTTTCAAGATTACAACATAACCTGAACAATATGTGGCATTAGATCATAGAACCAACAGAAATAGCAAGAGCTTTTTTTCTTTTTGATTCCCTTTGCTTTTGAAATTAATTAAGCTTGAATGAGTGGAGTAAATTATTCTTCAGACTACATCTGAGGTTAAGGATGGCAGACATTCCCATTTATAATATTAAAAAGAATGTTCAGTTTAGAAAACTGGGAAAGACTGAAATAAGGCAAGCAGAATAGTTTAAGAAGGTTTTTTTCCCCACAAACCAATAACTCCATTGTATTAGTAAAATAATTTCCTTTAATTAGAGTTAAGAACTTGAAAAGTGTCACAGAAAAATCTACCCCAAACACCAAATTACGATGATAAAATAACATCACCCTAAACAGAAATTTATAAATTTCATAAAGCATCAGAGAGTATATTTTATGTTATATTCATCCATAATAATATTTGAGTAAATATTCATTCTTCTTGTATCTGCCTAACGTGTTTGATGTTTTCAGAAAATGTCATTACGACACTAAATAAGCAGTTATGACAAACTAAAGCACAGAAAAATATATTAAGAGATTTGACTGAAGAATCTGCGGACATTCATGCTTTCTAGCAGGCTTTCAAACACACTAGTTGAAGTGCAATCTCTCTGTAACCCAAAGTGACTGGAAATATATTAGACCATACCATTCTTACCTCAGAGGGAAAAGGGAAGTTTGTACAATACATCTGATCAGTAGCTTTAGTTTATTCCTTCTAAAACCTTATAAAAATGTTAATTTTGTAAATTATACTAAGTAAAATTTTCCTGTTGCATGTATTCCCTTAACATTGTTTTTTTTTGCGGTAGCGGGCCTCTCACTGTTGTGGCCTCTCCTGTTGCAGAGCACAGGCTCTGGACGCGCAGGCTCAGCGGCCATGGCTCACGGACCCAGCTGCTCCGTGGCATGTGGGCTCTTCCTGGACCGGGGCACGAACCCGTGTCCCCTGCATCGGCAGGCGGACTCTCAACCACTGCACCACCAGGGAAGCCCCTTCCCTTAACATTTAAAAATATTTCCTGACAATGGAATCATCATAATCTTGGAATATGTTATTAATAAGAAAATATTAATAGAATTAATGAGGGGCCAGACCAGTATCCTTTGTACTTTCTTGACAATTCATTATAGCATCAAAAAACAAAGTAGAAAGAAATAAAATACTCACACATGGGCAAGGCTTGACAGCATCACTCGGAAAAAATCCAACCTCTCCAGATGTTAAATTTCTACCCTAAATTAGAAAAAAAGATGCCAGTTTTGAGAACAAATTTACTATAATGATGATCCCATAGCAGTAGATGCATAATGTTGTCAGTTGGGATCCTCAGAATTACTTCCACATTGTATCCAGTCCTAAGCATTAACTGACTATGGCTCAGGAAGGGAAGCATAAGCAGAAAGGTTTTAAAATTGTTAAACTTTACATATGGCTTCATATCACAATTATAAAATAAGAATTCAAGTTTGACTTTCCAATCTACCATTCAATTTTGTTAACTTCACACCCCTCAATCCTATAATAGAGATAATAGCATACTATATCTTTCAAATTTATATTCGTAAATACAAGTAGATCACATTGGTTTTGTGTAAGCTCATAATTAATTAGGATATTGGTATCCCTAACAGAACTCATGAGAATGTTCCTCCAACAGGATGAGACATTTCAAGACATGTGGAAATGGAAAACAGAACATAATATGACATTTTAGATGATTTTCAAATTTAGGAGAAAGAAACAGGATACTGATTAAGGGAAAGGGACAGTTAAGATGTTGGAAGAAAGGATTACGACTCAAAACGCCATTGTAAATGAGAAAAGAGGGAAGAAATTAACAATAAGAAATGAATTTATTCTTGGAGACCTTCGGTCAAATTCCTCTTTAAAACAATCTCATGACACAATTGTTTACCTTTTCTAGAAAGACAAACTGTACTCAAAACATACTGCAACAGGGCTTCCCTGGTGGCGCAGTGGTTGAGAGTCCGCCTGCCGATGCAGGGCACACGGGTTCGTGCCCCGGTCCGGGAAGATCCCACATGCCGCGGAGCGGCTGGGCCCATGAGCCATGGCCCCTGAGCCTGCGCGTCCGGAGCCTGTGCTCCGCGACGGGAGAGGCCACGGCAGTCAGAGGCCCGCGTACCGCAAAAACAAAACAAAACATATGGCAACAATAAGCACATGTAATTAAAAAGTTCTTGTGAGATTATTTCTCCTTGTCCAGATATTGGGCTTGTTTTTATTTGCCATTTAACCATTGCTTGCTTCTCAGTAGCTCAGATGAATAAGTTGCATTATAATTGAATGCTACATGCTCTATTATTTTTGACAAAGAGTAACAAAAAACGATCAGAAAACATCTCCCTCTTGAAGTAGTATCGCTTTGTTCCCACAGATCTTGGCTATGAGTTTGTGGAGGAAATTTTAAAAAGTGGGAATCTAGAATTCAAGACAATGATGAGGAGGAAGACGAGGAGAAAAGGGAAGATGGGGGAGGGGAGAGTGGGAGAGAGAGAAGGTAAGTGGAGCAGAAAAGGGGGAAGAGTCAGAGGTATGGGGAAAAGGAGGGAAAAAAGAGAAGAGGAAAGGGTGGGGTTAGGATAGAAGGAGATCAATTACGTAACCAAGCAAGGAGAAGATAATAATTTTGGCCAGGTTCTCAAACCACATTGCACTTGCATATTAGGGAAAAGGTAAGTGAACAAGAGGGGTATTCATTCATTTAGTCAACAAATACAGTATCTCATGTTTGGTTAGACACTGAGAAAAATGCAAAAATTCATAAAACAGTTCTTGTTTTCCCCTGTATTTTCAGAAGATATGTATACACCTAATTATAATACAAAATAGAAAGGACTAAATACTGAAAGAGGTACAGGAGATGCTATGGAAATTCAAAAGCTAAACTGAGTATTGGGGGTTTGCCAAAAAGCTACATGGAAGAGGGGGCACATGAATGTAAAATGTGCAGGGTTTAAACAAATAGAGATGGAAATGGAGAACATTCTGAAAACAAAATACATCAAGAGAAAGCCATGGGGCTAGGAAATTACAGGATGTGCATGGGAAATGCAAATCGTTCCCTTTAAATGGAGTCTAATAATGAGTAACACTTATTGTACCCCTAACTGTATGCTAGACACTGCCCTGAGTGTTTCATTTAATCCTTATAATAATCCTTTGTCGTAGGTCCAACTACTATCCCTATTTTAAAGGTGAGAAAAATGAGACATAGAGGAGTTAAGTGATTTGACCATGATCACAGAGCCAGTAAGTGACAGAACCAGAATTCAAATTCAATTGTTCTAACTTCAGAGTTTTGCACTGCTTCTCGCTACAGTGTAAGACTCATAAAAGGGCACAGTAGAAAGAAAGCTAAAAGGTACTAAGGAACCAGTTTGACAGTGATATCTGAATTTATCATTGGCCATGGGGTTTCAATAAAGGGGTTATATTATATTTTAGAAGAACTAACCTGGCATCAGTATGCAAGCTGGCTTATAGATGGGCATGAGTTTATAGGTGAGAATAACATTAAAGAAATGGTGTCATAGAAAGGGAAGGAGGTCTGGAGGAAGGGAAACAGGTGCTAGAGACATCATTTAACTACAGTGTTTGGGACCTGCCTATGGATTAGATATGGGAAGAGAAGACTATGGGAGTTAAAGATTGGGGGAAAAGTCAAGGATGGAGGTGATCCATCCAGATAACACAGATTTAGATGGCAGTCATATAGAGGGGAACCTTGAAGTCACAGGAGCAATAACGTTGTGGAAGGAAATGTAGACAGAAGAAAACAATACTTAGAGAAATGAGTCTAATTAGAAGGCAGGAAGGAACCACCAGGAGGGAGGAGAATCAGACACTAGAGTGTGATGGCAGCACAGTAACTATAAGGTTGGAAGGAAATGTTCCTTTCATTCAACTGTATTTACTGAGTGCTTTTTGGTGCTTTATTTTAAGCATGACACTGAGATACAAGTAAGTATAATATCTGGGGACTATATGACTAGCTAGACCCTTATATAAATATAAATGCACCACGATGCTACCTGAGTAGAAAATATAAGGGTGTGCAGGTGGGAACCATGTACTGACCAAGGCTCATAAGTGAAAAAAAGGGTGATTGTTTTAAAGTAAAATAAGACCTCTGAGAGTACACCAAAGGAGGTAAGTCTGTTTTTCAGGGGAAAGGCCTAAGCAAGAGCTTTACAATGGTTTTTTAAAACCTATATTTGAAGATGTATCAACAAATTGGAAAACTTTGGCAATTATAAGAACGGTGAACTGTCAATTCCTATCCTTCATCAGAAAAAGAACAAAAGGTCTTACTCTATTGAATGCAGAGTTCGGGAAAAGCAGTGATATTCTGTGACAGTGCATTTAACACTATTGGAAAACTCCCAGGAGAAGGAATTTTTCTCACTAAGCAGACTACTAACATCATTCTGAATTTTTTCCTTAATGAAATGTCCTAGCAGTGCAGGCTACATTTCCTTAATGGTCACAGGCATCCCTCAGATGACAAAGAGGTGAGAAAGAATTTAACATAACAGACAGATAGATGAATAAGGTCACATTTTCCTCACTAATTTCTATGAGATGTCAGTTTCAGCTATGGGAAATAATATGTGCTATACTTAATGATTTTCCACTTATAAGGCAGTAGCCATCCTACAACATTTGGAAGATTAAAAAACAAAGTAGTGTGTAGGTGGGGTGTCTTTGGTTCCCTGGTGTTTGTGTGTGTGCTGTGCATTGATCACTCATTAATACTAATGGGCGGAGCAGCTATCAATCTCCTACGCATGGATGGAACTGCAGACTGTAGCTATGAAATCAACCATTTTCAAAGGCAATGACTTTGTACACTTTATGTGATCTATTTATGAAATTTTTACTAACCTTGATAAGAGACATGTAGCTGAATTTCCTTTTTCTTTACTTTTCCTGTGTGGGCATTTTATTCCGGGTCAGATAATCAACTTGTCATTCCTTTTATGCCTATTACAAATGCCAGAGATAGGGAGTCTTCTTTTCGTTATCCTCCTGTCTGATGTTTGTTTTTGTGAGTCCCTTAACATCTTCAAGGTCAACTTGAAAACATTTACAGTTATGTGTCATCTGATGTACCATACAGTGCTATCATCTTCATATGCATTTAGTCTACAGGGCATTCTCTACGTTATGTGATGGGACTTTTGTAAATCTAACAGTATAGTTTGGGTCATTATGAAAATATTCTCTTTGGAAAGTACCTGAGAGAATAGGTTATGGGCTGTATATGGTAAGAAAAGATGCACCTTTATAGCTTTCATTAAATGTTGCAGACATAAAACAATATTAAATTATAATTCATAAAATAATCCCTTTTTTCCTGAAAAGCAAGTTGCTTCCTGTATAAAAATGAATCAAACAGAAAATTGACAACTGTCTCTGAAATTCCTGAATGTCACAAATATAAATGCATATTCAGACATTTATTCCTAACTGACCTTTGGTTATAACGATTTTTCATTTTTCTTCAGTAGGAAACTACAGGGACTCATAATGAATTAAAACTACTTAGAAATGCTGGTAGAAATGATATTTACAATCTACCTATATGGAGAAAAGCATTAATGTATGCTAGAATGGCAGAGCTAAAACTGCATTTTTAAACTCATAAACAAGGATGGCTGAAAATGATAGAAAATATCCTCCGAAAATCTTAATCGTAAATTGCTTGGCTCCTAACTTTGTACAAAGGAGAAAAAATTGCTTTAAGAAAAATACAGAGTGTCTTTTCCCTGTGGCTCATTTATCCCCTTAATACCACCTGCACTGGAGCTTTAATGCACTCCTGGAATAGCACTGAACAATTTGAAACAGATGTGGAAAGCTGAATGTGAAAGGGACAGATTAATGGTTATTTATGAAAGATGGGAAGTTCTCCCAAGTTACAATGCCCTAAACACTTTCAATGTATGCATGATGGTGCCGTGGAGATTACTAAGCGATTTATCACACACGGGTAAGGGCCAGAGCAACTGTCACTCTGGCCAGTCACTCTCTCACTGTCAGAAATACACAGTCTGCCATGGGGGGCGGCGGAGGGGAGATGTACAGGGTGGCCATGAATTATGGGAATACAGGTGAATATACAAATTAATTGACTGAATGGATGGATAGCTTTTAGCAAGCACTACTTTGGGAATTATTCTGACCGGCTTCTTTTTTTTTTATTCTTCACTTTTTGTGAGTACGTGAAATGGAACCAAAGGACCAGAAAAGGAGAGAAGACCACGACAAAGAACCTGTCTGAAATTGGCCTTTGGTAAGGAATGATCTCTGATGATAGTTGCAGCCACACTGTAACCAGTGTCATCAGTTAGATATACATCAGTGTTAGTTGTTGGAAAACAGAAAAAGGCAGTATCAGACAGCAGGGATGTGGCATCAGAAGAGCTCATTCTCTTCCCAGCTCTGCTATAAAAATCTGTGCAACTGCAGGCAAGCCTCAATGATAAGGAAGAGGATAAGATCTGCCACACAGACCTCACCAGGGTGTTACAAGGATCAAAGAATTAACATATGTGAAAGCACTTGGTAAATGCCAAAAAATCCCTATTCTTTGTTTTCTCCTCCAATATTGCTTTTTGATTTATCTCAATTTTTTTTACTCCTAAATTTTCATTTTTTTTGGTTGGCCTATTCACATGTCATTAAAATAGAAATACCTGGTTCTGCGTATAATCCCACCATCTTTCTTATTTATATTTATGCAAGTTTGCTAAGCCACAAGTAACAGGCTCTCATATGTTTCACCTGAATAGGAATTAATTGCATTGCAGACAGTCCATTTCTTTATCTCAATGCTTTCTTGCTAGTACACACATTTTTTTCATTGTTAATTGCTTCTTGTATGTTGAGTAAGGTAAGAAACACATTTTTCTACACGTGAACACCATGAAAATTTGCCAGACATAATTGCATATGGTTATACTGAATGGTCCTAACAGTGAATTCCAAAATATTCATGCACACACACAAAGGAACAAAACCATAAACCATGTGCTTTTACCATTTCTCAGTCAAAGGAGAACAGGGTCTTTAACTTTTGTCCAACGTATGAACAGTAAACACAAGGTTTTTCAGAAGGCTGTATGAAACGCACATTCCTGGTATAGTTCATCTGTAGGTAAGTGGCTGTCATAAGCTTAGAATTCTGAATAACTCTAAAAAAACTTGCATCTTGATCTAGGATCTTTGAAATTAAATTTATCTTCACTTTGTAAAGGTTTATAATTGCATCGAGTCATCAAAATATGTGACAAAGGCCTCTTTTATATTTGATGGTTTTTCCAATGCACACAAAATAGTTTATGTTTACTATATCTGAAATTTTGGCAGACAAAAGTGTCAAAAACTACAAAAGAAAAGAATTGTGAAATGTACGCTAAGAAAAACCCACTAAAAAGCCATAAGCTGTATTTCTACACTTATTAGATGTGAGATGAATATAAAAGCAGAATGAGACTTGAGACTGCAGTATATTTTTCTTGCTATCCAAAAAATGTATTCTGTGAGGTTCTTGGATTTCTCCAGCAGGGAAGGGAACTCTATAGTTATGGGCATCTTGAGGCTTTTTCTCCAGATTCTCACTGGCTAAGACACTATACTACACACAGTGCAATCTTGAATCAAAATCTTATAACTGATGAAAGAAAAATCAGCAAGCAAAAAACCAATCTGCATGTAGGTAAGCCAAATCCTAAGTGGTTACTCAGTACAAAATCTGGAAAGAAAAACACAGTTCTACCACATCTTGGAAGAAATCCTATTTGGGGAGAGGCCACATAGTCCCCAAAATAAATCAGGATTACCAAAGGTCCAAAATATAGATATTTGTTTTTCTACTCCTAACAGACAATTGATGAATGTTTTCCTATCCTTGGTGATTTTAATTTTAAGTAATCACAAAGGAAGTATTCTGAGTAATAGCACCTTACAGAGTATATGCTCATGGCAGCATTAGGCATTTTTAAAGAAAGTACTCTTCTACTAAGGACAGAATTAGTATTTTAATGAAAAGTGTATTGGCTTCTTTATTTACACTATGCTAGGTACCAGGAGATTAGAAATGAATAACATGGCTACTATCTTCAAGGATCCCATTCAGATCATGTCTTAACTAGCTTTTGATTTGGTTATTTCCATAGAGTTTTATAGAATTTTGGATCAGAAATAAAACTTTTGTGGTAATATTGATAATTTGATAGGTATAGAGAATCAGGAACCCAGTATTCTCTTCCTGGCTTTCAGATCTTCAGTAAGTCATTTAATCATTCTTGGCTTCAATATTCTCACCTGTAAAATGACAGACTTTGAACCATGAATTTCTGAGGTCTCTTTTACTACTAAAGTTCTTTGTTTATATGATCATGTTTCCCAAGTCCCTACAGTTCTCTGGTCAGTTACTGTTACTAAGAAATATCTGAGCTACAGACTCTTAATTACAGATACTACGTGTCAGTAATTTAATCTGGTTGTACTTATAGAAGAGAACAACATTTCAGGTCCTTAATGACTTTCATTCTAACTCAGTGTGAAGTCTTCGGTTTTCCAGGGTACACAGGATTGACTTGTTAGGAATGACATTCCTTCATTCATTCTTTAGGAATTCACATTACCATGAATAATTAAAATTCAATATATGTTATAATCTGATAAATTACTTGGCCCAAAGCCTTAAGGGTATGCACACGTGCACACTCTATTGAAACCCTTCACAGTATCAAATCAATTGCAGATTGATGGCCCATGGAAGGTATTCTGTGCTTGACACAAACTTGTAGTAATTATGACAGAACATAGCTTATATGGTGGTAAAATAATAGAAGAAAAAGGACCAGAACAGATTTCCTCAGAACTTTTTCCTTAATAATGTTACTCTCTGTTTGGAAAAGAAGAGGTAATACCCTGCTGTTGGAACTTCTACTTAGACAGCAGAGACTTCATCTAGTCATATTATAACCTACATTTTGCCCTGTCCCAAATGTAGGTTATAATGGGAAACACGGGAAAAGTACCAGTAAGAACTGTTAATCAAAAATGCCTGTCTTGAGAGTTAACAATTAGGACCTCACCCACTTTGTCAGGAGGTTTGCCAATTCCCACAATACAGTCTGTACACTTGGAAACATTCCTGCAAACTCAGTTTATGATCTATTCAATCAAAGCCAGTTGGCAGTTACCCAGGGAAAATGATTCTTATAGGCCTTTACTAATGTCTATTATCTTCCATAATCATCTCTCCCGGGCCTCTCTTGTTCTATTACAGCCACATTCTGCCTTTATCTACTTTCCTGTAATTAGGGACCCTGATTTAGCTCAATATTTTGAGGTAAACACCTGTAAAATTAAGATCTCATAATTACAGGACATACTTATACCAAATCAGCCTCTACGCTTTTCACACAGCTTCTAATCTTCTAATGCACAATTTCAATTCTGCCTTGGTTTCTCCTAGGTTTACACAAGGGATGCGCAAGTGGTGAGAGGCAGTGTAGAAGCCAAGCCAAGATCACCTGAGGAACACCTTGAACCTGCTCCAGTACTGCCTGAAAAGGTATCGCTGTCATGATAAAAACCAAGTTTCAGATTTCACAAAGAAGCGCCCTGGAGTAGGAATCTCACCTAGGAAAAACGGTTCCCAGAGATGTTTACTCTCTGGTTTGTAACGCCAAAGCAATGAGTCTTTTGGTATCAGGAATCAAGTTTTCTTAACAAAAGAGATACGATTCTTTCAGAAATATTTCTTTTGTGTTCTGTTTGCCTCTGATGATGATGCAGTCTGACACTCGAATTTTAGATCAGGAGAAAAAAATGCATAGTTTTAGAAAATTCTATTGTAGCTAATATTCTTGTGTGGTCTAGAAGGAATCAGAAAAGTCTCCTCCTTATTTAGGGCAAAGGAAAAGAATGCTTTGAAGTGACTTGACAACGGAAGTAGCAGGCAGAGATGTTGTTGGGAGGAAAGATCCACTAATTCCCCTCCACTTACCTCCCTTCTTTGGACATCAGAGGGTGTCTGGGTCAGGTCCTGTGTTATAGGACAGATGGCTTAAGCACAAAAGGTCAACAGTTCCCACAAGTAAGCACACCGTTCCCTAAGCAAAGTTTCTTTTCTGTAAACCCCTGTCCCTCTGTTTCCTTCCCACTCTCCTTGAGGTATCTAAGGCCTTCCTGGTCCAAACCTGCTGTGAAGAAAGGGCTCATGATTTTATCCTGTTTATGTCAACTATGTCCTTCAGAATTTATCATTTGTGATTTTATGTCTAATTATGAAGTAAAAAGTTTAATATCTAACTAAAGAAATTTCAAGAATTGGGTATCAGAATTGGGTGAGCAGAGTGGTCTTCTATGAGCCTGTGTATATTAGCAGGACTCTTCATATTAAATGTGGGGAAGATGAAATTTTAAGCTTTTTAGAAACCAAACTGATACTCATTTTCCCACTTCTGAAAAATGAAGCTCTTTCAAAATCATTAACAATGATATTTCAAATCAAAATCTTTCAAAATCATTAACAACTACACCAAAATATACTTTTTCTCCTTTTCAATTTTCTTTCAAGTTTACTTCCTATTTCCTATGATTTTTACAACACCAACATGCTTGTGAGTCATTTAAATATTAAAATCCCCATTTTATAGATAAAGAACTTGAGGACACAAGGTTAAAAAGCTCTAAGACTATTCTGAGAGAACAAAGATAAATTTAAATCTGACAAGATGAATGAATACTTTTATGGTTTTTCAAATAACAGCATAAAGTGTAATTTGAGTTAATAAACAATGAATTTGAAAACTTGTAAATAACATATGTGTT
This sequence comes from Pseudorca crassidens, assembly GCF_039906515.1. Classification (NCBI taxonomy): domain Eukaryota; kingdom Metazoa; phylum Chordata; class Mammalia; order Artiodactyla; family Delphinidae; genus Pseudorca; species Pseudorca crassidens. The sequence goes on from NC_090297.1 coordinate 94,277,380, forward strand.
ATGGAAATAGGAGCTCTAACCAGTTATTCATTTTAAACCCATGGACTGAATGCCTCTTTTATTCTAGGCATTAGAGATGAAGATGTGAAAGCCATGGTTCTTACCTTTCTGGAGTGCTCTAACTGGACAGGGAGATGGATGAATAAACCATTAGGATACAGTATGATGAGTTACAAGATAGAAGTCCTTTTGGTTCAGATAATGTGACCCCCAAATTGAGTCTTGATGGTAAAGAAGGATTTATCTAAGAGAATGTGGGTAGAGGGGAAATTTCAGGCAGAAGGTAAAATATATGTCAGTGACTGAAGGTTTGAGAAAACATGTCTCCTATGAAAAAGATCCCTTCAATTGAATCCTCCAATTTTTTCCAAGTTAGAATGAGAAAAAAATGCCCCTGTAAAAAAAATATCACCTGGATTGTTCGTTTGAACACAAATAAATACAGCAGTCATGTGGGAAGCAAAAGTTCTGACAAGGTAAACTAAGACAAGGGTCAACTTGCTGCAGTCACTACCACTGTGTCTTGAGGGCTCAGATGGTGGTAAAGGGGGATTTAACCCCTTTTTGCCCATGGCCAAGTCCAGGGCCAACCCCACCCCTCCCCCACCCCAGGCTCCTTGCCTCGGGACTCCGTGTGGGTAGGAATGCTTCCCTCCTGTTGAGACTCTCCCTAAGCTCAACTTATTTTCTAACTTTTTATTCTTTCCTTTGAGGCAAAGAGTTAAAAAAATTTAAAAAGCAAATACTTCTACGTAAAGCAATGTTTTGTTTCCTGATTATTCTACCAAAACAGAACTAAACTGCCTTTAAAAAATGTGTTTTCCTTAAAGGTATAAAAAATTACAAGTGACTCTCCTAAAACAAAGAAAGGATGCTCTAACATATAGAACTAAAGTAGGAGACCAGAAGTCTGGAAGAGAGTCTAATTTTAATTCTGCACATGCCGTCCTATAGATGGATGATAAATTTGGCCCTTTAAAAACCACAGTTATAATTTACCTTCTTCATGGAGATTTCTGTGAATTAATCAGAATGCGTATAAAAACATTTTCACTCCTTAGAATAAAGATCATGTAGATGTATGATTTGTAAGTGTGAAGTATCACAACTATTTACTAGGTTATTTAACTTTCATTGTGGATAAAAAATATCTTTGGCACACTGATTACAGTTTACTGCTTATAACCGCCTTTTGGTTCCAATTAGCTTACAAAATTCTCCCTGTGGAACATTTGGGTATTCATAAATGACAATGAAGCAAATAAAGCCCCATGATATAGGAGACAGGATCCTCATTGTTTCAGTAAGCTTTATTCTAAGAAGAAAACACATAAAAAGCACTCTATTGTAATGGAAACCATAGATGGCATGGCAGGATGTTATATTTGCCTGTTTCTCTCTCTTGCCCTCTTTCCCTCTCTGATAAGTAGAAATCTGTATCTTTTCTGGGAAAATAAAGTTTCCAATATGAACAAATCTCTTTAGGCCAGAAGGATATTTTCCTCAGTTACTAAGCCCTTATTATCACATATTGCAACACGTTTATCATCAGTCCAATGACATGATCAGGATTGTTCCATATGTTACACTCAGTAAAAACTGTGCCTTACACCTACACTAGGAAACACACTAAATGGCCCATTTCCTATTTTATATTCATTTCACTGGAAGGCAATTTTATAGAACTTTCGAGGAAAGAAAAAGACAACAAAAAAGACTGAGAAAACGAATCCCTTCAATGCAAAGATTAAACAGAGAACATTTTTACAGCTCAAGTGGCAACTCATTGTTTGAAAGAAGTTATAATGAAAATGCAGATAGCCCACTCACTTCAATAGCATTAGAAATTACTGTTGTTATAATAATAATACAGACTAGACGAATAGCTATTCAAAGAAAGAAAGTTCCTGATAGATAGTAGAGGATAATTTGTATTCTCTGGACATAGAGTATATAGAAAACATGACAGACTACAATAAAATCCAACTTTCTACACTAATGAGTGAAGTGACTCGCTTGGAAAAAAAAGAAGAAAACAGTTTAGTTTAGAAATCATAATTTCTTGAAAATTTCCAAATAAGCCAAAGCACTTAACTAGTACAAAAGACATTTTTGGAATGCAAATGCAAAGCCACTGTAACAGCCCAGTAGCAATCCTAGATTAATATCCTCAGGTTTAACTCTAGATATATTTGTAACAATATGATTTAAAAAACTCTTAATTAAAAACTTAAAATGGAAACCAGCTGCATCACTTTATCCTGAGCTTTGATCATTCCTCAGATCACTAAGGCCATGAGATTAGAAACCAGTTGTCTTGTTTGTGGTCCTCCCCGGATGAAGCACAGTCAGACACATAGTAAGCAATTTATTAGTATTTGCATGGATGAATTGGTGATCATTCATCCCTGAACTGATGAATGGGTGAATAAATAGAAGCTACTGTTTAACGAGCACTGTGCTAGAACTCTTCCATATTTTATTCTGTATGCATTTTACAGATGATAAAGCTGAGGTGCACAGAGCAAGTAGTCTATAAAGGTTATGCTGCTAGATGGCAGAATCAGTAACTAATACTCAGCAAAATGAGCTATAATTTCCTGAATGCTAGCACAGGAAAGAAAAACACTTAACTTGCTTCTCTGGTGCGAATTATGTACAATCTCAAATGAGACCAAACCAATTGAGTAGAGAACAAAGAGAGTTGCTTAAAAACTATCTTCTCAGAAGCAAATGAAAAAGAAAAACTCCCCAATGCAGGAGTCACATCTGATAGGGTGCAGACCGTAAAGCACTTGTCACATTGAACACGAAAACTGGCACATTAACGTACCTGATCCACTGTAAACACACCTACAGACTCACATGATTTCAGAGAATCAAACCAGCAACATTCTTTGTACGCTTAGACCCAACAAGGAAGAGAGTTTTGTTCAGAAATTTAAAAACCATGTCACTGTAGAGCATGCCACTGAGTAAGTACACATTCAGGCCAGTTTCCTACAGTACTTCCCACATGTACAGCCTGTAAAACAAAAGCTGATTTTATCACGACAGCCTTAAAGTATTGCAAGATCTTAATTGCCTTTTGAATCGGACAAAACAATTGTATCAAGTTCAGTATGAAGGGTGCAGCAACTATATTTTCAATGTATACAGATTCTTTGAAAATACACCCTTTACTCGATATCTGTCAGAGCCAAAGTACTGAGTTCATTTTAACACCATATTTTGTAGTTAGTTTGCTATAAATGACCAAATAGTGAGCTGGGGATAATGCCCTAACTCTCATGGAATCTTACCAATTGGATCATCTAGTCAGTGGCTGACATTAAATTTATCTGCGATTGTATACAATCTACTCACGCCTGGGCTCAACACAGACTAACTGTATCCTAATCTCTGGAAGTGGAGTTGTGTGTTGACATTTCACAAGGCACCCCCTCCCAGATGACTCAGTCAGAGTTGTGAGCTCTGCTCTGGTCCAGCCCCGCTCTTGTAACAAATGAAGAAATTAAGCCACATAGCAATTAACTGACTTGACCCAGGCACAGAGCTATTGGGCTACAGATGCGTGACTTGAATCCAGGTTTTCTCATTCTGCCACTACTCCTTTCAATAAGGCTAGTATCTGTTAGCTAAAAATCCTTTGACTGGCTTAGAGGTACCCATAAGACAATTCTGAGCCACGCTATATCCTTGTCAGAAATACTTAATGAACTTGTAACACATCTTGGAAATTCAAACAGAGCACTAGCTGCCAGCAGGCATGAAGGGTTCTTCTAAAGACAGGCAACCTAATGTCAAACCAATAATTGGAGCTGATTATTGAAGTGTGAGCTATGTCTGAGCAGTGAGTACAGAGCTGATACTCAATACACACTTGCTGAACTGAACTAAGTGTGCTAATTGTTTTCCTCTGTTCTAGACATTAGCCTTTCTTGTTCCTATCATATATCATCCCCTCAACAGATACACACACACGTTTTGTCATCGAGTGGTTCTCATTTCTCCGGAGAGTTTCCAAAGCCATTATACCGTCATACGAGAAACACCTCATGTTTCCAGGCTGCTGAAATGAAATGACAATAATTTCTTTCTTATAGTCTAAAGAGAATAGAAGGCAGTACAATTTAGTAAAAGAATGCTGGGGCTTCCAGTTCATCACTCCGTCCTAAGAAGAAAGAAGCTGAATGGGCTGAAAAATCAACAACTTTGCTTGGATCCATAAGAGAGGGGAAGACACAGGACAATCCTTGGCCCTGAAGACCAGAGAGACAGACAGGCAAACACAGGGAGTCACAGAGGAGGAAACTCACCAGCAGAAACTACTACAAGACCCAGTGCTGACGCAGCGGCGGAAAACCTGCACTGTAACTGACAAGTTGCTGGCCCCTTAGTGACAACACCCCTCAGAGTTAAAAACTCCAGGAGCCCAGTCACTGGGGGAGCCCCACCATATTGTAAGACTTACCTTAAGGAGCTCAACCAGATTCCCATGGTAAATATGAGAAAAAAAATTCCCTCTTGGCTACATGCAGAGGGAGGGCAAAAGGCATTCCCCTCTTAACAAGGCCTGCCCTTAGAGGAAATTAGTTAACCAGAGCACAACCTGCTGGGGTATTTTCAGAGCCTACCGGACCTGGGGAAGAAAAACACTCAACTCCAGCCCACTCTAGCCATCCTATACCACCTTAGAGGGGAGAAAGAAAACTGAAAACAAAACAAAACAAAACCTGTGAGGTTTATCATCCAGAGGCACAAGCTCACTAAAAATGGGACCTAATCATAGGACTAATATGTCCCCTCCTGCCACACTTCACCACACCACTAAAGGCCTATTTACAGCAGTTCCCTTTACCCAGTACCTCACACCTGGCTACCCAAGAAAAAAATTACAAGACATACCAAAAGGCTACTTAACTTCACAGTGCGTTAGTTTGCTCATTTATAAAATGGGGATAATAATAGTATTTTTTATAGAATTTTCATTAGCATTATACGTGTTAATATATGGAAAGCGCGCTTAGAACTCTACCTTGTACATAAAAAAGGTACAATGAACACTAGTCATTAGTGCTATTGTTGTCATTATTGTCGCAAGAAAGGAATAAATAAGAGGGAATTCTGTCCAGGTCTGCCGGAAACAGGGCTAGGAGGAAGAAGGTAGATGGGACAGGAAAGGCTTCACAGAGAAGGCTCCAAATGAGCTGGAGTAGCAGCAGGAAGGCGTACACGGGAGGGATGGAGGGCACATAGCATATGGCCACCCATGAGAGATGAGGTCAGAGAAGCAGGCAAAGATCGGACACAGATCCTCGGGTTCACAAATGCTTCCATTCAGACTAAGAAATGTGAATTCCGTATGGTCGAAGGAAGACCCTGGAAGACTTTAACAAGGGATTATGTAATTCACTGCAATGTGAACTTTGTAGTGGTGGGAGGGTGGCAGGAAGACAAATTCTGGAGGCGAGGAGACCAGTTAGAAGGTGATTTCAGATGTCAAGCAGCAGCTGATTAGAGTAGAAACTAGGCAGTGACAGTAGAGATGTAGAGGAAGAAATGCATTGAGAGCTAGTCAGAGGATAAAAGGAGGCTTATCTGATGACTAAGGAGATGAGGAGGTGGTGAGAGAATGGAAGGAATAGAGAATATACCAAGATGCCAGACGTGAGTGGAGGGCGGTGGATGGATTGGATGGTTATGTCATCAATCAATAAGGATACAGAACACTTGAACAACACTATCAATTACTTGGACTTCATTGGCATTGGTAGGACATCCCACCACAAAAAGTAGAATACACATTCTTTTCAACTGTACACAGAACATTTCTCAAGATAGACCACTTTCTGGGCCATGAAATAATTCTTAATAAAATAAAAATTATTTCAGTCATACAAACTATTTTCCCTTATGATATGGAATTAAATTAGAAATTAAAAGAGAGCGGGGGAAGATGCCAGAAGAGTAAGACGCGGAGATCAACTTCCTCCCCACAGATACATCAGAAATACATCTACACGTGGAACAACTCCTACAGAATACCTACTGAACGCTGACAGAAGACCTCAGACCTCCCAAAAGGCAAGAACTCCCCATGTACCTGGGTAGGGCAAAAGAAAAAAGAATAAACAGAGACAAAAGGATAGGGACGGGACCTGCACCAGTGGGAGGGAGCTGTGAAGGAGGAAAGGTTTCCACATACTAGGAGCACCTTCGCGGGCGGAGAGTGCAGGTGGCGAAGGGGGATGCTTCAGCGCCCCGGAGGAGAGCGCAGCAACAGGGGTGCGGAGGACAAAGCGGAGAGATTCCCGCATAGAGAATCGGTGCCTACCGGCACTCACCAGCCCCAGAGGCTTCTCTGCTCACCCGCCGGGGAGGGCGGGGCTGGGAGCTGAGGCTCGGGTTTTGGGTCGGAGCGCAGGGAGAGGACTGGGGTTGGCGGTGTGAACACAGCCTGAAGGGATTAGTGCACCACGGCTAGCCGGGAGGGAGTCCGGGAAAAAGTCTGGACCTGCCGAAGAGGCAAGAGACTTTTTCTTCCCTCTTTGTTTCCTGGTGCGCGAGGCGAGGGGATTAAGAGCGCTGCTTAAAGGAGCTCCAGAGACCGGCGCAAGCCGCGGCTAAAAGTGCGGACCCCAGAGACGGGCATGAGACGCCAAGGCTGCTGCTGCCGCCACCCAGAAGCCTGTGTGTGAGCACAGGTCACTCTCCACACCTTCCGTCCAGGGAGCCTGTGCAGCCCGCCACTGCCAGGGTCCCGGGATCCAGGGACAATTTCCCTGGGAGAATGCACGGCGCGCCTCAGGCTAGTGCAATGTCACGCCGGCCTCTGCCGCCACAAGCTCGCCCCGCATCCGCATCCCTCCTTCCCCCCGGCCTGGGTGAGCCAGAGCCCCCGAATCAGCGGCTCCTTTAACCCCGTCCTGTCTGAACGAAGAACAGACGCCCTCCGGCGACATACACGCAGAGTCGGGGCCAAATCCAAACCTGAACCCCGGGGGCTGTGCGAACAAAGAAGAGAAAGGGAAATTTCTCCCAGCAGCCTCAGGAACAGCGGATTAAATCTCTAAAATCAACTTGATGTACCCTGCATCTGTGGAATACCTGAATAGACAGCAAATCATCCCAAATTGAGGAGGTGGACTTTAAGAGCAAGATTTATTATTTTTTCCCCTTTTCCTCTTTTTGTGCGTGTGTATGTGTATGCTTCTGTGTGAGATTTTGTCTGTATAGCTTTGCTTTCACCATTTGTCCTAGGGTTCTATCCGTCCATTTTTTTTTTTACTTTAAAAAGAAAATCTTCTCTTAATAATTATTTTTTTATTTTACTAGCTTTATTTTATTTTACCTTACCTTATTTTCTTTTATCCTCTTTCTTTCTTTCTACTTTTTCTCCCTTTTATTCTGAGCTGTGTGGATGAAAGGCTCTTGGTGCTGCAGCCAGGAGTCAGTGCTCTGCCTCTGAGGTGGGAGAGCCAATTTCAGGATACTGGTCCACAAGAGACCTCCCAGCTCCACAGAATATCAAACGGCGAAAATCTCCCAGACATCTCCATCTCAACACCAACACCCAGCTTCACTCAATGACCAGAAAGCTACAGTGCTGGACACCCTATGCCAAACAACTAACAAGACAGGAACACAACCCCACCCATTAGCAGAGAGGCTGCCTAAAATAATAAGTCCACAGACAACCCAAAACATACCACCAGACGTGGACCTGCCCACCAGAAAAACAAGATCCAGCCTCATCCACCACAACACAGGCACTATTCCCCTCCACCAGGAAGCTTACACAACCCACTGAACCAACTTTAGCCACTGGGGACAGACATCAAAAACAACGGGAACTACGAACCTGCAGCCTGCAAAAAGGAGACCCCAAACACAGTAAGATAAGCAAAATGAGAAGACAGAAAAACACACAGCAGTTGAAGGAGCAAGACAAAACCCCACCAGACCTAACAAATGAAGAGGAAATAGGCAGTCTACCTGAAAAAGAATTCAGAATAATGATAGTAAAGATGATCCAAAAGCTTGGAAACAGAATGGAGACAATACAAGAAACATTTAACAAGGACCTAGAAGAACTAAAGATGAAACAAGCAACGATGAACAGCACAATAAATGAAATTAAAAATACTCTAGATGGGATCAATAGCAGAATAACTGAGGCAGAAGAACGGATAAGTGACCTGGAAGATAAAATAGTGGAAATAACTACTCCAGAGCAGAACAAAGAAAAAAGAATGAAAAGAACTGAGGACAGTCTCAGAGACCTCTGGGACAACATTAAATGCACCAACATTCAAATTATAGGGGTCCCAGAAGAAGAAGAGAAAAAGAAAGGGACTAAGAAAATATTTAAAGAGATTACAGTTGAAAACTTCCCTAATATGGGAAAGGAAATAGTTAATCAAGTCCAGGAAGCACAGAGAGTCCCATACAGGAAAAATCCAAAGAGAAACACACCAAGACACATATTAATCAATCTGTCAAAAATTAAATACAAAGAAAACATATTAAAAGCAGCAAGGGAAAAACAACAAATAACACAGAAGGGAATCCCCATAAGGTTAACAGCTGATCTTTCAGCAGAAACTCTGCAAGCTAGAGGGACTGGCAGGACATATTTAAAGTGATGAAGGAGAAAAACCTGCAACCAAGATTACTCTACCCAGCAAAGATCTCATTCAGATTTGATGGAGAAATTAAAATCTTTACAGACAAGCAAAAGCTGAGAGAGTTCAGCACCACCAAACCAGCTTTACAACAAATGCTAAAGGATCTTCTCTAGGCAAGAAACATAATAGAAGGAACAGACCTATAATAACAAACCCAAAACAATTAACAAAATGGGAATAGGAACATACATATCGATAATTACCTTAAATGTAAATGGATTAAATGCTCCCACCAAAAGAGAGAGACTGGCTGAATTGATACAAAAACAAGGCCCATATATATGTGTCTACAAGAGACCCACTTCAGACCTAGAAACACATACTGACTGAAAGTGAGGGGATGAAAAAAGATATTCCATGCAAATGGAAACCAAAAGAAAGCTGGAGTAGCAATTCTCATATCAGAATATATAGACTTTAAAATAAAGACTATTACAAGAGACAAGGAAGGACACTACATAATGATCAAGGGATCGATCCAAGAAGAAGATATAACAATTGTAAATATTTATGCACCCAACATAGGAGCACCTCAATACATAAGGCAAATACTAACAGCCATAAAAGGGGAAATCGACAGTAACACATTCATAGTAGGGGACTTTAACACCCCACTTTCACCAATGGACAGATCATCCAAAATGAAAATAAATAAGAAACACAAGCTTTAAATGATACATTAAACAAGATGAACTTAATTGATATTTATAGGACATTCCATCCAAAAACAACAGAATACACATTTTTCTCAAGTGCTCATGGAACATTCTGCAGGATAGATCATATCTTGGGTCACAAATCAAGCCTTGGTAAATTTAAGAAAATTGAAATTGTATCAAGTATCTTTTCTGATCACAATGCTATGAGACTAAATATCAATGACAAGAAAAGATCTGTAAAAAATACAAGCACGTGGAGGCTAAACAATACACTACTTAATAACGAAGTGATCACTGAAGAAATCAAAGAGGAAATAAAAAAATACCTAGAAACAAATGACAATGGAGGCACAACAACCCAAAATCTATGGGATGCAGCAAAAGCAGTTCTAAGAGGGAAGTTTATAGCAATACAATCCTACCTTAAGAAACAGGAAACATCTCGAATAAACAACCTAACCTTGCACCTAAAGCAATTAGAGAAAGAAGAACCAAAAAAACCCAAAATTAGCAGAAGGAAAGAAATCATAAAGACCAGATCAGAAATAAATGAAAAAGAAATGAAGGAAACTACAACAAAGATCAATAAAACTAAATGCTGGTTCTTTGAGAAGATAAAACTGATAAACCATTAGCCAGACTCATCAAGAAAAAAAGGGAGAAGACACAAATCAATAGAATTAGAAATGAAAAAGGAGAAGTAACAGCTGACATTGCAGAAATACAAAAGATCATGAGAGATTACTACAAGCAACTCTATGCCAATAAAATGGACAACCTGGAAGAAATGGACAAATTCTCAGAATGCACAACCTTCTGAGACTGAACCAGGAAGAAACAGAAAATATGAACAGGGCAATCACAAGCACTGAAATTGAAACTGTGATTAAAAATCTTCCAACAAACAAAAGCCCAGGACCAGATGGCTTCACAGGCGAATTCTATCAAACATTTAGAGAAGAGCTAACACCTATCCTTCTCAAACTCTTCCAAAATACAGCAGAGGGAGGAACCCTACCAAACTCATTCTACGAGGCCACCATCACCCTGATACCAAAACCAGACAAGGATGTCACAAGAAAGAAAACTACAGGCCAATATCACTGATGAACATAGATGCAAAAATCTTCTACAAACTACTAGCAAACAGAATCCAACAGCACATTAAAAGGATCATACACCATGATCAAGTGGGGTTTATTCCAAGAATGCAAGGATTCTTCAATATATGCAAATTAATCAATGTGATACACCATATTAACAAATTGAAGGAGAAAAACCATATGGTCATCTCAATAGATGCAGAGAAAGCTTTTGACAAAATTCAACACCACTTTATGATAAAACCCTCCAGAAAGTAGGCATAGTCGGAACTTTCCTCAACATAATAAAGTCCATATATGACAAACCCACAGCTGACATCGTCCTCAATGGTGAAAAACTGAAAGCATTTCCACTAAGATCAGGAATAAGACAAGGTTGCCCACTCTCACCACTCTTATTCAACATAGTTTTGGAAGTTTTAGCCACAGCAATCAGAGAAGAAAAGGAAATAAAAGGAATCCAAATCGGAAAAGAAGAAGTAAAGCTGTCACTGTTTGCAGATGACATAATACTATACATCGAGGATCCTAACGAAGCTACCAGAAAACTACTAGAGCTAATCAATGAATCTGATAAAGTAGCAGGATACAAAATTAATGCACAGAAATCTCTGCCATTCCTATACACTAATGATGAAAAATCTGAACGTGAAATCAAGAAAACACTCCCATTTACCACTGCAACAAAAAGAATAAAAGACGTAGGAATAAACCTACCTAAGGAGACAAAAGACCTGTATGCAGAAAATTATAAGACACTGATGAAAGAAATTAAAGGTGATACAAATAGATGGAGAGATATACCATGTTCTTGGATTGGAAGAATCAACATTGTGCAAATAACTCTAGTACCCAAAGCAATCTACAGATTCAATGCAATCCCTATCAAACTACCACTGGCATTTTTCACAGAACTAGAACAAAAAATTTCACAATTTGTATGGAAACACCAAAGACCCCGAATAGCCAAAGCAATCTTGAGAACGAAAAATGGAGTTGGAGGAATCAGGCTCCCTGACTTCAGACTATACTACAAAGCTACAGTAATCAAGGCAGTATGGTACTGGCACAAAAATAGAAATATAGATCAGTGGAACAGGATAGAAAGCCCAGAAATAAACCCACACACATATGGTCACCTTATCTTTGATAAAGAAGGCAGGAATGTACAGTGGAGAAAGGACAGCCTCTTCGATAAGTGGTGCTGGGAAAACTGGACAGGTAAATTTAAAAGTATGAGATTAGATCACTCCCTAACACCATACACAAAAATAAGCTCAAAATGGATTAAAGACCTAAATGTAAGGCCAGAAACTCTCAAATTCTTAGAGGAAAACATAGGCAGAATACTCTGTGACATAAATCACAGCAAGATCCTTTTTGACCCACCTCCTAGAGAAATGGAAATAAAAACAAAAATAAACAAATGGGACCTAATGAAACTTCAAAGCTTTTGCACAGCAAAGGAAACCATAAACAAGATGAAAAGACAACCCTCAGAATGGGAGAAAAGATTTGCAAATGAAGCAACTGACAAAGGATTAATCTCCAAAATTTACAAGCAGCTAATGCAGCTCAATAACAACAAAACAAACAACCCAATCCAAAAATGGGCAGAAGACCTAAATAGACATTTCTCCAAAGAAGATATACAGACTGACAACAAATACACGAAAGAATGCTCAACATCATGAATCATTAGAGAAATGCAAATCAGAACTACAATGAGATATCATCTCACACCAGTCAGAATGGCCATCATCAAATAATCTACAAACATTAAATGATGGAGAGTGTGCAGAGAAAAGGGAACACTCTTGCACTGCTGGTGGGACTATGAGTTGGTACAGCCACTACGGAGAACTGTATGGAGGTTCCTTAAAAAACTACAAATAGAACTACCATATGACCCAGCATCCCACTACTAGGCATATACCCTGAGAAAACCATAATTCAAAAAGAGTCATGTACCATAATGTTCATTGCAGCTCTATTTACAATAGCCCAGAGATGGAAACAACCTAAGTGTCCATCATCGGATGAATGGATAAAGAAGATGTGGCACATATATACAATGGAATATTACTCAGCCATAAAAAGAAACAAAATTGAGCTCTTTGTAATGAGGTGGATAGACCTAGAGTCTGTCATACAGAGTGAAGTAAGTGAGAAAGAGAAAGACAAATACCGTATGCTAACACATATATATGGAATTTAAGAAAAAAGAATTGTCATGAAGAACCTAGGGGTAAGACAGGAATAAAGATACAGACCTACTAGAGAATGGACTTGAGGATATGGGGAGGGGGAAAGGTAAACTGTGACAAAGTGAGAGAGTGGCATGGACATATATACACTACCAAACGTAAAATAGATAACTAGTGGGAAGCAACCGCATAGCACAGGGAGATCAGCTCGGTGCTTTGTGACCACCTAGAGGGGTGGATAGGGAGGGTGGGAGGGAGGGAGATGCAAGAGGGAAGAGATATGGGAACATATGTGTATGTATAACTGATTCACTTTGTTATAAAGCAGAAACTAACACAGCATTGTAAAGCAATTATACTGCAATAAAGATGTAAAAAAAAATCAAAATTAGAAATCCCAAATATTTGGAAACTATATAATGCACCTCTAAATAACCCATAAGAAGAAAGTGAAAGTGAAATTAGAAAGTATTCTGAACTGACTTTAAAATACCAAATAAACACACCAAAATTTGGGTGACAGGCAGCAAAAGTAGTACTTAGAAACTTATAGTGCTAAATGTCTATATTAGAAAAAGAAAGTTCTCGAATCAGGAAGTAAATATTCTACCTTAGTAAACTAGAAAAATAAGAGCAAATTAAACCCAAAATAATAAGAAAAAAGGAAGTAATAACCAGACTAGTTCTAGGTACTTTTGCTGTAACCTTTTTTGTTGCACACTTTTTTTTTTTTTTTTTTGGTGGTACACGGGCCTCTCACTGTTGTGGCCTCTACCGTTGCAGAGCACAGGCTCCGGATGCGCAGGCTCAGCCGCCATGGCTCACAGGCCTAGCCGCTCCGCAGCATGTGGGATCTTCCCCGACCGGGGCAGGAATCCACGTCCCCTGCATCGGCAGGCGGACTGTCAACCACTGCGCCACCAGGGAAGCCCTTTTGCAAACATTTTTGTCACATTAACTAACTGGTCATAAAGCAACTTTGCAGCAAAAGATAAAACAACTGGTTGACCGGTTTTGGTTTGACAATTTGGTTTCAACTGGTTGAGATGTGTGAGCATTTCTTCCCGTCAGCAATGTTATTGATGGCTTTATCCAGCTGACAGATGAAGTTGATTTGCCCCAAGAGTTGTTTCTTATTTTAAAACACACTGTGTTGGAGGAGAAAGAGGCTGAGGGCCTCAAAGGTGCAGAGTTGAACCCACATTTCCCCTAGAAATTGTACAGAGTTGAACCCACATTTCCCCTAGAAATTTGTAACATCTATCAAGACATGTGACAATATACCAAGAACAAACAACAGTGCAGAGGCTTTCACAACACAATACAAAGCTCAGGTACGAATATGCATCCTAGTGTTTGGAAACTGATACCCCTCTTAATGAAGGAAGAAATTTTACTGAAAAAGAGAAAGTGTAATGCCAAACAAAGAGACAAATCAACAAACAAACAATATATATACATATAATACTATGAACAAAAGACTTGGGAGATAAGTGCTTAGGGACAACCCACAAAATCAGTTATTTGTGCAGTACTGTCATGAATCTACTACACATATTTTATTTTTCATTGTTTCATCTTTTATGGCAACATTTTTTATGGCAAGACTGCCTTATGGCCAATTAATTATGAGGCAAAAATGCTTGTGGCAAAGATGTCTATGGCAAAGATGCTTAAGGCGAAAATACTAGACATAAACCAGGCCAGAGCAGAAATCACTGAAATGGGAAACAGAAAAATAATAGAGGGAACCAGTGAAACCAAATGCTGGTTCTATGAAAAGAGCAACAAAATTCATAAGTTACAGGCATACCTCATTTTTAGTGTACTTTATTGTGCTTTGCAGATACTGCATTTTTCACAAATTGAAAGTTTGTGGCAACCCTGTGTCAAACAATTCTATCAGTACCATCTTCCAATAGCATTTGCTCACTTCATGCCTCTGTGTCACATTTTGGTAATTCTCTCAATATTTCAAACTTTTTCATTATTATTTTATTTTTTATGGTGATCTGTGTCAGTGATCTTTGACGTTACTACTATGACTCACTGAAGGTTCAGATAATAGCATTTTTTAGCAATAAAGTATTTTAAAATTAAGGTGTGAACTTTTTAAAAGACATAACGCGAGGGTGTGGAGAAAAGGGAACACCCTTGCACTGCTGGTAGGAATGTGAGTTGGTACAGCCACTATGGAGAACAGTATGGAGGTTCCTTAAAAAACTACAAATAGAACTACCATATGACCCAGTAATCCCACTACTGGGCATATACCCTGAGAAAACCATAATTCAAAAAGAGTCATGTACCAAAATATTCATTGCAGCTGTATTTACAATAGCCCGGCGATGGAAACAACCTAAGTGTCCATCATCGGATGAATGGATAAAGAAGATGTGGCACATATATACAATGGAATATTACTCAGCCATAAAAAGAAACGAAATTGAGCTATTTGTAATGAGGTGGATAGACCTAGAGTCTGTCATACAAAGTGAAGTAAGTCAGAAAGAGAAAGACAAATACTGTATGCTAACACATATATATGGAATTTAAGAAAAAAGAATTGTCATGAAGAACCTAGGGGTAAGACAGGAATAAAGATACAGACCTACTAGAGAATGGACTTGAGGATATGGGGAGGGGGAAGGGTAAGTTTTGACAAAGCGAGAGAGAGGCATGGACATATATACACTACCAAACGTAAAATAGATAGCTAGTGGGAAGCAGCCGCATAGCACAGGGAGATCAGCTCAGTGCTTTGTGATGACCTTGAGGGCTGGGATAGGGAGGGTGGGAGGGAGGGAGACGCAAGAGGGAAGAGATATGGGAACATATGTATATATATAACTGATTCACTTTGTTATAAAGCAGAAACTAACACAGCATTGTAAAGCAATTATACTGCAATAAAGATGTAAAAAAAAAAAAGACATAACGCTATTGCACACTTAACAGACTACAGTATAGTGTAAACATAACTTTTATACTCACTGGGAAATTAAAAAAATTGTGTGACTTGCTTTATTGAGGTGGTCTGGAACCAAACCTGCAATATCTCTGAGGTATGCCTGTAGTTAGATTGACCAGAAAAGAAGAGAAGACGCAGATTTCTAATGTCAGAAATGAGAGAGATGACACCACAGATTCTACACACAAACTACCAAACTCACTCCAAAGGAAATGCATAACCTGGATAGCCATATATTTACTTAAGAAATTGAATTTGTAATTGAAAAAAATCTTATAAAGGAAACTCCAGGCCTCAATAGCTTCTTGGTAAATTTTACAAAACAATTCAGGAAGAAATAATAATGCTGATTCTTTCAGAAAATTTATGAGAATAGTTCCCAATTCATTCTTTGAGTATTAACTATTAACAAACCCAGACAAAGACATTACAAAAAAATAAAATAACAACAAAAAGGACAATATATCCTTACCAACTGGGGTTTATCTCAGAAAAGCAAGATTAGTTTAACATCTGAAAACCAATGTAATTCACAATATTAACAAATTAAAAAAGAAAAACTAATCATTTCAATTGATGCAGAAAGAACATGACAAAATCCAGCATGCATTTCTGATAAAGATTCCCAGCAAACCAGGACTAGAAGGGAAAGTCCTCAACTTGATAAAGGGCGTTTATGAAAAACTACAGATAACATAATATCTAATGGTAAAGGAGTTAATGCTTTCCCTCTAAGATCAAAAATAAAGCGAGGATGTACTCTCTTACTACCTCCATTCGACATTTTACTGGAGGTCCTGGCCACTGTCACAAGCCATGAAAAAGACATCAAAGGCACCCAGATTGCAGAGGAAGAAGTAAAACTGTGTTTATACATTGACAACATAATTGTCTAAAAAAAAATCTGCTTCAATCTATAGAAAAAAGCTACTAGAACTATGTGAGTTCAACAAGGTTTCAGGATAAAAGGTCAATTTACAAAAATCAATTTATTTCTATATGCTAGCAATAAACAGCAGAAATTGAAATTTTACAACTACCATTTACAGTAGCATCAAAATGAAATATGAAATAATTATAGATAAATATAACAAAAGGTGTGCATGTCTTCTACTTTGACAATGACAAAACATTGCTGAGAATTTAAAGACCTAAATAAATGGAGACATGTATCATGGTCAGTAGTCAGAAGACTCAATATTGTTAAAATGTCAATTCTCCCATATTGATCTACAATTCAACACAATCCCAATCCCAATCCCAGCAAGCTTTTATTGACAAAATTGTCAAGATGTTCTAAAATTCATATGAAATACAAAGCACCTAAAATAGCCAAAACATCTGTGGACAGAAAAAATGTGGAGAACTAACAATATCTGATTTTAAGACTTACTATTAGCTGCAATAATCAAAACAGCATCATATTGGTACAGATATGGAGAAAAAGATCAGAAAAACAGATGGTCCAGAAACAGACCTACACATACATGAAAAAACTTTTGTACAAATGTAAAGGCAATCCAGTGGAGAAATGATTTTCAACAAATGGTGCTGGAACACACTGAATCCATATGCAAAACAATAATTATTATTACCATATACAAAAATAGCTCAAAATGGATCATAAACCTAAATGTAAAACCTAAAACTACAAAGCTTCTAGAAGAAAACACAGGGAAATATCTTTGTTGCCTTGGGGAAGGCAAAGATTTCTTTGATACAGTGCTCATAGCTTCTCAAAAGAACAAATTAACAAATTGGACTATATCAAAAGTAAACACTTCTGCTCTATGCATAACATTATTAAGATAATAAAAAGCCAAGCCACAGGCTAGGAGAAAATATATGGAAATAATATAATTTATCAAGGACTTGTATTCAAAATATATAAGGGCCACTCAAAATTGAATAATTAGAAAACAGATAACCCATTAAAAAATTTGACAGAAATATCTGAACAAGCACTACATCAGTGAAGTTATATGTATGGAAAATAAGCACAGAAAAAGATGCTCAATATCAGTAGTCATTAGGGAAATGTAAATCAAAACCACAATGAGATACCACTATATACCTGTTAGAACAGACAAATTTTAGAAGACTGACCATACCCAACACTGGTGAGGATATACTGCACCTAGAAGTGTAATATACAGCTGGTGGAACTGTAACTTGATAAAGTCACTTAGAAACACAGTTTGGTAGTCTCAAAAAATTAAACATATATCTACTTACGATCTTTCAGTATTTACCTAAGAGAAATGAAAACATGTGTCCATACAAAGACTTACACTTAAATGTTCATAGCAGCTTTTTTTTTCCTTTGAGAAAGGAAATAAACTTTTTATTCAATTAATTAGTAAAATCCAAATTTTTTATTGTATAAGCTCATGTTTTAGCTTTTAATGTTTTATATCTGCAGCTTTATGTGTGGAGAAGTTTATTTAAACTTCAACTCATAATTATTTTCTGTATATTTCCCCATAATAATGCACATTTATGAATTTGACTTGCAGATGTCTATCTGTATAGTTTCTCTTTCAGAACAATAGACATGATATAACAACAACAATCACACATATAGCATTTACTTTGTGCCAGGCATTATCTAAAGTGATTTACATATATTAACCAAATTAATCTTCACAATAAGTTGTGATATATATATTAGCATTGGTGACATTTACATCTGAGGAACTGTTGGACAGAGAAGTTAAATAACTTGCTCAAATATATACAGCAGTTAGTAGTTGGTTAAGATGGATTTCAACCCAGACAATTGCTTCCAAACCCCATACGCTTAAATCCTGTCATATTCTCAATACACATGAAGTAGATTATGTTGATTTTGAAAACTTAAAAAGCAGGGATTGCCTTTTCTCACCACTACCCAAATATCCCATCTTGCTATTATTGCTTTTTATCTGTTTTAGCTTGTTTCCCCTACTCAAATGTCCTCTGCATTTTTACGTATAAAATCTCTACTAAACCAACAAGACCTAGACTGAATTATATGTTCCTTTTTAAATTTTTTAACATCTTTATTGGAGTATAATTGCTTAACAATGTTGTGTTAGATTCTGCTGTATAACAAAGTAAATCAGCTATACGTATACATATATCCCCTTATCCCCTCCCTCTTGCGTTTCCCTCCCACCCTCCCTATCCCACCCTTCTAGGTGGTCACGAAGCACGGAGCTGATCTCCCTGTGCTATGCGGCTGCTTCCCACTAGCTAGCTATTTTACATTTGGTAGTATATATAAGTCCATGCAACTCTCTCACTTTGTCCCACCTTACCCTTCCCCCTCCCCGTGTCCTCAAATCCATTCTCTACATCTGCATCTTTATTCCTGTTCTGCCCCTACATTCTTCAGAACCTTTATTATTTTTTTAGATTCCACATATATGTGTCAGCATATGGTATTTGTTTTTCTCTTTCTGACTTACGTCACTCTGTATGACAGACTCTAGGTCCATCCACCTCACTACAAATAACTCAATTTCATTTCTTTTTATGGCCGAGTAATATTCCATTGTATATATGTGCCACATCTTCTTTATCCATCCATCTGTCGATGGACACTTAGGTTGCTTCCATGTCCTGGCTATTGTAAACAGAGCTGCAATGAACACTGCAATGACCTGTGGTACAGGTCTCTTTTTGAATTACGGTTTTCTCAGGGTATATGCCCAGTAGTGGGATTGCTGGGTCATATGGTAGTTCTAGTTTTAGTTTTTTAAAGAACCTCCATACAGTTCTCCATAGTGGCTGTATCACTTTACATTCCCACCAACAGTGCAAGAGGGTTCCCTTTTCTCCACACCCTCTCCAGCATTTACTGTTTGTAGATTTTTTGATGATGGCCGTTCTGACTGGTGTGAGGTGATACCTCATTGTAGTTTTGATTTGCATTTCTCTAATGATTAGTGATGTTGAGCATCCTTTCATGTGTTTGCTGGCAATCTGTATATCTTCTTTGGAGAAATGTCTGTTTAGGTCTTCTGCCCATTTTTGGATTGGGCTGTTTGGTTTTTTTTGGCATGGAGCTGCATGAGCTGCTTGTAAATTTTGGAGATTAATCCTTTGTCAGTTGCTTCACTTGCAAATCTTTTCTCCCATTCTGAGGGTTGTCTTTTCATCTTGTTTATGGTTTCCTTTGCTGTGCAAAAGCTTTGAAGTTTCATTAGGTCCCATTTGTTTACTTTTGTTTTTATTTACATTTCTCTAGGAGATGGGTCAAAAAGGATCTTGCTGTGATTTATGTCACAGAGTGTTCTGCCTGTGTTTTCCTCTAAGAGTTTTATAGTGTCTTACATTTGTAAGTGGCCTTACATTTAGGTCTTTAATCCATTTAGAGTTTATTTTGGTGTATGCTGTTAGGGAGTGTTCTAATTTCATACTTTTAAATGTACCTGTCCAGTATTCTCAGCACCACTTATTGAAGAGGCTGTCTTTTCTCCATTGTATATTCTTGCCTCCTTTATCAAACATAAGGTGACCATATGTGTGTGGGTTTACCTCTGGGCTTTCTGTCCTGTTCCACTGATCGATATTGCTGTTTTTGTGCCAGTACCATACTGTCTTGATTACTGTAGGTTTGTAGTAGAGTCCGAAGTTAGGTAGCCTCATTCCTCCAGCTCCCTTTTTCTTTCTCAAGATTGCTTTGGCTATTTGGGGTCTTCTGTGTTTCCATACAAATTGTGAAATTTTTTTAGACCTGTGAAAAATGCCATTGGCAGTTTGAGAGGGATTGCACTGAATCTATAGATTGCTTTGGGTAGTAGAGTCATTTTCACAATGTTGATTCTTCCAATCCAAGAACATGGTTTATCTCTCCATCTGTTTGTATCATCTTTAATTTCTTTCATCAGTGTCTTATAGTTTTCTGCATATAGGTCTTTTGTCTCCTTAGGTAGGTTTATTCCTAGGTATTTTATTCTTTGTGTTGCAATGGTAAATGGGAGTGTTTCCTTAATTTCTCTTTCAGATTTTTCATCATTAGTGTATGGGAATGCAAGATATTTCTGTGCATTAATTTTATATCCTGCTACTTTACCAAATTCATTGATTAGCTCTAGTAGTTTTCTGGTAGCATCTTTAGGATTCTCTATGTATAGTATCATGTCATCTGCAAACAGTGACAGTTTTACTTCTTCTTTTCTGATTTTTATTCCTTTTATTTCTTTTTCTTCTCTGAATGCTGTGGGTAAAACTTTCAAAAGTATGTTGAATAAGAGTGGTGAGAGTGGGCAGTCTCGTCTTGTTCCTGACTCTAGTGGAAACGGTTTCAGTTTTTCACCATTGAGAACGATGTTGGCTGTGGGTTTGTCATATATGGTCTATACAAAGTTGAGGTCAGTTCCCTCTATGCCTACTTTCTGGAGGGTTTTTGTCATAAATGGGTGTTGAATTTTGTTGAAAGCTTTCTCTGCATCTATTGAGATGATCATATGGTTTTTCTCCTTCAATTTGTTAATATGGTGTATCACATTGATTGATTTGCACATATTGAAGAATCCTTGCATTCCTTGGCTAAACCCCACTTGATCATGGTGTATGACCCTTTTAATGTGCTGTTGGATTCTGTTTGCTAGTATTTTGTTGAGGATTTTTGCATCTATGTTCATCAGTGATATTGGCCTATAGTTTCCTTTTTTTGTGACATCTTTGTCTGGTTTTGGTATCAGGGTGATTGATGGTGGCCTCATAGAATGAGTGTGGGAGTGTTCCTCCCTCTGGTATATTTTGGAAGAGTTTGAGAAGGATAGGTGTTAGCTCTTTTCTAAATCTTTGATAGAATTCACCTGTGAAGCCATCTGGTCCTGGGCTTTTGTTTGTTGGAAGATTTTTAATAACAGTTTCAATATCAGTGCTTGTGACTGGTCTGTTTATATTATCTATTTCTTCCTGGTTCATTCTCAGACGGTTGTGTTTTTCTAAGAATTTGTCCATTTCTTCCAGGTTGTCCATTTTATTGGTATATAGTCGCTTGTAGTAATCTTTCATGATCGTTTGTATTTCTGCTGCATCAGTTGTTACTTCTCCTTTTTCATTTCTAATTCTGTTGATTTGAGTCTTCTCCCTTTTTTTCTTGATGAGTCTCGCTAATGGTTTATCAATTTTGTTTATCTTCTCAAAGAACCAGCTTTTAGTTTTATTGATCTTTGCTATTGTTTCCTTCATTTCTTTTTCATTTATTTCTGATCTGATCTTTATGATTTCTTTCCTTCTGCTAACTTTGGCGCTTTTTTTTTCTTCTTTCTCTGATTGCTTTGGGTGTAAGTTTAAATTGTTTATTTGAGATTTTTCTTGTTTCTTGAGGTAGGACTCTATTGCTATACATTTCCCTGTTAGAACTGCTTTGGCTGCATCCCATAGGTTTTGGGTCATCGTGTTTTCATTGTCATTTGTTTCTAGGTATTTTTTGATTTCCTCTTTGATTTCTTCAGTGATCTCTTGGTTATTTAGTAGTGTATGTTTAGCCTCCACGTGCTTGTATTTTTTACAGTTTTTTTCCCTGTAATTGATATCTAGTCTCATAGCATTGTGGTTGGAAAAGATACTTGATACCATTTCAATTTTCTTAAATTTACCAAGGCTTGATTTGTGACCCAAGATATGATCTATCCTGGAGAATGTTTCATGAGCACTTGAGAAGAAAGTGTATTCTGTTGTTTTTGGATGGAATGTCCTATAAATATCAATTAAGTCCATGTTGTTTAATGTATCATTTAAAGCTTGTGTTTCCTTATTTATTTTCATTTTGGATGACCTGTCCATTGGTGAAAGTGGGGTGTTAAACTTCCCTACTATGTTTGTGTTACTGTTGAATTCCCCTTTTATGGCTGTTAGCATTTGCCTTATGTACTGAGGTGCTCCTATGTTGGGGCGTAAATATTTACAATTGTTATATCTTCTTCTTGGATCGATCCCTTGATCATTATGTTGTGTCCTTCTTGGTCTCTTGTAATAGTCTTTATTTTAAAGTCTATTTTGTCTGATATGGGAATTGCTACTCCAGCTTTCTTTTGATTTCCATTTGCATGGAATATCTTTTTCCATCCCCTCACTTTCAGTCTGTATGTGTCCCTAGGTCTGAAGTGGGTCTGTTGTAGACAGCATATATATGGGTCTTGTTTTTGTATCCATTCGGCAAGTCTGTGTCTTTTTCTCGGAGCATTTAATCCATTTACATTTAAGGTATTTATCGATATGTATGTTCCTATTACCATTTTCTTAATTGTTTTGGGTTTGTTTTCTTAGGTCTAGAGAATTTCCTAGAGAAGTTCCTTTAGTATTTGTTGTAAAGCTGGTTTGGTGGTACTGAATTCTCTTAGCTTTTGCTTGTCTGTAAAGTTTTTAATTTCTCTGTTGAATGTGAATGAGATCCTTGCTGGGTAGAGTAATCTTGGTTGTAGGTTTTTCCCTTTCATCATTTTAAATATGTCCTGTCACTCCCTTCTGGCTTGAAGAGTTTCTGCTGAAAGATCAGCTGTTAACCTTATGGGGATCCCCTTGTATATTATTTTTCCCTTTCTGCTTTTAATATTTTTTCTTTGTATTTAGTTTTTGATAGTTTGATTAATGTGTCTTGGTGTGTTTCTCTTTGAATTTATTGTGTATGGAACCCTCTGTGCTTCCTGGACTTTATTGACTATTTCCTTTCCCATATTAGGGAAGTTTTCAACTATAAACTCTTTAAATATTTTCTCAGTCCCTTTCTTTTTCTCTTCTTCTTCTGGGACCCCTATAATTCGAATGTTGGTGCGTTTAATGTTGTCCCAGAGGTCTCTGAGACTGTCCTCAATTCTTTTCATTCTTTTTTCTTTATTCTGCTCTGCGGAAAAAAATATTTCCACTATTTTATCTTCCAGGTCACTTATCCGTTGTTCTGCCTCAGTTCTTCTGCTATTGATTCCTTCTAGAGAATTTTTAATTTCATTTATTGTGTTGTTCATCATTGTTTGTTTGCTCTATATTTCTTCTAGGTCCTTGTTAAACGTTTCTTGTATTGTCTCCATTCTGTTTCCAAGATTTTGGATCATCTTTACTATCAGTACTGTGAATTCTTTTTCAGGTAGATTGCCTGTTTCCTCTTCATTTGTTTGGTCTGGTGGGATTTTACCTTGCTCCTTCATCTGCTGTGTGTTTTTCTGTCTTCTCATTTTGCTTAACTTACTGTTTTTGGGGTCTCCTTTTCACAGGCTGCAGGTTCATAATTCCCATTGTTTTTGGTGTCTGCCCACAGTGGGTAAGGTAGCTTCAGTGGGTTGTGTAGGCTTCCTGGTGGAGGGGACTGGTGCCCATGTTCTGGTGGATGAGGCTTGATCTTGTCTTTCTGGTGGGCAGGACCACGTCCAGTGGTGTGTTTTGTGGTGTCTGTGAACTTATTATGATTTTAGGCAGCCTCTCTGTTAATGGATGGAGTTGTGTTCCTGTCTTGTCAGTTGTTTGGCATGAGGTGTCCAGCACTAGAGCTTGCTAGTCATTGAGTGGAGCTCGGTCTTAGCGTTGAGACGGAGATCTCTGGGACAGCTCTCGCTGATTGATGTTATGTGAGGCCAGGAGGTTTCTGGTGGACCAATGTCCTGAACTCAGCTCTCCCACCTCAGGGGCTCAGGCCTGACACCTGGCCGGAGCACCAAGATTCTGTCAGCCACACGGCTCAGAAGAAAACAGAGAGAAAAAAGAAAGAAAGAAAAATAATAATAAAATAAAATAGTTATTAAAATAAAAAAATATTACTAAAATGAGAAAACTAAAAAAGTAATAAATAAAAAAAGAAGAGAGCAACCAAACCAATAAACAAATCCTTCAATGATAACAGGAGCTAAAAACTATACTAAGATAAACATAAAAATCAGAAACTAGTCAGTCGCATACAGCAAACCCCAAGTCTACAGTTGCTCCCAAAGTCCACCACCTCAATTTTGGGATGATTCATTGTCTATTCAGGTATTCCACAGATGCAGGGTACATCAAGTTGATTGTGGAGATTTAATCCGCTGCTCCTGAGGCTGCTGGGAGTAATTTCCCTTTCTCTTCTTTGTTCACACAGCTGCTGGGGTTCAGCTTTGGTTTTGGCCCCACCGCTGTGTGTAGGTCATCCTCTGGTGTCTGTTCTTTGCCCAGACAGGACGGGGTTTAAGGAGCAGCTGATTAGGGGGCTCTGGCTCACTCAGGCTGGGGGGAGGGAGGAGTACAGAATGCAGGGCAAGCCTGCGGTGGCAGAGGCCAGCATGACGTTGCAACTGACAGAGATGTGGCATGTGTTCTCCCGGGGAAGTTGTCCCTGGATCACGGGACCCTGGCAGTGGCGGGCTGCACAGTCTCCCAGGAGGGGAGGTATGGATAGTGACCTTTCCTTGCACACAGGCTTCTTGGTGGCGGCAGCAGCAGCCTTAGCGTCTCATGCCCGTCTCTGGGGTCCGCGCTGATAGCCGCAGCTTGCGCCCATCTCTGGAGCTCCTTTAGGCAGTGCTCTGAATCCCCTCTCCGTGCGTACCCCAAAACAATGGTCTCTTGCCTGTTAGGCAGCTCCAGACTTTTTCCCGGACTCCCTCCCAGCTAGCTGTGGTGCACTAGCCCCCGTCAGGCTGTGTTCGTGCAGTCAACCCCAGTCCTCTCCCTGGGATCTGACCTCCAAAGCCCGAGCTTCAGCTCCCAGCCCCGTCCTGTCCCGGCGGGTGAGCAGACAAGCCTCTCGGGCTGGTGAGTACCGGTCAGCACCAATCCTCTGTGCAGGAATCTCTCTGCTTTGCCCTCTGCACCCCTGTTGCTGCACTGTCCTCCATGGTTCTGAAGCTTCAACCCCCGCCCTGCCACCCGCTGTCTCTGCCAGTGAAGAGGCTTCCTAGTGTGTGGAAACTTTACTCCTTCACAGCTCCCTCCCCAAGGTGCAGATCCCATCCCTATTCTTTTATCTCTGTTTTTTCTTTTGCCCTACCCAGGTACGTGTGGAGTTTCTTGCCTTTTGGGAAGTCTGAGGTCTTCTGCCAGCGTTCATTAGGTGTTCTGTAGGAGCTGTTCCACACGTAGATGTATTTTTGATGTATTTGCGGGGAGGAAGGTGATCTCCACGTCTTACTCCTCCGCTATCTTGAAGGTCCTCCCCATACTGGATTATTTGTTACAGCCCCAAACAGTAATAACCTGAAAGCCTCTCAATAGGCTACTGGATAAACTGTGCTAAACCCATACCTGGAATAATAATCAGCAATAAAAAGAAAGAACTTCTTTCACTTAGCATTATGTCGCCCAAGTTCTTCCATGTTTTGGGAGGATTTCCTTCTTTTCAAAGTCTGCATAGTATTCCATTATGTTATATACCACATTTTCTTAATTTACTCATTCATCCACTGATGGATATTTAGGTTGCTTCCAAGTCTTTCCTGTACTTATATGAGGAATCTAAAATAGTCAAACTCATAGAAGCAGAGAGTAGAATAGGGGTGGCCAAAGAATGGGGGAAGGGGGGAATGGGGATGAAGTAGTCAAGGGTACAAGTTTCAGTTATGCAAGACGGATAACTCCTAGAATTCTACTGTACGGCACAGAGTTTATAGTTAGTAATACTGTACTATATACTTTCTTAATAGGGTAGATCTTAATGTTGAATGTTATTAATCACAAAATAAAAAATAAAGAGGACAGGAGGAAACTTTTAGAAGTGATGGGTATGTTTATGGCATAAATTATGGAGATAGTTTCTCCAAACTCATCAAGCTGTATGCATTAAGTATGTACAGCTTTTTGTATGTTAATCATACCTCAATAAAGCAGTTTAAAAAAAAACGATAGAACTATTGTTACACAAAGTAACATGTTTTAAGCTCAAGATAGTTACATTAAATGAAAGAAGCCATATGAAAAAGAATACATACTATATGATGTACTATATAAAATTCTGAAAAATGCAAATTCATAGTGTGAAAGCAGAACCACAATTGGCTGGGGGTTGGGGAAGGGCAAGAAGCAGAGGCAGGAGGGAGATTACAAAGCGGCACACAAAAACTCTGGGGCCTGATTTTATCATCTTGACTAATAGTGCTTTTACTTATATATACATTTGACAAAACTTATCAAATTCAACTGCACTTTAAGTATGTGTACCTGATTATATATCTCAAAGTAGTTGTTATTTTTTTTTAAGTGGCATTAGTAATCCAAGTAGGAGTAGTTTCTGCAGGAGACTGCATTACGAATAGGACATAAGGAGGCAGAGACTGAATACAGACTACTCTCTCAAGAAGTTCAGCTAGGGAATGAGAGAGGGAGAAGATGAGAGGGAGTGAGGGAGTAGGAGACTGACCTAACTAGACAACACTTTGAGTTATATGTGGTTTTTTTGTTTGTTTGTTTTTACATCTTTATTGGAGTATAATTGCTTTACAATGGTGTGTTAGTTTCTGCTTTACAGCAAAGTGAATCAGTTATCCATATACGCATGTTCCCATTATCTCTTCCCTCTTGCGTCTCCCTCCCTCCCACCCTCCCTATCCCAGCCCTCCAGGCGGTCACAAAGCACTGAGCTGATCTCCCTGTGCTATGTGGCTGCTTCCCACTAGCTGTCTACCTTACGTTTCGTATATGTATTTTAAGATAGGAGGAACTTGAGCATATTTATAAGCTATAGAAAAGGAGCCAGTGGAGAGAATGAAATTGAAAATGTAGGGGTCAAGAGCCAACTGATGAAATTTGGGATGGAAAACTCCAAGCAAAAGGTAAGCCTTGAGTAAGAGGACTCTTATGCGTACACAAGGTTTGTCTTGTGGTTGGGCTGGGAGATGCAGGAGTGGATGGAAGAGTTAGTAGAATTGAAGTCTGTCATTCTCTCTCTTCCTTTTTTGGGAAGAATGAGGTATGAGAAGAGTAGGATACTTAAGAAGGATGGTGGAGCTCTGGAAAAGCCACTGGCTACAGAAACTGAAATGTGGTTGCAGCTAAATGTCCAGCTTAGGGGCATTCTTCTATAACAAGATGGCAGACAATAAGATAGTTTTGTACAAACAAAATAGCTATCATTTACACATGTGCAATGGATTATTATCTAACAGTCCTTTTCTGGTCTCTTCACCCCTAGAAAATGTCACTCATGTGCTAAGCTTTCTGTTGATCCCACCCTTTTCTTCCTCAACACACAACACTTTTAACACTCTTTCTTTAAGATGTTGGGAAGTATTTCTAACATATACATGAAAATACAGAATAATTTAATGAACAGCAATGTTCTACCATCAAGCTGTATCAAATCTTATCACTATACCCTATTTACCTCAGTTAACAAAACCCTTGAACCAAAGCAGGCTAACTGGATGAGAGAGATTTCATCACCAGCAAACATCAATATACTCACTTACTTTTCACATTTTCTTTATTTCATAAATAATGCCCGTGGTACCTGTAATAGCTTCAGGTATTACTGTGGGTAGGCACAAATGAAATATAGCCAGAAATGGCCACTGGCAAGCTAGTAAGGTAGTTCCTCTGAAGTGAAGTGCTAATATGTGAAAGCCATGTGAATTAGATGATACCCAAGGTCCTACTTTTGGAAAAAATGCTCTGTCAAAGTATGAATTCTTAATATAAATGGTAATTCTGAGTCATAGCACAGATACTATTTTCTTTAGTGTTCTAACACTCATTGCCACTTTAGCGTGAGTAAATTTGAGGGTGGTTAATAAAAAATATTTTTCCTCACATCATGTAAAATTTCTGAAGCTTGAAAGCATACAATCATTTTCTAAAGATAGCTTTATTCTCCAAGTGGTAATAAATCATCCGTTAAATCTAAAAAACTGTAATGTGGATAGTACCTGCCAAAACAGACTGTGTGCATCTCCTCTCAGAAGTTCAACTGTATCTCCTGCCTGGATGTGTAATGGGGGTCCTTCATGAAGAGCAGGGGCTGGCATTCCAGTATAGTTCCTAATGGCCTGCATCTTTGGTAAACCTGAAAATAAGCAACACAACACTTAGAATTGAGAAAATTATAAAGTGTGAAGTCCAAATGCACTTTTAAAAAACCAAAGCTATTATTAACATTAAAGAGGTTTTTTTTTTTTTTTTTTTTTTGTGGTACACAGGCCTCTCACTGTTGTGGCCTCTCCCATTGCAGAGCACAGGCTCCGGACGCGCAGGCCCAGCGGCCATGGCTCACGGGCCCAGCCGCTCAGCGGCATGTGGGATCTTCCCAGACCGGGGCACGAACCTGCGTCCCCTGCATCGGCAGGCGGACTCTCAACCACTGCGCCACCAGGGAAGCCCAACATTAAAGAGTTTTAAGAGCACCAAGTCCAAGGAAACATTTGAGGCAATCACAGATGGAATGCTTTTCAACTTTCTCATTATCGGAGATGGTTATGGAATAAGATACACATTTATCCCCTGATTCCTTACATTCTTTTCCTCTCCCTCACCATCAATCTCTTTTTAGTTGAAAAAATATTTCTTTCAGCTGATGCCTGCTTCATAAAATACATGTCACGTACAGTTTAATGGAAAAGAATCATTTTTTTCATCCTCTCTATCCTTTCTGCCTGTTATTTTCCTCTTGGGCATTGGCTGATTTCATCACTAAGGAGGCTCACCCTTTCTGTGTATGTATCGCATTGCCCAGTATAAGGCTCATATCTTAAGGTTATCTTTGTAATTCAAAAGCAAAAAGGTGATGGATGTGCCACTGCAATACTTAAGACATTTATATGGAGAAATTCTTCAGGCTCAAATTTAGGCTTGCAAAAGAGACCCAATAACGGGAACATGTCTAAGCCAACAGCATCAACAAGACTTGAAATACAGATGCAGGCCTTTTTGTTGTATTTCTTGGAATGGGCAATGAATGCCTCAGTTCAGTATTTCATTTTCGTGAACGGCAGCTCCAACTGCACCCAGGCCTGGCTGCGTCGGTGCTGCTCACAAATGGATCACCTCAGTCACCTTTTCATCTGGAGGTGAAAAACTGCTCCTGCCTACGAGACAGATCGCTCATAAACATGGTACCTGTTACACACTGAGGCACTTAAGTCATCGCTTATTACACTTCAAGACTTTTTATTCTAGTGACTGAACACAGTGAAGCTATAATTGGCTGGAAATGTTGCACTAAATAGAGGAGGATGAATGACAGTCATTCAGTTCTAGGTGTCCAAGTTACCTCGAAAGGACCTCGATATCTAAATGAAATGCTCCAGCAAACAGTTTAATAAAGTCCTCAAAATCTGTTTTCCAATAACCATGCCAGGAGGGGAGAAAACAAGTGCGGCTAGAAACTAAACAGAACTGAAAAGTTTTAGCCAACACTTTCTCATCAACCCAGTCAACCTGAAGGCAGAAGGGCTGAAAAGCCATGTGCCCTTCACCCCAGTTTAATGGCTGTTAACGGCCAAGACATGTTATGAGCTGCCACATCTCCCCTTTCTTCAGTTCTTATGCCACAGAACCACAGAGGGATGACTTTGATCCCATATCTCTCATGGAGTATTTCCCCACCAGATGGTATAAGGTGGTGGCGCCCTTACCCAAACAGCAGACTTTATTGTCTTTTCCAAAACAACACTCAAAGAGAACTCTTCTCAGACAAGTGTTTACCAGATTCAATCTTAACACACTGTAAATTCCTGGAGCATAGAAAGAGCTTATTTTACAGTTTTTATTAAGATACTGTTGTTAATATAAAATGGAACCTAAATATCCCATGCACACCAAAATGGATTTAGAAGTTCAATATATGGAAGAGGATGCCGTCTAAAGCAGAATTTTTTCAAAGGAGCGTGGTTTGCATGATAGTTATCCCATGTTGAGGAGCCAGAATTGCACTTAGCCTCAGTTTTCCTGAGCACTGCTAGAGCAAGGAAAGCATTTTGTTCAGAAGGATCCCTTGATAATTTTGTTTTTACGTCAATTTTTAGATAAAGGCTGAAGGCAAGAAAGAAGAGTTTTTAAACCTGAAAGAGCTGACGTGACCTTAAATACTGGGACGAGGTGAGTAGTGGGAAGGGGCATGGCCTTCGCTGCAATTGTCTCTGTAGACAAGGCCCACAGGGACAAAAAGAAGCAGTGCCACGTGACAAATGGTGGAAACAGTAGTTCTCTTATTGCTGATATGTCCAAGTTATTTTCAAGAAGAAATGATTGAAAATGCGTAGAGTATTTAAGAAGAAAAATTAAGTTTGATGACATTTCACCAGCCAAATATAGATTAGGGATTAAAATACAGAATGCCCAGGCTACATACAAAGGCTATGAAGTATCAGGTATAGAACAATCCTGCCTCATTTATCTTTTTTACTGGACTAGAATGCCCATAACACATGACCTACTAAAGTCATGATATTTAAAACTGAAAGTAGTACATATATTAATATACTTTGGTCAAGGAATGAGACCCAAGTACTAGTCTTACGATTTACTTTGGACTAAGCAACCTTCAGACTGATGGACTTGGTTTTCATAGTCTTATTTATTCCTGATTTTTTTCATTGACTCTATCTTTTCTGCTCTTACTTTCTTCTTGGTTATGAGCTTCTTTTGGAAAGTTGATTGAGTAGCACACTAGCATAGTGTGTGTTGCTGATCTCATTCCTAAAACAAAAATTGTGTGACCTCGCCAAGAATTATGGTTGAGCCCAGGTAATAGTCAAAAGGACATTGCTACTGGCCTGAATTCAGCCATACGTGATTTGCAAACTACAATGTTTATTTGACCCATATGCTTTTTTGTGGGATGAGTTATGGACCTATAATATAATGGAATTTATATCTTTTAGTCATTTGTTAGGATCATCTTTGGCTATTTATTTCCGATTGGTCAGCACGTCTTATTTCAGGATGACCTGTCAGGGCTACAGGGCTATCTACGCAGATCGAAAGATAAAAGGAATGAAACAAGGGCACAGGGACAGGATGAATTCTGACACTCTGCCCCTTGCTTCTGACACCTGCATATAGTAGAAGTTCTACAGTACTGGTGGGATGAATGGTTGCTTTCTAAAAGGCCCCTTTATATTCCTTCCTTTTATTAAAAAAAAAAGACACGGTGACATTGCTAAGAATATGAATATAATCACATTAACTGAGAGATAAAAATGCAATTAAAATAAGAAGAGAGGGAGTGGGTTAAACTTCATGTCAGCACTCAGCCATCAGTATAATTGTTGACACAATCTACTGCCACAGCAGGCATTCACACCTCATAAATGAGATCAAGAAGGGAGAAGAAATTAGATTTACAGATGTTCATATTTCAAATAGCCATTTAGTGTTGATTTAATGTAGGTTTTCTTCTCCCCTTATAAAATATCTGACAGGTTTTAACCTCTGTTTAAAAATGTCCAGGACAGAACATTCACTACACCTTCCTATGACAACTCAGTCATTGTTGCATATAGTTTATTAACAAGCTCTATCTGAAACTTATTCAAAACTCTAACTTCTCTCCGTTGACCTGCCTCCTTCCATCTGGAATTATGCTGAAGAAGGCAATTCTCCTTTTTATAGATTAGTCTTTCAAAATTTGTTCAGGCTTAAAATTCCTAGTTCCTCATTTAAAAAAAAAAATCTTATTTTCCTTTGGTTATCCATACTTCAAAGGATTCTGAGATGCAAAACAGTACAAAGCTACAAAAGCAGAACTGTAGTTTCCCTCATTGATACTGAGCAATCAGCAATAAATAGCTAAAAGTTATTCTAAAAACTGATTAAAATATGTAAATTCCATTATATTATAAACTCATAACTCATCCCAGAAAGCTGCTTTTTTCTTCTTGGTTAAACATGGACCCAATAGTTGGTTGTTTAGTTTCTTTCTGCTCCAGAACTGAATTTATAATGGATATATTGGTATAATTACAAGACTGCTCTTCAAAACCTGAAAAGTTATACTGCAACTACCTTCAGATATTAAATGCAAAATAATCATATGTAATGCCAACATGTACAGGTAAGCAACTGTGGAAGTTCCCAAAACTTTATAATCAAGAATCCTTATCTAAGGGAATATAGTTAAAATGGCTGAGACAAAATTAGATCTCCTGCCAAATGTTTAGTCATTTCAGCTTGGTTTATTCCCTTCAACAAATGCTCTGATGTACAGCCAACTATATCCTTAATGCATAACTTGTGGACAATTGTGCCCTTTAACTTTTGTTCACACTAGCAATTATGCTTAGTCTTGGCATCAGACAAGGTCCCCAAGTCATCCTTATGCACGAAGAATTAACAAACAGAAGGATCAACAATATTAAAATGACGGTTATACTCCAGTAATAGTCACGGGGTTCTCGTTAAATAAAACCGAAGCCAATGTAATTATGTGGAACACTAGGGTTTTCTAAAACAATACAGAAGTGTTTTTAAAAAGGGGATCTGAAGCAAGATTTCCTTTCACATCTGAATTCAATACCACTAAGAGTGATATATGCCAAGAAATGATTTAAAATGTACTTTTTAAAAAGGAGTTAATTCTAGGTAGAGTTCTATTGGAAAGTTGCTAGATATAAACTATTTCACTGATAATTTTCACATAAACCCTCAATGAACTTAGCCTACTGTACCTGTATCAGCCACTGTGGCTTCTGAGAAGAGTGACCGGCACAATAGAGATTAGTATCTATTCACGTGGCTGATATCACTGCCCTAATGCAATGGGTTTCCCTGGGGCAATAACTTAGAGCAGAGTGCTGTGTACTAGATAAATGAGCTGTCAGTAATGGTACTGGCCTTTCACCTCTGAGGCCTAATTTAAAATCTAAACACAGCCGCATTAAAAAAGAATTAGTTTTGCAAGATGTCAGAGGATGTGGTTAGTTTATCCTGGGAAACTGATCATAAGCATAACAGAGCAAGGCCAGGCTTCCTGCCCTCAAAGAGCCTGTAGTGTACTGAGTAGACAGGTGAACTAAAGACAGTAATACAATTGGGCATGGGCTCTTGTCCAGGGGGACCTTTTTCCAAATATGCCTATTAAGAAAAATTTCAGGGGATTGTTTTTTAAGTCTTCAGTAGGACCCTGAAATAATGTGTTTTATCTTTTCTGTAAGTCTCCTAGGTGTGGTTTCCAAATCCTAGACAGGTATGGGAATCACATTCTCATGGGGACAGGAGCAGGTCCCATGACCAACATCCACCACTTCCAAACTTGCATTTGAGAAAACTGTGCTGCCTGGCACATCTCAGCTCTTCCTGACACAAGTTTACAATCTAACCAGCAGGTCTGATGATCAGGCTGAGTCGACTGAACTGCTGGCAAGTGAGGCGGCCCGGGATGCTGGGCCTCCCCTGCCCATCACATCTTCCAGGGCTCTTCCCCGCGAAGCCATGCACCTTCGTTCACTTACTGATCTTCACGGAGGAGCACGTGGAGCCTTATAATGGAAACCATCTGTTACAACAGAAGCAGACAAGTTGGTGGAAAACAAACTGGTCTAAAGAACTAATTGTTCACAAAGGGAACACTCAATGATTTTGAAGATTTTCACCCAGAGGATCCTACTTTAATTTTATAAACAATGATGAGTCAAGTGAAGGAAACAGCACTGTCACTGCTCACATAAAAACAAGCATCAGACAGAGATACTTTTCTCCAACTTTATAAGCACTGCCTAGTCACTCTTTGGCACTATGTATTGGAGTATTAGTGAACCAAGGGTGAAAGATATAATAATTCCTTTTGGAAATTTTTTCTATTTATTAAAAAGATTTTATAGGCTACCAATTATAAAAGAACTATACAATTTCATGTGTTACTTTAAAATCCATGCAAATTTAACATTCTGTTCTGTTGAATAAGTGACAAAAAAATGTTTCCCTAAAATCTTAAATAAAATCAAAGCTCTAAAAGCTTGTGCCGTTTGTCAGACCCCTAGAAAACCACCACTCCTAGGGGTGGGAGGAGAGCCATCTGAGGAGTGCAGCCTGAGCTATCTCAGGATCTTCTTTAAAGACAGAAAGAGAACACAGTTACACAAGTTCAAGGCAAGAGCTCTGCCACCTAGTCCAACCACCTATGTTTCTACCTTATAAAACTCTTAGACTTGCCTCCTAGTTCAGTCCTCCCGGGTACAGGCCAGTCATTCTCTGCAACCTGCAGGGTACAAGGTTGTGGCAGAGACGGGTCTCCTGATGTCAACTGATACGTGTTTGGGGATCATCTGAATCCCTGCTGGGTATGCAGTGTTATCCTGAGGAGCAGGAAAAGAGGAGGAAGAACTCTCCTTCCAGTGGGGAAAGATTGGGAGCTCCCAAGATTTACTAAATTCTAGGAGAATAATAACTCTCACTGGTGTATTCTAAAGACAGAGGCTTGAGCGCCTCAACTTCAAAAAAAAAAATTATTCTTGACAAGCTATGGAACTCTCAGTGACTGACACGTCCCCATGCAGCTCTGTGGATCTGTGAACAAGTGGCCACATGAAGTTCTTTCTACAGTAAATTAGTATCACTTAAACCACATCATTCTGCTGTTCTGACCACACCCGAGTGGATCAGGGATGGTGATTAATCCCAAGGTTGCAATGAATATGCTGACCATGTGAGACACGAGTGGCTGAAAAGGAGCATTGAAGGGAGACTGCCCAAAGGGCGGCCCTCAGAATGAGGGCCCTCAGAATGAGAATGAGAAACAAGACAGTCCAATTTGCTCTCACAACATGAAAGCAGCAGGCAGATACAGGTCAACAGGGAACAATGGTTTCTGACCTTAGAGAAGAAGAGATGACTGGGATTACTAGTTTCCAGAACTGTTGGTCCTGAGAGATTCTTATATAGCCTGCTGTACCTTTCCCCTTCATGGAAAGTACTAAGATATGGAGTGACTATTGAGAAGATTTCCTGGGCTGTTTTCTTACCCCCTGAGCAGAAACCCGCATCTCCCAAACCACTCAGCACGTTTCTTTCTTGCAACCAAAATAAACCTTTAATAATCCAGTCTTAAAGGCTATCTAAGGAATAAGATAAAGTAAAAGTAAAAATGATTAAGGGAACTCTGCAATAACCTAGTTTCCATTCTTTGTTCTATGAGTTCATTCATTTATTCAACAAATATTTACAGATTATTCATCATGTGCAGGTACTGGCCTAGCCACTGGGATTGCAGCTGTAAATAAGAATGAGTTAATAAAACTCACATTTTAGTGGAGAAGACAAACATAAAAACAAATGAACAAATACAATAATACCAGATTGAAGTTATATATAGAAGAGTTTAGAGAAAGGTACTGGATTAGAGAGTGACGAGGGTGTATGTTTGAGTGGTGAGGACACGTTTCTTTAGAAAGTGATCAGGTGAGGTTTAAGACCTGAGGAGAAAGCAGTGATCATTTGGGGCACAGCTGGGGGTTGGGAGGTGGAAGGTGGTAATTAAACAGGCAAGCGAGACAATAAACATGAAGACTCAGACTGCAATGACCTTGAAGTACTTGAGGGACAGAAACATGGCCAGCAACTGATAAATTTTAAATATACGCGGTCTTGAGAGTCTGGCCCATTTCATCAGTTCTTTCATACATGCATCCTGTTGAATTATTTGAAATTTATTAAACAGGTCAAGTTCTCATTAACATGCTGCCCCTTCTTCCTGGCATATACTTGCTGTTGTCTGTACACCCAGGTTACAATGCACCCAAGGAGGGGGGAAATCTAACTCACTCCTCTCATTTTTTTAAAACTCAAATACGACTTCTGCTAAAAAACCTTCTAACATTCTCTTAAGTATGAGTTTAAGTGCCTGAAACATATGCTCCCTTAGACATTCATGCTTCCTGCTTCAATCCCACTTACCACACCAAAATTACTTATCTAGCTAGTATCAAATGTAAATACTAGACCATAAGCATCTTCCTATGTACAGTCTTTGTAGAATTTATATATTAGACTGTGACCACCTTGGTGACAAAGATTGTGTTCTTTGTCTTGATGAATTCTTCTGGAAGAAAGAAGGAAAAAGGTAGCTATCCTCTCCCAATAGCCACCCTTCCAAATACACACAAACACACACATACACACACACACTGAATTACACCCAAATCAGCTCTCTAGTCAACCATTTCTTCCCATTTTTACTTCCTCCCATATTCAAAACTTATGTTTCAAATTGGCCTTTCCTCATCCACTCTTATAATCCTTGACTGTCCTGCACAATGCCACCTGAATGACTTTTTAAAATGTAAATTATGACCTCTCTCGCCTGAGATGGTCTGCATTCTGCCTATGGAATGTATATCTCTCTAAATAACTTGCTTTCATGTAAATATATATATTTAAATAAATATAAATATATTAAAATATATAAATATATTTAAAAAATATATATTATAAAATAGCATTCTCTTATGTAAAACCCTTCCCACTGCACTCAGAATTAAATCTGACCTTCTGGCCACAGCCCATAAAACCATATACTTTTAGGCCCCTGATAACTCTCCAATCTCATCTTGTTCCAATCTCACACTTGCTCACTGTTTTCCATCCTACTGAGCTTTTTATACTTGCTTAAACACGCTGAGCAAGTGGGTCCAGCCAAGACAGTCTACATTATGAACCCTGACTTGTAATTCTATACTTACTCATTTACTTGTTACCTGCCTCCTCTCTTTTCATTTGCTATATATTTGTACTGCCTGTTTGTATGATAAACATTTATTATTTTCATAATCAAATTTGGTTTTTATTAAACAAACTACAACTTCATCTTTAGTTTTGACTTGCTTTTGAACTGTATTTATTTGTGCTTTTATCTATAACTATCAGTATGCTACCTGTAACTGAAATTTTGCAGGAAATAAAATTATTTTTAAGGTACAAAATTGCTAATATATTTCATAAAAGCCCTTAATAATGACTCTCTTAATAATTTATAGTCATCCTGAATATCTTTAAATTAGGTGACTTGCCTAATTTATGGAAAAATACTTTTTTATTCCTATACAATCAATTGCTAATCAGCATAAAAATAACACAAGTTCTAACATAAAAAGTGGCATATACTTTCTCGAACAGTCTGCCCTAGCTTCTTCCTTCTACTCCCCGGCTCTTCTCTATTATTCTCTTTTCTCTTGACCTCCCTACTTCCTGCGATCCCTTGCTTGAGTAGCAGAGAGCATATTCAGTTGCATGCCTAAAACATTCAGATGTGCACAGACAGGGTTTATTGATTTGTAAGTTCAAATGAAGAGCATGGGCAGTTGGTATTCCTGACTGCAAGTTTCAGAGAAAGCAAATGACTCTGGACAATCATTTTGATGTGCTGCTTATCTTTTTAAGAGGTCAGGGAACCCTTAGGTCAGAGACCAACAATCAACATATCTACATAAAAATGCACAAAAACTGAACAGTCTCTTTACCCTTCTTATGAACATTCTTCTATAATAAACTTCAGAAATAGGAAAAAGGAAAATTAGAAGAGCCATCTCCTCTTTCTCAAATGGCACAACACTGAAATTATTGACTTGGAAGAACTTCCAATCTGCTAAGTCTTTATAAACTGTTATGAGCCCATTTTCAAACTCTGAGAATCCACAGTCATCACATTATCTGACAGGGAGCTCTGAGGTTTAGTTTCTCCCCCGTTGTTTACCTTGATTTTTTTAAATCCTCTTTAATCTTCTCCTGAAATAAAAAGTAATTCAGTTCAGATAGAACCATTTAGTTACAATCTTATGAATTCAGATGTGAGCTGACTGAGTATAAATTTACCTGTTTGAAATCAAGTGAATGTATAACTATTACTCAAAGCCAGCAATGTTTCATAGGAGCAGACTAGATACTATCTTCATTTCAATGTGGTAAAACTGTCTTTGTTCACATTCCCTTTGCCTGGGGCTACAGATCAACAACCACCATGTCTACATAAGAATGTACGTAAAATGAAAACATTGTCCCCTTCTCGGGAACATTCCTTCTTAACACTATCTATAAAAAGGAGAGGGAAAGATAACAGAAACCACACTGTTGTGTATTGAGTATTGCTGTATATTGAGTTGTGTATTCTTTTGAAATAACGCTGTTCTAGCAATGGAAACACTGCACACTAGCATGGAATGTGATTTGATCAAAGACGCTTCTTAGGATAATTTAGTCAAACATTTTTATTTACATATAAGACAACTCACGTCCAGTTGCTTATAGCCAGCTAAAAGCAAAAACTGGTGTTCTTTCCAACAACAATCTGTCACCCAGTGAGGGTGACTAGAAAAAACAAGGGAAGATTATGGAAAGGTCATATATGATTGTTTCAGATTTAGGTATTTAATGAATAAATCACTACCTTTCCCCAAGAAAGGGAAAAGAATCAGATTCAAAATGTTCCAATGGGAATGAGTTTTTACATGCAACAGAAGACCCTTCTAACTATTATAGGAAGTTCAGAGATTGCATTTCAAAATCTCTATAGCCCAGAGGTTATCATACTCAGAGTATATATTCCATCTCCTTCCTATAAACTGACTAGGAATACTAAAAAGTTAAGGTATTAGCCTATAAGCTTTTGTCCTCTATAGTTTTTCAATTGAAAATATTTCAAATATACATAGAATATTGACTTTAGAAATAGTACTGGAGTTTTTTTTCGGCCCTTCAAAATCTTAACTTTTTTTCTCCCTCTCCTATCAATTCGAAACTATTACTTCTCTTCCTAGTCTTTTTTTTTTTTCCTCTGTTCTTACTTTCCTTAAGGTTAGCCATATTCTGTCCCCAAATTTTTAGCTTACTATCTTTTTTTTCCTACATAAAGAGCTTCTTTCATCAACCTTAAATACCAAAATTATGTTACGGTTTCAACTTGTTCAAATTTAGCATAATAGGCTATTTAAATGGTTAGACACCATTGCTTCTAATCATCTAAAAAATGGCAAAAATTAAATGAAACCTATATCCTAAGGGTATAATAAAAATATAAAAGTAATAATTATTAAAATGTAAACTGTGGACTACAAAGAAAAATATAAATGTTAAAAATAATAAGAAATTGTGCCAAAAAGTTATGAATCATCTAGAAGGCAGTTACACAGCTAAAAGCAGGACTGTGCAAAGAAAAGACATACTGAGATAGAGTGTTTCATTCTGCCTCACTTCTCAAAGACCATTGAATACAAAGACATTGTATTGAAGAGACATTGAATACAAAGTTCACATACAGTTTATAAAAACACCTGATTATAACATATACTAATATGGCACATAACTCTAAAGCCAAACCACTGACTTCTCATTAACTTATACATCATGAAAAAAATGTCTGTTCCTAAAGATGACCTTCTCCTGAGTTCTTGGACAGAGTCTGATCATTTCACTTAGGTGTTTCTTGCTTCTCAATTAAGACAAACTCCTGCAGAACAATGAACAAAACTTCTCTTTCCTTGCCAATATCCCAGTGTTCATCCCATCACAGAAGTGTGGTATACACTGGGTTGAGCCATAGGAATTGGCTGCTGTTGACTGTTTCTGAAGTACAAAAAAAGGCAGTTTTCTATGGCTTAACCCAAGATTCTTTCAATGCACACGTATTGAGTACCTAATATTAATGAAGTCGCAGCAAAAAGGCCTGCTTGAGCTCAAATATGACAAACGCTGGCAAAATTCTGTGTAGAAAAGAACACTCCATGTAAATCTGTACTTGGGCATTGGCTCTGTGGAGCAGCATTAATTAGTAACTGTTCAATAAATTCAATAAACATTTTTTGAGGCCCTTGTTCCCATCTACCTTGGAGCCATAACTCTTTTGAAAAACCTAGTTACAGAATTTTTTTTTCAGGTTTCAACAGTAAGGATATCCTATTTTGCCCTTTGAAGCTAGGGAATATAATTGGTGACAGCAGAGTCCCTATTTATTTTATTCCTGTAAAAATTTTTTCCCTCTATAGAGAAAAAAAATTTTTTTAATCTATTACAAAATCACAAAATAATTATTTTTGTCTTTAGAGCAGAGACTGCTTAAATCATTTATCTTTGTTTTATTAACTTCAAGCACAGTGCTTGGTATGAAGTAAAAACTTGGTAATGAGTGATTAAATTTAATTTTAAAACAAACATACATGGCAAAACCAAATTAATATTTCTTTTTCCTGTTATCTTAACAGATTTAATAATTTATGATATTTGTTCTTAAAACACTTTGATTTAACCACTAAGAAACAGAAATCGTGGCAGTAATTTCTGCATTTTAGTTACCAAGTTTAATTAAACATCAAAGAGGGCATGGTAAACACAAAGTTAAAAAAAAATCCAGAGTGTCCACCTGAGTAACTGAGGCAGTACATTCTTTCTCAAATTCTAAGATTTCTCTAGGGACTATTTCATCAAACAGATAAACTCATAAGCTACTTCTGCAGTATAACAGGTATACCAAGCTTTCCATTGTCTTCCAAATTGTTTCCCCTTTTTCTGTCTCCTAAACTGAAAGATCCTTATAGAATATATCTCTGTTTTTGTCAAATTTCACCAAGACCAAATAAAATGATTTCGCACAAAACTGAGAAGTTAAGTTTAAAAATGCTTTGGGGGCTTCCCTGGTGGCGCAGTGGTTGGGAGTCTGCCTGCTGATGCAGGGGACACGGGTTCGTGCCCTGGTCCGGGAGGATCCCACATGCCGCGAAGCGGCTGGGCCCGTGAGCCATGGCCGCTGAGCCTGCATGTCTGGAGCCTGTGCTCTGCAACGGGAGAGGCCACGGCAGTGAGAGGCCTGTGTACCGCAAAAAAAAAAAAAAGCTTTGAAAAGTTACAAGTATTTTCCCACATATATAATACTTTGGAATCTACAGATATTTAAACCATATTCATTGACAAGTTTGGTAGATTCTCTGACTCTTGGTTGTCTAATTCAGTCGTAAATGTGAGAGGCATTAGAGATGCAATAATGAGTAAGAGATAAAGTCCCTTTCCTTAAGGAGCTTGACATCTTGTAGGGGTAGGGAGGAACACATACACTCCTACACAGAGTGACACTGCTGTGATTGTGACCAACGTGTTGCTATGGAAATGCTCAGCAGAAGCACCTAAATCAGGGCGCTTAGAAGACTTTCGGGGGACGTAGACTCTAAGCGGAAACTAAAGTATAGATGGGCATCAGCCAGACATAGGAGAGTGTATACATTGCATCCCACTTAAAGAGGCACAAATCTTTGTGCTTGTATGACTTCCTTCAGCAGGACTCTGCAATTCAGCTGCATGAGCAAAGACAGGCTGATTCAGAAAACAGCACAAAAGGGTTCAAACGTTGGACCACAGAAACTAAGCTGATCAGGCAAGGCAGCAAACACAGGAGGGGCTGATGAACAGAAGGCAACAGAGGGGCCAAGGATTGAGGTGAGAAAATGAGATATTTGAATTTAAGGTTTTAGAAATGGAACAACTCTGGGTGATGACAAGGCCCCAGGTGAGGCTGACATGGAGAGGGGCAGAGGTGACTCAACAGGAAAATGTCAGTGTCAGGTGAAATGAGGCTCAGGTTTTGATGAGTCATCTACAATGTGAAGTCATGCAGGTTGAAGGCAATATACTCTTTTTGTGTGAGATAAAATCACGGAGAGGATCCCATAGGAGAGGGCAGTAAGTGTAATGGTCATAAACACGGGTTTTGTATCAAATAGGTCTAAGGTTGAATGCCATAAACACTTCATTACCATGTCTGGAAAATGGGTATATTGATAGCACTAATGATTATGTGAAATAATTAGCATTTAGCACACTGCCTGCCATGTGGTATGAGTCAAAAGATGTTTGACTCCTAACTAGTTCTATGTAATCATTCTTCTGTAGTAAGTTATTTTCATTAACCTACTTTACCTAAGTAACTTAGATCCAATATTCCTATGCCTCAAAATGTTACAAAAACAAGAAACATTTATATGTGATAATAATATCAAGCAATCTTCAGGCAAAATACTTTTAATTTCAATGTAATTACTAAAAAGTATAGTAATTAAAATTTTGTGGTATTAGTGTAAGGATAAAGAAACATATCAATGGAACAGAGTAAAGAGCCTAGAAACACATCATCTATGTATCCAGATGACATAAAGATGAAGTGTGAAAAGCAAAACTGTAAAGCTGGGGCTTCCCTGGTGGCGCAGTGGTTGAGAGTCCGTCTGCTGATGCAGGGGACACGAGTTCGAGCCCTGGTCTGGGAGGATTCCACATGCCGCAGAGC
This sequence comes from Pseudorca crassidens, assembly GCF_039906515.1. NCBI lineage: Eukaryota > Metazoa > Chordata > Mammalia > Artiodactyla > Delphinidae > Pseudorca > Pseudorca crassidens. Next base: position 94,320,152 of record NC_090297.1, read on the forward strand.
GGCTAAGCCTGTGAGCCACAACTACTGAGCCTGCGCGTCTGGAGCCTGTGCTCCACAACGGGAGAGGCCGTGACAGTGAGAGGCCCGCGCACCGTGACGAAGAGTGGCCTCCGCTCGCCACAACTGGAGAAAGCCCTCGCATAGAAACGAAGACCCAACACAGCCAAAAATAAATAAATAAATGAAAAAAAAAAAATCAGATTGCCCAAGTGTTGTAATTGGTTGAAGCTAGGGCTCACTACATTATCCACTTTGCTATTCTGTATATTTGATATTTCTCATAATAAGCAATATTTTAAATGTAATAACTTATCTGGAATTGGAAATCAGTCAAAAAAAAACTGTAAAGCTTTTAGAAGACAAGATATTAAACCATCTTTATGATATTAGGTAGAGAAGGATTGCTTATGCAAGACATGGAAAGAACATAATGAAAGATCACTAAATTTGTTTCCATTAAAATTTAAAACTGAAAAAGAGACCACTAAAACAGCAGATGCATACAATTAAGATAACCAAAGGATTAGTACCCCCAATATATAAAGAACTCCTAAAAATCAGAAGAAAAAATATAAACAGCCCAACCAAAAAATGTGAAAAGACTATGAATAGGTAATTCACAGATAGGAGAAACGGAATGAATCTTACACATGTGAAAAGATGCTCATTGTCAGGTTCAGGTATTTATTTCGGAGGGGGGGCAAAATTTAAAACAATGAAATAGCAATCTAGACTATTTGTATTGGTAAAATCTTACAAATCAATAGCACAAAGCATTGTTGAAGATTTAAGGGAACAGGAACATTTTGAACAGGATCTAACAAATAGCAAAATGTTAATATCTATTTACTCTTAGTAGTAAGTATTACCTACATCTATCATATTATTTTTGGTATGTTTGAAACGTTTCACAAATGTATTTTTAAATTTTATTTAAAGGTTTTTGATCTAATAAAATATTACCTTTTTAAAAAAATTAATTAATTTATTTTTGGCTGTGTTGGGTCTTTGTTGCTGTGCGTGGGCTTTCTCTAGTTGTGATGAGCAGGGGCTACCCTTCGTTGCGGTGCGCGGGCTTCTCATTGCAGTGGCTTCTCTTGTTGCGGAGCACAGGCTCTAGGTGTGCAGCCTTCAGTCGTTGTGGCACGCAGGCTCAGTAGTTGTGGCTGACGGGCTCTAGACCACGGGCTCAGTAGTTGTGGCGCACGGGCTTAGTTGCTCTGTGGCATGTGGGATCTTCCCGGACCAGAGCTTGAATCTACGTCCCCTGCATTGGCAGGCGGACTCCCAACCACTGTGCCACCAGGGAAACCCTAAAATACTACTTTGAAGAGTTTTAAATGACCTTAAAAGTAGTTTATCTTGTATTTATCATGAATGCTATAAGAAACACAGAAAAAAACTGTAGTTTCAGTGAATGTAAACTAGCAAACACAACTTGCTATGCACTGCAATAGTGCTGTTGCTACTTTGAACTTTATTTAAATCTTTACCATTTGAATATATCTGAACTTGTTGAATACGATGCTATGACTGACAGCAGAAAGTACTAAAGTGTTAAAAAATGCGAGGTACTATTATACGGAAATTATCCAAGCTCCTGGCTCCCGCTGCAGCGCCTTTTCTCCCCTATATACACTCTGACTACCTGTGACAATCTTTCAGTAACACTCTCAACAAGGGTCCCCACAGAGTGGAAGCTGAGTAAATGTTACTCTGACATACAAGCCTAACCTCCAGCTTCAGCATAACCTATCACACATATTTCAAGGAAGACAATCATTTCTATTTCTTGAATAGTTAATGTAAGACTTCAGTTTATGAAACAAAACAATCTAACAAAGGTCAGGTCAATATGGTAGAAAGGTGACATTTATGAGCAAATTCACATCTATAAAGAAAGCCACAGCCTAAAAATAAGAATTATTTTTTTTAAGCAGAATTTCAAATTTCATAGCCTATGCTCTCTCTATTTTCCCTTTCTGGCTGTCTCAGGTAGTAATGAGTGTCATAGAAGAGGGCGGCTAAGAAAGAATTGTCACACACAGGACTTAATCTCTCTCTACATTTTGTCCTCAGACTGGCCGCTGGGCATATATTGTCTTTGACACCACAGTGGTTCATATAACCTTGAACATATTACTTTTGATCTCACCATGACATGGCTCCAGAGGTCAACTGCAGTTCTACACAGCTACAAGAGGCAGGGCAAAACACACAATTCAATGTAAAGATTGCAACCAAGCGTTTTCTGGAATTCACAGAATACATCTTATGATGAAAGGTCTATTTATTAACTGTAAACATGAAAACAGAGCTAAAAATTAAGACGGCATTTTCATACTTGCTATTCAGTGATATCTGCAGATGTTTCACAAGAACTACTGAAAATGTATGTCCAGCAACTTAAATACTGAATCACTTTATTAGTACAATCACACAAGAGAAATTGCCAACTGATTGCTATTAGTACAGCTACACAGGGGAACTATAACTAGAAAATCTATAATTGGGGTCCTAGTTTTTATTTTGGCATAGAATTTATAGGAGGACACAAGCATTTCATTAAATGTCATTTTCCCTCAATTCTCCTACTGGGCACAATACTTCAATATGTCTTTTTAGTGGAAAAACACTCCTGTTCAAATAAGTGACCTCAATAAAGTTACTAACATATACATATAGAACATAGCACTATAAACATACAGCTACAGAATAAAAGGTTTGTTACTTAAAAGCTGTACATAGAAAATACGACTGGGAATTAGATAAGTTCATCAAAGAAATTCACTTGTATAAATAAATAAATGGCTAACAGTTGCTCCTGTCAAAATGAAGAACCACTTACACTTCTAAGCATCCTACAGACTACAGCACTTTACAATATCCATAAGGAAAATGTTGCGGAAGTTTCTTCTTTAAGTACTCTGGAGTACTGATAACGCGATTGCTCTTTTATAAGGAAGCACTTATATTTTTATGTAAATATAACTACATATAAGTACCAAATACAAAAAATATTTTCTATTTTTACATAACATTCTTGGCATCTATAGAAATGTATCCCAAATTAGTCTTTATTTCTTTTAGGAAATACTTACTAAGCAGCTACTATATATCACCTACTATGTTAGGTCTTAGGGATACCTGATTACCTGTTCTTTGTTTTCTGCTGAACATTTCTTTTCCGCTGAAGGTTTCTTTTCATACATGAGTTTAAATATACAACTAGTTTTCCGTAAAATCTACTGAGTAGGTAATGAAGCCTCTAAAAAAAGTGGTGAGGGCTAAACCAGACCTTTCCTATGGCCCATCTTCACAAGCTTAACTGACAAACAGAACAAATTTAAAAGGGCAAACATTTATACTTTTCTTTCCCCTACCTCTATACAAAGGAAAGCTTCCAAAATGCCATCATGTACAAGGGAAAGCTCTCCTACAACTGAAATTAAAATTCTTTGGCATCTGAAAAGTATTGCCACAGATAACCTGATTCATCTTTAATTTACTCACTTCTTTCCCCACTCCATGTTTTATCTTCCAGAGTTTATTGTCTCTTTAATTTCAGGCTATAGCATGTTGAAAACTCTGCAGTGCTTAGAGAGGGGGGATTCCTTTCCTTGAAGACCTCTTTCATGTGGCTATTATTCTTTGAATAACAGCATTGACAGTGAACCCCACTTTCAAGGTGCTAAACTTGAAGATTTCTTTTTGCTGGGCTGTTGTATAATTGTTATTTTCATGTTAACTAATCTCCAGTGAGTGGGAAGGCATGTTGAGGTTTAGTTCCCTTGGCTTTGAAACAAGATAACTAGAAAAGAAACTAATGCATGTGCCAGTTTTTCTAGACATCCGTCTATCTCTTCACAGAAAGACAGAAATACACATCAGGCCACCACAGTGACCAATGGCTTTACGGCTTCCCTCTCTAACACATGGCGACTCTCACTTACATCCATTTACCCCTTTATGAAACACATCATTCACTATGGCTGCAAAGTGATGGAGACCTTAGGAGGTAATTTATTTGTTGATACTTTGGCTTTCAGTTTCTGTTTGTTTATCTTTTCCTAAGGCATCCATTTATCCTTGTATTTATTAATTAAAAAAAAAACTTCCAAATGCTCTCTTTATGCTTAGAATGGGAGTAATAAATAAGACAGGCGTGACTTCCCCTATAAAACTTGGAATCTAACAAAGAAAAAGAAAATTATACAATTATTATAAAACATTTTGAGTTTTATGGTGGAAAAATTGCAAATGCTGTGGAAAAGGCAAGAGGGCATAATCTCATCAGGGTTCAGGTCAGGAACCTCCGATAGGGAAAAAGCCCTGTTACTATGAGAGCTTGTCAGCATGACTGTAGTTTATGTAATGTGATGCAGATGAAATGTTTTTCTATAAGAAATGGGATTTTAAAAAGTGCTCTTATTAAAGTTATAAAAATTTATGGAATCTTAAATAACAATTTAAAGTTCATTTCTAAAACATAATTAGGATTATCTTTCCAACATTCATTCCAGTGCAGTTTATGATATGAAAGAACTGGAAACTATCTAAATGAATAGCAATAGAGAATTGGTTAAATTAAATTTAGGGTACATCCTTATAATTGAATAGCAAGCTTAAATTTTAAAATAATGTTACAGAAGACTGCCTAATGATATCGAATCATGTTCAAAGAGGTTGTGGGGAAAAAAAAAAGCAGGTTGCAAAACAGCAGTGTCATAGTAGACCTCATTTCTTTGACCAAAAAAACCAAAAACAGAAACAAAAACCAGTATAGAGAAGCACAGGAAAAAGTTAGCGAAGACACTTACCACAATGTCAATAGTACGTATATTAGGATAAGAAAATTTTGAGAACTTGTTGCTTATCTAAATTTTCTACAGTTAACATCTGCTTCTTTTATAAAATTTTTAAAACTTGTTGTTGTTACCAAAATCCTTCCAGGACACCTTGGTTGCCTGCGAAGTAAAGGCCAAAACTCTCTGTACTGACCATAAACCCAGACCCGGCCCAGCTCTTTCCCACTCCACCATTCCAATCGCCAGCCTCCAGGGCCGCCTCTAGTCAATACTGCAGCCATATGTGACTCACGGTGAGCACCCTCTCAGGGCGGGCTTTGGCGGGCAGAGGGCACGTTCGTACATAGAAACAGCTCTCCTGAGATGCTTTGGGAAGACACTTTCCCATGCCAGGACCTGCAAGGCCCTGAGGAATGCAGGTTGGAGCTCCGTTCACTAGGCGCCTACGTGAAATGCACCCAGGCCGCACCACCCTTGCCATTCCCCGTGATGCACCCGAAGTGCACACGACCTTCTTCTGCCAAGTGGTCCAGGCACTGTCACATTGCAGGGCCCTGCTAATAGTTCTGTGATCACTGCGGTCCCACCGACTCTGGGACGCCTTCTGAGCCCTCCCAGGCAGATAGATGCTCCCCTCTGTTCCACGGTGTTTCCACAACCTTTTGCATCACTGTGACAGAAATGACTGTGGTGAGCATAAACTGCATATTAGTATTTCGTTCCTCCCCAGTGGGATATAAACTTCACAAGATCAGGGACCATGAATTACTCAACTGTCTAACCTTACTTAGTATGGTGGTTGGTAGCCAACAGTCTCTCAACACACATCCATTGAATAAATAAAAGGCTGTGTGAATGTTCATCATTAAAGAAAAAATTTGTAAGAATAATTTTAATAAAATTTTAAAATGTATTTCTTGACAAATTCTCCTTGTACAAATAAAACAGCAACATAGGACCATTTTGTATGTTCCATATGTGTTGTTGCCAAATTCTCTATTTCAACTGAGTCATGACTTAAGACTCTGAGGACTTACAACAAAGATCATGAATCTGGAGTTCTAGTCTATACCTAACATACTCTGGGACTCAGCATTACCCTGTTTCTCCAACTGGATCTGCCAAGAAAAATAAAACTGGCACCCTAGATTGGTTGGGAGAAGTATTTTTCTCTCCTAAATGAAAAATAATTGCTTAGATTTTCCAGTCATTATGTGTCTGTAAGCAAATAATTAAATAGCTCTGAGAGCAAATGAAATTATAACTCATAATGTGACTAACTGCTTACATGGTATAGACCTGAAATTTTAACACCAGAGCACTGTGTTTAAAGTGACTGTGTCATTAAAAAAAAAAAAAAAGTTGGTTTTTTTTCAACATTGAATCCACTTTGCAAAATGACACTGTCAACAAATTTATATGCCCATACCATCATCAATACAGAGGCATCCAGGCCCCTTTCTCCAATTAAAATTATATTTAAAAATATGACAGTGTTTTAAAAAAAGGTTACAATTAAGGCTGAAACATTGGAGAAGCTCAAAAAACATGTACAGAAGAATACCTTCTCAATTTTTACTTGGCTCAATTTGGATTTTTCCTTAAAGAATTTCTATAGGGGGAAAAAAAGCATCTGCCTGATGTAGTGATGATAAGGTCAGTGGGGTATAAGTTATCTCAGACACACACAGAGCATTTCCAGAGCCCAAATGCTGCTGCTCCTCAGATCAATGCTGTGGATGGAGGGCCACCAGTTATCTCTCCTCCTTTATTTTTTAAAATATTTTTTGTTTTATTTTTTTTGGTATGCGGGCCTCTCACTGTTGTGGCCTCTCCCGTTGCGGAGCACAGGCTCCAGACGCGCAGGCCCAGCGGCCATGGCTCACGGGCCCAGCCGCTTCGCGGCATATGGGATCTTCCCGGACCGGGGCACGAACCCGTGTCCCCTGCATCGGCAGGCGGACTCTCAACCACTGCGCCACCAGGGAAGCCCTCTCCTACTTTATTAAAAGCACTGAGAGTTGAATGGATTTTATTCAAGGACACTGGTCTTCAAGCTTCTTACATCCCCAATCCAACCAGACTGACAGATTATATGACAAGGTTTTAGCAAGAACATTTACTAACCAAATGAAAACTCTGCAATACACTATGCTTTAGAGAAAAATGCTAACAGAAGCATATTCTCTATGTGCCTAATGGGTAGAAAAAGACATACTAGTCATATGAGTAATGGGCAAGGAAATGAAGCTAAAAGTTTCTAACTCTATCCAACCACTGTTTAAAATACTGGCAGTTAAAAAGCACTTGGAGAATGGGACGAATGTCAGTCAGAAAGCAGGAATTCCCAAACATGGAATGAGATGCCCACTATTTACAGCAATGTCCTGCACATCTGCTTCTATCTGCTGAGGCTGGTTTGTCCTCCTATAGCTTCCCTGGGTTTTTCATTGTTCTTTATAAACCTAATCATATTTTAAATATGCCTAGGAATTTCTGTTTTAATGAGATCAGTGGTAAGTGCTGTATAAACCAGGGAATGCATTTATAATCGGGACGTGTTACTGCAGCTCAGCCAGTTAGGAGTCATTGGAAGCCTCTGGGGAGGTGGTAATTACCTAATGCAAAGTTCATCAATGACTTTAAAATATACTTTCCATTTGTGAATATTCAAATGGAATTTTAACATATGAACTTTTATACTGTTGAATAGTCTTGTGTGAATCGGAGTTATAAAGAAATTTTATAATTAAAAAAAAAGGGTTGAGAAATGCATTGTCCTAAAATCAAATATTTCTAGGAGAAAAAAAAATTCCTCCTAACAAAATAAATATACATAATATTCCATTAGGGTTTTGAAAATATCTCTGGGTCTTCTGTAACCTCTACAGGTTAAGCTTAAACTCCCTCTAGATTTTTGAACTTTAGGTACATTTGGATTGAAAAATAAACATAGTGAAAAAACCACGACTGTCTAAATTCCTCTTCCATCAAACTTATTAAACTTAGAAGAATGTGAGAGGCAAAATTACATGCAACTTGATTCAAGATAATTGCCAATCAACTGGTCAGAGTTTCCAAAAAATGCCAATTTGCAAAATGAAGAGTTTACTAGTATTTTATCTCTGCTGAAAAACTGGATTGTCTTGCTTTTCTGTATCAGTAAATTCCCTACTATAATTCCAGCAAATAATGTTACAGTGATATTCTATCACAGCTATTATAGATCCTAAATGCAACTCTTATTGTTTCAATTTGGCTCTAGTGGTTGATATTAGAAACATGATTTCACTTGAAGATTCTTGTAAAACTTATCAAAATATCACTTTACACACATGCTTGTGTTCTGTATTGCTATGGGTTTAGAATCTTTTATTCGTTGTTCTTGTGGTTTGAAAAAAAAATTAACAAAGCTAGTGCAGACTCACTAATATTCAATATTTTTGTTTATATACACTAATCTGAAAAGTAAGCATTTAATAAAAATAGGGCTGCTGGCCTCAATAACAAACCATTTTCTTAATTTCCAAAGTATATATTAAAAAAAGAAGCATACAGCAGTTTGCCAAAGAGGTTAGAGAATCTGCACACCAGAAATCAGTGTTCCCTTGCATGAAGTTGAGCACACAATTCAGTTCAACACAGTTTTACTGAGCATCAACTATGTTCCAGATACTATGGGTATAAGTATGAAAAAGATGAAGTTCTAGCTATTAATTAAGGAGCTTATGAAAATTTTAGAAAACAGACATGTACCCAAATAATTTCCAAAAACTTAAAAAATACTACGGCGGGGTTGTCACGGGAGAGGAACCCATATAGCACACCAGCTGTGAGATACTGCAAGATGAGTTTCTTGGACTGAGTTTAGATGGATAAATGATAGATGAGTAAGACGAATAAAATGTATAGATGAATAATATTTAACCAGATGGAGAAGGGGGGTAAGGTTATTTTGGCCAGAAGCAAGAGTGGGAGCCAAGGTACAGAGGCAAGAAAGAAATCTGTGCATGTAGAAAACGACCACATACATCTCTGCTATTGCTGAAGAGGGCTAGGAATGAGTTCAGTAGGAAGCAGACCTTGGGAGTCTTATACACTTAGTATCTTGTAGCCTGGTTCTGAGGATGAGCTGAACAGTTGAAGCCGGGCAGGGGGCATGTTGTCCTCTAGGTTAATCATTTTTCTGATGGCACGGAGGAGGGAATAAGGGAAGTTAGGATTAGACGAGGAGCAGCTAAGAGACTATTACAACAGTCAATAAATTGAATAATTATTTACTGTCTACCTGTGCGGGGTGTGTATGGGAAAGGCTGCAGGAAAGTAAGGGGGGTTGGCACGTTCCACACGAGGCCACATAATAAGGGGGGGGGGCATTGTCTAAGGAGAATTTTAAAACAATAATAAAACTGACTAGGGCTTCCCTGGTGGCGCAGTGGTTGAGAGTCCACCTGCCGATGCAGGGGACACAGGTTCGCACCCCGGTCCGGGAAGATCCCACATGCCGTGGAGCGGCTGGGCCCGTGAGCCATGACCACGGAGCCTGTGCATCCGGAGCCTGTGCTCCGCAGAGGGAGAGGCCACAGCAGTGAGAGGCCCGCGTATTGCAAGAAAAAAAAAAAAAAAACTGACTAAAAGTCAGTTTGATTTTTTTTTTTTTAATCACCATGGGCCAGTAATTCTAAGTGAGGTCAGTGATAAAATATTCCTCCTGCCACGGGGTGGACCATTCCCACAGCACCAGCCTCCTTGGTTCATCACAGCTAAACCTTCTGTGCAAGGGGTCCTGCACTAAGACTCTCTGGGAGCTGGAAAGATAAAGACCAAGTGCTTGCCCTGAAAGGAGCTATCACCTTAGCAGGGGAGATAAGGCACACACCCCGATAACCATAACTCACAAAGAGACTTCCTACAAATCTGCCCTTCTCCAGTCAGACCGCAGGATCAACGGTGGGAACCAAACCAGTCTTCCGTCCCCTGCTTGCACATGGGCATCCCTGCTGAGGGCAGAGCCCGTGTCTTTCAGGTCACCTCTGAGACCCCCGTGTTCTGACCCGATCCAGAAGGAGGGTGTGATCCTTCTACATCCAGTCCTGCTGTGCACCTGCCATGTTCCTCCCTTCCGAAAAGTCACAGAGCCAGAAGGCACAGAAGCTTTCGTTGTAACTGCTTTGTACCCACACTAGCGATGCATAAATAAGGAAACAAAAGGCAATGGATATCATCTCTGAATGCACTGTTCAAGGGAGGTAGTGGTAACTGAGAGGGGAAGACAGCACACTGCAAAATCAAAGAGCAAGAGGGAGGAGTGTCTTTGGACAAAGCTATTGAGGTCTCTGTATTCATAGCAGCAAGTGCCCCAGAGAGGACAGGCTTTTATGCCATTGTTTCTCCCCCAACCTTCCTCTGTAAATATCTTAGGATACTAAGACCAGAACAGGCATTGGAAATCACCAAATTCAACCCAGCAATTTTCAGGCGTAAAATAAGCCCAGAAAAGTTAACTGACTTGCCAAAGCCACACAGCTGGCTAACGGCCCTCAGGAATAACTAAGACAGTGCTTACCCTCGAGAGGAAAAAAAAAACACGGGTTAATGTCTGATTTCTTAAAAGCACAGGGCCTTGGAGAATAAAAAGCGACCTGAAGCAAGGCAGTGTCTACAGTTTGGGAAGGGGTGTGTGGGTCTCTAGGACTGCAATGTCAACCCCCCCCTCCAAGCAAGGGGGTGAAATTCTTGCTGCCTGGACACATGCCACTCTTCCAAGAGCAGCACAGTAGATCACCAGGGCTCCCAACTTGCCACTCGGTCTTTTGTACTCCTGTAGCAAGATCATTTACTGAGATCTGAATTTGTATGGGTTCTCCCAGTATTTTCCCTTTCTCCCTCTTATAATCAGGTAGCTCAGGTCTTTGTTTTCTTGCCTTAGTGAACACTGCAGGGTAGAGAGCAAAGGCTTTCAGAAATCACTGATTCGCCCAGCCCTCTGTAAAACCTGAGTTTTGAGATGATGCTAGGTGTGTTCCAGAGGGGAGAGGAAAGAAGGGTCAGCCTTTGAGAAAACCAACAGAGGAAGGAGGAGGTTCCCCAGAGGGAAAGGGGACAGAGGTGTGGGGATTCCAGGGCACCCAGGAACTGCTTACTGATCTGGGGCTTCTCCAGGGGGAAAGCAAGACTTTGGAGCTGCATGGACACCTAGCAAGGTTGGCCCTGAGCCTCAGACACCCTCCTGATCAGGAGTAGACAGTCTTCAAACATCAAGGAGAGGTTTAAGGCCATGGAATTAAGCTGATTTTAAGAAAAAAAAAATTTAAATGGTGTCATCTCTTGCACTCTTAAATTTATGGACTGAAATTTCCACCAGCTGCCTTCTGAAGTGTGTGTCAGTCTGGAGACATAGTAGAGGGTTCGACATCCTCTAAGACAGCCAAGCTGTGCCTCGCTTCTTATCCTGAAAACGTTGCACTACCTGCCTGGCACTGTCAGCTCCCTTTAAATATTAATCTACAGCCTTTTAAATATTATAATTACCTCTACATATGACACACTGCTACCATTATCCCCTGATAACTGAAAATCTTTTACTTTTAAAAATAATACTAGCTAACACTTACATAGGACTTACCATGTGTTAGGCCTTAAGAGCTTAATACATATTAACTCATGTTAAGCCTCATGATAATCCTATGAAGTGAGTCTTATTATGATCCTCATTTTAAAGAAGAGGAAGTTAAGGCACAGAGGGGGTAAGTAACTTGAACAAGGTCACAGAGCTGGCAAATAGTGGATACTGTGTTGAAATCCAGGCAGCCTAGCTTTGGAATCCATGTACTATTAATTTCCCCCAAAACATTATAAGCCAGACATGCGGGAGCTAGCAGCCTGTTCTGCTGCCTCTGCTCTAATGGGACTGGTTTCTTAAAAGCAGAACAAACAAGACCACAGCATCGCCACCGTCCTCAGGAGTCTGAAGCCTGGGCCCTACCTCTACAGGTCTCAGCTCGCCTTCCACACCTGCCCAGATCCGGATCCTGAAGACGGTGGTGATGACAACAGATATGATTTATTCAGTGCACGCAAAGAGCCAGACGCTGGGCTAATGCTCTACGAATCCCTCCTCTCAGTTAATCCACGTACAGCAATTATGGAAGGCGGATACCAATATTACTCCTACTCGACAGAGGACAGAATAAGGCAAAAGAGGTTGAGCGGCTTCCTAGAATAAAGGTGCACCGCTAAGTGGCAGAGCTAAGCCCTGAGCCAGGCGATGCCAACGACAAAGTCTAATTTCTTAACCACTTATACTGTCTGGCCTCCTACACAATGCACGTAAGAGCATGCCTGTGATGGAGCAACAATGCGGGAAATATAATCCAACAAGGTCTCCGTATTTGCCTGGGAAATTAGATATAATTTATACCCAAAAGAGTGTAAACAGATTTCTTATAAGGAATATTACCATAATTAAAGAGTGAGACCCTTGACTGTTGACAGTTTATGTTAGGATTACACACACACAGACATGACCAACAATAAAGCATGGAAAAACATAATCAACCTCTATAAATTATTTAAAATACCCAAATCATGCCCAAATCCTGTTTTCTACACAAAAACTAATGAAGATATTAAGGAAGAAGACAGTATGTATAGAGAATAAACAGAAGCAGCATTTATTACATTTGTTTGGGGTCATTTCCTGATATTTTGCTATGATTTTATTATCTAATCCTATTAAAATCAAAGCAAAGACACACTAATGAAAGCTCTAGGATGCTGTAGGGAATGAGCTTCCTTTCCTGGCTGGAAATGTAGTGACCCTAGGTTGGCAGGGACTCGAGGGGCCATCTATGTTCCTACTTGCCTTGCCCATCCCTGCCCAACTGGTGGTCCTCTTTCATCTAGGACCCAAACATTCATCCATGCAATAGCAAAACTCCCCCTGTCCAGAAGCCCTGACATCAAGGTCATACTCCTCCTTCCTCTGGAGATTAGCAATTCACAGTGCATAGCCCTCACTGTGACCAGAACTGTCTCCCTATAGCCTTCCTCAGCCCACTTCGTCCCTCCCCTGAGCATTGGGTGTGATCCACAGCTGAGGCCATCCTGGATACAACATAAATCTCCTTGAGAAGTGCACTGATTTAGCGAATGTGCACTCCCCCACCGACCCCCGCCTCCCACAACAAGAATCCTAATGTTTAGTTAAAAACATTTGATGTGTTTACTGGTTATGGAAACACATATATAAAATTTTTATAAAACTGTGATTGAAAGCTCAGCTTCAGTCTTTATTTATGAGAACTCGAACCCATGCCTTAAACTCTCAGGACAGCTTCCTCATCTGTAAAATGGGCATAAAATCTACCTCGGAGGCCTTCTTGTGAGAATTAAATATAAAGTATATAGAAATTCCTGCACATGAATAATTATCACTAACATTCACCCCATGGTGGATGTCTACATCAGATACGTTAAGAATTAAAGTTGTGGCGCACAATGAAATGTGTGGCACACCAGCAACTTCTCCCTCATGGTATTAAGAGGAGGGAAAGTTGGAAGCAAGGTCCCTGGGATCTACGTTTGTGCAGATTGGAAAAGAGGAAAGTGACAGTCCTAGAAAAAATTTACTCTCAAAGGAATGTACGTGGTTCCATAGGAATTTCTAAGGTTTAATATTAACTTTAGTTTATATTTTTAAGTGAAGCCTACAGTTAGGCATGCTACACAGGAAATGGAATTTTCAGCTTTTAGTTGGCAGTGCCTTATTCTGGAAGCATCCTGTAACAGTTAGTTCCCAAGCTACTTACTGCAACCTGTTTATCTGAATTCTCTTCAACTCTTTTGTAATAAGGGTGTGGCGCTTAGGATTTCTGTGGAAGTCAGTGCTGACTGTGCAGAGAAAATCTCCCAGGGAGAAAGTCAAGAGCTGATAAGAAGGTCAAGAAGAATGCAGGGAAAAAAGAGACGAGTGAGGCTGGCGTTCTTTAAAACTGAAGACAGAAAAATTCTTGCCTGCACTTTAATTCTACTTCACCTTATGAAAACCTCCTGCTCTTCTACTCTGCTCAACCTCTTCTTTCCAAACTATTTCGACTTAAAAAATGAACTAAGCCTTTCTACCTGTCCATATGATTACTTCTTGATCCTTTACTGTTTTATGGGGACAGAAAGAGCTACCCCTGCGCTGGACACTACCCTTGCCGGTCTCCTGGAATTTCTCCAAGGCCTCACGGCTGCATCTTCAACCATAACCTTAGAATGCCTTGTCCTTCCTTTGGCTTTTAACAATGCTTCTCATAGCATGGGCCATAGAAACGAACAAGAAAGGGCAAGTCTTCTGATAGGGACAAGTAAGAAAGCAACTAGTTTTCTGAAGTACCTGAAAGCTTCACCATCCATCCATTCCTACCCCCTGACACTTGGTAGACAACGGGCTGTAAACAAAAGCAGGCAGGAGCCACTTTTTCTTGCACATAAGCTTTTTTTATTCTATTTATGATTGATTGAATCAGTGCATTTGTCTTCTCACATGTGGTTTGTATTATTCCTTTCTTTTTTTTAAGATTGTCATCATTTTCATCTACTGGCTCAGTACCCTGTTACTCAATTTTTTCTTATTTGTAAATAAGTTTTAAAATTAGGAGACAGGAAAAAAAAAAGATGTAAAGCCATACTAACAAAGAAAGAACAGTAACATTTTCAGTAAATGATAATTTAAAGATTGCATTGAGGATGTAATAACTACATGGCTGACCCTAAAATTCCATCAAAACTACAATCAGCTACAGAATTCTAACACTGAGAGACTGAAATATATGGCCAAATAATGAAGATTTCACCACTTGGCACTTATTTTTTACTTTATTACACAAGTTTGTATGTCATGACTAGATTCAGTTTTCTATCTTGACCAGGGCATTATCTCATTTGTGCTAATTGATAATCCTGCAATGTAGGTAAGGCAACTATTTCTACCCCCATTTTACAGATGAAAAAACTGAGGCTATTCACTTGCCCACAGATTTACACAGAAGCCTGGAATGAAACCCATCTTTTCAAACTTCAAGCTCATACTGCTTCCTACCAGTCAGAGTAAGAATTTCTGTCACTGCCGGTCATTGGCCAGTTACCCTGTGCCAAGCACTGTGACTGAAGTGTTCTGCATGTTGTGACCACACAGGCAGGAAGTAACACAGCCAGGAATCTTTATCCAGATGTCTCTGATTCAGAAGCCTAAAGCCAATCAATATACTCTACTGCTATATGTTATGCACGGGCATCCTCAGAGCGTGTTAAATTTACATAACATTATCACAAATTAAATAACAGCCAAATTAAAACCTTTTCAAATGAAGATAAAAAATAGGAAAATAGAGGGATTTTTTGCCTTTTAGAAATGTTACTGAAAAATTGGCAAGAGACGTGAAGTATGTTTGTTCTTGTGCTTCGACGATGATTAATGAACTCCGTTTTGGAAAGGCAAGATCTGCACTTGGCATTAATATTATAAACTTTTCTCATTGCAGTAGCTTCCCTTTAGGTGGGAAAACTGGTTACATAAGGCAGTGATTAATGAGATGCCACAAATGTTGATTTAGTCCCAGACACGGGTTTTTTTTCTCTCTCAAATCTAAATGCTTCACCAAAATTAATTTTAAGTCACACAACAAATATGAGTAAAGTACTGATTCAAGTTGAAAATACATCACATGCTCAACCTGAGTCCATATGCTTTTTTCCAATTTCTTCCTGTTTTGCTAGAAAAAAAACATTCTTGAACAGTCTGAGATTCCAAGAAGGTGTTGCCATTTTGTTTTTTCAAAACCATTGGCCAGATTCTGTTCTTGAAAACTGTTTGAATTTAAATGGGAGATATATAACTTTTAAAATATCAGATCTCCAAAGCATGGCAATACAGTTTTTAAATGGCAAGTTTCTTCTTCTGGGAGTTAACAGTTGCAATATTAGCAATACGATAGTAGGTGAGTTGGAGAAACACATGAATATTTTCATTTTTCATCTATCTAATCCTTACGATGTACTCTATACCAAGTGAAGGAAGAATTCTTAGTCCCAAGAAGGAAAGTTCTGTCCTGAATTAAAGGTATCACATGATTCCTTTGGGCCATTTGAAACAGTAAGAAGCTACGAGCAAAACTGCTGGTATATGGACATCCAGAGGCATGCTTCCTAAACATATCATTACTAGCAACACACCAGGTAGGAAATCAAAGTCGTTATTCTAACTGCTTACAACTGGGTCCCCCAAGAAAGACTATTTATTAAACACCTAATGTTTTCATGGCAACATGTAAAACTTCCTAAATAAGAGCTCTAAAACATAGAATTTCTACATTGTTTTGGAAATGAGGATATATCTATGGCATTTTTCAAATAAAGTAGAAGTGAAATTTTCTTACTTTGATGAAAAATTATTAAAACTAAAGATCTCTTTTTTTTTTTTTTTTTTGCGGTACGTGGGCCTCCCATTGCTGCGGCCTCTCCCGCCGCGGAGCACAGGCTCCGGACGCGCAGGCCCAGCGCCACGGACCACGGGCCCAGCCGCTCCGCGGCATGTGGGATCCTCCCGGACCGTGCACGAACCCGCGCCCCCTGCATCGACAGGCGGACTCCCAACCACTGCGCCACCAGGGAAGCCCCAAAACTAAAGATCTTTTAAAATAATAGGTTTAGGCTTAGCCCCAGGAGCTGCTGTGTAAATTTAGTTGAGAAAAGAGTGTAAAATTACAGAGGATGTATATTTACAAGGGGAAAAGAGATTAACGGGAGGTGGGAGATACTCTGAACTCAAATGAATAGCCACAAAATATTTTTTCCTCCTACTTCCAAAGAAAGTTTAGGAGAGGTAATCTTAGTCTGTAATAGTTTACCAACAAAAAAGCATGATTATCTCAATATTAAGTACCTGTATTTGTTTAAAATATTATTCCCTTACTACGTATACAGAGCATATATCATGATATATTTTGCACAAGATAACTTATGATCTAAGCAAAATATATGTAAAATAAAGCACCAAATAAAAATTAAACAATGCAATATCGTTCTTTGGCAACATATAAAAAAGGTAAAGTTAAATTTTGTAAAATGTTGTACTATAAATCCTTAAAAATATTTTGATGTACGTCTTGAAACTGCTCACAGAATTTTCATCTATTACTTAAATAAAAATAAGCTAAATGGCATGGGTGAAATGTTACATAAATTAAATAATAAGACTAGAAGTAAGTATTTAACAAAATTCAGAATCAGAGAATTTTCTAAGCATAAAAGTAACAAAAACAAAAAAACCCATAAATAAAATACCAATAACTATGACCACATGCGAATTTAAAACTTTATATAGAAACAAATAATAAGCTAGAAAAATTTTTTTGATAAATATGACCTTTTCTGGAGAAACCCTCGTGTCTCCATTCATGTTCTGTCGACCCCCTACTCATAATATGGGCTTAAGTTTCGACACCATTTCCTGATGTTCACATCCTTAAAGTATTTGCCCCTTTTAAGCATAGGCCCTGCATTTCCCTGATCTCAAATCTTACACTATTACCTTTGCTCCATGACACTGTGTGTTGTGTGAGGGAAAATATTGAATACATCTTGTTCATCTGTGTAAATTTCACACCAAGCCTGCATACTTGTCAAATGGTTGAACAAACAAATGAATAAACAAATATTCTCATGAAACAAAGTCAAGTGATAAAAGCAGGACATTAAATTGAAAATAGAGACATTTTATAAACACATGGCTACACACAAAGAAAACCAGTATTAGAAAAAAGTGTATAACAAAACAAAACTGTAAAGGATGATTATCTGAGTGAGGGATTACAGGCAATTTGTCCAGGAAACTTTTCTATACCTCCTTAACGTTTTCTGAATTTTAAGAATAAACTTTTCAAGGTGTAAAACTCTATTTTTCAATTGAAGAACAGTTCATTTACAATATCATATTCATTTCAGGTATACAGCACTGTGATTCAGTATTTTTACAGATTATACGCCAATAAAAGTTATTATAAGATAATGGCTATAACTCCTTATGCTATATAGTATATCCTTGTTGCTTATCTAGTTTACACATAGTAGTTTGTATTTCTAAATCCCATACACCTAATTTGCCCGTCTCCCCTTCCCTCTCCCCTTTGGTAACCACTAGTTTGTTTTCTATTTCTGTAAGTCTATTCTGTTTTGCATATACATTCATTTATATATTTTTTTAGATTCCACATATCAGTGATATCATACAGTATTGTCTTTGTCTGACTTATTTCACTAAGCATAATATTCTCTAGGTCCATACATGTTACTGCAAATGGCAGAATTTTATTCTTTTTTATGGCTGAGTAATATTCTACTGTGTATATATACCACTACTTCTTTATCCATTCATCTGCTGACGGGCACTTGGGTTGCTTCCATATCCTGGCTATCGTAAATAGTGCTGCTGCAAACACTGGGGTGCATGTATCTTTTCAAATTAGTTTTTTTTTTTTTTTTTTCCAGATAATGCCCAGAAGTGGGATTGCTGGATCATATGGTAGCTGTATTTTTAATTTTTTAATGTCCCTCCATACTGTTTGCCATAGTGGCTGCACCAATTTACATTCCCACCAACAGTGTACAAGGGTAAAAACTCTAATTTATCTAAGAAGTTCAAATGTCATTAAACAACAACAAAAAAGCATGTCCTACCTCACCTTTAAATTTAAAAAACATCAAAACAGTATGTATATATAAAAAATATGAAATATCGTGACATGAAAAATATGTTGACAACAAATATCTATGGTATTGGTCACTACAGTTATACAAAAGACAACATTCCAAAATAATGTGAACACAGTTTTCCAGAACTGCATGTTATTAAAAAATTATACATTAAGTTAGTTAACTCCTTAAAATGGCTTTCTTAAAAAAAATCAATTGCATTCAAGTTTAATATTCAGACTGCCAGAAATCATTCTTTCCATTTCAAAACTGTTAAGCAGAGTGAGTTCTGCTGGGTGTTATCCACCCAGCATGTTTCAGTGCCAGTGTCTACAGTTGTTTGTTTCAGAACCTCTAATTAGCTGCCTTATCTTTTGCAAGGGATTCTTCTGGTGCTAAGTTTTAATCGTCCAAATTAATTGAAATACTGTAGCAATTTCAGATTAACATTTTCAAAATTAACAATGCATAAAATAAAATCACCCATAAATCTGCTTTGTAACAGCAGCCACTAATGAAGTCTGCACAACATACCAGATCACATTGCTAATTTGCACTGTTCTACATAGCTAAACTTTAGGAAATAAGCTTTCCTCTGTCCAAAGGTTGGCATAAGTAGGGTACACAGAAGATCTCTAGAAGAATGAGGTCTCTGGAGCCAAACACTGCAATTAAGTCCTGGTAATTACCAGGTGCTGTGTGACCTTGGGTAAATTACTCACCTCTCAGAGCTTTGGTTCCCTCCACTGAAAACTAACAGTATCTCCCTCTTAGAGTTTGTAGCATACAGACTCTAAGATGAACCCCAATAATCTCTGCCTCCTGGTATTCACATGCTTATTTAATCCCCTCCCCTGAATGTGGGCAAGACCTGTGACTTGCCTCTGGCCAACAGAAAGGTGATGGGATGTCATTTCCATGATTTTGTCATATAAGACTTAATTTTCCATCCTTCTAGGAGACTCCATCACCTTCTTGGCTTGTACACTTTGATGAAGCAAGCAGCCATGTTGGGGAGGCCCATGTGAGGACAGCCTCTGGCCAACAGCAAGCTAGGGATTGAACACCTCAGTTTAAGAGACCAAAAGGACCAAATCCTGCCAAGCTGGGAATGACCTGAGCCTTCAGATGAGACATAGCCCTAGCTAACATCTTGAGTGAGGTCTTATGAGAAACCCTGAAGCAGAAGACCCAGCTAAACCTCCCAGACTTCTGACCCATAGAAACTGTGAAATAAAAAACATGCTGTTTTAAGCTGCTAAATGTATGGTAATTTGTTACACAGCAATAGAAAATTAATATAGGAGTATTTAAGTATTAGTAATCACCACCACCACCATCACTTACAGAGCACTTACTATGTGCCAAACCTTGTTGATAAATGCTTTACCTATTATCTCATTTAATCTTCACAATGACAGCAGGAGATGTCTGCTACTATTACCCCCCATTTTAGAGAGGCTAAAACAGGTCTACAGGTCCAAGATTGTACAACTAGTTAAGTGGAAGGGCAGGATACAAACCCAGATCTATGACATTGCACAGTGCTCAGTCTAAACGGCTGTACAGGGCTGCCTCTGATGATCAACACGTGTCCATGTAAGTGAAAGTGCCTAATACAGTTGGCCCTCCCTCTCTGCAGATGTAGAACCCACAGGTAGGGAGGGCCGACTGTACTATGCAATTTTGTGCAAGAGACTTGAGCACCCACAGATTGTGCTATCTGTGGGGGGTTCTGGAACCCCCGTGGATACCAAGGGGCGACTATACAGACAAAACTAGACAAGATTCTTCCTTCTCCTTCCTTCCCATGATTCTTTTATTGCCACAGAGGCAGGTTATGGTCTAAACTTAATGCCTCAAGGGCTGCAGTCTCTGGCTCTCTGGCACTCTCATCCTGACCCTTCCAGTAGGGAGGGAACATTTCTTCCCACCTGCCTCCACAAAACATGCCGTCTTAGGTCTTGTTTCCCCAGTTCTCTAATTTGATGGACCAATCTACACTAACGTGTATGTAGCTAACGGTGGAACAAAGGATTATCTCCTTATAGAAACAGAGTACCTCTATCTAAAGGAGAATATCACATTGGTATTTTAGGTATAAAGACAGGGTTATAAGAAGATACTGTGATTCAAGAACCCTTCCTTTTTGGTATCCCTGCAAACTAAAGCTGTGAGTACGGATGAGCTTTTTGTCAAGACTCTCCAGTTCCCATTTTAGGTACATTCCTCAGGATTTACCTTGTCTGATACTAGAAAACAATCAAATAGAAGAGACTACGAATGGAAAAAGGCCAAGGTAGAAGAGGTGGAAAACCCAGCCACAGTACGCCCAAGGAGGACAATGTCTAAAACGCATACACTATAACAGATGTACATTATAATCTGCTCAAACCAAGCTGCTCTTCTTTCCTTCCCCCATTCTTTTATAAGCAAAGCTGTTCTTTCTTACAGAAAACAAATTTCCTGTGAACAGGCTGGGTCAGGCCCTCTCTGCATGCTAGAGGTGGACACAGAAGCCACGTGGCTCATCACATGTACCCTGGCTGCAGTGATGTCCTCAGAGATGATCAGAGATCTGGGCCAGGCCAGTTAAAGACAACTTGGGATTTTTGTTAGATTTACTGGGGCAAAGGTGTCCAGTTTTCTCTGAGAGTGCTAGCTGTGGGGAACTGAGAGTTGCTAGTGGCCAACTTTGCTTCCAAGTGAGATAACCTGCCTGAGGTGCAGGTTGACAAAAAATCAACAGAAAAGAAAGGAAAACTGAGACACAAGGAGAAATGGAACATGATATCATTTGAGCCCCTAGATCTAACTCTGCCTGAAGCCAAACATGCTCCCCTTTAGTTACCTAAGTCAGTAAATCCTCCACTCTTTTTTTTTCCCCTTAAATTACAGATCTTCCTCATATGACGGGGTCACATCCCAATAAACCCATTTTAAGTCAAAAATATTGTAAGTTGAAAATGCATTTAATACACCTAATCTACCAAACATCAGAGCTTAGCCTAGCCTACCCTAAACGTACTCAGAATACTTACATTAGCCTACAGCTGGGCAAAATCATTGAACACAAAGCTTTTTTACAATAAAGGGTTGAATATCTCATGTAATTTATTAAATACTATACTGAAAGTGAAAAACAGAGCAGCAGTAAGTATCTTGGTTGTTTACCCAGCGATTGTGTGGCTGACTGGGAGCTGCAGCTCACTGCTTCTGCCCAGCATCTCTGAGAGCGTCATGCCACATATCGCTAGCTGGGAAAGATCAAAATTCATCATTGGAAGTACGGTTTCTACCGAATGCATAACGCTTTCACACCATTATTAAAGTCGAAAAATCTTAAGTCAAACCATCTTAAGTCTGTAGTTTTTTTTTTCTTCTGCTTTTCAACAAAATGAATCAGTTATATATATACATATGTTCCCATATCTCTTCTCTCTTGCGTCTCCCTCCCTCCCACCCTCCCTATCCCACCCCTCCAGGTGGTCACAAAGCACCAAGCTAATCTCCCTGTGCTATGCGGCTGCTTCCCACTAGCTATCTACCTTATGTTTGGTAGTGTATATATGTCCATGCCTCTCTCGCTTTGTCACAGCTCACCCTTCCCCCTCCCCATATCCTCAAGTCCATTCTCTAGTAGGTCTGGATCTTTATTCCTGTCTTACCCCTAGGCTCTTCATGACATTTTTGTTTTCTTAAATTCCATATATATGTGTTAGCATACGGTATTTGTCTCTCTCTTTCTGACTTACTTCACTCTGTATGACAGACTCTAGGTCTATCCACCTCACTACAAATAGCTCAATTTCGTTTCGGTTTTATGCCACTTGACAAACAAGAGCACACTAGATGATACAGAACGGAGGTCAGAATATCAAACCTAGCAAGAGACTGATAACTTTATTTAAATATCTGTAGTTGTATATAAATGCACTTTTATTGATGTACTTGTTAGATACCTCGTCTCCCTGTCCTGTGCCCTTCTTTAAACCACAATGAGTCTCCTTCACCCTGCCTACCTAGTCAACAACACCATTCATAAGTGACCACACACACTTTGGTGGTTCCTCATACACCACACGCTATTGCTGTTGGACATGTTTATGTTTGTAGGTCCTATCGCTCCAACAAAATTCCAAGGTCCTCAAAGACAGGGAAGCTTCCATATATTTCTAGTATCTCTGCAGAAAAAAGTGAGTCTCAAAAGTTATCTGTAAAGAACAATTTAAAAAAACCCAACAAGCTTTTCTTTTCATTCAGATAATTGCCAGTATGAGTCATTTTGGTAGAAATTCCACAAACTCCATTCCAATGTTCTAATTAATTTGATAACCATTCTCACTATTTGTGTATAGATTGACTATAAAATTATAAACAGTTATGATACTAAGTTATGATACTTTATCAGTGTCTGTCCTCTTTCCTGGTATCAGGGCGATATTACTTGTATCAAATATTGTTATTTGAAGCCAATACTTTTGCCTCAACTGGTTCCTCTCATTTACCTCACTTCAGACTAAAGTTCTGGAACAAGCTTACCTGATTCTCATAAGTTGTTGGCTCACAAGAAATTTGTGAAGTTTCTTTGTCTACTTAGCATTATATGGCATGTTCTTTTGCTTCTGAAATGGGATAGTATTTGACTACCAGGGCCGTAGATATAACAAAGGAAGTCCAGGCCATACCTGACCTTCCAAGTGAGGAATGATTTTTCAATGATAAAAATGTTAAAAGCAGTTCACCAGGTTCAAGATTTCCTTTTCAGAATATTTTTCTAAATATTTAATAAATGTATACTTTTTTTTCTAAGACATAATTACTCTAGTAATAGAAATTATAAGTTAAAAGTACATAAACGATCCAGAAGTGGGTTCAGTATATAGTACTCCAAATGTTTTTTAATTTCAATAATCACATTACTGAGGCCATGCTTCCCATCTAAAGGCCCCCCCCCCCACCCCATGTACGTCTTCAAATATTCACCTTCCCCTCTTTTTCCTACGCCGGAGGTAACAGAGCCGTGTAAAAGACTGGGCTCGGCAAGGCATGGGCAAACCTGATAGATGACAGCAATAGTGACACTTTGTGAGCTCGGAATGAGCCTTCAAAGGGAAAAATAAATCCTCCCCAAACGAAAAAAAGATGTGAGGAAGGGACTGTGATGTACGTTTCAGAAAAATATCATCATGGTAAAGGGAATTAGGAAGGCAGTCCTGAAAATAACTACAAGGGGATCAAATGCCTTAGAGCAAAACCAGTCTTTGTGTCCATAGTTTAATAGAAACTTGAGAAAATCAGCTATTTTAAAAACCGGAGCAGGCTCTCCAGCACTCGTGCACAGCTTGGATTTCTCATTTCTCTGCAATGAATCTTAATCACTAAGTTCTATTGTCCCAGTTTTTTCACGTTCATTCTTTCAATGTGAAATGTATTTTTACAGTTTTATAATTATGCTCCTAATATTTAGATTAGGATTTATGTTTGATGAGAAATTCATTTTAGAGGTGACAGAAAAGACAGAAGTAGGTTTGACTGATTAATATGGAAATATTGTAATCTACAGATACTTTATTACTTATTTACTATAGACAAAAGCTCACTTACTAAAACTTCACGAATATACATTTGTCTCCCTCAAAAAAAAAAAGGAAAAAAGAAAAATGTAGTTTTAGATAAATAATTTTAAAAATCCTGGGTTGCTATTTTTCTCATCAATGTTTTCTACTCGAGAATTAAAAAGATAAAAGTTCTCTATCGAGCAAATTGGCATTATGTTTAAAATCAAGTCTAAAAGAAATAAACAATTCTGTTTAGATCTGGAATGAGTTTACCAATAATTTGAAATTAAAACATTAAGGAAAACTGTATTAAGTTGTAATTCAATGCAAAAAAACAGCATAACAAACATTTTATTTATATAAATGAAAACATATATAGACAACTCAGCTTAAAAGCAATCTTAGCCTACATTTGCTTCTCTCTTTTCCAATTCCTTTTGCTTTTTTGCACTAATTACATAATTAGATCTTTTTATATGTTTACCAGACTATTCCCTAATTATTTTTATGACACTATGCCATACTGTAATGAATCAGAGTATAAAATAGAATATTAAAATATTTTATATGCACACTCATCTACATGCATTTATGCAATCAAGGCTCTGTGCCTGTATCTACTCCCTCCTTAGGCAGAATATAAACTGTGGAGGGGGGCCATGCTTTATAATTAATGACATTGCTGGTGCTTATTGTTGTATAAGATACGAAGTTGGTAATGAAAAAAAGATGTCTTGAATTCCTTTCTTCATACAGGAACAGATAGGAATGGCATTATCTACCAATCCTATCCGCCTGAAAGAGAAAGTGACCATCTTTGAAAATGTCTCTTCTAAGAAACAGTAAGACATCTCCTCGGTGAACAAGAAAAAACACTGTTTCTAAGCCACATTTTTCTCTTCGTAATCAAGAGTTTAAAAATGAACACATGTGACGCAAGAGCTCTCAGAAAGAACTCTGTTCACTTACTATTCAAGGTTATCACAAATCACATGAGTTAACGTAAGATCAGAAGGAAAATGAGGTACCTAAACATTTCCCATCTACTCCATCTAATCTTTAGGTAGTGCAACACAGAACAACGCCTGGATTTTTTAAAAGCTAGTGACTGTGGACTTAAATACAAGATGCTATGAGTTCCACAAATATGAGATAATTCTGCAATAGTCTAAAAACACAGGGTTGATTAAAAGAACACATATGCTGGTATATAGATTTGCCACATGCAAGCTAAAATAAATCTTGTATCTTCTCTACTCAGACAGAAGAAAACTTTTAAAGCTCAGTATTAAAATTTAATTGGTAACTTTGACCTTGGGTTCCACTTTAGGTGAAATATATTACACCAGTGCTCAGATTTTCTTGAGATTTATGATCTCATGTTCTTGAAAAAGGCCTAGCACCTCCGTGTTCCTGAAATAATTGATCTGTCTCTTATAAGTGTTATTTTCCTGAAACCAACATCTGTCTCAGGAAGAAAAGTACAAACTGATGAAAATACCCTGCTATATTTAAAAAATCCAAAAGAGCTACCAGAATTTGCATCTTACACATTACTATTACTATATTTATAAAAGCAGTCAAGATCATAAATTGATAAATTTCTTAGCACGTAATAGAAGACAAGAAAAAGTCAACTAAACTGCAAAGCCATTTGTAAATATTATCTATAAAGATTAACTACAATTATTAATAAAAAGTAAAAGTTTTAAATATGCAAATAAGACACAATGTAAACCTCACATCTTTCGTGGTTTGAACTGAACTCCACAATATTTGCTTTTAACCTTGGGAGTTTTTCTTTCTTTGTTTCTTTATTGCAATCACAAACACTACTAACTTCACCAAAAAACTCTCAACAAGCACTGTTGATTGTGTCTCTTCTTAAAGATAAGCAAAATATCTTGGAAGCCATCAGGTAAGTAGGGAACAACAGCAAATCTGAAAATGACTGTGATAATGTAACTTCTAGCTTCACCTAGAATTCAACATAAAATTCTGAGTTTCTTTGCAAAGAAATAATTGGCAAATACTTTTGATTCTCCTACACATGACAAAACGTCCAATATTTAACATGCTCTACCACAAAGTAATTATTATAATAATTGCCACCTCTTAGCATTTACTACATACTTGGCACTGTTATAAGTACTTTTCATGTATTAACTCATGTAATGCTCAAAACAACTTTGTAAGGTAGCTGCTATTATTAATCTCCTTTTACAAATGAGGAAACTACAGAGAGGAAGCAAATTGCCAAAGGTCAACAGCAAGTAAACAGCTAAGTTGGGTCCTCAGCCTAGGCAATGTGGCTCAGAGCCATGCTTCCCACCATTGGACTATTCCATATTCCTTGAGTATACTGGTCCACTTTATCAGCAGGAGGAATTTAAAAAGCAAGAGAGCCAGTGCATGCAGAAGTATATAGCCATTCATTAATTCATTTAACAAATACTTATTAAGCACCAACTGAAACTGTATGCAAGCCCCTGTGTCCTTGTCCTCTGAAGTAAAAGGCTTTTGCTTTAATCTCCCAGGCCTCCCTTGAGTCTCAAAAGGCTGGCTCAAGAGTTAATGATTGGGAAATGTGAAGATGATAGAGAAACAAAGAATAGCTGTTGGGCTGGGGAACTGGTAACAATTTAGACTATAAATCCACCACATGGCAAAATCACAGAACTCACAGTTCCCTGAAAGATACAGAAAAAGTCCTGACACACATTCCTAAGTTGTTTTTACAGGGAGCAGACCCCCTCCAGATGAAAATTGCTGATCACAAAAATGTACAACCTAGACTGGTTGAAACCAGAAGGCTGATGATACTTGAAATTTCACCCTGATGTCAACCAATCCAAGAATTGTGCAAGAGCTGATCACACACCTTGTAGTTCCCTCCCTCACACTGCCTTTAACACCCCGTCCCTGAAAGTCTTTTGAGCATGAGCTGCCCATTCTCCTCCCTTGGTGCCCTGCAATAAATGCTGTACTTTCCTTCACCACAATCTGGTGTCAGTAGATTGGCTTTACTGCCCAAGGATGAGTGGACCTAAGTTTAGTTCAGTAACACTACTACCCAAAGAACTATGCATTAAGTTCCTTTCCAGAACAAAAGGTCTATGGAGAAGATATGTAATTTACTTTGGACAGGGCTCTGAAATTTGGACCTGGTGAAGTGGTTACATCTGACCTCCCAAATTCTTTAATCACTTTTTTTCTACAAGCCACTCTAAGTGAGACCCTGGAAAGTAGTCAGTGTGTTAACACTTGGAAAAGACAACTAAAATAGCTAAAAGAGAAAAGATTAAAGGACCTTTCATAGTAAAAACACTGATAGCAAATAATGCTCCTTGGAAGCAGTCTGTCCATGCTTAGGAGGTCTCAGTTTTATTGATCCCTTGTTTAAATATCCTGGAGTGAAACTTCTCCCACACAACTGTGAAAATCTTAACAATAGTTACATCAGGATCAACTCAGAGTAAGACAGTCAGTCATCAAGCTAGGGTTAACTTTGAGCAAAAAAGCTTTGCAACTTGCCAAGAGAAAGTAATAAACAGAAATAAACAGAAATAAGCAAAGATAAAAAAGACAACCAACTCTAAACACAAAATTCAAGCCTAACATCAAAAGACACTCTACAGGGAGAAATGATTATTACATTAGGATCTACAACAGGCAAGATCATCAACTATTTGCTTTCTTTTCAAAAGTGTGGAAGAATGAGAAAACACATATGTATTTACTATACCTAATGGAAAGCTATGTGTGTGTGTATATATATATATATACACACAGCTATGTATATTATATATAATGCATATTTTTCCCCCAAACATAACATATGGCACTACTTCTTTTGTATTTGTATGTTTATTCTTCATGAAGTTCTAAAAACTTTGGACAAATATAAATACCGGAAGAGCTATACCTAGAGAAAGCCATCACCTTTAGGATAAAGGAAGATAAACTATTTTATTATTGGTCCACTTTGCCATATTTATAATCTGTGAATTCATTATACCTCCCTTTAAATAATCTAAGGGCTCCTAAAAATTCTGGCTATAATGTACATAGTTAAAAGTCAAATGTGTTCCTACTGACACACTGTATATATAGAAATGCATTTCCTTGGGGGAGAATAGATTAAATGAAAATGCCCACAGAAGAAAGAGAAAATAATATTTATAAAGTTTAGGTAATTTTCAGAAACAGAAATACTATAACTCATACAAAATAAAGAAAAAATATTATGTTCACAGTCATACACTCCTACTAAATAGAACAGAAGAAGTCACTTTTAAATATTATTGTAGAGTTTTCTGCAAAGGGTATCATCTTGGGAAAGTCAGAACCAATAAAAAAGCAAACCAGAACCCCTAATTTTTTTAATGGCCTTAATTTTGTTCTGTACTTAAAAGATTTAAACTGATCTCAGGACACAAGTGAGGCAATTTCTAGCCAGAGGCAACAAAGCTCCCATAAATCTTTTCAAACAGCTCATAAACTGGCATGGCTACCAGGGGTGTGGTTTCAGTGAAAAGCTATAATGCTTTGAAAGCTAAACTTTACAACTAGGTGAACACTGTTTACGATGAGAAAACAAAACACATAATCCAGATTCTTTTCCGGCAAGACTACTCTATATTTCATGTTCTACTTGATTTATTATTAAGTTCATATATTTGGAATCCTTTAGCCATGAATATCTTTTACTCACAATAATATGACCATATACACAACAAATTTTGGGTAATTAAACTATGGAAGGCATTGCTTAATGGACAAAAAATAATTATATGAAAATAATGACAGGGTCAACCTCATGATATTAAACAGGAAACAACTGAACACTCTCTGCAGACAAAGAATTGGTCTCTGGAGAGGACACTTGTTCACAAAGTCCTTAAACTCATTCTTGTATTATAAAATAATATAGATATAGGATAAAGAAAAGTATTTTCCCAAATGGGGAGGGTACCAAAGTTGTCTGGTTTATGACCTCCCCCCACGCCCTCAGAACATGCTGATTTTTTAAGTGCTGGTTGATTTTTTCCAGGTTTGGGAGGGAGCAGGGAAAGGGTGTTGGATATGTTAGCATTAACCAGGCACCCTGAGGCTGTTCAGTAAGCAAATAACCAGCTCAACTGCTGATTGCGGAAAGACTGTGGTACTGATGGTTACTCATCACATGACCCTGTCCTAGGTAAATGATTTACACAGTAGACGGTCACCTCCTGGTCACACATTATATACCAAACTGCGAGGAACACAGGCCAACAATCTGTCTGACTTTCTACAGCAATTCCCATATACTTTCATAATCACTTAACTGAAAAAATGATTATAGATGTTTAATCACACACCTGGATCCACCTGCTTGGGGGTTCTTCGGAGTCCATTGGTCCGTTTCTGTACAGAAAGGTAAAACAAAGAACAACAAAGATTTCGTGTTATCAAATTGTATTATTTTGTGACACTTTGGAAGTCCAATGAATGTTGCACTTTTTCCATTTAACACTATGACATTTAAAATAGATAACCAACAAGGACCTACTGTATAGCACAGGGAACTCTGCTTAATACTCTGTAATGACTTGCATGGGAAAAGAATCTAAAAAAGAGTGGATATGTGTATATGTATAACTGATTCACTTTGCTGTACAGCAGAAACTAACACAACATTGCAAATCAACTATACTCCAAAAAAACTTTTTTTTAAAAGTATGACTAAATTTGATCAAAACACTTGGTTCCAAGGTTTCTTTTTCTAATTTTTGTTTCTCTAATAAGTCTTCCACTTGAACAACACTGCATTTGATAAATCATTGATATAACACTATGGGAAAGAAATATCTTTTCATTCACCATCTCTGGCGATTATGACTCATTTTTTTAAGTCATAATGACTATAGGAATTATGAAAACAAAGCCCAGGCAGCCATTTTTGCTTAGAAAATGCTCCCAACGAAGAGTTTTGATCTCCAAAACTCTAACGCAGCTTTTTTTGAGGCCTGGAGAACTGGAGAAAGTCAGTCCGAAAGACAGGGACTGGAGAAATTATACAACCCCAAAACAAAGATCTCAAGCTCTGACTTTAGCAAACACTTAAATGAGAATGGTGTTTTAATTATGGATCAGTGATATCTGAATATTTTAAGGAACAAAACAGCCATGCAGCTTGTGAACCATGAAAGTAAATTCTTATTATAGAAAAGGAATCCATAAGAAAAATTGTGCATTACAAAAATTATAGATAAGATGCAAGACAAAAGAGGTTTTAAATCTTTGAAAATGCCTGTTTACACATTCGATTTCACAAGCATTAAATTAATTCCTACCTAATAACTATGGTAATCTGACTAATTAATAAGAACTTGATTTTCACTTTTCGTTATATAACTGGATGAAATGCTTAGTCTGTAACTACCATATAATTCAGATATTCACAAAAGCAATTTTCTTTCTACATGTGTTGGGGTTTGTGCCTGTGTGTGGAGACTTGGTTTCATTCAGAGCAGACTTGGCTTTGCCAAGCACACATTAGCCATGGGTTTTTCTTAGGGTTCTTCCTGTTGTTTTTATTCATAAGTTAAATGGGCCTCAAAGCAGATGTCAGGGTTCTCAGGTAAAAGCAAATTGGAGAATTATTAAAAATATAAATTTTGTTTTTAACCCAACTACTTTTAAAATGGATTTGTGAAGGCCTAATATGATCATTAAATCAGCATTGAAGCTATACTGAACAAGGTGGATGGCTATACTGAAAAAAAAAAAAAAAAACCCTAGTATAAAGAGAGCGCTGTGAGTGAGGAGAAGAAAATATCACACTGGGCTTCTTAACAGCCAAGCACAAAACGGGGAAGCATGATGAGTTATAGGTTCATATCCAATCACTTGGAAGAAAACTGCTTTCAAAAAAGAAATCTTTTCTGTCTAAAACTTTATAAAATTTTTGGAGCTCTCTACATAAATGACAATATTTTCAACAGGAAAATATATAATGATGGATGTCTTGTGGCTATTTACCTCCTGCATTTTCCTCCACCTTCTTAATGTACAACAGAAGCTGTTTTTCTACTACTCTAACTCCTCTTACTATCACAGTGCTTGGAAGGCAAGAAAGAATTCAAACTTTGGGTCTTATTCCTACTAGCCCTAAACTAGTACTATTTAAAAACTATTAACTTAGAAAGTGTAAAAGGGAATTTCAGTTCAAGAGCAACTCTATATGACCCTGAAGTTAGGATTAAAATAGGGAACATGGTGCAATTATTAAGAGTATGGATTCTATATAATCTGACTGCATAAATTCAAATTCAGACCCTCCCTGTCACTTGACACCTGTTTGATTGGGAGCAAATTAGTTGAAGTCTCTGCCTGTTTTTTCATCTATAAAATGGGGATAATAATAGCACCTATTTCATAGCATTTGTGGTGAGAGTTAAATGAGTTAATTTATGTTAAATGCTTGGAACAGTTCCTGACACATAGTGAGGATTATTAAGTGATAGCTTATTATTATTGATATAATTGTCATTATTATTCATTTCATGATATTTTGAATGTTTAAACTCAGGTAAATGATACATTTTGCTACTAAAGTATTACCCTACTATTTATATTTTAGGGTTTTCCTCCTGAAAGTCATTGCAAATCAGTGATCCTGAAAACAAACATTTCTACAGGAAGAGTAGGCAGTGGAACAAACTATGATCTGGTGCATTTTAAAAAAGAGAGAAGCGACTTAGACCAAGTACATTGGAGAGCTTGAGATTTATTATACTTAAAAAGCACCTAAAAAGTATTTTATATTGTAAAAAATTTGGAAATGTTTAGCAGAACATATTTAAACAATGTTAAAGTGCAAATTTCAACTGTTATTCTATCATATCTTATCCAACATACTCCTCTCCCCCACCTATATTCTCAAAAGCCTGCGATAGAGCTGGACAAGATGCCGTCCCTAGCAGGGAGAGGAGGGCACATCCAGTTGCCACCCCTGGGAGCTCTCAGTTACAGCCCCATGAGATCCGACAATCAGTCTTCAGCACATTCTCAACTTCTTTGGTCTACCGAGAAGTAGGGGACGGGCGGGTGGGGACAACCAACCAACCTGATTTTATTTCTTGCTTCATTACCTATTACCTTGTCTTTCTCTAAAAGAAATGCCTTTATCGTCCAAGAATCTCTCTTATTGCCTCTTTTAGGAGAAACCTAATTCTCTCTGTTGGTTTTACCAACACAACGAGCAAAGTTTCATTTGCTATATGAAACTGGCTTTGGTTCCTCTACCTATTTTAAAAGCAGAAAAACCTACGTTAAGGAATAGCTTTGAAGTAGATATATATTAAATAGATATGTGATGATAACCTTGCTTCCTGGAGCTAGAAGTGGCTTCTGAAGCTCCACTCCAGAGTGGGAGGCAAGATGAACATCCCAGGTTAGGGAGGCCCAGGGCGATCCTGTGGCTACTGAGAACTGACCTACCTTGAGAATGAAGCGTGAAATTAAAAATTCACAATCATGGCCATTGACAGGGGAACAGAAGAGGACTACGAATTGGTACATGGAGAAAAAGAAGACCTCCAAGAGAGGGGGGGAAAAATCACAGAGCTTACAAAAGGTCTTCATTGGTACTTCTGGGAAGACTCCTAAACATCATATAAGCATCTGCCTCAGAGAGTGAATATACCTTCCACAAAGTCTTGGTGGGGAGGTATGGAGTGAAAGATGTTTCTTAACATTCTTTTGCTATACTTCTCCCTTATGCTAAGCTAAAGTTTCCAAATAGGTTGGCCAGTATAAGATTTTACTATAATTATCCATCCAAAGTAGAGATTATTAGCAGAATCACACATTAAATAAAAATTACACTTTGTATAATCAGAAGTTAAGCAAGTCACTGAAGCCAGTCACTAAAATACTGATGCTGCATTTAAGAAAATCAATGTGAAAATTAATTCCTTTCAGAATAGGCTTATGTGTAATTTTTAAGAGTATAAAATGCCTGGAGAGAATTATTTTGTATCATTATTTTGTATCAGTGTGAAAATCATTAGCCACTTCTTATTAGCACACTTTCTGTCTGTAAATACGCCCATTTCTCATTGCTTAAATAAAATCAAGTGAAATCATCTCGCCCAGGGCGGGGGTGGGGGGATACATGTATACCTTTATCTAAGAGGATAAAGGTAAAGTAATATTGAGTTAAAGTTCAAAGCTCTACGAGGAAATCTGTCTCAATTATCTAATAACAGAGTGAGAGTAAGAGAAAGAAGGCTACTTTCCAAGATCTTCATTGACACTGCTGGAAGAATCCTTACAGTTCTGATGAAAAATCTTACCTATTGACTAAACACTAAAAACAAGTTTATGTTAATTTATTTTAACCCTAGCAGAACTCGCATGACCTATTTTTTAAATACTATTATCCTGTTATGCATTCCCTGAGCTAGATTCTAAAGTCTAAAATATAGTCAACTGATAACACTTAAAGGGTGCATGTGAATTTCCTCACATCACATTCTTGATACCCTGTATGTACAAATTATATGCTTATGCAAAAAAGTAAAAACAGTTACCTCTTGTTTGACATCTTGCTGTACTTTTCATTATTTTTACCAACTATATAAATGCCAGCCTATTAAAAACATACTAATACTATACTACTCTTAATGAGATATAATTGTCATGTGCTAAAATAATTTGACATAGAATGTTTTTTGTCATTCTTTTATTCTGAAATTCTCAGATTACTACATTTCTGGTTCATATAACTAATCACAGACATTTTACATTTTAATTTTCATTGCTATGATTTTTTTTGGTGGTCAGGTAAGAAATGTATTATTTTTGGTTGACGCCCAAGGTACCGGTTGCCTGTAATCTGCTATATTTTTCATTCTTTCATATTTTCTTAAAAGAGCTTTATTCTTTTTTTTACATCTTTATTAGAGTATAATTGCTTTACAATGGTATGTTAGCTTCTGCTTTATAAAAAAGTGAATCAGTTATACATATACATATGTTCCCATATCTCAAGAGCTTTATTCTGAGAGGTGACAGGGATCTCGTACTTCTAAGCCATTAGACCTCAGACTCTGTGTGAAACCAAAAGGATATGTTATCATATTTTTATTTCATCAATATGACATGATATGAATCACATTCGTGCTCAAATGGAAAACTGGCAGAAACACGTAACCACATCCTTAGATGAAGAACCTTAGAACTTTTTAGTACTAGCGAATGTTGGGCAGTGACACTGTTTCATGATAGGGGACAGGTCTACTGACTTCTTGGGATGAGGGCCACCCTTCCTTCTGTCCTAGCAGGATTAGAGATTCATTCCAAGAGAACGCCTTCAGACACATTAAGTTTTTATTTTTAATTACTTTTAATTAATTACTTTTTTAATTACTTTTAATTAAATTTTAATTAAAACATTAAAGTAACAAATAGGAAAACACATTTGCTGGAACAACTTTAGATGGTATAATGAGGCAGGAAGTCAGCTTGAACTTACAGTTGAGAGACTGAAAGCGATGTAGTGCGTCATTTATTTGATTTATAAATTTTATAAAAGTGAATTGATTTGGTTATGTATTAAGTTTTATAAGCCTCAGGGTTTGTGGAATTCTGTAGCTGGGAACTAGGGAAAGGTACCCCCATATTAGTGCCACAACATTGCTACAATATTTATTTGAAATTTACCTGAATAAGTGAGTACCTAAGATTCTGAAATGTCCCATCTCACACACATTCTTAGATGAAATATTCACATTTTTCCTCTACCTAAGATCTTCAGATGGTATCTGAAAATTCCTCTGATTTACCCTGTGCATTTCACTCACAAGCACTTGATTGCTCACTCTAGCTGTTTTCTATCCATTTTAAAAGGCACATTTAACATTCTAGGAGTTCAAGCCTGCTTAAGTTAGCAAACAATTTGAAATGCAAAAGTTATACAAAAAAAAATGTAAATGTTAACCTTACCTCGGATGGTTTGAGCGTCCCTTGTTCTGAAACAAATGTAAAAATTGGCATTGTCAGTTATTTTGTTTGGTTAGCAACCTTAACTTGTTCTCTGCAGCGTGGTAAAACACTACTGCTTTGTTTTCCTAACATTATCTGTAATATATTTCCAGGGTCCCTCAGGCAGGGCTAGTAATTGTTTTGCAACCGGGTTCTCTTGCCTCATTGGCTTGTCAGGAAAGTGACTCATAGTACTAAATGACTTCTTGGTTATGCTTAACTTTTTCAATTGTTTATTAAGCAATTTCAATCCAACCACATAAAGCTCCTTGAAACAGGGACTTGCACTAAGTTTATGTGCAAAAGAGAAAGCTAGGTGGGAACATTTCTTTCAACACACCCAGTTTTAAGAATTAAACACAAATAATTTACAAACGTAGTACACTGACTATAACAATTGCAAACTTAACACATATAATTTGCACATGAATTTTTCTGCATTAAGGGGCTATTGCTTTTGGTTTTAATTTGGGGGGAATACAGTTTGATTTAAAGATGGAAATTTAAAAAGGACAGGATTCAATTCTAATGCTAATTTTCCTTTCATCTCAGTGTACCTGTCTGTAAATAGAAACAACAATCTCCATTACATTTCAGTTCCTGAAAATGACTAACAGTTAGGAAGGACCCTGCGATCTTCAAGTAAGTAACATGGCAGAGGGCAAAGGGTATCTCTGAAAGGAAAGGCACACACTGCATGTGGAAAATGCTGGTGGTTAATATTTTGCTTCCTTTCCCCATATCCAGGAGCACCTATGCATGTTATAATTTCTCCAGACTGCAAAGGAAAACAACTCATCATTTGCACCTATGCCTATACTTTTCTCAACCAGAATGATCCTCTGAAGAAGGATCTGAGAAGAGAAGACACTGACGGAAATATCAGGAGAGAAAGGGCAGCTCTGTCAGCCTAAATGAACCTCTTATAGAGGTTCCAAGAAGCCTCACAACCAGAGTTCCAGGGGAAAAGTACCAGAACACCTTACTAGCTGCCACAGATTGTTTGACACAGGAAGACTGCCTGGGGCATGGAACAGGAGGTTTTGGGGCTTTTTGTTTTTTAAAGGACTATTCCTGATTAATGGAACTGAAGACGCATGAGCAAAAAGTCACCTTTCTGGAGAAAAGCAAAGCCTGCCTTTCTTTGTCAATTTCAACCCTAACATACTAACTTTCATACGTAACTCTCTTCTACGAAGTCATTTTTACCAGGTCTGAAGTTGGCCTTTACAAAGGACAGAAAGGTACTTTCCTTTCCCTCTCTGCTAGAAATATGCAAAGTTGCAGAAGAAAGACTGCCTAAGAGAACTGGACTGGGGAGAGAATCTATGAAAGTACCATTCTGCTGGATACTGTGCCCAGACTTAGAACCCAGGTTAGGTGAACTTGGGTTCCTAACGGAACAGTTGTGATACCTGTTTCACTGGTTTGACCAGAAAGACCTATATGCCAGAAAAGCCCTACACTACTTTCTTCTTCTACTGTTGAGTTAGAGAAAGAGCCTGAACTGGGAGTCACAATCTACAAGAAGCACCAAACAGGAGGGGAGTTTAAGTTTTCCATCCAAGGAGATTGAGGAAAGCTTTGATATTTCCCGATGACCTCTAAAATGGGAAAACCTCAGATCTTTCATGGTCAGTGTTTAAAAATGAGTGTGCACCTTAATTTTAATTCAGAAGTATTTTTTTTCCTGACTCTGCAGAGAAGTGTTTTTATGTCCTGGTGAAGTAGGTCTGTTGTAATATGCTTTAAATGTATTTTATTTTTGGCATAAAACCTATGATAGCCCACGTGGCAGTAGTTGGCACACCACGTTCCAGGAGTGCTCTGGGGTTCCTCAGGAAGAGGAAACGATGGTATCTAAGGTGATGATCTAGCTATGCAGATACTTGCACCTCTTTACCCAGAAAACAGATCTGGGAACAGAAGCCCCTCATTTACAGGCCCTTCTTATGTTGTTGCTTAGTGCAAGCCACCCAGCTCCCGGCATGAGTGAGCACTGACCACGGAACACAAGAGGCATGAATGAGACTGGCAAAGTGAGGAATAAACTAGACTCGGCTGACCACCTTACCCAACACTCTCTCCTTCATTTCTCCCACTGGCTGTTGTCTTCTGCTTTCTTTCTTTGCATCTCATCAAGCAACTCAGCTTTCCTCATAATTCTTATTGGATGTACCTGCTCTTCACAAAGGCTCCTCTGTGTAACCCAGATAGGAAAATGGAAAATGGGCTTTGTGCTGGATGCAACTCCAACTCTGAGGACATGAGTCCTTGATTGGAGCTTACCCTTTCCTTGCCACTACTCCCTGTCCTCAGGGCCACCACATTCCCCCGCCTTCTCCACTGCCACCCAGGAAAGAGGCCTATTTCTTCCATGGACTTGGCATCGAGCAGCTCACACTGTGATCTGCTCATGCTGGGCAGAGCAATAAATAATGGCTCTTGAAAGTCTGAGCTTTTATTTCCTCATATTTCATGGCAAGGTTCTGTAAATATTCTGAGGATAGGGCAAAAGCCAAAGGACTAGAAATAACTCTTAGAATCTGTTCCGAGTTCAGAAATTTTTAGCCAGGCTCCTTTATTTATACTTTTGTACTTGTTCCAGGGGCCGTACCATCAGATTGATTGTCCCCGTTCCAAACACAATCTAAATTCTGATAACCATATTGACGCAACAACTTAAAACTTTCGTGAAACTAACAGTGATGAGAGAGCAGAAAACCCAACTGCAACACTGTGTCATACATTTTCAAAGTAAAATTCCGTTTTGGCTGGGAAAATAGAATAACAACCTCTTCTGATGAAGTATTCTATGGAAAAGTTGCTCTGATTTTGAAGTCTACAACACCATCCTTCATTTCCTCTTGATATATGCCCCAAACTACACTGGTGGGCACTTGGATCTCTAAAAACTCTTTGTGCGTCACAGCGCTGCATCAGGACTAGAATAATAAGGGCTGATGATTGTCAAATTTAGTTTGGCTGAATTCTGACCAAATAGAAAGCTTGCGGGTTGAGATCTGATGAAAAGGTCTCTCTCTCTTTTCTGTCTCTTTTTCTCCTGGGAACTTCCTTAGGATAGTAATTCAATTCTTCAAGTTTCCAAAAGTTTTTAATCCTCGACTTGTCTCTACCCTGCAGCCGATTTTTCAGGCTCCTATTGATCAAACTATAAAATGTTCTTACCCTTTCAAGAACCTTTCTAGGTGGTGACTCACAGGCCCTCAAGGTATTTACACCTTGCGTTCTTTCATCATGTCCCAACTGGTTCAATGTACTTCAGAGAAGTGCTGTTACTGAGGTGCTTGGAGTCTGAGCAGAACTCTATCTTCAACGCCGGCATAGGGTCAGTAGGCATATTTGTGTAAGACAAATGATTTTCACTGAGACTTTAGACTCATATCATATCATTAATTAATTAATTTTTTTTTTTTTGCGGTATGCGGGCCTCTCACTGCTGTGGCCTCTCCCGCTGCGGAGCACAGGTTCCGGACGCGCAGGCTCAGCGGCCATGGCTCACGGGCCTAGCCGCTCCGCGGCATGTGGGATCTTCCCGGACCGGGGCACGAACCTGTGTCCCCTGCATCGGCAGGCGGACTCTCAACCACTGTGCCACCAGGGAAGCCCTCATTAATTTTTATACATAAACTTCAGTCCTATTATATTTGTTTTCCAATACAAGCGACTCTCGATGCATACATTATCACACAATCTGCTTTGTCTCTTGTCTGAAGTTCTATTTCTTAAGACTAAACAAATTGATGCCCCTTCAGATCATTTGTCTTAAAAGGGGCCACAGAAAAGTAATTACCAGGAAAGCTTTTGAAGGTTTTTTGTCATCATGGCTAATATGCTATTTTTATGAAACATTAAAACTAAAAGACAGTTGGGCTGATCAAGTTTTGGAGGAAGTTGCACAATGCTGTGTTCACCACTCAGATCTACAGCAATATTTTGGAGAAAAAAAAAAAACAAAAAACTAATACTTGGAAAGAGGCTTTGATTTCAAATCTTTTCAGGAGCTCTAACAGGAATTCAACCATATAATAGTTTTCAGTTCACTTTAATAATTATTAATATATCATTAAACTGACCCAAATAATTAAATGGAAGGAATAATAACTACCCTTGTGTAAAAAATTGTCTTGATGAGTTAAAAAAGATAACTAATTTATATAAAAGGCTTTAAATAAATAGAACCAAAGTTATTTTTTGGTTATGAAATCAATGATCAAGCTTCAGTTTATGTAAAAGTCATGAGATAAAATGCCTAATGGTAGAAGGATGAAATAAAATTATATTCTAAAAGTTCATCTCTTATGATAAAATACTGCAATACTATTTATAAAAGAGCCATTTCAGATGCCAATTTGGGGTGCAGGTCCTAGATAACAATCTTGCAGGTTTAAACCATTAGGATACCAAGGCAACTTCCTTCCAATTAGGAATGGCTGCAGCACCTAGGAGCAGCAGCTGGCCTAGATAAAAGAGCGATTAAACAGATAAGTAAATGGGGATCTGCTTCTATTAAATATTAGAGCAGCTGAGCAGCTGAGCTGCTCCCACTAAAGGAAAAGATGCAATAAACCGAAGTCATCTGCTCCAGCAATATTTGCCTTCCAATGTTACTTTCTTTGTTTAAAATGAGAGGATGCAAAGCAAGCTATAATATTGATCGTCAAGGTAAGAAGGGGCCAAGAGGAGTTTAGCCACATATTACAGCAGGGAAAAACCACAAATGCCCCCAAAGGTTATAGTCTAGGACTAGACCTTCATGGTGGTGTACTGGGAGAAAGAAATGCCACTCTAGAATTATATTATCTTTGCAGTGACTGGCTGAGAAAGTGTCACATAATGGAGTTCATAACTATGCATTATTAAGGTTGGAAAGTTTTGGCAGCACACTTCAGAGTCCGTGTACATGTTGATCGTTGAGGTTGCCATGGGAAATGTGAAGAAGTCAACTCAAGTTTAGCAAAAAAGAGAGTGGAATTGCCTGCTCTTTATATCCATGCAAATCCTCAAATGTTAAGACATAAACTAATCACCAAACCTTCAAGTTTGTGTCCAAGTTGCATAGTTTGTCTTATAAATATATATATATAAAAAAACCTTAAAGGACCTTTTATAACACTTGAAATGTACTTGAGTTAATAATCTGTCAGAGTCAACTATTAATAAGAATGAATTTCTTCATTCAGAAATGAACTGCATTTTTACCAAGTAATTATTATTTTGAGGATGCATGAAGACTAGACAAATTTCAGGGATACAGATCATGAAATATAAAAGGTTTCTGAACCCAGGGGAGACAACATCCAAAGAAGATGTAACTTCCACAAAAAAGAAGAGCTATTTCAAATGCTTAATGGTTAGTATTTTTACCACATTCAACACTATCAAGGATTGTATTTGGGTTGAAATATTCCTATTTAGGAAAAAGGAGTAACAACTTGAGATTAAGCACCTTGACTTTGGACTTGGTACTAAGGGATAGATACAAAAGATGAGAAACACATTCCCTACAGTGAAGGAGCATATACTCTGCAAGAGGAAATAAAAAGT
This sequence comes from Pseudorca crassidens, assembly GCF_039906515.1. Classification (NCBI taxonomy): domain Eukaryota; kingdom Metazoa; phylum Chordata; class Mammalia; order Artiodactyla; family Delphinidae; genus Pseudorca; species Pseudorca crassidens. Next base: position 94,360,857 of record NC_090297.1, read on the forward strand.
GGCAGATGGAATTCCTTGGTGGTCCAGTGGTTAGGACACCTCACTTTCACTGCTGAGGGTCCGGGTTTGATCACTGGTCAGGGAACTAAGATCCCACAAGCCATGCAGCATGGCCAAAAAAATAAAATAAAATAAAATGTTACAAACTTCCATTAAAACAAAAAAAAGGTGATTAGAGAATGCTTATTCACAGTGCAAAACTCTTAAAAAAATAAAATAAAATAAAAAAGTGGCAGAGACAGTAGTGTTCCCCAAACAGTCCATGGGTTCCATTACTTGTCCAGCTCCCCTTATATAATTAAGTTGAGGCCATGTGACCAGTTTTAACCAATGAACTTCTGATGTTAGAAAATGTATTTGCTCACTTCCAGTCCATAGGTCTTAAGAGCAGCAAGCCCAGGAGCCATGTGTTGAATTCATAGTCACAAGATGGAACTAGCTTGGATCCCCAAGCCATTACTTAGAAGGGAAGAACCCAAAGCAAACAGGGCATGTGTGAAAATTAAACTTGTATGTGTTAAAGCCACTGGGGTTTTGGGTTTTTTAGTTACCACAACACAGCCTAACCTTGGCAAAGACATAATACCTACACACAAACTAATCAGAGAACAATTTAATTCCGATGACTACTGGGTGGACAGGATAAGGTTAAATGATTGACGAAGAGCTTGGAGAGGAAGTAAAAGAAGGGTAGATATTGGAACTGTAGGGAGAAAAGGGAGCATATTTCAGGGAGGAGAAACACTAAGAGCCATGCAAGAATTCTAAAAATGGGACTGAATGGAAAGGGAGTAGATTTCTCCAGAAATAGAGGCATTTTTGTCATTAGGTGTTCCATGAGCCAGTTCATTTTCTTGCTACTTATTAACCTAACCCAAGTGTCCCTTGTCAAGGGCCTGATGATCAATGCTCGGGGCATGAACCTTAACTTGAATAAATACTAGAAAGGAATGCAAAGGTCTACTCAGTTTTCTATCTTTCGTTCTTAAAGTATCAGCCAGGGATTCAGATCAGGTTTTTATTCCACTTATCCCACAACCACTCGAGCTCTAGTCTCTACAAGGGTAGAACCAGAAACTGTCCAATCCCCCACAGCCTCCTGCTTCTGCTTCTAAGACTACAGTGATTTTCAGGACCCAGAAATCCTGGTACACCACAGTTCTACTCATTACTCTATTTGTCGGTCTGTCCACTCACTCATCTATCCATCATGGCTTCCCAGAGGTCAGAACATCAGTTCAGCATGATTCTTATCAGTGAGAGGCTCACCATCTAATTGAAGTTTGAACATTATTCTGTGAGGAATGGAAGTTATAGTGAACAAATAAGTGACACATCAGACTTGATTTTAATAAAGATCGTGTTGCAAATTGCACAGTGGAAGTAAAATTAACAGCAGGGAGTTTGTAGCTGTCCAAACAAGAGACAATGAGCTTTTGTTTAATCTATAGCAATACCATATCAGTGGATATGGTATCTCTCTCCTAGGGAGACTTAGGAGGAGAACTAAGAAGAATAGGTAAGTGAATGAAGATAAAGGAGGCCGGTAAGTCAAGGCTGACACCCAGGTTTGAGTGAGTGTATGAATGGTAGACCTTTAACTAAGACAAGGAAGAGGAGGAAGTTGGTGGTGATGACTAATGAGGTTGGTTTTACATATGTGAAATTTGAGGTCACTGCAGGACACCTGCGAATGGATACATGAGAAGAAAATGGAAATTTGGAATCCAAAGTTCAGGAGAAAAACCTTAAGTGGAAGTGGAGTCTTATCTATCTGGGTTACAGGTTATAGCTAATGCCCGAAAAATTAATCAGACATACAAAGGATGACCTGGGGGATGTGGTGGATGGTTAATTGTGCCAGATGATCAAGAAAGGTCAGGTAGGGTAAGGCCTGCAATGTGATGACCAGTAGAAATGACAATTACAAGGTGGAGTGGAAGATTCTTTAGCCTTCATTTAGCTCCTGGGTTACTGTGTCATTTTGTACAACTAGTACCTCTTTGCCAACTGACTGCTCCCTTATCTATAAACCTTTCCAATGTTGAATGAAAATGCTCCACTTTTTGGAACTGTCTTCCACCCCAACTATCCAACGTTTATAACTACTTAGCCATTCCTGGTAGCCGTGGCTTTCTGGACCACAAGTGGACTTTTGACTCACACTGAGCCAACTGGAATCTCTTTTTGTCTGTTGAGAATATAGACTGTGTTAACCAACGAAGCCATAAAGCTCTGTAAAGGTGGGGTCAGTCATCTCAAATCACCGATGATTTCATTTTGTGGGGGAACCTGGATTCTATACAAATTTAAGTTTGCCTTAAACCAGTATTATTCACTTGCTTTAAATTTGGCTGTTGGGATGATTTTCCCCAAAGTCAAGTTCTCTCTCAAGTTCTCTCCTGCATACAAAAGTCCCATTCAAGTAAACTATATCTCTAGCCTCTGATATATCATGTCCTTCCTCCTGCCCTCCTTCCTTACACCCGTTTTTCTCTAGTCATATCACTCATGGAAAGTTACCTTGCTGAACTCCTGCAAGCAATTACTCTTGGATGTTGAAATAAAGAACTGTGCAAAACTTAAACCAATATTGGGAATTGGGATTCTCTATAGGATAGGTAACAGCCCATAAAGTCTAGCTTGTCCATGTCCTCAAAATACTACCTATTTTATCACATTCATAACAGACCCACCAAGATGAAACTCACACTCTACGCATGATCACTACCTACATCAGAGCAGGAAGGGGTGATGTTGAGGAGAGGGTATCATGACTTCCAACTTTCAGAGAGTATCTTTTTGGAAGTGAGGGACAGAAGGCTACTGATAGAGCTGTAATGGAAGTTCCTCTTCGCTCTGAGGATAGATCCCTTTATTTCTAAGGGCTACCCATCAAATCTTAATCCAAAGGCAAAAAAGGGGAGCCTCCTTCATAACACTAATTAACTAACTACGAGCATTCAATGCTATCAGTCTCTTAAAAATCTTGAGCAGGAAAGGACAGAAAGAGGAGAGAGTATGAGAATGAGGACACAGCTGTGCAAAACATAAGGAGAATGGAGGACAACTAAGGATGCAAAGCAGAGAAAGAATCAAGAGAGCAAGGGAATTACGTTCAAAACTCCAAGAAGCAAATTTAGCCAGAGGTTTAAAACAACTATTTCTTGCTTTATAATGAATTAAATAAGAGTTTAGAGAACAATCCTACCTTTTGATGAATGAGTATAAGTAAGCATTATCTATAATCTGCAAAGCACTAACTGTTATTCTTATTTTCATACTCTTTCTGACTCAGTTTCCTCATCTTAAAATAAGAGGCCCTGGAGCTTAAGGTGTCTAAATTACTTCCAGCTATTAGACATTCCATGGGGAAAGGACAGGCATGGTCCCCAGAGATACCTGAATTTCTTGCAGCACATCCGAACATTTAAACCTAAAGACGTTTGGTAGTTACTAACTTAATTAAATTTGAAGTGTTTTTTGCTTAAAAAAAACCAAACAAACACAGATTAGAATTTCTCTCTCTTTCACAGAGAAAGCCAAGCACTTGATTATGTACTTGGGTTAGGTACTATGCATTCGACGCACCTGGCACGTATCATCACAGCTAGTTCACAGGACTGGTCGCCAACCCAGCGGTTAAGAACAAACTCAGGAGCTGGCTTGTCTGGATTTGAATTTTAGGTCTACTGATTAAGCAACTCAGACATGTTACTTATTTCTCTGTGCCTCAATTTCTCATCATTGTTAAGATAAAAATAGCAATAATACCAACTTTACAAAATTGTTCTAGGACTAAATGAGCTAACGGTGGTAAAGCACTTAGAGCAGTACCTGTTACTACAGATTTATTCAAAAAAACAAAACACTTTTGAAAGCTAGGTACTATTATTATCCCTAATTTATAAGGGCAGAACCTAAGCCTTTAAAAAGTTAAGTAACTGGGGGACTTCCCTGGTGGTCCAGTGGTTAAGACTCTGTGCTGCCAATGCAGGGGACACAGGTTCAATCTCTGGTCGGGCAACTAAGATCCCACATGCCATGCAGCACAGCCAAAAGATTGAAAGAAAAAAAAAAGTTAAGTAACTGTGGACCAAAGTCACCCAGCTAGAAAATTGTGGAGCCTCATTCCAACCCGACCAAGACTCCAGAGCTGATAGGCTTTAATGCCTTCTCATGCTGTCTCCTTCCATAGAGCAACTCATGCACCAGAAGAAGACACTGAACCAATGACTCTGGAACAGACACTGGGAATATACCACTCTCGTATCTGGCTAGACCAGGAATTCCCAACTGTTTCCTACTGACTTGTGTGTAACGTAAAAATTTTAAGTCCTTTTAATGTCATTCTTGTCTATCACTTCAAAGTTTGGTGCTCACTAGTTTCTCTATACACATTTGCTCCACATCACAAAAACAACCAAAATGCAGATTAAAACCCATTCCTTTCAAAAACCGGCTTCTCATCATAACACCTTGGATGAAAATATTGAATTTTTATTGTGTCCAGGCACTTTGCTAGGCATAAACATTAATTCATATGATCCTCACAATAATCTTCTAAGTTCCATTTTTCAGATGAATAAATGAAATGTTTACATATTTTCCCCAAGCTCATGCAGCTAGCTAAGAGCAGAGCCAGATTTTCAATCATCTCTGCTTGACTCACAACCACTCTCCTACACTATTCCCTTTAGACTGAAAGAACCCTGCCAACTATGGGGTCACTTTATACTCCTCAGAGACTGAAACTCATAAGACAGGGCTATGGGGGTTTATAAAAATCCATCCACCTACTGTGAGCAAGTAACATGTTAATTGTCCTCAAAGAGATTAAAGGACAGAACACATAAAGATGGAACCACAGAAATTTAAGTGATAAATTGTTTCAGGTAGGCGATTAAATAATAATAATAATAATAAATATATGTAGTATTTCTTTTATATTTTATACCTTTGTAGATTGTTTCAGACCTTGAGAAACATTAGTAGGTGCTAATCTTGTCTCCTTTACCTAACAGCCCTTGAGCAAGTTGCATAAGCACTGTGACCTCCATCAGAAACTGGGAAGGGCTCTTTTGAGGACTGAACGAGTCCCTCCAGGAAAGGCCCGGCAGAGGCCCAGGCAGGGCAGGCACAGTGCAGGTGCTCAACTAATGTCGGGCTCTCTCTCCTTGCACTGCCCATGCCTGGCATCGACAATGGCTCGTGGGGCCCTGAAAATACATCTACAGAAGGAGCCGAGTGAGAGGAATGTGCTGTGATCTCAGTCCTCTAATAGGATTCACACCTTTTGTACGATTGCCTATTTTCTGAACTCAGCTCTGAAATGAGCTATTATCCTCTGTTTCACTCTTCTTCGTATTATCCAAAATAATTCAATGTCCACCTTTCCCTTTGGGAAAATCAAAGGTTGACGTGGCTACCTTCTGAACTCAAGCTGTTAAAGATCCCTTTCTTCTTTTCAAAAAGTTTTACTGATTTTGAAAGGTCTTATTGATAAAACACAGAGCAACTCAGGGGAAAAGGACAAAGAGAAAGAAGAAGAAAGAGAAAGAATAAAGAGGCCAGAAAAGAAAGAGAAGGAAGAGAGCCCAAGAGGAGCAGACAGAGGCAAAAGGCTACTGAATGCATAATTGCCAACAGTTTTAGAAACTGGCTCAGGTCACAATCACGGAGCATTATTTTTAAAAACCAAGGGGAAAATATTTACACAAACTCCAAAGGATACGTGCTCTTTGTTAAATGCTGTAAAATGACAATGTATTCAATTCATGAATTAGTCTGTGTAATGTTTACCCCTGGCAGCATTAGCATTTCGGAGATGAATATTTAAGAGAAAAAAAGGAGAAATTCAAAAACCAAAGACAGAATTAAAGAACCATTTTGTTTTGCTTTGTTTGTACACCTCCATTTGTGTGTTTTAGCTGTATCTGTACAGTGTTGTTAAAATTTAGGGGTTAGGGGTGAATGAAATGGGTGATATGGAACCTTCCAAGTCCCTCTTGAAGCCCTCAGCCTCCCAGGTATGTATAAAAGTCACAAGAATTTCCAACAATTTCCTAATTGTGCTCATAAACGATAGTTTCAAAAGGCGATGTGTTATAATAAACATATATTATGAGTAAATTAAGCCTTAATTGTGTTTAGCAAGTTTTATGTTCTCATTAAAAGCAGAATCACAACAATAAACATGACTTACCAGCAGAATTAACTCTGCCGCAATTGTCTACTCTTCCCAAACATTCTTTGTGTGCTCTTGCACCACACTTAACACATAAATAGCCTTGATAAAATGTTCCCCTGCAAGGTAAAATTAGAGGGTGATAGGTTAAAAGGTGCGAAATTCTGCCTATAGGAAATCATTACTGCCAGAAAGCAAAACAAGAGAACACAGTGCTATGCAGTTCCCTTCAGCAGAGGGAGAGGACCTTCCTGGGTTCTGAAGGAACTGTCCAGGCACAAGGCCAAGGAAGGACCTGATGGATCCAAACTCGTAAGGCAATATCCCCACTTGAGAACATTTTGCTGGGACCTTAGCAAAGTCTGAAACATTTGGCAATTATACCAGTTCCTTTAAACTGAAAACCAGGATCACACAAACTTACCTCAGGAGCATCTGGCAGACTTTGCAGGATGTAACCCGGTTGAAGGTGTGCATCTTGAACTCATGGAAATTGGAGTCTGCATAGTCTGGCCTTATATTGGACCTATACAAAGGGAAAAAAGTAACATCCTCAAGAAAGTTTCACAACAAAACCGCAGTCTAATTCATCAACATTACATTGGGTAGAGAGGTGATTCAGTCAAATAGGCTATTAAATATGCAGTGTTTTCTAAGCCAAAGTATGCTTTGCTTTAAAATATGCACCAAAATCTGGTTGTGTCAGAACCAGCAACTTGTAGAGATTGAAGCAACCTAATCCTTCTCAGCATTGAGTGTTCCCAGGGAACTTTACAGAATGGCCATGTAGGTCAACCTGTCAGGATATTCACACTGTGTGATCATTTCTTTTCTCTAGCCACATCACTGAAACAGAAACGAGCTGCAGGGGGCAGGAGGAAGGGGAAGAGGGTGTGCTGCATTTCCACAGGGTCCCTGTCCAAACAGGTATGTGGATTATGTAATGATCTGTAAAAGTGAATACAATTTTATAAAAAGTGTTGAAACAAAGCCTCAGTCTGATCATTAAAAACTTCCTCCTTAACAAACGGTCCACTTTCCTTGCAATCCAAAAACTAAGCAAAATTATTTTATCCTTTATATTATACACATATGCAAAAGAATACTAAGTATACTGCACAATGACATTCACTGTGTATTTACTCTGTGCCGATACTGTGATAAAAATATGATTTGTTCATTATATCTCACTTAACCTTCACACCAATCCTAACCGGTAGGCACTAATAATATCACTTGTTTACAAACAGGGAAACGGAGGCTTACATTAAAGTAAAGGAAATGGCAGAGCTGGGAACTCCAACCCAGGTCTGTGCTCTTAGCCACCAAAGCTATACTGCAAGGAGGAATTCAACAATATTCACCTTCATATAATTAGATTTTCGTGTCTAATAGGCATGTTGGAAACTGTTAAGTTTAGTCATTTCCAGAGGATTTTTTTATATTATTCTTAATTTGTCCATGTCACCAAAGAAAGCAGAAAAATTAGGAAAGGATAACTTAAAAACGAATACAGATCAGAGGTACACCTAGAAAGCGAAGATGATGTTCTCTGAGATGTTACAAGCAATTTGTGAGACTGTAGGAAAAGTTTGAGATACTGATGAGCTAGGATTTCCCCTTTTATAGAACACAGCAACTCTCAACCACATTGGCGTAATGAAGCATGACACAGGCGGGCGACCAGGCATCAATCTCTGAGGTACCAGGAGAAGCCTTATGAAAAAACATTCACAAAGGCAATTGGAGTAGCAGGCAGTGATGCAGAAGTGTCAGCAAGGTCAGCCTTCCAATCCATCTGCTGAATATGAGCGAGCTCAAAATGAAATCAAATATTAGTGCCATCTGGGATTTCTCTGCTCTGTGCTTCTGGTGACCTCACTTTTTAGGAAAATGTTCCACTGCATGCTGAAAAGCACGGCCGTTTCCATAGAGGCATTTTTTTTGTCACTGATGAAGAAGTAGAGTTCTGCTGCAGGAAGGGAAAAGGTGGGAAAAGATAATGATCTGGAAACAAAACTCTCTTCACATTGTTTAGAAAACATTTGATTCTTGAGTCCATATAGCCAGACGGGAAGGGCCATTGTCCATTTCTCTCTGAGCGTCAAGGTGATAGTCATAGAAGAATTGTCAAATAGCAGCTTCGGTCCCGGGAACTTGAAGAATTCATCACCCTGGAGTTTTAGAATAAAAGTGGGTCTCCTTCAGGCAGGAACTCAAGTAAATAGATACCAAATAGGTAAGAACTTAATTAATCTTAGAAGTCTGCCTGGGATATAGGTAGAACACCTTTCTCCTAGGGTCAACTCAAGTTGTGTGTGTGTGTGTGTGTGTGTGTGTGTGTGTGTGTGTGTGTGTGTGTGTGTGTGTGTGTGTGTATCATCATTTGTATTTAACACTTTCACCAACTAACTAGGAATAAGCTGACTTTTCAGAAGACAAAAGCTGAGAGGAAGATGACACTAAGAGGTTAAAAAGAAAAATCTTATATAAAGACAAAAACTCAGAAAATATTGTTAACAGTAGTTGCCGTAAGTTAAGTGAGACCTGAAGTAGTAGGGTAGAATGATAGAAAGGAACTGTTGGAAGTTTTGTTTTGTTTTTTTTAACTAAAACTGCATATTATTTTAAAAATTTTAAATCAAACATTAAAGAATAAAAGTTAACTCTATGACCCTGCAACTGCTATTGAGACATTATAGAATATAAAAGCATAGTTGAGGGCAGGAATCTGAAATTAGACCACCTGGGCTTAAATCCTAACTTGCAAATCACTAGCAGGGTGACCTTGGGCAGGTTAGTAAGTATAAAACAGGAATACTAATAAAATCAAACTTGTAAAGGAAGGTAATTTATATAAAGTGCTTAGGACTTTGCCTAGCCCAGAGTTGGTATTCAGTGAGTCTTGGCTCTAATTTATAAATTGCTGATTCCAAATCCACATTAATAATGATGTGATCAGGATCATGCTTTATGAGTGGTGAAGAGTCCCTTGATAGTCTTGGGAATTTCTAGAGGGTCCCCATTCTCCTGGGAATTTCATTGCAGGAAGGTTGTTGTATGTTCAGTGTCCTTGGGACCAGGAATCCATACATAATGATTTAAGCACAATAAGAAATGGGGTTACTCAGGAGAGGACACATATGCAAAAAGCCCAGGGAATTAGATGAAGTCATATGAAGCACCAACTAAAGAGAAGAGAGACATCAATACACATGGAGATGCAAAAGTCAAACACAGTAAGTTGGCTAGATGGGAAGAGCTAGAAAGGCAGGTTGAAGGAGAAGAGGATAAAGAAACATCAGGTTTATAGATTTGGTAACACAAGGACAAAAATGATCAAAAGTAGAGTTTATTGCACACCTCTAATGTACCAGGCACATTAATTGACTCTTCATATATTTTTTCACATTTACTTCTCATAATAAACCTATAAGGTAGAGTCATTCATTCACTTCATATTTATTGAGCACCTACCATATACATAGGCCGTGAAGCAGGAACAGAAAGAAGAGCCCTTTAGCTGGAGCCTGGTGGGTGAAGAGGGGCAATGTAGGAGATGTGTAAGAGAGGTTGGCAGGGCCAAGGAAAGAGTTGATCTTACATAGGGATTGACCTCACATTTAGTTGACAAAAAAAAAAAATCTCTGGGGCTACTATGTAGAGAATTCCTTGAAGTGCAGCAAGAGTGGACATAGCAAGACCAATTATGGGGTTGAGTTGCCTGCAGATGAGAACTGAAGATCCAATATAAGTCAGCTCACTTGCTTGGTCATGCAGCTATACAGAAAGGATTCCATTTTCATAACCTGCTTTGATATACTACAGTTTACTTATGAGAACGTGAGTGGAATCTCATAGATTCCATTTCTTTTGCTTCATATAGGGCCCATTATTAATACAATTAATCAGTCAATCAAATATGTATAGAGCGAGGCACGTTGATCCTCTTAAGTCTCCTTATAACTACATGTTCTCCTCCAATTGCCCCCTCTTGTCACCTGGTTCCATGTGGGAGCCAAGATAAGGACTACACAGCTCGGCTCAGCCTAGGCATCCTCTTCATCCTGCAGATCTGCATTCCAACCGTTCCTCAGGCATCTCAAACGCAGCACATCCAACACTCAACTCCATACCTTTCCTAACATACTTGATTCTTTTTTTAAAAAATAGAAACCCTTGTGTCGAGGGCTGATTTTCAATAGATGACAGCAATGGAGCTGCTATGAATGAAACCCTGAAGCAACATATCTGATTCTAATCAAATTCTGATTTCAATCCATCACCATTCACCCCATCTTCCAGCCAAGAAACTCAAGAGTCATGATGAATTTTTCCCTCTCCCTGAAACCTTCCTACATATTCATTCTCTCTTAACCTCTCATGTTCCAATTTCTCCTTCCCTGACACTGTGACCAATTTCTATTGATTCAACCTTAAAAATACCTCCTCTAAAATGCAAGTTCCATTCTCTCTTCTCACTACCTAATTCAAGCCCTCAATCTCTCCTAACTAAATTGTGACAATGAACTTCTTAATTATTCCATCTCCTACTTTCTCTGCCTATTTAAGGCCATCTTCCATACTATTCCCAGAATCACCTTTAAAAATGAAAATATGATATGTCACTCACTCCTTTGAATATGTCCACTGGTTCCTATTGCCTACAGGGATAAAGTTAAAACTTCTAGCAATGGCATGCAAAGTGTATTAAGCTATAGCTTTATCTACCTCTCACCTGCCTCTTCTTTCCCAAAGACTCACAAGCCATACACTATAGACACACAGACCTTCTCACATTTCTCAAGCATATTCTTCTCATCCATAACCCTCGGTTTTGTAGTCCATTCATTCTAAATGTTTCCCCTAACTTACAACTGTTAATTTACCTAGTTACTCATTTAGGACCAGATTAAAAAATGTGACTCCTTTGATAATATCTTATTTGAGTCTGCATGATAAAGATAGTGATTATCATATCATCTAGATTTCCAAAGTACTTTTTCAGCCTTCTAGTGTAATACTACATTGTATTATAACCACTTACCATCTGCTTCCAACAACCAGAAAGCTGTTCTATGCTGTTTATGTTTATATTACCATGACCTAGCTCAGTGTTTCCTATCTAATATATATTAAGTTGATATTATTGAATAAATAAATTAATTAACAAATATCCCTATCTATATACTAAGTATTCTTCTACTTAGAGGGAAAAGGACTGAAAAAAGAAAAAGCATAGTCATCACACCCTCAGAAAGTTGTCCACTGAATTAGAGAAACAAAAACAACCATGAAATAACGAAAATTTATAATTGAGGAGCAAAGAAATAAAGAGGGGAGATCAGTTAGTGGTTACATTAGTTAGAGAAAGTCAGTGGTATTTAGTAGATAAAGGAAAGGGGGAAAGTGATATAAGTTTTGGGGGAAAACAAGACTGAAAGTTCACAAGTGAATATCAAGTGTTCATAGAACAATGGACAGATCAGGGCATCATCTGTGACAGTGTGATGGTTAATTTTAAGTGTCAACTTGACTGGTCCATGGGTTGCCCAAATTTTTGGTCAAACATCATCCTGGGTGTTTCTATGAAGGTATTTTTGGATGAAATTACACTTAAATCTGAGACTGAGTAAAGCAGATTGCCCTCCCTAATGTGAGTGGGGCTCATCCAATCAGTTGAAGGCCCAAATAAAATTAAAAGGCTGACCCTCCCTCAAGTGAGAGAGAATTCTTTCTGCCTGACCACCTTCGAACTGGGACATAGACTCTTTTTGCCTTCAGACTCAAACTGAAACAGTGGCTTTGCCTGGGTCTCAAGTCTTCAGGTCGAAGGACAAAACCACACCATCAGCTCTTCTGGTTCTCAGGCCTTTGAACTCATATGGACTATGCCTTTGGCTCTCCTGAGTCTCAGCTTACTGACTCACCCTAGAGATCTTGGGACTTACCAACCTCCCTAAGTGCATGACAATTCCTTATGACATATAATACACACACACATATACATACACAAACATACACACACACACACACACACATATATATATATATATATATATATATATATACACACACCTTATTTGATCTGTTTCTCTGAAGAAACCTATTACAGAGATACTAGGAAATAATGTTAGGCAGGATTAGTGGGGCCAATTACCAAAGGAGGGTGTGGGAGCAACACCTAAGTTCAAATTTGTCAGCCTCCATAACATTTTCCTTGACACCCCAATGCCAACTTAATATGAATGACCTAGGCTTTCATTAACTTTGTACAACCCCTAAAAGAAATCACCACATAGCATTAAAAGTGCTTGTTTACATGTCCATCTCACTGCTGGCCTATGTGGTGATTGAGGGCAGGGGGCATGACTTCTCCTTTTTAACTTGGCTCACCTTTACAGCTATCAAACATTCGACTAGGAAAATAAGCTGCTAGACATTTATGGTTGATGGAAATCAGAAAAACATGCTTTTACTATAGCATTTACTTTACTTATTTTCAGAAGGCTGCTTTTGCCACATTATCAGATGGAAATTTGGATGGAGTACAAGAAAGATAAAGATATTTTTACTATGCCAAAAAAATTTTATCTCCCATATAAAAGCTGAAGAAAAACAATGATTAACTGAATTTCAATTAAATGTTGTAATTTATGTTTATTTACCTACATCCTCTCTTCCTTGTGAGAATATTTAATCTTTTTACAAGAACTAGAATGCAACTCATAGATACAAATATATTTCAGTAGTAAGTATGACAGGAGTTAGTTATAGTTATAGTCAGCTATTGTTTTAAAAATTTATATATTTAAGATTAACATTCTTCTCAATTTTAACTATAAACTGATATCTTTTAGTAATATAGTTTTAGAACACAGGAAGCAAATATTAGCAAAATAAAATAATGTATAATGATCATGACTAATTAGAGTGGAAGATGAGAATCAATTTATGACATCATACTATCTCATGCCCTGTCAATATTACCAACATTCAAATATTCAGTTCATATCTGGGTGCCCACTCCAACAGGAAAAAAAAAATCACCATTATGGGCACTGTGACAATTATGCAAAACACAAAATAGTTTATTTCATCATACTGCATTAAAAGTTAGGTGAGAGAGCTGGCAGCATAAGTTGGTGCTTTGAAAAATACTTGTCTGAATGCAGCAGGCTTTTTTTTGCACCAAAAATACACAGAAAAGTAAAAATATATACACACATAGCTGTATGTGTAAATATTGCTGAAATTCAGAAAATATACATTTTGACAAACACATGCTGGGCATAAAATTACAGTTAACTGTCCCATAAGAAAATGCTGAGCAATCTTAATTTTTCTATGTATTATTCTATTAAATTATTTTATCTTCTATGACATCACAAGATGATGCATCTCACCTTGCATCCTTCTACTAACCTCTATTACTTAAAAGGCAGTAAATTACTATAAGCAATAATACTTAATCTTGTTTTCCACAGCAAGAATTAAAACTCATTTAAAATAATATGGATACTCTATTACCTTAGGGATACTTAGTTATATCATGTCTCACTTAAAATAAATTTTTTTAGGGATTTCCCTCATGGTCCAGTGGTACAGAATCTGCCTTCCAATGCAGGGGATGTGGGTTCAATCCCTGTTCAGGGAACTAAGATCCCACATGCCACAGGGCCACTAAACCCACATGCCACAGCTACTGAGCTCGCGTGCCTCAACAAGAGAGCCCGCATGCCGCAAACTACAGAGCCCACACACCCTGGAGCCTATGTGCCATGACTAGAGAGAGAAAGCCTGCACACCACAACTAGAGAGAAGCCCGTGTGCTACAGCTAGATAGAAGCCCGTGCGCCGCAACGAAGAGCTCACACACCGCAATGAAAGATCCTACGTGCCTCAACGACGATCCCACATGCCTCTACTAAGACCTGACACAGCCCCACCCGCCAAAAATATAAAACAAAATAAATTTAAAAGTTTTCTGAATTTTAAAAAATTTTCTATGTATTATATATATATGTGTATATATGTGTGTATATATATATATATATATATAACAATTTCTCAGATTAATAAAGAACCAAAGAAAATGGATCATCTCAAAGGATGTCAAAAAAAGACATAAAATAAAATGTATCATGTGCTTCTGATGAAACTCTAAGTGAACTAGATGTTAGACTAGATGTTAAGGGATGTTTTCATAACACAATAAAGAATATTAAGCTAAAGACAACTGAAAACATATTTAAAACACTATCACAATCATGTTAAAGTTTCCTGAAGTCAACTATACTACTCGACATTTTTCTGGAAGAGCTGATCAATATAATATGACAAGAAAAATAAACGTGAGAGATAAATATTGTTAAAAAGTACACAGAATTATCCTTTGGAGGTGACATTATGAAGACTACTAGGAAAAGCCAAGAGAAGAAACTTAAAACTAATGAAACTAATAAGAGAAAAAGACATATCAGGTGGTGTCTGGAGAAATCCATCTGTAAGCTTCCAATGTTCTCCATCAGTAAAATGCAGTAACACATGTGTAGTGTTTTTACCCAGCAAGATTCCTTGAGACTCATGGCTCAAGGATTTTTGGGGGGTTGGTTACACAGGCAAGATCAGCCACAATCATTAAAAACTCTCAGAAGGAAAGTAGGTGCCCATCATAAACCATTGTATTATTATTATTTTTTTTAATTTAGGCAGGCTAGCACAATGAAATTCAGTACCCCTGGCACACCAAATAACCTTACCACTTAGTACCATAGGGAAAGGGAACATTTCAAAACCCAAGTTCCCAGATGCCAATCAAAGTCTAAGCCTGAAAGCAGACTTTGCTAAAGATAGCAAACTCAAGCCTGCCATGTTAACTCTTTCCTGAACAAAAATGTGTAAGAAAAATCATAGCATGAAATGTTCAGGTTCTGGATGAATAAAATTTTAAAATTAACTGAGGGAAATAAAAAACATTCAAGTAAATAAAAGCTACATACCAAATTCCTGAATAAGAAGCTTGCATATTTTATTAAAAATACACTGTCTTTCCTCAAGTTAATTTATAAATTTAAAACGATTCCTTCCTCCCAAACCAACACATAGACACACACACACAAACACAAATATACAATGAGAATTTTTTGAACTTGGCAAATGATTATAAAATTCAAGTGGAAGAATAAATATGTGAGAATAGTTGGAAAAGTTTTAAAACTATGATGAATTATTATAGGGGATACATGGTAAGCCATCATAACCTAAGAGATACTAAAATGTCTTCTAAAGCTAGCATTATTAAATCTGTATGGGGCCGATAACAAAACAAACAAAGATCAATAATAAAGCCCTCAAGGGGATCACACATGTGCAAAAACTCAGTATGCAATTTTTGTGGCAGTTTGTTCATTTATTTTTCCATTCAAAGAAAAAAAAAACTTAATATCTAATACCAGGCAGTGGGATATAATGATAAGCAAAAACAAGTAAAGTCCCTGCCTGTTTGGTGCTGGTAGGGAAAATAAATATCTAAATAACTCTACAAACAATTGTGAAACTGCAGGAGTGACAACTGTCACAAAGAAAGATTGCATTATGAAAACTTACAATTTGGAATGTGACCTTATCTAACAATTATCACAGAAGGCTTTCCTACAGAAACAATGCTTGAGCTGACATCTAAAGATGATCAAGAATTCAGGCGATGAAAACAAAGAATGTTCCGGACAGAGGAAAGATAACAGATTATAAATACATTTTAGAAAGTACACTTCCAGCTTTTTGAAAATGTTAGGAAAGGACATTTCTATCACCCATTTTATAACAAAATTAAAATTTAGGTAATTAAAGATTTATATTATTTATTTGATATATATGTATTACATACCTGTGATGGGCCATGAATACTGCCAGCAATAAGGAATAATAAGATGGACAAAACCACTGCCCTCATGGAGCTTATTTAAATGTCAAATTTATCTATAAATCTATATTTAAATGTAAAATTTAGAGAGAAACCTGAAATTCGTTTTAAGCAAAAAACAAAAACATAAAAGTACTTGAAGAAAATACTGATGACTACTTACATAATCTTTAAAGGTAAAAAATAAAGATAGCTAGATTTATTTATTTGTAAAACCCCAAATTTTTCCTTGAATCAAAACCAGTAAAAATGAAAAGGAAAAGCAGGAAAATATCTGTAATTTTCATGATAAAAGATTAACGTCCTTGCAATATATAAATGCTCTTAAAATCTATAAGGAAAAAAAATGAACACTCTAAATGAAAAATTAGCAAAGAAATTAACAGGGCAATTTATTAAAAAAAAGAAATAAAAACAATTAATAAATACACAAAACATATTTAAGTGACTAGTAACCAAAAGAAATGCAAATTTAAATAAGATATCATTTCACATTAACAAACTGGCAAAAAAGAAAAAAGGAAAAGAAAAAAAGATAATACCTAGTGTAGATGAAGCTACAGAAATATCCCAAACCTTAAAGATGTATTAATCATATGACATAAAATTCTGCTTATTAGAAGTAATCATGAAAGGCTCATTACAACATATGTAATAATTAACATTGGAATTGATTTAATTAAAAATAAGGAACAAGGTAAATTATAGCATATCTATAGATGGAATATTACACAACAATTAGCAATGATAAAGTGAACATACATATTAACCAAGAAAGATATCTGCAATATATTAAAGGAGAACAACTTTATTCCAAACTATATCCAGAACTGTGCTTAATATATGACATAACTGCTTGCTAACATACATAGTGAATAGGTAGAGGCATTATGAATTATGAATGATTTTTTAAAATTTAGAGTTATCTGTGTTTTCTAAAGATTTTACAGTGAATATGCATTATTAAATTTATTCCTTACACCTACTGTTTCCAGAGACAAAAAAAAAAAAAAAAAAAAGCAAATACAACCATAACAATCCATAAAAGCTTTAAAGAGGTTAAGCAACTTGACTAAAATGCACAGGTAATAAGTCATTGAACAGGGTTTGAGTCAAAGATTTGTCTCAAAGCCTGTGTGTTTAATCACTATGCTAAAAATATCGCAAGGCAATTAAAAAGCAAAGACAAACTGAATGAAATGTTTGCAGCATATGTGAAAATATTCTTGATAGAAAAGAAGCCATTACAAATCAATGATAATACAATGATGAACTGACCCATAGAAAACTTGGCAAAGGATATGAACAAGGAATTCATAAAGAAAAACAACTCATTGACAAGCCTGTAATAAACTATTCAGGCTCATTAGTAAATGTAGAGACATGGGAAGGCTACAGTAGACACATTGTTTGGAAACTGTCATTCCTGGACCCTGATTGCTTTGCTCTTCCCTTCTCACCCCCCTCAGGGATGTGATCTTTGTGATGCTGCATTTAGTCTAAGAGCTCATTATTTGTAAATATTTCCATGAATGGAAAAGCACACAGACTGTTAGTGCTTCAACATGGAAGGCTAGCCCCAAGTATAGAAGGATAGTACTGCAGCATGAATTGAATGTTCTGGAACAGGCAAGATGCTGCCCCACGCAGACAAAGTGACTGATGGTTATGGGCCCAAGAAAAGCTAGTTAAACTATGGTGCATTTGTTCCTGCTCTATCTTCTGTCAATAAGACCCTCTATCCTTGACTAATTAAAAAGGATTCTATTCAGACTTCTTGAGTGTGAGGGGTGGGATGGTTTTGGTTTTTGTTTGTTTGTTGTTGTTGTTTTTCCCCTGCTAAAACAGAACTCTTTAGAAAACCTTGGTTTTCAAAAAAATGAAAAATAAAACAATATATATTTTTTACAATAGTGAATAATTTTTAACAAGCTGTGTCCAATGATAAGGTACTGGACATATATATTGTGATACTTCTACATAATGGAAAAACAATCAGCCATTTAATCATATCGAAGAAGAGTTTTCACAAGAAAACATAAGTATAAATGTATTCTAGAGACAGTGTTTATGTACATATGTATATATGTATGTGTCTAACTGTATGTAAATATGTATCTCTGTTACCATAGAAAGGGATATAACACTTACAGGAAAAGAGGAATTAGAACCAAAATAGAGTCTCATAGCATCATGTAATGTGCCTTCATTGTACTTGTAACAATTTCCTTTTTTACATTTCTTTGTATGATTATTTGATTAATGCTTATTTTCCCCCCAAAGAATTTAAGCTCCATGAGGCTGGGGCTGTGTCAGATGTGCCCATTACTGTATCTCTGGCATCATGCAGGGTGCCTAACATACACAGGCATTCAACAAATGTGTTGATGTTTAATGGAGTATCAAAAGAAGATTAAATACATAAGAGTAAAATAAAGTTAGTATATAAAATGTATCCCAAAATATAATTGATTAATTGTTAAACATGTTACAAATTTACTGCTATACTTCCTAGCAACCAAAGCAAAGAGGAAAACAGGATCACTTGAAAGATAATTGTATAAATTTTCCTGGCACCAAAGTGTAAGAAAAATTGCTCTTATAGATTTTTATAAAAGGGACACTGTGTGAGATATATAGACAATGTCTTCAACAACATCCCTATAAATCAGTTGTACCCCTTCCCCTTCTAGCCCTTCTTGATATGAGTCAAGGGCATAATGCTGAAGTACTGCTCAGCAAAAGCAATTCTATGGGGGGCCTTTCAGGACCTATTCCATCTATGCATCATCACTTAACAGCCATCAGCTCCTCTAAAATTAGATACCAAGTTTGGCTAGTCAAATATTTTTCAAATTTAATAATTCCAAACGTGAAAATTATCTATAGATAAAACAAACATTTGTGCCAAATCTTCAAATACTAGACCTAGAGGTAGTAGTCCTTATAATTTAGAAGAAATTTCTGAAACAGATAAAAGGCTGTTATCTTAATTGACATTAGCTTATATAAATCAATTCTCTATGAGGACTGAAGACAGGTCAGATAAATACAGAAATCCCAGAGCTTAAAAAAGACCTGAAGTTCTTTGAAACAGAGACACCATTCCCCACACAGTCCCCCATATGCAGGACAGATCCCTGAGCTACCTGGGCAAAGGATCTCACTCAGTAGTGTCTCGTACACCATTAGAATCACCAAGTAAACGTTCAAGAGTGTCCCAATAGTGCATCCAGGTTGTTTTTTGTCAAGTTACAAGCACTTCTGAGGTCTCCAGTTCTGAATAAGTGTACTTCAACCAAGTAAAGTCTTAGCCAAAAATCAAAATAAGATCAATCATTTTTTACCTCAAATTTAGGTTTTCCTGTAAGATCCAACTTTAACAGTCTCATTAAACAGTGTTTTCTTTCCCCCTTCCTTTGTTAACATGAAAAATCCAGAATAAAATCCAAATATTTATTTTTAGAATATCCTACATTGTGAAATTAAAGCTACCAAACAGGTAATGTATAAATACAAAAGGCTTTATTCATAAAAAAAAAATCTTTCAGTAAAGTATCCTAAATCCTTACCTGTTTTTTCATAATTTGTTCTCATAATACAGTAGCATACTAATGACACTGCTGGCTATTTGAAAGGGCACAAAAATGAAAAAGAAACAGGTCCTTCAAAAACCAAGTTAAAAAAACAGGGTTCAGAAGGGACATCTTCACCTATTTCTAAGGATTCATAAAAGGAATGAAAACAAAAAAGAGATTTATAAATCACATCTAAATCTTATTCTTTGTATTCCAAATCACGTACCATTTTTTATCTAGGGAAATTAATAAATACTTTCAAAATACCAATAAAAATAAGATAATGCTTGGCTCTGAAAAATAGTATTTTCTTATCTTCTATATATAGCACTTCTTTATCTCATTCAATGTTGACTTTATAGTCAATTTTAAATATACATCCATCACTGAATTTCTGTGACATCTCAAAGAAACTGTTGAATGAAATGTAAAGTAAGTTAAATCCATAATAAATTTAAAGTGGAAGAAATGTCAGACTACATATAATTTGGGTCTTTGTTATAAACTTGATGTGTGGCTTCTGGCACATAACATATTGATATCTTTCTATTTCTAGTCTTCTCACCAATCAAAGAACTCTATCTGTCATCCCTGCTATAGAAGGAAGGCTATGGTCCAGGACTGGGAGAAGGAAGAAGGGTCACCATTTTTGGATCCTTTTCTATTCATCATTCAGATTTCTTCTGAGGATAAAGTGAAAGCACATATATGTACAGCTTATTAAATTTTATTTATTAAATGTGAAAAGCGTTATACAAATGCTAGATGCTATATCTACTATTATTGTTAGTATTGTCATAAGTGACAAGGATATAGTGGAAAACCCTGAGGCCTCATAAAGGTGGAACAAAATAAATGATGACCTACCCATCACCATATCCTGAATCAATGGGAATAAAGCTCTTATTGTATTAAAGAGTTAATAAGTATATTAAAACATTTTTTTATTTGTTCATACAGTCAAATTAACTAAGTGCCTATGATATGCCAGTCACTTTCTAACACTGGGAACACAATAGTGAATTTATCTCTCCCCAACCATCACGGACCTCCAGTTAATTTGGATTATCTTGCTTTACTTCAGTTCTTCCATTAAAATAGATTGTTTATGCTCTTGGCAGGCAGGGGTGGGGAGAGAGAGAGAGAGAGAAAGAGAGAGAAGGAGAGAGAGAGAGAGAGAGAGAAAAGCCATGCATCTCCCACTGTGTTAGCTATTCCATGTAAGGGATAGGTTCTAGAGAATTCGGATTTTCTCATTCTCTGGTCCAGTATATCTGTAGCATAACTCAAACATTCAAGATAACATGGATTAGGAATGCTGAGTGGACACAGTAAATTTAAGTTCTTGTAGCACATTTTAAATTAAGTCCGATAGTATGAAGTTTGCTGTTGAATTAATGTGTTCTAGAAGCATATGGGGATAGAGATGATACTGCTGTGAAGTAGTATTTGGAAACAATAGAAGGAAATCTGAAAGGTAATCTGACAAGCTTCACAAGAACTTCACCTTCAAATTCTATAATGATTATATATGAAAAAAAGAGTTGTTATCAATACTCCCACTTTTGCATATAAAGCCTCTGTTTTACACTAAACTCCACGTGTAGAAATTCAGTATAAATTGAGCAGGATTTCAGTACAAATTTGTCATGAACTGAGGCTACTACCATTTATCAAACCAAAAATCACTCTTCAGCAAAAGGAAGGTTGAAGTGTTAAATATACTTATTTTTTTTAAAAAAGCATATTTATCATTAACATTACTGTGACATAACAGACAACTAATAAAGATTTTTAAAGTGGTTTGGTAATATTCTAGGCCTTATGGGACTTACAGGTTACAAAGATACTTGTTATCTCTAAGCTTGCCATAAAGTTGTGGAGACATGACTCACACATCGACCACTTGTAAAGAAGGTAAGAACTTGAGCAGTTACAGAACTAAACACAAGAACTAGAGACCAGAGGAGATAGAGTGTGAGAGGATGGGTAGCTACTGAGAGTCCCCATGCCAGAGCTGATGTAACTACAACTTTTATCAAAGTAGGGGAGGAGTAACTGGTGTTCAAAGATGTAAGCTGGGCAAAGCAGAGACTTGTTCAGGTGAACAGCTTGATGCCCACAGTTCTAAAGTGGACAAGAGAACCATTTATGGGTTCATGCTTCCAGACTAAGTTCAGGCACAAAAAATTGAATCAGGGCATTAAAAAAAAAAAAAACAACCAAGAAGGTAACAGAAGTCAAACAGACCTGGATGGAGGGGTGAGGGGGCAATGTGCCCCTTCAGCAGAATAATTAGAGTCAAATGACTAATCCCAAGGTACAGGCTGCTACTGTATGCCTTTTAAAGAATTTCCCAGAGCTGGTCAGGCGCTGCTAAAGGCTAACAGATGAGAACCACATGCCCAATGACCTTGACCAAGGTCTAGGACCTCTGGGAAGGTTTTAGCATTTGAGCTGGAAAGAATGGAGAAATTGCATTGAGAAGGCAAGGCATTCCAATGTCTAGAACTAAGCCAGGGTTAGACATAAGTGGGGAAAAGGCTGGATAGGTAAGGAAAACAGAGTCTTCAGAGGGTAGCAAACACTCCTGACCTTCAAGGAGAGAAACATAATGAAAGCTGTGCAGAGAAGCCTGAACCCAGCATCATTCTCCACTGTGAAGTATTAGACTGATCCTCTATTCCGGCCTTTCTGATGAATGTTTTGTTTTGTTTTGTTTTGTTTTTTCCTTTTTCCTTCAAAACGAATGACAGTAGAGAAACTCAGAGTAAAATATTCTGCAAAGCAACTTTTCTCACTATCCTTGTCAATGAACTTCAAATTGTCCTGTGATTTGTGATTCTTTATCCTACAGTCCCTATCCACTATAAAATAATTTAAATTCCTGAATGAGGCTCAAAGCACACAGAACATTAAAACTCAAGTGGCTACAGCCCAAACAAAAATCAGAACAGTCTCACTGGCTGGAAATAGATGCATGTGCCAGTCTACCTCGACAAAAAGAACAACACAACCACCCTCCAAAAAGTATCAAGACACTCCAGCAAATGGACTCAATTTCAAGAAACATTTGGGGCTATTATGCTCTGGACAATATATAATAAAAATACAGTTAAACCCTTGAACTTACAGGGTTGCTTTGTGGGTAAAAGAGGACCTGCCTGAGCCAACAGAGCTCTCCAAGCCCCAACACTGGGTGAGGATCGAGGGTGCACAGCAGCATCAGGACACAGTTTCTTCCCTCAAGAGTTCCCCCACTGGGCCTCGCCTCGGCTCCCAGCCACAAGCATCACAGGCCCAAATTACCGCCACAAGCTCCGCTCAGCCCCAGACTTGTGCCACTGCCCTTCAGGGTTCTATCCCCACACAGATGGGCAGAGGTGAGCACCCTATAAAAACGCTGAAGCCCCCAGCTCAGCCCTCAAGTCAGTTCTCCATTGTGTGCCACCATCCTCCGTCTGGATCCCTCTTGCTTGTGTTGGTTTACACGTAGATTCTCCCTTTGGGCCTGGGCCCTTCACAGACTGCCAGCTCAATGAGAGAGTTAGCTTGGTTTTGATTTCTTTGTATTCCCAGAGATTGCCTTTTGGTCTCACACATGAAAGCCTGTAGGAAATGACCGATCAGGCTCCCGGCCACTGTATGCCATCCTCTGGCCAGAACTCTGGCCTGTGTTCATCTGGAAGGAAAAACCCAAACTATCAGCATCAGCAACCTCTAAATGCCCAGGATCTGGATGCAGCATCATGGTAGCTGCTTTCAATATATTTTCTCATTTAACGTCACAACAACTCTGTGAAGTAAGTATTATTAACTCCATTTGTAGATTATAAAACTGAGGCTCAGAGAGCTTAAATAATTTTTTGAGGCTCACCTAACTAGAAAATCTAAGCATCATGATTCAAATGTTGTCCAGTGATTTCCAAAATTAATGCTTCCAACCTCTTTTTTACATGACTTCGAGTTCAACACAAGAGAGAAATTTTAGGGGTCTTGGTTTCTGGGACTTTCATCTGGCCCATCCCTGGGATCACAATCAGAAGAGCAGTGCCAGCCCATGAGAGAGTCCCCAGCAGGGCATGGCCCTCAGCTTAGGCTTGGGGTCACACCAAACCCACTGAGCTCAGCGCTCCAACCACAGGTGTTTGCATTCTTACCACCCCTCCCCAAACCCCAGGCCAATTCCCAGAAGGAGGCTTTCAGTATCACAAGGGGTTTCAGGGTGAAGGTTCCAGCTTGCAAGCTGAAGCTATGCTAGCCACAGGGCACCAAGAAGCTTAGTGGGTCAGCCCACAATTTAGCAGACCCAACCCTACCTTGAACCTGAGGGTGCACTGGTACAATTCAACACGGCTGTCAGCCACCCTATACAGAGGGGCTTATTCCTTTCTTACCCCGAAAAGAATTTGGGAGTGTGTCTCTCATTTTTCCCTCTTTCTGTTTGTGGCACCACCATGTTTCCAATGTTGTAAAGTAAGAACAAAAATATATCTAATCAACGCAGAGCTGATGTAAAGGGTAAAAGAGTTAACACACATAAAGGGCCCTGCACTGAATAGACAGCCCAGAAACAAAGCCACATACCTATGGTCAATTAATCTTTGACAAAGGAGGCAAGAATATACAATGGGAAAAAGACAGTCTCTTCAGCAAGTGGTGCTGGGAAAGTTGGACAGCCACATGTAAATCAATGAAGCGAGAACACACCCTCTCACCACAAAATGGCTTAAAGACTTAAACGTAAGACATGACACCATAAAACTTCTAGAAGAGATCATAGACAAAACATTCTCTGACATAAATCATACCAATGTTTTCTTAGGTCAATCTCCCAAGGCAATAGAAACAAAAATAAATAAATGGGACCTAATCAAACTTATAAGATTCTTCACAGCAAAGGAAACCATAAAAAAAATGAAAAGACAACCTACAGAATGGGAGAAAATATTTGCAAATGATGCAACTGACAAGGGTTTAATTTCCAAAATATACAAACAGCTCATACAACTCAACAACAACAAAAAAACAAACAACCCAATCCAACAATGGGCAGAAAACCTAAATAGACATTTCTCCAAAGAAGAAACATAAACGGCCAATAGGCACATGAAAAGATGCTCAACATCGCTAATTATTAGAGAAATGCAAATCAAAACTACAGTGAGGTACCACCTCACACCAGTCAGAATGGCCATCATTAAAAACTCTACAAAGAACAAATGCTAGAGAGGATGTGGAGAAAAGGGAACCCTCCTACAGTGCTGGTGGGAATGTAAGTTGGTACAGCCACTATGGAGAACAGTATGGAGGTTCCTCAGAAAATTAAAAATAGAGCCACCATATGATCCCTCAATCCTACCCCTAGACATATATCCAGACAAAACTCTAATTCAAAAAGATACATGGACCCCTATGTTCATAGAAGCACTATTTACAATAGCCAGGACATGGAAACAACCTAAATATCCACTGACAGATGAACGGATAAAGAAGATGTGGTATATATATATATAATGGAATACTACTCAGCCATAAAAAAGAATGAAATAATGCCATTTGCAGCAACATGGATGAAACTAGAGATTATCATACTAAGTGAAGTAAGTCAGAAAGAAAGACAAATACCTTATCACTTTTATGTAGAATTTAAAATATGACACAAATGAACCTATCTATGAAACAGAAACAGACTCATGGAGATAGAGAACAGACTTGTGGTTGCCAAGGGTAAGCGAGGTTGGGGAAGGGATGGAGTGGGAGGTTGGGGTTAGCAGATGTAAGCTATTACATATAGAATAGATAAACAACAAGGTCCTACTTGTTGTTTAGCACAGAGAACTATATTCAATATCCTATGATAAACCACAGTGGAAGAGAATATTAAAAAAAGAGGGTATATATGTATAACTGAATCACTTTGCTATACAACAGAAATTAACACAACACTGTAAATCAATTATACTCCAATAAAAAGGGGGGGGGGGTGTCCCTGCACTGTGCCTGACACATGATAAATACAGAAGAAGTGGTAAATACTGTTATTTTATTTAAATGTTACAACAAACACTGTGAGGTAGATATGATGTCTCCATTTTGTGATTTCCTAACTGAAGAAAAGTTCATGGCCAAGCTCATGAAGCTATTAATGGGCTGAGTTCTGATTTGACTCTTAAAGACTACCCAACCCTAAGGGATTTAGAAATTACTATGTAGGTTAGGAAGAGCAACTGAAATATCTTAAATCAGAAAATTACATCTCCAGCAGTAGTATCCTATCATAAGCTCAAAGGAGTCATTTATCTCACTTCAGCCCCAGCTCTAAATTATAATTCCTGGTCATGAATATCCTTCTTTCTTCCCCCCACTCCAAATCCTGTCTATCTCTGTAGTTTGGTCCTCACATTTTCTTTAAGACTTTCCCAGATCACTGTAGCCCATATGATCTGTGCTTTATCTCAAATCATGTGAAACTTACACTTTATTGTTACTCAGACGCTCTCTAGTCATTCTTTTATTCAACAACTATTTATTAAATGCCTAATATATATCAAGCACTGTGCTGGGGAAAGAAAGTGCATGGCCCCTGGCCTAAAGGTCCTTTCAAACTAGGATGAAGATAAAGACATAAAAAAGAAGTACATCTAATAAAGTATTCCCCAAAGGTATAAGATATGGTGGCAAATAAAGAAGAGATTGGTTGATCCTATAGTACAGGTGCGGGTGGAAGAAGGCATGAGAGCATGAAAAGAGAGCAACTGCCTGAGATCTGAGTCTTGAAAGATGAAAAGGTGTTCCCTGGCAGACCTCAGGAGGGAATAGGTCCCAGGCCAGTAAAGAACACTGTGATCAAAGGCCTAGAGAAATAAAGGAGCCAAGCATGTTCCGGCAGCTCCCAGGAATTCAGTCTGCTTGCAGCACTGGATATGGTCAAAAACGAGGCTGGACCTGGGCACGAGCCAGACTGTAGATGCCATCTGTGCCTCCTCTGGGAATCTGATCTTTTTCTGTGGGCAGTGAGGGACCACTAAAGGACTGTATACAGATAACCAGATTATGTTTGCATGTTAGAAAGAAAACTGGCAGCCATGTTGTGGGGAGGTGGGAAGACAGCTTTGGAGACCACTGCAACAGGCTAGGTAGAAGAGTCCGAAGATCTAAGCTAAGACAGTGACATCAGGAGTGAAAATAGGAGTCAAAATGAAAGATAAGTCCAACAAGAGAGAGGAATGCCATATTGGAAATGGGCAATTTAGAAAGGTCACCCTTGCAAAGCCCATTGGGAACTTGTAGGTGGCTATGCTGGCAGCCAGGAGACCAGTTAAGAGGCTAACGGTAGCTTAAAAGACATGATAGGACTTCCCTGGTGGCGCAGTGGTTGAGAGTCCGCCTGCCGATGCAGGGGACACGGGTTCGTGCCCCGGTCCGGGAAGATCCCACATGCCACGGAGCGGCTGGCCCCGTGAGCCACGGCCGCTGAGCCTGCGCGTCCGGAGCCTGTGCTCCGCAACGGGAGAGGCCACAACAGTGAGAGGCCCGCGTACCGCAAAAATAAAAGACATGATAAAGACTTCTCCATGTTTCCCCTCCTCCTGATTCCACATGACTGGTGTCATCACTGGGCAGGGTCTTAACCTCGCAAATGGTTTTCTGAATCAAAGGTGTCTGATACCTAAACTGAGCTTTTCTTACAGATGGTGAAAAGTAAATAGAAGTAAAGGACATAAAGTGAAGAAAAGCAGGGGAGGCAGAATGGAGTAAGCTGACAGGATCCTCAGGGTTTACTGACTTCAGACCAAATGCTGGTCATACTGGGCAGATTTCAATAGCTAATCAGAGCCGGTTTCAATTATTTGGTTATCCCACAGGAATGTTTTCAGTCAACGACAATTTTTATTGACACATTATTCCTTTTCCTTATAGTAACAAGATAACTATATTGTCCTGGGAAGGATGTACTTTTAAATAGCAATTCTGATAGACGAAGGCAAACACAAAACTCCTTTGAATTTAGGTTATTGCTGGACGAAAAAAAAAAATCTTTAATGAAAGATTTCAATATTATGCTATCAATATCCCTCTCTCAGAAATAAATGATGATGTGTGACAGCCTACCTTCAGGACAATTGAAAAAAATCAATGATCTTTTTAAAATCTGAGCTCTGATATTTGCAAAGTGCTTTTGGTTCAGATGAGAAAAAGCAGTAGAGGAGTACACATTTAAATAGATAAATAAATCCATTTAAAAAAAAGAAAAAGAAGCTGCTCACAGAAGATAAACAAATCACTCCAAAGCAGATTTTATTAAACTCGACTCAGATCTGATCCTCACACGACGAGCCACAACTCTCCAGAAAGTCTCTCTGAGCTCTGATTGCAAAGGCACACAACACACATCCTTCCCACGGAGCAGTACTGACCGCTAACGGCCAGTTGGCTCACTTCAGTTTCCCCAGTTATGCCTCAGAACTGCCTTTGAAGAAGTCATTGAATAAAGTAATCAATCAATTCTCTATGTACTAATTCTCTGGCTTCTTGTGCTTTTAATATCAAAAAGGCTTCCTCAATAAAAACGAAGAGTAATCAAGTTTCCTGGATCATACACTATCTGTGCTTTTTGATCAAGGGTTCACAGTTAATTTCTTTGGCTTTGCAAGTTGATGTGTTCTACTGAATCAGCACAGACTATCAACCTGATTTCTTTATTGAGGTTTTGAGTGTAGGCAATGCCTTCATTTATAATTAAACTAATTACACTACTTTTGAGTATTACATTATCATCTTTATAATTCCACAGATGGAACAAAGCCCACTTAGTGAATTTTCCTGATGGTTTACAGGATAAGTACGCAGAATTTAAAGTACATTATCATCGTTAGGGCATGAAAGCACCAATCTTCTCAGAGGGACCACATTATCATTGTCCAGTATGCGCATTCATGCACGTTCTTGGAAACACACACATATACACATACACACACACAGAGTAATAACGGTTTAATGTAATTTGGAGAAGCAGAAGAGAACAAGCACAAGAGGAAAATGTCATAACTGTTGTGCAGAAATAAAAGAGGATGAGATTCCACTATTATTTTTGTATCACAATTAGCTTCCACACTTCCCACACCTTCTTTTGCCTTTCACAAGCCTTCAACAAATTCAACAAAGAGACTGTACAGAGTCATACATAAGAGCGAATTTTCTAGTGGTGAAGGCAAAAAATAGATCACAAATATTCCTGTCTCCCTTTTAACTAGTGAATGAATTAAGTCCCAGAGAAGGAAAGAGTCTTGCCTGGGTCCCTTGGCAAAGTCAGTGGTTGGACTTGGATCCTGCCTTATCTATTTTCTCTTTGTCCAGCACTCTGAATTCCACCAAAATGTCCTCTCCTTTTGGTTCCTATTCCGTTTTTAGGATGATGAATATGATCTCCAAATTAATTCTCAGAATCTTTAAACCCTCATTACTATTCATCATTAACATTATCCTCAGATGCCTTACCTTTCCTCCAACTTATTAAAAATACTACTAAAGCATACTACTAAATTAATCATTAGGCATTTAACCTCTAAACACCTTTATGAAATCAGGTTTATTGGCAACTTTACATACATGTGAATTCTCACTTTCCAAATGAATTTAAAAACCAATTGCAAATAGTCTACTAATAAACAATTAAAATTAATATTTGACTATTTCCCCCAATCAGTCAGATATTCAGATTGTCAACCTACCTAGTATATTCAAAATGGCCAGCTAGCCATATTTTAAATTAAACATAAGCCCATGGGATCTAGCCTTTGTGGACTTTGCACGTTTAGACTTGTGTCAATATCAAGAGTCAATACAAACCTAATACTAAAACACTCAATCTCTTATGTTGAAATTTTATAAAACCAAGGCATCTCTTAAAGCATCAATACCCTTTTAGAATCATTTTTAAAACCCCAAATAAACTCAGTCTAAGGGGAGATTCATTATAATTGAATATGGAATTGCAAGTTGGACTGTGCAACACATTAAACAATTAAACAAGCAAGAAGTTTAATTAAATTTCCAATTCACTTTGGGCTCACTCTGTCCTGCAATTATAATGTTTCATACTGGTGTCAAGTGTTCAGGAGTCAGAAGTGCCCTGATGAAAAGAAATCTGCAGTGTCAGTGGTGAGCAATGTATTAATGCCAAATAAACAGTGCAATGATGGGTCCCATTGCTGATATCCACTGGAGGATGGTTGAGTTTTCCTCTCTACCCCAAGTCCACAGGTCCCTAGATAGGGGATTCGCAGCTTTTCATGGTAAGGATATTGGGGAAAGAGGTAGACTCGCCCATTTTATGAAAAAGGAACCCGCTGATAGAAGGTTTGACTTGGAAGAAGAAGAATCGCCAGGAATTAAAGGACTTGGGATCTAGTCTAGTTCCTCTGTTTGCTACTCCTGTGGTTTGGAGCAAGTACCTCTGTAGAAAACGTTACCCCCGGTCCAAATGGATACAAATTCTGAAGCCATCCAGTACATAGACATTTAAAGAAAAAAAAAAACAAAACATAATCTGTTAATTGCTCTATCTATAAAATTGCTGAGGTTACAGGGTAATGGGTATTGCTCCTGACTTCTGTGGTTCCAAATATATGGCTCTTTATTACATTGCCCCGAAGAAAAACCTTCACAAGGAGAGTCTCATGTATATGTATTATGTACATACATAAATATGTATATGTAGAAATGTGCATAGGAGAAAAACACAAAATGTCCCTAAATCAGCTGTACTGAGGAAAAGGCTTAGCACAGAACTACTTATCAACCTGCACAAGTCTAATGCCACAAGCCAAAAGAATGCTGAGCTATATAACTAGATAAAATAGTGTTTGCAAAACAAGAGACACTAATGCAAGCCTAGGGCTCAAAGTACAGAGTCATCATTGTCACCAAGCATCATTTTAATCTTGATACTTCCTATCTTGAAGGAGTTAGAACAGTTTCTAATTCATCATTCCTGGTCTCCGTGGTATGTGGAAAATCCATTAGGTTGCTCTACAGTGTTTCTTCTAGTAAATCAAAGCCCTGCAAAACCGTTTAGTTTTTTCTCAGTCTGAAAGATGTTTAGGTCATGATAATTAGAAAATGCAATTCAAACCCCAACCACAATTAAACAGGCGAGGAATAGTTTCGCCTTAGTAAACTACATATGACATCAGGTCTATTTTGTTATGTATGAAACACTAGTTCCAAGCCATCTAGTTTTAAAATGCATGGACAGCGACAGCTTTAATTTAAGATGCCGGTGTTCGATATGTCAAAGCTCAAATATTCTCTGAGAAGGAGCCTTAATGCATATATATTATTAATGTGCTATCAGAGAACAGATCCCTGAGTAGATTCTGACCAACGAGTCATTAGTCAAAGACTACATAAAGCAAATTTGGTGTACGATAATAGATGAGAGAATTTTATTTCTGGCTGCTCTTGCTATCCAGGGAGAAAAGAAACAAGGAAAAATACAGGAATTCTGCAGTTTAAGGTTGGAAGACAGAAAAACTGGGTTTAATAAAACATCAGGTTTATTCCTTACTAGCCATTGGGCAAGAAACTCTTTGGAGTAAAGAATGGGGAAAGCACATCCTGGGACATGGACCTGGTAGGCTGAAAGGAGCATGGCTGGGATCTCAACTCCATCATGAGCTGTGTGGCTCAGGCAGGTTACTTATATCTCTGTTCCTTAGTTTTCTTATTTGTACAAACAGAGATAACTGCCCCCCTCATGAGTTTTGGGAAGATTTACAAGACAAATATCAAAACCATATAGCATTGTGCTTGGAATAGAATGTTAATGTCAGAAAATGTTAATTCTCTTATGGGATCGATGCAAGGAAGGACTGAAAGAATAATAAATACAGAAGGTTTTTTTGTTTGTTTACTCTAACAAACTTTGTTAAATAAGACAGCATTATTTTTTATAAATTTTTAAATTTATGGAGCCCATTAATTTAGGGCATTTGTGACTTTTGAAATTACCATCCTTTTTTTTTTTCAAAGGGCTGGCTGCTTTGTGTAGACAGTGATGTTACAAATATAAAGGTGTGGATTGGACTAAACAATTAAACTAAACCCATTGACCACTGGAATATTCTAATCACTTCTGAGGCGGATAATCTGAGCTCCCAAATCTCAGTGTTTCCTTGGAGAAAGATGTTTAGAAGAAAGCCCGCTATTCTAATAAGCGACAGACAGGTCAAACACATGGTCCAGATAACTTCAAATCTGGCTCTCCCCAGGAAGAAGAAGCTATTCAATGGTAGTCCAGTTTATCCTGAAGGAGGAAAATGACAGTGTTTTCACACTGCGTTCATACCTCCAGTGACTTATGTAATACACAGCCACTGCTACCTAAGTACTGGACGAAAACACACACACATATTGATTTAGAACTCAACTTAATCCACCTTGAGAACTGGCCAGGGCTTAGTCTCAGACCCTGAGCCTTCTCCTCCCCAATTCTTTTACCTGTAAAAAGGGAATTTAAACTTTGAGACTAAAATCACATAATGCAAATGGCATCAAATCAAATAAAATCAAGTCTTTGCATAAATCATACTAGGCTCAATTCTATGATAAGGTGACCAGAAATCTTGCTATTAATTAACTTGTAAATTAAGACAATTTATTTTACTCTCAGGAAATTCTTTGAAGCCCAAATCATCCTTACTGTTAATAATATTCAATGCTGTTTATTATTTGATTCCATCAAGATAACCACCTCTTACCGAATCACTAAAAAATAAGTAGAAAGTAATTAAGTTCTAAATTATATTTTTCATCGAGTGTATGAATACACTACACATGAATACCTCTTGCTTATAAAACAAACTGGTGGAAACTTTCATCTCTGGAGAACAATAGTAGGTATTCTTGCTATAAATGAGACAGCGTGGTGCAGGGGAAAAGCTCTGGACTGAGATTCAAGACCAGTCTCTTTTTCACTTACTAAGTGAAACACACACACAAA
Source organism: Pseudorca crassidens (assembly GCF_039906515.1). NCBI lineage: Eukaryota > Metazoa > Chordata > Mammalia > Artiodactyla > Delphinidae > Pseudorca > Pseudorca crassidens. Next base: position 94,393,553 of record NC_090297.1, read on the forward strand.
ATACTTAATCTCTTCTCTCTTTTCTGACTCTATGTTAAAGATAATATCTCCCTGGCTATCTCACAAAACTCCTTAAGAATCAAATAAGGTATTATCCAAAAACACTTTGGAAACTATAAAGTACCATATAAGAGTAAAGAATTATCCCTATATGCTACCAGACTCTAAATGCTCTAACATGAAGGAATTAAAACCTGAAATCTTCCTTATAATACTCAGAATCAAAAAAAAAAAAAAAATTGTCATGCACAATTCAGTCAGAAGTCCCCAAACTGATTTCTGAACCCCTTGAAAATTTAAATTGTCTCATTTACCTTTTTGTGGGAATGATAGCAGCTAGCATCATACCTTGCCTATAATATTAGACTGACATTAAACATTCAATTTACCCATACCTTTATCTGATCAGATTAGCATTCTACTCAACTAGTTAACGAAAGAATTCTCCCAAAGTTTCTCTTCATTTATTCAAAGGGAAAGTATGTTTAAAACATGGACTTGGAGAAGAGCTATTCTCAAATATCTGAAGGGTTACCATATAGGGGAAAGAGTTAAGATGTCCTATTTGGGCCCAAGGAGGGACGTTAGGAAGTTATACTTGAATAGACATGTTTCAATTCATTATAAGGAAGAATTCTCTACAGTCAAAGCTAAACAAAGATGGAGCAAATAATTCCAGAGGTAGTAAGTTCCTCATCACAAGAGGCACTCAAGCACAGGCTACAATTAGAAAGAAGTTGTAGGAAAGGCTCAGGTGTTGGAATAAAGGAACATTAAACACCTCTTCAGAGTGTTTATGAGTTCATAAAACATTACAGTTTTTTAAGACCTTGATTATCACAAACTGGCATTCAGAATAAACGGGAGAAAAACCACCTTGAACAAATTAATTTTTCTGAATTACGTATCAGTGGTAAATGATATTTTTCCTAATTATTTTAAGCAAAAAATGCACATACTTAACCTACAACAGCTTACTTTTCCTAAATTAAAAGGAAAAGGCTTCAGTGCAAATGCCTTCCTTAGATCCTCAGAGGGCCAATAACTCTTTACAAATTTGCCCGAGAGCATCGCATGCATTGGATTTTTCTATGTTCAAATGTCCAACTCCATTCTCCTTACATCAAAATAATGAGTGGTATAAACTATTTCATGTACCTTGCAATTTATCACTGTTTTGCATTGACATTATAATGCTGACTTGAAAATATAAGCCTTGTTAGAATGTAAACTCAGTGAGAGAAAAGAACTTGTCTTATTCATCATTATATTCTTAGTGCCTAGAATAGTTCCTGGGCATGTATGGGATGCTCAATACACAAAAAAATAAATGAACTCAGATATATAATATTCAGTCTCATTCAGTAATTGTTTCACGTATGACTTTCTTATCTCTTCAACCAGACTGCTACTGCTTACTATCCCATGAAGAAGAAAACTGAAGTTTCTCTCATTGTTCCCATTGTAAGGATGGCCAACCTTCAACTGCAGCTTATTTTGTATTGTGTAGCCCAAAGTAACAATTCCTGTGACCTAACAATTTCTTACCAAGAAATATCTTAAAAGTAGTACATGTGACACTAACTGTAATATTAGGTTTAGACTTATAAATTAAAGCTTGCTTACTATTTTAGAATTCACTGATTATGTCATTTTCTTAGAGGAAACAATATATATAGTTAGTGAGTATAGACTCACTACAACAAACGGTTCCAAAACAAACTATTCTTTGTGTTAACTTCTATATAACCCAGACAAGCTGGAGAGAGCAGTGACCACAACTGCCCAGTTAAACTCTCCTGCTTGCACTGTTACTGTTCTCATATACAAAGAACACACACACACACACACACACACACACACACACACAATGGATCAAAGGCTCTGTTATAAAAGCTCAGGGACACCAACACTAATTCAACTGAATTTTATCTGCATTTATTTTTAACCAGAGTAATGCTTGTTTGCTGATGGAAGTTTTGATATCTATCCTTCATTCTTCCCTCTGCCTATGGCTTCTCCTTCCTTATAAGCATGCTCAGGAATGCCAGAAAAATGTCAAACAGGTATTAAATATAAGCTGAAAAAAAGGAGAGAGGTTGATCTCCACTAGGCAATAACAGAACAAGAATAGTATTTAATATTTACTAATGCTTTGTCATGCGTGAAATGCTTTTGCATGTTTCTGGATCAAACAGGCTACTGAAAAACTCCATTTTATGACAGCTGTGATTTTTCTGAGCACTGTCCCGTGTCCTACTTCCTTTTATTGCTGCCAGGAAACTGTGGTTTAGTTCCCTATACTGACTTAACTGCCAATTTTGAAAGGTTATAGACAATACATGAGATTCGGGGAGAGCTGTGCTGGCTTCAACTTGGGAGATTAACGTGAATAGGTCAGTAGCATGAGGCTCAGCGCAGCCTGGGGGGCGATGGATCGTGTCAGCATGGATTTCATATCCACAAACAAATTCTTCATATTAAAAACTGGTAGTGAAATCCTTTAAAGGAGAATGAATAAAAGGTTGTTTTCAGAGTGAATAATTTCTCCCAAAAAACAAAAAAGCATGTGGGCAGACAAATTCAGAGATGCTTTATGGATTGATACTTCGGTAATTGTGCCTGTAAGGTTACCAGTTTCCAAGTAGACACTGATGGGCTTCGGACACTGAAAACCTGCCAAAGCAGGTGTCACTGTAGTCAAATGTCACCCCCCACACACAGCTCATCCAGGAAGGCTCACCCTTGGACCAACTCTTGACACCACCATAGCCTTCCTTCACCCCTTCTAATGTTCCTCAGTGTGCTCTCCAAAGAGGAATTTCAGAATAAACAACAGGCACAAGTGTCATTACTGGTAGGAAGAAAATGCTTCAAGAGCACAAAGAGCCATCACTGACTAGAAAACTATCCTTGCTGATGTGGTCGGCTGTTGAGTAGAGACAAGTTTACCATGTTGTTGCTACTGGCCTGGATTCTTGGGGTCTCATAGTGCTTTCCAATAAACCCCATAATAAAACTTAATGAAACCAGATACCTGGATGGCATTTTTGATATTCAATTGGTCAGTACAAAATAATGCCAAATACATATAATTCATCCAGGTATTTCTGTTCTGGTTTTGGTGGAGTAGAGAACATTTTGAGGCTAAATCATCATGATGACCTAAACAGGAATTAGTGCTAGTGAGAAAATCACACTTCTACAAAAAGCCACAGCATGGCACCAGTAGAGCTGAGACCTTTTGTGGCAACACATACTCACTACATTCCCTAGGCCTGAATCATCATCTCTCTGCTGTAAGACAAGGGTCGCTAACTACAGCCCACAGCCTATCCTACTGGAATATACCACACTCACTCATTTATGTATTATTATCTATGGCGGTATTCTTACTATGATAGACCTGAGTAGTTGTGACAGAGACCATAGGGTCCACAAAGCTGAAAATGTTTACTTTCTGGACCCTGTTCTAAGAGATGAAATTCACAGTCTCAACAGGTACTTATTTATATATTTGAGAAGATCCCAATGGATCTCCTAACGAAGAAAGCAAACAAGAGGAGGGAGAGGAAGGGAAAGGAAGAGGAGAGAGAAGCAGTAGTACCATTATCCTAGTAGTAGTGGCAGTAGTAGCCAGAGCAGCAGTAGTTTGGGCTTGCTATAGAATTCTCTGATTTAGCTTCATGCAGATATTGGGGGAATCTCCATCTAGGCAAAAATACAAATAAAGTCAGTCTATTTTTTTTATTTATTTATGTACTTACTTATTTATTTATTTAGCTGTGCCAGGTCTTAGCTGCATCACACAGGTCTTCATTGCTATGTACAGGATCTTTAGTTGCAGCATGTGAACCCTTAGTTGAGGCATGCGTGTGGGATCTAGTTCCCTGACCAGGGATTGAACCTGGGCCCCCTGCATTGGGAGCATAGAGTCTTAGCCACTGGACCACCAGGAAAGTCTCATAAAGTCAGTCTTTTAAATTTGCACAATAGAATGTCAAATCTGTTGCCAAACCTTTGATATCATAAACATGGGTCTCTCATCAAACAACAACAAGGACCACCTCTCTTGAGACACTCACCAGATTTTTTAAACCCTGAATTGATGGGTAACACAACACAGCTTTATCCCTCCAAATCCCGGGATGGCTAGGGGAGGCACCCTCTCTCTGGCCTGACTAGCCACCCCCCAGAGGAGAAACAGTGAGGTCAGGTCCTGGTCCACTGCAGGGAGCAACATACGGTGGGGAGGGTCACACTCCAGGTGCCACTGAGGGTGTTAAGGAGACCAGGGAAATGGGAGAGGGAACAGGCACGTGAAATGAGTCTCCCTTGTGACGCCCATCAGTATCACGACATGTAGACAGTGATTGGACTTCAGGGGCAAAACAGAGAAGAAGCAGAGCCGCTCTTCTGAGTCTGACAGGTGGAAAAAAATTGAGCAGGTCAGGAATCGGGAGTGTGGACAGAGAGAAATATGAGGAAGTAGGTGGTTTTGAGCATCTCAGACCTTAGAACCAGTCTAAGTTCTATATCCCCTACATCTTCTAGAGGCAAGAGGTCCACGATTTGCATATTGTTCTGTAGTTTTTAGCAGAAGTATAGATTAGATCAATATTACTTGAAAGAATCTAGGTGATGTGAAAATTAGCCATCCTGCTTGGTTTTCTAAGTTCATCTAAGCATCGAGTAAGACTGCCCAAAAGAAACATACATAGATGGACAAAAAGAAACATAACCTGGAAGCATCAGGTAGGTGTCTACAAAAATGCCTTTAAAAAATTCCAACAACCTCATTTTTGAGGGATAATTTAAGAAAAATAATAATATATGACATCAACTTCTAGAACTTCAAAAAAATCTAATGCTGCTCGTGGAGAACATGTTTTTCTGTATCTCTTACTTAAGGATCCACGTTATAAAGCCTTCTTATCATACTAGTGAACGTTTCTTTCCCTCAAGGACTGTTGTATTATTTTGTGAGACAGTAAGAATTTCTTAATTCATCTTTTTTTTTTAAATTGACCTTATTGTCAGAAAACTTAGAGTAGAATTTCAGATTTATAATAAAAATATGATCATCTACTATGTGCCAGGCACTGTGCTAGGATTGATCATGCATGGGAATAGCATTGACAAGATCCCTGTCCTCCTGGTGTTTTTAGTCCACTGGGAGAATAGCCATGAAATAGACAGCTAGATCTAATGGTAATGCCCTCGATCCAAGGGCCCAGGCAGCTCGGCCTTGGGGCATTAAAGGTATACACAGGGCAACCAAATAACCAAAAGGCAATTTCATTCTTTACTTAGCATTTCAAAGGACATCAAAAGGAATCTAATTCAGAGTCTACAGAAATGCATTTCAAAAGTCCCTTTTCCCCTTTCCAAACCCCTCAGACCCCATAGCTATTCCAGAGCCTCACTCATACCAAAACCCAAAACTTTCTTTGCATTCCCAGACCCATGAAGCTTTCTTTTTCCCCTCTCCCAACATTATCTATGTATTCAATAGTTCAATTTAGCTTCTCTCCTAATAAGCAATAAAGAATCCTTACTCTTTTGGAGGAGAAAAGACAGGTAAAATAGAGTAGGCAAGTAATAGATTATCTTTAACAAGGAGGGGATTGTCGGGTCTCTAGAAGGCTATAAACACTAAACTTGGATAATTTTTGTCTGGCCATATAATTACAATTGTGAGAGAATACTAGGGAAGTGAGGTTACTCATTTAGCATAGTGGTCAGGAGAGACCTCTCTCACAAAGTGATATTTAAAGTCAAGATCAGTAGGATAAAGAACCAGCTACCCAAGGAGCAAGAGGAAAGACCATCTGGTAAGGAAAGTTCACGGTTGAATGCCTGAGGCCTGTGCATATTCTCCAAAAACTGAAATGCACTCAATCTAGCTACGGCAAACAGGTGTGTGATGTGGCTGAAGAGATGGGTGGGATAAAACCATGCAGGGCCTTCTGAGGTCCTGGTAAGAATTTTGATATTATACGGAGTGCAGTAAATAGCCAACAAAGGCTCTTAAGTAGGGCAGGACACGGCAGATCACCCTGGATGCTTCTGGAAGAATGGAGGGGGCAGGGAATGCAGAAGCTAATCAGAGATGTGGAAGGCTTAAACCAGGGAGGTGAGGGTGAAGATTACAAGCAAGTGGTCAGATTTAATCTGCAGAGATTGGTGAGAAACTGATTCCATGTGGAGGGAAAAGGCAAATCTCAGCCCTCCATCTAATTACACTTGAATAGATGGGATTGGGAGGAAGAGACTATTTTCATAGAAATATCAAGAGTTCAGTCTTGAAATAAAATCCACTATATATTAACTGAACGCTATTATATTTAGAAGCTACAGTAATTAAATTCAATTGCAATAGCTCCCTCAGTGCTATATAGCCAGGGCTTCCAACAGTGTCTGGCAACAAAGCAAATGCTTAGTAAATATTGGGAGAATAAATGCAATTTCCTCTGATAATTACCCTTCTGGTATTCAGAATCTCTGAGAAATACCTTTAGATTAAAACAAATTATATTGGATAAAATATAATTTTATATTTTAAATGTGAAAAACATACTCTTTGCTTTCATATTCAAACTCCAGGAGGCGAATTCCAAGAAAACAGTTCTTATCTAGTGGAGCCTGAGTCTACGGAGAATGCTTTGAAACATTGTTCTGTTTGACCTCTGATTATTTAAATTTTTCTTTTTAATTCTGTGGCATGTGTGCTTTCTATGGTGAGTGACCTCAAATTCCTTCTGGAAGTAAATGGGGAATAAATTAGAAAGCTACACTGTGGCTCAGATGAAACGTGATTTGTGAAGTTTCATGGCTGCATTCCCGCCCCTGCCTCACCCCACTTGGAGAGCGCTTCTTTTCAAGGGTTCATCCTAGGGAATGAAGCTCAGGGGCTGCCCCTCCAGATGACAAGGCAGCCTGGTCCCAGAGCCCCTCCCCAGCTCCAGAACTTCCATACCCCCTTTTCCTTGTCTTCTCCCCACTCCCACTAGTCTTAGCAGCTAACAATATATGCTGGGCTCGTATTTTAGCAGACGTTAATGGTCTCTATGCTATTTTTCCTTAGGTAAGCCATGTGGCACTGTTCCTGGCGTGTGGCACACAGTGAAGAAATCTTGGTGTGGTAATAATGGTATATGCATCTTCAAGGGGGCTTTCTTTATTCAAGGGAGTAAATATAAAATGTTAGAATTTCAAGAATTGGGTGAAGTCAGTCAGAAGAAATTCCAGGCAAAAGGGCCTTTCAGTTCCCTTCAATAAATACTACAGAGGCTGGTTCAAAACCTGCCACTTGCTACCATACGCAATGCTTTTCTGCCCCTGTTCTACTTTTTCTTTCTCTAACTTTTCCTTTCAAAAATCTTATTATTCTATTACTCAATTTCTTTATTTTACCCAACTCTGACTTATTTCTAGAAAACTTAAGGACACTGTCTGATCCTCCAGGTCCTAGTCACAGTGAAAAAAAGAAAAAAAGAAACCTGATTTCAGTTTTAGATAACAGGATTTGAGTCCAGGTGCTTATTTTAGCACCTTCCTGGTTAAAAAAATTGCTGGGAACTAAGATCCTGAACTCTATTGTAAATGTTATAGCACTGAACTTGTACAAATGTGCTGAAATACTCCTGCCATTGCTAGTTTCCTGAGCTATAAAATGGGTGTGACGTGTTTATCAATTTAAATCTAACAGGAGAAAACATTAAAAACACTTGATTTAAGGGATTTGGGGAAAACACATCCATAGCTTCCTAACAATATTTTGAACATTGCTATGGGCAACGTTCACATCCACACTTTCCAACATCATTATGAAAACTAGCCTAAGCTAATAAAATAACATTTGCCATCCTATTTCACAGATAACTAAATGGAATTGTGGGAAACAGAGACAAAAAGCCCTTTTGAAAATAAATAAGAATAAATGATGTGTATCAATTAGGCTTTTAAAGATATAAATATATTATTTAGAGTGGGATCCCCAGAACTATAGCTCTTGAACATTATTTGGCTCAAAAACTGTTCAAACAACCTCAGAGCAATCAGTCCTGCTACCACTTCTTCTCACAGGGAAAAAAGAAAAGAAGACATCCTTCTTCCTCCCCTATCCAAGTGGGTCACTGCTGCTTTTCTCTCTGTGAAGCCTTTCTTCCGGAGGTTTGCCAAGTTTATGTGATCCAATGCAGATAATGCTGGAAGTGGCTATGGCCAACGAAGGTCAGAGAATAGGGCTACTGAGTGGGGATGGGGGTGTGCTTGGGAAGGACAGAGGCTGAGATTTAGGTCACCTCTGGGGAGATCTGAGTTTACCGGATACTTACTGTTTATTGGTATTCATGCTTTTCTATGGTCCATTATAATAGTCTAAATTAAGAGCAGTATTCTAAACTCCTTAAAGGTGATTTGCAAGTTTTTTAAAATAAAAATGATCCAACCATCCTATAAACAGCAGAATTGCCATCTTCTGTAAATAGAACTGGCAAGCATTTCGTCAGTCTTAAAATATCACCTCCCTTGATTTCCTGCCCCCCTCCCACCCATGCCACCCTTTCCTTTTCAAAGGTCCTTAAAGCGACACTCCAGAATGCTCTAGGGGGACCTACAGGGCCCCTGTTAATGCCAAAGAGACTGGAAGAAGCTGGTCTGTGGCGAGACACAAGGCTTACTGTTTATCATGTATTGTCATGAATGCTGCAGGATTTCTCAGTCTTCTTTTTCTCTATGGCTTATAGACTAAGAGTACTTGAACTTTAAATAGTGGATAAAATAGCAAAATTTGAGCCATAGGCAAAGTCTTAAGCTTCAGGACTTAGATTATTCTACTTTCCTGAGCACAAGACAAGCAAGACCTGTCTCACAAAGCTGGAAGCAGGACTTTCCTGCATAACAAGCTTCAAAAGAGAAAGGAGGAAATAAAATAATGGGATATTCTGATGCTCGAATAAAATCCGACTTTTATTTTGCCTAATTTTAATTTACATGCCATACATGGCATAATCCCTGCTTCAAGAAGCCCTCAACTTTGACTTTGAGCAATTCTCAAAAAAGGGTACTTCCACCCTCTCACCATCTGCATGGGCAAGTCAGTGGAACTCTAAAATACAAACAGAGTTTAATGGATGTTTAATGACATTGTTGAGGTGCTTGGATAAGGCTCAAAGATGAAGAACCCCACCCAGTTTCCCTGTGTGTGGTACAGCCATCTTTCCTGTGATGGAACAATTTAAAGCTACCCATACTCTTCCCTTATGTATATACCTATAAGGCAGCGACTGATAGCTGCATACAGCTACCCATTTCTCCTTTCTTCCATAATAGGAGAACCTTGATTCGTAGCCAAGCATATTCCTGCCCAGAATGAAGATGGCATTTCTTGGCTCCCTTGTCAGATGTGGCCACATGACTAAGTTCTGGTCAGTATTATGTAACAGAAGTTGTAGCATTTCTGCAAAGAATCCTTAAAAATGAGGATCACCTTCTGCTGCCTAGAATGTAGATTATATAGCTAGAGCTCCAGCAGCCATCTCGGACAACATGTGACCAACCTTGAGGACAGAAGCCATGCTGACAATGGCAGAGCAGGAAGATCTGAGCCTGGGTTCCTGGCAATACCCCAGAGAGCCCAACCCACCCCTTGTCTACCTACCCCAGATTCTCTTCCATGAAAAAGAGAGATAAGCATGCATTTTGTTGAGTCTCTTGCATCCAGAGTTTAGCTGTTTGATTTATGGCAAGTGAACAGAATATTAAGTGATGCGCCTATCAATACAGTCCAAGGAGCCCACCTACTCTGGACAACAAATTTAACTTCCCTCCTCTGCAGAAATTCCTTCACTCATGTAAGGATCATATGAACAGAACCCGTAAGAAAATACCAGCCCGGCATCCTTCCCACAAGAGCAAAGGTGTGAGATCAGCTCTGCCTTTGCATATTATCAGCAACCCCAGCATCCTGTCACTCCAATCCCAACTGCTCAAGTCCAAATATTGCCTATCACTTGAAACCTCACTACAACAGCACACTAGGTTTATGATGTAGCCCACAATTCATCAGAGACTGGGTGGGCGGAGGTCACCGACTTCCTCACTTGTGACCCAAACCAAAAAGGTCCCTGTAGAATAGCCATTTTATGGATGCATACAACTACTAAGGTCTTTTAATTATTATAATCAATAACAATAAATTTTAAAAACTACAATAGTATACTGGAAGATGTCCTCTGAATTTATAAGTCCCTATAGGTATATTAGGATCCTAAATACAAAACAATATTAATAATAGTGATAACAACAGACACCTCTTACAATTCTATACCATATCATTGCTGTTGTACTATCTGGCCACCATTCTGCATGACACATATATCTGGAATTCAAAATATCATTATCCCTGTTTTAGAGGAGGAAACTGAGGCTCTGAGAGGTTAAACAAATTGGCTAAGACTATGCAGCCAGTCCATGGCAGGGGTTATTGCTGAACCCAGAATTGTCTATACGCTTAAAACTATTTTAGCTGCACAATCGTATGTCTCAAAGTGCTAGAGAAAATAATCTAAGGAAAATCTCTATTTTTCTCCCCTCAGAATTACAATAAAATATTCTAATCCTATTTCCATTTTATATTAACATGAGCATTTCCAAAAACGAAGAAAAGGAGAAAGCAAACAAAAACTCTGACAGAATTTGTCTGCAAAAGGTAAATAATGCTAGAATACATACGAAGCAATCACAGAAGTGTTCTTTCTTAATTTCACCTTTTGCTAACAGTTTCAATTTCAGGGTGACCTATATGTTTCCATAACAAGGGTCATTATACACTTTTTAATCCATGAACCTCAAAACTGAAAAGAAACGCCTATTATGACACGTCCTTGTGTAATCACGTCTCTGTATGCATTCCTTTTTGAACACGTCTGATTTATTTCCCACCTCTTTGTTGAGTTTCCACTTTAATAAAAGGAAAAAACACTGAGAGAAGTCAAGCCCTGAAAGCATTCATTGAATACGTCAAGCAATTTACCCAGAATTCAAACAATAAATGAGTTAAAAACAAACAGGAGGAACAAATCAATCTTTCTATTAAAAATAAGATATTTGCATGTATGTATGTACGTGTGTGTATGTGTTTGGGAGTATTTCTACTTAATTTAAAGATATATATAAAACATGGCAATTACATTAAAAGTTTATCATTAGAATAATTAATATTTTCGGGGGCTGCTAAAAGCTAAAGAATTAAAATATGCCCATGAGAAGAAAGTCAAACAGAAGGTTAGAGCTCCCTCTTTCTTTTTCTTGAAGAAATTCACCAAAACATCTCTCCCAGGAGACCAAAGTTATCAAGCTGACAGCCTCGTAGCACAGCACTCATGCTCAGAGCAAAGTGTTTTCACAGCCTCTGTACACATGCTACAAATATTAGAGTATGTTTATTGGTAGTTCATTGTTCATAAGAAACTTATGCAGTAGAAAAAAGCACTTTTAAAAGTAGAAATACTCACAAAGCCATTTCAAACTGTTCCAGCCACTTTTTCTTTAAATCTTTTGTTTTGCAATAAAATTCTAACCCATTTTGTCCTTGGATATGGATGAGGTAGAAGCCATAAGACCACTGTTAAAATTAATATTCCTCAGGTTAATAGGTATCATTGATTAATAACATCATGTTTCCAAATTCACTAACACACCACCATAATCATCCACAAACCACCCATAACATTATCATCAGACAAACTGTGAACAATCAAGACTACTGTAGTCAACTTCATATCTAGAACAATTGCTATGCCAAGTGCATTTTGCTGCCTTGATCATTAGGGCATTAGAGGGGATCATTATCACCTGTGGCACTGTCCAATTATTTCTCACAAAGGCTTGCTTCTAATTAATCTCTAGAAACAAAAACACCTGGATGGATAAGCGGCCTCTCACATTAATGTATTAGCATACTTTCCTTGAATAGTCAAAGTTATGAGTAAATTAGTTATTCATTTCCAAGAATTTACCTTTTTATTTTCCTTATCAGTTGTAGGATTGTTGGCTATTTTGTACTGCTGAAGATCTATTATTTCCTTCATTTCATAGTTATCACCTTTCCTTTTACATACAATCACTGCCAAATCAAATAAGAAGATATGCCTGAGAGAGAGAGAGAGAGATTTATTTAAACGGTTTGGAAGCATGTGTATTAATTCTTCTCAGATAAAATTTAATTTATCCAGTGAGTTAAAGACAAAGGTAGTGTGCACATTGAAAGAATGAACTGTGTGTCCTGGAACTGCCCTTTACTACATGAATCACCCTGCTGTGCCTCAGTTTTCACAGTTAAAAAATAGGCAAAATTATAATGAGAACAATATGCACAATGCAGAGTTACTGTCAGGAACAATGAAGCCCTAAAGTGTTGTTCGTGAGCTAGTACTTTCTTTCTTCCAGTTTAAAAGCTAAACATTGATGGAATAATATTAATGACAACAATAGCAGTTAACTTCTACTGATGTTACTAGGAGACAGACAGATTGTCTTGAGAAGCGTTCACCCCTTCCACAAAGATGACTCAATTTAAATCCCCAGGACCATCTCCTGAGGTACGTATTATTATCATATTCATTTTACTTGGGAGGAAGCTGAGGCTCAGAGAAGTTAGATAATTTTCCCAGGGTTACACTGGGATGCACAGCAGGATTCACTCTTGGGTCGACCTGTGGAACCTGCGCTTTTACCCTGTATGTTGCTCCTTGTGACTTAATGGACAACCTAAAACACAAATTGAGTGGTACCTGACCCAAGTGTAAGCTAGAGAAATTATGGTTAAATTTACATGTTGATATTTCTCTTCTATCTTACTAAAAGCAATGTAATTGGGGGAATAAAACAGACCTTATAATTCTATCATCCAATACCAATATTTGTATCTTTTTGAAAACTCTCAGTGATTAACATGCATACATTTTTTTAAAACAATAATAATGAGACATTCACGTAGCTCTATTACTTGCATCACTTTCAAAGCCTTTTTTCCGGGAGAGGCTAAAAGGATGTGTGTCTCCAGGGAGCTACCTTTAGAGCCTGGGTTTCAAGGTGGAAGCAAGAGCTGATGCTGCCCCCTACTGGTTGACTTTCTAGTTTCCAAAGTTTCCAGAAAATGGCCATTTCAACTAAATAAATCAGTTTACCACATAATTAGCTCAACTAATCTTTAAGGACTGCACCTACAAATTTCCCTCGAGAAAATCTCACTAAATGGCCTTCACTTGGACTTCCTTAGGACATGTTGTACCATTTTTAGTTCTTTTAAAATGCATACCAAAAAATAAAATTAAATTAAACAATTGTGTTTTTATAGTAGTTGTCTATTATTGCTTTATTGCTACTCTCATCTTAATGTGTACTTTTTTTACTCTAGCTGACATTCTATATTTGTCTATTCCTTCTTAAGAACTCAAACTTAGGCAAATCAACAGATACCAGAACAAAGAGGGGAATACCTAACATATCTATATGAGAAATTAAAAAACCACAGATCGATCTGACCCCTTGTTTTTATTCCTTTATTTCATTCCTTTGTCCTGGAGGAACTGTTTTTAAGATTTTCGCAATCTCCTGATCCTAATAACTTATTTTGAAAATAAGTACCGATCCTTCTCACCTTTCTTGTTTTGTATGCTTGTCTAGAGTGGTTATTCGAATTTCACCATCTCCCTGAGGTCGTCCAAAAAGCAAAACTGGTTGGTTCTAAAATATAAAATGTGCATCTCAGTTTTTCATAATCACATAAAAACAGAAATTAACATTACTGAGGCTATTTGCTAGGCACAACTATCTTATCACAACTTTTATCATTTTACCTTTTAACACACTTATTCTAAAAAGCTCAGGTCTGTACGATACACTTTAAAAACAGCCTGTCCTTGGTCATCCCAGGAGGCATACTGAAGACATTAATTGATTTTACTTACACCTCTAACGGAGAAGTTAGCTACCAAAAGAGAGAATTAATTGGAAAAATGCAAATCACGAGGAAGTTACAACAACTAATATTTACTGAGCATCCACTGTGTGCTAGCCACTAGGCACAGGACAAAATGGCATAGACTCTGCCCTCATGAAACATACTGCTCAGTGGGGGGAACAAATAGTCACAGAAGAATATAATTACAACCACGTGGTTGCCGTGATGGAAGAGCAGAGGAAGCATGAGTATCTGGGGGACCTAATTTGGTCTAGGGAGTCAAGGATGGCTTCCCTGAGCTAAGATCTTAAGAATGAAAATTTCTGACTGGATGATTAAAAATAATGAGTCATTTCCCCAGAGACAGAAAATAAAAAGTTTTAAGTATTTATGAACACCTACTCTACAAGGTGCTAAAGGAAAAGGAACTGACTGAAAATATCACTAACATCTATGAAATTACGTTCTAATAAAACAAGATATGTAATGAATTAACTGTACTACAAGAAAGTATAAAAATAAATGTTTCTTATCTGTATTTTTTGCAGAAACAGAAAACGCCATCCTAAAACCCATATGGAATTGCAAGGGACCCTTAATAGGTAAAACGATCATAAAAAAGAACAGAGCTGGGATCTCACACTTCCTGATTTCAAAACTTATTACAAAACTATGGTAATCCAAACAGTGTAGAAATGGCATAAACACAGACTTCTAAACCAATGTAATACAACAGAACATCCAGAAATAAGCCTTCACATATATGGTCAAATGATTTTTGACAAGAGTGCCAAGACCAATTCAGTGGGGGATAGGAGAGCCTTTTTAACAAAGGGTGCTGGGGAAACTGGATATGCACAGGCAGAAGAATGAAGTTGGACCCTTACCTTATACTGTTTCCAAAAATTAACTCAAAATGGATCAAAGAGTTAAAACTACAAAACTTTCAGAAGAAAACATAGGGGAAAAGGTTTATGACATTGGATTCAGTAATGATTTTTTAGATAGGACACCAAAAGCACAGGCAACAAAAGAAAAGATCGATAAGGTGGACTTCATCAAAATTTAGAATTTTGCACAAATAACACTATTAACAGAGTGAAAAGGCAACTCACAGAATGGTAGAAAATATTTGCAAACAAAAATGTGGTAAGTATTGATATCCAATAATTCATAAAGACAGAAAGTAGAACGGTGGTTGCCAGGGGCTGGGAGGAAGGGGGAATGAAGAGTTAGTGTTTAGTAGGTGGAGAGCTTCAGTCTTGCAAGATGAAAAGAGTTCTGGAGATGGATGGTGGTGACAGCTGCACAATATGAATGTATCTAACATCACAAAACTGTACACTTAAAAATGGCAAATTTAATGTTTTATATATATTTTACCACAATATAAAAAAAATACAGCTGTCCAGGCAATGTGCTATGGAATTACAAAGAGAAGGAATTAGGGATCCTTTCAGATGAGGGAAAGAATTTTTTTTAAATTGGACCTTGAAGAAATTTGATAGGAAATAATGAAAAAAGATATTCTAGGCTTTGACAAGATTATAATCAAAGGCAGAACTATAAACGCAACTATGTGAAGAGGTAACCAGAGGCTACTGTGATTGGAAAGGTGGCAGATGAGGTCCTGAAAAGGGGAAGTAGCTGTATGTGTGGAAAGAAAGACAGACCAAAGACGTTTCAGAGGAAGAAGCAATAAAATTGCTCTACCAAGAAAAGCATCTTAAATCTATTCATTTATCTGTTTTCTCTCCCCACAGCTTTATCCAAGCCTCCATCATCTCTCTTGAAACGACCTCAATGATTTTCTGACTGGTCTGCCTGATGAAAGGGTTTTCATGACACTTAAATCAGACTGTGAAACCCTCTGGTAAGAACCGTTCACTAGCTTCCTACTGCAATCACTACAAAATCCCAACTCAGCACCTTGCCCTCCAAGGCTGTGGTGTGTAGTTCTCCTGCCCCCACTCCCCCACTTCAGAGCCCACCCTTCTTCCTTTCACTCTCAATTTCCAGCCTCTCTTGTCTTGCTGCTCCTTGAACAGCCCTGGCTCTTTCCCATTTCAGGGCATCTCACTTGCTATGGCTTCTGCCGGGAATCTTCTCTCTGCAGACCTTTGTGCCACTGGCTTCCTCTCATCCTTCAGGTTCAGGTGACAAATGTCTCAGAAGGACTTTTTCTGAGCACCTTATCTAAACTAGGACTCCCCTCACTATCCTCTGTTGCAGCAACCTCTTCACAGCATTCATCTCAATAGAGAGAACATTTTTAGACTCTTTTTACTGTCTCCTCAACCATGAGAACATGTTGTTCATAGTTACAGCCCCGGCCCCAAGCAAAACGTCTGGCACACAGCAGTCACCCAGTAAATATATATAAAATGAATAAATTAACGGGACTCCACCATGGTTACGTATGGGGGTGAGGGAAGGAAAAGAAAAAAAAATATGGGACTGCTGCTGGGAGAGGCATCACAGTGTGATTAAAGTGACAGGGACAAGCAATGGCAGAAAGTCCCTGGACGATGATGTATCACAGGTGCCACTGAACGTTCATCCCCGTGGATGCTGCCAAACAGAAGTCGGAAAAAACCTAGAACAACAGAAACTTGAAGGTAAACTATTTTTTTTTCAAAAACAACTGCTAGAACATCCCCCAATTTGTGGGTTAGGGGAGCTGGATGGAATGATAATTACATACCAAATTTTCTATAGATAGCTGAAATTGTTTAATTTCACGAAGGGTCTCATTATCTCTTTTCACTTCATTCACATATTGTGCCAAGTCCTAAAGAATAAAGAGAAGGGGAGAAAAAGAAGGCAAGATAAGATTAGACAAGAGATGAGCACTGTTTGAAAGAAAACATCATTAATTTCATTAATAGTCAAAAGTTACCACTATAACTTTTCAATGACAATAAAATGAATACCTAATCGAAGCTGCATCTCAAAAGCAATTTAAAACTGTCTGGAGTACAGCTGGGAAGACTGAAGCCTTGTCATTTACCACACCCCTGAGAAGAGTAAGGATCAAACACAGAAACAAACAAAATATGCTGCCATGCAGAGCAACAAAAAGGAAACCAGGTCGGGAGCGTGTAAATTCTAAACACTGACCTTGAGAGAATCACACTTGAACTTGGGTTAGAATAAGGGCAATCATGAAGGATTAGCGGGGAGAAAAAAGTAACTAAAAGTTAGACAATGAATCTAGGAGGGCTGTTGTCTGCATCCAGTTAAGCATCTCGGTTCCTGAGAGGGTTCAGTCAGGGAAGCCAGGTCAATTTCAAAGAGTTAATAAAGGGAAGTGAAGGAGAGGAGAGAAACCAGGGAGCGTGAAAATGAACTAAAGGGCACAAACAATGCTGGCCCTGTTTCTCCATGTGCCTTCACCTATTTTAAAATGTCTTTTCTCAAATTTGAGGAAACATTAGCTAATCTTTCCATACTGTAACTAGCTATTTTTATGATACGTGCTCCAGATTTTTCCTGTTTTCTGGGTTTTCTTTTTTCCCTACCCTCTTATATTTATCTGCAACAGCAGGAACAGAACTCAGGCAAAAGCAGTTCCTAACTTTGTTCTAAATGAAAGCCCGACTTTTCATAGGATATATCTATAAACGATTTCTTTAAAAAGATTGGAAACTTGATATGATTTTTTTTTATAAGAATAAATAATGATGGGCTGTTTCCTGACAGGGTACTAAAGTCAGCTAAACACAGAGCTAACACTGAAACTGGCACAAGGACACAGAGAAGTAATTATGCACTGCTCTGGGCAGAGTCACATTGGCATTTTGTTTTGACCACAAATATTTGTGTATGTTTTAAGCTAGGGACAAATATTATTTCTTTCAAAAAGTCCGGCATAGCGTGGAAATCGGGGTTTTACAGATTCCCCAATATGTTCAAAAAGCCTGCCTTCACCTACTTCTAGTGCTTGATTTTCAGATTTACCTGAAATAGAAACCCAGACTGATCACTTGTACTGGTGCACAGCATCCAAAAAGGTAAACCTGGCTGACAACCTCACTTGAGAAAAATAAGTCACACCAGTGTTCTGAAGTCATCAGCTAAACTGCTGCTTGCACAAGCCAATAGGTTTCTACTAGCAACCATAAAAAGAATGTGAAACAAAACCATTCTATTAAATCATTCCTGGTAGTTATGGAAATTGTCATACTTTCATAAATACTGAAAGTTATTTTAATATACCTCTTGGTTTTATGCTTTTGTCCAACAATTAAATCCATGCAAGGATACTGATTTCAGTTAAAAATATCCAGCTCTCCCCTCCAAAAACAAACCTATGCAAATACTTATAATAACATCTATTAGCGTACCATACATATGTATTAACAGTTTACATTCTATTGTTCTTAGGCAAGAATTAGAAATACAAACAAGTTAATGCTGCATTCGTCTAACCTTCATCGCATCAAGAGCCAGTTTCAAATTTGCCTTCTCCATAGGATCAGTGGTATGTTTGACCAGCTCCTATTTGGAAGATATATTTTAGTACTACTTCCATCAAATTAAAACCAACACATAAGAAAACATTTTACAAATAAACCATTTTTATCATTATTCTCACCATAATGTGATAAATCTGATTTAACTAGGCTCTGTTTTCATCAAAAATTTCAAACTGTAAGAAGACCAAATAGATATCAAAAGGACATAAGACAATGGTCAGAAAGGTTTTCCTTTCAACGTTGAACGTGAATTCTATCCCCCACCATCACACTGACACTCTTGCCAGATGTTAAGAAAGATTCCCCTCCTTGACAACTGAACTGATACTTTTTTCTTTTTTGGCTGTGCCACATGGCACGTGGAATCTTAGTTCCCCGACCAGGGATCGAACCCACGCCCCCTGCATTGGAAGCGTGCAGTCTTACCCACTGGACCACCAGGGAAGTCCCTGAACTGATACTTTTCACTTGCTATCAAACTTGGCTTCTCTATGGCTTTGGATTCTGACAACTCCATCTCTCCTTTGGCCTCAGGGACATCAGGCTCTTCTGTTTGTTGTTGTTATTTTTGTTAGTTCATCTTAAATGTTGCCTATTCATTTGTCTTTCATACCTTCTTCTTTCTTTGCACCTTAGAAATGAGTTATTATTCCCTAGATTTTCACCTTAGTCTTCTGTTATCCTTACGTTACATACTCTGTGAATTCTATCACAACCATTGCCATAACATCGCCTATCACCTAATGTGACAGTCACCCTCAAATGAATGTGCTCAACCCAGAATTCACGCCTGAGTCCCAGACTCATATGTCCTATTAAATTGTTCTACCTGGGTTTCTCGCAAGCCCCTGAAATACAGCATGTCCACACTTCATGCACCTTCACCCACACCCCTACTCTTGTTCCTGTTTATGTTTTACTGAATGAGGGCACCTCCATCACTTAAGCCAAAACCTCAAAGGTGCCCCTGACTCCTCCCTCTCTCTCACTATGTTCTGTTTGTGTTAACTTTGACCCTTCCCCTTGAAACCTCCTCCACTGGCACTACCTCGGTTCAAGTCCCTGCTCTCTTTCAAATGGGTGACAATAGGCTTCTGATTCATCTTCTGACTTGCAGTCTTTCCTTGCTACAATCTAGTCCCTCGATTGACATCAGAGTTAAATCTCTAAATGTAAACCAGATCCTGTTACTTAGACTTCTGGGAGGTTCACAAAAGCTTCAGGTTGTCACGCATACCTCGTAGATGCTTCATGATCTGAATTCTGCAAACCTCTCCCAACTTCTCTCTCCACTTCCTCTCAGACAACCTATGCCCTACTTCTACTAAGTTAACTGCAATTCTCAAAATAACGTTCTAATATCTGATCCCATTAGGCATGATGTTTTCTCTCCTAGAAAGCCCTTGCTCTCTGATCCACCTGTCAAACCGTCATTCTTCCTTCAAAGCCCAACTCAAGAAACATTCCTCTGTGAAGCTTGTTATGACAGAGGCCTCTTCTCAAGCCATAATTAACTAAGTCTTTATTTGTACCACTTCTGTACCTTCTGCATACTTATCACGTCGTATTGTACTTGGCAGATTACATTTCATTTTCCCCAATAAAACAGTGGACTTCATCAGTGTGAGGGGGGCTGTTTTACATTGTTGAGAGACTCACACTGTATGCAGCTCATGGGATCCATTCAAAAATCTTTGCTGAGGGGCTTCCCTGGTGGCGCAGTGGTTAAGAATCCACCTGCCAATGCAGGGGACACAGGTTTGAGCCTTGGTCCGGGAAGATCCCACGTGCCGCGGAGCAACTAAGCCCGTGCGCCACAACTACTGAGCCTGCGCTCTAGAGCCCGAGTGCCACAATTACTGAAGCCCGAGTGCCTAGAGCCCATGCTCCACAACAAGAGAAGCCACTGCAATGAGAAGCCTGCACACTGCAATGAAGAGTAGCCGCAACTAGAGAAAGCCCGCGTGCAACAAGGAAGACCCAATGCAGCCTAAAATAAATAAATTAAAAAACAAAATCTTTGCTGAATTCAATACCAGTAGTGTTTCTAGTTGTAAACAGAACCTACAGATATCAAATCTGTTAAGTATAATAAACTTGTCAGAGTGATACTCTTTTGTTTCTATTTTTACTTTTCCTCTATTAAATAATAACAGTATTCTCAAAGTTTCAAACCCCCCACTATAAAATATTTTAATTTTATAAATCCGTGATTTCAAATCATAAGGCATTTCAAAAATGATTTACCCACTAAAATACAGTAGTAAGTAGAAAATATTCAAATTCATACCATATTTATTTAACACATTTCTAAACAGTAGACAAATTAATTCTACTCTACACTATTTTGAAATGGAAAAACATTTCTAGAATTTTTATCTAAGTGTGGTATCCCAGATAAAACTTTTCCTATTTTAAAAAATCATCATGGAACTAAATATACTTTTGAAATTTAAAATATCAAACAACCCAAGAGAAATGAGCAGAAAAAGTTCACTGACTTTCCAAAAGGTAAAGTCATATTTTATACTTTTATAAGTCTGCTTAAAATCTTTTTTTTTTAAACATCTTTATTGGAGTATAATTGCTTTACAATGTTGTGTTAGTTTCTGCTGTATAACAAAGTGAATCAGCTATATGCATACATATATCCCCATATCCCCTCCCTCTTGCGTCTCCCTCCCACCCTCCCTATCCCATCCCTTTAGGTGGTCACGAAGCAGGGAGCTGATCTCCCTGTGCGATGCAGCTGCTTCCTACAGCTATCTATTTTATATTTGGTAGTGTATATATGTCCATGCCACTCTCTCACTTCGTCCCAGCTTACCCTTCCCCCTTGCCATGTCGTCAAGTCCATTCTCTACGTCTGCATCCTTATTCCTGTCCTGCCCCTAGGTTCGTCAGAACCTTTTTTTTTTTTTTTAGATTCCATATGTATGTGTTAGCATACGGTATTTGTTTTTTCTCTTTCTTACTTCACTCTGTATGACAGACTCTAGGTCCATCCACCTCACTACAAATAACTCAATTTCTTTTTATGGCTGAGTAATGAAGAAAATAGATATTTCTTGAAAACTGCAACTTTTAAACTCTTCAATCAATATTTGACTATACTAAAGTTACAAGATAAATTATTATCTTCTTTTGGACATGTTTTTAGTTTCATGATATCTCAGAAATTGACTGCCTAAGTCTTCCTTATTATTTTTTCATAAAATGCAATTTGATTAAGTTGCTTTGAGTTTAGGTCTCATAAATGTTTTAACGCATTTGTAAGGAATAATCAGGGTTTGAATTTTTCTGATTTCTCAGTAGAAAATAGAAATGACTAATAATTTTGCAGTTACAGTTCAAGAAATTTAATATACAAGATGTATAAAGCACAGCAAACTCAGAATTATATTTCACATACAGGTAGTAGATCTTTTTAAATGGCATTTCACAAGCATCAGCAAAGCTGATAGACTAATACAGAAAGACATTTCTTTGGAGCAGAACTAATGAGTCTCCTGGTTTTATAAGACTCTCCACCCTCATTAGAAGACTAACCGTGGAAACCATAAGCTTTGGGGTTATAACAAGAATCACTTCAAAATAAATGCAGTCTTATTATAATTTACTATAGCGGAAAGTAACACAGAGTGTGACACAATTCTCTTTCGTTTATGGTTATAAGGCACAAATTCTAACACAATTAACCTGTCAAAATTCAAGTGTATTGCAACACTGAGATTCTAATAAATGATTACTGCTAATGACAGAAGACTTGGTTGAAGGGATATTTGTATTTGTTTTGCCTTGTTTTTAAATTTTTTAATTTTTTTGGAGCCAGTTCTGTTTGAAGAACTCAAAATGTGACTGTGTGAAAGATACAGAATTATCTTTGCTTAAAAGGAAGAAAAAATTTCCAGCTGTTCTGTTAT
Organism: Pseudorca crassidens; assembly: GCF_039906515.1. Taxonomy (NCBI): domain Eukaryota; kingdom Metazoa; phylum Chordata; class Mammalia; order Artiodactyla; family Delphinidae; genus Pseudorca; species Pseudorca crassidens. The sequence continues at coordinate 94,415,923 of NC_090297.1, forward strand.
TTCCCACTTAGCTATCCTCATAATTGAAAACTGTAAGGGGATAGGGCTCCAAACATAAAGTTTCTGCAGCTTAGTTGATGCTTCATTAACATTGTGTTGAATTCATGAATAAACAAACAGTTTTAAATTACATACCTGAAGGAGAAGGTGATACTTTAAAACACGCTGCATAGGAACCACAAGCAAGTCTCGAAGAGTAAATTTCCCATTATTTGCTCTTTTAGAACATTCCTAAAGAAATTGTTTTTAAATTGAACTGTTTTAGTTTTAGCAAAAGGAGTCATAATACAAACATTAAAGGATGCAAACGCCATAAGCAAAACTGCTATTATACAATAAATATTTTGCTATTTCCCTTAACAATCCTTCTTTCTTAAAACTAGGAAGTATCGTCAGTTAAAAACCAAAAGAAACAAACAAAACTTGTAGCATTTCAACTCTAAATAAGAATAAATATGTAGAACTATTTTACACATGAAAATTATTTTCTCTAGTGGTCCTCCAGCATTTTTCCCTCACTTACCACTTAACCTTTCACCAGTCTCCCCAAGCAGGCCTGTGGACCAGGCATCAAGAACAAGCCCCATTAATTAAACCCACTATGTTCCCTCCCCACCATCATGCCTTGGTTCATTCGGTTCTCTCCAACTGCCATGTGCTTGGACTAGTTCCCAGCAAAATTCATCATCCTCTTGAAGAACTACACTTCAAGGCTGTTAGTAATAGTCCCAATCAAAATTGTGCTGTCTCTCTGTGCCTTGTGGGTCTCTTAATTATTGTTGTATATGTATAATATCTTCCCCAATATATTATGTCTTTTATGCCTCTTGAGAATCTGGTATTTACTGACTAAACATTTGTTGTAATGAATGAAATGGAATGATTGACTCCCAAAATTTGCTAAAGTATAAACCCACTACAGGATTCAAAGTTTTCAAAGCCTCAGATTTTATTTTTTTAATCTCACAATCTCCTTTCTTACAAGTTTATCAAAAAATAGCATTGATGGGTTCACTCTATTGACATTAACTAAGACTTTGAGGAAAGTACTTTGAATTTGCAGTGTCAAAGCCTGAATTTAAATCAAGTTTGGCAATTCTTGTCTGTGTGACCTTGAACAAATTGCTTTTCTGATCTTACTGTTCCTCAAATATTCATGGTATCATCCAAAAAAAACAATAAGGTGTCATAAAGATATTTTTATTTGTGAGCAACCTAAGTCCAAAATCCTCAGACAATTACATAACCAAGACCAAGGAATTTTCCAGTTCATGGAAGAGGTTGTATTCAAGAAAATACTCTTTAGTTTCCCTTTTCCCCACACTTAGCTTTTCCAGCACATGGAAGGATATATTATATTATCAGAAGCTATAGAAACAAACACCATTAGCTCCAATGACCATATTGAGTTAATGAGTGCTTGACTACAGCTTTCAAACAAGAACTGGTGACACACCCTGACATGTTAGCTCACATCTTGTCAATTGCTGGGGTTCACTGGACAGATAGCTATTTCAAATGATTTCTTGCTTCCACAGATTATAGCGAGTTCTGGATCATGGGTCTCAAATAGGAGGTCAAACTGTTAATATTATTGTAATGAATGGGTTTCATCTTCCCAGCTGCATTTTAAGTTCCTTGGAAATTGAGGTTGTATCTTACACTTCTTATGTTATGCCATCTTAACATAGTGTTAAGAACAGAAATGTTATACATTTAAAATTTACTTTGTTATGTTATGGAAGTCAGTGTAAAACTGTTGGGGAAAAAATTATTTCAAGTTCTAAGTTATAAGCTCAGGAAGTAAAGAAACTAACAGCGCTGGCATTAGCTACAATTAGGGGGCCGAGACTGAAGTGTAAAATGCTTATTAGTATTGAAAGCAAATAAAGGGTAGAAATGATCCTTCCAAACATCCAGTCAAGTGCTTAGCCTCAACTCCAATTCTAAGTGAAAAGAAAAGAAAATGTAATAGGGATGAGCCAGCTTAGAGAACAAGGTAAAGAGACTCTATTACCCTTCACCCCATGTTACCTTGGTTCTACAGTAGGGGTGAAAAAAAGACAAAAATCATCAAGAATAAAAATAACCACAAAACAGAAGACATGAAGGAGGCAGAGAGAAACCTAGTATAAGGCAGCTTTCCCTCCATCATGCTGGGACTTGCAGAAGACAGTTCCAGCAAAGACTATTTGTTGAGGGCTTATAGTAAGTATCTGGTTAAATACTTCCAAATCAGACCCACGGTTAACACAACCAGCATCACCTCACCCTGAGCCTTTCAAACTCAGTCTGAGGTTCTCTCTTTCCCTAAGACTTACAGTGACTACAGGAACTATAGAGTATGCTCACTGGGCAGGATTTTGACAGTGAGTCTGAAAGAAGGGAGAGTAACACGCATATAATGCTGAGAATATAATGCAGGTTTGATCGACCACTTTCTGACTCCTCTCTTGAACCAGAATTATATATCTTTATTTTAAAAAAAACTGCCTAAATGGTAGCTCTATTAGGAAGTTGTTGTGTACGTTGTTAACTTTTATCTTACCATCGTGTTTTAATTTGAGTCAAGGTGGCTTATAGTTCTAGACTTACGAGGCTCTGCTCTCCCAAGAGGAGCAGGGGCCCTTTATGCTAACAAGGCTGTAAGGATGTCACTTAGTGGTGACTCAAACCATCTCCAGCCATAAGATCCGCATCATCAAGGGATTGTGAGAGGTAAGAAAGAAGGATTCATGATATAGAATTAGTACAGTTACTTGGTAGTCTGTTGATGTGCAAATTTTCTCACCAATAGCTCCCCTTTGTGGGAATTATTTTATTAAATCAGACCAGATACGCTAAACAGTGAAGGGGTTCTGCCTTGCAAATCATCTCCCTCTTCTTCTCTGTTCATCACCTGACCTCACTGCTAAACCCAACAAAGAGCAGCAAGGAGGATATGAGAGAGCCAACCAAGCCACACACAGAAGAGTTGACTATACATCTCTACTTGAAATTTAAGAAGATCCATACATATGGATAATATATTTGAGACGACAATTCATATAACATATAAATAATCGTTTTTCAAAAGATTTTTGAAAGTGCAGACTCTTCTTGTGTGTGTGGGGGGGAAAGATGTACCAAAAAAATAAATGACCTAACACAGTTTCCAGACTTATTTTCCATTGTTACCATGTGCTCTATTCATACTAACCTACTTGCCATTTCTCAAACTTGCCTGATCCTTCTGGTCAAGACATACCAATTCTTCCAGAATGCCCTACATGGACTCTCATCTATCAAGACTCACCTCATTCTTCAGTGACCTAACTCAAATGCTCCCTCTTCAGATAAATCTTCCACAGTCTAACTATACTGAAGTGATCACTCAGTCTTACTCATGGAGCCCTGACTACGAGTGCTTATCACATACTACTTAATCTCATCATATGTGTGCCTGTCTTGCCTTCTTATGGGCAATATCCATGCCCTTTTTTAATTTTTTATTATTATTATTTTTATTATTATTATTTTTTAACATCTTTATTGGGGTATAATTGCTTTACAATGGTGTGTTAGTTTCTGCTTTATAACAAAGTGAATCAGTTATACATATTCCATGCCCTTTTTATACGTTTTCCCCTAAATATCTTTTGGCCGTGTTATGCAGCATGTGGGATCTTATTTCCCTGACCAGGGATCGAACCCACGTCCCCTACACTGGAAGCACAGAGTCTTACCACTGGACCTCCAGGGAAGTCCCAATATCTTATATTTTTAGTAAACAGTTTACATCTACATACATATTATCTCACATACATCTTACTCATCCTGTACCTTTTACTACCCTGGGCAACTTACTCATGATCTCTCTGAACACTGGCTTTCTTAACCATAAGATAAAAAAATTAATTGTATGTATCTCACAAAGTCATGAGGATCTAATGAGATAAGACATGTAAAAAAGCCATAAATCTTATATCTCACTACTGTTATTATTACTGCCACATTATTATTTTATAGAGCTATATATTAAAATATTTTATGAAATTACACTTAGAATTCATAGAAATTTGCTGTTGCATAGATCATGAAAAGAATATGTTGGTTTTAGTTTATTTTACTCTGTCATAGACACACAAAAAATAAACAGGCACCTCTAATTTCAGTTTGACATCTTCTTTTGTCTTAGAAATGTAGTCTAAACTAGAGATGGCCAACTCCACTCCACTGCAGTACTGCCCATAAATAACCAACCTGAAAGGAAAAGAGAGAGAGGAAAAAATCTGAGGACAAAAAGGCAAGAATAAAGTGGAAGAGGAAACTCACCTATTTAAAACCACAATTAGGCATAACCAAAGCAAATCTCACTCGTCCTGCTCCTCTTACTTTCCAGGTAACCCTGGGCAGATTACTCATAATTTCTCTGAACCTCAGCTTTCTCGTTTCTTTTTAAGACACACCACACATACAGTTATAGAATGAAAGTCACTCATATTTACAGTATTAAAAATGACTATTTTTAATTTCCAAATTTGAATGGGATTGATTCCATGCATGTTTTTATAGCAGGTAGATTTTACAAACTGGCTTAATGACTGTTAATATTGTTTGAGTGCATATAATAATCAAAAACAAAATTAAAAACTTCTCTTCAAGTTTCTATTAGAGATCAACTTTTACACTGTTCACGCTCACTCAGGAACAGTTTTATTTTCTACTACTGTTTCACTGTAATCACTACTTACAACTCTACTCATTAATAAACCTCCTACTCCCTCCCCCGTTTTAATTAAGAAAAATACATTATCTGAAAAGTGGGAATGAGAGGGCTGAGCTGTGCTGGCTGGGAGATAACTTATATTGCATGGGGTCTGAGCCTGCTTCGGGAAGGGTATCTCTGGGGTAATACCGATTTTTGCAAAGAGCCCGGTTAATTTATTGTTTCTTTTAGCCCTCTACTGGAAAACAAAAAAACTACTACATTAATATTTATCTAATGTTGATGTAAGCAATTAATTAGCTACTTCTTAGTACTAGGAACTATAGTGCTTGATTTTAAAAGAGAGCGCTCTATTTTAAGCAAAATTCCTTGGTACTTCTAATTTATGTGAATTGTTCAGAAGATTTTTTTCAAATTCAGAAAGGGAAACTGACGTTGGCTGTGAATGTAATACTCCAAAATACAGAATTATAAGGTATTAGAGTTGGAAAAAGCACTACGTACCAGATAATCTACCCCTAACATTTACAGATGGAAAAAAGGAGGCTCAGAGAGTTAAAATGACTTCCTGAAGTCTACAGGACTCAAGAGTGACAGAAACTGCACCTTCTGGTTTTCAATGCAAAAGTCTGAACCCTTCTTTTTTTCTTTTTTTTTTTTCCCTGATACACATATAGAGGTCAACCACTACCCAGAAATTAACTGTCCCATGTTCTAATTACTGCCCAGACAGTATCTTAATGAACGATAGTAATAGCTACTTATGAGCAATTTTAATACTAACCCTCACTATAATTACAAACTAATAGCCACAAAATTTAAAATCCAAAAGTTACCTTTCCTTGTAGTTAATGAAAACTTGATACAAGTTCTGGTCGTTTTTATTTATAATGGAATCATGAATCTCTTGCATTAGGTTCCGATGAACTTTTACAAGTTCCTTAGAAAAGAAAACAGTGGCAAAGCAAATTAGGAATCAGAACCAAAAAAATCACCCGGAGCCCAGCATCCCTATTGCTGCCAGACTTGCCATTCAAGGATATGCTGAATACCCTCAATATATAAACCTGCTACCATCAGTAAAGAGGAAAAAAAGGAGGGGAAAGAAGAGAAAAGAGAGAAGGGGAAGGGGAGGGGAGGGAGAGAGGGGGAGAAAGACAGGCCATGTTCACGGAAAATAGCAATTTCAGATCTGACTGTGGAAAAAGAAATTCTCTCTCTAGTTATTAAAGGGTAATTTATTCCTTGTATAAAAATATGTACAGTTCAGCTTCATCTTATAATCACTTTAAATTTTTAAATAAAACTATCCAAGTGCTTAATGTTTTACTGACAGGATAAAGTAATGATTCATGTCCTCGAGACATAAAAATGTAGATTTGTACTTTGGTCAATTAGTGGTGTCCTGGAGCTAAGCTAACAATAATCAGACTAAATTACTTGAAACCAGCCAACTAATGTCATAAATAAGCAGCAAATAAATTGTAGTAGGCAGTTTACTAGGGCAACTCAAAAGATAGAATTTCACATTTTTCCTGATAAGCAAGTAATTTTCGGTCAGACAGTAAAATACATGTCACAGCCAGGAAATGAGGAGATCCGAATCAAGGTGCCAATTCTCCCAGGATCTCTTCCCGTGTACCTTGGAGCACACATTGATTCAGGGCATGCCCTTCCTTAGGAGGTGCTAAGTGAAACATGAATATGTTGGCCCTGTCACTTTTCTGAGGAGCATGGAAAAGCTATTAGAATAAGGACTGTCAAATGGGTTCTAAGTTACAGTGAGCGTATTTAGGTGGTTTAAGATCCTCATCTTCCTAAAATGTGTGGTTTGTTTTATGCTAAATATTCATCTGATATTGGGATCTTTTTCTTCCTTCTACGTTACAAATCAATAAGAATGTCTTCATTTGGCCAAAATCAGGAACAAGGACAACATGCCATAGCTAAACTGGTGCAAAGCAACACTAAATATAAAGGAATCAAAATATTAGCGACTTTACAGGTGATACAAGCAAGCTGGTTCATAAAAGCTTATATACTGTATATAAGAGCTACATATTAAAACTGAGGGACTACCCTGGTGGTCTAGTGGGTAAGACTCTGCACTCCAAATGCAGGCGGCCCAGGTCTGACCCCTGGTCGAGGAACTAGAGCCCGCATACATGCCGCAACTAGAAGTCCGCATGCCGCAACAAAGGTCCCGTGTGCCGCAACAAAGGTCCCGTGTGCCACAACGAAGACCCAGCACAGCCAAAATAAATAAATTAAATAAATAAATAAATAAATATTAAAGGAAAAAAAGAAAAACTGAGGCCAGTTCTAGAGGTCTAAGAACTTGAATCTTGTCTAGCAAGACCTTACATGGTATTGCATTTGGCTTGCCTCTATGCTTTTGGGTACATATCCTTTTAGGACTGTCAGATAATAAGGTACCCTGAAATTTGAAATGCTATGTAAATGTGAAGAAAAGCTCCTCACATCTTACCATTAAAATAGACTGTTATATCGGGCTTCCCTGGTGGCGCAGTGGTTAAGAACCTGCCTGTCAATGCAGGGGACACAGGTTCGAGCCCTGGTCCAGGAAGATCAGGGGACACAGGTTTGAGCCCTGGTCCAGGAAGATCCCACATGTTGCGGAGCAACTAAGCCCATGTGCCACAACTACTGAGCCTGCGCTCTAGAGCCTGCAAGCCACAACTACTGAGCCCATGTGCCACAAGTACTGAAGCCCATGCACCTAGAGCCCGTGCTCCACAACAAGAGAAGCCACCACAATGAGAAGCCTGGACACCGCAACGAAGAGTAGCCCCCGCTCGACGCAAATAGAGAAGGCCCACGCAGCAAAAAAAACCCAACACAACCAAAAATAAATAAATAAATAAATTTATTTTAAAAATAAAAGACTGTTATATCATAAAGAAGCAGTGTATTTCAGAAATGGGAGTTTAGGTTGATGCAACGAGAAGAAGAAAACACCAAAAAGCAGAGGACAAGGAAGTGTAGGAATGGAGGGAAGTGAAGAAGACAGATGGAGCCAGGACAGTGTCTGTAAGATGGGGTTGGGGGGCTGAAAGAACAATAGAGCAGGGAGTGGGGCAGAAGGGGATTCCCACAAGAGAAAGAGACCATAACACCAGGGATTAACTGAGACTACCTTGTTGTGACAAGCAGTTAAGTATAATACATCAACCTTATCCTTTTGCGTTCAGCATACATTCTGACTTTTGCTTGACAATATGACTTACTAGTTATTTCCAGAAAATAAGACTATAAAAACTCAGGAGACAGAAAATTGGGTTAAAATTCTTTAAAAATACAATACAATGTTCAAATAGGGACCCAATAAGAAAATGAGGATTTTATAGAAGTGTACCACAATTTTAGCTAGCATGTTTTTACTTACAGGAATGTTGATGAATACTGAATCAAATTCAGCTGCTGTCAGAAATCTTTTTAATGGTGCCATGAAATACTACCAGGAGAGAAGAGAGGGGTGATAATTAAGCACAACTTATCCTAATCTATATAATAGTTTTTCATCAATGAGCAATAAATATTACTGAAGTTAATCAGTATTATGAATACCAAGAAAAAAGCAGAAACTATTTTCTCTACCGTAAAGATTCTATATTTGAACAGAGATATGAAGACATAAATACAAGTTAATACATTTAAAATATAAAATAAAAGATCTGGGCTATAAATCCTTCTGAAAGTAAGAAAAAAAAGAGGAGAGAACACCACTGGCTGAACTGGCAACAAATGGCAACCTTCTGGAGATATGTTTGAGGACTAATTCAAAATATCCCTCAAATGCTCTGTGAAGATTCCAGATCCCTGAGACCAATAATTTGCATATACAATTTATGGATCATTCCCCTTCATTCTTTGAGAATTTTAGTTCCTGGCCTACCATATCTCTGTCCATTACTACTCCCATCTTCATTTTTGGTCGTATCAGTATCTGTGCAGATGGTCCTTCCAATAGCCTGGCCTCTCGGTTCCCTGAACTCCAATAATCTGTGCCCTATCCTAGCTCAGGTCCTCCTGTGGTCATAGCCCAAGACCCCATCATTACCAACAACTGCATATGCTCCACAGAATTAAGTTGAAGCAAGCAAGTCTCTGACCTCTACCCTCCTACCTTTATAGCTCATTTCTCCAAGGACTTCTCCAACCCACTGGGTCTGCCAATCCCCTGACCATCTCACATCCCTCATGTCCACATTTCCCTTTTTACCCAGTTTACATTCCACGAGCCATCATCAGAATCACTGCCCTACAGGTACCCTTACCCTCTCTTCTTTCATTCTGGAAAAATGAAAACCCTGGTTAAATCTAGCTTGCCATATATTTTGTGCCTATACCTAAGAAGTTAAACAGAAGCTACACTGATAGCTAATTAAAAATATAATCACAAAACCCAAATGAGCCTGTAATGCTACAATATCCTAGTACATTTACCCTCTCGTTCTCCTAAACAACTCTTCCATGCCTTCATCTCTCTTTTTAAACTTCCAAAACTTTCTCCTGGTTCTCATTCTCTTAGCCTCCAAATGTGGAAGTCACCAGAGGTGACCTCAAACCTCTTCTCTGTCAACATCCATTCCGTTGGTGATTCATCTAGTGCCATGGCTTTAAACACCACTGCATAATGATACTGGCCCAATCTATACATCCAACCTTTCCCCTGAATGTCAGACTCATACATCTAACTTCCTCCTCAATACATCCCCTTGGAAGCTAATAGGTATTACAAATTTAGTAAGTCCCAACAGACTCGTGATTCCTACACCTGTCCTTCTCCATCTCAGTCACCATCTTCACCATTTACACAGTTACTCACGCTAAAAACCTAGCATTGTTAGGAATTCCCACTGGGCAGTCCAGTGGTTAGGACTCTTGCACTTCCACTGCTGTGGGCCCAGGGTTCAATCCCTAGTCAGGGAACTAAGATCTCACAAACCGAGCCATGTGGCGTGGCCAAAAAAAAAAAAACAAAAAACAAAAAAACAAGAACAGAAAACCAAGAATTCTTGATTCTCTTTCCACACATCCTTTACCTAATCCATCATCAAATCCACTTGGCTCTACTTTCAAAATTTATTCAGAATCTGACCACTCCCTGCCACCTCAACCAATTCCACCATTTTCCATCAACTTAATTATTATGATATCCTTCTAACATTTTTCTCAATTTCCACCCTTGCCCGACAAGAGTCAGAATGATCTGTTAAAAACTTACATTAGATCCCATCACTTCTTCTACTCAAAACGCTCTAGCTTTTAGCCAGGTGCTCCTATATGTCCCCTGTGACCTGGGGGCTCACAAAGTCTCTGATCTCACTGCTCCCCTGCACTCATTCTGCTTCAGCCTCCTGGGCTGTTGCTGTTCCCTGAATCACACTGAACACTGTCCCACGTGAGGACCTTTCTCCCAGGGATTGTCCACTCTGGGATATTCGCATGGCTTACTCCCTCCATTCACAAAGCTCTCTGCTTAAATACGATCTGACCACAGAGGGCTTCCATTACCACTCTATATAAGGTAACACCAGCCTCTCCCATCACTCACTACCCGCTTCCTCTGCCTTATTTTTCTTCAGAGAATTTATCACCACCTGGCATACTCGTTTGCTTAAATTATAAACCCTCCCATGAGAGTGTCATGAGAACTAGAGCTTTGTTGTGTTGACTGCTATACCCCCAGTCCCTAGAATAGTGCCATTCACATACTAAGAAATCAATAAATCACTGTGGGATGAGTAAATCTGCTTTGAGATCTTTAAACCCAAAGTTCTGCTGAAAATCAGAATATGCAGACACTGTAGAAACACTGAGCCTAATGTATTAGCAAGGCAGTATTGGAGCGTCAAGAATGATACCTGATGACTTACTTTTTCTATTGACTCCAATGTTTCTGTATATTTTTCCTCTGTCTGCTTGATTTCTGCTAGGCAGCAACTCCGTATGTCATTTTCTGGACATTTCTACAATTAGAATTTTCAAATTAACATTATTTAATCAAATTCATGTATTAATCTTTCCAGTAGAAGATAGAAAGAAATAAAAATGATTGATTTTTTTTAAGTGTTCCATTCTAATAAAACACATAACTGAAAGATATATTTAACTGCATTTGGGAAGGATCTTTGCTTTTTAAAAGAATCTGAACAATGTAAATGAAAAAGTTTTAGATAATTAAAAATATACTTTTGAGTATACTCTCTTTAAACTGAAACATCTATTTTAGTATAAATGTTACTGAATCTGGAAACATCATGAATGGTCTTATACAGTTTTCTTAATGTACAGCATACTTTATAAGTGCTGTAGAAATACTGCAAAAATCATAAAAAGATATTTGGTAAGTAAAAAATCTTAAAATATTTTTTCAAGAGTTAACATCTTGGTGTTTGGCTCTCTTACGGTTTAAGACTCTAGGCAGTAGAACATAGTAGGAAGATCAAAGTTTTGGGGATCAGATAGAATTTGGTTCAAGAACCAGTTTTGCTGTTATTAGTTTGTCTAATCTCTCTGTGTCTTGGTTTTCTCATCTATAAAACAGAATTACAGTACCCAGCCCAAGGAGCTGTAAATGAGATAACCTGTGTAGCGTGCTTAACACCCTGAGGAATGCACAAGAAGGGCCCTGTGCGTTCAATCATCATCACTGCTCACCCTGGGCCACGTGAACAGCCCAGCACCGTAAGCTCAGTGAAGACGGTCCTTGGGAAAGACAATGAAGAATTTGCTGGTGCCCAAAGAAGTTGATAATTAAAGGGGTATGGACGATACTCCATCACCTAAAACACTCTTAAACTGCTGCCACAGGCGTCCCGTCAGCTCGTGCAGTGGGTTAAAGCACACATTCGTGACGTTTACTGAACACAGGCCAGCCAACTTGTTTCCATCCCACAGAAGCTACTGTCCCCTATGTGGGCACCGGACAACCCGCCGGCCCTTTATTAAATGCAAGAGGTCCAAGAGAGCTGAGCGAATTCATCAAAGCACCGAAGAAACCTAAAGTACCACCCAGCTGATGAAGAAAGTCTTTTGTGTAAAGAAAATGTTAATAAAAGCTTAAGCAACTGACCTTATTTTTCATTTCAAATTATATATGAGAAAATCATTCAAGGTAATTCTGAATGTTTTAGATATTTTAATGCAGATAAAGCTTTGTGGGCTGCTGTTGACTATGGCAACATCTGAAACTAAGTTCATAAAATAGTAAAAAATGCTAGGAGACCTATAATGAAACAAACGACAACAACAAAAATATCTCATATCAACCCCTAACAAACAGGAAGAAATATTCTTTAACCTATACTTTATGCCACATCAAACTTAAAGCAGATTTACCTGCTTTGCAAGAGATTTCCTTTCATAACAATGTAATTTCATGATCCCCTGAAATTATGTTCTATTGCCACTCTGCAATTATTTAGCTGTGTGGCATGCCGTTTACTTGTTAGACTTGATTTTCTTACTAGTAAACGGAGAGATTTAGACCAGAGACTTCCTATGGTTGTTCTGAACTGTAAAATGTCATGTTTACATGTCTCCAAATGCAGCAACACGTCATGGTTATACAGTTACAAGCAAGTAAACATAAAAAACAAACAAAAAAAAATCCCAGCAGAAGTTACATAAATAATTATAACCATTGTATTAATTATAATTATGCTATTGTTTTATAATTATAATTAGTATAATTAAAACATAAATATTATTTTATTAATTATTATATTAATTAGTCCTTCCAATAATCACTTTCCTAATAAGATACTCAGAGTAACTTAAAAAACAGGCAAGTCAAAGTCCTACAGGCTGATGCGCCTCCTCTGCCTTCATCAGGTCCTCGTACACTTCGCCACCTTCGTCTTCCCCATAAACACAGTCGTACAGACCCTCTTCATCTTCCACACGGGTTTCACTGAAGCAAAAGGTATAACATAAACATCATTTTCTAGCATGCAGTAAATACAGTAGTTAGAAATAGCTTACTGGTTATCAACAGAAAATCCAGAGAGCAAATCAAATACAGTGGAAGGAGGCAAAGGTTTACATTACAGCTCTGCCCCTCCTAATAAGAACAAGGACAAACGACAACCACAGAATCTGACAACGATGGCAGTGCCCTAACCTTCACTGGGCGTTTACTACGCCTCTCTGCATGGGTTATCTCACCTGGTTTGCCCAGGTCCAGCATTAATTTTGTTATCAGGTAGGCACTGTTGTTTGGCCAATTCAAGTGACAAGGACTTTGAGAGAACACAATGTTCTTTGACTTGCCCAGGATAACACAGCTAATCAGACAGCAGAGCCAGGATTTAAAACCCAGTCTGTCTTACACACTGAGTGTTTTAACTGCTCTATCATACTACCTCCCATTTTTCATATGTCAAGACCTCAGTTTCATTACCTGTATTAAAGGGTATAATATGGAGAAGACACAGGAGTTGGGGAGGACCTAATATGTTATAAATAATCTTTATAAAGCAAAAATTTCTGCTGATTATAATTGTCAATATCTAATGCAATGGTTTTCAAACCATGTTCCTTCAAGGCCACTCAGAGGGTACCCACAGGTTTGATTCTTTCAGATTCTGCTTTTATCTGTTCTATTTGTATTTTGCTTAAAGAAATGGTCCCAAGGCCACAAGACGTTTTTAAAAGCCATTGAAATTCTTCTGCTGGTCTCCTGGCAGTGGAAAATAATCCCTATTTTTTTTTAACATCTTTATTGGAGTATAATTGCTTTACAATGGTGTGTTAGCTTCCGCTTTATAACAAAGTGCATAGGTTTACAATCTCAAATGAAGGGTTAGGGAAAGATAATCAGTCACTGTGGAAGCCTTCATGGAGACTTTAAAAATCGGGCCCTATTCAGTCAACACAGAAACAGCTGTTTCCACCTATCACCCATTCTGTTACTACTCCTTAAGATTTTCCTTTCAGTTCAAGAGTTCTAGAATTAGCTTCTATTAACTAATAATGCCAAAGAACTGAGATTAATAAATTTAGGTATGTTAGAAAGAAGCATTAATATCTCCCTGAAAAGAAATTCAACTCGTTCAGTACCGCCAGCCCTTAGCATTTCTCTTGGGCCTGTGCAGATAGAACATTATAAATTGACGTACAAAAATAAAAGCACTAACTATAAATGTCACTCTGCAACTCGGAGCATTTTTCAAAGTAGGTGCAATCACAAGGTTGTCTATGTTTGTCATGAAGAGTTATCTGGAGGCATTTGACAGAAATGAACTGTCAGACACCCAGAAGAAAGGAAGGTGCCTTAAGGGAGAACGCTCTGGTGGTGAGAGAAGTTTCAGAGAACCTGCTGTGAGAAAAATTCATTCCAGGATTACCTGTCCACCCATCCACCCACCTACCTGATTCTTAAACTAAGAACCTACTGATTGCCAGACTCACCAGTGCTAAGAATGCTAAGATCCAAGGGCTCTCCCATAGTCTAGTGTGGAAAACAGCGCATAAACACATAATTCTATGAGTGCAGAGGGAAGAGTAAGAATAACTCTGACTAAGGAAGGCAGGGAAAGCTTCATGGAAGATACTACATCTGAACTGGATCTTGACTGTATTGATTTATTCAATAGGTATTTGCTGAATAAATACTATGTTCCAGCAGATATAGCTGCAGACAAGGCAGACACAGCTTCCACCCTCCAGGGTGACACAATGAATGAGAAGAGGGGATGAGCATTCAAAGGACCCCAACCTGTGCGATGGCAGAGAGGTGTGCAGAAGCTGGCGACGTGAGGGGTGGAGTCCCGTCCAGTGGGACCAGGTGAGTGAGGGGAGCCCCAGAGGGAAGAGGTGAACCAATCTGAGAAGGGCCCTGCGCTCTGGGAGCTCAACCTTACCTGGGCATCTGAGGACCACAGTGGGTTATAGAGGGGTAGTGTGGAGGGTCAAGAAGCCAAGCAGGGAGATAGAGAAGCCAAGAAATGAAATGCTGTGGGTGAGAGGTAATGAGTACCATAACCAGGGTAAAGGCAGATGAGGAGAGAAACAGAGACTCAGGAGACCGTGTCAGCTACAACCAACCAGACTTGGGGACCAATCCGGATTAGGGAGAGGGGGGAGGACTGAAGGATGCTTTCAGCTCTGTACTCTGAAAAACTGGGGAGACGGTGAGTCTTATTGGCAGTTCCAGAATTTCCATACTGAGGGGCTTAGGTAGGCAGTCTCGCCTTAGGCAGTCCCGCCTGAGAACAGTGGGGCTGTTAAACTGGTTCGAGCACTTTCTATAACTCATCAAAGGGTAGGAAGGTCTGATGAGTTCATGAAGGAACTGAGATTAAAGAAATGATAAAGGAGTAGGTTCTGTATCAAAGGGGATCCTGTTCAGAAGGAAAACAGGCTGTGAAATCCTTTTCCTCCCTCAGACCCTCCAACCCCCACCCCCAAACCAACAAAAAAAAGCCAAAAAAACAAACAAAAAAATCACATCGTCTTTCTTAAGTCTTGCTATCGACTATTTTGCATGAGGGCAGAGGTACATATGTATAAATTCACACAGATTCTTCTCTAAGAATTGTAGGAGCGACACACACGCACCCACACACATTGCAACTGGGCTAGAACAGTTTGGGTTTTTGTTATTCAATCCCATACTAAAGCTGTTTTTCTTGCTAACAGTTTGGGCAGTAATCTCTGATTTGCACAAAATGAAGAAGGGAGAGAGGAAAAAGCTGTGATTCTTCAAATGGTCAATAAATCAACAGCAATCTATATTAGCTTTCCTGTGTCTGGGCAACCTAGATATGGTCCCGTCTGACACCCTGGTCATAAAGGTTGAAGGAGCAAGGACACTACCGTTTAGCCATCTTACACGCTCTCCATTCCATCCTGTGTCTCTTTCTCTCCACGTGAGGATAGAATGGCTCCCCCTGCCTGGGGAGCAGACCAGTGTTTGTTCTGGGGCCCTCCCTTCAAGCGATTCACCCCCAGAGGTTAAAGGGAAGTCTATGAGCCCACAGAGATCATAACAAAGCCAAGACTGAAAAGCAAACCCTCATAGCAAACTCAAAAGCAGGCATTTGCAGGAAACACACGACATTTGGACCTCCGACCACCTGGTGAAGAGGTGAAGCAGACTGCACCTCCCAGAGCATGTGAGTTGGCACCTCAGAGCAGCCAGTTCAGGGGCCCAAGTTTTCTCCAAACTTGCATCCTCACAGGATTTATCTTGGCATCAACAGAACAAGACGAGGGAAGACTATAAAAATGAGTAGGTGTAGGTGGGGAGTTAAGATAGAACGTCATCATAGCACTGGAAATAATATTCTTTCTAAGACGACAAGGAATTCGATTATCTGATAAGTAATCTTATAGTCACTTTATGAAGATTGTAGCCAATTCAATGAGACAATCAGCAAGTACCTTGCTGAAGATTAGTGAGTTCTTGGAGATTTTAAGAAGAGATGAGAAACCATTCTTGATACACATGTGAAATACAAGACTTCGAGGCCCATCCAAAGGCAGCCTACTCTGGGAAGGGCTACCAGCCTTGCCGGTGGCTCCTGCTGAGAGCTCTCAGAGGAGCAAGGCCTCTGGGAATCAATGCAGTGAGTAAGAGCCTCCACGCTAGAATAAGAACTGCCTGGGTTCCAATCCAAAGACTACTATTACTTATGATCTTCAGGAAGTTATGATCTTCAATATGATCTTCAGCAAGTTACTTTCAAGCCTCATTTTCTCATTTGTAAACTCTGGTGATACTAGGAACAACCTCATAATGTGGTGTTACATGAGAGACGCGTGTAACATGGTTAGGACAGAAACACGCACTCAGTAAGCTCCTATGAACTGACAGATGTCTCATGATAGCTCCAGCCTGAAGCATCATGCCTGGAAGACAGTAAGTGCTCAATGCAGCTTTGGCCTATTAATTCAGAAAACAGATACGTACTGAGGACCTACTAGACACGAGACACTGTTTGAAGTGCTAGGAAAAGAGCCAAGAACAAGGTCAAGTTCCTGACCTCATGCAGCAGGCCTTCTGATGAGGAGACGGACAAAAAGTGAGGCAAGCCAAGACTGCCTCAGGTAGAGGCGAGTACCGTAAAAACACAGAGCAAGGTGAGGGTGGCGGCAATTTTAGATAGGAAAGGCCTCGCTGGCAGAGCCATCTGAGCAAAGACTTGGATGGCGAGGGGTCAGCCACATGGGCAGAAGGGACAGCCAGTGTAAGAGTCCTAGGGCAAGAACAAGGTCCGTGTGCTGGGGTATTAGGATCGATCAGTGGATGAATTTCCACAGGATCTGAATCTCTCCTGGAGCAGAATCTATGTCTTCTTATAATTCTTTGCAAACATACCTGATCTTTGGCATCAGCTCCTTGAGGGGTGAGGATCAAGTTTTACCTTTATTTGTAATCTGCACAAGTCACTCAATCAGCAGAAGACAACCAGCTGCAAAGACCTTTAGCCTCTCCCAACTATTAAATGATACAGCCCCAAAGGATTCTCTCTTCAGAATCAACACCATCTAATGAAACATCCCTGAATAACTCCCACCCACACAGATCTCGTTCGTCCTTGAACTTACACAGCAAGCACTATCTGTCCTACAGATCCGGTGGTAGATTCTATTAATACTCCTCTCGTTAATTGTCTGATTCTAGGTTTATCTACTACCTTTCCTATGCCTTTGAGAAACTTCCAAATGTTACTTCATTGCTGTCTGTTTCTTTACTCTCCATAGAGACTTGCACAATGCAAGGCACACAAGAGGAATTGAAAGCCAGCTGAAGTACATTTTCTCATGAAGCTTTCCATCAGGAGTCTGAGGTTAATTCTCACATGTCTTAATCACTAAGCCACGGTTCGCCTTCAGAGAGCTATTTTAACACCCACGGTTAAAATCCACAAAGGATGCAAAAATTGGCAGTGGTGTACTTTTGTTGAAAATGCTCAACATACTCTATTAAATCAGGCAGGCTTTTGTAGATGTCGTCATCATTAACGCTTTCTTCTGTCGGGAAGGGCCTAGGAGGGAGGGAAAAAAAAAGAGTGAATAGGCAAAAACTAGGCTGGACGTTTACCTCTCACGAAACACATACGCTCAGCTGCTGCCAAAGTGGTCACATCAGTCACCATGTTTCACACGACTTCCGGGGCTTCTCCCAAAGTGCCTGGCTGTGGCTGTGTCAGGGGCCCCCAGGGAGGCGTGGCACCTGCTACCTCAAATCACCTGCAGCAATCACGGCTGGTCACAGTCATGTGAGCAGTCGTGGACGTGCTGAGGTGCTCATCTGACCTCCCACCAGCCACACACCTGCAGGCTCACGTCAGCGCCCACTGCAGCCCCCCAGCTCAGAGTGGGTCCTTGCCTTTAGCACCATTCAGATTCTTTGCACTTACAGAATCTGATCTGACAAATAACTTGGTAATTAGGTAACAACCATTCTAGCATGACTCAATTCACTAGTATAGATGAGAATTAGAAAACAAAAATGCCATGCCCTTTATATATGATCATTGACTCTGATATACTTTTCTACTCAGACCGTAAGTTGTGTGAGTTGTATTTTTTATTTTTCATCTATTGGACAAATAAGTCAAACAAGCCTCAAAAAGAGTACGATGTTTTCTTTGTCCCCTGCTCAGAGAAAATCACTTTAGTTTCTACCCTATTCCTAGCCATTGGCTTCCCTTGTCTGCTTCGTACTATGAACTTTATTCATAATACCAACATAATGCCCTAAATTTATGTCTAACAAAATCACAGTGATTATACTATAGTGCCAAAAGTTTTACCCTCTTTTACATGAAGTCAGCATGTCATATGTTCCATAAAAACAAGAGGATCCATCAAAATAAAAAATAAGCACTAGATAATTACTAAATAATTATATTTAGTATAGTGAAAACATTTTCACATTCATTTATGTATTAACTTAGTACTTAAGACATCTGAGGAACATATATTTTTCAAATAAATTAAAATGTGTGAGAAATGCCAGTTTCAAAATCCTTTTTTAAATAAATTTTGACACATTTTATTATACTCTTATATACAAGTCTATTGTAGTAAAAAATTGAAATTATAAGTAAGAAGGAAAAAGTATAAGTAACAAGGAAAAAACTCTTCTATATACAGTTTCAGAACCAACAATATATAAATACATAAGAATAGAATCATGCTATTTCAAAATTTGCTGTTTGCATATAACAAAATATATGTTGACATGGAAAGATAATCATGTATTGAAGAGAAAATGACAAGGTATGGAACATTTCTCCAGCCTAGAGACTACTGTAGAAAGCTGCCAGACTCATGGCCCATTTCTGAGGAAGGGTCTGTGGGTGTCCTCCCCAAGATCACTGTGCTTTGTACCCAGGGACTGGGCTGTCATGCTTGGATCCTCTCTGTTTGAATCTGAATGTGAACAGAAAAATGGAAGCAACAGAAGAAGAGATCCAGGGTCACAGAGCCCCATAACGGCTGGAGACTGAATTATGGAGCCCTGAGGAAATCAGGTAAAAAATGAGATCCATTCCATTTCCATGTGGCCTGGCTGTGTGGCTACTGAAACTGTTTTTCTGTATTTCTAACATTCCTAATAATACAACCTTCTGACTGACCTAACTTGAATATGCAGTATTTTAAACAGAAAAGGCCCAACACAACATAACACATCTACCTTTCCATACTTAACTGACTGCATAATGCTTCACTGCATGGAGAAGGTATAATTTCAACAATTTACAGTGAACCCTTGAACAACAAGGTTTGAACTGCACATGTCCACTTATAAATGGATTTTTTTCAATAGTAAATACTACAATACTACACGATCCACAGTTGGTTGGAACCACAGGTGCAGAGGAACTGAGGATGCAAAGGGCCGAATATAAGTTATACTTAAATTTTCAACCGTGTGGATGGTTGGTGCTCCTAATTTCCACGTTTTTCAAGGATCAACAGTACTTCCAAGTTTTTCACTTAGTTCCAAACTTTCAATACACCTTCTCGAACATATATTATTTTATACTTGTCTGATTATTTCTGAAACGCCTAGAAGTTGTGACTTATTGTTATGGCCTACAGGATATAAATGTACTGCAATATCTTTTTTTAAAATATCTATTTAATTAAGCATTTGTGTTTGTCTTAATGAATCACCTGTATAGGAATGTTAGAGGGAGTTAAAAGAAAGAACTGTATCAGTGACAGTCACCAGTGAGTTGAGAATGATGTTCAGCCAATGTGTCTTATTCAACGCTACAAATAAGTTCTTACTTGCTCGATAAATTTCAAATGTCTATTGAGCACTTATATACCCGGCCACTCTTCATGAATGAGATGTGGTCCCTGTATGCAAAGTGCTTTACACATAGTAGCCATTCAATAAACAATCACTTCATTGAACTGAACAGGACGTACGAACCACAGAGAAGCTAGCTTACCTGATTCCTGTGGCCAGCGCTACAGGTGTGCGAGACAGTCGCGATAATGTTTCTATAACCTGAGAAAAGAGGAAAGGGCTCACTGGACGTGTATTTCAGAAAAAAATATTTTTTTCAAAAACAGTAGTTTTACAATCTAATATTAACAATAGCAGCAGAAACGTAAGTTTGCAGGTGTCACCAAAGTGCAGAAAGGGAAGAGTTGTAACTGAGAAGTATATACACCTACCTATAATTTTGTCCCTTTCCTTAATTTTCTGACTCTACTTATAATTTTGTCCCTTTCCTTAATTTTATGACTCTAAGCAGATTACTAACCATGTGGTTTGCAGTTTCTTGATCAGTAAAAACAAGGAGTTAGGGTAATTCTAAAGTTCTCATGTCTCCCCTACTACATGATCTGAAAGACCCTGTAACGCCGCTCTGTCCAAAACAGTAGACACTAACCACACAGAGGCTATTTAAATTTAAATTAATTAAAATTTTAAAAACAAAAAATCAGGTTCCTTAGTTGGACTAGCCACGTTGCATGTGCTCAGTAGCCCATGCGCCTAGTGGCTACGGCATTGGACGACACAGACATCAAACACTTCCGTTATCACAAAAAGTTCTATTGGACAGCACTGCTGTATAGCAAAGTGGTTCAGAGGGTGGGCTCTCCAGCCAGACCACGTCATGTGAGTTCTGATCCCGACTTCACCATTTATTAGCTGTATATCCGTGTGCAAACTACTTAATTTCTCTGGGTCTCAGCTTTCTCTTCTGGCTACTGCCTATAATAATTAAGTTAGGTTATTAACAATCATTATCTTATTATGAGAATTAAAAAGATAATACATGTAAAGCATTTATATGGTAGCTATTCTTTATAATTGCCAACTTCAAGAAAATTACCTTATTCTAATTCTGAATATTTTCAGAAAAGGAATTTCCTAAATTACCCTTAATTATCTGTATCTGTTTCAAAAATTCTTCATAAAGGTCTTCAGTACCTAACCCTCGATGTGCCCTGCTAGATCTTTAGCGTTAGTACATAGCAACCGTACCCTTCCTTCCCACGTTTACACCTAACAGCATCTCTTTCAAAGACTTACTGAGGAAGCTAATGAGCTAAAATGTGTTTTTCTCATGAAACCTCTTTCTATGATAATAGATATAATTTGTCTTAAGTATCTAAACAAAACATAAATACATTCTACTACAAGGCCTATTCACAATGAGAAAACAGAAAGAGAAAAGGCAAAAATCTATCTCTAGGTTGAGGTAGTCTTTGAATTCCCCAGTTCAAAGATGGAAATGTTTCCAGTACTAGGAGTCACATAAGGGTATTAGCCACACATAAACTTATTTATCACCTAACTTCAGGAAGCAGTATATTGTTGTGGTTACAAACTCTGAACTGAGAACACCTGGATGAGCTAGGCCCACCTTCACCAGCCTCTATAAAATGTGGATAACAACAATTACCTACCTGCCTCACAGAGTTGCTGAAAAATTAAATGACACAATGCCCATCAAATGCTTAACTCAACAAATGTGAACTGTTATTAATACATAAAATAAAATAATCATTATATACAAATGAAATTTAATCTAATCGAAGGCCTTTATGCAATTTCTTTCTGGTTTAACCTTGCTGAAGAGCAAAAAACAACCTCCTAGGTAACACTTGATATCGATTAATATCCGTAAGAAAGATAAAGCAACTTCAGTGAGTCTGTAAATTCAGAAGATCATGAACGAAATAATAAATTTATCAAAATAAACTGATTCAAGATAAAAATAATCATCTGCTAAGTTTCCAAAAATATGCATTATTGAGTGAAAAGTCTAGCTATTGGAGGAGTCCAGGATAACCTGTGGAGTAATAGTTAGACCGCTGAATTAACTACATTGTTGCATTTTAGCATGAGCCTTATCCTGATGTAGCACTGTTCTAAAGTTATGGGGTGAAGTCGGCTTCTAATTCGTTTTTTCACAGCAGTGTCACTACTCAATAACAAGAGAAATGGCAACAGCATTAGTACTGCTATGTGTTTTACTACTGCTATTATTTAACACAAATGTTAAAACACCAGAACTAGTCACAACCTGTCCCCGCCACACAAGACTATGTGTAGTTTGATTTTTTTAATACAATTGTCCACCAGAGGGAGCGAGACAATAGTCTATCACTTCACTCCTGCATTGAATGTAAGTACAAACATTTCTGAAAATTAACATGCTGAAACCAACTGTTATTTACTTAAAAGGATTATCTAGTCTATTCAATGACAGAAAAATAACATAAAGATAAAAGTTCAGTGGATGGGACTGAAGGATAATAGGTAGCATGTCTTAAAGTGAATCTCCCAGGGGACTATCACTCAGTTTTGTATCTATCTTATTGTACATCAAGTCCATCCATTAACTCAAGTTTAGCCAAAGCAAATAAGGACTGTTTGGTCAATGTAGTGTTTTTAGAACAGTGTGTATTCTATATAAAGGTGGAGTGTATCCGGATTTGGAATAGACAAGTACACAAATTAATGCCAGATTCTGAAGTCCTCTGTGTGGAGAATGACCTGCTGTTAGAAACATCCTTCAAGTATATTTACAAAAGAAAATAGCCCCAAGGGCGGTAAGAAGACTATTTGCCTTGAAATGTCTTAATTTCTAAATTGTTGCCTCAAATAACATGACATATGGACATTTACTCCCAGAAAGGGGGATAACAAGTTAGAATATTTGCAGGTTAACAGGCTGAAAACCAACTACTAAATCCACATCATGGATTTTCTTTCTCTACCTACATCCATCCCTTGTTTGATAAGAAGAATGGCATTTGCAAAGAAGTGAAAAAATTCCAGATAACAAGAATAAGAGTTACCGTGCGAGGAAGGTGGGAGAGGTGAGCAGGGCTTCTGTGTGTCTGCTTTAGAGGGGTGGGCTAGATCCCAGAATCTATGAAGGGTCATTGACAAGTTTAAGGAAGATAGCAGGGTCAAAACTGCATTTTTAGAAGATCACTCAGCAAAGTGAAGGACAGACCGGGGTAGGAGGACATGGGATACAGATAGGGACCAGGAGACCCACTGGGGGTGGGGGGGTTCTCAATCATCCAGGTGAGAAATGAGAGGTCTACAGGAGAGCTAGAGAAGAGGTGGAAATATGCGAAGTATTTAGGAACAGCGGCTGACACACCGTGGAGGCTGAGGAAGGAGGAAGAACCCGGGACCACCGGGGCCGGCTGTTACAGCGTAGAGGGGCCACAGTGCTCCGGGATGCTCCCGAGCAGGAAACCATCGTCCTCGGTTCCCTCCAAACGCCTGACTACATTCATCCTTGTCTCGGCCAGGCTGGTCCCCACCCAGAGCCTTCTCTGACCATCTCCCTTCTCCAGTCTGGGTTCTTTCTGTCCCTACAGGACCCTGGACATAATTCTGCGCTAGCACCTATCCCCTTATTCAAAATTTATCTGCTGTTTAAAATATTTCAAAAGGACTCGTGTTTATCTTGTCAATTGAAATAATGCAGAAATACATAAAAGTTGCCCACCCCCACACACACCCCTCTCTCACCTTCTGCCTAAAGGAGACCAGAGCTAAGAATCTGGTGTGACTCTTGCAGAATTGTTTTTTTCTTTTTCTTTATGATTATTATTTTAGGTAATGTGTTTCTGTTATACAGATTTCTCTACCAACGTGCTTTTGTCATTTACCAACATATCACATATAGTGGTGTCAACACATACAGATCTTTATTCATTTTAATGAATTCATTCATTCATTTATTCATTTGAATGTTGTATCACATTCCAGTGTCTGTATATAACATAATGATTTAACACTTCCCCTGCCAGTGAACTTTTTCAACATTTTGCTACAACAATGCTGCAATTACCATCCTTGCCAAATACCTTTTCAATTGTGTGCAGGTATTTCTATAGGAAGGATTCCTAGATGGGCTGACTAGGTATAACCATTGCTCTTCAATAAGTATGCACAAACTCGCATTACCCCCGAAGAGTGTGTAAGAATACAATAAGGCATTCTAATGACCTGTTTGTCTGTCTTTCCCATCCAACAATGGAAAATACCTTAAGGGCAGGGAAACTGCTTCTTCACTGTTCTATTCCCATCACTGCACTCACAGCCAGCCTCCAAACAACCACTTAACACAAAAATATTTGTTGCTCAAACAAATGAATGACTACCACTTACCCTGCAAAATTGTTGTGCGGATTAGGGATAATATGTGTAAAGATATGTAAAGAGTTTAGCCTGCCACAAGTGAGGAATGAATGAGTAATTGAGGAAGCCCATTATGAAAATTAAATATTAAGTATGAGAAAGAGTTGCTTATCTCCTCAAACCTAGAGACAACGTACACAGTGGCACGCCCCTCCCCATCAAAATTTTCCCCCTAATGATAATTTTTATTTAGCTTGGGCTCTTTATTTTTTCCATCCCCATTAGTCAGTTTAAAAGCCATGAAAGAAAAACAGTTTGCCAAAACTGAATGGCAACACTGTACGCCAATAAAGCTACCCATTGTAACTCTTCTCTTCATGAGACCTTCTGGCTAATTCTCACCCTCTGCTTATCTGGCACATTAGTGCTGTTGATATCGTAGTTTGTGAGAAAAGCAAGTCAACCGTGCAGAAGCAGTTTGCCGTAGCTCCTTCCAAGGTCATGAGTTAAGGAAGCCATGGACATAGAGAAGAACTCAAGGAACCATGGGGACCAGCACACAGGTCTGTCAAGAAGTACTAATTAATTATGGCTTTATCTCCTTGAGCTCTCTACTCTGAAGTTTTATCTCTTAACTCTCCCTGAGCCAGTGGGAAGGCTATAAAGATTCCTGAACAGGGCTCTGGATTCAATAGGAGTTCCTGGGGAAGTGCTTCTTCCAGGAAGATAGGTTGAAAAAGGGCCATCAGGTGGCTTCAAGCTTGAGCCCCAAGCACCGGACAAGCCTGGCAGTTCAAGAACTGTCTGCAGCATTGCAGCACCACGGCACGAAGCTACCATCTAGCAGCTGAAGCTATGGGCAGGGATGCTGTATCATGGCTCCTACAGGCTCAGAGCAAGTGCCCTGTGGGTTCCTGGAGGAAAAACCCAAAGCCCAGAGGACGTAATTGGAAGTGTGGGCCTGGGGGTGCCGGGCTGAGTAATTCAGACAGGATAGGCCTGTAGACTAGACTGAGTGCAACCAGAAGCAACCCAGAGATCTGGTATTATGCAGGCATCTGATTCTCTGCCAGTGAAGCCTAACTCTAAATCCAACCAGATGGTGAGTTTCAGGCTAACAATATGTCTCACTTTCTCCTAGGAAATCAACAGAACTCATTATCTTAATTTCCTTTGCAGTTCTAATCTCACACAGCAAATTACCCCATTAGGATACACTGCAGCTTAGTGTCATTTCTAGCAACATGTTTACATCTTTCCTAAAATAGCTGGTTGTTGCTTTGAATACTGTAGAAGGCTGTTGAAAAACATCCCTAGCACTTCTTCTGTGGGTAAAGCAAAGCAGTACAACTAGATAAGATGAATAAAACATTACTTCTGTATCAAGAAGATTATGAACTATGGGAAACGCATTTGCATTGTTCAGAAGAGTAGAGTATCTATATGGGTTTAAGTGGTCCAAATTACAGTTTGTGCAGACCTTGATACTGATCATAAATGCAAGAATTATTCTGTATGTATTATTCTGAGGCTTCAAAAGTAAAGCTCTATAGAGAAAAAGAACCTCTCTTTAGGAAAGTCATATACTAGACTGGTTAAGATGCAGGCTTAAGACTCAAATTTTCTGGACTCACATCCCAGCTCCACCTCTCACTAGCTGGGTAACCACAGAAGAATGTCCTGTACTTCTACTGGTATTTCCTAATGCCATTGTTGCCACCATCATCATTGGTAAAGTAAGATTTGGTCTTTGCAAAGCACTTCAGAAAATAACATGTGATGTCTACCTCAAGTTATCATAGGATACAAAGGAAAGCTTTCTAATGGCTGGGAATACATTTAATAAATTATGTTGTACATTCGAGTACTTGATGGCTAGCGTTTGTTAATAGTTGCCAACAGTTGCTAAGCTTGTCTAATTGTAACACTATGCTTTTTAAAAATGAGGAATGTTGACAGTAAATGTTTTTCTTTTATTTAGCATTCATTTGCTGCTTCCGTGTAATTAATGTTTAATCAAAATAATCAAATAAAAATATAAACTCCTGTCATACCAAAGTATGTCTAACAGGCTAAAAACAATTGCATTTGACCTTGCTACAGTGAATTTTAGTAAAAAACAAACAAATGTTCCACGCCTAGTCTGTTCATGAAGATATAACACTAATAACGACCAGAATCACATCCAGCTCATAAAAGAGCTCTAAGAACTGACAGTACAAAGAGACGGGCTCAGAGAAGCTTCAGCACACATCGCCCCACAGTCCCCATCCCCTCCACACCTCACTGCCTCAAATAAATATAAAAATCTATGTAACTAGAGTGTGTCTGTCATTTAACCACAATTTCAGGACAAGTCCTTTAGCTGAATCCCCACCCCCAACCATATGACAATCCCTCCCAACTCCATCCTCTACAGAAATTCTAGAGCCATCCCCACATTTTATTCAAGTGATTCTTTGAGAGGCTGATGAAAGTTCTTGGTCCTGTCCTCAGAGGGAGGGAAAATAAAGACTGTATATACTAATACACAGATACACACAGACATATAAGTATACACAATTCTGCATTTTATCTCAAGAAATCCAGGGACCTCTTGAAGACCATTCATGGATTTCCTAGATTCTCATTCCATCTCCTTCTTTGCCTATAATAAAACCAAGGCCCAGAAAAATTAACTAGCTTGTCCAAGGCCAAAGAACTGAGGGCAACAGAATTGGTACCAGAACCCAGGTCCCTTCTCCTCTACCCAGGCTACTGCTCTTTCCAACTCACCATCCTGCCCATGAATCTCCTGCATTTACTCAGGGAACATCTATGGAACACTCACTATGGGCTAGATACACCTGATAAACTCCATTTTGTTATACTGAGGATAGCAAAATGGAGACTATATAATTCCTACTCTCAAAAACCCACCATCTGTTGGGAAAGACCACAAGGGTGGATAGTGGAAACACAGACCTAGTATTACAAAGTGCGTCCACAGCCCAGAGGAGAGAGCAAGGCCAGCTGTCCCCCTCAGCCTGAAGAACAGTCAGAGAGGCTCAAAAGGGTCTTTAGAAGAGGTGACCCTGGGCTGCATCTTGAAGGGCAACAGGGAACTTCCCAGACTCTCTGCAGGTTATAAGAGGTCTGATGGGTGAGAACCACCATGCCCTGGCTTCACCTCCTCCCTCATCGCATGCTCCAGTGAGAACACTTGCCCCTTACTCTCTGAGAAGCTCTTTGTAGTTGCCATTTCCTGAATAATATTTTCCTTATTTGGTTGACGGTGAATAGTTTTCAGGTTCTAAGAGAGAGGTCATTAAGCAAAGCTTTTCTAAACCAAACAGACCAGCACTTGTCTCATGAGGCACTTCAACACCATCGAGGTCTTGCTGTCTCTGCATTCTCGGCCTCCACACTCGGCCCCTGAAGACCCAAAATAGAGCATCTTTCCTTCAAACCTGTTTCTGCTCCCTATTCCCAATGAGCCCACGGTCTCACTCCTCTCCCTCACCTGCCCAGGCAGCCAGGAAACTTTCTCGACAGGCTCTTCTCCTTCATACCCCATCCTACCAATTCTCCCTTTTAAATGTATCTCAGATCCAACTCCTTCTCTCTTCCTGTGCTCAGGTCCTCTCTATCTCTTGCCTCAATCACTGGAAAAGCCTTCCAACTCATCTCCATGCCTTCAATTTCACTTCCTTCATCTTCTACGTGGCTACCACAGAGGCTGTATGACATTTCAAAACTGTCAATCTGGGCACACCACCATCACCACTCTGCCCACCTTAAAATTCTTAAATGTTAGCCTTCGTGCAGAGATCAGATTATTTAGCAGGACACTCAGAGCCTTCAATTGATTGGATCTGCTCCCCACCCGCTTCCAGCCTTTCCCTGCCACCAACTCTCCCCACATCTCCTGTTCAACCCCATACAACCACCTTGCCTGCTGTGCCCCAGACAGACTCTAGAATTTACTCCATACATGTAAATTCTACCAGATCAAAACATTCTTTTTACTAAAATTCACAGAGGTGGTTTCAAAATGAACACTTTCAGACTAAAGAGCAGGGAGGGAAAAAGCAAACTGGTACCAGCAGTGCTAATTTTCTCACACCAAGTAAAAAGAAGTTACAATTTTTCTTCCACACTGTTGTAACCATCCCCTGGGTCCAAATACCAAAGCAGATGAAACCTGAAATTCATCAGTGCAGAGTTAGGTGTCTGGAAGCACAACTCTCTAGTTAGACATCAGAACAAACATAAATACTGCTTCTCCTAAATTTACACTGGTCTGTGAGGATGTGTTGAAGTTAGTACACCATAAAGGATTCAACTTTTTGTAGGCAACTAAAAAGAAATACTTTAGCTTGAAAACATAATCATATTTGCAAATCATTCCCTGCCTTTACGCAGAGTAGAGATACAATCTACAAAATTCACGTGGCGCTTTTAATATCTTCACTACTACAAAAGGAAATCTAGTTGTGGGCCCTGTAGGTAAACACTGATTACTCACTGTACAATTATAGTAATGACTCTAGCTCAGCACTTGAGGTGGTAGTAGTGTTATTACCAGCTCACTAAGAACCCACTGTGGCTTTCACACAACTCACTTTAAACAGATGTGTCCTATGTGTTAGCATCAGGCCAGAGGACAGGTTGTTTATGAGACCAGAAATAGACTGGGGGAGTTCTATGTGACTTAAGGGACTTGGAAAATAGAATGAATTTTCAAAGCTGCCTACAAATCATTCAGCTGGGTCAAAGTTAACATATTTTCCAAACCCAGCTCACTTTCAAAGTCACGCAGAGATCTCTGCTTCCTGCATGCTGCCCCCATGGCTATTCCCACTTTAAAGGCTGAAATCACATGGAGTGCAGGAACAAACAGGCAATGCCAGGAA
The DNA here is from genome assembly GCF_039906515.1 of Pseudorca crassidens. Classification (NCBI taxonomy): domain Eukaryota; kingdom Metazoa; phylum Chordata; class Mammalia; order Artiodactyla; family Delphinidae; genus Pseudorca; species Pseudorca crassidens. The sequence continues at coordinate 94,445,141 of NC_090297.1, forward strand.
GACAGATCCAATGGTGGAGTAGAACATGTCCCTTTCTGCCAGCCTGGAGATGCTCCATCTTTAGTCCCTACCGCGAGACTGCTCACAGAGCAGAAGGAAATGTCTGCAAAAGTTATTCTCATATTTCAAATCATCTAATAGAAATTGCACCTTGGACTACAGGACTAGGAGAACAAAATGACGGCCCTTAAAATGTGTCTTTGTTCTGGCTGGTCTGGTAACGCTGGTCATTTCATACCGCTTGGAAATGCTCGTTTTCATACGTGCTTGAGCAATTAAAAAGCAGGTAAACTCATTCTTTATGATGCAAGAAACAGTTTCTAGACCAGAGCTGACCATTAGAAATATGTGAGCCACACACATAACTTTAAAATTCTAAGAAGCTACATTAGAAAACATAAAGACAGGTGAAATTAACTTTAATCTTATACCTTATTTAATTCAATATATTTATAATAGCATCATTTCAATATGTAATCAAAAAACACAAGACATTTATATTGTTTTATTTTTTTATTCTAAATCTTCAAAATCTGGTGTGTACCTTACAGCACATCTAATTCAACCAAGGCATATTCGAGCGCTCAAGAGCCACATGGAGTGAATGGCTATAGAGCAGACAGCCCAGGTCCAGACAAAACCCTTCCGAGCGCTCACAGCATACAGAAAAAGGAGTCAGATCCGTAGTGAAGAAAAGGTTGGGACACACTTTTCATTTTACAGATGCAGGTGGTAGCTACAAGTGGCATGGCCCCCTCGAACTCCACAGCTCCATGTGCTTGAAAGAGAGCCAGAGTCTACACATCTGGACGCCCAGGGTCCGTTTTAGTAGAAGCAGCGGAGTGCTAAAGAGACCCTGAAAGGGAGTGGGGAGCCCCCAGGGGAGGAGGAAAGTGCCCCTCCCCACAAGCCTTCTCTATTTCACATTTCCCCGCCATCTATAAGTGCCAACTGTTTGATCATTCTCTCCACCTGCCAATCTGACGGTCACCCACCAGGACATTCATCACCTATCCCAGGCCAGCCTTGGCCCCGTAGACACGCGCTGAAAGCTGGTCAAGTCCTCTGCGCCCAATGTGCTCGCAGTGGGGTTGGGAGACAGACAAGGAAATAATCACAAAGATCCAGGTAGGCCATTACACAGGTGGTAACAGTTGTGGAGGGATGATGTACAGGGCTTGTAAGAGCAGAAGGACAGACAGTCTTTGTCTAAGACTTCAGGGGATGCTTCTCTGAGGAACGGACATGGAAGTTGAGATCTGAATTTCTAATGAGGTTTTTAAAATTTTTATTGGAGTACAGTTGACTTACAATGTTGTGTTAGTTTCAGGTGTACAGTAAAGTGAGTCAGTTATACATATACATGTACCCACTCTTTTTTAGATTCTTTTGAGCAGACACTCCATTCCAGCATTTTTCACACAAAAGCATTAATGTTTTTAGTATGTGCTATAGCTTGAATGTTTGCATCCCCCCAAAATTAATATTTTGAAACCTAATCCCCAATGTGACGGTACTGGGCTGTGAGGCCTTTGGGAAGTGACTGTGTCATGAAGGCTAATGGGATTGGTGCCCTTCTCAAAGAGACCCCAGAGAGCTCATACCCCGCTTCCACCATGGGAAGACACAGCGAAAAGACATCTATGAACCAGGTAGCAGTGCATACCAGACACTGAATCAGCTGGCACCTTGATCTTGGACTTCCCAGCCTCCAGAACTGTAAGAAATAAATTTCTGTTGTTTAAAGCACCCGGTCTCTGGTATTTTGTCATAACAGCCTAAATGGACTAAGAAAATGTCTAACATCATTCCTTCTTTCCATTTATTTCTAACCCTATTTCTTCTTGTTCTTTCTCCCAAACAGGGAAGGTCACTGAGTTCCAGAGATCAATAAACTCACCGAGTCTGTGAGCCGGTGCGACTGTGATGAGAATGGGCTCCCAAATATCTGCCTCCGACAAGGGCTTCTCCCCTCTGACCTGACCGCATTTATCAGACTTGACAAGTTACAGTACAATTTCCCAGGCGTCCTGAGACGGGTTCGATCCAGGCTGCCAATGGCCATGTAGAAGTTAGGACTGCATTTGATAGGCCACAGAGTTAAGCAAGGTGTTTAAGGAGGACGGTAACATGTTCAGATTTGTTTTCTAGGATAACTGTAACTGTGCTGGCTGTTCAACAGATTAACTGAAAGAGAAACACACTCGTAGAATGGAGACTAGAGAAGAGAGACAACTCCAAGTTCAGGTGACAAAGCACACAGCATGGCCCGGGGCACTATGATGTGAAGGAGGGAATACATTCAAGGGCATTTCAGAATATATTCAAGTAAGGTAAGACAGCTACACAAATGTGATTCTCAGATGGCTAAGACCCATGTTTTCCAACACTGGCTGAAAGTCAGAAACAGCTGAGGAGCTTTTAAAAAACACCTATATCCACGCCTTGCTTTCATAAAATATGACTCAGTCTGCAGTGGGGGTCCAGCATCAGGAGTTTTAAAAAGCTTCCCAGGTGATTATAATATATAGCCAGGGATGAAAACCACTAGCTTGGATACTAGAACAGCTTTTTGAATCCCTAAAGTCAAGCAGAAACAGTATGTTTTTTAATCTTTAATTTAGCAAATAAGTATTAAGTGCTTAAGATAGGCACTAAATTACGTGTTTAGGTTTATTTACTCCCATAAAATCTGAGTTATGTGATTTTCTTATTTTAATACAATAAGAACCCTCTAAGGGTCAGAAGTGGAATGATTTCTAGGAACATGATAAGCCAATAGCAGAACCTAGATTTGAACCCAGATCTGAATACTCAGATCTGCTAAAAGCAGACGATGCTGCCATTACCTTTAGAGTTGGGCCTTTGATTGTCATCTGACTTATAGTGTTCCATAATTTGCAGATATCTTGATCCCCAAGGAGTGTAACCACCTCAAAAGCTAAACCATGCTCCATGTTCCACTGAACCCTCAGCTGTGTCTAACACCATGTGAACAACGGTAGCATCTAAACTCACCTGCTACTAAATTCACCATCACACTGCTGAAGCAAGGGTGGGCTATCTTTTCCTTATTTTGCCAAAACAGAAACCTTGACTATATTTTCACAGAAAACCTTTTTCAGGGTTACAATACACAAAGTATTATGGAAATATAAATCCTGTATATTCATAGCATAAAACAATTCCTTTAATAGTGTAGTTCAAATTCATATGAAAATATAAACATGTCATAACAGTAACTTCCTGCATCTTTTTGTCTGAACAATAAACAAACAGGAAACATATACTATTAAAGTAACCACCTACAAAAGCCCATGTAAATTTCAACAAGTAACAAAGACATTAATATTTACTAAACAAGGGCTGCCTCATTATGCAGTCATGCTAACTGCTTATGAAAATTTATTAGTACATTTGCTCTGTAACATTTAGGTACTAATTCATGTATAATAAAATGTCCAAGAAAACGTGTATGATCATAATTAATTCTAAGTTATTTCCATATCTTATTTGTTTGAAACTCAGAGAGCAGAGTTTAGCTGCAGAAATAATTAATTTATATGTAAAATTTTCTCGTACTGTCAAATTGAACACAAGAGGAGCAGTTAACACAGCAGAACCCACTTAGAAGGGTCTGACTGTTCAAAGCTAGAGCCCATGGGCTCATGTTCCTCCATCTGGTTGGTAATTAAGTAGACTGTAAGGAAACATAGTATTCTATTTTCTCTAAGGGTTATTTCTCTGTTTAGAAGTATAAATATTTATATGGATTTAAAGTTAACCTCATCTAAACAAAAATAACACTGGTAAACAACTGAGTGCTATTATATATTATATATATTTACACGCACACATACACACCCATAGATGCCAATCTTTATGCTGAGCACTTTATTAAATGCTCACAACCACCTTATGAAGAAGATAACGTCATCATCTTCATTTGAGAGAAAGCTAAACTGAGGAACAGAGAGGTTAAAGAGGCCATACTCCAGAGGCAGCGAGCAGTAAAGCCAACAGCTGCACACAAGTGATCTGACCCAGAAGGTGTGCTCTCTTGATCACTACACATGCTGCCTCCCATATGAAAGTACGGATGATACATGGTTTGGGAGCTACAAAGAGGTGAAAGACACTGTCCTCGTGGTCCAGAAGCAAGAGCTCTGCCTGTTGGAACTAAGCAAGCCCACACACGCTCAGACCCACATGCTGGAAACTAAAACCATGAAAATCAAGACAGCTCGTGATTACTGCTAGATAAATGGTAGAGCCAACTAGGGAAGGTGCCTGTGCTATAACTCACCACCCTTTCCATATTTGTCATAACTTCTCACATTTGAAATATTACATATCTGTTTATTATCTGTCTCCCTGAACTAGAGTATAAGCTCCATGAGAGCAGGGGGTGTGTCAGCCCTGTTCCCAGCAGTATTTACGGCCCCTAGAAACCACAGAGCTCACAGATGCTCAATAACTATATCTGAACAAGGGAAGGACTGAGGAGCACCCACAAATAGAAGCACAATAGAAGGAGATGGATTCACGATGGGGGATTTTGAAATAGGACTGAAGAGGCTAGCTGGAAGCACATGGTATTAAATGTTAGGCTAAGGGCTTCCCTGGTGGCGCCGTGGTTGGGAGTCCGCCTGCCAATGCGGGGGACGCGGGTTCGTGCTCCAGTCCAGGAGGATCCCGCATGCCGCGGAGCAGCTGGGCCCGTGGGCCATGGCCGCTGGACCTGCGCATCCGGAGCCTGTGCTCCGCGACGGGAGGGGCCGCAGCAGTGGGGGGCCCGCGTACCGCAAAATAAAAAAAAAAAAAAAAAAAGTTAGGCTAAGGAGGCTGTTTATTTATGGGGAGCTAATAAAGATTTCTGAGCTGGAGAATGAACTGTCAGAAAGCAGTATGTTGGGCTTCCCCGGTGACACAGTGGTTAAGAATCGCCTGCCGGTGCGGGGGACACGGGTTCGAGCCCTGGTCCGGGAAGATGCCAGGTGCTGCGGAGCAACTGGGCCCATGTGCCACAACTACTGAGCCGGCGCTCTAGAGCCCGCGAGCCACAACTACTGAGCCTGCATGCCACAACTACTGAAGCCCACGGGCCTAGAGCCCATGCTCCGCAACAAGAGAAGCCACCGCAATGAGAAGCCCACGCACCGCAATGAAGAGTAGCCCCCACTCGCCGCAACTAGAGAAAGCCTGCATGCAGCAACGAAAACCCAACGCAGCCAAAAATAAAAATAAATAAATTTATTTTAAAAAAAAAAGCAGTAGTTAAGAATACTAATCTGGTAGCTGTACAAGACAGTTCGGAGGAAGGAGCCTGAACCTCAGAAGTTGTTTCAACACTCGCCTAGCTCTGAATTGATTACAGAGTGAGCTTGGGAGGTAGCAGAGGAAATGAATATGGTAAGTGTTATGAAAAAGGGATCAACCCAACTTGTGCACTGGATACACAGAACCCCAGAGAAGGAAGTCTAGCTTGAGCAAACTTCAGAAAATCTGATCTGACTCTAGTTCATTACAATGTAGAAGATGCACTAGAGAAAGGATTAAATCCAGGCATTTTTTAGAAATATGATTCTATTCCGGTAGGGGACAAAGATAGCTCTGGTTGACAAAAGTTGAAATAGCTGACCCAGAACTGTCTTGAATCTCAGAGACCCATGTGACTGGGACATTTCACATCAGGGCTGCTGACCTGAACCTGTGTTAGGCTGGATTCACAAATCTGGGGCTGGCCCAGAAATAGCCTGACTCCTACTGAGGGATTTGCAAGTGTGTGTGTGTGTGTGTGTGTGTGTGTGTGTGTGTGTGTGTGTGTGTGTGTGTGTGTGTGTGTGTGTGTGTGTGTGTGTGTGTGTGTGTGTGTGTGTGTGTGTGTGTGTGTGTGTGTGTGTGTGTGTGTGTGTTCACACATGGACCAGTACTAATCAAGGAAAATTTTTAAGGAAATATATTTGATTCATAGTTTGTTTTTTTTTTCCCTTCATCTTGCTTTTCCTTTTCAGCCTTTGCTGAGGATCATTTGCAAACATGATACACTGTTTTCCTTCCCACCTAAATTACATTGGATTTAATCAGCTTTTTGAAATTCACTTGCACTATGATCTAAGGAAAAAAGCTGAAGATTAACTTGTGTTTTTATTATTTAATTTCACTTTGAGATGCCATCTCTATTTCATTCCAGGTGTTTGCTGCTGTCCTCTTTAGGAATAACTTCAGCTGAATTACTTAAATAGCTATTTTTGAAGCAGTACAACAATATCTGCTGCTTTAGAATTCTGTTATCTGTGGCTTTTAAACCCTGAAAGGGATTTTATTTAGGAGCCCTGGAAGACTTCTCTTTCTGGAACTTGGATACTTTGCAATGAGCAAGGAGTACTTTTTAGTCATTAGCTCCTCTGAGTGTATGTGGTTAATCCAGGATAATCTGAATTTTCCTTAGAATCTGAGTATTTACCAAGAACTGGCACAGAGAAAATAATCCTCTCAGAGGCTGTAGAAATGGAGCTCAGCCCTGATGGGCAACATGATACCAGTGAGCATGCAGGGCCGCGCTCTGGTGGTCCTGGTCCCAATTTTTCCTCTGATGCAGTTTTACATTTGGTATTTTGTTTGCACTTAACCTCAGATAAAGTATTTCACCTGGAAGAATGGGTACAGTTTACTTACAGGACAAAAAAGAGAGGAAGAAAGAAAGTCAATGAAGTTCACAATTCTTTCACCAGAGTTATTTGGGAGTCATCAGCCCTCTCTTCTGAAGCTGTTTCTCAGATACTCTTTCTAGTCTCTTTTGAAAAGAGACTCAGACATGGAATATACCAGAGACACACTGCCTAGCAGCCGGACAGTGCTTGGGTTCCCCTGCCAAGCAGGTTTGCCTCCTGGCAGTACCCAGCAATGGAACAGAACTCCCAAGTGAGAAAATAGTCATATACAGAGGACACTATTGAGATAACTCATGTCTAAATAACTTAATAAATTATATCCTTTAAACCCTTGCCATGATGGCATCCTTCACATATCGGTTGTGCTGTATCAAAATCCCTAGGCCACATTAGTAAAATTCCTTGAATGGAACCAGGCTGGATCTACCCTGTATTGGCTTCTATGCAATGATAGATTGTACTCTGATAATAATAGAATGTTTCTGTTTTAATACTGTTGTCCTTTTTCTTTTTATAAGCTTCTGTCTTAAACGTCCCCCCAAAATGAATATCCAGTCAAAATATGGCATATTTAAGAGGTTTTGAAATCTGGATCATCTTTTACGGTTATTTCTCCCAGAGAATACTCGATAGCACCCTAAATCAAGAGGACAAAACCCTAGAGTGGCAGCCCAGACTCAAACATTTATATCCAGTTATAAAAATTTGCTTAAGTCATGGGTCTTTTAATACTATACAGAGAGGAAACCTGAGCTGATACAAAGAGCCCTCAATGAAGTAGAACATTCAGATCCTTACACTTTGTCCAAAGGGACATTTTGAATGGGATGTTTCAAAGCAGCTGTTTTGATGAGGCCCGGTCAAAAGAGCTGTGCCTATTAGGAAGTAATGAACAGAAAGATACTTCTGACCCCATCAAACCTCTGATCCCTGTGCTGATCTTTACCTCATTCCTAACTCCCAGCCCATCAGAATCTAACTCTCAGAACTGAAGATGGGGTAAAAGTTCAAGAATGAGGCAACTGATCACTTGATTTAAAACAAACAAAAAGAGGCTTCCCTGGTGGCGCAATGGTTGGGAGTCCGCCTGCCGATGCAGGGGATGCGGGTTCGTGCCCCAGTCTGGGAAGATCCCACATGCTGTGGAGCGGCTGGGCCCGTGAGCCATGGCCGCTGAGCCTGCGCGGCCGGAGCCTGTGGTACGCAACGGGAGAGGCCACAACAGCGAGAGGCCTGCGTACCGCAAAAAAAAAAAAAAAAAAAAACAGGACAGCTTCATATTATTTTTTTCAGGCCACATAAGTCCCTAATATCAAATGGTTTATCAAAGTGGTTCCTAGGATGTGAGGGCGATCTGGCTGCGACATCTGTCACCCCATTGATCGCCAGGGTTGATTCGGCTGATCTGGCTGGCTAGGCGGGTGTCCCCTTCCTCCCTCACCGCTCCATGTGCGTCCCTCCCGAAGCTGCGCGCTCGGTCGAAGAGGACGACCTTCCCCGATAGAGGAGGACCGTTCTTCGGTCAAGGGTATACGAGTAGCTGCGCTCCCCTGCTAGAACCTCCAAACAAGCTCTCAAAGTGGCTCCTACACAATGGCTTTGTTAATATGACTGCCTCAAAACATCATGCCAAGAGAATAGGACTCCACAGAGATTTGGATTCTGGTTCCAGCCATGACTTGATGTGAGACCATGCTCAGACCATGTGGTTTCTCTGGGCCCCAGGCCCTCATCTCTAAAATGACGGGCAATTTGGATCTCTAACCTCAACTCTACCCATCTAAGCTGCCACAGCCCCACCTGCTAACAGTGAGCCAACAGTGGCACAATCTTGCCACTTTTTTTTTTTTTTTGAAGTATAACTGATTTACAATATTGTGTTAGTTTCCGGTATACAGCAAAGTGATTCAGTTATATTTTTTTCAGATTATTTTCCATTATAGGTTATTACAAGATATTGAGTATAGTTCCCTGTGCCATATAGTAAATCCTTGTTGCTTATCGATTTTATAAATAGTGGTGTGTATCTGTTAATCCCATATTCCTAATTTATCCCTCCTCACCTTCCTTCCCCCTTTGGTAACCATAAATTTGTTTTCTATGTCTGTTGTCATTTATTCTTTTATGGATCAGTTCTCTTAGAAACAAGACATGTATATTGGTGCAGTGTACTGGACTGTTCATACATGTTATATAATTTGAGGCAAACGATTCAGTGGAAAGGCTCTATATTTTTTCTACTAAATATATATAAATACTAGAATCCCTCAATATATGATGGGTACAATTTTTTGAACCCTTAACCCATTTAAAGAGCATACGAATCTGGTTTCGATCTAAATAAGGATCAAAGTTTTATAAGAGAGCACATTATACGTGAATGTAAAAAAATACAAAATCAATTCCTGGGAATCATGGCAGAGTCAATATTTTTTGTAGTAGTCTGATAAGTGGAGTTTGAAAAATAGACATATACTGTTGCTTGTTTTTTAAAAAGTATAGTTATGCAAATTTACCACATAGCAACCTTCTTTACATCATAAGCGTACACTGATTAAAAATTTTTGCCGCCAGTATATTTGATTCATTTTTCTTACCTTCTCCTCCACAAAATATTAAATAGTTTGATTCAATCACATTTATCTGCTTTTTGGTTCTGATGAGTAAAATAACTTTGAAAGATAAGTGGAAATTTATATATAGTATGACTCTGAGGTAGGATAATAAAAGTCTTAAAAATACTGAAATGCACAAAAAGGCACTAATTATATTATGATTATTATTAGCTACCATTTTTCAGAGCTAACTGTGTGCCAGGAACTCTACAAAAAACTGTGAGGTGGGAATTATGCCAACTTTACATAGTAGGAAACAGTATCAGAGAAATTACATAGCTGTCTAACAACCAGTGGAACTCACACCCAGCCACTTTAGCTTCCTTATAACACCAGTTTGCCCTACAGTAATTCTCAACTGGAGAAGCTACTATTTTATTGGTTTTCACTTCATCCTTCACCTAACATATATGTATTGAGCATCTGCACATGCCACGAATTCCAGTAGGTATCAGGGATAGAAAAAAGTCAGTGATGCATCTCTTTCTTCAAGGAATTCCCAATAATGTGGAAAAGAGAGAGACATGTAAACCAACCCTGCAATCAAATGTGAAGTGCTGTGAACCAGGTACTCACAGGGCTCCAAAAAGCACGAGTCAAGACCACCTGGATCTATGGGTCAGGGGAGGCATTCCAGTGAGTTACAGTGGAACAGAGTTTTAAAAAATGATAAGAGATTTGCTATGCGAGCAGCAGTGGACAATGACACTCAAGACAGAAAAACAGCAAAGACATAAAAGAGCACAGAACTTTTGAACGACGTTATGTCTCAATAACTGCATTATTTCTAGGTTGGGGTAAAAGTGAATGGAGAATGAGTGGGGAAATACCATGTTAAAAAGAATTTTAAATCTTTGCCTTTATATAGCACAGTAGTTCCCAAACCTTATCCTGCATCAGTATCACCTGGAGGACTTGTTAAAATACAGATGCTGGGCTTCACGTCCAGAGTTTCCAATTCAGCAGACCTAGGTGAAGCCTGAAAATTTGCATTTCCAACAAGTTCTAAGATGCCACAGATTGTCAGACTAAGGATCACACTTTAAGAACCACTGATATAGAGAAATAAGCCATGAAGAGATTAATTCAAGAACACAGTATTTTTTAAAGTTATTCCCTTTAGTCCTCTGGTTTCCCCTAAATGTTAATCTAAAAAAGTTCTTGATTTAAAAACTGAAAAGTAACTACATACAGGTCTACTTGATGTAAACAGTCTTGCAGAAGGAACACAAACCAACAGAGGAATAAGGAATTGCATTTTTTTGGCGTTTACTCCAATCCTACCTTCTAAAGTGAGGTTGTGTGAGAAGGTCTCTTGCCTTCCCACTGCTCTATCAAGAGGAAGAGGCCTGTGTAGAAATAGGAGAGGGTCCTCTCAGACCTGTACTGCACCAAGGTGGGCCCCTGCCCCCATGCTTCTCATCCAACCCCCAGCCAAATGTTGCCTGTGCATCCAATAAACAGGATGTTCAAGGGCATACATTGCACTGTCAACAACAGTGGCTATCTGGGGAGTGGAGCTGCTATGCATTTCGCTGTTGCATTTATGTATGTATGTATGTATGCATATATGTATCTATGTAGGTATGTTGCCCCGGGTCTTAGTTGTGGCATGCAGGATCTTTCGTTGCGGTGTGCGGACTGTTGCAACATGCATGCAGGATCTACTTCCCCGACCAGGGATCGAACCCGGGACCCCTGCATTGGGAGCTCGGAGTCTTACCCCTGGACCACCAGGGATGTCCCTACTTTTATTGTTTAACATTTCTATATTGTTTGAAGGTTTATTAATAGGTGTACATAAACTTATTCGAAAAAAATTTTTTTTAATACAAAGATGTTTTCAGGATTGTACAACAAACAGAAATGGTTTTCAAACTCTCTTACTGCTCTGTGGTGCCAGTCCTTGGTTCAAATAAAATATTGTCAGAAGCCCAAAACTTAAAACTGATAAAAGAAGAGCTGGTCAGGAAAACGTGATACTCTAGAGGTGAAAGACCCAAAACTTCTTTGAGGAACAACCACCTTATTGTTTCTCGAGATAATTACAGTACTTTGAAAGAGTACTTTTCATTTAGCTATGTAAGGCCTGGATTTTACTTTAAGTTATGTCATGTTTGTACCTTATACAATCTATTGGCTTGTGTTGAAAAATCAATTAATCATTCAAAATTTCCTGATTCAAAATCAGTTTCCTTATTTGTCTTTTCTGTTTCTGATGTTCACTCAACAAAAAAAGAAAACAAAGATGTCAGGTTCTGTCAGGTTGAAAAAAAATCTAAAACTGTAATAACACAAATATAACTTTCATTGTTTTCTATTTAATTTTTTTAGATCCAAATTTGTTAGAACGGGAACTGAACTAAGTATAAAACAAGTTACACACACACGCAAACGTGGGGGAAGTTTGTCTGGCATAAATATAGACTAATATGTAAATTAATATAGTAACTTACTTTCCACTAATAATGACTTCTTTCTATTTTCAGTCCTTGAAGGTAGGAACATACTTTGGAATATTTGGCACAATTTAACTTGCTGTGAAAACACTAGTATTTCTAATTTGAATCCTACCTGATAAAGCATGGCAAACAATTCTAACTACTCATTATATTTTTTCTCCAAATGAGGTTTCTCTCACTCTAACATTGTAGAGCAAACCTGATATAACCACAAATGTGATGAAGTGCGGTGGATTTTTTTTCTACTGTTCAGCAGCATCATTCAAAAAATAGCTACTTTAAAGCCACTGAAACTCTTGGTTTCTAGGTGTCAAAATGATCACTTCGAATCAGAGTACTTTTCCAACACAGATTATTTCAGTGCAAATGCTACTGCTTTCTTCTCCATCCTTTCTCAAATAGATATATGAAAGGGGAGGACTAGAAACTATAGTAACTCTCTTTCCATTACAGTCAAGACTCAATGTTTATTAGAACTTAACTCTATTGCTTCTCTCCTTATATAGTGGAGACTGTTACTAATCTCTATACTAAAAGATAATCTGATTTGTCCTCTGCTCTTACATATCGAAACAGGGTTTTTAAAGAGAATCACATGAGATCTGATTATGCAGCACCGATTTGATCCCACATAACAACCCTGCTCCTCCAAGGGACAAGCCAGAAGGAGGTCAGGGTAATGGTGCTGGAGGGCCACTGCACAGGGCCTTGTACACTGTGCACATAGTAAACCAAGAAGCGCATCCCCTAGCAATGAACAGTGCATAACTGGCTTGATAGCCTAGACCCACTACTCTTCACACCCACTCCTACTATCTGCCTGCCTAAGCTCTGCAAAAGCCCAAGACCAATGCCGGCAATCCATGTAAAACCTCGGCCTTTTGACTTTGCCTTGAAAAAGCATTAAATGTAATTTAACTTTAAAGAAATGTTTCTTTAAAGGCAGTAAAAAATGTTCGTTGGATTTTCTTTTTCCTCTTTTGTAGGGAATGTGGCGATATATTTCAGTGTCCACGTCCTGGATCCAGGGGAACAAAAATTGAGCAATGTTATTGTCCCCCTAAAGAAACTTATGCATTTACAAATAAGGAGCAAGCGTGGGGATTTAATAATTGACAGAAATGTAATGCTCAGATTATCAGGCAAGACATAATTTTGGCTATTTTCACACACTTGAACGATGATGACTGATTTCAGAATCTAAATACTTGTTTAGAAAAATGCTTTCAACATACATATTTAATTAGGTCTCAAAATGGAGATAATTTACACAGTGTCCTGGGAGGCTTAGCTGACACAGGATTTCTGAAAGTTTTGACGCTAAAATGTCCATCTTTAGTATGAATATGGGACACATATGGGCTAAGCAACGTTAATGCTTAGCTTAGATATCGCTCATAAACCAGGGCCAGTATGGAACACAGGAATCACAAACATGAATAAAGAGAACATGCACTCTAGGCCTGCTAGACCTATGAAGAAAGAAAGCGCTTTTAATGAAAAGTGATTAGGAAGGAAGGAAGGAGGGAGGGAGGGAGGAAGGGAAGAAGGAAGGAAAGAAAAGTGATCAGAAGAGACAAAAGCAGTGAACGCACACCAAATAGCAAATTCTAAAAAGCCACATCCTTTTTCAAATTGCTTTTAAAACTCTATAAACATGATTTTCCTACACTATAATATTTTTGTTGGCATATTTTTTTTCAGGACTATTGGAAAAAGGAAATTATGCTAGTGTAAAAACTAAGAAATATTCTGTCACTTTAATTAAATGGGAGGTCACTTTTGGGCCTTGCTCTCGCACCTCACAGTGAAGACACTTCATGATCCAAATCAGCTGCCCCTACAAGTCATCCTCAATTCCAAAACACTGTGACACAGGTCACAGGAAACTCTAGATCTGTTCCGATTTCAGGTGTCGCCCCAATGACCCAGAGCACACCTTATATTCTTATACATACATATATATATATATATAAAATGATTGTCTTAGGGCTACACAGTATACTATAGAGGAAGAGGTTACAATGCATTTACTCAACATCCTACTGTTGAACACATGAGGTTTTCCCCCCAACTTAACACAATTACAAACAATGAAAAGAAGAAAACTTCTGAATCTAAATATTTGTCCGTGTGTCTAATTATTTCCTGATAATTATTCCTAGAAGTGAAGTTTCTGGGCCAAAGGGGATGAACATTTTTAAAGTTCCGGATGTATACTGCTAAACCATAGAGGGTTTCTTTTTTTATAACTTCCCTACAAATAAGCTATTCCAAACTGCTCACAAGGCTAAGTGGAACTTGCCCAAAAGGAAGGGGATTGTTGTATTATTCAATTGTGCCTTTGATCCTTGAGAAGCATTCTGAGGTGCTCCTGTGATTTTTCTCCCCCCTAAAGCGATTCTAGTGTTATTCTTGGCCACTGAAAAATAAGCAAAACCATACAGTTCCTTTCTTAGAACTATTTCCTGAAGGTTTCCTTTGTCCACTGTCAATTCAGCAATGTTTGGTGGTGGAGTCATTACCATAATTAGACAGCACCTAAGAGTCTGGGAAATTGACACTATCTAACTTCCAATGAAAAGAAGAACATGGAATGAATGAAACATTTAACACATTCAACAGGGAAGATTACATTTCTAGGCAGAAAAGAGCATTGTTGTATCAGCACTAGGTTTTTAGTCCCTGAACGGTAACATGGCATAGGCATCACCTGGGTTCCTGGGATCCTTAACACATCTCTAATTTACAGACAAGTCAAATCACAAATATTTTATGAGCATTTACGATATGCAAGATCCTGTTCCTAAGTATTATGAAGGAAACAAAAAAAATCTATAAACCAAGGAGCTTATAACTTAGGGTAGGGGACCAGAAAATTACATTCAAAATGCATTAAAAGAGAGGAGAAGATATTCCAACATTCCAAAACAATACATAAAAGTCACAAAGCAAAGGCACTAATTTGTGCAATTACCATAGATGACAATCTTTTTGTGGACACATTTTGTTTTATCTTATACATTAGAATACCGACTTTGTGATCAGGTTACAATTCTTTCCAAATAACCCCAACATTATGAAATTAAGAATGACAGAAACCATTAACAAAACATCTTTTTATTTCTATACATTAAGGCAAAGAAAACTATTTGTATTCAGTGATTTGAATTTCTCATAGAAACACTGTTAGAAAGATTTTAAGAACACTCAAGTTACAGCATAATTTACTGTTACTAGAAAATGACATGTCACAGTAAAAACAACACCTTCTCAATTGCAAAACATGTCTAGAAGCTTATATTTTTATAAAGACCGTATTTTCTGAAATAATTTCTCCCCTTTTAACAAACATTTTGCCACACAAGAAAAAGGTGATAAAATTCTGCTGATAAAGTGCGGCTGACAGGACAAATTCTAGAGATTCCGACAGCAGCAGGCTGGACCAGGATTCTCAGCCCCAAACCTAAGCTCCAGCCTTAGGGAGTCTGGTAGCAGATGCTAGAGAGAGATGGGCAGTCCTGCTCTGACAGGGAAGCTCATGCCTCATGCCTCCCCATCAGCCGGCTTCCTACACTTTCAGAGCCGCAGAACAGAAGAGAAATACACAGAAAGAGGTGGCAGGGGAGCTGCATGTTTTCTTCTCAGAACCAGAAGAGAAGGACACTCTTGCGTAGAGAACTGCGCTCGTCAGACTTTCCAGTTACACTTTCAATTTCACATACTCTATTTGCATCTCTAACTAAAGAAATTATGACCGTTTTATAAATTGGTATAACCCCAGGAAATTTTACAATTTCATGAAAATTCATAAAATAGTCTCATTTGAATGTTACTTTAATCATTATATTTACATGACAAGACTAAAATGTGTTTCCTTATAATTTGGTTTTTTTCAGTTAGTAAATCTATGGGATAGTTTATTTTCTTTTCCTCCATACTTCAGCTGGACAATTTTATCTTTCTGTCACCAAATAGGTAATCATGTTACAGTGAAGCTCCCAAACACATTTTTTCCATTCATCCGGATGTCCTGAGATCACCCCACAATGAACAGTAAGAAGACAGCAGGAAAATGGGTGAAAAACAGGAACATTAGGCAAGAGGACCAGACGTCAGGGAAGGAAGATGGACAATAAGGGAAAGGTAGCATGAGAACCACCAGGACAAAAGAAAAGTAAAATTAAAAAAAAAAATAGGAAAACATGTAAAAAGCCCAAAAGTAATTTTAAGAAACAGGAAATAAGAAACTTAAAAAATAGTATTCTCAAAAGGTCTTTTCATTTCAGGAACATGTGTATAATTCAACTGTTAAAAGCCCCTTCCTGACACATGAACGTGTTCTGAATTAACAGACAATTTAACTTTCGTCTAAGACAGACACTTGAAGGCCACATAAAGAAGTTGAAAGAAATAAAATTGACATGGTTTGGGGTTTGATTTTGTTATTGTTTTTCCCTTTTGAATCTCCTTTCATGCTCAGGAAACAAGGTCTTAATTATTCTAAAGCTGTTTAGAAGGTGAACAAATATCTTGAAATGACGCTCCAAGGCTCATTCTCTGCCTTACGCTCACAGATGACCTGGACAGAGAAAGAAGGGGCCTGACAGTCAGACCCACACTGGATGTGATACTGAGCATGATTACTCACCTGCACAAATGAAGAAGTAGGCTGACATTTTATTTAAAAATAGGATGACACTTTGGGAAAGCCTCATATAAAAAGAAAAGTAGAGAAAAAGCTGGCCAGGCATCAATACTAAGTAAGAGAGAACTGGCTGAATACAATCTGATTTGTAAAAAAAAAAAAATCAATTACTTCCTCACCATACACCAGAGAAATTCTAGGTCATTAAAGATTTTTCAAAGATGTTTACCATAAGATTAAAAATATCTCATGATGGGGAGAAATCATATGGAACATTTCAACAGATTAGAATTCATAAAAATGTAAAACTATTACATGGTAATATAACCATAAACAAAAGCAAACATATTAAAGACAAACAGTTAATGCTTTTTTCTAACCAAACTCTTACAGATCAATATGAAAACTATTAACAACCACAAAGAAAAATGGAAAAGAGCAAATCCAAGGAAAAGAAATATGATGGCTGTTAACATACTATGAATCAGAGCTCCTCCGAGAAATGTCTTTTGACTTCTAAAAGAGATTTCTATGAAACAAGAATAATTCACAGATTAGATAATTTGGACAGAAATTTTTCTTTTGTTTTAAGGTTTTTCAAGTTGCAACAAGAAGGCATGAGCTCACATCATTTTCTACAAGTGGACAAATTCACCACACTACACTTCACACCAAAATGCTTGCCATTATAAGAAGCCATTAGTATTACCTCTTCCTCTGGAAGCAAACACAAAATTTAAAATGGCAAGTACAAAAGTAAACAAAATCACATAGTCTTAGAATATTACATTAAAACTATTAAAATTGTACCATTTACAAAAGTTTAGAGGGAGGCACAGCTCTACAAGTCTGGCTTGCAGGACGGTGTTTAGCACAATAGCTGAATACACTAAATTACAGTTCCGTCAGATGCTGCATAAATAGGATCTGTGCACAGTGAATAACAATCCCAATGTAAAGATGCTCCAAGGAAATATAGAAAGTGGGAAATCCTATAATAGATACAAGGAAAAATCCTAGGAAAAATAACCTGTCAACTCCTTTGTTTGTTACATGTATTTTATTACCTAAAATACCCTGACAACTGCTGTGCTTTTTCTGTATTATTTCTTACACAGATTTCCAAAGAGTAGGAATAGTGGACGTTAATATTATGTACCTAGTCAATATGAGACGTGAGCAGTTGCAGTTCAGGTTATATATACAGCACTATTTTTAATGTACTCAGCATAAACTTCCATATGGAAAATAACATGCACAGAGCTCAGAAGTCCAAGCAATGATTGATCCAGAACTGCTAAATCAGATTCCTTTCTTCCAATATCATTAAAAAAATATAACACTAACTAGAACATACATCCAAGGTTATATATTTCCCATTCAATTCATCATTAGTCAAGAATCTGTTATGAATCTAACACCAAGAATAGAATAAACATAAGTACATGTCATGGTTCTTCCCGTTAAGGACTTGGGGTGGGGGGCAGGGAGGGATATAAGAATATGAGAATTAAAAACACTTGATGAAATTAGAAATGCTACTAAATAATAAACTATGAACTACAGATTATAAATATATAAGTAGCAAAGAAAGAAAGATCAATAAGAAAGTCTGGGGCTTCCCTGGTGGCGCAGTGGTTGAGAGTCCGCCTGCCGATGCAGGGGACACGAGTTCGTGCCCCGGTCTGGGAAGATCCCACATGCCGCGGAGCGGTTGGGCCCGTGAGCCATGGCCGCTGAGCCTGCGCATCCGGAGCCTGTGCTCCGCAACGGGAGAGGCCACAACAGTGAGAGGCCCGCGTACCGAAAAAAAAAAAAGTAAGTCTGGAATGATACGGGGACTTCACAGAAAAGGAGAAACAAACTATATTCAAGAAAAGGTAGAATTTAGACATTTGAAAGATCAGGGATCACACTCTAGACAGGAGACAGCATCAGCAAGAGCAGACTTCCTCTCTGATACTCTCTTTCATCAGCCACTAACGGGATGCAAATCAGAAAGGATCCACATTAGCAAATCACTTATTAAAGGTCCCTGACTCCTGAATCAGCCAATGGTTAACCATAATAATTCTGAGCAATGAAGAGGGATGATGAAAACAGCACTATGGAATAGTATTCTGGCAGGAATCTGCAGAATGGATCCAAGAGAAGAAACTGGTATTGGAAAGACCAGGGAAAGAGATTATGGGGAAAATCCAAACTCAAGGTCTTGAAGACCCAGCCTACAGGGATGCCCCAGTAATAGAGAGGAAGTGGTAGACCTGAACCTGACTTAAAGCATCAGTAGAATTTGGTGATAATTGGTTCCAGATGATGAATAAGAGAGAATGCCAAAGTTTCTACCCCAAGAGAATGAAAAAAACCTATCTCAGTTTTCTTATTATAAAAATGAGAAAACTTACTCTATAAATTACTCATAATCTAAACATGATTAGATGCCCCTGTGTCTATCTGTCATTCTCTTTGGCTACTGTGTATCTGAATCATCTTCCTATGTTTGAAGAACACCTGCCTATCTTAGGAGGACGAGCCCGCCTCCTACTCTATGAATAAAAATGCCCCATACTCACACCTCAGCCTCCACTGCAGCTATGGCCTGGGCTCATGACCTACTTTCTGCCAGGGAGATACACTAGCCCCAGACTCTTACTAGGAAGTTTAGAAAAATAAAAAAACAAGACATGTAGACATACTGTCATGTCAACTGGTGGCAGCATCTAACTCAGGGTTCCAGCAGCAGCGGCTGGAATCCAGGACAACCATCAAGTTGCATGGACAGTGTCCCTGGCCAACTCATCACCAGGCAAGTTCAATGGTGCGATTTTAGGGACAAATCCTGGCTGCCTGCTTCTAAGGCCCTCCCAGAGATTCTGTGAACCACTCAACGCACTTTAACTGACTTCCTTTTTTATTTAAGTCAGCCAGAGTCTGCTTCTGTGGCTTATAAGTAGGAATTCTGATTGACAGAGATGCTAATGAAAATAGCCTGTGAAACAGTAGTAAAAGTGCTTTTAAGAAGATGGGATATTTGGAATGAAGTTCAAGCACTGTCTGCCAATAATCAGGGCACTCTTTGTTTAAGATACAGATACTATACCTCCAAAACCTTCCAAAACCCTGGCCTCTTCCACAGGCACACATAGGCACTTATTCCATTGCCTGACAGAGAGGCGATATGATGTACTGACAAAAGAACATGGGCTTTAGAATCTGATGAACCTATGCTCAAGTAATGACTTGAATATTTGGTGACAGAGTAACTTTGGGCAAGTAACTTCCCTTCTCTGAGCCTGTTTTCTCATATATAAATTTGAAATAACTATGTTAATTCCACAAAGTGGTTGCTGGGATTGGATGAGATAGTTGATGCAAAACCCCTCTTCTGGTGCCAAGTAGATAGCGGTACTCAATTAAATAACTGTCAGTCTCTTAATTGATTTATACTGGCCTCACGCAGACTTTCAGTTTCACAATCCTGTCCTGACCCGGGTTATACAATCTCATCTCTGCCCCTGATTCTGCAAACCTCCCAGAACTGTACCATCAGTCACTTAGAAACTTCACTCCAACGCCAAATGGGCCTATCTGTTGGGACTCTCTGATATTTAGGCTTAAAATTTTTTCTGCTGGCTCATTTACTTTGGCCTGCTTTGAGTCATAAGAACATCAACCTGGCAGCTCAAGTGTCTAAAGTAATATATTCTCATTTTAGATCATTTGGAAAGCACAGAGAAGTGTACAAAAGAAGAAATATCACAAAACGTTTAGATTTGGAAGAAACCTAAAAGAATGACCCTTCAAACTCTCTTATTTTTTGAAATGAGCCAACTGGAGCACAGAGAGGCTCAAAGGATGGTTCCAAGTTCACAGGGACCATCATTTCATACATAGCAAACTTGTACTGAGCATCTCTAGGTGGCAGCATCGGTGACCAGGGCCAGAGCCCACTCTTTAGCTCTCCTGACTCTGTTGTGATATCCACTCCATGTCCAGAGGCTGAGGCTGCCCACCTCCCACCAAACCGCCACAGCAAGAGCCCTTCAACAACAGCTGCTAACTCCTGAAGAGAGAGGAGGATTCCCAGGGCAGAGAAGGGCATTTGGTGCAGAGGCAGGGGCACAACCAGAGGTGTGCGGCATACCAGAGCACAGTAGGTCCGCAGACAGTGAACCAGCAGGCACAGAAAGGCCCGTGTGCCAGAAAAGACAAGACATGGAAGTGGCCAAGCCAGTCAGGTCAGGCCAGACTATGGAGACCCTTCAAGGCTGCTTTAGAGACTGTGAGCCTTTTCCTCTGAAGCAGGAGGAGACGTCAAAGGCTCAGGAAGAGCAGAGGAGAGGCAGGATCAGAGCTGGGTTTCAAAACTACCCCAGTTGGAGGGGACACAGAGGGAATGAAGGAAGGCTGGGGAAGTGACCACCAGCAGCCCAGGTAGCAGAAGAGGATGCCCCTCCACAGGCCAAGGTTGAGGAGATGGTGGCGGAAGAACGCTTCTCCAGTAGCTGGCAGAACACAAGAGGGCACTGACAACAGGACAGGGCAATCTCTCTCAGAGATCCCAAGACTCTACAGCTGTGCCACGGGCACACACTGAAGAAGAGAAAGGGAAAAAGGAAAAGGCAAAAAATCTCTGAGATTAGCAAATGGCTTTCAGAGAAGAAAAATGCAACTGACTAATCTGAGTTCACTCTCTAGACTCAACTTCACAATTTCATCTGGCAACTGATGACTTAAGTGACCAGATCCCCAAGGGCCAACCCCACAAGCTCTAGACACCACTCACATGGAGGCGATTAATTCAGAAAGGATAACAGGTATACCCTTGTCATTAAATGTCACAGGGGGACTCCTGACCAGGCCAACTGTTCTGATGAGGTTGCCACCTGGGCCAGGTTTTAGGGGATGAGGGGAGCAGAGCAGGGTCGTCTGGACCTTGTGGTAGAAGCAACTCTCTCCCAGAGCTGATGTGAAAGCCACAACGACTCAGCAGCTCATGGCAGCACCCAAAGGCAGGTCTCCCAGAGGAAAGACTATCTGCCTTCCTGTTCAATCTCATAGTCTCCATGGGCCCAACATCAGTCAATCAGGATCCATCTGGAACGTGGCTGCATTCTCTCAGATGTATTCTCCTCAATTAAATTTAGTGGGAATGCACCCAGAGCAATTTTTACCATAAAACGCCAATCGTGCTTTCAGTAATAATGACTCAGGAATCACACAAACACAAGTTTATTTGCTTCCTTTAAAGGAAGGAAGGAAGACTAGATAAACAGTAGGATATCTCCTATATTGGTATTATCTAGAACAGTTAACATAATGTACTAGAACTATATATACCACCAGAGATTTATCTCAAAAACATTTTTTTAAAAAACCTGATTTGTGTCATTTATGTAAATAATATATGTAGGTAAAACGCACAACTAGCATAAAAGTAGTTATGAGTATATACACAAGTAATATATAATATATAATAAAAGTACAAAATGTATAATAAAAGTACAAAATAATATCACACAGGTGAAGGCTGAGAACATTCCCATGAAGCCAGGTCTCCAGGCAGCCGATTATGTAGTCTCCCTCTAGATCCCTGACTCTTGCCATTTCACTCTCATCATTAGGCGAAAATTAAAAAGGCATTTACTCCATAGGCCTCAACTCAAGTACCTGACTTCCCTGAGAATTTTGATTCTTTTAGTCAAAAGACATATGGAGTTTTTTCAATTAAATTTTATGACATCAAAATTGTTTTAAATCACTTATTACTGTGTAGATTTTTTCTGTTTGTTGTATTAGTGATTTTTTTATAGAAATGAAACTGATTTACCATATTATATTAGCTTCAGGTCTATAGTATAATGACTCAATATTTTTATAGATTATACTCCACTTACACTTATTACAAAATAATGCCTATATATCCCTGTACTGTACAATACATCCTAGTGATCTCTGTTTTTAACTCAAGTTTGGGAGGGAAAAGAGGCTATAAATTTTTCTGAACCTTTGATATAGGGCTCCAGCTGAAAGAGCAAAACATACTTCATCAGAGAAACTAAATATTTTGTCTTTAACAATTTAACTTTCTTTCTCCTTCAAAATATATTACTGTCAACTTCCTACAAACAGGGACTACTTTTCTCTTGGTATCACACAGATTAAATATATATAGATATCCAACTCTAGGGAAAAAGAGAAGAAAAATCATAGGTAGTATGGAAGCTTTAGCTGTATATGTGACATATTTTTATACAGAAAAGAAAGTGACATGAAACAAATAAATGTAGCATTTCTTAAATCTTGGTGGTGAGAATATGGATGTCTCAAATTGTACTTTTCAGAGTAATGGAAATATATCATTTTTAAGTTTTAAGTAGAAAAATATGAGGGTGGGGGAATTCGTTACATATATATACTGCCCAAGTACTTCCTCCAAACTGTTTTATCATCATAGAAGTATGGTAAGTGTAGGATTAAACTCTACGACAACACTTTCAACAACAACTGCCTTGTCCTTTTCTCAAGTCTGGGGTTGCCAGACAAAAATATCTGACCTTCATTTCTCTGATAACCAATTTTTAAAAATCTTTCTAATCCAAAATACTTAGAAGAAAAAACAGTGGTCTAGGCCCTTTTTAATTTACAATGAGGAGCATATGTTACTTAACACCTATGTAACAGAAGGAAAACAACGCAAACTTCCTAATGACTTAGATAACTAAAAGAATACAAAAGCAGTTAGTATAAATCCACTGTCTTGTGTAAGTCATGCTTTGGGAGATACCTCTTTGACTGATAAGCTGTCTCTGGAGAAATACAATATAAAGAAACAAATTTCGGGACTTCCCTAGTGGCGCAGTGGCTAAGAATCCTCATGCCATTGCAGGGTACACAGGTTCGAGCCCTTGTCTGGGAAGATCCCACATGCCACGGAGCAAATAAGTCTGTGCACCACAACTATTGAGCCCGCGCACCTAGAGCCTGTGCTCCACAACAAGAGAAGCCACCACGATGAGAAGCCCACGCAACGCAATGAAGAGTAGCCCCCGCTCACCCAACTAGAGAAAGCCTGTGATCAGCAACAAAGACCCAACGTAGCCAAAAATAAATAAAATAAATAATTTTTTTAAAAAAAGAAACAAATTTCTACTTTAGACTTGCTATGGATGAAGATATGACAGAAGCATTACTAATCACAGCATTCAAGTTTCCTAAAATAATCATTTCTGATGCAAATCAAAACTACAATGAGGTATCACCTCACACCAGTCAGAATAGCCATCATCAAAAAGCCTACAGATAATGAATGCTGGAGAGGATGTGGAGAAAAGAGAACCCTCCTACACTGTTGATGGGAATGTAAATTGGTGCAGCCACTATAGAGAACAGTATGGAGGTTGCTTAAAAAACTAAAAACAGAGTTACCACATGATCTAGCAATCCCACTCCTGGGCATATACCTGGAGAAAACTCTAATTCAAGAAGATACATGCACCTCTATGTTCATAGCAGCATTACTTACAATTGCCAAGACATGGAAGCAACCTAAATGTCCATTAACAGATGAATAGATAAAGATGTGGTGTGTATATACATACAATGGAATACTACTCAGCCATAAAAAAAGAATGAAATAATGTTGTTTGCAGCAACATATATAGACCTGGAGATTATCATACTAAGTGAAGTAAGTCAGACAAAGAAAGGCAAATACCACTTATATGTGGAATCTAAAAAAATTAGACAAATGAAATTATTTACAAAACAGAAATAGACTCACAGACATAGAAAACAAACTTATGATTATGGAAGAGGAAAGGGTAACGGAATAAATTAGTAATTTGGGATTAACAGATATATATTACTATATATAAAATAAACAATGAGGACCTACTGTATAGCACAAGGAACTATATTTAATATCTTGTAATAATCTATAATGGAAAAGAATCTGAAAAAGAATATATATATATATGTGTGTGTGTGTGTCTATACATATGTGTGTATGCATATATATCTGAATCACTTTGCTATACACCTGAAACTAATACAACATTGTAAATCAACTATACTTCAATAAAAAAATAATAATCATTTCTGTTATTACACTTTTAGAACACAAAGTTGTGAAGACAAAGTGCTTTCAGACACCTGAAGAGAAATACAAATGTTAGAGCATGTGTATTCACTGATTTGACAAATAAGCATAAATTGTCAGGAAGTGTGAGAAGCACTAAAATATGAAGAAGAATAAGAAAGACAATGTCCCATTCTAATGAAGCCAACATGGGAAGGAAACTTCATAAACAAAAATATAAAACAATTATAGATTGGTGCTACAAAGAAAACTTTTCTCCGTGCTCGGTCAGTCAAGGATGGAAACCCCATCTCAGCTAGACAGGGCCTCCCTGAAGAGATGACATGTGAAGTCTGACATAAGAGAAGGGGCTAGCCAGGTAAAGATTGGAGAGGAATGTTCCAGGAAGAAGACCAGCAAGTGAAAAGACCTAGAGTTGGGAGAGTGTAATTGGTGTATGCTAGGAGACAGCAGACAACCTACATGTCCACAGAATGGATGAGAGGGAGTAAGATGAGGTTGAAGGGATATGCAGGGGTCAGTTCACCCAAGGAAAAGCCACTGAAGAGCTTCCAGCCAGGGAGAGCACAGCCTGAGATATAGTTTTAGAAGATCATGTTGGCTGCCTTATGGAAATGGATTGGAGGAAGCCATGAGCAGAAGTAGGAAATGCAAAGTTAAGAGGCTACTGCAGTAGTCCAAGCAAAAGATGATAATTAGCTTGGACTAAGGTGGTAGTAAAAGAGACTCATTCCTTCTACAATAAGTATCTTTTGAATACCTACTGTGTAGTAGCACTTTTATAGGTGGTAGAGATATAGTGAAGAGTCAGGCTAACAAGGTCCTTGTTCTTGTTAAGATGACATTCTCAAAGAAGAAGATAAAAAAAATAAGTAAACAAATAAACCACAAAATTTTAGATGGTAAGATGCTTTGAAGACAAAAAAGAATACCAGGTGGAAGTGACGGGAAGGACTATGTGAATGGGGAATCCATAGAGACTATTTAGCCTGGGAAGTCAAGAAAGGTAATCTTTTACTGAGATCTGATTGATGAGAAAGTGCCCAGAAGTACAAAGGAGATGGAGAAAGGTGTGTGGACCGGAATACTGCCTGCCATTTCGGTAAACAAAGTGCTGCCTGCCATTCCAGGAAATAAGGATCAAAACATCAGCCACTGCAGCCACCCACCTCCCCACTCTGAGGGGAAATCAGGATAGAGAAATCATTACATGCTTTGGGTACTGGCCCTAGGCAGTTAAGATGCATATCTACAGAATAATTTCAATGACCCCAGAGTCTTGCACCTTCCCATACACAGAAAAGCTCTAAAATCATCAACTATGATGATCAACTTGATGATCAAATCATCAAGATGTCTGTTTTTGTGATTAGCAATAACCTTTCAATGTTCAACTACATGGTTTTTTCCCCAGAAAAACAACCAACCAACCAACCCCCCCTATATATCCTTACCTCTTTAAAGCAGTTCCCCAGAGCTATCTGGGAGGCTGTCTACCGGCCTTAGAGTCCTCGGTCAGGTCCCCAAATAAAACTTAGCTCACAGCTTTTAGGCAGTGCATTTTTTCTTCAGTCAAGAGGTGGAACAAATTCAAGATGAATCTTGCAGATAGAGTCAGCCACACTGGCTTACATGAGTGGTGAGAGAAATAAAGGAATCAGAATAATGCCCAGGATTATGATTTTAGAAACTGTAGATAATGGTACCATCTTCTAAGATGAAAGATTGGGGGAAAAGAATCCATAGGCATTTTGGAATTAAGGGTTCAATTTTGGACATACTAACTTTGAGATCATATGAGATACACATTGTATGTGAGTCTGGAGGTTAGAAAGAGCCCTAGGCTAGAGACAAAAATTGGGGAGAATCTTTATAGAGATGGTAGGTGAAGCCATGGGAATGGATAAAACTGCCCAAATGGGCTGTGTGGCATGAAAAAAGGACAGGGCTTAGAATAAGGCTTGAGGAACTCCAAATTTTAGAGATCCAGCAGTGGAAGAGCAGCCAAGTAGAGAGGCAGAGGAATGGTGGGTGGGATAGAAGGAAAGCCGAGAGAATGTCTGCTATGGACTAAGTGTTTGTGTCCCCTCAAAATTCTTCTTTTGAAGCCCAACCTCCAGCACGGCTGTGTGGCTGTATTTGGAGATGGGGCCTCGAAGTAAGTAATTAAGGTTAAATGAAATCTAAGGGTGAGGCCCTGATAGAACAGGATTAGTGCCTTTAGAAGAAGAGACACCAGAGAGCTCCCACTCCCCCACCCCTGTTTCCGTAAATAAAGTTTTATTGGAACAAAGCCATGATCATTCAATTATGTACTGTTTATGGCAGCTTTCCTATTACAGTGGAAGATCTGAATAACTGCAACATAGACTATATGGCCCAAAAAGCCTAAAATATTTGCTAACTTATCCTTTACAGAAAAAGTCTGCTGACCTGTGATCTAGATAATTTGCAAAAGGGCAGGGCTGCCACATAGAGATCTGTCAGTCTAGAACAGCTGTGTAGTGAGTAGCATCAATCCTATCACCAGTAATGGGTATTTATTGCATCTTCAGGTGACTTTTCTGTAAGCTGTAAAGGTTTCTAAAATAAACTGATGAAAGTGGGGAGGAATAACAATGAAATAACAGATAAAAAGAAAACTGAGAATCCATACAAATACTCTTTAACAAATATGATGACTAATTCCAAAGACAGTACCCTAGTGGGAATAAATTTCTACAGCCTATTCCTCCTTAGTAGACCAAGGAAGAAGGAAATGTAGGAACACTCATGATAAGAGAAAAATCTAGCACTTTTTCATTCCCATATGAATAAAGATAACTACTCGCCTACAGAAATCTTCCCATTCTATCAAATTGGTCTACTGTCCTACCCACAAACACTTTGACTCTTCCTATCTCAGTGCCTTTGCCCAAATAGAATTCTTTTATCTCCCATCAAAATAAAACAGATTCTCTCAAAATGTCTACCAGTCTAAATCTCGGTCACCTTAAATGTCACCTGCTACCTGAATCTCTCTCCCTGTTCTTGGCCAAGGCTGACTTTCCCTTCTGGGACTTAGGTAATCTCATCTTTCTCAGGACACTTATCAACCATTGCTTTACAATGTTGTCAGTTATATCCATCCCTTCACAACCAGGTTATAACAGGCAAGCTAGAGGGAAGGAATCATTTCTTATAACGTTTTCTATCCCTTACAGCAACAATAATAGATGAAATGCCTAAAGACATATATCTTCTTGAGGTTAATGGTAACAAGATCTCTAGCTATAAATATTTACCTTGTTATTGTCTTAAGGTTAGTAAGTTTAACTTGATGAATTTTATTGGTGTGAAATGTTAAGTATTTTCAACTGTTATTGTAACACACATGTTTAAGGCTAAATATTTCTCTCTCTTTACACTACTGTTTACTAGCCTTAGAGAGTCATTAACCCTTCTCAGTTTCATTTGTAATTAGAGATAATAAGAATATGAGCCCTTCTGCCTAATAGTTCACAGTGGAGCTCAATGCAATAATTTAAGTGTAAGTGTTCAGAAAAACTGAAAACACCATTTAAGATGTAAGGACGTTTTTATCATTATTGCTCTAGTGTGCTGCAACTCTGCAAACAGCCCACTGATTGATGTTATATGAATGCTTCTCAGGAAGAATCTCGTTCCAATCTTGGTGAGAAATCAAGGGCTTTTCCGGGCACTTAAGCTTTATGATACTCAACAGACAGGTCAACTGATCATTATAGCCAAAGAGCTCTCACAAAAGGCCTTGTTACAGAGGCTATGAAGGTGAAGTCTTTTTTTTTTGGAAGGTGAAGTCTTTGAGATCATGTCTGCCTGCATTAATCAAATTGATTTTCCTGATAAGGTCTGAAACCAATACTAATACAAAAAAGGAAACAAATGGAAAATAAATGGCACAATGCTAGCCTGAGTCTATATTTTTTTGAATAAGTAACAGTATCTAAGCACAAAATATTCACATTTTTCTAGTTTTCTGTATTAAAAGTATTCAAGTTTTCATTGCAACTACCATTTGCTCTATAAATCTTTTAAAAATCTTTAGTAAAAATTAATTCATTAATGACCTAAACCTTAATATACTACAATTTCTCATATATAACCTCTCATATTTTTTGTCTTCTCTCCAATATTTTAATATAAATATATTTTTAGTTGTATCTAGTCTTTTCCTACTCTGAATCATCCATGATGACATTCAGTCAAGGCTGCTCTAAGCAAAATAAAATTTGCTGTGACTAAGCCAGAGGTAAAAAGAAAGAACTGCTTGCCACAGGTAAGAACTGACAAAAAAGCACTATTTGACACTTACTCGTCTCGCCTTCCTTTAAACCCCTCCTTCTGTTCTCCAAGTGTGAGTTTATAGAACTAACCTACAAATGAAGTTAGCACTTCCTGCACTTCACATTTTTAAACTGTCATCACACTGATCATTTCGATTCCATGAAGGAATGTGAGTGGGAATATGAGTGGGATCCAGTACATCCAGCTGGATTTATACCTGGCTGCAAAATCACACTTGAGAAATAATGATTAAAGAATTGGTTGATATCTGGAGAGAAATCTCTAGGAAGTAGATGAGCACTGCTCCCAGCTGCCCAAATCAGTCAGGATCAAAGAACTCTTCTTACCTGATCAAGGTCACAGCCACAGAATCCTTTTCAACAATGTTCCATAGAGCTCTTGCCAACAGATCATATTTGGCAGATGAGTTGAAACATATTTGAAGTCCCTGGATTAGATTTTCTGAGGGATATGTCCTTGCCCTCATCCAATCTTAGATTTTTTTTTATCATTGATTTTATTTGAGATACCCTTATTAGTTCCATCAAGACTAATTTTTTTTTAAGGACCTTAGTGGGAAGTCAGAATCAAAAATTTTTAAAAAGCCAAAAGAAAAAACATTTTTAATATCTTGAATTTATTTTACATTTATTCATGGCCAGTCCTCATTCTAGACTAACTCGGGGCTTTAGACTGATTCGGAAAGGTGCCTGTGAACTGTATATACATCCACAGATTATCTGGGATATGGGAGTCAAGACAGGAATAGATTGGACACAACCCAAGACAGGCGGACACAACCCAAGACAGGCAGTCACAAACTTCCGGGTACTCCGGGCAGAGGTTTAGATACTCCTGAATCAAAATGGTTTTGGCGAGTTTGAAGAACTAAACAGTGCAGCAAGATTGATTCTGCTATTTCGTTTCTCTCTGGAGCACCTGGTGCTTACACATTAGTCCTCAAGCACTTTCTGAGGGGCTCCCATTCATCCATTCCTGGGTTACATCTTGGGGAAGAATAGCAAAGTGGTTTCTGCCTTTCAGGAGTACATAATTCGGTGATATAGTGGGCACTTACCGCCTGAGTAAAGACCTAGACTGTAAGGCACAAGGTCTGGGATCTAGATTTGGTTTTATTCTTAACGTGGTGAGTACATTAGTTTTCCATGACTGGTATAACAAATTACCACAAACTTAGTGACGTAACCCAGATTTATTATTACATTTCTGTAGCTCAGAAATTCAACATGGGTCTCACTGGACTGAGTTAAAAGTGTCAGCAGGGCAGTGGCCTTTGCTAGAGGCTCTAGTGGAGAATCCATTTCCTCATCATTTCCAGCTTCTAGTGGCTCAAGGCCCTTTTCCTACATCTTCAAAGCCAGCAATGTTGCATCTCTCTCTGACCCAGAGGGGAAAGATTCTTTGCTCTTAAGAAGCCACGTGATTATACTGGGTCCACCAAATAGCACAAGATATCTCCCCACCTCAAGGTCCTTAACTTAATCACATCTGCAAAATCCCTTTTGCCGTGTAAGAGAACATATTCACAGTTTCCAGGAATTAGGACATAGACAACTTTAAGAGGCCATTATTCTGCCTACCACCCTAAGCAGCCTTGAAAACAGAAGTTTACCTCTCAGTGATAGACCTGCAGAATGAGAGAAGTGGACTATACCAGTTCCAAAGCTCCTTTCAGCCCTGTTTTACACAGGCGTGTCCATTTGAAGAATTCTAACAAGCAGCTTCTCACATCACAAATTACAGATGCTGGAGACCAGCAGGCACACTGCTCTCCCTTCTAGCCATGATCCATCTGCCATGATGAGCCAATTACACAGAGAAATGTTAGTAAAACAGACTGAATGATTTGTGAAAAGAATGACAATAGGACAATTGTAAGTCTACTGCTAGTCTCCACAGCAAATGAAAGAGGGTGATAGCGCTGCCTACTACAGCACTGTGTTTTAAATCAGGGTTGACTCCTTGTGTGATACTGTCAAAGTCAAACAATTGTCCCTCAACCATCTGTTCCCATTATTTACATAGCCTTTCTGTGGTCTCCTCTCCTAGCTGCATACTGCTAGCAAGCCACATAAAAAAACAAAGTCACTTCATGCTTTACATTAAAGTGTTTCAGAATTAATTCTGAACATAAAATCTAGGAGCAAGGTTTATCTATACCAACTCATTTTTACCTCAAGTGCAAAGTACACCGTTAAGTACTAAGAGTATTTTAGTTTCTTGGTGGGCATTTCCTTTACAGAAACCACAGTCCTGTACAGCATTTCCTGTAAAATAATCACATCTTTTTTTTTTCTCAAAATGAGGACATTTGGCAGTTGAAGTTGCAGTTTCCTACCAAAGTTTTCTCTACTTACTGTAGCCCAATATACCACCCAAAACGTCGACTGCACATACAAGAACAAAATTAGAAATGTTTAAATCTTGATTTTTAAACCTTAAAAAACAAAATCTCCATAATGCCAAAGTATGGCTTAAATTTTTTTCTAATATAATTATGGAATGTGTTTAATGTCAAAATAGATCACGGTCTTTCTCCGTATCATTTAATCAGAACAAACGAGGGACCTGTCACACAGTCCTTGTGAATGAGATTTAAGGATCTCAGAGTTAAGAGAGCTGCTATTTCACACACTCTGTACATGTTTTATTCCATTTAAAGAACTAAAATTTAAGTGAAACTGTATATGGAAGCATTCCTTGTTAATGTAGGAAAACTACTTGTAACTCCTTCAGCAAAGATAACAGCCTCCTTTCAAGGGAAGTTCCTCTTGACCGTGGATGCAGCTTCAGGAGGACCATCCTACAGGACAGGAACATAAAGCCAGGAAAAAAAGCCCTCACGTTCAAAATGAATACTGGGCACATTAAAACTGCACTTCTCACCACCTTCTATATTTTATTATATAGACTCATCTGTAAGGTTGCTGAAATACCTGCATAGATAAATTTAAAAGTATATGCAAATATACTTAAAAGTTTCAAGTATCAACCAGAAAATAGCTAATCAGATAATCTGTGATAGATTTTAAAAAGCAAAGAGAAAGAAAAAATAAAAGCTGTACCCGAATATCAAGAGAGGGAAGGTACAGGAGTACTAAAAGGATAATGGCGAGATTATATTTAGGAAGAGTTTAAAAAGTGGCTTTCCTCCATAAGTGAGATGGAGAAAACATCTAGAATTTAAGAGAAACAATTACTGATTAGAGGACTGGGGGGATTTCCCAGGTCTTACCTTGAATTTTAAACCTCACAGTTCATTATTTTTGAGTGGGTTAAATTTAGTATTAAAATGTCCTTTCTTCTAATAAGCTAGACTCATGTGGCTTTTGCTCCTTCCAACTTTTAAAACTCAGTGGTATTTCTGCCATGGTCAGAGAAGCCTGACAAACAGAAGCTCCAGAACCCTGTGTTTCACAAGCACACGAGAACATTCACTGTTTTGTAAATAAGATCAAATTAAATAAACCCTCCTTTAAGTAGTCTAAGAAAACTGCAAATCCAAGTAAGGAAGGCTTACTTTGAGGTTATATCTTTATTAATTCAAAACTAGTTTATCTCAAAACTAGTGGTAGTAACTTTCACTTAAAATCTTCACTCAACAGAAGTAAAGCTCAAATGTAGGAACTGACCACAATATTTCTAATAAGAACTTGCTAAAATAGTGGGTAGATGGTAGAAAGAATTTAGGGTTTCTTTTTTTTTTTGAAGAATATTAGTACTTCTTTTCAGTATATAGTCTTCTAAAGTATTCTTATGAATAATATTGATACCTGGAAAACAATATGTGGAAAATGTTTTAAAAATTATATATGAAATCCATCTCAGTAATACCAATTTGATATTAGCAATGTGAGATGACTGGAAATGAGTGAATTGAGACTGTTTTAGTATTATTTACGAGAAAGGGGTTGGCTACAAAAATTGAAATGCAACAGAGCAAAGATAAGCAGAGCTCATATGCAAATAAACACTAATAATTAGAAATTATCTTTCCATATTTATTACAAAGTTTATTCCCAATATTTTCCTTTCAGACTGGTCTTTCTTTTCCCTATTCCAAATCGTATCTGACCTTAGTAGCTCATCTCAAGCTTTACTCCATCTATAAACTCTTACATAATTTACTCCCCTCCCCTTTATTTTCAGCCCTTTGGGTCATGCTATCCATTTGGGTACTTGGGTATATTTTTCCTTACACATTTATGAGTATGCTTCATCCACAATGAGAACTTAAACTTGTTCAACTTAAACTTGTTCAGAGCAGAGCTTATACTTTAAATCCCTATTTTTAGGGTATTCTGGCCCCCAGCATCATGTTGGTATAGGAGGCCCCAATACACGAGAAATAGATTTAGATTGGTTTTAGAAATATTTTCATGTAGGCACAGCAACAACCAAACTTTTATCCACAACTCAGTGGGCGGTTCTGCTGAGTTTAGGTATGTAAAATTCCCCCAAGCTGGAAAAGCTCCTTGAGGAACCTTGACCAAGCACTGATGTGAAACCTAAACCAGAGCCTTGCCTATAACATCTGTTCAGTCCTGAAGAGCTTGCTGAATGGGATCACAGGACTGATTTAAAACAACCAGTATGAGGCTGGAGGCAAAGGCAGTCATCCAGGTATGAAGTAAAGTAGGTCTGATCTGGCAAGTAGCCGTGAAAGCGGGGTAAAGGGGCAACAAGGGTGCAGACTAAATCTGGGGGTACGTGTGTGATCCCGTGATATAATAAAAAATATATATGTGGCCTTCATTCCCAGTTCCTCGCACAGAGCTCTTAAAACCCTTGTAATTTTCTGAGTGAAAGGGATGATAGGAACATCTTTGTTACAATATTTGGTCTTTGACCCCTGGTCCTGACAGAGCTTCTTAATCCCTTGGAATTTCACAAGTGACAAGAGCACCTTTTGCGCTGATGAGGTAACTCTTGTTGGGTCCCTAGATAGCTTCGGAATGGGGGCTGGTTGCCAGAAAGACCAAATTTTGATTAGAAGCTTGGAACTTTCAGCTCCACCCTCAAACTTAAGGAAGGGGAGAGGGCTGGAGATTGAGTTTTTAATCAATCACGCCTACGTGGTGAAACCTCCATAGAACGCCCTAACGGTGGGGTTCAGGGCTCAAAGAGCTTCTGGGTTGGTGACACATCCATATGTCAGGAGGGTGGCACATCCCACTCCACAGCAACAGAAGCTCCTGTGCTCAGGACCCTGCCAGACCTTGCCCTATGTACTTCATCTGGCAATGCATTTGTAGCCTTTATAATGTCCTTTATAATAAACCAGTAACAGTAAATAAAGTGTTTCCCTGAATTCTGTACCTAGAAAATTATCAAACTTGAGGAGGAAGTTGTGGAAACCCTTGATTCTGTAGCCAAATTGGACAGGGGTGTGGGCATCCAATTCTTGGAATTGGTATCTAAAGTGGGAGCAGTCTTGTGGGGCTGAGCCCTTGACCCGTGGGGTCTGCGTTAACTCTGGGTAGTTGGTAGTTTAGTGTTGGAAGTGAACTGAATTGTACAACATCCAATTGATGTCAACAGTGAGGGAATTTGTTGGTGTGGTGGGGGAATAAAAGTGAAACCTACCTATTTGAGGTCATAAGTGCTAAGAGTAAAAACAACTCAGAAAGAGCAACACAAGAATGGGCAGGGGAAAGTTACTAACCCTCCCTGGACAGCTCCCTCCTCTGGAAAATTACATCAGAATTTAAGATGTCTCAGGTCTCCCTCAGCTTCTAAATCCAATGACTGAGGAGGCAGAGAGGCTCACTGTGATCATGTAGGTGCCAAGAGTGTCACTAGAGCATCAGCAGAGCTGTGTGAATTAGAACAACAGAAGCACCTTCAAAGATGACCAGAACCCACAGGTCTGGTCATTAATCAGATCAGATTAAGCCTAGTGGCAATCTGAGAGGCAATCCCACCAAGGGCCCTCTGTTTTATCATGGCAGCATTTTCAACTTCATAGTTTTTCATTTTTATCTGAATTTTTGTATATAAGAATTTACAAAGCAAACCTTAAAGTTTTTTTTTAAATAAACTCTTTCAACTGACCAATCCACAGGATGTAACACAATGGGTGTCTTTAACACCTTGCTAGAAATAGCTTGCCTTGCCTCTATCTTCCAGCTAATTTATATTTTCTAGAAGGTGTTTTATGGTCCAATGTTCATATTCAAGCCACAGCAATTTCAAAACAAAAAATCATAGAAAATATAAGTCCCTGAAATTATACTCAGAAAATAACATAACTAAGTCGTTATGTGAATGCATTCATGTCCCTTTTCTGGTTTGTAGAAGATATATGAATTATTTTCAGCACCCACAGAAAGTTTTTTTAATTAAATAATTACTGAGAATATCAGTCTTAATAAGAGAGCCTCATATGTGATGTCTAACTAAAAATAAAACAAACACTAAAAGGAACTTTTCCAAATCTAAAATGTTATGGTTCTATGATCAGACCTGAAGCCTGGCTTTAAAAGAATCAGCTCAGTTCCTGAGTACATATGCCTGACTACCCAATGGAAAACACAAATAGAGACAAACTGACATACTTTTCATTCTATTAACAGAGCCAGCAGCTTCCAAAAGCTGAGTTTACAATCGTCACTGCTAGATGATTGGTGTCTGCTGTACTCTTCCATTTTGTGAGTTTTCACTATTAAAAGGTTTTTAAAAGTTTGATATGAAAGCGAAAACCTAATGAGAAAGGCACAGAACTTTTTAGTATCTAGCAAATGATAGGAAAAAAATCATGTAGATAGAATTGCATTAACATTTACATTAGGAGGGCCTACTAAGAATACAAGCGAAGGTTAGACAGAGACCCTTCATGTGAATTAAAATTATTTTAATTATCAAATAGATATGCAAATTGGCTTATAGCAACAACAATTTGCAGAAAACCAAAGAGTTAGGCAAAGAACTAGAATATCAAAATTAATTTATTGTCATTAATGGAAATAAAATACAATTCCAATTGCAAATCAGGTTTCTGATACCATAAATTCATTTGATTAATTTACACAGAATGAAAAACTCTCAAATAATTATTCAAAACAAAAACATTCCAAAATTCCTAGATGGGGGGAAAAGAAGCAACTTTTGCCCTTGAATAGTCTAAGATCTAATGTGCTTAATAGTTGGAAGAAACCTCACAAAAGACAAAAAAAATCCTTAGCAAAGTTCCAATTTCTTACATCCTCTCTTTATCCTACAACTAGACATTACAAACTCCTATTCATCTAAAACTAAACTCAGACCCAAATAGCATTTTCTTTTATCAGTTTAGCTCAACACACATTTAGTGCCAGTTATATTCCAGGCACCATATTAAGTACAAAGATGAATTTAAGACCCTGGAGGAACTGGAGTTCATTGCTGATGATGTTCATATCTGTGTCCAGGTTTGATTTTGGCTGGACCTTCAGTGACATGATTCAAGGTCTGATCTATTTCTAGGTCTGTTTATATAATGCACAGACAGCACAATGCTTCTATTTGAAATGATACTTTATGAACATTTGTACTGCTATGAAATACTATGATAGGGTTCAAGATAAGGGTTCAACACATCTGTACTATGAACCTATGGCATGTCCAACTCTGTTAATGTTCAGAACACAAAAGGAAAAACGGTGAGGTTCTTCTCCTCCACCAATCCCAGTGTCATTAAAGCTCTCCCAATTTTGCCCATCTGGACCATTCCTACCTCCTTTAGAGCTCATTTCTGGCATTAACTAGCCTAGAAATCCCTTGCTAGCCAGACAAAGTAAGTCCTACTTCCTTTTGGATTCCTTAGCATTCTGTAAACCTCTATTATCACTTTTGCATCTTCTCTTTCATAAACAAGCTCTTGAGCTCCTTGAGAACAGAAAGTGATCCTTCATTATATTTCGCCAATATCTGGCACTGAACTTAAGACTAGGGAGCCCTCAGTAAATATTGAAAGAATAGATAAATCAATTAATTAGGGTTTTTAATAACTGTGATAGTACTTGGGCACTGTAATCACTATGCAAATATTATCCATTACAAAATATTTAACATTATATAGTATCACCATTTACATAGTGATAATAGTATAAAACACTATCACTTTAATTTTAAATAGCAATAGAGCTGCATGGGAAAGAAATAGAGAACATGAAAAACGTAAGAAAGTTAAATCCCTAGTTATTATATTAGTCAATAGGTATTTTTTTAATTAGTAAATTAAAAATACCAATGTAAATATATTATTTAAAGATACAATGGTAAATACCAAAAGGCATAGGTAAAAATAGTTACTTTTGAAGAGTAGGATAAGGTGAGGGAGAGTGGCACAAAGGACTAATGTTTTTTTTAAGTTTTTGACTTTTTAAAATATAATAGGTACCATTTTGATAATCTAAAAATTTGTTAAATTTTCTAATGAAGATCATAGAAGTCATTCTACAAATATCACTCACATACATAGAAGCCTAGTTCAAGTTCCCCTTGATATGTAAAACACAAACTACATTACCTTAAATATAGTTACCATTTCAGATTTATTATTTATTGAGACTGTCTTGTCCTCTTCCCACTGAGAATCATATGCATTAAAAGTTAACCCAGAACCTAATATATTCAACAGTCTGACTTCTGAGTAGATTCCAGAATGCCCGTAATTAATTTCATAGTAACCTCTGTACTTAGCAATTAAGTAGTTCATATGGAAGTCTATTATCAAATATTAAAGAAAAATAATGAAAAGGCTAATTTCTATGAATTCAGCCATTCAACTGAAATTCCCTACTGTTCTTAGTGCTTGACCTAACATGAAATCAGGTAATAAAACCCAGCAATGTATGACAGCATTTCCTGGTTTGTTAAAGAAATACGTTTAGACTCCTAGGATGTTTCTACCAGCACAGGGAATCTATAAAATTTAATATTCAATAAACATCAAACATATTACATGTACATAGTACATGCCAGATATTGGGGGAAAATTCAAAAGCTGGAGTTAGACCAATATTACTATGCAGTTGCATTGCCTATTATCTCTTTTTCTACACTTTCTCACTTATAACTGAAACCAGGAAATTTTTTTTTAAGTTTTATTTATGTACGTTTAATACTTACCTACCAATATTCTATATTTATTCATTCCAAAAGCTCACACTCTTTTGCAAAGTAAGTAAGTTCTGAATATTCAGGAATCAATTATAGAATATGTTTATTACTTGTAGTCAGTGCCCATTTACCACCTGGCCAACATTTTGCAGCCCCATTGAGCCACAGTGAAATTTACATCATTCCACTGTCCTTGTTATTTTTGAAACTAGCAAAGGTCTGGTGAGCCACTCAGATGACAATGATGGCTTCAGAAAGGGTGCTGGAATTATCCGTGGATTTTAATTAATTGTCCTACTTCAGCTCTTCTCTGACTACTATGAATAACGAATCATTGGCTATGAAAATACTTATTTACAAGCAGTTTTATTCATCATGTTCACACCTTAGGTTTATTTCACACATGAAACAGTATCAGATTTCAACAAACCATAATGCAATTTTGATTCTTTTTCAAAAGTAAAACATATTCTGTGTGGAGATTTTTAAAACTATAGGGAAATGTAATGAAGAACAATTTTTAAACACTTGTAATACCATGGCCCGGGGTTATAATTACAGTCAACATTTTGGTATAAACTCTTTTTGTTCTTTCACTATGAATTTGTGTGTGGGCATGTGCAAACCCATTTTAAAATGGCATCATTATGTACCTACTCAAAACAAGCAGCTTTTAAAGGGAAATAAATGCATGTCACACCCATCTATGACTCAAATGCCACATTTTCTCATTGTAAATGTCTTTAGTGTGCAGTGCCTCTGATGTTATCAAGTAAAAAATTAGCCCCTTTAGGGAATGGCACTCATACTTTTAAACCACTGGACCCCATGTAATGCTCTGAAGCAGCAGTTTTTAAAGTGTTCCATTGCAGAAAATCAGTAAGGACACAGTACTATCAAATAACTTTTTCTTACTGACATTTACAGAATATCCATCCAATGAAAGCAGAATATACATTCTTCCCAAGCTCACACGGAGCTTGACCACATTTTGAGCCATGAAACATACCTTAACAAATTTTAAAGAAAAGAAAGTATACAAAGTATGTTCTCAGATAACACGGTAATTATACTAGATATCAATAACAGAAAGATAGCTGGAAAACTCCCAGATATCTGGAAATCTGACAAAATATTTATAAATAACCCATGGGTCAAAGAAGTCATCTCAAGTAAAATTTAAAATATTTTAACTACATGAAAATGAAACTACAACTTATCACAATTTGTGGAATGTAGCAAACACAGGCTTAAAGGAAAACTTTATAGCATAGAATGCATATACTAGAAGAAAAGAAAGATCTAAAATCAATAACCTAGGCTTTCACCTAAGGAACTAGAGAAAGAAGCGCAATTTAAGCCTGAGCAAGGAGAAGAACAGAAATAATAAAAATTAGAGCAGAAATCAATTAAATTGAAAACAGAAAATCAATAGAGAAAATCAACAAAAGGCTGGTTCTTTGAAAAGCGCAATAAAATTGATAAACCTCTAGCTAGGCTAACCAAAAAAAAAAAAGAGAGAGAGAGAGAGAGAAGACACAAATTACCAATATCAGAAATGAAGGAGAGGCCATTACTACTGATCTGATCAACATTAAAAGGATAATAAAGTAATACCATGAACAACAGTATACCCACAGATTTGACAATTTAAATGAAAGGGACCAAGTCCTTGAAAGACATAAATGACAAAACTCACACAAGGAGAAACAGATAATATTAATAGTTCTCTATCAGCTAAAGAAATTGAACCACTAATTAATAATCTTCTGAAAAGAAAACACTAGGCCCACATGGTTTCACTAGTGAATTCTACGAATTTAAGGAAGAAATACCAATTTTCCACAACGTCTTCCACATGATAGAAGCAGAGAAAACACTTCCAAAAGTGTCCCATTGAAAGTTGTAAATATTTTGCTGTTAAGGAAGTAGGTGTGACTGCTTTAAATTCAACCCATGAAAAGCTGCTGCTTCAGTACAGTACACTAGAAGGCATTGGGGTTACTTTTTGCTTCCTATGAAACTCTGTATATTTTAAGGATGTTGTACAAGACCTTTTTTGATTGGCAGCACTTAAAGGCATAAGGTACTGAAAGACTAGACCAGCAGTCCCCAACCTTTTTGGCACCAGGGACTGGTTTCATGGAAGACAATTTATCCACTGACTGGGGTCGGGGAGGGGGGATGGTTTTGGGATGATTCAAGTGCATTACGTTTATTGTGCACTTTATTTCTATTACTATTACATTGTAATATATAATGAAATAATTATACAACTCACCATATTGCAGAATCAGTGGGAGCCCTGAGCTTGTTTTCACTTGCCACCCACTGATAGGGTTTTGACATGAGTCTGCGAGCAATTGATTTATTATGGTCTCTGTGCAGTCAGACCTCTCTGCTAATGATAATCTGTATTTGCAGCTGCTCCCCAGCACTAGCATCACCACCTCAGTTCCACCTCAGATCACCAGGCATTAGGTTCTCATAAGGAGCGCGCAACATAGATCCTCCACATGCGCATTTCACGGTAGAGTTCGCGCTCTTCTGAGAATCCAATGCTGTCACTTATCTGACAGGAGGCAGAGCTCAGGCAGTAATGCGAGCGATGGGGAGCGGCCGTAAATACAGATGGAGCTTCACTCACTCACCCGCCGCTCACCTCCTGCTGTGCAGCCCAGTTCCTAACAGGCCATGGACTGGTACCAGCCTGTTGCCCGGGGTTTGGGGACCCCTGAACTAGACTATCAAAGAATGTGAGCACTGGGTCCCTTTTCTCTACAGTTCTCATACTTTGACAGATATTCACTTTTCTCTCAACCATAAATGCTGCTGCATTCCAGGGTACTTGACCATTGGCACATATGCCAAGTGTCTTGCTTTGATGACATTTCATTGTCTATTCATATTTCATAGGGTTTCTATAAGCCATCAGCAAAATGCTCCTAAGTTAAAGTTCTTTACAGCAGGTCCCAAGGACAGCTAAAGAAGTAGCAAAAGTTGAGTCAGGGTTCTGGTCAGGGCAGAATGGGAAAAGGGCATCTAAGAATAGAGAATATGTACAAAGAAATAGGAGAAAGCCCTGAATGTATTTTAAAAAATCAAATTGTCCAGTTGGCAAGAGCACAGGATACAAATATAACACATTACAGATATCCCTAAAAGCCACTGTGAAGAAATATAAGCCACTGGAAGGAACTGAAAATTCTGAGCAAGGAACTCACATATTCAGAGATGCTTTTTAACATTCATGTGGCAGTCATTTGTCAAATGGCTCTAAGAGAAAGGCTGGAGGCAGAGAAATGATGACGAGGCTACCATAATGGTCTTGACTACAGGAACTGAAGGCTAGAGTAACTCTGTGGTAGTGTGATGGGGAAGAGTGTGGGTACCAAAGGAAGACCATATAGGATGATGATAATGATGATGGGAGTATCTGTGTACACGGCAGCAGTGAATTCCACATGTCTTAAATCTTTCATTCACACTATCAGGAAATACTAGGCACCTTCTATGTGCCGGGGACTGTTCTAAGATGTAGTGACATAGCAGTGAATACAACAAAGTTCTTGCCCTAAAAGAGCTAACATTCTTGTGTGTGTGTGTGTGTGTGTGTGTGTGCGTGCGTGTGTGCTGGGAACAAGGGGGTGCTAAAGAAAGACAAACAATTTTTAAAGTATATATGATATGTCAGATGTAACAGGAATTACGGAGAAAACTAAAGCAATGTAAAGGGCATAGGAATTGTCAGAAGGGTGAGGGGAAATGGTAGAGGTTGCTATTTTGTTTCAAATGTTCAGAGAAGCCAGATGTAATGAGGACATTTAAACAGAGACCTAAAGGAAGTGAGGAAAAAAACCCTTTTCCACTACACCCCTATTGTGGTAAACTTATTTCAGAACTAAAAGAAAAGTACCAGTAATGTTTGGCTACAGACCAAACTAAAATTATGCTCCAATTTAAAATGGGTATCATTAACATATAAAATCACAAAATAAAAGCATTACATAGGGCATTTTTTACCTGGGCCAAGAGGTATAAATATATTGCCACATATAGGAATACATTTTAGGTGTCAAGTATTATTTTTATCCATTACACTAAAATGACGAGATGACTATCCCTGTCTCTAAATCAGAACTGAACACTTGAAATGTCCAATACTACTGAACACTTGAAATGAGACTAGGCTGAACTGAGATATGCTATAAGTACAAATGCAAACAGAACAAGAAAATGAAGAATGTAAAATATCTCATCAATACTTTCTATATGATTGTATGCTGAAATAATACTTTGGATGAACTGGATTAAATAAAATATACTATTAAAACTAAATTGACCCATTGCTTTGCTTTTTTAATATGGTGACTAGAAAATTTTAAATTACACACACAGCTTGCATTTGTGGCTTGTTTTTCTGTCAAATAGCCCTGTTCCAGACAGTTTCATTACTTATTAATCAACTTTTCTATACTTATGTTGCTCATGCAGCAAATCACTTAAAAACAAACATCAACTTAGCAAGAATATGAAAATCAGAGAACACTGAAAAACAATTTCTAGAAAATATTTCTTTTTCTTAATATGTGTATTGTCTACCCACTACCTCCCTCTTCTTCCAAAAACAGAACCCCTCTTCTTTCAGACATTGTTATAAACATTTAGTCCAGAGGAAGCTATCAGGAAATACTAGGCACCTTCTGTGTTCCGGGGACTGTTCTAAGATGCAGTGATACAGCAACTAAGAGGAGGCTACCAAGTTCTAAATTAGTTCAACACCCTGGACATAGGCGAGTGGCCAAAGAAGGGAGTAGGGGGATGGGATGGCAGAACCAAAGTACCCTACACTGTTGGCCACAGCTGAGTGGTCTGGGTGGATAGCTGACCCAAACTGGGCCAATTACAGCCTTTCCCACTGATTTTTAGTCTTCCTGAATCATTTCGTTTTAGTTGTGTCTCTGGTATACAGCATACAGCTGGGTCTTTCTTCATGAATCAAATTGTAAGTATTTTCGGTATTTTTACCCAGAGAGCACACGTTCTCTTTGGCAGTAGTTTCACATTAATCTCAGGCCCAATCTTCTCTCTTGAGGTTTTTCTTTTTTTGTTGTTTTTAATCATTCTTGTTCATGGCAACAGTCTGACGCAAGAATATGAGAGACAGCGTAATG
Organism: Pseudorca crassidens; assembly: GCF_039906515.1. Classification (NCBI taxonomy): domain Eukaryota; kingdom Metazoa; phylum Chordata; class Mammalia; order Artiodactyla; family Delphinidae; genus Pseudorca; species Pseudorca crassidens. The sequence continues at coordinate 94,488,243 of NC_090297.1, forward strand.
AGATTTGGGTGGTTTTTTTTTTTTTCTTTTGCTTAGAGTTAATTTGAAATTTGGGTATCCTCAATCCTTGTGTTGTTATTTTTTCTTCTTGTTGCTCCGTATTGTTTGGAGGACCTACTGGAAGAGGGCACAGACTCAGGCAGCTGGTATTATCTATGTATCTAGAAGTTTTTCCCACTGATTTTTTTATAACTGCAGCTGAGAAAAAGTCTTCCAAAGGGAGAAGCTGTGAAATACTAAGGTCAAGATCTACCAGTGGCCATCTACCATGTTGAAGAATCTAGTCAACAATGAGAGCTAAAGCCAGCATACTGAGAAAAAGTATACATAAAAGACAGTGAGAGAGATAATGGTATTTGAATTCCTGGCTCCAGTTATTCCTGAAGCCCATCTCTCTACTTCCCAGTGGTTTGGTTGTTGCAATTTATAGTGGAATCTATGAGTCAGTAAATTCTCCACATTAATGTTCTGAGATCAGCATTACAGCCCCTAACAGCTCTGGAGTCAGACAACTTGGATTCGAATCCTGGCTCTAAGACTTGCTATACTGAGTAAGTTGCCTTTAACCTCTTTGTGCCTCGGTTTTCTCATATATAAAATGGGAACAATAAAAGTACCTACCTAATAAAGCTGTTATTAGAATTTGACAGGATAATATATGTGAAGCCCTTAAAATAATACAACTGCATATAGTTAATGTTTAAAAAACATTATCTCTTAGTACTAACAATAACTCAAATTAGACTTCTTTCATTTACAACTTTAAGATTCCTCACTAATCCAATACAGAGTTAGACTACTGTCCCTCAGAATTTTTTGGTACGGGAAAAAGATAAATTTGTGTATACACGTTTTGAAGGAGGTGGTTCCATTAACTAGCAATCTGCTGCAAGAATGAAGAGGCATATCTGCAGCAATGTGGATGGACCTAGAGATTGTCATACTGAGTGAAGTCAGACAGAGAAAGACAAATATCATATGATACTGCTTATATGTGGAATCTACAGAAAGGCTACAAGTGAACTTATCTACAAAACAGAAATAGAGATACAGATGTAGAAAATACGTATGGTTACCAGGGGGGACGGGGAGGTGGAAGGATAAATTGGAAGACTGGGGTTGACATATACACACTACTATATATAAAATAGATAACGAATAAAGACCTGCTGTATAGCACAGGGAACTCTACTCAACCCTCTGTAATGGCCTACATAGGAAAAGAATCTAAAAACGAGTGGATATATGTATAACAGATTCACTTTGCTATACACCTGAAACTAACACAACATTATAAATCAACTATACCCCAATGAAAGTAAAAAAAAACAAAAAAAAGAATGAAGAGGCATATTCAAACCTCCACACTAGTAAGGAGGAGATGCAGAAAGGGTTAGGTAATAGAAAGCCAAGCCTCATCCCACGTTATCTGCACCAAATTTCTTCACCCTCCTCTCTTGCCATGGTGTTATTCTGAACTGATAAATTCAAACACTGGCAAACATATTGTTGGAGGAGCCTTGTGTCCTGTGAATTGTGGTAACTAATCCTAGGGTGAAACATACCCCTACAGAGGGTGGAGATTTCCACCGTGGAGGTTGAAAGAAGAGGATTCTTCCTGGAAGAGGGAGAAGAGAAAAGAACTTCAACAAAGGAACAGGCTGGGAACTGAGGAGTATTTACGATGGGACTGTCTTTAAAAAGGTTTCAATTTTTATTAAAGTTTTCCTTTTTTGAACTTGGAGAATTGTCAGATTGATCAACCATTTTTTAAGATTTTTCTTCCTAACTACAATTCTTTCCTGTTATCTACAAACATCTAACAAAGTCTATCACAAATATATTTCCTTTTGGATAGCTGTACGGTAGGAGACCAGGTAAAGATACCCTTGGCATACATAGCAACAGAACTTGGAGAAGAATTCTCCTAGAATTCTAGGTAGTGACCAGCAGCACAAGCAGAAAGGGACCAAGGTGCAGCTGGGAACAAGGTAGAGCTGGATGAAGTAGAGAAGTAGCTGTCACATGGAAACTGAACAGACCTTCATTCCCAAAGCTACAGGAAGGAGACTGGGGATGGGGTGGGTGCTGACTTTGGCTTCCATGCATTTTCAATCATCGGTATCATCTGGCCTTGAATAGGGCCATTTTTCTAAAATGGTCATTCCCATATCTATTCAGTTTTAATTCAATTATAATGACTAGCCCACCTTAACTATAAAAACACACACACAAAAAAGCCAATTTTATGGTTCAGTAGTGAATTTTTATTTTGCCTTTAATTTTAAATGTTCTTGCCAATTAACTTGGAAAGCATTTTATTCATTTTAGATTTAGGCTCAGGGTAAGATATTTGTTTGCAAGAGAAAAAAAGTCACAATACACCCTATACTTGTTAAGAGTTCTTTAAATAAACAGGAAGTCAAAGGAAACAGAAGTGCTCCCACAGGATGCTGTCCCCAAAGGGAACAGGCTCTGAAAAATAATTCCTCCCAAATCAGGATGTTGCTGGAACTAAACAGATAATAGATGAGTGTTTTTTAAATGTATCTAATGTCACCATTAGGTAACATCAGCTAAATGACTTTCAACAAATACATGAATCTACCCACTCACAAAATGGGTAATCAAATCAATATAGTATTTTCATATAATATTCTGAGAAATATGGAGAAATTGCTTCCATTTTACTCATCTGCTGGTTTAAAAAACAAACAAACAGTTTTTCAATAGTTTCAGGTTTAACTAGATACCATAAAATAGAAATTTGATATTCAATTACACTACAGTGAATTTTTTCTTTTTTTAAATCCGTAACTCTCAACGAGGAGGAGCTGACTGCTGGAAAGGCTGTGCCTGAGGGGGCACAAATGAATTATTATACCTCCAACCAGGGATTCTGGTACTAAGCAACTAATGCCAGAGGAATGACTACCAGAGGTGTGACCTGTTCATTAAAATGAAACTGAGAACTGCACCTATACCTTTAATAAAAATTTCTTATAGGAATATAGGAAATGTTTCTCCCCATAAGAATAATGAAATTTCCTGATTTTTTACCTCTCTTTTTTGTTCCTTTCTAAGACTACACAATCTTCCAAAAAATAATTTGAATTCAGTTATTTTTCTAAAAGACTTTTCAAAATCTTCTTGTGTTTTTGAAAACATTTTTCTTTCTTACTAAACAAAGTAAGACATATTCATTGTAGGCAATTTGTAAAATATAGGGAAAAAACCACCTGTAATCTAACTACTTAAAAATAAAAACAGTTAACATTTTGGTAAACTTCCTTCCAGGTATATACATATGATCTCAGTAAAACTGGGATCATAGTCTACATGCTGTTTTATAATCTACTTTTCCTTAATATATTGTGAGGGAGTTTTAAAAATATTATTCTATTATTCTACCAAAATATTAAATGGCTGCAGAGTACTCCATTGCATATACTTTTGAAAACTCATTTAACAAGTTCTCTTATATGGAATGGCTATTGAGTTACTTCCATTTTTTTATAACAAATTATTAAATTAATATTGTGTCTATCAACTAGTATCAATATCTAAATATAAGACTTTATGAATATATATTTCCTTATATTATTAAAAGTATAGCTATTAAGTCAAATACAATTCTAAGGTTTTGTATATAACATGAGAAATCCTGACCAAAAATGATGTACCAGAAACCACTCCGTACATGATAGAAAAAAAGAACATTTTGACTCCAGGACAAGATGGTGACACAGGAGTCTCCTGAATTTCACTCCTCCCATAGATGCACTAAATATACACCTATACACGGAGCAACTCCCTCTAAGAGAAATTCAGAAAAGAGCTGAGTGATTCCTATAAATTGGGTGACTGAGAAAATACTCAAACAGAAGCAGGTAGGAAAGGCTGAGATACACTCTCACTATAAACCCCACCCCTGACATAGCATGATACAATCAGAAGGAAACCCCCACTCCATTCTCCCTGACGAGTAAGTGGCTTGGATCTCACATCTAGCACCCCAATTTTTGAGGGACGCTCCCCAAATCACCTAGCTCTGAAAGCCAACAAGGCTTGCGTTCATGAGTCCCACAGAACCGTAGCAAACAAAATAGCTGTTGTTAACAAGTGCACCAGCACTTCCCACAGCCATCCTCCCAGGACTCAGAACAGAGAGAGCAAACAAAAGTACCCATCTCACAGTCCTTCCCTGAAAGAAGTCTGAGTGTATACTTTACAAGCTGCTGCCTCAGAGTCCAGCTTCTAAACAGCATGCATCTAGTTGCCAGAGCCCAAAAGAGACAGTAGGCACCTCGCCCATGTTCTCCCTTCAGCTCACTCCAACACTAAAACCAAGTCACCAGTGCCTCCCTGGAAGGAACTTGTCCACACATCTACCACCCCAACTTTTACAGCTGCCACCCAAGACACAGGCCCCCAAATCACCTAGCTCTGAAAGCCACAGGGCTTTCATTCACAAGTCCCATAGGACTAAAGTACTCAATGCAGCCATTTTTTAAAAGACATAAAAATATCACCCCTGGCTATACATGCTGGCTCAGCAAGCAAAAATGCCCAACTCCTAATTTCTCCCTGAAATGGGTTTGACTGCATACTTTCCAACTGTAGCCTGAGGATCTAGATTCTAATTAGCCTGCACCTAGGTGCTGTGATCCTCCCCTTAGGGACAATGACAGACCTTACAACACCCTCAACTACTGTGAACCACCTAAGAACAAAGAGAGCAACTTGAACAATCACAAAGGTTTGAGAGGCAATCAGAAGCTTTGGCCAGGCTGATTGATGAGGTTCATCTCCTGTAGAGACCACTCCCTCAAGCCTAGGAAAGGAAGCTGTTTTATCTACTGTGCAGAAACCAACACAGAGAGTCAAGAAAAATAAATAAACAAAGAACCATGTTCCAAACAAAAGAACAAGATAAATATCAAGAAACTGATCTTAATAAAAAAGAGATAAGTGATTTACCTGATAAGATTCAAAATAAGAGTCATGAAGATGCTCACAGAGGTAAGGAGAGCAATGCATGAACGAAGTGAGACTTCAACAAAGAGACAGAAAATATTTAAAAGTACCAAGCAGAGGGCTTCCCTGGTGGTGCAGTGGTTGAGAGTCCACCTGCCGATGCAGGGGACATGGGCTCATGCCCCGGTCCGGGAAGATCCCACATGCCGCAGAGCGGCTGGGCCTGTGAGCCATGGCCACTGAGCCTGCGCGTCCGGAGCCTGTGCTCCACAACAGGAGAGGCCACAACAGTGAGAGGTCCACATACTGCAAAAAAAAAAAAAAAAAAGGACCAAGCAGAAATCATAGAGTTGAAGAATACAAAACTGAACTGAAAAGTACAATAGAGAGGTTCAACAGCAGACTAGACAAAGTAGCAGAAAAGATAAGCAAACTTGAAGATAGGGCAGTGGAACTCACAACCAGAGCAGCCAAATGAAAAAAGGGTGAAAAAGAATGAAGACAGCTTAAGGGACCTATGGCACAACATCAAGTGGTCCAACATTCGTGTTACAGGAATCCCAGAAGAAGAAAGAGAGAAAGTGGCAGAAAACTTATTTGAAGAAATAATGGCTGAGAACTTCCCTAACCTGGGGAAGGAAACAAATATCCAGATCCAGGAACCCCAGAGAGTTCCAAACAGGATGAACTCAAAGACAGCCATACCAAGTTACGTTATAATTAAACAAAAAGAGAATTTTAACAACAGCAAGTGAAAAGCAAATTGTTATGAACAAGGGAACACCAATAAGACTATGAGCAGATAATTCAGCAGAAACTTTACAAGCCAGAAGGTAGCAGTAGTATATATTCAAAGTTCTGGGGGAAAAAAACTGCCAACCAAGAATACTCTACCCTGCAAAGTTGTCCTTCAGAATTAAAGGAAAGATAAAAGAGTTCCCAGACAAACAAAAGCCGAAGTAGTTCATCACCATTAGACCAGCCTTAAAAGAAACTTTAAAGAGAGTTCTTCAAGATGAAACAAAAAGATGCTAATTACTAACATGAAAATATATGAAAGTATAAAACTTAATAGTAAAGTCTATAGTTACCTTGCGAATACTCTAATATTCTAATAGTGATGGGAAAATCACTTATAACTCTAATATACAGTTAAAAGACTAAGTATAAAATTAACTACAATAATATTTTTTAACAGATACACAATATAAAAATATGTAAATTATAACATTAAAAACATAAAATGTGAGGGAGGGAGCTTAAAAATGTAAGGATTTTTTATGTGTTGTATGTGTCCAAAGTTAAGTTGTTGTCAGCTTAATATAGACTGTTAGAACTATAAGATGTTATATGAAAGCCTCTGGTAACCACAAAGAAAAACCTATAATAGATACACAGAGATAAAGGAACCAAATAAAGGAAAGACAGAAATCAAAGCATACCACTACAGAAAACCATCAAATCACACACACAAAAAAAAGAGCAAGGAAGGGAATAAGAAACTACAAAACAACCAGAAAACAATTAACAAAATGGCAAGAGTAACTCCTTACATATAAATAATTATTTTAAATGTAAATGGATTAAGTTCTCCAATCAAAAGACAGAAAGTGGCTAAGTGGATTAAAAAAAATCCAACTATATGCTGCCTACAAGAGACTCACTTCAGCTTTAAAGACACACATAGACTGAATATGAAGAGATAGAAAAAGATGTTCCATTCAAATGCAAACAAAAAGAAAGCTGAAGTAGATTTACTTGTATCAGACAAAATAGCCAAAAACTGTAACAAGAGACAAACAAAGCCATTAAATAATAAAGGGACTGATTCGTCAAAAGGATATAACAATTGTAAGTATTTATGCACCCGACATTGGAACACCTAAATATATAAAGTAAGTATTAACAGATCTGAAGGAAGAAATAGACAGCAATACAATAATAGTATAGGGGACTTCAACATATACTTTCAATAATGGATAGATCATTCAAACAGAAGAAAGTGTATTCTCCCACTCTTGGATGGAATGTTCTATATGTATCCTTTAGTTTCACTAATTTAACATGTAGTTTATGTCCAATGTTGCTTTGTTAATCAAGATCAGGAACAAGACAAGAATGCCCACTGTCACCACTTTTATTCAAAATACTACTGGAAGTCCTAGTCAGATCAATCAGTTAAGAAAAAGAAATAAAAGGCATCCAAATTGGAAAGGAAGAAGTAAATTTGTTTCTGTTTGCAGATGACATGGTATTATATATAGAAAATCCTTAAAACACCAATAAAAAACAGAACTAATAAATGAATTTAGTAAAGTTGCAGGATACAAAATCAATATGTAAAAAATCAGTTGCATTTTTTCTTTTAATTCATTTATTTATTTACTTTTAGCTGCGTTGGGTCTTTGTTGCTGCATGCGGGCTTTCTCTAGTTGCGGCAAGCGGGGGCTACTCTTTGTTGCGGTGCATGGGCTCTAGACACATGGGCTTCAGTAGTTGTGGCATGCAGGCTCAGTAGTCGTGGCTCACGGGCTCTAGAGTGCAGGCTCAGTAGTTGTGGTGCACGGGCTTAGGTGCTCCACGGCATGTGGGATCCTCCCGGACCAGGGCTCAAACCCATGTCCCCTGCATTGGCAGGCAGATTCTTAACCACTGCACCACCAGGGAAGTCCTACATTTTTATATACTAACAATAAACCACTGGAAAGATAAATTTTTTAAAAATCCCATTTACAATTGCTTCAAAAAATAAAATACTTAAGGATAAATTTACCCATGGAAGTAAAAGATCTATACAATTAAAAATATAAAACACTGGTGAAATAAATTGAAAAAGAAATAAATTGAAAATGTTCATGTTCATGGATTAGAAGAATACTGTTAAAATGTCCATACTATCCAAAGCAATCTACATGTTCAATGCAATTCCTATCAAAATACAAATGGCATTCTTACAGGAAAAAAAAACAAACTCCTAAAATTCGTATAGAACTACAAAAGACCTGAATAGCTAAATGCAACCTTGAGACAGAAGAACAAAACTGGAGGCATCACTCGTCCTCATTTCAAACTATATTACAAAGCTATAATAATCAAAACAGTATGGTACTGGCATAAAAGCAGACACAAAGAACAGTGGAACAAAATAGAGAGATCAGAAATAAAGCCACGCATATTTGGTCAATTAATTTTCAACAAAGGAGGCAAAAATATGAAATGGAGAAAGGCTAATATCTTTAATAAGTGGTCCTGGGGAAATGGGATAGCCATGTGCAAAAGAATGAAACTGGACCCCTATCTTACACCATTCACAAAAATCAACTCCAAATGGACTAAAGATGTGAACATAAGACCTGATAGCACAAAACTCCTAGGAGAAAACATAGGGACAAAGCTCCTTGACATTGGTCTGGCAACAATTTCTTGGAATGAGGTCAAAAGCAAAGGCAACAAAACTAAAAATAAACAAGTGGGATTACATCAACCTCTCTCTCTCTCTCTTTCACTCTCTAATATATATAAACACACACGACACTCTCTCTATACATAAATATTTATAAAATATAAATATAACAAAATTATACATATATTTATATAAATAAAAATACTTATAAATGTATATATAATAAATAAGAAGGACAGAAACAGAGATGGGGTGGGGCTGGGATTACAAAGGAATATTTTTCAACCTTAAAATAGAAGGAAATGCTTCCATTTGCAACAACATGAATGAATCTGGAGGGAGTATGCTAAGTAAAATGAACCAGACAGAGAAAGACAAATACTACATGGCATCACTTATTTGTGGAATCTGGAGGGGAAAAAAGAAAAAAAAGGAAAATAAAAAGTCAAACTCATGAAATCAGAGAGTACAATAGTGGTTACCAGGGGGTGGAGTTGGTGGGGGACAGAGGGAGAAGCTGGTAAAGGGGTACAAACTCAGTTCTTAGATGAATTAAATTAGGTTTAAGGATCTAGTGTATAACACAGAGATTATATTTAATAACAGAATATTTTATAATTGAAATTTGCTGAGAGTAGAACTTAAGTGTTCTCAGCAAAAAAAAAAGGAAATATGTGTGGTGAAAATGTGTTTACTTGATGGTGAGAATCCTTTTGTGGTGTACATGTATATAAAATCATGTTGTATACTTGAAATACATTACAATTATATTTGTCAATTACACCTGAATTTTTAAAAAAAGAATACATACATAAATGCTATGAAAAGAATATTGGATCACCAATATTTCACTCCACCTTTGTCAATTCTCAGTATTTCCATTTGGTACTAAAGATTTGGTAATCTACCTCATGGACAAAAATTAAGCCTTGTAGTTTGTTCTTTATACTTGTGTTTGTTTTTCCCATGATTTTCAACAACTTTCAGGATTTTTATTGGTCATTTGTGTTAATAAATATATGCACATGAGTGTGGTTCTATGGGAATGAGAACTGGCTGCGTCCTTGGAGCATTCTTCTTTTGACTTTTTCATTTGTATATTGACGAAAGCAGTGGTTAAGAGCTTGTTTTCTGGAATCTGACCACATGTATCGAAACCCCTGCTCTACCACTTATTAGTTGCATGGCCATGGCAAGTTACCCAACCATCATTTGTAAAACTGAAATAATAAAGTAGCTAGAAGTATTAAATTCAATAACCTATGCTGGAATACAGGAGGAGAAACATGTTTTCTATTGTAATCTATATTTACTCTTTACGAAAAATAAAACTTTTAACACTGTATTTGCCCTAAGTATCACATTTTGTCAGAGTCTGCTATATATGCCTTTTATTTGGGGGTACTTTAGAGGCTCATAAGTTTTCTTAAATTATACAGGAAAACCTATCAATGTTTTTATTTGAGTTCCTGTTATCACACTTAGAAAGGTCTTTACCATCTCATGTGCAGGGAAAAAATAATCATCTATATTGCAGCCAGTTCTTTTAATATGTCATTAAAAACAAAAAACAGTTATTCTTTATGACAAAGAGGACACCAAAAAACATCCAAGAGAATAGCCAGAGAAACAATAAAAAACTGACTAAAAGATAATCAGGAACAGTGAAGTTATACAACATTCTTATTTCTAAATATAATCCTATATTAGGGCTAACTCTACAATGTGATTAAAGTAAGAGAAGAAACACAATCTTTCAACTCCCTCATTAAAAAGTAACTAAAGAGGTGGAGTCAAGATGGCTGTGTGGGAAGATGCAGAGTTAGCACCTCCCCACACCTAGGGTGCCTGCCAGCCACCGGTGGGGAACTCTAATGCCCAAGGAGATGGGAAGAACCCCAAAATGAACTGGTACGATGTAGAGGGACGGAGGCGGGGAGGAGAAGTGGAGGCCAGACAGGATCAGAGCCGCGAAGCCAGGGAAATCAGGAGAGACAGGTGGGAGGGACTCTCTGGGAGGAGCGGGAGAGGAGTGGAGGGCCATCACCTGGCCCACTTGGGCCGGGGAGACTGCTGAGCTCCCAGGATGATCCCCTGCCCTCCAAAGCCCCCTCTAGGCCGCATGGGTCCTTGGGGGCATAGGAGGGAGGCTGGCGAGATCAGGAGAGGCAGGCAGGAGGAGCCCTCCCAGAGACCAGAGGAGCAGGAGAGGAGGGCATCTGCCCCGCCCATTGGAGCCCAGGAAGCCTGCTGGGTTCCCAGGTGAGGTCCCCTGACCTCTGAAACCAGGGGTTGGGGGCATGCCTGGGCCCCTTCTGTTCCTTGAGCCTAAGCCCTACCCCCACAGCTCCCAAGGCCTTTTCCAGCCCTGTAGGTCTTAAGCATTGGCCCTGCCCACCACCGAAACCTCACCCTTGCTTAGGCCATGCCCTCCACAACCAAGTCCTTCCCCTCCCATTTAAAAATTTTTTTTCTTTTCCCTCCTCCTCTTCTTTACTATTGTGGTACTGATGTACCTTCCAGTTGTTGATTCATCTATATTTTTATTGTTATATTCTTTCTAACATATCTGTTAGTTTCCTAGTCTAATTTTATTTTTTACTTTGTTATTGTTCTTTTTTTGGCCATGCCACATGGCTTGCGGGATCTTTGTTCATGAGACCAGAGTAGGGGTGAAGCTCCTGCGGTGAGAGCTCTGAGTCTGAACCACTGGACTGACAGAGAACCTCAGACCCCAGGGAATATTCACTGGAGTGAGGTCTCACGGAGTTCCTCATCTCAGCACCAAGACCCAGCTCTACAAAATAACCTACAAACTCCAGTGTTGGAAGCCTCAGGCCAAACAACCAGTAAGACAGGAACACAATCCCACTCATTAAAAAAAAAAAAAAAAAAAAAAAGGAGACAGCAAAAAAATATGTCACAGATGAAGGAGCAAAGGAAAAACCTACAAGACCAAATAAATGAAGAGGAAATAGGCAATCTACCTGAAAAAGAAATCAGAGTAATGATAGTAAAGATGATCCACAATCTCAGAAATAGAATGTAGGCACAGATTGAGAAAACACAAGAAATCCTTAACAAAGATACAGAAGAACTAAAGAACAAACAAACAGAGCTAAACAACATAATAAGTGAAATGAAAAATACACTAGAAGGAATCAAAAACAGAATAAATGAGGCAGAAAAACGAATAAGTGAGCTGGAAGACAAAATGGTGGAAATAACTGCCGAGGAGCAGAATAAGGAAAAAAGAATGAAAAGAATTGAAGACAATCTCAGAGAACTCTGAAACAACACTAAATGCACCAACATTCAAATTATAGGGGTCCCAGAAGAAGAGAAATAGAAAGGGTCTGAGAAAATATTTGAAGATACTATAGTTGAAAACTTCCCTAACATGGGAAAGGAAATAGTCACCCAAGTCCAGGAAGCATAGAGAGTTCCATATAGAATAAAACATGTGAAGACACATATTAATCAAACTAGCAAAAATTAAATTCAAAGAAAAAATATTAAAAGCAGCAAGGTAAAAACAAAAAATAACATACAAAGGAATCCCCATAAGGTTATCAGCTGAATTTTGAGTGGAAACTCTGCAGGCCAGAAGGGAGTGGCAGGATATACTTAAAGTGATAAAAGAGAAAAACCTACAACCAAGATAACTCTGCCCAGCTAGGATCTCACTGAGATTCGATGGAGAAGTCAAAAGCTTTTCACACAAGGAAAGCCAAGAAAATTCAGCACCACCAAACCAGCTTTGCAACAAATGCTAAAGAAACTTCTCAAAGTGGGAAACACAAGAGAAGGAAAGGACCCACAAAAACAAACTCAAAACAATTCAAAAAATGGTAATAGGAATATACATATCAATAATAACCTTGAATGTAAATGGATTAAATGCCTGAACCAAAAGATAGACTGGCTGAATGGATACAAAAAAAAAGACCCATATCTATGCTGTTTACAAGAGACCCACTTCAGACCTAGGGACACATACAGACTGAAAGTGAGGGGATGGAAAAAGATAGTCCATGCAAATGGAAATCAAAAGAAAGCTGGAGTAGCAATACTCATATCAGACAAAATAGACTTTAAAACAAAGACTATTACAAGAGACAAAGAAGGACACTACATAATGATCAAGGGATCAATCCAAGAAGAAGATATAACAATTGTACATATTTATGCACCCAACATAGGAGCACCTCAATACATAACGCAAATGCTAACAACCATGAAAAGAGAAATTGACAGTAATGCATTAATACTAAGGGACTTTAACACCCCACTTACACCAATGGAGAGATCATCCAAACAGAAAATAAATAAGGAAACACAAGCTTTATATGACACAACAGACCAGACAGATCTAGTTAATATTTATAGAACATTCCACCCAAAAGTGGCAGAATATACTTTCTTCTCAAGTGCACATGGAACATTCTCCAGGACAGATCACATCTTGGGTCACAAATCAAGCCTTGGAAAATTTAAGAAAATTGAAATTGTATCAAGCATCTTTTCTGACCACAACTATGAGATTGGAAATCAATTACAGGAAAAAAAACGTAAAAAACAAAAACCACGGAGGCTAAACAGTGCTCTACTAAATAACCAAGAGATCACTGAAGAAATCAAAGAAGAAATTTAAAAATACACCAAAAAAAATGACAACAAAAACACGACAACCCAAAACCTATGGAATGCAGCAAAAGCAGTTCTAAGAGGGAAATTTATAGCAATTCAATCTCACCTCAAGAAATAAGAAAAATCTCAAATAAACAATCTAACCATACACTTAAAACAACTAGAGAAAGAAGAACAAAGAAAACCCAAAGTGAGCAGAAGGAAAGAAATCATAAAGATCAGATCAGAAATAAATGAAAAAGAAATGAAGGAAACGATAGCAAAGGTCAATAAAACTAAAAGCTAGTTCTTTGAGAAGATAAACAAAATTGATAAACTCTTAGCCAGACTCATCAGGAAAAAAAGGGAGAGGACACAAATCAATAAAATTACAAATGAAAAAGGAGAAATCACAACTGATACTGCAGAAATACAAAGGACTATGAGAGATTACCACAAGCAATTATATGCAAATAAAATGGACAACCTGGAAGAACTGCACAAATTCTTGGACAGGTACAAATTTCCAAGACTGAACCAGTAAGAATTAGAAAATATAAACAGACCTATCACCAGTAATGAAATTGAAACCCTAATTTAAAATCTTCCAACAAACAGAAGTCCAGGATCAGATGGCTTCACAGGTGAATTCTATCAAACAATTGGAGAAGAGCTAACACCAGATCCTTCTCAAACTCTTCCAAAAAATTGCAGAGGGAGAAACACCCCAAAATTCATTCTATGAAGCCACCATCATCCTGATTCCAAAACCAGAAAAAGATATCACAAAAAGAGAAAATTATAGACCAATATCACTGATAAACATAGGTGCAAAAATTATGAACAAAACACTAGCAAACAGAATCCAACAGCACATTAAAAGGATCATACACCATGATCAAGTGGGATTTATCCCAGGGATGCAAGGATCCTTCAATATATGCAAATGAATCAATGTGATACACCATATTAACAAATTGAAGGATAAAAACCATATGATAACCTCAATAGATGCAGAAAAAGCTTTTGACAAAATTCAACACCCACTTATGACAAAAACTCTCCAGAAAATGGGCGTAGAGGGAACCTACCGCAACAAAATAAATGCCATATATGACAAACTCACAGCAAGCATCATACTCAATGGTGAAAAACTGAAAGCATTTCCACTAAGATCAGGAACAATACAAGGATGTCCACTCTTGCCACTCTTATTCAACATAGTTTTGGAAGTCCCAGCCACAGCAATTAGAGAAATAAAAGAAATAAAAGGAATAAAAATTGGAAAAGAAGAAGTAAAGCTGTCACTGTTTGCCAATGACATAACACTATACATAGAAAATCCTAAATATGTCACCAGAAAACTACTAGAACTAATCAATGAATTTGGTAAGGTTGCAGGATACAAAATTAATGCACAGAAATTTCTTGCATTCCTATACACTAACAATGAAAAATCAGAAAGAGAAATTAAGGAAACACTCTCATTTACCATTGCAGCAAAAAAGAATAAAATACCTAGTGATAAACCCACCTAATGAGGCAAAAAACCTGTACTCAGAAAACTATAAAACACTGCTGAAAGAAATCAAAGATGACATAAACAGATGGAGAAATATACCATGTTCTTGGATTGGAAGAATCAATATTGTGAAAATGACTCTACTACCCAAAGCAATCTACAGATTCAGTGCAATCCCTCTCGAACTACCAATGGCATTCTTCACAGAATTAGAGCAAAAAATTTTACAATTCATATGTAAACACAAAAGACCCCAAATAGCCAAAGCAATCTTGAGAAAGAAAAACGGAGTTGGAGGAATCAGGTTCCCCAACTTCAAACTATACCACAAAGCTACAGTAATCAAGACAGTATGGTACTGGCACAAAAACAGAAATATAGATCAGTGGTACAGGATAGAGTGCCCAGAGATAAACCCATGCACATATGGGCACCTAATTTACAACAAAAGAGGCAAGAACATGCAATGGAGAAAAGACAGCCTCTTCAATAAGTGGTGCTGGGAGAACTGGACAACTACATGTAAAAGAATGAAATTAGAACACTCCCTAACACCATACACAAAAATAAACTCCAAATGCATTAAAGACTTAAATCTAAGCCCAGACAATATAAAACTCTTAGAGGAAAACATAGGAAAAACACATTTTGACATAAACCACAGCAAGATCTTTTTTGACCTACCTCCTAGAGTAACGGAAATAAAATAAAAAATAAACAAATGGGACTTAATTACATTTAAAAGCTTTTGTACATCAAAGGAAACCATAAACAAGACAAAAAGACAATCCTCAGAATGGGAGAAAAATATTTGCAAATGAAATGACAAAGGATTAATCTCCAAAATGTACAAACAGCTCATGGAGCTCAATATCAAAAAAAAACAAACAATCCAGTTAAAAAATGGGCAGAAGACCTAAATAGACATTTCACCAAGGAAGACATACAGATGGCCAAGAGGCACATTAAAAGATGCTCAACATCACTAATTATTAGAGAAATGAGAATCAAAACTACAATGAGGTATCACCTCACAGCAGTCAGAATGTCCATTATCAAAAAATCTAGAAACAATAAATGCCGGAAAGGTTGTGGTGAAAAGGGAACCCTCTTGCACTGTTGGTGGGAATGTAAATTGATACAACCACTATGAAAACAGTATGGAGGTTCCTTAAAAAACTAAAAATAGAATTACCACATGACCCAGCAATCCCACTACTGGGCATATACCCTGAGAAAACCATAATTCAAAAAGAGACATGCACCACAATGTTCACTGTAGCACTATTTACAATAGCCAGGACATGGAAGCAACCTAAGTGTCCATCAACAAATGAATGGATAAAGAAGATGTGGCGCATATATACAATGGAATATTACTCAGCCATAAAAAGAAACAAAATTGAGTTATTTGTAGTGAGGTGGATGGACCTAGAGTCTGTCACACAGAATGGAGTAAGTCAGAAACAGAAAAACAAATACCGTACGCTAATGCATATATATGGAATCTAAAAAAACAAAAATTGGTACTGATGAACCTAGTTGCAGGGCAGGAATAAAGAGGGAGACATAGAGAATGGACTTGATGACATGGGGTGAGAGGGTGAAGTTGGGGTGAAGTGAGAGTAGCATCAACATATATACACTACTGAATGTAGAATAGTTGGCTGGTGGGAAGCAGCAGCATAGCACAGGGAGATCGGCTCGGTGTTCTGCGACGACATAGAGGGGTGGGATAGGGAGGATGGGAGGGAGGCTCAAGAGGGAGGGGATATGGGGACATGTGTATGTATATGGCTGATTCACTTTGTTGTGCAACAGAAACTAATACAGTCTTGTGAAGCAATTACACTCCAATAAAGATCTATTAAAAAAAAAAACTAAAAAACGTTCCACAGATGCAATGGTCACTTATGAGTTAAATTTCTATGTGTTTAACAGCTAATCTTGTACTCAGATGAGGCTGTAAAGTGTGGGGGCATTTCTCTGCAATTTTTCTGCAACATGTGATTATAGTGACTTCTCTGCCCATCTTGAAAACACCTTCTCCCTGCCATAGAGGATCATGAATATGGATGTAAGTGCCTCATCTCTCAGGTGTGTGAGAGTGAAAAAGGTTGAGAACTACTGGAAAATGATGTGAAAGTGTAACACTAACTTCTGTAACAAACAAACCCCCAAATTTCAGTGTTTTAACATGCTGAAAGCTTATTTTTGTTCACATAATAATCCGAGTGTTCCTGGTCAGCAGGCAGCCTTCCCCTACATAATGATTCAGGGACCCTGTATCCATACATTCTGTGCGTTCCCCATCCTCTAAGGCCTCAGGGACCTCTATATTCAGTTGGTAGATGGGAAAAAGCAAACACACATGGAGGATGGCAGTTAGAAAGATTTTACGGGCCAGGCCTCGAGATGATAAATATTACTTCTACCCACATACATGCAGTCACATGGCCACACTGAACTGCCACGGAGGCTGGGAAATGCCATATAGCTATGTGCCCAAAAGAAGAAACAGGTTTGGTGAATAGCATGACAGTGTCTGTCACAAAGAAGGCTTTTCATGAAATCCACAGTATTTTAAAACTCCATTTATACGGTAAATTCCTTAAAAGCAGGAGCAGGGATTGTGTTATTGCTAGAACCTACACCAAATCTTTGTGTTTCAACCATGCCTGACTTCCTTGTTATGACTGGTAGGTGACTCACCATAAATCTAACTGCTGAGGAACCTAAAGAAAAATAATTCATCCTAATGACAATATAACCAGAAAGAAAAAAAAGAGGACTCAAGAGCAGGTCTCCCACACACAGAGGGAGGAGGTCCCACAATAGCATAACGTGCTCACTTGTTCCTTCATCTCTACTGTAGGGACATCTGCTGATCCCAGAGTGGGCACAGACTACAAGAGAGGGCAAAAGTGGAGAGCACTGAGAACGGCAGTATCCTTCCACTTCTGCCCACAATAATACAGTGTGGCTCTGCTGCCGTGAGGGATTCCAATGGCCCAGCTGGGCCTCCAAGGCTTCACTGGTGGTATCCCTCAGCCTTTCCTGACAGGAACCACAGAGGCACCTAGGGACCAATGGAAGAAGAGCCTAGGGCATCTTCTGGAGCATCAGCTGATCCCGAGCCCACTCACAGCAAGCTCACAGGTGACACTGATGATACCAGGTGGAGCAGCTAAGGAGCGAGATGACAGACACAGAAAACCTTGTAATCAACTACAAGAATGGCCACGAATTCTTCCCCATGTTTTGGTAATCAACAAACAGTCTGAGAATTATCTTTCTAAAATCACATGCTAAAGCGACAAGACTACTAAACTAAAATATTCAATAATCTGAACAAGATTAGCCTAGATGATTTTTAAATGCTTAATAGGGAAAAACTATCACTTTCAAATTCTCCACTTGATCAAGGGAAATAGAATTAAGTACAGGGAACATCTATAAACTTATGTCATTACCTTCCCCTGCAACCATGATGTTTATCTTCAAAAAATAATAAATCATCATTAGATTTGCTCTTAATAGATCTGCTCAAAGACTGTGACACAATTACATGGAACAGAAAGCTATCAATTCATCTGCATGTGATTTTGATATATTTGCATAAGATTTCAAAGACCTATAACATATTCTTTATTGATTTTCAGGGTTTGTTTCAATACCACCCTTTGAAGCAGAGTAATATTTTGATACTTGCAAAATATGTGCTGTTAAAAAGAATGCCAGATATGGACTACTTTGGGTGTTACCACTGATGAACATGGGGAACAGCAAAAAATGTTTTCCACAGTTCTTATCCTAAATTCCTATATTAGAATATTTTTTCTTTTCCAGAAAAAAAAAAGCTTAGAAGAAAACTTAACTCCCTATCTTTGACTCTACAAATCATTATTCTTGAGGGAATTAAAATCTGGTAAGGCAGACATAATATTAAGCAGTAATTACAAATGTATATTCATTTATCAAAACAGCAATAAAATTTCACAAAGAATCAGGGAGATGAATACAGACCTTATGTTAATTAATACACACAGCTTCTTAAAAGCAAGCCCAATTTATGATAATTTGGATTTCCAAATAAAGAATCAACACTAAATTTTTGTTGACTAGCCAAGAAATAATATAACAAATGAGAAGGCAAACAATCATAAGAGACAGAACTGGACAACTCTTTATTACACCAAACCCAGGTCTCCTGACTAACTCCAAGATTTTATTTTTCTATTACAGAAAGAGAAGCAATACTGTTACTGTTTCCAAGTTCCCCTCTATGTTAAAGGAAAACCACACTTGCTACAACATATACTCATTTGGTTCTAGTTTTACACCCCCCCAAAAAAGGCATGTAGAAAATATGAATTATACAAAGACGATATGAACATCGTCTACACTGACAGCCCTCATTTTAAAACAATCATCTTTTCTTCATAAGCCATCTAGAGCCAAAATATTATGTTAAACCACACAAACTGCAATTTTCGTCAAATATTAGCAATTTCATATGGTTCAGGCTATATATAATATAGTTCAAGATGGGTTATGAATTATGGCTACTGGTTATTACTGAGCAATCAGTAGTAAACGTTTTATGCATTTTATGTTTTCATCACTCACGTATTTGGTTCCTCAGAGAAGTTAAATGTATAACTTTGATCTCAAATTGATGCAAATACAAACTGTAGTGGAAAGAGAGGTTTCTCTAAGAGGGAAGTTTATAGCAATACAAGCCTACCTCAAGAAACAAGAAAAATCTCAAATAAACAACCTAACCTTACACCTAAAGGAACTAGAGAAAGAAGAACAAACAAAACCCAAAGTTAGTAGAAGGAAAGAAATCATAAAGATCAGAGCAGAAATAAATGAAATAGAAACAGAGAAAACAATAGCAAAGGTCAATAACACTAAAAGCTGGTTCTTTGAGAAGATAAACAAAATTGATAAACCTTTAGCCAGACTCAACAAGAAAAATAGGGAGAGGACTCAAATCAATAAAATTAGAAATGAAAAAGGAGAAGTTGCAACAGACACCACAGAAATGTAAAGCATCCTAAGAGACTACTACAAGCAACTCTATGCCAATAAAATGGACAATCTGGAAGAAATGGACAAATTCTTAGAAAGGTATAACCTTCCAAGACTGAACCAGGAAGAAACAAAATATGAACAGACCAATCACAAGTAATGAAATTGAAACTGTGATTCAAAATCTTCCAAAAAAAAAGGTAGCTGCTGCTGCTAATTTTTAAATAAGCATATATATATGTGTGTGTGTAACTGAATCACTTTGCTGTACACTTGAAACTAACACAACATCTTTAATTAACTATACTTCAATTTTAAAAAAAACTAAAAAAAAAAAAATCATCTATATTTTGAACCTAATGAGTTGAACCTGCAGAAGGGGTATTGGAAGCCCTCTGCCAGGGATTCGTGTTGGCCATAACATGTTTGTTTTGAAGGTGAAGCTTGGGTTGTAACGGTTTTTAAGAAGGCACCTGGGGACTTCCCTGGTAGCACAGTGGTTAAGAATCCACCTGCCAATGCAGGGGGCATGGGTTCGAGCCCTGGTCTGGGAAGATCCTACATGCCGCAGAGCAACTAAGCCCATGAGCCACAACTACTGAGCTGGCGTGCCACAACTACTGAGGCCACACGCCTAGAGCCCATGCTCCGCAACAAGAGAAGCCACCTCAATGAGAAGCCCGTGCACCACTACGAAGAGTAGCCCCTGCTCGCCGCAACTAAAGAAAGCCCATGTGCAGCAACGAAGACACAACGCAGCAAAAAATAAATTATTTTTTTTAAAAAAGAAAGAAAAAAATAAGTCATAATAAAATAGAAGAATTATAACAATATACTATAATAAAAATTATGCGAATGTGGGAAAAAAAGAAAGGTTTCATTTTAGGATAGAGGAACAATATGTAAATACACAAAAAGAACTGCCTCTGTCCAATTAATTATGCTTAAACATATATTTCATCAATAACATTTTTCTAGCACACATTCACATGTCAGGCATTATAGTAAAGACCTTACATACAACATTATCTGTTTTAATCTTCTCAGAAACTGTACAAAGTAGATAAATTGGTTTTCTTGGTTAATTAGCTGATATGATTGCTGAAATCCTGCTTGCCTTCATATTTTAATCACCCTATATGCCTATATTCACTTAGATCAAATTTGTATTTCACTGATACAAATATATGCACTAAAGAGAAGCTATATACGAAGGTAAAGATTGCCTTGTTATTATTAAATTGCTAATGTGTTACTTTTATTCTTTTCTCACACACCCCCAAAAAAGCGTATCTCCTTTGACATGTAATAATAAATTAGCATCATCCCTATTGTTTTACTATTCTTATTAGAAATCCTAAATAATAATCCCTAAACTAGGGATTTTGTTGAATCTTTTAAAAGTTGGTAACATATTTTCCATCATAATGAATAGTGAAGGTTTAGGAACAGGAAGATATCAAGTGTAGAAGAGATTATATTTCAGTACTTTTTCAACTGCTGTTTCATTGCTGTAAAGCTTCTTGCGGGTATTTTGTGGGGTGTTTTTTTTTTTTTTTGGCACATCTGGGCATTGTGGTATTTTTTTTTTTTCTGCAACAAAACTAAAATCTTTTTTCATGAATTATTCAAAATGAATGCAGAAGGAAAGGGGGGAAATTACTGACTGACTGTGCCTGATTCTCATCTCAGAAAAAGTGTTTACCAAACACTGTGCTGCACTTCCTAAAGGCAGAATGAAGAATGCTTTCCAGATTCCTTTTAGATCAGCTGGTACTAGAGACAGAAAGAATGTCAAATAAGATTGTATGGATTACATGGGAAATTTTTCATGGAAAAGAAAAGGATATAGCTATTACATTATATCATTGACAAGACTCAAAGTAGGAATAGGTTTTATGTATTTAACAAATGATGTGTAATAACACAGGAAGACAAAGGGTTATCCTGAATAAACTACAAGCACACTGGCCCTATAATGAAGAAGATATGCTTATAAAATTTTATGACTTTTTGTTTGTTTGGTTTTGGTTTTGTTTTTGGTTGGTTGGTTTTGGCTACACCGCACAGCATGTGGAACTTCCCCAACCAGGGATTGAACCCATGCCCCCTGCAGTGGAAGCATGGAGTGTTAACCACCGGATAACCAAGGAAGTCCAAAATTTTATGACTTAAATTTGGGTAATTCTTGTCAATGTAGTAACTCATTCTTAATATAACAACAATAAAATTTAAATTAAAGGGGGGAAATCCACCCAGTTATAAGAAAATCCCCTTGTTTCCATTTCTTTGCTACTAAGGGGATAAGACTAAAACATGACCTTTATTTTGAGATTGACATATGGTACCACTGACATATAAGTTCTTCCTAAGAACTATTCTATTCTCCTCTAATCTAGTCCTCAAAATTATTGCTTTTGAAATTTTAATATATTCCTTAAAACCAAAATCTAAGAAAAATTTAAATATAATACCAGGCAAGGAAAAATAAAAACAGTGAAACCTCTCTATCAGAATTTCCTGGAATTTTGAGCCATACATAATAATATTTGGGTCAACTCCCCATGGAAATAAAATCCCATGGGTAGGAATATGACATCCAACTCTCTAAATGTTCTTGAAATTATAGGATTCTTTCACACAGGGCTGTATCAGAACACTGACATTTTCGACAAGGTCAGAATGGCTTAAATCCTTTCTAGATAATATTTTTTGAGCCAGATAAAAATCTTAGAACTCAAGTGCCCATGACTCTCTCAAGGATTCTTGAGTTTCCTGACAAAAGAACATGTTTTACCAATCAATCTATTTGTCTACAACAGTATATTCACTGTACTGAAACTCTATATAAAAATATATTGAATAATGCCGGATGGTTGTTTCAGAGCTTGGTACATAATAGCAGTCCTAAAATACTTGCAAGTTGTTTACCATTATTGGACTTAAGTTATTTGATTCTAACGAAAACATTTACTGAGCCCCTCCTTTAGTGAATGCAGCCAAGGCTTTTAAAAATGCCCTAGATTATTACAGAAAACTCAAGCCTGACTCTAAATCAAAAAAAGAACAGTAGTTTTAGTCCAATAAAAACCCATCAGAAATGATCATCACCTTTGGTAGGTTATCAGAAAATTAAACACAAAACAAAATATGGATAAAACTGAAGAAAACATTTTTCTTTAAGAGACAACAACCAAATACATTGATTCAATCCTGGTTCAAAGAAACCAGCTATAAAAGATATTTTAGGGGTAACTGTTGAAATCTGAGTATAGTCCAGATATAATAAGAGATATGGTCTAGTGGTATTAGGGAAGTATTATTCATATTATGTGCAATAAAGATTATTATGGCTACATAGGAAATAGCCTTATAAAGCTTGAAGTATTTAGGAGACAAATGCATGATGGTTACCTCTAATTTTCTTTGAAATGGTTCAGGAAAAATAGGAAATTATGTTTATATAATAATACTAGAAGAAGCAAATATGGTCAAATGTTAACAACTTTTGAAAAGTGGATATATGAGTGTGATCACCGTAGTGGTCTTTCTATTGATACATTTCTGTGTGTATGATTATCTCCTTAATATATATTTTTTTAATTCATGGGCTTATTCTGTTTTTTTCCAAATTCCACCAGGCACAAAGGTTTAAGGCCAATTCAAAAGCTCACTTTTTTCATTTATTGGGTTTTTTCCTTGACTTCAGGACAGCTGAGAGATAAATGCAATCCTCAAACTAGCCGGTATGATGACAGTGTCCCTTCCTCAAAAGAGCTTCTAATCTCTTTCAATTTTCAATGTTTTAATCTTTAACTGCTCTGTTTTATATGTGTTGTCATGGTAAGGTGTCTCAAATTATTCTTAAACGTGAGCAGGTTATAAACAAAAAGGAAGGAATTGAGGATATTATGCTTATTTCATTTAAAGAAGAAAAGACAGAGGAGCATGAAAACAATGTTAACGTATTGGAAGGATTTTTCTACAGATTCACGTATTTGAAGGATTTTCCTACAGAATATTTATAAATTAATTCTATGCTGCTCCAGGATCAATAACTAGAAAATGTAGGTAGACTATGATTTATCATTAGTGATGATTTTCTAAATAGTTCATTATCTATAACTGGAATTGTTGCTTCTTAGGGAATTTCTGGGCCTTCACTTGGAACTTTCCAAATACTGTACAAGGGAGTAAAACTATGGGCCCAAAACAGTATAGGAAAAAGGATATATGTGTTTGATCGCTTATTTATCTACCTAAATATCTATTTTCTTATGAAAATCTTAGGGGCAGTCTACTGACCAAAATCCAAGTTACAACAAACATGAAAAACCCTTAGTGATCTTTTGGAAAACAAATGCTAATTAATATCATCTCCCTTTTATCATATTTTGTAGTAGTTTCACTACAATGCTCTGAAATTTTCAACTACTAGTTCCCTAAGAAATTGTACATCATCATCTGGCAGTAATAAATAAACATTCGTCTGCTGTTTCCTCCCCAAAACTGAATAGGCTATTAGAAAAACATCAGCAGGGATTTAGCAAAGGAATGTTAAACTTCATAGACAGAGTTAATTCTAATCTGAATCTGGCCTTCTATGCAACTTTTCTTTTTATTACTTTACCCAATCCAATGCCAATGCTATCAATCATCATCAAAACTTGACCTAGACAAACCAATAAAAATGGTGCACTATATCCTCCCATATCATAATACCACCATTCTAAGGTGATCATTGTCTAAGATGAATTATAAGTAGGCAGCTACTTTAAAAAGACAACTTCAAGAGTAGAAATTACCTACAAGGTACCTGCCCACTCAGAAGCAGCAAGCACGATCCTATACCCTTTACATAGAAACGTAAGAAGAAAGTAGCAAGATAAAGCCTTCCTAGGGTCACAAAGCACATTTAGTATGAAACTGACCGTGTGCACACACGCACACAGTTCCAGGGGGAATACTGCAGAAGATTTAAATGCCATTCATTCATTCTAACCTGATGATTTTTGACTGCTCTACACACTGGCTTGTCCCGACACTATGAGTCCTCAGACACTATGTTGATTCAGCAGGACTTTTCACACACAGAGGGCACTAGGATGGGCACTGAGGCAAACCAGAGAAAGTCCCCTAATCCATCAATAGTTCTCCAATGCAGTCCTCCAAAGACACAGGTGCTTTAGGTGGAAAACAAGTGACTCAGATACTAAACTATCCAGAGGAAGCTTGTGTGGCCGGACTCCACACAGCTGCAGTGACTGCCAAGCACTGTTCCCTATTGTTTTCTGGGGCCCGTCATGCTCCTGAGGCGCACTTCCTCCGCTAACCCTGTGCAGAGGAGAGCATTCATCCTGCTCCACCCACACGCTCCGCTCCCTGGGCAGGGAAAGCAAATGCCAGCACTCCTTTATTCCTACAGATGTGCATAAGCCATTAAAAAAAACCAGCGAGAAGTAAAGATGGAAAGTGACATTCTCCTTTTCTAGAGGATCCTGTTGAGAAGAAATACACAGGCTCAATAGTTGAGGGCTAAAGGCCAAGGGTTTTGCATCACTGCTGCTTGTACAGGCTATTATGATATCATGCACTGGGGTTAACCAATTCTCCTTGTGGAATTCTCAACTGTCATACTCACAATAACAATTTGTTTGAAAGCAAATTAGACTCAATGAACTCCATATGTAACTTGGAAAAACTGTACCCGACCTTTAAACCAATGTGACAGGGTTAAGGATCCCAGAACACAGCTGAGATGGGATATGGCTCAACAGCTAAGCTAGGAATAAGAATGTGAATACTAATCAGCGTGTATTTGCCACAGCCTTGGAAATGCAGACACTTTTCCTAGAAAGCTTGCTATTACCAAAAAAAAAAAAAAGTTCAATTTTTAAAAGAAATCATGAAGCCAAAAAAAAAAGGTTTTTAAGTGTTCTACCAGAGACTAAGCCTCCCCTAGATAATCAGCAAGTGAAAAAAAACATCAAAAGTGAAATACAGGGAAAATTTAGAATGGTCAAATATAGTAAAAAAAAAAAAAAAAAGACCTTTGAAAAATAAGACAGACAAAATACCTACTGGGTTGCAAAATATATCTACAGAAAGTTAGTTAGAAATGCCATTAGAATTCTTTTGCATTAAACCCACACATATACAGTAAGTTACAGCTGCACCTGCTCCATTATTTCCCCCTTGCAGTGAACTCTACTTCCCCTCCAGTCATCCAGGAGCAGCTCAGGAGTCAATGTTCTCTCTTCTCTATCCTTACCCGTTCATGGGTCATATCACTTCCTAAACATCACAAAGCTCTCAAACTCTGGCCCATCTTGCTGTCGCTCTAGTAAAGGTCTGCATACTTTTCAACCACACTGCTTGGGTCTCACACCTGCTCTTCCAACCGCTGCCATTACAACCATCCAGTACAGCCTCCCCCGTCAACTGACGGAATGCTTGGCTCAAGTGCACAGTGGGTCATCTCTTGTCTCTCTGCTAAAACCACTCACTCGCCCTTCATCAGAATCAATGCACACCCTTCAAGACTCAAGAGCCCTCCCACCATGGCCCCAATCTCTGTGGGACCTCGAGATGCAGCTCACCCCAGTTGCATCTTAACTCACGCTAGGATGACTCTCTGCAGAATCCCAAACATTCCAGATGGATTCCCCCTTCTATATCTTCCTACTTAACGGCCCCTCAATCTAGAAGATGCTTCCCCACTTCTGCTTGGAAGCAGCGCAGTAAAATCATTAAGACTGTGGCCTCTGAAGTTAGACATTGACTCAGATCCATGCTCCATCACCTACAAGCTATGATTTTTTCTTATATTTCTGAGCCTGTTTCTTTGGCCATAAAATGGAGATAAATACCAACATCATAGGGTTCCTGTGAGGATAGAGTACAATGGTAATAAAAGAACATGGCACTGGTAAGTGCCTAATAAATAAGAGTCAGCAGCAGTGCCCCCTATTTTTTTTGCCTAGATGAAGCATGAGGATAAACTCTAAGGCGCCTTCCTTAACCACACTGAGGATGAGCTGATCCCTTTCCTTGACTTCCTCCACACCATCTTTTGTCAATTACTGCATTTAGCATGTCATATTGTAATAATTTATTTAATTACTTATATAATCTGCAGTGTGGGGGCATTCCTTAAAAAGGATTAAAAGGGCTTCCCTGGTGGCGCAGTGGTTGAGAGTCCACCTGCCGATGCAGGGGACACGGGTTCGTACCCCGGTCCGGGAAGATCCCACATGCCGCGGAGCGGCTGGGCCCGTGAGCCATGGCCGCTGAGCCTGCGCGTCCGGAGCCTGTGCTCCGCAACGGGAGAGGCCACAACAGTGAGAGGCCCGCGTACCGCCAAAAAAAAAAAAAAAAAAGGATTGAAAGCATGCCAAATACATGCTGAGTAGTACACACAGTCTTATTCCTTTACCTTGCTACTTTGGTTTAAAAGCCTCTTCAAAAAAGCTTAAATTATGAGTATGATTATAATTTTTGTGACTTTGTTTGAATTAAAAAAGAAAAAAAGCTTAAATTACATATAAACAACATTAACTAAAAGTATAATGAGGTTCAGGTATGTCATCATGTGATAGAAATTGCAATGTCTAGCTATACAGTACTTAATATATGCAAAATAAAAATCATGAATTATGTTTATGCATACACTTATAAGCATAAGGTTCATTAAATAAGTTACTACAGACAACATGTTTGTAGATACATATACTTTATCTTGGTATATCTATTAACCCATATCTGTGTGAATATTTACATGTATATTAG
Source organism: Pseudorca crassidens (assembly GCF_039906515.1). Classification (NCBI taxonomy): domain Eukaryota; kingdom Metazoa; phylum Chordata; class Mammalia; order Artiodactyla; family Delphinidae; genus Pseudorca; species Pseudorca crassidens. The sequence goes on from NC_090297.1 coordinate 94,515,599, forward strand.
GAATCTAATAGAGAGAACTTAAAAAAAAAAACCTACCCCAAAGATTCAGTCTTAGTTTCAGGAGGAACCCTGGAGACAGCAAAGACAAGGTGAGTTTCAATTCTCAAACTAGATTTCCATTTCTGGAAATAACATTCTTATAACAATACAAAGAGAGGATGCAAAATCAAAGCAATATTTTTTTATCATGCTTTTATCTCTTTATAACGTCTTTATCTCTCCAAATCATATGTACAGTTAAGTCTTCATAACTCTCAAAATTTTAAAGGAATGTCAATATTATTGAAAATAAAGTAGACCTTAGCAAAAAAAAAAAATCCTAAGCTTAGGTGTTTTCAGAGAGGATTACACAACTAAGAACTATCAAAGCAAAACATTACTTTATGAAATACTATGTGTACATATTCATTTACCAATAAGTGGCATTTTAGAATTAGGAGGGATTTTAGATTTGACAAAACGTCAAGTTAAAGGACCATCCCAAAGGGTTCTGCTGGAAGAGGTGGGACCAGAATCTAGTTAAAATGTGCTTTACAAGTTATGTAAAACTCAGTGTGAATAAATAGGCAGTAGTACTGGTATCCTTCTCCCAGTGGGTCTCCAGTACTTCAAAGAGGTTCTTCGTTCCACCCTAATGTGGCTTTTGTAACCAAGCAGGACTCTATGGGGCCTTCCCAGGACAGACCCCTCCCCCATATCCTCTGCTTTAGCCCCTCTCTGAAGTACTTAGATAATATAATAGTAACTGATGCACATTTCCTGAGTAGTTTTACAGATGCAAAAACCCCACCAAATGGAAGACATTAACTACTTGATGACCATGAGCATGTAGCCCCCAAGCCTACCGGGGCCTAATGAGTGATAATGTCAACCCCTCTCACACGGCCCTGTTACCTTACCATCAACCAGTCAGAGAATTGTGCACAAACCCTGGGACTCCCCTCCCTCACCTTGCCTTTAAAAATGCTTTCCTGAAACCCACCAAGGAGTTCCCGGTGTTTTGAGGACTAGCTGCCTGGACTCCTCCCTTGGTGCCCTGCAATAAACACTGCACTTTCCTTCACCACAACCAGGTGTCAGTAGATTGGGTTTATTGCAGGCAGGTGAGCAGACCGAAGTTTGGTTCGGTAACAACTTCCTCCAGTCGTTCATCATTTTACTGTTTATTTCCTTAATGGCACTTATCACTGGGTGTAATTATCTTATTTATTTATGTTTTACTTGTTTTGTTTCCTGAACTCAAACAGCATCTTGAGGGAAGGGGACTACCTGTCCACAGTGGTTAAGCAGCACTGGCCATGAAACCATACTCCTTCAGATGGGACTCGAACCCTCAGTCTCTGACTTAGGACAGGACTCAAACCCAGGTGCGCCTCAGTTGGGACTCAAACCCACAATCTTCCAACTGAAACTGAAACCACACAACTCAGATGGGACTTGAACCCATGTGCCAGGACTCGAACCCAGCCAGAACCCAGACCGTGGGACTTGAACCCACAGTCTTTTAATTGAGATCACACACCTGGTCTCAGGATTTAATGAAGTTCAGGTTCTTCACATCTCAAAGAATTCAGTGACAGACAACGTGATAGGTAAGAAGTGGATTTATTTAGAGAGATACACATTCCATAGACAGAATGTGGTCCGTCTCAAAAGGCGAGAACGGCCTTGGGAGAAACACACTCCACAGACAGAGTGTGGGCCATCTCAGAAGGTGAGAGGCCCCAAAATATGGTGTGGTTAGTTTTTATGGGCTGGGTAATTTCATAAGCTAATCAGTGGAAGGATTATTCCAACTATTTGGGGAAGGGGCGGAGATTTCCAGGAATTGGGTCACCGCCCACTTTTATGCCTTTTGGTTGGCTTCAGATATGTCATGGCACTGGTGGGTGTGTCATTTAGATGCTAATGTATTACAATGAGCATATGAGGAGGCTCAAGGTCCACTGGAAATCGAATCTTCCACCATCTTAGACCTAGTTGGTTCCAACCAGTTTTTGTCATGTCCTGTGACTATGTCATTCTTTTAAAGGTTGTGCCCTGCCCCCTTCCCTCCTGTTTCAAAACCACACAGCTTGTCTCAGGACTTAAGGAAGCTCAGGTTCTTTGTGCCTCGGCACAGGAGGAATCAGGCGAGAGACAAAGTGATAGGCAAGAAGTGGATTTATTAATACCCTTTGTAAAGAGGTTGCAGGAAAACGGGGCATGAGAAGATGATCATGTCCCAGGTCTCACGTGAACCCCTGGGACAGGCACCAAGTGAGGGTCCTTGGCTTCGCACAGGAAAGAAATCATGAGTGAGCCACAGTAAAGTGAAAGCAGAGATACACATTCCATAGGCAGGATGCGGTCTGTCTCAGGAGGCGAGGGCCCTGAGGTGTGGCAATTTTTATGGGCTGGGTAATTTCACAGGCTAATGCGTGGGAGGATTATTGCAACTATTTTGGGGAAAGGGCAGGGATTTCCAGGAATTGGGCTACCACCCAGTTTTTGGCCTTTTATGGGCAGCCTTGGAAATATCTTGGCACCTGCGGGTGTGTCATGTAGCTAATGTATTACAATGAGTGTATAATGAGGCTCCATCCTCCGCCACCTTGGGCTGAGTAGGTTCTAACCAGTTTTTGTTGTGTCCTCAGTGACTGTGGCATTCTTTTAGTGGTTGTGCCCTGCCCCCTTCCCTCCTGTCTTAGGCACATGCCCAGCAGAGGAAGCATGCAACCATTTGCAGAATGAAGGAAACGATGGGTGAATTGCTCAGGAGAAGTTACCACTGACTGAGCCTCTGCCAGACATTGTGGCAACTGATTTACCATAGGATGTGATCCACACTCCTCACTACAATCCTGTGAGGTAGGGATCGTCATTGGGGCCATCATACAGATCAAAACATGGAGGCTCTGAGAAGCTGAGCAGCCTTGCTCCCACATAGGGAGCTATGGGCAGGGAAGGCGAAACCCGGGTGAAGGTGAAACCTGAGATCAAAGTCTCAGGAGCGGAGGAAGAGAGCCTGTTTAATGTGCCAAGGCCACACATCTGTAGGACACGGAAGGAGGACGAAGGTCCAGCTAGAACGAAGGGAATGGGCAGGAACAAGTCAGCAGAGTCAGCCCAGGAGGGTTCAGTACATCCAAGAACCAACTAAAGCCCAAGCTCTGGATAAAGTGGTGTGTGTGTATGTGATCTTTAAGTCACTGGAGATGAGGGGGTGAGGGATAGGGAGAGGAAGGGGCATCCAGGCAAAGAAAACAGTATTAATAAATATTAATCTGGAGAATGACGACAACATAGATAATTTGGTGGGACTGAAACAAGGAGGGTGATGGAGCTAGGAAAGCAAGACAAGGAGCCCGATCATGAATAACCTTGTGTGGCTTGAAAAGGGTTTGGATTTTATTCTGTTATAAGCAACAGAGATCCACTATCAAGTTTTAAACATCTGAGCAACACGATCAGCTTTGCATTTTTGCAATATTACTCCGAAAATGAGTTTGGAGTGATTCAAACCTGAAGTCAGATTTGGGAGACATTTCAATAACCCTTGTGATGGGGGCCTTAACTGTTTACTTTCTGGTAGAGTGAACAAAGGAACAGCTTTACCCAAATAGAAATGGGTTTGAAGAGGAAAAAAAAAAGTAGTCCAGTTTTATACACAGTGAGTTTGATGTGATCATGGGATATCTAAATTGCTACTCACATACACATTTGAGAAATCCTAGATTAATTAAAGGTTTAACTGTTTTCCTCACTTTAGGACTTTTCAGTGCCTTCATCATGCTATATCCCATAGGTAGAGGGAGGATGTAACGTGCAGTGTTTACCAAACTTATCTGAACAAGAATATTTTCCCCAGACTATTAACATTTCTCAGGACAATGGGGTTGCTTAGGAAATGCTGTTCTAGAAGTTTTCAACTGTATTAAAATTAGAGAACAGTGACATTTTTTTTGAACTGTCTCAAAAGCAGTTAGAAAGCAGACCAAAAAATGAGCCTGAATAATCACTAAGGTGTAAAGAATGAGCCTTGCATGGCTCAGCTTCTTAACGTGGTAAGAGTGGGGAAATCTGCCTAGTATTAAGGACCCCTGTGAAATATACTATCAAAGAGAGTGAAATCGATGTAGAGATTGCTTAAAAAGTCAGCTCTGTCCAAAAGCAAAGGAGAAGAATACTGCTAATGACACAGAAATTGTCTTAACAGCCAACTAGACATACACATTAGGGAAGGCTAGAAGCTGTTTCCTGGGTCTCAGCTTAAATAGACACAAATGAGGCCCTGGCACAAGCTTTCTTTGTTCAGGAAGGAATCCATGGAGAGCTCTCCCTTAGTTATGTAAATATAGGCAAGCCACCTACTGCTCAGGGGGGGAAAGTAAAGGAGGCCTTTGTGGGTGGACAGAGGTTGACTCTTCACAGTATCCCTGCTAGGCTGTCTGCTGGAGGCTGAAAGTTGGCTGATTTGCAGGGCAAGTCCAGGGCCGCCTTGGACGAAAGACCAGAGATCCCGAATGCTGCTCTGAGAATGAAAGTTGGTACCCCTGTGGGGGCTGCCTAAGGAGGCCCTGACCCTAGATCACTGGCAGGAAAGGATATCAGGAGCTCCTAGACAGAATTCGCTACACAGCTAGAGAAATTTGGCCTGGCCAGGCTCAATGCTGAGGCTAAAATGCTGTGGGGAAGGCGGGAAGCAGGCTTGGGTAGTGTGGGGCTAAACGGGGCACGCCAGTATCAGAGCTGTCAAAGGCACCACCAAGCAGGGCCCGTCTTCACTAGCACCAGGCTAGTGGGCCATCGACTGGAGGTCGAGCTTCTCATGGTGCTTCGAAGCAAGACTGATTAGGGCCCAAATGACCGCAAAAGCCCCAGAGACTCCTGAATAATTTAGGATGGGAAATATTTTCAGAGAGAAATGTCAAACTTCTAAAAAGAGTAGGAGATCAAACAAATAATTATAAAAAAAATACCAAATGATTCATGCTGGGTACATAGGGATATGAGAAAAAATGTTTCTAATTGTTGATCAACGTTCATGCAGTAGCCAATAAGGATCTTTCAAACCATGCCACGGTGAGGTCCCTGAGGCCACCCATGCCCAAGAAAAGCTCAGGAGCCTTTGGTTGGGAGGGTTTTCTTATAACCAGGAAAGCCCAGGTAGATTGCCAAGAGATATACAGGTAGTAGGAAATCATTACAGATGTTCAAGTATCTAGTTTCACTGTGTTGGGATGCAACGAAATGCACTTTGGAGGGTGCACTTCCCAATATACACATAGGACTGGAAGCGGGGAATGAGGATATGGAGATTACCCAGTCATCCAGGTATAAGTGCTGAGGAGCTGGCCTGCGGTATTAGTACACACTGAGCAGGAAGAGGTCCTTGTACCCTTCTTTCTACATGTACCCTGAGGTGTACAATTCAGGCTGGGAAGGGTGAAAAAGTGGAAACACATAAAGGACACATCCCGAGCAAATACTCTCATAAGACATGATAAGGCATTACAGATGAGACAGAAATTGAAGAAGAAAGGAAGCCCTATTCATTTCCAGGTGAAGGATTTAGCAGCCTCTTTAAGTCTTTTTACCCTGAAGTTTTAAGGCAATCTTCAAATCATTCCGTAGGGTCTAAATATATATACTCAGCTGGGGGCCTCAGGAAGAAGTGAGTTCTCATCTGCAGAGGCATGCATGCCCATTTTCTTGACCCTGTAGAGCACAGACAAACATGGGAAGGATGCCTGATGACTCAGAGCCTCTTCCAAATCTGAAGAGTATCTATGATACTCCTTGGGTCAAAGGTAAGGAAGAGAAAGCATTTACCACGAAGCTCGATGGCCCTTCTATGTAATTATTTACATGCTGCAAAACAGAGATGTTCTATGACTCTGCGTATCTCCTCTTCTGTATATGACAGAAGATGGAGACACTACAGAATGGTTTCCAAGTTGTGTGGAACGTTGGTAACAGAAGAAAGGTTAACCTATCTACACAACTGAAATCATGTGATGGACAAAACCAGGTGACTCACTTAGATTTCTCTCACTACTGGTTGGAAAAAGTAAGGTAAACTGGCCTGAGGAAGAAGAAAAGGAAGACTGTCTTGGTTCATGTCACAGAAAAATCCACAGATACATGTATTTGGCTTTGGGCAGAGCATGAGTCCAGCCTCACATGATACCACTAGGATCCTTCTCAGCTCTGCTCTCACTGAACTGGGTCTGTTTTGAAACTACATGTGGTTCCCAGATGGCCCTAGCCCCTCCAAGGCTCGTATCCACACAGTTCCATGGCAGGTGGAGAGCAAAAACAAAACTGGCCCTGCCAATGTCTTAAACCATCATACAGGTCCTGAGTGACCTGCCCCATCCCCGAACTCATCACTATGTCCAAGGGGATGGGATATTATAATTGATTAAACCACCCAAACTGGGCTTCCCTGGTGGCACAGTCGTTGAGAGTCCGCCTGCCGATGCAGGGAACGTGGGTTCGTGCCCCGGTCCGGGAGGATCCCACATGCCGCAGAGCAGCTGGGCCCGTGGGCCATGGCCGCTGGGCCTGCGCGTCCGGAGCCTGTGCTCCGCGACGGGACAGGCCACAACAGTGAGAGGCCCGTGTACTGCAAAAAAAAAAAAAAGAAAAAAGAACCACCCAAATTACATGATTGGCAAAGGGAAAAGGGAAAAGGGTGCTTTCTCAAAGGAGATCCAATGTCACAGAAGGAGGGAGAAAGACAGCTATGCAGGATAAAATAGATTAACGCTGTAGCACAGTAGAAAGAACAAAGTTTATTTCCCAAGCTTGCTCCTCCAATATCATTAGTTCTTGCATTCAATTCAAAATTCAACTCCTATGTTTACCACTGAACCGGAAGCCCATTAACACCAGTAATTATAGTTGTAATAATAGTAACAATAAGAGTGAGAACAGCTAATATTTACCAAGTACTACACACTTTGGACCTGGATACTCTTTTTAAGCACTTTACATACATCATTTCATTTCTCACCTAACCTCAATTTATAGATGAGGAAACTGAAGCTCAAAGAGATTAAGTAGCTTGCGCAAGATCACATGCCATAAGGAGTGCAAACTGCAATCCAACTCAGAAACCATGTTCTTATTCTTAGCCAAAACACGACACCACCTTCTCAATCAATGTTCTTACCTGAATCCTTGAGCCACACCTTAGCCAATGCTCTGAATTCCTTTAGACAGTGCTTGTCCTGAACCTGAACACATAGAAACTACCCTACCGCTACTAATACCAGCTGGAACTACCTTCAGCCAGTTGTGATTCTCTTTGATTCAAGAAAACATATCACCTTACACTTGTCAGGTGCTTTACAACACTTGAAACAACAGACGTGACATCTGTGGGTAGCGGGAAGTAGGCCCTTATATCCACCTAGAGCTGCCAGGGGAAGGAACTGACTTCATCACTCATCTGCACAGCAGCAGCAGCCTGATTTCTGTTACTCACTAGAAATGTTCTCATTAAAGAAAAATCCCATGTGTTTCTGCACTGTAAGTGTGCCAACAGACAGCTCAGCAGGAAATGTTTCCAAACAACAAAAGTGTTAATCAGAAAATGACAATCTGAACAGAGGAACGGAAAATCCTTTATATGCAGCATGAAAGTGCGCAAATTTACAGATCTTGTTGCAACGTAAAAAGTAATTAATAATTTCTAACATTCCTGGGGGGAAAGGATTTTTTTTTAATTACATTTCTCAAGCAGAGAGGTCAACTAATAAGATTTTACTTTTTGTTCTTGTTGTTACTAGAAAGCCAGAAAAGGATCCATCTTTTTGAAAAGTAAGAAAGTAATGATTTTTCAGCATCACACAAAAACATAAACCCAAAGGCAGAGAGAGGCGGTAAAGGCTCTTAAAAGGGCACCTAAGCTCCTCCCACCTCAGAGCAGGGAGAAGACTCAGCAGGCTGAGGCCAGGACTCCACCTCTGGCGGGAACCTTATTCAGCATAGTTGACCCTTCAACAACAGAGGGCGGGAAGGTGTTGGGGGCACAGATCCTCCCCACAGTCAAAAATCCGTGTATAATTTAGTCGGCCCTCCATATATAAGGTTCCTCAGTATTCACAGTTCTGCATCTGCAGAGTCAACCAACCACGGATCGTGTAGTATTTATTGAAAAAATATCTGCTGTAAGTGGACCCACACAGCTCAAACCCCCATTGTTCAAGGGGGCCAACTGTATTTAACAATCCTGAGAGTCAGACTTAACCTCAAGGCCTCTCTCTGCTGACTCCTGAATGAGTTCAAGTTACTAAACTCATTCTCCATCCTTGCGTGATTTTTAACCAAAGTACAGAAAGTGTTCAGAACTATTCTAATTTTTGTTGCCATATGAGTTTGAATTAAAATCAATACCCTATTTTCAGTGGGTAAAGAGCTCAATACTAGAAATTAAAGTTAACACTGAAAGGCAAAGTTATCATAAGCCCTTTTAGAGCACCCAAGATGTGTGCTCTTCATTATCTCATTAGTGAAAAGGAAAATTATCATTCATTCGTGTTAACACACGCAGTATCCTAAATATAACTCATGCAGTATCCTAAATCTTTCCTCTCTTTCTAAAGATAAAGTATAATTAGATTCCAATTGACAGATCACTTGTGCTTTTTAATTTCGTATGTTCCTTTGGTGTTTCTCCTGTGAGTTCATCCTTTTCCCTGAGCAAGCATCCACACAGGAGTGAGGTCCAAAACATAGGCAGCGGACAAGAAAAGCAGAGGGCTGGGAAGTCAGAAGCCCTGAGCGCCAGATTCTGCTCCGTCCCCAAGCAAGGAGAACTTGAAGTCACCATTTAACCTCCCCACCTCCCAGTTTCCTCATCTGAAAACTGGGAACACTTGCTTCCTTCCTTCACAAGACTATTATGAGAATCAAATGAGGTCAGTGATCTGAAACACTCTCCAAGCTTCAAAATGCTAAAAAAAACATTAGATACTGTTATTGCAATTAATATATTCCTAGGTGAAACGGTACCAAGTATACATGGATCCTAGATTTACTATTTGTATGAATTAAGGCAGACAGGGAGCAGACAGAGATATTTTTCATTTTAAATTAATTGAAAAAATTTAATTACGCCTCAAGGAACAGAGAGAAACAAACTAACCTGTCTACATCCTGCTAAAATTGATATTCACAATCCCAGAAATTACTTAGTCTCTAAATTAGCAACCTACTCATTTTTTTTAACTTAAAAATGTTAAACTGGGGCTTCCCTGGTGGCGCAGTGGTTGAGAGTCCGCCTGCCGATGCAGGGGACACGGGTTCGTGCCCCGGTCCGGGAAGATCCCACATGCCGCGGAGCGGCTGGGCCCATGAGCCATGGCCGCTGAGCTCACGGGTCCAGAGCCTGTGCTCCGCAACGGGAGAGGCCACAACAGTGAGAGGCCCGCGTACCGCAAAAAAAAAAAAAAAAAAAAAAAAGTTAAACTGCATGAATTGTCCAAGATCCATCACTTACAATCTAGGATTTGTAAATGGGGACAATACTAGAACCTACATGGTAGGACTGATAAAAGAATTGAGTCAATACTTGCAAAGCACTTAGGCCCATGCTGGTCCAGGGTACTGGCTGTGGGAATGTTTGCTCTGTTGTGCAGCAGTGGAGAACCAGTCAAATCTGGGGTCAAACCACTGTTCCAATCTCTACTAGATATGTGGATTTCAGACACAGGTTTGCTTATCTGTACAAGGAGGAAAATAATACTGGTACGTACACCTTGTAGGGTTGTTATAAGGATTAAAAAATATATTTGAAGATTGAAAAGATATCTGCTACATCAAAAGGGTTCAATAAGTGGTGGCATTGGTGGTTTGGCTTAGAGATTATGTTTAGTAGCAATAATACTGGTAAATTATGGAACAGCCCCTTAAATTCTTTAATTTTCAGTTGTTCATTTAGGTCAAATACAGTTCGGAAGAGATAGCTGCACCAATCTTGGCAGTAGCAAAAATGTATGTAATTTTAAAGTGATAAATATAGGATCAAGTTCTATCCGCAATCCCAGGTTTAATTCTGTTTCAGACCTACCACTGCCAAAATATTTTAAGAAGCCAGAACTATGATTACCCATGAGAAGCATACGGTTAATTCCTTTATATTCAACTTTCTATAACCTCAACTCTCCTACAAAGCTTCCACTGCAGGAAGCTAGCATGCAATGTTATTCCACTAAAACAAAGCCATGCATTTCTAAACAATTTTTATGACTTCACAGTCTTAACACCATTTTGTGCGAATTCGAACAAAAAAAAAATGAAGAACTTTTTGAAAAGCTTTAAAAAGTCAAGACTTTTCATTTTTTCATTTCCCCAAAAGAGACGGAGGAAATAAAGGAAAATCAAAGAAGATTTTTTTTAAAAACTAGGAGGAAAGGTCAAAGAACAGCAAAAGATATCTTTATAAGCTATTAAGGCATTTTTCTGGGCCAACAGCTTAGAGGACTGTCCACTTCACCTGGGATTCTCTCTGATTGCTCTTTGTCTTCATGGCTTCACTTCATGGCCATAGACAAATGTGCCACCACTTCTTTACAAGGAGGCTTGGTTTTCAGTTCCTTGTAACTATCACCATATGTTATCCTCCATCACTTTTTTGGACCTCAAGACAACTAAATCACAGCTGGCCAGAGAAAGAGGAATCCTAAAAACCATATCTTTATACCCATTTCCTTTTGTACAGACTTCTAAGCAGGAAGGTGGTCTGATGATGGAGAAGACTGCTGAAGTCCAGATCACGAAGTGACCAAGAGCGAACCCACGCCTTCTTTCTCCCTGGGTAGGTTGGCTTCTCCATACTTGCTGCATGTCAGCATCAAATTTTTTACATTTCTGTTTCAAGTTTGTGCTATTTATTCCCATTGCCAAGCAAACTAATCCATTGCTTGCTTTTTATTTTATAATAAAAATATTACACTTAGAGGGGTGGGATAGGGTGGGTGGGAGGGAGGCTCAAGAGGGAGGGGATATGGGGATATACGTATGCATATGGCTGATTTACTTTGTTATATAACAGAAACTAACACAGCATTGTGAAGCAATTATACTCCAATAAAGATGTATAATAAAAAATATTACATCTTAAAAATCAAATGAAGTGTCACTCTCAAACAGCCTTTTGATGAGATACTAGCACCTGAATTATCAGAGTAAGAGCAAACTTCTCAAGATCTTTTAGGTTTTTCCCTGCTTATTTTCATAATGCAATTATGACATCAGGGGTTACCTAACTGCCTGACTCTTTTATGGCTTCTCAGACACAAGAAGTTTCACTTTATGCCCAATCACTTCAAAATAAATGAATGTAACTTTCAAAAGCTTGATTTCTATCCTTTTACTTTTGATTCTTTTGAAAGGAAGTCACCTATTATACACCAGTGCTTGGTGTACATATAAGTAATAAGAGCAAACATTAAAACCAATTTACATGTGACAAATATCATTGAAATCTAACAATCTAACATATAACTGCTGAAATCCAAGCAATAGGAGTTACTCAACAATCTCAAACATTTCAGCGATTTCATGTGTTCTGCAAGTCACCTACCCAAATGCCAAAACAGGCAACAGAACATTCTCAACTTCCAAAAATTAGAGGCCTTTCAGGTTTGGAGAAGACTGGAGGGAAAGAATACTGGTCCTCAGTCATGACAGCCCAACGAACTATCTAAAAGATGGGAAATAGTAGTCCTGTCCTCCGAGATAACCAACAGGAAAAGTTACCTCTGGATAAAAAAATTCCCCTTATACTGCTTTAATTAAAAAAATAATAATTCTAATCTCATTTGGACAGTTGTTGGTATTATTTTTTTGGCTAAGCCACCTACATGTAAAATTTAACTACATAATGCAGATACCACTTCAGTCACATGTCCTACTTCAAGATAAGAAATAACAGTTATTTGATAAAATGTTCTTGAGTTTAAAAATACATGAAAAATAAAATGTAATTACCTTTCCAAAGTCACGGACATCAAACAAGTCAAACGCCTCAAAGAGTTCACTCTTTCTCATTCCAAACGTCTCGCAACAGGCCGTGAGGAATGTCCTTATGTTCTTCAAACAGAGAAACTGAGGAATGGGAAACAGCTATTAGTATATAGTGAATCATTCTGAATGCTACCTATCCTCTGTCATGCTCAGAATGCTGGGGAAATGCCAACGAAGAATCCATCCACTTTTCAGGTTGTTTTCAATTACTCCTTCGTCAGTACTTAAATAATTACCCACTCTCTCCCAGGCACCAGTGACACAGCTGTGAACAAGGCAGACGGAAGTCTGCCCTCAGGATACTTACATCCTAATAAAAGGAGACAGACAAGAACAAACTCAGCAACAAAAACAAAAAAGTAAATATTTTTATTTTCATATGGTGATAAGTGCAATAGAGAAAAATAAAACCAGGAGGAGGGATCAGGAGTGCTGGGTGAGGTGTGGGGAGCTTCAGCGAGATGGTTAGAGAAGGTGTCAGTGAGAAGGGGACAGATAAGCAGAAGAGATTTGAAGGTGGTAAAGAACCAACCATGCAGAATTACAGGACAGAGTATTCAGACTAAAGTAGCAACCCATGCCAAGGACCTGAGGCAGAAGTTTCTGAGGTTACGTCTGAGGAAGGGGCCAATGTGGGTAGAGCAGAGTGGATGACAAGGAGCAAGGCAGGAAGTGAGCTGGAAAGGCAATGAGGTCAGATGATGAAGGACCCTGTTGGACAGGCTTTTACTCTAAATGAGATGGGAAGTCATTGGAGGCCTTGGGACAGAGTCTGATATTTTAAAAGTTTTGTTTTTCTTTCTTTAAAAAAAATTTTATTGAGGTATAGTTGATTTAAAACTATACGTCAATAAAGTTTCAGGTGTACAACATAGTGATTCAAAATTTTTATAGATTATACTCCATTTAAAAAATACTGGCTGTATTCTGTGTGCTATATAAGATATCCTTGCAGCTTATTTTTTTTCTAATAATACTTAACTCTGTATTAAAAATACTACTATTTCAACAAATGATCAACATAAAACATTTAAATGAAATTAGTCTTAGTACTAAATCTTTGAAATCTAGTATACATTTTACACTTAACAGCATATCTCAATTCAGACTAGCCCCATTTCAAGTGTTCCATAGCCATACGTGGCTAGTTGCTGTCATACTGGACAACACAGTCCTAGAGTTTCAAGTGCAGGTTTGTAAACAGGTCCCTCTCACATATACAAAAATATGCACAGACATAGCAAGTACAAACTTTTAGCTGAGCTTTTAAGGCCCTCTATAATGTGCCCCACCATTGCAGTCAGGCTGTTCTCCTTGTTGGTGCTCGTTAGTCCGTGTTCATTCCTGCCTCTATGCTTGAACTTTGTCGTTCCTCTAGCCAATAAGCCTCTCTCTTTTCCCTTTTCTATTCTAACTCCCAGCCCAGCTACAGTTCCATCTCCTTCTGGACTGCAACAGTTCCTACTGCTCTTTCTTCAGAGCTTCCTTTTTGTTGTTGTTGTTGTTGTTTTGTTTTATTTTTTGAATATAGATCAAAAGGGGCTGGAGCAAGACTAGAGACAGTAATACCAGACAGGAAGCTATTACAATAATCTGGGTGAGAGACAGCCATGGGAAGTCCAGGTGTTCAATTTTGACTCTTAAATTTGAGATGCCTATTAGTCATCCAATGGGACACAGGGCAGCAGACAGCTGGATATACAAGTCTGGAGTTCAGGACACAGGTGTGTACTCCAGACTTAAATCTGAGAGTCTTTAGAGTATACAAAACATTTTTAACGATGATGTTATCTGAGATGACTTTGGGAGAAAGAAGAGGGGAGGAGGGGACCTGGGGCCAGGTCATCTTAGATCAGGAAAAAAGGAGGAGCCCACAAAGGGGCAGAGAAAGAGGAACCAGTAAGGAAGGAGAACAACCAGGTGAACATGTTTTTCCTGAAGCCAAGTAAAGAAGGTGTTTCTAGGAAGAAGGGGTGATAAGCTGTGTCAGCTGCTGCTGCTACTCAAATAAGATTTTGACCAGGTGCTGTCCTGGGAATCTGGCTGTGTGAAGGTTATGGGTGCACCTTGACAAAAGCAGGTTCCATGTGGAGGGTGGGGGTGGGGAAAGGCTGAGCAGAGCAGCTTCAAGAGACAATGGGAAGAGAGAAAGTAAAGATAGAATATAGATTCTTAGGAGTTTTGCTGCAAAAGGGAACAGAGGATTGAGGAGGTAGTCAGAGAGAAAGAGGTCAAGGAAGGGCTTTTTAACAATGGAAGCTGTTACAACATGTTTCTATTGTGACAGGAATAACTTGATAGAGGGGAAAGATGGTCACGCAAGGGAGAGGGACAGTCGCCCAAAGGAAGTCCTTGAGTGGCAAAGGAGAAGAGTCTGATGCTCAAGCAGAGAAACTGACCTTGAAGAACATGCTCAGCTCATCGATACTAACAGGGACAAGGGGGAAGGCAGACGCTATCACAACTTAGACAACCAACAGAATTTACTTTCAGTATCTAAAATGCAGATCCACCTACGCATAGTACACACATATCCTGAAAGTGAATTTTGGAAATAGTAGTTGCAATGGCACACGTAAAAATAAAATTATTAACCTCCAATAAGTGAGAGATCTATTAGCTAATTATTGCATCTTTGCCTTTTTTTTTTTTTTAAAGCACTGTCAATATTTTATTTTGTTGTTCTGTTTTCCATCTTGGTTTGTTTTTTAATTTGCAGAAAGCACATTTTACTTCTTCCACTTTGGAAAAATTCAGATTTTTCATGGCCTTAACGCAGACATAGTTTTACCCTTTACAGGAATCCTTCTTGAGGCTTAAGTATTTCAGGAGGGGTTAAAACCACAGGGGAAGCATCATAAACCCTTTGAAGTACAAAGGCAGCAGCCAAACTGCACATACAGTTACTGCTTTCATTTTAAAAAATTCATAAGAGACCTTTACAACACGGAACCACTCTACATGTAGCTCTTTCACATAGAATTGCTTATTTACAGATTAAAAGCCTTGCATTCTGCCAAGATAGACAATAATTACTCTCTTGGGGATTATGCAACATCTCTCTTGCAATATTTTTTACATAATTAAGTGCCCAACTCATAGCTCACCAAGGAACAAAGCATAATTGCACATGCTACCCTCTGAAGATTTCACACCAAACTCAAGTTTTTCCCTGTATAGGAAAAACTACAGTAGACCTCCATTCAAGTGCTTTGATCATTAATTCAAAAAAGTATCATTACTGAAAGTAAAAAAAAAGAAAGAAATGTTGTCATTACTGTATGCATACAAGAGATGATTTAAAAACAGAACTTTCCTTCACTTCTGGAACCAATCTTAACCTTATTCGCCCCTTAACTAATTCAATTCTATTTAATTCCACAAATATTTACTGGATTTGAAGAACATCACTGGTATGCTCTCGCATTTCCAGGCAATCATCAAGTTTGGTCACCCCTTTATTTATGTATTTTTTCAGTCAACAGGTTTTGAATGCCTACAATGTTCC
The DNA here is from genome assembly GCF_039906515.1 of Pseudorca crassidens. NCBI lineage: Eukaryota > Metazoa > Chordata > Mammalia > Artiodactyla > Delphinidae > Pseudorca > Pseudorca crassidens. The sequence goes on from NC_090297.1 coordinate 94,531,125, forward strand.
AGACACTGGAAATGCTAAAAATGAGTAAGACAAGCTTCTCTATTAATCACAGGTGAAAATTTTCATAGCTTTCCCAAAATTGGCTAATAACACTAGGATCACACTTCCCTTAATGGCTCTGTGCTAGTACAGGAACAGAGTTGAGGGATGGAGGGAGTGGGCCCTAATGCCATCACAGAAGCCCTGGACAGAGCTGGACCTGTCAACCTGTCTGCCCACCTACCATCAGACTTTTGCTTTGTTTTCCTTACGTTGAACTTTCTCTTTTTCCAGTTTATTTTCTAAAATTTCAAACCAAAAGAAAAGTAGAAAGAATAGTACAATGAACACTCCATTTACACAACAACTGTAACATACTGCCATATGGGTTTCTGTGTGCCAACCATATCTCTATATATTTATAAAACTTCATATATGAAAGTAAGTTCAGACACCATAGCACTTCACTCCTAAATAACTCAACATGCATCTCCTAGGAATGAGGATATTTTCCAAAATACCTACAACACCATTACCACCCCGAGAAGATAAACAACAATTCCATATTATTTCATATCCATTCCATGTCCAAATTTCATCAGTTGCCTACCCCATGTCTTTTTTACACTATCCCACCCATCCACACCCAATCTAGGGATCAATTCCATTTTACCCATTATATTTGGTTGCTTAATTTTGCAGTACCTTTTAATCTAAAAACCCTGCTGCCTTTTTTTTTTTTTTTTTTAATGACACTGTCTTTTGGAAGAGTCCAGACCTAGGTATCTTATAGAATGTCCCGCATTTGGCATTTGTCAGATTATTTCCTCATGGTGTCATTAAACTTATTTCCCCATCACTTATATTTCCTATGAACCAAAGCTAGGTCAAGATACAAGTTAAACAATTTTGGAAAAAATATCTTATACTGTGAACTTCATAGTCCATCATATCAGAAGATACAAAATTTAGGGTAACCCATTATTATTGATGCTAGGCTTGATTACTTGGTTAAGATGGTTATTGTCACATCTCTTTATTGTAAAGGTACATGTTCCCCTTTACATTAATAAAGTCTGGGGATGATAATTTGTTACCATGTGGCTGTCCTATTTCCCAATAATTTTTCACCATAGACTTAGCATCCACTGATAACCCTTGCTTTGATTATTCCATTTGGGACTGCAAAATTCTATCATTCCTTCCACATTTATTAGCTGGTATTCTCACCTAAAGACAAGCTTCCCCTGCCCTCCACCCTCCTTTTTTAATCTTTGTTTGTGTAATAATTAATTGCCATCATTATTCTTTTGATGTTCATATTGTCCCAAATTTGGCCACTGGGGGTCTCTTCTGTGACCTTTTGATGACTCCATTAGTCTTTGTTTTCTTACATCAAGCTGTCCCAGGCCACGTCATATTTTCTCTGCCCAAGTTCTGTAATCAGCCATTTCTCCAAACAGTTCCATTTCAATTTATATGGTAAATGGTAGTATTTAGAAAACAAAGGCTGAGTATCAGACTACTCGCAAATGACATGAGCCAATTATATTAAATGAACCAGTAACTCCACCCTTTGCTTAAGCAATCTATCACTTGCAACAGAAAGAGTTAATGTAAACAAGAATGGCCTAATTGATCTTCAAAATACCTCTCCAAATCCTATCATTTTCTTTATGGAATACCTAATAAGCAAACTCTTATCTCACTTTGTTAAGAAAGAGAAAACTTGAATTCACTGAAGAATGGTGAACAGAGAGTTTCTTTCCGCCTAGGGATGTTGTTGGTGTTTTGACAAGCTGATAGTCCTTTGTAGCATCCACAGTAGCTTAAAACCTTCGGTATTCAGACCCGATGCACAAAGACAGATATACCTCATTATTTCAGTTCATAACCATACCTTACGTTTGACCAAAAATTATATAACTTTGCTAAATCACCTAGTTGATTTATAAGAGAGAACTTTAGGATTTTTTAGAATTTAGGATTAGGATTTTAAAAACCAGAATTAAATAACTCTAGGATTTTTTAACTATTAAATATATCCACACATGATAGTTACCAAAATCAAGGACACACAAAAGGTCGAAATAGCATTTTCTCTCTTAACAAATATTAATGAGTTGTCTTTTGTGTATCCAGGATACACAAAAGGTCTAAATAGCATTTTCTCTCTTAACATATTAATGAGTTGCCTTTTATGAAGTTTCATAAAACGTCATAAAACATCGCCCCCCTCAATTGGGTACTTATTTATTTATTTATTTATTTAATGCTGTCAACCAGTGCTTGGCAGTAAGTTGTTTTTCCTTTTTTAAATTTTTATTTATTTATTTATTTATTTATTATTTTTATTTATTTTTTTTGGCTGCATTAGGTCTTCATTACTGCACGCAGGCTTTCTTTAGCTGCGTTAAGCGGGGGCTACTCTTCATTGTGGTGCGCGAGCTTCCCATTGTGGTGGCTTCTCTTGTTATGAAGCACAAGCTCTAGGCACGCGGGCTTCAGTAGTTGCGGCATGTGGGCTCAGTAATTGTGGCTCGTGGGCTCTAGAGCACAAGCTCAGCAGTTGTGGCGCACGGGCTTAGTTGCTCCAAGGCATGTGGGATCTTCCTGGACCAGGGATAGAACCTGTGTCCCCTGCATTGGCAGGCAGATTCTTAACCACTGCGCCACCAGGGAAGCCTGGTTAATTGAATGAAACTGCCAAGAACTGGGTATTCTTAAAAAAAAAAAAAAAATGACCCAAACTCTGCCCTCAAAAGAGATATTGTAGTCCAGCAAAGTGTACAGACAAGTGAACACGGAGTTACATAACAACATGGCAAATGCTATGAAGATGGCATTCAAAGGTCCCTCGGGAGTCCTGGAGTATCAGAGACAGCCTTCTGGAGTAAGTGATCAAGGATGACTCCCACTCACTGCAGGGTGAGTGGGAGTCAGCCACAAAAAGAGGGAGAGTGGTTGATGTTCAGGGAGCAGAAGGGAAAGTGCCAGACTTGGGGTGTGAGGGTGTCCAGGTAAACGGCACAGGATGGCAGGAGGGTGAGACAAGACAGAGAATGGACTGGTGGGGGCGGGGGAAGGGGTTCAGAATGGACACAACCCTCTGGGGGGCAGTGAGAGCAGGACTGGACAGGGGAGCTGGGACTTACTGAGCAAGCCCAAGGGATGTGGGCTTTATCCTAGAAGAAACATTGAGGTTTTTAAATAGGAGAGTTGGAATTCTCAGTTTTGCATTGTATGACTACTGTAGTCATTTTTGAGTGTTTGCTATGTACCAAGCTCTATGCTAAATGTTTATGTCTTTTCATCCTCACAACACCTCAATCAGGAAAGTTTTATTTTTTTTCTTTCGTATATACAGAGGCTTAGACATTTACCCAACTTTACATAACTGCATATGCCAAAGTAATGGAGTCATAATTCAAGTCCAGACATTCTGGCTACAGAGCCTATATCCTTATGGACTCTGTTATACTAGCCCCATTTTGAAGTGTGCAGAATTAACCGTTTTTCTTTTCTCTTTATTAAGGAGATTATTTGGAGTAGATAAGACAAGAATAGGATGCTGTCATATTCACTTAAGGAAAAAAATCATGGTGATTTGGACTAGGATGGTAGAAGGAGAAAGGGAAAGAACTCTATAAGGTAATATGGAAAGGAAATACCTGGTAACTGATTGAATATGGGTGGGGTGAAGGGAGTGAGGGAGGAAAGAAGAATTAAGAAGCATACCCAGAGCTCTGTCCTGAACACTGCAAGGACACTGGGGGTGTTCCCTGAAAATGGTAACTTAGCAAGTTAGGGAACAGGGTATGTGGAAAGGGGCCACAAGCTGAGTCAATTAATTCTTGTCTTTATCTGAAAAGGCCTGGTAAGGAGACACTCCACAGCCTCTGTCTCAGGTATATCCAGTAACAAGTAACACATTCTAATATAGCCCACAGTCTTCAGCCACCATGCTCACCCTCTCTGCTCCTTCAGAAATTCATCAACAGCTTGCTTATTTATTACGGGTTGAAAAGCACTCAATAAAGATGCAGAAAACCTTCAAAGAAGAAAGCTTAACATGTTCAAGGTCTGAGACACCCTGAAAATTATACATCAGGCCAGAGCTCTCTAGATTAGAAAATGTTTCATACCCAAATAGCTATCACAACAGAAGAAGCTAATTGGCTTTTCACGGCCCTGCCCCTTAATCTTAGCACTTCAATGCTAGTGATACTGATGTTACAGAAAGGAAACATTTAAAGGTCAGGCTGCTAAAGTTCACTATAAAATGCTTAAAAACTCTCTTTTCCCTCTACTCCTTTTATAAAGTATATGGTTTCCTTTCCCTCTATGTTTTGACTTTTCTCAACAATATGAATGCAAACAGGATCGCTTCCCTTTTTTATTTGAAAGAATAAACATGTACTTCTCTAAAATTGTTGGCAATAATGGTCTAAAGTTAACTGAGGCTACGTAACAGGAAAAACCTCCACAGCTTAGGAAATGAGTTATTTCCATCTCAGCTGAGAAATGGTATCTTGTGGGAAGGTCGACAATTTCTAATACAGCTTCACAACCCTGCAGACGTGCTGACTTACTATAATTTTCATAGGAACCACCAACAGCCAGGCTGTCAGATAAGGAAGTCTTCAGGGTCTCATTTCGAGGTGGGCCACTCATCTCATTTGAAGGAAAGTCTCTGAATTTGAGATTTTGGCATAATTCAAATTATGAGTGGCCATTAACAGGCTGATTGACAGTTTTGAAGGCACAGAAGAGACCACGATGAAGCTCATCAACAAATATTAAGGTACAAGGAGAGCTTTCCTTCTTAGCTGAGCCTCTGTGTAGACTTACTCAAGCCTCTGCCTAGTACCCCTGTCAGATTCTAACTCCTCCTAACTGCTCACCTTTTGTAGAACTAGCAGGCAGGAAGGCATGGAAGGGAAATATTAAGAAATCAAGTTTCTCCCCTTACTGGGGTTTTCTACCTCTATCCCTTTTGCCATATCTTCCCCTCTCCCTCTACATCTGTCTTTGAAAATTAGGTCAGCTAAATCTTACATCTTTTGGAATTTTTTTTTTAAAAAGAAAGAAAAGAAGAATAATTTTTATTTGTATGAGGACCTCAATTGTCCCTTTCGCTTGTGAGTTAGTAGGTCCCCCATAGAAGAGGCATCATCACCATTGTTCTATGAAGAAATCATATCTACAGATGCCTTCTGAATAATTATAAAATAATTATGCTGAACTCAGCATCAATTCAGGACTGCACAATATCTTGAGTTCTCCTCTTGATCCTATTATTACAAATACAAGAAGAGCTTAAAGGACACTCAGGAAGAAGACCAGAAATGGAGAAGGACCTTTTCTTAGCTCCAATTTTGCACTCAAGTCCCTAAACTAAAACTGCCATATTTTCAGTAAACTAAAAGCCAATATTTCCACTTTGATTATTTCCAGGCTGCAATTAATTTTTAGAGGATAAAATTTTTTAATCAAAAATATAATAATTTAATAATGTAAATTTACAGGGTTTTTTTTTTGGATTCTCACAAAAATTCTTTATGATAGAGTAGATACAATTCTTATTTTACACACAAAGAAATCATTAAAGAAGTGAATTGACTATCCCAATATATAAACAGCACGTGTCAGCATACAGACTTTTTTTTTGAATTTTTGAATTTTATTTTATTTTTTTATACAGCAGGTACTTATTAGTTATCCATTTTATACACATCAGTGTATACATGTCAATCCCAATATCCCAATTCATCACACCACCACCTCCACCCCCCCACCGCTTTCCCCCCTTGGTGTCCATACATTTGTTCTCTACATCTGTGTCTCAACTTCTGCCTTTCAAACTGGTTCATATGTACCATTTTTCTAAGTTCCACATATATGTGATAATATACGATACTTGTTTTTCTCCTTCTGGCTTACTTCACTCTGTATGGCAGTCTCTAGATCCATCCACGTCTCAACAAATGACTCAATTTCGTTCCTTCTTATGGCTGAGTAATATTCCATTGTATATATGTACCACATCTTCTTTATCCATTCGTCTGTTGATGGGCATTTAGGTTGCTTCCATAACCTGGCTATTGTAAATAGTGCTGCAATGAACATTATGGTACATGACTCTTTTGAATTATGGTTTTCCATAATTCCCAGGGTATATACCCAGTAGTGGGATTGCTGGGTCATATGGTAATTCTATTTTGTTTTTTAAGGAACCTCCATACTGTTCTCCACAGTGGCTGTATCAATTTACATTCCCACCAACAGTGCAAGAGGGTTCCCTTTTCTCCACACTCTCTCCAGCATTTGCTGTTTGTAGATTTTCCGATGATTCCCATTCTAACTGGTGTGATGTCTTTACTGTAGTTTTGATTTGCATTTCTCTAATAATTAGTGATGTTGAGCAGCTTTTCGTGTGCTTCTTGGCCATCTGTATGTCTTCTTTGGAGAAATGTCTATTTAGGTCTTCTGCCCATTTTTGGATTGGGTTGTTTGCTTTTTTAATATTGAGCTGCATAAGCTGTTTATATATTTTGGAGATTAATCCTTTGTCCACTGATTCGTTTGCAAATATTTTCTCCCATTCTGAGGGTTGTCTTTTTGTCTTGTTTATGGTTTCCTTTGCTGTGCAAAAGCTTTTAAGTTTCATTAGGTCCCATTTGTTTATTTTTGTTTTTATTTCCATTACTCTAGGAGGTGGATGCAAAAATATCTTGCTGTGATTTATGGCAAAGAGTGTTCTTCCTATGTTTTCCTCTAAGAGTTTTATAGTGTCCAATCTTACATTTAGGTCTCTAATCCATTTTGAGTTTATTTTTGTGTATGGTGCTAGGGAGTGTTCTAATTTCATTCTTTTACATGTAGCTGTCCAGTTTTCCCAGCACCAGTTACTGAAGAGACTGTCTTTTCTCCACTATATATCCTTGCCTCCTTTGTCATAGATTAGTTGACCATAGGTGCGTGGGTTTATCTCTGGGCTTTCTATCTTGTTCCATTGACCTATGTTTCTGTTTTTGTGCCAGTACCATATTGTCTTGATTACTGTAGCTTTGTAGTATAATATGAAGTCAGGGAGTCTGATTCCTCCAGCTCCGCTTTTTTCCCTCAAGACTGCTTTGGGTATTCAGGGTCTTTTGTGTCTCCATACAAATTTTAAGATTTTTTTGTTCTGGCTCTGTAAAAACTGCCATTGGTAATTTGATAGGGATTGCATTGAATCTGTAGATTGCTTTGGGTAGTATGGACATTTTCACAATATTGATTCTTCCAATCCAAGAACATGGTATATCTCTCCATGTGCTGGTATCAGCCTTAATTTCCATCATCAGTGTCTTATAGTTTTCTGCATACAGGTCTTTTGTCTCTCTAGGTAGGTTTATTCCTAGGTATTTTATTCTTTTTGTTGCAATGGTAAATGGGAGTGTTTCCTTAATTTCTCTTTCTGATTTTTCATCATTAGTATATAGGAATGCAAGAGATTTCTGTGCATTAATTTTGTATCCTGCAACTTTTACCAAATTCATTGATTAGCTCTAGTAGTTTTCTGGTGGCATCTTTAGGATTCTCTATGTATAGTATCATGTCATCTGCAAACAGTGACAGTTTTACTTCTTCTTTTCGAATCTGTATTCCTTTTATTTCTTTTTGTTCTCAGATTGCCATGGCTTGGACTTCCAAAACTATGTTGAATAATAGTGGTGAGAGTGGACATCCTTGTCTTGTTCCTGATCTTAGAGGAAATGCTTTCAGTTTTTCACCGTTCAGAATGATGTTTGCTGTGGGTTTGTCGTATATGGCCTTTATTATGTTGAGGTAGGTTCCCTCTATGCCCACTTTCTGGAGAGTTTTTACCATAAATGGGTGTTGAATTTTGTCAAAAGCTTTTTCTCCATCTATTGAGATGATCATATGGTATTTCTTCTTCAATTTGTTAATATGGTGTATCACATTGATTGATTTGCATATATTGAAGAATCCCTGCATCCCTGGGATAAATCCCACTTGATCATGGTTCATGATCCTTTAATGTGTTGTTGGATTCTGTTTGCTAGTATTTTGTTGAGGATTTTTGCATCTATATTCATCAGTGATATTGGTCTGTAATTTTCTTTTTTTGTAGTATCTTTGTCTGGTTTTGGTATCAGGGTGATGGTGGCCTCATAGAATGAGTTTGGGAGTGTTCCTTCCTCTGCAATTTTCTGGAAGAGTTTGAGAAGGATGGGTGTTAGCTCTTCTCTAAATGTTTGATAGAATTCACCTGTGAAGCCATCTGGTCCTGGACTTTTGTTTGCTGGAAGATTTTTAATCACAGTTTCAATTTCAGTGCTTGTGATTAGTCTGTTCATATTTTCTATTTCTTCCTGGTTCAGTCTTAGAAGGTTATAACTTTCTAAGAATTTGTCCATTTCTTCCAGATGGTCCATTTTATTGGCATAGAGTTGCTTGTAGTAGTCTCTTAGGATGCTTTGTATTTCTGCGGTGTCTGTTGTAACTTCTCCTTTTTCACTTTTAATTTTACTGATTTGAGTCCTCTCCCTCTTTTCCTTGATGAGTCTGGTTAATCGTTTATCAATTTCATTTATCTTCTCAAAGAACCAGCTTTTAGTTTTATTGATCTTTGCTACTGTTTTGTTTCTATTTTATTTATTTCTGCTCTGATCTTTATGATTTCTTTCCTTCTGCTAACTGGGTTTTGTTTCTTCTTCTTTCCCTAGTTCCTTTAGGTGTAAGTTTAGATTGTTTATTTGAAATTTTTCTTGTTTCTTGAGGTAGGCTTGTATAGCTATAAACTTCCCTCTTAGAACTGCCTTTGCTGCATCCCATAGGTTTTGGATCATCATGTTTTCATTGTCATTTGTCTCTAGGTATTTTTTGATTTCCTCTTTGATTTCTTCAGTGATCTCTTGGTTATTTAGTAACGTATTGTTTAGCCTCCATGTGTTTGTGTTTTTTACATTTTTTTCCATGTAATTCATTTCTAATCTCATAGCATTGTGGTCAGAAAAGATGCTTGATATGATTTCAATTTTCTTAAATTTACTGAGGCTTGATTTCTGACCCAAGATGTGATCTATCCTGAAGAATGTTCTGTGAGCACTTGAGAAGAAAGTGTAATCTGCTGTTTTTGGATGGAATGTCCTATAAATATCAATTAAATCTATCTGGTCTACTGTGTCGTTTAAAGCTTGTGTTTCCTTATTAATTTTCTGTTTGGATGATCTCTCCATTGGTGTAAGCGAGGTGTTAAAGTCCCCCACTATTACTGTGTTACAGTCAATTTCCTCTTTTATAGCTGTTAGCAGTTGCCTTATGTATTGGGGTGCTCCTGTGTTGGGTGCGTATATATTTATAATTGTTATCTCTTCTTTTTGGTTTGATCCCCTTGATCATTATGTAGTGTCCTTCCTTGTCTCTTGTAACATTCTTTATTTTAAACTCTATTTTATCTGATATGAGTATTGCTACTCCAGTTTTCTTTTGATTTCCATTTGCATGGAATATCTTTTTCCATCCCCTCACTTTCAGTCTGTATGTGTCCCTAGGTCTGAAGTGGGTCTCTTGTAGACAGCATATATATGGGTCTTGTTTTTGTATCCATTCAGCAAGCCTGTGTCTTTTGGTTGGAGCATTTAATCCATTCACATTTAAGGTAATTATCGATATGTATGTTCCTATGACGATTTTCTTAATTGTTCTGGGTTTGTTTTTGTAGGTCCTTTTCTTCTCTTGTGTTTCCCACTTAGAGAAGTTCCTTTAGCATTTGTTGTAGAGCTGGTTTGGTGCTGAATTCTCTTAGCTGTTGCTTGTCTGTAAAGCTTTTGATTTCTCCTTTGAATCTGAATGAGATCCTTGCTGGGTAATCTTGGTTGTAGATTCTTCCCTTTCATCACTTTAAGTATATCATGCCACTCCCTTCTGGCTTGTAGAGTTTCTGCTGAGAAATCAGCTGTTAACCTTATGGGGGTTCCCTTGTATGTTGTCATTTTTCCCTTGCTGCTTTCAATAATTTTTCTTTGTCTTTAATTTTTGCCAATTTGATTACTATGTGTCTTGGTTTGTTTCTCCTTGGGTTTATCCTGTATGGGACTCTCTGTGCTTCCTGGACTTGGGTGGCTATTTCCTTTCCCATGTTAAGGAAGTTTTCGACTATAATCTCTTCAAATATTTTCTCAGGTCCTTTCTCTCTCTCTTCTCCTTCTGGGACCCCTATAGTGTGAATGTTGTTGTGTTTAATGTTGTCCCAGAGGTCTCTTAGGCTGTCTTCATTGCTTTTCATTCTTTTTTCTTTATTCTGTTCTGCAGCAGTGAATTCCACAATTCTGTCTTCCAGGTCACTTATCCGTTCTTCTGCCTCAGTTATTCTATTGATTCCGTCTAGTGTAGTTTTCATTTCAGTTTTTGTATTGTTCATCTCTGTTTGTTTGTTCTTTAATTCATCTAGGTCTTTGTTAAACATTTCTTGCATCTTCTCCATCTTTGCCTCCATTCTTTTTCCGAGGTCCTGGATCATCTTCACTATCATTATTCTGAATTCTTTTTCTGGAAGGTTGCCTATCTCCACTTCATTTAGTTGTTTTTCTGGGGTTTTATCTTCTTCCTTCATCTGGTGCATAGCTCTCTGCCTTTTCATCTTGTCTATCTTCCTGTGAATGTCAGTTGTTTTTTTTTTTTTCATTTTCTCCAATGATGAGGCACTTTTATGGATTATATGTAAATACTGAAATGATTAAGCTCATATGTGTAGTGCTAAGTTGTAAAAACACGTGCATCCTACATACCCTGTAGCACCTGGTTCACACCTGTGATAATAAGTATCTTGACTGTATCTGTTTGCCCAACTATTGCTACATGAAATAAACATTTTTGAGATCAGAGACTACATTTATTTCACCTATGTATCCCCACAGCTTTTATAACAGAAACATTTTTTAATAAATTGATGCATGAATGATGATGCAGTTTATCTGCATAAAAGAATAAATAATCATCATTCCTTGGTAGCCAGCAAACTCATATTGAAATTTTACATTAAACTGTCACCGTATCCTCTTACTTACATGTTAATATATCAATATATCTTCATTATTAAATTACCTCAAAAGCCTTTTTAGAAGTTAGTGATGTTCATAATTATAAATAAAATAAACACTTTAAATTATTAAGCAGTTTTGTTCCTAAGCATCATCTGGGTGGCCAGCCCAGATGCTGGTGTATAATTCAGTGGTGGCCTGCTAACTGATTTTCAAGCAGCATCTTTAATCCTCCTTATGTTTTTCTAGTCTTTGCACTAGAAAACTGAATGGCTGGGAAGTACAGAGGTCAAAATTAGCCTATTTTACTGTGTTCATTAACCTGCTAATGAAAGCAATACCTGCTATGGCCTTTAATAAGAAAAAGTAACACTCAACCACATTGTTACCTGGAACACAGCTAGTCTAAAGCACATTAAAAATGGCCCAATCCACATTCCAGAGAAGCCTGGCTTACAAGGTTCCCTATTGTGGGTACAGAAAAACAGGTATTTCTTTCTGCAGAGGCCACTAAGTGACAGTAGAACGCAATAGCTAAACGTCAGAATTTTGATATTGGTAGGAGTAGTCACAGCAATAGTACCAGTGACAGCAATACCAGTAGAATGGAAGTCGTGGTTGTGGTAGGAGTGGCAGTGATGGTGGAATCAGCTGCCCAGCCAAGGAAGCCACTCCCTGTGAAGCAGGGAGTGAGAGCCACCATGACTGGGTTACCCCAGAAGGCAGGCAGCTGAGGTGGGTCCTCACTAGAAACAACACTCAAAATGAGGAAAAGTCCTGTGGTACACAAATTTGTGCTGCTTTTGGAGATGAGCCTTGGAAATCCATTAATCCAGAGAATGGGAATAAAGTTTAGTGTGAGTCTGATCTAAAAGAAAAAAAGAGTTGTATGCAAACAGAAACAAGGAGGTCTGACTGCAAACACCTCACCTCATGCATCACCCCGTACAGACAGCCACCTGGGGAGGCAGCCACAGAACTCCCCACATTTCATCCAAGAACAACTGAGGAGTCCCCACCTCCCTACTCTCTGTGCCTGGACCCATTGCTGCCTGCACACCACCCCGTGCTCCCCAGCACGGCCAGAGCAGGACTGAGTAGCGGGAGACACCAAAGGGAAAGAAAGAGTGGAGGGGCAAGTGAGCCTGTGTCTCTCCTTCCTCATTCCCTCTACCCTTGATTCCATGGACTGGGTACTATCATAATTGCCACTTACGGATGAGGTGACTGAGGCACAGAGAGTAAAATAATTGGCTCTAGGGCACATGGTCAGTAAGTCAGAGAGGAAGTTTCACAGCCATGTTGCTGGCTCCAAAGACCACACCTCTAACAACTATGATAGTCTGTCTCCTACGTAGCAGACTCTGCCCCAAGCCAGGGAGCTGGCAGCCACAAATCCTACCCTCCAAGGGAGGACAGTCCTGTGAAAGAGAGAAACGAATGCACAGAAAGCGCATTGCAATCTCAGTGTAGTAAGTCCAGAGGCAAGCACTGGGTTAGTGAGAGCACAAGGGAATTGCTCCATCCAGTGAAGGAGGCAGGTTGAGATTCATTCCTCCAAGGAAGTGGCTGAACTGAGTGTCAGAGGATGAACAAAAGGTCATGAGAAACCATATGGTGAGAAGCAAAGGCCTGGCCTTTTGGAGGAAATGCAGAAACTCACATGGCCTCCACAGTGAGTGCAGGCAAGAGAGCACAAGAGATGAATGAGGCTGGAAAAGTCGGCCAATACCAGATCCAAACTGGAACTCAGAACTCATCTCTCCAAAAGCACAAGGCAGTGCCTCATAATAATGCCTATGACTCTACAAACAGTGAGTGTAAACATGTATGCCCCAGGTGTGGCACTAAGCACATCTGTGAAGAATCTCAGTTAATATACAACAACCCTATGAGGAAGACACTATTATTCCATTCTATCCATAAGGCATTAAGGAAAAGTAAATAACCCAAGGTCCTGGTAGCTAAGAAGTAACAGAACCAGATCCAAGCCCTGCCAGGATTCTTTCCTGCCAAGCTGTGTCATCTCCATGGAGCATGGGTGTGGGGAAGCTCTACAGCAGAATTAGGACCTGACTACAGGTGCCTATGACTTAAACAGACTTGGGGTCTGCCCTAAGGAAAGCCTAGGAAGACATCACTCCACAGGAAAATATTACAGCCACTTCAACTATTGGACTTCCTTTATTCTCCTTTGCCCCCAAAGATTTAAGAAATCTAAGAGGACTGAGCTAAGATGGGTTCTGTACAGTGGATGATTTCCAAAAATGCTTTTGTCTTCCTACGAATCTCATTCACCTAGGTTTATATAGACTTGTACTTTCTACCTTCAATTCTGCCCATGCTGGAAACTCTGTCACACTGTTCCCCACAGTTCACTCCCCCTAACACACATCCCAGAGATCATACTTTTATATTTGCCACTGCACTGCACCAGGATTCAGTATAAACTAAAATTTTTAAAAAACAAAAAACAAACCTGAACTTGGGGAAAACTTTAAAAAAAGAGGATTTTTAAAAAAAATACAACAAAAACATACACCTGAAAACATTACACTAACAAATGTTCTACCAGTTACATTTTTTCAAAAGCAAGAAAATAAGTTCAATTTGCCTTCCTTAAATACAAGCTATTAAGTTAAACTAGAAACAGACAGCATATTTGTTAGTGATTTTTTTTTTTTAAACATCTTGGCCGTGACCAGGGATTGAACTCAAGCCATGGCAGTGAAAGTGCTGAATCCCAACCACTAGGCCACCAGGGAACTCCTCTGTTAGTGCTTTTTCATGAGTCTAAGAAAACTCTTCTTGGAGGTGTGCCCACAATGCAAGGCTCTGGACCAAAGCCACACCTTGGTCAATGTCAGAGCAGCGGCCTGGGGCCCCACCCTTCACTACGGAGGCTCCTTAAGCCCAGCCAGTGAGCAGCAATCACCGTGACTGCCAAGCAGCATATTTCAGGAAAGCTCTGGGAAGCCGGTTTCTAACTGAATCACTTTGATCATCGACTGAATTTAGTACAGTTGACCCTTGAACAACACGGGTTTGAACCATGTGGGTCCACTTACACAGGGATTTTTTTCAATAGTAAATACTACAATACCGTACAATCCGTAGTTGGTTGAATCCAAGGATGTGGAGGAACCTCAGATACAGAGGAACCCTGCGATACAGAGATTTCCATATGGGAGGACCCTCGGATAAGGAGAGCCGACTAGAAGTTATACGTGCATTTTGACTGCGGGTAGGGTCAGCGCCCCAACCCCTAAACTGTTCAAGGGCCAACTGAACTTTTTTTTGGCTATAGTGACCTACCAAGTGAATGTTGTTAAAACAGCAATATCAAGTACACTCTTATCAATAAATTTAGTTTGAGAAAACCTAACTTCTAACATTCTGTCCTTCTACCGCCACAATAAATGCCTCCCAAATCCTCATATTGGAATATCCAAATTACATCTCTCATACTGCCTTTCACAAAGAAGATTTTTTTAAATACTTTACCAGCCTCATGTCTTCATTTTCAGTCCAAAACCCTTGCTGTTCACATAAAGCCAGGGCCACAAGATGCCCCAATGCACACACCACCCACTCAGATACTTGGGTGTATCAGACACTTGGCTTTCTGATGTCTCCTGACCCCACTCTTTTTGACCTCCTTACCAAAATGACATACATTTATATTTTTCCAGCACACCTTTAATTTTTTCAGTTCATTTTCTGCTTTGTCATTTCTTTGTGTTACAATGAAGTGGGCAAGTCACATTGTTAAATTTGAAATAATTATTAATTTTATAAAATACCAGATTATCTGGGCTCTAGCCAGTCTGTTAACCTCAAAATTTTGGGAGGCTTTTTTTGTAAAATATCCTTAGGAGTGCACTTAACAAGAATACTGTGTTAACTCCTGTATATAAAGTATATATAATAAAATGATTAATGGCTGCTTTATAACTTCAGCAACATTATTATACCTACTGGCATAACGAAGTAATACGGAGAACATTGTTATTAACCATATACTGTCGTATCAACTTTGTTGAAAGAAGTCATCTGTGGTGCGACTAAAAATGAAGTGTGACACACTTCCCCAAGTAATTTCAACTTCAGAAAACAGAGGCAGTTTAGAGAAAAGACTTTTCTCTAAATGTTTAAACTGCCATTCAGATCTGCAGCATGTTTAGCTCTAGACTAAGCAACCTACTCCCCTTCTTCCCTCACTCCAAAGGAGAACATCACTTTCTTTTTTCTTAGTGCCTTTCAGTAGGCTTCTTCTGCACACTCAACAACTTTGAACAAATCTGAATAACTGAATAACTTTGGAACAAAATTATCCTCATATAGATCACTGGGGTTTGTTTGTATTTTTTTGCCAAATTACATTCTATTTTCTGCCCACATTTCTAACCTCTCTAATTGTTATTCTATCTGCATATTAGAATAACAATTAGAATAGAATAAATTATTCTATCCCACACCCCCTCCCAATTTAGCATCATCCCCAAATTTTATGCAAACTGTATGTATCACTTCTGATTTTATTACTTGACAGAGAGACGTCTTTATGATTTATGCTTCAGGTTTTAGCTCTGCCCACGATTTCACAATATATTTTATTAAAATAAAATTGTAGTTTTTTCTGAGTTAAATAAGGGTACGTAGAATTTGCACTAAAATCACGGTATTATCAAGAACTGAACTACAGGTCAGATTTTGATCTGACTTATAAACGTTATCTGTATGCTTACACACACACGTGCACACACATGAATTTTTTTTTTCCAGTAAATACTACTACTTCTATATAATACTTCCTTCTGGAAGTATTAACCAAGTAGAATACTTAACCAAGAAGAAATACATCCTAATTAAGTACAGAAAACGCTCCTTGGTCTTTCCTTTCTCCCACCTTTTTCTTAGCTTCCCAGTAAACTTTTCATCTCTAAATCCAGGAGATTTGTACTCTGTTTAGAAAACCTGTTAATCAAACAATCACTAATACTTCTCACCACACCTTTCCTGAGCTCAATATCAAATTAACAGTGTTTTATTTCCAGGGGCAATAGAAAAATCTAAAAGGAAAAAATAAATGGATGTATTAACCCAAGTTGTTAATTCCCACAGCCGGATACCTTTAGTCTTCCTTTTTTGAGTCAAATCTCCCATTGAACTTCTGCAAACTCAAATCTGCCCCCAACTTAGCCTTTTTCCTACCAAAGAATTATAAATACTTTCAGGTCATACAATTTGAACAGACTGTACTACATCACTCTAGAACTGCCTTCTCTCTAAATAGATGTTCATTGGTTGTTTCTTCAGCAGTAGTTACCCACTGTCACCCTAATCTTATAAGGCAGTTGTGGACTGGGTTTTTGTTTTAATTTTATTTTTTATCTAACACCAATTGAAATGCTATTGCATGATTTTTGAATAGTCATCTGTAAATATAGTTCCCTCTGCCTCAAATGGCATTTCCATAGGAGGACCACTGTCCTGATTTACCATGGATGATCTTTAAGCCCTATTGTCCTGCTACAATTATTGATAATGTTCCTATCATTTAAAAAAAGTTGCTTGTACAATAAATTACATCACCATTGCTCTTCTTCCTCTTCCTAGAACATCCCTCACCCTTCACAACACAGCATTCATGTGTTAAGGCTTCCCTGGCAACTCCAGGGAGAGCTGGTCATTCTCTCTTCTTGTTACATCACTTTCATCATATATCTTTCATAAAGTGTACCATATTGTATAGTAACAAGATTTGATTTTTTATTCATTATTATATGTCCCAAACACAGACTAACACAGTGCAAGTGTTGTATATGTATACACACACATACACACACATACAGGAATACACACATTCATTCATACACACGCACACAATATACACACACAATAGACACTGGATACAAAAGGGAATAAGAACTAGGAACAAAGTACCTGGATGTAAGTCCTGGCTCTGCCATCAAGAATTATGTGGTTGTAAGGAAGTCATTTAGTGTAATGATTAAGAAAGGGTTCAGAGGTCAGAAAGTCCTGCACTCAAATGACCCATCCACTGGCCAAGTGAACTTCGGAAACTTACCTGACTTCTCTAAGCTCCTGAGTTTAAATTGTAGACAAATTCTGTCTTCCTCATAGGACTGTACTTATTTTAGTGAAATTATGCATGTTAAGCATAATTTTAGTAAGTATTCCTAAATATAGCTTATTGCTTTTTATAATAAAGTGATATGCCAATAAAATAAAATACATTCCTAATTTTATATGATTAATATGTCATTATGGAATACCACTGTTAGCAGAATTATCATTATTAGGTAATCACTTAACCCATATGAGTCTTGGTTTCTCCATTTATAAAATGGGGATAATCATACTTCCCTACAGGTCTGTTGTATCAGGTGAGATAATCTATGAGAAATCTAAGTTCATTAATTCATTTCATTCATTAAGCACTGACTGAGTGCCTAAGCGTGAGGCATCATTAAAGACAGGCTGATGCCAAAGACACAAGGCTGATACAAGGATATATGCCAAAGACAGAAGAGAAGATAGACAAGCCCCTTCTCCCAGGGAGTTCACAGTCCAAGGATTACCACTTAACCTTAAGGAGTTGTAGAAATGTAAGCATCATTACTATTCTCTTCACTTTCCTATAAACTTCCTTTCTCTGATGTTTCTGGTTCTCTCTCTCTCTTTCTCGCTCTCTCCCTCCCCCCATGTCTCTCTCTCTCTCTTTTTTTCAATTTCTTCAACCAACTTCTCTTGCTATCTGAATTTAGGCAATATTTAAAATGTTACTTAACTTGTGCAAAAAAAAAAAAGGACAAAAAGTGAGTTATGAAATCAGTAGGGGACAGACTACTATCTATATATATATATATATATATAAAGACTGCAATAAACGCACTGAATTAATACACATTCATTAAAAATGATAAGGATCCCATGAAATTCTTTTGTGAATGAATATTTTTTCCTTGGATTTCTTCAAATCAAGTATTAGGCTTGGTCATTTCATACTCAGGCTCTTGAGCTTAAAGAAGGCAAAGATACTCTTTTCTTGGCCTAGTTTTTCCCCATTCCTATACCTATTTTATTTTTCCAGATTTATTAAGATATAACTGCTGTAACTTTGTGTAAGTCTAACATGTACAACATGGCAATTTGATACACTTACATATTGCAAAATGATTACTACCACCATAAAATTAGCTATCACTTCCATCATGTCACATAATTACCATTTCTTTTTTTGTTCTATACCCATTTTAAGAGTCAGCATTAGTATTCCAAGATTAGCTTTACTTGTCTCTTTCCCAGGTGCCTGCCTGCATGGCATTTAGGACTAGGCTAAGTGCTATGTGGGCTCTAGTCCATGGCTAATAAAAAGGATCTTCCAGATGATTCTGGATGGAAACAAGAATAGTTCAACCAAAACCAGGAAGTGCAAAAATTTTTTAATGTATTTATAGTAAAAAAAAAAAACTTGGTCAAGTTGCTAAAAGCTCAAGTGTCACCCTACAAATAATACTCATGTGTCAGATGTTCGTACTGTCGGTTATCCTGTCACTGAACATTTTCATTTTTAGCACTGTAATTTTCTTTTAGAACATATTGTGTGTAAGACTCTATTAAAAATTCAAAATAATTTTTCTATTAATATTTTGCTAGACTAAATGTTTGCTTCTTTTTAAAGTTTGATTTTTATATGTCTAGAAAAACACTTTTCCCATGAGTAGTCATCTCCAACTTTATAATAAAAATCACAAGGTAAAAGAGTGTTTGCTTAAATGTAATCTATTTTTGCAGAACCCATGTGTTCTTCTGAGAAAGGTTATCTGGAACCTCTTTTTAAAAGATCAAATGCCAAATATGGCATTCTTCTGATTCACCATATCCAACTTTTTTCCTAAGTAGGTGTCTATATGCATTAATATTCCCCCACAAGATCATAAAACGACAAAGTTCCCACATGACATAAATGTCAAGGTGTGTCATCTGCTATTGTAAAAATAATGCAGGAATCAGAATAATATTAGTAGAACTAACGTTTATACAGGTCTTACACTTCATGCCAGGCACTATTCTAAGCATCAGTGTGTGCACACCCACACATACACACTCCTCCAATCCTCCCATTAATTCTTGAGTTAACTATCCCCATTTTACAGATGAAGAAACAGAGGCAAAGAAACATTAAACTCTTGTCCGAGGTCACACAGTCAATAAGTAAAGGGAGCAAGGGTTTAAACTGAGGCAGCATGCCTTCAAAACTACTACTCTAACCACCACATTATTCTAACGGCACAGGAAAGAAAACTTTAGGTGCTTGCCCAGTTTACTGACTTCTGTATACTCTTAAAAGACTGATAATAATAAAAAGAGTAACCTTATTTACATTCTATTGAATAGTAATCTCATTGATTGTGTGTCCTATTTGCTCAAAAATCAGTTATGTATAGACTTTTGCATACTTCTGCACAACTGTTAAATTTTATATCTAGTAAACATGAATCACACAGAAATATAAGAACTATTCTTATTGTGCATATGAGGCTCACAGGAATTTACCCATGAAGTGATTCAGCAGAGGAGTGCTGCTGCATAGAGAGGTGTGTAGTAAAGTGACACTGGAAGTGTCATGCATTTGCTCCAGCGGGGATCCATTCTCACCTGGGACTCCATATAGGAAGTGACTCTCCCTGTCAGAGCAGGGGCCTCAGACTCCCTCCTCCCCCTTGGCCACAGCACATGCAGGACTCTGATTCCACCAGGACAGCACAGACACATAATGTTCAGGTCAGGAAGCCAGAGAACTGCAGAACCACAGAGCCATTTCTATAAACTATTAGGAGGCAAACTGCATTTGGCACAAGATACCAGATATAAATCAAGTGCTAAAAAGAAATCAATTGAGAAAGCTCTCTCTCCACTTAGAGACTTAGACTTCACTTGAACATGTCCTTAAACTGGCCTTTGGAAAAAGACAAGCATGCAGAGTGCCCCCAACCCTGTCTCCACTCAAGAACTATGTACCTCATCCAATATCATCAGAATCACCACTGCCTTTACTCATCAAATTAACTGCATAGCAGCCAATATTACCAATTTGATGTCTTAAATGCTGTGTATATTCTATTTAGTGTACTGCTTTTATTGTTCAATGTTAGTCAATGGAAAAAAAAACTTACATAAAACTTTAAGGTATTTACTCACAAATTTGCTCCCATTTAATTTTTATTTACTATAAAGTCCTTTAGTTCCTCAAGTATAAAATCTCCTACCACAAAGAAACTTATGAACCCAAGCCTAATATACTAGAATGGGGGGGGTGATATTGGGGGCATGTGCTTCTATATGGTGTTTGTAATCTTACCTTTAAAAAAGCTGGTATTCAGTTATTAGTCAGGGATACAATCTCTAAAAAATTATGTTTATGAGAATATCAGATTCTATTTATAACCCCTTTCCAGACCTATAACCCACTGTTTTTTATTATGTATTAGAGAGGGAATATGATGCACTTGCAACTTAGTCTACAATTTAGGCCATACATGAGACTAAAGAGTTTGACTCTTTTTAAGAGTTTGACTCTAAATATTGATCAGATCCTCAAAAAGCCCCTCCCGAGAAATGGACAGGAAAAGAAATTTACTCTGTACAAGACACTGCTTGGCACTCAACAGATATAAGGGGGAAAAAAACAGACTGACCCAAAGAAATCTAAAACCTTCTGAAAGGCTTAAACCAGTACACAGAGTGCCATAACACAAGGAACAGGAAGCAGCCATGACAGCTGCCCATAGTGCTAAAGACCCAAAGCCACTGCCACAGCACCGAGAATTCCCACAGCGGAGGCTGGTGGTGTTTCTGCATCTCTGTTGCCTAGAGAGACACAATGATTCATATATGTTTAATGAACTAAATTAATAAATGCTTTTGACTATTTCACCAACAACATAAGGAAAGAGAACTGTGTCTTAAAAGATCAGCTTTTCTTTGCAGGGGAAACCCAAAGAATCGGAAAAGCAGAGAAAGGGGAAAAAAAAAAAGCAGAGAAAGGACAAGGAGAGGCAGATATGAGGAGCAACAGGGGAGGGAGCAGCCGCAACGTGGACGGCAGGGGCGTGGGGACGGCAGGGGCCACGTGAACGGCAGGGGCGTGGGGACGGCAGGGGCGTGGGGACGGCAGGGGCCACGTGGACGGCAGCGGCGTGTGGACAGCAGGGGCGTGTGGAAAGCCGAGGAAGCCGATACCCGAGGAAAGAGAGGAGGTGAGGCAGGAAGGGGCTACCCGCACAGCGACAAGGATCCCACAGTCCCAACTACGTCCGGAGGCCTTTATCCTACTGGACAGCAAGTCACATCATTCAACCTCGTGCCGCACATCATGGGCACACATCCTGCTTATTGCACAACAGCTCATAAGTGCAAATCGTGGTGGGTCCTCAGAACTGCTTATCTGAGCCCTCCTGGTGGTACTTCTAGCATTACGAGACTATACCCTTCCCACGTTGATGGTGTTAGAATCACTCCTCTCTTTTATAAAATGAAGATGACAGAAGACAATAAGACATTTTCTATGATTTTATAACTGCCACTCCTTGCTACAATTGTCTCCCCAGCGTTTTCCCCACACTGGTCAATAAAATCCAGCTTCTCAGAACCACTTTTGTATGCCACATTTTAGAAATTTTTTTTCATTAAAAGGAAAAAGAGAAGTTTAAAATATGAGTAAGTAGAACCTTACCTAACTTGGAAACTATTAGGTATTATGTTTTATTCCCAAGTGATTTTATAGATAAAAGACACTTTATTATTCTTGTGAATAAAGAATGTCAGTACAATTTGGAAAAAACTGATAAAATCACTGACATTATTAAGTTTAAAAAGCAAAAAAGCAGATAAAACTCAACACCTGTAGAATGACCTCATTTTGTAAAATATGTGTAGGTGGGTGTGAGCATGTGAACACACATACATAACACATGCATATATACATGTAAACTTGTGTGGAAGTACCTACAATAAATTCGATAATGGTTACCTCTGGGTAGTAAGACTTCATTTTACCTCCACTTTCCTCATAAATAGAAATCACTTTTATAAGTAGATGTATTCTTCAACTACAAGTTTGAAAAATAAAGCTGTTTTAACTTTGGAAAAATAATTATATGAGAAAAAAATAACATGAGAAAATAATATTTATCATCAACTCCCTGAAGAAATAGTGAGTTTCCGCCATGGCCAGTGGCCTTCTGAGTGAAGCATGGTTCTTCTCCCCTATATGCCAAGCCTGGTAGACAAGCATCTCTTTATAAGTGCATTTAATACATCAGTTTACACTAATAATGAAAAGACGACTTTCCTAAAATAAAGATTTCAACCTCTAGGGTCCCTGCAGGGCAGTAGGAAACAGTCAGCAGATTCCTGGCTTATTATGTTTTATTATACTTAACAACTCAAATACTTCACAGCACTGGGAATTTTGTTGGTATTTAAAATATATCTCCTGTAGGGCTTCCCTGGTGGCGCAGTGGTTGAGAGTCCGCCTGCCGATGCAGGGGACACGGGTTCGTGCCCCGGTCCGGGAGGATCCCACATGCCGCGGAGCAGCTAGGCCCGTGAGTCATGGCCGCTGATCCTTCGCGTCCGGAGCCTGTGCTCCGCAACGGGAGAGGCCACAACAGTGAGAGGCCCGCGTACCGCAAAAAAAAAAAAAAATATATATATATATATATATATAAAATATATATATCTCCTGTAAAACACATCTACAGAAAACACATCTTCCATAAATATCTAAATAAAATGTGCATGCACTGGATTATATATTATACATGAATACAAATAACTGAATGTTATATTTGGATGTGTCCTGTAAAGAAGAAACAAGCACTAAACACCTTTTAAACTATTCTATACAGTGTAGATCAATTTGAAAAGTCCTTTGAGTAATGGGAAGATTCTTCATCCTATCACAAAATTAACAAATCAGCATTTCAGTCTGAGAAAGGAAGATACTCAGGCCATCTATGAACAAATACCCTCTGAGTACTGAGGATGCAGAGATGAACCAGATGCAAGGCCTACCCTCAAGGAGCTTATTATCCATCAGGGAAACAAACACACAAACAAATACAAGTTCAATATGATGGTTCAAGTAATATGATGAAGATGATGGAAGTATGTACATGGTTCTCTAAGGGCACAGAGAACAGAATGATTATTCTACCTAGAAGGGAGGGGTCAGAAAAGTTTCCTAGAGAACTTTTTCAATGCAATTATTATTTCTCACAAATGAATTATGATGGCATCTATTTCTTTCACTAAGGGCTCAGAGAGAGTGTCAAGGGCACAGTCACATAGATATAGTAACACAAAGAGCCTAGAGGTGAGCTGACGGAGGTAAGTAGCCATCCAGTCACGTCATTCGCTCCATGTCATTTTTGAGCACTTAAGTTCTGTGAAGGTACTGAGTAAGGCATGGTTCCCTCCTCAAGAACTGTACAGCCCACGGGAGGAGAGACACGGGGACAAATCATCACAATACAATTCGGTAAGGGCTATAATAGGGGTGTGTTCTCAGCTATGGGAATACAGGAGATGACAGTTAATTACACAGTGAGAGTTCAGGGAAGGCTGAAGAAACGAGCAGCCATGCTTGAGCTCTGAGGACAGGAAAGAGTTCACCCAGTGAACTTTCTGAGGCAGTAGGATGTATCGTATCAGGGCTGAACAACGTCCTTTGTACTGTTACTTCATCATCCTTAGCTCATTCTAGGAAATAGGTATTGTTCCCATTTTCTAGGTGAGGTACATGTGGTTAGACAGGTGAAGTAACCTGTCCAAAGCCAAACTAATACTAACAGGTGAGGCTGGGTTATGAAAGCAGATCAAAATTCTTACTTGGCTCCTTTGGCTTTTCCCAGACAGGTAAGCAGAAAACGTAAGGCTTACTTATCTTGACTGGTTTCAACCTGATCTCTTCAGGAATCTCCTTTAGGTCTTTCAACAGTTCTTTCTCCATAAAATTTCTATTTCTTCTATAGGTTCATACATTTTCAGCATACTTATTATATATATCAGCAGGCATTTGTAACTCACTAAAATTATCTCTACTTCCTCCACTTTTCCAGAAACTCAAACCTGCTCCAGACACACTGCAAAGTAAAACTCAACTCTTGATATTTCCAATAACTGAAACAGTTATCTATGGATAGACATCCATTTGTTACATAGCATATAAGCTACAGCACTTAGGCAACCCACTAAAAATTAACAAGGTATGTGAAGGGAAAACATGATACAGTGTAGTCACAAAGTAACACTAGCTACAGGTTATGCACAGGAGGTGAAAGTTATCTGAATGTCCCCACCACTGCATGCAAATTTTATATTTTCCCTATGTTTTTCTGGGAAAAAATGTCTGTGCTACTGGTTGGAAGTCATAAGTGCAATATCTAAAAGTTGTTTTTAGGTCTTCACCATTAATAGGTAGAGATGAGAAGTTTTCTTTTCCACACAAACAGTGAAATGTCACACCTCATAAAGCCTACACACTGAATCAGACCCACTTCCAATCTGTTGTCAAGACAAGTCTCTAAACTGTGAGAGTGTAAGAGTTAATGCGTATAGTCTTGTTGCAGAATGACCACCGCCTCTAAATCACAACTAAAGGCTGCTAAAATAAGCAGTGTGATTGACACTATTTTTCTAAATGGCCTTATAAAAGATCTTCTGAAATAGCTATCTTCACCATGACATGAAGAAAAGTTGACAGTTAACAGAGGTTACAACATCACAGTAGGGACTTTGGGGCCTCTGTGAACTTACCAGGTTTATATCTTGCACACAACTATTTATGTTGTTGTTGTGTGATTAAACTCCCAGGAAAATGGTCCACAAGTTCTCTATTCACTCAGTCTTATGTCGTTAATAAATTTTTTCTGCCTTGTGTGTTTTAAGTAAATACAATTTCTAGAAAGCCATCTGCTTTATAGCAGAGACTCAGTAATAACTGTGTCACCCACTTACACATAAAATCAAACTGCCAATAAAATTCGTGATGCTGTACTTAATAAAGATTACTAGACTGTAAATACATGGAAGTCAGACCACCAGGGGAAAGTATGACTATAAAAACTGATGATATGACAAGAGAAAGATCATTTATATTGACTGGCCACCCAGGCAATGTATCTGACAATTTACCTGGGTTATTACACAGCACTTGGGGGCAAGTAATATCCAGTCTCTCTCCCATGATCTACTAGCTATAAAATTATTGATCTATGGGTCCCAGGATATTTTACGTTTTCAAAAAAACTCACAGGAATACTCCACATCTTTCATATACTGCATGCACTACTGGCTCAAATTAGTATGCAGTTCCAACACTAGATCACACTGCATTCCTTTCAATGACACATCTTTGTGAAGCTGGATATTCAGCAGTTGCTGTGATTTAAAAAAAATAATACAGTTGACCCTTAAACAAAGCGGGGGTTAGGGACACGGACCCTCAGTGCAGTGGAAAGTCAGATTATTACTTTAGAGTCAGCCTTATGTAACTGTGGTTCCACATCAGTGCATTCAACCAACCACAGATCGTATAGTCCTGTAGCATGTACTTAGAGAAAAATGATCTGCATATAAGTGTTCTCACACAATTCAAACCTGTGTTGTTTGAATGGCAACTGTGCAGCACATCAATGAGTTTGGAACAGGAAACGAGGATATAGTGATGTGTAACCTTATTCCAAGATTTGAGAAGCTGTGTAGTGACCAACAGGCATACACATCCCATAGCAAGTAATTGTGAGTATATACGAAATAAAATTTATTTTTCCTTTCAATGTATGTGTATTCTTTCTTTTCAAACAACTGTGAAGTTGTCTAGAGCTAACTACTTAAAAACAAAAATGCTAGGGTTTTTTGTTTTGTTGTTGTTTTGACCTAGGGGTGAAATGGAAAAAAAAAAATCACAGACACTAAATGTGCTGTAAACTGAGAAAGTCTGAGAACCTCTGCTGTAGATGGATTCTAACCTTTCAAGCCAAAGGACAGGAGGCTGAACTGAGGGTCTCTCGAGGGTTACCTAGTTTTCTGAGCTAAGTTTCTAAACTGATTGATAGAAAGGCCACCTGTGACTGAATGTACACCATCATTTCACATTATCAGTGTAATGGATGACAACGTAGCTGTTACCATGTTTCCCACCCTTACATTGACTTTGCCCATCATCCATTCTGTGCCACTTGTCTAAATACGACGATTAATATGATGTATAATTTTTCTTTCACATTCAGGAAGAATAAATTACATTTCTTTTTGGTAACAGCCCATCTCCCACCTTTTCAACAACTGCCACGCATAGAAGTACTGCTAGACAATAAGCACACAAAGGGGTTTAGGTGAATTTCCTCTGTAGTATGCATTTAATCTGTAAGAAGACTGTTAAGATTTCCTCTTGTTTTCTACACATTTGAGGTCCTACATGTTCAAACCTTCAAGAAAATATTTATGACATTTTCCTAAAATTTATGAAATTATGCCAAGTACACATCAACTGCCATGAGATTATAAATCTTATTATATAGAAGGCAGTAGGATGCCAATGAAATTAAAATTAAGAAAACAACCTTCACTAACATATTTGTAGAATCTCCTGAAATGAGGCAACTTGCTTATATATAGTCATACTCGCGTTTGCCGAACCAAATAAAGAACTTATTAATAATTTCCCAGCCAGAGATACTGTTATTATCGTACTAAGGGATAAATCCCAATGGCTAACATATCTGCATTGCTAAACTAGTCTTAGGTTAAAACTGTAAAGGCAGAACTGAAATGAAATCATCTACTAGTGGAAAACAGTTTCACTGACCAGGCAGAGCTAAAGGTGATCGATCGCCTTCCTTCTCAACAAGGTCAGGTGATACACAAAAAGGAAAGACAAGTCAAAATTAACGTGTGGAAGTGTGCTGTTAAGGAAAAAAAAAAAAGAGAGAGAGAGAGAGGTAGCAGGATATTTGATTTTTAAAATATCTGAGCAGTTGGTCTAGAAGAAAAAGCACCTTAGGTCTTTCAGAAGAAAACCAGCATCCCCAAAAGGATTCTTCTGACAGCAGGAAATGTCTGCAGCTGTATCAAAGGTTTGAGCAAATAATGTTTGAAGTAATGAATGGAAAACAAAGTCTGTGAACAACAAATACCATCTTTTCCAGAGATGTGTTACTCACTCCCAAAGACTTCCTAATCAGCCCCCAATGTGATGCCCGGGGATGAAAGCAGAAAGGAATATGCGTTTATGATGAGGGCTTTGGAGGCAGAAAGGCCCTGGTATGACCTCCAGCTCTGTTACTTACAAGCTGTGGGGTGCCAGGCAAATGGGAAAATCTCTCTAACCTCTAATGGAAATTATAACAACACCAATCTTACAGGGTGGTGTGAAGGGGGCAGTCACCTCACAAACTTACCGCAGAGGCTAGAGCAGAGCCTGCATCTTTAGGACCATCTCACAGCTTCAACTAGAAAGTGAAAAAACTGATTCCTCTCCTTTAAGTTTGTTCAAAAACTCCATCTACCAGAAATTCCTATCTTAACATCCCCCTGCCATCTCAAATTAAGCATAGCTAAAACTGAACTAACATTTCATGAGACCCAACACCTCCATTTATGTTAAAAAAGGAAATTGGGGGCTTCCCTGGTGGCGCAGTAGTTGGGAGTCCGCCTGCCGATGCAGGGGACGCAGGTTCGTGCCCCGGTCCGGGAAGATCCCACATGCCGCGGAGCGGCTGGGCCCGTGAGCCATGGCCGCTGAGCCTGCGCATCCGGAGCCTGTGCTCCGCAACGGGAGAGGCCACAACAGTGAGAGGCCCGCGTAACGCAAAAAAAAAAAAAAAAAAAGGTAAATTGATTTGCCTCACCCTCCCACCCTTATGACCTTAAAATCATTCTCAACCTCCTTGTGCTCTCAGTCACACCCAAGCCATCACCAGATCCTCCTGACCCTTTGTATCTGCCTCATGCTACTCCTTTGCTTTCCACCCCTGTTCCCCCGTCGCCCTGCAGCGGGATCCTCTACTCCTTTCACTATCATCCTCTGCTTTTGGCTTCTTCTCAGCTAACCTATCTCAACTGGAACTGTAGATAACACGTTTCACTTACAACTTTCTGTCACACAATACTTTCCTCTTTCTTCTACAAAATCAGTTCCAATAAGAACTTGTGGTGCCGTCTCCACTCGGGGCCACTGAACGGACACTGCCCACCCACATGGCCCCTTCATGTGAATCAGAAAAGGCACCCTTCCTTCCTCATGATACTTTATTTCCATCTGCTAGAAAAATTAGCTGAAGTACTGATTTCATTTAAGAATGCCAGATTACTGCTGTACACCGAGATGTTGCTCTAAATAAGTGCTAAAGTGTGATGCAATTGAATGACGAGCAGCAGGTGTGACAGCCATCGTGCACAATCATACACAATGTGGTGTCCTCGTTTCCTTGGTTCTTTTCTAGTACTGACCCCCATCCCCGTGTCATCCACACTCTCCAACTGAAACAAAATTCACCGATGACATCCCAATTGCCAAATATGATGGCTGAATTTTTATTTCTTTTCTTACTTGACTGCTGTATAATTTTGCATTGTGATCACTGTAATTTTCCACTTTCTCCTGGATTTCTTCCTACCCCTCTGACAACTGTGTCACAGTTTCACTTACTGTCTTCTGCCCTTTCTGCAATATAAATGTCACACCTCAGGGTTCCATCCTTGCCCTTTTTATCATATATACAACCTCGGTCATGATTTCAGTGACTCCCAAAGAAGCCCAGGTGTCCCATCTATATTCCCTACTGATACTGCCTATTACAATTTCCCTCTAATATATACCACAATAGTGAAGTCACTATTCTCAACATCTCCTAAGCTAGAAAGATCAGAGACACTTCAAGTTCATTCTGTACTTATTCACTCAAGAAATATCTGAGTGTGTACTGTATACCAAGATGATGTTCCAGACACTTCGAATATATCAATGAACAAAAAATGGATAAAAGAACAATTTCTCTACCATCACGAAACATTAATTTTACTAGGGGGTAGATAAGAGAAGCAGACAATAATAAACATGCTAATTAAATGTAATATAATTATTCATTATATTCAATATTTATAGATAATGTTACAGCATGGTAATATGGGGGTAAAGGAAACATTTTTACATTGGGTGCACAGGTAAGCCTCATCATAGAGATGATATTTGAGTGAAGGCTTGAAGTGGGCAAGAGAGTTGATCACATGAATATCTGGGGAACGAGCATTAGAGGCAGAAGGAATAGCCAATACAAAAGCCTTAAGGCAGGAATCTGCCTGGGATATTCAAGGAACATCAAGGAACCAGAGCAGGTGGAGCAGACAGACTACCTACATAAAAACTGTCACAAAATATACACAAATCTGTGATGTCTGTGATGGGAACAAGCCCCTTGAAATGGAGTGCCTCGTGCACTGCATGACCTGGTATTTCAGCCTTACCCAGAATTCCTCTTCTCCTCACTGTCTCAGGTCAACCCTCACTTTATATACCACTTTCTCAATGAGGCATCCCAACCCCAAATCATGGCCATCATCAAATTCTCTACACTCCTGTTTGCACATGGTTAACCACTGCTTAACACATATAAATACATGCTACCATCTATTTATATGTGTTTTTTCTTTCTAGATATAGCCTTGATTATATCTCTGACTAGACTGAAAACTGCTATAGAGCAATACCTACCAAAGTGCCTTGTATATAGTAGTCTTATAATAACTGTTCATTGAGATGCTAAAGGTCCCTGACATTTAAAAATAAAATTCCAGAATACTTTTTGATAAATCAAACTTTATATCCACACCCAGATAACAATCCACTGAGCCAAGATACCACGATGATAAAGAAAATACTTTAAAAGGCATATTTACAAAGTACATTGATTTTTTCAGTTGATTCCATTTTATTGATTTTATGAAATAACTTAATCATTCATATTTCACTTCAGATAATAAATGGGTTTGATATTGCTTTCTAAGATACAAAATCTTTAATCTTCCTAATAAAATTAAATCTTTAAAAAAAAAGAAACAAAAATAAAGTATTCCCTTCTAATAAAGATACACGTAAAAATCAAAAGACCAGTAAATATATTCAAAGTCAAGCTTGGCTACCCATGTAAATACTAGATAAAAGCTGGTATTGTAGAGTTGATTTAAACACAAGTGAAGAATCTATTGAAGACCAGAGTTCCACCAGAATGTTGAGATTACCAATTCAATTTTGTGATACAATTTTATGATATTGTTCCTATATATCACAAAAGGAAATCTCCTATAACAGAATCTGACCATTTTCTGATCACCTTAAGTCTTACCACCAATGATGAAGTGCTTATTCCTAGTGGATCCATTGATGATCCCCCAGAAAGGCTTAGAGAGAGACCTTCCAGCAACCCCTGCCCATCAGAGCCACTTCCAGCAAAGCAGAGGGCTTGTGATTGTAACCAGAAGTCACAACTCAGCCAAGGCTTCTTAATCACAGGATGGCTTCCTGAGGCCTCCTGTCTTGCTGCTGGAAATGGCCAGCAAGGAACACATGTCAAAGTGAGCTCTACAACTGGGACATCTCGTCTAAAACGACGGAGGTTAAGTCTAAATACTGAGCACCCAGCTCAGGACCCTTAATGAATGTCTTCTTTTTGTTTGTTTTTAATGACCCCAAAAGAAAGGACAGAGGGAGGGAGGAAGACAAAGGCAGAAATACCCGAATATGTGACATGGTGTCTACGGTCTATGGGAGCTGCTTAGACAGTTATTCCTTATGGTAGGAATTATTGTAATCATAACTCTAAACTGCTATTTAAATGACAAACATCCTACGTATCACTTACAACAAAACATGTAAGACATGCATTTAGGGTTTCTTAATTTGTGCAAAATCTGGTATCTATCAAAGCAACATGACAAGCCAGAGGCTTGTAAATAATCCTATAAAATAAAAATAAAAATAATTTTTAAGAAAGCTAAAGGAAACTATCAACATTGCCCTCTACCTCTGGGCAGGCCTATGCAGCTATTCAAAACCAAATGGTGCTTATTTTACGGTTAATGTTTGGGGTTTTTTTTAACATCTTTATTGGAGTTTAATTGCTTTACAATGCTATGTTAGTTTCTGCTATATAACAACGTGAATCAGCTATATGTATACATACATCCCCATATCCCCACCCTCTTGCGTCTCCCTCCCACCCCTCCTATCCCACCCCTCTAGGTGGGCTCAAAGCACCAAGCTGTTATTTAAGTAAAATATTATCTGAACTATTTGAGCTCACTCCTAGCTTATCAACTTTAGCAATTTCCTAATTTAAAGCTTAAATCAATTTTGTTACAGTTAAAAATGATTTCTTTTTCTACTAATGTGACAGAGAAGCACTATTAATTTTTGTATAGGTATCAAACTTTAATAGTCTTAAAAATTATTATGTGCTTTATTTCTTTACCTAAAAGGTCTTCTGCTCTATACCTTAAATAATACTTTTGTCCTTTCTCGGTACGCAAATTAGCAAATAACAGGCCATGTTGGGATCAATACCCTCTCACCACACACACACACACACACACACACACACACACAGAGTCATGCAGTAGAAACATCAATGTAGTTCTTAGGGAGCCAAGAAAATTCACAATTAGAAAATACTAGTATTCACTCTCTATAATTAACATTTGTAAAATACTTTTATGAATTCAGATGTCAAACGTAATTCATAAAATGGAAAGTTGTCATTATCACGCCAACCAAATAGAGAATCCCACACTAGGTGTGCCATCCCAGGAGTCTTCATCCATCCTAATCTCTCCAGGGCAGAAAGAGAGCAAAACTGGACCCACGTCCTCGGACCCACATCTTTATTAAACTCCAATAAAGATGTTAAAGATGTTTACACAAGGCGTAAAATACCCCAATGAATGCTCTGAGCGCCAAGATGAGTCACAAGCCACATCCATAACTACTTAGCTGGCGTTTGTGGAGAGCTCACCAAGTGCTTTATGTCTGATTACCTAAGTAGATATTCATAGTAACTTTATGAGGAAGATAACATTTTCCCCATTTGACAGATAGGGGAACTAAAGCTTAGAAAGTGAAGCAACAGGCCCAAGATCACATAGCTTTCAGAACAGTGCTGAGTTTTGAAACTTCACAATCTGATTTTATTTGCAGTTTCATTTTTGCTGTTGCTTTAAACAAATTACCAACACTGTAAAATTATAGAACATAATTTTTAACCTCACAGCACTTTTGCATTTAATTTTGCTCTTAACCACCATACATATTCCCTATCTCTGCCCTTGAAATGCTCAGAGGACCATGCTGTTAGGAAACATGAACATAATGCCCAGGGCCAGTGAGCTGTTCATGGGCCTATAGAAAATATCTAAGGCTGAGGGGGGATAAAATATAGAGTCTCAAAATTATTGAAAGAAAATTTCCTAACTGAACTTAATAAATGTTTGCCTTAAATGTCATAAATGTCACAGGTTCTAATGACAATTGCTCAATTTAGCATTCAAGAAAGTTTAGTTAATTTTGAAAACAGTTTTTAAGTTTAACTCTTCTTACTCTAAAAGAATCCCCAGGGACTTCCCTGGTGGCGCAGTGGTTAAGAATCTGCCTGCCAATGCAGGGGACACGGGTTCGAGCCCTGGTCCGGGAAGATCCCACATACCGCGAAGCAACTAAGACCGTGCGCCACAACTACTGAGCCTGCACTCTAGAGCCCGCAAGCCACAACTACCAAAGCCCGTGCACCTAGAGCCCATGCTCTGCAACAAGAGAAGCCACAATGAGAAGCACACACACTGCAATGAAGAGTAGCCCCCACTCACTGCAACTAGAGAAAGCCCGCGCGTAGTAACGAAGACCCAATGCAGCCAAAAATAAATTAAATAAATTTAAATAAATAAATAAATAAAAGAATCCCCAAATACACATAATGATCATGGAGAATTACAGCCAACTGTAAATTAAATGTGTTATTTATAGCCAAATTAATAATCAAACCCACAATTATTATTAACATTTACTGAGCAGTTACTAGATACAGGCACTATGCCTGCTTTCTTCATGGAGTTGTGAGGATTACATGAATTCTTTCATTTAATCCTCACAACTCCATGATGAAAGCATGATTATCATCAGTTTGCAGATGAGGAAATGAACTTGCAGAGATTAAGTGGAATGCCCAAGATCACACAGCTAATCACTGGTGTCAGTGGAATTTTTATCCAGGCCTATCTAATTCCAAAGCCTTACCAATACCCAAACTAAATCTTTCTTTGCACCGTTAAGAAACAAGCAAAACTCAACATCCTCCCTGGGTCATCAGCTATTAAAACACTTACAGGAACATAGATCACAAAGCCCCCTCTCTCAGATGCTGAGGAAGGCAACCACATATATTTCACTCCAAGAAGAAAGCTTTCATACTACCCTTCAGAATTTAGTAACTCAATCCATATAAAATGTTATATGCTATTTGTTTTCTCTAAGCTACATGATTAGAAGCCCCAGATTAGCACTACTGTAGTGGCAGCTGACAGCAAGGGAAAAGTCAGAAGTACAGTAACCGAAGGTCACAGTATAGACCCTGATTCCAGAAAAAAGTCAAACTCAATTTACTATATCGTCTTTAAATCACAATATATTTAAACATATGCAATACTAAAAAGTTTTCATCTCAAGTTTCAAAATTTTTTAATGTTGGCTTTTGAAGGATAGACTGAGTCACATGAAATTTTCTTAGGCAGAATCTCTGACTACTTAACACCAGACAAATAACAACATTAGTCAATTGCTTATTGCCCTAAAAATAAAGCAGATTCTCTTCTTCTCCCAACTTCTACAACACAGCGGCAGCACACAAAAATATAATTCATCATCATCAGTTACAGTTAAGGTTTTTAACAGATTTTTCTGATTATAAAAGGAATATGAGCAAAGCACATAGAAGCTTGAAAATATAAAGAAATGCAAATTAGAAAATAAAAGTTACCTATAATGCTACTAACATTAACATCTATATCTGTATATTATAGTTTTTAGTCTTTCTTGTTCTTGTGAGCTATATATAAAACATAAGCTTAATATAAGTAACTTGCAGACAAAGAAATAAGGAGTTGAACACAGGGGAAAAATTCAAGATCACAGTGGCTCACCCAGGTAGAAATTTCTAATGAAATAAACATGCTGTGCCTCCCACGAACACCAATGCAGGAAAATTGATTCTGAAGGCTCTGTAGCAAGGGTACTCTCTGAAAACTGCTTACACCATTTTTAAGTCCTCAAAATGGTTACGATAAATAAATAAAACCTATATCTAATAATTTAAAGGTACATTTGATTTCTTCATTATAGTTTAAGGAGAAAATGTTCTATTATGCGTCTTGGAACAATAGGCCACCACAGAGATAGCTGCTGTAGCTAGAAAAGTGACACTCTTTATCAGCCTGGTGAGAATTAACTGTTAGCAGCCTGGTCAAGGGAGAATGAAACTGGTTCTGTTATAAACAGTCAACCAACGGAGACGTAATACCAAGGAGGGAATAAAGCAAAACCTCCTATCAGCCTGAGTTTAAACACTCTCTAACCCACAAATTTAGCATAGACAATTGGACGGGTCCTATAGATTCCTCTGTTCTTCGATTTTATTATCTAGAAGCAAATGCTACATATTTACTGCAAACAGCACTAGTTTAGACAAAAATGTAGTAAATGTTGATAAGAGGTAACAAGTGCCATGGTACAGTAATAAGATAAAGCAGCCTCACTGGGACTAGACAATTGGGGAGTTTAGAAGAAGTTTTGTTTTGTTTTCCACTATTTTTCTATGAAGAATGAAAGCTCTGTGAAATCTGTGGAATATACTGAAATCATACCTAAAACGACCACGTTCTAAAAAGCAAATGTTTCACAAAAACCTTTTTTTTGACACAGAAATAACAACCTGTAGGACAGAACGATATTTTCAAAAGAGAATCAACCCATCAATTTAAATAAATAAAACTACTGATTTTTGTTTGTTAGTTTTCTAATTCTTTTAAAACCTCAGGTCTTAGTGAATTCCTTGGTGGTCTCGTGGTGATGACTCCGAGCTTCCATTGCCGGGGGCACAGGTTTGATCTCTGGTTGAGGAACTAAGATCCTGCATGCCACGAGATGCACCCAAAAAACAAAACAAAATAAACCCACGCACACACATAACACTTTGGGTTTAAAAATGCATGAGGAAATACCACCAAGAGCAGATAGTGACTAATATTTAATATTCGTAACACAGAAAAATTTCCGCAAAAATCCATACCTAAAACTTAAGGGCTTATCCCCTGATTTTCCAATAGATCTTGGAAAATAAAATCCCAAGAACATTAAAAAGCATGTGTTGGGCTTCCCTGGTGGCGCAGTGGTTGAGAGTCCGCCTGCCAATGCAGGGGACACGGGTTCGTGCCCTGGTCTGGGAAGATCCCACAGGCCGCGGAGCGGCTGGGCCCGTGAGCCATGGCCGCTGAGCCTGCGCGTCCGCAGCCTGTGCTCCGCGACGGGAGAGGCCACAGCAGTGAGAGGCCTGTGTACCGCAAAAAAAAAAAAAAAAAGCATGTGTTGAGAGTGAACAGGACCTCGGGATTCTAACCTGCTGGGACAACCTGTAGAGAGAAAAATCAAAAAGTGCTGCCACCTGAGGTCCAGATTCCAAACCAATCTTTCTGGCTGTTCAAGCTCCACTACTCTCCCCCTTGTCTCATCTCTCACATCACTAATATTAACCACCATAGACCTTAGGTCAAATTTTGCTTCTTATTTTGTTAAAATTGTATCTTCCCCAAATATCCACTAGCTCCTCCAGGGCAGGGACTAGATATCTGCATCCACACTGAGAATGATACCAAAGGGTCCCTCCCAAAGTATCAAGTCCATACTGGGCAATTGCACACTTGGTTACCAACAGGAACCGAGGCTCTCTAGCAGACTCCCTTGTGAAAAGGTCGCCTCAACTACTCAGCTCCAGCTGAACTGCAAAACCTCTACCACACTTTCCATGGCACCAAAACCACTCAGTACAGTGGCATTATGTTTAGAATCAGGTCAGTATGCCTCTTTCTCATTTCTCTCCAGGGCTAAAATGAAGACTTCAATCTCATGTTTATCTACCTCTAAGCTAACCTATTACAATTTCTTCTCCCATAGGTTTGTTAAAAACTATAAATAGATTATATCCCCTCAAGAACACAGACTTAAGACTGTCTTTTCTTTGCAGAGTCTACACTGTCTACAGAAATCCATGCCTATATTTAATATTTTAAAAAGTTAATCATTTAAAAAATGCTTTTGGCAACTGACTGTACAAACCAAAAGCAAAGGAAATGCTTAAGATGAATTTCACAACCTATATTCCCTCAGACAGACATCAGAAGGCCACAGATCAGCTTCAGTGTGAACTACCCAGTTTGATGGTCCTTTGGCATTTCCTTGTGCCCAGGTGTATAAAAAACCAAGAGTATAAAAATGAAATTACACTGCTAACCACTCGTAGAAATAGCAACAAAATGTTAAATGCTACAAATTTTAATCAGATAACTAGAAAAACGTTTTCCTATCCTGCAGCAAAAACTCAATTCATGAGACAAAAGAAAGGAACTGCATTTGACCTTAAAAGTACTCGTAAATTTCCTAGGCTAGAGCCCAAGCCCCAGATGATCAGGATTGTTTTTTTGTTTCTGTTTTGTTTGTTTTGTTTTGTTAATCATTCATGAAATACATGAGAGCACAAAAGGGTCTCTTTCTCAAGATAATGATATGTGAATTCTCTAGCCCAAAGCTGTCAAGGTGGTTATCCACCAACCTATTCACAGTAACCCTCAACCTAAGTAGAGTTAATAGTTAAGAAAGCACTAACAAAAAGTTTATAACTGTCACAACTAAATTTTTTCTATTATAATTTTTAAGACTTCAGATTGTTTTATACATAATAACTACAGATGTCTATACACATACATACAGAGAGATGATGATGACGATGATGATGATGAAGATGATAGAGGAAGAGAAGACAAATACAAACATTGGTAATTTTTATAATTACCATAAATATTGGTAATTTTATGATTACCATATAGCTAATTGATAGTGAAACTCTAGCAGTAGAAAACCAACTTGATTGTGCCAGCAGAGCCAGACAGATCAGAAGTACGTGCACGGAAATATTCAAAGGGCAGCTGACACGAGAACCTCAATTTTATGTTGCAAGAGTGATGTGCAGTCAAGGATGCTGGGCCCAGCCCTCTGGAGCTTGCAGCCCAGTTGCTCCAGTCCCTCCTGTGTGCACTGGACTCACATGAGCTGTCTTCGGGTCCCAGCTCCAGCTATCTGCTGTACAGGCAAAATATTTGAGCCCTAGTGCTATCACCCCACAATGAGGATAAAATGATCCCTCCCCCATAAAGTTATTGTGAGGATTAAGTGAGCCCATAGGCACATGAAAACACTCTGTAACTCTTCATGCGCACAACACAAATGGGATGCGTCTCTGTTTTTACTAGAGAAGACTGTCTCCTCCGGCCACCTTTCTCCAGGATGCCAAAATGTTTGGAAAACACTGAGGCTTTCAGATATAAGTAGGTAGTACAAACTATAATTAAAGTTACTTCAACCAACATTTAAGCGCTTCGTAGGCATGGCCATATGTCTAGCACTGTGCTAGACACTGTGGGAGACAGAAAAAAAACAAAATCAAAAGCAGGATTTAGTCCTTTAACTCCAGAAATTGAAAGTATCACTAGTGAAACAAAACCAGTATATGTGAAATAGCAACAAGGCATAGAGGCCAGCACGGGACTAAGGGGCTAAACTTGCAGGTGGGACTTACTTCAGAACCTAAAAGGAAGGGAAATGGTTTTAATTTTAACTGACAAAAAGTTTACAGAAGGCATTCCAGCAGGGAGCTGGATTCTAAACACAGGTATAAAGGCAGGAATGTATCTGTGGGTCTGATTAGGGATTGTCTTAAGTAGCGAGTGGCAAAGGGGCAGAAATTCTTCAGACCTTATGGGGGACCCAGACACCAAGAAAAAATTTTAAACTTAATCCAACAGGCCTAAAATGAAGATCAAATAGATCTAAAGGTCACACAAAAATATCGCCATGGAAAATTTTGCCCGTGGTAAGAGTCGCAAAGGCAAAGAGGCTGAGGCTGATTGGGAAAGTTTAATGAGATGCAAAACCTCAATCAGCAATAGGCTCATTTTCAAATCTAAATTCCTTGCCCCATTTTATTTTTATTTATTTAACATCTTTATTGGAGTATAATTGCTTTACAATGTTGTGCTAGTTTCTGCTGTATAACAAAGTAAATCAGCTATATGCATACGTATATCCCCATATCCCCTCCCTCTTCCTTGTCCCATTTTAAAATGGAAACCCCAAAACGCATGAGTGGAAAGAAACAGATGTGATTTTTTGATAAGCCAGGATAGACATAAGGTGTGACTGTCACTGCACGTGGCTTACCAGGCTGGAGGCAGCACACGTTTCAGGAGAAGCATCTGGAGATCAGACAGAGGCAGGTTCCAATCCTATGTGAACCTAAATAAATTACTGGACCTCTCTGTTCCTCAGTGCCCTCATCTCTAGAGTGAAACTGTACATCTTCCAGGGCTATTTTGAGGTTTAAGTTAGAAAAAAAACTTCTGGAAACTTTCAGCAGCATATAAATGGTAATTAAAGAATTAAATTGAGCACATTTTGTGAGTTGATGAGGACTCTGAGGACAAGGGCTGTGTTTTATTCTCCAGTGCAAACCCAGAACCTAGCTCAGTCTCTCACATCTACAGGAAAGCAACACATCTTACGTTATTGAAGGAGTGTCAAATTTAATGCAATGCATTTTTGGTGAGCACCCATTATGTTCTGTGCACGGAGTAGGTCCTGGGTCTAGAGTGGTGAAGAAAACAGAAAGAGCTTCTGTCCTCACAGAGCCTGTGGTCTAGTGAGGAAGACAGGCACTATATAAGTAATTACAACCCACAGGATGAATCAAAACAAGAAGCACGGGGCTGTGGAAGTCTAGAGCAATGAGGGGAGCATTTAACCTAGTCTACAAGGTCAGAGAGGAGCAAGTAACAGTCATCAATTACTTCTATAATTTCCCAGAGTAACAAAAGCTATTAAAAATTAACTGCCTATTGATTTAAATATAGCTTTTTTTTTTCAAATATTGATTTGGACAACACGTTAAAGGGGGGAGGGGGAGGCTGTCCAAAAAAGTTAGATGGAAGAAAAAGGTTTCCATGTAAGTTCAAGTGACATCAAATGTATCCTACCTACCATGCATAGGAGTAACAAAAGCACAGTGTTCACCCACAATCAACTTTTTACCAGAAAAACCACAATTACTATAAGCAATCTTCCTGTGTAGTTATAGATCTTTCTTCAAAGGGAACCCGTCCCTAAAGCATAAAGATGTATGAATCTCCCTTATTTCAAATACATTCCAAGTAATGCTTCTGATTTTGAAGCTGTAGTTTTAAAACTCAAGCCATGAATGTGACCCTCCAAAATTAACCAGTATTTGAGTTCCTCCTCTGTGTAAAACGTCAATAAGACATTAAAGAAAATATTAAAAGCCTTAAAATAATACCCAACTATCAAGAAATTTACAATCCATTGAGAAAAAGAAATACTACAGGAGTTCAATAAATAAATGCAAACTACAAAGATAACACAGGACATGATCCCCTATCAACTCTGATACAAATCCAAGTTCCAGGGAAGCCTCAGTCTTTGTCTTTTTTGTTCACTGGTGCATGCAAGCACCTAGAACAGCATGTCTCAGCAGCCAGTAAGTGAGTGAGTGAGTGAGCGAATGAAATTCATGGATTAAGCAGGGAGAGCAATGTCACAAGAAAGGGTTCAGGAAAAATTTCACGGGAAAGAAGAATCAGTGGCCTTAAATGATAGGGAATCTAGACAGAAAAAAAAAAAGGTCGTGGTGGGGGTAGAGGAGAGTGTCCAGCACTAAGATAAGTTGAAGAGATGGAAAGTGTGAAACTGACTAGAAATTCATGCAGAAGAGTCCAAAATAC
The DNA here is from genome assembly GCF_039906515.1 of Pseudorca crassidens. NCBI lineage: Eukaryota > Metazoa > Chordata > Mammalia > Artiodactyla > Delphinidae > Pseudorca > Pseudorca crassidens. The sequence goes on from NC_090297.1 coordinate 94,571,351, forward strand.
GGCCAGAAATGTTGGTGAGGATCAGACTGTCCAAAAATTTAAACGTCAAATTGAAGTGTACAGACTTGACCACCGTAGCTACAGAAAGTCATCACGGTTTCTTGAGAGGAGGACAGTGTGATCACCATCTGCCCATTGGTGGAGTCCTGCGTGGGTGGGAGTGGGCGGCACTACTGCAGTCATTCACGCTAGAGCTGAGAACACGGACTAAGTAGGACAGAAGCAGCCTGACTGGAAACAATGGGAAAGATCAAAAATGCTAACAATCCTCCCATGACTCACTGGAAATCACAGCTGTCGGGAGACAACTTACTCAGCATTTACCATGTGTCACATGTACCGCACTGAGCACTTTCATGCATATTTTGACATAATTCTCAAAAACAACTGCAAGGCGATAAGAATTTTATAATAAGAGAACTAAGATTCAGGGCTTCCCTGGTGGCGCAGTGGTTGAGAGTCCGCCTGCCGATGCAGGGGACACGGGTTTGTGCCCCGGTCCGGGAAGATCCCACATGCCGCGGACCGGCTGGGCCCGTGAGCCGTGGCCGCTGAGCCTGCGCGTCTGGAGCTTGTGCTCCGCAGCGGAAGAGGCCACAGCAGTGTGAGGCCCGCGTACCGCAAAAAAAAAAAGAAAAGAAAAGAAAGAAAACTGAGATTCAAGGAAATTAAGTAAGTGTGAGGAGTCTGGCTGTGGTCTGCCTCACAGCTCACTGATCTGAACCAATACGCTCTAAGTTAGGAAGGGGTACCAGAGATTTTTTAAAATATGAGGTATTATTTTTAAATCCAAGTGACTAAGAGAAAGATGATACCATCTCTAAAAACAGAGAACACAAGAAGGACACTGAGATTCAGGCACATCATGTTTGGGGTTACATTAGACAGCTAAGGAGAATTGTCCAGCAGGCACTTGAGAATGAAGATCAAAGATGGAATAACTTATTAGGGCTGGGATGTATAGATCCAAGAATTAACTTTTAAACAGTAGTAATGGAATAACATTCAATTATTTCGTCAATAAATATTTTGTGAGCACCTTTCCTATGCCAAGCACAAAACTAACTTTGGGAGGTAAGTAAAACCAAAAGTTTCTGCTCTCATGTAGCTTAAGTGGCTAAAAGAAGGGAGTTAATAAGACCTGAATATACAGAGTATAAATTACCTTTGGGGAGCATCTACATGCAGTGATGGGAAAGATGGCACGGGAAGAAGAGGACACCAGACTGGAAAGTAAAATAGTACAGAGTGAGAAGAAAAACCCAGTCCCGTGATTTCAACAAAGCAGGTGAAATAGAAGCCACAGTGCAGGTGACAATGATTTTAGTAACAGCAGACCTGGTAAATGGGACTATGGAACTCAGAAGGTCTTGTTGCAAACCTGAGTGGACGTATAAAAATCCTCAGCTTTCTGTGAGAATATAATGTTTCAGAAATGTAAGCCTATATTGTTAAAAACCAAACCAGGGTACACAAAGAAGAGGAAGCTAAGGATAAAAGATACAAGACACAGAAGAAACAAAGTATATTTTGGTGCATTCCATTTCAGAAGTATTTTCTCAGTGTATCTGAATTAAAGTAACTGGATATTTTCATAGAAAAAAGAAACTACTCCATGAAAACAAGCCATAAAGTAAAAAGTTATTTTAAGGCATATTTTTAAATGTATTTCCACTGTTTCATGTACCATATGCAGAAATATTATATCAAAAATATAACTCAAAGTATCCATATCTACTAATAAACTAGACACAGTTTCACTCAAGTTATTCTGCAGTTTATGCTTTAGTTACAATTTATAGAAATAATAAACCATTAGTTATTGGCTATACATTTATATTTCAGTAAAAAATCGCTGACTTGAAATATACTCTATATTTGTCCTAGAAAATGAAACATTTACCTTTAGATGACAATATATTAAATTTTTATTGAACAGTAATGTATTTTTGTAGAGAAAATTTAGTATAACTATTGCTTAAGTCAAATTCACTCCGGAAATATTATACTACTAATCAATTTAAACATAAAATTTCATTCTTAGAGGAATAGAATATAAAACATATTGAATCTAGACTAATGCTATTACGTGGCTCCAATGAACCTATTTTAATGATATTTCCATGTAGCAGATCAATTCTAAGAGTTTATCTTTTAGCCTATTCTTAATATAAGTTGGGAAGTTGTCTATAATCCTGGGTAAATCAGACACCTTGAAGTACAAAATGCCTAAGAAATTATCTTTTCTAACCCCATTGTGTTAAAGATGAGAAACCAAGACGAGGGGAGGTTAAACAGCTTTCCCAAGTTGACAAACCTGATTTTAGATGGATGGATGGATGGATGGATAGATAGATAGAGAGGGGAAGATATACATTATGCATGTATTTCCTTTACATATTATGACATACTTTATATACATATTTTAAAGCAGTTATACAAAAAATAATAATAAAAGTTATACATATAAACATAATTAACATATTTATACAAAAACATATAGAATGCTTATTTCCATAAATATGTGAAACAGTTTAACATTTAAATCAGCTTACCATATTAAACTATATAGTACCTTAATGAGAACAGACATAAAATTGAGAAACAGAATAAATGTTCCAGAAACAGAACTCAGAAAACAGAAATATTTGATATATAATAACGGTAACCTAAAGAGAAAAAAAAAAAAATCAGTGAGGGAAGAAACTGACCCTGTTTTCATCAGTTAAGACAGCTTATTTATGAAATAATTCCTTGAAATCACTTGAATAAGGGTGGGGGGGTTCACTGATAATCTTTTCTTTAATAATGCCTGGTCTTATCTCATATTGCAGAAGTAGCTGTAAGGTCTTTAACTTGCATTTAAACCAGACAGGAAACCGCCATGCTTTCTTTTCAGAACACTTTGTATGAAAACTTCTTCAAGATCTACAGCTAAGGGAAAGGGGATGCCCTGCCGAATCTCAGGAACATGGTAAAATAAGAACAGTATGGTTACAACGTTAGCATTGAAGGGATTTATTCAACTGAGGTTCATTTAGCAGTTGAAACACTAGATAAAATGCACAGGAGTTCACCACTACCACCAATGACAAAGGTATAAATGTGGCCACCCACTATGAAAACTTTGGGACAAATAGGCACAAAACTCTTTTCCACTAAGTAATGAGTAAAAAAGTGCTATTAAAAAACAAGCAAATAAGCCATACCTGGGAGAACTGTTCAGCTATAAATCAACATTGCCGTGATACCATTTAAGGATAGTAAACATGTCCACCAACTATTGCCTTGGAAGGAGAGACAGCATTCTGCGCATCTAAAAAGCTATGGTGATCTTTAAAAATTGATATATCTCTGGATAATCTACTTTTACAACATAAAAAATTCTGCCCAACTAGTTGAACTCTCCAAACTATTTCTCTTTGATTAAGAAGCTCCCCCACCTACCCCTTATGTTTTACCATAAAATGATTTTATGTGTTTTTAAAGAAATGATTTATTTTAATTTTTAAAGTGAATGCAAAGAAAATGCAAACATTTCCCTCTCCTCTAGTCAGAAGAAATCCTTTTACTGAATTTCCCTGCAAGTTGTTTGTACCTCTTACAGTGATGATCATATGTTCCCTTTATGATTGTGCGTGTGTGCGTGTGTGCCTTATTTCCCTTCCAGCTTTTAAATTAGCTGAGAACAGATGAGAGCCTTATCTACATTTTCTGCTCCACACAATATCTTACATCGTATTGTACATACATATAAATAGCATAAAATGCTTATTATATCTTTGAATTAATATTTTATTCTGTACAGATACCATCACAAAACTTTTTAGCTGGCTTCCATCTCCACTGCAATTCACCTTCACACTGTTCCTTAAAGGATTATTCTAAAACAAAACTCCAATTATATTATTCCCCTACTTAAAATCCTTCAGTGGCACCTAAAGGATGAAGTTCAGAGACACGCCACATATTGCTATCACAATTCCATCTCCTCTCTTAACATTGCCACAGAGGAACCACAGCCTGGTCTTAGGAAGCATACGTCATTCCTCTATGCCTTTGCTCTCTCGTCCTAGTCTACCAGGCACATTCTTACATATCAACACTTAACTCCAATCTTCAAAGTTCATCATGCACTTTCCTCAAACACACTGCATATTACTATGCTTGTGCCTGTCCTATAGCACTTCTCATATTGCACAGAGCAGGAAACTGGGAAGGTAAATATGGCTTTTTCTCCCCTGAAGTTACAAGAAGGCCATTAGGTGATGAAAAGTTAGAAACCATCTGCAAGAATGTTTGCCTAAATCCCAGAATTAAGCATATGACCTGGCACCAACAAAATTCTAGAAGATAGTAGGAAAGTTTATTCTACTCAAGCATGGAACCTGCCTGACAACTGAACCACCACACTATAACCAGTCATCACTTCGGGATGCATTTCCTAACCTCGACAAAGCACCCGGGCTGTGTGGGGGTGGGGGAGGGGGGGAGGCGGATCTTAAATGGAAATTATGATGGTAAATGCTCTGTAAACACATAAAATAATTTCTTTAACTTTCCAAATATTTAGTTTCTCAAGTAAAATTATCTACTCTAACATGCTAGAAGAATTTGCAAATACGAAGGCATTGTATTTATGGTTTTGATTTTCTTAATCTACAAAAACCAGGTGTTAAAAGCATAAAAAGATAGAAATATCACTGCTGTTCCTCGCTACAACACCAGTTAACAATGCAAAACCATAAACTATTTATTTAACATCTTAGCTTTTCATGTGTAAACCAGCCTTCTACCTCGCTCACAAACATGACCCATAGAATAAGGACTAAGTTCTTCTGAGGAGGTTCAGTACTTAAGAAATGCACCGATTAGATTATTTATCTTCTTGATCTGTCAAAATTGCATTTGGGAGGACCATTTCTTCATACATCACATCATCCCCCACTCCAGACAGAGGGCTAACCATTCCCTCCACTGGGCTACCACTCGGCCTCGCACAGACCTCGTGTCCCAATATCAGGTTGTATCATAATACATGTTTACACATCTCACTGCCAAAAACAAAAAGGAAAAAACCTCCATGAGGGTAGAAATTATGTCTTTTCTTTGAATCTCAGGATCCAGAAAAAAAAAAAAAAGCTTAATTTACCCGGGCAGTAGGACATCAAGGGATATTTTGAGGCAAATTTTACTAAACTAAGTTAAAAACTGAAACTGTATTATCTAACAGAAGTCACCATATGCTGAGCACATTGTGAGATTTTTGTTGTCCTTCACCTTTTAAAGATGTATATGGATATCTATACAAGATATACTGTATATAATTAAATATATTGGCCTCATTTTTTGTTCTTACAATATAGCCTAGAAAATCGTGATTTTCTAAGCATCACTATCAATTTAATTTTTAAGAATATTGAGAAAAAATTTTATATCATGCCTATTTTAAGACTGAATAACCATGCTTAACTAACAAACTATTAAAAATTCTGAGCACATAAAGAATTTTGATTATTACTAAATGACAAAAGTCAGCTTAATAACCAGTTTTACCTTCCAGTCAATATTATGACAAGAACTATTAACTTACAAAACATTTTTTTAATGTTTTCTGATTCTCTGGATGGCTGACAGGCCTCTAATGGCATGAAAGTTGCCTTATCAGCAAAAAGGAATTTTGTCTCCTGGCTATCTTTCAGTTTTTGCCAACTTCTCAACATCTTATCACCAAAAGAATCTATGGCATTTGAATTTCTGATCATGAGTGTACAATATACACTAAGAAAATCTAAGAAGCTGTAAAGCTCATATATGGCCACGTTCATTTCATTGACAGCAGCTATGAATAGTGCCTTCATACCTATTTGGAAAGTCGAGGCTATGGTGAAACTGTTGATCCTGTTCCTTTATAGATTCCATGGGGGTGGGATGAATAGGACTATATGTTCCTTAAGAATACTTGTTGCATTAAATATTAAATAGTATTTAAGAACAGAAGGAAAATTGAGAAGAATAGTTGGAGAAACCTTGGCAAATGCTGTGTGGGACAGTAATACATCTAGAGTTATATGACAAAGCCACTCCTAATTCTATACCCAACAGAAAGATGTATATATGTCCACTAAATTACATGTACAGGATGTTCAAAGCAGTATTTGTAACACCAAAATTTGGAAACAGTAGAATGGATACATTGTGGTATATTCATAATATGAAAAAATTGTGCTACAGGAACAATGTGGATAAATGTCAAAACATAATATTGAGCAGAAGATGCCAGACATAAAAGAGTACATTATGTATGATTCTATTAATATAAAGTTTAAAATAAGAAACAAGAAAAACTACAGTGTTGAAGGTGAAAATACAAGTACCTTTGAGGACTAAGGGGACAAAAGTCCCCTTATTACCAGCACCCCTTAGGATTCTGGGGTGCTGGTAATATTCTATGCTAATCATAGAGGTGAGTTTGTGAAAATTCAGTAAGCTCTATACTTATATACAGAAAAGTGCACAAATCATATTACACTTTAATAAAAAATTGAATTTGTACTCCCATGTTCATAGCATTATTTGTAATGGTCAAAAGGTAAAAGCAACCCATGCCCATCAGCGAATAGATAAACAAAATGTGGTATATATACACAATTGAATATAATTTAGTCTTAAAAAAGAAGGAAATTCTGACACATGCTACCTGTGGATATAAGGATAAACTTTGAAGGGTAAGCCAATCACAAAAAGACAACTACTGTATTATTCCACTTATATGAGGTACCTAGAGCAGTCAAATTCAAAGGGACAAAAATAGAATGGTAGTTTCCAGGGCCTGAGGGAGGGGGAATGAGGAGTTTTTGTCTCATGAATACAAAGTTTCAGTGCTGCAAGATGAAAAGAGTTCCGGAGCTGCACCGTGATAGTAGTTGCATGACAATGTAGATATAGTTAAAGCCATAAGACTGTACACTTAAAAATAGTTAAAATGGTAAGTTTTATGCTATATATCTTTTACCACTATTTTTAAAAACTGATGTAAAAAAATAGTTCCCAAAGTCAATAAGGGGTCCCTATTGGCTAAACATAGGACAGTTAGAGTATCAAAAAGAATAATGACTACATTGATGAAAACACATTTAATAGATAAAAACCCACTAATTCAGAATGAGACTAAAAACAAAATAGAAAGAAGCCCCATCCCTATCCCAACCCCAAAGGAATTCATTGGTCATTACTGGAAATAACTAGGGCACCAACTCCATACTCTGAAAATTGGGAATCAAAGGGAAAGAACTATTTTTTCCCGTCTTTCCCATATAAATTACACTCCAGAGTTACCAAATACCTAAGATAATTAAAGAAGGCTCTTCTTTCTTTCCTGAAATATTCCAGTCAAAAAATGTAGAAGAAATAATGACAATTTTTTAAAAACAAACTTCACAAATCAATAAAATAATTGTTTTAGGCGAAGATTAATAATCCATGACACAGCTGATGAAAAGGTGATAGAAAACTTCACATTGAAGGCATGAGGCTGCCACCACCTGAAACCACTGATCAACCTTAGCATGTCTATAAATGGGGAAACTAGACCTTATTTGTCCATTGAGACGATTTAAAGTGAAGTGCACTGCACCATCTTTGCAAAAACAGGGGAACATCAATCTATTCAAACCTTTGGAGCTAATATTCAGTTTAAAAGAATTCTAGTGAATAGAGGAACAAGTCAATGACACCATGAAGAGGCAAAACAACAAACCCAGAATGCAGGATGCTGTACAAGTGACCAGGTGTATTTCTCATGTCACCTGCTTGGAGAAAAGGACCACTCTAGAGTAAGAGACTTAGGACATGTAAAATCCAAATGCAAAGTGTAGATCTTATCTGAATACTGATTTGGGACAGACTAAATGTTAAAAAAAAAAAAAATTGAGACAATCTAAGAAATCTGAATCCAGACCATATGCTAGATTATACTGAGACACTGTTCATGTTAGATGTGATAATGGCATTCTGGCTAGTTAAGAAAATGCTCCAATGTTTAAAAGATGCATATCGAAGCATGAAAGGACTAAAATGACATGACTTAGGCCAAAAAAAAAAAAAAGGCATGTCATTGAAGCACATATGGTAACCCTAGTAATTGTTGAATCCAGGTGATGTGTTGTAGGAGTTCATATTCTTCCCTCTTTGTATATGTTTGAAATTTTTCATTAGAAATAATTTTAGATTTTTCAGTTGATACAGACTATGCTTACATATATACTTCAGATTGCCTATGGATATTAAAACAAAAAATTAAAACATTCTAATAAAGAACTGTAGTCAGATACCCCTTCATGTTATAAATAAGGAAACTTATTTATAAAAGCCGAAAGAGCTTAACTGATCTGCTGAAAATCCTAAAACTATCAGTGATAATCAACACCTAAACAACTAACATTACACCACGGAAGCCTAAATTCCATGTCTCAGATTTGAGGGTTGGTAAAGGAAAAAAAGGATGAATTCTCAGTAATTTAACTCTCATACTATTTTAATTACAAATCTGTACTTTTGAACATTAAGCACTGTCCACGTGTAATTCATTTGAAAAATAGCTCTACTTACACATTAATATTTATGTTTTTATATTAATATTATAAATCTATCACATGCTCAAATATTTTTCTCACGTCCAACTACTATAGCACATGGACAGCTGTGATGCTCACTCAGGCAACAAGAACCTGCATGGCACACTGTACTGGGCATTCCCGGTGCCTAAACTGTGCCTTCCTCCATTTCAGTGACCTATGCCACAGTGACCTATGGTTCACTTACTCTACCTGCCATTATTTTATGTGCTAGTGATGATTTTAACTCTTCATAACAGCTAACAAAGACATGCAAATTGTAGTATTAGAAAATGCCCCACAAGTGCCAAAGTATTAAGACATAACTTTTCAGGAGTTCAAAGCAAATGACGATGTAGCTGAAGACACTGTGATTTGGTGAGCTGTGAACCATCACAGACGGACTGGCAGAAGGTCTCTGCAAAGGAGGGAGGGAGGGAAGTTCGCATAGACAGAACCTGAAAAATATTCAGAGACATGTCAGACTTGAGGCGATTTGAAAGGAAACAAAACAGTAACCATGAAGTATGCTTTGGGAAACCCAGCTCTACGAGGAGTATGCTGTGAAGACTTGTAAAGTACTCTGTGGTGGGGCTGAATGACGGCCCCCAAAGACACCCCCATCCTAATCTCTAGAACCTATGAACACAATCTTATGGCAAAAGGGGTTTTGCAGACATGATTAAATTAAGGATCCTGAGTTGGAGAAATTATCCTGGATTATCTGAGTGGGTCTTAAATGCAATCACTAGTGTCCTTATAAAAGAGAGGCAGAGTGATATCTGACCACAGAAGAGAAGGCGAATGTGAGGATGGAAGCAGAGATTGAAGTGATGTACTCTGAAGGTGGAGGAGGGTGTCACAGGGCAAACGGTAGAGGTGGCCACTGGAAATTGAAGAAGGCAAGGAAATGGATTCTGCCCTTGGAGCCTCTAGAAGGAACTAGCCCTGCCGTCATCTTGTCATTAGCCCAGTGAAAGTGATTCCAGACTTCTGGCCTCCAGAACAGTAAGATGATAAATCTGGATTGTTTTAAGCCAATAAGTTTGTAGCAATTTGTTACAGCAGCAACAGCAAACTAACATACTCCAATAATGAGGAACATATCCCCACAATAAATAGAATATGACTGTATAAAAGAAATTTATAACAAAGTAATGAGAAGTATATGAATATATTTTAAAACCTCTTAATATTTTGAAGTTTAAATGAAAATAGTATCAACAGTTTTTTTCCAGAGTGTTTATCTGGGGTGGGGTGACGTGTTTTGTTTGTTGTCTTGATTTGTTTATACTACTCACATTTGAGAGAGCCTAAGAGGCTTGTTTTGCTGGTAGTGGTATTTCACTAAAAGACAGTCTTTATCTAGAAACTACTTGGTTCTCCTCTACTTTCATCAGCAAAGAACATCTTGGACCCACGGTTCTTTAAAATCTGCTCGTAAAATTCTTGGACCCATGGTTCTTTAAAATCTGCTCGTAAAACTCGAATACGAATGTCCTCAGAGTCAGTTCCCATTAATTAGCTCACTTCCAAATGTAGAGACTATTAAAAGGGGGGAGAAAATGAAGGCTCATCTACCCATTTCCTGCAATCGCATTTGCAACACTTTAAATTTTAACTGATGCATATAATTTGAATCTCATTCTTTGATAAATGTGGAAAAAAATAAAGCATATTATCAGTAAATAAAGAAATGTTCCTGTACACACTGCTATATTTAAAATAGGTAACCAACAAGGACCTACTGTATAGCACAGGGAACTCTGCTCAATACTCTGTAATAACCTAAATGGGAAAAGAATTTGAAAAAGAATAGATACATGTATATGTATAACTGAATCACTTTGCTGTACACCTGAAACTAACACATTGTTAATCAACTATACTCCAATATTAAATATTTTTTTTTAATTAAAAAGAAAAGTTCCTTCAGTCATAGGTAAGAGGAGTATACACATTACATTTTCTTCTTTGACCCTTAGCAGAAACCTGGTTCACAACAGTGATAGGATTAAAATATGACAGCACCACCACTGGTCTCAGGGCTGCCTTGTTTGAATGGCAAATACAAAATGGTTTTTGACGTTATCATTATGACCGTACTCAGACGGCCCTATTTATTAATTTCAATTCAAGAAACTTGGATTTACTCAAGGAAATTTCAAAAGGGATTTATATGCTTATCTTGGGACAATAACAACTCCATGGTTTATTTCATTTTAAAAATACAGATACCTTTCTAAACTAGTAAGGATAAACTCTTGTTATTCTGTGAAATGGCTACATATAAATGTTGCAAAACTCCAGACTTTCCCAGACATCCTCTCTAGGACAGAAACAGATATACCTCTATTGAGCTTAAAATCATAAATTCTTTTAGGTGATAGGAAAGAATCCTGAAAAAATGTTCATCTGGACCAAAACCCTGAGAACAGAAGAGAATATTTTCCCATTCCTTCTTGCCCTACAAAAGCACAAACAGAGCTAAACAGATTCCATATCTTTCATACGTGGAATTATTTTTCTGAGCCATTACCACTGAGTCATAGAAACAATTACTTAAGAATTTCTGATTATTTCAGGCAAAGACGAGTCCCCAGGAGGAATGGCTCATAAGAAAAGTATAGTTCTAACCAAAAAGTCAAAAAGCTCTGTTAAAAACTGTACCCATCTTACACAAAAAAAACAACAAAAAAGTCCTGTAAGGCTCAAGATGGAGATTTCGAAGTTCCTGGTCTTAGCATCTGGACAGACCCATTGTTAGCTCTTGGGAGTAGTCTATGATATTGCATTTAGGCAGAGAAAAGTTCTTAGCCCAGGCCCCAAATCTCTGTGGGCAACATTCTGTTACTGATTACTTGAATATATGGTTAACAAAATTCAAATTCCAGTGGTCTCACCAAAAAAAAAAAAAAAAAAAAAAAACTCTGCATCCCAAAAGAAAGAAAACCTGCATCTCCAAAACAAGTTGTGATGAAAACTTAACCACTTAAATTATAGGCTGTATTTAGAATTTCCAAGTATTACATTCAGAAAATTTCAGACTACATACATCCTCTTTGGGGAATTTTATAAATCACTGGGTTATTATTAAGACAAAGCCATATGCTAAACAAAACATAGCTGTGCACCAAAGCATGTGAGAGAAGTACTGCAAGAAAGAAACTCCTAAAAAAACCTAACTCCAAGGATATCTATAGCTTTGAATAGATCACAGGAGGGTGAAAACTTCCCAGGGCACTTAGTTTGTCTAAGAACCCATCACACACTAGTAATAACAGCTTTTAAATTTCTTCAATCCCTTTCCTCCACACAATATATTTACCTCTCATAGATTAAGCTAATTGATGGAGCCAGGTTACAGTTGGCAAATATTTCTGTGAGCCAATTCGTCAAGGAGAATGTTGGAAGGATTCTATTTTCAAGATAAATCCCTAAGGTTTTCTCCTTGGGCAACAACAGCTGCACAATTCAAGTTTCCTACAGCTCCCCAAAGCAAAGCAGTTGCTTGTAATTCATTCATTCATTTTAAAGCAATTATGTCAAACGTGATTTGATTCCATCCAAGTCAAACACTGAGCTCCTCCTAAGATAAAAACCCTAGAAAAACAAAGAACTTACACTTCAAGCAACAGCTAAACACAGTGATGAGGTTTAGGAAAGATGTAAACATAATTCTACAGGAGTAAAGAGAAGCAGCAGCATCTACTGTGCAAAGACCACAGTAGTCTCTTCTACAACGTTTGGGGCAGCAAAATACTCAAGGAATAAAGGAAAAAGAGAAGCAAGGGTCTGACAAATACATAAATCTGGTCCCCAATCACAGAAATTCGGATACATTTCCTCATCAGAATAATGAGGAGAAACATTTCATCCATTCATTCACTCACTCACTGCAGTTACAGAAATGAATAAGAAATCACCTGTGCCCTGAAGAAGTTCACAGCCCAGCTGCGGAGAGACAGTTAGGGTGTGGTAAATGCTATGACAAAGAAGGTATGCTAGGGGAGCAGAGAGAAGAGGTACCTAAAACTGCATGACATCAACCAAGGCCATCACCTGTATGAGTTCTGAAGGCATGGTTTGGGAGTTAACCAGCATATCTGAAGGGGAAGATGTTCCTTTCATAAGAGTGGCATATGCAGGGACAAGGAGTGAAGGATAACATGGCCTATTCAGGCCAAGGTCTGATGGAAGGGACAGGTGTAGGGGAGGGAGGTGAGTGATGAAGCCAGTAATGTAGGCAGGGCTTTGTTGAGTTAAAATATTGGGTTGGCCAAAAGGTTCGTGCGGTATTTTCCGTAAGATAGCTCTAGTAGCACTTAATTGTCTTTAAATTCATTCAAAACAATTTTGTTGGATTGTATGTGACAGCTGTCATAACAGCATGAATTTTTTTTAAAAAAACTTATCAAAATTGGTGAATTTTTGTGTAGGCATTTAATACTGAAGATGGAAGAAAAAAAGCAACATTTTCAGGATATTATGCTTTATTATTTGAAGAAAGATAAAAATGCAACTGAAATGCAAAAAAAAGATTTGTGCAGTATACGGAGAAGGTGCTGTGACTGATAGAACATGTCAAAAGTGGTTTGCAAAGTTTCATGCTAGAGATTTCTCGCTGAACGATGCTCCACGGTCGGGTAGGCCAGTTGAAGTTGATAGCAATCAAATTGAGACATTAATTGAGAACAGTCAACATTATACCATGCAGGAGATAGCCGACATACTCAAAATATCCAAATTAAGTGCTGAAAATCATTTGCACCAGCTTGGTTATGTTAATCGCTTTGATGTTTGGGTTCCACATAAGTTAAGCAAAAAAAAAACATTCTTGACCGTATTTCCGCATGCGATTCTATACTTATGCATAATGAAAATGTTCCGTTTTTCAAACAAATTGTGACAGGCAATGAAAAGTGGATACTGTACAACAATGTGGAACGGAAGAGATCGCGGGGCCAGTGAAATGAACCACCACCAACCACACCAAAGGCCGGTCTTCATCCAAAGAAGGTGATGTTGTGTATGTGGTGGGATTGGAAGGGAGTCCTCTATTATGAACTCCTTCCGGAAAACCAAACGATTAATTCCAACAAGTACTGCTCCCAGGTAGACCAACTGAAAGCAGCACTCGACGAAAAGCGTCCAGAATTAGTCAACAGAAAACACAAAATCTTCCATCAGGATTACGCAAGACCACAGGTTTCTTTGATGACCAGGCAAAAGCTGTTACAGCTTGGCTGGGAAGTTCGGATTTATCCGCCATATTCACCAGACATTGCACCTTCAGATTTCCATTTATTTAGGTCTTTACAAAATTCTCTTAATGGAAAAAAATTCAATTCCCTGGAAGACTGTGAAAAGCACCTGGAACAGTTCTTTGCTCAAAAAGATAAAAAGTTTTGGGAAGATGGAATTATGAAGTTGACTGAAAAATGGCAGAAGGTAGTGGAACAAAAGGGTGAATACGTTGTTCAATAAAGTTCTTGGTGAAAATGAAAAATGTATCTTTTATTTTTACTTAAAAACTGAAGACACTTTTTGGCCAACCCAATATTTGGGATATTATCCTGAGGATACTGAAATGTTTCACTCAAGAAATATCAAAACACAGAGACTTCCCTGGTGGTCCAGTGGTTAAGAATCTGCCTTCCAAAGCAGGAGATGCGGGTTCGATCCCTGGTCAGGGAACTAAGATCACACATGCTGTGGGGCAACTAAGCCCGCACGCCATAATTAGAGAGAAGCCCAGTGCAGACAAAATTTTTTTAAATAAATAAAATTAAAAAAAGAAATATCAAAAAACATGAATGTTTTAAGAAATGTCACTGTACCCAGAGGGTAGAGCACCAAGAAGCAGGAAGACCACGTGAGAAAAGAAATAAGTCTCTGAACTACAGCAACATCAGAGAAGCAGAGACATCAAAAAGGTGAAAATATCTGAACTCTGTTGTTGTTAAATCTGAAGCGAGTTGACTGATAAAGGAGAGTTTTGTTTTTTCAACATGTGAGAGTCGAGGGCACATTTATGTCCATTTTGGAAACAATATAATTCTGTAATTTGGGGGGGAAAATGAGTGAGGGAGATAATTAAAGTCCCTGGATTGGAAGAATATTTTTAATGTGAAACGCTAAATAAAATATCCTGAAAGTACACAAATATTTTTTAAATACTTGGAAAATAAACTGGAAAATAATCAACAAATGCATTAATGCAACTTACATTTATGAATAGTACTGGAAAACCCCTATGACTTATATTTGAGGAAACTGCGTTTGGCCAACGAAAAATTCTGTATTTAATGTATGAGTTAATTGTGCATAGCATTAGAATTAGAATAGGATTAGATTAGAACCAAAAGGTAAATCAGATTCCAGGTCTGATTTTTAGACTATAAAAAGAGATCTAGGGCTTCCCTGGTGGCGCAGTGGTTGAGAGTCCGCCTGCCGATGCAGGGGACACGGGTTCGTGCCCCGGTCCGGGAGGATCCCACATGCTGCGGAGCAGCTGGGCCCATGAGACATGGCCGCTGAGCCTGCGCGTCCAGAGCCCGTGCTCTGCAACGGGAGAGGCCGCAACAGCGAGAGGCCCGCGTACCGCAAAAACAACAACAACAACAACAAAAGAGATCTAGATTCTAACACTAACCAATTTTTCTTAGAGAATTTTTAAAAATAGGACAATCTGGAGAAACGGCAGTGACACTATATGCAAATTACTATCCTCCATTTAGCTTTACTTTGCAACTTGTGCTTTTGGTCATTTCATTCACTTGCTTAATTGACTGTAAGGACACCAAAACTGGCCAAGGGAGTCACGAATGAGTCACAGCTCACGTCCTGGAGCAGCCACAAGCCTGACTGTGGCTCACTGCACCAAGCCTGAATTTCAAGTTGAAGAAGAATGTTGGGGGGAAAAACGGCAGGGCTGCCAAGGATGCCAAAGAAATTGTTGGGAGAACAAGGACATCTTGAGAGCAGGCTTCCCCGCACATACTTTTCCAGGTCGGAATTTATGGGCTTACACCTCATCCCTAACCAGAGACAAGATATACCTGCATCCAATCTGCTCCTTTCCCAACTGATGTTGTGACTTCACACACGGTCATTTGTCAAAGGGAAAAGACAAGTAAGAGTGCATTCCTGATGCTGCCTTCCTAATGCCGCCAATCAGACTTGTAAACACTGTGTGAAATGGGAGGACCAGAGTGACTACCTAGATTGCCACACCTTACAAACAGGTGGGTGCACATGGGACCCACAAGATCACAGTATTTGGAGATATGAAAAACAGATATCACAAAATATATATGATGATTTATTTAGAAAGGAAAAAAACAAAACACCACCACCATCGAGGTTACTTCCTATAGAGGCAGGGATGAAACCAGTGCGTGACAAATTGGTTCCTTCCACGCTGACTCAGGAACGCTCCTGCCTTTGTATGTAAGTGTGGCTAGTGACTGCAGCAGCTATAAACATCAGCACAGAAGTTTTTCTTCACACATCCACATCTGCTTGCCCAGTACTAATATGTCATGTCCTTCCTGCTGGACTCTACCATTTCTTCTCAAGGACAAGGACCATGTAATTCTTAAACTTACACCGCTGGCATCTTCTACCATTTGAATTAAGCAAAATGCCTCCAACAAACGTATGTTGAATGGGAAAGGAGTGGGAAAAACCTACAACTGTTTCTTGGCCGTTTACCTCCCAACCACCACGCTAACACAATGCTGAAGAACATATATCATTATCCCACTTTCAAGCATTATAGCCAAAACGCTTTTTAAGTTCACCATAAGGTTTTCAGGGGCCAATCCAACAATTTCGTAAAATGTTAAGAGACTCAGGTTGAGGCTGATCGTTAATACAATATAAGTATGATATTAACACCCGTATAGGTATATATAAGCCTCAATTTAACAAAAAATTTTAAATATAGTCCATTAAAGTTTCTAGTCTTTAGAATTTCTAAATTCTACATTTTCCCAATAAGGGAATACATTTTTCCAATAAGGTTAAGGTGGTCATGCTCTTAGGCCAGTAGCCAGGAGCCCTCACTTCAAAATGAAGAAACTGAAAAGTGAAATCATTTTGGCTTTACTTCCTTGCTTTTCAACGTGATAAAATGCACTCATCACATCAGAGCATGACTGCCGTCTTCTTGGCATGTCTGGTGTGGACCTAAGCCCTAACCCTCATGGGAAGCCAGGGAGGGAGGATCCTTAGGGCTATAACCATTCCAGACTCCTCAAATATGAACAGACTGGGGAAGGGGGTGAGAAGAATGAAAATAGGGAAACAATGATGCTAAAGAAGAGGGAGAGATCCTGAATCAGAAGACCAGCCAACCAACTTAAAGAGATGTCTCTCCCTTCTATACTTCAGGCACAGGGCCAAGGGAACCCCTGCCCAAGGGAGGCTGAGGAGGGAAAGAGCTGCCAGATGGGACCACAAAGGCCAGAGGCAAGAGGCCCTCTGGGATCTACTAAGGGAATCTACTAAAATGTCAGGAATAGTTGTGGATACATAGGGTGAATTCCCAGAAGACTGAAATATATTTCCCGCAGAAGCAGGGGTATAGACAGGAAAGGGGGAAGAACAAGAGAAAGGGAAGAGGAAGCAGACATGGAGGGAAGAGAAATTCTTGCATCTGAAGTAGTGAGTTCGAGCCTGGGACATAATTAGGATATTAGAACAATTCAGATATGCCCAGTCCAGGATTAGCTGTCCTATTCCTCAAAGTTTCCTGTTTGGATAAGCCCAGAGCACCTGTGTGCTATAATCTCCTACCGCTGAACCCATAACATATTCAAATTCCTTCATGCCTCCAAATAGATATGTAGCTTTGATTACCTCAAGGGCTCCCAATGTATTGTGCATTTAATAAGTACTTACAGAAGAACAATGACAAAAAAAGAAAAAAAGAAAGAAAGAGGATGATGTATTGTCCCTTGTGTAAAATGATGCTCCTTTAGTATGCTCTCAGTAATTCTGCAAGTGAACTTGTGTGTTTTATCACTGAGTAGTCAAATAAGCTGATTACGATGTTAAGCACCTCCCTGTCAAAAGAAAAAAAAAAAACAGCAGGGAGGAGGGAAGGATGGATACTTTTGGTTCCCTTTATTGCTTTTACAGGTCATTTATATCCACTATATTACATCACGTATATATTTTAATTATATATGGGCACAATCATTCTTCCTAAAAGATCTTTCCTCCCCAGATGCCAATCACCTCCGTCTTTTATAATTTCAAATTTGGCTTAAATGTCCCTACCACAGTGACACCACAAGAATGCCCCCTAACCTTTCAGCCTCAAATGCTCAAACATGAAGAATTTAGGGCAATCAATAAATAACACTCTTTGTCTTCATCTGAATTTAGAACTGAATAAGCGGTAAATGCCTGAGTCAGAGATAGAGACAAAAAAGTTAGCTTTTTATTCTTTAAAACTTCATTATTATCTCAAGTCTCTGTATGCCCCTACTTTTAAATAGCCTAAAGCATTACAAGTGACTGGCCCACACCCATCCCATTTTAAAAGAAGTCAAACCTCAGGCCTGGGCGCAGCTATCCCAAGCGAAATGTTCCCAGAACCCAGTACTCGATATAATCCAGACCCATTCAACTGCTTCCAAAGACAATGGCAGAAACTCCAGGGCATCCGAGAGATGGAGGCGAGAGATGGCAGGTCAACAAGAAGAGCACGATTTTTGCCAAGATGTCTGTAATACTAGGCCAATTTTCCAGAGCTTAACACTCAATTAGAGAACAAGTATCCACGGATGGATAAATGTGGTATACACATGAGAAGCATTATTACTTAGCCTTAAAAAGGAAGGAAATTCTTATAAATGTTATCACAGGGATGAACTTTGATAATATTAAGCTAATTAAAATAAGTCAGTTACAAAAGAACAAATACTGGATGATCCTACTTATATGAGGTACCTAGAGCAGGCAAATTCATAAACGATAGTTGCCAGGGGTTAGGGGGAGGCTATTGCTTAATGGGAACAAAGGAGCTTCAACTGGGGAAGATGAAAAGGTTCTGGAGATGGTTGCACAATGATGTGAATGTACGTTAATGCCACAGAACTGTACCATTAAACATGGTTTAAAAAGTCAATCTTTTATGTGTCTTTTACCACAATTCTAAAAAAAGCTCAGCTCAGAAATCTCCAAAAGCCTGCTAATTTTGGCCCAATACATTAGCACACAGAGGTAAAAATCCAACTAGGCACCTTCTTCTAAGAGAGTGGCATTGAGGTGCCTTCTTTAAAAACTTAGAAATGGGCAGTTGTGGCAGCCCCAGGTCCCTCAGGCCTTAACTGTGGAATCTTTCTTTCCCAACTTGCATGTCCAAAGCTTCTTAGCTGCACTTGCTCTTTGAGCCCCCCTTTTCTGGCACTCACATAGTGAATGAATGCAGGCTCTGCCCAGTACCATCAGCATCTCCACAATCTTTTATAAGCAAGAATGTTTAGCCCTGAGCCACAGCATCTGCTGCAACTGCCTTTTCTGTGTAATTGCTTAGGGCTGTGATAAGTGCTTCCTAAGGAAGATGGTCTTTTTCCCTACATTTCTTCCAACTCAACTTCAGCAGATTCCAACACTCTTGGAGGTCTGTAAGGAGCTACGTCTTTGCATGGGCATCTCAAGGCACTAGAGTTCCTACACATTTTAATGATCAGGTCCTCAGTACCTTTCTTTCTTTCCTTTTTTTTTTTTTTGCCTAAAGTAGGGCCTATCCCTCTTACTTAATTTATCTCTGCTGATCCCATTTTCTTTTGAGAAGGACTCAGAGGCCAATCCCTTCCCTTCTCTTCCACTTTAGAGTTGTTGGGTAGAAATGAACAGTTTACTTCTCAAATTAGATAATCCGAGCCAGGGGATACTCCCATCAGGCCACTCCAGCCTAGAACATGCTTCATGTCTCCCTAACTCGTAACTTGTAAACAACCTGAACTGGAGCCTTCAGGGCACAGGTGATACTTGCTGGCCGGATTAAAGTAGCTCCCTCACCTTGAGACTCACTTGATGAACTCTTCAGTATTTTGTGCTTCCCTCTCAAATGCAAATTTTCTGTAACCACTAGGTTTTACTATCCCAGAGCCACCACCACAAGGCTTTAAACACAACAGAAGAAGGTGCCCCCTCAGGGGCATAAGTAAAACCTGGCCTGGATCCACAGTGAAAAGAAAGTCAGTTGCATTTCATCATCTACTAGCAAAAATCTTTATGCAGTACACAAAATGCAAAACCACACCCAGCTCTGAGCCATGACAATCTAGTTTCCAGCTGTTCCTACTTCAGATTCTAGCTGAATCTTTAAAGGGGCACTTCGTAATATTTTCTGGATCTTTGTGGAAACCTTTCATAAATTGTCCCATATGGACCTATATTTCTACAGGCCCATTACCCTTTCTAATTGTTGCTGTTAGGGTGAATCTCCTTTCCTTTTTGTACCTGTCTATCCGGTCTTAAGACCTCACCTTTCCCTTCGTTTCTCCCATTAAGATGTGAACCTCTCTCCTAGCTTAATTAGTCCTTTCAGTCTACCATTGCTCCTTTTCTGATAAGATCAAGCATATGTTTCAAACCACTCTAGTACCTCCTTGATTTCCTAAGAAAACCTGACCTCTAAAATCTGAGCGTTGCAGGCACAGGACTTTGTAATCATCGTTTTAGCGTTTGGCTTTGCAATAATTTCACTGACTCATTGGTCTATCTAAACCCAAGAATGTAGCATATGCTTAAGTAAGGATGTTCCTCTTCTTCTGTATTTGCTTCTTAAAAAAATCTACAACTCTTCTATAGGTGAAGCCACAGTTCTATGATCCAATGGTGGGAACTTAAGTAACAAACCCAGAGCAAATCTAAGTCATGTTTCACAGAGCAAAGGAACTTATTGAGTGTCAGAGCACGGCTTCTGTCCCGCTAGGCACTGTGTGCCTCGGCTCCCTCCAGGGCTGTCTCTGAGGCCTGCCCAGCTGCAGAGATAGCGCTTTCCTGATCTGCTGGAGCTGGGTGGGTAGGTCAGTTAAGGTTGGTCATAGATAGGTGGTCTATTAAGATCTTAGATAAACAACAAAAAATTACCTATGATTAGTCCCTCCAGGGCCTTCCTCTGTTTGGCCTGGAATGAAAGTAACTGAATGTGATGAGGCCAATTTATCACTTCCTACCTTAGCCTCATTCTCACAATTCAAAGGAGGAACCTCACATAACAGCACCCTTGAAATTTTATCATTTTTGCAATTTGAACTCCTGGCCTGCAGCTTTGACTGAAACACAGTAAAAGCAGCAAGTGCTATTCCACCTGAAATAACTAAAAAGATCCAGCCCCTTCCCTGGCCTCACCTGCAACAGAAATCCAAGCTGAACCCGCAAAAAAACCCAAAGTACACACAAGTGCCTCAGCTCACCCAAACAGCCCAGTGAGGTTCAGGGCATCCTGCACTTGCTAAGGCCTAAAGCCCCGTCACAGACAGCTGTCTGGTGAAGTCATTTGCCTGTGGGCTAGGCCATCACAAGCTTCACAGTCCCTCAAAGGCAAAGCAATAAATGTTCCCCTTTCCTGTTGAGTGAGAAACTTAATGAGCAATAGATAAAACAGATACAGAAATAAGATGAATATGTGAACTTTTTATTGATAAAAGCTAATATATATTGGAAAGTGTGGCTTAGGGATGCTGGTTCTCCTCTTGTTCCCCTCCCCCTCCAAAAAATACTGTAAGCCTCCCCCTGGACATAACCTGCTCTGCTTAGCTTACCTTATGAATGAGAATAGACCAGAAAACCATCATCCTCTTTGCAAGTAAGTAGGTCTCAAAAAAGAAGACCCAGAAGAGGTTGAGCTGCATGTACGCAGGTACTACTCTAACACTATAACAGACGTTTTTCCACAGGGAAACAAAGGATGGGGAGAGAGCTTATCCTCCAAAATAGACCTCTCTTATCCCTTGAACTCTGTTACACCTTCAGTGCCTAATCAGAGTTGTGAATATAGTACAAGTTCAATAAATCCAGAGAATGAACTCTACTTCTGAATGAACAAAATGCAGTTTTGCACTTGCGGAAGTGAACGGCATAATATAAAATAGTTTGCACTTCTGGGAAATGCAAGCCAAAATGGTTGGAGGTCTCAAGTGCAAGGAAATGGACCGAGTATAATCTAACCTCTTAGGAATGCTCATCATCGCCATCGAGTCCTTCTGCTGTTTGTTTGGCTCAGGACGGTTCTGTGCCTGGCCTCGATGGCTCAGGTGATATTATTACAGGTCTTGCATGAACAGTGTTGGCGAAGGCGAAAGACTGCTAGATGCTAAACTATGCTTGACACCAGAATGTCCCCTCTTCTCTTCAGACTTGCCCTCATGAACATGAAATATTATATAAGAAAAAAGCAAGCAAGATCTTAACTACCAGATATATTCAAGTTTTTAAAAGGTCCTTGGAAAACACCTAGACATTTAATTTCACAGAGCAATTTGAAATCACAAATGCTTTTAACAAATTATACCCAAAATTATTCTCTCCTGTGTTTATTGCTAATAATAAGTGACTACGTATTTAGTTATTTATACATTCCTAAAGATTTACTGAGTTCTCCATGCTGGGCACTGTGCTTGTCCTCAGAATGCAGCAGTGAATAAAATCTCAGTGGGCCCTGCCACCATAAGGCTTAGGTCTAGCAGGAAAATCGGTCCTGAAGCAAATATCTCCGCCAATGATGAGCTGTATAAAAGGAGAATTTAAAAACCAAGAAACAAGACAAAATGGCAAGTCTCAAGTCTAGAAGAAAAAAAGCGGGGTGACAAATTCTGGTAATGGAAAAAGACCCAACATGGCTGCAGCCCAAGGAGCAAGAGAGAGGGAAACTGAGGCTGGAGAGGACGGCAGGGTCAGATCACAAAGGGCCCTATTCAGGATTTTGGATTTCACCCTCAGAGTACTGGAAGCTTTCTAGGAGTGCTAAAAGGGTTCACATGATCAGATTTATGTTTTGTTTTTAAGACTGAAGATGCAGTTGGGAGAACACACTGGCATAAGGTATATACCAGTTCAGGGGAGGCAGAGGTCCAGGTGAGAAATGATTGAGTTGGGGAGGAGCACAAATGGGCTTAAGACCAACAGTGAAGGCTGAGCACGAAACACCTTGCACCAACTAAGTACCTGACAGTTATTGTGAGGTAGCTACTTATAACCCAGGTTACAGATGAGCAAAGAGACTTAGTAAGGTTAAGTAATTTGCTCATTCAGCAAATAAGTAGCTGAGATATGAATCAAATCTAAACGACACCAGAGTCCTTGTTTTTAACCAAGACTTTGGAAATTTGCCCTTTTTTGTCCATTAAAAATATTTCTCTACAAACTGTCTGCCAGTATGTAACAAGAGCTGCAAAAATGTTTATATCCTTTGACCTGGAAACTTCCCTTTGGAAAATAAAACTGAAGGAAATCATCTGTACAAGGGCATTTATAATCATGCTATCTATAAAAGAGAAGAACTGTAAGTAACCCAAGTGACTAATTATATAAACAGGGAGCATATTAAGAAGAAAGACTCGTCATCATGTTCACAGCTACATACTACTCCATCATCACTTCTTATGTGATCTTGAGAAATTACTCAGTCTTTTCTAAAATATTCAGCTGTAATGATTAAGTTCTCTTAATGAAGCTCTCAACCACCTAGGGAAACTTGCATTAATAATACTAACCACAGTTGTATTTAGTGGAAGAATTGTTATTACCGCTTTCTGATTATGAGTTTATAACGCGCAAAGCTCTGAGGCAGGAACCTGTCATACGTTACCTCATCTAATCGTAGCAACTTACAGCATGGACGGTGCTGCTCTCAACAGGCAGCTGAGGGAAAAGAGAGGCGAAAGACCTGCCCTAGATCATACAGTTAATTAGTAGCACATCCAAAACCGGAACTCTAAAGCCCGTGTCTTCTTCCCTATACAATGTCACGCCCTGGTTATCAGAGAAAGCGGAGGTTCAGATAAACTGAGCAAACTGAGGCTCATAGATCACAAAGCTAGGTAGTGATAGAACCAGATTTTGAATGTAGGTCTCCCAATTCCAGGTAGAGTGTTGTTTTTCTACTTGTGTCACAGTTGTCACATATGAGATCTCCAACAGATAAAATTATGTAAATTACATCACTTTAAAGCTACAATACTCTAAAGCTTAGATTCAACTGGCCTAAATAAAACATCTGCAGGGCTTCCCTGGTGGCGCAGTGGTTGAGAGTCCGCCTGCCGATGCAGGGGACATGGGTTTGTGCCCCGGTCCGGGAGGATCCCACATGCCGCGGAGCGGCTGGGCCCGTGAGCCATGGCCGCTGAGCCTGCGCGTCCGGAGCCTGTGCTCCGCAACAGAAGAGGCCACAGCAGTGAGAGGCCCGCGTATCGCAAAAAAAAAAAAAAAAAAAAAAAAAAACTGCAGAAAGAATACTACAGAAAAGAAAAATTTGCCAAAGACCAACGAAAGATTATCTATCCAAAAGAACTGTGGGAAAAGCCCTATATCATGAAAAGATTAGATGGGGTGGGAGACAAAGGGCCTCCCATTATTACTAAGTGCCTACTGTGTCCTAGTCCTGTGCTAGATATTTTGCCATCAGAGTTCACTTGCTCTTCCCACCACTCTGTGAAGATTAGGAAGAATTCTATTTCACAAGCAAGAAAACTAAGATGGTGGCAGATGAAGGGATTTGTCCGCAATCACTCAGCCAGTGGGGTATGATTTGAACCCAGGCCAGTCCGATGCTAAAGTCCACATTTTTTCAATATACCACACTGCCTTCCACTGCAGCACGACTGGCAGAATTATATTTTCTGCATCCTTTGATTAAAATGAAGCACACAATAATATCTGGCATTCTTGTCCAAACAATATTAAGGCCAATGTTAGGGATTCATTAAATAGTCACTCAACAGCCATTCATAGGAGCACTCACTCTGTGCCAGGTATGAGCTAGGAACATAAAGTTGAACAAATGGTCCCAAATTTCATGCAACTCTAGGAGAAATAACATGTCTTGGTGTCGCCATTAATGATTATCCATATTCTTGGGAGTGTGGGACACATTTGTGTCATCTGGTTTGAAATGGCAAAATACCAAGCTCTCTTAGGAATTGAGTGATCCTGGATGGCTAAGTTTCTGGATAGCTGAGAATTTACTCTGTTAAGCAACAGATCTTCGATTTCACAATTTTTATTACTTAATCATTTCTCAATGCTTTGTCAATTCTCCCAGGGCATTCTGAGCTCCAAAGTCTGAGATCTTATAATCCCCATTCTCAGTGATTCCCCTTTACTATTATAGCCAATGGATGGATGAGTAGATAGATGGATGGGAGAGAATAAGGTCTTTATAACAAGTATTTCACATGAGAAATTCTGAACTCAAGCACTTTCCAATCTTCCTTAAAGAGCTCTTTAAATTTGTTTGTTTGTTTGTTTTTAAGGAACAACACGATTTAAACTTCTCTTGAGGGCTGGGTCATTATTAGCATTCTGTTATGAGAAAAATAATGTGCTATGATTCAGAAAACCAAGTAACCTTGGGCAAATCATTGCATATATTAGGAACCTTAGACTGCTCATTTTTAAAATGAAGGAGCTGAGCTAGAATTCTCTGAGGACTTTTCCAGCTCCATAATTGTATAACTCTTTGAACAATAAAATTAGTTACTATAATGGTCGATTCAAACAAAACTATCCTTCTCCAGTATGTGAGTATCCTTCTCCTTGTGCAGTATGTGAATTCGTTTGGCTGTGTTCTCCGCAGTCCGAGATTAACATGGTTTTTGAGTTCTTGAGTCCAGGATTTATAGTTTTTACTATTGCCAACCTAACTTTCAGCTCTCCCGCTTTCTCATTTTAACTTGTAACCTGTAATCTCCTTCAACTTAAAAAAACAAACAAACAAAAAACAGGCTTAATGAAAAGGAATGGAACCTACATTTATGAGTACCTTCCAAGTGACAAAATATACATTACTTCAATTAATTTAATCTGTATAACACTGCAGATAGGTATTATCTCATTGAATAAATGTGGAAACCCAAGATCAGAGTTGTCCAAGACTGTCAGTGGCAGAGCTAGGAGTCAAAGCCAGGTTGATGTATCCAAGGCCCACAGTGCTGTGTAGTAGAACAGGGAGTAAATTAAAAGTCCTCAGCCTTGAAGTCAGAATCTAGGAACTCTAATGGTTACATAAACTAAGCTTAGCTTATTGCATTTACATGAAGTTTAAGACGTTCATTTTCTCTCTTCTTTGTAGAGAAGGGCTTTATTTTTTTTTTAATAATAAGTGCTATTTTTCTAAGCACTTTTTTACTTAGCTTATTTTATATAAAACCCAGGAGGGCTTTAGGTAGTTATCAAATGGGCAAGGATGCCAAAAAGCTTAGTGCTAGCTAGGTAAGAAATTAATTTATATGTATTATTAAAACTGGTGAATCATGTATTAAACATTGAAGGGAAAAAATTAAACCCTTTACCAAATTTTACTACTTGTCTCTTAACTAAGGTCATTAAATATAACTATATATTTGAAAAGACTGAAAACTCAGTAAGGTTTAACTATCAGGGCTGCTGCATAAGTAACGCTCAAGAATCTAGCTTCATGTTTTAGAATCTACTGGGATGGAACTGATAAACAGCAATTATGTCCCATTCTTTCCTTAAACAGTGTCTCTGGAAGCACCCAAATCTTTTCATGTTGGCGCTCATTCTGAGCTCCAGAAATCTCAGCTCTTGCTTCCCCCTCACTGCGGATGAATAGCTGTATTCTACTGAATCTCCAAGTACAGTTTATGGGCAAATGAAAGACTCTATTGCCAAGTACTCTGTCATCATAAATAATCTGAAGTCAAGCATTTCTTGTGAGGCTGCCTATGAACTAAGTTAACTAAATTTCTCTAGCCAACAAATACTTTCTCATATTTGCAGGTCAAATGCCAGGGAATTTAATAATCTTCGCCGAATCTACACTTTGGAGTATCAATAAGTGATGGATAATTCTAGATCCACGTTCCTTTGTTGTCAGGCCCCACATATACGATTAAGTGAACGTTGCACTAATTGAATGATAACATTACCATAAAAGAAAAGGCTTACTAAAATAAGCAGACACTATGAGCTGGTTGCCAGGGGGCACATGCAGCCTCAGACCTGCTGGGAACTGATAAAAATGGCTTGAGAGCTTCTGGTTTGTTCAGTGGATGTTCACTAAGTCACACCCCTGGGCTCTGCAGACCACAAACCAAAAGAAGTACTGCTAGTGCACAGAGTTGAACTTCTCAGAATCAGTGTTTTCATGACACCTGGTTGCCTCTGGGATTTTCATTGATTAAATATTCCCTTCAAGACCCCTTGGTAGTCAGAAGGTCAAAAAATGTACAAATGTAACTTGTAAAGTTTGCAAGAGTCGCTCCCTCTCATGACAGTAATAATGGTCACCATCATGGGTAGTGGATGAGATAGACTGAGGCCAAGTCCAAACTCAGGAGGGCTGGGTGGTAATAATGAGAACCAGGTGAGCTTGCAGGGACTGGGGGAGAGTCAGGGACTCAGGGAGTGTGGCTTTAGAGGGTTGGCATCTGAGTGAGGGAATGAGAGGAAGCCAAAAAGACATGAGGCATGGCAAAGAGGTGAGAAAAACAGCATGAGGCTACAGTGAAGCTGGACAGTAAAAACAGGCTGGTGTGCTGACGTTGACAGCTCTCTTCAGCTCACACGCAAGAACAGGAAAGACTGTGGAGAAGGGTGCTCCAGGCTGGCCCATCTGAGGTCACAGAAGGTGAAGGGGATTGGGGGTGAAAGTGGAATAGCTGACCGCACAGATCCAGACAGGACTTTGGAGTATACAGCCAAGGACAAAAGGACCAGGGAAGGAGGAGATGTCAATCAACAGAAGGGCACAGGGAGGATAAGGAAAGGTTCTGACAGGTGGGAGGCAGAGGTGGCAAGCCAGGAGGTTAGAGGCAGAGTGAGAAGGCCTCCAGCTCTCCGTGCTTTACTTTACGTGCCCACTAAGCAGTCTGACTCTGTAGTCTCTGCTCCCTCAGCTTTTAAGATATTCAAGAGAATAGGCCATCCTCTGATGCTCCAGGCCACACACCAGGCAGATGTAACTGAACATCTTCACGGCCAAATGCCAACGGTACAGCCCTACTCCAGTACTAACGTTATCAGTGCTCAGAATAACTGCCTTCTTTGGGGACATCACCAAAGTCTGAATGTCTCTGTACATCCTCCGTCTCACACACACTCTCCCCACCTAGTTTTCTTTCACAAACCTTCTTCCTCTCTAGTAACCACTCATGTCTGTCCTCTTCCGGGTCTCATCTCTCTCACCCAGCTGCGTGCACTTTTGCACCGGCCTTGCAGCATCCAGTGACTTCCTTTCTCATTCTTGCAAAAGCCTCGCTCCAGGGTCAAATCTGCTTTCTCCCAGCCCCTCAAAAGCAGAAACTCCGTGTCATGTATCTTTCTGCTTTCAGTGCCTCGCACGGAAGAGGAGGTACTAGACAAAGGTCTATGGAAAGGAGAGCTATACCATGGGCCAGGCACACACATAATCCATTCTGTGATGTTAATGTCATGCCCTGAACATCAGCAAATTAACAATGCATCCAAAAAAGCATCACCCACCTACCCAACATTTGCCACGCCCATCACTCTAACTCAAGTCTCCCTTCCCATCCCCGCATTTTATAAGGGCATGTCTGAGGTAAAATCCGTGCTGTGTAGCCTAAAAGCAACACAGGGCCAGGGGTTGAGTTTTATTCACCTTTGAATCCTCAGCATCTACTACAAAGCCCAATATTTAGCAGACAAATGGATAATTTGATGAATCAATCAACCATATGCACAAATTTCCATGAAAACAGAACCAAGCAGAAAGCAGAAGAGCTTTGAAACTACCAAAAATCCAATAAGCCACAAACTAGATAATCAGACCCTAAAATAACTGAAATCTGGTTTCATTATTTTAGATGTTTCTATTTTAAATACAGCAAACTTCAGTGCAAAATAATAATGTCATTTTACATTTGCAGAACAGGCCTTGCTTTCTCCAAGCATGTTCCCAGTCATTGGCTCATGCAATTCACCATCTATCAGCTGAGCTTGGTAGCAGGAATGGGAAACTTCACTGAATTTAGAATTAGGACAATTGGACTCAAGTCCTGTCTTTACCACTTCCTATCCGTGACCTTGAGAAAAGTCCTTTAGCCAGTGCACATCTCAGCTTCCTTCTCTGTAGAGCAGAGATAAGACCTTGTTCTTCCTGCCTCTTATGAGGATCAAGGAGGTGGGGGGAGAAGGAAGGAAATAAAATCTTGCCGAATACCTACTATGCCCAGGCATTTTACATATATTATTGAATTCTCACCACATCCTGCAAAGTAGATTTTACTATTTCTTGCCTATTATAGGAGGAAACTGAGACTCAGCAAGGAAACTAACAATTCTATGACCTTGGGAAAGTTAAGTACCAGAGCTGGGATTTAAACATTTCTGGCTTGTCCCAAAGCTCTCCTCATGAAAGGTGATGCCTCCTAGCTGGGGAAGGGGAAGCTGGGACGAAGTGAGAGAGTGGCACGGACATATATACACCACCAAATGTAAAATAGATAGCTAGTGGGAAGCAGCCGCATAGCACAGGGAGATCAGCTCAGGTGCTCTGTGACCACCTAGCGGGGTGGGATAGGGAGGGTGGGAGGGAGACGCAAGAGGGAGGGGATATGGGAATATATGTATACATAGAGCTGATTCACTTTGTTATACAGCAGAAACTAACACAACATTGTAAAGTAATTATACTCCAATAAAGATGTTAAAAAAAAGGTAATACCTCCTAAGTGAGATCTAAATATGTGTAAAAAATTTAGCTGCTTTTTAGCACATTGCCGCATATGTAAGTATTTTCTATCATTGCTGTAAGTATGGAAGGTGGAGACAAAGAGAAGCAGTATTTGCTAAGGTCACATGTCAGGGACAGAGCTGGGACTAGAACCTGGGTCTCCTGACTCCTGGCCTGAAGTCTTTTCATTAAACCACACCCCCAGGAAAAGGCTCCTGACTTAGTGGGCACAGAGGCATGATGCTTGTTTATTCAGGCCAGCTGTTCCAGACCTATTTTAAGACAAGCACTTTGAAAATCATGGAAGGTGAGTATCAAGTGTTTCATTAAATATTCCATATTAATTGACCCTTTAGGGCACTCCCCTGTGAGCAGCATATGCTGCCGGCTTCCTGTTAAGCAAACCACTCAAAAGCTGACTACACGTCTTGCAACACATATTTTGAAAGCACATTCAGACAGCAGCATAAAATACAATTCTAAAACAGTTTTTCCATGAAATTCAGAAGTAGCTGCTTCCTTCACTTTTCATGGTTCTGTCCTGTAAATGCTTGAGACGGGGAAAGGCAGAATGTGAATTTGTGACTGTCCTTAATATCATTCAGGGTCTGTGTTAACAGGGGAAAAAAGAGTGGGATATAGCATTCCAATTAACAGCTAACAATAGATGCCTGTGAATTTACAAGAAGAATGATTATAATACATAAAAGAAAAAAAAAGACAATCACTTGAAAACATGCCATTTAAAACAATGGTGTTCCTGTTGCCCAGGGAAATGCAAGCAGTCCTGACCCTGCTCAAGAGTAGGGCATTAAACTATGTGCTCGAGACCAGCTGTCACGAGGCACAGTGTTAAAAGGCCGAAAGGGACCAGCATACACTCATTTTCTCCTTTCCTTTCGTTAACTTTCCTTAGTTTTTCTATCTGCTTTTTTCCTTTCCCCACTGCATACCTGTCAAAAGCCTATCTCCCATTTCATACTGATTCGTGTGATCAATGTGTATGAAACCATCCAGTTGGTACATTCAATACCCTAAACCAAAAGTATTACTCAATATCCAACTCAGTGTGGAGGTGCTATAATCAACAGCTACAAAACCAATGACAGCGTTCCTCCACAGGAATGCCACGAGAGCAAAAGAGAGTGAAAAGAAAAGTCCTCACAGTTCACATTCAGATATGCCAACAGCCTTGTGGATGGGAACTCAGTTCGCTATAAATGTGTTACTTCTCATCTTGCCCCTACCACTACTTGTTAGTACAAGTTACTAACTCCTCTTAGCCTTGGAGAGCAGCGCGGGGATGAATATCAGTGTCCGTCTCATGGTGTTGTGATGACTGGATGACATAATGCAAGGAAGGTGTTAACACACTGCCTGGAGTGTTTCTGCAGAAACAGTAGTAATAATTGTAGTAAAAGTAGTAAACATTTATTGAGCATTTGTTATGTGCCAAGCATAGGGATAATTAGTTCATTTAGTCCTCAAACAGACAGGTTCAGGCACTTTCTGGAAGGCACTCAGGTGGTAAGTAGCAGAGTAATGTTATCTGCTATTATTAGTAATGCCACTTAAAGAACAGATGTTTTGGGTTTTTAATGGCATAGTGCTTAGCACATCTTATTAAATTTTGTATAGGTGTGTTTGACAAGGTAGTAAACTAAGAGTTATCATTTTCAGTAAGTTTCATTAATGCCTACTTATGTATGCATGTTTCGTATGAGTCCCTGGGTCAGATTCTAGAGATGTATATAAATGAAAAAGCCTATGATAGCCTCAAGCAGGTCACAGCCTGGAAGAGAGAGAGATAAGAAAAAGATTGCAAAACGGTGTACGGAATGCTGCCCTCCACCCACGTACACTATACAGCGTGGCACAAAGTAGTAAGTGATCAGCTACACCTGCGGAAGGAGTTAGGCAGCCCTCACTGCAAAGGGCCCTTGAACCAAGTCTTCCTTCAGACTCATGAGAAAGGACCCTTCAAGTAGAGAAATAGGCAAACCAATAGCAGCATAGTTCATTTGAGAAGCCACGAAAAGGTCAGGAGCACACAGTTGAAAGAGCTTTGAGACATGAAGCAGGACCAGCCCACGGGTCCCTGCAATGCTTACCAAGGAGCTTGGATTTTATCCCATGGTCCATGGGAACAGTTATAAGGAGGTTGTGCTGACCTGCCCCAGTAGTTCAGGTCAAACTTCAGGAGTCCTTAGTCACTCTCCCTCATACCCAACGCTCATCAGCAAGTCTTTCTGGCTCTACCTTGAAAATGTATCCCATGCATGCAAACAAAAAGATCCAGGAGAGAACGGAAGATGTAGGAAAGCACAGAGATAGAGTGAAGGAGGAACTGGCCTTTGCTAGGAGCATTGATAATTCACCCACAGAAGAGGACAGAAAGCATCGTCTACGGGCAAGATGCGGGAAGGTGGGCGCCTGAGGAAGCTCTCCTCTGACTGTGTCTGTTTTCTCGGTGGAATAGGAAGCAAGATCACCAGTTGAGAGGGAGAATGAAGATGCAGGTTCAAGAAGAAAAGGTACCAGACAGGCATCTGGGAGAGTCAGAAATTGGATGGTCTAGGGCAGTTTTCAAATTGGTCTCAGTACCCCTTTACACTCCTAAAAAATTAATGAGTAAGAATCCTCAGCAGCTTTTCTTTATAGGGGTTATATCTATCAACACCTAATATACTAGAATTCTAAAATGAGAAATCTTTAAAACATACACAAACACACAATCACAGGTCAGCAGCATGTAGCTTTGGGAAAACTCCACTATACGCTCGTGGGAAAGGAAGAGTGAGAAAAGCCAAACAGTGTCTTAATAATATTTTTAAAAGAATGTGCGACCTTAGGGAACCCCTAAAAGCATTTTAGGGACTATCAGAGGCCCCCAGATCACACTTTAAGAATGTCTGGTCTAGAGACAGGTACTCAGATGGCTGGGTTGCCTGAGGCACCCACCTGAGGTTAGGGATCGTGAATTTAAAGTGAGAGCACTCAGGTGGTATGCGTTTTCCTCCACGGGTCAGGTTCAGCAGCTGAATTGCAGGCAGGGAGTAAGTAGAGAGTTGGATTTAACCAGGGTTATATTTTACCCAAATGAGTATCACCAACCAAGAGAAGCTAAGGAAGTAACTATAATGACAGTGGTATTTAAGCTGAGTAGGAGGGAAATGAAGACACGAAGGCAGTGAAGAGGTGGTGGGACCAACAGTTCAAAAGATTGTTGAATTTTAGGTATTAGTAGAATAATCCAGAAAGGAAGGATTAGTAAGAGAGTAGGATGCTTGAAACAGAATACGGAAGGTAACTAGTAACAACTTCAAACTCAACATCCAAAACTGATTGTGCCCCTTCCCTTTGACATCTGTACCTCCTCTCTATTCCCCTAGTCACCCAAGCCTGAAACCTGAGGCTCATCCTAGATACTTTCCACTAGTACTGCACCTAAGAGGTTCCAAAGTCTGGTGCATTACAACTCTTCATTCTCTCTCATCTTTCTCATTCCTTCCTATGCTTCCACTCCCACCCCTTCTCTGGCCTCGCATCCACTGGCCTCCTCCTCCCCTAACTGAGCTTCAGCAGGAGTCTTTCTCATGCCCAGCTCCACCCCATCCAATTCATCCTTCTCTCTGCTGTCGCTGAACTTTCCACAGTGAACTCTGATCACGTGATTCTCATCCCTCCATCCAAGCAGTAACTGTAACCACAGAGGTGGGGGCATAAAACAGGCAGATATAGGCTGTCACCATGAACATGCGGTCTATCAGGGTATGAGAAGGAGGTAACGCCACAGTGTCATGAGATGATACAGGGAAGAGGATACGAAAAAAGGCAACGAAGGAGAAAACTCTAAAATTCTTAAGGTATGTTTAAAGAGAAGCCAGCAAAGGAAGCTGAGAAGGAATACAAAAGGTACAAGAGGGACTTCCTGGTGGTCCAGTGGTTAAGAATCCGCCTTCCAATGCAGGAGGATGCGGGGTCGATCCCTGGTTGGGGAATTAAGATCCCACAGGCCGCAGGACAACTAAGCCAGCGTGCCGCTACTACTGAGCCCGCATGCCGCAACGAAGATCCCACGTGCTGCAACTAAGACCCCACGCAGCCAAATAAATAAATAAATAAATATTTAAAAGGTACGAGAGAACCAGGAGAGTACAGTGTGATGACAGTTAAGAGTTTCAGGACGGAAGGAAAAGTCAATAATGTAAATTGCCCCTGTGAGTTTAAGAAAAATAATCTAAAAAGAGTATGTTGTATTTGAAAGTTAGGAAATCAGTGGTGATCTAGACTGGATCAATCCTATCTGCATTACAAACATGATATAATTTTCCCCATCTTAAAAAAAAAGGCACTTGCTCATTTTGTTCACTCTGACAACCATGGGATTGCACCTCACCAATAAAGTTTCAGCACTTCAATCCTTTACCCCAGGCTCTGGTTCCTGGAGAGCCCAGGTTAAGCCATCAAGTATGCAGACAGAACAAGTGCTTAAGATGCCTGAGCTACTTCACAGGAAAAGATCTTGATCAGTGTCAAGTTTAAATTTATGCTGGCCAAGAGAATAATCCAACAAATGGCAAAAAGGTTACTGACTCCTGAGAAGAAAGGTTAAATAATGACATTATTTTCTGAACTGACTGGCTAAAAATATAACTGGCACACCACTCTTTTTGGACAATGACAGCCTTTTTTCTCTCTTCTGTATAACCCAGTAATCTTCACACAGCAGTACCTGGGGCGGGGGTGGGGGGAGGGGGGAGGATGCAGACACGCATTTGGGAAGCACACCTTAATGCTAAAACTCATATGATAATAGTTTTAAAATAATGTACAGTTATGTATAGCAGAAATAAAGCTCTCTTTAACTTTAAGAAGTAGTAACAGCAATGAAAACCCAACTGTGTGTTAGGAGCTTGGAAGGAAATCCTGGGAACAAAAGTGATGAATTCTTTTAGAAATGCTGCATCACCAACACATGGTGCTCCGCGGAAAATACGCACTAAATATATTTCATTTATATTTTCTTATATACACACATATTTTTCCCACACATATGCATATATACAAGTGTGCCATATGACAAAATTTGTCTAAATCTTAAAAGAGTTCTTATAATCGGTATTAAATAAAAATGCTGTAAGATAAGAAAACCCTCTTGATCTCTTTTCCCCTACTAGCCACTACCCCATTTATCTGCTCTCTCCACAGCAAAATCACCCCCTAACACATGTCTATACTCGTGGTCTAGATCCTCTCCCATTCGCCCATCACACACCAAATCTGTTTTTGCCAAGGTCACCAAAGAACTTCATATTGCTTAATACAATATTCTATCTTCAATCTTTTTCCACTTGAAGAGCAGCATTTGACGTGTCTAATCACTCCTTCTAGAAACACTTTATTCACCCGGTTTGCTAGAACCATACTCTGTTGACTTCTCTCCTTCCCCGTGGCCATTCCCTCCCAACTCCTTACAGGTTCCCGTCTCTCTACCCTTGACACGTGGGCAGGCCCCATGGCTCACGCGTCTGATCTTTTCTTCCTACACTACTCCCTAGGTGATATCATCCAGTGCTGAGATTTTAAATACCACCTACACCCTGATGACTGCAAACCTTTCCTCTCCCATCTCCAATTTCTCCAGCTGCCTGCTCAGCATCTAGATGCCTGCTGGGCATTTCAGACATAACTAGCTCCAGACTGTCCTCCCCCTCTCCCTACCCCCAACCCCCAAAGCTCTTCTTCCTCCCACCTTCTCCATCTCAGTAAATGGCAACTCCATCAGTTCAATTCCTCAGGCCAGAAACCCTGGATTCATTCCTGGCTCCTCTCTTCTTCTCATACTGTTCATCTGATTCCATCAATAAACCCTGGCTGGCTTTATCTTCAAAATATACCTAGGGTTGGATTCCTTCTCACCACCTGCCCTGCTATCACTCTGGTCAGAGCCGCCATCACCACTTGCCCGAATGATGGCCTTAGCTTGACTCTTCCATCCTGGCTGCTCTGTGGTCTATTCTCAACATAGCAGCCAGAGTGACCCTGTTGAAAAGGTAAGTCAAGCCACGTGATTCCTATTTCACCCAGGGTGAACGTCCTTACAATGGCCCACAAGTCCTAAAAATCTGGCCCCCATTTTCCCTCTCACCTCATCCCTACGACCCCTTCTCACACTCACTGTCCTCCAGCCCACTGGCCTCTGGCTGTTCCTTCAGTTTACCCACCATTTAATTACCTCAAGACCTTGGTGTTCCCTCTGCCAGGAATTTTCTTCTTCCAAACATCCACATTCCTGCCTTCTCTCACTCCCTTCAGGTCCTGCTCAATTGGCATCTCCTGAGAGAAGCCTTTCTTGACTACCTTCCATAAAATCAAATCACATTTCCCTCTAGTCCCTTACCCAGGTCCATCTCTCTTCACAGCACATCACATTCTACAGCCATTTATTTATTTATTGTCCCCCACTAAAATATAAGTCCTTTTAGGGCAGGGACTCCATTGAGTTTGTTTACTGCTCCATGCCAGTGCCTACAACAGTGCCTGACACATAGTAGGAACAAACATTTGTTCAAGGAACCCCTGAAACCTGAATAAGTCATTTTAAGAAAATTCGAAGTTTACCTACACGGTACACAGTGGTCAGTAAATTTATCAAATGTGTTATTCCCATCCTATGACATAATATAAAGCAAAATTTAAAAGTACAAAATAGTAAGATTAAGCTAATTTCATTGATGATACATCCATGGTTAATTATAGGCATTTATGGAGAACTTCTTCACCACCAAAAGTGACATCAAGCCCACAACCCACAGTCTTCCATGTTGCACCCCCGGTACAACCAGCACAGGAAGGCTCTTCTCTTCCAGTGTCATGTATGTGCTTGGTATCCTAGCTAGAACACTGTTTTAGATGAAAAATAAATCTGTCTACTATATACAGAGACCAGGTTTCACGGATTGTGTGGATTTTCATGGATCATCTGGGGTTTATTTAATTTTTTCTTTATAATAAAAGGAATACGTTAAATGTGTAACTAAATGTGATTAATGTTTACCACCTTAACTGATTAAAAACAAATCTAAATCAGGGTTACAAAAAAAAAGGACCTATTTTGAACTAAAGAAGATTGTCCTCTTACCAACATAGCAAGACCCAAAAAAAGGCTGATGTCCACAGCCAAAAAGAACAATTACTAAGTAAGAGAATCGGGGTCCCATTTCTAATTTTATTTTGGAGGACAATTGATTAACTTAAGACTCCAAGATTCAAACCTAAAATTGTTTAATTATTTGCAGGGTTATTATTTTTTAACACAAACAAGGCAGAAGGCTAACAGAGTGGAATAAATCCCACTCATTGGAGGTACACACTCTTATTAAAAGAGGCTATTCATAGCCTCTTTCTGAAAACTTAAAAACAATAAGACATCTATACGCTAAAATTTTTTGTGTCAACATCTGTTCATAACAGTCTCAAATACCACAAAACTCTGAAGTGAGAGCCTCCAGTTTTTTCCTGGCTCAGAAGATCAGGTGCTAAAAGGAAATCATTTATTTCAAGTTATTATCTTCAACAGAACCTAAGCTGGATGGACAGAATGAGTCGTCGACATGGGAAAAGCCACACATACTAGTAATGACAGCTCTAAATTCAGAAGAGTAAAGTCTGCTGGGGCGTATGTCAGGGTTTCACTGGGTTATTAGGTTATTCACTATATAGTATGGATAGAGCTCATGGCACAGAAGCCTTATAACCGGAAGCAGCCAGAACCTTCACCAAGAAAGATATGAGTAGTTAGAGGCAGAAATAGAGATGTCAGCCCAAAGGAACTTGTAGACCTTGCAACCGTTTTAAAATTTTGATTATAACCTATTACTCTTAATGTGACAATAGCAGAAAAAAAATGTCTTAAGTAATTTTGCTAATAGTGAACACCTATTAAGTGCATAGTATCTGTTGGTCACTGTAGGCATGTTAAATACATCAATGAAGTATTTAATGAAAACATGCACTAAATCTCATTTAAGGATTTAAGGACAACCTCTATAATACAAGCTCACCTGTCCAGCACGCAGCTGTTCAGAAACCTTATCTCTCTGCAATGTGGCC
This sequence comes from Pseudorca crassidens, assembly GCF_039906515.1. Lineage (NCBI taxonomy): Eukaryota > Metazoa > Chordata > Mammalia > Artiodactyla > Delphinidae > Pseudorca > Pseudorca crassidens. The sequence goes on from NC_090297.1 coordinate 94,608,983, forward strand.
AAGAATCAAGAAGGCAACAAAAAGAGACATCACCATATTCAGGTACTAACTTTCCACGGTTCACCTGTGGGAGAAGCCCACACTCACAGAAAATTACTGCATTGAATTTGGAACCAGAAAGCTTAGGGTTAAGAGCCCAAAAGCACAACAGCCTAAGGAAGGTCATTCAGCTGTTTAGTTCATTATAACCTGGTGGCTTATATGATAGAGCAGTGTAATAATTCCTTTAGGGCAAGGATCCTGAGGTGTTCATTGTGGTACTCCCAGTAGGGAATAGAGTTCTTAGAGCAGCATATGTGCTCAATTTTCATTAATGATGCTTATAATGACAATCCTTTGTCAACAAAACGATGAAATTACATCTACTATATTCTACAAGGGGAAGAAAGAGCAAAAAGAATTTGAAAAAAATTTCATCCATTGTTACAATTCAAGTAAAGGTTAGAAGCTTGAAATAGGGAGATGCTCAGCTGTCCAGAATACTTCATTATTGAGAACAACTTACTGAACAGCCCCTAAGGGTTCCGGGCAACTGAAGTTTCAGGACATGAGCACAGTACTGTACTCCCTGCTGGTGGGCCAAGGCATCCTGAGGCCATAGGCCAGGTGGAAAATGGGAATCTGCAGACTGGATAATCACCTGCAGCTTCCTACAGAACTCTGTTGAGAGTGGCAACTCCCAGCTTAATGGAAATGTCTGTTAAACCCTTGGGCAGGATATCCTGAATTGGGACAACACTTAAGTGGTCCGTAGAGTTAGCAGTCACCACCCAGGCTCATGGGAGAGTACAAAATAAATTATCTCACTTCTAAAACCATATGGCTCTCACCACTTAACAAGCCTGTTCTTTCTTGGGGACCACTAATCAGCAGGTTGAAGGTAGACAGGCAAGGGATGCAGAATTTGAGGTGCAGAGAGGCCCTGATGAAACACTGACATCAAGAAGAGAGGAATGTGTGTGCCCTAACTTTAGAAACATAGTTATTCGTTATATAAAGTCAGTTCCGCTGTAAAAGGCACTGTTCTGGTTGCTAAATAGCTGAGGCTCTGTATCATTCAGGATTAGTGGTAAAGTGTGTCATGGAAGGGACTGTTTCCTCTCCCTTGTAAGTTGAAAGTGGTTTTTTACATTCTGAAAGAGAAAACAGATGTATTGACTTGTGTTTAACAGCTTTCTGCATGCAAACTTTCTGACGGGACCAAGAAACTACCATTCCACTGAGTTGAGACTTTTGAGTTTACTCTAGGGTGCACACAGCCTTCCGGAGTTGCATTTTTTTAACCCCTCAAAGAGGCACCTCCAGGAAAGGCTCCAAACACAGGAGCCAAGAGTGCACCACACCACCTGAGCAACCACCAAATGAAGGAAAGCGGAATCTGGAGCGAAACTTCTCGTTTCCTGTCGCTGCTGGGAGAGACTAGACTTGCTCCTTCTCACGTGGCTTAAGCCTAGCTATAAACCCAACCATGTAGCTTGCCAGCTGGCCACAAGCTCAGGGGGCTTTCGGGGCAGCCGCCTTGTTGTGCTCCCTTTTCCGCCCTTTGGTCAGTGTCATTCCTGTATAGATAACGGTACCGGAACGCCCTCCACTTCCTAGAGTCCTCTTTATGTCATGGTTCCGCTTTCAAGAAAACATGGGGACGAAACGCAAAGCAAAAGAACAGACTAAAGGCAAAATTATCCCCATCAGCTCCTTTCATGCCTCTCCATCGTTACTATAAAAGAGCTGGATCAAATTCCTTTCGTTGCCTCCCGCCACACACACGTGCGCGCGCGCACACACACACACAGGTAGGTGCAGGGCACCCTAAAACAGCTTGTTCCCGCCTCACAGAAAGCCCTTACGAAATCCTCATACCGTCTCAGGACGCAGGGCCCTAGCCTTCAGCTAAAGAGCTAAACCATCTCAAGCCAAGGTACAAGAAGCCGAAGTGGTCCGCAAAGCAGAAGGCTGCGAGGCAGGGGAAACCGAACGCACCTAGATGTTTGCATTTACACAAAGAAATTACCCGGCTGATTAATGCGATTTGCCGGCTGGAGGCGGAGGCGCCCGCGCCGGCCTCCTTACCTGGGACATCTGCGGCCTCAGGTTGATCTCCTTCAGGTTGATGGAGTGCGCCCGGAGGTTGTTGAGCAGCTGGCAGAGCAGGACTCCATCGCGGAGGGTCTGAGCCAGGTCGAACACCTGCGCCGAGTCCCAGGTCACCCGGTGGTTGGCGGGCAGCACCTTGCAGTGGATGAGCCACAGCGCGCACTGCTTCCACGGCTCCATGCCCGACGGCTCCGGGACGCTGCCGGGCAGGGGCAGGCGGCGAGGATGCAGCGGCGGCCGCCGCGGTTCCTCCGCCTCCCCGACGCCAGCCGCGGTCGGCCCGTTTCCTGCAACTGTACGACTGTGCGAGAGAGCAGGAGCCGCGGCAGGCGGACGGGGTGCCCCGCGCGGGTCTTGGTTCCGGTCTCGGCCCGGGTCCACCGCCGCCCGACCGCCGCTGCAAGCGAGTCCCGCGCGCTCTTCGTGCGCCCCGGCCGGCTCGGCGGCGGCGACCGAGCACAGGCTTCCTACTCGCGAGCCCGGCGCCGGGCGACTGAGCATGCCCAGCGCGCCGGCCAGTCTCGCTGCCGTCTGCGAATCCCCAGAGGCGCGGGTGGGAGAGCGCGCGCCGCCCTGGCCTGGGGTCGGCGGCCCGGGCGGGGAAGGGGAGGGGAGGGGAGAGGGGCGGTGGCGGCCAAGGGGATCCCAGGGCCCCCGCCTACCACGAGCCCTCAGGTTGGCGGAGCTCACCCAGCTCCAGGCGCCCGGGGATCTTCTCTCCGGACGCCTCCCCGGTTTGGGGAGAGCGCGTCTGAACAATGTAGTCCGGTGGGGGCTCCTGTTAGGACCTCCTAAACGGCAATGACAGTTTTTAAAGGGTCCGAGAGGTGCCAAGGATTAATTGGGGCATCCGTACTCCCCAGAGAAATGGAAAGAAAAAAAAAAAGGCAAAGGGCATGTTGAGAACGCAACGCTTAAAGTTACAGAGATCTTTACCCCCTCACCCCCTTCCACCTTCTAAATTCTCTTCCCACAGATAGTTCCTGTTCCTCCAAGTTAGTTGCTCGTAAAGATGTTTTGGCACCTTAAAGTGAGTGTGTGGAGACGCCTGCTGAAACCCTTCCCCGCCCCCCCCCCCCCCACAAGCCTATTTCGACGCGAGGTGTTTTTCACTTAGAGATAGTTTCCTTCTGCCCTCTCAGGCTTGGAACTGTTCGGCGTCGCAGTCCGAGCCCTTCAGCTGACAGCCCAAAAACCTGCCGGGGAGAAATAGGCCTGTGAAACGCCCACGGAGCCACGGCGGCCACACTGCGCATGCGCCGGCGACGGGTCCGGGTTTGAGCGTAATTAATCTCAGTCCTCAGCTGCACCGGTTGGGCTAAGCTTTGGGACCCTTAGTGGAACATGACCCCAGAACTCTAGTGCTGGCTGAGCAGCGCATTCTCATTTCTTAAATTTGGGGGGGACTCCTAACTGCCCCTTTTACTCCCACTGCCCCTCAAAACCAAAAATAGTGTTTAAATTATTTATCGCAAAATATTGCCACATTGAACTCTTGCTGCTCTCTGTAAATGTGGTCCTGGGTCACCGTTTAGAGATATATTCTTTTAAATTTTGAAAATAAAAATAAAATATGAAATCACTTGGGATTTTAGATCATTTTTTATTGTACTATTACATTACTGTAGCTCAAATTTTCTATTGTGAACCATATTAATCTTATAAGCAGGTCAAAATGTTATTTTTAAAAGTATATCTGATCTGTTAAGCACAGAGGCTGCGTCCTTTCCCACTAGCCTGTGACAAGCGTAGCACACTGTGTACAGTGAGCATTAAACAATAAATCAGCCTGAGGATTTCCTTTCCTCACGCTGATCCTTCCCCAGCAACTTCCTCGTGTTCAAACCAGATTGCATCAATGGTACAATGTTTCCTAACCTGTAATTTTGGCAAATAAATCATACAAAACTTTTTTGCTGTACACCTGAAACAAGCAGCATTGTAAGTCAACTATACTCCAATATAAAATAAAAATTAAATTTAAAAAATAAAATAAACTTTACATATGATCTTTAGAAACAAAATCTAACACAACTGAATCACTATGTAATACAAGGTCCTGTATAAAGAGAAATCAAATTAGCAAAGAAGTTTCATAAAAAAGGAAGGAATAGTCAACAAAAATATAAATTTTGTTTCAGGTAGCATCAGATCACCTTTGGGGGTTGTAGGACACTTCCAAAGCCCAAATGATATATATCAGGAGGCAGATCTGGGTTTAGAGTCTGAGCATGGCAAGTTTCTAGCAACATGACCTGGGGAAAATGATCTAATTCCTCTAACCTTCAGTTTCCACATATGTAAAATGGGAAAAATAATATTCACCTCATAGTGTTGGTGTGAGGATCAAATGATACAGTGCCTTGCTATTCAAGATGCAGTTTATGGACTGACAGCATCACCCAGGAGCTTGTTAGAAATGTAGACTCTTGGGTCCTACCTCCACACTGAATGAATCAAAACCTACATTTTAAAAAGATCCCCAGGTGACATATATTTACACTAAAGTCTGAGAAGCACTGATATAATGCCAAGATATGCGATGCCTATCACTTAGTGAGAACTCTATAAACATTAATCAATAGCTTTTAGTTCACAAAAAGGCAGCAATGACCTACTAAATTCTATTTAACTTTTTATAATTTATATATATTACATATGACATATAATATATACATTAAAAATATAACTTCAAAACATAATATCTCTCAAGTACAGTAAGCCAGAGAGTGGAGAGAAGGGCAACAGGAAAATATAAGGAAGGCCTAGAAGAGAAGGAGGCTGGTGGAAGTGCAGGCATCTTCAAGTAAACAAGGAGCTCAGTGGCAAAAGTTGAGTCATGTGCAAGACAGTGTCAGAAATTCATATGAGAACAAAAATGGCAATGGGCTTTTTTGAGCTGTCATCTGTGGTCCTTCCCTTAAAACCTTACAACCTAATGACAATGATAAGTTGAGTGATAGGGTACTAAGTTCTGTCAGTGGTACCTCCTTGTCATTCCAGGGCCCCAGTGTTCCAATGAAAGCCATTCTTGCACACATGACATGAGACTCAGGACACAGTGGTCCCACTGCCCTGCAGGCCTATGTGAGCACCTGAAGCACATCCACACTCTACCATTTCCTGAATGCCAAGCCCTCTATTGAGCGCTTCAGGTACATTATCTGCAAGTTAGAGGAAATCACCACCACCACCACCATAGATGAAGAAACAAGATCAAAGGCATTGATCACCTTGCTCCCGGTTACAAAGCTCAGTAACAGCCTGAGTTTCATTGGCCTCCACAGCTATGCTGTTTCTGTTTGAAACTGCTCCCCATTATAATAATTACCTTAGCAAGTTTAATTACTGGTTTAAATGTCTTTCTCCCTGCTAGACTGAAACACCTTGAAGGCAGGAGCGATAACTTATTCATCTTCAAATTCCCAGAACCAACCCTGGTGCTTGGTGCAGCACAAGCACTCAATAAATATTAGTCGAGGGAGTAAATGAACGAACAACTGCTCTATGTTGCCCGTTTTTACTCCTTCGGTTCTCTCTTCCTGGTAGAGCAAAAAGATCAGGAATTATTCACACCAGTATTTGTTTCACCAGGTATCAGGGCCCCATGAAAGGAAGGTCCGTTGCTTCCTGTGTGTCTCGTTAGCATTTCTGGACCCTCCAGCATAGCAGGCAACCTGCTCCTCTCCAGCATGGCTCTGCGGTTTGGATCATTGCCTCAGCCCTACACTTTATACAAAAGGGAAATGTGATGGGTGGCATCCCGAGCTGCAGGAAAGACAATAAATGACGGATGTCACATTCTAGGTCTCTTTCCATGTTCAAAATTACACCATAATCAGAAAAGTAAGGATTAGAAAATTCACTAGATTATGCCTCAGTCCTAATGTACCAAATGACTGAAGTAAAGCTGGTGAGCGCCACGTAAATCCACTGTTCGCTAGAATCTGTGTTGTTGCTCAATCCTTACTATTTTTTCTTCTTATTCTTTCAACTCCTAAGTTTAGAAAAGCACTAAGATTTATCTACCACCAAGAAATTGAGAAACCCAAATTTCTTATTCCTTATTTATTTCTTAATTTATGACACAAAAGAGGTACATCATTTTGAAGCATATTGAAGATAAATCAGTATAGGAAAGAATTAAAAACACAAAAAAATAAATATTGTATACTACAAACTGAAGTCCACTTCTCCGTCTGTTAGGTTAATTTTCTTCAACTACCATCAAATGTTGGTTGGTTTCACATAAACATTAGGGATGCAGGCTTTAAGTTTCTAGTAATTTGATACTGCTTTAAATGTGAGAGAGTGGCATTGACATATATACACTACCAAATATAAAATAGCTAGTGGGAAGCAGCCGCATAGCACAGGCAGATCAGCTAGGTGCTTTGTGACCTAGAGGGGTGGGATAGGGAAGGAGGGAGGGAGACGCAAGAAGGAGGGGATACTGCGGATATATGTATACATATAGCTGATTCACTTTGTTATACAGCAGAAACTAACACAACATCGTAAAGCAATCATACTCCAATAAAGTTTTAAAAAATAAAAATAAAAACTGATGCAACAAAAATGAATAAATAAATAAATACCACAAAGCCGTTGTGAAGATAGGATGGGGGTAGATTGGGATTTCTATAACAATCATTCTTTTAATAAATGTTCCCAATTCAGTGTGAACTTAAAGATTTTTAGGTACAACTGAGCAGGATCTTTTTAGGATCTCAGGATATTTTTTCTCTTCTGACCTGTTTAAGTCCTGATAGTAATAAGAACAACAACAATGAAAATAATGTCCCTTTTCAAGATGTCACTTAGAATCTAACAAAATAAATTTACGAGAAATAATTTATGACACAAACAGCTTCCAAAGAAGCAGCTTAAAAAGGGCCATAAGAACATGACCCTAAGTCTTTTCGTTACAAGGGATGGACTAATTAGGTAACTAATGTGCAAATAAATGAAAATACAACTGTTCCCCCTTTCTCTGCGGGACACACACACACACACACACACACACACACACACACACACAAAATGAGTCTCCAAAGGTTTAATTCACCAAGTTAATTGCACCTCAGCTGGGTCTTCTCAGAATCTGGTTCAATTACACATGCTGTACCCCTCAAGCTCTGCTTAGACATTCATCCATTGTTAAACATTAGCTGTGACTCATGTACACATTATGTTTTAAAGATGACTGAGAAGGTCGAATTTACAGGGAAAAGCTAAATAGTTATGTATTCCTGTGAGTAACTAAAGGTCTTAATCTAATTTGGGAAACATTTCAATTTCATTTGCATGTTGATATAAACAAACTGTCAGAGAGAGAGCTCTTCACACCGCGATGGTGAATATTAAAATCCAATGTAAGGAAACTTTTGTGGGAAGTCCTTGGAGCTCCTGTTTCCAAATTCTATGCATATCTCAATCATTATACTAAGTTCCTTGCAGAATAATTATCTCTTTTTCTGACACCACAACTACCACCATCTTCCCTGTACCCGCACCATGACCCTCCTGTGAGCTCCTTGGGAACAGGGATTGTATTTAATTCATGTCACATCTCCAATGCCTAGCACCTAGTAGGGGATAGAGGGAGGGAGGGAAGAAAGGAGGGAGAGAGGGAGAGAGGGAGAGAGGGAGGGAGGGATGAATGAGATGAAGAAGATGCAAATCATACAATGATAGCGATGCTGGGAGAGGAGCGCAGCAAGGCTGAAGTTCCCTTTACCATTTCCACATTTCACCCAGATTTATTCCTGCCGCCAACAATGTCCTTAGGAAAACAAAGCAATTCTGCAGGACTGATTGGCTTCATCCATGTGAAGAGAGTACAGAAGTATTAAAAAGCCCCCTGGTTTTTGTTTAAATTTTCTTTAACAATTGAAATCCATTATCACACAACTGAAAACTCCCTGGAAAAGTTAACGTTTAGTTAAATTCATACCTCATGCCTGAGAGCAGATAACAACAACAGCTATCATTTACTGAGATATTATGAGCACTGACAGCTAGCTATTGAACATTCTGTGCATTGTTTTATTTGATTCTCAACGTCTCTGAGGTAAGTACAATTATTTACCTCATTTCAGGGATGAGGAAACTCAGGCTAAGAAAGCTCAACTATCTTTCCTAAATGCAAGCAGCCAGTAAGTGGCAGAACCAGCATTGGAGCCCAAGCACCCTAATGCCAAGGTCCACACGTGATCGACACATCCACACATGATGCCATTCTGCCTCCCTGGAGATTTATCCAGAGAGATTCCCAAGAGCAGACTGCAATGAGATGGCTTTATACATAACCAACTTTAGATGCTCCACACCTGTGCAAACTCATGACTAAAGTACAGTTTTAATATTTACATAAATGACATTCCCCCCCTACTGCTATTCAGCTATCAGGAAAAGAATCTAAATCTGTTTGGTAAAGGAATGTTATTTTAAATCTTTGTTTTTATTCTTAAATATTCTATTTTTTTTATTTTTAAAATGTTAAGCATTCCATTTATTCTTTTCTACTATAACCCTTTTGTTCTATTTTGTTGTGTTTTGTTATGCTTCAGACTAACATCAGGTTTTGAAACACTGGGGTTTAGAAAACCTGTAGGTATTTTTTTTGATCATCAGACTCATTTTGACAAGACGGGAGTGATTTAATAAAAAGGTTAACCAGCTTTTCTGGGAACTGACATGAGAATGCTAAAAAGCACCAAAATAGGGACTTCCCTGGTGGCGCAGTGGTTAAGAATCCGCCTGCCAGTACAGGGGACACGGGTTCCAGCCCTTGTCCCGGAAGATCCCACATGCCGCGGAGCAACTAAGCCCCTGCGCCACAACTATTGCAGCCTGCGTGCCTAGAGCCCGTGTTCCACAACAAAGAGAAGCCACCGCAATGAGAAGCCCGCGCACCATAACAAAGAGTAGCCCCCGCGCACCGCAACTAGAGAAAGCCGGCACACAGAAACGAAGACCCAACGTAGCCAATAAATAAATGAATAAGTAAATTTATTAAAAAAATAAAAAGCACCAAAATGGAAACCTAACTGCCTTATTAACTTCACACATGTGCACACACAGACATTCTCACATTCATGTATTTGTAGACAGTTTACGTTCCATTCTGTAATCGTGGCATTAGGTTACCTATAAAATCATAATCTGGTTTTTATTGCCCAAACACAAAAGGGAGACACCGGCAGCACTAAAAGAACACCATATCTGATCAGAATGAAAACACAATAATTACTTCTGTTTCAAACTGTTTGGTTTGTTGCTGGCTATAACTTTTAAGTTGTTCTTACAGAAAGTTCCTAGATTTAGGAAATAACTCATGTGTTCTGCTAACTTTGTTTTCACCCCTCGCTGACATATTTCAGGAATTAAAATTCAGGGCTGTTTAGATCAGAGCATAGTGTTGAAAGAACAGTAATAATTCAGATTATTTTAAAGAGAGAAGAGGATGAAATTGGTAGACCTGAAGAAAATAGGACAAGTACTTTTTTGTATATTTTAAATGTCATTACAATATAGGAAGAACAATCATTTCCAAAAAAAGGGTGGAGGGGGGATTACTGTCCATTACCAAAAAACAAAAACAAAAACCCTGCCAATATATCAAATCTGATTTTCCTACCACATTTAATAAATATTTAGCACTTTCTAAGTGCAAAAACACTCTTTTGAATTTTATGTGAGAATACAGAATAAAAGTGACACAGGGTTCCATACTAAATCTCTGTGAAAATTTAGTTAACACTACAAGGCAAGGATATTATAGTTGGCACAGAGACCCCAGATTTTTCTGTGCAGTGCTGTTTTCATATTTAATATCAACTGCTTATAGTGGTTGAAACTAGAGTAAACTTACGAACACGTACCGAGCTAGGATTGCTAGATAAACCAAACACAGAATACATTTTTCTTGAGGTCTGCCGTAGGCCTAGAAGAGCAGCCAGCTAAATGAAGTCTATTATCTTCGAGAATCCTGCTATCTCCACCTTTTTGTCCCTTTCCCTCTGTCTACTTAATCACTCTAGGTAACAGGAACCAGGAATAACTTCTGGGGTGCCCCCAGGCCCAAAAATGTTGACACCTGCAATTCGATGAAGCAAAAAGAGTTGATGGCATTAATTAAAAACTCCAAAGTGTTGAAAATCCTGACTAATCAAGGTAATTCACAACAAACCCCCCTCCTCCTGTATCAGCACTCATCTCCCAAGCTACCCTGCTTCAGCACTAAATGGTTCAGATTTCTCATAATACAATGGGAGAGGGGCGGGTGCTGGCCACTGGGGAAGATGAGTGATCAATACCAGCACAAGGGCTATGGTCTCCCAACCTCTCTCCATCACACTGATGGGGAATTGAGTTACTTGAATCAAAGTGAATGAGATTTTGCTGCTCGCTGCCTATCAGTGCCTTTCATTTTGATCTGTCTTTTATTTGAAAGTGCCTGGGAAGATGTGGTCACTGGCTGAAATTTCTCTTTCTAGCTGCGTGCTGTGATCTGTATGTGGATGCTGGATGACTGTGACCCTACACCTCCACTGAAGCTACCAGTTCAATTTTTAGGAAAAGGAAGAGGAGTCATTCTGCTGACCCAAAGCCAGTGGGTCTCCAGCACTGGAATGAGGATGAACAGAAAGGTCATTCCTCACTACCACATCCGGTTTAGACATTTTATGGCAGATATCTGCCTCATAATTGCTTTTTCATTCTCATTACATCTCTCACATTCAGAGATTAAAAGTTCTTTAGCAACTCCTTTTAGAGTATATACGAAAGTGGCAATAGTTTCTTTATAGATTAAAAAGTGTTTACCTCTGAAGAGCCAGAAACTTCTATCAGTGAAGAAAGACTCATGTATCTCTTACATAATAATCTAACTATTTTTGAAATCAGATTTAACTACCCTTTTTCACTTCCCTGCATTTAAAGATAGAGATAATATTTTGCTGCTTGCGAAAACAGATTCAAAGGAGATATAGGTTTAAAGATATTGTCTATGTTTGATCTGTCTTTCCCTCTAGTTTTTCTACCTGGAAGTTCTCCACAGTATTCTCAGACTCTGCAGATAAACTGGAGAAGCCCCTAGCCCTGAATTCCACTTCTTCAAAGGATCTTTCAGGAATGAGCTAAGCAATGGTTAATTTGCAGCTGGATTTAAATCTAAACTGGCATCTCATTCAAGTTACACACCGTGGCAAACCAGAGCAGTTGTTAAATTAGTGTTGCCTGTGGACTCAGTTCCTACAGCTATGTAAGCCTTGCTATGCTCCGTGGCCACAAAATGTGGCTCTAACCTAAGCCAGATCTGTAGCCTATGCATATGATGAGTGGGTGGGAGGGTTCAGTTAGGCTGAGGCATCTTTCTCTGCCCGCATCAGACTCTGGCAAGCCCAGGTAAAGGCTGCCTCCTCAGAGGACCCGCCCTGGTAATCAGTGACAACCTCATCCTTGCCTCACCACCACCACCATTCACCCATCCCCACCAGTGTCATTTCTACCTTGTCTTGTGGTTGGTTTTAAGAGTAGTCCTTAAGGAAATACAGTGTCTAGTTCATCTGGGAATTCCCAAGAACCCACTAAATATTTATTGAATGAATGAACAAGTGAATAAGTGGTCTCGGACCTATTATTATAGACAGCTCTACCTCTAGTCTTAAGCTACAAAAAGTTTTCATGTTATTTCCAGCGTTCTTGTGCATATTTAACCTTCTGTTGCCTAGATTTTACATTATTGAAACAGTTTTCTCTAAAAAATTTGGAGAAGAGTGTAAGAAGAAGTCTAGAAGGAGTAAAGTGAAGGTTTAGGGGGTAGTACTGGCTGAAGATAGAGGACAAATATAGCTCAGAAATGGTATGATTCATCCAATTAAAAAACAAAATTACTCCAAAAGTGCTAAAGAAGATAAACTACCTAGTGCAATTGTGGTGGTAAATGTTATCTATTTAGTTATTAATAAGCAATTACTTTAAACAAAAATGTCATTAAAATAAAAATATGCTTATAGAAGTCTCAGAATTCTTTTTCAATAAGCCTAAATCATACTTCATTCTAGAAGGGGTAGTTTGTTTGTTTTTCAAAGCGATTTTCTCCATAATGGCTGAACTATACATGATTTGTGTGAGAGAGATAAGCTCTTCCAGCTGTTGAAAATTAGCTTAGTCGCCAGTCTAGTGAGACCGTCCATGAAATACCCTGATTATTGACAATTTGTTATCTCTGAGCTCTTTAAATTAAATATGGTTGCAGTTCATTCCAAGAAGAGGTCAAATCACTTAGCAGAGCATAAAGAAGAGAGGATGTGTCAGTACTACTCTTAATCAAATTCTTTCACTTTTTAAATTCTTTTTATTCTTGGTGTTGGTTGCCTAAATTCACCTTCAGGGTTATAAATGGTCATTGGCCATTTATCAGAACAGGAGTCCTTCTTGAAGGGTGCAGGATTCTGGGTTGGTTTTTTTTAAATAAATTTATTTATTTGTTTTTGACTGTGTTGGGTCTTCGTTGCTGCGCACGGGATTCCTCTAGTTGTGGCAAGCAGGGGCTACTCTTCGTCATGGTGCACGGGCTTCTCATTGCAGTGGCTTCTCTTGTTGCGGAGCATGGGCTGTAGGCCCGTGGGCTTCAGTAGTTGCGGCATGCGGGGCTCAGTAGTTGTGGCACACGGGCTTAGTTGCTCTGCGGCATGTGGGATCTTCCCAGACCAGGGCTCAAACCCGTGTCCCCTGCATTGGCAGACAGATTCTTAACCACTGCGCTACCAGGGAGGTCTCAGGATTCTGTTACTTTAAACATATACTGGGCCTCTGATTTTGAGCCATGAACTGAACTACATGTTTTACACATCTTATTTCACTTACAGTAGATCTGTGGAGAAGATGTTGTGTCCCAATTTTACAGGTCAGGAAAAAGGTTCAGAGAGAGCAATGTTGACAATAGCCTGACTATAAAAAACAAGATTCCTGAATCTCACCTCAAACCACTAAATCAGAATTTATGGGGCATATCTAGGAATCTATTGAATCCGAATTTCTGCATTTTTTACTAGTGCTCCAGGGTGATGATGATGACCATTTATTATGAAAATTTTCAAACCTATATAGAAGTAGAAAGAACTTTTACTAAACCCCCGTGTACTCATCACCAGTTTCAACAGTTATCAACCAAAGGAGTATCTTTTCAGTTGTTCAGATTTTGCTCTGTGATGCTATAATTTCTATGTCTATTGAATGAAATATCCAGGTGATTCTTTAAAATAATAAAATTTGAGAACCTGTGGGGTTTCCTGACTTTCTCATTGTCACTTAGCCGAGAAGCAGCTGAGCTGGGAAGCAAATCCAAAATACGCAGCTCCAAATAGGGTTTGCTTTCCATTAAACCATAGCTGTGTTCATCAAGTCCAGAAATATTTATTGAGCTCCTTTATATTCATACGGCACCAGGCTGAGGACTAAAACGTGTATAAAGAAATAAATGTATAGTATTGTTTTTTTAACGTGTATAATGGAGAAGAGGAAATAGACAAATTTAATAGCTAAATATTTCAAAATGTCCTGTGACCAGAAAAGCAGCATAGATAATAAGCCTATTCATGAATCAGAAAGTGGAAGATCAAAGAAGAATGAAACCATTTAAAAGTCTTTATAGAAGAGGTTAAGACTTGACTTAAACCCTCAGCAAGAAAAGACTTCACAACTGAAGAGTAATATGAGCAAAAACATAGCATTCAAAACAAACAAATTATTTCTGGAGGACTAAGGAAAAAGAAAAGGGGCTGGCTGGACCAGAGGGATCATATCAGGAGGCAGTACTGGATTGTCTGAGGGGCCAGATCTTGGAGGTTCTCAAAGGCAAGATAGAATAGGGGGGAACAAGAAGACACTGGGAATTTTTGAATAGGAGAGAAATATGGTCAAAGTGGGAATTCAGGAAGAAAACTCTGGCCGCAGTATGTTTGGAAAAGATAAACTGTGGAATCTGGGTGACCAGACAAGAACTTATTGCACTGAATTGGGCATAAGATGAAAAGAATCAAGACTTGAGAGTGGCTGTGGAGCATTTTATAGAGTCAGCTGAACTTGGTGGGGACAACATGAAGGGAAGAGTTAAGAAGGATTCTGAGGTTTCGTAACTGGGTAGTTAGAAGAACCGGGGAATATCAAAATGAGTTTTACTGAAGACATCAGAAGATAGGAGATTAGTGTTTGGGTGAGAATTAGGATGGGAATATTATGGTTGAGAGTCATCAGCATAGGGAATAGTTGAAACAGAGATAGATAGGAAATCAAGGGAAAGGCTCACTGGAAACTTATAATGGGATTCAGGAGACTGCTCACACCGAGGGAAGGAGAGAAAAAGAAAAGCTAGAGAAGAAATCGTTAGTGGCACTATGGACGTCCCAGTGGGGCTGTCACTGAATTACCGCAATTCAGGTCAGTGTCCACTGAAGGACTACTTCAACATTAGTTCCTGTGAGGTTGCCCCTGACTGGTGCTAAGTGAGTAGAAAGCCCTGCCATATAGCTTCTGTAGTGACTTCCAGATAATCAGTTAGGGCCAACCCTCATTCAATATATCTGACTTACAGAGTGTTAAAAATGTCGTTTAAAATTTGGACTGTAGAAGATAAAAGAAATTAGCAAAAAATAATCGAAGCAGCTCAATGGTAAACTATACATGTTTCATAAAATATTCACTTAGGCCTATTCCATAGGTGTCTTACAGGTGTGGTCTTGTTGAGCCCTAATCCCTCCTCCCCCGCAATGAGGAGATCTACAATAGAGGTAGCATCTCAATTCTGCTTTAGGAGTTTATTTTACTTATCTGAGTCCATTTGTTCCCCTTCTAGGATTCCAAATTGTTCTGTGACAATTAAGTCATTTATTAAGTAAGTATTTATTGATCACCCATCTTTTCTAATGTTGGAGATTCCATGGTAAATGAGACAGACAAAATCTTTATCTTCATGGAGTTTACAGTCTCCCTCTGACTTTGCTCAGTGACTAATGATCGACGAGTGTACTCATCCAAAATAAAGCAGACTTCCTAACTGTATCAATTGCATGTGCTATTGCTGCCATTGCCTTTTTGGCTATGCATATATTTGAACTCTGATTTCCCATTTGAACTCAAAGCTGTACTTTCTCCTCTACCTGCTAAGAACAGCATCAGACCTTCTGATTGTGAAGGCGTCCACATTCAGTTAAATTGCCACAGGGCCAGTGACATCATATCCCCAATCCCCTGAATAGCCTCTCTTTCTGCTAATACCAAAGACACTGACTACTCCTGATCCCCCATTGCTATTACACCTCAGTGTTCAACCCTCATTCCCAAGTCCTCGTGACCCTTGTAGTTCTAATGCTGTCACCTGCTGAAACAAATAGTCTTGCCCTGTGAGGCCTCAGTACGGTGCTACTAGGAAGAGTGACACCTGCCACCAAGAAACAGTCTTCCCCCATTTGTACCTCTCTCTAAAACCTTGGCAAATTCTGAGCCCGTAATAGAAAATTTAAAATCAATGATTCTGACTACAAGCAGCACAAAAAATACTTTACTTCTTTCTTTCCTCCAATATCCAAGTTGCACTGTATCTCAGAGATCAAGATAGAAGAGAATTTCAAGAAGGATGGGGTGATAGACTCAGAGAACTGGGCTCAATTTTGGCAGGGCTCTCTGGTGCCATCTTGCACTTTCCCACCCATATATTAAAAGCAAGAGCAAATCACTTTATAGGCTCTTTTAAAAAACCAAACAAGTTTTGTCACTTTTAATTAAATGGATTGTATTTAACCAGGAAAATTACTTTTTTCAAGAAAAATGCAGTACTTAAAAGGATATCTACTTAGCAGATAAAAACTACTGTATATAAAATAAACAACAAGTTCCTACTGTATAGCACGGGGAATTATATTCAATATCTTGTAATAAAATATAATGGAAAAGAATCTGAAAAAGAATATATACATATTCTTATTCACATATACATATGTGAAGCACTTGCTGTATACCAGCAACTAACACAACATCGTAAATCAACTATATTTCAATTAAAAACATAATTTTTTTAAAAAAAAGATATCTACCCAGCCTTGCTAATACATTAAAAGAGAATGTTTCACTTTAGTGAGAATACATTTTTAATCATATCCTTTTAGAAACAAGCATTTCTATTTTTTCCTAATCATATATGAGCTAATATTTTCACCTCTCATTTAGGAAGCTTCCCTGCTTAAGTTATCCAGACAATTTTTATATTATTTTCTTCTAAATGACATTGATTATAAAATTATAAAGAATTTTTCTAATTAACACATGGTAAATTAAATCAATCCTGAAAAAATTTTCTGAAAAAAAGCGTATTATTTTATGCTACAAAAATAACAGGACCAAAATCCAAGTTAAATAATTCTCAAATGAATTGTTTCAAAAGGAACATATTTCCTCTTAAGATGCACCCATGAAAAGTAAATTGTTTGCTTTGCTGAGGCTCCCAAGGGAAAAGGACTGTCCACAGACATGAGGTTTATCATTGGAAAGAAATGCTGTTCTACATTTGAAGCTTTGTTCTTTTTCTAAGTTTGGAGGAGGCTCAGAAGCTTAAATCTTTCATTAAAAATTTATATGGCAATTGTTACTACCTTATTTCAGTTTTCTTTTTCTCTTATCTTTCATGAATTTTGTATGATGAGGAAACAACCCCTCTGCTATTAAAAAATGCTTTTAACAAGAGAGCGATGTTATCAGCTACAAGAGGAAGGGATCAAATGATAGATTTAATTTCAGTGTAGAAAGGAGAGTTTCCATCAATGGTCAAGAAAAGAAATACATTTAAAAACACACAATCAAATTTGTAGTTCTCATGGCTTTACAACAATTAGGCTCCCATGAAATTCTCCCATGAAAACATGAATATGTTTTCATGTGAGAATTTATAAAGTTCACAGCGTGAGGTAAAAAAGGTTTTTCCTTCCCATAAAGAAAAATCAGTGCCCAAATTCCCATCAACACACGCTAAATGAAAACTTTCATGTTAATATGGACTATCTTATCTTGATTTATTTTAGCATAGAACTTGTAACTTCAATTAAATATGGAATACATATTAAATTATAAAGTGTTTTAAACCCTGAGGCTTCTATGTAGAAGTAATAAATTAATCCTGTAGAGCCACATTACACATTGCTATCCTCTGACTCTATCTCAAAAGAGAAAATGTATCAGAAATTCAACAGAGGGTTATAAAGAATTATCAGGATATAGAGAAAATCATTCATTAGCATACTCTCTAAATAAAAGTGAATGTTTTTACAGTTTCTAGGTGAATAATTATCAATTCTTAATAAAATTGCATGCATAATATCTGAATCTCTGGAAATGAAAAGAAAAATGCTCTTCCTTCAAAATAAACTGGTTTCAATCAATATCCATCCAAATCTGCTAACTTCTGAGAACAAACTTTAACACAGCTGACATCCTTTTTCTACATTAGGAGAAACTGTAAGCTCAGAATCATCATCTGCACCCTTCTTCTGCCTTCCCCACCAAGAAATGATCTGGTAAGTTTCTCCCAAAGTGACTCCTCTTCTCAGCTTCCCATTTCAGTCACATAGCTGATCATGACTTCAGAAAGTACGGTCCTGAATGCCTCATATGCCTCACACACAGACCATCCACATGGCATCCATTTACTAAAGCAATGCTGTAAATTCTAGCAAATGTCAGCCAATCTGTAGAAGATCAATATCACGGCAACACTCTAGACCAATGGTGGACAACAGGGTTCTAGCCCTAACTCCTCCACATCTGCTCACGTGACCTGGGACAATCTCCTGGGTCTTGGTTTTCCTTGTCCTATTGATTAAATGAACTGGACTTAATTATTTCCAAAGTCCCTTCCAACTCAAAATTCTGATTCTAAAGGCACCCACACTCTCTCCCAGTCCATCAGACTCAAAAACATGAGATTTAACTACATTGTTTTCATCTAAACTATCATCAAGCATCTTTTGGTTGGTTGGTTGGTTGGTTTTTCATCTTACTTGGACTTTATCCTCTTAGGCGTGCTCCATAATCTTGTTAATTCATTCTTCCCATGTTTCATATCCACTTCTCAACATCTTTCCTAACTCTGAATCTTCAGGGGTTCCCTATAGCCTATCCTATTAAAGATTCTTAATGAGATGATAATATGCTACATTTTGAGAAATAATTCAGCTCCAACTCATCAATACAATCTTATTCTCCAATACAGCAGAGACCATCGGCTCATCTCACCTCCAGCCTTTCATTTGCCATGGTCTCTCATCTTGAAAATACTCCATTCCCACTCCCAAACCTAGCCTGTTAGAATTCATATAAAATATGTATAAATTCCTACATATTTTTGAAATTCTTCATCCAGGTACTCAAGACCTGCTGCTTTCAGCTAGGGCAAGGTAGCATAGCACAGTGGTTACGAGTGCCTTGGCTGAAGTCACATTGCTTACATCCAACTCCTGGGTCTGCCACTTGCTAGTTCTGTAACTTCGGATATGTGATATAACCTCTCTGTACTTTGGTCCATACAGTGGGGATACATTAATACCTACCGGATTGAGTTGCGGTGAGGCTAACAAGTTAATATGTGGAAAGCACCTGGAACAGTGCTAGGCACACAGTAGATATTCTAAAAGTGTTTGCAATCACTATTACACCAGACCCCTGTAGCATGCTTGGTCAGGAACATATATTTAGGCGTGTATATTTAAACTGTCATCTGCTGCTCACTTCTCTTTCTCTCGACTAATTATAAAGAGAAGAGGAGAGCAAGAGTGATGCTACTGTCTCCACGGGCACAGAGTACTGTTCAAACTTCCAGTATCCACAACCAGAGAGAGAAGTATGAAACTACAGAGGAAAGCTGTAACGATGATTAAAGTGTTGGAAAGTGATGATTACAAGGAAAGACTAAAGAGCAAGGACTAGTCATCCCCAAAATGGAACATTAAAGGTTATTTAAATAAAGGTCTTTAGAATACAAAGGGCCCTTGAAACCTCACTGGGAATTGTTTGCTGTCCATTTTCAACTTCCCTATATTTCGTCCTTCCTTTCCCTCCCCATGACTGCGTTCCTGCCAGGTCTCATTCTGTCCCTCTACCCTGGCTTACCTCAACCATGTGCCAGATACTCATATGCATTATGCTCACTACTATTCTGGAAGGTGGATTTCATTAAGCTTTTTATTGGAGCTTGATGATTAAAAAGATTGCCCACTGTCACACAACCGTGCCAGTAAGTAGCAGAACCAGAATTTAAACACAGCTCTGTCTGATGCTAACACCCAAGGTTGGCCCGCAACACACACCATCACTCCTATTTCTCCTTATAATTCCTGCTGCCTTATGCCTACCACTCCTCCCAACTCTTCCAGCTTTGCACAGTAATAGGCACATAAAAAAAATATTCACTAAGAACTTGCTGCTTCAGAAGAAAGTACTGAGAGTTTTAAATACTGCAATAATTCAAGAAATGGGGAAATCTTTTTTTTGAATAATTAAGATTAATACATTAACTAATTAGTTAATTGGCTCTCCAGTGTGTAAGCTGGATTAAGAGTCTAACAGGAAAGCATCTGCCTTGACAACTTTCCGAGTGCTTTTTGGAACCAAAGCTTTTTACGTTCATAGAAAATCCAAGTTGTAGAAAATTCTTTAGCCAATAAAATACAATGGCTGAAAATGACACCAATTTAGAAAACCACATGAACTCTACCAGGGGTTGATAGAGATAATTAATCAAGAAATTTAAAATCTAAGCATTTTAATCCCCTTAACACAAACAAGAGATAATTGATGAACAAGTTGTTTATGCTAACCACTCACGCAAAGGCTAGTGGGTCTGTGAACTACAGAACTTGCTCAGTAAATCAAATCTTTATAACCTTTGCCCAAGTTTCAGGAAAATCTACGTAACAATTACAGAAGATCACCCATCTGAAAATGTTCCACTATTTCATTTAATGACCACAAAATAAAAAATCTTGATACTCTTTTACGATATGTGAAAACTGTTCTGAGTCTACGAACGTCTTTATATTTAAAAGAAGCAAGCAAACATACAGGAGGTTGAGATAAAATGAAAAGCTTCCTTTATTCCATCAATATATGTTGATTTGATCCTTTGACCTTCCTTAAAACTGAAATTAAATTAAACATGCATTGTATAAACTCAGGAGAAATGTAGCAGGCACTACAGATCTGACCCTGTTAAAAGATTTTCTTTGAGTGGAACATAAAACAAATTAGAACCATTTTATTGTCATAAAATCAATAGTGAAAAGAAACCCAACAATGTCTTTTACTACTGTAGCTCTCAAATATTTTTCTCCTGTATAATTATTTAAATCTAATTTTACAAAAGCAATATATAATCAATCCAGAGAGTTTAAAAATATATATAATATAAATAAGCAGGAATTTCATCTCCAAAAGACCTTTAACATTTTGGTGTGCATTCTTTTCATTTTTTCTAATGATATATATATATTTAAAAAAATAAAAGTGCCCACTTACTGTACATGCTATTTTAGAACATTTTTTCACTTAGCACTCTTTTAAGGTTTTCTCATATTTATATAATCTATTATTTGTTTTATAAACTCCCTTTATGCATTTAATACGATATACACCAGTAGTTGTATTTTGTATTTTTAATGTATGTGAAAAAGTCAATAAGTTGTTTAGAAACACAATTAGCTAACCAGCACCAAGATATTCTGGTTATTTATAACCATGTTATCTTGCTCTTAGATCCAAGGGTATCCAGCTTTAAGCAAATCCACATCACATGAGATGGAAAAAAAAAAAATTGTATCGTCAACTAGAAGGAAAATACTTTTTAGGTAGAGCAGGCCAGCCTGGAGCGAGAGCACACATGGAAGCCACACATCATATATCTAAATATTTAAAAGTTTTAAATCAAACTAACAAACTGTTGAATCAAATATGTTCTACCTTGACAAAAGTACTTTCAAAATCCTCTGAGAGTCAGGTGAGAATGAAGAACTCAGACCAAACATGGAGGTACAGGGAGATGAGCCTGGCCCCTGTCCATCACCCATAGCCTATGGGCCACTTCTCCTTCTCTTCACATCCCTGGCTCTGTCCCACCCCACCAGGGACTCACACACAAGCATGTGGACAACTCAGTTCTGTCTACAACTCTGCCCACAACTACTGTCCCTTGGCCACACATCAGGCCTGGGAGTGTGCGCTCAGCAGCACGTCAGCCCTCAAGAAGAGAGGAAGGGCGAAGGGAAGAGCGCTGTGCAGGCCTTTGGAAGCAAGCTGGAGGGAGAAGTGGCAGGCAATTTGAGGATCTTAGGTACCAAAAGCACAGTGTAAAAGAGGGGGGTGCAGATTCCCAGGGGAGACATCTCCTAGCCCTGTGAATTCTTGCTCTTGATGTGTACATTTGGGGTGTACGGTATGGAATGCAGACCCAGGGTCGGCCTTCTACAGCACAGGGCCCAAGGCAGGGGCCTCTTCTGCCTGTGTCTGAGGGCAGTAGCAGGGCAAGCCCACCTTTTTGAGGGTTTTTTTTTGACAAGCTCATTTGAAGTAGATATTAAGACCCTGAAGGACAAAGTCTGGGGAGAGAAGATCTAAAAGAGGGAGAATAGTTAAAAGTCTGAAGGCAGAGCCCATGTGATTAAATGCTAAATAACAAAACCTTCTGTTACTCATGAAACAATTATTGGTAATGGGAATTTTTGCACCAAGATGGAAAACCATGAGAGTTTGAACCTAGTTAACTTAGGGTTATATTAGATTGACACACAGAATGGGCGAAGATGAAATAAGCTCTCTGGAACTTTCAAACACCCTAAAGAAATCTCTGGACTCTCAAAGACCATGAAAATAGTTGGCCATGGGAGGGAGAATGTTAAATTGATATATGCTGACTTAATGAGGGACAGAGACATGCCAAGTGACATCTTGGTAATATCTATATGAAAATTTGCATTAGAATAAAAAAAGTATGAGTGCTTTTTCACTTTGTAAATACAATCATTCTGTGATTATTTTTAATGGAATGGTTTAGTACTTTTAAATGATTACATTTTAAAAATGAGGGTGACAAAATAAACATTTCTTTTCTTTATTAACATTTTTATTGAAGTATAGTTGTTTACAATGTTGTGTTAGTTTCTGCTGTATAACAAAGTGAATCAGCTATATGTATACATATATCCCCATATCCCCTCCCTCTTGCGTGTCCCTCCCACCCTCCCTATCCCACCCCTCTAGGTGGTCACAAAGCACCCGAGCTGATCTCCCTGTGCTATGCGGCTTCTTCCCACTAGCTTTTACATTTGGTGGTGTATATATGTCCATGCCACTCTCTCACTTCGTCCCAGCGTACCCTTCCCCCTCCCCATGTCCTCAAGTCCATTCTCTACATTGGCATCTTTATAACTGTCCTGCCCCTATGATCATCTAAAACAGTTTTTTTTCTTAGATGCCATATATATGCGTTAGCATACAGTATTTGTTTTTCTCTTTCTTACTTCACTCTGTATGACAGACTCTAGGTCCATCCACCTGACTACAAATAACTCAATTTCGTTTCTTTTTATGGCTGAGTAATATTCCATTGTATATATGTGCCATATCTTCTTTATCTATTCATCTGTTGACAGACACTTAGGTTACTTCCATGTCCTGGCTATTGTAAATAGCGCTGCAATGAACATTGTGGTACATGACTCTTTTTGAATTACAGTTTTCTCAGGGTATATGCCCAGTAGTCGGATTGCTGGGTCATATGGTAGTTCTATTTTTAGTTTTTTAAGGAACCTCCAAACTGTTCTCCATAGTGGCTTTATCACATTACATTCCCACCAACTGTGCAAGAGGGTTCCCTTTTCTTCATACCCTCTCCAGCATTTACTGTTTGTAGATTTTTTGATGATGGCTACTCTGACTGGTGTCAGGTGATACCTCATTGTAGTTTTGATGTGCATTTCTCTAATGATTAGTGAGGTTGAGCATCCTTTCATGTGTTTGTTGGCAATCTGTATATCTTCTTTGGAGAAATGTCTATTTAGATCTTCTGCCCATTTTTGAATTGGGTTGTTTGTTTTTTTGATATTGAGCTGCATGAGCTGCTTATAAATTTTGGAGATTAATCCTTTGTCAGTTGCTTCATTTGCAAATCTTTTCTCCCATTCTGAGGGTTGTCTTTTGGTCTTGTTCATGGTTTCCTTTGCTATGCAAAACTTTTAAGTTTCATTAGGTCCCATTTGTTTATTTTTGTTTTAATTTCCATTTCTCTAGGAGGTGGGTCAGAAAGGATCTTGCTGTGATTTATGTCATGGAGGGTTCTGGCTATGCTTTCCTCTAAGAGTATTATGGGATCTGGCCTTACATTTAGGTCTTTAATCCATTTTGAGTTTATTTTTGTGTATGGTATTAGAGAGTGTTCTAATTTCATTCTTTTACATGTA
The DNA here is from genome assembly GCF_039906515.1 of Pseudorca crassidens. NCBI lineage: Eukaryota > Metazoa > Chordata > Mammalia > Artiodactyla > Delphinidae > Pseudorca > Pseudorca crassidens. The sequence continues at coordinate 94,632,580 of NC_090297.1, forward strand.
GCTGTCCAGTTTTCCTAGCACCACTTATTGACGATGCTGTCTTTTCTCCATTGTATATTCTCGCCTCTCTTATCAAAGATAAGGTGACCATATGTGCATGGGTTTATCTCTGGGCTTTCTATCCTGTTCCATTGATCTATATTTCTGTTTGTGCCAGTACCATACTGTCTTGATTACTGTAGCTTTGTAGTATAGTCTGAAGTCCAGGAGCCTGATTCCTCCAGCTCCGTTTTTATTTCTCAAGATTGCTTTGGCTATTGGGGGTCTTTTGTGTTTCAAAAAAATTGTGAAATTCTTTGTTCTTTTTCTGTGAAAAATGCCATTGGTAGTTTGATAGGGATTGCACTGAATCTGTAGATTGCTTTGGTAGTATAGTCATTTTCACATGTTGATTCTTCCATTCCAAGAACATGGTATATCTCTCCATCTGTTTGTATCGTCTTTAATTTTTTTCATCAATGTCTTATAGTTTACTGCATACAGGTCTTTTGTCTCCTTAGGTAAGCTTATTCCTAGGTATTTTATTCTTTTGGTTGCAGTGGTAAATGGGAGTGTTTTCTTAATTTCTCTTTCGGATTTTTCATCATTAGTGTATAGGAATGCCAGAGATTTCTGTGCATTAATTTAGTATTCTGCTACTTTACCAAATTCATTGATTAGCTGTAGTAGTTTTCTGGTAGCATCTTTAGGATTCTCTATGTATAGTATCATGTCATTGCAAACAGTGACAATTTTACTTCTTCTTTTCTGATTTGGATTCCTTTTATTTCTTTCTCTTCTCTGATTGTTGTGGCTAAAACTCCCAAAACTATGTTGAATAATAGCGGTGAGACTGGGTGGGCATCCTTGTCTTGTTCCTGATTTTAGAGGAAATGGTTTCAGTTTTTCACCATTGAGAACAATGTTGGCTATGGGTTTGTCATATATGGCCTTTATAATGTTGAGCTAAGTTCCCTCTATTTCTACTTTCTGGAGAGTTTTTATCACAAATGGTGTTGAATTTTGTCAAAAGCTTTTTCTGCATCTATTGAGATTATCATATGGTTTTATGCTTCAGATTGTTAATATGGTGTATCACATTGATTGATTTGCATATATTGAAAAATCCTTGCATTCCTGGGATAAACCCCACTTGATCATGGTGTATGATCCTTTTAATGTGCTGTTGGATTCTGTTTGCTAGTATTTTGTTGAGGATTTTTGCATCTATGTTCATCAGTGATATTGGCCTGTAGTTTTCTTTCTTTGTGACATCTTTGTCTGGTTTTGGTATCAGAGGGATGGTGGCCTCATAGAATGAGTTTGGGAGTGTTCCTCCCTCTGCTATATTTTGTAAGAGTTTGAGAAGGATAGGTGTTAGCTCTTCTCTAAATGATAGAATTCACCTGTGAAACTATCTGGACCTGGGCTTTTGCTTGTTGGAAAATATTTAATCACAGTTTCAATTCTAGTGCTTGTGACTGTCCTATTTATATTTTCTATTTCTTCCTGGTTCAGTCTCAGAAGGTTGTGCTTTTCTACAAATTTGTCCAGTTCTTCCAGATTTTCCACTTTATTGGCATATAGTTGCTTGTTGTAATCTCTCATGATCCTTTGTCTTTCTGCAGTGTCAGTTGTTAATTCTCCTTTTTCATTTCTAAGTCTATTGATTTGAGTCTTCTTCCTTTTTTTCTTGTTGAGTCTGGCTAATGGTTTATCAATTTTGTTCATCTTTTTAAAGAACCAGTTTTTAGGTTTTTTTTTTTTTTTTTTTTCCGGTATGCAGGCCTCTCACTGTTGTGGCCTCTCCCCTTGTGGAGCACAGACTCTGGACGCGCAGGCTCAGCGGCCATGGCTCATGGGCCCAGCCGCTTCGCAGCATGTGGGATCCTGCCGGACTGGGGCATGAACCAGCGTCCCCTGCATTGGCAGGTGGACTCTCAACCACTGCGCCACCAGGGAAGCCCAGTTTTTTTGATCTTTGCTATTGTTTCCTTCATTTCTTTTTCATTTATTTCTTCTCTGATCATTATGATTCCTTTTCTTCTGCTAACTTTGGTTTTTTTTTGTTCTTCTTTCTCTAATTGCTTTAGGTTTAAGGTTAGGTTGTTTATGTGAGATTCTTCTTGTTTCTTGAGGTAGGATTGTATTGCTACAAACTTCCCTCTTAGACCTGCTTTTCCATAGGTTTTGGGTCCTCGTGTTTTCATTGTCTTTGTTTCTAGGTATGTTTTGATTTCCTCTTTGATTACTTCTGCGATCTCTTGGTTATTTAGAAGCATATTGTTTAGCCACAATGTGTTTTTATTTTTTACAGATTTTTTCCTGTAATTGATATCTAGCCTCATAGCATTGTGGTCAGAAAAGATACTTGATATGATTTCAATTTTCTTAAATTTACCAAGGTTTGATTTGTGACCCAGGATATGATCTATCCAGGAGAATATTCCATGAACACTTGAGAAGAAAGTGTATTCTGTTGTTTTTGGATGGAATGTCCTATAAATATCAATTAAGTCTATGTTGTTTAATGTGTCATTTAAAGCTGTGTTTCCTTATTCATTTTCATTTTGAATGATCTGTCCATTGGTGAAAGTGAGGTGTTAAAGTCCCCTACTATGATTGTGTTACTGTCAATTTCCCCTTTTATGGCTGTTAGCATTTGCCTTATGTATTGAGGTGCTCCTATGTTTGTTGCATCTAGAGAATTTTTAATTTTATTTATTGTATTGTTCATCATTGTTGGTTTGTTCTTTAGTTCCTCCAAGTCCTTTAAACGTTTTCTGTATTTTCTCCGTTCTATTTCCAGATTTTGGATCATCTTTATTATCATTACTCTGAATTATTTTTCAGGTAGACTGCCTATTTCCTCTTCATTTGTTTGGTTTGGTGGGGTTTTACCTTTCTCCTTCATCTGCTGTGTGTTTCTCTGTCTTCTCATTTAGCTTAACTTACTGTGTTTGGGGTCTCCTTTTCACAGGCTGCAGGTTCATAGTTCCTGTTGTTTTTGGTGTCTGCCACCAGTGGGTAAGGTTGGTTCAATGGCTTCTGTAGGCTTCCTGGTGGACCGTACTGGTGCCTGTGTTCTGGTGGGTAGGGCTGGATCTTGTCTTTCTGGTGGGCAGGGCTGTGTCCAGTGGTATGTTTTGGGGTGCCTGTGAACTTATTTTGATTTTTAGGCAGCCTCTCTTCCAATGGGTGGTGTTGTGATCCTGTCGTGCTAGTTGTTTGGCATGGGACGTCCAGCACTGGAGCTTTCTGGCCGTTGGGTGGAGCTGGGTCTTAGTGTTGAGATGGAGATCTCCGGGAGAACTCCTGCCGATTGATATTACGTGGGGCAGGGGGCCTTTGGTTGTCCAATGTCCTGAACGCAGTTCTCTCACCTCAGAGCCTCAGGCCTGACAGCAGGCCGAAGCACCAAGATCCTATCAGCCACATGGCTCAGAAGAAAAGCGATAAAATAAGAAAAATAAAATAACTTAAAAAAAGAAATAAATTTTAAAAAAGAAATAAAATAAAACCAATTTATTTAAATAAAAATATTATTAAAATTTTAAAATTAAAACATAATAAAAATAAAAGGAGAGCAACCAAAGTGATAAACAAATCCACCAATGATAACAACCGCTAAAAACTATACTAAGATAAACAAAAAAATCAGAAACAAGTCAGTTGCAGACAGCAAACCCCAAGTTTACAGTTGCTCCCAAAGTTTACCAACTCAATTTTGGGTTGATTCATTGTCTATTTGGTATTCCACAGATGCAGGGTACCTCAAGTTGATTGTGGGGATTTAATTCACTGTTCCTGAGGCTGCACGGAGAGACTGTGCTTTCCCTTCTTTGTGCGCACAGCTCCTGGGGTTCAGCTTTGGTTTTGGCCCCACCTCTGCGAGTAGGTTGCCCTCAGGCACCTGTTCCTGCCCAAACAGGAAGGGGTTAAAGCAGCAGCTGATTAGGGGGCTCTGGCTCACTCAGGCCGGCAGGAGGGAGGGGTACGGAATGCGAGGGGAGCCTGTGGCAGCCAAGGCTACCACGATGTTGCAACAGCCTGAGGCATGCCGTGTGTTCTCCCAGGGAATTAGTCCCTGGATCACGGGACCCTGGCAGTGGTGGGCTGCACGGGATCCTGGGGGGGAGCATGTGGATACTGACCTGTGCTTGCACACAGGCTTCTTGGTGGCTGCAGCAGCAGCGTTAGCATTTCATGCCCGTCTCTGGGGTCTGAACTGATAGGCGTGGCTCACGCCCGTCTCTGGAGCTTGTTTAGGCTTGCTTCTGTGGGCAGACAGGGAAGGAATCCTCTCTTCTCATGCACCCCGAAACAATGGTCTCTTGCCTCTTAGGCAGGTCCAGACTTTTTCTCGGACTCTTTCCCGGCTAGCTGTGGCACGCTAGCCCCCTTTAGGCTGTGTTCACACAGCTAACCCCAGTCCTTTCCCTGGGATCCAACCTCCAAAGCCCGAGCCTCAGCTCCCAGCCCCGTCCTGTCCCGGCAGGTGAGCAGACAAGCCTCTCTGGCTGGTGAGTGCTGGTCGGCTCCAATCCTCTGTGCAGGAATCTATCCGCTTTGCCCTCTGCACCCCTGTTGCTGCGCTCTCCTCTATGGCTCCGTAGCTTCCACCTTGCCCACCCCTATCTCTGCCAATGAAGGGGCTTCCTAGTGTGTGGAAACTTTTCCTCCTTCACAGCTCCCTCCAGAGGTGCAGGTCCCGTCCCTATTCTTTTCTCTCTGTTTTTTCTTTTCTCTTTTGCTCTACCCAGGTAGGTGGGGAGTTTCTTGACTTTTGGAAAGTCTGAGGTCTTCTGCCAGCGTTCAGTAGGTGTTCTGTAGGAGTTGTTCCACATGTAGATGTATTTTTGACGTATTTGTGGGAAGGAAGGCGATCTCCACGTCTTACTCCTCCACCATCTTGAAAGTCCCTCCAATAAACATATTTCTAAAAGGATATGTAGAAAGTCAGAGTCAGAGATAAACAAGGCTCTGAATTCCCTTGTGCTATACAAAATCTGTAACTTACTCTCCCTCTCCCCCTTTAGGACACCAAAATTTTGCAGTTGATGCTAAAGTTTTCAAATAAATTTCAAGAAGCAGTTTTCAAGATTTAACACCAATGTAAAAACCATCTACATTTTCATGTAATGAGCTATCTGTTTCTAACAAGTTTTAGGGGCACTCTTTCCTTTCACAGAGCAGAGCAGTAAGACACAGAATGATGGGTTAGCTCCACACAGAGAAGTGGGAAGCACAATGTATTCTTCACTTCCTTTAATGTACCTTGTGTTTTTAGCCATAATAGACCTGACTTCTATAGTAACAATGGCTGGGGCTTGTTCCCATTAGTTTCTGGGCCTACAACCATAGCTCCTATGAGAGAGCTCTTCAGAAATATTAGTTATTACCCAAAGAAAAATGTGGGAGACATCAAACCCTTCCTAGTCAAGACATCTTCTCAATTCAAGTACTGTCGTCAGTAGTTTTCAGTCCTGACAATTACTTAGATCCTTTATGACCTCTATGAATTTATGTTGACTCTATTTTTGCTAAACCACTTCCCATTATGATCATTTAAATTCACTGAGCATCTGCTGTGTGTCAAGGCTCATTATCTAGTCAGGGAGACAAACCAAATGCATGATTATAAACAACAGAGCACCAGGGTAGAGGTAAAGCCAATTGCTACAGAAGCACAGAGCAAGGGAGGGACCAGCTGCCTGTGATGGGGTAGGTGAACAGGTGGGGAGAGAAGGTTTCACCTGGTGGAAAAGTAGGTGGACAGGCATTATAAGAATAAAACAGCACAGGGCTTCCCTGTGGCGCAGTGGTTAAGTATCCACCTGCCAAAGCAGGGGACACAGGTTTGAGCCCTGGTCCAGGAAGATCCCACATGCCGTGGAGCAACAAAGCCCGTGCGTCACAACTACTGAGACTGTGCTCTAGAGCCCGTGAGCCACAACTACTGAGCTGCGTCCCACAACTACTGAAGCCTGCACGCCTAGAGCCTGTGCTTTGCAACAAGAGAAGCCACCGCAATGAGAAGCCCGTGCACCACAATGAAGAGTAGTCTCCACTCATCTCAACTAGAGAAAGCCCGCGCACAGCAACAAAGACCCAACACAGCCAAAAATAAATAAAAATTTAAAAAAGAAGAATAAAACAGTACACACAAAAACTCAGAGGCCTAAATGTACTCAACAAACTCAGAGACCAGTAAGTTTTGTGGAGGGGCCAATATATTGTGTGTATGAAGTGAGGGGAAAGGATTGTGTGAAGCTAATGGTTGGAGGTGAGGACAGAAGACAGACAGAGCCAGACTGTAAAAGGTCTGCAGAGGAATCGAGAGCCTCACAAGAAAGCTGTCCTCAAAGCCCACACCTAACAGGTGAAATCACCTTACAGTGAGATTCTTTTCACATCTTGCCAATGAGACCCAATCTGCCAATGAGTAAAATTCAAAGTTTATGCTGAATTTTTTTCTCTAAGGAATTGTGTTAGAACATGATTCCGTAGCCATCTCAGAGGAGCCAATGGACTGCAGACTGTTTCTAAGACCTTGCTGTGCCTGGCTGCACAGAGGAAGAAAGTTGAACACACCAAACTGTTACAAAGACCTTTGTATAACTAACCTGGGAACACAGGGAACCACGTGATAACAGAGATGGAGAGGCCCACGGGAGATCCTGGGAGAGATTTCGGGAAAGGCAGTCGCCTGGTAGGTTTTTTTTAGCATAAGGCCATATGTGCCCAAGGCACAATTCCTAATACAAACAGCGAGAATGTGCGTGGGCTCTCCTGAGGGATGTAGAGGTTCAGCCTTAAGTACGTCAGTCTAAACATCTGGAAGCTGCCCAAGCTAACAGGATACAAACACCCTCTGCCTGCAGCCTTGGAGCCCGTGGGTTCTTACACGTCCTGCTCTGTTACACACATAGCGGAACACAGATGCCACTGTGCGGTTCCACCAGCAATCCAAATATTCAAATACGAAAGTTTGAGTAAAAACCATAACTCATTGGCAACTTTCATTTTTAGAGAAAATTGTTTATTTTTACTGCCCAAGTTGAATTCTAGGCTATAAAGAAACTAAAACTAAGAAAATCTTTCATAGTAATGTCTAGAGATGCTTTCGAAGGTGACAAAGGAAGCTTCATTTTCCTTTGGTGGCTGTTGGCTATTCGTGCCTGAGCAGCATTCGCTTTCCCTTCTAACGACTACTTTAGGGGCATATCCTACACTCCATGACACACAGTCTTGGTGGATGGTCGATAAAGGTGTCTTACCAAGGGTACATGGGTCCAGCTAGACCAGTCTCCTTCCCAAAAGGGAAAAGGGAAATATTTAGTAGTGTGACAGAGAGCAAGGAGTGGTTGGAGTTTTCACCCTTCCTCTCTCTTTCCTCTTCCTCTCCCCAACTCTTTCTCTAGGGTCCCCCCGCCCCCCCCTCTGACTCTCTCCCTCATTTTCATTGTGTTAAGTGAACCAGGTTTGGTCTCTTGCTTGCAACCAAAGAATCCTAAAGAATACATTGCAGTTCACACATCTCAGTAATATTGTGAATCTAATGTAATGATCAGAAGGGCAACCACAAGGGAAAGACAGACAAGGGAAACTTGGACATTGAGTTTATAGCTTTATAGAAAGTTCACTAGAATTTACAAGTTGCTTCAAAATGGTATGAGGGGAGGAGGTGGTGAAGGTGTGGAATGGAAAATTCTACAGGCATGAGCCAACAGAGGCTCTCTCGGGTGCTAATCCAGGTTCTGAGAAGCATCTCGGGCAAGGCATGGCAGTCACGTGAGTCAGGACAGTACCATTGACCAGCCAAGTCACCACCAACACTAAGGTAAGGGCAGCAGCAAGAAGGCAGAGTTCACCCACCGTGGCAGCATTATGGAATTATTCAGGGCGATACCAGTTGGAGGAGGCAGAGCCCCCTGGAGCAACCAGCCAGAGCCCCCGGGAAAGGCATACAGTACTTGCTGCAGTAAGTGCAGAAGCTGAGGGCTGCTTGCTCAGCCATGGCAGGAGCCTTCCTGTCACCTCTGACCTAGTGTCCCCACTGGTAATTTTTCCAGAAAATGCAAGAGTTCCCAGGGCAGTGCAGGTGCCTCAGAGGCTCTTCTAGACCACTGCTCTTGCCCTCCGGTGGCTGGCGAGAAACCCGGACCTCAGTACTCTTCCATTTCATCTACAGTTTGCATATTCGGACCCACAAAGAGCAGGATGCCCCAGTACCTCACATTCTAGAGTCTTTGTCTCTAAGGAAGAGTAATAGGCATGAGGACCAGAACACAAATCCTGCATCCTCTGCCATAGCTGTACAGTCCAGAGGAGCACGACAGCCATCTCTCAGGGTTGTTCTGAGGATAAATGAGATGCTGTATATCACTCATTTAGCACAGAGACCCACACACAGTAAGTGCTCAACAATGCGAGGGAAAGTGGCAGCTAAACACTCACTGACGAAACCAGGAGCAGCTCCAACTCCTTCACTGTTGCTTTCAAAGTCCTATTACACATTGTGCGTAAGAAAAAAAGCCTGCTACTGTGTCCTGCACTCCCCGTGACCATCAAGTGGCCCTAGAAGACTTCACTGCAGGTGGAGGGGTCAGGAGGGGGATTGGCTCTTGCTTCAAGAGGGGGGAAGGGGAGCATCTGGCAGCAAAGTCCCTTGAGGCCAAGTGGCAGCTGATTCACACAAATGGCATTTGGATTGAGGTGGAAGGAATAAGAGAGGAGACTGCCCCTGCCTCCCGGAAACTGGCCCCTCTCTCATCATCACAGCTGCCATCTTTCATCACCCAGGCCTCCCCCAGATGTGGCAGCCAACTCGCTCACAGAATCCCCTCCCACACCAGGAACATGTTGAGACATTGCTGCCTGCCCAGCGCTCTTCAGAGCTGTGCTCTGGTCCCTTGCGTAAGAGACAGAGAGCAACAGCAGAAGACATGGGGGGGTTGGAGGAGGATTAATAATTGTGTTTTTAACGCAGCTGGACAAAAAAATACGTTTGACATTTAGGTAGTCTGAATATTAGGATAAGAGAAAGTGCCCTTTGAGAAGACAAGGATCCATGTTCACAGAGAAAAATCAATAGTTGTAACAACTAACAATGCAGAAAGACAAAATCCCTGCACTTGTACAATTGCTTCCAGTGAGCCATGGCTGGGACAGTGTTGGCTCCAGAATCAGTGAGACAGTGATATTTATGATGGACACAGCGAGAATTAATTGGTTTCATTCAAAGTCACACTATAACTATAGAGAAACCCCCTAAACTTTATTTGGGTATTTGCACTACATTTTTTTAAATGTAGAAACTTCCAAATATTTTTTCTATGTTTATGTCCAGTTGTTTTACATCAGTAAAATCCCACTTGGGAATTGTTCTACCATTACACTGTCCCTTTGGAAATGGTCCATGGGAAATTAGTGATGCTGAATTCCCATTTCACTCTAAAAAGTTCCCTGGAGGAACTTAAAGCTCTCATTTCCAGTGGCTTCATACCTGAACTCCAATAACAATGTTCGCATATGATGCATAGATTTTTTTTAAGTGCTGTTATTTACTAAGAGTCCCATATCCTGTGCTAAGCATTATAAGCATTGTCTAATTTTGTAGATTATAAAAAGGAGGCTCAGAGAGGTTAACATTGCAGAGCGGAAGAGCTGGGACTCAAATCTGCCCTAGTTTTTTACAATTGTTATGTGACCTTGATAGAACTAGAAGAACATGTTTCACAGCCCCAGTTTTTGTATTACTGTCTCTATGTCCACAGTAACTGGCATATATTGTGTGCTCAACAAATCTTTAGTCTTCGTCATTGGTTTTACTTCTATTAGGATACACCTGAACTTCACCTCCTCTTGGTGTATTCCATCTCAAGCTAACCAAAGAAAGCACTCAACATCTGTAGTTAGTTCTCTCTCTAGAATTCTAGGAGTAAGATTAGAGTATAAAATAGGAGTTAAACAAAAACATAAAATGAACTTTTTGATAGATTACTGAGAGAAGTAATTTGAATTCACATTGGTGTTTTGTTGTTATAGATTTCTTCACAGCTTTTCAGTATTCTCAAAGTCAAGGAGGGTAAAGGATGAAGGGAAATAAACTGAATTACTAAGGATGCAACCTTAATGGGAAGAACCAGACGGTCTAGATGGACCACAGTGAGTGGAACTCAGGTGCCAGCCATCTAGGTTGCACTTTCTCATCCCAGATGCCAACACGGGCATCAGAGATTCTCTCCACTTCATCCCTGCCCACACCCCATGGCAATCCTGTGAGGATAGAAATCTTGTCAGCCCCATTTTACAGATGAGATCACTAACTTAAAGGAGTCAAGCAGTTTACCTAAGACCACAGAGCCACTGAGTGGCAGAGCTGGGTTACAATCAGTTACCTCTGAGATCTTAAGACTTTTAACTAATACTCTGTTTCCAGCAAAACCTTAGCCTGTTAAAAAAAAGTTACCCTTCAGGAACCTTCCTGGCTGAGATGGGTAATGACCTACAGAGACTGCATTTCTGATACAAATCAAACCTAGGCTGAAGGAGACAAAGCAAGGGCCTAAAACAATGATTCATTGCCTACCTTGTGAAAGATGATGGTAATTCTAGGTCAAAGTCGAATGAACGGATGTCCGCATACCAATTAGCACTGCCAGGCACCTCGGCTGGCAGGCTTGGCAGACCAGCTCTGGATCGTCATAGAAACGGACTCCTCTCTCTCCTTCAGAGGAATCCACTCAGCTGATCCAGGACAGAGCAGGCTTCTGCCAAGGACTCCCCTTCTCCCCCAAGCTGGAATCCTGCCCCTCCAACACCTCCCCGGAGAGAAGCAACTCACAGAGGGAAGGTCACAAGAAGATGGGAGAGTTGTGCCTGTTAGTAACAATACACTTCACCCTTCATTTCATTTAGTTGCTTTAAAACTTGAACTGGCAGCTCACAATTGCCCCCAAGGGCAGCGTCTCAAGTCCGCTAATGAAAATTTAAGTAGAATCAACTTAGCTCAGTATATCCCATTCTGTAAGAGTCATCATTTGTAGTCAAGAATGACAGTATTAATGGAACTAAAAATATATCCCATTAACATTTCATCTTATCTCTATAAATGTCTAAGAGTCTTCCTGATTCTCTTAAAATTTTTTCACCAAGCAATGCTAATCTAATTAGCACTCGGGCCATTAGTTATATATGTTATCATATATAACTAAAATTATATCTTTACTATCATTTATAGTATATGGCATTACTTTATAAATCTACCTTCTCTTTTACTGGGAAGATTAAGTGAAGGAACCAAAATATATAGAATGCCTAGCATGAACTGAGCATTTGATTTAATCTGCACAACTCTATGAGAAATTTCTTATTATCTCCATTGTATATGAAAAAAAATGAGATTCAGAGACATTAAATAACCAGATCTTCATCCTACAGACAGTGTGTAGAGCTGGGATTCAAAGCCAGGCCTGTTTGACTCCAAAACATCTGTTCTTTCTGCTACAAAATTTCACATATATTTATTTATACATTTATTTTATTTTTTATTTATTTTTGGCCGTGTTGGGTCTTTGCTGCTGCACGCGGGCTTTCTCTAGTTGTGGTGAGTGGGGGCTACTCTTCGTTGCAGTGCATGGGCTTCTCATTACGGTGGCTTCTCTTGTTGTGGAGCACAGGTTCTAGGCATGCAGGCTTCAGTAGTTGTGGTGCGCGGGCTCAGCAGCCACGGCTTGCGGGCTCTAGAGCAAAGGCTCAGTAGTTGTGGCACATGGACTTAGTTGCTCCGCGGCATGTGGGATCTTCCCAGACCAGGGTTGAACCTCTGTCCCCTGCATTGGCAGGTGGATTCTTAACCACTGCACCACCAGGGAAGCCCCACATATATTTATTTTACTTTGCATGTGTCTACATCTGGGGTTACTCTGCAATACATGAATTATAGAAAAATTCCAAAATTTAAACTAGTTGGAACCCAAGTAATTAGAATTTTGAATTACATGATTACTCCTCTTCCATCCCCCAATCCTTTGCTACCATCTCATACTAGATGTGTAGGAATAATAATTAAATATTGACAGAACAACTAGGACCTATGATTGTTTTTAATCCTTAAGGTATGTCATGAGGTAATACAATATTTAGCTCAACTTCCTAAACCTATTTTATTACACCGTTATGCAGGGATTGCTGAAATGAGCCCAAGGCATTGTGAAATTCTAATTATTTTTTAAAATTTTAATTGGAGAATAGTTGATTTACAATGTCGTGTTAGCTTCTGCTGTACAGAAAAGTGAATTTGTTATACATAAGCATATATCCAGTCTTTTTAGATTCTTTTCCCATATAGTCCATTACAGAGTATTGAGTAGAGTTCCCTGTGCTGTACAGTAGGTCCTTATTAGTTATCTATTTTATATATAGTAGTGTGTATGTCAATCCCAATCTCCCAATTTATCCACCCCCCCTTACCCCCCGGTAACCATAAGTTTGTTTTCTACATCTGTGATGCTATTTCTGTTTTGTAAATAAGTTCATTTGTACCATTTTCTTAGATTCCATATATAAGCAATATCATATGATATTTGTCTTTCTCTGTCTGACTTACTTCACTCAGTATGACAATCTCTAAGTCCGTCCAGGTTTCTGCAAATGGCATTATTTCATTCTTTTTTGTGGCAGAGTAATATTCCATTGTATACATGTACCACATCTTCTTTACCCATTCCTCTGTCGATGGACACTTAGGTTGCTTCCATGTCTTGGCTATTGTAAATAGTGCTGCAATGACAATTGGGGTGCCGTATCTTTTCAAACTGTAGTTTTCTTACCCAGCAAGATTCTAAATTATTGAAGAAAGATTCAGTTAAGTTCAGAATATACTACTTAGGCAGTGAAATGGACTGATGAATTTCCCAAAGTTTTGGTAGAAAGCTGAAAGGAGTAATTTGGGGGGGGCCAGGGGGCTATCTAGAAAATTCCATGACACAGTTCCTTGATCAAATAGTCTATGTAGTTAGATACATTTTAAAAGAAATCCTCATTTTCTTACAAAGGCTTAAATTTTACCATGTAGATGAGAACAAGTGCCATTGGGCGATGAGGCAAAATGACCAGGTTCAAATCCCAGTTCCATCACTAGTCAGCCTTTGGACAACTGGCAAGGCTTAAATCTTTGGACATCAGAGTCCCCATCAATGAAATAATGAGTTAGAATAAGATGATCTCTAAGTATCCATATAGGGGTATGCATTCTTTCATTCAGTAAATATAAGTCTTTTTATAAACAAAATGTTCCAGTGTTTGATGATACCATCTTGACATTATCACTACCATCAACATTACATAGTTATATTTTAGGCACCTGCCATATTAGGCATAATGAATACAAAGAAATGACTGAGTCCTTTCCAAGGAGATCATGAGGGGAACCATGGCGTATACAACTGCAGAGGGTAGCCCAAGGAAAGTTCCAGTGGTTGGTATGGGGGGGAAGCATTACAGGATTTTCCAAGAATTATTGAAATTTCTTTTTTTTTAAAATACATTTGTTTATTCATTTTTGGCTGCATTGGGTCTTTGTTGCATGCAGTCTTTTCTCTCTAGTTGTGGCGAACGGGGGATACTCCTCGTTGCGGTGCGCGGACTTCTCATTGCGGTGGCTTCTCTTGTTGCGGAGCACAGGCTCTAGGCACGCAGGCTTCAGTAGATGTGGCATGCAGGCTCAGTAGATGTGGCTCACGGGCTCTAGAGTGCAGGCTCAGTATTTGTGGTGCACGGGCTTAGTTGCTCTGTGGCATGTTGGATCTTCCCGGACCAGGTCTTGAACCTTAGTCCCTGCATTGGCAGGTGGATTCTTAAACAATGAGCCACCAGGGAAGTCCTAAATTTCTTTCATTATTTTAGGAGTTACCCTAAGACAAAGGTGATGATCTATGGAGGACTCCTTAGCCTCCACATTGGACATGGGTTTGTATTTGACATTTCCTCTGCATTTTGCCCTCATCATGAAAAGCACATGTACCCAGAACAATAACTAAATGCAATCAAAGACAAATGGTTACGTGCACATAGAGAGTCTTCACAGGAAAATGTGAACAATTACATAGCGAATATTCATACACCATATTTGCCTTCAGTGTGGCGTTCTAGTAAATGCCTGCTCTGTGCTTGGTGCTGAGAGGGCTATAGAGGTAGAAAAGAAAAGACCCTGACCCCTAGGACCTCACTATTTACTCAAGAAGACAAAAATGTAAACAATTCCAATAGGTATGATGACAGCGGCACTAAAAATAATGCTTCTGGACGGTCAAAAGGAGAGATCTAATGTTACTTGAAGACTTCTCAGAAAAGATAGGACTTTATCTGAGCTCTCAATAAAGCGGACTTTGCAGAGTGATGTGTGTAAGTATGTGTACAAAAGTAAGAAGGCCTATTCTTTCAAGTCACAGCAATCTGTGCCAAGATCCTTCTGGGCCAGAATAAGTAAAGCCATATGACTGCAGCATTAGGGGCTTGAGGGAGTTAGTGGAAGTCTAAATGAAAATCCACAGGGCTTCCTCCCAGTACTGAGTAGCAACTAAGAGCATGAGATCTAGAGCCAGACTTCCCAAGTGTGAATCCTGGCTCTAGGTGACCCTGGGCAAGTTACTTAGCCTTTCTGTTCTGTTGCAAGTATTAAATGACTTAACATGTGGAAGTGCTTAAGCCTGCCTGGCACTTAGTAAGGGCCGCAGAAATGTTTGTTATTCAATATGGAACGAGGAGTCGCCAGAGGTAATGAAATTAGCATCTGAGCTAAGTGGTCTACTTACATAGTTATCCTTGTTGTGCAGTGGCTGCATTAAGGAGCTGAAAAAGGAGTTTGTGGTTGTAATTGCGTTGCAAAGTTCAGAGGAAAATATATTTAATCCATATAACTATTAATGATAGCCCTTCAGCCCTGGAAGCTCTCTGCCTGTTCAGATTCCAAAGACATACCATGGAGGGTGTTTCACATTCTCAGAATCTCCCGGGATTTGGAGGGGACGTTTCCTTGCATTAAAACAGTCAGGGTAGGCACTTGCTTTAATATGAAATGACTGTCCTATTTCTTATTCACTCTTTCATTATTTTTATTATGTTTTGCTTAGAAAATACTAGTGTATGGGAAAATAAAGATTATGGCTCATAGTAAAGAATGTAGAATAGCCAGATCGGCACACATGATTCTTTTAAGAGATGCAAAGGACATTTTCCTCCTAGGAGAACCAGGAGCTTAAAGGGGTTCTAGAGACTGTGTGTATTAATTATAAAGACTAATCTTTGTTTCTCTGCTCTGTTGCTCACAGGTGACCAACCTTAAGAAGAAAAGTCATTGTTACAAACAGCAAAAAAAGAGAAGTTAAAGTTAGAATTGTCTTAGAAGACTCCAAAAATGTGATTTTCCCTTTTTTTGAGGGATAGTAAATGCAGGTATTAAAATTCATAAAGGTTATTCCTTTAGAAAATTCTGGATCAAAATCTTATTACTCTCATCATTGCATTTTCAGCAAGAATTGAATTTCTAGATTACATAAGTTTTATGTAATGAAACTCCACTCAAAGACCTGCAGGTTGAAGAAAAATAAGTAGGGCAGCATTTCTATTCCATGTGCTGAAGGAGGGCTGGAAAAGGAAGCAAAGAAGCATCACCCTGCAGGAACTGCAGCAAGGCAGTATGACCTAGTTGTAGACCCAAACACCTGGCATTCTAGTCCAGTTTTGCTACAATCTGGGCCACATCATTTACTAACCTCCCTGGGCCTGGTTTTCTTTCTCTGTTGAATTGTACATTAATGCCAGAGATAATCCCACCTAAAGTAGTCAGGAATGGTGTTTCTCTCTCTCTCTCTCTCTCTTTCTGTCTCATTGCTATTTTGCTTCATAAAGGCTCAAACTAGGAAGATGTTAGGTTTTATGTACACATTTATGAATATATGCATACATTTATGTGATGAAGCTGTATCATACATAATGATCATATATATCATTAGCATATATATATATATATATATCATACATAATCATTTTGTAGATCTTTAAAACTCATGCCCTTGGGACTTCCCTAGTGGAACAGTGATTAAGAATCCGCCTGCCAATGCAGGGGACACGGGTTCGAGCCCTGGCCTGAGAAGATCCCACAAACCGCGGAGCAACTAAGCCTGTGCGCCACAACTACTGAACCTGTGCTCTAGAGCCCGCAAACCACAACTACTGAGCCTGCGCGCCACAACTACTGAAGTCCGCGCGCCTAGAGCCACGCAATGAGAAACCCGCGCACTGCAACGAAGAGTAGCCCCCACTCACCGCAACTAGAGAAAGCCCACACGCGGCAACAAAGACCAAATGCGGCCATAAATAAATAAACAAATAAACAAATTTAAAACTCATGCTCCCTCTACGCAATGCTATTGTCTAAATGTTGAGGAAAGATCATTTTACTTCCGTGGGATATTGATGGGATGATAGGAACCAGCCCCTTTCACTTCGTGGGTTACTTTCCAAAAAACGCCATTCATGTACATCAAGGGGGCTTTTTTCCAAAGAGTCTGCTTAGGGAGATACAACGTCTCCCTGTTTCCTGGGGTCCTCCTGCTCCATGAGCTCCTCATCAGCAGTGGTTCTCAAAGCGTACTTTCTGGACCAGCAGAGTCAGCATCAGCATCCCCTGAGAACTTGTTAGAAATGCAACTTCTCAGACCTCACTCCAGATCTATGGAGTCAGAACCTGTGGGGGTGAGGCCCAGAAACCTGTGTTTTCACAGGCCTCCTGGCTGATTCTTATGGATGCCAAAGTTGAGAATCTCCGCCTTATAGTATAGAAACGCACAGTCAGCCATTTCAGAAATACCAGAAACGATTACGGTGGAATAGCAATCTGCTGGTACAAACCATATGCCAAGTAGGTTATTACGGTGAGATCTCTTCAAATGTTATTGTGGTATCCTCCATTTAAAACCAAAATTTTAATATGATTTTATTCATAGTTTTATTTCATTTCTTAAATCAAGAAACATTTATTGAGCCATACCATGTGCCAAGCAGTGGGGAATTCAGATGAAAAAGAACTAGTCCCTGTACTTATCAACTCATACTCCACTAATAATCCAGAATTATACGACCACTATTTATTGAACACTTACTATGTGCTCTTTGCAAATGAGATACTAAGTAAGGCAATCCTTTGAGGTTTTTACCGCCATTACAGGAAAGGAGATAGTCTTAGTGAGGTTAGCAAACTGGCCCAAAGTTGGGAAATTATTTTTTTGTGGAAATTTTCAAACATACAGAAAAGTTGAAAGAATATTGCAAGGATGAAAGCCTTCACTTAGATTCACCCCTAAATACACCATCATGTATGTATCTTCCAAGTCAGCCTTCTACGTAAGCACAGCACTACCATCAGATCCCAAAAGCTTATTACTAATACAATAGTATGACTCATAATCCCCACTTGGTCCGGAAATATCCTCGATAGCTGGGGAATTTCCCCCCCAAATTATGTTTCAGTCAAAGATCATGCATTGCTTTGGTTATCATGTTTCTTCAGTTTGTTTCCTTTAATCTAGAATAGTCCTCCTGTTTGTTTTTCTTAATCTTTCATGACGTTGACATTTTTACACAGCCTAGGCCAGTTGTTTAGGAGAATGCCCTACAGTTTTGGACCTGGCTGATTATTTCCTTATATTAGTGAGAATTTTACATACATAATGTTGTATACTTCATTTTATATCACATCAGGTGCCTAATATCAGTTTGGACCAATGCTGGACATGCTAATTTAGATCCCTTGGTTAAATGCATGTCCAGCAAATATCTCCATTGCAAAAGTACATTTTTCCCATTGTAATTTTTAAGTGCAGGATGATGTTTTCAAACACTATATTCTGTCCCCCAGAAACGTTTTATCCAGTAGTTTCACTATCCATTGATGATGCTCGTCTGAATCATTTATTATATTGTTGGTGCAAAACAGAGATTTTTCCTAATTCTATAACTTCTTGTAAAATCTTCAGCTGTCATTCTGGAAGAAAGACACAACTTTCTCTTTCTACTTCTTGCATATTCTTTGGAGCATTGCTATGGAACAACTGATTCTTTTTTTAAAATCAATATATTATAATTTAATACCATAATAATAATAATTATTATTTTTTTTGCGGTACACGGGCCTCTCACTGTTGTGGCCTCTCCCGTTGCGGAGCACAGGCTCTGGACGCGCAGGCTCAGTGGCCATGGCTCACGGGCCCAGCCGCTCCGCAGCACGTGGGATCTTCCCGGACCAGGGCACGAACCCGCGCCTCCCACATCAGCAGGCGGACTCTCAAACACTGCGCCACCAGGGAAGCCCCCCATAATTATTTTTTTAATGTGCAAATGTTTTCCAAATTGGGCTTCCCATAGGGACCATTTCTCCAAGGAATTCTGGTTCCTTTTTTTTAAGTTCCCCGACCAGGGATTGAACCCAGGTCCTCAGCAGTGAAAGCATTAAGTCCTAACCACTGGATCACCAGAAAATTCCCTCTGGCTCCCTTTAATAGGCAATAGTGTTTAGAAATCAACATGTAAGAGCCACAGCTGGAATTTGAACCCAGACCATGAGACTCTGGAGCTGAGCCCTTAATACTGTACTTTGTGACTAGAATTAAGTGTAATATCCTCTAATAACTGAGGTACACAAAAGACGCTTTGGGAATATAGAGGACGACGTGGAGTGAAGGAAAGAGAGGGTTAGGCAGGGCAGGTTTGCCTTGTTCATCCACCTTTACTGTTATTTCCATGCTGATGTCAGAGCTATTTCATTTAACCGCCTGGCCACTATAGAAACAGTCTTTATTATCTGGGCCCTAAGTCTATTCTGAGTTTTGGTTTTTCTGTATTTCACCCTAGTCACACAAATCTCTGGAAAACTGCTTCTTTCTGGGGCATTCAGAAAAGGCCGGAAGCCACTCTTCTCTCCCTCATTCCACTCCTGCCCCTCCCTTCACACTGATTCACTCATTCTTGACTTCCTCGTTTCCTCCAAGAATATAAAGTGTGTTCCCTAAGTAATTCTCTTTCTCCAGAATCATCATTTGGGAGCTTCTAACTCCTGCCCTCCTTGTAATAGATGCCTCCAGACCTCACTGTCTCAGCACAAGGGTTAGTATAGAATTTTAGCATGCTTAAAACCCAATTTTATATCACATAATATCACTTACATGTGGAATCTAAAACAATGATACAAATGAACATATTTACAAAACAGAAATAGACTCACAGAAAACAAACTCATGGTTACCAAAGGGAAAGTAGGGGGAGGATAAATTAGGAGTTTGGGATTAACAGATACACACTAATATATATAAAATAAACAAAAAGGTCTTACTGTAAAACACAGGGAACTATATTCAATATCTTATAATAACCTATAATGGAAAAGAATCTGAAAAATAATATGTATTATATATATCTGAATCACTTTGCTGTACATCTGAAACGAACATAACATTGTAAATCAACTATACTTTAATTTTTTAAAAAACCAATATTATATACTCATTACCCTGTCTCATGAGGGAGTAATTTTTACTACCTTGGACAAGTTTAAATTTGCAAAACGAGGGAGAGAGGAGAAAATGGGCACCTTAGCTTTAACATCAGGCCAGATTTCCTTAAAAGGGCAGCAAAAGCAAGCCAGCTGAGCGCTCACCTGGACTGCAGCAACTGAATATACACAGCCTGGGTTAGTTTGGACATTTCTAGATGGAGCTTCTCCCCAGGCATCCTTCATTTTATACTGTGTTACATTTCTTTGTTCCTATTACTGCTGCTGCTGCTATCAGTAATGAAATTAATAATAACATTTTGGCCTTTTCAGCCATCTCAAATTTCTGTCCATTTTAACCCACAGGAGAGATGGCCAACCTGCAACACTGCAGTTGAATAGTAATTAAGTGATCTTGCAGTGGCACAAAGGAAAGAATCAAGGGTCTGTTTAAAACCATTCCCTTAGATCTATTCCAGATAGGAATCAATAAAGCATCCCTGCTTAGGGTCGCAAATTGGCCTGGAAGATAGACCCCCAACTGCAAGCCTCATGGCCTCCCCTGAAGCACTCCAGACCAGATCTCTCTCTGTCTGCTGACAAACTCCGATAGCCAGGCTAACCCATTATTCACTCTTAACCTGTTTTTTTTGCTGTTGCTTGACCATGAGCCAAGCAAAATGAACATTCCTGTGGTGGGCTTGGGAGCTGCCCCACTCCAGACTGTGCTTTCCCACAGGCCGAGAGAGGCTTTGAAGCTGGCCTCCTCTCTGCTTTGCCCAAAGGTGGGGAATCACACGGGGAGGAGCAGAGATCAGCCAGCGCTGAGTCACACAGTCCTTCAGTTCAGGTGACATTCAGGAAGGGCCTCGCCTATTGGCCTCATGACTGAGTAGAATGACTTGGCCAACTCCTTGCGCTTCAAAAGAGGTCAGACATCATGCGAGAGCCTTTTTGCTGTATTTCTAGGGTAAAGAGTTCAGTCATACTTTAACATAAGAATGTCCATCCTTGGCTTCCCTGGTGGCGCAGTGGTTGCGAGTCCGCCTGCTGATGCAGGGGACACGGGTTCGTGCCCCGGTCTGGGAAGATCCCACCTGCCGCAGAGCGGCTGGGCCCATGAGCCATGGCCACTGAGCCTGCGCGTCCGAAGGCTGTGCTCCGCAGTGGGAGAGGCCACAACAGCGAGAGGCCCATGTACCGTTAAAAGAAAAAAAAAAGAATGTCCATCCTTTTGCCTGTATGCGCTGAGTTGAGAGAGTGCCCCAGTGCAAGGCTTTAGAAATGTTTTGCAAACTCAACTCAGTTTACCAATGATTAGTTACAGGACATAAACTCATATACAGTCAGGATTCAATACAAAGAGCGTAAGAGTGAATGGATGGATAAAAGAACAAGTGAAGTTAGAACACCAAATGAGGGAAAGGAATAAATGAACTGAGACTCAACAACTGTCAAGGAATCTGGATTTTAGTCCTGGCTCTGTTTCTTCCTGACCTCTCGTTTAACTACTCGGTCATCAACAGCCCCATCTAAAAAATGGCTCAGGGGGACGATTGTTGGCATCTCGTCCAGCTATAAGTGGTTTATTATTTAACTTGTGTACATACACAGGTTAATAATAAAAAAATCAAACCAGTTATAATTCATAGCTATCAGTAATATTCAACAGCTTCTGAATAAGCAGGAATCCAAGAGCAGCCAAAGTTGAATTATTCCACATGTTTAGTGAATTGTGAATTTGAGTTTTGATTCTGTCCCAGGGTTAAGTAGCTCAATCTTTGTGACACATGCCATCACCTATAAATATTCTAGACACATATACTCCCAAACTAAAGTATTCAGAAAACATAGCAGAAAGAGTATATTACTTACTCCAGGGTTATACTACTGTTCCAGGATGGCCACAGACGCGCTCTTCAAAACTGGTTCCTATTGGAAGACTCCAACACTGGAGGAAATAATGAGTTTGAGTCAGTTTAGTTAACTAAAGGTCTTCTAATTAATCAACAATTAAAAGAGTGCCAAAGTTAGTATGAATGCTTAAGATTACTCAGACATATGGTCTTTCTACTGCTATCATAATTTAGAAATATGCTGTACTCGCTACTTCTGGTTATTCTTTTTCCTCTACTCTTATTAATATAAATCACTCCGGAAGCTGACATTTCAAAGAAGTTGAGGATAAAAACATCTTCAGGGTACCCAAAATGATCATCAGTCTGTAAAGTGGACCTGGGACTCCCTCACATCTCCCAAGTGATATTTTCTTCTTCCAAGCTGCCCTACATGTAATTAAGCTATGAGGGCAGAAGGGCCATCTGCATCAAATGCACAACCTTTCTTGGCACACACAGTTCCAATGGAAATCCACGCAGTTATTGAGAGGGATTAAGAAATGGTCTTCAGGGTCAAATGTCTCCAGCATTTATTGTAATAAGAGTGATATTTTAGCAAATATTAAACTGGCAAATTTTACCTCCTCCAAAATGTTTCACTTCAGCCACTTTTGACCTCAAGTCATAAAAGACCCAGGGAAGAATACAGCAGGCATGCTAAAGGAATTTAGACATCCTCTCTATGTCCAAGCAAGGCCTTGTCAGAAGATGTTTTAAATTCCTCTAAGATATCAAGAACCAAACCTGGAAAACCTAGATCATAGGGTTTCTCCAGTCATGTTTAGGATTCTTCTCCACAAAAGGTTAAACACAAAACTGCAGTTGGACGAAAGGAGGCCATGAAGTAGAGGAAGAAAAAGAGAAGCCCTTCCCTCCTAGTGATTGGAGGATGGTGGTTGGATGAGGGAAGGCAGTTAGGGATGGGAGACCTGGACAATATGGAAAAAACAATAAAACATATATTCTTTGATTCAGTCTGTGTTAAAATTAAAAGACTGAAATAAGAGTGATATTTAATGAAAAAACATAGGGAAAAGAATCATTTTGTCATACACACTTTAAGCTCTCAACGTAGTGTGTCAGCTGTATTCTCAGAAGTTAACGAATAGAATACCAAGCAATACTTGCCTCCCATGCCTATAGGAGCAGAGGGAACAAAGAGCCCTTTTAAGAGACTAGGCAGGGCTTCCCTGGTGGCGCAGTGGTTGAGCGTCCGCCTGCCAATGCAGGGGACATGAGTTTGTGCCCCGGTCCGGGAAGATCCCACATGCCGCGGAGCGGCTGGGTCCGTGAGCCATGGCCGCTGGGCCTGCGCGACCGGAGCCTATGCTCCGCAACGGGAGAGGCCACAACAGTGAGAGGCCCGCGTACCGCAAAAAAAAAAAAAAAAAAAAGAGACGGCAGGTGAGGAAAAAATGTGAATTTGAACAAACTCCATCACCTGTTATGTTTGTGGAGAAGCAAGAGGTCTTTCGTTTAATCCTCTAGGAATGAACCCTCTACTGCAAAGCACATGATAACCACAAATTTGTAAAATATATTGTGTGTAGGTGCTCATTATAAGAAACAAAAGTTGTTCATTTAAACTGTAAATGTAATCACCATCTTGTGCCAACTGACATACCATTATGTAAATTGTGTAGATTCTTTTGTAACTGAGAGAGCTCCAGACTCCCTAGTCTAACTTTTCCTTTGCAGATTGAATGAATAAATGTTGCTTCTAGAGGTTTCCAGTCTTAATAAATGTGAAGTTCTGTTCTCTTACCATGGTGCATTTGTAGAATAAACCACCTAGTCCAGGGGGTCAGATGGAGGATATGGAAGAAACTCAGAAGGCAGACCTCAAGAGCTGGGGTGAGGTCAACCAGCAGGAACCGAGTACAGACCCTGACAGAGGAGAACAGGAGTACCTGTGAATCCACTGGCCTCGAACATTTGCACCAGATATCAGGAGAGGGCCAAGTCAACCTAACCCCAGGGCACCCCAACTACCCTCTCTGCTACCCTAAGTTTACATAAATCACCGCACACCTGCAAATGTACCCAAGTGTCATCTGTCTTGCACTTACCCGCCTTCAAAGAGGAGGTAGAAGTGAAAATATGACTAAGTAAGCAATCATTGCATAGAGGAAGACTGAAAATTACCTAAAGGGCTGCTTACATCTTTGGTTCAGGCTAAATTTAAAACCATTGAGGACCGTTTTCCCCCTGCTCCACAGTGAGTGGGGATCACCAGGAAGACTCGATCAGTTATAGATAAAAGAAAGAAAATATATTTACTTTGCAGTTGTAGAGTGAGTGAATTTGCAACTTTGCTAAACTGTCTATGAAATTAGACAGACAACAGCGATGACTCTGATTTAAGGAGCACCCGTGAAGCCTCACCTTCCCCCCAAATCACTGCTCTTAGCTTGCTACAGGGTAAGTCAACTTCTCCTTCTCCTGGCCTGAAACTCCAAACTTTTCAGTAGGTAACAAAGGTAGATGTATTAAGTGCAGATGTTATTGAAAATGAATCTTGAGGGTGAGAATAAGCTCAATTAGTTAATCTGAAATTAATTCAGAATTGTTATCCTTCTCGTTTCTGTGAACCATGCCCTAGAGGAATAAGATATAAGGAGGGTAATGAGTAAACATCGTTGAACACCTAATACGCACCAAATGCTGTCCAATAGAACTTCCTGTGATGGTAGGAGTGATCTATATCTGCATTGTCCAATATGGTAGTCACTAGCCACATGTGGCTTTTGATCATTTGAAATGTAGCTAGAGTGACTGAGGAAATAAATTTCAATTCTAATTAATTTAAATAGCCATGTGTGGCTAGTAACTATTGCATTGGACAGGTTTATATAAATGTTATATAAGGTTTGGAATGTTTATATAAATGTTAAAGTATTTGAGGCTCTAAAGCTTTAAGAAATTCAGGACACGGGAAATATATTAACTTCAATCTCTGGTATTTGAAAATCAAAGCAAAGATTAAGTGTAAATCAAAACTGGTGCCCACTTCCCAGTGTGCATAAGGCTAGTTCTGAGCTAAAGTACCAACATCCATATTTTGAGAAACAAATATTTAGGGAAATTGTATGTATTACATTCTCCCTTTGAATTCTGGTTATGAATGTTAATGGGCTGAAGTTCTGTTCCTGAAATCGCTTATAAAATGCTTGGGGGGCAGTAAAATACTGCAAGTAGCAAAAAGATGCTTTTGCTTCTGAGTTTCAAACATTTCCTGTCTTTTTCTTACCCCCATGGGCTTATTTTTTTAATTGTTCCTTTGCTTTTATTTCTCAGAAACTAGATGTTGAGAAATTAAATAAGAAAAGCCAAGCATATAAATTTTTCTATATAGCTTCATGCAGCTCAAACAATGAAGAGGCATTTTGACTACCACCTACTTAGCCACAATGCTCAGCTATCCTCGAGACTGTATTTTACAGTCTTAATGACTCTGAAGCTTTACAGTTTAGATTTGGATTTGATAAGGAAAATAGGCACATGAGAATGTTAGCATCATGCTTGATAGGCTAGAATATGAGGAGGGGAATATGCAACAATAGGGCTGGTATATTTCCTCCCTATATATATATTTTTAACATCTTTATTGGAGTATAATTGCTTTGCAATGGTGTGTTATTTTCTGCTTTATAACAAAGTGAAGCTCCCTATATATTTAAATTGAGAACCAAAAATTGAAGTAAAAAGGTAAAATAGGAATAAGTACACTTGAGAAACAATAGTGCATATGCTCCCCAGTATATAATATTGACTATTCAATTAAAAGAATCAAAAGAGCTTCACTGATCAGCAAGAGGAATTAGCAAAACAAATACATATAAAACAATAACTGCTCTGTCCATCATTTGGGAACGCAGTTGGGTGATGGCCTCAATTAGTTAGAAACGCTGTAATTTGGCATTTGATGTTTACTCCATCTGTCAGGTTCTGGGAAAATTTCTTTAAGTATAGATGGAGAAATTATTCTAAATGATTGTCAGCACAAAAAGGCATCTGAAATACATTTCTCACTGTCTGGAGAACTTGGCTCAGCACAGATTCCAGGGTTATAAATAGGATCATCAGCATATCCTTGACAAGAGTATATCAGGAATCTTAGCAAAGATGGGGAGTTTTCATTGTCTTATGCAGCACAATTACCAGCTCCATCTACGAGTTGGTTGTACCCTACATCGCAGGCAACTGCATCTTACCCAGGCACACTCGCTCAGCATCCATTCCCGATATTCGTAACATACTTCTAGTCAAGACTCTGGTGAAATGATTCGGGCAGTAGGTAGGTTGATTTGGTGCCAAACTTAATGGATTTTGAAGGCTGAGATGTGGGGGAAACACACACACACGCACACAAACGTACTAACACATTTTACAAAGGAACTCTAGTAGCTAAATATTTATTTATTTAAAATGCTCATAATACCACCTTATTCTGAATGTGTTCATGCTGCCCTAAAGTTCAAGAATAATAAAAGTAAAGGTTTGTTTTAAATTCTTTTCAAAATATGTAAACGTTCAAAGTACTTACTAAAGACTGATCTACTCGATTACTCCTTAGATATTCAGTTTAAAGGGTATAAGCATAGACTGGATAAAAGAGGGTGGAAGACATCAAGGGAACCTAACTGCCCCATTTGTGACCTCTAACAGTGTGCATGTTCGATTCCATTTACTTTGATAAGTAACACATGCTGTCACCCTAGACACTTAAATGCAACCGATGGCAGAATTGATAAATAAATTTTAAAAGGTAACTCTTTTGGAAAAAAGTGAATAAAATACCTCTGGATAACTTAAGAGAACTTTAAAAATGGACTTAACAAATTTTAAAGATATTTTAAAAGAAATCACAAGTAAATATTATACAAAATGGTGTACTAAAACTTTTGGAAAACAATGAAATTGATGATTTCCTGGAAAAATTGAAATCAAAATAGACCCAAATTTATTAATCCAATGAATAGACTCAAAAAAAAGTTCTTGATTCTTAGTTAATAATCAAGAAATAAAGAGAAAGTTTCTAAGATTTATCTTTCAAACAACTTCAGCACTCTAGGACCATACCAGTGTGTTAAAAATTATGATTACATTTAATAGTTACATTTATTAGGCACTTACTATCTGCTTGAGATGCACTAAGTGACTTACATGCCTTATCTCTTCAATCCTCACAACAACCTTAAGATAGGAATTGTGTTTTCCGAGTTTTATAAAAAAAAGAAGAAACTGAGGCCTAGAGCGAGCTTATAAAACTAGTATAAGCCTGATCCAGGGTTCAATCACAAGGTACAGAAAATGTCTTAATAGATAAATTATTCCACAACATGGAAACAAATGAAAAGCTATAAAATCATTGGATGAAGTACAAAAGCCTGAAAAGAACAGTATGAGAAAGAAAACTACAGACAAGTCTCACTCATGACTATAAATGTATGACTCATACAAAATACTAACAAACTGAATTCCAGTGTATTTTTTCCAACTTTATTGAGGTATAATTGGCAAATAAAAATTGTATATATTTACAGTGTACAATGTAATGTTTTGATATATGTGTATACTGTGAAATGATTACCACAATAAAACTGACATATCCATCATGTCAAATAGTTATCTTGTGTGTGTGTGTGCATGTGTGTGTGTGTGAGTATGTGAGTATGTGGGTTGAGAACATTTAAGGCCTACTCACTTAGCAAATTTCAAGTATACAGTATGGAATTATTAACAGTAGTCACCATGCTATACATTAGATCTCCAGAACTTATTCAACCTGCATAACAGAAACTTTCCATTTCCCCCAACCTCTAGCTGCTGGTAACCACCATTCTACTTGCTGCTTCTAAAAGCTTGACTCTTTTAGATTCCAAATATAAGTGAAATCATGCAATATTTGTCTTTCTGTGCCTGGCTTATATCACTTAGCATGTCCTTCAAGTTCATCCATGTTGTTGCAAATGACAGGATTTCTTTCTTTTGCATTGCTGAATAATATTCCATTGTACATATACACCACCTTTTCTTTATCTGTGCATCAGATCTTGTACACTTAAATTAATTCTATATCTGACTATTGTGAATAATGCTATAATATCTCTCTGAGACACTGATTTCACTTTCTCCAGATATAAACCCAGACATGGGATTGTTGGATTATATGGTAGTTCTATTTTTGATTTTTTGAGGAACTTGATCATGTTTTTCATAACAGCTGTACTAGTTTGCATTCCCACCAACAAGGGTCCCACCAACAAGAGTGACAAGGGTCCCTCTCTTCTACATCTTCGCTGACATTTGTTATTTTGTGTCATTTTGATAACAGCCATTCATACATATATGAGGTGACATCTCACATGGTTTTAATTTGCATTTCCCTGATAATTAGTGATATTGGGCATTTTTTCATATACCTATTGGTCATTTGTATGTCTTCCTTTGAAAAATGTCTATTCAGGTCCTTTGCCCACTTTTAATAAGGTTATTTGTTTTCTTGCTATTGAGTTGTTTGAGTTCCTTATATATTTTGGATATTAACTCCTTACCAGATGTATGGTTTATAAACAATTTCTTCCATTCTATAGGTTTTCTCTTCACTCTGTTGTTTCCTTTGCTGGGAAGAAGATTTGATTCAATGTGATTTGTCCATTTTTGCTTTTCTTGCCTGTGCTTTTTGTGTCATATCTAAAAAAAATCATTGCTTGCATCAATGTTTTCTTCTAGTAGTTTTATAGTTTCAGGTGTTATATTTAAGTCTTTAATACATTTAGATTTGATTTGTATAATGGTATGAAATAACAGCTCAATTTCATTCTTATGCATGTGGATATCCACTTTTCCCAAAACTATTTATTAAAGAGGCTGCCCTTTCCCCATTGTGTGTTTTTGGCACCTTTGTTGAAGATCAATTGACCATAAATGTATGGATTTATTTCTGGCTCTCTATTCTGTTCAGTTGGTCTATATGTTTGCTGTTTTGATTACTATAGATTTGTAGTATAACTTGAAATCACATACTGAAATGCCTCCAGTTTTTTCTTTTTGATGATGATTGCTTTGGTTAGAATTGTTTTTCTATTTCTGTGAAAAATGCCATTGAAATTTTAATAGAGATTGTGTTGCATCTGTAGATCACTTTGGGTAGATTACTACAGACATTTTACAATAATTAGTCTTCCAATTCATGAACATGGAATTCCTTTCCATTTATTTGTGTCTTCTTCAATTTCTTTCATCAGTATCTCATAGCTTTCAGTGTGCAGATATTTCATCTCCTTGATCATATTTATTCCTTAGTATTTTATTGTTTTTGATGCCATTATGAATGGGATTGTTTTCTTAACTTCTTTTTTGGATAGTTTATTTTTAGAGTATAGAAATGCAACTGATTTTTGTATATTGCTTTTGTATCCTGTGAATTTACTGAATTTGTTTGTTGGTTCTAACAGTTTTTTTGGTGGAGTTTTGAGGTTTGTTTGGTTTATTTCATAAATCCTGTCATCTGCAAACAGAGATAATTTTAATACTTCCTTTCTAATTTGGATGGCTTTTTTTCTTGCCTAGGTGCTTGGGCTAGGACTTCCAGTACTATATTTAATAGAAGTGGTGAGAGTGTCTTATTCTTGATCTTAGAGAAAAAACTTTCAGCTTATCACCATTGACCATGACGTTAGCTGTGGCCTGTCACATGTGGCCTTTATTATGCTGAGGTACCTTCCTTCTATACCTAATTTGTTGAGAGATTTTATCATAAATAGATAGTGAATTTTGTCAAATGCTTTTTCTTCATCTACTGAGATGATGATTTAATTTTTAGCCTTCTTTCTGTTAATGTGGTGTATCACATTCATTGATTTGTGCATGTTGAACTCTCCTTGCATTCCGGGAATGACTTCCATTTGATCATGGTGTATGATCCTTTTAATGTGCTGTTGAATTTGGTTTGATACTAAAATATTGAGGATTTTTTACATCAGCATTCATCAGGGATATTGGCCTGCAATTTTCTTTTCTTGTACTGTCCTTGTCTGGCTTTGGTGTCAGAGTAATGCTGGCCTCATAAAATAAGTTTGGAAGTATTCCCTTTTCTTCTATTTTTTGGAAGAGTTTGAGGAAAAATGTTATTAATTCTTTACATGTTTGGCAGAATGCACTGGTGGAGCCATCATCTTGGGCTTTTCTTTGTTGGAAAATTTGTTGTTACTGATTCAATCTCTTTACTTGTTATTGTTCTGTTCAGATTTTTTATTTCTTCTTGATTCAGTCTTAGTAGGTTTTTATATTTCTAGGAATTTATCCATTTCTTCCAGGTTGTCCAATTTGTTGATGTTTAATTGACCATAGTACTGTCTTATGATCCTTTGTATTTCTGTTGTATCAATTATAACATCTCCTCTTTCATTTATAATTTTATTTATTTAAGTCTTCTCTTTTTTATTCTTAGTTAGTTTGGCAAAAGGTTTGTCAATTTTGTTTAACTTTTCAAAATCCAACCTCTAGGTTTGTTGATCTTTTCTACTTTTTTTTAGTCTCTATTTTATTTTTTCCACTCTAATCTTTATTATTTCCTTTTTTTTTGCTAACTTTGTGCTTAGGTTATTCTTCTTTTTCTGGTTCTTTGAGGTGTAATGTTAGGTTATTTATTTGAGATCTTTCCTTTATTCTTAATGTAGGTGTCTATTGCTGTACATTTCCCTCTTAGAACTGCTTTTGCTGTATCCCACAAGTTTGGGTATGTTGTGTTTCTATTTTCATTTGTCTCAAGGTATTTTTTTATTCCCATTTTGATTTCTTCTACCAATTGGTTGTTCTGGAGTGAACTGTTTAATTTCCACATTTGAAATTTTCCAATTTTCCTCCTGTTATTGATTTCTAGTTTCATACCATTGTGGTCATAAAAGATACTTGGTATGATTTCAACCTTTTTAATTTGGTAAGACTTGTTTTGTAGCCTACCATATACTCTGTCATGGAGAATGTTCCATGCATATGTGAAAACAATGTGTATTCTGCTGCTGTTGGATGGATGTTCTGTATATATCTGCTACATCCATTTGGTCTATAGTGTTCAAGTCCACTGTTTCCATATTGATTTTCTGTCTGGATAATCTTTCCATTGTTGAAAATGAGGTATTGGAGTTCCCTATGATTATTGTATTACTGTTTATTTCACCCTTTAGTTCCATTAATATTTGCTTTATATTTTTAGGTGCTCCAATGTTGGGTGCATATGTATTTACAATTGTTATATCCTCTTGATGAATTAACCCTTTTGTTATTATCTAATGACCTTCTTTGTATCTTGACTCTTGACTTAGTCTATTTTATCTAAGTATAGGCATTCCTGTTCTCTCTCTCTCTCTTTTATTTTTAATGCATAGTATATGTTTTTCCATCTCTCCATTTATGTGTGTCCTTAAAGCTAAAGTGAGTCTCTTGAGAAACATATATTGGATCCCATTTTTTTAAATCCATTCAGCTATTCTATGTCCTTTCATTGAATATTTTAATACATTTACATTTAAAGTAATTATTAATAGGAAAGACACAGACATAGAGAATGGACTTGAGGACAGGGGGAGTGGGAAGGCTAAGCTGGGATGAAGTGAGAGCGTGGCATGGACATATATACACTACCAAATGTAAAATAGCTACTGGGAAGCAGCCGCATAGCACAGGCAGATCAGCTCAGTGCTTTGTGACCACCTAGAGGGGTGGGATAGGAAGTGTGGGAGGGAGATGCAAGAGGGAGGGGATATGGGGATATATGTATACATATAGCTGATTCACTTTGTTATAAAGCAGAAACTAACACACCATTGTAAAGCATTATACTCCATTAAAGATGTTAAAAAAAAGTAATTATTGATAGGTAAGTACTTCTTATTGCCAATTTCTTAATTGTTTTCTGTTTTCTAGATCCTTTTTTCCTCTTTAGCTGTCTTCCTTTGTGATTAGATGATTTTTTGGTAGTGGTATGCTTTGATTGCTTTCTCCTTATCTTTTGTATATCTTCTACAGGTTTTTCTTTGTGATTACCATGAGGCTTACATAAAACATCTCATAGTTATAACAGTCTATTTTAAGTTGATAACAACTTAATTTTGATTATATACAAAAAGGCTACACTTTAATTTTTCTCCCCCCATATTTTATGTTATTGATGTCAAAATATGTATCTTTTATATATCATATATCTGTTAACAAATTATTGTAACTATAGTTATTTTAAATAATTTGGTCTTTTAACTTTTTACATTAGAGTTAAAAGGAATTTATGCGCTGCCATTACAGTATTAGAGTATTCTGAATTTGAAAATATTCTTACCTTTACAGTGAGTTTTATACTTTCATACTGTTTTTATATTGTTAGTGTCTTTTCATTTCAATTTGAAGAATTTCCTTTAGCATCTCTCATAAGGTAGCTCTCATGATAATGAAACTCAAATGAATTAATGTTTACCTGATATCTGAACAAGGAATAACTATCCAAGTGCAAAACTAATAAAAGGAATGATAAAAGGAGGGTGACAAGCAAAATTTTTTGACAAGCAAAACTTCAAAATGAAGTTTTGACAAGCAAAACTTCAAAATGGCTGAGTAATATTCCATTGTATATATGTGTGTGTGTTTGTGTGTGTGTGTGTGTGTGTGTATACCACATATTCTTTATCCATAGAAAAGAGTGAAATTCTGCCATTTGCAGCAGTGTGGATGGACCTAGACAATATTATGCTTAGTGAAATAAGTCAGACAGAGAAAGACAAATACTGTATGATATCACTTATATATGGAATCTTTAAAATAATACAAACAAATGTATATGTAAAACAGAAACAGATTCACTGATATAGAAAACAAACTAGTGGTTACCAGTGGGGAGAGGGAGGGGTGAGGGGCAAGTAAGGGCTATGCGATTAAGACACACAAACTACTCTGTATAAAATAGATAAGCAACAAGGATATATTGTATAGCACAGGGAATTATAGCCATTATTTTGTAATAAGTTTTAATGGAGTATAATCTATAAAAATACTGAAACACTATGTTGTACACCTGAAGCTAATATAATATTGTAAATCAACTGTACTTCAATTTTAAAAATTCAAAACGTTAGCAAATCAAAGATTATTATAAAACAAATGGTACATAAAACAAGCTGAAAAAAATATGGCAAAGTAGTAGCTAAAGGGAAAATATTCTTACATTAAACACTTCATCCGAATTGAAAATAAAAAGCATAAAACCGGGCTTCCCTGGTGGCACAGTGGTTGAGAGTCTGCCTGCCAGTGCAGGGGACATGGGTTCGTGCCCCGGTCTGGGAAGATCCCACATGCCGCGGAGCGGCTAGGCCCGTGAGCCATGGCCACTGAGCCTGTGCGTCCGGAGCCTGTGCTCCGCAACGGGAGAGGCCACAACAGTGAGAGGCCTGCGTACCGCAAAAACAAAAACAAACAAACAAACAAAACATAAAACCATTACAGAAGATGAACAAAGAATAGAAATAGACAATTAACAAAAGAGAAATTTTAATATGTATCAAAGAAACAAAAAAATCTCACATAGAAGTAAAAATTTAAACATTAGTAAGATTTTGTTTTAGCTTATTGAATTATCAAAATAATACTAATTCTGATGAGACTACAATGAAACAGAAGCTACATACACTGCTAATGAAGTGTGTAAAATTTATCCAAAAGCCATTTGGCAATATAATATGAAGAGTTTTAAAAATGTTTATATATTTTGACCCAATAATTCCAGACCTGAGCTTAAAACTCAGGCAAAACTTTATGTATAAGGATAATACATATAGCATTATTTATGACAGTCAAAAATTGGAAATAACCTAAATATCAACCACTAGAAATTGGTTATGTCACATCCATGTGGTGCAGCTCTTAAAAATCATGTTCTCGGAAATATTTACCAACACCAAAAATCTTCACACTACTAAATTTATGTTCATACTATAGAATGTTCATACTATATATTTAGGAAAAGACTAAAAATAAATCACCTAGATTCTCATAAGATAAATATCAATTAAATCAATTTAAATATTATGGATAATTTTTAATAAAATGAAAACAACCTTCTGTTGTTTTTAAAATGGAATATAAAATATGTACAAAAAATGCAAAGAAAGATGGTAAACAAATTTATAGTCTCTAGCTACACACAGATCAAGCAACAATCCAAACAGCTTGGGATGCCAGCTAGCCAAGGAAAAGGCCAAGGGGACACAGTTATCCGTGTGAGGAACAGGTGAGGAGTTTGAATCCAGGAAGTGAAATATTAAAGATAGATACAGGACCGCTGCTGAAGAACCGCCTGACGTCAGGGCAAAGGGCATCTGGGCTAGCAGTTCCTAATATACTATTTCCTGTAAGGGCAAGAATTAGGGTCTGTGTGGGGCTAAGTCTGAATCTGCAGCTGTTTGAAGAATGAGAGAACCGATACTGGATAAGACAAAAAAAAAAAAAGAGGTCTAATATTGCAGGTGGTTCCTGACATATATAGAAAGCAAGCTTTGAACAAAAGGCTTGAAGTTTCAGCTGAGTGAAGAGAGAGAGAATTATTGATACCAAAACAGTTCAACAAACCTTCTAGTGCAGCCAAGTAAATCAGCACAGCTCAGGATCAGAATGAATCAAGCCAGGAGCCCCATAAAATAAACAGATGGTCTGAACTAGACTCACAGAACTGGCTCCGTGAGGCTCCAGGCTCAAGGATGCACTTCAGGCTGGTGAATGGAGTGTGTCGACAGAGAGACTACAGATTGGCTTCTTTTTCAATCAATAGAATAACTTTTAAATGCTATCTTATTGCTACCTTTGAATGCCTAGTGCCATGACAGCTACCAATCCCCTCATGTCCAATTGCCTAACAGATGGGGAAAATCAGCTTATTTCTCCTGCTGCATTACCCCAAACAAGCTTCCAACAGTTTACTTTGGAATCAACCAGAAATGAATGGTTTACCTACGTTTTGCTCAATCTTTTGAAAGAAAGATGGAAAGGAAAATTTCTGTTAAGAATTGCTGCCTAATGCTTTCTTCAGCCCCACAATACAGAGACTGAATTGATTTTTTCCACCACATTTAAGTTCTTTCTATACCACAGAATTTTTTTTTTTTTTATACCACAGAATTTTAAAATGCATCTTTGATATACTACACATTCAGGAGGTGGAGGAGGAGGCGGGCAGCTCGTTTATCCTGAGGATGGTTTAAGAGGTTCGTGGTATGCTTTTGGGAGTTTAACCCTTGGAGCAATTGCATTCAGTTGCTCTTCTGCAACCACATCAGATGGTTGATTTCCCTTTTACACGACCATTTATAGCATTCCTTTCTCCCCCTTATGGAAAGATTTTTCAAGTTTCTTATGCCTAGAAAGTAACAGGCATCCTAGGTAAAGTTCCAGGAAATGACTTGCCTTGGATTTCCAGATGCACAGATAGCGCTGAGCCAAGACAGCAGGATTCTTGGGGTTGGATTACCCCAGGGGATGCTACACCCACCCCCATTCCCACCCCCAACACCCAGAAGCTTGTTTTTAGAAGGAAGTGATTGACTTTAACCTTACTGATGATTGACTCAGTAATGTAGAATATATGGTTACACCTAATATTAAGACCTTACTGAGCAGTGGAGAAAACTGTAATAACATAGAGCTTCAAAGGTAAATTACCGCCTCAGATTTACTAAGAGCTCATTGTGTATATAGAACTAGCGTGGAAGGTGCCTTAAACAGCCACAGTCTCTTTCTGTGCCCAAAGCCGAATTGAAACCAAAATTAAATAAATGTGGGCATTCAACATTTAATAGGGAGTTCTGCCAAGAATTGGAGTTAGAACACCTAAAAGCCTCCCGTGAAGGGAGTATTTCTTTAACTAAGAGGCTGAGGTATCCATAACACCTAAAATTGGCTTCTTAGTCTTTGAAATATCAGCAGCTCCCCCAATGAGCACTCATAATGAGCCAGCTGTCTACCCTCTATTGATTTACCAGCACCTGTACAAGAACTTGAGTTACGTACCCCAATTATGATCAAGGGTGATAACTGTCATATCTAGTGACCCAATGTAATAGCCACAAAGTTTCTGGAAATTTCCACAGAGGAGGAAGAATTTCATTTTCTCCCTGATAAATGGGAACATATAGGTAATTATGAACTCCCCAGAAGTACTGTCTTCAGGTTCAAAACTTCCAAACTTCTACTTGTTACATTACTAATTCACAATACATAATTCTGAGTTAAGAAGTATAAAGCACTAGTCTTTGTAGTACTTTATAGTCATAATACAGAATAAGGAAGCACAGGGTGGTTTTCTATCTTTCCAAGTCATTTTCTAGAAATATTCATGCATTCACTTCACAAGTATTTATTAAGCCAGGGACTACTTTAGTTAGTAGAAACAAAATAGTAAACAAAAGAGACAAAAACCCTAGCCCTTATAAAACTTATATTCTGAGGGGATTTGGTGGATGTTATTTATTCAATTGATTGCAGCATATACCTTTTCCAAAGTGCATTTACTACTCAAAGCACAAGTCAAAAATACGAAAATTATCATTGCTAGCATTATAAGGGGCAGTGCTCACAAGATCCTTCAACATAGGACCAGAATTGCTGTTAACAAACGGCATGAACTTAGGTATTCTTCTTCACGTTATATAAATGGGCCTTTTAACTTGGAATTTTATTTCCCAGTTTCCCTCCTGGGAAAGTGAGAGCCCATACTGGACCTGAAACATCAGAGTTTCTGGGTCAAAAATAGGTACATTTTCAGGTTTTTAATACATAGTACAGAATGTCCCTTTAGAAAGTCTGAGTCAATTTGCCCTTCTAGCAGCAATGCATAAGTACTCATTTCACCAACATATACACCCTTGTCAGTACTGGATGTTTTTTACTGGATCTTTTTCAATGTCACAGATGAAAACTATCATACGGTTATCATAATTTGCATGTAGTATGGACAGTTATTGTACATAGGCTTAGCTGTTGGAATAATCAGTGAGTGAGCTCTGAAGATCTCCAATGTGATTTTTTTCCCTTAGCATAATCTTGAGTCTTATAAACTTCATGTCTTTCTGAGAAAGTGGGGCACCTTTGTTGAGTTATAAAGAACTCCTAGACATGCCCAGCGTTCAATGCCTAAGTTCCTAAACCATCCAATCTTGCTCCATGTACCCTCTGGCCCACCTTGGCAATGAAATTCATCAAGATTCATTTGGTTGCAAGTGAAGGAAACTAAACTCTGTCTTATGCAAGGAAAAAGAAAAGGTATTGGCTCAGCTGTGAAGTCAAGAGGTAGATCTAGCATGGTTGGGTCCAGCTCTAACGATGTCAATTCATATTTATTCTCTCTCTCTCTTCCCCCTCCCTGCCCTTTCCTCCACTTGTCTCTGCTGTTCTTTATTCTTTCTGCTCTCCCAGCCTCCCCTGCCAGGTCCCACAGAGATATTCAAAGGAGAACACTGGCCTGATTTAGGTGTATGGCTATTCCCGAACCAACAAATTTGCCCAACCTGAGACATCTGCCCATCTCTGTGGGTTTTGAATAGGGGGCATGGGGTAGGGAAGAGATACATTCTGATGAACAGCTTTACTCATACTATGTGGAGGGAAGGAGGAGTTCACCAAAGGAAGTAGAAGAAGGAGATGGCAAAGCTCATCGGACAGACAAAAACTACAGTTACCACTGTTCACTGTAGTTACCAACCTTGTGTTCACATTATGCCCTGTCGATACACATACCCCGAATCATGCCACCATGTTTCCCCTGGCCTCTGATCTTTGCTTTCTCTTTTTCTGGCTTGTCACACTTTGTGCATCCCCCTCAACTTGGGCTGTCCATGGATGCCAACCATCAGGGTAACATCCCTTCTGGATCAACTATCTCAGCTTATGACGGAGGCTTATAAATTCTATCCTTTTCACTCCAGTCAACAACAGCAAATTAGAGTAAAAGATACAACCTGGATAAAGTAGCAGTTTCTCTGGCTTCTAAATGTCCATCCTTCATCAAATACCTGCCAGGATTTTGAGGCAACGGTGTGGGAGAATGCCAGGTTGGGGAAGATTGGGTTTGTTCAGGGCTGTGACGTGGCTGATTAAGCTATGGGGCCTGGGGGTTGGGAGGTGGAGGGAAGAAGAAAAGTGAGTAGAAGGGAAGGGGGATGGAGAGAGATCAGTAGACTATGAGCTTCCCTGATGGTAGCTCGGATTGCCTCTCTGCCATAGACCCACTCCAGCAGGAGCCCAGGATACTCTGCCCTCAAATTCCCAAACAGAGCCCTCCTGCTGAGTTGGTTCTCCACTTTCAGTGCTGCCCCCAGAAATAATCCTTCTCCAGAACCCCAACACAGCCACCTCGGCTGAGCAGGTCATTGTAGGCAGGTTTCTGTCATCTTCATTACCATAAACAGATTTGACTGGTCTTTGAAAAGACATTTTATCACTTAGTAGAATGTTTATCACCATTTTAGTATTTACTGTATTTGCTTGACTCCGTTTCCTTACTCTCATGTCTATTTTTTCCTCCGTTATTTTTATCCTTTTAAATGGGGAACAAGAAAGAGACATATTCCCAAGTTAAGGCCATACTGCAAAGGAGGGAAGCTGGACGCCCCTTCTCTGGTTTCTTCTTTTCTCAACAGCCACACCTCCTCCACTCATCCGACCCTTCCGGTCAGTCTCTACAGTGGGCCTGTCAGCACCTGTCAGTCAGCCAGTCACTCAACAAACACTGTGCCAAGGTTGGGATTTCAGGAGTAACCTCAGCTCATACTTATGGGGGATTCTCGTTCTATTCACAGGGTGACTCTTTGACGTTAAAGACCCATCTCTGGAGAACAACAATGATCGTATTATTTATATCTTACAAATGTGGAAACTGAGATACAGAAAAGTTCAAAAACTTGTCTAAATCACAAAACTAGTAAAGGGTATTTAGACCAGGCTTGTTTTCAAACCTCCTGCTCTTTCTTTTCACTGACCAGTGCAGTCTCTATAAATATGCAGGTTCACTGGGGGTGGGTTGCATTTGACATGGGCCAAGATTTTCAATCCTTTGTTTATTTCTTTCTGGGTAT
This sequence comes from Pseudorca crassidens, assembly GCF_039906515.1. Lineage (NCBI taxonomy): Eukaryota > Metazoa > Chordata > Mammalia > Artiodactyla > Delphinidae > Pseudorca > Pseudorca crassidens. The sequence goes on from NC_090297.1 coordinate 94,671,123, forward strand.
TCTGTCTGCAATTCTGATACTGGATGAACCTCTCTTCCTGGTTGAGAGTGGATAATTGAGAATAGCTCTCAAGTCTCAAGATCTAGAAATAAAACAATCCATAGCAATTTTCCAGTATTACCCTTTAAGTTGCACATAGATATGCATGAGTCATAGAAACAATTTAAAGAAATAGTAAACTAAAAAATTTAGAAAAGGTCAATAGAAAGAGCCCTGCATTAGAAGTTAATAGAGCTAGGTTTAATTCTTAGTTCTATCATTAACAAGGTATGTTGGGCAATTTATTTTATTACCTCTTACGTCCTGGGTTGCAAAAAAAAAAGAGATATTTAAATTAGATTCTCTCTAATACGTCCTTCCAGCTCTAAAATTCTGTGGACCAGATACATACTTTATGAAATTTATCTTTCATTTCCCCTTTTCTCCTCTGAGGAGAGACTTTTGACTTTTTCTCACTTAAGGTACCTGGGATGTTGAAAGGCCCCCAAATTTAAGGAGCCATTTTCTTCCACGGGATCTCTAACTGCCCCTGTCAATCACCTGCAAATCCAAGTTAACCTCTATCCCTTGTTCCACTGTCACTGACACGCAGAAGTGCTCCCACCCCAGCAGCAGTCACTGCCCTCAGAATATCAGGCTGAGCACGGGCTCTGAATCAGGTACACTCTGATCCCCCCAGAGCTGCAAGATTAACATGTCTAGGAGAATTTGGCTCTCCACCCTGCCTCTCCGCCTCTTCCTGGGAGACTGGGAGGAGATTAGAAAGAACATGGATGAAGCCTGTGGGGACACTGTAGGTGCCTAGCAAGTGGCAATTTTTCCTTTCCTGATAAAGGGCCCTAATCTTTGGGTTTAGGAGTCTCCCTTTTATGAAGTCTTTCCTAACCACAGTAAAATTTAATCAAAAGCTAGAGGGTTTTGAGCTCCTCATTTTCATCAGATATTTCCACGTAGACTATCATGACACTTAAAACATAATATGGAGCAGTTAAATTAACCCAGACTTGACCAGTTGTGTCCAAACGTGAGCACGCTTGGGTTCAACACTCCACTGGGAAAAGATGGCCACCATCTGTAAAACAAATTTCTTGACTCTCTTAACTTGGGTGCTGATCAGAAGAATGAATTGGTTTTAGGTGTAAAAAGGCTAAGGTGTAAGAGACAGTTTGCCTGAAGTCATAAGAGTCAGTTTTCAAAGCTCTGAATCAGACCTCTTTATTCATGTCTGCTGTTGTCTCTGCCCAAATCCATTGGCTTCACATCTAGCAAATTCCTTTCATATGGCCTCAGTGCTCCAAAATTTAGGCACAAAGACCTTCGCTTTAACATATCTAAGTGGATGGGTTCCATGCCCATTCCCTCAGGACCCTGCCCTCGGCATAGGAAAATGAGCGTGGGCTAATCTGAAAAACCAAGCATGAAGCCACAGATGATGCTAAGGGCTTCTCTTCCCATCCAGTTATTTGAGTGTACTTCAGCTTGGTCAACTCAGGGCCCTTTGACATGCAGTTTCCTCTGTCTAGAATGCCCCCAGCCTGGGCACTCCAATTTAGCCTCCAGGTCTGAGATGTCATTACCTTCTGGAAGCCTGCCTGAATCCCTTAAGTCTGGGTCAGATCCCCTGTGATCCGCCAATGCCCTGGCTTATACCTTTTACAGCATGTATTACTCTGTGTTGCACCTGTCTAGACGTACACTGTCCAAAGGAAGTTTCTACAATGATAGAAAGCTTCTATATCTGCACTGTCCAAAATGGTAGCCACCAGCCACGTATGACTATTGGGACACTTGGAATGTGGTTAGTAGGACTGAGTAAATAAATTTTAACTTATTTAAATTTAATTAATTGTTAACAGCCACATGTAGCTAGTGATTGCCATACTGGACTATGCCAGTCTAGACCTTATGTCTCTTAAACATGAGGGGTGTGTATCGTTCACCTTTGAATCCTTGGTACTTTGCTGAGAGCCAGACAATCAATAGGGGCTGGATAAATATTTGTGGAATAACTGAATTTAGCAAAAAAACCTGTTTTGTTGTTTCACCAAAAGAGCTTTCACAGTGGGACCTCTAGGCCAGGCAAAAAGAAAGAGGTGCCTTGATTGACAAGGAGGAAACTTTTAAAGGGCAAATGAGATTGTCACCCAGAAGCACTTCTAGGCAAAATTCTGAAGGATGAGGGTGCTTTGGTGTCTCCCTCTTCCTCTCTCAGTGCCCTTTATCCCCCTCTTAGGGTGTGTCACCCTAAGCTCCTAGTCTCCCAAGGCCAGTCCAGTGCCTCCTGCCTACCCGAGCCCTCAAACAGATGCATTCCAGGGTCAGTGAGAGTATTTGGTTGCAACTGGCAGAAGGCAACTCAGGCTCACTTAGGCAAAACAGAACAAAACAAAACAAAAACCTAGAAGGATATGGGTTAATTCACATAACTGAAGAAGAATGGGAGACTTGGACTTCAGAATAGACAGGAACCAGAGCAACTCTAAGAATCCTGGTGACAGGTCCTAATGAAGAGTCTCTGGAGAGAGTTGCCCTTGGGATGATGGGATCCAACTGTTTCTTTTCATCTCTCCCAGGATTAAAATCTATGAAGGGTATATTTGATTGGCCTGGCCTTGGACAGGAAAAGGCAGGCACCCTGATGGATTGTTGCCAGACATAAATCCGATAAGAGGCAGTGGGTCCCCCAAAGCAAAATCAGAATGCTCAAACTAGAATAGATGCTGGCAGGCAAAAATGATAGATGTCCATGAGAACTTCCACTGCGACTAGTACGTCATAGCCATGTGCTTCCAGATCTTTCTTTTCCTGTTTCATCTTCATCTCACCCCTAGCCTGGTCCACCCAATGAGACCCAAACATCCATTATCTCAATTCCCCTTAGTTCATGGTATTGAAAAGTTTGCCTGTCAAGTCTTTAACAAACTTTTTTTCTAGAATACTTATGGCTGAAAAATTAATCAGGGTGCTACCAAAACAAAGATTACTTTCATTTCAAGAAAGATTCTCTTTAAAACTGAGAGTGATATAAGACTATCAGACACTGTTCAGTGCCAGGAGGAGAAAGATTTGCAGGTGGAGGGGCTCTCAGACCTGTCTTTCAAATCCAGCACTTGGTGTGCAAATAGGTTTTGTCCTGGTTCTCACTTTCTTCATTTCTTCACTCTAAGGGGGGAAAAAAATTATCTGCAACTACTTCTGCAAAGATAATAGCTACAAATATTGCGTGCGTGTGCATGTGTGCGCATGCGTGTGCAATACAGCATACAGTTTATATGTAAAAGATTCTACACTTGTATTTAAATATTTGTAATCCATTGGTGAGAATGGTTGGTCAATCTTAGGTAGCCATCACCAGGAGAGGGGCCTGAGAAGATTTAAGGGAAAATCCAAAAAGGAAGTGACATATGAAGGACTAGAACAGCTCTGCCATGTCCCTGGTCTCTGCTTTATCAGGCTAAAACACTCCTTCCTTGAGGTCTGGAGCCCTCAAATTTAAGAAACAATGCCCGGAATAAAATAGTGCCTGGAGCAGGAATGTCCACCCAGGTCTCTACTGAAAGTAGAAGGGTCATTCCCTGTAGAAAATGGTTCTCCACACTGTGACCAAGGTGATGGCTGACAATTAACAACAACATTAGCTGCTGGCTTCACTATCCCAGCACTGGAATGGAGAAGCAGCAGAGAAGGAAAGTTCCACAGAAGCCGATGATAAGAACAGATTTATTACTGTTATTTTTAAAAGAATTAGCAAATATTTTAAAATTTGTTTAAACATCTAATATAGTAAAATGAACAGACATAACCTACAAAAAATAAAAAACAAACAACAAAAGAACTCACCAGACCAACAGATTTGCTCACACATTCCCTGAGGATAATGTAAACCCAGCTGTTTAGTCTCTGGCTGGGTGGCCAAGCCTCTCTCTCCTACCCACAATTGTTCCAGCTGTCAATTATGGCCCATGAGTCACCACTGCAGAGAGATAAGCATCCTGCTACAAAGACAACCCCAAGTGTCATCCTGCGAATGCTTATTGTTTTTTTCTCACACCACAAATGTTCCTCTTGGCTCCTTCCATCTGGCATTTCAGCACCTGAAAAGTTTCAAACTTGGAGTGTCATCCACATCTAGTTTTTGAGAGCTTTGAATCTCTTTGGAGGCTTCTGAATCTCATGATGCAGGGAAATCATCACAAACACCAGTGATCATTGCACATTAGTCAGTGAGCCCTACTATGGATAAAGCCCTGTGTTATGGTGGCCATACAAACAGTATGGTACCCAGCATTGTAATGTAGCAGGAAGAGATGAAGAAAGTTAATAGAATTACATAGCAAATGAGGATTAAATGAAAAATAAATATCTTATATACTATAGAAATGTAAACAGAGACAGATATCACTCAAGATAAAGTTATTGAGGGAAGGAAGGAGAGTAGACAAAAGAAGAAGGGACATGACATACCTTAAAATATACTGTGGCATGGATGACTCATGAAAACATCATGCTGAGTGAAAGAAGCCAGTCACACATGTTGTATGATTTATAGGAAATGTCCAGAATAAGAAAATTCATAGAAACAGAAAGTAATTAGTGGTTTCCAGAGCCTGGGGTGAGGGAGGAAATGAAGAGTGACTGCTAATGGGAATGGGTTTCTTTTAGGGGGGTGATGAAAATAGTCTACAATTAGATTGTAATCATAATTGAAAATTAGATTGTGGTGATGGTTGTGAATATACTAAAAAACATTGAACTGTACACTTTGAATGGGTGAATTATATGGTATGTGAAATACATGTCAACAAAGCTGTCTAAAAAAATATTCTGGGAAATTTTAAAAAAATAAATAAACTTTTGATAATTCAAATTGTTTTTGTACTATTCCTTTCATTATTCTAAAAATCAACTACCAAGAAAAATTAAATTCATCACAATTTTATTTTACATTCTGTCATCCAGAGCTAGGACAGGTCTCCAGAGCTGCCCACAGTGTCTGGGCACACACAGCACAGCTGCCAGTGCTACAAGCTGTCCCTTCTAGCCCATAACACTCACTTTCTTCATTCCCTCACTAACATCCAAGAAATCATGTGCCTGCAATGCTCTAAGTCTTGAGGAGATAGTGCTGAGTGAGAGACAAGGTCCCTGGTGACTCAGAGCTTTAATTTCAGTAAGACAGGTGAGGAGAGGTAAAAGTTGTTGAACCGTCCCTGGGAACCTGAGGTATAGAGAGCAGCTCTGGAAAGATTTTAACCTGAAAACATTCACTAAGCCCATGAGTTGGATTTTGGTCTCCCACCGCTGTCTTCTGCTATGGACTGAATGTTTGTGTCTCCCTCGAATCCATGCTGAAACCCTAATTCTTAATGGGGGAGTGTTTGGAGATGGACCTTTGGGAGAGTAGCCTCACAGACTGCATGACCTAGTTTTATGTTTCCCCAGAGGTCATTAACTCCACCTTGCTGATCACTTAGTTTAGATCTTGAGATTCATACATTTAATTTTCTTTTAACTCTAAAGTCCCTTAAATTTGAAGAAGCCATATATACACACTACTATATATAAAACAGATAACTAACAAGGACCTACTGTATAGCACAGGAAACTCTACTCAATATCTTGTAATAACCTATAAGGGAAAGGAATCTGAAAAAGAATATATATATATATATATATATATATATATATATATATATATATATATATATATATATATATCTGAATCACTTTGCTGTACACCTGAAACTAATACAACATTGTGACCCAAATATACTTCAATTAAAAAAATTTTTGAAGGGAGCCTTAAGCTACGTAAATATACTTTCTTCTAACTTGATAGAATTTTGCAATCTTTCATGTTTTTTTGATGACACAACTCTTATCAATATTTAAAATGATATTCCACTGAATTTTGGATACCTCAGATGGCTCTGTCTGACTGTTAAACCATATGAGGTTGTTTTACCACCAAGTTAAAAGGGCAAAAATGTCAATGGTATGTACATGTTGGGAGGCACATGGAGTAGCGGCTGGGTGCAGACCCTGGAACCTAGCTGAATGGGTTTGGATTCAGCTTTGCCTTTTACTGGTTATATCATCTTGGGCAGTTTATTTAACACCTCTCTGCATCACTTTTCCCATCTGAAAAACGGGGTTGCTGTAAGGAAATGAATGAGCCTACATGTGTCTCTACCGCCTTTGAGCACCACTCTTAACTCCTTTTGGGCCCTCCCTTTGCTCCAACTACCTCTCCAGTGACCGATTCCCTTCAGGCTTGACCAGCTTCACCCAGGAGCACCTTGACAGCACCTCACTCCCAGAAGTCCTTGCATACTATTGCTTCCTGCCCCAGAGCTTCTCTGATATTCCAGTGGAGAACACCCATGGAAACACACTCTGAACAGGGATGTATACAATCTAGAAGTTCAGGGGAGGCCCACACTTGATCTGAGAGGGAAAGGAATCATGGACAAATGCCACCTCTTTCCGTGGGCCAACAGTCTTGGGAAGCATCTTATAAGGCTTCCTGCAGAGGGCCAGTTACCCATGGTGGTCACCTACTCCATAAGGCATCCTCGTATTGCGTTTCCCTCCTTCTGTATTTCATTGGCCTTTGTCCCTCACTCCTACTCGCTGGGATAATTTCCCAAATAAACTACCTATATGCAAGTCTTTGGCTCAGCTCAGCTTTGGGGGAATCCAAGTTAGGACCACATGTAAAGTGCTTAACACAGTGCCTGGCTCATGGTAAGCCCTACATAAGGACTAGCTACTACTATTTTGCAAGGGAGTAATTGTCATGCTGGGCCATAAAATTTAAGCTGGGTTAGGTAGGAAGTGAGGAAATGATAGAGATGATAGAAAGTGAAAAATTGTGAGGTCAGTGAATTGAATATCACATAAGATATTGAGGTATGAGTAATAGAGCAAGTGAGTGGAGGTGGTCAGAGAGTGAGATTCTGGAAATCAACATTTCAAGGTGGTACAGTTATTGATAGTAACATAGTCTAGAATACAACCATGGAAATGGGTGGCTGAGGGGTGAGGGAAGAAGAGATCTTGAGAGGCAAAGAGGTCAGTGGCTCCGAGGCCATGGTATTTATCTACATATGAATGAGAAAGCTATCACTGCAACAGTACTGTATAACAAAACACCTCACAACTCAATGACTGCACCATCACTGAGCACTTAGCATCATGGCCTTAGTTCACATGCCTGCAGATCAACAGCTGGCTAATCTGGGCTGGCTCCAGCCTGCTAGTGTGTTGGGTTTTGTTCAAGTTGGCCGCAAATATATTTGTTCTGGGATCCAGGCTGAAGGGTCTCTAGTGACTTGGGGCGTGTTCATCTCACGCAGATCATCACAGCAAGAGCCAAGCCAAACCCTGTCGGCATTTTCACCACAAAATTACATTGGCCCAGGTAGGTTGTATGGTGCCAAACTCACCACCAAAAGTTCAGGAACGAGAGTCAATACTTGCTGAAGGATAATCCAAACTATCGCAACATAGATGCTGCAGTTGCCGAGAATGGTGGTGTGAGGAGTGGGGAGGAGGAGGACAGTGAACCAGGGGCGAGTAAGCACACTTTTCCTCCCTACACGCCCATTCAAATGCATTTCATGGAGCTATATATTTTCCCTACCCCCTTTTGAAATCTTAGGCACACATTTTTCAGTTACTATTAAATAACAGAGTCTTCTGTTTGCTTTTAACTGCAAGAAGTTTGAGTTTTAGTCATTAACATGTCCAATTCTGTGTAATAATCAAAAAACCACATTTTATTCAAAATTCAAGTTTCTCCCCTACCCGATTTAGACCTTTGGAAGGTGGGAAGCCTGCAGCAGGACTGGGGGCAGGGAGTGGCTTCCTTACGTCTCCGCCTCCCATTCACACTCACTCAGATGGCTGGTTCATGCAGGATTGAAGAGGTGGCAAGAACAGAGAGGGAGATGGGAGGCAAGCAGGGCCCAGCCTGACTGTGCTGGTGAAATTGACATTGGTTTCCTCTGACCATAGTGGATGTTTAAATCGACTGGTATTGACAAATGTCCAAAGTTGTCTCTTTCTGGGACATGCTAGTGGTTTCTTCAGAGACATCCCTATCTCTTGTTTCCTGGGATTTCTCAGTCAGTTTCTTTATGGAAAGTTGTTCTTCCTCCAGCAGTTGCTTACAAGTCCCCTCTGAGCCTCTAGTTTTACTCCACACTGACTCTCTCTGTTAGGGTCCTGCTGCCTTGCACATTTAGGCTTCTTGGTCACAAGTCCAGCACCAGGCTCAGTGCCCCCAGAGACTCCAGGGGACACAGCTCAAACTCCCTGAGTGGTTTCCTTGAAGCTCTTCTCACTAGGCTTAAAGAGACGGGAATCACTCTCACCCTCACTCCATGGGGGAGACTGAAACCCACAGCACACTAAAAATTCTCTCCAAAAAGCATTCTCCCTCTAATCTCCTACTCCTTTCTCAGAGCTGGATGGTCATCTGAGGGTGCAGACCCAGTTCTCAATCCTCCCGCTTGGGTAATCTAGTACCTTACTTTGGTATGTGAAGCAATTGCCTCCAGTATCTCGGAGCCTCATTTTAATGTCACGAGCCTTTAATGCTCATGAATGTAGGAGAGTCATTGAGAAGTCACAAACGGAGTGCAAAGTGGGTAGAGACAAGATTTTCACTCTGCAGAATCAGGACTTCAGAAGAGAACTGATTCTTCCCCTTAGAATTCTTTCCCTGGATTCTTAGTCATTGGATTCCTGCAGGAGCAATCAGAAAAGAAGTATATGGGGTTACAACTTACCTGCTCATACCAGAAAATGTAGAAGGCACTTTTATCATTTGCCAGTGGAAGATTCACTAAGATTTGAGCTGCAGGAGCTCAGAGGAAGAACTGTAATGAAAGCTCTGAGTCGTGAGACAGTAAAGACAAGGACTCTGCAGGCCATCTTGAAAAGAAGGGGAAACTCAGAGCCCACATAATTTATATATAGAAAACCAGAAATCTAGATCCCACATGAAGTGAAAAATCAGGGCCAGCATGTGGGAAAACTGTAGAGTGAGAGAAGTTCAGTTTTCAGGGTACACCCACCTCCCCTTTCTGAGGTCAACCCTCTCTTACTTCCCTGCACTCAGGAAGCTCTTCATTTTGGGGAAGGTAAGTCTCTTTCAAGATGGGGGCAGTGGGGGGGAGAATTTAGGAGGTTGGGATTAGCAGATACACACTACTATATATAAGATAGATAAACAACAAGAACCTACTGTATAGCACAGGGAACTATATTCAGTATCTTGTAATAACCTATAATGGAACAATCTGAAAAAGAATATATATATATGTGTGTGTATATATATATATATATATATGTATATATATATATATAACTTTTCTGTACACCTGAAATTAATACATCATTGTAAATCAACTATACTTCAAAAAAAAAAAACAAGTCAGGTGATAACCCTAAATGTACCACTCCATCCAAAGCCACTCCACTGACAAGGTCAAAGCCAGAATCAAAACAATGGGAGTCATCAAAGGGATTTAAGCAAAGTCAAGACATGGTCATATTTACATTTCCAAATGATTACCCTGGTTCTAGTGTGGAGGAATTCAGGAATCAATGAGAGGTGGAGAAAGGGACTTCATAGTTCAAACCATGTGTAAGTTGAATTGTATGTGCTTTTGAGAACAAATATATGATGATATCCACAAAGTGACTGCAAAACAAAACAAAGTCATGGGATACTTGGATTTTAAATCGTTCATACCACATTTGTAAAAGCAGGTATGATGTCCTGTTTGTGCTTGAACACTTGGTATCTAGTCTAGTGTCTGATGCATGGCAGCTGCTAAAGGATGTTTGTGAAATTGAACACATGGAATAATCAGAAAATATTGAACACATGGAATAATACAGTAAAAAACACATGGAATAATACAGTAAAAAAGAAAAGTTCGAGGTGGTGTTTCTTAAAACGTTCCTCTGATGAACTGCGATATTTGCTCTTTTCTGATGGCGAGAGTTATTGTTTACGTAGTTTCCCCTTTTGCCTTGGCTGCCAGTGAGCTCAGAGTCAACTAATTATTTTAGCCCTCAGGCTCAGTATATTTGCTTCCTTCTCTTTTTGAAAGGTCTCAAAGTTCTTCCTATTTTATGAACCTTATAATATCCCTTTGTATAATTTTGGAAAGGAGGCAGGGTACAAATGAATCATATCTCTGCCTATGTTCTTTGCTCTAGAATAAGGATGAATATCAAGATCTGATTGATGGCCAATGCCTGGAGTTGAGGTGGCTGCTTTAAGACAAAGCCAGGGCAACAGGAGACAGAGGTTATTTTATTTCTGGGAGCCCTACCTGGTGCTCTGCTGGAGATCTGTCCCTTCCAACCTCAAATATGGGGAACCCTGAGAGAAACTCAAAGGCAGAAGAACCACAGGAAGACAGATAGAACCTGAGCTAACGAACGCACAACTGCCAGAGTGAACACTGCCCTGGGACAGAAGAGAAGGAGGCAGAGAAGGAGGACAGGAGGGAGGGAGGAAAAGAGAGAGGCCACAGGGAGGAAAACAATAGCAGAAGTAGCAACAGAGTGGCACTAGCCACTGAAGGGAGACGGAGGGAAGAGAAAAGAAAAGGAGGGGAGAAGGATAAGGGAGGGATGGAGAGAAAGAAGGAACATTTATCAAATACTATTAATTCATGGAATAAATATTTAATAAATGCCTTCTTTGTGCCAAGAACTGAAGCTCCAATGATGAACAAGACAGAGAATGTTTCTGCTCTTCTGCCGTTTCCCTTCTAGAAAAGGGTAAAAGATTTTTAACAAGTTACTACCCTTGTGATGAGTGTTAGGAAGAGAAGTACATGTCACTGTTTTAGTGACTAGTGAGTGACCTAATCGAATTCAGTGAGTTGAGGAAGAGATATTTAAGTAAGACCAAAGGATGATGAGGAATTAGAACAGTTCCAGGCAGAGAACTGCGTGTACCTGGCAGAGTGAGGGGGAGGGCAGCAGGAGGGGCGGGGGAGGCAGGAACTCCCTGGGGCCTCGCAGGGAGCTGCGAGGATGTACAACTTTCCCTAAAATAATGGGAGGTCATCAAAGGGTTTAAGAGGAGTACTGACAAGGTCACATATACACTGTCAACGGATCAATCTGATCCTAGCGTGGAGCATGAACAGAAGCAAATGGGCGTGGAAGCATGGAGATCAGGAGGGAGGCTCCCCTTATCAAGTTTGGGGGATCAGAAGAGAGCGGTAGCAGTGAGGTTGGGGAGAGGTACACGGGATAAGGATAGCTTACTGGTTGCGTGTGGGAGATGAAGCGGGGGGTCAGTCAAGAATGACTCTCAGATTTCTAGTTTAAACCTCAGGCTGGAGGGTGAGGTCATTTTCTTAGAAAGAGAAAACTGGAGGAGAAGGAGCTTGGGGGTGGAAGGAGAAGGGAAGACCATGAATCTGTTACAGGAAGGGGGACCCCTTCCAGGGTCCGAGCGTGGGCTCTTGTCTAACACTCAGAAATGAATTGTCCGATGAGATATATATGCTGACAAAGCAAGGGACTTTATTGGAAAGGGGCGCCTGGGTAGAGAGCAACAGGGTAAGGGAACCCAGGAGGACTGCTCTGCCACGTGGCTCACAGTCTCAGGTTTTATGGTGATGGCGTTAGTTTCTAGGTTGTCTCTGGCCAGTCATCTAGCTTGGCCCATGTTTGGTGACTCAGGGTCCTTCCTGGTGGAGTGCATCTCTCAGCCAGGATGGATTCCAGCCAGAAGGGCTCTGGGAGGTTAGTCGTCTCCTCCCTCTACTGGCCCCTCCCGAATTCTCCTGTTTAGTTCTCAGTGGCAGCACCATGTTGCTTATCAGGACCTCCTGTTGTGAGACAACTCATGCAAGAGGGCCTGGCCAAGGCGGGTGGTTTTGGTCAACAGCTTCCTACCAAATTCAGTTTCAGACAAAGCTGAGTTTGAGGGGCCTGTGAAACAGTCAAGTGGACGCACAGCAGACAAAGTTGTATATAGGGGTTTGTATCTCAAAGGAGAGTCTGGGCTTAAGATACGATCTGGGGAGTTGTTGGACCATTGGAAATACAGACATACCTTATTTTATTGCACTTTGCTTTACTGTGCTTCATAGATATTGTGGGGATTTGTTTGTTTACAAATTGAAGGTTTGTGTTGCTAGATGATGGTTAGCATTTTTTAGCAATAAAGTATTTTTTAATTAAGGTATGTACATTTTTAAAGACATAATGCTATTGCACACTTAATCAACTACAGTATAGTGCAAACATAACTTTTACATGTACTGGGAAATTTAAAAATTCACTTTATTGCACTCATTGCTTTATGGCGGTGATCTGGAACCGAGCCCAAAATATATCCGAGGTATGCTTATAAATGAAAGATTTAGGACTGAATAAGTTCACCTAGGAAGCATAGCTTGAAAAGCGTCTCAGATGAAGCCCTGAGAGTCTCTGAGTTTTAGTGGGAAAGGTGGTAAAAGATATAGAGAAGTAGATGCCAGAAAGGTTTTGACTGGTGTTAGTCCAGGAAAACAGATATCACTTTAAGAGATTTTAAATAGGAAGATACAGATCCAGGAAGTTGCTCACGAACCTATCAGAAAGTAAGGAGAGCAGGGAACATTGATCTCAGATTTATTGCTATCTTTCAGAAAATTAGGAAATTGTAAGAAATTGCAAAACTCTTTAGGGGATCACAGCTACCCGCTCCATGAAGGTGGTGATTTGCAAGAGAGTGTTTGAGGCAGTTATAAACCTCCCAAGTGCCTGCTGCCATTCAAGGAAAAATAACTGGTTTCCCTTCTGCCTTCCCAGTCTCACACATAGGCCTCTCACCGGCAGGACTTTAAGGACGTTAGAAATTGCGTTGCCCAGACTTACAGCCCATGTAATACAGGGATACCACAAAAAGGTATGGGGTTGCATGCTGCATGCCAAACAAAAATAAAAACAACAGCAATGACAGTAGCAGCAACAATAATAATAATAACAGTATCCAGCCTGGGCAGGAAAGTGTAGTGTCTCTGACACTCAGGAGTTTCAAAGAGTGAACTTTACTCCTCTGGCCTTTCTAAATGTTTCCTGAGTATCCTTGCTCCTGCGTTAAAGTTTTTACTGCCTGTAAAGCCCAAAGCGATTTCTATTTTCCTGACAAAAATGACCTCCCTGACGACTGCACCTCTGCAGTTCTGCCTCCTTCCCACCCAACATGCCTGTTACTATTTTCCAGAAGAAGAAAAGAAGGATGAGAGAAATGAAATAATTTGCTGTGGATTATAGAGCCAGTATTAGCAAAGTTAACATTTTAATCCAGAGTAATCTCTATCCAAATCCCATGCTCTTTGGATCACATGAAACTTTTGTACACAGAGGGTGGAAAACAAAGACTATACAAGAAAGAGAGAGAGAGAGAGAGAAGCAGAAGAGAAAAAGTAAGGCAAGAGACAACAGCCCCAGGAAAGCAGAAAGTATGGAAGAAGAAACGATAGTGTTCCTTTCTTTTCTCTCCCCACCCCAAATCTTCTCATTGTCTTCATTCTGGTTTAATGGTCCCATGCTCACCCTGCACCCACTTACCATGCTCTCTCCCTTCCCCCTCCTCTCTTGCCCTCTTGCCCTCACCTCAGTTCAGGTCATCACTTCTTGTCTGAAAGATTGCAACTTCTCCCCTTCTTTCCAGCGCCGTCCTCATCCAGTTCATTCTTTACATTGTCGCCAGAGTGAACTTTCCAAAGCAGAAAACTGACCCTTTCTGTGACCTTTCAAAAGCGTTTCAGCATCTTTTACATAAAGTTAAAATGTCTTAGCCTGGCTCAGTCTTGTCCCGATCGACCAACCTCTCTCCGTCTTCCTGTCATTCACCCATTCCCCTGCACGTGTCCCATGGGCCAGCTACACCAATTTCCTCCCCATTCATACACAAGTCATCATTCCTCTGACTCCAGAGGAGTCTACTGATGCTTTGACTCCCCTGATGCTGTTCACTGTGCCTGGAATGTCCTTCCCTTTCCCCTTGCCGGTCTGATTCTTACTCCTTCTTCCTTCCGTGCTGTGCTTGGGAAGTTTTCCCTGACTTACTGGGCTGTTCTTGATATCTCTCTTCTCTCTGGCACCATTTGCTAACCTCTGTTAGAGCACTCACCACACTGCGTGGTAACTACCGAGTAGCTTTTCTGTTTTCCAACAAACTGTGAGCTCTTTAAGGTAAGAAATCATCTGTTTCCCAACAATAGGTATTTTCTGTATAGTCAATATCTAACTAACAGTTCAATGAATGAATGAATGAATGAAGCTATTCATGAGGATGGTGCAATATGAAGAGACCATCTGTTGCCATAGTAACCTACTAATATGAATAAAAATATTCTCATGAGATGATGGTCAATTCAGTGAATGAAATCAATGAGGATAACATGGCATATAAAAAAGAAGTTAACCAAAGGCCAAGAGGCCAAAGAATTGGACGTATTTCCCTTGGCCATCAGTCAGTTACCAACTCCCAAGTAAGGAGGAACTGGTGAGAGCTCAGCTTACATTTGTGCACTCTGTTTATTGTAATATAAGAATATAATGGGCTACATATGTTTGTTTTGATTGCTTAGTAAATCTGTTTATGATTTTGTCCATGTTGTATAAATTGAATTGTTGTGAAATAACCCAGTTTGTTAAAACTCTAAAGTTTAAATCTCTAACTAGGTATTGAAATTAGAAACCACTGACTCTAGAGGCATCCTATCAACCCTCTAATGGCTACATCCTAGGCAAAAATGGACCGTCCTACTGGCAGGTCCTTAGGTTACCACCTGGTAGCTGGAGAAGCAGGTAAGGAGGAGGTGAAAATGTCTGTATCTGAATAATAATAGCAGCATTTATTGAGGACTTTCTAGATGTCAGGCAGTGGGCTAAATCGTTTCTGTTCATTGTCTCACTAAAACCTATGGGATTTGTGTTACTATGCCATTTTACTGAGGGGCGAAGAGAGGCTTTCATGGGGTTAAGCGAATTTCCTAAAGTCTGGGAACTGTAAGTGACGGAGCTCTGATTCCCAGTCGCTCTGACTCAAAGCCTGTGCTTTCCACCACTCATTTGCTACTCTCTGCCTCTCTGAAATTACTCAGCCAGGGGTCTCCATAACGGGCAGCAGAGATGGTTGACTAAGAGAAAAAGCAGGCACGATAAATGACATATTGATTCACAGTAGAGTCACCTAACGAGAAAGGATTTTGTCTGGCCTGGCAAACTGAAGCTCATTCCTCAACATTCAGCTCAAGGGGGCACCTCCGCAGTGGGTGGGGCCAACCTCAGTCCTCCTACATAAAGCTGATTGTTCCTCCTCTGTTCACATGTCTATATGTCTCTATAAGGAGGTTTTATGGTTTGTTTGTTTGTTCTTTTAACCTTGTATTGTTATAGTCTACATGCCTGTCTCCTTAATGGAACTGTGAGCTTTGTGAAGGAAGGGATGGCGCCTCATCCATCGCCCATCCCCAGCACCTCTCATGGTGCCTGGTACATACAAACCTAGCAAATGTTTGCAGAATGATTGAATGAGTGAGTTATATAAACAACGGAGGCGGTAGTACAATCTGAGACAAGGGAAAACATGAGAACCAGTATCTGCCGGCTTCTGCACACAGGATATGACCTAGACTTCCTCCACTTGAAAAGTGATGCTCACATTTTGAACCACTGCAGGAGCAAAAGGAAGAAAACAGAAGGGACATTGGAAGGGCAGAAGCAGGATTTTTCCTGTTCCTGGGCTCCCACTGAGTGTCTGGGCTTCTGGCTGTGATTAGATTAGCACTTTCTACCTCAGGACACTGCTGCTGCACAGAGGGGCTGTGGTCACCTTCTCGTTGTGAAATATATACTATCAATTCTGAAAACAGGCCTCTAAGTAAAACAACACACACACGCACACACTCACTCACAAAATCCGACACAAACTCAGCACAACTCAAGTTGCAAACCAATCCGTTATTCCCACGTTTGCTTTCTTTCTCTGTAAACACCTCATAGGCAGATGACACAAGCATTCTTGAAGCTGACAGTCTTTTCAGAGCCATACATCATACCAACTGGAAAACTCACAGTCACCCAAAATGGTGATCTCTTAAATCATCAGGACCTAATTTTTAAAGAGGAGAGGCCTTCTAGAGCCCACACCTCGCTGGTGTGTACTAGAAAAGCCCTTCTGTCACAGGACTTGGCACAGAGACAGCGCACTTAAAATGGTTAATGTTACAACCACAGTTTTCAGCCCCATAGACTAAACTTTGGAGAGAAAAAATGAATACTAAATACTTGCAGTCAGCTCTGGTACTCGGAGCTGGAAATGAGTCTCTTTCCCTCAAGAAATAAAAATAAAAACAAACCACTCAGAGAGTCTTGGCCTTTATTTTGGCTTACGGTCATAGTCTCTCTCTCTATTTCTCTCTCTGTCTCTCTCCTAATTCTCTAAGTGGAACAGGTTCAGCTTAAGGAGAAGTCATCTTGAAAATCTATTCAAAGCAGAGAAGGCAACCTCAGCCTCCAGGATTTTGCCACATCCAATATAATTTTTATTTCTTATGCTTTACCAGCACTTTCTTTTACCCAACAAGAAGTACAATGTACACAATGCCATCAACAGCACTATTTTGGAAGTCCTTCCCTTCTAACTGAAGATGAAATAGGACCAAGATTTTAAAAAGAAGTTTAATCATCTAGTTATCACCTCATGTAACAATTGGTCGGTCTTTTAGAGTCTTTGCTATATTGATCAATAAAAAAATATAGTTTTCTCAGTAAAGGGTAGTGCCCAGCATTCAATAAGTGTTCATGAATGAATAAACAGATGAGAGCAAACAGTCGACCATCAAGATAAAGATGGCAGATTTCATTAGAGCTCAGTAGTGTTATTATGGTCTTTTATTAGCTGGAAAACAGACAAGGAAGCTACCCGAACAGAATCATAATGATAGGCCTGCCACAAATTTGCAGGGTTTTATGGAAAATGTTACTGGCTCTTGCACGCCTTTTTATGGTGTGAGCAAGGTACTTATCTCTTTCTTCCTCACAAGGATATTATAATTCATCATGTTATTGGTGCGGTTTTTAAATGTCAATCTGTAGCTTAAAACTGCCACAAGCTAAAAATTCAGCTCACAGGTAATGGTAATCCTCAAGGGACATTTTATATATTCAACACCAGTTCAAAGATCCCATAGTGAGCTCAGTCCCCAAAGGTCGCCAGGACCTCCTAAGAGTCAATAAGAAAGTCCAGCTCAGTCCAGAGCCCCAGACTCTCCCTGAAAGAACTGACCTGTCCTTGGACCAAGAAAGCCAACACTCCATAATCTATCATTGCAAGGGCAATTCTAAGGCACACCTTACGTGAGAGCTTCACCAACGTTCATGAGCATTATCTGGGGTTATCTGGGAGTCTTGTTACAGTGCAGATTTGGATTTAATAGCTCTAGGATGGGGCCTGAGATTCTGTTTTGCTAATAAACTCCTAGGTGATGAAGATGCCCCTGGTCCATGGATGGTCGCCCTGTAGTAGCAAGAGTCTGGAGGTTTCTGGAGCCACAGTGTGCCTCCTAACAGTGCCTCAGGATAGCAATCACAGAGGTGCCACATGGGGTCAGATCAGAGAGAGTATATTGCACAACTTTCTATCTTAGTAGCAGCCCTTCAGAGCATAGTCTCTGGAGCCAAACAGACATGAACTGGAATCCAGAGGCTCTCACATTCAGGAGCTTTGTCACCTTACGCCAATATTCTTTGGATCTCAGTTTCTCCATCTGTAAAGTGGAACTAATAATACCTACTTCATAAAACAATTGCAAAAATTACCAAGTATACCTAAATTTGACATCCAACTCTCCCCTTTGCTCTTACTAGCTGTGAGATATTAGAAAAATGGCCCCACCTCACCAAGCCTCCGTTTCTCATCCGAAAAAGGAAAGATACTAATACCTAACATGCAAGGTTGTTTTGAAGATTAAGTGAAATCTCCCAGTGGCCCCCAATATGGGACACAGCCCTGAGGTTTACATTTATTTTAGGATTTCAGAGGAAACAAGTCATAAAGCTAAAATATTCAGAGAAAGTTCTTGGAGAAAGCAGAATATTATCTGAGTCTTGAAAGAATATAAAGATCAACAGAGTGGGCGAGAATGTTGCCATTTTTTAGGCAAGTCAGAGCAGAGAATACAATTCTCCCCCTCTTCACCTGACTAATTCTTATTCTCCATTAGGTTTCAGTTTAGATGGCATTATCTCAGGAAAACCTTCCCTCCCCCTGGGCCAGGTTAGTCTCCACACTCTACATTATTACAATATTCAGTACTCGCCACCATAATTAGGTAATTGGCCTCTCACACTGGTCTCTACAGTCCATGTTACTGGCACCACGTCTGCCTGTCACTGCTGTATCTTTGGACCTAGCACGGTGTCCAAGTATACACTAGCCATTCTCTTAAAATGGCTTGCATAATTGAATGAAACAGAATTCAGAACTCAAATGATCAGCTTTCAAAATCTATTTGAAAGGAGATGTGACTTCCTTCTAAAAGTTATACATAAAATACCAGAATTTCCACTCGTTCAACTCAACAACAGGAATTACTGAAGATCAACAGCCCTTGAGGCCTTGCAGGAGACGGAAGAACACAAGCATGAATAAGTCAGAGGCCTGGAATTCTCAGACTAGCAGGATGATTAATGTACCAACAATTGTGGGTTAAGCATTATTATCGAGGTCTGTATGAGCACAGACACAGCAGCAATTTCTTCTCCAGGGGAGGAGTGGGAAGGAAGCAGGGAGAGCTGCAAAGGAGAGGACAGTTGAGCTGGATCTTAAAGGATGAGCAGGAATTGGCTTAGTGAACATCTAGATGGAAGAGTATTTGTTTCATCCTAACAGTGCTTCCGGAGCAGGTTCTGAAACCCAGCTCTGCCGCTTACTGTTGGCCAGAACAGGCAATTTACTCGACCCCTCTATGCTTCAGTCTCCTCATCTGAAAACGGGATTAACAGTAGACCACACTTCATTAGGCCTTTCATGAGGAATAAGTCAATTAGCACATATCGAGTACTTAGAGCCGTGCCTGGAACCTAGTAAGAGTAATAATACACACGTTAGTTGGTGCTGCCACTGCTTTCATTGTTATATTTAGTTGTAGCCAAAATTATTTGCACTTGTTAATCAAAATTTGTCTTTGTACCTGTAATAGGTTCAAGTTCACCTGGTGTCTGGGCACACCAGTTGAAAACAACTGATCTAAAAAGAATGGAGTAGAGACAAGGACGACCAGAGGCAGACAAATTAGATATCAGTAGCTGACTGCGGTAATCCAGGTGAACAATGCCGTCTTTTCCTGGACTGCAGACAGAGCCATCGGCGCTTTGGGGTGTGATATTGGAGAGTGCGCGGTTAGTGCTACTTAGGAGGAGAGAGGCCTGAAATCTGTTGTGCATGTTTAAGTGTGAGTGTCAATCAAGCAAGGAGTCCTTCTAAGAATGGTTTCTTTTAATGGCTATTTTTGGCCTCACAATCTTTAAGGCAAGAAGATGGCTTAATACATCAAAGAAACATCATTCATTCTGTATGCATTGCTCTGAAGTAATCTCCTCTATCAATATTTCATGAAACAGACTCCCCGGAATGAGAGTGCAGACTGAAGGTCAGAGAGGGTTAGTCACTGCAGTCGTTGGAAGGCTCGCCTGAAACCCACTCATGTCACGTTCAGAAGCTGTTTATAATCGAGACAAAGGACACGACATCCTAGAGCAGAGGTTTAAAGAAAGAATTCTAGACAGACATCTATTTTAGAAACAAAAAGCCCCGCAGTTTCTTACGTTCGTTACATGGTCCAGTTCCCCACTCTAAACGGTGTCCTTGTTATTACTCATCCCCTGGATTTTCCTATTTCCACCGATTAATGGTCAGATGATTCTTAACCATAAGACAACTTTGTCACATAAGATGGTCTGTGATTTCTACATACTTCCTCCTTCCACCCCAAAATTTCACCAATGTGACAGAATAATTTTGGTGAAAATCTCAGAATTTATGACAGCCTCTATCTCAGCTACATTTGTTTTCTAAGGGTTTTTTTGGGTTTGGGGCTTGGAGTTTTGGGGGGGTTTGGGGGATGGGGTTGGAATGAAAAGAGCAGACGGCCCACTAGAGGTAAACTGAAGAATGGTCAGTTATGTGTCCCAGCCTTCCCCTAGGTATCATCATGAACTCCCAAGAACAGGAGCCACATCCAGTTCGCTTTCCTTGAAAGCATTTAGCCCAGGACCTCGTGCGAACTTCCATTTTTCATATTATTTGATGATGATCGCAACGCTTGGTTTAGATTTTTTTAAAAAAACCTTTATTATATCTCAGATGCTTCAACTGATACCTCTATTTTTTGGAATTATGTGATAGGAATTTTATTTTTTTTAATTTAATTTTTTTATACAGCAGGTTCTTATTATTCAATTGATACCTCTTGTTTCAATTTTCCTTTATTAGTAAGTTAGAGGTATTCTTTCTCGGCCCTCTCCAGGCAGTGAACGCTTCCCAAAAGCAGTAGTTCTCAAAATGAGACCCTGGACCAGTCACATCAACATCACCTGGGAACTTGTTAGATATGCAGATTCTCCGACCCCACCCAGCCCTACTGATCCTACTGAGGGTGGGATCTAGCAACGTGTGTGTTAACAAGTCCTCTGGGTAATTCTGGTATATACTAAAGTTTGAGTACACTGCTCTAGAGGTACAAAAATTCATTTTTCACAAGTTATACTGAGTCCCAAAAGGTTAACATCAATATATCCGTTTTGTTGAATCTTCCTCTATATGTCAGTTTACCTGCTTAAAATCCTCTGGGGGTCCCCGTTGCCTACATAACAAAATACAAGTTCCTTAGCTTGGTCTACAAAGACCTCTGCAAGCTGGTGCCCTACCCAGCCTTGCCTCCCTACCACATCTCCCTGCTCCGGGCCCACTGTGCACAGTCCTCTGTCTGCGCTATACAAACGCTGGGTCTTCTCACTAAAATACTCTTCCCCTCCTTCTTCACTTGGCAGACGTCTCTCCTCCCTGAAGACAAAGCTCTGATATCACCTCCTTCCCCAACTCTCCCAAGTAACATTAGATGCTGTGCCTTTAATGTTCCCATGTCTTTTCGTTCATGTGTCTCTAATAGTATCTATTATTTTGTAATGTGTCCTCCCATGGCCACATCCCCTGGGATAAATCTTTTTGGTCTTTGTAGTCCCAGAGCTGTGTTCAGTGCCTGACATTATCAGATGTTCAACATTTTTGTTAAATAATTGCCCGATGCCAATATCACAGTCACAGACAAAACATCCTAACATTTATATATTCTACATTAAGACAAATACAACTAAGGTCAAGGAGAGAGCTCTTATGAGTAAATCCTTGTTACATGGGCCTGAAAGTCTGTGTGAATGGAATTTAACAGTAGACAAAGCACGTGCTTCCAAATCAGAAAACATGGGTTTTGATTCCATGTCTTGCAGTTGTTTAACCTTGAGCAGATGTGTCCCTGGGTCTCAGTTTCCTCGTGGGTAGAATGGGATGAAATAATACCTGCCTTGTTTACCTCACTAAGGTTGTCGTGCTGACATGAGCTACTGTAGGTTGTGAGAGATATTATTAACATATCGCGTTCCATCCATATGCCGTTTGATCTTATTATTGTGTCACAACATTAACTGAAACGTGATAGCACACAAAGTATGAAGATTTCAATCTATCCACTAACATGAGGCACTGTGATCGGAGGAGGGAGGAAAAGAAAAAAGAAGTTCACCAGCTGAAAAACACTCCTTTGAACTTAACCTAGCAGAGGTATCTCAACCCAGGAAAACTTCCTGCAGATATTTGTTCTACAGAGTAACCACGTTCGCTTTGGGTTATTTTGGGTTTTTTTTTCCCTATCTATCTCCATGCCCACTCTTCAAATATCCTCCAACTTCTGATTTCTGAAGGTGAAAGCTACAAGGAGGGTTTAGATTTGTGCTTTCCTTTCCCACCTGCCTTCTACATACTTTCTATCCCCATTCTCCACCTCTGGGAAGGCAGGGGCAGTTCTGCCAGTTAGGTTTATCGTCCCTCTCCCAAGAGCCTCATGTTATACAATTACGCCAAACTTCAGGTTGCCCGCAGTTGGTTAGCAGGTTGCTTTCAACTCCTTGCTTTTTGGTAGATGTAAGGCATCTGGCGATACTGGGCAGGGTCTTTAACTCTCAGCCTGCTCTGCTAAGTACAGCTAATGCTTAAGGCAAGAGTAAAGGAATTTGAAATTGACTCTGGCTCTGGAAATTCTGTTTAAGGGATGTCAGCAACTTATAAAATTTAGTCATTTGAAAATTAAGTTTACTTATTTATTTATTTATTTATTTATTTTGGGTGCTAACCTGTAATCTCCTTTCTTTGGCAGTATTTTCAGCCTATTTTGAGAGCCCTGTTCAGACTCCATTAATCCTATGATGTGATGACTTTGCTACCTTTCAATGTTGAACATGCTCCAAGGAAAGTCTGTCCCCCCGAACAGTTGCCTGCTATAACACATTGTAAGCCATTTTTACTATGAAGAGAGTTGTGAGATCAAATACGGGCTTTACTGTGCTGACAATGAACACAGATATGGACCAGGCTGGCTTGACCTCCTGCAGTAAGAATGGTGAGCAAACAGTCTAAGCAAAATGGAGAGAAGATGAAGCCAAAAGAGGAAACAGGAAGGTGAGAGAATAGAAGTGCTGGAGGGAGGGGCGGGAAGGCATTGCATGAGGCCACTGTAAAAGGGACGTGTTCAGTGACCAAAGCAAGACCTATAGAAGGGGCTCCCATGCATAGATAGAGAACACATAGGAGTGTTTTCTCCAGTAAGGAGTGAATGCTGATGCCAGAGAATAACTTGTTAAGAGAAATTTCTAGACTGAGGTAGAGCTCAGGAAATCTGCTGAATTTTCAATACCCATTGAGTAGGTTTCAACGACGAACAAAGCAGTGGACCCAAGACCCCTACAAAGCTTATGCTCTTGCCTGACAAAAATGAGTCAGGGCTTCCCTGGTGGCACAGTGGTTGAGAGTCCGCCTGCCGATGCAGGGGACACAGGTTCGTGCCCCGGTCCGGGAAGATCCCACATGCCGCGGAGCGGCTAGGCCTGTGAGCCATGGCCGCTGAGCCTGCGCGTCCGGAGCCTGTGCTCTGCAACGGGAGAGGCCACAACAGTGAGAGGCCCGCGTACCGCACCAAAAGAAAAAAGAATGAGTCAAAATAGTTTAGAGTACGTACAGGAATAGAGAGGAATAGCAGTCTTAGAAGAGCCAGTTGGCATGTTAACTTGTGCTACCTAAAATAAAGATCCTGTAGTTATACCCCTCTATGTAGATTCTCCCATGTGCTCTCTCCACCCTGCCATTGTTTTTACCCTCTAATAGGTTGATGATGGATGTGTCCTGCACCACAGAAAACACTGGAGAACAGGAGATCTCTAAAACCAGTGAGGGGAAAGCCCCCGTTTCCACGGGATGGTGACAGCAAAGATATAAATAAATACCACTTGTCAACTGGTGTTCCCCAGACTCTAACAGCTAGACAAGATTGATTCAATTCCCATTCAATTAATTGGGAAATGTCCATGGCCTCTGTAACATTTCTCAATTCCTGGGGGGCAAGGGGGTTGCACCTCCCACTTACACTGAATGTTAATTTTAGGGATCATCATTTTAGGGATCATCTCACTATGTCAATTTTGTGGTCCCAATTTCTCATCATATTGACCAAGATATTGAATTCAACCCCTTTCCTTAATTGTCATCACCCCTAATCAACGAACCTACAAAATGAATAAAACTATCACAGAGGTATTTGTGAGAATGGAAGCCTTTGTCAAAGGTTAGGGCAATGGCAGGATGTACATGACAGATATGCAACTTAAGAGAAAAAGAATATATATGTGTATAACTGAATCACTTTGCTGCACACCTGAAACTAACACAACATTGTAAATCAACTATACTTCAATAAAAAAATTCCTTGATAGATATTTCTGTTCCTACAAGTCTCTTGGCCACTTCTAAGACTTGGACTCCAGTCTTCCACCATATTGCTTCACCCTCTTTTCTCTCTCAAGCCCACATTCAAAAAATTCTGTTCACTTCTAATGCAGAGAAGGTCAATTATATCTTTTGTTACTCTGGCTCTTACCAACCCATCTTATTAGGGGCTCATCTTCTACTACAGGAAGCAACCTTAGCTCACATACATAAGCTATTCTACATTCCCAGTGAAAATGTCACTTCAAAATGTATTGAAGAACTATTTATCTAGTGACTCCTGTGTGCCACAAATTTAAATGCACAAAGATGTTTATATAACCTCTCTAATAATGCAAAACTGGAGAATCTTAAATTCCAACCAGAAAGGAATGGGCAAATTCATTATGATTTTATCACTCAGTGAAGCAGTGTGTTCAGTAGGGATCACAAAATTTAACTCACATCACAGCTCGTATTTACCAAAAACTGTGATTGCTTTGTTTAAACTCTAATTCCTCTGGTTTTGCTCCACTGGTTAGTGGTGGGGGGGGGGGGAAGAAAACTCATTTTCCAATCTGATTTAAAGCTTAATCTGCGTTGATAATTTAGGTGGTATCTGGTCTCCTAGGATAAAAGGGTTAAATCTCTCACATGATTTCACTTCCCTTGCTTCTCTCATTAAGGGGGCATCTGGGGAAAGGGGGCATCCTACATGTCCTTTTGACAGCAAAAACGAGATGCCCTCAAGCACAGTGCTGGCTCCCTCCTCTGGTCTCTGGAACAGACCCAAGGCGGCTCTGTGTCTTGCTGCCATTCCAAGCCCCCGTGTGCTCCTTGGCTGACTAGGCTTTGCCTCATTTCTGATGGCTGAACACGTCTAAGTGGTCATCAGAGGCCCCGTCCAGCCCTGGGTCTACAGTCCACCCCCAGGCTTTGCTGCTGGGCTCCCTTGTTCCGCCACAACAAATCATTACAGGCTCAGTGCTTTCAACATTACAGGCTCTCTGGGAATGGAGGGGTGTTCCAGAAAGTGCCAACCAGACCCTTCTCTGGTCCAGTCTGACCACACAGCTCCCCTTTGTAATCACAGCCAGAGCTATCCTGCTATGCACAGAAGTCTCCTCCCAAGATCTCAAACATATGTGGGGGGAAGGGTGTGGGTGGGAGCTTCCTGGAGTCTCTTTGCTCCCTCCAGTTATAAAATGCACAGCAAATTAGGACCCACTTTAATTCTTTCACTTTCTTCCCTTCCCCTCCCCTCTCTGCCCCCCTTTCCTCTGGGACAGAAAGTGGATGGACTTATTTTACTTCCTTTTGTCTTAAACACAGCCCTGCATTAGTAGAGCAGTGAGTTTCATGCTCCGCTTTTGAGGACGGAAGAAGCATCTCCCCACCACAGGAGGACTCTGTGGCCTGGGTCATCCACATTTGATTGTAATGTGCAAGAGAGTGCATCAGCCAGAGGAATGGCAAATCCTTTCTCCTGCAACATAATCCTATTTGCATGTCAGAAACTAAATATTACTTCAGTCTTACTCCTGACATGATTCCCATGCCAAGGAGGAGGACATCGTGGCCAAGGTGAAAAGGTGAAGGTCAAGTACTCAGGAAGACAAAGGAGAAAAGAATGTTAATAATTTAAAATGTATCTCCATTATAGAGTAACCATTTAAAAATATGTTTATGAAGTTTTTAATAACATAGAAAATGCCTAAGTTAGAATGTCATTGGAAAGAAAGCAGGATAAAAAGTTACAAGAGAAAATCACAACATTAAAAAATATCTAGAGGAAAGGTTGAAAGGAAAGATATCAAGATGTTAACTGTGGTGGTCTCTGAGCAACCAGACTAGGATTCCTAACTTCTCTATTTTCCTGAGTTTTCAAAATTTTCATAATGAGGTTATTTGTTTATAAATAAAAACTCTAAAGTAAATTTAAACATATTTTCCTGTGATTCACTCATTCAACCAATATTTATTGAACACCTGCCACATTCCAGCTACTACTCCAAATGCTGTGGGTCATGGGTACAAACAAGACCAAGTCTCTCCTGGAGATTAACATACTAAGTGAAGTAAGTCAGAGAAAGACAAATATGATATCACTTATATGCAGAATCTAAAAAATTGATACAAATGAACTTATTTACAAAACAGAAACAGACTCACAGACTTAGAAAACAAGCTTATGGTTAAGCTTCCCCCAAAGGGGGAAGGTGCAGGGGAGGGATAACTTGGGAGTTAGGGACTGACATGTACACACTACTATATTTAAAATAGATAATCAACAAGGGCCTACTGTATAGCACAGGGAACTCTGCTCAGTATTCTGTAATAACCTAAATGGGAAAAGAATGTGAAAAAGAATAGATACGTGTATATGTATAATTGTTCACTTTGCTATACACCTGAAACTAATACAAGATTGTTCATCAACTATACCCCCATATAAAATAAAAATTAAAAAAAAAAAAGACCAAGTCACTGCTCTTGTGGAGGTTTATATTCTAACAGGAAAGGCGGGATGATGGTGATGCCAAAATAGGCCAGTCCAGGGTTAAATGAATTATGAACATCAATACAAGAGACTACTACGCAGAGTACAGTATATACCATAGGATACTGTACACTATACTGTGTACTATAATACACTATATTGTAATATACACTAGTATTGTGCTATATCATATATAATACATATGGATCACACAGTATATCTCTAAATATAGATATATAAAATATATAAAACTTTTATAGATATATAGTATAGTAAACTATAGATCTATAGTATACAAAAAATACCATGCAGCTGTTAACTATAATTAAGCAATGATTCAGAGAAATTTTCAAACTATAATCATTGGAACAGTGTACAGCGCACACTGCACACACACATCCTTGTTTAGGTGTATCTCTTTCTGGAGGAATACTTAAGAAGCCATTCACAGTGGTTGCCTGGAGGAGGGGTCACTAGAGATTTAGAGGATGAAATTGGAGGCAGATGTGCTTGGTATATTTGAATTATTTAAGATGTGCTGGTATTGCCTATTTTTAAAGAAGAATAATTTAACATATTTTAAAAATATATGCCCATAGGAACCATGCAGTTTGTTCCATCTTTTTGGAACAAATAAAGATTTTAACTATCCTATCACTCAATTCTATGTAAGTTATTTCTGTGAAAAGAGTGCCAATGTACAGAGAAAGCTATATTTAGATAACGCTAAGTAAGTATCCATTTAGTCTCTCAAATACAGAAAACTTCTGGACTCAAATTATCTTTGGGGATATTTTTATTCGCATCTGCCTAGTAAGCGAAAACGTCCTCGGGGGGTAGGGATTCATTCTGAGAGACTTGAAAAATAGAAACATGAAGTTGTAGGGGACTCTGTGGGGCACGAAATCCAAACCCCAAAGCAAGAACCCTGGTAACCCGTGTCCCTCTATTCTTCACATAAATGCCGCCAGAAGTTCCCCTGCTCGTGCGGAAACATACCCTGTCTGGGGGCAGCTCAGGTTACCACAAAGGCTATTCAGACATTAGGTGGAAACCTGCAATCGCAGACTGAGTTTTATCTGATCCTCGGACTACCCACCCTCTCTGGCACTGCCTTTCATAACTCTACTAGTTTTTCTGGATGCACGTCCAATGCCACAGTCCGCCCTAGGCTTATCACTGACAACCATCCGGGCCAGACCACAGGCCCCTGGGGGGCAGACCTACACTTCTTTTCTGAAGCGCTTCCTGCAACGAGCCCACAGTGGGTGCTCGATTTTTGTTGCACTGAATCCAGAGCTCTCTGTGTTCTATTTGCCCTCTGGACTCTGAAATTCTTTAAGCAAATGGCTCAGCAGGGCAGAAGAAGATGCCCCGAGGCAGTGGGACCATCCCGACTGCAAGGACGAAGTGGGTGTAACAGATACTCAGTGATACTTTCTGCTCCTTGTGTGGCTGGGCCACTCATGGTGCATCCTTACCAGGCTGGGCAAATGGAACCCTTTCCTGCGGCGGCCTGCACACCGGGGGCCGTAGTTAAAAGGCTCTTCAGCTGTGCGACAGGACCCACGACTATGATCTGCCTTCATCCCCATCTAATCATTTTATGGGGCATTAAGCTGCCTTTGGCTGAACTGGTCGCCAGCTGCAACAACACTCCCGGAAAGGACACGGTGCCCTCTAATGATAAAGCGAGTCACACCGACAGAGCCCATCTATATGTAGCCCTGCTCAAGAGCTTATGTAATTGATCTTGGGCTCACCCTCCCTCTCCTCTCTGGGGTGTGGAACTACGCCCACTCGGCTGGAGGCAATTGCTCAATTGCTTTTCGAAAGTGCCTGCGGGAAAGCATTATTAGGTGTTTAGACAGAGAGAGTGAACCTTTCCCCCTTGGCAATGTAGCGTCCTATGACTTTCAGGAAAAGTCTCCCAGTTTGTAAATGCTAATGAGTCTGGTTTTACTACAGACGGTGGTTACCTCGTTGGTGGGGTCAGCCTCCACCTGTGGAAAGGCAGAGCCTTCTGGTAACCGGAGGCATCTCAGACAAGTTGTTGCTTGAACGGATAACTGCTGCGTGCCTCTCCTCATTCTCACCCTCTTCTCCCTGCGCTCTGCTCTGCTGCCAGCACATGTTCGTTCTGCAACTCCTGGCAGCTGCTCCTCAGGGGGTAGGATTCCAGCAGGTGAGGAATGTATACTATGCAAACCATGGCAACCAGAAACACCAACATCTCTTGAAGCCCCCTGAACACCAGCGGGCACCGTGTTTGCAACAACATCCCTGTGTCAGAGCAGTGCGTGTGCTCAGAATGAGCCATGAGCCTAGAGAGATGGAGGCAGTGTGGTGAAGTGACTAACAACGCTAGTATGGGAGCCACCCTGGGTTCGGATCCCGGTTCCAAGTCTCACTAATTGTTTTAACCTGAGCAAGTCATCGAGGCTGTCTGTTACCTCAGTTTTCTCATCTGTAAAACGGGGAAAATATCTCAAAAGGAGATATGAGTTTATGGAGATTAAATGAGTTAATACAATAAAGTGCTTAGAATCGTGCCTGGCATGGCATAAGCCCTCAATACGTGTTAGCTTCTCTGGAAGGCGATTTCATCTAGGCCCAAGTAGTTATTACTTATAAGCCCATGATGCCCAAAGTTCTAAGTCTGGAGCAGACCTCTCCTGAGTGGCTAATGGAATGTCTCCTCTTGGCTGTCTCTGAGGCTCCTCAAACGCAGCATACCCAACACCACCAAGCTCATGATCATTTCCCATCCAATCTGCATCCTCTCCAGTGCTCTCTGCCCCTAGTTCAGCACCACCATCCACCCCGGAGTGCAAGCCGAGACCCCTGCCTCTCCCTCGGCTTCCACACCCCCTAATCCAAGCTCTCTTCCAGGTTCTCATGGAGGCCATGCCAGCCCCTTCCGGCTGGCCTCCCCTCATCCTCTCTTGACCCTCTCCAATCTATTCATCATGCAGCAGCCAGAGTGATCTTCTACTAAATCATACAGCTGCTCTCATCACACACACACAAACGCGCACACACATACACACACTGCCCCAGATCCTTCAGTGTCTCCCCGTTAGCTCGGAGCATAAAAGCTAAAATCCTTATAAGGGTTGGCATGGTCTGGCCCTGACTACCTCCCCAGGTTTGTCTTGCACTTTCTTCTTGCTCTTTGGGCTTCTTTCAGATCTTTGAACACAACGTGCACCATTCAACACCATGGCCTTTGTACTTGCTGTTTCCTCAACCCTCTTACCTACTTAACTCCTGAGTAGCTTTCAAATTATAGCCCAGGTGCTTTCTTGAACCTCTGGTTAAAGTCAGGTTTCTTTGTCATATGTTCTAAAGAACCATGTACCTTTCCTTCAAAGTTGTGCTTATAATTAGATGTACATTTGTTGCAATAATTTGAATAATGTCTATCTTCCCAACAAATCAAAAACTCCACAAGAACAGGGACTTAAGACAGTAACCAGCCCATGGTAGGTCTCAGTAAGTAACTATTTTTAGAATTAACCAATTCTACCATTCACCTAGCGCATCCCATACATTACCTCATTTAGCCTTCATGCAAACCTTTGAAGTTAAGTATGATTGTCCCGTTTTAACAGATGAGGACACTGAGGCTGAGAAACTAGTGATTTGTTCATACAGAGAACAAATGGACGAACTTAAATCCAAGTAGTCAGACTAGAAGAAATGCCTCTTCCCACATACACATTCTTTTTTTTTTTGCGGTACACGGGCCTCTCACTGTTGTGGCCTCTCCCATTGTGGAGCACAGGCTCCGGACGTGCAGGCTTAGCGGCCATGGCTCACGGGCCCAGCCGCTTGGCGGCATGTGGGATCTTCCCGGACGGGGGCACGAACCCGTGTCCCCTGCATTGGCAGGCGGACTCTCAACCACTGAGCCACCAGGGAAGCCCCCCACATATACTTTGATAGCTTCTCTTAAATAGCCCTTTCCCATAGTCCCAGAATCTTGGGTTAGGAAGCTCTTGATGTCTGCACTGAGATGTTGAACTGGCCTCCATCAGAGGCCCGTGCACCTCAAATCACCCACCTTCCTTCCAGCAACTCCACCATGCTTGCACATCCTGGCCCTGAGAGGGAGGAAGAGGGAGAAAACTCTTGCCGAATGGAAGGTGGGGCCCCTGCTAATCCCGACATGATCACCCAAAGGTCTCGGGCTCCCCACGTGCCCCACAGCAGTCTCCGGGGGAGACCATCAGTGCCGAGGCATCACCACTTCACTTCCTTAGTCAGACTCCACCCAGGAAAACAGAAAGCAACTTTCGGTATTTCAAACAAAGGGACTTTGATGTGGGGAATTTGTTACACAGGTGGCAAAATAGACTGCTTAGCCAGTCTGGGGATGGGTGGCACCCAGAGGTTAGCAATAGCCGGAAGCCATTGCCACCCCCAGGCCATAAGGACTAAGGGACCAGGAGCCTTACCTGAAGGCAGGGACCTGGGTCACCTTGAGGTGGATGGGGAAAAATACCTTGGTGTGGGAGGAGGGATAATGTACCCCTTCCAAAGATGGCCATGTTCTAATTACCAGAAACTGTAAGTATGTTACCTTACAAGGCAAAAGGGACTTTGCAGATGTGAGTCGGTGAGGATCTTCAGATGGAGAGATTATCCTAGATTACTCAGGTGGACCCACTGACACCTCAAGGATCCTTATAAGAGGGAGGCAGGAAGGGTAGAGTCAGAGATGAGACGACAACGTGGGATGACGGAAGCAGGGGGTCAGAGTGATGTGGCCACAAGTCAAGGAATGTGGCAGCCACTAGAAAGCAAACAGGTTCTCCCCTAGAGCCTCCAAAAGGAAGGTAGCCATGCTGACACCTTGGTTTTTGTCCCATAAGACTTATTTCAAACTTCTCCAGAGCTGTAAGATAATAGATGTGTTGTTTCAGTCGCTAAGCGTGTGGTAATCTCTTACAGCAGCAATGGGAAACTGAGACCCTCAGCTTGTCACTTCTTCCCACACTTCAGTCTTCCCACTAGCAGAGCCCAACAGGAAGCCAAGTGACAGGGGAGCCAGGGAAACATGGCCTGCAAGGGAAGGACCAGGAAAGGATCAGGGGAACACACTGCAATCACTTTACTGCCCCTGCGGGAAGCTCATGCTGTAACAGACATCTGAAACTCATTCTTCTGAATCTCCTTTTAAAATTCTATGTATATAAATCATCCGGTTGAGTTTGTTCCAGTCTATGTGGGGAAAAGACTGTCATGTTAAAATCTTTTCAGTGACAGGAACAAGCATATAATAAAAACAAGGCTTAGTCTCTCTTGATTTATTCAAATTCATCATTAATTATTAGAACCAAGGAACGACATCTGGTCAGGGAGTAATTTTCATGAGATGGTCTGGTCATCTTATGGACTCCATTTGATTTTTCTTATTTTATGAGCATGTAAATCAAAACAGATGACGTCACCTTATCTTTCTCAACTGCACCAGTAACAGAGTACAATCTACAAAATGAACGTATTCCATAAAAACCGAGCAGTCCCCAGGTTATCATGTGTGCAGGCTGCCGCCCACTGCTCCCTCCTCTGAATCATTCTCCCGATGTGACTTGGCAACCCATCTCCATCAGCTCTGTGGTTGGAAAAAAAATGGGTCATTGCACTGTGACAAAAGGACATTCACTGCAAATACAGCAATTAAGAAAAGTTTGAGCTCCAGTGGTCTCAAATGCCCAGAGGAAGCTTGCACTTGCAGCGTGTGGGTGCCAGAAGCAGAGTGACTGACAAAGCAGCACCAGCTCCACCAGCAGCCACCAGGGACACGCTTAAGAATTCAGTCAGACAGAAGGAAGTGGCTGAAAGCCACTGATGGAGGGGACATGAGGCCTTGAAAAAGGCTGTTTTCTACATTACTAGCATTTAATTGAAACATTCTGGAACCGCCAGTCCCAGGACCTAAAAATAGGGCATCTCAACAAAAGACTCAATGGTAACGTTTTCATTTAGGAAATTTTATTTGCGCCTAAATGATATGGAAGTAGATAGGACTCACATCATATAAAGGCCAAGTTTCACTGGTTCCCTCACACACACGCCGACATGCACACAAAACTGGAAGAGTTCACAGATTAAACTAACCAGCGAAAAACTGATGGTTGTTGAAGCTGTATGATGGGTACACAAGTGTTCACTGTATTAGTCTTTGCTTAGTCTTTGCGAGTGTTTTAAATTTTCCATAAAAAAGAGGAAAAGGCAGTTTTGATTTCATTGGATGCAGAAGATTTTTCATAGTTATTCTTCCCTCACATGGCTGATGTCATAAACATTTTCACCAAGCTTCGCCATATCTCATGGGACCCACAGGCACTGCAGATATTGCTGCCTGATTCTCTCCGTGCTTGTGTGAAAAGCAGAAGCCTGCCCTGGCAGAGGAAGGGCGGTGCCCAGGCACAGGGCATGGGAAATGAGTGGGCAGAAGGCTGAAGGGGCTGAAGAAAAACAGGGCAGGAGCAGCCCCCGCACTGAAATGCACTGGGAAGGTCCACGGTCTGGGAGCAGTTCACCTGTACTAGAGGGCCCCCCCTCACAGGACGCTTAGACACTAACTCAAGTTCAATTCCCTAAGCATGTATTGAACACCCATCATGAGCCAGGTCTGGGCGCTGAGCACAGAGCACATCACTATGAATAAGTGCCGCAATCTGCAATAGCTAAAGCTTCAGTGTCTTTAAAAGTTGAAGAATGTTGACCGAATTATCTGCAAAGTCAGTCATCTTAGCAGTGCTAACCTAAGGAAGAAAAATCTTAAAAGACAAACTCTCCAAATGTTGCAGCTCCACACCACCTCCACTGAGTGCAGAGCAGGTGAGCTGATGACATGCTAGCCTCCTTTCTTAGCAACAATTTTTAAAAAGCAAGAGAGGGACTTCCCTGGTGGCACAGTGGTTAAGAATCTGCC
Organism: Pseudorca crassidens; assembly: GCF_039906515.1. Lineage (NCBI taxonomy): Eukaryota > Metazoa > Chordata > Mammalia > Artiodactyla > Delphinidae > Pseudorca > Pseudorca crassidens. The sequence continues at coordinate 94,704,639 of NC_090297.1, forward strand.
TGACAATGCAGGGAACATGGGTTCGAGCCCTGGTCAGAGAAGATCCCACATGCCGCGGAGCAAATGGGCCCGTGCACCACAACTACTGAGCCTGTGCTCTAGAGCCTACCAGCCACAACTACTGAGCCCACGTGCCACAACTACTGAAGCCCGTGCACCTAGAACCCATGCTCCGCAGCAAGAGAAGCCACCGCAACGAGAAGCCCGCACACCACAACTAAGAGTAGCCCCTGCTCTCCTCAACTAGAGAAAGCCCACACGCAGCAACGAAGACCCAACACAGCCAAAAATAAATAAATAAATTTATTAAAAAAAAAAAAAAAGCAAGGCAAAACTTTGCTTTTCTAGAGAGTACCAAGAGGGGCAAGATATGCGCTGTCGATGGGCTGACTCATTTTCAGTGTTCGTAACGCATAACCACGAAGTGGAACACAGTGAGAAAGAGATTCGTGCCAATCCCATTTTGGAACGAATGTCTGAAAAATCACAAGGGTCATTAGCTCCAGTCACACTTGATTCTGTCGCTGTGGGGAATAGGGAATGGCAGAGAGAGGAAATAAACCAGGATTGATAAAACGGACAGCGCAATGCCTTATCCATCTAAAGCAATGTTCCCTTCCCCCTTCTTTCCCCTCTTGACAGCTGGCCCAAAGAGCCTAAACTTAGCAAGGGCGAGGTGTAGGAAACTAGATAGTACATTCTACAGTTGGATAGGAAATACTGGGCTCAATGTGTTTAAGGTTAAGATTAATTCCTCACTTCCTCTGAATCTATTTTAAAAACAGAGCAAAGGATGGCATATGCTTTCTTCTAACAAAATGACAGATGATCAAAGGATAAACATGATCCGTAAGTCAAACCCTCCTACTGCCGTGGCCCTTTGCCCACAGAATGTTTTTTTTCTTAAGTATTTTATCATTGTGGTTAAAACTTGGTTGCCTGTGTTTATTCAGAAAACTCAGTAGTGGCAAGAGCCAGAAAAATAGTGAATGGCGATTGGCGGAATTGACTGGAGCCAGTAGGACAAAGGAAAATTCTAGTGGCGTTGTTCTTAAACATCTACTTCACAGCAACAAACAAAGGCCACAAGTTTCTCTCTTTCTCAAGCCTGTGAGACTTGATGTCTGAAAGCAGAAGTCTGCCTGCTGTTGAGGTGAAGAATCAATTTTTCTGATTTGCAGTAACTATCCTAATTAATGTTGGCTCGTTATTATTCCTTGTGTTCTGTAAACAAGAGCTCCCTTTCCGCATAGCCACTCATTAGGGCTGATTTAATTGAATTTCAGAGGGAAAGGCATGACTGTCTCAGGAAGCAGACGACTGGAAGCTTCTGAGAGCAGCCTTTCACAAGTGACTCACGAGCTACATGGTTTCAAACACGTGGGAGGGAAGAAGTAGCAGACCCTCTCCCCTCCCCTTTTCCTCCAGAGTCACGAATGGGGCTCATCATTAATTGTTTTCCTCACAGTCTACCTTTGTCTTCCTCCTCTGAGGTCTTCATTTTTTAGGTCCCTCAAGCAATAGCCCCCTTTGAGTCTTCCAGGACTCCTTGTATCCAGGAAAAATGCCCTTCAATCTAGGATCCTTTCAGTACAAAGAAAATCAGCTCAGAAATTGGCAGCCCTAAGATTCTATTGATTCCAAATTCCATTGTTCGTGCTCCGACTAAAGTGCTATTTTTCCATCAAGGCACTTTTTAACTCTGGGTGGAACCCAGTCTTTCTTTGAATAGGGTGTCATTATCAAGACCATTCATTCATTCATTCACTGATCCTACAAATACTTCTTGAGTTCCTAATATGTGTTGGGTTCAGCTCTGGACACTGGGGGTAGGTGCTCAACAAGACGCAAAAGGTGCTTGCTCTCAGGGAGATTACACCCCAGTGCAGGGAGACAGACAATAATGACAAATGCCACATAGAAAATAAAACAAGATGATGCAATTGTAACTGCCAGGAGAGTCGATTAGATTGGATCTTCAGAGAAGGCTCTCTGAGGAGGTGCTCAAGCTGAGATACAGACGATATGAAGGAGACGGCCATGTGGAGACGGGGAACATTCCAGCTGGGGGCACAACAAGTACAAAGGCTACAGGCAAGAGCAAGTAAAGGAAGTTCAAGGGGCAGCAAGCAGGCCAGCAGGGCTGGAATGCCAGGAGTGTGGGCGAAGGGCAGGCTGTCATGGCGGGGGTGATGCAAAACCCTGCAGGGCCTTCCTCGTAGACCGTGGCAAGGAGTTTAGTGCAGTGAGAGAGCAGTGGCGGGAAAAGGCCTTAAAGAGGAGAGTGACACGATCGGGTTTGAATTCTGAATTTTCTGGCTGCTACGTGCAAAATATACTGGAGAAAGAGGAAGAGTGAAAGTAATGAGACTAGTTAGGAAGCTATTACAATACATGGGAAAAATAATATAAAGATAATATAAGACCAATTAGCATGCATTGCATGCTGACTGTACAGCAGGCATCGTGCTAAGCCCTTTGCATGGGCTATCTCATTTATTTCTCCTAATTCCCCCGCAAGAAGTTAAGAGGGATTAAGTTACATGTCCAAGGTCACCAGCAGTGGATGTGGATTCAAACCCAGGCAATCTGACTCCCTCATTCACCTGCCTTGGAACTTCAGCAATGAACACTATGTAAACCCTGGAAAGATATCCATTTAAGATGACCATACAGACCCCTTCTTACATATCTGACACAGTCCTGGAATTGCAAAGTATTGACTCTGGTAAGCCTGATTTAACGTCTTTGTGGATATGTGTATAGTTAAATAAGTTACACACTTTCCTGCCTAGGAACAGATTTAGCTTTGACTATTTCCCCCAGTGACTGATTTCAGCCTCTGACGGAAGCAGGTGAGCACTGTTGGAAATCTCAGCCATTTTTTCAGCCCAAACAATCAGTGACTTAACAGTCTCCAGCTGGGTAGCACCAAGACCGCAGTGCCTGCTTTGGAGTGTTCCCTAAGTGTTCCCGGGGTTCTCTGAGTACTGTACACACACTCCACCATCCCTGCTGGGACTCACTGGTCACCTCTGCTGAACATCTTCTCTGTCCCTCGCCTGGCTCCTAAGTCAAGACACAACAGCCTCCACAGCTACCAGGACCTCAACCCCATCAAGGGTGCCTGGCTCCCAACAGCATTCCACAAGGGAGAGGAGGGGTCAACTTCACTAAGAGAAGACCCAGACTCTCGACACCTGAAAGTTCTTCTCCCAAGGAGACAGTATATTCAATTTAGAAATACTTAGGATCTGAGTCTGAAGCGTTTGCCTCTGGTTTACAGCACTAACTTGTGGGTTTTCCCAGAATAATCAGTGCATATTTATTCTAAAATTATGTGACAATTGTGTGATGGGAAATAAGCAGGTGGGGTCCTCGGTGACTGACCTGCTCCTTCTACAGCTAGAAAATGTTGGCAACTTTAAAGATAGTCCTCTCTCCAAAAACCATTTTAAGGCAGGCATTCTGCTTCATTTAAAATAGAAAAATTCAAAAATACTGCCCAATCAACAAAGACTGGAAAAATAAATTATGGTATACCTTACAAGAAAATATTAGTTGACCATTTTGTAAAATTGTCACAGAAGAACACATATGCTACAGAAAGATGTTTATGACATGTTGGAAACAAGTTACAAAAAAGTGATATATATCCTTTCATATATATTTATGGATTTCTGGTCGTTTTTATTAACATTTTATAATCCACATTTTCTAATATTTAACAGTGGAAATACTTTCCTTTGTAATATGTAAAAATGTCAATTAAAGTATTTAACTCATAAAAAAGCCTCAGCCGGTATAGGAGCTGAAGGAAGACTTACAGAACAGGGTCTGAGATCCATGCAGGCCTTAGCAGTCCTCAGAGCAGTGCTGGTGCATAGAAATATAATCACAGGGGCTTCCCTGGTGGCGCAGCGGTTGAGAGTCCGCCTGCTGATACAGGGAACACGCGTTCGTGCCCCGGTCCGGGAAGATCCCACATGCCGCGGAGCGACTAGGCCCGTGAGTCATGGCCGCTGAGCCTGCGCGTCCGGGGCCTGGGCTCCGCAACGGGAGAGGCCGCAACAGTGAGAGGCCCGCGTACCGCAAAAAAAAAAAAAAAAAAAAAAAAAAAAAAAAAATATATATATATATATATATATATATATATATATATATAATGACAGGAGACACAAATAGGAGCCATTATGTCATTTGGAATTTTCTAGTAGCCACATTTAAGAAACAAAAAGAAAGAAGTGAAATTAATTTTAATAATTTGTATTACCCAATACATCCAAAGTATTATCCTAGTTCAATATGCAATCAGTATAAAAATATTGAGGCATTTTGTATCATTTTACTAAGGCTTGGAAACATTTACACTGACGGCACGTTTCAAGAGTTCCATAGACACCTGTGGCCAGTGACCACCGTTTGTGAGAGCAGTGAGGGGAGGGGGGAGGGGAAGCTGGGCTACAAGAGCCTCAAAGAGAGGGTCTCCCAAGCAAACGCCAGAGAAAAGGCACTAAGTAGCGAAGGGAAGCTGAGAGAATGTTCCTTATGTTTTCCAACTTTTTGGTCTCTGGGGCTTGGGAGAAACAGCAAGCTCTCTTTGAGACTCCTGCCCTGCGGGGAGAGCTGGGTTTCAGCTAAGGTGAGGAAGCAGAGGCAACGTTTTGTGACAAACAAGTGGGTGAGGGGGCGGGGTTTACAGCTGGGTAGGGATTGCAGAGGGCAGGCTGCGAGGGCTGGCAGAAGGCACAGCTGTGGGAGGATGAGTCAGGGGCTACAACGCACAAAACAACACGGGAATGAGTACACGCAAGGAAGCGTGTCCAGAGGGCTTGTGTTCTGGGTGGTGGCCAGGTCTAACAGGGATGAGAAGCAGGAAAATAATTGGGCTTGTGGTTCCAAACAGACCTTTGGCGAGCAGGTCCCTGTCCTGCTGGGGAGGCTTGTGTAAGTCTCTGCAGACGGTTCCCAGTCCTGCTGTCATTTACCTGCCTCATGTCAGCTGACATTAGCGCAACACACATAATTTACATCCTTGAAATAGATGTTCCAATGAGCTCTGGATGTATAATCTAAAAATATTGACGTTGAGTTTTTTGGGCTAATCCCTCTCAAAGCATTCTAGATCTTCCTCCTCTCTAGGCCTGTCTTGATAAACAATTTCCTCAAAGGGCGTGAACTTAAACTTAATTCACAAAATATTACCAACTACACATGATAACAGAAAACAAAGGGATAAAATGGAGCTAGACACTGGCAAGATTTTTTTCTGCTTTTCTAAAATATAGATCTATATAACTGATTCCTTAAATTACCAATTTTCCCAATAAATTCAGGAACTCACATAGTAATTATTAAGGAAATCCTGATATATATCAAGTGTTCATTAAATATTTGAAGAAGAAATGAAGTAAATTTATATATGTTCTATCTCTGATCACATCAAATGACTATGTTAGTGTTATTGTAAGCTACTGTCATTTTATTTAGGCACGATAAACAAACAAAAATAAAAGTCCAAGTCAAGTAAATACCACTTCTGTATTTGTTAGCAAACTCCAGTGGAGAACACTGTTCATTTTATGGTTCAATTTTCCTTGCAAGAGCCACAAAGGATTGCTAGAAATAACCCCCCAAATCTATAATTTTCTTGAGGAACTAATATTCTTCTTCCTTCGTGATCAGAAAAACCTCAGAATAAAGGAATCCTCCTCTACAGAGGAAATGTTTCCTCTGTTATGTTTCCTCCTTTGTAATAGTGAGAACTTTTATTTACAGAGTTCCTCTTTTTGCTCTGGACACCAGGAAACTCAGAGCAAAATCTGATGTTCAAGCAGAAGTTCATACAGTATTGGTTACTCCTGTAATTCATGTTCTTAATTTTCTAATATATTATTGTGTGTACACATACACACACGTGCACACAGACCTACACCTTTTTTGAAGAGATGGGACACAATTAAATGTTTTAAGTTAATTGCTGCATAACGGAAGGTGCCCAAGACTTGGGCTGAGGAGAGCTGACCACGAAGTTCATCTTGCCAGACACCAGCTGGGTGACTTCGGGCAGTACACTTGCCTTCTCTAAGCTTAGTTTTCTCGTCTGCAAAATAGCTACCTAGTCTCTCCCTCATGAAGTTTTGAAGATTAAATTAAACGACACATGTGAAAATAAGTAGCAGATAGTGCTACTTCCCCCCATACTCTTCTTACCCTATTCCGGCCGTTCGCCTGCCCTGGCCACACCCCAGAGCCAGATTCAGCAGATCGCACTCTAGATCTACCGAACCAGAACCCAGGGGTTATGGCTTAGGCATGTGGACATTTCATACATTTTTCTAAAAAAAGCACCAGACTTCGGTGTGTCCCCAGGAAAGGAGGCCACTAGGTGGCCTAATACACATATTATAGCCCCAAACTCTACAAGTATGCAAATAATGGCTGCTCCTTGGCTCTCTCCAGGACTTCTGGAAAAATAGGTACCTTCTACTTCAGTGTCCCTCTTGGGTGAGCAAGCGTCTTGAGAGCTGTGGCCTGGCAGAGGTGTGAGGGGCAAGCCCCGCCACTAGGTACAATTTTCCCCAGGGAAGACTCCCCAGTCCCCTGCCCTCACTACCCCATCCAGTGTAAATTAGGTGCCTACCTAAATTCTAGGTGCTCACCTGCCTCCTGTGCAAGTTTCTGCTCTCATACTCCTCAAACCTCACATTATCTCTAATTATTTCTCCTTCCGAGAGTGTGAGCTCCTTCAGGTTGGAGCATGTGTCTTAACTCATCTTAGAATCCATAATACATCTATTCCAGGTGTTGAGTGCATGATAAAACATCATTCCCTTCCTTCCATCTTTCCATTTATTACCTTGTCTTGGAATATTGGTTATACTCTTCCTGATTTTTTGGGGTAGGAGTAGGAGATGCTCCAAAAAGGAGGGTGAAATCGTTTTGCTAAGAATTTGGGAAAACGGTAATTAGGAAGGAAGCCAGATAAAGGAAGGAACCCAGTATTTATTGAGTGCCCACTGTGTGCCAGGAAATATATTAGGCAGCCTCACCTGTACATCTCATTTAATTCTCCCAACCCTTCATTCCTAAACACTTGTGCTCTCATTAAAGCCCTCACCCATTAACCCACACAATGATTTCAAGTCAAAAACTTGACTGAACTTGAGCAAATTTCATGAGCAAATTAATTACACATTACAGGGATACCAAAATAGGTTTTTAAAATAGAATGACACCCATTCTGCTGATCCCTAATCCCAAGAGAGCAAATCCAACACCAGAAGTCAGGAGCCCATCATTTGTATCTTGGAAGGTGCCCAAGACTTATTTGGGCAATACGTCAGAGAATTAAGATAATCATATCCCTTCTGGTTAAGTATCTGAGATGAAACATCCTACAGATATGTAAAATGTCAGTGGAGCATCACTCTGGTGCAAGCTATCACAGGAATCTGTTACAAATTTCCCTGATGCTCAGCAAGGGTCAAACAGACCATGTATCAGAGTGTACAGGGCTAGAATCCCACCTACCGCTGCCTGCCCAGCCCGCAGCCCTTCTCCTTCTGTTAGCCTCAGCCTCACTCTCAACGTCCACCTGGGCCTCCCTGGTCCGCTCTCTCAGTGTGGGTCTCTGTCCCTTGCTCTTACGGCACACCATCCACAGGCTCAACTTCACCTTTACCAATTGTTAGCCAGCGCCCTTGGAAATTAAGGGTAGTGGGTTAAAAGCGTGAAGAGGGCGCATCCCCTACATATGTACATGTGAACAAGATACCTTCCATAACTTCCCTTCCAATTAGACCTGTTACCAAGTTTGTTGGCTAGAAAAGATGAGGCAGATATTACTGACTGCCTCCTCAATGCATTCCTACCACCCTCTCCTTCGCTGACAGGATATAAGATGCTGCTTATATCCCTGAGCAGTCACAGGCTCAGGGATATAACACAGTACTAGCCTGTAAGAGGAAGTCTGCTGCAGGCCTCAAAGAAAGGTTTCGTCCCTAATAAAAAGAGGTTCATGGAGACAAACTATCCTTTCTGCCTTTGGACATTTTCACGTGAGGACCTGATGCTTGTAGCTGCTGCAGCCATTTTGTGCCCATGAGGGGAAAGCCAAGAGATATGAGAGAAGCTGACCTGGAACCCAATTAAACAATTCTGATACTGTGTGAGAAAATTGATTCTTTACTGGTTAAGTCACTATGAGTTGTGTATTCTGTTACTTACAGCCAAAAGCATCCTTGCTGAATCAATGGAAAAGCCTGAAACTTCTAGTCTGTTATTCATCCTCCTCTTGTTCTCTGCTCTAGATAGAGAACAAGACCTAAGTAACAGGAATACACCTCTAATTCTGGCATTTCTGGTTTCATGGAAGGTTTTAGAGTTGTCTGAGGAGAAAAGCCTTCCTTAGACCAAGCCACTCCATGGCTCTTGAAAACGGCCAAAAACGTCCTGATATGTATTAAGAAATAAATAGAAACTATGACCAGCCTCTGTCTAGCAACCTCAGCATCTCAGAACCCAGTGCAATATTGAAAAACCAGTTTCGTGTGCCTTACAACAAAATTTTAAGTTGGGAAAGAATTCTATCCCATAAGCATCAATTATATTTGAAACTTATTCTTTTGGGGTATAGAAATCATGACAGAGACTACAGAATCCTAGAATTTTAAAGTTGGAAAAAAGTTGGAGATTATCTATAGCAAACATTTTATTTTACAGATGAGGAGACAAATTGCCTGACTCATTTCTTAGGGACAATTACTGAGATCATGAAAACTAACAAAATCTTCACTTTTTAGTGTGAAGGAGAATTTCTTCAATAACTTTTAGACCATTTATTTTAAACAAAACAGTTTATTTCTATCAAGCGTTTGGCATGTAGAATCCTCTTTATAAATGTCTGTTGAATATCATGGAAAGAATGAACTCACACAAAAGGAAGAGAATCTGGCTTCTCGATGCTCTCAAGTTGTTGTCATAGGAAAGAGACCCTGGGTTGGAAGGAAAGGACCCTGTCCTAGGCTTCCATGTTTCTGAATTGGTGCAAGGATAAGCTATTCCTTCAAATAATTAAACCAGAATGAGTAAACTAAATTAGCACTTGTGCACAGTTTACTACTTTCCCTCTCGTATCTCACAAACATATGAGCATATGCTTATTAACCATATGTAGAATGTTGTCTTCCCACTTCTGTTTTACCAAATACTTATACCACCACTCACGGGGGGATCTTTGTGCCCTTTTCGCCTCTCAATTCTAAAATGAAGTCATTCTGAGATAGTGTTTAAGTCAAATTCAGCTGCTCATCTCCCCCTGGGAAACTAATAAGAGAGCAGTCTCACCCTCAGACCCTATTTCCTGCCTGCCCTCAGGAAACACAAGTTTCAACAGCTGAAGGGAAGGCAAGACCTAAATAAAGTTTTCAGAGTTATAACAAGCAACATGGATAAAGTTCCTATCAAAATAACAGCATTTGTACTTTGGCAAGGGACATACATACTAAAAAACTGAAACGAATTTGAGAAGTTTTGTGATTTTGCGTTTGAAGAGTTCAGAACCAAGATAATTATAGAGGGAAAACAAACTAAAAGTATCACCTACCTTGTAGTGAGCACCAACATGATGGTTGAGAAGCCACCACCCTGAGGCAATTTCAAGAACGTAAGGATGTGAGAAAATAAGACATTAGGGCAGATATCTTAGGAAGAGGTAATATGCTTATTTAACGCATGGACAAAATTATTCCTCAACTCGCTTGTCTAGTGCAGACAGAAGGAAGCCTGAGTTGGAGGAAAGGGTATGTAGATGCCAAAAAGTGAAGAAATGAACAGCAGAAAATGGATCTGAAGTAAAGGAATTCTCCCTTCAGCCCCCTTCCAGTTTTTAAACATGACATTCCTCAGGGACTTCAGAACATGAGTTACAGGAGCAGAGTGCATTCCCTCCAAAAAGGTGGCCCGCCCCACCAATCTCTAGGTAGCAAAACAAAGCCACTTATTTGCATTTATCTCTAGTGCATAGTTATTAGTCAAAACTTAGAGGTGGGGGGGCCTTCAAGATGGTGGAGGAGTAACGTGGAGATCACCTTCCTCCCCACAAATACGTCAAAAATACTTCTACATGTGGAATAACTCCTACAGAACACCTACTAAATGCTGGCAGAAGACCTCAGACCTCCCAAAAGGCAAGAGAATCACCACATACCTGGGTAGGGCAAAAGAAAAAAGAAAAAACAGAGACAAAAGAATAGGGATGGGACCTGCATCTCTGGAAGGGAGCTGTGAAGGAGGAAAGCTTTTCACACACTAGGAAGTCCCTTCACTGGCAGGGACGGGGGGAAGCTTCAGAGCCATGGAGGAGAGTGCAGCAACAGGGGTGCGGAGGGCAAAGTGGAGAGATTCCTGCACAGAGGTTTGGTGCCGACCAGCACTTACCAGCCCGAGAGGCTTGTCTGCTCACCCACTGAGGCGGGTGGGGGCTGGGAGCTGAGGTTCGGGCTTTGGAGGTCAGATCCCAGGGAGAGGACTGGGGTTGGCGGTGGGAACACATCCTGAAGGGGACTAGTGCGCGACAGCTAGCTGAGAGGGAGTCTGGGAAAAAGTCTGGACCTGCCTACGAGGCAAGAGACCATTGTTTCAGGGTGCACGAGGAGAGGGGATTCCTTCCCTGTCTGCCCACAGAAGGGAGAGCATGACCTAAACAAGTTCCAGAGATAGGTGTGAGCCATGGCTATCATTTCAAACCCCAGAGATGGGCACGAAACGCTAATGCTGCGGCTGCAGCCACCAAGAATCCTGTGTGCAAGCATAGGTCAGTATCCACATGCTCCCCCACCAGGAGCCTGAGCAGCCCACCACTGCCAGGGTCCCGTGATCAAGGACAACTTCCCCCGGAGAGCACACAGCATGCCTCAGGGTGTTGCAACGTCATGCCAGCCTCTGCCGCTGCAGGCTCACCCCACATTCCAGTTACAACTACCGTACCCCTCCCTCTCCCCCAGCCTGAGTGAGCCAGAGCCCCCTAATCAGCCACTGCTTTAACACCTTCCTGTCTGGGCAGGAACAGATGCCTGAGGGCAACCTACATGCAGAGGCAGGGCCAAATCCAAAGCTGAACACCAGGAGCTGTGCGAACAAAGAAGAGAAAGGGAAATCTCTCCCAGCAGCCTCAGGAGCAGCAGATTAAATCCCCACAATCAACTTGATGTACCCTGCATCTGTGGAATACCTCAATAGACAAAAAATCATCCCAAAATTGAGGCAGTGGACTTTGGGAGCAACTGTAGACTTGGGGTTTGCTGACTGAAACTGACTTGTTTCTGATTTTTATGTTTATCTTAGCATAGTTTTGAGTGCTTGTTATCATTGGTGGATTTGTTTATTGGTTTGGTTGCTCTCTTCTTTTTTTTTCTTACTTTTAAATTTTTTTATGTTAATAATTAAAAAAAAAATTTTTATATTAATTATTTTTTTAATTATTCTTTTTCTTTCTTTTTTTCTCCCTTTTCTTCTGAGCCATGTGGCTAACAGAGTCTTGGTGCTCCGTGCTAGTGTCAGACCTAAGCTTCTGAGGTGGGAGAGCCGGGTTCAGGACAATGGACCACCAAAGACCTCCTGGCCCCATGTGATATCAATCAGTGAGAGCTCTTCCAGGGATCTCTGTCTCAATGCTAAGATCCAGCTCCACCCAATGGCCAGCAAGCTCCAGTGTTGGACGCCCCATGCCAAACAACTAGCAAGACAGGAACACAACCCCACCCATTACCAGAGAGGCTACCTAAAATCATAAGTTCACAGACACCCCAAAACACACCACCAGACCCAGCTCTGCCCACCAGAAAGACAAGATCCAGACAAACCCACCAGAACACAGGCACCAGTACCCTCCACCAGGAAGGCTACACAAGCCACTGAACCAACCTCAGCCACTGGGGGCAGATGCCAAAAACAACGGGAACTATGAACCTGCAGCCTGCAAAAAGGAGAACCCAAACATAGTAAGTTAAGCAAAATGAGAAGACAAAGAAATATGCAGCAGATGAGGGAGCAAGGTAAAAACCCACCAAATGAAACAAATGAAGAGGAAATAGACAATCTACCTGAAAGAGAATTCAGAGTAATGACAGTAAAGATGATCCAAAATCTTGGAAACAGAATGGAGAAAATACAAGAAACGTTTAACCTAGAAGAACTAAAGAGCAAACAAACAATAAAGAAAAACACAATAAATGAAATTAAAAATTCTCTAGAAGGAATCAATAGCAGAATAAGTGAGACAGAAGAATGGATAAGTGACCTGGAAGATAAAATAGTGGAAATAACTACTGCAGAGGAGAATAAGGAAAACGAATGAAAAGAATTGAGGACAGTCTCAAAGACATCTGGGACAACATTAAACGCACAAACATTCGAATTAGAGGGGTCCCAGAAGAAGAAGAGAAAAAGAAAGGGTCTGAAAAAAATATTATAGTAAAAAAGTCAGAGATTATAGTTAAAAACTTCCTGAATATGGGAAAGGAAATAGTCAATCAAGTCCAGGAAGTGCAGAGACTCCCATACATGATAAATCCAAGGAGAAACATGCCAAGACACATATTAATCAAACTATCAAAAATTAAATACAAAGAAAAACTATTAAAAGCAGCAAGACAAAAGCAAAAAATAACATATAAAGCAATTCCATAATGTTAAAAGATGATCTTTGAGCAGAAACTCTTCAAGCCAGAGGGAGTGGCAGGACATATTTAAAGTGATGAAAGGGAAAAACCTACAACCAAGATTAATCTACCCAGCAAGGATCTCATTCAGATTCAACAGAGAAATTAAAACCTTTACAGACAAGCAAAAATTAAGAGAATTCAGCACCACCAAACCAGCCTTACAACAAATGCTAAAGGAACTTCTCTATGCAGGAAACACAAGACAAGGAAAAGACCTACAAAAAAACCCCCAAAACAATTGAGAAAATGGGAATAGGAACATACATATCGATAATTACCTTAAATATGAATGGATTAAATGCTCAAACCAAAAGACACAGGCTTGCTGACTGGATACAAAAACAAGACCCTTATATATGCTGTCTACAACAGACCAACTTCAGACCTAGGGACACATACAGACTCAAAGTGAGGGGATGGAAAAAGATAGTCCATGCAAATGGAAATCAAAAGAAAGCTGGAGTAGCAATTCTTACAGCAGACAAAATAGACTTTAAAACAAAGACTATTACAAGAAACAAAGAAGGACACTACATAATGATCAAGGGATCGATCCAAGAAGAAAATATAACAATTGTAAATATTTATGCACCCAACATAGGAGCACCTCAATACATAAGGCAAATGCTAACAGCCATAAAAGGGGAAATCAACAGTAATACAATCATAGTAGGGTACTTTAACACCTCACTTTCACCAATGGACAGATCATCCAAAATGAAAATAAATAAAGAAACACAAGCTTTAAATGACACATTAAACAACATGGACTTAATTGATATTTATAGGACATTCCATCCAAAAACAACAGAATACACTGTCTTCTCAAGTGCTCATGGAACATTCTCCACGATAGATCATATCTTGGGTCACAAATCAAGCCTTGGTAAATTTAAGAAAACTGAAATTGTATCAAGTACCTTTTCTGACCACAATGCTAAGAGAGTGAATATAAATTACAGGAAAAAAACTGTAAAAAATACAAACTCACGGAGGCTAAACAATATGCTTCTAAATAACCAAGAGATCACTGAAGCAATCAAAGAGGAAATCAAAAAATACTTTGATTTTTCCAACCACAATGCTGTGACAGTAAATATAAATTACAGGAAAAAAAACTGAAAAAAGTACAAACTCATGGAAGCTAAACAATATACTTCTAAATAACCAAGAGATCACTGAAGCAATCAAAGAGGAAATCTAAAAATACCTAGAAACAAATGACAATGAAAACACGATGACCAAAAACCTATGGGCTGCAACAAACACAGTTCTAAGAGGGAAGTTTACAGCAATACAATCCTACCTCAAGAAACAGGAAAAATCTCAAATAAACAACCAAATCTTACACCTAAAGCAATTAGAGAAAGAAGAACAAAAAACCCCAAAATTAGCAGAAGGAAAGAAATCATAAAGATCAGATCAGAAATAAATGAAAAAGCAATGAAGGAAACGATAGCAAAGATCTATAAAACTAAAAGCTGGTTCTTTGAGAAGATAAACAAAATTGATAAAGCATTAGCCAGACTCATCAAGAAAAAAAGGGAGAAGACTCAAAGCAACAGAATTAGAAATGAAAAAGGAGAAGTAACAAATGACACTGCAGAAATACAAAGGATCATGAGAGATTACAAGGAACTATATGCCAATAAAATGGACAACCTGGAAGAAATGGACAGATTCTTAGAAAGCACAAGCTTCTGAGACTGAAACAGGAAGAAATAGATAATATAAACAGGTCAATCTCAAGCACTGAAATTGAAACTGTGATTAAAAGTCTTCCAAGTAACAAAAGCCCAGGACCAGATGGCTTCACAGGCGAATTCTATCAAACATTTAGAGAAGAGCTAACACCTATCCTTCTCAAACTCTTCCAAAATATAGCAGAGGGAGGAACACTCCCAAACTCATTTTATGAGGCCACCATCACCCTGATACCAAAATCAAACAAAAATATCACAAAAAAACTACAGACCAATATCACTAATGAACATAGATGTAAAAATCCTCAACAAAATAGTGGCAAACAGAATCCTACAGTACATTAAAAGGATCATACACCATGATCAAGTGAGGTTTATCCCAGGAATGCAAGGATTCTTCAATATATGCAAATCAATCAATGTGATACATCATATTAACAAACTGAAGCATAAAACCATATGATAATCTCAATAGATGCAGAAAAACCTTTCAACACCCATACACTAATGATGAAAAATCTGAAAAAGAAATTAAGAATACACTCCCATTTACCACTGCGAAAAAAAAAGAATAAAATACTTAGGAATAAACCTACCTAAGGAGACAAAAGACCTGTATGCAGAAAACTATAAAACACTGATGAAAGAAATTAAACATGATGCAAACAGATAGAGAAATATACAATGTTCTTGGATTGGAAGAATCAACATTGTGAAAATGACTCTACTACCCAAAGCAATCTATAGATTTAGTAGAATCCCTATCAAACTACCAATGGCATTTTTCACAGAACCTGATCCAAAAATTTCACAATTTGTATGGAAACACAAAAGATCCCGAATAGCCAAAGCAATCCTGACAAAGAAAAACATAGTTGGAGGAATCAGGCTCCCACCTTCAGACTATACTGCAAAGCTACAGTAATCAAGACAGTATGGTACTGGCACAAAAACAGAAAGATAGATCAATGGAACAGGATAGAAAGCCCAGAGATAAACCCATGCACATATGGTAACCTTATCTTTGATAAACGAGACAAGAATATACAATGGAGAAAAGACAGCATCTTCAATAAGTGGTGCTGGGAAAACTGGACAGCTACATGTAAAAGAATGAAATTAGAACACTCACTAACACCATACACAAAAATAAGCTCAAAATGGATTAAAGACCTAAATGTAAGGCCAGAAACTATAAAACTCTTCAAGGAAAACATAGGCAGAACACTCTGCGACATAAATCACAGCAAGGTCCTTTTTGACCCACCTCCTAGAGAAATGGAAATAAAAACAAAAATATACAAATGGGATCTAATGAAACTTAAAAGCTTTTGCACAGCAAAGGAAACCATAAACAAGACCAAAAGACAACCCTCAGAATGGGAGAAAATATTTGCAAATGAAGCAACTGACAAAGGATTAATCTTCAAAATATACAAGCAGCTCATGCAGCTCAATATCAAAAAAACAAACAACCCGATCCAAAAATGTGCAGAAAACCTAAATAGACATTTCTCCAAAGAAGATATACAGATTGCCAACAAACACATGAAAGGATGCTCAATGTCACTAATCGTTAGAGAAACGCAAATGAAAACTACAGTGAGGTATCACCTCACACCAGTTAGAATGGCCATCATCAAAACATCTACAAACAATAAATGCTGGAGAGGGTGTGGAGAAAAGGGAACCCTCTTGCACTGTTGGTTGGAATGTAAATTGATACAGCCACTACGGACAACAGTATGGAGTTTCCTTAAAAAACTAAAAATATGGGGCTTCCCTGGTGGCACAGTGGTTGAGAGTCTGCCTGCTGATGCAGGGTACATGGGTTCGTGCACCAGTCCGGGAAGATCCCACATGCCGCGGAGCAGCTGGGCCTGTGAGCCATGGCCGCTGATCCTGCGCGTCCAGAGCCTGTGCTCCACAATGGGAGAGGCCACAACAGTGAGAGGCCCACGTACCTCAAAAAAAAAAAAACCTAAAACAAACAAACAAACAAGAAAACTAAAAATAGAACTACCATATGACCCAGCAATCCCACCACTGAGCATATACCCTGAGAAAAACATAATTCAAAAAGAGTCATGTACCACAATGTTCATTGCAGGTTTATTTACAATAGCCAGGACATGGAAGCAAACTAAGTGTCCATAGACAGATGAATGAATAAAGAAGATGTGGCACATATATACAATGGAATATTATTCAGCCATAAAAAGAAATGAAATTGAGTTATTTGTAGTGAGGTGGATGGATCTAGAGTCTGTCATACAGAGTGAAGTAAGTCAGAAAGAGAAAAACAAATACTATATGCTAACACATATATATGGAATCTAAAAATAAAAAAAAGAAAATGGTTCTGAAGAAACAGGGGCAGGACAGGAATAAAGACACAGACGTAGAGAATGGACTTGAGGACACAAGGAAGGGGGAAGGTTAGGCTGGGACAAAGTGAGAAAGTGGCATTGACATATATACACTACCAAATGTAAAACAGATAGTTAGGGGGAAGCAGCCGCATAGCACAGGGAGATCAGCTCCATGCTTTGTGACCACCTAGAGGGGTGGAATAGGGAGGGTGGGAGGGAGACGCAAGCGGGAGGGGATATGGGGATATATGTATATATATAGCTGATTCACTTTGTTATACAGCAGAAACTAACACAACATTGCAAAGCAATTATACTCCAATAAAGATGTTTAAAAAAAAAGAACTTAAGAGGTGTTTCTCTGAAGGAGATGAGCAGATGGAATATGTGAAGACAATTATGGTGTAATAACGAATGTATCTGGTCTTTGTCCCTGCTTCTTAGCACAGAGCTTCAAAAAACCTTTGGGATATCCTGAGTGTTATAGGCTGCATTGTGTCACCCCAAAAATTATAAGTTGAAGTCCTAACCCTCATTACCTCAGACTGTGACTATATTTGGAGAGAGAGTCATTAAAGTGGTAATTAAGTTAAATGAGGTCATAAGGGTGGGGCCCTAATCCAATATGACTGGGGTCCTTATAAGAAGAGAATATAAGGACACAGACACACACACATCTTGTGAAGACACAGGGAGAAGAGGGTCATCTATAAGACAAGGAGAGATGCCTCAGAAGAAATTAACCTTGCCAACACTTTTATCTTGGATTTCTAGCCTCCAGAATTGTGAGAAAATAAATTTCTGCGGTTTAAACCACCCAGTCTGGTACTTTGTTATAGCAGCCTCAGCACATTAATACACGGAGTGATAGTGTCTTTGTAGTGAGGTGCCTCCTGGTGGGTGCCTAAATAACTTCAGGATGAGGGCTGGCCATCATAAAGAATAATCACATGATTAGAGAGTTGGAACTTTGGGCAGCTGGACCTCCAGTTAGGGCAGGGGTGCTGGAGATTGAATTCAATCATGTTGCCAATGATTTAATCAACCATGCCCAGGAAAAAACCCCAATAGTAACTGTGGACCCAAGCTTGGAGGAGCCTCCTGGTTGGTGAACATATTGATGTGCTGGGAGTCCATAAGAAGAGGACACAGAGAAGCTCTGTGCCCCCTTCCAGGCCTTGCCCCATGTGTGTCTTCCATTTGGCCGCTCCTGATCTGTATCCTTCATAATGAAACTATAATGGTGAGAATAATGCTTTTAGTGAGTTCAATGAGTCGTTCTAGCAAACTATTGAAACTGAGGGGGCCATGGGAACCCCAAAATGTATGGCTGGTCTTCAGAAGTGGGGTGGCCCCCGAGACCTGTGGCTGGAGTCTGAAGTGGGTGCAGTCATTTGGAGGACTGAGACCTTAAACCTGTGGGGTCTATGCTAACTCTGTGTATTAGTGTCAGAACTGAACTGAGTTGCAGGACACCCAGTGGGAGTCAGAGAATTGGTGTCAGAACAGTGACAGTCTTCTGAGAACCCTGCTGTTTGAATTCTTTTCACAAAACATTTTTCTGTTGTTCCAGGTGTAAAGCATTTCTTTTGTAGAAGAAATGTTCCTCTAAAATTATTTAAGCTTCTTAAGACATTTTAGATGTGCATCTGAGTTACATTAAATGTAGCTGACTAGATGATTTTTGCAGTCTCAAATGAAATCAAATGCTGAAAATAAAATACCAATTTTGGATTCTTTTGAGAATTCTTCGAACTCCAATATTTTAGGATGAATAGAAATAACAGAAATAATATTTACTGTTTTATAATATTGGCTTATAATATCACAGTTGAATGGTCTTATGATATGTAACTCTCAGATAAAAAATATGACACAGCCTACAGCCTTTTTATGAGAGTACCTAAAGTTTCATGATAGTACTTAGATCATTCATTTTTTTCTAGATTAGGCATACTTGTGACCAAAATTTATGGTGGGAAACAATAGATTCAAACTCTAATGTTTATTGTTGGCTTTTTAAAGCTAAAATAAGAGAGAAACGCAAATCAAAACTACAGGGAGGTGTCACCTCACACCAGTCAGAGTGGCAATCATTAAAAAGTCTACAAAAAATAAACGCTGGAGAGGGTGTGGAGAAAAGGGCACCCTCCTACACTGTTGGTGGGAATGTAAATTGGTGCAGCCACTATGTAGAACAGTATGGAGGTTGCTTAAAAAACTAAAAATAGAGTTGTGATATGATTCAGCAATCCCACTCCTGGGCATATATCCAGAAAAAAACTCTAATTCAAAAAGATACATGCACCCCTATGTTCATAGCAGCAATATTTACAATAGTCAAGAGGTGGAAGCAACCTAAATATCCATCAACAGATGAATGATAAAGAAGATGTGGTATATATATACAATGAAATATTACTCAGCCATAAAAAAGAATAAAATAATGCCATTTGCAGCTACATGGATGTACCCAGAGATCATCATACTAAGCAAAGTAAGTCAGAAAGAGAAAGACAAATACCATATGATATCATTTATTTGTAGAATCTAAAATATGACACAAATGAACTTATCTACGAAACAGAAACAGACTCACAGACATAGAGAACAGACTTGTGTTTGTCATGGGGGAGGAGGGGCTGGGGAGGGTTGGATTGGGAGTTTGGGACTAGCGGATGCAAACTATTACATACAGAATGGATAAACAGCAGGGTCCTATTGTATAGCACAAGGAACTATATTCAGTATCCTATAATAAACCATAATGGAAAAGAATATAAATAAATAAATAAAACAATGCATATTGTACACACATAATTGGAATTGTATTTTCTTAAACTCTCAATTTTTCTCTAAATACACCCTTGCATCAGAATAGCCAAAGCATTTGGATCAGAAAACCTACTTGTATTTTTGTAATAAATGTTGACCTAATCTAAAAAAAAAATAAAGATAAAATAACAACACTTAAAAACAGAAAGGGATGAGGGTTTCTACTCTAAGTAAAGCCAGGAATTATGCTAAAAATAACAGGAATTACCTGAAACAATAAAAGCTCTAGATTACTTTGCAAAATATGTTAAATGACAATGCTGATAGAATTTTCCTATAATCATTGGTTAAATTGAAATTTAAAGTCTGGAGATGGAAAGAGGGAATAGAGTTTGAGAATGTCTTTGATAAAGCATAGAAAAGGATTTACATTTAGAAAGACAAACCATTTTATTAGAATAATGACCATGAGAGTTCTTACCTAGGCACGGGTAAAGCCACTCTGTGAATCTTTATCCTGACTAGAAGTGGAGAAAAACAGGAAGAAAGAGAGAGAATGCTGACCAATTTTATCTCCTACTCAAACAATATAGTTTGCTCATTCAGACAACCCAAATTTCTGGTAACAGCAACAATCTGACTTACTAATAGCCAAAGCTCTAACTTGGAGATTTTTGCTGAACTTAAATTTTTAAGTGAAAGATGTGTGTTAGGGAGATAATTTGTCACTTTTTGAAATGAGAGATTTAGAGCAAAAATTCCAATGCTTTCTTTACTTGAAAACTGACTTTCATAATTCTTTTTTTTTAAATTGAAATATAGGTGACGTACAATATTGTTAGTTTCAGGTATACTAGATAAAGATTTGACATACATTATGAAATGATTACCACAATAAGTCTAGTAATCATCTGTCCTCATACAAAGTTATTATAATATTATTAACCTTATTCTTTTATGCTGTATATTACATCCTCGTGACTTGTTTATTGTATAACCAGAGGTTTGTACCTCTTAACCTCCTTCACCTATTTCCCTAATCCCCTTCCCCTCCTCCCCTAAGGCAACCACCTGTTTGTTCTCTGTATCTATGAGTCTGTTTTTGTTTAGTTTTGTTTTTTAGATTTCACACATAAGTGAGATCATGTAGTATTTGTCTTTCTCTGACTTATTTTGCTTAGTATAATATCCTCTAGATCCATCCATATTTTTGCAAATGGCAAGATTTCATTTTTTATGGCTCAGTAATATTCTGTTATATATATGTATATATGTACACCATATCTTCTTTATCTGCCTCTCTATAGATAGGCGCTTGGGTTGCTTCCATATCTTGGCTATTGTAAATAATGCTGCAATAAACATTAGAGTGCATATATCTTCTCAAATTAGCATTTTTGTTTTCTTCAGGTAAACTCCCAGAAGTGAAATTGCTAGATTATATGGCAGTTCTATTTTAATTTGGCAAGGAACCTCACTACTGTTTTCCGTAGTGGCTGCACCAATTTACAATCCCACTAACAGTACACAAGGGTTCCCTTTGCTCCATATCCTTGTCAGCACTTGTTATGTGTTGCCTTTTTGATGAAAGCCATTCTAACAAGTGTGAGAAGTGTGGTTTTGATACTTTAATTATTCTTAAAGTTGACGTCGGGTGGTTCTAATAATGCCACAAATTTTTGGAGAAAGTTGAGAGAGTACCCATAATTCCCCTTGCAGAAGCAAGGGCAAAGGAATTGCTTAAGTGGATATTAAGTTAAATTATGTTCAAATTCTTTTTTCTGAGAAAGAAACAAAGCAGCCAGAAACTGGTACAAATGTGGCACAAATATGACAGGATAGAAAACATCAAGACCAAAGCAATTACTTCTTTAGTCTCCTAGCATGCAAACATTGTTGTAACAACTTGGAATGAGATTTGACCCCAAATTAAATGGGAATTAAGTGATTTTTTTTTCCCCAGGAGACTAGTTAAGAAATTAAAAGGAATGTGGAGGCTATGGTTATTAAAATAAAATTTAGTCAAAGTCAGTCATGTGTTTGAAAGAGAAAAGCAATTATTTACAGATATTCTAGTGGGTGAGAAGAAGGCCTCAGTTTACAGAGACCTGAAGCACACCAGATATTTTTTTTTATAAATTTACTTTATTTGTTTATTTATTTATTTATTTATGGCTGCATTGGGTCTTTGTTACAGTGTGCGGGTTTCTCATTGAGGTGGCTTCTCTTTGTTGTGGAGCACGGGCTCTAGGCACATAAGCTTCAGCAATTGTGGCCCGCAGGCTCTAGAGCACAGGCTCAGTAGTTGTGGCTCATGGGCTTAGTTGCCCTGCGACATGTGGGATCTTCCCAGACCAGGGCTCAAACCCGTGTCCCCAGCATAGGCAGGTGGATTCTTAACCACTGTGTCACCAGGGAAGTCCCCAGATAGTTTTTTAAAAAGGGAAAACATGTAATATAATAAGGTGTTCACCAACTTCAACCACAACTTAATGAGTCTCAAGAAACAGAGGAAATGTATATAAATTGTCACTTTTTTAAGGCATTGAATAAAAATTAATTATTGTAATTTATCTTAAAATGGGTCATCCAGGGACTTCTCTGGTGGCGCAGTGGTTGGGAGTCCGCCTGCCGGTGCAGGGGACACAGGTTCGTGCCCCGGTCCGGGAAGATCCCACGTGCCGCGGAGCGGCTGGGCCCATGAGCCATGGCCTCTGAGCCTGCGCATCCGGAGCCTCTGCTCCGCAACGGGAGAGGCCACAGCAGTTAGAGGCCTGCGTACCGCAAAAAAAAAAGGGTCATCCAGAAAAAAACATCTGTATATGTATACATTGCTCAATCTAGGCTGTGGGTATGTGGATATTCAC
Organism: Pseudorca crassidens; assembly: GCF_039906515.1. Taxonomy (NCBI): domain Eukaryota; kingdom Metazoa; phylum Chordata; class Mammalia; order Artiodactyla; family Delphinidae; genus Pseudorca; species Pseudorca crassidens. Next base: position 94,727,081 of record NC_090297.1, read on the forward strand.
TGGACAATTCTTTTTACTTTTCTGTGTGTTGAAAAGTTTTTATGAAAAAAGTCTAAAAATCAGTTAACCAAACAAAAAATATTTGAAACCAAATGTACAAAAGCTAAGTAATTCAAACACCCCATTACTGGTGCCAAAAAGAACTGCATACCATTATGACTCTTCCTAAAACTTGGTTAAAAGGCACTAATAAAGACTACTTTCCACTTTAGGCATATTAAAAGAGTTTATATATTTTTATTACATAATGAGAATTGAGATCCCTGGGAAATAAGTACAGTGAATAAATTTTTATTGTCTTCAATTAAAATAAAGATGTTTTGGTGCTTGTCTTTACACCAAAGAGATAGACAGTATTTGTCAATGAATAGAATGAAATTCTAAAACCAGTAAGTATGTGCCCAGCTATGTGGCAGATATATGCCCCCAGGGGATTTATACTTGGACAAGAAAATGAGACTTCCACACAAAATAATTAGAGATAATATAAAATGCAGAGCTAAACTGAATGTAATTATGGAGTAAAATGTATTACAGATATACAAATATAAGGCATATCTGGCAGACAAAATAATGGTCCCCCGGGCTTCCCTGGTGGCACAGTGGTTGGGAGTCCGCCTGCCGATGCGGGGGGCGCGGCTTCGTGCCCCGGTCCAGGAGGATCCCACGTGCCGCGCAGCGGCTGGGCCCGTGAGCCGTGGCCGCTGGGCCTGCGCGTCCGGAGCCTGTGCTCCGCAACGGGAGAGGCCACGGCAGTGAGAGGCCCGCGTGCCGCAAAAAAATAAAAATAAAAATTAAAAAAAATGGTCCCCCCAAAGATGTCCATGTCTTAATCCCCAGAACCTGGGAATGTGTTACCTTCCATGGCAAAAGAGACTTTGTAGGTGTGACTAAATTAAAGATCTTGAGATGAAGAAATTATCCTGGGTTATGCTGGTGGGCTGGCTATAATCACAAAGGTCCTTATAAGAGGACAGAAAGAGAGTCAGAGATGTGACAAAAGAAGCAGAGGTTGGAATGAGGTGGGGCGACAAGCCAAAGATTTTGTTAGCCTCTAGAAACTAGAGAAGGCAAAGAAATGGATCCTTTCCTAGAAGCTCTATATAAAGAACACAGACTTACCATCTCATTTTAGATTTCTTCCAGAACTATAAAATAACAGATTTCTGATGTTTTAAGCCACTAAATCCATGGTAATTTGTTGCTACAGCAATAGGGAACTAATATACTATATTATAAATGGGGCTGCTGCAGTGGTCAGGAAGAAGAGAGATCAATATATATTAAATAGAGAGGGCTTCATGGGGGAGATGAGATATGTGAAAGGCTTTGAAGGCTATGTCAGTTAGGAACTGGCTGTCTGCATGTAACAGAAAGCTATTACAATGATGTAAACAAATAGAGCCATTTGATGTTTTCACACCACAAAGAGTCTGAAAGTGGGCAAGCGAGACTGATTACAGTGAATCTACGATGTTAAGTCTTTGGGATCCTTTTAATTTTTGGCTTTTCCACCCTTAACATTTGGCTTTCAGCCTTATGGTTCTAAGACTATTCCACAAGATTGAGGTGACGAGGTCTCCAAGCAACCACGTGGAAGCCTGTCCACTAAGTAGAAACATCTGCTTTGGACTTTGTGGGAATAAGGATTAAACCTTTATTCTATTAAGCCACTGAGATATGGTGGTTTGTTTGACATAGCAACTAGCATTTCTTACCCTACGTAATATGACTATGTAACTTCAAGCCTATTGATTTATCATATTTTAACAAAAAACGTGGAGGGGGTGCTATATTTCAGAGCACAGTGAATAGGGAACAGGCCAAGTAAACAGGGAATTTTCATGGAGTGCCATAAATCATGGAGTACAATCTGAGACATAAAGATGGAACTCATAGCCCAATATTGGAAGGGCTTATCTTATTAATAAAAAGCAAATACACAAGAAAGGAGGCAGAGAAATGGCAACACTCCAGAGTAAATCGGTAAAGCCCTGTCTGGGAAGCCAGGATTCTGATAATACATGCAAATTAGAAAGTATTTAGTTGGAGATAAAAATAGAAAGAACACAAATTAAATGGCTGTGGGCATGCTCCGTAGAGCACCAAGCTAGATGAAAGTCACTGCTTTCCTAAAAGAGATTAAAAATTCAGGGTAGTGTTCAACTGTACTAATGACATCAACAGCTTCTAGAAGTCCCCTTGTGCTGAAAATCAAGTATCAGATTCAGTCTTTACTTGCCCTGCTGGTAATTTCATCTCTTGTAAGACATAGGAAGCCACAAAGGGAACCAGTGTTCCAGACCTAATTCTGACAAACAAGGGAAAAGTGGTTGGTGATTGGCTATGCCAGGAAGTGACCATGTCATTTTGGAGTCTTTAATATCTCTGAGGTATGCCTGTAGGAATCACCACCCATGCATCTTTCAAGTCTTTGATGGTAGCATTAATCTCTGCAGTTTCCCTAGGGATTCACTACTGCTTTCAGTTTACAAATTTGTCCTTTCTACTATAATAAACTTTAACCTACACATCAGAGTGAATATTTTGCTAATTTCTTAATATGTCTATTCCAACTACCCATTTGCGTCCTGGGGAAATAACCACAAGACAGCTGTGTGGATCCAATGGGTCCACTGTGATGAAGACTTGGGGTAAAACTCCATTTAACACCTACATTAGTCAAAATGGTCTATGTTATGCAACAATAACAAATAACCACAAATATTGGTGCCTTACAAAAACAAAGCATAATTACTTACTCATTTTACGTATAATCATTGATTAGGTATGGCTCTATCCCACAGTGTCTTCACTCCAGGACCCAGGCTAGTAGCTGCCATCTGGAGCATTGCCTATCTTGTGAGAGAGGGAAAAGAAACATGGCAAATCATTAAAAAATGTGTATCTTAAAGCTTTTGCTCAGAGTGACATATGTCATTCCTGCCTGCATTTCATAGTCAGAGCAAATCGCATGCCACTCTGGAGTTCAACATGTTACAATTCTGCTATCTTGAAGGCACTGCAGGGAGAGAAAATGGAGTATTCAGCAAATAGTAGTAAAATATACACATCATCTGACCTACATGGGACTTCCACCCTAACTTGTGGACCAACGTGGCATTTTGGAACCCTAGGAAGTAGTGTCAGCTCAGAGGCAATGTACAGTAATCTGAGAAAAGTCTGGGGATTTTTCTGCAGAAGCCTTACACTATGCAGTTGTAGCAATGTCACAGGATTCTTCCTCCAGGAGATAGGACTTTCCTTCTATTCAAGGGGCTCCAGATTTGAGAACTGGCTCAGGTCTGAAAATAGAATAAGTAGCATTAACTCTCCATTGTGATTAAAATTAAGCCTCCACTCACAGACCTAGAACTTTTTATATTTTAAATATAAAGTTAAACTGTGTCACATAAAAGTAAAACTGCCCATCTATTTCAGTCTTAGGGACAATATGATCACTTGGCCATATTCAAAAATATCTGTAATTAAACAATCCTAATTATCACTATTCAATCTTGGCTTGGCTTGGCAGTATCTACTTGGCCTGTCACTCTGAGATCCATCATCCACATTGAAATCAAAGAGCCCATTTCTATTGGCAGCATCTTCAGCTGTCAGCTCCAGCCTTTAAGGACAGCCAGTAATGAGCTTTCCAAGAAAACTGGTGCTCCTATGGCCAATGTCTTTCCCCAAGTTTTGATAAAGACAGTATCCTCTAAGAGGATGTGTTAGCTTGCTTGGGCTGTCATAACAAAATACTACCAAAAGGGTGACTTAACAGAAATTTACTTCCCATGGTTCTGGAGGCTGGAAGTCCAAGACTGAAGTGTTAGCATGTTTGGTTTCTCCTGTGGCCCCTCTCCTTGGCTTGCAGGTGGCTGCCTTCTCTCTGTGTCCTCACATGGCCTTTACTCTGTGCCCACTCTTCCCTGGTGTCTCTTCCTCTTTTTATAAGGACCTCAGTCATATTGGATTAGGGCCCCACCCTTATGACCCCATTTAACCTTAATTGTCTCCTTAAAGGCCCCATCTCCAAATACAGCCACATTGTTAGTTAGGGCTTCATGAATTTTGGGGTGACACAATTCGGTCCATAACACACTCTTTCCTAATATGTCTTAACTTTCACATTGTAGACCTTGTAAACTAATGAATTCAGTTGCTTTGCAATTCTTCAGTGTGTAAAAGAGCAAACATTTGGTCTGGTTTTTGGTTACATTGGTCCTGTAATTCTCAAAGATAAGATTTTATTTGGGGGCAGTCACAGAAACACTCTGGTTTTCTGAGAATGTCTCAAGCAGACATTTTTAAACCCTGAGCTTATCATTTCTTTCTGTAATCTCTCCAGTGCCCTCAGAAATATCTAATCTGCCCTACGGTCCCTGTGGTTCTCACTCCAACAATATCCACGTATTGCAGCAGCTACTTGGTCTCCCAAAACTGTACCTTTACTATTAGGCACTTTATTCTATGTAATATAGGTAATCATTTATGTAACTATTTTGTCATTAATTAATAATATCACTACTAAGTAGGTCATCACTATTTCAAATACAGCAACTCCAATAACAAAGCCTAAATTCCTATTTTTGAAGGTCTTTTTCTTAGAGCCACTCTTGGTAAGTGTTCAGTCAGAAAACAAAACAAAACAAAACTATTATAGGTAGTCTAAGCAGGAAATGATCTAATACAGTGGTCTCATATTGTTGAAAGGTCTCGAGGGGTGGATAGGAGCTACCCATCAATCAGGAAACCACATAAATCTGCTGGTAAAGCTACAGCTGCTAGGTCTAATAGTGAATGTGAGAAAGCCACTTGCAGAAGCGCATGTTAATCTGTCACCATTTCTGATGGAAGAAGAAAAACCCTATCTGACTTCCTCCTTCCAAATCTTTCATTAGCCTACTGTAAACAAGCGCTGCTGGCAAAGAATTCTGGGAAATGTAGTTCTCAGGATTCTAGCCTCTATCATACAGGGGGAGACCATGAATCCTACTGAATGTCAACAGACATATACCTGACACACATCCCTTTCCAGAAGCTTTTGGAGGATATGCCCCACAAAAATGAAAGATTAAACCAACAGAGGAGGAGATCGTGAGATACTAGAAACAGAGAATTGAGGACAAAAGAGAGCCAAAAAATTTTCCAAGATAATGGGAACAGGAAGTCCTAGGATGACAGCTGTGTTAGCTGCCTATAGAGCGGCCAGCCCAGATTAGAATAGTAGGATATAGGAATTTAAGAAAGGACTCCAAAGAAAACAAATGGAACTGATAGAATAATATGACTATATTCAGAGGATTTTTACAGTTCTGTTGGAAAGATAAGAAAGAATTAGGCATAGGTATAGGTACATAAAAACCTAAACAAATAAAAAGCAAGGCAGTAATTAATTCCAGGAACAAATTTTAAAGTGCACTACTTGGTTTAATGAACAATGTTTATAGTCATAAACTATAAGCACTAAATATTAGTTTGATCAAAATTGTATATATAATTATGTTGGAAGGTGGAGAGGGAAGGAAAGTCAAAATGGTTGTGTAAAAAAGTTAAATTCTGGGGCTTCCCTGGTAGCGCAGTGGTTGAGAATCTGCCTGCTAATGCAGGGGACACGGGTTCGAGCCCTGGTCTGGGAGGATCCCACATGCCGCAGAGCAACTAGGCCCGTGAGCCACAACTACTGAGCCTGCGCGTCTGGAGCCTATGCTCCGCAACGAGAGGCCGCGATAGTGAGAGGCCCGCTCACTGCGATGAAGAGTGGCCCCCGCTTGCCACAACTAGAGAAAGCCCACGCACAGAAACGAAGACCCAACACAGCAAAAATAAATTAATTAATAAACTCCTACCCCCAACATCTTCTTTAAAAAAAAAAGTTAAATTCTTACCTTCTGTGATAAGATGTATAGGTTAGTTCTAAAATGGATAAATCTATAAATAGTAATATGATCATATTAATTTTAGAGTTGGAGGTAAATATTAGAAGAAACAGCTAAAAGATGTAAAAGTGGTTGATTCTCGGAAGTGATTTGTGGGAATAGGGAGGAATTGAAAAGGGGTCTGCCATTTTTTGTTAAGAACCTTGTAGAATTATTTGACTGTTAAAACTATATACGTACACGCATTAGTTAGTTATAAAATACGATAACGCTTTTTAAAAGTCTGAATAGGAAATAAGAAAATGAAGACACAAGTTGTAGCCCAGTGCCTCTCAAACTTTAATTATACATACAAATGGCCTGGGAATCATGTAATAGTGCAAACGCTGCTTCAGTAGATCAGGGGTGGGATCTGAGAGTCTCCAATTCTTTAAAGCTCCTGGCTCACGAATATACTTTGAGTAATAAAACTGTATACCATTCCTTGTCTTAGGGAAAGGGAGAGAGATAGAACTAATTAGAGGAATACCGTGGATAAAATGAAGTTTTAATCGTGAGAGATTCTATTGTACCACCATTACTTCTTTCCCCTCTTCCTTTTCTGCCTGAAAATCTACTCATCCTTCAAGACCTAATTCATATACCATCTCCTCCGTGAAACTTCCCTGATATTTTGCCCCCTCTCAGTTTGAAGCAAAATTATTTCCCAGGCTGGGAACACCCAGAAAAACCTACACCTATGAGAGTCCTTGTCTCACTGTATTGTTATAGTTGGTGTCTTGTCTGTTTCCTGCACTAAGGTATGGGGACATAAATCATGATTTTTTCCCCCCAAATCTGTGTAATCCTTGAATTTAGCACAGGTATGAGAAATTTCAAAGTTTAACTAAGTGTTTAGAAGAAACAAATCACTAAGGAATGAATATACTAACAAATTATAGTCATTAGAACTATTTGGAAGACAGGTGCATGCTCATTGGCTACATCAAAGAAGAGATTTCTTTATTTCATAGGAAATTGATGACCATATAATTCACCTCCTAAGATTTCATAATTCTATGCCTTGGATGTTATGAAATAAAAATAAGATGAATATATGAAATAGTGTTTCCAGTGGAGATATGATGCATTCATTAATTTATTCTGGGGAATATTTTTAGCTTTTAACATATCTGATTATAATTGATAACCTAAGTAATAGGAAAAAAATATTCTTTAATATGGTATAAATGTCACTTAATATGGTAAAAATGTGTCCTTAATAGAATAGAAATAGGAACCTACACTAGGTTTTAGCTGTCAAGGTCACTTTGGTAAGATTCAGATCCCACAAACAAAACTGACCTCAACTTGGCAGCTTCTACACCCTAAATTATAGGACTGAAAAGAAAGTCAACACAGGCTAATTAGGGTGATAACCAGCTGTTAGTAACAAGCAAATGGGCCTAGAGAGGGCATAAGAAGTTCATTAAAACAATAAGGAAAGAGCAGTAAGGGATTGACACATAGTTCCAGCTAGTTTCTCCACGTCCTTGGAGGTGGGACGTGCCAGCCCCGGGCTGGATGTATCATTTCAGATCCTGGACTGAAGACTGCAGATGTCTGCTGATGCAGGAGCTAATGATCATACTTAGAAAAATAATTAAGAAAAAAATAATGTAACAAGGGGAAGGAGATGGGATAGCTGATGGTCGGGCATCTGCCAAAATTTAGGTTCAGTTTGTACTTCAGGTCTGGAAGGGAACTTACAGATCTGTGACTGGTCAGTGGTTCTTGTGCCTGGATGCACATTAGAATCACCTGGTTGCTTCTAAAAAATGACTGATGCTGGAGTCCCACAACCAGGGATTGTCTTTACTGGGTCCTGGCTGGGGTCTGGGACTCAGGGTCATTAATATGCTCCAGATTACCCAGTTTTTAGTTAGTTGCAGGCTAGAGATGATCATTGTCAGTATCCAGGTGTGCATATGCTTTCTCCTACCCAACTTCTGTTGTAACCACCCCCTCATATGCTGCAAATGCAATGGGCAGCCTTGCTCAGCATTTCAAGAACAACTTTCATGGTGAGATCAAAAGCATACTCAAAACCACGTGTGGCTCAGTCCAACTGGAGAGACCATGTCAAAAGAGCCTTGTTTATATCGGGTAGAATCTTGTCCGCTCTTCTCCACGCATCCCAGGCCAATCTTGCCTAAGCCAGCAAGTTATGAGTAAGATCTGGGCAAAGAAATAATAATTCTATAATTCCCCATTGGCCTGCTTCATCCTGCAACCAAACAGCTGTTTCTGCTTGCTGAGTGTGCGGCACCACCCCCCCCCGACACACACATACACACACAGACAAACTGTAATTCACACTCAGCTGTAACCAGACTGTTCTCTCAAGCCATTTGCAGCTGCTCCTAAAATCCAAAATGATTTTATCACTGATGTAATGGCACTTACCTAAAAATATCAATACTTAATTGCATCTAATCCTGATAAACATCTTGACAACCATATTATAAAGAAATCTAGTTGGCCGATAATTTTTAAATATATTCCAAATGGACAAAAATGCATCATGGTAACTGTGATTCAGCGTGTTACCATGGAACCCGCCTCCCACTCCAGCATCAGACAGCTTCTTGCTGCACCTGATCCATCTAGCCAAGCGGGCAGACGTCAGAAAATCACATAAGCAAAATTCACTAAGATCTTATGTTTGCTTTTTGGTATATTAAAAAAAATGCTGACTCACTAAGAGGTCTAGAATGTAAGGCTTCTCTTGTCTTTGAAGCATTTTTGAGATAAGTAGCTTTCATACTTTGACGTATATCCGAATTACCTGGGGAGTGGAAGCTGAGAATGTATATTTTTTAAAATTGATTTATTAATAGACTTAACTTTTTTAGAACAGTCTTAGATTTACAGAAAATTAAGGTGATAATAGGGAATTATCTGGCAGTCCAGTGGTTAGGTCTCTGCGTTTCCACTGCAGGGGTTACGGATTCTATCCCTGGTCAAGGAACTAAGATCCTGCAAGCCGCGTGGCACAGCCAAAAAAAAAAGACAAGAAAAGGTGATAATACAGAAAGTTACCATAAACACGTGCTCCACACACACACAGTTTCCCCTATTAACATCTAACACAAGTTTGGTACCTGTGTTACCATTACCATCCTTCTATTCCAGGATACCACATTACGCATGTAGCTGCCATGTGTCTTTAGGCCCTCCTTAGCTGTGACAGTTTCTCAGACTAGTTTTTGATGCCCTTGATAGTTTCGAGGTGTACTGGTCAGGTATTTTGCAGGAAGGCCCCCTACTGGAATTAGTCTGGATATTTTTCTCATGACTAGACCGTGGGTTATGAATTTGGGGAGGACGATCACAGAGGCCAAGTTCCATTTTCATCTCAGCATATCAAGGGTATAGGTATATACTATCAACATGATTTATGACTGTTGTTGACCTTAATCATCTGGCTTACAGAGTGTCTTGTCAGTTTTCTCCAGTGAAAAGTTACCTTTTTCCCCCTTTCCACATTGCACTCTTTGGAAGGACGTCATTTTAGGCAGCCCATAAGGAAGGAGTGGGGGTTATACTCCCCCTCCTTCATGATGGAGGATCTCATAATTTATTTGGAGTTTGTCTGGATGGGAGATTTGTCCTCTCCCCAATTTATTAATTTATTCAATAATTTATTTATATCAGTATGGATCTATGGATATTCATTTTAATCTATTTTATACTTTGGATTATAATCTAAAGGCATTTTATTTTGTTGCTAAAATGTTCAAGCTTTGGCCATTGGGAGCTCTTTCAGTTGGCTTCTGTGCACATTTGACATACCCCTTTAGTGTGTGTATGTGTGTGTACATATCTATAAATATTTTTATATTAACCATTTGTATCAACATTAACGTGAGTTTCTACTGAAGCCTCCAATTCTAATCCATTACCATATAGATCATTCTCTCCCTTTTCTGAAAGAACCTTGGAACCCACCATACACCATTCATCTACTTAACTGTTTGATTCCAACATAGATGTACAGCAGTGTCAGAATTGTTAACACTTACCCCCCATGAGAAACAACTTCTTTGACTAGAGTTCAATACGTATGTGCACTCCCTTTTGCCTTTGGTCTAACAGACTCCACCCATTTCCAACATTACTTAGGTCAGCACCTTCTCCCTGATTCCTTCAATGAGAGTGTTTCTTATGCTTGTAATACAGTTAGATTCTCTTGTCACAGTCTGCAGTCTTTCCTGGGATCCCTGACCTCCTAAATAATCTTTTTATTTGCATATATTAAGATTCACTTTTTATGTTGTAAATCTATAACAGGGTTTGACAAGTGCATATCATGTATAAATCATTACAGTATCATACAGAATAGTTTCATCACCCAAAACATCCCCTGTGCTCCACCTATTCATCCTGTCCCTCCATCCTCCAAGCCCTTGGCAACCACTGATCTTATATACTATTTATATAGTTTTGCCCTTTCTAAAATGTCATATAATTGGAATCATATATTATGTAGCCATTTCAGACTGGCTTCTTTCACTTAGCAATATACATTTATGGTTTCTCCATGTCTTTTCATAGCTTGATGGCTCACTTCTTTTTATTGCTGAGTAATACTCCATTGTATGGATGTACCACAGCTTGTTTATCCATTGACTTATTAAAAGACATCTTGGTTGCTTCCAGTTTTTGGCAATTATAATTAAAGCTGCTACAACCATTTTTGTGCAGGTTTTGTATGCACGTAAATTTTCAACTCAATTGAGTAAATGACCTAGGAGTGTGGTTGCTAAATCATAGGCTAAGACCATACTCAGCTTTGTAAGAAACTGCAAACTGTCTTCCAAAGTGGCTGTATATTTTGCATCCCCATGAGCAATGAATGAGAGTTTCTGTTGCTTCTCATCCTCATCAGCATTTGGTGTTGTCGGGGCTTTTTTTAATTTTAACAGTTCTAAAAGACATGTAGTGATATCTCCTTGTTGTTTTAATTTGCAGTTCCCTAATGATGAATGATATTGATGTTGAGCGTCTTTCACATGCTTCTCTGCCATCTGCATATCTTCTTAGGTAGTGTTTGGGAATGTGTGTTTTTTTAACAAGACTTTTAAGTGATTCTGACGAAGACCAAAGTTAGAGGACCACTATTCTACACCCATCATTTGCCACTCGCCTCGACTTAATTCTTTGTCTGCATTATGGTCATCCTAGATAACAGCAGGGACATTTTTCCTTTTGCCTGATTTCACAGCTAAACATGTTTTGGCTTTGAAATTTCACCACTTACCTGAAAAGTGATCTGCACCCGAAGGCCTCAGATGGAGGTAAACGTGAATGTGCCTGTGCCTGTGGATGGGCTCTCGGTTTACACTCGCAGCTTAGAGACACACTAATTTCTATACTTTGATGACTTTGTACCCAGGGAAGTGTGATGCTATGGGCCATCATCACCTCGTCCACCTGTCCAGGATCCCCCCAGGTGGGGATATCTGGTGCCACAGCTTTCAGTTCACAATTCAGGACACATGTTCTTTCTGTGGAAATATCATGGAACACGTAAGTCCGTTCATAAACTGTGATGCACAAATTACAATAAGGCTTAAAACTTAAGTATAAGCAGATAGCTTCTCTTCTCACACTATGAACATCAATTCTTAAACAATGACCCCTGAATCCAACACTGTTTCTATTTTTTATTTGAAGAAGAAACTTTCTACTTTCTCTAAATTCTGAAGTCAGGGCCTATGCAAACCAGACCTCCTGGAGACTTATCATTTCATACCACGTCCTCAGGAGCTTCAGAGAGCATTATTGTTTTCCTAAAGAAGGGGTCCTTCACCTCTTTACCTCTCCTAATCTACGATGGGGTATTCTCATACCTGCCCAGATCCTCTCAGAGAGGATTAGCAGTTTGTACTACATTTGCTATTTACTCTCTTTAAAAGGTCAGGACAGACCAAACTAATAATAATAATTTGCATAACAAAAAACAATTATGCATTCCTTAAAATCTGCAGGTATCACTAATTGCCTTCTCCTTGCACCCCCAAAGAGGGAAGAATAGGCACTTGGAGACCAAGTGTCTACTCTTCCAGCTACCATCCCCCATGTTTTGCAGCTCTGGACAGCTGTGAGAGTTTCTGCATCTAATTCCTTAAAATTATTTAGTAATTAGCCCTACTACCTCCTCCTAAAGCCACCCCTGGGTTGTCATTTTTATTCCAGCTTTTGATAAGTTATTCCTTAAAACCTTTTTTCTTTTAAATTTCTCCAAAATTTTAAACATGTTTACAGTAAAGCCATTTTTAAAGGGTTATAATGTAGTTTCTTCACCAGCAATGGAAAACAAGGTAATATCTACTGACTCTCCCTAAAGAACATAAGCTATCTTCTTTCTGTATTAATTATCATCTGCCTTGGTTTATGTGGAAATCCATTTGAACAGGAACTATATTTATCGATATGCTCTGTATTATACATTCAGTTGGGCTCACTGTCAGAGCTGTATATATACCTGGCAAATTATGGCAATTGGTTATTTTTGGCTGCATTGCTGACTTAAGCTATGACCTTCCTCAAGGCACATAGATATTTCTCTTTTTCAAGTTTCTCCTGTAAAAATACTGACCCACTTAAATAGAAACATTGTGAGGATTAACTAATAAATTGTTCTGAAAACGTCAGGGCCTATAAATATTGTTGTTAATGTGTTAAGCTATAAATATATACAATGAAGAAAGAATTTGCTTTTTAATTTCAAAAAAAAACCTATTATAACCTATATTATAACCTATATTTCCCAAGTACAATGCTAGACTAAAAGCAAAAGAAAAACCGAACACTTTTCTTCCCCCAAGAAAATAGCCAATACACACCAAGGATTTTTTCAGATTTTTTTTTTTAATGTTTAATGTTCACATCGAAGAATTTTCTGGAATCTAAGACTAGGAATCGATCATAAAGATCATGACATCAAGCCTCCTACCCAAAGTAGGGCTGTAATGTTCTTAAATCATTTATAGATCTGACCATCCAACCTCTTGGTAAAGTCTAGAAGAAAGCCCCACTTCATATGGTGACCCTTTCAAGTGTGGTGGAAGGTATTTATTAGAAATGTCTTCCTTTAAACGGAGATGAAGTCTTCTTCCTTTGAATTCCAACTCTTTGGTGTGCCTTCTGGAGCTAAACACAGTAAATCTAATCACTCTTCTATAGGACAGACTTTCAACTCCTTGATGACAATTGTCAGAGCCACTCAAAGGTTTTTCTTCTCCAATTTCTCAATTCCTTCTTTCATTCCTAATGTGACATGATTTCCTGAACTGTCTCCTTCCTGTTTGTCCTCTCAAGGCAGGCCCCAATTTCTCATGTTACTTTTCAAATATAGTACTGAGGACTGATGACAGAACTTGCTAGAAGTATCCTCCCAGTGGGAAATAAGGCTGGGGCCCACGTCCCTTCCTGTCCTCTCTCTGGCACTGGCGCCCAGCTGCAGGCAACGATAAGATGCTCTGCACCTGGGCCCCGCTTTGCTTCCTGCCCTCCAGCCAAGGGCTTCAGCTGCAGATGATCAGAGCTCCCCATATCTGGGGCCCCACTATACATCCTGCCCCCTGTGTCCCAAAGGCAGGTGCTACTCAGCACTCATTTCCCACCAAACCCCACCTCCAGCTCCCACAGGCCCCTGTAAGCTTCAGAACTGAAACCTCTTTATTCCCAAGGACTGCCTGCTCATCAGTGATTTGCCTGACTGCACAATGGAAATCCCTGGGGTCCTTTAAAAACTACTGCTGCTGCTGCACTACTGATGATGCTGTCAGAGATTCTGATAGAATTGGACTGGCATAGGACCTAGGCATGGTAATTTTTAAACTCTCCCCAGGGAGTTTGAATGTGCAACCAGGGTTAAAAATTGCTAAGGAAATCTGGATCCTTTCAAAGGTTACTCCTTCCTATGTGTAGATGTTTTATCTCCCCCACCCCACTGATCACTCAGTAGATGGTTCCCCTAGTCATGCTTCACCCGTGCTCCCAGGTCACTACTGTAGGCACTTAATATTGAATACTGAATGAACAAATAACCTCTCGTTTCTTTGAGGCCCACACCCTCTGAGAATGATAACCTCTTCTCTTCTTCATCCCTGCAATATGCCAATCTCTTGTCAGCTCCCTCATATCCATCATGAACTTGGGGTCATCATTTTTCTCACCATCTCGTCATCATCTGCCAAGGCGCCAATGCCCACATTGACTGTGTTTCTACATCTCGGCTTCCACTTCCTTGATCTCAATTCTGATGACTTCATCTCCACTCCCCCTCAGCCACCCAAGTCCACACTCAGACTTTGTTGTCATTCACAACAGCTCCCCCTCTGAAATTCTAAACTCCACTGTCCTATCCTAAAAATTCTCTGTCCAGTTCTTGTACTCTTCTTTTTTTTTTCCTCTACGCGGGCCTCTCACTGTTGTGGCCTCTCCCGTTGCGGAGCATAGGCTCCAGACGCGCAGGCTCAGCGGCCATGGCTCACGGGCCCGGCCGCTCCGCGGCATGTGGGATCTTCCCAGACCGGGGCACGAACCCGTGTCCCCTGCATCGTCAGGGGGACTCTCAACCACTGCGCCACCAGGGAAGCCCTTTTTAACTCCTATCCCAATCTCTCTTTTCGTTCAAAGCCAAGCTTCAAAAAAGCATAGTTTTCACCCATCAACACCCATCTACTCCCCAACTCACCTCACTCTGGCTTCTCATCCCAATGCATCACAGGAACTGCTCTTTCTAGGGATACTTCTAAGTGTTCATTCACTTGCAGTATTTGGTGCTTAGTGATGGTTCTCAGCATTTGGTGCTTCTCTCTAAAACCATTTCCTCCCTCAGTCCCTTGAACACTCTCTGGCCTACCTGTTACTTCACTGATAACTGCCTTAAGTGTCCTTTGCAAGTTCCTCTTCTCCTTCCAGACTCTTGGCATTGCCAGTCCCTAATGCTTCAGTCTGGTCTCTTAATCACTTTTAAACTCTTTTAATCATGCCTATTGCTTCAACTACTGCTTTGACACAACTCCCAAAACTAAATCCCCAACCTAGATCCTTTTCCTGATGTATGAATTGAATTTCAGTTTACTACATACTTCCAAAAGCAATACCCCACCATCTTCTCAAATTCAGTATATTCAAAGCAGAGCTTATCTTTTCCCCACTATATCAGGATTCTAAGGCCAAAAGGAACTGCAGAGTCTGTCTGATTCAATCTCCAATCCCACAACTTCAAGAACTCTCTAAGAATACAAGCATTAGTACAGAAGAGCTACCTGGTGGTTCATTTAACTCAATATCATCCTAGGGAGAGCGCTTTTGGAAAATACACCCCCGATTGATCCCTCTCCCGGGTCCTCTATCTTAGCATTTGACATCATCTGTACCTAGTTGCCAAAAGCCAAAAACATCAAGAGTCTGCTGATTTCACCCTTCTCTGTCAATTCCTCATCCAAGCAATCACCAAGTCCTATTAATTTTGCCTCCCCAAGCTCTCTCGGATTCATCCTCTCCACTGCTTCATCCAAAAATAGCTATTGCGTATCTATTATCTTCCAGACATTATTCTAGACTCTGGAGACACAGTGGTAAATAAGAAAGTCATAGACCCGCCCTCACCATCTTCATACACAATATCAGTCCAGGTTCAATCAGAGGGTGCAGGTGCTACCCTCGTGGTCAGCCTGGCACCGGTTCAGGGCAGTTGACTGTTGCTACTTTAGCCTCTTCTGGCTCTGGCTGGTTCTGCGGTTTTGCTTATGTAGCTTCTGCCTTAGTTTCTGTTAAGCAAGCACAGCAGTGGGCATAGACTAACAGACTGTGGCGCAGAAAAAAGAAAGTAAGTCAGTCTCCGTACAAGTGTGGGTCTCTTCCCAGTGACCCGACCACTAGCTCTGGAAACATCCTCATTGCCAGTGATGGAAAGGATTCTCCTCTGTCCTTTCTTCTTTGCATCACTTCTGATTAGCCAAGCCTGCAATTTGCATCCTTGCCCTGGCTACCAGATGGGCTTATAGAAATTAAGGAAGTTCAGGAGGACCTTCAAGATGGTGGAGGAGTAAGACGTGGAGGTCACCTTCCCCCCCACAAATACATCAAAAGTACATTTACATGTGAACAACTCCTACAGAACACCTACTAAATGCTGGCAGAAGACCTCAGACTTCCCAAAAAGGTCCTGGGCCTCTGGCTGGGTGTCAGGCCTGACCCTCTGAGGTGGGAGAACTGACTTCAGGACATTGGACCACCAGAGACATCCCGGCCTCATGTAATATCAACCAGTGAGAGCTCTCGCAGAGGTCTCCATCTCAACGCTAAGACCCAGCTCCACTCAATGACCAGCAAGCTCCAGTGCTGGATGCCTCATGGCAAACAACTAGCAAGACAGGAATAAAACCCCAACCATTAGCAGAGAGGCTGCCTAAAATCATAATAAGTTCAGAGACATCCCAAAACACACCCTTGACGTGGTCATGCTGACCAGAAAGACAAGATCCAGCCTCATCCACCAGAACACAGGCACCAGTCTCTTTCACCAGGAAGCCTAAACAAACCACTACACCAGCCTTACCCATGGGGGCAGACACGAAAAACAAAGAGAACTATGAAGCCTGAGAAAAGGAGACCCCAAACAAGTAAGTTAAGCAAAATGAGAAGAGAGAGGAATATGCAGTAGATGAAGGAGCAAGGTAAAAAACCACCAGGCCAAACAAATGAAGAGAAAATAGGCAGTCTACCTGAAAAAGAATTCAGTGTACTGATAGTAAAGATGATCCAAATCTTGGAAACAGAATGGAGAAAATACAAGAAACGTTTAACAAGGACCTGGAAGAACTAAAGAGCAAACAAACAATGATGAACAACACAATAAATGAAATTTAAAATTCTCTAGAAGGAATCAATAGCAGAATAACTGAGGCAGAAGAATGGATAAGTGACCTGGAGATAAAATAGTGGAAATAACTATTGCAGAGAAGAATAAAGAAAAAATAATTAAAAGAATTGAGGAAAGTCTCAGAGACTTCTGGGACAACATTAAACACACAAGCATTCGAATTAGCGGGGTCCCAGAAGAAGAAGAGAAAAAAAAAGGGTCTCAGAAAATATTTGAAGAGATTATAGTTGAAAACTTCCCTAATATGGGAAAGGAAATAGTCAATCAAGTCCAGGAAGCGTAGAGAGTCCCATACAGGATAAATCCAAGGAGAAACATGCCAAGACACATACTAATCAAACTGTCAAAAATTAAATACAAAGAAAAAATATTGAAAGCAGCAAGGGAAAAGCAACAAATAGTATACAAGGGAATCCCCATAAGGTTAACAGCTGATCTTTCAGCAGAAACTCAGCAAGCCAGAAGGGAGTGGCAGGACATATTTAAAGTGATGAAAGGGAAAAACCTACAACCAAGATTACTTTACCCAGCAAGAATCTCATTCAGATTTGACAGAGAAATTAAAACTGTTACAGAAAAGCAAAAGCTAAGAGAATTCAGAACCACCAAACCAGCTCTATGACAAATGTTAAAGGAACTTCTCTAGGCAGGAAATACAAGAGAAGGAAAGACCTACAATAACAAACCCAAAACAATTAAGAAAATGGTAATAGGAACATACATATTGATAAATACCTTAAATGTAAATGGATTAAATGCTCCAACCAAAAGACATAGACTGACTGAATGGATCCAAAAACAAAACCCGTATATATGCAAGAGACCCACTTCAGACCTAGGGACACATACAGACTGAAAGTGAGGGGATGGAAAAAGATATTCCATGCAAATGGAAATCAAAAGAAAGTTGGAGTAGCAATTCTCATATCAGACAAAATAGACTTTAGAATAAAGACTATTACGAGAGACAAAGAAGGACACTATATAATGATCAAGGAATAAATCCAAGAAGAAGGTATAACAATTGTAAATATTTATGCACCCAACATAGGGGCACCTCAATACATAAGGCAAATGCTAACAGCCATAAAAGGGGAAATCGACAGTAACACAATCAGAGTATGGGACTTTAACACCTCACTTTCACCAATGGACAGATCAACAAAAATGAAAATAGATAAGGAAACACAAGCTTTAAATGACACATTAAATAAGATGGACTTAATTGATATTTATAGGACATTCCATCCTAAAATAACAGAATACACTTTCTTCTCAAGTGCTCATGGAACATTCTCCAGGATAGACCGTATCTTGGGTCACAGATCAAGCCTTGGTAAATTTAAGAAACTTGAAATCATATCAAGTATCTTTTCTGACCACAATGCTATGAGACTACATATCAATTATAGGAAAAATATCTGTAAAAAATACAAACACATGGAGGCTAAACAATACGCTACTAAATAACCAAGAGTTCACAGAAGAAATCAAAGAGAAAATCAAAAAACACCTAGAAACAAATGACAATGAAAACATGATGACCCAAAACCTGTGGGATACAGGAAGACCAGTTCTAAGAGGGAAGTTTGTAACAATACAGTGCTACCTCAAAAAACAAGAAGCATCTCAAATAAACAGCCTAAACTTACACCCAAAGCAATTAGAGAAAGAAGAACAAAAAAACCCAAAGTTAGCAGAAAGAAAGAAATCATAAAGATCAGATCAGAAATAAATGAAAAAGAAATGAGGGAAACAATAGGAAAGATCAATAAAACTAAAAGCTGGTTCTTTGAGAAGATAAACCAAATTGATAAAACATTAGCCAGACTCATTGAGAAAAAAAGGGAGAAGACTCAAATCAATAGAATTAGAAATGAAAAAGGAGAAGTAACAACTGACACTGCAGAAATACAAAAGATCATGAGAGATTACTACAAGCAACTATATGCCAATAAAATGGACAACCTGGAAGAAATGGACAGACTCTTAGAAAAGCACAACCTTCCGAGACTGAACTGGGAAGAAATAGAAAATATAAACAGACCAATCACAAGCACTGAAATTGAAACTATGATTAAAAATCTTCCAACAAACAAAAGCCCGGGACCAGATGGCTTCACAGGTGAATTCTATCAAACATTTAGAGAAGAGCTAACATCTATCCTTCTCAAACTCCTCCAAAATATAGTAGAGGGAGGAACACTTCCAAACTCATTCTACAAGGCCACCATCACCCTGATACCAAAACCAGACAAAGATGTCAGAAAAAAAGAAAACTACAGGCCAATATCACTGATGAACATAGATGCAAAATCCCTCAACAAAATACTAGCAAACAGAATCCAAGAGAACTTAAAAGGATCATACAGCAAGACCAAGTGGGGTTTATCCCAGGAATGCAAGGATTCTTCAGTATATGCAAATCAATCAATGTAACACACCATATTAACAAGTTGAAGGAGAAAAACCATATGATCATCTCAATAGATGCAGAAAAAGCTTGGACAAAATTCAACACCCATTTATGATAAAAACTCTCCAGAAAGTAGGCAGAGAGGGAACTTACCTCAAATAATAAAGGTCATATATGATAAACCCATAGCCAACATCATTCTCAATTGTGAAAAACTGAAAGCGTTTCCACTAAGATCAGGAACAAGACAAGGATGCCCACTCTCACCACTATTATTCAACATAGTTTTGGAAGTTTCAGCCACAGCAATCAGAGAAGAAAAAGAAATAAAAGGAATCCAAATCATAAAAGAAGAAGTAAAACTGTCACTGTTTGCAGATGACATGATACTATACATAGAGAATACTAAAGATGCTACCAGAAAACTACTAGAGCTAATTAATGAATTTGGTAAAGTAGCAGGATACAAAATTAATGCACAGAAATCTCTGGCATTCCTATACACTAATGATGAAAAATCTGAAAGAGAAATTAAGGAAACACTCCCATTTACCACTGCAACAAAAAGAATAAAATACCTAGGAATAAACCTACCTAAGCAGACAAAAGACCTCTATGCAGAAAACTATAAGACACTGATGAAAGAAATTAAACATGATGCAAACAGATGGAGAGATATACCATGTTCTTGGATTGGAAGAATCAACACTGGGGAAATGACTATACTACCCAAAGCAATCTACAGATTCAGTGCAATCCCTATCAAACTACCAATGGCATTTTTCACAGAACCTGATCCAAAAATTTCACAATTTGTATGGAAACACAAAAGACCCTGAATAGCCAAAGCAATCTTGAGAACAAAAAACGGAGCTGGAGGAATCAGGCTCCCTGACTTCAGACTATAGTACAAAGCTACAGTAATCAAGACAGTATGGTACTGGCACAAAAACAGAAATATAAATCAATGGAACAGGATAGAAACCCAGAGATAAACCCATGCACATATGGTCACCTTATCTTTGATAAATGAGGCAAGAATATACAATGGAGAAAAGACAGCCTCTACAATAAGTGGTGCTGGGAAAACTGGACAGTTACATGTAAAAGAATGAAATTAGAACACTCACTAACACCATACACAAAAGTAAGCTCGAAATGGATTAAAGACCTAAATGTAAGGCCAGACACCATAAAACTCTTAGAAGAAAACATAGGCAGAACACTCTTCAACATAAATGACAGCAAGATCCTTTTTGACCCTCCTCCTAGAGAAATGGAAATAAAAACAAAAATAAACAAATGGGACCTAATGAAGCTTAAAAGCTTTTGCACAGGTCTTCCCTGGTGGTGCAGTGGTGGAGAATCTGCCTGCTAATGCAGGGGACACGGGTTCGAGCCCTGATCTGGGAGGATCCCACATGCCGCGGAGCAACTAGGCCCGTGAGCCACAACTACTGAGCCTGCGCACCTGGAGCCTGTGCTCCACAACAAGAGAGGCCATGTTAGTGAGAGGCCCGTGCACCGCGATGAAAAGTGGCCCCTGCTTGCCACAACTAGAGAAAGCCCTCACACAGAAACAAAGACGCAACACAGCAAAAATAAATTAATTAATTAATAAACTCCTACACCCAACATCTTAAAAAAAAAAAAGCTTTTGCACAGCAAAGGAAACCACAAATAAGACGAAAAGACAACCCTCAGAATGGGAGAAAATATTTGCAAACAAAGCAGCTGACAAAGGATTAATCTCCAAAATATACAAGCAGCGCATGCAGCTTAATATCAAAAAAACAAAAAACCCAATCCAAAAATGGGCAGAAGTCCTAAATAGACATTTCTCCAAAGAAGGTATACAGATTGCCAGCAAACACATGAAAGAATGCTCAACATCATTAATCATTAGAGAAATGCAAATCAAAACTACAGTGAGGTATCCTCTCACACCAGTCAGACTGGCCATCACCAAAAAATCTAGAAACAATAAATGCTGGAGAGGCTGTGAAGAAAAGGGAATCCTCTTGCACTGTTGGTGGGAATGTAAATTGATACAGCCACTATGGAGAACAGTATGGAGGTTCCTTAAGAAACTAAAAATAGAACTACCATATGACCCAGCAATCCCACTACTGGGTATGTACCCTGAGAAAACCATAATTCAAAAAGGGTCATGTACCACAATGTTCCTTGTAGCACTATTTGCGATAGCCAGGACATGGAAGCAACCTAAGTGTCCACCGACAGATGAATGGATAAAGAAGATGTGGCACATATATACAATGGAATATTACTCAGCCATAAAAAGAAATGAAATTGAGTTATCTGTAGTGAGGTGGATGGACCTAGAGTCTGTCAAACAGAGTGAAGTAAGTCAGAAAGAGAAAAACAAATACCGTATGCTAACACATATATATGTTATCTAAGGGGAAAAAAATGGTTCTGAAGGACCTAGGGGCAGGACAGGATAAAGATGCAGATGTAGAGAATGGACTTGAGGATGCGGGGAGGGGGAAGGGTAAGTTGGGACGAAGAGGCAGCTTTGGGTAAGCTGGAGAGAGTGGCATTGACATACATACATCACCAAATGTAAGGTAGATAGCTAGTGGGAAGCAGCCGCATAGCACAGGGAGATCAGCTCGGTGCTTTGTGACCACCTAGAGGGGTGGGATAGGGAGGGTGGGAGGGAGGGAGACACAGGAGGAAGGGGATATGGGGATATATGTATACATATAGCTGATTCATTTTGTTATACAGCAGAAACTAACACAACAATGTAAAGCAATTATACTTCAATAAAGATGTTTAAAAATAAAAAAAAAAGAACGAAAAACAGAACCAGTTAGAGTGATAAGAGACTTATTGTAATAAGTCAAATCCCTATGGAGTTGACTGTATGCAGCCTGGGGAACTGATTAAAGCGTTTATGTGCAGTTTGCTCCTTCATTTGGTGCTGGTTTGAAGTCAGCACATCAGGCAGCTGGGAAGGAAAGATGGACCGGTAGTGGGAGAGCAAGGATAAACTGGAACCCCCAAGGGTAAGTTGGAACCTAAGAGGAAAACTGTGATGCTCGTCAGTCTCCCATCACTTCCAAGCCTTCAGCCTTTATCCAGAATCTAAACCACAGTTGGCCCAGAAATCAGAGGAGCTGAAAGAGGAGATAAGCAGTAGTTGAATTAGTTGTGGTCCCAGCCGCTGCCTCATGCAAAGAAGGTGAACCAGCAGATTCCAGATTATGTGTTTGAGCTGCAGCAGCGCCGACCCTATATCAACTTTCCATGTAAACATGGCTGCTGCTTTACTTTACCCTTTCAAATCTTTATCTTGAAGCCAATCCTAACTGAGAACCACACAGGGAAGGAAATTCTGGGAAGTCGAATTCCGGTTTAACTCAGCTGACTAGGTACAAAGCCACTACATAATCGCATGGCTCCACCAACCTCTCACCTGTCCCATTCTAATCCACCCTTCACAGGGTCTTCAGGAGATGGTTCTCACATGCAACTCCCACCACATTGCTCCCCGAGCTGCAGCAATTTCCCACTGCCTCTCCATCAGCAATAGCACAAAATCTAAACTTGTCTGCATAACGTATTAGTCAGGATCTGGTATGTTTGCAAGAGACAGAAACTCAAAATAATTTTCTTTTAAAGGAAACAGAAATTTTTTTCTGTCTCAGGTAGAAATCTGGGTAGGTGGTCTGGGGCTATACCGTTTTCCATGGCATCCGGAAACCAGGGACCAGGCTTTCTATCTTGTTCTGTATGGTTGACATAATCTGCTTTCCAGAATTTAGATGGAGAAAGGGACAAAGACTAAACAAACCTAAAGGATGCACTCATGCTCCACTGTCTTTAAGGCCCTAAGAGTAGAATTCCTGGAGCCAGGTGACACAGTTTACAGAATTTAGTTTCTGGCCACACCTAGCTTCAAGGGAGCTTAAGAAATGTAGTCTTTAATCCTAGCAGCTACGTGCCCAGCAAAACTGTCTATTGCTAGTTGAAGACAGAAGAAAACAAATATTGGGGGACAATTAGTTTCTCTCACATGTGACATATAAGAACCCTCCCATCACCTGCCCCTGCCTATTTCTCTAACCACATTTCCTACCCATCCACACATATTTTCATAGCAAAACTAGAATACTTGATGTTCCACCCAACTCTCCATGAACTAGCCTAGTTTCATGACTTTGCATATGATGTTCCCTTGCCTGGAATTCCCTCCTCCTCTCGTCTATCTATCCTCCACCTATTTATCCTCTAAGACCTCATTGGCTATTTGCCCAGGTGGCCCACCTCCTGAACTACCTCCTGTCCTTTCAACAAACACTCATTACAATAATTGTATCATCATATGACAATTGTTTGTTGCCACATCTGTCTCCCTTGCCTGAGTTCCTTAAATGTGGGACAGTCTTTTCAGCCCTGAATCTCAATATTTCTCCCAGTGTCCAGTGCATAATGCATAGGAAATGTTTGTGGAATGAAGACTTAGGGCACAAAGGGATAGGTATTTTATTCAGCCCATATGCTGTATTTTTATTAATGCAGTCTAAAGTAGCTGGGGGCAGCCGCCAGCCACAGGCTTACACGGCTGTGGATTGCTACATTGCTTTTACTGTTTACTGAAGAGAGATCAAGGCAGAGGCTGGACAGAAAAAAGAGCTTTTCTGAGGAGAGAAGTAATTGCTTCTTTATCTCTTAAACACAGGATTGAGGACAAGCACAGATGGTTCCCTCACTCTCCCTGAGACCTCAGGGAAAAAGACAAAATGTCACAATTCTAGAGCCAAAATGCTACAGGAAGTTTGAGAAGGCTAGAAGAGGGTCCCAGGAGACAAACTAAAAGCCAAAATGACAAACATCGCTCATCATTGAGACATAGTATTCTTAAGGCTACATACAATCTGATGGGGGAGATAGCCAGCCCTACCCCCACCAGTAAATACTTCCCGACCTCTCTAAGACATGTCCCCAACAGGAAGGCCTTTGAGATGCTGCTTTGTCCCCACTCTCACCCCATCATATTTGCTGTTCCTTTGAAAGGATATAAAGGCTCTTCCTTTGACACACAAATACTCAGAGCATTAGGGAAAACCCTTTCTGGCAATTGTTAGTATTACAACTGTCATTATGTTTTGCTGAAAAGCAAATATTAAAAATATATTCAATAAAAGATATTTTGAGAGAAAGCAGTGGACAAAACTGTACAGTCCTAGCTTGTTATTCAGAGATTCAGTAGTAGCCACGTGTATGTGTGTGTGCGTGTGCTTGTGCGTGTGAACAATTCTAAGCCTTGATTGCATTCTCTTATGGACCATTTAAAAGAAAAGCCACAAGAGAATGTTTCTTGAATTATTTTAGATGACTACTGACAGCCCTTTGCAAAGCCCTGTAAGCTGCTGGTGTTGGTGTAACTGGAGTGCCCTTTTACCCAGCAAATTCTACGTCTAGGAAATCATCCTAAGGAAGCAATCAGTGATGTATGCAAAGATGTTTATAAAATGGTATACATCTGGGCTTCCCTGGTGGCGCAGTGGTTGAGAGTCCGCCTGCCGATGCAGGGGACACGGGTTCGTGCCCCGGTCTGGAAAGATCCCACATGCCACGGAGCGGCTGAGCCCGTGAGCCACGGCAGTTGAGCATGCGCGTCCGGAGCCTGTGCTCCGCAACGGGAGAGGCCACAATAGTGAGAGGCCCGCGTACCGCAAAAAAAAAAAAAAAAAAAAAAAAAAAAAAAAAAAAAATGGTATACATCTCATCACTGTTCGTGATAGTGAAAAAATGGAAATAAATGTCTCATACTAGAGGCTTAGCAAAATATACTCTGCAGCCATAAAAATGATGCTATAGAAAAACATTTACTGTCATGGAAGGATGTTCATGAAATTAAGTAAAAACATGAAGGCTATAAAAAAGAATATTCAGTGTGATCATATTTTACAACACGCATTGGCTGAGCACATGCTGGCCCAGACTCAGGAATCTGGCAGATTTTCATTATGTCTCACCCAATATGTCCATTTGTGTTAAAGTTTGAGAATTAATGAGTGTCTGACCATAATCTTTATGTACCTATAAATTAAGAAAGAGAGAGTAAAGACTTCTGAAAGACCCCAAATTCTTCTTTTTGAGATTCAAAGTTTTCGTAAATTGTCTGATGGATTGGGAGTAAGAGGGTCTAAGTCTGAATTAGGAAAGACTAGTGAGGATCCTAAAAGGAATTTACTGTGTAGGTGGAAGGAATCCAGAGCAGTGGTTTGGTCTTGGCATCAAGGGCTAAGGCTCTGGATAGTAGCCTCTGTCTCAGAACTCCTCCCCAACTCAGGCACCCTGGAGAAGGATTGGTATTAGAAGGGTCTTAACCCTCGGGGCCCAGGGTATATTTCTGCAGGGCACAAAAGGCATGGCAGAGAGGAGACAAGGAGTCCCTCTTCCCAAAAGGCACCACTGCTATCATTTATCCCCGTAGTGGTGGATAACAGAGCAGGGCAATGGGGCCTGCAGGAGTGGGGGTCCAGCTGGCCAGATCCCTGCAGGGCTGCCAGGGCCTCCACAAAGCTCTCAGGGGTCACCCAGTTTGTCCCAGTGGTAGGGGCAAGAGCCACTTCGCTACAGAAACACGACTCATCGGGTACAAACAACCTTGCTTAGAGGCTTCTCTCTACCACCACCTGGATCTCATTTAATTGAGCCTATCATAGAAGGAGCTATCCCCGTGAGAGTGAAACTTGGATCTCTGGATTAGTAGGCAACACCCATTCCTGCTCTGCCAACTTCAGAGCAAGCTATTCTCAGTGGGTGGTAAACTCTCTGGAGCCTATTCCCATGGCCAGCGGGATCTGTGTACCAAAGCCATAAATCCAGGATACTCCAGAGTAAATGCCAGGAAGCCAGTTGTTTTCAAGAACCGTTTTAAGAAGTGGCTGTTATCAAATGCATAGGACATACCAGGATAAATAAAAGATAATATTCTTCATCTCATAAGGGTCCAATTTAAAAGGATGGCCCAAGGGATCTTGGAGCTACTGCTGTTTTCTAGAAATTAATGGTAAAATGACTAATGACATAAATTATATGAAGGTTTGTTTTATGACCTAATTTTATTTGGCAAGACCTTGGAGTTTCATCAACATAACTGTTCTCCATCTGCGAGATACGAGCTTATAGTTACACCATGACAAATATTAGTCCTGCTAGGTCCTCAGTTTAAAAAAACATGTAGGAAATAATAGAATTGCAGCAGTGACGAAAATAACTCTGCCACTGCTGTCAGCAGTGTTCATCAGTGATAGAGAATTCATCAGAGTTCATCAGTGATAGAGAATTAAAAACCTTCAAGTTCAGAGGTCTGAGTGGGAGTGATCAGGTCATGACTGCGGCACTATAGTGGAAAGGCAGACAGAAGGGGCAGCCCAAGGACAGGAGCTCCTAGAGGAACCCTACTGCCCCAGCCCTCCTGGAAGGAGGAGAAAGATTTGGGCACATGCATTTAAAGCCTCAACAAATTTCTAAATTTGAGTTCATGAGCCAGCATTTGCTGACACACCCTCCCTCAAATCTTTTATTTTATACCCTCACTCTATCTCTGAGGGTTAGGAGCTATGCTTTGTCCAGATAATTTAAAGGAGAAGAAGCTCAAGGTTTTTGCCAACTAGTCCATCTCAGATTGAAACTCAATACACTTATCATAAATTAACTTTCCTGCTGCCAAAGTACAAGTACAGCTGAGAGTCAGGAACGTGCTTATGGAGTGCTTCTCTGGATATGGAATGATGACAATCTCCTAATGTCTGAACTTATTACCAGTGTCAAACTGGATATTACTGGAAAGTGGCAGAACACAAAAGGGAAGGCAGAATCCTAAAATTGCTTTAGGACTCCGTTAAGAATGTATGATGCCACATCCAAGGAAGCAATTCTCTCCACTTCGTGTTAGATGATATGAACTGTAGCCTCTCCGAGGACACATGAATGACCTCAGCACAACAAAGTATGGTCAAAGGGAGACGGACAGTCATGGGAGACCTCACCCCAGGAGCAGGGAAGTACCTGCCCAGGGCTTGCTGGTCAACTGCAGCCTGGGAAGTTATATCCAGGGCAACAGAAGAAAATGGCATAGGGAATGCTATAGACTGAACATGGGTGTCCTCCCCAGATTCTGATGTTGAAAGCTAATACCCACAGTGATGGTATTAGGAGGTGGGGGCTTTGGGAGATGATTAGGTTATGAGGGTAGAACCCTCATGAATGGGATTAGTGCCCGTATAAAAGAGACCCCAGAAAGCTCCCTTGTCCCTTCTGCCATGTCAGGACACAATGAAAAGACAACCTTCTATGAACCAGGAAGTGGGCCTTCACCGGACACTGAATCTGCCCACACCTTGATCTTGGACTTTGCAGCCTCCAAAACTGTGAGAAATAAATTTCTGTTGTTCATACGCCACTCAGTTATGTGGTATGTTGTTACGGCAGTCCAAATGGACTGAGACAGGGAATGAGGCACCTGAGTTTGCTGGGTTCCCAAACATCTACGAGATGTCCCACGGGCTCCACAAACAGATATGTAAGCGTCTTTCAAACAGTAGAAATTCAGAAAGAGCAAGAGGGGTAAATTTTAAATATTGTTCTAATGTGCTTTGGTTAATACAGGTTCTACAAATAAGACACTCTTTTATTTCTTTTTCTTCCTACTTATGTGATTTTATGAATAATGTTTTTAGTTACAGTTATAGTCAAAAGAATCCTGTTTTGATTACTTATTTTATCTCCTATTGCCAAAACAAAGGCAGAATACAAAGCGGTATGTGCACTGTTAACACAACTATCTAAAAATATGCAAGCGTAAGGACAAAAACTAAAAGGTAAGATACAGAGAAAGAAAGAATTGTTTCTAAAACTTAGAGACGTATGATATTTAAAATCAAAATTTATTTTCTTTATATGTTTCTAGTCATGATAGTTCTGAGTCACTGATATTTCAGAACAAATTTTATTCAGAAATTTTTTATCAAAGCAGTTTAGAAATATGAACTCTTTAGAAAGATTACTTTCTCCATAAAAATGTCAGATTTGGCAATTGATTATATACTAATATCTCAGTGAGTGTCCCCACCCGGTCCTCTAAATATTGGATGCTATCTTCAAATGTGTCAGGAAAAGGGATGTACATCTAAGTGAGAAACAATTGTTCTTAAAGGAAAAGAAGCCTTTCTCTTTGAATGTTATCAGTTCAATATTGACAGTTACAAAAGTTTTATCAGAAATGGGTTTTTAAAATGTGACTCAGAGTACATTGATTATTAAATGAAAGGAAAAAGCTGTAACTCTGGTCTCCTATCTCCTAGCCCCGCACCATTCCAAACCCCTCCACTGCTTTGCAGCACAGCTAAACCCTCTGTTCTCGTGTTATCTTCTGCTCTCGGAGAGCAGAAACTCTCTTATTCCCAAAAATGTACACATTCCTCATTGGACCATGCCGAACCTGATGGTCAAATAGTACGGAGGAAGTTCTTTATGCCTTTCACAATAAGAGGTTTCTAGAAATGAGACATATTCATTCAACCCTAGTAGACTAAATCAACTGAGAATGAATGAATCATTTTTGGATATCAGTGTACTTAGACATACAGGAATCCTCCAGAGATGGTGAACTGGCAGGAAGACTTTCCCAGGAAACACATCTGTTTGTGATATTAGGAACCCAGGGCACTGACCTTATGAGAAGAAACTTACACCATTTCTCACTTTAGCAAATAACAAGGCTCAGAGCTTGGGTCAACAAATAGGACTCCAAGGAATTGTTTCATATCAGTGCAAGGTCAGGTCCTGAAGGCAACAAGCCATCAGCTGGATGTTGCCCTTGGAAATCTAGTGTGGAAGCCAGCATGAGTCCCAATTCTCCTGCCAAATAGAACTACATGCTCCAATTACCCCAATAGTCTGGCTTCCTCTGCATCTGTTTGAATATTGGATTTAAGAAGTTCCTCAAAATCAAGAATTTAAGACAAAATAAATCAATAGATAAATGAACTATATTTTACTGTATTCAATGCCTGCCACAAACATTTGATCTTAGGGAAATAAAACAGCATTCCTATAGGAAGGGGATGCAAGATTGGAGTGAAATCAAAGCTGTTTTCAGGGGTAGTGAGGGGGAAGACCCACCTTCCTTTCATCGCGCAGGTGAGTGGTGACCCAGAGAGGCAGCTGGAAGGATGGGGGAACCAAAATATTTTTGTTTACGTATAAATTAACCTAAAGCACCTCTCTATCTGAATTCTCTCTTCCTCTTTCCTCCCTACCCCCTGCATGATACACCCACCAATGTAAAAAGGGACAGTGGAAGGAAGTTAAGAATTAATCTTTGTTGTACGTCTTCTACGAGCCAGAAATTCTAATAAGTGCTTCATTCATTTATTCAAAAATATTTTAAAGCATGTTCTAAATGTGAGGCATGTGTTAGATATTAGAGATACAACCATGAAAAAGACATAATGACTGGCTTCAAGAACCTTACATTAGAAGACAGATAGGCAAATATGCAATTACAATACAATTAATGGTTGCTTTCTTGAAGGTATATACAAACAATGATAGAAGCATAGAGGAAGGGAGTACCTAACCTTGCCCTTGGGAAATTGGGTAAGACTTCTTAAAGGAAGCAGAATTTGGATTGTTATTTAAAGGGTGAGTGCGAGTTTTACAGGTGGACAGTGTTTGTCAACATTCTTGAACTTCATCCTTACAATCCTATGGGGTATGTGTTTATCACCCACATCCTTCGGGTGAGGGACCTGAGAAGCAGAGATGGTGTCTAAGGCCCCACAGCTAGTAGGTAACAGAGCTGGGACTTGAAGCCAAAGTCCACACTACTTCCACTAGGGAGATGACCTCTCTCTTCAAAACTATGTTTTCAAACATATGCCCCTGGGCAAGGGGAGGGGGCTTGTCATTGTTTTCATTTTTGTGTTTTTTCTCTTTCATAACTGCTCTTGATGTTCATGTTAATCTAATTCTATTTTATAAAGAATAGAGGAAAGGATGATCATAAGTAGATGTGTGGTATGGTCTTGTTTATCTAAGTTGATACATCCTAACGATGACCCTGGGCCCTCTATCAACCAACCTAGGAATGATCTGGAAAGAAACTTTCCACCTCACAAAACCAAGAATATCTGATGGTGTCACAGAAAGTTTTACTTACTCCATTTCTCTACCTGGGGACTCCCATGCCTGAAAGTTGAATTCATAAGACTGTTACCTAAAAATCAAGGAAAAAGTAGGATGTAAACTATAGCCAGACAAAAACTCATGTTCTAAATGTGAGACACAGTGCTAGATATTAGAGATACAACCATGAAAAAGACATAATCACTGTCCTCAAGAAACTTACATTACCTCCCACAAAATCATCTATTCAAATGTCCTCTTATATTATGAGGTCCATAACACAAGGTCCTTAATATAACAAGCTTTAAAAAAAAAAAAGAGGTAGTGGTGATATCTGTTCATTTCTCTCAGTAACTGTTTATGTAACTTCTACTTTGAGGCTAATGATGGCTTGATATCATCTGCAAGTAATTCTTCCAAGTCCCGAACCCTTTAGGATTTCTTCCTCACACTGATCAGGAACTATTCCAGTGACCCCTTATTTTGGAAAATTAAACTAACCAAACAAGTGTGTTTCTAAACACACAAGGAGGCAAGTGTGATTCTAAATTATCACACAGCTATTAAAATAATGAATGCCGAATCTGCATCACATGAGTGCTATTGAAACTTCAGCCAGAGTATTTCTTTAAAATGTTTTCTAGTAGTATGCATTTTCTTCATCCTTAATGTGAAAGTCCAATACGTGGAAACTAAAGAGAACCCTTTCCTATTCATTTACCCAGCTAACTACATGTTAAAGTGGGTAGCCAGAGGTAGGAATAGAGTAATAAGAGGTATATATCCTAATGTTGGAATCCCCCACTACCTCCTCCTCCTCTTCCCCCCTCCTCCTTCCCCTCCTCCTCCTCCTCCCTCTCTTCCTCCTCCTCCCCTTCCTCCCTTTCTTCCTCCTCCTTCCCCTCCTCCCCCTTCTCCTCCTCCTCCTCGTCCCCCTCCTCTCCCTCCTCCCCCCCCTCCTCCTCCCCTTCTTCCTCTTTCTCTTCCTGTTCCTCCTTATGCCCCAGCCTATTATTATTTTTCTTCTTCTTTCAATCCCAGTTGGCACATAAGTTAAGATTAATGTCAACTTGGAGGGGGGACTCTATATTATGGCTCAGTACTCTTGGCCACAAAACTTTCCCTCTTCAGTCTAATCTCAGGAATGTGTTCTGACCTGAATATACCACTAGCTACCCTGACTCCTCTACCCATATCTGTCTCTACCCAGATAAGAATCCTAGATTCCATCAATCCCATTTCCAAATAAATGGGGAGAATACTGGCAAACAGTTACTTTCCCTAACCCACTCTAAGTCTCCCAGCCACCTCCAGCCCTCATGTTTCCATTAGAAATAAGGTATATGGATGACCAGCTAATGCTTTCCCTTAACTATCTTGGAAGATTCTCCTCAAGAGATAAAAGAAAACTCTCACCAATAAAGATTGTTATTTGCTAACACAAAGCCTCTGCTACTCCTTATCTCAGTTGCCCACACCAAACCCCTAGTCTAATCTAGTCTAGTCTAGATATAGTACACATAGTATAGATGTACCTTGTATAGTATAAATAACCCATAACTTCCATCCCGTTCTCAGGCAACTCCCAGTCAGCTCTCACTTCTCATATTCTAAGAGTACCCATACTCCATTGAGTCTCTTCCACACCTACCCACATACTCAAACTCTTTTTATTACTTTGTCACTTAACTCCCACAATCCATATTCCTTGGGACAAGTTCTAGCTCTCCATTGCAATTCATACCATTTCCTCTCTACCATCTTCCCCAAACTTTTTCTCCAAGGACATACATGCGAGCTGCACTACATTCTATCCCTCCCTCATGCTGTTATTTACTCATGGCCAGGATCACCAACCCCCTATCTTATACTGAGGACTTAAGAATCTTATTATCCTCATGAACAACTTTCACCTCCATGTGATCATCCATTCAACAATTTAGACTCAAAATTTATTAATATTCTTGATTGTAACAAACTTCATTCACATACCACTTCAGCAACTCACTCTGAAAAATAAGGTTACTCTAAATAAACATTTGATTCTGAAGCTTTAGCAAAAATAAAGTGAACTCTTCTAGCCTATCTCTGTCCTGTCTTTTCCAGGAATCAAATAGGGTACAAGCTGCCAGAATAATCATTCAAAGAGTCAGGATCATGGCCTCAACAACAAACTCTCTTTCATTAAACTGCATCAATAATCACTTCAGGAAGACTTTTCCTCTCACCAACACAATTTAATCAAGGACCAAAGTCCTGCTAGCTTTATCTCCTAAATATTTCTTTAATGTTTTCCTTACTTACTATCCCTACTTCCATTAAATCAATTTAAGACCTCATTATCTGTTCACCTACAGTATTTTAACAATCTCCTAATTTGTCTTCTACCTCTACCTTTTCCCCTCGAATCTGTTCTCCAGTTAGCCATGAGAATGGTGTATCTGAATTGTAAATCTGACCATGTCACCTCCCTGTTTCAGTGTTGTTCTAGAGACCCTAATCCTTGCACCAAGATGAGGAAAAGAATTAAGAAGCATAAGTAATAGCAGGAAAATGTTATCATTACTTTCAGATGTTATAATTGTCTATCAAGAAAATAGAATCAACTGAAGATCTTATGGAAAAAAACAAGCGAAATTTTTGGCCAACCCAATATTATAACTAATAAGAAAAGTCACAAACGTGACCAGTTATAAGCATGTGCAGAAATTAATCACTTTCTTGCATACCAGTAATAGCCAGATAGAAATAATAATAATAATAGAAAAGAGGCACCATTCACACTAGCAAAATAGATATCTAGAAATAAATGTTAAAAGATAGGTGCATATTTTTAATTTTTTAATTAAAAATTACATCTAGAAATTAAAAACAGAACTACCATATGATCTAGCAATCCCACTCGTGGTTATTTATCCAAAAAAACCAAAAACACTAATTAGAAAACATATATGCACCCCTATATTCACTGCACCATTATTTACAATAGGCAAGATATAGAAATAACCCAAGTGCCCATCAATAGATGAATGGATAAAGAAGATGTGATTTATATATATTGGACCATTACTCAGCCACGATAAAGAATGAAATCTTGCCACTTGTGACAACACAGATAGACCTAGAGGGTATTATGCCACGTGAAATAAGTCAAACAGAGAAAGACAAATAGTGTATGATTTCACTTATGTGTAGAACCTAAAAAGCAAATAAATAAGCATAATAAGACAGAAACAGGGTTATAGATACAGCAAACAAACAGGTGGTGGCCAGAGGAGAAGGGAGTGCGAGAGGAAAGAAATAGGTGAGGGAGATTAAGAAGTACAAACTTCCAATTGCAAAATAAATGAGTCATGGGTATGAAATGTACAGTATAAGGAATATAGTCAATAAATATATAACATCTTTGTATGGTGACATATCATAATTAGACTCATGGTGATCATTTTGAAATGTATAGAAATATCAAATCATGTTGTATAACAGGAACTAACATAGTATTATAGATCAGTTATACTTCAAAAACAAAAACAAACAAACATAGAAAAAGAGATAAGATTTATGGTTACCATAGGCAAAGGGGGTAGAAGGAGGGGGAATTGAGTGAAGGCAGTCTTAAGAATCTTCTGAAATAAAAAAATTTTTAAAAGATAGGTGTATCAAAAAACAACAACAACAAAAAAGATAGGTGTATCATTTCTATGGAAAATAATTTTGTTTTTGCTAAAAAATGTAAAGGAAGACCCAAATAAATCGAGATTCAAGCCATGCTCCTGGTTAGAGAGCTGTGATATCATAACAATAGCAATTACCCCCAAATTCATCTATAAGTTTAATGTAATTCCACCAAAATCCCAACGGGAAAGAAGAAAGTATTGTAGAGACTGCTAGTTTTCTGCCCCAATATATTTTCTTTAAACTCTTTTCCTTAGTAATTAAAATTTAGGCTGGGCACCTGGCCACATAAAACAAAGAATATATTTCTAGGCTTCACAACAGTTAGGTATAGCCTTGGGACCGTGTTTTGCCAATAAGATGTAACTATAAATGTTGTGTGGCAGCTACTAGGAACCCCTCTTAAAAGGCAGCTGGCATGCCCCCTTTGCCTATTCATCCCCACTTACTTCTTCCTCCAGATGTTAAGGCTGGAGCTTGGGCAGCCATTTTAGACCATGAGGTAGAAGCCAAATGTTGAAGATGGTGAAACAACAGGATAGAATATTCTGGTGTTCTATTAACCATGGATCCACCATAGTGTCCCTGCTCCAAGTTTTGTTTGATAGAGAAATACACTTTTATCTAATTTAAGCCACTGTTGGCTTTGGGTTTTCAGCTGAACCTGGTCCTAATCAGTATCATGCACAAGAAGGATGAATATACAAGAACAACCAAGAAATGTTTGACAAAGATGAATGAAAGAAGACTTGTCATCTCAGATGTTTAAATATACTCCAAAGCTCTAGTAATTAAACAGAGTAGCACTGGCACAGGAATAGACTATAGCTCAAAGGAACAGATTTTAGAGCCTGGAAACCCTCTCATCCCCTGAGCCACAAAATCCTCTGACACAAAAACATACCCAGCTTATTCATCATTTATACTCAGCTGAGCTGTCACCATCTCCAGAAATCCCCCTTAGATCCCCCACTCTCCACTCTGGCTGGCTTAGGTGCCCCTCATTAAAGCTATCACAGCACATACTTTTGTGTTATACTCAAGATTGGGTTGTAATTATCACTCAGTGTGTCAATCTCCCCCACTAGACTGGGAGCTCCTTGAGGGTAGGGATCATAGTTTATCTAATCCCCAACAATTTACACAGTGCTTAGGGCTCTTAGATTATAAACTCCAGGAAGGAATGGATCATAGCACCATTTTTCAGTAAACCAGCATCTGGTAGTTAGTAGGCACATTGATGAAGGAGTAATGAACCACAAATGAATCAACTGCCCACCTGACTGTACCCTTGTCATCATCTCTTTAGTTGGCCTGAGTCAATGCCTGGCCCCTACTCAAGAACTTGACTTTCAGGAATTTATGTGATAGGCCTAATACAGCAGAGGCAAAGAAAAAAAATGGATACACAAAGATATTCACAACAATATATATATATATTTTTTTGTGATACGCGGGCCTCTCACTGTTGTGGCCTCTCCCGTTGTGGAGCACAGGCTCCGGATGCGCAGGCTCAGCGACCATGGCTCACGGGCCCAGCCGCTCCGTGGCATGTGGGATCTTCCCAGACCGGGGCATGAACCCGCGTTCCCTGCATCGGCAGGTGGACTCTCAACCACTGTGCCACCAGGGAAGCCCCACAACAATATTTTAAATAATAGAGAGGAAAAGTGCAGGTAACCAGACAACCAAAATGTTTAACTTTAAACACGGGCCTCAACTGAGCAAATATTTATTAAGCATCTACTCAGTAGCAACAGATAAATGAGATACAGTCCCTGCTATGGATTGAATTGTATCCTCCTCCAAAACATACTGAAGTCCTAAACTCCAGTACCTCAGAATGTGACCTTATTTGGAACTAGGGTGGTTAACATATAATTAGTTAAGATGAGGTCATACTGGATTAGGTTGGGTCTCTAATCCAATGACTGGTGTCTTTATAAAAAGAGTAGAGAGACACACAAAGAGAATGCCATGTAAACACAGAGGCAGAGACTGAAGTGATGCAGCTGCAAACCAAAGAACACCAAGGACTGATAGCCACTACCAGAAGCTTGGAAGAAGCAAGGAAAGATTCCTACACAGATTTCAGAGGGAGTACATCTCTGCCAGCACCTTGATTTTGGACTGCTAGCTTCCAGAACTACAAGACAGTAAATTTCTGTTGTTTTCAGGTCACCCAGTTTGTAGTACTTTACCGCTGCAGCCCTAGAAAACGAACACAATCCCTATCTTCAGAAACCTGTATGTAATAAGAGACAAACATACAAACAAATACTTCCACCATGGAGTAATAAGACCAAAAAATAAAATTATGTACAGCATTCAAGGGTAGTACCAAGTAGTGGTTATCTCTATTAGGAATCTATGTTGGAGAGAATTCAGATAAAACTTTACAGATACAGTGATGTTGGTTTTGGGAGTGGATAATGGCTATGTGAAGGCCATTGAACAAGGTGGGGATGGGGAATGAGAGGATATTCTTCCAGGCACAGGGACCAGCCTGTGCAAAGCCCAGATGGTGTGAAATGGTATTGTGGCTCCAAGAACTGCAAGTAGTTCACTACTGCTGTCTTTCAAATGCAAGTGAAATGAGGAGAGAAAATATTGACCTAAAAAAAAATGCAAGAAGCAAGAACCAGATCCTACAGCACTTTGTATGCCTTGTCAAGGAAGCTGAAATTTATCCATTCCATGATGGGAAGCACTAAAGTTTTAAAGGGAAGAACATGGTCAGATTAGAAAGGCCACTCTATGGGGTAAAGTAAAGAGGGAATTGGGTCAGAATATGTGTGTCACAAGCCAGACAGAAAGACAAATTGATAGACTGACTATTTTTCTATCCTTCATGATGCCCTCTCTTTCCACCCACACCTTCCACCCCTCACCCACTCCCAGTCCTGAGGCGACCACCATGCATCAGGTTTTTATGTGGGAAGGAGATTAATCATTTGTCTCTATGGCTCCAGGTTATAATTAAGACAAATTGGTATAAGTGTGAGAGAAGATACAAAACAAACAATTGTCTCATTAGAAAGAGTTCTAAAATTATTGCAGCATTTTCCCAAATGTGACCTTATATCACTTCTGTGAAGAGGGGGGGAAGTTCCATGGCCAAATGTTTACAAAATTCTGGCTTAAACAAAATAGAAAGTTCTCCCCATTCTGATTTTTGCAGAGCTCTTATTATGCTAATTTACATGATGACTCTCCAAAAGGGGGCAATTTTATAAAATGTTTCCCTAATGTATTTGACCTCAGAACTTTTTCTTGCAAATTATCACTTCCCAAAATAAAATACACCCTGTGTTGAGGTGAGTTAGCATTTTCTAATGAGCTAGTGATCCCCCCTTTGCTGGCATGTTTTGTGAGAGATTAGCCCTCTTAAGGATGATGTAAAAGAAAATTTCTCAGTTGAGTGGGATGTTAGATTAAACTAC
The DNA here is from genome assembly GCF_039906515.1 of Pseudorca crassidens. Classification (NCBI taxonomy): domain Eukaryota; kingdom Metazoa; phylum Chordata; class Mammalia; order Artiodactyla; family Delphinidae; genus Pseudorca; species Pseudorca crassidens. The sequence goes on from NC_090297.1 coordinate 94,764,611, forward strand.
TTCGGAAGTCAATTACATTCACTCCCAGGATCAGACTACAAGAGCTTTCTTAGGCAAGAAACCCAATCCTCCCCCCACCCCACCCCTGAGAGCTGCCCAGCTCCAATACCATGCCCAATTGTGTGGCTTCCTTTCAGAAATGCATCTACAAGACTCATGTAACTTAAGCTACTCCTGATTTTTTCCAGGGAAAATAAAAATCAAATACTTTACTGTCTCAAAGGAATGCTGTCATCAATAATTTAAGGAGGGCTGGAAAGGGACAAAGCCAGTCACTGTCTAAGGGCATGCTAGGAGGACATACCTGTTGTCACCAGAATTACCAGAGAGGCTACATGGAATGGAATCATTCAGAACCAAAGATGAGTGGCAGGAAGAAGGGCAGGAAGAAATTGAGAAAAATAATTTCTTTGCCGACTGAAGAAACTGCTACTCTATCACAATCCCTGTCAGCCCAATGATGCTTCAGACCCTGACCCAACTCAGCTCTGAGTTACACAAATACATCTGATTGGCAAAACCTAAATTACAACCATAACCTTAGGGAGTCTTAAAAATGTGACTTTTAGCTTTCTAGCCTCCACTGCACGAGAAGGCACACTAGAAGGAAATTACAGTGGGTGTGGAGAAGGCCAAACAAACCACAGTATCCCCCACACACATATACAATACTTACAGAAAGCAGGTATTTTGGAAAGAAAACAAAATACAAAATAGAATGAGTTGAGTGGGGTTCAAAGACAATTCATTTATCCTACCAGTCATTAATAGCCACTCACACTTAAGTTGAGTCTGAGTTAGGATAAAAGATGTATAGCATATATTCTTTCACTTTCCCTTTCCACTCCTGTGGCAGACATTAATAATCAATCCCATTAATTTTGTGCTAAACCTAGACTCAATTTCAAATTCCTTTTCAGAACAATGCAACAGGCAGCTAGTAACATCAATCAGAATTAACAGGCAAGTTGAAAATTGTCATCCTTCGTTCAACTGTTGTAACATTTTACTTTAAAAAATTTAGGAAACTGCTGGTCTATCATCTAATGCCACAAAAATGATATGAAAACAAAACAAACAGAACAAACAACTCCCTGAAATTGAGAGGTTTAAAGCAACACTCATTTATTATTATTAATGCATCTGCATGTTGGCTGATCTAGATTAGGCATGGCGGGGGCAGCTCTGCTCCCCAAGTGCCTTATCCTCCTTGGACCAGTGGGCTAGCCAGGCATGTTCTTCTCATGTCAATGACAAGGGTGCAAGAGGGGCTGTGGAAATGCACTGCCTAGGTTTGGAACTGGCACACTACCACTTCTGTGCACATGCCATTAGCAAGAACAAATCACTAAGTTGAGCCCAAAGTCAAGGATAAGGAAACCCCTTTCAGCCACAGTAAGGCCATGGCAAGGGTGTGGAAGCAAGGAGTGGTGAAGAATTGGGTATAAAAATGCAAACTATCACAGGTCCTCATCAAGGATCATTATCATCTCAAAATAAAATTGTGTGTAATCTCTAACTTTCATTGCCAATGATGCTGAAAAATTCTGCCCTACATTGCAAGACATTGGCCCTTGTCAATTAAGAATGGAGATCCACAGAGAAGTGCAGATTGACATTAGGAGCATTGAGGTGAGCATGAAATCTGCTGGTTGAGGAAGTGGTATCCTTAGAAGTCTAAACCAGCACACAGAACTGCAGCAAGTGGTGGTCATACTAAAGTGACCAAGATAAGGGCCATGTGTACTTGGAGCAGCTCTATTTGTTCTCAGCAAGTCACTCACCATAACATCAGAGGCATGTGACAACAATCATTTTCATGTAAAGGCACCAATTTGCTTCTATTACTCAGTGCTACTTATGAAGGAATATGTTTAAATTTGTCATTTTGATAATCTTAAAAAGCAAATAGCCCTTTTCACCCCTGCCGCCACCCATGCGTGTGCGCGGGGCCCACCCTACCAGCTTGCCCTAGTCTTTTGCTTTATTTTTCCTGCCCCGGGCCTCCCTCTCGCGCCCGGGACCACAATGCTCTGCTCCACTTGTCATTTGGAGGCACCCAAAGGTGGAGCCGGGCTGCCCTGGGGGCGCAGTGGATAAGCATCCGCCTGCCAATGCGGGGGACACGGGTTCAAGCCCTGGTGTGGGAAGATCTCACATGCTGCAGAGCAACAAAGCCCATGTGCCACAACTACTAAGCCTGAGCTCTACAGCCCGCGAGCCACAACTACTGAGCCCACATGCCACAACTACTGAAGCCCACATGCCACAACTACTGAGCCTGCGTGCCTAGAGCTTACGCTCCACAACAAGAGAAGCCACTGCAATGAGAAGCCTGCTAGCTGCAATGAAGAGTAGCCCCCACTCGCTGCAACTAGGGAAGGCCCACAAGAAGCAATGAAGACCCAGCTCAGCCAAAAAAAAAAAAAAAAAAAAGGTGGAGCCGAATTCCACTCCCCTTGAATGTGGGCCAGATTTAGTGACTTGCTTCTAATGAATAAAATGCAGCAGAAGTGATGTGATGTGGCTTTTGAGGAGAGACCAAGCAACTGGTTGCTGATCCTGCACTCTGCTCCCCGTAAGTCATCCAAATGGCAGCCCTGGCTTACCTTTCCTATGACATCTGTTAATAGCTTGAGGGCCAGAGGATCATGAACCAAGGAGTCCGTGTAAAAAGAACCAAGGTATTTCTTTGGGTTGGTTGGATTGCCCTGGGCACACAGATCTGGACGCATGCTGAATCCATGGGAGATTCTTCCTTCTGTGAAGGGGAAGGAACCACCTGCAAGTAAAGCCCATTCCTGAGGGGTTAGTGTTAACTGAAAAGGATTCTTTTCAACCCTCATGTTGTATGCAAAGAGAAGTTACTGTAGCCCAGCTAGTTAACTGTATTTACAGAGGATCTACTGGGTTCCAAATGCGAGAGATGACCCAGCAAAAAGAATAAAGTTAACTCATCTAGAAATTCAGATTTAAGTAATTTATCCTAAAGAGACAAGACAAGTGTATAAAGATGTGTGGTCAAGGTTTTCAAATGTAGCGTGGTTATAATAGAAAAATACAGAGGCAGCCTTTCAGTTGGGGAATATCTAAATAATGATGGCATATCCATAAAATGTATTGTCATGCATATACAACCATCAAAAATGATGAAGCGCTGTACTCACTGACATGGAAAGATGTCTCCACGTGCTGTTGAGAAGGAAAAGTGGATTAGAGAACAATATGTATAGTTTGATATTGTGTGTGTGTATTCAAGAGTCACAAACTCACTTACCTACAGGAACCAAGCAGGAAATGGAAATGAATGAAACAGGCCTGTTTGTAAACAATAGTGAATGGTAGAGACTATTGCAAACTGGAGAGCTTGTGGTAGCTTGTGGTCTGATGAGAGATTTAAATGAAAAACAAGGCAAAATCAAGTAAACTGTGCCAACCAAACTAAACTTGTCTGCAGAAATGGAATTTGGTCCTTGAACCATCATATACTTTATAAATAGAACAACTACCAGGACTAAATTGTGTCCCTCCAAAATTGTGTCCCTGACCCCCAATGTGATTGTATTTGTAGATAAGGCCTTTAAGGAGATAATGAAGGTTAAATGAGGTCATAAGGTGGAGCCCTCATCTGACAGTACTGGTGTCCTAATAAGAAGAGGAAGAGACACAGGAACTCTCTCTCTCTCTTCCTGTGAATACACAAAGAAAAGGCCATGTGAGGACATAATAAGAAGGTGGCCTTCTGTAATCCAGGAAGAGAGACCTCACCAAAAACCAGCTGTGCTGGCATCTTGATCTGGGAACTCCAGAACTGTGAGAAAATACATTTCTGTTATTTAAGCTGCCCAGTCTGTGGTCATATTCTGTTACGGCAGCCCAAGCTGACTAATACAGATAGGGTCTTACCTCCATGTGCAAAACATACTTTCAGTTTAGGAAACTTCTTGAACACTCCACCCATGATCATGGAGCAAATGGCTGTGGTGGTCTCTGCGGGCATTCTTGGAAGACGAAACAGTCATGATGTATAGGGCTTGTCATCACGAGCAAGAAGTTCAGTGATGCTAATGGCAGGGGAATGGGACCTTGTGAGAAACACGGGGTCCCTGTGCCCTAGCATGGCTTGGTTGTATGCAGGCCATTACTCTGACAAGCAGAAACCATGTGACACTTCCTATTTGCCACTTGCAAGTAGAGTCATCTAATGGCTAGAAGAGTCAAGGAGCCAGAGGACCTGTCTTTTGTCCTGATTCTCCCAGCTTCCATTTTGTGTGCAGTGGGGCAAGCAGAGTACAGTGAGTCTAGGCTGAACCCTTTCTCCTCCAATTGTTTGCTTCTTGGCCTTTGACAAGTAATTTAATGCCCCCGAGTCTGGGCTTCTTCACCTGTGAAATGGGGACAGTGTTGCCCATCTTGGAAGGCTATTGTGGAACCTTGCAAATGATGATGTTGGGAAAGTTCTTGGCCAGAACTTCACATTGGAGGGGCTCGACAAATATGATTTGCCTCCGTGCTTTAATTTCCTCATCTGTAAACTGGGGTTAATAATGGTTAGTTCTTGCCACTCAGTGAGTGCTCAATAAATATTAACTAATATTAATATTCCTGCCAAACCTTTACTGCTTCTTGGAGCTGAGGTTGAAAATAATTGGATTAAAATGAATTATTTCAAGTGCTTTGTGCTTCTAGAAGAGGCAGCTGGTCCATGCCTGATGCCTTCACCTCCATGGAGTCAATCTGGGCTATATTTCCAGATGACTGCTTTTCAGACTGTGATTAAGAAATCTCTGGGGGCTCTGTGACTGAGCCCTGGGCCTGCTGGGGAAGCCTGATTCTCTGGTTGCTTAGTGAGGCTTTACTGGTTGTTCATCCTTCCTTAGACCTGTCACTTTTCCATGGACAGAGATGCCCCTGGCTCCCTGGATCCTTGGCCTTTTGAGAATTCTGGAAGCATGATGGATTCACATCTACCTGGGAGTGGTTTGTGGGTAGAGTTTCCTGCAGGCGGGGGGATGGACAGCATCACTTCCCTTTGGTCCTGTGATTCTGCTTTCCATTAACTACCTGGACAATAACCCCACAATCATTGTCCATATAGGAGCCAAAGTGGAATATTTATAATGTAAATTGGATCATGGCCCTCCCCTGCTGGGAATCCTCCAATCTCCTAAAGACCACCTTTGCATCCAGAATAAAATTCTGAAATTAAAAAAAAAAAGAGGGCTTCCCTGGTGGTGCAGTGGTTGAGAGTCCGCCTGCCGATGCAGGGGACACGGGTTCATGCCCCAGTCTGGGAAGATCGCACATGCCGCGGAGCGGCTAGGCCCGTGAGCCATGGTCGCTGAGCCTGCGCATCCGGAGCCTGTGCTCCACAACCGGAGAGGCCACAACAGTGAGAGGCCCACGTACCACAAAAAAAAAAAAAAAAAAAAAAAAGCAAATATAACTTACTGGTAATAATAAGTAACTAGAGTACATAGGGTGCTATAAATTTTGGGGGTTTTTTTGATGCTCTAACGAAAAAAATTACTAACAAAAAATGTTTTAACCATACATTATTATGAAAACATGACATTTTAACTATAAATCTTCATGAAAAGCAACTGTATAATTTGATGTTGTATATTTTATTTGTAATCACTGTTTTGATACCAGTTAGAATATATGAGTACAATTGTTGGATCCACCAAAGCTTAAATGCCTTTGAATAATTTTTCTATCAATAAAACTAAATTTCACAACACTTGGTGTTCCTAATTCCTTTCAACACAGCTTAGTCTCAATACTTCCATTAAGGATTTTTCCTTCCTCTCTCTTCTTTTATGCTCACATCTATAAACACTAAAAATCATGCAGGGTGGGGAGGAAGGTAAGAAAAGATATTGGTTTAAAAAACTAGGTGGCAGGATCCTTCTAAGAGAAAAGTACCTTTTACTTATAACATCCTGATTGGCCCTTGGTTGTAGAAAGATATCCCTTAAGATGGGTGCAGGATAGGGGAAGAGTGAAGAAAGGAGAATTAAATTGCCCTATGTAACAAGTAAGAAGTTTTTGTGGAAAGGGGAGTGGTGGGGTGTGGTTTGAGAATAAGGTAGAAACTGAGGGAGGAGATAAAAGAAGATGGTATCAACCAAAAAAATAATGCAGGAAGCTGCAAATAAGAATAGAATTCATTTTGGATCTTAAGAATTATAATTACAGAGACACAAATTTGGGTTACCCCAGAAGAGCATTCCAAGGAAGAGAAAGAGCCAGGGGCTCATAAAGACAAAAAGCCACAAGGTTGTTAAGGTGCCCAGCGAGAATGGTGACTGAATCTGACTTGAGTCGGAAAATATTCATCCCAGGGTTTCCAGGATGGTTCAACAGATGCAAATCAAAGCCATACACCATATTAGCAAAAGGAAAGACAAACCACATGATCATCTCAAAAGACCAGCAGTCCCTAACTTTTTTGGCACCAGGGACCAGTTTCGTGGAAGACAATTTTTCCCTGGACCGGGAGTGGGGGATGGTTTTGGGTTGATTCAAGTGCATTACATTTATTGTGCACTTTATTTCTATTATTATTACATTGTAATATATAATGAAATAATTATACAACTCACCATAATGCAGAATCAGTGGGAGCCCTGAGCCTGTTTTCCTGCAACTAGATGGTCCCATCTGGGGTTGATAGGAGACAGTGACACCCGAAGTGGGTTGCTTATGTCCAGTCTACTCCGTAATCTCATTTTGGTTGCTGTCACTACAGAAAACCATGCTTCACAAAGATAGGATGTTGGAAATGGAAGCAGGCTTCTCCGTGATTTTGTGGCAATCTCAGGATATTCCGCCTTGACCTTAATCCAGAATGTACGGAGATTTGAAGTTGTCTCAAACATACTTTTAAGGCCACTGTCATTTGCAATCTCAAGCAGTTGATCCTCTTCTAGCACGGACAAAGTCAATTCACCTGGCTTATTCACAAATGGGTCACAGATCCATTCCTTCCCAGTGTGGGGGTCTTTTGTGTTTGGGAAGTAATGCTCAAACTCTTCTGAAAGCTGAGATAGGTGATCATGCACCAACTGGGAGAAAGAAGGCCCTGGCTCAGCCTCTTTCAAAATCTCTGCTAATGTTTGAAACGTCAAAAATCCCAATGTTCGCTCGTCACCCCCATATTTCCAGTTTGGCTTTGAATGCAGCTACTTTATCTGTCGACTGAACACAGTTGTTGGTCTCCCCTAAATTGACAGACTGAGTTCGTTGAGCAGGTTGAATATGTCACACAAGTAAGCAAATTTTGTGACCCCTTCTGTGTCACCGAAATGTGCTGCCAGTTGTGACTGTTTTTCTAAAAGAAATCTCTGGAGCGGCTCTCATAGCTCAAAAACTCTGGCCAGTGATCTGCCTTTAGAAAGCCATCTCACTTCTGTGTATGAGAGAAGACGTGTGTGCTCTGCGTCCATCTCCTCACAGAGCTGCAAGAACAGATGTGAGTTAAGGGCATGTACTTTAATGTGGCTGATAATTTTAATCACCTCCTGCAAAACGTTGTTAAATTCAGGTGACATTTTTTGGCTCGTCAGCATTGCTCTATGGATGACACAGTGCGTAGACTCACATTCAGAAGTGACCCTTTTGACCTGAGTAGTGAAACCAGAAAGCCGTCCAGTCATGGCAGCTGCTCCGTCCATGCATATACTGACACAAAATGACCAATTCAGTTTTCCTGATATGTAATCATTCAAAGACTTGAATAGTTCTACAGCTGTGGTGTTAATTGGCAAAAAGAATGCACATAACATATCCTCATGCACATCCTCCTGAAAAATATATCACACAAAAACAAGCATTGCTGCCTTGTTGTCAACATCGGTAGACTCGTCAACCTGGATTGCGTACCGTGGTGACTCATTAATCCTCTCTAACAATTGTTCCTCAATATCCTCTGCTATTTCATCAATTTGTCTAGTTATGGTGCTAGCCGAAAGAGGAACACTTGTCACTTTGTGAACTGCAGCCTCTCCTAAAAGTTCACAACAAATGTCCTTAGCAGCAGGCAGGATCAACTCTTCACCAATAGTAAAGGGCTTCATAGCTTTAGCAATGTGGTTAGCCACTAAGAATAATGCTCTCGGTGCAGACACATTTGACAAAGTGGTGGCCTTCAATAATTGCTCTGTTCTTCATGTTCACGTTTATTTCTTTTGAAAAACTCCAAAGGTTTGTCTTTTAAAGCAGGGTGTTTTGTCTCCATGTGGAAAAGCAGTTTTGAAGGTTTCATGCCTTCGTTGGATAGCCTGTCGCCACATATTATACAAAGCAGGCTTGGAGAATGTGAATCACCTGTTGCAATGAACCTGTAATTTAAGTAGGACTCTTGGTATTTTCTTTTAAATGCAGCTTTCTTTTTGCCAGTCTTAGAGTCTTCTGCCGTCTCATCATTGGGTCTTTCCCCCTTTTCAAAGAAGCTCTCCAGCGACATTTGTTTTTACCCATTTTGGCTGGGGTTAGCTTGTGGGCTTAGCAAAACTGTGACTGAGCAAGTGCGTAGTGCAGGAAAGAGGTGCAGACGGAAGTAGTAAATAAAATAATGGGCGGGCCAAGCGCAGACTAAAATAAGTGTCGGATTCTGACTTAACGCCTGCCACCAGATGCAGCTATACAACTGAAGTACATCAACTCACTTGCCACTATAAAACCTGCCACCAGGGCTTCCCTGGTGGCGCAGTGGTTGAGAGTCTGCCTGCCGATGCAGGGGACATGGGTTCGTGCCCCAGTCCAGGAAGATCCCACATGCCGCAGAGTGGCTGGGCCCGTGAGCCATGGTCGCTGAGCCCGTGCGTCCGGAGCCTGTGCTCCGCAACAAGAGAGGCCACAACAGTGAGAGGCCCGTGTACGGCAAAAAAAAACCCAAAAAACCTGCCACCAAATGTAGCTTAATTTTCACTTGCCACTCACTGATAGGGTTTTGATATGAGTCTGCAAGCAGTTGATTTATTATGGTCTCTGTGCAGTCAAACTTCTCTGCTAATGATAATCTGTATTTGCAGCTGCTCCCCAGTGCTAGCATTACACCCTCAGCTCCACCTCAGATCATCAGGCATTAGATTCTCATAGGAGTGCACAACCTAGATACCCCGCATGCGCAGTTCACGGTAGAGTTTGTGCTCCTATGAGAATCTAATGCTGCCACTGATCTGACAGGAGGTGGAGCTCAGGCAGTAATTCCAGTGATGGGGAGTGGCTGTAAATACAGATGAAGCTCTGCTCACTCACCCGCCACTCACCTCTATTGCAGGACCCCTGCAATAGACTCAGAAAAAGCATTTGACAAAATTCAACATCCATTCATGATAAAATCTTTCACCAAAGTGGGTATAGAGAGAACATATCTCAACATAATAAATCTATTTATGACAAATGCATAGCCAACATAATACTCAATGGTGAAAAGTTGAAAGCTTTCAAGTTCAAGACAAGGATGCCCACTCTCACCACTTCTCTTCAACATAGTATTGGAAGTCCTAGCCACAGCAATCAGACAAGAAAAAGAAATAAAAGGTATCCACTATTCGTAGATGATGTGATACTCTGTATAGAGAACCCTAAAGTCTCCACACAAAAACTATTAGAGCTAATAAATTAATTCATCAAGGTAGTAGGATACAAGATTAATATACAGAAATCTGTTGCATTTCTTTACACTAACAATGAAATATCAGAAAGAGAAAGTAAAAAACAAAATTCCATTTAAAATTGTGTCAAAAATTAAAATAAAATACCTAGGAATAAACTTAACCAAGGAGATGAAAGACCTGTATGTTGAAAACTATAAAACACTGATAAAAGAAATTGAAGATGATTCAAAGAAATGAAAAGATATCCCATGCTCTTGGATAGGAAGAATTGATATTGTTAAATGGCTATACCACCGAAAGCAATCTACAGTTTTAATGCTATCTCTGTCAAAATACCCATGACATTTTTCACAGAACTAGAGCAAATAATCCTAAAATTTATATGGAACCAAAAATACTCAGAATTGTCAAAGCAATCTTGAGGGAAAAGAACAAAGCTGAAGGAATAACACCTCTAGACTTCAAACAATACTACAGTAATCAAAAGTGTGGTATTGGCACAAAAACAGATATATGAATCAATGGAACAGAATAGAGCCCAGAAATAAACCCATGCACCTGTGCTCAATTAATCTATGACAAAGGAGACAAGAACATACAATGGAGAAAAGACAGTCTCTTCAACAAGTGGTATTGGATAAGGTGGACAGCTACATGTAAATCAATTAAATTAGAACACTCCCTTATACCATATACAAAAATAAACTCAAAATGGCTTAAAGCCCTAAATATAAGACATGATACCATAAAACTCCTAGAAGAGAACATAGGCAAAACATTTTCAGATATATACTATAGCACCATTTTCTTAGATCAGTCTCCCAAAGCAAAAGAAATAAAAGCAAACATAAATAAATGGGACCTAATCAAACTTAAAAGCTTTTGCACAACAAAGGAAACCATCAACAAAACAAAAAGACAACCAAATGGGAGAAAATATTTGTAAACAATGCAACCAACAAGGGATTAATTTCTAAATATACAAACAGCTCTTACAACTCAATAGCAAAAAAATAAACAACTCAATCAAAAAATGGGCAGAAGACTTAAATAGATATTTTTCCAAAGAAGATATACAAATGGCTAACAAGCACATGAAAAGATGCTCAACATCACTAATAACAGAGAAATGCAAATGAAAACCACAATGAGGTATCACGTCATATGGGTCAGAATGGCTATCATCAAAAAGTCTACAAATAATAAATGCTGGAGAGGGTGTGGGGAAAGGAAACTCTCCTCTACTGTTGGTGGGAATATAATCTGGTGTAGCCACTATGGAAAACAGTATGGAGGTTTCTTAAAAAACTAAAAATAGAGCTACCATTTGATTCAGCAATTCCACTGCTGGGCATGTATCCAGAAAAGACAAAAACTCTAAATTGAGAAGATACATGAACCCCCGTGTTCATAGCAGCACTATTTACAATAGCCAAGACATGGAAACAACCCAAGTGCCCATCAAGAGATAATTGGATTAAGAAGATGTGGTATACCTATACAATGGAATATCACTCAGCCATAAAAAAGAATGAAATATTGCCATTTGCAGCAACATGAATTGACCTAGAGAATATTATACTAAGTGAAATAAGTTAGATAGAAAAAGACAAATATTATATGATATCACTTGTATGTGTAATCTAAAAAATAATACAAATAAATTCTGCATACAAAACAGAAATAGACTCACAGACATAGAAAATGAACTTATGGTTACCAAAGGGGAAAGGGGGTATAAATTAGGAGTATGGGATTAACAGATACGCACCACTATACATAAAATAAACAACGAAGATTTACTGTATAACGCAGGGAACTATATTCAATATCTTGTAATAACCTGTAATGGAAAATAATCTGAAATACGTGTATATCTGAATCAATTTGCTGTACACCTGAAACTAACACAATACTGTAAAAACTACACTTGAATTTTAGAAAAAGAAAGAAAATATTTGTCCTTAAGGAATCACAAGTTGTTTTAGGGTATGGGTCCAATAAGTTGATAGACTTTCACAAGTTATTTTAGGTCTGATAAGTGTCTTGAGTTTCTGGCAGAGGTTTTGATGACTTCATCAGGTCAAAGGTCAGATTCCATCCAGGCTGAGATGTGCATAAGTCACGCTTCCTTAATGGCACCTTGCTCCATTTTAGAGAGCTCACTTAGCAACACCAACCTCATTTTTATTTTCCTTTCATCATGGAGAGAGAGAAGGCTGGTAAAGTAACAAAAGACCAGACAATAGATGTCTGTGCAGTAATTCAAAGTTGTGGGCATAGCTGTTGATCTTGAAGAACAGGGATAGCTAATATTCTATTTTAAAGAATAGAGCTTCACAGTCAAATTCTACCAAACATTCTAGTAAAAAATAACTCTAATCTTACATTAATTCTTCCAGAGAACATAAAAGAAGAATAATCCCTCCCACACTCATATTTTCAGGCTACCATAATTTCATACCTAACCCAGACAAAGACACTACAAGAAAGGAAACTGATCACTGAGTTAGGCTCTACTCATGAACGCAAATGGAAATATCCTAAGGAAATAAAATAACCCTGAATCCCAAAATTTATAAAATGATAATGTAACATGATCAGTTGATTTTCCTTCTCAGGAATAAAAGTTTGACATTAATTAATTAATGTCAAAATTTAATGTCAAACATTAATTAATCTAAGTGATTATTTCAATAGAAATAAGAAAAGAATTTAATAAAATTCAGTATCCATTTATTATTTTTTAAAAACCTTAAGAAACTAGAAATAGTAAGTCCCTAACTTATTGAAGGATATCTAAAAATAACCAACAGCCAACCATACATAATACAGTGCTTTCAGGATAAATACTGTATGGTTTCACTTATATGTGAAATCTAAAAAATAAAACAAATGAACAAACATAACAAAACAGGAACAGACTCATAGATATAGAGAACAGTCACCAGAGGGGAGACAGTAAGGCGATGGGTGAAACAAGTGAAGGGGATTAAGATGTACAAACTTCCAGTTATAGAATAAATTAGTCATGAGGATGTAATGTACAGCATAGGGAATATAGTCAATAATATTGTAATAACTTTGTATGGTAATAGATAGTAACTAAACTTATCATTTTGTAATGTATAAGAATATCAAATTATTATGTTGTACACCTGATACTAATACAATATTGTAAGTCAATTATATGTCAATAAATACATAAATAAAAATAAAAATTTAAAACCTAGTGCTTTCAGCATTTCACTGTCAGTCACTGCCTGGCACAAGACATGGATGCCTATTTACCTCAGCTTCTATTTAACATTGTACTAGAGATCTTAGCCTGTACAGTAAGATAAGAAAAATATTTTTAAAAGGGATTTGAAAGTAATAAATATGCCAATATTTGAATATTATATGACAGTACACATATAAATTCAAAAGCAGCTACAAATCATTAGAGTTAGTATCAGAGTTTAGCAATTGCTGTTCACAAAGTCCCTACAAAAATGTCAATTGCATTGCTCTACACCCTCAACAACCAGTCAGGGATCATAATTTTTTAATAGGTACACTTTAAGATACTTAAAAAAAAATACATTTAGCTAAGGGAAAATCTTAACAAAAGATGTACATCCTTTTACAGAAAAAAAAAAACTTTATTGCAAGGGTGTGAAAGACCTAAACAAATGGAGAGACATGTCCTATTCTTGGTGAGAAAGATTTAATATCATACTGAAGATAATTCTTATCAAAGTGACCTTTAGATTCACTTATACACTTTGCAGATTTCCAAAATATTGTTTAGAGAAACATACAAAAGGAAAACAACTAGGAAGAGAATACTTAACACAAATTTTAGGGTAGCTATTTTTGGGGGGCGCTGAGAAGAGCATTAGGTTGGAAAGGTATTCACTGGAGCCTCCTGAGGTTTTAGTAATGTTCGGTTCCTTAAACTGTGGCACAGCTACACAGGTATTTGTTTTCTTATTTTTCATTAAACTGTACATTTGCATTTTATACACCTTTGACTTATGTTTCAAAATTCAAAAAAGCAAGAATATTAGTAAATAATTTTCCCAAATTGTCCACTAGCCTATAGTTCCCTAAAAAACTCCTGATAATGTTAACCCATTAGACTTTGTAAAGTACCAAGAGGGTCGGCCCTAAATCTTGTTCTTCATACCTTTTCCCTTGTCTAGTACAGTACCTGGGATAAAAGAAATAGCTCCATAAACTTTTTTTTAATGAGTGAATAAACGAAGCCTCATTAATTCTCTGTAATGGCATGCATCCATCCCAACACCAATTACTCTTTTCCTAAGAACTATGCTTTGCATTCACGTATCTCTAAGCTTTGCTGGTGTTCCTATTATTTCCTACCCACTGTCTACTGGATTTCCTCTGCTGAAATGCGTGACTCACTTCCTCATATATGTTTAATGAAGTTGTCAGCAAAGCCCTTTTTCATCAGACAGCCTGGCTTGTGTTTCACTTAAGGTCTTATTAGCATGCCTAATTCTACTTCCTGAAAACACAGTTAATTAACTTGCCAAATCTGTGAATGTAGCCCTACATCACATTTAGTTTGCATTTACACACCAAGGAAAATTGGGGAACATACTTCATTTCCTGGGACTTGAGTAGCATGGCAAGAGCACCTGGGGCTTTCTGGGGAGTCCACAAAGAAGGAATTGAGGTGGTAGTTGGAACACCGTAGATTAGGCTCAGCTCTTGGCAGCAATAGTGACAGGGGCCCATTTGCTCCAGTCTCTGGCAACAAACTCCTGAGCCCACCCTGACTCAGGGTTCTAGTCTCAGTCCCCATGAAATGCTGCCATAACACAGATTATTTCTCCCCAGAAGGTCACTGCATTTTTAAAAAGAGACTGATGGTCCCCTCCATACTTCCCAGGGGCTCATGCTCGTGAGTGGCTCTGGGATGGGGTGTCTTCTGATGACCTTGACAGAGTAACACCAAGCAACTTGGGGGTTTCCATACCATTTTGGGAGAAACTGGGGGCTCAGGGAATGTGAGGCAAAGCTGACACACATCCAGACTAGCCCACTCTCAGGCAGCCACAGAGGCCACCTGAGTCTATCCTCCTCCAGCTACTCCTCCCCACACTTACCTTCAGGGTCCAGGACTCCCGATGTAAACGGAGTTCCTGCAATAGGCCCAAAGCTCCCGAAGGAAGACATGCAGATTAAACTCTACGTGTGATTCTGAGCTAATTAGATATGTAAATATAACAAATTCAGAGTAGGAAAATAAACTTAATAGAATTCTAGTTCTTGGGTCTCAATTTCTTCCCAAGGTAGTTTATGCCCAGAATCATGGAGTTGAGGGTACTTCCTGCTGCGAACAGCATGTCCATCTCTAAGCAGCACCAGCAGTTTATGGCCTTGGGGATGGACTGAAATGGTATCATTTTGTCTGGCAATCCAAGCTGTCTTCTGGACCCTGAAGATGTGTAACTTGGAGCATGTCGTGCAACATTTCTCAGCCTCCCTATTCTTATCTGTAAAATGAGGACCACGTGCTGTCCTTCTAGGGTTGTTGAGAGGGTAAATGCTATGACATATATGAGATGGTTTGCATAGAGTAAACCAATAAACTGCAGCTACCTGACTCAATATTATCATTATTATTCCATCTCCCTCTCACATTGCCTCCTGGCCTCCCAGAGATACTGCCTCCCTTTCTTCCCAGAAATGCTCCACAGACTAAAGCATTGACTCTGAGTCAGAATGTCCTGGGTTCCAATCACAGCTCTGCCAATTGATAGAGGCACAACCTTCAGCAACTCACTTACCTTTTCAAAACCCGTTGGAATAATAGTACCAACCTCAAAAAATCCTTAACAGATAATTCACGGAAATCAGTCAGTTCAATTATCGGTAAACAATAGTCATTATTATTACTTCCTCAATTTCTCAACTCAAATTGCTAGTATCCCAATACAGATTATCTTAATCTATACAAAAGAAAAAGATTATTAACAGATTTAACCCTCAAAAGCAGTTATTCATAAATCAAGAAAAATTTCTCATTAATGGGCATACTGGAGAGATACTTTTGAACAGGAGGATCCCCCGGCCTCTCTGGGCCCTCTCTCCATACCCACACGCTTTAGAGCACAGCTTAAGAACTGCTCCTGACTTCTAAGTGGAGTCTGATGCCTGCTCTGAACCCTCCAACACCAAAAGACTGTTCCTGTTCATATTCTTAAAGGAGTAGAACAGCGTGGGGTGATTAAGCAATTATTTCCTTGATACAATGCTTTTTTCAACATTTTTCTTTCTGGCAGTTGTTCCCTCTTCTTTTAATTTAGCAATTTAACATCTCTAGTTAAAGATACTTCTGTAAGCCAGAACTACTATGAGTGTAATTTACATATCTACCCCGGGGACACATAAGGGTATTTCCATGGCTCACTCTGCCCGGTGCCCCATGCCTTGTGGGAAACAGGGTGTGGGATGGTGTCTTTGAAGCTGGGGAAGGCTGATCTGGATGAGAGAAAGTGACTCTTACAGCACTTTTCCTTCATAGTAAAATTCTTTAACATTTGTCATTAACTAATTTGCGGATTCTCTGTTTACTGACCTTCCCCCCTTCCTGCCCCCAACACACACACACTGGATATTACCTCCATGATGCTGGATTTGGTCACTGCAACATATCCAGCACCTAGCACCTGGTGTGCACTTAATAAGTATCTGTTGAATAAATGAGCAAATTTAAAGTTTCCTGTGGAAGAAGATTCTTTATGTCCCTCTCTCCTTTGGAATAAATTCCATTGTTGGGGTAGGATTTTAGGGGCCATTGAGGTGAGGGGGAAGGCATCAGACAGCTTTATTTCTGATGTAATTGGATTAGAGCATGTGGCCTGGATGTGTAACTACATGCACTTCCTAACGCCCCCAGACTGAAGAGACTTACCAGCACCCACCCCTCATCCCCAGCTGAATAATCAGAGGCCTCCCTGACCGGGTCAGGCCACATCATGTATGGCAGAAATCAGATTAAAATAAGCCTGTTCTGTGGACAGGCAACTCCAAAAGGAGTAAAAGTGGAGGGGGTGGGCTTCCCTGGTGGTGCAGTGGTTGAGAATCTGCCTGCTAATGCAGGGGACACGGGTTCGAGCCCTGGTCTGGGAGGATCCCACATGCCGCAGAGCAACTAGGCCCGTGAGCCACAACTACTGAGCCTGCACGTCTGGAGCCTGTGCTCCACAACAAGAGAGGCCGCGATAGTGAGAGGCCCGTGCACCGCGGTGAAGAGTGGCCCCCGCTTGCCACAACTAGAGAAAGCCCTAGCACAGAAACGAAGACGCAACACAGCAAAAATAAATTAATTAATTAATAAACTCCTACCCCAACATCTTCTTTAAAAAAAAAAAAAAGTGGAGGGGAGCTGGCTGAGCCACACGTGTTCAGGTCCTCCCAAAGTCAATCAAATAAGTTGCTTTCTCCCACTCTCCACACGTGGGGAGGAATGAGCTGAGCAATGGATTAAGTACAGGTCAGATGCATCATTTCATCCTGGAAAGACCCACCTCCATCAGATCAGCAATCAGTTAGCCAAGGGTCTGGTGAACCTCAGGCTGGGGTCATGACGCTGAGCCTACAAAGGGCCAGCCCAGCTCAGTGTGACAGGTGACCAAGAGAGGGCCCTCCAGACCTGGCCTGACCTGCCACATCAGGAGACAGGGAAGATGTCTTCATGCTTCAAACCAGGCTGATGGCCTCCACAGTGCCACTGGAGACAGAAAGGCCACACACACACACACAGCTCCTAGGGCACTGCCTAGCCAGCTTGGGAAATGTCCCCAGGTTCCCGTGTAAACGTCAATGGAGCCACTCACTGGAGCAGGTGAGAGAGTGGCCACAGCCTGAAGGTCAAATGACTGCTCAGGCTTGTCTGGAAATGAGACCCTTATCCAAGGTCCTGAAGGGTATGGAGGGAGCAGGGAGCAGGCAGGTCCTACACACTCAGTCAGTCCTCAACAAGTCAGTCCTCAGCCTCCTTCTCTCATGCCCCTCGTTCCCCTCCCTTCCTTCTGGTACCTCATCTCTCTGCCTAAATTTCCCAGTGCTCTTGTACCTCTGGTTTCCCAGAGCCCACCCAGACCTGCCCTCCCTGAAGCGTCCCCCAAAATCACAAAATTAAGTCTCCACTTTTCCCATAATTATTCCCATTCCCAAAATTCAATCTCCCTCAAGGAAGTTACACTAGATATTAGGAAGAAAACATATCATCGAGTTAATTTACACAAAGGCTCCCCTGTTTTGGTCCAAAACACAATTTAGTAGAATTTCACCCGCAGGTGTGTCCCCTCTTTGCCTTTGCATGTGATCACCTGTGAATGTAATTTCTGGGATGTTGCAGCAAGTCGCAATCCCATGGGACACTAATCTTGCGCTGAAGCTGACACTGATGCTAGCAGAATAGAAGAAGAAAGGAATCTGGGTCCTCGATGACATAATTGAGTTGATGATTGTGACATGCCTGGAGCCTGCCTGCCCTTATCTTCCTATAGATTTCTTGTCATGTAATACAGTAATTTCTTATTACTGTATTACTTATTACTAAATTCCCCCAGGATTAGGGGGAGTGTGTAAATCAAGCAAATGTAAGATCAGATTCTGGCTTTATTTAAAATTTCAATATTTTGCTCATTGTGAAATTTTTGCATTAATGTTGACTTGTTTAAACATTGCATTTAAATGGTATTAGTCTTTATTACTGACTTTTTTGGTGCCCTCCCCCAAATTTGCGCCCAAGGCGAGTCCCTCAGTTACTTTACCCGAGTCCTGGCCCTGCTACTTTTTGTTGCAACTTTTGTTACTCACAGCAAAAATCATCATCAGAATGAAAAAAGGGGGGGCAGAATTTGATAAAAGCTGTTAAGGAAATTCGTTATCCATATGAGGTAAATGTTGAAGTGAAGACAGGCCTGGGTAAATGCCTACGTGCTAAACCTGCACTGCAGGAAGGAGGGAGAACAAATGCACGGAGGTGAGTTACTGAGCCACAGCCCTGCAACCAGAACAGCTCACTGCTTGGTCTCACAGGACGCCTCCCAAAAGGTGACATGAAAGCACTGTGTCTTGGAACTCCACAGAGGAGCACAGACAAGCAATATAAAGGCTGGTTTTCCCCTTCCCCTCTTTTCTTTCTTGGTAGAAGTCCACCTGCTGGGGCTTTGACTCCCTCGCACTCCCTGGTTCTGTGTCCCTCCAGGCAGCCCCTGCAGAAGTTCCAAGCCTCCCCAGGTCCCATCTACTCAGGGTGCGGGTATGACGGACTCTCCTTCTCAGTCAGTGCCACACAAGAGCTCCTTAGTCTATGGCCTCCGTGGCCATGGCTTTATAACCATGAGAGCAAAGAGAACCATTGCCAGGGTAACTCTGGCCAGGAAACAGGGCAGGTAGCCACTCCAGGCAGAGCCAAGGAGATTTGAGATGGCACATAAACTGGCTCTGCTACGGATCCTCGCCTCCCATTTTACACAAAAATAATTCCCAGGGCATTAAAGACTTAACGATTCTTCAAAGAACAATAAACTACAAAAATACTACAGGAGGGCTTCCCTGGTGGCGCAGTGGTTGAGAGTCCGCCTGCCGATGCAGGGGACACGTGATCGTGCCCCGGTCCGGGAAGATCCCACATGCCGCGGAGCGGCTGGACCCATGAGCCATGGACGCTGAGCCTGCGCGTCTGGAGCCTGTGCTCCGCAACGGGAGAGGCCACAACAGTGAGAGGCCCGCATACCGCAAAAAAAAAAAAAATACTAGAGGAAAATAAAAGAGCAGAGCTGTATCATCTGGGAGTAGGAAAGGCTTGCTTAAACAAGATGAAAAAAGCAAAATCATAAGAAAAAGCATTATCAATTGTACTAAGAATTAAGCTTTTTATAAACAGTGGTTCTCAACTGGGGGTAATTTTGCCTCCCGGGCGACATTTGGCGATATATTTTCCCTGCCAAAACTGGGGAAGTGAGGTGGGATACCATTGGCATCTAACGCCCTGAAACCAGGGATGCTGCTACACGTCCTACAATGTCCAGGACAGCCCTCACAACAGAGACTGATCCAGCCCAGTCTGTCAGTAACGCCAAGGTTGAGAAACCCAACCATAAACAAGGTTAACAGACAAGTTAAAGACGGAGATATATGCTGTTTGGCATATATGTCCCCAATAAAAGATTAGCGTCTACTATGGAGAGAGGCTTACAAATCAATAAGAAAAAAAAAGTCAACAGAAAAATGAAATATTCCACATCCTTTCAGTTGGTAAAAGTTTGAAAAATCTAACAATATCAAGTGATAATGAGAATTTAGGAAGACTCTCATGTACAGCTGGCAACCATGTAAACAGCTGCCCAATACAGCAAGTTATTTGACAGAAGATTTTTCAGATTTGAAATGTTCATATCCCACTGATGGAACGTCAGCAAATGTGAGGTGTGCCTTTATTAGATCCATTCCTGAGAACACAGGTGTGAGCGCCTTGGCATCTTCCTGACGGTAGGATCTGGAGCTCTCTTTAACTTAACTTCAACCATGCAGACAAGAATAAAACAGAAGGAAGCCATGTGATTGGCCATGTGGACAAAGCCATATTTCTACCTGAACTGTTCACCTTGCAACTATTATGTGAGAGAATATAAATGTCTATTTTCTTTAATCAGCTGTATTTGGGGTCCTCTTTGCTGAAGTAGCTTGCTTTTACCCAACTAACACAGTTGACCCTTGACCAACGTGAGGGTTAAGGGGGCCAACCTCCCTGCAGGATCTCACATCCATAGTTCCACATCCAGGGATTCATGTACTTATTTACATATTTTCTGGTACATGTTTAGTGAAAAAATCCACATATAAGTAGACCCGTGTGGTTCAAACCCAGGTGGTTCAAGGGTCAACTGTACAATGTAAGTGTGTGCAGTGCGTGTAAAAGCACAGAGAAAGATCTGGAAGACTACACACAAAGCTCATAGCTTCCTCTGGGCTGGGGGATGGGTTTGAGATCACTGGTCAAAGAACTCTTTCTGCGATGTTTCTCTTTTAAATAAGAGAAGGTATTCACACACTGTGCATTTTTAAACATATCTTTTTAAAAGAAGTGACCAAGATCATGTTGCCAAAACCCATTCAACAAATGGTAACTACTGTCGGTAAGAGGCAGGTACAAGATAACTGAGAGTGTACACCTCGCTCTCAGGAGAGCCAGGTCTGCAGGCACGTTCCAAAGTCTGCTGCCGGACCTTGATCAAGTTGCTTCATCTCTGAGACTAAGTTTCTTCAGGCACAAAATAAGGACAATACTGCTTCCCTCACGTGGCTGTTGTGAGGAACAAAGGAGATAAAGTATGTAAAATTCTTAGAACGGTGCCTGTCATTTGGAAAGTATTCAATAAATCGAAGCTGTTATTATTATTAGGATATGTGTGAAAAGCAAAAGAAGAGCTCTCTGTTTTACTAGAAATGTATTTGTGAAAATAAAAATGAAAGGGTTACATAGCTGACAAAGAAGGACAAAAACAAAATTTAGTTCCATTCACGTGCATGTGTTGAGCACCTATTATGTGCTAGAGGAGTACGACCTAGTCTCCTGCCCCTAAGAAGCTCAGAGTCTAGTTGTGGAGACAGATGAAACTAAACCTGTAAATACGATGTAGAACCTCTAATCTATACAAAAAGAGAAATTGGCCGTGCCTTCTATAGTTCATTGGAGAGACTGGACTAGGAGGGCTTTCAAAGGGAAGATAATAGAAAACATGAATAGAAGTTTCAGAGGCAGAAAAAGTCAGGACAAGGCAGTATGGGCAAGCAGAAGCCTTGTGCAAAGAGATGAAACAGGGCACCACCACCGTTTGCTGGAATCTAGACATGAAAGTAGTAGCAGGGGTGAGAAAGAAGACCCTGGAGGCATCAGAGGCCCAAACAGGAAGGCCTTGAATGCCATCTTTAAGATCTAGCAGCAGGATGGAGGGTGGATATGAAAGGAGCAAAGCTGGGAAGCAGGAGAAAAAGGAGGGAGCTATTGCTGAAATTAGAGCAATGAACACAGTAAGAGCAAAAAGGAGCCAGAAGAGAGACTATGGAAGCAGCAAAATCCAAAGTAATTGATGCATTGGACATGGGGAAAAGAAAAAGGAAGAAGCTGAGGATGGCCGTCCGGTTTCCAGCCAGCACGACTGGTTGTATCTCTAAAACACAGACCTCAGGAGGTGGAGGAGAGAGCCGTGCAGCAGGTCTATTTATAAGTTTGGCGTAAGGACAAGCCAGCCGATTGCTGCGCTGCCAGGTCTGAGGGTGTGAATGCTTGGGTGGCATCACCAGATACTGGAGCGTGATGCCGGACAAGGCAGCTACTGGCCTCTGCTCTCCACTGAACTCTGGAAATGGCATCTACCTCATGGCCCATGACCAAGTGCTTAAATATGTCCGAGAATGGCCCAACTCACGTCTAAATGCAGCGGTGTCTTTCATGAGCATTTCTGTTTTCATTTAAAACTCATCAGCTGCAAGGGTTGCAGAGACAGAAGATGGAAATGGGTTATCCTGTATTAGAGTCCCTGGTATCCGAGTGCCTAATGTTTAATATTTTCAGTTAAATCATGAGGAAATAGTTATGCAAACCATAATTTTGCTATCCACAGGGAAATTATTAGCTTATTATCCTTAAGAGACTTGTACCAGGGCATCTAAATCTTTAGATAAGGAGCTAATTTAATTTTAGTTCCCCTTCTGCTAAGATTTCATACTCTGGGGTAATATATACAAAAAAGGGAAAACATGTGAGGTCTCTGGGTCAAGAATACTAGCATGATTATTAATGAGTAGAAATTTAGCTGTTTTACTTCTTAAAACTCTAAAGTTCCTTCTCACACACTATCTCATTTATTCTTAAAGATAATATAAAGCAAAAATTCCGAAAACAATATAGCTAAGTTATACGTGAGGCAAACTGCATTTGGGGAAAAGTCTTATTTTTATAAGTGTATATTACCAAACTTATAACACTTTGAATTATAGAGTTCTGTGGCTGAAACAGACCATTCCAGAGAGCATCACTTGTCTTAAAGGTGAAACAAAGGCTCAGAGCAGATAAATAGCTTAGTGAAGTTCACACAGTTGAGTCGTAGCAAAGAAAGGACTAGTTTCCAGGTTTTCAATCGTCCATCTAGCATTCTCTCCTCCACCTCATCCTATTTCCATTATTGACATCTATTCATTCTTTTACAGTGCAGGTTTCAATTTTAAAACTAAAAAAATTTTCATTATCCCTAGTTAGCCAAACCCATCTCCCTAACCTCTGCTTTCTGCTGGTTTTTCTAAAGTTCATAAACTTACCATCCTTAAAAACAAAAAAAAAGAAAGAGCATGCCACTGATCCTGCCTCCCCCTCAAGCTCCCTCCTCCCTTCACAGCCCAGCTTTCCGAGCGAAGGTCCACACTCACGCTCTCCTCTTTCTTCCCCCCATTCATTCCTCAGCCCACTGCCAGCTGGAGCCTGTTGCTGCCGCTCCCAGAAACTCTTCTCACTGCAGTCACTCAGGATCTCACACCTGGCAATGCCCAAGGACCTGTCCTTGCTGGACGTCCCTGTTGCACGTGACGGTGTTGGCCATGTCTTCCTTTGTGAAAAACTGTCTCATCCTGGGCTCTGTGATGCCAGCTTTTCGGTGCTTCCTTCCTTCCTTCTCAGTCTCCCTCATGGGCTCTCTGCTTTTATGAGTAGGCAGGGCTGTGAGGCATGGGTGAGTGGACCTGGCAAGGAGCGGAAGGGAGACACAACCATCCTCAGATACAGCTCCTCTCAACATCCTGCAGCCACCACCCCAACTAGTCCTGCCTTTCCTTCCTTCATTGATTCACTCAACAAGTATTTGTCAAGCACCAACCATATGCCGAATACTGTACCTGACCCTGGGGCTGCAGCTATGAAAGATGAGAGTGTAGTTTCTCTGCTTCCCGTTTGTACCGGCCTCCAATTCACTCCCCTCCAACCCATCCATCTTCTGGAAAGATCTGACAGGTCCTGTCACTCCCTTCTGATGAAATCCCTCCAATGGCTGGCTCTCTTTTTAAGCCCAGCTCCTCAGCATGGCATATATCTGGTTTTAATCTATCTGTCTAGCCATTCATCACAGCGAACACTCCAATCACACAGAACAACTCACAATTTCCCAAACACACACACCCTTTCATGCCTCTTTGCCTTTCCATACTCTGCCTCTCTCCCTCCCTCTAGAACACCCTTGCTTATCTTCTTTGTGTGGCAAAATTCGCTTCGTCCTTCACAACTGAGCAAAAATGTCATCTCCTCTATGACGCCTTGTCAACACCCCATCTGTTGTTCCCATTGTACAAACTCGTTAAATCACTTATCACTTTAAATTGAAATTGTTTTTTCATGTCAGCCTTTTCAATAGACTGTGAGCTCTGAGAACAAAAACTACATATTATTTATTTTCACACATGCCTAATGCCTAGCAAAGTCCCCGGTAGACAGTTATTAACAGACACCAACAAAAACGTGTAGAATTAATTACTCTATTTTCAGTGGTACCACAAACCCTTGGTACTTGTGCATCCCATCAACATTTAACATGTCCTGGGTTGATTTCATGTTCTTTCCCATTGTCTACATCTCACTCCTTCTTTTTGTTCTATTTATGTACTTCAAGAGGAAAAGGCAAAACCTGACATCTTTTCTTATCCCTCAGGCTCCTCTTCTTTATTAAATTGAAACCAAACTTCTTAAACCACAAAAGACTTTTGGTTCAAGCCCCTCCTCCTGTAGATAGCAATGAGGACAGATTTCCTTTCACTGGATTTGATTTATTCCTTCATAATGGAATAAAAATCAACTTCATGGAAATGGTACATACAACCAGAGGAAATGCAATGACTAATGAGTGAGATATTATATAACAAAACAGCTTAATTGGCTATTCTTGATTTAAAAAGCACAGCCTCTACAGTTTACAATGTTTCATTTCCTTTCATTCTTTCTAATTTTGTCATTGTGTAGTAATTACTACATACCCCTCTTTGAAAATCTTGCCTTCTGCTCAGCCTATTCCTGCCCTTGTAAATGAACCACGCCCACACACCAGACCTCACTGGGATTGAATTAAAAAGTCACTGCACAAAAAAGCAGGTCCTTGCTCTGCCTCCAGGATGCTGTCCCCTCCCCTGCCCACTTGTGCATCCCATTATTTCTCCCACTCAGTGTTTAGGTTCCTTCACACTCCCACATTTGGGGTTTGTACCATGGCCGCATACTTTCTTACCAACCGTGAATCGATGATTCTGTTTGGACTAGCTGTCCCTCCCCCCCATGATAGCCCCCAGCAGTGCCCTGCCTCAGGCCACAGAGAAGCACCCTCGGAAGCACAAGCTTCAAGGAGCACCTCCCCCCACCCCAACAGGGGAGGGAGATTGACAGGTGTCATTGCTGAGCACAGTCTTACCTGCACACTTTTTAAACTCCCCCTCTCATTACCTTCTTGCAAACTGTAGCCTCATAAAAGTCTACCCTGCCCCCGCCAGCCTCTCCCATCCTCCCCTCTCCTACTCCAGCCTCTCTCTCCCATGAGGACACCACGTGCCCTCCATGGGGTGAGAGGCGGGATATGTGTGCTCTTCACTGTCCACTTCAACTCCTAGACATTCCCTCCACATGCACCTCTTTTTTTTTAAACATCTTTACTGGAGTATAATTGCTTTAAAATGGTGTGTTACTTTCTGCTGTATAACAAAGTGAATCAGCTATATGCATACATATATCCCCATACCCCCTCCCTCTTGCATCTCCCTCCCACCCTCCCTATCCCACCCCTCTAGGTGGTCACAAAGCACCGAGCTGATCACCCTGTGCTATGCGGCTGCTTCCCACTAGCTATATATTTTACATTTGGTAGTGTATATATGGCCATGCCACTCTCTCACTTCGTCCCAGCTTACCCTTCCCCCTCCCCGTGCCCTAAAGTCCATTCTCTACATCTGCGTCTTTATTCCTGTACAGCCCCTAGGTTCTTCAGAACCTTTTTTTTTAGATTCCATGTATATGTGTTAGCACACAGTATTTGTTTTTCTTTCTGATTTACTTCACTCCGTAGAACAGACTCTAGGACCACCCAGCTCACTACAAATAACTCAATTTCATTTCTTTTTATGGGTGAATAATATTCCATTGTATATATGTGCCACATCTTCTTTATCCATTCATCTGTCGATGGACACTTAGGTTGCTTCCATGTCCTGGCTATTGTAAATATAGCTGCAATGAACATTGTGGTACATGATTCTTTTTGAATTATGGTTTTCTCAGAGTATATGGCCAGTAGTGGGATTGCTGGGTTGTATGGTAGCTCTATTTTTAGTTTTTTAAGGAACCTCCATACGTTCTCCATAGTGGCTGTATCAATTTACATTCCCACCAACAGTGCAAGAGGGTTCCCTTTTCTCCACACCCTCTCCAGCATTTACTGTTTGTAGATTTTTTGATGATGGCCATTCTGACCCGTGTGAAGGGATACCTCACTGTAGTTTTGATTTACATTTCTCTAATGATTAGTGATGTTGAGCATTCTTTCATGTGTCTGTTGGCAATCTGTATATCTTCTTTGGAGAAATGTCTATTTAGGTCTTCTGCCTATTTTTGGATTGGCTTGTTTGTTTTCATGATATTGAGCTGCTTGTAAATTTTGGAGATTAATCCTTTGTCAGTTGCTTCGTTTGTAAATATTTTCTCCCACTCTGAGGGTTGTCTTTTCATCTTGTTTATGGATTCCTTTGCTGTGCAAAAGCTTTTAAGTATCATTAGGTCCCATTTATTTCTTTTTGTTTTTATTTCCATTTCTCTAGGACATGGGTCAAAAGTATCTTGTTATGATTTATGTCACAGAGTGTTCTGCCTATGTTTTCCTCTAAGAGTTTTATAGATTCTGGCCTTATATTTAGGTCTTTAATCCATTTTGAGTTTATTTTTGTGTATGGTGTAAGGGAGTGATCTAATCTCATACTTTTACATGTACCTGTCCAGTTTTCCCAGCACCACTTATTGAAGAGGCTGTCCTTTCTCCACTGTACATTCCTGCCTCCTTTATCAAAGATAAGGTGACCATATGTGCGTGGGTTTATCTCTGGGCTTTCTAAGCTGTTCCATTGATCTATATTTCTGTTTTTGTGCCAGTACCATACTGTCCTGATTACAGTAGCTTTGTAGTATGGTCTGAAGTCTGGGAGCCTGATTCCTCCAGCTCTGTTTTTCTTTCTCAAGATTGCTTTGGCTATTCGGGGTCTTTTGTGTTTCCATACAAATTGTGAAATTTTCTGTTCTAGTTCTGTGAAAAATGCCACTGGTAGTTTGAGAGGGATTGCATTGAATCTGTAGATTGCTTTGGGTAGTATAGTCATTTTCACAATGTTGATTCTTCCAATCCAAGACCATATTATATCTCTCCATCTGTTTGTATCATCTTTGATTTCTTTCATCAGTGTCTTATAGTTTTCTGCATACAGGTCTTTTGTCTCCTTAGGTAGGTTTATTCCTAGGTATTTTATTCTTTTTGTTGCAGTGGTAAATGGAGTGTTGCCTTAATTTCTCTTTCAGATGTTTCATAATGAGAGATTTCTGTGCATTACTTTTGTATCCTGCTACTTTACCAAATTCATTAATTAGCTCTAGTAGTTTTCTGGTAGCATTTTAGGATTCTCTATGTATAGTATCATGTCATCTGCAAACAATAACAGTTTTACTTCTTCCTTTATGATTTGGATTCCTTTTATTTCTTTTTCTTCTCTGATTGCTGTGGCTAAACCTTCCAAAGTTTTGTTGAATAATAGTGGTGAGAGAGGAAAACCTTGCCTTGTTCCTGATCTTCAAGGAAATGCTTTCAGTTTTTCACAATTGAGAACGATGTTGGCTGTGGGTCTGTCATAATGGCCTTTATTATGTTGAGGTAAGCTCCCTCTATGCCTACTTCCTGGACAGTTTTTATCATAAACGGTGTTGAATTTTGTCAAAAGCTTTTTGTGCATCTATTGAGAGGATCATATGGTTTTTATCCTTCATTTTTTTAATATGGTGTACCACATTGATTGATTTGCATATACTGAAGAATCCTTGCATTCCTGGGATAAACGCCACTTGATCATGGAGTATGATCCTTTTAGTGTAATGCTGGATTCTGTTTGCTAGTATTTTGTCAAAGATTTTTACATCTATGTTCATCAGTGATATTGGCCTGTAGTTTTCTTTCTTTGTGACATCCCTGTCTGGTTTTGGTATCAGGGTGATGGTGGCCTCATAGAATGAGTTTGGGAGTGTTCCTCCCTCTGCTATATTTTGGGAGAGTTTGAGAAGGATAGGTGTTAGCTCTTCTCTAAATGTTTCAGAATGCACCTGTGAAGCCATCTGGGCCTGAGCTTTTGTTTGTTAAAAGATTTTTAATCACAGTCTCAATTTCAGTGCTTGTGACTGGTCTATTTATATTTTCTATTTCTTCCTGGTTCAGTCTCAGAAGGTTGTACTTTCTAAGAATTTATCCATTTCTTCCAGGTTGTCCATTTTATTGGCATAGAGTTGCTTGTAGTAATCTCTCATGATCCTTTGTATTTCTGCAGTGTCAGTTGTTACTTCTTTTTCATTTCTAATTCTGTTGATTTGAGTCTTCTCCCTTTTTTTCTTGATGAGTCTGGCTAATGGTTTATCAATTTTGTTTATCTTCTCAAAGAACTAGCTTTTAGTTTTATTGATCTTTGCTATCGTTTCCTTCATTTATTTTTCATTTATTTCTGATCTGATCTTTATGATTTCTTTCCTCCTAACTTTGGGGTTTTTTTGTTCTTCTCTCTCTAATCGCTTTAGGTGTAAGGTTAGGTTGTTTATTTGAGATGTTTCTTGTTTCTTGAGGTAGGATTGTATTTCTATAAACTTCCCTCTTAGAACTGCTTTTGCTGCATCCCATAAATTTTGGGTGGTCATGTTTTCACTGTCATTTTTTTCTACGTATTTTTTGATTTCCCCTTTTATTTCTTCAGTGATCTCTTGGTTATTAAGTAGTGTATTGTTTAGCCTCCATGTGTTT
The DNA here is from genome assembly GCF_039906515.1 of Pseudorca crassidens. Taxonomy (NCBI): domain Eukaryota; kingdom Metazoa; phylum Chordata; class Mammalia; order Artiodactyla; family Delphinidae; genus Pseudorca; species Pseudorca crassidens. Next base: position 94,793,331 of record NC_090297.1, read on the forward strand.
GCATTTTTTACAGATTTTTTCCTGTAACTGATATCTAGTCTCATAGCATTGTGGTCGGAAAAGATACTTGATATGATTTCAATTTTGTTAAATTTACCAAGGCTTGATCTGTGACCCAAGATATGATCTATCCTGGAGAATGTTCCATAAGCACTTGAGAAGAAAGTGTATTCTGTTGTTTTTGGATGGAATGTCCTATAAACATCAATTAAGTCCATCTTGTTTAATGTATCATTTAAAGCTTCTTTTTCTTATTTATTTTCATTTTGGATGATCTGTCCATTGGTGAAAGTGGGGTGTTAAAGTCCCCTACTATGATTGTGTTACTGTCGATTTCCCCTATTATGGCTATTAGTATTTGCCTTATGTATTGAGGTGCTCCTATGTTGGGTGCATAAATATTTACAATTGTTGTATCTTCTTCTTGGATTGACCCCTCGATCATTATGTACTATCCTTCTTTGTCTCTTGTAATAGTCTTTGTCTTAAAGTCTATTTTGTCTGATATGAGAATTGCTACTCTAGCTTTCTTTTGATCTCCATTTGCATGAAATATATTTTTCCACCCCTCACTTTCAATCTGTATGTGTCCCTAGGTCTGAAGTGGGTCTCTTGCAGACAGCATATATATGTGTCTTATTTTTGTATCCATTCAGCCAGTCTATGTCTTTTGGTTGGAGCATTTAATCCATTTACATTTAAGGTAATTATTGATATGTATGTTCCTATTACCATTTTCTTAATTGTTTTGGGTTTGTTTTCGTAGGTCTTTTCCTTCTCTTGTGTCTCCTGCCTAGAGAAGTTCCTTTAGCATTTGTTGTAATGCTGGTTTGGTGGTGCTGAATTCTCTTAGCTTTTGCTTGTCTGTAAAGGTTTTAATTTCACCATAGAAGCTGAATGAGATCCTTGCTGGGAGAGTAATCTTGGTTGTAGGTTTTTCCCTTTCATCACTTGAAATTTGTCCTGTCACTCCTTCTGGCTTGCAGAGTTTCTGCTGAAAGATCAGCTGTTAACTTTATGGGGATTCCCTTGTATGTTATTTGTTGTTTTTCCCTTGCTGCTTTCAATATTTTTTCTTTGTATTCTATTTTTGATAGTTTGATTAATATGTGTCTTGGTGTGTTTCTCAGATTTATCCTGTATGGGACTCTCTGATCTTCCTGGACTTGATTGACTATTTCCTTTCCCATATTAGGGAAGTTTTCAACTACAATCTCTTCAAATATTTTCTCAGTCCCTTTGTTTTTCTCCTCTTCTTCTGGGACCCCTATAATTCAAATATTGGTGCATTTAATGTTGTCCCAGAGGTCTCTGAGACTGTCCTCAATTCTTTTCATTCTTTTCTCTTTACTCCTCTCTCTGGTAGTTATTTCCACTATTTTATCTTCCTGGTCACTTATCCATTCTTCTGCCTCAGTTATTCTGCTATTGATTCCTTGTAGAGAATTTTAAATTTCATTTATTGTGTTGTTCATCATTGTTTGTTTGCTCTTTAGTTCTTCTAGGTCCTTGTTAAACGTTTCTCGTATTTTCTCCATTCTTTTTCCAAGATTTTGGATCACGTTTACTATCATTACTCTGAATTCTTTTTCAGGTAGACTGCCTATTTCCTCTTCATTTGTTTGGTCTGGTGGGTTTTTACCTTTCTCCTTCATCTTCTGCATATTTCTTTGTCTTCTCATTTTGCTTAACTTACTGTGTTTGGGGTCTCCTTTTCACAGGCTGCAGGTTCATAGTTCTCATTGTTTTAGGTGTCTGCCCCCAGTGGCTAAGGTTGGTTCAGTGGGTTGTTTAGGCTTCCTGGTGGAGGGGACCAGTGCCTGTGTTCTGGTGGATGAGGCTGGATCTTGTCTTTCTGGTCGGACAACCGCGTCCAGTGGTGTGTTTTGGGGTGTCTGTGAACTTATTATGATTTTAGGCAGCCTCTCTGCTAATGGGTGCGGTTGTGTTCCTGTCTTGCTGGTTGTTTGGCAGGGAGTATACAGAACTGGAGCTTCCTGGTCATTGAGTGGAACTGGGTCTTAGTGTTGAGATGGAGATCTCTGGGAGAGCTTCAGTGTTTGATATTACATGGAGCCGGGAGGTCTCTTGTGGACCAGTGTCCTGAACTCGGCTCTCGCACCTCAGAGGCACAGGCCTGACACCCAACCAGAGTACCAAGACCCTGTCAGCCGCACAGCTCAGAAAAAAAGAGAGAAAAAAAAGAAAGAAAGAGAAAAAAATAAAATAAAGTTATTAAAATAAAACATAAAATAAATTACTAAAAATTAAAAAAAAATTTTAAGTATTAAAAAGAAAGATAGAAAAGAGAGCAACCAAACCAAAAAATAAATCCACCAATGATAACAAGTGCTACAAACTATACTAAAAAAAAAAAAAAAAAAAAAAGGACAGACAGAACCCCAGGACAAATGGTAAAAGCAAAGCTATACAGACAAAATCACACAAAGAAGCATACGCATACACACTCACAAAGAGAGAGAAAGGGAAAAAAAAATATTTATCTTTTGGGAAGTCTGAGGTCTTCTGCCAGCATTCAGTAGGTGTTCTGTAGGAGTTGTTCCACATATAGATGTTTTTCTGATGTATTTGTGGGGAGGAAGGTGATCACGTCTTACTCCTCTGCCATCTTGAAGTTCTCTGCCACATCCACCTCTTGTTAAACCCTATCCCACCGAAGGTCCTGCCATCTGACCACTTATTCACTAACTCTCATTCATTAAAGACTTTAAGTAGCTGGATCATGAGAAACTGTCAGCTCTCCAAACTGTTTCTCTCTCAGAACTCAAAATCTGTCTGACCCACCCTCTCTCCTCTCAATTTATATGCTAATCATTCCCACCACCTTTGTTTTGCAAATTCATTAGGACCTCTGGTCCAACAACCCACACATTGCTATGCATCCATCTCCTCCTTTCCCCTTCCTCTGCTTTGACTCCACGCTCCTGACGTCAACAATTCCCTCTCCAGTATTTGCAATTTCCGTTCTGGTCTGCACTTTCACAGCACCTGCCCAGTTAAACCCTAGGTGGTGAATCAAGCTATGTGCTTTCTTGGTGCTTACATTAGGAACATAAATACTGGAGAAAATCACGTGTGGGAGGGCAGGATTTTCTTTTCTGTCACCCACTTATCTTCTTCCTCTCATTGTCCAGGTGACCTTCATGAAGGGAAAGCTAAGAGTCCATCCTCAGTCCTCACCTTACCTGGTTTCTAACACAGCCCATGTTTCAGATTTTCCTCTAACCTCACAGTTACTCCTTCTCATCACCTGGACTGCTTCCTCCTCATCTCTCTGACCTCTTACTAGACGGGAGCACCCAGCTTCAGTCTTCATCCCTTGTCATCTCCTCCTTATCTCTACTCACTTCTCTGATAATTAGCTTCTGGCTTTAAATACCACCTGGATGCTGTTGACTCTCAATGTCTATGTCTACCTCTCCCCTGAATTCCAGATATGCCTTTTTCTTTTCTCTTTTTTTTTTTTTTTTTTTGCGGTATGCGGGCCTCTCACTGCTGTGGCCTCTCCCGTTGAGGAGCACAGGCTCCAGACGCGCAGGCTCAGCGGCCATGGCTCACAGGCCCAGCCGCTCTGTGGCATGTGGGATCTTCCCGGACCGGGGCACGAACCCGTGTCCCCTGCATCGGCAGGCGGACTCTCAACCACTGCGCCACCAGGGAAGCCCCAGATATGCCTTTTTGAATTTAGCCTTAGATATCTCAGAGGCATCTCAAATTTCAAATGCTTCAAACCCAGTTCTCTACCTGCCCACTCAGCCCCACCTTTTTTGGTATTAACATAGTCTTTCCATCTCGATAAAAGGCAACTTCATCATTCTATCTTTCTTGGGTCAAAAACTTAGTCATCCTTGACTCAACAATTTCCTTTAAACCTCTGTCTAATCTGTCATCTAATCCTATCAGCTCTCTATCCTGCTCTCCTCTTTGTAGGAGGCCAGAGAACATTACCCTTTATTTATAGTCCTTTCATCTCAACCATTAATGACATCATTTAAATGCAGTGGTCAGAAGGAAACAAGTTTGCTGTGGTTCTCAACCTTGGCTGCACACTGGAATCATTGCTTGGTGGGGGCGGGAGGGGCGGGAGGCACGGGAGGCAGTGCCTGTATCCCACCTGCAGAGATTCTCATTTAATTGATCGCTTCTGGCCCCCCACCCAGGTGATTCTAATGTGCAGTCAAGTTTTAGGGCTTAAAGAGAGAGCCCCAGAGAGACCTGGTGAAAATCATTAGTATTAATCAGTGTTTAAATGTCAAGTAGATTTCAGAATCAGTATCACACACTAAAAACAATATCCCCCGAATTAAAATAAACAATAAAAATAATTAAAACTGGAAATCTATACCAATATGTTCTATTCTTTTTGAATAGGCCTTATAATTTCAATCTTTACTTTTATAATCTTTTCTTTCTCATTTTTATAAGAATCTTTTTTATTAGTTCTATATACTGATCATTTGATGAGAAAATTGTACTCCCGGCTAAAAACTGGCCAGATTATCACCAGATCTCAGCTCTGGATCCTTTCTGTGTTTTCTTTTCAAGCACTGACATTTCTCTGAATCTTGAGGGAAATGAGCTGAAAAGCTCATCCCAATATTAGGCAGGGTTGAAGGACTATACCAATTTAAGAAGGCCAGTTTTATTATCTTGATTTTCTTTTTCAGTTCTCGAGCATTTTCCTCTGAAGGCATCAGGCTGTGGGGTGACCAGTTTGCATTTTTTTAATAAGTTAACAAACAAGGGGAAAGAGACAATTGAGAAGTTAAAAAATGATAGGGAAAAACAACTCAAAGAGTGGTGGGTGAGAGGAAGGAGGAAAAAAGAGGCAAAGGAGGTGAAGGCTGGCACTTCTCAGTTCCTGCTATCAGAGGAAGTTGGGAAAACAGGTGAGCAGCTGGTGGACACTGTCATGTGGGGGGGGGCCATCATTACATCAGAACCTACCATTTCTCCTCCCCATCCTAATTTCTATTTTCCTCTGATTCAAATTTGTTAGAATCTGTGCAATAAAGTGTTTGCAGTCTTATTTCCCCTGAGAAATTCCCTACGGATGTCACAATTGTACATCGAACAAATATTTATACTTATGCAGTTGCATAACATTGAAATAAGAATTTAGCATTAAAAAAAAACCCTGTTTACTAGAATTGAAGGATACTTTAGATTAATCCAAAACTACAGATTGATTTGCCTAATAGTAATATTAAATTTTTCCCATGATGCTAATTATTCCAGGGATATACCAGAGCAAGCTTGACTTAATCTGAAACCTAAACTGTATTGCTTTTAAAACATGTCAACCACAGTGCAATCAAGGAAAACAACTTCTTGTTTAAACAAAACAAAACAAAAAACAAAGGAGAATAGAGTAAACTCAATTTTGTGAGTAAACAATTCTGTGGTGCATTTTACTTGTTTTATTTTATTTTTACACTTATTTTACCCCTCCTTGTACTTCCAAGCTTGAATTATGAGTACACTTCTCAAAATATTTTAAGCAAATGAAAAAATATTCATCACACCATTAAAACAAATATCCCCAAATATCTTCTATGGTCACAGTTTTCATATCTGAACATTTAAATATAACTCTGTGTATGACCAGTAATGCTTGTTTTTTTTTCAATCATTTCTAATTTGAACTTGTAAAACACAGAATTTTTCTATTTTTGAAAAATTGTCTAAAAAAAATAAGAACAAGCCTTTCTCTTCAATGTTACACATAAAGGACCTTCTTTGTCACCTTCTCTCCCGGAATGGTAACAAGCTGACCCTACCTTCCCTTCTCTAAACAAGGCAATGATGGTTCATGCAGGAAATTCAAATCTGGCCAGAGGCAGCCCAGTGATTTTCCAGATGGAGGCAAAGGGAGAAAGCTGAGAAGCTCTGGGTATCTGCAGTCCGCAGAGCTGGGAGAAGTCGGCCACCCAGTGGAGGATGGAGGCCATGACGGTTACTTGTAATAGTTTGGTGCAGGTCTTTTGGGACATCAAGAACTGCTTCTACGGGGTCCTGAGTCATAGCTTCCATTCGAGACATGGTGTACTATCGGGAAAATGCCAACAACAAGCATCCATACTTAAACCCAAGACACAAAATGTTCTATAAATGACAACTATGCAGTAGCGCCCTATATAAGAGCATAAAGTAGTACCACATAAAGTACTGAGTGTTTAACAAATCCTGTCTCATTTCTACAGTGATTACCAATGTATTCTGTGTGTCTTTTCCTACTCAATAGTGAAAACAAGGTGGGAAGGATATTTATCCCCCATTATTATGATTAAAGTTGTACTTTTTCAGTATCTGCAGAGAATATTTTTCATCTGTTCAGATCCATGCGATAATGTACCTCAGTTTATGGCTCTCTTTCAAAAGTGACTGACATGTTCAAGCAAAGTTAAGGGATCGGCAAATATGGGCAGAAGACCTAAATAGACATTTCTCCAAAGAAGATATACAGATTGCCAACAAACACATGAAAGGATGCTCAATCTCACTAATCATTAGAGAAATGCAATTCAAAACCACAATGAGGTACCACCTTATACCGGTCAGAATGGCCATCATCAAAACATCTACAAACAATAAATGCTGGAGAGGGTGTGGAGAAAAGGGAACCCTCTTGCACTATTGGTGGGAATGTAAATTGATACAGCCACTATGGAGAACAGTATGGAGGTTCCTTAAAAAACTAAAAATAGAGCTACCATACAACCCAGCAATCCCACTACTGGCCATATACCCTGAGGAAACCATAATTCAAAAACAGTCATGTACCACAATGTTCATTGCAGCTCTATTTACAATAGCCAGGATATGGAAGCAACCTAAGTGTCCATCGACAGATGAATGGATAAAGAAGATGTGGCACATATATACAATGGAATATTACTCAGCCATAAAAGAAACGAAACTGAGTTATTTGTAGTAAGGTGGATGGACCTAGAGTCTGTCATACAGAGTGAAGTAAGTCAGAAAGAGAAAAACAAATACTGTATGCTAACACATATATATGGAATCTATTTTTTCTAAAAAAAAAATGGTTCTGAAGAACCTAGGGGCAGGACAGGAATAAAGACGCAGACGTAGAGAATGGACTTGAGGACATGGGGAGTGGGAAGGGTAAGCTGGGACGAAGTGAGAGAGTGGCATGGACATATATACACTACCAAATGTAAAATAGCTAGCTAGTGGGAAGCAGCCACATAGCACAGGGAGATCAGCTTGGTGCTTTGTGACCACCTAGAGGGGTGGGATAGGGAGGGTGGGAGGGAGACGCAAGAGGGAGGAAATATGGGATATATGTATATGTATAGCTGATTCACTTTGTTATAAAGTAGAAACTAGCACACCATTGTAAAGCAATTATACTCCAATAAAGATGTAAAAAAAAAAAAAAAAAGTTAAGGGATCTGGACCTAGAGCCCAGGCCAGGCCGCCCATATACATTCGTGCTCTCTTCTTTTGGTTTCTTTTGTCACATTATTCCAGTTTGCTTTATGTTTTAAATGATTGTTTTTCAGGTACACATACAGGCATCTATTTGAAGGCATCAGTTCCACCCCTTCCCACCTCCAGTCCTGGTCCAGGTAGAGGTAACTCCCCGTATGTCTGTCAGCTGTTTCTCTGAGTAAAATGCTTCTGCTGCTATTTTCAGATCTGCGGGGGGCAGACTGCCTCAGTTTGGGTTCCCTCAGAAGTAGACCATGAGACAAGGATTCAAGAGCAGGATGGGGAAGTAAGATGAGGTGGGGAAGGCAGCCAGGAAAGGGTACATCACCAAACCAGCTGCCACTGTGGGCACCTGGAGCTAGACCCCAGGGCAAAATGGAGCCAGTGGACAACGGAGCCCAGGATCACTGGTTTAGGGCTGCTCCTGTCAGCAAAGTGAGTTCTGGCAGGCAAAACCCGGGAGCAAAGAAATGCAGAAGCTGGCAACTGGACACAGAGCTGCTGTGTGCTGCCATGGGCAGGACCAGGTGTCTGGGCAGGGCACTGGTTGCACCCACTACAGCCATCGTACCTAGATGAGCAAGTCCCTAGCACACACCCTACTTCCCCTTCCCATCCTCCCAATACCACCATTTTTTAATCCTTCTTTGGAAATCCTTGTAACTTTCAGTATATACTAACAGCTTTCTTTTTTGTTCCATCCACAATAGGCAGCATCTCATCCTCTAAGATGAAGACTTGCAGACACCACCCCACCGCCCAGCCTCCCACCTCTCAACTTCTGATTATATTTTCTTTCTCAGTTGCATTGTTCTATAGCTATACTAAGTCCTGGGAGTTCAGCCTATAGTTTAATTTTAAAAGTGCATTTAAAGCAAAGCCTGACGCCATGTCTTGCCTGCTGTCTGCTGCACACGGGATCATCTGAGAGCTCCTGGAAGCCATTGCTCTACCAGGACACTAACGGTCACACAACTAACACAAGAGTGACTGAGGAAGGCGGAAGATGGCGGAAGAGTAAGACGCGGAGATCACCTTCCTCCCCACAGATACACCAGAAATACATCTACACGTGGAACAACTCCTACAGAACACCTACTGAAGGCTGGCAGAAGACCTCAGACCTCCCAAAAGGCAAGAAACTCCCCACATACCTGGGTAGGGCAAAAGAAAAAAAGAAAAAACAGAGACAAAAGAATAGGGACGGCACCTGCACCAGTGGGAGGGAGCTGTGAAGGAGGAAAAGTTTCCACACACTAGGAAGCCCCTTCGCGGGCGGAGACTGCGGGAGGCGGAGGGGGGAGCTTCGAAGCCGCGGAGGAGTGCACAGCAACGGGTGCGGAGGGCAAAGCGGGGAGATTCCCGCACAGAGGATCGGTGCCGACCAGCACTCACCAGCCCGAGAGGCTTGTCTGCTCACCCGCCGGGGCGGGCGGGGCTGCGAGCTGAGGCTCTGAGGCTCGCGTTTCGGTTTTGGATGGAGCGCAGGGAGAGGACTGGGGTTGGCGACTTGAACATAGCCTGAAGGGGTTAGTGCACCACGGCTAGCCGGGAGGGAGTCCGGGGAAAAGTCTGCACCTGCCGAAGAGGCAGGAGACTTTTCCTTCCCTCTTTGTTTCCTGGGGCGTGAGGAGAGGGGTTTAAGAACGCTGCTTAAAGGAACTCCAGAGACGGGCGCGAGCCGCGGCTAAAAGCGCGAAACCCAGAGACGGGCGCGAGCCGCGGCCGAAAGCGCGGACCCCAGAGACGGGCGCTAGCCGCGGCTGAAAGCGCGGAATCCAGAGACGGGTGCGAGCCGCGGCCGAAAGCGCGGAATCCAGAGACGTGCGCGAGCCGCGGCCGAAAGCGCGGAATCCAGAGACGGGCGTGAGCCGCGGCTGAAAGCGCGGAATCCAGAGACGGGCGCGAGCCGCGGCTAAAAGCGCGGACCCCAGAGGCGGGCGGGAGACGTTAAGGCTGCTGCTGCCGCCACCAAGGGGCCTGTGTGCGAGCACAGGTCACTCTCCACACCCCTCTTCCGCGGAGCCTGTGCAGCCCGCCACTGCCAGGTTCCCGGGATCCAGGGACAACTTCCCCGGGAGAACGCACAGCGCGCCTCAGGCTGGTGCAAGGTCACGCCGGCCTTTGCCACCGCAGGCCCGCCCCGCACTCCGTGCCCCTCCCTCCCCGCCGGCCTGAGTGCGCCAGAGCCCCCGAATCAGCGGCTCTTTTAACCCCATCCTGTCTGAGCAAAAAACAGATGCCCTCCAGCGACCTACACGCAGTGGCAGGGCCAAATCCAAAGCTGAGCCCTGGGAGCTGTGAGAACGAAGAAGAGAAAGGGAAATCTCTCCCAGCAGCCTCAGAAGCAGCGGATTAAAGCTCCACAATCAACTTGATATACCCTGCATCTGTGGAATACCTGAATAGACAACCAATCATCCCAAATTAAGGAAGTGGACTTTAGGAGCAAGATCTATGATTTTTTCCCTTTTCCTCTTTTTGTAAATGTGTATGTGTATGCTTCTGTGTGAGATCTTGTCTGTATAGTCTTGCTTCCACCATTTGTCCTAGGGTATCCATGTTTTTTTAAAAAATTTTCTTTCTTAATAATTAATTTTAATAACGTTATTATACTTTACCTTCTTTCTTTCTTTCTTTCTTTCTTTCTTTCTTTCTTTCTTTCTTTCTTTCTTTCTTTCTTTCTTTCTTTCTTTCTTTCCTTCCTTTCTTCCCTCCTTTAGACAACGAATCATCCCAAATAGAGGAGGTGGTCTCTGACAGCAAGATTTATGATTTTTCCCCATTTACCTCTTTTAGTGAGGGTGTATGTGTATGCTTCTGTGTAAGATTTTGTCTGTATAGCTTTGCTTCCAACATTTGTTCTAAGGTTCAATCCGTCCCTTTTTTTTTTTTGTTCTAAATAAGAATTTTTTAATTAAATAACTTTATTATACTTTATTTTATTTTTACTGTATCTTCTTTCTTTCTGTCTTTTTTTCTTCTTTCCCTCCTTCCTTCCTTCCTCCCTCCCTCCCTCCCTCCTTTCTTTCCTTCTTGCCTTCTTTCCTTCTTTGCTTGTTTCTTTCTTTCTTCCTTCCTTCCTACCCTCCTTTCCTTCTTTCTTTCCTCATACTTCTAATTCCCTCTACTTTTTCTCCCTTTTATCCTGAGACGTGTGGATGAAAAGTTTTTGGTGCTCCAGCCAGGAGGCAGGGCTCTGCCTCTGAGGTAGGAGAGCCAACTTCAGGACACTGGTCAACAAGAGACCTCCCAGCTCCACATAATATCAAACGGCGAAAATCTCCCACAGACCTCCATCTTAACACCAGCACCCAGCTTCACTCAACGACCAGCAAGCCACAGAGCTGGAAAACCTATGCCAAACAACTAGCAAAACAGGAACACAACCCCACCCATTAGCAGAGAGGCTGCCTAAAATCATAATAAGGCCACAGACACACCAAAACACACCACCAGACGTGAACCTGCCCACTAGAGAGACAAGATCCAGCCTCATCCACCACAACACAGGCACTAGTCCCCTCCACCAGGAAGTCTACACAACCCACTGAACCAACCTTAGCCACTGGAGACAGACATCAAAAACAGGAGGAACTACGAACCTGCAGCCTGCAAAAAGGAGACCCCAAACACAGTAAGATAAGCAAAATGAGAAGACAGAAAAACACACAGCAGATAAAGGAGCAAGATAAAAATGCACCAGACCTAACAAATGAGGAGGAAATAGGCAGTCTACCTGAAAAAGAATTCAGAATAATGATAGTAAGGTTGATCCGAAATCTTGGAGATAGAATGGACAATAGATTGGACAAAATGCAAGAATCAGTTAACAAGGACCTAGAAGAACTAAAGATGAAACAAGCAACGATGAACAACACAATAAATGAAATTAAAAGTACTCTAGATGGGATCAATAGCAGAATAACTGAGGCAGAAGAACGGATAAGTGACCTGGAAGATAAAATAGTGGAAATAACTACTGCAGAGCAGAATAAAGAAAAAAGAATGAAAAGAACTGAGGAAAGTCTCAGAGACCTCTGGGACAACATTAAACGCACCAACATTCGAATTATAGGGGTTCCAGAAGAAGAAGAGAAAAAGAAAGGGACTGAGAAAATATTTGAGGAGATTATAGTTGAAAACTTCCCTAATATGGGAAAGGAAATAGTTAATCAAGTCCAGGAAGCACAGAGAGTCCCATACAGGATAAATACAAGGAGAAATACGCCAAGACACATATTAATCAAACTGTCAAAAATTAAATACAAAGAAAGCATATTAAAAGCAGCAAGGAAAAAACAACAAATAACACATAAGGGAATCCCCATAAGGTTAACAGCTGATCTCTCAGCAGAAACCCTACAAGCCAGAAGGGAGTGGCAGGACATACTGAAAGTGATGAAGGAGAAAAACCTGCAGCCAAGACTACTCTACCCAGCAAGGATCTCATTCAGATTTGATGGAGAAATTAAAACCTTTACAGACAAGCAAAAGCTGAGAGAGTTCAGCACCACCAAACCAGCTTTACAACAAATGCTAAAGGATCTTCTCTAGGCAAGAAACACAAGAGAAGGAAAAGACCTATAATAACGAACCCAAAACAATTTAGAAAATGGGAATAGGAACATACATATCGATAATTACCTTAAATGTAAATGGACTAAATGCTCCCACCAAAAGACACAGATTAGCTGAATGGATACAAAAACAAGACCCTTATATATGCTGTCTACAAGAGACCCACTTCAGACCTAGAGACACATACAGACTGAAAGTAAGGGGATGGAAAAAGATATTCCATGCAAATGGAAACCAAAAGAAAGCTGGAGTAGCAATTCTCATATCAGACAAAATAGACTTTAAAATAAGGACTATTAAAAGAGACAAAGAAGGACACTACATAATGATCAAGGGATCGATCCAAGAAGAAGATATAACAATTGTAAATATTTATGCACCCAACATAGGAGCACCTCAATACATAAGGCAAATACTAACAGCCATAAAAGGGGAAATCGACAGTAACACATTCATAGTAGGGGACTTAAACACCCCACTGTCACCCATGGACAGATCATCCAAAATGAAAATAAATAAGGAAACACAAGCTTTAAATGATACATTAAACAAGATGGACTTAATTGATATTTATAGGACACTCCATCCAAAAACAACAGAATACACATTTTTCTCAAGTGCTCATGGAACATTCTCCAGGATAGATCATATCTTAGGTCACAAATCAAGCCTTGGTAAATTTAAGAAAATTGAAATTGTATCAAGTATCTTTTCTGACCACAACGCCATGAGACTAGATACCAATTACAGGAAAAGGTCTGTAAAAAATACAAACACATGGAGGCTAAACAATACACTACTTAATAATGAAGTGATCACTGAAGAAATCAAAGAGGAAATCAAAAAATACCTAGAAACAAATGACAATGGAGACACAACGACCCAAAACCTGTGGGATGCAGCAAAAGCAGTTCTAAGGGGGAAGTTTATAGCAATACAAGCCCACCTTAAGAAGCAGGAAGCATCTCGAATAAACAACCTAACCTTGCACCTCAAGCAATTAGAGAAAGAAGAACAAAAAAACCCCAAAGCTAGCAGAAGGAAAGAAATCATAAAAATCAGATCAGAAATAAATGAAAAAGAAATGAAGGAAACAATAGCAAAGATCAATAAAACTAAAAGCTGGTTCTTTGAGAAGATAAACAAAATAGATAAACCACTAGCCAGACTCATCAAGAAAAAAAGGGAGAAGACTCAAATCAATAGAATTAGAAATGAAAAAGGAGAGGTAACAACTGACACTGCAGAAATAAAAGAGATCATGAGAGATTACTACAAGCAACTCTATGCCAATAAAATGGACAATCCGGAAGAAATGGACAAATTCTTAGAAATGCACAACCTGCCAAGACTGAATCAGGAAGAAATAGAAAATATGAACAGACCAATCACAAGCACTGAAATTGAAACTGTGATTAAAAATCTTCCAACAAAGAAAAGCCCAGGACCAGATGGCTTCACAGGCGAATTCTATCAAACATTTAGAGAAGAGCTAACACCTGTCCTTCTCAAACTCTTCCAAAATATAGCAGAGGGAGGAACACTCCCAAACTCCTTCTACGAGGCCACCATCACCTTGATACCAAAACCAGACAAGGATGTCACAAAGAAAGAAAACTACAGGCCAATATCACTGATGAACATAGATGCAAAAACCCTCAACAAAATACTAGCAAACAGAATCCAACAGCACATTAAAAGGATCATACACCATGATCAAGTGGGGTTTATTCCAGGAATGCAAGGATTCTTCAATATACGCAAATCTATCAATGTGATAAACCATATTAACAAATTGAAGGAGAAAAACCATATGATCATCTCAATAGATGCAGAGAAAGCTTTTGACAAAATTCAACACCCATTTATGATAAAAACCCTACAGAAAGTAGGCATAGAGGGAACTTTCCTCAACATAATAAAGGCCATATATGACAAGCCCACAGCAAACATCATCCTCAATGGTGAAAAACTGAAAGCATTTCCACTAAGATCAGGAACAAGACAAGGTTGCCCACTCTCACCACTCTTATTCAACATAGTTTTGGAAGTTTTAGCCACAGCAACCAGAGAAGAAAAGGAAATAAAAGGAATCCAAATCGGAAAAGAAGAAGTAAAGCTGTCACTATTTGCAGATGACATGATCCTATACATAGAGAACCCTAAAGATGCTACCAGAAAACTACTAGAGCTAATCAATGAATTTGGTAAAGTGGCAGGATACAAAATTAATGCACAGAAATCTCTGGCATTCCTATACACTAATGATGAAAAATCTGAAAGTGAAATCAAGAAAACACTCCCATTTACCATTGCAAAAAAAGAATAAAATATCTAGGAATAAACCTACCTAAGGAGACAAAAGACCAGTATGCGGAAAATTATAAGACACTGATGAAAGAAATTAAAGATGATACAAATAGATGGAGAGATATACCATGTTCTTGGATTGGAAGAATCAACATTGTGAAAATGACTCTACTACTCAAAGCAATCTATAGATTCAATGCAATCCCTATCAAACTGCCACTGGCATTTTTCACAGAACTAGAACAAAAAATTTCGCAATTTGTATGGAAACACAAAAGACCCCGAATAGCCAAAGCAATCTTGAAAACGAAAGAAGGAACTGGAGGAATCAGGCTCCCTGACTTCAGACTATACTACAAAGCTACAGTTATCAAGACGGTATGGTACTGGCACAAAAACAGAAAGATAGATCAATGGAACAGGATAGAAAGCCCAGAGATAAACCCATGCACATATGGACACCTTATCTTTGATAAAGGTGGCAGTAATGTACAGTGGAGAAAGGACAGCCTCTTCAATAAGTGGTGCTGGGAAAACTGGACAGGTACATGTAAAAGTATGAGATTAGATCACTCCCTAACACCATACACAAAAATAAACTCAAAATGGATTAAAGACCTAAATATAAGGCCAGAAACTATCAAGCTCTTAGAGGAAAACATAGGCAGAACACTCTATGACATAAATCACAGCAAGATCCTTTCTGACCTACCTCCTAGAGTAATGGAAATAAAAACAAAAATAAACAAATGGGACCTAATGAAACTTCAAAGCTTTTGCACAGCAAAGGAAACCATAAACAAGACCAAAAGACAACCTTCAAAATGGGAGAAAATATTTGCAAATGAAGCAACCGACAAAGGATTAATCTCCAAAATTTACAAGCAGCACATGCAGCTCAATAACAAGAAAACAAACAACCCAATCCAAAAGTGGGCAGAAGACCTAAATAGACATTGCTCCAAAGAAGATATACAGACTGCCAACAAACACATGAAAGAATGCTCAACATCATTAATCATTAGAGAAATGCAAATCAAAACTACAATGAGATATCATCTCACACCAGTCAGAATGGCCATCATCAAAAAATCTAGAAACAATAAATGCTGGAGAGGGTGTGGAGAAAAGGGAACCCTCTTGCACTGCTGGTGGGAATGTGAATTGGTTCAGCCACTATGGCGAACAGTATGGAGGTTCCTTAAAAAACTACAAATAGAACTACCATATGACCCAGCAATCCCACTACTGGGCATATACCCTGAGAAAACCATAATTCAAAAAGAGTCATGTACCAAAATGTTCATTGCAGCTCTATTTACAATAGCCCGGAGATGGAAACAACCTAAGTGCCCATCATCGGATGAATGGATAAAGAAGATGTGGCACATATATACAATGGAATATTACTCAGCCATAAAAAGAAACGAAATTGAGCTATTTGTAATGAGGTGGATAGACCTAGAGTCTGTCATACAGAGTGAAGTAAGTCAGAAAGAGAAAGACAAATACCGTATGCTAACACATATATATGGAATTTAAGAAAAAAAATGTCATGAAGAACCTAGGGGTAAAGCAGGAATAAAGACGCAGACCTCCTAGAGAACGGACTTGAGGTTATGGGGAGGGGGAAGGGTGAGCTGTGACAGGGCGAGAGTCATGGGCATATACACACTAACAAACGTAGTAAGGTAGATAGCTAGTGGGAAGCAGCCGCATGGCACAGGGATATTGGCTCGGTGCTTTGTGACAGCCTGGAGGGGTGGGATAGGGAGGGTGGGAGGGAGGGAGACGCAAGAGGGAAGACATATGGGAACATATGTTTATGTATGACTGGTTCACTTTGTTATAAAGCAGAAACTAACACACCATTGTAAAGCAATTATACCCCAATAAAGATGTTAAAAAAATAAATAAATAAAAAAATAAAAGTGCATTTAGGCGTCCGTGCCCAAGCCTCGCGGGTCTGCGGCCGCAGCGCCAGGTGCCGGAGCTCGAGGGGCGTGGTTTGTGGTCGGGCCGGCTGCCGGCCCGGGAGTCAGGACATGTTCGACGCCATCGTGATGGCGGATGAGAGGTTTCACGAGGAAATGTATCAGGAAGGCTATGAAGAAGGAAGTAGTTTGGGTATGATTGAAGGAAGACAGTATGGCACGTTACATGGAGCTAAAATCGGATCTGAGATCGGGTGCTACCAAGGTTTTGCTTTTGCTAGGAGATGTCTCCTGCACGGTTCCGCCACTGAGAAAGACAGCAAAAAGATGAAGGTCTTAGAATCGTTGATTGGAATGATTCAGAAATTCCCTTATGCTGACCCTACTTATGATAAACTTCACGAAGACTTAGACAGAATTAGAGGGAAATTTAAGCAGCTTTGTTCATTACTAAACGTTCAGCCCGACTTTAAAATTAGTGCAGAAGGTTCCAGACTTTCATATTGAGGATGACAGATGCACAAAGACGAAACATCAAGGAACAGATGTTCGTATGTTAAGTGTTTAAAAATGTGATTAAAGGCAAAACAATGATGGGGGATTCATTGTTTTGCAGGGAGGGTTCCAGCTTGGCCTGTGAACAGGCTTCCTTCCCCCGAGGTCTGCTGGGTCGCCTCGGTGCCCCCCATGGGGCCCCTCCACACAAGCCCGTCCTTTGTTGGGCCCTGTCTGCTCTGCTGTGTGAACATGGCCCTGGCAGAACCCTCGCAGGGCTGCTCTTCTCTGGTCCAGGGTCCAGGCCGCTGGCTCACGGGTTCTCATCACCTGGCAGGCCTGGCTGGATCTAGACTCCGGTTGGCTCTGGATAGGATAAACCTCCCCTTTACCCCCTGGGCTTTGGTCAGTGCTCAGAGGTACAGTTTTTTAAAAAATGAGAGCCACAGGGTTGACACGAAGCAGGTTAATGGGAAGGAGTGATGGGTTCTGTGACATTTATTGACCCTTGAGATGTGCCAGTTCTGTGACCTGCTTCTCATGTTTTATTTAAGTCCCTTCAGGAATCCATGAGGTGGGCGTTATTCCCGTCTTATAGATGAGGAAACTGAGGCCCAAGAGACTGCCTGATCCAAGGGCACTGGGCGGCAGAGCTGGGACTCCAGCCCTGTCTCCTGGTGCCCGCTCTGGAACGCACAGTCACACCCACAGGCTTGGGGTTCCTGCTTGTAGGTCCCTGCTATGCCCCGTGGAGTCCTGGGGCATCATCCCCTGTGGCCATGGACGTGGGCATCTGGCTGAGAGGAGAGGCCAGCCCAGTCCCCAGGGAGCCAGGACGTGCTCTTCCTGTGTCCCCTGGTGGGTGGGGCTCTGCAGCATCAAAAATGGTCAAGAGGAGGAGACTTTAAGGCCACCCTTCTATGTGCAGAAACTTAGGAGCCTTACTGCAGCCTTCCTTTTAGTGTGAGTTTTTCTGTCTTCTGCCGGACTTAAAAGGCATCATCTGTACATACCGTGCGGCCTCAGATGCCCCTTTGTCACAGACACCAGCAGCGCTTATCTCTGGCTAGTGGGATGGAGGGGCTTTTGTTGTCATTTTCCTGGGTGGATTTTTGTGCTCCCTAAACTATCTGTTTGGATAATGTATTATTTTTATAATTGGAGAAAAAATAAACAGCATATTTTAAAGCAAAAAATAAGTGCATTTATGTGACTACACAGTATTTTTCACTGCAGAGCTGGTGTTCACTATAATTACATTTCTTTTGTATTCAGTCTTTTCCATTTTTCCTGAAGTTTCTGTCTTTTAATGTTCTTGCACTTTTTGCCTCTGTTTCATAATGACATTTTTCGTTAACCTCTTCTGCCCATCAGGGATCAGGTGTTCTGTTGAACCCCTCTTCTCTGTGGAGTTTCTTTGCAGTGCCCTCCATGGTGCTGCTCCAGTCTGGATTCCTTCTCTCTGCACCTATTGTCAGCCTCAGACTTCCTGACACTGCTTTCCCTGGTTGGATCCACTGTTGCCTATATCCCGTTCTCCTTTTTTTCTTGGTATATTTACTCCCTAGTTTTACTTGAATATATCCTAAGAAATAATGTGCGGGAAGTAAACTTCCTTTCACTTTGGAAATTTATTGTTCTCATCTTCAGTTTAGTAAACAGTTGCATTGCTTTTGACTCTAGGTTATCACTTTTCTACTTTCTAGGGATACAGCTGCAAAATCTGATGCATTTTGATTCTTATTCCTTTGCAGATGGTCTGTGTTTCCTCCTCCATTTTGGAAGCTTTTAAGATCTTTTCTCTTTACCCTTGGTGTTCTGAACTTTGCAATGGTGGGTCTAGATGTGTGTGCTGCCAGAGGTGCTTCCAAAGGCAGAGGCACAGGGAGAAATACCCTGGCTTCCCTCTTCCTCTGCCCCCCAGTCTCTTGCCAGTGCCCCCACTGGCCAGCTCCCCCTGGGAGCAGGCAGACATGAGAGCCTGGGAAACATTACCTGGAGGAGTCACATCTAGGAATACAGAGCAGGGCAGGGGAAGGGCAAGGGCAAGGGATAAATCTGAAGGCAGACAAGCCCAGGACCAGGGCAATTAAGATGACAAAATGTCATACAGAATACAATCTCACTTTGCTTTTTATGGTTTTAAAGGTTATAAAAGTAAAACATATTAGTTGTACAAATTTAAACAATATGTAGGTCTCCATTAAAAAGTGAAAGTCCTCATGCACAGCCCACCCATGATACTCCCTGCCCCCAGGGAATAACACTGTGGGTTTCAGTAGAGATCCTATCTGTGCATTTACAAGCTTTATAGACACAGGCTCATGTGATATGTACATAACACATTCTCACTGTTTCTTTTACATCCCCTTTGCTCAATTCTGTCAGGCTGATTAAGTTCTCATGTTTCCTTTGTCTTCTTTAAGTAGATTAGAAATTATACAGCTATTTTACAGTTTTGACTCAAATAGTTCAATGAAATATTCTATATAAAAATATGTATGTATATATAAAATATGATGTGTCTCCATCACTCAGCCTAAGATGTAACAGTATTGCTGAAGTATCCAGAAAGCCCCCTAAATTATAACCCCCTCCCACCCAACAACAACCACTAATCTGAATGTTGCTTTTCTTAAAACTATATTTTAAACTATATGTTATTTTTAAATACTATACTGGTAACTAATTGTGGTGGGTTTTTTAAACTTATATGAAAGGTGACATATCATAAGTATTCTTATACAACTTGCAATTTTTATTCAATGTTATGACTTTTTGTTAGATTCAAACATATTGCTATGAAACTATAAAATATTATCAAGAAAATTTTTTTTAATTCATAAATGGAGAGAGATACCTTCTCTTCTGACATCTTAAGAAAGATGTCATTTCTCCCCAAATTAATCTATAGATTCAATGTAATCCCAATCAAATTGCCAGCAGGCTTCACTGTAGACATTGACAAGCTGATTCCAATATTCATATGGAAATGCAAAGGATCTAGAATAGCCAAAACAACTTTGAAAAAGAAGAACAAGTTTGGATAATTTACAGTACTTGATTTCAAGACTTATGAAGCCACGGTAATGAAGACAGTGTGGCATTAAAATACACAAATAGATCAACAGAACAGAATAGGGTCCAACAATTGACCCACATATATATGGACAACTGATTTTCAACAAAGGTACAAAGGTGGTTCAGTAGAGAAAGAATAGTCCTTTCAACAAATGGTACCAGAACAATTGAATACTAATATGCAAAAGCTAGAACTTCAATCCATACCTTGCACCATACACAGAAATTAATTCCAAACAGATGATAGATCTAAATTCAAGGCCTTTAAACTACAAAATTTCTAGAAGAAAACACAGGAGAAAATGTTCTTAAAATTTGAAGAAAATCTTAAAAGCTAAGAAATTTTTCTTAGATATAATACTATGATTCAAAAAGAACAAATTGATAAATTGGACTACATCAAAACTAAAAACTGCTCTTCAAAGACATAGCTAAGAGAGTGGAGAGACAATCACCAGATTGGGATATACCTGAAAAAGGACCTTCATACACAATATATAGAGAGAACTCTCACTACTCCAAAATAAGGCAAACAACCCCCCAGAATGGTCAAAATATCTGAAAAGACACTTAACCATGATGAAACTTATAATTTGATAAGCCTTGACATATGTATACACTCATAAACACAGTTTTTACCAAAACTGGTGGCAAAAAAAAGCGCATATCTTGAGGGAAATGTACATTAAAACCACAATAAGATACCATAACTCCTATTAGAGTGGCTAAAATTGAGAAATATCCAGAAAGGCAAGGATGTGGAACAAGTGGGACAATCATGCCACTCCTAGGTATTTACCCAAGAGAAATTAAAAACACATGCCCATATACAGCTTGTACATAAATGTTCATAGCGGCTTATCTGTAATAGCCGAAACTGGAAACAGTGCTAATGCTCATCAATAGGTCAGTGTCCATAAGCAAATAGTAGAATATCCCTATAATGGAACACTACTCAGCAATAAAAAGGAATGGACTATTGACACATATAACACCACAAAGGAACCAGTATGCGGAGTCAAAGAAGCCAGACATTTATATGAAATCCTATAAAATGCAAGCTAATCTATAGTGATAACAAGGAAGCAGATAAGTGATTTCCTGGGCAACAGGAAACTTTTAGGGGTGACGGTATGTGCATCATCTTGATTGTGTTTATGGGTAAATAGATACGTCAACACATCAAATTATACACTTTAAATATGAGTAGTTTATCGAATGTCAATTATACGTCAAGAAGGCCATGTAAAAAATATGACTTTCGAAGACTCAACTTATGTCTAAGAAGATCTGCTTGAGAAGTTACAATGTCTCCTTACTAAAAATTAGTTTACTTTTGTTCTTCCAAACAAGTTTATTAAATTTGTAACTTCCTCCTTAATCTGTATTACTTTGTACATATTATATATGCAATTGGTATGAGGTACATACTTATTGGCTCACTTTGGAAATCCTGGAGGTTCCATAAAAATACCTGGCTTTGCTCTAAGAAATATGCACTGCAATAGATGACTCCTCCCATAGCAGGGAAAAGCCTCGACAGTTCATTCTAACATTAAATTGGCAATTATGTACATGTGTCCATTTAAGTTACCCAACCAAGGCTGTCAGTATCCTCCTAAGGGCCGCAATCAACAAGGATACAGAGACCATCGCCCACCCCAGTTAAAGTCACCATTCTATTGCCTGGCAAAAAATGATTTCCCTCAGAAGGAGCATATACCATTTGGATTACACTTTATGAGAGTCAAGAGTATAAACTTTGGACCTAAAAGGCTGAAGTAAACTTGGCCTTACCTCACTTTGTAGATCATCTTAATTTGAATCATCTGAAACTGAACAATCGTATCTGGTCCTAAGTGAAAAGCTAATGCAAGATAGGCCATAGTGGGCTTCCCTGGTGGCGCAGTGGTTGAGAGTCCGCCTGCCGATGCAGGGGACACGGGTTCATGCCCTTGTCCAGGAAGATCCCACATGCCGCGGAGCGGCTGGGCCCGTGAGCCATGGCCGCTGAGCCTGCGCGTCCGGAGCCTGCCGCAACGGGAGGAGCCACAACAGTGAGAGGCCCGCGTACCGGTGAAAAAAAAAAAAAAAAAAGGCCATAGTGTTAAAATTAAAAAATTAAATCAATAACTAGGAACTAACAGTTTATACTTTGGGAATGGTGGTCTTTGGGCTGCTGTGGGTAAAGCTCCCATGACCAGCACCCTCGAAGCCTTGCTCTGTGGGCCAGGTGTCACTATTTTACTGGTCCTGTGCTATCACCACCACAGGTAAAAATCAGCCTTCCCATTTCACTTTGCATTGATTGCATGATGGAACAAATACAAGGATCTACTTAAAGAGTTTTGTAACTCCTCTGTTCCCAGTCAGTAAGACAAAGGGTAAATTATGGCAAGAAATCCTTGGAAAATACTGTTCCTTTGGGCTGAGGCTCCTAGCCATTTGCTATATGACTATCCAACCACCTGGGAAAGGAAGAGCTTGATTGTACGAGTGTTCCCAAAGGCTGTGCTGTTTGCTTTTAAAGAGAGAATTTATACAAGCTCAACAAGGGAAGGCCTGAAGTGGGCTGCCAAACTCATCAGTCAATTCCCCCTCTCTCTCTCAGAAATTAGGCATGCTTGATACTTGGAAAGTCTATATTAGTGACTAGAGAACCATATTTATGGCCCATGGTGCCCCAAGTGGGCAAATCTATAGCTGAATAACATCATGAGCAATTATCATGGTGATAAATAAGGCTGTCGGTTCACTTCTCACCTTGAGGGCATGTCCACAGCACTGTATTGAACCTTCTTCTCCAGGTCCTTCTTCCTACCCCTCCTGACCAAGGGGAACTCCACTGCTGGGAATTCTGAAAAGGGGAGGGAAATACCTCACCAGGAGTCACCATCTGCTTATAAGTTAATAGTACCATAGAAAAATAGAAAGAACTTCGCCGAATAACATCATCTTGGCCAATGTATGGCTCTTGATGTTCTCAATCTTTGTGCTCATTGCCTTGTAAGAAAAATAAGTGAATTATTAAGGCCTGACAAAGAGAGGAGCATCTCTCATAATCTGGTCAGAAGTCCCTAAAACAATAGCCATACATTTTTACTAGTTAAAGAAAACAAACATATGAAATAGCAAAATTTTCAAACTACAGCAAAATTCTTCAGTTGTTTACTGACTTTTTCCTCTCCTTGATATAGTTTTATTACCTTATGAAAGATTTTCTCATTTTTCTCCAGAAGGGACATCTTTATAAAGAGTAAAGAGGGAAGGGAACAAAATCAGAGGAGGAACAAATCACAAACGGATGGACTTAAAAATTTCTCCTCACCTTCAGTCTGCCTGAAGATTCTTTTACTGCAAAAGCCTCAAGCACCCGAGTCCTTATTACCTGTAAGTCTACACTTGCACCTTATCACCCATGTCTTCTGAGGGCTTACACACATATGCCCTAAATCATCCAAAAACAAAACAGATTTAGAAACAGTTCTAGCTCCGAAGAATCTTATCATCCTTTTCCACATTACAATTAATTTTACCCTCTTCTTTCCATCTCCTCTCTTTCCCATCTCCTTCCATCTCCTTGAAAAGTGTCAGCTCTCAATTATACTGTTGACTTTTCACTCAGGACACTATTTACTGAACCGTCTGGCTGTGAGGCTACATTGCCACATATCAGTAACGTTCTGGGGATTTAGAGATTCAGTAGGCTGAATGATGTGTTGTTTCACGTGAGCAGAGCCCACCACTCTGCGGCACAATAATGCTCATTCCTGAGACACAGAGTACAAGGGGCAGGAGGTGTTTTGAGAGCCAACAGCAAGATAACTGAGTGAAGGACTAATTTGTATTTATTCCGCTTATATGTTCCCTTTCATCTCATTTCAGACAAGGAGGCAGGGCTTTAATATCTCCTTCCCTCAGTGATTTTTAAAAGTGGAAAACAGAAGTCACTTTCAATCAGAGGCTCTTCTGTCTTTTGCAAGCATCTAAGTTACCTGCAGAGAGGATGCCAGGAGTCCCAGAGGATGAGCAGATGGGTGCCTTTAGGAGCAAAAAGGAAAAGGGACAAACCCAGGGCCTGGAAAGGAGACATAGGTTGGTGGATCCTAAGATATGGAGAGATTCACATTCAACTCCTAACCCTTGCAGAATGGAAAGGCCAGACCCCAGGTACAGATGCCCCATGTCTTACCAACTACCCCCATGCCAAGCACAGCACAGCCATGGGGTCCAAGGGACCACACAGGC
Organism: Pseudorca crassidens; assembly: GCF_039906515.1. Classification (NCBI taxonomy): domain Eukaryota; kingdom Metazoa; phylum Chordata; class Mammalia; order Artiodactyla; family Delphinidae; genus Pseudorca; species Pseudorca crassidens. The sequence continues at coordinate 94,817,459 of NC_090297.1, forward strand.
TGCAACAAAGGGCCCCTTAGCAGCAACTGGTCATGGTAGACCATGACCAGTGTCCATAGGGGCCAAGATCCCAGGTCACTTGCACAACACTGAGTGGTATAGGAGCTTCCAGCTGGATTTAAGCTAATTTAAAGAAAATTCAGAAATGTCACGTTTTGCACATCCCAGTTGGCACACTAAGATTCATGTGGAGACCTCCCCTGGGGGTTGAGTGATGCATATCTGTGGCTGACATTGATTACAGGTTCTGGAATTTAAGCTAATTCATCCTGAACCCATGGTTGTGACTGTATTGTAGAATGGTGTGTAAAAAGATGAGTGTAAACTCTTGGAAAACACACCTGATTAGCAAATACCACGGATCTGCGATAAGGTTAGGTTTGAAAGAGTAATTCATAATGCTTTAAAATCCCTGGCCCTCTTTTAAAAGTAACAAAATACAAATCACTTCTTCAGTTACTATTATCTTGACTTGGTGGAAGTAAATTCAAAGCAAGACAATATCAACTAACAAAAAATAAAAGGATTGTTTTCAATATTGTACAATTTGTATAAATTATAAACAAATAAATCCTGGGCAGTTACAAGGTGGCCAGAGAAGGAAGTGAGCACAATGACAGCTTTGTTGGTTTGCTAAGATTCAAGTTCTCTAATTCTTAGGAAAATGTCTAGAAAGATTTTAAGGTCTCTAAGTTAATTTGTCTTTTTAAAAATTAAAACCCTTCCCAGAGAAGGAAAGGCAAAGAGTAGCCTATACACATGCCATCATGTTGGGACAGCAGTTTCAGGGAAAACCATTGTGTGTGATGGACACGACAGTTACAGAAACTGCAAGGTTTTCCAGTGATGTTTCCAATAATGAGACTCCCAGCCCCAGAGGAGAGACATCTGAATCTTGGTTAGGAAACATTACCAAGGAACTGTGGCTATTGCAGTACCGGAAGTGCTCAGCAGACAGGCCTCCCTCCAGCTCTCTGTGGCTTCATCGCCTAATACCTTCTTTTTTGCTCACCCCACTCCAGGCACACTGACCTCCCCGATGTTCCCTCCTCCCACGGCCTTTACCTGCATTCCCTCTGCCTAGAATGCCCTTCCCAGACACCAGTGCCTGCAGCAGGTCCAGGCCCTTCCCAGACACCAGTGTGGCCTATTCCCGTGCCCTCTTCAGCCCTTTATTCAAACAGCACCTTCTCAGCAAGGTCTTCTCTGCCTAAAATTGCCACCTCGGCCCCAGCATTGCCTTCTACACTTAATCACCATCTGACCTATTACATATTTTACTTACTTCGTTTGTTGTCTGTCTCCACTAGATAATCTCCATTAGGAAAAGTATGGAGTCCTGTTCAAGGCTGTGTCCTCAGCCCCTAAAAGTATCTGACACACAGTAGGTGTTTAATAAATTCTCACTGAAAGAACCAATGAGCAAGTGAATGTTTACAGAATAAATGCCAAGTGGCCCAGGCTTGGGGCACTTCTGCTTTCACAACAAACAACGCTGCAGTGGCTATGGCCGAGCATCTGAGTATAGGCTTGTGGAGTCCAATTTGCAAACAAACAAAACAAGCAAAAAACAAAAAAACCAGAAGGCTGTGAACAGGTGTCTTCAATTGCACTGTGGTCAGAGGGCTGCAGCAGGTCCAGGTCCAGGCCCAGGCAGCTTGGACCTTTGCACAGCTCTGTCCTACATGGAAGCAGAAGGGCAGATGGAATTTTGCAGGGCATGCTCTCCCGGAGAGCGATTTGATGAGCTCAGTCTGCTCTGTGTTTCTCCCAAGCAGGGAATATGGCAAAGGAGGAAAAGGAGGGTTATTTGTTGCTCCTCTTCACACATATCATTACTCGTTTGGTGCTCTTCTCAAAACAAAGAAATTCCATGAGAACAAAAGAGCTGGGAAAATTCTTATTTGGGCATAGGGAACCTATGCTATACTTTTATACATGTGACCTGATGTAAAGCTCAAAAACCAAAATAGTATAAAATGCAATGCCTGTTCACGTGAAGCTTACGCTCTGGATGGGGATACAAGACAAACGTGTAAGAAACAAATTGGCGACATTTTTCTAATAAAGGGTCCCTGAGAGCCAAGGAGGGCAAATACGTTTTTCCTGGAGGCCGGGTAGCATTCAAGTTGGAAAGCAGAATTTCTTTGCAGTCTTGTTTTATTTTTTTTAATCAAATTTTATAATCTTTATAGGTGTAAAATCTGCATTATAAAATTGTTTTAATTACTTACCAGTAAACTTACTTAGCTTTTGTTTCCCACAACTTCAAGACAAACTGCTACTCCACCAAGATGTGCCAAGGAGCCCCGTGACTTTGGACTCTCTTTGGCACTATGAGTCCCGGGGGTATCACCCTAAATGGTGAATGTGGAATCTGGACATCACGAAAAATATCATCTTATACCAAAATATATGACAGAGGTAATAACTGTTATAGCTGTTCAGAAAAGGCCAAAATATTTGGAAAGACTACAGTGAGTCTTATTCAGTAATTCTATAGACTATTCAAACTGCTGCCAAAGATATAAACTGCAAGACACAGCCATTTTTTTTGCCTTAGTTACACTATTTTTTTTAAATGAGGAAACAAGACATTTCAAAAACATTTTAATATAAACAGAAAGTAAATATGCAGTAATGCCAGAAATAAACTATCTTCAACTCCAGGCTCTTTTCAAAAGATACAAGATACACAGATAAATCACATTCATTCCTTACAAATGTTAAAGAGCAAACAATTTAAATTCATAATGAACAATGAATATTTTTCAGTAGCTGAAATTTTACTCATTTCATAATTTTACAAGTGAAAAAAGAGCTAATCATGTTCCTTAATATTGTCATTTATGTATTATTCAAAAGTACAAACACCCTGAAGATAAGAGTCCCATTCTTATCATATGTATTATAAAAACACTGAGACATTTATCAGGTATAATTAACATAATGAAAACTATATGTTAGGATATGTTTCACAAACACAAGTCCAACATTTCTCTCTGGTTCGGAAAATATAAGAGGTAGTTTCAAATAAAGTAAATGTCTATTATGTCACTACATTTCCATTAAAATGTTGGCAATTTATAACAAATTACTAGAAATAAAACTTGAGTTTAAGAACTCAATTGAATATGGGGATATATGTATAGCTGATTAACTTTGTTATAAAACAGAAACTAACACACCATTGTAAAGTCAATATACTCCAATAAAGGTATTTTAAAAAAAGAACTAAATTGAAAAATGATAAGAATAACTTCAATTAATAAATATTTTTCTAAGTCCTAATCACACAAATCAGAAAAGATAGTTGATTAAAAAAAATGGCTTCAGTAAAATAAAAACATGCTATCAATATTATAAATCAAATTTTCTATATCATAATGTGTTTCTAAGCTGGGGGAAAGAGAAAATATGAATGTACATGTTTGTAAATTGGGCCTTTCATTCATAGTACCAAATATATAAAATTAATATATACTACTATTAATATATACTATTCTCCTAGCTTTGTGCTGCCCAAATTGAGAATTGCAGGGTCAAATAAATTAAAAGTGAGGGGGAAGTGAGAACGCCATTCACCCATGATCAACCTACTTCATGTAATTAAGAAATTTCAGATAACCAAGAATGGTCCCCAGAAGCCTTCCTGATTGAAATGGAAGTCTGACTCAAGTAGGAAACAAAGGACAAAGAGAAGAGAGGTGCTCTTCAGAAACTGATACAAGTAAAAGGGTTTTGTTTCCTGGTGCTTTTCAAAGCAATGACAATAAACAGAATTTTTCAAATAAGTTGCCTTGTGTTGATAATTTAACAGTAATATACTGACAATCAGTGTGTCATCCTGGGAGCCAAATAACAGTACAAGACAAATGGAGAAGTGCACACTGAAATAAATATTATTTTATCACTCTTCCTTACACAAAAATCTTATAAGTGGACCAGGGTATTCACATGCCTTGAAGTTCTGCCGCTTATGTTCATTCTTATTCAGCTTAAAAAAAGATTATAGACCTTATACCTATTTGGCTGCTGTAAGATTATGTTTTCATGCAATGATTCTCCATGAATGGTCCTACAAGGAAATTTTAAGTAGTTTATAAAGACATTCAAAATACATAAATAATTTAAGTTTCTAGGTTTTCCAATCATTTTGTTTTTAAGAAAAAGATATTTAAGTATAAAGGAACTGGCATAAACTTGAACCAACCAAAATAAAGATCAAAGATTTATAATTCACACAAAGCAAATTTAGTTCAGCAAGTACATTTTTTCAGATTTAGGATTCCAGGCAGAGATTTGTAGAAAGGACTAATAAGAAAAAATATAATTTTATTGCCTTTTCAAGACTGTATGAGCTTATCAAGACAATGATTTTTAGCATTTCTGAATGTATAAAATTGAGTCCAAATGTTTGAAGTTACCAATGATTTGCTCTTCCCTTTCGTGAAAAAAAAATACAGCTTCTTTTTGCCATGGACTTGTTGCAGCTCTAGGAGAAAAGGTCACTCTGGAGATGGTTGAAAGTTTCAATAACTATGCTAAAGCAAAAAATTCAGCATATCACTTCTGAGTTACTCCTAAAGTTTGTCTCATATTTTCATAAACCACATAACTGATGCCTACAGCAGGAAGCACCTTCATAAAGTTTGGGGTGATGCCTCTGTAAAGTCCTGGTATTCCTTCCTTAGAAATTATTCGTCGAAAGAGCCCAACCATGTTCAGCTGTGCGGTTCCTTCTACCATGGCTAGAAAATTAAAAAATAAACCAGGCTAATTTAATATTCATGCATGTTTTATTATGACTATGCAATTATGATTCAGAATGATTTTCTAGAACGAACAGAATAAAAGGATAAAATTTATTCCAAGGGGCCCAAGAAATAATTCTCCCTGTATGGCACCTAACAGTGAATGCCTTGATTATAACAAATATGAGTGATTACTCTGTGTTAGATATTGAGTTAGTTACTTTATATACCAATCCTCTAAGGCAAGTGTTATTATACCCATTTAATAAGTAAGAAATCGGAGGTTTAGAAAGATAGAGAAACTTGTCCCAACACACTTAGCTAGCCAAGTGGGAGAGCTGAAAGCTGATGGTCTATCTCTTCTGTAAATGGAATGAAAACTGCACAGCACTGAAAGAATCAGTAGCAACATATGTAAAGCAGTTGGCATCTGTCAAATTCTCAGTAAATGGTGGCTGGAGTTGTTTGTTATTATGGAACCTACAACTTCTGAACTGCGATTCCTCCCCACTGTGACACTGTCTCCTCGACTTTGATTACACAGCGCCCTCCTGGCTCTCCTGCCGTCTGATTCAGTATTCTCTTTTCTTATGATTTGCTGGTTTTTATTGCTATGCTAAAGTAGTATTCATTCTGTGCCTTTCTTTCACTTTCTGCTTTATTCCTGGCCAATCTCACCCACTACCATTTCTTTAAACAGTACTCCCTGAGCATTGAGACGCCTCTATCCCCAATCTCTCTTCCGAGTACCAACCTCCCTCCCCCAACCAAGCAGTCAATCATTAATTAACCAGTACTTCCAATGTAGATGATCTGTAAATACAAATGTAAAGAGTGGACTGCATGGCAAATGCAAGTTTTACTTTTTGGAACTTTCTGGAGTTTGGGAGTCTTTTTGCTGAATATTTTCGATCGACAGTTGGTTGAATCCATGAATGCAGAGCCCACGAATATGAAGGGCCAACTGTACTCTTAAAACATGCACTCTCAACAGGAGCATGAAAATCTTACTCTGTGCATAAACCACAGATATACATACAATATATGCACAGAGTAGCCGTGGTATTAAAATTTCATGAAGAGGAACTGATTTGGAAAAGAATTTCTAAAAAGCTTCCTTAAGAAGGCAATAATGCAAAAACGTTGAGAAATACTCTCTTAAAACCACACTCTGCTGTCTCAGTGGAACCTGAAGTTCCAAAAGCACGTTACTGATGCACTACTTTATCAGTGTCATCCTTGTATCCAAAACTCACCTTGAGCCTGCATGCGTGTTCTCACCAAAGCCAAGGGGTAGCTGGCCAGCTGACCACAGGTGCTGGATAAGGCACCACATCCCAGCAGCACCACGACTCCAGGGTTTACAGAGTCTTTGGCAAAATTATCTAGCCAATGGGACTTCAAGAGCTGCCAGAGAAACAGAAAAGAAGAAAAATAATAAACAACTAACTTTACAACTGCTTTCACTCAATATGAATGTTCTCACAGCTACTCTCATCCTTATGAGACAGGACACATTTCTGCAAGATTGGGCGGCACAGCCACTGTAGGAAGCAGCCGCTCTGTAGAGAGGTGGGGAAGCCACAGGGGATTCAAAACATGAGAGGTGTGACTGGGTGCTCATCTCCTTCTAACTAAATGTGAAGATCACAGCACACCAGACTAGGATCTAAACATTTCCTACGGTGCTTATCAATGAAAATAATATAATGCTACAAACTGCATCTAATTTTGTACTTTACACATATGTTATTTCATTCAGTCCTTCTACAAAAGCTCTGAGGTGGAGCTATTCTTCTGATTTTAGAAATGAGGAAAGTTAGTCTCAGTGGGGTTTTCTAAACAAGGGTGCTGAATTAAGTATATGGATCCTCAGGCTATGCTTCTTCCCTATTATCCTAGGTCCTTGTATTTCCATTAGAAGGCAATTAATTGAGAGAAATGTATAATCTACTTTTTAAATAAAAAATATCTGAAGTATTAAAATATATGCTAATATGTGGGGAAAATTATATACTAGTTTAAATATTTTAAGATAAAATGTAACTGCATACTTGGACCTTACAATTATATAACAAGAAAATCTCTATAAATTTGAAAAAAAAGATTATATTTAAGTGTCTTATTTAAGGTCCATTTAGTACTGTAATATGACAAGAAAAAGTCAATAAGGCTAAAGATAACCATGTCTGAACTACAAACATGAGAAAAGAGAAGTGATTCACTAGAAACTAAGCAACTATTTACACTATTAACACCAGAATGGGGGGGGGAGGTAGGAAAATGCACTTTTAAAACAATTAATTTAAAATCCTATAAAATCTACATGATCTGTAAGTCCTCTCTGTGTGTCCCATAATCATTTTCTTCTACAACCTAGGATCCATTATCATTCCTTGCCTCTCAGATCTCACTATATTATTTTTACTTATTTATTTTATTTATTTTTGTCTCCCCCTCTTTATTGGCTTTGTACCCCTCAATTTATAGATATTCTCAAAATTCTATCACCTTATGAAAGTTCTCTGGCAACATCAAGGTCATAACAGTGGGGTCCTGATCCAATAGGATTAGTGTCTTTATAGGAAGAAACACCAGAGAATTCATTCACTCAACTCTCTCTCCCTCTCCCTCTGGGAACATAGCAAGAAGGGAGCTGTCTGCAAGCCAGTAAGAGAGCCTCACCTCAAACCAAATCAGCCAGAACCCTGATCTTGGACTTCTAGCCTCCAGAACTGTGAAAAAGTAAATTTCTTTTGTTTAACCCTCCCAGTCTCTGGTATTTTGTTATGGTAGCCCAAACATACTAATACACTACCCAAAGCAAACTGCAAATTCAATGTAATCCCTATTCAAATTTCAATGACATTGTTTGAAGAAATAGAAAAAAAATGCAAATAGAATCTTAAGGGACCCCACCTAACCAAAATAACCTTGAAAAAGAACAAAGTTGGAGACCTCACACTTCCTGATTTCAATGTATATTACAAAGCAACAGCAATCAAGATAATGTGGTGCTAGCATAAAGACAGATACATCGAATAATGGAACAAAATAGAGAGCTCAGAAATAAATTCTTGAATACATGGGCGCATGATCTTCAACATGGGTGACAAGACCCCACATTGGGCAAAGGATAGTCTCTTCAACAAATGGTGCTGGGGGGACTTCCCTGGCAGTCCAGTGGTTAAGACTCCGTGCTTGCACTGCAGGGGGCACGGGTTCGATCCCTGGTCGGGGAACTAAGATCCCACATGCTGTGCAGTGGGGCCAAAAATTAATAAACAAAAATGGTGCTGGAAAAACTGGATACCCACAGGCAAAAGAATGAAGTTGGATCCTTATCTTACAACATATACAAAAAACTAACTCAGAATAAATCCAGGGCTGAAACATAAGACCTAATACTATAAATTTCCTAGGAGAAAACACAGGATAAAAGCTTTAGGACCTTGGCTTTGGCAACAATTTCTTGGCTATGATCCCAAAAGCACAGGCAAAAAAGCAAAAATAGACAAATGGATTTCATCACCTTAAAAACTTCTGTGAAGCAAAGAAAACAACCAATAGAGTGATAAGGTGACCTACGGAATGGGAGAATATATTTGTAAACCATATATCTGATAAGGATTTAATATCCAAAATAAATAAATAACTCCTACAATTAAACAACAATAAAAAATAACCTAATTAAAAAATGGGCAAAGGACTTGAATAGACATTTCTCCAAAGAAGATAAATAAATGGACAACAAGCATATGAAAAGATGCTCAACATCACTTATCAGAGAAATGCAAGTCAAAAGCACAATGAGATATTGTCTCACACCTGTTAGGATGGGCACTATCAAAAAACAAAACTCAGAGACTAACAAATATTAACAAGGATGAATGAAAACGCACTGTTAGCGGGAATGAAAAATGGTGCAGCTTCTATAGAAAACAGTTTGTTCCTCAAAAAGCTCAACACAGAATTACCATATGACCCAGCAATTCTGTATACTGATAGGTATACACCCAAAGGAACTGAAAGCAGAGACTTGAAGAGAGATCAATACTTGTATCCCTTTGTCCCAAGAGGTGAAAGTATCCTTGAAATTAATTCAACCCCTCAACAACTGATGGCATTCCAAGCTCCTCAAACCTATCAGCAGTTTTTGCCCTTAAGACAAGCTTGGAAGGTAACATAAACTTAAAACTCAAGAACGTCCCTGAGAGACTCGGCAAAATCCACAACCCACGTTGCGCAGGTTCATTTGGTTCCCTCAATTAAAATTCAAATTGACCGCAGTCAGCCTCTTCCTAACATTAAACAATATTCTTTAAATCTTGAGACCTTAGCAGAAATTAAACCAGTCATAAAGGAATACAAAACACAACACCTCATAGTCCCCTACACTAGTCTCTGTAATACACCCATTCTCCTCATTAAGAAACTCCACAAAAGAGGACGGAGATTTGTCCAAGATTTGAGGGCTATTAATAACATTGTCGCATGGCTTCCGGGAAGATGGCGGAAGAGTAAGATGCGGAGATCACCTTCCTCCCCACAGATACACCAGAAATACATCTACACGTGGAACAACTCCTACAGAACCCCTACTGAACCCTGGCAGAAGACCTCAGACCTCCCAAAAGGTAAGAAACCCCCCACTTACCTGGGTAGGGCAAAAGAAAAAAGAATAAACAGAGACGAAAGGATAGGGATGGGACCTGCACCAGTGAGAGGGAGCTGTGAAGGAGGAAAGGTTTCCACACACTAGGAAGCCCCTTCGTGGGCGGAGACTGCGGGTGGCGGAGGCGGGGAGCTTCGGAGCCGCGGAGGAGAGCACAGCAACAGGGCTGCGGAGGGCAAAGCGGAGAGCAAAGCGGAGAGATTTCCGCACAGAGGATCGCTGCCGACCGGCACTCACCAGCCGGAGAGGCTTGTCTGCTCACCCGCCGGGGCGGGTGGGGCTGGGAGTTGAGGCTCGGGCTTCGGTCGGAGCGCCGGGAGAGGACTGGGGTTTGCGGCGTGAACACAGCCTGCAGGGGGTTAGTGCACCACGGCTGGCCGGGAGGGAGTCCGGGGAAAAGTCTGGACCTGCCAAACAGGCAAGAGACTTTTTCTTCCCTCTGTTTCCTGGTGCGCGAGGAGAGGGGATTAAGAGCGCTGCTTAAAGGAGTTCCAGAGACAGGCGCGAGCCGCGGCTAACAGCGCGGACCCGAGACGGGCATGAGACGCTAAGGCTGCCGCTGCCGCCACCAAGAAGCCTGTGTGTGAGCACAGGTCACTATCCACACCCCGCTTCCGGGTAGCCTGTGCAGCCCGCCACTGCCAGGGTCCCGGGATCCAGGGACAACTTCCCCGGGAGAACGCACGGCACGCCTCCGGCTGGTGCAACATCACGCTGGGCTCTGCCGCCGCAGGCCCGCCCCGCACACAGTGCCTCTCCCTCCCCCGCGGCCTGAGGGAGCCAGAGCCCCCAGTCAGCGGCTCCTTTAACCCCGTCCTGTCTGAGACAAGAACAGAGGCCCTCCAGCGACCTACACACAGAGGCGGGGCCAAATCCAAAGCTGAGTCCCGGGAGCTGTGCGAACAAAGAAGAGAAAGGGAAATCTCTCGAAGCAGCGGATTAAAGCTCCACAATCAACTTGATGTACCCTGCATCTGTGGAATACATGAATAGACAACGAATCATCCCAAATTAAGGAGGTGGACTTTGAGAGCAAGATTTATGATTTTTTCCCCTTTTCCTCTTTTTGTGAATGTGTATGTGTATGCTTCTGTGTGAGATTTTGTCTGTATAGCTTTGCTTCCACCATTTGTCCTACGGTTCTATCCGTCCGTGTTATTTTTCTTTTTTAAATTTTTTTCTTAATAATTACTTTTTATTTTAATAATTTTATTTTACTTTATCTTCCTTACTTCCCTCCTTTAGACAATGAATTATCCCAAATTGAGGAGGTGGACTTTTAGAGCAAGATTTATGATTTTCTCCCCTTTTCCTGTTTTGTGAGTGTGTATGTGTATACACATACACATCTCTGTGTGAGATTTTGTGTGAGATTTTGTCTGTATAGCTTTGCTTCCACCATTTGGCCTACGGTTCTATCCGTCCCCCCTTTTTTTTTTTTTGTCTTAATAATTATTTTCTACTTCAATAACTTTATTATATTTTATCTTATTTTATTTTACTTTATCTTCTTTCTTTCTTTTTTCCTTCCTTCCCTCCTTCCTTCCTTCCTCCCTCCCTCCTTTATTTATTTCTTTTCTATCTTTCTTTCTTTCTTTCTACTTCTACTAATTCTTTCTTTCTACTTTTTCTCCCTTTTATTCTGAGCCGTGTGGATGAAAGGCTCTTGGTGCTGCAGCCAAGAGTCAGTGCTGTGCCTCTGAGGTGGGAGAGCCAACTTCAGAACACTGGTACACAAGAGACCTCCCAGCTCCACGTAATACCAAATGGTGAAAATCTCCCAGAGATCTCCATCTCAACACCAGCACCCAGCTTCACACAACGACCAGCAAGCTACAGGGCTGGACATCCTATGACAAACAACTAGCAAGACAGGAACACAACCCCATCCATTATCAAAAAGGCTGCCTAAAATCATAAGAAGTCCACAGACACCCCAAAACACACCACCAGACGTGGACCTGCCCACCAGAAAGACAAGATCCAGCCTCATCCACCAGAACATAGGCACTAGTCCCCTCCACCAGGAAGCCTACACAACTCACTGAACCAAACTTAGCCACTGGGGACAGACACCAAAAACAACGGGAACTACGAACCTGCAGCCTGCAAAAAGGAGACCCCAAACACAGTAAGATAAGCAAAATGAGAAGACAGAAAATAACACAGCAGATGAAGGAGCAAGATAAAAACCCACCAGACCTAACAAATGAAGAGGAAATAGGCAGTCTACCTGAAAAATAATTCAGAATAATGATAGTAAAAATAATCCAAAAGCTTGGAAATAGAATAGACAAAATGGAAGAAACATTTAACAAGGACCTAGAAGAACTAAAGATGAAACAAACAACGATGAACAACACAATAAATGAAATTAAAAATACTCTAGATGGGATCAATAGCAGAATAACCGAGGCAGAAGAACGGATAAGTAACCTGGAAGATAAAATAGTGGAAATAACTACTGCAGAGCAGAATAAAGAAAAAATAATGAAAAGAACTGAGGACAGTCTCAGAGACCTCTGGGACAACATTAAACACACCAACATTCGAATTATAGGGGTTCCAGAAGAAGAAGAGAAAAAGAAAGGGACTGAGAAAATATTTGAAGAGATTATAGTTGAAAAATTCCCTAATATGGGAAAGGAAATAGTTAATCAAGTCCAGGAAGCACAGAGAGTCCCATACAGGATAAATCCAAGGAGAAACGCACCAAGACACATATTAATCAAACTGTCAAAAATTAAATACAAAGAAAACATATTAAAAGCAGCAAGGGAAAAACAACAAATAACACACAAGGGAATCCCCATAAGGTTAACAGCTGATCTTTCAGCAGAAACTCTGCAAGCCAGAAGGGACTTGCAGGACATATTTAAAGTGATGAAGGAGAAAAACCTGCTACCAAGATCACTCTACCCAGCAAGGATCTCATTCAGATTTGATGGAGAAATTAAAACCTTTTCAGACAAGCAAAAGCTGAGAGAGTTCAGCAACACCAAAACAGCTTTACAACAACTGCTAAAGGATCTTCTCTAGGCAAGAAACACAAGAGAAGGAAAAGACCTACAATAACGAACCCAAAACAATTAAGAAAATGGGAATAGCAACATACATATCAAAAATTACCTTAAATGTAAATAGACTAAATGCTCCCACCAAAAGACACAGATTGGCTCAATAGATACAAAAACAAGACCCATATATATGCTGTCTACCAGAGACCCACTTCAGACCTAGAGACACATACAGACTGAAAGTAAGGGGATAGAAAAAGATATTCCATGCAAATGGAAACCAAAAGAAAGCAGGAGTAGCAATTCTCATATCAGGCAAAATGGACTTTAAAATAAAGACTATTAAAAGAGACAAAGAAGGACACTACATAATGATCAAGGGATCGATCCAAGAAGAAAATATAACAATTGTAAATACTTATGCACCCAACATAGGAGCACCTCAATACATAAGGCAAATACTAACAGCCATAAAAGGGGAAATCGACAGTAACACATTCATAGTAGGGGACTTTAACACCCCACTTTCACCAATGGACAGATCATCCAAAATGAAAATAAATAAGGAAACACAAGCTTTAAATGATACATTAAACAAGATGGACTTAATTGATATTTATAGGACATTCCATTCAAAAACAACAGAATACACATTTTTCTCAAGTGCTCATGGAACATTCTCCAGGATAGATCATATCTTGGGTCACAAATCAAGCCTTGGTAAATTTAAGAAAATTGAAATTGTATCAAGTATCTTTTCTGACCACAAGGCTATGAGACTAGATATCAATTACAGGAAAAGGTCTGTAAAAAATACAAACACATGGAGGCTAAACAATACACTACTTAATAATGAAGTGATCACTGAAGAAATCAAAGAGGAAATCAAAAAATACCTAGAAACAAATGACAATGGAGACACAACGACCCAAAACCTATGGGATGCAGCAAAAGCAGTTCTAAGAGGGAAGTTTATAGCAATACAATCCTACCTTAAGAAACAGGAAATATCTCGAATAAACAACCTAACCTTGCACCTAAAGCAATTAGAGAAAGAAGAACAAAAAATCCCCAAAGTTAGCAGAAGGAAAGAAATCATAAAGATCAGATCAGAAATAAAGAGAAATGAAGGAAACGATAGCAAAGATCAATAAAACTAAAAGCTGGTTCTTTGAGAAGATAAACAAAATTGATAAACCATTAGTCAGACTCATCAAGAAAAAAAGGGAGAAGACTCAAATCAACAGAATTAGAAATGATAAAGGAGAAGTAACAACTGACACTGCAGAAATACAAAAGATCATGAGAGATTACTACAAGCAACTCTATGCCAAAAAAATGGACAACCTGGAAGAAATGGACAGATTCTTAGAAATGCACAACCTGCCAAGAACTGAATCAGGAAGAAGTAGAAAATATGAACAGACCAATCACAAGCACTGAAATTGAAACTGTGATTAAAAATCTTCCAACAAACAAAAGCCCAGGACCAGATGGCTTCACAGGCAAATTCTATCAAACATTTAGAGAAGAGCTAACACCTATCCTTCTCAAACTCTTCCAAAATATAGCAGAGGGAGGAACACTCCCAAACTCCTTCTACGAGGCCACCATCACCCTGATACCAAAACCAGACAAACATGTCACAAAGAAAGAAAACTACAGGCCAATATCACTGATGAACATAGATGCAAAAATCCACAACAAAATACTACCAAACAGAATCCAACAGCACATTAAAAGGATTATACACCATGATCAAGTGGGGTTTATCCCAGGAATGCAAGGATTCTTCAAAATACGCAAATCAATCAACATGATACACCATATTAACAAACTGAAGGAGGAAAACCATATGATCATCTCAATAGATGCAGAGAAAGCTTTTGACAAAATTCAACACCCATTTATGATAAAAACTGTCCAGAAAGTAGGCATAGAGGGAACTTTCCTCAACATAATAAATGCCATATATGACAAACCCACAGCCAACATCGTCCTCAATGGTGAAAAACTGAAACCATTTCCACTAAGATCAGGAACAAGACAAGGTTGCCCACTCTCACCACTCTTATTCAACATAGTTTTGGAAGTTTTAACGACAGCAACCAGAGAAGAAAAGGAAATAAAAGGAATCCAAATCGGAAAAGAAGAAGTAAAGCTGTCACCGTTTGCAGATGACATGATACTATACATAGAGAATTCTAAAGATGCTACCAGAAAACTACTAGAGCTAATCAATGAATTTGGTAAAACAGCAGGATACAAAATTAATGTATAGAAATCTCTGGCATTCCTATACACTAATGATGAAAAATCTGAAAGTGAAATTAAGAAAACACTCCCATTTACCATTGCAAAAAAAGAATAAAATATCTAGGAATAAACCTACCTAAGGAGACAAAAGACCTGTATGCAGAGAATTATAAGACACTGATGAAAGAAATTAAAGATGATACAAATAGATGGAGAGATATACCATGTTCTTGGATTGGAAGAATCAACATTGTGAAAATAACTCTACTACCCAAAGCAATCTACAGATTCAATGCAATCCCTATCAAACTACCAAAGGCATTTTTCACAGAACTAGAACAAGAAATCTCACAATTTGTGTGGAAACACAAAAGACCCCGAATAGCCAAAGCAATCTTGAGAACGAAAAACGGAGCTGGAGGAATCAGGCTCCCTGACTTCAGACTATACTACAAAGCTACAGTAATCAAGACAGTATGGTACTGGCACAAAAACAGAAAGATATATCAATGGAACAGGATAGAAAGCCCAGAGATAAACCCACGCACATATGGTCACCTTATCTTTGATAAAGGAGGCAGGAATGTACAGTGGAGAAAGGACAGCCTCTTCAATAAGTGGTGCTGGGAAAACTGGACAGGGCATGTAAAAGTATGAGATTAGATCATTCCCTAACACCATACACAAAAATAAGCTCAAAATGGATTAAAGACCTAAATATAAGGCCAGAAACTATCAAACTCTTAGAGGAAAACATAGGCAGAACACTCTATGACATAAATCACAGCAAGATCCTTTTTGACCCACCTGCTAGACAAATGGAAATAAAACCAAAAATAAACAAATAGGACCTAATGAAACGTCAAAGCTTTTGCACAGCAAAGGAAACCATAAAGAAGACCACAAGACAGCCCTCAGAGTGGGAGATAATATTTGCAAATGAAGCGACTGACAAAGGATTAATCTCCAAAATTTATAAGCAGCTCATGCAGCTCAATAACATAAAAACAAACAACCCAATCCAAAAATGGGCAGAAGACCTAAATAGACATTTCTCCAAAGAAGATATACAGACTGCCAACAAACACATGAAAGAATGCTCAACATCATTAATCATTAGAGAAATGCAAATCAAAACTACAATGAGATATCATCTCACACCAGTCAGAATGGGCATCATCAAAAAATCTAGAAACAATAAATGCTGGAGAGGGTGTGGAGAAAAGGGAACCCTCTTGCACTGTTGGTGGGAATGTAAATTGATACAGCCACTGTGGAGAACAGTACGGAGGTTCCTTAAAAAACTACAAATAGAACTACCATATGACCCAGCAATCCCACTACTGGGCATATACCCTGAGTAAACTATAATTCAAAAACAGTCATGTACCAAAATGTTCATTGCAGCTCTATTTACAATAGCCCGGAGATGGCAACAACCTAAGCGTCCATCATGGGATGAATGGATAAAGAAGATGTGGCACATATATACAATGGAATATGATTCACCCATAAAAAGAAACGAAATTGAGCTATTTGTAATGAGGTGGATAGACCTAGAGTCTGTCATACAGAGTGAAGTAAGTCAGAAAGAGAAAGACAAATACCATATGCTAACACATATATATGGAATTTAAGAAAAAAAAAACGTCATGAAGAACCTAGGGGTAAGACAGGAATAAAGACACAGACCTACTAGAGAATGGACTTGAGGATATTGGAAGGGGGAATTTTAAGCTGTGACAAAGTGAGAGAGAGGCATGGACATATATACACTACCAAACGTAAGGTAGATAGCTAGTGGGAAGCAGCCGCATAGCACAGGGAGATCAGCTCGGTGCTTTGTGACCGCCTGGAGGGGTGGGATAGGGAGGGTGGGAGGGAGGGAGACACAAGAGGGAAGAGATATGGGAACATATGTATATGTATAACTGATTTACTTTGTTATAAAGTAGAAACTAACACACCATTGTAAAACAATTATACTCCAATAAAGATGTAAAAAATAAAAAATAAATAAAAAAATAACATTGTCATCAATCATCATCCAGTTGCCCTTAACGCTCATACCCTTTTAATGGCAATACCTACAGAGAATAAATTTTTCACTACAACTGACCTCTGTAGCACCTTTTTCAGCATCTCTGTGGATTGTGAAAGTCAAATTTTATTTTCTTTCATGTGGGAAGGACAATACATCTGGACTGTCATGCCACAAGTCTAGACTAAAAGCCCTTCCTACTTTTTACAGATCCTAAAAGCAGATTTAGCAGGTGTCATTTTTCTGTAAGTGTCCATCCTTTTCAATAGGTTGATGACCTTCTTTGCTTGTCTTCCAACGGGGCAAGTGAGCAAGATAGCATACATCTCCCCAGGCTGTTAGCAACTAAAGGTTATAAAGGTCTCTAAAGAGAAATTACAACTTATTCGAACACAGGTCAAATACCTAGGACCCTTGATCCCGGATTAAGGACTCCTTTAAGACCCTAATAGGATTCAAAGTGTCTTAAATTTCCCATAGCCACAGACCAAAAGACAACTTTAAAGATATTTCGGGCTGACTGGATACTACGGAAACTGGATACTTAATTTTTTAGTTGCCCAGCCTCTCAAAGCTTAAAGACCAGATCCTTTAGAGTGGTAAGAAAACGTCTTTAGGGCTCCAGAACCTGAAAAGTGGACTCTGCAGTCCCCTGCTTTAGGACATACTAATTATTAGCTTCCCCTTTTCCACTTCATGTTCGAAAGAAGAGAAATGGCTTAGGAGCGCTTACTCAAAGGCACAGAGGTCAACACCAACCCCTTGGATATTACACTCAACAATCAGACCTGTAGCCAGAGGCCTTCCTCCAGCATGAGAGCTATTTCAGCAGCAACAGCCCTTACAGCATCAACTGAGGAAATAGTTACGGGCTCTCCACTCACCATCTATGTTCCCCCATGCGGTAGGAGGCTTGCACAATTCTCATCACACTCAACACCTTCCTGCAAGCTGTCTTACCCCGCATGAAATTTCATTACTGACTTCTCACACAACCCGTTCCCGCTACAACAACTTCAACCCTGCAACCCTTCTCCCTTTACTTAGTGACAAAACTCCTCATGACTGTCTGACCCTGACTGATCAGTTATTAACCCTTAGAGCTGACTTACAAGAAACCCCTGTTGCTAACATTGAGATTTCATGGCTTACTGATGGTTCTTGTTTGAAAAATGGCAAAGGAAAATATTGTACTGGGTATGCAATCATCTGCTCCTTTGAAATAACTGAGGCAGCTCCACTGCTGACCGCTACTTCAGCCCAGCAGGCAGAACTCCATGGTTTAACTAGAGATTGCACCCTAGCAGAAGGTAGAACTGTGAATACCTATACAGATTGTCGCTTTGCCTTTAGGGTAGCTGATGACTTTGGCATGCTTTAGAAACCAAGAGGATTCTTAACCTCAGGGGGAAGCCAGATTAAGAATGAAAATTGGGTCAATAAATTGTTGGAATTGATCCAATTTCCATCTGTCCTAGCCATCATTAGGGTACCTAGGCATCCAAAATTAAATTCAGATGAAACCAAAAGAAATAACTTGGCTAATCAGGCCACAAGGACAACTGCCTTACAAGCCACCAAATCTCCTAGGAGTCATTTCCTGTGCCTCCCTGTTGCCCAATGGTCTAACCCTATGACACTGACTCCTTGAAATAACCACTGGAAATTAAAAATTCCCCCCCCCCAACATGGGACATGACTTTCTGGGACAGGTCCACCCCATCAATGTGAGACAAAGCAAATCTGTAAGTTGATTGGCAATGCTTTTAGAGAATGATCTTGATCAAAAGGGGGATATGTGACATAAGATGGAGTCACTTATGTCAAGGGGTTTTAAAATGAAGCTGGAAGGCCACTCAAGAGGTGGACCTTATGCCTGTCTCACCAGGTGGAACCATAAACGTATGAACTGGGCCACACCACAGATAGCCCAAGAACTCTGCAAGAACACCTGCAACTTGTCACAGTAATGAACACTTACCTCCCTCTAATGATAGCCTTAGCAATCAATCATGTTTAGTCAACTAGGTTCTGCCTTCAGCTCCAACTAAAAGTCTTTGTAATGCAAACCTCCCTTCTTTACCATTAAAAACCCCTGACTTGGGCTTCCCTGGTGGCGCAGTGGGTGAGAGTCCGCCTGCCGATGCAGGGGACACGGGTTCGTGCCCTGGTCCAGGAGGATCCCACATGCTGCAGAGCGGCTGGGCCTGTGAGCCATGGCCGCTGAGCCTGCGCGTCCAGAGCCTGTGCTCCGCAATGGGAGAGGCCACAACGGTGAGAGGCCCACGTACCGCAAAAAAACAAACAAAAAAAACAAACAAAAAACCCCCCAGAAAACCCCTGACTTTTATTCCCTAACAGACACTGTTCAGATTGCTACGCAAATCTATGTGTACCGAATTGCAATTCTTTGATCCCAAATAAATGCATTGTGTTTGATTATTGCCTCCTAGGTTTCTTCAGGTTGACAAGTACAAGGAATGAATCTGTACTACCCACATCAGTCTCTTGGTTTTATCAATGTTAAATTTTAACAAACCAAAGAAAATGTGCTATTTTTGCTTATTTTTCTCTCCTCAAAAAAAATCCCTAATATCATCTGCTAAGCTGAACAATTGTATCTGTAATAACCTTTTTTTTTTAATTGAAGTACAGTGAATTTACAATGTTTTATTAGCTTCAGGTATACAGCAAAGTGATTCAGTTATACATTCTTGTTTTCAGATTCTTTTCCATTATAGGTTATTACAAGACATTGAATATAGTTCCCTGTGCTATACAGTAGGTCCTTGTTGTTAACTATTTTATACATAGTGGTATGTATATGTTAACCCCAAACTCCTAATTTATCCCTCCCACTCCCACTATCCCCTCTGGCAACCATAAGTTTGTTTTCTATGTGTGTGAGTCTATTTCTGTTTTGTAAATAAGTTCATTTATATCATTTTTTTAGGTTCCACATATAAGTGATATCATACGATATTTGTCTTTCTGTCTTTCACATAATATGATAATCTCTAGTTCTATCCATGTTGCTGTAAATAGCATTATTTCATTCTTTTTTATGGCTGAGTAATATTCCATTGTGTATAAATACACCTTCTTTATCTATTCATCTGTTGATGGACACTTAGGTTAACTTCCATGTCTTAGGTATTGCAAACAGTGCTGCTATGAACACTGGGGTGCATGTATCTTTTCAAATTAGAGTTTGCTCTGGATATACGCCCAGGAGTGGGATTTCTGGATCATATGGCAGTTCTATTTTAATTTGGCAAGGAACCTCACTACTGTTCTCCATAGTGGCTGTGCTAATTTACATTCCCACCAACAGTGCAGAAGGGTTCCCTTTTCTCCACACCATTATTATTCCTTTTCTCCACAGCATTTATTATTTGTAGACTTTTTAATGATGGCCATTCTGACTGGTGTGAGGTGATACCTCATTATAATTTTGATGTGCATTTCTCTAGTAGTTAGCGATATTGAGCATCTTTTCATGTGCCTGTTGGCCATCTGTATGTCTTCTTTGGAGAAATGTCTATTTAGGACTTCTACCCATTTTTTGATTGGGTTGTTCTTTTGATATTAAGCTATTTGTGTATTTTGGAAATTAATCCCTTGTTGGTAGCATCGTTTGCAAATATTTTATCCCAGTCCATAGGTTGTCTTTTTGTTTTGTTTATGGTGTCCTTTGTTGTGCAAAAGATTTTAAGTTTAATTAGGTCCCACTTGTTTATTTTTGTTTTTATTTCCATTACTCTCAGAAACGGGTCCAAAAAAATATTGCTGTGATTTATGTCAAAGAGTGTTCTGCCTATGTTTTCCTCTAGGAGTTTTATAGTATCCAGTCATATATTTAGGTCTTTAATCTATTTTGATTTAATTTGTGTATATGGTGCTAGAGAAGTGAACAACTATATCTGAATGTGAGAGTATTCTCTTCATTAATAAAAATAATTAACAGGGAAATCTAATACAAAAGTGACCACAGGCATATGGGGTCTCATATTCAAGGAACTTGAAAAGAAAGATAAAAGAACACACCCTTGAACCTACTTTTGGTCACAAACTGTTTCCTGGTACATATGTACCTCTCTATATAAAGTCAAATTCTAACAATGAGAACTATTTAACTACATTTTCAGATTCAAAAGATTGCTACAAACTCACCTCATACACAGCAAGATCTATACCTGCATAAGGTATGATGCCTAATAAATTGGGAACGTAACCTTTGTAAAAAGCTCCCATGCCTTCATGTTTCAAAATCTTCTTGGCACAATCAAACATCCCAGAGTATTGTCCAGTTTTGCCTACAGCCAGCCTGGTTTTCAGAACCTGGTTATGAAAGAATATAATGAATATTATTATTCACATCAATGCTATCATCACAGAATTCAAAAAACGTAACTTTACAAAGAACAAATATCTAGCATATATTGTCACTCAAATGACTGTCCAGTTTGTTGATGTGTTCTCTCTCACAAATTATCTCTCTGAAGGGTCTAAGACCAGAGCCAAGAAGATCCCTTTTGCTGTAAAGATGATCTGAATTAGGGCAGTAGCAGAGGAAATAGAAGATAATCTATTGACATCTTAACAAAATTGTGATGTATTAGATATGGAGGGTGGGGAAAATGGTACTGTAAAGGATGATCCCAGTGTTTCTAGCTTGGAACTTGGGATGGGGCCAACAGAGAAGAGGGAAGGTGATGCTATTAACTGAGATGGAGGATATAAGAGGAAGCCTACGTATTGAGTTAGGATATTTTTTGAGGGGTGTGTGGAGTAATATGAACAATCATATTAAGATGCCTGCAAGGAAAGCTATATTAATATGCATACCACAAAGGTGAAAACTAACAGTATTTCTTAAGTCTTATCAGTTATTGAAAAACGCTTTGTCATATCAATAAAGATATCCACATCTACAATATTATTCTTGCTCTAAAGCAGGAGTTGGCAAACTTTTCCTATAAAGTAAATATTTTCGTCTTTGCAGGACTGAAATACCAGGTCTCTGTTGCATATTCTTTGGTATTGCTTTTTTGTTGTTGTTTTTAAACCACCTTAAAAAGGTAAAAATATAAAAACCATCCTTGGCTCAAGGGTTGTACAAAACAGTCCATAGGTCCATGGTTTGCTAACCTATGCTCTAATAAAAGGATGTCCAGTTAGGATTACCACCAAATTCTAAGGTTCCATTACGAACTTTATGGTACAGAAACTCTTTGGAGAGGAATGGGTGCTATAATTCTTATCAACACTATGGGAGCCAGCCTCCAAGATGGCCCCCAACTATCCCTGCCTCCTGGTATTCACACCATGTGTAGTCCCCTTCCACACTCTACCAGGGGCGGTCTTTGTGACCAACAGAATAGAGCAGATGTGACCAAAGATTGCAGCTTCTATCTTGGGTGCTCTCTTTGATAACTGATTTGGAAAAACCAGCTACCATGTTGTGAGGATACTCAAGCATCCTATGGAGAGGACCCTGCAATAAGGAACTGATATCTTCAACCAACAGCCAGGGAAACCTGGCAACAAACATGTGAATAAGCTTGAAAACAGATCCATCCCCAGTTGAACCTTGCAGTGACTGCAGCCCTGGCTGACACCCTGCTATAGGCTGTGAGAAACCCTGAGCCAGAGGAACCCAGCTAAGCTACACCCAGATTCCTGATCCACAGAAACCGTGAGATTATGTATACTTGTTGTTTTAAACTGTTAATCTTGGGATAACTTGTTACACAGTAATAGATAATAATACAAACACCGTTAATGCAATCAGACTTCACAATGGTACTTACCTCCATAGGATAAATAAGTGTCTGTGCAGTTGCTCCAGCCATGGAACCAGAAACGAATCTCTCAAAGGTTCCTACTTTTTGTCCTTCCTCAGTAAGCAACTTCTTGTACTGTGTAAATAAAGTTTTAAATGCACATTAATACCTGCTACAGAATGAATTGTGTTCTTCCCCCCCTTCCCCCTCCCCCCCACAAATTCATATGTTGAAACTGTAACCTCCAATGCGATAGTATTTGGAGCTGGGGCCTTTGGGAGGTAATTATGGTTTGATCATGAGGTGGGGCCTCTCTCTCTTTCTCTCCTTCTTTCACACACATGCTCACTATCTCCCTCCTTCCTTCCCTACCCCTCACCCCTCTCTCTCTCTCCCCGCAACATGTATGCACCAAGGAAAGGCCATGTGAGCACACAGTGAGAGGGTGGCCATCTGCAAGCCAGGCAGAGAGCCCTCACTGGAAACTGAATTGGTCAGCACCGTGATGACAGACTCCCCAGCTCTAGAACTGTGAGAAATAAACTTCTGTTGTTTAAACAATCCAGCGTACGGTATTTTGTTATGGCAGGCCAAGCTAAGACAATACAAAAATACAAATCAGCTCCTAGAAATCAATTGACAATATGATGTTTCTCAAAATGCACATTAATGATTAATTGTTAATGCACTGCATTAACGATATCTAACAGAAAAGCAAGGTTTGAATGCTAATACATTCAGTTTACTGGACAGTGATTTTCAAGTTAGAATTCCACAAAACACAGATGATCACAGAGGGGACCCGGTAGCTCCTTTGCTAAAACAGATTCATCACAACATTCTTCCTCAGATGCACAGGTTAATAAAGTGTTCACAGTTTTTAGATATTTTCCCCATAGTTTTCCTTTTTTTAAGATGAGTTTATTTTCACCAGTATAAGTAAAACTAATAAATAAGTGACAAATATTAACAAAACAACTTAGAAAAACAGTTTTTGTAGGTAATACATTTAACCATACTAACATCTCGACCCCAGAGCCCGCCTGGCCCACCAGTACTAAAGCAACCGACATGGCTGATCTGGCCAAAGGGGGAAATCTGGCACAAATGCAGCCGAAATACCGATAGGGCAGGATGTTAACATCATGGGCTCCACAGTCAGGCAGACCTGGGCTTGAACCCTAGGTCTATGTGGCCCTGAGCAAGTTTATGAACATGTCCACATGCAGTTTCCTCATCTGTGATAACCCCAGTTTCACAGGGTTGTTGAAAGAATTTGATCAGATAATACACGTAACACAGCACAGTGCTGGGCAAATGGCAAATGTTCAGTAAATGTTATTGTTGTTGTTATTACTAATATATTCAATATTGTCTTTCTACAACTTGGAGAGAAAATCTCTGTCCAAACACAGACTGTGGTTATAAGCCAGGTAAACCAGATTCCTTCTCCTAGAAATGTGAGGTGGGTCTACAGGTATAATTAGGCACTGACACCTGAGGGAGAAATGGATAAAGCAATAGAGAAGCAGACACATGGAGAAGGGACAGGTCAGTGAGGTTCCACTTTCTGCACTTCCTGAGGCTCCTCCCCTTAATGCCGCAGGCTCCTCCCCTTAATGCCGCAGGCACCTCCAGCCTCCTTCCCTGAGCCAGCCAGTCTCTGTTCCTGGGATCCAAAGAGCCCAATGCAAAAACACAGGAATACTTCCTCCTAGTAAAACTGTGTTTCTCTGCTCATGATAAAAATTAAATATATTATGATTTCACAAAGTTCCCCAAATAGCAGATATCTGCTTACCCCCAAAGAGCAATGTTTCCACAGGCTCCATTTCCTGAACTGCATCAGAATGTTAACCAAAACTCCCTTCTGCGTAGGCCCTATTGATTTTCCTGCATGTCAGATTATCACCATCATTAAATATAATTTATTGAAAACCGTCCTGCGTATGAACAGGAACCTCAGAGACATCGTTTACATAGTGTACCCCCATCCCAAAAGCACCTATCAAAAGTATTCTTTAGTGATTGGTGAATAAATATTTAAAGTGTAGGGGTTTGGGGCCCCTGCACCCCAGAACATACAATGCACAAAGGTAAGAGTTGAGGACAGAGAGCCTGTACAGGGTTAGGCAAAGGGACAGGTGCTTAACACTATGTCACCAAGCTTAATTCCTACCCCAGAAAGGAGGTAACAGTCACAGAGACTTTAGGTGGCTTGCTCAAGGCCACAGAATTTGACTTTCTCAAAGATGACTTAGCTGTGCTCTCAAAGCCAGCCTAAAATCCTTTTCAGGGTTTTAATTTTTCCTTCCTTTCTTTCTTTCTCTTTTTCTTCCTTCTTTTCTTTTCTTTTTTCTTTTCTTTTCTTTCCTTCTCTTCCTTCCTTCCCCCCCCTTCCTTTCTTTCTTACAATTTTCTTTATTTCTTTCTTTTTCTTTCTTTCCATCCATCCTATCTATCTCAACTCTCTCTCCATTTGTTTGAATACCATTTCAACCTTCTCCATTCTCCTCCAGCTTCCAATACCGCTTCCTCCCTCATTCTCAAAACAAGTCCTTTCTTGGGAACTCAAGGAAGAACAGAGAGGCCACCAAGCAAGGATATCGTGGTATTCCTGCCCACTTCCCACAAAATCACCCACATCCACTTATATCTTTTTCTTCCCGAGCTGACATGAGAACAGTCCTCCACACAGTCAAAGGCTAATCCTGCCAGCAGACTGGTTAGTACCTATTTCTCCCCCAGCCCCTCCACCCCCCACTCCCTAGTCCACACACATACTTCCTCTGAATACCTGCTGCACTTGTCATCAGTCTCTCTCACTTATATTTTTTAACCTCCTTCTTTGTATTGACATGCTTCCTTCAGCCATAGGCATGTCATCAAAATGAAACGTATCAAAACCCAACATGCTTCTAACCTATCACTCTCTCCCTCTTCTTTTCTCCTTCCCTTCACTGAAGTCAAGCTCCCAACAAAGGTGTCTACTGTCCAGTTTTCTTCACCTCCTGTTCACTTCAGCTCATTTCAATTGGTTTATCATCTCATTACCTCACTGAAACTATACCAAGCTTTCCCGTCTCGAAGCTGGTCAATTCTGAAAGATAAACTGTTTATTGTATTTAGTACCCTGCAGTATTTGACCCTTCATGGAACCCTCTTCTTCCTCTGACTTCTAGGCCGTCACTTTCTCTGGATTTCCTCCTGTCTCTTTGGCTTCTCTTTCTCAGTCTCCTCTACAAGTTTCTCCTACTTCTCCCTGGACATATCCCCAGAACTGTTCTCATTCTGTAAGCCTTCCTGAGGGCTCCATTCCAAAGGCTTTTCACCTCAATCACAACCTCCCTGTCCTACTGGACAGCTCCTTGTACGTATTACAGAAACAACTCACACCCAGCATGTCCAAAATGCAACCTGTTGTCTTCCCTCAAAATCAGTTCCTCTTGTTCCTCTTATTGTGTTCTCTACATACTTAGTTGCTCAAGTTAGAAACCAGAGTATCACCCTTGATTCCTCTTTCTCACCTCTACATTCACTCAGTGAGTTCTGTTGTTTCTATTTCCCAAAATAGTTTTCAGTTCATTTCAGTTTTTCTTCAATCACTACAGCCGTCTCCTTATACTGGTACTCATTTCTTACCTGAATTCCTGAAATATTTCCTTAAATAGTCTCCCTGCCTCAACTACAGCCTCACTCTCTTCCAATACCTCTTCACTCTTTTTCCACATTGATCTTTCTTAAATGTAAATATACTTATTCCACTTCCCTACGTAAGATGCTTCAATAACCCTCTCACCACATTCAGGATAAAATCTAGACTCCTATCACATCTGGCTCCTGCCTATCTGTCCAGCCTGCTTTCATCATCATCTTCCCGGACACACACTCCACTACACTTAAGCCCAGTGGACCACCTTCAGCTTCCTTATTGAGTGATGCTCTCCTGTGCCAACATTTCTGTCCACAGGCTGCTGCTTCTGCTCAAATACCCATCTTCCCCTTCATCTTAATGGACGTAAGACTCACACTCATTCAATGAGGATTTACTGGCACTGGGCAAGGTGCCGGGAACACACACCTGAAAACAGATCCTGCCTAAGGAAGCTCACAGCCTCCTTAAGAAGAGAGATAAGTACTGAGATCATCAGAATTCAGTGTGAGAGTGCTAACAGAGGGAAACAAAGGGAGGAAATAACTCCCGAGCAAAGTCTTGAAAGATGTTCACCACCATATGACCTATAGGAAGAGGAATGGTGTGTGTGTGTGTCACTGGAGTGGGGGGTGGGGGAGGGATGACTGTAAAGTACCCTTGGGATATGTAAGCGGAGATGCACAGATATGCAGTGTTCAGGTGGATGTGCAGGTATAGAGATGAAGAGAAAAATGTTAGAATGGAAAGCAGTTAGAATGCAGATGGCAGCTGAAACCATGAAAACACAACACCGTACTGCCACCCTGTTCCTGATCCAATTGAACTGCTATGGCAATGAGGACCCAAATGGACCGCAGCTTTATCCCATGTTGATGTGTTTAAGAGAGCTACGTACCAGGCTGAAAATATTCTTTTCTTCGTTTTCTAAACTATTAGTTATTCAATGAACAAGACCTACCTGAATACAGAAGTGAGCTAGTTAGGTACTCTGGGAAATTTGAGAATATATATGGCATAACATTTATGCCAAGGTAGTTTATAACTCACTGGGAAAAACAATGGGTTTTCCATATCCGATGGAAAATTGGATCTTCTGTAAAATAGTACTCTAAGGAAACCAGGCAGGAGAGGCATCAGTTTTGGTTAGGATGCTTAGGAAATGCTTCTCATAGGAAGCTGGGCTTTGGACTTAAGAGAACGCTGAGGGATGAAAGGACCTTCAGCAGGGGGCAGAAAATGGACAGGCATCATAGGTCCCAGAGACCACAAGAACACTATACCACACTGTGCAGAGAGCTTTCTCTTGATATCTAAGAAAAGTTAGCATGCAGTAATTAAATATTGTGAAGAGGCCTGAGAAAGGAGCCTGGCTGGATGCCTGTTGGTAGTGTTCAAGGTAAGAATCTGCTAAGTAGCATAAAGTATAATACATATATTTGCTTGCAATAATACAGACTTTCAAAAATATTGACTTCCTGCATATGGAATAATGGTTTTATACTTGAATACTTATTTATTTTAGGGTCTGGTTTTCCTATCATAAAATCCAAGTATGTGATCAGAATAACCTACAGGTATCTAAAATGCTAGCCCTTACTAGTTGTGATATGTATCCTCAAACATCCACAGAAGGTAAATATACTTCCCAAAGATAAGCTGTAATTAAAGTCATGGAGGCTACATTTTCTTCAATGTTTTCTTTGCTTCTCTATTTCCTAAGCCAAGAAAAAAACGCCACTAGACTTTGTAATCTTCTCAAGAGTCTTCTGTTGCTCAAGAACAAAATGTTCTCCAAAATTATCAAAAATCTATTTGAAATAATACAAAATATAAGGTGGAATTCAATTTCAAGGTTCTTATGGTTAACAATGATGGAAGAAGTATCGGAAAGAATCATTTTGTGCGTGCTTAACTAGACAATTCTGCTAATGACAAAGAGAAGCCAAACTCTAAAATCCACTACTGTATTTCCTCTTAACACCAAGTTATGCTGAAGCAGCATCCTAATATCTAAGCATCCTAAACAATCTAAGTCAACAGAGAAGTTGATTCAGAGGTAAATGCATTCATTCGTTTACTCATTCACTCACTCATTCTACACTTACTGAGCACTTATCACACGCCAGGCTCTGTCTAAATGCTGGAGTGCACGGAGGAGAAGCCAAGCCCCTGCCTTCATGGAGCTTTCACTCTAATTCAACTCAATTTTATAGCAATGTCAAATTACACAAAGGACTCCAACTTAAAAGTTTTCCTTCCAGATGCCGGATGGGGATACTTTCACAAAAACTTATGTGAGTGTGCAGCTTCTATTCTGAATTCAAAATGAATAAGCTAAAATCTTACATTTCCTTTAAGAGCTACTTAGAAAAGAACACAAAAGTCTTTTTAAGTAATATGAAATTCAGAATCCCAGAATTGAGTCATAAGGGATCTCTGAGGTTATCTAGTCTAATCTCCTATAAGAGAAATTCCTCATGGAGTATATGTGGAAAATTATCATGTATTAAAATAATAATCTAAAAAGCATTGTATGATAATTGTTATTGAATCAGTTTATTAACTCCCCTTTGATAACAAATTCCACAGGTGATAACTATTACCTGTTCATATGCCCAGAACTTAACAGCTGTCTCAGGAGCAATTTTAATTACATTTGTACCATTTCCTCTCCAAAGTGAGCGGATACCTCCCTCTTTCACCATCTGTCGAAAGCCGCCATATATGTTCATTTTCTCTGATTTTGAACCATGGACCTAAAAACAAAAGCAAAACGATATGAAATACTGGTGGGATGTTATTATTACTATTTCTAAAGTAACCATACAATCCACTCTCTTTTCTTCAGTATTATTTATTACTGCATGAAGATGTATTTGAAAATAGACTATAGAAGGCTGAGAAAATATATAAGGGGAAGAACTATTACCATCATTTTAGAAGCCTGACTCTGAATCTAAAACTAAGAAAAATCGTAACCCTCAGTGTGGGAAAGCAAACAGAGAAGGCATGATCAAAAGTAAAATTATGAACAATGTTCGTAAGATAAAATGAACCAACTTATTATTTATTAGGCTATGGAACACCCTTTGGAACATGAGCAAGTTCAGTATAAGAAAAATTAGAAAAATATACTGAATGTAATATATTATCCCTCCCCCTGAGAAGTAATACTGACTTGAAATATAAATGGGACTCAACACAATCTGGATGTTATGTTTATCAGAGCCATAGAGAATAGAATACACACAGCCTGACACCAAAAATAAAAATTGTAACTTCTACAGCTTATCTCGAAATCTCATGTACCAACTGCCTAACCCAGTGAATACTGATGAATTATCTGGCTCATACTACCGATGTGATAGTTGTTTAAATAAACTAGACCTTATGCTTGCCTCTATATAAAACTGATTAAATCTAATAAACCAAAAGTAATTAAAGAAGTCAGCTATGCTTCTGATTGTTTCTGCTTACACAAAATGAGTGACTACTATTAAAAAAAAAAAAACCAAGAAGGGAGGAAGGGAGAGGCTGAAGACTAAAGGTCAGCCATGAGGGCAGTATGTGATCTAGTCACAATAAAAACTCTGGACACCAAAGACTCAGGTGAGCCTCCTTGGTTGGTGTGCAACTCTGTGCATGTTGTCACACGCCAATGTCAGGAAATAATACATTCTGACTCTCTGGGGAGAAAACAACAGAAACTCTGCATTTGGTACTTCTCTGGAAGCCCTATGCTCTTCTTTCCTTGGCTGATTTTAATATATATCCTTCACTGTAATAAACCATAACCATGAGTATAAAAGCTTCCAGTGAGTTCTGTGAATTAATGAATCTGAAGGTAGTTTGGGGAAACCCCTGAACTTTCAGGAACAGAAGTCTAAATATATCCATTTTATTTTAAATAAACTTCACAATAAAATACGACAAAGGAAAAGATGAATGCTTATTCAAGCTCTCTCAAAGTCAATTTACTATTGTTCCTAAAGAAAAACATACAGGCCGATTCCCTCTCCTTTTTTTTTAAAGCAGTATCTTTACCCCTAAACATATTTTGAGATGTAGGTACATTCTCAATGGATGCTGGTTTAAAATATTGTCAGAAATCATTTTGTACAGAAATCTAATGGCAAATATAAAAAGTGCTGACCATAGGTATAACAACACAACTTTTAAAACCCTTTTTTAAGCAGCTAGTATGTTCCAGCAGGGTGTTCCAGCCTACCAGGCATTTTCACGTACCTTACATTATTTAATTCTTACAACCACCCTTGTTAGATATTCCTATTCCCATTCTAGAATGAAGGAAAATGAGGCCTCAGGGGTTTCATGCAGTGTGAGAACCATGAGCTTTAGAGCCAGAAATACTCCATTCCTTGTCTAATCTGTTGTAAAGGAAAAGTTATTTAACTCTCTGAGCCTTGTGTTCCCCACAGATAATATGAGGATAAAATCCCCCCATGCAGGGTTACTAGAGGATTAAATGGGTTACCATAATGAGCACCAAATAAATATTAATCCTTTCCTTTCCCTCTTTCTTTTCACTCTGACCAGCCAAGCCTACACTGCTAGTAAATACGAAAGTCAGCTTATAAAACCAGGTCTTTCCTGCCAACCTCAGCTTTAGAATAATTTTTTAAGTTACATCCTTGTTTCAAGATTCTAGATTTCAGAAAAACCCTCTTTTGAGAAAGAACACAAAATACAAGGAAAATATAAGTAATTTAAGGAGAACCCTACAATAATGGCTAGAGATTTCCTTTTCTAATTAAACATTTGAATAGTCACAGAAAGCCAAGATTAAAAGTTCATCACACACATGTACCAACAATTTAAGGTTTGGTCAAACACTGAAATACTTAACATGGACTGAATTTAGGATTAATAGCAATAAAATTGAGAGATTTCTTTTTAAAGGTATGACTATCACTGCAAAATTTTTAAACTTTTTTCAAAGCACCGTATTTCTCATTGTTTCAGGATATTTTGGGCAAACTTAGAAGATCGCAAAGCTCACCTGCATCATGACTTTCAGACGATCCAAAGGGGCAGTGCTTGTTCGAGAGACGGCACCAGCAACACCTCCTGCCAAAAGCTGCCTCCACCACTGCCCCGACTTCTTTTCATCTTCCGTGAATTCATCTGGAATAGTTAAACTATCTCCTATGTCAATACCCTGTTAAAATGGAAGAAAGAGCCCCAGGCTCCATCAATTAAAGACAGATCATTCCAGAAGGTTTGCTTCTTTGAAAGAAGAATTACATATTTTATAATTAAGATCAGCTTCAATCCTTAGAAAGTACTGTACTGAACCAATCTGAGCATATAGGCAATTATAAGTAGCCTATTCACGCTAAATGAAGTACAGTATCGGTCCGCAAGAAATGAAAATTAACAGTAATTACAAATTTACAAAACCAAAAATCACAACTTTTTTCTTAATAGATTCAGAATAACTTTTCTCTTCTAGGTCTAAGTCAGAATGAAAGAGCAGCATTTGATCAGAGGTAGTGAATCCTTAGCTACAGAAAGAAAACAATTTGTCAGTTCTTCAAAGATACACACTTTATCTCAAAATTATATCCACATTACACTTGATAACATGATATGTGCTCTAAAGATGTAAATAAAAATTAAATTAAAACTGTAATTTGAGTACCCCTAAACTCATTTCCTATATAGACTGTCTGTAAATATTTTTATAAATCTGACTTGTCATTTAAAACATGCGATAGATTCTATATAAAATTTAGCTTACAGAGAGGTATTGTTTAAAATGACCTACCTTCCAATCTTCTCTAAATATTACTATAGGTTACAAACATAGCTTGACAGAAACAAAATTCTATAATAATATTTTTACAACTTTATTATCTAAATGATTCTAGTGTAAAAGATTTTATAGGTAAGACTGTCAGGGTAAGGAGATTTGCTATAGTAGTAACCCTCTATTTCTTCATTTTACAATCAATAAAATGGATACATGATTGTAGCCTCAACTATTACTATCTCCAAAGATACAATAAGGATTTGATTATGTAAATATGACTTCACATAAGTATAAAATTTATCAAGGCAACTGAACTACAAATATAGTATTATTTTATACTCATAGTTGAAAAGGCATTAGTCACCAATAATTCTACAATGCTCTAGGTAAGTTTAGGCATTGTTACTAGTAACAATGTGAACTCTAGGCTTCATTTAGTGCATATAAAATGTACTGAAATCCAGGAATATGTATAGAAGTCAAGCCCATTAGAAAAATAAAAATTCCTTCAAAGAGTTCCCACGGTTTTCAGGAACAGATTGCAGAATGAAATGAATTTCATTTACCCCAGGATATTTCAGTAGGATATTAATGTAATTTAATTAAAATTTGAAAGTTTAGAAGAATACAGATGGATAGGTGTGCAATACTAAGCAGATGAGCCAAAGATATTTTAACCTTCCATGATTATTATTATAGGTGCCTTAAGCCAGAGATAAATGTAGGTGGTTGACTGAACAAGCAAGTTTCAGAAGGGATCTTTGGTCATTATCAACCACGAGGTACTGAGATTATTTAGGCAATATATTATCTATAA
Organism: Pseudorca crassidens; assembly: GCF_039906515.1. Classification (NCBI taxonomy): domain Eukaryota; kingdom Metazoa; phylum Chordata; class Mammalia; order Artiodactyla; family Delphinidae; genus Pseudorca; species Pseudorca crassidens. The sequence goes on from NC_090297.1 coordinate 94,850,233, forward strand.
AAAGTAAAAGCCCCAGGACTTCTCTGGTGGCACAGTGGTTAAGAATCCTCCTGCCAATGCAGGGGACATGGGTTCGATCCCTGGTCTGGGAAGATCCCACATGCTGCGGAGCAACTAAGCCCGTGCACCACAACTACTGAGCCTGTGCTCTAGAGCCCACAAGCCACAACTACTGAGCCCATGTGCCACAACTACTGAACCCCGCGTGCCTGGAGCCCATTATCCACGAGAGAAGCCACTGCAATGAGAAGCCCACGCACCTCAACAAAGAGTATCCCCCGCTCGCTGCAACTAGAGAAAGCCCACCCGCAGCAACGAAGACCCAACACAGCCAAAAATAAATAAAATAAAATTAATTTAAAAAAAAAAGCTTTAATATACTCTGAGTATACACCTAACAGAATACGTAGAACTCTACAAGTTAAAGAGCTACTGAGACGGGCACCATGGCCCATAAGTGTTACAGAGTGCTCTTGGATGATAACCACACCAATTGCTTACAGCTCCAAATAAGTATAAATTAATACATAAAGCGTACTCACAGTAGAATGTTTCCAGAAACGGATAATTTCCTCAATGTCTGTAACAGGGTTAAATAAGAAGTAGTCTCTCCATTCATTCCAGTCCACGGTCATTGTCCCATCAGCATCGATGCTGAAAGTAAAAAGAAGCTGATTAAAGAACAAAATAAAATGTATAAATAAAACTAACATTATTGGCCATGTTGCAGAATGACAGTTTCTCTTCCAACTTAATATTCTTAAAAGGTTTTTGGAAAGAGCAACAAGCATTCGATGATCTGTTTTAATCATTTAGATAAAAATAGACCCACAAATTACAGGTCTCACTAAAGGCTACTTTTGGTGCTCTGTCAAACTCCAAGTCAATGAGCTATCAAACACTAATGCTGGAAGATAAAACTGCGGGGTAGCAATGAATGAATTTATGATCCATTTTTTCTTACACTGGCTCAAGAAGATAGTTCTTAATGTTCTATTGTAACATTTGGATGTGACTTCAGAATATACTCAAAATACACTATCAATTTCCTTCTCCAATTTTCTCTAAGCTAAGAAAATTACCAATGATTGTAAAAAATAAAATCAAACTTGGTGATTGGGCCTTCTGAGTCTTAAGAAATCCTGGTACCTTATCTTCAACATTTAAAATTAACATATTAACATATGTTAATTAATTAATATGTTAACATATTGTAGCCATTAACTTTTTGCTTATTTTAGTAGGTTCTTGGTAATAATGTCATTTGTACCTGTTTATTTTCCTAAAAGCAACTTTAAACTGCCCAGGATTTTGATAGTTTTGTTCACTACTGTAGACCCAGCATCTAAAGTGGGCAGTACAAAGAAAGTGCTCATTTATTTATTGAATTAATGAATATATCTGAAAAAAAAGTTTTGGTGTCTCCTCTGAATTTATTCTATGACTTGTGTGAAAGTGATGCATAAAGATGGCAGTCAGATAAAATGCTATTTTCAGATATTTATGATTATATTTTCCAGTGTCACTTTTAACTTTGATTGCATTCATGAAGTTACACTTAAACTTTCAATTGTCCCAGCACACAGGTGTTAACATTCCATATTTGCATAAGAGTCCTAGTTACTACTGATGTTTATGACACTATTCTTCTGGGTTAAAATATTTATAGCTCTATTTTTTAATCACTATTTGCTATTTTAATGCAATTGTTTATTGTCTGACCCTACCCCTCAACCCCCCACACACGCATGCAAGCATCCTCCACAAGGCAAGGATTTTTTATTTTATTCACTGATATGACCAAAGTGTCTAGAACAGTGCCTGGCGCAGAGCAAATATTTGTTGAATGAATAAATGAATTCCAAACTCTGCAGCTTAAAGCTACAGAACACTTAGTGTTGACAAACTTCTTAAATAAGATAGTCTCACTGTGGGTTTAAATTGCGTTTCTCTTCAACTTACTAACGAATTTGAGCATCTCATCATATTCATCTGCTATTCATGTTTTTCCCCTTGTGAAATGCTTGTTCATATCTTTTGCCCATTTTTCTAATGGGTTGTGTCTTTTTCTTAGATATGTATAGTTCTTTATATAGTTGATTTAATCCTTCAAGTTATAAGTTAGCAAGTACCTTCTCTTTGTCTTTTCATTTTATTTACAGTGTCCATGAATAGATGCTCTTAATTATAATACAGATGAATTTATCAATCTTTTCATATATGGTTACTGACTTCTGTATTTTTTTAAAATAAATTCTTCCCTATACTGAGATATAGACATTTGCTTCTTTTTCCTCTAAAGGTACTGCAGTGTAACTTTCACATTTAGTTTGATTTTTTTTTAATTGAAGTACAGTTGTTTTACAGTATTATGTTAGTTTCAGATGTACAGCAAAGTGACTCAGTAATATGTATAATTTTTTCAGATTATTTTCCATTATAGGTTATTACAAGATATTGAATATAGTTCCCTGTGCTATACAGTAAATCCTTGTTGCTTATCTATTTTATGTATAGTAGTTTGTATCTGTTAATCCCATACTCCTAATTTATCCTTCCTACCCTCCCTTTCCCTTTTGGTAACCATAAGTTTGTTTTCTATGTCTGTGATTTCTGTGCATGGCGTGAGGCAGGTACCCAACTGTATTTCTGTCTGCATGGATAACCAGGTGCACCAGAACAATTTATTGCATAGTCTCTCCTTTTCCCAGGGATTTGCAGTTACTTCTCTCATGTGACAAATCCCAAATACAGATGGGTCTGTTTCTGGGATGGTATGTTCCACTTGTCAACTTGTCTATCTGTGTAGCAATACCACTAAGTCTTAATTATAGCTTATAACAACTCTTTGATATCTGATAGGGCAGGCCCCCAGCTCCTTAGGGTTCTCCAAGAATGTCTTGGTTATTCTTGGGCCTGTATGGTTTCATTTTTCTCTAGAAATGTTTCATAGCCCAAATGCTGGGGCAAAGAGAACAACTGAGAGGGTGGTTCAGGATTGGGGGAAAGTAAGTAGGAGTGGTGGAAGGAATCGATCAAGAGGAGATTGACGGACTGGTGGAAATGAAGGGGCCAGAGATCTGTAAGTCAAAACGCAAGTACCATAGGAGCAAGACTGTGTAGAATCTGGAGGAAGAAGGGTCAGAAGGTAGGATACAGGTTTTTAAGACTTCAGACGAGGAGTGAAGTCTGAAGTCTGAAGTCAGACGAGGAGTGACTTCAAGTTATGATACAATCCTGAGAGGGAGTGGGCTGCTGAAGCAAAATGGAATAAAAGTCTCAGGTGTGTTGAGGAAGGCAAGGAACACTGACGCTAGAAAGAGGAGTCACCGGCACGAATACTGAAGTTTCCTAGGACCTAAAGAGAAAATGACTACTTGACAAGTGCCACAAGGTCCTCAATAAATGTGGAGAGGGAACTAGAGATAAGAAAATTAGAGGAAAGAGGGATGGATATGAAAGCCTAAATGGAAAATGGATTTTACTTGAGAGCGGAAGATAAAGATACATGAAGCACACATGTTTGGGAGCGACTGCCTACCTATTTCAGCTACTCCCCACCCATATCGTCTACTGAAAAAGTAGAACTAGGAGGCTGTATTTCAACCAAGTGATTCCTATTCTCATACTCTGATGACTCAGCCTCAGCTGTTTCAATCAGCACCTTTCAGACTTCTCTCCCATGAATTCAGTTTTGAGTATACTAAGAGACAGTGAAACGGCAGAAAGGAAGCTGACATTTGGAGGTATTACGAGTCACACTGATGGCTGAGCACTCAAGGGAAGGTCCGTGATTTCCACTACTGAAAACACAATCCGATTCTGCCTTTTAAAACACTGTGAGATAATAGAAAATATATAACTTGGTCTCTGTTCCCTGTTCCTGGCAAGAGCCCCTAAAGCCCTTGTAATTTCCTAAGTGATAAGAGCACTAGGGCATCTTTTGTTCTAATGAGGCAACTCTGGGTGGGCTCCTGGATGGCTCCTGGATGAGGGCTGGTCACCAGAAAAACCAAGTCATGATTAGAAGCTTGGAATTTTCAGCCCCCTTCCCACCCCCATCCCACCCCAATTCTCCAGAGGGGGAGAGGGACTGAAAATGGAGTTAATAATCGAGCATGCCTACATGAAGAAGCCTCCATAAATATCTCAATAGCACGGGATTTAGGGAGCTTCTGGTTAGAAAACACATCCATACACTGGCAGAGTGAAACACCTAACTCCACAAAGACACCTGTGCTCAGGACCCTCCAGGCCTCTCCTTACGTATCTTTTTGTCTGCCTGTTCATCTGTATCCTTTATAATATCCTGTAATAAACTGGTAAGCATAAGTAAATGTTTCCCTCAGTTCTGTGAGCTCCTCTAGCAAGTAACTGAACCCAAGGGGGAGAACGTCACGGGAACCTCTGATGTGTAGTCAAGTCAGGCAGAAGATGTGGGTAATCTGGGTACCTACTACTTGCGATTGGCATCTGAAGTGGAGAGCAGTCTTGTGAAACTGAGTCCTTAATCTGTGGGATCTGACACTACCTCCAGGTAGAAAATGTTAGAATTGAGTTATGTTGTAGGACACCCAGCTAGTGTCAGCTAGAATTGCTTGTTGTGGGGAAAAAACCCCACATACTCAGCGACCAGAAGTTTCAGAAGTGAAGTGTTTTGTGTGAGTGGTAAAGGAGTCACGTAAAAGGGAAAACAGAGCTTCTTCTACTGCACCAGCCCTGGAGGCCTTGAAAGAGTTTTCCCAGCCCTACACTTTAGGTATATGTATACACACAAAATGAAAAGCGAGAAAAAGGGGAGAAAGATATTGAAAGTACATAGTGAGGAATGGTAAGGTACAAGGATTTGTTTTAAGCCACACTTACAAAGGCAGATCTCTAATACAGGATACTAAAAGTAAAAAAAAAAAAAACTGTCAATAGAGGAAGCACTTACCTTTGAAGAATCAACTCTGCTTGTTGTTTAGAAATAGTTAGACCTAGTATCTGGAGAGACTGGACAATTTCAGAAGCCTCAATTTTTCCTTTAAAAAATAAAAATTATAAACTTAGAACTGATAAGGACCTTAGAAATCACGAATTTCAAATCCCTCACTTTATAAGGGAGAGGCTCGGACTGATTAAGGTAAAATTGTGAATTTAGATGAGCTATAGATTTGCTTAAGTACATATTGCAACACCAACTCAAATTTCAACAAATATATTAAACAAATATACACACATTATTTCACTCAAAAGTCATAACAGCGTTGTAGGTAAATAATGACATTCCATCTAAAGAAAAGACTGAGAGCATACATGGCCTTACCAAGAAATGACATTAAGAAGCAGCAGAACTGAGATTCAAATCAAGATACTCTGACTTTGAGGTAAATTCAATTAAGCTAGAATCTATTAATTTTAAAGCATGCATTTCTACATTTTAATAAATGATTAAGCATTTATTATACATAAATATGTAAGGCACTGAGTTAAAAGAAAGTAGAAAATGACTAAATGAAGCCAAAGAGTGTGGAATATTCTTTTGAGAAATCTGGCAATAAAAATAAAGCAGGATAGTAGGATGATGGAAGTAGGAAAATTATTATTATAAGAGCAATTAGAGCATGTTGTAGAAAGGAGAAGAATCAGAAGAGAAGAAGAAAGAGAAAACATAAGCAATAAATGTAAGATTGCATTTCCCTCAAGCATCCCACAGACCCATGAGGATCCTAAGACTAAGACGCATGGAACAGGTAAACAAACCAAAGGGTCTGATGCCAAACCAGGATTAACAGCAAAGTTCTCCAGGAAAAGAGGAAGACAAAAATTACTGTTAGTGGTGAAAGGAAAGACTCCCTTTAAGGGAAGGACTTTGAAGGAATGACAGGATTTGGAGAGACTTCTCCCAGGGAGAAGAAAGGAGCAGCACGAGAATCTGGACAATGTAAGAGCAGTTAGAGGCGTCACCCTGTTAGCGATGAAATTTTTCAAATACCACTCTGAATAATCTCCTTTATGGCTGCACTCTCAAAGGAGTACAGTTGATTCTCATTATTCACTGTAGTTACTTTCTATAAGGTCACCATGAACACAGAACTAAAGAACCGAAACGCTGTTCCTAAGGGAAATACAGGGTTAGGCTCCTGTGCCTCTGGTCACAATATTCTCATCAACCAATCAATACAAAACCTTGTTTTCTGTGTGTTTCTGTTTAAAGACACCTTGCTTAATATATATTATTGACTCATAAACATTGAACTCATGGTCAACAGCACTATAACTCATGCCTGAGTGAAGCTTTTCTGACACACCTATTTTCTTCCAAAGGCACACCACAGCCTTCCCACATTTAGGAACACTCGACAGCATTTCAGCACTGTTCTTGGGAGCCATTGCAAATAGTGAAATCACCAATAAAAAGCATAAAAATGCAAAACACATGGCACCAAGTAGACTGCAGAAGGACTTGTTTACAATAAAAAAGCTAAAACAAGAACGCAGCGCATCGCCTCTTTCTATCTCAGCTTTAGAAATGTGCTCACCAAGAAAATGAAATTTGTGGCTGCTCAGCGCAAATCCATGAATGACTGCAAAAGCACTGTGAGTATTGATGTGGGGGTTATTTGTGGAGTTAAATTTTAGCAAGTAGAAAAATTCTCAAATACAGAATTCATGAATAATGAGGATAGACTGTATATGCTTTGCTTTAAGAAAGTCTAATAAACAAAAGTATGAACCTGTAATGAAAAAGTGTTTTTAAATTACAAAAACAAGATAAACTGAGGGGAAACTGTTTGTATTTACTACAAATTTCATCTTTAACACATTATAAATCAACTATACCTCAATAAAAAATAAAAATATTTCACCTTTAATTATTTCTTCTGGTTCATTTAGAATTTTCTGAAATGGACCGTTGATAGTGCATACTGTACATACTGAACGATCAGCCTCTACTTATCTGGAGATGATCCTGAGGTAACTTCATCTCCCGCTACTGCCTGCCCTAACACTATATAGACAGTCCCTTCTCTGCAGCTGAACTTTAGAGGGTTCAGGGTGGGATGAAAGTTTGTGGGAAGAAATCAATTTGATTGTAAGAATTGAATTTTGCTACAAGATTGGACTAAGGTAGACTTGGAACATACAATGTAAGGTTTATGGGTGGTGACAAATATTCTAACAGTACTACTTTCCACCACAAACTCAGCTCTTCCTGGCCAAGTCACAGATTTGAACGATCATCAAAACCATTCAAAGGGTTTAGTTGTTTCTTTGTTTGAAGGAACTTGCCTTGAGTCTAACTGAAGTTAATGTTCAGTAAAAATCAGGGATCAGCAAACTATAACCCTCTGGCTGAATAAGGCCAGTTGCCTGCTTTTGTAAATAAAGTTTTATTGGAACACAGCCATGCCTACTCATTTACATATTATCTATGACTGCTTCTGCACTGTGACAGCAGAAATGAGTACCTGCAACTGAGATCACACAGCCCACTAAGCTAAAATACTATCTGGACTTCTACAAAAAAAAAAAAGTTTGCCTATCCCTGGTATGAACCATATTTTCTCCCAATTTATTTGTTTAACTTGTTTCTTGAATAACAAATCTTGAATGAAATGGCCTTGACCACTCATGCGTGGGGAGGGGTCTGAGGCTGCATTATACATTTTTACTTTATTTTTTTATTTTAAATTTTTTATTTTTTTGGTACGCGGGCCTCTCACTGTTGTGGCCTCTCCCGCTGCGGAGCACAGGCTCCGGACGCACAGGCCCAGCCGCTCCGCGGCACACGGGATCTTCCCGGACCGGGGCACGAACCCGTGTCCCCTGCATCGGCAGGCGGACTCCCAACCACTGTGCCACCAGGGAAGCCCTGCATTATACATTTTTAAAATAAATGCCCTCTTCCTATCAAAGGTTGCCTCTGGTGATAAGGGTTTGATAGCTCTTCCCTTTCTCCTACAGTGGCCCTTACTTCTTGCTCCACATGACTGGGACTCTAAGCTATTAATCTAAATAGAAAAACTATAATTCCAATCAGAAGGTATATATTTAAACGTCTATCTGCTATTTTCTTTTTTAACTTTCAGAATCAGAGCATCTTCTTTGATCACATGTAATTCTTTCAAAAAGACTATCAAATATAAGATAATCTGAAAGTTGTTTAAATTTTAGAATATATAATACTCATGCTTAGTATGAATAAAAATAACTCTGTTGCCCAGAGAGCAAAAAAACATAATTATTATTTTTAACCCATAGCTTTAAGTCAAATCAGTATAAGGTTCCATAATTAATATTTTACAAAGGCCCTACTCACAGTTTATGATTCATTAGGCAAAGCTACATATAACTTTTCTTCACTAAAAACATTCTATATAAAAATCACATTACTAAGAGAAACAAGTATTAACACAAGTAATAATTATCATCTAAAAACAGACTGACTAAATATACATTGTTTTAGACTTTTGGAAGCATGAGATGTGCTTCTTCATAGCTGGTGATAAATAGAAAAGAAAGACACACCATCATTATTTTTGTCCAAACTCTTAAATGCCAATTTCATTTGTTTCTCATGGTCTTTAAGGTACTTCATAAATTCTTCAAAATCCAGCTTTCCATCTTTGTTGACATCACCAGTAGTAAAAATTTTCTACAAAAAAGAAAAAAATTAGAGATATTTTTATATGGGTTAAAAATACTAGATGTTTTGTACGTCAAGCAGATTGGCTGTTTTCCTATTAAGACTTGTATTTTATAAATCCCAAGATAGAAGACAAAATCTTGACCTAAATTTAAATGTTTAAAATAGTATTTTTCCCTTTAATTTCCAAAATTAAATAATCTTTTCCTAAAGATGATTCTTATAAAAAGCTGTCATATCAAACTGTCTATCTCTATTAAGAAAAATCATTCCTTTTGAGAAAGAAATAATATATTATTTCACACAAATATATGTATTGATATATACACACACATAATATATATATACATAATATATATGGGTACAATATATAAAATTGATAATACTATATATATAATTATATGAATACAACAATATATAAATTGATACTCTATATATATACACATATAATACTATATGTATTATACATACACATATGTACATATATAATACTATATATTATATATACATATGTACATAATAAATATATACATAACACTATATATGGACACACATACATACACAAGATAAATGTATTACAGTAATCCCAGGTTGGGTTAACATATTTTTTTTAATCTTGTAATCCACCACAGTAACAGAATAAAAAAGAAAAGTCATGTGGTTACCTTAATAAATGCAGAAAAACATTTGATGGATTCAATATCATTTGTGACTAAAAACTCTGAGCAAACTAGGAATGGTGCTTCCTCAAACTAATAAAGGGTATCTACAAAGAATTCTAGCCTTTTTTGTTTAAACTAGTATGACTAGGATTCTCTTATCTGCAACCTAAATGCCATCAATTATTACTTAGTTTTAAAAGCAAATACATTTGTAGTGTCACTGAAAAATAATTATTGCTATTTAATTACTTTTACAAATTAGACTGAGGATGATTTTCATCTGGAAATTATTTTCTGATTACTCCACACATACACTGAATTTGCATAATCCAAGAGAAAATGTCACAGCATTCTGGGGCCCCATTTATGTACTGAAGTTTCATCTAAGAAGTTTATATCTCGGTCAATGAAAATAACAGTGAACAACTATCATTTTAGAAATTACAAGTTAAAGGACATCTCTAACGCTATCTTTGAACAGTCTGATTTTTTTACCCATATTTCATTAGCCTTTGTTACGGTAAATAAAGATTCCCAGAGTTACAACTGTCTAATGACTCTGACTTTTGAGTTTTCTTGCCTGTTCCCTCTGTGGAAATAAAGACCAGTCAGAGGAGAAAAGGAAAGGCTGTTTATTCTGAGATTACTATAGCAAGGAAGTCAACCACTGTCACTTGTATTTTGGCTCAAAGGCAGGAAGAAGAGTGGGAAAGCTTCATAGTAGAAAAAAAAAGGAGTTTTGGGGTGTGCCCTGATTGGAGACTGTTGGCCTGGGAAAACTGTAGGTGGGCTAAAGCAAAAGTGGGGCATCCTGTGTGATTGGTTAGGGGGGCATATTTGGCTTTTTCTGGTTCGTCCTAAGTTGGAAGCAGGGACAAAAATTGGGGAACATGTCAGTTATCAATTAATTTCTGGCCATTTGGGGCTGACTGTTACACAAGTTATTGTTTAGCTTCCTGGACTGTCACTAGAGATAGCATTCTGGCTTCCAGTAAGTCTGACTTACAGCGGGTTGGCTTCCTGGATTTTTTATTATAAACAAGGTGTAGTTTTCTGGGTAGGTCTTAGGTCAAAGTTCAAAATTTTTTTAATTGAAATATAGTTGATATACAATATTAAGTTAGTTTCAGGTGTACTACATAGTGATTTGACATTTGCACACATTATGAAATTCAAAGTTCAATTTTAAATATGGTCTAACACTGTCTATTTGCATATTCAGTCTCTCACCTTTCACAGCAAAAAAACAAACCAAATCAAATATCATTCAAAAAATCTGTTATCAGAATAAAAAGTTGTATCTTTTCTTTCTTAGCAGTATGTAAGTACCATTTCTATATTTAAAAAATCAATTGAATTCTCAATCTATATAAATAAACTTCTACTACGGAATCTGGAGACATGGGGGTGAAAACTCACATCAAAACTTCCTAGAGATGTCACCATCACCTGAGGAAAAGCCACAGCAGTTTCCCTGAAATATACGGTTCTATGTGTCTGGTGCAGAGACTGCCAGAGTTTTGATACGTGAGACATCATCAGTCATAAAAAGCCTTTATATGGCTCACACCACCTCTTACCAAAAACAAAAGACAAATATGCAAAAAAATTTGTTTTGATAAAGAAGAAATGTGTTTTAAAGCGTTAAACTTGTTTATGGCATAATCCTGAATTTCTTATGAAAGGTTAGTTTGTATCAAATAAACAAATATCAATACAAGTCACATGTGAAAATGTAAGTACAAGAGTAGCTTTAAAAAAGCATGAAGGACGTTTAGGTTTAAAAGGAAAAACACAATTTAAAAATCCAAGTAGACTTCCAGGAAGATGGCGGAAGAGTAAGACGCGGAGATCACCTTCCTCCCCACAGATACACCAGAAATACATCTACGCGTGGAACAACTCCTACGGAGCACCTACTGAACGCTGGCAGAAGACCTCAGACCTCCCAAAAGGCAAGGAACCCCACACGTACCTGGTTAGGGCAAAAGAAAAAACTAAACAGAGACAAAAGGATAGGGATGGGTCCTGCACCAGCAGGAGAGAGCTGTGAAGGAGGAAAAGTGTCCACACACTAGGAAGCCCCTTCGCGGGTGGAGACTTCGGGAGGCGGAGTAGGGGAGCTTGGGAGCCGCGGAGGAGAGCACAGCAACAGGGGTGCGGAGGGCAAAGCGCACAGATTCCAGCTTAGAGGATCGGGCCGACCGGCACTCACCAGCCGAGAGGCTTGTCTGCTCGCCCGCCGGGGCGGGCGGGACTGGGAGCTGAGGCTCCAGCTTCTGTCGGAGCGCCGGGAGAGGACTGAGGTTGGCGGCGTGAACACAGCCTGCAGGGCGTTAGTGCACCGCGGCTAGCCGGGAGAGAGTCCGGGGAGGGGTCTGGAGCTACCGAAGAGGCAAGAGACTTTTACTTCCCTCTTTGTTTCCTGGTGCACGAGGAGAGGGGATTAAGAACGCTGCTTGAGAGAGCTCCAGGGACGGGCGCGAGCCGCGGCTAAAAGTGCGGGGCCCAGAGACAGACATGAGACGCTAAGGCCGCTGCTGCCGCCTCCAGGAGGCCTGTGTGCGAACACAGGTCACTAGCCACACGCCCTTCCGGGGAGCCTGTGCAGCCTGCCACTGCCAGGGTCCCGGGATCCAGGGACAACTCCCCCGGGAGAACGCACGGCGCGTCTCAGGCTGCAACGTCACGCCGGCCTCTGCCGCCGCAGGCCCGCCCCACACTCCGTGACCCTCCCTACCTCCCCGGCCTGAGTGAGCCAGAGCCTCCGAATCAGCGGCTCCTTTAACCCCGTCCTGTCTGAGCAAAGAACAGACGCCCTCCGGCGACCTACACGCACAGGCGGGGCCAAATCCAAAGCTGAGCCCCTGGGAACTGTGAGAACAAAGAAGAGAAAGGGAAATCTCTCCCAGCAGCCTCAGAAGCAGCGGATTAAAGCTCCACAATCAACTTGATATACCCTGCATCTGTGGAATACCTGAATAGACAACGAATCATCCCAAATTAAGGAGCCCTGTGGATGAAAGGCTCTTGGTGCTGCAGCCAGGAGTCAGTGCTGTGCCTCTGAGGTGGGAGAGCCAACTTCAGGACACTGGTCCACAAGAGGCCTCCCAGCTGAACATAATATCAAACAGAGAAAATCTCCCAGAGATCTCCATCTCAACGCCAGCACCCAGCTTCACTCAACGACCAGCAAGCTACAGTGCTGGACATCCTATGCCAAACAACTAGCAAGACAGGAACACAACCCCACCCATTAGCAGAGAGGCTGCCCAAAATCATAATAAGTCTACAGACACCCCAAAACACACCACCAGACGTGGACCTGCCCACCAGAAAGACAAGATCCAGCCTCATCCACCAGAACATAGGCACTAGTCCCCTCCACCAGGAAGCCTACACAACCCACTGAACCAACCTTAGCCACTGGGGACAGACACAAAAAACAACAGGAACTACGAACCTTCAGCCTGCAAAAAAGGAGACCCCAAACACAGTAAGATAAGCAAAATGAAAAGACAGAAAAACACACAGCAGATGAAGGAGCAAGATAAAAACCCACCAGACCTAACAAATGAAGAGGAAATAGGCAGTCTACCTGAAAAAGAATTCAGAATAATGATAGTAAAGATGATCCAAAATCTTGGAAATAGAATAGACAAAATGCAAGAATCAATTAACAAGGACCTAGAAGAACTAAAGATGAAACGAACAATGATGAACAACACAATAAATGAAATGAAAAATACTCTAGATGGGATCAATAGCAGAATAACTGAGGCAGAAGAACGGATAAGTGACCTGGAAGATAAAATAGTGGAAATAACTACTGCAGAGCAGAATAAAGAAAAAAGAATGAAAAGAACTGAGGACAGTCTCAGAGACCTCTGGGACAACATTAAACACACCAACATTCGAATTATAGGGGTTCCAGAAGAAGAAGAGAAAAAGAAAGGGACTGAGAAAATATTTGAAGAGATTATAGTTGAAAACTTCCCTAATATGGGAAAGGAAATAGTTAATCAAGTCCAGGAAGCACAGAGAGTCCCATACAGGATAAATCCAAGGAGAAACGCACCAAGACACATATTAATCAAACTGTCAAAAATTAAATACAAAGAAAACATATTAAAAGCAGCAAGGGAAAAACAACAAATAAGACACAAGGGAATCCCCATAAGGTTAACAGCTGATCTTTCAGCAGAAACTCTGCAAGCCAGAAGGGAGTGGCAGGACATATTGAAAGTGTTGAAGGAGAAAAACCTGCTACCAAGATTACTCTACCCAGCAAGGATCTCATTCAGATTTGATGGAGAAATTAAAGCCTTTCCAGACAAGCAAAAGCTGAGAGAGTTCAGCACCACCAAACCAGCTCTACAACAACTGCTAAAGGAACTTCTCTAGGCAAGAAACACAAAAGAAGGAAATGACCTACAATAACGAACCCAAAACAATTAAGAAAATGGGAATGGGAACACACATATCGATAATTACCTTAAATGTAAATGGACTAAATGCTCCCACCTAAAGACACAGATTGGCTGAATGGATACAAAAACAAGATGCATATATTTGCTGTCTACAAGAGACCCACTTCTGACCTAGAGACACATAGAGACTGAAAGTAAGGGGATGGAAAAAGGTATTTCATGCAAATGGAAACCAAAAGAAAGCTGGAGTAGCAATTCTCATATCAGACAAAACAGACTTTAAAACAAAGACTATTAGAAGAGACAAAGAAGGACACTACATAATGATCAAGGGATCGATCCAAGAGGAAGATATAACAATTGTAAATATTTATGCACCCAACATAGGTGCACCTCAATACATAAGGCAAATACTGACAGCCATAAAAGGGGAAATCGACAGTAACACATTCATAGTAGGGGACTTTAACACCCCACTTTCACCAATGGACAGATCATCCAAAATGAAAATAAATAAGGAAACACAGGCTTTAAATGATACATTAAACGAGATGGAGTTAATTGATATTTATAGGACATTCCATCCAAAAACAACAGAATACACATTTTTCTCAAGTGCTCATGGAACATTCTCCAGGATAGATCATATCTTGGGTCACAAATCAAGCCTTGGTAAATTTAAGAAAATTGAAATTGTATCAAGTATCTCTTCCGACCACAACGCTATGAGACTCGATATCATTTACAGGAGAAGATCTGTAAAAAATACAAACACATGGAGGCTAAACAATACACTACTTAATAACGAAGTGATCACTGAAGAAATCAAAGAGGAAATCAAAAAATACCTAGAAACAAATGACAATGGAGACACGACGACTCAAAATCTATGGGATGCAGCAAAAGCAGTTCTAAGAGGGAAGTTTATAGCAATACAATCTTACCTTAAGAAACAGGAAACATCTCGAATAAACAACCTAACCTTGCACCTAAAGCAATTAGAGAAAGAAGAACAAAAAAACCCCAAAGTTAGCAGGAGGAAAGAAATCATAAAAATCAGATCAGAAATAAATGAAAAAGAAATGAAGGAAACGATAGCAAAGATCAATAAAACTAAAAGCTGGTTCTTTGAAAGGATAAACAAAATTGATAAACCATTAGCCAGACTCATCAAGAACAAAAGGGAGAAGACTCAAATCAATAGAATTAGAAATGAAAAAGGAGAAGTAACAACTGACACTGCAGAAATACAAAAGATCATGAGAGATTACTACAAGCAACTCTATGCCAATAAAATGGACAACCTGGAAGAAATGGACAAATTCTTAGAAAGGCACAACCTGCCAAGACTGAATCAGGAAGAAATAGAAAATATGAACAGACCAATCACAAGCACTGAAATTGAAACTGTGATTAAAAATCTTCCAACAAGCAAAAGCCCAGGACCAGATGGCTTCACACACGAATTCTATCAAACATTTAGAGAAGAGCTATCACCTATCCTTCTCAGACTCTTCCAAAATATAGCAGAGGGAGGAACACTCCCCAACTCATTCTATGAGGCCACCATCACCCTGATACCAAAACCAGACAAGGATTTCACAAAGAAAGAAAACTACAGGCCAATATCACTGATGAACATATATGCAAAGATCCTCAACAAAATACTACCAAACAGAATCCAACAGCACATTAAACGGATCATACACCATGATCAAGTGGGGTTTATTCCAGGAATGCAAGGATTCTTCAATATACGCAAATCAATCAATGTGATACACCATATTAACAAATTGAAGGAGAAAAACCATATGATCATCTCAGTAGATGCAGAGAAAGCTTTTGACAAAATTCAACACCCATTTATGATAAAAACCCTGCAGAAAGTAGGCATAGAGGGAACTTTCCTCAACATAATAAAGGCCATATATGACAAACCCACAGCCAACATCGTCCTCAATGGTGAAAAACTGAAACCATTTCCACTAAGATCAGGAACAAGACAAGGTTGCCCACTCTCACCACTCTTATTCAACATAGTTTTGGAAGTTTTAGCCACAGCAATCAGAGAAGAAAAGGAAATAAAAGGAATCCAAATCGGAAAAGAAGAATTAAAGCTGTCACTGTTTGCAGATGACATGATACTATACATAGAGAATCCTAAAGATGCTACCAGAAAACTACTAGAGCTAATCAATGAATTTGGTAAAGTAGCAGGATACAAAATTAATGCACAGAAATCTCTGGCATTCCTATACACTAAGGATGAAAAATCTGAAAGTGAAATCAAGAAAACACTCCCATTTACCATCGCAACAAAAAGAATAAAATACCTAGGAATAAACCTACCTAAGGAGACAAAAGACCTGTATGCAGAAAATTATAAGACACTGATGAAAGAAATTAAAGATGATACAAATAGATGGAGAGATATACCATGTTCTTGAATTGGAAGAATCAACATTGTGAAAATGACTCTACTACCCAAAGCAATCTACAGATTCAATGCAATCCCTATGAAACTACCACTGGCATTTTTCACAGAACTAGAACAAAAAATTTCACAATTTGTATGGAAACACAAAAGACCCCGAATAGCCAAAGCAATCTTGAGAACGTAAAATGGAGCTGGAGGAATCAGGCTTCCTGACTTCAGACTATACTACAAAGCTACAGTAATCAAGACAGTATGGTTCTGGCACAAAAACAGAAATATAGATCAATGGAACAGGATAGAAAGCCCAGAGATAAACCCACGCACACATGGTCACCTTATCTTTGACAAAGGAGGCAGGAATGTACAGTGGAGAAAGGACAGCCTCTTCAATAAGTGGTGCTGGGAAAACTGGACAGGGCATGTAAAAGTATGAGATTAGATCATTCCCTAACACCATACACAAAAATAAGCTCAAAATGGATTAAAGACCTAAATGTAAGGCCAGAAACTATCAAACTCTTAGAGGAAAACATAGGCAGAACACTCTATGACATAAATCACAGCAAGATCCTTTTTGACCCACCTGCTAGACAAATGGAAATAAAACCAAAAATAAACAAATAGGACCTAATGAAACTTCAAAGCTTTTGCACAGCAAAGGAAACCATAAAGAAGACCACAAGACAGCCCTCAGAGTGGGAGATAATATTTGCAAATGAAGCGACTGACAAAGGATTAATCTCCAAAATTTATAAGCAGCTCATGCAGCTTAATAACAAAAAAACAAACAACCCAATCCAAAAATGGGCAGAAGACCTAAATAGACATTTCTCCAAAGAAGATATATAGATTGCCAACAAACACATGAAAGCATGCTCAACATCACTAATCATTAGAGAAATGCAAATCAAAACTACAATGAGATATCCTCTCACACCGGTCAGAATGGCCATCATCAAAAAATCTAGAAACAATAAATGCTGGAGAGGGTGTGGAGAAAAGGGAACCCTCTTACACTGTTGGTGGGAATGTAAATTGATACAGCCACTGTGGAGAACAGTATGGAGGTTCCTTAAAAAGCTACAAATAGAACTACCATATGACCCAGCAATCCCACTACTAGGCATATACCCTGAGAAAACCATAATTCAAAAAGAGTCATGTACCAAAATGTTCATTGCAGCTCTATTTACAATAGCCCGGAGATGGAAACAACCTAAGTGCCCATCATCGGATGAATGGATAAAGAAGATGTGGCACATATATACAATGGAATATTACTCAGCCATAAAAAGAGACGAAATTGAGCTATTTGTAATGAGGTGGATAGACCTAGAGTCTGTCATACAGAGTGAAGTAAGTCAGAAAGAGAGAGACAAATACCATATGCTAACACATATATATGGAATTTAAGAAAAAAAATGTCATGAAAAACCTAGGGGTGAAACAGGAATAAAGACACAGACTTACTAGAGAATGGACTTGAGGCTATGGGGAGGGGGAAGGGTAAACGGTGACAAAGCGAGAAAGAGGCATGGACATATATACACTACCAAACGTAAGGTAGATAGCTAGTGGGAAGCAGCCGCATAGCACAGGGAGATCAGCTCGATGCTTTGTGACCGCCTGGAGGGGTGGGATAGGGAGGGTGGGAGGGAGGGAGACGCAAGCGGGAAGAGAAATGGGAACATATGTATATATATAACTGATTCATTTTGTTGTGAAGCTGAAACTAACATACCATTGTAAAGCAATTATACTCCAATAAAGATGTTAAAATGAAAAAAAGAAAAAAAAGAATAAAAACCTAGAGGCAAAAAAAAAAAAAAAAATCCAAGTAAACTTTACAGAGATAATATTTTGGACTGGTCTGGTCCATGGACAACATCCAGTCCAGGCCTCTGATGTTACAAATGAGGAAACCAGGACAGAGTACTTGGCATATAGAAGGCGCTAAAAATACAAATGATCAATGACTAAGTGAATGACAAAATAAAGACTCCCAAAGTTCACATGGCTAATAGGAAGAGTTTTACCAAATCTTAACACGACAGAACTCATTTGACAGTTTTTTGAGCATTAAGTGCCAATTATCTTAAATGAATTTGCCAGTCTTTAACTCTCATGGATCTCCATCTATTGGGTTAAACATCCAAAGAGCAAAGATCACTGGAAAGTAATAATTATACTCAATAATAACTTCTGAACAGAAGATAACTTGGAAATATACTGATAGAAATATGCATTAGGCACGGCATACTGAGAAGGATCCTCTCATCTAGGTTGCTGGGGAAAAGATTTGCAAAGGAAAAAATGCCCAAGCTCATTCTTCAAAAGTCTGATGATAGGGCTTCCCTGGTGATGCAGTGGTTGAGAGTCCGCCTGCCGATGAAGGGGACACGGGTTCGTGCCCCGGTCAGGGAGGATCCCGCATGCTGCGGAGCGGCTGGGCCCGTGAGCCATGGCCGCTGAGCCTGCGCGTCCGGAGCCTGTTGCTCCGCAATGGGAGAGGCCACAACAGTGAGAGGCCCGCGTACCGCAAAAAAAAAAGTGATGATAAAGGCACCTTATGAGGAAACATCAGCCTGGGAGAAACCCCAAGAGTACAAGCCACTCAGACTGACTGCCCTCCTTCCAAGAACGGAAACCAAAATACACTATTAGAGAATTTCCAACTACCACATAACTCCCAAAATGCACAGTGATTATGCCAGTTCCCTAAAGTGGGAAGAGAGCATCTTTGGCCTAAATGCACATCTAGGCTACTAATAACAGGTGAGTACACTGAACAAGGTGACTCCAAAAACAAGGTTGCAGCCAACATCTTGAGAGCAATTTGAATTTAGAAGTGTTATTAGAGCCAGGGAGAAAATTGAGAAAAATTCTTGAGAGGAGTATTAGTAACGTTGTTATTCTTCATACAGTAACGCTGGTAACAGACCTGAAAACTATAGTGGGGCCCAGCATCAAGCTTGGGAACGTGTAAATCTGGCTTTACCCTTCTCTGCCCAAGGCCCCTCCAGAATTCTCAGACCCAACATCTCTCTGACCACAGCCCCACTGAAGCCCACCTTCCCTTCGTCCTGAATGACCCCTACGTCCTGCAGGCCTTCCTGAAGTTCAAGGATGTCCAGGGTCCCATCTTCATTATGGTCTAGGTATGAAAACAGTTCTTCATCGAAGGCGTCCATCTGGGATGTCTCTGGCGGCAGAGGTGCTTCGGGTGGTCCACGCTCTGACCCCCGTTAGTCTCCCCGAGCTGAAAGTGAGAGGGAGGATGGTGATCTCTGCCCACCACAGGCCGTGTTGGAAAAGACCTAAGGTAGCAGCTGCCTCTCTGCTACCAAAGCCAAAGCCCCTGGGCCAGGTACAGAACGGAAAGGGGACGGTTCATCGCCACGGCTCCAGAGCAGAAGCACGAGATGCGCTGGGAGCCTCGGAGGGGTTGGTGCTGGAGGCCAGGCCAGGAGTGTGAGGCCATAGAGTTCCGGCCTCACTCCCAGATCAGCCAATCAGACTCCCTGTTTCCCATCTCACTCCAGGAGGAGCCTTGTCTCCAGAAGCTTCCTGAGAGACCTCCACACAGGTCTGTCTCTAAAGGTAGAACTTCTTTTTAGAGAAAAGTGGGTAGGGGAGTTTTGAGACATGGACTGTGGGGCCATAATGACTGGTGGTGTTGGTCCAACATTTTTTTGTTTTTTAAGTTGTCTGGTCACACCTAAGACTTCTTCTTCTAAGGTTAAGGCACTTGGGAATTATTGTAATGAAGCTTGGGACCAGAATGAAAATCTGACCATGTGGGCCTTTCCTTCTGTGATCCTCTCCCCCAGTTCCTTATCTTCACTCAGTATCTGCAGTGGCTCCAGAGCAAGGCTGCTGAACAGGAGTCCCATCTCCATCTGCACAGATTCCGGCAGCACACTTGGGAGGATAATCTCAAAATGGGCAGAAGTTAAGTCAACTGGGGTCCAGGAGATACTCATAAACAATGTTTATGGCGTCTTCTTAATCACCACTTTCCGTAACCACTGAGAGCTCTGGCTTCCCTATACACATACATGTTGGTCCCTCATCGGGCACCACTGGAAATGTGGAAGTATAGTTTCACAGTCAAAATTCCACTTTTTACATAAGTTACTTTTAAAAATATGGAGTACTCTTTAAAAACTTGAATGTTAAAATTCATATGGAGTAACAAGAACTCTCATGCTGGTGGGAATGCAAAATGGTACACTTTAGAAGACAGCTTGGCAATTTCTTACAAAACTAAACACACTTTTACCATATAATCCAGCAATCATGCTCCTTGGTATCTACCCAAAGGAGCTGAAAATGTAGGTGCACATGAAAATCTAAACACAAATGTTTGTAGGAGCTTTATTCATAATTGCCAAAACTGGAAGCAACAAAGATGTAGGTGAACGGGTAAGTAAACTGTGGTACATCCAGACAACGGACTATTATTCAGTGCGAGAAAGAAAAAAGCTATCAAGCCATGAAAAGACATGGAGAAATCTTAAGTGCATATTACTAAGTGAAAGAAGCCAACCTGAAAAGGTTACATACTGTATGATTCTAGCAATATCATATTCTGGAAAAGGCAAAACTATAGAGACATTAAAAAGATCAGCGGTTGCCAGACAGTTGGAGAAATGGGTGGAAGGATGAATAGGCAGAGCAGAGAGGATTTTTAGTGCAGTGAAAAATACCCTGTATGATTCTGTAAAGATGGATACACGTCATCATACATTTGTCCAAACCGATAGAATATACAACACCTAAGGTAAACTATGGACTTGGGGTGATATGTCAATGTAGGTTCATCAACTGTAACAAATGTTACCACTCGGTGTCAGATGTTGATCATGGGGGAGGCTATGCATGCGTGGGGGCAGGTGAGATATGGTTAATCTCTAGACCTTCCTCTTAATTTTGCTGTGAACATAAAACTGCTCCCCCAAAATAAAATTTTTTTAATTCATAAAAATAATCTAATCAAGCCGTTATCTGTCAGTTTTTGCTCTATTTACTCATCATGTCAAGTACGGAAAACACAAAGAGGACCATCCCATGTCCTTGAACTACCCATGCGTTTGCCAGGAAGAGATTATGCCATGGTTAGTCATAAGTACTACTGCAAGCTTCGCAATAAACGTTTCTCCCCAGAGCTGTTGAGCAGTGGCAAACATATAATGTTGTTTCACAAGATGTGCTGTGGCCCAATCAACAAGGAATTCTCCAACAAAAGAGAATTTTACAGTCCACAGGGAATGATCCTTCCCTGGGCATTGCAGAGAATGCAAGTAGTCACAAAGAGTCATAGAAGACAGACATCCAGGCAGGCGCAAGAGTCTTAAGACCAAGTAGAAAAGATAGAAGTCACAGCCAGACTTCTGAATAAAGAAAACAGACTAACAGCATTTTATGTAACTGATAGAAGAGAGCAAAACATAGACTTGATCATCTCATCATTTTATTGCCTTAATTCTAAATCCAGATTTTTTTTTTTTTTGGTTCTACACTATTCTGAAGTCTTCCAAGCCTAAATTGAACCAAAATAAGCATACTTCCAGCTAAAACTGCTGACTCTTCATCATCAGTTTATTTTTCTGATTTCCATTTCAGTAAATTAAAATTCAGATTATTTCTTCTGCTCTTTGATGTTCTGAAATTTTTTTCCTCAGAGTACCTCAAGTGACATCCAAACATTGAGATTGCCTTTTAAAATGTTCTAACGTGGCCTTTGATGAAAAACAATGAGGAGGGGGAGGCAAAGAGGGAGGAGGGAGGAAACGATGGAAAATAATGCAAAAAGCAGACAGGATTACTAGATTCTTATGGGAAAATTAGTAATAACTACTGTATCTCCTTGTTCCTCATACTACCTTCTACTCTCAATTCCTGAGTCACAGGAGAACTTAATGTGAATTTTATCTCTTCTAAAACACTAATTTCGTAATGAGGAGATTTGAAAACACATGGAAAAGCAGGGTCACTCATATCAGAAGAAACCATAGTGAGTTCGCCTCTAGCTGGTTCTTAATTTTGTCTCAGAACTTGCCTTGATGTCTTTTCCCTTCCCTGTATACTTTTGGAACACTTAGTAACAATTAGTTATTGTATTCCTTATTATGTTCCACATTCTTTCCATTTAAGGCCTAAAGGAACTTAAATAGAAATTTGCTCTCTTCTACATGCCAAATTCGTTACAAAAGCTTGGCAACATGGAGATGAGATCAAGTCAGGCGGAAATTTATAGAGATTTCACTTTAGGCTGAGTATTTGTTTTAGATGCAAATTATCTTGAAACCTTCCCTTGAAGAATCACCCCATAGTTCTCATTTCTAGATACTCCAGTGGGTAATCTCCCCAATCCTTGACATTATACAAACCCTTGACCTATGCCTCTGAAATTCTCCCCCATAAAGACTGACCATGTAACCCTAATTCCAAGTATGTGATTGGCTACTGTCACCCAGGCTCCCCTCCACACCCTCTCTTCCTCCTGTTTTTGCACAGCCACCAGAGTGATCTTCCTAAGTCATAAGTCTGCCTGTGTCCCCTCTTGCTTAAAATCTCCCAAGTGCTCCCATCACTCAATTGATAAAAGTCCAAACCACCTGGCAGGTCCTCAATGCCTTTCATGATCTGGCCCTTGCCTGGCCCTGACATGACACTATTCCTCAAGAAGGCCAACTGGTCACTCGGTGGAAAGTCAGTTATATTGGGTGCCTCCTGTGGTGTAAGGGGCACTGGGTCTTCCTCAGAGGAAGGTAGGGGTTTCCCTTTCCTGCCCACAAAGGTTCAGATAGCACCACTATCTGGGGGCTTGTGGAATGCCTGATCCACAGGCGTGAAATCCCTACAGAACACAGCATGTGACCAGGGGATCCCGTCATAGTGTAAGAGGTGTGCACCTGGGCCCGAGACCACTGGATCCACTGGCCATTTCACACCCCACACCATCAGGAAGCAGCCAACCTCACAGAATGCTGCAATGTCCTACTGAAAGCACAGCCGAAGCACCACCTAGGAGACAATATTTGGCAAAAATGGGTTGCCACCCTTCGGGATACCGTTATGTACACTAAATCAGAGACCTACCATGTGGCTCTGTGCCCCCAAAAGGAAGAACACATGAGTCCAGGAACTAAGAGGTGGAAGCAGGAGTGGTCCCACTTACTATCACTCCCAATGACCCAATGGGAACTTTTTGCTTCCCATCCCCACAACTCTGGGCTCTGCAGTGTTAGCTTCTGGTCCCCAAGCAGGATAGATACACTCCTGTCAGGGAACACAATGAGGGTCCCACTGAACTACAAGCTATAGCTTCCACCTGGACATTTGTAACTCCTTGTGTCCAGGGACCAACAGGCAAGAAAAGAAGTCACCCTCTTAGTAGGTGTAAATTGGCCCTGATCAGCAGGAAGCAGGGCTGCTTCTACACCACCGAGACAGAGAGGAATACTTACGGAACTCAGATGATCCATGTGGACTCCAGGGATGCCCAGTTATAACTGTGAATGGGCACATGCAGCAACAGTGGCCTGAGAAGCTCAGATACTGCAGAAAGGAAAGTTTAGGTCACACAACCAGGTAAGTCACAAAGATCTGCAGAGATTCTAGCTGAATGTGAGTGGAATTTAAAATAGATAGTCAAGAAGGGAAATCATGAGTACCAGTTGTGACCAAGTGAAGCAACGGGGACCGTAGTTTGTCCCACTGTCCTCCCTGAGGAAGAGAGGCTGAGAACGATAAGGGAGCACTCCCCACACCTATGCTGAGAAGCTCATCTGTGGGTGCCATGGAGTGGCCTGTGGAGGCCAGGTCAGATCACTCTACAGGCGAACACTCCTGTTTCCTCTCCCTTACCCTTCTTTTGCACACTCAAGCCCATCGTGGTTTCTGCTCCTAGGAGAATCAGAAATGACGCAGTTAGCACCAGCAGTAGCCCAAGACAAGAGGTAAGAACATGGGGTTTGGGAACTGGCTCATTCACTGCCCAGCAGGCAAAGAGCCCGGAGTGGAACATGGGGGAAGGATGATGCTTTGTACAAGGTGGGAGCCCAAAGCTGAAGATTTCCCAGCGGTGACCTGGGAAAACAACCTGTTTAAGGGGAACACCTGGCTAGTGCAATGACTCAGGCATTTGTAAAATATGGGGGGAACCATGCTATAAGGGTAGGCAAGAAAGCATAATGATGAAAGGAGCAATTCACCGAGAAGCTAAAACAATGCTAAATTTGAATACACCAGCAGTATAGTCCATTATATAGTCTGTTTTTAAAATAAAAGGGAAAATCAACAGAATTATAAAGGAAAGTTAGCAAATGTGCAATTATAGAGGAAATTTTGACAGTAGTAACAGTTTTAGATAATTTAAAGGCTAACTGATTGCTTATTAGGTACCATGAATTATTCTAAATACTTTACGTATTTTAATTCATCTATTCACAATAACCCTATAAGTACTCATGTTACCTCTGTCACAGATGAGAAAACTGAAGCTAAAAAGATATTTTTAATGGCCCAAAGTTAACTAGTAAGTAGCAGAACCAAGATTTAAACCCAGGTGGTTTGACTAGATTTTTCTTACAAGCTCATCTATGTATGTAAAAAGATGTTTATCTAGAAAAACTATAGAATCAATAAAAAGATCAGTGGTTGGGGATGTGGGAATGAATAGGCAGAGCACAGAGGACTTTTAGGGCAGTAATAATACTCTATATGATATTATAATAATGGATACATGTCATTATACATTTGTCCAAACCCATAGAACATACAACACCAAGAGTGAAACCTAAGGTAAACTATGGACTTAAAGTGATAATGAGGTGTCAATGTAGGTTCACCTTTGGTAAAAAATGTACCATTCTGATGAGTGATGTTGACAATGGGGGCGACTATGTATGTGATGTTTAGAGGCAGAGGGTGTATGGGTAGGTAATCTCTGTACCTTCCTCTCAATTCTGTTGTAAACAAAAAACTGCTCTAAAAAAATAGTCTTTTATATATTTGTCTTATTTTATCCAACATTTCTAGGTATCTAGCAACAGGAGAATTTTTGGTTTTCTTGTCCTACATATGCTGGAAATAAAAGCACTAACAACTGCTTTACCGTTAAGGTTTTTTTTCTTTTAATTATTTCAAATGAGCCACTGTCTTGTTTAGGGTATTTCAAGTCACAGCCTTAAATCTTTTTGTACCACTGTGCTTAGATCACTGAGACATGACCCTCATCTTCAAGATGTTTGGTCTTAGTGGAGGGCACAGTCAATAAATAAAAATAGTACCTTTTGAAAATTATAGTAGTAGTGATATAGGAGACAAAGATCTACAAATAGTAGGGTGAGACCAACTCTTCTATAGGGGGTGGTCCAGAAAAGCTCATCACAGAGGAGGTGATATTTATTAAAAAAAAAAACAAACTCTATTTTTTCCTAATCATAAAAATAATAATGCATGATCATTTTAAAAAATTGAAATAATACAAAAATTGTGAAGAAAAAAGTAACAAGGTAATTTAACTCCTACCATCCAGAAGTAATTATTATTAACATTTAATTGAAGAATATACCCATCAAAAAAGAGTGCTGGGAACAGTTAATAATATCTGGCATGAGCACAGAGTGATACTATGTATATGTATGTAGGTATAAAATATATTTTATGTATATGTATAGAATACATATATTGTGTGTGTGACAAATATACACCATCCTGTTCTATATGTTTGCATACACACAGTTTTATACAACTTATTTTATAATTTGTTCTCATATAAATTTTGGAAAATTAAAGACATTTTTTATTCCTGAGTTCCTCTCTCTTTTTATTAATCAGTCTTGCCAGAGATTTGTCTATTTTATTCATATTTTCAAAGAACCAACCAAAAAAGCATATAGTTGGAAATTTAAAGCACACAAATAATTCATGGGTCAAAGATGAAATCATATTGGAAATTAGAAAATACTTAGAACTAAATTACAACAAAAGTACAAACTTACGGGATGCAACTAAAGAAGTGATTAAAGTGATATTGTAGCTCAAAATTAATAAATCAAGCATTTATTAATAACTCAAGAAATTAGAAAAGGGACAAATGAGTAAACCCAAAGAAAGTAGAAGGAAATAAACAAAAGTTAATGGAAGAAAATTTTAAAAATGGAGACAATCTTCAAAAAGTACCAAAAGTTGGCTCTTTCAGTGTATGAATAAAAAAGACAAAGGTTGAAAGGGAAAAAAAAAAGGTTGGCAAGAAAAAAAGATTTGGCAAGATTGAAGAGGAAACAGGGGTGGGGGGGGGGAGATATCAGGAATAAAACAGAGAACATAACTACAGAACAGTCAGAACTTTTTAAAAATCACAAGTGAATATAAATATTATGAGCCTTGGACAGAAAGTGCAGTTTCCTAAAAGTTGTAACTTACTAAATCTGACTCAAGAAGAAATAGTAACCTGAAGAGGCCTGTAACTACTAAAGACATTGAATGAGTAGCTTAAAATATAACTACTATAAAAAGTTTTTGGCTCTTATAGCTTAATAGCACTTTACTCTTGGGATAGGGAATGCCAAAGTGTCCTCCTACGTTTCAGTGGGGTTGGAGAGGTTCCAAATATCTCTGCTGATAGGGGCTGCACTTCAGGGACACAATTAAAATGACTCAGAGAAGCTGAAATTGCTCGTAGGATGGGCCAACCCTTCAGGTCAACTTATGTACTTAGGGCATTAAGAATGTCTTAAACAATGGAATGTTGCCTCTCCTCCTCAACAGGAGGTTGGGGGAAACATACCACTGGTTTTCAAACAGTTTTGAAACAGTAGACAAACTAGCTGGTGTAAGAAAGCAGCTTCGAAGAGATACAAAATGTGAGACTTTTTACAGAACTTGGGGCTCACTGAAGTGTGAGAGCTAAAAAAAAAGAAAAAAGAAAAAAAGTGGCTAAATTTTTGCATAGGCTTAAAAAGCCCTGGGATGCATTCAGACCAAAAGTACTGGGCACAGGATTTTTAATTCTCAGAGTGAGTCAGAGGGTCCACTGCCCTAATTTTTCTGTAAAAGTACCGGTAGCCTTTCAGATCCTGATGCGCATCCGTTCCGGGGTACCTGGCCCCATTCCCGAGCTTCTGAACCCACTCGCGGGTTGGAAGCCACACTTCCAGTTACTTCCTGCAGAGCCGCGGGCAGCCGCCCTCCGTCCTGGAAGCGCCCAGAGTCCCCGCAGCCCTTCCGGCCCTCAGGCCCCGCAGCGACCCACCTCCTCGGCGTCCTGGCCCAGGGGGATGCCCAGGCTCTTGAGCCCCTCCTGCAGCTCGCAGATGTCCACCACGCCGTCCCCGTTGCGGTCCAGCTTGTGGAAGAGGGTCTCGTAGCGCGTCGGAGGCTCCGCGTCCTGGCAGGCCGCCGCAGGCAGCACGACGCCCCGCAGCCAGCGCAGCATGGTCCCGGAGGCGCGGGCCGGCCCAGCCGAGGGAAGCCAGGGAGGCCGAAGGCTGCTTGGGCGCGAGGCCTGGCTGTAAGGGGCGCGAGGCCTGGCTGTAAGGGGCCCGCGGCCTGGCTGTAAGGGACCCGCGGCGCACAAGCTGAAAAGAGCCAAGTCCCCACCCGAGCTCGGCTCGGTGCACGGGGAGTGGCCGCTCCCGCTGCTGCCTGGGGAGGAGCTCGCCCGGCGCCGGCCTCCCCGATAGGCGCGGGGGACGGGCTAGGCACTGCCTTGAGCGGGCAGGAAGTAAAAGGGTTGCAGGGTGCGGCCCGGGAGGGGCTGTGGGACCTGGGAGGTAAGCTCTGCGGCGTCCCTACTGGAGCTGTCAGGGGTGCGGCCCGAGGAGCCAGTCCCGGGAGGTTGTGGGATTCTGCATCAGGGTATTAAAGGTGGGACGGGGGACGGAGGAGGGGTGGTGGTGGTGGTGAACGGGAGGATTGAGGGAGCAGCTGGAAGCTCAGGTTACTTAACTTCAAGCTCCCTGCCCATCGGGCTTGGTACCCTGGCGAACTGCCCAGAAATAGTCCTCTCTGCAGGGACACCGGGCCTTCTCGGGCTTTGTCTCGCGCAGATCTCGCACTTTTTCGTGCAACTCCACGGACACTACACATCTCTGGGACTGTTTTCTTTTCTTTTCTTTTTTTAACATCTTTATTGGAGTATAATTGCTTTACAATGGTGTGTTAGTTTCTGCTTTATAACAAAGTGAACCAGTTATACATATACGTATATTCCCATATCTCTTCCCTCTTGCGTCTCCCTCCCTCCCACCCTCCCTATCCCACCCCTCTAGGTGGTCACAAAGCACTGAGCTGATCTCCCTGTGCTATGTGGCTGCTTCCCACTAGCTATCTATTTTACGTTTGTTAGTGTATATATGTGGGACTGTTTTCTATTTACAAAAAATGAGAGAGTTGGGTGGCTGCTCACTTGGGATGGGAATTAAGCTTTAAGAAGCAGAGGAGTTAAATCTGAAAGCAATTAAGAAACAAAAAGGAACACTTAAAACTAATACAGTATCATATAATTATAGCTCCACAAAACTGGGCGCGGGGTTGGGGGGCACTCAAGGGTCTTTTGCAGAAATTATCAACATCCATCCAGGTGGGCAGTGGTAAAAAGAGGGTTTACTTTGCCCTACAGCTTAGTTAGTGTGATCTGCCCCGATAAATCTTAGGGAGCATCTGCCATCACCACTTATTAGGAAAACCTCAGGCCCCTCCTTCTCAAGATGGATGCAGTTACAAGGCTTGGGGTTTATTGCCCAGGAAAGACAGAAATTCTTACTGCATAACATGGGATAAGCAAAGGAACAGTGGACCTCCAAAGAAAATACCAGACAGGGTCCTAATCCTTCAGCTGTGTAAACTTGGAGATGTGGCATAACCTCCCTGGGTAGCCTCTCTCCTCAGTAAAATGAGAGTATGAATATCTGCCTCATAACAACAAGGTTGTATATTGTATGTGAAAGATCGTAACACTCTCAAGTGCCAATCAGATGAGATATTAATTGTAATAATTCTCTGTTCATCCACAGCTGCTTATAGAAACTATCACAGTGTTCCTGTTACCTGCAGGGGATACAGATCTGTACTTGTACTATAAATAAGGATCTGCCCACGTTTTCTGAAACACTAAACAAAAACTAGTTCCAACAAAATCCAGGAACTCAGACCTTGAATTTACTTCCCCTCATACTATTTTATATATTTAAGACATATGCAAATCGAGAGTTTGTAAACTGAGGACTGCTTGTTGAGTAAAATCATCTTGAAACCAATTTGTTTGCTTATTTTACTTACAATTTCCAGTTTTGTTAAGAATTATCCTCTTCCTTTGGAAAGGCTTTCAAACGTCATCAGATTTTCTATCCGTCTTTAAAAACCTCTTTCAATCCCTGCTATGAACACTCTGTACTTAAAGAGAAGCTGCTTGAAATGGTCATCTCAGACTTAAATGTTTTTCTTCTTCTTTTCTTTCTTTCTTTCTTTCTTTTCTTTCTTTGGAGTAAATAGAGGAATTACCTATCAAAATTTTGACTGAGAAAACTTATGTTCACACAAAAACTTGTACAAGAATGTTTATAGCAGTTTTCTTCATAATTTCCAAAACCCAGAAATAAGCAAAATTTCTTAAATGGGTGAATAGATAAGCAACCTGTGTTACATACATACAGTGGAATACCACTCAGCAATAAAAAGGAATGAACTGATGAATGCAACCATACGTTACATGACATTCTACAAAAGGCAAAACTATAGAGACAGAAAACAGATCAGTGGTTGTCAGGTGCTGAGGGACAGGGAGGGAGTGATGGAACTGTTCTGTGTTTTGATTATGGTGGTGTTTATGCAACTGTATGAGCTTGTTAAAATGCACGGCACTGTGCACTCTCTGGAAATATACCTCAATAAATCTGACTTAAACATAAGTAAAATGGAATAAGAATTCTTAGCTCAAAAGATCACTGTGAAAATCAAAGTAGCTTATGAAGTACATAAACTTCAAGACTAGCTACAGAAAAGCGTGGCTGCAGACCAGCAGCATCAGTATCACTTGAGAGCTTGTTAGGAATACAGAATCTCAGCACCACCACCCCAGGTCTACTAAATAAGAGTTGCACTTACACAAGAGCCTCAGGTGATCTTTCACACATTCAGGTTTAAGAAGCTCTGCTACCACTCAAAGTGTAGTTTGCACACTGGTGCCAGACTGCAGGCTGTTACCTGTTCACAACAAGGTAAACCAGAGATTAAGAGGAGGCATTTAGAAACTTTACAGCAGTTTGATAAGTTCCTATTTGTTGAATCTAGTACATAAAAAGAAAACCTCAAGGCTTGTCTTTTTATTTCAATTTTCTAATAATTCGTTTTTAATTTTTTAAATAAAAGTATCTGTCTGCAGTGAGTTAAGAAAACACTGTTACCACACCTAATAAAGGTATAATTAACAATAGCAACTTCAAGCATGAGAAAAGAAAATGTTATATGGATATTTAAACATCTGCATGAGAGACAGCATCCCTACCCACATGTATGCTGGTAATTCTCAGAGACCAGTGTTCCTACAGAGGTCAAGAGCAGAAACCCTGAACTCATTCGCTTCCTTAGCCCAAGTTATGTCCACGGTCAGGACAGAAGTCTGGGGTTCAGCTTGTTTCCATTTTTCCCAGCATCTAGCCTTCTCAAGTACTACTGTCTTCCACTGGAACAACTTTTGAGCTTAATTTCATCTACTTTGGTCTTCAAAGACCTCTTTCAACACCTACTTTGAATACCGTATAGTTAGGGGGATCTGCTTGAATAATCGTTCTAGATTTTCAGAGTTTTAGCTGGTAAACAAGTTTACCCTTTTTATTTACTGGAACACTTAGTTCCAATAAGGCCAAAGTCTCAGCTGGTCCACAAAGACCTGATCCTATTTCAAAATCCTGGTCATTTGCTGTCTCAAATTTAAGTGATCACAAAGTGGGCTAAGAGTTTGATTGGCTCACTGTAAAGCCATCACTGGAAAGACAATTTTATCATACAGTGAGTTTTAAATTTGAATGTTCTTGTAGTCTTTAGGGGAACAATAATCATTTTAAGTTTTGACTCATTTATAACATTAAGATAAGTGGCTATTCTCCCCAGGTTTTCCAAGGCATTTAGGAGACCGAAATCCAGATAAGAAGGTGAATTCTGTCTCTTGCTCAGCCTATCCACTATCTCCAATCCCCCAAAAGGTAAATGCAGACAACTCTCAATCACTAAAACATGGCACTTAATTACTGAACAACTACCATTATTACTGAATCATGTAAATAATTCCCATTTCAAACCAGTTGTGTCAAATTCAAACTGGATTCAAAACCACATACCTCATCGCTTTGAAAATAATTATGTGAAAGACTGTGTTCAGACCATCTTCAGTTTGTGAACATTTGTGTAAATTTTGTCCTGAAGACCAATAGCTTGAAAGTGCAGGGAAAGAAAGTTGCACATCTATTGAAGAATCAATAATCATGGAAATTGTATCAATATTCTATACTTATGTTTTTGTATGTAAAGCCTCCATCTCCCTCCCTACTTCCCTCCCTCCCTCCCTCTCTTCCTCCTGGAATCGCCAGTTAAAAGCTATTAGGCAGGCTTGAGGAAAGCTGCCCAGCATGGATCAAAGCTTAAGGAAAAAAGGAAGCTGAGCAGGGCGGCAGTCTAATGGTTGGGAGACTAGTTACATACAAGAGGATAGAGCAAATAAATAAATATACTGAGGATAATGAGAGCTAGGCTTCTTGTCAGGGAAGTGAGTTACAAATATGCCAAGAGGAAAGCTAGAATGAACCCTATAGTGTTGGATTTGAATTAGTGGTATTGGTGTGAATTCATGTTTTTAAATATTTTTAGATACAGAAATATAGAGGGGTGTCTGTACTCACGGAGCGTACAATTTAGCCAGAGGAGACAAAATAACTATACCTCCAGGATACTGTAACTGGAAGAAATTTGGGCCATGTAAATAACAATAAAACTAAGAATCTACAGAACAATAAAAATTTGCTCCTCTAACATTCTTTTTAACAGTTTTACTGTGCAGAGAGAAATTTCAAATGCACATTTTTCATTTTAAAGTGTTCATAACTCATATTTAAAATGGGACTTTATGCTTTTTTTATTTCATTCATACCTTATTGCTATATATACTCAAAAATTAAATCTTTTACATTGTTTGCTTGTGTCTTCATAATACCTTCAAACTCATGATCACTTGTTTCTTTGTAGTAACGTGACTGTACTTGTATCTTTTTAATAAGTTTGAAATAGTCTGCAAGCAATTCAATTTGCAGAAAGTCCATCTTTTTAGTACATTTTCGAAGTGTTATTTTTCCTTTCGAAGGAAAAGGATCCACTATTGGAAGAATAGCCACAATGTAATGTTGCTACCAACTCAGTAGAGGGTGCTGCAACTTAAAGATGAAGAATAGCTTTGGGATAAATACTAGTAAAAACAGAGAGGGAAATGCAGGCAGGAGGAGATCAAAGGAAAGAAGGAAGATTAGTGTGTCTTTATTTTTTTAGTAATCAATATAATAGTTATGGATTCCTAAAATATACTCAAAAATATACAGAACTAAAGTATTATTTAAAACCTGGGTATAACACAACATATTTTTGTCTTTTTAAACAAATATTCTCTGTCCATATTCACTCACTATGCTCTCCAATAAAACTAAAGTAAATCAACAGAAAAAATGTAATATATTTATCTTAAAAATTATTTTTTATGTTGCACACACAATCTATTGCATCAGCATCCTACTATCAATATCAAAATCAAAGTTTCATATGGAGTCAGGAACTTTATAATCCCTGTGAATGATTTCTCAGTGACTCAATCATCTATTTAAGCCCTGAAGTATATAATGTAACTTTGTGCTACAAAAAAAAAAGGGCAAGTGATGGTTAAAGTTAATTTTGTAAACATTGAAACCTTCTGTTGTCAAAATGTACTGCTTTTTAAAGTTGTTGTAGTGTTGATTCTTCTTTGTTATTGTTGTTCGTTTTAATTAACCTTCCCCTTTAATGTCTTCAAATGTCTTCTAGATGTTGACTCTGTATAAGTCATTATATTATGTGTGTGTACATGAATTTAGTCATATTATACCCTAATTTCATATTTTCTATTTTCAAAAAAAATATTTGAGGAAACTTAGTAGGCTCTAAAGAGAAAGTGTTTGGAGACTCCAACTACCAGAAGCCCAGTCTGAGCTAACTTATGCAAGAAGAGAAGGACTACAGCTGGAACTCAGGTAAAACAAGAAGCATGAACTGGAACAGCCTCAAGATTCTGAATGTTGTGTCTCTGCTCCCATCTGTGCTCCTGCTTCTGTCTTCTCCCACAATGCAGATCAGTTTTCCTTACATAGTAGGAAACATGGTTGTAACTAACAGCTCCCAGTTTTATATCTTACTACCTCAGGCACTAGAGACAGCCGTTTGTAATGCTCTTTCTGGTACTAAGTTCTCTAAATCCTCATGAGGGACTCCTTGACTTAGGTTAGGTTAGGTGCTCACCACTGGAGAAATTAACAATGTCCGTGGGCCCAGGATTATGTCAATGCATTGCAGTTCCCAGTGAATACAAATAAGAAAGTGGAGAAGTGCATTTGCTGGAAGAGGATCTAGATGTACAAATAGATTTGTCTTATTAAATTTAATTGACTTAGGTTTCAGTGTATCAGATTATATATAATTTGTCAAATGTTCAAAAGTCAGTTCCACTTGAAAACAAATCAGAAAAATAAAGCATCTCTGCAACTGACTTATTTAAGTCGATGGCAAAATGGGATTCAATTAAAAACCAAATTTTGGGCTTCCCTGGTGGCGCAGTGGTTGGGAGTCCACCTGCCGATGCAGGGGACGCGGGTTTGTGCCCCGGTCCGGGAGGATCCCACGTGCCGCGGAGCGGCTGCGCCCGTGAGCCATGGCCGCTGGGCCGGCGCGTCCAGAGCCTGGGCTCCGTGGCGGGAGAGGCCACAGCGGCGAGAGGCCCGCGTACCGCAAAAAAAAAAAAAAAAAAAAAAAAAAACCACCAAATTTATAAGCAACTTTGTAGGAACATCCATTTTATATAAAGTAATGCAGAATTAACAGGCTGTTAAATAGAAATTTAACTAAGATACCAAGACAGCATATATCCTAAGACAAAATGAAATGCAAGGCCATAAAGCAGAATTTTCAAAGGAAGTAGTAGTAGAAGTCAGTTTTGTGGCCCTTGAACCCCTGTCACGCACGTTGAGGGTAAAAGGGGTTCAATTAGAAGAGGATTTTTAGAGAGAGCTGCTGCTGTACTGAGTGCCCCTTCGACTCAGCCCCACCTCCCACCCAGGGAAAAGGGTACCTGTCCCTCACCTGCAGCCTAGGGCAAGGAACTTTAGTGAGATTACCTGAAAAGTTTGATATAAATCTCATCGGTTTTGAAGACACAGTGAACTGGTATCTGATGCATGCTTAGGAAATGTGTGCTAACCATTCTCACAGTAAAGTGAGAAGCTGCTGCCTTAGGCAAGTTACACTCTCAGAGTTTGTTGAAACAAAGAATATGTGAATATTTCCCCTGTGAAAAGATGTGGGCTGTGAAAACAAAGCCAAGGTGGAGTTGTCCTAGATCCTGTCTAAAAGCGTTCAAGGGCTGTCTGAAGAGATAAATGAGCTTTAGCAGAAAAAATGGTGGAGGCACCGACAGATGTCTAGAGATTGAAGAAGGAGATATAAGTGACCAACCAGGGAGAATACATGATATCCACCAAGAAACTATATAAAAGAGTTTCCTAGGAACTGGGTGGGTCTCCAAAGAACCTGCAAAAGACCTGATAAGAGAAAGAAAGAGTTTCACAAGATGTCAAGGCAGAAAACTCAGTGCTGCTCACAACGGTATTAGATAAGAACTGGCCCACTGGCCCTTTCCTCTCCTTTCTATTCTATTGTGACTCTGATGGGATTAGCAAACTAGAGAAAATGAATCCTAGAAGGAAAAAAAGAAAAGCCAAAAGTGTCCATCTCTTTCCTAACAGGCCTTTTGTCTGCAACAGGCCTGAGCAGAGGTAGAGGAAGAAATTTTAGCTTTAAATAGAGATTGAAGTTTTGTTGACTACACTGGGCCAAACATACTAATTACTCCCTTGAAGAACCTTTCATTAACTGAAAGTGATAAGTTGTGCAATCTGCCCTGAATTTCATCTAGAACAACGGAAGAACCAGCCTCACAAAATGAGTTCAGAGTGACTCTGGGAAACAGTTACAAAGCCCTAGTAATTACATCCCACAAGTTATGCTTGTTTCCATACATAAAATACTCAGCAACAATATCACCTCACACCTGTTAGAATGGCTATTATCAAAAAGGCAAGAATAATGTGTGTTGGTTAGGGTGTGGAGAAAAGGGAACCCTCATGCACTATTAGTGGGAATGTAAACTAGTGCAGCCATTAAGGAAAACAGTATGGAATTCCTCAAAAAAACTAAGAATAGAACTACCATATGACCCAGTTATCCCACTTTTCGGTATTTATCCAAAGAATATAAAAACACCAATCCAAAAAGATATATGCACCCCTATGTTCATTGCAGCATTATTTACAATAGCCAAGATATGGAAACAACCTGAATGCCTATCAATGGATGAATGGATAAAGAAGATGTGGTGTATATATATATATATATAGTGGAATACTACTCAGCCATAAAAAAGATGAAATCTTGCCAGTTGCAACAACATGGATGTATTATGCTAAGTGAAATAAGTCAGACAGAGAAAGACAAATACCATATGATTTCACTC
This sequence comes from Pseudorca crassidens, assembly GCF_039906515.1. Lineage (NCBI taxonomy): Eukaryota > Metazoa > Chordata > Mammalia > Artiodactyla > Delphinidae > Pseudorca > Pseudorca crassidens. The sequence goes on from NC_090297.1 coordinate 94,886,201, forward strand.
TTATGTGGAATGTAAACAAACAAAATAATTCAACAAACCAAACCAGGGCTTCCCTGGTGGCGCAGTGGTTGAGAGTCTGCCTGCCGATGCAGGGGATGGAAGTTCGATCCCTGGTCTGGGAAGATCCCACATGCCGCAGAGCGGCTGGGCCTGTGAGCCATGGCCGCTGAGCCTGCGCGTCCGGAGCTTGTGCTCCCCAACGGAGAGGCCACAAAAGTGAGAGGCCCACGTACCGCAAAAAAAAAAAAAATGCCTGTTCTCCCTCCTTCCAGGGTTATTGGAAGAATCATGAGATAATATACTACAAAGAGGAGAGAAACAATACATTATTGTTCCTTCTTCTGCAGACAGAAGAATTGTATTGGAGGTAATCATATGGGGGGGATCATAAATCATACTCATAAATTGCTTATGATATACTACACTAAAAGTCATTATATCTTCCCTGAAAAAAATTTCAAAATGGAAATGCTTGCTTTAAATATAAATTTATTGATCTAAACACATAACACCACTACCAGTAAAAAACAGAAGTAGAGAATGGAAACCATTCCTTTTCATTTGTTTCATTGAATCAAAAAATGTATTTTGATTATACAAATCATGACCAACCTAATTATCTTGGCTGAAGTAATCCAGATTGCACATGAATGAAGTGGAGCAAGGCTGGCCACTATGTACACCTATTTGAATTTTCTTTGGCCAAATTTGTTAAACCTCATTAGAACTTCCTGCTGCCCACACAACATCCTGCACCGACTTCCTGGTAGCCTTTTGTGATCTGACAGGGTGAGTAACTAAACAAAATTATAAACAACACTTCAACTTGCACTGAGGCATTACCATCCTCTCCCTAGGAAAACAAAGGTTATTCATAAGAAAGAGAGGATGACTAAGAAAATCAACTATTATAAAATTACTAAGTTTTAAAAAATGTATTAAAATATGCCCATTTTAGTCTTACATTTTTATTCTGTTTAAATGTATTAAGGCATTTAATCTTAAACGCAAGGCTTCATTAGCTACCTATGTTATGCTAAAATTTTTTTCAGCCATCTTAAAATTCTCTCCTTTATACCAATTTCTTTTGCTATTTTTAAATGACCTATACACTTTGATTTCTGATTACAAAATGATACATGTTTATTGTATGGAAAATACAGAAAATCACAGAAGAAAAAAAAGACACATGATCTCACTGTCCAGAGATTTAATTTAGATGTGAAACCTTTCACTTTCTCTCTCTCTCTCTCTCTTCTTTTTTGTATAACTGCTTTATTGCATATTCCATTTTTTTAAATAAATTTATTTATTTTTGGTTGCGTTGGGTCTCCATTGCTGCGCATGTGCTTTCTCTAGTTGTGTTGAGCGGGGGCTACTCTTTGTTGTGGTGTGAGGGATTCTCATTGCAGTGGCTTCTCTTGTTGAGGAGCGTGGGCTTCAGTAGTTGCAGCACATGGGCTAAGTAGTTGTGGCTCATGGGCTCTAGAGAGCAGGCTCAGTAGTTGTGGCGCACGGGCTTAGCTGCTCTGCGGCATGTGCGATTTTCCCCAACCAGGGCTCAAACCTGTGTTCCCTGCATTGGCAGGTGGATTCTTAACCACTGTGCCACCAGGGAAGTCCCTGCATATTCCATTTTTTATTAAAATAATCTCAGATTATATATACTATTTTGAATACTGCTTTTCCTAGTTAATATGGTATAGACATTTTCCCGTGTCACTAACATTCTCCTATATCATTATTTCGAAGAACTGTTTAATACTGTACTGTGTTAGATTTAAACTAATATTTTGTTAAACATATTCATTATTACAATTCTTCACTATTATAAACAGTGGAAAATATAAACACTCTAAAAGATAAATCTTTTTTAACAGCCATGATGTTTTCCTTAGGATAAATTTCTAGAAGTGAAATTGCTCAGTTATGGCTTTTTCTGCTTTTGCTAAGTATTGTCAAACGGTCCTTCAGTAAGTTTGGACTAATTTACATTTCCTTAGGCAGTGTATGAGATTATTTAATTTAAAAATGCAAGTACTGGGTATTAGAATATTATAAACTTCCATAATTAAAGAGGTGAAAACTGTGTCTTACTTTAATCCACAATACTTTGAGTAATATTGTTTTAGCTTTTACATAAAGCTGTCATCTACTTCAACTAACTTTTTGTGTATCATGTAAGGTAGGGGCATTGAGGTTCATAGTATTCCATATGAATATCCAATTGTTCTAGAGCCATTTGTTGAGGAGACTGTCCTTTCCCCCATTGAATTACCTTGGCACTTTATCAAGAGTCAATTGACCATACATGTGTAAGTCTATTTCTAGGATCTCTAATTTGTTTCATTAATCTGAATATCTATCCTTATGCCAATACCACCCTGTCTTGTCACTGTAGCATTAGAGTAGTTTTTAAATCATATAGTATGAGTCCTCGTACTTTGTTCTTCAAAATTGTTCAGGATAGCCTAGGATGTTCACAATGGATTGAAATTTCGAATTTCACTCCACTGAGATCAGAGAACATACTTTGTATAATTTTAATCCTTTTCAAGTTATTGACCTATTTTATGACCTAGCATATGCTCTATCCTGGAGAAGGTGCATGTGCACTTAAGAATATGTATCCTGGGACTTCCCTGGTGATCCAGTGGTAAAGAATCCACCTTCCAATGCAGGGGATGCAAGTTTGATCCCTGGTTGGGGAGCTAAGATCCCACATGCCATGCAGCAACTAAACCCGCGCACCACAACTACTGAGCTCACACGCCTCAATGAGAGAGCCCTTGTGCCACAAAACTACAGAGCTCATGCACCCTGGAGCCCGTGTGCCACAACTAGAGAGAAGCTTGAGTGCCACAACGAAAGATCCCACATGCCTCAACCAAGATTCAGCATGCTGCAACTAAGACCCGATGCAGCCAAAAAAATTAAGAAAATAAGTAAATTTAAAAAAAAAAAAGAATGTGTATTCTGCTGTTTTTGAGTGGAGTGTTCTATATATGTTAGGTCTAGTTTGTGTATAATGTTCAAGTGTTCTGTTTCCTTGTTGATCTGCTTAGTTTTTATATCCTTTATTGAAAGTGTGCATTAAAGTGTCCAACGATTATGGTTGAATTGCCTATGTCTCTTCAGTTCTGACAATTTTTGTTTCATATCTTTTGGGCCTCTGTTGTTAGGTGCATATATGTTTTTGATTGTTCTAGCATCCTGATAAATTGACCTATTTAGTATAAATGGTCCTCTTTATCTCTGTTAATATTTGTTGTTTTAAAGTCTATTTTGTCTGATATTAATATAACCACTTTAGCTTTCTTGATTGCTATTTATGTAATGCCTCTTTTTCCATTATTTTACTTTCAACCTATTTGTTATCTTTTGATCTAATGCATGTCTCCTTTTAGACAGTATATAGTTGGATCTTTTCTAAAAATTCAGTCTAATAATCTCTGGCTTTGATTGTTTAATTCACATTAATGTTATTAATGATAGAGCTGAATTTACACCTACCATTTCTGTTTGCTAGTTGTCTTGTGTCCTTTTTGTTCCTCTCTTCCTTTACTGCTTTGTCTTGCATTAAGTGAATATTTCCTACATAAAATGCCCACATCTTAAAAGGGTATTAGCCCTATAAATGATTTTTCTTTCATTAATTCACTAAATATTCAACAACAAACGTATATTGATAGGCTACCTTGCATTAACAAATAGGCCCAAAACTGTAACTGCCCAAATTTAAAAGTAATTATTTCTCACTCTCATAATAGTACTACACAGGTGTTCCAGTCACAGGTAGCTCTCTTCCATGCAGTTTCAGGAAATCTAATTTCAGGCCCAGAAATTGTACACATCATTTCCACTCACATTCCATTGGAAAGAACTTTGTCACATGTCCACCCTAATTACCAGGGGTGCTGAGAAATCTTTAGGTGCATTTCAAGGAAGAAGGGGAGATTACATACTTTTTGGACAGCTAGATATCTCTAACTCAGTACTATGAAGAAACCTGAGGAAAATTTTTCCTCTGGATAGTTCAATATTCTGAAATTAACTCCTTAATTTACAAGCAAAAATCTATAGGAAGTTTTATTTTTTAAAAGAAGCATTAAGCAGTATATATTTTTGCAAAAGAAAAATTATAGGAGGCTAAAGTGTCGCAATGCCTTAAAAAAACTTTAGAGGGCTTTCCTGGTGGCACAGTGGTTGAGAGTCCACCTGCCAATGCAGGGGACACAGGTTCATGCCCCGGTCCGGGAAGATCCCACATGCCGCGGAGCGGCTGGGCCCGTGAGCTGTGGCCGCTGAGCCTGCGTGTCCGGAGCCTGTGCTCCGCAACGGGAGAGGCCACGACAGTGAGAGGCCCGAGTACCACAAAAAAAAAAAAAAAAAAAAAAAATTTAGAGACCCACAAAATTTAGAGTAAGCTTTTCTTTCTAGGATCACCTGTATGAGCTGTTCCACTGAAGTCTCTATATTACCTTCTGCTTCATAGTGTGTCTGCTGCACCACTACTTCTTGGTATGCTTATTCTATCCTTCCCTGGTGTGGCTACTGTACTATGAGGTTATTACACTCATATGGTCCTTCCCTTGACATAATCTTCTACTTTCTTATGCCAGTGTTCTACTGGTTTGACTTTTCCAGTGATAAGGTGAAATTTGACATTTTCAAACAGCCCTGTGTCTTGCTTAACCAGACTTTTTTTAGTCATTCAGAGAACCCATAGCTTTTGTAGAAGGGACTTTTTTCTATCCTTTCCTTCCTGATATTTTCAGTGATTATAATTATTTTAAAGGAGATACAGCAGATGTCAGGTCAGAAATTCATTCCTTCCCCTTAAAGCTTTTCCTCTCTGATTATAGATCAACTACCTTTGCTATGAAAAAAAACTCTGCGGGGCTGGCATCAGTATGTACTCTAACAGAACAATTTTACTTTTCTTGAAGCTCAGTTTCTACTCTAGACAGCAAGGAAAGTCAACTACACTAACTGCTTACAGGAAAATCACACCAATGACAGTTTTCCCTTGTCTTTCCAGTAATAGGTCTGAGAATCCTACCGCAAGTGTATTACTCTCAACTATTCAGGAGTTGCTCCCTACCTCACTCTGTAGTTTGTTATTCATATCCTGTCATCAATATTATTAATATAATTAGTATCATCACTATAATTATGTACTGGGCAGAAAATCAAATTATCTAGTAAAACTATTTCACACAAACCCCACGGCAAGTGAAACAGTGTCCTTAGCTATTCCTTTAAAAAATGTGTATGCATTCCGTCTTACCTTCAATTTTTCTAAGTGAGCACGGAGAGGGAAGACATCAGAGCTTAAAGTATGGGACTAACTCAGTAGGTGTTCAATAAGAGTAACACCAGCTCCTAGGAAGCAACTTGGAAATTTGTGAGAGAATTTTAAAATTATTTTTTAATAAAATATTAACTTTAGAATAGTATTTGATTTACAGGAAAGTTGTGAAGATAATACAGAGAATACCCAGGTACCCCATGCCCAGTTTCCCCCTATTATTAGCATTTGCAATTAGTAAGGTACATGTGTCACAGAGAAGAAATACTGATAAATTACTATCAACTGAAACCCATACTTTATTCACATTTCTTTAGGTTTTAACCTAATGTCCTTTTTAGTTTCCAGGATCCCACCCAAGATACCACATTCTATTCAGTCATCATGTCTCCTTAAACTTTCTCTTGGCTTAGCTGTGAGAGTTCTCAGACTTTCCTTGTTTTTGATGACCTTGACAGTTTTGTGGAGTACTAAACAAGAATTTTGCAAACTGCCTCTCAATTGGGATTTCTCTGATGTTTTTCTCATAATTATGGGATTTTTGGAAGGAAGACACGGAGGTAAAGTGCCGTTCTCATCACATGGTATCAGTAGTACATCGTATTAATATAACTTAGTCTATATTGACTTTGATTACCTGGCTGAGGCAATGTTTGTCAGAGTTCTCCAGCGGGGCTTCCCTGGTGGCGCAGTGGTTGAGGGTCCGCCTGCCGATGAAGGGGACACGGGTTCGTGCCCCGGTCCGGGAAGATCCCACATGCCGCGGAGCGGTTGGGCCCGTGAGCCATGGCCGCTGAGCCTGCGCGTCCGGAGCCTGTGCTCCGCAGCGGGAGAGGCCAAAACAGTGAAAGGCCCGCGTACCACAAAAAAAAAAAAAAAAAGCTAAGTAACATTTTCCCCATTTCCATATTACTCTCCTTGGAAGTCACTATGCACAGCCCACACTAATGAGTGGGGAGTTGAGGGAGAAGTATCCACATAAATTATGTGGAATTCTCCTGCAAAGGAGATTTGTCTATTCTCCTCCATTTATTGATTTATTCAATCATTAATTTACATTAGTATGGACTCATGAATATCTTATATTGGGTTATAAGCCAATACTACTTCATTTTGTTGCTCAAATTTTTCCAGCTTTGGTGATTTGGAACACTTTCTATGGGCTCCTGTGCCCCTTTGACATATCTCCTTCAATGTGTGTGGGGGGGTGGGTTTTTTGTTTTATTTGGATTTGTGAGCACTTTAATTTCTGGCACTACAAGACACTTCAGGCTCGTCATAGGTATTTATTTCTCCAGTCCTAGAATCAGTTAATTCCACAAGTCCTGTTTTCTTTATTGGAGAACGGTATTAGAAACCAAGATTTGGGCATAAGGTGTGCTGATTGCTACTGGGGTGTTGTTTCTTTGAGGTCATTTCAGCTGACAATGCAAAGAAATATACATGTGTATGCTGACCTGTGTAAATACACCTAACTACAAATGTTCCCTATATGTAACTATCTCTATCTATATTAAGATAAACATGAGTTCTTACTGATGTCTCCAGCAGTAGTCCTTACTGCACAGTACAAGGCCTTCTGCCCTTGTTTATCTGTAATCTCTCACTCCAACAGTGACAAAGGTGGCTCCCACCATCTGCCATCATTTACTTAACTGTTAAATTTCAGTATACATGTATAGTGTTTTCAGAATTGTTAAACTGTACCCCTGTGGAAATCAACTGTCATCAACTATAATATTGTGCTCATGTGCAGTTCCTTTTGCCTTTAGTCTTAACAGACTTGTGGTGGCACTTCTGATTGTCATAATGTTTGTAATGGTGGCTCTGACATTTACAAGGAAGGACTCAGGAATGCTAAATGTCCTGAAATGCAATGCACAATTCTCACAAAATATTGCATATATGACTTTTAAATGTCCCACTGACCATCTATTCAAGTAAAACCTGTTTATTATCTATTTTTACAGTTATAATTTTCATTAAACATTTCAAGAATGTAACTATCATGTAAATTAAGGAAAAATTATACTTCTTTTGTTCAGAATGTTACCAAGCAATGTTTACCATTTTGGAAAATAATGTCACTGATGGTAGCACTGCTTGTGGTATTTGAGCTGCCAAAGCAACATCTCTGTGTTACTCTGCATCTGTTGTTATCACATTTGCACAATTCTATGTATGTATACAAATATGCTTATTTTTCCTTTATTTCAAATGTCAAATACAAGGAAAAATTGTCTAAATGTTCAACTGAATATATTTTGTCTTACTTGGAGTTCTGGGTTCCACTGGAATGAGGTAGATACTAAGTTTTTAGTTGTCCTACTTCTCCTAGAAACATGAGGAAAAGAAAGAGGAAATAAATTCCCTTAAATACATTTCAGTGAAATAGGAGACAGCAAAAATCTGAAAACTCAAAAATGGGCATGAGTGCTGCCCTAAGCTCCCTAAGAAGTTGGCGTAGGTGTTTGTAACACATGTCCTAGGGAAGAACAGAGGACTCAGCAGTAGGAGATATCAGAAATCTCCACAAAATGCTGTATTCTAAAAGAGGGCCCTATGTGTAGAATAAACTATTGAGAGCAAGACTGAAACTAGATAGGACACCAGGGGGAGAGGCGAAGAGAGAATGCTCAGAAAATGCTGATGGACTGAGGCTCTGAAGGGGCAGATCTCACAAAGTTCCCACACACCAAAATTTCTAAAATTGAGTGCAGCATCTTGGAAGGTGATTACTTTGTTTCCTGGTGATGGAAACCTATAGAGAATGTGTGGAGACCCAGGGGTCCTAAACTAAGCTGGTTTCTGAGAGCAAGAGGAGATATGACTATACAAAGACAGGTATTTTAAGTTGTTCCCCTGAGCTATGAAGCTTGGAAAGTTACCTTGGCCTCCCCTACCAACCCCACTGGGACTTCTAATCCAGAAATTTCCATCTCCTTCAACTATGATTAACAAAGATGAATATGCTCTCAGCATTTAGACTAAGGTATTACAGGCATACCTTGGAGATATTGTGGGTTCAGTTCCAGACAACCATGATAAAACAAGTATTGAAATAAAGCAAGTCACAGAAGTCTTTTGGTTTTCCAGTGCATATAAAAGTTATGTTTACACTATACTGTAGTCTAATAAGTATGCAGTAGCATTATGTCTTAAAAAATGTACATATCTTAATTAAAAATACTTTATTGCTTAAAAAAATGTTAACCATCATCTGTGCCTTCAGCAAGTCATAATATTTTTGCTGGTAGATGGTCTTGCCTCTATCTTGATGACTTCTGACTTATCAGGGTGGTGTTTGTTGAAGGCTGAGGTGGCTGTCACAATTTCTTAAAATAAGACAACAAAGAAGTTTGCCACATAGATTGACTCCACCTTTCATGAACAATTACTCTGTAGCATACAAGCCTGTTTGATATCATTTTACCCACAATAGGACTTCTTTCAAAACTGGAGTCAATCCTCTCATACCTGTTGCTGTTTTAACAACTAAGTTTATATAATATTCTAAATCCTTTGTTGTCATTTCAACAATCTTCACAGCATCTTCACCAGGAGTAGATTCTTTCTCAAGAAACCACTTTCTTTGCTCATCCATAGAAGCAACTCCTCATCTGTTCAAGTTTTATCATGAGATTGCAGCAGTTCAGTCACATCTTCAGGGTCCATGTCTAATTCTAGTTCTCTTGCTATTTACACCACATCTGCAGTTATTTCCTCCACTGAAGTTTTGGACCTCTCAAAGTTATCCATGAGCGTTGGAATGAACTTCTTCCAAATTCTCCTTAATATTGATATTTTGTCCTCTTTCCATGAATCACAAATGTTCTTAATGGCATCTAGAATGGTGAATCCTTTCCAGAAGGTTTTCAATTTACTTTTCCCAGATCCATCAGAGGAATCACCATCTATGGCAGCTACAACTTTATGAAATGTATTTCTTAAAGAATAAAACTTGAGGGCCGGGGCTTCCCTGGTGGCACAGTGGTTGAGAGTCCACCTGCTGATGCAGGGGACACGGGTTCGTGCCCCGGCCCGGGAGGATCCCACATGCCGTGGAGCGGCCGGGCCCGTGAGCCATGGCCGCTGAGCCTGCGCGTCTGGAGACTCTGCTCCGCAACAGGAGAGGCCACAGCAGTGAGAGGCCCACGTACCGCTAAAAAAAAAAAAAAAAAAAAGAAAGAAAAAGAAAACTTGAGGGCCGGAGGAGACATGATGGCAAAGTAGAAGGGCTTGAGCTCACTTCCTCTCACAAAAACACCAAAATCTCAGCTGACTGCTGAAAAACCATTGACAGAAACGAGTGGAACCTACCAAAAAAGATATTCTACATCTAAAGACAAACAAGAAGGCTTCACAATATAATCAGATACCATACCCACCAGCTGGGCAAGCCACAAACTAGAAAATAATTATATCACAGAGGTTCTCCCACAGGAATGATAGTTCTGAGCCCCATGTCAGGCTCCCCAGCCTGGGAGTCTGGCATCAGGAGGAGGAGCTTGCAGAGCATCTGGCTTTGAAGGCCAGTGGGGCTTGAGTGCATGAGCTCCTCCACAGGACTCAGGGAAACAGAGACTCCACTCTTGGAGGGTACACACAAGGTTTCACGTGCACTGGAACTCAGCGAAAAGAAGTGACTCCATAGGAACCTGGGCCAGACCTACCCATGGGCCTTGGAGGGTCTCCTGGGGAAGGATGTGTCAGCTGTGGCTCACTGTGGGGGCAAACACCCTGGTGATGGAGTCCCCTGGGAATATTCATTGGCGTGAGCTCTCCTAGAGGTCACCATTTTGGCACTGAGACCTGGCCCTACCCAACAGCCTGCAAGCTCCAGTGCTGGCACACCTCAGGCCAAACAACCAACAGGGTGGGAACACAGCCCCACCCATCAGCAGACAGGCTGCCTAAAGTCCTGAATGTATAGCCACCTCTAAACACACACTTTGACACATCTCTGCACACCAGAGGGACAAGACCAGCTCCACCTACCAGTGGGCAAGCACAAGTCCCTCCAAGCAAGAAGCCTGCACAAAACCCTAGACAAATCTCACCCACCAGGGAGCAGACACCAGAAGCGAGAGGAACAATGATCCTGCAACCTATGGAAAGGAAACCACAAACACAGAAAGTTAGCCAAAATGAAATGACAGAGAAATATGTTCCAGACAAGGAAACTAGATAAAACCCCAGAAGATCAACTAGGTGAAGTGGAGATAGGCAATTTGCCTGAAAAAGAATTCATAGTAAAGATAGTAACAATGATGCAAGATCTCAGAAAAAGAATGGAGGCACAGACCAAGAAGATACAAGAAATGGTCAACAAAGAGCTAGAAGATATAAAGAACAAACAGAGATGGACAATACAATAACTGAAATGAAAAATATACTAAAAGAAATCAATAGCAGGATAAATGAGGCAGAAGAACGAATAACTGAGCTGGAAGACAGAATGGTGGAAATCACTGCTGTGGTACAGAATAAAGAAAAAAGAATGAAAAGAAATGAGGACAGCCTCAGAAACCTCTTGGACAACATTAAATGGAACAACATTTACATTATAGGGGTCCCAGAAGGAGAAGAGCGAGAGAAAGGGCCTGAGAAAATATTTGAAGAGATAATAGCCAAAAACTTCCCTAACACAGGAAAGGAAACACTCAAGTCCAAGAAGCACAGAGAGTCCCAAACTGCATAAATGCAAGGAGGAAAACACTGAGACACATATTAATCAAATTAACAAAAATTAAAGGCAAAGAGAAAAAATGAAAAGCAACAAGGGAAGAGCAAAAAATAACATACAAGGGAATCTCCATAAGGTTATCAGCTGATTTCTCAGCAGAAACTCTGCAGGCCAGAAGAAAGGGGCATGATATATTTAAAGTAATGAAATGGAAAAACCTACAACTAATAATACTCTACCCAGCAAGGCTCTCATTCAGAGTTGATGGAGAAATCAAAAGCTTTACAGATAAACAAAACCAAGAGAATTCCCAGGGATGCAAGGATTTTTCAATATCCACAAACCAATCATGTGATACACCACATTAACAAACTGAAGAATAAAAACCATATGATCATGTCAATAGATGCAGGAAAAGCTTTTGACAAAATTCAACAACTATTTATGATAAAAACTCTCCAGGAAGTGTTTATAGCGGGAACCTACCTCACCATAATAAAGGCCATATATGACAAACCCACATCTAACATCATACTCAACAGTGAAAAGCTGAAAGATCAGCAATAAGACAAGGATGTCTACTCGCGTCACTTTTATTCAACATAGTTTTGGAAGCCCTAGTCATGGCAATCAGAGAAGAACAAGAAATAAAAGGAATCCAAATTGGAAAAGAAGAAGCAAAACTGTCACTGTTTGTGATGACATGATACTATACATAGAAAATCCTAAAGATGCCACCAGAAAACTACTAGAGCTCATCAATGAATTCAGTAAGGTTGTAGGATACAAAATTAATATCCAGAAATCCCTTGCATTTCTCTACACTAACGACAAAAGATCAGAAAGAGAAATTAAAGAAACAATCCCATTTACCATCTCAACAAAAAGAATAAAATACCTAGTAATAAACCTACCTAAGGAGACAAAAGACCGGTACTCTGAAAACTACAAGACACTGATGAAAGAAATTGAAGATGACACAAACAGTTGGAAAGATATACCATGTTCTTGGGTTGGAAGAATCCATATTTTCAAAATGACTGTACTACCCAAGGCAATCTACAGATTCAATGCAATCCCTATCAAATTACCAATGACATTTTTCACAAAAGTAGAGTAAAAAAAAAATTTAATTTGTATGGAAACACAAAATACCCTGCATAGCCAAAGCAATTCTGAGAAAGAAAAATGGAGTTGGAGGAATTAGGTTCTCTGACTTCAAACTATACTACAAAGCTACAGGCATCAAAACAGTATGGTACTGGCACAAAAACAGAAATATAGATCAATGGAACAGGATAGAAACCCAGATATAAACCCATGCACCTATGGTCAATTTATCTATGACAAAGGAGGCAAGAATATACAATGAACCAAAGATATTCTCTTCAATAAGTGGTGCTGGGAAAACTGGACAGCTACCTGTAAAAAGAATGAAATTAGAACATTTTCTGACACCATACACAAAAATATACTCAAAATGGATTAAAGACCTAAATATAAGACTGGATATTATAAAACTCTTAGAGGAAAACACAGGCAGAACATTCTCTGACATAAACTGCAGCGATATCTTTCTTGATCCACCTACTAGAGTAATGAAAATAAGAACAAAAATAAACAAATGGGACCTAATTAAACTTAAAAGCTTTTGCACAACAAAGGAAACCATAAACAAAATAAAAAGACAACCCACAGAATGGGAGATAATATTTGCAAACAAAGCAACCAACAAGGGATTAATCTCCAAAATATACAAACAGCTCAGGCAGCTCAATATCAAAAAAAACAAACAACCTAATCAAAAAATGGGCAGAAGATCTAAGTAGACAAACAGATGGCCAAAACGCACATGAAAAGATGCTCAACATCACTAATTATTAGAGAAACGCAAATCAAAACTACAATGAGGTATCACCTCACACCCGTTAGAATGGCCATCATCAAAAAGTCTGGAGAGACTGTGGAGACTGTGGAGACTGTATAAATGCTGGAGAGAGTGTGGAGAAAAGGAAACCATCATGCATTGTTGGTGGGAATGTAAATTGATACAGTCACTATGGAGAACAGTATGGGGATTCCTTAAAAAACTAAAAATAGAACTACCATATGACACAACAATCCCACTCCTGGGCATATATCTGAGAAAACCATAATTCAAAAAGATACTTGCACTCCAATATTCATTGCACCACTATTTACAGTAGGCAAGACATGGAAAAACCTAAATGTCCATCGACCGAGGAATGGTTAAAGAAGATGTGGTACATATATACAATGGAATATTACTCAGCCAGAAAGAAATAATGCCATTTGCAGCAACATGGATGGACCTAGAGATTATCATACTAAGTGAAGTTAGACAAAGATAAATATCATATGATATCACTTATATGTGGAATCTTAAAAAAATTGATACAAATGACCTTACTTACAAAACAGAAACAGAATCACAGACTTTGAAAACAAACTTGTGGTTACCAAAGGGGAAAGTTGAGGGGAGGGATAAATTAGGAGTTTGGGATTAACATATATACACTACTATATATAAAATAGATAATCAACAAGGACCTACTGTATAACATAGGGAACTCCACTCAATAGTCTATAAAAACCTATGAAAAGAATCTAAAACAAATGGATTTATGTGTATGTATAACTGAACCACCTTCCTGTACACCTGAAACTAACACAACATTGCAAATCAAGTATACCCCAATATAAAATAAAAATTAAATTTAAAAAAAGAATAAAACTTGTAAGTTGAAATTACTCCTTGACCCATGGGCTGCAGAATGGCTGTTGCTAGCAGGCATGAAATAACATTAACATCTCCATCAGAGCTCTTGTGTAACCAGGTACATTGCCCTTGAGTAGTAATATTTTGAAAGGAATCTTTTTTTTCTGAGCAGTAGGTCTCAACAATGAGTTTAAAATACTCAGTAAACCATGTTGTAAACAGATATGTTATCATCCAGGCTTTGTTGTTGCACTTATAGAGCACAGGCAGAGTCAGTTTAGTATAATTCTTAAGGGCCCTAGAACTTTCAGAATGGTAAATGAGCATTGGCTTCAACTTTAAGTCACCAGCTGCATCAGCCCATAACAAGAGATTCAGCCTGTCCTTTGAAGATTTGAAGCCAGGCATTGACTTCTACTCTCTAGCTATAAAAGTTCTAGATGGCATCTTCTTCCAGTACAAGGCTCTGTCATCTACAATGAAAATCTGTTCTTTAGTGTAGCCACCTGCATCTTAGCTAGATCTTCTGGATAAACTGATCTCTGCTTATTTCAAGGTAACATTCCCACATATATATTTTTTTTCCTTTGGAAATTTGCTTTATTTTTTAAATTAATTTTTATTGGAGCAGAGTTGCTTTACAATGTTGTGTTAGTTTCTGCTATACAGCAAAGTGAATCAGTTATACATATAAATATATCCCCTCTTTTTTGGATTTCTTTCCTGATTAGGTCACCACAGTGCATTAAGTAGAGTTCCTTGTGCTATACAGCATGTTCTCATTAGTTATCTATTTTATACATAGTATTAATAGTGTATATATGTCAATCCGAATCTCCCAATTCCTCCCTCCCCCTCTTCCCCCCTTGGTATCCATACATTTGTTCTCTACGTCTGTGTCTCTATTTCTGCTTTGTAAATAAGATCATCTATACCATTTTTCTAGATTCCACATTTATGAGTTAATATACAATATTTGTTTTTCTCTTTCTGACTTACTACACTCTGCATGATACTCTCCAGAGCAATCTAAATGTCCATGAATAGAGGAATGGCTAAAGAAGATGTGGTACATACATACAATGCAATATTACTCAGCCATAAAAAGGAACAAAATTGGGTCATTTGTAGAGACATGGATGGAGCAGAGTGAAGTAAGTCCCACATATATTTTTAAAAGAAAAACTATAATGGAGCAATTGAAATTATGAAGAAAGACTATAAAACAGACAGAAAAATGGGAAGCAGATGGTCAAACAACAGGAGGTTATGACTAGATAACATGAAAATGTGAAGTGGGAACTGACATAACTCAAGAAAGTAACAAAAAGACTAGTTTGGGGTTTTAATTTGGAGGCAGTGGAAATCAGTGCTGCTGTCCTGGATTTGCCTGTTCTGATTTCTCAATGCTCTTTCCCTATGTAAGGAGTTTAAGGGCATTTTGAAGATCTATGTGGCTTTCTCTACCAAAGCTACCTGCTCTGCTCTTCTGTTTTACCTTTAGTAGTCAGCTCACACTGACATGCTAACAAATAATATAGACTGGGTTGCTTAAACAACAGACATTAATTTTCTCACAGCTCTAGAGGCTGGGAAGTTTAAGATCAAGGAGCTGGCCAATTCAGCTCCTGGTGAGGACTCTTTTCCAGATTGCAGACATCTTGTGCCCTCATACAGTAGAGAAAGAGAGCAAGAGATCACTTCCTTTTCTTATAAGGCCACCAATCTTATGGGATTAGGGCCCCATCCCTATGACCTCATTTAACATTAATTACCTCCTAAAAGCCCTATCTCCAAATTCAGCCACACTGGGGGTTAGGGCTTCAACATATAAATTTTGGGGAGGATACAATTCAGGCCATAGCATTATTCATCTTGAAAAGTCACTAGCCTTCAAAAACAACTTTTTCTAGACTTTCAGACTGGAATTTTTATAAGCAAAAATTTGTCTTGGATGATGCAGAGCAAATGATAAGCTATCTAACCTCATTCTGTCTCAATGTAGTGTTGCTCTAAGAGGCTGAAACAGTCCCCCTAGACTTAGTATATAGAAAGTATATAGAAAGAACATTAGCTTTATATCAACAGAACTAAATTTGAATTACTAATTGTCTTACCTTGGAAAAATTACTTATCACTGAGTCTGTTTTATTTTTAAAATAGTGGTGACCTATTTCGTAGAAATTTTGAGACAATTAAATGAAACAAAATATGTTAAAAACCTAGTAGTGCTACAATAAATTGCAATTATCTTTTAATTCACAAAGAAACAAAGATTACAAAGAAACAGGTTCACTCTATGCAGCGTCAAAACTTAGATATTAATGGTAAGTGAGCTCAGACTAACAACTTATTTCCCTCCATCTTAAGGATATTTGAGGCCCTCTGTCCAAACTGACTGCTGTTTACCTAACATGAGAAGAAACAGGAGATAAACAGTGCCCCTAAGTCTTCCATCTGACTTATACCTCAGATGGAAAGAAACTTGTAGCTGAAGGACAGAAATGTCAGGCTTAAATACTCTGTCTGCAGAGTAGTCATTATGAAGCCGGGACCCTCAAAGTGCTCCAACTCCAGTGTAGTTCTCCCCTGTGCCTGCCAGATAATAAACACCTGGCTCCTTCCTTGCTAAACAATGGCATACCAGGGGGATACCACCTTTGTACATTACATAAACTATTTGCATGATAACCAACATTACAGTTCCCCATTTTTGAAGTCTGAGTATGTCTTACAAAGCCCACATGCATTCTCTCTATACTGAATGGATTAACAAACTAAGGCTTATATGGCTGTTCATACATTATGAAGCAGTTTCATATTCCTTATTTCATTTGATTCTGAAAACAATCCTGTAAATAAGGCTTATAAAAGGCAATGTTATTGTCCCCACTTAAAAAATATGGAAACTGAGACTCAAAGATTAACTGAACCTCCAAATATCAAAGATAATGAATGAAAGAGACAGGACTGGAAATTAGGTCTTTCTGGATCAAAGTATCCTTACTTCCTACTTCAACACACTACACTATTTCCCCTAAAAATTATAATATTCTTATGTAAGGCTTGTAGTTTTCAAAATATTTTCATATCCATTTTCTCATTTGAGCCTCACAAGAGCAGGCAAACCGCCACACAGAAAAAGGCCGAGACCTTGGGTCTGGATGAGGTGAAGGGTTAGAACTGAGACTTGCAGATAAAGTCATAAACCTCAAAGGGCTGTATCTGCAGATACAGAGTCCAGTTCAATCTATAGCTAGCTATCTGAGATGAAGTCAGAAACTTCAGAGGAAGAGGAAAGGCAATCAAGTTCTTCAGCAACAGGGTAGGCCCCAGACAGTTGGCTGAAGTACCGGACTAGTCTCCTCCTAGGTGCCAAAGCAGAGGGGAGCTTGATAGGCAGATTGCTCCCTCACATCCCACCACTCCCATGGTGGGATGTGGCAGAGAGCTGGCAGTTTAGAGGACTATTGGGCTGAACACTAAGGCCTCTCTTGATCTTTAGACAGCTGGCTTAGCATAGTACCTGGTACATATATTTTGAACTATAAACCAGTTTGACCCCTGGTGGGAGACTAGTGGTGAGGATGTTCCTGTTATTCTGCCAGTCTGGATTCCTTTTGTTCTGGGGCACA
Organism: Pseudorca crassidens; assembly: GCF_039906515.1. Lineage (NCBI taxonomy): Eukaryota > Metazoa > Chordata > Mammalia > Artiodactyla > Delphinidae > Pseudorca > Pseudorca crassidens. Next base: position 94,903,573 of record NC_090297.1, read on the forward strand.
GTGAGGCTGTTTATATAAGGCTGATGATCACTGAGAGCATCTAAGATTGGACTAGGACACCATGGTTTCCCTAAGGATACCCAACCCTTTATGAAAAAAATGGAGATAGAGAACCGTGCATTGATTAGTGGACTAATTAACTCCCTGTAAAATTCCAAAGAACTTGAAAAGTTCTTTATTCAAGATCTTTTCCACATACCTACAACAGATTTACTAATATCTGAAACTGGATCATTACCAAATTAGACCCTAGTCTAGAAATGAGGAGAATAAAAATAGCCTGTTTCCTGAAGTGTTACAGACCTTGAGAACCCATGGATGCTTTTGGGTTTTGCAAGGGTTTATAACCACCCTTCAGCATGTTGTGATCAACATGCTGTAATTTTCTCAACTGCTCTCTCCAAAGTGAATGGAATAATATACTATTTTTTAGTATACAGTCTGAGCAGAGTGAGAATACAAAGAAGTTCTGAAGTGCCTTTAGGAACACAGGCTTTGCACAAAGCTAGAGAGGTGGGTGCTCTGCTAGAAGACTCTGGAGATCTGAGGGCTTACTGTTTTCCTCCGGTGGACTGGCTGCAAATAAAGTCCTGAAAGCCCTCTGTGGTTGTCTGGAAAGTCCTTTACCTTCCTGAGTGAAGTCCAGATATTTCTTGGAGTCAAAAATTTCAATAGGCATTTAATCTCAAGCATCTCCAGATCATCAATTCTGCTATGGTCCTTCTTTATCTTTAATTCATATTACTAAGTCTTTCCTGTAACCTATTCCTTAATCTATCCAATAATCTTAGTTATATCCTATAATATGCGGCTAACCATCCAGAGACCAAGAAACATTATTTCCTTAATTTGTATCACAGTTCTGCAAGGTAACCCATGAAGGGGCTGATTTTTAAGCTCTAATGGTATCTGAAAAACTATGCAGAAGGGTGCTTCAGTGTTAAATCCAACTTCTGACACCACATCTTATAATACTGACCAGTTATTGTCTTTTGTGGCAGTCAGGAAAGATCTCTGGTGTTTCTTCAAGATTCACTCCAACTCCCAAGTTTCAGTGTTCAAGGTACATTGTGATAACCATTTTTACATAACAGTTACCCCTCAGGCATCCTCAGTATCCAAAGATCAGGCCTAGACTCAATCTCAAAGAATTGAGAGGCTGTACCCTAAGGACAGAATTGAGAGGCTGTACCCTAAGGACAGAATTGAGAGGCTGTACCCTGAGGATTATTGATAATAATCTCAACCTAGTATGGCTGTTAGAATTAAGCAAGAGGACCTTTAATAGTGCCTTGAAATCATACCTGGCACATAACAGGCACTTAATAAAATAAATTTCAGTTTTTTTAATTTAAAAAAAGTTTGTTTTTTCTGATATTGAGCTGCATGAGCTGTTTGTATATTTTGGAGATTAATCCTTTTTATTTTAATTTTATTAACTTCTTTAAAATTACAATTTAAAAAGTTTACTTTCCATTTACAGTTATTACAAAATATTGTCTATATCTCCCGTGTTGTACAATACATCCTTGAGCCTATCTTATATCCAATGGTTTGTACCTCCCACTCCCCACCCCCACTGCACTGGTAACCAATAGGTTGTTCTCTATCTCTGTGAGTCTGCTAAAGAAATATTTTTAAATCATCAATTTTATTAATAAAATATATAAAGAGAGAAAATTACCAAAAAACTTCCATCCACTCCTGTGTAGTGTTGGTTGGAAATACGGCAGGCATTTACTGCACACATTTAGACCTTTTCGTTTAAGTGATTTCACGGCTCATTCCTGGCCCTTTAATACTTGGTCTTTATTGTTCTGACATTCTTGATTTTGTTCATTCTTGAATCATTTTATAATATTCTCAAGTGTTTGCATCAAAAAGTGTACATGGGCTTTTGGAATCCTTCAATATCTTAGAATTCTTTCTGTTACCTTTTTCTGTGAGTAATAAACCTTGCCTTGTCAAATATTTAGGTGTCAATATTTCCTTTCCATATCTCTGCCTTTGCTTCACTTGATGGCATTAAGTGTAAGATCAAGTCTCTATCCTTCACCACCTCGGTGAAGAATGAATGACCACGTTATTTATAGAGTATAATAAATATATATTACCCATGAAATTGATGAAGAAAAATAATACAGTAGTACTTTTAGAAAACAAAAAAGTTAAGAAAAATAACTATAAATCAAAATCTCAACAAAGGTAATGATCTTTAACATTTTAGAATACTTAATTTTTCTGTGCAATCTTTTTTTTTAACATCTTTATTGGAGTATAATTGCTTTAAAATGTTGTGTTAGTTTCTGCCGTACAACAAAATGAATCAGCTAAGACATATATCCCTATAACCCCTCCCCCTTGTGCCTCCATCCCACACTCCCTATCCCACCCCTCTAGGTGGTCACAAAAAACAGAGCTGATCTCCCTGTGCTATGCAGCTGCTTCCCACTAACTATCTATTTTACATTTGGTAGTGTATATATGTCAATGCTACTCTCTCACTTTGTCCCAGCTTACCCTTCCCCCTCCCCATATCCTAAAGTCCATTCTCTACGTCTGTGTCTTTATTCCTGTCCCGTCTCTAGGTTCATCAGAACCTTTTTTGTTTTTGTTTTGTTTTTTAGATTCCATATATATGTGTTAACATACAGTATTTGTTTTTCTCTTTCTGACTTACTTCACTCAGTATGACAGACTCTAGGTCCATCCACCTCACTACAAATAACTCAATTTTGTTTCTTTTTATGGCTGAGTAATATTCCATTGTATATATGTGCCACATCTTCTTTATCCATTCATCTATAGATGGACACTTAGGTTGCTTCTATGGCCTGGCTATTGTAAATAGTGCTGCAGTTGAACACTGTCATACATGTGTCTTTTGAATTATGGTTTTCTCAGGGTACGTGCCCAGTAGTGGGATTGCTGGGTCATATGGTAGTTCTATTTTTAGTTTTTTAAGGAACCTCCATACTGTTCTCCATAGTGGCTGTATCAATTTACATTCCCACCAGCAGAGCAAGAAGGTTCCCTTATCTCCACACCCTCTCCAGCTTTTATTGTTTGTAGATTTTTTGATGATGGCCATTCTGACCAATGTGAGCTGATACCTCATTGTGGTTTTGATTGGCACTTCTCTAATGATTAGTGATGTTGAGCATCCTTTCATGTGTTTGTTAGCAATCTGTATATCTTCTTTGGATAAATGTCTATTTAGGTCTTCTGCCCATTTTTGGATTGGCTTGTTTGTTTTTTTGAAATTGAGCTGCATGAGCTGCTTGCATATTTTGGAGATTAAACCATTGTCAGTTGCTTTGTTTGCAAATATTTTCTCCCATTCTGAGGGCTGTCTTTTCATCTTGTTTATGGTTTCCTTTGCTGTGCAAAAGCTTTTAAATTTCATTTGGTCCCATTTGTTTATTTTTGTTTTTATTTCTATTACTCTAGGGGGTGGGTCAAAAAGGATCTTGCTGTGATTTATGTCATAGAGTGTTCTGCCTATATTTTCCTCTAAGAGTTTGATAGTGTCTGGCCTTACATTTAGGTCTTTAATCCATTTTGAGTTTATTTTTGTGCATGGAGTTAGGGAGTGTTCTAATTTCATTCTTTTACATGTAGCTGTCCAGTTTTCCCAGCACCATTTATTGAAGAGGCTATCTTTGGTCCATTGTATAACTGGCCTCCTTTGTCATAGATTAAGTGACCATCAGTGTGTGGGTCTAACTCTGGACTTTCTGTCTTTTTCCATTGATCTATATTTCTGTTTTCGTCCCAGTACCATATTGTCTTGATGACTGTAGCTTTGTACTATAGTCTGAAGTCAGGGATACTGATTCTTCCACCTCCATTTTTGTTTCTCAAGATTGCTTCCACTATTCGAAGTCTTTTGTGTTTCCATACAACAAACAACCCAATCAAAAAATGGGCAGAAGTCCTAAATAGACATTTCCCCAAAGAAGACATACAAATGGCCAACAAACACATGAAAAGATGCTCAACATCACTAATCACTAGAGAAATGCAAATCAGAACTACAGTGAGGTATCACCTCACACTGGTCAGAATGGCCATCATCAAAAAATCTACAAACAGAGACCTTCAAGATGGCAGAAGAGTAAGACATCAAGAACACCTTCTTCCCCACAAATACATCAGATATACATCTACATGTGGAGCAACTCCTACAGAATACCTACTGAATGCTGGCAGAAGACTTCAGACCTCCCAAAAGGCAAGAAACTCCCCACGTACCAGAGTAGGGCAAGAGAAAAAAGAAAAAACAGAGACAAAAGAATAGAGACGGGACCTGCACCACTGGGAGGGAGCTGTGAAGAGGAAAAGTTTCCACACACTAGGAAGCCCCTTCACTGGTGGAGACAGGGGGCGGGGAGGGAGTGGGGGGATGGCAGCTGGGGGAAGCTTTGGAGCCACAGAGGAGAGCGTAGCAACAAGGGTGCAGAGGGCAAAGCGGAGATTTCTGCACAGAGGATTGGTGCCAACCAGCACTCACCAGCCTGAGAGGACTGTCTGCTCCTCCGCCAGGGCGGATGTGGGCTGGGAGCTGAGGTTTGGGTTCGGAGGTCAGATCCCAGGGAGAGGGCTGGGGTTGGCTGTGTGAACACAGCCTTAAGGAGGCTAGTGCGCCACAGCTAGCCAGGAGAGAGTCCGGGAAAAAGTCTGGACCTACCTAAGAGGCAAGAGACCGTTGTTTCAGGGTGCGTGAGGAGAGGAGATTCAGAGCACCGCCTAAACAAACTCCAGAGACGGGCGCGAGCCAAGGATATCAGTGCAGACACCAGAGACGGGCATGAGACGCTAAGGCTGCTGCTGCAGCCACCAAGAAACCTATGTGCAAGCACAGGTCACTATCCACACCCCCCTCCCAAAAGCCTGTGCAGCCCGCCATTGCCAGGGTCCTGTGATCCAGGGACAACTTCCCTGGGAGAACGCACGGTATGCCTCAGACTGTTGCAACATCACACCGGCCTCTGCCGCCACAGGCTCGCCCGGCACTCCATAGCCCTCCCTCCCACCCGGCCTGAGTGAGCCAGAGCCGCCGAATCAGCTGCTCCTTTAACCCCGTCCTGTCTGAGTGAAGAACAGACACCCTCAGGCGACCTACACGCAGAGCTGGGTCTAAATCCAAAGCTGAACCCCGAGGGCTGTGCGAACAAAGAAGAGAAAGGGAAATTTCTTCCAGCAGCCACAGGAGCAGAGGATTAAACCTCCACAATCAATTTGCTGTACCCTGCATCTCTGGAATACCTGAATAGACAATGAATCAACCCAAATTGAGGAGGTGGACTTTGGGAGCAAAGTTTTTTTTTCCCCTTTTTCTCTTTCCGTGAGTGTGTATGTATATGCTTCTGTGTGTGATTTTGTCTGTATACCTTTGCTTTTACCATTTGTCCTAGGGTTCTGTCTGTCCATTTTTCTGTTTTTTTTTTTTTTTTTTTACTTTTTAAAATTTTTTTCTTAATAATTATTTTTAATTTTGATAACTTTATTTTATTTTACCTTCTTTCTTTCTATATTTTCTCCCTTTTATTCTGAGCTGTGTGGATGAAAGGCTCTTGGTGCTCCAGCCAGGCGTCAGGGCTGTGCCTCTGAGGTGGGAGAGCCAAGTTCAGGACACTGGTCCACCAAAGAACTCCAAGCTCCACGTAATATCAAATGGTGAAAATCTCGCAGAGATCTCCATCTCAACACCAACACCCAGCTTCACTCAACGACCAGCAAGCTACAGTGCAGGACACCCTATGCCAAACAACTAGCAAGAAAGGAACACAACCCGAACCATTAGCAGAGAGGCTGCCTAAATTATAATAAGGCCACAGACACAACACCAGATGTGGACCTGCCCACCAGAAAGACAAGATCCAGCCTCATCCACCAGAACACAGGCACTAGTCTACACAACCCACTGAACCTACCATACCCACCGGGGACAGACAACACCAAAAACAACAGGAACTATGAACCTGCAGCCTGCGAAAAGGAGACCCCAAACACAGCAACTTAAGCAAAATGAGAAGACAGAAAAACACTCAGCAGATGAAGGAGCAAGGCAAACACCCACCAGACCTAACAAATGAAGAGGAAATAGGCAGTCTACCTGAAAAAGAATTCAGAATAATGATAGTAAAGATGATCCAAAATCTTGGAAATAGAATAGAGAAAATACAAGAAAGTTTTAACAAGGACCTAGAAGAACTAAAGAGCAAACAAACAGTGATAAACAGCACAACAAGTGAAATAAAAAATTCTCTAGAATGGATCAATAGCAGAATAACTGAGGCAGAAGAACGGATAAATGACCTGGAAAATAAAATAGTGGAAATTACTGCAGAGCAGATTAAGAAAAAAGAATGAAAAGAATTGAGGACAGTCTCAGAGACCTCTAGGAGAACATTAAATGCACCAACATTGGAATTATAGGGGTCCTAGAAGAAGAAGAGAAAAAGAAAGGGACTGAGAAAATATTGGAAGAGATTATAGTTGAAAACTTCCCTAATATAGGAAAGGAAATAGTTAATCGAATCCAGGAAGCACTAAAAGTCCCATACAGGATAAATCCAAGGAGAAACACACCAAGACACATATTAATCAAACTGTCAAAAATTAAATACAAAGAAAACATATTAAAAGCAGCAAGGGAAAAACAACAAATAACACACAAGGGAATCCCCATAAGGTTAAAAGCTGATCTTTCAGCAGAAACTCTGCAAGCCAGAAGGGAGTGTCAGGACATACTGAAAGTGATGAAGGAGAAAAACCTGCAGCCAAGACTACTCTACCCAGCAAGGATCTCATTCAGATTTGATGGAGAAATTAAAGCCTTTCCAGACAAGCAAAAGCTAAGAGAATTCAGCACCACCAAACCAGCATTACAACAAATGACAAAGGAATTCTCTAGGCAGGAAACACAAGAGAAGGAAAAGACCTACAATAACAAACCCAAAACAATTAAGAAAATGGTAATAGGAACATACATATCGATAAATACCTTAAATGTAAATGGATTAAATGCTCCAACCAAAAGACATAGACTGGCTGAATGGATACAAAAACAAGATCTGTATATATGCTGTCTACAAGAGACCCACTTCAGACCTAGGGACACATACAGACTGAAAGTGAGGGGATGGAAAAAGATATTCCATGAAAATGGAAATCAAAAGAAAGCTGGAGTAGAAATTCTCATCAGAAAAAATAGAATTTAAAATAAAGACTATTAGAAGAGACAAAGAAGGACACTACATAAGGATCAAGGGATCGATCCAAGAAGAAGATATAACAATTGTAAATATTTATGCACCCAACATAGGAGCACCTCAATACATAAGGCAAATACTAACAGCCATAAAAGGGGAAATTGACAGTAACACAATCACAGTAGGGGACTTTAACACCCCACTTTCACCAATGGACAGATCATCCAAAATGAAAATAAATTAGGAAACACAAGCTTTGAATGATACATTATACAAGATGAACTTAGACTTAATTGATATTTCTGGGACATTCCATCCAAAAAAACCAGAATACACATTATACTCAAGCGCTCATGGAACATTCTCCAGGATAGATCATATCTTGGGTCACAAATCAAGCCTTGGTAAATTTTAGAAAATTTAAATTGTATCAAGTATCTTTTCTGACCACAACGCTGTGAGGCTACATATCAATTACAGGAAAAAAATCTGTAAGAAATACAAACACATGGAGGCTAAACAATACACTACTTATTAACGAAGTGATCACTGAAGAAATCAAAGAGGAAATCAAAAAATACCTAGAAACAAATGACAATGAAAACACGACAACCCAAAACCTATGGGATGCAGCAAAAGCAGTTCTAAGGGGGAAGTTTATAGCAATACAATCCTACCTTAAGAAACAAGAAACAGCTCAAATAAACAACCTAACCTTACACCTAAAGAAATTAGAGAAGAAGAAAACAACCCCCAAAGTTAGCAGAAGGAAAGAAATCATAAAGATCAGATCAGAAATAAATGAAAAAGAAATGAAGGAAACGATAGCAAAGATCAATAAAACTAAAAGCTGGTTCTCTGAGAAGATAAACAAAATTGATAAACCATTAGCCAGACTCATCAAGAAAAAAAGGGAGAAGACTCAAATCAATAGAATTACAAATGAAAAAGGAGAAGTAACAGCTGAAACTGCAGAAATACAAAGGATCATGAGAGATTACTACAAGCAACTCTAAGTCAATAAAACGGACAACCTGGAAGAACTGGACAAACTCTTAGAAATGCACAACCTTCTGAGACTGAACCAGGAAGAAACAGAAAATATGAACAGACCAATCACAAGCACTGAATTGAAACTGTGATTAAAAATCTTCCAACAAACAAAAGCCCAGGACCAGATGGCTTCACAGGTGAATTCTATCAAACAGTTAGAGAGGAGTTGACACTTATCCTTCTCAAACTCTTCCATAATATAGCAAAGGGAGGAACACTCCCATCTCATTCTATGAGGCCACCATCACCCTGATACCAAAACCAGACAGGGATGTCACAAAGAAAGAAAACTACAGGCCAATATCACTGATGAACATAGTTGCAAAAATCCTTGACAAAATACTAACAAACAGAATCCAACAGCACATTAAAAGGATCATACTCCATGATCAAGTGGGGTTTATTCCAGGAAGGCAAGGATTCCTCAATATACACAAATCAATCAACATGATACACCATATTAACAAATTGAAGGAGAAAAACCATATGATCATCCCAATAGATGCAGAGAAAGCTTTCAACAAAATTCAACACCTATTTATGATAAAAACCCTCCAGAAAGTAGGCATGGGGGAACTTTCCTCAACATAATAAAGGCCATATATGACAAACCTACAGACAACATCGTCCTCAATGGTGAAAAATTGAAACCATTTCCACTAAGATCAGGAACAAGACAAGGTTGCCCACTCTCACCACTATTATTCAACAAAGTTTTGGAAGTTTTAGCCACAGCAATCAGAAAAGAAAAAGAAATAAAAGGAATCCAAATTGGAAAAGAAGAAGTAAAAACTGTCACTGTTTGCAGATGACATGATACTATACATAGAGAATCCTAAAGATGCTACCAGAAAACTACTAGAGCTAATCAATGAATTTGGTAAAGTAGCAGGATACAAAATTAACGCACAGAAATCTCTAGCATTTCTATACATTAATGATGAAAAATCTGAAAGTGAAATTAAGAAAACACTCCCATTTACCATTCCAACAAAAAGAATAAAATATCTAGGAATAAACCTACCTAAGAGGACAAAAGACCTGTATGCAGAAAATTATAAGACACTGATGAAAGAAATTAAAGATGATACAAATAGATGGAGAGATATACCCTGTTCTTGGATTGGAAGAATCAACATTGTGAAAATGACTCTACTACCCAAAGCAATCTACAGATTCAATGCAATCCCTATGAAACTACCACTGGCATTTTTCACAGAACTAGAACAAAAAATTTCACAATTTGTATGGAAACACAAAAGACCCCGAATAGCCAAAGCAATCTTGAGAACGTAAAATGGAGCTGGAGGAATCAGGCTTCCTGACTTCAGACTATACTACAAAGCTACAGTAATCAAGACAGTATGGTACTGGCACAAAAACAGAAATATAGATCAATGGAACAGGATAGAAAGCCCAGAGATAAACCCACGCACACATGGTCACCTTATCTTTGACAAAGGAGGCAGGAATGTACAGTGGAGAAAGGACAGCCTATTCAATAAGTGGTGCTGGGAAAACTGGACAGCTACATGTAAAAGTATGAGATTAGATCACTCCCTAACACCATACACAAAAATAAGCTCAAAATGGATTAAAGATCTAAATGTAAGGCCAGAAACTATCAAACTCAAACTATCAAATATAGGCAGAACACTCTATGACATAAATCACAGCAAGGTCCTTTTTGACCCACCTCCTAGAGAAATGGAAATAAAAACTAAAATAAACAAATGGGACCTAATGAAACTTAAAACCTTTGCACAGCAAAGGAAACCATAAACAAGACGAGAAGCCAACCCTCAGAATGGGAGAAAAGATTTGTAAGTGAAGCAACTGACAAAGGATTAATCTCCAAAATTTACATGCAGCTCAATATAAAAAAAAAAAAAAAAAACCCAATCTAAAAATGGGCAGAAGACCTAAATAAACATTTCTCCAAAGAAGATATACAGATTGCCAACAAACACATGAAAGAATGTTCAACATCGTTAATCATTAAAGAAATGCAAATCAAAACTACAATGAGATATCATCTCACACTGGTCAGAATGGCCATCATCAAAAAATCTACAAACAGTAAGTGCTGGAGAGGGTGTGGAGAAAAGGGAACCCTCTTGCACTGTTGGTGGATATGTAAATTGATACAGCCACTATGGAGAACAGTATGGAAGTTCCTTAAAAAAATTAAAAATAGAACTACCATACGACCTAGCAATCCCACTAGTGGGCACATACCCTGAGAAAACCATAATTCAAAAAGAGTCATGTACCACAATGTTCATTGCAGCTCTATTTACAATAGCCAGGACATGGAAGCAACCTAAGTGTCCATCAACAGATGAATGGATAAAGAAGATGTGGCACATATATACAATGGAATATTACTCAGCCATAAAAAGAAATAAAATTGAGTTATTTGTAGTGAGGTGGATGGACCTAGAGTCTATCATACAGAGTGAAGTAAGTCAGAAAGAGAAAAACAAATACTGTATGCTAACACATATATATGGAATCTAAAAAACAAAACAAAAATGGTTATGAAGAAAGTAGAGGCAATACGGGAATAAATATGCAGACCTACTAGAGAATGGACTTGAGGATACGGGGAGGGGGAAGGGTAAGCTGGGACAAAGTGAGAGAGTGCATGGACATATATACACTACCAAATGTAAAACAGATAGCTAGTGGGAAGCAGCTGCATAGCACAGGGAGATCAGCTTGGTTCTTTGTGACCACCTAGATGGGTGGGATAGGGAGGGTGGGAGGGAGGGAGACGCAAGAGGGGAGAGATATGGGGATATACATATATGTATAACTGATTCACTTTGTTATAAAGCAGAAACTAACACACCATTGTAAAGCAATTATACTCCAATAAAGATGTTAAAAAAATGTGGTTAAACACACAGAAATTTTAACACTAATAAGTATAGTTTATATATTATTCTTAGAAATTAAAAAATTACTGCTAGACAATAGACATTATTGAATCTTTGATAGTAGGAGTAACTTAAAAGCCAGTAAAAATATCCTTTAGTACTCCTAGTTATTATTCATATTAATCTAATTGTGGATAAATTAGAAATTAAAACACACACACCCCCCATCATTATTTTTGTGCAGACTATTAAATGCCAGCCTCATTTTTCTCTCATGGCCTTTAAGACATAAATTCTTCAAAGTCCAATCTGGAATCAGCATTGGCATCTACAGCTTTAAAAGTATCCTACAAGAAAGAAGAAACTCAAGTACTTTATCGCAAGTAAAGCTACTATACCATGCTAACATTGGCACATTTCACTCATGGTGATTATGATTTCTACCAGCACCCATTGTCCTAGTTTTTCATTCACAGCTACAAAGCTAAGCACATTAGGTGATTTTTAATTTGTGCAATACTGGAGTCAAAAGCCATCATGTCATTCCAAATAATTTTGAGTCTTATATGTAAATAAGTATTTACCTAGGTAAACAATGAATGCCAAGAACCTTGAGGGAATAAAGATATGAAGGTACATAGTCTTTGCCATCAGAGACCTCACACTCTATTAACTAAATGATATAAAATATGTGAAATACTTGTATGACCCACAAATTAATGATTTGAGACCTAGGCTTATGAAGTAAGAGTGTATGTTCAAATCTCACTAGGGTGGTCTGCTTTTTTAAATAAAAAATTAATAATCATAATTTTTAAATGCACATCATATATATTTCTAGCAGACTCCTACCTCAAATGTAGAGACCATTTCTTGTTCATTCTTGTACCATCAATGGTTAGCATAAAGTATGACATTCAAAGGTCCTTAATCTATATATGTTGAATTAATAAATACTGTGAACTGGGCAATGGACTAGGTGGTAGGGATTAAAAGAAAAGCAGATGCAATCCCTGCCCTGAAGGAAGTTACAGACTAGTAGAGACCATTCACATAACCAAAGAGAATCTGTTAGGTGATGTGATGGGAATGTATTCAAGGTACAGTGGAGTTTGGGGGGATTCAGGAAAGCCTTCACAGAGGGAGAGGACTTGAACTGAGAATTGCAGAGAAAAACTGGCCTTAGCTGGGCAGACAGATGGGACAGGGCATTCCAAGTATATGTGACAGTATCTGTAAGCAGGCAGAACATATGTTAGTTAGAAAAAACAATAATAATGATAATGATAATAATAACAGCTAATATTTATTGAGCACTTACTTCTGAGCACTTTATATGTACACTGCTATGACCCATTTCTGAGAAAAAGGAAAGGCTCATAGCTTTCAATGGGGACCACAGTGGGAAAGAGCTCTTCAACATGTCCTAGTCATAGAGCAAGCAGCCCTGCCTCTTGGGCCACCTAACCCAGCAAACTCTATGGTACTGAAAGTATCAGAGGTATAAAAAGATATTGTGTGAAGTTTATAGCAAGCCCCAAAAGGAGAGTCTGCAGCAGAAAACTGTAACAGTTCCTGACATGCTATGGGGCCCTGGTAGAAACAGATTGCTTAAATATGGGACATCAAATGACCATACAGCCAGGGCTGACTATCATGAATTGGGTTCTGTCAGACCCACCAAGTCATAAGTTTTGGTGAGCCGAGCAGCAATCCATATGATGGAACAGTACATCTGAGATCAAGCACAAGCAGAATCAGAGCACAAACAAAACAAAGAATGGCTCAGATCTCCAGGCCCCACCACTGTTATACCATCACCTCTCCTTAAACTCACTCCTACAACGATTTGGAAGTTCATTATGACCAGCCAACACAGGAGGAAAAAGGAAAAAGGATAAGCTTGGTCCATGGATGGGTTTCTGAGTATGTGAATGCAAACTGAAAACAGCCTGATATGCACTACACAACCACTCAGGAATAGTCCAGAATGACAGCAATAAGGGGAGAGAAGAATGTCAAGTGGTGTACCTGATCATTCACTTTATGTAGAAAGAGAAGTGGCCAGAAATAACAATATATAGAGACTCATGGGCAGTGGTGAGTCGCTTGGTTGGATGATCAGTAGCCTGGAAAGAAAAAGATTAGAAGATCAGAGACACAGAGGTCTGGGGAATATGCATGAGGATGGATATATGGGAGTGAACACAAAGTAAAAATATTTTCATATTGTATAGTTGCTACCATGGAAGAGGTACAAAACAACCAAGTAGACAGAGTGACCCAGCCAGCTGAAGTCAGCCAGACTGTCTCATCAGCTGACATAATGAACAGCGGTGCTGACACAACGGGCTCTGGAATGGAGCAGCCATGGTCGTGGAGATAGATGCTATCCATGGACCAACTAGTATGGGTCCCACTTACCAAGCCTAATATAGCTACTGCTGCTACCAAATGCCCAACCTACTACCATCAGAGACTAATACTGAGCCACTGACACAACACCATCCTTTCAGGGAATTTACCAGCCACTGAGCAGCCAGCTGATTACTCTGAAGCTATTCTACCCTGAAAGATACAGTGTTTCATCTTGACTGGAATTGACACATATTCTAAGCACGTGTTTGCCTTATTTGCCTGCAGAGCCTCACCTAGCAGAACAATCCAACAGTTAGAGTGTTTGATCTTACAACATGTGTATATACAGTACATTGCATTGGACCAAAAGTCCTATTATGCTGCAAAGGGCCATATAATGACGACAGGACCCACCAGTCCTATGACATAAAGCACTACCTAGAAGCTGCTGGTTTGCTATAGTGACAGAACAAACAAGTGGTTTTCTTCCAAGTGACAGCTTAAAGATAATACCCTTCATGAATGGAATACCATTCTCGAAGACAGAGTATACACACTAAATCAGTATTCATGCTAATGTTCCTATATCCCTACCATTCCTCTCTGATTCCTACCTCTCTGTCAGGTTTATTCTCTGATATTCCTTCTCACATAAGCAGAAGCCTAAGATACAGACTGAGGTGTAGTGTCCTGGAATTCTGACCTAAAAGAAGGATGTATAACCAGAGACTGTCCTAAGAGACAGGACTCAGGGACAAAAGAAAAATAAAGCCATGCAGATGTTTTCATTAAGTCATCAATCTGAAGGTACTAAGCAGAGTGGGAGGATATAGGATTGAGATAATGAGATAAAAATCAAATCAGAGCAATACATTTTGGAGCACAGAACTCTTAAGGAATTTCCTGAGCCATGGGAACCGTTTGGATCTCTAACACACACACACCCTCACCGATACAGCTGAACAAGTACAGTAATATCAGAAGACTGTTTTGCATTGATAAAGTGGAAATAGAATAATTGTTTTCTCTTTGTATTCTGAAACTTCCATCTAAACAGTTTTTAAATAATCAAGACTCATCTAGAGAAGAAAGACATCCCTAATTTAGGCAAACAGCTAAAGTGTAAACCCATGGATCAAGGTGTGACTCCCCCTCCGTCTTTGATGTGGGAGAGCAGCTCTGGGGACACATGTGTGCCTGTCGTTTGAAGAAGGCCCTGAAGTGTGAATCCTGGGCCGTGAACCTTTAGAGAAAAGATAAGGTCTTTGACCCCTGCATTCACAAAGGCTAATGCAGCCCCTGAAATTCTGTGCCAGTTCAGTAAATGGTGAACGAGTCACCAGAAACCCACTCAGCATCTCCCAAAAAGCCCGAGAGAAGGCTGCGGTGTTTGTGGAAAGCGACCGTTTTGAGAAGGTGGAGAAGGTGTATTGCTGGGCTGCCTTATCCCTCGTGAAGGGTTCACGGAAGAGAAGCCCACTCAGGGCCCTTGGAAGAAGCTCTGGAAAGGGCGAGTCTGGATTTGAGACAGGCTGGGACCTGGGACCCTTTGCTGCAGTGCTTGCACCTGGACAATCATCTCCTCCAGCAACAAAATACAAAGAAACTATAATGGACTAAAACTAACTGCTTACATGCACAGTTGGGGCAAATTATGAACAACAAGTTACAAAACGACCAAGAACCCAACCGCCACTTCTGAAGACCTCAGAGCAAAAGCGGAAGTTTGGGAGCAAAAGCAGGGTACTGCGCATGCACCAAGAACGCAACACCACCCAAGGGGTGGGCAAACCACCTAAGCCACGCCTCCCGCCTCACCCCTGGACACACCCTGCCCTCATCCCATATTAGGAGCCAGCTCCCCCACCCCACCCCCCCCCCACCCCCGTCCCCCAAGGAAGCAAGCAAGGGAAGCTGTTGCTTGATTTCACTAGCCCCTGTTGCAGCAAGGGCCCCAAGAAAGCCTTGCCTGGATTTCTTGTCTGGCCTCTTATCAATTTTTATTGATTAAGGAAGGCTAAGAACCCTGGTGGGGAATCTCTCTGGGCTGGCGGGGCTACGTTCTCCCGGCCACTCACCTTCTCTGAGCAGGACAAAAGAGGAGCTCCAGTTTCTCAGGCCCTCTTGGAGCTCCACGATGTCCACCAGCCCGTCCCCGTTGTGGTCCAGGTCTTGGAAGAGGATCTTGTAGCGGAAGTAGTCGTCGTCGTCGGTGTGGCAGGTCGCCGCGGGCAGCACGAAGCCCCGCAGCCAGCGCAGCAAGGCCCTGCCGGCGCTGGGCCGCGGCGGCGGGGATCGCAGGCCGCCTCTCCTTCTGGCCCCAGCGAGGGCGTCCCGCCGGCGGCCGCGCCACCTGCCGCCTTCTCGACGCCGCGCTCGCGCAGGGCGGCGGTTCGCGCAGTCAGCGCGAACGCGGCGGCGGCTGTACGCGAGCCGCCTAAGGCGAGGGTCCCCGCGCCTGTGGCTCTCGGGCGGCGCCAGGGGAACCTTGGAAGGTCTGCCACGTGGGAGGCCGTGGCCCAGGCGCCACGCTGGAGTCGGCCTTCCCGGAAGTTGGAAGCTGAGGCTCCAAACGCGACGGCCAAGACCGTTCCAGCCTACGGTCGACTCGGGAGCTGAGGGGAGTTTGGGGAGAGGAACGCCTACCCCAGCGTCGAGAGAGCGCTCGGGCGTCGAGGATCTCACCAGGCAAAGGCAGCGGGCCTGCGGCAGCAGGTAAATAAGTTGCTCTGACCAGCACCTCTAACCACCTACCTCACTGAACTTCCTCGTCACAAAATCCACAGGAAACTTAAAGATCCTTGTCTTATTTAATCCCAGTCTTGTTTAAACACCGCTGACCACGCCTTCCATCCAGAAATACCTTTTCCTTTGTCTTCTGGAGCACCACGTATTTCTGCCATTCCTCAAACTCTCTAACAGGCTCCCACAAAAAGAGCCTGAATTCTTCTAAAACAGAGGCTCTAGAAAATTGCAGTAGATAGGGTTGAGGGATTAGGTAAAAACCTAGTTCTGTAATTTGTTGCATTGAAGCTTTGTGTCCTCAATCCCTAGTCATGTCCTTTGAAAGTCAATGGCACAGTCTAATGATAGGCCCACCAATGTTTTGAAAAGTTTTCTCATAAAATTCCAGACCACAGAGTAAAGTTCACTTATTTTTCAAAATAGCAGTTTTAATAATAAAATAATAATAACCTTATTTAATAAATATTATTTAATAATAATAACCTTAAGATGTTATCTATTCCATGTAGTTTTTATACCAGACATTTTGTTAAATGCTAGAGATATAAAGATACAGAACATTGAATCTCCTCTCATAGAAGCTCACTATCTAGTGTGCTCTAAGTTTATAAACAAAATTCAACTTAATAAAAATATGCTATAATTAAGATGTGACCAAATGTCATAAAATATGTGTTATTTAAATGAATGAGTTTTAGGAATTAATAATAAAACAGAAAGCTATTAATAAAGCTTTTAGAAAATGTTCTAAGTGCTAGGCATTTATAAATACAAAAGACTTTTTTTCTTTAAAAAATAATTAACTGTCAAAAACAAATACAATAATATATTGTGGAACTTATAACATGTAGAAGTGAAATGTATGACAGCAATAGTAAAAAGGATGTGAGAGGAGACATGGAAGTATACTGCTAAAAGGTTCTTACATTATATGTGAGGTAGTATACATTTAAAACTGCATGCTAGAAACCCTAGAGCAACCGTTGAAAAAAACATGGAGGTATAGCTAATAAAACAATAGAAGAGATAAAATAAAATACCAAAAAATACTGAATTAATACAAAAGAATATAAGAGGGGAAAAGGAAAAAGAACAGTTGAGGTAAGCAAGATAAGAAAGATGTGGGACTTAAAACCATGTAGGTAATTACATTAAGTATAACATTCTATACACTCCAATTAAAAGGCAGAGCAAACAAGACCCAACCATATACTTTCTACAGAAATGAAATATAAAGATACAGATAGGTTAAAAGTAAATGGATGGATAAAGAAATACTGTGCAAACACTAATCATGAGGAAGCTGGGGTAGCTATATTAATATCAGCCAAAAAAGACTTTAAGACAAGGAAGACAGTTTATAATCTTAGGAGGGTTGATTCATCAAGATGATATAACAGTCATAAGGTGTATGCCACCTAATAACAAAGCTTGAAATTACATAAAGTAAAAATGGACAGACTGCAAAGAGAAATAGATAAATACACAATTAGAGTCAAATAATTGATAGAATGAGGAAGCAAAGTCAATAGGGTATAAAATGTTTCAATAACATGATCAACTAATTGACATTAATAGAACAGTACACCCAATAACAGCAGAATACCCATTATTTTCACCTGCACATGTAAAGTTGAAAGACTAACCATAACCATATGCTGGACCATAAAACAAGTCAATAAATTTTAAATGACTGAAATCATACAGAGTATGTTCTTTGACCACAATGGAATTAAATTAGGAATCAATCACAAAAAGATAATTTCCAAGCACAAATGCTTGGAAATTAAATAATTAATTTAATTATTTAATTATTAATGTAAAAATTATTAAATAAATAATTTCCAAGCACAAATGCTTGGAAATTAAATAATATACTTCTAAATAACACATGGATCAAAGAAGAAATCACATGAAAAATAGGAAAATATTTTGAACTGAATTATAATGAAAGCATATCAAAATATGTAGAATGCAGCTAAAATAGTGCCTAGAATTAACATAGCTTTAGATGTTTGTATTAGAAAACAAGAAAATTTTAAATATGTGATCTAAGGTTCCACCTTAAGTAATTAGAAAAAGAAGAGCAAATTAATGCCAAATAAGTAGCAAGAAGGATTTTAAAGTAACACTTGAAATGAATGAAATAAAAGACAGTAAAGAAAATTAGTAAAAGTAAAAGCTAGTTTATTTGAAAAAATTAATAAAATTGATAAACCTGTAACTAAACCAATAAAGAAAAAAAACTACCAATAGAAAACATCACTGCAAATTCTAGACATGCTAAAATAATAATAAGAGAACATTATGAATACTGTTATGGCAATAAATTTGACAACTTAGATGAAATGGAACATTCCTTGAAAGACATATTGTCAAAGCTGACAAAAGAAGAAATAGTAAACCTGAATAACCATCTATGTAAAACTACAGCTGACAGTCATACTTAATGGTGAAAGACTAAGTGTCTTCTCCCACTAAGACAAGGTAACAAGGTAAGAATGTCTCTTCTCACCCCTTCTATTCAACGATGTACTGGATGTTCTAGCCAGTTCAGTAAGGCAAGAAAAAGGGAAAAGCATACATATCGGAAAGAGGCAAGTCAAACTTTCTTTATTCTCAGATGGCATGATCATTTACATAGAAAATCACAAGGAATCTACAAAAAAGCTCCTTGAATTAATAAGTGAATTTAGCAAGATTGCCAGATATGTCAATATAAAAAATTATATTTCTATATATAACAATAATTGGAAAATAAAATCTAATACCATTTACAACAGCGTCAAAAATTGAAATACTTAGTAATAAATTTAATTAAATATGTGCAATATCTGACACTAAATGTGAAAATATTGTTGAAGAAAATACCTAAATAAATGGAGAGATAAATCATCTTCATAGATTGAAAGGCTCATAGATTGGGTCAATTCTCTCCAATTTGATTTAGAGATTTATTGTGACCCCAAACTAAGTCCTAACAGGCTTTTTTATACAAGCTGACAAGCTGATTCTAAAATTTATATGGAAATGCAAAGGATGTTGAATTGCCAAAGCCATTTTGAAAAAGAGTAAGTTTCAGAGGCCAGAAATAAACCTACACATATATGATCAATTTATTTTCAACAATTCAATGGGGAAAGGGTACTCTTTTCAACAAGTGGTGCTGGAACAATAGGATATCCATAAAGGAAAAAAAAACTTGAAACTTTATGTCTTGAAAAGACACCATTAAGAAAATGGGCAAGACAGAGTCTGGGAGAAAATGTTTCAATACACATATCTGACAAAGGACTTGTATCCACAATACTAAAGAATACTTAAAATAAAATATTGCAAACAACCCAATTTTTTTAATGAGCAAAAGATTTGAACAAACATTTCACAAAAGAAGATATGTGAATGACCGATAAACTCATAAAAAGATGCTCAAAAATCTTTAGTCATTACAGAAATATGAATTAAAACTACAATGAGATACCACTCTAGAATGGATAAAATTTAAAACACTAACAGTATTAAGTGGTGCTGAGGATATAGAACAACTTAAACTCTAATATGTTGCTGGTGGGAATGGAAAATAGTATAATCAAAAAGATAGTTTGGTAGTTTCTCATAAATTGAAAATATACTTAATATATAATCCAGCAATTCCATCTCTATGTTTTTACTTTAGAGAAATGAAAGTATGTGTCCAGAAAAAGACTTGTACACCAATATTCACAGCAGCTTTATTTATAATAGCCAAAAACTAGAAGCAACATTCTTCATCAGATAAGTAGATAAACAAATTGTGGTATAGTCATGCAATGGAATACTACTCAGCGTTCAAAAGGAATGAACTCCTCATACACACAACATGGATAAAACTCAAATACATTGTGGGAAACAATAGAAATCAGAATGTGATAGTGGTTACACAAATATATACTTTCATAGAAATTCATCACAATGAATACTTAAAATGAGTGCATTTTATTAAATGTAAATTATGCCTCAACAAAGTTGAGTTTTAAAATTAAGCAACTAGCTATTACTAACTAAATTTTGCTGAATACTTTCACATACATACAGTATTCTGTACATTTTGGGTTAGTTATAGATATTAAGGGAAACTATAGTAGGAATGTAATCAAACTGCTCACCAGGAAAAAAATTACATATATCATATTATGGCTAGTTATGTTTCTATCTGATGACAGGAACAGAGTCTTACTCAGTCTCCCCAGAGTGTAGCAGAGTTCTAGACAGAAAAAGACTTCCATATTTGTTTAAAGTATGGAATTATTAAATCTGTAAACAAGGTTAGAGGGATTTTAATTCCATTGACCTGTAAACCTAACTTTTTCTAGTATTTAGTGTTTGGCATGGGACTTAAAATATCTCCATAGTTTGTTGGGCTTTTTTCTTTCCCATCTCTATTCCTTTATTAACTTCTTTCAACCATAAGATTAAAAGCACTAGAAGACACACTTGAGCTTGAATCCCACCTCTACTGCTTACCACTTATGCAACCTTAGGCAAACTACTTAACTCCTCAAAGACTTCATTTTCTCATCTGTAACAATTATACCTGACTCATAAGATCATTATCAAAGTGAAAAAAAAATAATGATATAGAGTGTTTACAACTGGCCCATGGTGAGCATTTAAAAGTTTGCTATTACTACTTTCGTTGTTAGAAACTATATCCTTACAACAAGCAGTATGAAAATGTTCTTAGTGGGCTATTTTGGTGTAATAGTATCAGTTTTTAAAAGATTCCTAGGGCTATGGCAGATACTTTGGACTGGCTCTTCCAACCTTCATTCTACATTGCTCTTTGGAGACTGTGGAATGCTCAAAACTGCATTTCTAAACTCCTTTGAAGTGAGGGTTCCGTATGAAAATTAGATTCCCCCAAAAACCTTACACAGAATTTGGAAAGAGTAAGTAAGACTGCTTCCTCCTGTTGTTTCAGCAGGCAAGCAAGGTCATGAATATTAGAGTTTAGATAAGTTTTGGTGCCTGGACTCAGCATTCCAATGTTTATTCACCAATTTCATGGATATCTTGAAGCAGATCTGACAGTGGTGATGGCAGCTACAACAAATTTCTGACCTCTGAATTGCAGCTATGTTCAACTCAGTGTAGTTCAGGGATTATCTTTATTTTTTTCTATAAAGAACTAGATAGTAAATACTTTAGGCTCTGTAAGCCACATACAGTCTCATTATTCTTTGTTTTTACTACAAACCATGAAAGGAAAATTGAGAAATTAGCCTTCATCAACATTTAGAATATCTGTTCATCAAAAGACACAATTAAGAAAGTTGATATTCGGGACTTCCCTGGTGGACCAGTGGTAAAGAATCTGCCTTCCAATGCAGGGGACACAGGTTCCATCCCTGGTCAGGGAACTAAGATTCCACATGCCGTGGGGCAAATAAGCCCACGTATCAGAACTACTGAGTTTGCGTGCCTCAACGAGAGAGCCCATGTGCTGCAAACTACAGAGCCCACGTGCTCTGGACCCCACGTACCACAACTACAGAGCCCACGTGCCACAACTAGAGAGAGAAAACCCACATGCCACAGCTAGAGAGAAGCCCACACGCTACAACAAAGAGCCTGCGCAGCAATGAAAGATCCCACACACCTCAACGAAGACCCCACGTGCTGCAACTAAGAACTGACGCAGCAAAAAAAAAAGTTGATATTCAAGTCACAAACTGAAAAAGAGTTATTCACAATACATATTGCTAACGAATGACTCCTATGCAGAAGTTTGAAGAACTATAAGGCAGTAAGAAAAAGGCAAACAATCCAATTAAATATCTAGAAAAAAATTTAAAAAAACATGTACAGGCAGTTCAAAGAAAGACTATCCAATGGTTTCTTTTCTATGATTTTATTTTATTTTTAATTAATTTTTATTGGAGTATAGTTGATTTACAGTGTTGTGTCAGTTTCTGTTGTACAGCAAAGTGAATCAGTTATACATACACATATATCCACTCTTTTTTAGATTCTATTCCCATATAGGTCATTACAGAGTATTGAGCAGAGTTCCCTGTGCTATACAGTAGGTTCTTATTAGTTATCTATTTTATATATAGTAGTATGTATATGTCAATCCCAATCTCCCAATTTATCCTTCCCCCCCCCTTTCCCCCTTGGTAACCATATTCCAATGGCTTCTAAACAAAGGTGTTTTTTTAAAGATAATCAGAGGTGAATTCCAGAGGCTACACTATGTTTTAAAGCCCTAAAAGTCTGCAATTATAAGTCTTAAATAGTAATTTATCGCTCTGGTAATAATATTTAAATTGACTTCTCTGTTTTCTGAAATGTAAAAGTACTTGTTCAAGCTTCTTTGTTTCTTCAGTAATTCAGAAGGGACCTGTGGAATTTCCTCCATCCTTTGTTCATAAAGGTATAAAAACCTCTAACATGGTTGAATTTTTATTAAAATAGTTTGAGAATCTGTTTTTCATTTGAATTAACACAACACAACTGCCTATCAGTAGAAGATTAGATAAATATACTCACATTTATGTATATGATGGAATGCCATGTAGGTATAGAAATGAATGAAATAAAGCTACATGTATCAGCATATATAGATCTAACAATGTTCAGTGAAAAAGCAAGTTTTAGAAGATGTATAAAATATTATGATATATATTTATGGATACATTCATATATAGAAAAAATATTAAAATGTGCATGGGAATGAAACACACCAACTTGAGGATAAGGATTACTTCTCAGGAGAGGAGAAAAGGAAAGGTGGTGTTTGAAGCAGAAATGACAGAAAGTCAAATATAATAGTATGGTGATTACTTGACATTGATTATTTTCTTCATGAAATGCTACATATTTAATTTTTAAGCATACACACACACACCACACATATATATATATATACTTAAAGGTGGAACCAATTTACTCTTTTTTACTCAGACTGGCAAAACTGATCATGGAAGCATTCAGTAAATGAAAGATATTAATTCAATAATAATTGTTCCCATCTCAGATAGTCATGCTTTAATAATGTTACTTTCACAAATAACCCACAATTTTAAATGATGTTTGACTATTTGTGTCCAGGACAGAGAACATAAACAAAATTTCTACTATTTAACAAAGACCTAGTCCTGATAATCAAGGAAATTCAGAGACACAAGTCAAGATTTCTGAGGGAATTTGTAGCTGTGGCAATCTTGAATTAAATGGCAGTTTGGGAAGTGTTTCTAATTTATTTTATTAGTAACAAGAGAAGGAGGAGTGCTTTGTCTTCTGTATATTAAATAGGAAGACAGCATATAACACCTATCACATTGTAGGTACCCAAATGTTTAACTGCTATCAACATTTTACATCTCTATCTATCCCTCTCCTTCAACTTTGATGCTTGAAAAAATTGACTTTATATACATATGTGTATATATTGTGTGCATCATATTTATGCATGTATGTGTGTGTATATGTATAACATATTGGCATCCATATGTATACATACATGTAAATATTTATTGTCTTACTTTATGGTTAAGTGGAATAAAACACATGACTGCCTATAGAGCATTTATTACATTTTTTTCCTTTACTCCCAAAGCTCTTCAGAAGTCAATTCAATGATTTGTTGAATCCTTGAAGAGTAGATCCACACATCTAATTCACAGGCACTCTTCTCCTTTTGTTCCTTGTCCTTTATAGGCAACCTAGTGGGATTAAACCTACTTTGGCCAGCCTGGGATTAGACTTTTCATGTCCATATGTAGCCTTTTTAAAAAAATTGAGGTATAGTTAATTTACAACATTATATTAGTTTCAGGTGTACAACAGAGTGATTGACATTTTTAAAGTTATATTCCATTTATAGTTATTAAAATGTTGGCTATAGTCATATATAATCTTTTATTGGGTTGGCCAAAAGGTTCCTTCATCTTTTTCTGTAAGATACTCTAGTAGCACTTAGTTATCTTTAACTTCATTCGAAACAATTTTGTTAGATTGTATGTGACAGCTGTCACATCAGTGTGCATTAAAAAAAAGACACTAATACTGGTGAATTTTTGTGTAGCTGTTTTTTTTAAATAATGTACTGTGCTCAATGGACATTTTTTTAAAATTATTTATTTATTTATTTATTTATTTATGGCTGTGTTGGGGCTTCGTTTCTGTGCAAGGTCTTTCTCTAGTTGCGGCAAGTGGGGGCCACTCTTCATCGCGGTGCGCGGGCCTCTCACTATCGCGGTCTCTCTTGTTGCAGAGCACAGGCTCCAGACGCGCAGGCTTAGTAATTGTGGCTCACGGGCCCAGTTGCTCCGTGGCAGACCAGGAGCCCTTCCCAGACCAGGGCTGGAACCTGTGTCCCCTGCATTGGCAGGCAGATTCTCAACCACGGCGCCACCAGGGAAGCCCTGTGTAACTATTTTAATATTGAAGATGGAAGAAAAAAGCAACATTTTTGGCATTTTATGCTTTATTACTTCAAGAAAGGTAAAAACGCAACTGAAATGCAAAGAAAGATTTGTGTAGTGTATGGAGAAGGTGATGTGACTGATTGAATTTGTCAAAAGTGGTTTGCAAAGTTTCGTGCTGGAGACTTCTCACTGGACTATGCTCCACGGTTGGGTAGACCAGTTTAAGTTGATAAAATCAAATCAAGACATTAATTGAGAACAATCAACATTATACCACATGGGAGATATTTTGACATACTCAAAATATCCAAATCAAGCATTGAAAATCATTTGCACCAGCTTGGTTATGTTAATTGCTTTGATGTTTAGGTCCCGCATAAGTTAAGCGAAATAAACCTTCTTTACTGTATTTCTGCATGAGATACTCTACTTAAACATAACGAAAACATTCCACTTTTAAAACAAATTGTGATGGGTAATGAAAAGTGGATACTGTACAATAATGAGGAATGGGGCAAGCAAAATGGGGCAAGCAAAATGAACCACCACCAACCACACCAAAGGCCAGTCTTCATCCAAAGAAGGTGATGTTGTGTATATGGTGGGATTGGAAGGGAGTCCTCTATTATGAGCTCCTTCCAGAAAACCAAACAATTAATTCCAACAAGTACTGCTCCCAATTAGACCAACTGAAAGCAGCACTCAATGAAAAGCATCCAGAATTAGTCAACAGAAAACGCATAATCTTCCACCAGGATAAGGCAAAACCGCATGTTTCTTTGATGACCAGGCAAAAACTGTTACAGCTTGGCTGGGAAGTTCCGATTCATCTGCCATATTCACCAGGCATTGCACCTTCAGATTTCCATTTATTTCAGTCTTTACAAAATTCTCTAAATGGAACAAATTTCAATTCCCTGGAAGACTGTAAAAGGTACCTGGAACAGTTCTTAGCTCAAAAAGATAAAAAGTTTTGGGAAGATGGAATTATGAAGTTGCCTGAAAAATGGCAGAAGGTAGTGGAACAAAATGGTGAATACGTTGTTCAATAAAGTTCTTGGTGAAAATAAAAAATGTGTCTTTTATTTTTACTTAAATACCGAAGGCACTTTTTGGCCAACCCAATATATATTAATTGGGTTGTATATAGAAATACTTCTGACTGGATCAGTAAAAAAAATAAAGGGAAGATACATAAACTCACAGGTTAAAATCAGAACATTTCTCCAAATCCAGGAATATAGAATGCACATAACAGTTCCAATTTATATGCTATGTTGCTATTCATAAATCTTATTCTAAAATAGAGGAAAAAAATAAATGGCAAAATATTTTAAATGCTTCAGTGGATCTGATCCACTGGCAAAATGCTTCAGATCCACTGAAGCATTTAAAGTATTTTGCCATATGCCATTATTTTAAATCAATACCTGATCTTTATAATCTGTAGTGTTACTGAGGGATCCAACTTGCCATTTATTTTTTCCCCTATATTTTAAAAGTTCACCAAAAAACTTAATTTCTAATAGTTTTTAATTATAAAGCATGGTACCATATTAGTTTCACACGAGGCACTTGCTTTATTTTAATCTTATTTATGTGAACTTTAGAAGCTGAATTATTGATTAGAATTCTTCTATTAATAAATTCTATTAAGAAAAAAATGGGAATATGACTAAAAAACTGGCTTGCTTTTCTTACTCAAACTTATGTTCATTGTGTATTTATATTAATTTTAATTTTTAGGAAATTTAACAACAATTTAATTCAATCATTGCTAGTTTATTAGTGCCCTGTCTCAAGGATCCCATCCTTCTTCTATAATAAGGAAATTAAATTCCTCTAATTTCACAGAAAATTAAATCACGCCATTTAACAAGAGAGAAAAAAATGGTATCAATCATTCTTTTGGATTTTAACACTCTTCCCACTAAGAGCACATTTTAACTAAATTTTAATAACCTTGAGAAGTAAGACACAACTTCACATAGTAGAGTAACTGAAAATCTGTAATGAAATCTGCTATAAAATGGCAGAAATACCTTTGTCCTAAAGAACACTTGAGAAGAGAATTGGTCCAATACAGTTACTAGTTACTGGCTGTATTATAAATTATACTGTGTAATTTATAATTATATCTCATTAAATCACAATTTTAGAGTCAATACTGTCTTTAAAATATAGTTATATATACAAATCTTGAAATATCTTTGGCCTGTACTCTTTCAGTAGAAATTAAAAAGAAGCAAAATACAAAAGAACCAAAGGGAAAATAAGAATACTATTCATCTTTCACATAAGTTTAAAATTTCAAAGGGGGGGTTCCAGTCAACCTTCCTTTATTCTTTTTTCTTTTTTTTTCAATTGAGGTATAGTTGATTTACAATGTTGTGTTAGTTTCTAGTGTACAGCAAAGTGATTCAGTTTTATATATATATATATATATATATTCTTTCATATTCTTTTCCTTTATGGTTTATTACAGGATATTGAATGTAGTTCCCTGCGCTATACAGTAGGTCCTTGTTGTTTATCTATTTTATATATAGTAGTGTGTTTCTGTTAACCCCAAACTCCTAATTTATCCCTCCACCCCTTTGGTAATCATAAATTTGTTTTCTATGTCTGTGAGTCTGTTTCTATTTTGTAAATAAGTTCATTTGTATCATTTTTTTAGATTCCACATATAAGTGATATCATATGATATTTGTCTTTGTCTGATTTACTGCCCTTAGCATGATAATCTCTAGGTCCATTCATGTTGCTGCAAATGGCATTTTTCCATTATTTCATTCTTTTTTATTCCACTGTATATATATATATATATATATATATATATACCACATCTTCTTTATCCATTCATCTGTCGATGGACATTTAGGTTGCTTCCATGTCTTGGCTACTGTAAATAGTGGTGCTATGAACATTGGAGTGTACGTATCTTTTCGAATTAGAGTTTTCTCCGAATATATGCCCAGGAGTGGGATTGCTGGATCATATGGCAACTCCATTTTTACTTTTTTAAGAAACCTCCATACTGCACCAACCTTTCTTTATTCTTGAAATGAATTTTAAAACACAGTATATAAAGGATAGGAAATATATATTAACTCATTCTGGGATCCTCTTGCCCTTTTTTAAAAAATACAGATTTAAGTACAAGAGCTCTCAAGTTTTTCGATTTACTTTGTTCACACTGGTAACTTTCCTGTAATATTTGGCAATGCTAAGAACCAAGAGTAAACTAAAAATGTCTGTATCCACAAATAAGAGTGCTCAGTAAGGGAGCAATAGGTCACGAGTACTCCATTAGAACACTGAGGTATTCTGATGTCATGTAATTCTATTTAGGACTTTCTATTTTGTTTTATTCAGTCTAAAGAAAGAAGTGAAGCTCAAACACCACTGTTTTCCTATTAATTATAATTTTTAATGCATTGGTTTTCTCTAATGCTCTCAGATTTAAAATATGTATGTAAAGCAATGTTAGCTTTTTAAACTATAAAGTAGAAAATGCTGAAAAACTCCAAAATATTCCAGTTTTGTTCTATAGCATAAGATTATATTAATAATATAATTAGGTTATATTAGGTAACATAAACTGCATTTTAATCCATTTAAATGCAAATTTCGGAGTGTTCATTAAAATGTAGAGAAGCTTAAATAGATTTTATGAATATTAAACATCTTAATTCATAAAGAACTTAATAAACTGTAATTCTGGCTTACGTAAAATTAAAATTCAATATTTAAGTCTAATTTATATGTTTATTTTTTTAGAGAATGGCTATAGCATATTTTCATACAGACCTCTTGAAATTTAACGAGAAAGCCAAGACATTCTCATGCTTATAAAGGTACATAAAATGATAGTTCAAGGTTTCCTTTTTATGCTATTCCCAAGGGTGGTTTTACTGATTCATAAACCATACGGCTTATGCATACTGAAGGAAACAACTTTAAGAAATTCGGAGTCCTGCCTCTGAAAAATCCTGTCACTCCACCTCTTTTATAAATTTTACAGAAGACACTAATCATATTTAGCTGTGGAACTCCTAGAAAATGAAAGGGAAGGGAAAATTCAAGTTAATTTGATATTTTAGCTTTCTTTCAAACACTGACTAAGGTAAAACATATGCTAAAACAGATAATAAAATACAATTAATTAAATTATTTTACAAGCAGCCCCAAGGGAACATCTATGGTTCATCATATTATGTACATAATCAGGGACTCTAATGGAATGATTTGATCCTCATCTCTATTTAACTTTCTTTCATTTTAGGAACAAATTCTGTGCACTGGTGGTGAAATTTACTTATAATTATCATAGACTTATAATTTTAAAACACTATCCAGATATATAGAGGTACCTTATTCAACATCTCAAACTCAGAAACAAACTCAAATGTGTTTCTCATTCGATATTTCTTTTCTCAGAGAATGGCTCCACCACTCATCTAGCTGTTGAAACTGGAAACCTGAAAGGCATCCATGGCATTTCCCTCATCTTACATATCCAAACCTTTGCCCATCAGTGCTACCCTCTAAATATCTCTCAGATACATCCATTTACTTCCATGTCCACTGCCATGCCTCCAGCCTTCAAACTACCATCATTTGTTGCCTAGACTATTCTAACAGCCTTTTACCATATTATCACCTCTGTCATTTTTTTCTCCATACTTTAACCAGAGAGAACTTTTAATTATGCAAATCTGATTATGTTACTGTTCTGCTTCAGTAATTTTCCATTGTGCTTATATACAGTATGTTCTGGCCTCTGTTTCCTCCTCCCACCTAACTTGTACAACTCCCTTGCTTTCTGCACTCTAGCCTTACATCCTACTTTTCAGTTTCTCCAATGTCTTTTTGCTTCTTCCCTCTTCAAGCTAGTTGCACAGGCTTTTTCCCTTTGATTGAAAGTAACTTCCCCTGCTTTTATCTATTTAACCCCTCCTCAGCCTTCAGTTCACAGTCCAGGCAACACCTCCCGAAGAAAGTTTTCCAGACCTGCCTTTAGATTCCCCCCATTATAGTCTTTAGAGAACTTCACTTTTCTTTTGTAGCTCTTATCAAAGTGTACATATTTGTGTAAATTTGTAATTAATAGCATCTTCCCTACAAGACTATCAATTCTATGAGAGCAGGGACCAATATATTTTTTCCTTACTCAAACCCCATGTGCCTGGCACATTGCGCAGTACCTGGCAACATTCTCAAACTCCTTAGCTAGCATTTTTCTCCCTAATCATTATATCATTTTCCCAACATTGGCATAGCTGAATTGAGTTTAAAAAAGCAGTAGAGAAAAATATGTCTTTCTCTATTAGTTTTAGTCTAAGCATTTCCTCTCTCCACCCACCCCCCAAAATATAATTCCTTTGAAATCTAGAGAAAGTCCCTTGAACTTTTAGAAAATATTTACTCACCATGGAATTTCTTGGAGAATGTTCTATTACTAGAAGCATTTTGTGTATGTGTGTTTTTTCTTAATAGAAGCTAACAACATTTCTCCCAGTTTCTATAATTTTATAAAGGAATATGGAGAACATGCTTACTTTTTTTCCATCTGTGGTTTTATACTTTATTTTTTTAAATTGAAGTATAGTTGATTTACAATGTTGTGTTAATTTCTGCTCTACAGCAAACTGATTCAGTTACACATATGTATACATTCTTTTTATATTCTTTTCCATTATGGTTTATCACAGGATATTGAATATAGTTCCATGTGCTATACAGTAGGACCTTGTTGTTTATCCATTCTATATATACTAGTTTGCATCTGCCAACCCCAAACTCCCACTCCATCTCGACCCCACCCACTCCTTGACAACCACAAGTCTGTTCTCTATGTCTGTGAGTCTGTTTCTGTTTTGTAGATAAGTTCATTTGTGTCATATTTTAGATTCCACATATAAGTGATATCATACAGTATTTGTCTTTCTCTTTCTGACTTAGTATGATAATCTCTAGGTCGATCCATGTTGCTGAAAATGGCATTATTTCATCTTTTTTATGGATGAGTAGTATTCCATTGTATATATGTAGCACATCTTCTTTATCCATTCATCTGTTGATGGACATTTAGGTTGTTTCTATGTCTTGGCTATTGTGAATAATGCTGCATGTATCTTTTTGAATTAGAGTTTTGTCCAGATGTGTGCCCAGCAGTCAAATTGCTGGATCATATGGCAACTGTACTTTTAGTTTTTTAAGGAACCTCCATAGTTGCTGCACCAACTTACATTCCCACCAGCAGTGTAGGAGGGTTCCCTTTTCTCTAAACCCTCTCCAGAATTTCTTATTTGTAGACTTTTTAAAAAAATTTATTTATTTTTGGCTGCGTTGGGTCTTCGTTGCTGCACGCGGGCTTTCTCTAGTTGCAGCGAGTGGGGGTTACTCTTGGTTGTGGTGTGCTGGCTTCTCATTGCAGTGGCTTCTTTTGTTGCAGAGCACGGGCTCTAGGCACGCGGGCTTCAGTAGTTGTGGCGCATGGGCTTAGTTGCTCCACGGTATGTGGGATGTTCCCAGACCAGGGCTTGAACCCGTGTCCCCTGCATTGGCAGGCGGATTCTTAACCACTGCGCCACCAGGCAAGCCCCTGTAGGCTTTTTAATGATGGCCATTCTGACCAGTGTGAGGTGGTATCTCACTGTAGTTTTGATTTGCATTTCTCTAATAATTAGCGATGTTGAGCATCTTTTCATGTGCCTGTTACCCATTTGTAGAACATGCTTACTTTTTTTCCCCAATGTTAAGCCTATTTTCCCCATTGATTTTCCCCCAACTGATTATTGTAAAAATTGTAAACTACAAAAAGAATAGTGCGATGAACATTTGTATACTCACCACCTAGTTTCAAAATTTGACATTTTGCCATACTTATTTTTTGCCTCTGTTTTTTCTCTTCTCTGTACATACATATAAATATGTGTGTGTGTATGTGAGTGTATGCCATTTGAAAGTAAGTTACAGACACTATGACACTTCTTCCTTAAATACTGCAACATCTCCTAAAAACAAGGACATTAGTCCATGTAACCACAATACCATGATTATGCCTTAGGAAATTGAAAATAATTCCCTGTATTACCAAATACCTCCTTACTCAAATTTTCCCAATTATCCCCAAAATGTCATTTATAGGTTGTTTTTTTCTCCAAACTAAAATCTAAACAAAATTCACTCATTGTACTTGGTTGTTATGCTTCTTTAGTTTCTTAATCGAAACTAGTACCAGTCCCCCACCACCACCATTTTTTCTATGACAATGACTTTTTGAAGAGCCCAGGCCAATTGTCTTGTAGAATATTTCACATTCTAGATTTGTTTGATTGATTCTTAGTTGTATCATTTAACTTATTTCTCAATCCCCTGTATGTACTTTAGGTCTGAAAGCATACCCAAATGCCAGTAAAACATTTTTTGGCAAGGGTACTTCACAGCAGAAGTCATGAACTTCATGTTACATGAGGGGGCATATATGTCAGGTTGTTTTACTGTTACCAATACCAAGTTTGATCACTTGGTTAGGGTGATGACTACCCATTCTCTCCATTGTAAAGGTGTGTTTTCCTTTTTGCAATTAGCAAGAAATCTAATGGATGATACTTAGGCATTATGTGAATATACTATTCCCCAATACCATTTAACTTAATAGTTTTAACATTCCTTGATGATCCTATGATTCATATATTGATTTTGAAATATCATTACTCTGTATACTAAAAAGAAAAATAGTTGATTACAGGTTTGAGGGCAGGGAAAGTATCAATACAAGCGACCAGGAAACATAATTTTCCAAAAAACACAGAAGAGCCCAGAAATGAATGTGGACATGTCCAAAAAACAAAGACAGATTTTCAGTTCCAATTGTAACAGAGTAGTTTGTGTCCACTAACCCTCCAAATAAAAATTACTATTAAAAGATGAACCAAATACATAAAATCATTGTTTGAGAGCAATCAATGCAAGCAAGACAAGATCACTGAGAGAAGGAAAGTATGCAAGCAAGCATTACATTCACTCTGGTGTTTTCCCTTAGGCCATTTGGCCATTTTCAGCATTAGAGAACAGCGTTCAAGCAAAAGCAGCAATGTTACTGAACTGAGGACAGAAGTGCCAGATACTTGAGGAGCAAAATCATGAAACAGAGTTAGTACTAGTGAAGTGAGTCCAAAAATCTCTGTGCAATTTTCCCTTGGAGCATTGCCAACTCTAAACCTGCACAAAATAAAGCCAGCAGAAAAGAGCATTTGGAAGGCTAAAGGTGTAGGAAAAGATTTTAGCAGTAACACAGTGCTAGGTAACAGAGGTTGGATTTCAAGCCCAACAAGGTGGGGGGCTGTGGTAACCACTGTCTAGGGGTAAGGACCATACTCTGAGAGTTCCTTGGAGAAAAGGCAAAGCTGAAATAGGTCATTCCTGACCAAGTCTAAACAGGTTTTAGATGATCCACCTATACTGTAGCTACCTACCAGAAGAAAGCTTAACCCTGTTAGGAGAAAAATATCATCCAGAGTCTACGATTTTTCGTACAAAATGCCCATCATTCAATTCAAAATAATGAGACATGATATTTAAAAAAAAAGATCAAATAACTGAAAACCCAGAAAGAAAAACAGATGCTAAAAAATATTCATATGTGAAATTTAAAAAAATAGTGATTAATATGTTTAAGAAATTAGAAAAAAAGATGGAGACGTTCACAAGAAACCTGGAATCTTTATTTACTTATTTTTTTTTTTTTTGCGGTACGCGGGCCTCTCACTGTGGTGGCCTCTCCCCTTGCGGATCACAGGCTCTGGACGCGCAGGCTCAGCGGCCATGGCTCACGGGCCCCGCCGCTCCACGGCATGTGGGATCTTCCCGGACTGCGGCACGAACCCGTGTCCCCTGCATCGGCAGGCGGACTCTCAACCACTGCGCCATGAGGGAAGCCCTGGAATCTATTTTTTTAAGAATAAAAAATGGAAAGTCTAAAATTGAAAACAAATACTAAAGACTTCAATGTATGAATTTAATAGCAGATTAGACACAGCAAAACATAGGGTTAGTGAACTCTATAAGATAGGTTCAGTAAGAGAAAAAAATGCAGATTGAAGCACAGAGAGGGGGAAATAAAGAACAGAAAATACAGAAAAGAACATAGTAGATATATGGGACATGGGGAACAAAATCTAACATACATGTAATTGGAATGTCAGAAAAAGAGAGACAATGGGATAGAGCCATATTTGAAGCAATTTTGGCTCAGAATTTTCCCAAAACTGACAAAAGCCATCAAAACACATATTTTAAAACCAGCGGGAGGATAAATATAAAGCAAATGACATTTTAGGCACATAATAGTCAAACTGTTGAAAACCAGAGGCAGAGAAAAATCTTAAAAAGCATCTAGAGGAAAAAAGAGAAAGAAAATACATTATCTTAAAATAGCAACAATAAAACTGATGGCTAACTTTTCAACAAAAATTACAGAACTCATAAGACATTGGAATAATATTCTTTTAATGTGCCATAAAAAGAAACAAAACAAAAGCTGAAAGAATCTGTTGCTAGCAGACTTCCACTAAAAGACCTTCTAAAGGAAGTTCTTTAAGTAGAAGAATAATAATTCCCAGTGAAAGAAAGGTAATTCAGGAAAAAAACCAAACAAATGAAAAGAGAATAAAATATATATTAATGCTGATTTTTAAAACAGTAATGTCTTAGGGGTTTAAAACATATACTCAAGTAAAATATATGACAACAGTAGCACAAAAGGAGGCAGTATAAATGAAGTAAAACTGTTATATTAGAAATTGGTAAAAATACTAATTTAAGGTACACTGTAATTAACAGAGGATTCATATTGTAATCTTCAGGGTAACCATTAAAAGAAAAATAAAAGAATGTATAACTAACAAGCTAATAGAGGAGAAATAATGAACATATCTGATTAAATCAAAAGGAGGCCAAAAAAGAGAAATAAAGGAAAATGAACAAATTGAATCAATAGAAAATTTGTAGCTATATAATATGTGGTCTCCACTTACATGCAACAGTGCCTTGAAATACAAATGTAGTAAATGCTAATTAAAAGACAAAATAATCACACTGAATTTTTTGAAAGATCTAACTATATGCTTCTCAGAATGGATGTACTATATATAAGGATGCAGAAAGGCTGAAAGTAAAAAGATGTTTTAAAAAGTATACCAAGTAAACATTAACCAAAAGAAAGCTATTGTAACTACATGAGTATCAGACAAAGTAGACTTTTTTTTTTGCGGTACGCGGGCCTCTCACTGTTGTGGGCTCTCCCGTTGCGGAGCACAGGCTCAGGACGCACAGGCTCAGCAGCCATGGCTCACGGGCCCAGCCGCTCCGCGGCATGCAGGATCTTCCCGGACCCGACCCGGGCACGAACCCGTGTCCCCTGCATCGGCAGGCGGACTCTCAACCACTGCGCCACCAGGGAAGCCCAAAGTAGACTTTTTAAGGCAAAAACATTACTAGCAAAAAAGAGGGACATTTCATAATAAGAAAAGGGTCAATCCTAAATTTTAATACACATAATAATATAGCTTCAGAATATATAAAGCCAAAGTTGACCAAGTTAAAGGAGGGATAGAGAAATCCACAATCATGGTTAGAGATTTAAACACACTTATGTCAGTAACCAATAGAAAAAGCAGACCAAAGAAATCAGCAAGAATATAAAACATTTGAAAAACATTTAACTAACTGACCTTTCATAGTACATATATAGAACACTAAATACAACTTCAAAATCTACTTGCTTTTCCAGTGTACCATGAACATTTACCAAGAGAGACCATATCTGGACGATAAAGCAAGTCTCAAAAATTTCAAAGTATAGAAATCATGCAGAATATATTCTCTCTGCAGTGTAAACTAAAAGTTCAGTGTTAGAAAGATCATTGGAAGATCCCCAAATGTTTGTAAATTAAGCAATATACAGTGAGTACATTGTATATAATCAATGGGTATATTCTAAATAATCAATGGGTCAAAATAGAAATCACAATGGAAATTTGGATGATATTGTGAAATGAATAATAATGAAAACATTGTATATCAATTTATAGTGTATAAGTAAAGCAATACTTACAGAGATATTCAGAACCTAGAATTCATATGTTAGAGAAGGAAGATTTAAAATCAGTTAGCCAGGGGTCAGCAAACCTTTTCTGCAATGGGCCAGATAGTAAATATTTTAGGCTTTGGGGGCCTCTTGCAGCTACTCAACTCTGCCATTGTAACATGAAAGTAGCCATAGACAATACATGAAAAAATGGAGGTGACTGTGTTCCAATTAAATTTTATTTACATAAATGGGTGGAGAGTCAGATTTGGCCTTCAGGCCTAGTTTGCCAACCTCTGATCTAAACCTCTAACTCAAGAAACTAAAAGAAAAAAATAAGGAGGATGAAAATAATACAGAGAAGAACAGAAGCCAGTGAAATAAAAAACAAATGGACAATAGAGAAAAATCAATAAAAAGATAATAAAATCAATAAACCCCAACAAATCTGATTCAGAAAAAGAAAGGAAAAATAACAAATTGCTTATATCAGAAATGTAAAAGGAGACATCACTTTAAGACCTACTGTAATTATTAAGGATTTAATAAAAGGACATTATTAATGACCTTATGCTAATAAATTTAAGCATTTAGATGAAATAGACAAATTCTTTGAAAAACACAATATCTCAAAACTGGCAAAAGAAGAAATAGGAAGCCTGAATAATCAATATCTTTTAAAGAACTCAAATCTGTAATTAAAATACAGAAAAAAAAACCTTCCATCAAAAATATCTAGACAAAACTGGCCTCACTGATGAATTCTTCCAACTATTTAAGGAAAAAATAATTCTAATTGTATAAAAATTCTTCCAAAGAATAGAAAAAGAAGGAACATTTCCTATCTTTATGGGGCCAATGTATCCATAATACCAAAACCTGATAAGAACACTACAAGGAAGGAAATTTACAACCAAAACTTCTCATGAATATAGATATAAAAATCCTAACCAAAATATTATCAATCAAATTAAACATTATACAAAATGGTAATGCAACATGACCAAGTGAAGTTTTTTCCATGATTTCAAGGTTAACATTTGAAAATCATTGTCATTTACAGAAGAAAGGAGAGAAATCATGGTACTATTTTGATAGATGCAGAAAAAGCAATTGATAAAATTCAGTACCTATTCATAATTTAAAAAATACTTTCAGCAAACTAGGAACAGAAGGGAACTTTCTTAATCTCACAAAGGGTATATTCCAAAAACCTACAGCAAACATCATACTCAATAGTAAAATATTGAACAATTTTCCTCTGAGTAGGAATGAGATAAAGATGTTCACTCTTAGCATTACCATTATAGCATTGTATTGGAGGTCTCAACCAGTGCCATGAGGCAAGAAAAAGACTTCAAAAGTATAAAAGCTGGAACATAAGAAACCAAATTATTGTATTCACAGAAGGCATGACTGTGTACATATAAAATCCAAAATGAAAAGAAAACTTGACAGATAAACTATTACAATTAATACATATATTTAGCAAGGTTGCTGGACACAAGATTAATGTTCTAGAACCAACTGTATTTCTAAAAAGCTGGCAAAAGCAAACACTTAGAAAATAAATATTGTATAAAATTCCATTTGTTATCACACCAAAAAAATCAAATGCTTAGTAATACACCTAACAAAACATACACATCACCTCTACACTGAAAAATACAAAATATTACTATGAGAAATGATATAAGACCTAAATAAATAAGTGAAGGGATATACCATGTTCATGGATTTCTAAGATGTAAATTATTCCTAAATTGATCTAAAGATTCAAAATAATCTCAATCAAAATCTTAGCAGGATTTTTTGGTGTGAGAATTAACAGGATGGTTTTAAAATTTATGTAAAAATGCGAAGAGCCCAAAATTTCCAAGAAAATCTTGAAGAGCAACAACATCAAAGGACTTAAAATACAAGATATGAAGACTTCTTATAAAGCTACAATAATTAAGACAGTATATTATTAATATAAGTAGTCCAATGGAACAGAGTAGAGAATTCAGAAATAAGACCATACAACTAGAGTAACCTGATTTACCACAATGCAATGAAGAAACAATGATCCTTTCAATAAATTGTGCTGAACTGATATCCATGTGAGAAAAAAATAAATTTTTACCTTCACCACTATAAATACACACAAAATATCCTAAGTGGGTTGCAGACCTAAATACGAAAATATAAGATGATAAATTTTCTAGAAGGAAACAGAAAAATTTTGTGATCTTGGGTTAGGCAAAATTTTTTAAACAGATCACCAAAAGAAAAGATTAGTAATTTGGAGTTCAATAAAATTAAGAACATCTGCTCATCAAAAGATACCTTTAAAAGACTGAAAATACAAGCCACAAACTTGAAGATATTTGCAATATACAAATTTGACAAAAAACTTGTATCCAGAATATATTAAGAACTCCTTCAAATCAGAAAAAAAAAGCAATCTAATTATTTTTTGATGGGCAAAAACACTTTATAGAAGAGGATATCCAAATGGTAAATAAGCATATAAAAAGATGTTCAACATCAGTAGACACTGAGAAATGCAAATTAAAGTCACAGTGAGATTTTATTACACATCATCAGAATATCTAAATTAAGACTGACAATAACAAGTGCTAACAAAGATGTAGAGCAGCTGGGACTTATAGATTTCTTTTATAATGCAAGTTGAAATAAGCATTTTGGAAAACAAATTTGATGATATCTAGTAAAGCTGAATATGCATTTATTCTATAATCAAAAAAGGTGTTTATGTTTTTCAAAAGACAAGTACATTAATATTCATAGCAGATTTATTCATAATAGCACAAAACTAGAAACAACCCAGATGGCCATCAGTAGTACAATGGATAAAGTGTGGTATTCACATAATGAAATATTATACAGCAAAGAAAAAGACTACATGTAACAATGACTCTCTAAGACAGTACATGGTTTTCAAGAACAGGCAAACTAATAAATGGTGATAAAATTCAGAATAATTATTACCTTGGGGTGGGATGTTTATTAGCTGGGAAAGTCATAAAGGACCCTTCTGGAGTGCTGAAAAGTACTATGTCTTAATCTAGTTGGAAGTTTCATGTGTGTATATATTTGTAAAAATTCCCACAATCAATTACTGTGAATTGAAAGATGGAATCTTCCTTTTCTGAATTCAATAGATAAATTTTTCTAATAATCAGCAGATATTTTATTGACTTCTTTTTAAATGAAATTGAATCACTGTATATCACCTTGTAAAATTCCTTTACAAGTCATTTAGACGACTATCTAAATTTTGAATCCTTCATTATCACAATCTTGTGAACTCTAGTTCAAGAATAGACTGGACACCTCCAGTGTGGAGACATTAATTCTACCACCCAAAGCAGAATATGCCATCTTCATGTGGCTATGAAGTTCAGATTTGATCTTTAAAACTCAATTTTAAAATAAATAGCACCATTAAAACTCATGAGAAGGATTTCCTAATTTTGTCTTTTCAAAAGAGCCAACACTGAATGATGGTAATGAGGAAGATTCTAAGACATTCTTCAGAGCAGAAAGTAAAAAGTCCTGAATCACATGGGGCTTTGTAACTATCATCCGTCTCACAAAAACTCACCTTGAACCTCCATGTGAGTCCTCACTAGGTTCAGGGGGTAGCTGACAAACTGACCACAAAAGTTAGGCAAGGCACAACATCCCATCAAAATCACCAACCCAGGGTCCTCTGCGTGAGTGTTTAGCCAATGAGTCTTCAAAAGCTGACAGAGAACAAAGTAATAATACACTTTAACAGCTGTTAAAGAAGAACCAAAATAATAAAGTGTTAATATCTTTTCTCACCATAGGCATGCGCTCCTTTCTATCTTCCGTGTTGTATTATGACGAAGTATATCAAATGCAGAATGCAGTAATCCAGTAGAGAGTAGCAAGAGCCATAGGATATACATTTTTGAACCGCTAATTTTTCATGTAATTTAATGCACAGTTAATAAAGCCCTCAATATTTCAAAGACTCAAATTATCCAAATATTATCTCTTTTCGTAGGTACCATCCTAGCCATTAGAATTATCCAGAGGTGTTCTCTATGTACTAAAAAACAGAGATCAGGGCTTCCCTGGTGGCGCAGTGGTTGGGAGTCCGCCTACCGATGCGGGGGACATGGGTTCGTGCCCCTGTCCGGGAGGATCCCGCATGCCGCAGAGCGGCTGGGCCTGTGAGCCGTGGCCGCAGGGCCTGCACGTCCGGAGCCTGTGCTCTGCGGCAGGAGAGACCACTATGGTGAGAGTCCTGCGTACCGCAAAAAAAAAAAAAAAAAAAAAAAAAACAACAACAAAAAACCAGAGATCAGAGAACCTTAATGATGGAAACTGGCTCTAGACTTTAGAGCCCTGATTGCCTAATCTTTAAGGAAGCTTATTATGTCACATTGCATTTCTTCTAACAGCAATATTTTTGTTTCATCACTTCTTCACACTCTTAAATATTCTTGAGGACACCAAAAAGTTCTTGTTTATGTGGGTTATAAATATCTATCAATATTTTCTATACTGTTAGACATTAAAATAGAAAAATTTTAAAAACAAGAATACGTTCTTATTAACCAGCAGAGCAATGATGTCATCACAAATCTGAAAAACTCTTTCATCACAAGAGAATGCGAGTAACAAAGGTAAATAACACCTTCATATTAGGAAAATCATTTAGACTTCAAGGACCCTCAGAAAGGGTCTCAGTAACCCACCCCCAGAGTCTCCAGATCATGCTTTAGATGAATGATTAAATGGTTTTTAAATATCAAAATAATTATTTTAATCTAAATATACTAGACAATGCCACTGACTACTTGTAATGGGCTGAATTGTGTCCCACCACCACCAAAATTCTTTTGCTAAAGCCCTAACCCCCAGGACTTCAGAATGTAACCATATTTGGTAAGGTCTCTAAAGAGGTAATTAAGTTAACTTAATGAGGTATTCAGAGTGTACCCTATTCTATAAGTCTGGTGTTCTTGTAAGTAAAAGAAGTTTGGATACAGTTGTGCCTGTGCACAGAGGAAACCATGTGAGGGCAGAGGGAGAAGGTGGCCACCTTCTGCAAGCCAAGGAGAGAGGTCTCAGAGAAACCTAACTGCCGACACCTTGATCTTGGACTTCTAGCCTCCAGAACTGCAAGAAAATAACTTCTCTTGTTTAAACCACCTAGTCTGTGTTATTTTGTTATGGCAACCCTAACAAACTAGCGCACTGCTTTTAAGGTCTTTCCTCATTTAATGATTCCCAAACTTGACTAATTATCAGGTTTACTTAGGATTTAAAAAAAATTTTTTTTATTGAAGTATAGTTGATTTACAGTATTGTGTTAATTTCTGCTGTACAGCAAAGTGACTCAGTTATACACATATATACGTTCTTTTTTATATTCTTTTCCATTATGGTTTATCCCAGGGTATTGAATATAGTTTCCAGTGCTATTCAGTAGGACCTTGTTGTTTATCCATTCTATATCTAATAGTTTGCATCTACTAACCCCAAACTCCCAGTCCAACTCTCCCCCATCCTCCCTCCCCCTTGGCAACCACAGTCTGTTCTCTATGTCTGTGAGTCTGTTTCTGTTTCATAGATAGGTTCATTTGTGCCATATTTTAGATTCCACATATAAGTGATACCCTATGGTATTTGTCTTTCTCTTTCTGGCTTACTTCACTTAGTATGATAATCTCTAGTTGCATCCATGTTGCTACAAATGGCTGCAAATCATTCTTTTTTATGGCTGAGTAGTATTCCATTGTATATATGTACCACATCTTCTTTATCTACTCATCTGTTGATGGAAATTGAGCTTGTTTGCATGTCTTGGCTATTGTAAATAGTGCTGCTATGAACATAGGGGTATATGTATATTTTTAGTTATAATTTTGTCCAGATATATGCCCAGGAGTGGGATTGCTAGATCATATGGTGATTCTATTTTTAGTTTTCTGAGGAACCTCCCTACTGTTCTCCATAGTGGCTGCACCAGCTTACATTCCCACCAACAGTGTAGGTGGATTCCCTTTTTTCCATACACTTTCCTGCATTTATTATTTGTAGACTTTTTAATGATGGCCATTCTGACTGGTGTGAGAGGATACCTCATCATTTTGATTTGCATTTCTCTAATAATTAGTGATATTGAGCATCTTTTCATGTGCCTATTGGCCATCTGTATGTCTTCTTTGGAGAAATGTCTATTTAGGTCTTCTACTCATTTTTTGATTGGATTGTTTGTTTTTTTGGTTGTTCAGTTGTATGAGTTGTTTGTATATTTTGGAAATTAAGCACTTGTCAGTCGCATCATTTGCAAATACTTTCTCCCGTTCTGTAAGTTGTCTTTTCGTTTTGTTTATGGTTTCCTTTGCTGTGCAAAACTTGTAACTTTGATTAGGTCCCATTTGTTTATTTTTGCTTTTATTTATATTGCCTTGGGAGACTGACCTAAGAAAACATTGGTACGATTTATGTCAGAGAATGTTTTGCCTATAATCTCTTCTAGGAGTTTTATGGTGTCATATCTTATGCTTAATTCTTTAAGCCATTCTGAGTTTATTTTTGTGCATGGTGTGAAGGTGTGTTCTAGCTTCATTGATTTGCATACAGCTGTCCAACTTTCCCAGCACCACTTGCTGAAGAGACTATCTTTTTCCCATTTTATATGCTTGTCTCCTTTGTTGAAAATTAATTGACTGTAGTTGTATGGGTTTATTTCTGGGCTGTCTATTCTGTTCCATTGATCTGTGTGTCTGTTTTTGTGCCAACACCACACTGTTTTGATTACTGCAGCTTTGTAGTGTTGTCTGAAGTCTGGGACGGTTATCCTCCTGCTTTTTTCTTTATTCTAAGGATTGCTTTGGCAATTCTGGGTCTCTTATGGCTCCATATAAAATTTAGGATTATTTGTTCTAGTTCTGAGAAAAATGTCATGGGTAATTTGATAGGAATCACATGAAATCTGTAGATTGCTTTGGATAGTACTGCCATTTTAACAACATTATTTCTTCCAGTTGAAGAGCATGGGATATCGTTCCATTTCTTTGAATTATTTTTAATTTCCTTTATTAATGTTTTATAATTCTCAGCATATATTCACTTAAGATTTTTACTTAATTTTTCAACTGCAAATCAAGGGTCAGAAAGCAAATTACAGTAGGTTAAGGAAAAAATAAACAATGAGGAAATAAAGTATAGATGAGACTTCACATCCTTTGGGAGTAAAAGAATGAGAAATTGATAGCAGTCACTAGTGAAGGAGGAAGAGTTAGAGAGAAAATTTGTATTTTTTTGGTTTAGGTGTTTGTTCTATCTTGAAAAAGAGACTTGAAAGTGATTCCAATGTCCAAGGGGAGTACTGATAGAGCAAGGACCTGGATCAAGAGCCAAGGTATAACACTCAGCCTCAGTAAGAAAGAAAGACACTATCTCTGGGACATAAATGATAATAATGATGATATCTCACACTTATACAGCACTTTCCATATGCTGGGGCAGATCTAACTATTTCACATATATTAATCTAATACTCATAAAAACCCCATGAGGTAGGTCCTACTATTATCTTACAATTCTGATGTTTATTTTTTCTCCCTTCGTCATGTTAGTATGACAGAACCAACCTTCCTAAAGCCAACTCGGTCTACTCCATGTCTGCTGCCATGCAGCTAAACATGGCTGAAGAGAACACACCCATACTGATTGTTCTCATGTTAAATTCATGATCATAAAATCTTAAGTGGGCCTTTAATTATCCCCTAGAATACCATATTTCCCTTGACCATTTACTCTCCCAACATACCAAAGACCATTTCTTCATACTTTGTCCACTGTCCTAAAACTTCTAACACTAGATGATCCTAAAATTCATATGGAAATGCAAGGGACTCAGGATAGGCAAAACAATGCTGAGGGAAAAAAGCCAGAGGAGTCACATTTTCTAATTTCAAGCTTATTACAGAACCACAACAATCAAGACAGTTGTGGTACTGGCATAAGGATAGACATACTGATCAATGAAATAGAATTTGAGAGTCCAGAAATAAACTAATATGTATGGTTAATTTCAACAATGGTGCCAAGACCATCCAGTGGAGAAAATAGTCTTTTCAACAAATGGTATTGATACAACTGGATATCCACATGCAAAAGAATGAAGTTAAACCCCTGCCTAACACCATATTCAAAAATTAATTCAAAATGCATAATAGACCTAAAACAAGAGCTAAAACTATAAAACCCTTAGTAGAAAGCATAGATGTAAACCTTCTATGTTCTTGGATTAGGCAATTGTTTCTTATATATGACACCAAATACAATAGTAACAAAAGAAAAAATAAATAAATTGGACTTCCTCAAAATTTAAAATTTGTGTAAAAGACAACCCATGAAATGGGAGAAAATATTTGCAAATCAAATATCTAAGGGATTTGTATCTATTATATGCAAAGAACTCCTACAAACCGACAATAAAAAGGCAAATAAACCAATTAATAGTAAACAGTAGTACCATTTTCTATCCACAAGGATGACAAGATCGGGAAGACAGGTGCTAACAAGTGTTGGCAAGGATGTGGAGAACTCAGAACCCTCATTCACTGCTGGTGGAAATAAAATGGTGTAGTTACTTTGGAAAACAGTTTGGCAGTTCTTCAAGAGGTTAAACATAGAATTATCTAATGACCCAGCAATTCCACTCCTAGATATATACCCAAGAGAATGAAAACATATGTCCACACAAAAACTTATACTCTATATGTATAGCTGATTCACTTTGTTATAAAGCAGA
Source organism: Pseudorca crassidens (assembly GCF_039906515.1). NCBI lineage: Eukaryota > Metazoa > Chordata > Mammalia > Artiodactyla > Delphinidae > Pseudorca > Pseudorca crassidens. Next base: position 94,948,143 of record NC_090297.1, read on the forward strand.
AACTAACACACCATTGTAAAGCAATTATACTCCAATAAAGATGTTTTAAAAAAAAACTTATACTCAGTTTCATAGTAGCATTATTGATCATAGTCAAAAGATGGAAATAGCCCAATTGTCCATTAACTGGTGAATGGGCAAACAAAAGATTGTATATCCACGTAATGGAACAATATTCAGAAAAAAAAAAGAATGAAATACTGATACGTGCTACAAGATGGATGAAACTTGAAACAATTTTGCTGAGTGAAAAGAAGCCAGTCATAAAAGACCACATACTGTATAATTACATTTATGTGAAATGTCCTGACTAGACAAATCTATAGAGACAGAAAGTAAATTAGTGGTTTCCAGGAAGTGGAGGAGTTGGGAATGGCGAGTGACTGCTAATGAGTACAGGGTTTGTTTTTGGAGTGGTGAAAATGTTCTTGAATTAGATAGTAGAGATGGTTGTACAACCCTGTGAATATACTGAACTGTACACTTTAAAATGGTAAATTATACGGTATGTGAATTACATCTCAATAAAAATTTTTATGATAGAAATAATCTTGTCAGATATGGCATTCCTCTGCTCAGAGCCCTCCGAGAGTTTCCCATTAAAGCAAAATTAAGCAAAAATTAAAGTCCCTTCTATGATCTGCAAGGCACTATGAAACTGGCCCCCCACTCACTCTCTGACCTCATCTCCTACTAATCTCTTCTGGCTCACCCTGCTCCAGCTGCACAGGCATGCATCTACCCTAAATGTTCTCCCTGTAGCTGTATGCGTGGCTCAAGCCCTCACTTCCTCTTGTCTTTACTCAAAAGGTATCTTTTCAGGAAGGCCTTCCAGTCCCTAACACTACTCTCCTTCCCTGCTTTGTTTTTCTCCACAACCCTATCATTAACACTTCAATTGTTTATTGTCTACCTCCCAGTGAAAGAACGTTGAGCTCCCTAGAGATAGGACTTTCTGTCTCTTTTGTTTGGTGCACCGAGAACAGAGCCTGGTACGTGCAACTCAATAATTATTTATTGAATGAGTAAATCCCCATTTTTAAGGTGAGAGGATTCAGGCATAGAGAGGTAAAACAAATTGTGAAGCCATAGTTTGTACTCAAGCAGTCTGAGTCCATGATCCTAACTGCCATTCTAACCATTGACAAGAATTAAGAAGTCTTGTGGGGTGGAAGGTGCTCAGGATTACCAGAAAGGAAGGGAGTTGGACAAGGAATGTCATGCTTGATGGTCTGTCAGAATCAGCTGCAGAGAATGACCGAAGTAAAACTGGACACTACTAACACAGAAAATAGGTCATTATTATTTTGCACTCACCCCATCCCCCCAAAAAACTTATATTCTTCCCTTCCCTTTTTCTGAATCAAGTGACTATAATTTATTTGGAGTAGATCATTATTATAACCAGAGATTATTCACAAGAAACCCCAGAACAAAAAGTAACATAAGCCAAATCAGACTTCTGACACTAGGGAAAAAATGGGAAGCAAAAGAATATCATTCAGTTTTCTTGGTGGTCTGAAGATCAGGAAAGAGGTTTGAAAAACAGATCTCCAAGTTACTGATATACCAGCTATAATGAAACCCAGCAACAGATGGAGTCACCAAGGGAGAGTGAGTGGGCTGTATGCAGGGAGAGAAGAGGGAAGGTCGAGGTCAATATTTATAGGAAATGAGCTTGCAATCCTGAGGAAGAGAAGCCAGCAAAGCAGACTGTTTAAAAAAAAAAAATGTTTTCTATTCACTCAGTTTTAAATATATCTTTTATTTAAAATTTTTTTCAGTTGTATTATATTTTCAGATCTAATAAATTTGTTGTAAGCTCATCATGGAAACAAACTCACCTCATAGAGAGTGGTATCTACGCCTGCTTTCAGTATGACAGAAGACTGTAAAAGCCTGTTACCTTTTCAAGCTTCCAGATCTTCCTGGCACAATCCAATAACCCAGAATACTGTCCAGTTTTACTTACAGCCAAATTAGTTTTTAAAACCTGAATATGAAAGAATGTTATAGGGTCATTGATCAGTTATCCAATCCAGGGCAGTTACATAAATTGTGAGCTACAGAACTCATCCATTGTTACAGAATTAAAAGGAGAAAACAATCTTAGGTCAAACTGATTTTTCAATGACAGTATACCTACTGTCATTTTCCTACTGTTCCCTGGAATATTTTACTTTTGCATACTAATATGTTACAAATACAGTGCTTAAATGCTTTTACCAAATTTCTGAATTTAACTTTGCAGGAAGAGAGAATATCTGAATCCAGCTCTGTCTTCTTTTTGTCCAAATTACATAATAGTGTAGCCACAGCTATTGTACTATGACTCAGATAAGGAACCCAAAAGAGAATTGATCCAACCACTATGGAAAACAAGTTGGAGTTTCCTCAGCAAATTAAAAATAGATCTATCCTATGACCCAGCACTTCCACTTCTGGGTATAATACCCAAAGGAAATGAAAACAGGATTTCAAAGAGATATATGCACTTCTATGTTTATTGTAGCGCTATTGACAATAGCCAAGATATGGAAACAAGCTAAATGCTCATCAACAGATGAATAGACAAAGAAGATGTGGTGTATGTATATATATATATATATATATATGTATATATATATACACAATGGAATGTTATTCAGCCATGAGAAAGGAGGACATCTTGCCATTTGCAGTAACATGGATGGACTTAGAGCACAGTGTGCTAAGTAAAATAAATCATACAGAGAATGACAAGTACAATATGGCATCACTTATATGTTGAATCTAAAAAAGCCAAACTTGCAAAAACAGAGAGTAAAATGGTGGTTATCAGGGGATGGGAGGTAGGGGGGATAAGATAGATGCTACTTAAGGGTAAAAACTTGCAACAAATAATAAATAAGCTCTAGATATCTAATATACAGTATAGTGAATACAGACAACATTCTTGTACTATAATCAACCATCTTGCTAAGAGATTAGAACTTTATTTATTCCAACCACTTAAAAGAAAGGATAATTATGAATGTGACTGAAGTACTAAATATTGCTATAATATATAAATGCCTCAAATTAACATATTATACACCTTAACTTTACACAATATTATGTCAAATATATTCAAAAAAGAACCTAAAAGAAAAGTGAAGCTCCTACAACCTCCACCCCCAACTTAAGTATCCTAATAAACTGATACTAGGATTTCACAAACATCAGCACACGTATATATATACACACACCTTGTGAATGGCAGGTTTATTAAATTATATATATATATAGGACAGAGCCCTGCATTTGATAAGGAGTAAAGGAGTGCCACTCTGACCAGTCTCTGTCTCTTACTGTCATGATTTACAACCCATGTAAAGAATCAAGAGTATTGTGTAGCCATCCCTTCTCTGGCCGCGGAAAAAAAGGAGATTTCCCTAATTTTTGCCCTCCCTAGAACACTAGAACTAGATCATTAGGTTATGTTTAATTATTTGTTTACATATCTGTCTCCATCAGTAACTCCAAAATGCATATGGATGACAATGGTGTATTATTTGGTGGTTGTACCCTCAAGGTGAGTTGAGTGCCTGGGAGCTTTATTGAATAAATGAGTCCAGTAGATTACAGGCAATGAATAATTTGCCCATGAGACTATCAAGAAGTATTGAAATCCTTCTGAAATCTTTCTTTTTAAAAGCATCAAATATTATTCACATTACTCAAAAACATGCATATGAAGTACGCAACACCCCTGCGTTAGGGTTTTCAGACGCTCTGATGACACTGTGCATGTTTGAGCACAAGTACCCACTATGCCTCCGGCCAACAGGTGTTTCCATAGATGGCCAGATTTTCTCTTTTCATCAATTAAATTATGCAAAGTCCATCTATCTCCCATATCAATTCCCTATTAAAACAAAATAAATTTTAAAATAAGTAACATTATAATTAGATGACCTCAGATGAAAGTGTTATCTCCTTATAAGATCTAAATAATGTTTTATATATCTCAGCTCCACAGCAAATTAACATCAGCCTCTCCCAGAATTTTGTACTTTACCAACTAGTGTAATTTTAAATCACTCATTTTGTACTTTATCAACTAGCGTAATTTTAAATAACTCATGAATTAGCTTGAAATACTGTCAACTATAAATTAATAATAACTATTTGTATCATGTTTAGGATAATTTTTACATTTCCCATTTTTAAATCTCTATACAATTTTCAGTATAAAATTATTTGTCTGAGATTGAATACAAAAAGAACAACCTGCCAAGTTCTAAGAAATATTTTTAGCCATAATGAAATACAGGCTACATAAACTACTAGTGAGATAATAGTTATTTAACTGGCAATGATGTAAAAGTATAATATCTTCAGTGTTCAAGATCTAGTGGATCCCCATGTTATCTCCAGTCAGACTCTTTACCTCTAACAAAACAAATATAAAATATCAATATATGACATACCTTTAAAAGCAGTTTCCTTTTACATCTTTACCTACAGTGGAATTGAACAAAACCTGGGCCTTCCCACGTAGTGCTCGGAGCAGGTAATAAACTCTGCAGTATATATATCACAAGTAGGAGGTTTTCGAGAGTCTAGAAGTTTGATCACATATGTCATGATTAAAGACCTTGGATCAGGAGTCAGGTGGGATTCAAATCCTGACTTCCCTAGCTCCTAATTGAATGAACTCTCTGGGACTTAGTTTCCTCAAATGCAAAGGGGAGCAATACTAATACCTAGCCGGATAGGCTTGTTAAGATTAAATAACTTAGAGCATAAAAAACACTCAGCATAATGCTTGGTACCAAAAAGTTCTCAGTGAATGTTAGCTACTGATATCATTAATTGTAAAACATAGATTGCTTGATAGCAGTTTGGCCTCCATGTGCTTGGCTGTGCTTAGTCATGAGCAATAATGTAACTATGTAATAGCTCAATATCTGTTTAAGAAATAAAAATTAACATTTACAGAGCTAAGCCAGCACTGCATCGAACAGTTATATGTGTCATCTTTAATTTTCATAATAACTCTAAGAAAAGTAAGTATTATTATCCCAGTTTTACAGTTAAGAAAACTGAAGCCCAGAGAGATTAAATAATTTACCCCAACTCACCCAGATAGTAAATGGCAGAGCTGGGATTTGAACCAGAGCCAGCACTCTGTTTCCACTCTGCAGAACTGGCTGCTTTCCACCTCTGGGCTGTACAGTTATAGTGTCAAGCATATTTGTTTCCTGTGAAATTACTATAAGCCAAACAGTGGACCTGCCCCTGGAACAAAAGAAGTGCCGTTTGTTAGCACTATATCCAAAAAGGAAGTTCATTGAGTTCATTTTAAATTACTTTATTAGGTTATCACAAACACTGTATCATTTAATTTTCAAAACAGGTATTTTCCATGCCTGTTTGCTCCTTAACTCATTGTAAAACAGAAAACTTATCCTATCGCAGGCATAAAATAAATGTATTTTTCATTGACTTGAATTTCCTTTAATCATCTCTAAAAGAAAGGTGCAGAATGAACACTACCAAAAGGATAAAATCTCCTCTTAATGATTACATATTTACTAAAAGAATGTTGGTAACTAAAGAGCTTCATAAGGCTCATGTTAAGAGTAAAGAAGGTACACTATTACAGCTAAGGCAGTAAGGTTATTCTACCTGTCAATTGTAATGTGATCCTACTAGTCATCTCCCTTTCTCAGAGAGACAGGACATATGTATGCATGTATATATTTGACCCTTGAATAACACAGGGGTTAGAGGCACTGATCCCCAGGTACAGTCGAAAATCCATGTACAACTTAACAGTCAGCCCTCCAAATCCTAGGTTAACCACAGATCATGTAGTTCTTTAGTACGTATTTATCGGAAAAAAATCTGCATATAAGTGGACCTTCAATGTGAAGTTCATATCTGCATTGTTCAAGGTTCAACTGTATACATATAGTCATGGGACATAGAACAGTGCAGGTTATAATTTGTAGCCACTAAGCAAAAATTTTAAGATATTTTAAGAAATTTTGAGGATTTTAAGAAATTATGAAGCATAGATTTTTATATGCACTGAGAGACAAGAACTATGCCGACTATGAGGTATATATGAATATGAAAGAAACTAGAACTTTGGCACTCTTTCAAAAAATTCTGCTCATAGTTTATTCATTCAACCAACAAATATGTATCAGTAAAGTACTATATGACACAGCAATCTGCAACTCACATTCCCTACCTTTCAGGCAAGAAAATAAGCAACTATAATACAAAATGATGGTGCTGAGTAGAAGTAATCAACTCTTCAGAGTGTAGTTACTCTCAACAGATGTGTGCCTTCTGCAGGTTGAAACTTTGGTTGAAGTACATATTATATGTCAATTCAGATTTTTGGCATCATACAAATTTCTGAGGAAACATTCTATAGCATCACTTTTTTAATCAGGAAATATTCACTAGATAAGTTTCTGGCCCCATAATTTTCTAACAGTACACAATGCATTACATTTACACCCATGATTCATGGAATAAAATACACAAATATTTAAAAAGAGACCACTTACAGTAAAAAGCCTCCAGTAATGGGCAATTTCTTCAATATTTCTTGCAGGTTTAAATAAAAAATAATTCCTCCATTCATACCAATCCACTGTCAGTGACCCATCAGTATACATACTGTATGTTAAAACAAAGAATATGCTCAAATACAAATTAGGAGTCATAAATTTTAAAAAGCATTATCAAAATGACATAATCTCAAAGTCAGAAAATTGGGGATATAGCTGAGCTCTGCCCATTGTTACTTTTGTGACGCAGAGAGTGCATCTTACATCTCTAAACTTCAGTTCATATAGGAATAATTCCTACAACACAGAGCTATTAGAGTATTAAATGTGATTATATGCACAAAGGCCTTGTAAATTATAAAGAACTAACAAGCTGTAAGTCAGAATTACGGCATCCCCATCTTCTAGTATTTCTCCTTTAAACATTTCCCCTTCTTCCCATTTGTACCTTCATCTTGTAACTTCCCTAGCAATCAGAATGATGGCTGACAATTACCCTTTTTAGTTATAGATCTTAAAGGACAGTTTTCACTTTTATGGATATCAAATATCTCATATCAAAAATATCATAAGAAACCCAAATATCCATGGAAATATAATTTTCATTAATATGAAATAATAGTAATCAAACCAATTTTTAGAATTTTAAAGAACTTTAAGAATTCTCATCAGGGAATTTCTCAAATCCTTGAATGAAATTAAGAATGTGAAGAAAGATAATGAAATATATTGCTTTGAAATGTGAGCTTCCCAAAATTTCAAGTTATTCATACTTGTCTCAGGTAGCTCCCTTTCTCATTTTCCTCAGTGACTATTGCTAATTTTCATACATCTCCTCAAGCCACCAAATCAATTTTTGACACTTACTCTCGGGCCATGTTGCCCCCCATTTCCCCCTGAAACATGAGTGTTTAAGCATTCTCATCCTAAAATAAAATCTCTTAACCCCACCTTCCGCACTATCACCCCCTATCTCTCTCTGTCTTTGAAGTAACACTCTTTAAAGAATTGTCTACCTTCTGTCTCCAATTTCTCCTCATTTTCTCTTGAACCCACTCCCATCAGGTTCTCACCACTATTACCCCACCAATAGCCTTCACAGCACTAAATCAGTGGTCCATTCTCTATCTTCATCTTCTTTAGCCTATCAGCAGCATTTGACAAGATAGTTGTCTTCTCCTTGAAATATTTTCTTCACTTGTCTTCCAGAACAGAGTATTCTCCTAGCCCTCCTCCTTTCTCTCTGGCTGCTCTTTCTCTGTCTCCTTTACTGGTTTCCCCTCATCTCCCCTGCCTCTAAACATCAGACAATACCAAGACTCAGTGTACCATACTCTCTCCTTGGTTATCTTTTCCAGTCTCATGGCTTTAAATACCATCTATAGGCCCATGACTCCCAAATCCCTTGCCTGAGTTTTCCTCTGAACTCCGGATCCCTATTTCAAGTTGCCCACTTCACATCCCTACTTTGATGTCTGGTTAGCATTTGAAACTTAACAAGAACAAACCTGAACTCTGATAGCTACCCCATTCCAAATCTGCTTTTATCACAGTTTTACCCCTCTCAATACATGGCAACTCCATTCTTCTAGATGCTCAAGCCAAAAATCTTGACATTATCCTTGACTACTCTCTTTTACACCCCGCTCACAACCCAGCAGTAAATCCTATCAGTATTTCAAAATACATCCAGAATCCAATCGCTACATACCTCCTCCGTCCTGGTACGAGCCACTCTCAAATGTCTGTATTATTGCCTAGCTGTCCTCCCTGCTCTCACCCTTGTTCCCTACAAACTATTCTCAACACGTCAGCCAGAATGAGACTGCTAAAATCTAAGTTAGATCATATCACACTCTGTTTAAAACCATCCAATGACTTATCAGAGGAAAAGCTAAAGTCCTTATAATTTCCCACAAGATCATATGTGATCTGATTCCTGTTAACTCTTAGAATTCATCTCCTACCACCTTCTTCCTCATTCACTCTATTCCAAACACACTGGCCTCCTCTCAACGTCCTAACCTTGTCAGATACACTGCCTTCCTGGGGACTTTGCTCATGCTGTTTCCTTTGCCTAGACTGCTCTTCCCCCAAAGATCATCGTGACTCCTTCCTCACTTCTTCAGATCTCTACGCAAATGTCACCTTCAAGACCTTCCCAACTCACCATATCTAAAACTGCAGCCTCCCTACCACTCACATACCCATACTGTTTTCCTCCCCTGCATTATTTTTCCACTTATCACCATCTAACATAATTTGTTTATCTAGCTTACTGTTTTCTCCTCTTGTTATCATGAGTTCCACAGAGCAGGACTTTTTGCCTGTTTCCTTCAATACTACATCCCTAGCACCCAGATGAAGGTCAGGCACTCGATAAGTATTTGTAGAATGAATGAATAAATTTCTCCCTACCCACTTTTATCCTTACTTCCTATGTTCTAGACTCCGAGAATGAAATGTTGACCCCTATTCAAGGACCCTCTCCCTCTCTTGAGCTATTGGTCCCATTCCCTCTCAATCACTAATCTCCTTTCCCTACAACATATCCAGCATCTCTCTCTCTCTGCCTCTGATGGCTACTTCTCCACAAATCTCTCCTATCCTTCAAAAAATAATAAAAATAAAATTTAAAGAGACTTGTTTAGTTGTCTTCTCCTTCTTATCTAAACTTCCCAAATCAGTAAACCACATTCATAGTACCCACATCCTCATTTCCCATTCATTCAATAGCCTTATGCAATCTGACTTAACCCTTTACCACCCTACTGAAACTGCTTTCTCTGAGATGCCCAGAAATCTCCCAAATGAGTAGATCCAGTGGATTTTTTCAATATTTATGTTACTGGTCCTTTCTTTTAAACTTGTTACTTTCCACCCTTGGCTTTTGTGACAACATTAAATATCAGAAAACATGTATTGATCTGTTAGTGTGTTCCAGACACTGTGCTAGGGATTGACTATAAAATAATGGATAATATACTTTGGTCCCTGTCTTCATGAAGCTTACAGTCTAGTGAGAACAGACTGTAAAGTTGTTGTAAAAGCAAATACCAGCAAAACCAAGAAAGTTTCAGAGGTTAGAGTCACATCTAAACTAACACCTACAGAATAAGTAGGAGATATTCAAGTGAAGGAGCTGGGATGGGTCTCCCAGACAGAGAGAAAAGTTTATACAAGGATTGGAGGAATGAGAAACCATGGTTTTGAGGTTTTTTTTTTTAAAGACTGAAAGAAGCTCAGTTGGCCTGGAGCACATAATGGAAGGAGAGTTCAAGATGATGAGGCTCGAGAGGTAGGCCAGACCATGTGGACCCCTGTAGACCATGGAAAGGAGCCAGTGTTCCACCTTAACCCTTGGAATAGCATCAAGTATTAATATGGATATGAAATTCTAAATGAAGTGATAGCAAATCAAATTCGTCTATATACTTAGAAGAGCAACAAAAACCATGTTTCTATGAATAAATCCAACAAAAGTTACATAAGACCTTTATAGAGAATATATTAAACTTTATTAAAAGACATTAAAGAGAACCTAAAAAATGAAGACATATATAATATTCATGGAACAGAAAATGTAACTTCATAAATACTTCTTCCCCAAATTAATCTATAAATTAAATACAATTGCAATCAAAATTCCAAAAGGGGTATGTGAGTGTGTGTATGCACATGTGCATATTTGTAGATGTATCCAAATAAGCTGATTCTAAAACTCATATGGAAGAGCAAAGGTCCAAGAATAGCATCGACATTATTGAAGATGAAGAAAGTAAAACCAGATATCAAGGTGTTTTCCAAGGTGATAGCAATTAAAACATGTGGTAATGATGCACAATAGACAACAACAAATGTAATAGAATAAAGAGACCAGAAACACATCCATATACAGATGGAAGTTGAATATATGACAGAGGTAAGCATTTCAAATTGTAGGAAAAGGATGAGACCAGTCAATAAATGGTGATAAAACAACTGACCATATAGAAAAATATGAAACCGGACACCTAATTTCATAACATACACAAACATCAATTACAGATGAATTAAAGAAAGAAATGTAAAATACAAAATTTTTAAAATAAGATATAGATTAGCATTTTTATATTCCAGGGTAAGGAAGAACTTTCAAGATGTTAAAAGCATATCCATAAAAGATGGACAAATATGTCTACATTAAAATTTAAATTTTCTGCACAATGACAAAAAAACTAAAACTGAATTTAGAATAAGCAAAAAGCTGGGGAAAAACATTGCAGTGCATATAACCAACATAGGATTAACATCCAGAATTTAGAAAGAATACCTACAAGCCATTAAGAAAAAGATGACCAATTCAAGCTGAAAAGTAGTCAAAAGCCATAACATAGGTAATTCGCATAACATAGGTAATTCATATCCAAATGGCCAACAAATATATGAAAAAATATTCAGACTCACTCATAATGAGGAATATAAGTAAATTAAATCAAACTATATTAAAACAACAGGACCATATTTCTGACCCATGGGTTTGGAAAATATGTAAATAGTAGAAGACTACGGTATCAAGTAACAGGAAGGAAATACACTTCTAATAGAATACTAAATTGGTACGACCACTTTGGAGAACAATTTGGAATATGTAATTAAAGTTAAATGTCTGCACGTCCTACAGTCAAGCAACTTCACTGCAAATAATATACAAGGAGATGTATACAAGACTATTCATTCCAGCATTTTTTGTACTAGCAACAAAACAAATTTTTTTTAAAAACCTACATTCTCTCATCATCAGGAGAATTCATAGATAAATTGAATTATATTCATTAAATAGAAGCTGTACACTGACTAAAATTATTGAACTACAGCTATATGCATCAACATCAACAAATCTTAAAAATAGAAGGTTTGGAAAAATTTTTTAAATATGCAGTACGCCACCACTTAAATAATGTCTTAAAACATGAGCAACAATATCATATTTTAAGAATACGTCTGTAGTAAAATATACACAGAGATAAAAATTTGTATGGGAATGATAAATTCAGGATAGTAGTTACTTCTGGCAGAAGAGAAGGAAATGGGTTTAAAGACACTGAAAACTTCAGTTGTTTGTAATGTTTTATTTATTTGAAAAAATCTGAACCAAATGTGACAAACTTAAATATGACAAACCCAGTGATGGTATGGGTGTTTGTAATATAATTCTCTTTATTGGTCTGTATGTTTTCTTGAATAAAATAGTTCATAACAAGTTAGCTTTATCCCAGGAATGTCTAATGTCAGAAAACCTACTACTATCATACATTATATAAATAGGTCAAGTGAAAAAAAGCAGTATAGTTTGATAAAATTCAGCTCTCTTTCCTGATAGAAGATACTTTTCTTCAATGTTTTCCTGTGTGTTCCTATCATAGCTTTTGCCACGCTGCAACTGCACTCCCCTCAGCCCCGTACACTCTGCAAGGGTGGGCACCAGGACCATCCTGTTTACCACTTAATCCTCACTGGCTACTAGATGCCTGGCAAAAAGCATCAATCAATATCTGATTGATAGGTAACTTGATTGATTGGATGATTGATGAATTGACTAACAGTACAAAGTATATAATCTTACAAAAAAACAACAGATACATGCATAAGTATAAAACAGATATAAAATTTTATCAATGGGTTAATATTAATGTATGAATGTAGCTTCACCACCATTGCTACATGGATTATGGTGACCTTGGGCAAGTTACTTAACCTCACTATTCAACAATTTCCTTATCTGTGAAATTAGGAAAATAATAAACTTTGTCTCTAAAGTCTTGTGAGAATTAAAGGATATAATATATGTGAAGTACTTATAAGGGTGCTAGCAAACAGATGATTATGGGCTATTATTCATGTTTCCATAAAGTTTCCATAGTTGTCATTTTCATAATGAAAAAGGTTTTTGTTTTGTTTTTTTGGCTGCCCAGCATGCAGGATCGTAGTTCCCCAACCAGGGATCGAACCCACGTCCCCTGCAGTGGAAGCACGGAGTCTTAATCACTGGACCACCAGGGACGTCCCAATAAAGCTTTTAAAGTAAATAAAACTTAATTTTAAAACGTATATACATATGTAAGAGCTGACCTTCCAAGAATCTTCAATGCCTCTTTTTCAGAAATATGTATACCTATTAAGTTGAGAGTATTGATAATTTCTGAAGTATCAATCACTCCTTTAAAAGAATATAGAAAATAAGCATCAACTGGAAGGTCTGAAAAGATGCAGAGGCAAATAGTCAAGTAGTATTCAGCGCATTATCACAACATTCCATAAAGCAGCAAAATCCCAATTATTTCTTCTACTTGCCAAGATAAAAAGAAAAGACTGGAAAGCCCATATAATATTTCCTGTATCAATAAAATATTTACCCTCCAATATTGCTCAAGTCAGTCATTCTTGCCTCTTTCCTTTCCTTCACCCTGCACATTCAACCACCAGATGTGGTCTGTTCTGTGCCTAAATATCTCCCAAATCATTTATTCCCATCACCACAGTCCCATCATGGCTCAGATGCCAGTCCATGCTCCACACAAATATGCTGGTGTCATTACATCCCTACTGAAAACTCTTCAGAAGCTTCCCACCTCATTCCCCCTTAGGATCAAGTGCAGAAACCTTCACAGACCCCCAGGGCCCTCCATGATTCTGCCTGTGCCAGCCTCCCAGCCTCATCTCTGACACTTCCCCTTGCTCTCACTTCAGCCTCACTGGTCTTCCTCTAGTTCTTCGGACATGATCTGCTCCTCTGAGGTGACCACAGCCTCCCAACAAGCTATTCCCTCTGCCTGGAACACGTTTCCCAACCCTTCACTTAGCTAACTTCTACTGATCTTTCCAGATTCAGCTTCGCCACCATTGCTACATGGAGCTTCATGTAAAAACCTTATCAAAATGTTAAATATTTCTCAGATCCTTAGCTAAAAAGCATATTATTCAAAGGGTATAACGTTTTTGTTGGTGGTTTCATTTTTGAAAGATAGTATGTAAATAAAAACTACATCATTTAAAAATATTCCTTAGAGGTAATCACAATAAAACAAATGACAGAATTAAGTAAATGAGTTTTTAATAACCTTTCAGGGAAACCAAACACTTAATAATAAACCTTTACTAAAACATAGTTAAGTTTTGGATAAAATTGCTAACTGTATAAAAACAAACTTTCATTATTTGTGTCCAAACTCTTAAAAGTCAACTTCATTTTTATCTCATTATCTTTAAGGTACTGCATAAATGTGCCAAGGTCCAGCAGATTATGCTTGTTAATATCAGCAGATTTTAAATTTATCTCTGAGGGGGAAAAATGATATTAGAGACAGATTCAGACAAGATAGATTACAAATTACAGTGTTTAAACATTAGTGTATTTATCACTTGTAAATTAGATAGTCTGCCATAAATTACTACTGCCTTAGTTTTAGAGTAAAATTTCTAATACTGAAAACATAGACTCTGAGTATTAGAATTTTAGAGAACTTTAGCAATTGACTAGTCTTCTCTTCTACTCAACAGTCACGCATTTATTCATTCATTCAACAAATATGTAAGGAACTGTTCTAAATGCTTGAGAAACAGAAATGAATCAGCTATAGCCCCAGACCTTGAGAAGCTTACAGGCTAATAGGGAGGACGCCAAAACCACTGTGATAGAAAATGTTCAAGGATCAGTGGGTAACAAAAATGTGAGCGCTCTGAAAGAGGGACGGAGATGAAGGAAATCTTCATAGAAGGGACTTGAATATTTTGAAAATGAATAGCAAAAGGTGAGCAAACAAAGAAACAAGGGTATGAGAAACGTAGCAGAGACTACCAGCTGTCCACCAAAATTCCTCATCACCTTGTAGGGACACACAGCTGGACTACATTTCCCGCCTCCCTTGCAGTTAAGCATGGTCGTGTGACCAAGATCTCACCAACAAAATATGAGTGAAAGTAATGTGTACCACTTCTAGACCTAGTTAATAAAATCCTCTCACATGTAATCCTGCATGCTCATTCCTTTCACAGCTGAATGCAGATGATGATGAGACCCTTGAGGAGGATAAAGCCACAAGAGAGAAAGGACCTGGATCCCTGAATAACTGCAAGGTGGAGAACTGCCCCACCAACCTCAACACCCACCAAGAAATCATGAAGAGCTTTCAATACCATGCTAAGAAGTCTGGACATTTCCCATCGACATTGTCAGTCCCTGAAGAACTTTAAGGAGGGTTATGAAATAATCATGATATACGTTTAGATATGTCATATGGTGGCAGTGTGGAAGAAGAAATGGTGAGAGGTAAAGGCAGGAAGACTGGTTGTAAGACTGTTACAGTAACTTAGGTGAGACATGGTAGAGGCCAGGGCTTACCCGAAGCAATGGGTATAGAGAGAAGGGAACTGGTTATGAGATATATTAAGGAATTACACAGGACCCTGTGATTAACTGGATGTTGGGGTAAAACAAAGGAGGCATCTGGAATGACTTGGTAGTGGAACACTTATCCAAGACATTGATCATAGAGGGAAGCAGAGAGCCTCAGGAGCTGGGAATAGCTATCAATTTGTGAGTCACCCACTAAGATGATAGTTTAGAGCCTTGAAAAGTAATCTTGGGGCTCACCCACATTTGAGAGGTAAGCCAAAAAAGAGTCATAAAGGGATCTGAAAAGCAGCAGTGGGAGAGCTGAGATCAAGTGCCCAAAGGGGAGATATGGGGGACCTCATCAGTATTCCATACTGCAGAAAGGCCAAAAACCAAATAACTGGAAAGAGCCCTCTGAGTGCGGCAATGCAGAAGTCTTTAGTGACCTTTCACAGAGGGGAAGAATGGAGGCAGAAGCCTCACGTCAGACAGACAACCGAAGAGTGAGAGGAGTCAAGGCAGAAAGGGCAGACTTAACTCCATCAAAGACCTTGACTGCACAGGAAGGAGACTGATAGGACAATATCTAGATGGGGACGCGGTGTGGGGAGCCAACAGGAGAACCACTGCGATTAGAGAGGAGAAGTTTGAAAATACAGGACAAAGAAAGGGAATAGTAGAAGTTGTACTTTTCCACTTTAAAGGAGATGAGAGGACGAAAGGACAGAAATATAAGTGGAAAAACCAACTTTGAAAAGGACAAAAAACACCTCTCTCCCTGAGACTGGAGGAAAGAAAGTAAGCATGAGTATAAATAAAGGTAAGATTATAGTTGATGTATTAAATTTACTGAGGCTGCCTTAAGCTCCGTAAACAATTTTAAGCATTTTTCATTTATTTGGTCATTAGTCATCATTACGATCCTATGAGACTAATATTATCCTTATATTACAGCTTAGGACACATTATGAGAGGGCCAGAAATCTGAGGGAGTTCATGACAGTTCACCTCTATTTAGTCAGTGAAGTAAAGGGCATGGTCAGCTACTGGAAGGCAGGAGCAAGGACCTTGTGGCTGGGATAAGCAGGGTTTCTCAACACCAACACTACTGACATTTGAGACCAGATATTTCTTTGCTATGCTATGCATTGTTGAATGTTTAGCATCCTCCCTGGCCTGCACTCACTACATCCTTCACATCATACACACACATCCCCCACTGTCACAGCCATCAAAAATATCAAATGTCTCTGAGGGACAAAAACACCCCTGGTTGAGAACCACTGGGATAAATAGAAGATAAAACTGACAGGCTGATAAAGCAGAAGACCCAGCTCTTTACTGAGAACAGAGGTGGAATAATAAGATTCTGGAGCTGCCTTCTGAAGGAAAGCCTAATTTCATCAGTTCCTTTGCTAATTCTGTATAATGCAAAGCAAGTGCAAGAAAAAGCCTTGGACACACAGAATCCAGTGAAATCAATACATGTTATATATAATTAAGACTGGCATCTGCGGTTGGGTAGGCCTCAGGAAACAAACCATCAATTTCCATCACATTGGAAATAGCATTATCCTACCTCCCATTTCTCTGACATACACTTTATAAATCCTAAGAAATATGGACTGAACATTACATGTTACTGTGCTAACTGTACGGTTTTTCTGGATTCAGTGTTCTGTACCCTCACATCCATCATTCAGTTCAAGCCTGCCAGATGGAAACTTATTAAATACTATTTTCTCTTAGTGAATTTAATTCAGTCATCTCACAAGGAAAAGATTTCTACAAAACCTGGTGTCCCCGTCCCCTTTTCAAACACACATGCACACATGTTCCCATGCTGCTGATGAAGCTGATAGTCCCTCAGAGCAGCTTTAAGTAAAACAAACACTTTTTTTTTACTCTACTGGGTCAGTTGGTTAAATGTACAGCTGTGGAAATGAGGATCCTCTGAAAATACAATAGTGAGTATTGATATTGTCATGCGTTAAGCTTAAGGATAACTCTACACTACAGTGTAGGGTATAATGTTATGGCGTAGTATAGCGATTTCTACAGTGTTAGGTTAAACTGAAACTACGTGGTTGTAATTAGTGTGTTAGTATCAGAGCATCTCCCTTTCCCTGCATCGGGAGTAGCAAGTGCACACGCTGGAAAGCCCCAAAAGGGCTCAGCCGTGAGCACTCGCCCTGCAGTGCCAGCCACATTTCCCAAGCGATGGGATGCCCTTGGGGAGAGCTCAGCTGGAGCTATCAAGACAGACCCTTGAGGTTTCCAAGAGGGGAAAACGAATTTAGGCCCAGGCCTAGGCAGTCGGCTCACTGCGGGGGTTTCGTTAAGACTGCAGGAACGCCAAGCAGGCCTTCTACGTTTCGACGGCTTGGACCCCATTTTTAGGCAAGATGGGAAAGTCTTCTATATGTTTCACCGTAGCAGCTCACTAATAGGACACAAACGTGTGGAAAGTGCTCCAACAGCGCGGCAACTCTGAGTGAAGCAGCTCACACGGAAAGAACGTCTGAGCCTCTAAGAGTGCTCAAAGGGCTGAAGGGGTCTTCTCCGCCCCCACCCCCATATCACCCCAGTAGGGCCTCCAGCCTCGCACTCTCCCTGCGGCGTGAACGCCCCGCGGACCACCTCCCCGTCCTGGCTGGGAGGGATGCCCATAGCTTCCAGTCCTTTCTGCAGTTCGACGATGTCCACCATTCCGTCCCCGTGGCGGTCCAGCTTCTGGAAGAGCTCTTCAAAAAGGCTATCGGATTCGTTTTCCTGGCCAGCCACGGTGGGCAGCAGGAAGCCCCCTATGCCGCGCAGCATGGTCACGCAGTGCCAAGGGACCCCGAAAAGTGGGAAAGCCCTAGCCGCAGGCCGAGCCGCTCGGGAGCCTCCGCGGGAGCGGCTGCTGCCAGCAGGCAGCGTAGCAGCTGCCCCTGGAACGCGCGGTCCTATGCCTCTGGCTTCGGTGCCAGCGGGCGAGGAACACCCCCTTCATCGACAACAACGCTGGTTCCGGATTTGCTTCTGCCAGTCTTGGCTGGGGGCTCCTTGGAACCACCTTCTTCTTTTTTTTTTTTTTTTTTATGGTTAACGTTTGGCTGGGAATTCCCATACAGAACAGTCTTAATTCAAAGTCCAAAGTGGCTGAGGGTAGTCCCATTGTTGTGAATTTTTAGGGGAGACTTTTTTCAGTTTTGTGCTCAGAGCCAAGGCTGGTGTAGATCAGCCTCCATAAGCTGCCCTGGGCCAGTTCTCTCTCCTCCTCTTACTAGGCCAAAGCTTCATCTCCTATTTTCGTGGTTTGTTGAAATCCAAACCCCTTAGTAACAAAGGGAGACAATATTAGGACTTCTTTTTATATTTATAAAAGTAAGGGAAAAAATAAGCTTTCTAATATTTAACATGAATTGACAATTGCACATATATACAATATTTAAATAAGTGTACCCGAAATGAGGGTGGATGAACAAAGAAATTTACTCTTGTGTAATGGAAGTGATCACCTGGCCAGTGGGTCAGTGAACTAGTTGAAAAATTGGTGAGAAAATCAGCAGCAGTTAAGGAAAGCCACCAGAAGCACTGCTCAAACCAAACTGACCAGTCACAGCAGTGGAACAATGGAGACCAGCAATGAACACAGACAGGAGACCAGCTGACGCCAAAGGGCGTGCTCTAACAATCTGCTCAGGCAGGTTGTTCCTCAGTCCCAATGCTGCAGAAGTCACAAGTAAGCCACATCCCTCCCTCAGACCCCTGGATGCTCTCTTAGGGAGAGAATTAGTGAGCAGTTAGTGAGCAAAAGGAAGTAAGTACTATCTAAAGGGGCTAATTCTAAGTTTAAGCTTTAAAACTAATTAGATATTGGCTTCACTTTTTTCCCCTAATATCTAACAGGTGGGGCTCAGGAGAAAGCCCTGTTTAGGCAAATAAAGTACACTTTCTCTACATATCTGAATTTAATACGAGCTGCGATTTAGGAGCCTTGGTCCCATTAGTATTCTTCTAGACCCATGTTTTGAAGTCCTCTCTCAGCACACTGATACTGCTGATTGTTTCTTTATGATCTCTACTGATGTGGGGCAACAAAACTGCAGTTGAAAGCCAACACCTTAGGATGACAAAGCAGAGGATGGAAAGAATCCAAATTCTTTCCTAAGAATTTGCATCCTAAGCCGGTGAACCACTTCTGGAATCAGCTTCCGCTGAACCTCTTTGGACAGTTGACAAACTAAACCTCTGTTATTTAAGCCACTTGTTGTTGGATAGTCTGTCCCAGCTGAAAGTATCATAACTTATAGAAAAATCATAACTCGTGTAATAATTACAAACTAGCGGGAGTGAGATTCTCTGTATCACTCTCAGTTTCTAATTATTCTATGAGAACATAACAGAGACCCTAATATATATACATATCAGAGAATGAGGGAAGGCATCCTGAGGTTAGGAGATATTAAATCTAAGACCTGAAAGATAAGTAGGAGTTGGCCAGTGACGACTGAGGAAAACAGCATTCTTTGCGCTTTTAACATTGCTGAGAAGAAAAAGAATTCGAAAAGTTCAAAGAACTAAAGGAAGGCTACTGTTACTGGAGAATAATGAACAACAGAAAGAGTGGCATAAACAGATTAAAAACACAGGCCATGTTAAAAATCCTGCCTTTTATCCCAAGGGCAATATAGAGCTGTATTAGTCAGGATAAATTACGTTATGCTGTGATAACAACTCCAGAATCTCAGTGACCCACAGGGTAAATACCTCATTTGTACAAATACCCGTTGTAAGTCAGCTGTGGGCTCTACTCCTAGGATGTTGTCCTTACTCTGGGTCCGAAGCAGCTACTATCTGGAACATAACTGGTAGCCATGGCAAAGAGAAAAGGGAAAATGGAGAAGCATGCTATGACTCTTGAACTTCTACTTACAGGTGACATATTCAATTTCTGTGTACATTTCACTGGCCAAAGCAAATGACATGCTCTCCTGACTTCAAGTCCTCCTGCAGGGAAGGATGCTGAATATTGGTGAACAATATTACACTCTAACCCAAGAACTATCTCAGAATTTTGGTCAACAGAATAAACATGATTTAATTCACAATGTAAAATATTCCTCTAGGGAGTTCCCCGATGGCTAGTGGTTAGGATTCAGGGCTTTCACTACAGTGGCCCAGGTTCAATCTCTGGTCTGGGAACTGAGATCCCACAAGCCACGTGGCACAGCCAAAAAAAAAAAAAACAAGAATCCCTCTAGGTGCTGTGTGGAGAACAAGAAATAAGGGAAGAGTCAGTGAAATGAGATCAGTCAAGAGACTCGGAGCTGTCAGCTTGAGCTATGGTGGTGGCAGTGGCGAAGGAGAGAAGCAGACAGATCATGATATATTTTAAAGGTAGAATTGAATGAACTTTGGGAATGACTGGATGAAGGAGAGAAAGATCCTGCTATAGACTGAATGTTTGTGTCCCCCAAAATTTCATATGACATGCTAACCCCCAAAGTGATGGTATTAGGAGGTGATTAGGTCATGAAAGGAAGCCTCATGAATGGGATTAGTGCCCTTATAAAAAAGATTCCAAAGAGCTCCCTGGCTTCTTCCTCCTTGTGAGGACACAGCAAGAAGACAGCATCTATGAGCCAGGAAGGGGGCCCTCATCAGACACTGAATCTGCCAGTGCCTTGATCTTAGATTTCCCAGCCTCCAGATTGTAATAAATTTCTGTGGTTTATAAGACACCCAGTCTACGGTATTCTGTTATAGCAGCACTCTCGGATTGAGACAGTACCAAAAATAACTTTTAGGTTTCTGCTATGAGACACCATGTAGATGGGATTGCCGATCTCTGAGGTGGAGGAGATTGTTTGGGGATAAGATCAAGAGTTCAATTTTAGACATGTTAAGTTTAAGATGCCTGTGAATAAAGCAAGTGGCAAAATTGCATGCACAGCTCAGGAAAGAGGTCCAGGCTAGAAATATAAATCTGCAAGTCATTGGCATACAGGTAGCTTTTAAAGCTACAGGAAAGGAGAACATCACTTAGAAAGCATGGAGTAAGAAGAAGGCCCTAGACCAAGCTCTGGAAAACTCTAAAACATAGATGTCAAATGCAGGCAACAGAGCCAGCATGGCATAGTGGTACAAAGCTCAGGCTCAAATTCAAGCTGCCAGCGTTTGAATCATCTGGAGCAAGTTACATAATTTCTCTGAGCCTCAGTTTCCTCATCAGTACCAGTTCTGTCTCAACAGTCTGTTGTAAGGATTAAGTAGAAAAAAATACTTAATACATGGCCTAACACATTAAAGAGCACTTTATAAATGATAGTTGTTTTTATTTTTATTTTTATTAAAGGAGACTGAGAAAGAGCCTTCACAGAAGTAGGGGAAAACAGGCAAGTGTTAAAGAAACCATAAGAAGAGGCTGTTTTTAGAAAAAGAGAGCTGCCAAAAGTGTCAAAGTCTACTGAAAAACTGAGTAAAATTAAAAGCTGGGACTGAAAATTGTCTTTTGGATTTGGCAAGAAACGCGCCAGCATTTTTAGTGACTTGGTGAGGAAGAAACCAGATTGGGGAGAGTTAAAGATTAAATGGATGTCCACCTCGTACTATGCACAAAAATAAATTCCAGGTGAAGTAGATATAAAAGTAAAATGTGGGGCTTCCCTGGTGGCGCAGTGGTTGAGAGTCCGCCTGCCGATGCAGGGGACACGGGTTCGTGCCCCAGTCTGGGAAGATGCCACATGCCGTGGAGCGGCTGGGCCCGTGAGCCATGGCCGCTGAGCCTGCGCGTCCGGAGCCTGTGCTCCGCAGCGGGAGAGGCCACAACAGTGAGAGGCCCGCGTATCGCAAAAAAAAAAAAAGCAAAATGTGAAACCTTAAAATGTTACGAAGAAAATCTGGAAGAATATCTTTGTGATCTCAGTGTAGAAAAGGAGTTCCAAAACAAGACAGAAAAAGCATAAACCGTAAAGCACAAATGTGATGAAATTTAAAACATCTATGCATCAGAACTCATCACTTAAAAGGTGAAAAAGATGAGTTACAGATGGAAAGAAAATACAAGCTTATAAACAACAAAAATAACATTCAGAATATGTAAGGAATCCTGTAAATCAATAAGAAAAAGACAACCTAATAAATGGACAAATAATATGAACAGGGATCTCACCAGGACCTACAATCTATTAATATTTTCACTTTGTCAGTGTCATCACCTCACCATGTTATTTCTCTCTTTACTTCCACTTAGATTCCACAATCCATCACCTCAATCAATACCTTTCATATCCCTTTAAATTTCTGGTCCCTTTTTCTTTGCCTAATTCATTTGGGAAAACCATAACCTTGAGTAAATTCAACTCCATGTTCTCTGAAGCTTCACCCCTATCTATGGCTGACTACAGCTGTAGATGCCCTTCCTACAATGCAATAAAAAAAAAAAGTACAAATTCTGTTGAGAGTTTGGAGATACAATGGTGGAAAGATGAAGGGGGCCCAGGCTCTTTGAAGGATGGCTTCCAGTTCTTCAATGAATGAATGAAGAAATGGTGAAAATGAGGATGTTAAGATATGAGGGAGAGAGGGTCAGAAAAAGAGGATGTGAGGGTCAGAAGTTTGAAGAGATGGAAGAAGGGATAGCATAATTGTTATAGAGAGAGGGAAGGCTATGTTACAAGAGAAACTGGGTCAGATTTGGGGGCATTTTGGGTACCAATTTGTAGCCATGAATTTATGGAATATCATTTGTGAAACTTACTGTGCATATCATGAAGCCCAGACCTGGGCACCAGTCTCGTTATAGTTGTAACAGACCCAGCGCATTACATCAGCACCTTTGTTCAGAACTACTAATATACCAACCTCCACTCTGCCATGCCATGGAGTTTATTCTAGTCTACTCTCCCAAAGGCTCTGCACCTATTCATTCCACTTAATATACACAGCTTATTCATGCTTATGCATGATGGAGCAGTAAGACAAAAGAAGCCAGGATCCTGGAGCCTTCATATCAGCCCTGGACTACGTATATTTATGTGAAACAGAAATAAACTCAGCCCTTCAGCCATCATAATTTCAGCCCTTCTGCCCCACAGCTGATCCTAATTCTAACCAAAAAAATCCTCAATTAATAATACACAACTAATCAGAATAACAGGTAACCAGAAAAATCACAATCTAAATGACAATGAACATAGGTTTAAAACTGTTAAAATATATTGAAATTAAAATAACTTTAGCATTTTAAATGAAATCAATGTGTTGCAAAAATGTTTTACTAATTTTATGTAAATCTATGTAATAATGATATTTATGAAACAAACTTATAAAATAATGATATATGAAGGTTGCTATAACTGCACAAATTGCCTCAACATACCAGTTATCCAACATTTACTGAGTGTATATACTATGCTAAGCAGTATGCTAACTACTAGGAATATGAAGATAAATGAAAGAGTCTCTGACTTCCCTTGAGGAGCTTACAGACTAATGATAGAGACATAAACAGATGATATTTGATATACTTAGTTTCAATATATTTTTTTAAATTAATGAACAGATTTTGTAGATTTAGCAATAAACAAAAATTTTGTTTTGTCTTTTAAGAAGAGATCCACTTTGGAGTGGGGGAGAAAGCTAAATGTAATTTGGCTCGCTGACCAATAGAGGGTGATAGAACATCAGAATGACAGCTTAAGAATGCCTTTATGGACCAGGTTGTAGGCATTTTTCTATAATTTATTCAATTAATACCATTTCCCAGACTCGTTGACATATTTCGCTATGAACATACAAAGCAAATAAATTCACTCTGAATAAAATACATTTATGATTTGGAAAAAGTACAGTGAAATAAATAACAAATTTCACTTATTCATGTTTCAGTTTTCATTCTTTTTTAAACTTTTTTCTTCTGTGTCCTACAATATCATGAAAGCTTATCAACTGAAGAAATACATTGTATCAGGTTTTTTTTCTCATAAGTGTTGCAAATATAGTTTATCTGTCTTAGTATCTTTCCAAGAATGGTCAAGTTAATGAAACCCAATGCAATGGGAACACCGAGCCAGCTGTGGCTGTTGACAGAAGACAAATGATAAAAATCTTTAGGACTTCCCTGGTGGCGCAGTGGTTAAGAATCCTCCTGCCAATGCCAATGCAGGGGACACGGGTTCGAGCCCTGGTCCGGGAAGATCCCACATGCCGCGGAGCAACTAAGCCCGTGTGCCTCAACTACTGAGCCCGAGCGCTAGAGCCCACGAGCCACAACTACTGAGCCCACGTGCCCCAACTACTGAAGACTGTGTGGTTACAGCTCGTGCTCCACAAGAGAAGCCACTGCAATGAGAAGCCCACGTACTGCAACGAAGATCAGCCCCCACTCACCGCAACTAGAGAAAGCCCGCACACAGCAACAAAGACCCAATGCAGCCAAAAATAAAAAATAAACCTTTATATTATCTGTGAGTAATATTTTTTTTAATTTATTTTATCTTCCCAGACCTGGGCTCAAACCCGTGTCCCCTGCATTGACAGGCAGATTCTTAACCACTGCACCACCAGGGAAGCCCCTGTGAGTAATATTTTAAAGCATGAAATTTGATTCCCCTCATTTAAGTCAGTTTCTTTGGCTATGATTCATATATTAATGAGATTGAAACTTTTCAAAACTCAACTATAGTAAAGCATTTTATGTTAAATCAGTGTGTTTTCTACCAAAACAAAGATTTCTTCATCAGAATGTGTTTTGTTTAAAATTATTGTGGAAGTGTCTCTCTTGTTTGGATTATTATAAAATTTGATTCTCCCTTTTGAAGGATACCAGTTGGCAAAATTATTTATGGAGCACCCATTAGCTGCTCAATTTATGTGCCAGAACAAATTACCAAATTACCAAAAACTGAGTGGCTTAAAGAACAGAAATTCACTCTCTCACAATTCAGGAGACCAAAAGTCTGAAATCAAGGTGTAAACAAGGTTGGCTTCCTCTGGAGGCTCTGAGGAAAAATCCTTTCCCTGTCTCTCTCCTAGTTTC
The DNA here is from genome assembly GCF_039906515.1 of Pseudorca crassidens. NCBI lineage: Eukaryota > Metazoa > Chordata > Mammalia > Artiodactyla > Delphinidae > Pseudorca > Pseudorca crassidens. The sequence continues at coordinate 94,973,095 of NC_090297.1, forward strand.
TGGAGGTTGCCAGCAGTCCTTTGCTTGTAGCTATATTGCTCCAATGTCTGCCTCCACCTTCACATGACCTTCTCCTCTGCGTGTCTCTGTGTCTTCACATGGCCTTCTTATAAAGATACCAGTCATCGGATTTAGGGCCCGCCCTAATCAACTATGACCTCATCTTAAATAAGTACATCTGCAAAGACCCTACTCCCAATAAGATCACATTCTGAGATTCTGAGTAGACATGAATTTGGGGGGGCACTATTCAACCCAGTACAAGTAGTAACGCTATCTTGTATATCTGCAAACAAGTCTTAAAAGAGAAAAAAATAATATGGTTTTCTGTTACGGCAATAATATGGAAACTGAATATACTATATTCAAAATAGACATATCTCAAAATCCACTCAACTGAATCTTTTAATTTTATTTTTATTATTTTTTACTTTTACTTTATTTTCATGTTCATGTATTTATACCTTGTCTTGTTCTGTAATGGTTTTGAGCTGCCTTATAATAACATTTAGATAGTAATGTGCACAACATAAAATATATGTGGTTCACTGTTAATAAACAGTGTACACGTTTTACTGAAACCCAGTAGAACTAGAGATTTAGCAATAAAGGAAGATACAGAAAAACCCTCTCTATACATGGAATCCAAAAATTTCCATCACATGAAATTCATGGTCACGTTGCAATGTTAAACATCTCTTCTCAATTAGTTTTCCAGTTACTATGTGTTTTAACTTATTTGTCTTCATTTATGAGATGTGTAAGAAATAAACCAATTATTAGAAAATGTGCACCATATACTGAACTGAGAAAGCCCCAAATAATCACAAAGTAGTCATTTTCTGACCCATTACTCTGCAGAAGATACTACCTTTAATTGATCCCTCGTTGAGAATTGCAGCCAGGTGGAGGATGGGAATGAATTGACAATTGAGTTGTATCTGAATTCACATTATCTCAGAGACATTGTCACATTTTTAAGATAGAAAATCAAGACCAGATAATGCTAAAACACAGATGATAAAGGGAAATATGGTCCTTTGCACCATTCTCATTATCAGAAAGGAGAAAACACATCAGCTCCTCTGGAGAACCCAAGTTTTTTGTAGCAGTGAGTTGTTTTTACAAATGTCCCACTGAGTAAATGAAGGGAGAAAATAATGTCCTTTGGAAACTCCTAAAGTAATTGCAATAACAGGAAAGTCTGCTTCTTGTCAATTGTTTTGTTACAGTGGAGGCCAAAATGCTGAAACACAACTCAGCCAAGGCACTTGTGAAGGGCTAAGATAACACAATCACAGTGGTTGGTTGTTCCAGCATATTCCAAGGATAGAGGTTAATGTTACTGGGAGAGTAACTGAAACAAATATCCTTCAAACATGCTTCCCCAAATACCACCCTCCCACTTGGCATTTAGGTTGGTACGGGATGGCAGAGCCTCCCAGCTTATGCTGACTGATGAGAATCCAGGAAGCTAATATTCTGAGCTGCTAGATCTATACATGTTTTAAAAACAAGTGAGCAGATAGTAAAGTTACATTTCTTAAGAAAATTAAAGAATCTATGTAGAAAACAGGACAAATACTCCAATGGTTCCTGCAAGGAAACTCAGGATTTTCCTCAAGAAACAGTTCTGGGGGCTTCAAATTCAACACAGTAAACCCAGGGAAAACTTCTACCTTCTCTACTTCCCTACCTTCTGAGACCTAATGATAACACAGGAACAAACCCAAAACGATAGAGAGAACAGGAGAGTTGCCAGTGGGTGAGGGATTAAAACAAATTTGTGGAAGATGGAAAAAAAACAAGAAACCCGTGGTTAGATAAGAAAGAATGGGTAGCTCAGAATAGGCAGGAAGGGAATATCAGTGGAAGAGAAGGTCAGTCTCCACGGCAGAAACCCGCAGGAGCTTTACATGGAGTGAGCAGGTACCTCGGGGGGCAGGAGGCAGAGGGGAGGCTACCCTAGAGGGATGTTTGAAAATGTGTCTAGTACACAGCACCTGACTGCACCAGACACCTGCCTACACTCCCTACCCTCTCCTCCCGTTCCTAAATACCTGGAATACCAACTAGCATTTGACTTCTGCTGCCCTCCAACCAAAAAAACAAAAGGTTTTCTTATCTTGAAAAATTGAATAAACTGACTGCAGAGAAGTAGGACTGCTAAGGCTGGATGCTAGTGCCCCAAGTAAAGCTCTCCCCATTCTTGCATTTTGGAGTGCCAAATCTCCCCCACAAAAACTAAAAGTCTCTAGCATTCTTACCCTAAAATGAAGGCAACCAGTGGATAATTCTATTTATAGAAGCAGCGGCTGGCTGTCTACCAAGAATTTGTGCTCCTCATTCCTTAGTGTGATGCTTCTTTGGGGTAGTGACTGCCCAGCCAGGGACTTCATTTTTCAGCCTCTCTGGCACTCCGGCATAGTCACCTAACTAGTAAACGTGGGTAAAAGTGATTGATATGTGTCACTTCCTGACCAGAGCTTTGGAGAAAGCTGGTGTGCCTTTTCAGTTTCTTGTTTAATCTCTGGCAGCGGGAAGCAGAAGGCACCAAGACCCAAGGTGATGCTGAAAGTACCAGTGGAAGGAGCCTGGGGCTCTGAATCACCACATGAAAGAAAGCCACCTGCCAATCAGAAAAACTTGCATTGGACTGTGACAGATGAGAAACAAACATCTATTCCAGAAAGCCATTGCAATCTGGAGGTTTGTTTGGGTAACCCAATAACGGTTATTGGGTAATCCAATAATCAATTGTCCCTTCTGTATGCACAGAGCTATCCCACAGGAAGACAGACCTATATATACAACAGAAAGAAGCTCCTAAAAGCTATCTAGAACAGTCCCATTCGTAAATATGATGGGCAACTAAAGATCATAAGATCACAACAAAGAAAACAAGCAACATTAAAAGAGAGAGACCAAAATAAATAGTAGTGATCTTAGGGGAAAGGCACAGATTATCTACAGAATAGACAAAGAAACTTTAAATTTTAAAAATTAGCATTATCAGAGAGATTTGAAAAGATATTGCTTCCACAAAGTTAGAATCGGATGCTCCTACCTCTCACCCTGATCTCCCCTACACACCAAAGTAAAAATCGGAAAGGAGAAAGACTTCTTGGAAATTATGCACACGATTGCTGAAATTTTAAAAATCAGTAGGAGTTGAAAAACAAAGTCTAGGATCTCTCATAGAACATAAAGCAAAAGATAAGATGAGAGAAAACTTTAGAGAAAGAAAAGATGAAACAAAATCCAGAAGGTCCAATATCCGGCAAACAAGTTCAAAAAAAAAAAAAAAACAGGGAAGAATGAATATATATATATATATTCATTAATAAATAAATATATATTTGCCTAAAAGCAATGGATGATTAATTCTCACACAGTAAATGCAAGGAGGGCTTTCAGTCACGGAATGAACTTATTAAAATGTTTACTGAGCAACGTAAAGATGATACGTACTAACTTTCTGAGAAATAATTGCAGTTAGGCTGAGTAGCTTGGATTTGGATCAAAAATGGCAGGGAAAGATATACAAGTAGAAAAAATATATTAATTCAGTTAACTTTAATATATGGTTTATTGGAACCCCTCACAGAGTTTTTCAAAAGAACTTAACAGATTTTATTTTAATAAGACACAGTAAAGAGGAAATGGTTTAAAAGATGTCATCAATCTTTTATTTAACTAAGAACTGCCCTTCATTTAAAGGCAATGATACAATTTCAAATAGGAACTTCCTTCTCAAGAAGTGGTATGAGGATATAATGTTGATTTAACATACAATCTTCAACAAAAATAAAGTTTATACAATTCACCCGGAAATAAAATGCACTGGGCATTTATCATGTTAGTCAATGTAATTCTCCATGGGTCACAATTTTTATTATAGCTAAGAACAAAACAATACAAAGAAAAGTTGAATAAACCAGTCAAGTTCATAATTACCCTGATTTTTTAAAAATAAAAATAAAATGTAACTTTCCAAACAAATCCATTCAATAACGATGATCACACTAGATTTCATTCTAATTTTTTTTACTGTTTAGATAATCACATAGTATCAAATCTTCAACACAGTGAATTCCATTTTGTTAAGGAAAAAAAAATAGAAAACAAGTAGTCCTTAAATTTTCTTAGCTCATCATAGCATATGTTGTGTAAAATTAAAGTTTTGCTTCCATATATATATATATATATATATCCTCTAGAGTTAAATAAAATCATAAGATCATAAGTATTCCTAGTAAAGGAGATAAATGAGTGCCAAGAAAAATGAATGAAAAAAACCATCCAGACACAACATCGTGAAATTTTAGAACACCAAGTACTGAGATTTTTTTAATTAATTAATGGTTTTTACTGTGGTAAGAACACAAGATCTACCTTCTTAGCAAATTGTTAACTTATAGATACGCTGTTGTAGAGCAGATCTCTAGAATTCATTCATCTTACATAACTGAAACTTTATACCCATTGAAGAGCAACCCCCCATTTTCCCCTCCCTCCAGCCCCTAGTAACCACCATCCTACTCTCTGCTTCTATGAGTTTGTCTATTTTAGATACCTAATATAAGTGGAATCATGCAGCACTTGTCCTTTTGTGACTGGCTTATTTCCCGTAGCATGATGTCTCAAGGTTCATTCATGTTGTTACATATGGCAGGATTTCCTTCTTTTTTAGGGCCAAATAATATTCCATTGTAATATATTTTTTTATTTTTTACTTTTTTATTATTATTATTATTTTGCGGTACGCGGGCCTCTCACTGTCGTGGCCTCTCCCGTTGCGGAGCACAGGTTCTGGACGCTCAGGCTCAATGGCCATGGCTCACGGGCCCAGCCGCTCCACGGCATGTGGGATCTTCCCGGACCGGGGCACGAACCCGTGTCCCCTGCATTGGCAGGCGGACTCTCAACCACTGCACCACCAGGGAAGCCCTGTATTATTTTTTTAATCCATGAATCCATCAATGGACACTTAGGTTCTTTCCAAATCTTGGCTATTGTGAATAATGCTGCAATGAACGTGAGAAGAGAAGGTTTTTTTAAAGCCTTTAGAGAGGAAGAGAAAAAAAGTTCACTAATCAAGGAACAATAATAAACTAGCGTCTAACTTCTTATCAGTAATTCTCTGTGCTAGAAGATAGTGGAGCAATACCTTCACAGTTCTGAGGGGAAGAATGTTTGAATATAGAATTCCATGCTCTGCCAAACTATAAATTGACGTGAAGGCATACTAAAGACATTTTCAGATTTACAAGTACTCAGAAATTTCATCTCCCATCTGTTTTTCATGATGCAGGTTTTTAAAAATATTTTCCAGAGAAATGAGGTGCAAATGAACAAAGAGGAAGATATGCAATATAAAAAAAAGTGTAATTAACCCTGGAGTCTAATGAAAAACAATTCCAGGGTGAGGCTGTGCATTGGGTTTATAAAACAATCTAAATCAGAATAAGAAGTCAGTGGGCCTCAAGTACAATGTCTTCAAGAAGAAAAATGAAACTTAGTCTTTGCAAAAGATAGAATGATTATGGAACTGGATGATATCAGCGATATGGTAAAGAAAACATTTTTTTTCAACAAGATAAAAGACAATTGGCAATTCCAGGAGAGACAAACAAGAATTGCATTCTAAAAACTCATGATACAAATATGAAGTCAGCTAAAATGTGGCATAATTTTAAGCAATTTATGAAATTATAAAAGAACGTAATTTGGACACTAGAACATTCTTTAATGAGCTCATGATCTTGGACCTCTAAAAAAAGAAACAATTTGTGAACATTATTTGGCTCTGCAATGAACAATAATTAAATAATCATAATAATATAAATTGGGGAAAAGGTTGATTTTTAACTTTCAAAATCAACCTATAAACACTACATGAAAGGTGGGTTATAGCACACACACTGCAGCGAAAAGTAGCCCCCGCTCCCAGCAACTAGAGGAATCCCGTGCCCAGCAAGGAAGACCCAATGCAGCCAAAAATAAATAAATAAAATATAAATAATTTTTTTTAATCTAAAAAAAAACTGATTTTAGCATTAACCTTGAAAATGTAAAAACAAAAGTATAGTTGACAGAATATGGCACCTAGAAGAGTGGAAGGTGGAAAAAAGGAGCTACTAGTCTCATCAAAGTATATCCAGAATATAACTGCTTCTCACCAATTCCATGAGCACTCCCTGCTCAGAACTCCCATCATCTCTGTCTGGTTTACTGCAATAGCCTCCTAGCTAGCCTGCCTACTTCCACCAATGCCTTCCTACACTTCCTACACTTATTCTCAACATAGAAGCTATGCAAATCCTCCTAAATACAAGTCAGACCATGTTATATCTCTGCTCAAAACCTTGCAATGGCTTCCCATTTCACCCAGAGTACGGAGAAAGTCCTTATATTGGTCCATATGGCCCTACATCATCTCACCCTCTGTCATCTCTCAGATCTCATTGCCCACCACAAGGCCCTTTGCTCACTCCATTCCAGCCATACTAGCCTCCATTGCAATCCTTGAATGTGCCAGGCCCATTCCAGCTTTGGGGCTTTTGTTAATTTCATATGCCTGGAACTCTCTTCCCTAAAATATTTCATGTGGATAACTTCCTCCCTGCCTTTAAGTCTTTGCTCAGATGTCAGCTCTCAATGAGGCCAAATCTGACCACACTGTTTAAAATTGTTACTCCCACCTCCCTGACTCAGATCCCTTTTTACCTTGTTCTACTTTTCTTTTTCCTTGAATGTATCAACGCCTACAGCAGGGGTCCACAACCCCCAAGTCCGTGGCCTGTTAGGAACCCAGCTGCACAGCAGGAGGTGAGCAGCGGGCTAGGGAGAAGCTGCATCTGCCGCTCCCCATCGCTCCCATTACTGCCTGAACCATCCCCCTGCCCCGCCCCTCTGGAAAAATTGTCTTCCGCGAAAGGGGTCCCTGTGCGAAAAAGGTTGGGGACCGCTGGTCTACAGTATAATGTAAATATCTCAACATCCCTCCTCTCACTTGAATGTAAGTGCCAATGAGGCTGGGATCTTTTTTTTTTTTTCCGCTCACTGAGCACTTAGAATAGTGCCTATCACCATAGCAGGTGTTCCGTAAGTAATCATTAAATGAATAAATATAGCTTAGGAGTCAAGAGATTATATAAGGCTGATGGGACAAAACCTAAAGCTTTAAGTATATTATTTAGAAATATAAAAAAACAGAAAATAAAACTATAATAATAACTATCAAAATCCAGAGGGGATAGCTAAATTCTTATTTTTATTATAGGCAGTGAATAGATAATGGCTTTTAAATTGAGAAACTAAGAAGTGGCAGCAACAGCATATAACTGAAAGCTTGGAGATGATCACTAGCATACTAAAAAGAAAAAGTTACTCAGAAGTGGCTGCTACCTCCATGTGTGTATATATATGTCTGGTGTAAACATAGAAACAAAGACTTGAAGGATACGCACAAGATTACCTGCCATTGTAAATTCTCAGGACATAAAGGGGTATAAAATAAAAAGGAATAAAAGGGTAAAAATCAGTAATTATAATGATTTTAATCCTTTTACCAAACAAAGGAGGTCATTTGCCTCTGGAAAGTGGGACTGAGAAGTGGGGCAAAGAACTGTTGTTTTTCAGTATAAATTCTTCAATAATATTTTATTTTTACCATGTACATGTATTACTGTGATAAAATTGAAAGAGGAAATTAATATTTTTTTAAAAAAGGAAAAGAATAAACAGGTCTAGGTTCACCCTAGCACATAAAACAAATACCCAATAGATTCCCCAAATACCATCATGGCCAAGATGATGTTGGCTCGGAAATTTTCAAAGTGAGTGTTACCAATTGATCACCATGGTTATAAAAAATAAAATGAGATGAAATAACACTAAACATTTGGTTTTAAGCACTTTAACTTTCTGATATATACCTGTATGGATTTCAGAATGTTCATCTATTATCTAAAATTGTCTCTATTTGAAAGCAAAGGCCTCCTCTCATATCCACCTGTCAGCTGCTAGAGAAATTAGTCCAGTATTTTAGCATTTGACCTTATTTTCTTCTTTCTGGATCATAGGGGTTGGCTTTGCCTCTTTGTGGGTTTGCCGAAAGCAAAAGTAACATGCCCGGGACTTCCCTGGTGGCGCAGTGGTTGGGGGTCCACCTGCCGATGCAGGGGACACGGGTTCGTGCCCCGGTGCGGGAGGGTCCTGCGTGCCGCGGAGCGGCTGGGCCCGTGGGCCGTGGCCGCTGAGCCTGCGCGTCCGGAGCCTGTGCTCCGCGACGGAAGAGGCCGCAGCAGTGAGCGGCCCACGTACCGCAAAAAAAAAAAAAAAAAAAAAAAAAAAAAAAAAGTAACACGCCAGACCAAACATTTGTTACTAAACAGCAGGAGATTTCTTACCTTTACCTAAAAGAATGTTTGTTAGACAGAAATACTGTAATCATTAAACAAAGACGAGGTCCAGTCTCAGTGATGGTGTAACCTTAGACCTCAAGGTCTCAGGGAACAGCCTGCTTCTTCCCATTCTCACAAAGTCCTGAAGGATGCAGCCTCTCCTTCTGCAGTGCTGTCAAGAAGGAGAACTGCGAGGAAGGTTCTGATGATGAGGGGATATACACATCTACACAGAGTTCTGCAAAACTCAAGGGCTGAAACTAAAAATGGCCGTTATGGTCAGCCCTAGTATCTGATACCAATATTCTCCCAATCCCTAGCAAGACTGGAGGGAGTGAAAAAGATAGCTCCTGGCCAGACCTCAGGCAAAAGAGAAATTCTGGTTCTCAACACTGATTGTGTCACCAGAGGGTGGGGTTAGGGGGAAGGTGTGGGGAGGACACAAGGAGTTAATACCAAAGAACAAAGTGTTCCTTTATCTCCACAGTTTATCTTTAGGATGGCAATCTTGCTGTTACCCTGGTTAAAGATCAACTTACTACAGCAAAGGTTAGTTGACAAGCCATTCAAGGCATTTAAACCAGTAAGTGCTAAATTTGTATCGGTGCATTTGTGTGTGTGTGCTTTTGAGAAAAGGTCTGAAGACTATATTGCAGCCCCCATTGGGTAAATTTATTATGTAGTTTATTAAGTTTATTACACTTAGGACAATTAAATTTTGGAGGACATCTATCAAAGATGACAATGTTTGTTTTAGAAGTGTTAATATTATGCCATTTTCCCCTAACAATGTTTATTATACAAGGATTGATTGTCAGTTGAGGTCAGTCTTGGTTCTTGAAAGAAAAACCATATTATCACATAATTACTTACCCCCCCCATTTTCTCAAATAGTGGGACAAAAGATCAGAAGGTGACTCTGCTTTTAAGTACTTTAAATTTCAGAAAAAAAAAAAAATCCTGTGATGCCCAAATCTTTCAATGCTGTTAAAACGTAGACTTTTAAAGCATCAGTAACAAGGAATCTCTACTAAGCATATGTGCAATTCCTGTCCTCAGTCTCAGTGATCTCAGTGCCATCCAGGTGTCCAAACTAGAGCCCTGGGAGCAATTCTTGCCCTCTCCCTCTCCCTTATTCTCCCTATCCAATCAGCCCCTACAAAGTCCTAGACTATAATTCTAAAATACATCTTGAACCTTCTCATGCTCTCTAATTAAACATATTCCTGCTCATCACTATCTCTCAATTGGGCTGCTACAATAATAATTTTTGAAGAAAATGGTAACAAACACTTCATAATACTTACTATGGGTCAGGTACCCGTCTAAGCACTTTACATATATTAGCTCATTTATTCCTCTCACAACCCTTTAAGGTATTCTAGTACACCACCACTTTAGGATGAGGAAGTATGCACAGGGAAGTTAAGTGACTTGCCCAAAGTCACACATCTGCGATGTGGAGAAGCCAGCAATCACCTCTTACACTCCACATTCACACCTGTCACCCTCTGATCGGATGTCCAATCAGCAGCCAGTGTGATTGTCTGAAACACTTAACTCTCACCAGAACCAGAAACTCTCATAAGGTGAGAACAGAAAACAGCTTTATTCTTTTCTTCCCAAAAAACCTGATCAAACCAGCTCTGCAGGCCAGGTTCTTTCCTAGTACCTAAGAGAAGTCCCTTGACTTTTTTGGTGCTCTCAGTTAATAAAAATTCTTCTTTTTAGTCACAAAGTAGTCCCATTTCAATAATAAAAATGCCCAGTCCAGTGTGTTTGTCAAAACCTGCATTTCATTACAGTTAATGCTTCCTCCCACCGCCCACTCAAACTGCTTGGGCTGGAGGCCTTGGTGGTGGGGATCAGCTCCTCTCTTCTTGCCCTTTTCCTCTTCATTCTCTCAGCTGGCCTTGGGCCAGCCATGGATGGAGGAGCCAGAGAAGGAAGAGAGATAAGGAAAGTTCTTGTTCGACAGGCACAGATGTAACCTAGCATTGGTACACTCCGGCTGTGGCAGGTATTTCAAATTGACTCTTGTTCTCAGGGTTGTTTTTATGAGCACCTTGGATATTCCCCTGGGGGCTCCTCTGACCACAGCTTCCTTGCAGCAGGCAAGACCTCCACCTTAGCTGGACACTTCTACCCCCACCCGGCCCCCAGCCTCACCTTCAGCCTCTGAATCTGATGGCACATCTCCCCCTTCTTTGTGCTAAGGCTGACTGGTTTAGGCAGAAGGCTTCTTGGGCATGATTCTTTTTAAATGACCCCTACTAAGGGTTTCATACCTTTAAGATGCCAAGGGTTTCATACCTTTCATACCTTTAAGATGCCAAGGAAAGGGTTAAAGTTACTTTCCAATACAGTTCCTTATTCTAATGCCAGCAAACTTTCCCAAGTATTTCTGTGTCCCATGGAATCCAGAGGATGCAAGTCAAATTCTCCATGTTGTCTCCCTAAAGCCTTCCTTACTAGGCCTGAGGCAAAGTAAAAACACCTGTCCCACCAGTCTCCCAGGGGTGCAGGCAAGACGCGCGACACATTGAAGATTCTTTCCATGAGAATCTTCCAAATCTCAACTAGCTCCTCAGCCCCTTCAGTTTTAGCCCTTGTATAGCCTTAAGATAGGCAGGGGAGTAAGGGTCCACAGAACTGGTTTTTAGACCTTCTTTGTAATTCTGGCATTGATGATCTGATTCTAACGCTGAACTCTGGAATATGGGGATAAGTGGGGCCCTCATCTGAAAGTAAGTTAGAAAGAGTCCTGTTTTAACATCTGGTTAGAAATACTAAAATATTATGTCTTTCCATGGCTATTAGGAGTAAATGCCAACTCCTTAACATGTTCTGTGGAGGGCTGCGTGATGTGGCCCCTGCTTGCCTCTCCAGCCTTGTCTCCTGTCACTCGTCCCTGGGCTCAGTCACACTGGGCTTGCAGGTCCTTAGATTCTCTAAGCCCTTCCTACCTCACAGCCTTCAAAAATGCCTGGAATGGTCTTTCTCCTACCATTCTTTGTCTTCTCATTTTTCAGGTCTCAGTTTAATTATTACCTCATTACAAACGACTTTCCTGAAATAGCTTCCCACCCCCAATCCATTATTCTCTCTTATATATACTATTTTACTTTACAGCATTTATCACAAGTTATATAATTGTGTCTTTACTAGTTTGTGGCCATATGGCCACAGACTGCTTACCTATTTACCAAGAATTTCCATTTTCCTCCAGGGCATACGATTGGACTGCATTTCCCAGCCTCCCTGCAGTTTAGAGGCAGCCACATGACGAGTTCTAGCCAATGGAATGGAGGCAGAAAAAGACCACTTCCAGGTATGAAAGCCTTCCAAGTTTGACTCAATTACCATTGTGAACCTCATCTAGGAAACCCCAGGGGACAGGGGTTCTGCCACTTACTGACTGTGTGACCTTGAGAAAGTTGCTTAATCTCCCTGTTCCTCACTTTCTTCATCTGTAAAGTAGAAGAATAATATCTACCTCACTGAAGGGTGAGGTTTAAATAAATGAATAAATGAAGGTGCTTAGACTAGAACAATGGCTAGTACATAGTAAGTGCTCAATAAATGCTGATAATATTGTTATAATGGAATTTTATTATTATGGAATAACTAATGATATCAGCAAACATATGAAATAAGAGAAATACAGATTTGCAAGGCTTAAGTTGATAAGGTAAAGAAAACAGACCTTTTTCACATTATAAAGGAATTTTTAAAATCATAACCAATAAACATGTATTAGGATGAACAGAGCAGGACTTGACTATGTGTGAGGTAAGAAGTAGCAGAGAAATTTAGAATTAAAGGCTTAGAAACTTCTGCCAATTAAAGATCAATCAGCAATAAGAGTAAAGGAATTCTGAGTAGATAACATGGCCATTCAGATTTGATTAAAAACCAAAAAAATCAGTTTATATACCACTTTTCAAGAACACATCAGTGTAAAGTTAAAGCACATCTGTATTTTTCAATACCAAACACCCACCTAATCAGCAAAGACAGATGGGAGCCCTTTCCTCCTGCCCCTGCCCCTTCTACATCGCATAACCACCATATCCCCCTTTTACTGACGACTTCTATCTGGGAATCAGCAACATCACTTATACTGTAGCCCAGGCTTATCAAACTAGTGCAAGGCCAATATATTTGGCTGAAAAAAAAGAGTTTCCACAACTGCAGGTGCTTGAGTAGCTAAGATATGTGTTAAGAATCAAGTCTTCTCTAAAGATAAAACCCAAACTTGAAGCAAGTCACTGGATAACTTTGATAAACTTGCTTTTAAATCTGTTGCTTGTGCATTTACCTCAGTTTCCTTTCTTACGTGTTATTGGAAAAAGATTTTTTTCCTTTATTTTTTATCATCCACATTATTATTGTTTCGGGGTTTTTTTTGTTTTGTTTTTTGTGGTTTTGTTTTTGTTTGTTTTGCTTCATAGTAAAACCATCAGGGTGAGATTTTGACACAATCTCCTTTGGCCAAACTGACTTGCCACACACGTAGTGGTCTTCTTGTTCCCGCAGAGCAACTTCCCATCTTTTCTTACCTAGTATTTTGAAGCGTGCCAAAGAAGGGAAATGATACTGGCTGTCTCGACATACCTTAAGTCTTGACCCCACTCTACCTCAAAAAAAAAAAAAAAGCATTTTTATAAAGATAGCTCTTAGGATTTAAAGGATAACTTTACACGAGTAAAATTAAATGTAGCATTAAAATATCAGACTAAATGGGCCCACCCCATATTACTACTGTAATTCTTTTCAGTTTGAAAGTGAAAAACCACAGATATGGACTAAGGTTCTGCTTAGAACAATTTGTGTTATAAATGGACTCACTTTTTGTAACAGATCTTCCCTATCCACTTATTTAGGAAGTACTCTGGTAAAACAATTGTTAAACCCTTAAAAAATGTTTTTTAATCTTAACCAATTCTACTGAAACCTAAATATTCCTTGTTAGAAAGATTATAAAAATTATACTTTCCAACTGTGAAATTATATTGGATTGCATTAGTCATGATAATGACAGTAATTGTCTATGGGCTATTTATTTGAACTATATTAACTGCATCAGATTTAAACTAGAAAGCCCCTGAGTTTAAGTGTTCAAAGAATATGTAAGCTAAAAGTTTAAATCCAGTTCATCCATGGATGGATGCTTTTTTTGTTGTTAAAGAAAAGATCTTTTTGCTATTTTAAGAATCTCCTTGGTTAAAGATTTTGAACACAGTGAAAAATCTATATGTCTCAGACACTGGGCTAAACAAGAAGGTCAGGTTAAGGTTACAAGAGGCACTTCTCCAACTTCTCAGTTTTAAACCATAAATATACTCAAGTAATAAAGGAAACAACATTGAATATAAGTAACCTGGACACTCATTATTACCATAGTGCAAAATTCAAGGTGTCCCCTAGCACACTTCACATTTTCATCACTGGCATCAGTTAAAGTGAAATGAATATATAAATTTCAAGAATATAGTATAAATATATTTCTTCCCTACAAGAGCATACTTTCTGTATCAATCTTAATCCCTCCTTCCCTAAAATTGCTTGAAGTACCACCATCCTCTCTGTCATGGAGGTTTATAATATTGGAGTCTTTTTTTTCTTTTTTTAACTTCTTTCCTTATTCCACCACCTCATGCAATGAGTTGCCAGGGCCTATTGATTCCAGCTTTACAATAACCTCTCATGAGTCTTCTCTTTTCTAACGACTCTGCTAATATCCTAACTCAGAGCCTTATAACCTATTGTCTGCACTGCTGTAATAACTAGCCTTCTAACTGGCCCTTGCATTAGCCTCTCCCTAGCCCAATCTATCTTAAACACGCCTGTCAGGTTAATGTTCCTAATGAACAACTCTGATTTTTCATTCCCTTGCTCAAATACTTCACAATCTACAAAATAAAGTCTAGACTACCCAGCCTAGCATTTAAAACCAGGTTCTGGCCACAGTCTATGTTTCCAACCTGTTTTTTTCTACTCCTTTTCATAGCTACTTTTTCCTTTGTTTCAACTCAGACTCTTCTCCTCCCTAACTTCGTGCTTTCCTGCCTCTCTCTGTTGGCTCAAGTCGGAAATGCCTTTCCTTCCTCCTCTGTATTTGCAGATCCTACGCTTCCTTCAAGGCTCAAGGTCCAGCCTGATGCCACATCCTCCACAAAGCCTTCTCTTAATGTCTCCTCTGGAAGTAACTGCTTCTTCTGAGGTACACTGGTAGTTATGTAAATGCCTCTTTCTCAACTTTCTTCTGTTTAATTTTCCCTACTCGCAACTCCTTGAGAAGATCCAACTCTTATTTGCTCTTGTATCCTTGAATTGAATATTTGCATTTTGGTCAACTAAACAAATAAGAATTGAATAAATAAATAAATAAATCCAATAAACAAGAGGCATTTAAGGCAAATACGAATTTCATGTAAAAGAAGACATGATCTAATGCACAGAAAAATACTGAACGATATTATAGCTAGACACCAGTTAAAAAAAAAGAACATTGGAAATGAATAAATATTTATATCTAGGTAATAATATAAAATAATATTTTCTGAGAAATATCTTCTCAGAGTATTTATTCTAACTGATGCAAAATTTTATGAGGAGTTTTTAATGGACAAACATGCCTAATCCTTTCATTTCTACTTTCTTTATTATTAATACTAGCTGGTGCTGCTGATTTGGCTCTAGGTAGTTGAAATAACATTTGAAACATCATCAGTTCATATTCAGGCCAACAAATATAAAATTGAATTGAATTGAAACACCATCAATCCAAATATAACCAAACCCATCACCTGGTGATTTATTTCCTGAAAAATAGAGTCAAAGTCTGTTTTCATTTTACTCTAAACTTTTGAGATCACCTTTAAAACATCATCAAATTCATTTTTTTCACACATGCCCAGCAAAGAGCTTAGTACATAGAGAAACAGTCACTAAATATTGAATGAATGAATCTACAAAATAAGAGTGCTGATAGAATTTGTCAGCAACTAACTCTGAGTAATAGTGCTGTACTCAGAAATCAAGCCAATAATGAGCTGGACAGAAAATAGGTGCTCAGTAAATATTTGTTGAATTTAATTAATATAATTTTAGAGCTGGAGAGGATCTTAGAGATGATTTGCCTTCTGTTAATTTCTCTTTCCTCAATCTTTACACAGTGCTTTTGCATATGTTTGTTGAAGCACAGTATTAGCAAGTATTTATTTAGCTTTTCTCCATGTTAACTCCTTGAAGGCAAAGACATTGTGATGACCCACCTTCCCCAGGTAGCCTGATGTCTGGCAGATTGTAGGCGCTCAAATGCTTGCTGAGTGAGTGAGAGCTGGTCTAGACCTCTGACACCCAATATGGCAGCCATTAGCCACATGTAGCTATTTAAGTTACTTATAATTAAATAAAATTTAAAATTCAATTCCTTAATCATACCAGCCATATGTCAAGTGTTCAGTAACCACATGTGGCTAGTGACTGCCATATTGAACAGAACACAGAATATTTCCATCATTGCAGAAAGTTCTATTGGACTATGCTGGTCTAGACTATTTCCCTCATTTTGCAGAACAAAATGAGCTAATGGAAGTTGTCACCTGCTCAAAATTAAACCATCAGAAGCAGAACTGGGATTAAAACCTGGAACTCCTAAGTCAGTGTTCATTGTTGTTAAGTCGCAACTCTGATTCATTCTAACTTAGGGCTAGTGATATTATGAGAAGCGTGGTCTTTATCTTATGATTGCCATAGAAGCTATTTAACTTTTGCATTGTAATTGATCAATTTGCAGGTGTTATAAACAAGAAGTTCTCTGTACCTCTGGCGTAAAGGAGAAAATAACACTAGTTTTAAAAATGCTTTCCAGGTGCCTAGCTACACAAAATATCATAATATTCTATTGTGCCAATTTAATTAGAAAATGCATAGAATAGGTTCTGGTTTAATGGTTGCTTTTTGGTTTCATTTCTTTAAAGCATTCCTCTTTGGTTTACTAATTTATAAAAATTACTTAGATCTAAATCAACAAATTAATAAGGTTTGTTCAGATTTGAGATTCAAGGTTGATTTGGTTTGAATTCTTAGAAGATTTTCTCACCTGCTTTTGAGAGCTTCAGTAATTTCTAAAATGCTCTTAGAGAAAGAGCCTCATTTTCTACAACTTCCATAATCTATTTGTTTATGAAATTAGTATTTAGTGTTCTCTGGAAAGAGAAATCTGGTTCTGCCCAATAGGAATAATTATAAAGAGGTAAGGAAGTAATCATTCCCATGGCTACCCTTATATTAGACTATGAAGGAGACATGGAAAGGAAGGACCAAATCAAAATTTAAGGATCCCCCAAGTGCTATCAGTCTAGGGCACTTAGGCTATCACACTCGCCCAGTGAAAGAACACTTCTGAATCCACTCTAGTTATGTCCCGACTGGAAAGAAGTTGTTGAATAAACATTGTGGTTTCTGATAGAAAAGTGTACAATCTAGTGTTTGTTTTTAAGAATCACAAAGGCAATCTGCTATCTTTCCACAGAAATTTGAAAAAAGGTAAAAAGAAGTACTGAAGAGATCAAGTTTCAGAATTAAAGGAGGCACCTCAGAAAGTAATCTGTTTCTTTCACTGAAAGCTTTTATCCTTTTATCCAGGCAGACTAGTATTCAAGACAAGTAAATGTCAGTACTTAGGTATCAATAACGTTCTTATTTAACTACAGAACCAAAAAAGGAAGATGTGTTTTTATTGCCATATTTCCTTTGATGTGAAATTAAAAAGATTTTGCTTGGCTGGGAATGTTATTATTCAAACTCCTGTGTCATTCTCCTATAATCATTCCTCAATAAAGCTAGTATAGTTCGGTTTTAGACAATGGAAAATTAAGGCAAGTATTTGATTTACCATTCTTAGAATGTATGCTTTTGCAAACAACCCAGTATAGGAGTGCTTCCCAAAAATGAATAACATATAGGAAAAAAAGCCATGAACTCCCAATGTTAATTTAAATTATTATAAGATTTCATAAATGGGGCTTCCCTGGTGGTGCAGTGGTTGAGAGTCCGCCTGCCGATGCAAGGGACACGGGTTCGTGCCCCGGTCCGGGAAGATCCCACTTGCCGCGGAGCGGCTGGGCCCGTGAGCCATGGCCGCTGAGCCTGCGCGTCTGGAGCCTGTGCTCCGCAGCGGGAGAGACCACAACAGTGAGAGGCCCGTGTACCGCAAAAAAAAAAAAAAAAGATTTCATAAATGTATTTTAAACATCAAATTAGATCTTATAACTTTTATATAACTCTAAAACAGTACAATTTACAAATTAAATGTATCATAATATTCTAAACAAATGTCTCAAATTAACGACAATAGTTGAATATTCATTCATTCATCAAATATTTATTTGAGGATATACTTTGTTCCAGGCGTAGAGTATACAATACTAGCTGGTACCACAAACACACCCCAAATTTAAGTGGTTTTAAAAACTAAGTGCAGTGAAATAAGCCACTCACCAAAGGACAAATACTGTATGATTCCATTCCTATGAGGTACCTAGAATAGTCAAATTCATAGATACAGCAAGTAGAATGGTGGTGGCCAGAGGCTGGGGAACGGGAACATAGGGAGATATTATTTAATGGGCAAAGAGTTTCAGTTTGTGATGACAGAAAAGTTCTGTAGGTGAATGGTGGTGATGGTTGTACAACAGTGTGAATATACTTCATATCACTGAACTGTACACTTTAAAATGGTTAAGATGGTAAATGGTATGTTATATGTATTTTACCACAATTTTTTAAAATAATTTTTAAAATCACACAAAAAATTAAATGCTAATTTCTCACTCACTTCACAGACCAATACCTTGGTCAGTGGGTTTGGGAGAGTGAGTGAGGGACTCTGCTATAAGCTGCTAATAGAAACACCCAGGCTGATAGAGCCTTTCTCACTTTCAGCACTTGGCTTCCAAGGAGATCTTAACATCAACATTCAGCCATCAGTTGGGGGAAGAGTGAAAGAATCATACGTGGGAGTTTTATCTGGACTAGGCCTGGAAGATGCATGCATTTCATTGGCTGGAACTCAGGCTTGCAGCAGCACCTAATTGCAAAGGAGACTGGAAAATATTATCTGTGTACTCAGGAAGAAGAGAAAACAGGTTTGGGTTTGGTGGTGACCTAGCACTCTATGCCATAGTCCCACCATTTGGTCATAAGATATCCATTTCACCCTTTTTCCCCAAATAGATAATCCCCAAGAGAGAGAATCTAAAATCTCACTCAGTTACTTCATCAAGTTCAAAGTACAGGATCTCCAGGTAACCGCATGGGCTTCTGCATCAGGTCTGGATATAATTCCACATCATCTTGTGACCTAGTGATTCTCAACCACAGGTGATTTTTGTCCCCCAGGAAACAGTAGGCAAGTTCTAGAGACATTTTTGATTGTCACAGCTGGGAAGGAGGAAGATGCTACTGGCATCTAGTGGGTAGAGGCCAGGGATGCTGCTAAACGTTGTACAATGCACAGGACAGACCCACCCCCACCCCAAAGAATTGTCTGGTCCAACACGTCGATAGTGTCAAGGATGAGAAACTCAATGTGACCTGCGGACTAATAAGATATCTTCCCCAGTCACACCCAGTATATAATGATGGAACAAATGTACTGCAGTAGATACTTCCAGGTGGGACAGGGGAGAAAGGGAGACACTGGCCCACTGCAAAGATGAAATTCTGCATGGAGGCTTTGTGATGGCCTTGAACTGGCAGTGGCAGAAGCTCCTAGGCTAGACCATATTACTCTTTTCTGCAAGGAGCCCCCTTTCCCTTGTACATTTTCCTCTGTGGTCACTGACTCTCCCTCTGGGAGTTTTTCCTCTAGGCCCACATGTGAAGTGGGTGTTGGGAATCATGACTTCCTTGAGGAAAGTACAGCTTTTAATACAGGCTCCTGATTTCTTTAGCAATACAGTCCCTCAAAAGTTGAAAGACTTCTGATCTATCTGCATCCAGTCAGTTCCATAATGCCAATAACACTAAAGTTTTTCCTAGAGATAATTCTTGATCCTAATTTATTTCTTTGCTTTTTCACCCCATGCTTCTCTTCCTCTCAACTTAAAAGTCCATCAGACTTAAATGTGAAGGCCACACCCTGAATCTAATCTTTGCTGCATGGCTGAGTTTTAATGGGCCCTTGTTGCCCAAAAGCTTTTTCAATCTTATTTCTTATTCTTTGAAGTACAGAGCAGTAGGTTTTTCCATCCCTTGAGTCTCCAAATTGCTGTACTCTCTATATTCCTCTTCATTTATGCTTGCAAACCTACTCATTATTGCATGAGCTCATCTCATTTTCTAATATCTTGCTAAATGCAGCCAGTAGACATAACTTCCAACCTCTTCTAGAGCTATGAGCTTTGTAGGCACCTTATTTGCCTTCTGAATTATCACAGGCAACTCTTTCACCAAATGTCTTGCCATGGGTTTCCATTTTCCGGCTCCTAATAAGTTTCCTTGTTGCCCACTGCCTGTCTGACTAGTTTTAGATTTCTACAATAGCACTCCACCTCTGTAACAATTTCTGAATTAAGGTAAAGCTAGCTGTTGTGACAAACATACCTCAAAAAGTCACAGTGAAAGTTTGTTTCCTGGTCACATAACAGTTCAATACTAGTGTTCCTGGTTAGGGGTGGAGGAGTGAGAGAATAACCCTTTGCCATACAGTCACCTAGGGACCCAGGCTTATACAGGCTCTGTCATCTTCAACATGTAACTTCAAAAGTTTCCCTTGGGGCGTCTCTGGTGGCGCAGTGGTTGAGAGTCCGCCTGCCGATGCAGGGGACGCGGGTTCGTGCCCCGATCTGGGAAGATCCCACATGCCGCGGAGCGGCTGGGCCCGTGAGCCATGGCCGCTGAGCCTGCGCGTCCGGAGCCTGTGCCCCGCAATGGGAGAGGCCACGTCGGTGAGAGGTCCGCGTGCCGAAAAAAAAAAGTTTCCCTTGACATCAAATTCCAAACAGTAGATGCCAGAAAAGAGGGAGGACCACCTGTGGGAGGTTTTATGGGCCAGGCCTGGAATTGGTGCCATCACTTCTGATCACATTCCATTGGCCAATGGGATGTAAGTAAAAGTAGGGCGTGCATATTCCGGGAAGTGTTCTTAAAGGGAGGGAGCATACCTTTCTTCCTTCTGAGCATGCCTTGCATCTTCTTGCTGGTTGGAATTGAGAAATGGCTGGAGCTAGAGCAGCCGTCTTAGACCACAGGGTAAAAACCACATGTTAAGGATGATGGAGCAACAGAGCTTGGGTTCCTGATGATCATGGAGCTCTCCTACCAGCTCTGGACTCTGTACCTCCTGTCTTTACTCAATTAAGAAAGAAATGAGCTTCTGTCATATTTAGGCCACTGTTGTTTTGAGTTTTCTTTTATTTGGAGCTGAATCTAACTTTAACTTGCATAACTATTCTCTAACTGTTCGGTACGGTTACTTTTTCTTCTGCCCACTCCTCTTAGTTGGAGACCACTTATACTTCCTTCTCACAGTAGAGGGTACTATAAGATCTGTCAAATCTCTGATACAAGTAGTCTTAGCACATGACTAGCACCTTTATCGTTTTACCTGAGAAGTAAAGCACTTAGGATTGGTCCATAAATTCATATCATTTCAAGAAACACTTATTGAATACCCACTAATGCCAGGTATTGGGCTAGATACAAGAGATACAAAGATGATTAGCAAACCATCCCTGCCTTTGAGGAAGTTTATTATAGGTATTGGGGTAGATATTTAGATCTGCTGCCTCAATTTCCATTCCATTATTCTATTTGAAGAAGTTGGAAAGCTAAAAATTATATTCCTCAGACTCCCTTGCCACTTGAATTCTAGATGCAAATAAGGTCAGCCAAATAGATGCACTTATGAAAAAAATAGGTGCAAGTGAAATTCAGGCTATCTTCCAGCTGCTGTGGCAAGTGGGTGCTCAAAAGCTTTTTCAATCTTATTTCCTTTTCTTTGAAGTACAGAGCACCCTGCAAGCAAGGTGTGATGACATGTTTGTGGCATCTAGACACTTCATATGGGCTCCATGGTGGTGGCAACAGCAGCAGCAGTGTCCTATTGTCAGTTTCTCATCCCAGCTACATTGTAAATTAGTCAGAATAGGCTAGCCTAATGCTTTAGTAACAAGCAATCCCCCAAACCTCAGTGACTTAACACAACAAAAGTTTCTTTCTCACTGACAAAAGTTAACTGCATGCACAGCAAAGGAAACCATCAACAAAATGAAAAGGCAACCTATGGAATGGGAGAAAATATTTGCAAATCATATATCTGATAAGGTGTCAATATCCAAAATATATAAAGAACTCATACAACTCAATAGCAAACAACAACAAAAATCCAATTTTAAAATGGGCAGAGGGAGAATTCCCTGGCAGTCCAGTGGTTAGGACTCGGTGCTTTCACTGCTGGGGACTGGGTTCAATCCCTGGTCGGGGAACTAAGATCTTGCAAGATGTGAGGCACGGCCAAAAAAAACAGTGGTCAGAGGAATCAAATAGACATTTTTCCAAAGAAGACATACACATGGCCGACAGGTACATGAAAAGGTGCTCATCATCACTAATCATCAGGGAAATGCAAATCAAAACCACACTGAAATATCACCTCACACTTATTAGAATGGCTATTATCAATAAGAAAAGAAATAACAAGTGCTAGCGAGGATGTAGAGAAAAGGGAACCGTTGTACACAGTTGGTGGGAATGTAAATTGACACAGCCACTTCAGAAAACAGTATGGAGTTTCCTCAAAAAATTAAAAATAGATCTACCGTATGATCCAGCAAACCCACTTCTGGGTATATACTTGAAGGAAAGAAAATCACCATCCTCAAGAGATATCTGCACTCATGTGTTCATTGCGGCATTATTTATAATAGCCAACACATAGAAAGAAACTAAGTGTCCACCAATGGATGAACGGATAAAGAAAATGTTATATATAGATATAATTCGACCATATAAAAGGGCATTTTGCTATTTGCAGCAACATGGATGAACACTGAGGGCATTATGCTAAGTGAAATAAGTCAGACAGAGAAAGACATATACCATATGATCTCACTTATATGTGAAAACTAAAAAAAAAAAGACACAGATACAGAGAACAGATTGGTAGATGACAGAGGCAGGGGATGGAGGGCTAGGCAAAATGGGTGAAGGGGGGTCAAGAGGTACAAACTTCCACTTATAAGAGAAATAAGTTCTGGGGATGTAATGTACAGTATGATGACTGTAGATTTACTGTATTGTGTATTTGAAAGTTGCTAAGAAAGTAGATCTTAAAAGTTCTCAACACGAAAACACAGAATTTGTAACCATGTGAGGTGATTGATGTTAACTAAACTTATTATGGTAATCATTTCACAATGTATACCTATATCAAATCATTATGTTGTACATCCTGGACTAATACAATGTTACATGTCGATTATATCTCATTAAAACTGGGGGACAAAAGTTTATTGCTGCTGTGGGCAGTTGTTCTCCAGGGGCTGACTCAGTGATCTGGGCTGCTTCAATCTTGTGGCTACCACATCTTAACACAAGGTCTCCTCCATGATCATTGTAGCAGGGAAGAGAAAGTCTAGAGAACTGCTCAAAAGCTTGTCACTATCTCATCCTGGAAATGACATATTACTTCTCACGTTTTATTGGCTAGAGCTAGTCACGTGGCCCTACTGAACTGCAAGGGGATTGGGAAATGTAAACTCCCATATGCCCAAGAAGTAAAGAAGGACCAGATATTAGTGGCATCTGATAATGTTTGCCACAAATGATGTGACTTGAATTCAACAGTCTGTAGACTTCTACTCCACCAGCCCTTCCAAAGGTTTCAGAAGCACTGAATTGCCTGACTGATATCCCTTTGTTTCAGGTTTCTACAGGGAACCCTGGCTGAATCAGGTGTGCGCTGGTAGTCTTCTGTCCCCTAAACTCCATCACTCTCCACCCTTCTGTGCCTCAGGAGGCTATCCTCTACCAGCTGCATCTTCCAGGTTCCTTTGCCCTCTTGTTTTGGTTGGTTTTAGATCATGCGAGGTACCAGCAGGAGATCAGAAAGCAGGAGGTGAGAGAAGTCAGGATGTTTATCCCCCCTCCTTTCAACTCCCCACCAGACTATGGGTTCCTTACTCTGCAGTTCTGTAAAGAATCCTTTCATTAAAATTTCCTCATTTAAACACTTTGAGTATGATGTCTGATTCTTGCCTGGACCTTGACTCGTACATGCTGTTTAATAATCAAACCACGAGTCTAAAAAAAGAATACTAGACTCCCTTCCTTCAGTTTTACTGAAGCTGGAGATCTTTATATACTTCAAATCTGAGTAGATCATTCCTGTTTTAAAACTTCAATGGCTCCCTATTATATTCGCGGCACCACACACCACTCTAAGTTGCAGCCAGACTGAACTACTTTCAGTTCCTCCTGCAGCATGGTCTCTCTTCCTCTGAGCCTTTGCACACGCAGTACCTTCTTCCTGGAGACTGCTCTCCACCCCCACTCTCGCCATTCAGACATAAGCCCAGAAAGTTTTCCACAACCCTACTTATCCTAGTTCAATGTACTGTATTCCCCCAGCAGCCTCTATTAACCCACTGTCATGTAAAGATAGAATTCAATGTTACACTGTACCACAACTGCCTGCTTACTTACCTGTGTCCTCTGATAGACCCTAAGATTCCGCACAGAGACTGCATCTTAGATCTCTAGGACTTATCAAGGTGCTTGGCACATATTAAGCACTCAGTAAATCTTGGATAGTTCCTGAATGTCGTTGAAAAAGCTTGAACCCTCCTGCTCTAGCTACTGTCCTTTCTCTTTTCATTCACTGACAAAAATCAGAAAAAAAAAAAATTAAGTCACCTACCCCACATGACTACCTACCATTCACTTCCCAGATTGTTACCCAAAAACTGGGTTTGCCTCTTGGTGGGTGTTGAGCCAAAAGACACAAAGAGAAGGAAGGATTTATTACTTGCAACAAGTAAGGAGAATACTGGGGATCTTTCCCAAAGCAGTACCTCCCCAACAGCAAAACTGGGGAAATTTTAAGCTAAGGGTACATGCGTATTCATGAAGGGGCTTGAACAGAGGAGAATTCAGCATAGAATTGGGGCAAAGGTGGACAGAGCCCAGGCTTTAGTTGGTCGAAGCCAGAAAAAGTCATCATTCCTTAGGTTCTGATCAGTCTGGGGTCTCAGCATGTAGTTACCATCCTCCACCTGGGTGAGGGGCCTTAGTTCCTGCAGGACTCAAAAATAAGTATCAGATTGTAATGTATATCCCTTGAGGAGGAACTGGGACTCTGTTTTATTGCTGAACTATTGTTACTTGACTGCTTTCCCTTTGTCCTGCATTCCCTCACTTCCCTTAAGATCATTAATTACTGACACCTGTTCAAGGGCAATTATTGTCTCCAGGCTTAGATCCCAAAATGGCTTAGGCCAAAAAACGGCTTCTCTTATGTTAAGAAAACCATGCCTGGTTCTTTTTTTCTCCAGGGACCCCCTACCCTATCTGCTTACAAGACCATTTTAATCTTACTTTGCCATCACCTTTTATGGAGGCTTCTCTTGCCAAGATTACCAATGACTTCCTAGAACTTCAATTTAATAGCTTCTTTTCAGTCCAAATCCTCCAGGATTGCTCCGCAGCAATACAGACTACCCTCCTCTACTCTCCATAGATCATAGACCTACCTCTCTCTCTCCCTCTCTAATTGATCTGCTTGCGTATCTGTATTATAAGCCCCTGTGTGTCTTGTTCATTTGTATCTCTAGTCTCCAGCACAGTGCCTGGCACACAGTAGGTATTAATAAATATGAATGTTAAATGATTAAAACTCTTTCTGGGCTTCCAGGCCATTTATCTTCCTTGATCTCCTCTTTCTCTGTTTGTTCTCAGGCGCCTTCACAAGCTCCTCTTCCTCCATCTACCCATTAAATATTCTTCAGAGTAACTCATTTTTATCCATTCTTGGGACTTCAGCCATCAGGGAAAATGCTCTAAATCCCAAATGCATATATTCAGGCTTAACCTCTCCCCTGAGCTAAGGCTGCCCTTCTCTCCCTGGATGTCTCCCAGTTCAAATAAATGTTCATTATCGCTTCCAGTTCCAACCTGCCTTCCTCCTGCTTCCAGCCATCCAACTAGTTTTCCAAGTTACAAACCTCAAAGTCCCGTTTAACTCTTCTCACTTCCTCTTACCCTTGTCCTGCTGGCCAACCAGCTATGTTCACTACCAACCCCCCAGCTCCAAACTCCTAAACTCTGTCCCTGGGTCTTTACCTTCATTTCCTCCACCTGGAACACCTCCCCTCCTCCCACACCCCACCTTGTCCCAAATCCTATTCATTCTTTGAAATTTAGAACACTGGTTAACTTCAATTAATTGCTGCTGCTTCTGAGTTCGAGACAAACTGCTTCTTCATTCTAAACACACATGCTAGGTTTGTTTTTTAACGACAGATTTGTATGTCTCTCACTAAATCGTAAAACTCTTGAGGTCAGGGTTTTTCGGTTTTTTGCGGTTTTTAAAAATAAATCATTGGGTCTAGACAGTGACTAATATTTTAGGCGATTAAAAAAATTTTATGTGAATGAATGCATGAATAAATGAGTGAACTGGGAACGAGAATCTCTTCTATGGCAGCCTTTCGGAGAGATTACGGAGAGGGTTATAACTCAGACTGAAAACACGATTATGTAACCAAGTAGGCAATATACATTGTAACAACATACACCTACCTGCCTATAGAGGGCAGGTAATTGCTATGCATCTATGGAGGCTTTATTTTTAGGCTTTTCAGTTCCCAGTATAGACAGACAAATTTTAGAAAGGAAGGTACTATTTTCATCCCGTCTGTACTCTTTTATCCGGGATGACAGGAATTAAAGAAGAAACAAGAGAATACGCCTGTAGCAGTACAGTGCCTGAGTCCTCAACACATTTTAATCCTTTCCTTGTTCTTCCTCGTTTTATATTAGGAGGCACATGAATTTAGAGTACCTAAAAGAAATTTTAGTTTTAGGATTTCAATTTGACGAAAACAACGTCGTGGAGATTCTGATTAACCCTATTAACCCATGACTCTCAAACCCAAGGGAAAAATATATCAGTGGAGGGGAAGGGGAAGAAAGGGGGCGGAGCAAAAACTGAAAGAAAGGCAGAGAGGAAGCTGTAGAAGGAAGTTCGTTTTTGGTAGGATTTGTCTTTTTTTAACCCCAGAGAGGGGTGACGCTCTAACGCCCAGAACCTCCACGCCCGCCCTCCCTCTTCCGCCCGGCAGTGCGCTGCTGGACGCTGCCGCTAGGGGCGCCTCCGACCCCGAGGAGCTGAGGAGGCGGCGGCAGCGGCAGCGGCAGTTCTCGGAGCTTCGCCTCCCCTCCTCCCAGACGGGCGGCGGCGCCGGCTGCAAGCTGCACACCGAAAGGGCGCCCACCGCTCAGACGAGCTGCAGCACGACCGCTCCCCGTGGGTGGGCGGGGTCCGCGCAACGGCCGCCGCCGCGCTCCGGCCGGGGCTGCCGCTAGAGGCGGCGGCGGCGGCGGCGGCGGCACCGGCCCCGGCAGCGCCTCCACGCGCAGCTCGCAGCCCCGGCCATGGGGCTGGGCGGGCCCGCGGCTCGGCCGAGTTGAAGCGGCGGCGCCGGCCCGCGCGCCCCTTGGGGCCGCCCCCGCCCCCCGCTCGCCGGCGTCTGGCTCTCATGATGATGAAGAAGAAGAAGTTTAAGTTTAAGGTGGACTTCGAGCTCGAGGAGCTCTCCTCGGTGCCCTTCGTCAACGGGGTCCTCTTCTGCAAGATGCGGCTGCTGGACGGCGGCAGCTTCACCGCCGAGTCCCCCAGGTAACGCGCCGGCCGCTGCTCCCGAGCAGCTGCGCCCTCGCCTGCCCCGCAGGGGCTTGTTGGATGGGCAGCATCTCTTTCCGTGGCCCATTTGCTCCAGGAGGGCGGCCAGCCTCGTGAGCTCTTCTTTCTCTAGGGACCCGTCTGAGATCTGTCGGGAATGTATCGATCTGCGAAAGTGCTTTGCAAATGGGTTCTCGGCTGGGGTAAGCCACCTGTGCTCGTGATTCCAGATGGTTCCTGGTATCTGTTCTTCCCTCCTAAATTCTCTTGGAATGGGAGCGATGGTCAGAAGGGAGAGGATGCTTCTGGTTTCTCTTTAGACCTTTCCATATTTGTGAGATGCAAAGTGGAACTTGAGCTGTTGTTAAAACAAAAATAACCCAAACTGCTCGAGTTCCAAGAGCGCCCGCTCTAAACCGAAGCCTGTGCTTTTAGCCTTTCTTCTTCACCGTGTTGGTTACTGGGGGCCGCTGGAGTCCAGGATGAGGCCGGGGTAGGCCTGGTCAGGCTTGAGTCAAGTGTTCGCTGGCACCGACAGGACAACAGTTTGTGCCTCATCTCAGAGCTGCGTGTCCAGTTACGCGCTAACACGCACTGAATTGCCCGTCTTGAGGCGACCGCTAATGGCTCTCAGTGGGGAGGAATTAGAACCAGAAGGAGAGCCAATGCCCTGCTCTCATTTTGAAATGAGCCCCTGGGCACTCCCAGGGAGTGTCGTTGGCAGGTTACAGAATCAAGTCAGGAGTGGTAGTGTTCCTTGAGTCATTTCAGGGATATTTGTAGGTTGACAGATCTCTCCTAGGGTAAATGTTCCTTAAGAAAAGAGAAAGTTTGTGGAATTTTAAAAAATGAACTTTTAAGTTCCTGAGATCAAGGAATAAGGCTCATAGTTAATGCTTATTTTGCTTAGATGTGCTGTTCATGGACTTCATTTTTACCCTAAAAAATATTCTGCTTTACTTTTATCTGTCACCCCTATTAATAATGTAAAGGAAATAATGTCCATGGGTTGTGGAATTGGGACCAGAAAATTGTCCGCAGTGGCAATATTGAAGCCTATGAAAGCCAAAAAATGTAAATGTCTAGTTGGCCAAAGCAAAGGACGTATGAAGCAATACTGATTCTCAGAATTAAAAAAAAAAAATCAGCTGAGCGTAGTTTTTTAGATTAAACTATGATGACACATCTACACAGTCATTTTTAACACATTGGTAAGAGAACACTGTAACTCAGAATGGTTGAGCAAATATTGTACCAACTCTTAAGGTGCTGAAGTCCAAAGCCAATTCTTGAATGTTCTGTAGGTGCAAATGAGAGTCTTACCCCGTTCTGTGGCAAAGTCCCACCCACCACTCTGGCAGTTAGACCAGCTCTTCTGGGCCAGTGGTGACACCTGGTGGTCAGGGTACTTCCCTGCTCCCTCCTTTCTCCCTCAGATTATTGGTTTGGCTTGCTTGTAAATCAGTTATTCTGGTATTGCAGACAGTCATTTATTCAGCAAATAGGTATAGGCTAAACCTTTTAAATATCATATTTAATTCTCACAGCAAGCCTATGAGGTAGGGATCCCCATTTTGTAGATGAATAGACTGAGATTCAGCATAACTAACTTTCCCAAGGTCCCCACATCTGGTAGGTGAAAAGCCAAAATTATAATACAGGTCTCTCTAATTTCAAGCAGATTGATGCCATGTAAAGGAGGAAATTGTGTGTTGTGCTGAAGATGGAGTTTCCCAATGGTTTTAACAAGCAAGGGGTGTAATTTGATTTGGAATTTGCAAGATTGGAAAGGAAAAAGCAGAGTATCCTGTATTAAATTTACCCCTTTTTCTTCCAACTAAACTGCGACTTTAATCAAAGTCAGTTAGGTTAAGAGTAGTGCTCTGTATAACCAACCAAACAACACCCATATAGTTTGGAGGGAAGTGATTCATAAGAAGGAGCGTGCTCCTTGTTAGGTACAGGTAGTTGGTGTAAAGCTAAGACCAAGATTTTGGAATGAGGTGGATCTGAACCTAAATCCTAGCTCCACAATGGCAAACCTGGGTTGGTTACTTAGCCTCTCCAAGCTTCCATCTATAAAATAGAAACCATCACTGGCTTATGGGGGTGTTGTGAGGATTTAGTAAGACGATGCACCTAAAACAGCTACCACAGTGCTCTGGCACCAACTGACATTTAAAAAGAAGACAAGGAGCTTGTCTGAAAGGGTTTGTTTCCTTTACATGTTATACTTAATTTTTTTCTCCTGGCAACTATGCAAGTATTGATTTCAAAAATCTACCTCATTTTAGAAGAAAAAAGAAAGAAAACCAGAAATACTTAAGGATGTGAATTATTTTAAAATTGCATAACTTAAGGCAGAAATGTAAAGAACAAACGTATGGACACCAAGGGGGGAAAGGGGAGGTGGGATGAATTGGGAGATTGGGATTGACATATATACACTAATATGTATAAAATAGATAACTAATGAGAACTTACTGTATAACCCAGGGAACTCAGTGCTCTGTGGTGACCTAAATGGGAAGGAAATCCAAAAGCGAGGGGATATATGTATACATATAGCTGATTCACTTTGCTGTTCAGAAACTAACACAACTTTGTAAAGAAACTATTCTGGGACTTCCCCAGTGGCGCAGTGGATAAGAATCCACCTGCTATTGCAGGGGACACAGGTTCTATCCCTGGTCCGGGAATATCCCACATGCCGCGGAGCAACTAAGCCCGTGGGCCACAACTACTGAGCCTGCACTCTAGAGCCCACGAGCCACAACTACTGAGCCTGCGTGCCGCAACTACTGAAGCCCACATACCTAGAGCCCGTGCTCCGCAACAAGAGAAGCCACTGCAGTGAGAAGCCCGTGCACCTCAACCAAGAGTAGCCCCCGCTCGCCGCAACTAGAGAAAGCCCGCGTGCAGCAACGAAGACCCAACACAGCCAAGAATAAATAAAATTAAATCTTTAAAAAAGTAAAAAAATAAAGCAACTATACCCCAATAAAAAAAAATTTTTTTAAGGCATTTAAGTTTTAAGTGTTAAAAAAAAACTGTCATAACTTTTCATTCTTGGGTACCAGTCTAGGCAGTGCATCTCTAAATAAATGCTAGATTTTAATTTTTAAAAAAATCACCTGTACCTCTCAAAAATCAAATATAGTTAACACTTAAAATTTCTCCCATAAAAATATGCAATGAACTACACAGAAAAGGGTTAACTTAGCAGGCCCAAGACTGCTTTCCTGAGAAAGGCCTGTTTACAGTGTTTTTGCTGGCATCTGGGAACCTGAATGTTCAGCAGTTGCCTACAGTGAATCAAACTTTGGAGTGGCTCATTGTGCCTGGACTACAGTGTGATTTGTGCTGAATACTTTCTGGGAGTCTGGAATTTTGGCCTGTTCTAGGCAGAGGGTGCCTACGTGACCAGCCCGGAGGTGCCTATGTGGGGGGAGGGTACCCTTAGGTACTGCATTTCTAATGAGTTTCCTTGGTAGACACATGTGTTGTCACAATTTGATGTTGGAGAAATTGTGTTCTGGATGACTCCACTGAGAAAGAACTCTTGGAAGCTTGAACTTGGTTTCTGAGGACTTTGTTCTGTGCCCCTTTCTCCTTTGCTGATTCTGCCTTGTATCATTTTGCTGTAGTACATGGACGATATATCTTAGACATGGGTATGACTATATGCTGAGTCCTGTGAGTCCTCCTAATGGATCACTGAACCTGGGGGTGGTTGTGGGGACCCCTGATGCATGAACCTACGTAAAAGAATAATTCATTTTGTTAAAGAAAAGCCTTGGAGGTACATAGCAAATAATAAATATATTTAAATATATTTTGTTTTGTGCGAAAACTAAAGATGAAGAACATTCATTGTTTACCAAATATTAGTTGAGCATTTACCAAGTTTCTAGCTGCCTGTCAAGGGCAACAAATATAAGTACAACAAATATAAAGGCCTATAAGGCAATTACCTCTACTTAATGAAATTAGATCATACATGGATAATTGCTTGGTGATAGGAGACAGTATGATTTAGTGCCTCATCACTCACAATGTGAGTGTTGTTGAAATTCTGAAGGTAAAGAGTTTGCTTACAGCTGTAAAGGTTACTGAAAACCACATCACATTTTCAGTTGTGCATGCTGGAAGGATGAAGTAGCGTTGACAGGGAAGTGTGGGTGGGAGGACCGATTGAGCAAGTTGGCAATAGCAGTTGGTGATAGATCAGCCTGACTGCTGAGAGAGTTCACATTAAACTTCTAGCAGAAGATAGAGACATTGGATGCAATTATAAAGAATTTACTTTCCACTGCTTATAGGAAAAAAAATCAATCTAATTACTCCAATAAAGATGTTAAAAAAAAGTCAATCTAAGATTCTTGCACTAGGTTGTAATGTAATTAAAGTGATGTTTAAGCTGGCTGGTGGGCTGATGCTCTTTGGATTCAAATGGGGATAGATTAGAAATGAGGAGACAAATTAGGAGTCTATTAAAATAACCCAGGCAGGAGTGAATAAGAACCTGAACTTGGAGGCTTCTCATGGAAGTAAGTGATGAAATGAAAATGCTATGACAGATGCCTTGATGACATGACAGAGTAAAGAAGTCAGGAAGAATCTTTGTTTTATTTTGCAAGGGGAATATACATATCGTTGGGGAGATACGAGGAGGTCAGTTATATGTTTAACACACTACACTTAGTGGCAGCCTGATAAGCAGTTGGAGACATATTTACTGTGGATTTCTTAGCTCTGGTCTATTGTAAGTAAGCCTGCGTACTGGATTTTTCATCTAAAATTTCCTTACACCGTTTTGCCCTTTTAAAGATTATTAATGAAAATTAATCTTAGAAGGGTCCAGTTTCTCCTGGGAAGGTGTATCCAGTGAAGATGTTAGAAAAAAAAAATAAAAACTTAAAAGGTACTTATTTGTATACCGTATGCTAACACATATATATGGAGTCTAAAAAAAAATGGTTCTGAAGAACTTAGGGGCAGGACAGGAATAAAGACGCAGAGTAGAGAATGGATTTGAGGACACGGGGAGGGGGAAGGGTAAGCTGGGACAAAGGGAGAGGGTGGCATTGACATATATACGCTACCAAATGTAAAATAGCTAGTGGGAAGCAACCGAATAGCACAGGGAGACCAGCTTGGTGCTTTGTGACCACCTAGAGCGATGGGATAGTGAGAGTGGGAGGGAGACGCAAGAGGGAGGGGATATGGGGATATATGTATACATATAGCTGATTCACTTTGTTATACAGCAGAAACTAACACAACGATGTAAAGTAGTTATACTTCAATAAAGATGTTAAAAAAAGGTATTTATATGTAATACATGTTATTAAAAAAGGTCAGATTTTTACATATGATAGTTAATAAAACACCCAGAAAATACATTGTATGATTATAATAATCTAATAAACTGAAGCCAAATTATTGCCTAATAAAATATTTTTGAAGACCTTTCAAAAAGACAGAATGTTACGTTAAAATCTTTTCAGAGCACTCTTCCTTTGTAAAAGCATTCACATCACTTTAGAGGTTTACTAAGACTATCAGAACAAGCTAAATAATTTCTGGTCTGCTTTAATAAAGAAATATAATGAGAAAATTTTCCTGTATTTTTTTAGGATTTCCAAGTTTGCTTTATTTTTTGCATCTTTTTTTGTGCTCATAGCTAAATACTTTTCTAAGTTTCACATGAGCTTGTGGCAGAAAACCACATGTGAATTCAGGGAGTGTCTGGGAAGTTTATGAGCATATCTGTGTTGGATCTTTTACTTTGGAAACAAGTTGAAGGCGTTTTTCTCTCTTTGGCCAGAGTATCTTCATGTTTTCAAGATTTTAGTTCACTGCACATTGTGTACTTCTTTTTAGTAACTTTTTTCCTTATTTCAAAAATAACACATATTCATGTGGAAAACTTACAAAATAGAAAAGCAAAAAGAACAGAAATTGCATATAAATGAACCAGCTAGAGATAATCACTTTTTATTTTGATGTATAACCTTGGAGACTTTATTGATCCGTACACACACACATATATATATACACACACACCCTCCACACACACTTATCACATACTTTTTTTTTAAAAACCAAAGTGGGATCATACTATACTTATATTTTTTTTCATTTAATATATCTTCCCATATCATTAAGTATTCAATTACAGACTTATTTTTAATAGATGCATACCATTCCATTGTATGGATTTCCATGGTTTGCTGGACAAAGCCCCTTTTGAAATAGTCTTCTTTGCTTTCTTTTTTATTAACATTTTTATAAACACACTAAATTGAGCATCCTTAAAGATGTGCACATCATTGTTATTTTTTTAGGATTCACACTTAGAAATGGAATTATTGAGTCAAAGGGCAGTTTTAAGACTTCTGATATATGTATATTATTAACTTGCCCTTTGATACATTAAATTGACTTTTTTAAGATGAAAAAATTAATAATAAGTAACAAATACAAAAAATAATGCTGTTTGACCATATGGCACAAAATTATTTATACCCTGACCAGAAATGAGGTCATCTATTCGCATTATTATAATAGCTATAAAAATGGTAGCTGACGCTTAATTGAGCTAGTACTTTTTCAAAAGTAGCTAGCACTTTGCCCATGTGTCAGGAACTTTTCTAAGCCTTTACAGCCTCAAAATAATCCTAGGAGGAAGGTACTATTACTACATTATCACTGTTATTACTACTGCTATTACTCTCATTTTATACCTGAGGAAACAAGCCCAAAGAGGTGCTGAAAGTTAACACAGCTAGTAAGTGGCAGGGCAGGGAGGCAGTCTGGCTCCAGGGTATGCTCTTAATCACAAAACTCTGTTGCCTCTCAAATTTTATGTTACATGTTTTCTCATTCTTATGTTTTAACAAAACAGTAGATAAATATATATAGTATGACTTTTTCTGAATGCTAGTCTGAGAAAACTGGTTCCAGTGTGTGACACCACTAAACAAGTCATTAGACCTGGCCCTTTTAGATTTGTCCAAAGTTATTGTATATGAAAGATGAGAAACATAGTACTCATGCACGTACTGTTTTTTTCAAGGTGTGACTTTCCAGTTGTAAGTCCTCAAAATTGTTTCATTACTGGATTGTTGTACCTTGTAAAACTGTTATTAATGCCATTTTCCACTAGTAAGTTAATAGTCACTATTGTATGTCTAAGCCTTGCACACTAGGCAGTTTATAAATATTTATTGAAACAATGCAGATATTTGGAGAAAGGATCTGTTGTAGCTTTGCTAAGAATGACAAATACACAGAGATTCCCAAATTAAATACATGGGGAAGTCATATGGGGAAGTATATGCTGTCCTATGTACACAGCTTATAAAGAATTAATGTTCAGTTTGGGGTGTCAGCCTTTGAGGGATATTATCAAGTAGAGATCCAGTAAGATCAAGTAAGATTCTGAGGAATCCCGAACTGTGTTCATAACAGGAGACCGGGGTGAGTCTCGAGGGAAGATGATGGTGTTCAAATACTAAAAATTGAGCATGTGTACATGTATATTTTACATTCCTAATTTTATGTATTACAAAATCCTTTTTATAGATGTGTTACCTCCTGTTGGGTTAAGATATAGATCAAGTTCTGTAACACATATATTTGAAAAATAACAAGTGGCTTAAACTAGGTAGAAATTTATTTCTCTCACATATAAAAAGCCCGAGCTGATGTGGTGGCTCTGACCCATCAGGTTATCAGGGGCCCTGACTCTATCTGGTTGCTCTGTTATACCCAACCAGATATTGTTCTCATCCCCAGGGACTAAGTTGGCTCACCCCGCGTCCGAATGCCAGCCACTGGGAAGGAGGAAAGGGGAATGGGAGATCCTTTTTGCTCACAGCCTGTTGACCAGAACTTGAGCACGAGGACACATCCAGCCCCAAGGAAGGATAAGAAATGCCGTCTTTGCTGGGTGTCCATGTGCCCAGCAAAAGAGTCAGTTACAATAAAGAGAAGGGGAAGACGGCTATCAGAGGACAGTTAGCCTCTGCCACTCCTCTCTTTTAGAGAAGAGAAAGTTGATCTGCAGAAAAGCCACACAATTTGTTCAAGATCACACGTTGATTAAATGAAAGATATTTGAAAGACTGTCCCATAAAGAGGGAATAGACTTATGCTGGGTACATCAGAGGAGAGAACAGGACCAGTGGGGAAATGTTGAAGATGGCATGTTTCTATTCAATATAATAACAGAAAAGATAATCTGTAACATTTAAAAGAAGACGGTAGTTAGTGAATTGGCTACCTTGTCCATTTGTCAGGAATGTTATCCTTCATTAGAAGGATGGGTGACCTAGGTGATTCTTAAGGCCCTTGCTAACTCTAGGTTTTCTATGATTAAGCTTTCAATTTTATTTCCTAATACTGCTCTTTCTAAACCTCCCATTTTAGCCAAGACTGGTCAGTTTATATTAGCCAAATATGTGTGCATTTCTGTCTCCTTGGTACTCTCTCCTATTTCCACCTCTTCTTTACCATTCTTTTAGTTGATTGAAATTCCAAGCATTCTTCAAGATCTAGAGCAAATGTCTCATCAGCTTTATGCCCACATCTGTCCCATCCTACAATCCACCCACTGCTTTCCTCCAACACTTACTTCATATACTAAGTCCTTAATAAATATTCGTTGTTTGTTGAATGAACGAAATCTTTTTTCATCGTCCCTACTATGATTTCACCTCTTACTCAATTCCTGTACTTCTTGTTTCTACCATTCATTTCACCCAAATTTGTTCTTTTAATTACCTATAAAAATTTTCCATGCAGTGTAAAATTTACAGTAGTAGAAATACAAGAAAAGGTAGGAAGAAGTGTTTAACTGGTTTGTTTTTTTTTTTCTTTTTTGGAGGGGGTGGGTCAGGGGAAGTGTCATGGAAGATAATTTTTTAGCAAGGTTTCGAAAAAAGTCTAGCTGGTGAAGGAGATGGAACAGTAGAAGGAACAGTACACACAGCGGCAAGGAACAGCGGCATGGTGTGTGCTGGAAGTACTGTGAGTATAGTGGTGTATTACTGCTGCCACATAAAGAACAGGAGAGAGTGGTCATTTCACGGAGTCTGGGCTTGCTTGGATACTCAAGCATCTACGGAACCAAGAGCAAAGGAGTGACTTATGCAAAGTTAGTAGGTTAGCTTAGGTAGGGCTGGAATTTAAGAGAATTCTCATCTGATGACCTTAACTTTCTCAGTAGGAGCCAAAAAAGATGAAGTGAGGGATATGAGGATAATGATAAAAAATCAGAAAAGCTTCTATAAGGAATGAGAGAAGCAACTGACCAAAGGCAAGGCCTAACTGAAATTTAGAACATGAATTTTAGTGATGGCAACATGCATGTTCCTGCATCTTTCTCTAGAGAAAGTCTAGAGAGTAGGCAAGGCCCAGGGTATAGGTGTTACTGAAATGGTATGAGGATAGGCATAGGGCAAAGAACTCTGGGTCTAGGGTGTTAGGTTATTTGCACAGTGTTAAAATAGCCAGTATGATTGCAGGTGTTGGAGTGAAGAGAGAGAGAGAGAGGGAAAGGTACTTCTGTGTGACATTAACCAGGAGAAGAAGAGTGTGACATAGCCATATGTCATGTGCCTCAAGCTGAAAGGAAAAGAGGTAACAGCCTGTAAGTGGCACTGAGGAGTTTGGAAAATGCTATTGCTGCCTCCAGTGGAAGATGGGAGTGGAGAACACTACCCCCTATAGAGCTTCAACACAAGTAGTGTGCTCACGAGCTAGCCAGGTTTCACTTAGGCAGTGAGTAGACTGTTAGGTGAAGAGGTTGAGAATGTAGAGTTTGTTCAACCCTGGAACCCGGGTTTCAGGTGGTGTGGTAGAATGAGTTGGGAAAGAGAGCAGCCACAGAAGAATGAATCAGGGTGAGGAAGAAAAGAACTGTAGGAACGAGCAGTCTGGAGACTTAGGGAGAATAGGTGACCAGGACTTGCACTATGGTCTTTTCCTGTGGATTACAGGGGTGAAAAGTATACATACAACTGAATGGCCTTAAGATTTCTAATATGGATATAAAATAATTTAGTGTCACTTAGTAATATACGTTTAGATTTCTCCCATGTCTTCATGGCTTGATAGCTCGTTTCTTTTTCACACTGAATAATATTCTCTTATCTGGATGTACCATACTTTATCCATTCACCTACCATTCACTGTGTGATTCCACTTATATGTGCTACCTAGAGTGGTCAAATTCACAGAGATAGAAAGTAAAATGATGGTTGCCAGGGGCTGAGGGGAGGGAGCATTGGGGAGTTGTTGTTCAGTGGGTACAGAGTTTCAGTGTTACAATATGAAAGGGGTTCTTGGAGATTTGGTGCACAACAATATGAATGTACTTGAAGCTGTTGAACTGTGCACTTGAAAATGGCTAAGATAGTAAATTTTGTTATATTTTTCCACAATTATTAAAAATGAATAAATATCTTACACTCTTCCCCCAATTTTTATTAGGCCAAGCCAATTATTTACATGTTAATATATTCAAGTAAAGTGAATTAGTATT
The DNA here is from genome assembly GCF_039906515.1 of Pseudorca crassidens. Classification (NCBI taxonomy): domain Eukaryota; kingdom Metazoa; phylum Chordata; class Mammalia; order Artiodactyla; family Delphinidae; genus Pseudorca; species Pseudorca crassidens. The sequence goes on from NC_090297.1 coordinate 95,010,968, forward strand.
AAAAAGAAAGTTTTCTCTCTCTTTTTTAAAAAATTAATTTATTTTATTTTTGGCTGCATTGGGTCCTCGTTGCTGTGCGCAGGCTTTCCCTAGTTGCGGTGAGCAGGGGCTACTCTTCATTGCAGTGCGAGGGCTTCTCATTGCTGTGGCTTCTCTTGTTGCAGAGCATGGGCTCTAGGCACACAGGCTTCAGTAATTGTAGCACGGGGGCTCAGTAGTTGTGGCTTGCGGGCTCTAGAGCGCAGGCTCAGTAGTTGTGGTGCACGGGCTTAGTTGCAGCATGTGGGATCTTTCCGGACCAGGGCTTGAGCCCGTGTTCCCTGCATTGGCAGGTGGATTCTTAACCACTGTGCCACCAAGGAAGTCCTGAAAGTTTTCTTTTTTTTTTAACTTCGTAATTTAGAGACATTTTGCCCTGAATTTTCTGCAGATTCAGGGCAAAATGAACATTGATGTGTCCGTTCAGTCATTCTACCAACTAATATGATTTAACAAAATATAGACATATTGGCTTATGTTGTAATTAATTTTTATTTAACAGTTTTAAGAAAGTCCCTCTTTTTTCCCCCTACTTGTGTTTCTGCTTATTTAAGTCATTATTTTTGCTCATTATATGTCTTGAGATATATGTTATTTGTTGCTCATCAACAAATGTCAGCATTTGTTGATAAAATTATCTCTAGTTTATCTTTTATTAAGTATAGTACCTTGAAGATAAGTTTGTTCTGTGAAAATAGTATGTGTGATGCTTACTTACATCCTTTGCATGAGCTCTTTTCATCATCTCAAATGATATCTCAAATCTCAAATGATATATTCTTCACAATAATCATTACTGTAAACATTGGTATAAAATATAATTTTTACCATCCAGGAGCCTGCACTTTATTGGGAGATATTGACATATATTGTTAAATGCAATATAGGGCAGAGTGACAAAGCCTATATATAGTAAGTGTACAAATAAAATTGTTACAGCAGTTGAAAGGAGGAATGGAGCTATTAATTCTGAGAAAGTAGGGAAGACTCCTTAGAAGAGGCGGCCTGTGAGCTGAGCTTCGAAAGATTAGTAGGATTTAACCAGGAGGGGGGAAATGGGATGAAAATGTCAGACATTTTGACTCTGATAATGTTTTGACTTGTGTTTATTATCAAAAACTATTTTTAAGAGTGGTACATCAATACTGTATCTTCATCAGAAAGCATTTTCTAGTGCAACGCTTTAGAAAACAGACTGGCAATTCCTCACATGTTAAACAGTTACCATATGATCTGGCAATTCCACTAATATACCCCAAAAGACATGAAAACATATCAACACAAAAACTTGTTCAATTAACACTTGAACAACACAGGGGTAGGGGGTTGGAGCACTTGCCTGACACACAATGAGGCCAAACAAACTGAAAAGTCAGACTTCGGAGGGTTTGGAGCAGAGAAGGGTTTATTGCAGGACCATTTAAAGGCAAAGTGAGGGAGAAGCGTGGTTAGTTGTTGCAAACTTCTTCCTGAAGGAATCCTTTGTTCTTGCAGCTGTCCGGGTAGGTCAGGTCATGATCTTCCTGTGTTTAACAAAACAAATATTATTCTCTGTTCTACAACTTTTTATCTCTGTATGAATGGACTCTTAGAGGTCAGAGCCCTGAGAATAGGCTATCCTGTATATTTCAGACTATAGGCAACATTCTTTTACAAAAGGTTCAGAGCCAGCATGACTAAGCACAGGCAACAAAGCACAAAGGTTAAAGCAAAAGGAATAAATCTAATGAGTCAGATTTGTTCTTCCCTATTACACACTGACTCTCCATGCAGTCAAGTCAACTTATCTTAGTCGGCCCTCCTTATCAGAAATTCAGTATCTGTGGTTCCACATTCGAGGATTCAACCAGCCATGGATTGGGTAGTACTGTAGTATTTACTATTGAAAAAAAATCTGTGTATTAGTGGACCCGTGTGGTTCAAAACCATGTTGTTCAAACTGTACATGAATTTTCATAGCATTATTTATAATAACCAAAAATCCGAGACAACCGCATTGTCTGTCAGCTGAGGAATGGGTAAATAAAATCCATATAGTGGAATATTTTGGCAATACAAAGAAAGAAAGTACTGATACATGCTACAACATGGATGAAACTTTAAAACTTCATGCTAAGTGAAAGAAGCCAGTCACAAAAGACCACATATTTTATGATTCCATTTATATGAAATGTCCAGAATAGGCAGAGTCTACAGAGGCAGAAAATAGATTAGTGGTTGCCTAGGATTGGGAGGTTGGAGGGAAATGGGGAGTGACTACTCATGGTATGAGCTTTTTTTTTGGAGGTGATGAAGATGTTCTAAAATTGATTGTGGTGGTGGTTTCGCACTCTGTGAATATATTAAAAACCATTGAGCTGTAAATTTTAAATGGGAGAATTGTATAGTATGTGAATTATATTTCAATAAGGCTAAGCATTTTCTGACAAAACTCCATTAAGCCAATCTAATTAACTCCTTGGATAATTTTCTATACCAGTTTATTCTTTTATTTAACAAATATCTGTTGAGTGTCTGCTATGTGCCAGGCACTGTTCCAGGCATTTGAACTATTTCTATTATTTTTCAGTTCAGGCCTTTTTTTTTTTTTAAATAAATTTATTTATTTAGGCTGTGTTGGGTCTTCGTTATTGCACACAGGCTTTCTCTAGTTGCTGCAGGAGGGGGCTGCTCTTCATTGTGGTGCGCGGGCTTTTCATTGCAGTGGCTTCTCTTGTTGCGGAGCACGGGCTCTAGGCGTGTGGGCTTCAGTAGTTGTGCTCGTGGGCTTCAGTAGTTGTGGCACACGGGCTTAGTTGCTACGCGGCATGTGGGATCTTCCCGGACCAGGGCTTGAACCCGTGTCCCCTGCATTGGCAGGCGGATTCTCAACCACTGTGCCACCAGGGAAGTCTCCACTTCAGTCTTTATTTTATGAAATTATTTTCCTTGGTGTTTATTCTCTTCTCTGTATATTTTAGAATGAACATGAGTTATAAAACAAGTGTAACCTAATCTGTATAGTGGCTGTTATTTTTATAAAGTCCAAATTTTCAGGATCAGATTTTACATTATCTAAATTCTGTTAAGAATTCTTAATTTTTGTGACAATTTATAGTCAATAGCAGTCTTTATCGTGTGATATCTTAACCAGTGAGTTGTTTTAGCTAATTTTATGTTTATTATTGGTACCATTAATATTCATTATGAGCTGGATAAAAGACTTGTAGAATTGTTGTTTCTTAGCTAATCCAACAGAAAATTTTGAGCATTGCCTCCCGCTCTATATTATGGTTTAGGGATCAAAGATGTTCAGGGTCAATATGTCCTGCTTTGGGGTAGGAGAAGAACAGACCTGATAAACAGGAATACAGAACCATAAAAGTGGACGGTGTTGAGCACTTGGTGGCTAGGTGGTGGAGCGGAACAGAGAATGTTCGGGGCCTATAGTTAAGGACAAGACTGCACTGGGGGCCAGATTTTGGCAGGCCTTGGATGCCATTCGTGAAGACCAGGTTTTATTTTGTAGGCAATATGACCCTGAATCCCTCTTATTTTCTGATTCTAAAATTAATTCAAGATCACTGTAGAACATTTGGAAAATACATAAAATTACAAAGAAGAAAATGTTACCTATCAGAGACAATTACTGTTAAAATTTTGAAATATTCCCTTCCAGTTTCTTCCAATCCATTTTTATCCTGCTTTTTTCTTTTACTGAACATTATAATATACGCATTTTCCATGTTATTAAACACTTCAGCATATTATTCTGATAATGCCATATGTAATATTCTTTCATGAATGTACTATAAGTTAAGTAATAATTCTTCTGTTTTAGATATTCCTATTTTTTCAATTTATTCCTTCTCTTGCCAATACTGAGCTCTTTCCTGTGAATATTTGAATGTGAGGTGCAAGCAGGGTCTGTGATGATGTGTGGTAGGCAGCTCAGAGTTTATATCTTTTTTTTTTTTTTTTTGCGGTACGCAGGCCTCTCACTGTTGTGGTCTCTCCCGTTGTGGAGCACAGGCTCCGGACGCGCAGGTTCAGCGGCCATGGCTCACGGGCCCAGCCACTCCGCGGTATGTGGGATCTTCCCAGACCGGGGCACGAACCCGTGTCCCCTGCATCAGCAGGCGGACTCTCAACCACTGCGCCACCAGGGAAGCCCCCAAGAGTTTATATCTTAAACTGAGCATGGTAGTCAGGATTTCTTTCATACCTAGATCTTGAGATAATCCACATAGACAAGATAATTAAAGCCCAGGATAGCATATAGAACAAAATGCAAGGGTCAGAGATAGAACCTTGGTAGAAGAAGTCATAATTAAGAAAAATGAGACCAAAACATTGGAGAGAATTTGGCATCACAGAAGCTAAACAAGAAAAAAACTTGACGGGGGTGTAGGGTGTTCAGCCCTGCCATAGAGTTGAAAGGTGGAATGGTGTGAGAACTGCTCTCTTTATTTGACAATTGGCAAGTCTTTGGTGAACTTTTTTTTTAATTATTGAGGCATAATTGACATACAACATTATATTAGTTTTAGATGTACAACATAATGATTCAATATCTTCATATGCTGCGAAATGATCACCACAATCAGTCTAGTTAACATCCATCACCATACATAGTTACAAAAAACTTTTTTTTTCTTGGGATGAGAACTTTTAAGATCTACTCTTAGTAGCTTTCAAATGTGCAATACAGTATTATTAACTGTAGTCACCATGACCTCATGACATTTATTTTATAACTGGAAGTTTGTACCTTTTGACCCCCTTTACCCATTTCACCCACCCACATATCAGTGAGATCATGCACTATTTGTCCATATGTCTCTGACTTGTTTCACTTAGCATAATGCTCTTAAGGTCCATCCGTGTTGTCGAAAATGGCAATATTCTTATTCATGAGTGAATAATATTCCATTGTGTGCGGGGGGGGGGGTGTGTGTGTGTGTAGGTATCTCACATTTTCTTTGTCCATTCATCCACTGATGGACACATAGGTTGCTTCCATATCTTGGCTATTGTAAATAATGCTGCAGTGAACATGGAGGGTGGGGGATGCAGATATCTTCTAGAGTTAGTGTTTCCTTTTCTTCCCCCTCCCCAGATAAACACCCAGAAATGGAATTGCTGAATCATATGGTAGTTCTGTTTTTGATTTTTTGAAGAACATCCTCACTATTTTCCATGGTGGCTCCACCAATTTACATTCTCACCAACAGTGCACAAGGGTTCTCCTTTTCAACATCCTCACCAACAGTTATTTCTTGTCTTTTTGATGATAGCCATTCTAACAGATGTAAGGTGATAGCTCATTGTGGTTTTGATTTGCATTTCCCTGATGAATAGTGATGTTGAGCACCTTTTTGTGTACCTGTTGGCCATCTGTATGTCTTTGGAAGAATGTCCATTGAGATACTCTGCCCCTTTTTTAATTGGATTGTTTGTTTTTTGCTGTTGAGTTGTATGAATTCTTAATATATTTTAGATATCAACCTCTTATCAGATATATGATTTGTAAATATTTTCTCCCATTCAGTAGGTTCCTCTTTCATTTTGTTGATGGTTCCCTTTGATATGCAGAAGCTCTTTAGTTTGATGTAGTCCCACTTGCTTATTTTTGCTTTTGTTGCCTTTGCTTTTGGTGTTAAATACAAAAAATCAGGGGCAAGACCAATGACAAGGGGCTTACCACCTATGTTTTCCTCAGTAAGTTTTATGGATTTAGATCTTACATTCAGTTTAATTCAATTTGAGTTAATTTTTGTGTATGGTTTAAGATAGTGGTCCAGTTTCATTCTTTTGCATGTGACTGTCCAGTGATGAACTTGAGAGAGTAGTTTCATTGGAGTCATAGGAGTAGAAACCAGGTTCCAAGGGGTTAGGGAGTGATCAGGTGGTAAAGCAGCAGAAGCATTGTGTGTAATTGTTCTTTTGCAAAGTTTGTTAATGAAGAGAAGGAGAAAAGGAGAATTAGTTAAAACGGGGAAATCAGGAACAAACAATTTTATTTTATGTTTTTATTTTTAGGATAGAGATTTGAACATGATTATAGGTCGGGGCAAAGGAATAGTGTAAGAGAAAACAGGGATACAAATATTAAAAACAAACCCATGATTGAAAGTCTTTCTTTTGTCTTAAAGAAAAATATTTTGTTCTGACCTGAAACCTGTTTACTGGTTTCAGAAGAAATTCTTAGGCTTTTCCTAATCAAATGCTATTTCCAAGCACTGTGGCTTAGAAACTAGCTTACACCCAAGACTTATTTTATCTTAATGAAATAATGAACTACCCATAGTACTGGTTTTGGACTTTACATGTTTGCTTCATTTCATCATAGTGAATCATCACTAACATAGCATTAGAGTGAACTCATTTAGTGACATTTTCTTTCTAGTTACAGTTTTATATACTTCCTTGTTCAGAGACTGCAGCCACATTTCAATAGCAATTTCTGGGAATTCTCTACTGCTGGTGTTTAAACATAAAGTTATTAACATTTTATCTCCTATGGTTATCTTTTGAGGCCAATTCAGAGTCCCTTAAGGTTTTTTGGTTTGTTTGTTTTTTTGTGTTTCCTCTGGGTACCATCTCGACATGAAGGTCTCCCCATTTTGGTCATTCCTTATGGTTAAGGATTGACTTCCAGAAAGTTCAAATGAGTATCTTACTTGAACTGTCCTGTGGACATTACTATTTACTCTATGTACAAGGCAGAAAAAGTTTTAGAAATAACAGCCCCAGGAAGGTAGTTAGAAAAGATTGTCTCCTTGCAGAAGAAGGTTATTGTTTCCAAAATTGCTTGTAGGCTGCATCAGTAAACAACGTTTTATAAGCAACCATAAGTTACCTTAATAATTTCTGTTAATGCATTTCTATTAATGGAAAAAATAAACAATCATTGCATTTTTAATGCAATGCTAATATGCATTTGTAATTATCATATAATAATATAATGTGATTATAATTATACTATAATTATAATTTGTAATGTAATATGCATTTGTAATTATATGCAATTGAGAACTGTAAACTCTCTCATTATACTAATTAAGTAAGTCTTCCTGGAGCAATCAGGAACTCAGTAATAACTGCAGTATTAGCACTGGCTATTTCCTAATTTGAGAAACTGTAAATTAGAACCAACTGATAGTAAGTCAAGAATCTGCTAAGGTTAACCCTTACAAAACCAGCACACAAAATAATTGAGAAGCTATGTAAAATATTTATTGCAGTTTCTCTAACTCACCTACTCTGCTGCCACTGGGGTTTCCTTCCATGTGAGGAATGGTATCAGACATGTCAAGTAATGCAATGTGATGCATAAACATGAAGTTTACACTGATTGTGGTCAGAGTCAGCAGGAGTTACCTCAGCAGGTCTGTGCTACTCAAGAAACATCCCACCGTATTCTCAGTACAGTCCTTTTATATACAACCTCCTTGTAGTCTCATTTTTCCGTTGCTGCACAGATCTCTTCCAATCTATTCCCCAGACCTCCCTTCAAGTAGAGTTATCTAGACTGTGTTGCTGTGCCTTTGATTTTAATTTACTTCACTTGCGTGAGTTTTCCTCATTATTGTATCATTATCATTATTTTACAGATAACCAAGACAGCCAGAGTAGAGCCTTCATAGTACATTTTTAATATTAGTTTGTGCTATTTTGTCATATTGCAGCTGTGTTACTGGCTCATTTCACACTGGATCTCAAGAACGTAAACATTCTGCAGTTTTCTTCTCCTTATTTATATCTCCAAATAGGTCTTCATGACCTATGCATGGCCTTTGGACTTCACTATTTAATATTACTCTGCCAGAAAACCTCCTCTGATACTATAGAGCAATGGTCCCCAACCTTTTTGGCACCAGAGACTGGTTTCATGGAACACAGTTTTTCCACGGGGGTTGGTGGGGGAGGGGGGGTTCAGGCAGTAATGTGAGCAATGGGAGCGATGGGAGCAGCAGATGAAGTTTGCCCGCCGCTCACCTCCTGCTGTGTGGCCCAGTTCCTAACAGGCCAAGGACTGACAGGTAACAGTCCGAAGCCTGGGGTTTGGGGACTCCTACTATAGAGTTCCCTTTCAATAATTATACCTGTGAAAATACCAAAGGAGTACTTTTTTTTTTTTAACATCTTTATTGGAGCATAATTGCTTTACAGTGTTGTGTTAGTCTTGGCTGTATAACAAAGTGAATCAGCTATACGTATACCTATATCCCCATATCTCTTCCCTCTTGCGTCTGCCTCCCTCACACCCTCCCTATCCCACCCCTCTAGGTGGTCACAAAGCACCGAGCTGATCTCCCTGTGCTATGCGGCTGCTTCCCACTAGCTATCTATTTTACATTTGGTAGTGTATGTATGTCAATGCTACTCTTACTTCGTCCCAGCTTACCCTTCCCCCTCCCCGTGTCCTCAAGTCCATTCTCTACGTCTGCGTCTTTATTCCCATATTGCCCCTAGGTTCATGAGAACCTTTTTTTTTTTTTTTAGATTCCATATATATGTGTTAACATGTGGTATTTGTTTTTCTCTTTCTGACTTACTTCATTCTGTATGACAGACTCTAGGTCCATCCACCTCACTACAAATAACTCAATTTTGTTTCTTTTTATGGCTGAGTAATATTCCATTGTATATATGTGCCACATCTTCTTTATCCATTCATCTGTCGATGGACACTTAGGTTGCTTCCATGTCCTGGCTGTTGTAAATAGTGCTGCAATGAACATTGTGGTACATGACACTTTCTGAATGATGGTTTTCTCAGGGTATATGCCCAGTAGTGGGATTGCTGGGTCGTATGTTAGTTCTGTTTTTAGTTCTTTAAGGAACCTCCATACTGTTCTCCACAGTGGCTGTATCAGTTTACATTCCCATCAACAGTGCAAGAGTGTTCCCTTTTCTCCACACCCTCTCCAGCATTTATTGTTTGTAGATTTTTTGATGATGGCCATTCTGAGGTATCTGGCCATTCTGAGGTATGATGTGATACCTCATGGTAGTTTTGATTTACATTTCTCTAATGATCAGTGATGTTGAGCATCCTTTCATGTGTTTGTTGGCAATCTGTATATCTTCTTTGGAGAAATGTCTATTTAGGTCTTCTGCCCATTTTTGGATTGGATTGTTTGATATTGAGCTGCATGAGCTGCTTGTAAATTTTGGAGATTAGTTCTTCATCAGTTGCTTCATTGGCAAATATTTTCTCCATTCTGAGGGTTGTCTTTCATCTTGTTTATGGTTTCCTTTACTGTGCAAAAGCTTTTAAGTTTCAGTAGGTCCCATTTGTTTATTTTTGTTTTTGTTTCCGTTTCTCTAGGAGGTGGGTCAAAAAGGATCTTGCTGTGATTTATATCATAGAGTGTTCTGCATATGTTTTCCTCTAAGAGTTTTTTAGTGTCTGGCCTTACAATTAGGTCTTTGATCCATTTTGAGTTTCTTTTTGTGTATGGTGTTCGGGAGTGTTCTAATTTCATTCTTTGACATGTAGCTGTCCAGTTTTCCCAGCACCACTTATTGAAGAGGCTGTCTTTTCTCCATTGTATATTCTTGCCTCCTTTATCAAAAATAAGGTGACTATATGTGCATGGGTTTATCTCTGGACTTTCTATGCTGTTCCATTGACCTATATTTCTGTTTTTGTGCCAGTACCATACTGTCTTGATTATTGTGGCTTTGTAGTATAGTCTGAAGTCCGGGAGCCTGATTCCTCCAGCTCTGTTTTTCTTTCTCAAGATTGCTTTGGCTATTCAGCGTCTTTTGTGTCTCCATACAAATTGTGCAATTTTTTGTTCTAGTTCTGGGAAAAATGCCATTGGTAGTTTGATAGGGATTGCATTGAATCTTTAGATTGCTTTGGGTAGTAGAGTCATTTTCACAATGTTGATTCTTCCAATCCAAGAACATGATATATCTCTCCATCTGTTTGTATCATCTTTAATTTCTTTCATCCGTGTCTTACAGTTTTCTGCATACAGGTCTTTTGTCTCCTTAGGTAGGTTTATTCCTAGGTATTTTATTCTTTTTGCTGTAACGGTAAATGCACATGTTTCCTTAATTGCTTTTTCTGGTTTTTCATCATTAGTGTATAGGAATGCAAGAGATTGCTGTGCATTAATTTTGTGTCCTGCTACTCTACCAAATGTATTGATTAGCTCTAGTAGTTTTCTGGTAGCATCTTTAGGATTCTCTATGTATAGTATCATGTCATCTGCAAACAATGACAGTTTTACTTCTTCTTTTCTGATTTGGATTCCGTTTTTTTTCTTTTTCTTCTCTGATTGCTGTGGCTAAAACTTCCAAAACTATGTTGATTAATAGTGGTGAGAGTGGGCAACCTTGTCTTGTTCCTGATCTTAGAGGAAGTGGTTTCAGTTTTTCACCATTGAGAACGATGTTGACTGTGGGTTTGTCATATATGGCCTTTATTATGTTGAGGTAAGTTCCCTCTATGCCTACACTCTGGAGAGTTTTTATCATAAATGAGTGTTGAATTTTGTCAGAAGCTTTTTCTGCATCTATTGAGATGTTCATATGGTTTTTATCTTTCAATTTGTTAATATCGTGTATCACATTGATTTTCATATATTGAAGAATCCTTGCATTCTTGAGATAAACCCCACTTGTTTGTGGTGTATGATCCTTTTAATGTGCTGTTGGATTCTGTTTGCTAGTATTTTGTTGAGGAATTTTGCATCTATGTTCATCAGTGCTATTGGCCTGTAGTTTTCGTTTTTTGTGACATCTTTGTCTGGTTTTGGTGTCACAGTGATGGTGGCCTCGTAGAATGAGTTTGGGAGTGTTCCTCCCTCTGCTATATTTTGGAAGAATTTGAGGATAGGTGTAGCTCTTCTGTAAATGTTTGATAGAATTCGTCTGTGAAGCCATCTGGTCTTGGGCTTTCGTTTCTTCATAGATTTTTAATTACATTTTCTATTTCAGTGCTTGTGATTGGTCTGTGCATATTTTCTGTTTCTTCCTGGTTCAGTCTCGGAAGGTTGTGCTTTTCTAAGAATTTGTCCATTTCTTCCAGGTTTTCCGTTTTATTGGCAGATAGTTGCTTGTAGTAGTCTCTCATGATCCTTTGTATTTCTGCAGTGTCAGTTGTTACTTGTCCTTTTTCATTTCTAATTCTGTTGATTTCAGTCTTCTCCCTTTTTTTCTTGATGAGTCTGGCTAATGCTTTATCAATTTTGTTTATCTTCTCAAAGAACCAGCTTTTAGTTTTATTGATCTTTGCTACTGTTTTGTTTCTATTTCATTTATTTCTGCTCTGATCTTTATGATTTCTTTCCTTCTGCTAACGTTGGGGTTTTTTTGTTCTTCGTTCTCTAATTGCTTTGGGTGTACGGTTAGGTTGTTTATTTGAGATGTTTCTTGTAGTAGGATTGTATTGCTATAAACTTTCTCTTAGAACTGCTTTTTGGTGTATCCCATAGGTTTTGGGTCGTCGTGTTTTCACTGTCATTTGTTTCTAGGTATTTTTTGATTTCCTCTTTGATTTCTTCAGTGATCTCTTGGTTACTAAGTAGTGTATTGTTTAGCCTCCATGTGTTTGTATTTTTTTACACTTTTTTTCCTGTAATTGATATCTAGTCTCCTAGCGTTGTGTTCAGAAAAGATACTTGATATGATTTCAATTTTTTTAAATTTACCAAGGCTTGATTTGTGACCCAAGATGTGGTCTGTCCTGGAGAATGTTCCATGAGCACTTGAGAAGAAAGTGTATTCTGTTGTTTTTGGATGGAATGTCCTATAAATATCAATGAAGTCCATCTTGTTTAGTGTGTCATTTAAAGCTTGTGTTTCCTTATTTATTTTCATTTTGGATGATCTGTCCATTGGTGAAAGTGAGGTATTAAAGTCCTTTACTATTATTGGGTTACTGTCAATTTACCCTTTTGTGGCTGTTAGCATTTGCCTTCTGTATTGAGGTGCTCCTGTGTTGGGTGCATAAATATTTACAATTGTTATATCTTCTTCTTGGATTGATCCCTTGATCATTATGTAGTGTCCTTCTTTGTCTCTTGTAATAGTCTTTATTTTAAAATCTATTTTGTCTGATATGAGAATTTCTACTCCAGCTTTCCTTTGATTTCCATTTGCATGGAATATCTTTTTCCATCCCCTCACTTTCAGTCTGTATGTGTCCCTAGGTCTGAAGTGAGTCTGTTGTAGACAGCATATGTACGGGTCTTGTTTTTGTATTCATTCAGCCAGTCTATATCTTTTGGTTGGGGCATTTAATCCATTTACATTTAAGGTAATTATCGATATGTATGTTCCTATTACCATTTTCCTAATTGTTTTGCGTTTGTTATTGTAGGTCTTTTCCTTCTCTTGTGTTTCCTGCCTAGAGAAGTTCCTTTAGCATTTGTTGTAAAGCTGGTTTGGTGGTGCTGAATTCTCTTAACTTTTGCTTATCTGTGAAGGTTTTCATTTCTCCATCGAATCTGAATGAGATCCTTGCTGAGTAGAGTAACCCAGATTCTTGCTGGGTAGGTTTTTCCCTTTCATCACTTTAAATATGTCCTGCTACTCCCTTCTGGCTTGCAGAGTTTCTGCTGAAAGATCAGCTGTTAACCTTATGGGGATTCCCTTGTATGTTATTTGTTGCTTTTCCCTTGCTGCTTTCAGTACTTTTTATTTGTATTTGATTTTTGAAAGTTTGATTAATATGTATCTCAGCGTGTTTGTCTTGGAAATATCCTGTATGGGACTCTCTGTGCTTCCTGGACTTGATCGACTATTTCCTTTCCCATGTTAGGGAAGTTTTCAACTATAATCTCTTCAAATATTTTCTCAGACCCTTTTTTTCCCTTCTTCCTCTGGGACCCCTATAATTCAAATGTTGCTGCGTTTAATGTTTCCCCAGAGGTCTCTGAGACTGTCCTCACTTCTTTTCATTCTTTTTTCTGTATTCTTCTCCCTGGCAGTTATTTCCACCATTTTACCTTCCAAATCACTTCTCCGTTCTTATGCGTCAGTCATTCTGTTATTGATTCCTTCTAGAGTATTTTTAATTTCAGTAATTGTGTTGTTCACCACTGTTTGTTTCCTCTTTAGTTCTTCTAGATCCTTTTTGAATGTTTCTTGTATTTTCTTCATTCTGTGTCCGAGATTTTGGATCATCTTTACTATCATTACTATGAATTCTTTTTCAGGTAGGTTGCTTATTTCATCTTCATTTGGTCTTGTAGGTTTTTGCCTTCCTCCTTTTTCTGTAACATACTTTTTGTTGTTTTCTTTTTTTTTTTTTTTTTTTTTTGATGGGTGGTGCTGTATTCCTGTCTTACTGGTTTTTGGCCTGAGACATCCAGCACTGGAGTTTTCAGGCTGTTGGATAGAGCTGGGTCTTGGTGCCGAGATGAGGACCTGCGGGAGGCCTCACTCCGATTGATATTCCCTGGGGTCTGAGGTTCTCTGTTAGTCCAGTGGTTTGGACTTGTAGCTCCCACCACAGGAGCTCAGGCCAGACCTCCGGCCTGGGAACCGAGATCCCGCAAGCTTTGTGGCATAGTAAAAACGAAAAACAAAACAAAAAAAAAAGAAGAAGGAAAGGAAAAGGGAGCAGTACAGTATCAAAGAATAAAAAAACAAAATAAAATTAGAAAGATAAAAATTGTATTTGGAAAAATAAAACTATAATTGAAACAACTGCAGCAAAGTAAAATAAAACCTCAACAGAAAAAAATAAAAAGTGGTGGTGGGGTGGAACAAGCCAAAAGGAGAGATCACTAACAAAGTATAAAGAATAAAATAAAGTTAGAAAAATAAAAGATTTATTAGGAAAAATAAAAATATAAAAGAATCAACAGCAGTGACTCAACAAGGTATAACAGAACTTCAATCTAAAAGAGGAAAAAAGAAAAGAAAAAACAAGCCTTGGCTATAGGGGTGGAGTTTAGGCAGGGGGTGGAACTTAGGCAGAGGCAGGATTTTGGATGGGGCGATGTTCAAGTGTGGGGCAGGGCCTCTGCTTAGGACCTGTGCAGAAGGGGAAAGGCAGCATCTGGAAAGGAGAGCCTCTGGTGTGTGGAGTTCGGAGTTTGGAGGTAGGGCGCGCTGAGTGAGGGTGTGTGGGTGGGGTTTAGGCCCAGCTCCTTGGAGGGGGTCTCAGAGGGGGTCTCCGAGTGTAGAGGTAGGGCCCTGGGTGGGGGCGTAGGGGCGGGGCTTGGCCTCTGTGCAGCAGGAGGCAGGCTCCGAGGGCAGAGGATTAGGTCTGGGAGCCCAACAGGCTTCTTAGTGCCTCAGTTCACAGGGAAGGCACTGGCCCGGTTCTTTTCCTTTGTGCCCCTCCCCCACCGTCTCCCCCAGGGTCTTCACCCTCACCACTGGACCCCTAACCGTGGGTGGATCCCACTGGGTGTAGGAATTCCTTCCCTCCCCCAGCCACCCCTCAGGGGTGCCGGTCCCGGAGGTCCGGCCTTTACTTTTGTTCCCCCTTCCCTCCCTCCCACTCCCTCAGGACCCACGTCACTGGAAGGGGGCCTTGATGGGCAGAGGATCAGACCTGGGATCTCAACAGGTCCCTGGGAGCCCAAGTGGGCAGGGGAACCTGGCCACGCTGCCTTTTGATGCTCTGCCCTCCCAGTGGTTCCCCAATTTCCCCCTTTGGGTGTGGGATCCCTTCGTCTCCCCCAGCCGCCCCTCAGGGGCGCCAGTCCCGTCCGGCCTCCACTTCTCCTCCCCCTTTCCTCTCCCCACGCCCCACATCTTACCCAGTCGTCCCCTTAGGTGTCGGTGGTTCCCCACCAGTTCCTGGTAGGTGCCCTAATTGTTCATAGGAGTACTTTTTTGACACACAGCAAAACTTTGTAAAGTCCTATTTCTCTTGCTCTCAGTATCTTTCATTTGCAAGGCAGCTCCAGATGTGCAAGTAAAATGTCCCAGGAGTTTATAGGAACAAGAGAATAATTTTGCCCAGGGGCTCAGGAAACGCATCATAGAAAAAGCTTTTGAGTGAAGTCTTGATTCGTAACTCTTTGTAGTTTACACAGTTATATAGATATATATAGATATTTACACAGTGATGTATGTATGTTCGTACATACATATATATTTTTAATTTCAAATTACCCTTTTTTTGAGTGACTAAAACAATGGATTCTGGAGGCTGGATGTTCAAGATCAAGGTGTGGTTGAGTTTGGTTCTGGTTTGCAGATCCCTGCCTTCTTGTTGTGTCTTTTCTCTGTGTGCCTGCATCCTTTGTGTCTCTAAATTACCCTTTGCAGTAAGTTTTTATAGATTCAGGCAACATGTTTACCAATTTATATGGTATATAAGTATCTATACATATAATTTATATTAACACATTTAGCTCAATTCAAAGCATTTCATAAAAGAGGAAACTTATGCAAAGGAAAGTAATTTGTGCAACATCATTCAGTGTTGAAATTAGACTTGAGCACAGGTACTCTGAGTCTTAAGATTTGTTCCTTTCCTATATCATGTGGATGAGGTTGGATCATAGGAAAAGGCTAGAAAGCATCCTAAAGGAAAAGAACAGCATGCAGGCAGGTGTGCAGAGTCTGGGTAGGGAGTAATGGATAATTCAGTTTGGTGAAGTCACCGAAGGTAGTCAGAGGGGGTCAAATTTGAGAGGCTGAGGGCAGACCTTGGAGGGGCAAATGTGTAGTTGAAGAATTTGGCCTTTAGTCTTCAGACAAAAAAGGGGCCAATCATTTCTTGATCTGGAAACTGGCTGATTGAATAAGTGATTCAAGAAACTGTTTACAGCTGTTATTTTCACACATGCCTTTAGACAATTCAGAAAGGAAAGGAAAGGGAAAAAAAAGTCCTCTTGTTCAAAAGTAAAATATTTTTTAGAGAACAGGTAACCTACTGAATTGGTTTCTTGCCTTTTTTTGATTCTTAAGCTCTAACTTGTAATTCATTTTTCTTGTTCTTGCACAATTCTTTAAATGTCTTACTCAGAAAGGGTACCTGTGATAGTTTTTTGCAATAGTTTTTTGCTTTGTTTTGTTTAGTTTAGTCCTTGCATACCTCACAAAATATTTCTTTTTCCTTCATACACAATACATTTTTTGGCTAGATACAGAATCCATAGTTCACATCTGCTTCTGAGTTCTGTAGTTAGTCCCTTGTCCCTTTGTTTTTAAGGGTTGTGGAGGACATATTTTCATTCCTATGTATATAACCTGATTTTAATTTTCGATATATTGAAGGACTTTTACCTGATGAAAGTTGGGAAGCTTTGTGTAGTTTTCTTTTCATTAAAATTTCCTAGACTATAATAGTATTCTTAAATTTTTAGTATGGGTCTTTTCTTAGATTAGGATATTTTTTCCTGTTATTTCATGTTTTATTGTGACGTTTTCATCTGTACTGTCCTTTCTAGAAACTAAAGAAGTGATGCTATGTAGAATGTGTATAGTTACAGAAAAATAAATTTTCATGTATGATAAAATATTTGTCAAAAATATTCATTTTGGGGGCTTCCCTGGTGGCGCAGTGGTTGAGAGTCCGCCTGCCGATGCAGGGGACATGGGTTCATGCCCCGGTCCGGGAAGATCCCACATGCCGCGGAGCGGCTGGGCCCGTGAGTCATGGCCGCTGAGCCTGTGGGTCTGGAGCCTGTACTCCGCAACCGGAAAGGCCACAACAGTGAGAGGCCCGCGTACCGCAGGAAAAAAAAAAAAAAAAAAAATTCATTTTGATTCTACATAGCTCCTAATTCAACACTTGTTACTCGATGAGGAAATTGAGGTCCCAACAGGTTAAATGACTTGTCCAAAGTCACTTATATAGTTTATACTAGAAAACATCTTGATTCTCTGTCCTTTTCTCTTTCCATTATGCCATCCTGCTTTTCTTTTGACTGGCTGATAGGCTGAAAAGTTATGAATAGGAAACTATGTATTAGAGGACAGACTTGTGGTTGCCGGTGGGGCGGGGGTGCAGAGGATTAGGAGATTGGGACTAGCAGACGCAAACTATTGTATATAGGATGGATAAACAACAACGTCCTATTGTATAGCACAGGGAACTATATTCAATATCCTATAATAAACCACAATGGAAAAGAATATGAAAAAGTATATATATAATTGAATCACTTTGCTGTACACCAGATACTAACACAAGTATAGTAAATCAACTATACTTCTATTAAAAAAAAGAAAGAAACTAAACTATATGTAAACTGACCTGGGTGCTAGTCTTCCTTTTTTATATTATTCTAATTGTATTAAATGTTTAGAAATGTGATCCAAAAGTTTATAGAAAGTGATCTGTGAGTATATATGAGGGAACTGAAAGAATACATGTCTCTTTAGGTAAACATAAATTCGTGTTTGAGTTTAAACATTTTTACTCATAAAAACAATTATTAACTAGTCAATTATCATACTATAAATATGGGCATAATTTTACATACTTTTTTAAAAATGAAATTTTTCATTAGGACATCTGCCAAATCACTGAACAGCAGTCTTTCAAACATTTTTTTGTTACGTACAGCAGATTAATAACAAGCAAGTATTCAGCAAACATTTATTTGAGGACCTACTATATACCAAGCAATACAGTTTTTTATATGAAATTTCTCATTAGAACAGTTCTGAGCAATGAACAGTGATCTGTTGACAAACTCACCTGCTTTGGAGCTTGGTCCTTTCTCTTCCCCTCCTCATGATGCAAGAGGAGCCCCTTCTGTCCAGGGCCAGTCCCCCCAGCTATTGTCTGAATCCCATCCCGTCTGACATCCCGTCTGACATTCACAGCAGTGAGTCCCCTCTGGCTCCATCATTCATATCCTCTCAGATCCTTGACTTTTTCTCTTTCCTGGTTCTCTCCTATAACACTAAAGCATGTTAAAATGAAATCCTCACTCTACCCCATATCCCCATCTGGCTTCTACCCTAATTTTTTCCACTTTATCACTAAAATATTTGAAATCAATTGTCTGTGTTCCCTGTCTCTACTTCCCATAGTAATCTGCCTTCACCCCCACCTTTTCACCGAAACTACATTTGTCAGTGTTATCAGTGACTTCATTGTTGCTGCTTTTTAATCTTTATCTTACTTGATCTCTCTGCCACATTTGATTTTGTTGAGCAATTCCTTCTTAAAAACCTTTTGTGATAACATGATCTCCTTTGTTTCTCTCTGTTACACTTGAATCTCCTTTGCCTGCCCCCTTCTTCTCCTATATCTTATGTGTCAGTGTTCCATAGAGTTCCGGACTCTAGCATGGTGGCACATGGAAACATTCTGGTTCCCTGATGTGGAAGCTCTCAGGAAAAGGACAAAAACGCGATCCTTCTGGGTTTTTATGAAGCCTTCATTATATAGTCTGGATTGTCTAAATCATTGGTCAATGGCTATTGATTCAACCTTAAAGCCTCTCTCCCCTCCACAGAAATCAGGGGGTGGGACCGAAAGTTCCAATCCTCTAATCACATGGTCAGTTCTCCTGGCTACCAGCCCCCAACCTCCCGCGAAATCCAAAAGTCACATCATTCACATAACAAAAGACAACCTTTATCAATATCAGCATAGGACATTCCAAGGGTTTGGGGAGCTGTGAGCCAGGAATAATGGATGAAGACCAAATATAAATGAGAAGTATATTTTGGTCATCTGAGTGAACAAATATATATTTCTGATAAGTTACAGTATCACAGGGACTCTCAGGTTCCTCAACCTCAAGATGTCCAAAACTGGATTATCATTTCTCTCACTAACACTACCAGCAAAATGAATGAATGTACAACTGAGTGAATGAATGAATGAAAAAAAATCTTGTGTTCAGTTTTTTCCACTGAACGGTGGTACTGTCCTTTGAGTTCCTCAAGCCAAAAATAACCTCTGGGGTATGAGAGATTCATTAATCCTTAGTGTTGTATTTTAAAGTCACAATTTTATAGATCTAATTTATCCTTGGAGTCTCAAAGTATTGTTTTTGCCTCAGTTTCCAAAGGTTCATTTTTTCAGGAATCTATATATCTTTCATAAAATAGAAATCTCCATTAATGCTGAAGAAAATTCTCACAAATTTAACCATTATTTCTCTGTGGAGGGCAAATGTAAGTGGACTTAGAACTACTTATATCCTTGATAGTAACAATTTCTAGCATTTATTATTGAGGTCCATTATAAACCAGGCATTATTTCAAATACCAAGTGTAATAATTCACTTGGTTTCCCAAAATTCCCGTCAGGTATAAGTACTATTACCACCCCTGTTTCACAGAGGAGGAAACGGAAATGCAGAGAGTTTAAGGACTGTGTCCAGAGTGACAACCAGCAAGTAGCAGAAGCAGGATTTGAACGCAGGCAGACTGGCTCTGGATACAAGCTCTTAACATGCGTGCAATAATGCTGTCTGGCAAAACAGCTTGCATTCCTCATAGCAGTTTTTTATCACTGTTTTTAATAAGTTAAAAATGCTTTAACTAGCACAACATTGTAAAGCAACTATACTCCAATAAAAATTAGTTTAAAAAATATTAAGTAGAAAGAAAAAAGTCCAGAAAAAAAATTGCTTTGCGTTACCAAGATATGGCATAATTTTATGCCTAGAGTATACATGTGCAAGTTATTCTTAGAATATTAAGTAATGCAGTTCGCTGGTACAGTAACTAAGCAGTCATAAAAAATAGATCCATAATTTTCATTTCATTTTATATTATTTTTATTTTTTTAAGACTTTTTAGATTTTCTTTGACTCTTTGAACCATAAACAATGGCAATAGCAACATTTGTATTCTGTTAAGTCCCCTGCTTACATACTTCACAATCAGCAGCTTTATCATTTTATCTTACAAATACTTGGCTTTCCACAGTATCAACACGAATCATATTCTGTTCCTTTGTTGCTTGAAAATGGTTAAGCAACCATATAAGACTCATAGGAAATCAATGAGTCACAAAATGGAAAGCATTTACTAATGTGACTTTTGTCTCGGTTGCCAAGTAGTCTGAGTTTGTTTCCATGGTAACCCATCAGTATAACAAACTGTCACAAACTAACTTGGCCACTTTGTTTGTTTGTGTTGTCTGGACAGCTTTCTGCCAGCTGTTTGTGTGTGTGTGTGTGTGTGTGTGTGTGTGTGCATTAAAGATTACCACAAAAAAAATTCTCAGTAATTGCCTTAAGCACACAAAAATTTTTTTATTTGGATAAATTGCTTCAAACTCCAAGGCTATTATTTTGATAGTACAGAATCTAAAAGATTATTTAAATTAACATATTTATTTCTACTTGAGTTCCTGTTAAGAAAGAGCATAGTCAGGAATATCTTAGGCTTATAAATTTTTTTATTTACAATATTGGTTCATTTGAAATATATAATCATAGGAGAATCTGCCAGAAAGAAGGCAAGGATAAAGGAAATTAGGACCTCATCCTGGGAGATGAGGACTGAATGTAATGATGGAGGAGGCCAACTCAGCCAGTTCCTGTCAGCCCCTCCCCTGGATGGCAGTGCTCTAGGACAGGGAATGGTGGACGCGGAGGTATTCAGGGGACCAAGGCAGGCCAGGTCATACAGGACACCAGGCTTTCACCTGGAGGCTGAGTCAGGGAAAGATTCCTAGAGTGGGTAATAACTAATCTAAATGAGTTAAAATTAAACTGGTGAATGTAGTAGTTGAAAGGGAGAGTAGATAGAGTACGAGGGAAAGAAAACATCATGAACAAAGGCATACAGATGAGAAATAGTGTGAAGTAAATGGAAAATTACAATTAGTATGAGACAGAAAGCATCAAGCCATGAGACTAAAGATAGTCAGGGGCCTAATCATGCAGATGCCATGTGAAGGAGGTTGGACCTAATCTGAGATGGGGAAGCCGTGAGGAATTTTAAACAGAGGAACAACATTACCAAATTTGTATCTTAGAAGAAGCTCTCTGGTAACATGAGGAAGGTAGGTTTGAATGGGGGCCATTTAGGAAACCTTTGCCGTATTTCAGGGAAGAACTATTGAGGGACGGAATTAGGGTAGTGAGGCTAGACACATGAAAGAGGTTGATTTAGGAATAGGTGTGAAGTAATACAGGCAGGAATTGGTAGCTGGGACTGTTCATTTGTAGCCCATGAATGACATTTATGTGTTCAGTTCACAAATATTTATTGTTTACTCTGGTTGGCAGTGTATTGTCCAGAATATTATGCTGGGTTCGTATCCTCTGCCTTCATCATTTTTGGGTTTCTCCTCCAGTAAGGATTCTTTACTGTGCCACATTGTGAGTTAATTAATAGATTAGTATACTTTTCATAGCCCAATTCATCCCAGCCTGATCTCTTGGCTCCTTAGACTTTCTTACTCTCACATAAGAATCTCTTCCAAAGTCCTAGCTCACATGTCAGTCTGCTGCTTGGGAGGCGATATTCATGTGTCTAGATAGTGTCTTAATCCCTAGCAAGTGGGTCTGAGTTTATCTGTGACTTCATGAGGTGAGGCTATACAAGTCATGAAAAATATGGATAGGTTCCAAAGCATTTCATTCAAACAGTAACTTTTTTTAGCTTTATTGAGGTATAATTGACAAATTTAAATTGTTTATATTTAAAGTGTACAACTTGATGTTTTGATATACATATACATTGTGAAATGACTGCCATAATCAAGCTAATTAACATATCCATCACCTCACCAATACGATCTACTCTCTTAGCAGATTTCAAGTATACAATGCAGTAGTGTTAACTATCGTCACCATGCTGTACATTAGATCTCTAGAACTTACTTATCTTGCCTAACTGAATTCTATATGCTTTGACCAACATTTCCCCATTTCCCCCACTTCCCAACCCTGGCAACCACCATTCTCTGTGCTTCTGTGAGTTTGACTATTTTAGATTCCACATGTAAATGAGATCATGCAGTGTTTGACCTTCTATGTCTAGCTTATTTCACTTTGTATAATGCCCTCCAGGTCCATACATGTTACTGCATTCCCTTTTTTGTGGTGGAATAATATTTTTATATATATATATATATATATATATATATATATATATATATATATGTATGTTTCTTTATCCATTCATCCACTGACAAACACTTAGGTTGTTTCTATATCTTGGCTGTTGTGAATAATGCTGCAGTAAACATGGGAATACATCTATCTCTTCAAGATACTGATTCCATTTCCTTTGCATGTATACCCAAAAGTGGGATTGCTGGATCATATGATAATTCTATTTTTTTAATTAATTTTTTTATTGGTGTATAGTTGCTTTACAATGTTGTATTAGTTTCTACTGTACAGCAAAATGAATTAGCTATACATATACATGTACCCCCTGATAATTCTATTTTTAATTTTTAAGGACCCTTCACAGTATTTTCTATACTGGCTTTACCAATTTATATTTCCACCAGCAGTGTACAAAGGTTTCCTTTCCTCCACAGTCTTGCTGACATTTATCTTTTGTCTTTTTGATAATAGCCATTCTAAGAGGTGTGAGGTGATACCTCATTGTGGTGATTTGCATTTCCCTGATGATTAGCAATGTTGAGCATCTTTTCATATATCTGTTGGCCTTTGGTATATATATGCACTTGAGAAATGTCTTTTCAAGTCCTTTGCCCATTTTTTAGTTAGATTATTTGGGTTTTTTGCTGTTGAGTTGTTTGAGTTCCTTATATATTTTGGATATTAACCCCTTATCACATAATATGGTTTGCAAGTGTTTTCTTCCATTCCATAGGCTGCTTTTCACTCTGCTGATTGTTTCCTTTGCAGCACAGAAGCTTCTTAGTTTGACGCAATCACATTTGTCTATTTTTGCTTTTGTTGCCTGTGCTTTTGATATCATATCCAAAAAATTATTGCCCAGACCAATGTCAAGAAGCTTTTTTTCTGTTTTCTTCTAATAGTTTTACTGTTTCAGGTACTGTGTTTAAGTCTTTAATCCATTTTGAGTTGACTTTTTTTTTTATGGTGTGAGGTAATTACAGATCCAATTTCATTCTTCTGCATTGGATAACCAGTTTTGCCAGCACCACTCTGCTTTCTCCACTGTGTGTTCTTGGCACCCTTGTCAAAAATCAGTTGAGTGTACATAGGTGGATTTATTTCTGGGCTCTCTATTCTGTTCCATTGGTCTATATTTGTTTGTATGCCAATACCATACCATTTTGATTATTGTGGCTTTGTAATACATTTTGAAATCAGGAAATGTGATGCCTCCAGCTTTGTTCTTCTTCCTCAAAATAGCTTTGGCTATTCAGGGTCTTTTGTGGTTACATATGAGTTTTAAGATTGTTTTTTCTATTTCTGTAAAGAATGCCTTT
Organism: Pseudorca crassidens; assembly: GCF_039906515.1. Classification (NCBI taxonomy): domain Eukaryota; kingdom Metazoa; phylum Chordata; class Mammalia; order Artiodactyla; family Delphinidae; genus Pseudorca; species Pseudorca crassidens. Next base: position 95,034,273 of record NC_090297.1, read on the forward strand.
GGGATTTTTGTAGGGATTGCATTGAATCTATAGATCACTTTTGGAAGTACAGACATTTTAAGAATATTCATTTTTCCAATCTATTAACACAGGATATCTTTCCATTGTGTCTTCATTAATTTTCATCAATGTTTTATAATTTTCAGTTTACAGGTTTTTTACCTCTTTGGTTAAGTTTATTCCTAAGTAGTTTATTCTTTTTGTTGTTATTGTGAATAAGATTGTTTCCTTAATTTCCTTTTTGGGCAGTTCATTGCTTGTGTCTAGAAAATACCCTGATTTTTTTTAATGTTGATTTTTGTATCCTACAGCTTCACTGAATCCATTTATTTGTTCTAATCTTTTTTGTTGGTGGTGAGTCTTTAGGGTTTTCTACATATATGATAATGTCACATGCAGATAAAGATTATTTTACTTCTTTTTTCTAATTTGGATGCCTTTTATTTCTTTTTCTTATCTAACTGCTCTGGCTAGGATTTCCAGTACAATGTTGAAGAGAAGTGGTGAGACTGAGCTTTCTGAACTTGTACTAGAACTTAGAGGAAAAGCTTTCAGTTTCTCCCCATTGATTATGGTATTAGCTGTGGGCTTTTCACATATGGTCCATATTGTGTTCAGGTAAGCTCCTGCTGCACCTCTTTTGTTGAGAGTCTTTATCATAAATGGATGTTGAATTTTGTCAAATGCTTTTTCTGCACCTATTGAGATGGTCATGTGTTTTTTTATCTTTCATTCTGTTACTGTGGTATATATATCACATTGATTTTGCATATGTTTATCCTTTTAATATTTTGTTAAATTCGGTTTGCTACTATTTAACTGAGGATTTTTTTTTTTTTTTTTTTACTGTAGAGCACAGGGAACTATATTCAATATCCTGTAATAAACCATAATGGAAAAGAATATGAAAAACAAGATATATATATAATCACTCTGCTGTACACCAGAAACTAACATAACATTGTAAATCAACTGTACTTCAGTAAAAAAAAGGAGGAGTGGTTGGAGCCTCTGGTTACAGTTGGCAGACTGAACCCTCATAGTTAATTCCTCTTCAACCTGAAATCTGAACAAAATAAATCAGGGAAATAATAAACATAAACCCATAAGGGAAAAAATAGCAGGAAGCAGAAACACTTCTGGTCCACATTCTATCTGGTGAAATTTTAACCCCTTTGATTTTTTTCTCTGTAAACATAACAAATAACAATTTCTTGCCAATAGATTTTTTTTTTTACATCTTTATTGGAGTATAATTGCTCCACAATAGTGTGTTAGTTTCTACTTCACAACAAAGCGAATCAGCCATAAATACACACATGTTCCCATATCTCCTCCCTCTTGTGTCTCCCTCCCTCCCACCCTCCTTATCCCACCCCTGCAGGCGGTCACAAAACACTGAGCTGATCTCCCTGTGCTATGCGGCTCTTTCCCACTAGCTATCTATTTTACATTTGGTAGTGTATATATGTCAATGCCACTCTCTCACTCTGTCACAGCCTCCCCCTCCCCCTCCCCATATCCCCAAGTCCACTATCCAGTAGGTCTGTGTCTTTATTTCCGTCCCACCCCTTGGTTCTTCATGACATTTTTTTTTCTTAAATTCCATATATATGTGTTAGCATACGGTATTTGTCTTTCTCTTTCTGACTTACTTCACTCTGTATGACAGACTCTAGGTCCATCCACCTCATTACGAATATCTCAATTTCGTTTCTCTTTATGGCTGAGTAATATTCCACTGCATATATGTGCCACATCTTCTTTAACCATTCATCCGATGATGAACACTTAGGTTGTTTCCATCTCCTGGCTATTGTAAATAGAGCTGCAATGAACATTTTGGTACATGACTCTTTTTGAATTATGGTTTTCTCAGGGTATATGCCCAGTAGTGGGATTGCTGGGTCATATGATAGTTCTATCTGTAGTTTTTTAAGGAACCTCCATATTGTTCTCCATAGTGGCTATACCAGTTCACATTCCCACTAGCAGTGCAAGAGTGTTCCCTTTTCTCCACACCCTCTCCAGCATTTATTGTTTCTAGACCTTTTGATGATGGCCATTCTGACTGGTGTGAGATGATATCTCATTGTAGTTTTGATTTGCATTTCTCTAATGATTAATGATGTTGAGCATGCTTTCATGTGTTTGTTGGCAGTCTGTATATCTTCTTTGGAGCAATGTCTATTTAGGTCTTCTGCCCATTTTTGGATTGGGTTGTTTGTTTTTTTGTTATTGAGCTGCATGAGCTTCTTGTAAATTTTGGAGATAAATCCTTTGTCGGTTGCTTCATTTGCAAATATTTTCTCCCATTCTGAGGGTTGTCTTTTGGTCTTGTTTATGTTTTCCTTTGCTGTGCAAAAGCTTTGAAGTTTCATTAGGTCCCATTTGTTTATTTTTGTTTTTATTTCCATTACTCTAGGAGGTGGGTCAGAAAGGATCTTGCTGTGATTTATGTCATAGAGTGTTCTGCCTATGTTTTTCTCTAAGAGTTTGATAGTTTCTGGCCTTACATTTAGGTCTTTAATCCATTTTGAGCTTATTTTTGTGTATGATGTTAGGGAGTGATCTAATCTCATACTTTTACATGTAGCTGTCCAGTTTTCCCAGCACCACTTATTGAAGAGGCTGTCCTTTCTCCACTGTACATTCCTGCCTCCTTTATCAAAGATAAGGTGACCATATGTGCGTCGGTTTATCTCTGGGCTTTCTATGCCGTTCCATTGATCTATCTTTCTGTTTTTGTGCCAGTACCATACTGTGTTGATTACTGTAGCTTTGTAGTATAGTCTGAAGTCAGGGAGCCTGATTCCTCCAGCTCCGTTTTTCGTTCTCAAGATTGCTTTGGCTATTCGGGGTCTATTTTGTTTCCATACAAATTGTTAAATTTTTTGTTCTAGTTCTGTGAAAAAATGCCAGTGGTAGTTTGATAGGGATTGCATGGAATCTGTAGATTTCTTTGGGTAGTAGAGTCATTTTCACAATGTTGATTCTTCCAATCCAAGAACATGGTATATCTCTCCATCTACTTGTATCATCGTTAATTTCTTTCATCAGTGTCTTATAGTTTTCTGCATACAGGTCTTTTGTCTCCTTAGGTAGGTTTATTCCTAGATATTTTATTCTTTTTGTTACAATGGTAAATGGGAGTGTTTTCTTGATTTCACTTTCAGATTTTTCATCATTAGTGTGTAGGAATGCAAGAGATTTCTGTGCATTAATTTTGTATCCTGCTACTTTACCAAATTCATTGATTAGCTCTAGTAGCTTTCTGGTAGCATCTTAGGATTCTCTATGTATAGTATCATGTCATCTGCAAACAGTGACAGCTTTACTTCTTCTTTTCCGATTTGGATTCCTTTTATTTCCTTTTCTTCCCTGATTGCTGTGGCTAAAACTTCCAAAACTCAGTTGAATAAGACTGGTGAGAGTGGGCAGCCTTGTCTTGTTACTGATCTTAGTGGAAATGCTTTTAGTTTTTCACCATTGAGGACGATGTTGTCTGTAGGTTTGTCATATATGGCCTTTACTATGTTGAGGAAAGTTCCCTCTATGCCTACTTTTTGCAGGGTTTTTATCATAAATGGGTGTTGAATTTTGTCGAAAGCTTTCTCTGAATGTATTGAAATGACCATATGGTTTTTCTCCTTCAATTTGTTAATATGGTGTATCACGTTGATTGATTTGCATATATTGAAGAATCCTTGCATTCCTGGAATAGAGCGGCCTTGATTGTGGTGTATGATCCTTTTAATGTGCTGTTGGATCCTGTTTGCTAGTATTTTGTCGAGGATTTTTGCATCTGTGTTCCTCAGTGATATTGGCCTATAGTTTTCTTTCTTTGTGACATCCTTGTCTGCTTTTGGTATCACGGTGATGGTGGCCTTATAGAATGAGTTTGGGAGTGTTCCTCCCTCTGCTATATTTTGGAAGAGTTTGAGAAGGATAGGTGTTAGCTCTTCTCTAAATGTTTGATAGAATTCGCATGTGAAGCCATCTGGTCCTGGGCTTTTCTTTCTTGGAAGATTTTTTTATCACAGTTTCAATTTCAGTGCTTGTGATTGATCTGTTCATATTTTCTATTTCTTCCTGATTCAGTCTTGGCAGGTTGTGCATTTCTAAGAATTTGTCCATTTCTTCCAGGTTGTCCATTTTATTGGCATAGAGTTGCTTATAGTAATCTCTCGTGATCTTTTGTATTTCTGCAATGTCAGTTGTTACTTCTCCTTTTTCATTTGTAATTCTATTGATTTGAATCTTCTCCCTTTTTTTCTTGATGAGTCTGGCTAAAGGTTTAGCAATTTTGTTTATTTTCTCAAAGAACCAGCTTTTAGTTTTATTGATCTTTGCTATCATTTCCTTCATTTCTTTTAAATTTATTTCTGATCTGATTTTTATGATTTCTTTCCTTCTGCTAACTTTAGGGTTTTTTTGTTCTTCTTTCCCTAATTTCTTTAGGTGCAAGGTTAGGTTGTTTATTCGAGATGTTTCCTGTTTCTTAAGGTAGGATTGTATTGCTATAAACTTCCCTCTTAGAACTGCTTTTGCTGCATCCCATAGGTTTTGGGTCGTCGTGTCTCCATTGTCATTTGTTTCTAGGTATTTTTTAATTTCCTCTTTGTTTTCTTCACTGATCACTTCATTATCAAGTAGTGTATTGTTTAGCCTTCATGTGTTTGTATTTTCTACAGATCTTTTCCTATAATTGATATCTAGTCTCATAGCGTTGTGGTCGGAAAAGATACTTGATACAATTTCAATTTTCTTAAATTTACCAAGGCTTGATTTGTGACCCAAGGTATGATCTATCCTGGAGAATGTTCCATGAGCACTTGAGAAAAAGGTGTATTCTGTTGTTTTTGGATGGAATGTCCTATAAATATCAATTAAGTCCATCTTGTTTAATGTATCATTTAAAGCTTGTGTTTCCTTATTTATTTTCATTTTGGATGATCTGTCCATTGGTGAAAGTGGGGTGTTAAAGTCCCCTACTATGAATGTGTTACTGTCGATTTCCCCTTTTGTGGCTGTTAGTATTTGCCTTATGTATTGAGGTGCTCCTATGTTGGGTGCATAAATATTTACAATTGTTATATCTTCTTCTTGGATCGATCCCTTGATCATTATGCAGTGTCCTTCTTTGTCTCTTATAATAGTCTTTATTTTAAAGTCTATTTTGTCTGATGTGAGAATTGCTACTCCAACTTTCTTTTGGTTTCCATTTGCATGGAATATCTTTTTCCATCCCCTCACTTTCAGTCTGTATGTGTCTCTAGGTCTGAAGTGGGTCTCTTGTAGACAGCATATATATGGGTCTTGTTTTTGTATCCATTCAGCCAATCTGTGTCTTTAGGTGGGAGCATTAGTCCATTTATATTTAAGGTAATTATCAATATGTATGTTCCTATTCCCATTTTCTTAATTGTTTTGGGTTCTTTATTGTAGGTCTTTTCCTTCTCTTGTGTTTCTTGCCTGGAGAAGTTCCTTTAGCATTTGTTGTAAAGCTGGTTTGGTGGTGCTGAACTCTCTCAGTTTTTGCTTGTCTGTAAAGGTTTTAATTTCTCCATCAAATCTGAATGAGATCCTTGCTGGGTAGAGTAATCTTGGTTGCAGGTTCTTCTCCTTCATCACTTTAAATATGTCCTGCCAGTCCCTTCTGGCTTGCAGAGTTTCTGCTGAAAGATCAGCTGTTAACCTTATGGGGATTCCCTTGTATGTTATTTGTTGTTTTTCACTTGCTGCTTTTAATATGTTTTCTTTGTATTTAATTTTTGACAGTTTGATTAATGTGTGTCTTGGTGTATTTCTCCTTGGATTTATCCTGTGTAGGACTCTCTGTGCTTCCTGGACTTGATTAACTATTTCCTTTCCCATATCAGGGAAGTTTTCAACTATAGTCTCTTCAAATATTTTCTCTGTCCCTTTCTTTTTCTCGTCTTCTTCTGGAACCCCTATAATTCGCATGTTGGTGCATTTAATGTCCCACAGGTCTCTGAGACTTTCCTCAGTTCTTTTCATTCTTTTTTCTTTATTCTGCTCTGCAGTAGTTATTTCCACTATTTTATCTTCCAGGTCATTTATCCGTTCTTCTGCCTCAGTTATTCTGCTATTGATCCCATCTAGAGTATTTTTAATTTCATTTATTGTGTTGTTCATCGTTGCTTGCTTCATCTTTAGTTCTTCTAGGTCCTTGTTAAATGTTCTTGCATTTTCTCTATTCTATTTCCAATATTTTGGATCATCTTTACTATCATTATTCTGAATTCTTTTTCAGGTAGACTGCCTATTTCCTCTTCATTTGTTAGGTCTGGTGGGTTTTTATCTTGCTCCTTCATCTGCTGTGTGTTTTTCTGTCTTTTCATTTTGCTTATCTTACTGTGTTTGGGGTCTCCTTTTTGCAGACTGCAGGTTCGTAGTTCCCGCTGTTTTTGGTGTCTGTCTCCAGTGGCTAAGGTTGGTTCAGTGGGTTGTGTAGGCTTCCTGGTGGAGGGGACTAGTGCCTGTGTTCTGGTGGATGAGGCTGGATCTTGTCTTTCTGGTGGGCAGGTCCACGTCTGGTGGTGTGTTTTGGGGTATCTGTGGACTTATTATGATTTTAGGCAGCCTCTTTGATAATGGGTGGGGTTGTGTTCCTGTCTTGCTAGCTGTTTGGTATAGGGTGTCCAGTACTGTAGTTTGCTGGTCGTTGAGTGAAGCTGGGTGTTGGTGTTGAGTTGGAGATCTCTGGGAGATTTTCGCCGTTTGATATTACATGGAGCTGGGAGGTCTCTTGTGGACCAGTGTCCTGAAGTTGGCTCTCCCACCTCAGAGGCACAGCACTGACTCCTGGCTGCAGCACCAAGAGCCTTTCATCCACATGGCTTATGTAATTAAAAATTCACTGGACACTTTAGAAGCCCAAGCAGCTCATGATGCAGCTTTCCAGTGGCAGTCTTCAATTCCACAACACGAGGAAATTTCAATGTGGATGCTGCAACTTCATTAGGGACACTTCATATATAAGGGTTCTACATCTTGAAACATTCTCCAATGGATTCTCTTGCGACGCGGTTAACTCTCTCTTGTTCTTAAACTCCAAAGCCAAGGATGCGATGTACACAAGTCCAGAGGCTTTTCCTTGACTCCCCCCCCCCCCAGCTGGGCTGACTTTTCCTTCCAGAGGGCTCAGGAGAGGGGTGGCAGTTTAAAAGCCCTCACACTGGAGGTGCCTCTAAATCTTCATGCCTTCATTTCACACAAAAGTCGATTCAGCTGTCTTCGTGGGACAGCTCTCTTACGTGGCTCTCCTCTGAGTGATGCTTCCAGGTATTCGCCCTCCTTTCTCTCGTGACTATGCTTTCTGGAGTCCTTTGATTTCAGCCTCCTTGGGTGGCGCCAGTCTCCTCCAAGTGAACACTGCGATGGCGAGTCCTCTGCACGTGCTGGTGACACACGCCTTGTGGCCTCCTCCCTGTCCGCCATGCGCCAGAACCGCGACCCATTGGAGCAGCTCTAGGAGCTGAAGCGGGTCAGGATCACAGATGGAGAGAGCGTGGTCATTGCCCTGAGGGTGGACACAGGCTGGCAGCCGTGCGGGCGGAGGGCATCCAGAACCGACGGCCGGGAGAGCTCTTCTTACTTGAATATCAACTCCGTGGTGCCCACAGGAAACACTCTTACTGAGGATTTTTGCATCTATCTTTATCAGGGATATTGGCCTGTAGTTTTATTTTCTTGTGATGTTTTTGTCTGGCTTTGGTCAGGATGCTGCTGCTTATAAAATGAGTTTCAAAGTGTTCCCTCTTTTCTGTTTTTTGGAAAAGTTTAAGAAGGATTGGTATTCCTCTTTGAGTATTTGGTAAAATTCATCTATGAAGCTAGCTGGTCCTGGGTTTTTTTTTGTAGAGAGCTTTTTGATTACTGACTCAATCTCCTTATTTTTTATTGGTCTGTTCAGGTTTTCTTTTTCTTCTTGATTGTTTTGATAAGTTGTGTATTTCTAGGAATTTATTGATTTCTTCTGGGTCATCCAATATGTTGGCATGTAATTGTTCATAATAGCCCCTTATGGTCCTTTTTATTTCTGAAGCATCTGTTGTAATATCTCCACTTTCATTTCTGGTTTTATTTGAGTCTTCTCTCTTTTTTCAAATTTATCTAGCCAAGGGTTTGTTGATTTTGTTTACTTTTTATATAGGCAACTCTTATTTTTGTTGATTTTTTCTATTGCTTTTCTATTTGATTTATGTCCTCTGTAATCTTTATTATTTCCTTCAGTCTTCTAACTTTATGCTTAGTTTCTTCTTCTTCAGGTGTTGAGGTATAAAGGTAGGTTTATTTGAGATCTTTCTTTTTTAATGGAAGTGTTTATTGCTGTAAACTTAGTATGCTTTTGCTACAATCCATAAGTTTTGGTATGTTGTGATTTTGTTTTTATTTGTCTTGAGATATTTTTTTAATTCCCTTTTGATTTATTCTTTGAACCAATGGTTGTTCAGGAGTATGTTGTTTAGTTTCAACATATTTATGAATTTCCCCATCTTCTTACTGTTATTGGTATCTAGTTTCATTCCATTGTGGCTGGAAAAGATACTTGGAGTGATTTAGATCTCGTTAAATCTGTTGACTTCTTTTGACGTAACTTGTGATTGATCCTGAAGAATGTTCGGTGTGCACTTGAGAAAAACGTGTATTCTGCTGATAGGTAGAAAGTTCTGTATATATCTGTTAAGTCCATTGGTCCCATAGTGTTGTCCAGTTCTGTTTCCTTACTGATTTTCTGTCTGGATGATCGATCCATTATAGTGAGTGAGATATTGAAGTCTTCTGGCAGGAGAAGGTCTTTACCTGCCAAAACCAGTCTGTAAAGACTGGAAGAGGTGTCTTCTCTTTCAAACGCACAGACACCATGCAAGACTACACGGATCACGAAGAGTCAGGTAAACATGATATCACCAAAGGAAATTAATAAATCTAGTACCAACTGCAGTGCAGGCCTGCCTTCTCAAAGCAGCCCTCCTTAGTATTTGGGCTCCATCAGAGTGTCACAGCCTCCTACCTGGACCCCAAGGTTCCCACAAAGCCACTTTTGTTTGTGGATGTCTGCTAAATAGTTTTTTCTGTAAGAGGATGAGGGCTAGGAACCTCTTACTCTGTCTTGCTTCATACAGTAATTTTAAATGAGGAGAACAGAACTCTGGGATTCCTGGAGCACCTACCATGATGAGAATAACATTTGAATTTTACAGATTCCTTTATTTGGGAATGATCAGTCTTAGGCTATATCAATTAGGATTTGGTTAAGCTGCATATAACAAAACCCCAAATAAGCATTTTAAATAATAAGGTGTAAGTTTGGAGGGAGACAGGGCTGCGTGATTATTGGGACCCATCTTTCTTCTGTCTCTGTGCACTATCATCACATTGCTTTTCCTCAAGGTAACCTTATGGTCCAAGATGGCTATTGACACTCTAACTGTTGTCATTACAGTTTTCTAGGTAGAGGAAGGAAGTAAAGAGGAAAGGTAAAAGGACATATCTTAACTATATTTCTTTTCTTGTGTCTTTCTAGAAGTTATACCCAGTAACTTCCATTTATATCATTGGCTTGTACTCAATCCCATGGCTACCCCAAGTGCAAGGAAGAATGGGAAAATGCAGTCTTTTAACTGGACACATTGCCATTCTGAATAAAATCAGGTTTCTGTTTGTTTTGGTTTTTGTTTCTTTTAGATTTTTTTTTTTAATGTGGACGATTTTTTTTTTTTGAGTCTTTACTGAATTTGCTACAATATTGCTTCTGTCTTATGCTTTGGTTTTTTTGGCCATGAGGCATGTAGGATCCTAGCTCCCTGACCAGGGATCGAACCCATACCCCCTGCACTGGAAGGCAAAGTCTTAACCACTGGACCGCCAGGGAAGTCCCAGGTTTCTGTTTTTAAAGAAGAGACAAGACTGGATATTGGATAAGCAACTGGCAATCTCTATCACATATGCACCTGGGCAATCCATTGACTAGTTTAGCTAACTAGTTAAGCTGGTGGGTAACCAGCCTACTGGTGAGTACCATTATGGACAGAGGTCAGAGGCCTAAAGCCTTTCCTAGAGACTAAGAGTTCTAGGTGGAGATTGCTAGTAAATTGGTGGATATATTAATCCAATGACTAAAGTAGAAGACTTCAAATTTATATATTCTCAGTGTATACATAGTAGTTAAGGCCATAAAAGTAAAAAGAAAAGAAAGCTAGAGATAGAGACATCAACATTTTAAGTGGTGGACATCAGCAGGTGATAGAAGCTGAGAAGAACTAGTCACAGAAGTAGAAAGGGACTAGAGTATTTCCAGAACATATAAGAGGAGTCAACTACGATAATAAAAAAGAACTCATTGGATTTGGCAGTTAATTGTTCACTGGTGAGCAGTTTCAGGGGAGTGGTGGAGGACAGGAGCCTGACTGAGGGCATGGAAAAGTAACTAAGAGGTGAGGAAATGGAAGGAAAATGTCTACACTGTAGAAGGTCTTCAAATTCCAGTTCCAAACAAGTCACTGACTTTCTCCTTTTCTTTCATCTATAAAATGGAGCTAATAGTACCTTCCTCATAAAGTTGTTTTGAGGTCTCAATGAGTTAATACATGTGAAGTATTTACAACAATGCCTGTTGTATAATAAGCACTCAATAAATGCTGTCATTGTTGTCGTCGTTATCTTCAAAGAGCTTGGATCTGAGGGGAAAGAAGATGGTAGTAAGTAGATGGGAACACATAGGGTTATAGAAGCGTACTCTTTTCCCTTAAGATTTAACATTATATCCTTTATGAAAACTTATTCTTTACCTCTATTCTATACTATGATATCAATTATCTACCTGTATTTGTAATGGTAAAGTTTTTTAATCTCTTGTTTCTTCCCAAGTCTACCAGACTTAATGTTGCCTTCCTCCACTCTCTAGCCAAACTAGACCGATGTTTCTGTAGATACTCCTTTCCTACTTATGTGTTTTTTGTTTGTTTGTTTGTTTTTTGAGATTTTTTTCTTGCGGTACGCGGGCCTCTCACTGTCGTGGCCTCTCCCGTTGCGGAGCACAGGCTCCGGACGCGCAGCCTCAGCAGCCATGGCTCATGGGCCCAGCCGCTCCGTGGCATGTGGGATCTTCCCGGACCGGGGCACGAACTCGTGTCCCCTGCATCGGCAGGTGGACTCTCAACCACTGCGCCACCAGGGAAGCCCTACTTACGTGTTTTTTTTTTAAAGAAAAACACCTACATATGAAGTTTGCTTGATTTCTCTTATTTTCATTACTCAGGCCAAAGCTGCCCTCCATTTGTGATAGCATATACCATTTGGTATGTAAAGGCTGCTACATTATAAGGGCGTTTTAAACTAGGTAAAAATCTACAGATGTATTTCTGTAATTAATATTGCTGAGGAATTGTTTCAGAAAGTAATGAAAAGTAGCAGAATATAAAGCAAAGTTTTAGGGTTTTGCACTGAGTATTAATGGATTTTTTTATACTTATGACATAATTTCTAGAATAATTGGCTGAAAAACATTTAAGATACCATTTAATTTTCATGTATTAGCCAATAAAGAAGGTTCTTGGGTTGTTTTTTTTAAGCAGTTAGAAAAAAATGGCTTGCAATGTTATATACTTTTGTTCCCATTTTCAGATTATTCAATACTAGACAACTTTTTAAATTTGGTTTTTATTTTAACCAAGTTATAAATACATATAGTTTATTTTTTTGTTTGGCTTTTTTCTGGCCACGCCATGCGGCATTCAGGACCTTAGTTCCCCAACTAGGGATAGAGCCCATGCCCCCTGCATTGGGAACATGGAGTCTTAACCACTGGACCTCCAGGAAAGTCCCTAAACGTATATAGTTTAGAGTCTAAGTTCTACAAGGTATATTGTGGAAAATTGCAGTCCCCAGCCACTTCCCTGTTTTTCACGTGGCCTGACAGGGAAGGAGCAGGAGAAAAATACACCAACTTCTCTCTCCTCCTGCGCTCCATCTTTGCGTTGTTTGTCCCTTTAGCACATGCAGAGGCAGAGGGCAGGGGAGCCTGGTTGATATAGTCCATAAAAGCCAGCCTCCTGGGCCACAGCAAAGGGCAGAGTGGATCTGGAATCACAAACAGAATATTAAGCCCAGTAGTTTTGTTTTCCATGAGTACTTTTTAGTTTCCTGTATGTTCCTTTTTTAAAATTTAACAGCATCCTATTCCTGTATGGTAGATGTACTTTCTTTCTCTCTGAGAATCTTTTCTTCTTCCAGCATAGACTTTGTTTTCTTCAAGTTGCTTTTTGCTCTTTTTTTATCTCTGTCTTTCATATTAAGATAAGTGTCTGCTCATTTACTACGAAGCACTAAAAGTTAATTAGCTTTGTGCATATGGTGGGTGCTCATTGATTCAGATTTTCACTGTAGATTGTTTTGTTGGGAACCCTCAACATCCGTCTCATTTTCTTTGGGGCTGATTGGCTTCCCCAGGGAATATTCTTTCCACATCTTGAAGAATATGCCCTGGCTCCAGCATTCTGAGGAGGCAGGTTAAGGGAGAAGATTGGAGGCTTCAGCATTCAGTGAGTCATCTTTAATCCACCTCCCCCAATATGGTCATGCTATCATGCCATTTTCAATACCTTGCCCTCAAGTCAGGTGTTTCAGAGATCCCTTTGTCTTACCTAGTCAGGAGAATGATCTCAGTCTTCTGCAGGAGTCACAGGATCTGAGGTTCTGTTTCTAAAACAGTTTTCAATCAATCCTTCTGCCTTTTGGGCTTCCTTCATTCTACTTCAAGACCAATTTTAGATTCCTTCTCATGGCTTTCATTATTACCAGCTTAAGGTTCAGCTTTCTTCAATTTGCTTAATCAGTTATCACTTGTCTGTCCCTGTCCACTTCTTTTTATCTCCTGTCTGGTTCTCTTTGTCCTTAGTGATGATGACTTCAAATTTTTTTTTTTTTTTAATTTAGAAGATTTGGGGGAAGGAGCAGAGGCTAATACAGGTACCCAAACTGCCATCCTTAACCAGAAGTTTTAATGTAATTTTATCAGAAAAGTAAAATAACAGGTTTTTTTTTTTTTTACTGTTATCTCTGATTCTTGATCATTATATCGGTGGTCTCAGTAACAGGAACAGCAAAGTGCCTTGAAGCTCAGCATACTCTTGAAGGGTCCAGGAGTACTGGGACATTGTTATATCTGCATACCTTTTTTGGGAAGCTTCAGAGGCCATGGCTGATGTCTTGACCCAAGTCTTGAGGCCAAGAGAGAGAAACAAAAATAAAAAAAATTCTGGTTTTATTTTTTCTTGCTTGTTATTTTCATTATTATTCAGTGATTTTTTTTAATTCACTATTTTTGAGTATACAGGTTAGCTACTTCTCATCTTACTGTGGATGCCTTAGGTTGCCTGACAAACACCTTCAGATCTGTCCTTTGCCAAACAACTCTCAATCTGCCTGTGTTGTGACCATACAGATAAATTGCACCCCTGCTGGATTGCTAGGGAAACTCCCCTAAGAACACTCATATACATTCTCGTCATATCATAATTCATTAAATCACCTAAAGCTTCCTAATGAAAAAAAAAAAGCTAAAGTTATGACAGTTAAACCTATGATAAAACACACACCCTCCTCTCTGTTTGCATGTCTGTTTACATGTATATAAGTAAACATACGTGCACGTACCACACACAAACACATACTTGGTTTGTTTGTTTTTGTTTTTGTTTTGCAGTACGTGGGCCTCTCACTGCTGTGGCCTCTCCCGTTGCGGAGCACAGGCTCCGGACGCTCAGGCTCAGCGGCCATGGCTCACGGGCCCAGCCGCTCCGCGGCATGCGGGATCCTCCCGGACCAGGACACGAACCCGTGTCCCCTGCATCGGCAGGCGGACTCTCAACCACTGCGCCACCAGGGAAGCCCTTGGTTTTTAAATTATATTTGTTTTTGCACTTCTTGTTCTTGGATTTCTGTGCATTGATGGAGAAATCCATAAAACCAAATTGATTTGTCCCAATACAAACTCATTTTATTCACTGAGGCAGCTACTAAGTTGACTCCCTGTCACATTCACCGTCCTCAGCCTTTATCTAAACTTACAGCTCGCCCATCAGCTACTATCAATCATCCTGTAGAAGTAACCTCATCTATTACTTTCCTAAGAAAATGAAAACTAACCTGGGCTCTCTTGCCTTTCCTTTTTGCTTTCTCCAGCTTTGTCTTTATTTTTGCCCACTGCCTTTCTTTTCTTCTGATGTTAGAGGAATAATTATCCTTCCTTTCTAAGGGAATGGTAGAGGGAACAGCATGTACAGAGGCCTGGAAACTTGAAAGAGCAGAGTTGTTGGACAAAATAGACAAGTGGACTTTTGAGTTAAATGAGCCTAGTTTAAATGCTAGTTATGCTACTTCCTACCTAAATGACCTAGAGTTATCTTCTCTCCTTGTGCTTCAGTTTCCTTACCTGTAAAGTGAGGATAATGCCAGCTACCTCCTAGGGTTGTTGTGAGATTAAATAGCATGTGGTAAACTGTCCATAAATGGTAGCTGCTGTTGCTCTTATGGCTGGAATAGGAGTGAAACTGTGACAGTAGCTCATTTTAGAATAAGTATTGTTCATATTTCTGTCTCTTACACTAACTAAACTATAAGCCATATAACGTTAGAAACACTGTCATTCTGATCTTCGTATTTTAATCACATACTCATCACATCTAATACAAACAAATGTGTAGTGTGTGTTGAATGAATGAATAGTGAAGCATCAGTTTATATTGATTAAATTGATAAGTAAATTCACTTTTTTTTCAGTTTCCTGTGGATAATAAAACTTTCTAAAGATTTTCAGATCACATTGTTAGGCATTTGTTTTCTTCAAGTCTCATTGTTTCCAAATACTGGTTTTTAATATGTCATGTTTGCATTATAGACTTGAGTGAAAGAGTGTGTGTGCTTTTTATTTTTTAACATGTCATCAATACTAGTTAATTAACTGGTTCTTTTTTTTTTTTTTTCCTCAGGGAGGTGGTGCAAGCAAACTGTGTTCACTGGAGAAAGAAGTTCTCATTTATGTGCAAAATGAGTGCAAGTGCCACCACAGGCATCCTAGACCCTTGTATCTACAGAGTATCTGTGAGGAAGGTATAAAAACAGCCTAGTACTTCTCCCCTTTCAGAAACCATGATAAGTTCCATAGTCACTGACTCACTTTATTTAGCTGTACTTTATTGTTAGAACTGTTATGTGTAATTTCACTTCACACTTGCAGCATAATTTAAATTACTATGACAAATATGAGGAATCTGAAGTTATAAATTAAAATATTATTCAAGAACCTTCATCTCATCATCACTGTACATATAATTATTTGTATTAGTTTGGGGACTGTAAATGTCTCTATCCGGCCATTCATTAAGTCTCTCTTCTTTATTAGGCACTGGTTTTAGGGACTTTACGTATTTTGTGTCTAATAACAACCCTGAAGATATGTGTTATTTTTTCCATTTTCAGGAAAACCAAGGCTCAGAGAGGTTGTTACTTGCCCAAATTCACTTAGCTAATAACTGAAAGTAGGAACTCAAGCACAAATCTTTCTGATTCTAAGTCCATGTTTTCTTTTTTATATAGTTCCTTTTCCACTTATTAAGTGGAAGCATATTACCAATAATCTAAAAAAATTGCAATCTCAGATTGTTTCAACTTAATATATATCATATACATATATCCTACCTCTTTTGGGTGAAAAAGAGAAATCCATTAGGAAGCCACTACTGGTGAATTAAACTACTTGCTTTAAAATGTAAACTTCATGTTTTACATTTTATATACATTTTTTAAATAGCCAAAGTAATAACATATACATGTTCAGAAATTAAATAGAGAACTATTTAGAATGAAAAGCAAGAGTCCCTTGCCTCATTCTTTTCCACTCCAGTTTTGCATCCTTCTGTATTGGATAGAAAGTTGTGTTTTTAGCTTTTTTATTCTGTTTTTTGAGTGAACTGATAGCACTATGATGTATATGATTGTATTTTAATTTCTCTTATACTGCTTAATTTACTCAGTTAAAATATATCACAAGCACATACATACGTTTTATAGGTTTTAAGCCTTTAATGAAAATAGACCTCTAAAATAGTCATTTGGAGCAGCAATAGTTGAATGGAGGCTTTTTTTAAGGGAAGGATGGTGCTGTGAAAGTGTGTATGGCATCATATTGACCTGGGTTTGAATCCCAGATATATCATCTATTAACTGTGAAACCTTAAGCAGTTCTCCTGACTTTTTTTTTTTTTTTTTTTTTTTTTTTGCGGTACGCGGACCTCTTACTGTTGTGGCCTTTCCCGTGGTGGAGCGCAGGCTCAGCGGCCATGGCTCACGGGCCTAGCCACTCTGCAGCATGTGGGATCTTCCCGGACCAGGGCACGAACCTGTGTCCCCTGCATCGGCATGTGGACTCTCAACCACTGTGCCACCAGGGAAGCTCTCTCGTGACTTTTAAGAATCAGTTTTCCTCATCCAAATAAGGGTATAATAACTTCCTCATTGAGTTATTAGGATTAACCAAGATATAAGTGAATCATTCTACCTTCTTCCCTTGCTACCTTAATTCCTGCTGTGACTCTTACTTTGAAACTTTTTCTTTTTTTCTTTCTTTTTTATTGTAGTAAAATTGCTTTGCAATATTGTGTTAGTTTCTGCTGTACAATGAAGTGTATCAGCTATATGTATACATATATCCCCTCCCTCTTGGACCTCCCTCCCACCCCTACCATCCCACCCATCTAGGTCATCACAGAGCACCGAGCTGAGCTTGCTGTGCTATACAGCAGGTTCCCACTAGCTGTCTATTTTACACATGGTAGTGTATTTATGTCAAACCTAATCTCCCAATTCGTCCCACCCTCCCCTTCCCCCCGTGTCCACATGTTCATTCTGTACGTCTATGTCTCTATTCCTGCCCTACAAATAGGTTCATCTGTACCATTTTTCTAGATTCCACATACATGTGTTAATATACGATATTTGTTTTTCTCTTTCTATCTTACTTCACTCTGTATGACAGACTCTAGGTCCATCCACATCTCTACAAATGACCCAGTTTCATTCCTTTTTATGGCTGAGTAATATTCCATTGTATATATGTACCGCATCTTCTTTATCTGTTCATCTATTGTTGGACATTTAGGTTGTTTCCATGTCCTGGCTATTGTAAATAGTGCTGCAGTGAACATTGGGGTACATGTGTCCTTTTGAATTATGGTTTTCTCAGGGTATATGCCCAGTAGTGGGATTGCTGGGTCATATGGTAGTTCTATCTTTAGTTTTTTAGAAACCTTTTCTAAATGGAGTTTAAATCATGATTTTTGAAAGATGATCTGTCTTTGAATTTTAAGAAAAGGAAAATATGTAACCAATTTATGGTAGAGGATAACTCAGAATTCCTTTTTTAACTTTTCTTTTTTTTTTTTTTGCTACTTAAGGTAGGGCTTATTCAACTGAAATAAACCAGTTCTTCAGACTATAATGGTTTGGTGTATTAGTTAAGGCATATATGATAAGTTGCTAAAACAGAGACCCAAATATGCAATAACTTAAACAAAATAGAAGTGTATGTCTCTCTAGGGTAGTAGCCAAGGGATTCAGAGCTGGTAGAGCAGCTCTGCCATCTTCACTCTATGGTGCCCATTTTTAGATCCAAGGAAGTTGCTCTAGTCTTGTTATCTCTCCACCAGTGAGAATGAAGAAAAAGCCACATGAGAACAAATGTATTCCTTTTTAGTGCGTGACTCAAAAGTGGTGCTAATGGCTTTTGCTCATGTCCTACTGGTTAGAACTTAGCTATGTGATCGTGACAAACTGGAAGAAAAGCTGTGAATGTAGTCTCTAACCGAGTGGCTGTCAGATTCCAACACTGAAGAAGGAGAGAAGAGATATTGGTGAACCACTAGCATTCTCTTACCATGCTTGGTAAATGGAAATATTTACTGAACTTACTCTACCTATCCTATCTAATTATTATGTAAAAGTGAGAACCCATAAAGCAAATTTAGTAAAGTCAACTGTATAAATACTTTCTGCATTGCAAAAAATACCTTAAGATATAATATTTAACCAAATATCTGGGCACCCCATGACCCAGTCAAGTTGACACATAAAATTAACTGTCACAGACCTGAAAGTTAAAAAGCCCTTTGTTAGATCACTAGGGCTGCTGTAACAAAGCACCACAACCTGGGTGGCTTAACACAATTTATTGTCTTACAGTTCTGGAGGCCAGAAGTCCAAAATCAAGGTGTCAGCAGGGCCATGCTCCCTCTGAAGACGAGGCTTTCCTTGACTTGTAGCTGTCTAGCTCCAGTGCATGTCTATGTTCAGATTTCCCATTTTTTATTAAGACACCAGTCATATTGGATTAGGACTTCATTTTAACTTGATTACCTATGTAAAGACTCCTCTGTTTCCAAATAGGGTCATATTCTGAGGTACTGTGGGTTAAGATGTCAACATATTTTTGTGGGGAGCACAATTCACTCCATAACAGGCACTAAGATTATAATAAACCTGGGGATTTATGCTTCTGAAATTAATGGACTGGCTTGTTACAGGCCACCCTTCCCTCTGAGAACAACCAGAAAAGCTAGACAAAATATTAAAAATAGCTGCTTGAAGACATCAGAAGCTGCTTCAGTAAGGATTTAAGAGGCTTAGAATCATAGACCAGGGAAGCTTAAAGAGATGAGCCTGACATTTGGCATTGCTTTTACCCTCAAAGCATTTTCTCATTTGTAAGCAGTAGCTAAGGAGCTGAGCCAAAAGCAGTGATGGAGAGGCTAAGAAGCTGAGCTAAGATTCTGGCAATTTTACAGGACTAAGGGAACAAAAATGGAGTCCAGGGCCCACCAGCAGAAGGAGCCTTGGTAAATACCCCAAGCTTTTAGTTGGGACTCTCTAAGCTTTAATTTGGGACTCTCTTAGCTTTTAGTCTAAGACTCTCTAAGAGTTTCAGCCTAGAAGGAGTATAGTGGCTATAGATCAACCCTTACAAAAACTGAAATTCAGCTTCCAATCAGCTCAGTTGCTGCTTGGATGAAGGTTAACTCAATCCCTGACCTTACTACTTGCCAGAAGCAAATGTATCAATATATTTTCTCTGGAGGAGAATAACATTACTCTGAGCCTAAAATTATTTCTTCAAGTTGTCACACACACACAGATTACCAAGCATACTAAAAGACATGACTACATGACCAAAATCAAAAGGAAAAATAGATAATAAAAACAGACCCATGGAAGATACAGATTTGGAGAAGATCTAAGACAGACTTTTTACAATAAGTGTAATTAATCATCAATACAGGAAATCAGAGAACTTAAAACTATTTAAAAAATCAAATTGAATTCTAGAACTGAAAAATACAATAACTGATATTCAAAGCTAAGTAGATGAAACTAAATCTCAACAGATGTATTTAACAGCAGGTTTGTCACAACTGAAGAAAACCTTGGAAAATAAGACAAAGTAAAATATCCAGACTAAATCATGGAGAGAAAAAGGGTGGGATACACATAACAGAGTGTAAGACATGGGAAACAGTGTAAAGGTTTCTCACACACACACACACACACACACACACACATAAAATTGGAGCCCTAGAAGGAGATGTGAGAAATTGTGACTGAGGATCTTCTAAAACTGATGAAAGATACTGAGCCACAGATTCAAAAGTACCGTGAACCTCATGCAGGATAAACAACAAATATGACATGTTTAAAGATAGAAGACCAGCCTAGCTGGAACATGGAAAACATGGAAAGGGAAGTCCTTGATGAAGAGGTTGGAAGCACTGGATCAGGTAGAGCCTTATAGGAGTTTAGATTTTATTCCAATTAGATTTGGAATCAATTTGAGGATTTTAATAAGGAGAGACATGATCCTTTAAGATCACTTTTGCTGATCACTTTGTGATCTTTTAAGATGAAGGATGAATTACAGAGACCACTTAACTGATTGGAATAGTTCAGGTGAGGAATGCTTATGTTTTGGCATGGAGTTATAACAGTGGAGGTGGTATGATTCAGGATGTATTTTGGAGGTAGACTGCCACTAATGGATTGGATATAGTGAATGAGGGAAACTGAATTGAGAATAACTCAGACCTTTTGCCTGAGCATATGGGTCGATGATTGTGCTATTTATTGAAATCGCAAAAACTCAAAGTGGAGCAATTTTGGGGGCAGATAAATAGAGATCAGTAGGCCTATCTTGGCCATGTTAAATTTGAGGTGTCTATGTGACATCAAGTGGACATGTCATGTAGGCATTTAAAATACTACTCTCGGGAGAAGTTCAGACTAGAGATAAAGATTTGAGAGTCATCAGCATACAATTTTTATTTAAAGCCATAGACCTGAATGGGATAAACCAGGGAGAAAGTGTAGATAGAGAAGATAAGAGGCCTAGACCAAACACTTAGAGGTAGTATAAAAGTACGTAGCAGGTACAAGAAAGGAGGAAGAATTCATATATATCACTTCTTGTATACTTTTGGCCAGATCTTAGTTACACTGCCATAGTACAAAAAGCAAGTGGAAAATGTAGTCAGTTACTTTATTTTGGGTAGCCAATGCCCAACTAAAAATAGAGGATTCTTTTATTATGGAGAGGGGGAGAATGGATAGTTGGGATACAACTAGCATTCTTTCCACAGAGGTTGAATAAAGGAATAGGTCTTGCCAAGGAGAGTGAGGAGAAGCCAGAGAGGTAGGAGTAAAACTAGGCAATGTTGCCACTTGGAAATTTAAAGAGCAAAATGGTATAAGGAAGGAGGCAGAGTGGCCAAGCCTGTCAAATACTGTTGTGAAATTAAGTAAGATAAGACAAAGCCTTTGGCTTTGATAAAAATGGAGATCATTGGCAATCCTTAGAGCCACTGCAGAGGGAAAAATGAGGGCAAAAGCCCAATTAGAGTAGATTGAATAGAGAGTGGGATACAGCATATTTGGGTAAATCTTTTGAAGAGTTTGGCTGTAAAGGGGAGCAAAGAAAAGAATTAGCCAGTAGAGACACGGATCACCTGGAGAAAGTTTTGTTTTGCTTTGTTTGATGAAAGGCACTATTAATGATATGACAGTGACCTAATAAAGAAGGAAAATTTGGTAATTCATAATGGAGTAGATCTGGTGGCATGGCCGCGGCCTCACTAAACGGGCAGGGAAGGGGAGGGATAACACATATTCACGAACAATAGAATTTACCATAGATTACTCTTCAGCTTATTTCAATTTGCCTCTTTAAAGATGGAAATGGTAGATAATGCGTTGTGTATCTGGTTTAGATAAGAGACAGCTCCATTCAGCAAACACATTTTTAAAAGTTAGTGAGGGAGAGCTGTGGCGGCGGTTTCCATCCTGTTGATGAGTGTTTCTTCCCTGCCGGAGCGACTACACAGACCATGGCGTCATGGTCGAGGAGGTACAGAAACATTCTATGCACACACTTGTGTTCAGGTTATTGAAGAGAACCCATGTCATGTTTGTGGCTGATAATGGAAAACCTGTGCCTTTGGATGAACAGTCACAAACGAGAAATGGCAATCAAGCTGCATAATGAGTATGGTCCTGTGTTGCATATGCCTACCTCAAAAGAAAATCTTAAAGAGAAAGGCCCTCAGAATGCATCAGATTCATGTGGACACAAACAGTATCCTGCCAATCAAGGACAAGAACTTCAATGTTTGGTGACAGGTACACATCCACATCCACCAGGACCTGGGGTTGCTCTGACAGCGGACAGTAAGATCCAAAGAATGCTGAGTGAATCAGCTGCCCAGTCCTTAGCTGTGGCATTACCTACTTCCCAAGCCAGAGTCGATGCAAACCATAGTGCACCTGCTGGAGGTGAATACTGACACCCTGGGGCTTTTGACCAGTCACAGCCTGCAGGGGCAGTTGTTATGGACGGTGACAATGCCAAGACCTCCACACTGATGGCTAAAAAAGCCCCTACAATGCCCAAACTTCAGTGGCACCCACCGTGGAAACTCTACAGAGTGATCAGTGGGCATCTTGCCTGGGTTTGATGTATTGCTGTGGAACCTGGAAATCAGTGGTTTGTTACTGGATCTGCTGACAGAACTATAAAGATCTGGGACTTGGCTAGTGGCAAGTTATAACTGTCATTAACTGGCTAGTGGCAAGTTAAAACGCACATCAGTACAGTGCGTGGTGTGATAGTGAACCCAAGGAGCGCATACCTGTTCTCCTGTGGAGAAGACAAACAAGTCAACTGCTGGGATCTTGAGTATAATAAGGTTATAAGGCACTGTCATGGACACCTGAGTACAGTATATGGTTTGGATCTGCACCCAACAGTCAACGTGCTGGTGACCTGTAGCCAAGACTCAACAGCACGGATTTGGGATGTGAGAACTAAAGCCAGCGTACACACGTTATCTGGACATACTAATGCGGTGGCTGCAGTGAGGTGTCAAGCTGCATAACCACAAATTATTACTGGAAGTAATAACCTGGAGAAATAACTGGAGATACCAATGGACTTATTTGAAGCTATAGCAAGGGCTGCAGTCTTTTGTGAAGACTTCATAGAAAAGTGTTACTTAAGTTTCTGATGCCTGTGCCTCTTTCTGGCATATACTGAGTTTTACAAACCCTGTCCTTAGCATCCTGATTCCCTATCAGGCAAGAAAATTTGTCACACTTCACTTTCTATAGTTAGAAAACAAAATTACAGGAACAATCAGTTTAAAATTTGTTTCAAATTAAGAAATTATACCGTAATTTTGAATAAGCATTTCCAAATATACATATCCCATCTTGCATGCTGTAGGTGGGAGTGTAGTTGTTACAACCTTTAGGAGGGTAGTTTTCCAGAATATACTGAAGATGCTTGGAATCTTTGGCTAACTCTTCATTAGAAATGAAGTTACTAGGAAACTGCCTAATGGGAATAATCTGACAACTGTACACAGCAAGTTTATTTCACCTTTGTCTTTAATTAAAACTAGCCCAGATGTCCTAACAATAAGGGACTGGTATAATAGATTATGGTATCTTCATGTAGTTTCTCTCCATTAAGAGTGAGAAATATCTCTGGAATAACATGTCCAAATTTTACTCTTATATAAAAAAGGAAGCTGTGCAAGCATTTTTTTTTTTTTGGAAGAGTAACTTGTTAATGCTCTAAAAAATAATGGAAAAGTAACACCACATTGTTATCAGTGGCTTTGTGAGAGTGGGATTATGGGAGAACTTTCATGATTGGCTTTATATATTTCTATAATGTTTTAATTTTCTATAAGCATGTATTTTGTAAACTTAAAGGAAAAAAAACCCACAAGAAAAAAAAAAAGTGAGTGAGGAGAGGAGAATTTGGCCCTAATTTTAATGGCAAACACATAATACAGAGTACCTATACTGTGCGCTAAGCAGTGTTCTAAGTGTTTTACACTTAATTCTTGCATCTGTGTGATGTCCTAAATTGAGGGATTTGGCAAATTAATGTAGTTACATATTTTAAACTAAAATGCTAAGAGATATATATATATATATATATATATATATATATATATATTTTTTTTTACTTTTCACTTTTGCCAGTCTCCTTCACTTAGATAAGAATTAGATAAGGGAGTTTCTACTGTATTACCATAGAACAATGCCATATATATTAAGTGGAAAAAAGTAAGGTATAGAACAGTATATGTAGTGTGCTATCATTTGAGTAAAGCAGAAATGTATATACACATCTTTTGGACAGTTCCTAAAAATTCATAACAGTGGTGTCTCTGGGGTGGGGGTTTCAACTCTTGTTGAAATCTTTGTACAGTATATTATTAATATGCTTAACTCAGTAATTAATTTAACCTTTCTTTGGTGACTCATGTTCTTGCAATGTGTCCAGGACATTTTTGGCAGTTTCTTCTTCAGCAAATAGATTAAATATTAGCTTGTCTTCTCACCATTTGTCTCCTTCAGATTTAAATTAAATTCTAAATAAAAATTCTGGTTATTTTCAGGGGGGCAGGGGACATCCAAACAGTTGGATTTAAGATCATCAGAATTTTACTCTGTATTTGCTAGCCTGTAAATATCTACCTCAAAATTATTTGACATATATTTAATTTTAAATCTTTAGTCATATGATATCCTTATAGTGTTTTTTATCTTTGGCAGGAATTAAAAGGTGGAAAAGCTTATGCAAAGGTAAGTTGGTGTTCTTTAACACCTTTGGAATTTGTAATATCATTCATTGCTATTTATAAGCTTAAAAATTAAATGGTTTGCTTTTCTAATTGCTGTTTAAGCTTGGCTGTTTTTTTGTTTTTATTTATTTATTTATTTATTTTAACATCTTTATTGGGGTATAATTGCTTTACAATGGTGTGTTAGTTTCTGCTTTATAACAAAGTGAATCAGTCATACATAAACATATGTTCCCATATGTCTTCCCTCTTGCGTCTCCCTCCCTCCCACCCTCCCTATCCCACCCCTCCAGGCTGTCACAAAGCACCGAGCCAATATCCCTGTGCCATGCGGCTGCTTCCCACTAGCTATCTACCTTACTACGTTTGTTAGTGTGTACATGTCCATGACTCTCTCTCGCCCTGTCACAGCTCACCCTTCCCCCTCCCCATAACCTTAAGTCCGTTCTCTAGTAGGTCTGCATCTTTATTCCTGCCTTACCCCTAGGTTCTTCATGACATTTTTTTTCTTAAATTCCATATATATGTGTTAGCATACGGTATTTGTCTTTTTCTTTCTGACTGACTTCACTCTGTATGACAGACTCTAGGTCTATCCACCTCATTACAAATAGCTCAATTTCGTTTCTTTTTATGGCTGAGTAATATTCCATTGTATATATGTGCCACATCTTCTTTATCCATTCATCCGATGATGGGCACTTAGGTTGTTTCCATCTCCGGGCTATTGTAAATAGAGCTGCAATGAACATTTTGGTACATGACTCTTTTTGAATTATGGTTTTCTCAGGGCATATGCCCAGTAGTGGGATTGCTGGGTCATATGGTAGTTCTATCTGTAGTTTTTTAAGGAACCTCCATAGTAGTAGTTCTCCATAGTGGCTGAACCAATTCACATTCCCACCAACAGTTCAAGAGTGTTCCCTTTTAAGCTTGGCTGTTTTTAAATAAAGCAACTCAGAGATTAAATAGTTGGATCCAACAATAAATTATAGGCATATTCTTTCTAAATGTTGATTATGGGATGTTATTCTTAAGTTTCAGTTTCCTTACTAGGAGACAGTCTCTGGTTTGCATTAAACAATTGCAACTGTTAATTCAGTTTCCCTTGGGAAGTATTCTCAGTCCCACCCAACCCCCAGTGGAATAAGACTCCCCCTCTGTGCTCTCTTAGCACTCTGTATA
The DNA here is from genome assembly GCF_039906515.1 of Pseudorca crassidens. NCBI lineage: Eukaryota > Metazoa > Chordata > Mammalia > Artiodactyla > Delphinidae > Pseudorca > Pseudorca crassidens. The sequence continues at coordinate 95,059,679 of NC_090297.1, forward strand.
CATGATCACTACTGTCCTTTATACTTTTACTAGCTGTATGGAATTACTAATGAATGTGCTGACTTTTTTGCTGCATAGAAGGAATTAGTAATTAATAATACTACCAGAAACCCAACTCTTTTATTTCTAAACCTCTTAAATCTCTAAACCACTTTTTTTTTTTTTTTTTTTTTGGCCACGCTGTGTCACTTGCAGGATCTCAGTTCCCTGACTAGGGACTGAACCTGGGCCACGGTAGTGAAAGCCCGGAATCCTAACCACTAGGCCACCAGGGAACTCCCCACATACTCCTCTTGTATTTCTCTGTGATGGTAGCTCCATCAGTCTAGTCATCTAAGCATCTGAGCCAAGAACCAGGGCACTAGTTTCAACTATCAAATCTACCTACCCCTCTAAAACTAGTTGGCTGCAATATCAGTTAGGATGCTCTTTGGTACAAGTAACAGAAAACCCTCCTCACCTAGAGATGTTTTTAATCTCACAAAACAGGTAGATATGAGATAGAGCTATAGATGTGAGATAGAGCTGCTCCAGGATTGGTTAATCCACTGACTAAAGAACATCATCAAGAATCCATGTTACTTTTCTCTTTTTTTCTTACATTCTCTATGTGATGGCTTTGTCCTTGGCTAGCTCCCTTCATGGTCAGGAGGTGGCTAGCTGCTCAAGTTTTAGTCAACACATTCACATATGACAAAGCTCAGCTGTTTCCCCATTTATGACTTTTTCAAGTGAGAAAACTTTTCCTACATGGCCCCCAGAGGATTTCCCTGTACCTTTGATTGTACACAACTGGATCATATGCCCACTCCTCAACTAGTCATGGGCAGTAGGAATGGATTGCCATGGTTAGCTTAGACTAATCACAATTTCACAGTCAGCTAGAGGTTGGGTTACTTTCCTTGTGTACATGGATGAGCTAAGAGTGGACACTTGAATAAAATCAGGACTTGCTAGCAAGGAATATAAGGGCATTGAATGATGGGTAGGCAAAAAACAGTCTGCTTTGACTGACAGATCTTGATTTCTCCCTTCTAAAAAGCTTTTGAAACCATCTCTTCTCTCCAGTCCCAAGACCACTGCCCTAGGTTATGCCTTCATTATTTCTTATTTAAAACCTGCATTGGCCTCCTATCTTTTCTGTGCCTCTGTCGTCTCCCGCCAGTTCATCCTCTATATTATTGCCAGAGGGATTGCTCTGAAATTCAAAGATGATCATATCCTTCCCCCACTTTTAGTCCTTCAGCAGCTCTCTATTGCCTGTAAAGGAAAATGAAAAGTCTTTAACCTAGCATATTGGACCCATCTTGGTTTGCAAATCATCTATCTGCATACTCACCCACTCACTCAGTCATCCTTATACTTCAGACATACTGCCCAGAGAACATTCCTGGAGTGTGCCATGCTGTTTTAGCCTTGTTGCCTTGTGACTTGATGTTTTCCCTGCCATGCATGTGCTTCTGTAGACTCATGTATCATTAAAAACTCAACTTAGTCATCCCTCCCCACTGAGAAATTTTCTTTTCCTCTCTTTCTTGTAATTGTGCCTTCCTTTATCACAGCACTTATACTTTTTTATAGGAATTTATTTCCTTTTCTAGCTTCCCTTATTAAGCTGTGAGTTCCTTGAGAATAGGAATAATATACATTCCTAATACCTAACATTATCTGGAATGAAGATGCTCAAAATTATTTGCCAATTGAAGGAAGCTCTACCACAGTTATACCTACAATTTATATTATATATATATGCCATTTTACTGAGACAGTTATCTCAGTGAAACCAAAGAGAAAATCATAAGGAAATATGGACTCTCTTGTACCTCATTACAATGTAAGCTCTTGCAAGACGGTTCTTATCTGTCCTGTTCATCACTGTTTTCCAGTATTTAAAGCAGGGCCTGGCACATAAAAAGTGCTCAGTAAATGTTGACCTTAGCATGCTTTCTTAATGGGGACTGACCAGATTCTTTTTTTAAAAGAACTTGCTTAATGCTTAGTGACTGTAATACCAGCATTCCAACAGTGGATGGTGAGCCAAAGGGCTGTTTTTTATTCAAAAAATACGTGTTAACTGCTTACCATGTGCCAAGCATTGTTCCTGCCACTATTTTAAGTATTAGAGATACAGCAGTAAACAAAACAGACAAAAATCCCTGACTTTGGGGAGCTTACATTCTAATGGGGGATTGAGGGAGGGGGACAGACAATAAAATAAATATGAAATGTGTATATACATGATGTGATGATAACTACTAAGAAAAATAAAGCAGATAAGGGGTAGACAGTGACAGCTACAGGGGAAGGGAGGGGGGAGCCAGGCATGTTCTAGAATGGTCAGGGGAGGCCCCTGTAGAGAGATGACATTTGAACATAGACCCTAATGCAGTGAGGAAGAAAGCTGTGAGATCTGAGAGAGAATGTATCAGGCAAAAGAACAGTAAGTGCTAAAGGCCTTGAGGTGATCTTGGCATTTTTCAAGGAAAGGGACCTTGTGGCTGGAAGAGTGGATGAGGAGGAGAGGGGGAAATGAAGTTGACGAGGTGGCCATGGACAGAGGAATCAGAGACAGTCAATATAGACAAGTCTTTCGAGGAGTCTTGCTCCAAAGGGGAGCAGAAGAATATTGCAGTAGACTGGAGAGAGGTATGGCGTGAGGTTTTGTTTTCTTTTGTTCATTAAGATGGGAGAAAATCCAGCATGTTTGTGTTCTGGGAATGATCCATAGAGAGGGAAGAATCCCTGAAGCGATGAACTTGAATAGGCGAGAGGAGAGTGGTTGGCCTTGGATGGGAGCGCAGCCAGCTCACTTACAGTAAGTGGGAAGGTAAACATGTGGGCACAGATTCAGGTAGGCGAGTAGATGTGGCTGGTGATCAGAGCTTGTGGAAGTTGAATGCTCTGTTGATTGCTTTTATTTCTGAGTGAAATAGGAAGCAAGGCATCAGCAAAGAGTGTGGATGGAAAAGGTATTGGAGGTTCAAAGAGAAAGGATAATGTATGAAATAAGGCATGTGGATGACGTGTGATCACACAGCCACAGGAGTCTTCCCATGTTCATTTGGATGTGGCTTTGCCCTGGACATATCCAGGCTTTTTGCTGATCTCTTGGACCCCTAAAAAAGGCAGTAAGACCGGAGTAATCATGTGAAGATTAGGTAGATATTACCTGTGGCTTGATATGTTCCTGACTTACTGCTTTTGGAGCTTGTGGTCCTTCAGCTGGTCTCTTAAGTTCTTATTCTTCATTCTTCTTATACCAATTAAAAACCACTAAAATAATGCTCCATCCTACAATAAAAATCTTCATCTTAAATGCCATTCATATGTTCTTCACTGCATGTTTTAAAGCATTAAAGCAGGCAACTTAAAATCACAGCACTCAACTTAAAATCAAGCAGGGTTTGACGTGTATAATACTTTTTATTATATATTCAAGGAGATGTACTTGCAAGCTCAACACATTTTTTTGTTAATAAAAGACTGTATACACTTAGTCATATAGAATAGAGTGTTCAAAAAATAATGATATAAAGGAGTGATTTTTTGTACCACTTGGAAATGAGAAATAGGGTTGAGCAGCATCAGAGGAAAACCATAGGGTAATCTTTGGTAGCTGCAGAAAATGGGGACCAAACCCGAGTAGTAATAAGAGGGAGGAATGCGTTTGAGCTGAGCTTCTGGGTAACAGCAGAGAAGGTTGGTGTGGGGAAGGAAGGAAGAAGGCTTCATAAAGAGAGATTCAGCTCATGGGGGACCAGCAAGACAATTGTTGTGGAAGGTGGTAAAGGAGGAGGAGCTTGTACCAAAGGAAGTATGTGATACACTTAAATCATTTCGCTCTTGGGTGGGCAGTGAGAACTTAGTAACCTGCAACTAACTATCTGCAGTCACCAGTGGTTAACTGGGAATAGAGCCAGACCAGAACAGGGAGAGGAGAGTCTGACTGGTTTTCTCTGTGTGTGTGCAAATGACCATGATTGGTCTGCTAGTATTTCCCATAGAGCGGTGTGAGCACCACTGCTAACCTGCAGTGATTTCAGTTGTTTAATATGCATTATTTTTACATTAAGTTATATATTTTAATGTGTGCAGAAAAATACATTTAGCAATCAAATATGTGATTTCAGAGATCATATTGCTTAAGACAAGAGTAGAATAGGTGGTACATTTTTGCAAAAAGGGAGCCAATTTTTTAACAAACATTTGGGGTGGCCAAAAAGTTCGTTCGGTTTTAAGTAAAAAGACACATTTTTCATTTTCACCAAGAACTTGATTGAACAACATATTCATTAATCGAAGAAACTTTTTGGCCAACCCAATATTAAGCAAAGAATAGAACAGGTGTTGTTAAGTTGGCAAAAACTGCAAATAACTGAAGTTTGAGACCACTTGGCTAGAGCATGGATTGAATGTTTATTTTAAAGATAATATGATAGAAGCCTAGTAGATATTCTATTAATATAATTATCTTTCTTTTCATAGCTGGGCTTTGCAGATCTAAACCTGGCAGAGTTTGCTGGATCAGGAAATACCACTCGTCGCTGTTTACTGGAAGGCTATGATACCAAAAATACAAGACAGGATAATTCCATTCTTAAAGTAAGCACGTTTCTAGATTTACATGTCAACAAATGAGATTCTCTGCCTTTAAATAATCATAGGTATATACTGTCAAGGGCAAGATGGGAATCAGTATTGAAATCATGAGCTGAACATACCACTGAAATACTCACCATGTAGAAGAAAAAACTATCCAAATCACAGAAGCACTGAAAAGTAACAAATGTTCACCTTCATGATCACATGGTGCTGTAAACGTTCAGGGAAGAGTATACACAATCACTACAGCATTAGGGCTCGATGAGTGGAAGGGAAGGAGCATCGTAAATGAATACCTTACAATATGCTTGTAGCTCCCAAGAGGTGATTTCCAAAGCAGCTGTGGTGGGCACATAGAAGTCACTGGGTTCTCTCGCAACAAGTGAAACTCACTTTGGGCATCTGCCCTACTGTTTCCAAGTACCTTCAGGAGCCATGTATTCTGGTGAACCCAGAGGGAATACACACTTCAGAGAGCTGGAGTATTAAATGAAACCAGTAGAGAAAATGTTTGTAAGGTACCTTGCATCTGGTAAAACTCACTGGATAAACCTTTTGCTGTGTTTTAGTTAGGCTTACCCCATTATGGTAAGTTATCTCATGATAAGAAAGGAAAATAATCCTGAATAAAAACTGAATGGTCAGAAGTTAATGGACAAAAGAATTACCCTATATCTAACAGTTTTCAAACCCACTTAGTTTATGCCTGGCACTTAATAGATTCTTAATTCATGACTACTGTTAAGGTTTTTGTTACTATTACCATTATCATTATTATTCCCAGAACACAATAAGATCCTATGGCTGATTCTTAAAAGGCAATCAGTACCTAGAGAATAGCAGCATCTCAGAAAGCATTAGCAAAGCTTTAAATTCTGGTCCAACAAAAATATACCATTTCTGAATAATAGTACTCTAGGTATTCATTCATTCATTCAACCAGAATTTTTTGAGTAGCCAGAGGTTTAGGGAGCTTAAGGAGCATAACCCCATCCACGTGGCAGGAGCGTGGATTATGGCATCAGGGCTCTGTGTTTGTTCTTAGATCTCTGGAGCCCTGTGTAAGCACTTCACCTCAGCCCAACTGTTTCCTCCTCTGTAAAAGGGGAGTTGCAGTACTTACCCCAGGGACCTGTTCTTGAGGCCTAAATGAGTTACTGTATGTGATTTTGCCAACACTAGTTGGATGGAGTAGAAATCCCTCAGGTTAGCTCATGTAGAAGAGAACTTTAGTTCAAACACAAGGACGTTTCATAGAGCCCTAGGGTGGGAAGTGACAACCAGACCTGAACTCCCAGGAGCTAAAGGAGCTTTCTAGGCCTCTCAGGGACTGTTCTTGCCTCTCTGCATTATCATTCTGTCTGTAGACCAACTTCCTGTGGTTACTCACAGCTTCCCTGCCCTCCCTAGAACTTCAGCTGCTAAGTGGCATTGGCTTGTGATGACGTCAGCAGAACCTGGGAGGCAGGGGAGGCTGTTTCCAGAGACCTTCTCTAAAAGGTCTTGGCCTGATAGGTTTCCCAGAATGTGTTTGCAGTAGTGTCCTCACAGAGCCTAGTATACTCTGGGGCAGGGTGGATATTCTACAGATGCTAACTCCTTCTTTCTAGAAGGTGGCAAGAACATTAAAGTCACATAGTAAGTACCTTGAGAGAGAAGCTGATGCATTTGGTAGGTAGAGAAGGACATTGAGTACTTCTAAATTTTTTATAGCTTTATTGAGCTATGATTCACTTACCATACATTTCACTCAAAGTACACAGTTGAATGGTTTTTAGTATATTCATAGGTGTGTCCGACTATTGCCATAATCAATTTTAGAACATCTTCATCACCCCAAAAAAGAAACCTCGTATGTGCCCAATAGCAGTCACTTCCCACTTTGCCCCAGCTCTCCTCCCTTCCCCCCAGCCTAAACAACCACTAATCTACTCTGTCTATGGAGTTACCTATTCCGAACATTTCATATAAATGGGATTATAGAATATGTAATGTTTTGTGTCTGGCTTCTCTAAACTTAGCATAATGTTTTCAAGGTTCATCCATGGTGTAGCATGTGTCAGTACTACACTCCTTTTTGTGGCTAAGTAATATTCCATTGTATGGCTATACCACATTTTATTTATTCATCAGTTAATGGTCATTTGGCTTGTTGTTTTCACTTTTTAGCTATTATGAACAATGCTGCTATGGACATTCATATACAAGTTTCTTTGTGGGCATATATTTTCTTTTCTCTTGGGCATGTATCCAAGAATAAGTACTCTAGGAGCAGAATTCTTGGGTGACATGGTAACTCTGCTTTTAACCTTTTGCAGAGCTACTGGACTGGTTTTCAAGTGGCTGAAACATTTTACATTCCCATTAGCAGAGTGTATGAGAGTTCACATTTCTCCAAATATTGGGTCCTTTTATTCTTTAGCTTCTTAGAATGGGGAACTGCAGAGATAACCCTGTGCATTTCATATTTCAGATGCTGCTAATAGGTATGTGGAGACTTGAATTAAGCATTTAGTCTTCAGGATAAACACATACAGAAATCCTCCAGAGGAAATGCCTCTTACTGTGGGTGAAAGGTCTTGAATAGCTCGGGTGTCAGGATGATCAGCTATTTCTAAGCCTGATCTTTACAAAATATTATAATTGCTTCATGAATGAATAAAATCATGAATGATTAAAAACTACATTCATTCATTCTTGTCCAAAGCTAGAGCAAAGGCCAGAAGCATTCTACTCTTACAGGCCACCAGCAGGCACCCCTGAAAGCATCATTATGGCAAACATGTTGGAGGAAAACATTCCAGACACTTAAACACCACAGGAGTCTGGGAGGAAAGACAGATAAAATAGACCAGAACAGCACACACCCAGAATATTGTTACTGATGAAGCCCTTGCTTTTTGTTTCCATCTTTTCCACTCTTATTTTTGCAGTGACAAAGTTGTTAATGTTGAAAATGATTTTTAACCTATGTCTGTATAAAGCAGCAGTTCAATATTGGATATAACCCAATTCAGTAATCATTTTATTTATAAATAGGGAATACTGGACTAGGTGATGTGGAAGGTGCATAGATTAGCAGAATGTGGCTTCTCCTCTCAAGATTTTTATAATTACAATATTTCTTTTTCTTATGTTTAGGTTTTAATCAGTATGCAACTGATGTCTGGTGACCCATGTTTTAAAACGTAAGTTGATGCGCAGCAAATGAGTTATTTGTCTGAAAGTTTAATAGTGATTTATTTGTTTAAATTTTCACATTCATATTATGTAGTGTTTGTAGGCTAATACCAATGAAGAAATAGTTCCTCTTTTAGGAGACTGACCTGACCCTTACAGAAGTTACTATTACTTATTACCAAACAAACTCTCCATGCTCTAAATTATTTAAGCCATGGGTCTTTTGTCATCTTCAGGTTTTGGGTGAAATTATACAAATTTAACTTTTTAATTTGATCTCTATAGATTTGTCATTTCTTCAATAAATACCTATTAAGTGCCATGTGCTAGGCCCTAATCTATAGACACTAGAGCAGGGGTCCCCAACCCCCGGGCCGCGGACCGGTACCAGTCAGCAGCCTGTTAGGAACTGGGCCGCACAGCAGGAGGTGAGTGGCGGACAAGCCAGCGAAACTTCATCTGCCGCTCCCCATCGCTTGCATTACCGCCTGAATCCCCCACCCTCCCACCCCCGTCCATGGAAAAATTGTCTTCCGGGAAACAGGTCCCTGGTGCCAGAAAGGTAGGGGACCGCTGCACTAGAGAAACAGCAGTGAAAAAAATAGATCAAGTCCCTGACATCTTGGAGTTTGTACTCTAAGAGGAAAACGAACAACAAGCTAACAAGTAAATATATACTATAGAGATAGTTATGAATGCTTTGGAGAAAAATAAAGCAGGGTAGGAGAGGCATGGTGCGAGAAGTGTTGCTATTTTATATAGTCAAGGAAGTCCTTCCTGGTAAAGGTGATATTTGAGCAGAAACCTGAGGGAGGTAGGAAGCAAGCCATGCAGATATTTGGGGAAAGAGCATTTGAGACAGCGGTAACAAGGACAAAGGCCTTGAGAGAGGTGGGTGTTTGGCATATTCAAGTAACTGTCAGGAGACCAGTGTGTCTAGAGCAGAGTGGGTGAGGAGGAGGGTGATAAGAGATGAGACCAGATGATAAAGGATCTTGTAGGCCATCATAGTAATAGTCTCATAGGCCACTTATAATCTGAGTGAGATAAAAAGCTACTGGAGTGTTGGGAATTCCCTGACAGCCCAGTGGTTAGGACTCCATGCTTCCACTGCCAGGGCCTGGCTTGGATCCTGGGTCAGGGAACTAAGATCCCGTGTGCCGCACGGCGCAGCCAAAAAAAAAAAAAAAATGCTACTGGAGGCTTTAAAACAGAGGAGTAAAATGTAAGATTATCAAACTTCTGGCTGCTAGGTAGAGAATAGACAATTTGTGGGAGCAGTGAAGGGGCCAAGGGCAGAAATAGGTAGATGAGTTAGGAGGCTGTTTTGTAATCCAAGGTTTTGGGCCTGAGTAAAGAATGGTGTAAATTTATTGAAATGAGAGAGCCTACAAGAGGAACAGGTTGGGAGCTTGGGTATCAGACACGTTAAGTTTGAGATGTCTGTTAAACACCCAGCCAGGCATTTTGAGTAGGCAGCTGGATATATCACTATAAGGTTCAGTGGGGAGGCCTAGACTGGAGACACAAATTTGGAAATCATGACATCATCAGCACATAGGTACTGGTTAAAGCCATGAGCTTTGATTAAATGACCTACAGGGAATGAGTATAAATAAAGAAAAGGACCACAGACTGAGGTGTGGGACACTCCCGCATGTTAGAGGTCGGTGAGATAGGGAAGAACCAGCAAAGGAGCAATCAGTGAGATAGGAGGAAGGAACCAAAGGAGACTACTGTCCTGAAACCAGGTAAAGAGTGTGTTTCAAAAAGGACGGAGTAATCAGCTGTGCCACACACTATGCAATTAGGTCACGGAAGACGTAGGCTGAGAATTGACCTATGGATTTTGCGGTATAGAGACCATTGGTGACTCTGACAAGCACTGGTGGAATGCTTTTAGACTACGGCCACATTGGAGTGGATTAAAGAAAGTCTTGGAGGAGAAAAATTGGAGACAGTGAGGGTAAACAATTCTTAGGAGGAATTTTGCTACAAAAAAGGAACAGAAAAACGGGGTCCTAAATAAAAAGAGGATGTGGGGTTAAGGGCAGATTTTATCTTTTTTTTTTTTAAATGGGAGATAGCACAGCATACTTGTATCCTGATATGAATGGTCCAGTAGACAAGGAGAAATGTGGTGCAGAAGACAAAAGGGCCAGTTGCTAGAACAGTGTCCTTGGATTGTCAAGAGGGATGAAGACAGAGAGTGTGGATACAGATGCATATATATGCGAAGTGGAAACATATAGAAGTTATTTTCAAATTGCTCCTTTTCTTAGTGATACAGGAAATGAGCTAATCATTGAAGAGCGAGGATGGGAAAGATGGAGGTGAGGGTTTGAGCAAAGAGGAAAAAATGTGTAAAAGTCTTCTCAGAGAGCAAGAGAGTGAGCTGAATGGGAAAAGGCAATAGGATGCCTGTCAGCAATCTTGAAGACACTTAATAGTTAAAAATGAAAGTTAGGGACTTCCCTGTTGGCACAGTGGTTAAGAATCTGCCCGCCAGTGCAGGGGACACGGGTTAGGTCCGGGAATATCCCACATGCCACGGAGCAACTAAGCCCATGCACCACAAGTACTGAGTCTGTGCTCTAGAGCCCGCGAGCCACAGCTACTGAGCCTGCGTGCCACAACTACTGAAGTCCGTGCACCTAGAGCCCGTGATCCGCAACAAGAGAAGCCACAGCAATGAGAAGCCCACGCACCGCAAAGAAGAGTAGCCCCCGCTCACCACAACTAGAGAAAGCCCACGCGCAACAACGAAGACCCAACGCAGCCAAAAATAAATAAGTTTATACCAAAAAATAGTTAATCAGATATCATTTAAATATCTGAGAAAAAATATACATCTAGAAAAGAAAACAATTAATTCCCTAAGCATCAACTTCCATGTAGCAAGATCCATGTAGCTCTCTATTTACATACTACTTTATAAAGATGAAAATATATATATTTAACACAAATCAATTCTTGATTAAAATTATGCATTTTTGTAAAACTTAGCCTTCCTGTGCTGTTTTCTCTCAAACCATAACTTCCTGGCTGCTTTCTTTATTTCCTGCTCTTTTGAGAGTAAACAATTTTTGGTTTCTTAGGTAACAGTATGTTTTCCTAGTGGAATATGTTTAGGGTGAAATGAGAAAATGAGCATTAAAATTTAGTAGAATAAAATGTATTCATCATTCCTTCTTAGGAGCTTTTTATGAATGTTCGCTTTCTGGCCCTTTCTCTGCCATTTTCTCTCTCTATCTGTGAAACTCAAATACTGAAGAGCTCAAAAAGTAGATTCTCTTATGTGCTGTATTATCTCCACAAATTCTGATAATTTAGAGATTATAGTTATAGAGAAAGACTTTTTTTGGGGTAAACTTTGCTATTTTTATTACTTTTAACAAACAGGATATCACATATTAGCCTTTTCCTTTCCTAGACATGCACATACATCAGAATATCTTCACATAACATATTACCCATCCCTTCCTTTCCTTTAGGACTGTGCCGTTTTGGGTTTTTTTTTTTTAAAACATCTTTATGGGAGTATAACTGCTTACAATGGTGTTAGTTTCTGCTTTATAACAAAGTGAATCAGCTATATGCATACATATATCCCCATATCCCCTCCCTCTTGCATCTCCCTCTCACCCTCCCTATCCCTCCCCTCTAGGCGGTTACAAAGCACTGAGCTGATCTCCCTGTGCTATGTGGGTGCTTCCAACTAGCTATCTATTTAACATTTGGTAGTATATATATGTCCATACCACTCTCTCACTTCGTCCCAGCTTACCCTTCCCCCTCCCCATGCCCTCAAGTCCATTCTCTACATATGTGTCTTTATTCCTGTCCTGCCCCTAGGTTCTTCAGAACCATTTTCTTTTTTTTTTTTTTTAGATTCGATATATATGTGTTAGCATATGATATTTGTTTTTCTCTTTCTGACTTACTTCACTCTGTATGACAGACTCTAGGTACATCCACCTCACTACAAATAACTCAATTTTATTTCTTTTTATGGCTGAGTAGTATTAAATTCTATATATGTGCTACATCTTCTTTATCCATTCATCTGTTGATGGACACTTAGGTTGCTTTCATGTCCTGGCTATTGTAAATAGAGCTACAGTGAACATTGTGGTACATGACTCTTTTTGAATTATGGTTTTCTCAGGGTATATGCCCAGTAGTGGGATTGCTGAGTCATATGGTAGTTCTATTTTTAGTTTTTTAAGGAACCTCCATACTGTTCTCCACAGTGGCTGTATCATTTTACATTCCCACCAACAGTGCAAGAGGGTTCCCTTTTCTCCACACCCTCTCCAGCATTTATTGTTTCTAGATTTTTTGATGATGGCCATTCTGACTGGTGTGAGATGATATCTCATTGTAGTTTTGATTTGCATTTCTCTAATGATTAATGATTTTGAGCATTCTTTCATGTGTTTGTTGGCAGTCTGTATATCTTCTTTGGAGCAATGTCTATTTAGGTCTTCTGCCCGTTTTTGGATTGGGTTCTTTGTTTTTTTGTTATTGAGCTGCATGAGCTGCTTATAAATTTTGGAGATAAATCCTTTGTCAGTCACTTCATTTGCAAATATTTTCTCCCATTCTGAGGGCTGTCTTGTGGTCTTCTTTATGGTTTCCTTTGCTGTGCAAAAGCTTTGAAGTTTCATTAGGTCCCATTTGTTTATTTTTGGTTTTATTTCCATTTGTCTAGGAGGTGGGTCAAAAAGGATCTTGCTGTGATTTATGTCATACAGTGTTCTGCCTATGTTTTCCTCTAAGAGTTTGATAGTTTCTGGCCTTACATTTAGGTCTTTAATCCATTTTGAGCTTATTTTTGTGTATGGTGTTAGGGAATGATCTAATCTCATACTTTTACATGCACCTGTCCAGTTTTCCCAGCACCACTTATTGAAGAGGCTGTCCTTTCTCCACTGTACATTCCTGCCACCTTTATCAAAGATAAGGTGACCATATGTGCGTGGGTTTATCTTTGGGCTTTCTGTTCTGTTCCATTGATCTATCTTTCTGTTTTTGTGCCAGTACCATACTGTCTTGATTATTGTAGCTTTGTAGTATAGTCTGAAGTCAGGGAGCTTGATTCCTCCAGCTCCTTTTTTCTTTCTCAAGATTTCTTTGGCTATTGGGGGTCTTTTGTGTTTCCATACAAATATTGAAATTTTTTGTTATAGTTGTGTGAAAAATGCCTTTGGTAGTTTGATAGGGATTGCATTGAATCTGTAGATTGCTTTGGCTAGTATAGTCATTTTCACAATGTTGATTCTTCCAATCCAAGAACATGGTATATCTCTCCATCTGTTTGAATCATCTTTAATTTCTTTTATCAGTGTCTTATAGTTCTCTGCATATAGGTCTTTTGTCTCCTTAGGTAGGTTTATTCCTAGGTATTTTATTCCTTTTGTTGCAATGGTAAATGGGAGTGTTTCCTTAATTTCTCTTTCAGATTTTTCATCCTTAGTGTATAGGAATGGAAGAGATTTCTGTGCATTAATATTTTATCCTGCTACTTTACCAAATTCATTGATTAGCTCTAGTAGTTTTCTGGTGCCATCTTTAGGATTCTCTATATATAGTATCATGTCATCTGCAAACAGTGACAGTTTTACTTCTTCTTTTCCGATTTGTATTCCTTTTATTTCTTTTTCTTCTCTGATTCCTGTGGCTAAAACTTACAGAACTATGTTAAATAATAGTGGTGAGAGTGGGAAACCTTGTCTTGTTCCTGATCTTAGAGGAAATGGTTTCAGTTTTTCACCATTGAGAACGATGTTGGCTGTGGATTTGTAGTATATGGCCTTTATTATGTTGAGGTAGGTTCCCTCTGCCTACTTTCTGGAGGTTTTTTTATCATAAATGAATGTTGAATTTTGTCAAAAGCTTTTTCTGCATCTATTGAGAATATCATATTGAGATATTCTCTATTGAGAATATCTCCTTCAATTTATTAATATAGTTTATCACATTGATTGATTTGCATATATTGAATGATCCTTGCATTCCTGGGATAAACACCACTTGTTCATGGTGTATGATCCTTTTAATATGCTGTTGGATTCTGTTTGCTAGTATTTTGTTGAGGATTTTTTCATCTATGTTCATCAGTGATATTGGCCTGGAGATTTCTTTTTTTGTGACATCTTTGTCTGGTTTTCATATCAGGGTGATGGTGGCCTCGTGGAATGAGTTTGGGAGTGTTCCTCCCTCTGCTGTATTTTGGAAGAATTTGAGAAGGATAGGTATTAGCTCTTCCCTAAATGTTTGATAGAAATCGCCTGTGAAGCCATCTGGTCCTGGGCTTTTGTTTGTTGGAAGATTTTTAATCACAGTTTCAATTTCAGTGCTTGTGATTGGTCTGTTTATATTTTCTATTTCTTCCTGGTTCAGTCTCAGAAGGTTGTACTTTTCTAAGAATTTGTCCGTTTCTTCCAGGTTGTCCATTTTATTGGCATAGAGTTGCTTGTAGTAATCTCTCATGATCCTTTGTATTTCTGCAGTCTCAGTTGTTACTTCTCCTTTTTCAATTCTAGTTCTATTGATTTGAGTCTTCTCCCTTTTTTTCTTGATGAGTCTGGCTAATGGTTTATCAATTTTGTTTATCTTCTCAGAGAACCAGCTTTTAGTTTTAGTGATCTTTGCTATTGTTTCCTTCATTTCTTTTTCATTTATTTCTGATCTGCTCTTTATGATTTCTTTCCTTCTGCTAACTTTGGGGTTTTCTTGTTCTTCTTTCTCTGATTGCTTTAGATGTAAGGTTAGGTTGTTTATTTGAGGTGTTTCTTGTTTCCTGAGGTAGGATTGTATTGCTGTAAACTACCCTCTTAGAACTTTTTGCTGCATCACATAGGTTTTGGGTTGTCATGTTTTCATTGTCTTTTGTTTCTAGGTATTTTTTGATTTCCTCTTTGATTTCTTCAGTGATCTCTTGGTTATTTAGTAGTGTATTGTTTAGCCTCCATGTGTTTGTATTTTTTACAGATTTTTTTCCTATAATTGATATCTAGTCTCATAGCGTTGTGGTTGGAAAACATACTTGATACCATTTCAGTTTTCTTAAATTTACCACGGCTTGATTTGTGACCCAAGAAAAGATCTGTCCTGGAGAATGCTCCATGAGCACTTGAGAAGAAAGTATATTCTGTTGTTTTTGGATGGAATGTCCTATAAATATCAATGAAGTCCATCTTGTTTAATGTGTCATTTAAAGCTTGTATTTCCTTATTTATTTTCCTTTTGGATGATCTGTCCATTGGTGAAAGTGGGGTGTTTAAGTCCCCTACTATTATTGTGTTACTGTTGTTTTCCCCTTTTATGGCTGTTAGCATTTGCCTTATGTGTTGAGGTGCTCCAATGTTGGGTACATAAATATTAACAATTGTTATATCTTCTTCTTGGATTGTTCCCTTGATCATTATGTAGTGTCCTTCTTTGTCTCTTGTCTTTATTTTAAGTCTATATTGTCTGATATGAGAATTGCTACTCCAGCTTTCTTTTGATTTCCATTTTCATGGAATATCTTTTTCCATCCCCTCACTTTCAGTCTGTATGTGTCCCTAGGTCTGAAGTGGCTCTCTTGTAGACAGCATATATATGGGCCTTGTTTTTGTATCCATTCAGCCAGTCTGTGTCTTTTGGTTGGAGCATTTACTCCATTTACATTTAAGGTAGTTATCAATATGTATGTTCCTATATCCATTTTCTTAATTGCTTTGGGTTTGTTATTGTAGGTCTTTTCCTTCTCTTGTGTTTCCTGCCTAGAGAAGTTCCTTTAGCATTTGTTGTAAAGCTGGTTTGGTGGTGCTGAATTCTCTTAGCTTTTGCTTGTCTGTGAAGGTTTTAATTTCTCCATCGAATCTGAATGAGATCCTTGCTGGGTAGAGTAATCTTAGTTGTAGGTTTTTCCCTTTCATCACTTTAAATATGTCCTGCCATTCCTTTCTGGCTTGCAGAGTTTCTGCTGAAAGATCAGCTGTTAACCTTATGGGCATTCCCTTGTATGTTATTTGTTGCTTTTCCCTTGCTGCTTTTAATAGTTTTTCTTTGTATTTAATTTTTGATAGTTTGATTAATACTTGTCTTGGCGTGATTCTCCTTGGATTTATCCTGTATGGGACTCTCTATGCTTCCTGGACTTGATTGACTATTTCCTTTCCCATATTAGGGAAGTTTTCAACTATAATCTCTTCAAATATTTTCTCAGTCCCTTTGTTTTTCTCTTCTTCTTCTGGGACCCCTTTAATTCAAATGTTCGTCTGTTTAATTTTGTCCCAGAAGTCTCTGAGACTGTTCAATTCTTTTCATTCTCTTTTCTTTATTCTGCTCTGTGGTAGTTACTTCCACTATTTTATCTTCCAGGTCACTTATCTGTTCTGCCTCAGTTATTCTGCTATTGATCCCTTCTAGAGAATTTTAAATTTCATTTATTGTGTTGTTCATCATTGTTTGTTTGCTGTTTAGTTCTTCTAGGTCCGTGTTAAACGTTTCTTGTATTTTCTCTATTCTTTTTCCAAGATTTTGGATCATCTTTACTATCATTACTCTGATTTCTTTTCCAGGTAGACTGCCTATTTCGTCTTCATTTGTTTGGTCTGTTGGGTTTTTACCTTGCTCCTTCACCTGCTCTGTGTTTCTCCATCTCTCATTTTGCTTAACTTACTGTGTTTGGGGTCTCCTTTTTGCAGGCTGCAGGTTCGTAGTTCCCGTTGTTTTTGGTGTCTGCCCCCAGTGGCTAAGGTTGGTTCAGTGGGTTGTGTAGGCTTCCTGGGGGAGAGGACTAGTGCCTGTGTTCTGGTGGATGAGGCTGGATCTTGTCTTTCTGGTGGGCAGGACCACGTCCAGTGGTATGTTTTGGGGTGTCTGTTACCTTATTATGCTTTTAGGCAGCCTCTCTGCTGATGGGTGGGGTTGTGTTCCTGTCTTGCTAGTTGTTTGTCATAGGGTGTCCAGCACTGTAGCTTGCTGGCCGTTGAGTGGAGCTGGGTCTTAGCGTTGATATGGAGATCTCTGGGAGAGCTTTCGCAATTTGATATTATGTGGAGCTGAGAGGTCTCTGGTGGACCAATGTCCTGAACTTGGCTCTCCCACCTCAAGAGACACAGGCCAGACACCCAGCCAGAGCACCAAGACCCTGTCAGCTGCATCGCTCAGAAGACAAGGGAGAAAAAAAGAAAGAAAAAAATAAAATAAAGTTATTAAAATAAAAAAAATAAAAATTTATTTAAAAATAATTTTAAAGTAATAAAGAAAATAATGAAAGAAGAGAGCAACCAAACCAAAAAACAAATCCATCAATGATAACAAGCGCTAAAAACTATCCTTAAAAAAAAAAAAAAAAGGAAAGACAGAACCCTAGGACAAATGGTAAAAGCAAAGCTATACAGACAACACACAAAGAAGCATACACATACACACTCCCAAAAAGAGAAAAAGGGAAAAGTATATATATATCGTTGCTCCCAAAGTCTACTGCCTCTATTTTGGGATGACTCATTGTCTATTCAGGTATTCCGCAGATGCAGGGTACATCAAGTTGATTGTGGAGATTTAATCCTCTGTTCCTGAGGCTGCTGGGAGAGATTTCCCTTTCTCTTCTTTGTTCGCACAGCTCCTGGGATTCCGCTTTGGATTTGGCCCTGTCTCTGCGTGTAGGTCACCTGAGAGCGTCTGTTCTTCGCTCAGACAGGATGGGGTTAAAGGAGCAGCTGATTAGGGGGCTCTGGCTCCCTCAGGCCAGAGTGGAGGGAGGGGTACGGAATGCGGGGTGAACCTGTGGCGGCAGAGATCAGTGTGACGTTGCAGCAGCCTTAGGTGCACCATGTGTTCTCCCAGGAACGTTGTCCCTGGATCACGGGACCCTGTCAGTGGCGGGCTGCACAGGCTCCCGGGAGGAGAGGTGTAGATAGTGACCTGTGCTTGCACACAGGCTTCTTGGTGGCTGCAGCAGCAGCCTTAGCGTCTCATGCCTGTCTCTGGTGGCCGCGCTGATAGCCATGGCTTGTGCCCATCTGTAGAGCTCATTTAGACAGTGCTCTGAATCCCCTCTCCTCGCGCACCGCGAAACAATGGTCTCTTGCCTCTTTGGCAGCTCCAGACTTTTTCCCGGATTCCCTCCCAGCTAGCTGTGGCACACTAGCCCCCTTCAGGCTGTGTTCACGCTGCCAACCCCAGTCCTCTCCCTGGGATCCAACCTCCGAAGCCCGAGCCTCAGCTCCCAGACCCGCCCGCCCCAGCGGGTGAGCAGACAAGCCTCTCGGGCTGGTGAGTGCCGGTTGGCACCGATCCTCTGTGCGGGAATCTCTCTGCTTTGCCCTCCGCACCCCTGTTGCTGCACTCTCCTCCGCGGCTCCAAAGCTGCCCCGCTCCGCCTCCCGCAGTCTCCGCCCACGAAGGGGCTTCCTAATGTGTGGAAACCTTTCCTCCTTCACAGCTCCCTCCCACTGGTGCAGGTCCCGTCCCTATCCTTTTGTCTCTGTTTATTATTTTTACTTTTGCCCTACCCAGGTACGTGGGGAGTTTCTTGCCTTTTGGGAAGTCTGAGGTCTTCTGCCAGCGTTCAGTAGGTGTTCTGTAGGAGTTGTTCCACATGTAGATGTATTTCTGATGTATTTGTGGGAGGAGGGTGATCTCCACGTCTTACTCCTGCGCCATCTTGAAGGTCTGTCCTGTGCCGTTTTATCATCTATCCCATATGCAGCTCATCTCAGTGCTGCATGCTGATTATCTGCTCTCCATGTCACCTCTCCTCAGGGGGCTCAAAGGAATAAGCAAATCCCCTGCATCAGAGCTAAGAATCCCCAGCACAGCCCATTCACACACAGCGGGCTGGCTAGAGAAAGACTTTCATAACTCATTAAAATAAACGAACTTTACCTCATCCCCAGAAACGTGAAAGTATTTCTCAGGAGAATCAAACTCCCAATATTTGTTTTCTCTTTTCTTTGAGTATCTGAAATTGTGCAACTGTCAGTAGGAAAGGGACAGCTCTAACATCCATGTACTTACTGAGTATGGATTGAATAGAAAAATGTTTGAACTGCCGATGTGAAAAGTAAATTCTTTTTACCAGGTTGTATTTCAGTGTATATCAAATACGTAAAATCACAGTACTTGGGAATTCCCTGGCGGTCCAGTGGTTAGAACTCCATGCTTTCACTGCCAAGGGCCCAGGTTTGATCACTGGTCAGAGAGCTAAGATCCCGCAAGCCAAGTGGCGTGGCCCAAAAAAAAAATCACGGTACTGAAGAGCTGAAAGTTGGAAGTTGTCTAGTCTGGTGACTTTCTTTCCCAGAATATTTAGCCACAGAATCCCTTTGCACAAATACATTATGAATCCTGTATATAATATTTGTCTATTGAGGGAGAAAAAAGGTATAGTACCCTACTACCCCTGAAGTCCCTAAGGGAGCTTCATGAAGCCAGTTTTTAAGGTATGGGTATAATGCAAGTTCACTTTTTACTGATGAGGACCCTAAAGCACAGAGCAATTGAGGGACTTGACTGAGTATTTGTCTGTAAGACAAAGATGTAAATAACTGCTGGAGAGGGTCATTGTACTCTTCTCTCTGCCTTTGTCTGTCTTTTAATTTTTCATGATACAAGTTTTCAAAAACCTTCCAGAGAAACAGACAAGAGTGTAGCAGATTCTTAGCACTCTGAGTTAAATTCTAGTTTTGATAGTCTGTGAACAGATCTGTGACTTAGATCGAACAATTTTTCAGAAACACAAATTTTATACTAAAGCCCGTACTTATGAAGAAGACAGCTGGTAAGTCAGCCTCTAACCACTTGCCCTAAACTCCGCTTTATAGTTCTGTACAATTTGTCAAATACCCAGCAGCTCTCAAAAAGAATGAAGCTGACTCTGAAGAGAAAGCCAACCACTAATGCCTATGAAAAGGGTATTTTAAAGGAGAAATTATATGTACTGGCATTTAATAATTTTGTGGTAAAGCAGATCTAGGGATGATATACTCTCTTGAATAGCTAGGATTCTGGAGTGTTCATATTCTAGAAAGGAGGAAATTACCACTTGTCAAAATGATTTAATGAATATTACTGTGTCCCAATTTAATTCTTGAAACAACTCTGTGGTGTGAGAACATTGAGGCTCAGAGGTTACAGAACTAATTTGTCCAACTCCCCAGCATTCTCTCATTCAGTACATGTGCATAGATCGCCTACCCTTTGCTAACATTTACCAAACTCAATAAGACCAACCCCCTGCTCTGAAGGATTCACTATTTATATGGGAGACAGAGGCACAACATATGATGATATTGAGGCATAGAGGAGAGTCCTTAACTACTCTTCCTTGAAAGCCAGGAAAGTCTTCACTGAGGGGGTGACACTGAGCTAAGTTTTAAAGGATGAATAGGAAATCACTAAGCAGGGGAGGTGGGTAGAGACATTCCAGGAAGAGAAAACAGCTTACACAAGTTTATAGCATTGTTACAGGGCATGGAGAGACTATTTATGAAATACCAAGTAGGTAGTAGTGTCATTTTAGGAGGTCATTTTTCATATACTCTTAACATTACATGAAATTAAAATAATCCCATCCCTTTCATTCTGAAATTGAACTACATTAAACAATTTCTGATAAGAGATATAAAAGCATTTTCAGAACAAAAGCGATAATAGAATAAAAAAGTGGCACGTGATAGGCACTCAGTGATTATTTATTCAACAATTTGAAATTCTCCTAGTAGCTATTAGGAGATTTCTCCTAATAGCTGTTAGGAGATTAGGAGATTTCTCCTAAAGCTGTTAGGAGATATTTCCTAATAGATGTTAGGAGATTTCAAATTCTAAATTTGCTAAAATTTTAGATCCTAAATTTGCCTTAATATCAGTCCCTGTGGTTAATGAATTTTCTCCATAATGCTTAGTTGCCCCAGTGTTAGATCAGTTTGTACAGATGGCTGAAATTATCAAGGGTTGGGGTTCTTCAGATTTTTTGAGACTGCAGAATGAGTAGCTCCAAACTGAAGGTATTGCTCAAAGTGATATGGCTGTGAAGTCAGACTGGACAGGAAAGAGCGAAGCCAGAGGGAGACTGATGGAGAGGGAGAAAGGGAAGAGGCCACACGGGGGGAGTTCTGAAGGGCTGGAAAACAGGTCTAAGCGGTAGATGGTTGGAGACGCTGTAATCAAGCCAGCTGTGAAAGGAAAAACAAAAGGTAGTGGCATTAGAAAGATAAGTAGGGAGGTTCCCTGGCTGTCCAGTGGTTAGAACTGGGTGCTTTCACTACTGTGGCCCCGGCTTCAATCCCTGGTCACAGAACTAAGATCCCACAAGCCATGCGGCATGGCCAAAAAAGTAAATATAAGAATTTAGACAGGCAGGAATGCATCGCCATCAGTGATTAGTGACTGTGACTACAGACTCCATTCTTTGTAAGTGTATTTCCTTTACATGTTAGTATTTCTTATAGAATATTGAATGCAGGAGGTTTTTCACCAAGCTGTTTGACGTTGTTTAAAAATATGCATTTTGGTAATTGAAGAGGTAAGTCTAGGCCAGACTGAAAAGGGCCTTGTATTGCCATTCTGAGGACTTTGAGCTTTATCCCATAGGAAGCTATTGAAGCATTTTTTTGTTTGTTTGTTTTTTGATATCTTTATTGGAGCATAATTTCTTTACAATGTTGTGTTAGTTTCTGCTACATAACAAAGTAAATCAGCTAGATGTATACATATATCCCCATATCCCCTACCTCTTGTGTTTCCCTCCCACCCTCCCTATCCCTCCCCTCTAGGTAGTCACAAAGCACCGAGCTGATCTCTCTGTGCTATGCGGCTGCTTCCCACTAGCTATCTATTTTACATGTGGTAGTGTATATATGTCCATGCCACTCTCTCACTTCGTCCCAGCTTACCCTTCCCCATCCCTGTGTCCTCAGGTCCATTCTCTAAGTCTGCGTCTTTTTTCCTGTCCTGCCCCTAGGTTCATCAGAACCTTTTTTTTTTTTTTAAGATTCCATATATATGTGTTAGCATACGGTATTTGTTTTTCTCTTTCTTTCTTCACTCTGTATGACAGACTCTAGGTCCATCCACCTCACTACAAATAGTTCAATTTCATTTCTCTTTATGGCTGAGTAATATTCCATTGTATATATGTGCCACATCTTCTTTATCCATTCATCTGTCGATGGACACTTAGGTTGCTCCCATGTCCTGGCTATTGTAAATAGTGCTGCAATGAACATTGTGGTACATGTCTCTCTTTGAATTATGGTTTTCTCAGGGTATATGCCCATTAGTGGGATTGCTGGGTCTTATGGTAGTTGTATTTTTAGTTTTTTAAGGAACCTCCCTACTCTTCTCCATAGTGGCTGTATCAATTTACATTCCCACCAACAGTGCAGTAGGGTTCCCTTTCCTCCACATCCTCTACAGCATTTACTGTTTGTAGATTTTTTGATGGTGGCCATTCTGACTGATGTGAGTTGATACCTCATTGTGGTTTTCATTAGCATTTCTCTAACGATCAGTGATGTTGAGCATCCTTTCATGTGTTTGTTGGCAATCTGTATATCTTCTTTGGAGGAATGTCTATCTAGATCTTCTGCCCATTTTTGGATTGGGTTATTTGTTTTTTTGATATTGAGCTAGATAAGCTGCTTGTATATTATGGAGATTAATACTTTATCAGTTACTTCATTTACAAATATTTTCTCCCATTCTGAGGGTTGTCTTTTCGTCTTGTTTATGTTTTCCTTTGCTGTGCAAAAGCTTTTAGGTTGTATTAGGTCCCAGTTGTTTATTTTTGTTTTTATTTCCATTTCTCTAGGAGGTGGGTCAAAAAGGATCTTGCTGTGATTTATGTCATAGAGTGTTCTATGTTTTCCTCTAAGAGTTTTATAGTGTCTGGCCTTACATTTAGGTCTTTCATCCATTTTGAGTTTTTTTTTGTGTATGGTGTTAGGGAGTGTTCTAATTTCATTCTTTTACATTTAGCTGTCCAGTTTTCCTATTACCACATACTGAAGAGGTTGTGTTTTCTCCATTGTGTATTCTTGCCTCCTTTATCAAAGATAAGGTGACCATATGTGCATGAGTTTATCTGTGGGCTTTCTATTCTGTTCCACTGATCTATATTTCTGTTTTTGTGCCAGTACCATACTGTCTTGATTACTGTAGCTTTGTAGTATAGTCTGAAATCAGGGAACCTGATTCCTCCAGCTCCGTTTTTCTTTCTCAGGATTGCTTTGGCTATTTGGGGTCCTTAGTATTTCCATACAAATTGTGCAAGTTTTTGTTCTAGTTCACGAAAAATGCCATTGGTAGTTTGATAGGGATTGCATTGAATCTTTAGATTGCTTTGGGTAGTATAGTGTTTTTCACAATGTTTATTCTTCCAGTCCAAGAACATGGTATATCTCTCCATCTGTTTGTATCATCTTTAATTTCTTTCATCAGTATCTTACAGTTTTCTACATGCAGGTCTTTTGTCTCCTTAGGTAGGTTTATTCCTAGGTATTTTATTCTTTTTGTTGCAATGGTAAATGGGAGTGTTTCCTTAATTTCTCTTTCAGATTTTTCATCATTCATGTATAGGAATGCAAGAGATTTCTGTGCATTAATTTTGTATCCTGCTACTTTACCAAATTCATTGATTAGCTCTAGTAGTTTTCTGGTATCATCTTCAGCATTCTCTATGTATAGTATTATGTCATCTGCAAACAGGGACAGTTTTACTTCTTATTCTCCGATTTGGATTCCTTTTATTTCTTTTTCTTCTCTGATTGCTATGGCCAAAACTTCCAAAACCATGTTGAATAATAGTGGTGAGAGTAGCCTTGTCTTGTTCCTGATCTTAGATGAAATGGTTTCAGTTTTTCACCATTGAGAACGATGTTGGCTGTGGGTTTGTCATATATGGCCTTTATTATGTTGAGGTAGGTTCCCTCTATGCCTACTTTCTGGAGAGTTTTTATCATAAATGAGTGTTGAATTTTGTCAAAAGCTTTTCCTGAATCAATTGAGATTATCATATGTTTTTTATCCTTCAGTTTGTTAATATGGTGTATTGATTGCTTTGCATATATTGAAGAATCCTTGCATTCCTAGGATAAACCCCACTTGATTATGGGGTATGATCCTTTTAATGTGCTGTTGGATTCTGTTTGCTAGTATTTTGTTGAGGATTTTTGCATCTGTGTTCATCAGTGATATTGGCCTGGAATTTTCTTTTTTTGTGACATCTTTGTCTGGTTTGGGTATCAGGGTGATCGTGGTCTCATAGAATGAGTTTGGGACTGTTCCTCCCTCTGCTGTATTTTGGAAGAGTTTGAGAAGGAAAGGTGTTAGCTCTTCTCTTAAGTGTTTGATAGAATTTGCCTGTGAAGCCATCTGGTCCTGGGCTTTTGTTTCTTGGAAGATTTTTAATCACAGTTTCAATTTCAGTGCTTGTGATTGGTCTTTTAATATTTTCTGTTTCTTCCTGGTTCAGTCTCGGAAGATTGGACTTTTCTAAGAATTTGTCCATTTCTTCCAGGTTGTCCATTTTATTGGCATATAGTCGCTTGTAGTAATCTCTCATGATCCTTTGTATTTCTGCAGTCTCAGTTACTTCTCCTTTTCCATTTCTAGTTCTATTGATTTGAGTCTTCTCCCATTTTTTCTTGATGAGTCTGGCTAATGGTTTATTATTTTTGTCTATCTTCTCAAAGAACAATCTTTCAGTTTTATTGATGTTTGCTATTGTTTCCTTCATATCTTTTTCATTTATTTCTCATCTGATCTTTATGATTTCTTTCCTTCTGCTAACATTGGAGTTTTCTTGTTCTTCTTTCTCTAATTTCTTTAGGTGTAAGGTTAGGTTGTTTATTTGAGATTTTTGTTGTTTCTTGAAGTAGGATTGTTTTGCTCTAAATTTCCCTCTTAGGACTGCTATTGCTGCATCCCATAGGTTTTGGGTTGTCGTGTTTCCATTGTCATTTTTTTTTTAGGTAATTTTTGGTTTCCTGTTTGATTTCTTCAGTAATCTCTTGGTTATTTAGTAGCATATTATTTAGCCTCCATGTGTTTGTAATTTTTTACATTTTTTTCTTGTAATTGATATCTAGTGTCTAGTCTCATAGTGTTGTGGTTAGAAAAGTTACCTGATATGATCTCAGTTTTCTTAAATTTACTGAGGTTTGATTTGTGACTCAGGATTTGATCTATCCTGGAGAATGTTCATGAGCACTTGAGAAGAAAGTGTATTCTGTTGTTTTTGGATGTAATGTCCTATAAATATCAATGAAACCCATCTTGTTTAATGTGTCATTTAAAGCTTGTGTTTCCTTATTTATTTTCATTTTGATGTTCTGTCCATTGATGATAGTGGGGTGTTAAAGTTCCCACTATTATTATGTTACTGTCGATTTCCCCTTTTATGGCTGTTAGCATTTGCCTTCTGTATTGAGGTGCTCCTATGTTGGGTGCTTAAATATTTACAATTGTTATATCTTCTTCTTGGATTGATCCCTTGATCATTATGTAGTGTCCTTCTTTGTCTCTTGTAATAGTCTTTATTTTAAAGTCTATTTTGTCTGATGTGAAAATTGCTACTCCAGCTTTCTTTTGATTTCTATTTGCATAGAATATCTTTTTCCATCCCCTCACTTTCAGTCTGTATGTGTCCCTAGGTCTGAAGTGGGACTCTTTTAGACAGCATATATATTGGTCTTGTTTTTGTATCCATTCCACCAGTCTGTGTCTTTTGGTTGGAGCATTTAATCCATTTACATTTAAGGTAGTTATCAATATGTATGTTCCTATATCCATTTCTTAATTGTTTTGGGTTTGTTATTGTAGGTCTTTTCCTTCTCTTGTGTTTCCTGCCTAGAGAAGTTCCTTTAGCATTTGTTGTAAAGCTGGTTTGGTGGTGCTGAATTCTCTTAACTTTTGCTTGTCTTAAAGGTTTTAATTTTTCTGTTGAATCTGAATGAGATCCTTGCTGGGTAATCTTGGTTTCATCACTTTATTTTTTTAACATCTTTATTGAAGTGTAATTGCTTTACAATGGTGTGTTAGTTTCTGCTATATAACAAAGTGAATCAGCTGTAATATACATATATCCCCATATCCCCTCCCTCACATGTCTCCCTCCCACCCTCCCTATTCTACCCCTCTAGGTTAACACAAAGAACCGAGCTGATCTCCTTGTGCTATGCAGCTGCTTCCCACTAGCTATCTGTTTTACATTTGGTAGTGTATATATGTCCATGCTACTCTCTCACTTCGTCCCAGCTTACCTTTCCCCTTCCCAGTGTCCTCAGGTCCATTCTCTAAGACTGTGTCTTTATTCCTGTCCTGCCCCTAGGTTCTTCAGAACCCTTTTTTTTTTTAGGTTCCATATATATGTGTTAGCCTTCGGTATTTGTTTTTCTCTTTCTGACTCACTTCACTCTCTATGACAGTCTCTAGGTCCATCCACCTCACTACAAATAACTCAATTTCGTTTCTTTTTATGGCTGAGTAATATTCCATTGTATATATGTGCCAGATCTGATTTATCCATTCGTCTGTCGATGGACACTTAGGTTGCTTCCATGTCCTGACTATTATAAATAGAGCTGCAGTGAATATTGTGGGTCATGACTCCTTTTGAATTATGATTTTCTCAGAGTCTATGCCCAGTAGTGGGATTGCTGGGTCGTATGGTAGTTTTATTGTTAGATTTCTAAGGAACCTCCATACTGTTCCTCATAGTGCCCTTTCATCACTTTAAATGTGTCCTGCCACTCCCTTCTGGCTTGCAGAGTTTCTGCTGAAAGATCAGCTGTTGACCTCATGGGGATTCCCTTGTATGTTATTTGTTGCTTTTCCCTTGCTGCTTTTAATATTTTTTCTTTGTATTTAATTTTTGATAGTTTAATTATTATATGTCTTGGCATGTTTCTCCTTGCAGTTATCCTGTATGGAACTCTCTGCACTTCCTGGACTTGATTGACTATTTCCTTTCCTATGTTAGGGAAATTTTCAACTATAATCTCTTCAAATAGTTTCTCAGACCCTTTCCTTTTCTCTTGTTCTTCTGGGACGCCTATAAATCAAATGTTGGTGCATTTAATTTGTCCCAGTGGTCTCTGAGAGTGTCCTCAGTTCTTTTCATTCTTTTTTCTTTATTCTGCTGTGTGGTAGTTATTTCCACTATTTTATCTTTCAGGTCACTTTTCCGTTCTGCTGCCTCAGTTATTCTGCTATTGATTCCTTCTAGTGAATTTTTAATTTCATTTATTGCGTTGTTCATCACTGCTTGTTTGCTCTTTAGTTCTTCTAGGTCCTTGTTAAACGTTTCTGGTGTTTATTCTATTTCCAAGATATTGGATCATCTTTACTATCATTACTCTGAATTCTTTTCCAGGTAGACTGCCTATTTCCTCTTCATTTGTTTGGTCTGGTGGGTTTTTATCTTGCTCCTTCATCTGCTGTGTGTTTTTCTGTCTTCTCATTTTCTTTACCTTACTGTGTTTGGGGTTTCCTTTTCGCAGACTGCAGGTTCGCAGTTCCTTTTGTTTTTGGTCTCTGCCCCCAGTGGGTGGGGTTGATTCAGTGAGTTGTGTAAGCTTCCTGGTGAAGGGGACTGGTGCCTGTATTCTGGTAGGTGGGTCTGTATCTTGTCTTTCTGGTAGGCAGGGCCACGTCTGGTGGTGTGTTTTCTGATGTCTGTGAACTTAGTATGATTTTAGGCAGCCTCTCTGCTAATGGGTGGGGTTGTGTTCCTGTCTTGCTAGTTGATTTGCATGGGACATCCAGCACTGGAACTTGCCGGTCATTGGGTGGAGCTGGATCTTAGCATTGAGACAGAGATCTTTGGGAGAGCTCTCACTGATTGATATTACATGGGGCTGGGAGGTCTCTGGTGATCCAATATCCTGAACTCGGCTCTCCCACCTCAGAGGCTCAGGCCTGACACCAAGGCAGAACACCAAGACCCTGTCAGCCACACGGCTCAGAAGAAAGGGAGAAAAAAAGAAAGAAAAGAAAATTATTAAAATAAAAGTATTTTTAAAATAATAATAATGAAAAAAAAGAAAGAGCAACCAAACCAATAAACAAATCCACCAATGATAACGAACACTGAAAACTCTAGTAAGATAAACATAAAAATCAGTCGCAGACAGCAGACCCCAAATCTACAGTTGCTCCCAAAGTCCACTGCCTCAATTTTGGGATGGTTCGTTGTCTATTAAGGTTTGATGCAGGGTGCATCACGTTGATTGTGGGGATTTAATCCGCTGCTCCTGAGGCTGCTGGGGGAGATTTCCCCTTCTCTTCTTTGTTCACACAGCTCCTGGGGTTCAGCTTTGGTTTTGGCCCCACCTCTGTGTGTAGGCCGCCCTCGGGCATCTGTTCCAGCCCAGACAGGATGGGGTTAAAGGAGCAGCTGATTAGGGGGCTCTGGCTCACTCATGCTGGGGGGAGGGAGACTTATGGTAGTTATAATTGGAATGCGGGGCGAGCTTGTGGAGGCAGAGGCGGGTATGATGTTTCAGCAGCCTGAGGTGCGCCTTGTGTTCTCCCAGGGAACTTGTCCCTGGATCACAGGTTCCTGGCAGTGGCGTGTTGCACAGGCTCCTGGGGCGGGGGTGGGGGGGGTGGGTGGATAGTGACCTGCGCTCGCACACAGGCTTCTTGGTGGCTGCAGGAGCAGTATTAGCATTTCATGCTTGTCTCTGGTGTCCGAGCTGATAGCCGTGGCTTACGCCCGTCTCTGAAGCTCATTTAGGTGGTGCTCTGCCTTCTGTGGGCAGACAGGGAAGGAAGCCCCTCTCCTCGTGCACCCTGAAACAATGGTCTCTTGCTTCTTAGGCAGGTCCAGACTTTTTCCCAGACTCCCTCCCGGCTAGCTGTGGCGCACTAGCCCCCTTCAGGCTGTGTTCACGCTGCCATCCCCAGTCCTCTCCCTGGGATCTGACCTCCAAAGCCCAAGCCTCAGCTCCCAGCCCCCTCCCGTCCCAGCAGGTGAGCAGACAAGCCTCTCAGGCTGGTGAGTGCTGGTCGGCACCGGTCCTCTGTGCGGGAATCTCTCCGCTTTGCCCTCCGCACCCCTGTTGCTGCACTCTCCTCTGTGGCGCTGAAGCTTTCCCCCTCTGCCACCTGCAGTCTCCGCCCACGAAGGGGCTTCCTAGTGTGTGGAAACTTTTCTTCCTTCACAGCTCCTTCCCACTGGTGCAGGACCCGTCCCTATTCTTTTGTCTCTGTTTTTTCTTTTTTCTTTTGCCCTACCCAGTACGTGGGGAGTTTCTTGCCTTTTGGGAGGTCTGAGGTCTTCTGCCACCCTTCAGTAGGTGTTCTGTAGGAGTTGTTCCACATGTAGATGTATTTCTGATGTATTTGTGGGGAGGAAGGTGATCTCCATGTCTTACTCCTCTGCCATCTTTAAGGTCCCCTACTATTGAAGTGTTTTAAATCAGACAGTAATATGTTCATATGCACATTCACAAAGACCACAGTAAGAGTAGCATGGAATAGAGGTAGGCAGACTAGCTGGGAGACGCTTGCACTCATCCAGGTACAAAGGCCAAACTCAATTAATTGGTGGAGGCAGAGAAGAGATCATGAATAGGAAAAATATTAAGAGAGAGGGCTTCGCTGGTGGCACAGTGGTTGAGAGTCTGCCTGCCGATGCAGGGGACACGGGTTCGTGCCCTGGTCCGGGATGATCCCACATGCCGTGGAGTGGCTGGGCCCATGAGCCATGGCCGCTGAGCCTGTGCTCCGCAACGGGAGAGGCCACAACAGTGAGAGGCCTGCGTACCGCAAAAAAAAAAAAAAAAAAAAATGTTAAGAGAGAATCTGCGGGGTGTGGAAATTGATTGGATATGAAGAAAAGTGAATAGGAAGGAGACAGAGGCAATATCTAGAATTCTAGTTTTGGTGACTTTTTTTTTGTGTGTGTGTGGTCCATGCCATGCGGCTTGCAGGGCCATGGCAGTGAAAGCGTGAAATCCTAACCACTAGGCCACCAGGGAACTCCTTTTTTTTTTTATCGAAGTATAATTGATTTACAATATTGTGTTAGTTTCAGGTATACAGCAGAGTGCTTCAGTTATGTATATTTTTTCACATTATTTTCCATTATAGGTTATTATTAGATATTGTATATAATTCCCTGTGCTATACAATAAATTCTTGATGCTTATCTATTTAATGTATAGTAGTTTGTGTCTGTTAATCCCATACTCCTAATTTATCCCTCCCTTTCCCCTTTGATAACCATAAATTTGTTTTCTATGTCTGTGAGTCTCTTTCTGTTTTGTATATAGATTCATTATATTATTTTTTTGACTCCACATTTAAATGATATAATGTTAGTCTTTGTCTGACTTACTTCACTAAGTGTAATATTCTCCAAGTTCATCCATGTTGCTGCATATGGCAGTATTTCATTTTTATGGCTGAGTAATTTTCCATTTTATATATATATATATATATATATATATATATATATATATGTATATGTATATGTATACCACGTCTTCTTAAGCCAGTCATCTGTTGATGGGCACTTGGGTTGTTCCCATGTCTTGGCTATTGTATAGTGCTGCTATGAACTTTGGGGTGCTTATTAAGTCAGAGAATGTTTTGCCTATGTTCTCTTCTAGGAGTTTTATGGCATCATGTCTTATATTTAGGTCTTTAAACCATTTTGAGTTTATTTTTGTGTATGGTGTGAGGCAGTATTCTAATTTCATTGATTACATGTAGCTGTCCAGTTTTCCCAACACCACTTGTTGAAGGGACTGCCTTTTTTCCATCATATGTTGTTGTCTCCTTTGTCATAGGTTAATTGACTATAAGTGTGTGGGTTTATTTCTGGGCTCTCCATTCTGTTCCATTTAATCTGTATATCTGTTTTTGTGCCAGTACCACACTGTTTTGATTACTGTAGCTTTGTAGTATAGTCTGAAGTCTGGAAGGGTTATGCCTCCACCTTTGTTCTTTTTTCACAGGATCACTTTGGCAATTCTGGGTCTTTGTGGTTCCATATAAATTTTAGGAGCATTTGTTCTGGTTCTGTGGAAAATGTCACGGGTGGGACTTCCCTGGTGGTGCAGTGGTTAAGAATCTGCTTTCCAATGCAGGGGACATAGGTTCTAACCCTGGTCCAGGAATATCCCACATGCTGCAGAGCAACTAAGCCCATGCAGCACAGCCACTGAGCCTGTGCTCTAGAGCCTGCGAGCCACAACTGCTGAGCCCGTGCCACAACTACTGAAGCCCACACACCTAGAGCCCATGCTCTGCAACAAGAGAAGCCACCGCAATGAGAACCCTGCAGACCGCAACAAAGAGTAGCCCCTGCTAACCACAACTACAGAAAGCCTGTGCACAGCAATGAAGACCCAATGCAGAAAAGGGAACCCTCTTGCACTGTTGGTGGGAATATAAATTGATACAGCCACTATGTAGAACAGTATGGAGGTTCCTTAAAAAACTAAAAATAGAACTGCCATATGACCCAGCAATCCCACTACTGGGCATATATCCAGAGAAACTCATAATTCAAAAAGACACATGCACCCCAATGTTCATTGCAGCACTATTTGCAATAGCCAGGTCATGGAAGCAAACTAAATGCCCATCGACAGACAAATGGATAAAGAAGATGTGGTACATATATACAGTGGAATATTACTCAGCCATAAAAAGGAACGAAATTGGGTCATTTGTAGAGACATGGATGGACCTAGAGACTGTCATACAGAGTGAAGTAAGTCAGAAAGAGAAAAACAAATATATATTAACGCATATATGTGGAATCTAGAAAAAATGTCACAGATGAACTGGTTTGCAAGGCAGAAATAGAGACACAGATGTAGAGAACAGACATATGGACACCAAGCGGGGAAAGCAGGGTGGGTGGTGGTGGGATGAAATGGGAAATTGGGATTGACATATATACACTAATATGTATAAAATAGATAACTAATAAGAACCTACTGTATAAAATAAATAAAATAAAATTCAAAAAAATTAATTAACTTTTTAAAAAATCCATTTAAAAAAAGAAAGAAAATGTCATGGGTATTTTGATAGGGCTTGCTTTAAATCTGTAGATTGCTTTGGGTAGCATGGCCATCTTAACAATATTCTTCCAATCCAGGGGCATGGGATGTCTTTCCATTTCTTTGAATCATCTTCAGTTCCCTTTATCAGTGTTTATAGTTTTCAGCATGTAAGTCGTTCACCTCTTTGGTTAAATTTATTCCTAGGGTTGTTTTTATTGTTTTTCTTTTTAGCCAGTTTTAAACGGGATTTTTCTTCACTTTCTCTTTCCTGTATTTCATTGTTAGTGTAAAGAAATGCAACTGATTTCTGTATATTAATCTTGTATCCTGCTACCTTTGAATTCACTTATTTGTTCTAATAGTTTTTGTGTGGAGACAGAGGCAGTATCTAGGATTCTAGTTTTGGTGACTTTTGGATTATAATGGCATTCACAGAGAAGAGGAATATAGGAAGAAAACAGATTTGGGGAAAGAGTATGAGTTTAGTTGGACAAAAACTTGCAGGATAAATATCCTGCATATTCCAGTAGGATATGTAGTTTTGAAATTTAGGAGACCCTGGGATAGGAATAATCTATCAATTAAATAGGTTTAATGGCAGTCTTAAATGTCTATATTCCCAAGGACCTGACTAGCCTGAATTGAACTAATACAGTAAGATTTTAAGAATTGCCGCATAATGGATCAACTTCATGATCCCCCTTCAATCGCCTTCCTGTTTTATTTCAGGTGACCAAGGGATAGTCTCTAGGAAGATGTGATTTTCCTCTCAGTAACCAACTCAAAAGATTAAGGATGTCCTCTTAAAAAAAAAAAAAAAAAGAAGTTCTTAGAACTCAATCTTGCCCCTCCCTGCTTCACACCTTCTACGTGGAGATGGGAGCTTTGAATGAGCCAGTGAAAATCTATCCATCATCTACTCCCAGAGAATCCAGCCCAAAATATCAAATCTAAACAACTGGGGCTCTTTATAGACTCTCCCTGGGGCAGGTGGACTGTTTACAGGGAAGAAGGAAGAAGATAAAATCATGGATAATTTAAGTTAATGGAGCCAACAAGAGATCTTAGGCACCGGAGCTGGAGGCATGAGGTATCCCCTCCAGCCTCGGCTGCCACGGGGCTTGTGCCGCCACCTCCGTCTCACAGAAACATCCCTGCCTGGCCTGAGAGTAGAGCTGACAAAGCGCCCTCCACCGACACTGCTGAGAACATACCTCCTCTCTTTTCCCAAAGCAGTGCCCTTTCTGGTCTCACTTTTTTTGTTGTGTAAAAACCCATTTTTCCCCAGTGAATTTTATTCAGGTTTTGAGGATGTTCATACATTATTTGTTGATTTTTGTCACTTTCATCCTCAAGGAGGCAACATCACCTGGCACCTTACTAAGGCTGTGTAGTAACTACGCAACCAATCTCTTAACAATATTTCGAACTTTCAGATTCACCAGAAATCAAGTTCTGACCCTTAGAAATGTTTATTTACAGGCCTCCTTCTACATCAACGTCTATACCAATTGCTGGTGAATCTGAATCTCTGGAAGAAGATAGAAAAGGTGGAGAGACTCTCAAAATTCATCTTGGGATAGCAGGTATGGATGTGTCGCTTACTGGTTTTTCAGTTTGTAAGAAACAGTACTACCCTAAAAGTATCCCAAAGTCCCTCCCAGATTTAAAATTCTGTGGGTATATATAACTTGAAATGGGCCAATAATTATCAGCAGTTTCAATTGTGCAATTTTTGTTTAAGCCAATGCTTCATTTCGTCTAAAGGGTGTGTTATCCTCTGACCAATTAAAAGCTAAATGTTGCAGTGACACTCCCACCCCCACCATTGTATGCCTGTACTCCCCACAGAAATGACAGGACACGACAGGATTGTTCCCGTTCCACATGCCCAGCAGCTTCTGCCAGTCATCTCTCAGGTGGTGCTTCTCTTCCATGAATCACATACCCTCTTTCACGGGTTCCCAAACATTAGTGCACATCAGAATCGCCTGGTGGCTTGTTAAACCATAGATTGCTGACACTGCAGCCAGAGGTTTTGATTAAGTACATCTAGGTTGGGGCCTGAAAGCTGCATGACTAAGTTCCCAGGTGATGCTGCTGTTCCTGCTGCTGGGCCCAGGCCACACCCTGGGGGCCACTTCTCCAGGCAAACACCCAGTCATAGGCTGCTCCCCGAGCTAAAAGCAGGTGGGGGAATGTCAAGTTGGCTGGGGAAAAAGCATTTATGAGCTTCCTTTTTTCTCCCACGCCATGTGACCAGGGTTATTATTTGAAAGAATGAAAAGAAAGGTGTAGTGACGTGGTTAACATCTTCACCACTTTTCAGATTGCAAAGATAAGATTTCTTATGCGTAATAAGGATTCTCAAATTTCCTGATTTGGGATCAGTGAATCCTTTGTGTACTTTTAACTCTTGCATTAGCTCCTTGTCTTCAGAATTTAAATATTATGAATTCTTTCTCATGTTGGAAACCAAATACTCATTAGCCCTACATCCTTCTCCATGTAGTGCTCTCCCATAGGCTCGCACTCTCCTTCCCCCACCATCCCCCGCCCTCTTTCTCTCAGACTCAGGGGAGCAAGTTATAGCCAAAATTCTAGGAAGAATATACTGCCCATTTATTCCTAAACTCATGTGTGGTCTGGCTTCTACATTCTGCCCTCTCCTGATGATGTCTCCCAGAACATGACTGTCAAATCCTGTGGGCATTTTTTCTGCTCTCATCTGAATAAATTGGCCATTTATTCTTTCTGGAAGCTTTCTCTTGCCTTGGCTGCCACCTCTTTTCTCTGGCTTCTCAGAGGCTTCTTTATCTTCTTCCACCTTCCTGTTAAAATATCAATACTGTCTAGGATTTGGTTCCCTCCACTCACTTTCCCTGGGTGATGGCATCTGTACCTGGGATTTAACTATCACAAAAATGTAAATGTGATCATGTAAATATGAGTTAATATGTTTGATTTACAAATTCATGTTGCCTCCAGGCCTCCGTCCTGACCACAGGCACATATTTCCAAATGCTTTTTGGAAAGGTCCACTTTATGTCACATTAGACTGAAACCCATCTGTTTATCTTTTTTTCTCAGCAAGCTTCTAAGTTCTTCGTGATCAGGTCTTAATTTTTCTTTGTATCAACAGCATAATGACCAGGGACACAGTAGAAATTCCATGAATAGTGAATGGGTGTCCTCAGGTGTCTCAAATTCCACATACCCAGCACGTCGTCTTCCTAACTCTTCCCCCTGTATTTCCTGTTGCAGTTATCCTGGCACACACTTCTAGTTAGTAATTAAGTACTGTTATTTGTGTCTGCTCAACATATCTCAGCTGAATTATTATGAAAATCTTTACTCCTTCACCCCCTGTTCATCCTGCTGCCAAAGTGATCTTCCCAAAATGTCAGTCTGGTCAAGCCACACCCTTTCTTAAAGCCATTGAATTATTTCCTTCCTTAAACCCATAGGAGAAGGTCCTTCATTAGCAGGCATCTGCTCATCTCTCTCTTTCCTTCAGTCATCTACACCACTACCCTATATGCCAACTTTACCAAACTGTTTGCTTTCCTACAGACAAGGCATGCTTTTCCCTGCCTAGTCTAGCTGAGAAATTCCTATGCATTGTTAAAGACCTGGAGTTAACCTCCTCTATGAGGTTGTTCCTTCATTACCAAGTAGTGTTCAATGCATTAGTCCTTTGGAGCTCTTGATAGCTTCTTTTTGGTGCTTGTATTTTGGTACTTGCCACGTTGTATTATAACTGCTTCTACTCTAAACTGTGAAGCATATATTTTATCTTATTTATTTTGTACCCCTATATCTTGTACAGTATTGGGCACTGACCTGGTAAGAGCTTAATAAATACTTATTGAATGAACACATTTTGAAAACCAATAAATAAATGGATGAATTA
Organism: Pseudorca crassidens; assembly: GCF_039906515.1. Classification (NCBI taxonomy): domain Eukaryota; kingdom Metazoa; phylum Chordata; class Mammalia; order Artiodactyla; family Delphinidae; genus Pseudorca; species Pseudorca crassidens. The sequence continues at coordinate 95,095,400 of NC_090297.1, forward strand.
AGATCTGAGCCAATGCTAGGAGTAAAGTATATAACTCTTGATATGAACCAACTCTTTTAGTTCAGAATTTGCTGTAGCCAAACATTTGGGCTTAGGACCACTGTCAAGCAGGACTAGGGATGCTGGTTTGGATTTGTACCTTACAGTCTTGTCCAGAAATGAGAAACCCTTTGCAGAAGGGCCAGGTCGCTCCAGTAGCTTACTTATTTGGCAGCATTCGTTGGCCCATCTGTGTTCAATATCATTTATAGAACTGCTGCTATAATTGCGGTGTTACTCAGTTACCTTTTGCCTCTAAGTGAAAAACAGTTCTAGTTTCCAAATATTTCACCCTAATGAAAATGGTCACCCTTCTGCATTCTGTGGAAGAAGCCTAGTTCTGGAAATACATAATTGGCATCTGGAATATGCACATTATTAGGAAAATAATAGAAATAGCTTTGACACTGCTTTTTTTGTACATTGACTTTGAAACTGAATACTATAATCAATTTCTGAAGAACCTCATTCTCAGTGCTGCATCACACGCTGTGTTGATTTAAACCACAGACATTTGTCCAAATTATAGCCTAGCACCAGCATCACTAACACAAAAGTAACAAAGTGTCTACTGTCGTGATGGATCTAGGGAAAGATTTCCTCAAAAACCACCCAAAAACCTGGCAATTTTGTGAGAATTTATAAAAATCCATCCGACTCCTTTTTATAAGAGAAATACTAAATATAAAAACTGAAATAGTTTTATTTAAGATAGAGTGCTATTAAATCTTATGAAAAGTACTATAGCACTTCAGTAAACTGAGGTATTTAAGTTCTTTGCACAGTATTTCTTGCAGCACAGTTGTTTACATTGTACTGATTTAAAGGGATTTCTTTCACTCTGTAACTTGATAATGAACTTAGTTTCTAAAATACGTAGATTAGAATACAAATTGACCATTGACTTGTTGACAGTAATAGTAACATTATGTTATTGCAGATCTCTCAGCAAAGAGTGCCTCTGTTCCAGATGAACTTGGTGCCTGTGGACATTCTAGAACATCAAGCTATGCAAGCCAGCAGTCAAAAGTATCAGGTAGAGGCTAAGAGTGAAGTTGAATTGCTCTGAAGGGACTTGGAATTGCTATGGTGCGGGAGGAGAATGTTTGGTTGCAGTGTGTTTGATACTAGTGTTACATCCAGAGTGATTTTCTCTGACAGGGTATAGCTCTTGCCACTCCCGGTCATCTAGTTTCTCTGAGTTCTGCCACAGGAGAAATACCTCAGTGGGAAGTACATCAACAGGAATTGAAAGTATTCTAGAGCCATGTGATGAAATTGAGCAAAAGATAGCTGGACCAAGTCTTGATACAGCTGATAAAGAAGATACAGCTTCCGAAACACTCAACAGGTATCATTTTGGTCTCAGTTTAAATGGAAAAAAGAAAAAAAAAAACACTTTTTTTTCATAACATAATAAAAAAGGAAATTTTTAAAAATTATTTTCAAAGATGCCCAGTGAAACAAGATTCTGTAGAATCTCAGCTGAAGCGAGTTGATGACACCAGAGTGGATGCAGATGATATTGTGGAGAAAATATTACAAAGTCAAGACTTCAGCCTAGATTCCAGTGCAGAAGGTGTGTAGATAACCATTAAGTATATATGGATGTATGTGACCCGGGTTTGTATAATCAATGTGGTCAGCAGTAAAGAGTCAGTACGTTATGATACTGAGTGTTCGGTATTTGTAAAATAAATTTCACACCCATAAAAATCTGAAGATAACTTTTTAGTTCTTGGATAGTTTAGTTTAATGGATATCAAATTTGGAAAAGAATTAACTTTAGTTTAAAAATATCAATTTTAAAGAAAGCTTTTATTGTATTTTTTAACTATGCATCAATGTCTGCCATGATTATATACCTTATGACAGATACCTACATCTGCTTTGTCATAACTGGGCATGAGTACCTCAAGTCACTATTGCAATTTGGAAGGTTAGGTGGTGATCTTAAAATGATAGTGAGTAACAGAATGCCTCATTCCCTCCTTAGCATTTTCACTGAAACTGAAAATTTACGTGCCACCAATTTGAAAGTTATAATTATTCATGCTGGTGTGAATAGAGAGCAGTTAACAATGGACTTAGTTTCATTATGTAACTGGTTGTAAAGAAAAATAATTAAACCCTGCTTGAGGAAGTTTGTAGGAACAGCTGTCTTCTTTACTGGGCTTTAAGAAAGTTAACAAGAAGTAACTATTAGGATATCTTTTAAACTGCCTGTTTTAAAACATGTATGTAGTTCTTTTTTTAAGTTTTTATTTCTTTAACAAAACTGAATGTAAAATGTGAATTTATTATAATATGAATATTATTTGACAATCTAATAATTGTACCTATAACAAATACTGTAAATGTATATTGCAGAAGAAGGACTGAGGTTATTTGTGGGTCCTGGGGGAAGTACAACCTTTGGCAGTCATCATCTTCCAAACAGGTATGTAGTCCAAAGAGTATCTCACTAAAATAAAGAATAGACTGACTTTTTCTTTTAAATGCTCGTGAGTAGAGGATGAAGGTTACAAAGTTTGTATTAGATTGAGGCTAGAAAGCACAATATTAGTAGTTCCATGAGAAGAATTACAGCTCTTAGTGTAGCTCTTAGTTTTCCTTATCCTGAGTATGTTTGAAATTGTATTTTATAAGTTTATTTGTTGATTTCCTTAGATGTATTTTTAGAATGTATTAGTAGAGAACTGGTAGAGCACTGGGCAAGCTGCAGTATACAAAGGACATTTAGAAAAGAGTTCTTAGTCTGATATCTTACAGCAAAGCAAAATCATATTTTCAATCAGTGATCTTGTCTGTTATGAGCAGTTACACAACCACTCAGTAGCAGACACTGATATTAATCTTTTCTGTACTCTCTTTTCTGCGCCCCACTAGAGCCTAACATACATATTAAGAAAAATAAGTTTGGAAAACTAATTTTCATGTTGGTAGTTATTTAGATTCAGATGAAGAAAAGGCACCTGCCAAACTTAGCATTCTGGTTCCCAGCACTGCAGCAGATGATAGTGAGCACAGATGCTGAGGACACCTTAGAAATTCTGATCACTCCACTGCTTCCCCACAGCCTGATCCCTGTGCACCCAGTACCCAGTATTTCTGTGGAGTATTTATGTAGAATTCCAGCACAACGACAGTCTAAGTCAGAGTTGCAGGGGGAGGGAGCCCCCTTGGTCCAAGACAGTTATTTTATTCTTTAATGCTCAAAACCAGAAAGAATGTTTAATTCATTTCTTCTACCAATACTCATTTTGTTGAGTACCTCCTATGCGTCCATCACATTGCAGGGCCCAAAGGATACAAAGGAGCAAACACCTACATCAGCAACTAACTACCTTCAGATGTGATAGGTGGGAATAAAACTGTGCTGTGGAGGATAGAGGAGTCACACAATTTAGACCTTTTGTAACTTTCATTTACTTATGCACTTATTAAATTCAGTAACAATTTATTGGGCCAACTTGTGGTTAAGGGTGCAAAGAAGAAAGACCCAGCTCTTACCCTCAGCTAGATTATAGTCTAGCATGTGAGTTTGGAAAACTACAGCCCGTGGGCCCTGTTGGCTCACTGCCTATTTCTGTAAACAAAGTTTTATTGGAATACAGCCCACCTGTCTACGTATTGTCTACACATATTGTCTGAATTGGCTGCTTTGTGCTACAGTAGGAGCCATGAGCAGTATAACAGAGACTATGTGGCCCTCCTAAGATATTTGTTATCTGACCCTTTCTAGCAGGTGAGATAGACAGGCTAAATTTTATAGTAGTATGATAAATTCTGTAACACAGAGAAGTAGAGGAAACTGAGGTGGCACCTTACTCAGACAGAGAAAAGTTGACACTTGAAGAGGGTCTTTGGGAGAATAAAAGATAAGTGAGCGGTTACGAAGGGGTATGTGGAAGACAGATATTCCTGGTAGTAGGGACACATAGAAGGAACTTAACAGGCATAATAATTATAATATATAATTATATAGTAGTGAATATATAATAATTATAGGCAATACTTATTGAACTTTTATTAGTTATGTGCTGAGCACCATGTGTATGTTTCATTCAATTCTCACCTCTTTCAACACTATTATTAGTTTTTTAAAAGAGGAAGCAAAGATAAAAAGAGGTTAAGGAAGTTTACCCAAGGAAGGCCTTAAAGCTAGTAAGTGTTAAAACCAAGGTCATACCCATGTCTCTTGAGTCTAAAGCCCATTCATTGTACTTAATCATTTTATCTTACTGGTTTATGAATAATATCACCTACTTAGAGAATGCCCATACACAGGTTTTTCTAAGGAGGTGGGGCATGTGAAATGGAGTTGTGGGACATGAGGCTGGGAAGTATCTTGAAGACAGGTTGTAAAGAGCCTCCGTCCCCATAACAAAATGTTTACCCTTCTTGTGTACACTGGGGAGCCATTGGTCATTCTTCAGCAGGGAACTGACCTATCAGATTGGCATTTTAGAAAAGTAACTGGCCATAATTTTGAGGGTAGATGGGAGCAGGGAAAGACTAGTAGCAGGGAACTAGGTAGAAGAATGACATTTATAAGGACAATGACATGTATGGTAGAGAAAATGTGTTTTTGAGTTAAAAGAGACAGGTTCACATCTTAACCAGACCACTTTGGGAGTAAATCATTTAACTTCAGTTGAACTGAACTCTATTAAAAATGTGATCATATGCCTACTTCCTGGAGTTGTTATAAAGTATAAATGACATGATATACTCAGTAAGCCCTAGCTATTATTATTTTAGGTGGAGAAACAGCAAAAGCTACAGTTCCAACCAAAAGGAACCAAAATAATAAACGCATGGGCTATCTCATTAGACTACTCAGGGTCCAGTCATAGCTCTTCCACTATTGACTTTACAGTGTTAGTAAACTCTCTGTAAGCCTCATTTTCCTCACCTGTAAAATGGGAATGGTAAATAAGTTATGTAACTCATAGGATTTTTGTGAGGGTTAGGTTTAGATCACTTATGTAAAGTTACTTAGCACAGTACCTGGCACATAAAAGGTTCTCAATATGTGCTAGCTATTTGTGTTGTTACTCGGAGAAAAGAAAGATAATTTCTAGTTGAGAGAGAATCTAGAACCTAGGATATAAGGGCATTTATGTAGTTAAGAATTCTGGCTCCCGTCCTCCTTCCAAATGAATGTTAAAAAAAATCACCCAATACGTGAAAGCCTAAAGGGACAATTAGGGGTTGAAGTAGATTCATATTACATGCTGAAGAATGTCAGAAACAATGTGTCATGGTGAAAGGAGGATGGGCCATGGAGTCAGATATGGGTTCTGTTCCTGGCTTAGCCATAATTACCTGGCTTAGCCATGATCTTGACATACTGCATCTCTCACTTGCTACCAAAAAGACAGATGCATCCCTGGGAGAACAACACACGCTCTGGAGTGGGCTGCCTGTGTTCAGTCCCAAGCTCCACCATTTATTAGCTGGTGTCTTTGGTAAGTTACTTCACTTCTCTCTGCCTCAGTGTCCTCACCTGTAAAATAGTGATGATAATAGAACCCACCTCATAAGAGTTAATAGTGTTAAAATTAAACGAGGGAAGACATGGTAATGCTTAGGACAAAATCTGGTATGCAGTAAACACTCAAGTACTTTATACATACTAATTAAAGGTCTGTCTTTCAGAGTTCTTATGGCAGTTAATTTGAACTGTCCAGCAAGTACTTGTACACATAGGCCCTCCATAAATAGTGGGTATTCATCAGAGAAGCTAATGTGTTAGTGTTAGATCCATTCTGTAAGATAAACTAGTAGCACAGGATGAAACTAGAATCATTTACCTAGGGCACAGAAGAGGCACAAGAACCACAGTTCCAAAAGGGAACCTGTGAGATTGAAGAGAACAGGGCAACAAGTGATAGAGACTTGGGGAGGACTGTTTGCAGTAATCCATTTTAAGTCTAGTGGATACAGCCTGGCCAGCTCAGGGCTGCTTACAGAACCCTGCATGTACCTCCTTGCTTGCCTTTGGGACATTTAATTTCTGACAAGTAGTCTGCTTTCATTTCTACTTTTATTCCTCTGTGATTTATCTTTCATCTCTGACTGCTTTTAAGCTTTTCTCTTTATCTCTGGTTTTTAGCAGTTTGCTTATGATGTGCCTTGGCGTGTTTTTCTTTGTGTTTATTCTGCTTAGGGTTCATTGAGCTTTTCTTGAATCTGTGGGTTTAAAATTTTCATCAAAATTGGAAATTCTGCAGCCATTATTTTTCTCCACTCCTTCTGGTACCCCGGACTTACAAATTGTAGCTCCTGCATCCCTGAGCTCTGACCTGAGTCCTCCACTGACAGAGACCACCTAGCTGTATCTGGGTCCTCCCTCCCTGTGCTGTAGGCTGGGAGGGTCCAGAAGGAGATGGCTTTAGGCAGCAAGCTGAGGCAGTTTGTCTGGCTTTTCTTTCTTTCTTTCCCTTATCTCAGGGCCAGTCCCATGCTGCCTGTTGTCCAGTGTGTGAAAACTGTTGCTTCATATAGTCTATCCAGTTTTCTAGTTATTTGAAGTAGGAGCGAAAGTCTGGTTCCTGTCACTCCATCACTGCCCGAAGCAGAACCATTTTAGGGCATCTAAAAGCCTATGTGCAGTGGTGCTCACCAAGGTTCCTTCAAATTCTGATTATCTGCAGCTGTGAAAGAGTGTTCACTGGTATTCTGTTGAGGATGTTTCTATTTCTTCTTTAGAATGAATCTTTAAGAACAGAAGTCTCTGAGCAATCAACTGAGAATTCCAATTCAGTCCTGGTGGACTAGTAACTACTACCTTACTTCCATTGTTTAGAATTTCCCCTTAAAATTCCATTAAGGGCAGAGACCAGTCATGGTGGTTGCTTCTGGTCTTACTGACCTCTGGCATACTCAGAGTGAAATGTCAGGTAGTAGTCCCTGGCATCTTGACAAATGAGGAGATAGGCGCCCGGTGATAACTTTAAGCAGTAATACCCTCCCACCATGCAATGCCACTTTAGCCTTCCTCCTTATCACTCAGGAGGGGTCAGTGAAAGGGTAGAATGATCCTCATCCAAAAATAAATCCAGCTCCCTCAAAAAGACACTGTGTTTATAGGCTCATAGAAAACCTTTATCAGGAGAGTCCGGGGTTTTTTTTTGGTTGGGTTTGGTGTTTTTTTTTGTTTGTTTGGTTGGTTGGGTTTTTTTTGCCGTGCTGCAAGGCTTGCAGGGTATTAGTTCCACAACCAGGGATTGAAATTGAACCCGCGCCCTTGGCAGTGAAAGCACGGAGTCCTAACCACTGGAGTGCCAGGAAATTCCCAGTTTGGATGTTTGGGGCACTACCTGCCCTGGACTCCTTACGTGGTGTACTGCAATAAACGCTGCACTTTCCTTCAGCACCAGAAAAACAAAAACAAAAACCTTATCCTCCCAGACCAAGAAACAATAGACGGAACATGTGTTCATTCCATTATAATGTAAGGCCAAGGTGCCAGGTGAATCAACAATAGAAAAAAGAAAAGCCTATTGTTGAGGTCTTTACTTAATTTAAGTATTTCTAAGTACTTTATTCACAAAGCTTGCAAATTTTAAGTCTTTTAGTATTCTCCATATTTCATTAATAGAGGTCAGTTAGTACCTGGCATATTAGGGCAAAGGCTAAGCTGCTATAATAAGGAGACCCAAAAATAAAATGGCCAGCCTGGAGGGACAGCTTTGCCCCAGAAATGATTCATTGGTACAGGTACCTCCATTTTGTCCTTTACCATCCTCCTTACCTGTGTTATCAAAATGGCTACCAGTCCGAGGCAAGCAATGTCCCTTTAAAGCAAGTGAGGCAGAAGTTGGCATATCTCCATTCACGTTCCCTGGGGGTGAAACTTAGTCACAAGGCCACACCTGTAGACAAAGGAGTTCAGGAAATGTGGTCTTTAACCAAGCAGGCTGTCCCTAGCTAAAACCATGGAAAAGGGGAGAGTAGATGTGGGAGGACAGCCAGCAGTCTGACAAACCATGCTCGTGAAGAAATAAAGCCCTCTTCAAGATCATTTTCCCTTTTAATCTGCATTAGCATAGATATAATTTACAATACTGACCACCTATAAAGACATTTGCATTTGACTAAAATAATTTTTGCGCTTCCTTGTTAAGTACGTTAAGACGCCACAATACTAATGCAACTAAAAACTATCATCCATTAAGTCAGCGCAAGACCTGAACTGCTAGAGTCAATATATGCTCCTGGATTTACATATAAACATGTTTGCCACAGTGTGTTGATAGTTAAGAATTTGGAAACATTACTAGATTACTGTGGGAATAAGTATGAGGTGATCAGGGACTAGACTAATCCCAGTGTATCAATTATAAACATTCAATACTTCAAGTACTTTCTCTCTGTGATATCTAATATAAACCTTGTGGATATCAAATCAAGTAGAAAATGCCTAATGCACTATCTCTTTGGGGACAAAATTAAGTGGAACAATCTCAAACACTACAGCTCACAAGTTTGAAGTTTTGTTTTGTTTTTTCCCTACTTTTAGGGTGGGGTCTGGAGCTTATGAACAAGTTGTGATCAAACGCTAGAAATCAAGCTGGTGAACTGAAGCTTCCCTAGGGGTTTAAGATGTGGTCAGTTGAGCTGTCAAGGCACTTTATTCAAGCACTTATGAGAAAGTGAACCTATTAAAAAAAAATGCGGCATGTTCATCTATCAAGAGGAAAGCCAACACTGATTTCTTCTCTGAAGGTGCCCACCACTCTCCTTTCTCACCCACCCACAGGGAACATCGGAATGGTAGTATCAGGGCAGTGTGCCACGTGTACTTAGAGGTACACAGCTTCTGTGGTCACTGCACATAATAATGAAAAGCCTTCTTTTTTTTTTTCAAAACATCCAGTGGGAAAAACAGCACTATACATCTGAGTATAATTTTAATGTTGAAGTGTAAAACGTGTGACAGAAGTGCTTGACTGATTTGGGCTCTAATTTTTTAATTTTATGTTTGAGAGACAATAAGTGAAAATAATTTAAACTCTATAAGCTTTGCCAAGAATAGATATAATGCCTGTGAAGGAAATCTTCCATATTATACTATCACGGTATTGTACTAAGTTCATTCACTCTTTTTGATGCAATATTTGATATAAAATGTGGGTGTTCGTGATTTGGGAAGGTGTTATACTACATTTTAAACATGTAAAATGCTTAATTCTAAATGTATTAGTCATAAATTGAATAACAAATGTGAGTTATTTAAGTCTGAGATATGTGAATGGGTATAATGCTATTATTATGCAGTATGTATCATTACTTGTTAATATTAGATGAGCTACAGAACTCCCGCTAGCACTATATGAGAGACCGAAGTTTAAGACTCCATATTGTTAGGCAACCATAAGACACCCTAATGTAAGAGCTCTGTTAACAGAATAATATCTGATGGTTTCAGGAGTCAAAATTTAGAACAACAGGAGGAAAATTGTGATATGGTCAGAAACAGAGCTGCCTTTTCTCTGTAAGTTCAGGCTTACATGAAACTGAAAATTATTCCAAGGAGGTAGTGGATAAAGGACAGGGGACAGCCACTTGACATCACTGACATGGACCCATGGTTTTCTGTTTTCTTCTTTACTGTATCAGAAATTAGTTATTTTGAGGCAAGAATAGAATATAACATACATCAAATAGAGCTTTTAAAATAAGAATATCTGATCTGGATCCAGTTAAATAGCACAGCAGATAAACCTTAAGAGTTTTTCTGGTCTTACATGACAGTGTCTGTATGGAAAGATCTTAATTTTCTTGGAATCACTCAGTCACTGAAGAAAAATATTGATTCTGTAGAACCAGTCATTCCCAGTCCTTACTTTCAAAACCATGTCCAAGAAATGTGCTGTGTTAGAATTACTTTGGTCTAATATTTCCATGTTGGCAAAGTCAGAGGGAAAAATATATTATTTTTTTTAATTTATTTTTAATATCCAGATTTAGAGGTTTGAAAATTTTTGAATAGTTCATGTTAGGGTTTTTTTTTTTAATATTTCAAGGATTGGGTATTCCAAATTAATTCAATACTACTTTTATAAATAGATTCTGATATTTTTTTAAAGAGATAACACCCCGTTTTAGAATATCTTGAATGTTGAAAGATAGGATTTTCTGACTCATTAGTCATGCTTTTTTATTTTTTAAGATTTGTTTTGAAGAAAAAAAATTGACCTGAACATTTTAGTCTAACCAAGGAAAATATTACCTTAATGGTAAAGACATGCCATCTGCGAATAAACAGGTGAATTGATCCATTCGTTATATATCATGGGAAGAAAAAAACAATCAAAGTTTTTAATAGAGATGTGAAGATATTGTTTAGAGAGATATTTATTATGACGTCTTAAAAACATATTTTTCTATTTTCAAAGTATTATTTCTAAGCTATGTTTTTTATTGGCACTTCTGCAGATGATTTTGCAGTTTTGAAAGTGATAATAAAAACTAGATTGTAAGTTAGGTTCAGTGAGGACATTTTTCAGATATGTAAAAGATGCTGTGATTAGGGCACTGCCCACATCTTACTCATCCTTGGCTGCCCTTGGCCCAATACCTTTATACAAGACTGGCTCTTGGTATTTAAGATGATATAGCATTATTTTTTAAGAACAAAATGTGGAGAGATTTTGAAAATCGTGCCTTTACAATTTGAGCAGCCACCAGATACATCTTGCTTAAGGTTCTAGTAAGTATAACATATGTTTTGATAAGTAGAAACATTAGGAAGAAAAAAGATGACAGTGTCCGCTTTCTTCAGTGAAAGTCTGGATTTATTTTATTCTATTTTGTGTTCTATCATAATACTTTGCAATCAGATTTCATTACAGTCCTTGAAAATATTTGTTAAAGGACCTAAGTGTCTTACTTTCTAGTTTTTCTTAGAGTATATACTAGTAATATCTTAACCATATAGCTATTGAAAAAAATCTGCTTATTAAATACCAAGTCTACTTTTGGTTCCATTTTGAGTTTCAAAAATAAATCTGAAAAATTAAATCTTAATAAATTTTCAACTTTTAAATATTAAATATTTTATTTTTTTGATATTAAAGTCGAATTTTAAATCACCTAGTCCTGGAGAATTTGCAGATATATAACATTTTCTTTTTCTAATCTTACCCTAGAGAAAAAGATTGATGGTATTTTTAAAGCTAAGTATTTCTGATCAGATAATGAAGTGTCTTAAATACCTTGTTTGGGGGAAACACAGAGACCAGTCAGGAGCCCACTTCCTGTGACTTGTGCTGGTGACCAAGACTAGAGAGGATGTGAAGGGTAGCAGAGGGCAGAGAAGGCCCTGGGCCATTAATTTACACTCTGATGGTTGACTCCCCCTTTGCGATGGTGGTGGTGAAGGCTTCTGTATACAGACAACTAATTTGGACTGGTACTTATAATCTGAGAAAGTCTTGGCCAAGAATCCTAAAGTCCACCAACCCATTTCAGCAAAATACTATCAGAGTAATGATGTCCTAACTAGATTCTTCTGTATATGTGCTTTTTGGTTTTTTAAATGGAAACCGTGAGCCACAGAGGTCCACCACTTAGCCCATTTGTTGCTAGAAGGGAAAAAAATCGCCTACTAGCCTCCAGTCACCCACACATTCAGGTATCAATGAGTTTTAATATATTAAAACATCCAGAAGTATTTTTAGAATTTAAGATTTCCATGCTAACTAGACTACCTTACAAGTTCAAGCTGATGGTATTATTAAATACTTCGTTGAAGTTCTCTGAAGTGTTAGGCTTCCATTATATATGATAATGCTCTAAAAGATACTGGGCTTATATGACAGGGTTGCATTTTATTTTAACAGACCTTTAACTGGGGCAGTTCAGAAATTATGCTTGGTCAGTTCTCTTGGATGGTATGTCATGTTAATGTAACCTAGTACTGTAGTTGAAATTGTGTTGTGCCGTTACCCATGTGTTGGCTTAGGTACTGTACATAGTCTTAATAGCTGAGATGTTAAAGAAGATGAAGTCTAAAAATACAAAGGATGAAACATGCCTATATTAACCTGTTTTAAGACTGCTTTAGATATAAAGGCCTTATTCCCTTATATATGTGACTTTTCAGAAGATAGTATATACACAGTATATTTTAAATGGTCATGTGGGTGGTCTCTAGCTACTCTCCATATGACAAAACTGGCAAAATTTTTTATTTCCGTGGACAACAAACTCCACATTTACAAATGTTTATGTTCATCTTATGCATATAACAATGAATTCTCTTGCTGATATTCATTGACCAAATCCCACATACAGGAAGACATTTACGGTATATTCAGTTTGTTTTTTTGGAAATACATCTTACTTGGGGGATCACCTTCCTCTTAGGCATTTATTTGGTCCTCTGGAAATTGATACAGTTGTGGGTAATCATGTAAATGTTTATGAAAAATTTTTTATTGAAGTGATTCCATTAGTATTCTAATCTCTAATACATGGAGAATGACCTTCATATTTATATATTTCTTTATTTTAACCTCCCAGCTATTAATCCAGGAAATTTTTTCCTTTTCTTCGCCAAATTTTTTTATTGTAAAATATTTGAGTAATGTAAAGGTGAATCTTATACATGTTCAATAAAAATCATATCTTTAACTTTAGAATGTTGTTTATACTTTAAATTTTCAGTTAAGGGGCTTCCCTGGTGGCGCAGTGGTTGGGAGTCCACCTGCCGCTGTGGGGAACACGGGTTTGTGCCCCGGTCCGGGAGGATCCCACATGCCGCGGAGCAGCTGGGCCCGTGAGCCATGGCCGCTGAGCCTGCGCGTCCGGCGCCTGTGCTCCGCAACGGGAGAGGCCACAACAGTGAGAGGCCCACGTACCGAAAAAAAAAAAAAATTCAGTTAAGATTCTGTCAGAAATCTGTCAGTTGCTTGCCAAGGAAAGAAAACCAAAGGGAAAAGACCAGCATGTAACTCCTCCCTGAGGGCTTCCCTTTATTTATGACTAGGTGGTATAGCCAGTTTACAGGCTTGAACGCCTCCAGTGAAAGACTTTTCTCTGAGACCTGAGGCAGCCCCTGCCATCCTGTGGGCATGGACTTTGGAGTAAGACAGACCTGAGTCTGAATTCAAACTCATCTCTGAACCTGTTTTCTAATCTCAGATGGTGATAATACCACCAACTCTTTTGGGTTGTGATGAAGAACACAAAAGCTAATGTAAGGAATATGCCGTAGGCACTCAGTGTTTGATCAAGCCAAAAATTTGTCTTTGTGTAGCATCTACATACATACCTTAATTCTAGTGTTAGACATATGGAAGATGGTCAATAAATGTGGCACTATTAGAGGTTAAAATCATGACTTAAATGATATTCATAATCACCACACCCTTGTACAGACTGCTTTTCCTTTTGACTAGAATGTCCTCACAGAGCGGAAAAACAATGCCAACAAATTCTCTCTGCTGATATTCAAATTACAGCAGCAACTTCAAGTTAATAAAGAACTATGGTTCAATATGAGTTTGAACCTGATCTTTCTATGTAGATTGTCATGATTTCCCTGGACAGTGCAGATTAAGAAAGGTTACATAAGTTAAGGAGAAAGTACTCCACTTGCTGGCAGAAGCAGGGTGGGGTTATGGCCACTCTAGGGGAAACCCTCAAACCTCCTCCCCAGTACACAGGATTGTACGGGATCATCTGGGACAACTTTGTGCCGATCACAGCAGAACCTAGCAGGAGCCTCTGATCTGTCCCCTCAGACTTTTCAATATAGTTGATGTACAATATTACGTAAGTTACAGGTGTACAACATAGTGATTCACAGTTTTTAAAGCTTATACTCCATTTATAGTTATTATAAAATATTGGCTATATTCCCTATGTTGTACAATATATCCTTGTAGTTTATTTTATACTTAATAGTTTGTACATTTTAATCCCCTACCCCTGTCTTGCCCCTCCCCCTTCCTCTCCCCTCTGGTAACCACTAGTCTGTTCTCTGTAAGTTTGTTTCTTTGTTATATTCACTAGTTTATTTTTTAGATTCCACATATAAGTCATATCATACAGTATTTGTCTTTCTCTGTCTGACTTACTTCACTTAGCATGATACCCTCCAAGTCCATCCATGTTGTTGCAAATGGCAAGATTTCATTTTTTATGGCTGAGTAGTATTCCATTGTCTATATATATACCATGTCTTTTTTATCCATTCATCTGTTGATGGGCACTTGGGCTGCTTCCATGTCTTGGCAACTGTAAATAATGCTGCTTTGAACATTGGGGTGCATTTATCTTTTCAAATTAGTGTTTTCATTTTTTTCATATATATATATATACCCAAGAGTGGAATTGCTGGGTCGTATGGTAGTTCTATTTTTAGTTTTTTGAGAAACTGTCATACTGTTTCCCACTGTGGCTGCACTAATTTACATTCCCACCAATAGTGTACGAGGGTTCTCTTTTATACATTCCCTCCAGTATTTATTTGTGTTCTTGATGATAGCCATTCTGACAAGTGTGAGGTGGTATCTCATTGTGGTTTTGATTTGCATTTCTCTGATGATTAGCAACGTTGAGCACCTTTTCATGTGCCTCTTGGCCATCTGTATATCTTCTTTGGAAAAACATCTATTCAGGTCTTCTGTCCATTTTTTAACCAGGTTGTTTGGGGTTTTTTTGATGTTGAGTTTTATGAGCTCTTTATATATGTTGGATATTAACCCCTTATCAGTCATATCATTTGCAAATATTTTCTCCCATTCGTAGGTTGTCCTTTCATTGATGGTTTCCTCTGCTGTGCATAAGCTTTTACATTTGATTAGGTCCCATTTGTTTATTTTTGCTTTTATTTCTATTGCCTTGGTAGACTGACCTAAGAAAACATTGCTATGATTTATGTCAGAGAATGTTTTACCTATGTTCTCTTCTAGGAGTTTTATGGCATCGTTTCTTATATTTAGATCCTTAAACCATTTTGAGTTTATCTTTGTACATGGTGTGAGGGAGTTCTAATTTCATTGGTTGATAGATAAGCTGTCCAGCTTTCACACCACCACTTGTTGAAGAGACTGTCTTTTCTCCATCATATATTCTTACCTCCTTTGTCATAGGTTAATTGAGCATAGGTGTGTGGGTTTATCTCTGGACTCTGTATTCTGTTCCCTTAATCTGTTTGTGTGTTTTCATGCCAATATCACACTATTTTGATTACTGTAGCTTTGTAGTATAGTCTGAAGTCTGGAAAGGTTATGCCTCCAGCTTTGCTCTTTTTCCTCAGGATTGTTTTGGCAATTCTGGGTCTTTTGTGTTTCCATACAAATTTTTACATTTTTGTTCTAGTTCTGTGACTAATGTCCTTGGTTGGTTGTTTGGGGTTTTTTTGAGGGAGGTTGTTGTTTTGTTTTGTTTTGTTTTGGTGGTGCCACATGGCATGCAGGATCTTAGTTCCCTGACCAGGGATCAAACCCATGCCCCCTGTAGTGGAAGCACAGAGTCTTAACCACTGGACCACAGGGAAGTCCCTGTCCTTGGTATTTTGATAGGAATTGCATTGGGCCTGAAGATTGCCTTGTCTAGTGTGGTAATTTTAACAATATTATTCCAATCCATATGTTTGTGTCCTGTCCCCTCAGACCTTGCCCACGTCTCAGGCATGAGGTTCCCAGGCCCAGCCTTCTTATGACTTAACCCATCTTTCTTCAACACCTAGTGTTTTTTCTCCCTTCCTCCCTACATCCTCTCCCTTCCTTTACCTTAGTTTACCTTTTCCTTCCTGAACATACATAGCACATACCTGGTTGCTGCACATTTAAGGAAATGAAACCTTTCTTTCCATTTGCATGATATGAAATCTTTGATGGAGCTAATCCATCACACATTACACAAAATGTAACACAAATTTAGGAAACATACAGAAAAGCCTGAAATTTAGACATTTCCTGAGTCAGTGATCTCAAACCTAATAAGGAAACGTCTGAGACCATCCTGTATGAATTAGTTTGGACCCCATTCCCATGCAATTACAGCTCAGCTAGTTTGAGATATCTCCTTAGTCATTTCTCTTAAGAAATTGACTTCACCACTAGATCTTTAAACCATTTCAGCAGTGAGTTTCCTGCGTATGCTTGGCAAAGAGTTTCAAACCTCTAAAGAAAATGGGCATAACTAGGATTTTTTTTTTTTTTTTTTTTTTTTTTTTTTTTGTGGTACGTGGGCCTGTCACTGCTGTGGCCTCTCCCGTTGCAGAGCACAGGCTCCGGACGCGCAGGCTCAGCGGCTATGGCTCATGGGCCCAGCTGCTCCGCGGCATGTGGGATCTTCCCGGACTGGGGCATGAACCCGCATCCTCTGCATCGGCAGGCGGACTCTCAACCACTGTGCCACCAGGGAAGCCCAACTAGGATTTTTTTTTTTTTTTTTTTTGCATCTTATTTATATCAGGGAGTCCTCAAAGCAAATGAATGCATTTAAGTGGGAAAAGTGTGCCACCTTCTGGTACTGAACTTCAATGATTCAGTTCAAATCTACCTCTCCCACATGATCCTGTGTCTGGCTCTTCTTTTGCCTATATTCTTTGGAATTAAGACTAAAGGAAAAACATATTTTATATTTTTTCAGTACTAAATTTTAAAAATTTGAAATACTTAAAAAGATTTTAAAGCATTGCATACTTTGCTTAAATAAGGCAAAATTGTTTTTAGTATGGGATTAATGAAAGATGCTGTAAGTTCAGTGATATGATGATTCCTCCTAGAAGAGACTGGGTGATCAGCATGATAAAGGGATTCCAGACAGAAGGGCAGGGCTGGACAAAGACATAGCAATGGGAAAACACAGCAAAGTATCTGAGTCAAGGATGAGGTGTGAAAGTAGGGAGCAATGCGGTGTTTCCAGGTAAGAATAGAATGACCAGAGTTTAATTTGACTCGTTCCAGGTAGGGTCACAGCATACAGGATGAAATGCAGTAGGTACCAATAACTGCAGCCATGCTGGCACAGAGTACATACAGTTTGACAGGAACTTAGAAACCAACAGATAAATGGGCATAGGCCCTTGACAGTTAACTTTCAAAAGACAGGTGTATAACTAGCCTTCCCCTGGCTTCAAAAACTAGTCACAAAAGAGGTGAAATTAACATTTACTGTACCAGCTTGACTTCCAGCTCCTACAAGCTGGCTTGCTAGATCTCACCAATACTCTTAAATGTTCCCTATTTCAGGATATCCCCAAAGATGTGCACCGTATTCAATGATAAATCATGGTGACCATAGTTAACACCTGCATCTTCCATGAACATATAATCAAGATTCCACCGTGGCACTGCTGGCAGTGTTTAGTCCCTGACCTCCAGTCTACAACTGCTCAGCTCAGTCTCCACAGTACCAGCTGTAATGAGGTGATTTTGTTGGCACCTAAACTCTAGCTGAGGGTGTTAATTTCATTTGGAATAATTTCCTGACAGAAATGAGCCCCAGGGGCTTGAGAGCAATTAAAGAGAGCTGAACTGCTGGGTATGCTGTAGACAGGAGGGTTAGAAAGGCAAGAGAGGGTGGGGAGGTGAGAAGCTAAGGGAAGGATGTGGAGACTGGTGCTGTGTAGAAGTGCTCTGTGAGTCTTGTGGAGACACTGAAGGGATTTCACATCTCAGTTGTGTGGCAATTGCACCAGAAGGAGTGCTGTGAGCTTCTCAGAAATTCTTTTTTTATATTTATTTATTTTTGGCTGTGTTGGGTCTTCGGGCTTTCTTCATTGTGGTGCACAGGCTCCTCGTTGTGGTGGCTTCTCATTGCAGAGCACAGGCTCCGGGCACATGGGTTTCAGTAGTTGCAGCACGCAGGCTCAATAGTTGTGTGTCATGGGCTCTAGAGCACAGGCTCCGTAGTTGTGGCACACGGGTTTAGTTGCTCCACGGCATGTGGGATCTTCCCGGACCAGGGCTCGAACCCGTGTCCCCTGCACTGGCAGGCGGATTCTTAACTACTGCGCCACCAGCGAAGTCCTGTGAGCTTCTCAGAAATTTTTAAAGGGGTTTTGGAATTGCCCAGACCGTGGAAATAGGAATTACAGGCAAATCTTACTCAGAACAAGGGGGAGGGAAGTTCCACCTAATACCTGGCAACACAAATTTCAACCTGCTCTGGTGGGTGGGCCACGGTGGTGCCAGTGGTGGTAATCTTCCCACAAAAATCTGCAGATAAAACTCTTCCCCCTTACAGAACCACATTTTTCATCGTCATACAGTGCACTTTAACTCCTTGGAGCAAAGTTCGCTATTCGTAAGGCCTTTATAGTTACAAAACTGTGGCCCATTCAGGTGGTTTTCCAAAAAAATGGAACAGCCTGCCCCCCAAAAGGCCACTAGTTCTTGCAAAATTGGAATTTACTTGTACTTAACTGGGAACGAGAAACCTTTAATAGCTTTCTAGGAAGTGAAATGGAAGGGTTGGGGGCAAACTGTTGAGGGAGATTTAATTTCTTCTTTACATCCTTATGAGCAGTCTGGGTTTTTAGCATGAACTTGAATTACTATTACCGTTTTATTAAAAAGGAGATGTAGGGCTGACCGTGGTGGATGTTTTGAGGGCAGCCGAGCTGCCTCTTGTGGAAGCTTGAACTGGCTGTGTAGCTTTCTCCCTTTGTCTCATAACCATGTCCACCAATGAGAATGCTAATTCACCAGCCGCCCGCCTTAACAGATTCAAGAACAAGGGGAAAGACAGCACAGAAATGAGGCAGCGCCGAATAGAAGTTAATGTGGGGCTCAGGAAAGCTAAGAAGGGTGATCAGATGCTGAAAAGGAGAAATGTCAGCTCTTTTCCAGATGATGCTGCTTCTCCACTGCAGGAAAACCACAACAACCAGGGCACTGTAAATTGGTCTGTTGATGACACTGTCAAAGGCATAAGTAGCAACAACTTGGAAAGCCAGCTCCAAGCTACTCAAGCTGCTAGGAAACTGCTTTCTAGGGAAAAACAGCCCCCCATAGACAACATAATCCGGGCGGGTTTGATTCCAAAATTTGTGTCCTGCTTGGGCAGAACTGACTGTAGTCCCATTCAGTTTGAATCTTCTTGGGACCTCACTAACATTGCTTCCGGGACATCAGAACAGACCAAGGCTGTAGATAGAGGTAGATGGAGGTGCTATCCCAGCATTCATTTCTCTGTTGGCATCTCCCCACGCTCACATCAGTGAACAAGCTCTATGGGCTCTAGGAAACATTGTAGGTGATGGCTTGGTTTTCCGAGACTTGGTTATCAAGTACGGTGCAGTTGACCCGCTGTTGGCACTCCTGGAGGTTCCTGATTTGTCATCTTTAGCACGTGGTTACTTACGTAATCTCACCTGGACACTTTCAAATCTTCGTCCTAACAAGAATCCTGCACCACCCCCCTTAGATGCTGTTGAGCAAGTTCTTCCTACTTTAGTTCATCTCCTGCATCACGATGATCCAGAAGTTTTAGCTGATACCTGCTGGTCTGTTTCCTACCTTACCGATGGTCCAAATGAACAGATTGAAATGGTTGTGAAAACCGGGGTTGTACCCCAACTTGTGAAGCTTTTAGGAGCTATGGAATTGCCAATCGTGACTCCCGCGCAAAGATCCATAGACAATATCATCACTGGGACAGATGAACAGACTCAAGTTGTAACAGATGCAGGAGCACTTGCCATCTTTCCCAGCCTGCGAACAAACTCCAAAACAAATACTCAGAAGGAAGCTACGTGGACAATGTCAAACATCATGGCTGGCCGCCAGGACCAAATACAACAAGCTGTACATCATAGACTAGTCCCGTTCCTTGTTGGCGTTCTCTCTAAGGCAGACTTTAAGGCACAGAAGGAAGCTGTATGGGCTGTGACCAACTATACACGTGGCGGAACAGTTGAGCAGATCGTATACCTTGTTCATTGTGGCGTAATAGAGCCGTTGATGAACCTCCTAACTGCGAAAGACACCAAGATTATTCTGGTTATTTCGGATGCCATTTCAAATATCTTTCAGGCTGCTGAGAAACTAGGTGAAACTGAGAACTTAGTATAATGATTGAAGAATGTGGAGGTTTGGACAAAATTGAAGCTCTACAAAACCATGAAAATGAGTCTGTGTACAAAGCTTCATTAAACTTGATTGAGACGTATTTCTCTGTGGAGGAAGAGGTAGACCAAAATGTTGTGCCAGCAACTACCTCTGAAGGGTTTACGTTCCAAGTTCAGGATGGCACTGCTGGGACCTTCAACTTTTAGACTGTACACCTGAGGCATTAAGTTGTTTGTTGTGTACTGTGTTTGGTAGAAGTTTGTCTTACTGTTTCTCTACTAAGAACTCTTTTTATACATGGTTTGTTATTGTAGCACTTTTTACAAAGAAACTATACTTGAACAGTTCTAAACTGTACATACTGTATGAAGCTTCTCCTCTCAATGGGTTTCTTATTTCTATGTGTAATTTCATATCTTGCAGTGCCCTGTAAATAAAGATTAAATTCCACCCTTTTCTTTACTTCAAAAAAAGAAGCAGATGTGGGCTTCCCTGGTGGCGCAGTAGTTGAGAGTCCGCCTGCCGATGCAGGGGACATAAGTTCGTGCCCCGGTCCGGGAAAATCCCACGTGCCGCGGAGCGGCTGGGCCCGTGAGCCATGGCCGCTGAGCCTGCGCGTCCGGAGCCTGTGCTCCGCAACAGGAGAGGCCACAACAGTGAGAGGCCCACGTACCGCTAAAAAAAAAAAAAAAAAAAAAAAGAAGCAGATGTAATCATTAAAAAGAATGGAGTACAAATAGTTGGAAGTGAATTTATAAAATATATTACTAATGATAAAGCTGCATCAAAATGTGTAATACCATATATGTGAAATAATTGATATCCGAATAGATATTTTATCCACTGGAATTCTATGAGGAATGGTGGACTCTCTAAGAAAAGCAGTGAATTTGAGAGTCAGGAAGTTCTCAGTGGTGTTCCCAATGGCAGGCATTAAGGAAAAAGTTTAAAGTCTACAACATTTAGGGAATTCCCTGGTGGTCCACTGGTTAGGACTCCCCACTCTCACTGCCAAGGGCTCGGGTTCAGTCCCTGGTCAGGGAACTAAGATCCCTCAAGCTGTGCGGTGCAAAGTTTGCTTTAAATTCCATCAATGAAAAGATTTTTAAATTATGTAAAACATTTCTTCCAGGACTTCCCTGGTGGTGCAGTGGTTAAGAATCTGCCTGCCGATGCAGGGGACACGGGTTCGTGCCCCAGTCTGGGAGGATCCCACATGCCGCAGAGTGGCTGGGCCCGTGAGCCATGGCCGCTGCACCTGCGCGTCCGGAGCCTGTGCTCCACAACGGGAGAGGCCACAACAGTGACAGGCCCGCGTACCGCAAAAAAAAAAAAAAAAAACCACAGGCAATGTTTTAATTATGAAGTTTTGTTCCTTTCAAATACCTGCATTCCTGTTTTGTATGTGTTTTAGGCTAAGTATTACAGGTTAGAATTTAGCCCAGAGTAGGTAGAAGTTTTAAAGTTACTCTACCCCCAGGAAAAGATTTTAAACACTACTAGATAATTCAGTTTTATTTAAAAACTCTTTAATGTCACATTCAACACACAAGAAAAAAAAAGTTAGGTGAGTTTCAAATTAAAAGTTACCTGAATTATGGCTGCACAAAGTTTAAATTCTAAAATGAGCCCAATTATTGCTAAGACCCTGAATGTCAGGAAATAAAGAAGGCTCAGTAGTCACCACAATCATGCAAGTCAACCTTCACTGCAGAACCATCGCAGTTCAGTTCTACTACATCAGCAAGGAACTCTCTCAGCTTCTCTACATTACCACATATGTGCCCCAGCCTGGGATAAGCAATGATTCTCTCCAGAGGTACGTAAAACTTATCTCCAATACAGAAGGGTTGGGGAATCATCTCCATGGCTTTGTCTGCCTCTGTGAGTACTGGAACTGGAGGGTCTGAGATGAATTTTCTTGTTGGGTTGCCAGTGTCTGCAGACTCAGGTTCCAATTCATGCTGTCTCAGACTCACTTGATATCTCCGTTTCATTCTGTTCACCTCTCGGTACACTAGATAAGTCACTACACGTCTACAGTAATCCATTTGCTGTAAACTCGGGTATGAGGTCGTATAAATCTGAAGAGAAAAAAAATGCAAAAGACTGGGAATAGAAGAAAATTTTCAAAACCACTAGTAACCTGTTACCACATTAGAATTAACTACGTACAGATTAAGCATATGTACATGTCAAACCCTACCCTTTGTGAATGCTACAATTATAATGGGAGTCCAGAACTATTGACATAGACACTCTTCACCATATTCTTTTTTTTTTTTTTTTTTTTTTTTTTTTGCAGTACGCAGGCCTCCCACCGTTGTGGCCTCTCCCGTTGTGGAGCACAGGCTCCGGACGCGCAGGCTCAGCGGCCATGGCTCACGGGCCCAACCGCTCTACGGCATGTGGGATCTTCCCGGACCGGGGCACAAACCCGTGTCCCCTGCATTAGCAGGCAGACTCTCAACCACTGCGCCACCAGGGAAGCCCCACCATATTCTTCATCATACATACCTCCCAAAACCAGAAACTGCTAATCCTAACAGATTACAAAAGCGGGAGGGTGGTTTGCTGGAGCAAACAGCCTGGAAGTATTTCTAAGACAACAGCAGATCATTCTCTGTAACATGCTTGGAGACACTGTGGGGCACGGGATTCTCCTCAAAAAAGGTCATTTACACTTCTCTATAATAGGGACTCATTTCACCATCCCAATAAATGAACTTGCTCTCAGAGCCACAAAGAATACTCACAACTTCATAAACATGTTCGCCATGGTGCTCCAAAACAGCAGATTCAGGTGCCTTTGCTATTTTCCGGAAGACCCCTATCTGGGTACAACATCCAACATCCTCAGCTCCTGCTGGTGGTTCTCCCACACCAGTAAACTCCACAGAGTAACTGTAGTGATTGGCCACGTCTAAAGCCCTAAAGTCAAAACAAAGAGAAAAATCATTTTTCCAAACTATTGTTAAACAACCATTTCCAGTAGAATAGGACATGAAAATTACAAGACAAAAAACAAGCTGCAATTCCTCCAACACCACCTAATGCCATATCACGGGGTTTGCTTATTTCCTTTAAGAGCGTTAAGGCAATGACAGTGTCAGTTTCCCAGTAACCACCAGAATATGGAGCAGTATGCAGGGATGGACAAGGAAACCAGAAGGGCTATAATCCCAACTCCTATTTGGGTTTGCAATTATGCCAGAACATGACCATCTGTCATGCTCCTGGGAGGTAACTCCTGATACCTTCACGTGAAAGGTACCTGCTGCCCACACACCCTTTCCACACGTGCCTGCCTGTGGGACCTGACAGAGAAAATAACGCCCAAATGTGGTGGTTTCTTAATGATTATATGCTAAGTTGCACTTTGGGAATAAAATAGGAAATAAATTGTAGATAATAAGATATACTTCATAGGGTTTAAAACTCCAGCACAGTCACAAAAAAACAAACACACTTAAGAACTTACCAGGTCTGAAACTGCATTCTACTCCACTCAAATTTGTGATCTGAATCTCTGAAGACTGCAGATGGAAACAGGGAATTGAAATCAGAGTTCGGTGTGCTGATGACAATCATGGCTGGAGACATGTACCCAAATACGACTTCAGGAAACTTCGCCAGATCTTCTGAATCAAAATGTTCTATTCTAAAGTGGTAAGTGAGAAAGATATGAGTAAACCTAGCTTCACTTGCAAGTAGTTTCCTAATTGATGTAGCAAAACAACTTCTAACCATGGACCTCTCAGACCAGATAAGAGAAATATGGTTCAGCATTATTCACAATAGCCAAAAGGTGGCTGTAAACGGATGAATGGATAAGCAAACTGTGATACATACAATGGAATATTCAGCCTTAAAAAGGAAACTCAGACCCAGGCTGCACGCGATGACACGTATCATTGCTCCTTGGCTCTTCAACGAATGCTCTAATGTTCTCCATAAGTAATTTCAAACATTAGGCACCTACTACGTGCCAGACAACAGGAAATACAAAAGGAAAACACTCTGCTCTAGAGGACACATTACTAAAAACTGGAAATCTGAACACAATACCAGGTAAACTGACCCTAGAATAAGACCCTTAACTACTATTAAAAGGTCATTAAGAGACATCTTGGTTTCTGAATACCATTTCCCATTAAAAGGAACCAGAAATGGCAGACTGGGAAGGAAAAGTAGACAACCAGCCTGGTACATCTTGCTACGCCAGAAATAAAGTGCTCAAAAAGGGACAGACATATCACAAGGACACAGGAGCCAGCCTGAAGGGACCCCCACTGACCAATCTTGGGAAGATCTGAGCAACAAAATATAGTAAGTTACAAGCCATTTAAAAAAATAGAAATTCATGAGTTCATACTGATGATAATTAAGTGAGGTGGGAGGGCTACTGACTAGTAAATATAGAGAAGTGCTGAAATTGCAAAAACCATTTGCCACCATATAATGTAGGGAAATTTGCGGGGGGAAATATGGATGAGTGACAAGATATGTGTATGGTCTACAGTCTCCAGACTGCTTATCAGTTGTCAGAGGTGAGGGGGATGAGGGGGAGTAGTAATTGTACAGCTAAGCAACCACACCTTGACAGGGAAGATCAAAATTAACCTCCCCAAGGACAAACGGATATTGGTGCCTCCAGATGGAATGACCCGAGGATCCAAATAACATCTTCAGTGCTCTACTGTGTTCCAGGAATGCATAGCCTGAGTCTAATCATTAAAAGCCAAAAATGAAAAATATTCTTATTAAAAATAAAGGGAAGGGCTTCCCTGGTGGCACAGGGGTTAAGAATCCGCCTGCCAATGCAGGGGACATGGGTTCGAGCCCTGGTCCGGGAAGATCCCACATGCCACGGAGCAACTAAGCCCGTGCGCCACAACTACTGAGCCTGCGCTCTAGAGCCCGCGAGCCACAACTACTGAGCCCGCGTGCCTAGAGCCCGTGCTCCACGACAAGAGAAGCCACCGTACCACAACGAAGAGTAGCCCCCGCTCGCCGCAGCTAGAGAAAGCCCGCGCACAACAGCAAAGACCCAACACAGCCATAAGTAAATAAATAAATTTTAAAAGTAAAAATAAATAAAAGGAACTGGGGAATTCCCTGGTGGTCCAGTGGTTAGGACTCAGAGCTTTCACGGCGTTCAATCCAGGGTCGGGGAACCAAGATACCGCAAGCCCCAAGGCGTGGCCAAAAAAGAAAAGAAAAAAACAGGAATTGGTTATTTAATACTGAATTTATTAAGGGCAAAGGGTAAAACCTACCCTTTGGTAAAACTTGGGTAAAACCTACCCATTTTCTGAACCTTAAATGGTTCAGAAAAAAAAAATGTGTGGAGGGAGAGGGAGACAGCAGGAGAGCACATATACACAAGATAAAATAAAGAAAATGTTAATCTGTGAATCAGGATAAAGGATATGGGTGTTCCTAGTGCTTTATACATTTTGCATCTTACCTATAAACTTGAAATCATTTCCAAACAAAAAGTTGAAAAGGGCCAGTAAAAAGCCAATCCCAGCTGACAAGCAATTTTATTTACAAATAACTCAGATTATGACAAATATTTAGGACACTAAATTACTGAGACTAATTCATTCCAATTTTTCAAATGAATGTATACAGTAAGAATCAGTTTAATACTTACAATTCAATACATGCTACCAAATCAAATCCAAGCAAACGACAGTCTTTCTCCAAAACAGAACCGTGATACAAGGTAATAACTAAATCCAGCTCTCGAGGATCCAGATGATCCCCCATGCATGGGGACAGCCTAGACCTGCAGAAGCATTATTGCAGAAGGAACATTTGAACACACATGATCTATTTGGAATATCTTACCAGCTACAGAAACTCTGATCCTCTGATAAATGATCTGCTTACATTGGTAAGTCTGACATGGCCTGTTTCCATGACTTGCTGTATTAAGCACAAGGTCATAGGGTCACTTCCTCTCTCATAGGGCATTTTTTTAATACATCTTTATTGGAGTATAATTGCTTCACGATGTTGTGTTAGTTTCTGTTGTACAACAAAGTGAATCAGCTATACATATACATATATCCCCATATCCCCTCCCTCCCTCCCTCCCTCCCTATCCCACCCTCCCTATCCCACCCCTCCTGAGCTGATCTCCCTGTGCTATGCGGCTGCTTCCCACTAGCTATCTGTTTTACAATTGGTAGTGTGTATATGTCAATGCTACTCTCACTTTGCCCCAGCTTCCCCTTCCCCCCCCAGCCCCCTTTGTCCTCAAGTCCATTTTCTATGTCTGTGCCTTTATTCCTGCCCTGCCACTAGGTTCATCAGTACCTTTTTTTTTTTTTTAGATTCCATATATATGCGTTAGCATACAGTATTTGTTTTTCTCTTCTGACTTACTTCACTCTGTATGACAGACTCTAGGTCCATCCTCTTCACTACAAATAACTCAATTTCGTTTCTTTTTGTGGCTTGAGTAATAATCCATTGCATATATGTGCCACATCTTTTTTATCCATTCATCTGTCGATGGACATTTAGGTTGCTTCCATGTCCTGGCTATTGTAAATAGTGCTGCAATGAACATTGTGGTACATGACTCTTTTTGAATTATCTCATAGGGCATTGAATGGCCAATGAGAATAAGATTTTTAATATTTGATATTCCTCTCATTATTAATACTTTTGGTTCTCTCACCTCACTTTGGATCAGTGATTTTCAATTTTTTGTTCTTTAGAAGAAAAACATTCTTAAAACAATCTGTGGAAGTCATATATGAGTGAGACTCATTCAAACTGAAGGAGGCCTCGGGCTTCTACCCCAGTGTTGTGGCAATTTAAATCCGCTGCTATAAGTTATCTTGGTGTTCAGCATTAGACTTTGCTGTTTGAAATTGAATTTGCAATGCTTTGATTGCTATAATTACTGAATTGAAGCTATACTTTCTACATAGGTAGAAGCAAAACTTCTAGGTATTATTCACAACATACAGGCAAATCACTGTCGTGGTAAAGGCATTATTTGGTGAGCCTGGGGCTCTCATAGTGCCTCCTTTTAAACAAGTTATAAAGAACTTGTATAAAAAACACTCCATCTGAGTGTAGAGAAGAAACGTTATGGACGCCAAGGCGGGGAAAGTGGCAGGGGGGTCGTGGTGGTGTGATGAATTGGGAGATTGGGATTGACATATATACAATAATATGTATAAAATAGATAAGAACCTGCTGTATAAAAAAATAAGTTCAAAAAAACACCACTTTATCTGGGAATTCCCTGGCGATCCAGTGGTTAGGACTCTGCGCTTTCACTGCTGAGGGCCCAGGTTCAATCCCTGGTCACAGAACTAAGATCCCACAAGCTGCCTGGCCATAAAAAATATTTTTTTTAATTAAAAAAAAAACCCACTTCATCTAACTATAATTAATAGTGCCACTAGTTTTACAACATTGTAAAGCAACTATACTCCAATAAGAATTAATTTTTTTAAAAAGTGCCACTAGTTTTAGACTAATGCATAATTATTTTAGAAACTCAGTATTACCCATTCCATTTAAGTCTCCCTTCATTGATATCCACTCCAACAAGCTCTTCAATGCACTTTTGGTATTTTAATATCATTAGGAGGCATACATCACCACACCCCAAGTCTGCAACCTGTAGATAAGAAAGAATGTTATTTCAAAGACATTATAGCCAGAAGTCACATATGATCAAGCATGTTTTTTTTTCCAGAAGGAGTGGGTATCAAAAGAATTATACAGTATCTTTTTGGTAGAAAAAATAAACAAAAAGAAAATTAACCAGAAACATTGTAAACCTGGGGGGAAAAAAATAAGGCCTGTTAACCTCCCATGACCTACTAGAGTGTCTGGACAATAAACTAACTCAAGTATCAAGGTATATCCTAGGGGCCTGGCACAGGGAGAGCACACATGACAGGCAAGTGTGCTAAGAGGAATCTGTGTCTCTGAGAAGCTTCAACAAGATTTAGAAAAGGATGCTCACCAAATATACCAGGATATAGCTTGATCTTGTTAATCTAATCCCCTTAATATATATTCACACATTCTTAAAGATTTTTATTAAATCTGTTTTCTTCATCACACAACAGTCTTCATTAACCACAGGTAAGTTACCTATATTTCTGAACTCCAGTTTAGGTGAAAACGGCAAATGAAGATAACTCATGACAGACGCTTAAAAGTACCCACACCCAAAAAGATGTGCAATCTAAGTTGCACCCATGGTTATTCAGTAATTTTCCTCTTTGAGGCAGGCACATTTATGGGATGGTGGAAGAATGGGAACACAGAATTGAAAAACGAAAATCTAGTTTCAGAAAGCAAATCACAGGAAGCAATGAACTGTACTAATTTTTAAACAGTATACCCAATTTTCTTCCAAGCAGGAATTGAACTGAAACTATACTAAGGATACATGAGCCCCATCACTACCTACAAACTACATAGCAAAAAGAAGTTTGTAGAGTTTAACTTTACAAAACTCATGAGAGAAACCACCATTTTCCTTAAGAAGTCTGTCATCCTTTAGCCTGTAACTGACCCTATAGACTTCAGATATTCACTGGGCCTAGCCAGCTCCCTTGGTCCTATGAAATCCAAACACTGACACAGAAGGGAGGTGTTACCCAGACAAAATCCAGTGCCAGCACTGATCATGAACCTTTGCCACAAAGGGAAAGCGAATAAATGCCAAGGGCTCCTTGCCTTTCCCCCACCATTATTACCTAATTAAAAAGAACCACAGGACCTATGTCCACAAGACTAGTCTGCTTGATGTTCTGACTAAATGCTCTAGAAACGTGGAACACATAAAGATCACATCCAATGGTAAAATGTCAAGATTTTCTTCACATCTGAAACTGGCAATGTTGAATTTTACTGGAGCTCTGTGCACCTGGTAAACAGGTTAAAGGTATCCACCTATGTTTTGTATTTCCAGAAAGGGCTTTCAGAAGGTACCATATTCCCCCACACTCACAGATGCTGCCTAGTGTTCCCATTCTTTGCCTTGAGTGATTACCTTGACTACTTGTCCCAAAATTCTCCTCCCTCCAAGCCCCTGAACATTGGACTGTATTCAGCTAAGGATCCCTCCCAGAAAATAGGCTGGTTTCAGGGTTCACACATTCCACTATCCAATCATACCACCCTTTTATCCCACTTCCGCTCATCCTCCTTTCTATAAAAGAAAAATCCTTTTTGCTCATTAAGACAGATGCTCTTCCTATGCAACCCTTTCCCTCCTTGCAAAAGTCTTTTTGTATAGTCTCTGCTTACTTGCTAAGTCCTTACTAAGATTTTTTTATTTGACAAAGCATTACATAAGGCATTATAAACAAATGTTTGGAAAGAGAAATACCTACCTTCTTGGGTTGATGTTGCTCCACTAATTTTTTAACGAATTGGTAACGCTGTTTGTATAATGGAGGATTAAACTTAATTATCTTCTTGTTGGGGACTTCTTCAACATTACCATCAACCACACTATTGCACTGAAAGTTTACAAACAAAATAAAAGGGGAAGAGGGGGAAGTGTTCTAATCATGCATGACTTAAGGAATTAAATAAGAAGAACGTTTTATGTCCCCCAACCACTTCAAAGAATACATAGGCCCTTAAATCATCTCAAGTCCTAAGATCAGGTGGCACTGTGCTTCCTCCACACTTCATTTCATTTAAGCCTCCTCTCATGTCTTTTAAGTGATTATCTGGCTCTAATTCTCCCTATAGCCTAGAGTCGGCTGAAGAGAAAATTACTTATGAATGCACTTAATAAAACAATTGTAAGTCTCCTAGCCACACGGGACTTTTAGTGGAGTGAACTGCCAAAGCCTGGGGTCCAGGTCGGCAGGAGGCTAGAAGCTGTTTATAACTGACAAAGATTCTCCTTAACCAAACTGAAGTCAGACTGAGCCGCCTTTTTTTTTTTAATTAATTTTTATTGGAGTAGACTTGTTTTACAATGTTGTGTTAGTGTCTGCTGTACAGCAAGTGAATCATGGGCCCTCTTTTGACTACACCTACCTGGACCCTATCCTATCTTTGGGTGGCCTGGCCCAGTTTTAGCAGGAATCCTGCTAAGTCACCCCCACTTGATATCTGCCCAATCTGTATCTGATCAAACACCTCATCCCCTGCCCTCGATGTATGATCAAGCTGGCCCACCTTCAGAAGCCTATCAAGTAGGTTTAGCAAGAACCCCATACCCTTGATGGGGTTCTCCTCTCTTTTCCATCCACTGATTCCCTCACTCTGCTCATACGCTATAAATCCCCCCCACCCCCCCACCCCCATCTATTGCATGGATTTGGGCCCCACCCCTCTCCCCTACTGCAGTGCTCTTATTGCAATAGTCCTAAGCAGTTTTCCTTTTTAATAGTCTTATTCAGAGCCTTTTACAAATGTCAAAATTTCCTTGACATGACCCCAGTAGAAAATAATGTCATGATTAACCCATAACTGCTGTTACTGCTGTTCCTAAATAATAGTCTTATAAAGGAATACAGTCCAAAAGGCAGTAGGGGGCTTCCCTGGTGGCGCAGTGGTTGAGAGTCCGCCTGCCGATGCAGGGGACACGGGTTCGTGCCCCGGTCCGGGAAGATCCCACATGCCGCGGAGCGGCTAGGCTCGTGAGCCACGGCCGCTGAGCCTGCGCGTCCGGAGCCTGTGCTCCGCAACAGGAGAGGCCACAACAGTGAGAGGCCCGCGTACCGCAAAAAAAAAAAAAAAAATCAAAAGGCACTAGGGCATTGCTGTCCAATAGAAATATGCAATCTTCTCATAGCCTACTTTTAATGTTTTTAAGAAGGTGTAATTATATTAACCAATATATCTGAAATATTTCAAGATAAAATCAGAAATGCTTGATCTGTATTTGAATTTCAAAAAAAAGGTACATTTAAAAAGATTCACATACCCAAGTTATTCCAAACATTAAATGTTTTCCAATAATGAAATTTTTTAAAACTAATATTAAAGTCAAGTGAAGTTCCATTCCTCAGCTGTTCAAGCCACATCTCAAGTATTCAATAACCATGTGTAATATAACCATTTTATATTGTAAAAAGGACTTGAGCATCTGCGAGTTTTGGTGTGCACGGGGCGTCCTAGAACCAATACCCCAGGGAATACGAAGGGAGGACTGTACCTCACAGTACATCGCAAGGATGACTCTTCCAAGTCATACAGCAGGCCACGAAAGGAAGCCTTACCTCTATGTTGTTTTCTGCCATTGTTTTCAAGTTTCGTTGAGACAAAAATAAATATGTCTCCTTCAATCCCTAGGAATCAGCAACGACTAGGCTGTAAATACAATATACCAGTTTTTGTAGAAGAGAAGCCTGGACTGTATAGCTGCCTAGATCATTGAGAAGGAAGAGAGCAAGCTTTCTTCTTTCTCTTTACATTTAATCCACAGAATTTATCCAGGAAGTTCTGTTTCAGACAATATCAAAGAGGCTCAGGAAGCTGGGCATGCTGGGCACGCAAGTAACTTTCCGCCACGCCAAACACATGCAATAACACCCATTCTTTCCTTTTACTATTAGTTTGATACTGAGCAATTTTATCAGTTGTGACTATTTCATTAAAGCCCTCAACCTCACTCAAATTGCTTTCAACTACTCTTTCACACATGGTCGAAATGAAATTTAAAGAGAAAAGCGTCCTAAGCAAGTGATAAACTAAAGGTGCTCCAGCATATATCCAATTCACTACTGGCCTTGAATTTAAGTTTTAGTTCTCTATTACACACCTCTATCAACTACAACTCAGTCTAAAAAGTAGGCATGTCAATCTAACTTTTGAGTTGTTCTCTAAATCTAACTCCGAAACCCTCCTCAAGCGAGCCAGCGTTAAGGCATTTATGCAACTATTACCTTCGAGTAAGAAGTACCTCCAAATGCACAAGCAGAGCGCGGCGGCCACCAGCAGATACTGCAGAGAAGACCGGGGCCCGCAGAGCGTCGGCTGCATTTAACTCCGGGCCCCGCCCCTGACGCCTGCGCACGCGCCGCCTCGCCACGTGACATTACCCGCCCGCCGCCACACATGCGGTCTCCGCGCCTGCGCCGTCGGCTCGGCCGAGGGGCACACTACTCCGCCCGAGGCGTCCAGAGCCCAGCCCGGGGACCATCCCTATTCCTCTAGGCTCCCGGCTCCAAGACGTCGGTTTTGTGTCTCTTAACGACCTATGTTGGCGCATTCCCCAAAGCCATTTCTACGTGTTCATCCTCACCTTGGCGGGGGGACCACGGTCCCTGCCACATCCCTCCTCGCGAGCGGCTGCGACCCGCCCCAGCCGCCCAGGAGCCGCGACTGTTGGATCGAGGCGGTGCCTCGCTCGGGGTGTCCGCGGTCGCGAGCAGGGCCTCCGGCTCTGACGGCTGTTGGATTCGTGGCTCTCCCCGTGCGCGGCAAAGAGCTGAAAACAGTCCCGGCCAATGGAAGGTGGCAAGAGGAGCGGCCAGGCTGAGCGCAAGCCGCATAGCGGCTCGTGTCCAAATCAGCCAACGCTCCCATTCCCAGAACAATCCACAAGGACCTTAAAGCGGATCCTGGTCTGCCTGAAGTTGGGCCAATAACATCTGAACTCAGAAAAACCTTCAGACCTTTCAGCCCGTACTACCGCATGCTGGTCACGCAAGTAACTGATCTCTTAGAAAAGTTACTGTATCAGGTCCCCTGTCCCTTGCAGAGATTCAGATTAACACTTCATAAATAAGTTCTTTCTTTGTTGTACGTGAGGGAAGAGTTTAATGAGGAGAGGAGAAGCGAAGCTGTCTTTTTTTTGTGGGGGGGCGGATTTAGTCCTATTTTAAAAGAATCAATCTGGTTTTACTAATGAATTAATAAGCCGTTAACATACCATAAATCATATATTCAGAAATAATATATTTTCAAACACTTAATCCCTACTACATGCAAAGCACAATGCTGACCCCTTTGGGGTATCACAAAGATATATTGCAAAGTTTTTATTTTTGGTATGTTGAGGTATCTAGTCTCATAGGAAAAAGTTTGTAACTTATGGGAAGCTTCAATGTTTGAGAGGTTCCTGTTGGCCCTAGGAAACAAAAGTTTTAACCAATAGCCTTCCATGAAGGAGCATATTCCTTATTACAGAATAGTAAATAGGACCTTCAAACGTTAGTAAGTTAATTCCACTTCTTTGTATTTTTAAATTAGTTAAATAAGGAGGCCATTTGACGAGGTGGTTCTTGTGCCCTGAAAAGCCTGTATAAGCAAACCAAAACCAAAGTGTGCAAATGCCTCAGTGTTAAGAAATGGAAACCTAAGGACAACCAATCATAAGCAAGCAGACTTTCCCAAATAAGGCACCAGCTTACGCTTGTGAAAGAAAAAACAAAATGGTGTGAGTAGGGCTTCCCTGGTGGCACAGTGGTTGAAAACCTGCCTGCCAATGCAGGGGACACGGGTTTGAGCCCTGGTGTGGGAAGATCCCACATGCCGCGGAGCAACTGGGCCTGTGAGCCACAACTACTGAGCCTGCGCGTCTGGAGCCTGTGCTCCGCAACGAGAGGCCACGATAGTGAGAGGCCCGCACACCGCGATGAAGAGTGGGCCCCGCTCGCCGCAACTAGAGAAAGCCCTCGGACAGAAACGAAGACCCAACACAGCCAAAAATAAATAAATAAATAAAAATTTAAAATACAAAAAAAAAAATGGTGTGGGTATTGCTAAGAGAGCTCTCTGAAATGGAGCTTGGAGGCCATTGAAGAAGTATGACTAATGCACATCTCAGCCTGGGTGGAATCTGAACTAAGACCATTTGTTGTCTTAACACAGGCAACCAGAACATCTGCCCAATGTTCCAGAAACTCAAGATATTTATTGGACCCTTACCCTAAAATAACTCCTGAAAGAGTATCCCTTAAGGACAAATATTTCCTTTCTTGTGTCCAGTCAATCATAATTCTTGCCAGACAACTTCAACAACTTCGTGGTTGTGTGTGACTCTCTCTTCCCCAAAACACTGGGTTTTACCCGAATCTGTGTTTCTCTTTTTTTTTTCTCTCTTTTTTTTGGCCACACTGCTTAGGGGATCTCAGTTCCCCGACAAGGAATTGAACCCAGGCTGCGGCAGTGAAAGCCAGGAATCCGAACCACTAGGCCAGCAGGGAACTCCCAAATCTGTGTCTCCTGCGTTGCAATTCCTAAGACCCCAAATAAACTCTTTTCGTATTTGCAACCTTCTGCATTTCTTTGTCAACAAGCTATAGCCACTCAAGTAATTTCCTTGCTTTGCTTTGGCGTCTTCCCTATAAAGCCTTCCCTGAAAAATAATTTTCAGTAGAGCACTTGTATGGATACTGGATTCCAGTCCTGTTCATTGCCTCTGAGGTTTTGTCATCTACCTACAAATTGGACTGGATCCTGAATTCTTCTAGGTTTCTCCAATATCTGAGTCACCAAGCTAACATTTCCACATTTCTCCCACTCTTCTGACTTGGAATCACTAAGAACAAAAACTGCCCTTTTCTCAAAGCTCTGAAAGCTGAAGCTGGATGACTTGATATAAACTTCAGAGAAATCGCCTCAACAGCTCATGTCCAGACAAACTTTGTGCTTTTTGCTCTGTGAGCCACTGAGAAAGTTCACTGGAACACCTTATGACATCAACCAGAGATAACAGGAAAATCTGTCAGATTGTCCCTGCCTCTCCTCATTCTGACTGAAGATGCTTCAAGTCTAACATCTAGAAATCTTCTCGACTAACTACTCCCTGGACTCAAAACCTTTGTTTATAGTCTGTTCTAACCATTAACCTTGTTTTTCTTTTGTTTCCATTGTAATGTCTCTTATTAAATACATGATTGCTTGCACCATATAGGCCTGACTTTGGGAGTCCACCTGCATCACTGTCTCCTGAAATGAGATCCAACTCTTTAATTCAACTGACCTGTTCTCAGGATTAAGAGACTAGTTCAATGAGATATAGAACAATCTACCAACTCAGCTTCTGGGGAAGTTTCAAAGGCAGGAATGAAGGGTAGAAGAATATGGCACCCCAAAATATGCCTCTTTGGCACAAGGACTCTTTTAAGCTGACTGTTTAAAGAAACAGCAATCATAAGAGAATCTCTGAAAACATAGTAGAAGTTACCCTTTTGAAATGGAAATTTACGTTTATAAAGGAAAGCTCCATTTGTAAGGATGTCTCTGTCTCTGTACCTGGCATGACTAAATCACATGAAATCTTATCACTGGAGAAAGAAGACATTGATTTGATGGACTTCCCTGGCGGTCCAGTGGTTAAGACTCCATTCTTCCTGGGTATAGCCCAGTGTACAGGAGGTATACAGGTTAATAAACTATCTGTTTTTCTCTTGTTAATCCATCTTTTATTACAGGGAATCTCAGCCAAGAACTCAGAAGTGTAAAGGAAAAATTATTTTTCTTCCCCTTTGGTATGATTCCATTTTTACAGGATACCTAGAATAGTCAAATTCATAGAGACAGAAAGTAGAATTGTCACCAGTGGAACAGCGATTTCCTCGGTTCTTGTCCTCTCAAGGGGAAGAATTCAGACAAGGGACATAAAGCAGTTTCAAGCAGCAAGAGTTTTATTAAGCAAAGTGAAAGTACACTCCCAGGAAAGGATGAGAGAAGACTGTCTGGAAACCAGAAGCAGCCCCACAATGGGGGTAGGGTTTGTTTTTAAGAGTGGTGGAAAGTCCCTCTCTGTGTCCTGTGTCATTTGACTGACAAGTTGAGTGACAGCTTTAGGTTATACAACTTTTCTCCTTGTGTGCAGGTGCTTACCCTTAAGCACCCAAGTGAAACTCATGGCGGGGGCCATTGGGGGGCAAAAATCGCAATGCTAATTTATTACAAATAAGGCATAATGAACCCGGGTTACTTTGAGTCACACTTTAGGTCTTGGTGCTCCTGCGCCAACCTATGCTGGCAGATTTTATCTAGCTTGGTCCTGATAAGCCTGGAAACCTAGCAGTCCTTGACCACTAAAGGGAGGATCTCCGGGCATGTTCTGATCACCAGTGTCCAGGTCGGGGAGGGAAAGATGACCCCGTACAGGACAGGGTGGGGACCTGCTCACGTCTGACTAGCTACCTAAAAGAATGGTAGTTGCCAGTGGCTGGAGGAGGGAATTGGGAGTTGCTGTTTAATGGGAAGAGAGTCTCAGTTTGGGATGATGGAAAAGTTCTACAGATGGATGATGGGGATGGTTGGACAACAATGTGGGGTTTTTTGTTTTTGTTTTTTTAATTAATTTATTTATTTTTGGCTGTGTTGGGTCTTCGTTGCTGCATGTGGGCTTTCTCTAGTTGCGGTGTGCGGGCTTCTCATTGCGGTGGCTTCTCTTGTTGTGGAGCATGGGCTCTAGGCGCGTGGGCTTCAGTAGTTGTGGCACGTGGGCTCAGTAGTTGTGGCTCACGGGCTCTAGAGCACAGGTTCAGTAGTTGTGGCACACGGGCTTAGTTACTCCGCGCATGTGGGGTCTTCCCGGACCAGGGCTCAAACCCATGTCTCCTGCATTGGCAGGCGGATTCTTAACCACTGAGTCACCAGGGAAGTCCCACAACAATGTTAATGTACTTAATGCCACTGAACTATACACTTAAAAATGATAAGTTTCATGTGTATTTTACCTCAATTTTAAAATATTTAAAGAAAAAAGATTTTTAAGTTAACAAATGATCTGTATAGGATTCCTGGATTTAGAGGTTTTGCTTTGCCTGCTGGTTGGCTCATTTATACAATTGAATTCTCATGTCCAGCTCCAGCTCCCTCTCCAAATTTGCCTATTTCATCATTCTCTTGGTCTCCCACTCTCTCAGAGCCTGAACATCATCCTTGGCTCTAGCCATTTCCACCCTTCCCACATTTGGACAATCACCAAACCTTGAGCTCTTCAAGCTGTCAGTTGCATCTGTTCCTTCCCACAGCCAATATTGTAGCTTACCCTTTGTCATCTCATTTTCTCATCATACCTAATCTTACCTTCCTCCACTAGATTCTAAGTGCCACTGAGATACAGGCCACGTTATACCTTTTCAGAATGAGTTTTAAGTCAAATAGACCTTAAATCCTAATTTGGCTATTACTTTCTAAACTTTGGAAATTTACTTACCGTCTCTGTCAATTTTTTCAGTTGAAAAATGAGAAATAAGATTACCTATTCAATAAGTGGATATTGTGTGCCTATTGTGCACCAAGTACTGGTTTGAGTGAAAAAGACAGTTAAAGGTCCTCTCTATGGCTCTTCTTTTTTTTAATTTTTATTTATTTATTTGGCTGCCTTGGGTCTTCGTTGCTGCGCGTGGGCTTTCTCTATGTTCGGTGAGCAGGGGCTACTTTTCCTTGTGATACACAGGCTTCTCATTGCATTGGCTCCTCTTGTTGCAGAGCACGGTACAGGCTCTAGGTGCGGGGACTTCAGTAGTTGCGGCACGTGGGCCATAGAGTGCAGGCTCTGTAGCCGTGGCGCACGGGCTTAGCTGCTCCACGGCATGTGGGATCTTCCTGGACCAGGGATCAAACCCACGTCCCCTGCATTGGCAGGCGGATTCTTAAGCACTGCGCCACCAGGAAAGTCCCTTTTATGGCTCTTCTATTCCAGCAGGTATAGATGTCTGACATGAACTAAATGACCCAAAGTTAGCCTGGATGCCAGTTTGAGCCTGATGCTTAAAACAGGCTGAAATGTTTGAAGGTTTTGAAAGAAGGTGATTGTATTTCGCATGTAAAAGGAATGTAAACAGTTTGTGGCCAGGAGAAAGATTGTGACAGATTAAGGTGTACAAAATTCTTTGACGTGCCTATTGAAAAGTGAGGTCTGTTCTCTTTTTGAATCTGGCTGGGTTTTGTGATTTCGCCAATGAATGGAATACTGAAGTGTCAGTTTCAGGCCCAGGTGTTAAGAAACTGGCAACTTCTACTTCCTGTCTCATGCCATGCTGTGAGGATGAACATTCCTACTCCCTTGCATGCGGCCGTGCTATAAACTCCGTACTTTCCTTCACCACAACCTGGTGTTAGTAGGTTGGCTTTGCTGCACTGAGGGCGAATATTTTTAGAATAAGGATGAGCCATCAGTACCACCATATGCTGAGTCCTGTGAGTGCTCCTAGTGAGATACCCAACCTGAGGGGGACCTTGGGGACCCCTAACATACTGCCTAAAACAACTTCTTTCCTTCGTGTCTCTTTGGAATGCACTCTTGCCCTGGGAGTCGGCTGACAGTTTCCAGGACATGAGGAGATAAAATGCCAGTGTTTCTTTAAAAGGAAAAAGACATATAGGTCATGAGTGCAGAGAATTCTTATTTACTCACCAATCCCAGAACTGTTCTGGGTATCATTCAGACAGCCAGAATTCTATTTGTGTGGGAATCCCTAAACACCACCTGCACCCCTCATAGGTCTGTGAGAACATTTGGTGGTGACAGGATTGATGAAGTATCTTACAGTGGGGTGCCCATCCCACGTCAACAGG
Source organism: Pseudorca crassidens (assembly GCF_039906515.1). Taxonomy (NCBI): domain Eukaryota; kingdom Metazoa; phylum Chordata; class Mammalia; order Artiodactyla; family Delphinidae; genus Pseudorca; species Pseudorca crassidens. Next base: position 95,133,982 of record NC_090297.1, read on the forward strand.
AATATATTAAGCTAAATGAGGGAAAGTCAAACATTCCAATATAGGTGAAAGGTATGTCAGTCTTTTGATATCATTGAAGTGGCCACCCAATTCTTTGAGGAATTAAAAGCAACTCTCGGGCTTCCCTGGTGGCGCAGTGGTTGAGCGTCCGCCTGCCGATGCAGGGGACACGGGTTCGTGCCCCGGTCCGGGAGGATCCCACATGCCGCGGAGCAGCTGGGCCCGTGAGCCATGGCCGCTGAGCCTGCGCGTCCGGAGCCTGTGCTCCACAACGGGAGAGGCCACAACAGTGAGAGGCCCGCGTACCGAAAAAAAAAAAAAAAAGATAATTATAAAAGCAACTCTCCTTGTTTTACAAATCTGGTCTTTATAGGACCAGAGGTGTGGTTCCAGAAATAATCCAAAACCCACCAATCTTTTTACCACTCCCCAGACCTCCCATATTAAGAGGCTTGTTACTTATATTTGTGTTCTGCAGGAACTAAGGTCCCCATGCAGGTGGAGGATGGTAACTGCAGGCTGAGACCCCAGACTGATCAGAACCTAAGGAATGATATCATTTCCGAGGCTGTTACCCAAAAACTGCGTCTGCCTTTGGTGGTTGTCGAGCCAAAAGACGCAGTGAAGCCAAAGATGGGGAGAAGGAGGGACTTATTATTACTTGAAGAACAGCGGGGACCTTTCCCAAAGCCATGTCTCCCCAAACAGCAAAGTTGGGGAAGTTTTAAGCTAAGGGCGCATGTATATTCATGAAGGGGCTTGAGCAGAGGAGATTCAAAATAGAATTGGGGCAAAGGTCAACAGAGTCCAAGCTTTAGTTGATTAAAGTCAGGAAGGCCAACGTCATCATTCCGTCCTCCACCTGGGGTGGGGGCCTTAGTTCCCGCAGAACTCAAAGACTGTATCAGATTGTAATGTATATCCTTGAGGAGGAACTAGGACTCTGTTTTACCCTTGAACTATTATTTCTTGACTGCTTTCCCTTTGTTCCTGCATTCCCTTACTTCCCTTAAGATCATTAATTACTGAGAACTGTTCGAGGGCAAGCATTGTGGCCAGACTTAGATCTCAGAATGACTTCTTTTATGTTAAGAAAGCCATGCCTGGTTCTCTATCTCCAGGGACCCCCCCAACCTATGTGCTTACATATATGGTCTGTGTCCAGGGTTCTTGGCTCACAGTTCATAAAACTCTTAGAATTTCCTGAGCAATGGGAGCATCTTTTGTCATAATGAGACAGGAGAGAAGGGGCAGGGCACAACCTTTAAAAGAATGACTTATCCTTTGAGGATACAACAAAAACTGTTTAGAACCGATTAGGCCCAAGATGGCAGAAGATTCGACTTCCAGTAGACCTTGAGCTTCATTATACTGTTCAGTGTAATTGATTAGCTATATGACACACCCACAGGCACCATGACAATTCCGAGGCTGACCATAAAAGGCCAAAAAGTGGTCAGTGGCCCAATTCCTGGAACCGCCCCCCTTCTCCAAAATAGTTGGAATAATACTCCCACTTGTTAGCCTATGAAATTACCCGGCCCATAAAAGCAAACCACCCCCATATTTCAGGCTGGTCTCAAGCCTTTTGAGATGGACCTCATTCTGTTGCAAGAAGGGGGACCCCTTCCAGGGCCCAAGAGTGGGCTCTTGTCTAACAATCAGAAATGAATTATCCGGATAGCCTCATCCACCAGAGGGCAGACAGCAGAAGCAAGAAGAACTACAATTCTGCAGCCTGGGGAAGGAAAACCACATTCACAGAAAGATAGACAAAATGAAAAGGCAGCGGACTTTATACCAGATGAAGGAACAAGATAAAACCCCAGAAAAACAACTAAATGAAGTGGAGATAGGCAACCTTCCAGAAAAAGAATTCAGAATAATCATAGTGAAGATGATCCAGGACCTTGGAAAAAGAATGGAGGCAGGGCTTCCCCGGTGGCGCAGTGGTTGAGGGTCTGCCTGCCAATGCAGGGGACACGGGTTCGTGCCCTGGTCCGGGAGGATCCCACATGCCGCAGAGCAGCTGGGCCCGTGAGCCATGGCCGCTGGGCCTGCGCGTCCGGAGCCTCTGCTCCTCAACGGGAGAGGCCGCAGCGGTGAGAGGCCTGCATACTGCAAAAAAAAAAAAAAAAAATCGAATGGAGGCAAAGATCGAGAAGATGCAAGAAATGTTTAACAAAGACCTAGAAGAATTAAAGAAAAAACAAACAGAGATGAACAATACAATAACTGAAACGAAAAATATATTAGAAGGAATCAATAGCAGAATAACTGAGGCAGAAGAACGGATAAGTGAGCTGGAAGACAGAATGGAGGAATTCACAGAACAGAATAAAGAAAAAAGAATGAAAATAAATGAAGACAGCCTAAGAGACTTCTGAGACAACATTAAATGCAACAACATGTGCATTATAGGGGTCCCAGAAGGAGAAGAGAGAGAGAAAGAAAATATTTGAAGAGCTCATAGTCGAAAACTTCCCTAACATGGGAAAGGAAATAGCCACCCAAGTCCAGGAAGTGCAGAGAGTCCCAGGCAGGATAAACCCAAGGAGAAACACGCCAAGACACATAGTAATCAAATTGACAAAAATTAAAGACAAATTATTGGATGCAACAAGGGGAAAATGACAACATACAAGGGAACTCCCATAAGGTTAACAGCTGATTTCTCAGCAGAAACTCTACAAACCAGAAGGAAGTGGCAGGACATATTTGAAGTGATGAAAAGGAAGAACGTACAACCAAGATTACCTAGTAAGGATCTCTTCAGATTCGACAGAGAAATTAAAACCTTTACAGACTAGCAAAAGCTAAGAGAATTCAGCACCACCAAACCAGCTCTACAACAAATGCTAAAGGAACTTCTCTAAGTGGGAAACACAAGAGAAGAAAAGAACCTACAAAAACAAACCCATAACAATTAAGAAAATGGTAATAAGAACATACATATTGATAATTACCTTAAATGTCAATGGATTAAATGCTCCAACCAAAGACACAGGCTTACTGAATGGATACAAAAACCAGACCCATATATATTCTGTCTACAAGAGACCCACTTCAGACCGAGGGACACATACAGACTGAAAGTGAGGGGATGGAAAAAGATATTCCATACAAATGGAAATCAAAAGAAAGCTGGAGTAGTAATACTCATATCAGATGAAATAGACTTTAAAATAAAGAATGTTACAAGAGACAAGGAAGGACACTATATAATGATCAAGGGATCAATCTAAGAAAAAGATATAACAATTATAAATATATATGCACCCAACATAGAGCACCTCAATACATAAGGCAGCTTCTAACAGCTATAAAAGAGGATATCTACAGTAACACAATAATAGTGGGGGGCTTTAACATCTCATTTACACCAATGGACAGATCATCCAGACAGAAAATTAATAAGGAACACAAGCTTTCGGGCTTCCCTGGTGGTGCAGTGGTTGAGAATCTGCCTGCTAATGCAGGGGACACAGGTTTGGGCCCTGGTCTGGGAGGATCCCACATGCCACGGAGCAACTAGGCCCGTGAGCCACACCTACAGAGCCTGCGCGTCTGGAGCCTGTGCTCTGCAACAAGAGAGGCCGCGATAGAGTCCCACGTACCACAATGAAGAGTGGCCCCCACTTGCCACAACTAGAGAAAGCCCTTGCACAGAAATGAAGACCCAACACAGTAAAAATAAATTAATAAACTCCTACCCCCAACATAAAAAAAATAATAATAAGGAGCACAAGCTTTAAATGACACAATAGACCAGATAGGTTTAATTGAAATTTATAGGACATTCCATCCAAAAACAGCAGATTACACTTTCTTCTCAAGTGCACATGGAATCTTCTCCAGGATAGCTCACATCTTGGGTCACAAATCAAACCTCAGTAAATTTAAGAAAATTGAAATCATATCAAGCACCTTTTCTGACCACAACGGTATGAGATTAGAAATCAATTACAGGGGAAAAGAACATAAAAAACACAAACACATAGAGAGTAAACAATACGTTACTAAATAACCAAGAGATCACTGAAGAAATCAAAGAGGAAATCAAAAAATACCTACAGACAAATTACAATGAAAACACGATGATCCAAAACCTATGGGATGCAGCAAAAGTAGTTCTAAGAGGGAAGTTTATAGCAATACAAGCCTATCTCAAGAAACAAGAAAAATCTCAAATAAACAATCTAACCTTACACCTAAAGGAACTAGAGAAAGAGGAACAAATAAAACCCAAAGTTAGTAGAAGGAAAGAAATCATAAAGATCAGAGCAGAAATAAATGAAGTAGAAACAAAGAAAACAATAGCAAAGATCAACAAAACTAAAAGCTGGTTCTTTGAGAAGGTAAGAATCAAAACTGATAAACCTTTAGCCAGACTCATCAAGAAAAAGAGGGAGAGGACTCAAATCAATAAAATAGGTAATGAAAAAGGAAAAGTTACAACAGACACCACAGAAATACAAAGCATCTTAAGAGACTACTACAAGCAACTCTATACCAATAAAATGAACAACCTGGAAGAAATGGACAAATTCTTAAAAAGGTATAACCTTCCAAGACTGAACCAGGAAGAAATAGAAAATATGAACAGACCAATCACAAGTAATGAAGTTGAAACTGTGATTAAAAATCTTCCAACAAACAAAAGTCCAGGACCAGATGGCTTCACAGGTGAATTCTATCAAACATTTAGAGAAGAGATAACACCCATCCTTCTCAAACTCTTCCAAAAAATTTCAGAGGAAGGAACACACCCAAACTCATTCTATGAGGCCACCATCACCCTGATACCAAAACCAAACAAAGATACTACAAAAAAAGAAAATTACAGACCAATATCACTGATGAATATAGATGCAAAAATCCTCAACAAAATAGTAGCAAACAGAATCCAACAACACATTAAAAGGATTATACACCATGATCAAGTGGGATTTATCCCAGGGATGCAAGGATTCTTCAGTATACACAAGTCAATGAATGTGATACACCATATTAACAAATTGAAGAATAAAAACCATATGATCATCTCAGTAGATGCAGAAAAAACTTTTGCCAAAATTCAACACCAATTTATGATAAAAACTCTCGAGGGGCTTCCCTGGTGGCGCAGTGGTTGAGAGTCCACCTGCCGATGCAAGGGACACGGATTCGTGCTCTGGTCCGGGAAGATCCCACATGCCGCGGAGCGGCTGGGCCCGTGAGCCATGGCCGCTGAGCCTGCACGTCCGGAGCCTGTGCTCCGCAACGGGAGAGGCCACAACAGTGAGAGGCCTGCGTACCGCAAAAAAAAAAAAAAAAAAAAAAAAAATCTCCAGAAAGTGGGCATAGAGGGAACGTACCTCAACATAATAAAGGCCATATATGACAAGCGCACAGCAAACATCATCCTCAATGGTGAAAAACTGAAAGCATTTCCTCTAAGATCAGGAACAAGACAAGGATGTCCACTCTCACTGCTATTATTCAACATAGTTTTGGAAGTCCTAGCCATGGCAATCACAGAAGAAAAAGAAATAAAAGGAATACAAATTGGGAAACAAGAAGTAAAACTATCACTGTTTGCAGATGACATGATACTATACATAGAGGATCCTAAAGATGCCACCAGAAAGCTACACAGCTAATCAATGAATCTGGTAAAGTTGCAGGATACAAAATTAATGCACAGAAATCTCTTGCATTCCTATACACTAACAACGAAAGATCAGAAAGAGAAATTAAGGAAACAATCCCATTCACCACTGCAACAAAAAGAATAAAATACCAGGAATAAACCTACCTAAGGAGGTAAAAGACCTGTACTCAGAAAACTATAAGACACCGATGAAAGAAATCAAAGATGATACAAATAGATGGAGAGATATACCATGTTCTTGGATTGGAAGAATCAACATTGTGAAAATGACTATACTACCCAAAGCAATCTACAGGTTCAGTGCAATCCCTATCAAATTACCAGTGGCATTTTTTACAGAACTAGAACAAAATATCTTAAAATTTGTATGGAGACACAGAAGGCCCCGAATAGCCAAAGCAGTCTTGGTGGGAAAACACAGAGCTGGAGGAGTCAGACTCCCTGACTTCAGACTATACTACAAAGCTACAGTAATCAAGACAATATGGTACTGGCACAGAAACAGAAATATAGATCAATGGAACAGGATAGAAAGCCCAGAGATAAACTCACGCACCTATGGTCAACTAATCTATGACAAAGGAGGCAAGGATATACAATGGAGAAAAGACAGTCTCTTCAATAAGTGATGCTGGGAAAACTGGACAGCTACATGTAAAAGAATGAAATTAGAACACTCCCTAACACCATACACAAAAATAAACTCAAAATGGATTCGAGACCTAAATGTAAGACCGGACACTATAAAACTCTTAGAGGAAAACAGGAAGAACACTCTTTGACATAAATCACAGCAAGATCTTTTTTGACACACCTCCTAGAGTAATGGAAATAAAAACAAAAATAAACAAATGGGACCTAATGAAACTTAAAAGGTTTTGCAAAGCAAAGGAAACTACAAACAAGATGAAAAGACAACACTCAATAGGAGAAAATATTTACAAATGAATCAAAGGACAAAGGATTCATCTCCAAAATATATAAACAGCTCACACAGCTCAATACTAAAACAACAAACAACCCATCCAAAAATGGGCAGAGACCTAAATAGACATTTCTCCAAAGAAGACATACAGATGGCCAAGAAGCACATGAAAAGCTGCTCAAAATCAGTAATTATTAGAGAAATGCAAATCAAAACTACAATGAGGTATCACCTCACACCAGTAGAGTGGGTATAATCAGAAAATCTACAAACAACAAATGCTGGAGAGGGTGTGGAGAAAAGGGAACCCTCTTGCACTGTTGGTGCTATAAATTGATACAGCCACTATGGAGAACAGTATGGAGGTTCATTAATAAACTAAAAATAGAATTACCATATAACCCAGCAATCCCACTACTGGGCATATACCCAGAGAAAACCATACTTCAAAAAGACACATGCACCCCAGTGTTCATTGCAGCACTATTTACAATAGCCAGGTCATGGAAGCAACCTAAATGCCCATCGACAGTGAATGGATAAAGAAGATGTGGTACATATATACAATGGAATATTACTCAGCCATAAAAACAAAAGAAATTGGGTCATTTGTAGAGACATGGATGGATCTAAAGACTGTCATACAGAGTGAAGTAAGTCAGGAAGAGAAAAACAAATATCGTATATTAACACATGTATGTGGAACCTAGAAAAAATGGTACAGATGAACCAGTTTGCAGGGCAGAAATAGAGACACAGATTAGAGAACAAATGTATGGACACCAAGGGGGGAAAGCGGTGGGGGTGGTGGTGTGATGGATTGGGAGATTGGGATTGACATATATACACTAATATGTATAAAATAGATACTTAATAAGAACCTGCTGTATAAAAATTTTTAAAAAATAAAATTCAAAGAAAAAAAAAGAAATTAGTTATCCAAGGAGACACACATGATGAAAAAGCAAGAGACTTTACTGGGAAGGGGCGCCCGGGCGGAGAGCAGGAGGGTAAGGGAATCCAGGATAACTGTTCTGCCACGTGGCTCACAGTCTCAGGTTTTATGGTAATGGAGTTATTTTCCAGGTTGTCTCTGGCCAATCATTCTGACTCAGGGTCCTTCCTGGTGGCATGCGCATTGCTCGGCCAAGATGGATTCCAGTGAGAAGGATTCTGGGAGGTTGGTAGGACATATGGACTGGCGTCTCCTCTCTCCTTTTGACCTTTCCCAAATTCTTCCAATTGGTGGAAGCTTGTTAGTTCCGCATTCCTTACCAGGACCTCCTGTTGTAGGAGGTGCAAGTAGCTGCTGTCGTGCCTGGCCAGGGCGGGTGGTTTTGGTCAGTGGTTCCCCTAACAACCTTGTCCTTGGAATGTGTATCTCCTAGGACCTCTCGCCTTCCGAGATGGCCCAAACTCTGACTATTGGAGTGTGTATCTCCCTAAATAAACCTGCTTTCCCACTTAGCTCTGGGGCAGAGCCTCTTGCCTGCTCACTTGTATCCGTCACAAGCATGCTATATTAATAAATTCACTTCTTACCTATCACTTTGCCTCTCACTGAATTCCTTCTGCACTGAGACATAAAGAACTTGAACTTCAGTAAGTCCTGACTCCCCGTGACTAATTTTAATTAAAAGACAGTGGTTCGAGGGAATTCCCTGATGGTCAGTGGTTATGAGGCAGTAGATAGATGGGCCCCAGACTGAGCAGCTGGAGTTTGTCCCTGTGGACAGACACTCCAATGTGAAGACAATAGCAGAATAGAGAAGCTGAGCCCTGCCCAGATAAGAGATAAAGAGACCACATATTTCTCATTCTCAAGGTCAAGGAGACCTTCCCAACTACACATGCACAGAAAGGTTCCTTGAAGGTCAAAAAGTGAGGGGGCACCACCTCATAGTAGGTGTTGTCAACCTACCCATAGACCTCTTCACTAGAATCCATCTTGGCTAAGAGATGTGTCCACACACGTGGGAGAATCCTGAGATATACCAAATATAGCCTCAGAGCCAGGCAAAACAAGATGACTGCCCAGAGGAAACCTGGAAGAAATGCCCCATATAAGTGATTTAAACTACCATGAGGGCGCAACTCTATCTCCGAGCCCACCTGTGTGTCTATTCACATGTACCCTTTTTCCTCCTAATAAACACTTTATTTGTTTCACTACTTTCTGTCTCTTTGTGGGAATTCATTTCTACAAAGCCAGTGGGCCAGGGCCTTCCTTGACACTGGACACTGTCCCTGGTGGTCTAATGGCTAGAATTCAGTGCTCTCATTGCCACAGCCTGACTCTGGCCAGGTAACAGAAATCCTGCTTCAAGATGCTGCCGGCCAAGGCCACCAGAGATCAGTTAGGACTCTCCCTGGTAGAATAACTAAGATCCCACAAGCCACACAACGTGACCAAAAAAACCAAAAAAACAAAAACAGTGGGTTCGAGTTCCAATCTGAATTTTGGCTGGGTTCAAATCCCATCTGAGTTGTGTAGTTTCAATAATATTTGGTCTCTTGTCCTCAGTTCCTGAAAACCCTTTAGAGCCATAAGGGGTGAATTGGAAATCATGGCCATATGTGGTTGCCCCATCGATAGCACTGTGAGTGAGAGTATTTCACTTAGAAGGGGCAATGTGTGTGCAAAGACCAAATAGAGAAAGGACTCATCCTGACAGTTATTACCCCTTGTATGATTTTCAAAGGTTTGAGATAAAACCTAAATATTCCTATTTCTTGTTAAAAACTTAAATCTGCTATCAACAAGTTTATGAAGGACTTCCCTGTTGGTCCAGTGGTTAAGAATCCGCCTTCCAGCGCAGGGGACACAGGTTTGATCCCTGGTCGGAGAACTAAGATCCCACGTGCTGTGGGGCAACTCAGCCTGCACACCGCAACTACTGAGCCCATGGGCCACAACTAGAGAGAAGCTTGCGCACCACAACTAGAGAGAAACCTGCACGCTGCAACTAGAGAAGCCCGTGCGCCACAATGAAGAGCCCACGCACCACAACGAAAAGATCCCGCATGAAAAAAAAAAATCCCGCATGGCACAACTAAGACCTGACACAGCCAAATAAATTAATAAATATTTTTTTAAAAAAGGTGTTGCAAGAACAAAGGCAACTGGACATTCTAAAAGCAAATGTTATTTAAAAAAAAAAGTTTATGACCCATCTGCTGAGTAGATCATTCCCATCTGTAACCGTGGCCATGCTGTATGGTTAGCAACCACTCAGAAATGTCTCTGGCAAAACATTGTATCAGAATTTAGATTCCTAATAGGAAGTAAAAAGTTAACTTAGAGACTTAGGAAGAAAGTAAGACTGCAATAACATTTTCAAGGTGAATTTAGAATATTAAAAATATATATATATGCTATTTAGAAAATAGTAATGGCAGACACTAATGCCACAGAATGCGCTACAGTTCTAAGCACTTACATAGATATCAAGAAATTTGATCTTCATGTTACTGAATCGGGTCCCAATGCTCGACTCTTACAAAATCAATACAAGTGTTGATAAAAAGGAAAGTTGCCTTTAATCAGAATGCCAGCAATCTGGGGAGATGGTGGGCTCAACGTCCCCCAATAAACACCTCCAGAGATTCTGCTCGGCCATGAAAGCTTTCAAAGGGAAAACAGGGAAGTAACCTCAGTTAATCATTGAGACAGGGGGTCAGAGTCATTGCCATCCCCCACTGTGTGCAGACTTGTAAACTCCTCATGATCTTTCTTTAGGTGTTATCTTGTTCACACAGTTTGCTCTCGAGATTACTGAAGGGGAAGGTAGGGAAGAGATCTGGTCATCTGTTAATTGCTTATTCTTCATTTCTACTTCTTTGATCTACGGAAAGAACCAACAGGTTAGGCAAAGTACTGTGCGATCAAAAGATTTGAAAGGTGTGCTAGGGCCAGAGATGAGTATAGCACGGGGGTGCCTGGTTTACGGTTAGTGACAAGACAAAAGGGTGCCTCCTGTAGTGAGCTCTTTCCTGCAAAGAGCTTTTTCCTACCCAAAGCTGCTTACTCATAAAAAAATCTATGAGGTAGGTAATAATAACATCCTCATCTAAACAGATGAGAAAAGGTAAAGAAAAATGAAGGCAGAGAAAAATGAGGTGACTTGCCCAAATTAAAATGATAGAGCCAGAATTTAAATCTAGGTATTCTGGCTCCAGAGTCTGTGCCCTTAGCAACTGTTATACTGACTATGCTCCTTTTTTAACAGCAACATCTCAATTATGTGAAATGATGAAGATAAGGTTTTTTCAGATAACTAGGAGTTAATAATTTAACACTTAAGTAACTTTAATAATTTTATGTAAATTTTTCTGAAATTTACATGCCTTTTCTAAAATAATCCCATGCCTTAATAACCATAATTTAAATAATTCAGGTTCATTCTTAGGAATATGTTATCTTACATTGTGGTTACTCCTCCACCCTTGAATAAAACTGCTGTGTCTTTGAGAGACAAGTCTATCCTTCTCTGACATAAATTAACTTCCTGGATTGTCCTCACATTCCTTGAAGACTTTGCATCAGTCTTACTCTCTGACCAAGTAAAACCAATAATTCATTTGTTTCTTCATTCAAGAATATTGTATATATTGAGAAATATATATATTTGGTCTTCATCCCCAGTACTTGGCACTAGAGCTTCTTAAACCCTTGTTAATTTCCTGAGTGATAGGGGTGATAGGAGAACTTCTGTATAATTTTTGGTCTTAGTCCTCAGTTCCAAAAACAAGAGCTTCTAAGATCCTTCAGATCTCTGGAATGATGAACGTCTTGTGTGTGTGTGTGTGTAATGAGTGTCATTTATACGCTAGTGAGGTGACTCTAGGTGGGCCCCTAGATAGCTTCAGATTCAAACTGGTTGTCAGATAAACCAAATCAGGTAATTAGAAGGTTGAAACTTTCAGCCCCACCCCGACCTCATTGGCCTATGATTTAATCAAGCATCCCAATGTAATAGAACCTCACAAAACCCCTAAGTAATGGAGCTCAGAGGACTTCCAGGTTGATGAAGACATCCATGTGCCCGTATGCTGGTGCACCCCAAACTCCACAGGGATAGAAGCTCCTGCACTGAGGTCCTTTTAGACCTCACCCTATGTACCCCTTCATCTGGCTATTCTTTTATAATAAAGGATAGTATTCTTCATAATATCCTTTGTAATAGTAAGTAAAGTGTTTCTCTGAGTTCTGTGTGCTGTGATAGGAACTCAGGGAAGGTCAAGGAGGCTGAATGAAGCCTATTTCCTACAAAAAAGAAACAGGGGCACAGAGAGGACTTGTAGCCAGGAGGGCCCCGCAGCATCCTGCTCCACTTCACCACTGCTTGTGACTGGTGCCTGAAGTTGGGCAGTTTTGTGGGACTGAGCCCTTAACCTGTGCAGTGTGTGCTAACTCTGAGGCGTTAGTGTCAGGATTTAATTAAATTATAGGAGACTCAGTTAATGTCCAAAGAGATGGAAAATAGGTTGGTGGGGGCAGGGGAAACCTCAAGCATTTGGTGTCAAATGTGTTGTGAGCAGTCAGTTTTCTTTTAAATATTTACTTACTACCCTCAAGGTGTCAATCATTGCCTACTGCTGGGAATAATTAGCTGAAAGACTTAGACCCTCTCTGGTCACTGAAGATGACAAATAGACAGATAATTACAGTGTATTCAGGACTAGCATTTGGCCAGTATGCATTTGTATGGCTGTACTGATTTTTCATATCACCCTGGAAAAAAATTTAAGTACTATAATGGTGACAAACAATTCCCCAAACACACTTTTTTCTTTCATGCCTCAGAAGACTTTGCATAGGCTAGCTCTAACTAAAATATAATTTTTTGCCTAGATAACTCCTAATAATTCTTTTTCCCCCTCAGTTTTGTTGAAAAATAATTAATATATATCACTGGGTAAGTTTAAGGCATACAGCATGATGGTTTCATCTACATATATTGTGAAATGATTAAAATAGGTTCAGCTAACACCTAAAGTTCTTAAATCTCAACTCATACCTCATCTGATTCAGTAGTTTGAAATCATAACCAAGGAAACAGGGGTAGATTTGTCTAACATCTTTGACTGTTGTTATTACAACCTATGAATTATTTCAGATTTTTAGTTCTTGGGTACTTTAGTCAATGGCTTCTTTTTTTATTTTAGGATTGTGGTTTGTTTTGAACAATAAAATGTTCAAAACATTAGAACATCTAATTTATGTTATTTTAGTTACACATGGCAATTATTTTAATTCTTTACTCATTTAGTCATAGATGATACATGTTTATCAAGCACTTTCTACATGCCAGGCTTTTTTTTTTTTTTTTAAAGAAATTGATGGAGGGACTTCTCTGGTGGTCCAGTGGGTAAGATTCTGGGCTCCCAATGCAGGGGGCCCGGGTTCAATCCCTGGTGGGGGAACTAGATCCCACATGCATGCCACAACTAAGAAGTCTGCAGGCCACAACTAAGACCTGGTGCAGCCTAAATAAATAAATATTAGAAAGAAAGAGAGAGAGAGAGAGAAAGAAAGAAAGAAAGAAGTTGATGGAAACACAAAGGGCCTAGAGTAACCAAAGGCATTTTTAAAAGAAAGAATGAAGTTGGAAGACCTAACCTACTTGATTTCAAAACCTACTACAGGGGGCTTCTCTGGTGGCACAGGGGTTAAGAATCTGCCTGCCAATGCAGGGGACATGGGTTCGAACCCTGGTTTGGGAAGATCCCACATGCCGCGGAGCAACTAAGCCCGTGCGCCACAACTACTGAGCCTGCGCTCTAGAGCCTGTGTGCCACAACTACTAAAGCCTGTGCGCCTAGAGCCTGTGCTCCACGACAGGAGAGGCCACTGCAATGAAAAGCCCGCATACCACAACGAAGAGTAGCCCCCACTCGCCACAACTAGAGAAAGCCCGCGTGCAGCAACAAAGACCCAACGCAGCCAAAAATAAAATAAATTTTAAAAAACTCTACTATAGAGCTGTAGTAATCAAGGTAGTTTGGATTGGTGAAAAGATAAAGATCAATGGAACAGAGCAGAATCCAGAAGTAGATCCATACATGGTGGGTGAATTGATTTTTGACAAAGGTGCTAAAGCAGTTCAATAGGGAAATAAGTCTTTTCAACAAATGGTGCTGGATCAACTGAATAGCCACGTGGAAAATAAAATGAAAATCAACTCCATCTCACATCATAGGCAAAAATTAACTCAAAATGTGTCAAATCCCAAACTATAAAACTTTTAGAAAATATAAGAGAATATCATTGTAACGTTAAGGCTGGCAGCGCTTAGAATGAAAACACAAATCATAAGCAAAACAAAAATTTGATAACTTGCAATTCATTAAAATAAAAAACTGCTATTTGAAAGACACCATTAATAAAATTAAAAGGCAAGGCACAGATTGTGTGAAAATCCTGCAACACATGTATCAAAGGACTTATATCCAGATCATGTAAAAAAACCTTCCAACTCAATAAGACAAACAAACTCATAAGGAAATGGGCAAAAGATTTGCAGTTACTTCACAACAGAAGATATACTAATGCCAGTAAGCACCTGAAATGATGTTCAACATCATTAGCCATAAGGGAAATGTAAATTAAAACCACAGTGAGATACCACTGCACACCCTTAAGAATGACTAAAATTTAAAAAAAAAAATTCATTATACCAAGTGTTGATGAGGATATGGAACAGTTGGAACTCTCATACATAGCTGGTGTGAATGTAAAATGGTGCAATCACCTTGGAAAACAGTTTGGCTGTTTCTTAAAAAGTTAAACATATATCTATTATATGTCTAGGTATTTAGCCTATGTCTAGGTATTTAGCCAAGAGAAACAAACTAATCTATATTGACAGAAAGTGGTTGCTGAGGATGGAGTTGGAAGGAGAGATTGGATTACAAAAGGGCACAAGAGAACTTTTGGGGGTGATGTATGGTTGTGACCTTGATTGTGGTGATAGTTTAATGGGTACTGAGATAGACCTAAGAGCCGCCCTCAAAATTTTCACCCCTGAAGTTAGAATTTGAAACCCTAACCCCCAAAGATGATGGCATTAGGAGGTGGGGCCTTTGGGAGGTACTTAAGTCATGAGGGTGGAGCCCTCACCAACAGGATTGGTGCTCTCATAAAAGAAACCTCAGAGAGCTTCCTCATCCCTATAATCTTGTGATTACACAGCTTGAAGGAGTCAGCCATGAACCAGGAAGTTGTCCCTTGGCCTTGGACTCTCCAGAACTCCAGAACTGTGAAAAATACATTTTTGTTGTTAATAAGCTACCCAGACTGTGGTATTTTGTTATGGCCCAAAAAGACTAAGACAATGAGGGTACATGTGTCAAAACAAAGCAAACCAAAAGTTCCCAGCTTTATCTATGTACAATGTAGTATTCTTAAGTTAAATATAACTTTTTTTAATGGGGATAATAGTTATATATTCAAACTGTTTTAGGGATTCATTGAATATGTCAAACACTTTATCCTACTACCTGGTTTGATACTTAGTTTGATGCCACTGAAACAGATATCAAACTTCAACCTCTCTACTAAGCTTTTCACTCAGAGTGTAGGGGTAAATGAATTTTTAAAGATTTAGGCAATTAGTAGGATTTGGCAATTAGTGTCACTGGGTAACTCAATAAAGTTATTACCAAGGCAAAAAATACACATAAAGGAAGAAGAACTTGGCTCAAAAAAAGTTTTTTTAATTAATTTATTTATTTTTATTTTTGGCTGTGTTGGGTCTTCGTTGCTGCGCACGCTCTTTCTCTAGTTGTGGTGAGCAGGGGCTACTCTGTTGCGGTGCACAGGCTTCTCACTGCAGTGGCTTCTCTTGTGAAGCAGGGGCTCTAGGAGTGCGGGCTTCAGTAGTTGTGGCTCACGGGCTCAGTAGTTGTGGCACGCAGGCTCAGTAGTTGTGGCATGCAGGCTCTAGAGCACAGGCTCAGTAGTTGTGGTGCACGGGCTTAGTTGCTCTGCAGCATGTGGGATCTTCCTGGACCAGGGCTCAAACCCGTGTCCCCTGCACTGGCAGGAGGATTCCTAACCCCTGCGCCACCAGGGAAGACCCTTCACTGTATTTTTAACTTAGTAATTCATTAGAGGCTGGATCATCTATTTTCCTTGGGAAGTAAGTTAGTATAAACTAATGTATAGAACAACAAGAAATTACTAGGAAGTTAAAAACCACTTCTGAAAGCTTTAGTTCTCCAATGTAAAATAAAGGAACAGGATGATCACTTATGTACTGCCCAGCTATAAATATTAATCACTCCAATCATTCATTTATTTCTCATTTATTTTTCCTTGCATTGTCATACCACTGTCTCCCGGTTTACCTCCTACCTCTCTGCTTGTCTTTTCTCTCCTGCTGGTTCATCAGGTGTGGATCTTCCCTAAGGTTTCTGTCTTATCCCTTTCCCCTCCTCTGTGTATAAGCCACAAATTAAGATCTCC
This sequence comes from Pseudorca crassidens, assembly GCF_039906515.1. Lineage (NCBI taxonomy): Eukaryota > Metazoa > Chordata > Mammalia > Artiodactyla > Delphinidae > Pseudorca > Pseudorca crassidens. Next base: position 95,150,029 of record NC_090297.1, read on the forward strand.
ACCTTCAAACTTCCTACTTCAACAGTTCCTAGGCAAGAATAAATGATTAAACGTGCCACGATGGGGCTTCCCTGGTGGCGCAGTGGTTGAGAGTCTGCCTGCCGTTGCAAGGGACACGGGTTCGTGCCCCGGTCCGGGAAGATCCCACATGCCGCGGTGCGGCTAGGCCCGTGAGCCATGGCCGCTGAGCCTGCGGGTCTGGAGCCTGTGCTCCGCAACGGGAGAGGCCATAACAGTGAGAGGCCCGCATACCGCAAAAAAAAAGTGCCACGATGAGCAATCAAATAGGATGGAGAATGAAAAACGTCATTGGATTTTGGCAATTAGGATAACACTGAGTGAGCCATCCAAGGTTTTGAGTAGGGAGTGCTGCACTTTTGGAACGATGACTCTGGCAACACTCTGTGAAGAATGAATTGGAGCCAGAGAATGTTATGAATATTAGCATCTTAAAGTGACTTTGGGGTCATAGATGTAACCCTTGGGTTTAAATGTCATTAAATTCCTAATGTTTCATCTTGGCATTCCAGGCACTTAGGGGGCCCAATTCCTCTCTAGTCATTACTCTCCCATAAGCATATTTCCTGGCTCCTGTCAACCAGACTGTTTACTCTCTAACAAGCTTGATCTTCCCTTCTTCTATATATACTCAGGCTGCTTTCTGTCAATAAAACTGCCCATACCTGCAGAAACTTCAGTGCCTTTTGTAGCCTTCTCTTAGCTCCCAAACACCATGAATCTCCTCTAGGTTAACAGTAGCTTTTGAGAGATGAGACCGATTCTGACTCATTCTCGCACCCACCACCTTCTTCCACCTCTTCTATCCCCATTCACTCATAGTGCATCCGCAGAATGGAAGTACTCGAGTAGGAAGGAAAGAAGTCATGTAACAAATGGCGCTACAGGTACAGTAGCTCTTTTAATGCTAAAATGGTTTTTTAACAGCCAAGCAAGACGCTATCCCCTTAATGTTGAATAAATTTAGGCTCATAATAAGATCTCCAGTCGGACCCTACAGCCTAGCGGAGGACAGAAGGACTTTGCATTGCAATCACATGAAGGTGGGAGGTCCTATCATCCCTTCCAGAGAATACGAAAACTGTGAACTCAGGAGACTCGGTTACTCCACAGGAGTCAAGAGTCACGAATTTGCAAGCACACAGCCATGCGAACGCCTTCCTGCTCGGCTTCCGACAGGAGAAACCGGGGCCGCAGTCCAAACATTAAAACATACAAATTGGACCTAAAACCCAACCCCGGCCCCCAAATTCCGAGCACAAACATCCTAATAGATAGGCAGCTGAGGCCAGCGCCGCGACCACAGCGTGCACAGAACGCGCGGAACTAGGAAGAGGAATCGCCAGCCCACCTGGGCGTCTCTGATTGGCCGCCGGCTAAGCTTGGAACTCTGGGGCGTGTGCCGTCACATCCGCCGGGACCGCCATCTTGTTCCCAGGGGCAGTTGGCGGAAGAGATCGCGCTCCCAGGCCGCCGGCTAGCTTTCTGCTTGGATTTCTCGCGGCCCGCGATTCGGCCTCTGCTCTCGACTCGGGGTCCATTCGTCGGTGTCCCGGTTGCCCTCCCTCACCCGGCTGGGGCACAGCGAGGAGGCCCCATCTTCCGACGGCGTTCCATGGAGTAGGGTCCCGGACCGTTGTCCCGAAGAGCGAGATTGAGCTTCGCCCCCTCCCCCTCCCTTCTCCCTCCCTCCTTCCTTCCGCCGCAACATGGCTAACAACAGCCCCGCGCTGACAGGCAACTCGCAGCCGCAACACCAGGCGGCCGCAGCCGCGGCCCAGCAGCAGCAGCAGTGCGGCGGCGGTGGCGCCACCAAGCCAGCAGTCTCGGGCAAGCAGGGCAATGTGCTGCCGCTGTGGGGCAACGAAAAGACTATGAATCTCAACCCCATGATCTTGACCAATATCCTGTCGTCGCCTTACTTCAAAGTGCAGCTCTACGAGCTCAAAACCTACCACGAGGTGGTGGACGAGATCTACTTTAAGGTACGAAGCGTCTGGACCTGGGAGGTGGGGACTAAGTTCCGAGGAGGGGGTACGGAGGAAACGGGCGGAGGCGGCCCCCGAGGTCTGATCATTTGTAGGTGGGGGAGGGTTGGGCGGAGGGGGAAGCTGTGGCCAGTAGTCCGCCAGGGAGGGGTCAAACTGGGGCCGCCCTCTCATTTCCTTTTCAGATTTTTAGGGCCGGGAGAGCCCGCCGCCATTGATCTCTCCTCCCCCAGTCTCCAGCCCGCCCCTGGGGGGGGAGTTGGACGGGAGGAGTGGGGGAGAGGAGAAACGAATAACTGAAGTCTCTCCAGTTTACAGCTTTAAATTTATTTATTTTGACGTGGATCTACTCGGCGCCAACTTGTTGGTGCTTCTCCCGCTCACCCCGGGCCAGGGCGTGTATTGACTTCAGTGTTGGCCTCGTGTTGTTGGTATTCACTATCCGATCCAGACAGGGAAGTGGTCAGTGTGTTTGTCGGGTGGGGTGGGAGGGTTGAGGGTGGAGAGGTACAAGTGGAAAAAGATGTACCGAAGGCCTGGAAATTTTCGCAGCAGGAAGTCAGGAGTAAGTGGTCTCAGTCACCTGTGCATTGGGCTTATTTAGAATTATCTGGGCCCTGGGCTTCTGCGGCAGGGTCGGTGCTGGCTTGGCTGTGCTGGGGAGCTCACCTGGCGCCTCCTCACTGCACTCTTGTCTCAGTTCTTGTTTCGTTAGCAGGATTGACTCAGTCTTGCAGCGAGGCTCGGAGCAGCCCAGGGTCGCAGGTAGAGGTATGCATTATTAATCATGCTCAATCGCCATAAATGCATTTCCCTGGTTAAATGAACGGCTAATTAGATTTTTTTTTTTTTTTTTTTTTTTTGGCCACTGGTTTTGGTCTTTTCTTCACGAATTTGGTTGATTTTCTCCACTTACTTGCAAATTATGTAGTTTTAAAAATATATTCCAGGCCTCCTAAGGTAAATTTATATTTTAAAGGATATTAATAAGTCTTAACAATCTTTAAATACTTAAACTAGGACATCTGATATAATGCAATCCATTTTGCCTGTATTGACTCTTAAAAACACTTGACAGACCACATAAAGTATTTTCCGTGACCTGAATATATCTGTAGAGGTGTTAAGGAAATTTTCTTTATTTGCTTTTAGGTTTTGTTTTGGCCACCTTTTCCCCAATTAAGGCCTACTAAGGGATTTTGAGATATTACTTAGTTTTGATAGAAGAACTCATTTTGAAAATACAGTTCAACTTTGGGTATATAAAGTAAACTGAAATTTTGGTGTTCTCTTACAAGAGTATTGTAAGTAATTGATATACTGTGAACTAGTTTTTTTAAAAGGTAAGGCCTTTTTCAGAATGGATACAATATGGCGAATATTTAACCCTTAGCTTTATTTATGTAGTAAACTTCAATCAGTTGAAAATAGGGTTCCTGCTCCTTCTGTGGCAGGTTCTGTTTAATAACATAGGCAGGTGTTAATGCAATAGAGGAAAAGCTTGTTTTCAAATTTCACATACTGTGTTTTGAAACACTTAAGATTATACTACAAATTACTTAGATTTAGTTATAAAACTAAAGACTCGGGTTTTGTTGTCCATATCAAATGATCATTGAAATGCGTAGGCTTCCAATTTTGTAACTCGATTTTGTATGGCATCCACCCCTTTGGTTAGCCTTTAAGGAATTGAAACATCTTTTTTACAGCAAGCTGGGGGAAGAAGATGAAACAGTAAAGCAGTGCAGTAATCCACTGAACAAAATAGTGTAGTGCTTACATTTAAATACATGCTTTTCTGCCTGAAGCCACTGAAAAAGACTATGGCGTGTAATCATGGGTGGGTGGAAATGAGGTTTTAGAAATACGTAATGAACGAACAGGATTTCATTTTTGTTTCAAGTTGAGAAACAAATATGGATCTTATCTCTCTAAAATACCTTTGTCATATCTGTTGTAGAGCTAATATTCTTTCTTTGCTGTTTTTAGGTGAAGTATGTGGTTTTTATAGGGTTCCCCACCTTAGCAAAGACCTGTATTTTTGAGTATACTCAACGTAACAAGTCACGGTTTCTCAGTTTTGATACAGTTTATATTCTGGGAAAAAATTGAATTAGTTCCTATAATTAGGCTGAAAATAAAGTATACAGTAACAAGAATGACATATGTGTAGGTATGGCCTTTGTAACTTCATCTTCAGTCAGGAATGAACATAATGCCTGATTGTGGTTTTAAAAAAAATGTGTGAGTAAAGTTCCATGATTTTGCATCAGAAGTAATTTCTGTTACTGTTTTAGCATGCTTTTTTCAAGTTTCTTCCTTATTTTATAATGTGGAATTTTAAATCACCATAAAATTGAAATATTAAGCTTATTTGAAAGGCTTTTTGGAATAAGTACTTAAACTTTGTTAATACTTTTTGCTGTAAGTTGGAGCATTAAATCCATTTTAAAATGAGAATTTTTTTAAGCAATTCATAATAAAATACAAAATTGATCATTAATTTTTTTTTTTTTACAAGTGTATGAGACTAGACATTTCCTGTCTCCACATGTATCTGCTCTCTACAGAGCTACTTTAATGGGGTTTCTGCTGTAAACCTGTTGAGGTTTTGTTAAACCCTAGTAGCTTTATTGATGCTATTTAAATAAGCAGTTTTCAAAGATGGTTTACATACTTAATGTGTGTAAACAAAATGTATACATCATGTCAAAATACCCAACTTCCAGACTTTTTAGAAGAGCTGCTCTATTATGGATTGGGGTTTACTCGAATCATACTGTTTAAAAAAATTCGAAGTATGAATGTTTGTTGTGTTTCTCTTTTCTATTTTCAGGTCACACATGTTGAACCATGGGAGAAAGGAAGCAGGAAAACAGCTGGCCAAACAGGGATGTGCGGAGGGGTAAGTAGAAGTACGTGCATTTTTCAGTTTTTCTGTGTCTGATAACTAAGTTTATGTTCAGAAAACTGGAAGTCTTTCAGTTTCATACCAAATTACAATTAGTTTGTGTTTTTTAAAAATCTAAATTCAAGTGTTCCGTGGGGTTAGAAAAACATTTTTTATGCTCTGTTTTCAGTTCTGGATTATATCTTGTTACTAATACCTAACAGGATTAATCAATTGGTCCTAAGTATCTTTGTTAATTATTTTACAACTCTTTCTTAATTCCTTTCCTTAAAGGTTCGAGGTGTTGGGACAGGAGGAATTGTTTCTACAGCTTTTTGCCTGTTATACAAATTATTTACTCTGAAGTTAACTCGCAAGCAAGTGATGGGTCTTATAACACACACAGACTCTCCATATATTAGAGCCCTTGGATTTATGTATATAAGGTGAAGCCTGCATTTCTCTACATTTTCAATAAATATCTCATTTTAATTGACCTAAGCCTAATCACTCTTTCATAATTCTAGGTACACACAGCCCCCTACAGATCTATGGGATTGGTTTGAATCCTTCCTTGATGATGAAGAGGTATGTCAACAAGGGTAATAGTTTTCTTCTGATTACTCTCATTTTTTAATAATCTTTTATATATTGGTGGTTTAACGTCTTCCAGAATTTTCTGTGCTTAAATTTATTTCACTCACATACTTTTGGAATTAATGTCCTATTATTAAGATTGGGGTGGATTTTATATGTCTTAGGTTAAACTTCTTAAGTTTGATTCTCACATTTCAAAATTGTTTATATGTATTTTGGTAACTATTAAAAATTTTCTCTTCCTAATTGTGTTCTGTGTGTTGTACTGATCTTGACTTGTACAGTTGATAGTGAGTTTTTAAAATTGGCCATGCTCAAGATTGAGATGGTAAGACATGCACATAGAAATATTAATTACTGGGTTTTTTTCTGGAACTCTTCAGTTCTTTATCCTGTAACTTCTTCCAAACATTAATACTCCCACTTGCATAGGAATGCAGAATTGAGCTGGGTGGAACTTAAATAGGCTGAAAGTTTAGATGATTTGTTTGAGGTGATCAAAATATTTCAATTCCAGCTTTCTAACTCTTTTATACTATACATTTTTATAAAGTTAGAAGGAAACCTTCTCTTTAATAGTTTAGAATTTTTTTAAATTATAAAACTAGCTTGCCATTCAAGCTTAATAAGGTTGAGCTTGTTACATATGTTCAGAAAGTTACGTTAGAAAACATTACTGTGTCAGATTTAAACCATACATGTATTAAAGTCCAAGATCTCAAAAGGATCTTAACAATGAGCACTATTTTCCATATATCAATCCCCACCACTACTTTATGTTTTAAGGTTCATAAAGTAAACTGAGTGGTGTTTTAGTCGACCTGTTTAAAACGTTTATCCAAAGAATTGGTTGAATTAAAGGATAGTTCTAATGGAAATCTTTCTAGTGTGTTTTTATTATTACATGCGTAGCTAAAAAAATCTCACTCGTGTAGACATGGAGAATTTTTCTCTGCATTTTTTTGGCCTATTTACGAGCTGTTTAATATCTCAGAAGAGGCCAAAAGTGTGTTAGGTGATAAATCACAATCTATAAAGTTTTTTCTTTTTAGGTGAGATTTTGCAGGCTGAGGCACTTTTCCCTTCTATATTTAAAAAGCATGTCCCGCTTCATAATTGGTATTAGGCTTGTTTCTGAATGCTTCTGTTTAATCTGTTTTTTATTGTGTTTACAAACCTGAGGCTCTCTGTTTAAGCTAACTTATTGTTTTCTTCCTTAGATATCTGCAGCGATTATATTTGGAAATACTGTATATCTGAACACTTAAATGTGTGTGAGTGCAAGCAGTTTTACCTTTAGCTCTTGTTTTCCTGTTTAGATAACAAATCTCACTTTCCTTGTGTGCTTGCACTATAGGTTTGGGACTGACAATAGCTGACTAACATGTCCTGAGCTGTGAGAGGGCATAGCAAGAAGGCCTTCATGCGGTAATGACCCTTTTCAGAGACAATGGTCATCATGGATTATGCGTTTCCAATTATTTGTTCATTTATTTATTTTCTACATAACTCTAAATTAGAAACCTCACTGCTTCATGGCAGTTGGTTTGCTATTGCTTCCAGTTTTATTAGGGCTTCATTTTATATTAGAGCTGTTAAAAGATAATCTTTAGACAGGAATTGTTTGAAGCAGTTCATATGTAGCTAGGTTACACTGCTAGGAATGATGTGTGCAAACGTGTCCACAGAAATAAAGTATATACTTAGTAGGTATGTGGAATGTAAATTGTTGATTGTTCCAAATAGTTTAGTAATGTAGGGGGGTGTTTCATATTCTTGTTAACTGAGTGAAGTCACTTCTCTTTCTGTCCATGAGGCTGCAGGGTTTGTTCTCACCTGCATGCACACACTAAGCCCAGATATTTCTCTGTATCATTCATTACCAGATTAGAAAGGTACACAAATTGAAATTTTTCTGTTAGAATTTTTTTGTATTTGAGATTCCAAAGATGGTTATATTTTTATAGTATTCTTGTGTTTTTTGAGATAATTTTTTTTGACGGCCAGGGTATCTTTTGTGTTTCTGTAGGACCTAGATGTGAAGGCTGGTGGAGGCTGCGTAATGACCATTGGAGAAATGCTACGGTCTTTTCTCACAAAACTGGAGTGGTTTTCCACTTTGTTTCCAAGAATTCCGGTTCCAGTTCAGAAGAATATCGATCAACAGATTAAAACCCGACCAAGAAAAATCAAGAAAGATGGAAAGGAAAGCGCTGAGGAAATAGACAGACATGTTGAACGCAGGCGTTCAAGGTGATGTGACTCTTGGGTTACACTTATTTTTAAAATATGCTTTACACAAAGGTTCTATTTGTCACCTTTTCCCCACTTTCTGCCCTTCAGGGCATTTTCCACAAAATTATGCATCTGTAAATGAGAACAGGCAAATATTTTGCTTTAATTATTCTTGACATGTAACACTGATGGAAGTTAAATTTTTATGGTATGTTTTATTCATTCAAGTTTTTTTCTCCCCCTCCCCCACTTTCCTAAATATTAGGTCTCCAAGGAGATCACTGAGTCCACGGAGGTCCCCAAGAAGATCCAGAAGTAGAAGCCATCATCGGGAGGGCCATGGGTCTTCTAGTTTTGACCGAGAATTAGAAAGAGAGAAAGAACGCCAGCGACTAGAGCGTGAAGCCAAAGAAAGGGAAAAAGAAAGGCGAAGATCCCGAAGTATTGATCGGGGGCTAGAACGCAGGCATAGCAGGAGTAGGGAAAGACATAGAAGCCGTAGTCGAAGTCGTGATAGGAAAGGGGATAGAAGGGACAGGGATCGGGAAAGAGAGAAAGAAAATGAGAGAGGTAGAAGACGAGATCGTGACTATGATAAGGAAAGAGGTAATGACCGAGAAAAGGAGAGGTCAAGAGAACGGTCCAAGGAACGGAGAAGTAGGGGTGAGGTAGAAGAAAAGAAATACAAAGAAGACAAAGATGATAGGCGGCATAGAGATGACAAAAAAGATTCCAAGAAAGAGAAAAAACATAGTAGAAGTAGAAGCAGAGAAAGAAAACATAGAAGTAGGAGTAGAAGTAGAAATGCAGGGAAACGAAGTAGAAGTAGGAGCAAAGAGAAATCAAGTAAACATAAAAATGAAAGTAAAGAAAAATCAAATAAACGGAGTAGAAGTGGCAGTCAAGGAAGAACTGACAGTGTTGAAAAATCAAGAAAACGGGAACATAGCCCCAGCAAAGAAAAATCTAGGAAGCGTAGCAGAAGCAAAGAACGTTCCCACAAACGAGATCACAGTGATAGCAAGGACCAGTCTGACAAACATGATCGCCGAAGGAGCCAAAGCATAGAACCAGAGAGCCAAGAAAAACAACATAAAAACAAAGAGGAGACTGTGTGAAAATTTTTTGTAAAAGTGGATCACATTGAATCCTATAAATGTTGGGTTAAATCTGCTTTTTTTTTTCCTCCTAAGTTGAGATTGTGCAGTAGTTACACACTCTTCAAGCTCCCTGTAGGCTGCATTTTCATTTCCTCTTTTGTGTAGGGAAGTGCCTTTGTAATCCCATTTATTGCATTGATGTTTTCACCCAACTGTTGAGTTTGATACATGATGCACAGATTGTTCTTGCATTTTATTGTTTGTTTTTGAGATGTACAGTCTGTACATATGTCCTGAAAATGTTTTAATTCCGTTGGCATGGTTGCCATGTTGGTTAAATTTGTATAAGGCAATAAAATGCCACTAATTCTATTTTTGTTTTGTAGGTGTGGGATTATGGTTTGTGTACTGAAGTTAGCATGACTGTGCTTTTCGTAATAGAATGCTAAAAACTATGAAAATGGATCTTGGATGTCTATCATAGGAGAATTTCATGCTTTCATTGTACATGAAGGCAGCAGTTGTAGGATTAACATTCTTGTCCACTGTATATTATCTTGGAAGGCTCTTGTTAATATGTTAAACCTAATATTCTCCACAATTAACTTTAGAGAGAATTTAGGAGAAGTTAGTTTCTGATGCAGAGGTTTCAATTAGGCTGTGATTTGATCAAAAGTCCTTTTAGCATTCTACCTCAAAGGGACACTATTAGTATGCCTAAAATTTATTCACGTAGTTTTCCTTTTTTATTTGAAAAAATACATGACATGTAATCTTTTTCTTGAATTTTTCAGAGTTTAAAGTACTATATAAAAGGAGAAATTAATGTCTAAAGCCTAGTATTCTTGCAGCAACCCTATACTAACGTGAAATTGGGAGAGGGTGGGGCAGATGAGTAGAGAAATAGATGTAAGCCTCAAGCTTCCAAAGCATTTTTATAAATGGAAAATACTTAAATTATGAAACAGCTTGATATAGTGTCCTTTTTTTAAATTCAAAACTTTTTTTTATTGATAATGAAGATTGCTGTTTGAGTTTTTAAACTTAATCTAGAACAGAGAAGTATTAAAAGTAATGCTATGCTGCATTATTTAAGATAATCAGCAAATTATTTGATAGATTGTTCTTATGACTTGTATTCTGATTACAGAGAAGGATCATGAGTGTGGAATAAATACTGGATTAAATCCTTTATCCTGGGTGTCGGCTTTTCCCCATTTGTTAACATTTATAAGGTATTTTTACTGTGGAAATAGAATGTAAGTAGAGTCACACTTTGTGTAGAGGGATATCTTAGCGCCCAGATGACAAGTGAATTTTAAATGTGTAGATAGAATTGGATGTATGTGATAGCCAGTAATCCTTACTACTACAGTTCTTAATGGCAGTTCCCTTTGTCCTTGGGTGTTATGTGTGTCACTAGGTTGTTCCTTGGATTGGATGATTACTTAGTTTCACATCAGAGGTCCTTATTGAGGGACTCTGCACTTGGATTACATATTAGAATAATTTAAAATTTGGACTTGAAGGAACTTTTAAAAGATAACTCATCCATTTCTTTTTAGAACAGAGAAATAGAGGTCCAAAGTGATTTGTTCAGTCATTGCTAGGACTAAAAGTGAGTCTTCCTCACAGTGTATACCATATTAACATTTTTTTTTATCTCACTGTTCATATTGGCCAACTGATGGGCACCCAGAAGCCACCTTGCAAAAAGTGTTAAATGGGACAAAGGAGTACATTTGGAAAAGTCCTTCATATGTGGGCTTAACATTTGTACCTACCTAACTCCAGAAAAATCTCATTAAATGAAGGAATTCTTCTATGAAAATGCTATGTTTTTTCTTTTAAGAGTAGAATATTCAGTCATCTTCTAAACTGCGCATCAAGTGAATTAACACTACACATGTAGAAATTAGAAACTTGCTGAGTGATGAAAGCCAATAGATTTATCTTTGAAAATTTTAGCATACCTAAATGGATGGTGCTACTCCTTTGAATATAGTTCTACCTGAAATATAATTAATTGAGTGGTGTGTTTTGGTAAAAAGTGGAAACTATTTTAAATAGAAGCGAAAATATCACACAGCATTTCCTATGATTTTTTTTTTAAAGTTTGCTTTTGAGGAGTATTTTGGTATATAGAACATGTAAATAATACTACTTAATGCCGGATATATGCATGACTTAATTTGGAGAGTAGCTTTCTAAAAGACTGCAAAAACAAGTGGCTCTGAAAGGTGTCTCAGGATTGTTTCTTGCAATCTGAGAAAACTTAAAAAGCTTTTGATAGTTTAATATAACTAGCAACCTCCATCCAGTTTTCTCAACTATTAAAATGATTTCACCTTTCCATGTATCAGTATGTTTCATCTGTGTTCTAATGTTCAATTTGCAATTAAATCCTATACATGAGCTAGTATATTATCAGTCTTGAGATTTAAATACAAAATTTGCGTTTTAATACTCCCCTATTTATAATCTATTAGTTGGATTTAGTTCTTCTAAGGTAGTGGTTCTTAACCTGAGTTATAGGCCCCTATTTAGGAATCTAATGAAAGCTACAGATCTTTCAATCTGTGTTAGGTATTTTGTAGTTAGGAATAAACAGCAAATCTGGGACCTGAGAGTGTCCCAAAGGCAATAGCTGCTGGGGTGTTTTTTACTTAAAAGACAAAGTGGGAGGGAAAAAAAGCTAATGGCATTCACTTAATTCCCTTCCCCCTGAAAGTTATTCTTTATGAATAGAAGTAGTTTTTGATTTGAACAGTCGGAAATGAGGCCCAGACACTGGCAGTTTGTAAGTTTTTCAGCTGATTTCTAGTGTGCAGCCTCGATATAAACACTGACTAGTTGGTCAGTTCTCACTGATTATATTGTTCAGCTGGTGGACTTTAAGTTGGTTCTGGTCCTGATCTGATTCTGTCATCTTGTTAATGTTGGATTCAGCCTTGAATGGCTAACCCAATGACAGCATATAAGGTAGAGCTGAAATTATAGGGAAGGAACACTTCCTGATAGTCTCTGAAATTCATCGTATCCTGTGAGATCTTGAACCCTGCAAATAGTTCTGAAGTGGCATTTTTCACTTTAGGATCATTGGCCATCAACATTTGTCAACTGTAGGAAACGACAGCATGAATACAATCAACTGGAAATCTTCACCATTGTAGCTGACTTGAAATCCATTATTCTGTTTCTCAGAGCATTGATAGTTGAATTTCTGTTACATAATCATGATCCATAATGTATTGCACAGGTAAAATGTATTCAGGTTGGGGGGGGGGGTCTTTTCAGCCTACTGGAAAAATGAGTTATACTTGTTCAAGATAAACAGCTGAACTTTTTTGCATTTCATGTAACATATAAGCCATGACGTTTTATTACAAGAATCAGGAAAAGTAGGGAATTCCCTGGCAATCCAGCGGTTAGGACTCCTTGCTCTCGCTGCCGAAGGCCTGGGGTCAATCCCTGGTCGGGGAACTAAAATCCCACAAGCCGCGTGGTGCGGCCAAAAGAAGAATACGGAAAATCCTCATGTAAGCTTCCCTAATCTGCAAGCACCTAAAGTCCGCAAATCTGTAAAGCTTGTTTTCCTTTGTCAGTACTTTTTCTAGCCATTCTGAAGCCGAATTATTTCTCTATTGAGTCAGTGGATTTAGCCACCACCCACAAATAAATTCCTAACATTTTGAATAAACTAAGTGAAAACAAAAAATGACAGTGCTTGCCGGCAAGAGAAGTACTCTTGCCCTCTCTCCTTCCCTCCTATTTAGAAATTCTGAAATCACCAGTGTCCTTGATATTCAATAGTACCAAAAGAGGAAATTTCTTAGATGCTGGACTCATCTAAGCCAATCCAAGTACTGATCCAGTGAACATTTCTTCCGGAATGAAGTGCTCTGTCTCTGACCCCTTTCTGGGAAATTGCATTATACTGAGCCTTGTGTAGGGACCACCACTGATTTGTAGATGTGCTGGTTATCTATTTCTTGGCTCCTAAGTCCACCCTTCATTGCTCTGCTTTGTGATACAGGAGCTAAGCCCTTTAAATATTTCTCTTTTGCTTGCTGGCAAGTTTTGTTAAGCTTGTCAGAAGATGCTGAAGGGATGCTGCAGAAGAAAGGAGCTTCTCTTCCTGGTTCTTGTGTGTTTTCTTTTTTCTTGCTTTTGCAGTGTGTGGGGGCCAGTGGCATGTAGGACACCCAGTGGCACCTCAAAAGAGGGTGTTTCCCAGCAGGTCCATTGGTCCCCCCGCCGGCTTCCCAGCATGTCTTGGTGCACCAGCTGGCAACTTCCCAATAAGTCTCGGCACACCCAGTGGGGTGCCTTCCTAACTAGTTTTGTTGACAACGCCCTCCTCTCCAGCCCTGGGCTTCAGTGGGTCGCAGCCGCACCCTCTCCAACAAAATCTGAATCTCAGCCTTGCAATGGAAACTTCAAAATTGGCTCCTTCGTTGGGTCCTCTGCCTCAGTCCTAGAGGTAGTGGCTGCTCCTATAGCCGCTATTTCTGTATTCTTAAGAGCTTTCTTTACCCTTAGTAATTAATCCCCTGTTGCTTGTTAGTAATTCTTTATATAAAATTTTCCTTGTTCAAATTACTGTGTGTTTTCTGTATCCCCCCTGACTGATACCGTGGATTAAGATACCAGTCATAAGGGAGCCACTTCATTAGTTTGGTTGATAACCCCTGATGTAGTCCAGTATAAAGGACTCAACCCAGTAAATTTGTTGAGAATTATGTAAATGAATCAGACTGGCCCCTTCTAGAATTTTGACTGAGAGCTAAAAATTGTCCAATCCTTAGAAGAATGAACAAGACTTGTATAGCTGTGATGTGAAGAGGCTCATGTGAAAGAGATACCACGATAAATAACTACCCTGAAGCTGCCTCGCTTCTTGCTGGCTTTCTAGTGTTTTTTGTTTTCCAGTATGGTCAGTGGGTATTCTTGCAATTCCTCTGTTTCCCATAAGATAGCCTGAGTTTCTCTTCCTTGGAACCATGAGCCTAACTCTAGTTTGTTCTATTGTAACCACCAGGGATCCCTGATCAGTGAAGGTCTTCCTGTCAATTTCCTTGACATTTAATTCTTATCTGTCTGCACTCGGCACCAGTAAGAAAATGTCATCTACTTGATTGGACTTGGCAAGGAAGTCAAAAAAGAAGTCCTAGGTACAATTCCTTTTCCTTGGTAGAAATGGTCTCCCCAAAAGCAAAAGGGGGAGGTACAGGTATAGTGGAAGGATGGAGTATGAATGAGGACAACCGTAAATCTCATAGTGTCCAGTCTTTTCCTGGACAATCAAGTCTACTCTGTATTCCTTCTGTATCACTAAACAATTCTTTTTATTTCCCCTACAATGGGTATTTCAAAGCTTCACTAGTTTCTTAAGTCCCCTACTCCACCTCCATACTCATACTCACTTCACGTAGAGACTATCAAGTGGAAAGTCCCTATACTTGCTGCCTTCTCTTCCCCAAACTATAAGATTAGCTGCAGTCACCTCTATCCCATTTTCCTCCTTACTTCTCTCTATCCTTCTGTTAAATGTTGCAAATTCTGCCCTAAGCTTATGCCTTATGCTTATACCTTATTCATTCATTGGTGTGGCAGAGACTGCCCACTGTTAAGTCTCCATTCTTCCCTTCTTCCATAGCAATAGAATTTTTTGACTGTGTATGCCTTTTTCTTTTTTCCTTTCAGCTCAGTTGACATAGCCATGAGACCAACTTCTGACCAACAGGATGTAAGTGGCAGAAGGAACCTTTCTTAAGAGCTTACTGGCATATAGTTCATCTTTTCCCTCTCCCCTTACTGAATTCTGCTGCTTAGAAATTTGATATGATACCTGGAGCTTTATCTTGAATCAATAAAAAGAAGGCCTCATTCTAGAGATGAGCAACTAAAGAATTGAAAGGAGCCTGGGTCTCTGACTCCATGGACTAGAATTGCCATACACTCCTGGATGCTCTGCTCCAATATTTTATATCAGAAAGAAACTTCCGTTTAAGCCACTTTCTTTACAGGTTTTCTGTCACTCTCAGCGAAACAAATCCTAGCGTTACAGATTTGAAATCTGGAATTGTATACTAAGTAACAAAAACTAAAATATTTAACATTAGCTTAGTAAAGGAGGTTAGATGTCAAGAAACATGGACACAGGTATTGTGGGTTAGAAAGCTGATGACTTGTTATACAGCATCCTAACATTTTCTCTCTCTTTCATTCCAACCCCTTGTCTTTATCTTTTTTTTTTAACCTTTTTTTAAAAATTTATTTATTTTTGGCTGAGTTGGGTCTTCGTTGCTGCACGTGGGCTTTCTCTAGTTGCAGTGAGTGGCGGCTGCTCTACATTGCGGTGCGCGGGCTTCTCATCGCTGTGGCTTCTCTTGTTGCAGAGCACGGGCTCTAGGCGCGCGGGCTTCGGTAGTTGTGGCTCACAGGCTCCAGAGCGCAGGCTCAGTAGTTGTGGCGCACGGGCTTAGTTGCTCCACGGCATGTGGGATCTTCCCGGACCAGGGATCAAACCCGTGACACCTGCATTAGCAGGCGGACACCCAACCACTGCGCCATCAGGGACGTTCTTGTCTTTTATTTTTCAGCCCTTCTCTTGGACTTTGGATGATTGACTAATCTTGATTCTCCTCGTATTACCCCATTAGTACACTAAGAATGTTTAAACAGACTCACTCTTATTATTTTTTAAAAAATTTTAAACTTGATTTTTTAAATTTATTTATTTATTTTTTGGCCACGCCGTGCAGTTTGCAGGATCTTAGTTCCCCAACCAGGGATTGAACTTGGTCCCGGCAGTGAAAGCACTGAGTCCTAACCACTGACTGGACCACCAGGGAATTCCCTAAACAGACTCACTCTTATAACTGCTTCACCTCTTCATCGTCTTAGCTCCGTACCCCTCAGGACCAAAACTCAAGCATTTACTGCTTTGCGGAGTCCCATTCCTGAAAAGAGAATTTCAGACAGTTGGTAAGCTTAGTAATTCAAAATTTTAAAGTAAATTTATATTACAGAACAACTGCTTTATATGCATTATTTCTCCATGGAACGGCTCAGCAATAAAACATAACCTGTTTGACAGCAACTAAGAAGTTGACATTAGTCAGAAATCAGTTGCTAACATAAAATCATTGTCCTTCCAGATCATTGTTTCTCCCTTTTCCCTGAACCTCCCAGCTCCTCTAAGGTTCATGTCATCAGATTATACCATCCATTATCTCTCAGTTGTTCATGTCATTCACAGACCTCAAAAGATACTCCCCTAGTATTTTAATCCTTAGAGTTTAACAAACGTCTCAATACCTCTTTCCTCACTACTGTTAGAATTCTTAGTAATTCCAATACCCACTGAACAATCTTTCCAATTCTCGGGCCTCTCAATTTCTTGATCGCCTGACTTCCAATGATGTTTTTCTTCCACCTGACCTAGCTGCCATTTCCCATGGTTACATCCTAGAACTGGCCCATCATCAATAACTGAAACTTCTCCGGAGTTTCCATTTCAAACATCCCATTCTCTACTCACTAACTCCTCCATTTTCTGCTTACTTCCCTCTCATATCCTTTCCGACAATTCTTTAACTCCACTGGGTTCTCCAGCCTATTGCTCCTGCTGACTTTTCACTCTGCATTGCAGTCCCCCCTGCCTCCGTGGTAGTGAGACAGGGCAGCAAGCCTCACTTCCTTGCCCACCCAGCTTAGTTTCCACAGTCCAATGTTATAAATCACTTCCTTGTAAACACTCTCAATTCCCTTGCTGCAGTCTCTCTCCATCATACTTGTCTAGTAATACCCTAGTCCTACTTAAATACAACTCTCAGCCCACTCTGTGCCTGCACATGACCAGAAAAAATACACAATCATGCTGACTGGCATCTCTTTGAATTCATGACCATAAACCTCTGGAACTCTGGGTTTGTGTGAACCTGAGAGTGGGGCCTCCTTAAAATTTTGCTCCCTAGGTGCCTCTCTAGTCTCACCCTCCCCCGACCCTGGTAGATGCCATAGTGCACCATTCAGCTCTCCCCTTCTGAAATCAGGCAAGGTGAAACTATATTTGTTGATCTCCCAGTCTTCAGATGTGGGCACCCCAGGGAAGAGGGTGTGACTTTGAGCAAGGCAGCTCTTAGCTAAGGGCAAGCCTGAGAAAGACTCAGCTAAACTCAGCTAGCCCTTCCTCTCCCCTCTGTCTGGCATGTTCTTTTCCTAGGTTTCCAAGGGACTCATCCTCACTTCCCTGATGCCCATGCTCAAGCACCTCATTGCTGGAGAAGTCCTCTCCGACCATGGTACACAAACTAAACTCTATCCCTCAATATTCTCTCCTGTTACTCTGCTTTATTTTTCTTCATAACATTTAGCAACACCTGACATTAGATAGTTCTAACGTTAGCTGCTTCTTTTGGCCTTCCTCTGCTAGAGTGTGTGTTCCATGAGCACAGAGTTCTGGTTTGCTTATGTTTATATCCCCATTGTCCAGAACAATGCCTGGTATACAGTAGGTACTCCATATATACTTGTTAAATGCACAAATGAAAATACCTTGAATTCATAGTAGTCAACTCATAGAAGACAGAGTGGTTTAGTAGAAGGATCTTAGAGCACTGAGTTAGACTGATTTTTTTAAACAACTTCAGTGGTGTAAAACTGACATACCATAAACTGCACATATTTATAATATAAACTCAATGTTTTGACATATGTATACACACATGAAACCATTACAATAATTCAGATAATGAACAAATGCTTCCTCCCCACTTTTGTAATCCCTTTTGTAAATGGCAGGGAGGTACTGGGGATGGATGGATTTAATGTGCTCATTAAGGACCTCCCATTGTCTTTCTCAGCACAGGGACATGCTGCTGCCCTTTCCCTTTCTTTCTTCCTTTCCCCCTCCCTCCCTCCCTTCCTCCCTTCCTTCCTTCCTTCCTTCCTGCCTTCCTTCCTTTCTTGAATGTAACTGACACATAACACTGTCAAGTTTGAGGCATAAGTTTGAGGTGCACAAGTGTTACTTTGATACATTTATATATTGTAATATGATTACTACAGTAGCATTAGCTAACATCTCTATCGCATCACATAATTACCATTTCTTTTTTGTGTTGAGAACAGTTAAGATTTAGCTTCTTAGCAACTTTGAAGTTTACAGTACGTTATTGTTAACTATAATCACTATGTGGTACGTTAGATTCCCGGAACTTCTTACCTATTAGTTTTAAGTTTCTACCCTTAAACAACATGTCCCCAATCCCTCCACACCAGCCGACAGCAGAACCAATCACTTTGTACTGAAACAACAATAAGAACAACAAATAAAGGTGAAAAAGAAAAAATAAAACTGGTCAGGATCCCCAAGTTTAAAAGAATCATTTCACTATGTCAATAATTTCTATACAGCTTCATAAAGTTTTTATCTAGAAAAGAATTTTTAATAGAAAAGGGGAGCATTCTACACATCACCTTGAAACCCATGTTACAGTAGCATTTTGACCCGCTTGGCATAGCTTTCTTCCACTCTCTTCTTTTTTTTCAGTCTTTGCAATACCTGTACCTGCCAGTCTCCAGGTGCCCCTAGTTACAGGTCAGCTCCACACAGAAGGGGAGGAGCTACTTCCCGGGGTCTGTTCCCAGAATCACAGCCCCACATCCCAGCGACAAACAGTGCTGCCCACCCGGGGACCAAAGAGGACCCTGCCCACTTTGTTGTGTGCCATGTGAGTGCTCAGTCCAACAGGATGGCTGGTGGACAGGTGAAATGTTTGTCTGTGATTGGATTCAGTCTTATCTGCCTTAAAATGGTGAGTTCACCATTCCGACCTACCTGCAACTATTTAGGGGGAAAAAAAGATACATTCAATATCTTTCTCTTTTTTTGAGGGCTTCAGGGGTGGGGAGATGGAAATCAAAATACTTTGGAGGCATACCATGATTGTATATGTTTGTGCGTTTGAAATTTAATGCAATTTACTAGTGAAAGAAAACAAGAATATCATTATGTTTTAAGAACAAAGATTTCTGAAAAATCCATCAGCAGCTACTGACTTAGTTCAATAGGCAGATTCAGGGAGAAAAATGAAACAGTGATGTGATCTCTCTCCATCCTCTCAATTTTATCTAGGATTGTGGTAGATCTGAGTGTTGAAAATAATTTGTGCAAATACTGTGTGTGGATTGGAAGATTGCTCACACTATGTATAAACATGTTGTGCTAAGTATATTACTGCTCTGACTTAGGTTTTACATTTCCCCAAATGATGTTTTTCTTTATGGTTCTAATATTCTAAACTTTCCTTTTTTCAGGTTGCTTCAACAAAAACAGGTAACATTCTCTGAAATGCAAGTTTACCCTCCCCGTATTTGATTTTAATTTCCATTGTTAATTCCTGGGCTACCCTGAAATATAAAGGCTATACCAGGAAAAATATTCAACATTTTCTGAGCACTCACACTGTGAGTGTAACTGGTAAGACAAATACATGGATCAAAATTTAAAGATACATCCTCATAAGATAGTCTTCTTGAGTCCTGAGATGTATCGAGTCATGCAGTCATAGATTTTTCTCAAACATGGTTAACCATCAGTAAAGTATTACAATGATCATCATTCCAGTCAAAGAAACAAAATTTTAGTGAAGAGCCTAATTTGTCTTCTAAGGAATTAGAGGAGAAAACTAGAAACAGTTTTGATCAAAATTCTCTAATAAAAGATGCTCTAATAAAAGATTCTCTAATAAAAAGATTAGATTCTCTAATAAAAAAGATTTTATACTTCTAATATTGCATCCTTAAAATATAGACAATGAAAACCCAGAGCTGGAAAAAGGCTTTCTTTTAAGAGATTTTATCACCATTTTTCTTGAATAAATGACTGAAGGCGAGGATAATTTCTCTACAGGCCTCTGCTGGCTCATACATTCTAGAAATTTAAGTCCCTAGAATGGAAACTTATGTTCAATGGAATTTAGATTAACTGAAGGAACCATATAATATCAATTATATCACCAATAAACTCTCTTAGTAATTCAACACAAATAAGAACAAATATTATTTATTATTTTGTATATACCACAGAAAAGGAAATGTAAATAAGGCAATTAAAATGTTTGATATAGATTTTTGGCTGAGCCATAAAATCCGTGCTTATATAATAGGTTTTTAAAAATTATTATTTCATGCTTTATTCTTACTCACTTATTCTTGAGACACCTTCAGGATTGACCAGGAAGCTGTGAGAAGGACTGTTTAGCCATAAACAAAGTGATTTTTAAAAAATCAGTGGCCCTTCGATTGGATAAAATCCAGTTCTGCTGTCTCTTAGAGGGTCCCAGGACCACAGGACACGCTGAGCCCTCAGAACAGGCCTCTTTTTAGTCCCACGTTATCCACACTATTTGAGAAAAAGAAAGGGGCAGACTGATATACCGGTGAGGCTGTTAATTGATCCATCCTGTCTTTTCAATAGACGTGATGTGTTTTATTGATACCGTATAGGAGGTTTCATTTGGGGTGTGTGTATTCTGATTCTTTTTGGGCTCTGGCATCTGCTGTTTATCTGTGTCTGGCCACTGGGGCCACGTGGGCTAATTTAGATCTCTGAGTTGGTAGAATGCACAGATGCTGTGACTCAAAGCGTTTCATTTTTGACTAATCAGAGCGGTTGATTGCAAATCTAGGGAATAAATTTTTCTCTTTCATCAGTGCAGTAAGCGGGCCAAATACAGAACAAAGAAAGAGTGAAGAACTGCTGCTAATTTATGGAGACGTACACGTCCTGCTCAATCTTCTCATCTCTTTAAGGGAAACATAGTACAGAGGTGTTGATCTTTTTTCATTGCTGTTACTGGTCAGACCCTGCTCTAGAACCATGTGTAAACAGGCAATCTGTCTCTCCAGCCTGTGCTTACCCCAGAGTCTCCATAATCCCACCTTCCCTGGCAGCAACCCCTCCATGGCAGTGCCCTGCAGTCTGGCTTTTCCAAACCCCAAAATTGCTCGTCGTGGTTCACACACACACACACACACACACACACACACACACATACACACACACACTAACCCTTCCTACCTTTCAATGTGCCCTTACATTCACTATTTTACTTAATCTTTACCATCTTAATATGTAAGTATTTTACATTTCAAAGTAAACTCAAAGATGCAGGAATTATTAATATTCCATATACTCAAGGAAGAAAACTGAGACTAGAAGAGGTTAAATCACTTGTACGTGTTCACAGACAGAAGTAAATGGCAGAGCCAGGGCTCAAACCCAGCATTCTGAAATCCAAATCCTTTGCTATTTTCCCATCATGAAACCCCGCGTTTCATCCTGCTGATACTGGCTTCATGTACTACTATGCTGGGCAAATGTGCCCCTCCCAGCTCAATTCAATACGACAAATTTTGTGGAGTCCTCAGGCCCCTTGACAGGCCTGTGGGGAGATAGCCGGTGTCATGCCAGCCTTTTAGATGCCTTTCAAGCCACTCCATGAAGGCACTGTCACGACAATGTCTAGTTTGGTTGTCATTTATCCAGGAAATTAGTCCATTCCAATGAGCAGGACCGGCTAACAGGAGATAAGATGAACAATGGGGACAAAGGAAGCAGCAGGGATTGAGAGACACCGCAAAGTTAGAGGAAAGAAGGTATTAACAGAGAACAAATAACTGGGGGAGCAGAAAAGGGATGAGTGTGTAGGAGGGATAAATGTGAGACCCCTGCGGGCGCTTTCTATCCTACAACAGGGAGGGGACATAGGCGCTTCCCGCAGAGTCAGCTTCTGCTGGCAAATGGCTAAGATGAGCCCCTGCAACTTTTCCCCAGCATTTATAACCATCACAGTTTTCTTTTGATGGCAAAGGAGACAGTCCTGGGTGATGTTCAAGGAACGTCTGGCCAGTGCACAGTGGACTCTTTGTTCATTCTTGCAGCGTGGTTATTTCTGAGATGCTGCCAAAGCCAACTTTCTGGGCTATGGGTACAGAAAGAGAAGTTGTCTGTATCACGTTTTGCAGGTTGGGTTCTGTTGGAGGGAGGGAGTTGATACTGGCAAATCACACATTTGGACGGTATTTACTTCTCCTCTTTGCCCTAGACTTTTGTTTTGCACTCTAGTTTTGAACTTGGCATATAGTGATTTTACCCAGCAAATGCAGTACAATAAATATAAAAGACCAGTTGCCAGCTCCAAACCTAAAACCCAGATATTTTTGTTTGACCTTTTCTTCTACTTGGACCTCCTACACCCGGGGCATTTTTGAGTCCGTGGAGTTTTGCAGAGCAGTAAATCTGATTACCACGTTGCATCTTCTAGCCCATGCCCAAAGTATAGGAATGCCTTGTGTAAACTCATGACATAAGCATTCACGGCCTCCTGGCAAACCATGGCCAGGCCCAGGTGAGGAGGGACCCCGGCATCTCATTCTTAGGCTGGGGCAGATGTTTTGATAGAGAAGGAGAGAATAAAGTTTATTTTTATTTTATATAGAAGAATCTGAAAATTGTTACACTCTGATGATATTAAAGACAGTATGCTCAATTATGAAGCAAAGAACTCAATTCTCCCCCTTCCTCCATTAGATTAAATGCCACTTGGAAAATGTGCAAAGTGCGTGGGTGGAAATCACAGCCTCGACAGAGGTGGGGTATGAAGGTGGACCCTTGCTGGAGACGTCGCATAGAGGTGGGGCAGGGAGGAGAGGCCCGTGACAAAGCATGCCTGGGGATTCACAGAAGCCAGACTGGATTAGCCTCCAGAATGGGAGCCCTCAGTTTCTCTCTCCCTCCCCTCAGAGTTCTTCTCCCAAATCACTCCCTACTCTTAGTTAACTCTTTTAAAAGCACAAAGAGTGCAAATTATCCCGGAGGCAACTGGGAAAAACCTCTTTGAAGTCCCATTCCTGAATGGGAAGTTTGAGCTTTCTTGCTCTCTTCTGGAGAGTAGCTTTGCCTTTCTTTTCCTCTGTTTTTTGTTTGTTTGTTTGTTTGTTTGTTTCTTAATCTGGAAAACAAGGGCAAGGTTTATGTCTGAAGGATGACATGAGAATGACTTAGTTTGAAAGTAAAATGATGAAAGAAGTAATCCTTACAGGTACCCTAGCTAATGTACACTTTCAAAATCTCTTTCAGCTCCCAAAATACCCACTATCGATCAGGCGTATTCAAAACTCAGCAACAGTATCACTGTGGAATGGGCTACAGTGCCAGGGGCCACCGGTTACCTCCTCACGGCCAGAGACGGGAACGCTGTCATTGAAACCGTGGTGGCCAGTTCCCCAGGCACTGTGACGGGCCTGAAGGCTGCAACCTTGTACCAAATCACCATCAGATCCATCAGTCCTGCTGGGAGAAGCCAGGCATCGCCTCCAAAACAGGCAAAGACAGGTAGCTGGATGCTCATCCTCTGTTGAGCAATTGCTTGTGACCTGGATCAATTATACTGAGGATGCAAATGCATGATGTAATTCTGTGTCATGTGAATGTCTATGATTCAAGGCCCAGAAGTGAAAGCCACCAAGTGACTTTTTTTTGGAATTCAAATGTCTGTGGAGGAGGTGGTATGTAAATTCCAGATGCTTTGGAAAATAAAACCCATTTCTGAGTATCTTTAAAAGCATCCGTGCTTTTAAATCTCTGAAAAAGGGATTTCTGTTTCATTTTGTTTGTTTGTTTGTTTTATAAATTTATTTATTTATTTTTGGCTGCATTGAGTCTTTATTGCTGTGCGCAGGCTTTCTCTAGTTGTGGAGAGCGTGGGCTACTCTTCGTTGCGGTGCGCAGGCTTCTCATTGCAGAGCATGGGCACTAGCGTGTGCGGGCTTCAGTAGTTGTGGCACATGGTCTCAGTAGTTGTGGCTCGCGGGCTCTAGAGTGCACTCTCAGTAGTTGTGGCACAAGGGCTTAGTTGCTCCGCAGCATGTGTGATCTTCCCAGACCAGGGATGGAACCCGTGTCCCCTGAATTGGCAGGTGGATTCTCAACCACTGCACCACCAGGGAAGCCCAGGGATTTCTGTTTTTAACCTCAATTATCAATAAAGACCATGTGGAATAAAGAACACATTGAAGTGATTTTGCTGCACTTTGACTTGTTGGAAATAAAACTATTTAGAGTTTGTCATCAGCATGACTTAAATTGATTTGATAAAGTTGTACCTCAGCATATTTCTGAAAGGTTGCGTGCATGTTAAAATAGTATAAACTATCATTCCCCCCATTGATTTATATTATGATTACAGGGAGGTTTTATCTAATTTCTTACCAACTTCCAGTTGAAGGTATGCCTAATATTAGAATTTCTCTGTTCCCCCTTCCTCTGCTGAGTCATCTGTAATTAATACACATTTAAATAACAATTGTTTAATGGAACTCTGTCATGAATCCTATTGCAAAGTAAATAATTTTTTCATAATATGGATAATCAACCTCAAATTACCTATTCCTAAATTTGAATTAGCCTCTCTTGCACTTTCGTAACACAAATGCACAGGTTTTTGTCTTTGTAGTGCTGGCTGCACCAATTCTACAAGTAAGTTCTCCAAGTCCAGACTCTATTCTTGTGCAGTGGGAAACCATATATATGGCAACTGGATTTTCTGTGTCCATTATGCGAGCTAATGGTTTGGGGAGAATATGGAAAGAAAATACCACCAACACCTCCTTGACATTCACCAGTTTAGACGCTGGGACTCTCTACACCATAAAGGCCTATGCGTGGAATGCCAGCGGAACACCTGGGGATGACTCCACCTGCAATCAGAGAACAGGTAAGGACTTTGCAGCTCAGTCCCAACCTTCTCCTTTTTGATTAATGAGAAGGGCTGTGCATTGCAGTCACTGAGAGCAGCGTTAAGTGATAAGTACAGAGCAGCTGGCAGCAGCTATTTAAATTTATTATGAGCTTATTTATAGTGTCTTGATAATTCCTCCTCGGTGGTTTAAATGCTTACGGCATGTGTAAAGAAATGCTGCTCAGGGCTTCCCTGGTGGCGCAGTGGTTGAGAGTCTGCCTGCCGATGCAGAGGACACGGGTTCGTGCCCCGGTCCGGGAAGATCCCACATGCCGCGGAGCGGCTGGGCCCGTGAGCCATGGCCGCTGAGCCTGCGCGTCCGGAGCCTGTGCTCCGCAACGGGAGGGGCTACAACAGTGAGAGGCCCGCGTACCGCAAAAAAAAAAAAAAAAGAAAGAAAAAAGAAATGCTGCTCAGAGCGCACAGAGCATGGCACCACCCACCCAGAGCCAACTTATTTTCAGCTTACATGTTCAATATCACACAGTAGGAGATAATTCTTATTAGGTTTACCAGTCACCTCTTGTCCCTTCATAGGTTCAGACCAGGAGTAGAGACAAAAAAAACTGGGCCAAACAAGAATTTATTCAGCAGACATTTAATGAGTGTGTCCCCACTTTCAGCTGGCATTGCTCTAGAGGCACAGCAACAGAAACAACAAACTTCCTGTTATGGCATTTTGTGCTGTGGTGGGAATCAATATTTCAGATATATTTCCCAAAGTCCTCAGTTTCGGCCTGAGGTCAACGAGGGGCTTCCCACCACCTCTCCTCCAGCTATAGGCTGAGAAGCTGATGCATGGTGTGTGTTCTCACAATCCTCATTGCAGGGATACCTGACCGGGGCATCCTACTACATGATAACCAAACTGAGCTGCTGCTCTGAGCCAAAAGAATGAGATGGAGAGAGAGGGAAGGAGAGAGATTTTTCCTTCTCTTGAGGCAGAGTGAGTCATCCTCTGACAATATGGCCTAGTAGATGCCGGACTCACCAACCAGATTAGCTGTTTCATCTCTTGGGGAGGACCAAGGATAAAGTGGAAAGAAACCAGAAATGTTCTCTCCAACAGTTCCTACTTTGGAGGGGAGTAGAAGCCCCATTGTCTATAGGCCGAAGCAGAAATGTAGGGAGAAGTGAAGGGTTTGCCTTTTATATTACTTCTCCAGGTAGAAATCAGAGCAAGGTGGCCCTAAGGTGATTCATGATGGGCCTGGTGAGTCAGGATGTCTGTGACAAACCAGTCTCTCTGGGCCTCTTCCAAGACATTCACTCATTCTTTCTCTCCACAAACATTATTGAGGGCCTCAAGGTTTTTTAGGCGGATAAGCCTGATGAAAGGAAGGCATGTTTCTAAGCATGCAAAGGAAATCGTTTTGGAGATGCCAAAAAACTGCCTTCCTGTGTGACCATCACACTTGATACGTTCCTTTTTTCCCTTTGATTTAGAATAGAAAGTCTTCTCTTCTGTAAACAGCTGTGACCTAAAAGCTCTTACATGTCTTAGCATGTGTCAAAAGTAAAGAAGGAATGTTGTTGAACCTAATCTGTTTAACTTTATCAATCTATAAGAGAATATTTGACCTACCACTTGATAACATACCCACATGGCCCTCTTAGCCCTTCACATTTATAATTTCATTTAATTATTTCTATCACTTATCAAATTGTGCGTTCACTCATTCATTTATTCAAGATATTTATTTAGTACCTCTATGTGCTAGGATCTGTTTTACAGATGAGAAAAATAAATGAATAAATAACAAAAAGATTAAATAACATGGCCTAAGTCATATAGCTAGTTATGAGTTTGCATAGTTAATGGGAGATGTGTTACCAGTTCTCAGGTACCCTAAATCCCAATTTTATGCTTTGTACACTTGCAAGTATCATATGATTGGAGTACTCCATCCTCCAAGCTCTGCAATATTGTTAGGTCAAATCTTACTTGGGTTCTTGAGGTTACTGCAAAAATCTTAATTGTTTCTCAAAAATGTAGGTCCTCGTGCTCCTGCCAACATTCAAGTCTCTTTTGATAGTGGTTCTCTGGAGGCATATGTTTCATGGGCACCGACAGAAGGAGCTTTCAACTATACCGTGATGGCTTTGAGTGACTCTTCCAGGCTGAGCTGTAGTACGACTTTCAGTTCCTGCACCATCTCCTCTCTCCAGTGTGGAACCGAGTACCTGATATCAGTTTTAGCAACTAATGATGCCGGATCTAGCAGATCAATTTCAGCAGTGACCCTGAGAACTGGTATGTAAACAAGAGTGAGATCACTGGGGGGTTGGTAAGCCAAAGTGACTACCATTAGGGAAACAAATAATCACATGACAATGTTCCAGAACACTCTAGAACAAGCAAAAATGAAAGCCTGGTCTAAATGAAAGTGTTGAGTTGGACTTTCTGATGAGTTTGAATAATGTTGATAGTGAAACCAGATCTCGTGCATTGGAAAAAACAGTGAAAATTAGGAAACCTGGTTCCTATTCCAGATCTTTCACTAATTAGTTTATTTTCTTTTGCATTTGTAAAGTTGTAAATATTCTAGGATCCAGTTTGAGTGATACACAACTCTAGCTGTGCAGTACAGATAGTGGTCTCTTATTTACATCATGTTTCACAGACCTAGGCCTGGTAGGAGCTATTTTTTTAAGATAAAGATGGAATGTCTATAGTTTGGAATATGTGTTTAGATATCTTCCCACTTTCATTCTCATCAAAGAGATAAAGATATACATATGTGGAGGTCTATGCTTCAATTTAGAAATATCTGTGTGTTTTGGGGATGAGAACTAACATTTAGTGAAGAGCTACTTGCATAGAAAGATGCAAAGAAAATCTCTTGCAGTACTCTCACAACTGTTTATTATTTATCATTTCCTAGTTGCTTGTGCACCTGGAAGGGTGACAATCCAAGAAGATCCCCCTGGCCACCTGTCTGTGGTTTGGTCCAGCGTGCATCTGGGTGATTACTATGTGGCCTTTGTGAAGAATGACGATGGCTTGGAAGTACACTGCAACACCTCCCTCACCCAGTGCAATTTCTTATCTGAGTGTGGCTTCACTTACTTTATTAGTGTTTTTGCCTATAACAAGGCAGGACAGAGTCCTTTGGGCGATGTGTTTAATTATACCACAGGTGAGTTGCACTTGATGCTTGTAAAGGGAGTTGAGTTCTGAGTTCACTAAACTCAGCAGCAGAATGGATCATCCATTGCACTTATTGACTTACCTAGACCACCTGGGAGCCATTCTAGGGCCAAGAATGGAAAGTGAATCTCTTCTTTCACATCCTTTCCAGACTAGGGAATTTGGACTTCGTGGACTCAAGTTTAATAAGAATGAAAGGTTTAGGAGTGAAAAGAAGGGAAAGAATGTTGTTATTCAAGCTTGCTCTGAAAAGTTGAACCCTCCACCAAGATCTACTCAGTGTTCAGCCCTGTGCTGAAGGCTGAAGGGGAGGTGATCCTTAGGTCTCAGAGTTCACTCTTTCCGCAAGCCCAGAAAACAGGGATGCAATGGCAAAGATTCTACAAGGTGTGGAGGGCTTTGGAGTAGGACACCTGGGTTTAAGGCCTAACTTGACCACCAACTCATTTGCAAAATGGGAATAATGATGTCTACCTTGCTAAGTTCCTTAGTATCTGCTACTGCAAAATGGGACAAATAATAATGAGAACATGAATATGAAAATGTCTTTGTATATGAGAAAAGCACAATGCAAATACTTTTATTAACATCATTATTATTTTTACTGTTATTCTCCACTAGGCTTGGGTCTTCAAAGGGCAGGGATTGTATTTTATTTATCTCTCATCCTGAATGCTTATCATAGTATGACTGGCATATGGGAGATGCTCGATTTTTAAAGAATGAATGGAGTGAGTGACAAAATTAATTAACTATATTGACAAACAAGAATAATATAATTATATAAATAATAATACTAGCTGGAATACGTTTTTAATATTTATTTATTTGGTTGCACCTGGTCTTAGTTGCAGCAGGAGGTCTCCTTAGTTGTGGCATGTGAACTCTTAGTTGTGGCATTCTTGTGGAATCTAGTTCCCTGACCAGGGATCGAACCTAGGCCCCTACATTTTTACCAAGATGAAGGAATCAAGTAATTGGTGCTTTTGGAATTTAGAGTCAGAGGCTATCAATAAGGTCTCAAGAGCACAGGAGGGTCTACCGGAGGGAGTGACCTCTGGTAGAGGCCTTTAAGGATGGTGGAATGTAGGTGGGGCAAGAGCATTCCAGAGAAACTCCATGTGAGTTAGAAACTTGTCAGAATTTGTCTGTGAAGTAGTATAGGGCCTCTTCTAAAATCTACTAATACGATGCTTCTTCCCCTCCTCCACCCCGTAGTTTTATCTAGTTTAGTGTCTGGAAAGACTGATAGGATCTAAAGTTAAACTAAACATGATTTTGTCAGGCAGAAGAAGGGAACCTCATTCCAGTAGCACGAACACAATCTTTGAGGCATAGGGAAGTAAAAGCGCATGTGGGAATTGAGGGGTCTGGTGAGGCAGGGGATGGGGAGGGGCAGCTGGACATATCGACTGGGTAGAGTTTGTAATAACCTTGAATGTCATGCATGGAGAATTTATCCTCTACGTAGTGGGTGTTAGGCCAGGATTGGAGTTGGACAGACCTGTAGGAGATTGTGGCAGTGACTTAGGAGGGTAGTGCAGAGGCTCTGGGCACAGAGACGCCAGGACTCAATGCCACTCTGACAGCATGGCTCCTGTACTGACCTCCGCTCTCTCTCTGTTCCTGCTCTCAGCCCCCTGTTGTCCTGGTGACATTAACCCTGTGTTGGTGTCCAGTGACAGAGTAGAGATCGTCTGGTCTCCTGTCCGTGGTGCAGAACTTTATGAAACCAAGGCTGTAGATGGGTTCAGCGTGGTTGAATGCAATGACACTGTTCCGGCTTGCACCCTTTCTGCTCTAGAGTGTGACACCAAGTACAACATCACGGTGTATTCCTTCAGTGAAGTCCGGGGCAGCAATACATCGTGTACTTCCCGATTTATAACCACAGGTATGATACAGGAAAGATTTCATTCATTGATTCTGAACGGCTCCCCCCAGCTATGTCCCTCAGGAAGGGCATTCGGTAAAAAGGCTAACTGCCATTAGCCACCCTGTTGTGGTGACCCTGAGAGCCCCTGTCTTACTAAGGAGATGCAGAAGAGAAGACGGAAGAGGGAAAGAGGACAAAAAGGGAATAGGAGACCATGGCGAGAGTGGAAGGTTTTGCTAGAGATTACCTCAGCCATTCACTTCCTCCTACCTTTGGGGTGCCTGCCTGTATTCACACCATGAAGGTTAAGGCCACAAATGTTTGTCCTAATTACTTTCGCTATTGGAGTTCAAATGGCTCCTTAACATTTTCTAATTAGTCCGACGCTATGGGAACCCAATACCATATGTCAATGTCAACAAGGTTTCCACACAAAGGCTCTATGAATTTGCCCTATGTGCATGGTATGGTCGAAAGTAATGATCTCATATGGGGGGGAAAGGTCAGTTTTAGACCAAATGGCACGTGTGATATTTTTGATTCTGACTGTTTCAATTCATAATCTACAATCTCTTAGCTCCTTGCAGTCCTGAAATCAAAAATGTTTCGAAGGATGCCTTTTCCATGATTAACGTGTACTGGCGATCCACTAATGATGAGGCCACTTACACGGTGACTGCCCAGGGAGAGAAAGGGCTGCACCGGTGCAGCAGCACGGGAGAGTCCTGCACCTTGTGGGGCTTGCCCTGCGGCTCAGTGTTCTCCGTCACCGCTGTGGCTGAAACACCAGCAGGACGGAGCCTGCCCAGCTACAGTGTGCCCTTAGAAACGGGTATGTAGCAACCACAGCCTGAACCTCAACTTCAATGGGGTCCTTAGGAATTGTTTTAGGACATGAACTTTCTTATTTGATTTACCCTAAGTGTGATAAAAATACTTTAAACTCAGAGAGGACTTTCAAAGAGCCCCAGTCTTAGAAAACTTTCACACAGGTTCTGTAAAAGTATCATCTGAAGGCTCTAATATATTCAAATACCAACATCAAAAGAGGAATACATTGACTCTGCAAAAACATTTATTTGAATTCGTATTCCCCCATGACACAATCTACCAAAACAACTAACAAGTGACCAAATGAGCTAGTTTATTATTTATTTCTTTGGTTCAGCCCTTTCAAATCTTTCTCTAAAAACTGATTTCTGAGTTTCAGTTTCCTAATTGCTAGAAGGGGATAATGGCTTTATCGGGTGGCTGTGAATATTACGTTATTTATGCTGCAGAGCACTTAGAGTGCCTGATGCACAGTAAGAGCATGATAAACGAAAGCTGTTATTGCTTCATAGCATTGTGTGTGAATGAAATTTAGCAAATTAAAGCCTTTGGACATTATTTTCTCTTATATACAATGATAGATGGCACTTTAGACTAGATAAGTTGAAACGTAAAGGGCAGCAAAACAGAGACAATGCCAAATACGCAGGAAGATTCCAGATATTCTATATCCTGTATAACGGATCTTTGAAAAGTTGAGAATTGGTTGTGGTAGTCTTAGGTGGCTAAGGATATTTTGAGCTTTTATATCAACTATGTACTATGAAATGCATGAGAAAGGCAAAATACATTTCATTGCAAACGTTAAGATATATTGCAAGAAAAGGTGAATGCAACCATTGCTTTAAAATTTGCAATTGGAATTGTTAAAGTTGGAGAACAACAAAGGGTTTCTTTCTTATTCTGAAAAAAATTGGGGAGAATCTCACATTACCCATAGCCAGTTATTGCACTGCATTCTTGGGGAAAGCACCTGCTATGTACAGTGATGTTAAATAACGTATCAGAGGGAATGAGATTTTACTTAACAAAAGAAAAATTTTTAAGTTTTTTTAAATTTATATTTTTATTGAAGTATAGTTGAGGTACAATGTTATAGAAGTTACAATATAGTGATTCACAATTTTTAAAGGTTATATTCCATTTACAGTTATTAAGGACGTTTTGATTAACAGTTGAAGGTTTGAGAAATTTAGGATATTGAATGAAACACAGGCAAAATACCATACTTGGTTAGTTTTCACAAATAACCCTCACTGGAAATAAATCCCCAATTTTTTTCTCTTTCCTCATTTAAGTGCCGTGCTGCCCAGCCAGTCTGACAGTAACTCAGGTCACACAATCGGTAATCAACGTGAGCTGGACTGTTGGGACCGGCGCCCAAACCTATGTGACAGCTCTGGAGTCACACACTGGACAGTCTAAGTGTCACACCCATCAAAACCACTGCCTCCTGGGATGCGTCACATGCGGCATCAATTACGCAGTGGCATTAAAAGCAATTAGTGCCACTGGGTTGACTGCGGACTGTGGCTACCAAAGTTATTCCTCGAGTAAGTGAATTCTAACCTCTAGCTCTAGAGTATCAACAAGGACTTTGACTATTATAGATCCAGACATAGTCTTTCCACCTCATTTTAAAAGATGCTGCATCTCCACCAAGCTTGCATGGTAAGTTCAGATTACTTTCTAAAATGTTTACAGTTTTCCTCTTGACTTAGGACCTCAAAGGTTCAGAGGCTTCTGTTAGTAGTTGGTGAATTAACTCCCCTGGTAACAAGGTTCAGGTGTACTTTTTCTGAAAGAAGGATAGGTTTTTATATGACCCAGCTACATGCAGCACAGAGTAACTCAGTCTGGCAGAGTTTTCAGAAAGGATTTAGATCACACATTCTAGTTGTTTGAATTTTTCTTTCTTCTTCTTATGCTACTACCTCACTCTTCTAAACCACTCCAGCTTCTTCTATGGTTTCTTATTTCAACAGGTTAACAGAGCACAGTATTGCATCTTGTTCTTCACAAAGACCAAGCCACTAGGAAATAGTGGGAGAAGTAGGGAGTGGTACAGGGTTAGCAAATAAGATTTCTCTGGTGTGATTCTAGTCCATGGAAGTGGCTGCTTGGAGAACTGTTTCGAAAAAATCTTCTAAGGATGCTTCTCAGGCTTAATGGGAGAGAGTACGATGACCAGTTAGCTGTATCTGCCCTGAGGCATGGGGTGGGAGAGTTGAAATATAATTTTGGCATCCCAAAGGTAGTAGAGTGAGTCTTCAACTAGGAGCTTAAAGACCTGGCTTCTTAAGCTGCACCGCGTTATCTTATTCTCTGATTCCATTTCCTCATTGGTAAGAGAAATAGGAATGATCATGATATGAAAGCACTTAAAATGTGCTACACATACATAAGCTGGATTATCATTCCTTTTGGCCTATTAGCTTTCATTAGGTTTGCTGCCTAATTTTTCACCTTGATATCCAGTTCTGGAAATATGGCCCATTGCTTACCTTCACACCTAAAAAACCTTTTTTCTTTTTTTAAAGAATAAATCAAAGAAGTCTATCTGTAACTGAATTTTTTATTATTATACAATAACATTTTTATTTTAGTTACTGAGGAATCCACCATTTGACACCTAATATGTGGCCTGCTCAAGGTACTCAGGAAAAGAGAAAGGAAAAGTACCCAGTCAGCTAGCATGCATGGAGAGTGGACCAGCGACAGGTGTCATGCTACTCAGCTCAGCAAAATAGGTCTTTTCAGTTAATGCTGAATGCACTGAATTATATTTAAATTGAATCCCACTAAACTCGTATGAAAATAGGGCATTATGAGAGATCTTGACAAGAATTCTGTGCATTTGACTCATAAAGTTTGAGTCATATACAATACGTATCTGCCAAGCGTGGACTTTTGGCCTCACCATTATTCTCTATTAAAAACTCATGTCCCACCACCCTCACACATGGATTTCTAATCATGTGACCCACCACAGAAGGAACTTGAATACTCCCTCAAATCTTGCTCTAATCATTTATTATGGAGTAGGCTACTTAGGTTGTTTCCCCATAATAACAAAGGCCAGGTTTGTGGTGATGGTGGAATAGTGATGTGTTTGTTTTTGTTTGTTTATATCCTTCAGGTTCCTGCTGCCCTTTGGGGGTGAAATTATATAGGCTGGTCCCTAATGGTATCCGGATCTACTGGCAGGCCTCCAGGGGCTCTGCCAATTACAGCACTGACCTCTATGGTTCCAAAGGCATTTTCACGTGTGCCCCAAGCGCTGGCCTCAGTTTCTGTGATATCACCGAGATACCCTGCGGGGATGTATATACCGTGATGGTCTCCCCCATTGCTGAGACAGGACTGAAGCTTACCTTCTGTCCAAAAAGAATATATTCAGGTAGGACAAATTATGACCCTTTATTTAAAACTAGCCCTCAACTCAATCTGTGAACTAAGACTCAGAACAATCACACTTATTTGCTATGTAGGAAGGTCAAAGAGGGCATGACATTGTGTACCTCCTGCAGGCAGATTCTGGCTACTGCGGACCCCAAGCTTCTTTGGAATTGTGATGCTTTATTATTACTTGATTTGGAGACACTCCTCTCATCCCTCTCTCTCTTTTCTCCTTCAGAAAAAGGACCAGATGCTTGCTGCTTGAACAGTAAAGCAGATTTAAAATGATTTTCTGCTTTGAGATTTGGGGATAGGTTTGTAACATAGCGTTAGAGATTATGACAAACAACCTGAATGTTTGAAATAAGAGACTTGAACCTTTATTTGCACAGATTCAGACTTATGACTGAGGGAGAGTTGGAGGATCAGAAAAAAACAAATTTATAAATCATAAGCTAGGTTTGGAAATATGAGTGGGCAGACAGTCTGTGATCACAAAACACACGAATGTCAGCCACTGCCATCTCACCAGAGCTGGCAGAAAAACATTAGCAATTCTCCTGTTCTGTATTCCAACACGTTCTGCTACCTTGCCCAGGGCATAGACATATAGTTTTCATATATTTCTAAAATAAAATAAAATGAAGAGATGATGAAGCCCTAGAACTTTGCAGGTGAACACAAGAAGAGGAATAAATATTGGCTCAGAAACTTTACTAATAACCAGAATCTAAAATTTCCAATTATGGGTTGGTGACAAGAAGGTTCAAGATGACTCCTGGTGATGGAATGAGGCCAGGTCCTCTTCAGGGGGTGTTCTTGCTGTCCTTGGTTGTCATGCTCTGATTCCTTGCTTTTTCATTATCTTGTCCAGAGGACAAGCTGGCCCAAAGCATGGCCCTATGGGAAGGGCCAGGAATAGGTTGTTGGGCTGAGGATGACCTCTTAGGAAGAAGAGCCTACAGGCCAACAACAATACTTCACTATATTTGCATAATGTTTTGAAATTTATCAAGCGTTTTCATATTCCATATTTCACTGAATGCTCAAAATAACTCTATGAGGTAGGTTCAACAGATTTTATTATCTCCAATATATAAATGAACAAACTGAGACTCAGAGGCTCCCAAATCTCTGCCTACAACCCTTCTCTTCTTCTAACCCCTAAATCCATATGCAAATGTGTTATATCTACCTAGAGATAAGACCCAGGCATTTCAACTCCTCAAGGCTAAAAGGAATTTCTGATCTTCTGCAGTTTTTGATCTTCTGTCATCCTTGTTTCAAGTACTCAAGCTGAAAACCCAGGAGTCAGCTTCCCTCTCCCTCACCCTCCATGTTTTAGTAGTCTCCCAGCCCTGTCCTGTTCACTCCATGATGGTTTCTAAATCCAACTTCTTCTCTTCATTCCTATAGCTACTTCAATATTTCAGGGTCTTACTACCTCTCCCCTATGCTACTACACCAGTCCTGTCCTCCTGCCCTCTTGCCAGTCTTCATACTATTGCTAGAGTTGTCATTCTAGGACACTGACCCAACTATCTTTCTTTCATGCCTCAAAATCCTCAGAAATTTTCTATTGCCCCATAGAATAAAATTCAATCCTCTGAGCATGGCATTTAAGGTCCCTTACAATCTGTCCCCCATCTGTCTTTCTACACCTGCACTATCCAATAGAAATTTAATGCAAGTGTGAAAAATTTAAATTTTCTAGTAGCCATGTTAAAAAGGTAAAAAGAAATAGGTGCAATTAATTTAATAGTATATTTTAGTTAATTTTAATCCAAAATATTCTACTTTTCAACATGGAATCAATATAAAAATTTTATATATTTTTTCTATACTAAGTCTTCAAAATCTTGTGTGCATTTATTTAATACAGCACATCTCAGTTCAGAGTAGCCACATTTGGAATGCTCATAGCTACATGTGATAAGTGGCTACTGTATTGGACAGTACAATTCTAGGTTCATTCTGCAACATCTCTCCTGAGAAGACTCCATTCTCTAGTCACATGGAACAATTCACACACATCTGCCCTTGGCACACACACATACCATGGCACATCATGTTTCTGAGGTAATGCAGCACTCCTCTCTTTGCCTGGATTTCCACCCCACCTCAACCAAGGGAACTCCACCAGCCCAAACTCTCCCTCCTCTCTGAAGTCTTCTCCAGTTCTCATAGTCTGAGTTCGTTTCCCTCCTTTATGACTCCACCTCACTTTTATCTTCACCACACCATATTACTGTGAGTTGAATGTGTGTTATTTCTGCTAAATGGTAATCTCTTGGACTCTCAGTACTTTGCATGTAACTGTTGCCCAATACATTTTAAATTTAAAAAAGAATGAATAAAAGAGCATATGTGTTTGTCTATGATTATACAGCCAGTAAGTGAGTGATGGAAGTCTGTTCTTTCTCCTACTTCATACTCACAATTCAACCCTTAGAGAGTCATTCCTCTGATAGTTTGTTAGTTGGAACTCTAATACCTTTGGTGGGGTGTTATCTCAAGCCTGTAGCCATTTCACGTTAGTAAGGGTTGGCTGTCTAGACTCAAGTTAAGGAATCTACCTTTGTTCTGTCTCCCTAGTAAAAACCATGCATCTGGGGGAAGGTTTTTGGTTTCGTTTTTTGGTGTGTGTGTGTTTTTTTCTCCAATATCAATGATGCCTTAATCCTGTAATTAGGATGATACTGTAAATGATAATAATGACTAATATTTATTGAGTGCTGTGTGCCAGACACTATTCTAAGGGCTTTACATGTATTAACTCAGTTGACCCTTATAACAACCCTATGAGGTTATTTTTTTAAATTAATTTATTTATTTGGCTGCATTGGGTTTTCGCTGCTGTGTGTGGGCTTTCTCTAGTTGCGGCGAGCAGGGGCTACTCTTTGTTGCGGTGCGCAGGCTTCTCATTACGGTGGCTTCTCTTGTTGCGGAGCGTGGGCTCTAGGTGCGCCAGCTTCAGTAGTTGTGGCTCGTGGGCTCTAGAGCACAGGCTCAGTAGTTATGGTGCACGGGCTTAGTTGCTCCGCGGCATGTGGGATCTTCCCGGACCAGCGCTCGAACCCGTGTCCCCTGCACTGGCAGGCGGATTCTTAACCACTGCGCCACCAGGGAAGTCCGAGGCTGGCATTCTTATTCTTACCACTTAACAGATAAACTGAGGCACAGAAAAGTCAAGTAACTTGTCCAAGTTTCATACTGTTAGCAGGTATCTCCTTCTCTTATCCCCTAAGCTGATTCTTACTCATTCTTTGGTTCACTTTCCTATTATTCTTTCTTAAATTATATCTTCACCATCTCAAATACATCAATAAATATATTTTAAATGCTTGTGTTTTTATTTATTACAGTAACCTGTTCTGGAAGTACACTTGGAATGGGTAAGTCATTTTTCTTATGGATACTATAGAAAGGAATTTTTTTGTTGCTCTTCAAGGGGACTTAAGTCAGGATCAAAGCTGACTCTTCAGGGACTTCCCTAGTGGCTCAGTGGGTAAGACTCTGCACTCCCTATGCAGGGAACTCAGGTTTGATCCCTGGTGGGGGAACTAGATCCTGTGTGCATGCCGCAATGAAGTCCTCATGCTGCAACAAAGATTCTGTGTGCCGCAACTAAGACCTGGTATAGCCAAAATAAATAAAAATAAATTTAAAACAACAAAAACAACAACAAAGGCTCATGCAGCCCTTAATTTTAAAAAGAAAGCTGACTTCAATTAGAAAGGCAAATGCTTTCTTTCTGTGATGCGAGGGGTCCTTGCTCCCCTCTCCCATAACATTTTCTCCCCTATTAGATTGTCTCCCCTCAGATTCCACCAGTGGAGATGAACTCCTTTGGATTCTGAAATTTTTTCAGTCTTCCAGGGTCCCACAGGAAAACGTAAATATGTTTCAGAGAGGCAGCCGCTTCATTCCTCACTTCAGAGAGTGGTTTCCAACCCTGCTATACACTGAGTCACTTTGAGAGCTTAAGAGTAATTGATGCCTGGGCTATATCCCCAGAAAATCTGATTTAATTGGTTTGGGGTAAAGTCTGGGCATCAGGGTTTCTAAAAGCTCTTTGGGTGATTCTAAAGTGTAGCCAAAGCTGAGAACTGCTGCTTTAGAGCAGACCTTCTCAAACCTTATTGTACATCTGAATCACCTGGGGCCTTGTTAAAACCAGATTCTGATTTGGTAGGTGTAGGAAAGATCTGAGACTGCACTACAAACAAGGTCCGGGTGATGCTGGTGATGCCAATACTGCTGGTCTGACCTCACTTTTTTTTTTTTTAATTAATTTTTGGCTGCGTTGGGTCTTCGTTGCTGCACACGAGCTTTCTCTAGCTGTGGCGAGCGGGGGCTACTCTTCGTTGCGGTGCACGGGCTTCTCATTGTGGTGGCTTCTCTTGTTGCAGAACACAGGCTCTAGGCGCCCGGGCTTCAGTAGCTGTGGCACGTGGGCTCAGTAGTTGTGGCTCACGGGCTCTAGAGTACAGGCTCAGTAGTTGTGGCACACAGGCTTAATTGCTCTGCGGCACGTGGGATCTTCCCAGACCAGGGCTCAAACCCGGGTCCCCTGCATTGGCAGGTGGATTCTTAACCACTGCGCCACCAGGGAAGTCCCTAACCTCACTTTTAGTAGTCAGCTGTTGGAATCTGTTAACAGCCTGCAGAGAGCTAGGATGTCTGCTTCCAGTTTGCATGGGTGGACATGGCCAGCAGAGGAAAAGGGGTGCTGAAAGGGTAGCTGGAGTAAAGATAACCCTCACTGCCACTCAGGTGTGCTCATGGCTGATCCTGTCTAGGCTATTCGGGGTGCCCCACAGAGGCTACACTTGGCTGGGGCCACGGAGATGACCACACAGAGCTGTGTGTGCTGACCCAGTAAGTAGCATGTACTGCTTCACGAGGGATCTTCTAGGAGGCCTGCTTGATTTGGGGTCGTGGGAAAACCCCCAGGGAATATTATCAACCCCAAAGTACAGACGGGACACGTAAACACACATACACATACACACAATCAGACATGGCTGACTTCAGAGAGTGTGAGTGGAAATGAAGCCTTCCTACCAGTAAAGCCCACCAGACAGCCTCCCAGCCTGGGCCAGCTCCCCTCCGAAACTTCCTTCCACTGGTAGGACACATGCTTCTCTGTGCTGCCTGTTCTCTATTTCCTCTCCCAGTCTACTACTTCTCTGAGCACAGCAGGACTCATGCTTTCTAATTCTTGCCCCACCTGCAGGTCTGAAATAAGAATAATCCCTATTAATTTTTAAAGAGTTTCTGTTTCCAGTGACTACAGGGAAACAGACCTGGCTTATTAAAAACAAACTGTGTTAGCATACGGTTTTTGTTTTTCTCTTTTTGATTTCACTTTGTTATACAGCAGAAACTAACACAACACTGTAAAGCAATTATACTCCAATAAAGGTGTTAAAAAAAAAACTGTGAGGAAAGTTCTAAATTATAAAAAATTACTTTAAAAAACTCCCAAAGTACTAATGACCATAAGCCCCTGGTCTTCAGTGAAATGTACATGGGCCTGGGTCTGCATTCTTGGAAACTATTTCCAGTATTATGGACATTTTAAATTAGTGTTTCCCCTGAGCCATAGAGGGGTAGTAGAAGTGTCTTGGGGGCCCCTAAGAGGTGAGGAGTGGTGTATTGTATTCTGGTCTTCCCTAAGATTTTGTTTTGTCGTTGTTGTTGTTGGCCACGCCATGCTGCATGCGGGATATTAGTTCCCCAACCAGGTATCGAACCCGTGCCCCCTGCATTGGGAGCACAGAGTCCTAACCACTGGACTGCCAGGGAAATCCCTTACCTAAGATTTTGTTAGAGAAAGAGTCGCAATACTTTTTTTTTTTAAATGCTTGAAAACCATCACTCTTAGACCTTGCTATTCATCAGCATCACCAGAACGCTTGTTCAAAACGTACAATCTTAGGCCCCACCCAGATTTACTAAATCCCCAGATGATTCATATGCATGTTCAAGTTTGAAGATCACTGCTTAGACAGTAGTGTTCAAACTCTGGTGTGCATCAGAATCTCTTGGAGAGCTAATAAAGGATGTAGAGAACCAGGCCTGCTGACGTGGGTAAGACCTGGGCCTTCGTGTTTCTGTCAGGTTCCCAGGTGATTCTGACTCTCCAAGTTTGAGAAGCCCTGCTCTAGGTCACTACTGTCCCCTTCCTCTGTCCCTCTGGGCTGGCCCTGATCGTTGCTTCTCCCTTCCTTAGCAATTTCAGTCTTAAACCTGAAGAGATCTGACCCTCTCTTTAAGGAAATCCTTGTAGAAATCCTGCAAGACTCTCAAAAAATGAGTATATGGGGGCCTCTACATCATACAGAATTCATTGTATTAAGGGAGAGATTCTAAATTGCTTCCAATTTCAGCATTTCTCCTCTCTATACACAGGAGTAGTCAGATTAGGTCCCTGGCTGACATGGGGCCTCCAGATATGCTAAGAGAAGCCTTGGGAATCTTTTTGTCTAAGACTTTTGGTCTTGCTTTACTCTTGGATTATCCTAAAGCTTTTCAACAGCATGAATGGATTTTTTTTAAGAGACAGATCTGGATTCAAATCTGGCCACCATCCCTTACCCTGAGGCAACTTGCTTCAATTCTAAGTATAGGTTTCCTCATCTGAAAATTGGAAAAAACTCCTCATAAGATGTTATGAAGATTAAAGGAGATATACATTGTTGGTCACAATGACAGGCCCAAAGTAAGCTCAATTAATAAAAGGCCTGGGGGTGGAGAGGAAAGTTCTTTGTCCTGGGTCAGTAATCTGAGCTCAAAGAGACTCTTGGGGAGGATTCATTTCATCAAGCAGGAGAGAGAATACCCTGCTTAGTTAGAACCTGCTGGTGAGTTTCTTTTTGCCCTTTGAACAGTTCAGATTCTCTTAATTTTGTTTATTTGCTGTGAAGTGCTGCAAAAATAGCATTTCAAATTAAAATGGTAATCTTTACCTCAGAGACATTTAAGGGCTTTTTAATTTAAGAAAATGTCTGCAAATTTAATGCATTTCGTGGCTTCTTCCCTTCTTTGCCTTTTCAGTGATTTACAGAGGGAAGAGAAATGCGGTGTGACATAGTGAACCATGGATAAAAAAAGAGACTTGACTAGTGAGTAATTTAAATTGAAATGGTATGATTCAAAGGCAAAGTTTTTTTTTTTTGCTTTGCTTTAAAAAAATTCTTCCCATATCTTTTTCAGAGTTTCCTCAATTGTTAGTGTGATTAGAGATGGAAAAGATCTATTAGAATGCAAAATGCCTCTAGGATAGGACAAGCCCTTTTGGCCTTTAGAGAACCACTCTAGCTCCGTTTCCTGCAGGAAGGTGTGACCTCACCTGCACAGGAGTTCAAGGTCGGCTGCGGAGAGAACTCAGTAGAGAAATGAATCCAGAAAGTCCTCTGGAAGGCTGCCAGAGTGAGCCAGCACACTGGGAAAGTCCTGGAAATGTGAAAGTTCTGCTTAGCAGAAATTCTTTATTTCACATTCAGACATACTATGGACTTCAGCACACCCACTTCATAAGCATTTCATCGACCCCAGCACTTGCCGTGTGGCCCTCTAGCCATTCAAGGGTTGGACATGTCCACCCTCAGAGAAGTCGAAATCAAGCCACCACACATAGACAGGGCTCACCCAAGACGAACCTCCACCAGGACTTTGGCCAAGGTTGGATAGCAGCAGCTGCCAGGGCCACCTGTAGTAACAAACACCCTCAGCTCAAGTTAGGAGGAAGCTGAGCCACTTGCAGCCTTCACCAAGCCAAAGCATCGTGTGATGAGACCTGTGTGTCTGGGAAAGCAGAGCTGTTGGCCTGTTGCTGGAAGGACTGTGGTCATGTTTTTGAATGAGCAAAGATTTCATATGGAGGGACAGCCAGGACCAGAGCCTCAAATGGTGGCAGAGTGACATAGGGAAGGACCATCAGTCTTGCTGGCTGTAGCCCCTGCTTACACTCTAACTGCTTTTTTTTTAAATCTTTGGAGAGAAAAGGCAATGATATATAATATAAATCTGTTGTACCTAAAATAATTTTGTCCTTCAAGTGCCAGTAACCTTATTAAAAGATAGTGCGAGTAGGACTTGTGTAACACACACGTAACTAAAGTGTTTACTCCCCAGAAGCA
This sequence comes from Pseudorca crassidens, assembly GCF_039906515.1. Lineage (NCBI taxonomy): Eukaryota > Metazoa > Chordata > Mammalia > Artiodactyla > Delphinidae > Pseudorca > Pseudorca crassidens. The sequence goes on from NC_090297.1 coordinate 95,192,073, forward strand.
TAGCTGTGGAACTGAGAACGTCTGTTGTTAGGAACAGCCATAAAACTCTGCCCAGAGGGAACTGGAGCGTGGAGTTAGGCTTGAGGTACACTAGGAGGGAGCAGCAAACTTCCTTTTCTATGTCTGCTTTCCCTTTCTGTGTAAGACTGATGAGAGATACTCCCCAGAGCAACTGCACTTGAAAAGGACATAGACGAAGACACGGATCCCGAAAAATGGAATTTGCTGTATCAGAGAGCACACACAGAGGAGGGCCAAGTTTTAGTTCACTTTTGTTCCTAAATACCAGTGTCTGAACAGGAGTCAGGCTAGGTGTATCGACATCAATTGGGGAACCCATTACTTAATAAAGATTTCCAGGTATCACCCATGGAGTTTCTAACCCAGCAGGTTTGGGACCAGGCCTGGGAATGTATATTTTTAACAAACTCACCAAGTGATTCTGACATGCAGCCGGGTTTGGGAACCTTAAAAGGCTTGCCTTGGTGAGTTCTTCCTTGAAGCAACATTTCAATGATGGGAAGCTGAGACGTGTTAAAAGATAAACTGAGGCATATTAAAAATTTTAAGAGTTTATTTGAGCAGAAATTGATTCAAATTCAGCAGCACCAAAACAGAAATGGTTAGGAGCGCCCCACTGACAGGTGCTGGGGGCGGGTGTTGGTGGTGATGGGGCTTTTATTGAGAAGAGGCAGAAGCAAAGCAAGGATATTATTTGATTAGCTCTAAAGCTATGGCCAATAGCTATATAGCTATAGTGGTTGCCTTATTTGGGAAACCCTAGTTGGCTGTTTGTGATTCGTTGTCCTTAGATTTTGATTTCTTAACCTCGAGACCCTTACAGACTTAGGTTTTTGTTTGCTTAGGAAGGCCGCTAAGGTATGAGAACGACCTCAGTCTAATGGCCTCCTTGTTTAATTAACTTAACAGAAGATAGAGGGCTGTGGCATGTGAAGAAAGATTGGTGAGTAGATCTGGAGGGTTCAGAGTGGGTCCATGCCCTGTGAGGTCAACCATGAACTGAGGCAGCGTTCTGGGCTGTGGTTCAGAGCCCGTGTGAGACTGCGTGCTGAGCCCGGTTGCTGGCAGGCTGTGCCCTCTGAAAAGAGTTGTGTCCAAGGCTGACTGGAACAGCCAAAGAGCCGAGGGCAAAGGCCAAATGGAAGGCCAGGATCCCTGGTTCTAGGACACTAGGGGGTTGGGACAGTACACTCATACCCTATAAATACCAGAACACAGAAAAGGAAATGGCCTGTCTACTTAGCTAGGCATCTAAGTCTGGGCTACTTTGGTCAGAATTCTGCAGAAGACAATGTGGTCCCCACTGGGTGAACATAAAATCAAAACATGGACGTAGCACATACTACATGCTTCTAAGTGCTTTTCGCATACTCATTTCGTTCTCATAAAAACCCTGTGAGCTAGATAATAATATTATTCCTTTCTACATATAACAAAAATGAGACCCAGAAAGGTCAAGGAATTCATCCATGTTCTCACAGCTAACCAGTTGAAACACAAATTATCAGGGGGCCATTGATCAGACCTGCTAATCCATGATATTTTTATGGAAAATATTTCTCTGGGTTATCATGATTAAGTGATAAATTATTAGAGGAGAAGACCTGGGAATAGGATGGTGAGAGAGTGAACTGCCCTGACTCAAGAGATTTTACATTCAGCCCTCGATCATTGTAGCGGTTTATCCGCTCTACAAATTTTGCAAAGCAGACTTTTCATCTCTGACAAGCGTTGGTGGATTTTACCTTCCATTCTGCTGTGTCGTGTTCAGGGAATTCAAATTCCTGTTCAATCTGTTCAGGCAAACCAACTAAAGGAGACTAGAGAGACAGCTCAGGGAGGTTATGTGAAACTAGGGGAGCAAGTGAGCTTAGGCAATGTGGTACGATGGAAAGGGCAATGGTTTTGGAGCCATCTTGAGGTCTTACGTGATTTAACTTCTCTGAATCTGTTTTCACATCTGTAAAATGGCAATAAAGATTATCATCTTGTTGGGTTGTTGTGAAGTTTGAGATATTATACTCTATTCAACAAATAAATGCAATGACACTGGAGTGTTTCAAGTCACACTACTAATTAAAGGCAAAGCCAGGGTTTGTGGACCCATGTCTATATGCTGCTAACACCCACATTTGCTCCACTATTTCACACTGCCACCTTGGAATCTGGCCTTCAGGGGCATGAGTCACAGCTATACTCCATGTGACCCAAGTCAAACTTCCAACCCAGAAAGGCCTATGTTATCCCATGGCACCTGGTCATTCTCCTCAAGGGTAGAGGATGCAGGCACTTCCACCACATCACTCTTCTGTCTTGGTTTGACCCTCTAGGGCAAAGAGCTCCATTTTAGAAGGGTGAGTCTGTACCTTGTCTTTTTCTTATCCCTGGGGCCTCAACCCGGGTATACTGAGTAGAATCTGATTTAAAATTGAAAAGGGAGAGGAATGTAATGTGTGCATTTGTTTAAAATTCTGACCACCTAAGTGCATTCAAAATACGTTTGAAACAGGCCAGAGCTCCAGCTTGGCCCATACAAGACTTGCATGGAAAAACCATTCATGACATAGGTTTTGCTTGAACCCATTTTATGGCTGTTTTTATTCTTCATTCTCCTTCTCTCTCCTAAAAAGCTAAAAAGCAAAAATTGCCAGTTATCCCACAGACTGCCTTATTGCTTTCTGTATAGCTCAAGCCTGATTTCTTGTTCCCACTGCACCACTAGCTGTGCATCCTTGGCAAGTTACTTAACTTCACTAAGCCTTAGGTTCCTTGTCTGTAAGGGTTGCTTTGAGGATCAATGAGATAATCCACTTAGCATGGTGCCTGGCATATAGTAAGCCCTCAGTAAATGTTAGCCATTGTTATTACTAGTAGTGACTAACCATTTGTGCTTCCCTATGTGACCAACTTGAACCATTGGTTCTTTGCAAATGGGTGTGGGAAAGTCTACTTTCCACCAGTATACGATGGTTATGTTACAGTTGGGGGGGGGCGGTTCTCAGCAACTAAACTCTTTTAATTCATGATTGACTACTTGTTTTTGTTTTTATCACGCAGCTTGCGGCATCTTAGTTCCCGGACCAGGGATTGAACCCACTCCCTCAGCAGTGAAAGTGGGGAGTCCGGGAATGGACCGGCCGGGAATTCCCCTATGATTGCTTTGATTTCAAGTCTCAAAACAACCATCTCAGGAAATAGATCTCTGCCTAAACTTTCTAAGTCTGAGCTCCAATCACCTCCTTTGTGAATCAGCAATAATTCCCTTCTTTTAAATCCTAAAACATTGATAGCCCCTCCCACATAAATTTATGTTTGTTGAATAATTATTATTTTATTGGTTCATTTATGTATATTGTCACCATTAAGGCATTCGCTACTTCAACCAGTTTCTGACTACCTTCGGCATGCCAGGAATTGAGCTAATTAGATTTTAAATTCTTCATTAGTGGGTCTCCTTTTTTTGACTTTCCTGAAAGTCCTGCAGAGTTCTGGTCACAGTGGACGGCACCTCATAGTTCTATACAATGATTATGTCCTTGAAAAATGAATAAAATAAACTTTTTGGAGGCTAAATTTTCTAATCGGTAGCTGACTGAGTGAAGCGTCTATTACAAACCGCTTCGCAAAGAACTCTTTTGTAAAGCGAAGGATCCCTTCCTTTTTCACGAATCGTATGCGTGAATTCGGGATTTCTTAAGATGGTATTAGCTCACAACCCGTCGGTACGCTTTCGCTTTCTGACGTCCCAGGACGTCGAAATTCGGTTGACAGCCTCCCGCTAGAGGGCGCGCAACTGCCCACGGAGATTCCACCCGCACTGCGCAGCCTCAGTCCAGGGGTAGGCGGGAATCCCCTTACGGACGCCCGTGACGTCACCGGAGGGCGCGGCCCGTGGGTGTGGGCGGGGCCTTCCCCTCAGCGACGGGCGGGGCCCGGCCGAACCCCCTCTAACAGCTGAAGTGGGTTGCGAGTGGGAGGCGGCGGCTGGTCCTCAGCGGTGTTTGGGAAGATGGCGCCTCCGGTGACGGACCGGGGGCTGAAGAGCATCGTGTGGCAGAGTGAGTGCGGTGGGACAGGGGCTGAGAGAGGGAAGGCCAGGAGGCCGCGGCGCCGGGCCCTGCTTTCCTGCCCCAGACCAGCAGTCTCTTGGGGAGCCGCCACGGGCACTCGTTGCTTTGGCTCCCACGTCCATGTTAGCACTTCTTCCTTCTTTCCTTCCCAGCCCTCGTTCTGGCAGCACCAACGATGGGCGGGGTGCGGGAGGACGCGGCCTTCTCGCAGGCGTCCGGCACCCTCTGGGCTGGCTCGGCCGGGCTCTGGCCCCTAAACCCCGCCCTGCGTGAGCGGCCCTGGGCCCGGCTTTTCCGCCCGCGGCCCCTGCGCGGTTCCTCGCTTGCGCTGCCTCCGGGGCCCCACCAGTCGGCGATGTCTCTCCACCCGAGACAGTCTGAGCGCTGTTTCTCTATCCCACCCCTCCCCTTCTCCCCACGCTTGAGTTTTCCAAGACTGCTTACTCTGTTTATTCGTCTTAGTATCAGCGAGAGTTTTACTAACCGTACTTTACAATGCTTGTCCTTTAAAAACACAAAAAGAAAACCTCACTGTTAAACAAACCCTTCTTCCCTTCTAGAAAAACCCACTTTCTAAAGCGTTCTTGAGAAGGGACCATCGGCGTGATTAAATCTCGGGGCCAATCTGCACCTTCACCTCTTCCTTTCCACTCTCGGAGCCACTCCCTTCTGCTAGGACTGTATTACAATACTTACTGGTTACTGATATTCTGCCATTGTGCTGTATCATCTACGACTTTCATAAATATCACTCCACACCTAGGTCTGCCAGCTTAGAGAAGGAATGAAACCGCCAAGAACCAAACAGGAAGAACCATCATTGTTTGGCATTGCTGGGCTCAAAGTAATTATGGTCTAGTAGTAGAAAGGGGTAACATCTAATTAGTATTTCTGGCTCCAGCTTGTTGAGCAAGGAACAGAAATAGTGACTGAGTTAACAAAATTATGGGAGTCACAGAGTTCCTGTGTAAAATTAAAACTCCAAATCGGTAACTGGAATACTGCTTAACATACTAAAAACAAGGGTATAAATAGAAGGGGGAAAAAGTTATGAAAATTTTTTTAATTGGATAATTATAAGGTTAGCATTTTGTTTTTCAGAATTTACATGGGTCCCTTTTAAGGTTTGGTAATATTTTAAAATCACAGTGGCATTTAAACACATTTATTTGAAAATGGATAATGAATTGTGTTGTATAATTTCCAAGATGGTCCTTAACATCAGCATTTATCAGAAAAAAAAGGTTAATGATCGTAACCTCGGTATTGATAGCATGGAAACTAGGCAAGAGGGAGCGTTTACAGGTAACAAAATTTCCGTCTTGTGCTGTTAACTTGAGGTAGCACCAGGATACCTACATGGAGCGTAAGATAAAGAAGAGGGGACACTGAATGGAAGGAAGTGTTATACAGATTAAAAAAAATAGTTCTTCGAATTTTTGTGGAAATAGGAACATAACTAAAAGATAAGATGATATTCATTCAGCACTTAGTTTAATTAAAGTAGAGAGAGAAAGAGAAGTGGGAGCCTCTGAGTTCTGTTAGCAAAAGGTGAGAAAGTCTGAAAGAAATGATGGAGGAATCTCCTCAGGGAGAATCATATATTTGGGAAAAGGTTTTGCTAGGTTGAAGGTAGTATAGTTAGGTCAGGTTAGAAAGATAAATAACTTAACCTTCAATTTACCTGTAAAGTAGGGAGAAAGGAATTAATATTTTTTGAACATAACTCTGTGCCAGGCACTATTCTTTACAAATATCAAAACAATAAGAATTATTATCTCTTTAACAGATGTTAAAGCTGATACACCTATTATCATAGCTGCATAATTCTTAATAGACAAAAAGTCAAAAACAACCCAAATGGCCATGGACTGGTGAATGGATAAATAACATGTGGTTATGTTCATACAATGGGATATTATTGGGCAATAAAAAAGAAGGAAGTACTGAAACATATGCTACAGTATTTTTTTTTTTTTTTTTTTTTTTACGGTACGCGGGCCTCTCACTGTTGCGGCCTCTCCCGTTGCAGAGCACAGGCTCCGGACGCGCAGGCTCAGCAGCCATGACTCACGGGCCCAGCCGCTCCGCGGCATGTGGGATCTTCCCAGCCCGGGGCATGAACCCGTGTCCCCTGCATCGGCAGGCGGACTCTCAACCACTGCGCTACCAGGGAAGCCCTCTTCTAGAGCTTTAAATTCCAAACAGGCCCTGGCAGAATGCAATGGATAATAATGCTTGTGAAAAGTAAAAAGTGGGGAAAAGAAAACAGTAGATCAGTTTTGTAATTTTCCATTATTCAATAAATATTATTGAATTCCTAGGGGAATACAGCAATAGAAGGCAGGCAAGTTCCCAGCCTTCTTGAATCTTGCATTCAAGTGTGGAATAATAGAAAATAAGTATATAAACAAAGAATAAACATGATTATTTCAGTCTGTGATATCTATATATAGAAAGGGACTGTTGTAGGTAGGTGGATCAGGAAAAGTTTCTCTGAGTAGGTGACATTTGAGCTGAGGCCTAAAACATGAGAAGGAATCAGCCTTTAGGGACCACATTAAAACCTCTTTTAAAAATTTAATATTTGAATGCAAAGGGCTACATTTATTTACAAAACTAATTCCCATACTTAAAATCAGTAAAAGTTTCTAGTGCTTGGTATTGCTCATTTGCCACTTTTTGCTACGGGGGGGGAATGGTAATAAAAATATCACTGATAAAAGATTTTAAATAAAAATTTGATGAACTTTATTTGAAAAACACACAGCAAAACAATAGTAATTAAATCGACCATAAAGCAAGTTGAAGCCACCTACGACATTTTTTTCCTTATTCAGTATAGCCTATTTTCTTTCTTGTCTATAAACAATAGTCTGATGTCTGTAATTCACCTTGTATATTTTAGAGGAAATGTTAGAGAAAATGAACCTAGTAAAATTACAAATAAAAGTAATCAAATGTATTTATCTGAGCCAATTCTTTGCACATTAAATCATAAGCTTTTTGGGGTTTTTTTTCACATTTTTCTTCTAGTTCTTATATAGCTTCAGATATATTTTTTATTATTTGTCATTTTGTGACTTCCTTTTTTTAAACAGTTGACATTAACATAACTTTTTCCTCCTCCTTTGAAATCTTTGTAATTAACAATTTTAATCATTCTTTTTTTTTTTTTTTTTTTTTTTGGGTACACGGGCCTCTCACTGTTGTGGCCTCTCCCGTTGCGGAGCACACGCAGGCTCAGCGGCCATGGCTCATGGGCCTAGCCGCTCCACAGCATGTGGGATCGTCCCTGACCGGGGCACGAACCCGTGGCCCCTGCATCGGCAGGCGGACTCTCAACCACTGCGCCACCAGGGAAGCCCTAATCATTCTTAAATACCTTGATGTGGCAAAAAAGTTTGATAACAGAAAAGACTGTAAAATAAAATTAATCTTCATCCCTACCCAGACCCCAGACTCCTTTGCCAGAGACAACCACTCAGGTTTCTTATAAATTCCTTGAGAACTTATTTATGCCAATATAGGCAGGTATAAAATGTATTTTTTTGTTTTTTGTTTTGATCAATTATCTTTGTTTTATGTCTTTTTTCATTCTGGTCACTTCTTTAAGTTTATCTTGTTGAGAAAAATTCTCTTCTTTTACTTTTTGGATATTTGCAGAGTCATGTATTCTTTTAAATCAGTATTTATTGACTACCCTGTGCCGCCCACTATTCTAGGTGCATACTCCTTGACCTCCTGGAGTTTACAATTCAGTGGGAGGAGACAGGTACATAGGTACTAAGTGCTATATTAGCAGCATGAAGAAGTTTCATGGGAGAAGAGAAGAAAAAGGAATTATTTCCTCTCTGCGAGTGGATCAGGGGAGACTCCAAATAGGAGGTAACAGTGAAAGGTGGTAGGATTTTGCCAGACAGGGAAATCTGAGCCAAGACCCAAAGATGTGAAAGTATGTGATTGTTTATGGAAGAGGGAATAATTCCTTTTGTCTGAGTACAGAGTACTTGTTGCAAGAAATAGGGGGATGAAGACTAAAAGGTAGGTTGGAGCTAAATTGTTCAGACATGCTGTAGCAGTGGTGAGCTACTAAAGCTGAAAGGTTTTTTTTCCTCCTTCTCAAACAGCAGTCATCAGCATTTTGGGGACTTACTAGAACAGTGCTGAAAGGAAGTCATTTTCTTGTTCCTAAAGTTTTCATTAAGTATAATGCTAGTGTAAAGTGCACTAATGCTAAATGTGCAGATGGACACATTAAAAAAAATTTTTTTTATTGGGGTATAGTTGATTTACAATACTGTGTTAGTTTCAGGCGTACAGCAAAGTGAATCAGTTGTACATATATGTATATACACTCTTTTGTTTTTAGATTCTTTTCCCATATAGGTCATTACAGAATATTGAGTAGAGTTCCCTGTGCTATACAGTAGGTCCTTATTAGTTAGTTATTAGTCCTTATTTAGTTTTGGCTGCATCGGATCTTCGTTGCTGCACATGGAGTTTCTCTAGTTGTGGCGAGTAGGGGCTACTCTTTGTTGTGGTGCGCGGGCTTCTCATTGTGGTGGCTTCTCTTGTGGAGCACAGGCTCTAGGTGCACAGGCTTCAGTAGTTGTGGCTCACGGGCTCTAGAGCACAGGCTCAGTCATTGTGGCACATGGGCTTAGTTGCTCCACGGCATGTGGGATCTTCCTGGACCAGGGCTCGAACCCGTATCCCCTGCATTGGCAGGCAGATTCTTAACCATTGTGCCACCAGGGAAGTCCTAGATGGATAAATTTTTATTCATGTAACTACCACCTAGATTGAGGTATGGAATGTTTCTAAGCACCCCATAACTCTTCCAACGCCAAATTCCACCCTTTACCCCAGAGTAACTACTGTTCTGACTTACATTGCCATCAAGCAATTTTATAGCAGTGGCTTTTTACCTTTCCACCCTTATGTTTAAGAAAGGAACACTTTAGACTGCTTGTTGGGTTTTTAAAAAATATTTATTTATTTGGCTGTGCCGGGTCTTGGTTGCGGTACTCGGGGTCTCTGTTGCCACATGCAGGATCTTTTTAGTTGCAGCATGTGGGGTCTAGTTCCCTGACCAGGGATGGAACCCAGGCCCCCTGCATTGGGAGCATGGATTCTTAACCACTGGACCACAAGGGAAGTCCCCCTTCAGACTTTTAATTATAAAGTATTTGTTTGAAGAATAAATATAGAATTTACTAAATTTCTACCTAGAAATAATTGCTTTAATATTTGCCTTTGTATATATTTAGGTGGTCTTATACTAGTCCAGTTTTCATATTGTTCATATTTCATAAATTTTTTTTAAGATTTTTTTGATGTGGACCATTTTTTTAAAGTCTTTATTGAATTTGTTACAATATTGCTTCTGTTTTATGTTTTTTGGTTTTTTGGCACGAGGCATGTGGGATCTTAGCTCCCCACCCAGGGATCGAACCCACACCCCCTGCATTGGAAGGCAAAGTTTTAACCACTGGACCACCAGGGAAGTCCCGTTTCATAAAATTTTTAAATAATAAACCTTGAAAGCTCTAAGTGGTCTTTCCCATGAACGGGTCAATCTGTTTTTTGTTTTTAATTTATTTATTTTTATTTTTGGCTGAGTTGGGTGTTTGTTGCTGTGCGCAGGCTTTCTCTAGTTGTGGTGAGCGGAGGCTACTCTTTTTTGCAGTGCTCAGGCTTCTTATTGCGGTGTCTTCTCTTGTTGCAGAGCATGGGCTCTAGGCGTGCGGGCTTCAGTAGTTGTGGCTCGCGTGGGGTCTAGAGTGCAGGCTCAGTAGTTGTGGTGCACTGGCTTAGTTGCTCTGTGGCATGTGGGATCTTCCCGGACCAGGGTTCAAACATGTGTCCCCTGCATTGGCAAGTGGATTCTTAACCACTGTGCTACCAGGGAAGCGCAGGTCAATCTGTTTTTATTCAACTAGTAATGAGTATTACTTTTACCTCTGCCCCAGGCCCCTGGGATTACCTATAAAGATTCTTACCTGTTCATTTCCTGTTTTCCAGACAAATCAGTTTTTCTTGCATATTTATCAGGTTTATTAGTTTCTCTGTGATTGAAGATAGTTGTACAAGTATACCTTGGCATTGCTGATGCTATACACTACTTTGTTAGTTCTTTTATTTTTCCTTTAAGTGTTTTCACATCCTCTTTGGTGTTACAGTTTTAAATACATTTCCTTTTATATATAGGAGAAACAGAAGGAGCAAACATAGAGTAATTGGTATTAATAGGTCATTAATTGGGGACCATCTGGACTGGTGGAAGATTAATTTAGAGATTAGGTGGAGGCCAGTTGATGGAGGATGTTGAATAGTAAGAGTCTAGATTTTATTCTAGGTAGGTAACAGTGAGCATTTGAGAGAATTTTGAGGTGGGTATTGATATAACAGGGCTGTGCTTCAGGAAGATGACTCTGACAACAGTGTGAAAAATGGATTGGAAAAGGTAAAGGGGTTGGAGGTAGAAAGCAGGAAATCCAAACAGGAGATTATTGCAGTAGTTCAGTGAGAGATGATGAGAATCAAGGCAATGCTGGTGACAGCGGCAGTCACCAGAAAGAACAATCAGTACAGCCTAATGATTAGAAAATGGAGGAAAGAGGAAATAGCTGATGACTATGACTAAGAAAATGACAATAGGGCTTCCCTGGTGGCGCAGTGGTTGAGAGTCCGCCTGCCGATGCAGGGGACACGGGTTCGTGCCCCGGTCCGGGAAGATCCCACGTGCCGCGGAGCGTCTGGGCCAGTGAGCCATGGCTGCTGAGCCTGCGCGTCCGGAGCCTGTGCTCCGCAACGGGAGAAGCCACAACAGTGAGAGGCCCGCGTACCGCAAAAAAAAAAAAAAAAAGAAAAAAGAAAATGACAATAAAACTCATAGAAATGGAGAAGTCTAGAGCAGTTTTTAGGGCATTTAATCTTAATTTGAGGCACATAGGTGCTTAAACCTGTATTGTGTAATGGAAAGAAGTCCAAGGAGAGATGAGGATTTGTGGAAAATTGAAGGATTCCTGGGGGTTGAGGGAAATAAGGAGAAGTTAGTCAAAGAGAACAAACATCCAGTTAGAAGATGAGTAAGTTCTGGGGATCTAATGCACAGCATTGTGATTATAGATAACAGTACTGTACTGTATAATTGCAATTTGCTAAGAGAGTAGATCTTAAACGTTCTCACCTCAAAAAAGAAATGGTAATTATGTGAGGTGATGGAGGTGTAAACTAACACTACAGAGGTAATTATATTGCAGTATATGTGTATCAGATCAACACATTGTATACCTTAAAGTTACAAAATGTTATATGTTAATTATATCTCAATAAAGTTGGGGGAAAATTAAAAGACAGATCTGTTAGAGGATACTTTGATGATGAGTATGGTCTCTGAGGAAGAGTATAGAACAAGCAGAGCAAAAGTGAGAGAATTGACTCTTGGGATGTATCCATATTTAGGGTGCAAGAGAAATGGATTATAAGGTTAAATAATTCTCATTAATAATTAGAGGAAATACCTTTTTAGTTCTGTCATATTAGTTGATGTGATTTCCTTTGACTCCTCCAAACACATTTTACCTGTAACCACATCACTTTTCATGGATGCCCCTAATCTCTGTCCACAAAACTAGTTATCTCTTTATCATTTTTGAGATGCTAACACTGACTGGCTTGGTATCCTCAGATTCTAAGGTATCCTCAGATTCTAGTTAGAAATAACGGCAAGCCACATATGTTACTTAAAGTTTTCTGATAGCCAAATCAAAAAAAAAAAGGTAAAAAACATGAAATTAATTTTTAAAATATATTTTGTTTAAATTGATCTATCCAAAATGTTATCATTGAAACATGTAAATAACATACAAAATGATATTTTAAATTTCTTTTTGTACCAAGTCTTTGAAATCTGGTGTGTATTTTATACTTGCAGGACATCCCAGTTCAGGCTAACCATATTTCAAGTGCTCAGTAGCCACATGTGACTAGTTTCTGCCATATGTGACAGTGCAGTTTCTAAGGTGGTAAAGACTGGAATGAGTTCGGCTAGGGAGCTGTTCAGTCTGCTCCATCATAAATTCCATGAGCATTCATTTCTAAGAGAAAGACATAAATTCGGCAAAAATCAGCAAAATGTCTTTGATTTTCAGCTTGTTTTAGGTATACAGGAATAAAGCAAGCTTAGAAAGGGAAGTACCATAATGTTTCAGTGCCTCAGTGCTACTTGAGGAAATCCTTCCTCTTTGCCTGTAGAGTACCGGAATCCACTACTTTAGGCTTAAATTATGGTTAAATACTTCAGGCTTTTCCCATAAATCTATATAACATCATAATCTTCCCAGAAACATGTATAAGCCTCTTAATATCTTAACACTTCCACACCTTCTCAATCACAATAAAACCTTTCAGATCACAATTCGTATGATGAGTGTCAGTAACCCTTATTAAATATACCCTCTGCTTGGACATGTCATTTTTTAACATGGTGCCAAAAACTTGTTGGTAAATTTCCAAAAGCATTAACTTAAATATAAATTAAGAAATAGAAAAGTTTAAATGAATTATATAAGTATCTCATTATCAAGAATTAATGGGGCTTCCCTGGTGGTGCAGTTGTTAAGAATCCACCCGCCAGTGCAGGGGACACAGGTTCAAGCCCTGGTCCGGGAAGATCCCACAGACCGCAGAGCAACTAAGCCCATGCACCACAACTACTGAGCCCGTGCTCCACAACAAGAAGCCAACGCAATGAGAAGCCCGCGCACTGCAACGAAGAGTAGCCCCAGCTCGCCGCAACTAGAGAAAGCCTGTGTGCAGCAACAAAGACCCAACACAGCCAAAAATAAAAGTAAACAAAATAAATAAATTAAAAAAAAAGAATTAATGATAAACAAGAGTTACTGTAATTTACATTTAATTTTATTTTATGTGTTACTACAGTTTTCAAAATTAACTGAGAATTAATAAAACATTAAATGTGGGAAATTTTTATCTTACAAAGTAGAATAACAGGTATTTGTGTGAATTGCCTCTGTGTATTTTATTTAGTAATTTAAAATATATGTTTACATTAATTTTGAAAATCATTGCAAGGAACGCATTAATAAATATTTACTGATTATAAATAAATTCTGAATATTTGTATCCTAATGCTGTGACACATTTTTGAAAATTGTAGTAAATCAGGAAGAAACTTATCTAGTTTTGATTGTCAGATGTAATTTAGCAATGGGCCAGTTAGGGCTATTCCTGTGGGTTTTTTGTTTTTGTTTTGTCCAGGCCATGGTGGCATGTGGGATCTTAGTTCCCCAGCCAGGGATCGAACCTTGCCCCATAACAGTGGAAGTGCAGTCTTAACCACTGGACCACCAGGGAAGTCCCAGTTTCTTGTTTTCATCTTGTTTACTTAGGATTTAAGTAAATAGGAAAAACCAAGTGAGCTAATACTTTCAGAAATATTTTCCAGATATGTTTATATAATTAAATATGTTAGCCTTTTTAAAAATTTTATTTATTTATTTATTTTTGGCTGTGTTGGGTCTTTGCTGCTGCGCGCAGGCTTTTCTCTAGTTGCGTTGAGTGGGGGCTACTCTTCATTGTGGTGCACAGGCTTCTCATTGTGGTGGCTTCTCTTGTTAAGGAGCGCGAGCTTTAGGTGCACTGGCTTCAGTAGTTGTGGCTCATGGGCTCTAGAGCGCAGGCTCAGTAGTTGCGGCGCACGGGCTTTTTGCTCGACAGCATGTGGGATCTTCCCAGACCAGGGCTCAAACCCATGTCCCCTGCCATTGGCAGGTGGATTCTTAACCACTGCGCCACCAGGGAAGTCCCTAGCCTTTTTAATAATATTCTTATTCTCAAAGATTAAAAATATATTACAGTTTAAATGTACCATATAGGTTATGTATTAAAGAGAACTGGATTTTTACTTCGAGTTTAACATGTGAATGTGCTTTTTATGTAGCTGAGCAATTCCAGTTGATATTTCCCCAGCCATCTTGGACCTTTTGAGTAGTTATTCTGACTGTTGATTAAAATTCCTAAATAGTTCCCTTTTTCTTTGCAGAGATAAAAGCAACAGTGTTTGATGACTGCAAGAAAGAAGGCGAATGGAAGGTAGAATTTGCATACTCACATAGAATTTGCATGAAGCTAGAAGCCTTTATTGAAGACTTCTATATATTTTACTTATTATACTTCTATAAAAGTGTAGAGTCTAGAACCATACTGCTTGTGTTCACATCCTAGCTTTACCTCCTATTAGCTGTGGCTTCTTGAACAAATTACTTGACATCTCTGTGCCTGTTTCCTTATCGATAAAATGGGGATGGAAATACCTCATAGGGTAGTTGTAAATATTAAATGAATTAATCCATGTAAAATGCTTAAAATGGTGCCTAGAACAATTATAATTCTACAAGTGGCATTTTATAATTTTAAGAAAATTTGATGTTAACATACATTTAAAATGAGCAAGTTCTCTGCTTCAAAATGAAAATATTTCTATTTGCTTACTTATGTATAATATCATGTGTCCGTACATTGAAGAAATAAATTTCTAGGTCATGCAAGTTAAATGAATTGAGATAATTTTGCCCACTGTCCTCATATTTTAATTTTATATTATAAAAAGTTTATAAGTTTGAGTAGGTTTAATGCATTAAATTCTGTCTTTTGTGAATTCTTGGCAGTCAAATGCTGATAGTATTTCTTAATTTATATTCATTTTAAGATAATGCTTCTAGATGAATTTACCACTAAGCTTTTGGCATCGTGTTGCAAAATGACAGATCTTCTAGCAGAGGGTATAACTGGTAAGTGTTACAAATACTCATCATGAAAAACTTTTCTTATTATGATTGGGAGAGTTTGAAGTATTAATAAATTGTAGTAATTGTGTTTCTCAGGGGGTTATGTTTTATTTTTTTAGTAATTCTAGCCATAATAATTACACTGGACATTATTTTCTTTGTGAATCTTCAGAATAACCTCTGTAAGTCAGAGTTTTTTCCCTCAGCTGAGACATATAATTAAGCACCCCTAACCAAGACTAAGTTGCCTTATTGAGTTTGTTCTTCAAATTTTTTATTCTTATGTATTTGTTACAGTTTTGTATGCTGATGCACTAGGTTTACCTTAGTATTTTGATGAATGTTTGTGGTTTTCATGTATTGTTTTTAAATGAATAGTAAGATTTATGTCATAAAATCAACTTTTGTACATATTTACAAGTGTATACGTTTCTCTTTATTACCTAGAAATGAGACTATTAATTGTAAATTTAAATTAGCTTTCGTGTGGGATTATGGGAAAAAAATCACACTACCACAGTTGCTGTCTTCCACTGGGCAGGATTGTGTTAATGAGTTTTTAATTTCTCTTACATTTTGGAGAGAATACCAATATCTTGTACCATTCCTAATCATATCATCATCTATATAACTCATCATCCTTTAACTCATCTATTTAAATTTGCCTTCATAACAGCCCTTTAAAGACAGATATTAATACCCCGATTTGTAAAGTGAAAACTGGGACTCAAAGTCAAATATATTTCTTTTATATTTTGGATTCTAGTATAATATCTGTATCCTCTGTCACTCCTAACTTGTGAGGTTCAAAAGTACACCCAGTATTCAAGAAAGTGTGAGCATTGTGTAGAATGAGAGGATTACCTAAAAAATTTAGCAATGTTTACTTTTTGATATTTATTAATAAGATAATCTTTTATTGTTGATTACATATTCAGTTTGTGGTCTTTATGACCTTCAGTAGAAAATTAAGCTCTGAACTAGAAATTAGAAGATTAAAGCCTTGATTTTTCTACTAACTAGATAAGTGTAATATTGATTAAGCTACTTAAGTTTTGTTACATTCCCAGAGTCTCTCTGATGTGCAGTTAGAGAACCATTTGATAATATGTGTACAGCACTATGAAGCTACAGAACCATTTTGCACTGTAAGGAGGTTTTATTGAATTTTTATAGACCATTGTTTCTTACTGTGTGTTCAGTGTTGATTGATATTGTTCAAGGAAAGGACTCTGTGGCCACGTTAGTTTGGGAAACTGCATTAACAAAGCTAACCAGTTTTCTTTAGGACTTTTTTGGAGTTTTTTATATGCTAGCAGATAATGTGGATCCCCTGTGAATAGGTATAGTATTCAGTTTTCTAAACTTATTTGACCACAGAAGCCTTTTTTGGGAAGTATTATATAGGACTGTATATCATGGAGCGTATTGCTGTGGATTGTTCTCAATATCCTCCAGTCACCTAGGTTTGCTCTGATTTAATCATAATCATATCTACTAACTTGAACATGGCACATTTCTTTTGAGTTCCACATCAGCTCACCTGCATTGGCCGTTCAGTGATCAGACTTTCTGTGTGCGTTCAGGTCATTTGTGAAAATATTCAGTGTGTCTTGGAACTTTTAAAAAACATGAGAAAAAAATACACGTGGGATGCTACCTCAGTGTCTCCACTAAAGTCAAGTAAAAACCTTTAAAAAAAAATAGACTTGGAATTAGATTATTCCTTTGTCACTATTATAGGAATAATCATAAAAACCTTTCCTTTTTTATCATTTAATAGATATCCACTTTTCAGTGAATTGAAGAAGTGGCACTTTCTGCTATTGATAACCAGACATTTCAGAATCTTTTCAAAGTCTGTGTTCTAAATCATATTACAACATTTTAACATGTACGTTACTCTCCAAACATAATACATAGTATGTACAGCATAAGATGACTGTAAGACACTTTATTTGGGGCACTAAGCAATAAAAGTAAATTAACACAGATTTAACCATAATCTTTTAAAGGTGAAATTACAATTGTTGGGAGTGGAGATAAAAATAAAATTAACTATTTCCTCGGAAATCTTATTTGATATCCTCTTTAAAAGAAGCTATGATAAACCTATACTATACTAGTATAAATTTAGGGATGAGAAAATGAATCATCATATTTAAAAGAGAAGTCCAACAGTAGCCTTCCTTGCATGTCAGATTAATGTTTTAAATTCTTTCTAGGCCCTTTGCCAGCGTGAATCTTGAAAGATGGTTCTCTTGATTTGTAGAATGATACTTTAAGTTAGTATTGTTTTAATATAGCCTTCATAGTTAATTTGACAATTTAGGGCTTACTAGTTTTAAATTCACTTTGTTTTATATTAGTTATTTATAAAGTTCTTAATTTCAATAATAAAAATATAATTGATTCAATTATGGTGATACTTCATTGTTGAAAAATGATTTATATTAATGTGTGGTTTTAAAAGAAAAAGAGTTAATTGGCAATTTATTTAAAGAATGTTATAGCAGTTAAAAACTTAGACTCTAGAGTTGGACAGATGTGGGTTGGAATCCTGTCTCTTCTTTCTTACTGTGTAACTTGGATAAGTTTCTTAAATTTTTTAAGCCTCGGTTACCTCATTTGTAAAATACATAAAGGATTATTATGAGGTTTAACAGATAATTCATGCTTAGCCTGATTTCTGATATTATATTTTCTATTACTATAGTAGAATATTTTTTTAAAGAAATACATTTTTTTTTTTCGATACACGGGCCTCTCACTATGTGGCCTCTCCCGTTGCGGAGCACAGGCTCCAGGCTCCAGACACGCAGGCCCAGCGGCCATGGCTCACGGGCCCAGCCGCTCCACGGCATGTGGGATCTTCCCGGACCGGGGCACAAACTCGTGTCCCCTGCATCGGCAGGCGGACTCTCAACCACTGCGCCACCAGGGAAGCCCAAAGAAATACATATTTTAATTTTAAATGCATTTTCTTGGTTTCTTCATGGCATGTTGATTGCTTATGCTGGTAGACCTAGCTATCAAATAGCTGCTTTATCTTTTTTTCTCATGATGAGCACTTAGCCCAGAGTTTAGGGAAGACACATTTTCAGGACTTTTTAATTTTTCAAGTGAAGACAAAGAAAATGTTAAGCCCAGGATATACAATTGTGTTTCTATATTATTATAAATAAAGAAGTACAGTGAATTTCATTTAAAAATTGTTTCAAGTTTATAAATATTTGGTTATATAAAATGACTTTTTTTTTTGGTTAGTTGTGGAGAATATTTATAAGAATCGAGAACCTGTCAGACAAATGAAAGCTCTTTATTTTATCTCTCCAACATCAAAGGTGAGTGTTTTGAATCTTTAAAAAGTATGTTCTTCAAAATTTTCACCATTGACATGATTTTCTCTTAGAAAATTCAAAGTAATAAAATGTCCTTTATTAGATGCTTAGGAGAGTCTCCCTGTGTTAGAAGATTGTTTCATTTGCATTCTTCTCAATGAGAATATTTAAGTGAAAGAATTCCTTTCTCCCCGTCTGTTAAAGCAGAATTTAATTATATAAAATGATACAGTTTCTGTCAATAATTTGTACCCATGCAGTTTCTATTCAACCATAATTTTTAGGAGGATGGAAATGTATGTAAAAGAAATGGTCTTGGATTAATCTTTCATTTATCTTAGTGACTTCCCTATAGTATACATATATGTATGGGTGTACACACATATATGTATGTATATATGCGTATATGTATGTATATATATATTTTTTATGGGAAAGGTATTTCTTTATAATCTAACCATGATTTAATTCATACTTAAAGCCAAAACTGTAGAGCCATATAAAGTATCAAATTCCTTTATTCTGTATAGTATCTGAGAATGCATTTTCCAACACATCCTTTGGCTTATTCTTAGAATAAGAATGTTAATTTGGCAATTCCAGTTTTATTTGTTCTAACTCTAGCAGAGCAGACAGTAGGGAAAAACCCAGACATTTACTATATGGTCTCTACATATTGGCTGCTGGTGGATTTTAATGACGTTTTATATCTTATCCATAATATAATTTTATAAGATAAAATTCATGATCGGAAAAAATGAAGGAAGCACCATTTTCACCTACTAAATAGGCAGAGGGATTAAAAAAAAGTGTGTATATGTAGACATTTATTTATTTATCTATGTATCCTATTCTAGCTGTCAATACCCATTATCAATGGTTAATGGAGTAGAAACTACTATATACTGCTAGTGGGAGTATAGATTAATATAGCCTTTTTGGAAAATAATTCGCTGTATCAAGAACCTTGAAACGTTCTGAATCTTGGAGTTTATTGTAAAAAAAAAATCAAATAAATTGTCAAACTAAATTTCAAAAGCAATAAAGATATCCAGATAAATTCTTAGCATTAACAAATACTGGAGGGCTTCTCTGGTGGCGCAGTGGTTGAGAGTCCGCCTGCCGATGCAGGGGACACGGGTTCGCGCCCCGGTCCGGGAAGATCCCACATGCCGCGGAGAGGCTGGGTCCGTGAGCCATGGCCTCTGAGCCTGTGCGTCCGGAGCCTGTGCTCTGCAACGGGAGAGGCCACAACAGTGAGAGGCCCGCGTACTGCAAAAAATAAAAATTTAAAAAAAAAAAAAAAAAATTATAAAAAAAAAAAAAAAAAACAAATACTGGTATGAAATACCATGTGGCCATTGAAAATGAGGTTTCTAGAAAATTTTAATGATCTGTATAAATGTTCATTTTTAATGTGAGTGACAAAAGCAGGATACAAAATTATGTATTCAATAAAGTATCAAAGGATTTAAAGAAAATGATACCTGAATGTGACTCCTTTATCTACCACAACAAACTCCAGTTTCTCTTCCTGTCCTGAATCAATTAGCTCTTGGGTTCTATAGGCCTCTGGGTGTATGTGAGGCCTTGGTCTCCTTGGGTACTTGTAGAGAAACTTGGTGTGAGATATCCTTCCTCAGGGGCTGGGTGAGCACATGGAGACCAGCATCAGAGAGTTCCCAAGCAAGGGTCATAAAATGACAGATTTCAGGAAGAGTTTATGTATAAGAGATCTGTGAACCCTAGGGGAAAGGTCAGTTGGGTGGATTTTTGCTTTTATACTTACAGCCCTCAGGAGGAGAAACTTCTTTGCCTTCCTCTTCGCCTTCCTCTTCTTATGGTACTGCTTCTATTTAGGATACTCCAACAACTAAACCTAAGCTTCAAGTGAGCTGACAAAGAGAAGCAACCACACATCTAAGTAGGTCAGGTGGCCAGAGAGAGACAGTTTAGTAAGAATGAAAAAAAGGGCACGTCTAGCAACGTATAGGGGCTTGGAGGGAAGAATGATAACCAGAACAGAAAAATAGTACACTTAAGAAGAGTCTGGTATAGCACATAAACTTTCTGAAGCTCAGAAGTGTATTTTCTCAGTTAAAGAGTTAATTGAAGAGGATAATCACTATGGAAATTTGAATTAATAGTCTAAAAGATAAAAATGGAGTATCTCAAAGCGAAAAAACAATCATTGAAATCATGAGGGGAAGGATAAGAGACTTGCAGGATAGATTCATGAGCTCTAACAGAAATATACTAGTTCTAGGAGTTGCAGGAGGAGAAAAAGGAACAGATGGATGAGAGAGAATTAAATTGTTTGTTCTTCATTTTTGCTTTCAGGCTACTGTATCTTTAAAACTACCAGCATAGAGGCAAATACTATTAGACTATATTACCTGCTTTCCCTCCTCTTCGCAGTCTGCCAGCCTTTGGCTTTTTCTTTCTAATCCCCCTTGACAATTTTAGCTCCTAGCTCACTGTCAGTCTGTTCAGCAGTTCACCAGTCATAGTCTGGATGGTTTCATTTTCCCTGTAGGTAATACTTTCAGTACGTTCATTGATTTCTCAATTCCTTGATCTGTTATCTTCCAGTGGTCTTGTCTTTTATGTTGCTTCAGCTTCTCAGTCACTTGACCATTCCTAGAGCTCCTTGTCACCAAAACAGCACTCTATTCATACATTTTACCCTACTACTTACTATGCTTCTAGCTATAACTGGCTAGACAACATAGCATCTTAAAAAATCAGTTTATAAATTAATCTTTTGACAGTTAAGGTTTTACTTTATCATCAAAATAATCTTAGTTATTTCAAAAGATAGCATATTTAAATTAGTATTTGATAAAATGTATATTAACACCTAACCTTTTTTAAGTCTGTAGACTGTTTTTTACGTGATTTCGGAAGTAAATCGGAGAACAAATACAAAGCAGCGTATATCTACTTCACTGACTGTAAGTAGCTTTGTAAAAGTTATTGCTTCATTATTTCAAATCCTATTAATTATGAAGTATTTCTTGTAATGCTATTTTAGTACTAGTGCTTTCTATTTATTGTTTGTTCTAATTAGGTTAGAAGGAATCTAAAAATATAAGATTATTTCTATGCTAATTCATGGTAAGGTGATAGAAAATTAAATCATTCCAAACTAGTTTCAAAAGATAGTCATTTTTGCTGGTGTACAGGGGTGAGGGGGTTGATGGAGAGGGCTATCCCTCAAATTCTGTGCCAATAACAGGAAGAATTCTTCTTTAAATAAAAGTTTCAACTGGGGATTTGATTATATAATAAAAAAATAAGACCCTTTGGGAGATGCACTGAAGAAACTGCCATCTGTTTGCTAATATTAAGCGAGAAAACCTATCACATTTCTTTTTCTATGCTGTACATTCAAATAAAAAGCAGCTTTCTATATTATTTTTCCTGTAAATTTTTATTTTTCCTGTAAATTTTTATTTAGCTCATACCTAGTAGTAGCTTGCAATTTTTATAAGGCCATATCATAAGTATTTGTCATTTAAGTAACCTTATTATACAGAAATTCATGTTTATGGAATTGATAAAATTTAATGAGTATGAAGCCTCTTTTAATTTAAGGCATTTTGAGGATAAAGAACAACATGTTAAAAGACAGCAGAAGCCAGTGGTTGATACTCCAACCTAGTTTTAGTGAAACTATATAAGCAGTTAGGTAAGAGAGGGGAAAAGAAAGGTTCTAAAGTCCAGAACTTACTAGTTTAGAGGTTTAGAATTTCCTGACACTAAAGGATATCCTGTAATTCAAGGAAAAATTAAAAATTTGTGTGGTGTGGCTGCTCTTAATGGTAGATTTAGAAAAGTAGTATAAATTCCTAAGAAGTTCTGAAAGTCCTGTGAAAGTTTATTAAGTCCTTAGTTTGGACTTGATTTTCCTTCCTAACAATTTTAGTTTGCTGTATTAGCAGCTCTCTAAGGAAATATATCTTAGGTTACGGTGGATATGAATGGGGAAAGTGGAATTTCTATTACAGCCCTTATTACTAGAATGCATCTGTTCTATAAAGTGAAAAAACAGTATTTACATATTATCTCTGTCCTCATAGTAAAATTACTTTGTGAAAGTCAGTAATTATATATAAAAAATAAATATCTTGGATGTTGGAATGATTTACTCAAAAGAAGGAAAATTTAAATGCAGCTATATGCTTTGATTTTGTTTTTTTTTTCCCTCTCAGTTTGCCCTGATAGTCTCTTTAACAAAATTAAGGCTTCTTGCTCCAAGACAATAAGAAGATGTAAAGAAATAAATATTTCCTTCATTCCACTTGAATCTCAGGTACTTTCTATTTTTATTTTTTTAATTTATTTTTTATTAAAACAATTTTTTTTTTGAGCAGAGAAAGGTTTGTTACAAGGGTCAAGCAAGGTGAATGGGCAGCTTGTGCTCAGAAGACCCAAATGCCTTTTATTTTTAAGTTTAGTTTATAATGGATTTTAAAATTCAGTTTTATGAACTTATTTGTTAATAAGGTTTATCCTAAAGATGTTTTATATATTATATATTTGGTGAAGTTTGAACAATCCACAAATAAATATTTCCTCTGATGAAGGGAGGAGCATGAGTACTAAATTGGAATATAACATTAATAATGAAAGTGGACTTAAATTTCGTATCTCCCGCTAAGTCCTGTGTGTGTCAAGGTTTACAGACCTATCAGATTATGAAACCAGAAGATTTTTAGCATAATGTTTGTTAAATGACTCCAAAGAGATAAATACTTTACGCTTCTGTAACCATTTGTGATATTAAAACAAAGTTCTTTAGTAAACTTTTTACATAATGTTATATAAACTATTATTTAATTTATAAAATGAAGGATTTTTGTAGATTTGTTTTGCCTTTGGAATAGTTAATGAGCCTTCAATTAATAATTGCAAACACATAGTACTTTCTCTGTGTCACTTTCCTAAATGCTTTACATAAATGTATGCATGTAATCTTCACAATAGCCCTATGAACAGATGATAATTCTATCTACATTTTAAAGATGGGGGAATCAAAGAGGTTAAGTAACTTGCCGTAATCACACAGCTAGTGCATTGTTTAGCTCTGTTCTCTGTGTTTGGATTCCAACATTTCATAGAATTGAAATAGTTTACTGTTGTTTGGAACTCTAAGGTCAATATTTTAAGAAATAGAATGGTCCTGGATAATGAATTTTTCTTTTAAGCTGTTGCTGGGTTTTTTGGTTTTTTTTTTTTGTGTGTGTGTGTTTTAATATTATTTATTTATTTGGCTGCGTCGGGTCTTGGTTGTGGCACATGGAATCTTCGTTGAGGCACACGTGATCTTTCTTTGCGGTGCCCGGGCTTCTCTCTAGTTGTGGCATGTGGGTTTTTCTCTCTCTAGTTGTGGCATGCAGGTTTTCTCTTCTCTAGTTGTGGCGTGTGGGCTTAGTTGCCCCGTGGCATGTGGGATCTTAGTTCCCCGACCAGAGATCAAACCTGCGTCCCCTGCATCAGAAGGCAGATTCTTTACAACTGGACCACCAGGGAAGTCCCTAAGCTGTTGCTGTTTTTGACAAAGAAAGACCATAATCAAGTTTGTAAAATTTTAAGATATCTGCTTAACATTAAACTGTTTTCCAAAGGTTACCTTTAGATTTATTCTTTTTCATATGATATGTAAGTTCAGTGTAGAGTGAAAATGGGCATCCTAAAATGTTGTGGGATTAAATAGCGGTGTGAAAAATATTACAAATGTGTCCAGAGCATCTTGCCGCACAGAAGATAAATACGGTTTTAGCCTCAGAATTCAGTAAATTTCAATAATTGCTGTATATGGAGGAGAGGTTTGTGTATATATCTGACTAATTTGATGGCTGATGGAAATAACTTGTTTTTGTGTGTATAGACAAATCTCATGAGACTCTTCTACTTACCAGTCTTTGCAAAATGTTATGATTATTTAAGCTCCTATCTGTTGGCTATGTTTTTCCCCTAAAAAGTTTTTTCTTTTAATTTACTTCCTTGATAAATATCTTAAGGGAGTTTACTTAATAAATTTAACTGTTATGGGGAAATTACAGTGAAAATTGTAATTTTCTCAGTTTTGTATTGTGACCTTTTGTTTGTTTGCAAGTGAAGATATAAATGAAATACTGCTAACTGCTTTGAGCTGTAAGCAAAGGCCTATGTGAGCGTTTATCAAGAGCATGTGCTGTGGACATTGTCTTCTAGATGCAAAGAGTATGCTATGGAAAGATGATCAAGATATGTGCCCCACCTCATCCGAGAGCTGTGAAAGAGATACAAAGTATTACGCATCTTCAAAACAATATCAGTTAAGATTAGGTTCAACTGCATATAACAGGACAACTTAAACTTTCAGTGTTTAACCAAGTTGGAAATTTATTTCTTGCTAATATACAAAAAGTCAGGAAGTGGGCTATATAAGTCCAGTATGCTGGCTGTACAAAATTGTCAGGGGCCTGTTCTCTTAGGGATGGCCCTCATGATCCAAGATGTCTGTAGAATTATTATGTTCTCATTTGAGGAAGGAGGATGAAGGAGAGAAAGAAGGAAGTACATTTTCATTTATATCTTATTAGCTAAAATTTAGTCACATGGCAATCCCCAAGTGCATGGAAAATAGAAATGTAGTCTTTTAGCTGAGCGTATGGCTGCTTACCCCAAATAATTGGTATGATTACTGAAAAGTAAGGGAACAATGGTTTTTTAGGAGGCAGCTCATAGTCTGCCAAAAGAGGAGATTAATTCTTACTAGGAAAATGAGAAAACACTTGAAAAATAGAATTTCGTAAGGTAGTAATGAAGAGGGAGGAAATATTCTAAGAAGTGAGAATAGCGTGAGTGCAAAGATACAGAAGCAGGAAAGTGCAGGGGAGCAGCAGGAATAAGGATTATAATGGGTGATGGTATGATAGATAAGGCTGTGTCTGTAGGTAGGTTGGGACCAGGTTGTAGGAGGCACCAGGTTCCATCAAGAGTGATAGCAGAAAATGGGCTGGTACAGAAAAGTCCTAAAGTCTTTAAGGAAAAGTAGAAGTTGGGTGATCGTTGAGGAGAAATTGGTAAAGTCAGAAATGATAGTCTTCCGAAGAAGAGAAGTTGGACATTCATCATATTTCGAAGTTTCATAGAGAGGAGAGTAGTTGACTCCTCCTGAATCCATGAGTCAAAGGGATTAAAGAAAGCTCTCTTTCCCTTTCAAAGGGTTTAAGGTAATTAATGCTGTCACATATACGTTAGGGCAATTAGATGGAAAGCATTAAAGAATATAAGGGAGTTTGTTTACAGTTGACCTCAGGGAGTACAAAAAGTCTGGTATAGTTAGTGGAGAGGGTGCTAGATTGTATCTAGGTAGAAACAGAGCTAAGCTGGCTATAATTTAGGAAGAAAAGTAGATGGAGGTTGTGGGGGGAGAGTTCCTATATTTAAGGAGCTGATTGTGGGTCATAGAGATGAAGAAAGCATTTAGTAATAGTCTAAAGGAACATGTCATGGTGGTGATGGAAAGTGGGGGAAGGAGAAGGAAGGAAAAGGAAGATGTGAGTATAGAATGAAAACCAGCTCCAAAATTGTATTTGGTTCATTAGAGTATTAGATAATAGCTAAGATTAATTTAAGCTGTGGTAACAACTCCCCAAATCACAGTGCATTACAACAACAAAGTTTATTTCTCCTTCACGTTAGTGTCCATTTTGGTTTGACTGGGGCTTTGCTCTACATCCTCTTCATTCTGGGACTTAGGCTGAAGGAGTAGCCCCTGTCTGGGACATAGCAGAGGGAAAAGAGAAATGGTGGAGCCATACAATGGCTTTTAAAGCTTCTGTAGGGAAGTGGCACATGTCACTTCTACTCACATTCCAGTGACCATAGCAAGCCTGATATCAATGAGTGGGAAGTATACTCCCATAGGGAGAGGCCCTGTAAGGAGGGCAATAAATATTTTTGAACAGATACTATCTACTGCAATGGGGTAGAATGCTATGAGAAAGCCACAGTCCAGCTGTAGGGTGCTTGTTGGCAGTTAATACAGCAACTAAGACTTTGTTAATACAGCAACACAGACATAAGTGGTAGCTTCAGCTAAATCTCAGTCTGTGTTCAGGCTGCTGCTGTTAGTGATGGGTTATGTTCAGAGAAACGAATTACTTTGTGTGAAAGGAAATGCAGGGAAGTTTTTTCATAATTCATTAGTTAACCTATAATGTTTATTACATGTCTACTTTTACACTCAATACATTATCCTAGGCTAAGGGGGATTACTATCATTGTTTAAAAAACAAGATTAAAATTAATTTAATGGGAAAATCTCAACTCCAATTAGAAAGCTTTTTCTTTTGTATTCTTCAAGTAACACAATAATAGTAAATCTCTAATCCAATTCTTTGCATGTAAGTAAATGCTTTTGTTAGTTGAAAAATGTCTGTGAGGTTTCACTGTATATATCGTAAGACCAGTACTATGTCTGGCACAATGCTGTGTCTTTGGGGGAAGTATGTCTCTATTTTAAGGACATTAAGAGTATAAGCTAAAGAGTTGAAATATATATCAACTTTGGAAAATTTCTAGGTTATTCTCTAATGGGTTAAGATTTTAATGTATGTCAAATATATAGACCAATTTTGGCTTTGTTTTATTTCTTTGTGCCAGGTTTTAGATTTTTATTTTTATTTGACTACCTCAGATTTCTTCATCTGCTGCACAGGTAGAGAAAATCAAAGAGTACAATCTTTATATGAAACAAGAATTGAAGGAGAGAGGTAGACTAAGCAGGAAAGGAGAGTGAGAAAAGAAATAAAGGATGAAATCAAGATGACAGAGAATATGAGATTTGATTAAGGCAAAGACACAGTTGTTTCAGGAAACAGCATGGTTGGTGCAAGTATTTTTTTTTAGAATCCCAAGGAATAGCTGTGTTTTTCTAGATAGATATTTTTAGTCAAGTTTCTAAATTGACAGTGTGACTTTTTTTGGCCTAACTTAGGTATATACTCTTGATGTACCAGATGCATTCTATTACTGTTACACTCCAGACCCTAGTAATGCAAATGGAAAAGATATCATCATGGAAGCGATGGCTGAGCAGATAGTTACAGTATGTGCTACCCTGGATGAAAATCCTGGAGTAAGATATAAAAGGTAAGACACTCAGTGGTGCCTTTATATGTTATGCTATCTATTTGCTCTTTGGTGTACAGGTAAGTAAGTGCTTTTGTGTGTTGGTTTGCAGAATTTATTTTCTTTATAAAATTATGCTGTACATATAGGAGATTTAAAGTTTAAGGCTTAAATTTCAGAGTAACTAATATCCTCTATTACTGAATTTCAGAGCTTAAATTTGGTATGGTTTACATGTATATTTTTCATGAGTTTAAGGAATGCTTAGAAGAATGTCTTTGTTGTCCTATGGGGAATACCATCTTACATTTAATGTTTTATTGTATTTCCACCAAATTTAAATAGTCATAATATCTGGATACTGGTTATAGTATCTAAATATCTATGGTATTTAATTCCAGTAGCCATTTTAAATAGATTTTTGGAGGTTTTTTTTGTTTTTTGTT
Source organism: Pseudorca crassidens (assembly GCF_039906515.1). NCBI lineage: Eukaryota > Metazoa > Chordata > Mammalia > Artiodactyla > Delphinidae > Pseudorca > Pseudorca crassidens. The sequence continues at coordinate 95,219,894 of NC_090297.1, forward strand.
TTTTTACATCTTTATTGGAGTATAATTGCATTACAATGGTGTGTTAGTTTCTGCTTTATAACAAAGTGAATCAGTTGTACATATACATATGTTTCCATATCTCTTCCCTCTTGCGTCTCCCTCCCTCACACCCTCCCTATCCCACCCCTCTAGGTGGGCACAAAGCACCGAGCTGATCTCCCTGTGCTATGCGGCTGCTTCCCACTAGCTATCTATTTTATGTTTGGTAGTGTATATATGTCTATGCCTCTCTCTCACTTTGTCACAGCTTTTATTTTATTTTTGGCTGCATTGGGTCTTCATTGCTGCGCACAGGCTTTCTCTAGTTGTGGCGAGCGGGGGCTGCTCCTCGTCGTGGTGCGTGGGCTTCTCATTGTGCTGGCTTCTCTTGTTGCGGAGCACCGGCTCTTGGCGTGCAGGCTTCAGTAGTTGTGGCACGTGGGCTCAGTAGTTGTGGCTCGCAAGCTCTGGAGCGCAGGCTTAGTTGCTCTGCGGCATGTGGCATCTTCCTGGACCAGGGCTCGGACCCGTGTCCCCTGCATTGGCAGGTGGATTCTTACCCGCTGTGCCACCAGGGAAGCCCGATTTTTGGAGTTTTTTAAAAGTTAAAGTTTGACTTTAGTACTATGTACCTTTATTTATTTGTTTCTTATTAAAAGTAAAGTTTACTGTAAAGTGCATAAATTATATTTATATGGCTTGATAAATCATTCCAAAGTGAAATACCTATCTAATTTCACCAAGGTCAAGAAATAGAATACTAACAGTGTCTCAGAGGCCCCCCTCATGATCCCCTCTAGTCATCACCCCCTGTCTCCTCCCCAGAGATAACTACTATCTTGACTTCTAACACATATTTTAGTTTTGCCTGATTTTGAGCTTGATGTTTTTCATTTCTGGCTTTGTTCAGTATTATGTTCTTAGACATTCATGTTGTTCTGTGTAGCCAGACAGCTTGGATTTTAATCTCTGCTACTTACTGGCTGTGTGGTCCTTCTGCTCTAAGTTTCTTTATCTATGAAATGGGAACAATCATAGTACTCACCTTATAAGGTTGTTTTTAGAATTAAATGAGTTAATATCTGTAAAGAACTCAAAATAGTGTATGACACTAATAAACTAGTAGACGTAAATATACTGTACTACTACTAATAAGTTATGTCACTTGTTTCTGTTTTAAAAGTTTCTTTAACTTAAACATTGACATTTGTCAAGGTAGTTGGATGAATTGTTTAATTTCAAATTCATGTAGTACTTTATATTTAAGTTTCATTATTCTTGACCATTTAAAAAATTTTCTGTTAATTACTTAGAAAGTATATAGTAAATCTCCTTAATTCAGATGTGACCAAACAGGCTCTTCACTCATACCTCAGGTGTTGGAAACATTCTTTTTCTTATAGGTGATATGCTAATTACATTCTGAACTAAGTGGTTTATCTCCTGCTAGAGTTCAGTCTCTGTTAAAGCTTCTACTCTCGGTGTTTGGCTCTGTTCAGGGAAATGAGTATGTAATATAGTCGGCCATATGTATCCACAGGTTCGGCATCCTCAGATTCAACCAATCGTGGATTGAAAATATTAAGAAAACAAAATTCCAGGAAGTTCCAGAAAGCAAAACTTGAATTTGCTACATGCAGAGAACTATTTACATAACATTTACATTGTATTTATGACTATTTACATAGCATTTACACTGTATTAGTGTTATAAGTAATCTAGAGGTGATTTAAAGTATATGGGGGATATGCATAGTTTATATGCAAATACTACGCCATGTTATAAAAGGGGCTTAAGCATCCATAGATTTTGAAATCTGAGTGAGGTCCTGGAGCCAATCCCCTGTGGATACTGAGGGATAACTGAGGCCAATTTATAAGTTAATAGCTCACCTTTGGACCTGTTTGGAGTTATTGTAATAGTTAAATAATCAGGCTTTTAGAATCCTACCTGTTCTTTCACAAAGTATTCTTTTATGCCTCATGGACTTTTCAAGTGTAATTCTAACATGAAATTATTTCCTTTTGAAAATATTTTAAAGCAAAATGTGTAATAAATTATTCTTTATAGTTGCTTCTTTATTTACTTTTGAGGTATAAAACCTAAAGGTCCTTTAACACTTTGAAGCCCCTTACAAGGAGAGCCTCCATTTTTGAGGTTGGTTTCCTAATTGAAGAGCCTTTTCTTACAATTTCTTGTAGACTCAGAAGTTATACTAATGTCACTGGTCATGAAGTTACAATTTAGAGTATGATTTTATCATTTTAGTAGACAGTGGTATATAAGATTTTATGCAAAAGACTATATTGGAAAGTTGACTGAATGTTAGAGAGCATGTAGGGAGATCTCATACTGCTAGTGGGAGCGATAATTGGTCAAGTAATTTGGAGAGTAATATGGTAATATCTGGAAAAGTTGAAAATGTACATACCATATAATCTAGCAATTATACTTTTAGAAATAATATATCTAGAGAAACATGTACATGGAGATGTATGTACAAAGATATTTGTTTCAATGTTGTTTGCAATGGTATAAAATTGAGAATGACTTAAATATCCATCTTTAGGGGAATGAATGTATAGAATCCAGTATAAATCATATGATGGAATACTATATTGAACTAAAATGATTAAATTTGATATGTGTCAACATAGATCTCACACATATATATAACAGTAAAAACATACAGTTAAAACACATATAAAACAGTAAACATATGTATAATAGTAATGACAGGAAGACTACACATCAAATTCATGATAGTATTGCCTTGGAGTGGGGGTAGCTAGGGGTGGGGGAGAAGACCGAGAATTGGGAGGGGAATAAAGGAGCTGCGGTTTTATTTATAATATTTCCTTCATATGAAAAAAACTCTGAAGCACATATAATAAGGTTTACATTGATAAAATCCAGACAAATTGATATAGCATTATATTTGATGTATTATCTGAACTTCTCCATGTTTATAAAATCTTTTAAATTAATAAATTTATGGCTTAATTTTAGAATTCAACTTGATATTGTAAAGTGTGTCTTGAAAGAAAGATAATTGTTCGAACATTTTTTCCATTTCTAGTAAACCTCTGGATAATGCCAGTAAGCTTGCTCAGCTTGTTGAAAAAAAACTTGAAAACTACTACAAGATTGATGAAAAGAGCCTAATAAAGGTAACATATAAAAGATAAATAGTGGTTATGCATAAAGTCTGTCTTATTTCTTTCTAAACCAAGGAAACTGTTGTTCATTCATTTTCCAGTTTTGATTTGAGAATCATTAACACAGATCCCCAATTTTGATTTGGGAATCACTGATATAAGTGGTAGTAGAAGTCTTAATAGACAGTGTGGCTTAGAGGAGAAGATAAGGGTTTTGAAATAAGCACTTTGTCTATATCCTGGCTATGCCATTTAATTCATAGATATGTCAATTAGCAAATGATGTAACTTCTCTGTGCCTAAGTTTTCTTACCTATAAAATGGGGATAATAAGAGAATACCTATATTATAAAATAGAGGATTAAATGAGTTAATACATAAAAAGTTTTTAGAATAGTGCTTGCAACTGAGTAAACAGTTAATAAACATAATTTTTCCTGTTATCACCAGCTTTGTGTTCTTGGACATATTATTTACTCTGAGTTGTATTTTCATCTATAAAATGGATCAGATGATATGTACCTTACTTGGTTGGTATGAAGGTTAGGCAGATTAGCTTGTGTTTGGCATATAATAGGAGTTTAATGAATGATAGCTATTGCTATCTTATCAAGGTAATATAAAGTAATCTAAGACTAAGATTAGAACCTGGGGAATTCTAGCATTTGAGCTTGGGTTGGAGAGTGAAGAGCTTGAGTAGACTGCCAGAGGTGGTGCCACAGGGCTAGAAAGCCATATTACAGTAGCTGAAAAATAAAAAGAAGGAACTGTTGATAGTTTAGAAGAGGAGATGGGCAAGGAAACCACCAATTACAATGCATGTAGTAAGAGGAATGAGAGAAGAATACATGAAATGTAGTGGGAACATAGGCTGGGGCTTAATCTTATTGTAACTGGAGTCTTGGAAGGCATCCTAGAGGAAGAGGCCCTTGAGCTTGAAGAATGAGTATAACAGAAGAGGGAGTTTTTTCCTTGGATAACAGGGTTCTTTGGGCAGAGGCATAGAGAAAAAGGCAAAATTCACAAACAACTTGGCTAGAATGGAGGGTGTAAGATTAGATGTAATGTTGGTTCAGAACTTTAAAAAGTTACTAGTTTTTGGTTTGGAGGACTAGTGAAATCTGTTGTCCTCGTTGTAGTTATGAAGATAATGGCTCGGTATACATAGTATAGTAGGTAGTCAATAAATGTTTGTTGAATGAGGAAAGATAAACGATCATTATATTAGTTAATATCCCTTTAGTCCTTCATGATTTCAATGATAAAAAGGAAAATCCACAAAAACCAAACTTGTCCTTTCCATTCTTTCTGCCTCAGAAATTATACACCTTGGAAATGCTTGATACCTTTTCTTCATTCAAGGACCTGAGAGAGTGTCACCTCCTTTTTGAAGTCTTTCCTCACTCTTCAGGTCAAGCGATTCTTCCTCTCACATACTTTCATAGCCCCAAGCCCTGATATAGCACTTATATTGCACAGTCTTTTTCCTATTCATATTTCTGAAGACTCATAACTTACATGTATTGAGGGCTTACTAAGTGCCAGGCACTGTGATAAGTGTTCATGGTATTATTACATTTAATCTTTACAGTAATCTTGTAGGGCAGAGGTTCTGATTAAATATATATTTTTTTGTTTGTTTTGTTAATGAGAATACTGAGATATTAACAAGTTAAGCAATTTGTCCAAAGTTGTACAACAAGAAAGTGGTCAAGGCTGGGAATTCTCTGGAGATTCAGTGGTTAGGACTCCATGCTGTCACTGCCGAGGGCCCATGTTCGATCCCTGGTCAGGGAACTAAAATCCCATAAGCTGAGTGGCGTGGCCAAAAAATTTAAAAAAAAAAGAGAGAAAGTGGTCAAGGCTGGATTCACACCCAGATCTACCTGATTCCAGAGGCTGTGCTCTTAATCACTATACCATACTATCTCAAGGTTTATTTAAATGAGTGAATGGTTAACTAAAAAAAATTTTAAAGATCTATTCTATGTAGTTTACCTTTGTCTGCTGGAAGTAAATAAATAAGAAATGTTTGTCTGAGTTGTAGTTATCTCTTACTGCTCCAAATAATAATCCAGAGAATTTATTACTTTTTAAAATGAAGTATAGAAGATACTGATATTAACTGATTTTTCCCAGCACTATTATTCACTGTTTAATGATTAGTGCTGTTTGTGAGTTAATGATAGCAAAGCTTTCATTGTAATTTACCATCTTAGCTGGCATCAATGTAATCTTTTAAAATGCGTAAAGGTTAAGAGTACAGGTCATGGAGTGAAGCTGACCTGGGTTTGAATCTCCATTCTACCACATACTAGCTAGCTATGTGATTTGGGCAAGTTACTTAATTTTAAGCCTTAATGCCCCCATTGTCAAATGGAGTTAATAATCCCTGTCTCACAGGGTTGCTATAAGAATTAAATAATGTGGATATTTCTTGCTTAGCACAGTGTGTAGCATAAAGAGCTCAAGTAATAACTACTATTCATAATTTATATCAGTTTTAGTGTTTATGGAGCTGAATTCCTAAGGAAATAGATTTAGTGCAGGCCAAATGTTACTTTTTTTAAAGGAATTTTCACAATATCGTATTATTGAGTATAGCCTCTTACTCTAATTATGAAAGCTTTTGGTTTTGTAGTCTTATTTTTTTCCCCTGTTATACCACTCAGATTTTTCTGTTTTAATATAACTTCACATTCTTAGGAATGGGGCAGAACTTAGGAAAAGTCTGCTTTTGTTTTCTAAGATACTAAAAATATGTTCACACAAAGAAATTGAAGTTTCTTAAGATAATTTTATTTTGTTATTCCAGGGTAAAACTCATTCCCAGCTCATAATAATTGATCGTGGCTTTGATCCTGTGTCCACTGTCCTGCATGAACTGACCTTTCAGGCAATGGCATATGATCTACTGCCGATTGAGAATGATACATACAAGCAAGTATAACTTGAAGGGAATATATAGGGCATATACAAACAGGATAGGATATTAGCATTTAATGATTCGTGCAGGCACCGGAAATCTAAAGCCCCTGTAACCTTTTTCATTCAGAGACTTTATCCTTCTCTTACCCCTATAATCATAATCTGTTAAAAATACCTTGACCTTGTTAGTTAATGGGTAATTTAACTGCTTTGAAGCTTTTTCGGTGTATTTGCTTCCTTAACTGTGTCTACAACAAAAATAGATTTTAAACAGCTGGAATTTGTACTTTTCAGTAAATACCAGGCTCACTACTATATTTATTGAAGTGGAAACCATATTCAAATTGGTTAGGCTGTGATTATTCTGAATCACACATCCAAAAGTTATCTATATGTGTGTCTTGTCAACATAGTGTATTTAAAAAGATTAGAAGACTAGGAACCTCATTAGGATGGTTATTGAGAATAGATACAAGTTTACCAATTTGGTACCTATTATTGACTTAACTCTGATATAAGCATATTAACTTTAAAAGTAATATCAAGTAGCTAAATGAAAAATGAAATCACTTTTCTGTTAAGGAACCATTTTATTGTACCTTTGTGCATCATTTATGAGTGTGTGTATATATATACACACACATACATATATATATATACACATAAATATATAACATGTTGTTTGATATCATAATTTCTAAATCCAAATTGGCATTTTTCAGCTAAGATTTACTGCTTTGAGCATAGTAATAAAAAAGAAAATTAGTTTTCTGAAATTTTATGTTTAAATTAATTTAGTAATTTTAATAGATTAAAAAGATCCAAAAACTTGTGCTAATTATAATACTTAATATTTTTTCTTAAACCAAATATTGTTAAACTAATTTTGTATTTTCTATTGTATTTTTATTTGCATTCTGGTCAGATCCTGGCTTCTGAGTTTTTCTTTATTTGTATTAATGTTAGATGACGTAGATCAACATTTTTCTAATATAAAAGTAGTTTTTCTAATATAAAAGTAGTTATTCTAATATAAAAGTAGTTTTAAGCAGTTTTTTCAGAATTTTCAGAAAGCATGTTGTTTACCTCTCTTATCCTTTAGGTCTCTAAACCTACGTTGCTCAAGAGACTTAGAAACGACTTAAACTGATGGACACTTAAGAATTTGGTTCCAGGCTATTGACATAAGTTTCAGACATTTCTAACCTAGTACTTTTTTAAAAAAATGATCTCCCTAGGTTTGCTGGCAAGCAAAGCAAGGTTTAATTTTTTAAGAGTAATAGAGAGACTTATTTAAAAACAAAAACAAAGAAGTCAGAGATTTTTTGAATGAATCGAAAAAGTCCAGGGATAAGACTAGGTGGAAGCACGAACTCCCTGTGGGTTGTGCTCCATCCCAATTTTTAATGGAAGTAATGCAGAGCAGAAACTTCTAAGTATCCAGACTGTGTTCTTCATCTTGGTGACCTCTTTAAATGTACTCTTAGGATTGTCATCATCTTTTAGTATTGTCAGGCCTGCTACCTTAATCTTTGTTTATAAATCAAAGGTTAAAGAAGTACAAAGTAGCATTTTAAATGACAAAAAGGCCTCTGTCCTTAGTGCAGTCTTGTAATTAAGCACAGTCGTTCTGCCTTTGGGCATCTGTAATTAAGACCAAATAGGTAGATGGTTTTATAGATGGGGCCTGAAATTTGGGGGATTGTAGAAATGATTATATTTATACAGCAGAAATCTCCATTTATTGTCTGCTATCCAGTGCTAGGAAAGCTCAATGCTGTCCATTCTGATCTTGAGGACGTTGACAGTCCCAGGGATGATTGAATTTTCCAGCTCCACAAATGGAAGGAGGCTGGCTATTTGCATAAAAGAAGCGAGGAATTACTTTTGGGGAAGCAGTCAGGAAGCCCATTTTGAGTAATTTCATGAACCTCTTGAATTGCCTCTCAGTTCAGTAGAACTCATTAAAGCAATCAAGGTTTTTAATGGCTACACTAGTTTTTCTCTCATTTCCTTTCCCATTCTTTAAAGGAGATGTGGTTATAGGGTTAGGGAAGAATATAGAAACAGATGATATATGTTTGTGAATTTTGTACCAACTCTGAAACACCTGCAGTACTTAATAGGCTACATTAGGGGGTGACATTTCTTTTCTTAATGGATGTTTGATAGTTGAGTTGATGGTTATTAGTATGTCAAAGTAGTGTTTTGAGCAACTAGAATACAAATTGTTAGTGTATTCACTCTTGTTCTTAAAGTTGATTGTGGAACGTTGAATTTTTGTTTCTAAGATACCACTTTGCTGAGATAAAACTCTATAATAATGACAGCTAAACCTAACGAAAGTAAAAAGGTCTTGGTAGACATAGCACTTTGATTTTTATTGTATGGATAGCAATATGCCTTAGTTTTGAGTATGTATTCATTATCCCCCAAAATAGTGGATGTATTCTTCAGTTTCTTGAGCTGTATCTTAAAATTATTGTTTATAAAAATGTTTCACTTTTTGGGTGGGAAAATAATCAAAAAGTTCATACTTCTCTCTACTTGTAGATATAAAACCGATGGGAAAGAAAAGGAGGCAGTCCTTGAAGAAGATGATGACATCTGGGTCAGAATTCGACATCGGCATATTGCAGTTGTATTAGAGTATGTGAACTCATTTTAATTTTTATTCCACATTTTTAAAATACTAAATACATGATAGTACATTTTGTAATCTTAAAATATTTTTGTAAAGAATTACACCTTAGAAATTTAAAGAATCCTCTTACAATTTGACAGGGAAATTCCCAAGCTTATGAAAGAAATTTCATCAACAAAGAAAGCAACGGAAGGAAAGGTAAGAGTGTTATTTAACTTTCAAGATAACAATGAAGGTGAATTTTAAAGTCTGTGTAAAATTTTTTATCTATTTAACTTTCCATTTTGGGAAATTTCTAACATACACAAAAGTAGAGAAAATAAACTTTCATGTACCCATTACCTAGCCTCAACAGTTAGCAAAAGTTTCTCTGTCTTGCTCCATTAAAATTTATTTTTAAAAGGCCATTTAGCCAATTGCATTAATGCATTCTTGTTAGATTTTTTATATTGAGGTATAATTTACCTAAGTAAAGTGCACAAATCTTAAATGTATACTGAATAACTTTTTACATACATATATATGTATTCATACACACACATACCTGTGGAACTACCACCTAAATTAAGGTATAGGACATTTCTGTCATTTCAGAAAGTTGCACAATAATATCTGTGAATAAAGAAAATTTAGCCTGATCCTTTCGAATCTGTATACCTTTTAAACTAGTTTTCTTAGTAGTTAATACCTCCTAGCTGTATAATGTAGACTAGAACTGGTGACAGGATATCCTTGTCTCATTCCCAACCTAAGGGGAAATGTGTTTGATATTTCATCATTGAGTATTATGGTAGTTTTAGATTATTTTAGATACATCCTTTGTCAGATTAAGAAGTTCCCTTCTATTCCATATTTGCCAACAGGTTTTTTTTTGGTTTTGTTTCTTAAATCAGCAGTAGGTGTTGGATTTCATCAAATGCTTTATCAGCACCTATTGAAATTTTTTTCCCTCTTTTATTCTTTTAATGTGATAAGTTACATTCATTGATTCTCTAACATTAAACCAACCATGCATTCTTGGAATTAGCTCCACTTAGTCATGATACTTTATCCTTTTCCTATATCTCACTAGATTCTATTTGCTAATATTTTGCTTAGAATGTTTACTTCTAGGTTTATGAACAATAGTATTTCCCTGTAATAATTCGTGTGTGTGTGTGTGTGTGTGTGTGTGTGAGAGAGAGAGAGAGATAATCTTGTCAGGTTTTGGCAGCAAAATTATATTGGTCTTTAAATGAGTTGTAATGTTTTCCCTCTCATTCTCTGGAAGTGTTTGTGTAAGATTGTTATTACTTGTCTCATCATTGCTTGGAAGACTTCACAACTGAAGCAGTCTGGGCATGGAGTTTTCCATTTTTATGGGGAAGTCTTTACTTACAAATTCTTTAATAGTTACAGAACTATTCAGATTTCTAATTTTTTTATATCAGTTTTGGGGTGTTCATTTTTAAGGGATTTGTCTATTATATCTTCATTTTCAAATATCCTCTTATTATCTTTTCAGTGTCTGTAGAACCTATAGCTGTGTGCTACTTATTTAATCCTAATATTGTTAATTTGTGTTTTAGCCTACATACTATTAATATCCCTATATATATAATTAGTATTTCAAAGAACCAACTTTTGGCTTTGCTGATTTCTCTACTGTATGTTAGTTTTATGTTGAATTGATTTCTACTCATTTTTATTTCCTACCTTCAGTTTTCTTTGGCTTGTTTTTCTTTTTCTAACTTCTTGAGTTGGATGTTTACAGCACTGATTTTCAACCTTTTTTCTCTTACTATATATATTTATTTATTTCCTTCTCAACATTGTTGTAGCTGCATTCCCCAAGTTTTGGAATAACCTATTTTTATTTCGATTCAGCTCAAAATGTTTTCTAACTCTCATTGTGATTTCTTCTTTGACTTATGTGTTATATAGGAATATGTTTTTTAATTTCAAAGAGTTTGGGAATTTTCTACTTGTCTTTCTGTTATTGAATTGTAATTTAACTATATAGTGGTCAGAGAATGTGCAATGTATGATTTCAGTCCTTTGAAATTTGTTCAGACTTGACTTGTGACCTATCATACGATCTATTGTGGTTAAGTACCCAATGTGTACTTGAATACAAATTCTATGTGTGTCAATTAAATCAAGTTGGTTCATCATGTTATTCAAATATTCTATTTCTTTACTCATTTTTTATCTGGTTTTTATATCAGTTACTGAGAATGGTATCGCTTATGGCTATGAATTAGTCTATTTTTTTTAGAATCTTGTCAACTTTCAAAGCTATATCGACTGATAAAGCCATGTTAATTATAGTCTTTATAAATTTAAGATAGTTACCTTTCTGTTGAATTTATCTTTTATCAATACAAAATGTCATTTTGTTTTTCATTTGCAATATTTCTTGACTTAAGCTCTACTTTGTCTGATTTTAATATAGCCATACCTGCTTTATTTTGGCTAGTGTTTACGTGATATATCTTTTCTCATCCTTTATTTTCACCAATTTGTGCCTTTATGTTTAAAGTGTGCTTCTTAAAAAGAGTTTGTATTGATAGTTGAGGTTTGTTTGTTTATTCAATCTGATGATCCTTATCTTTTAATTAGAATGTTTAAGTCCATCTGTATTTCATGTAATTATTGATATAGTTGAATTTGTTACCATCTTATTTGTTTTCTCTTTATTTTATCCTTTTCCTTTTCTGCCTTCTTTATATATATAGGCCTTTTTTTTTTCTTTAAACTATTCCATTTTGTCTCCAAAATAAACTTTTGTTTTACCTTTTGGTATCCTTCCTGTAGTCATCATGTTGGGTACTACAAAATGTATCCTTATATTATCACAGTGTACCTTAAAGTATACTTTTGCCATGTCCTAAAGAATTCAAGAACCTTATAATAGTTTAACTCCATTTACCTCCCTTTGTCTTTTGTGCTATTGTTGTCATATATTTTACTTTAACATGTGTTATAAAGTCAGGATGTTATTTTTGTTTTAAATTCTCAATAGACTTTTATATTGTCCACATAAATTTGAAATCTGTTGTTATTTATTCCTTATTGCTCTTCAGTGTTTCCATCTGGGCTGGATGATTTCTCTCAACTTTTGTTTTTATCTAAGGATATCTGTGTTTTACGGGTTTTACAGAGACACTTACTGTATTTAGAATTCAAAGTTGGCAGTTCTTTTTTTTCTTTCAGCAATTTAAAGATTTAAATATGTCACCTTTTGGCTACCATCATTTCTGTTAAAGAAGCCAGCTGTCATGTTACTGTTAATTTCCTGAAGATAAAGTGTCTTTTTAAAGATTTTTGTCTTTATCTTTTAGTTTTAGCAATGTGACCATAATATGCCTTACTATGATGTGTTATTGTTGGTATTTATCCTCCTTGGGTTTATTGAGCTTCTTGAATCACTGGGTTGGTAACTTTCTTCATATTTGTAAAATTCTTGGCTCTTATTTCCTCACATCTTGATTTTGTCCTAGTCTGTCTTTCCTCTCCTTCTAGGATTCCATTCACTTGTGTTTTAGATTTTTGGACCATATTCTACGTCTCTTCTATTCTGTTCCTTATTTTCCCACTTTTTTCCTCCTCTGTGCTTTAATTAAATATTTTCTATTAACCTGACTTTCAGTCCCCTACTTTTTTTTTTTTTTTGTGGTACACGGGCCTCGCACTGTTGTGGCCTCTCCCGTTGCAGAGCACAGGCTCCGGACGCGCAGGCCCAGCGGCCATGGCTCATGGGCCCAGCCGCTCCGCAGCATATGGGATCTTCCCGGACCGGGACACGAACCCATGTCCCCTGCATTGGCAGGCGGACTCTCAACCACTGTGCCACCAGGGAAGCCCGAGTCTCCTACTTTTGTCTGTTGTATCCAGTCTGCAGTTAAACCCATTCAACATATTGTTTCTTAAACTGCATTAGAAAGTAAAGTTCCCCCTTTATAGTATAAAATTGTATGAGTTTTGACAAATGTATACTCTCATATAACCACAACCAAGATATAGAACAATTCCATCAACACCTCCCCCCACAATTGCCTTGTGCCACTTTGTAGGCAACCTCTCCACTCAACTCTGATCCCCTCAGAAACACTGATCTATTTTCTTTCCTATAGTTTTGCCTTTTCTAGAATGACAGCTAAATAGAATAATACAATATGGCTTTTTCATTTAATATAATGCACTTGACATTCATCCATGTGACATGTAACAGGAGCTTCAACACTTTTTATTGCTGAGTAGTATTCCATTGTATGGATATACTACATTTTATCTGTTCACAAGTTGCAGAACATTTAGGTTTTTTCCAAGTTGTTGACAATTACAAATAAAGCCACTGTGAACATTCAGGTTTTGTGTGAACAAATGTTTTCATTCAGTTGGATAAATAAGAGTAAGATTGCTGGGTCATATGGTAAATGTATATTTAATTTTCTAGGAAACTTCCAAACTGTTTTCCTAATTTGCTGTACCATTTTACAGTCTCACCAACAATGTATGAGTCATTCGTTGTGTTTTTAATTTCAAAGTTGCATTTAATTCTAGGGCATCCATTGAATTTTTTTTTTTTTTTTTTTGTGGTACGCGGGCCTCTCAATGTTGTGGCCTCTCCCGCTGCGGAGCACAGGCTCCGGACGCGCAGGCTCAGCGGCCATGGCTCACGGGCCCAGCCGCTCCACGGCATGTGGGATCCTCCGGACCGGGGCACGAACCCGCGTCCCCTGCATCGGCAGGCGGACTCAACCACTGCACCACCAGGGAAGCCCCACTGAATTTTTTTTAATAAAGTCTATAATTCTCTATTGAAATACTCCATCTTTTCATCCATTTAGTTCATCTTTTCACCTGTTTTCTTTAACATAAGTATGATATTTTAAAGTCCTTGTCTGCTAACTCCAGCGTCTGGATTTTCTTGGGTCTACTTTTATTGACTGTTTCATCACTTGAGTATCCATCACTTTTTCCTGTTTTACATGTCCAGTAATATATTACTGTATGTTAGACATTGTGGATGCTATGTTGCAAAGGCTCTTGGTGATGTTCTCTTTACTAAGAGTATTGAGTTCTGTTCTGGCAGGCAGTTAATTTTTTAGTGAATAACCTTGATTCTGTTGAGACTTCATGTCAGGCTTTTGTTATGTTGAGTGTATTTCACTTTTGCATTTAGTCTGAAGATATAGTCCTTCCAGGACTAAATGTCTGGGATGTTCACTTAGAACTGTCTACTTTGTCTGGATCAGAGAATGCCAATATTGTCTTGCATTAAGACCCCTCTGAAATCTCTGCAGTCGTTCTCTGCTAGGCCTTTAAGAGTTATGCCCTGTATATGTGCAGCTTAGTATTTGGCCAGGGATGCTAAGGCAACCCTTCTACACGTCTTTGAGTTATGTTGTGACTGGCTCTTTTCTGTATTAACCCTGGACCCCAACCCCTACCTCAGTAGCCCCAAACTCCGATCTCTTTTTCCTCTGCCCAGAGAGACTTGCTTTCTACTTAAACTCTACTTCCTTTCACTGTGTTTTGGAAAATGTTTCAGGGAAGAGCCAGGATGAGTGCAGGGAACACCGTCTATGCTTTCCTTTGCTCAAGTAACCTAGCTTTGAGCTATTTTTGAAAAATCCTTTGCCTGAAAGCTGTTGTCTTTTTTATTTTGTCCAATTTTGTTTTTGTTTATGGAGGGAGAATTTTTTTCTTTTTTTTTTTGCGGTACGCGGGCCTCTCACTGTGTGGCCTCTCGTGTTGTGGAGCACAGGCTCCGGACGCACAGGCTCAGTGGCCATGGCTCACGGGCCCAGCCGCTCCGCGACATGTGGGATCCTCCCAGACTGGGGAACGAACCCGTGTCCCCTGTATCGGCAGGCGGACTCTCAACCACTGCGCCACCAGGGAACCCCCCGGAGAATAATTTTTATATCAGTTACTTTATCATGGCTGCAACTGGAAACCTTGAATTTGTTTTCTTTTTAAAATTGCCAAATATTTAGTAAATTAATAAATATTTAAAACTACAGGATTTTAAAGTTGTTATATAAAAATAACTGAATCATAAGTTTGTTTTAAAAAATGTTTTATTTTTCCTAGACATCACTTAGTGCTCTTGCCCAACTGATGAAAAAGATGCCCCATTTCCGTAAACAGATTACTAAGGTAAGCAGTATCATACATAAGATATGTTATCATTTTTAGTTTATTAGTCCATCCAGTTCTGTAGTCAGGTTTAGCAGTGGGTGTCATGGAATACTTGGTGTTAGTTGTCCTCTAAAACCTTACTTTAGGTCTGAGAAATACCCCAAATATCTAAGCTCCCCAATAGAGTTCTCTCTATATATACTCTTGATTTATATCTTTATCTTGAATAGCCAAACAGAAAAAGCTTAATATTTATCAACTTAATAAGAAGATTCAACATTGGATTGACAAGTGGTTGTTGTTATACTTGGTTCGTTGAATTAATAGTTATTTTTAAAATTTTATTTATTTATTTATTTATTTTTGGTTGCATTGGGTCTTCATTGCTGCATGCCGGCTTTCTCTAGTTGTGGTAAGCAGGGGCTACTCTTCATTGCGGTGTGCGGACTTCTTACTGTGGTGACTTCTCTTGTTGTGGAGCATGGGCTGTAGGCATGCTGGCTTCAGTAGTGGTGGCGCACAGGCTTAGTTGCTCCGCGGCATGTGGGATCTTCCTGGACCAGGGCTCAAACCCGTGTCCCCCTGCATTGACAGGCGGATTCTTAACCACTGCACCACCAGGGATGTCTGAATTAATAGTTATATATCAGTAGATTTAAGAGCAATCAAAGTTGTGTGGGCAGGTAAAGTTTTGTTTTTTTGCTGTTCCAGTCCTTCTTACAAGTATTTATCAGAATAATATTTACATATTTTTATCATATTGCTTCCTAATCAAGAATCAATAACATAAATTCAAACTTTTTCTGCTTGCCTTTAAGGACTTCACTATTTTTTTCTCACCTTATTTTTCACTACTCATAAGCCCAACACAAATTCAACCCTTCCATTCTGTTTTTTGTGGTCTGTTGATTATCCCCTGTAGATCATGGTAATTTTCACTTTTTTCCGTTCTCGAGATGTTTCCCTTGATCTACATGGTACCTCCTTCCCACCAAAGCCCATGCTTTCCTTCAGGCCCATCTCAAAAGTTTAATATTATCAGTTACACAGAAAGAAATGAAAATGCTTTAAATGATTGATTTCTTCTGTTTTTCAGCAAGTTGTTCATCTTAACTTAGCAGAAGATTGCATGAATAAGTTCAAGCCTAATATAGAAAAGCTCTGCAAAACTGAACAGGTATGTGCAGAGCCAGAAATACCTATGTTCAGGATAGATTTTCAGAATTAACTTTGTAAGGTAAAACCTAACTTTTTGTTCAATACAGTGCACTAGATCACAGAACCTCTTTTAGAAGGAGACTCACCCACTTGGTTTAATACATCATTCCTTACCAACGCTAACAAGTAGCTATACAGTATCATAGTAAGCAGTCCCTCCTAATCTGTGATTATGCATTTTTGGTTGAATGGGATGATTTAAGTGTTTGGAGCATTAATTCAGGGTAGCACTGTTGGCAGGCCTTTTTCAGTGGGTGCAGCATTTAAGGCAGCATCCTGCAGAGTACTGTGTAGGCACATTTAATTAAAGTCTCCTCTATAATGCCAAAACTATTTAGATCAGTGCTGTCTAATAGAAATAGATTGCAAGTCATGTATAATTTTAAATATTCTAGTAGTCACATTAAAAAGGTAAAAAGAAATGAGTGTGGTTAACTTTATTTGATTTAACCCAGTATATCCAAAATATTATTTTGACATGTAATCAATATAAAACAATTATTGAAATATTTTACATCCTTTTTTTCACAAACAAGTCCTCAGAATCTGGCGTTTTAACTTAGAGCACATCTTAATTCAGACTAGACACATTTCAAGTGCTCAGTAGCCACATGCAGCTCATGTCTACCATATTAGCAAAGGTATAGATTAATGATTTTCTTCTCTGAATTATTTTTTGACTTTTTACATTTTGTACAGTATTAGTTTACAAGTGATACTCACATTTTCCTGTGAAAAGGCATCAGTGTTCCATTAAAATTTGGCAAGTTTTAGTAATAGGTTTTTTTTAACTGAAAAATGAATTTGGATCATAGACCACTAACTATATTTCATTTTCGTTAAGGACCTGGCACTTGGAACTGACGCAGAAGGACAGAAAGTCAAAGATGCTATGCGAGTACTCCTTCCAGTTCTGCTCAGCAAAAATCATGATAATTATGATAAAATAAGAGCAATCCTACTTTATATATTCAGTATTAATGGTAATGCAGACTGTTTATTTTCTTGAATATATTAAAATACCCAGCTCTAAAATCATTTTACAATAAGTGGTTTACTATTTGATCATAAGAAAATCTTAGAAAATTCAAAAGTAGTGCCTACAGTTGGTTAAGATAAATAAAAGGAAAAATGTGAAATTGGGAGCGTACTGAAGGGTATATAATTTAAATGTTTGCTTTTTTTAAAAAAAGCTTTATTCTTGGATACCTAAAACCTGGAAATGATTATGGTAGCAATTATTTGACTGTGCACTCATATTTTACTTATCTAAGGAACTACGGAAGAAAACTTGGACAGGTTGATCCAGAATGTAAAGATAGAAAATGAGAGTGACATGATTCGTAACTGGAGTTACCTTGGTGTTCCCATTGTCCCTCCCGTAAGAAATTTTACATTCTGTATATACTTATACATACGCATGTGTGGTCATTTGCATTAAATATGTTTTCTTATGTGGGAATCCATGTGGACAGTCTTCTTAATTTTACTCTGTTGATTTGGTAAGTAAAATATTAATAATTTCATTTTTTTCCATATATGGGTAATTTGGACAAGTACATTTTTCTAGTGAATTTATATCTTACAGCTTCTGTTGTAATTTGCTATTTATGCTTTTCTTTTTATGATTCATTTATAGCAGAATTTGAAGAACTCTGTATAGAATCTCACTCTTTCCCATCGAGTTTTATATAAGCACTTTGGAGTAAACATATTTTCTGATATTATCACAAATTTTATCATTAATGCACAAAATACTGTGAAGTTACATGACCACGCCTGTTCAGATTTTTTGAGTAGGCTTTTCCACTCTTAGTTTTAAGTCAACTGCACCATAGTGTTTGTTGTAAATTAAACATCTTGTTAGAAAACTTAAGAGAATATCACTAAATAAAATTACTGATTTTTAATTTTTTCCTCTAATTATATTAGTCTCAACAAGGCAAACCATTAAGAAAGGATCGGTCTGCAGAAGAAACGTTTCAGCTCTCTCGATGGACACCTTTTATCAAAGATATTTTGGAGGTAAAATTAATTAAATTTTATTTATACCTGAGTGCCCTTCTGTACAATATTTTTCACTCTTTGTATATTTATCTGTCAGTCTGAGCATATCTATGGGTCAGGAATTATCTGCAGTACTGGGAGAGTTCACAAAAGAAGGCTGTATCTGGTGTTAAGGGAGGAAAGGAAACTTGAAGATTCTCTCCTTAAAGACTGCAAATTCATACCACTGACTGACTCAAAATAAATTAAAAAAAATAAAGCACACACATGCTTTATGAAAAAAACTCTGTTTGAAATAACTATATGTAGCAGAAATATAAATAATTTAGTTGAATGAAAGTTCAACAAAGTAACATTTATTTATGACCACTATTAGAAAGTGTTAGACTCCAGTATTCTTGGAAATGTATTTGTGATTAAAATGTAAACCTCCAATGGAATATTACCCAGCCATACAAAGAAACGAAATTGAGTTATTTGTAGCGAGGTGGATGGACCTAGAGACTGTCGTACAGAGTGAAGTAAGTCAGAAAGAGAAAAATACCATATGCTAACACATATATATGGAATCTTAAAAAGAAATGGTTCTGAAGAACCTGGGGCAGGACAGGAATAAAGACGCAGATGTAGAGAATGGACTTGAGGACACAGGGAGGGGGAAGGGTAAGCTGGGACGAAGTGAGAGAGTGGCATGGACTTATATATACTACCAGATATAAAATAGATAGTTAGTGGGAAGCAGCTTCACAGCACAGGGAGATCAGCTCGGTGCTTTGTGACCACCTAGAGGGATGGGATAGGGAGGGTGGGAGGGAAACACAAGAGGGAGGAGATATGGAAATATATGTATATGTATAGCTGATTCACTTTATTATAAAGCAGAAACTAACACACCATTGTAAAGCAATTATACTCCAGTAAAGATGTTAAGAAAAAAATGTAAGCCTCACTATAGTTTGCTTTTATAGTCAACAGATGGCTGATGCCTTTAGTACTGTTTACTTTTAGAAAATAATATTCAATTATAGGAAATCAGAAAATGAACTAATAAAAATCACATTATGAGCTCAATAAAGCCATGACATTGATTCTTCAGTCATAATCAGATAGTTCTATTTATTCTAATTTGCCTTTAACTTATTAAACTTTAATTTCTACTTTCCTATGGAAACTAATTGTGTACAATTTATTCCTATGATTTTTCTGTTTTACTTGACTAATTCTATGTCATTCACACATGCTTAATATAGATGAAAAGTTTAAAGAGTTTAGACTTTTTTTTCTGCAGCATAAGTTGTTTTTTTTTTCCTGATCCATAACAAGGATATAGAACTAAGTAGTTTTTCTTTGCTAGTATTTTAAAAATAAGAATTGACCTTCTCAAACCCTTTAACAAGAATTTGCATATTAAATTCAGAAAACCCACTTTTACCTCAGTGGCAGTCTATGGCCTTCAGGGTTTCAACTGAAACTTGGTTTCTTCACATCTTGCAGTCTTATTGAAATATTCTAGGACTTCTGAGTACCTTGTGCCCATTCCTTGTCCATTCCTACTTATTGATACCATTTGTACAACCATGCTCTAATGCAGTGGTCTCTAAACTTTCTTGATCATGCATACTTAATCATAATAGATGTGATCAGGAGCCTAGAGTATATGATTATTTATTTATAAACTATATAAATTCTGTATTGATAAAATACTATGTGTACAGTATATACAATTACACAAAAATATATAATAAAATATTAACCCTAAAAAGAAGGAAAATTTTAAAAATGAAATGAAAAGGAAAGCCTTGCTCATCCCATTGGCTTGTCTTGAATACACCTAGGCCACATTCTGTTTTAGAGCCACCGCTATGCACATTCTGTTTTAGAGCCCCCGCTATGAAGGGCAAGGCCTGGACTCCAGTAGCCTAAGAGGTCTGTCAGGATTAAGATGGTATTTAGAAACCCCCAGCACTGGGCTTCCCTGGTGGTGCAGTGGTTAAGAATCTGCCTGCCAATGCAGGGGACACGGGTTCAAGCCCTGGTCTGGGAAGATCCCACATGCTGCGGAGCAGCTAAGCCCATACGCCACAACTACTGAGCCTGTGCTCTAGAGCCCGTGTGCTACAGCTACTGAAGCCCACATGCCTAGAGCCCGTGCTCCGCAACAAGAGAAGCCATCGCAATGAGAAGACCGTGCACTGCAACGAAGAGTAGCCCTTGCTCACCGCAACTAGAGAAAGCCCGTGCACAGCAAGAAAAGACCCAACACAGCCTAAATAAATAAATAAATAATAAAATAAATAAATTTATTTTTTAAAAAAGGAACCCCTAGCACTCTAAAGATAAAGATCCTTATAAGGTACCTGGAATTCTCACACCAAAGTGGGAACCCTCCAGATGAAGAAATACAGGCATGCAATAAATATTAGTTTAATAAGTAAATGATTTCATTAATTTTTGTAGCAATTAAGATTTGTGAGTTTCAAAAAGAGGGCTAACCTTATTTTATTAAATATATATCCTTATGTTCCTTAATTGTAAACACAAGTTTTGAGTTTTATGTAAAACAAACAAAATCCTGGAATTTACAATATTTTCTTGGTGGTTTTAATTCTTTTCTTTCCTAGGATGCCATTGATAATAGATTAGATTCAAAAGAGTGGCCATATTGTTCCCAGTGTCCAGCAGTATGGAATGGCTCAGGAGCTGTAAGGTAAAACCTATAAATGAAAACCAGTGAAATTTTCACTATGAAATTACAGACTAATAACTGAAAAGATACACAGGTATTCCTATATTGGTAACTCTTCTTGAAGCATATAGTCACTTAAAAGGCAGTTTTTCTTTAACTGTAACCTGTTTTAGATGAGTCCAGATAAGCAATATGAAAATGTGCCTTATTATAAAAAAAACTTCCATGAAACTAGAGAAGAATTTCTCCACTCATCTTTTTTTTTCTTCACATTAGCGGAGGACATAATCCTTTTTGATGATTTTTTTGGTGATAAAATATTTGAGACATTCAGAAAGCTATAGACAATATTATAATGCATACCCAATACTCAGTGCCCAGCTTAACAAATGAATCATAAATACAGTTCAAGCTTCCTATATATCACTCTCTGATTTTTATTCTCCCTTTCTTCACTATCCTGAATTTGGTGTTTACCATTCACCTGTGCATCTTTATACATTTCTACATATATCTGTATTCTAAATTATGTATAGAGTTGTGTTTTGCAGGATTTTTCTCTTGGTCTTTGGCTTTTAGCAGTTTAACTATGATGTGTCTAGGCGGAGTTCTTTTTGTGTTTATTCTACCTGGGGTAGTTGAGTTTTCTTGGATCTACAAGTTAATATTTTTCATCAAATTTTGGGAAGTTTTCAGTTGCTGTTTCTTCAAATTTTTTTTCTGCCTGTTTCTCTCTCCCTCTTCTTTTGAAACTCCATTACTCATGTGTCGGAAAGTTTGACTTTGTCTCATGGGTCACTGAGGCTGTTTACCTTTCTTCCACCTTTTTTCTTTCTGTTCTTCAGATATGCTAATATCTATTGATCCATCTTCAATTCTTTGATTCTTTCTTCTGACATCTCAAATCTGCTATTGAGCCCATCTAGTGAATTTTTCATTTCAGTTATTGTGCTTTTCACATTTTGAATTTCCATTTGCTGCTTTTTTAGTTTCCATTTCTCTTTTGAAATTCCCCATTGATTAACATAGTATCAGCATGCTTTTCTTTAATTATTTGATCATATTTATAATAGATTCTTCAAAGTCTGCTAATCCAACATCTGGATTCACTCAGGGTCAGTTTCTATTGATGGCTTTTTTCCAACGTGTGGGACACACTTTACTGTTTTCTTACATATCTACTAATTTTTGCTTGAAAGTTGGATCTTTTAGATACTGTACTGTAGCAACTCTAAATTGTTTTTTGTTTTAGTAACTTGTGTGGACTTAAGCTGTGGGATCACTGCCCCCTGCAGTTTAGCCACTGATGTCATTGCAGGGGTTTTTAATTTTAAATTTAATTTTTTTGCTTGGTTCCTAGTGGTTGCCCTATGTCTGAATAGTTTAGAGGTCAGCCAGTTACCTGGGCAGAGGTTGTGTTTAGACACCTCACGCCTTCCATCATCTGCTGATCAATCCGAGTGTGGGTTAAGAACTGCATTACAAGTCAGAGTCAGTTCTTGAGTCTTCCCCCCCCCCACCACCACCCTTCTTTTTTTTCCTATTCTTTCCCTGGGCTTTCTCTGGCTTGTCCTGGCACAAGCATAATTTGGCAGTCAGCTAAGGATGTGGGGAGAGTTTGTCTTTGTCTTCTTTGGCTTTCGTATGTTCAGGATTTCCCCATTAAATTTCTGGCTGATGTGCCACCTATCCCATACTGGGACCAAGATGTTGTGCTACCAGAGCTGCAGGTCTTCCTGTTCTAAACCAGGTCTGCCGTTTTTAACTAGCAAAGCTGCAGGATTTTGTACTCCCTTCGCTCCCTACCTTGAATCAAGTCTTCCACCTCAGGCAGTAAAGTTGGTGGTTTTCTCAGCCAGCCTGAGGTCAGTAAAGCTATAGTTTTTGCTGACTGAGTTGGAAGAACAGTGCAGGTTGAGTGTAGCCTCAGGCTAGAAGGTCACGTAGTCACTACCAGCATTCTTACCAATATGCTAACATATTTTTTAAGAGTAAATGCTTCTCAATTTGCTGTTTGCCTGTGGTTGATTTCCAAGTGACCTGAACTGGTTTTTCCCCCCACAACTTCATCCAGGTTTATACTTGTTTTCTTGGACGGCAATCTTCTGACCATCTTATTCCGCCATGACCACAAGTTGTCTTTGACTGTGTTTTTAATCTTAATATACATGGTGTCATCTTGTATGTGTCCTCCTGCAACTTCCTTTTTAAATTTCCCTCAACATTATGTTTGTGAAATGTATCCCAAATTGATAACATGCATAAATTTTCACTGCTGGTTGGTGTATTCTTATGTGAGTATCACAGTTTATTCATGTATTTTCCACACAAAGGAAATTTAGGCTGTGTCAAAACTGGCAGCATTACAAACAATATGCAATGAGCATTCTTGTACATTTACGTGTGTTTGAGTATATCTCTAGGGTGATTCTCTTGGTCTGAGGACTTTTTCTTTAGTTTTATTTTTCCCTTTTCTCCTGGTTTGGAAGTTATATAGCCTTTTTGTACTTTTGTAGCTATTATCCTTAGAATTTTAGTACACTTCTTTGACTCAACAAAGTCTGAGATTAGTTATCTTTGCCCTTCTCATGAACAATACAGAACTTTAGAACAACTTAATTCAAACTACACACCCTTTAAATGTTCTCTTAATTGTTTTCACCTTATATCTTTTTTATTTCCCAAATTAATGATGAGCATTATTATTTTTTTAGTTGTGTGTGCATACTAACCAGTTATATTGCGCACCACTTCTACTTTCATCCCTTTTTTTAAAAATTAATTTTATTTTACTTTTGGCTGCGTTGGGTCTTTGTTGCTGCACGCAGGAGTTGCAGTGAGCGGGGTCTACTCTTTGTTGTGGTGCACAGGCTTCTCATTGCAGTGGCTTCTCGTTGTGGAGCATGGGCTCTAGGTGCATGGGCTTCACTGGTTGTGGCATGCGGGCTCAGTAATTGTGGCTCATGGGCTCTAGAGCACAGGCTCAGTAGTTGTGCCGCACGGGCTTAGTTGCTCCATGGCATGTGGGATCTTCCCGGACCAGGGATCAAACCTGTGTCCCCTGCATTGGCAGGTGGATTCTTAACCACTGCACCACCAGGGGAGTCCCTTGCATCCCGTTTTTTGGGCTCATTTGTTTTCTTTTCTGAAATATATCCTATCCTTTAGAAGTTTCTTCAGTGTGGGTCTGTTGGTGGTAGGGTGTCTGTGGTTTTGTCTGTCTGAAAATGTCTTCATTTTGTCATTGTTCTTATATGATAGCTTTGAATTTCTAGGCTCATGTTAATTTTCACTCAACACTTTGAAATGTTATTCTCCTGTTTCTTGGTTTCCATTTTAGCTCTTGGGAAGGTGTGTGTATGGGGATGGGGTGTTTTCAGACAGTTTTGTCGTACTTTTATAGGTAATTTGCCTTTTCTCTCTGTTGCTTTTTGTGTTTGGTATTCTGTACATTTCCTGTGCTGTGTCTACCTGAAGGTTTATTTTTATTTCTTTCCTTGGGATTCAGTGTGTTTCCTAAAATCTGAAGTTTCATATCTTCCATAAATTCTTCAAATATTGCCACTTCTGCAGTCTTGGTTTTATTCAAACATCTCATTTTATCTTCATGCCTCATAATCCCTCAAGTTTTAATATTTCTTTTACTTTTTGTGTTTCCTTTTGGAAATTTTTCTTTGGATTTAGTTTTCAATTCTTTAGTTCTTTCTTAAATTTGTGCCTAATCTGCTGAGTAAACTGTATATATGTATATATTTTTTGAGCTTCTATGTTCATTGACTTTACTTTTCCTTTATTTTAGAAGTTCTCCTTGTTTCTTTTTCAAATATGCTTGGACTTCTTTGTTATTTTGTCATGCTTTCTGTTCTACTTTATTATCATTTTCAACATACTTAATTTTAGACTATTTTTTACTAAATTCAACATCTGACATTCTTTGGGGTCTAATTTTACTGCTTTTTCATTTCCGCAGACACTTATGCTTGCTTATTTCCTCATGTGCTTCATAATTTTGGATTCTGAACTTATTTCAGTAGCCAGGATTGAGAGTGGGTACCTTCAGAGAGGTTTTGCATTTGCTTCTGCCGAGGTTAGAGACTTTTTTCTTTTGTGTGTTAATTTCTCAGTTGGGGTTCCCCAGCCTATGAAGGTCCTGTAAATTAGAGCTCTCACGAGACAGGCCTGTGTTGAATTATCAGGCAAGAAGCTTCTTTGTCATCTCCCCTTGCTTTTGAGTGTGTCCTGACCTTATGCTGGGGTGTCACCTCCCCATCTCTACCTTGCACAATATCCAAGACTTTGTCTTCTGTGTTCATTAAACAGGGAAACACCCAGACCCCTTGTTTGCTAAGATTAGACTAACACTGTAAGGCAGAGCAAGCCTCAACTCAGTTTACCACTCTAGTTTTTAGTTTCCTTTGTGCTGCTGCTGGCCCTTGAAGATTGCTCCTACTTGTTTACTTTCAGCTATGCTTTTAAAAAGATGTTTGCTCTTATTTTAACCAATGCCTCTAGGTGCTTTCTAGAGTGAGATTTTCAGGATACAGGGATTTAATCATTATTTATGTGTCTTTCAGAGTGTAAAACACTAGCACAGTGTCTTACACATTTATGTGAAACAAATTAAATGTAATCCTATTGTCCTAAAATTGCTATTCAGAAATTTAAAAATCGTTACAATCACATAATCATTTTGAGCAATATAAATTCCTTTTCTTTTGCTTTCTTACTTTATTTCACTCTCTTTGGAAAGTTTTTAAACCAAGGTTGTACTTTTAGTGTGTCCTTGATTTATTTTGTATGGGAACCAAGAGTGTATCTTGTTCCTGTTTCATCTTTCAAAGCAAACTGCTAAGTGTCTTTACTATTTCTGTTGTTTACTACCTTGTCGTTCCTTAAGATGGCAGATGGAAATTACCATCCAAAGGCTAGACTGAGAACATTATTAAAAGTTTACCATGGACTTCCCTGGTGGCACACTGGTTAAGAATCCGCCTTCCGGGACTTCCTTGGTGGCGCAGTGCTTAAGAATCTGCCTGCCAATTCAGGGGACACAGGTTCGAGCCCTGGTCCTGGAAGATCCCACATGCCGTGGAGCTACTGAGCCCGTGTGCCACAACTACTTCAGCCCGCGTGCCTAGAGCCTGTGCTCCACAGCAAAGAGAAGCCACCACAATGAGAAGCCCGCGCACCACAACAGAGTAGCCCCCACTCGCTGCAACTAGAGAAAGCTCTCACACAGCAACAAAGATCCAATGCAGCCAATAAATAAATAAATAAATAAATTTACTTGAAAAAAAGAATCCCCCTGCCAATGCAGGGGACACGGGTTCAAGCCCTGGTCTGGGAAGATCCCACATCCCATGGAGCAGCTAAGCCCATGCCACAACTACTGAGCCTACGCTCTAGAGCCCGCGAGCCACAACTACTGAAGCCCATGCGCCTACAGCCTGTGCTTCACAAGAGAAGCCACCGCAATGAGAAGCCCATGCACCGCAATGAAGAGTAGTCCCCACTCGCCACAACTAGAGAAAGCCTGCGTGCAGCAACAAAGACCCAGTGCAGCCAAAAATAAATAAATGAATTTATTTTTAAAAAAAGTTTACCGTGATATCCTACATTGCAGGGTCTTAGAGGTCATCTAGGATATGGTTTCCAAAGTGGGTAATAAGGTGATCTATTGGGTATTATTTTTATACTAGAAAAAGGAGAAATTAAGCTTTATTAGTATATACTAGTACACATATATAATTTATAAACTAATATATATTTTTAATAGATGTACATGTTAATTTTAAAATATTTATTTACTTTTCAAATAAAAGCTCAGAATTTTTACCAGTGGGGTATGGGAACAAAAATAGTGGTTTCTATGACCTAGGGCAGTGCTACCCAATACAACTTTCTTGCAGTGATGGAAATGTCCTATATCTGCACTGTCCTATATGATAACCACTGGCCACATATCATGACTGAGAAACTGAATTTTTAATTTTAGTTAATTTAAATTTAAATAGCCTCATGTGGCTAGTGGCTGCTATCTTGGCCAGTGTGCAGATCTAGAGCAATCTAAGGGGGGAAGTAGTAGAAATTGTAGTTCTATTTGTTTAGTGCTTTCCTAGTACTAGATTCCATACTTAGTGTATTCTGTACATTATTTCATTTGATCTTGAAAACAACCCTTTAGGTTTAGAGAGAGGTTAAGGAACTTGCTAAAAATCATAGAGAATTAAAAAGAAGCAGAATCAGAGTTGAAACCCAGGTGGCTCTCTTTTTTTTTTTTAACAGCATTATTGAGTTACAATTGACTTCATAACGTATATTTTTAAGGTATACAACTTGATGTTTTGATACATATACATTGGGAAATCACCACAAACTAGTTAATATATCCATAATTACCTTTTTTTCCTTTTTTTTTCTTTTCCTTCTTTTGTGGCATAAAGACTTAATTTAAGATCTATCCTCTTAGCATATTTCACATATACAGTACAGTTTTGTTAACTATAGTCACCATGCTGTACATTAGATCTCTAGAACTTACTCATCTTGCATAGCTGAAACTTTGTGCCCTTTGAGCAACATTGCCTCTTTTTCCTCTCCACCCGTTCCCCGGCAACCAACATTGTATCCTCCACTTCTATCAATTTGGCTTTTTTATTTTATTTTATTTTTTTATTTAAAACCAGAACATTTATTGCGCGACTAGTCATTGAAGTCCTTAAGATGAACTGGTTGCTGCAACAGCTGCCCTCTTGGACTTAGGTGTTTTTCCTTCACGGAACCCATGCCTGAATCTGCGGTATACAATTTTTAGATTCCTCATTCGACCAGTCCGGGTGGTACTTCGTCTTTTAGCTTTAGCACTCCAGTTATACTTTCTCTTCCGCTTGGCAGGATAGCCACATTTGCCACAGGTCGACTTCTGAAGGTGGTAGGCCGTAGAGCCACAGCAGTGGCACAACATGTGCGTCTTATTCCGACACTTTCCAAACAATGATGTTCCCTTCATCATCTCGCTTCTGCCACCAAGACCAAAGAGCAGTTTGACTATTTTAGATTCCACATATAAGTGAGATCATGTAGTCTTTCTGAGTCTGGCCTTTTTCACTTAGCATAATATCCTTCAGGTTCATTCATGTTGTTGCAAATGGAAGAATTTGCTTCTTTTTTAAGCCTGAATAATATTCCACTCTCTATATATACCATTTTTTTAATCCATTGATGGACATTTAGGTTGTTTTCATATCTTTCATATCTTTCATAATACTGCAGTGACCACAGGAGTGCAGATATGTGTTCGATATCTCCTATAATCATACTTTACTAGTAGAGTTCCAGGAAGGGACGTTCTGGTACCACGTCAGCTCCAAAGCAGCACCTGTGCCTCCCTCACCCCCTCTATGTCTTTAAAACCCTATTGTCTCAATGCCACCCCCCCCTTTTTTAACTTCAGGAAGTCATAGATTTTCAGGTATACTATGTCTTTATCTGAAATAAATAAGACAGGGCCTTAGCTCTATTTTATAGGTAAAAGTGCTGAGCTAGATTATGAGTCATTTGTTCAAACTCTGTAGATCAAAATTGAACTTAAAGTGGGGCTGTCCTGCCTGGCCCTTGATGCTCCAGTCATGCCATAGTTAAGTCATTTCCTTAAAATCAGTGCAGCTGGTGCCAAATTTGAGTTTGCTTGAGTTGGGCTCTTTTAAAAGACTAAAAGCAGTATGGCTTTGGAAATACTTTTAATGTGTTTGTGTTTATTTTTTAGTGCTCGGCAGAAACCCAGAGCTAATTATTTAGAGGATCGAAAAAATGGGTCTAAGCTGATTGTTTTTGTAATCGGAGGAATTACATACTCTGAAATGCGTTGTGCTTATGAAGTATCTCAGGCACATAAATCCTGTGAAGTTATTATTGGTAAGACTTGTGTTTTCCTCTTTTCTGTTTTTTTAAAACAAACTCTAAATGCAAAAATATATATGTAAAACTTTATCTTATAATTTACATTTAGGACTAAATTGTTGAGTGCAAAAAAGTATTTTTTAAATCATAGTGTGTTTTATCTGATATACCAGAGTTTTTTCCTGGTTGACTTTTTTGATTTTTTTTTTAATTAAAATTCTGATTTTGAGAGAATGAGCTTCAGAAATATTATATTCTTTATAATCTTTATAATATATATTATATAACATATTATATATTATATATATTCTTTATAATATTCTAAATATTACATAAAGAATATATCCTTTAAAATATTACATCCTATCCTTTTCTTGCCCTCATGATTAAATAATTTTTGAAACATACATTTCTACTACAGAAATATTTTGTAATTTTTTCTGTCTGTGGACCTGACATTGGCCAGGCCTGTATGGAATTTAGTTTTAAGAGTTTCAGTCAAAGCCACTGATACTGAAACTCTCCTGACCCGTGGAGGTGCCGCATTTATACGCCAAGCCTCGATCTGCGGCACTGCTTAACAGTTCTCTGTGACTGAACTCACAGTGCCTGTTGCTGTTTTGTCAGGAGGACAGACTAACCTCCAGTTTTGGTCTTCAGTTTATCAATATATAGCACAAAGTGGACAAAGCTGTAGGAGTGGGCAGTGTTTTTGAAGGGTTACTGAGTGTGCTCAATGAAGAGGAAGGATTGAAATACTGTAGTTCAGGCAGATTTCAGGAAGGCATCCTATAGAAATTTTAAGTTGCCCCAAGCTACTGCACTTTGCATATTTGAAGGACAGGACAATATAATTAGCCAAGGAAAATTGATTTAACTGCTGGCCTCTGAAAATTTCTCTTTTCCTCTACCAGGTTCCACGCATATTTTAACACCCAAAAAGCTGTTGGATGATATAAAGATGCTGAATAAACCCAAGGATAAAGTCTCCTTTATTAAAGATGAATAGCATTTTAGCGGGGGAGGGATTTGGAGATTCTTATTAATTTGATCAACTAAAGTAGATCAAGACATTGTGGCTGTCATGTAATTTAAAAAATGTAAATATTTTAAGGAATAATGACTTTTCAAATATATTTCTTAAGGGACTGTTTATGATTGCATATCATTGGATTTGCCTTTTTGTGATACGCGGGCCTCTCACTGTGGTGGCCTCTCCCGATGCACAGGCTCAGCGGCCATGGCTTACGGTCTTCCCGGACCGGGGCACGAACCCATGTCCCCTGCATCGGCAGGCAGACTCTCAACCGCTGCGCCACCAGGGAAGCCCTGGATTTGCCATTTTTAATTTAAATATTGTTGCTGCTTTATAGATGATGAGAAGAAATGTTAAAATGCTTTCTAAAAGGAAATATTTTCAGCTTTGGAACAGGATATATTACAGTTATGGGTAATTTTTCACAGCCACCTATGTACATACTAATTACTTATTAGATACTTATCTGTCTAATGCTGAAGTATAGTTTTTTGGGAAAGAATGATTTTAAATGAAAAGGTTGTAAAAGTAAAAACTGTGAACTTGTATGTATGATAGAATGATTTCCTATAAGTGCAGTTTTTCTTTCAACTGAAATTCATAACTTCTTTTATATGTAAAGTAATTTAGTCATTAATAGGAATAGAATGATTTCACAGCATATACTGTTGCTAGATACTTCTGAAGAACACAATTTTGTATAATTCTGAATAATGTATGTTAAATTAGCAAACAAAAATAATCATGAACATTCTAAGAGAAAATAAATATATACTTACAAAAATTATCTCTGTTTTTTTGGCAGGGAGGAAGGGGAAATTGGGAAATTTTAAAGTTCTAAGTCAGAGAATTACAAAGAAGAAGAAGAATGCATCATAATCTTCCCACCAACATAACTCCCTTTGACCTAAGAAAATAATAATGTAATCTTTGTATATGGTTGGATAATGTAAGGATATGTGTGCACATGTGTTACACAAAGGGAACATCTTCATTTCAAATCTCTCCTTTTACCTGGCCTCATAGTGTTCTATTATAGAGTGGGCTGTAATTTATATATCACTCGTCTTCAGAGTTTTGCTCTTACAAATAATGCGGCATTGTTTGGGTACATACCTGTGCAAACTTACACAAATATTTCTATAATATAAATTTCTAGCAAGGACATAGCTGTCTAAAGTATTTGTGCTTTAAAATACTGATAGATATCACCATTTAAAATTTTTATGTAGGGACTTCCCTGGTGATCCAGGGGCTAAGACTCCACGCTCTCAATGCAGGGGGCCTGGGTTCGATCCCTGGTCAGGGAACTAGATCCTACATGCTGCCATGCTGCAACTAAGTGTTGGCATGCCACAACTGAAAGATCCCCCACACCACAACTAAAAAGACCCCGCACACAGCAACTAAAGATCCCACGTGCCACAACTAAGACCCGATGGAGCCAAATAAATAAATTAATTAAATAAATAAATACTAAAAAAATAAAATTTTTATGTACATCAATCCATCACTTTTCCTGTGTGGCTTGCAAATTTATGTTGTACTTAGAAATATCTTTGTACCTGAGATTGTAAATTCACTCATCGATCTTCTAGAGCATTTTGATAGGTTCATTTTATTTTTTACAGGTAACTCTTTTATCCATCTGGAATTGGTTTTAGTATGAGAATGTGTGCTAGATATTGTCTCTTAGCACTTGGCATCATGTCCCTTGCCTCCCCATTCCATACCACAGGGGATGAAAGCTAAAAAGGAAGTTTTGCAGACTCAAAGGTAAGTGGGGTTCTGAACAGGTTAGATTCTGCCAACGACTTGCATTTGGTCAAGTTTTGAAGTTAGAAGGGAGGCAGAGGCCATCTGCTGCAGCTGTGCCAATGGACAAGCAAGTTGCTGCCGACAGGAGTTGTTTGTAGCAACCAGACTCCACATTTTAGTGTCTCTCACCTGCTTCATGGGTATGAGGCAATGCTGGTGGCAACTGGTGGCATTAACTTCCTGTTCTCTGGATCAGATGGTGATATGACCTTGAATCTAGAAATATGGCCCCTAGTTTCTGCCCTTACAGCTTTTTCCATGATTTTTAAGGACTTAATTCTCTATATGTTAAAACACTTCTTGAAATATCTAGAGGAGTTTCTGTTCTCCTGTGAACCCTGACTGATACAGTATTTAACAGAGATCCATCCTTATTTCTTTCTAAATAGTCAGATACTATACCAAATTTTATTGGGTAATCCCTCTTTCCCCAACTGAACTGAAATACTGCCTTTCTCATAAACTAAGTTTGTATTTTGGTCTATTTCTGGATTCTGTTTTATTGACTTATAGTTTGTATCTCTTTTTCTCTATTTTATTTTTTTTTAATTTTTATTGGAATATAGTTGATGTACAATGTTGTATTAGTTTCAGGTGTGCAGCAAAGTGAATCAGTTATACATATACCATTCTTTTCCCATATAAGGCATTACAGACTATTGAGTAGAGTTCCCTGTGCTATACAGTAGGTCCTTATTATGTATTTAATATAGAGTTGTGTGTATATGTCAGTCCCAGGCTCCCAGTTTATTCCCTATTTTGATTCATGGTGTGTTAATATGTGGACGTAATCTCTATTCCACCCATACCAAAATTACCGTTATTTTTCAGAATTCCCTGGGTATTACATTTTTTTAAAATGAACTTTAGTCTCGTTAATACCAAAAGTTATTTTGATATTTTCATTAGGTGTACAGTAAATTTATAGGTTAATTTAGGGAAAATATGACCTTAAGAATCATTATTTTCTTTATATAGATCCTGCATATTGCCATAATATTTTTCATGGTTCCATGTGAATTAGATCTTCTATTATGCTTTTCAAACAGATATTTTTTAATTTATTTTTTTGGCTGCGTTTGGTCTTCATTGCTGCGCGCAGGCTTTCCTTTTAGTTGCGGCAAGCGGGGGCTACTCTTCGTTGCAGTGTGCGGGCTTGTCATTGCGGTGGCTTCTCTTGTTGTGGAGCACGGGCTCTAGGCGCGCAGGCTTCAGTAGTTGTGGCTCGCGGGCTCTAGAGTGCAGGCTCAATAGTTGTGGCACACGGGCATAGTTGCTCTGCAGCATATGGGATCTTCCTGGACCAGGGATCAAACCCGTGTTCCCTGCATTGGCAGGCGGATTCCTAACCACTGCGTCGCCAGGGAAGCCCTGGATTTTTTTATATATAGGAAAGTTTCTGTTTTTGATATATTAATTTTAGAACTTGATATTTTACTAAGTAATGATAATAAAATAATAATGTGCAAATGCTTACTTTGTGCTTTATATGTGAGGCACTGTTTTTAAGTGTTTATATTACCTCATTCAGTCTTCTCGTTTAATCCTGTGAGGATAGGCACTATTATCATCTCCATTTTAAAGCTGAGAAAAACAAAAGGCACAGAGAGGTAATACAATTTAACCTGGATGACATGTATATGTGGAGAGGAAAGGTGACATTAATAAACAGCTCTCTTTGTTTTTTTTTAATTGAAGTATAGTTGATTTACAATGTTGTGTTAATTACTGCTGTACAGCAAAGTGATTCAGTTATACATATATATGCTTTTCTTTTAATGTATTCTTTTCCATTATGGTTTATCATAGGATAGTGAATATAGTTCTCTTCGCTATACAGTAGGAACTTGTTGTTTATCCATTCTATATGTAAAAGCTTATGTCTGCTAACCTCAGCCTCCCACTGCATCCCTTCCCCAACCCCCTGCCCCTTGGCAACCACCAGTGTAACAAACAGCTCTCTTTGAGACTGAGCATGAGAACAGTACATTGTCAGTGAGAGGGTTAATTTTTTGGTGTCTGCATTTTATCTGAGATCTTTGTATGCCTTGGTAACTATCTGTCCAGGGTTAGTACATGTGTGGAACAGAGATTCATAGTAATCCAATGCCCTGTGACAAATGGAGCTAAGAGTGTGATGACAGCAAACATTGGTCCATTCATTCAATCACTGCACACCTCAGTGATCACTCTGCCCTATCACACTGATAGGAGATCCTTTGAGGCCTACATTTTAGGCCTCAAATTTCACATACATTTTAGGCTTAGAGTTGGAGAGACCCTTTGTTTCCTAAATTTCTTACTGGATTTGAAGACATAAGAGGTCATCACACGTAAATTCCTACTATAAGCTGATTCCCTACCCCACTCCACCCTCGGTAGAATGAGCAGTTACAGATTCTGGTATCAAGACCCTGAAAAAGACTTTTTTCGTTGTTGCTCCTAACTGAAACGATTTACTATCTCTGAAGCACATTTTTACTTCCTTTCAAACTTTAGTTTTTGCCACACTAATAGGTAAAAGTATATTTCATTATTTTGATTTCTTTTATTATGAGTTAGGAATAACACATTTATTTTTAAGGAAATATGTGTTGATTTTGATTTTTAAGAATCAGAGGTCCATTTTTTGTTTCATTTTAGCACATTGTGTCCCCCATTTCTTGCAGTTTTGGTGTTTTCTCTAGGAAGTCATCTTCATAAGTTTGTGTAATAAGTAAAATACTTTTGGGGTGAAGACCAAGTTTTCTCTGCATTTTTTTTTAATCCTTGGTTGCCTTGAGTCAAACTAGTATTTCAGTCTGTTCCTCCATCTCTCTACTTTGGCAAGATCTTCTGCAATAGTTCTAATCATTTGATCAGTAGTTTGTTTCAAAATGGTTGCTGTCCTTAGGGCATGATCCAAAGACGAGTTTAAAATCTACAGAGGAAAAGTCCACACGTTTTAGTTACATAAATTTACTACTGCTTCTGTTAATTGGGTTCCCTCATTATTGAACTTTGCAAAGTGGAATTTTTGGAGTATTCTGTTTTCCACCCAGTCTATTTCTGTTTTTGAGGCTTGGTTTCCTAGGAAACCAGTCTGAGATGGAATATATTTTGTAGAGAAAGGGACAGAAAAAAGACCAACACGTGACTGATGAGCATGAATCAGAGGGTGAAGTCAGCAACCTGCTGGGCTGTTTCCCTGCTGTGGAAAAAGAGATCCGTGACAAAGAAGAAAAGCTCTTGGGGGGAGGGGCATTGAAGGAGATTTAGGGGCCATAACCACTGAGAGGGCACCCAGGGATGCAGCACATGCTGTGGCAGCATTTGAAAGTAACCTGATTGAAAATAGGAATCTACTGATAGCTCTAACCCCAGTGTCCCTGGAACAAACTTGTGGGCGGCATGCCTTCAGGTCTGCGCCGGGGAATCCTGTAGCTGAGGCACCACCCAAAAAACATTTTCTCCAGGAAATATCCCTTGGAACCAATTTAGGAATAATACAAACCATGTGGCTGCTCAGGCTGTCTTTATGTTAGTGCTGAGCACAAGTTGTTTTAGCAGAGCATTTTCTGATGCTCTCATACTATAATAATTTACAAGCCATCAGTTTTGTGGTCATCAAGACCAAACTTACAAGCTGCAAAGATTCTAGAGTGTTTTTTTCTAAGTCCTCACCTCAGATTCCGTTTCTTCCATACCGGTAAAGTTGTTGAGGATGTGCTTTCAGAAATCCTGCAGGAGTGGGAATGGGGTGAGGGTGTAGCAAGGTCTGAACTATAAAAAAGGCAAAAGCACACTGATACTTGTATAAAGTGCCATCCTCAGCTCTGTGGTCCAGTAGTGGCTGTGTGTGTGGGCGTGGGGGGGGCGAGGAGTTTGTGCTCCCTCTGCCCAAGGACACACAACCAAGACACAAACCCAAGAACTCCCCAGTGGCTACATTCATACACACTGCACTGCACTGTGGTAGTGAGTAGTGGGGTTCAGACTGAGTGAGTGTGACTCCACACAGCCTGAACCCTGGTCACTCAGCTACACTGTCGATTCTGCCTCCTAAGTAGCTCTTGAATACTAGACTTCTCTCTTTCCTTTTCTACCACCCTTGGCTAAGCTGCCATCATTCCACCTGGATTACTGTACTAGCCTCTTACTTGGTCTCTGTGCTCCAATCCTTGACTCCTCTAATCCATTCCCTCTCCCTTAGTAGTTAGCGTGATTTTTAAAACACTGGAAAACTTTAAAAAACACTCTGGTTAAAAAATCTCATTGGCTTCCCATTATACCTAAGAGTCTGAAATCCTTCATGCAGCTGACAAGCCCCTGCATAGCCTGGCCCTGCTCATCTCACCACCCCATCTTTCCCCCACTGCCTCTCCCTCTTTTAGGCTCCAGCTACATTGTTCCTGAACTTGCCAAGGGCTTTTCCACACCAGAAGGCTCTCTTAGACTGGCATGTTCTTCTCTCTTACTCCCCCATCCCCTTGCTACTTCACTCATCCTTTGGAACTCAGCTTCCCTAAACCCCCAAATTAGGTAATAGCACTCTGTATGCCCCCTTTTCCTCTACCAAAAAAGTAAGGGCAGGGACAGAAGTTGACTTTGTCACTGTGTCCTCAGCACCTGCACAGTGTCCTGCTATTGACACTGAAGTATTTGTTGAATGAATAACTGAATGATTGAAATATTAGCCAGACTTAGGTTTGAATCCTGGCTCTACTACTTATGATCTAGGTGATCTTGGGCAGGTGATCTAATGCACTAAGTGCATTGCATGCATCCAAACAATGGGTAGCCATTTTGTTAATCATACTTACTCTCCTGGTATGAGTTCACATTCATCATGAGAGGATTTTGAATTTGCACTCTGGAAACAGATCCATTTTGGTTTTGAATGAGCTGAAAAATGTTAGCTCTGATCAGATTCAGAGCATCAAAAATGATCCCCAAATGGTGGATATATGGGTATCATTCCCTGAACTTTTCTGTATGAATGAAATCTTTCATAAAATTTTACTAAGTAAATAAAACTAGGGAACATGGAAAATAGCCATCGAGTATTCTGAATTCAAGAAAAGAAATTCAACATTTAAAAGGAGTTTTATTAGCAGACAAGAGACCAGGACTCTAGGTTCCCTTGGTGCTAGCTGTGTGACCTGGGCATGTCGACGGGCTCAACTTCTTCATCTGGCAAATGGAGGGATAATATTTTCCAAGAGTTTGAACTGAATGGATTTCTGAAGTCCTCTCCACTTTAGGAGCAAGGATTCTAGGAGTCAGAAACTAAATTGTGTTACTAAGACAATTCCAGAAAATAGAGACTAAACAGAGAAGAAGATAAATGTCACCATGGAAGAAAAGAAGAACGCCAGGGGAAGGAAGAGAAGAAAGTCAGTAGCCAACAAATCTGCCTTCTCTGTCGCTGAGGCTCTCTTCTCCCCCTTCTCTTGCCTCTCCTCCTCTCTTCTCTATCTTCCCCTCTTTCTCCTTCATTCTTCTGTCATATCCACTGGTCTCTAGTAGCTTGGCTTCACTCCCCCTCAGGAGGGTCCCATTTGACAAAGGAACAGGGAGAGACACGGAAGGCAGGGCAGAAGTCAGAAAGTCCAAATTTAGTCATGCTATACCCAGACTTAAGTCATGACGAACAGAGGCACTAATGAGCTCAGTCTTAACCCCTTGGTCACCTCCAAATATAGTTGTGGATTTTATTTGAAACATAGAAATTCAGAGTTGGAAAGGGTCATAGGGTCAACTGGTCCAGTTCTCATAGTCTACAGATTACAACATCCTGACAAAGTACATTGTCTCTCAGTCTACAGGTGGGACTCATGACCTCCTGCAATAGCCCGCTCCATTTTCTGTCCTTTCTGGAGGTTCCTGTCTAACACCGAGCAAAAGATGCTTTCCTGGGACTTCTACCCTCTTGGCCACTATATGTTTACTAATGGAGTTCAAGATCACATTTCAAGTGACTCAGTTGCTTTCTTCATTCGTATATTGGAATAAGAGGTCTCGTGGGCTGTAGACCCCAAAACCAAGGCGATAGTAAAGAAATCTGTCTGTTGCTTCTTCAGAGTCTTAGGGACTGTCGTCTCAACAGAACACATCCAACTGGACGATCTGGCAGCTGGGGGTGAGTAGGGGAGACATAGCTGAGGTCAGCCAGATAACCATCATTCTTTAGTCTTGGACATTGGCAGTTGTGAAAGCTCAGAAACATTCTCTCTGGTGCCCTGTCCCCAGTGATGGAGAGAAAGCGCTCTGAAGGTATGAACTCACCCATGAGGAAAGGATGTCAGAGAACCAGACACAGCTGTCATTCAGAAGCAAGACAAAGGTGTTCCCTTCCCTCCTTTGTGTTCCCTTAGCACACTCTGTGCTCTTAGCTCTTATCGTATTTTTCCATGAACTTTCCTTATTTGGGTAGGAGTTCCTTTCTCTCAATAGGTTGTAAACTCCTTGGGAGGAAGGAGCCATGTTTTTTTTGTTTGTTTGTTTGTTTGTTTTTGCGGTACGCGGGCCTCTCACCGTCGTGGCCTCTCCCGCTGCGGAGCAGAGGCTCCGGACACGCAGGCTCAGCGGCCATGGCTCACGGGCCCAGCCACTCCGTGGCATGTGGGATCTTCCCGGACTGGGGCACGAACCCGTGTCCCCTGCATTGGCAGGCGGACTCTCAACCACTGCACCACCAGGGAAGCCCAAGGAGCCATGTTTTATTCATCTTTATAAATAAATGTTTGTGGGATTTTACTTAGTTCCAAAGACAGCAAAATTTTGCATTGAAATTAGCAATATGATGTTTAAGGAGTGTAAAATAGTCTATTTATGTGCTGAATTTTAGTGGGGATAGATCTAAAGCTTTTGCCCCTTCTGAATAATAACAATAATAGTGGCAGTTATTCAGTCAGTTACTTGTTCAGCAAATATTTATGACTTGTTACCAACTTACACTGGTATAGCACTTAGTAACTTTCAAAGTCCTTTATTGCTAGGATTGCATATCTCCCAGTCCCAGCCCAGCCTCTTGCCATCCAGGTGTCGGGCTGGATGTGCAAGTGTCAGATGAGTGCTAGAGACCTGGCGGCAGACTAAACAGGGCAGGGGCTCCCCATATGGAAGCAGTGGCTGGTATGATGTAGGTCTCCCATGCAGGGAGATTAGGTTGTGTACAAAGATGGGATCTTGCAGATGTACTTACAAAGTGAAGAATTTTTATTCTCATTTAAATAACAGAGCTGGGCAAAGGCACTTCTTTTGCTGTGATTAAAGAAATTCTGTCCCGGGGTGTTGAATATGTAATGAAATTCTAAAAAGAAAAGATTAAAAATACAACTCATTGCCTGGGAGCAACAGCTGCCCCCATTTATGCCTTGTTTTCTGAGGCGGCCCAGTCACTCTCACCTTTAGATAATGCTTTACCGCAGACTCTCGGGAGTTATAAATCTTAGTGCTGCAGTTCTCACATTTATTACTCTGCAGTCCAGTCCCAGAAGCAGAATAGCAGCTGAGTCCTGTATCAGAACCTGAAAAAGCCCAAGTTACACAAAGGAAGTGTGAGTTTTTTTTATTATAGTCCTAAAATATGCTCTGGAGAGTAGAGCTCTGATCGTGCAAGGTATGCATTAGGCCCCAGAGTGTTCCATTTCCCCAAGGGGAAATTTACCAAGGGGGGTTGCCATCCTAGGGGTGACATTTGGACTCCCCTTATGACAACTGAGAGATGTTTTGATAGAAAACAATTCTGATAGGAAAGTCTTAAGATTTGCCTAGCACATGTAGGTGTTTAGTAAAGGTCCTCTGAATGGATGGATCTGTGAGAATTTCGTCCATTGAATTATCAGACGATCTTGCATTTGTAGTTATTTTTCCAGATTAGCCCTGATACATCCACATTCTCTTCTTAGACCCTGCAGTGGCCAAGAGCTTGTGTTTTGTCATCCAGGCAGTTGGAAAGATGGTTTTCCTCACATCACGTTCGTGAGTCCATATGGGAACTTGAATCATAGCTTTGCCCTCATCAGTACCACAGAGAGGCTAGCAGTAGAGAGCATGTGTGTCTGGTGCAGGTCTGAGTCTTATTCGGTAGGCTGTGGGCAGTGGAGTTCTCCAGGTTAGGCCAGAGTGTGGGAGCATGGACCCGGCAGGTGAGCACATCACACTTGGGTGTCCAAGCAACGTCTTAGCTCCAGGAGAGACGAGGCTTGGGGACAAAGCTTCTGCCAATGCTACCTGCCTTGCTGCACTCATGATTACACTCATTTGTAACATTATCTTCCAAAGTGTAAATCACAAATGGAATGAGCTCTAGGAAGGATGTTTTCTTTCCCAAATCTCAGTCAGTGGTCATTGAATGCCTTCTAATCCAGAAGTCAAGGAAATTACAAATAGAGGAAGAAGGAGCTACACCCTGGGAAGGTTGTGTTGTACAGGAGAAAGGACATGGGTTCAGATAGGCCTGATTTGCAGCCTGGCTCTGCCACTTATTGGCTATATTGGTTGACAGTATGTCCACAAATTCTTTAACATGCTTTTCAAAGGATAGAGCCTAATTCCTCTCTCCTTGATTGTGACAACTCACAATTTAGTGACTTGCTTCTAACAAATAGAATAAAGTGGTAACGATGGTGTATAACTTCCAAAATTAGGTCATAAGAGACATTGAAACTTCCATCTCAGTCTTTCTCTTGGATCACTTGCCTGGGGGAAGCTGGCTGCCCTGTCTTAATGACACTCAAGCAGCCTTTTGGTCCACATGATGAGGAACTGAGACCTCCTGCCCGTGGCCATGTGTGTGAACAATCTTGGCAGCAGATTCTCTAGCCCTAGTCAAGCCTTCAGATGATGGCAGTATTGGCCAACGTCTTGACTGCAGCTTCATGAGAGACCTTGAACCTGAACCACCCAGCTAAATGGCTCCCAAATTCCTGACCTGCAGAAACTATGAGATAGCAAATGTTTGTTATTTTGAGCCATTAAGGTTTGGGATACATCATTACACAGCAATAAATAACACACCAGGCTCTTTGACCCTGGCAAGTCACTTAATTTCTCCAAGCCTCCATTTACTTATCTATAAAATAAAGATAATAATTCCTACCTTACAGGGGTATTATGATAGTCAAGTGATGTACACTATATGTCAACCGTTCTCAGTTCTTTAATTTCAGAACACTCTTACTTACACTCTTAAAATTGAGAACCCTAAAGAGCTTTTGCTTATTATAGTTTTTATCATATAATATATGAAATTTTTTATACCTGTAGTAAAAATCCACCCTCCCCTTGCATTGGAGAAGAGCTGTCATACAACATTCAGTCAACTGAATGTGGCTTGGTAGAGAGGTATTTATAAATTTCAAGTCATTTTTGCTGTGTAGAATCATTCAGATTTTCCTAAGACTAAATGGGCAGTCTCAAAGCTTTTTCTTTTTTCAGAATTTTAAACTGAAGCATTTAAAAAATACTTTGTCATTTAAAAACAGTAATAATCACTTCATGTTCACAAAATAACATTTTTTATGAAAAATAGCTATTTTTGAAAAAAAATCAGTGAGTAAAATGGCAGTGTTTTACGTTTTGGCAAATTTCTAAAACATCTAGCTTAACAGAAGGCAGCTGGACTTTATAGCTGTATCTCCATTCAGTCTGTTGAAATATTGTTCTTGCACAGAAAAGAGAGGACCTCACGGCCCCCCGGGGGCCCTCTGACCACACTTTGAAAATCTCTACTCTGTTCTGGTGTCTGGTATACAGTAAGTGTTCGATCGCTTAAACCTACTATTATTATTAGAAAATGTGTCATCTACAGAGAAGAAATAGAACCAAATGTGACATAACAGGAAGAATACTGAGTTGAAGGAAAAAGCAAGCCTGGTTAGCTCTCCGGCCCCCAGCTTCCTGCTGTATAAACTGGGTAGGTTAGGCTCAGCCGCTGATTTTCTTCTCAGGAGCTACCTAAGCCAGCAGGCCTCAACTCCACCTCTTCCTCACCCAGGGGAGTCCTGCCAGGGGATGTTTTTCTGCTTAAATTATCTTTGGAGAAGGGCCCCTATGACTAAAACTCACTGGATTCCATGCACTGGTGCTCTCTGGGTCTGCTCCCCGCTCTAACTTTCTTTGCTCCTATGAAATGTGTATGGACAAGTCAGCAGCAACTGTCCCGTGGCGGGGGAGCTCCCAAGGTGCAGATTACGGGTCATGCTGGGGGGCTGCCACGCAGAACTGAGACCGCCTCGTGACTGAGTCACGGAGCCCTGTGACTCCAGGCAGAGACAGGTGTGGGCACTTTCACCCTGCTTGACCACATCTCATTTGAATCAATTCATTATTCTTTACATTTTGCAACAATAATAATAATAACCAGCGTGCAACACCCTAGTCTAAGTAAAGCTATTTGACGTGGCACATGGTCTGCTGGCAGTGAGCGGACCCCAAGGAGAGGGATCATGACGACTGGCCCCAGACCCCTCAACTTACCGAGAACTGAGTCTGGGTGCCGTGCCTTGTCTTGAATGGCAACAGGAAACCTTCCACGGTTGATTCCTCTGTGGCCTTTTTTCTCCATTTTTTGCTTCCTAAAAAAGGTGCATAAAATCCCATAAACTTTTAGTATACTGCTAATAGCGATAGTGAGAGGTCTGGTAAAACTGAAATGTGAAATTTCTTATGTCAGAGCCTGGAATGATGGAGGATGCATGTCATCCTCAACACAGCTATCCCTCTGCCTGCCTGTTTGAGAGCTTCCCGGTGAGAAAGTGCACCCAGCACAATTTGGCCTGAAAAGAACATGCATACCAAACATTAAAAGTAAATCTGTTTTGTTTCCCTGAGGATAATATCTAGTCATGATACACATAAACAATATAGAAATTTGAAGTATGGAATTATAAAATTTGGAGTTTAATTCATTGTCTCAAAATCAGTTCTTATCAGGGGAAGAAGCTGTACTACATGTCAATACCAGATCACATGGCTTTGGATCCATAAGCACTAGCTGAGAGATCCGAAAATTCCAGCAAGGTGGATTTTGTCCAGTGTCTATGGGGCTAAAGGCTATGAGAGCATGTGGGGTTAATTTTAGCTGTGCAAGGCCACCAGGGGGCATCAGAAAGATGCCCTTCGATTGTCATTTACCGGGACACTTCCTCCGACTTGTCTGTAGCTTCTGTCTCCCTTCTTCACAGAAATTCTAACTCCTCCAAAGGAATTTTAGTTGACAGCAATTCTTAAGAAAGCTCTAGCTCAGCCCCTGGA
The DNA here is from genome assembly GCF_039906515.1 of Pseudorca crassidens. Classification (NCBI taxonomy): domain Eukaryota; kingdom Metazoa; phylum Chordata; class Mammalia; order Artiodactyla; family Delphinidae; genus Pseudorca; species Pseudorca crassidens. The sequence continues at coordinate 95,262,658 of NC_090297.1, forward strand.
ATACTATAATAGCCCCTAGGGAACGTTGCTCATTCTTAGCCTGGAGGGCACCGTGCCCAAGACGTCCTGGATGTAGCCCAAGATGTCCTGGATGTAGCCAGTGAGTCAGGAATGAGACTGATTGCCGGGGATGGAGTTTGAGCCTCAGGCCTTGCTTGCAAATGTGTGCATGTCCCACTGTGCCTGGGCCTGCTGCTGGTGGAGAGAGGCGTAGTGCTTGGAGTTTGTGAGGTTGGGGGCTGAGAAGCCAGGCCCTTTCCCTCTTCTTGGAAAAATATGCTCTCCTCATGAGTCACATATTTTCTCACACCTCATTTTCTGTCTCCACCCTCCTCCTCTGGGGCATTTGAACATCTGCTCTCCAAAGTGGAAAACTTGGATGGCACTCAAGTGAGTTTAGTCCAACACATGAGTTTCTTTTTCTGCCTCTTTTAAACTTCTTTGTGCACTAAAATCTTCTTGCCAAAAACAGTTAAGGGCGGTTCTACTTGAGAAGACAGTTTTTCAACAAGACCAAGTAGCTGAAGTGTACTCTTAAATCCAAAATTCTGCATCAGACATAAAGGGATAAGCATTTTACACATAGTATATATGTTATTTATCTGCATATATATAAATATCCTTCAAACAGTACGTACATCAGTAGGCTAAATAAAGAACACATCCCATCTGAGAGAGAGCTAATCTTCTAAAAGAGTAAAGAGTATATATAACCCTCTGTTCAATTAATTCCTCAGGGATGATATAGTTTACCAAGATTTCAATTTATGAATCATGCATATCGCCACATCACACCCCAGCAGGTGATTTACTGTTAGATCTGATTTTACACTTGGTTGTGTTTTGCCTTCCATCTTGTTCATTATAAAAGAGAAAATGTAGTCTAGAACGCCAGTCCCTGTCTTGCTACTTTAGTGGTGCTGTGAGGTCTAGACCATGAATTTGGAAGAGAAATATTTAGTATCTTGAAAGCTTAATCAAAACTTTTTTTAATGTCAAGCTATTTTTATTATGCTTACTAAAACCTAAAAAAAAATGTCAAAACGTAGGTTGTAATTCAATTAAAAAAAATAGTGGATCTGGGATGACTCAGGGATTTGGCATCATTTGTGACCTTTGTATTGAAAGGAGAGTCAAAGCTGATGATGGACATGTTGGTTTAAAATAATGGTTCACACCAGATGACACACGGATATTTAACCACAAAACCATGCTGTTTCTTTTTTTAGAGGGCGGAAACTCAATAGGACCCTTATGACAAGTGCTCATTCCGTGCTTGGCATGCTTTCCAACAGGAAACTTCAGTCTTTCAGACCTTGTCATCTGCCTCTATTCGAATCCATTATGTTCAGGTAATAGTGGTGGCTAAACAGCCCCTCCCTCCTTGCCTCTCCACCTTCCTAAGGTCAATTAGCCAAGCTTTGGCTCCAGTCCACAGTGCCTCTCAAGCTTGGAGGAGGCGCCTCTTGCTGACTGATAGAAGCTTCAAATAAATGATTCTGAATCCACGCGGGCTAACAGCTGACCAAAGAGTGTTTCAAAACCATTAAGAATTTCTCCTTAGGATTTCACCTCTACAGCTTTTTACCCGATTTACAGCTTGTCACCTCCGGAAGATTTCTTGCTGAGGGATGTGGAGAAGTAAACCCTGGGACACGGGATTAGGCTTATTTCCGGTGGCACTGGGGGGCAGAGGTGGGACCCAACAGGGTAAGTTTTCATTCATTGTGAGGAGAGAGTAGTGAGGCTGCGAGCTGCTACACAATGGTGTATAATAATCTCCCACATGGGCAAGGTTCAAAGGGAGCCTAAAGGCCAAACCACCCTCCATACGCTGTGGTCATGATTCTTAACCAAGAGGCCTATCAGAATCATCTGGGGGAGATTTAAAAGAAAGATTCCCGGGCTTCCCTGGTGGCGCAGTGGTTAAGAATCCACCTGCCAATGCAGGAGACACGGGTTCGAGCCCTGGTCCGGGAAGATCCCACACGCTGCAGAGCAACTAAGCCCATGCGCCACAACTACTGAAGCCCGCGTGCCTAGAGCCCATGCTCCGCAACAAGAGAAGCCACCACAATGAGAAGCCCACACACCACAATGAAGAGTAGCCCCTGCTCACCGCAACTAGAGAAAGCCCGCGCGCAGCAACGAAGACCCAACGTAGCCAAAACAAACAAACAAACAAATAAATATTAAAAAAAGATTCCCACCAGGGCTTCACCCCGGGGAGGCTGATACAGTAGGTGGGGCTGAGGCATGTGCATTATTTTCAAGTGCCCTGGTAAGGCTGATGCTCTCCGCAGTTGAGAGCCGCTGCTCCAGGGATTTGTCAGTTGGGAGGGAGACCGGGCTGCGTGTCCAGCCCTGAGATCTGCGATTCTGTAACTCGGCCCGTGGCTGCTGGCACCTGTTCAGTTAGTTGATGCCCATCCTCACTGGAGTTACTATCCCAGGACCGGCTCCCACCCACCCTGGGAATTTAGCAGCTGGAAGCCCTCACCATTCAAGGACCTGGTGGCAGAAGGCACAGCTTGCACCGGTCGTCTCTGTGCTGTCCTGCCTCCCCGCAGCATTGTTAGGCTCCTCCTGCACCACAGAGCACACACAGATGTGGATGTGACCGAGGAAGTGACTCACCCCTCGGCTGCTCAGGCACAGCCCAGCAAGCCGCGCGGACCCCGCCAAACTCACCATCTCAGGACTCCACTCTGATTTCTGGCTCAGTGGGGCCTGTGCTGTAACGGCCTGGGGCTTAGAGAAAGAAAGCTTCCACCCTGCCTTGACTTCCTTCCTTCTCCAGACATTTAAAAATCTAGTACAGATGAGAGAATACTCTCCCCACCCTGTTTTCTCTTTCCTTTAGTTTCAAATTACACCAAGCTCCACCAGAGGATGAACCAATTTAAGATGATTTTTAAATCCTTCAATCTGACCACTGGTTAGCAGAATCTAAAAGCCTTTCCAAAGCAATGTATTCAACTATGAATTAAAACAAGGTTTAGGGACTATCTAGAGGCCTCAATGATTGTTTATATGTCCCTGTTTAACACACACAAAAAAATCACACTATGGAACTGAAAAGGCTGACACCACCCTTACTATGGTTTTACCCTTTATGTAAACAGAAAATAAACGTACTTTTCTCACCATTATAAACAATAGTGAGAAATAAGCATCATTGTACAGACAGCTTTTTCTATATTTTGAATTACTTCCTTAGGAAATGTCTGGGTCGAAGGTTGTGAAAGTGCTTGTGTGATGATACGTGTGGCCTAATTTCTTTCCACCAAAGCTGTACGAATTACAGAGCCGCCATCAACGTTGGTGGCTCGTTTGTCTACACCTTCCTCTGCATCAGGAGTTATCCCTTGAAAATGTTCTTGTTAATTTAAAAAGTAGGGGTGGCCCCCTGTGTTAACATTTCCTCTGTTATTAAAGGAGATAAACATTTCCACATATGTTTATTTATTGGTTGTATATCCTACTTGTGACTTTCAGTTCTAATCTTTTATCCATTAATTTTTTGGAGGGTTTCAGTGTTTTCTTATTCATAAAAACAACCATTTGTTGATTGCTCCTTGTGCCAAGTACCTCTCATATCACCTCCTTTATTCCTTACCACCATCCTGGCATGTCGTCCCCATTTTAGTGATGAATAATCTGCGGCTCAGAGAATTTAAGCAGCTCGTCAAGGTCACACAGAGTGAGTGGCAGAGCTGGCATTTGAGCCTTTCCCCGTACACTTGTGTCCTTAACCACAGAGCTACTGCTCCTTCGTGCCCTTGTCAGAGCAACTTTGTATGATAAAAATCTTCATCCTGAACAGTGTTTGCTCTTACTATTTTTCAAGTTGTCTGCCTTTCTTAAAAAGATTTACTGTGGTTTCAGTTTTGCAAACATTAGTTGAAATGTTGACATGTCAAAGAGGTGGTGGAAATGGCCAAGAAACATATGAAAATGGGTAAATTTTACAAATAGTCAAAGCAATACAAATTAACACAATAAGGTATCAGTTTTCCTTTATCACTTTAGCAAAGGTTGGCGAGAAAAAGAAAACAGATACCCTGGTTTGGCTCAGGTTGGAAGGCACCTTCACTCCCAGGCACTGTTGTGGGCACCACTTTGCTAAAGGCCAGTTTATCCAAATTTTCACTGTGTATCTTTTGAACCATTAACTGCAACCCTAGGTTTTTATTCAAAGGAACTAATCAACTATGGCCAAAGGTTTGCATATAAAATGATTTTACTGAAGCAGTGTTTCTAATATCAAAGAAGTGGAAAAAACTAAATGTCCATCAATAACGGATTGGTTTAATGAATCAGGGTACACCCATACAATGAAATACAGTGCAGTCCTTAAAAATGAAGCTGTAGGTTTATTCAATAACTTTTGAGAGGCCCATGATATAATGTTAAATGTAAAAAGCATATCCTAAAACAATACATGTATGGGGACTTCCCTGGCGGTCCGGTGGTTAACACTTCACCTTCTAATGCAGGGGGCGCGGGTTCAATCCCTGGTCGGGGAGCTAAGATCCCACATGCCTCTCGGCCAAAAAACCAAAACGTAAAACAGAAGTAATATTGTAACAAATTCAGTAAAGGCATTAAAAATGGTCCACATCAAAAATTCTTAAAAAAGCCCCCAATACATGTATGATCCCATTTTTGTAAAAATGTGTATGTGTATCAGAGAAAAAAAAAGACCAGATATACCCTAAAATATTAGCAATGGTTTTTCTGTCAGTGAAATGTTCCTCTGTATACTTTTCTCTATTTTCTGATTTTTTTGCAATAAGCCTGTATCACTTTTATAATTTAAAAAATAATGAGGTTTTTTTTGCTTCATTTTTCCCCTGTGTTTTCTTTTATTACTTCTGGGCCTTCAGGGAGTATCTCCGCACTTCACAGTTAAGGCAGATTTACATTAGCAGAATGTAGGGGGGGTGCCCTCCGCCTGAACTGGGAGACCTGGGATCCAGTGTCTCCTGTATTTGCACTGGGCAAATCTCTTCACCTTTCTAAGCTTCCAATTTTTCTTCTACAAAAAGTCTATGCAAACAGCAAAACTCCAAACCAACAGAATTATTACTGTTTATTGCTTATTATAATTTTGTCATTATTAATTTAGACCCAGGGCTTTTAATCCCAGTATTTCCAATTCCTTTATAATGAAATCATCTCAAAGTGTGGTCCCCAGACCAGCAGCATTGACATCACCTGGGAGCTTGTTAGAAATGCAGAATTGCAGGCTCACCCCAGACCTACCGAATCAAAGCCAGCGTTTCAGTAAGATCTGCAGGTGAGTCCACGGCAGACTGCAGTTGCAGAAGCCCTGATCTAGAACAGGTACCTCAAGCAGGTTTCTCCTGAGTTCTGAAAGAGTGGAGAGGGTTAGCAATACAGGCAGCTCTCACCAGCACTAACACCCAGGGCGCCGGTTAGTATAAGGGCCAAGTGATCTTAATTATGCCAATTTCAGAGTCACGTTCAGCCATACTGGTTGGTTAAAGAGCCAAGGCAATGAACTGAGCAGAGCCAGGACGGGGCTGCAGGACGTTACTCCGGAAGCCGAAGACAACCTCATGGTCATTTGATCTGGTTAGTCTAGTTTTTTTTTTTTTTTTTTTTAAAAAAGCAGTTTGAATTTTAGAGTCAGTTCTTGAGCTACCTGGGCGCCCCACTTTGGGGGATTATTTGGGTTTTGTTTAATCTGGTGAAGAGTCACTGGGAATTTAATTTCAGCACTCCTGGGACAGTGGGACCAAGTGACCACTTGCCCTTTTCCCACCCTCCCTCCACTGGGCGTCTCTACGGAGAGAGGGCCGCCAAGGAAGCCAGGCTCCCGGAGGTGGAAGCGGTGGTCCAAGTCCACGTCTCCCTTCTCGGACCCTCAGGAGGGGCCCGTCGCTGCCCTCTTTGCTGAGCTGTGGGACCAGCCTGTCAAGTTCCTCGGAAGAGGGGGTCTCCTGTGTCTGTGCCGGTGGGGGGTGGGGGCGGCGCCCTGTCCCCTCTCACCCACATGGCCCCGGCGCCACGCAGGACGGCCAGGGTGCTCCTTGGGTAACTGGGGAGCCGCATAGAGGGACTTGCCATTAGGGCTGCTGTTGCACAGGAGGTGACTCAAAATGGGTTCTGCATTTCCACACCACACCTAAGGCAGCATCATATCCTGCCTGGAGTCCCTTTCCCCGGACTCCTCACTTAGCTACCTCATTCTTATCCCCCAGTACTCAATTCAGATCTCACCTCTGACCCTACCCTCCCACTGTGAGTTACTTTTGGTCATATCCCATCACCTAATTGTCACGGTACCTAACACCCAGGTAATGTGCTTACTGTGAGCCAGGCCCTGTTTTAAGTACGTATATTAACTCATTTAAACGTCCTAATAATATCATTAAAATTTCTAAGAAGCTGCCAGGTGAAGCCAATGCTGCCGGTCTGGGGGCCAGCTTTGAGATATTTCATTATAAAGGAATTAGAAATAATGGAATTAAAAACCCCTGGGTCTAAAATGATAATGACAAAATTATAGTAGACATAATAGTTCCGTTGGCTCAGACCTTTACAGTTTGCAAAGACTTTTTGCTAAAGGAGTTGGAAGCTTAGACAGATATTATTATCCTCACTTTATACAGGAGGAAACTGAGGCACAGAGAGTTTATATAACTTTCTTAAGGTCACAAAGCTGATTAATGACAGAGCTCATATTGATATTTGAACCCAGGCAGTCTGGCTTCACAGTCCTAAGGAATGCATTATTACTTGCACCTACATAGCACTTTTAACATTCTGTAATTCCACGTTAATTTTATCTGTTTGTTGTATGTGTCCCTCATGGAAATGTAAGCATCTTGAGGGCAGGTGGTTTGTCTGCCTTGTTTATATTGTATCCCCAATACCGAGAAAAGTGCCTAGCATTTAGCAAGAAATATTTACCGAATGAATGGTTAATACTAGAGGTAGACTCTCTTTTCAGGGCTATTTATCACAAAGTTATAGAGTCCTCATCATCTCACAACAGTTGCTATACACTTGAGGCCAGTTAAGAAGAGCGAACCCAGACCTGAGGGGAGTGCTGAACAGGAGCCTGGGCTGCCTCACTAGGCTCACTCACACCATGTTGAAGCTAATTTCGGTTCAGGACTAGAGAGAGAACCAGCTGCGAACCTTGGGGATCATTTGTTAAATCCACAGTGGTGCAGAGTTTACTATACCGAGTACTCACTCTATACCAGGCATTCAGTCAGTTGTTCGGGCTACAAAGATGGGTACAAAGGCACAAGGACAAATGAGACATGATGCTATGGGGGCACAGAGGCTGGGATGAAGAATCCTGCCTGGAGTGGGCGGCTATGCATCAAGGTTATATAACTAACCTTCAGAGTTAGTGGGCTAACTCTGAAGATGGGCCTTGAATGAATGGGATTTTTGAGGAGGCAAACATACTTGTTTGGAAGGGCTAACATTTATATAATCTTCAATATCCTGTCCTAAACTCTGACAAAAACCTATTCAAGTTTTGAATAACAGCCATGGGCTGTGTCTTCAAATACAGTCAATTTAAGGCAATTATCCAGATGATTCCATTTGTCAGAATTTTCATGTATTCTGAAATGTTCTGATAGTTGAGGTTACAAAAAGTACTATAGAAAGACACTGGTAATTGATTTGAATTCCTGGTTTTGCATATGTAGACAATCCAAAAGAATTTAACTTGAGAGAAAGAAAATGTAGAAGTGGACTCATGAGAAATGGTTCTTTCACTGAGTCTGTTATTCTTTATGTAGCAGAAATAGTACAAAACTATTAAGAAGAAAAATTATTTCTTCCAGGCATGCAAGATCTACAAAAAATGTTACTATTCATCCAGAAGAAATAGCTCTTTAGCAGTTCATCAGTTTAAGCTGCATTGTTACATCCTAAACCAATAAGATATTTCAAAAACCAACACTTGAAATAGCTTCTAATTCTTAAAAGCTGGTTCCACTTTAAATAATATGATTCATAGGCCTTTGGAAAGTTAAATTTTCATGAAATGTTAAGATAGAATTCAGTGATTCCATTAATTAGGATTCTATAAATACATAAAAACCATTTTTCTTGGCATGAAATTAGGCTGTAGGCTGCTATATTACCTCATTTGAGGATGGAGAGGATGTGGATGACAAGTTATCCAGGTTGATTTGAGAACTCACGGGAAGAGAGACAGCTGAAGTGTATTTGCCTTTATTAATTTTCTCTTTAAAATCTTCAAGTAGCATCTCCAATGTGAAGATTTCACCTTCTACTTTTCTAGGTAAATATAAACACACAGGCATCTTATTGAGTATGCAGTCAACATTCTAATTAGTAACAACAGTTCTTGAATATAACATTGATCTACATTTTTAATGCCATCTATCTTCAGACAGGAAGGGTAATGGACACCTTCCCTGACAGGCATCCTGTTTATAGTTTCACTGCAAAGGCCTGGGCTCTAATACTCAATTTTTTCTTCCAGTTTTATTGAGATATAATTGACATACAGCACTGGACAAGTTTAAGGTGTACAACATAATGACGTGACTTACATACAACACGAAATGATTATCACAACAATTTACTGAACATCTATCATCTCATATAGATACAATATTAAAGAAATAAGAAAAAATTTTTTTCCTTGTGATGAGAACTCTTAGGATTTACTCTCAACAACTCTCATATATAACGTACAGTAGTGCTAATTATATTTATCATGTTCTATATTTCTAATTCTCATTTTGTTATTCATTAGCTGTGTATCTTTTGGCAAATCACTTAATCTTTCTGTGCCTCCAATGTCTCAACTATAACATGAGATAACAATATTTTGCTTATCTGGATCTGATTATTTTGAAGTCCCTTACAGTTCTAAGAGCTATGATTCTAGGAAAATAGTGATTTATATCAACTGAAAAAGAATGATATGAAAAATCTGAATAACTTAATTAACAAGCTTGATCCATAGGTATATGTACATATAGGTATATGTGTATATATGTACATGCATATATAAATATAAATATATATTTTGCCCCCAAAGAATTAATTTTCCTCAAATTCATTAAATTTATAAAAATTTATCTCATATTACTCCACAAAGAAAAATCTCAACAAATTCCAAAACATTAAAAATTATACCAGTTCTTTCCCACTAAGATCAAGAACAAGGCAAAAATATTCCTTCTCACCACTCCTATTCAACATTGTACTTGAAGTCCTAGCTAAAGCAACAAGACAAGAAAAAGAAAGAGAAGGTATACACGTTGGAAAGGAAGAAATAAAATTGTCTTTGTCCACAGATGATCATCTGTGTAGAAAATTAGAATCAACAAAAAACTTCTGGAACTAATAAGCAATTATAGTGAGGTTGCAGGGTACAAGGTTAATATATGAAAGTCAATCACTTTCCTATATTCTTTTTTTTTTTTTTTTTTTTGCGGTACGCGGGCCTCTCACTGTTGTGGCCTCTCCCATTGTAGAGCACAGGCTCCGGATGTGCAGGCTCAGCGGCCATGGCTCACAGGCCCAGCTGCTCCATGGCACGCAGTATCTTCCTGGACCGGGGCACGAAACCGTGTCCCCTGCATCGGCAGGCAGACTCTCAACCACTGCGCCACCAGGGAAGCCCTCCTATATTCTTTTAAGGAACAAGTGGAATTTGAAGTTAAAAACATAGTACCATTTACATTAAGGTCCAAAAAACTTAAATATGTAGGTATAAATCTAAAACAATATGCACAAGGTCTCTATGAAGAAAATTACAAAACTCTGATGAGTGAAATCAAAGGACTAAATAAATGGAGAGATAGTCCATGTTCATGGATAGGAAGATGCAATATTATCAAAATATCTGTTCTTCCCAACTTGATCTATAGATCCAGTGCAATCCTAGTAAAAATCCCAGCAACTTCTTTTGTGGCTATTGACAAACTGACTCTAAAGTTTATATGGGGACTTCCCTGGAGGTCCAGTGGTAAAGAATCTTCCTTCCAATGCAGGGGACTTGGGTTCAATCCCTGGTCAGGGAACTAAGAACCCACATGACGTGGGGCAACTAAGCCCACCACAACTACTGAGCCTACGTGCCTCAACTAGAGAGCCCACATGCCACAACTAGAGAGAGAAAACCCACACACCACAACTAGAGAGAAGCCTGTGTCACAATGAAAGATCCCACATGCCGCAACTAAGACCTGACGCAGCCAAAAAAATAAATAAAATAAATGTTTTAAAAAATAAAGTTTATATGGAGAGACCAAAGAGCAGAATAGACAGCCTACAAATAGACCTACATAAAATTAGTCAACTGATATTTGACAAAGGAGTAAAGGTGATACAACGGAACAAAGATAATCTGTTCAACAAATGGTGCTGGAACAACTGGACATCCATGTGCAAAAAAAAAATGAATCTAGACACAGACCTTACACTCTTCACAAAAATCAGCCCCAAATGGATCATAGACCAGGAATAGAAGGATCATGTTTATGTATAGAATGAGTTGGGAAATTTTCCCTTTTCTTTTTATGTTCCAGAAGAGTTATTTAAAGTCTTTGTTGAACTCACCCATAGTCCCACTTGGATTTGGTACATTTTGGGGGTTTGACTGTTTACAATCTTTTCTATTTTTGTCTGGTTATTAGTCTTTTCGGATTTCCTACCTCTTTTTGAGTAGAGTTTAATAATTTATATTTTCCTAGAGATTTGTCCATTTCATCTACATTTTAAACTGTGTTGATATGAAATTGTCCAATCCCATTTGATCTAAAATTTTTATTCTGATATTTTTCCTTTCTCATTCTTTATGTTATTTATGCTTCTCAGTCAGACTTTCCAGTGGTTTATTTTATAGATATTTTCAAAGAAAATGTTTTATTGATTAAATTATTTTAAACTTCATTTATTTCTCCTTCCTTTTATGAATCTCTTCCTTTTTGGGGGTTTATTTTGATGTTCTTTTTCTGCCTTCCTGGTTTGAATTCTTAGTTTATTGGTTTTGAACTTTCCCCCCTAATAAATGCATTTTAAAACTATAAATTTTCTTTAGAGTACTACTTTAGCTATACTACATTGGTTTTCATGTTATTTTCTCATTTATTATTGACTTGTAGATTATTCCTAACCTCCATTTTTATTTTCTATTTAACACAAGAATTATTTAGATGAGCATTAAAATTTTCTGATTAGATTTTTACTATCTTTTTATTATTAATTTCCAGTGATCAGAGAATGTGAGTGGTATATTTTTTAATATTTTTTTTTAGAGAAGTTTTAGCTTCTCAGCAAAACTGATAGGAAGATACAGAGATTTCCCATATACCCACTGCCTCCACACATACATAACCTCCCCCATTATCAACATCCCCACCAGAGTGGTAGATTTGTTATAATTAATGAACTTATATTGACACATCATAATCACCCAAAGTCTATAGTTTACATTGGGATTTACTTTTAGTATTGTACATTCCATAGGTTTGAACAAATGTATAATGACATGTGTCCACCTTTAGGATATCATACAGAGTATTTTCAATGCCCTAAAAATCCTTTGTACTCTGCCTATTCAACCCTCCCCCCACCCTAACCCCTAGCAACCACTGATCTTTTTGTTTTTGCCCGTTTTGCCTTTTACAGAATGTCACATAATTGGAATCATGCAACATGTAGCCTTTTCAGATTGGCTTCTTTCTTAGTAATATGCATTTAAGTTTCATCCATGTCTTTTCATGACTTGATAGCTCATTTCTTTTTAGCACAAATAATATTCCATTGTCTAGATAGACCACAGTTAATTAGTGCAGTTCATCTACTGAAGGACATATTGGTTGCTTCCAAGTTTTGATGGTTCTGAATATAACTGCTTGAAATATCCATGTGCATGTTTTTGGACATAAGTTTTCATCTCCTTTGTGTAAATACCAAGGAGCATGATTGATGGATCATATGGTAAGAGTATATTTAGTTTTGAAAGAAGCTGCCAAACTATCTTCCAAACTGGCTGTAGCATTTTGCATTCCCACCAGCAATAAAGCAGAGTTCCTATTGCTCTACATCCTCACCAGCATTTGGTGTTTTTAGCATTCCAGATTTTGGGCATTCTAATAGTGTGTAGTAGTATCTCATTGTTGTTTCAATTTGCCATTTCCCTGATGATATATGATGCGGAGCATCTTTTCATATGCTTATTTGCCATCTGTATGTTTTCTTTTGGTGAGGTGTCTGTTAAGATCTTTAGTACATTTTTTAATTGGGTTTTTTTCTTACTGTTGAGTTATAAGAGTTCTTTGCATATTTTGGATAACAGTCCTTTACGAGAAGTGTCTCATCTTCTCATTCTCTTTACATTGTCTTTTGCAGAGCAGAAGTTTTTAATTTGAAGTCTAGCTTATCAATTATTTCTTTCATGGGTGGTGCCTTTGATGTTGTATCTCAAAAACCATCACCATAACAAAGGTCATCTAGGTATTCTACTTTGTTATGTTCTAGGGGTTTTATGATTTTGCCCCCCCCAAAAGCACCAAATCCAAGTGGAATTATGGGTGAGTTTACCAAAGACCTTAAGTAACTCTTCTGGAACATAAAAAGAAAGGGGAAATTTTCCCAACTGATTCTATAGATAAACATTAGGATATTTATTAATATATTTCACTAGATTCATGAAGGAGATTAACTAGATTTCTAAACCCCATTTGATTAAACTTTTTCCTAAATTTAAAAATATCTAATTCTAGTAAGCTAGGAATAGATGGAAACTTTCTCGATAAAGCTTATCTACTTGAACCTACAGCAGTCATTATACTTGGAAGAATTCCCGATACCATTAGGAACATGACAAGAATGATTGTTTTCACAAGTATTATTCAACGTTTTTTGGGAAAACCTAGCAAAAGAAATAAAGCAATAAAAAGAAATGTGATATAGAAAAGTTGGTGGGAAGAAAAGATATAATGTATAAATATTTAAGGGGAAAAGTGAAGTTGAGGGGAACTATTATTTGTTTCTGATTGTCATACCTAAAAACTAAGACTGTCAACTGAAAATCAACGAAATAGTAAGAACAAGATTGTGTCAGGTAGCCCCATATAAGTTAAACATACAATTTTCTTTATTTCCTGTATATGGATTAGAGAAAACATCTATTAACAACACACAGAGGGACTTCCCTGGTGGTCCAGTGGTCAAGAATCTGCCTTTCAATGCAGGGGACGCAGGTTCGATCCCTGGTCTGGGAACTAAGATCCCACATGCTGTGGGGCAACTAAGCCTGCACGCCACAACTACTGAGCCTGCCACGGTCTGGAGCCCATGCATCACAACTAGAGAGCCCACATGCCACAGCTACTGAGCCCGCGTGCTCTAGAGCCCATGCCACAACTAGAGAGAAGCCCGCGTGCCGCAACAAAGAGCCCATGCACCACAGTGAAAGATCCCGCGTACCGCAAGGAAGATCGCACGTGCTGCAACTAAGACCTGATGCAGCCAAATAAATATTTTTTATAAGGTATGTGTATAATCTTGACTCTTAAAAAAAAAACACAGAAAAAGTATAAAATAGCTAAGAACAAATTTGACAAAACATGTAAAATCTACATGAAGAAAACATGCTGGGGATGTTTTCATGGGAATGGGATGGGAATACTCATTGCAAAGATTTTAATTTTTCCTGAACTGATCTGTAAATTCAACAAAATCCTAAACAAAATTCAAATGGAATTTTATTAAAGAAATTTGGTTCCTAAAACTATATTTCTCAATAAAAGTGACTCTATCAATGAAAAAAAGAAATTTGCTGAGCTGATTATAAAGTTTATTAGTAAGAAGAGTATACAAGAATAGCTAAAGAAAGTTTAAAAGAAGAAACATTTAAAAATATACACTAACCTATAGTAATTTAGAACTATGTGGTTAATGTAGAAATAGAAACAGAACAATGGGGAGCATAGATCCAATCCCATGTACACATGGGGGTTTTGTATATGATAAAAGTGGCTTTTTACCAATGGGGAAAGGCTGCCCTATTCAACGAGTGGTGGGACAAAGATCTAAACCTGGAAAACCAGACTGATAAGTAAAATATAGGAAAATATGTTCTAGTCTGGCAGTCAGAAGGGAATTCATCAGGTGACAAGGGGAGACTGAAAATTTAAAGGAAGTGAAATGATGGAGCGAGGCCTCAAGGTAGCGGGAAGAGATAGGCTCAAGGACCAAGGCTGGAGAGGTTGGAAGGTGAGTGAAGGAAGAAAGAGGAGGTGAAAACATGCAGAACTGGAGGTGGACAAAAGACATTTCTTGAGGGAATTTGTGATCTTTTCTGTAAAACAGAAGACAAGAGTGTATGCCGATAGTATCAGGGAGGAGGGATTGATGGAGGCAGAACACCATTTCTTGACTCCTTGGCTTCTGGTGCTAGTGTGTGAAAGAATCAAATGACCATCAGACTACATTCTGACAAACAAGATACATGAAATCCAAACAATGTTTTTGAATATTACCTTTCAAAGGCAATAATAAGAAGGTTTTAATAAGAGCACAATAGCTGACTTAAGCAATTAGCCAATTAATTTGCGCAATTCTTTCCTTTACAGAAAGCCATCAACAATAGCCTTTGGACCCATCATTTAGAAGGTTCTCGACACACCACGACCTCAAGGGTTGGATTGGGTTCTGCTCTTTGCCACATTTTGCCCATTTGAGAACAAGAGGAGCTGAGCACACTTTGCTCTGAGGCAGTTCTGAGGTGAGTTTTGGGAGAGGCTGAGTCCTTCCCTTGCCCCAGTGTTGACAGCTTCTCCTGTATATGGGATATAATTGCAGTTGAAACTCTTTTGATTTATACTGGGGCCAGGCGCAGTGTGGGTGTAACTAGGATATAAATAAGGCATTGCATAACTTTGGTCTTAATGCGCACAGAGGCCTGTCTTTAAGACGACTGCCAAAACAAGTGGGATTTCTTGGAAAATAAATATCCTTACGCTATTAGTTTTTAAACAAATAGTGAAAGCATGTGGAGATCCTTTTTTCCAAGAAAAAAATGCCTTTGGGGGAAAAAAATCAATATTAAAACCTCATCCTTGCTGTCTAATTACTCAGTATTGAAATAACAATAGACAGAGATTTCATTCATTTTGAAGAAGTAATTTCTCAGGATGCTAGTGCCAGAATATAAACCATTAAAATATTTTGGCATCAAGAATGAATTCGTGTTAAAATGCTATGAATAGAAAGAGCTGAACTTACAAATATTAAGCCTACTAAATGGGTTCTTTAAATTCATCCCAGGAAATTATATGGAAACAATCCTAGCCTTGAGTCCTGGACTACATCTTAAAATTATTTAGATTGGAAAGAGAGGGGCATGGTGGCATCAGAAGGGCCAGCTGGAATCTTCATTCGATATGATTGTGCACCCAAGTTTCTAATGTGAATTAATTCAGGAATCATTTGACTTCAAGCCTTAACATTTTGCCTTTATCAGGATTTGTGGGTCCCTTACCCCAACACTAACCAATGTAACAATGATTCATTCTTGCCTGCTGTCTCTTTGGAATTGTCTGTGCATGAGGAAAAAGAGGGACAGAAAAGAAGAACCAGGCAGGGGAAATAAAGGCAGGAGTGGGATGAAGGAGAGGACAGGACAGGAGGAGCTTGGAGAGGAGAGGGTCCTCTGGGGTTAACACGTGAGCCTTTCTAGAGTTTCTTGTACTCCTCTGAGTCTCAGAACCAATTATAATGACATCCAACAAAATGCAATGTGGTGGCACAATGTCTCTCCTCCAGGAGACCATTGTTCATTTGGGGCACTCTATCTGGGTCAGTGCCCTGCACAGGACCTTACACATAGCAGGAATTCCGTACTGCTTGTTGCATGCGGTGACACTTATTCAATGGGAGCACAGTTTTTGCTGACCCAAGACCAATGGCTCTCCAAGCACTGAGCCATCAGCCGCATCAGAATCCCACCTGAAGGCGATTACCTCTGACCCTTCCACCTTACACAGTTTAAGCCTCACCTTTCTGGATCAAATTCATCGACAGCTGGGGATTCACGCTTGTGGACTTGCTGTTTCAAAGTCAGATGCTTTTCCTTATTGGCCAGAAACTCCTATTCCAGCAGTTCGAGGTGTCCCTGCATTTTCTCGAGGACCTATAACAGTGGAGTCACTGGAATCATTCACAGGTAAGCCTGTGTGTGTAGTTGGTTTTCCCCAAAACACAATGAGGATGTACCCCACAGTAGTGTCAAAACAAAGCCATCATCCTTCTCCTGGCAATTGTTTTGTTTCAGAGTCTGACATCTAAAATATAGACAACCCAAGACCCATCTCAGCATTTATGACACCTCATAGCACATAGCTGAAAAATATGGTCACTTCTGATTTCTCTCCTAGAACCCACTTGGAGGTGTTTAAATTTTTGTTAATGGGACATTCATAATCCTACATATTTGCAGAATAATTTTTAGCTCACAGAGCACTTTTCCATTCATTATCTTATTTAATCCACGCATCAATGTTGTAAACGTGGCAAAGTAGATTTATTATCCCAGTTTTGTAGAGGAGGAAATTGGGGCTCTAGGAAGTATGTCAGAAGTCACATAGATATTAGAAAACAACTGAAGTTAGAGGACCTGGGATTGAATCTATGGCACTTGGGGGATGAAGTGGGGAAGGAACATCGGGAAGTTTAGTCAAAAGCTTCAAATGGGTCTTCCAGATGTAGCCTCATGCAGATGAATGTTTAAACTGTACAGGTCAGGGTCTTATCTCGATGCACAGAGCCTGCAGCCCTGCAGCCCCAGTCACTAAACATTCCCTGAGCACTGCCCATGTTTGGTCCTGGGCCAAAAGTGTGAGAGACACAAAAGCTGTATCAGGCACAGTCCCTGGTCTCAGGGATTTTATTCCAGTTGGGAAAACAGACTGTGGGATGGAATACTTTGCTATGGCTCAGTGGAAGAAGTGAGACTTAAGTCAGGCTTAAAGGACTCAAGAGGGCTTGGATCAGGCAGTATCCGTGAAAATGGAGAGGAAAGGATGAATTGGAGAGATATTGCCAAGGGCAAGAATACTGCATCATGGGATTACAGAATCGGACACACCAGGGTTCAAGTTCAGACTGTCACCTACTAATTGTATGATATTAGTCACCTTGAACTCTAAGTTTCAGTTTTCTGATTTGAGATAATAGCCCTCACCTCATATTGTAAAAATTAAATGAGATAATGCTTAGTGCCAGGAGCATAGTACACCCTCAATAGATGGTAGCTCTCATCTTCATTGTTATTAGTTCTTACTATTATTAAAATAAACAAACAAGTTTAGAAGCATACTGGCTATACGGGTATAAAAAATGGCAAGTGTGGTAGATGTTTTCCATTTCTCCTCACCCCAGATCCACCCTCCAACTTTCTCTGTGCCCCAGCCAGGAGGCTGGCCTTCAATGGACTGTATCAGTAGGCTCCCATGCCTCTGGCTTTGGTTGATTTCAGCCAATGGAAGACAACAGCAGGAGAGAGGAACTGAAGAAGGATGAGGTAGGGTCTTTATTTCCTTGATTTCCTCCTGTCTGTATCATCATGGATTGGCTGTGTCTCTATCAAAAGCCGCAGAACTTGTCAACTACCCCTACAGCTACTGCTACTCTTCTTATGCTCCATTATCTGCTCTTCCTCCATCCCTCTGCCCCATGTTCCTTCCATGAGATGCTTTCTATCCCTTATTGGTTTCCCTTAACCTTGCCCATGCTTTTGTAAAATAATGCCTTACTAAGCTCTCCTCAGTAACTCCACTGGAGTAAGCCTTCTTGTTCTTGCCAGGACCCTGACTGATACTATAAATATCACAGATAACACTCAAAGGTTTCTACTGTGGGAGGTGGGAAGAATGTGAACCCCCTGATGAAACTGAGGAATTTGGAAAGGCTAACAAGTTTGAATGAAGATGTCAATGTTGGGCAAGGTAGAATTTTTGGTAAGAGTGGGAGATCCAAAGGAAGATCAACACAAACATTTGGAGCTCCAGATGAGAAGTGAGGACTAGTAATTTAGGAATTGGTAGCATGAAAATGATGGTTAAAGCCATGAGAAGGAATTAGGTATTCAAAGGAAAGAGAAAAGTGAAGCAAGCCAATTATGAATTATAATTTGGGATCCTGGAATTTTAATTGTGTTCAGAAGAAGATAGGGCATAGTTTTCTTGCCATAAATGTACCTCATTTAACTCTCTTAACTAAGATAGGCAGACATGCTACATGTCTAAGCTTGTACAATCAACACATAGAACCAGGATGTTTGCTGCAAAATCCAGATGCTTTCTCCGTGTGCTGCTCACCCTGAGAAAGTTAGTTTTAGCCCTGTCTGGCCTTCCTTCACTGAACCAGATGGGCCCAGAATTAAGGAGTCACCTGCCTAAGGAGTCACCTCTCTCCTCTTCTCTCAGTCCCGACACAAATCCCCACATACCCTCTAACATAGGAAGAAACTTCCTGAAACTTCCTCAAGAAGGCTAATGCCTTGAACCAGTTTCCTCTGCTTTGCTTGGCCTTTTAAAACGTTATGTTCTCCCAGTTTCTGAAAGCCTGGGTTTTAGGAGATCTCCTTTATCATTCACTCCTTAACTCCTGCAATCTGGCTTCTGTAGAACTACCACTTCATTGAAATCAGGGTTGCCAAGCTCCCTCGTGACCTCTCAGTTGCCAAATCCAATGCACATCTTGCTTACCTTCCTTACTTGAAGATTTGATGGTGTGGCCCACTCCCTCTTTCTCAAAACCCTCTTTTCTCTTGGCTTCTATAGCTCTGCCCCTTCCAGGTCTGCCTCGACCATTTGAGTCTCTCCTCATCGATCTCCTTTGAGGACCCCTCTTCTTTTACCTGCCCCTGGTTCTGCTTCCTATGATCCTATCTTTGGATTTCTTCACTGCTTACTCTGCGTGTTTGCCTGAGCAATCGCCTATACCCCACAGCTTCAACATAAAACTATACCCAAATTTACATTTCTGGCCCAAACAACTCCTCTGAGCTTCAGATCCATCGCTCTAATTGCCTACTGGACCTCTCTAATTGGATGTCTTATGGGTACCTCAAAATGTCCCAAACTGAATGTGACATCTGGCCTCCTGCCTACCTGGCACACCCATTCTGAACTGGATCCTCCACTTTTATTCCTGACCTTGGTTACCCAAGCTAGAAATCTGGAATGCATCCAAGCCTCCTCTCTTATTTACCTGGTTCAATCTGCCGCCACTTCCTTAAACTCTTGGATTTGTGCCCTCTCCATCCTCACTGCCAGCCTTGCTTTAGGACTTCATATAACTTGTTACCTGGATTATGGCTTTCTAGCCGATCTCTGTCCCTACAGTCTTGCCCCCATGGTGCTTGCTGTTTCTCAGCTTTGAATCCTCCAGTGTTGCCCCATCACTCCACCTCAGGATGAAATTAATCTAAGCTCCTTAGCGTGGTGTAAAGGCTTTTCATGATGTAGTCCTTATCTACCTCTCCAGTCTCCTCCCTTCCCCCTGAGCTCCATCTGGTCAATTACACTGCCACACAGTTCCTCACACTCTCAGCACTTTCTTGTCCCTGTGCCACTGCACCTGCTGATTCCTCTTCCTGGAATACACCTTTGCCCTTACTCTGCCATATTCTTCCTACATGCCCAGCTCAGAAGTCCCTTCCAGGAAGCCTTCTAAAATACCGTCTCACTGGCAAGGGTGAGCCTCTTCAGTGCTGCCATTAGTATCACATGTAACCTTTCCCAAGCTGCATGTTACTTGTTGATTTACTGGTCTGTTCCTAGGAGACGATAAGTCGCTTGAAAAAGAAATGTTTCATCATCTCCAAATTCCTAATGCCTGATACAGAGTCTGAGTCATAGGAAGTACCCCACAAATGCTGTCGAATGAATGTATGAGTTATTTAATTACTATGGTGAAAGAATAATGAACTGTGTCTCAACATTTGCCTCCTCCTAGTTTTTGTCTATACTGTTTGGTTTCTGAAGCACAGACTGCCCTGAGCTTTGCTCGTGTCCTTTATGTCAGGACTTCTGGCCATCTGTCCTGCTGCTGACCCAGTGGCCTAAACTACATCTTCAACTTCACACACACCTGGTTCTAGTAGTCTCAGCTTTTTGCCCCACTGCCATGCTTCACCCCCACTTCCCACGACCCTGACGCTGATGAACAAGGCTATGGTTACAACATAAATTAATGATTTGATTAAATGCAACAACAAGCAAGGATGCGAAAGTCAAAGGTTTTGATCTGAAGAGCATGGCTTCAAGATTAATTTTAAGTTTTCAAAATTTTACATATTGAGTTGCCAGATACTGGCCATTTTTGTAGCCTGTATCCCCCAGGACCCATCAAATCTGGATGTGCTTGCCCTTTACAACAGCTGACATATTATTCTCTTGAACTTACCATGGTCTCATATTTATTATGGGATGACTGCTGAGGAAAAACAGCCATAAGTAATAGATCCCTGAGAAGGAGAAAGGGCTAAATACATATAGAAACAGAAAGCTCTAAGCTCTTTTAGTCCCTGTAACACAAAGATAGTTTCATCTTCAGCAAAGCATTTCTTATCAGAGCATTTCTATTCCCACCAATGTAGAGAAAACATGATACTATAAAGTCATTTGTATTTTCCCATGTGAAATTTCCTAAAAAGATTTTTAAAACTTGATAAAATTTATTACCAGCCTCCTATCTTGCAAATGATAGGGAGAATCCTGTGCTATGCTTTTGGAAAATTCTTGTACCTGCAGTGAAAAAATGCAATATTTCGTTAAGGGCATAGTGTCTTACGTTTGAATTTGGTTATTTCTATCTTTCATAATAAGCTTTAAAAGTATTACTTCAGTCTTCAGTTGATCAGTCTGTTCTTTTAACTTCTGACACATCTGTTTCCCTTGGGATATCGTGTGAAATGTGTAAGAAGAACTTGAGGAAGGGTCTTTCTGAGAAGTCAATGGCATCTTAGAGAGATTTGTCTCAGATTCTATTCCTATGTAAGAAAGAATAAGTTTTGGTTATCATTCATCTCAGCTGCACTGCAGTTTTATTAAGTACAGAAAACAGAAGTCTGTGGCAATCACTACCAATCACTATTTTAAAAAAATTTTTTTTGCAAAATGTATATCTAAATCAAAGAGGTTTAAAAATGCTGGTACTGGGACTGCCCTGGTGGACCAGTGGTTAAGAATCTGCCTGCCAGTGCAGGGGACATGGGTTGGATCCCTGGTCCTGGAGGATCCCACATGCCTTGGAGGAACTAAGCCTGTGTGCCACAACTACTGAGCCTGCGCTCTAGAGCCTGCGAGCTGCAACTACTGAGCCCACGTGCTGCAACTACTGAAGCCTGTGCGCCTAGAGCCTGTGCTCCACAACAAGAAAAGCCATCACAATGAGAAGTCCAAGCACCACAGCGAAGGGTAGCCCCCACTCACCACAACTAGAGAAAGCCCACGCACAGCAATGAAGGCCCAATGCAGCCAAAAATTAAATAAATAAGTATTTTTTAAAATGCTAGTACCTGCAAGATGTTCTTGGTGGATGTGTACCATGGGCTCCATCTGCGCATTTAAAGGATAAGAAAACGTGACTGTTGATAGTGATCATGACGCCATTACTCAGGATGACTCGATGTGTTCTGGTCATCATGGAGGCCACCCAGTTGTGTCAAGAGCTGGGGCCCTGATGCCAAGGTTAAATTCCACTCCGACACTTATCTGCCAGGTGACCCAGAGCAATTACTTCATCATTGTAAACCTCAAATTCCTCAACAGTAAAATGGGGATAGAACCCATTTTACTAGAACCCAGGTTCTAGTAATAGAACCTACCTCATAGTGTTGTGATGAGAATTAAATGTTACCATAGTATCTGTCATATGGTAAGCGTTTATGTTAGCTGTTACTACTATCATGTTTGTTACTATTACGAGGAATACTCACATATTTCTCCTACAGCTAGACCATAGGTTCCACAAAGGACCGTTGTTGATCTCGTCACCGGCTCTATTGCTGGCGCTCTCACTAACACTCAGACACATGGTAGCCACACTCCAGAGAATAACAGTAAGTGTTAAGTTCCAAAATGTGTCAAGATAGTGATTGTTCACACAGCCCTTTTCTACTCACCACAGGCTAACTGGATAAGAGTTCAGATTCTGGAGTGATTCACCTTGAGGGTCTTCCCATTGTTCCCAACACACACAGCTCACAAATACGCTAGTGCCAGAGAGCTACTGTAGTGGTCAAACTAGACTGTGGTTATTACGAATATCTCAATTATACGGTGGCTGTGGAACCTATAGAGTCCAGTTCTCCAACCTGAATTGACAGGACGAGAGAGAATCAGACACCTGACTTCAGGCTCCCATTGCCAGAGACAGATGAACTTGATATTCATTCTGCCCCTACTAACCACAGGGCACTGAGAACTGTGCCCACCGAGGGGTGTTCTCCTGCAAGCAGAATGAGGAACGTGGAGACTTCCCAGTGTCACAGGGGTGCAGATTTCTCCGTGACTGAGAGAAGCGTCCTAGTCGAGGCCAGGTGGGCTGCTTGCTCCCGGTATGTGTGTATGTGTGTGTGTGTCAGGGGTGGGGGCTTCTGCTCAAACTCCCCAGAATGTTCAGCTGAAAGGGAAGGCAGCTGAAGCATAAAGAGGTGGAAATGGAAATAGGCAGAGAACGTTCAGTCAGGGGGCCCCTCATAGAAGGCTTAAAGGAAAGATCATACAGTCCTGGCAAAGTGCCAGAGAGCTACAGTGTTTACTTTGATCATTACTGTGAACTTACCTAACTATTGAACCTCAAACAATCAATGAGATCCTGAGCCTCAGCATGCTGGGAAGGTGGGTGGAAGGATGGGAAGATGCGGAAAGGGGAAATAGTGTAAAGTAAACATTAGCAAAATTTTGTACTAAATAGTTACCAATATAACAGTCTTGAAGCGTGTTATTAAAGATCTTAATTCAGTCCAATTGAGCATTCATAACCAAAGACATAATATGTGCAAACAGAAGGCTAGGCCTCTGGGGGAACTTGGGCAAAGGAAAGATGGAGACGAGGTGGCTGCCTCCAGAGTCTTCAAATCTAGTGGAAGGAACAGATGTTTCTAAATCGTTAGGATCCAAAGCGGGCTGAGATAAATGCTCTGACAGAATACTAAACAAACAAGGATGGGAAAGACTGTGACTAGGGGGTTCTGAGAAGTCCTGTGGCCAGTGGGGAATTGAAGGAGGCCATGAAAATGAGCAGGTCTGTGGTAAGCAGAGGTGGGATGTTCCACGTAAGGCAGGATCTCAGAGAGGGCAGGGCCAGCCAGGTACCTAAGGATGACTCCTGGGGTGAGAGGGGGGAGTTTAGTTTAGAAGAGTAGGATGACATGAAAAACAGGGAAACGCAAATTCCAGGTTGAAGAACTTGGATTTTATTCTATTATATGTTGTTGTTAGTTCAGCCCCTGATTCTTCTCAGGAGAAGACCCACTGAGCTTCTGAGAGGTCAAGGTATTGGGCCAGAACTAGAACCCAGAACCTCAGTTCTATGCACCCTCCAGAGACCCACACTGATATAGATGAGTAGCGGCCCTGCTTATATGTTTGCTGGAGACGGCTTTCACTTACCTCTATCTGTTTTGAAGTTTCAGGAGTTTTCCATTTCTGCTCTTGTTTTTCAACACCGTTTGATCTAGACATGCTTTCTGAAATATCTTGCACAATAGCTGACTTATCTCTCAATTTAGGAGAAAAGCTGGCTTGTTTATCAGTTGTAAGTGGTTTGTCAATTATGTTATTTTTAGGAGCAACCTTAGAGGAATCAGTTGCCTGAACTTGCTTTTTCAGCCTGCTGTTTCTGGGGTGTCTGCCCTTGGCAACTTTTTTCTTTATCACCTGGACTCTTGATTTTAGTTAGAAAATTTGAATTTTCCTGATGGTTGCTTTCTCCAGCAGCGACTGGATCTTCTAAATCAGAGGTGTTTTCTTCTGTCGTGGTTGGCAAACACCCGGGCTTATTGCTGTTTTCACCATCGCTTTTGGAGTTGAGTTGGTCAGTGAGTTCTGAGGTTTGCTCTGTTGGCCAAGAATTCGTAACATGCTGCAAAATAATATTTTTAATAATAGCTCCGTCAAAACTGTCAGCATTAGAGATCTCTGGGAGAGTTTCACAATTAATGCCTTGACCTTTTGAGAATTCCTCTTTGCAAAGATGATGGAGTAAAATATCAGGAATGTTTGACTTTGAAGGGTCTCCTTGGTTAGATGGGATATGAAGATTTATGGTGCATTGATTCTCTTTATTATATTTTTTGCTGACAGCATTTTCAGTTGTTTTATCCAAAGTCACGGCCATATCTGCCTTTCTGCAAGTCTCTCTATGTGTGGCCTTTTCTTGAAGGTCCTCTTCTGTTAAATTCATTTGATTTGAGACATCAAGGATGTCATATTTTGAGGTAAAATTGTAATCGTTGTACATCTGAATTTGGGAGAAGTCCCCATCATAAGGCAAATCCTCCTGTTTCTCAGAAGTTGCATCTTCCGAGAAATCGGCTTCATCCATGTATGTGCGGCTTGACCTCCTTTATCGGTTGCTGCCTAGTCTTGATGTTCTTAATTGTAGCAACAGACCTTCTGGTTTTCACTGATTGTCTTCATTGTGTGTCTTAGTCCGTGCAAAACAAAAAGAGCCTCATTATTAAATATAATTTATTTAACGTATGAAACCATGCTTATCCTAGTGTCTATGCCGGAACAAAATGGATGCTTTTCGTTTAGAGAAATGCAGTTATAAACATGAAGGCAGGAAGCACAGCCAAGAGTAACTCATCCTAAAGCCTACATGAACATAATCAGTGGTATATAAGCAAGGAATTAGAAAGGAGGGGGGCTAAACTTTTTATTCATTAAAATTTGAGGGAGACATTGGTCTCTAGTTAATGACCAAATATTTACCAACTTCTCTTAGGAAGTACTATTTGAAATTTGTTCTCCCCAAATAGGAGCTTGGAATGCAAGTAAAGGATTGATTTTTTTTTTAAGTACCACGGCTGTCACTTGTCCACACATCACTGATGGGCCTCTTTGTGTGGCACTGAAAGCAGACTCAACTCAAACAAACCACCAGCCTACTCTGTTCTGGTGCTTTTTCATTTGTCCTCCCAGACATTCTTGTCCCCTTCTTCTGATTTTCCCTTGTATATTGGAGAAAGGCAGAGAAGGACTGACAGAAATATGAGCAAGGAACCAAAAGGTCTTTTGAACACCCAGAGGCCAATCTGCCATCAAGCATCCCTCTTCTGATTAGAACCCAGGCAGAACCCAGTTCAAGAGGCTGCCTTGCTCTGAGCAGTCCTGTCAAGCTGCCACAGTCTGCTGGTAGCAGCGTGTCTCAGCGATACTCCTGAAAATGTTCAGAGCAAAACCAGCTGCCATTTGGTATGAGTCTTTTATTCTTTTAAATAAAATTTAAAGCATCCATTTAGATATGACTTCTTGATTTGCAAACTTTTGGGACAACTTTTTAGAAGTAGTATAATTACCTCCAGTTTTAAGGGAGTAACTGAGGCTCTGACTCAACCAAGGGACCCACAACCACTGGCTGGCCTCCCTTGCCCATATAATGATGGGGTTGGATGAACAGAACTCTGAGGGCCTCTTCCCCATCTAAATTTTTATGAGTCTGTGGACTTCTGCTTTATTATATAACCTAAAAAGCTAAAGCAATATGTTTGACAAAATAAGTAAGATTAATTCTCCAAGCAAAAAATAGAGTAAACGCTAAATGTGGTAAAGATATCTATAAAACATTGTACAAAAATTTGAATTTATAGATATATGCCAATGTTAGAGAACTCAAAAAAATATTTTGTCTAAAGTGAGAGGGAGAAAGAGAGAAGAAAGAGAAGAATTATCGTCATCATCATCACTGCAGGATTACTTTACCAGTCTAATATTTACTGTAAAGTGAGGTACATGAACAAAATTACAGGCTACTCCAACTGAACGTGAAGAACAAGGGAAATGCTTCCCAGGAAAGTCAAAAGCACAGAGGGGAAGCAGGCGTTGGGAGACCTGGATTTGAATTCCGGCTTTTCCACTCTTTAGCTCTGTGCCATCAGGCAAGTTCCTTAACTTTTCGGAGTCTTAGTTTCCTCTTCTGAAAAATAGGAATAATAATACCTAGCTCACAGGATTGCTAGATGAACATGAGATAAGCGATCTAAAGCTCCTGGCACAGTGCTCAGCACAGAGTGAGCAAACAATTATGGTAGCTTAAAAATGAGAAAAACAGTCTCAGTGTTGGAGTGCTGAAGAACGCCCAGGTATGGAAGGCTAGGTACTCTTTATCTGTGGGATATTTACAGGATAAAGGAATAAATGGCATATATGAGACATGATCTCTATAGGAGCCTTAAAACTACTTTAAAAATCTACCTGGAAATGAATTTATTGTTTGATCGTGAAAACTAACACCAAATAATTTTAGATAAAACATTGTCTGGGCTTCCCTGGTGGCGCAGTGGTTGGGAGTCTGCCTGCCAATGCAGGGGACGCGGGTTCGTGCCCCGGTCCAGGAAGATCCCACGTGCCGCGGAGCGGCTGGGCCCGTGAGCCATGGCCGCTGAGCCTGCGCGTCCGGAGCCTGTGCCCCGCAACGGGAGAGGCCACAGCAGTGAGAGGCCCGCGTACCGCAAAAACAAAACAAAACAAAACAAAACAAAAAACATTATCTAAGTCGTGCAAATGGCCAACAGGTACATGAAAAGATACTCAACATTGCTGATCATCAGGGAAATGCAGATTGAAACTATAATGAGCTATCACCTCACACCTGTTAGAATGGCCATCATCAAGAAGAAAAGAGATAACAAATGTTGGCGAGGATGTGGAGAAAAGGGAACCCTTGTACACTGTTGGTGCAGCCACTATGGAAAACAATATGAAAGTTCTTCAGAAAATTAAAAATAGATTTACCATATGATCCAGCAATTCCACTTCTGGATATATACCCAAATGAAATGAAAACAGGATATCAATAAGATACCTGCACTCCCATGTTTATTGCATCATTGTTCACAATAGCCAAGGCATGGAAACAACCTAAGTGCCCATCAATGGATGAATGGATAAAGAAGATGTCATATATATACATTCTTATTCATATTCTTTTCCATTATGGTTTATCACAGGATATTGAATATAGTTCCCTATGCTATACAGTAGGACCTTGTTGTTTATCCATTCCACATGTAATAGTTTGCATCTGCTAATCCCAAACTCCCAATTCATTCCTCCCCCACCTCCCCCTTGGCAGCACAAGTCTGTTCTCGATGTCTGTGTGCCTGTTTGTGTTTCATAGATAAGTTCATTGGTGTCATATTTTAGATTTCACATATAAGTGGTATCATATGGTATTTGTCTTACTCTTTCTGACTTACTTCACTTAGTATGATAATCTCTAGGGCCATCCATGTCACTGCAAACGGCATTGTTTCATTCTTTTTTATGGCTGAGTAGTATTCCACTGTATGTACGTACCACATCTTCTTTATCCATTCATCTGTCAACGGACATTTAGGTCGTTTCCATGTCATGGCTATTGTAAATAGTGCTGCAGTGAACATTGGGGTGCATGTATGGAAGTTATCATATATATATTATGAGAAAGAAGGACATCCTGCCATTTACCATAACATTAATGGACCTTGAGCACATTGTGCTAAGTGAAATAAGTCAGAGAAAGACAAGTACTGTATGGTATAACTTATATGTGGAATCTAAAAAAAGCTAAACGCATAAAAACAGAGAGTAGAATAGTGGTTACCAGGGGATGGAGGGTGGGGGGATAAGACAGATGTTGTTTAAGGGTACAGACTTGCAACGAGCAGTGAATAAACGCTAGAGATCTAAAGCACAGCATGATGAGTATAGACAACAATATTGTATTATAATCATCAAACGTTCTAAGAGACTAGAACTTAAGTATCCCAACCACTAAAAAAATGATAATTATGTAACATGATAGAGGTCTAATTATGACTAAAATGGTAATCATATTACAATATGTAAATGAATCAAATTAACATGTTGTATACCTTAAAATTACACCTTGTTATATGTCAAATATATTTTAATTTTTTAAAGTTGTCTAATTTTTGAGGGGAAAAAGCATCTTTAAATGCCTACAGAGAAAAGAAAGATGAATTCTAGTTTTGCAGGACTTTTAATGACCCAAGCTATAGCCTGAAACTCATCCTCAAGCCTTCTTTGTATCTTGAGATACTCATTGCTGAGCAGTTCTTGCTATGGAAGAAAAGACCCTTTGTTAGCCAGATTCTAATTTCTAAAATATCATTCTGTTTAAGCTGATAAAATTTAATTTTTGCCATGACTCTTAAGAAAAAGAAAAAAGAGCAACCACCAAGACAAGGTAGAAGCTTGAGGAACGCTCTCATTACACACAGGAAAACAGCTTCTGTTATTATTATAGTTATTTTTGTGTGTGATTGCAAGATATTAAAAGGATTTTTTCTGCTAAAGGACAAGATACAGCCTTAGAATCATCATGGGCCCCTTCCAGGTAGCTGGAAGCAACTAGACCATCTTCCCATACCAATACTCAGCTCCATCTTAGAATCCAAAGGTGAATCCTAAGAGGTTCCAGTCAGAACCCAACAGAACTTTTCTATAGAACCCAATTTGATTTACTGAGTTCAGGTGAACATATGTGGGGCCATGACTGCTTTTGCAGCTGTCCTGATCATTACGTGCTCAGCAGCAGCTCACAAATCACCCTGAGAGTGAATACTTTGAGCAAAAGAGGTCAGCACATCACAGCGACCTGGCCCTCTGGAAACAGTTCAGTCTGGGCCCCAAATAGGGATGAACAGCAAAGTGCTCACCATGCTGACCTCTATCCCCTGTGTAGTTTACTTTATTATGAAGTCCAAATTTGGTGCTGAGGTGCTGGCCTAACCTCACTAATATGCCTAGTTTAAGAGAAGAAAATAACCATGGCTGGGATGACTGCAAATCTGATGGATTCAACTAAGAATGTCTATAGATGGATAAACCAAAACTCCTTGGTGGTTGGAGACCAAAGATGGTCAGCGAATCATTGTTTCTGGCTGGTAGGTGATGTTTGTTCTATCTACCAGGCCCATTTAGTGGTAATACAGGTGTAATATATGATGTTATGTATCAGAGGACTCTTTCCATCTTCAAAGGAAAACTGTGGGGCTGTGTGCCTGTGACAGTCTCTTAGCCTCATCCCCAATACCCTCTCTTCTGTGTTTAGATCTCTGCTAGCCTCCAACAGGGTGCACCTGGCCCCGAGGCAGAGGAGAAAACAGGCGTTGTTGCCACCAACGCTTCCCTGCCTCCTTCCACTAAAGAACTTAACACTCAGGTCCTGAACCCCACTCTTCTAAGATCAACCCTACCTTCTGTAATGATAATAGGAGTTGACTGTTGGAAACAATGATTCAACAATCCAAAATCTTCTTACTCCTTTTTGTGTGTGTCATTAAGAATGTGACTAGATTACAGTTAGGAACTTCAAATACATGATCCAATGATATTTCTTGCCCATAAACCAATATGCTCTAAGTCTTCAACCAACACATGCTGCAGTCAACACGAAGAGATAAAACGACAGCGGTAGCAATAGAAACTCACCTCCATCTTGGGGTCTCTGAACATCAAGGAGTAAACTGGTTGAAGGACCTTGAAATACAGATGAGCAATCCTGTCATTCTAAATCATCTTTCTTTTTTTTTTTTTTTTTAATAGTTGGAAGTTGGCTGCAATTGAATAATAGAGCAAAACCTGATCATGCTGTGCCTGCTTCTTCTGGGTAGCTTTGACTGTAAGAAATCAGCTTTGAAGACTACATAGGGAACCTCTGATGTGATCTAAACTTGTCTTTTTTTTGTTGCTTTTGTTGTTCTTTTAAGAGCCTTCAAAAATACTGACTTTGACTCTGTTTTAATTTTCAAATTCTCTCCCTCTGTTCCTAGCTCAAGATTTCTATTTACCCATGAAAGCAAATAGGAGATGGCTCAGAGTAGTATATCCTAGGCCACGCCCAGAGGTCAGGTAGTCATGGATTTTGTATCCAGTGTATGGTGTTTCTAGATTAAAATATGTTCAGAGGTAATGTGATAGAAGGCTCCCTCTGCAATGACTGCATTTGATTACGTTCTGGTAACTCTATCAGCTAACTCTATCTCAGAAATGTAGGGTGCCCACAAATGCAGTGTCTGTGACTGTAACCACACACCATTCAGGGTGACGGTCTGGCTTCATCCAGCTATTGTTGAGTGGCAGTAGGAAGACACTGTGAAGGAGCAACAAACCAATCCAATCCTCCCTGGAGAGCCGATAGATGTATTATTCATAGTCAGTCTTAGCAATGTAGGCCTTCCATGAGTGTACGCAAATTTGATGACCAGCTGCTACAAGTTATCTATCCTGAAACTGTTTTAAAAGAACAAAAAATTTTTTTGAGACTGAGTAAACTAGTGTATGGAGAAGCTTCCTCTTGGTGTTTTACCAGCAGCCTTTGCTTACTTTCCTTGCCCTTTGGTGGTCAGTGCTGTCCTTTTATCCAATTTTCCCACTGACATAGCCAGGTAATCATCATAGATTGTTGGATTTGTATGGTAAACAATGGACCTTTGCTGTGCTTTGGGAACGTTTAGAAAACTCTTACCAGTTGATTTTCTAAAAATAATACTTACCACAAATTTCAAAACACGCTTGATTTAAAGAAGTATAATACCTCATCCTTTCCCTAAACTTTCTAGCTTGAGTTTGGCAACCTCTGCCTAGAGATAAGAAGGGCCAGAATATTTTAGGAAAATTCTTTCTCTTTTGTTTAAAGACTTGCCCTTCTTTCCCTCACATTTTACCTCCTGTCTAAAGGAAGAACATTGACTTGAAATTATCAATAAATGTTTTAAAGAATAAAATGTCAAATATATTGTACACCAATGCCTGATCTATGCTCCTCAAAGTGATTTCTGAACGTTATGATTTTGGTAAAAAGTCTAACCTTGCATTAGAAAAAACATCTAAAGGATGAATCCCCAAATCTCTATGTGGTAGGATTACAGGTAAATTTTATTTTATTATTAGAGCTGTCCCTTCATTTATTAAACAGATATTTATTGAAAATTCCTAGTAGGTGCAAAACACTATGCTAGGTCGTGGACTGAAAAGGAAATATAGAAAATGGTTAGGCGTGTAGATTTTGGTGCCAGACTGAGTTTGTAGCTAGACTCTGTTACATTAGCTGCACAACTCTGGACAAGTTACTTAACTTCTCTGTTCTTCAGTTCGTCCATCTGTAAAAAGGTGACATTAATAGCACAGATAGCGTTGTGAGGATCATGGGAGTTGTTTTTTAAAATCATCACTTATATAGTACTTACTATGTGCCTTACACTGTTCTAAGCACTTTATAAATATTAATTCATTAATTGCATGCAAAGGATTTAGAATATTGTGTATTATAAATGGTGATAATTACTATGAAAGATAGGAAAAGAATGTGAGAAAGGAAGGAAATCTTTCTTGAGATAGGATAGGCAGGAAAGAGCTTTCTGAGGACATACTTTTCAAGGTGGAGCCTGAAGGATGCAAAACCAGCCATGCAAAGAGTTGGGGCAGAGTGTTCTGGACACAGGGAAAATGTATGCAAAGACTGGAAGATGAAAAAAAACTCTGTGTATTGGGGAAGCTAAAAGGAGCTAGCATGGGTGATGGAAATGAAGATGAAAGAAATGGATGTCTTCAAGACATAAGGCATATTTTGGAGGAAAAATCAACAGAACCTGGCACTGTGTTTGTGAAGGTAGGTGAGGATAAGGGAGGAATTTATCATGACTCCTTGGTCATGCTTTCTTGTACTTCCAAGTATTTTATAATACAGATCATTTGAATCAATAAGGAAATGACCCCTAAGAGCAAAGGACATGAATTAACAGAAAAGGAAATATACATGTCATTGAAAACTATGAAAAGATGATTATCTAAACATGTAGAAAAATAATCTCCCTTGTTCTATGGTTTAAACATACTTGTAGTCAAATAACATTTACTGAGTACTTAACAATAGTTCTCTATACCTCATACAGACACTTCATGCTCTGGGGACAGCAGGACATGATTTTTTGTTTGTTTGTTTGTTTTTGTTTTTGTTTTTTTGCGGTACACGGGCTTCTCACTGCTGTGGCCTCTCCCGTTGCGGAGCACAGACTCCGGACGCGCAGGCTCAGCGGCCATGGCTCACGGGCCCAGCCGCTCCACAGCATGTGGGATCCTCCCGGACCGGGGCACGAACCCGTGTCCCCTAGCATTGGCAGGTGGACTCTCAACCACTGTGCCACCAGGGAAGCCCAGGACATGATTTTGAATCCTGGTTCTGCCACTTTCTAGACTCACAATTTTGGGCAATTGACTTATTTTCCTACTTTGTAAAATGGTGATGACAACTCTACCTCAAAGGCTTAATATATGAATAAAATAAGACAATGCATTTACTTGGTCCAGTGTCTGTCACGTAGCATGTCCAATAAATGGCAACCATTACTATGGAACCAAAGTCTTAAGCTGTGTAAATCGTCCTCCACCCTCACCCTCATCCTGATGAACCAGTTATATATCTGGAAATCCATGAAGATAGCAATGCTCTCTAAATCATGTAGCATGTTGGGGCTGGATTATGCTTATTTTAGCTTTAATGCTTGCATAGAGTTCAGAACAGTGTGTGGCACATAATGTCTGATAAATACCACCTTTAAAAAAATTGTTAACTATTATATAAACTATCTCTTTCAGCACTTCAAAATTTTAGCTTTTTAAACCATCTGTAGTTTTATCTAAAAGGTAAGGATTTAAAATGTAAATCTGTTAAAAATTAAGCCCTTGTAGAAAAAAAAATAGCGGGACTTCCCTGGTGGCGCACTGGTTAAAAATCCACCTGCCAATGTAGGGGACACGAGTTCGATCCCTGGTCCAGGAAGATCCACATGCTGCAGAGCAACTAGGCTCGTGTGCCACAATACTGAGCCCGTGTGCCACAACTACTGAAGCCTATGCACCTAGAGCCTGTGCTCCGCAACAAGAGAAGCCACCACAATGAGAAGCCCGCGTACCACAACAAAGAGTAGCGCACACTCTCCGCAACTAGAGAAAGGCTGCGCACAGCAACGAAGACCCAACGCAGCCAAAAATTAAAAAAAAAAAGAGAAAAGAAATAACAGCACTATTTCCCTAACCCCTTTCTTATAAAAAGCACAAAGTTCTTTAAATAGTAATCAATTAGACTCCCCCCAAGTAAAGTGAATATTACCTAATCCAACACCAAAATGCCAACTTTTATTGGACAGTTTTAGCTGCTATATTAAAATACTGGTAGTGATAAACATATAAAAAGTAAATAATACTCCACATTTAGCCTTTTATGATAGGCTTGTGTAGGCTTAATAAACAACCATTAATTAAGACTCACAACACTCAGGTGAGGTATCTCTTCACCCTCTCAAGCAATATCATCATCTCAGATGGAACTTCAGTACAGTGCTAAACAATTTAGGACAGGAAATAATTACCTGCTCAAAAGATAACAGCACTTTGCATCTAAATAATGCTTTTTAACCAAGAGTATCTAGCCACATTACAAACTCTAAGAGACTTAATAAACACTCTGAGACTTAATAAAAACACTCTCAGAGACTTAATAAGTATCTCCCTTTAACCTCATGGAATAGGTTGAAGGAGAAGAAGCAGTTTAGCCAAAATTATGCAGCAGGTCACTAGCAGTGAGAATTTAGTTCCTTGGATTCAAGTACTAGGTGGGAAGTAAAGAAAGTGAATGTTTATTGAGGGCATACTATGTGCTGGGCCCTTTGTGTATATCCTCTCATCAATTCTCTCCAGGCGCCCCCCCAAAGATAAATACTGTATCATCCCTTCTTTAGGATGAGGGAATGAGCTCAGAGGAGCAGCTAGGATAGGTCAGTCTGATTCCAAATCCAACTTGCTTCCTCTCCTATCAGACCACATGTCACAAAATGGAAGAGGAAATAGAAGTGGTCAGACTCTATTTTTTTTTAACAGTATTGGTGATTGTATCAGTTTCCTACTGCTGCTTTAACAAATTTTCACAAACTTGTGGCTTAAAACAGCACGAACTTCTTATCTTTCAGTTCTGGAGATCAGAAGTCCAAAAATGGGTTTCACAGAGCTAAAATCAAGGTGTCAGCAGGCTGCATTCCTTCTAGAGGCTCTAGGGGGAAATCCATTCCCTTGCCTTTCCCGGCTTCTAAAGACTATCTGCATTCCTTGGCCTGTGACCCCTTCTTCCATCTTCAAAGCCAACATGACAGCATCTTCAAATCTCATTTTGACTCTGACTCTGCTGCCTCCCTCTTCACTTACAAGGACCCCTGTGATTACAAATGTGGTTCCACTCAGATAATCCAAGATAGCCTCCTCATCTCAAGATCCCTAACTTAATCACATTTATAAAGTCCTCTTTGACATATAAAGTAGTATATTCGCAGGTTCCAGGGACAAGGATGTGCACATCTATGGGTACCATTATTTTGCTTATCACAGTACTCTTACATTTTGGGGAATTCTTAGAAAACTAGAATCTCTGCCTCATCATTTCTTCCCCAAGCAGTATCTCTTGTACCTCCAGGGGGGATTATTATCCCCAAAGCCCCTCCTAATGTGGAGCTTTCTTATTCCATGGAGCAAATTTGTTGAGATATAGTAAATACTGTAGGAGGGCATACCTCAAAAGTGGAAAGTTTTTTAAAAATGAAAAAAACTACTGATACATGCAACTATGTGGATGAATCTGAAAATAATTATGCTCTTTGAAAGAAGCCAGACCAAAAAAAAAAGGAGCACATATTTATATAAAATTCTAAAAAAAGCAAACTAATATATAGTGACAAAAAACAGATCAGTTGTTGCCTGGAGTTGAGATGGAGGTTAGGGGAGGGGTTTCCAAGGAGCATGAGGAAATTTTTATGGATGGATATGATGATTGAGGTGATAGTTTCACAGATGTGTACGTATGCCATTTAAACATCAAACTTAACAAATTATGCACTTCAAGTATGTGCTGTTTATTATTTGCCAGTTATAGCTCAATAAAGCTGTTTTTAAAAACTCCATGAAAAGAAACTTCAAAATCTACCAAGGCACACAAGAACTTCATAAATGAGGTTATAGAGCCAGAGAGAAACTGCATCACACTGCTGTGACCTTATCTATATAGCTCTTCAGAAAATTCTCAAACACCTCATTCAGATGTTATCATTTCAGGATGATTGAAGATTTGCAAGTATAACACATTGGGGGGTTTCTTCTGCATGTTATCTGAGCTCCTTAGCATGGCACATGAGACCCCTGGTGAACTGTGGCTTCCTCCCTCTTCAACCTATCTTCCTGCCACACCTTGACTTGAAATTCATGCTTCAACAATGCCAAGCTCTTTATAGCTGCCAAGCTCACCAGGTGTTCTATGTCTCCATAAAATATGCTGCTGCCCTCTCCACCTGTAGAATGCCCTTCCCCCCTGGCCTCTTGGTCCAGGAGAGGTCATCACTTCCTCCTCTGCCAACCCCGTCCCTTGTGCAAGCTTCCTTAGTTGCACTTTCCCCACCGTACGGTAAGTAATTGTTTCCAGTCTGTCTATGTCACTAGCCTGTCTGTACTCCCAACCTTGGCATATAACAGACTCAACAGTTACTGCATGGAATTAAAATGCTCGCAGTATGTAATGGAGACAAACATCAGAGCCGTTAGGGTGTCTGTAGGAAGGACATCCAGCAAAAGAGAAGTTTGGATGTTGATAGACGAAGGGATAAAGCATGGTCATGAAGTTGGTGGCAGTGACTCTTGTAGCCCAAACTAGAGCAATGGTTCTCAGTAGGAGGCAGGACCACTCCAGAGGATTCCAGAAATCTGTGGGGTGTTTGGGGTCATCACAGTGCCTGGACTAGGGAGGAGGAAGTTGCTGCTGGCATTTATTACTTGGAGACCAGCCTGGAAGCAAAGTACAACCAGTCCTGTACATAGAAGATTAATCACATCTAGTGCCAATAGGGCTTTCATTAAGAAACACTACTCTAAAGACAGAAAGTGCTTTCTCAACAAAGACTGAAAATACTCCTCTTCCTTAGTGCTTCAGGTGAGTGTGAGGTGCATTCAGTGAAGGACCAGAGTCCTCTCCCCCAGCTACAAGCATTCACTCCCCTTGGCCCCATCTGCCTCACCGACCACCAAGTTTCACTCAGCCCTCCTACTCTTTGCACTTCATTTATTTTTTTAAATTTTTTAATTAATTAATTTACTTATGGCTGTGTTGGGTCTTCGTTTCTGTGCGAGGGCTTTCTCTAGTTGTGGCAAGTGGGGGCCACTCTTCGTCGCGGTGCGCAGGCCTCTCACTATCGCGACCTCTCTTGTTGCGGAACACAGGCTCCGGACGCGCAGGCTCAGTAATTGTGGCTCACGGCCCAGTTGCTCCGCAGCATGTGGGATCCTCCCAGACCAGGGCTCAAACCCGTGTCCCCTGCATTGGCAGGCAGATTCTCAACCACTGCGCCACCAGGGAAGCCCACTTCATTTCTTTTTTTCCTCGGATACCCTGTCTCCTTCCCACCTTGGGGCCCTCCCCTCATGCTGTTCACTCTGCCTAAAGTGTCTGACCCACCTTCCTGCTTTCTACCTGCTTATTTCTTACCCATCTCTTAGCATATCTCTTCCTCCAGAACCTTCCCTCATCTCCTATACTAGTTCTGGTTCTCATGATATAAGCCCTCAGAGCATTCTGTGTATCTTTAATGGCATTTATCACAATTATAAAATATCGGTGGAAGGAAGGTGGGGAGAGAAGGGGACCAGGAGAAGAAAGGAAAGGAGAGGGGAGAGAGGGAGAAAGACCTATTTGGCTGTTTGACGAGAGGGGAAAGAGCACACGTGTTTAAAAAAAAAAACCAGACTCTTAGCTCTGCTCCTTGTTAAATGAGGACCTTGATTAACTTTTCAAAGTGATTTGAACCTCAGTTTCCTCATCCACAATATGTGGATAAAGGGTATTTGTGGGGATTAAATGAGATAAGTATATAGAGTGGCTTGCTCAGTGTCTGACACGGCGGGGGGGGGGGGGGTACTCAATGATTGTCCAGTCTTTCTTCCCTCTTCCTCCTCTTCCCTAGTGGAAGGATATACAAGTATAGAAGTTTAATTAAGAAAGCTGGGAGTCGGTGGAAAAAAAAAAAAAAAGAAAGCTGGACTTAAAAATTAGCCTTTATACCTAGCTGGATAGAGAGGAGACATGAATAAGCCATCTAAATGGGTTTGAGGGGCTCTGAGAACTCATGAACATCTTAAAGAAAGCCTGTGGTCAGTGGGTGGTCAATTGTAACTGATGGTGAGTAAAAAGCAATGAAGAGAATTCGTAGACGCTGACGTGGTGGTGTTGCTCAATATTCTTAAAAGATCTGCTCTTTTCTGCACAATCCCTCCAGCAAGCAAGCTGGCAAGTATCTGTAGGATGACCACACCTGACTTCTTGGGAGGAATCTGAGCTAGCTGGGAAGTAGGGCACCTCTAAAAAGTAACTTAGTCCCTTGTGACTGTGAGTTCTGGGTCCTATCAAGGTCCTACTGATGCAAAACAAAACAATGCTTTGGGAAGGGTCAGTGACACCTATCTGAGGTGGAGTCTAGCTACTAAGGTAGAAAGAGTTCTAAGCAGGTATAGTTTAGATTTGCATGGTTCTGTCTTCAAAGGGAACCTCTGGGCACATTTGCAATCCCATAATTAAAACTGATAATAACGTCATAAAACAGTGGTTATTATCTTCAGTGGAGAACATCTGAGTATGCATACTATCCTGGAGGCAGACAGACTCTTAGAAGTCAGACACATGGAAGATTGCTAGGGGAGTTGAAAGAGAGTCTCGCTTCCTTTCTAAGCAATCCACCCTCCTAAGTGATCTTTGGAATCATAGGGTAGTAAATAAGTGTCATTGGGCAACTTCTTTCACATGTGACACCATGTGAATTAAGAGCATTTGATTGCTTTGCTAACAGGCAGCATCCAGATCTGCTGTTAAGCTGTGATACCGACCATCTCAACTTTAGATAACCCCAAAAGTTAACCCTGTAAAAGAACACAGCTGTTTCCTGGTTAAAGCCCTGAACTACTTGCTTCTCTTTCTCAGGCTTCGTACACCTACCGTCTTTGTTCCACAAGCCCTAAAGGTTGCCGTGCTCACCTGCCTTTACCAACTCCTGTCCTGGATTTAAGACAGTTCTGCATCCTGAGACCCCCTCAATCCAGGAATGGTTAGTCACCCCAACATAGAATGGATTCCCTCACCCCACCAAATTCCTAACCTCTCTGTTATCCCCTTACTCCTAATCACTTAATCCCATTTCATATCTAAGTTTTTTTTGTTTTTTGTTTTTTGCAGTACGCGGGCCACTGTGTGGCCTCTCCCATTGCGGAGCACAGGCTCTGGACATGCAGGCTCAGCGGCCATGGCTCACGGGCCCAGCCGCTCTGCGGCATGTGGGATCTTCCCAGACCAGGGCACGAACCCGTGTCCCCTGCAGCGGCAGGCGGACTCTCAACCACTGCGCCACCAGGGAAGCCCCGTAAGTATTTTTTATACAAAGCCACCAGAAGGAAATGACGGAGAGGCACACTTATGGGGGGATGGGGATATGCAAATCCACGGTAACTTTTCTTAGTTTTTAAACCTTAAAAAATTCCTTTATGTTTTTCTGCTTATTACAGAAAATGTGAAAAGTAGAGAAAAGTGTAAAGAGAATGCTTCAGGATAATTCTTTCTAGTGTTTATTAAACATTTTTTACATAGTTGGGGTCATAATATACAATTTTGCAACATGCTTTTTTCATTGAACATTGATTTCCCCATATTATTAAAAACTTTGAAATAAATACCTTTTTAAAATGGTTATATCCACCCTATAGCTATACTGTAATTTATCATTTCCCTAATGACAGACATTTACGTTGTATCCAATTTTTCAATGTTTTAAAATAGCATAACAGTAAACGTTCTTCCTTGTATTTTAAATTATTTACTCTGGATAGAGTCTTATGTGGGAAAGTATTAGGACAGAGTGTAAATATTTTAATGCTTTTAACATGTATATCAAATTAGTTTCAAAAGGCATATATTCTCATTAGCAACCTGGGAGTGATATACTGATATATACTCTGTAACACTAAACAGTAACATTTAAAAAATCTTTGTCAATTAAAAAATAATTTCAGGGAATTCCTTGGCTGTCCAGTGGTTAGGACTCCATGCTTTCACTGCTGAGGGCATGAGTTAGATCCCTGGTCAGAGACCTAAGATCCCACAAGCTGCACAGTGCAGCCAACAATTTAAATAATAATAATAATTTCAGTGTTGTTCTAATTTGAAGTACTTTGATAACTGGTGTGGTTAGACATTTTTCATATGTTTACTGACTTTTTTTTTTTATTTATTTTTGGCTGCATTGGGTCTTCGTTGCTGCGTGCGGGCTTTCTCTAGTTGCCGCGAGCAGGGGCTACTCTTTGCTGCAGTGTGCGGGCTTCTCATTGCAGTGGCTTCTCTTTGTTGCAGAGCACTGGCTCTAGGCGCACGGGCTTCAGTAGTTGTGGTGCGTGGGCTCAATAGTTGTGGCTTGCGGGCTCTAGAGCTCAGGATCAGTAGTTGCGATGCACAGGCCTAGTTGCTCTGCGGCATGTGGGATCTTCCCAGACCAGGGCTCAAACCCGTGTCCCCTGAATTGGCAGGTGGATTCTTAACCACTGTGTCACCAGGGAAGTCCCTATTGGCCATTTTTATTTCTTCATTTGTGAATTATCTCAGTACTTTGCTCATTTATCTATTATCCACAATACGACTAGTTATTTTATTACAAAAGTAACTAAAAAGTAATGAACACATTGTAAAATGGATTAGAACATTTGAATATTTATAGTGTTTTATAACGTGCTCTTTAAATAACTCAATCCAATACATTGAGAATATCTTTCTATGTCAACCAGTGTATATCTAAGCCATCATTTTTTTTTTACTTTTTTTTTTTTTTTTTTTTGCCGTACACGGGCCTCTCACTGCTGCGGCCTCTCCCGTTGCGGAGCACAGGCTCCGGACGCGCAGGCTCAGCGGCCATGGCTCACGGGCCCAGCCGCTCTGCGGCATGTGGGATCTTCCCGGACCAGGGCACGAACCCGTATCCCCTGCATCAGCAGGCGGACTCTCAACCACTGTGCCACCAGGGAAGCCCAAGCCATCATTTTTTTTAAACAAACAACTTTTAAAAACAATATTTATTTATTTATTTATTTTTATTTGGCTGCACTGGATCTTACTTGTGGCACGTGGGTTCTTCATTGCCACGTGCAGGATCTTCGTTGTAGCATGTGGGATCTTTTAGTTGTGGCATGAGAACTCTTAGTTGCAGCATGTGTGTGGGATCTAGTTCCCTGACCAGGGATCAAACCCGGGCCTCCTGCATTGGGAGCGTGGAGGGAAGTCCCTAAGCCATCATTTTTTAATGACAGCATAATATTCTATTGTATGGATTAACAAGAACTGTTTTCACCAATCCTCTGGACATGTAAGTTGTCTCTAATATTTCCATGTTAAAAATGACTGTGATGAATGTGATGAACATCTGGTTCATTTATTTTGTGTACTTGTCTGATCATTTATGTAGGTAAAGTCCTAAAAAATGGAATTGTTTGGTCAAGAGGTACTGAAGTTTTTGATATGTATTACAAAATCTTCCACAATGGTAATACCAATTTCCTGCCCCAAAAGCAGCACGTGAAAGGACTAATTTCACATAGCCTCACCGACAGTATTATCGTTCTTTAAAATCTGCAATATGATAGGCAAAAAAGGTGTCCCATTGCTTTAATTTGCATTTATTGAAACACTAGTGAAGCTGAAGTTCACATGTGGGCTCATTGTGGTTCCTTGAATTTCCATTGTAAAGTGTTGGTCCCTGTCCTTTGCCTCTCTATCAGGTTGTTGCCTTTTTTTCTGTTGGGTTGTTTCATTGTAAGAGCTCTTTAAATACTAACTATTTAGTACTAACCCTTTGTCAGTCACATATGTCTCCATTTATCATTTTCCTTTTGACTTCACAAGAGGCAGTATAGGGGGAGACACACTGGCTCGGCTATTTACCAGCTGTGGTGGATGCTGTTTAGATGCCCTGTTCAGAGGCCCTTTACTGAATACACATCTCCCAGCTGCTGTGAGGTTGGCTACTAAGGATTACAGCTGCCCTCCTCTCTCTAGAGTTTGCCCTAGAGGGAGCTGCCATACCTGGGGAAGTTACATTTCAGCCCATCCCGATACAGGGGAACTAAAAGCTAGCACCCTTCTCTAAAGTGGGTGAGGTTTATGCTCTAGACTCTAGAGCCCTCTGTCTATGAATCAGACCAAGG
Organism: Pseudorca crassidens; assembly: GCF_039906515.1. Classification (NCBI taxonomy): domain Eukaryota; kingdom Metazoa; phylum Chordata; class Mammalia; order Artiodactyla; family Delphinidae; genus Pseudorca; species Pseudorca crassidens. The sequence continues at coordinate 95,304,207 of NC_090297.1, forward strand.
CTAAGATTTCCTTGGAGTTATTCTTGCTCAGCTCTTTTCTGTTCCCTATTCTGTTTCACTCCTTTCCTTACAGGTGCCTCCTGTAGATCTCTCCCTCAATAAATCACGTGGATCTAAATGTCTGTCTCAGGATCTGCTTCTAGGGAAGCCAATCTAAGAGTCTGTAAAATGGGGATAATATTAGTACCTACTTCATAGGGTTGCTGTAGAGATGAAATATTAATTAAAATAATAGTAATAGCAAAAATTATCTAGTGTTTATTATGCGCTAGGCATTGTCCTAAGCAATTTACATGTATTAATTCATTTAGTCCTTATATCAGTCAGGGTCCAGGTACAATCCTTAAACAAGTAAAGTGCTTAGAACCATGCCTGGTGCATATTTAGCATCAATTAATCTTATCTATTATTATTGATTGATTCATTCTCCATTTCAAATCAAAGATTAAGCCTGTTAATAGGTTGTTTCCCCTGCATTTTGAGGTCTCCTTCCCATGCTCCTTTTCTTAGATTCCTTTGGAAAGCTCCTTCCCCTTCATTTTTTTCTCTTTTACTCCAAAAGGTAGAGCTGCCAAGTCTATATTCTTGCTGAGGAACCTCCACACCCAACATTCTTTTTTTTCTTTTAACATCTTTATTGGAGTATAATTGCTTTGCAATGGTGTGTTAGTTTCTGCTTTATAACAAAGTGAATCAGTTATACATATACATATGTCCCCATATCTCTTCCCTCTTGCATCTCCCTCCCTCCCACCCTCCCTATCCCACCCCTCTAGGTGGTCACAAAGCACCGAGCTGATCTCCCTGTGCTATGCGGATGCTTCCCACTAGCTACCTATTTTACGTTTGGTAGTGTATATATGTCCATGCCACTCTCTCACTTTGTCCCAGCTTACCCTTCTCCCTCCCCGTATCCTCAAGTCCATTCTCTAGTAGGTCTGCATCTTTATTCCCGTCTTGCCCCTAGGTTCTTCTGACCATTTTTTTTCTTTTTTTTTTTAGATTCCATATATATGTGTTAGCATACGGTATTTGTTTTTCTCTTTCTGACTTACTTCACTCTGTATGACAGTCTCTAGGTCCATCCACCTCACTACAAATAACTCAGTTTCGTTCGTTTTTATCACACCCAACATTCTGACTTTCTTTCAGTCAAGGGAGCAGTGTTATTCTCTGATAGAATTGTTGGAAAAGGAAGCCACAAGCATCATCCACCGGGTTATTCAAATTTGTCTTGACTCAATGGTGTCATTTATAACTCAGAGAAAAGTCCAGCCACCCAGCTTCAGCTTTTAAAAAAAGAAGCTAAGCTTGATCTATCCTAACAACCCAGCAGGTTTAAGGTTATGCACACTCATTGCTCTCTCCCTTCTTCAAGGCACTGGAAAATGGTCAAGTAAGCCTATGTCAACACCAGGGCATTCATCTAGTAATGTTTGGCACACAATAGGCATTTCAACATATGTGTTATTGAATAGATGACTGAATGAATTTACAAGGCAAGATAGAGCAATGACATCAGTTAATAGTTGTTTATATGTATCTATTTATTTACCACTTAATATGGTCGCCATTTCCTTCCTGCATCTTTAACCATCCAAGATCATTTTCCTTCTCGAAGGAGAACCCATATAGCTTCTGTCAGTGAGGGTCTGTGATGGCAAAATCAGTTTTTGTTTACTTGAAAATGCCTTTATTTCATCCTCATTTTTGAAAGATATTTCAACTGGTTAAATAACTCTAGGTTGACAGTCATTTTCTCTGACTGTAATATCAAAGATATTCAGCTACTGTTCGTTGTGGTGTGCGGGCTTGTCACCACGGTGGCTTCTCTGTGGCAGGGCACGGGGTCTAGTTGCGCAGGATTCAATAGTTGTGGCACACAGGCTTAGTTGCTCCGCGGTATGTGGGATCTTCCCAGACCAGGGCTGGAACCCGTGTCCCCGTCATTGGCAGGTGGATTCTTAACCACCGCACCACCAGGGGAGCCCTCTCTCGCTGGTTTTACTTTGTTTTCAGTGCTCTGCATTTTCATTATTTCATGTCTAGGTGTAAATATTTTTCTTTTATTCTTTAAAAAATCTTGCTGAAAGTGTTGTCTGTTTCTCTTCTCATCTTAGAATTTCAATCAGACACATGTTAGATCTTCTCAGTCTATCCTCTGATTCTCTTTTATATAAAAAAATTAGTTCAGTTCTATCTTCCAATTTGCTCATTCTCTCTTCAGAATGTCTAATCTACTGGTAAACCTGCCCATTGAATTTTAAATTCTAATTATTGTGGATTTTTTTAAAGTCTAGATTGTTTTTAAACCTGCCCATTCATTTTTTGCAGAACTTCATTATTTATATTTTCAATCTTTTATTTCTTTTATATTAAACATACTTATTTATAGTCTATGACTATTTATAATCTATGACTGTGATCTATTCCAGTTTTAAAGTCTTTATGTGTTTGATTCTGTTATCTGTTTTTTTGTTTGTTTGGGTTTTTTTTTTTTTTTCCTGCTAATTCTTGTACAAGACGCCTTCTCTCTTTGTATGATTTCTGATTTGATTGAGAGTTCATATTTCTTGGAAGTTTTTCTGTGGAAATGTTTGGGGTCTGGCTTAAGTTGGTGTCATAGTCAACTTGGGTTGACAAAATACCGTAAAGTAAAATACCATTGCTTAAAACATCTATTCCTCACAGTTCTGAAGCCTGGAAACACAAGATCAAGGTGCTGGCAGATTCAGTGTCTGGTGAGGGTGCCTTTTCTGGTTCATAGAGGGCTATCATCTCACTGTGTTCTCACATGGTGGAAGGGATGAAGTTGCTCTCTGGGGTTTCCTTTATAAAGGCACTAATCTCATTCATGAGGGCTCCACTCTTATGACCTAATCACCAGCCAAAGCCCTTATCTCCAGATACCATCACACTGGGGATTAGGTTTAAACATATGAATTTGGGGGAGGGAAACAAACATTCAGCCTATAGCATTTGGATTTCTCTAAACGTGACCTGGTTTACCTTTGCCAGCTGCCTGCGGGCATCACCAACCTGAAACCACTTTAAGGTAAATTACGTGCTTGAGTTTTTCAGACAACTCAGGTAGAGAAGATTATTGCCTTTGGTTAAAAAAAAAAAATCTCAGAGGAGATATTTCCCCCTCCATCCTATGTTAAGGCTGATTATAGGCAATTTCCTTTTGTAGTCTTCTGGAAAGAGGCTGAAGAGGCCTTTTGGGGGATCCTGGCTTTATGTGTGGAGTGTCTTATGAGATTCCTCACGTTGGCAGGAACCTGGCCTTTGTCTCTTCTTTCCATGCCTCATGAGACCATGACAGCTAAAACTCAAATTCATCTGATTTAGCCAAGACAAAGCTTGACTTCAGGGTTCTACTTATCTCTTTTACTAGTTCTTAGCTTCTGAGTAATCAATCCTTATTTTCATTCTAGCTCATTGATACATTTTCTTTTTTTTTTAATATTTAAAAGCATTTTAAGTTGCTTTCAGTCTGAGTTGGACAAGGTGTCTATTTCATTAACTGTCAGAAATGGAAGTCTACAGAGTGATTTTCTTCCCTACTTTTTATTCTGAAAAATTCCAAATTTCTAGAAAAGGTAAAATAATAATACATGAATAGTAGAGTACACAAATAGTAGAATAGTATATATATATATATATATCTCCCCATACATCCTCACCGAGATCCAACTGTTAATATTTGGTTTGTATTTCTCTCTGTCTTTTGCTGAGCCATTTGAATATAAGTTTCAGAAGTCATGGCTCTTTACCCTTAAATATTTCAGCTTGCATCTTCTAAAAATAAATTCCCTTATATAGCCATAATTCCATATCTGAGAAAAATAACAGTAATTCCATAATATCATCTAATACACAGCCTATATTCAAATTTCCCCAATTGTTTCTTAAATGTCTTTTATAGTCTCTCCCTTCTTCTCTCTCTCTTTCTCTCTTCTCTTTCCCCTGTCTCTCTCTCATTTAGAACTCCATCAAGATTCACGTACTTTTTTTGGTTAGTTTTTCCTGACAATGATGTTTATGAAGAGTCTGGGCTAGTTGGCTAATAGAATGTCTCAAATTCTGCATTTATTTCACAGTGCTTTTTAAAAATATATAAACAGATAAACTTATTTCCATGTTTAAAATCTCCCACTGGCTTCTATAACAATAAAGCCCAAACGCATTCCCCTGGTTTACAAAGGCCTACGTGAGCTGTATACTCTCCTCTCTCTCACTGCATCTTAAGCCACAGTGGCCTCTTTCCAGTTTCTCAAACCCACGAAGCTTGTCCTCACAGGCATTAGCTTTAGTCCTTGCGTTAGCTGTTCCCTTTGCCTAATGTGCTCTTCCCTGAGCTTTGCTGGAAAGTTGGCTCCTTCTGATAATTAAAATTTCAGTTTGAATACTGTCCTCTCAGAGTGGCCTCTCTTACCTTGACCCTCAATGTAAAGCAGTCCTTCAGTCACTCTCACATCCCCCTACTTTGAATTCTCTGCATGGTCCCTATCACAACCTGATATCTTTCTTGTTATTTATTTTAATTGAATTCCAGGAGGGCAGGGCTGTGTTCTTTCTTGCTTGCTACTACATTCGGGCACCTAGAACAGTTCCTGACACATAGCAAAAACAGAATAAATACTTGCTGAATACTCTGATGAATAAGCTGAAAGCTGAGGACTGAAAACAAGCCAGGCATTTAAAGAGGCTGGGGTAAAAAAACTCGCAGAGGGAACTGCCAGGGAGAAGGCCCTGAGAGAACCCTGAAGCTTAGTCTATTCTTGTGTCTGAGGAATGTCCTGTGCCCTTGGAGGGAAGTGAGCTAGCAGGAGGGAGAAATGCAGGAGAGTGGAGAGGTGGGCAGGGAAAGATGGTTTAGGGTTTTGCGGGTCATGGCAGGGAATTTAGATTTTATTTTAAATCAAATGAGAAGTCACTAAAGGTTTTCAAGTAGGAGTAGGACATCTGATTTATACCTTTTAAAAGATAATTTAAAAATAATTCAACTTGAGTAATATGGAGATAACTAATATGATAGAAAGTCATATGTGTAAGAGAAGATTTGCAAGGGGAAATAATGATTCATTTCCGACATGATGAATTTGACACATTGTACTTCCTTTGTGGCTTTCATATCAACACCCCAAAAAGAATTTATGAGTAAGAAGAGATTACAATACCTATCTCTGAAATAGTACAGCCAGCTAATTCAGTTGCTGCTTCTAAGCACCTGATATTAAGGGTAGTTGTTGATAATAATGATAACAGGTACCATTTATTGAGCAGTCAGGAACGATGTTAAGCACTTAACAAAACTTACCTCACTTAAGCATCACAACCACGTTTATTAAAAGAGGATTTACTATCTGTGCTTTACAGTTGAGGAAACTGAGGCTAAAGAAGATAAGGATAACTCGTTCACGGTCAATCAACCAGTAAGTGGCAGAGATGGAACTCAAATCTGGGTCTAGTTTGATGCCAAAGCTGTTATTTTAACCCCTTTGCCATTAACACGTTCTCAGTAAGAGATACTGAAAATGGAGTTTTCTTAACACAGCCTTAAGGCTGTAAAAACCCTTAAATTTCATTTCAGTGGAGAAATATCTATTTGAGAAATAATCCTATTAAATTCATCAGATTAGTTAGCCGAGAGAGATTATAGTCTTAGTATTTTTGTAAAGCACAAACAGACCTATTTTTCATTTAACTTGACGTGAAGAGGAAGGGAATGGAAATAAAACTTAGCCTTCCTAGTGTCTTTGGAATGTAGTTGCTTGAAACTGAGCAAAGCTGCCACCCAACTTTCCCGGGAACCAATGATTCTGCGGTCAACACAAGTTTGCTTTTTTAACAGCTGGGAACGCCGAATTGTGACACAGCCTCAAGAACTGAGGCTGCCTTGTTCAGACTTTCACACGGGTCCCTCTGTTCCTTTCATAGAGCCCTCTTTTTCTTAAACATCCCACAAATGCCGCTGGGGGACTCATTCTCCGGGCTGGAACCAAGCCTTCAGGACAGGCGGCACTTGCTTGGGCTTCCCATCTTTTAAAATGCTCTCCGCCAGACCCCGTCTGAAGGACGCTTTCTGGACGATATTTATCGCCCACCCTTCAGCGTCTGAAGAAGAAACAGGAGGGCAGGAAAGCAACTTCAACTTGGTGGTTGAGGACAGACGCCGGGGCAGCGGAGGGACTAAGAACCCCAAGGTTCCTCTAAGGCCGACACGCAGTCCCCAGCCCACCCCAGATGGCGGAGGCAGAGCGCCGATGGCCCCGCCCCGCCTCGCCTCCCGCGCTGGCCATTGGCGTGTCCGAAAGACGCGGGGCGTTGTCGGTTTGAATGGGAGCGCCTGGAGCTGTGGGGCGCAGGCGCAGAGGAGGGGCGCGGCAGCGGGCGGGCGACGCTGCGGGACCACAGTGTGGCGGCCGACTGGCCGGGAGGCGAGGAGAGCCCCGAGTTCTGACCCACGTGACCTGTGGGGGCGGGGGAGGGGTGTTGCTTGCCGGCCTCCCGCGGTGCCTCTGCCTGGGGACCCGCCGGGGGAAGGGCCGCGGCTACCCGTCAGTAGCCCGGGTGGCCCCTGCTGCAGCTTCGCGTCGTGCGCCGCGCTCCCCAGACTCGCCGGCCCCCGCGAGGTGAGTTCGGAGGGGAGTTTGTGGGCGCCCCGCGGAGGGAGGTGACAGGGAGGGGGCGTGTGGGGGGGGCGGGCTCCTTTGTTCGGGGCGGGAGGGGGCCGGGGTGGTCGCGGGGGCGGTCTCGAGAAACCTGAAGCTCGGCGTGAGCAGCAGCCCGCTCCAGGTCGAGCAGTCGGGTGCTTTCAGGTTGGAGACTTAAAAAGAAGAGTACATTCTAAGAGCTTCATTCTCTAGTTTTTTTAAAAATAAAAAGTACAGTAGGATACAACGACTTCTTACGTATTCGGAGTGTGACAAACATTAAAAACCCGAAACCCTGTGGAATTAAATCCGAGGCGGGTCGCGCGTTCACTTGTCGTCGTGAGTTTCTTGTCTAAAGCGGGCAGGCTTTTTCAGACACCTGCGTTTACCACATTGACATTCATGGACTTCGGGGAAACCAACCTGTCGACTTACCGTAGAAATTGATAGTTGCTGCAAAAAGTTTCAGTAAGCAGAGAATGTCAAGAAAGCGCTTTCCTGAAAATCTATAGAATATCTGCAAATACTAAAAAGTGGAAAACATATAATTTCCTTGTATTGATGGTAACCAGTTAGCTCATTTTACCTGGTATAATTTGAACTCTTAAAGAAGACGAGTAAGGATGGAAATTCTATTTGCCTTAATGCATAATTTAACCCTCCCGTGGAGTTGAACGAAGTAGATTCTTGGCTTTCCTTTCGGTCGGCTTGTATTGGAGTCGCTGGTGGCGTGTGTGGGAAGCTGAATTTTCAAGCTGCCACTTTAGAAGGGTGCACGGAAGATTTCTGACTTGATAATCACCAGTGTGATCACCTCTGATAAATACTACTTTTGCTTGGCTTGTCATTATTCAAGAAGCAGCTTTGGCTGATTGTTTAGAAGTCAGTAAGCAGCATTAAAAAGGGGCAGATCGCTGTTGCTTGACCTGTGTGTGTGTGAGGGTGTGTAGGTGGGGACTCGGGAGGAGGAACAGTCTCATACCTACTCTTCTTTACACCCTACCATGGATTCCTTCTGGCAAGCTCTTTCTCAGGCCATTATTTATAATATGAGGAGTGGAGCAGATACAGAGTAAAAAGTTGTGTGTTATTGTTTTAGAGGCATTCCCTCCAAATCCTCTTTGGCTAGATAAGCTGTTTAGTTGTATTTCCTTCTGTTATTAAATCAGACATGCAGTGTTACAAATATTATATTTTAATATAAATCTCAGACTTGGTACTAGGCTAATTGAAACAAAGATAGGTTATAGTAGTTCTTTAAATGGCATTGTTCTTAAGCATAAAATATTTCTAAGATTTACCTAAAAGATAAAAATTCTGTAATTACTTCTCTGGAATTTTAAAATTGAAAACCTGACATAGATTTAGACTAGTGTTCTAAATCTATTCTAATAGACGTTATTGTTTATAATAACAATGGCAATTATCAGTATTACTACTCTATTGAGTACTTTTAAATACCAGAGCCAGGCACTGAGGTGCTTTTTATAAATCATAATGACACATGTTGGATAAGTATCATTACGCCAAACCAACACTGAGAGTTTAACTAGCTCGAGATCGTATAACTAATAAGTCACCGTGCTGAGATTCAAACCATGGCCTGGTCCCAAAGCACATGCTGTATTGCTTCTGTGTTTGTTTAAATCTCCTCCAGGTCTCTGGATTCCATTTGTAGAGACATAATCCTACTTTTAAGATGCCTGTATGTGCTCTGTTTTGCTGTGAACTGTGCAGAAATATTTCAGCCCTTCTTTTAGGACAGCTATTTTCCTTTCAATGCTTTATAAGTCACATAACATTTTCAGTGTCCTTTTAATCGTCTTTATAAAAACAGTAAAAATATAAGAGTAAGACTTTCCTGAGTTATTTACGTGACTATGAATATACTCTTTACTTTGGAGCAGAAATGTATTAAAGTCTGGTTTTCTCACTACCATAGGATTCTTTGCCGCTTCATAGTTCTTATCTTCTTCCCAGGCAAGAAATCAAAAAAATTTGTTGGACATCAATTATGTGCAAAGCAATTTGCTTGGTGTTGTGAGATAGCGGAGAGAAAGCTTCCTTTTCAATAATAGTTTCTGGAGTTTTTGCAGTAACTTCCTTCTGTCCTCCTCTGTCTATTGCTGCCAGTTTATCTTCCTAACACAGATCCAGCTTTGCTATTCCTTTGTTGAAAAAATTACAAGGTTTTTCGTCATATAAATACAAGGACAAATACTCCTTCAGCCACGTACATATTCAGTGTCCCTCACAATTTAGTACCTTCTTAGACTTCTCTTTTACTACTGCTAACCCAGTGTGCTCATCCTGGGACACTTTATCTGCGATCCCACCTCCTTACTTTTGCTTGAGCATTCCCCATGACTGGAACACTTTTTCTGGATTTGCCTAATAAGGTTTACCCATCCTTCAAGGTGCAATGCCGATTTCCTTGCTTCCAAAAAGCTTTCCCTAGTCCTTTTTACTTAGAATTATTCTTCCCATATCATCTCATAATGTCACTGAATTGAACAGAAACATTTTTACACTTAATTGTGATAACTTTCAGAGGGAGAAAACAGTTATATTTTCCTATGAAGAATTCTGAATTCAAACTCTCTAAGGATTCTTTTTAGGCATTTATAATCATTTTGCATCTGGGATTTATTTCTCCTTAAAAATGTGTTTGAAACCAATTTTGCCATTTCATAGTTCTTCCGTTAAGAGAACTGATTTATTGTCATTTACTAACTCAAGAACAATGCTCAGGAAAAGGGACCACTTCTTTTCTCCTTCACTATTTCGTTCTTCATACATATATTAATTGGTTTAAGCTGATGGCTGACCATCATTGGTAGTAATAAAGGGCTTTTGGTCATATTTTCTGGTGACTTGGTGACGAGTTTTGCTCAAAGTAGTGTTCTCCCCATTGTTTACTAATAAGTATTTCTCTTTTTTCTTTCTGACATAGTAATGTCCTCATAAGATAATGTTTATTTTGCATTTACTTCTTTGAGCTTCTATTAATTGCATCATGTTTGTCCGATAATTTATTTATTAACAAAAGACTACAGTTTGGAAAGGGCAAAGATTAATGTATATATTTAGGTTTGGTTTTTGTCTTTTTTTTTTAAGAAATTGGGCTTAGTGTGAATCATTAGTGTTTTTGGATTGCATTTTCTTGTGATCACCTGGCCTTATAACCTGAGTAGTCATTTGGAATGTACTGAAAATATAATTGGGGTTGATTGAATTTTTAAAAAATTATCATTGTGTCTTCTATAACCTTGATATTAAAATACTGCTATGTGTCCAATTTTATGTGTTTACAGTAATGAACTAAAAATCATTTATGTGTCTAGTTGAAACTCTTCCAAAAGGTTATTAATTTTACTAATGGATTAAAAGTACAATATATTTTAAATTGTTTTATAGGAGGGAAAATTAACATTATTTGTAGACTCTGGGCTTCAGTTTGAGGAAAAATAAAACCAAGTAATAGGGAGAAAAATACTAATTTTATTCTAATGAACATATATAAGACTCTTCTCCTTTAGTTGGACATACTTATATTCTTAAATATAAATAAGTAATTTTGTTGAAATAGGATTTTTGATTCATTAACTGCTTTGCAGGGAAAAAAGGTAACCAAGATTAGAGCTGTTGCATAAAAGAATCTTCCTTTTGTTCTTGAAATTTTTAAGCAACTGTTTCATCCTCCATTAAATTATTGTAATCACTAAGGACTGTAATTTCAGAACAGCAGTTTTAATGATTAGCGTAGTCACTGGCATAATTCAGATTGGCTCCATGTTAATCTAAAAATAGATCCCCTTTCTAGTTTATCATCCCCTTCCCCAGGAAAATATTCAGTATTCAACTTCTTTCTGATTTATCACGGACTGCCAAACCTTAAGACACTAAGAGGCTGCCTGTGCAGTAATGATTATATTTGTAGTGCTTCGTGTAGAGATGGTTGGAAACTACTGTTGAACTACAAACTTTCAGCCTATCTCATAAGTAGACTCATACACTTGGTCCTTTCTCACCGTTAAACAACAATGCTAAGATGAAGACTTGAAATATTCAAATCCCTTTCTTCTAGGTTACATTTTGTTTTAGTATTTATCTAATTTGAAATTTCATATACGGTCTTTATTAGTGTTTTGGTTATCCAGAGAACATATTCTTTGAAGTCCTTTTAGCTTTATGTGATGGATAAAAATATAAATGCTCTTCACCAAAAAAGGAAGTTTATATATAGTTGTTTAGAATGGTGAGCTTTTAGGTGTAAACCTTGGAAAAAATGAAAAGGAATTCTTATTTTATATTACTAAAATTATTTTTGGATTATACAGCTTTGAAATAGTTGCATTCATTGTTTTACCTTTTTAATGTCCACAGCTCTAGACCTGAATTTCTTGTTTTCTCATCTGCCAAGAATAAATATGAGAGTTTAAAATCAATAGTGCTTTTACTTTGCATGTATTTGCTGTTTTTCCGAATGACCCATGAGGATTAATTTCAAATATACATGGGAACCCTTCTGACTGGTGATGTGCCTTTAAGATATAGATTTACTTGGAATCTAGAACCATTATTCTAATCTATTCATTGAATTTATTCTATTTATTTAGCTGATCAGTAGTCACAGTTTATTAGAAAGTTTTTATAATATGTATTTATTTAACAGTTACACTGTTAGTTACACTTGTTTTTTAACCTAACTTGGCCTAACATCTTACAGACTTATATTTATTGTTGCAGACTTAAAGGTTAGCAATAAATTGAGATGTAACCTTAATTGGAGCACATACTTTAGGGTTATATATTTGCTAAAGGAAAACTTTACTGATACAGTTTTTATAGCATACTCTGTGGCAAATTCCCATTTCTCCAGAATGATTAGAGAATAGAATCATCTGCTTTACTATGTACCATGATTGTTTATTAATTTCAGATTGTGTAAAGTAATTTACATTTGATATATACAATTATCAGTTAACACTAAAACTATGTCCAACACTATAGATAGCTATAGATAGATACACACATGCCTATAATCTTGAGTTCACAGTATTATGTGACAGTTTGATTATATTATTGGTTTAGAGATTTAGTATGTTGAGTGAAGAATCAGACCTTTTATGCATTGCTTTATTTTTTTTCTCCCATCGCAATTTCTTCTTAATTTTGCCACTGACTCATCACAGTTTTTAACATTTGAATCTCATGGGTACTTTAAAATTTTTTAGTTTTAAAGATGTGAAAAATTAAGAAATATTAGTCACTCGTTCTACTTCCCCCCTCCCCCATCCTTCCCCATTTATCAAATTTTATCTGATATCAAAATTTCTCAAGTTATCTTTTTGTTTCTTTCAGCTATTATTTGTGAACCTAGCACTTTACCAAGTACAAGTTTGAAACAAATAGTCCATTTTTTTTCCCTCTCGAAGTATCACTCTTGCAATCCAATTTGTCAGTTACTGTGCCTATTGCTACTGTTCCACCTGTCCTCAAAATTGGAAGTCTTGTAAGCTCTCTGTCTCTGCTTGACCTTTGCCTCTCACCTAGCCAGTGGGCATTGTTTTCATTTTTCTGTAGGTACTCTTAGCTAGATTACTTAAGTACCCAGTCGTTCTTGATCCTAACTTCCCTTGCTTTAGGCACTAATTTCCCACATCAGTCGTATATTCTAATGTCAAAATAATTTTTCTTGCCTTTGATTGGCTCCTCAACACCTGCTACACTAAAATCAAGCTCTGAACTCTGTTGGACTTTGCTTACTACACCCTTTGCTTTTTCTTACACTCTTCATCTCCTTCTATGTAAACTTCCTGCTTTTACCTTCCTACTCCTGATTTTACATGTATCGCTCCTTATACCTGCCACCTTGTTTGCACTGTAGCTTCCAGATAGAATGTAATCAGGAATACATGTTTAGATTAGGTGACAAGCCATATTTAGACCATCTACAAATAAATTAGTGTCTGCTTACTGATACATAATTTGACAGAAAATAACCAGTTTACCTAGGGTAGTTACCTGAGTTTATTTTATAAGTGGATGTTTTGGCCTCCTGCTTTGCTACCCCCATTAGTACTATGATGTGTATTTGTTACTCTAACCTTTACCCTGAATTCTAATGTGAAAGAACTTTATTTTAAATGTGTTCTTCATTCTTCCTCAGTATTTATCCCAGTTCCAATTTATAAAGAGCTCCTGTATCTGATTTGAAACATTACAGCTGAAGGGATTTGGAGAATTTGAGTATTGTACCTTAGAGGGAATTATTAGGATAAGAGGAGTTTAAAGAATTTAGATTATCAATCCTGGAGGCAAGAAAAGTAAGATATTTATTATCTGATGGGTGTTACCACTTTATAGAGACACTTAAATGAAAGAATCAGACCAAAAGTTATTGGCATTTAAGTTGCAGTCAGGAGTAGATAGTTTAGATTAATTGAAAGAAGGACAAAAGATATACAGCTGACTCTTGAACAATGTGGAGGTTAGGGGCGCTGACCCCCTGGGCAGTGGGAAATCCACGAAAAATTTTACAGTTGGCCCCCCATATCCATGGTTCCACATGTGCAGTTTCAACCATGTGGATTGTGTAGTACTGTAGTATCTATTGAAAAAATTCCCCGTTTAAGTGGACCTTTGGAATTCAAACCCATTCAAGGGTCAACTGTAATTGTAACTGTCTATCCCTTATTTTTCAGTCACCTAGTTTGAAGATACTTTACTACTAATCGAGTAAAGTATCGATGGAAAATATGGAAAATGGAAAATAATTATTGCTTTCTCTTTATCTATGGTTAGACCAAAAGGTGCTGTGAGCTAACAATTTTGTTAGCAGTGAGGTTTTTGGAGCATTGTTTGTTAAAACCTGGGAGATGCTATTAAGGGCATATGTGTTTCTTGAAAATTATTAGTTGTAAGTCTTAATGGAGGTTGGAAGTTAAACTTGATAGCTTCTTAATATTCTTTCAAACCTATAATTGTCATTCCATTTCCTGGTCCTGTCATTAAATTTTATTATGTTAATTATTTTAAAATATTAAAAATAATTTAATATTTGTTGTAAATTTTATCAGTGTTATCTAGTAATATGTAAACTATATGTTAAATATGAAGTGGGTTTGTTAGCTCCACGTGGATCATTAATGAACACATTAGTAAATTAGTTAGAGAGTTTTTGCAACATGAATCATTGAATCAAGAATTGCTTGTTTGGGACTTCCCTGGTGGCACAGTGGTTAAGAATCCACCTGCCAATGCAGGGGACACAGGTTCGATTCCTGGTCCGGGAAGATCCCACATGCCACAGAGCAACTAAGCCCATGCACCACTGAGTCTGCCCTCTAGAGCCCACAAGCCATAACTGTTGAGCCCACATGCTGCAACTACTGAAGCTCACATGCCTAGAGCCCGTGCTCTGCAACAAGAGAAGCCACCACAGTGAGAAGCCCATGCACCGCAATGTATAGTAGTCCCCACTTGCCACAACTAGAGAAAAGCATATGCGCAGCAACGAAGACCCAACACAGCCAAAAATAAAATTAAAATAAAAAAAAAAGTTAAAAAAAAAAAGAATTGCTTGTTTGTTCAGTGAGTAATTGTAAGGTAAGAAATGCTACTTAGGGACTTCCCTGGTGGCACGGTGGTTAAGAATCCATCTGCCAATGCAGGGGACACAGGTTCTGTCCCTGGTCCGGGAAGATCCCACATGGGCAGAGCAACTCAGCCCGTGCACCACAGCTACTGAGCCTGTGCTCTAGAGCCCGTGAGCCACAACTACTGAGCCCGAGTGCCCAACTACTGAGCCCGAGTGCCACAACTACTGAAGCCCACGTGCCTAGAGCCTGTGCTTTACAGCAAGAGAAGTCCCTGAAATGAGAAGCCTGCGCACCACAACGAAGAGTAGCCCCCACTCTCTGCAACTAGAGAAAGCCTGCACGCAGCAACAAAGACCCAGTGACGAAGACCCAACACAGCGAAAAATAAATACATTTATTAAAAAAGAAAAGAAATGCTACCTAATTGTTATGGAGATTGAAATTTAAGAGTGACTTTTGCGGGGGGGGGGGGATACTCTTCCTTTGAAGATAGTAAAGCCATATTATAAATTGTCTTTGGTAAAATGGTGAATTGTATTCTCTGTTTTCTTGCTTATTTAAAAAAATTTTTTAGTGGTTCTGTATGCAGTCTTAATCAAGTAAGGTATTTTGCAGCTCCATTTATGTACATTTGTTAATTAAATGCTTACATTTTAATAAGTATGAAGTTAACATTTTTTTAATGATTGGTGAATTTGGGGATTTCATTATGATCTCATGACTGGAAAAATATTTCAATTAAATTATAATTTAACTTAATTCTAAGTTAAGTTAATTCTAATACCTCACCTTCTGCCCCGTAGTATAAATAACAACCTAGACCTCAAAGTGGTAGTGGAAGACAGTTTAATTGACAGTGTAGCTGTTGTGTAATTTAGATGCACTTTGGAGCTATTGCTATGAATATCTACACTAATTCCCTTAATGTTTTTTATTAAGGTAAAAAGGTACAGTGGAATTCTGAACAAAAGGAAAAGAGAAGATTTGTTGGATTAATAACTGCTACCTACCTTTTCATCTTTTCTTAAGACACTGCTTCCTTTGTTGGCCAAGAGAGAGGATAAGAGGAATGATATTTTGCATTTCTTATGTGCCAAACTGGTATTAATATGAAAACCTCATTTCCTCTAGGAAGCTTGTCAGTGTTCCCAAGGCTAATCCTTTCCACCTTCCTCCTCCTGCTCTGTTCCATACTAACCTCTCTCTAACTATACTTAATTAACAAAGCAGCAGGAGTGTATTATCTAGAGTCTAATTTATGTTATAGCTGAAATACTTAAAAGGATGTGGAAGAGGAATTAGGCTCTATTGGATGGCATCAGAAGGGAGAAATGGGTAGAAATGGAAAGATTGCTCAAAGTGTGGAACAACTGTCTAAAAGGACTAGTCAAAATTAGGATTAGCTGCCTTGTAACCTTTCTGGGAGTGTTGTAGTTGTAGTAATATGTTGGACTAACTGACCTATGAGGTTGTTTATAATGCTGGATTCCAGGAATGAATGAATGAATGAATGAATAAATAAATTTTATTTATATAAGCACATATATCTTAATTTTACCTTATTTGTCTCTTTTAACTGTTACCTTAAAGATTATAGTTTACTTTCCTCTTTGATTCCATTGTTGACCCATTGGTTTTTTAGTAGCATGTGTTTAGTCTCCATGTAATCTTTTTTTTCTCATTTCCTTTTCTGTGGTTGATTTCTAATTTCATGCCATTGTGGTCAGAAAAGATGCTTGAGATAATTTCTATACTCTTAAATTTGTTGAGGGTTTTTTTTGTGCCCACTATGTGGTCACTCCTAGAGTATGTTCCATGTGCACTTGAAAAGAATGTGTATTCCAGTTTTTTTGGATGTAATATCCTGAAATTATCAATTAAGTCTAACTGTGCTGTTGTATCATTGAGTATCTCTGTTGCCTTATTGATTCTCTGTCTGGAAGATCTGTCTATTGATGTGAGTGGGGTGTTAAAGTCTCCTACTATTATTGCATTCCTATCGATTTCTCCCTTTATGTCTGTTAGTATTTGCTTTATCTATTTGGGTGCTCCTATATTAGGTGCATATATGTTGACAAGTGTAAAATCCTCTTCTTGTATTGATCTTTTATCATTATATAGAGTCCTTCTTTATCTTTCTTTATGGCCTTTGTTTTAAAGTCTATTTTGTCTGATATAAGTATTGTGACCCCCACTTTCTTGTTATTTCCATTTGCATGAAATATCTTTTCCATTCCCTCACTTTCAATCTATAAGTGTCCTTTGCCCTAGAGTGGGTCTCTTGTAGGCAGCACATTGTACACTCTTGTTTTTTTAATCCAGTCTGCCACTCTGTGTCTTTTGATTGGAGCATTTAGTCCATTGACATTTAAGGTAATTATTGATAGATATGTATTTATTGCCATTTTAAACCTTGTTTTCCTGTTGATTTTATATTTCTTCTTTGTCCCTTTCTTTTTCTTTTTCCTTTTGTGTTTTGGTGATTTTCTTTTGTATTATACTTATGTTCACTTCTTTTTGGTTTTTGTGAAGCTGTTGTATGTTTTTGATTTGTGGTTACCCTGTTTTTCAAGTATGTTAACCCCTTCCTATATCTACTTGCCTTAGACTGGTAGTCATATAGGTTCAAACACATTCTAGGGGGAAAAAAAATCTACATTTTCTTACTCTCCTCCCCCACATTTTATGATTTTGATGTCCTCTTTCACATCTTCATGTTCATCCTTTTGCTGCTCATTGTGGTTATCATCACTTTCACAGAAAATTTTTTGATTTTTTTTTTTAATCTGTGTACTGGCTTATTTAAGTGATTTATTTTCCAATTGTGATTTTCTCTTTCCTACAGATTCTTACTTCTTTTCTATTTAGAGAAGACCTTTTAATATTGCCTTTAGTTTAGGTTTAGTATTGCTGTATTCTTTTATTTTTGCTTGTCTGAGAAGTTCTTTATCTCTCCTTCTATTCTAAATGATAATCTTGCTGGGTAGAGTATCCTAGGTTGCAGATTTTTCCCTTTAAGACTTTAAATATATCTTGCCACTCCCTTCTGGCCTGCAGTGCTTCTGTGGAGAAATTAGCTGATAGCCTTATGGGGGTTCCTTTGTAATTAACTGTTTGTTTATCTCTGCTGCCTTTAGAATCCTCTCTTTATTCTTAACTTTTGCAATTTTTATTATAATATGTCTTGGTGTAGGTCTGTTTGGGTTTATCTTGCTTGGGACCCTCTGTGCTCCCTGTAACTGGATATCTGTTTCCTTCTTTAGGTTTGGAAAGTTTTTTTTTTTTAAATGTTGGGGTAGGAGTTTTAGTAATTTATTTATTTATTTTTGCTGTGTTGGGTCTTCGTTTCTGTGCGAGGGCTTTCCCTAGTTGTGGCAAGCGGGGGCCACTCTTCATTGCGGTGCGCGGGTCTCTCACTATTGCGGCCTCTCTTGCTGCGGAGCACAGGCTCCAGACGCGCAGGCTCAGTAGTTGTGGCTCCCGGGCCCAGTTGCCCCGCAGCATGTGGGATCCTCCCAGACCAGGGCTTGAACCCGTGTCCCCTGCATTAGCAGGCGGACTCTCAACCACTGCGCCACCAGGGAAGCCCTAGGTTTGGAAAGTTTTCAACCGTAGTTTCTTCAAATACATTTTCAATCTTCTTTTCTCTTTCTTCCTCTTCTGGCATCCCTATTAATGTGTAGGTTGGCATGCTTTATATTATCCCATAGGTCTCTCATATTGCCTTCTTTTTTTTTTTTTTTTCATTTGACTTTCTGTCTGCTGTCCTGATTGGGTGATTTCCATTATTTTATCTTCCAGGTCACTTATTCATTCTTCTGCATTATTCAATCTGCTCTTCATTGCTTTTAGCTTAGTTTTCATCTCTGCAAATGAGTTTTCTAATTTTTCTTGGTTCTTCTTTATAGTTTCTAGTTCCATTTTACAATACTCTGCATTTCTGTTGATAGCCTTTCTTAATTCCTTCAGTATTTTCATTAGCTCCATTTTGACATTGGTGTCTGTTAGACTGAAGAGGTCTGCTTCATTTTCTTTCAGGGGAATGCTCTTGGTCTTTTAACTGGGAGTGGTTCCTCTGCTTCTTCATTTTGCTTATATTTCTCTTACTCTGTGAGTTTAGGAGAAAGAGGTACCTACTGCGGTCTCGAAGGGCTGTTTATATGTGGGATTGTCTCTGTGTTGCTTGTGTGCATTTAATATATTTGGTGCGCGGGCTGTTTTAGTATGGATGTCTGTCGCCTCTTTCCTCAGCATGTGCTGGTTGTCATCCCGTTGATAGAGGGTGTGCCCATGCGGTGGCAGATGCCCTGTCCTGGGGTCCTTGGTGGTGGCGGTGGCGGCTCAGGCACGCCCCTGGAGCACGCGATGGCAGCAGAGGCGGCTTGCAACCACTCTTGGAGTTCGGGCAGGCAGTCGTGGGGACCTGTGACCACTCATGGGGTCCGGGAGGGCAGCAGGGGGGTCCCAGAACCACTTCTGTAGAGGTTATAGTTTATATATGATGGTCTGTTGTTTCTCTGTGGTATATCTGGATATTGATTCATTTTGATTTGTCCTGCTTAGGACTTAGTGTGCTTCTTCAATCTGCTAATTAATGTCTGTCTTTGATTCTGAAAAACTCTCAGTGTTTATCACTGAAGATTTTGCCTTTGCTCCTTTTTCTATTTTTCTTTTTGGTACTCTAGTTAGACCTCTGTTAGAGCCTTTCATTTTTGTCTTCCTTTTCTCTGAACTGCTCTTTAGTATTTTTAGTATTTTTCATCTCTATCTATTTGTGTATGTCTGGGTAAACTCTGCAGATATTCTTCTAGTACATCTCTTTAGTTTATCTGCTGTCCTGTTTAACCAGTAATTTGAGTTACTAGTTTCAATGTACATAGCAAAACTTTTAATACTAGCAAAACAAAATCTGAAAAACTACAAGCCAAATGCCCATCAAAAGCAGAATGAAAAATACATTTGGTATACAATGGAATGTGATACAGCAATAAAACATGCAGATGGTAGCTATGTACAACAACAAGCAAGGTGAATCTCAGAAACATAATGTTGAACAAAACCATACAAAACTAAACAATATATAATTTAAACCTATACAGACAGTTGTGGCAAAGTTATAAAGAGAAGCAAGGAAATAATGAACACAATTCAGTTTAGAGATCACCTTAGATGGGTTAGGTTGCGGCACCCGGGAGACTTCAAAGGCAGTGCTAATGTTCTTTATCTTAAAGTGGGTGTTATTGTGTCATTCTACCATACACATATTTCCTAAATTTCTTTTGTACTTACTCAGTGAAAACATTTAAAAATCCTCAAAGATTTTAAATAGGATGTGCATTGAGAACAAATGAATATCAGTGTAATATTATTATCAGCACAAACATCTTCTTTGAAGAAATATGTTTACAGAGTTTAGGATTGACTTGTTCAAATGAATTATTGAAATTTCATTTTACTTGTTAATAGCAGTTTTTAAAATCTTGAAGTATCATAATTTTAAGATACTAATATCATACATATTCTTCTATGTTTGTAATAGAAAATATTACATAAAATTATTTATTTCAAACCAATTTAAAAAATTAAAGTACAGGTCTCAAATAAATATCATATACTCACATCCTTATTTAGAAGCCCTCTGACAATTAAGCCCTCTGCTGTTTTTCTCCCGTAATTGACATGACAACAGTCTGTGAAGTTACCTGTGTGATTATATACAGCTTGGAAGTACATTAGGTTATTCTTTGCAAATAGGACTTCAAGCAAAACATCTTGTATTCCTTTTGCAGAAATGTTGCTGAAGTGCTGCTGAAAGGGCCAGAGACGCAAGGATTTGGGACACATTTTGAACCTTTAAGCTGACATTGACCTCCTTTCATTATTAATAAAGAAGAAGCAGGAGCTTAGGATGTATTAACATCAACTCATTAATATACTAACCAGACAATGTTCTGCAACAACTCTACATTGTAGAACTGGATTGGCACAAAATAAAATAATTTCTTATTATACCCAGCTTATAATATGACTCGATGGAGGAAAATCTGATAAGCATGAGGGAAGACCATTCTTTTCATGTTCGTTACAGGTAAGACTACTGCTTTCTTAGCGGGTAATTTTTAATACCTATTTAAACATGTATTTAACTCTGATCATTTCAAATTTAAATTTGAAAGTACTAAAAATATACTAGCCATAGTTAGAATCTCCTTTAAGCAGTGTTTTCTTTTTGTTGTGGTTGTTATAAGTTTTTATATCCTTTCTATAGGAAAATGGTAGTAGAGACCAATTATTTACTATAGTTTATTAATGTTCTGAGGAAGAGTTTATGAATAGTTACTTTAAACTTTGTTACTCTTTATATAATGCAAATATAAAAATGAAATATATTTCTGAATCTCTGAGGGCAGAGGATGGATTTTGTAGTGTGGTTGGCTGAATGACCTAATTTTTCTGTTAAAATTTTTAGTGATCTTTTATAAATGAGTTTTAAAAAATGGGTATTAATGTTGGAATGGGTGGGTACTTTCTAAACATGATAAACTAATAGTTTAATATTTAGTGGTAAAACTGGGGGCTTCCCTGGTGGCACAGTGGTTAAGAATCCACCTGCCAATGCAGGGGACATGGATTCAAGCCTTGGTCTGGGAAGATCCCACATGCCGTGGAGCAACTAAGCCCGTGCGCCACAACTACTGAGCCTGTGCGCCACAACTACTGAGCCTGTGCGCCACAACTACTGAGCCTGTGTGCCACAACCACTGAAGCCTGCACACCTAGAGCCCATGCCTCACAACAAGAGAAGCCATTGCAGTGAGAAGCCCGTGCACTGCAACGAAGAGTAGCCCCTGCTCACTGCAACTTGAGAAAGCCCGTGAGCAACAACGAAGACCCAACGTGGCCAGAAAAAAAAAATTTAGTGGTAAAATATTAATGACATTTCTGATACATTTAGGAAGAAAGCAAGAATATCTGCATCATCATTATTTAACATTTATTTTGGAAGTTCTGGTCATTGTACTAAACTAAAATAAAGACAAATATTAGAATGGAAGACAGTTGTTAGTAAGGTGATTAGACATGAATAGATTCCTTATCAAAACTATTATAAGTTAAATATTGAATAATATTTAAAAACGTCAGAACTTATGGCTTTGAATAGTATTCAAATCCCTAATGAGTGAAGATGTTTGATACCAAATTTTGGATGTCTTAACACATGCATAGGAAATAGTGAGGAGATTTACTGTCCTTTGCTTTGGAGCAGATGGTCCATGTTAGGGCATGGTGCCAAGGAAGTTTATATAGGTAAGCTGAGAGCATTTCTATTAAAAATTTAAAATTTTCAAATAAAAGAAAATGGAAGACATTCACCATAATTAAAATCAGCTTTTAATAGAAATGCTCTTGCTCTACCCTGTGGGGCATAGTTCCAGGAACCTCTGTATCCACTGTGAAGTCTTGCCAGTTTTACCTCCTAAATGTTGCTCAGATTTATCCATCCATCTGGATCCTCCCCACCACTGCTACAGTTCAGTGTAGCAGTGAACTAAATCGTCTTCCCTCCAGACTCCCTGCCTTCTCCATTCTCTCCTCTTGGAATCTGTCTTTTAAATTTGCCTCTAGAGGGCTCTGTCTATAAACATGCAACCTGTGTTTTAATCCCTTTGGTGGCTCCTAGTCACCTGTAGGGCAGAGCCACACTTAATATAGTACAAAGGAGCTTCCATTGCCTGGCCTCTACCTATTCCTTCACCCTTACTTCCTTCCAGTCCTCACCTTGCACTTTGAGCTCTGGTTCCCTGTGCATGACTCAGTGCCTTTGCTCATGCTACACCCTATGACTTGAATGCCCTTTCCACTTTCTTGGTTTAGCTAATTCTACTCAATATCTAAGATTCAGTTCAGAAATATTCTCCTCTTAGAAACCATTTCTAAACTCCATAGTTTGGCTATATGCCCTCACATATCGTGTGCATATCTCTTTCTTAGCACCAACTGTATTAAAATTCAGTGTATCTGTTTATATGTTTGTCTCCTCCTCCCTGCCACTCCCTTCTTTTCTTTTTTTGTTTTTAATTTTTATATTTTGGCTGCACCGTGTGCCATGTGAGATCTCAGTTCCCGTGACCATGGATAGAACCCGTGCCCCCTGCAGTGGAAGTGCAGAGTTTTAATCACTGGACCACCAGGGAAGTCCCCGCCACCCCTTCTTTGACCATTTAGCTCCCTTAGGGCAGCCATGATGCCTAGCCTGTGGTCTGGCTTGTAGTCCACATTTGATGGAATTGTCCATTGAACTTCACTGGACATAACCATCAGATGAACCTGGTAAGATGTTTATCTGTCTTGCTAAATGTTTTTAAGAGTGGTTTACTTCTTAATACTGTAACAATAATAGATAAGCAGGAGCGGATTTTACCTCTGCCTATAAGAAGGTCTTAGATTCATCCTTTTTTATGGTATAGCATAGGTCAAACATGGTTATACATTGATATAGGACTTCACCAAAAGAAATTTAAGACTCAACTGCTTGTAGTAAGACTATACCAAACAAATCTCTGGTTTCATCAGTGCTGTAAGATCAGCATTCTGTACACTGACTGGATTATTGTATAACTGCAGGTAATAGTTTGTATCCCTTGTGTTAGGAGTTATGGCCCAATATAGGTTATTTTTTTGCTGTGGAAAACACTTAGCATGTAAAGTTTTATCCATCTGGTTCTTTCATTGAGGAGGTCCTCATCTATCTCTGGAGGAGCTTCTGTGGCACAATAAGTTTGTAATTTTGAAGTGGAATAATTCTTCAGACACTAAGAAACCTCTTGAGAGATATCAGAATGCTTTATGAAATAGTTTACAACTTATTTGTGGAGGCAGAGAGAAATGGAAACTGATAGTAAAATGGGATTTGTTTCTAAACTTTTAAAAAGTGTGCAATTGATTTTAAATAACTATCATTAATTTTTTTAAGAATGATAATAGTACTGTGATTATATATTTTTTAAAATTTATTTATTATTTATTTTTTGACTGCGTTGGGCCTTCGTTGCTGCACGCGGGCTTTCTGTAGTTGCGGCGAGTGGGGGCTACTCTTCGTTGCGGTGCCCGGGCTTCTCATTGCAGTGGCTTCTTGTTGCGGAGCACAGGCTCTAGACGCACGGGCTTCAGTAGTTGTGGCACGCAGGCTCAGTAGTTGTGGCTTGCGGGCTCTAGAGTGCAGGCTCAGTAGTTGTGGCACACGGGCTTAGTTTCTCTGTGGCATATGGGATCTTTCCAGACCAGAGATCGAACCCATGTCCCCTGCATTGGCAAGCAGATTCCTAACCACTGTGCCACCGTGGAAGTCCTGATTATAGTTTTTGAAAATGGCTCCTTATCTTTTAGAGTTACATACTAAAATATTTACTAATGAAATTATATGCATTCTGGAATATACTTCAAAAGAATCTGAAGTTGTAGAGTGAGGGTGGAAGTAAAGATGAAATATATATTGATAATGTATCATATATTGGTAATTGTTGATGTAGAAGGATGGATGTATCAGGTTCATCATACTAGTTTCTCTAGTTTTATATTTCTTTGAGAAATGTCCTTGTTCATACTTGTTACTGTGAATAACAAACATTTCAGTACTTTAATGTGAAAATTAGATTATTGCACATAAGTTGTAAAGGAATACAGGTTTGGTGTTGAATTCTTCAATTTTGATAGATATAGTTATTAATAATATTCTTTCTGAAGAATAGTTTGAGGTAATGTGGAGTGGTGGAAAGAACACTGGATTAGGAGACAAAGACAGGATTTCACTTCTCAGATTTGTCATTGTATGATCTTAAGCAGGTCACTGAGCATCAGTTTCCACTTCTGTAATAATACCCATCTCAGAACATCATTTTGAGAATTAAATTTGATATAATATATAGTTAGAATCACTTTAAAACTAAGTTACCAATCAAAATTTAAATTTAAATCAAGATGGTTTTGCACTTTCCCTTTTATAAAGTAAACTGGAATAATTAGATGTATGTGGTAAATTGGATGGATGAAAATTGTTTATGGGGGCTAGGACTGGTAATGGAAAAGATCCACGCCCAAGTAGAACACATAGAAGGTGGAGCTAAGGGCTGTAATGAGAGAGTGGACTGCCACAGAAGACAGCACAATGGAGAAGGTGCAGGGCACTCTTGCTTTGATCTTAAGTCCTGAATCCCATCATTTATTCTAATTAGTATGTAAGCCCTTAGAAGGGAGAGTCAGATTTGGACAAAATCGGTTATTAAATTTTTTTAAATGTTGTAGCGTCAAGATTTTAATCCTCTTTTGCTTTCATTGATATACTATAAACACAAGAAACCAAAAATAAGGAGGTAAAAAAACAAATCGAGTTGTAGAAGAAAAGTAAAAAATAATAAAATACAAAAATTAAAATAAATTGAAATGACGTGTTTGTGCAGAAGATGAGGAATTAAAGCTATAATGTTCAGTCTGTTAACAAAAATGAAAACATTTCAGTCAAGGATAGTAATATTGTCTTTATAGTTATTAGAAATGTACTTTTTTGATTATATAATTAAATAGGCCATTAGGAAGAATAAAAGAAACTTTGTATGTGGGATGTATTTTAATGGAGAGCTGTTTTCCTGGTTTGTCTTCTACCCTGGGTATGTTCTTTGTTTTCAACCCAACTGATAAACAAATGAAGTAATTCTATTCTCTCATAGAGACAGGATATGAAATTACTTTCTCTGTTACTATTTAATGATCTTTTAAAAAATTTATAAACCAACCTGCGTTGGCTGTTTTGCAATTAGGTATATTTGAGGTGTTGGAGATTTTGCCAGAATATTGACTTATTTTCCAATAAAATATACCACAGCCAAAATATATGTCAAAATAAACTCTAATAAGCTAGAGAGTTTTGAGCTTTATTTTGGGCATTCGTTACTGAAATGACTTTTCTAAGGTAGGTTCTCCTGTAGGGCAGTCTCACCTCATGCACTTTAAGGACAGCTGTGTAGCCAGCAGGGTTCCAGGTGGCTATCACTGTTTCCAGTGAGAATTATGTAAAGTACCTTTTTAAAAATTTGTAGCTCTTATGATACCATTCAGCCTTATAGCTAACTTTTGTTAGCGGCAACAGCATTTGGATTGATGGTTCCATTGTAATTTTGTATAAGTTTTAAGTCCAGAAGGTCAAATATTTGTGGTGAAGATATTTATTTGAAGAACATGCTTCTGTGTTTTATATGGCTGTACTGTTATTAACTTCCAGTTTTTACATATGAATAGTGCTGACAAAAAATTAATCAATAGTTAATCTTAGAAAGAAAGGGAAAATTTTATTTGCGCCAACCTGACTGAGGATTATAACCTGGGAGACAGTCTTTCAGAAAGTTTTAAGGACTGTTCTGTCTTAGAGAGGTTAATGCACAGTCATAAAAGTTTTTGAGACAAAGAGTTTTACATCAAAGTAACATGTTGACAGTGTACATAGTCCAGCAAGGTGAGTAGTGGATGATTGTGACCTTTACAGGATTGAGAAAGGAATGTTGTGTCTTTAATGAGTTACCTGCTGGCTCCAGGAGGAATTGCTTTTTTTTTTTTTTTTTTTTTGGCAAGATGACATTCCTGTGTCTTCTAAGGGGATCTAGTTAATGTATAATGCAGGTGCACAATGCACACTAAAGGGGAGATGGTAATGGCTCAAATGGCAAAGAAAATTTTATGTTAATTTTTTTTGTCCTGCCTTAAAAATAATTTTGTTTCATCAATAGCCTTATCTCTGATTTCCTGGCCAGCAACCTAATCATCCTGAACTGATGGTTCTGGTGTGACTATTTCTCTACCTCTCCCTCGGTGAAATCATGTGCCATCATTAGTATTCCATTGTATGGTGGCATGTAATTTTTTTTAAACAATACTCTAGTGATGGGCATTTAAATTGTTGGTAGTTTTTTGCTGCTGTGACCATCCTTTTACATATATCCTTTTGAATTTGTGTACGTGTAGCTTTAAGATAAATTCCTAGCAGTGAAATTGCTCAATATATAATTTTTTTCCATAATTGGTATCATGCTTAAATTAAAATTTGTTAATAGAAAGAAAGCAATGTATTTTATATGTAAAAATATCTTTTCCAATTTTTTTCCCTATGATAATTCTTAGAAGTTCAGTGGTTTTAGTATTTAGACAAATAGAGGCAAGTAGTTCAGGTACTTTATCTAGCGAAAATAAAACCACATTTTTACATATTAATCTTTTGCCGACTCATTTCTCTTCACACATGCAATACACCAGTAACCTCATAAAACCTTAAACAAAAAAAATCTATTTTTTTAACTCTTTCATCTTCAAAAATACAGTTCCAAATGGCAGTTGTCACTTGTGAAAGACAAAAATAGGCTTTTTAAATTTGAAATGACCTATAAAGAAAAATAAATACAGCAGTTTAAGGTTTCCAGTAAACTGATTTATATTTCCACGTGCTTTAGCTCTCCCCCCACCCCCGCCCCCTAGTCTAATGTTGAAGCAAAATGTTAAAAAGAGGTTAACTTGCGTTACTTTACTTTGACCCATAAAGTGAGGGTGAAGTCACTAGTCTAACTGTGAACAAACAGTAGCCTTTGGCTAAATCACCTGAATTATTAGAAAAAGATACCTGGATGTAAAACTTAAAAAATACCTGTCAGAGATGACTACTTTCATCTGCTTATTCTGAGCCAGAAGTCTGCTCTGAACCTTTGTTAATTGGCTCTATTAATCTTAGTCCAGACTTTTCATTTAGCTTCACCTGGTTCATTTTCCACTTTTACAATTCCATTTTAATTTATGACTCTAAGGAAACTTGAAGTTTTATAGACTAAAAGACAGCACCTGAAGAAACATATTAATTGATCTGCTACTAAAAATACAAAGTGTAATCATATTTGAATGAGTTTAGGGTGAGTGGTGGTTTAACTCATATTTCCTGTTAAAGCAGTGATACTCAACCTGCCCTGTACATTGGAATTACTTGGGGGCTTTTTTTTTTTTTTTTGCGGTATGTGGGCCTCTCACTGCTGTGGCCTCTCCTGTTGCGGAGCACAGGCTCCGGACGCACAGGCTCAGCGGCCATGGCTCACGGGCCCAGCCTCTCCGCGGCATGTGGGATCTCCCCGGACTGGGGCACGAACCCGTGTCCCCTGCATCGGCAGGCGGACCCCCAACCACTGTGCCACCAGGGAAGCCCACTTGGGGGCTTTTAAACAATACTGGGGACAGACCTCACGCCCAAGGGAGTGGGACCCAGCATGGAGTTTTAAAAAATGCTCCATGTGAGCTCTGCTGCTGTGCAGCCAGGATCAAGAACCACCACTCTGGTAGAGTTGCTCAAAGCTAATTGTAGTAAGGAATAATTTAGCGCTGCTCCAAAAATTAAAATGCTTGATGAGCTAAATCAGAGTCTTCCAAAGGATGGTGTTATTCCACTGGTGGTACATAAGGTAATTTTACTCGCTTTTTTATTTTAATACTTGCATATTTGTCTCGAGGTGCATTAGAAAATGAATGTAAGTATCACATCAAACTCACAGTTTCATAGATACTGCTTTGGATGAAACTAGATTTTTTTTTTTTCACGGCATGTGCCAATTTAAAGGAATTTGCCAAATTTTAGAAACACATTTAAGTGAATGATTATGTAGTACATAGACATGGCAGAAATCATAAAAATGTTGAAGAAACACAATGGCAACTTTGGTGAAGGGCACCTACTAAAGGTTAGGACTAGAATCGGAAGTAATGGTGCTTTTTCGCCTAGATATATTTATAGTAACTTAATTTTTCTGGCTTTTAAAATTCAGTGACAAACTTTGAGAATTAGAATTTCTGCAGATCTTTAAATCATTGCTTCCTAACATAAAGTTTCTTAACACTTAGTTCTTTCATAGAAGTGTACCTTGTGCATCAAGATATTTTGCTCCTCTGCTTTTCTAAGGTATAGGTGATCCTGTGGTGATAAGACGGGGAAGGGGGTGGTGGTGTGTGTGCTCGTGCACGTGCATGGACACGAGTGTGAGATAGGGATGTGTGGTAGGAGGGGTTGATGGACAGGTTGAGTAGATCACCTGCATACCTGGATAGAGAAGAGTATTAGTTATAGGACTTCACCTCCCACAGGCACCCCTATTCTCCCCAGACTCTCAGAAAGTCTGTAAGTCTGCCACAGTTCAGAACAGTTTAGGAAAAACTACTAGGTTCTCTCATTGGTAAAGTAGGTTGCTCTGGGTGAGGCAAGTAAAATGAGCTCTGTCGATGAAAAAATTAATCAGTGGTTCTAAGAAAGAAATGGAAAATTTTATTTAAGCCAAATTGAAGATTATAACCCGGGAACACCTCTCAGAAAACTCCGAGAATTGTTCTACCTGTTTGAGTTATGTACGTTTTTGAGACAGAGGGCTGTACATTAGATGACTTATTATTGACATTTTACACAATCCAGATTTACACGTACTAAGCAAGTAATGGGTCAACAAAGCAAGTAGTGGGTCATGGGGTCCTCGTGGCCCCTTAAAGATTAAGAAGGAAGGTTATCTCCTAAGGAGTTGTGACCCTTGATGAGATTAAGAAGGAATGTTGTCTCCTAAAGATGTCTGGTTAATGCAGATGTGCAATACACAATAAAGGGGAGGAAGGAGGCCAAATGGTCAAAGAAAAATTTTATGTTTAAATTTTTCTCATCTTGCCATAAAACACGAATTTTATTTCATCAGCTCCATATAGAGGTCTTTAGCTATCATATAAAAAAGACCTCTGTAGCTGAGAGACATTTGAATAGGCAAATAAGCTTTTGCTATAAATAATAGTTTCCTCTTTTATCAATAATGTATATATACTTCAATGATAGAGGCTGCTGTTGTAAGCAAGAGTAGCCACAGTCCACATTTAAATTATATTACTGAAAGTTAAAACACTGTGGTGCATTTGTAATGTAATCTTGTAAATGTCTGTCCTATATAATTTTATAGAATGGAAGCTTCTTGCCTAGAACTGGCGTTGGAAGGGGAGCGTCTGTGTAAATCAGGAGACTGCCGTGCTGGTGTGTCCTTCTTTGAAGCTGCAGTTCAAGTTGGAACTGAAGACCTAAAAACACTTAGTGCTATTTACAGCCAGCTGGGCAATGCTTATTTCTATTTGCATGATTATGCCAAAGCATTAGAATACCATCATCATGATTTAACTCTTGCAAGGTAATTAATTTAAGCTGAATTCTCCCTAGATTAACTGTCACTTGAAAACACATTTTCATTCAATTAAAAAAACTAACAATTCAGTACATTTAGTGAGTTCTGATTTATTAGCATTGAATTTTAAAACTAATCTTTAGGCTGAACACAGTTTAATTAAGTAAATGAATAGTAGTGAAATGATGCTAGAGTTTAATTAAATGAATGAAAACTAATTAAATTTAAATACAGAAATGTAAGTTTAAGATTTTTATTTAAAGAAGGTTTCAAGGCTAATGGGTCTTTCTTACCTTAAGCATGTCAACTGTTCTCTAGGGAAAACTGTATTCTGGCTGCTTTATATTTTAACATACCATTTGCTTTTTTTCTTTTTTTTCACCCCAGGACTATTGGAGACCAATTGGGGGAAGCTAAAGCTAGTGGTAATCTGGGAAACACCTTAAAGGTTCTTGGGAATTTTGATGAAGCTGTAGTTTGTTGTCAGCGACACCTAGATATTTCCAGAGAGCTTAACGACAAGGTAATAAGGAAACATTAGATGGTAGGCCAAATGTTTTCATTGAAATTGCTTTGTGTTTTAATCCTATTTAATTATACTGTAGTTTATCTAAAAGTTAATACCAAAAAAAAAAGTATTTGTAGAAAAATGGAAGAAAAAGAGAAACATAATGAAAAATTTTTAATAGATGAGAAAAAAGAAATATCGAGAGGTCCTTCTTTCATAGGTAGTCATGTGTTTGGTTCTGTATGGATGGCTAATGTAAACATTTCTTTCTCTTGACTGTAATGTCAAGGATCTCATGAATAAATACATGTGATAGCATTATAATACCTGGCCTCTGATTTCAAATTGTAAACTGCTGTTATCTTCATCTAGGTGGGAGAAGCAAGAGCACTTTACAATCTCGGAAATGTGTATCACGCCAAAGGGAAAAGTTTTGGCTGCCCTGGTCCTCAGGACGTAGGAGAATTTCCAGAAGAAGTAAGAAGCGCTCTGCAGGCAGCCGTGGATTATTATGAGTGAGTAGCATCAGCAGTCATGTGGCCCACCCAAGCCAGTAGTAAGTTTTTCAGTTTGGCAAAGGTTTTAAAATCATAGACTAGTAAGTAAAATAAACCATCAAATCATTGCCAAAATGTTATAGTGTTGTATTAGAAGTAATCCCCTCCCTCCCCAGGAAAACTTTCATTTAAACTGCAGACCAGTGCCACTTAATGGCACAAACAAGAAGCATCAATAGTTAGTCTAAGTTATTTGGAGTAAACTTAGTCTTTTATCAGTAGAATTTCATAGAACTGTTTAGCTATAGGGGTTCTAAGTTTAACTCTGTCCTGGACTCTGGGCAGAAACCTACCTGAATGGTTGAGTAAAATGTTCCCAGTTATTTCCTGTAATCACCCTCCAGCATAGCTATATCTTTTAAATGTGGCACATTATGGTTGTAAGCTTATTTAAATATTCTTTTCCTGATAAAGAGTTTAGATTTGTAAATAAAGTCAATAAATGTTTTTCTCAAACTCATTTTTTCACGACTTTTTATTATCACTTAGGGAAAACCTATCACTAGTGACTGCTTTGGGCGACCGAGCAGCCCAAGGACGTGCCTTTGGCAATCTTGGAAACACGCATTACCTCCTTGGCAACTTCAGGGATGCAGTTATAGCTCATGAGCAGGTATGATGCAAGGCTTTGGAGCCAGGTCGTTTTCTCCATCAGTGTTTTGAACAGTGATTAGATTATTCTTTAGTTTTATTATATAGTTACATCTAATTAAAATTTTCTGTTTCAGCGTCTCCTTATTGCAAAAGAATTTGGAGATAAAGCAGCTGAAAGAAGAGCATATAGCAACCTTGGAAATGCATATATATTTCTTGGTGAATTTGAAACAGCCTCTGAATACTATAGGTTAGTCTAATATTTCTGTAGATAAATGTAAAATGGGTAGTTATGCAATCCAAAGAATCATAGGCTTTGGGTTTAAAACTTTCTTGCTGCATACAAGCAGCAGAACCTTGGGCTTTCTAAGTCTCAGTCTTCTCATCTGTAATGGAAGATATCAATACTTGGCTTTTGGAATTGTTATGAGGATTGAATGAAAGAATATATTAAGCACTTATTTAGCACAGTACCTGGCACACGGTGCTCAATACATATCATTGTACCTAAGATTTAATAGCAGCAGTATGGCCCCTTTATATTTTTATTAGCTTTTATCTTTAAAACATTATTTTAAATGAGATTCTAAACATTTAAAATCCTTTAAACCTGTTTAGCATGTATGTTGTGTATAGTTATATGCTCCCACACCACCACCACCAGTTACGGCTTTGCAGAGAGGCCACAAGAAAGCTTGGTAACAAATAGATGCCCTAGTTTCCTCCAGTGATGACTGAATTTCCCGCCATCATCCTACCATCTTATCGAGCAGTTATCCTCCCACCCTCTGCCCAGCTTTGATCCTTGCTGTAAGCTGAGGCCCCCGTTCACTTACTCGAGGAGTTAGTACTCCCAGCTTCTTCTGTGGCAGGGTCTCTTTAATCTATCTGTAGACTTGAAGCATACATGATAGCAATGTTTAAACTGCTTCATATTGCCTGCCCTGTGCTTTCTAGATTATTCAGAGTTTTCTCTAATTAGTGGGAACTGAAGGCCCATACAGACCTTAGGCAGAAGCCAGTTTGACTGAACCAAAGACACAGTCTTGATTGATTTATATTTTATTGTTGAAAAATCCATGAGAGAGTTCTGGAAAGTTCATCATCTAAAAAAAAAGGTAAAATTGCTTTAGGTCCATCTAAAAAACTAGAATGTCATCCCATCCTCCTTTAAACTTCAACTAATGGTTGATATTTGTTGGTTGACTAGTTATGACTAGTTAGATGTGAAATATCCTTCCAAATAAAGTACATCACTATACAAGGAGCATACGTTTTGATTTTAAATACAAAAGTTTCTTATATTTTAAATCCAAAACACATAGAAAAGTCTTAATAAATGATGTACTTATATTAAATACTGAAAAGTTCTGTAATAAAGTGGATGGTGGCTGTCTGACTAAAGAAGCATGAGTATAAAGTAATGAAATTTACCCCTGCCCCACACACCCACAAACAGGTAGAACTCAGAACTTTACACATATTCCAAAAATATTGATTAAAAATATTTTTGGAACTCTTCTTTGGAAGTGTTTTCAGGGCCATACAAGAAAACTCTCTTAACATTATAGATCCATAATAGAAAGGACAGAAAGCAGTAGTTTGGTAAACCTACTTTAGTAATTGAGTTTGGTTCCGGAAAGACTTCCAACCATTTACAAATTAGCTGTACTCTCAAAGAATAACAGCGTGCCAGAAAGGGTTGTGCCACAGGGCCGGAAGCAATTCCAAAAGTCTTCCAAAAGTGTTTGAGAGGGCAGGCAATGTTAGAACAAGCGGGTAGCCTCCCAAGGTAACAGCTTTAAAGGTATCATCATTAAACATATAATTTCAGGTTTGTTTGCTTAAAAAAAACTATCACATTATCATATAGTTATAAATGATATGAAGTATTTATACTGTTTGGCAGAAATTATAGGAAAGAGTCATTTAAATTACTGGATCCAAAAAGCATCTGTAGATTTAACACGGATGATAATAATAACAAAACATATTAACATTTATTAGCATCTATTGTGAGCAAGATGCTATTCTAAGCACGTTATATATACTAATTCATTTAATCCTCACAAACCCCTGTGAGGTGTTTTCCCCATTTTATGTAAAAGGAAATTAGTGAATAGAGAGGGTGAGTGACCTGCCCCAGTCACAGAGCTACTAACTGACAAAGTTGGGATTTGAAACCAGTCAGCCTAGCTCTAGGGTCCATGCTCTTAATTGCTACACTAGCTTCTCATTGATTTCACAAGGTAGAATTTGGTTAATATTTAAATGTAGCATTTAATATTTTTCATGAATCAGTGACTAATGGCCTATACATAACAATTTTAACTAAGTATTTTCAATTTTGACAAAATGTAAAGGCAACAGTATGATTGAAAAGAGAGGGTATGTGGACAAACTTAACTTTACGTTATTGCACTGCAACAGCGAAAGTGTTTTTTTAATGTTAAAAATACTGTGTTAATCTTCAGAGGCACTTGATCTCATGCATCTGTTCTCCTTTTCTCTGGGGAATTAATAGGACTCCTACATTTATTCTAAAAGTCTGGATTTGCTTTTTGTGTTTCAAGGACATCTTTTCATTTTATCTAGAAGTAATAGAGAAAATATGGGATATTAGGATCTAAAACAGATTTACTTTAAAGGCAGGAGGAAAAGTGAGTTTTCTTTTATGGTTATTGTAGCCAATATAGTTATAATAGCCATTATGTAAGAATTAATTTCTTTTTTCAGAAAGACACTACTATTGGCTCGACAGCTTAAAGACAGAGCTGTAGAAGCACAGTCTTGCTACAGTCTTGGAAACACATATACTTTACTTCAAGACTATGAAAAGGCCATTGACTATCATCTAAAGCACTTAGCAATTGCTCAAGAGCTAAATGATAGGTAAGTTATATACCTTTTTACTATAGTTATGATAAAATATAGATACATTGTTGAATCCCTAGAATATTTCCTTTAAATTTCTTTTTTGTTTCCTTTGTTTTCTTTTTAATTCCTTTTTAAGGTATTTCCTCTGTTTCAGTAACATCCTCTGTATGTTACTGTTTGAAGGGCTGGAGAGGATTAGAATGGTTTCATATAACCTTGAACCAAGATCAGTAAATAGGTCACAAACTCAATTGCCTGCAAAGGCCCTCCTGACTAGATCAGTGTGAAAATTGTAGTGAAATTAATAGGCCCAACAGTGTTAAGGGGACAGCTGCTATTCAATTCCAGCTAAGTGTTGCCTGGAAGGAGTGAGGATCCAGAGCCGCCTCTTTTTTCAAGAGAAGCTGCGAGTCCTGAGTTTCATATAAAATCTTCTGATTTTTAAATGTTGATGTTTAATTCTTCTTTTTTTTAAAAAACTGTATGAAGAAACAATATCTGTGCAGGACTTTAGTCTTTGATGTTTGCTTTAGTAGGATAGATTTTTATCTCAGTATGAAGAACTCTGTACAGTTATTCAAAATGAAGTATGCTACCTCAAGAGGTGAGTTCTCTCTTCCTCATGGTGTTCAAATACAGACTGAATGATTATAGACTGAATCCTGGTAAGGATGCCATGGAAAGAAAATGGGGTAGTTGAACTGCAAGACCTATCCCTGAGACTTTATTTATAATATACTGCATGTTTAAAAAGGATGTTTTCCATTTTAAAACTTGACTCTGAGTTCATTATTATGTGGTTTTTCTAATACAGTCGTCCCTTGATATCTGCAGGGGTTTGGTTCTAGGATCCCTATGGATACCAAAAGCCACGGAAGCTCAGGTCTCTTATGTAAAATGGTGTAGTACAGTTGGCTGTATCCGGGGGGTTTCTCAGATAACGGTTGAATCCATGGATGTGGAACCTGAAGCAGGCCAACTGTATGTCTCTAGTATTATGATAGTTTGTTCTTTATAAGAAAGACCAAATAAATCCAAAGCATTGTTTATGCCTTTAATTACTACTAGATAGATTTTATTCTTCACACAGACCTCCTTTCAGATAACTGCATGTTAGCTTTGAATTATTTTGTAGAATTGGTGAAGGAAGAGCATGTTGGAGCTTAGGAAATGCATACACAGCTCTAGGAAATCATGATCAAGCGATGCATTTTGCTGAAAAGCACTTGGAAATTTCAAGAGAGGTATGAAACTAAAAAATTGTTATCTGTGCTATTGCGATTCACGGATCTGCAGCCCTATTATTTCTCTAGAATGCTCCTATATGGCTGAGTAATAAATTTAATTATATATTGTTCTCTTGGCATAAGAACTGCACAGAGCATTTTGAGATACAGATCAGGGGTATGTTTGCACTGGCCTTGATGTAGGAAGACAGGAAGGAAGGGCTGAGCATGGAGGAATGGGAGAATTACTAACATGTGCCTCCACTGTCCCCCCATCTCTACGTGGAAAAGTAGCATGGTATGAAAGGAAGAACATGGCTCTTAGAATCAAGGACTGGTTCCTGTTACAGTTCTGCCATTTGCTGGCTATTTGAGCTTGGAAACTTTTCTGAGCATCATTTCTCTCATCTGTAAAATGAGAATAATAATAATATCTGCTTTGCAAATTGTTATACAGATTAGAGATAAAGTATATATAAAAGTACCTAGTATAATGTCTAGTGCTAGCTTAATAAACACTGTTACTATAGGATGGAAATACAGTATTCTAAGGAAATTGTATTCATGTGATGCCAAGTTAACGTGTCACAGAGTAACCTACTTTATTATTTAAGGTGATCATAGAGATTAAGAGCAATCTAATATTTAGAGAATTAAGGAATTGGCAGAATGTAATTATCTGTCCTCTTGTCATATTTTAGTCGCTTTTCTTCTTTAAAATACTATTAATGAAAAAACACATTTCATTCATAGTATTATAATTTTAAAATAACTATTTTCATCTCTCTAGTTTCTTCCAGTTTTAGGTTGACAACATTTTCAACTAATCTTCACCATTCTTTACTTTAAATACTACTCTAAAGTATAAATGCTTATGGTTGTAGGTTGGGGATAGAAGTGGTGAACTAACAGCACAACTCAATCTCTCAGATCTTCAAATGGTTCTTGGGCTGAGCTACAGCACAAACAATTCAATGATGTCTGAAAATATTGAAGTTGATAACAGTTTGCATGGTAAGTATTAGGTCTTCAAAACCCAATTTCTTTATCCTCAAGATTTACATTTAAGTTACTTATCTCATGTTTACCACATCCAGAGAGATATATAACATAGGAAGCTCAACTATTATACTTTTTTGCTTTACCACTGTCCCATTAATTTATCAGTATGGAATACAGTATTTTATAGCTTTTATCATGAACTTAGAAATGGTAAAGGTATAACTATTTTGTTTAAATATTTTTTAAATACATTTAAATTCTGTATCTCTAGGCTCACTCAAAAATTTATAAATGTGAAGATGTGAAAATTAAAACATTTTACTGTTTAACCTCTTTGTTTCAAATGTCTTTACATATTTGATTTTTGTTTAGCTTTTATTCCCCCCGTTTCATTTCTAAGGGGGAATCTCTTAGGATTTTTTATTTTTTTAATTCAGAAAACCCAGAAATTTTCTTTAGGTGCTGATTTGGTTTTGACATTGCTATAAGAAAAAAATATGCTATAATGTCTCTGTTTCTAAGTGAAAAAAAAACACCTACTGTTGATTAAAAAAATAAAAAGGAACAAAAAGTAGAACCACATTTTTGGATACCATCTATATGTAACTCTATGTGAGATCCATTTTAAAGATCCAGACAAGGCTTAAAAAATTCTTAGTCTGAAAAAAAATTACTGACACAGACAGATGTTTTGAACTTGAAAGTCAGTGAAAAATCTAGCTTTTATCTTCCCAATATCCTCCTTTAACCCATACAAAGAAAAGGAAGAGGAAAAAGAAATTAGTGGCTAGTCATCTAAGACTTTGAAAGAACATTTAATTGAAAAATGATATTGAAGTATGAACAGTATAGTAAACTGGACCATGTACTTTGTAATTGAATAATGGGCTAAAAGGTTTTCCTGTGTTTAATTTTCAAGTTGGTTAAGTTGTAATAGCTCTCATATTTTAACAAATTATCACTTGTCCTCGTGGACCGCTCTAGCTATAGACCTATTCCTTTGTTTCCCTTTACAACAAAACTTGAAAATAACATCACTGTTCCTTGTCTTTACTTCCTCACCTCCCATTCTCTCTTCAAACCACTGGACTCTGGCTTTGGCCCCATGATGATACTAAAACCTTTTCAAGGTTACCAGAGAACTCCAATTTACCAAATACGTTGATCAGTTTTAGATGTCCGCATATTTGATTTCTCAGCAATATTTCCTGTAGCTGATCATTCCCTCCTCATAGTGCTTTGTTCGTTTGGCCTCCAGGATCACCCTCTTTCTGGCTTACCTCCACCTCACTGGCCACTCTGTCTTCATAACTCCCCTCTCTTCCTCATCTTTCCAATCCTTGACATTTGTAGTACCTGGGTTTCTGTTGCTGGACCTCTTCTCCCTTCCCTCTTCCCTCTCTCCTTCTCTATCTTCTGTCCATCCATATCCTTCCTCCTGATTTTATCCTTTTTCCTCTTATCCTACACTCTAGATCAGTGCTTCTAATAGAACTTTCTGTGAAGATGGAAATGTTCTGTATCTGTGCTGTCCAGTATAGTAGCCTCTAGCCATATGTGACTGTTGAGCACTTGAAATGTGGCCAATGCAAAAAGAAGTGAATTTTTAAATATTATTTAATTTTAATTAAAGTTTTAAAAGCCACATGTGGCTAGTGGCTACTATATCAGACAGCACAACTCTAGATGATCTCATTCAGTCGGTTGGCTTTTATATCATCTATATGCTGATGATTTTCAAATTGGTATTTCCAGTCATAATTTCTCTCTTGAGTTAGAGTTTCATATGTTTAACATTTCCACTTGAATATCTAATTGGCATCTAAAACTTAACACATCCAAAATGGATCAATTGTTTTTTTCTCCCCAAACACGTTCTTGCTTTAGTCTGCCCTGTGTCAGGAAATGGTACCATGATTCACACCAGTGTTCAGGCCAAAAACCTAAGGGCCATCCTTGTTCCCTTTCTCCCACCCACTCCTACATCCAACATATCAGAAACCCTACCTTCAAAATACATCCCTAATCTCTCTTACAATGTACACTGCAACAATCTTAGTACAAGCTGCCAACATCTCCCAGCAGAGCATTAGCCTTGCAACTGTTTCTTTTGTTTCCGCTGTTGATCCCTCACACTGACTTCCACAGGGCAGCCAGAGTGCTTTTTTAAAATATGAATCAAGTCATGTCATTTCTCTGCTCAGAACCCTCCAGTGACTTCCCATCATACCTGGAACCAAATCTTCAGTCCTCATCGTGGCTAAAAGGCCCTGTAATCCGGGCCCAGACTGCTTTATCATTTCCTCCCACACCCCCTGCTCACTTTGGCTCCTTGAAGACAGGTATTTTTTGGTCTGTTAGGTTCATTGCTATATCCCTAGTGCCTGGAAAAATCTGCTGGCTAAAGGAACTGCAAGAAAACTTGTATAGGGACTTCTCTGGCAGTCCAGTGGTTAAGACTCCATGCTTCCACTGCAGGGGGGGCACGGGTTCAAGCCCTAGTCGGGGAATGAAAATCCCGCATGCCATGTGGTGCAGCCAAAAGAAACAAGAAAACTTGTATATTTCTGGTGTTGGCTCAGGGTGGAGGAAAGGAGTCTCCCATAAGAATCTGAATTCATAAGCCTGTCTACACACTGGTTTGGAATTTGATTTATTCTATCTGCACAGTATAAGAAAGCCCAATCCATTAAAGTGCTTTTGAAAGCACTTTAGAAATACTAAAGTAGAAATACTCCTAGGGACTTAGCAGAAGTAAGATCAAATGTTTTCTGGAGGTAAGCAAGCCATCCTTTATCCAGGCCTATAAAGACTCACAACAACAACAATAACAAAATTACCAAATACCTAAAGAAACAAGCCAAAAGGAGTAAGAAAACAAACAAAAGCAAAATCAGGTCACCAAGATCTTCAGGGTATAAAATGACTATGATTAAATGTTTACAGGAATAACAGAATTGAAACAAAGGAATAACAAAAATGATCATGCAGATTTGAAAAAAATAATAATAGCTAACAATTATTGAGTGCTTACTATGTGCGCAGGCAGTGCTTTGCCTGTTTTAACTGATTTAATCCTAACAACTCTAGGAGGCAGGAGAGGTTAAGTAAATTTCCTGGGGTTACCTTTTTAAGTGGTAGAGATGGGAGTTCAACCTAGTCAGTCTGGCTTCAGAGTCCGTCTTAGCTGATACTTCTAGCTTAATGTGATTTTAACGTACCTCTCAGTAATTGATAGGTAAAAATCAGGAGTCAGATATCAGTAATAATATAGAGGATTTGACCAGCACAATTAATGGGCTTGATGTGTTTTCAAATTGTGTGTTTGACCCATTTAATGAGTTATAAAATCAATCTCAGGTGTTGCAACTAACATTAAATACATACACACCCACATACATACATGTTAATGCGGTTATCATACATAATAAGGGCAAGTACTGTTGTGTGGAGATTTTGTTCTACATTTAAGTGTATTCAGGGTTGCAATGCAAATGTTTTTTTTTTTTTTTTTTTTTTTTTGGCGGTACGCGGGCCTCTCACTGTTGTGGCCTCTCCCGTTGCATAGCACAGGCTCCAGACGCGCAGGCTCAGCGGCCATGGCTCACGGGCCCAGCCGCTCCGCGACATGTGGGATCCTCCCGGACCGGGGCACGAACCCGCGTCCCCTGCATTGGCAGGCGGACTCTCAACCACTGCGCCACCAGGGGAGCCCACAAATGTATTTTTTAAAGTTATAGTGGATCTACATTATTATGTTAGTTTCAGGTGTACAACATAGTGATTCAAAATTTTTATAGATTATATTCCATTTAAAGTTATTATAAAACATTGGCTATATTCCCTGTGTTGTACAGTATATCCTTGCATGTTATTCGTTTTATACATTGTAGTTTGTACCTCTTAATACCCTACTCCTATCTTGCCCCTCTCCTTTTCTCTTTCCCCACTGATAACCATTAGTTTCTTGCCTGTATCTGTGAGTCTGTTTCTGTTTTCTCATTTTTATTCGTTTTATTTTTTTAGATTCCAAATGTATTTCTTAATGTGAGTCACAGTTAAAAATATGGGTCACACTGATTTAATGGACATACAGAATACTGTGTCAAGCAACTAATCAGTTCACATTCTTTTAAAACATTCATGAAACAGGTCCAAAAATTTGACGACATGCCAAACCAACAAATTTGAAGGAATCTGTATCACATAGATTTCATGCCCTGAGCACAGTGCAGTTCAGTTAGAAATTAACAAGAAGATAATGTATAAAACATATTCATTGGAAAATACACACTTCTAAGTAACTTATGGTATGATTTAAGAAGAAATCATAAATAAAATCAGAAAATGACTTAGGACTGAATTATGATTTATGTGATACAACTTACATTAGTTCTTAGAGCAAAATTTATATTGTATCATATTTTAAAAGGAAAGAGACTCAGTGACCTAAGTATCCAGCTTTTAAAAAGTTAAAAACAAAACAAAAAACAAAAAACTCAAAAGAAAGTAGAAGGCAAGAAATAATAGCAGAAATTAATGAATTTAAAACGAAAATTCAATAGAGAAAATTTTTAAAAACCCAAATTTGGTTCTTTAAAAAGACTAACAAATCTACAGCAAGATTATTTGAGGAAAAAAAAAGAAAGAGAAAAGGGGATATAATGTAGATGCAGCAGACATTAAAAAGATGAGATTATCCTGAATAATTTTATTTGAAAACCTAAGAGAAATGGACAATTTCTAGAAAAGCAGCTTACCAAAATTGAATCTAGAAAAATCTAATGGTAGAATGTAATGTGAATGGATGGCATCTCTAATGCCTAGAACCATAGGGAAATTTGATGAGTCATTTAAAATCTTTCCACTGAGAAAATACCTGGCCAAGGTGATTTTACAAGTGTGATCTACCAAACGTTTAAGAAACTTGATTCCAACCTTCCATAAAATTTTATAGGTAACTAGAAAAGTGGGAACACTTTATCAGTCTTTCTGAGACTAGTATATCCTTGATATCCAAACTAGACAAGAACAGTATGTACAAGAAAGGAAAATTACAGGCAAATCTTTACTTATGAACATAGATGTAAAAATTTTAAACAAAATATTTGCAAACCAAACCCACAGTGTATTTAAAACAAATAAATAGGAATTCAAGTGGACTGAATATCAGGAAATCAATTAATATAATATACCAGTAAACATAGTAAAGGAGAAAATAGCTCAAATATCCAAATATATCATAATTCTATTAAATGTAAACATTCCATTTAAAGGACCAGGAGTATCAGATTGGTAAAAGAATAAAATCCAACTAAGCCTGAAAGTAAAAGGATTGAAAAAACATACCATGGAAAAACTGATCAAGAGAAAGCTGGTACAGCTGTACTAATATCAGATAAAATGTACTTTAAGTCAAAAGACTTTGTTAGAAATGAAGACAGTCACTTCACAATGGTTAAGAATTCAATTCACCAGGAAGATAAAAGCCTTAAATTTGTATGTATCTAGCAAGCCTAATAACAAAGCTTCAGTGTACATAAAGCAAAACTGAGTAAACTAAAAGGAGAAATGGGAAAATCCAGAACCATAAGGGGAAATCTAAACACATTTCTCTCAGGAATTGCGCCTATCAGAAAACTAAATATTTTAAAGGATGTCAGTTCTTCCCAAATTGATATAAATTCAGTGTGCTGCCAAGCAAATAATGGCAGTTTTTTTGTGGAATTTGACCAGGTCATTCATGAATGTATATGAAAGAAAAAAGGGCTAAGAACTCAAAGCCAAAACATTCCTGATGAAAAACAAGAGATGAGAAGTGCTTTCTCTACAGATATAAAGATTATAAAGCTACAGTAATGAAGACAGTGTGTTACTGGCATAGAGACAAATAGACCAATGGAATGGAATATAGAGTCTATATTTATAATCCTTGCATATATGGAAATTAATAGCACACAAAAATAAATTCTTGATGGATCAAGGATTTAAGTATGGAAGACAGATTTAGAGCAATAATTATGATCAGCCAGCTAACACTTGCTGAATGCTTACTACTTACCAGGCATTATACGGACCCCTTTACAGATGATGGTGCATTTATCATCACACAGTGATCTATGAGGTAGGTATAGTTGTCCTATACAAATGAGAAAATCACAGAGAGGTAGCTGCCCAAGGTCATATCACAATGAGTGATTGGTCTGTTCAATCAGTATGCTGTACTACCTCTGAAAATAAAGGAGAATATCTTCATGATATCAGAGAGGGAAAGGATTTCTCAAAACACAAAAACAAACAAAAAACCCCACAAAAACAAAACCATTACGAAAAAGATTGACACTGAAATTAAGAACTTCATTTCATTAAAAGAAACTGTAAAGTGATAAAACACAAACTGAAAGGACATTTGCCACACAGATGATTAAAAAAGGATTTGTATCCTCAATTTATAAGAACTCCTATGAATTAAAAACAAGACAAATAACCTAACTAAAAGATAGGCAAAAGTGATGAACAGAAGAAACACAAATAGCCCATAAATATGTGAAAAGGTATTTAACTAATCAGGAAAAACCATAGTGAGGTAATATTGGTGGATGAGGTGGATGAAAATTAAAAGGCCTGATGACACCAGTATTGAAACAATACTGAATAGAAACTTTTATGCAGTGTTGATAGGAGTGTTGATAGGAGAAACTTTTATGCAGTGTTGATAGGAGAAACTTTTATGCAGTGTTGATAGGAGTAGAAATTGGTGTATTCAAAAGAGTAGTCTGGCAATATTCTGGTAGAGTTGAAGATGTACCAACCATATGATCTAGCAGTTCCACTCCCAGTTACACTCATCTGTTATCCAGACTGGAACAAAGCCTTGCTCATGTACACGAGGAGATATTTCCAAGAATTTCTGTAGTAATATTGCTTATAATGACAAATGATTGGAAGCAACCTAAATAGCTGTCACCAATAGAAAGGGTATATGCTTTCCTTGTCCTAAAATCGCAATGAAAATTAAACTACTCATACCAACTTGGATGAATCTCACAAACATGAGATTGTTCATAGAAAGCAAGTTAGAGAACATACACAGTATGTAATGTTATATAATAAGCTCCATTGCTTAGAGATATATACATATGTAATGAAAATATAAAAACTTAGGGAGGAAGAGGGAAGTTATAGGGGGAATTACAAAAGGGGGAGTTAATGTGTCAGTTGTGGTTTCTTTTTCTTTTTTTTTTTTTTTTTTTTGCTTCTCAAAGTTCTGTTTTACAAAGTAAGCAGCACATGATACACAATTTGACGAAATAATTTTCGGAGTTGGAAAAGTTACAGATTTTTGTGACAAGAAAACCCAGGGTAGGAACTACTTATGGAAAGAAGGCAATTTGTTGAGAAACTATGTTCCCTTACCCCACCCCCGTCAAGTAAAAATCTCAAAGAAAGGGACTGAAAGAGTAGCAACTGGAGAGGTTTACAGATTCACTTTGTACAAAATGAATGACTTTAGATTTCATTACTTTCTAGTGCATCCAGTTTCTTTAAGAAAAATTTTTTCTCTTTATGTGAAATAGCTAAGAATAAATGAAGTAAAAGGCTTGTTACAGATGATGACTCTTCACAAAAATTTATAGTCATAGTACAAATTACCTTCTCAGTGACTATGTTTTCCAGTTAAACTCTGAGAGCACTGCAACCAGCCTCATTATTTTGTGAGCTTATTGTTTTAGAAGATGTATTTATTTCATTCTTTATCTTCAAGAGTTTCTTATCAGGGAAGAAAATTCTTGACATCATAAACAGTAACAACCACATTATGTGAGTATTTGTTTTCTGATGGTATGTATTCAAAAGTAATTTAATATTTTTAATCTATTTCCTACAACACTATTCCCAGAATAAAACTGTCTGAGTAGAATAACGTGTGGGAACCAGTTCCTACTATCACCATGCCTCAAAGAAGATAATTAGAGCACTTCCTGTTTAAAATGTAGCTTATGAAGTGGAGCAACAATCTTTTTTTTTTTAACATCTTTATTGGAGTATAATTGCTTTACATTGGTGTGTTAGTTTCTGCTATATAACAGAGTGAATTAGCTATACATATACATACATCCCCATATCTCCTCCCTCTTGCATCTCCCTCCCACCCTCCCTATCCCGCCCTTCTAGGTGGACACAAAGCCCCTAGCTGATCTCCCTGTGCTATGCGACTGCTTCCCACTAGGTATCTACTTTACATTTGGAAGTGTATATATGTCCATGCCACTCTCTCACTTTGTCCCAGCTTACCCTTCCCCATCCCCGTGTCCTCAAGTCCATTCTCTACGTCTGCGTCTTTATTCCTGTCCTGCCCCTAGGTTGTTCTTCAGAACCTTTTTTTTTTTTTAGATTCCACATATATGTGTTAGCATATGGTATTTGTCTTTCTCTTTCTGACTTACTTCACTCTATATGACAGACTCTAGGT
Organism: Pseudorca crassidens; assembly: GCF_039906515.1. NCBI lineage: Eukaryota > Metazoa > Chordata > Mammalia > Artiodactyla > Delphinidae > Pseudorca > Pseudorca crassidens. The sequence continues at coordinate 95,348,931 of NC_090297.1, forward strand.
CCATTGACCTCACTACAAATAACTCAATTTCATTTCTTTTTATGGCTGAGTAGTATTCCTTTGTATATATGTGCCACATCTTCTTTATCCATTCATCTGTCGATGGACACTTAGTTGCTTCCATGTCCTGGCTATTGTAAATAGAGCTGCAATGAGCATTTTGGTACATGACTCTTTTTGAATTATGGTTTTCTCAGGGTATATGCCCAGTAGTGGGATTGCTGGGTTGTATGGTAGTTCTATTTGTAGTTTTTTAAGGAACCTCCATACTGTTCTCCACAGTGGCAGTAACAATTTACATTCCCACCAACAGTGCAGGAGGGTTCCCTTTTCTCCACACCCTCTCCAGCATTTATTGTTTGTAGATATTTTTATGATGGCCATTCTGACCAGTGTGAGGTGACATCTCATTGCAGTTTTTTTGTTTGTTTAATTTAATTTAATTTTATTTTTTTGCGGTACGCGGGCCTCTCCCTGTTGTGGCCTCCCGCTATTGTGGCCTCTCGCGTTGCGGAGCACAGGCTCTGGGCATGCAGGCCCAGCGGCCATGGCCCACGGGCCCACGGGCCCAGCCGCTCCGCGGCATGTGGGATCTTCCCAGACCGGGGCACGAACCCGTGTCCCCTGCATCGGCAGGTGGACTCTCAATCACTGCGCCACCAGGGAAGCCCTTTTTTTTTTTTTTTTCATTGCAGTTTTGATTTGCATTTCTCTAATGATTAGGGATGTTGAGCATGCTTTCATGTGTTTGTTAGCAATCTGTATATCTTCTTTGGAGAAATGTCTATTTAGGTCTTCTGCCCATTTTTGGATTGGGTTGTTTGTTTTCTTGATACTGAGCTGCATAAGCTACTTGTATATTTTGGAGATTAATCCTTTGTCAGTTGCTTTGTTTGCAAATATTTTCTCCCATTCTGAGGGTTGTCCTTTTGTCTTGCTTATGGTTTCCTTTGCAGTGCAAAAGCTTTTAAGTTTCATTAGGTCCCATTTGTTTGTTTTTGTTTTTCCATTTCTCTAGGAAGTGGGTCAAAAAGGATCTTGCTGTGATTTATGTCATGGAGTATTCTGCCTATGTTTTCCTCTAAGAGTTTTATAGTGTCTGGCCTTACATTTAGGTCTTTCATCCATTTTGAGTTTATTTTTGTGTATGGTGTTAGGGAGTGTTCTAATTTCATTCTTTTACATGTACCTGTCCAGTTTTCCCAGCACCACTTATTGAAGAGGCTGTCTTTTCTCCATTTGTATATTCTTGTCTCCTTTATCAAAGATAAGGTGACCATATGTGTGTGGGTTTATCTCTGGGCTTTCTATCCTGTTCCATTGATCTATATTTCTGTTTTTGTGGCAGTACCATACTGTCTTGATTACTGTAGCTTTGTAGTATAGTCTGAAGCCAGAGAGCCTGTTTCCAGCTCCATTTTTCTTTCTCAATATTGCTTTGGCTATTCGGGGTCTTTTGTGTTTCCATACAAATTGTGACATTTTTTGTTCTAGTTCTGTGAAAAATGCCATTGGTAGTTTGATAGGGATTGCATTGAATCTGTAGATTGATTTGGGTAGTATAGTCATTTTCACAGTGTTGATTCTTTCAATCAAAGGACATGGTATATCTCAACATCTGTTTGTATCATCGTTAATTTCTTTCATCAGTGTCTTATAGTTTTCTGCATACAGGTCTTTTGTCTCCTTAGGTAGGTTTATTCCTAGGTATGTTATTCTTTTTGTTTCAATATAAGTAAATGGGAGTGTTTCCTTAATTTCTCTTTCAGATTTTTCATCTTTAATGTATAGGAATGCAAGAGATTTCTGTGCATTAATTTTGTATCCTGCTACTTTACCAAATTCATCGATTAGCTCTAGTAATTTTCTGGTAGCATCTTTAGGATTCTGTATGTATAGTATCATGTCATCTGCAAACAGTGACAGTTTTACTTCTTATTCTCCGATTTGGATTCCTTTTATTTCTTTTTCTTCTCTGATTGCTGTGGCTAAAACTTCCAAAACTATGTTGAATAATAGTGGTGAGAGTGGGCAACCTTTTCTTGTTCCTGATCTTAGTGGAAATGGTTTCAGTTTTTCACCATTAAGAACAATATTGGCTGTGTGTTTGTCATATATGGCCTTTATTATGTTGAGGTGAGTTCCCTTTATGCCTACTTTCTGGAGGGTTTTTATCATATATGGGTGTTGAATTTTGTCAAAAGCTTTTTCTGCATCTATTGAGATGATCATATGGTTTTTCTCCTTCAGTTTGTTAATATGGTGTATCACATGGATTGATTTGCATATACTGAAGAATCCTTGCATTCCTGGGATAAACCCCACTTGATCATGGTGTATAATCCTTTTAATGTGCTGTTGGATTCTGTTTGCTAGTATTTTGTTGAGGATTTTTGGGTGGCGTTGTAGAATGAGTTTGGGAGTGTTCCTCCCTCTGCTATATTTTGGAAGAGTTTGAGAAGGATAGGTGTTAGCTCTTCTCTAAATGTTTGATAGAATTCACCTGTGAAGCCATCTGGTCCTGGGCTTTTGTTTGTTGGAAGATTTTTAATCACTGTTTCAATTTCAGTGCTTGTGATTGGTCTGTTTATATGTTCTGTTTCTTCCTGGTTCAGTCTCGGAAGGTTGTGCTTTTCTAAGAATTTGTCCATTTCTTCCAGGTTGTCCATTTTATTGGCATGTCGTTGCTTGTAGTAATCTCTCATGATCCTTTGTATTTCTGCGGTGTCAGTTGTTACTTCTTTTTCATTTCTAATTCTATTGATTTGAGTCTTCTCCCTTTATTTCTTGATGAGTCTGGCTAATGGCTTATCAATTGTGTTTATCTTCTCAAAGTACCAGCTTTTAGTTTTGTTGATATTTGCTATTGTTTGCTTAATTTATTTTTCATTTATTTCTGATCTGATCTTTATGATTTCTTTCCTTCTGCTAACTTTGTGGTTATTTTCTTCTTCTTTCTCTAACTGCTTTAGCTGTAAGGTTAGGTTTTTTATTTGAGATGTTTCTTATTTCTTGAGTAGGATTGTATTGCTATAAATTTCCCTGTTAGAACTGCTTTTGCTGCATCCCATATGTTTTGGGTCATTGAATTTCATTGTCATTTGTTTCTAGATATTTTTGATTTCTTCAGTGATCTCTTGGTTATGTAGTAACATGTTGTTTAGCCTTCTTGTGTTTGTATTTTTTTTTACAGATTTTTTCCTGTAATTGATATCTAGTCTCATAGCATTGTGGTCAGAAAATATACTTGATATGATGTCAATTTTCTTAAATTTACCAAGGCTTGATTTGTGACCCAAGATGTGATCTATCCTGGAGAATGTTCCATGAGCACTTGAGAAGAAAGTGTAATCTGTTTTTGGATGGAATGTCCTATAAATATCAATTAAGTCCATCTTGTTTAATGTATCACTTAAAGCTTGTATTTCCTTATTTATTTTCATTTTGGACAATCTGTCTGTTGGTGAAAGTGAGGTGTTAAAGTCCCCTACTATGATTTTGTTACTGTCGATTTCCCCTTTAATGGCTGTTAGCATTTGCCTTATGTATTCAGGTGCTCGTATATTGGGTGCATAAATATTTACAACTGTTATATCTTCTTCTTGGATTGATTCGTTGATCATTATGTAGTGTCCTTCTTTGTCTCTTGTAATAGTCTTTATTTTAAAGTCTATTTTGTCTGACGTGAGAATTGCTACTCCAGCTTTCTTTTGATTTCCATTTGCATGGAATATCTTTTTCCATCCCCTCGCTTTCAGTCTGTATGTGTCCCTAGGTCTGAAGTGGGTCTCTTGTAGACAGCATATGTTCAGGTCTTGTTTTTGTATCCATTCAGCCAGTCTATGTCTTTTGGTTGGAGCATTTAATCCATTTACATTTAAGGTAGTTATCGATATGTATGTTCCTATTATCATTTTCTTAACTGTTTTGGGTTTTTAATTGTAAGTCTTTTCCTTCTCTTGTGTTTCCTGCCTAGAGAAGTTCCTTTAGCATTTGTTGTAGAGCTGGTTTGGTGGTGCTGAATTCTCTTAGCTTTTGCTTGTCTGTAAAGGTTTTAATTTCTCCGTCAAATCTGAATGAGATCCTTGCTGGGTAGAGTAATCTTGGTTGTAGGTTTTTCCCTTTCGTCACTTTAAATATGTCCCGACACTCCCTTCTGGCTTGCAGAATTTCTGCTGAAAGATCAGCTGTTAACCTTATGGGGATTCCCTTGTATGTTAATTGTTGCTTTTCCCTTGCTGCTTTTAATATTTTTTCTTTGTATTTAATTTTTGATAGTTTGATTAATATGTGTCTTGGCGTGTTTCTCCTTGGATTTATCCTGTGTGGGACTGTCTGCACTTCCTGGACTTGATTGACTATTTCCTTTCTCATGTTAGGGAAATTTTCAACTATAATTTCTTCAAATATTTTCTCAGTCTGTTTTTTTCTATTCTTCTTCTGGGACCCCTATAATTCGAATGTTGGTGTGTTTAATGTTGTCCCAGAGGTCTCTGAGATTGTCCTCAATTCTTTTCATTCTTTTTTCTTTATTCTGCTCTGTGGTAGTTACTTCCACTATTTTATCTTCCAGGTCACTTATCCATTCATCTGCCTCAGTTATTCTACTTTTGATTCCTTCTAGAGAATTTTTAATTTCATTTATTGTGTTGTCCGTCATTGTTTGTTTGCTCTTTAGTTCTTCTAGGTCCTTGTTAAACATTTCTGGTGTTTTCTCCATTCTATTTTTAAGATTTTGGATCATCTTTACTATCATTAGTCTGAATTCTTTTTCAGGTAGACTGCCTAATTCCTCTTCATTTGTTTGGTCTGGTGTGTTTTTGCCTTGCTCCTTCCTCTGCTGTGTATTTCTCTATTCTCATTTTGCTTAACTTACTGTGTTTGGGGTCTCCATTTCACAGGCTGCAGGTTCATAGTTCCCATTGTTTTTGGTGTCTGCTCCCAGTGGGTAAGGTTGGTTCAGTGGGTTGTGTAGGCTTCCTGGTGGAGGGGACTGGTGCCTGTGTTCTGGTGGATGAGGCAGAATCTTTTCTTTCAGTTGGGCAGGGCTGCGTCTGGTGGTGTGTTTTGGGGTGTCTGTGACCTTATTATGATATTAGGCAGCCTCTCTGCTAATGGGTGGGGTTGTGTTCCTGTCTTGCTAGTTGTTTGGCATAGGGTGTCCAGCACTGTAGCTTGCTGGTCGTTGCATGGAGCTGGGTCTTAGTGTTGAGATGGAGATCTGTGGGCGAGCTTTCACTGTTTGATATTACTTGGGGCTGGGAGGTCTCTGGTGGTCCAGTGTCCTGAACTCGGCTCTCCCACCTCAGAGGCACAGGCCTGACACCTGGCCGGAGCACCAAGACCCTGTCAGCCACGTGGCTCTGATGAAAAGGGAGAAAAAGAAAGAAAGAAAGAAAGAGAGAGGGAGGGAGGGAGAGAGAGAGAGAGAGAGAGAAAGAAAAAGAGAAAGAAAGAGAGAGAGAGAAAAGAAAAAGAAAGAGAGAAAGAGAGAAAGAAAAGAAAAAGACAGAAAGAAAGAGAAGAGAGAAAGAAAAGAAAAAGAAAGAAGAGAGAGAAAGAAAAGAAAAAGAAAGAGAGAAAGAAAAGAAAAAGAAAGAAAGAGAGAAAGAAAGAAAAGAAAAAGAAAGAAAAAATACAATAAAATAAAATAGAAAAAATTTATTAAAAATAAAAAAGTAATTTAAAGAAAAGAGAAATAAAGAAGAGAGCAACCAAACCAAAAACCGAATCCACCAATGATAACAAGCCCTAAAAACTATAACTATACTAAAAAACAAAACAAAATGGACAGTCAGAACCCTAGGACAAATGGCAAAAGCAAAGCTGTACAGACAAAATCACAGAAAGAAGCATACACATACACACTCACAAAAAGAGGAAAAGTGAAAAAAAAGTACATATACATATATATAAAATAAACAAAGGAAGAGAGCAACCAAATCAATAAACTGCAAATGATAATAAACTCTAAATACTAAACTAAGATAAACATAAAACCAGAAACAAATTAGATACAGAAAGCAAACCCCAAGTCTACAGTTGCTCCCAAAGTCTACCACCTCAATTTTGGGATGATTTGTTGTCTATTCAGGTATTCCACAAGTTGACTGAGAGTACATCAAGTTGATATTGAAGATTTAATCCACTGCTTCTGAGGCTGCTGGGAGAGATTTCCCTTTCTCTTCTTTGTTCGCACAGCTCCCAGGGTTCAGCTTTGGATTTGGACCGGCCTTTGCCTGTAGGTCGCCTGAGGGCGTCTGTTCTTTGTTCAGACAGGATGGGATTAAAGGAGCAGCTGATTCGGGGGCTCTGGCTCACTCAGGCTTGGGGGAGGGCGGGATACGGATGCAGGGCGAGCCTGTGGCGGCAGAGGCCAGCGTGATGGTGCAACAACCTGAGGTATCCCGAGTGTTCTCCTGGGGAAGTTGTCACTGGATCACGGGACCCTGTCAGTGGCGGGCTGCACAGGGTCCCAAGAGGGGAGGTGTGGATAGTGACCTGTGCTTGCACACAGGCTTCTTGGTGGCTGCAAGAGCAGCCTTAGCATCTCGTGCCCATCTCTGCTGTCCATGCTGATAGCCGCAGCTGGCGCCAATCTCTGGAGCTTGTTTAGGCAATGCTCTGAATCCCTTCTCCTTGCACACCCCGAAACAGTGGTCTCTTGACTCTTAGGCAGGTCCAGACTTTTTCCCGGACTTCCTCCTGGCTAGCTGTGGTGCACTAGCCCCCTTCAGGCTGTGTTCACGCAGCCATCCCCAGTCCTCTCCCGGGATCTGACCTCCAAAGCCCAAGCCTCAGCTCCCAGCCCCGCCCGCTCCAGCAGGTGAGCAGAGAAGCCTCTGGGGCTGGTGAGTGCTGGTCGGCACCGATCCTCTGTGCAGGAATCTCTGCTTTGCCCTCCGCACCCCTGTTGCTGCACTCTCCTCCGTGGCTCCCAAGCTTCACCCCCGCCACCCCGTCTCCGCCAGTGAAGGGGCTTCCTAGTGTGTGGAAACTTTTCCTCCTTCACGGCTCCCTCCCAGAGGTGCAGGTCCCGTCCCTATTCTTTTGTCTCTGTTTTTCCTTTTTTCTTTTGCCCTACCCAGGTACGTGGGGATGTTTCTTGCCTTTTGGGAAGTCTTAGGTCTTCTGTTAAAATTAAGTAGGTGTTCTGTAGGAGTTGTTCCACATGTAAATGTATTTCTGATGTATTTGTGGGGAGGAAGGTGATCTCCACGTCTTACTCCTCTGCCATCTTGAAGGCACCCCTCACCCTCCCCCGTGGTTTATTTCTGAAGCTGGCTATCAGGTATCATGTATTTCTTATATTATGCCTTTTAAAATATTAAAGATTGAATGGATATGAAAGTTCTTCATATTTAATGACAACTTTTTGAAAAAATAGTTTGAAGATCTTTTTCTTTAACTTTTTTCCTGACTGGCAGTAGATCTGTCATCTAATGAGATCTTAAAATGGAAACAGGTAACTCAGAAGAGTAATAATATAGTATTGGGGATGTTATTTTGGTTCTTACCTCAAACTTGAAGGCCTTATGTTTTCCTTGTTTCTACTTACTTAAACCTCTCTACAGTTTGTTTGGGTTGTTTTTAGGAGACTGTGTATCATATAAAACCAGTTATTATAAAAATGCCTTTTCTAAATTAAGGGGTAGTTAGTAACCAAAGTTAGTTTCCAACCAAAATGTTAACTTCCTTATATCAAAACGTTTTAGAGGGAGTGTATATTTTATTTTAATTTAGTTGGTGTGGAAAATTATTATTCTTGAACGAATACATGTTTCCTCCGTCCATGTGGGTTTTTGTAGCAGACTTTAAATTTGAATAACACAGTGATGCTGAATTTTCAGTCTTAAGGGCTCCCTGGCTTACTTAAATTAACTTTTTTTTTACAAAGATGCACGCCCCAAGTTTGGACGCCGACACAGTATGGAAAACATGGAACTTATGAAGTTAACACCAGAAAAGGTTGGCAGTTTTTATTTCTTGAACTATTATAACAAAATATTTTAGCAACTTTTAATTTAAATAATTTAAATAAGTCTTGTCATATATGGGTATCACTTTAACATTTTCCTTTGAAAAGAATCGAATCGAGTACAATGCAAAAAGAATGTGTACAGTGTGCTGCCATCTGTTTAAGAAAAGTTTTATGCATATATATACTTTGTAGATGCATAAGACATTTCTGGAATGATATATAAGATACTTGCTTGTAACGATTGCCTGTGGGAAAAGAATTGCTGTCTGGGTTAGGAGAAACACTTTTATATACTATTTTGAACTGTTTGAATATTTTACTATTTTATCATGTACATGCATTACTTTGTTTTTTTAATTAAAAGAAAAACAGGAAAATCAGAAAAGGATTAGGAAACTTTTTTCACCTAAATAACAGCAACATTATTGGCAAGATTAATGATATGTATGATCAAGCTAGTGTTTTTAACTGCATTTTTGAAAAGCATTTTTTTTAACAAAGAAATAACTCTGTTCAAGACGCATCTTCTCTAGGTTTTTTTTTTAAGTAACAGAGAAGGGACTTTATAATTGGAAAAAGGTTATTGAAGAACAAATCTAGGCTGCTTTCTTCTACCTCCATTTATCTTAATTTTACATTGTTACGGTATGCTTTTAACACCTTTATGGTATATTTCTTTAAACACTTTTTATAAAATGTGTTTATTGTAGTAACTTTGGAAACTTCCAACAAGGAAATTGAAATTATCGGTAATCCCACCTCCCAGTAGTAACCAAAATTAATGTTTTTGTATTTATTCATCTTGCATTTTCATATGAATATCATATTATAGATACTATTTTATAAGACATAGCAATATATCAACATCTTTCCATGTAATGAAATATTCTTCTGCTCTATTATTATAATAGGCATATTATTTTTTAATATTGACATTTTTGTGTAAGTAGTCTTCATAAGACCAACATCTGATTTGAACTAATATCCAATATTTTTTTATTCCAAACAGTTACAGAGTTTTTTTAAAACTTCTGGTTAACTTCTGAAGGGCTTTATGATTTCCCCCATATATTTACCTCTTATATTGGTGAGTGGTTCTCAAATCCTTAAATCTGTAGATTATTTAAAAAATAAAAAACCAGAACACAAAAAACTTAAGTCAATTTAGATCTCCTTCGTTTTTCTAGTAGGTAGGAAACTAGTAATAAGCAGCAAAATTAATTTGGTGCATCTGTAGTGGTACCAACAGTAAATTCCATGAGAAGCTGACCAGATTCAACCCTGTAATTTTCCAAGAGCCTAATGATGATAAAGCTTTATGTCTAATTTAAAATATGTTTAAGTGGAATTAGTTCTTCGTGATTTTTTTTTTACCTCATAATAAATATTTATTTGTTTTAGTTTTGGCTGCCTTGGGTCTTAGTTGAGGCATATGGGCTCCTCGTTATGGCACGTGGGCTCTCTAGTTGTGGCCTGTGTGCTCAGTAGTTGCAGCGTGCAGGTTTAGTTGCCCTGCGGCATGTGGGATCTTAGCTCCCTGACCAGGGATCAAACCCACATCCCCTGCATTGGAAGATGGATTCTTAACCACTGGACCAACAGGGAAGTCCCTAACTTCCTGTTTGGAAGTCATAATAAAGTCAAAGAGTTCAGTACAGTTTTATCAACAAAAGATTACTACTGCTGTGTAAGTTTCAGATGTTATTTTTTAGGGTTATAAATTCTACATACATCCAAAATTTCCAGTTGTAGCAGATTTCTAAGTAACTCATACCAAGAATAAAACTTTGGCTTCTTCTCTGACCATTTAAATTTTATTTTTATGGACTTTTCGCAAACTTTGTTTTCTTAGGTTTTTAAAAACCTCCATTTTAATATTTTGATAATGAGAAATCCATAACACACATTCGGTACAAGCTGTTGAAAACAGTGAGTTAGGGACTTCCCTGGTGGCGCAGTGGTTAAGAATCTGCCTGCCAGTGCAGGGGACATGGGTTTGAGCCCTGGTCTGGGAAGATCCCACATGCTACAGAGCAACTAAGCCCGTGCGCCACAACTACTGAGCCTGCGCTCTAGAGCCCATGAGCCACAACTGCTGAGCCCGCATGCCACAACTACTGAAGCATGTACCTAGGGCCCATGCTTCACAACAAGAGAAGCTACCGCAATGAGAAGCCCACGCACCAAAATGAAGAATAGCCCCTGCTCACCACAACTAGACCCGCACATAGCAACGAAGACCCAATGCAGCCAAAGATAATTAATTAAAAAAGAAAACAGTGAGATATACTGGCAAAAAGGAATTTATTAAGAGATCTAAGCCACTCACCCCCCTTCCCACCCCCAATTACTAAATGGCAGATTATATATAGCTTTGGTGATTTTTTTTCATGTCGTGCTTTCCATTTATAATTGTGTAGGTTCAAAACTGGAACAGTGAAATTCTTGCTAAACAAAAACCTCTTATTGCCAAACCTTCTGCAAAGCTCCTCTTTGTCAACAGATTGAAGGGGAAAAAATACAAAAGTAATTCCTCCACTAAAGTTCTCCAAGATGCCAGTAATTCCATCGATCACCGAATTTCAAATTCTCAAAGGGTATGTTTAAAATAAGTTTTTGAGTTTTTTATATTCATACTGGATTTTTGTAATATATTTTTAGATATTCAGTATAAAATATCTTTGTTATTCAAAGAAGTCTTCTGTATTTTCCTATCTTTTCTGTGTTCTTCAAAGCTAGAAACTATAATTACTCCATTCATAGATAAGTTGCTCCACTACTTTGGGCAGTAATTATTTCTTTGTGTTTTAAGTCACTGTTGTTTGCAAAAATACTACCTTCATTTCACCAGAGCATCTCCCAGTGAAAATGTCCTCCACTCAGTCAAGAAGTCAGAACAAATGAAATTCAGATGTTCAAGGAGTTTTAAATACTAATTTAAAATGAAGAGTGTCTGCATGCATCAATTTCTATTTATTTCTATTGTTAAAATTATACAGTTAAAAACGATTTTGTTTAAAAGTGAGCATAGAAATCAGATTATTAAACATAAAAAAATATTCAGAAGTTGAAAAATACCATGGGTTTACTGGTAAGTATCGGGTATCTCTATCTACCCTACAGTCTGATAAAAAGATCAAAATAAATTACAAAGAAGATACTTCAAATTATCAAGTCCATTTTTCAAGCAGTTGAGAACCTTTGAAAGAATTGTTAGCCTTTTATTTTTTAACAGAAATTTCTATTGGTCCTGTTGTCAGCATTTTTTTTTTTTGTATCTGCACCCTTGTAGTGTCCTTTGCCTTGGTTTTTATCAGTTTTTTACATGTTCCTTACACATGTATGACTAACAAAAGGAAATTATTATAATTATTATTATATTATTAAAAATATTATGGGGTATATAAAAATGGTCCAAGAATAATTTTGTAGATCTGGAAGGCATATCTTTGTTCAAGGTTTGAGGTCTTAACTAAGCCCACTTAGCCCAACCAAAAATGTCTGTATTTTTGGAGCCTGTCTTTTGATATTCAGAATTTTTAATTAGAGGCTTTTTGCCCCTAGGGAAAAGTCTTTTTGTTAGTGATTAAGACAGTTGACTATAGCTTATGTACATACTTATTCCCAAACCTCAAGCTTGACGTGTTAAAAATTGTGCTGTCTCAAGCCCTCCTGTTTTCCTTACTTCAATTAAAGGGATACCATGTATACTACACTGTCACCCAAGCTAGGAACGCCGGTGTCATTCTAGACTCCCTCTCCTTCATTGACCACATCCAGTTAATCCCTATATCACTCAGATCTGCCCTGACCACCGTCCCCCCATCTTTAAAAAAAATCTCTGTTACTATGTGTTAGTTCTTAATGTACTGCTTTATCTCTTACCCAGATTTCTGGAATAGGCACCTGAACTGACCCCTTTCCTTCCATTATTAACCCTTGTAATCAATTGGAAGGGCCAGTTCTGTTTCTGTACAAAACCGCTTAAAACTGGCTATTACCAGTGCTTCTCTTATGTCACATAGGATGTCTTTAACTTGTTAGTCATATAGAGGTCCTTGTGTTGGTCTCTTCTTCCCCTCCCCTTTTCACCACCCCTGCATACCCTTCAGTTCATTATCCCCTAAACACTACAAAGCTTTGGAATTGCGCATTAATCTGTGTGAAACATCTCTACCCTGCAAATGCTTATTCACTCTCCAGGAACCCACTCAAATGTCACATAAGTTTCTGATGTTTCACTTAAGAATTAGTTACACCCTTCTCCCAAGGCTCATAACAGTTTGTATATATGTACTTCTATTATAATACTATCATTATGAAAACTAAAATAATTACTTTTATTAAACATTAGTTATTTTAGTTTTGAAGCTTTCCAAATAAAGTATAACTGGTACCCCTCTGTCTCAAATATTCATTTATTTGAAGTTTATATTTCTTCAGGATCTTCAAATCTTTAAATACAATAAAAGACCTTAAAAATCACTATGCCAGGAAAATATACATGCTTTCTTACTTTAATCAGTTCTTAGAAAGACTAGTTTACTTAAATTCTGTTGTAGAATCTTAGAACTGAACTTTGAACCTGGGTTACATGCCTGTATCACTGATATTTGCATAATTTATTCAGTATCTGTAGCAGTTCCCCTAAGTCTGAGGTACATTTATTTAGCTTTAGGAATACAAGGATTAAAAAATAACTAGAAATGCTTTTTGTTAGTTGGATTGAAATAACTTTTTATTACCAAGTGGTTGGCATCTTGTATAAAGAAAATGTCAATTTTTTATTTTTAATCTTCATCGTTTACCATTTGCATTTGAGGTATATATGCTATTGTTTCATTGATGATCTAAGGATAATGCTGAAATATTTAGACTTCCTCTCAATATTTTAGAAAATCAGTGCAGATACTATTGGAGATGAAGGGTTCTTTGACCTGCTGAGCCGATTTCAGAGCAATCGGATGGATGATCAGAGGTGCTGCTTAAAAGAACAGAACTCCGGATCAGCTTCAACAGCAGCTTCTGCCACTCCCCCCAGAATGATGCTACAAAGTAAGTTATCTGTGCTTCTCCTGCAATTTGATATTCTTGTGATTTATTTCTGAGAATCTAGGAGGTACAGTAAAGGAGCCTGAATCAAGGTACATCTGAAACGCTGGTATTTGTACAGTTTCAAACAAGGTTTTGTTTCAGTTCCCCTATGTTTATCTGTATTTCTGGTCCAGTGCACTTTCTACTAACTATATCATACTGCCTCCCAAGTTTCCTAGGGGGTGGGGGAAAAAATCTAACTTTAAAAAAAATGAGGAAAAAATTATAGTTATACATACCTTATAATTACATGTAAAATGCAGATACTTCATATGTGGATTAAAAAAGAAAAGCCAGGACAGACTGAAGAGGAACCTATGGCTATAGCAGAAGCTAAGGCTTGCCTGAGCCTTCGAAAGATCTAAAATAGGTTACTTAAAATTTTCTATTTCAGTTACCAAAAGACTTCCTCCCCCATAGACCAAGACTTGCCAGCAGCACTTAACTCGAAGTTTAGTTAGCTGAATGTCCTATCCAGGGCATGGGATAAAAATACTGTCCATTCATCCTGGTCTGAGAAAGTATGTGAGAAAAACAATTTAGTTACCTTCTGAAATCTAGCCCCATATCTTATAAAGTTACATATTGGGTGACATTAGATAAAGGGAAATATAGTCAAGTCCGAATTACCTCCAAGCGGACCATCTGAAGTACTCTGGGATTCATTCTTCCCTCCCCACCCATCTAGTCTGGCCCCAGCCTATCAGTGACGGAGCTAAAGCAGGAGGGCAGAAAGGGTGTTGGGAGTGAATAAGGCAGAAAGAAATTTTATGTATATAATAAATATGCTTAAATAACTTTATTATTTTTTGATTTTTTTTCATAGCACCATCTGTTTCCATGGTGTCCCCCAACACAGATGAGTTTTTAGACCTTCTTGCCAGCTCACAGAGCCGCCGTTTGGATGATCAGAGAGCCAGTTTCAGTAATTTGCCTGGCCTTCGTCTGACACAAAACAACAGTCAGTCAGTACTTGGCCACCTGATGACTAACGACAACAAAGAGGCTGATGAAGACTTCTTTGACATCCTTGTAAAATGTCAAGTATGTCTGCACATTTTTGTCATTCCGTATATATAGCTCAGATGTTGTTGAGAGCTTTGGCAGTATTATGATTCTAAATTGGGAAAAGCTCATTTTGTCTTAGAAAGGCAATAAGTTGATTATTCAGGGGTCCATCAGACACTGTTTCTCCCTTATGATCGCTTCATATTTTGTGTTCCTTTTGGCTGGTGAGGTGGGATGTTGCCAATGACTCCCTCTGAGCTGTAGTAGAGACTACAGGAAGAGCCCCTCTTCTGAATTTTCGGAATAGCATCAGGAGCAACCCAGTGATTAATATGGAGAGAGTCTAGCTGGGGCCCTTTCTAGACAGTTTACCATTTGGGAGAAATGTATATATTGAGATAGCTTTCATATTTTAGCTGTTTTAATAATTATTAACCAAAGTGGTTAAGAAATATCTCAAATGGCTTGGACAGGACCATGAGAAAAATAATGCTTATTTTCACTAAAAAGAGACATTTCCTGTGCCTAACCCTAGTTCTGTGTTCTGTGTCTCAGTTTTCTCATTCATAAAAAGATGAAATGATGATCTCTCATTCATTCAATCAAAATATTACTGAACACCTTTTATGTTCTGGGCACTATTCTAGATATTGGGGATACTTTTTAAAGGATCCTACATTTTAGCGGGAGAGACATTGAGTAAGAGTGTGTGTGTACAGATACATAGATAGGTAGTATATGTCAGGTACTGACACTTGCTATAAAGACAATTAAAGCAAGATAAAGAGGTAATGGGTAACCAGGGGTGGTGGTGGTGGTGGTTGATGGAGTGTCTGTTTTAGACGTGGTGGTTAGGCAAGACCTTTCTGGGTTGACACTTGAACACAGACCTGAATGAGGTAAAGCAGTCAGCCATGTGCATATTTACCGGAAGAGCGTTCCATGCAGAGACAGCAAGTCCCCTCTTGGATATAGAAGCTTAGCAGGTTCAAGGAATGGCAAGGTGGCCAGTGTAGTGTGACTGGTGTAGAGTGAGTAAAGGGTAGAGGAAAGTGCTACAGGATGAGGATGGAGAAGTGATCAGTGCCTAGATCATATAGGCTCTTGTAGGCCATGATGAGGTCTTGTGTTCCAGATGTGATAGGAAGACATTGGATGGTTCTAGGAGATCATCCTGACCATCATTGAAAGAATGTAGTGGCAAAGGGTGTTTGTTAGTAGGAAAACCAGCTAGGAAACTAATGTGGTAATAAGGCAAAAAATATTGGTGACTTGGACTAGCATAGTGGGAGCAGTGATGATAAGTGGTCAGAATAGGGATGTAACTTGAAATTATGGTTGGTTGGCAAGACCTGTTAATAAACTGGATGGAGGGTATGAGAAAGAGAATCAAGGATGATTCCTACCTTCTTGGCTTGAATAACTGAGTAAACGGATGGTACCATTTACTGAAATGGAGAAGACCAGAGGAGAGACAGGTATGGGGAGAAAAGCAAGAGTTTTACTTTAGATATGTAAATGTGGGAAACCTAATTAGACATTCAAGTGGAATAGGCACTATTAAAATAAAAACCTGGAGCCCCAGAGAGAAGTAACTCTAGGAGTCATCAGCATATAGCTGGTATTAAAGCCCTGGGAAAGAGATTACATAAAGAATAGATAAGGAAATAGGAAGACTAAGCCCTGGGCACTGGAAAACCACTAATTGGATAAAGGAAGATGAACCACTGAAGCAGGAAATCAGCCAGAGATTTGGAAGAAAACTTGGAGAGTGTGGTAGAAGCCAAGTGAAGAAAGTGTTTAAGGAATGTTCATCTGTGTCAGATGCTGCTAAGAAGCTAAGTAAGATGATGGCTGAGCCTACTAGATATGGCAACACTTATAATTGTGAAAGATACTGTTTTAGTGGCATGAGGGGGCAAAGGACTGAGTGGGTTGAGAAAATGGGAAATGTAAAAGGGGAGATAGTACACAGAAAAAAAGGAAGGCAAAGAAATGCATCATAAGTTGGAGAGGGTTATAGGATATAGGTGGGTTTTTCCTTATTTTGAGAGTTAATATACAGCATGTCTGCTGATGGAATGATCACGTAGAGAGGGGAACCAGTGATGCAGAAGAGTATGGATAAAGAACAGTTTTTGCATAGGTGAGAAGGAAAACAGTATATGTGTACAGACTTGGAGGTAGAAGCAAGTAGGAATTATCTCTGGTTGCTTTTATTTTCTTAGCAAAGTAAGAAGTAGAGCTATTTAAGGCAGAAGACCTAAACAGACATTTCTCCAAAGAAGACATACAGAGGCCAAGAGGCACAAGAAAAGATACTCAACATGGCTAATTATTAGAGAAATGCAAATCAAAGCTACAGTGAGGTATTGCCTCACACAGGTCAGAATCCCATCATCAAAGAAAGTGTCTACAAATAATAACTAGAGAGGGTGTGGAGAAAAGGGAACCCTCCTATGCTGTTGGTAGGAATGTAAATTGGTAAAGCCACTATGGAGAACAGTATGGAGGTTCCTTAAAAAACTAAAAATTGGACTTCCCTGGTGGCACAGTCGTTAAGAATCTGCCTGTCAATGCAGGGGACACAGGTTCGATCCCTGGTCCGGGAAGACCCCACATGCCGCACAGCAACTAAGCCCGTGTGCCACAACTACCAAGCCTGTGCTCTAGAGCCCATGAGCCACAACTACTGAGCCCACGCGCCAAAGCTACTGAAGCCCACGTGCTGCAACTAGTAGCACAGCTACTAGAGCCTGCGTGCTGCAACTACTGAAGCCTGTGCACCTAGAACCCATGGTCCTCAACAAGAGAAGCCACCACAATGAGAAGCCCACATACCACAACGAAGAGTTAGCCCCCGCTTGCCACAACTAGAGAAAGCCCGATGCAGCAACGAAGACCTGGCACAGCCAAAAAAAAAGACAATCCAATTCAAAAATGGGCAAAGAGGCACAACACTGTAAACCAATTATACTTCAATTAAAACAAACAAAAAATCTAAAAACAGAGTTACCCTATTATCCTGCAATTCCACTCCTGGGCATATATCTGGAGAAAACTCTTATTTGAAAAGATACATGCACCCCTACGTTCATAGCAGCACCATTTACAACAGCCAAGACATGGAAACAACCTAAATGTCCATTGACAGATGAATGGATAAAGAAGATGTGGTACATAAATACAATGGAATACCTACTCAGCCATAAAAAAGAATGAAATAATGCCATTTGAAGCAACATGGATGGACCTAGAGATTATCATACTAAGTGAAGTAAGTCAGAGAAAGACAAATACCATATGATATCACTTATATGTGGAATCTAAAACGTGATACAAATGAACTTATCTATGAAACAGAAACAGACTCACAGACATAGAGAACAAACTTATGGTTACCAAGGAGGGGGGAAGGGGACAGGGGGAGGGATAAATTAGGAATTTGGAAATAACATATACACACTACTATATATAAAATAGATAACCAACAAGGTTCTACTGTATAGCACAGTGAACTGTATTCAATATATTGTAATAAACCATAATGGAAAAAATATGAAAAAGAAAATATGTATAACTGAATCACTCTGCTGTACACCAGAAACTAACACAACATTGTAAATTAACTATACTTAATTAAAAAAAAAAAAAAAAGAAATAGAGGGACTTGCTTGGTGGTCCAGTGGTTAAGAATCTGCCTTCCAATGCAGGGGATGCAGGTTCGATCCCTGGTTGGGGAACAAAGACCCCACGTGCCAAGGGGCAACTAAGCCCACATGCCAGAACTAGAGAGCCCATGTGCAACTACAGCACCCACGTGCTGCCACAACTAGAGAGAAGCCTGCACACTGCAACAAAAGATCCTGCGTGCTGCAACTAAGACCTGATGCAGCCAAAAGAATAAACTGAATGAATGAATGAATGAAAAATAGAGCCATTTAGCAGAGACTGAGGTTGGAGCATGGTAATTATGAAAACAAAAGGAAGTGGAGTATAGTTGACTTGGAGAAACTAAAAGCATGCTGACCAGGGAAAACAGGGTTGCTGAGCTGTGCTGAGGTTCACAGTCATGGAACTAAGGCTGGTCAGTGTAGTTGTATATTTTCTCCAGTCATAACCAGCTGCTTAAGGAGGCAGAGAGATAGATTTAATCAAGCTTTGTATTGCCAGGAGAATAGGATAGAGAGGGAGAGCAATGTCAGGAAGTGCTTTTAGTAACAGATTTTGGAACCTGGACTGTGTCTAAGAAGGAACGTAAGGAAAGGTGTGAAAGTGAAAAGTGGCAGTGGTCTCAGTGGATTCAAGAAATGCTGAAGTTACTTACCTAATAACACACCATCAACATCTATAAAGCAAAAATTGACAGAACTGAAGGGAGAAATGGAGTTTTTACAATAATAGTTAAAGACTTCAATCCCCACTCTCATTACTGGGTAGGACAACCAAGCAGAAGATAAGAAAAAACAGAGGACAACAACACGATAAACCAACTACATCTAACAGATTAGAATAATACACAACAGAACAGAATACACATTCTTACATGTATATGGGACACTCTCCAGGACAGACCATATGTTACGCCACAAATTAAGTCTCAACAGATATCTTAAGATACTATACAAAGTATCTTCTCCAACCAAAATAGGATGAAGTTAGAAGCAACAAAAGGAAAAATTGCAAAATTCACAAATTTGTAGAAGTTAAACCAGTGGGTCAAAGAAGAAATTAAAAGGGAAATTAGAAAATACCTAGGGACTTCCCTAGTGATCCAGTGGGTAAAACTCCACACTCCCAATGCAGGGGGCCTGGGTTTGATCTCTGATTAGGGAACTAGATCCCCCCCATGCATGCCACAACTAAAGAAGCCCACGTGCCACAACTAAGTGTCCACGTGATGCAACTAAGAAGTCCACATGCCACAACTAAGAGCCCACCAGCACACAACCAAGTGTCCACATGATACAACTAAAGATCCCACGTGCCACAAGGAAGATCCTGTGTGCCGCAACTAAGACACAGTGCAGCCTAAATAAATATTTTAAAAAAACACAAAAAACCTAGAGACTAATGAAAATGAAAACACAATTTACCAAAACTTATGGGATGCAGTGAAGGCGGTGCTCAGGAAAATTTATAGCTGTAAATGCTTACATTAAAAAAGAAAGATTGGGCTTCCCTGGTGGCGCAGTGGTCGAGAGTCCACCTGCCGATGCAGGGGACACGGGTTTGTGCCCCGGTCCAGGAAGATCCCACATGCTGTGGAGCGGCTGGGCCCGTGAGCCACGGCCGTTGAGCCTGCGCGTCCAGAGCCTGTGCTCCGCAGTGGGAGAGGCCACAACAGTGAGAGGCCCATGTACGGCAAAAAAAAAAAAAAAAAAAAGATCTCAGATCAACAGCCTAACTTTACAACTTAAGGAACTAGAAAAAGAACAATAAACTAAACTTAAAACTAGCAGAAGGAAGGAATAATAAAGATTAGAGCAGAGGCAGAGAGAACATGAAAAAATAGAGAAAAATCAACAAAATCAAAAGTTGGTTCTTTGAAAAGATTAACAAAATTGACAAACTTTTAGCTATATTAAGAAAAAGAGAAGGTTCAAATTACTAAAATTAGAAATGAAAGCAGGGACATTACTACTGATTCTACAGAAATAAAAAGAATTATAGGAGAATGCTATGAATGACTGTATGCCAACAAGCTGGATAATCTAGATGAAATGGGCAAATAACTAGAAACACAAAACCAAGACTGAACCATGAAGAAATAGAAAATAGATCCATAATTCATAAGGAGATTGTATTAGTAATTAAAAACCTCCTGACAAAAGAAAAGCCCTGGACTTGATGGCTTCATGGGTGAATTCTACCAAATATTTAAAGAACACCAATTCCAAAAATTGTAAAAAAGGGAACATTTACCATTCCTAAGTCATTCTATGAGGCAAATATTGCCCTGATACCAAAGCCAGTTAAGACTTTATAAGAAAACTACAGACCAATATCCTTTTTGAATACAGATGCAAAAATTAGCAACAAAATACTAGCAACCAGAAGCCAGTGGCATATTAAAAGGATTATATGCCATAACCTGATGGGATTTATTCCTGGAATGCAAAGATGGTTCAACATATGGAAATCAATCAATGTAATATACCACATTAATAGAATGAAGGAAAAAAACACAGTCATCTCAGTTGATGCAGAAAAGTCACTTGACAAAATTCAACACATCTTCATGATAAAAAAAAACTAAGAATAGTAGGAAACTACAATGACATAATAAAAATCATTTATGAACCACACACACAGCTATCATCATACTCAGTGGTAAAAGACTGAAAGCTTTTAAGATCAGGAACAAGACATGGATGCCCACTTTGCCACTTATATTCAACATAGTACTGGAAGTTCTAGCCAGTTAGGCAAGGAAAAGAAACAGAAGGCAGCCAAATTGGAAAAGAAGTAAAATGATCTGTTTGGAGATGACAGAGTCTTATATGTAGAAAATCCTAAAGATTTCACCAAAAAACTATTAGAACTAAGAAGGAAAGTTACAAGATCAACATCCAAAATCAGTTGCGTTTCTATACACTAATAATGAACAGTCCAAAAAGGAAATTAAGAAAACAATTCCACTTACAATAGCATCAAAGAGAATAAAATACTTAGGAATTAACCAAGAAGGTGAAAGACTTGTACAGTGAAAACTACAAAATATTTCTGAAAGAAATTAAATATGACGTAAGTCTCTCCCACTGGAAGACTTAAGATTGTTAAAAAGTCAACACTGTTTTGACACCTGACATAATCCCATCGCTCCTCATTTGTAGGGTAGTGTGACGGAATTGTCAGACCAGTATACTGGTCTGACAATTACTTAATAAAGTGAAAAAAAATTTTTTTACGTCAGTACCACCCAGAGTGTGATCTACATATTTAATGCAATCCCTATCAAAAACTTCCGTGATGCTTTTTTACAAAAATTTAAAAATCCATCCTAAAATTCATATGGAATCTCAAGGAAACCCAAATAGCCAAAACAATCTTGAACAAGAAGAACAAAGTTGGAGGACTCACACTTCCTGGTTTCAGAATTTATAACAAAGCTACAGTAATCAAAACAGTGTGATACCAGCATAATGAGACCCAATGGAATTGAATAGCCCAGAAATAAACACTCTTATATACTGTCAAACAGTTTTCAACAAGGGTGACAAGACCATTCAGTATGGAAGGAAGTCTTATCAACAGTTGATGCTGGGAAAACAGGATATCCACATACAAAAGAATTAAGTTGGACCTTTACCTAATACCATATACAAAAATTAACTCAAAGTGGATCAAAGACCTAAATATAAGCGCTAAAAAACTCTTAGAAGAAAACGTTAAGGGGAAAGCTTCATGACTTTGGATTTGGCTATGGTTTCTGGGTTACACCACCAAAGGCACAGGCAACAAAAGAAAAAAAAGACTTCATGAAAACTTAAAACTTTTATGGATCAAAGGACACCATCAACAAAGCAAAAAGGCAACCCACAGAAAATATGTGCAAATCATATAACATAAAGATTAATCTAGAATATAGAGAACTCCAAAAGCTCAACAACAAAAAACCTGATTCAAAAGTGGGCAAAGAACCCAAACAGATATTTCTCCAAAGAAGATATACAAATGGCCAGTAATTATAGGAAATGATGCTTGACGTCACAGATCATTAGAGAAATGTAGGATCAAAACCACAATGAGGGACTTCCCTGGTGTCACAGTGTATAAGACTCCATGCTCCCAATGCAGGGGGCCCGGTTCGATCCCTGGTCAGGGAACTAGATTCCCCATGCATGACGCAACTAAGAGTTCACATGCCACAACTAAGACCTGGTGCAACCGAAAAAAAAAAAACAAACCCCACAGTGAGATACCACCTCACGCCCATTAAGATGGCTATCAAAACAAGCCAAAAAATGCAGAAAATAGCAAATGCTGGTGTAGATATGGAGAAATTGGAACCCTTGTGTACTTCAGGTGGGAATATAAAATGGTGCAGCTGCTATGGAAAACGGTACGGCAGTTCCTCAAAAAGTTAAAAACAGAATTATCATACACAGTCCCACTTCTAGGTATGACTGAAAGCAGGGACATGAACAGATATTTGTACACCCATATTCATAGCAGCATTATTCACAACAGCCAAAAAGGTGGAAGCAACCCAAGTGTCCATCAGCAGATGAATGCATAAACAAAATGTAGTGTACATACACAGTAGAATATTTTCAGCCTTAAAAACATGCTGCAACATGGATGCTGAGAAACATGCAGTCACAAGAGGACAAATACTCTGATGCCACTCATGTGAGCTAGTTAGAGTGGTCCAATTAACAGTGACAAGGTAGAACGGTGGTTGCAGAGGCTGGAGAGAGGGGAGAATGGGGAGTTGTTGTTTAATAGGTTTAGAGTTTGTCTTGCAAGATGAAAAAAGTTCTGGAGATGGATGGTGGTGATGATTGCACAACAATATGAATGTACCTGATCCTGAACTGTACACTTAAAAATGGTTAAAATGGTAAATTTTGGGGCTTCCCTGGTGGCGCAGTGGTTGAGAGTCCGCCTGCCGATGCAGGGGACGTGGGTTCGTGCCCCAGTCCGGGAGGATCCCACATGCCGCGGAGCGGCTGGGCCCGTGAGCCATGGCCGCTGAGCCTGTGCGTCCAGAGCCTGTGCTCCGCAACGGGAGAGACCACAACAGTGAGAGGCCCGCATACCGCAAAAAAAAAAAAAAAAAAATGGTAAATTTTATATTTATTTTACCTCAGTTTTTTAAAAAATGATTTACTGGGGGGTAGTACTGGGGAGCTTGATCTAGAAAAATAGGAGTCCGTGGTCAACATGAGATATTTTAAAATCATGATTTCAAAGACGGTGCAGTTATTGAGAATGACTGTGTCTGGCCTCTGACCATGGGAGCTATTGGATAAGGCAGAGGGCAAGGATGAAACACCAGAGGAGGGGAGGTCTAGGAACTGAAGCGCCTGAGTGTTGGGTAAACTTAGAGGAAAGTGAAATGACCACGAATCGTGATGGGAGAGATGATGAAGAGTGAACCAGGTGTGTGTGGAGGGTGGGATGGCGCTGACTAGGAATCCGGGCAGCCACGGCACCCTCACTGGGCGGTGGGGTTAAACGCTCAGGCGTGTTAGTGCACAGCGCCTAGCAACACGGGGCACTCCGATGTCAGCCATCACATTCCTACTTGTATTCTTGAGTTACAATACCAGACACTGTCCTGTAGACTTTTAAGTGCTTTCATTTGATCAAAAACATTTCTAACGTACTTCTAAAATAAGAATCGTAAGTCAGAACTTGAAGGAAAAATTCACTCTGGGTTATTTATTTCCTTAACAGATTTTATTGCCTAAGACAAGGGTAGGCAAACTTTTTCTGTAAAGGGCCAAAGAAAATATTTTAGGCTTTTTGGGGCCCTATGGCCTTTGTTGCAACTGCTCAGCTCTGCCCTTGTAGCAGGCAAACAGCCGTACACAGTTCATAAACAAACAAGCGTGGTATTGAAACGAAAGTACTGTTTAAAAAAACAGTGGTCAGTGGGTTATAGTTTGCTGACCCTTGGCCGAAGACAGTATTTATAAGGTAGAGATGTAGGGTTTCTGTACCTCACATGATATTCCTAAGGATTTGGTACGTTGTATTTAGTGATGCCTATTACAGTAAGATTATAATCTTAGACATAGGTGACCTTGCATCTTAACTAATCTTACCAAAGCCATGAAGCTATGGCTTCATATTTGTTATACACAATACTTGTTATGCTCTGATTATATGTCATTTCAAATAAAAGATCTTACTAGGTTTCAGGTCTAAAGATTGAGTAAACTTCTAAGAGGCAGAAAATGTTTAAAGCTACATTTTCTTATTGTGAATGACAGACATAACATACCTTGGTGCTCTCCTTCCCTGCAGTATTTGTATTTTAATCTCTTTCTTGTAAATTTTTAGGGATCCAGATTAGATGATCAAAGATGTGCTCCACCACCTGCTGCCACAAAGGGACCAACAGTACCAGATGAGGACTTTTTTAGCCTTATTTTACGGTCTCAAGCAAAAAGAATGGATGAACAGAGAGTTCTTTTACAAAGAGATCAAAACAGAGACACTGAATTTGGACCGAAGGACCTTTTGCAGAATAATGCTCTGTTGGAACTTGAAAATTCAGGAAAAAAATAAGCAAACCACTAGTATACAATGAATATCTTTTTTAAAGCAACCTTATTTCCTTTCAGAACACTGCAGGAAAATTCAATCTATTACTTTTTTCCTTCAAAGGAGAAATTATAGCACTGTACTGAGCTTAAAATGTTTTTAGCCTGATGTAAATATTTAACCTTTGATAGCATAGTATTAATTAACATTCCTCTGGACACTCGTTTCAGGGTAGAGGTGGGATCTAGGGATCTGGGCCTTTGTTCTTTCTAAAAATCCTCCAGGTGATTTTTACGGTCAGTGAAAAGTCAACTTTTGTGATTACTGCTTGGGATTATGTTCTTCTGCAACTTGGTAGATTCCTTTACCTAGTATTTGTAAAGTAGGAAGTTAAATGACTCTAGCCTAGGATTTAATCCTCTTGCTGAGGTAGATTTTTTTTTTTTACTTTTAATTGACAGTGGCTCTTTTTTATACCGATATAGTGGGAAATTATGCTATTTCATAAAAATAATATACTTGACCAGTGTGTAAAAAATTATACAGTCTATTAAAAAATCTAGATTTTTTTCCACTAAGAAAATCTCTATTTTCAATATAATTTTAGGCCAAAACCATTATAAAAGAAACTCTTAAAAATAAACTTCTTTAGCATGTTTTGGCCTCTGTGTAATTTTTTAAATAATTTTTATATATTTACATATGTAAGTAAGTACAGATATGTATATATGTACATTGTGTGTGTGTGTCTGTGTGTGTGTGTGTGTGTGTGTATGTGTATGTATATAAAATGGTTTAAAATTGTATGTTCTGTTGCAAAATACTGTTGTAAAACTTTTTAGGACCTAATGTCAGAAAATCCAAAACCCTCATGTGACTCTGTCAAGAATGTAGGTCACAAAAATTAAGTACGAAAGACGTAGGTTAAGCCCTCAGTTGTCATTAAGCCTCTTCCCAGAAACTGAAGGTGGTTTTACAAGGGGACATAATGCAACATGACATAAGTTTAGCAAAAGCAAGTCAACAAGGATGGGACAGAGCTGGGCCTGGACTAAGGCTGAATTGCATAATACAAATGCCCACGCCTGGAACAAGTTGGCAACTCATTCACCTCTGGTTGCTTCTGATTCTACACAGCTGGGATGGGATCTAGGGATCTGGGCCTTTGTTCTTTCTAAAAATCCTCCAGGCGATTTTTACGGGCAGTGAAAAGCACTTCTACAAATAGCTAATGTTTTAAAAAATGAGAAGAAAGATAGTTACACAATCTGGACTCACATTAAGGGCTCAGAGGAAAAAAAAAAGATTACTCCTGGTTCTGAGATCAGACACAAATTTTGTCAAAAGTACTAACACCTGGATTATATTATGTTTTATGTATTATATAAAGGGTATAATGTCCTGGATTAGCATCCTTTTAAAACCTGCACTTAAATTCCATTGGGCTTTTTCTTACAAGCATATTTACTGAGCAAAGACAGCATACCAAACCACAATAATGTAAAAATAAGTGTTTATTTTGTGTATATGGTAGTTCTCAGACCCTGTAAACATTCAGCGTTATCCATTCCACTTAAAAACTGCTTTTGAAAAGCTATCTGCCCCACTCTGATTTTCCTAAAAGCTCGTTACTATCATCCTTGATTTTAATGATAAATATTGGCTAGACAATAAACAAGGCTGTTTCTTCTAGTTATAAACTGGCCTTGATATATTCAATTTGCTTTAATAAGTCTTCCCTGAATTGCTGTCACCTTTCAACAGCAGTACCTTGCTGCCCTGCTGTCAAAGTAGATTTCACCCCCAAATGGTTATCTGTAATGAAAGAATACAAAGGTGAACTTTCTCTTAAATTTTCTTTTAAAGATTCATTTTTGGATAGATAAAAAGCAGTCAGAAGTGCAAAACAACATTAACTGTACTCTCACAGTTACAGTCTATAAACTGAGGCATTCATTTCACAGCTCAGAGGATAATTAGCACATTCAGAGCATACAATCAGTGTGAACAGGCCTAGCCCCCAGATGACTATATTCATCAATGTTCACAAATCTATCCCAAACTGCTGGCATCCCTACATGCCTACTATGTTATAAAGTTTTATATAAAATCCTTTTGCATTTCTTGGAGAAAATTACCTTTCTGATGAAATACTGTTTGCAGTACGAAGCTAGAAAACAATATTAACACATAAAATTAAATCGTTACAGGCATCTAAGTGATGCTTCTGGGAGCCAAAAAGGGGGTATTTCTGCATTTCACGTAAAAAAACATATCAAAAAGCAAATGCTGGGCTTCCCTGGTGGCGCAGTAGTTGAGAGTCCGCCTGCCGATGCAGGGGACACGGGTTCGTGCCCCGGTCCGGGAAGATCCCACATGCCACAGAGCGGCTGGGCCCGTGAGCCATGGCCACTGAGACTGCGAGTCCGGAGCCTGTGCTCCGCGACAGGAGAGGCCACAGCAATGAGAGGCCCGCGTACTGCAAAAAAAAAAAAAAAAAGCAAATGCTTTAAATACATCTTTTTTTCTGAAAGAAATGCCTGCATGAAAATTTTAAGACCATTCCTGACTGCTATCATTTTTAGTAAGCAGCTGAATATAAATTGTAGTGTGAAGGTTAAGATAAAGGATACCCGAATATGTGTAATACATGTGCTTCCTAGTTAGATCTTGTGCAAAATTTATAAATTCCTTTTTTAGAAAGTTTAAAATGAATAGTTTAAAAATCAGAATAACTAATTTGAAATGTTGATTATATCACCTGTCTAGGGTTAAAAAAACCATCCTACTCTGTTTTCCTTATTGTGGTATTTATTCCTCTCTTTGTATAGATCTCTAAAAATTAGAACTTCATATGGCTTGGACAATATGGTTTACTGTAATATAAATAAGATATAGTAATATCTAACAATCACAACTGCTGGGATTCTGAGTAGCAAGGAAAACAGGTCTTATAAAGCCTGTGTACTTCATCTGCTGGGGAAATAAAGCCATTCTCAAAGGATGTAAAACTAAGATTACTGACTTAACAAGCTATGTAATCTAAATTCCCCTGACACTCTTCAGTTCTGTCTTAGCTAAGGATAAAGTAAAGGGGGTGATAAGGAAGCAGGCCCAGTAATAGCGGTAAGAGTTGAGAGATGAAGGCTGATCTGCAGGCAGCCTACACGAGGCAGACTGACACTGGTGATGCAGACTCCGTGGCTGCACTAAAATGCTGAAGTGAATGAAGAGGGTAAGCATGACTACAGTGACTTTCCTTAAATGTTGGTTTTGAGTACCTACCACGTGAAATATTCTGAGTCCAGTGCACAACAAATAATTCTGTTAACTAAAGTAGGTATCACAGGACTTCGACGAGGCAACACACACTTTGGTGAGTTGGTTCCTATATATGCCTGTAAACAACAGAACTTCTTTTTCAATGTCCCCTAATTCAGACTGGCCTCTTTGATTATTCAAAATCATTAATGCTTGCCATATGTCATCTATGAGATCCTGTTCCAGAATTAACACTTCAAAACTTTATAGGATGCATCTTAATATCAAAGAAAGATGAAATTAAACAGAGATACATGTGTGCTTGTTAATTCTGATTATGAGTAAAAATACTGATGTTTAAGTTGGCACCTGTGTAGTAAATAACAGAATATTTGTAGAGAAGAAGTAATAGCTGTGAGGAGTATACTTTACAAAACTCAAAGATGACCTCAGAGCTGTGGTCCATGTCTGTGTTCCTCTAGCCACATGGGCTGCAGTCTGGATCCCTTCCACACACCCTCACTGCAGTGCTGGGCTGGACGTGCTGCCTTCCTCTGGGCCGCCTGTGGCGTCAGTCCTGAGCTGGGCCTTTTCCACTGCAGGGGAACCTTCCACACACTCTGGTATCTTTTGGCCAGAGACAGGCTTAGCAGACTGGCTGCTTTCAGTCAGTGTGCTTTCTCCTGAGATTCCACCAATTTCTTTGGGCTTTGTATCCAAAATAGGTGATTTATGCTACAAAGTAGAGAATTACAGTGTTTTAATTGTTTAATTAACATAATGTGAAAGTTCGTAATAAACATGTTCAACAAGTTCCCACACAAATCTGTTACAGCAAATGTTGAACTCTTTCAAGTCCTGGTTCCAGTGCTGGATTGTAATTATATAAATGTTATTAAGCCTCACAGAACTGTACATGGAGGAATGGGAAACTCAGGATATGCCAGGTGGTCTAGTGATGCAGCTTAAGGAAGGGTCAGGAAGACTGGTGACCAGTACTGCTAACTCCTCTTGCTGGGAGAATAATTCATTCAACAAATATTTACTGAGCATACATTAAGTTCGAGGTGCTGGGGATACAAGACAACAAACAGACAAAAACCCCTGCCCTCCCTGGAATTTACATTTAAGCTGGGGAGAGAATCAGGCAATAACTTAACAAAGTATCATGCTGGGGGTGGGAGGGTTGGATAGCTGTTTAAATTAGGGCGGTCTGAAAAGATGACATGAGCAAAGGCTTGAAGAAATGAACCTTATCAATATATTGGGAACAGCATTCTAGATAGTGAACAGCAAGTACAAAGGCTTGAGTTCAAGGAATAGGCAGGAGGCCCTTGTGGCTGAAGGAGGATGAGGGTGGAGGGGGCGCAGGAGGAGAGAGCAGCGTGGTAACAGAGGTGGGAAGCCCTAGGCCATCTTGATATCTTTGGCTTTCCCTTCAAGTGAGCCCGGAACTCACTGGAGGATTTTTGAGATGAGTGACAGATAACCATTAACTATTAAAGCTGAAAGGAACATCTTAATTTTCTAGACGCAGGCAGGTATGTTCTCTTAAGGAACTCCATGGGAAGGGATTCTACAATTTCCTAGATTCTACTGCACTTCTTACTATTTCTCAAAGGTTTGCGTCTGCAACCTAAACTTTGCAAATGACAATACAAAGTCCTCTCTCAAACAGAAATGGAAATATCCCTTTAAATGGCCAATAATGGTGGAAAAGAGGCCTCACCATTCCACAGGTAAAAAGTATAGTCTAGCCAGCCAACGATATAAAAGATTTGGGAAAGCGAGGTTTTTGGTCCTTTCCCAGCTCACTCTTCATCTACCTAAGGCTTCAGGGCTCTCCTGCGGGTTGGCTCCCTAAGGCTCCAGGCCTTCAGTGAGGACTTCTCTCTGATCTCTTCAAAGGTAGAAATTTCAGTCATGCTCACTTGTTGGTTTCCTATGAAATGTCATTATGAATTACCATCTGTTCCAACAAATTACTGTTAAATACTATTTAACATAAAAATTAAATCTCATTTCTTCTGAGGAGGCTGGACTAACTTTCAACCAGAAAGGGGGAGAGTGAATAATTATTATCACTGGTGATATAATTAACCATGAAAAGTAAAAGCACTTAACCAAAAGCACTATAGGAAGCACTTACACCTAGTATGAAGGGACAGCGAAATAAACAGTTGCTGACTTACACTGGGTACCACCTTGGGATGCTCTCTCGCCTCTGCGTCTGGTAAATCAAATGCCGGAAGCACTTCAAGGCTCTTGTTGCCAGTCTGAAATCTCAAGTCAACATCTCTCTTTCTCAAAACATCTCTTCTACCCTCACATGTTTTGTCATTAGGGCCTTGCTCAATGGGGCCAATTTGGCCCCTGTAATAGAAATCTGCATCACCTGCTCCACCATGGGGTCTATAATCAATTTCCTGCTGCCATCTTCTTTCACCTGGCTGAAGTGCCTGGGGTGGTTCTCTTTCAGGGCCACCCACATGTCTCAGCATATCAACTGATTTTCCAGCACCATAGCAGAAACTCTAGAAGGAAAAGAAATACATATTCCTGAGTACTTAATGGCTGACTTACAACGAAATTTTGAGGTGCTTTCCACGGTGCCAACAAAATTTCATAACTTGTGGCATTTATAGACATAAACATCTTAATTTCACTGGATTTTCTCTAGATTAATACAGGGCCAGAGTAGCCAATAAAATTTGAGAAATCGCCAAGTATTAAGCAGACATTTCAATCAGCTGGACACATTTTTATTGAATTATAACAGCAGTTAGGCTAAAGCCTAGAAATTTAAAAGGTATTAATTGATCATTGCTCATGTGTTGTCTACATTCACACGCATCATATAAGGCAAATGCTGAAAATTAAAGTTGTACACCATTATGTAAATATTCTCCTGTAGGTTTATTTTTTACAAACTCGCTTTAGCTACAGCTAAAATTCAACAGGTTTTGAGTCACACCCCAAGGGAAAAACTAGGCAGCAGTTCTCAAAGTGTGGCCCAGGGACCCCTCAGGGGATCTCTGAGACTCTCAGGAATCTGTGAGGTCAAAAGTTTTCATAATACAAAGACATTAGTCTTCTTCACTCTCCTCTTGTACAGCAGAGTCTTGTGGGGCTACAGTGACTGCCTCACTCTGATGGCTCATGCACTGTGTGCTTGTGTATACTTGTATTTTAAAAATTTCTGGTAAATATCAATAAATAAACCTCCCACAAACAAGTGCTCTTTGTGGTGTTCAATTCTGAAGAATACAGAAGGGTCCTGAGAACAAAAAGTTTGAAAACCACTGTACTGGAGATACTACTCTTTGAAGACAGAGCAGCAAAAGGCCTTTTCTTAGGCAGCAGATGAAGCAACAAGCGATGAAGGGGTTTTGCTTATAATTTCAGTCTTAGAGACTAAACTACTACTATACAACTAATGTCACCTAACAAAACCATATCCCTAAACCAATGAATCCTAATCACAAGCCAAAAAACAAAACAAGAATAATTTTTAAGTAAATAGATCATAGTGAATTTTGTATCCTTAAGGGAAGACAATTCTTTAATAATTTCCCCAGGCACATCTGAGTTCTTTGCATTTTGTTTTATGAGACAACTGCTTTATTAGGGTAAGGGCTGAAAATCAACCAAAAAAAGAGCTGAAGAGACCATGGATGACTGACAAGTAATACTGTAATATTCCTTAATAAATGTCTGCTCCTGGATCCCCCAAATTGTTTCTTAGTACACCCACCTCTTTCTACATCCCTTTCTGATGCTATGTTAAACCCACTGTTCTTCTGTTCTCAGTGCGGCAAAAATTCAGACTGAAATAAGGTCCCCTTTCTCAAAGAAGACATAACTGATATCATGTGTAGTAATTCATGAAGTTTAAAGAACAAATGTTAAAAGAGGGTATTATTCTAAATCACCGCTTTGACATCTACAATCAAACTTGAGAACCGTTTTCTTGCTTAGAGGAATGTACAAGTAAGTATAAACAAACATTTATCACTTAAAAATCATCTTTTCATACCATTAAGCATGACTTAGCCTGATTTACAACATAAAAGAAACCTAATAATTTCAGAATTGCCTTTTTTCTGTAAATCCTGTTAATTGTTAACAGTGCTATATACTAACCAGGACAGCTAATGCCATAATTATCAGCACTGGAATCTGTAGTAACACTGGGATCTCCTTCATGAGTGCTTTAATAAATTCACCAGTTCCTTTTCCAATATGCTTCAATGGCTCCGTGACAAAGTTGGTGAATGTAACTGCTAGTGCCTACAACAAAAGATAAAAACAACTTAATTTTTTTCCTCAAAGGATTGAGGCATATAGAATAAGCCATAATCAACTGTACTGAGGCTGAAATTATGAAATTCCATACATTTAAATGTTATCATATACTTTTCATGTGAAAATCACTGTGTAATGGAAGTATTTTTTTCTAGAACAAAGGTTTATTATTAGCAAAATGATGGTAAAAAACACTAACAATTTTTAATAAATACAGAGACTTTTTACTTGCTTTGTATAAGTAATTTTCACAAAATATATTCTAACCTTTGTTGGTGGGACCAACCAAATAGGGTTGACTAATAAGAGCTCATAGTATTTTTGGCATGAGTCATCCTTATAGGTCCATGAACTTCTAAGCCATTCTATTTAGAGAAACAAAAACAGTCATTTTTTTAAAAAGTCGTATTTCATTCCCAAATAAGACAATATTTTAGTTTTAACTGTCCCTCTCCCCACAACCCCCAATCAATTTTAAATTGTTTTGCAAACAGTCTCCCACTAACAGTGATTTTTAAAAATTTCATCTTATGTCCAAAATGTTTATTTTAAAAATCCATTCAAATTATACAACTCTTATACAGGTAAAATATATTTTATTAAGATTTCTAAAAGGTAAACAAAAACAGTTCTTTACACACACAAAGGAATCCAAGTAAAACTGGGGAAATCTGAGTAAGATTGGTGGCTTGTATCAAAGTCGATATCCTGGTTGTGATACTGCACTATTGTAAGTATGCAAGATGTTACCAGTGGGGGAAGTGGGTAAAGGGTACACAGGATCTCTGTTTCTTACAGCTACCTGTGAACCTACAACTATGTCCAAACAATTTCAATTAAAAATGTCAGTTCTTTACTTATTTTACAAAATAAAGTAGAACATTAGTTCTCTCACTTTTTCTAAATCAGACTCATGTACATTATGTACTAGCAAGAGCTACAGGAGGCATTTAGTTGTCCCCTGAAGCCAGGAAGCAAGGCTGGGCTGGTTTGGCTCCCATATCTTTTCAAGAAAATTAATTTTTTGGACACCTTGATTTGTTGCTGAGATTCTATTCTGGGTCAGTCATTAGAGACTTGCATTTATAAAGAGACTTTGATCATCAAACCATTCCCACTGTTAGATACCTATAACTAAAGGCAGTCAACATTAGTGAGTGTTCATAAAATTTGTAAGAAAAAGTAAAATAATTCCTAATTTTTAAAAAAAACAGTATAGTAAAGCTACAATAAGATTTCACACGTCAATATAAGGAGATTAAATCGAAGATGGAAATGAATTCATATATACATTGATTCACTTCTCTAATAAACTTCTGCTGAGGACCCAGAATGTGCTAGGCACTGTGCTAAGGACTAGATGAACAAAAGTGAGTCTAATGCAGGGAGACAGATAATATAAGAGCCAGCAATATACACACTTTCTATCCCTTTCCTGTCACATTACATGAACACAGAAGTCACTGGTCTGAAACCTAAGACGCTTCTTGCCTGTTCTGATACTAAAGATTCAGTCATAGAAAGCCTCCTTCTGGCATTTTATCATTTCTTTGTAATTATTAATATGTTTTTTTCATTCTCAGAAATTCTACTCAAAATAAGGCCAAGGGAACCAACACCTTACCCAAGAGACTTCCAGTCCAATCCATGTTCTCAGCACACACATTGTTTAATGGCTCCATCTTGGCAACTTCAGCCTGATGCTGGGCAAAGGCTAGCTGACCAACACCAAAGGGAACCATGAAAGGCTGCTAACAATGAAGGTTACGCCTACACATCCTAAAAACCTTAGTTCAAAGTGTGTCTTCACCATTCACCCAAACCAGATTATTTAAAAATTTTTCACAGAAAAAAATATATTATTTTTTAAAAGTGGCTCTTTTCAGCTCATGGCAAAACAGTCTTAATGCAACAGGTAAAGAACTAACTACAATTGCCTTCTTTATAAAGTAATTATGAGGAGGAAGGAAAACGTTTTTACTAAAAAGATTGTTTTAAAAATTAGTTCAAATATAGCTGATATCATGCCCCCAAAGATAGCTATACATATTAAACGACTACTCATTCTCTTATACAATTCATGACAAAATGGTGTTTTGCTTTGGATGATTTTTAGCACAAATGACAAATATGCCTTTTAAAAATAAAAGCCCCGGGGGAAATCATTGAGAGAACAATTTTCAACCAAACTACCTTATTTCCTCCAATTTGTAAATACTTAGTTCTAGAAGCTATAGAACTTAGAGCTAAGGAAATATCACAATGATTTAATCAGATGAATTCACTGAAAATAGTTGGCTACTTGACTCACCCTGCTAAAAAGGTCTAAAATTTTCCTTAAATGATTATGCTATTTTGACAGGAACAATAATGCTTCTTCAAATTTCTATATATAACGTGGTCCTGATTTTTAAAGAATTAAAAATTTGGAAAAAGTTTATAAAGAAATACCTCGGGGCGTCCCTGGTGGCACAGTGGTTGAGAATCTGCCTGCCAATGCAGGGGACATGGGTTCGAGCCCTGGTCTGGGAAGATCCCACATGCCGCGGAGCAACTAGGCCCGTGAGCCACAACTACTGAGCCTGCGTGTCTGGAGCTTGTGCTCCGCAACAAGAGAGGCCGCGACAGTGAGAGGCTCGCGCACCGTGATGAAGAGTGGCCCCTGCTCACCACAACTAGAGAAAGCCCTTGCAAAGGAACGAAGACCCAACACAGCCCAAAATAAATAAATAAATAAAAATTTAAAAAATGGTTAAGATGGTAAATTTAAAAAAAAAAAAAAAGAAATACCTCAAAATATCTACAGTGATTATCTCTAGGTGGTAAAATTATAGACAATTTTATTTTATTTTTTCGCCACTGCACGCAGCTTGCGGGATCTTAGTTCCCTGACCAGGGATCGAACCCAGGCCCCCAGCAGTGAGAGTGCCGAGTTCTAACCACTGGACTGCCAGGAAATTCCCTAGACAATTTTTAAGAATTAAATTTCTCTGTATCTTTCTATCTTTCCTATCTTCTCTACCATAAATATACCACTTTTATATTCAGAAAATAAACTAATTTTAAAAAACAGTATTTTGGTATCACTTCTAGCAAACAAAAAGACATACCCCAAATTACCTACATGAGAATTTTTCAAGTGTGTCTACATAACTCTATTCTGATTTAGCTGTCCAGATGCCACCCAACATCAGGAATTGGGTTATGAAAATCAGGACTGCACATTTTTCCCCACTAACTGGTCAAGGACCCAAAACACCAGGGACACCTGAGCAGCTGCCAATTTCCTCACCATCACCACCTCTAATCACTGCCTCCTGCCCTCGTCTGAGGCAAGATTATATACTAGCTCTAAATGGATTACAGTCTTTCATTATGAAGTAACGTTTGAAAATTTAAAAACCTTCTATCTATACAATACCTTATATAAATACATCCAATTCCATCCCAAACTGATGAGAAAACTGATGAATAAAACACGTCTCAACTGGGTGTACCAACGAACATATGTCCACAGCTCAGTAGCTACTAACACCACGATGCAGAGCAGACACAGAAGCATCTCAAAAACAGAAACAGAATAGAAAGAAGAGTCACCGCCAAGCCATCCTTCCCAAAAACAACACTGATCGTCAGCAAAAACAAAAGAACTGGACTTGAATACGCAAAATCATTTGTACCATTTTGCTGCATGTTCGTCAACCCAGTAACAGTGACTTAGTATGAGTTCTCAACATAATTATGGTGGGGTTTTTAAAGTGTTTTAAAAAACAAAAACATGTTAAAATAAAAACATGTTAATCATGTCCCCCTCATCCCATCTTACCATGAATACATTATATGGATCCACTCCAAAGGAATCTTCAAATCGCCACTTCCATGTTTCAAAATTATGAAACTTAAAATTAATTAAAATATCACTTAGTGCATCATCCAAGGCTCCTGGCTTCCAATCCTCTCCACTGAGAAACTTTTGTATTTCTAACAAGGTTTGTCTCTTAAGGATAATCTCGGCATCATAATGCATATCACCTTTGTTTTCATCAGGCTGAATTAAATTTGCCAGAAAAAAAACAAACAGAAAAGGAGAATTTTATCATTACTCAATGAAATATTTTAAGACAAAAGCTAATTTGGAACTAAATATATAATTAGTTCACAATATTTCACAGGTATAAAATAAGAGGAATAATATCTACCTGTCTGACTCACAGGCCAACATGAAAACCAAAGATAATAACGTGAAAAACACTTCAAAAATTATAAAACTCTATGCAAGTAACATACAGTACATTTTACTAAATTACAGTTGATTCCTGCTATCTGCAGTACTTACATTCTATAAAGTCACCCTGCACACTAGTTAGCAAATACTGAACCATGGCTCCTACAGGAAATACAGGGTTAGGTTCCTGCAAGCACATTTTCATCAACCAATCAATTCATAACCCTTTTATGTTACTGTTTAAAGACACCTTAATATAGGGACTTCCCTGCTGGTCCAGTGGGTAAGACTCCACGCTCCCAATGCGGACGGCCCAGGTTCAATCCCTGGTCTGGGAACTAGATCCCACATGCATGCCGCAACTAAGAACCCTGTGTGCTGCAACTAAAAAAAAAAAAAACCATCCCGCATGCCACAACTAAGACCCAGCGCAGCCAAAATAAATAAATATTGAAGGAAAAAAAGGAAAGAAATTAAAAATATATATAAATAAAGACACCTTAATATATATACTGTGGATCCATTAACACTGAGCTCATAGCCAACAGCACTATGACTAATGACTGAACTAAGCTTAACTAACAAGGGAATTTTCTTTAAGGCACATCTCAGCCTTCTTGTGCTTAGGAACACTAGACAGCATAACACTTGGGAGATTTTTTTTTTTTTTTCCTGCAGTACGCGGGCCTCTCTCACTGTTGTGGCCTCTCCCGTTGCGGAGCACAGGCTCCCGACGCGCAGGCTCAGCGGCCATGGCTCACGGGCCCAGCCGCTCCGCGGCATGTGGGATCTTCCCAGACCGGGGCACGAACCCGCGTCCCCTGCATCAGCAGGCGGACTCTCAACCACTGCACCACCAGGGAAGCCCGGGAGATTTTTAAACAGCAAAATTTTAAAAATTAAAAAATGAAAGCCCGAAAAAATAAACAGACCACATAAAAGTACTTGTTTATAACATGAGAGCTGAAAACAAGAAGGCAAAAAATGGCCTTGTTTCACCTCAGCTGAGAATGGGCTCACTGAGCAACTCAAACGTTTTGTCGCTCCGCGCATATCTGAAAGTGACCACAAAAGCAGGAGTACTGATTCTGAGGTTACAAATAAAGTTTAATATTTGAAATATTCAAAAATATGGAATCCACAAATAATGAGGATAAACTATCATTATTTTATGATTCCATTTATGACTTTCCATTTGCTGACACAGTTTTCAAATAGCCTAAAATTTGCAGTAGTACAAATAAGAAAAACAAAAAGGATCTCAAAAAGCAGCAAAATCTGGTTTCCATAAATATGCATGACAGTCACAACTATATTACTGAGAGTTCAGGTTAGCAAAATCATTATAAACATTATCTTTTCTAATAGTAAATACTGATATTTATATTAAAAAGTAAATATAAAATGAGAAAAACCAAAGTGTCATGTAATATCACAAATCATCAGTAAGTATAAAAAAGCATCCATTGATTAATATTTCTAAAAAACCAGGAACGAAATATTCCGAGCATCTCCATCTTGAATATTTTCTGACTCTACCTGTTTCCTCATCTATAAAATAGACTCTTTTCCACCTTGCACTCAGTTATAAGACTCAAACTGAAGGGTATACATGTGAGTACATCTGCTTTTACATCTCCAAAATAAGGTGGGATTACTATTCATCTAACACCCCCTTTTTTTAAGTTTTCTTGATGTTTCGACTCCTCAAAGTGAAAACAATGACTCTAAAAAATGGAATCTTAACATTAATCATGAACAGTATGTGCCTGATATGTAATTTCTATAAAGCAGCCTTGCCACAGTAAACAGCTAGGGGGAAAAAACTACTTAAAACACACTTTTCTTTTTCTCAATATGTAATATTACATCATCTGAATAAGAAAGTGTGGAAGTGGTAGAAAACAGGAAGTAAGGACTGGGATAGAATTTCCTTACCAAGTCATGAGTTTATTAAGTTTCTAACTGTTCAGTAAAGTTCAAATAGCAAATTTAAAACAATCTCCCTCTGGACTTCCCCTTCACCTTCCAATACAGGGAGGCGTGTGTTCAATCCCTGGTTGAGGAACTAAGATCCCACATGCTGTGCAGTGCAGCCAAAATTTAAAAAAAAAAAAAACCCCTCTCCCTCCAACTCAATTAAGTGGTAGGGCAGTGCACAGAGTAAGTAAATCCCCATGAACTACAGGA
This sequence comes from Pseudorca crassidens, assembly GCF_039906515.1. Classification (NCBI taxonomy): domain Eukaryota; kingdom Metazoa; phylum Chordata; class Mammalia; order Artiodactyla; family Delphinidae; genus Pseudorca; species Pseudorca crassidens. The sequence goes on from NC_090297.1 coordinate 95,387,213, forward strand.
AAAAGAGGAGGGATCTGCACTGCTCACTTGCCTTCCACCAAACCACTGTAAAGCAGGCAGCTGCCTTCAATCCTGCATGAATAGGTTTTGGTAAAAGGGTGAGTCAGGTATTCTCTGTTGAAGCATAATGATGCTTTGCCACTGCTTGATATAATGTGAAATTAATAAATAATGAAAATATCCACTACACTGATTAGTATCACAGCACCAAATACTCACAAGGCCAAGCTTTCTGGTTTCAATTAAAATCTTATTTAAGTATCTCCTAAAAACAGGATTGCTTTGACTTTCACAGTCTTTTCTCATCTGCTTTTCACACTCATCGATCTGTAACCACAAAATAAATACAACATTAGTTAGCGTTAAAGTTTAATGTAATAAGGGTCAAGTTTCTAGCCTAGTGGCCCCATTGAGATCAAAGTAAGGAGCTCGTTATTTTTTATCAAGCTCGCATTAAAATGTAGATCTCACCTGCTTCTTGTGGGTTCTCTTTGCAAAGGGCAAGTAGGCAACAAATAAGGAACACATGTCCCACACTGTACCCTGACTGGCAGTTTTCTTGCTGACTTTCAGCAATTTTAAAACTGAAGATCATGGGCTTCCCTGGTGGCGCAGTGGTTGGGAGTCCGCCTGCCGATACAGGGGACACGGGTTCGTGCCCCGGCCTGGGAGGATCCCACATGCCGCTGAGCGGCTGGGCCCGTGAGCCATGGCCGCTGGGCCTGTGAGCCATGGCCGCTTGGCCTGCGCGTCCGGAGCCTGTGTTCCGCGGCAGGAGAGACCACAACAGTGAGAGGCCCGCGTACCACAAAAAAAAAAAAAAAACCTGAAGATCATGAAACAAGGAAGCAGAGATGTGGACAAGCAGAACATCTGGACCAATCTGCCTCTTCCTAATTCCAAAGTAATGGTTTAACAAAGAAAGGAATGAAAGGAAAAAGCGGGGGAAAAATAACCCAGAAAGAGAGGACAAAGAGAAACAGGGATAGCATGAAGCCGGAAAATGAAGGACACAGCAAAGATTTTCTTGAATGTGCATATTACTTTTGGCCTTTTATTAATTTTTCCTGCCAACTATCGATCACCCCCTACCATATGTCAGGAACCATGGCTTCTCCAGAGTGTCCTACACATGGCACCCCCTCTGCACAGAGTCCTTCATTAGAACAGACTTCCTCTGAAATTAGCTCTACAAACACCACCGTGGCCTAGTCTCTGAGGGAGGGTAGTGCACATCTTACAGACATTTAGAACCTGTGAAAAAGTACTTTTTACTTGAGTGTGGACCACAAGTTGCATGGAGCACTGAAGTGGGCTTCAGATGATGAACATACAGAGCAGCACACACAGACTCAGGACAGAAAGACACTCAAGAAGTCACAGGGCAGTCTCCTCTGCTTTCAGGCAAGGTTAACAAACCCTAAGAATTTTTAGTTTCTTTTTAAGAGAAACAATTTTTTAAGAGAAACGATTTTTTAAAAACAAAGACTAAAGACTCCATTTTACCAATCATGTTGTTACAACGTTTGAACCAAAGTCACAAACAATGGAATGAAAAATTTCAGTAAAAAGGCATTTCTCCATTTCCTAACATCCAGCCAAATTAATTCACTACACCACAAAATGCAGTTAAGACTGAAGCAAATTTTATCCAAGCATTTCTTTGCTAGCACTCGGGTGAGAAAACATTCACATTTGGTAAGAACCACAAGCAGCTGCTTATAGATCTCGAATTCAGATATATCTGGATCTCAATTAAAAAGCCCTCCCAATCTCTCAAGCTGGAAACCTCCCTCATTCACGCTAGCCTTCCCTATCCTTTTCCCCTCCTCCCTCAACCATCACAACTTGCTTATTCTACCACGGAAAAGTTGCACGCTTTCCTCTTCTCTTCACCCCGTCACTGCCTCAGTGTGAGCCTCCAGTGTCGCTGGACCTCTGCCATCCCCCCCATCCCAGCCCCCTCCACACTGCCACCAGCACCCTGCCTCACAACCAACTGAGGTGGGTTCCCGCAGCATAACCTGTGTTCAAACTCCCCAGCAATCTTGACTTACTTCCTCTCTCATAAACTCTACTTCAGCCACATAAAGGACTGAATAAATGAATAGCTACCACACACTAAATTATAATAATCCCTTATATTTATAAGAGCAACTCTTATGCTTAGAAACTAGCAGTAGAGCCATTTCTTCATTTGCTATATTTGTTGTTACTACAGCCCAGCATTGCAACAGGTGATAGAGCATCACCTTGTCCCATTCCTTGTCCCAAGAAATTTTCAGTCTGGTAAAGAAATAATTACTGCATAGTGAGATGTTATTACAGCAAAATAGAAGTACTATTTTAAAAATCAAAGGCCAGAGTAACTAAAGAAAAATAACCCATATATATGTCAATTGTAGTTTAGATAGAAACACAAATAATGTTAGCAACGACAGGAAAACAGAGAGCAATTTAACATACTATAAATAATACAAAAATCATGAATAAAAAAACCTAACCTTATAAGTTAAAGAATCAAGTCTGCTGTAACATTCTGACAATTCATCAGCATGTGATAAGTCAGGACTGACCTCTTCTTTCTCTGATATACCATACTTCACCTAAAGCAAAGGAGAGAGAGATTTTCTTTCTTCATAGTTCAGTTGTAAAAATAACCTACAGTTAATGAGACTAAAATTTTTACTTCATCATTTTATGGCTTTGCTCATTATATTCCTCAACTGTATTAAACCACCAAAAAAGTAAGAGCCTCAAATTTATACACTAGCTAAGAACTAAAATCAAATTAGTTTGCTTCTCGACGGGCTTTACATTCAAATTTGAAACAGAAATAAACAGATGAGGTTGAAATCATCTTAGACTAGGAGGCAAGAAGACATTCTGCATGATTGCTAATCATTGATATAGGATTCTCATAGCTCTGTGAAAAACAATAACAAAAGTAGACTATTTCCATCACAGGACTGATAAGGTGTTATACACACATGCATTTTTTAAATACCTGAGATTTTCTCATTGTTCCTGAAGCAGCATCATAGTTAAGCATGTCTGTGGGGTCAATCCAGTCATCATCATGAGCATAAGCAGTTATCAGCCACAGACATTCACAAAAGAGCACAGAACACAGCATCCTGCATGAAGGCTACAAAAATTAATAGATATAGTGAAGTATGATTACTTTTGAAGGAAACTGTTTTAATAAAAACAATCCACTTCCTTCTAGTGTTAAGATAATGCTTTCTTAATAATAACTGAATTAAAAATATTCAGTTAAGTGGTATTCGCATAAAAACACATACACACATGCACACATATTCTATTCTCACTGAGACAAAAAGTATACATAAGATTTTCTAAGTGATTCAGCAATTCCACTTCTAGGTATATCTCCAAGAGAAATGAAAATATACGTCAACATAAAAACTCGTACACAAACATTTATAGTTGCATTATTCACAATAGCCAAAAAGGAGAAACAACCCAAATGTCCCTAAACTGATGAATGAGTACCATACAGTGGAATATTATTAGGCCATAAAAAGGAATGAAGTATTGATACATGCTACAACATGGATGAATCTTGAAAACATCATGCCATGTGAAAAAAACCAGTCACCAAAAACCATATATTATATGATTCCATTGATACAAAATGTCCAGAATAGGCAAATCTATGCAGATTGGTAGGTATATAAGTTTGAGGATATAATAAGGGACAGAGGGGTGGTAGTTAAATGGTACAGGGTTTTTTTCTGATTGAAGTATAGTTGATTTACAATGTTGTGTTAGTTTCTGCCATACAGCAAAGTGATTCAGTTATACATATGTATACATTCCTTTTCATATTCTTTTCCATTATGGTTTATCACAGGATATTGAATATAGTTCCCTGTGCTATACAGTAGGACCTTGTTATTTATCCGTTCTATATATAATAGTTTGTGTCTGCTAACCCCAAACTCCTAATCCATCCCTGCCCCACCCCTTGGCAACCACAAGTCTGTTCTCTATGTCTGTGAGTCGGTACAGACTTTTTTGGGGTTTTTTTTCAATTTTATTTATTTAATTTATTTATTTTACTTTTGGCTGCATTGGATCTTCGTTGCTGCGTGCGGGCTTTCTCAAGTTTTGGCGAGCAGGGGCTACTCTTCATCGTGGTATGCGGCCTTCTCATTGTGGTGGCTTCTCTTGTTGTGGAGCATGGGCTCTAGGCGTGCGGGCTTTAGTAGCTGTGGCACGCAGGCTCAGCAGTTGTGGCTCGCGGGCTCTAGGGCACAGGCTCAGTAATTGTGGCGCACGCGCTTAGCTGCTCCACGGCATGTGCGATCTTCTCAGACCAGGGCTCGAACCCACGTCCCGTGCATTGGCAGGCAGATTCTTAACCACTCTGCCACCAAGGAAGTCCCCGGTACACAGTTTTTGATGAAAAACTCTGATGAAAAGTTTTAGATAGTGATGAAAAACGATCTAAAATTAACTGTGGTAATGGTTGTACATATCTGTGAATATACTAAAAACTGCTGAATTGTACAATTTAAATGGGTGAATTGTATAGTATGTGAATCATTTCTCAGTAAAACTGTTTTAAAGAAAACAGGTATTTGAACCAAACCCTCCCCATCTCCCATTTTTTTTAAAAAAATGGGAAATTTAAAAGGTGCAAAATTAAGATTCAAATGATGTGACTGAACTCTCAAACAGAGAAAACAGCTTGCTTCATCTAAGCCTCTGCATAAACACCCTCAAATCGTATCTCAAAACACAGTATCTCCTCTATTCAAGTGTCCAACACAGTAGTCATTAGCCACATGTGGCTACTGAAATTTAAATTAATTAAGATTAAGTTACATTGAAAGTCAGTTCCTCATTCTCACTAGCTGCATTTCAAGTGCTCAGTTGTCACATACGGCTAGTGGCTACCAAACTGGACAGCACAGATACAGAATCCTTCCACCACTGCAGAATGTTCTGTCAGACAGCCTCTCTTATACCTTACTCTGAATACGGATCAGGTGGGGGATTTCTAAGAGGAGAATGCCCTGGGCCCTGCCCATAAATGGCTTACACTCTAGCTGCAGGAATAAAAGTAACTCCAGGCTAAACTAAACACTCTTTTGTGTTCCTGGTGTGCTCTGTTTCTTCTTCTAGAGTATCACACACTGAAATTAACCACTTACTGGGCAGTCTCATCCCTTAGCACCGCGGCTCTCAGTCTTGGCCGTGCATTAGAATCACCTGGGAAGCTTCTTAATCCTCCAATCTTCTGGCCACATCCCAACCCAACTGAATCAGAATCTCTAGGTGAGGGACCCAAGCATTGGGATTTTTAAAGCTCCCCACCGGGTTCCATCACACAATGAAGGTAGAAAACCACTGCACTGTAACGTGAACTTTTCCAGGGAAGGTAACATCTTACTCAAGTCTAAATTCACCTTCCCAATGCCCTCTCCATCTTGCCCCCTCCATCTCTCCAAGCCCAACACTCAGCCCAGTGGCCAGCAAGTGAAAGACATTCAGCAAATGTTTGTTAAGCCGCAAATGCAAATGATCAAAGCCTCAGCAGGGATTCAAAGTGTTTTAGGGGCTCACAGGATGAAGAAGCACATCTGACTGGGAGAAACTGGGAAGATTTCATGGAGGAATGGGCATGGGAAATGGACTTTGAAGTATGGGCAACATTCTAAGAGTATGAGATGAGGGAGGCAGAGACAGAGAGGAAAATGTACTCCTCAGAGACTGGAAACACGAGAATGGACATGGCGGAACACAGAGGTGGAGAGGTGGCTGAGATGACTTTGCAAAAGTAAAAACGCTTATGACTAACTTCATGGGCTAACAATAGCTTTCAAGGGTGATGGGAACTACATTTTGGGAAGATGAAACTAGCATTAAATGTACACTCAGAGAGTTCAACAAGGAGGCTTGAGTAGAAAAAGGATGTTGGTCTGAAAGAGTGATGTGGATGAGAACAGAAAGAACCCATCGGACATGTTTAAAAGATTAATTCTATAGACCTCAGCAACTGAATGCACGTAGAAGGAAAGAAAGAGAACGATGGCAGACAGGACTCCAAGATTTTAAGGCCTACCAACAACAAAAATGGTGCTATCATTTTCAGAACGAGAATAAGGTTTTGGGAGAACGTTCAGCACTCTCTCGTTCAACGTTTACAAAATACCTGCTGGATACTGGGCACTGTCGTAAGTGACAGGGCTACCAGGAAACGAGACCAGCCAGGTCTTCTTTAAGAAACTTACACTCTAGTGGGGGATGACAATGGATTGGCAAAAAAAAAAAAATTCAGATAGTGATAAGTCATATAAGGAAAATAAAACAAGGCAATGGTGTAGATGGATTAGGTAATGCTGGGTATTTTAGAGAAGGCCTCTGAGGAGAAGAAACATGGCCTCAAATTCTCTATCATTTCCCGCACTGAGAGATGGAGTTTGTTTCCTTTCCTCCTAAATCTGGGCTGGCCGTGTGACCAGCCAAAATACTGTGGTAGAAGTAATGCTGTGTTGGTTCTGGGCCTGGCCTAAACTATACCAGGATCAGCTGCTTCTACTTTACCACTCTGGAACACCTGCTTTTGGGACACCCTCTTGGAACTCAGCCACCACGCTTTGAGAATGCCAAGTCACCTGGAGAGACCACGTGCAGGGGCACACTGAGCTCCCAGTTGGCAGCCAACATCAACGACCAGCCATGTGGGTGAGCCTTCTAGGTGGTTCCAGTCCAATCCCTTGGTAACTGACTTGGTGATCCTGCCAACATCATGTGGAAAAAAATAACTACCCAGCTGAGCTCAGTCAAGCCCCACAAGCCACGGACTCATGAGAGATGATAAAATGGTTGTTGAAAGCCCCTAAACTTTGGGGTGGTTTGTTACACAGTGGTAGATAACCACAACATTTAAACAGAAAAATGATAAGCTAACCTTAGGAAGATTTAGGAAAAGAAAACCCAGAGAGAGGGCATAGCAAGCATAAAGGTCCAAGCAGGGATTATGTTTGAAGCATTCAAAGAACGGGCAAGAAGGCCAGAACAACTGGGTCCTGGGAATGAGTTGGAGGGGAGAATGCGAATAGGCCACAGCAATGAGTGTGGTTTTTACTCTAAGTGTAATAGGAAGCCACCCACTAGAGAGGTTTTTTTTTTTTTGAATGTTTGAATTTTATTTCATTTTTTTATACAGCAGGTTCTTATTAGTTATCCATTTTATACCCATCAGTGTACACATGTCAATCCCAATCTCACAATTCATCACACCACCCCACCAGCCCCCCGCCACTTTCCCCCCTGGTGTCCATACGTTTGTTCTCTACATCTGTGTCTCCACTGGAGTTTGAGTACAGACGAGATAGAATCTGGGTTACATTCTACAATGACTGGGGCTACTATGTGGAGGCTGGAAGAGAAGAGCAAAAGCAAGAGACTAGAAAGGAGGATTTGCAGTAGTCCAGTTGAGAGATGAAGGTGGCATGAACTAAGACAGCAACAAAAGCGATGATAAATGATAAGATTTTTAAAATTTGAGGTAGACATTACCACATGTGGCGAAGACCAGCTAACAGGTCACCAAGCACATTCCATCTTCTTCCTTCTGGACACATGGTAACTACACATCCCAGCCCGTCCTCCAGTTAAGTATGTGACAATTAAGTCCTAGCCAGCACAAAAGCAGTGCAAGGATATGCAACACATCCGTGAAAGCCTCCCACACGTGACCCTCCATCAGCTGGCCCCCTCGACCATCAGGGAATGGGGAAGGCACTGAGCCCTAGAGGAGGGCAGCCAAACTAAAGGAGTTGGGACCCTAAATGACCACATGCAAGGCCACCTACTACGTGGGAACATGTTTTTTGACTTTCATGTGAACAAAAATACATTTCTTTTATGGTAAGCCCTGAGATTTGGGGGTTTGTTTTTTTAACACCATCTTGTGCTACCCTAACTAATCCAGAAATACACTGCAGAAATTGCCGGTAAATTGGACGTAAGAAGTAAGGACAAGAAAAGATTCAGGATGACATCAAGGTTTGTGACCACGGCAACTGGAAGAATGGGAAAGACTGAGGGACACTCAGGTGAGCAGATACCAAGTTCTGACATACCAAGAGCTCTGTTTTAGACACCGTACATTTCAGATGCCTACTAATATCAAAGTGGAGATGTCTAATACACAGTATGGAGCTAAGGAGAGGAGTGGGGCTACAGAAACACAGTTGGGAGCCATCAGGATGTAGATGAGGTTTAAAGCCACAGACTGGATAAGATCACCGTAAGATCCATTAAGAAGATAAAAGACTGAGTCCTAGGGCATGCCAACACTTGGAGGTCAGAAAGAAGAGGGGGAACTGACGAGACACTGTCAGTGAGTACTAGTAAGGCAGGAAGAAAACCAGGAGAGGCTGGTATTCCAGAAGCCATGTGAAGAAAGAAGGGAACAGATAACTGTATCAAATGCTGCTGAAAGATCAGGTGATCAGAGGGCAGCAAACTGACCACTGGATTTGGTACAGCAGTTTTTAACAAAGTGTTAGGGACAAGAGCCTGACAGGAATAAAGGAATAATTCAGGTAAAGGTTTGGGGTTAAGATGACATAGTAACTCCTTGCTCCAAAGCACTCCCCGGACTCCTACTTCTGGCCAAGATGGAGTAACAGGGACCAGATTTACCTTCCTGCCTGAACAACCAAGAAAGAACCCTGCATAAAATATGTGAGATGGGCTTCCCTGGTGGCACAGTGGTTGAGAGTCCATCTGCCGATGCAGGGGACACGGGTTCGTGCCCCGGTCTGGGAAGATCCTCACAAGCGGCTGGGCCCGTGAGCCATGGCCACTGAGCCTGCACGTCCAGAGCCTGTGTTCTGCAACGGGAGAGGCCACAACAGTGAGAGGCCCACATACAGCAAAAAAAAAAAAAAAAAAAATGAGATGGTTTTCAAGAAACTGGACACCAGGCAAGAAAGAATGGTGGTCCTTGAAATATGGGAAACAAACATGGACAGCCCTTCCACTGCCCCAGGCTACTGTCTTAAGTAACCATGGGCACCCAGAGGGGAAACTCAGGGAGAGCCCAGGAGCTGGGATCCTTGAGGAGATGGAGTTGAGTCTGGAGAAATCAAGGCAGCTGGAGTTCAGGAGGGAAATTTGCATAGAGACAGACCTGCAGAGGTCTGCAGAGGGTCCCTGTTACTCCATCTTGGCCCCAGCTCCTTCAAAAACCCTTGAAATTTCCTGAGTGATAGGACTGTCTGTTATGCTAATGAAGTGCCTCATGGTGGGCTCCTAGATAGCTTCAGGTTGGGGAACGGTCATCCAAAAGACCAAGCACATGATTAGAGGGTTGGAACTTTCAGCCATCCAACCTCTGGGGATGAGAGGGCAGCTGGAGACTGAATTCAATCATGTTGTCAATGAATCAATCATGCCTACGGACTGAAACACTGATAAAAACTCTGGACACTGAGGCTCAGAGGAGCTCTCTGGCTGGTGACAGAGTGATGTGCTGAGATGGTGACACACCTGGATTCCATGAGGACACAAAAGCTCTGCGTTCTCCCCCACAGACTTTGCCCTATGTGTCTCTTCATTTGGCTGATCTTCATCTATAGCCTTTATAATAAAACCATTAACTGTAGAACTTTCAGTGAGTGGTTCTAGTGAATTACCCAATCTGATGGGGTAATGGGAAGCCCTCAATCTATAGCCAGTTGGTCAGAAGTACAGGGGGCCCCCAAGACATGCATCTGATGTGGGGAAAGTCTTGTAAAGGACTCTGCCCTTAACTTGTGGGGTATGCAGTAACTGGATAGTTAGGGTCAGAATTGAACTGAATTGGAGGACACAGTGTGTTATCAGAGGAATTGGTATGAGAACAGACTCCCTTGAATATTCAGCACCACACTGATCAGTGCACACATAGGAGGAAAGTACCTGAGGCCTGAGAAAGAATCACGGAAAGATTCAATTCAAAAACAAAGAGTAAAAATTAATAAATTAGAAAACATGTAATAGAGAAGATAACAAAACCAAAACTTGGTTCTTTGAAATGATGAATAAAATTGATAAACCTATAGTAAGATTAATGAAGAAAAAAAGAAGGCCCCCAAAACCAATATCAAGAAACAGGTTAAATTCATTCATGATTAAAACAAAACACTTAGCAAACCAAGAATAAAAGAAAACTTTGTCAGAGTACTACAGCAAGCATCACACTTGGTGGTAAATATTGAAACCCTTCCCTCTGAGATCAAGAATGAGACAAGGGAGAAGGTACTGGAGGGCTTCTGAGACGATGGCAATGTTCTACTCCTTAACCTGGATGGTAGTTACATAGGTGCTTGCTTTTTAATAATTTGCTAAGGTGAACATTTGTATTTTACACACTTTTCTGTATGTATATTTCACATTTTACAAAAGGTTTTTTTTCCCCCATGGGAAAGACTAATTAAGATATAGTTATGCTTATTTGCAAGGCAGAAATAGAGACACAGATGTAGAGAACAAACTTATGGATACCAAGGGGGGGAAACAGGGGTAGGATGAATTGGGAGATCGGGACATATATACACTACTATGTATAAAATAGATAACAAAAACCTATTGTATAGCACAGGGAACTCTACTCAGTGCTCTGTGGTGGTGACCTAAACGGGAAGGAAATCTAAAAGAGAGGGGATATATGTATACGCATAACTGATTCGCTTTGCTATACAGCAGAAACTAACACAACATTGTAAAGCAACTATACTCCAATGAAAATTAATTTTAAAAAAGTATTGTTACAGTCTAAACTGCATCCCTCCACCAAATTCATATGTTGAAGTGCTAACCCCCAGCTCTTCAGAATACTGTATTTAAAGGCAGGATCTCTAAATAAGTAATTAAGTTAAAAATGAGGTCATTAGCCCTAATCCAATATTACTCATGTCCTTATAAGCAGAAATTTGGACACAGGTCAGAGGGAAGATGATGTGAAGACAAAGGGAGAAGACGGCCACCTGCAGAGAGGTCACAGAGAAACCCACCCTGCTGACACCTTGATCTTGGACTTCCAGCCTCCAGAACTGTGAGAAAATTAATTTCTGCTGTCTAAGCTGCCCAGTCTGTGGTACTTCGTCAAGGTAGCCCTAGCAAACTAATACAAATTTCTTTAGACATAAAAAAAACTAATAAAGTCTACAACCCACAGACTCTTGATATGTTAAAGAAGTTTAACCTCAATGAGGAAAGGTGTGAATAAAAGAAACAACAATGAGCATAGGAACTGATCAAGCATATTGATAAATTTAGTAAACAACTGATAGTTTTTTTAAAAAACCTAACTTTCTATGTTTAAAAATGTAAAGCCAAAATACTAGATAACAATAATGATGGGAAAGGCATCCTAAAATCCCTGTCACACTCCAGAGATGCTTAGAAATACTGGATAACTGTATTACTTTACTGGGGAAAAAAAAAGAGTTAAGCTAAGGAATAAAGCCTTGAGAAGACCCAAATACAAAAGGAGAGTAAAGACTAATGAGAGTAATAGAAGGCAAGCTAAAAACATGCAGTGTTTTATGCAAGAGGGGCTTAATTTGAAGGAGGTATTAGTCAACTATATTAAATACTTCAGAGAAAATGAGAAAAATAAAGTTTGAAAAAAGCCATTGGATTGGTTAATTAGCTGGTCATCTGTGAACTGACTTTCACAGAATGACAGGGAGAAGCCTAATTCTAAGCAGTTAAGAACTAAGAAGGTGAATAGAGAACAGACTTGTGGTTGCCAAGGGGGAGTGGGTTGGGGGAGGGATGGAGTGGGATGGTGGAGTTAGCAGATGTAAGTTATTATACACGGACTGGATAAACACCAAGGCACTACTCTATAGCACAGAGAACTGTATTCAGTATCCTATGATAAACCATGATGGTAAAGAATTTAAAAGAAGAATGTATATATATATGTATAACTGAATCACTCTGCTGTACAGCAGAAATTAACACAACATTGTAAATCAACTCTACTTCAATGAAAACAAACAAAAAAAGAATTAAGGAATTCTCTGGCGGTCCAGTGGTTAGGACTCGGCACTTTTTCACTGTGTGGGCCCGGGTTCAATCCCTGGTCCGGAACTAAGATCCTGTAAGCCGCATGGCGTGGCCAAAAAAAAAAAGAACTAAATAGGTGACAAGGGGAGTGTCTGAACTGAGCAGAGACTAGGAAAAGATGGCAGTGTCTAATATCAAGGCTACAGTTAAGGCTTTTCATAGGCAACAAAGTTTTACATGACTTCATCAATAGAAATGAATGAGGAAGGATGGAAATAAAGGTTCTAAAGCAAAAAGAAGAGAAGCTCAAAGTTCACATTACTGTTTGTATCAACAGGATACTGAAAAAGTCCATTGGAAAGCCCAGAGTGTCCCTGTGCACGCAGAGGCTGGGATGGAGAATGGAGATGTGGAAAAACAGCACTAAAGGGAGCATTCCACAAAGGGAGATGAATCAAAACGCCTGTCAAGCAGCTGAGTTTTGACTATGACCCCCACAAAGTCATGCTATTGGCAACTAGGCTATTTTCTCCAATAATGATCAGCAGATCCAGGGACAGGGTTTAGCAATGCAGAAATGATGGAAGACCAGGAGGTGATGCAGAATAGTGAAATCAGCTGCAAAGTCAGGGCCTCCTGCCAAATCCCTGTGGTCACTGATTTCTCCCTGAGAAATCCTTCCGATAATCTCACACTTCCTCCAAACAAAGCCACATCTAAACCTGGTGGAGATCTTGTTAAGAAACAGATTCTGATTGAGTAAATCTGAGGTGGGCCTGAGATTCTGCATTTCTAACAAGCTCCTAGTGATGGCAGAGACACTGGCCCACAGACCACACTCTGAGTAGCAAAATATTAAGGAAAAGTAACCATCCTATGTTGGTGTAATTCAGTGGTGGCACGTGTTATTCTACCATTTGTCAGTAATAGTCTCTCTCCCTTAGTTCTATTTTTTAAAAATTTTTTCATCTATGTGTCTTTGACACTAATAATGTAAAAATTATTATATAATAATAGTAACTAGTATTTGATTACTATGTGCGAAAACCTGTTACGTGCATTCATTCATTTAATCCTCACAAGAACTCTTAGAAGTAGTACTATTATTATCTTCATTTTATAGATTAGAAAAACAAGTAACTTGCCCAAGACCACTCAGCTATTAGGTGGTCAAACCCAGACTGGCTCTACCTAAAACTGCCTCTCCAGGGCAAGATGCTAGTGGCATCTTCTGAGAAGATGGAGAGGAGGAACTGCGGGATCCCCACCTCCACAAAGCAGGAAATACGGAGAGTGGACTTTAACAGGAGTTACTAGACTGTACAGCTACCAACAAAGACAGAGATCTCCAAGGAGACTGCCAGCCACTGAGTGGAAATCGGCACAAAGGAGACACACCTGATTTCAATGAATTTACACGTGAAATGAGTAAGACAAAGCTAACTTGGGTATTAGAGTCAACTTCTGTATTAACCTAGAAGTAGCCTGGCATAAAAGTCAGGGTCTTGCAATTTAGTTCGTGTGCGTTGTGCAGTTTCCTGGAACCGTGGTTCTCAAACTTGAAAATATGCATTTCTAAAGGTTCCTCGATGACTACGATGATGATGCCAGTAATGGTGATAAGCTAGTCTGGGGACCACACCTTCATAACCACCATCATAGTGAAAATCGTCATTGTTTTTCACCACCCACTCATAAATATGCATCTCTATTAACATTCAAATTAATTTGGAGTTTTTGAAAACAACTACAAACAAATCCGAGCCATTCTGCTGACGGTATTTGTTCAGATTGTACCTAAAGTTTTCAGAGATAACTGAAGCCAACAAAAGTCAACGTTCGCTCGCGTCTCGCTTTGCCCTTCTTGCCCCTTTTCCCTAGGCCGCTCTATGAATGGCGTAAAGTAAGAGCAACCGCGTGGCACCCAGAGTTAAGACCGCCAACGGGCCGGGGAGATAAGGGGGGCAGGTTTCTCGCTCATCCCGGTCTGCGCCCCTTTCCTAAGTCCCCAGCAGGCCCGGGCGAGCTCGGCCCCCGCCAGCACAGAGGTCCCGGCCTCCCCTGCGTCGCCGCCCGCGGGACCCGCCCAGGCCGAACCGCAGCCTCGCCTGCCGCACAAACACACCCGACCGGGCGGACTCACGTCTCTGGTCGCCAGCTTACCGCTCCGGGAAGACAAACACCTACCCGAGAGGCTGGAGAAGATGGCGAGCCGCCCCTCGAGCCGCCGAGCACTTCAGCGGGGTCCTACCTTTCGCTCGGCCTCATCGACTCGCTCGGCCTGCAGCTGTACGTCCTTCCCGGGTGCGCAGCTGATTGGCCTGCCGAGGGGGCGGGGCCGGCCCCCGTCGGCTTGTTTTAGGCAAGAGTTTTTTTTTACGCTCGTCAGCCGAACTCTGCAAGGGAAGGCTTACATGGAAGCCAAATATATAAAACGGATACGAAGCGTATTTTCTTAGTATCGATTTATTTTATAAGTTCTCGAATGTGTAACATTTGCAGTAAAACCCGGGAATCTATTTTGAGTATAATTTTTTAAATGGGGCATAATGAATGATAAACTAGTTCTAAAGTATTGGGTACTGGGGAGGGGTGGGGGAGTGCACGCTATGTGGTAGTTGGAAATAGTAAGTTTTCTTTTCATTTTATCCCTTACTGGCCTTGCAAGCTCAGTAAAATTCTCCAAAGAGGAAATAATGAGTTTTACACACTTGGAAGAAATGAGAGGTGTACGCAGAAGTTATTGGCAGCAAGTTTAAAAGTGAGTTAAAATTTGGTATATCATATAGTACACTTGAGTGTGCGTGTTGCTTATCACAATTTTTTTAAATTAAAATACACTGGACAGGGACTTCCCTGGTGGTCCAGTGGGTAAGACTCCGTGCTCCCAATGCAGGGGGGTCAGATTGGATCTCTGGTCGGGGAACTAGATCCGCATGCGTGCTGCAACTGAGAGTCAGCATGCTGCAACTAAGAAAGTCCGAAGGCCATAGCTAAAAGATCCCGCATGCCACAACTAAGACCCAGAGCAACCAAAATAAATATTTTTTTTAAAAATACACCTGACATAAAATTTACCATCTTAACCATTTTTAAGTGTACAGATGTGTCATTAAGTACATTCATACTTGTGCAACCATCACCACCATCCATCTCCATGAATCTTTTCATCCTGCAAAACTGAAACTCTGTACACCTTAAACAGTTCATTTCCTCCCCAGCCACCTGCAATCACCAAAGATACTCTATAACTTCGTATCTCTATAACTCTGACTGCTCTAGGGTACCTCATACAAGTGGAATCATACAATATTTGTCTTTTTGTGATTGGCTTATTTCACTTAACATAATATCCTCAAGGATCATCCATGTTGTAACATATATCAAAATTTCCTTCCTTTTTAAAGGCTGAATAATATTGCATTGTATTGTATACCACAGTTTATCCATTTATCTGTTGGACTCCAGTTTCTTGCACATTTTGGCTCTTGTGAGTAATGCTGCTATGAACATCAGTGTACAATATCTTTTTGCGACACTGATTTCAATTCTTTTGGGCATATATACCTAGAAGTGGGATTGCTGGATCAAACGGTAATTCTATTTTTAGCTTTTTGAGGGACCACCATACTGTCTTCCAGAGTGGCTGCACCATTTTTTATTCCCACCAACAATGCACAAGAGTTCCAATTTCTCCACATGCATGCCAACACTTAGTTCTTTTGATAGCGGCCATCCTATTGGGTGTGCAGTGGTTTTCAACTGCATCTCCCTAATGATTAATGATATTAAGTATCTTTTCATGTGCTTATTGGCCATTTGTCTATCTTCTTTGGAGAAATGTCTATTCAAGTCCTTTGCCCATTTTTTAATCAGACTTTTTTTTTTGGTGGTTGTTGAGCTGTAGGAGTTCTTTATATATTCTGGATATTAATCCTTTATCAGACATGATTTGCAAGTATTTTCTCTGATTTCATGGGTTGCCCTTTCACTGTTATGTCCTTTGGCTTATCACAATTTTTTAAAAATAATTAAACATTAAAAAAATGAAATTTGGGGAATTCCCAGGCTGTCCAGTGGTTAGGACTTGGCATTTTCACTGCCGTGGCCTGGGTTCAATCCTTGGTCAGGGAACTAAGATCCTGAAAGCTGAGCAGCATGGCCAAAAAAATTAAAAATAAATTTTTTTTTAAAAGTGAAATTTGAATCAGACCTCTGAAGCTTCTGCCAGGGAGAAGTCAGGAACTTCTACACCACCCTCCCATCCCCAGTCTCCTTCCCTGAACCCCCAACAGAGGATTCAGAGACTATAGATACTTCAGTTCTCGTATTTTCTCTTTCACATGAACCTCCAAGAATCTATTCACCTCCATGCAGAAGACAGTGTGGAGGCACAGGAAAAAGGACATATGTAACCAGACAGTTACTGAAATAAGTAAGATAATTTCTAGTGCTTATATCTAATGCACTGCAAAGTACAAACACCCAACATATGGGAGGATCTTAAAGTTTTCTCCTTGATAGTGAGGGAGGTAGAATACATAATTTTATGAACACTTTTTACCATGAAGTTGATCTGGTCTACATCAAGAAATTGCCCTTTTTTTCTAGTTTTAAATTAACACTAATGGCCTGCTATAATATCTAAAATGTGTAAAACTAAGTATGAAAGTAAACTAAAGGAGACTGTGGCCTGATTTCAGCAGAATTCCCTTCTGCATGCCTGAGAGGTAGGAAAATTGTACTGCTGAATATCCACAAGCTAATCATATTTTATTTCTAAAGTACTCAATTCAATGTATTTGTAGTCAAAGTTAGAATTTATATATTTTGCCCAGCTTTTATTAATTAACTTTTACAATATGTTCAGTATATATAGTCCTCTAGATAGTGAATAAAAGAGAAGACACACAAAAGTAAGACAGTTGCGAAGGATTGAAAAGTAAGTTACTATGAGAAATTTAAAAAGAAACTTGTGATTGTGGGGTTCATCCACTGGACCACACTACTGCCAAGTAAACTGGAAAAAACAACACTCTAAACTGAAAACCACAGACACTGAGGAACAGGAATAATTTAAGGTGTCAAGAGGTCTTTATTGAAATAATAGCACAGTTACACTTCTAATACCCTTTCCACTTGTATACAATAGATTAAAAATGCTTGCTACATACAGTGCACAGACAGTTCAATAATTAGAATCAACTCAACTGCATTTGAAATAAATAAAATAGGCTATTTAATAATTTAAAGTAAAATTACTGTACAATATGAAAATAAGGATACATAAATGTTAGGATCTACAATACCATAGAAATAAAATCATTATTCTGCATTACACAAAACAGTGCAAGAAAAGAATCCAAATAAGCTTTTGGAGTGCAAAGTTTAAATTTTCCATTTTAAATTATCATGCAGACATAGCATTTCAAGCCATGCTATAGTCTATGGCAAATTTTTTAATTTTGAAAAGGAAAAATGCTAGCCGGTAAATTTACTGTACCATCAAGTGTTGCAACACATAAGGCTGCTGCTCTGCCTACAGTACAGTTTAGAAGGGAGGTATCTTGTTGCACCCAAAAAAATTGAAATTAACAAGTTTATGAAGCAAACACATTTACCTTTTAAGCCTGAAACAAAATAATGTGACAAAAGAGTAATTCTATCCCTGGGTTTAAGAAAAAAGAAAAGGCCTATACCACATAATGAACTAAGAAGCAGTTTTCCACCCATTTTTAAACTCCATAGTGATCCTTAGTTAAAACAACAATGTAACTCTGGGGAGACATATAAAATTCTGATCTCTAGCTGACAAGTGATACAATATCATGGGATTGTGAGAAAAGCAAAAGTAATTTCTGAATATCTATGTTTAATCTGTGTAGAACTTGGTTGCATTACATGTAATAATATGCTTAAAGTATAGTTCAGTTTCAATGTGTATATAAAACTGCCATTTAGGCGAAGACCAAGGAATGCATTTAATACTAAACTGTAAACACATCGGCCACCTTGACTTAGAGTGCACACTGACAACATAAGAGCTCTTCCGCAGACTTTGGCAACAAGACTACATACAGCAGGTCACAGCAGCACGAGCTCACATGGAAGACTGAAAGCACTGCAGAATAACACCACCCAACAGCTCCTATCACAGGGATACGTGGTAATAAGGGGCCTCCTTGTGCTAAGCCACCTTCCAGGTCAGTCCATGTTCTTCAAATTTGTAATGTTCACAACTCAGTAGTCTTAAGTCTGTGCCCTCACTGCATAGACTGACATTGGCTGTACTCTATCCACTGTATGTCCAGAGGGTTACAGTTCTGTCTGCAGAGGACGACAGGAAGGAAAGATCCTGGGTGTGCCACCTGCACTGAATGACTTTGTCCTTGTGTTCCCCCACCACCATGATAGGAAGCTGTTTAGTGAGGTCTCCTAAATTAAAGAAAAGAGATTTGACTTACAGTACAAAATATGTATAGATTTCATAGACTTCCTATTACTTTAAGACATTACAGTATGTAAAAGCCTAATACATTAATATAGTACATTGAAAAGTTTAAACAGTTTAAATTACTGAAGACCTAATTATGTGAGCAGTATTTGGTAACATATACACAGCAACATGACACGGCTGCCACTCTCTCCTTGAAACTCTCTCCCCTTGATACCCCCTGACTTCAGTGCCACCACACCTCAGCCTTCTTTGATGTTTGTCCTCTTCTTCCCGAGTTAAAGTTTGGTGAATCCCAATAGTCAGCCTTCAAATTTCTTGTTCCCTTTATACCTCATCTCCTGTGAAATTTCACCTAGTACCATACTACCGCAGCCATTTATATACTTAAGATTCATGCGCATTTCATCTCCAACCTTGACTTCTCACCTGAGCTCGACTAGTAGACAAACAACTATTTGACATTTCACTTGACTGCCTTGACGGTCAACTTAAGTATAACTTGTTTGAAACAAACTCTTGATTTTCTTGCCTAAACCTGTTCCTCTCCCTACCTGTCTTCCTCATCTCAATGGTACCATCTGCTTGCTCATGCCAAAAACCTAGGAATCAGCACTGATTCCTTTTTCCCTCACTCCCCAAACTTAACAGAAACAAACTAAAATACATCGGTAATTCAGTCACTTCTTACTACCTCTGCCTTTACAACCCTAGTCCAAGCCACCATCATCTTCCACCTGAATTGGTCCAATTGCCTCCTCGCAGATATTTATACTTTCACACTCTCCCTATAATTCAAAATTATTTTTTAAATTTACAGACCATATCACTCCCTATTTTAAATCTTCCGAAGGATTCCTATTATGCTTTTTTAAATGCCTACAAAACCCTGCCTCTGATTTATTCTCCCGCCTCTCTCTCCCTCGGTTCACGAAGTTCCAGCCATACTGGTTTCTTGCAGTGTCATGAGCAAGCCAAATCCATGCCTGCCTCAGCACCTTGACCATGCTATTGTCTGTTCCTAGGGTCCTGGCACAGCTTGTTCTTCTCACCAGGTCTCTGTGCAAATGGCACCTCCCTGGTGAGACCTGCTCTAGCCTGTCCAGCACAGTCTTCCCCTAGCCACCCTGTCACTCTCTCCTGCCTTGCTAATCGTTTAACAGCACTTGCCAATACCTAAAATTACACTGTTTACTGGTTTGGTTTTTACTGACCTCTAAAATATAAGCTCCATCAGGAAGAAAGTTACCTGTCTCATTCATCTCTCTGTCTGTCCCTAGTTGGTACACAGTAAATATTTGCTTAATGTATGTTTAAAAACAAAACTAGATACTGAAGATATAATTATACAGATTATACACTACGTTATTTTAAAGTAGCAGCAGGAGTATTGATACATAAATGTATATTTTAACACCTACCATCACTGAACTCAAAATGACTCAGTATAAAAAATGTTGATTCTTTTAAATATTTTAAAAACTATTTAACAATAAGACTATTCACTCAATTTAATAATTTGTTACAATTCTTCTCAATACATTTACCAAGTAATTTGCTCAGCAGAAGCTATAAAACTAAAAGTTGAAAATGTTGTATAGTCAATCACACTAGATTAACATAAAAGAAAGATTCCAAATAGAATAGGAAAGACTAAAAAAAGGAAAGAGGTCAATTTCCATCACCTTGTAGGTCTGTCACCTTTATTTTCATATCATAGGATCCTGTTAGCAAGTAGTGAGCTCCAGGAGAGAATCGAACAGAGCGAACATCACTGGAATGAGGGTGGTAACTTTGTACCATTCTTCCTCCTCTTATGTCATATAACATGCAGCTGGAATCTTCTTGTCCTGTGGCTAAGAGACGGCCACTGGGATCTACAGCTACAGATGCCACTGCACTGCCTGTAGAGCAGGAGGAATGGAAGGTTTGATATGCAAAAATCAATATAGCTAAACTACAACAGCTACTTATGTTCACTGAACCATACACTAAAGATTTAATGTAGCTTATCAATACTGTTCAGTTATGGAAAAATCCAAACTGTCAACCAATAAATACTTGTATCCTTTTTTTAGAGGATATATTAAGCAAGATTCTGTGAGAAATGAGAAAGCTCCTTTTTTTTTGTCCTTTGGGAGAACCCCCTGGAGCAGCATTACCTATAGTGCAATAGACGAGCCACTTTTCCTAATGCAGTGTTTTCACGACTGGGTAAGTGTCCAGAAATTCTCCCATACCCAGCTCAGAGTCTAGTTGGGGGAACAAAAGATTAAATAACAAAATATGTTTTAGGACACAGTGTGGGAAATATCTCTAAGCAACACATGATTAACCGCCAACAGGAACTGAACAAAAACTAAGCTCTGAGTCTACAGGTTGGACCCTTGACTCTAGGCCACGGAATAATGCCTCCATGGGGGTGCAAACTGGTTCTCAGAGGACAAAAAAATCCTAAATATTAACAATGGTTTGTAACCCTTCGAAGTTCAGCCCTACCAAACCAAAATCTCATTCCTTAGTATTAATGTATTAATTAGCAATAATGAAAATAAGGTTGAGAGCACTACTCTAGACCAAAGTGGCCTGCGAAAACTTAACAGAAAAAAGGGACATAAGTTAGATCTTGAAGAATAGTAAACAGCATAAATAAGAGAGAATGTGTTTACATGTATTACACATATATGTAATTAGAAATAATCTTTGCTTGAATTTTTGATAGAGAAAAGAAGAGTCTATCAGGAGGAATTACATGAGAAAATGTTTAAAGGAAAGGCATAAAAATGTTTAAGGATAGGTAGCTTAGTTTGACTGCAGTTTCTTGCTTTCACAAGTTAACATAAAAGGTAGCTTGTAGCTGAGACCTAAGAGCAGGTTAGGACCAGACCATCAAGCATCTTGAAAGCCAAACTGCAGAGTGTGAGCTTGTTCCTATACACAGCCCAACATCACTGCAGGTTTCTAAGCAAGAGGTTTACATGATCCAAGGAGTGCTCTGGGAAGATTAATCTATGTGAAAATGTGTATCAAATTAAAATGGACAGACTATAGAAGGGAAACCACTGGAAGACAAGATAGAACAGTAGAATAATGAGAGAATAAGGGCCTGAATGATGACATGTAGACAGATTTCAGGAAAAAATTGAATAAAGAATCAACAGTCTTGTCAACTAACTGCCTGGATGGGGGCAAAAAAAAGAAGTGAAAAATGAGCCCCAGATTTCAAATCTATGTGCACAAGGAAATAAGAGAACCATTATCAAACACAGAGAAAATGGGAATAAGAGCGGATTTCCAAGGGAATATAATGAGCTTAGCTTTACAAGTGCAAAGTTTATGGTGCCAACAGAATTCTAGGTTCATTTATTCAACAAAGTTATTAGATCACTACTCCCTTGGGCCAGGCACTATGGTAGATGTTAAATCTACTCTGAGAAATAAAACAGATATGACTGCTGCCTTTGTGAAACTTAAAATCTACTGAAGGAGACCAGCAATAAACACACAAATATATAACTTTAAATAGTGATGAGAAGTATAAAGGAGAAAAACAAGTTCGAAGATAGAAAATAATGGTAAGGTCCCAATTAAGGCAAAGAAGACCTTTCTGGCAACGTGCTAGTAAAGCTAAGACCAAACATGAGAGGACCTGACCATGAGCAGACAAGTGGAAGAACATATCTGGTTTGATTCAAAGTATAGAAGATCCATGAAAGTTGAGAGAATAGCTAAAGCATTACAGAAAAAACAAAAAAATTAAGAATATAAGACAGGTCTTTTCACTTGGAATAGCACCACAGAACTGCTATTAAAAACTACAAAGGCAGGGCTTCCCTGGTGGGGCAGTGGTTGAGAGTCCGCCTGCCGATGCAGGGGACACGGGTTCGTGCCCCGGTCCGGGAAGATCCCACATGCCGCAGAGCGGCTGGGCCCGTGAGCCATGGCCGCTAAGCCTGCGTGTCCAGAGCTGTGCTCCGCAACGGGAGAGGCCACAACAGTGAGACGCCCGCATACCTCAAAAAAAAAAAAAAACAAAAACTACAAAGACCGAAAAGGGACTCTAAAATAAAGACAATGGCAGAATACTGTCACTTTTAGATACCAGTATTTTAAAAGGTGATATAACACAAAGAGCAGTAGCCTCAGTTTACACAGAGCAATCCATGTTAAATTAAAAAAGCAAGGTACATGTCATATGCTACCATTTGTGTCTGTGTATATGTGTGTTTAAAGGAGAAGGGAGATTATGATATACAAACTTTTTGCTTATATACTTACAGAATATTCCTAGAAGAATAAATAAGAAACTGGTCCCTTAGGGAAAGACACCAAGAAACAGGAGTGGGAAGAAAATGTTTTACACCCTTTTGCTCAATTTTTGTCATGTGTATGCAATTAAAACATGTTTTTTTTAAAAGGTCTGAGTTCTAAAACGACCCTGCTAACAGAATAATTAGCGCATGATACTTAATCTCCTCGGGCCTTGGTTTCCTTAGCTGAATATTATTTTTACAAATAAACTAACAGATGAAAGCATTTTGTAAGAATTTAAGGTAATCAATAAAATGCCAAGTAGTTAGTTTCTATGGTTCCTATTTTTTTTTAACATGTTTTGCAGGGGAGAAGAAGTGAGTGCAATCTATAAAGTTTCTTTCTCATATAAATTTATTTAAATTCCAAAAAAACCTACCAGTTCCATGGAATGTTGTGCCAACAACGCGAACACAGCTTGGTACACGGAGATCCCAGAACCTAACAGTCTTATCTTGGGAACCAGACGCAATCATCCAGCCACTCCAAGTGTAAAGCGCTAAAATATGCCCTAAAAGATCATATAATCAGTTATTACCATGGAACAGTATTTTTCTAAAACACATTCAAAGCTAAGTATTCCTTACTGTTGAGCACATCTAATCTAGTTAATCAAATATACTGTGTGGCAGGGATTTTCCATATATATCAAATATACTGGCAATTTTCAAAAAATTAAATTCAGTAAAAGGCACATCAAAACCATGCTGTATAAACTTAACCTTTTTTGGTGAGTCAAATATTTCAGGACATCATAATTAGTACTGAAAAAAATATTATCATTTGAAATTAGGGCAAATTTTCCAAAGAGGAAGCACAGGATTGTGGGATTAGATCACCAGCTTTGGAAGGGACAGACCTGTTCTGCCATGTTTGGCAGTAAGATAATGAGCAGGTCATTTTGCCTTTTCAAGTTTTGCCTTTTCCATGTGTAAAATGGAGATAGAACTTCTGGCCTTATAAGGTTGTTGTGAGGATTAAATTAAGGAATTATGTGTATAAGTAAAGGAAAATGTTAGCTATCATTACTGTGTTGTTATCCAAAGTTCACAATTTAGATTTTTGAAATAAAAATTTCCTGTCCTAAAGAAATCCCTTTTGATGCAATATACCCCCATTAATGAAAATGCATAGGGGGAAAAAGCATGGGATGAACAAAAAGAAGAGTAGCATCTGAGACTGATATCACATACCGGTATGCCCACTCAGAGCATGGAGGCCCTGTCCTCTTTGACAATCGGTTGTATAAATGTTACAATCCCCTGCTCCAGCACTTATCAAAATAGCTCCACCACTTTCTGGGCCTTCCATAAATGCCAAGTCTCTAATTGTCCCATCATGCATACTAAATTCCAGATCCGGTCCTGAAACAGCAATAAGAATTTTAAAAAAAGACGCTGCTCAACTTACTGTGATAATTTGAGATTGCTAAAATGCCTCCAAACTGACCAAGAGTAGTAGAACAGTAGAATGGTATGGTTTATATTTTCATTTTGGAATTGATATAATAATCAATTTCACTTTACTGAGTAAAAAAAGTCAAGAAATCAAAATACCGACTAGGTTATCATCATCACTAAAACAGAGCTATATACAGAGTTACCTTCTTGGCTTTTATCCCAAAGAAAATAAAGAAAAAACAGATACTCTCTGGAAAATATTCACTAATACAATTCTGGAAGTTATATAAAAGTTATTTTTCTGATGACAATAATTTTCTGAGGATTAGACACCACCTGGCCACCTTGTAAGAACTGATTAAAAAAGAATAATGCCGGGCTTCCCTGGTGGCGCAGTGGTTGAGAGTCCGCCTACCAATGCAGGGGACACCGGTTCATGCCCCGGTGCGGGAGGATCCCACATGCCACGGAGCGGCTGGGCCCGTGAGCCATGGCCGCTGAGCCAGTGCGTCCGGAGCCTGTGCTCCACAACGGGAGAGGACACATCGGTGAGAGGCCCGCGTACCACAAAAAAGAAAAGAATAATGCCTCATGAACACAAGCAATTAGAATGTAAAAGAATTCTTAATGGTATATTCTTAGATTTTACTAAAAACAGTACAGAGCTATATCAGAGACACACATGGGGAAACATAAAGAACACACTGGCAAGCTACTGCTTGCATACTCGGCCCCTACCTGTTGCATTACAAGTCTCTGCATTGAAGGGCAGCACTTTGACGTATTTGTCATTTGATCCTGTCGCTAATAACTGTCCACAAGGACTCCAGGCCACACAGTAAATGGATCCTTTGTGATGCTTATTCCTTTTAAAACGCACCACTGGCTGCTTAGGGATGTCATGTGCACTAGAAAGAAAAATCGCAAAAAGATACTTCAATTTCTTGCTTACTAAGGTTAATGAATGTGAAGTGAATGTGAAGTTCTGCGTTATGGTTGTTCTTGAGGGAGGGAGCAAAAAAAGTATCAGACAATATGTTAACAACAATTTTCAAACTCTTAGACAAAATAAATTTAAAGCATATTTATAATCCAAAAGTAAAATTATTAACCATTATTATACTAATCTTAAGTCTTATTTCAGACCACATAGGGAAGAGGATATTTAAGTCTTCATTTCACAGATTTTCATATATTTTTAAATTCCCAAAAGAATTTTAAAAAGAGCTGATGATGCTTCTAATTCAAAAAGTTCAATAAACATTTATTAAACATATAATATGAGCAATTGCCTGGGGCTAGGGGAAGGCAAAGGATAAAGAAAAGGACAGAGAAAAAAATAAAAGTGGCAAGAGATCTGTCCTGAGTTTAGTATCTGGCAGGGGTAGATGTTTCATGACTACCCACATACAGTAAAGCGAGTATAAATATTATAGTCCAATACAAGGTACTAGGCCTTAAAGGACAGGGAGAATTATTACAGAAAGAGATGAAGGCAGGAAGACTGCTTCAGTGAAGATAAAATATAGTGGGGAGACCAGCCCAGTATGCAGCATGGGAAAAAGTTTGTGGGACTGGCGGGGAGAAGCCTGGGGCATTCCAGAGACTGAGTGGGACAGACATGATGGGTGAGGAGCAGCAAGCACAGCTGGGGAAGGTCCCAAATGCCATGCTCCTCTATAGCTTGGCCTTTAATGGGAGTCTAACACTGGTTTAGTGGAGTAGTATCATCTTATCTGTACTTTAAAACATAGACTATATTAAGATACTATAGGTATAATGATAACATCAAGTCTATGTAAGAAAATGTACATGTTTTTGGAGATTTATCCTAAAGGGTGAAATGACATATCTAGGATTAAAATACCTTAAAATACTTTAGTAAACAAAAAGGATGTAGAAATGTGACAAAAATCTTGACAAATGCATTTCAGTGTACTAATCTCTACTTCTGTGTATGCTTAAAATTTTCATAATTAAGAAATTTTTAAAAAACAATAATATTGATAAATCTTCAACACTTACAACGTGCTTAATAGTGATAGAGAAAATAAATCAGATCAAGATTCTCTTTTCAGCTGCACATCCAGTTCATTGCCAGGGCCAACCAATTCTTTCTTTAAATGGATTTTACCTCCATCCATTTTCCACTGCCATCACACTGGCCATTGACAACAGCCTCCTACCTTTCTCCTAGCATCTAATCTTATTGCCATCTGACCCAGAGTTTACATCACAATACTGTTCTGCTGAAAACTTTCAGCAGCTTCCCACTGCACTCACCATAAAATCCAAAATGGATACAAAACTGCATGATTTAGTTCACATCTATCTCCGTAGCCTCATCACACTACCGCTCACAATACACCAGCCGATCTGAACTTGTTTTGGTTCCTTAAAAAGCCAAGCTCTTTCTCACTTCATGTTCCCTCTAATTACTATCTTATCCCTTCTCTTCACATGGCTAGGTTCTACTCATCCTCAGATCTCAGCTTTAACACATCTTCTTCAAAGAGGTCCTACTCTGACTCCCCAGTTCCCTCATCTCCCATTTTACTATGCTACAGCACCTTGTACTTTCTCTTCATAGCACCTACCACAATGTATAATTACATTTATTAGTGTGCCTATCTCCATAATATCCATCTTCGCCACTAAGACAGAAGTTCCATAGGTGAATGAACATGTCTGTTTTACTCACAACTATCCCCAAAGCCTAGCACATAGAAGGAGCTCAAAATATATTTGTTAAATAAATGAATTTATTTTCATAAAAATCAGTTTCTTCAAGGGAGTCTATGAAACATCTGTGCCAGCATGAGAAATACAAAAGAGGAAAGTCAATTTAAGATCAGATTAACCTTAAATACACAAAGTCTTTGGCTCTGCCTACATAATTGTTTTTCTTTTCCACGCCCTAATCTGGAATTCTGCCTATTCTCTCTCATATAATCCTACTTAACTAACACAATGAGCATCAATAAATTATATTACTATCATCTAACATGATCCCTATTCCCCTTCCCAACCTTTAAATGCTACTGCAGTCCAAAAGCCTAAATTTCTAGTTTCAGATAAGAGATATACCAAAAAATGCAAATAAATAAATAATCTCGCCCCTCTGTTCTCCAAACTGGGGTTATAATAAAAAAGCCTAAGGGTTGTAAAAAGTTTCCAAAACATATTATGACATGTACTGCTTTTTATTTTTAAATTTTTAAAGATGTGTAGCTTGTTTTATTCGAGTGTTTTTGTCTACTGGTATGAAAACTATTCCATTTGTGGCCATTTCTCTAACCACAAAATCTACCAAATAGTTCTTGATCTTTATAATGCCTATTTATTTTGATAGTAAAAGCCTTGACAAATAAATTGACAAAAAGAGTTCAAATTCGGTTTTCTGTGAGATTATATCTAAGGTATATGCTTTCTCAGTAACTTTAAAGAATTAGTTGTACACCTAATACATAAGGTCATGTGCCTGGTTTTTTGCGACATATGCCTTTAAAGATATATCTCTTATTTTCAAATCCCATAATCTGTTAAAACAAGAGACTAAAATCAAAATTAGGTTGACCAAATGAAAATTGAATCTTTCTAGGTCAAAATGGTCAAATATCAGCAATTTCATATAGTTCAACCTAATACTTCTTTGAAGTTATTAGTATAAGACATTTTAAATTTTCTCCAAGTCTATAACCAGCAATACTTTGTCTTTATGTAATTAAGCTAGAAGGATCTTGCAGATTTTTTAAAAAATTAACAAAAACCATGTAAATAAAGACAACTAGACTATTGAGTGAACAATGGCCTAATCAAAAACATTTTATGAAAAACAACTTATAAAGTTAATCGATGATTCTTATGTATATTTCCTAAGTATTGAAAACGAAAATGTAAAAGCTTAATAAAAGGAAAAGAAATAAAAATTAAACACTACTGAATGGCAATTCTTAAAAAAGCGACCATATAGCTAAATTAAAAACTAAAGTAAGAATGGCACAATAAATCATCTATCCTTACCTTGGATCAATTACTTCTGGATAGGCACATACTCTCAGAGTTTTTGAATTTGAACCAACAGCATATAGACCACCACCTGGATGAAAAGCCACTGCTCTAACAGCTTGTGTGTCTTCTAGGGTATTAATACAAACAAACTGCTTTTTTGTTTTGTCATCCTATGGAAAGAATGAATATGAAAGTCATTCTATAAAAAAATGAATTTGAAAGAATTTGTCTTTATCTCATTTTAAATTCATCTGAACTGTATTATTCACTTCATCACTTTAATGTTCATAATCTACAATCATACATTCTTTTGAATGGCAAATCCAAATTAAGCCCAATTTTTCTATTTTTGCTACTCATTGCTAAACTAAGCTCACATAGATCACAGACATTCAAGTTTTTCTTCGTTTACTATGACAAAATATAAGAATATGCATTCCCATATTAAGTTCTCTTTAACTGTCAAGGAAAAAAATAGCCCACATGTATAGTTCCTACAAAAACAGAAAACTGTTCATGTTTCTAAAAGTAGGAAATATAAAACACTATTATTTAATCATTTTAAGGTTAAAAAAAAGTTTGCCATTATCTCCGGCAATGAATACTTTAATATTTCAAACTCAAATTGTAAAATACCCTTTTAAAACTGTAAAAATGATTTTAATCAGAAAATTTAATTTCAGCCTCATTTCTATTTTAAACTGTCAACCTGTCTGTCCACAGCCCTCTTCTGAGGAAGGCAAGTTGAAACAGCTCTGTATAAAAGCTTTGGTGACTGCTATTATTGGTATCATTTGAAACCACCCTGCTACCCTGACCAGGACTGGACCCTGGACCTGGAACAGAGCCCTCCAGGCTGGGTGTGGTGCACAGACCCAACCAAATTCTCTTTGTGTAGGTACTTGACATTCATACGTTCCAAAGGCAAATCACTTCAGCTCTGGTTGTATGCTGAGAGCTCTAGAATCCATAGTGATTATTATATCAATGAAGAGACTATACATCTCCCTACCCAAACTTTTATGTATTCAGCAATACATCCTCATGGGGGAGTAGGAGTTAAAGCTAATATATTACAATCTGTCTTACGTAACTGAATTGAATTCTTGTATTATTCATATCAATTTATTTGACTAGAAATACTACATTTTCCATTAATCCATATACAAGAAAGGTGACTATTTACCAAATGAATAGCATGGGTAGATAAGAGAAAAATGGAGGGGAATGACTAATTGATTAAATGGCCAATAGCACATTAATAATAATTACTAAGGGTTGCTTTACAGCAGAAGTGGCAGAGCCAAAATTAACTTTACCTGCTCTTCTCCAGTGTATTTAAATTTTTTTTTAATTTGTTGCCATTGAAAAAATAGATTTCACATAAAAATCTAACTTTCTAGCTTTTCTTGAAAATCAAAAGAACTAGAAACACTAGGCCAGCATATTTCTTTGTGCAAGGGACAAATATTCCTATGTACTTATCACAAAAATAGTCAACTTTATTCATTTATGTTACCTGTTTGGCCCCATAAGCATCTGAAATAATTATTGTTTATGGGGTTAAAATTTGAACTAGAGAAAATAAGATAGAGTGAAGGTGTATACTGGTTAGAGAAGGATATCGGGTTCCAAAGCAAAAAACAAATGCATTGATGAGAAGCCCAAAGGAGTAAAGATATAATAATACCTTAACTAATTAACCACAGGGTTCAGAGAGTAGTGACACAGCCCTAACTCATGCGCCAAGATCACCACTGGACAATTAATATGAATACTCTCAAAATGTGATTTCTCAGGCAACCCCTTCACTTCACTCAGTGAAAGCTCAACTACCCTGAGGTAACTACCAGCATTAACAATAATGACTATTTCTAAAGGTTGTTCTTTCTTTAAGTTGAGAATTCCTTGACAAAATTTGCAAGTAAATAGAAAAATAATGAACCTTCCTTCCCCTAAGTATTACCTCTTCCCCTCTTGATCTTGACAGATTCCCTGAAGAATCTCCAAGAGGTGGCTTAATGACCGAATGTTCTGATGAGCTGTGTGAATAGAAATTCAAGTACAGTTTACTCTGAATATCAAAACAGAAACTAACTTGTCCTTTCAATCTCTAATATTTATTTTTTTGGCAAATGACACCCACTGACTCCAGTCATAGTTACTCTCTGGAGTCATTTATTAAGAGGCTCTGGACTCATAACACAAAGCATAGTTAGTTGTAAGGAAGGAATGAGAAGCCATTCTAGAAAAGAGATTAAGTCAAAGTCTACAAATTTTATAGTCAGATGTCAACTACCTTTTCCCTGCTTAGTTCCAGAATCCTGGTTGCTATGCTTAAATACTAACCCAGGCAGGAACCTGGATTGCTCTTTAGAAAAATTATCTGGACCATGAAAAAAGACTAACAGAAACTTGACAGTTCAGGGTCCCACAATAAAACAATGTTTCCATTTAATCACTTTTTGGTGAGGCCAACAGGTAAACACATGCATCCATACATGTGGCCCTTCCTTCCAATCAGCTTTTTTAAAAAATGCCTCACTCCCAATAGTCAAATGCTTGAAGAAAGCCTCCTAAATAAAAACCAGAGACTAGAGTCTTCCCTGGTGGTGCAGTGGTTAGGACTCCATGCTTCCACCGCGGGGGCACTGGTTCCACCCCTGGTCAGGGAACTACGATCCTGCAAACCCTGAAATGCAGCCAAAAACAAAACAAAACAAAACAAAAAAAACGAAGAGTAAAATAAACAAGAAAGGAATTTGGAAGAAGGAAGACAATTAAGGAAACAAAAATTACAAAAATATAATTAAAATCCTAAGAAATATAAGGGGAAATAATGAATCCAGGAAACAAGAAAAATATCTATTAAAAAATATAAGGAAAATTAGAGAATAAGAGCTTAGAAAATAAAAATGATACCAGAAAAAATTAATCAATATAAAATGGAGGTAAGAAAATTGCTACATAAATGTTTTCGATATTCTAGCACTTAAGTTTCCAGCTTAAAAGAGCCCACGAAGTATCCAGCAAAATGAAGTAAAATAGACCTACTCTGATGTGTATCATCATGAAGTTTTAGAACATCAGGGAAGACAAAGTCCTAAAAAATCCCAGAGTGGAAAAAGCAGTAGTTCTCATACAAAGGATCATATCACAATGGCATCAGACTTTTCAATATGTATGTGAGCATGTAGCAATGACTCTGAAACTCTGAGAAATGATTTCCATTCTAGAATTCTATACTCAGCTATACTAACAAGTCAAATATGAAATACTTAGACATGCAAGATCTCAGAAACTTGTACTCTGATGTACCCCTTTTCAGAAAACTACATGAGATCCTAAAACAGGGGATCCAATACAGGGAACAGACAAAGGAAACTCCCAGGAGAATGGTGAAGGAAAGTCCCAGGACTATCTAGGCCTGAATAAAATGACTTAGAAGCAATGAATATAAAGTGAACCAGGAGTGATCTTGGAGGGGTATCTCCCAGGGGGAAAAAAATGGAAAGAGAAAGTACCTAATATTTTTTACTGTAATGAGGAGTTTTATGATTTTACAGTTCTGTCACAGCATCTGCAGATAGTTTAGTACCAAGAAGACTAAGCATGTATACACATACACATGCACACCAAAAATGAGGCAATTACTCCCCCCCATGAAAAACAAAAAAGTTTTGTGAAAGGAAATATATTCATATTATATGACTCAGTTGTAAATAACATTTACATGGCCATAGTAATGTTAACACTGAATACCGATTTAAACAAAAATTGATGTATATTAGAAGAAGGTGTAGACAAAATTAATGTGTTGTGGGTAAGGTATGGTAGCTAAATCTAATTGGCAGGGAATCAAGGGATAATAAAAACAGCAATAGAAGCAGATTATTCAGAAATGTGGAGATACATAGCAAAAGTAACAGCTAACTAGGTTGAAAATGGCAGCCTACTGGAAACAGAAGTCATGGACAAAGATGGGTAAGAGAGGGGATTCTGTTTTGTTTTAAGCCTTGAAGTGCTATTTGTCCTTTTAAACCATGCATGTATATTACTTTGATAAAAATAAAAACCAATTTTAAAATCTGAGTTCTAGTTTGCTGGGTACACAAAACAAGTGTTATAGGAACTGTAATAAAGAAGCAAATATTAAATAAACTTATATTCTTAAGTATAAAACTAGAGTTTTTGATACTAAATGTATAAAGCTAATTCCTGTAAACATCCAAATGCCAAAAGCAAGTTATGCATTTTAAAACGAACTATTCCCAAAGGTGTTCAATATTATAATAGAGGAAGAAAATGCTCAACTATTCCCATTGCATAAACTAACACTTGTCTACTGATAACAAGATGAAAATTTTTCTCTGACTACTGAAAATATAAATATGCAAGAAGTCTCAATTGCTGTAACTACCAGAGCTGCCAAGACTGTCTTGCTGCAATCATTCCACCATGTCAGAAAACATCTTCTTGTGCCCTGGATGTCTGTGAATTAAAAGCTTATTTGTTGAAAGGTACCAATGGCAAGGGAAAAAACTGGGGAGAAGATAAAGCCTAAAACTGTATGATCTCTGAGTAAGATGGCTTATAAAAAAATAGAATTGCCTTGGTGGTGGTAAGAAAGCAAAAAGAAAAATAGGAGAATAAAGACTATTAAGAGACTCAGAAGTTAGTAGAAGAGAATATAGATAAATGAAGGCAGATCAGAAAAAAAAATTTTGTAGGTAATGAACTGTAAAAACTTTCATTTGTAAGGCTCCAAAGAGAAGTTCAACTTTCCAAGTCTATGTATTAGTATGAAGTTAACATTTCCAGGTCTAACAAAGTAAAGCACTTACATTTGGTTTCCACAAGAAGGTGATTCCTCAAGAAAAGGTGTGTGATTTATTGATCCAGGATTACTAGGAGTGCTTGTGTGAATATCTGAAGCATCATGTGTTAATCTCTGACTAGAGTCTTGGGATGGTGTAGAAAAACTAGTGATGGAAGAATTATTAGATCCATTGCCTTTGTTCCCATTACATTGCTGGTTGAGCGCTGGTACCTCATTACCAAGGCTATCCATTCCAATATTTAATTCACCTAGCTTTTGAATGGACCTATAAAATAAAACAACATAATTATATTAAAATAAAAACTTAGTCATATTCCTAACATATAGAAGACTGAAAATTTGAGAGGGTAAATACATGCACATATAACATATAATACATGACAAGTTTAGTACTAAAAATTACCATCATCAGTTTAAGACATAACCAAGAAACTGAAAGAAGATCCAAATTTTCCTATAGTATATCACTGTAAAGGAGACAGGCATAATGGGTATCACTGATTTTTTTTAAAGCACCTTTTACCATAAAAAAACAGAAAAAAAATCTGTTTCTTCTCCAGTACAACTTTGGTTCAATTTTCAACATGAAAATTAATTTCCCAAAATAATAAAAATATCACCACTATCAAATTTCTCACCAACAAAACAAAACAAGCCATTTTCATTTCATCTGTCTAGTAATGTCATATCAACTAAGAAATGGATGACTAGAGCAGGCCATGATGGGACAAAGTCAAGTGGCATCCCTATTATCCACACATTCACTCATTCATTCATTTATTCATTCTACAAAAACTATTTGCCAGGCTCTGATCTAGGCACTAGTGAGATAAAACAGGGAGCAAAACAAGGTGGCCTTGGGGTCTTTCCCTCACCGCAAGTCTCCCTACGTCAGGGTAGCCTGACTCCTTATGCTGGACTCAGGGCTCCAAAGGGCACAGAGGAAGCTGCCAGGCTCTCTTAAGACTTAGACCAGAACTGGAGAATCACTTTCTCCCGCCTAGATTTAGTATGAGAGAGGACTACATAAGGGATGTAACTACCAAGGGGTATTGTGGCTCACTGTATTTTCTAATTTACCTACATTAAACATTAGTGTTCGTGTGTGTGCTTGTGCATGCGTGCATGTGTATGTTTAGGGCTTAAAAAAGACTTTAGGAGAGCAGTTTAATATTATTAAAGGAATTGGCAGCCATTACTAAATATTTATCAGTTAAAATGTTTAACTAGACAGTACTTCTAATCGTCTATGAAACACTAATCCTGTGAAATGCTCCCCATAAAAAAAGATCCTGGGCTTCCCTGATGGCGCAGTGGTTGAGAGTTCGCCTGCCGATGCAGGGGACGCGGGTTCGTGCCCCGTCCGGGAGGATCCCACATGCCGCGGAGCAGCTGGGCCCGTGAGCCATGGCCGCTGAGCCTGCGCGTCCAGAGCCTGTGCTCCGCAACGGGAGAGGCCACAACAGTGAGAGGCCCGTGTACAGCAAAAAAAAAAAAAAAAGATCCTGAGTCAAATAAATGTGGGAAATGCTAAGTATAAAGAATCTAAAATGCAAATATCATATTGATTTTCTCAAAGTGGGGAGGATGGGGAAGGCCTATAATAAGTGCCAATTATTAGTGCCTATTATAAGTGCCAATTATTAGTAACAGAAACAAAATATCAAGAGGTATAAAGTAGTGATACAGTACTGTTAATAATAATCCTATCATGCTTTAGTTGATTTTTTTCAGTAAGTTCTATTACAGAACATGACTCTTATTTCTCTGCCTCTTTCTATGCCTCTGGGAAGGAAGAAACAAAATTTAATTCTGGAAACTGCTCTGCTGCTAGAATGATTTGGAAGACTAAAACATTAAGGGGAAAAAAGTATATTTTAATTTCTAGATTCTATCTCTATTCAATTTGTCCTTGGTATTAGTCAGGTACTTTAATGTCCTGGTACAGGCTCAGTTATATAAGGTCCAGAAAAAAAGGATTGAACTATTTTTTTTGTTTGTTTTTTTGTGGTACGCGGGCCTCTCACTGTTGCGGCCTCTCCCGTTGCGGAGCACAGGCTCTGGACGCGCAGGCTCAGCGGCCATGGCTCACGGGCCTAGCCGCTCCGCAGCATGTGGGATCTTCCCGGACCGGGGCACGAACCCGTGTCCCCTGCATCGGCAGGTGGACTCTCAACCACTGCGCCACCAGGGAAGCCCTGAACTATTATTTTAAAGAGTTAGAAAACAGAATAGATAAGAAATGGTTAAGACAACAACAGAGGGCTTCCCTGGTGGCACAATGGTTAAGAATCTGCCTGCCAATGCAGGGGACACAGGTTCAAGCCCCAGTCCAGGAAGATCCCACATACCGCGGAGCAACTAAGCCCATGCACCACAACTACTGAACTTGCGCTCTAGAGCCCGCAAGCCTCAACTACTGAGTCCTCATGCCACAACTACTGAAGCTCACGTGCCTAGAGCCCATGCTCCACAATAAGAGAAGCCACCGCAATGAGAAGCCCGTGCACCGTAATGAAGAGTAGCCCCCGCTCGCCGCAACTAGAGAAAGCCCGGGCGCAGCAACGAAAACCCAATGCAGCCAAAAAAAAAAAAAAAAAAAAGACAGCAACAGAGAATTTATATGAAACTAATTTACGAAAACTTAGGATAAACACCCATTCATATTTATTTATAATAGACCTGGTTACCCTATGGATTTTTATAACATACTTACCTTTAGTACAATTTAAAATTCTAATCTCTAAAGAAATTGAGAACAGTTGTTAAATAATAAATATGCTCTAAACTGAACCTAAATTATAAGAAATAATTTGAATTCTATTTATTATTGTCTTTAAAGGAAGAATAAACCATCTGGAATAGTTTAACTTTTTTTCTGAGAAAGGACATCTTACTACTACCAGAATCACAGAACCTTGCCACTTCATGTTCTGACTTAATGCTAGGTATCTGCTTTCACTGAAAAATAAAACAGTCAGGAAGTCAAACTGCAACCATGACTTACTGATATGAAGATGACATCCAAGAACTAGAAGTAGCAATTCATCAAATTAGGATAATTCTCATAAGCCACTGACTTGATCAGAGGTGATAATTAAACGACCCTCAAACTGAATGTTCAGAAGCCTACCTAGACTCTATAGATTACCACTAATACAAGTTCCTTGTGTGAAGGTTTGAAGACAGGATCAGTTTCAGGCTCACTGACTTGCATAACACGCAGAGTGTCAAGCAGATTACTTCCAATATTACTGAACCAAGTAAAGACAGTCCCCACTGCATTGCCATATTATAATCATGATGATAGCCAACATTTATGGCATACCTCCTATATGCTAGAAATTATTCTAAGTAATTTTTTATGTATGCTAATTCAATCTTCCAACAACCCTTGCTCATTTAAATATACATATTCAGGCTTCCCTGGTGGTGCAGTGGTTAGGAATCTGCCTGCCAATGCAGGGGACACGGGTTCAAGCCCTGGTCCAGGAAGATCCCACATGCTGCGGAGCAACTAAGCCCGTGCACCACAACTACTGAGCCTGTGCTCTAGAGACCGCTAGCCACAACTACTGAGCCCATGTGCCACAACTACTGAAGCCCACGCTTCTAGAGCCCATGCTCCGCAACAAGAGAATCCACCACAATGAGAAGCCTGCGCACCGCAATGAAGAGTAACCCCGGCTCGCTGCAATGAAGACCCAACGTGGCCAAAAATTAATTAATTAATTTTTATAAATAAATAAATAAACATTCTGGTTTACTGATTTCTAAAAAAAAAAAGTTACCATATATTTACCTCCTATAGTTAAAAATAACATAAGTTCATACTGTCTTGGCAGAAATTATAAGAAAGAATCATTTTACTATACTGAATTCAATAGAATCTGAGAGTTTAAGCTCTCAAAATAACAATAAAAATAACAGGTAACACTTAATATAGTGCTTACTCTATGCCAGGTACTTTTTTAAGCACTTTACGTGGATTAACGCGTTTAATCTTCATGGCACCCCTGTGAAATAGATGAGGAAAGAAGCAAATAGAAGGTAGTAACTCCCTCTAGGTCCTCAGCTACCCTGGGACAGGGCTGGATCCAGAAGTAGTCTACTTCCAGGCTATGTGCTGAAACCACCACTCTCACTGCTCCCTTTGCTTAGATGTGAAAGGCCATTTAAAGGGAAGAAGGACAAAACCAGATGAGCCCTCAGAATGCTGTGAATGGAAGAGATTAAGTAACTCGACACTACTTGAAACACTTAAAAAGCCTTAAAATTTCAAACTATACACAGCAAGTAGCAGTTGCTGCATGCTCTTAATAGCTTTTAAATAATTCCTTATATTTAAAAAAGTGACTAAAAAGACTGACCTATTGAGGAATTGTTCAGTAAGATTCTGCTGCTGATCAGGACCATCCTCCTGATTCACACCTCCTTCAAGCAGCATCTGTTGGTATATCTGTCGCTGTTGCTCCTTCTGTTCTAAATGCTGTTGATAGCGTAATCGTTGCCTATAATATTCTTGAAATTGTTCTGTTGAATCTCGAAGCTTAAAAATATTAGAAAAAATAATATATTTGAGCAGACTACAATTGAATATGTCACCACTCAACAGTAACTTCTATAAGTGCTGAATAAAACATACAGATAGCTATAAATAACAATCAGAAAGTACTTAATATATTGGCTCTTTGAAAAATAACATAGTATCCATGAGTCTTAACAGTCAAGTAGATCAGATCAGTTAATTTGCTGAATTCCACAGCAAGAGACTGACCAAAATGAATGGTCATCCTGGATCCCTAACACCAAATAAAAATACAAGTTACAGTTGTCACAAGGGAAACATAGATAGAGAATACAAATGTAGATACAGACAAACACAAATCTATCTATATTACTAGAAAAAAAAATACTGAGGGACTACATTAATATTTAATAAGCACAATATTAATCTTATCCAACACACTTGACTTAAGCATGTACGTGGCTTAATAGGTTAATCTGGAGGGAAGCTTATAAAATTTCCCTCAAAAACAATACTTTAATTCAAAGAGCCTTTCACAAGAAAGTAGAATAAATGGATGTTAAACTTAGCAGTCTCAACATTCCTTCCTCACTCTTCTAGAAGCCAACTTAAAGGACTTAGATATCATAGTGAATTCAAATACTGGCAAAGAAAGATTCCTGCCAAGCCAGAGTCTGGTCACACTACACAGGTCACGTGAACTGGAACAAATCAGTCATCTCTAAACTTGGCCAACACTGATAATAAGCTTATCTAAGAGTCTTGTACCGCTAACCAAAGCTAAAACTGTCTCCCTTTTCCAGAAAATAGTAACAGTCCCCCTTTACTTCATAACTTATAGCAATAACTCTGAGACAAAATTATCTGTATGTTCCTTAAAAAAATTTTTGTTGTAAGATACAAATATTGTAATTTTAACCATTTTTCAGTGTACAATTCAGTGGCATTAGATTCATAGTATTGTACAACCATCACTATTATCTATTTCCAAAAATTTTCATCACTCCAAACAGAAATTCCATAACCATTAAGCAATAACTCCTCACTTCCCTCTCCCCCCTAACCCCTGCTAACTTCTACTTTCTGTCTCTATAAATTTGCCTATCCCAGATATTTCATATAAATGGAATCATACAATATTTGTCCTTTTGTGTCTGGCTTATTTCACTTAACACGATGTTTTAGAGGTTCATCCAAGTTGTAGCATATCATTCCTTTTTATGGCTGAATAATATCCCATTGTATCAATATATCACTTCTGTTTATCCATTAACCTGTGGATGGACATGGGTTATTTCTACCTTTTGGCCACTATAAATAATGCTGCTATGAACATGGATGTACAGATATCTGTTTGAGTCCTTGCTTTCAATGCCTTTGGGTATATACCTAGAAGTGAAATGACTGGGTCATACAGTAATTCTATATTTAGGTTTTTGAGGTACCATGAAACCACAGTAACAGCACCATTTTACATACCAACCAGCAATGTGTGAGTGCTCAAATTTCTCTATTTCTTCATCAACACGTGTTATTTTCCATTGCTCTGATTTTAGCCATTTTAGTAGTTGTGAAGTTATATTTCATTGTGGTTTTGATTTACATTTCCCTAATGACAAGTGATGTTAAGCATCTTCTTCATGTACTCACTGGCCATTTGTAGACATTTAGCCAATTTGCAGAAATGTCTATTCAAGTCCTTTTTTAGACTGGGTTTTTTTGTTGTTGAGTTGTAGTAGTTCTTTACATATTCTAGATATTAAACTCTTGCCAGATAAATGATTTGCAAATATTTTTCCCATTCTGTAGGCTGTCCTTTCACTTTCTTGATAATGTCCTTTGATGCACAAAAGGTTTTTTTCAAAAATATTTA
Organism: Pseudorca crassidens; assembly: GCF_039906515.1. NCBI lineage: Eukaryota > Metazoa > Chordata > Mammalia > Artiodactyla > Delphinidae > Pseudorca > Pseudorca crassidens. The sequence goes on from NC_090297.1 coordinate 95,426,672, forward strand.
TTTATTTATTTTGGCTGCCCTGGGTCTTAGTTGTGGCATGTGGGATCTTTTAATTGCAGCATGTGGGCTCTTAGTTACAGCATGCAGACTTCTTAGTTGTGGCATATGTGTGGGACCTAGTTCCCCGACCAGGGATCGAACCCGGGCCCCCTGCATTGGGAGCATGGAGTCTTACCCACTGGACCACCAGGGAAATCCAAAAGTTTTTAATTTTGATAAAGTCCAATTTATCAATTTTTACATTTGTTGCTTAAGCTTTGGTATCATATGTAAGAACACATTACAAAATCTAAGGTTGTGAAGATTTATCCCTTTGTTTTCTTCTAAGAGTTTTATACTTTTAGATCCTATACTTAAGTTGTTGATCTATTTTTAGTTAATTTTTATATATGTTGTGAGGCAGAGGTCCAACTTCATTCTTTTGCATGTGGAAATCCAGTTGATCTAGCATCATCTGTTGAAAAGACTATTTTTTCCCCCACTGAATGGACTTGGCACCCTTGCCAATAATCAGTTGGTCACAGATATACAGAATTATTTCTGGTCTCTCAATTTATTCTATTGGTCTATATGCCTATCCTTATACAAGTACCACACAGTTTGGATTACTGTAGCTTTGTAGTAAGTTTTGAAATTATGAAGTGTGACTCCTACAACTTTGTTCTTCTTTTTTCAAAATTGTTTTGGCTATTCAAGGTCCCTTGCAATTCCATATGAATTTGAGTATTGACTTTTCCATTACTGCAAAAGAGGTGGCGGAATTTTTATAGGAATTGCATGGAATCTGTAAATAATACTGGGGTAGTACTGACATCTTAACAGTATTAAATCTTCCGATCCATTAACACAGAATGTCTTCAATTATTTAGATCTTCTTTAACTTCTTTCAGCAATGTTTTGTAGATTTTAGCATAAAAGTCTTTCAACTCCTTAATTTATTCCCAGATATTTTATCCTTTTATATGCTGTTGCAAATGAAATCGCTTTCTTTTTTTTTTTTTTTGCGGTACACGGGCCTCTCACTGTTGTGGCCTCTCCCGTTGCGGAGCACAGCTCCAGACGCGCAGGCTCAGTGGCCACGGCTCACGGGCCCAGCCGCTCCACGGCATGTGGGATCTTCCCGGACTGGGGCACGAACCTGTGTCCCCTGCATTGGCAGGCAGACTCTCAACCACTGTGCCACCAGGGAAGCACTGAAATCGCTTTCTTAATTTCCTTTTCTGATTGTTCATTGTTAGTGTATAGAAACACAACTGATTTTTATGTGTTGATCTTGTACCCTGCAACTCTGTTGAACCTGTTTATAAGCTCTAGTAGCTGTCTTGTGAATTATTCATGATTATATATATAATACTCATGTCATCTGTGAATAGAGATAGCTTTACTTCTTCCTTTCCAATTTATTTCTTTTTCTGGTCTAACTGCTCTGGCTAGAACTTCTAATAAATGTTGAATAGCAGCAGTGAAAGCAGGCATCCTTATCTTTGTTCCTGACCTTAGGGAGAAAGCTTCTACTCATTAACTATTGAGTATGCTGTTAGGTTGGGTTTTACATAAATGATCTTCAGCATGCTGAGGAAGTTCCATTCTATTCTTAGTTCTCTGAGAGCTTTTATCAGCAAAGTGTTTGATTTTCTCAAATGTCTTTTCTGCATCAATTGAGATGATTGCATGTTGTTTCTTTTTTTCCTTCATTCTATTAATGTGATGTATATTAAACTGATTGTTTTTTATGTTGAACCACCTTGCATCCTGCAATCAATCCACTTGGTCAGAATGCATAATCCTTTTAATATGCTGATGGATTTGGTTTACCAGTATTTTGTTGATTTTTGCTTCTATGTTTATAAGAGGTATTGGTCTGTAGTTTTCTTTTCTTGTAATATTTTCACTTGGTTTTGCTATCAGGGTAATGCTGGCCTCACAGAATGAGTTAGGAAGTGTTTCCTCCTCATATTTTTTGGAAAATTTTGAGGATTGTTAACGCTTCCTAAATGTTTGTAGAATTCACCAGTAAAGCCATCTGATCCCAGTCTTTTCTCTGTTGAGAAGTTTTTTGATTACTGATTCAATCTCTTTACTCATTATACATCTGTTGAGATTTTCTATTTCTTTCTGAGTCAGTTTAGTAATTTGTGTTTCTAAGGAATTTGTCCATTTCATCTAAGTTGTTTAATTTGTTGGCTTACAACTGGTCACAGTATTCTCTTATAATCTTTTCATTATTGTAAGGTTGATAGTTTTATTTTTGATTTTAGTTATTTGTGTTTTGTTTTTCTTTGTCAGTCTAGCTAAGGGCTTGTCAATTTTATTGATCTTTTAAAAGAACTAACTTTTGGTTTTGTTGATTCCCTCTGTTGTTTTCCTTTTCTCTATTTTATTTCTCTCTCTTCTAATCTTTATTATTTCCTTCCTTCTGCTAGCTTTGGGTCTAGCTTGCTCTTCCTTTTCCTAGCTCTTCAAGGCATAAAATTAGGTTATTGATTTGAGATCTTTCTTCTTTTTTAATGTAAGCATTTGCAGCTATAAATTTCTCCCTGAGCACTGCTTTTGCTGCATTCCATAATTTTGTTGTATATTTGGTATGTTGTACTCATTTTCAGTAGTCTCTAAGTATTTTCTAATTTCCCTTGTGATTTCTTCTTTGATCCAGTGGTTGTTTAAGAGTGTGTTGATTAATTTTTACAAATTTTGGATTTAAAAATTTTCCTTCTGTTATCAATTTCTAGCTTCATTCCACTGTGGTCAGAGGAGATACTTTACATGATTTCAGATCTTTTAAAAGTTATTGAGACTTGTTTTGTGTCCTAACACATGGTCTATCCTGAAGAACACTGCACGTGCACTGGAGAAGAATGTGTATTCTACTATTGTTGAGTGTTCTATAGATGTCTATTACGTCCAGTTGGTTTACAGTGTTGTTCAAGTCCTCTATATCCTTACTGATCTTCTGTTAAATGTTCTATCCATTACTGCAAGTGGGGTATTGATGTCTCCAACTATTATTGCAGAACTGTCTATTTCTCCCTTCAGCTCTGCCAATGTTTGCCTCATATATTTTGGGATTCTGTTGTTTTGTGCATATCCATATGTACTTTTAAGAAAAATTTTTCTACTTCATTCTAAATATTTAGTCAAAACCAAAAAAACTTATTCAACTTATTAAACCTACCTACTCACTCCTTATAAGTGGGGATAATATATATAAGATAAAATTTACACCCTATTTCACAGTACAATTTCCTTCCCAAAGCACCACAGAAAAATAATCTGGAACTCTAAAGGCTTAAAGTATTATTCTATATTATAAATGTCACAATTTCTTGCTCATTAAATCTAATTAGCAAAATACAGAGCATATATCTTAAAAATACAAGCTGTCCGCATTTAATGCAAGTTCAATTACATGAGTGCTCAAACATGTAGGAGCAATGTCAACTGTGATATTTTAAATTGTTAATAAATCCATCCATTAAAAATGCTCCAAAATATACAGTGATAACTAAAAATACTATAAATTCTTAAGGAAGAGGGGAGAAAATGATCTAATAAATAAGAAAATCTAGATATTCTCTCTCCTACTCTCAAATATCAGACAATTCTTTTTAAATTCTATCCAAGCAAATAGTATTACTTCTTACAAAGAGAATAACTCTAAAAGACTCGAGGTGTAGTAAATATTACCTCATTTTTTTCTTGCTTAGCTGGTCCTGAATTCTGTGCTCCATTTGCAGGCTCTTTTTCTGAAACTGAACTCTGGCCCAGGATTTCACTGCTGATAGGCCGCTGTGCCTCGACAGGTGTATCACTTCAGGGCAAAAAAACAAAAAGGAAGAGGTAGGGGTAAAGAAAAACATATTGTAGTTAGAGAAATTTTATTTTAAAAAGTGAATATTTAGCCTAAGTGTTTATCAAATGCACAAAAACAGATTTTTAAATTTTACTTTCTTCTCTTTTTTTTTTTTTTTTTTTTTTTTTGCGGTATGCGGGCCTCTCACTGCTGTGGCCTCTCCCGCTGCGAAGCACAGGCTCCGGACACGCAGGCCCAGCGGCCATGGCCCACGGGCCCAGCCACTCCAAGGCATGTGGGATCCTCCCGGACCGGGGCACGAACCCGCGTCCCCCTGCATCGGCAGGCAGACTCTCAACCACTGCGCCACCAAGGAAGCCCACTTTCTTCTCTTAAGTACACTATGTAAGGGATTTTTTAAAATAGAATGTGCTTATAATGGAAGAGCACTGGATTATTAAGCAAGGACGGTAGGGGCTCCCATCTAAAATAATGTGTGTGACCTTGGGAAAATCACTTACATTCTCTGTGGCTCAGCTTCACCTACGAATTAATAGGTTAGATGACCTAAGGCCTACACTCTCTTAAAGAACTCTTAATCTGTTATTTTGTTATCCAAACATCAATTTTCTTTCCTCTAATATATTTCAATAAAATTTTAAGAATAGTTGAGATTTTATTAAAAGGCTTTCTTTGATTTGCACTTAACACAAAAGCTAAACATACCTCTTTCAAATTAAAAAAAATTTATACTAATTATTTTTATTTATTTATTTAAAATTTATTTTATTTTTGGCTGTATTGAGTCTTTGTTGCTGCGCGCAGGCTTTCTCTAGTTGCGGCGAGCGGGGGCTGCTCTTCATTGCAGTGTGTGGGCTTCTCATTGCAGTGGCTTCTCTTGTTGCAGAGCACAGGCTCTAGGCGTGCAGGCTTCAGTAGTTGTGGCACACGGGCTCAGTAGTTGTGGGTCATAGGCTCTAGAGCTCAGGCTCAGTAGTTGTGGCGCACTGGCTTAGTTGCTCCACGGCATGTGGGATCTTCCCGGACCAGGGCTTCAACCGTGTCCCCTTCATTGGCAGGCGGATTCTTAACCACTGCACCAGGGGAAGTCCTCAAATATTTTTAATGTATACTAATTAGTAAGCTTGATGTCTTATGTCAGGTTGTTCCTAACAGTCTTCTAAAATACTAGCAATTTCTACTTTCATATTTATGCTGTTCAAAGTTTTTAATAACTAAGATTATCCAAAGATGACAAATACCACATTCACATAGATTACCTATCAGTAAAAGGCACCATAGGAACAAGTACAAAAGTAAAGTGATTTTTGTCTTCAATGAATTTGATTAGGAGATGACTTCCTAATGGCCTCTCCAGGCAGAAGTATGTAAGACATATCAAAATATAGGTCTAGGGTTTAGGAAAGCAGAGCTAGACAGTCATCTTCACAAAGGCACCATTAGTTAGCAGCCTAGTAGTCTTAAGTACCTAAACATACATACACACACATGCACCCTGAGGAGGAAGTAGAAAGACCTGGGAAGAGTTTTCAGCTATCAGACTGTGCTGTAAGCTGCTAGTGACCATAGGAAGCCCCATTTTAGTCCATAAATTGAATTTGTAAGAGTTATTAACTGTATAGAGATAGAATAAAACAACCTTTATAAAGTAACATTTGATTTAATTTTGCAATTTATACAGCACTTCCACATGCATTATCTCACTTAACTTGCACAATAACCTGTAAAATAGGTTAAAACTCCCATTTCACACATGAAGAAAAAGACTCAAAAAAGTCATTTTCCCAAAAATACACAGTAAATAAAGCTAGAACTTGAATCCAGGTCTTCAGACTCCAAATCCAATGCTGGCACATGTATGCGAAAAGATCTTTTTCCTGCCATTTAATTTTGAGACCATTATATTGTATAGTCACAGCCTGTGTATTTCAACTGATTTTTATTCCTTTTTTATTTTGAGTTGGTTTCTGTTCGAGTGAAAAGATATCCTTCAAAATACCACACACTCTTTTATAAACTTTTCTTCTGTGTTTTATCTTCTTCTTCACCATAGTAACTCAATCATACCCTGGGGATGCAGCACAGTGCTAGCACAGAGAAGACAATCAAATATTTTTAAATGAATACTGACTTCAAATTACCACAAGCAGGAGTTTCTTTATGCTGCATTTTAACATAACTGATCTGAGCTTTCCAATATTTTTTAATTACACCTAAAATATTCTTTAAAACCAGGTAAACTTTTTTCCAAAGTAAATTTTTATACTTTATCCACAGCACAATAGCTCTCCCATAGTATGTTATTAGTAGCCCTTTTGACACACTGTACTTTCCAAGGGTATGGACCCTGAACAGGGGAAATTTATATTTATTAAGCACTAGGCACATGTTTACCACTCTGCAAGTCAACACTCTATTTTATAGAGGAGGTCACTGAGGCTCAGAGAGTAACCATCCCAAGATCACACAGCTAGAAAATGGCAAGGCTACAGTTCAAACCCAAGTCTGACTCCAAAGACCATGTTCTATTCATTGTTCTACACTGCTTTGTCCCATAAGTTTTCCAATTTCAGAGACATGACAGATGTTTTCTGGGTTATTACTACTGCTCAGCTAAAAACACATATATTACTTACCTTTTGACATGTCACGTTTTACCCCACTGTTTATTCTATAATGGTCTAATAACTTATATTCCACTTCTTTCCATCTTTATTCAGTCATTCCTCAATTTATAGTACTTTCTTTACATAGGGAATAGCACATGTAGAGTCAAATTTGCCTGGATTTTTGTGTGTCTTTTTTCTTTATAAAGACAATCCCACTGGTGCACAATTCAAAACGTGCTATTCATTTTATCAACCAAGAATATCCTATCATCTCATGTACTCAGAAGAATATCAGCAGTTCCCCCAGAATTGAAGCCCAGCATCCCAGACAATGAGAATTTTCTCTAAGGGGATCAGAAAGTCCAAGAAAACTTTAATATAGTCTCTACCAATGCTCAAGATTCTCTATTCCTTTAGGATTTAGATAATAGGATGCTCTTACATTAAATTATATTCATTCGTTTTTATCACTAGATATCATCTTAATCTTTCAAATATAAAATACAGAGCAATAAGATGCCTTAGGAAGTCACCCTAGGCTTTGGGAAGTCCCTCACTTAACTGATCCCAGAATCCTCTCCTCTCTTTAAAGAACATTAAAGAAAATCACACCCACCCACCCCAACAATCTCACAGCAACTTAACAGAAAATGCTTCCATAAATATTTATCCTGTAATTCTTGTGCCTTAACCCTTAACTAAAGATCTCCTCCTGTTTTAATTAGAAATAGAAATTCCAAGTCCAGTGCTCCTTCTTCAATAAAGAATGCCTCCAACTCTCCTATATGAATAGTAAAAGGTTTAGGTTTAGTTTTTGTGCTTTTAATAAACTTATTGCAGTCGATAGTAATACTTCATAGCATCAACTCTGAGTATAGGAAACCAGGATGTGTCCCCAGTAGGTTTCCTGGAAAATGGAGGCAGGAAGTTTCCTAAGCCTTGAAATAAAGAACTGCTAATCAGGAAATTATTATTTCAAGCCAGGTTTGAAGGAAAAAGTGGTAGTTTTAATACTTAATTTTCTCATGTATGTATATAAAGAATTACTAAAAAATGATAAGTGGAAATAAACAGAGATTTTTATACATACATGTTCAATACAGTAATATTTACAGGAAACAGTCTACTCTCTTACAATAAGGAACTAGGTAAAATTATGATCCAGTCATACAATGGAATACTGCACACACCATTAATCACTGACCTCAATAAATGTTTAAAAATATGGGAGGGGCTTCCCTGGTGGCACAGTGGTTGAGAGTCCGCCTGCTGATGCAGGGGACACAGGTTCCTGCCCTGGTCAGGGAAGATCCCACATGCCGTGGAGCAGCTGGGCCCGTAAGCCATGGCCACTGAGCCTGCGGTTCCGGAGCCTGTGCTCCACAACGGGAGAGGCCACAACAGCGAGAGGCCCGCGTACCGCAAAAAAAGAAAAATATACGGGAAAACATCATGATTTATCAAGTGAAAAAAGCAAATTATATGAAAATATATATAGCACCTTCTCAATTTTTAAAAATGTATTCATTGGAAAAATGTTGGTCATCTAAGTGCAAGATTGTGTGGGATTTTAATTCTCTTATTGATATCCTTCCATATTTTCCAAAATTTCTTCAATGCACATGTACTGCCTTTATAACCAGCAAAATGATAATACGGGATACAAAAATAAAGGTTTTCCCTGATAACTGTAATTATCAAAATTTTTAAAACGCCTTATAAATAAAGTTTTAAAGACTAACTTTCAACTAAATGGACTTGAACATTTAGAAAACACACACACACACACACACACACACACACACACACCCCCCAATTAGATTATCTCACACTTGTGGAGATCTCCCAATTTTCATGAGCAAATACTTACCGTTCAGGGGATTCTTCATAAATACTGTGACATTCTGTATTCTCAAGCATAAGACTTCTACTGAGGTTTTGTACCCCTGGATAATGGAAGTTAGCAAAGGAGTGTGACATAGGAGAAGTTTTGTTCCCAAGGTCTGAAATTCTCTTATCATGAGTGGTTAGTCCACAAGTGAGGCCATCTAAAGCAGGATTCAGAGAGCGGGTCATATAGGCATCAGCTGATTGAGGCCTTCTCAATGGAGATGATGGATAGGGAGAAAGTTTGCTGATAAGAGGAGTCAAAAGATCAGCATATGCAGCTTTTGTGGGTTTCAGAAGTTTGTCAACATGAATATTAAGCATTTTCTGTTCAAAAGCACAAGAGAAGACCGAAGATGGGAGATTCTGAAGCCATGACAATAAACTCAGATCCAAATCATCACAACCATTACCACATAAGAGGTCGATACCAAGTAGTACTTCACTTTCTGTAATTTCTTCTCCAGTTGCTTTACTTTGACAAAATTCTACACAGCATTCATAAAGTAGGCCCTTCATTACAAGCTGAAATAAACGATTGTTACTTGCTTTAAAACCAGCCTCACTTAGCTTCCTATCAGCAGGGATGAATTCTGCAACCATGACACAAGCCTCTTCAAAACAGTGAACTCGTGCAGTGCTGGGATTCCAGTCCTTAAATTCAGCATGATTGGTCAGACGAGGCAAAGTCAAAAGCAAACAGAGCTTGCTGTAATCATCTTTAGAAGGACAGTACTCTTCTAGGGCATGTAAACATTGCACAGCTTCTTGCATGGTAAATTCCAGCTGTAAGAAAAATATAAGTGATTGCTATAAAGAGAGATGCTATGAGATATGAAAACAATGAGAGTATTTTATTCAAATATAAAGACACTTTACGAACTTTCACAAACTGTTCAATTGCAAAAGGATAAACTCATGTCACAGAATACTCATATAATTGTGGGCTATTTAACAAGTTTCAAGTCAGGAACCAAAATGTTTTTTACTCCTAAAATAAAGATTTTAAAATTTGGTTATTAGCACATTAAACTTTTACCTATAAAAAAAGTGTTGTAATTCAGACTTAATACTATCATTTTCAAATGTATAATTTTTTAAGAGTAAGGATAATTAAGTTTTCTAGCAATGAAACTGAAGCATGCCAAAATTCAATTATTTATTATAGCCTGCTATCACTCCAGCTCACTCAAAAAGCAAAAGAGCCATCCTCAAACTTACCTTAGGACAAATGTGTGTGGGGAGAGAAAGCAAATCAAGAAAGGGAACACCTACAGTTCATTTCTACAAAAACAGTGCAGAGACAGAACAAAAGGAAGCTTAGCTGAAAAACAAATTACAATAATTTGTATAGTGAATATTATCTTAGTATCATAAGCTTTTGATGATGTAAGGAACCTTAGAGCTTGCATAGCACAGCTTCTATATCTTACCTGTGGGAAAAGTTAGGGTGCAGATTTAACCTATGTAATTCAGTTGGTTAGTGACAAAGACAGAATAAAAATTCTTATTGACTAATATTCCAGTGTTCTTTCCACTTTTTTCTTTTTTTTTGGCCACAACATGCAGCACGCAGAATCTTAGTTCCCCGACCAGGGATCAAACCCGTGACCCCTGCAGTGGAAGCATGGAGTCTTAACCACTGGACTACCAGGGAAGTCCTTCTTTCCACTTTTAAACATCATTATCTGCAAACATTTCTCTATTATTTCAATGATTACTTACTGGCACTTAATAAAAGTTTCTTTGGTTTTGGATGCGACAATACTAGTATTAAAACTTTAAAAGTATCTCTCTAATCAAAAAGAATTTAATATCATTAAATCTAAATTGTTATTAAAAGTACATACACATTGTACTAAAAAAACACCTTTGGGGAATTCCCTGGCTGTCCAGTGGTTAGGGCTCTGTGCTTTCACTGCTGAGGGCCCAGGTTCAATCCCTGGTCAGGGAACTAAGATTCTACAAGCTGCACTGCGCAGCCAAAAAAAAAGAGTTAAAAAACACACCTCTGGATCAAAGAAAGTACTGAAAAGACAGAAAGAGGAAGTAAACATAATCCACTTCTGGGATAAGAAAAGAAGCAATGATGTAGAGTCATCAAGTCAAACATCTTTTGCTATCTATATCACCTTAAACAAGAGGGGGAGCACACACTCTCCAACCAGACAGCCACTCATTTATCATCTTTGCCTAAATCACACAACAAATTCAGAAGCACTACAGACTGAAAGTACTACATCTGCAAAAGAGCAGATCTTGCCCCACACCCGCTCATAAAAACTTTGAAAACTCATGATACTAATCTTTTGCTTTAGTGAATAGAATACTTATGACTGAAACAAGACTGTGGAGCAAACCTTTAGGAATAAAAATCTTACATGCTGGGGCTCATCTTCTGCTGACATTGCGTTGTTAACACATAAAGCTTCTAAAAACTTCTGCTTCAGGATAATATAACGAAACCTGTGAAAAATAAAATATGAAACATTAAAATGATTAAAATCTGAATTATAGCAATGTCGAAGACAAGAAATGAGACTCAAGTTCCTAAAGCAAAACAGGCCAAGTTTTTCTTATAGGACTAATTATTTCTTTAAAAAAAGACTTTAAAAAATTAATTTTCCAATGTCTCATAAATCAAATATACTTATAAGTTACTGTAAGTAGCTTTCCTTTCAGAAAATTCTTTAATTATTTTACAAAGCTGATCACACTGAAGCCATAATTAAAATAATTTCAGCAGCAAGTAATCACAATTTAATACTCAAAGGAAGGATTTCTATTTGCAATATTAATTCTAAGCAATCAAGTTTTCATGGAAGATGTCAAATGTCACCTAATATGAAATCAAAATTCTTTATATTACAAGTATTTTATTTCCCAAAATATGTCCTCTTTTCTTTTCAAACATGAGAAAGGTCTAATAAAAATAGAGCTGAAAGGATAGGAAGGAATGAACAACATTGCTAAAAAAACATAAGATAACTGTAGACTTAAAACTTTTTAAAAGGGATTTTTCAGAGAGGGGAAGGGAGTGTCTACGTGACTTCTCTATGGATCAAAACATGTTGAATGCCTTAAGCACTTTAAAGAAAAGTGTTTCTAAGGGCTGAAAGAAAATAATAATGAACTTCACAGTCATTCTTTCAACCACTGTTGTAACAGCAAATATGTGTCCAATAAAACAAAATCCCTGCCTTCAGGAAGAGGGTCATCTAATGGAAGCAACCCAAGTACCCATCAACAGATGATTGGAGTAAGTAGCTGTGGTGCATTGCGTGCATGTGTACACACATACACACACAATGAACTATTACTCAGCCATAAAAAAGAACAAAATAATGCAATTTGCAGCAACATGGATGGACTTAGAGATTGTCATACTGAGTGAAGTAAGTCAGACAGAAAAGGACAAATATCATATGATATCGCTTATATGTGGAATCTAAAAAGTGGTACAAATGAACTTATTTACAAAATAGAAATATAGTTACAGATGTGGAAAACAAACTTATGGTTAACGGGGGGAAGGGGACGAGGGATAAATTGGGAGATTGGGATTGACATATACACACTACTCTATATGAAATAAATAACTAATAAAGACCTACTGTATAGCACAGGAAACTCTACTTAATACTCTGTGATGACCTACATGGGAAAAGAATCTAAAAAAGAGTGGATATATGTATAACTGAATCACTTTGCTGTACACCTGAAACTAACACAATATTGTAAATCAACTATACTTCAATAAAAAATTTTTTAAAAGTCACACAAGGAAGCAGAAAAAGAACGAAATATTGCCATCTACAAAAACATGGATGAACCTAGAGAATATTGTGCTTACTGAAATAAGTCAGACAAAGAAAGACAAATACTATATGATAACACATGTAGAATCTAAAAAATAATACAAATGAACATATATACAAAACCGAAACAGACTCACAGACACAGAAAACAAACTTGTGGTTACCAAAATGGGGGGTGGGGGGTGGGGAGGGATAAGTTAGGGGTATGAGATTAACAAAGGCAAACTACTATACATAAAATAGGTAAGCAACAAGGATTAACTATATAGCACAGAGAATTATACCCAATATCTTGTAATAACCTATAATGGAATATAATCTGCAAAAATATTGAAACACCATGCTGTGTACCTGAAACTAACACAATATTATAAATCAACTATACTTCAATTTTTTTAAAAAAAGAAGAGGGTCATCTAATAAATTGCATGAAATATGTATAGGACTCAGCAAGATTTCAAAGGAGTATGAAACAGGTCTACCAGAAATAGTGAGGGTCTTACAAGAAATGACTCTTGGAAGATGATCAAGAATGTGCTATGTAAAGGCAGGAGATGATGTAAGAAACAGTATCCCAGATAAATGAAGAATGTATAAAAGCAAAGAGGGGGCGCTTCCCTGGTGGTGCAGTGGTTGAGAGTCCGCCTGCCGATGCAGGGGACATGGGTTCATGCCCCAGTCCGGGAAGATCCCACATGCCACGGAGCGGCTGGGCCTGTGAGCCATGGCTGCTGAGCCTGCACGTCCGGAGCCTGTTCTCCCCAACAGGAGAGGCCCGTGAACCACAAAAAAAAAAAAAAAAAAGGCAAAGAGGTATCAAATAGCATGGTTTATGGAGAATCAGAAACTAATATGAGGTTCCACTTCTGATAATGGTGGAGTAACTTGTACCTGGCTAACCTTTCTGCAAATAACAATTAAACCCTAGATTAAATACAAAAAATATTTGAAAGCACTGAAGAAAAAAAAAAAAGCTGGCATAACTAGAGGGAAGTCAATCCTTGAAAAAGGGAACTTTAGGGGGTGAGACTGAAGGGTATAAGGCCTTCCAGCTGAGAGCACTCCCCAGTCCACACAGTGTGAGCTAGAACTCAGGCAGAAAGCTGCAGTTTTACAGGCTTTGGAGAAGTCAGGCTTTTGAGAAGTTCGGCTGCCAGAACAGCTGAAAAGTGGTGGGCAGGTTTCATTTTTTTCCAAAACAAGAGGAAACCACAATGAAAAATACACCAAAATCTACTGTATAAACTGTGCCTAAATCCTTGGTCATCCCTAAAACTGAAGATGCAAGGGAGACTCCAAAGAGCCCAGGGAAAGCAACAGATTGAAGGCTAAATAACTGAGCAGAGATTTCATCTGGTGTCCACTAGGTGAGGGACAGAGTTTGCATTCTGAAGTACAACAAAGTAAACTCCCTGCATGAATAAAAATCAATACCTTCCAAAGGAAGATAACAGAAATCCAGAGTTTCAACAATGAATCCCAATGTGCAAAATACATTAAAAAATGACTAGACGTGAAAAAAAGTGACTCATAGTTAAGAGAAAATGCAATCAATAGAAACTGAGCCTGATATAAACTAAAAGTTGGAATTAGCAAATAAGGACTATTGGTGAACAAGCAGTTACTAAAAATATGTTCAAGGGCTTTTTGGGAAGTACAGTCACAATGAACAAACAGATAGGAATATCTCAGAGAAAAATTATAAATAAAAGTAAATTCTGCAACCAAAAAGTACAATATCTGAAATGAAAAATTCATTGTTTATGAGCAGATTGCTAATAACTCAAGAAAGTGTCAATAAATATTGAAGGTAAATCAAAAGAAATAATCCAGACTGAAGAATACACAGAAAAGATGTTTTTTTTAAAAAAGGAACAAAGCCTCAAAACTGTGGAACAATATCAATCTGTCTAATATTGTATACTTAGAAGGAGAAAAAGGGGCAGAAAAAATTTTTGAAGATATAACTGCCAAAAACTTCCCAAACTTGATGAAAGACATAAACTTATAGATCCAAAAAGCTCAGCAAACCCCAAGCAGGAAAAAATACAAATAAATCACACTTAGGCACATCAAAATCAAACTGCTGAAAACTAATGACAAGGAGAAAATCTTGAAGGCAGCCAGTAGAAGAAGAAAAAATAGAAAGAAAGAAACATTACATACAAGAGAATTAAGGATAACTGTTTGTCAGAAATAATGGAGGCCAGGAAACAATGGAATGACATCTTTAAATTCTTTGTACTATCATGACGAAACAACTGCTTCAGACATGGCCCTTGCGATGTTTTATATATAGACACTGTTGACTAAGGGGTTTATATATCAGATGTTCAACTAATTGAAGTACATGCAAGCTGTCCTCTAGAAGTTCTCCAACTCAATGGGATCGAGTGTACTATCTTCTAGGAAAGCTAAAAGTCTTGTTTTTAAATTTTTGTTTATTGTTTTGTTTTGCTCAACTTCTACCAATGATAAGACACTAAAAAATACAGATGAAATCTTACCTTTTTTTGTCAAATTTTTCCATACATTCTAGAGGCTGAATGAACTGAAGAACTTCATCCCATTGACCATCAAGGATTAGCTGCCTATATAAAGAAAAATCCACACATGCTATCAAATTTGTGTTACACTAATTAAAAGCAGAAGAGATGACAAGATAGCATTAGAACTTCACAAAGCAGGTAATGAGAATAACATTTTACTTGGTTTCTCAACCACTATAATAAACTTCCTCACAACTTATGTGTAACAACATATGCTATATGAGCAGAATTTGTGAATCTGCACCCACTCCTCATTCTAAAATTTTTTTTTACCTATGTAAAAACATTGAACTAAGTCTAAAAGTTTCTTTATTTCCCCACTAATCTTATAGTTTAAAGTTATTCTGTATTACTTAGGGGCCAGTGTGTTGGTATGTTCCAGTCTCACTAAGTCATTGGTTCTCAACTGGGTGCAGTTTTGCCCCCTGGAGAAATCTGGCACTGTCTGGGGACATTTTTGGTTGTCACAACTAGGGTGCGACTGGCATCTTCAGGGTATAGGTCAGAAGTGCTGCTAAACACCCTACAATGCACAGGAAAACCCCCACACTCACACAACAAAGAACCATCTGGCCCAAAATGTTAACAGTACTGAGGTTGAAAACCCTGCTCTAAACTGTGAATTCAACATCTTTGAGGCATTTAACACTAGAGTTTATATTCTGAGAATGAAAATAGTAATGAATAATATCATATTTCATCCTACTTAAGTAGTCTACAGGAACTTCTAAAAGTTATAAGGCATTCAGATTACTGTTCTTTTATAAAAGTAATTTCCCTATTTATGCTTTTTTAGAACAGAAAATTTAAAAATAGGCAGGAAGTTTTCCAGAGTGGAGCCAAGGAGGGTGGGCGTTTAGGCTGCACCGACCCCTCAGCCCCCCTCCAGGAGACATTTCGAATCCAGGACATGTCGGGATTGAGGAGATACGAGGTAGCGCTGGAGGCTGAGGAGATCTACTGGGGCTGTTTCTACTTTTTCCCCTGGCTGCGCACGTGGTGGAGGGAGCGGAGCTCAGTGCACCCTCGGGAGCAGAAGCTGGAGCCTCTGCGGGGCCTGATGAGCTGTCTGTCAAGCAGACTGGGCACTGCTCCCCAGCACTCCAGTTGCAGCCTCCCCCGCCGCACCCCCGCTGCCACTGCCCAGCCAGCCGGTGCATTAAAGATTTAAACCGAAAAAAAAAAAAAATAGGCAGGGAAGATCTACAAAGGATTGCCAACTTTTGATTCGACGAAGAATGAATATTAATAAAAAGCAATCACAATATGTATCATAATCATTTTATAAAGGGACATTTTATTTTATTTTGTTTTTTAAAGGTTTTTTTAAAATTTATTTATTTTATTTATTTATTTTTGGCTGCATTGTGTCTTTGTTGCTATGCACAGGCTTTCTCTAGTTACGGTGTTGCGGTGCACGAGCTTCTCATTGAGGTGGCTTCTCTTGTTGCAGAGCACGGGCTCTAAGCGCACAGGCTTCAGGAGTTGTGGCTCACGGGCTCTGGAGTGCGGGCTCAGTAGTTGTGGCGCACGGGCTTAGTTGCTGCACGGCATGTGGGATCTTCCCGGACCAGGGCTGGAACCCGTGTCCCCTGCATTGGCAGGCGGATTCTTAACCACTGCACCACCAGGGAAGCCCTAAAGGGACATTTTAATATTTCAAAAGTAAGAAGGACACAATTTCAAAGGCCGGCAGCCCTTTAAGATGAATACATTTAGTTTAATGAAAAACTTACTATCCTGTAATTTCACCTAAGACCAGTAAAACTTCATAACAAACCATCAGGTTTCTGCATGGGGATATCTGAGAGCCACTGCTAAATCCAGAAGTAGCAATGACAGAGCCCAAAGAATACTGCCTTAGTACTGGTTCCTGACTATATCGTTGACTAAGCTCCCTGGGGCTGAATGTCATTCATAATGTCAAATACAGGGAAGTGCAATGAGTTTAAATAAACTCTCCTAATAATAAAGCTTTTTAAAAAGCTCCTTCTTCATGAGTTAGAAACATTTCATTTCTTAAGGCTTTCCTAGCCACAAAATGCTACATATCCAAGAATCTGTACTTCTTATCAAGGACATTTGGTATCACATAAGCACAGAATACATTTCTGCCTGGAAATTTGGGTTTTTCTTTTTCAATCCAATTCAAGGAAGGATATATTTAGCTTTCCATTTTGGCAAACATGTTGACTCCCTTTTGCTCTGTAATTCCACTTCCAAGAATCTTGTTTTAAGGAAATAATTCAAGATACAGAAATAGTCACATGTATGAAAGATGCTCAGTAGAGCATGAATTTAAGAAAAATTGCAATTTAATTGTCTAAAAATAGGGGAATCATTAGGAAATTAAGTAAATCGAAAATTTTCAAAGCATAAATTTGTAATCACATAGAGAATTCTTATAATGTTAATGGATAAAGCAGGATACAAAATTCTAAATGCAACAGAATTGTTTCTTTTTTTCAATATGCACAGAAAATTATCAGTAGTATGTGTGGATGGTGGGCTGATTTTTCTTCTTTATTTTTCTATATTTTCTACAAAGAATATTTTATATAACGAGTATGTTTTACTTCTATAGCATAAAAAAGGTATTTCAGAAATATTTTTTTAACTTTACAGAGTCTCTGATTTCTTAATCAAATATTTTTTATGATGATGCCACAAACACAATAGAGTTGTGACTCTTTTTAATGAATCTCTGGATCTTACTCCTGAAAACATTCTACAGAAAACTTTGTTTTGTAAACGTTCTTTATAAAAATAAACATTTAAAAAACTGTACTTTGTCTTTTCATAATTACAAAGGTCTATCCATACTGTACCTATTATCTTATTAATACTTAACATTTCTTGGAATGAGCTACAAACCTCACAGTGCTAATGAAATCATACCTCAGGAAAAGCATATCATCTGAAAATAGGCCATTTATGACTCCACTTTCCTTCTCAAGGGCCAACATACTAATGTGAAGCTTCTTTGAATTCAAGAAGTCTAAAATTAGCTTAATGATTTCAACCTCTTTTACATTCACTGTTTCTTCAGCCGTCATGTTGATAACCTAAATATTAAACAGAACAAAAACAAAAATTAGTTCTATTATTTCTAAGCATTATTAACTATCTGAAAACTTCACATAACAAGTTTCTTGGAAGTATTTAATACAGTTATTCTAAGTGAAACTAATGTAATATTTGTCAAAACCAAGTCATTCTTTAAGGTGTGATATAGGAATGGCTATGATTTTAAGTCCTTATCTTTGAGAGATACACAATGGAATTACAGATTGATATGAAGTTTGTGATTTGCTTCAAAATAATACAAGCAGCAGCATGTGGGAGGAAGTAAAGATAAAACAATAATCACAACCATTAAAGTAGGATAATGGGTAACTGGAGGTTCATTATATTTGCTATGGTCTAAATGTTGGTCTCCTCCCAAAATTCATATGTTGAAATCCTAACCCCTAAAGTGATGGTATTAGGAGGTGGGGGGCTTTGGGAGGTGATTAGGTAATGAGGCAGAGCCCTCGTGATTGGGATTAGTGCCCTTATAAAAGAGACCACAGGGACTTCCCTAGCAGTCCAGTGGTTAAGACGCTGTGCTTCCACTGCAGGGGGCACAGGTTCGATCCCTGGGTCGGGGAACTAAGATCCCACATGCTGCGCGGCTTGGCCAAATAAAAAAAATTTTTTTTAATAATAATCATACGCTGTGATCTATTGAAAGTCAGCCCTCGACACAAGGGTTTGTCGCTACCACCGCCGCCACGGTGGCGGCGGCGGGGCCCGGGAAAGCTCGGCGTCCGTTCCTTCCTTCCTCCCTCCCTCGCTCTCCGGACTCCCCCACCCAGCACCCCGCGGGCGGCGTCCTCGGCCCACCCTCGGCGGCTGCCCACCGTCTGCGCGATGGGAGCGGCGGCAGGTCTCGGCGCGCATGTACCCGGACCGGCCCGCGCCGGTCTGTCGGGGGAGGCGCCCGTCCCGCCGAAGGAAAAGGGGGGCGAGAGGTCAGGGGGCGCCCCTGCCGGCGCCCCCCGGCCTCGCGCCGCGCCTCCTCCCCACCCCGCCGTGGGCCTCGCCCACGGGCTGGACGGGGAAAGGGGGAGGCGGGTGCTGACCGAGAGGCGGGGGACGTCGCAGGGCGGCCCCGTGGGCCCCTTTCCCGGGGGGCCGTGGGGGCCGGAGGGGCGGCGGCACGCGCGTGCCGCCGAACGCATCCGTGTCTGGGTCCTCCGCCACCCTCGGCGCAGGGG
Organism: Pseudorca crassidens; assembly: GCF_039906515.1. Classification (NCBI taxonomy): domain Eukaryota; kingdom Metazoa; phylum Chordata; class Mammalia; order Artiodactyla; family Delphinidae; genus Pseudorca; species Pseudorca crassidens. Next base: position 95,445,605 of record NC_090297.1, read on the forward strand.
GTGGGCCGGGGTTCCCGGCCGCTCGCGGCCCTTGCGCTCTTCCTAAAAAAATCATCATCATCATCATAAAAAATAAAAGAGACCCCAGAAAGCTAGTTCGACTCTCTCCATGAGGATAAAATGTGAACTCAGCAGTCTGCAACCGGGAAGAGGGCTCTCACCAGAACGGAACTATGCTAGCACCCTTATCTCAGACTTCCAGCATCTATTGCAGAACTGTGAGCAATAAATTAATGCTATAAATAAACCACCTAGTCTATGGTATTCTGTTATAGCACCCCAAATGAACTAAGACAATATTATTCTGTCTACTCCTACATACGTTTAAAATTTGCCATAATAAAGAATATTTTAAAAAATCACTAATAACCAAACCATGTTTAGCTATGCCCTACACACTAATTCAATAAGCACTTACTGTCTTTTCTCTGTGATAGACACTGTCCTGTATATTCAGGACACATTGGCTCTGTCCTTAAGAAACTTATAGAGTGTAGCAGCAACAAGTAAAATGTTGTACCCTATACTTTGGAACCAAACAAAACAAGGTTGGTTAAAATGTGCAACTTTAAGTCATATTGGTACTACCAACTTAAACATCAGTGATATTTCAGCTCTCTCAAATCCCTTCTCTCACTTGTAAGTCTGCAGTGATACAATTGAGCACACAGGTTAATTCATCAAGAATTAGAACTAGGAGGAATTCTGAAGATCATTAGATTAACACTCTCATTTTAAAGATAAGGCCACACAAGTTAAATGGCCTAAGTTGCTGCAGTTTTCAAATGTTCACGCTCAGAGCAGTACAAGAGTACCAAGCTAAGCGGACTAGCTGCAAACAGACCTCATCAGATGAAACAGACTGTAAACGTATCTTTCTCACAGGACCAATTATCTTCTCACAGGACCTATCTTCAACCAAATTCACAGAAACATAAACATATGCATGTATGCACATGGGTTTATTTTTTGTCTACTATTTTGACAATTTATTTCTTCATAATGAGAAGTACAAACATCTAGCAGACTAGAATGTTCATCAGATGAATACATTTTCTCTCTTAGGTGGAGAAGGTGATAGAGTAAACAAGGGACAGAGCATGGAAAAATAATTATGATTCAAATACTTAATGACATCAGACTAAGCTAATCTCATACATCCATCTCCACAATAAGGACATGCCTACCTCAGGAAACAGACAACTCACAAATCTCTCTCCCCCAACAGGCCAGCCACCCAATTCCTCATGCTTTGGGTTTCCCTTTGCTATCTTCTGAGCTGACCACCCTTCTCTTCATAGACTTTGTCCAAAAGACTCTGTACAATAAAGTTAATGATATTTCCATTCAATAAATTCTGATCATATTTCAGAACTGTGTCTCTGAGATTAGCAATTTTAGCATTCCCCAAATCTTCAGATAATTCTTACTAGAAAAGAATGGCTTTTGCTAATTTAACTCTCAGAAAAATAATTGTAAACTCCCCTCGAATCTTAGAGGGCACTTCACTTAAATCACCATATACCAATCACACAACTTAATACAGAACTGAGACTATAATTTTCTAATGTTCAATACATCCAATGATATTAAACATTTTATAGGCCTCATTCAACATTCAGTCTAATACTAAGTAACTCTGGAGTTACTACGAATCTATGGCAATAGTCCCACAAGTTTCATGCTGCCATCATTTCTGATTAATAAAACCTAAGAGAAAAAGAAGTAGTATATTCTTACAGATACATATTTTACACTGACTTTATATCTAGAATTTGAATAGATACAAAAAATAGATCTTAATTACCCTAGAATTATTCAGGGTTTTAAAAAATTCATTTAAAAAATAAAAAATAATTCATTTAAAAAGATAAGTTTTAATTCTATACTGTAGAATTCCCAGTAGAAAAGTATGATATTTTAATCACCCAACCCAGAATTTTAACTCTTATAAACTTTACTGTTGCTGGATACAACATAAAACATAGACACATAACATAATGACTATATCTTAGAATTATTCTTTTGTAACCCACCCTGTGTTACTGAAACATTTGTAAAGGCTCCCAAAATCCTAACTATATAATTTAGAAATTAGATATGTATATATTTTTAAACATAACATAAAAGCATGATTCATTCTTTAATTTCCTTAAACTACTAATCACTACAAAGCTAGAATTTTTTGCTAATTCAGAGGAGTAGAATTCAATAATAAATGCCTCTTCCCCTCCCCTCAAGGGGACTACAAATCCAAAGTAAGATTTAACTAGCTTAGGAACCACTAAAATGATTTTTTAATCAGATGTACAGTATGTAATAGGTGTTATAAATTAACACTTATTAACTTAAGAAGCAAAAACATCAATGAAGAAATGTCTCTTAAAAAGTACAGAGTAGATGCTTTTGTTTGCAACTGTTCTAACAGCTATTCAAGGGAATTCCCTGGCGGTCCAGTGGTTAGGACACTGTGCTTTCACTGCGGAAGGCATGGGTTAGATCCCTGGTCAAGGAACTAAGATCCCACAAGCCACGTGATGCAGCCAAAAAAAAAAAAAAAAAAAAGAAGCCATTCAAAAGGATAAAGCTCTGGCCCTTTAATCTGACTATTTAGCCAAAGTCAGCCTTGATAACATCTTAGGTAGACCTGCCAGCCCATGGTACATGTGAACAATTACTCATCACGCACAATTTATATAGGACCAACAGTAAAGTGTATTCCACTGAAAACAGACAACAAAATGGGGGAGGAGGAATCAGAGTGTTTCAGTATTTCCGTATTAAATGATAGATTTACTGTAAAAAAAAATCACAGAAACATGAATGCTATGAATTTTCCTTTAAGAAATAAATGTTTACTTATATTCAATATCTGGACTAAGTGAGGTAAGGAAACAAGAGTTTTCTTTAAAAATAAATATATCTGGAAACCAGCTGGAAAGTGGTTAGTATTTTAGTACTAATATACAATTAACACCTACAGAAACTAAATTCCAGATGGTGTCTCTATATGGACTCCTGCTGATTACTGTCTTAGTGAATCAAGATTAGAAGAATGTATTAGAGGGCAAGAAATAAAATTATTTTTAGAAATCTAAGATTAAAGGTAAAATGTTAACAACAGATAAGAAAAAAAAGAATGGTAATAGAAATATATTGACTTCTATGTATATTTCCATACATAGATACGGAAAAAGTTTCATGAAAAATATATCAGTGGTAGCTTTCTAGCCAAATATAAATAGATATTTAAATGTTCCTTTGCAATGAGGTTCTTCTTCTACTTACTTACAATACAGATTAGAAAGGAAGAAAAATGCACAAGGCTAAGAATGATTCAGAAGCATAAGGCTGAGAATGATTCAGAAGCATAAGATTAAGGGAATTAAGGCACAGCCACTAAATATTTTATAATCAAGAAAAAAGTGCATAAAAAGGCTCCATTAATCCCCATCTCCATCCTAAACAATAAACACCACTTTCTTTAACCTTCCAAGAATTACAGAGTGCCTAACGCTGAACAATAGTCCTTTACCATTCCAGTTTACAGGCAAAAATGCAGATAAGGAAATGAAGTACTATGAAGCTTTTTCATAAAATATCAAACTGCAACATAAGACTATGGTACTTTTTCCTTAAAAAAAGAAAGAAAAAAAGAGTGAGAAAAAACTTGCTAGCTATCTCTTTAATAAAATAGCATTCCAAAAACTTATGTTGCTGCCAGATCATTTAATTGTAAATGTCTGGTCCTTCAGGAATATAAATGTGACACTGCAAGTCACAATTTCTATGGGCCTCAATTTCTTCATACATAAAATAAGAGGGTTAGTTTGGCTAATTTCTATGATTTCCCTTCAACTTTTATAATTTGTTTTAACTCACATTTCAGTAACAGGAAGTATATATTCTTAGGGGGAAATAGCAAGTCTGGAATAATCAGAAGTCTCTGATCCTTAGGTCAGTTTAATAAGAAGAAAGAAAATAGACTTGTTTTAGATCATTTAAGTAAACAAACAAAAGAAAAGCCCTTCTAACTGCAAGGCTCTGTCACGTCTGCTAATCGGCTAACATGGATGCAGTGTGTGTCCCTTCTTACTGTTGACAGCTGTTCTCTATTCATCAATTATTTTAATTTACCTTCTGGAACTGTGAATGATTTTTGGTGTGAAGAACAAATTATGTTTAAAGCAGGTGCAGCTTTATATAGCTATAAAAAGAAAAGAATCAATTAACATAAACAATATGTTGTGTATATGCATAAAATATCTCTGGAAAAAGACACAAGAAATTGATAAAAATGGCTGCCTCCAAGAGGGAAAACTGGATAATAAAGAATAGAAATGGAAGATTTTTCACTACATACCCTTTTGTACCTTGTCAATTTTGTACCATGTACAATTATTACCTATTCCAAAAAATTGAAATATTATACATGAAACATAAATAATGAATTTCCAATTGCAAAAACCTGGAAAGAACTAGAAATATAATGAATATAATGTATTCACTGTGTATATGATGAAGCAATAACATTTCAGTGTGATTTGTATTTCTTTTATAACCTGAGACCTCTTCTCAGATCAGATTCAAATATTATTTCAATCTTTCTTTATGAGATTAAAGTATTTGAATTGTTTGCATATTCAAACCCACAAGTATTTAAAAAACATACTTAATTACTAAAGTACTAAAAATGTACAAGATAAGCAGACACAGGCTGTATAATTGAGTCACATAAAAACCAGAAAAGGTGGACTTCCCTGGTGGTGCAGTGGTTAAGAATCCGCCTGCCAATCCAGGGGGAACAAACGGGTTCGAGCCCCGGTCCGGGAAGATTCCACATGCCGCGGAGCAACTAAGCCCATGCGCCACAACTACTGAGCCTGCCTGCCTAGAGCCTGCGCTCCGCAACGAGAGAAGCCACCACAAGGAGAAGCCTGTGCACCACAACGAAGAGTAGCCCCTGCTCGTGGCAACTAGACAAAGCCCACGCGCAGCAACAAAGACCCAAAACAGCCAAAAATAAAAATAAATAAATTTATTTTTTAAAAAAACAGAAAAGATAAATTTAAAAATTGCTAAATTTGGCACTAAAAATGTAAAATGTAAATCTTCCATTTAACAGAAGTTGCCATAAAGTTAAAAGACAAGGGACAAACAAGGACCAAATACAATACATATAAACAGCTAAGTGATTATCATCTAGAACATAAAAATAGCATCTTCAAATCAATATCTCCCCCAAAATTCCAGTTGAACAATAAGCAAAAAATCCAGACAATTCACAGAATTACAAATAACCAAAGAATTTATGAGAAGACGTTCAACTTCACTAGTAATATTAAAGATACCATTTATGGAAAAATTTAAAAGACCTGATAATATATAGTGTTGGCAAGAGTGTAAATGCCCCTTCATATGCTGTGTTAAGACTATAAATTGGGACTTTTTTTTTTTTTTTTGCCTGTGTTGGGTCTTTGTTGCTGCACACAGGGTTTCTCTAGTTGCGGCGAGCGGGCTACTCTTCATTGTGGTGAAGCCTTCTCATTGTGGTGGCTTCTCTTATTGCAGAGCACAGGCTCTAGGCACATAGGCTTCAGTAGTTGCAGCACGCGGGCTCAGCAGTTGGGGCGTGCAGGCTCAGCAGTTATGGCTCGCAGGCTCTAGAGCACAGGCTTAGTAGTTGTGGCACACGGGCTTAGTTGCTTGGCGGCATGTGGGATCTTCCCAGACCAGGGATTAAACCCATGTCCCCTGCACTGGCAGGCAGATTCTTAACCACTGTGCCAACAGCGAAGTTCTGGGACAGACGTTTTGAAAAAGAATTTGACAGCATGAAATTTTCATCTATGAAAATTTTAAATGTATATACTCTTTGACTCACTGATTCCAATTCTATTTCTAGGAACCTATTCTGCAAAAATACTTGCAAATATATATAAAGATACATATATAAAGATGTTCCTTAAGATTTGCTCGTAATAGAGAAAAACTAGAAACAAACTGAGCTCTCGATAGGAGAATTGTTAAATTATGGTAAATTCACACTATAGAATACTAATGCAGTGACGTAGATCTACTGTACCTTAACAATAAAAAGGTACATCACAGAACAATACAGCTATCAATAAATATTTGTTGAATGGATGAATATAAATAGGCCAATTTATCTTTTTTAAAAGGGAGGGCATAATATCTCTGTGTCTAAATAAATGACAAAGAGAGGACTGGAGAGATACTTATCAAACTGTTCAGAGTGGTTACCTCTGAAGAGAGGAATGAGATTGGATAGAGGGTGGGGAACTAGGAAGGGAAAGGGGTTGAAGGGAGGTTTTTTACTCTTTATCGTTTGTATTATCTGAATGCTTTACAACCAATATATATTCATGCATTACTTGTACATTTATACATACATTTCTTATATAAATAAAATTTTTAATTTTACACAGAAAAAACTGTGAAAATGAAAAAAAATTATAGAATTAGATCTCAAAAGTTCTCTTCTATATCAAGGTACCAGGTAGAATAGAATCCCAAAGATAGGATCAACTGCTACATTTACAATGCAAAAACTATTGAGTACAAAAACTATTCTAGGATCTTTACTTATGTTGTTTAATTGATCTTTATAACAATCTTACAAGATTGGCAATTTCATCCCCATTTTACAGATGAAGATACTAAGCTTTGTAAGGTTAAAAAATTAGCCCAGTATTTATATTAAGGCTGAACATCTCACCAGCAGCTGAATACTTCTTTCAGAAGTGTGTCAGGACATAAATCCTGATATCAACATCCCTGTCAACACCATCCAGGAAATCTCTTAAAAGTATCTGAGGGAACCTATTTAATTGTGTAACAAAACAAAGAGGCAAAGAGGAGGAAAAAATATATATATTTAGATTAACTTTTAGATCAATTTTTCATTAGTTCCTTAAACATCTGGGCTGCCTTATCTTGATAGTCAGGCAAGAAATTGCCTCCTCCTCCCCAATTCATATCCTAAGCTTTGTAACAATAAAAATTAGAATTTCTGACTGTGAAAGAGTAAAAGAAATAAGAGACATAGAGGAGAGGCAAAGAGAGACAGAGAGATAGAAATAGGAAGGGACGGAAGGAAGGAAGAAAATACGGCAGACAAAGGTTAAAACCCTAGAACAAGATTGGAACCATAAGTTGACCAGATTCTAAAGCTCTTCCTACTGTATCACACTGATTCCCAAGAAAGGGAAGGGCATCAATACTTTACAAAAGCAAGGAAAAACATAAGATGGATAGAGTCATCTAAATATGCCAAAATGAAAAACCTTCATTTTACTGAAATAATATATAAAAATTATTCCAACAGAGGTCCATAGTTCTATGATTCTTCAAATTATTTTTCTATTAAACAATGTTAATAGGGTGAGTAAACAAGCTAGAAGTCTACATTAATAACAATCTAACCAGACTTTTTTTTTTTTTTTTTTTTTTGCGCGGTACACGGGCCTCTCACTGTTGTGGCCTCTGCCATTGCGGAGCACAGGCTCCGGACGCGCAGGCTCAGCGGCCATGGCTCACGGGCCCAGCCGCTCCGCGGCACGTGGGATCTTCCCGGACCGGGGCACGAACCCGTGTCCCCTGCATCGGCAGGAGGATTCTCAACCACTGCGCCACCAGGGAAGCCCTATTTTTTATTTTAAAAGATCTCTCCAGGTCTAATAAAATATACTTCCTAACCCTACTTGATAAACCACACTTAATTTTTTTTTTTAAGATAAAGGATGTTCGTTTATTTATTTATTTATTGGCTGCGTTGGGTTTTCGTTGCTGCCCGTGGTCTTTCTCTAGTTGCAGCGAGCGGGGGCTACTCTTTGTTGTGGTGCACAGGCTTCTCATTGCGGTGGCTTCTCTGGTTGCAGAGCGCGGGCTTCAGCAGTTCTGGCGTGCAGGCTCAGTAGCTGTGGCGCACAGGCCCAGTTGCTTCATGGCATGTGGGATCCTCCCTGACCAGGGCTCGAACCCTTGTCCCCTGCATTGGCAGGTGGATTCTTAACCACTATGCCACCAGGGAAGTCCTAAAGGAGTTTTAAATAGCTTATTCCTTAAATTATCACAGCACCTTATCGTAAACATTCAAATGTTTATTAAGCAAAATTTCAACCTATAAAAACACATGTAAGTAAGAAATGTAGAATTGTTTTAAGATTAATATTTGTACCAAAAATTTTAAGTATAGACTCTAATCACAAATTAATGCTACATCAACTAAGATCAAAGTGAATATTCATATAAATTCATACAGTATTCTTTATTTGCTTGTTTGTGTGTTTTTACCTTATCTGTGGTAAAAGGTATGCTTTATCTAAGAACACAATTGAACCTTTCATTATATGATGAAATCTCTAGTATTGTTTTCTGTCACACCTAAAGCCAAGGTACCAAAAGAGTGCTTTGTAAAATAGATTAAAATTATCCTTTATGTTCTTTTTTTACTCCCACACTTTTTTGTTTTCAACGAGAAAAGCAGAACTTAAAGATATGTGGGTATGCTTCAAAACTGAACTACATAAAAAATGGTTTGTCAGATAACAAGAAAACAAACGACCCAATCCAAAAATGGGCAGAAGACCTAAAAAGACATTTCTCCAAAGAAGATATACAGACTGCCAACAAACACATGAAAGAATGCTCAACATCATTAATCATTAGAGAAATGCAAATCAAAACTACAATGAGATATCATCTCACACCAGTCAGAATGGCCATCATCAAAAAATCTAGAAACAATAAATGCTGGAGAGGGTGTGGAGAAAAGGGAACACTCTTGCACTGCTGGTGGGAATGTGAATTGGTTCAGCCACTATGGAGAACAGTATGGACTTTCCTTAAAAAACTACAAATAGAACTACCATATGACCCAGCAATCCCACTACTGGGCATATACCCTGAGAAAACCAAAATTCAAAAAGAGTCATGTACCAAAATGTTCATTGCAGCTCTATTTACAATAGCCCGGAGATGGAAACAACCTAAGTGCCCATCATCGGATGAATGGATAAAGAAGATGTGGCACATATATACAATGGAATATTACTCAGCCATAAAAAGAAACGAAATTGAGCTATTTGTAATGAGGTGGATAGACCTAGAGTCTGTCATACAGAGTGAAGTAAGTCAGAAAGAAAAAGACAAATACCGTATGCTAACACATATATATGGAATTTAAGGAAAAAAATGTCATGAAGAACTTAGGGGTAAAGCAGGAATAAAGACGCAGACCTCCTAGAGAACGGACTTGAGGTTATGGGAGGGGGAAGGGTGAGCTGTGACAGGGCGAGAGAGAGTCATGGGCATATACACACTAACAAACGTAGTAAGGTAGATAGCTAGTGGGAAGCAGCCGCATGGCACAGGGATATTGGCTCGGTGCTTTGTGACAGCCTGGAGGGGTGGGATAGGGAGGGTGGGAGGGAGGGAGACGCAAGAGGGAAGACATATGGGAACATATGTTTATGTATGACTGATTCACTTTGTTATAAAGCAGAAACTAACACACCATTGTAAAGCAATTATACCCCAATAAAGATGTTAAAAAAAAAATGGTTTGTCAGTAAGTATAGGACTATATCTATTATATAGTGGTACATTCAGAAACATAAGAAAATATACTGAACCAAGAGTCACAAAAACTTCAAAGCTTACTAAAAATAACACAAATTATACAATATTAACTATAGAAAGAAGCACAACAGAGTATATACTAATTACCCATTAAAGTTTTCTATTCTTAACTTTTCTACTTCCTTCGCATTTATAAACTTATCATAGAATTGAGTTGGAAGGTACCTCTGTCCACTCTCTAATTTAGTACAGAATATCTGAACACTTAACTCTGAGAGATGGTCTGCCAACCTCTACATAAATGCCTCCAATAACAGAAAATTTCTATACCCCCCAAGGCACCTATGGAAGACAGTCTCTAAGGCGGTCACCAATAAGACTACTAGTGTTTTTACATCCTTTTGTAGTCCCTGGCCCTTGAGTGTGGACTGGATTTACTGACTCACTTGTACCCAAGTGCAGAGTGGAAGTGTTGGGATGTCATTTCCAAGATTTATAAAGAGATGGTAACATCCATCCTGAGGGCACACATGTGCCCTCTCTCAGACTGCTCACTCTGGGAAGCCAGCTGCCATGTCATGAAGCAACCTTGTGGAAAGGTCCAAGTAACAAAGAACTGAGGGAAGCCTTCAGTCAACAGCCTGTGAAGAGCGGAAGCCCTCAGTCCAACAAGGAACAGAGGTCCAGGTCACTGAGCTTGGAAGGAGATCATCCCCGAGTCGAGTTTTCAGGTGAGACCACAGCCCCTGTAAGAAACTTGACTGCAACCTCAAGAGAGACCTAAAATCAGAGGCTCCCAGCTGGGATGTTGGGACCCTCAGAAACAGTGAGATAAATATTTGCTATTTTAAGCCACTTAGTTTTGGGGTAATTTGTTACACAGCAATAGATAATACAGAATTCCTTCAATTTTTTCTCAAGTATAAAAAGGCATTTTGTTTTGTTTTCTAATATTGAATTAAAATCTACTTTCATCTAGGTATGTCTTTGGGTCAGCATAATAAAAATCTGTTACATTAAAAACTTTTACACATTTGAATCTGACAATCATCAGGTCTATTTCCCTACTTCCTTCAACCATTCTTCACATACCTTCCAGATCCCCTACAATTCTAGTCATTCTCCTCTGAACATTTGTTAATCTCTCTCTTTAAAGCATCTGAAATAGAACACAATACTCCAGGTATGGTCTGGTCAACAACTGTACACAGTGAAATTAACAATTCCCATTATGTGGGTACTATACAATGAACACACCTAGACACACCTAAAGTTGCTTTACACCATCTAGTTGTGAGATATTGTTTTTTGCACTTCCCAGAATTTCATTTCAAAAGCTTTTCCTGAAGTTGGAAAGAAGACCAACCCAATTCTGTTTCCAAGCTCTCAAAATAATGTAAACAACAAAACAGCAAAATTTACAAAAATTTGCAAACAACATATACAGTAAGGGGTTAATATCCAAATATACAAAGAACTCATACATCTCAACATCAAAAAGCAACCCGATTCCTGATTAAAAAATGGGTAAAGAATCTGAACAGACATTTTTCCAAAGATATACAGATGGCCAACGGGCACATGAAAAGATGTTCAACATCACTAATCATCAGGGAAATACAAATCAAAACCACAATGAGATATTACCTCACACATGTCAGAATGGCTATTATTGAAAAAGACAACAAATAACAAGTGCTGGTGAGGATGTGGAGAACATGGAACCCTCGTGGACTGTAGGTGAGAATGTAAATTGGTGCAGCCACTATGGAAAACAGTACAGAGATTCCTCAAAAAATTAAAAATAGAACTACCATAGGACCCAGTAATTCCACTCTTGGATATTTATCTGAAGAAAACGAAGACATTAATTAGAAAAGATATATGCACCCCTATGTTCACTGCAGCATTATTTACAAAAGCCAAGATATGGAAGCAACCGAAGTACCCATCAGTATTTGAACTGAGAAAGAAGATGTGGTGTGTGTGTGTGTGTGTGTGTGTGTGTGTGTGTATACACACACACACATACACATATGCACAATGGAATATTACTCAGCCATAAAAAAGAATGAAGTCTTGTCATGGATGGACCTTCAGGGTATTATGCTAAATGAAATAAGTCAGACAGAGAGAGGTAAATACTGTATGATTTCACTTACATGTGGAATCTAAAAAACATAAAACAGAAACAGTTATACATAGAGAACAAAAAGGTGGTTGCCAGAGGGGAAGGGTGTTGGGGGTGAAAAGAAATAGGTGAGGGAAATTAAGAGGTACAAATTTCCAGTTCTGAAACAAATGAGTCATGGGTATAAAATGTATAGTGTGGGGAATATAGTCAATAACTATGTAGTATCTTTGTAGGGTGACATATTGTAACTAGACTTATTATGGTGATCATTTTGAAATGTATAGAAATATCAAATCACTATGTTATATAATAGGTACTAACACAGTCTTCAATAATTATACTTCAATTATACTTCAAAAACAAACAAACAAACTCATAGAAAAAAGAGACCAGATTTGTGGTTACCAGAGGTAAGGAGCAGGGGAAGGGAGAACTGGATGAAGGCTGTCAAAAGGTACAAACTTCCAGTTATAAGATAAACAAGTACTAGGAATGTAATGCACTACATGATAAAAATAATTAACACTGCTGTATATTATACAGGAAAGTTGTTGAGAGTAAATCCTAAGAGTTCTCATCACAAGGGAAAATATTTTTTTCTATTTTTTAAATTTTGTATCTATATGAGATGATGGATGTTTACTAAACTTGCTGTGATAATTATTTTGTAATGTATGTAAGTCAAATTATTATGCTGTACACCTTAAACTTATCCAGTGCTATATGTCAATGATATCTCAATAAAACTGGAAGAAAATAGATAAATAAACAGGAAAAAATGTTAAACCAAAATGGACATTAAGGCACCAATTTTAGCTCAGTTCTATAAAGCTTTCGCAAAGATTTTATGTAAGTTCCATTTTCTTTTTCAATAGATCAACAAAAGTCACAAAACATGGCACTTAATCATAGAAACTCATTCATTTCACAGAATTCATTATTTAAATCAAATATATCAACTATAAATAATATAAAAATTTTATGTCCTTTTTCATGTAGTACTGTTTCTCTATAAAATAGAGTGTTGACTTGTGAAATGGGATCAACCTCCTAGTAGAGTGGCAAGCATGTGATTGGTGCAATATAAATTTATCCCCTTTAGAACTCATAAGGTAAGGGCATTGTCCTTAGGGTTGCTAATAACATGCTATGGAAGAGCTACTGTGCTACAGATAACTATAAAAATTTACTCTGGAAAAAGTTTACCTTGTTTTTTTTTTTACCTTGTTTTTTAAAAAAATTTTAGGTGTAACTTTGAAACATTGGGAATCCTGATTAGATCAATTATGTTAAAGATGCCATATGGAGAGACTCCTACTTGTGGTAACATGTTTGAAGTAAGTATTCATTTAAAAATACTTGTGTCTATTATGTGCTGACACGATGCTGCATCCCTGGGATACAATGATTGAGTTACTATGGTGAACAAGAAGATAAAACACAAAACAAAGGCTTCTAAGGGAGGGTGTGGTGTTTTGTAAGGTATCTTTTTACACAAACAAAAACAAACTCAAAATAAAAAGGAAGAAAAATCAGCTGAAATATGTAAGCTTTGGCTATTCAATGTAATGGTCTCAAAATTAAATGGCAAAAAAAAAAAAAAAAAGTATTCTCAGACATGGTCAGCACTGGATTTATAACCTGAAGACCTGGATTAAAGTCTTCTGTATAAAAATAATATACATAAAATATAAAGTAAAGAGTATCATACAAAATTACAAATAAAATGCTATGGAAGTTCTGAGGTATCTTGCTAAGAATGGGTCTGAAGGATTGTTAATATCCTAACATGCAGAGATGGGAAGGGAAAAGTAACATTATTGTGAAAAAGTAACTAACATTTATTGTGTATCCACTATGTCAGATCCTGTGCTAAATACTCCCATCCTTCATCTATATAACACTCACAACTCTCCAGTTTCATTTTACAGATGATTACACTAATACTCTGAGACGTCAGTTACTTGTCTAAGGTCATACTGCAAAAAGTGCAGAAGCAAGAATGGGACGACCGGGTCTAAAATCCTGTGACCTTTCCACTATAACATTCTAACATATACAGGGGTGAAAACAAAGAGAGGATAGTTAGGATTCAAGTAATCTTGAGGCTAATGTCAAAGTTTTAGAAAACGGAATTCAACTTATTTCCTGTCCTATGTAGTGATTTGTCATTTATTAGCTGAGTAAGTCTAAGGCAATGCTTCTTAAACTTTTCTCCATAAGGACAGAAGAAACTGAACCCATCCCCACAGAGCCCATAAGCATAAAATTTCTTTGCAGTCCTTGAATTTTACCTAGAAATTAGTGTGAATATTACATTCTCCATATATCTTCTGTTTAATATAAAAACACTATTTTTTATCAAACTCTTCAAGTGAAATTGATGACAACTCCATTAGTGTGTGCCATGTTCTGTGACAACAGATTTATCTCTTGTCACATTGCAGCTTATCACTAATACTCCTATTTGAAAAGCAAAGGTCGGAGGGATAAGTAAGCTATTTCTTGGTTATTCAAGAACCAATGATGCACGCTGAGGATTATTTAACACCAAATGAAACTCAAGTAAGAGTTATTGGCCATAGCCTTATTTTCTAAAATATGAGAATACCCTACTGAAAGCAGGAAAGCAATCCTGACCCACATATAGGGAGGAAACACCCTTTTCTCCATGTCACCACAGTAATAAAGAACCTCTGCCACGGGGTAAAGACACATCTTAATAGTTTCCATGAGCCTTTTTAAGGCCACTGTAAGAAATAAGGTCCTGGACCTAGAAATACTAAATAGATCATGCAGAAAATTTTAATTAGCCATGTCAATGCTCCATTCTGTTAAAAGGTAATCAACAGATGCCTTAAATTTTTTTCCAAAGTGCTTTCAAATACTTTACTTTGTTCAACTTCAGAGCTCATTCCGAGACTAATACAACAGCAAGTACTATCGTCTGGAAATTAAGTCACTAGTAGGGTAAGTACCTCTTCCAAGATTGCAATCAGTAGCAAAGGGAAACTTAAATCCTAGAAATCTGATTTCCAGCTTACTGAGCTACTGAGGAAAACTGCATCTTTTCATACTTATTTTGCAGCATATATCAAAGCATATCACACACTATTTAGTAAGTAACTAACTGATAAACTCGATTTCACAAACAGAAAAAGAGGCTGAACACAATTATGTAACTAGGAACATAAGATAGTACCCCTGCTCTCTTATGATACATTCCTAGTACTGACTTTAAAAAAAAAAAAAAAGAAAAAGACAAGAATTAGGAAGTGGGAGGGTGGGAAGAAAACAGGTTAAAATTCCTTCACAAAAAAATTACATATCCATAATGGCATCAAATTCAAGTGTTTGTGTGTGTTTTTCCCCTAACAATATACGGTTATGGCTTAACTGGTTGGTCACTAAAATAATTTTTCTTTCCTGTGTGGAAGCAATCTACCCACTGAAACCTGAGGTAAAATTGTTCATTACATTTTCCTCCTACACAAGACCAAAGAATATGTCATAAAAAGGAAAATGGGCTCTTAGGCGTTTCTCCTTTCTAGTAAAATTTCAAGGCAACACGTACCAACACTGGAGACAAAAAAAATTCTACTTGGATTTACTGTAAAGAAAAGGTTTATAACGTATTAAAGCCTACATGTTAATCTCTGTGCCATTAACTTCTTGAAGCATTCTAAGAAGTCCGCAGCAAAGGGAGGGAAATAAGTGTTAGGATCATAACCTATGAATGTGGGTGGAACAAAGACTTCTCCCTTCATTATGCAGAGAGAACAAAGTTGCCAAAAACGCTCTGCTCAGATATCATGCGTGGTTACTGACTGCACCTCTGGGTACAGAAAAGAAAAAAATCAAATACTGGTCAAAGGCTGCCCCTGCCTGCCCCCGCCCCTTTCGCCCAAGGCCTCGCGCCAGAGCTGCAGCCCCAATCTCTTTCTCCCCAACATAAGAAAGCGGCTTAACCCTAAGAGTTCTACAAGCTCCCGTTCCCGTGTCTCCTACGCAGACGCCCCCGGGGCACCGGTCCAACCCGAGTTCCAAATCCAGTCGCTGCCCCCCTCCGCGACCCCGCCCAGACCCCCAAAGCCCTGCTGCCACTGACCACTGACGTCAGAAAGGCCAAACCCGGCCCCCGCAGGGCTGCCCCAGCCCCGCAGCGCCTTCCCCTCCTCCCGGCCAAGGCGTGCCCAGAATGGGACGCGAACGCGTCCCTCGGCTGTCGCTCGGGCTCGGCAGAGGGGCGAGGAAGGAAGAATCAGAGCAGTCGGCCGCCCTCCCGCCCCACAGCAGCAGCGAGGTGGGCACCAACCCTGCGCTGGCTTACTGGTCAGGGGCGGGCGGTGCCAGGGCGAGGGCCGTCGCTCGGCCCCCGGAGCCGGGTTGGCAGCGACAGAAAGGTGTGGCTCAGGAGCGGCGGCTTCCCGTCGGGGCCTGGCCCCCATCCGTCGGCGCCGGGGCCTCACCCACGACCCCAGTCGCCACCCAGTCAGCACCCAAGCCTACCCAAGACCCTTCTCCGGGGCCGCGAACGCCGCCCTTGGGGGTCGCCACGGTCGCAGCCCTGTCAAGTGGTGACAGGCGGTGACGGGTGACCATGGCAACCCGCGGTGTGCAGCGCGGCCCGACCCCGCCTCCGCCTCCCGAAGTCGCTCACCTGAGGGCTCCGGGACGAGCCCGGAGAAATCGCGGAGGAGAAAGCGGCGCGGAGGCCGGAGGACGGGGCCCCCAAGCGGCGGGCTCCGGGCTGGAAAGGGAGTGTGAGGGCGGCGGTCTGGGCTCGACGTCGGTCCTGCCTCCAGCCGCCCGCGCGTCAATCCATCAGCTCGTCAGTCTGTCTTTCCTCCCGTCTCCCCCTCCCGGACCGGCGACCGTCCGCTCAGCCTCTCACACACTGCGGTTGTCAAGCGGCGCTGCAGCCGAGCACCAGCCCCGAGCCGCAGCCAATCGCCGCGCTTCCCCGAGGCGCCTCAGGACCCCGCCGAGCGGGGCGGCCAGGCAGGTGCCTGCGTCGAAGGGAGAGTCGGCTGGGCGGGCGCCAGCCCGGGGCACGGTGGGGACTGGTCTGGTGGACCGGCTCCCCGCTTGCGCTCCAAGGACCAGCTGGACTCGAAGGAAAAGCCGGCGCGGCGACTGCGTGAGAGACCAGCACCCGGCACGCAGACCCTTTGGTGGCTGATGACCCCGCGTCCCGAAATAGGGCGGAGGGAGTTGTCTCCTCCGATCGAGAGTCGTCTGCGCATTAGAAGTGACTCTTAAGACTCCTCGCTGTTGATCTATTAATAAAGGATAACGAAATAAATCTCGCCGCCTTCTCCTCTCTGCTTTTCCCTGTTCCACTTCCTTCCTGAAGACTCCAGCAGTTTAATTCCCCCTTCTTGAAGCTTGAAGTATTTTTGTTATTTAACAGTTAACACTGTTTTCCATCACCCGTTTTGGTTGTAAGCCCCATGACAGCAGACTTCACTAGTTCCCACCCTATCGGTGCAGCAGCATTCCACAAATATACCTGATGCTCAACCGAGCTGAATTAAGCATTCAGGGGTAAAACCATGTAGAGCTAACGAAAGAATACAGGACACAAACCTGTAAGAACTTGGTCCTCACAAAGGCTAAAAGCCAAGAGTAAGTGGGGCCTCCCAAAGTGAGGGAAATGTGGCAAAAGGGACTGGTAATAAACATCAGAAACATTTCTGGAAAGGAAGAATTTGACCCAATTCAAGATAAAAGAAGCTATAGCTTGAGGAAAAGGTTCTAAGAAAAACATTTACAAATTGATGGAAAACAATTTAAGCACAGAAGCTTAACTGCAAAACTTCAATTGCCTAGCCCTGATTAACTCCTGGAAGAAAGTCTTCATTAAGAACGCTCTCAGTGATAAGCGACAGAAAAATAAATGTAAACACAGGTTAATGTTACCCAGGGTCTTGATGTTAAAAACACAGCAACAACAACAAAAACTTTACAGAACGTATAAAATGAAAAAGTGGGCAAATATATCTTGGAAATAAAATAGTCTATTGATTATTTTACCAGTATAGTTTACCTGACAACTCGCTTCTCAATCTTGATTCTCAAACAATAGCAGTTACAAGAACCAGCATCACTTAAATCTTCAACTAAATCTAGAAACAGTTACTAATCAGAAACAATCTGAAAAACATTTGACCACCTAATAGGGGCAGAGTGCTATAAAAAGGAAGAAACTGACCTTCTGGCACTAGATTGGTTTTGGTGTTCACTAACTACAAAACAAAATGCTTCACCTATATTCTCATTTAAGCCTCACAATCTCCCTTAAAGTGCCTGTTAATTATTACCATTTTAGAGATTAAGGGAAATAAATCACCCAAGGTCAAACAGCTGATAGGTAGCAGAGCCAAGATTCTAACCATTCTGAATCTTAAAACCTTCTTTATCTACTCCACCTCACTGTGTAATAACTGGAAATTTTAGCTTGAAGAAAACGGACTTTATTCTGACAAGGCAGAGGGAATAAGAGGTCTTATTCATGTTTATATCCCTCATGCCCTAGGGCATAGTGTTATTTGCATCTAAGTTTTCAGTAAATAGTAATCAGAATTATTGGAAGCAGATGCACAACCATTATATTTCCAGAAAAGGGGGATGAGAGGAGGAAAAGAACCAGGCACTGAAATACAAGACATCTGGTACATCTTATCACTTGTACACTGATAAATGCATTGACTATGTATTTGCTTCCTAATGTAACATCAAGTTTTACACTACAACCTTAATAGCTGTTAGTCTAAGATATCACCTTTCCTTCTACACTCAGCCACGCTGGTTAAGATTAGATCTTCTTGTCTTTCACTCTAGTTGCTGTAAAGCAGAGAATTGTTCAGAAAGGACAAGCCTTTCTTAGATGAAGGGCTGTCCTCACATCCTGAGGTACTGCCTCAATCACTCACCAAATATTTAGAGTGCCTCCTCTGGATCAGTAACTAGGCTAGGTATCATTTGAAAATGCAGGTTCTAACTTGATGGAATGATTCATGGTGACTTGTGACTCAAGCCTATAGGCTAAGGTGGACCCGTGTTCATCTGATTCTCAAATCTCACTTCCAAAAGGGAGAATAAAAGGTTTTGGTGTTTCCCCAAAAGTAGAAAGGAAGCTGAGTACAAACCTAAGTAAGGAACTCTTGCCTCAAGTTGTTCAGGGGAAGATCAATGGGTATAAGGGAATTTGTTTTAAAAGCTCCACTCTCATTAGAATGCATACTCATAAATATACACACCAAAGAGCTGTGTGCTTCAGAGCCAGCAGTGCTCTGGCTCTGGGAAAACAAAGTACCACCACGGCTGCTTCTCCTTCAAACAGGTTCAAGGATTATGAAGGTAGAATACTGGGTCTACCAGAGCTCCTCTCCACACCCCTAAATAAAAGCTTAAATTCTATGCGGATGGTTGAACCTAGTAAAGAAACATACCTTCTTGTTTCAATGTAAAAAAGGTATGCTTTTATTTATATTAAGTAAATACCTGGATGTTATATTGAAAACAAAGTAAATAAAATAAAATACTTGTTTTGGAAAGAAATACTCAACCTATTTAAATTAAGTCATTGAAATAGTTCAACAATTTTTTAAAACTAGAAACTATGTGTTAGGAAATGTTAATAATATGTTGGTAAGGGGGAAATCTCCCCTCTATCTTTTTTGAGTTTTTTTTTTTTTTGGCTGGTCTAATGATTAAATTGACACCAGACAGACTAACAGGAGAAAAAAATGAATTTAATTACCTATGTGTGGGAGTCCATAAGAATATGAGGCCCTAAACCAAATTAGGCAATTGAGGCTTACATGCCATCTGAGAAAAGGAGAAGGGTTTAGGGATTTGGGACTCCAAAGGGGAGGAAAACACTTTACAGGAAGATGGGGAAATGTTTGGTAAACAAATGTTTGCTGGGCTACGCACAGACAATAGGACACAAAGAAGACACTGGTCTCCAGGCCCTGAAGAGTTCCCCTTACCACTCTTAGCCCATATTCTGTGTAGGTATCTCCTGCGATGGTGCTCTTCCTGGACCAGGCCCTTTATCTAAATTCTTTTAGGCAGTTAAGGGGGAGGTAAAAAAGAAAGACCTCCTGAGTCTTTTGTTTCTTAAAAATAATCAGCATAAAATAATGCTCATGCCAAAGAGAAACATTTTAGGGAGGCAAATTTTGCTCCCCTACCGTCCCAACTTTAAAACTTCCCCCAAGAAATTTCATAGTCCAGAAGCTGAGTTGGAAGATTGTTTTATCTCACTGAACCAGTCTCTTAGTCCTGACAATAGATTAGTTCAGTTAGACTCATTTTAGGAGAAGGTGATTCAGGTGGGCTCCCCAAAATAGGGCTGTGGTGCAAGCAAACAGGCATTTAATGAGGCATTTCTATGGGGACAAAATAAAACAATGGTTAATGACTAGAGCAGACACATAATCCCAGTTCCTGGGATCTGAAGGCAGCCAGTGGAGATTTCTAGATGTCCGGCTTAAAGCATATTCAGATGGAATAGGGCAGGCAGTGACAATTTGACAGATTTTCCTGGTTTGTCACTCAAATGTCTTTGGTGATGTTATCAGGTATACCAGTAAACTTTCTGAGTGGCCCACATAGCAAGAGGCACAAAAAAGATAGTCTAAAACATGAGCAACTGTGGTGATTTCTCTGAAGTTTATATCAAGTTTTCTAGTTTTAGTTTGCAGGGCTTCAGGAGAAAAGGCAATTCTCAATAATTCCAAATCAAAAGGATGGGGAAAAGCAGACATTAGTTCAGAGAGTTGTAGCTAGATATGAGGAAACTAGAAGAATTGAGGATCTAGTCCAGTTTATAGGTAGAAAACAAACCTCAAAGACAATGGACAGTATTAGAAGCTAATATCCACAGTGTATTACTGAAACATAAATTTTCTCTCTAAAATCATGTTTTTATAAGTTTATTTATTTATTTTGGCTGCATTGGGTCTTCGTTGCTGTGCGTGGGCTTTCTCTAGTTGCGGCGAGCGGGGGCTACTCTTCGTTGCGGTGCACGGGCTTCTCATTGCAGTGGCTTCTCTTGTTATGGAGCATGGGCTCTAGGCGTGCACGCTTCAGTAGTTGTGGCACGTGGGCTCAGTAGTTGTGGCTCGAGGGCTCTAGAGCACAGGCTCAGTAGTTGTGGCACATGGGCTTAGTTGCTCGGCGAGATGTGGGATCTTCCTGGACCAGGACTCGAACCCGTGTCCCCTGCGTTGGCAGACAGATTCTTTTTTTTTTTTTTTTTGTGGTACGCGGGCCTCTCACTGTTGTGGCCTCTCCCGTTGCGGAGCACAGGCTCCGGACGCGCAGGCTCAGCGGCCATGGCTCACGGGCCCAGCCGCTCTGCGGCACGTGGGATCCTCCCGGACCAGGGCACGAACCCATGTCCCCTGCATTGGCAGGCGGACTGTCAACCACTGCGCCACCAGGGAAGCCCGGCAGGCAGATTCTTAACCACTGCGCCACCAGGGAAGTCCCATCACCCTAATTTTTTACCAAAGGTAGTCAACTTAAGACAAATTTGTCTGCAAAATAAGTTTAGTTTCAATAAACTTGGCCCGTTTATCTACTTAAATACAGCAAGAATTGCAACTGACCATGTAGGCCCTCCTAATCTGCTTTGTTGGAACCTTTCATAAGGAATTTCAGACTGGACTTTTTTTTTTATATGTTCAATATCAGAGAGAAAACCAAATTCTAATTTTGCACAGGCTTACTTTTGTATTAAAACTCATTTACTTAAATAAATGTATTCCAATCTTAACCAGTCCTGACCATACATAAAATTTCTTCCCAAAGATTCCTTTTTTCACAATTCTTCTATAACTTTCTATATCTATTTTAGTTTGTCTCTTGTTCTCTTTCCCATTTAGAAATAATCAGTTTTAGGACAAAGACACTTTCATTTCCATCAACAAAAATGCACCTCCATATCTCATACCTTTTCTTAACCAAAAATACATCTTATTTTTCTTGCATACAGAATTGTTTTCCTAATTATTTCTAGCAGCCTTAGTCACACATGTTAATTAGAAACCTTAATTTCTAGTGAAAATAAAGAAGCAAACAATTGTGAATGGTATTAGCATTTTGTGGCTTGGTGAATTTATAAATACCTTTTATAATTTATAGAAACATGTACCCTTGTATTTATTTTTTAATGTCTTTATTGGAGTATAATTGCTCTACAATGGTGTGTTATTTTCTGCTTTATAACAAAGTGAATCAGCCATACATATACATATATCCCCATATCTCCTCCCTCTTGTGTCTCCCTCCCACATTCCCTATCCCACCCCTCTAGGTGGTCACAAAGCACCGAGCTGGTCTCCCTGTGCTATGTGGCTGCTTCCCACTAGTTATCTATTTTACATTTGGTAGTTAATTTTAATTTTTTGGCTGCGTTGGGTCTTTGTTGTTGTGTGCAGGCTTTCCCTAGTTGTGGTGAGCGGGGGTTACTCTTCATAGCGGTGTGCAGGCTTCTCATTGTGGTGGCTTCTCTTGTTGCAGAGCACGGGCTCTAGGCGTGCGGGCTCAGTAGTTGCGGCAAGCAGGCTCTAGGGCGCCCGGGCTTCAGTAGATGTGGCGCATGGGCTCAGTAGTTGTGGTGTATGGGCTTAGCTGCCCCTCAGCATGTGGGATCTTCCCAAACTAGGGATCAAACCCATGTCCCCTGCATTGGCAGGCAGATTCTTAACCATTGTGCCACCAGGGAAGTCCTGTACCTTCTTAAATAGTGCAATCTTTCAATGTGGCACAGGACGTGGTTATTAATAGACACAAATTTATCTTTACTTTCTCTGCAAGAGGAAGATAAAAGTAGATAGACATATATTCCATAACTAATATTGTATTACTTTATCTTATTTGGAAATGACCTAGATATTCAATGAGTTTCCATCATTTAATTTAACTTAGCAAAACTCTAAGGTTTCAAGTTACCAAAAGAATTCTGAAAAGTATTAAGTACACACACCATGATACGTAATTATTGTTAACAAGTTCACGTAAAAACTTTTTATCCTATTTGCATCTATTTAATTTGGTTTAATTATTACACTTAATGCTGATAATGCTAAAGACATGCCTGTTTTAGTTAAACCAATAACCTTAAATTTGCTTTTATTTTCTAAAGATTAATCCTAGATCATGTGAACCTGAAAAATATTTGGTTGAGTTTCTATTATATTTTCGAGAATTTTATATAAGCACTTGTTTAAGCCAATTGAATAGGGCTCCACTGGTATAAAAATATCACACATCTACAACATATATATATAGACTCATACACAAACATATAGACAGATACAAGCAATGATCTTATAGCTTTCATTTAAAAAAAAACTTTAGTCATTAAATGGGCACAATGGTACAAAACTTACTAGTTTACAGAAGAACATTTGGATCCAAATTTTGTTTCAGCAGTTGGAAAAAGTTAAGTTTATCTGTAAACTTAAAGGTTTTTTACTAATACTGGTGGAGAAGACACATGAATTTTCATTCATTTAAATTTTCAAATGACCTTTTCCTCTTTTTGTTATTTTTCTGATAAAATGACCTCCCTTAACCCTCCTACACTGTTGGTGGGAATGTAAATTGGTGCAGCAACTATAGAAAGCAGTATGGAGGTTTCTTAAATAACTAAAAAATTGAGTTACCATATGATCCATCAATCCCACTTCTGGACATATATCCAGAGAAAACTCTAATTCGAAAAGATACATGCGGGCTTCCCTGGTGGCGCAGTGGTTAAGAGTCTGCCTGCCGATGCAGGGGACACGGGTTCGTGCCCCGGTCCGGGAGGATCCCACATGCCGCGGAGCGGCTGGGCCCGTGAGCCATGGCCGCTGAGCCTGTGCGCCCGGAGCCTGTGCTCCGCAACGGGAGAGGCCACAACAGTGAGAGGCCCAGTTACCGCAAAAAAAAAAAAAAAAAGAAAAGATACATGCAATATTCTTAGCTGTACTATGTACAATAGGCAAGACACAGAGATGAATGGATAAAGATGTGGTACACACATACACACACACCCAATGTAATACTACACTACTCAGCCATAAAAAAAAAAGAGTGAAATAATGACATTTGCAGTAACATGCATGGACCTAGAGATTATCGTACTAAGTGAAATAAATCAGAGAAAGACATATACCATATGATATCACTTATATGTGGAATCTAAAATATGATACAAACGAACTTATTTACAAAACAGAAACAGACTCACAGACATTGAAAACAAACTTATGGTTACCAAAGGGGAAAGGGGGTGGGAGAGGGATAAATTAGGAGTTTGGGATTAGCAGATACGAAGAACTATATATAAAATAGATACACAACAAGGTCCTACTGTATAGCACAGGGAATTATATTCAATATCTTATAATAAACCATAATGGAAAAGAATATATATGTGTGTGTATGTGTATATGGAACGGAATTACTTTGCTGTACAGCAGAAACTAACACATCATTGTAAATCAACTATACTTCAATTAGAAAAAAGAAAAAAAAGCAGAAAACCTCCCTTAAGTTTCTGGAACATTTACATCCCAAAGGCACAGGAAAGGAATGCAAGTTCTCCAAGGAGTTGATTTCTTAAGGCTGGAATACTTATACATCTTTTGAGATAGATCAGTGAAGTTAGTTGCTTATCATAGGAATGACATGCCCATCAACTTATGTTGGAATGTTTTTCTTTCTATCCGGATACATTTAGCTTAGGGGAGAGGGCCTAAAAAATTTTCCTATTATGCTCTGAATTTGAGTTATGGTCACAAATTCAGTCAGACCGGTGGCCTTCCATCTTATTTTCTGCCTTTTACAACAAATCTTTCAATGAAGCTATTTTGAAATTTTGAGGCCTTTTGGCAGCTCCTGCATACTAATTACAGTAGGTATCCAATTCTGTTTGCTTGATTTGGAAGCCCTTGCTTTTTTTTTTTTTTTTTTTAATTTTGGGCTGCATTTGGTCTTCGCTGCTGCGTGCAGGCTTTCTCTAGTTGCTGCGAGTGGGGGTTACTCTTCGTTGTGGTGCACAGACTTCTCACTGCGGTGGCTTCTCTTGTTGAGGAGTAGAGGCTGTAGGCACATGGGCTTCAGTAGTTGTGGCACGCGGGCTTAGTAGTTGTGGTTCGCGGGCTCTAGAGCGCAGGCACAGTAGCTGTGGAGCATGGGCTTAGTTGTTCCACGGCATGTGGGATCTTCCCAGACCAGGGCTCGAACCCCATGGCCCCTGCATTGGCAGGAGGATTCTTAACCACTGCGCCACCAGGGAAGCCCCAGCCCTTGCTTTTAAGTACACTTTTTAAATGCTCTTATCTAACTGGAACATTCCTCATAATGGCCATTGTCATTCTAGGTTGTAATTTCCTTGAGGACTGGCAGCAGTTTGGTAGGACCCTAGTCACAAATGGAGTATAATCCACATTTTCTTTCTTTTTTTTTTTTAAAATATTTTCTTGGCCGCACCGTGCTGCATGTGGGATCTTGGTTCCCCAACCAGGGATCGGACCCAAGCCCCTCGCATTGTAAGTGCAGAATCTTAACCACTGGACCGCCAGGAAAGTTCCATAACCTACATTTTCTGTCCAACCATATCTAGCTGCAAATAGGGTACAACCCATATTTTTGTCCAGCTATTTTTTTATAGATATTTATAGCTTCCAGGGCTATAGTTCATAGTCATTTAATATTTCACCCCCCAATTTCCATATAGTTTATCTTTTTTTTTCCTTCTTTTTCTTAAGTACAGGACAATTGAACTTCCAATGTCCTAATTTTTTACAATATCTGCAAATGTCTGAAGGCAAATAGGAAGGGGTCTGAGTGGATTTTGATTTGTGTTCTAATTTCTGTCCTTCCCTCTTATTAAGAGTCCCTAAAGTTAGCCATTACATATGTATATTTTTTTAACCCACATTTAAATTTGGTCCTTGGATGAGAGCTGTCTATATTTTCACTTTTAAATATAGCCAATTCAAAGGATGCATCATCTGGCCTTTGATGAGTAGGGTCCAATATTAATCTCAAATAGCAACTCAAATCAGTAAGCCTTTTTATGGCTTAACCAAAAATGCAAGAGGCACAAAGGATGAAGCCCTCATAAGATCCAGAAAGTTCATTCCCAGAATTCATCAAGAAAGCAAAGACCAGGACTTCCCTGGTGGTGCAGTGGATAAGACTCCACACTCCTAATGCAGGGGGCCCAGGTTCGATCCCTGGTCAGGGAACTAGATCCCACATGCATGCCACAACTGAGTTCACATGCTGCAACTAAGGAGCCCACCTGCTGCAGCTAAGACCCGGTGAAACCAAATAAATAAATAAATATTTTTTAAAAAGAGAAAGCAAAGAGCTTTGTTGTCACAGGTGGTAAGAATGGTGTACTGCAGTGTCTCCAGTTTCTCATGAGAACATGAAATGCCTCCAGTCAAAGACCCACTAATCTGTGACACCAGGCAGGTACTACAGGAATTGGACTTTTCCAGCACTAACAAAACAATGAAGGTTGAGAAGACAAAGGCCCCTTATGGACTGGACCCTTATGATAAATTCCCCTGAGAGCTGGCACAGTTGGAAAAGAGAAGCCAGTTGCAAGGCTAGGTTGTTACCTGGGTTTCTGACCAACAGGCTACAGCTGCTCAGAATCCCAGTCTATTTGATTGACTGACTGCCAAATACACGCTGATACATGCACCTTCCTGATGGTGGAGACCAGAGAGAATATTCTCACTGGTCATAAAGCTAAGCTCTTAAGGCATAGAACAAGACAAACAACACAACAGACAGAGACAAAGAAAAACAGTGACCATCTCTGGGAGGAAAAGGATCAATAAAAACTGAGAGTAGGCATTTACCAAATTTTTACCAGAGTTGTTGTGCCCAAGGGACTTGTTCCACAAATATCTTCTCCTGCTAATCTAAATTTAGAAAGAGAGAAAAGGGGCTCTCACCACTTTTGATTTCACTGGACCCTGCAGAGATCTGGGAGGCTGACATGGTGAGAAACTTTACCTTCTGCTGGCTTTTATCAGACATCCCAGGATCTCATCTGTAGCAGTTTTGGGAGAAAGTTTCCAGCCAGTGAAGATTATCCTGACTACACCAACTGTTGGGGAGGGGGAAATCTCCCCCCTACCCTTCTTGAGTTCTTTTGGCTGGTCTAATAATTAAATTGACACAAGATAGATTAACAGGAGGAAAAAAAAACCAAATGTAATTACTACATATGGGGGCTGCATAAGAATAGGAGGCCCAAAACCAAGTTAGGCAATTGAGGCTTATACGCCATCTGAGAAAGAGAAGGGGTTAGGGGTTTGGGACTTCAAAGGGAAAGAAAACAATTTATAGGAAGATGGGAAATGTCTGGTAAACAAATGTTTGCTGGGCCATGCAGAGACAGTGGGACACAAAGAGAACTTGGGTCTCCAGGCCCTGCAAAGTTCCCGCCACCACGCTGAGCCCATATTCTGTGTAGACATCTCTGGCGATAGTGCTCTTCCTGGACCAGGCCCTTTATCTAAATTCCTCTAGGCAGTTAAGGGGGAGTTAAAAAGAAAGACATCCTGAGTCTTTTGTTTCTTAAAAATAATCAGCCTAAAATAATCCTCATGCCAAAGAGATACATTTTAGGGTGGCAAATTTTGCTCCCCTACAAGTACATAAAGCACACTAAGAAGCGTAATTTCAGATGAGTGTTTCAGGATAAAGTTAGTAAGTTTCTAGTAATAAGCTTGAGAGCATGTTTAGTAAAACTTGCTATAAAAATGGTAGAAAAGCACAGAGATTCACCAAAATCTAGGTAGGTATCTTATTATAAGTTCATGTGTCCCCAAAATACTTTAAAAAAACCCAATTTCAGAAGTATAGTATAGTATTAGTATTTCTTTTAGAGTGTGGTCAGTAACTAAGAAGGTTCTTTCCTAATAAATTTTTATTTATTTATCAAAAAGGGCCATGCAAAGGCAAATGACAAAACGATTTATGTTTTAGCTATTGTTCTTCCTGTTCTAAAAGAATACACCCAAGGATTTCGTAACAGTTTACCAGGCTTTCTGTGTTAAGTATAATAAAGCAAACATGTGCATAGAAGTCTCAGCGCTACAAATAACATATGAATTGGGATTTTATACGAAAGTTCAAACTGAAACTCTTATCAATCATATCATAACATATAAGAAATCTGCTCCTTACTTTATTTCTATAACTTTAGAATCCCAATTATCCAGATACCATATAGCAAAATAGTATCTGTGCTATGCCTCAAGCATAATAGGTACTTAATAAATACTTGTCTGATATACCAAAACCTTTTCCTTGATCCTATCCCATAACATAACAGTCTGACTAGCTCATGCAGCCATTTACCAGGACTCAGGCAAAGCAGAAGCCTCAGCAACGCATTTAACACCTTGCTCACTGGTTGTCCACCCCTCAGTCTCTATTTGTGGTAAGAAGGGAAGCATAGAGACCCTAAGAAAATCAGGCCTAGGGAACTGGGAATGTTTTGGGACACAGGGAGAGCTCTTAAAAAGTTCTTGATTTTCAGGCCCAATGCTCAGTGTTGTCAGCTCTTAGGAGCAACTATGAAGCTTCCCTGAAGAACTTAGAAATAAAATTGCCCTCTTTGAACTACCTCTGAGATGAACATTTAAATGAAGTACAGTAGAAACACGCAAAGTCACTTTAAAGCTGACAAACAGACAATGCTTGGATGGGTATTGTCCATGGAAGTGAAAACTCAAGCCAAGTTTCTAGCAACAGTAACAAGGCAGTCTTGAAGGAAGATACACAGACAACACCTCTCTCCATTGATGAGAGGCCAAGTGAACTATTTCCCCTCATTTAAAAATTTCTACACTTAGAATTAATATTACAGTTTTTACTTAAGAAAACCAGCTTAAATACAGTAAAAACAATTTCAAGTGAGTCTTAGATAGCTATTAGTCTGCTTGAGCAACTAATAAACATGCTAGCTAAAAAAAATAAAAGCTATGAATTTTTTCGAAGAAAGAGCTTCACTTTAAACAAAATGGGGGAGGGGAGCTATTAGAGATTAAAAGAAATTTAGACACACTCACCAAATGCAATGGGCAACACCTTGTTTAGTTCCTGTTACAAACAAACTATGGTAGGCAGAATAACAGCCCCAAAAGATGTCCATGTCCTAATCCTCAGAACCTGTGAATGTTACCTTACATGGTAAAAGAGACTTTGCTGATGTGATTAAGTTAAGGACCTTGAAATGGGGAGAGTAGCCTGGCCTCTCCAGGTGGGTCCAATATAATCACATGGGTCCTTAAAAGCAGAGAACCTTTCCCAGCTAGGGGTCAGGGGGAGCTATTACTATGGAATAAGCATCAGAGAGATGCAACATTCCTAGCTTTGAAGATGGAAGGGGACCACGAGTCAAGGATTGCAGCCTCTAGAAGCTGGAAAAGGCAAGTAAACAGTCTCTTCTAAAACATCCAGAAAGGAACGTAGCTATATTGGTACTTTGATTTTAGCCCAGTTAAGACCGTTTCAAACTTCTGACCTAAAAAGCTGGAAAGAATGAATGTGTTGTCGCTATATTTGCAGTAACTTGTTACAGCAGCAATAGAAAACTAATACACAAACTCAAAGATATTTTGAGACAAATCAGGAGATTTAAACAGGGATTAGGTATTAGATAGAATATTGAGGAATTAAGGTTAATTTTTGCAAGGGTATGGTAGTAGTATTTGGGCTTTTTTATCCTTGTAGAGATACATACTGGAGTATTTACAGATGAAATAATAGTGATATCTGGGATTTGCTTTAAAATAATACTGCCCCTCCCAGCAGGTAAGATACTAAATTAGCAAAAGGTTGGTTAACTGTTGAAGCCTGGGGCTCAAGATACTATTTTACTATTGTATATACTTGAGATTTTTCATAGTAAGTTAAAAAAAAGTAAATTAATTTAGGAGAGTGCACCTGAACGCTACAGATCAGCACTATCTGAAATTTTCTATAATAATGGAAATGTATTGGTACTAGCCACAGGGCTATTGAGAACTTGAAATGTAGCTAGTGTAACTGAGGAATTTAATTTCAATTTTATTTTAATTGGCTAAATTTAAATAGCCCCACATGGCTAGTGGCTACCATATTACACAGTGCAGCTCTAGATATTAGAAAAGAGCCATGCTGCCTTACTGTTAGAATTCAGTTAATAAGTAAGCTCATGAATCGAGTCAGTGTACACCTGTTATTTCTAACCGCCCAGCTTCTCTTTCCCTTTCTTGCTAATAGTAGTACCCAGCTCCGAGCCCCACTCCAAGCCCTTCTTCACCAAAGAGGTGGGGCATGAGACCCAGGCTACAGTACAACTTCTTCCTGGCCCAAGAATAATGACCAGAGGCAGGACAACCACACTCCTTGCTTGGAATCTTCTGTATTAGGAAGTAAAGTAACTCCCTTGATCAGGAGTTGTATGGATGGAACCCTAGAACTGCTAGCCATCATGCTCCCTTGACACATGATGAGACTCCTAAGAGAGTAAAACCAAAATTAGGATAAAGATGGGCAGAGTCTTCTCTTCAAGTTCTTAGATCCAGTCAACTGTGGAGTCAACTCCACCCTTTCTTTCCCTTCTTTCAGTTGGAGAAGCCAATAAATTCTTTCTTTTTTTTTTTTTTGCTTATGCTATTTTTGAGTTAAGTTCTAACAATTCCAACTTTAAAAAGTTTTAATACAAAGTCCCGTAAAAAACTTCTTAATGCCAGGATCATTAGCAAAATAGTAAGACTAATGGCACTGCTATAAGCTGAACTGTGTCCCCCTAACCCATATCTGACTATATTGGAGAAAGGACTTTTATGGTGGTGATAAGGTTAAAGGAGGTCATAAGGGTGGAACCCTTATCTGACAGAACTGGTGGCCTTATAAGAGGGAGAAACAACAGAAGTCTCTATCAGCCACGTGAGGACACAGTGAGAAGGCAGCTATCTGCAATCCAGGAAGAATCCTCACCAGAACCTGACCATGTTGGCACCTGATCCCAGGCTTCCAGTCCCCAGAACTGTGAAAAAATAAATTTCCATTGTTTAAGACACCCAGTCTGACATTTTGTTATGGCAGCCCAAGCTGACTAATACGGGCACCCAGTATAACTTGCCTAGTGGCAGTTACTACCAGGTCCTTCTTCAGGGTGAAGTAGACCCTGACTAGCAAAAATAGTGATATTGGGCTTCCCTGGTGGCGCAGTGGTTGAGAGTCCGCCTGCCGATGCAGGGGACACAGGTTCGTGCCCCGGTCTGGGAAGATCCCACGTGCCGCGGAGCGGCTGGGCCCGTGAGCCATGGCCGCTGAGCCTGCACGTCCGGAGCCTGTGCTCCGCAACGGGAGAGGCCACAACAGTGAGAGGCCCACGTACCGCAAAAAAAAAAAAAAAAATAGTGATATTGATCTTTTGTTATTCCACTCTCAGTCTTGATTTCAGTTTAGACTAAAGTTGCTTTTTAACTGGTTTTTACTTTTTCAAATAAAAAGATCAGCCCAGCTATCTTGAATCTCATTACCAATTCAGAAGCATTACACGAATAATATGGAAAAAAAGTTTTTAGTGACATTAAGCAGCTAGAATTACATTGGGGAGAAAAGCTGATAAATCACATAGTCAAATTCAAGTATTAATCTTTTTAATTTTTCATAGTTTATTCCTTATATTGATAGGTTAAGAAAGTAAAATTTTCCTAAGTACTGATTCATAATGTTTATAAGCAGCACACAAAACATTCAGTTTCACAAACAGTAATATCCAATGATCCCCTTAAATGCAATTTTAAATCCTTACTTTAAGCTAAGTGCAAGAATAATACAATAAGCTAAATACACACAAAACCTGTATATGCTGAACTACAAAAGTGGTTTCCATAGCCACACGTGGTCTTAGTCAAGTACACATTTCCACAATGAACAAGTACTAACAAATATGTTAATAAAACACGACCCCTGGGCTTCCCTGGTGGTGCAGTGGTTGGGAGTCCGCCTGCCGACGCAGGGGACGCGGGTTCGTGCCCCGGTCCGGGAAGATCCCACATGCAGCAGAGCGGCTGGGCCTGTGAGCCATGGCCGCTGAGCCTGCGCGTCTGGATGACTGTGCTCTGCAACTGGAGAGGCCACAACAGTGAAAGGCCCGCATACCGCAAAAAAAAAAAAAAAAAAAAACACGACCCCAAATGCTTATCCTACCATCAGCTTTTTCAGCAATGCCATTCCTGCTACTGAAAACACTTATATTTAGAAGTTTTATTTGACCTGGGGAAATGAGTTCTCTTAAAACCTGACAAACAGTATAAGACCCAAAGATTTTTTTTTTTTGCGGTACGCGGGCCTCTCACTGCTGTGGCCTCTCCCGTGGCGGAGCACAGGCTCCGGATGGGCAGGCCCAGCAGCCACAGCTCACGGGCCCAGGTGCTCCACGGCACGCAGGATCCTCCTGGACCGGGACACAAACCCGTGTCCCCCGTATCGGCAGGCGGACTCTCAACCACTGCGCCACCAGGGAAGCCCAGCCCAAAAGATTTTAAATCAAATAGGTCTTCCAACACAGAAGAATTCATAGGAAACTTTTAGTTTCTCAAAAAATTAAAATCAAAAAAATCACTTGTTATCTAAAGAAGAGTATTAAAACAAATTATCTTAAGACAAACACTCTTAAAAAGGCTGTATTTTCTATCATTTTCTCCTTAAAAGAAACACAAACCAGTTCACTATCTTTTAATAACTTAGACTACTGTAATCTAAAAACTTTAGAAACATCAAACACATGTCTTAGCTATCAAAGGTACCATTGAGATTTCACATATTAAACAGCCACAGTACAGCCTACAATGGCACAAAATCAGAAGGAACTGAATGGTTTGCAAGGTACTTTGACTTACATGTGGTCATTAAAATCCAGTAAGTAATTCAAAGTATAGTAATATAACGGCAGGCAATTAAAGGCTCAAATATCACTCTAAAATTGAAGACATGAATAAAGACTGAAAACGTTGTGGTTCTCTATCTTTCATTCACATGGCTAGATATCAGAAACTTACTGTGGAAAATATAGTTATTAAATATGGTTTCCCCAGAAAATAATGAAGCTTCAGAAAGTACCAAAGGTGTCAAGATCCATAGTTTGCTTCATCAAATGCTTTTCTAGCTCGTTTCAATTCTTCATTCATAGTAAGCAAGTCTTTAACCCTAGCAAACTTTCTTGGGTCCTTTCGAATCAAGAAGACGATATCTTCAACTTGTACCCGACCTTGTCTTCCAATTGACATTGCCTTGTGAGTCTATTACAAAAAAAATATTAAATTCAATTAATTTTTTAAAAATCTAACATTTTATTCTTTTAACTTGTGTCTATTTAATGCTGGTGAGTTTGAAACTTTCTCTTCTAATTATTATAGCTAGTCACTTATGAATTGTCTTTCTATTAATGTCCTTTGTCCACTTTATACCGTTATTAGCAATGTTTCAATGCTTTATAGACATTTTAATATTAAGGACATTAAAACTATCAAATTCATTGATTTAAAAAAAATTTTTTTTTACATCTTTATTGGAGTGTAATTGCTTTACAATGTCGTGTTAGTTTCTGCTGTTTAACAAAGTGAATCACCTATACGTATACATATACCCCCATATCCCCTCCCTCTTGTGTCTCCCTCCCACCCTCCCTATCCCACCCCTCTAGGTGGACACAAAGCACTGAGTTGATCTCCCTGTGTCATGCAGCTGCTTCCCACTAGCTATCTATTTTACATTTGGTAGTGTATATATTTCAATGCTACTCTCTCACTTCGTCCCAGCTTACCCTTCCCTGCCCCTCCTGTGTCCTCAAATCCATTCTCTATGTCTGCGTCTTTATTCCTATCCTGCCCCTAGGTTCATCAGAACCTTTTTTTTTTTAGATTCCATATATATGTGTTAGCATATGGTATTTGTTTTTCTCTTTCTAATTTACTTCACTCTGTATGACAGACTCTAGGTCAATCCACCTCACTACAAAGAACTCAGTTTCATTTCTTTTTATGGCTGAGTAATATTCCATTGTATATATGTGCCACATCTTCTTTATCCATTTGCACTGATGTTTCTTTCTGTGTGTTTTGATATATGTAGTTTGTCTTCATTTGCATAAAATAATTTTATTTCTTTGTAACCACCGCTTCATTTAAACTTTGTGTCCATTTCAGTAGCTGATAAATATTGGTGGGTTTCCTTAAAATCAAATCTCATCCCCTACCATTACATATTCATACTGCAAAAACAAAAATTCATCACAGCATTATTTCTAATGACTGAAAAAGGGAAATTAAATATTTAATAAATTGAACAAATTTGAGCACACCTAGTCAATTAATATTGTGAAGCCATCAAAAATATTAATTATGCGGTGACACAGGGAAAATGTTGTAGACGTACCTAAGTGAAAAAGCAGGTTCTACGACTATATATACTGTATGATTTCAGTTTTATAAAGTTTAAAAATATGTGTAAAAAGACAAAAGAATATTCACTAAAATCTCAGCATTAGTTATCTCTAGGTAGAAGGATTACAGATTTTTATTTTTTCCCCTGCACTCTTTAATACTTTCTAAATTTAATCAATATTACTTTCATAAGCAGAAAAAGATTTAAAAAATGGACTCTCTGACCCAGTAATTTTACTTCTATTATTCTTTACGAAGGAAATAGTCCAAAACACAGGGTAAAAATTCATAAGAACTGAACACAAACAAACTCAGTATTCCCATCCCTGCAAACATATCCAGAGAAGGGGGAAATTTCATGAATATGGTCATTCAAACTTATCTACTCAGTTGAAAATAATATGTAAATAATTTCAATAGGGAAATGGTTAAGTATATTAGAAAATAATTTGAATGAATTTTATGCAGCTACTAAAATAATTGTGATCAGAACATAGGAAATATGTATTAAAAACTTTGAGTAAAAAGAATGTTTACTATGATCAACACTATGTAAAACACTGTATATCTTTACATAAATACTGGAAGAGGGAAATTTATGTTGGATGATCGGATTATGGGTAATATTTTACATTTTATTCAAGGATCTTATAATTATGTCCTTATAAATAAAATTCAGAGGAGGGGGTAGAATATATTGTGTGTGCATGTGTGTGTGGGTGTTTGTGTATGTGTGTGTGTATACACCCACACACACTTATCTCTCTCTATCCTTAATGATAAATAGTAACTTCCACAAAACAGGCACTCAAATGGCACTCAAGCTTATTTCAAAGGATGCCATAGTTCTAGTCTTATCTAAAAGTTAGAATTTCAAATCTATTCCTTAATTAACTAAGACCAATTACCAAAAAAACTTACCATTTCAGTGATGAACTCTATGACAAGGTCTTCAAGAATATCTACTGACTCAGTATAAGGATTCTGGTCATCCCCAAACCCATACATCATACACCGTACTGTAAAAAGAACAATCATTTTTGTTTAAACAAACTTGACCAATACTTTTTCAAATTAGAACTAAGCTATAGAAGATATTGGTATGAAAGTATATTTACATTGTATTTCTTGTCTCCAAGTATGGATTTTGGTGTAAAAGGTATTAACCACTAGCACATAACCAACTGTTCTTACCTAGCCTTCCCTAGGTAGGAACTCCCCTTCCCTCCCAGCTACTGAACCTTGATATCAATATTCCTTCCCTAATCTCTATTATCTACTCACCAACAACCCCAGAATACCTTTAAGTAGGAAACTTCGTAGCAGGAACAGGATGAGTAGCAATGGTTTAGCCTTTACTGGGAGTGTTTTCAGGGGGTGAGGGGGAGGTCTTGGAAAAAAGAAGGCAAAATCCTTTCTGATACTACCATAAGGAAGAGGACATGAGAGAAAGTGCTCCAATTACCTTCTTATAGGAAGAACAGGTTAATCAAAAGGAGAAAGCAAAGGGCTTACTATACAGAATCTTGACATTTTATTCCCTGGATCAAAGCAACTGCCAGCAAAGCCCTTTTAGTCTTCATCTGAAGGAACCATAGAAAATGCAAAAGAGAAGAAAAGTCTACAGAGTAATGAAAATAACTGCTAATAGCTAAAACTTATATAGCCCTTACTACATGCCAGGCACTGTTGTAAGCGCATTTAATCCTCAGGACAATCCTCTGAAGTAGAAACTACTATTATCCCCTTTCTACATAGATGAGAAAATTGAGGCATAGAGTTTAAGTGATTTACCCAAGGTCACACAGATAGTGAGATGGAACTTGAATTTGAACCCAGATGATCTGGCTCCAGAGTCTATACTCCTACCCACAACACTATTACACTTCTTGGTAATTTAGGGCAGATGAGATCCATATGGATTCTTATGCTATAGCCTATAAACTCCCAATCAGTCCATGGACAAGTTTTGAGAAGTCCTGGAACCCTACTGAAATTACATGTAAAAATTTTATACTTTATTTGTGTGTGCATTTTTCTGGGAAGAAGAATCAACTCTTAGCAGATTCTCAAAGGGGTATAGAAATACTAAGAAACTCTGTCATATGTTAGAAATGTTTTGTATCTTGATCTGACTGGTGGTTACAAGTATATGTATATATGGAAAATTCATCAAGCTGTTCAATGAAGACTAGTGCAATTTATTGTATTTAAGTTTTACATTTAAAAAAAAGGAACGGGGCTTCCCTGGTGGCACAGTGGTTGGGAGTCCGCCTGCCGATGCAGGGGACACGGGTTCGTTCCCCGGTCCGGGAAGATCCCACATGCCGCGGAGTGGCTGAGCCCGTGAGCCATGGCCGCTGAGCCTGCGCGTCCGGAGCCTGTGCTCCACAACGGGAGAGGCCACAACAGTGAGAGGCCTGCGTACCGCAAAAAAAAAAAATTAAATAAAGAAATAAATAAATAAATGGAACGAACTCCTAGAACACTTCTAAAAGTAGGAATGAGTACGTTAAGAATAATTTCCATTTAGGAGAAGCAAAAGCAGGCAGAACTAAGAAGACAGTAGACCAGGCCTGCGGAAGAAAAGAAACAGGTGACCTAGAAGTCAGACTAGGATAGAGAAGTGCCCCTAGGGTTTATTCTGGCAAAAGCTTTTAGGTCCAGATACAGGAGGGAGAAAACGAACACAGGAGCCAATATTTTCTCCCCTCTGTGTTTTTTGGATTCTGAAATTTTTGTTTGCTTTTTTTTTCGTTTGTTTTTTTAGATAATTTCAGACTTAGAGAAGAGTTGCAAAAACAGCACAATGTTCCCGAATTCCTATATCCAGCTTCCCCTTATGTTAACATCTTACACAACCAAAGACATTTCTCAAAACTAAGAAATTAACACTGGTACAAATACGTAACTTATTCAGATTGTACCAGTTTTTCCACTAGTGTACCTTTTCTGTTTCAGGATCCCACAATATTTAGTTGTCATGCCTCCCTAGTTTCCTCTGTTCTGTGACAGTTCCTCAGACGTTCCTTGTCTTTTTTTTTTTTAATTTATATATTTATTTATTTATTTTTGGCTGCGTTGGGTTTTCGTTGCTGCGCACGGGATTTCTCTAGTTGTGGTGAGTGGGGGTCTCTGTTTGTTGTGGTGCACAGGCTTCTCACTGCAGTGGCGTCTCTTGTTGAGGAGCACGGGCTCTAGGCGTGCGGGCTTCAGTAGTTGTGGCTCGTGGGCTCTAGAGCGCAGGCTCAGTAGTTGTGGCGCACGGGCTTAGTTGCTCTGCAGCATGTGGGTTCTTCCCAAACCAGGGCTCGAACCCATGTCCCCTGCATTACCAGGTGGATTCTTAACCACTGCGCCACCAGGGAAGCCCTTCCTTGTCTTTTATAACCTTGACACTTCTGAAGAATACTGGTCAGTTATCTTGTAGAATGTCCCTCAGTTTGGGTTTGTCTGATGTTTTCTCATGATTAGGTTATGGTTATGCATTACTAGAAAGGGAATCACAGTGATGATGTACCTCTTAATGCGTCATATCAAGGGTATGTAATGTCAACATATATTACTGGTGATCTTATTAACTTTGATCACTTGGCTAAAGTAATGTCTGCCAGGATTCTCCACTGTAAACTTAATATTTTTCCTTAAATATTTTGAGGGAGATACCTTGTCATTAACATTCTGATGGGGAGAATTCATCAGTAGGGAAATATACTTCACTGGAAAAGCAAAATCATATTAGACAGGAAGTATGTGAACTGCATTTGGTTAAAGGGTCTGTAAAGACATAAACAAATAAAAGTGAATGCTTTGAAATTTTGTGTTATATTAGCAAAAATTTTTTTTAAAAAAGAAGGTCTAGGAGAACAGATCTTGGTCAGTAAGTCATAGGAAGATTCAGGTAAGACAAGGAAAAGGCTGTGAAGATTCCAAATTCTTGTCATCACTCTGGGATGCTCTGGTGTAGGAATCCCCTTCTTATGCCGACTTAGGTAAAACCACGTACAAATGGAGTAAATAACATCAGAGATGGAATAAGTAGTGGTAAACTTAAGGTGAGAAATTGAGATATAGGAAGGGATTTGAATGGCAAAAAAAAAAAACCCACATATTGACTCTGTAGTTTCAAGAGCATTTGGGAACTGCTTACATCGGAACTAGCATAAATAAATCAGGTGATGTGTCGCCTTCTCAGGACTGGGAGATGGAGAGCACTTTCTCACGGTGCCTTAAAGGGGCTGACCTTGAACATCAGTAGTAGCAGCAGCTCTCCTTGTTGCTGCCACAAAAGGTCTACTGAGGGAACAGACTAGACAACCAAAACCTTATAATCTCTATGCCACTGGACTGCCTCACATTGTCCATCATCTTCCTGCCTTGTCCATTGCCTTAGTCCAAAGCCCCAACTTAATTCCTACCCTCAGCACCTGTTCCAGGATCCAAAAGAACCTTTGGCTTACAGTCAAAGGAGTCCCTGCTCCTACTGCTTAAAGGTAAGGGACAGGGGAGGTAACGGAGGTATGTTCTTAGGCCCTGAACTGAAACACTGATCACATCTCTTTACTTAAAAAAAAAAAAAAAAGTATGGGTGTGTGTGTATGTGTGTGTGTGTATACACGCATATATATAAATACATAAATTGGGGTTAGGGTTATTACTATCTGTGATTCACAGGTTAAACAGAATTTATGCACAAGTCTGAGAATATTGTCCCTACAAGGAAACACATTCAGAACAATAAATCTACTTTGAACCGACATACCCAGAAGTTTTTATCTATAAAAAATCATTGTCAAATACTACTTACATTCTTTAGAAAAAAGTCTCTTTCTTTTACCCTGTCCACCTTCTGCACCTCCTCCAATTTCTTCACTTTCTTCCTCAAACTATAAGTTAAAATGTATATACGTCAAGCACTGCTTTTGACTTTTAAATAATTAACATTTTTTTCCATCTTCAACACTGATGTCATGCCAGAAAGCCTAAATAAAGCAAGCAGCAAAAAACCATGAAACCTTAGCATTTTAGGGGCCTTACAACTATCCTATCCAACTTCAGACTCACACAGGAATGGCTTCTACAATGTCCACAACAACTGTACTGCCTCTCCTGGAGCAGTTCCAACGACCATACATTCTTTTTTTTAACCAACAAAGTTGGCCTATTTCTAGACAGTTTTACTATTAAAAGAGGTGATATTGAATAAAAGTAAGCAAAACTAGCATTTACTAAGCACTGCTTACACAGTGCTAAGAACTTTCCTCAAGTGAGACTTAAGCCTATTTTATGACATGAAAACCGAGGCTCAAAGTTAAATAACTTTGCTCACAGAGAACAAATACTAGCTTTGTCCTCTGATGATTCTCTAGGTGTTTCAAAGGGTGTCTGGCAAATATGGACCAAAAGCAAAGGGCAGGGGACCCCCCTCCTACTCTTCCT
Source organism: Pseudorca crassidens (assembly GCF_039906515.1). Taxonomy (NCBI): domain Eukaryota; kingdom Metazoa; phylum Chordata; class Mammalia; order Artiodactyla; family Delphinidae; genus Pseudorca; species Pseudorca crassidens. The sequence continues at coordinate 95,485,259 of NC_090297.1, forward strand.
GCCCCGCGTCCTACGACTAATCGGAAGAAAAAGCCTAGCACGGGGTGAAGTCCCCGATTCTCTCGGCTGAATTCACTAAGGAAAACAAACCCGATTCTCGGCCTCCGCTACGGTGCCCGAGGGAGTGAATAAAAAAGTGGGTTGGAACAGAGGCGGTCACTCACCGTGGGGTCTTCTTCTTCATCTGCCATCCCAGCAACCAGCCACCTCCAGAGCGCGCCCGCATCCCATGGAGCGGGTTTTACTACTTCCGCGGCCTCACTTCCGGTGACGCGAGGAGGTGGGGCGGGGCCTAGTTGGAAACCCGCCTGCGGAAGTGGAGCGTGCGCGTCCCGCCCAGCGGTGAAACCACAGCAGTACTAAAGGAGGGATGGGTGTCGTCTTGGCAAGAAGGAATTAAAAATTAGCAACGAAAAGGAAATCACTGGCTAGGTGCCGTGTATCTCGCTGTCTCCTTGAACTTGCTTCTGCGTATCAGATCACCGCTTCCTTATTCGGGACTGCGAAGCTTTGGATCATTGAGGGGCTAGCCAGGGGTGTAAACAATTTCAACAACTTAGAGTACCACTATGATTTATTGCCAAGCTTATTCGTTATTGGGGATATTGTACTTCGCTACCAGTTCTCAAGGGAATGTTATCTCCCCTTAGACTGAGGATTTAATTTTTGTGGTTTTGTTTGTTGTTTTTTTAATCAGAACAGTGCTTGGGAAAACCAGGGACATTAGAAGGCTAAAGCTAGGGATATAAAGTGTTCTGCAATGCAAGAGATGATGTCACCAGGGAAAGATTGTTCCACAATACACTATTTCTGAATGTCCTGCTAAACATTCCTGTGAGTGAAAAATCTGTTCATAATTAGCTGGGACTAGAACATAACTTTGTTAACATATAAACACAAAGCATTTTCCTATGCTTTTAAGGTACACTGAATTTTCTAGGAACGCAACTGTGAGATAGTAGAAAGTATATGTATTGGTCTCTGCTCACCCACCCCACCCCTCTTCCTGGCACAGAGCTCCTAAAACCCTTGTAATTTGCTAAGTGATAAGAACACTAGGGCGTCTTTTGTTCTAATGAGGCAACTCTGGGTGGGCTCCTGGATGGCTCCTGGCTGTGTCACCAGAAAAACCAAGCCATGATTAGAAGCTTGGAATTTTCAGCCCTCTCCAGAGCGGGGAGAGGAACTAGAAATGGAGTTAGTAATTAATCATGCCTATACAAGGCATAACAATTGCCTTGTATTGCCTACTAATTCCAATAGTAGGAGGTTCAGAGAGTGTTCAGGTTGGGGGGCACATCCGCTTACCTGGAGGGTGATGCACCCCCAACTTCATGGAGGCAGAAGCTCTGTGCTCAGGATCCTCTCAGACCTTGCCCTATGTGTCTCTTCATCTGTATCCTTTACTATACCCTTTAATAAACTGGTAAACGTGTTCCCCTGTGTTTTGTGAGTTGTTCTAGGAAATAACCAAATCCAAGGGGGAGGAGGTCATGGAAACCTCTGAATTTTAGCCAAGTCAGACAGAAGTTGTGGGTAACCTGGGGACCTACTACTTTCGATTGGCATCTAAAGTTGGGAGCAGTCTTGCGGGACTGAGCCTTTGATCAGTGGGATCTAAAACTATCTCCAGGTAAATAGCGTCAGTATTGAGTTAAATTGCAGGACACCCAGCTGCTGTCACAGAATTGTTTGGTGTGAAGGGGGGAGGGGGGACCCACATATTTGGTCATGAGAAGTGTCATAAGTGAAGCGTTCAGTGTAAAAGTAAAGGAGAAAGATACACAGGAAGGAAAAAGCTGAGAGTTTTCCCCCAAACAGTAACTACCCTGAAATTGGAGAGATATAGTTCTTTGTTTTATTTGCAACTTATCAAGAGCTGTGAAACATTTCAGGAAACAATGTCATGAAAGGCTGTATCAGTTGTAATAGTTTGGATAGCCAAAACTCACTGGAATCAGTCTGCATTTTAGCTCCTGCATTCATGGTGCAAGCATATACATATGGGTGCAAGCATCTGAAATCATTATACCCGCTAGTGTAGTCATAACTGAGCATTTACATATTGAAACACATATTATTATAATTTACTGTCTTTATTTTACTTTACATTATAGTTAGGACATTATATTTTATAGTTACGTGGGTAGTTAGGTTAGTTATTATTACTGTGAAACAAATTATCCCAAAACTTAGTGGTTTAAAACAATGAACATTTATCACACAGTTTCTGTGAGGAATCTGGGCACAGTTTAGCTGGATGCCTCTGGTTCAAGGTCCCTTATGTTGCAGTCAGGGTGTTGGTTGGGCCTCAGTCTGATCTGAGGTATTGATGGGGAAGGATCTGCTTCCAAAATCACTCACGTTGTTGTCAGCAGGATTCAGCTACTTCAGGTTACATTAAGGGCCTCAGTTCTTCACTGGCTATTGTCAGAGGCCTCCCTCCATTCCTTGCCATGTCAACTTCCTAGGGCAGCTGGCTTCTCTCAGAGCAGGTGAGGGAGAGAACCAGGACCCAAGAACACAGTTTTTTTGGTAACCTAACCTTGGAAGTGACATCCCATCATTTTTGCCCTATGCTATTCACCAGAAATCAATAAATGCAGCCCACCCTCAAGAGGAGGGGATTACACAAGGATGAGAATACCAGGAGGCAGACATCATTGGGGGCTATCTGAGAGGCTGCATACCATAGTAGGTTATATCATTTGTGAATTTCATTTCAGAATAATAAAGGAGACATATTTGTTATTTAAGGAAGTTTGTTTGGTCTGAAAGGGTTGAGAACTGCTATGTGAGGTAGTAATGAAACACTGGCCTTGTCCAGGGAATCAGGTATAAAATATTCACAGTGTCCATTATCAGGGGAATGGATAGGTAAAATGTGCTGGATGTACACCAAGGTGTACTATACAACAATCAGAAGCAATAGACTAGCAACATGGATAGAGCTTAGAAACAGAGCGCTAAATTTAAAAAGTAAGAAATATGAGCTCTATAACAAAAGACCGTTTATGTATATTAAACACATATACACACAAAAAATACATATTTTACAGGAACGTATAAAAAAAGCATAGACATCAAATACATTAGGGAGGTTACAGGGTAGGAGACATAAGAATAGGGATAAAGAGAATGCATAAGATACATAACAAGTGAAGGACTTGGGAAGGGTCAGTTACAATAGTATGGCATGAACTGTGGAGTGTGAATAATTCAACATTCTGAGCCTGAGATCCAAAATGTAAAGGAAAAAAAAATCAGTGTTGTGAGCAGAGCAGAAATAAAGCCCAGAGAGTGAAAAGTCACGGTGTGCTTCTAGAGGATGTTTCAGGTGGGTTGCCAGAGTCAAGTTTGTTGGGTGGAGATGTAGAAAATGAGGCTGGAATGAAACTGGAGTTTGAGTTTGTGAAAGGCCTTGAATATTCTCTTCAGAGACTGAACTTCATTCAAAGTGCCGAGTGCCTGGGAGGTCTTTAAGCAGAAGAGTCACATGACCCATCTTTAAAATAAAAAATCACTTCAGCAGGGAGACCACCTAGGATGAGAGCTGATTAGAACATGAATTAAGACAAAGGAATTTTAGGAGCAGAAATCACAGGACTTTGTGTCTGAATGAATCTGAGAGCTATGGAGAGAGAGGTTTATATCCAGATGGAATGCTATTAATATGAATTGGAAAGTAAAATGGAAAAGCAACTGGGGAGGGAAGGAAATGAGTTCAGTCTGAGTGTGAGAGTCTAGAGGTGTCCTGTAGACAGATGGAGGTGCAGGTCTGGAAATCCAGAGAAATCAGGACTAGAGAAAATGGCATGGGAGACATCAATGCGGGGGCAATCGTTTAAACACTGCACAGAAACAAAAGTGAGAGAAGGGAGGCAACGGGCAGATCCTCAGAAACAGTACATCACGGGACAGAGAGAGAAGAAATGGTCCAAGAGGCAGAAAAAGATAAAAGAAGAAAAATGAAGAGGAAGTGAGGGAGGAGGAAGGGAAGAATATACAGTTGACTCTTGAACAACATAGGTTTGAACTGTGTAGGTCCACTTATATATGGATTTTTCTCAATAAATACCTACTACAATAAGTTACTTTTCAGCATTACCTTCATGAACTCTATAATCCAGTTCCACAAGGCCACTTTCAATTATTCATGCAACAAATATTTATCAAGCACCTGAACAGCACTTACTATAGGACTGTTGATAAAATGATAACATAAATACACAGTTCAGGGTTCATGAACCTTACAATGTAGCAGGGAGACATGAATAAAATAGATATTGTATGCTTTGGAAGATTATGATGGGGAAAGGGGACCCAAGAAGTCAGAGAAGACTTCCTTGTGCAAATAACATTTGAGCTGAGACCTGAGAGATGAATGGAGTTAGGCAGTGAAAGAGGAAGGGGAAAGTGGGCTGTGCCCCAAACTTATACCATCTTCAAGCCTATGGTTACACTACTCCTTTCCCACTAGGATACCTTTCTTTTCCGTTGAAATGCTACATGTCTTTCAGGCCCAGCTAACATGTCTGCCCCTCCATCAAGCCTTCCCTGAGTGCTCCAGTTGAAGGCACTTTCTCTCTTACACTCCCACCAGCACTTACTTTTCATTTTCCTTCAACACTTCTTTCTAATGTATTTTCTGATTACTTATACACACAGCTTGTCTCGTACACTAAATCTTAAAACTTACTAAGAAAAGAGTCTGTTTCTTATTCACCTTTGAGCTCCCAAAGGCTAGCACATTCCTCAGACTCCCGGAACAAATATTTGTAGCATAAATTAATGCTTGTTTGACATCCCTTTTCAAATATGTTGTAATTCAATGAAGCTATTGTTACAAGCTGTGCCTTTGGGACTGAACTTACTCTTTGGTTAAACCACAATCCCATAGTCATGGTCCCCATGACTGATTAGTGTTTGCCACAGGGACTGCAACAACCCTAACAAACGGGCAACTGTTCTTGACTGACAGGCGTTTGGCAACAACTGCCCGTCCTCCAGTGGAGGCTGAAATGAACTGAGGAAGGACTGTCTGAATTGAGTCCCCATGCAATGGGGCTCTATTTATCCCTTGCATTTGGGCTGTGAGAGACAGTGACCCAGGCTTTGGCGTGAGGCTTTGGGGCTTTTCAGGACAACAGAAACACTAATGCTTGGAACAAAATCGTCAAAGATCAATATCAATGGACAGAATCCTAATTTGAGGCAGTGTGATAACAAGGGGAAGGGAGCTTTGAAGTCAGACAGACTAGCTCTGTGATCTCACCCATGTGCCTTCTTTGAGCCTCAGATTTCTCACCAAAAAACCATTCTGCAAAACAGTTGTGAAGATCAAAGATAATGTCTTTACACATACAATGCCTGTGCTCTACTAAAATGTGTTTATTCATCTATCTTCGCCAATATAGTTTGTACCCTGAGGTCAGGGACTCGTTTTTTGCCTCTACGCCTGCAAAATTTAGCAAAGTGTGTAAATATTTTTTAAACAAATGAACAACAACAGTGAAAGCTAAGATTTATGGAGCACTTACTTCATGCCAGATATTGTTGTAAATAGTAATTTATTTAATCCTTCAACAACCCTACAAAGGAGCAACCATTATGACTCAATTTTACAGAAAGAAAGCAAAATATAATTTTAAAAAATATGAAATTCTTGGTATAACTAATTTTGAAATAAAAATCTGGTGAGATTCACTTTAATCAATAAAAAAGGTAAAAAAAAATTTTTTTTTTTGGCCACGGCACCCGGCTCCCCTTGCCCTTGGCGGTGAAAGCGCAGAGTCCTAACCACTGGACCGCCAGGGAATTCCTGGTAAAATACTTTTTAAAACCTGGAAATGAAAAAATACAGTGGAAGGAGAAAGAAGGAAGGAAATAAATGTAAAAATGGGAAGAAAGAGTAGGAAGAAGAAAGAGAGATAGACACATGGAAAAAGAAGAAACAGTAAGATACTGTGGACTATCACTGTCCTTTGAAATAATAAGTAGAAAACTAATTACTCTTCCCAGTTCTTCAACTGTGATATCTTTATTCTTAAACTCCGAGAGTGACAGGGGACGAAAGACTTATCTTTCAGAGCATGACACAATTGGAGTGGTTTCCATCCAGTGAAAAGAGGAAGAGACAAAGGTTATCTCCAAAAGAGGAGGGCATGAGCAAAATGTGAAAGCAAAGAGTACATTTGAAGAACACTGAACAGTGTTTTCGCAGCTGAAGCTTGAAGTCTGCCTATGGGAACAGTGAAAAATTCTGCTGGAAGGCCTTGAATAGCAGGGTAAGGAGTTAAACATATGTTCAGCAGACAGTCGCTGCTGTTAAAGGAAACAGCAGTTGTGGTCTGGAGCAAAATGTTTTAGTTCTGAGTTCAGAAGACCAGAATTATTGTTCAAGTCTGATACTGGTTAGTCCTTACCCTAAACCTTAGATTACCTCTAAAATAGGGGTGATAAGGCAGTTGTAAGGATTAAATAAGATATTATGACAAGGTGTGTTCACTTTACAAAGTAAAAATGTTATAGAAAAGCAAGTTTTCACTGGACTTCCCCGGTGGCGCAGTGGTTAAGAATCCACCTGCCAGTGGTTGAGAGTCCGCCTGCCGATGCAGGGGACACGGGTTCGTGCCCCGGTCTGGGAAGATCCCACATGCGGCAGAGTGGCTGGGCCCGTGAGCCATGGCCGCTGAGCCTGCGCGTCCGGAGCCTGTGCTCTGCAATGGGAGAGGCCACAACAGTGAGAGGCCCGCGTACCGCAAAAAAAAAAAAAAAAAGAATCCACCTGCCAATGCAGGGGACACCAGTTCGATCCCTGGTCTGGGAAGATACCACATGCTGCAGAGCAACTAAGCTCGCGAGCCACAACTACTGAGCCTGTGCTCTAGAGCCCGTGCTCTGCAACGAGAAGCCACCGCAATGAGAAGGCCACATACTGCAACGAAGAGTAGCCACCCCCCCTCACTGCAACTAGAGAGAAAAGCCCCCACGCAGCAATGAATACCCAATGCAACCAAAAAATAGAAGAAATAAAACAATGAATAAATTGAGGCATAATTCAGTTTTAAAAAAATAAGTTTTCACTGTTGTGAGGATTTAATTGATGCTTGAAGACTGAAATGGTAAAATTACTAAAGTGATGGATGTAGAAATGAAAAGGGGGCAATTGGAACAACATTTTGGAAAAAAAGGAGTTAATCGATTCGAAGATAATTTACAAATTCTAAATTCAGTGATTAGGGGAAAAGGACTATTAACCATAGAAACAGGGAAATCAGAAGGGGGTGAGTTTTGTTTTAAACATTTCAAATGTCAGAAGAACATCTGCTAGAAATGTAGGACTGGAGCTTGGGTAGGACATCAACTTAAGACCTCTGCACGGGGAATTCCCTGGCGGTCAAGTGGTTAGGACTCCGCCCTTTCACTGCGGAGGGCTCGGCCACTTCGCCAAAAACAAAACCAAAACAAAACTCTTCGTAGAGGTGGTAGTTGAAGCCAGGGGACATGATAGGTCACCAAGTAAGGGTTAATAATGAGAAAAAGTGGGTGAGGGTATCTTAGGAACGTCTATGTTTACGTGGAAAAAGAGCCTGGGTAAAGAGAACAACGAAGTGCGGGTCAGGGAGGATAGCACAGTTCCATAGTATGTAAGAAAGGAGAATTTTTTTAGATGAAGATGAGCTACATGATTCAGTCTAAATTAGGGAACATGAATTTGTTTAGGACCTGGTTAGAGTATCTTGGGGCTTTTATCTAGCTTTGGTGCAGGGAACTAACAGTTGCCAGTGATGATACTAGTGCTGATACTGTTTTAGATAACTATTGATGAAAAGTTCAAAGGCAAAGACAATTAGGGATTTTTTATTGTCTTGTTTTGTTTTTGAGTAGTCCTTAGCAATTCTTTTGGGCAGGGAGATTCGTCTGTGTATGTATTTGCACACATTTATTTGCTTTGTCTTATTTTGTCCTGTATGTCTTCCCTGGTTTTTTGTTTGTTTCTGCATTTAAGCACATTTTCACAAGGAGTCTGTCCTGCATCAGACTTTTATTGGCTTGCCTTTCTACTCCAGCTCGTAGGAGGCTTTGGTAGCTTTTCTTCTGCGTAACCAAGCAGGCCACAGCCAGCAGATGGCACTATAGCAAGAGGGGCAGAGGGTCCCTTTAGGACCTGACAACAACTGCGGACTAGTAACTTTACAGTTTCAGCCTCGGACGACTCAGTTGCACTTTAGCCCGGACTCTAATAAAGCAGGTCAAGCTGTGTGCAATTAAGAATTTCAATGTACAAATTGAATTGGGATCTGCGGCTTTGTCTCCTCCATCCTGGGCCACCATTAAACTGAAGGTATCGTCAAGCTGTGAAAGTGTTGTGAGAAGGGCTATCCCGATATCGCCGTTTCCTAAAGTGGCCGAGGTGACCCCACTTTAACTAAATACAGGAGTCAATCGAGACTATCCTGATAGTTTAAAGAAAAATTCATACAAATAGGCATTACCTAAGCGTTTCCCGACAACGTGTAGCTTTAGCATATGAAATTTGCGACTTGTTTTTGTTACGGGGTTCCTAATTTCATTTGAAAGTTCAGACACAGCCTCACTATCCAGATTTCCATAAGGAGTAAGAAAGATCCTCTGCAGTTCCGGAGGCCGCGGGGACAGCCTCTAGACCCCTATTGTCCGGGTTCTCTTACGTGGAAGCTTGAGACGGAGGCCTCTGTTGCAGGTGGGCTGCTCCTCACAGACACACCAAACGCACACACACAAACAGAGCAGCCGCCATAGCGGAAAACAAACTGCAAAACTGCAAGCCTTGGACTTCACTGGTGGCGCAGTGGTTAAGAATCCGCCTGCCAGTGCAGAGGACATGGGTTCGAGCCCTGGTCCGGGAAGATCCCACATGCCGCGGAGCAACTAAGCCCGTGCTCCACAACTACTGAGGATGTGTGCCACAACTACTGAAGCCCGTGTGCCTAGAGCCTGTGCTCCACAGCAAGAGAAGCCACCGCAATGAGAAGCCCACGCACTGCAGCGAAGAATAGCCCCCATTCACCACAACTAGAGAAAGCCTGTGCACAGCAACGAAGACCCAACCAGCCATAAATAAATAAAATAAATTTATTTTTAAAAAAAACAAAATTGCAAGCCTTTACCTTTTCAAACACAACTCGAGCAGGTCAGGTTACACCCCAACACTAACTAAAGGGGCACCCAGAAAATATTGGTTACCATGGCCACGTAGGAAGCCTCCCGGATAGCTTTCTTAGCTTTCTTCTTACACACACTTACTCACGCGAGCTCCACTCACGCGAGCTCCACCCACGCAGGTCCCTAGCTCGGCAATCTGCTAGCCACGCCTGATTGCGTTCTGCGCTCGTCTCTCTGCCCTTGCACCTGCGTACTACGGCGCCTGCCCGTCGCCGCGGCCCGGATCGGGAAGTGTCAAGCGGGAGCTGGGTTCCCCCGCCTTTGCCGGTATCACCGCTGACCCCCGGACCCCAACTCCAGGCCCGGGCCCAGCCGCCATGACGAACGGTGAGAACTAATGCCCAGAGCCGAGGATGGGAGTGCAGTGCGAGTGGAAACCTGGCGGGCGGAGCCGGGACTGACGTGGCCGTTCTCCCCGCCCCCTCCCAGCCCAGTCCCCCTTTGGCCTCTCGGTGCCCCAACTTCTGTCCCCTATACTCCTCCGGGGGTTCCCCCGTTCCGTGCCCGTATAGAACCCCCAGTGCCTCTTGTGCCCACACCCGTAGTTCTTGGTTCCCACACTGTGCCCTTCTCCCTTCCTAGAAGTTCGTTCTGACCCTTACAAGCCACTTCGCGAGGCCAGTCCCAGTTGAACTATTGCTTTAGCACCAGGAAAAAGAGGAGCCTCCTCACAGCTCTCTGTGTTCTCAAACTTTTGGATAGTAGGTTCGTTGGGATGACCGATGAATCACACAGGATTTTAAACCCCATACTTTGGGGGGGGCGGGGGTGAATGTAGATCCTAAAAAAAAAGTTCTCCTTGTTTTGTTAAAATGTCGGGAAGCTTTCTCGTGTTTGATTCTAAAGTCTTGCCTGGGCGATCCCATCTGGAGACCGTGGCTAGTGTTGCAGGGGTTGGATTTAGACACTGCCTTTTCCAAAGATGATGTGGCAGTTGCCACCCTGTTTATCTGACCTAATTTTCCAGGCGTCTTCAAACACTTTATAGACGTGATTTCTGAATTCCAGGGAAGGGCAGGAAACGATGACTTTGTGGTCTTTAGAGTCGATCTTACAGGAAAAAAGATGACAAGACCTTTTAGGCAGTATGATTTGAAGGGCATAGGACAGCATTTCTCAAAAGTACCTTCTTCATAAGCCTGGTACTAAAGTTTCAAATTTCACTTCCTTGTGACTTTTGGCTTTGCAAAAACTTACGGGAGAAAAGACTAGCACGGATTGTTCATCATAAAACTTGGTGTATGTATTAATTTACTGGACCCTTTCCTGTGTGACATCTAGTTGTGAGATAGTTTTACTGGAGGGAGAGAAGGAGATGGAGTGGCCCAGAACTGGCAGATGCCAGTTGTGTAAAATATCCTTTTGGAGCTTCCTGGGCAGTCAGAGGTCTGAGGTTAGTAGGCACAGTACAAGAAGGGACATCACCTGGAGAAACAAATAATCTGAACTGAGAAATAAGAGAGCAGTTGGACACATAGTAATTAATAAGTAAGTTTTAGTCATCCTTTCCCCTTTTGTGGTCTGATTTTTTTTCTACTTAGGTGATTCTTTGCGCTTACAAGACATAGTTTGGTTTACAAATGTAAGAAATAGAACTAATTGTTCAAAGCTTTTTTCCCCCACAATTGTTCCACCTTGTCGAAGCCTCAGATCTTTTATTGCTTGTTTGTTTTCAAGAATCTGTTAACTCAGGCAGAAATTTGGTTTGTAAGTAGAGTATCATGCGTGAAGTGTAAGATAAGCATAGGAAAATTGTAGTCATGGATTCTAACTCTTGCAATTTCCATTAAGCTTTACTTTTGCCTTAACATATTCTTCACCAACAGATGCAGATCTGAGAGACTTGGCCAAATATCTACCTCTCCTTTATCACATGAGTGATTTATAGGAAGAACATGTTTCATTCTCTCAGCTCAGGCTCGAAGGATTCTTATGCCTCTCTCAACCTAATGCCAACACTGGCCATTCCTGGTAGGCTGATTCCACATAAAGTGATGCACTCTTCTCAGAATTTATACTTCTTGAAAGGAGAGGGAAGGGGGCAGTGAAATCTTTGTAAGGGGGTTGTCTACAAGTGATTTGGGGGAACAGAAAGGTAACCTTGTTAGTCCCGGGACCTTGGCTTCCTCTTGTCAGGGCTGGCACTGCAGTTGAGATTATCATCTTGATATTTTATCACATTCTGTTCTCCAGGGGGATCACCTGTCCCAAACTGGATTAGCACCAAAGGTTTTTTTCTCTTTCTGTAACAGTGTACTCCTTGGATGGGATTCTGGTGTTTGGTTTGCTCTTTGTTTGCACCTGTGCCTACTTCAAGAAAGTACCTCGTCTCAAAAGCTGGCTGCTCTCAGAGAAGAAGGGAGTTTGGGGTGTGTTTTACAAAGGTAAGATCATATCTGTTCAGGGAGAGGAGATTGCCATCTCTGGACAGTGAGGTGCTGCAAGGTGGGGGTGGGATAGGCTGGAATTGTATGTGGTTCAACTTTTACATAATTGTTTATTTTAGCTCCAAGGTAATTTTAGTATTCTCCATGGAGTAAAACTATATAAATTAAACAATTTTAATTGGACTAGAGTTGTTGGAAGGAATATTTTCCCAGTGAAAATTTTTTGTCTGAATTTCTGGAAAGAATTTATTGGAGTCTCTTTTAAGTATTGATTTTATTAACTCAGATGCTTTTTTACTTTTTATTTGGGGCATCTTCATCTGGAATCCTACTTACCTAGATCTTTTTTCAAAATAAGGCAAAATATAAACTAACAGTATATTCATCTAGAACCTAGGGCTTAAGGGTAGTATTTAAATACATTCCTGGGTGGGTTCTTGAGACCCTTGATAGGTCTCGTCGTCTGTGACTAGAGATTTCAAATCTTGAAAGTGAGGACTTATATGAAGGGCAGGGTTTGACTTCTTTTCTCGTTTTATTTTTTCCTGCTAGCTGCTGTGATTGGAACTAGGCTGCATGCTGCTGTAGCAATCGCCTGCGTTGTAATGGCCTTCTACGTCCTGTTTATAAAATGAATTCCAAAGCATCCATTTCATCAACTGCCAACCAAGGGGACGAAGGTGAAGAGCCTGTCAGGAGCCTGGGCCCAGCGTAGGAGAGTTCAGCTAAAATCATCAAAGTCCCCAGGATGACACCACAGCATCTGCCCCTACCTTATGTGGGGAAAACTCCTCGTGGTTACAAACATTATTTATGCTTCAGGGGACTACAGAAAGCCAGCTTCCTTTGACCTGTGTGTAAATCAGTCCTCAGCAGAGAGCATATAATGTCCAGATGAATTACACCCCTCAGTGATACGATTACATACCTCCTGCTTAAAAATCTGTCACCTATTTTGTGCTTCAGCCCCTCATCAGGAACTTTTCACACTGAGGCTCATTAGGGGAGGATATAAGCTGTATTCAAACTTCTTGGAAGGAGAGATAATTTTCAAGACTTGACTTTTTTTTTAGTGTTTGATTTGGATTTGGCAAATTGCAGGGGGCTGGGAGGCTGGGGTGGGGAGGCTGGGTGGGAAATAGGAGTTAAACAATGCCAAGGAATTTTTTGGCTTTGGAAATTTATCTTTCATATACCCGTCTGGGAACATAAGAGAGAGGCATGATCCTCATTGCAAAAAGAGAACAGACGAAATAGCTGTGCTGTGTGCTGGTAGCCAGAGAGTTTTGCCAAGAGAATCTGGGCCTACATAAGATTTGGAAATTGTCTGTGATGAGACCAGAAAGGAGTAACTTAGACAAGAAACAATGTTCTATTCACCAGTATTCCGAAAAGGAAACTTCACCCCCTCAAATGGTATATTGAAACTGTTGCTATTTTCCTAAAGCTTTTTAAATATTTTCTAAATTACTGAGTGCTAAATGCTGTTACTCAGTTTTAAATGCCACCACTAGGGGAAAGAGAAACTATTGAAGAAATAATTTGCAGTTGGGGTAGAAGAAATAAATAAATCTGGTATATTAATTCATATACTAGTAAAGTCATCTAGAATTTATTGTGATGTTAGATAGAAGTTCTGTCATGTTAACCAACATACAAACTTATTCTTTGTTTAAATCTGGGTTATGGCAATTTTCAGTCGATTACTTGTGTTTCTTGGCCCACTTTTAATTTTCTTCATATTGTAGTATTTAGCTGTCTCTTGGAAATTATAAGAACATGGGAAATTTGAATGAGAGAAGTTGATGGCATTCATAGGCATGTTTGGACAGTTCATAGAATCCATGAATAAAATGAGAGTGTTTTCTAAAGTAAAGGAAAGCAGAGGTTCGCAATTGAGATTGATGGGCTTTTCCATGGAGTATGGGAACTCCTGAACAAATCATTTTAGATGACTCTACATTTGAAGTGAAGACTTCTCCATTCCCTCCTCCTTTTATCTGCAAAAGGATCAACTGTTGCATTTCTGAAGCCTAGAACTTCTCTATTAAAAAAAAAAAGAATTGGTCTAAAATTAAATTATTGTAAAGAGCAAGCAGAGACATAGGTCTACCAGTGGAATTATTCACTAAAGTAAACTTGACTGTGGACAAGTTGGCTGTGGTTGACCCCAGTGTGGCAGTAAATTGTCTTTCGTCTTATTCCAAAAGAAAAAAAGCTGCTAGGAAGTTTAGGTTCTGAAACATTCAGTTTAGTGCTTTGATGGTTCCTAGAAGTATAGAAAGTCATCAAGTAAACACTACAGGTCTAATCATCTCAGAGTTATGGCTGTTGTCTCTTCAGGAATTGGTCCACAGGGTAAATTTCAATGATTCATATATTTTTCATTGTCATTTCTGAGGATCTTTCACACAAGAGAAAGGAAGGCTAGTGGAACAGAAAGAAGAGTTACACCTTGTGGGTGTGAGTTTGGAACCTGTTGGCCAACGGGAATGTCACTCTCTGGAAATACAGGTTCAGCATGTTTTGCACTTGTTATTTTGTAGCTTTAATGACTTTTGTTTCCTAATAGGGCTAATATCTCTAAGCTTGGTGTTTAGAGCTGCTTCATATTTTAAACTAGTCCCATTTCACAGTTCAGATCAATTTTTACAGCCTCCTGGGTGGGTCATCTTGACCTAAGCTCTTGAACTGTTAATATTTTGAGATGTTTTCATACCAGAATGTACCAAAAAGTACACAGAGTGAAGGTAATTTACAGCAAGAAACAAATACACAGCTTATTTCATTTCTTGACTTTAGATAAGCAGAAACTTGTTTAATTCATCACTTTGGTTGATGTGTCATATATTTTTGACTGAAAATTGTAGGAAGTTGTTCCTCTAAGGGAGTCTTTTAGGGGTGGAAGAAGGGGGATAGCAGTATTGCCTCAGATTCAAACTGGCGTCACCATAAACCCTGTATGCCAGGGTGGAATGAAGTCAGCTTTTTATAGTTGAAATAAGACTTTTTATTCACCATTGTCTGCACAAATCCTTGAAAATAAAGTTTCTTTCCCTACTGTTTTTGTCCATTTTGTCACATGCATGCTGAATTATTGAACTTTGTTCAATATTCCCCGGGGTTCTGCCCATAGTATACCTTTTTAGTTTATATTAGTGAATATCATCAATCCTGTTAACCCCTTGTGATGGTCACTGAATGTATGATATAGTTCAGAATCTATGAGGGTATATCTTTGGGGGAACTAATTTTATATATATATATATATATATATATATATATATATATATATACACACACATTTTGAGGTGTATTAAACAATGTAGATAACATTCTCCAATACATTTTACCTACCAAAGCTATTAAAAGTATCAACTGCCATTACAAGCCATAAACTTCTTCAGTGAAATGAGGTTATCAGGTTACCCAGCCACATACCTAGAAAATCCTTGGGCTTCTGGTACATACAATGGACACTTTTCCCCAATTTGTTTATTCCAAGTACATGGTGGGACTGGCACAAGTACAAATGATAACAAAATTCTGATTTGTCTTCCCCCCTCACATATGTATTTCTTGAAAAAGGAAAAAGAAGGAACTGAGACATTCAAATTGTGCTTTGTGATGTGAAAGGAGCTAATTCTAACTTACATAATTGTTCCTTTTTTTTTTCTTACACTCATTCTTGAAAGATTTATTTTAGCGGATATGAAAGTAAATGAAGATTCAGCAATATGACTGCGACAGCAAGTTCTGGGTAGCAAGAGGGCTCTGTGGGGACAGGGATATGTCTTCCTACCTTTACTTATACTACTACCTAGTGTATATTAGGTAGTATATTAGTAGTATATATAGTTACTATATTCTAACTACCTAGTCCTTGGACTTAAGTAATCTATTCTTACCTTTCCCTTTGGTAAAATGATGTTTGCCTTCTCCCATGGGAGAAGGAGCTCCTAGGGAAGCTGATGTTGGTAATGACCAGAATTTGCCTTCTCCCTGGGAAAGAAATCATTCACCTAGAGGTCTCTTGAGATTGAATCATGTTATATCCAGAACTTGGATCAAAGATCAAAGAAAAACTACAGATATGGATATAAATGTGTAGCTGCACAGAGATCCAAGGACAATCACGATTCAGTATTGTGGGAATTTGTCCCGCCTTTACCTGGGCCCTTGGTTCCCCTCCGAGCCACGTGGGGGCAGGAAAGTGCGCACTCGGCGAGGGCCTGTGCTCGGTTGTTCCTCCCAGAACCCTCCGGGGCGGAAGGCTTTAAAGGAGCTTGCGTACTTCCGCCCTTTCACCGGAGGAAGAGCGGCGTGGGGTGAGGCTGGTCAGAAGTGTGGCGAGGTGTGTGGAAGGCGCCTGCGGGCTGTGTGTGTGAGTGGACGCGAGAATGTGTGAGTGCGCGCGTGGTGCGTGCAAGGCGAGTGCGTGCGCCCGCCCCCGTGCCCCTCCCCCGGCCTACACCTTGATCTTATTTGATCGGGTTGTGACTCCCGCCCCGCCGGACCAACCCGAAATGAAAAGCTCCCCTCCTGCGAAGCCCCTTCCTCGGGGCGCTGTGCAGCGAGGCCCCTTGGGCGGTGGCAACGCCGCGGTCCCGGAGGTCCCGGAGCTGGTCCTACGAGGCCCGGCGCTCAGAAGTGATGAATTGATCAGATAGATGAGGCTGGGCTTGTCCTGGACCACTGATTATCGAGGCGATTCTGATCTGAGCCCGGGCCCAGGGCACGGCCGCCCGTGGCGTTGAGGCTAACGTGTCAACGGTCGGCTGCGGGCCCCGGGCGCTGGCGGACGGAGGTAGAATGAGCCGTCGCCTCGCCCGCGGGAGCGGGAGCTGAAAGGATATGGAGGCCTTGTTCCCCGCTGCAGTTTTGTAGCCGCCTCCCTTTTTTTCTTTAGACCCGACTTGTCATAATGATTCTTTTGTATGGTACCAACACTGGTGCCCCCGGTCTAAAGGCACTATACAGCGCCTGCCGCGAAGGGATATATGTATATATGCATGTCTGTATACGTGTATATATCTGTAAGAGAACTTGGAGACCTTATAAGAATTCAGATTCCAGGGACCCGCACCGGATTTACTGAATTAGAATTAGCGGGGGGCGGGGGGGCTTGTCTAGGAACCTATATTATTTAAAGCCTCCATGCATGGATCGCAGTAATAAATTTTTTGATGTTCAGTATCAACCCACATGAGGTGATTATCCCAGAAAGTCACCCACTCTGCCACTTTCAGCTATTCTAAATAAAGAGAACTGAAAATATTGCCACTGGGCAGCAAACACTATGAACCGATTGGAGTATCTCGGTGGAAGAGGGGCTGTAATAGTTTGGTGGTATTGACCCTGCACCTGAGTACCAGGAAGAAGCCCTTTCATATCTGATTTATTCAACAATGCATATGCTGTCCAATCTTAGAAATGGGAACTTAGTGTACAATATTCTAAAAGGTCTGCCATTTCTTGCTCATTTTAACAGCAGGCTCCTGTGAGTGGCTTGTAATTTTAGAAACCACATTACTGTATCAGTTTTTAGGTACCTTCAGACCCTAGGATCAGGTTGTTGAACGCTGTTTCCAAGAATAGGGGGCTATATATCACAGCACAAATCAAGGCAAAGAAAAGAGAATTGACTCCCAGGCAAGGAGACAGTAGCAGAGTTAAGAGAATGAACAATGGCAAGGAGCCAGGGAGATGGAGCCCTCATGGAAAAGTAGAGCTCAGCAGATGACTAAATCCAGAAGGTCTGAAATCTGTTAAGCGTGACCTCAGCATAAGTGTTAATGCCACAAAGAGCTACTAAAATTAGTGTTTGTAAGCTCAAGAGAATGGACTATGTCCATTCTTGCTTTCCCAACACTTAGCTCAGTACCTGACACATAAAGTTTGCAAGAGGGTCTTCCCTGGTGGCGCAGTGGTTGAGAGTCCGCCTGCCAATGCAGGGGACACGGGTTCGTGCCCCGGTTTGGGAGGCTCCAATGTGCCGCGGAGCGGCTGGGCCCCGTGAGCCATGGCCGCTGAGCCTGTGCGTCCGGAGCCTGTGCTCTGCAACGGGAGGGGCCACAACAGTGAGAGGCCCACATACCACCAAAAAAAAAAAAAAAGTTTGCAAGAAATGTTGAATGGATATGGTTCGAATGACTCCAGTTCACAAAACGTGAATACCTGTCTCCTGCCAAAAACAGTGCTGTTCTGTCCTAAATCTGTATCTTTTCAGCAAGATGACTTTCCGAGTTGCAAATATGCCCAACAGGATTAGTTTCTAGAAGTTGAGAAACTTCCATATTTTAAGAGTAGTCATGTGGCAACTGGTAGTCCATGGGTAACAGATACTCCAGGCTTCATCTTACACAAATCTATTTCATGGAGATGGGCGGCAGGATGTTCCACTATGATTAATTAGTCCAGGGGCCCGTCAACACTTAGGTGGAGAAGAAGCCACCATCAGTCTTTCGGGAATATCCTCCATTGCTGGCTGCAGTGTGAGGGGACACTGTGGAGAAAAGAGAAGAGGGAGTGGGCTGTGAATTTCAGATCCTTTGCCTTTTCTAGGAACTTGTCGCCCATACATTTATGGGGACAATGGAGAAGGTTCTAACAGCTGAGGAAACTGGCATATAGAGGACTGATGGGAGGTAGCTATAGGTCTTTCACTCCCCGGTTTCTGCCCTTTGCTGAAAATTTTTGTCCACTAGACCTAAGGCTGAGGTAGTGGCTCTGAAAAACTGAATTCATTTCCTAGCTCTACAGTCAGCATGTCCCCTGGTTTTAGTCTGATATGTGCCAGACTCTCAGTTATCCCTGATGTTCCCTAATAGCCAATCACCTCAACTCCCTGATTCCTGTGACCATTTAGAAAAACTCTTGCACCATCCATCTGCCTCCCACCCCTCAGTCTTCTGACCCTTACCTATGGATCCCTGGATGCTGTGAATAGACTCCTTCTTAGGGTTGATCCAGTGTCTGATGTTAGCTTGGGAAGTGATGGCGGGTGGCTGGGGAGGGGATAAAGATTCTCCAGAGAATTGGATCTTGATTCTAGAAGATGGTGTGGGGAAGAACACGGGAGAGTGAAATCAATCAGGAGAAGAAAGGTAAGGAGGGAAAGAGTTGCATGCAACCTTAAAGCAGCTGAGGCTTCCCTGGTGGCGCAGTGGTTGACAGTCCGCCTGCCGATGCAGGGGACACGGGTTCGTGCCCCGATCCGCGAAGATCCCACATGCCGCGGAGCGGCTGGGTTCGTAAGCCATGGCTGCTGAGCCTGCGTGTCCGGAGCCTGTGCTCCGCAACGGGAGAGGCCACAACAGTGAGAGGCCCGTGTACCGCAAAAAAATAAAAATAAAAATAAAATAAAGCAGCTGAAGGCCGTTTTTACCCTCTGGAATGAACCAAAGATTTTGTGCTACAGATGAGCACAATCTTGGAAGATCTCTGTTCATTTTAGAAAATAAAAAAACAGAACTTGTATTACAGAAGTAAAAAATAACAGAAATCTATAGAAACAAGAACCTATTGATTGTTATTTCCCAGATGACACTTTACCTTACTTGATTGGCATTGTACTTAGGGAGAGGCTCCGCCTCCACCACTTACCCATGGGCATCCTGAATGGTCTCCTGGTGTATCAGTGTCTCACTTTTGCTCTTGAACGTCCCTGT
Source organism: Pseudorca crassidens (assembly GCF_039906515.1). NCBI lineage: Eukaryota > Metazoa > Chordata > Mammalia > Artiodactyla > Delphinidae > Pseudorca > Pseudorca crassidens. The sequence continues at coordinate 95,504,523 of NC_090297.1, forward strand.
GTGGTGGTTGTACAAGGCTGCTAATCGGAAATCCAGATCGTCCTTCGGTATCTACGGAGGAAGCCAACCCCGCCACTCCCAGGATTAACTTGCCACATTTGCACCTGCTCTAGTCGGGTTCTGTTGGGCTCTACTCTTGCCCCAAAGCAGAGTGAACCCTTTCTGGGCCTGAGATCCACCAACTCCCTACATACCAAATTACTATACATGATGACTTCTTAACTCTTGTCCATAAAGAATTGTCTCATGGTTAGGTCTAAGGAGTGGGGAGCTCTCCTGGAGACATGAGAACCACTATATTGTCCTGGACTTGAGCTTAACGGGCCTTACCTCATTCATGGTTATAATGAGAAGTCTGGTGAGAGAATGATTTGCTCCAGATAATCAACTGCAGCAAAACCCAAGCCTTCTGACTTCCCAGAGGAAGTTGATAAGTTGGTATTTGGTTTTAGATTTGGTAGGATCTTGGATTGGGGACAAGATAAAGATGCTAAGGTAGTCAGGGACAGACTACCTTTCAAAAAGGATATTAATTAGTCCTAAGTGGATATAAGGAGAAATAGCATTTCAATGCTAGGTACCTCAGGATCAAAAAAATAAACAGCCTGCCTCATGGACGTGATTGTGGGAGTTGAGCTGAGTCGACACCAGGGTTCCTGTTGCTGAGCAAGGTGAGTTGGGTTCTTATATGGCAGTTTCTGCAAAAGAGAAACCACATCGACCCCTGGTTACCAGAGGCCTTGCTGATGTGATAGCGTCAGTGACATCCATCCCCTTATCCCATCCCATTTTAACTGAATCGCAAACATCTAAAAGAGAAGAATGAAATGGGGCAAGACTCCCAGGCTTCTGATCTTCCTAAGTTTTCAATCTCAGAACTGACAGAAATGGGCCAGGAATACAGGGAAAGGGGTGAAGTGGGACAGGAGGTGAAGGGTGGGGAGCAGAGAGGCAAGATGAGCTCAGGTTTAGAAGTCCTGAGCTTGAAGAAGAGAGAAGATATCCTAATGCAATTAACAGGTAGGAAATTGGAGGTGTGCAGTTGTTGGAGGAGAGCTCAGAACAAGTAGTAGAGATCTGGGGGTCATCCCCCTGAAGTGGTGGTTGAAGCCTGCAAAAAGGCGTCTGACCAACAAGGAAGAGGCGGTTCATGAGGACTGCACAGTATTATAATGGGGGTGGTGGTGGGAGCAGTCAGAGACAAGAGAATCAGGAGAGAGCAGTGTCTAGGCAGGTGAGAAAATTTCAGTAAGCAGGGAAGGGTCATTGTGTCTGCAGGAATGTCAAAAAGTTCATTGGATGTTCAGTCCTCTAATTAAAACCCCACAAGTACGAGTATGAAAAGCACACAGCTGATTTCTTCATTACATGTAAAATGCCATACTGTTCACCACTGTATCCCCAGTGCCTAGCACAGCGACATAACACATGGTGTTCTAAAATGAAATATTGATTGAATCAATGACTGAGTTCCAGTGAGTACAACTACAACCTAGTAGAAATCTCGTTCAACCTATTGGATGTAGGAACCCTCCTCCTCCCCTGTATATAACACAGTGCTGTGTGACTCAGCTCAATTAGGCATTAATTGAGTGGTGTGAACCAGGCAGTATACTGTCACCAAGAAAGATGAAAAAGGAAATGGGAAAACTACAAATACATATGATGCAAGCACAGGCAGCTCTCTTCCCATTCCTCGAAGGCTGCATAAGCCTCTATAAGCAGAAGGCTGAGACGGTCTTTCACTGAGAAAGTCGAGCCTGTCGAGCGTGAGTGCCATCTTCACATCCATTTTCCTTCCCTCTCAGAGAAAGGGAAGTCCCTTTTATTCAAGAGTCACCCTTCCCTGAACCCAGCCCTTCCTGGTGCTTTAGGGCCCTGTGCTATCCTGCCAGCCCCTGTACCCAGCTTCTCCTCATTCCTTCGTCACTGTCTAGCTACCCACTCCATGACCTTCCCTACCGAGCCAGCCTTCTTAAAGAGTCAACACTTGCCACCTCCACTTCCTCCCCGTTCCCATTCCCTCTTCTGCCCACTGCTGTCTGGCCTCTGCCTCAAGCACCCACTGAAACTACTCTTGCTGGTGACCACTGACATTTGTGGCTAGGTCAGGTGGATCCTTTCCAGTCCTGACCTTCTGACCTCTGCGGTTTCTGCACCACGACTCTGATTCCATGAAATGTTCTCTCCATCCTATGTGGGTCCAGATCCTCCGGGTTCTCCTCCTACCTCTGGCTATTACTTCTCAGCTTCCTTCTCAGCTCTGCTTTCTCTCTCTCTCCCTTAGTGGTATTCTCCAGGGGGGTTGTCTCTGCCTTTCTGACTCTCACATTCACTGGATGAGCTCATTCTCTCCTATACCTTCAACCACCAGATGAATACTGTGGCTTCCAGACATTTTCAACCCACAGCTCTCAACCAGGTTGCCTACTCTTCATCTCTATGGAAATGTCCCACAGGCACCACGAAAACAACAGCTACATAACTGATCTCAACATCTTTCTCCCCAAACTTGCTTTCCCTGGATGCCTCATTCAGTAAATGGTATCAGGTAAGCCCTCAGAAAGCTCTCCCTGACTCATCCACTCTCTTGAACCCATGTCCAGTCAGCCACAAAGTCCCAACAGTCCTGCCCTTTGCATCTTACCGCCATCCCCTGCATCACTGCTGTACATCCGTTATTCCTCCTGGAGATCGCTGCACCAGCCTCGTAGCTGATCCCTCTTGTCGCACTAACATCCTGTCCAATCCACTGCCACTTGTGCTTTCTACAACACCCATCTAGTATGCCACTGCAGTGCTTACAGTCCTGAGATGATTCCCCAGGATGAAAACCTAGCTCACTAGCATGCTGTACACAGCACACCCACCCCAGGAGGGTCACCTCTCCAGCTTCCACCCTCTCCACTCCTCCATTTCACACCAACGCTTCAGCCACTTTGGACTCTTTGGTCCCAAAGAGGCCACCCTCATCCTCCTCTCCATGTATGTGCACCTGCTGCTCCCTTTGCCTTGAATGTCTGGTTCCTGTTTCCTTCCTCCTAACTTACATTCCACCTCCTCCCTCCCCTGGTCCAGCTGACTCATATTTGAATGTCAAAACTCACCTGCTCTGGGAGGCTTTCCTTTAAGCTCCTGTTTCCCATGAGAAACCACATATAACTGTCACAACACATGTGCTGCTGTGCAAGCACTTTTGCTGTTGCTGTTGTCAGTCTGGCTTTTATACCAGATTTCCCTGAGAACAGGAGCTAATCTAATGTGTCTATACATCCTCAGTTTTTAGCAGAGCGCCCGGCATACAGTAAATAATAAATGTTGAATAAACAAAAGGGAGTGCTTTGATTTTGTTATTAAGCCACAATTACCATTTAGTTCACCTTATTTTTCACCACTTCAAACATCTCAAATACTTCTACGAGAAAAGTGGAACCTGGGCCTGGGTAAGCCCCATTTTGGCAATCATTGCTTAGGGCTGTGAGTGCCTCTTGTTCCTCTGGACTAGAACTCCACTTGCCTCTGCTCAAAAGCACCTGTGAAATGTTGGCAGACCTGAATATGGGGACATAGAGGAAGGCAGAGAACAGACTTCTCCGGTACCTGACTCAGTGTCCTCACCATAGTCCTTTAAGTTACCATCTCTTCCTGTCGCGCCGACAGAAAGAAGAGTGCGGTCGACCCTACTGGGAATCTGCGCAAGAAACCTCAGTACCTTGGAAGCCCGCAGTTTTCCCAAGTAGGAATCATCGTTTTCCAACGTAGGATGCTGGAAAGGGTCTCGGGTGAGAGGCATGGTAAAATGCCGAGCGAGACACTCTTAAGAGTGATGAGAGGCCCGCGCAGCCGCTCACAATCTTGCACGCGGAGGAGCCGGGGTCCCAATTGTTTGGCACGCCCAATTTCAGTTGCCAGGCAACTACCCCGCCGTCTATGACTGAGGCGAATTCCCTCCGAGAATGGCGCCACCTGGCGGTCCAACGCGGGAGGCCCCTCGGGAAGAAGCTACTGGGAACGCAGAGGGAAAGCGCCGCTGAGTGTACCGGGGAGCCCTGGATTGGCACTCGTGAGACTTCGGTGAAAAACGCCGAACAGGTCTTCTGCAAAAGACTTCAGTTAAAGAAAGTATTCCTAAAAGGTGGCCCAGAAATGTCCTTCCTCCTGGCATCTAACCAAAGGATTTCTCAAAGCGATGAGAGAATGGGGATGTCAAGAGACGGAAGAGTCCAGGTGTCGTGCTTGGAAAATTGCCGGCTAAGGCAAACTCTCCTTGCTTAAAGGAGTCTCAGGGCTTAGCATAGCGCCGGTTGTAAAGGCACAGATGGATTTGGCGGGGTGGAAGTAAGATCTCCAGAAGAGGCTGTTAGAGTAGGTGACACGTGCCGGGGCCACTCTTCCAGGCTATAAGCTCTGGAGAAGAGACGGCATCTCAATCATTTTACTATCGCTTCACACATAGGAGGTGCTTAATAAGTATATATAGAACGCCACGTCTGCAAAATTAGAGGTGTTCATAAGTAGCCGATGGCTACGAAATAATGAATTTGGTGGCGATGGCTTGGAGGTTGTTTCCACCGCGTTCCTTACACGAGCCCTGTGAGCGCCTGTTGGGACGGTTGCAGACCCTGGGCACTCGCATTCCCACGCCGCGCGCGCCAGTGGCGGCGGCTGCCATGGCGACCGGCAGGTGAGCTGCAGAGGAGCTAGTGGTCCGGTGCCCCACCCGCGCGGAGGGAACGAGGAGGCGGTTGCCAAGGCGACGTGGGTAGGAGGAGGAGAAGAGGAAGGAGGGAGGAGGAAGGATGGGCTGCCTAGGCGTAGCCGCAGGGAGGTGACTGAAGCGAGCCCAGCCCCTTGCATCCTCCCCCCTGTGAACCTCCCTCCCCTTTTTTTCCGCCTTCTTCCAGCAGTAGCTGCAGCCGCAGCACCTGAACCGCTGCTGCCGCTCGCTCAGAACAACACTATGGCTGAGCCTGGGCACAGCCTCCATCCCTCTGCCAGGGGCAGGGGAAGAACCGAGCCGCGCACACTCCGGCTTCTGCGGCTGCTGCTCTGGGTTGGGACCACCTTCCAGGTGACTCAGGGAGCGGGACCGGAGCTTCACGCCTGCAAAGAGGTACTCTCCTCCCGACCCGACCCCACTTAGGTCAGAAAATCTTGGATCTCGGCAGGGATCTTGGGACCCACGCAAGACATTTTCAGAAGCCACGGAGTTTAGGTTTCTTTGGGGATGGGGGGTGGGGGAGGAAGAGGAGTAGACTGGCATCATGGAGAAGCCAGCCCACTGGAGGACTCACGAAACAGATCAGCCTCACAGCTTGGGCTGCTGAGCTCAGGGGAAAGGTCCCAGCTCCAAGGACCTCAGGAGGGACCTGAGTGCCTGGACTTGGGAATGAGGGAAGGAGAAGACATGGGTTGTTTCCCAGCTGGGATGAAATTACCTTAAAAGTGGTTGAAAACAAAAGATTATGTACAGAGGGGCAAAATAGAAAGTGGGAAAAGGGAGAAGTGGGGTAAGAAAGGAGTTTGGAAGGCCAACGGAAAATAATGGATCGAAGTGGGAATCCTTGTGATTTTATCATGGTTTCAAGAAAGTATGAAAATGGGAGGTCTGCAAGGGGGACTGAAGGATCCCATCACCTCTCTTCCCTTGGTATTAAACATCCAGTTTCCTTGTGGGCTGCTAAATGTGGATCCTGTTTATAGTTTGCCTCCCCCGGTGTGCTTTCTTTAGTGTACCTGACAGTGCATGACCCACCTTTGGCCAGACTTTGAGTTCTGTAGTATCTCACTTTCAGCCAATCTCTACTTTCCTTCTCTGGACTTTTGCTGACATATGTCGTAAGTCTTTTTCAAGGTGTTTCTAAAATGTTGCCAACATAATTCAGAGAATAAGTAGTGAATGTCTTCCAACCAAAAATGCCTTTGAACATTCTTTTGGAGGGATACAAAAAAGGAGTAACAAAACTCAGTAGTTTCTATGGTATTGAAATAACAATAATTGGTTGTGTTCTGAGTAACTTTTTAAAAACCATATGGCAGACGCAGCAACAACATATTTACAAGAACTTCATGGCAGAAGGCAAATAAAGTTGTTATCTACGTGAAATATGAAAGACTTTGTAATACGTTGAGTCTAGCCCTGTACAATTAATCTGAAATGTCATACTTGGCTAAGGTTTTGAGAGGTTGAAATATTATTTATAAGTTGTCATGGTTAACTAGTGATTAGCAACCATAACCCCGTCCCATATGGAAATGTATTATTATGACGGTATTCTAACCATTAGACCATCTATGACAAAACAGATCATGAAGAAGTGAGGGGGGTGGGAAGAGAGAAGAGAATTTTTGTGTGAATAAAGATACTTCACTTCATTCATGAATATGAACAAGTGACCCCAGTCAGTGGAAATTTTTGTAACTTGTATCAGTACCAGCAGTGTCCTGCCCTGGGCCATCCACATTTTCACCCAGTCACTGTATGACCTGTTTTAAAGATGGCTGGGAACAGGATGATTTTGTCAGTAAGTGTTGCTTACTGGCCTTGGTGGCCTGTGGTCTAACCAACCAAGTGAGTTCCATCAAGCAAACTCACTTGCCTAAGAATCCAACATAGGACTCCCCCTGTGTGGAAGGTAACAATCTTACAGTTCAACTACCACTTCTTGTTGATATGTTTGTCCACTATGGAAAATACAAGCCGGTTAAGAAATTAAACACTTTGTATCATCTTGCTTGGGAGGGAGGGAAGAATATTGATACTTGAGAGCTCTAACTTGTGTAGAAATTTTGCCTTTAGTCCTTTTTAAATGATTGGCATTTGCCTAAGCAAAAGGCCTTGCCACAGAGCATAAGCTGAGGGCAGTGGAAAGCTGTGGAACTCAACATACCAGGGTTCCAGTCCCTGCCTGTTACTTACCACCCAGGTTTTGGATCTGTAGAATTGGTATTTCAACAACACCTACCTCAAAAAAGATTGCTTTGAGGGCTGAAAGAGAAAATACAAATAAAACACAAATTAGAGTTACCTAACTCTCTTTCCCATTCAGCTTCTTTACCATTAGATCCACACCCCATGCCGGAGTGAAAGTGGCTTAAGAGTCATCTATGTTGGCCACGGGCGTCAGCAAGTCCTGTTTACGCTCTTCTTGAGCAAACAGTGGCTGCTGAACACCCTCGACTCCAAAACAATAAGGAAGAAAATAAACCCATTATTATAATATTCTTTGTTTGGCAGTATGAATTGACCCAATAAGTTTTAGGGGCTTCCAATCCTAAATGGTAAAAAAAAACAATTCAGGGTAGACTAACCCTTCCCTGTTCTTACTCTTCATGTGAATTTCTCGTGCGTCTTTGCTGGGTATTAATGGCAGGGAGTCTTATCGGCCAAGGCTGACCCTCATGACAACAACGCTGTTCCTGCCTTGTTTCTGAAATCTGAGGCATCCGTCTGGATCGAATCAGGGAACAAAGAGGTTTAGGGTAAAGCCTAAACTGAGGAGGCAGAGAGCTGGGAGTTCTAGATTGCTAAACGTGTGCTGGGGCTTGGCGTTCCTTTCACAGTTTTACAATAATCAGGGTCACTGGTGGAACGAAACATCCTGTGTGGCGTTTGTCTTCATGAATCATTTCTTTAGTCCTGTGCTAGCCCAGGCTAAGTGCTGACTGAGAGCCAAAGGAGCATTTTCTATAGCACAACGAATCTATATCAAATGAGAGAGGAAGAGAAAACTGCCTTTCCCAGATAGGTATTGCCCTGAGGCTTCAGTGCTAATAGCCCCCAAAGGGACATCCCAATCTATGTTGAAAAGCCCAGAGGGCTTAGGAATCTGGCAGACATGGATTAGAATAAAATTTGGTGAAGGAATGATGACTCTGCCACTTAGTAAGGATGCTACTTTGAGCAAGTTAATTAACTTCTGACAGCTTCAGATTCCTGATCTGTAAAATGGGGATGGTAACACCTATCTCACAAGGCTATTGTGAGGATTCAATTAAATTGGATAACACATGTAAAATGCCTAGTATATATCCTTGACATGTCATAGGGGCTTCAGAAATATTGGTAGGCAGAAAAGATAAGTCCACAAATAATGACGTACAAATGATGACATAATGTTAACATGTGGTAAGCAATGCGGGAATGGCAATATAGAGTTGATAGGAAAAGAAGAAAACATATTTGAACAGTTGACACTTGACCTGCTTCTGGAATAATCAGCAGAGTTTCAACAGGCAGAGATGGGGGGAGCATGATTTCTAGATAGAGAAAGGAGACCAAGGAAAAGATCCTGACAATTGCAAGTAGACCACGTGGCTGAAATGTGGAGTAGGCGTGGGGTACCATAGAAATCAAGATTGGAAAGTGGGAAACTAAGTGGAGAATCTCTGAAGGATTCTTAGCAGAGGTAGTGGATTAGCATGAATATAAAGTAACTAAGTTGAGATAGGCCAAAAGGTGAGAGCAGAGAGATGGGGGCGAGAAGACCAGTTCAAAAGATCTTACAGAGGTCAAGGAGGCGGTTAACAAAGGGACTGCACTGGGATGGTGGCAGTGGGATAAATAGAAAGGCTTGGATATGAGAAAAACATGCCGAAGGTAGAAGTTAGAGGATTTGGCTACTGATTGAAGGAGTCAGGTGGATCACTGGGAGAATTAGGCAAGATAATGCTTAAAGTGTTTTGCAAAATGCAGCGCATAGAGTAAGTGCTCAGTAAATATGCTTTTAGAAAACGTAATAGAACATCATTCTAAGTCATTAGATGGCCTTGCATAACACCATTTTAATGAGGAACGGAATGAACTACCTATCCTGACTAATCCCTAATGTCAACCCTTTCGCTTTGACCATCCACACTAGACCCACCCCTTCTCACCTTCTTCTTCTTTTTTTTTTTTAATATTTATTTATTTGGCTGCACTGGATCCTAGTTGTTGCTTCCACCTTGCCCACATATTGTCTAGTGCTCAGCCAGAGTAAACCTACTGAAAATAAGACAGATATTGCCCCTCCTCTGCTCAAAACCTTCCAAAGGCTTCCTGTCTCAAAGTAGAAACCAGCTCCTTACACGGGCCTACAAGGCTGTATGTACAATCCTCACCTCCTCCTCTGCAGTCACACCAGCCTCCTCACTCTTTCTCAGAACTGTGGGGTAACCTGCCCCCTCAGGGTCTTGGCAATTGCTATCTTCTCTGCTTGGAAGGCTTTCTCCCAGGATGTGCAGCTTATTTCTTAATTCCCTTCAAGTTTTTGTTGAAATGTCTTCCCACTTCCTATCCCATTTTCTGTTTTATTTTCTCCAGAGAACCTACCACTTTCTAACGTGCTCTATATTTTATTTATTTTACTTATTTCTGTCTTTTCCCACTAACACGTAAGCTCCACGAAGGCAGGGCTTTTTGTGTTTCATTTAATGCTGTGTCTCCAACACCCAAAATAATATCTGGCACATTGTGGGCCCTTAATAAATTAATGTAATAGATTAATAATATTCCACTGATGAAATTTATTTAACCAATCCCCCATCATTGAACATATATGTTAGAAACATATGTTAACATATGTTTCTAATTTTTGACTATTATAAACAATGCTAAGATGAGCCTCTTTTTGCATATTCTTTCCAACACATCTGTCATTACTTCCTTGGAATAAATTCCTAGAAATAGAATTGTTGGATGAGAGAGTAAGATCATTCAGTTAACTCCTTAAGTTATATTTCTAGAAATGGGGATTCCTTGATCAAAAGTCACATATATTTTATATTGTTCCATATTATGAGATCCTCTTTTGGAGAAATTGCATCAATTTTTCTTCCCATCAGCTTTGCACATTTCCTCACATCCTTGGCAAAACTATCAATCCTGGGCTTCCCTGGTGGTGCAGTGGTTAAGAATCCACCTGCCAATGCAGGGGACACAGGTTCGAGCCCTGGTCCAGGAAGATCCCACATGCCGCGGAGCAACTAAGCCTGTGCGCCACAACTACTGAGCCTGCGCTCTAGAGCCCACAAGCCACAGCTACTGAGCCCACGTGCCACAACTACTGAAGCTCGCACACCTAGAGCCCGTGCTCCGCAGCAAGAGGAGCCACCACAATGAGAAGCCCGTGCACCGCAACAAAGACCCAACACAGCCAAAAATAAATTAAAACAAACCAACCATCAATCCTTTCAAATTTTGATAAATCACTAGACAACACACACACACACACACACACACACACACACACACACATACACATGCCTTCATTCTTGCTTGGCTCATAGTGGAGGGACCCTGTGTGTTTCAAGGAGGATCCCATCTATAGCTCCTAAGTGACCTCAGAGTGTTTTGGGATGCTCTTACTGTGACTGAGAAGTAAAATGCTTGCTCATTCTATAGCAAACAATATAAAAATCCCTACAGATCATTCTTATTCTGAATCCCTTCTCAGCTGCTTCCCCCTCCACCTAAACTGGAGTGAGAACTCTGCCCACCCACGCTATGCCTGGCTTCCCCTCTCCTCTCTTTCACATTTCCCCACCTAGGTGGTCACTGGGAAGGAGTTCTTTTCGCTTGAAAAGCAAAGTAGATATTCATAAATAACCACCCCAGCTGACCTATGCATTTGGTTAAGTGCTATGAGAGAAAAGGGAAAGATAGGCTGAGAGATTATGAGAGGAGATCTGACTTAGATCAGGGAGGTTGGAGCAGGACTCTCTGAGGAGTGAGTTTAAGCGGCGAGCTGAGGATGTGGAGGAGTTTGGTGGGTGAAAATGTGCAGACGAGCTTGCAGACAACAAAGAGTCTGGTGCTTTAGGGGATGGGGAGAGGCCAGTGTGGCTGGACCACATGATTTTATACTCATAAATGAAAAAGTATATCCCCATTTTGAAGTTTCAGAAACTACTAAAGAAAGAGGTGAGATTTTAGTCAAAGGTTCCTGGGGGCATGGGTTTGTTTAAAAATTATCATTTAGGGGCTTCCTTGGTGGCGCAGTGGTTGAGAGTCCGCCTGCCGATGCAGGGGACGCGGGTTCGTGCCCCGGTCCGGGAAGATCCCACAGGCTGCGAAGCGGCTGGGCCCGTGAGCCATGGCGGCTGGGCCTGCGCGTCCGGAGCCCGTGCTCCGCAACGGAAGAGGTCACAACGGTGAGAGGCCCACGTACCGCAAACAAAACAAAACAAAACAAAATTATCATTTACTTTTACATGCTAAAGTAATATATGCTCATAGCAATAATAATAATTCATATTTATTGAGTGTTCTACGTGACCAACATGCATTAACTCAGTTCCCACAGTTACTCTATGAGGTAGGTCCTATTAATATCCCACCCCACACCATTACCTCTCCTCTTTCCTGTTTTATTTTTCTCCATAGCACTCTTTACTATCTGACATATATTTTACATATGTACATATGTGTGCATATACATACATATATATGTATATTTTAATTGTCTATCTCTTTTGACAAGATTGTGAAGTCTACGAGGGCAGGTATTCTTTTTTTTGGTACTGTTCTTTTTTTCTTTTTTATACATTTATTTATTTATTTATTTATGTTTGGCTGTGTTGGGTCTTTGTTGCTGCTTTAGTTGTGGCGAGCAGGGCCTACTCTTCATTGCGGTGCTCGGGCTTCTCATTGCTGTGGCTTCTCTTTGTTACGGAGCACGGGCTCTAGGTGCATGGGCTTCAGTAGTTGTGGCGCATGGGCTTAGTTACTCCGCGACATGTGGGATCTTCCCAGACCAGGGATCTTCCCGGACCAGGGATCGAACCCTTGTCCCCTGCATTGGCAGACGGATTCTTAACCACTGCGGAGGGCAGGTATTCTTGTATGTTTTATTCATTTCTATATTTCCATTGCCTGCCATATAGTAGATATAGTAGATACTCAAAAATTGCCCTGAATGAATCCCCATTTTATAGATGATGAAACTAAGGCAAAGAGAGATTAGCCTGCCCAGGGTTACTTGGCTGGTAAAGGAGCAGGAACTCAGGCAGCTGAGCTCTTAACTACCATATTTCCTGCCTGTCCATGTTAACAATCCAAACTAGGCAGAGGGTATAAGCTGAAAAGTACAAATTTTCCCTACCACCTGCAAATCCCCAAAGGCTAACCTCTGTCAACACTTGCTTAAATATATTCTTCTTGAAATGTTTTTTGCCTATACAAGCACATCCGTGTATTCTTTTGCCCTTCCTGTACAAATCAGATCAAAATATTTGTCCTATTCTGTATTTTATTGTTTTCATCACTATAGCTCCACTGCGATTCATTATATGTGTGTACTGTGATTTATTGAAACAGAAACTTGATGAATAGGTTGATTCCAGCCGCTTATATGGTAACATTGCTGCAGTGAATATCCTCCTACAGGAGTACATACTGATGCATACTTGTTTGAGTCTATCTGCAGACAAATTTTTAAAAATAGAAATAGTGGGTCAAAGAGTCTAAGTGTTTAACATTTTGATTGATGTGTGTCAAGTTGGTAGCATGGATTTTCTTTTTTTTTTTTTTTTGTGGTACGCGGGCCTCTCACTGTTGTGGCCTCTCCTGTTGTGGAGCACAGGCTCTGGACGCGCAGGCTCAGCGGCCATGGCTCACGGGCCCAGCCGCTCTGCAGCATGTGGGATCTTCCCGGACCGGGGCACGAACCCGTGTTCTCTGCATCGCCAGGCGGGCTCTCAACCACTGCGCCACCAGGGAAGCCCTCTTTTCTTTTTTAATATTTATTTATTTATTTGGCTGTGCCGGGCCTTAGTTATGGCAAGTGAGATCTTTGTTGCGGCACATGGGATCTTTAGTTGCCGCACGCGGGATCTTTTAGTTGTGGCGTGAGGGATCTAGTTCCCTGACCAGGGATTGAACCCGGGTCCCCTGTATTGGGAGGGCAGAGTCTTAACCACTGGACCGCCAGGGACGTCCCAAGCAGCATGGATTTTCAAAGAGCATTAGTTTTCTCCAACTGCAGTCAATGGAGGAGGAGGGAGGCTTTGGCTGTGAGGGTGGCAGTCAGAGTTTACTCTCACCCGGGAATCATAGAGACCTGGAGGGCCCTTCCGGAGAGCCTGTCAGCCTTACCAAGCTGCCAGCTTGTCCCAGGCAGGGCAGCCGGGCCTGATGTTAATTCTGCCAAATTTTCTGAAAAGAAGTTGGGCAAACTCGTAGCTTTTCCTCAGTCTGTACTGTCCCTCTGGTAAGTGATAAAAATTGGGCCATTTGTCACACTTCTTCTTAAGCTTTCCTTCTATGTCATAGCAGATAAAGCACAGAACAGATAATTATAGTTAGCGCTTGACAGCTGCTGAAAGAAAATATATTTATCGTACTTCCTAGGCTCTCCACTTTTCAAATTCCTTGAAGTCTGAGAAGCCTAATATGAGGTTATCACCTATTTTTCTTCTTTGATTTGTCATGTACCATGAAAGGCATGTAAAAAAAAGACCCAGAGAACTATGCTGAGTGACAAAATAAATAAATTGAGTTTCATAGGCCCAGAATGTGATTGTCCAGGTCTGATTCTTACTGATGATACAAAATAAAAGGCAAAAAAATATATGGACTTTAATAAGCCTGCATGCTAATTGGAGCATCCTTCTTCTCACCCCATGCCGAACAATAAAGCTGTTTCTGAACTAGAAAGGAAACTGAAATTGGCTAGCTTTCTGCTTGAAATTGATGACTTCAGTCTCCAATGGAAACTGGAAACATATGACAATAAAAGGGTGGCTAGTAAGCCACTAAGAGAAAAGATAAAGGGAGCATCAGTTATATCTGTTCATCTGACTTTTCCTTAGGAGAACCATGCTTACAAGAATTTTAAGGACGGTTCTGACTCAGGATAGCACTTGAGAAAAGTCAGCATGTCAAGCACTGTGCTACACACAGACTAGATGCTCCATACAGTTTGAGTTAATGGATCAACTTAATTTTCCTTGTAAAGAAATTTTAAAAGATTAGGGCCAGAACCTCCATTTACAAATATTAATTCAGCTGTGTAAATCATCTGTAAAAGAAAAGAAGGAGCTGTGCCCAAATATAAAATAAATAACAGGTTAGCAGGACATGAGAAGAAAACAAAGAACTATGGTGGGGCGGGGGGGAAAAGTCAGATTTTAAAAAGAACATACAGACTTTTAGTCCTGGACTGTCTAAAAGGCTACCCCCTGATTCTTGTATTCACCAGCTTATTTCTCCCATGTAGAGACAGGCCATGTATGATTCTGAGGAATGTGTGATAGTGGCCAGTGCACTTGGTTGTCTTTGATGCAGGAATTGCTTATACATTCTTACATTAGGTGATGAGTAGCTGAAGGGCAGGGACGTGAATGAGTATGAGCAGATAAAGGTGATACCACTGGGAGGATGCAGATAGATTCTCAGGAGCTTCTCTGCAAGAGGAGACATCCTTTTAATTTTCAAAAACTGAAAATTTAAGGTTTTTAAAAACCTTAGATTGCTATCATCCCAAATTTATGAAACTCTTTTTAAAATTGAATTATAGTTGATTGACAGTATTGTGCTAGTTTCAGGTATAAATCTTAATTTGATACTTGCAGAAACTGAGGACCAAGGAGATCTTCAGAGGATGCAAGGAGATCAACAGGTTGGTGCAATCTAGGTCATTTAGATATAAAATTGCGACCTTGTAAAGTGCTGGTGTTAGGGTGGGTCTCAGTGATCATTCACACCTAAGGCATCTTCACCAGCTCCCTAACATAGCGGAGCGGGTGCCTATCCTCAGGTGCGTTAGGTTGCCTAGCAATTACAAATGTTTAAAAAGGAATACTTTTGGGAGTTCCCTGGCCGTCCACTGGTTAGAACTCAGCGCTTTCACTGCTATGGCTGGGGTTCAGTCCCTGGTCTGGGAACTAAAATCCCGCAAGCCACGCAGCGAGGCCAAAACAAAAACAAAAACAAAAACTTTTTACCCTGGGTAATGAGAAGCTCACTATTTCTAGAGTTAAGCCATATCATTGGGGCAAAAAGTATTCTTCTTTTAAATTTGTAATTGTTAAGCAACATAACTGGTTACCTATTATAAATGTCATTATTTCTGACATTTACTTCCTCTACCCTATGCCCTTTCTGTTTTTTGTCTCTCTTAGGAATATTCACAATACTGTCCATACTGATACCTGGTCCCAGAAAGCAGGTATCATCACAGTACTCACAGTCTGAAAACATTAGTGACAGATTTCCTCTAGATTGTGGGCTACTGTTATGTTTTCTGCACCAAATACTTATTCTTTTCTCTTTTATTTAATTTTCTTAATCCACTGAAATTTAAAATAATTCATTCATCGAGTTTTATTGAACATAATGGACTGAAAGAGACACAGAAGAATTATATACAAGAAACTAACACTGATGCACGTACAGCCTTTCAAAGGACAAGCAGTTACAAATAGAGATCAAGTGCCTGATGCAGTGAGGCCAGATAGGAAGGGGCAGTGGGCAGAGCACATGTTCATAGCCCAGGTGAAGTGCTCCTGGCTGTGGGACTCATTTACCAAATGAGCTTATCATATTTAATTTGAAGGATTGTCGTGAAAATGAGGAATGAGGAAGAAGATGGGAACATTAACTAGCTGTGTTAGTTTGCTAGGGCTGCGGTAACAAAGTACCACATGCTGGGTGTTTTAAAGTGGCAGAAATTTATTCTCTCACGGTTCTGGAGGCTAGAAGTCTGAAATCAGAAAGTCGGCAGTGCCACGCTGTCTCTGACAGCTCTAGGGGAGAATCTTGCCTTGCCCCTTTCCAGCTTCTGGTGGTTGCCAGCAATCCTTGGCGTGTCTTGTCTTTGCAGCTGCATCTCTCCAAACTCTGCCTGCCTTGTCACACGGCTTTCTCCCTGTGTGTCTCTCTGTGTCTTCACATGGCTTCCTTATAAGGACACCAGTCGTTGAATTGAGGGCCCACCCTAATCCAGGACGACCTCATCTTAGCTGATTACATCTACAAAGACCCTATTTCCAAATAAGATTATACATTCTGTGGCTTCGGGTAGACACAAATTTTGGAGGGACACTCTTCAGCCTGGTACACTGGCACATAGTAAGGACTCCATAGGTGGGAGCAATTACAGTTATCAAGTGCCAAAGTATACACAGAAAAATTATTTCAGTGTGGGCTGGAGTGGTTAAAGAGAACTTTGCGGAAGAAGTGAGAGAGTCGAGCAGGGCCTTAAAGAGGTGGTAAAATTAGGTAAGAACTGAAGATGTAATAGGGTGTATCAGGTGAAGAGAAGAGCGTATCAGTATTTTAACACAGTTATTAACCTTGTAAAATCAGGAATCTCCTTTGGTCCAACAAGAATGAAAAACTATACCTTTTTTGGGGGAATGGATTATTATCTATTAGGCAATAGCCTTATAATAAATTACCCTAAAATTCAGTGATTTAAAATAACAAAAATTTTTTCTCACAGTTTCTGTGGGTCAGGAATTTAGGAGGAGCTTAGCCGGGTGATTCTGGCTCAGAGTCTTTCATGAGGTTACCGGCAAGATTTCGGCCAGGGGACTTCCCTGGTGGCGCAGTGGTTAAGAATCCGCCTGCCAATGCAAGGGACACGGTTTCGATCCCTGGTCCGGGAAGATCTCACATGCCACGGAGCAACTAAGCCTGTGCGCCACAGCTACTGAGCCTGCCCTCTAGAGCCCGGGAACCACGACTACTGAAGCCCGCGCACCTAGAGCCCTGTGCTCCGCAACAAGAGAAGCCACCGCAATGAGAAGCCCGCGCACCACAACCAAGAGTAGCCCCCGCTCTCTGCAACTAGAGAAAGCCGTTGTGCAGCAACAAAGACCCAACACAGCCAAAAATTAAAAAAGGAAAAAAAAAAGGATGTCGGCCAGGGTTGCAGTCACCCAAGAGCTTGTTAGAACTTGAGGATCAGCTTCCAAGATGGGTCACTCATGTGGCTATTGTCAGGAGTCTGTTCCTCGCATATGGGTCCCTCCAGAGGGCTGCTTGAGTGTCCTTATGACAAGGCAGCCAGCTTCCTCCAGAGCGGGGAATCAGAGAGAGCAAGGAAGAAGCCACAACACCATTTATAACTTAATATCAAAAGTCACACACCATCACTTTTGCCATATTCTGTTTATTAGAAGCAAGTCACTGAGTCCAGCCTACACTCAGGGGGAGGAGAATTAAGCTCTATCTTCCTCTTGAAGGGAGAAACATCAGAGACTATGTGGACATATTTTAAAACCACCACATCACAGTGTATCATGAAATCATCCATTCCATTAACTGTTGGACTAGTTTTCCTGAATTTGATGTTCCTAAATCCCCATGTTATTATTATTACTTATTAATACAGTAATTATTTTGAGCACTCCAAATGTGTCAGGCACTGTGCTTGCAGATGCAAATGTGGAATGAATTGGCCCAATGCTTGCCCTCAAGGAGTTTACAGTTTAGTGGGGGAGAGGGATTATGTCCATAAATAGAATGCACTTATATAAAATTGAATATAAACAAAGGGCTTTTGGTTTGCACTGTAAGAGGGAAATTGAAGAAATCAGAGAAGGCTTTGGGGGTATACTGGTAGCATCTGAGGGCCTGTCTCAAAGCTTAGTCCTCACCCCAGTATAGAGTAGATTTTGGGCAGGTCACCAGGGAAAGACATTTGAGGCCAGGAGATGGGACTATGCAGGGCTTGTGTGGGGGAATTTCAGGTTGTCCAGGGTGGCTTTAGTGGAGGGGAGAGGAAAGGGTATGGGAAGGTGGATTGAGGCCAGTCTTGGAGGCTCTTATAGAATAGACTGTGTTAAGGAGAAAGATTGAACTTGATTCTGAACACACTGGAGAAGTTTTTTGAGCAGCGTGGTTATATGCTTAGATACATGCTTTGGAAAACTGAAATAAATTGAACGAGAGAAGCCAATGTGTATGTATGTATGAACTCATTCATTCAATTAATTATCTTTCAACAAATTTTATCACAGACCTACTATGTGCCAGGCATTGTTTATAGAGAACTTATAGTTACATATATATATATATATAGCTGTATTTATATCTGAAATATAAATCATATATATATATATATAGAGAGAGAGAGAGAGAGAGAGAGAGAGGGAATGAGGATGTTAGTTTTTATTTATCTTTTTTTTTAATAATTAAAAAAATATTTATTTATTATTTTGTCTTCGTTGCTGTGCACGGGCTTTCTCTAGTGGCAAACGTTGAGGTGCATGGGCTTCTCATTGTGGTGGCTGTAGGCACGTGGGCTTCAGTAGTTGCAGCTCGTGGGCTCAGTAGTTGTGGCGCACAGCCTCAGTAGTTGCGGTGCACGGGCTTAGTGGCCCACGGGCTTACTGGCCCTGCGGCATGTGGGGTCTTCCCGGACCAGGGCTTGAACCCTTGTCCCCTGCATTGGCAGGTGGATTCTTAACCACTGCACCACCAGGGAAGTCCCAAGAATCTTAGTTTTAAAACCAATTTCCTTTGGTCTCAAATTGAAATAGCCGGGAACTTGATGTTTAATTACCATCTATTAACCATTATAGAAGTTGGCACAGCTCAGAGTGGGAGAAAAAAACGAGGCAGTTTATCAGTAGGTATAAAAATAAAGAAGTGGGAAGGTTTGTCCTATTTCCTCCTGTGGCTGCTGAAAAAACAGGAGCATCATCTGAGGTCTTCCTGAAAATTAGAGAGAATGGCATCCTGCCTTAATTTCTAACACCAAATTTCACTCTTGGACTCAGGCCATTTCTACTTTGGCAAAGCAAGAGGTGGTGATGTGGACTCTGTTCCCAGTGATGGTGGCCCAGGCTGCCCCAGGGGAGCCTTTGGAAATGACTGTGTATGGTGGTTGCCAGAGCCTCTGGCACTGTCAGGTGCCTGGCTGTGGGTGGAGGACGTGGAAGGGGCAAGAGGAATGCTGAGACCAATTTTGGTCGCGTGTAAAGGAGCATTTCATTTTTCTATCTTGTAGAAGACACCCAAGAAAGTGAACATAGGCAAATGGCTTGAAGTTGAGCATTCTGCTTTAGATCCTGTTCTTTCTTCCAGCTCCACTTCCCCCAGCCCCACCTCTCCTTTTGACAATGGACAATATTACAGTTTCCCAAAGGAGAACATTGCTGGCGAGTCAGCGGCACAGTTCCCTCCTCTTGCTTTAAGCTGCAAAGCCTCCTAACCTTCTCCAGGCTGAGCCCAGTGGCAGAACCCTGGTTTGGGCCTTACGCAAGCCTTCACCTCACAGGGCTCCAGGCCTCTCCCCTCCAGCTGCCATCTAGCTGCCACCCTCTTCTGCCATCCAGATCCTCGGGAAGAAAAGTGCCATTCTTTAAGAAACAGGTCATTCTTGCAAACGGTTCCTGAGTCCCAACCCTCCATCCAGTGAACAGCTGGCTTAAGATTTATGACCGTGCCCTGTTGGTTTACAGATAAGAAATGGATATCTGCTCAGCCGGCTGCTGCACCTGCTGCTCTGGTCTCTTCTTTCATGATTGTGTGGATGAAATTCTGCAGAGCTGAGTTCATTCCACCTTCAATTACTTCATTCACCTTGGAAGCCCTTTGGCAGCTCTCAAAGCATCTTGCCAACTTTATCCTTGAGAGGACTGTCAGTGTTCTTTTCTGGGTGAAGCTGAAGCTGAACTTGAGAGTTCTCATGGTGTTTTCATCTGAGCTTCTCCCAGGGTGTCTCATTATTTGCAGCAGAGGAAAGAAACTGGAAGAAAGAGTTCAGATTTGAATACTTACCTCTGGGCACTCTTATCTCTCTTTCCTCCCTCCTTTCTGAAAATAGTGGGGTAATGTAATTTTTCAGCATCAAAAAATAACAATGGTTGGAATGGAAGGTAAGGTTTCTGGAAATCCTGGAACTGCATAGGCAACTCAAAAAAAAAAAAAAAAAAGAAAAAGACCAAGCCAGTCTCTAAGGTCACACCCACTCTCAACTTCTCCCAGTTGCTTCCCGGTTTAGCACAGGGGCTGCCAAACTGCTGGGGTCACCTGGAGGGCTTGCTAAAACCCAGAATGCTGGCCCCATCCAAGAGGTTCTGATTCAGTGGATCGGTGAAGAGGCCTAATAATTTGTATTTTTTTTAACTTTTTTTTCATACAGCATGGGTAACTTGCAACTTTTTATTTATTATATTTATTTATTTATTTATTTATTTAATTTTTTAAAAAATTTTTGGCTGTGTTGGGTCTTCGTTGCTGCACACGGGCTTTCTCTAGTTGCAGCGAGCGGGGACTACTCTGCAGTGCGCGGGCTTCTCATTGCGGTGGCTTCTCTTGTTGCGGAGCACAGGCTCTAGGTGCACAGGCTTCAGTAGTTGTGGCACGTGGGCTCAGTAGTTGTGGCACACGGGCTTAGTTGCTCTGTGGCATGTGGGATCTTCCCGGACCAGGGCTCGAACCCGTGTCCCCTGCACTGGCAGGCGGATTCTTAACCACTGCACCACCAGGGGAATCCCTTTGCATTTCTAACAAGTTCCCAGGCACTGCTGGGGCTGCTGGTCCTGCGAACATACTTCGAGAACCATTGGCTTAAGTATAATGGAAATGACATGCACTTTGAAGAAAGGCAGGCTTGGGCTTGAGTTCCAAACCTGCAGCTTCCTTACCAGCTGTGTGACTTTGGGACATGTGTCTGAGCATCTCTGCACTGAGTTCTTCATCCTTAAAATGGAGGAAATAACATCAACCGCACAGAGTTCATTGACTCAAAAAAATATTTGTTTTATAACTGTTGCAGCACCAAGTTCTAAGCTACACAGTGGGGATATGACAATGGATGGGACAGTCTTTGATGTCAAGGAATTTTGGGTGGTTGTGAAGACTAAAGAGATGAAATTTGCAAAGTTTGAGGACCATGAAAGATGCATAATAAGGATTAATTTTATTTCTCTCGAAGGAGGCAACATAATTCTGCTTTTACTTTTTTTTTTTTTTTTGGTCCCAAAAGGGAAATTTCTCAAATTTCACAGCATGGAACTTAGAGCTATGAGTCTTTCCTTGTCTAGATGGAAAATCTGAGGTGTGGGCACTGTTACGGGTTGAATCGTGCCCTCCAAAAATTCATGTGTACCTTAGAGCAGAATGTGACTTATTTGGAATAGGGTCTTTGCAGATGTAGTCAAGTTCAGATGAGGTCATTAGGGTGGGCCCCAATTCAATATGACTGGTGTCCTTATAAAAAGGAGAATTTTGGACTCAGACATACACAGGGAAAATGCCACGTGAAGATTGGAGTTATGCTGCTGCAAACCTAGGAACGCCAAGGACTGCTAACTGGAGAGGTGTGGAACAGATTCTCCCTCACAGCTTTGGAAGGGATCAACCCTGCTGACACCTTGATTTCCGAGTTCTAGCCTCCAGAACTGTGAAAGAGTGGATTTCTGTTGTTTCAGCCACCCGGTTTGTGGTACCTTGTTACAGTAGCCCTAGCAGATTGATGCAGGTCCTGTGATGGTTAATATGGCATCATTCATGGGTGCAGTGAGGAGAGGTGAAGGAAGACATTTACTTTTTATCCATACATCTCTCTGTTATTTGAATTTTTATATAAACATGCTGATAATTAAAAGATTTTAAATTAAATTTAAAAAATAAAAAAAGATTTTAGTGTAGGTATAATTACTGCTAAATAATCTGAAGAGTACACTCCTCTGCCTCTAGATCTTTTGAATCTCTCAGTTGTCCAACCTCTCTACCATCCATCAGGTCACTCAGGGATGTCTGCACCAGGTTGGAGTTTAGATTAGTAGACCTCGCTTCAATCTACGATAATATGACATTTTCCAAAATGCCTGGGGAGTGTCTGTTGCAGGCAAAGCACAGTTATTCATTTAGGGGTTGTGACACAGAAATATGAGTCAGAGAATTTACCATCTAATTGGGACCAGGTGAACTGAGAAGTAAAAACAGAGCAAGGCAGTTGATGATCATCACGCCATGAGTGGTGTGAAGGATGGAGGTCTCACCTTCTAGAAGGATCGAGACTGTTTCTTGAAGGCCTAGGAAAGGGTGCTTCATGTGGGACCGGAGGGGTGAAGAGGGTTAGGCAGGGCATTCTATGGGGTCGGAAGAGACAGTGCAATGCTCTCTTCTGACTCTTTTATTTTGGAGATCAGTAGTAAACCCAGGCCACTCTGAAGAAATAAGTGACAAAGGCAGGGTGATACATTAAATATATATATATATATATATATATATATATTTTTTTTTTTTTTTGCGATACGTGTGCCTCTCACTGTTGTGACGTCTCCCTTTGCGGAGCACAGGCTCCGGACGCGCAGGCTCAGCGGCCATGGCTCACGGGCCCAGCCGCTCCGCGGCATGTGGGATCTTCCCAGACCAGGGCACGAACCCGTGTCCCCTGCATCGGCAGGCGGACAGATTCAACCACTGTGCCACCAGGGAAGCCCTAAAAAAATTTTATTTTTAAATTTATTTTTTTGAACAGGTAATACAGCCACATGGTAAGCAATTCAAATCGTATAAAGGGCACACGAGAAAGATCTGCGTTCTCTCCTTCACATGTGTACAGACTTGTCTGATTTCTTAGCTATTTCTAGAATGAAAATTAAGTTAACTGAGGCCCAGGATGACTAGATTGCCGCTTTATGGGACAGGGACTGGAGTCTGCTGGTGCAGAAACTTGGTCAGCTGCTGGGAGTCATTTCTAAAACCACCTGCCCCAGCACAATTTCAGCTACTCCTGCCCCCAGATCTGGACCCTGGGCTGCAGCCGAGTCTGCTTAAGCAAGAGCCAACATTTTGTTTGCTTTTAGGATCAGGTTGAACAGAGGAGGCCAGGCGTTCTAGAGCTGATTCTCCGCTCACCCATCTCCAGTTTCCCCAGTGATGGCAGGAGGCTGGGTCAGAATCTCTGTTGGTGACACGTGGAAATGACCTAGGGTGAGACTGTCTCAGAGAAGAGCCTGGGATTTTTATTCACAACTTTTGCAAACAATACATCCACAGCTACACCAGTCACCAGCACAGTTTTCATTTTACAGGACAAGAGGCACCTGCCCAGGTGTCTACTCAGCCTCTCTGGTTCTTGCATCCACACATCACCCTCATCAGTGCCCATAGCTGATAAGATCCCTGGGTGAGACACAGATAAGACGTCAAACATAATAAGAGAAACTGTTCCTGTCACCCTCCCTCCACCAGCAGGCTGAGACTTCCTGATTTCCTAATTTTTCCTCTAAAGAACGTATTCCCATGGGTAAGAGAAACACAATGACAATGTCAGCTCCAGCCCAGGTGGTAAAATATGGCTTCAGCCTCCACTGCCAGCTCTAAGAATACTGACAAAACAAAACAAAACAAAACAAAACCACTTCCCTCTAAGGGAGGCATTGCTTAAGAAAAAGCAAACTTGATTGAATTTTTTTTAGCAGGTAATTCACCCACATGGTAATCAATTCAAAAAGTTTAAAGGGGTACAGAATCAAAAGTAAATGTCCCTCCCACCCTTGTCCCCCACCACCTAGTTCTCCTGCCAGGAAGTGATCCCTGCTGCCTTCAGACTTACTCCTGAAGTTAGTTTGCACTCCTGGGGCAGCCTGTAGCCCTGGTGGCACACATAAGACATGATGGCAGCACTGACCATAGGCTTCTCTCTCTAGGAGAATAAAATCAGGGGCACGAGAATGCTCATGGAGCAACATGCTGGTCACAAAAGCAAGGTATCATGCAGGGTTCCTTTAAATTAATTTTAATTATTCAGAATGGGACCGAATGCCAGATACTATAAACCAGGAGATTATAGACATGGATTGGAGGTAAAAAGATAGCTAGGAAGCATTAAAGAAATCACTTCTTTTTTAGATTCTTAAAGCATGTTATTTCTCAACTGTCACTTTCTCCCTGATATTATGCTTCTGTATATATTTAGAATATTCTTACTTTGTTGTATGTGTTTTATACACTAGGACCTTAGTAGACTATTATGTGAATAGCACTCTCTGGGATTGTGCAGTGTACAACCTATTCAGCTGTACACAGTGGTCCCTATAAATGCCAAGACTGCCTTGATCATATCTGTATCCCCTCACCATATTCTTAGTGCATATTTTTAGTTGAATTACTTTGAGGTAAAAAGGCACCATCTCAAAGTGTTATGGCCTTGGGCATAGAGCAGGAATAAACTGACAGATGGCTGGAGAAGTAAGCAGGGGCCAGGGAGTAAAGGCACTTGTATTTATTTATTTTTATTTATTTATTTATATATTTTGGGCCGCACCGCATGCCATGTGAGATCTTAGTTCCTCGACCAGGGATCGAACCCACACCCCTTGCATTGGAAGTGCAGAGTCTTAAACACTGGATTGCCAGGGAAGTGCCTGAAGGCACTTGTAGACCTTTCGAGGAGTCTGGTGCCAACCCTGAGGGCAACAGTGGGGCAGTGATTCAATCTGATTTGCATTTCAGATGGGTCACTCTGGCTGTAGCCTGTAGAGTGTCTTGGGGGAGAGGAGGGAGCAAAGCCCAGGAGAACAATGAGAAGGCTCCTCTAGGCAAGAAGTCACTGTTTTGTCTTCATTAGTAGCAGTGCGGGTGGGAGACTGATGCAAGAGATATTTTGGAGGCAGAAAATAGATAGGGTCTCAGTGATTATACACAGGGCCTAAGAGAGAAAGGTGTCAAAGACATGGTTCCTGGCTTGAAGAGGTGCTAAATGTAGCAGTGTCAAAACTACAATGAGGTATCACCTCACACTGGTCAGAACGGCCATCATCAAATATCTACAAACAATAGATGCTGGAGAGGGTGTGGAGAAAAGGGAACTCTCTTGCACTGTTGGTGGGAATGTAAATTGATACAGCCACTATGGAGAACAGTATGGAGGTTCCTTAAAAAACTAAAAATAGAACTACCATATGACCCAGCAATCCCACTACTGGGCATATACCCTGAGAAAACCATAATTCAAAAAGAGTCATGTACCACAATGTTCAATGCAGCTCTATTTACAACAGCCAGGACATGGAAGCAACCTAAATGTCCATCAACAGATGAATGGATAAAGAAGATGTGGCACATATATACAATGAAATATTACTCAGCCATAAAAAAGAATGAAATAATGCCATTTGCAGTGACAAGGATGGACCTAGAGACTGTCATACTGAGTGAAGTAAGTCAGACAGAGAAGGACAAATATCATATGATATCGCTTATATGTGGAATCTAAAAAAAACGTACAGGTGAACTTATTTACAAAACAGAAATAGAGTCACAGATGTAGAAAACAAACTTACGGTTACCAAGGCGGAAAGGTGGGGAGGGATAAATAGGGAGATTGGGATTGACATATACATACTGCTATACATAAAATAGATAACGAATAAGAACCTACTGTATAGCACAGAGAACTCTGCTCAATACTCTGCAATGACCTATATGGGAAATGAACCTTAAAAAGAGTGGATATATATATATATATATATATATATATAACTGATTCACTTTGCTGTACAGCAGGAACTAACACAACATTGTAAATCAACTGTACTCCAGTAAAAATTAATTTCAAAAACCCCTGAAGACCAGTATCGCCATCACAAAGTGGATGATGGCACCATTCAGTTAGATACAGAACAGCAGTGGGGAGAGCAGTTGAGAACTTTTTTTTTTTTTTGCTATACACGGGCCTCTCCCGTTGCGGAGCACAGGCTCCAGACGCACAGGCTCAGCGGCCTTGGCTCACGGGCCCAGCCGCTCCGTGGCATGTGGGATCTTCCCGGACCGGGGCATGAACCCGTGTCCCCTGCATCGGCAGTCGGACTCTCAACCACTGCGCCACCAGGGAAGCCTGAGAACTATTTTAAATGTTGGATCTGATGTGCTTGAGGCACATCAGGCAGTTACACTAGATAAGGACTGGGAGCTTAAGAGTAAGGGCTGAGCTCCAGATAGAAACTTGGAGTCATCAGTCCATGAAGGCAATTGAAACTCTACATATAAGAGAGTTCAACTGAACCTTAGAGAAGACTAGGATTTTAATTGAAGTAGAGGATGTGTAGGGAGAAGGGTGGATTTGCAAGCTGAAGAAAAGAGCAAGTCAAAGAAAGCTATGGAGTTTGGAGTAAGTGGATGCTGTTAGTGATGTGCTGATAAACGTTTAACAACTGGCTCTTTAGGGAGGGGAAGGGAAGTTCGACTTTTTAATGTTTGCTGATTTCCATGGTGTGGATACTTCCATCATAGCCAATTTTAAGCTATCAGTGTCATTGAGCATGGAGTTGGGAAGAGATGAGCACAGTCAGCTCTTGCCAACTCAGACAAGTGAACTCTAGTCCACAGCTGCATGTGGCCCTGATGGAAACAGAGGATTCTGTCAGGCGGTAGTGGAGGATCCATTTAAGAGATAAAGTGGGGCTTCCCTGGTGGCGTAGTGGTTGAGAATCCAGTGCAGAGGACACGGGTTCGAGCCCAGGTCCAGGAAGATCCCACATGCCGCAGAGCAGCTAAGCCAGTACACCACAACTACTGAGCCTGCGCTCTAGAGCCTGCAAGCCACAACTACTGAAGCCCACGTACAAGAGAAGCCACCGCAATGAAAAGCCTGCGCACCACAGCAAAGAGTAGCCCCCGCTCTCCACAACTAGGGAAAACCCGCGCACAGCAATGAAGACCCAACGCAGCCAAAAATAAATAAATAAATAAATATTTTAAAAAAGAGAGATAAAGTGAACCACTGGTGCTGCCATAAAGACAGATAATAACAGGTGTTGACAAGGATGTGGAGAAATTGAAACCTTCATACATTGCTGGGGGGAATATTAAATGGTGCAACCACTGTGGAAGACAGTTCGGTAGTTCATCAAAAAGTTAGGCATAGAGTTACCTTTTGACCCAGCAA
The DNA here is from genome assembly GCF_039906515.1 of Pseudorca crassidens. Classification (NCBI taxonomy): domain Eukaryota; kingdom Metazoa; phylum Chordata; class Mammalia; order Artiodactyla; family Delphinidae; genus Pseudorca; species Pseudorca crassidens. The sequence goes on from NC_090297.1 coordinate 95,531,357, forward strand.
CTCCACTGCGAAGTATATTCCCAAGAGATTGAAAATATATGTTCACACAAAAACTTGCATGTGAATATTCATAATAGCATTATTAATAATAGCCCCCAAATAGAAACAACCCAAATGTCCATCAACTGATGAATGGATAAATAAAATGTGGTACATCCATACAATGGAACATTCATGAGCCATAATATTAAGTACTGATGCATCCTACAACATGGATGAACCTTGAAAACAATACGCTAAGTAGAAGCAGCCAGATGGAAACGGCCACATATTGTAGGAGTCCATTTATATGAGATGTCTAGAATAGGCAAATCCATAAAGACAGAAAGTAGATTTGTGGTATCCAGGGGCTGGGAAGATGGTGAGTGACGGCTAATGAGTAAGCGTTTGACGACTCTTAAACCCCAGTTTGAAAAACAGTGTACTGGGAGATCGTGGTGTTGCAGCTGCTCACGTATATTTGTTCCTTTGGAGTTACAGAAGCCTTGTCTGTTGACTTGGTTCTCTAGGCTAGAAGTCTGTTCTCCAGGTACAAGCTCTCCACCCTAAACAGCTAACACGTCCAAACACTAAGCTATCCTTGGAGAGTTTTGCATAAGCCAGGACCTAGATGGCCTGTTTCTTTCAGGCATGATTAAAAGCCTAGGTGAAAACATTTAATGGAACATTCTGATCTCATTAAAAACCAAGAAAGGCACATCTTTGAAATACAATCTCATAAAGCCCTGCCTTGTAGACAGATGTGTGTACCAAACTCTCACCTATCAGAAAGGGATTAGAATTTATAAAGGGACATTTTGTTTCCTGGCTACAAGGCCATTTCAATCCTAGGGATATTTACAAGCAATATGAAAAGCTCTCTGCACCTGACGGACTGGCCGCTGTTACCGAGTGTCATAAATGTCAACGACCAGGCTTTCTCCTGGAGAGATTAGCTTTGGGGGAGTTGCTGGGGGGAAAAAGGACAGATGTTGTTTCATATGTATGAGTAGACTAGGATCAGAGAAGAGGGTGAGTCAGCGTGGGTGGTAAACATCAGGGGAAACGAGGAGGATCGAACTGCTGCTGTCATCTTTGCCGTTAGGCCAGAAATGTCACCTGGCTCCTTTCTCCCTGTCCTATTGCCAGAAAGAGGAGAGAAGGACCTGGGTGACCCCTCCACGTGCCCTCTCTTCTTTAACCAGTAGCTGGCTTCTTCTTCTTCTTTAACCAGTTTACAAAGAGCATTCCTGAACCTAATCTCCTAATTGTCTTGATAGTTTGATGTTAGTCAGTTTAGGGGGAAGGAATCTGTTAATCATCTTAGCAGAGTGTTAGCACCCCTGCTCTATGGGGGAGGGAACTGAGGTACATGGAGATTTAATAACGGGCCCATAATCATATAGTTTGGGGGCGTCAGGCCAAGATGAGAGTCTAGATCTTTTGGCTGTAATCTGGAGTGTCTGCACAGCTCCAGAGCTACTCTCAAGTCATGCCTTTGCTCACCATTCAGTCACTCAACAAATACTTATTGTTTTATATTTATCATTTATTTTATTTTTTTAAATTTTATTGAAGTATGTTGATTTACAATGTTGTGTTTAGTTTCTGCTGTACAGCAAAGTGACTATTTATACATATCTATGTATTCTTTTTCATATTCTTTTCCATTATGGTTTATCACAGGATATTGAATATAGTTCCCTGTGCTAGACAGTAGGACCTTGTTAACAAATACTTATTGATAGCTATTGTGCGTCAGGCACTCTTCTGAGCTCTTTGGCTGCATCAGTGAGCAAAAACAAAGATCCCTGGAGCTTACATCTCATCTGCAGTGAGGGCAGGGGCAGAAAGACAATAAATATAATGAATAACTAAGTTATAAAGTGTGTTTGAAGGTGATACGTGCTATGGAAAAAAGGTCATTCAGGATTTGAGGATCAGTGGGACTGAGGGGAGTGGATTACAACTGTAAACAGGGAGGTCAGGGAAGTAGGGATAATAGCAGGGAGGCTTGTGGGACTAAAGGGAAGATGCATGTAAAGTGCCCAGTCCAGAGCCTGGCACATGGGTGGTCATAAGCCCTCATTAGCGGCAGCTGTTATCACGGTACCAGTCCTGTCTCCTAAGAGCCCCCAACCAAGACTGTGCCCAAAATGGACAAGCAGCTTAGTTACAGACAGGTTAGACCTCAGGGTCAGAGGCCTGTCTGGCCCAGAGCACGGTGCCACAAACTGCCCCAGCTGGGTGTAGAGACCCCGTATCTGCTTTGTGTGTTGTGTCCACGGCCAAACCAGCAGGGCAGGTCCTGCTGGGGACACCAAGCACCATCTCTGCTGTATTTGATCAGAACGGAATCTGGAATTCCAGAGTAGAATAGAAAATGTGAAAGAAGGGGCAATGCAAGACCAGGGCTCCCCCATACTCCTGAGATCCCTAGGGCTCCTGACACCGTGTTGCTAGGCAACAGCACACAGATTGAGGACAGCTGGCAGGGGTCAGCCTGCTTGAGGTGTGTCAGCTGGTGCCTGCTCTGGGAGAGAGGGGGCATCGCTTGTAGGTAGAGGTAACAACTGACTATGTAGGGGGATTAAGAGAAGGCCAAAAAGGCATCCTTAACTCTGTGATTCTGCCTCATGCCTACAATTTCACCTTTAGGGATTTGCTCTTTCAAGTAAGGATTGGTGTTAAACTTTTTCTGAGTGTGGAACTTTTTTTTTTTTTTTTTGCGGTACGCGGGCCTCTCACTGTTGTGGCCTCTCCCGTTGCGGAGCACAGGCTCTGGACGCGCAGGCTCAGCGGCCATGGCTCACGGGCCCAGCCGCTCCGCAGCATGTGGGATCCTCCCGGACCGGGGCACGAACCCACGTCCCCTGCATCGGCAGGCGGACTCTCAACCACTGTGCCACCAGGGAAGCCCGAATGTGGAACTTCCGATTCAAACAAAACCTAAATTGAGAAGACTAGCATGTTAAACAGATTTTTAAAAACAACCTTGCTCCATTAAAGTGGGGAATCCCCACTGCCCTTTGAACGGTCTGGCTTTCTAAACCCCTAGACTCTGGAGCAGAATTTGAAAGTGCCTGGGTTAAAATATTTCAGCCCCCTGTTAAAAAGTGAACAGCCTGTTGTGGGGTAAAAATATTAAGCCATTTAAAAATTAAGAACGCATTATTATAGATTTCAATGATTTTCCTGTGTGTGAGGGGATGGATAACAGACTCCTTAGAGGATCTGATGAAAACAGTGCCCAGAAAAATGCATATACCTAAAATTCTGTATCTGGTTTTATGGGGAAAGTGGTCCAGGATCCTAGATTAAAGGTCCCTGTCTTGTGTGAGATGTATTTATATGATTTGCTTCCAAATGGGATAAATATTTAAGTCTTGAGGCATAGAAGAGTGAGTTTTGAAAGAGGGCGGAAGGAGAAAAAGATCTAGTGGGGAATCAGAATCTTGGAGGTAGAGCCCAGGAATCTGTATTTTTAATGTGATCTCCAGACGGTTGTGATAATCAGACAGATGTAGGCACCAGAGGTTGAGGGCTGATATGTCTAGGCCTTTAGGGCCCAGGAGACACTGCTACTGAGTCAGCAGTCTTAAAAGGGTGGGAAGGAGGGAGGGAGAGAAGGGAGGAAAGAGGGAGTCTCTCCAGTCTGATGGCTAGCGAACAATAGGAAAGGTCCTGAGAGGTCAAGGTCACTGTGTCTCTGAGCCTCAGCAGACCATCCACCCAAAACCTGGGTGAGGACACTCCGAAGCCAAAAGAACAAAGAACAGGAGTTTGGGAAACCATCCAGCTAGGGCTGGGCCACAGAGAAAGTCTCTCTGGGGCCGTGATGTTCAAATTCTGACATTTCACCGTGGTCTTCCATGTTCTGTGCTAAGTAGAGCTCACTCCTCCCTCCCAGCGAAGGGCTGGTCTCTCCTTGACAGTCAGGATTGTTTAATGGGATCTGCTCCCGTCTAGGTCAGAGGCTTTCCAAGCAAAGTGGCATCTGCAGCTGAACCAACAAATACCTACTGACCCCACTGTACCAGCTCAGGTGTTTGCCTGGTGCAGCCGGCCCCCATATTGACATTCTCCCCAAAGGATCTGCCCTTCAGGTATGGTGAGAGGAGACGGGGCTGAGCCTGCAGCTGGGGGAAGAGCAGGAGGGGGCCTCCTCCAGACCCCAAGGCCTCTAGTCAGAAGCCGGGTTTACTTAAGAACCTGTTTCTTGACGCAGGCCCTGTCCCAGCCAAGACAAACCCAAGTTGTGTTGCTCGCCTGCTTCCTTGGTGGCTGTGACTTTGTGCAGCACTGGCTCGGTGACTCTAAGACTCAGGATCTGAGACTCTGCTTGGCTCTGTCTGTGGGGGGTGGTGGCCGAGGGGTTACCACTCTCCCCAGCAGTCTCTGGGCGGTGATTCTTTGTTTTACTCAAGTGTAGCCATTTATCCAAACTGAACAAGTTAAGATTTGTGCATTTCAGTGTATATAAATTTTTGCTAAAAATAAAAAAAAAAACCTAGAAAAAATAACAACTTCGATTGGGGAGGAGTGGATAGAAGTAAATGAGGACTGCGTAGAGGTAGATGAGCAAGAATGGCAGAAACTGATAAGTATGGAGGCTGGGTGATGGGTACATAGGGGTCATCATATTCTGTCTTTTTAAAATATATATTTGAGGGACTTCCCTGGTGGCACAGTGGTTAAGAGTCTGCCTGCCAATGCAGGGGACACGGGTTCGAGTCCTGGTCCAGGAAGATCCCACATGCCACGGAGCAACTAAGCCTGTGCGCCACAACTACTGAGCCTGCATGCCACAAGAAGCCCACACACCTAGAGCCCGTGCTTCACAAGAGAAGCCACCGTAATGAGAAGTCCGCGCTTGACAATGAAGACCCAACGCAGCCAAAAATAAATAAATAAATTTATTAAAAAATTAAAATATATTTGAAATTTATTGTAGTAAAAAGTGAAGAAATAAAAAAAACTTAGAAATGTCTGTTTTCTCTTAGAAATATCCTCCCCGATCAAGAATCTTAAAGAAACTCATACTCTTTACCCTAGTAATCCCACTTCTGGGAATCTCTCCAAAGGAAATAATCAGAGATACACATAAAGCTTCATTGTAGTGCTATTTAAAATAAGGAAAAATTGGACAAAACTCAATGTCTGACAACAGGAAAATGGTTAGAGAAATTATGGTGCAACCTTAAAGACACAGGAGAGTGCTTGTGACCTAAAATGTAAAAAAAAAGTCAGAAGAAGAAACCACATACCATATGATCTTCATTTTGTTTTTTATTTATTTATTTTAGGCTGTGTTGGGTCTTCATTGCAGTGCGCGGGCTTCTCATTTCGGTGGCTTCTTTTGCTGTGGAGCACGGGCTCTAGGCGTGCGGCTTCAGTAGTTGTGGCACGTGGGCTCAGTAGTTGTGGCTCACGGGCTCTAGAGCACAGGCTCAGTAGTTGTGGCGCACAGGCTTAGTTGCTCCGCGGCATGTGGGATCTTCCCTGACCAGGGATCAAACCCGTGTCCCCTGCACTGGCAGGCAGATTCTCAACCACTGTGCCGCCAGGGAAGCCCCTTCATTTTGTTTTTTAAAATGCATATGCATGTATAGAAAATGAATTTGAAAAGAAATACAATAAAACGTTACAACTAGTGATCTCTGCTTGGTAGGCTTATGGCAGACTTTAATTCCCTTTTTAATTCTAGCCTGTATTTTCAGCTCTTCTACAATTAACATTTATTACTTTGATAATTATTTTAAAAACTGAGAAGTGCCTTTTTTTTTTTTTTTTTTTTTGTGGTACGCGGGCCTCTCACTGTTGTGGCCTCTCTCGTTGCGGAGCACAGGCTCCGGACCCGCAGGCTCAGCAACCATGGCTCACGGGCCCAGCCGCTCCGCGGCATGTGGGATCTTCCCGGACCGGGGCACGAACCCGTGTCCCCTGCATCGGCAGGCGGACTCTCAACCACTGCGCCACCAGGGAAGCCCAGAAGTGCCATTTTGAAGGAAGAGGGGGAAAGGTGGAAAGAACAGATTTCCATGCACACACCAACCATAACATAATGAGGTATTGGAACTGGAAGGAATCTTAGAAGCTAGAAATCGCCTAAATCCAACTTCCTCATTTTACAAATGAGAAGACCGAGGCCCAGAGTGTCGAATGCCCAACTAAGCCATTTGTTCTTAGTCTCTCTGACTGCTTGTTTTAGCAGCTCACTGAGCCCTCATGGCCCCAGGAGCTTTGCAGCCTGTGCCATACCCACAACGTTAACAACTGGAGGCCCTGTTTGGGAAGCAGCCCTTGGACTCTCCAGTCAGTCTGGGCCACCCGTTGCCAGTGTCCTTGGCCAGCTGGGCTGGAGAAATGCCCTGGCAGGAAGAAGGCCACTGAAACTCTAGACCTCACTGCCACCCAATCACCAGTGCTTCTCCCTCGGACAGTCGTAGCTGGCCATCTCTGTCTTCTCTGCTGTGGCAGAGGTTACTTCTAGGCAGCTAGGCTATCTTTTTGTCAGGTCTGGCTTGTCGTGACTTTCAAACCATCATGAGTTGAAAAAGAAACAGTGTGGTTCAATGGTTCGTGTCAAGCTGGAGTCAGAGACATGTTGCGGTCTTTGCCAGAGTCCCTAGACACTGTCTTCATCTGTTTGGACTGCTAAAACCGAATACGATAGACTGGGTGGCTCAAAACGTGAACAGTTTATTTCTCACAGCTCTGGAAAGTTCACAGTTCTGGGAAGTCCAAGATCAAGGTGCTGGCAGATCCAGTATCAGGTGAGAGCATTCTTGCTGGTTTGCAGACAGCCGTCTTCATGCTATATCCTTTCCAGGCCTGAGAGAGGGCTAGCTCTGCTTCGCTTCTTCTAAGGGCACTACTCCCTTCATGGGAGCTCCACCCTCATGACTAAATTATCTCCCAAAGGCTCCACCTACAAATACCATCATTTTAGCGCTTCAACATTCCTTCTCTGGAGAAAGTGGGGCCAGCAAGAGTGTACAATGACAAATAATTGTAGAGAACGGTGGAATACTGGAAATTAGCACGTGCATAAGTGTTTATAGTCTGTCTCCTCCCCAGTGCATCCCTGCCCCACATTCCCCGCCTCATACACATCTACGCTGCTTGAGAGCTGTGACTTTGTCTCAGACACCACTGCTTCACCAGAACCTAGCACACAATAGGCCCTCAGTAAACACTTGTTGAACATGGAATGAGTGAACACCATTTTCCTAGAACGTAGAAGACCTGACAGGTTCCAAGTTAACAGTATTTCCAGAATTTAAACATTTTAATTCCAAAAGAGCAGAATGTTTGAAAAAACGTAGTTTTTAGCATTAATATTTATTTGCACACCTGCAATGCAATGCTTCAAAGAGTTGTCAATGGCAAACACATAAGCATCAGGGAACCACCATGGGCATCTCCAGGGAGACTGTCATGATGTCCACTCCAGTCTGTTGTCTTCCACTCCTTCCTCCACTCCTCCCTCTTGAACTTGGCCATCCAATTAGCTGACATACATAATCTTATTTGGGGGATATTTCTTAAATTTAGACTACCAGATGATCCTGCTTCTACTCTCTGGGGGACTTATTAGGATAAGTCAGAGATTGGGCATGTTCCTGTAGCATAACTTTTTTTAAAAATTGTGATAAAATACACATAACATAAAATGTACCATCCTAATCATTTTTAAGTGTACGCTTCGGGCATTAAGGACATTCACATTGTTGCGCTAGCGTCGCCACCATCCATCAACAGAATTATTTTCATCTTACAAAACTGAAACTCTGTACTCGGGCGCCCAGCCCCTGGCACCCACTCTTCTGCTTTCTCTTTTCCTGAACTTGACTACTCTGCGCACCTCACGTACGCGGAATCAGACAGCGTTTGTTCGTTTGTGGCTGGCTTATTTCACCTGGCATAATTTTCAGCTTTATGACTGCTGTAGATTTTGACTGGGGAGGGGCACCAACGTCAGCCCTAGGTAGAGCTGAGAAGTAAGGAGGGGCTTATCCCCAGCTAGCCCACTTTCCCGCCTCATCCTTCCCTGAGTTCCCAACGACTTCAGGTCCCTACTCACGGTGAAGTGGCCTCACCCCCTCATCCCATCTCCTGCTTACCCGGAGAGAGCCTCTGATTTGCTTTGTGTGGGCCGTGTGTCCGTGCCTTGGCAGAGGACAGATGGCCACCTCTTCTGACGATCCCGCCTAGATGGAATAGAATAAGGAGGGGATGTACCTCCAAAGAGGCTCTGCTGCATGGGAGGGAGCTGTGGATAGTGGGCAGGCAAGAACCGCAGGCATCCCTGATGGGGAGGTCCTCCAACCAGGTTTAAGTGCCTTTCAGCCTTCCCATTCCACATAGCGCCAGGCTTGACTGTTTCCCCTTTGGGCCCTGTTCACAAAGGTTTTGATGCCTTGGCTTTTGTTGCAAAGTTTTCAGCAGCTTGAGTGCCAGTGCCGGGCCCCAGACACACTTTCACTGAGTGTGACTGTAGCCCACACAGGCTGCCCTCAAACACCAGCAGCCTGGAACACAGGCTACGGACTCAGATTGCCTGGGTTCGGTCCTAGCTTGGCAACCTCCAGGCTATGTGGCCTTGAGCAGGTAACTTCACCTCTTGACGCCTCAGTTTTCCCATCAGTAAAATGGCAAAATAATAATACCTACTCCATTAAGATGTTTTGAAGATTGAAAAACCTACTGCTGTAAGTGCTTGACCTGTATCATCTTATTTATGATCACAACCAACCTACTACCCATGGGAAAAAGGCACCCCCTTTCTGGGCACACTGCCTAGCATGAAGAACTTGAGCTAGATTTCAACTTTACTCACACTCTGAGTTGGGCAGCCTTCTGGAGAGCCTATATACACTGTACACAGCAGCCTTGCCATGAGGCAGGTACTTGTGTGTCCCCATTTTCCAGATGAGGCAGCTGTGGCTGAGAGAGGTTGAGCCCCATGTGGTGATGGGGTGTGGAATCCCTTCTAGCTCGCCTATTTACTTAGTGCACGTGCCAAAGAAGCCAAGCACCACCTGTGCCGTGGACCACATCCCTTTGGCACCAACTCATCAGCTTACACCTTGTGCATCTTCCACAGTAGATAGCGACCACATGCCTCTCTAGCACTTAATCTGTAGACCGGTGATACCAATCTCTAGTCTCTAATCTATTACTTTGACAATCATCTAAAAAACTAAGACATGTTATTTGAAAGAAGGGGGAAAGGTGGAAAGAAGCACACATTTGCATCCAGGCACCATCCTGGCTTGGTGATTATTTTTTTCATTTCTGCAGCCCACTCATTACCCAGACAGCAAGGACCCCAAACCTTGTGGGTCTGAGTGAATCCTTCTTCTGGAGCTGAAAGATCAGTGTTGCCAATATTTGGCAAAGCAGTGCCAGCTTTGGGGGTTTTCCCTCTAATTTCTTGTGTTCCCTGGGAGCATTACATGTGGCTGGGTGACTTAGGGGAGGGCAGATTAAGTAAGATGCCCACCCCTCGTTTTCAAACCCTTCCCTTCTTTCCTCGATGAACAGGCAGCAGCCACTGCTTCCTGTGCCCCATTTAAAATTGTGATTTGTGTCATATCTTTGTGAATGGGGAGAACAAGGAATTGTATGCTGGACATACGAATTAAATCTATTCGTGTGTCTCCTTTGTGAATCTGTATATTATGCAGACTGTATGCTCTCAAAGACAGATCACTGGTTAAACTGAGGTACCGTGGGGGAATTGATTTGTTCACAGAACTCTGAATATAATTGAGGAGCGCTGCCAGTTATGTCTCTGATTTAACCGTCTGTCTAAGCCTATGTCTTGGATGGTGAGATCGCAAAGTATAGTTCAGATTTGAAACAGCTGCAGCAGAGCCAGCCACATTGGGTGGTGTAAATATCCCCAAGTGACATGAAGGAAAGTAGCACATATTGAAAGGGAAACTTTCTAAGGTTTGGAACCAGCATTTTCCCGGCAAACCTCCCACCAGGGCGGGACCCAGGGGACACCAAATGAAAGACGATGCAAAGAGAAGCAGGCTTGGCCCATGTGTCTCTGAGAGGCCAAAGGCAGTCAGAGTGACTGAAACGATCTGCTCGAACAGATTAGGTTTTGTTTGTTTGTTTGTTTTTGCGGTACGCGGGCCTCTGACTGTTGTGGCCTCTCCCGTTGCGGAGCACAGGCTCCAGATGCGCAGGCTCAGCGGCCATGGCTCACGCGCCCAGCCGCTCCGCGGCATGTGGAATCTTCCCGGACCGGGGCACGAACCCGCGTCCCCTGCATCGGCAGGCGGACTCTCAACCACTGCGCCACCAGGGAAGCCCCAGATTAGATGTTTTAACACCACTTCTCAGGCCTCAGAAGCGAGCCTGGTTGCTGGCAGACAACCAACACTGCCTTGCTTAATTTTTAGATTTGGCTGTTAAATTGCTCCCAGTGTGAGTTTGTGTTTGATGGGACTTATGAGGGCGGAAGATTACTGGTAGCAAAGCCTGAGTTCTAGCTCAGTGACTTACCAGCTGTGTGACCTTGGACAAGCCATTTCACCCCATGGAGAGTGTTTACTCATCTGTGCAATGGAGGAAACGCCCCCTGCTCTGCTTGCCTTCTGGGAGTTTAAAGATCAAATAAGATGGTGTTTGGGAATGTAAAAGCACTGTGCAGATGACAGGCATAATTACGTTCGCGGACAGAACATTGAATCCGTTCTGCCTGATTCACTCAGTTCTCCATTTAATTTACATACTGTGGATTTTACCCCTCTTTCTTGCAGCAAAACCCTTTGGAGAGTATCATTTTTAGACCTGAATTGATATATGTGTAGTTGCCTTATTTATCCTCAGAGTCCTCTGGGATGAAGAAAAGAATGGAATTAAGAGGAAAAGTAGGGGCTTCCCTGGTGGCGCAGTGGTTGAGAGTCCACCTGCTGATGCAGAGGACATGCGTTCGCACCCCGGTCTGGGAAGATCCCACATACCGCGGAGTGGCTGGGCCCGTGAGCCATGGCCGCTGAGCCTGCGCTCCGCAACGGGAGAGGCCGCAACAGTGAGAGGCCCATGTACCGTCAAAAAAAAAAACAGTTAGGCTCACAATTCCCCCAACTCCTCCTCCTACTCCGCATCTGCTCCCTCTGGATGAAAGTGCCCAGTTTATGCGTTGCTGTCCTGAGCCACACTGGACACAACATCTAGTACCTCTAAGTGCTGGGAAGACAATATATATTTGGTAAATATTTATAATAGAAGACAATAAAAATGGAGCTCTAAAATTGTTCTCTCAGCACCCTAAGTTTCTGAAACTACAAATCAAGAAACAACATGTTTACTGTATTTCCACAAATCTGAAATAACACTGCTTCTAAGACCAAAAGAAAGCCTGTGCTTAGTAGATGGGCCTGGAGTGAATAGCATAAGGTACAGGGAACCCCTAGTGTGTCTACAGTTCCATGGAAGCCGCGAGAAGCCAAGCTAGCACAGGAGAAACAGAACTGTTTTTTATGTACCAAGAAGAAAGGAAAAACTCCATCAGTTAAAACATGACACGATGCTTCCTTAATTGTGTCAGTTATAAGCCACAACTTGATTTCACAGATGTTAAAATGTGAAAGAAATACGCATCTTAGAAGAGATGAAAGGCAGTCTATTTAACCCCTCGGAAAAGTAAAGATTTCTTTTTTTGGTTCTGATACATTCTTAGGTTAGCCAACTTCAAACTGTCTCAGTTTTAGCCCCAGCTCCTTGCATTTATATATTATGCAATCATCCTTTCATATGGGTAGAAGGGGGACATTAATTCTATTTTTCTTATGGATACAGTAATACAAAGTACTTTAGGGCTTGAATATAGTTTTTGGTAAGTGAGGATTGTAAAATGCTTATCAGAACCAAATTCACATTAATTCTTATAGTTTTTTTTTTTTTTTTTTTTTTTGTGGTACGTGGGCCTCTCACTGCTGTGGCCTCTCCCGTTGCGGAGCACAGGCTCCGGACGTGCAGGCTCAGCAGCCATGGCTCACGGGCCCAGCCGCTCCGCGGCATGTGGGATCCTCCCGGACTGGGGCACGAACCCGTGTCCCCTGCATCGGCAGGCGGACTCTCAACCACTGCGCCACCAGGGAAGCCCAAATTCACATTAATTCTATGGACTGTTGTTTATTATGAGATTTAAAAGAGGAAGAAATGTTGAAGAGTATTTGGCTCGTTTATTGTGCTTTCTTTTTCCCAAGTAGTGCTTTCTGTGATTTTTGTTGTGGCTCTTGCTGTTTTATTTAATGCTTGATTTGGCAGTTTTGTTGTTGTTATTCAGTTTATTCTTAGTTCAGGTAAAGCAACTGAGCTGTGAGTTTCCATTGCACAGAGAAATTAGGCATGAATAGGCTCATGTGATGAGACCCCATCACCTGCCTGGGCTAAATGTGACATTTTCATAAAATTCGAGGTGGGAATTCACAGTTTTTCTGGAGAAAAGGAGAGAGCATGAAGAATGTAAGGAAATCAGGGAAACAGAAATACAGCTTTTGTCACAATCCTTTGTAAATTTTTCATGGACCTGTGCCTGCTCATAAATTCTGCAGTTTGGGACAAGAAAAATTCCACCTGTTTGTAGCCTGTTCTTTGGTTACCTTCTCACATTCCTCTGGCCTATCAGGACATTTATACACAACCACAAAGAGAGTCATTAAAAAAAAAAGGGGGGGGGGTGTTTCTAGGGACTAGACCATGGCCGGTGGAGAGGAATGATCCAATAACCGTAGCTCCTGTACGTGTTTGATAACAATCATTTGGTTCCATGATGCCTTGTTTCCTGCCGGGGTCCCAGGGCCCGTTACTGTGATGATGAGTGTCAGTAGCCATCGTGCTGGACAGGAAGTGGGTAGGAAGCTGTTAATGTTTGACCGCTACTAATGCACATTTTCCCCACTCTTCTCTCATCTGCAGTCTGAGTACCACTACGAGTACACTGCGTGTGACAGCTTGGGTTCCAGGTGGAGGGTCGCCGTGCCGCATACCCCGGGCCTGTGCACCAGCCTCCCTGACCCCGTCAAGGGCACCGAGTGCTGTAAGCAGCCCTGCCTCTCAGCTTTGGCCTCTGCCCCAAGCCTCCTGCCATCCAAGTTAGGCACTTCCTGACAGTGTGGCTGCCTTAAGGAATCAGATCTCGCCCCGCCCCCCTCCCACCGGTCAGTCCTCATCCCCAAACCTCTTGAGATTTGGTGCAGAAGTGTTATTTCGTGGATGCAAACTGGGTATTTCAATTTACTTTTGTTTTATTTTCAGATTTAAATCCCATGAGGGTATAAAGTAAAAATAATTCCGGCTGTGTGCCACTTAGATATTTTCTCTGTTTGCATACATTTTCTTTTTTTGGCTGTGCATTTCTCTCCAACCTACACTCACTAGCCACAGTCACTCATTTAGGAAAGATTGTGATTTGCAGTCATTCTTGAAAAAGAAGCCAGAGAAGATGACTTTCTGCAGAGACAGACCTTTAAAATGCACTGGGCATTACTTCAGGGAACAAGAATCTTCCCTGACTGTGGAGCTGACCGTGCAACCGGAAAGGCAGTGACTTCCCTGCAGCTCCCACCCCACCTCTGGGACTCTGCAGCTACAACTTTGCTACCACTGGCAGCTATTCCCCCTGAGCTGTTCTTTTTAGAAATGCAAAGGGGGGCAGTGGATAACAATAAAAATCAGGAACTAGAATCAAGGAATACTTGAAAATTTGGAAAGGAGGTTGAGGGCATTTAAAATCTAAAATAAGCTTAGCCTAGTGCCTGGTTCAGTAGGTGAGCAAATAAGTACTTGTTAAATCCGTGAATGGATATTGCTAAGATCTGAGTAGAACTGAGGTGTGACTAATGGAAACAAATGAGCCATCTTCAGTAAACTTGGCCAGCGTTCTTGAGCACTACGTGCACCTGCTATGTGAACCACAAAGATAAAGAAGGCACAGTCTCCGCCTTCAGAAGCGTACAGTCTGGTGGAAGGAGCAGACACCCGTTCATCCATTCATTTTTTTCAGCAAACCTTTATGTAGCGCCTGCTATGTCTGTGCCAGTCGCTGAGCCACTGTCCCTAGAGGAGCTCAGAGCCTAGTGGGAGGCACACATCAATATGATGTGTTGTATGAGGTGAAAAGAATGGGAGTTATGGATACTTAGGGATCAGGAACCGCTGGGAGAACCACTCGAGCAAAAGCTTGGAGGTGGGAGAACATCAGACACATTCAGAGAAGAGCTGGGCTGGGGCGGAGGCAACACAGGGAGGGGATGGATGGGAGTAGGGTGGAGAAAGGTCTGTAGTGGGAGATCAAGCCGGAAAGTTAGGTTGGGGGAAAATTGGGGAAGAATTTGAATGCCAGGCTGAGAGCTTAATTCTATAACCCGAAGTGGGGATGGTGCCTGATTATTTTTTAAATAACAGAAATAATAGTACATATGAGTGTTTTAGAAAGATACTGCTGACCACCGAATGAGCAAAGACAAGAAACAGGGAACTAGTTAGGAGGACATTGCAATGGTTGAACTAACAGGTCACGAGAATCCCAACTAGTACAGTGGCAGTGGGACCAGAAAGGAGAAGACAGAGGCCAGAAACTCAAGGGGGAAGTTCAAGGCTGAAGGGCTAGGTGCCATTCAGAGGGGTCAGCACGAGAGACCATGGTCTTCACTGGAGAGCTCTCAGAATGGCTGAGGCTACCCCTTAGACCCCTTAGGAAACAAAACTGACAGGGACAAACCCAAAGTCCTGCAACAAGGCCCTAAATCTTTTTTTTTTTTTAATTTTAAGCTTTGGGAATTCCCTGACAGTCCAGTGGTTAGGACTCGGCATTTTCACCGCCGTGGCCCAGGTTCAATCCCCCGTCAGGGAATTAAGATCCTTTAAGCCGTGTGGTGTGGCCAATAAATAAATAAATAAACAGATAGATAGCATAAATAGAATAAAATAACAGCTTTATTGAGATATAATTTACATCAGAAGATTCACCCCTGTAAGTTGTAAAGCTCAGTGGCTTTAAAATATTCACACAGTTGCATAACTATCACCACTATCTAACTGCAGAACATCTGCATCACCCCAAAACGAAACATATCCATTAGCAATCTCTCCCCACGCCCCCTCCCCCAAGCCCCTGGTGCCACAAATCTTCATTCTGTCTCCATGGATTTGCCTACTCTGGACAGTCCACGGAAGTGGAATCACACAAGATGCGCCATGGCTCCACATCCTAGTGGGGGAAGCTCCCAGGTCTCCATCCTCTGCTCCTCCCCCTAGGATGCACACAACCCACCCACTTCTCCTGCGTGGCAGCAGCCTCACCACCCACCCTTGTCCCCGCTCTGTGTTCCAGCCTTCTCTTGCAAAGCCGGGGAGTTTCTGGACATGAAGGACCAGTCGTGTAAGCCGTGTGCTGAGGGCCGCTACTCCCTTGGCACAGGCATCCGTTTTGACGAGTGGGACGGGCTGCCCCATGGCTTTGCCAGCCTCTCAACCAACATGGAGATCGAGGACAGCACCACAGATTCCACTGAGAACTGCACTTCGTGAGTCGCCCCTCTCCCCACACTCCACGCCCACCCCCATAGCCCCACGCCCCCCTTACCTCCCTGCTCCCCATATTGGGGAAGGGGCTGCAGGGAGCACTTCACAGCCTCCTCTCCTGCTCCTCGGGGTGAGGGCTAGAGCAGGTCCCCACTGGACTGCTGGACATGAGATCCACATCAGCCCAGCCTTACTGACCTAAGCTTACCAGCGACTGACAGGTATTTGTGACAGGTGAAAAACATGGTGAAATAGAGATAGGTGGATAAGATCAACAAGGGTTAAATGGCCCAGTCCCTTTAAAACAAAATCCAACTGGATTCCACTGTGGAATTTTGGATCAGCCACTAAACTTCCTCAACTTGATTGCAACACCATGTGCAAAGCCTTGGGTATCTTCCTGGCTTTGGTGCTAGCTTCTAAAACTGGTCTGAGTTTATGGGTTTGGGAGGATAAAGTGGGACCAGAGCTTTGGTCAGTGACGGCTGAGATCTTCCAAACCCTTTGAGATCCTGATGACCAGAGAATTCTCCAGCTCAGAAGGAAATCTTTTCAGTAATTGAAAGGCTCAGCCCAGGGTGCTTACAGAACGGGTGAGCGATCCTTATCAAATCTCTGCATATTTAATTCCCGGGATGGGAGTATCCTATCCCTGGAAATAAATGATGTGCCTTCTATAGTTCAGGCACTATTCTGGATGCTTTACGTATATTATTTTCTCTAATCCTCACAAGAACCCTTGTGACAGTGAAATAAGTATTGTTGTTCCCATTACACAGATGAGGAACTGGAGGCTCAGTGAGGTTCAGTGACTTGTCCTTCATTACCTAACTTACACCTGGGGAGACTGGAATTCACACCTGGTCCAAGCTTTCCACTGCCCCATGCTGCCACCTTCAAATAACATTTAGTGCACGCAAGGCAATATCCAGTCCTAGAGAGGAAAAGTTGGGGGATGCACAGATGTAAAAGACAATCGTCCACTGCTCTCTGTTAAATATTGACAAGGAATACAGGAGAAAAGTACATGAAAGTTTCTCTTACACCCAAGCAATCAAAATGATAAAAAAGGATTAATCGTATTACACCTGGATTTCTAAAGTTGGGAACAATGTCTCCCATTCCTATACTTAAATCTCCTAGAAGCACCACTGTGTGAGCCAGGCAGGAGGCCTCTAACAGTCCAATTTTAATGTTGTTTCAGAGTTCAATATTGTGAGTCAAAATCATTAGCATGACAATGTTGGCAGCAGAGATAAAGCTGGAGAGGATTCAAGCTGGAAGGAGAGGGAATGTGTGGGTTAAAGACAATCAACCCCCATTTTAGTCCTAACAGAGAACGTGACTGACCCTGGACAAGGCGCAGCCCGGGCTCAGTCGGTCAGTCACCACGCGTGTGCAAACAGGGTTTTCTCCCTGTCTGGGGAAGCAGTGAAAGTCCAAAAATCATTCTCTCTCAGCGAGGCCGGATGTGGGTCTGTTCAAAACGACTTGTGTTTCCACAGCACAGACTGCTTCAGGGCCTGGATCTTAAGGCATCCCACGACATTCCCGGGAGGGGGAAAAAGGAGAGATGGAGAGGAAATGGCCACCTAGAGAGGGTTTGTGATTTCCCCACCGTGCCCCAGAAAGGCAATAACAGCTGCTCTCACGTCACCAAGTGTCTGGCTTTCCTGCTCGACTGTGTATTTACCTGAATCCAAGCCCACTGCCCCCAAAATAACCCCCGCCAGTGGCGCCTCCCACCTGCTCTGCCTCTAGCGCCTCCCAGCTGGTCTCCGCTTCCACCCCCAGCTTCCTGCAGGCCACCGTCCCCTCAGCAGCCAGACTGATCTTCTTAAACACAAGCCCAATCACAGTACGTTGCTGCTCAAAACTCTGGAGTCTGTGGATTCCCACTGGAATAAAATCCAATACGTTGTCACAGCCTGCAGGGCCTCTGCCCCTGCCCCTTCTTCCAGCCTCTCTCCAGTGCCTCTCCTCCTGCTTATAGAGCTCCAGCCAGCTGGCCACCATGCTCCCGCCCTCCTGGCACCTTTAACACACTCTTCTTCAACTCTTCCCCCAGCTGACTCCTGCTTCACCCTCGGGTCTCTGCCTAAAAGTGACTGCCTCAAAGAAGCCATCCCTGACCCCACAGGCCCCTGTTACACACACATACATCATCTTGTATTTCTCCTTATGGCACTTACCATAGTTATTACTATGTTATTAACTGCGTGTTAAGTTTCTGTCTCCTCCACTAGAAATAGAATGCAAGCTCCAAGAGGGAGGGGGTCAGGGCTGTCTTGTGCTTTGCTGTGTCTCCAGTATCTAACACCTGGCACAAAGCAGACACAAAATAAATAATTGAAAACACAACAGGCCAACTGAATGGAGTTTCCATGGCAGGTTCCTGAGCCTTCAGGGGGTCATCCTTGGTTCCTGGGTAAATGTCTCAGGACTAAGGTGATGGAAACAGTCCTCAGATCCAAAACTGGGATAAGCAAAAGGGAATAAGAGTGAAAAGGGAGTCGTGGAAAGGATGCTGTACGTTCACGGAGAAGAACAGAACACCAAATACTGTGAAGGTGAAACAAGAATGAGAAAAAGCATTAAAAAGGGTCTCAAACTTTGGAAGCCTCTAAGTTTTCCTGTACAGTTTCTTCTTTCTAACCTGAATTTATAAACAGTGCTACCCAGTGTGAGCTTGGCAGTGTGTCTGGGTGGCCACCATATGAGAATTCCTCTTTGAAAACTTGCCTCCCTTTTCCCCAGGGCCACGGCAAAACAAAGCAGGTATAAGCAGATCACAGCTAAATGACCGGGGGCAGGTTCCTAATCTCTTCCATGCCTTGGTGTCCTCATTCTAAGAACCAGTGATAAAAATAGTACTCTTCTTAGAGGCCGTGGTAAGGATGAAACGAAATGATACTTGTAAAGATTTGGAGCGATGCCTGGCATTAGAAATCAATCAAGACATGTTATCATTGAACGTGAAACGATCTTCACCAGGGACAGCTCTGACAAAAGTCAGAATTGTGACGCATTTTGCAAATGAAATCCACTTATGGCATCCTTTGAATTATTCATCCACCTTCAGGAGTTATTTATAGCTGATGCTGTGGAGCACATCAGCTTTAAGTGCTGTCTCTTTTAACAAGGAGAAATCAGTACCGTTAGGTTAGCTGGGTATCTTGGATGAGCTCAGCTTAGGTATTTTGGATATGCTTCCATTTGAGAATAACACTAACTGTTGAAGAGCTGGAAGTACCATGTTATTCTGACAAACACAGGGGGAAAACAGTGGACTAATCTGAGGTCCCCTGAACTGACCATTATTAATCACTGGAGACCTGGGCTGGTCTCAGGCACAGCAGTGAAATAGTGGGATTGTCTTTGATCACCCATTTCCCACATTCAGCTGTTTAATGCCCTGAGTCCCTCTTATGTGCCAGGTCCAGGGCTTAGTGCTAGGGACACAGAAGTGAGCAAGTTAAGTTTGGTCTCTGCCCTCACAGCATCGACGAGCCAGGCAGGAACACAAGCAATTCAAGAAGAATTCAAGTATGACCCGAAGAGGAAGCCAAACTGCAAATAAACTAAGGAAAGATGCTCAACCTCACTTATAGTTAAGGAACTAAGATTTAAAGCCCACTGATACACTCTGTCCTACCGTATCATATTGGCAACAATTTTAACGTCTGACCGTTCCAGATGTGGGAGGGGGGGCGGGTTGTGGAGCCAGAACAGCTGTCTTTCGCTGCGGGTGGGTGTAGCTGACGGCAGCCACTCTGGAGCACAACGTGGCCATAGCTGGTAAAGTTGGAGGTTCACATACCCTGTGACCCAGCAGTTCTACCCCCAGACTTTCCACTCAAATATGCGTAGAAGGAGACGTGCGAGAATGTTCCTAACAAGAGTGCGCACAATAGCAAAAAACTGGAAACAATCTAGATGTCCGCCAACAAGTAATGCATGAATAAATATGGACGAACCATAGAAAGCAATCTTATATACTGGTAAAAGTGAAAGAAGAGCTGTTATTCACGTGTGACTATGGATATAGAGGAATCCCACAATCATTATACGTGTTGAGGGAAAAAAAGCAAGTTTCAGAATCCGTGAGCACATAAGATATAAAAACGTGCAAAATGCTGTCATACAGTATATTGTTTAGAAATACATACATAATTAGTGAAGGGCAGAGAACCACATGGGGACGTCAAGCACCAAATTCAGGAAAGTGATTACTTGACAGTGGGGAAAGGTGTGTGTGATGCGGAGGGGGTTGAGATTAGCCAGGGGTACACCAACACTTCTGCTGTGTTGCATTTCATAAGCAGCGTGGCAGGTCTTAAATATTTCATAACATGTTTTAAATGAAATACAGGAGGACTGTGATTATGAGAAAGGGAACAGTGAGAGCTGAGGGCACACGTAGCAAAGGCAGGTAAAGGAGTCAAGGAGGACTTCTCAGATTAGGTGACGTTTGCTCTAAGACACGAGTAGGAATTAAATAGATAGAGGGAGGAAGAAGTTTGTTCCAGGAAGAGAGAACAGTGTGTGGGAAGACCCAGAGGTGAGAGAAAGTTTGGCAGAAGAATTGAAAGAAATGCTGTAGGGCTGGAGCATAGAGAGTGGGTGAGGAGTTCGTACCCCATCCTAAGGGCAACAGGGAGTCAGAGTTTCAAGCAGGGAAGTGACAGGGTCAGATTTTTCTTCTGGAGTCTCTCTCCAGCCACACTGTGGAGAAGGGATTGGAGGAAGCAGGACTGGATGCAGGGAGGCGAGTTGGGGCTGATTCAGAGCTGAGGGACATGCGGGGAGGAGAAGGAAGAGCCCTTGGGTAGAGTAGACACAGTAGAGGTATTTGGAAAACAAAATCAACATGCCTTCTCCCTTCCCCCTTCCCATAAAAACCAGTTCCTAGTAGCATCTAAAAGTGGACATTTCAAAACAAAAACCAAAACCAAAAAAATGGGTGGATTAGATTGGATGGACTTCTGAGTTCTGAAGAATAGCTTTATCTACTAACTGTCTTTGAGAGCTTTGAGTTTGGCAAACCTGGGTTTGAATCTCAGCCCTGTCACTTGCTGGCTGTGTTATACTGGGCAAGGCACTCAAAAAGCCTCCGTTGTGTCATCCCTTAAATGGGGACAAAATTGCATTTCCTCTTACTGATAGAAAGGAATCATGAATGTAGCATATGTAGTTCATCATCTGGGAGCTAGTAAGCAACCAATAAATATTATCTACCTCCCCCTATCCACAACCTTACCTGCCGTCTATCTTCTGGATAGCTCTGCATAATGTGGAGGTACACCTACCTGTCCTCCTCTTGGCTGTACCGCCAGGCTCCTTGACTTGGAGGTCATTCTTCACTGAGCATTTTCAGGTGTAAGCTTCCACTTGTGAATCACAAGTCTGGAATTCTGCAGAGACCTAGCAGGACATGAGACCTGCATATCGCACAAGCTCTGGTGGGCTGGGCTCCTGACTGTGAACTTGGCTCCTGTTCCCTCACAGGTCCAAGTGGGTTCCTCTGGGTGACTATATCTCCTCCAACACGGATGAGTGCACGGCCACGCTGATGTACGCCGTGAACCTGAAGCAGTCTGGCACTGTTAACTTTGAATACTACTACCCAGACTCCAGCATCATCTTCGAGTTTTTTGTAAGCCCCTGGCTGAGGCGGAAGGTGGGAGGTAAAGGCCCTCCGAGGCTCACATTCATTTACAGGAATCACACGCATAGTCCTGCTCGGGAAGTTTTCACAGTTGTCTTCCCTCTGGAGAGAACTGTGGTCAAAGTGAGCTGAGGCTTCAAAAGGCAAAGAGAAAGGCAGAAGTCAAAGGACCCTGGGGGGAAGAGTAGATAGAGTCTGGGAGATTCGTAGGTGTTCTGCCCTGTTCAGACATGAAAACAGCACGTAACAGCTCTGAGTTAACACATAATTTCTTTAGTGTCCACGTACTGACATCTTGTGTGTGTAACTAGCTCCTGCCATACTTCAAATCTCATGACTTCTGAACTCAGTCCTTCTCCCATAAGAAGGGCCCTCTGAAGGGCTGGGGCATCATGGGGTAAGCAATTCATTTCCTTAGAAAGCTGAGAGACCCTGATCTCAAATTCCTGCTGCCTCAGGTTCAGAATGACCAGTGCCAGCCCAATGCAGATGACTCGAGGTGGATGAAAACCACAGAGAAAGGATGGGAATTGCACAGTGTGAGTATCAGAACAGCCTTCTCCCTGGAGATTCCAGAAAAGGGACCAAGGGCCTTTCCTCCAAAGAGTGCTTCCTCCCCATCTGGGCCTCCACTCTTCTCTCCCTAGAGGGCAGTTGTCTGACAACATGAGGATGCTATAGTTTCTCCCCTCTTGAGTTGACATAATGTGGATGTGAACTGACTTGCTCCTCTGGCTTGACCCCAAGGACCAGCAGCTTTCCGGCTTTAAAGGCCCAGTCTTCTGGGGCTGGGGCATGGATAAATACAACCAGAGAAGAATGAGGGAGTTTCAGCCACCCTGTTGTCAGTACCCTCAGGTCCCTTCATTGGTCTCAACATAGAAATGCTCATGGTATATGTGACTGAAGGAGAAGTGGGAGAGGGCATGAGAGGGTTGTAAGAGGAGCCTTAGAAGGAGAGAGGAGGGCTCCCCTGGTGGCGCAGTGGTTAAGAATCCACCTGCCAATGCAGGGCACCAGGTTCAATCCCTGGTCCGGGAAGATCCCACATGCCATGGAGCAACTGAGCTCGTGCGCCGCAACTACTGAGCCTGCGCTCTAGAGCCCGTGAGCCACAACTACTTAAGCCCGCGCGCCTACAGTCCGTGCTGTGCAACAAGAGAAGCCACCGCAATGAGAAGCCCGCGCACCACAACGAAGAGTAGCCCCTGCTCACCGCAACTAGAGAAAGCCCGTACACAGCAACGAAGACCCGATGCAGCCAAAAATAAATAATAAATTTATAAAAAGAAAATAAGAAGGAGAGAGGAGCTGGGAGGAAGGGCAACACTGAGGAAGTTGAGGGAGAGGAGCAGAATAGGCACTGCCATGCAGACTGCAAGTGGGGGGATCCCAACAGGAGGCTAATGCAATGGATTAGCAATACCTGTCTCTGTGACTGAACTAACTCCTGTTTGTGGTTTTTAGGTCGAACTAAATCGAGGCAATAACGTCCTCTACTGGAGAACCACAGCTTTCTCAGTGTGGTCCAAAGTTTCTAAGCCAGTGCTGGTGAGAAACATCGCCATAACAGGTACAGAGAACAGAGAATGGGGTTGGGTCTGGGGTCTGATGCTGACTTCAGCAGGGAGGGTGTGGGTTAGTCCTCAGGGCGTTCAGTCTCTAGGCTCAATTCTTGCTTTCCTATGTTGTTCGTCCTCCCTAGGAGTGGCCTACACTTCAGAATGCTTCCCCTGTAAACCAGGCACATACGCAGACCAGAAGGGTTCCTCCTGCTGCAAACTTTGCCCAGCTAACTCTTATTCCAATAAGGGAGAGACTTCTTGCCACCAGTGTGACCCTGACAAATATTCAGGTGATGTTTCTGAGGGCGGGAAGAGTTTGGTGGGGGGGTACCAACATATACACAGGGACAGACAGGAAGTGGAACCATCTTTTTGGCCAAGCTGAAGACAATTCTTCTTAAGCACTTGCTTTCTGGGCCCTGGAAGAGCCCACCTAATCCGCCAATCACTCTTGAAATGAAATCATTCAGTAAGTATTTATCAGGCCTCTACTATCTGCCAGGCCTTTACTCTAGGTGTTTGGAATACTTCAGTGAAAAAAATAGACAAGGGTCCCTGTCTTCATGGAATTTACATTCTAGAATGTAAATGGCATACATAATAACTATAATAACTAAATAATAAATATATAGTAAATTATATAGTGTATTAGATAGCAAAAAGTGCAGGGCACCACGGCAAAAAGCAAAAGCAGCTCAGAATTAGAGGAATTAGGAAAGCTATGGAAAGGGGTTGCAATCGTTTTTTAATGAAACCTTAATCAAGATTGGAATTATAAATAATATATACAGTAGATAAAAGAGGCATAAATTTATACATCTTAATTTATAACAATTATTATCAAAGTTAATTTAGAAGAGCCATGAAGTCATATTGTTTTTTTTTTTAAATTTTATTTATTTATTTATTTTATTTTTGGCTGTATTGGGTCTTCGTTTCTGTGTGAGGGCTTTCTCTAGTTGCGGCGAGCGGGGGCCACTCTTCATCGCGGTGCGCGGGCCTCTCACTATCGTGGCCTCTCTTGTTGCAGAGCACAAGCTCCAGATGCGCAGGCTCAGTAGTTGTGGCTCATGGGCCTAGTTGCTCCGCGGCATGTGGGACCTTCCCAGACCAGGGCTCGAACCCGTGTCCCCTGCATTGGCAGGCAGAGTCTCAACCACTGTGCCACCAGGGAAGCCCCATGAGGTCGTATTGTTACTCAAAACATTTTGATAGCAAGAAGCTATAATCTTTCATCCACTGAATTCAAAGCATCCATTGAATTCAAAGCAGGCCTTGTCAGGAAATCCAGGGATCCTTGGAACACAGTTGGAAAACCACTGCTCTAAGGGAAAATAAGAGGACAGTGGGAAGCAGCCTATTTCTGCAGTCCCTGGATAACTTCCTAAAACAGCCCAACTTTGAGAAACGGGACCTGGTTATTTGAGAGGATCTCGACAGCAGCAGGGCTCTGGTATAAGATGGGTAGTGTCCCCAGAGGGCCCTGTGCTTAGACAGTCCAATGACTGGCACATCAACCAATCTCCAAGACAGGTTCTGAAACAAACAGGTAGGGAGAGAGAAAGAGTCCCCTCCCTTCCCCTGCAAATGCCCATAACTATTCCATTTTTCCTTTTTTACACAGAACTATATACAAACCCGGCTCAAGGCCCTCTCTTAATCAGACACGCCCATCCCTACACAGACACACCCACCCTTCACACAGGCATCACAGTACGTGTTTGCTCAGCCAAGACCCGCCACTGACCTTGTGAGCTGCTTATTTCTATACCATTCCTAAAATAGAAGTTCTCTTTATCTACACAGATCTTGCCAAATGAGTGTAGCTTTCAGCAAGAACATAGATTTTTAGATCTTGGGGGAAGTTTTTACCTATAAGTCTAAATTCCCGTTTTTCCACTTGAATTTCGTATTCCTCTTCCCTGCTCTATCAATAGCGGCCTTTGTTAGTCTTTTTCTCCAGCTCCCTTTCCAGCCCCGCTGTGGTACAGGGTTTAAATGGCAAGGTGGTTCTAGAAGAACTGCCTACAGAGTGTTTTGATCAATGCTATGTAAATTGATTTCTATCCAGAGAGCGGTTAGGAAGGTATTAGTTTGGGAGCCTGAATTCTTGGAGTCTATTCTCCTTTTGCCACTGATTTCTCCATCCACATCTTTAAATGGAAAGTGAGATTTTACTATGAAGAATATGTTCAGCTTGGGATACAAAGAGTATCACGTTTCTTTGGGACTTGATTTTTCCAGAATACAGGGTCAGTGGGAGACTGGGAAAATGCAGAGAGAGTCTGATGAGAGCCTATGATGGAATGTACATAAAGGGAGTGGCAGGAGGCCCTGTGACCATTTAGTCATTCATTTGTAAATATATTCTGAGTGGCCACTGGGTGCCAGGGTTTGGACTTGAGGCTAAGGTTACAGCTGGTGCTGCCCTCCAGGTTATGTCAAAAGTGGAAATGTGGTTATAGAAACACCAAGTGTAATAACTCCATGGTACAGGAGGTGCTAGGATAGGAGTACTGAGTGTAATGTGCGGTGGAAGCAAAAGGGGGAAATGGTCAGTCCTCTCTGGGGAGGGAGGAAAGGCTGCACTAGCTGTGGTCTTGAAAGATAAGCTATCTTGAAAGATGAGTTGGTGATTTGATGGAGGCAGGATTATTCTGGAAGAAGTGTGAGCCAAGGCCAGAAGGCTCAGGGATCCAGGAGTAACTCAGCATTGCTGGAGTTTACTTAGAATTAGCATCCAAGGCTAAGAGGTGGGCAGGGAACAGATTACTGTTAAACCCTTCTGTGCCATTGCTACAGAATTGGGATTTGATCCTATCAGCGTTTGAAGCCATTGAAGAATGTAAAACTGGGAATGACATGATCTGGCTTGTGCCTTTGAAAGACCATTCTGGTTGCCATTTGGAAAATGGATGAGGAAAGGAAGAGCTGGAGGCAGAAGCTACAGTCAGAAGATTTTGCATCAGGTGCCATTGCCCGTATTCAGGACCTAGACTAACGAGGAGTTGATGCGCATGAGGATGTCAGGGACAAAGGCTTGACTGAAAGCATCTTTCTCATTGAGAGATTAAATTTGATCATTAGGATTAATTCCTTTGTGTTATGTTTAATATTAGGGATTCATTTCCTAATAGAACAGCACAGGGTTTAAGGGCATGGACTCCAGAACAAAATCACTGCGGTTCAAATACTTGCTCCACCACTTCCTAGCTGCGCCACCTTGGGCAAATCACTTGTCTGTGCCTCAGTTTTCTCATCTCTAGAATGGGAATGACAATAATTGTATCTACCTCATAGCATCATTGTGTGCACGGATTAAAACAGGTAAAGATTTAGAACAGTGTCTGGCAGGTAGTAAGCACTGATTTTATTTATTCATTTACATTAAGGCCTGTCCCAGCAGTCTTCTTGTGGTGTGAAACCACTCTGGGCATAGGTAACAATAATAAGTCACTTGTACCGTACTTTACAGTTTACAAAACATTTTCTCATTACTCGTAGCATAGCGAAGGGGTGATTTCCCCATTTACAAATGAATTAGGAGAAGCTCACAGAGGTTAAGGGATTTGCCCAGAGTCTGTGGTGGTGTCGGAGCTGGGCATTGGGTTCATTCGGTACTGAAATCTTCAGGGGAAATGTTTTCCTTGGATAAAAAGGATCAGAACGAGAAGATTGTATTTCCGGAGGCAGGGGGAAGATACGGAAAGGAGGAGGAAGGTACAGAAAGAGCAGGTGGAGCCCCCAAGACAAACTTTATCTACAAACAGTTTTACCCAGGGCCAGTCCTACAGGAATCACTTTTCATTTTCTCAACAAATATCTAGGCCAATCCTTCGAACATGACTAGTCTCCAGTTTCAACACCTTGATGAAACCTGAGCTGGGAAAGTGAGGTCTGGCTCAGCATTTGCGTTAATCATTTATTAAAACCAGTTTAGAAGTTGTCAGTGTGTAAACAGCTGGACCCTTTTTGCTGAAACCCAGAGCTGGGGTGTCAGGTTGAACAAATATTTGACAAGCAGAGAAAGGTCCCTGTGTGGAATGCACTTTCTAACACGTAACTTGCAATTTGCTAGATCTAGTATGCAAGGGCCTGGGAACTGGCTTATTTTCAGCATCTCCCCCCAAATTTCTCCTGGCCAAGTCTGTCAAAACCAGGAGTCCCTGGATCCCTCTATGTTGAAATAGGCCTTTGTTTGTTAACCAAGTAAATGAGCTGAGAAGACCCCAGCTGTTTCTCAGCCAGTAGTTCCCTCTTGCCCAGGCTAATTAAGATGGGGACAGAAGAGGCATGGAAATGTGTGATTGAGGGAACTCCCCAATGCAGGCCAACAAGGCGGTAACTAGGAGATTCTCCGATCTAGCAACTCATTTGGTGCCTTGGGAAGAAGAAGGGACCAGTTGAGAAATAAGCCTTAACTGGAAGAGAAAGGGGACTTCTAATCCTTATTAAAAATCCCATGACAGCTACCAAATAAAAATAAGTCCCACAAACCCAGGTGATAATAGTTACCAGCACTTAGCAAATTCTTACTTACAATGTGTCAGGTATGTGCTGGCTCCAGTAAGAAGATGTTATTCTTCCTGCTCTACAGGTGAGAGCACAAAGGCTCAGAGAGGTTAAGTAACTTGCCGAAAGCGATGCAGCTAAATGATTAAGCAGGATCCAAACCCAGATCGGTCTGACTTAAAAATCTCATTCCGTTCTACCAAACTGCCTGTCAGGTAATAGAGAGAAGAGGTCTCACCATGATCACCTGCTTAGCTGCAGGTAACACAGTAGTCACATTAGAAATAGTGGTGACAGTAGTAGTAAGCAGTATTGTACTGGCACTCTGTAAAGCAATGGTTTTTATTCTGGAGAAAGTAGATCTCCTGGAAATTAAAAAAAAATTATTTGCATGGAGTATGTATATTTTTCAGGATACAGGAAACAGGTCTTTTTTTCAAATTCTCAAAAGGGTTTGTAATTCAAAAAAGATGAAATCCATTGCTTTAAAGAGGGATTCATTGAAATAGTTCTTGCTATCCAGGGGTTCATAGGGTTAAAGCAGAACTAACCTAGATATAAGAAGAATATATAGAAGGGCTTGCCTGGTGGTGCAGTGGATAAGACTCCACACTCCCAATGCAGGGGGTCTGGGTTCGATCCTTGGTCGGGGAACTAGAGCCCACATGCATGCCACAACTATGAGTTCTCATGCCGCAACTACGAGTTCTCATGCCGCAACTATGAGTTCTCATGCCGCAACTACGAGTTTGCATTCTGCAACTAAGAAGCTCGCATGCTGCAACTAAACATGCCACAACTAAGACCTGGCGCAGCCGAAATAAATAAATACATAAATATTTTTTTTAAAAAAAAACATACAGAGAGTAAAGTAAATAAAAATGATAATAACATTTTTCATTAAGTTCAGGTCAAAGCTTAGAGAGTACTGTGAGGCCTGGGGGTGGGGAAAGTGGGAAGAGTTGAATTAAACCGTCACCTTATTTGCGTAGGATCGCTGCATGGAGAAGCGGAAATACAGAGGTGGAAGCCCTTCATTCTAGGCGTATATTAAGAGACAATTCAGAGACAGAATTGGAGTAAGAGGATGAAGCACTGTCCTAGCTTTCCTATGTTTTGCTTCAACCCTTCAGGAGTAGAAAAACCACCTGCACAGTCAGGGTTCTGAGGCACCTGGAAGATGGCGAGTTCCAGGGAATTGGTGGTAAACCTGCAAGATGCTCCTTCTAGCTACCTCCCTCCTTGCTGGTCCTTTGGCCAGTCCACCTCTCCATGCCCTGCTCCACAGGGCAGGCCCAGTGGTTTCTCATCAGCACCGGGGAGAGGCGCAAAGGGTGTATCTGAGCAGGGATTTAGGGACCGAAAATGTTGCTGCTCAGGCAAAGGGAAGGTGGGTGTGCAGGACTGTCTACTTTCTGCAATGTCTGTGTTGTGCCTCACCCCAAGGTCTGGGGCGTTATAGCATCGTAAGCAAGTGGTCAAGAGCTCTGCTTTTTTAACTTCAAATATTTGTCCTTGCATCTGCCATTTAGAAAAAGGATCCTCCACCTGCAGAGTGCGGCCAGCCTGCACAGACAAAGATTACTTCTACACTCACACGGCCTGTGATGCCAGTGGAGAGGTGGGTAGCACGGTCATGGGGCCCCTTTGCCTGCTCCTTGGGCTTTGCCAGATCCGGACCTCCAGCGGCCAGTGAAGCTGGCACCCCAGAAAACCCCACAGACCTCTGCAGTGACCCTGGGGCCAGTGGGGAAGTAAAACGAGATGACCTCATTTATTTTCAGGTCAGAAGCTGTTTTTGCCACATTTGTTCTGCTGCTTATTCACATAGGCTCTGTTTCGAAAAACACCTTCGTTTTCTTTTCCTCGGTTTCTTCCATTTGCTTCACCCCCTGGGCAATGGCTGCCTGTCCACACGTACTTATCTCTTCATGGAACTCATCAGACTTGGCCCCTCGGCGCTGCTCTTGTGGGCTGGCAAAGGGGATGATTCCTACTTCCTGGCTCACTGGAGAATGGCCTGACTTGTTCCGTCTCTGCTGGCTCCCTCGTTGCCCCCAGGCTTTCTGCCTCAGAAAGACTTTCCTTTGTAGTCTGCTCTGCCATTGAGTCAACAGGCATTTTTTGAGCATCAGCTGTTGCGCCTGGCACTGTGCTCCAGCTGGGGAATCAGAGCTGAGCGAGAAGGGCTCCTGCCCTCAGAGGCTCACAGTCCTGTGGGGGAGGGCAGGGACAAGGAAGATGGGCCTTACGGTGTGCAGGGCACTGGGGGAACCCAGAAGAGGAGTGACCAGGATGGGGGGTGGCGAGCAGGGAAGGCGTTTCAGAGGAGGTCATTTGTTCACATGTACAACCAGCCACTGTGCTGGGCGCTAGGTGTGCAGCAGCTCACAAAACCAAGGGAACGTCTACTCTCGTGGAGCTTAATTCCTGTTGGGGAGCAAGTGGAGGGAGAGACAACAGACAGACAACAAATGGGTGTATAGTCATACGTCTGATGGTGGTATGTGGTAGGAAGAAAAACATAAAACAGGATTGGGAGATAAAGAATGACAGAGCTATTTTAGAGAGGGTAAGGATGACCTCTGTGAGGAGGTGACATGTGAGCAGACATCTGAGTGAGGTGAAGGGGAGCTCTCCAGGCAGGGGGCACGCAGCAGGTGTAGAGGGGGCAGGTGTGTGCCGGATGACTTCGAGGAACAACAGTAAATGAGCAGGGAGGGCTCAAGGGCACAAGTGGAGGGATCTGTCTCAGATTAGACATTCTGAATGAACTGCTGCCTATATCCCTAAATCAGAGCCTCTCAGGAAACAGGAGTGGGGAATTCTGCATCATTCAGCGCTAAGCATATGCTTGGCTATTAGGATGTATAAATGTTTCCTGGCTGGCTGGCTGGCCGAATCCTCTTTTTGCTAATTAAGCATGGGATAAAGTCCAATCCTTTACGGTGATTGTTTCTATAGTCATCTCTTACTGCCCCCGCACTGCCCCACCCCACCCTCATGTTTCGAGCAAAATCCCCTTCCCTAGCAGCCAGGCGAAATGATATATCTTGTCAGTTGCACCTTAGACCCCGTTCTGTAGTGTCTGGTGTTCTGCATGACCTTGTAAAAATTACTGTCATGTCCTGGCCTCAGTTGACCCACTGATTAAATGAGGACAATCCTGCCCCTCTTCTCCCTCCAGGGCATGACATGTGGCTGATTGTGGCTGTCTTTGCTTCCTTCTGCCCCACTCTTTCCCCTCCCGGCTTAGACCAAGGCATTCTAGATCCGTCGTGTGCTCTGATGCCTGCAAGCCTGGGTGCCTGCCCTCCCCTGATCACCTTGAGGGTCTTTAGATGCTGAGTGGGGCCAGAGCCAGTGCTCGCACCTTGCAGCCCCGCCAAAGCACAGCTCAGGGAGGAGCCCTGGAGTATACACCGTGAGGAGTGCCCAGGGATATGCAGTCACCAGGATTGCTTTACAGAAGCCTCAGCCCTCAGGCCCACACTGGTTCTGCTTGGGATTTTGTTTTCTAAGCTGTATTTTAATATCAAGGGACTCCTATTATGGCCTTTGCTGTGCCTCAGTGCTTTCTCAGGGACCAGGATGGCCAATCCACTGGGGCTGCTGAGTGTGCTGCTCCAAGAGATGGTCTAAATCAGTCTACCAGCTCCCCAGACCTTTCTCTCTATGAGACTCAAGGAGACAAGCCAGTTGAGATAAGTTTAGAGCACTAGTCCAGGTCTCTGGGCACTGGCTGCTCTTCACAGGGAGAAAGGCTGAGCTGAGCAGGGAGAAGAGTGGTCTGTCTCAGGGCTCACCTTCAATGCAGGCAGCACGGGACCCTTTTAAGACGCTGTCATTTCTTATCCTTAATAAAATGGACCGATGCTTTATTCACCCACCTTTTCACATGTATGGTATGCTACACAGAGCATTTGCATCATCACCTCAATGCAATCCTTTTGTTTCTGACTCGCCCGAGGGCCACACGGGAAGCTTCACACTGCCCAACCTCACCCCTGATTCACCAAGGCCTCCTGTAATTCATCTCCTCTTCTCTATCCAATTTCTCCATCAAAAGACTAGGGACGACCCTAATAAGTGACAGATACAATGCTTCTCTTGTTCACTGACTTGGTGGCTGGCCGTTCCTCTTGCCTTTTTCCCCTGGTTTTTTTGAGATATAACCGACACATAACATCGTGTAAGTTTAAGGTGTACAATGTATTGATTTTATACACTTACATACTGCAAGATGATGACCACCATAGAGCTAGCTAACAGTTCCATCAGGTCACATAATTACCATTTCTTTTCTGTGGTGAGAATGTTTAATATCTACTCTCTCAGCAGCTCTCAAGTGTATAATACAGTATTATTAACTCTAATCACCTGTACCTTAGATACCCAGAACTTACTGATCTTATAACTGGAAGTTTGTGTTCTTTAACCAACATCGTTCCTCTTGCCTGGATGTCCCAGAGAACGTAGTGTCCATACCCCCATGGGGATTGTTATTATGTGCTTGGTGCTCTTGCTAGACGGTGAGCTCCTTGAGGGCAGGGGCCACGTCCTTCGTCTCTGAGTCACATAGATCTATTAGACTTGCTATAGATGCCTACTGAATAAGTGAAAAAGCAAAGAAAACACTTGGAAGACAAACTGGGGCACCTCAGCCAACCTCTCTTCTCCCCAGGGGTTACATAAGCCACCTCTACTCCATGCCTTTTCGTGTTCTGGGATTTTCACCGGCGGCTTTTCCTGTGACATTGGTAGGAATAAGATTCTACACTGGAATCAGAGCTTTCTCTGGAGGCAACTGGTCCCCCCATTCCATCCGACACACGAGTCCTCATTAGGTCTATCCCTCTTCATTCAGTCAACATGCATTCAGCAGATATTTATTGAGCATGACCATGTACCAGGCGCTAGGCGACGGGCCTGGGGTATATCGGTGACCAAAACAAAGTGCCCCACCGTGGTGGAGCTTTCACTGGAGCCCAGAATCCCCCCACTCTCAAGGTAAATTCCTGAAGATAATCCCATGCAGGAAGGCTGAGTCGTGCTTTGTTTCTGCAGACACAGCTCATGTACAAATGGGCCCAGCCGAAAATCTGCAGTGAGGACCTGGAGGGGGCAGTGAAGCTGCCCGCCTCTGGCGTGAAGACCCGCTGCCCACCCTGCAACCCTGGTTTCTTCAAGACCAACAGCAGCACCTGCGAGCCCTGCCCTTATGGCTCTTATTCCAATGGCTCCGGTAACCCCTCCCCCACCCCACTCCCTGCCTCGCGTCCCTTCCCACGCCACCCACATGGGTGGGCCACGTGGGCACTCCCAGTGTCAGCTGAACACGGGCTCTGTCTTTCCAAGGGAGGCAGGAAGGGCCAGGCCACCTCTGAGGTCTATACTCAGGAGAAGAGAGGTCAGGGTGGGCCCTGTCTGTAGGTCCGAGTCATACTTGAGAACTGCCGACCTTCCTCCTCATTCCAACTTTGAATGTGACTCAGGCCTGAAGGGACCCAATCCTCACATCAGAGGCTTCCAGCATGTGGCAGGGACACTACCTAGAAGGTTTAGGGAGCTGGGATGGCCACACTGACACAATCAGGATTTGTAAGCCACTCTGCAAAAAGGGAGTTGGGGGGTTTTGTATACCTATGAATGTGAAGGCATTTGAGGATAACAATGTGACAAACAATATTAACTATATGTACCAGACCAGAGGATATGTTTAAGCTTTAAAATGAATAATTTGATGGGCCAGTAGCCTAATTGGAATATGATAATGAAGGGTCAGTGTTTACACCCTGAGTTTGTTAAATAACATCGTCAGAATGCTTTCAAGTCAGCTTGATGTCACTGTGCAACGGTGCTCAGCACCACCTCTTGTTGGGCTGCCCACCTCTGTTGCCACTTGTCTGTGTGACAGCAGCTCCAGTAAGGGTGGCTGTGGCCTTCCTGCTGAATGCGTGGATCTTACGGCTCCCCCAGATTGTAGCCACTGCCCAGCGGGGACCGAACCTGCCGTGGGATTCGAATACAAATGGTGGAACACGCTGCCCACGAACATGGAAACGACTGTCCTCAGTGGGATCAACTTTGAGTACAAGGGCATGACAGGTAACTGCCTCCCTCCTGACTGTGAGCTTTCAGCTCGATGCACTGCCACAGGGGCTCTTCCCACCTCACGTTTCTTCATAATAGGGATGTCTGGAGAAAAATGAGCTAATCGTGCCATGCACTCCCCTGCATGCTCCACTGCCCATGGGCATATAATATATATTCTGCCAAGCCTTTGTTTTAGAGACAGAAACAGAACTAGAAACAATGTGTACATACTCCAAAGGCCGTGCTCTGAGAGTTTCAGAGACTTTGACCAAAGTAGCCAGAGAAGTAACATGGTTTGTTTGGCGGTGATTCTGAACGCCTCAAAGGACGGTGTTATCTCTCTTCCAGAGTGTCATCTGGGTGCACATTTGCCCTGCACCCAAGACCACTGGGCATTAACTCTTCCCTCTCCTTTTCCAGGCTGGGAGGTGGCTGGTGATCACATTTATACAGCTGTTGGAGCCTCAGACAATGACTTCATGATCCTCACTCTGGTTGTGCCAGGATTTAGGTGAGGAGTACAAAGTTAAAGGGAAGCCCATACCACCCTTGGCCACATCCAGGTCCCACATAGCTAGGAGTGTTGTAGAGGAGAAGGCTTCTGGCTTGTGGAAGTGTCAGTTCAGAACAGAGGAGATCATGGTTATGGTCTGATAAAGTTAACCTGAATGCTAACACTCATTCTTAGTTGCTGCCCATGCTGATTACCTACTGCTCTCTCATCCCGTCTAGCTTCTCCCATCATTTGGCCACATGCTACTTGAATTCCTCCTCCTCACAGCATCAGATAAGATTTTAAAAACCTGTAAAAAATAGGGCCAGGGGTGCCCATAGACAGTTCATCTTTATTTGGGGCAAGAAGCTTGGGAGGGATTGTTCTTATCATATTTATCCCCATATCCCAAGAAGACCTAGGATAATAAGCAATTTGTTTGCCATTAAAAAAAATACAGGCAGGGTGGTACGGTGCAAAGAACACGGGACTGGGAGATAGGGCATTTGAGCTTTGCCACTTACTGGCTACGTGAACTTGGGAAAGCCATTGTGCCCCTATAGGCTTTAGGCTCCTTGTCTGTAAAACAAGAGGGATTGACAGTCTGTGATTTTGGACTAACTCAGATTGAGATGATTCTTCTAGCCCATCGGTTAGCACCACTGTGTAGGGAGGAGCCAGGAACTGGAGGTCCTCAGAATTCAAGCAAATGGCCAAAGCCAAAAGAAAAGCCATAAATGGATTTCCAAAGCCAAAGTGAACTCTTCTGCCTATATGTGCTTTAGAGGTCAGGGGGAACCACTGAATCGGCGTCCCAGTTGCAAATTTGGCTTCTCCATTCCCTCCTTCAAGCTCCCTCCTTTCCATCCCTGGCACAGTGCTCAGCCACAGCGGTTGCTCAAAAGGTTTCCCTTCCCTTAATTTACATTACTCAGAGCTGAACAGCTATATCCCATGTTTATGAGGTAAGCAAACTTTTTAGACTTTTGGGAGGTAACACTCCCCAAAGTACTTTTCAATTTGCAAATATGATTATAGCAGTAAAGCACTTCCTCACCCCACTTATCCCCCCTGCCATCCCCACCCATCGGGCATGGCTGTCTCTTTCTCCAAAGAAGGACCAGCCTGAGAACCTTGTTAAAGAAACAAGTTGAGGGCTTCCCTGGTGGCACAGTGGTTGAGAGTCCGATGGGGTAATGGCCGATGCAGGGGACACAGGTTCGTGCCCCGGTCTGGGAAGATCCCACATGCCGCGGAGCGGCTGGGCCCGTGAGCCATGGCCACTGAGCCTGCGCGTCCGGAGGCTGTGCTCCGCAGCGGGAGAGGCCACAACAGTGAGAGGCCCGTGTATGGCAAAAAAAAAAAAAAAAAGAAACAAGTTGAAGTACCTGCTAATTCGATCCAGGCAAAACCCCACTATCCCTGGGAGAGAGCTGCTGAGCAAATGCAGACAATTGACATCTTATGATAGTGATGATTCTCAAACTTTAATGTGCATATGAGTCACCTGGGAATCATGTTAATGCACAGATTCTGATTCAGTGGGTCTGGAGACCGCACTCTGCTGGTGAGGCTATACAGCATTTTACAAAGCACTTCCACATCTGTTATGCCTTTGGATCTTACCACAATGATGGGAGGTAAATAAGAAAGATTATTACCTCCGTTTTACAGATGAGGAAACTATAGTTTGTCTAGGTCAAGTTCACACAGCTAGGGTGGCAGAATTGGACTTAGTCTATGCTCTTTCCAACATACTCAGAACTTAATCCTGTCCCCCAGCAGACCCTTTGCTGCCATCTGGGCTCTTCAATAAGCACTGTCTGCCTCTGGAACCGACTTTTGATTTCTGCCCCACAGACCTCCACAGTCAGTGATGGC
The DNA here is from genome assembly GCF_039906515.1 of Pseudorca crassidens. Taxonomy (NCBI): domain Eukaryota; kingdom Metazoa; phylum Chordata; class Mammalia; order Artiodactyla; family Delphinidae; genus Pseudorca; species Pseudorca crassidens. Next base: position 95,567,103 of record NC_090297.1, read on the forward strand.
AGACACAGAGAATAAAGAGGTGGCCAGGATCACGTTTGTCTTTGAGACCATCTGTTCTGTGAACTGCGAGCTCTACTTCATGGTGGTACGTTCTCTTTGCCTGCTGTGGGGCTTCCAGGGACTATTGGGAGGGTTGGCCCCTCTGCCCTGTCGGGGTATCAACATAACTGACACCGTTGCTTACAGTGATTTCGCAGAGGAAGGGCCTGACTGTCTGTCAGGGACTGCACCGTTTAATATGGGTCTAACCCACTGTGATGGCCCCCAGGATGGCAGCGGTATGGGCATCCTCTCCCCACCAGCCACCCAGCCATCATGCCTTCTTCACTTATCTGTCTTGGGTTCAGGGTATGAATTCTAGGACCAACAGTCCCGTGGAGACGTGGAGAGGTTCCAAAGGCAAACAGTCCTATACCTACATCATTGAGGAGAACGCTACCATGAGCTTCACCTGGGCCTTCCAGAGAACCTCTTTTCATGAGACAGTAAGTTCCTCCCCTTACTCAGATGCTCAGCGCCCAGAAGAGACCTCTGAACCTGGAAGGATTCCTGCATTAGCTTAAGTATGAGGTTGAGCTTCAGAATCCAGGGATTAGAAGACTCCTAAGGAGTCAAGCAAAGAACGCCTATTCCAGCCCCTGAGGAGCACCTAGCCTTAGCTAAATGACTTCCAGGGGAAAATGACACTCTAAACTCTTAAAATTACCTGTCCCTCCTCAGCAGACCTGCCCTGAGGACATGTGTGGTTCCTGACCTGGTATACCCTGTTCAGTCCTGCTCTTTTTTTTTTTTTTTTTTTGGCGGTACGCGGGCCTCTCCCTGTTGTGGCCTCTCCCGTTGCGGAGCACAGGCTCCGGACGTGCAGGCTCAGCGGCCATGGCTCACAGGCCCAGCCGCTCCGCGGCATGTGGGATCTTCCCGGACCGGGGCACAAACCCGCGTCCCCTGCATTGGCAGGCGGACTCTCAACCACTGCGCCACCAGGGAGTCCCTGCTCTTGTTTTTAATAATAATAACTCCGGTTTTGTTGTATTTTCTCAACTCAAAATAATGTAGTTTCATTGCGAGAAAACTTAAAAGATAGAAATAAGCAAAAAGAAGAAAATCCCCCATAATCCTACTACCCAGAGATAACCCAGTTAACATATGAAGTATCTCCTATACAGTCTTTATTTCTCCACAAATACTATTTTTTCTTTTATAAGGAAAAAAACTGCTTTTTTAAAAAATATGAGCATCTACTGCATATTTCCCCACGGTACTTAATATTTTTATATGTCATTTAAATTGTTCAGTCTTATTGTAAAATGACACAAAATGTACATAGTTACTGTTAAGTGAGTAAAAAGAATAGGATGTTTCTAAAGGTTTTTCTCAAGTATCACAGGATAAGAAGTATTAAGTCATACTCTTACTATTTCCAGAGCACTCAATTGCTACTGCTCAGAACTTGGCCCACTCTCCTCTTGTCTCTGTTTCCAGGGAAGAAAGTATACCAGTGATGTCGCCAAGATCTACTCCATCAATGTCACCAATGTCATGGATGGCGTGGCTTCCTACTGCCGTCCTTGTGCCCTGGAAGCCTCTGACATAGGCTCCTCCTGCACCTCTTGTCCTGCTGGCTACTATATTGATCAGGATTCAGGAACCTGCCGCTCCTGCCCCCCTAACACAATCCTGAAAGCCCACCAGCCTTATGGCGCCCAGGCCTGCGTGACCTGCGGTCCAGGAACCAAGAGCAACAAGGTGCCAGCAGTTGGCCGTACATCATAACCTTGGCCCTCTGAATGGGCCACCTCAGAGGGTGCCGGGTCCTGGGTGGGGTTCTTGAGGGGCTAATACCCAAGGACCACCCCCCCTAGTATATGCCCAGGTTGGCATCCTAGAGGACACCCATCCAGGCTATGACCATAGATGGAGATTTCTTAGCTGTAGTGGTTGGTTTTCAGGGTCTGGGCCTCAGTCATGAGCGAGTCTCATCTTCAGGGGATGGGTAAGGGAGATCTGTGACCATCTGGTCCAGAGGGTTATTTGACATCTGTGCAGAGACCTGAAGGGAAGGAGTAGTGGGACTTGTGGCTCAAATTCAGCCTACTTCAGTCCAGCCTGTTATCATGGGAATTTGCCTCCTCTTTGTGGGGAGGGTAACCCACCTTTGCTGGGACATATGGTTAATTGGCATATTGCTGTCTCCTTTCCCAGGGGTTTCTTCTAAAGCGGAGCAGCAGTGCTGTTTCCCCCATGCACTTCCTGAATCTAAGAAAATACTATGACCAAAAGCTCTTAGTTATTCATTAATGCTTTTAAGTGAACTTGAATTTTACTAATCACAACCACATGGACACACATTTGTAAGACATTGTTTACACAGTCTGCAGATGCTGCTCAGTTCAGCTGTGCAATAAGTGCATCAATTCTGCAGACCCCTGGCAACCTCTCTGGGGCACCCTGGACTTTTGCCACAAAATTCCTCCCCCAGGGCTCCCTCTGCTGCCGTGGGAGGGATTGACAGTTGTGTAAGGCCGCTGCTGCCTGGGGACCTTAAAATGAGCAAGAAAGGGGTTTATGGCTCAGTTTCCTACAGAGAGCCTGGGAAAAAGTAATCTGGGGTTCAGTGACTTTTAAATGGGGGAGGGGGACCAGGCTTGTAGCTTCTCTTCTGCCATCTTGGACACCCTTCTTCCAGTTAGCACCTTGTTGTCTTTTGCTTGAAAGTAAGAAGGGCTATCTTGTGTCTTGAGAGAGTTTTATAATCTAGGCATAGGAACAAGGCTACAGAATCTGACCCAACTACCTACTGAAAAATAAGAGGTTTGGGTTTGTACATCATATATGTGCTAATAATTGAATGGCAAGATGTACATAACCACACTAGCCCCTGTTTTGCATCTTTTAATGCCCACACCTAATCCATACTTCCTCTTCTCTCACCCTGCGTGGGCTGGACCAGGCTGGGGAGAGAGACTGCCACTCTCCGTGGGGCCTCCTCAAGGCCCTGCCTGCGCAGCCGGCCTGATGGACCCCTTTCCCCTCAGATCCACTCCCTGTGCTACAATGACTGTACCTTCTCAGTCAGCACTCCGACCAGGACTTTTGACTACAACTTCTTGGCTTTGGAAAACACCGTCTCTCTGGCTGGAGGGCCAAGCTTCACTTCCAAAGGGCTGAAATATTTCCACCACTTTACCTTCAGTCTCTGCGGAAACCAGGTAAGCTGTGCAGGTACTGACCATGTGAGAACGGAAAGGGGGCGCCAGCGGATCAGAGGCCAGAGGACACGGGAGGTTCAGATCGCAGAGGATTGAGGAGATTCAAAGGTTTTTTAATGATTATTACTCTCCCGGAGGACTTTCTCCTCTAAAATCAAATCATCTGGATTATAAACATTTAGGAAAACGAACGTGTTTAAAATAAGGTGTAGGGAATTCCCTGGCGGTCCAGTGGTTAGGACTCCGTGCTTTCACTGCCAGGGCCCGGGTTCCATCCCTGGTTGGGGAACTGAAATCCCACAAGCCGTGTGGTGCAGCCGAAAAAATTTTTTAAATTTTTTTAAATTAAAATAAAATAAAATAAGGTGTACATTTACTCCTCCCTGACCTTTATTCTCTCAAAATGATTACATAAAAATTATGCACATACATCAACTATACTTCAATTAAAAAAAAAAACTATGCAGGAGAAAGATTTTTTTTCCTTAAGAAAGCAGTCTTCAGTAATCATGACACTTGCCTTTCATTTTCTAGAGGCTGAATAAAATAAATTACTCTTTATTTCATCTACATGTATCTTTGCTGACAGTACATGTTACCATCAGCATTTCGGGCTGCTGCAAATATTTTGGATGCAAAATTCAGAGGCAGAAATGTAAAGGATAATCACACCACCACTGCACTTGACTAAATTACAAACAGGCCAGGATTAGCGGTTGGAAAGGTAATTTCAAATGTTGCAAAATAAAAAGCGTCTTGAGCATTTAGTCTGTGACTGTGTGTGGAAGTTAGGTCTTTATACCACAAAGCTTCTACCCATCTTCTGCAGCATGCAAAAAAGTTGATTTGTGTTTATAGAGAGAACATGCCAAGAAATAAACTAATCTGTGAAAGATTAGAGACAGATGTCTCTATCTTGTTTTTAAGAAGTCTTTGAAGAAGTTAAAGCCTCAGAAGTGACAGTGATAACTCAGGAATTGAGACTGATTAAAGCAAGCCCCATGCAGCAAAAGTTTCAGTCAGTGAGTTGGGAGAGAGAAGATGGGAATTTGCGGAGTCTGTGAGTTTTCTTTTCTTTGCTCCCTTATTCTTATATAATCTAAAGCTTCCTTTCTGTTCTCATGTTCTTTACCTATTTCTTACAATCTTGAAAATAAACTGAGATACCAGATTTAGCAACTTAGCTCTATTTGTAATAAAATTTATCATATTGAAAATCCTACATTCTAAATGCTAGGTCCACTTAAATTTAAAATATTGAACAAATGATCTTATATTAGCAAACACGTTATATATTCATATTTCATAAATTTGAAGAATTATTTATTTATTGGCTGTGTTGGGTCTTCATTTCTGTGCAAGGGCTTTCTCTAGTTGCCGCGAGCGGGGGGCCGCTCTTCATCGCAGTGCGTGGGCCTCTCACTGTCACGGCCTCTCTTGTTGCAGAGCACAGGCTCCAGGCTCGCAGGCTCAGTAGCTGTGGCTCACGGGCCCAGTTGCTCCAAGGCATGTGGGATCTTCCCAGACCAGGGTTTGAACCCGTGTCCCCTGCATTGGCAGGCAGATTCTCAACCACTGCACCACCAGGGAAGCCCAAATTTGAAGAATTTTTAAAGGAACAGTATCTCAATATCTCTTCTATTACAAAATCTCGAGGAAGGAGTTTCAATTCCCTCCATCTTCCAGAGTTCTATTCTATACAGTATGGGTTGTTAAAGACTGGAGGAGAAACAATCTTTCTTCTGTTGATAAATATTTTATTTATTTATTTATTTTGCGGTACGCGGGCCTCTCACTGCTGTGGCCTCTCCTGTTGCGGAGCACAGGCTCCGGACGCACAGGCTCAGCAGCCATGGCTCACGGGCCCAGCCACTCCGCGGCATGTGGGATCTTCCCGGACCGGGGCACAAGCCCATGTCCTCTGCATTGGCAGGCGGACTCTCAACCACTGCGCCACCAGGGAAACCCAATAAATATTTTCAAACGGAATAGGGTCCAGTAGATCCTAAGATGTCCTACCTCAAGGCAGGGAGAGGGCTGGTTATGGGGTCTGTTTTAACCCCCAGGACACTCTGGAAGGTGCTTCCAAAGTAAGTATGGTAGAATCACAGCTCCAAGGAAGACACAGAAAGGGAATGGGAAGCAGGCCAGAGGTCCAGATAAATTTCATGGGATTAGTTACACATTTCAGTATCTGCCTAGAAAACTGACTAGGATAAGGAAGGCCCTTAACGGGTGGGCTGGTAGATTAGATCTCCAAATCAGTTGCCGCCTTCACAGCACTGCTTATATAGGGCTCCCAGGTGACTCCAAGGAAACAAAAGACTGGGGATCCCTGAACCAGAGTTCTGGAAACTAGGACACCTAGGCCTTATTCTTAACTTTTTATCTTTTAAAATCTGTCTTGTAATTAGAACTGGGATGAATCGTTCCACTGCAACACACTCTTAGAAAGTTGAAATTTTAGACACGGAAAAACTGTTCCCTGTTCCCTTCTGGGAGCTCTTCTGTGATCACTCATTCCTTCCTACTTCCTCCCCACATCCCCCTGCCCAGGGTAAGAAAATGTCCGTGTGCACCGACAATGTCACTGACCTCCGGATTCCTGAGGGTGAGTCAGGTTTCTCCAAATCCATCACAGCCTACGTGTGCCAGGCGGTCATCATTCCCCCGGAGGTGACAGGCTACAAGGCCGGAGTGTCCTCGCAGCCTGTTAGCCTCGCAGATCGGCTTATCGGTGAGTAACACAGTTGCTCTCGCCTGTCTGAGCATGTCTGTAAGAGAGAGTGAGCCTACCAGGCTCTGAGGTAAAAGGCCCCAGGTGAGGGGCCCAACCTCCTGACCTCTGTTGCCTATTCCATCCTGGGGTACGAAATGCCCCTGCGGCCACTGACAAACCTTTGTTTCACCCTTTCATGAGCCACTCAAGGATGTGATGAGATGAAGGAAGGTGGGATGTGGACAGGTATTGAAAGAACAGAAGTGGTTGCCAGCTAAATGCTACTAGTGAGGACTAATTAGGAGCTCTAATTTGGCAGGGGTGACAACAGATATGACTCTGGACGGAATCACCTCCCCAGCTGAACTTTTCCACCCGGAGCCCTTGGGAATACCGGACGTGATCTTCTTTTATAGGTGAAAATGAGAGGCCAGGCTAATGCAAGTGAAACCCAGGGCTCCTCCGCAATCTCTGTGGTGTCCCTCCCTCTCTAGCCACCTACTACTTATCAAGCCAGACCACTTCCAAGGTCTAGCAGACCTGCCCAGCAATGAGCACTAAAGGCTGGGATTTCCCCATCCTAGCTTCTTGGGTATTCCTGGGGCAGGTCTGCCTCTGGTGGCAGGGAGGAATACTGGATGACCTGTGGCGGACTACCCTTCCTGCCTAAGGGAGGCTCCAGTGTTGTGCATCTGCTAGCCTTTCCTAGACCAGTGCATTTCCCCTTGACCAGATCTCCCTGACCCCAACACTCTCCTGTGTGTCAGGCCACAGCCCAAGTCCAGACTTCCCCAGTGAGGGAACTGTTCCATGTTGACTTTACTTAGTGGCTCTCCAATGACACAGATGAGTGACTCGTTCCCCCATGGGGGCTGCTTTCTCTGCAGGTCCAATGATGTGACCCAGTCCTGCAGTTCTGGGAGATCAACCACCATCCGCGTCAGATGCAGTCTGCTGAAACCTGCTCCTGGAAGTCTGTCTCTGCCAAGGTAAAGGGATGTAACAAAGTCTCCCTCCCTTGGCCTCATAACGTCCCAAGAACCAAACAAAGAGTACTGCAAAAGAGCAAACGAGAAAACCATGTGAGATCCATTAATGGGTTCTTGGGGACACAGTCATGGCTCCAAACCCTCAGTCTTTAGATGTCAAGAATGGAGCAGAAGGAAGAGTCAAAGCTACCCTCACACTCACAGACCATTATAGGGGCAGCTGCCTAGCAAAGTGATGAACTGCTGGGGCTGAGAGCCAGATTCGATTCCCCTCCTCCACTTACCAGCTCTGTTATGGATACAGTTCTTATCTTCTCTAGGCCTCTTCTTCCTTATTTGTAAAATGGGGATAGTAATATATTCCCTCAGGGGGCTGTTATGAGAATTAAATGAGATAATGAGACTTGAGGACTTCCCCAGATGTCTTTCTCAGATGTGGTTACTTCCTATTATCATTAGGATTAGTAAAGGTTTAGGGAATCCTAGGAATCTCTCTACAGCTGGAAGACCCTATTCTGAGTTTAATAGCTGAGTGCACTAAATTGAGGACTCCTGAACTAATTTGATTACAGTACCCTTCCCCCGCCAACCTTCCTTTTTTTCACATAACACTAACATCTTGAGGGGTACCAGTCTTGAGGAAGATGGTTTGGGAAATTCTGCTCCTAGACAACAACTGATCAGGGAGATGGGGAGCCCAGCAGCACATTTTGACCCAGCAGTGGTGTCAAAGTGTAAGATCACTATTCTTGTTGCAAACGTTACAGTAAAGTACACTGCAGATAGCAGTGACCTGAAGTTCATTCCTGAACCCTGCCCCCCACCTCCATCCTCTGCAGGAAGCTGCATGTGACTTTTGCAAAATGTCACATGTCCATGGGTTGGACAGGAGCTTCTGAGGGGTTAGTTGGGCAGCTATGCTAGAGCTCAGACAGCTTACATTAGTTCTCATCGGATGTCAGCAGAAACAAACGGGCAGAGGGTGGGAGCCCTGGTGAAGGCCAGAAAGGCCTCTTATCATCAGGGAAATCGGAGAGCGATACCTGGGTTAAGGACTAGTTGGAAGGATCCTGATGGAGCTAACAGTTTGGCAAGGAGAGGACAGATCAGGCAAGTTATGAGACGCCAGGACTCCAGCCAGATCTTCCCAGCAGTCCTGCGAGTGTGCGCTCATGTCTCCTTTCTGCTCTGCTAGCACATGCTCCGATGGGACCTGTGATGGCTGTAACTTCCACTTCCTGTGGGAGAGCGTGGCCGCTTGCCCACTCTGCTCAGCTGCTGACTACCACGCTATCGTCAGCAGCTGCGTGGCCGGGATCCAGGTAGGTGTCCCTGCTTGGGGACTTCCCAGGAGACAAGGGAATGTGATATCTGAGTTCCTTGTTTTTCTCCCCGATAGAAGACTACTTATGTGTGGCGAGAACCAAAGCTCTGCTCGCGTGGCATCTCCCTGCCTGAGCAGAGAGTCACCATCTGCAAAACGATAGACTTCTGGCTGAAAGTGGGCATCTCTGCAGGCACCTGCACTGCTATCCTGCTCACCGTCTTGACCTGTTACTTTTGGAAAAAGAATCAAAAGTACATGATGGGGTATTGCAGTTTGGGGATGGCCAGGATTGGATCATTGAGCTGGGAAGAGAATATCTGAGAGTATAAGTTCATGGGGCTATTCTCTGGCATTGGCCACAGTCCCTGTGACTCTGGCCAGAGCTGTGTTGAGCCACTTATCCAGTGTATGCCTTGGTTATCCTGACTCCTAAACAGGGATGGTATCACATGGCAGTCTGTGAAGGGCTGTTAGATTCTCAAAAGAAAAGCAAAGAGAATTCTTAATTTGTTATTATTAATGATAAAAATAATGACTTTACAATTCCATTATTTCTATTAAGCTTTGAGATCACAGAAACACCTATACTTGAGGAAAAAGATCCCTGACTTGGGAGTCGGATTCCTTAGTTATATGCCCAGCCCAACACCATTTTGCTATGCTTCAGTTCCATTACCCATGGTATGGGAATATCTCTTTACAGCCCAGCTTTTCTCCCTTTCCCTTTTATTCCACATTTTGGTGTCTTGTCTTTCCCATCCCCTCCTTTTATTCCACATTTTGGAATGTGGACAAAAATTGCCAGTGAGGAAAATTCCTCATCCTTGAGTGCCCCATTCCTAGAGGCTTGGGCCATATTAGGGAACAGGTGTGTCGTATTTTGAAAGAACACAAGGAAGTCAAGATTTTAACGGGGCCCTACCATCCCCTTGTTTCATAGGCTAGAGTACAAATACTCCAAGCTGGTGATGAATGCTACCCTCAAGGACTGTGACCTGCCAGCAGCCGACAGCTGTGCCATCATGGAAGGCGAGGATGTGGAGGATGACCTCATCTTCACCAGCAAGAAGTCACTCTTTGGGAAGATCAGATCATTCACCTCCAAGGTAGGGAGCCTGGCCAGTGCACTGAGGTCAGCCTGGAGGGCTGGAGAAGATACCAGTCCTAGGATACTGAATGACCCCACACTGTTCAGGGACCACTACTCTGCTCCCCATCCTCCATACTATTCTATCCCCCCACCCTGTGAATCCTGGCTTCTGCCTTCTGTATTTCCACACCAATACTCTTTCCCCTGGGGCCCAAGGCTGCTATTGACTAGGCTCCTTCTCTCCCGACATGCACTCCAGTGGATGGACTGTTTGGGCCTTTAACTTCCAGAAGTATTGAACCACCCATGTTGTAAGAAGATTCATGACCCCCTCCCCCCTGCCCTTTTTTTCCTTTTTTTTTTTTTTTTTTTTTTTGGAGGGAGGGGAAGAGGTGATCTCTAGGATCAACTTCCGATAGAAGTGCGGCTCTCCTTTGGCCATTGGAGGGTGCTGTCCCACGGATGTCTGGGCCTGGGCCTGGGGCAAGCAGAGAACATTCAGGCAACTCTTACAGGGCCGCTGCCCTCTGCAGCCCCACTCTGCCAGTGCCCACAGCTCACTGCTGCCCGGAACCAGTTCATCCAAATGGGGTGGGGAGGGATGGCGAGGAAAGGAAGGTGGGGAGGTGTTTACTTGGCTGAATCTCATTCCCTTTGTGCTGATCTTCCAGGGTGACTCCCTTGGCCTCCTTAGACCTTGAATTTTTTTTTTTTTAACTAATGGAGAACAATTTATCCTGGGACGCTTGAGTCTTTCTGGAACTTCTAGAATTCAACACAGATGCAGAGCAAGGGGTTTTAAAGATATTTCTTACCCTCTGACTGGCTGAAGGGAGCAAGAAGAATAGAGGATATCTTAGGTCCATGTTTCCACAAAGCCACTGAAAGCAGGAATTTCATGAGGGCTCCTTCTGTCACCTATTTTCCATTTCCCTCCTTTGTTCCCCAAACTTGCCCACGTGCAGCAGCCAGCTCCCGTCACCATCTCTCTTTCAGAGGACTCCTGATGGATTTGACTCGGTGCCACTGAAGACATCCTCAGGAAGCCCAGACATGGACCTGTGAGGGGCACTGCCCTCCCTCACCTGCCTCCTCACCTGGGCACATCACCTTGCAAGCCTGTGGCAATGTGGGTGCCAGTTTCCTGCAACACCCACTGCTGGAAATCTCTTCGTTGTGGCCTTATCAGAAGAAGTTTGAATTTCAGATCTTTGTTTTTTTATAGAGTACCCAAACCCTCCTTTCTGCTTGCCTCAAACTTGCCAAATATACCCACACTTTGTTTATATATTACTCCCTCGCTTGCATCTTGTTTCCCCAAATGGACCAGCCATTGGAGCCATAGCTTCATCTGCTCATATTTCTTATAGCTCTGGAACAAAAGTATTTCTCTCTTTTTAAGTATAGAAACTCCCTCCCCTGTCCTCTTACTTAAGGGCACAAGCAGCTGGGAGTCTCCCTGATCATATGCCCTCAGCTCACGATCTCTTTAGGAGAGAGGCTGGGTGAGGAGGGTACTGGCATCCCCTGATGAACCATCTTCACGGTTGCCTGGATTCATCTCTCCTGGATAACCAACTCAAACTGGTATAGTGGGTAGGCTGAGGGCCAGATGAGTAAGCCCTGGGTAAGAAAGGGCTTGATAAGCACAAAGAGGCAATAAAGGAAGGTTTTATTTTGTTTTTTAAACTGGGTACTTCATTCCCTTTCCTTGAGTAAGCTATAACTATTCTCACTGGAGCCAAAGGAAAATGTTCATTGAGAAAATGGGGAAAGCCCTGATGGATCTATTCTCCCCGCAACCCACTGCATTTTGTTTTGTTTTGTTGGGTTTTTTTTACCTCCCACCATCTCCCTATGACACTAAAGGGAACCAGGTAAGCCCCAATCCCAGATGTTCTAGCTTTATTCTCTATTTGCTTCTACCCAGAAATGACAAACATTGCCAGTGAGGAAAATTCCTCATCCTTGAGTGCCCCATTCCTAGAGGCTTGGGCCATATTGGGGAACAGGTGTGTCGTATTTTGAAAGAACACAAGGAAGTCAAGATTTTTAATGGGGCCCTACTAGAGAGTCAGCCCACAATGGGATGGACCTGAGGTGGCCATGATGTCTGCTTCTAAACTTAATTCATCTGCTCAGCCACAGAATAGACAACCTCAAGGCTGGCCAAGAAAGGCATGGACTTGTAGCCCGTGCCCCAGCAGTGAGTGGATCCAGATCAGTCTTCAAGGAGGAAACACTAGGGGAGTTGGACAAGGTGTTCACCAAACTGGGAACCCTTGCACTTTCATGCCCCTGTCCTTCCCTTCCTCCTGTTCTCATTTCCTTTGTGTGCTGAAAAACTAAAAAGACTTCCGGCCCCACCTTCTGGCAGCATCTGTTTTGAAAGGTGAGTAAAGTGAATGTTCTCTGTGCCCCTTTTCTCCACTTTCACAACAAGTATAACTGATGAACTTTAAGTAACTAGAAATGGTAAAACCGGAGCAAGAGTTTAAATTCTCTTTTTCTTTCTACTAATGGCTATTCTCCTTCCCTCACTGGCAGGCTAGAATGACCATACTTGTTCAAGGGCCCTGTTGCCCATGGTTTGTGCCTGTCTCCTTTCTCAAGTGACCATTTGGTGACCAGATGGTAGGTAAAGAATGGAGACGGCACTTGTAAGTGGTTTGTCTGCCACATGATGGTGTGCTGATGTGATTGGCCACTGCTGCCTTGGCAATGGTCTTATAAAAGGGTCAGTGAGAATTGGAACCCTGCTGTAACTTCTGGCCAACAACCGCATCACTGAAGACAGGCAGTCCCTTTGGTTCAATAAATCTAGAAGCTTTTCTTTGGTATCTAAATTCTCCCTCCTCCTGTGGGACTCAGGCTCTCAGAACCTGTGGCCATGCTGGAATTTCTCCCAGTGGATGCAGATAGCCAGCTTCCAAGCTCCAGCCTGAAGTTTTCTGTAGCCTCAGCAATACCCCGGGCAACTGCCTTTCCACCAAATAAATTTCTTTTGTGACAAAGGCCATGGAAGATTCTTAGACTATTCTAGAATCACTCAGAAAAAGTACATACCCCACTGACTTCTTTATTCTGACATCATGAATCTGAGTGCCCCTAGAGCAAACTCAAACTCTATTGACTTAATAATATTTTAAGGATCTCCTTTCTACACCCTTTAGTGTACCGACTTCTGCAGATCTTCCCTGCATCCTGCCAGGAACTCCTGAGTTATGCTATCGGGGTCACCTGTTGCTCCCCTAGCAACTTAGACACATGTTAGATATTTTTTAATAGCTCTATTGAAGTGTAATTCAAATACCATACAAGTCACTCATTTAAAATGTACAATTCAATAAATTTTAGTATACTCACAGAATTGTACACCCATTACTACAATCAAATTTAGAATAGACACGTTATTTTATATGGGAAAAGCTTTTAGCAAACTAAGGCTATAGCATTTTGCACAAGCTATTGGAGGAGGGAGTGTGGGCTCAGGAGACAAAATACTTAAATCCCATTAGGTTACTTAGAGTCCGAGAACACACATGTAACTCTCATCATGTAGGTGTCACCTGTATTGGGCTGGGAGTACAAATGAAGATTGTGGTGTATTCAAGGAGAGGGATTTCTTATGCCAACAAAACTTTTTTTTTGGTCTCACTCTACATTAAAGATAAGACTGACTATATTTATACAACAGAGACTTTGTAATGGATTTTTCAGCTTTGTGAAATCAAGTTTTTGTCTCATCAAGACTGGTTGGATTTCCTTTTTACTCTGTATTCCAAGAGTTCGCAGATTGTTAGGGGATGGGTATCGCATGTCACACTTTTTTGTGAAATAAAAGCATATCTTTCAGCTGTTTTTCTTGAACATAGGTTGGATGGCTGGATGGGTGAGTGAGAAGTGGTAAATGCCCTTGAAGCTTAAACTGAAGAGAAGGATTCTGGAACCCCAGAGTGACAGAGAAAAGAGCATACTTGGGAGCAATAGGGACCTATGCTAGAAGCCTCTCACCACCTGGCGAAGAATCAGCCATCAATCAAAGCCTCAGTTTCCACAATAATAAAACACACCTGATGATGCCTTACCTCCCAAGATTGGGTGAGGATCGAAAAGGAGAACACATAAAACACTTGGAACGTCAGTTCCATTCCGTTCCAGTTCAGTTTTCCCTTGGGTGGCACTGAGGCCAGCCATATAACAATGTGCCTACAAAGACAGGTAAAATTAGCTTATTTGGGTATGACATGGATTATTATGGACTAGATGTGGATAAAACCCTAGAGGACATCAAGGACACACAATTTCCCAGAGCAGCTGGATTTTTCCACTTCCGTGCTTTCCTTCACTCTAGTTGAGGGCACTTAATCCCCTAAAACGAATTCCCTCAGCTGATTAGTTGTGACCCAACTTTGTTTTGACTGGGTGGTACCTGGGTTGTACTGGTGGTTAAATATTTTAAATATCACCCCTGCTTATAGGATCAAATCTAAACTCTTAAGAAGGAAAGTAGGAAGCTCACGTTACTTTGGCATTTCTATGTGTCAAGCCTGGACTAAGTTCTTTCATAACATTGCTCACCTGGTTCTCAGAACAGGCCAAGAGGCAGGTACTAGCCCCACTATAATGAGGAAACTGCATCTCCAACAGATTTAGTAATATGGCATACACACTAACCCTAACTGCACATCCTTATACTCTAACCACACTGAAGTTTTTACTGTCCCTCAGTCATAAGCTCTGTCATTCTATTATGTTAATTTGTTATACTTACCAGGTAGCATGAGCATTTTAAAGGAAGATGTCTGTAATCTAACGATAAAACTAATGGTGAAAATTCCTAAGGAAATTTGGAAAGGTCAGAATTTTAAGGCCATCCTTCCAATTACACTGATGACCTCCTTAAAGTATTAGCTCAGTGGCCCTCCTCCCCTAGGCCTGGGCTCCCTGCAGCCTCAGGAACACCCATCACTGTTTTGAAACTTAGCAAGCAATACGCTTTGGCACTGCCTTCATTGACTGAAGCAGACAGCTCCCACCACAGACTTGCCCTCAGAAGATTTCAGGGAAGCCAACCCTTTGAGGACAGTCTTCTTACATGCTTTCTTCAGAGCCTGTAGCTCCCAACACTTCCTTTCCACTGGTTTTATCTTTTTTTTTTTTTTGGCTGTGCTGTGCCGCATGAGGAATCTTAGTTCCCCCCACTAGGGATTGAACCCGCACCCCCTGCACTGGGAGCACGGAGTCTTGACCACTGGACCGCCAGGGAAGTCCCCCTTTCCACTGGTTTTAAACCTAACATTCTCGGTAAGAGGAACCTAGGGGGTCCAAACCCAGACAAATGCCTTTCCTAAGCCTCCCTATGGGTCTCTACTAGTCAGCTCCAGTACTGTCATTAGCCCTGTCCTACACCTCAGAATTGGCTTGGCAGAACCTTGTTGGGGAGTAGGATAGCAATGCCATATCCTCATGACAGGTGCACAAGCAAGTGGCAGAAGACCAAGGTCTTAGCACAGTTAGCTTTGGGGCATGGTGGGTGGGTCTCTAAACTCTTGGTAAAGTGGAAGGATGGGGAACAGTATGCCTATTCCCAAATCCTTCAAATAAGCTCTTGTTATCAGGGAGATTCTTGGATAACTTTGGCTCCAGTCATCAACCAGAATATTTCCCTGTAAAGGCCTGAACATTATAAAATTAAAATATGATGAAATCTTTGTTCTAGGAATTTTCAAATAGATACAAGACATGACCTCAATATCTTAAACTGCCTTCAAATCTCCTAAATATTTTCCCTTTGGAAAAGTCTACTCAAGTGTCTCTCTAAAAGATTCTCCAACCCTGTGATCTTAAGGGTTGATAAAGGGACAATTTGGTTCACCCAATAATCAGATTAAGAAAGGTATCCTAACTCTGAGGCAGGAGAGCAGGTATTTTGAACTGAGGTAATCTGGGGACTAAAACATGTAGCCACACTCTTGTCTCAAGACGGAGAAGAGAGCAGAGGTTCAGAGAGAGGGTCCAGTCTTAGGACCCAAGCTTGTAAGGTGGAAACTGGCATCTATGGGAGGTACCAGCTTCCAAGCCAGTGATTATACTGACAGGCCTTGTCTTAGATATGCCCTTTAACATGAGACAGAAACAGGCACTCATTTTTCTTCTATGGGGCAATTAGAGCCCCTAGAGAAGCGGGCACAGCTGGGGAAAACGCACACGAGGAGGCAAAACCCGCCAGTGGGGCTGACTTGAACACATCCAGCGAGCTCACGCCCACCCACCCCGTCCTCCTCTGCGCGGCCCCGCCTCCTACGCAGCCGCTTCCGGCCCAGAGTGGAGGGCGGGCTGCACGCTCCCGTTGCGCCTGCGCGGGAAGTGGGAGGCGGGGCGGGTTGTCAGCGCGCCGGTGCAGTGCGGCAGTAACAGGGCGGCTGCTGTGGGACTAACCTCCCTTCTCTTAGTGTTGGCCCTGGAGAAGGAACGATGGTGCTGGATCTGGATTTGTTTCGGGTGGATAAAGGAGGGGACCCAGCCCTCATCCGAGAGTCGCAGGAGAAGCGCTTCAAGGACCCGGGACTGGTGGACCAGCTGGTGAAGGCAGACAGCGAGTGGCGACGATGTAAGTACCGGGACGCGCGGAGTATCCCCGGATGCCAACCGCAACTTCGTTGTTTGGACCTAGTTACCGCTCCTGAGGTTCCACCCTTCATAAGACCCCCTCCTAGGTTGCGGTGGCTCCGAAGCTGTCCCTGTCCACCCGGGGGGCCGGACCGACCCACTTTTCTCCTCCGTCCGGGCCGTGCGACCTCCCTTCCTGGCTAGCTGGGTGCGGGTCGCTGCTTCTGAGTCTGGGAAAGGAGCATGGCGCGTTCGCATCAAGAGCTGTCAAACCTTCAGCCTCAAGGATAGCCGGAAGAAAGCCAGGGGGGAGGTTTGGGGGGTTTCCCCTTTCCAGCACTTATCTTTGGTCGCCTCCTGTCTTTTTCTCATCTTCAGCAAGGCCAGAGTGGTCTCCCTCTATCTTGATAGAATCAAAGGTTCCAACCTGACTGAGTCACATCTGCAGCACAGTAGATTCACTCCGTCCATATTGGAACCATTTTGGGACTGTGGAGGCCGCTCCTGGCTAAAAACAGTGATCCCGGAGCTTTTGGGAAGGCCATCCCCCTGAACTGTGGGCAAACTTTTAAGAACCGAGAATAGTCTTACGTAGTAGCTCAGACATGGGCAGAGGGGTGCGGTGAAGCAAGAAAAATCTTGTAATTATTGAGGCTGTTTAAAGTTTTCCGGTGAACGCATTGGCAGAGTTGGGCTAGATCCTGGAACTGGACCGGGCATCTTTCATGAGGCTAAATAAAACCATAGAACCCTCTGCCTATCAATCTCTGCCTAGGCTAGCTGGAGTAGTCACTAACTGGCCGGATGCTGTCAAACACGTGATTTTTTGTCTGATGCAATAGGTCTGCCACCCGCAGAGAGACAGGTTTATGACAGCGCACTGCATAGGCATTCGCTGTCCAAAAGCATGGATTTATATTAGGAAAGTTGATTTTCCTAAATATATAAGTATCACCCGTGTAGGGAGAGAGTCGAAGGAAGAGTTGGTATTGGGTACCAGGAGAATATTTGCTTAGCTCAGGTTGTTTGCTGATTCTGCACATCACAGTCAAGCCCAGTGTGGTGGTGATCCCACCACCTGAATCTGAATCTGAAGTTTTGAGTTGCAATGGAATTAAATTAAATTGGAGTGAAAAAACTAGACTGGACACTGTTTTACTGAGTCAGAAGTTAGAAGTATCAGATTTTTGTTTCTCTCTAGCCATTGCCCAGCTGCTAAATGACTTTGAATGTGTTACCTAGTCTCTTGGGTATAATGTACACCTCTGTGGGAAGTTCTGTTTTTTACCTGAGGAGTGGATATGTGCTGAGGGGATGAATTCTTCAGGGACAAGGTTGTGTTTTATTCATCTGTGTGTCAGTACCCAGGGTATACATATAGATACAGGATATACATATACACATGTGTACATATAATCCCAGTACCTAGCACTGCACCTGGT
Source organism: Pseudorca crassidens (assembly GCF_039906515.1). NCBI lineage: Eukaryota > Metazoa > Chordata > Mammalia > Artiodactyla > Delphinidae > Pseudorca > Pseudorca crassidens. Next base: position 95,584,491 of record NC_090297.1, read on the forward strand.
CCTTGTTAAGGGCTTGACAAAGGTTTGTTGAAGTCATGAATATCTTCTGTGTTCAGGGTACTGTGCTCTTCCATATGAAAAGCAGTTGATGTAGTTTATTTTCAACATATTTATTGATTTGATTCTTTTCTACTTGACATCCCTAACCAGTATTCTCTTTGCAGCTACGGGGAGTTAATGATTTTTCCCATTGCTGTCTGCTGAAGGTGGACGTTGACAGATTTTGTTTCAAGATTCTTTTACATCTGAACCTCTGATCAGAGTTTAGGGTTCTTCTATCCTTAGCTGCAACCCAGAGCCACATTAAGAAATCAGACCATGTTCCCTGAATGAGGACACAGCAAGCTTCAAAAGGCCCTCCATTACAACTATACCCATTTGTCCGTCTGTAGACCTTCAAGGTTTAGGGCTCTGTGTAGAACACAGGAATCTGCTATGACTTGGAGTCAGAGCACCACATCAGAGTTTACCACAGCTCTTGTAACTTCAAGGATTCAAACTGTGATTTCTTCTTTTAATTCAGAGTAATATAATGAGGACACATTTGGGCATATAATAAGCATTTGTCTTGACTACTTCCAAAGTCAGTAGATTTCCATGTATCTTGAAATCTGCCACTAACTACAGGAATTATCAGTTGAAGTTGTTACTTCCTCTTAACCCTATTGCACATGCCTTAAACCAGGCCCTTATCATTGGAAAAACTTTCTAAGTGCTTCCTTTGACCCCAGTCTCAGCTAGTCCAGGGCCACACCTAGGACATATGATCCATATACTATCTTATATATTTCTGCTGTGGCATTTATATTATTTTTATATACAACCTTTTAAAATTTATTGAGATGTAATGTATTCAGTAAGTTCAGTAAAGTGCACAAATCTTAATGTGCAGCTTGATGAATTTTACAAAGCCATACACCCATGTGACCACCATTCAGATCAAGATCTAAGACGTTTGCAGTTCTCTGGGGAGGCTCCCTCATGCCCCTTCACTGTCACTTCCCTCCTCCAAAAAAACAGTATTTTGTCCTCTATCACCATAAATGACTTTTGCCTGATTTTGAACTTCATATAAATGGACTTATATAGTATATAATTTTGCATGTGACTTCTTTGTCTCAAAATTATGTCTGTAATATTATTCCATGTTATTATGTGTAGCAGTGGTTGGTTCTTTTTCATTGCTGTGTAGTACTCCATATATGTAAACATACCAACCAATTTCATTGATGGACTTTCAGATTGTTACCACTTTAAGGGTACTATGAATAATGTGCTAGGAACATTGTGTCTTTTGGTGGACGTAAGCACTCATTTCTTTTGGGTATGTACCTAAGGGTGGAATTGCTAGGTCACAGAGTAGGCACATGTTTAGGTTTAGTAGATATTACCTAATAGTTTTCCAAAGTGGTTGTAATAATTGATACTCCCATCAGTAATATGTAAGAGCTCCATTTGCTCTACAACCTTGCCCTTGATATTGGCAGTCCTTTTAATTTTAGCCACTTATTCACACTGATTCCAGAGATGGAGAACAGATTAGTGGTTGCCAAGGGTTAGACAGGGCAGGGGAAAGGTAATGGACTACAGAGGGATGATAGCAAAAGGAATCTCTGTGGAGATGGAACAGTTCCGTATCTTGAGTGTAGCAGTGGTTACACAGATCTACACATGAGATATCACACAGAACTACAGGCACATGCAAATGAGTACATGTAAAACCACTCATCTGTTCTCCATCTCTGTAATCAGTGTGAATAAGTGAATGAGAAAGTAGTTATATAGTTTGTGCTGAAGTTTAGTTTAAATTTAAAGTTTGGCAAAACTTCAAAGAATAGCCATGTCTAGGCGCTGTCTCATCTCTAGTCATCATTTTACCTGTCCAAAGCTTAATTTTTACCATATTGTTGCTAAAGCTTAGATTCAGGAGGTCCAGCTTTTGCAAATCAAGGTTAGACTGATGAATCACAACACCAAGATGTTAATTTGGGCCAGAATACCTATGCAGGCTGATTAGTGCACTGTCTTCCCCCAAAGAAACCAAAGTGTAAGAAATTGAATTCTTCTCAAGGCTGCCAGATGAGCGTTGTATCAAAGCAAAGGAAATAACATTAACCATTTCTAGCATAGAGAAGTAGCAACCAAGTTCATGGGAATAGAAACTTGACTGACTGCCTTTTTTTAGATCCTGGTGCATACCACATAGTTTCTCTAAGTGAATTTTAAGATAATTGAACAGGTTATAGTTATATGAGTATTTTCCAGTTTTCTCAGATGTGTTACTCTGTCTACAGTGGTATCGTCCAGGTTATGATACTTTTTAATTTCAGCCCCAGAATGGCCTTTTCATTGTCACCAAATGCTGGGGAATAACACAACTTTGTGAGGCAGATCCTTTAGCTCTGCCTGTATTTTGGCCTTGGGCTGAGATCAGTCCTAAGGAGCCAAGATTAGGAATGAGGTGTCTTAGTTATGTGCCTATCTTTGGTATATTGGGTTCTTTATTCTTCAGGCAGATTTCAGGCAGACAACTTGAACAAGCTGAAGAACCTATGCAGCAAGACAATTGGAGAGAAAATGAAGGTAAGAGAACTGACTAATACCCTTGAGAGCTTGAGCAGAGGTATTTAATCTTATTCTTAGTTAATTCATAATTTCTAACATAGTGTTTAATTCCATGAGCTACTGGATTTCTTACCAGAGGGGGAAAGTTATTTTAAAAAGAAAGAGAGGAAGGCAGGGAGGGAACTAAGAGGCATTTTCAAGGATCAGTGAGTCTATCTTCTGTCTGCAGGTATGTTTTAGTCCATTCTTGCTGCTGTAACAGAATACTGTAGACTGGGTGGCTTATAAACAGCAGAAATTTATTTCTCACAGTTCTGCAAGCTGGGAAGTCCAAGATCAAGGCACCAGCAGATTGGTGAGGGCCTGCTTCCTGGTTAATAGATAGTCTTCTTGCTGTGTCCTCATGGCAGAAGGAGCAGGGAGCTCTCTGGTGTCTCTTTCATAAGGGCACTAATTACATACATGAGGGCTCTGCCCTCCTGACCTAATCACCTCTGAAAGACCCCACCTCCAAATGCTATCACATTGGGGATTAGGTTTCAACATACGAATTTTGGGGGACACAGACGTTCAGTCTGTTGTAAGATAAGATTCTTGCCATACAAGTCATTCATTGTCTGTTCTGTTCTTAATAAAATGAATTCCACCAGTAATCCTTTCCAGTTATTTCTTGAGCTCAACCTACAGTGCCAGAGAGGTTTTCCTGTTGTAAATTTCAGATTCTTTATCCCAGTGTAGTCGTGCTCTTTATTTAAAAGAGCACAGATATTGAGTCCAAATCCTAGACTCTTGGTTATGTGACTTCAGGCAAGTTAACTTCTGAGCCTCAGTTTTCTTGTCTATGAAATGACAGTTCTGACACTAACCTTTAGAATACAATTGTGAGAACTGAAAATTTCTAATATAGAAAACGTGGCACAGTGCCTGGAACATTGTAGTTATTTAGCTATTGAGAGTAATAGTGAATGGCAAGTAGTACTGGCCTTCATCCAGTATATCCTTCCTGTCCTTGAAGAATGTTAAGTTTCAGCTCAGCTTTACTTTGGTAACCAGATTAGTTTGTTGCAGGGGAGGGGGGAGGTTGGTGGGGGTTTTTTTGCAGTACGCGGGCTTCTCACTGTTGTGGTCTCTCCCGTTGCGGAGCACAGGATCCGGACGCGCAGGCTCAGCGGCCATGGCTCACAGGCCCAGCCACTCCGCGGCATGTGGGATCTTCCCGGACCGGGGCACGAACCCATGTCCCCTGCATCGGCAGGCGGACTCTCAACCACTGCGCCACCAGGGAAGCCCACCAGATTAGTTTTTAATCTTTCTTCAAAAATACGCTCTTAGCCTCTTAATCATTTTTTTAAAAAAACATGTTAATGCACCCTACAGTCTGTCTCATTTTTAAGTTGTAAACCTCTAAAATAAACCAAAAAATTATGAAATTTAGGAACCTGAACCTGGAAAGACCATAACAAAAGGATTCCCTTGGGGCCTTCCCTGGTGGCGCAGTGGTTGAGGGTCCGCCTGCCGATGCAGGGGACGCGGGTTCGTGCCCCGGTCCGGGAGGATCCCACATGCCACGGAGCGGCTGGGCCCGTGAGCCATGGCCGCTGAGCTTGCGCGTCTGGAGCACAGGCTCCGCAGCGGGAGAGGCCACAACGGTGAGAGGCCCGCGTACCACAAAAAAAAAAAAAGATTCCCTTGGACTCTAGCACCTTATCCTTCATGATATTCTGTATCCTTCTCTTTAACACTATTTTGTTACACTTTCAGCATGTGACAGGCTGTAGAAATTGATATTGATGATAATCATACAGTTTTCTTCCTGTGGAACTCTTGACACTAAGTCAGGTACATGTCAGCAACCCCATAATTATGTTAATTTCCATGTATACTTCTGCCTGAGTGTTCTTTGGGGCATATATACGGATAGTGCCAGCCAAGTATTTTTCTTAGCAAGAAGATGGTAGTATTTTCATCTGCGTTAACGTTCTTAGGTTCCCTTGACTGCTGGCCCTGCAAGGAGTGTTCTCTCTTGCTATCCATTGAGATAGTACTAGCAGTGCTTTAATTTGTATAGCACTTGAAAGCATTCAAAACCCTTTCATATACGTCTCATTTTGGTTTTGATCTTTGCTGTAAACGTGGAGTGTAGGTAGTACATTTGTTAACCCTATTAAAAGGGTAGGGTAAAGAGGCCTAGGAAATTAAGGGGCTTGCCCAAAATGGTGCCATCAGTTAGTTGCAGAGCCAGAACTTGAACTCAGAACTTGAATTTGCTGCCCTGAGGGATTATCAGAGAGGAAGAGGGCCTCAGCTATCTTGGCTACCAAATGGAACATCTTGAGATTTAGGCCATTTTTTTCTACCTCAGCAGTCTATGCCTGTTCTTATCAAGACTCATTCTGATATTGTCAGATTTTTCCAGCTTTTAAAGATGATTTTCCTTGAATCACTGTCTTCTCCCTTGCTCTGGATAACGATTAGAAATGATGATTTGGAAGAATATCATAAAAAAGGGTGAGGAGAGAAACTGGAATGGGAAAAAATCTAGTCCTGGGTATACCCTTGCTGTTTTGCCAAGTTGCATTGATTGCTCTAAACGTGGCTTTTTTCCTCAAAAATTGTGTTTCTTTGGCTTCCTAATATTCCTCATCCCATCCATTTTTCCTCTTAGCCGCAGGCCTAAGGGCTGGGTTTGTTCTTAGTAGGTAGATGGGGATTCACAAATTGACACACAGGTGTCTGCCCAGCGCTGGCTCCTGACCAGCACTGAGTGTTTTCGTACATTCTTGGCGTCATAACATCTATGTCCATGTCAGACATTTTCCTTCTCAAGTTCCCGATGGTATCAACCCTCTGACCTGGATTGGTTGATCAGTCTGTCCAGGATCAGAAAGCTAGACAGTGTCAGGACAGGGACTTGGAACGTTAACTTCTTGCTTCCAGTTCACTAATTTTTCTCCCATGCGTTGCATCTTTTAGAGACTAAGTTATGTGTAAAGTTCTGTAATTAGTTTATATGATATATTAGTTTGGTGTACACTTATAAAACTATGTCAGAAATTTTTCTTTATAATTAGTTATGTTTTTGTTGTTGTTTGTTTGTTTTTCTTTCCCATAGAAAAAAGAGCCAACGGGAAATGATGAGTCCATTCCGGAAGATGTATTAAATCTCGATGACCTCACTGCAGACACTTTAACTGTAAGTTATTGTCATTTTCCAGGTTAGGATTTCTGTTGTTTTAGCTTTGTTCCTAGACAAGCAAGTCCTGATGCTCTGCTCCACACAGCACTGTGGCATCCTTGAATTTCTGCAGCTGGGACGTGTCCCCATCCCCTCTTGTTAATTTCAGTACTTGAGTATTAGACAGCAGAGATGGAGACAGGTGGAATGGAAAAGTCAAGAGTAGGAAGAAGAGAAAAAAGGAACTGAACTATGTTTGGTTTATAACTATTTCCACAGAGTCAGTAATTTTTCAATTTTTTGTAATTCAGTAAATATTCACTACAATGGGCCTAGAGCAGGAATTTTCAAGTTTTTTAGTCACTGAACCCTTTCTTAAAACCTGCAACACAGGGACTTCCCTGGTTAAGACTTTGTCTTCCAGTGCAGGGGGTGAGGGTTCGATCCCTGGTCGGGGAGCTAAGATCCCACATGCCTCACAGGCAAAAAACTGAAAAAGCATAAAACAGAAGGAATATTGTAACAAATTCAATAAAGACTTTAAAAATGGTCCACATCAAAAAAATCTTAAAAAAAAAAAAAACCAAAAAAACCCCCTGCAACAATAGCAAGAGCATAAACCCGAAAAAGCAGAGTTGCTGTGCTTGAAGGGCAAGGTTGGGGTGCTATTCCTGCCCTGCCCTACCTGCTAAGGGTCCCCCCAGGAAATCAGAGTACAGTTTGAAACACCTGCAATAAGGAATACAAAACGAGCTTAAGACAAGGTCTCTTGCTCCTAATAAATTTATAATCTTCCTAGAGAACAGTTACATATAGGATATAATAGCATGCTGAATTGGTTTAATCAGGAATATCAGGAAGTGCAAGTTAAGCTATGGTATTAACACTCCTGAGATATACAGGGACAAGAGGAGTGGCCAGAATTGATCCACCTCTGCCTTAGGCACCCTGAAAGAAAATGCCAACGGATTTGTCGGGCAAAACTGTATATATCCCTGTGTGAAATAAATCTCAGTTCTTTGAAAGCCTCCAGTGTCAATTTTTAAAATGCTGTTACAAGAGTTATCATTAGAGCCCAACAAGGTTGGGGCAACAATCTTTTTCCTACTCTGCCCTTGACTTGCTGTGGCCTTGGACGGGCTTGGCCTTGTTCATCTACAGAACCTGAAAGTCTCACAAATCAAAAAAGTCCGACTCCTCATCGACGAAGCCATCCTGAAGTGTGATGCCGAGCGGATAAAGCTGGAAGCAGAGCGATTTGAGAACCTTCGCGAGATTGGTAACCTTCTGCACCCCTCTGTGCCCATCAGCAATGATGAGGTAGGCGTCGGTGCCACAGTGAGCGGCTGCCTTGCGTCACCCCTCTCCTTTGGGAAGGGGGCGGAGTGGGAGGAGGACAGTGAAAGTCTGGCACGCTCTGTATAATAGAAGCAGGCTCTTTGTGTATTCGCTCTGCCCACCAATTGAGAATTGAAAGAGTCAGATCCCTGCCTGATTGGGAAGTAGCAGAGACAGCAGGTAGGTGGAGACTCCTGGCGCGGAAATCTCTTCTAAATCAGGCTGCTGTCCTCCATTGCGTGTTGCCCATGGTAGCAGCTCATCTCGTGGGAGGGATCTGCAAGATCAGCCTCACCCCTCACCCACACCCTGCTGAGAAGCTGCAGGTTGAAGGGAAATCTGCATGATAAAAGTTTCCTGCCGAGTGGGAGCTTCCCCAGCACAAAGCTGCTCTGAGCCCAGCCTTTGTTCCCTGACACCCCAGCCGTGGCAGGGCCCATCTGTGCCTCTTTCATTCATTCCCTGGTGAAGGGACATTAAACTCACTGAGGGCTGGGGTGGCAGACTCAAGAGGTCAGGGCCCTGAGCCCACCCTTGTGTGGCCCTGGACCAATGAGAGCCTGGAAAAAAAAAATCTGCATTCCCCTCCGTACCCCAGGCAGTGCAGATTGTCCAGGGAAGGGTTTTCCCTGTATAGGATTTTCAAGGAGTCATTTAAAAGGGTATAAAAACGAGAGAATACTACAGATCTTTTGGAAAATCATGATTTCAGTTCCATGGCTAGAATTGCCTCTAGGACTTTATAAATTATTATTTCTCTATTGAGCGCAGATTCTCTAGCAAATTCCCTTCTCTAGTCTCTGTACACAAGGGCCAAAACCTAGTGTTTGAGTTAAGCAGTGACTTCACAAAGCTCTAGTTCGTTCTTGGAATAGGGTTCGGAAAGATGGAGGTTGTAGAATTCAGAGCTCCTGCATCTTTGTCTCCTGGTCTCGTTTGCTTAGGACGCCGACAACAAAGTAGAGAGGATTTGGGGTGATTGTACCGTCAGGAAGAAGTACTCTCACGTGGACCTGGTGGTGATGGTAGATGGCTTTGAAGGCGAAAAGGGGGCTGTGGTGGCTGGGAGTCGAGGATACTTCCTGAAGGTAAGAGTCGGCAGCCAGTGAGGTTGGTTATAAAGAAAGAACTGAAAAAAAAATTGCAGAAAACATAACCCACTTAAAGAGGCCCACAAATCCGCCTTTCTACTACAAACGTACTGGCAATTAGATGCAATTCTCTTTCTGAGGCAGGAGAGTGCTTATCAGGATTCCCTAGAACAAAAGCCACTGAGTGATCCTCCATAATGAATATGTTTTGCTGACTGAATTAGAACAGTCTGTGCCTTTAAGGAGCTCCGTGTAATTGGACAGTCAGACAAGTAACAAAGAGTCAAAAACCCTCTGTGATAAGTGCTCTGGTGTGAGTAGCCCAGGGTGCTATAGGAACGGGTAGGTGGAGGCAACACACCCAGATTAGCTGGGCAGAGGGCAGATGCGCTCAGGGAAGCCTTCCAGAAGGACGTGGTAAAGTAGTTTTGGAAACACTGTCCATATTGGTATGTTCTACGTATACAAATAAGTCCAGTGTTTTAAGAGTTAGCACAGGAAGACTCTCCCACGCACCCTGGGTGAACAGTCCTTTTCCCTTGATTGGTATCTTAAAGGGAATGCTCTTCAGATGATGTGCTGTGCATGGCTGTTAAGAAAGAGTCTCTTGAGTCAGTTGTTGGATCCATGGTCTTTGTGGCCTCCTGTGTGCCCCCAGTTGCCTCTGGGGGTAAATGCTAGCAGATGAACGTGATGGCAGCAGAACCCACTCACACAGTGCTGTGTCTGCTCCTTTAGGGGGTCCTGGTGTTCCTGGAACAGGCACTCATCCAGTATGCTCTTCGCACATTGGGAAGTCGAGGCTACACTCCCATTTATACCCCCTTCTTCATGAGGAAGGAGGTCATGCAGGAAGTGGCACAGCTCAGCCAGTTTGATGAAGAACTTTATAAGGTGAGTAGCCTGAGGCAGTATGGCAGAATGACTCCTAAAGGTATGAAGTTTAACTTCAAGGACACAGCAATGCTGTCCAGCAGAACTTCCTGCGATGATGAAATGTTCTATATTGTGGCTATCGAGCACTTAAAATGCAGCTAGTGCAACTGAGGAAGTAAAATTTTAATCTTTATGAATTTTAATTTAAATGGTCACATGTGGCTGGTGGCTACCATTTGGACAGTGCAGACATAGAGCCTATTTTATCTTTCCCCAGATAGTTTATGTGATCTATCTAGATTGAGCATGCTTTAGCACCATGAGCTTAGAAAAGCAGCTCATATATTATTATTAAGCTTGGACAAAAGGAAATTGTAGAAGTGGCTGATCTTCCCGTGTCCTCCCACTCCTGACCCCAGACTGGAAGCTTCCACAGGGGGAGACATACTTTCCTTTGGATGGTTGTGGCTTCCAGTTTGTGGCTCTTTCTCAATCATGAACCATCTCAGGGAGAGCCAGTGGATTTGAGCTGAGGTGCAGAAGGTGATTCTGAATCAACCAGCTTTAACATCAGCTGTAGCTCCCCCCACACCCAAAGTCTACGCCCAACACTCAGGATTTCTAGTGTCTCTGCTAACGGCTGCCCATCGCAGCTGAGGCCACTTCTCACCTGTCCCTCTCCTTCAACCCTGTTCCAGGGCAGGGGGGAACGACTTTGTTCTTATTGGCTGTTTCCTCCCAAAACCCATGTAGCGGGTAGTTAGACAACTGCTCCTGGCCTCATCTGATTTATCTTATGTAGAGAGATGAGTTTAACAGTCAGAACCTTCTTCCCACTAGGTCCTGTTGGTGAGTTCAAAGGTATGTTTTAATTCAAGATGCAGTGGGAAACAAAATGCTCTCTCCAAACACTGAGCATTGGTACAACCTTGGGGTCCTCCTCTTCTTCCTTTTAATGAGAGGAACGTGTGCATTATCAGATGAGACCTGTTTTTATCTTTTCCCTTTTTTTCTCATCTCAACTCCCAAGATTGGATGGATAATCACTGACAGAACTTTAGAAGGATGCCCTGCAGGTAACACCAGGGAGAAGCTTATATGGAGGATTATGAAAAATATTAGGTAGCAGGTGCTCTGCGTGTTTGCAGCATTCTCCATCTCTTACCCAGATGCTTCTTGGAGCCATAGGCAGGGAGAATCACAGGTCTCCATAGTGAGGAATTTTGGCTGGCACTTTTTGCCTAATAACCTCAGTTTATTAATTCTCTAGAGCAGGGCTGTCCAACTGAACTTTCGGCAATAGTGGAAATGTTTTGTATCTGTCCTATCCAGTGTGGCAGCCACCAGCCACATGTGGCTGTTGAAATGTGGCTCATGCAAGCCAAGGAATTAAATTTTAATTGACTTTAAATAGCCATGTATGGCTAGTGGCTATACCATATTAGACCGCAAGCTCTATTGTTTTTACATTGTATGTGACTAGCCTCACACGGGGCTAAATTCCCACTGTTAGGTAGCAAGGTAGTTTCCCACATTTCCAAACAGTGGCCTAGAGGAAGTTTCCTCCCCTCTTTTTTTTTTTTTTTTAGTTAAAGTAATACCACATGACAGAAAATTTGGAATTAGTGGGGGGAAATCATCTTCTTTCACATTACCTACTACAATTGTCATTTTTAATATTCTTGTGGGAGCTTTTTTTATACATGTATCATTTTCTCATACTTCTAATCACAATATATGTAGATTGCCTTTTTACTTCACATTATATCAGAAGCATTTTTCAGTGTTGCTACATGGTGTTCGTAACCATCGTTTATCAGTGGTTCCATAATATTACCTGGCATGGACATAGACTGCCCAGCGCTTCCCCTGTTGAATATTTAGGGGGCTCCCTTTTTTTTGCCATCAGTAAGTAATGTTACAATGAACTTTGTCCTGTCTATAGTTTTTTTTTCTTTTCCATTACTTTCTTCAGCTGAATACCGAAGTGATTCTTCAAGGATTACAACCCTAGATCAATCCATAAGCACCAAGAGAGCAGAGACTATCTCCTTTTGCCCCGCATTGGCAAAAAGGAGTTGGCTCTTACTACATGCCTCACAAACATTTGTCAAGTGGATTAATTTATACTGCTACCAGCTCAGGTTTTATTGCACACCTGCCATCACTGGCCACTATACATCATTTATAAGTATTTCATTTATTAGATAAAGTAAAAATAGTATCAGAGGGAATTCCCTGGTGGTCCAGTGGTTAGGGCTTCACGCTTCTACTGCAGGGGGCCTGGGTACTGGTCAGGGAACTGAGATCCCACAAGCTGCAAATGGTGAAGCCAAGGGAAAAAAAAGTAGTATAAGAATAGTTTGTCTTCTTTTAATTTGCATTTCTTTGATCTCTAGTAGGGACCCCATTTTGGACTGACCCATTCCCTCCCATGTCTTTTTAGCATCACCTGCTCACTCCTGGGCAGGGATTGAAGAAAATTCATCCTCCCATCACTCAGATCTTCTCTGTGTGATTTGTGTGATCTTTGTGATTTCTTGCTTGAGCTGAGGTCCTACTCCCTCCCTCTTAACTAGTAAATATTACCCTCCTCTGACAGGTGATTGGCAAAGGCACTGAAAAGTCTGATGACAGCACCTATGAGGAAAAATATCTGATTGCCACCTCCGAACAGCCCATTGCTGCTCTCCACCGGGACGAGTGGCTTCGGCCAGAGGATTTGCCAATCAAGTATGCCGGCCTGTCCACCTGCTTTCGCCAGGAGGTGGGCTCCCACGGCCGTGATACCCGTGGCATCTTTCGAGTCCATCAGTTTGAGAAGGTGAGTAGGCAGATCAGGGTGAGGGATGGGACCCTTCTATCTCTCCAGGGCTGTTATAGAAGAGATAGAATCTGTGTTGCTCAGGCCTACCCCAGCTCCAGTCTTTCCTCTCGTTGCCTCCATCTGGGTTTCTAGGGAAGAGCCTGAGAAGCACATGGTGGAGCGGCTAGAGCATGGACTCTGGAACCAGGCTGCCTGAGTCCTAAGGCCAACTCTACCACTTACTGCTGTGTAACCTTGAACAATTTGCTTAACCTCTCTGTGCTGTTTCCTCCTCTGTCAAAGGAAGATAATAGTAGTACCTACCCCATTAGGCTACTGTGAGGATTAAACCAGTTACCACGTGGAAGGTACTTAGAACGGAACCTAGGGGTAAGACAGGAATAAAGACACAGACCTACTAGAGAACGGACTTGAGGATATGGGGAGGGGGAAGGGTGAGCTGTGACAAAGTGAGAGAGAGGCATGGACATATATACACTACCAAATGTAAGGTAGATAGCTAGTGGGAAGCAGCCGCATAGCACAGGGAGATCAGCTCGGTGCTTTGTGACCACCTAGAGGGGTGGGATAGGGAGGGTGGGAGGGAGGGAGACGCAAGAGGGAAGAGATATGGGGTCATATGTATATGTATAACTGATTCACTTTGTTATAAAGCAGAAAGTAACACACCATGGTAAAGCAATTATACCCCAATAAAGATGTTTAAAAAAAAGAAAGAAAGAAAGTACTTAGAACAGTAGCCGCACGTTATGTGGGACGCTCTCTACACAAGCATTCGTTCTTGCTGCAGCCCCAGCCAGTCCAGTTCAGCCCCGATCTCTCACCAGGGCCCCAGCCCCGCCTGACTCTCAGTGGAATAGGAATAGGTCTTCATTGCTAGGATAATTCCCACTTCAGCCTTCAGTTTATTCACCCCGTCCCCTTGTCACTGTGCCCTTGGGTCCCTCTTTGCAGATTGAACAGTTTGTCTACTCATCGCCACATGACAACAAGTCCTGGGAGATGTTTGAGGAGATGATCACTACCGCTGAGGAGTTCTACCAGTCTCTGGGGATCCCTTACCATATCGTGAATATTGTCTCAGGTTATCAGCCTCCCTCTCCTGCATCCCACAAACACCACCCTGACCAGTTGAACTGCCACACAAAGAAATAGCTTACAATCCAATTAATTGCCCACATTAATTAAAATATCACACTCTTTTCCCTTGGGAGTTCTTGGTGATAAGAATATCTGGGCGTGATTTCCCTCCTGGGGATAACATGTGAACTAAAGAATTCTTTGGGTTTGCTAAAGGTTAGCCTTCTGAAATACCATCCCTCCTTCATGAATTCTAGGGGTTTTTCCTTACAGGTTCTTTGAATCACGCTGCCAGTAAGAAGCTTGACCTGGAGGCCTGGTTTCCGGGCTCAGGAGCCTTCCGTGAGTTAGTCTCCTGTTCTAACTGCACAGACTATCAGGCTCGCCGGCTCCGAATCCGATACGGGCAAACCAAGAAGATGATGGACAAGGTAGATGGCCCCTGGGGAGGCAGGAAGCAGGGCCTTCAGCTCAGAGTAGGCCCATCTTATTTCTCAGCCCTTGGAGGACATTATTTCCCAGCGTCATGGGAAAATCTGAGCTTCTCAGTCTAGACCAAAAAGGGAATCTGAAAGTGACTTCACTGAATCAGGACTGAGTCCTTTTAGATAGAAACCTGAATCTAGCTCTATTCTACAAGGTAATTCTAGCTTTTCTCTTCTTGGCTTTGTTTTCCATAACTCCAGATAAAGAGTAATCCCCATTTGTCTACACAGAACAAGTTGGAGGCAATGTCTCCCCTCTTCTCACCCAAGAAGGTCTGGGTTGTAAGCTTATCTCTTCAAACCCAATTTCCAGGCCCTAATCTTTTCCAGGTCAGGGACTTGAAAGGGGTTAAAAGGAGAAGCCATTGAGTAGTCTCTTCCCTCCCTCAAAGGGCCCAACTCTCCTCAAAATACTGGGACCTACCACTTGTCACTCATGGAGACATGAGGAATCTTCCTGGAGTTATCTAATAAGCCATAAGTTATCTAATAAGCCAACCAGAATTCAAAGGTTTAGAGATCACTAATATGGGTAGAACCTGTTTTTTATTTGATTTTAGATTTGGATTTGGATAGTTGCAGTTGGGGGAGTCTGGCTGAGTGGATGGTTCCTGGTCATCAGTAAGCCCAGCTAGGGGTTGAGTGTAACTGCTCCCTCTGGGGACCCTCTCCTCGCAGGTGGAGTTTGTCCACATGCTCAATGCCACGATGTGCGCCACAACTCGCACCATCTGTGCCATCCTAGAGAACTACCAGACAGAGAACGGCATCCTTGTGCCTGAGAAATTGAAGGAATTCATGCCACCAGGTGAGGCTCCCAGCCCAGCCCATCTTCCTCCTCTTGTCTGTCTTCCTGCTCTTCTAAATAGTAAGCCCCTTTCAGAATGCACCAAGTTTTCTTGTTCATACACGGCCCCCAAAACTCTGCCTGTCCTCTGGTGCTGGGCATTGCAAGGGGCAAGGTTGAAAAGTAGCCAGTGCCGGTATGAGCTTCTATTTAAATGCAGCTAAAATTCAGGCTGGGAAAAAAAAGGAATAAATGAAAGCAGTGCCTGCCTCTTTGTCTTGTGTAACTTTCCCCAGAGGTCCCTGGGCTTTGACTCTTGAGGAATGATGGGTAGTTTGGTTGGCTGTTTCCTTTCAGGTCTCCAGGAACTGATCCCCTTTGTGAAGCCCGCACCCATTGACCAGGAGCCGTCAAAGAAGCAGAAGAAGCAGCATGAGGGCAGCAAAAAGAAAGGGGCAGCGAGAGATGTTGCCCTGGAAAGCCAGCTGCAGAATATGGAGGTCACTGATTCCTGAACATTCCTTTCTCCCGCTTTACCAGGCTTCCATTTCAATTAGCTGCAATCTCAGAGCCTGCCCACAGGCAGGGAAGCCAAGCACGCACCCGTCGCCCACCCCGTGTGACTGCATTGCCAAAAGGGGAACCATCTGCCCTGTACAATGCAGTGTTCCTCTTTTCTCGCTTGGGCATAGGATCTAATCACCAATGACTGATGAAATCATGTAATAAAGCACCTCTGAGGGAGGCCAGGACTCTTCCTCAGTCTTCTGTCCAGGGCTTGAACCCTGTCTCTGACAGTTCTCCCTGGAACCGTATTCACTTCTGCTTTTCCTGCTATATCAGGCAGGTTGTTCCATTTAGCAGAGAGCCTTTGAGAAGGTAGGTGAAGGCAGGGGTAGATTTAGTAAAGGCTCAAGGGGAAAGTGAAAACTGCGACTTAGACACACAGGCTTGCAGGGCAAGGGCAGGATCCTCCTTCGTAAATTTGCTCCTGCTTTGTTAAAGCAGTTAGGTAGGACCAGCTTAGAGACCTGAGTTGATATAAAAAGCTTCATAGCGGGACTTCCCTGGCGGTCCAGTGGTTAAGAGTCTGCATTTCCACTGCAGGGGGCGCAGTTGCGATCCCTGGTAGGGCAACTAAGATCCCACATGCCGCACAGCGTGGCCAAAACAATAAAAGTTTCATAGCACTTCTGTTCCCTAGGAAAGGCTCCATGGAGAGGGAAGGAGGTGGTGAGACATCAGGGTAGATGAGACTACATTTAATCCAGAAAAGCCCCTAGATTCAAGAGCACGGGGCAGGGCCTTACTCACAGCTGCTTCTCTCTTTCCACTCATCCCCAAATGGGAGACCAACTGCCTGGCAGCTTGTGGCTCAACTCCAGAGGATCGATACAGCCCACAGGGCAGGGGGCTAGTGGGAACAAGGTTTTAGTCCTTTCTCTGGAGCTTCCACCGTTGCCCCAATAGCCAGTTCACGCTTTCTCTGGGGAGGATGATGTTTAGGCTGTTTATTTACCTGCTGCCTTTCATCTGCAATCTACAAACACTTTTAATAACACCAACTGTTAGTTTAGTGCTTCTCCCCTAGGAGTCTAAAATACTTCCTATAGAGGATCTCTTTTATCTTTGTGACAGTCCCAGACAGGAGGGTGGGGACATGATTATACCTCTTCCATCATAAGGAAGAGAGTACAAGGTGGGTAAGGGAGATGAGAAAGTACGGCCGGGTGGAAGCCAGGAGTCCTGACTCCTCAGCAGGGCTTGATGCTCGCTGTGTTTCTTTGGAAGGATGAGAACAGGACTCTGAACTGGCCTGTAACTTAGGAGCATGATTTCATCCTTAGTCCCTAAGCAGCAACCTCCCCAGGCCTGCTGGAGCTTGCTTAGCACCCAGGAAAGAGCCCATGTGCTTGGTTTTCCACTGGGAGCTTGGGCTGAGCCTGTGAATCTTGCTACTGTCAAAACCGGGGCACCTGAAAAGGTGACCACAGTGACCCTTTTGCCCCAGGCAGGCTCACCAGCCTGCCTCTACTCTAGCCAGTGCCCCAGCTCTGGGATAACAAAGCCAGGGCCAAAGAACAAAAGAGCAAGCTGCTCCCATATACTTGGAAGGATGAGACTCACATTCCTGTAGCCTCAGCTATTTGGTTTGAAGAAAGGCAGTTTACACAGTGAGCAGGAGGCTGGTTTTGGTCACCACCACACACCGCTCTTCCCTGTTTGAAAAGCTCATTGGGCTCTGGGGTTAGAAACTTTCAAGTGGCCCCGCACACCCCCATCTAGCCTTAGGGGTCACTACAGCTGCCTCCTCTGCTCCCCCTTCCTACCCTCTTGGCTGCTGGCGCCCATGACCTTCCACCAGGAGGCACTGCTTTTCTCTGGCCCTGAAAGCGCCCCAGGAGGAGGATCTGGGGCTCTGAGTCCCTGGGGGCCCAGGCCTGGCTCCTGCACTGCACCCCCCCCCCCGCCCCCTACCCCCACCCCAGGCTGACCCGCCTTCTTCTCACCCGCCTAGTTTTCTGGACCTGGCTGCACCTGGGACCTGGACTCCTGCTTGTTTGTCTAGAGAGCCTCCTGCCCTGTGCTGCCAGCAGCCCAGGTCCCCATGCCAGCCTTCCCTGTGGCTGGCCAGTGTGTGGGCTGGCTTGTAAAAAGGAGTGAGTGGAGGCCCGGAAAATAGCTGTTGTGTGCACCGAGTAGTCTGTTAGCTGAAAGTCTCTACCTCCTTGAAGCCACAAGACAGAAAAATAGTAATGGTGAAGGAAAGGATGATCCCGTGGCTGAGGTCCCTCCCTGTGGGTGGAAAACACACGAGCAGGAGACGCACATAGGCACTTATTTACTGAGTGCTTGCCCTGCGCTAGGTGTGATTAGGAGCAGGGGTTACAGAAAGAATGGGACACAGTCCTTGCTCTCAAGGAACTCCCGGACATTGGGAAAGGTGTGGCTTGCCTTCCTCCAGGCTCCTTCCCTCCCTGGAGCAGTGGGATGGGGCTGATGTGAACCTTGTTTAGGATAGGCAGGCTGGCCTGGAAGCTGAGTACCAGGAATGGGCCTAGATAACCTTGACTCCACCCTGGCAGTTGCCTCCACAACCCACGGCTGATGCCCTCATCCCTGGCACCTTGACCTGCCCCATCTCCAACCTCAGCTGCCCAGGTTACCTCAGCAAACAGCCCCCACGGGCACCAGGGAGTGAGTCAGAGTCCTGGGTCTCTTACCAACCCTTGGTTCCCACACCCAGGAATTCAGGGACCAAGATGCAGGTCTGAGTGCTTCAGGCAAGAGAGAGGAGCCACTAGGCCTTTCTAGCAAGAGAGAGACAACTAGAAGGCCGACTTCTAGAGAGAAATATGTAAAGAGCCAGGAACTGTGGGGACCCAACATGAGACCAAGGGGCCTGCCCGAACTCACAGTCTGCTGGGAAGTTTAGTTATCAGCCGAGTACCGCCAATGGGGAAAACCACGCCTGGGAACTGACACCTTCCGTGTTACCCGTCCTGCTTTTCCTTCCCTGAAGCGGTTCCGGTTTACCCAGGGTCCTGAGAACGCCGTCTCTCGCCATACCTCCCTCTGGGGGCCTGGGGCAGCCCTGGCTGCACTCCCAGGAGGAGTCTGACAGGCAGAGCTGGGACGGACCCTGGAGAAATATGCTGCAAGTCAGAGCCTGTGCCAGGATGACGGGCGTGCTCCACTCCCCCAGCCACTTCTCAGCAAAGGGTTCCCCCAGAGCTCCTCCCAGATACACACAAAAGGGGGCGCCACCCTGCATCTCCAAGGAGGGAGGTCCTGATGGTGCTGGCATAGCCGCCTCTGACGTTGCCCTTTTAAGAGACTCCCCCCCGCCCCCCCCCCCCCCCCGCAACGGCGGCGGGCTTGCGGCCGGCAGGTTCTCATAGCAGTACCCCAGCAAGTGCGGCGCCCCGTCTGCGGAAAGGAGGAGACAGGACGCCCACCTTGCCAGTCTCGACCTCTGGGTCCCCGGACCTGCGGGCAGAGGTAGGGGGTCTCAGCAACCTCAGATTCTGAGAAAACCCCTTTTTTCTAGAGGGGAAGTTCCTCTCTTGCGCTGTTCTCATTGGTTGGCTGGCGAGCCCTGCATTTTGGAGAGCGGTAGGGTCCTTCCCTTGGACCAGGGCTTCACTCCCCCTACACAAGCCTGCTGTCAGAAATGGTCTGGAGAATTATTTTTACTGAGGTGTAAATTACTGATAAGATGGTGTGACCCTTTAGGGACACTTCTTTTTCCTTGTTTTTATTAAACCCTAAAGAAAGGGAAGAATTGAGCCCCCATTTAGAATAGCATTCATTCTCTCCTTCCATCTTGTCTCAGGGGGGAAAGAAAATTCTTTTTTTTTACTCTTTCTGCAAAACCAGCCTTGTGTACTTGTGCCCTGGATCTCGCCGCCTTTGGGAATTCCTGAGTCCCTGTTCCTCAGCCAGCTCTCTTTTCAACCTCCCTCTTCCTCTCCTATGCCTCCCCTCCCCACTCATTCCCCTCAACTACCAACCTACTTACACTTCCCCATCTTAAAACAGGCTTTCTGCCATCCAGCCTCTGCTGTCAAATTATGATCCCAACTGGCTCCTTTTCCTCAAAGAAAAATAAATCCTGGACACTCGTAGGTTCTGCTACGTCATCAACATTCCGGGTCCTCCTAGTCCCAACCCCTTCAGAGGGAAGGTAGAATGTTCCAGACTGAGGGGATAGCGTGAGGGAGCAGGAAGAAAGCCTGAATAGCTGGAGTGCAGAGGGTGAGGGGGATGTTGAGTTGGGCCTAGAGAAGTGGGCAGGATGAGGAGACAGGGCCTGCCCCGAAATGCTGGATTCCTGGGGCTCTTCCCTCTGGCTGCTCTATCTCTGTATGCTCTCCTGCTCTACATCCCCAATCCATCATCTCTCATTCACACATCTCTGGCTCTGGCCCACTCACCCCCAAGACACACTGAGCATCTTCACCAGGATCCAAACCTGTAAGTCCAAAGTCTAACTCCCTATCTGATCCTCTGCTCCCACCCTCCTCTGGGTATTCAGCCACCCAAAACAAATACCCGGGAGTCACCCTGGACTACCCCCTCCTCTTCCCCAGCAGCCGATCTCCCACAGTCCCACTGAATCTCTTCATCACCCGGATCTGGCCCCTTGGCAGCCTAGTCCTCAGCTGCAGCACAGACTCCCCTCCTCCTGGACTGTTACAACCGCCTCGCGTCTGCCAGACCCCAGCCCCTCCTTCAGGTGCAGCCTCCCCGCTGTGGCCGAGGGTACAGCCACGTCATGCCCTCACCCCCACCCCCGCCGAAACGCTTCAGCTGACTCCCTCAACCTAGGAAGTAAAGTCCAGATTTCTCAGCCAGATCCGGATTCATCAAACTGTGGCCACAGTTCAGATTAGCAGTCTCTTCTGCTCTTCTTTTCCCTACCGTGAGCCCTGCTTCAGCCCCAGGGGACTACTCACCTCTCCCAGCACTGACCATGCAATGCCCCCTCCTTATCTGCTCACGCTGTTCCCTCTACCCCAGTGCCTCTCCTCCTGCCTGTCCCTGGAATTCCTCCTTCCCCTTCAAGGTGATTCAAATGTCGCCTCCTTTACAATGCCTTCTCTAACTTCTCCCACCCTCACACAGAGATATTAATGAATACGGCTCTACCACAGCATTTGTCTCTGTCCACGTTAGACTGGTTGCTCCTTGAGGCCAGAGCTGGAGTCTTGTTCATTTGTGTCCCTCTCACACCTAGTCCGGTGCCTGGAGCATGGCTAGGGCTGGACAGGGCTCTCTCCTCGGCCTGCTCTGATAAACTTAACTAAGTTATTACAGATGTTGCTTTGGGATTTGCTCCTCACAGCTCAATCTCAGGCTCCATCTCTTCCCGTCTGTGCTCAGGAGCCAAAAATGATCTCAACTGGATCTTAGATGGACTGTGCATCTGTGTGGAATGCTTGGGCCTAGTGAGCCACCCTCCGCAAACAGTGCCAGCACCGCGGGCTGAAACTATCATGGGTTAAGGTATCCAATGTCACCTTTTCAGTCCCAAAGAAAATCTGTCTAGCTTGGCTGGGACATCAGGCTTACAACTCCTGGCTGCAGCTGGCATTGGGAATACAGTTTTGTGATTAATGTGAATGAGTTCAGGGCCACCCAAAGAGAACCCTGCAGACCCAACTGGCCTCCCAGATGGTGGTTCAAGGAATGAAGGGACCATCTGGTCACTCCTCTATGCCATTCGTCACTTCATCCATCCATCCGTCCACCCATCCATCCACTTGACTAGAATTTACTGAGTGCCTGCTACGTATCAGGTGCCATGCTAGGTACTAACTAGGTATTTAAGGCAAACGTGTTCTCCCTGCTCCTGGAGCTTACAGCTAGTGGGTAAGACAGCTGTTAACCAAGTAAAATTAACAGATAAATACTTTCTGTAGTAACAAACTTCAATATGTGCCATAAAGGAGGGGATATTTAAGATGCCACATTCAGCAGCTGGAAGGAAGGCAGGGTGCCCAGAACAGAGTGAAGGGGGAGGAGTAAGAAGGGGCTGGGCCACGCCATCCAGGGCTTTGTGGACCCCTATGGAGTTGGCTTTTATTCAAGGCACAATCAGAAAGCCCGGTGCAGGGTTATTAGGAAGAGAGCGATATGCTCAGATTCATACTTCACAGTACTACTCGCCAAAGGACACCAGGAGGAGTCCTTTAATCGGAAAAATCCAGAATGTGGCACATTCAACAAGAGAACTAGCCTGGACTTTTCAAACAGTCAATATCACAGAAAAGAAAGAAGGAAGGAAGGTAGCAAGGAAGGAAGAAAAGAAGGAAGGAAACTAAAGTGACATGTGGCCAAATGTAATGCATAAACTTCTGGTTTAAAAGTACAGCCATCAAAGACCTTTGAGGGACATGACGGAATTTGTATCAGGCCGGACATAAGATGACACCGGAATCATCACTCGAGTTCCTGGGTGTGGCAGCGGCCCCCTGACTCAGGGCTCTGGGCTGACTGAGGCTCTGACTCAGGCACGGCACACTGAGGGGGCGAGGGTGGAAGCCCCATGATGTTTGCACCTCGCTTGCACTTTGTTCTCCAAACACTGAGAGAAAGCATAGTGCTGACGATGATTGAACCTGAGTGGAGAGTATCCGGGGGATACGTTGTACCGTTTTGGCAATTTTTCTGAATGCTAGACATTTTCTAAAATAAAAAATTGGGGGAGCCCCCGCTTGCCACAACTAGAGAAAGCCCTCGTACGGAAACGAAGACCCAACACAGCAAAAATAAATAAATTTAAAAAAAAAATTGGGGGAGTGTGTTTTCAATCTAAAAAATGTTTATTAATTTAAAAAGTTTAAAAGATTACTTAGGTGGCTGAATGGTGACTGGTTTGGAGGGAAAGCAACCTCACGAAGGATCCATGCAACTCTGGTTGAGCATCCCCTCTGTGCCAGGCATGGAGATGGGGGCTGAGAAACACACGCACTGTGAAGAAAAGTGCAGGGCAGCAGATGGGCATGCAGGCGAGTGTGGACAGGAGAACACGCAGGTCCTGCCCCCCGCGCCCCCACCGGGGCTGCTGGCCTGTGGTCCTTTATCGGCAGCCGGGGCCTCTCCCCACCTCTCTCCTGTCAGAGAAACTGCCCCGCCCACCCACCAAAGGTCACCTGGACCTCTGCCACCAGCAGCCTCCCTCCACACCTCTCCTTCCAAGCAGGCCATTGGTCCCAGAATTTAAGCTCACAAGGATCTACCCATGACAGAGATCACCTGGTTCTTCCCAGTCTGGCCCTGTCTGGCCCTTCAGTGTGCTGGGCCACAACACACCTGCCCCAGTCTTTTTTCATTTTTTTTTGGCCACGCCATGCGGCTTTCGGGATCTTAGTTCCCCGACCAGGCATTGAACCCGACCCTGGTAGTGAAAGCACCGAGTCCTAACCACTGGATGGCCAGGGAATTCCCACACCCACCCCAATCTTGGCTTCGGTGACACTCACATTTCACTCATTCATAGTTTATCTGGAGCCAGATAATCTGGAGCTTAATCTGGAGCCAGACTGCCTGGGTTCCAATCCCAGGTCTGCCATTTACTAGCTGTGTAACCTGGGAGAAAACCCTTTGCCTGTAGGTTAAAGGAGTTTGCCGATGAATTCATCTGGCCAGGAATGCAGTTCCTGATTCTTCAAGAGGCAACCCAAGTCCTACCTCCTCCAAGAGGCAGACTGAGATTTCCTCAACCTTCACTGCTCCCTCCTCTGAATTCCTTTAGCCTTTTCTATCTCAGCTGCTCCTGGAGCACTTCACCCACACTACCTTGTTCAGTTGAGAGCCACATCTTATGCATGTGTGTATTTTCCGTAGACCTGGGGGACCCTCAGGAAGCAGCATGGGTGAGGAAGTCCATTGGAACTGGAGGACAGCCTGGGCTCTCCCCGCAGGTCACTTTCCCTCCCAAGGTTTGGACTAGAAGAGCAGTAATTTCCATTTGAACAGACTCCAGGATCTTGTTGCACCTTGGTTTTCTCCCATGTGGGAGGGAGATCTAAAGGTTCCTTAAGTTGGAAAGTTCCATGAAATAGGCAGACCTTCCCCTAGGGGTCAAGGAGGACACCACCAAGACAAGCCCTAGTTTGAGACACCGTGATGCGTAGAAGACCTGGAAGTTTCTGTCCTGCTTTTGGTAGGGAGAAGCGGCTGAGCAGGGGAGAGTGGACTGAGGAGGCAGTTCTGTCCTGTGCCCTTGGGGGCAGGGCAGGGAGACCATGAAGGACTATCTACCAAACGTGCCTGGAGATGAAGGGAGGGGTTCCTTGCATCCCCAGCCTGTCTGTCCTTGGGCAGAAAGGCCCTTCGCAGGGAAAGGGGCTTCCCACAGCCGTGCCGCCTCCGCTCTAGGCTCCAGAATCAAGTTCTCCAGCCAAGGCTGCTGCGCTCTCCTACCCAGCAAGCTTATTTTAGTACAAAGGGAGAGAGATGAATGGAGGGCTGCAGTTTCTGCCTGCGTTGGCTTGGGCCTGCAGCAGAAATGAGTCTCATTACCCAACCCCAATTCAAAGGATAATTAACAGATGGTATAATTTCCGAGCATTCTCCGCGCCACATGGCTATTAGGTGAAGAGCAAAATGCCTACGCAGCCCCTAGATCCTCCCAAACCACAGAGTCAAAGGGAGTCCGGAGAGGCAGAGCCCCATGGAGGGCACTTAAGGCATCCTTCTGTGTCTGGAGCTGCCCTTGGCCTTGTTCATCTTCAGTCAGAGAAGAGGGCACTTCCCTGAGTCGTGGGTCCCCCACCCACTTCCTTCTCCTCATCCAGTCCACTACCATTGCCAGGAGTCTAGTCTAACCCGAATCCCTCTTGCTGTCGCCAAAGCTCATCTCCTTTCCTTTTCCCTGGGGAGAAAGAAGAAAGCTGATTTCTCATTCTTGGCATCACTCTGTGGTCACACGGAAGTTCCCTGGGCTGGGGCCTCTGAGAGGGGATTCACAGCTCTCCTGCTGTGACCCACTGAGAGTGACACTGCTGTGACCAGAGTGCCGTGTTGGAAGACAGCATCTGGCCCCATGCTTTTCAAACTGGGTTCCTCCAGACCCTCAAGCTCCACAGGGGGCCCAGAGGTGTGCTCCTTGGGGAGCAGTGGGGATGTGGCAAGACCTGACGCCCACTTCAACCCAGCAGCACTACTTCTATCTGCTTTATATTCTGGGCTTCTACTTTAGATTTCATTGAAAAAAGGATTCCACTGTTAAATTAATTTTTGAAATTATTGAGCTTATTCGATCCCCTCATTTTACAAAAGGAAATTGAGGCACAAGCATTTGACCAAGGCCACCCAGCTAGAGGGTAGTGGGCTGGGACTGGAAAAGCCCTGGCTTCCTCCACAGGCCAGGCCTCAGACCACCAGTCCCAGCCCCTCGCTGCTCACACAGTTGGCCCTGGATCCCTGGTTGGGGTATGAGAGACGAAAGTCCCTTTGAATCATCCTCCCCCTCCCTTGCCTGGCTCTTCTTCAAGGTCCAGCTTCCATGCCTTGACCTCCTCCAGGAGCCCCGGAATCTCCCACACCCCTTCAAGTGGCACGTCCAGTCTGAAGGCCTGCCCTGTGAAGAGGCCCCCCGAGCCCCATGCACTGGGCAGGGCTGTTTGCTGTCACAAAGCTGTGGGTAGAAGGAGGGGAGTGGCAGCTGGACGTTGATGGAGAAGGAGACAGGGGGCAAGAGGTCATGTCTCCAGACAAGAGGCCCTATGGGGCAGTGAGAATCACTGGTCTAGGACCCAGGAAGCCTGAGTTAAAACTGGCTCCACCCCTATCCAACCTTGTGACCCTGTACAAGTTTCACCCTCTTTGGACCTCAGAACCTGCTAATATTAGCATGTTTATACCAGCTGGCTTTTGCTCTGACATTCCCAGCTTACCTCCCCCTGGAAAGCCCAGGTGTCATCCAAGCTGAGGCTGAGGTCATTCTGTACTGTATGCTGCAGCTGGACCCCAAGGGGGCAGCCTGATTAGATCACAACTTTGCTGAGGGGTCTGGGGAGGTGTGGGCTCAGGACCTCACTGTGTGTTTGCAGGGAAGTGGGGTGTCTCTCGGGCATATGGGGGAGGCTTTATACTATTGAACAGGGCCGTTTTAGCTCAGTCTGACCCAGACCTGTGGAGGGGACAGCAGCAAGGGCTCCTATCAGCAGCCAGCGGCGTCCAGCCTTGTTGGGTGGCGTGACGTGGGCACTTGGCCTCCGAGAGCCCTTCAGAAGGTTTTGAAAACCTCTAAACATACTTAGGGTACTGCCACCATTATTATCATTTGCTGTCTGGCTTCTGATTGTTAATTCCTCTCTAGACTGTTGTAGGAATGTGGCATCGGCCCAGGGTCAGGCCTGGGGTGGGATTGGGGCGGGGGAAGGGGGTCTGGACTGCTTGAATTCTGCAGCACTGGTGCGGAGGACGGCGCTGGGTGGGGCCCACCTCCTTCGGTGCGGCTGGCGTCGCCACTTTAAGGCGGCGGCGGCGCGAGCAGGTCTATGGTAATGAGCCGCCGCTGCTGCCGCCGCCGCCGCCGCCGCCGCTGCTCTGCAGAGCTCGCCCGCCCGCCTGGGAGGCGAGGGAGCGTGGGGCTGGGCCCGGGGCCGCGGCGACAGCAGCAGCAGCAGCGGCGGGGACGCGGGGCACGAGCGGGCGGCGCTGGGCCGTCGGGGGCGGCCGGGGCCGGGCCGGGGTCCGGGTGCGCAGCTCCGCGGGAGCAGGTGGGCTATCCCGCGGGAGCGAGGAACACTCCGAGGATCTGGGGGCCGGCAGGGCCAAGGGCGCGCGGGGTCCGCGGGCGCAGGTGGCGAGAGCCGGGTGTGCCAGTGGGCGCGGCGCCAGCCCGTGGTGGTCGGTGTGACCGGGGCGCGGGCCCGGCTCAGGGAACGGTGGGAGCCCGGGCTCCGGTGAGGCATCAAGGAGCAGGCCCCCGGGGACTGGCGCCCTGGCCTGGGCATGAGGCGCGGCGGGGCGGGCAGGAGCGGGAGGAGGAGCCGCCGCCGCCGCCGTTGACCCGGCCGGCCGGGAAGAGGGAGAGATGCGGAGCCCGGCGGCCCGCGCCCCACTTCCAACACCACTGCCGCTGCTACTGCTCCTGCTGCCGCCACTATTGGGAGACCAGGTGGGGCCCTGTCGTTCCCTGGGGCCTGGGGGACGCGGTTCCTCGGGGGCCTGCGCTCCCGTGGGCTGGCTCTGTCCAGCCTCATCCTCGAACCTCTGGCTCTACACCAGCCGCTGCAGGGATGCGGGGACGGAACTGACTGGCCATCTGGTGCCCCACCATGATGGTCTGAGGGTCTGGTGTCCAGAATCCGGGGCCCACATCCCCTTGCCGCCAGCGCCCGAAGGCTGCCCCTGGAGCTGTCGTCTTCTGGGCGTTGGAGGCCACCTTTCCCCACAGGGCAAACTTGCCCTGCCCCATGAGCACCTGTGCTTAAAGGCCCCACGGCTGAGATGCCAGTCCTGTAAGCTGGTGCAGACCCCAGGGTTCAGGGCAGGGGAAAGCTCAGCAGAAGCGTCCATGGGTGGACGTCGGAAGAGGAATGTGAATACAGCCCCCCAGTTTCAGCCCCCCAGCTACCAGGCCACAGTGCCCGAGAACCAGCCAGCAGGTACCCCTGTGGCATCTCTGCGGGCCATCGACCCAGATGAGGGTGAGGCAGGTCGGCTTGAGTACACTATGGATGCCCTCTTCGATAGCCGCTCCAACCATTTCTTCTCCCTGGACCCAATCACCGGTGCAGTAACCACAGCCGAGGAGCTGGATCGTGAGACCAAGAGCACCCATGTCTTCAGAGTCACGGCGCAGGATCACGGCATGCCCCGACGCAGTGCCCTGGCCACGCTCACCATCTTGGTGACTGATACCAATGATCACGACCCTGTTTTTGAGCAGCAGGAGTACAAGGAGAGCCTCAGGGAGAACCTGGAGGTGGGCTATGAAGTGCTCACCGTCAGAGCCACAGATGGTGACGCCCCTCCCAATGCCAATATTCTGTACCGCCTGCTGGAGGGGCCTGGGGGCAGCCCCTCTGAGGTCTTTGAGATTGACCCTCGCTCTGGGGTAATACGAACCCGTGGCCCTGTGGATCGGGAAGAGGTGGAATCCTACCAGTTGACAGTGGAAGCAAGTGATCAGGGTCGGGACCCCGGTCCACGGAGTGCCACAGCTGCTGTTTTCCTGTCTGTGGAGGATGATAATGACAATGCCCCCCAGTTCAGCGAGAAGCGCTATGTGGTCCAGGTGCGGGAGGACGTGACCCCAGGAGCTCCGGTACTCCGGGTCACAGCCTCGGATAGAGACAAGGGCAGCAATGCCCTGGTGCATTACAGCATCATGAGTGGCAACGCGCGGGGACAGTTTTACTTAGATGCCCAGACTGGGGCTCTGGACGTGGTGAGCCCTCTTGACTATGAGACGACCAAGGAATACACCCTACGGGTTCGAGCACAGGATGGCGGCCGCCCCCCTCTCTCCAACGTCTCCGGCTTGGTGACAGTGCAGGTCCTGGATATCAATGACAATGCTCCCATCTTCGTCAGCACCCCCTTCCAGGCTACTGTCCTGGAGAGTGTCCCCTTAGGCTACCTGGTTCTCCATGTCCAGGCCATCGATGCTGATGCTGGTGACAATGCCCGCCTGGAATACCGCCTTGCGGGGGTCGGGCATGACTTCCCCTTCACCATCAACAATGGCACAGGCTGGATCTCCGTGGCTGCTGAGCTGGACCGGGAAGAGGTTGACTTCTACAGCTTTGGAGTAGAAGCCCGCGACCATGGCACCCCAGCACTCACTGCCTCGGCCAGTGTCAGCGTGACCATCCTGGATGTCAATGACAATAACCCGACCTTTACCCAACCAGAGTACACGGTGCGGCTCAACGAGGATGCGGCCGTGGGCACCAGCGTGGTGACGGTGTCGGCCGTGGACCGTGATGCCCACAGTGTCATCACCTACCAGATCACCAGCGGCAACACCCGAAACCGCTTCTCCATCACCAGCCAGAGTGGGGGGGGGCTGGTGTCCCTCGCCCTGCCGCTGGACTACAAGCTGGAGCGGCAGTACGTGCTGGCTGTTACTGCCTCCGATGGCACACGACAGGACACAGCACAAGTGGTGGTGAACGTCACCGACGCTAACACCCATCGTCCCGTGTTTCAGAGCTCTCACTACACGGTGAATATTAATGAGGACCGGCCAGCAGGCACCACGGTGGTGCTGATCAGTGCCACAGATGAGGACACAGGTGAGAATGCCCGCATCACCTACTTTATGGAGGACAGCATCCCTCAGTTCCGCATCGATGCAGATACAGGTGCTGTCACCACCCAGGCCGAGCTGGATTATGAGGACCAGGTGTCCTACACCCTGGCTATCACTGCCCGGGACAATGGCATTCCCCAGAAGTCTGACACCACCTACCTGGAGATCCTGGTGAATGATGTGAATGACAATGCCCCTCAGTTTCTGCGGGACTCCTACCAGGGCAGTGTCTATGAGGATGTGCCCCCCTTCACCAGTGTCCTGCAGATCTCGGCCACTGACCGTGATTCTGGCCTTAACGGCAGGGTCTTCTACACCTTCCAAGGAGGTGATGATGGAGATGGTGACTTTATCGTAGAGTCCACGTCAGGCATTGTGCGAACACTGCGGAGGCTGGATCGTGAAAATGTGGCCCAGTACGCCTTGCGGGCATATGCAGTGGACAAGGGGATGCCTCCAGCTCGCACGCCCATGGACGTGACGGTCGCTGTGTTGGATGTGAACGACAATCCACCTGTTTTTGAGCAGGATGAGTTTGATGTGTTTGTTGAAGAGAACAGCCCCATTGGGCTGGCTGTGGCCCGCGTCACAGCCACGGACCCTGACGAAGGCACTAATGCCCAGATCATGTACCAGATCGTGGAGGGCAACATCCCTGAGGTCTTCCAGCTGGACATCTTCTCTGGGGAGCTGACCGCTCTGGTGGACTTGGACTACGAGGACCGGCCTGAATACATCCTGGTCATCCAGGCCACGTCGGCTCCCCTGGTGAGCCGGGCTACAGTGCACGTCCGCCTGCTTGACCGCAATGACAACCCACCGGTGCTGGGCAACTTTGAGATCCTTTTCAACAACTACGTCACCAACCGCTCGAGCAGCTTCCCCGGGGGTGCCATCGGCCGGGTGCCTGCCCACGACCCTGACATCTCCGACAGCCTGACTTACAGCTTCGAGCGGGGAAACGAACTCAGCCTGGTCCTGCTCAACGCGTCCACGGGCGAGCTGAGGCTGAGTCGGGCACTGGACAACAACCGACCTCTGGAGGCCATCATGAGCGTGCTGGTGTCAGGTAAGGAAGGGCCCAGGTGACATGGGGATGGGGGTGGCCCGTGGGGGAGGGCCTGGAGAGCCATTCAAGGCGGAACTGCTGACCCGCCTCTGTCCCCGGTACTGGCCCGGCGGTTGAGGGGTGAGAAGCAGCTTGGGAAGGAGCCCTAGACATCCTGGCAGCTGTGCTGGCCCTGCCCGCTGCCCCGGGCTGCAAGACCTGGCTGCTTCGGTTGGCCGCCCCCTGCCTACCAGCCTGTGACGTGGTGGGGAAGCGTTGTGAGGCTGCCCTGGTGACGGCTGCCAAGAATTGTGAAAAAAGGCGCGTGGAGGACTGGGGTCCGGGAGAGCTGGGGGAGGGATGGAGAGGACCGTGGCCAGGAGAGGCGAGCCGGCGGTTCAGCGCCCCTTCACGCCCGCCCACCGGGGTCTCCCTGTGATCTCATACAGCCTCTGACAGAGCTGAGGCCGGGGGGCACAGGGTTGCCACTTCGGGGTCAGGACCCTGCAGTCGGGCCCCTTCTGGCTCCCGGCTGAGCCGCAGACCGGCTGAGGGGGACTTTGTCTAGGACATTCTTTTCCCTCCAGGCAGAAAGAGCCTGGCCCGGCTCCCCCTTCAGAGCTCCCACAGGAAGTGAGGCCACAGCTCATTGTCTCTGTCCAAACAGACCCCACTGTCAGAGGTTGTGGTTCGGGGTCCGGCTTGGGGGAGGGGCTGCAAGCCCGGGGCAGGCTGCAGCCTTCTGGGTCCCCTTGCTGCCCCACGGGCTGGCTGTTCTCAGATGCCAGGCCTTCCCCGCAGGCCGTGAGAGCCTGGGCTCAGGGGATGGGGTGTGGGGACCGCAATGGGCCAGGGGATTGGTGGCCTCTGAGGGCACAGCCCCCTGATCCAGTGGTGAGAGAACAGAATCCTGGGGCATGGGAGCCTGGCCGGGACCTAGGCCGGGCATTCCAGCTGCTTGGCCAAGCGCTCAGCCTGCAGACTCCCTGGACAGAAGGGCTGGGGGAGGAGAGTTGGGGTGGGGACGACATCCTGTCTCTTCTGTCAGCTGCAGGGAGTGGGCAGCAGCAGCAGCAGCAAGGAGGGGGCCAGCCCCAGGTTGCTGAACCCCTTCCCCAAGCCTGGGAACAACTGGGACCCTCATGAGGGCTCACTGTTAGCTGTGCCCTGGGGATGGGTGGGTCAGGGTACCCTCACTCCAGACACATCAGGGAGGGGAGAAAGAGAAGAGCCTGCCGGGCCTCACTTCCACCCTGGGGAGTCTGGGCCAGGATGGGAGTGAGAGGCGTGCAAGACACAGGGTGTGGCTTCAGCTCCCCACCCCCTCCACTCATGGTCCTTCCGGGGACTCATGACTCCCCTCCCCACTCCTCAGGTGGCCATCAGAGCCAGGGCACATGAGCTTTTAGAGGTCACGGACAAGGCTCTGTGCATCTTGAAGCCTCAGTTCCTCTCCAGGAGGAGTAAGTGGGAGCTGGAGCTCCCCTATCTTGTCCTTCTCTGTGCTGGGAGGCAGGGGGAAGGAGTGGAGAGGAAGGGCCTCTCCCTCCTGTCCATCCCCAGTCCGCCCTAGGTGATGGAGGGATGGGCAGGGGCCCCACCCAGCCTTCGTGCTCCTACCAGAGCAGAGCCCCAGACCTCAGCTCCCCTAGAATAGAGGGGGAGGCCTCGGCTGACCCTCCAGCCCTAGCCCCACCCTCTCCCCTCAGCCCCGACCCTTGGAGGCAGTCACCACGGCAACCCCAAAGTTCAGGGAGGCTGGGGTGAGGGGGATTGACTCCTACTGCCCCTTTGTTTTCCTTCTCTTGTTCTTTGTCTCTTCTTTCTTTCCCGCCTCTGCCCCTGGGGGCCCTTCTGCACGGCCCCCTCCATTGCCCTCTCCCCATCTCCTGTGTGACTTTCTCCTGCTTTCCCACTTTCTCCACTGCTGGCTCTTTTCCTGGGCCTTTGTCTGCCCCTGTTTGGTCTCTGTGTTTATGCCTCTCTGATTTCCCCCTCTCTTGTTCCCTGTGGCTGCAGCTGCCCCAGCTTGGGCCGGATGGCTCCCCTGAAGCCTGAATTCTCCTTGCCTCTGCCTTACCCTGCTAGGACACACAGGAGCTCCTGTCCATGTCCTGGTCATTCCCCAGAGTGGCAGACCCCCTCCAGGCCTACAACTCCCACTGGCACATCTGCCAGGGGAAGAGGGGCTTGGAGTCTGATTCTGCCACAGTCTGGGACTTGGCACTTTTCCAGGTGTGGCAGGTTGGGTTCTAGACACAGGTGGGGTTTCCTGGAGTCAGGGCCCATCCCACCCCTTTTCTTCCCAGGAGGATGGCTCAGGTAATGCAACCCCCCACCCCTGTTTCCACCGTTACCTTTTGCACCTGAGGGGTGACCCAGGTCAAGGCAGGAGAGAGGAACAAAGAAGCAGCAGAGAGCTGTAGGTTGACTGCTGGGATGGGGGAAAATAGCGGAGGGGGCAGGTGGCCACAGATGGTGGACCAGATGGGAAGCAACAGAGACACACTGGGCAAGGGGCGCAGGCGGAGCCTGGGATGACGGACGGGGGACATAGGGAGGAGTGCTTGTTCCCAGGGCTGAGTGGTGGTGAGGTTTCTCTTGACTGCCCCCTCCCCTCCCTGATTAGTTAGAAGTACTCTGTGTGGATTCTTGGGCTGCATTCTGCCCGGAGGGACTATCCCACCAAGGAATAACGGCACCAGGTACACAAGAGCCCTGTGCCAGCTCCATAACTAAGTGCAGGGGGGTCTGAAAGAGGGAGAACAGTAGAGCCTGAGGTCATAAATCTGGGCAGGCTTCCTGGAAAAGGTGAGTTTAGAGCGGGTTAGAAAACCAGGAGGGCCGTGGGCTGGTGTCTGGATAGGCCAGGTAGGAAGGAACAGCTTGTTCAGTAGCAGCAAGTCAAGAGAAAGAGGAGCAAGTGAGTGATGACAAAGAGGCTTGCTGGTGAGAGCAGGCGGGCCTTGCATTCTCAAGCAATGCGGCTGGAGGGCAGGTGTCAGTGGGCCGAGGACACGGCTGAGATGGGTGTCTGGCTTTAGCCTTCCCAGCCGCCAGTGCAGTTAGCCACAAGTCGCTGTGACACAGAAGCAGGATCTGTTCCCAGATCCCTTTCCTACTCCCACCTCCCCCCGAAATACCAACTCCTGTCCCATTCCTGCTAGGGTGTCCTTTTTAATAGCTACCCGGGCCCCTCCTGCTGTGTTTTAAAGGCCCTTTCTTCATTATGGAGACCAAATAAATTCTCATGAACATCTTACTGAACACCTACTATGCGTAGGACATTGTAGTAAATAAAAAAGATGAATATCCTTTATAGCCCTGCCAAGCCATTTCCCTCTCCCCTTGGCCTCCAGCTTTCATTTTGAGCTAAATAAAATCCATTGCCATGTATTTGTGCATTCAGGTGTATATGGTATTTCGGGGCTTAGGGTGTGTAGGTGGAGTCAGAAGCCAGAGTGTTAGTACTTAGCTGTTTATAGGTGAGTGTGTGGCCTGGGGGTGTGGCAGGCACTCGGCTATAATGCGGTTAGCCAAGTGGGCGATGAGTAGCCAGAGGCCCTAGGGCCGGAGGAGAGGTCAGCCCACTGGGGCTCTTGTCTGGGGCTCAGGGTGCAGAGCTGCCCAGGCCCTTCCATCTCTGACCCCCAGAACGCCACAGCATCAGGCCAGTGGGTGGTGCTACCACTGGTAAGGTGGCTCAGCTGGATTTCCTGGGGTGGGGCCCCCCAGGCTACCCTCTGCAGCCCAGAGAGTTGGGCGGGAAGAATGCTTTGTGTGGGGCGTTGCCATGGGGATAGCGGGCCTGAGCCCAAGCAGCCGTGGGGCTCAGTGGGAGGGGGACTGGGTGGCCCACTGACCCAGTTCACCCTCCATTCTCTACTGCAGTGGGGGAGGGGGAACGTGGCCAGGGTCAGAGTTATGGTAGTGTTGAGAAATAGAGGCTGAGGGGGCAGAAGGATTATATCTGTGGGTCTCTCATGGTGCTCTGGGCCCTGTAGGAAGGTAAGAAAAAGGCAAAATAAGATTCTTGTGCGGGAAGGCACCTGGTCTGGTATAAGGGAGCAGGACCTGTGGCTTGGGCAGGGAAAGGTGCACAAATATTAAAAGATGTGTCCGTGCTTCACAACAGAGGGTTTCTGGGAAGTATGCAATAAGAAGTTCTGAAAATCAATCCCCTTAAGTGCCCATGCGGGCTGAGCCGTCATGGATTGACTCTCCCTCAGGTGAGCTACACATAACTCCTAGGGCACCTTTATGCCAATTAGAAAAGAGGACCCTTTGTTGGCAACTGGGCAATGCAAGAGTGTGCAGGCGGGATTTCAGCCCGCACTCATTCCCTCCTCCGGCTGCTCCTGCCCGGGGCCAGGTCTATGGCTTGGCAACCCTGCCCTCCCCAGGTGCTGACCGTCTCACCTCTCCGCAGATGGCGTGCACAGTGTGACCGCTCAGTGCGCACTGCGCGTCACCATCATTACCGACGAGATGCTCACGCACAGCATCACGCTGCGCCTGGAGGACATGTCGCCTGAGCGCTTCCTGTCGCCCCTACTGGGTCTCTTCATCCAGGCCGTGGCCGCCACGCTGGCCACACCCCCAGACCACGTGGTGGTCTTCAACGTGCAGCGGGATACGGACGCCCCAGGCGGCCACATCCTCAATGTGAGCCTGTCGGTGGGCCAGCCGCCAGGGCCCGGGGGCGGGCCTCCCTTCCTGCCTTCTGAGGACCTGCAGGAGCGCCTGTACCTCAACCGCAGTCTGCTCACGGCCATCTCGGCGCAGCGCGTGCTGCCCTTCGACGACAACATCTGCCTGCGCGAGCCCTGCGAGAACTACATGCGCTGCGTGTCGGTGCTGCGCTTCGACTCCTCCGCGCCCTTCATCGCCTCCTCCTCCGTGCTCTTCCGGCCCATTCACCCAGTCGGGGGGCTGCGCTGCCGCTGCCCGCCTGGCTTCACGGGCGACTACTGCGAGACGGAGGTGGACCTCTGCTACTCGCGGCCCTGCGGCTCCCACGGCCGCTGCCGCAGCCGTGAAGGCGGCTACACCTGCCTCTGCCGCGATGGCTACACCGGTGAGCCCTCACCGAGGGAGGGGGGACCCCTGGGGGCGGCTCTGGGGGGCTAGCACCGCGGTGCCAGCACAATCAGGCTAAGGACAGGGGTGGCCTCGTTCTTTTCCAGAGTAAGGTACAGGGTACACTGGCCATTCACAAGTCCCACTTGCTCTTTCACAACCACCTATTGAGGAAGGCAGAGAGGGGACCCCTTCTTCTCGGCCACCTACCCAGCCCCCACCCCCAGGTGGTGTAACTGAGGTCAGCTCTAGAGCCAAGCGGCTTGCATTTGTATCCCAGCTTTGACAATACTAGCTGGGTGACCTTGGGCAAGTTACTTAACCTCTCTGTGCCTTAGTATTTTTTAAGTGGATGATGAATCTATTCACATGATAAGGTGGTTGTGAGGACTGATTTAATACGGGTAAAGACCTGGCCTGTAGGAAGTGTTGGCTGTGATTTAAGGGAACGCTGAGATCAGGTGACTTGCTCCAGGTCTCATCTGGATTAGAGATGCGGCTGGGCCTAGTACCTGATCTCTCCCCACTGGTGAGTGAGTTACCTTTCTGAGCTGCAGCAAGTGCTTTTTTCCCTAGGTATTGAGGGGAAGGCACAGAAGAGCTGGGGAAACTGGAGGGTTTGGGTATGGGGATAGTGGTTTTCAGATTATCGCACCTGTGTGTGACCCTGAACAGAATAGCCCCACCCTTGCCCAGGTGTGTAAAACAGCGTCCTGACCAAGAGGCCTCCCTGTTGGCCTGTTTCCAGGGGTCCTTACACATCCTGTCCCAAGCCTCTCCCTGGGATGCTCACTGCCTCTGCTTTGTGCTCCTGTGCTCCCTGCAGGCTCCTGCTTTTCCTCAGGACATCCCCTTCTCTCCTCCATGGGCCCTTCCTTCCCAGATGCCTTAGGGCTTGCTCCCTCTCCTCCAGAGCTATGCCCACTGGCTCTGCCAGCAGTGGTAGGCAAGCCCCACTGCCACCCCTGCTGCATCTTCCTGCCCAGAACTTGCCAGACTTGACTCCTCTCAGCTGCTACTGTGGGTGGAGGGGCGGGTGGGGAGCAGAGGGGTGGGCTTGGGGGAGGGGAGGGAAGTCTTTGTCCAGGAGGATGGGGTAGGGGGGTGCTTAGAGTAGGCGAACAACAGTTTCCATGGAAACTAGAGCCTGTCACTAGGCACTGGAGCTGAGAACCTATCTCTAGAATCTGGGAATGGGGAGGGAGAGAAAAGGGTGGATTTTTCCATCTGATATTGTTGGAATTTTCATCTCCTCCATTGAATCCTGGTCTGCTCCCAGGGCTCAGTTCCCTACTCTGTCAGCATCTCCCAAGTGCACAGAGGTCCTCAGTCTGGACCCCAGGGCTCAGGGTGGGAGTTCCCTGCCCCGTTTCTGGAAAGTCCCCAGCTTCCTGCCCACACCATCCCATAACTCCGACAAATCCAAGTGGAAGCCTGGTCTTATCCCCAGGGAGGGAAACTGATCTTGGTGCCTGACAGGGACAAAAGCAGCAGTGGGAGGGAGGGAGGAAGCAGGGGTTGGCAGCAGCCCTCATGCTGTCCTGCAGGCCCTTCCCTCCATGCGCATTCACCCCTGAAGGGGCCGGAACACCCCTAAGCTTGCGTGGTAGCCCTGATGCCAAAGGCTGCTAGGACCTGGCCCTTATAATCAGCGACCTTGTGGACCTGTGCTCTCGAGGTCCAAAGAGGGCTATGGAAGGGACTGGGAGCCTCAGGGAACTCGCAGGACAGCCGTATATGGGATTGTGGTGAGAACAGCCCAGTGCGCCACGCACAGCACAGAATGGCTGAGTTTGCACATGAGAGGAAGTGGGGATGCCTGGGAGAGTTTGGGGGTATTATGGGGGTCACAGGAGACCACGGAGGGATCACTCGATGCAAAAGAGTCCCAGTTCTCCAGGCACTTGGTGCTCACCTGCCTTACCTCTTGCCCAGGTGAGCACTGTGAGGTGAGTGCCCGCTCAGGCCGTTGCACCCCGGGTGTCTGCAAGAATGGGGGCACCTGTGTCAACCTGCTGGTGGGCGGCTTCAAGTGCGACTGCCCATCCGGAGACTTTGAGAAGCCCTTCTGCCAGGTGACCACGCGCAGCTTCCCCGCCCGCTCCTTCATCACCTTCCGGGGCCTACGCCAGCGCTTCCACTTCACCCTGGCCCTCTCGTGAGTTCCTGGGTGCTGGGGGTAGGGGCCGGGGGGGGAGTCTGGTGCCTCCTGTTCTGCGGACGAGGTGGGAAGTCAGGCAGCAAAAGTGCCCAGAAGAGGTTGTTGGCAGAGCCAGGTCTGCACTTGGAATTGCCTGTGCAGTTGGCCAGCAGGCCTCTTTCACCCACCAGGGCCGTCTACGCTCCTCCCACCCCACCCTCAAGGGTGGGAGCTAGGATGCCAAGGTTCTGCTTCTGGTCCTGGTTTGGGCTCATCTTCCACACTCTAGCCACATGGCCCATAGCCTCGGCCAAGGAGTCAGCCCTCTGGAGAGTCCTGAGTAGGATCAGGGCTGGTTAGGTGGCTGGGGTGCTGGCATCCAGGTGGGTGCCCCATTGCGTGCCCCCATCGCCCACTCCTACTCAGGTTTGCCACCAAGGAGCGTGATGGGCTGCTGTTGTACAATGGGCGCTTCAACGAGAAGCATGACTTTGTGGCCCTCGAGGTGATCCAGGAGCAGGTCCAGCTCACCTTCTCTGCAGGTGATCCCGCTTGCCCCATGTCCTTGCCCATCTCCTAGAGGCCCCGTGTCTCTCAGCCCTTGACCCCAAGGCACACACTCTCCCAGCCAGATCTGGGCCCAGCCCAACCATGAGCATCCCCTCCCCATTCCCAGCCCTCATCTGGTGTCCCAGCTCACCTGGGTCCTTTCCCCAGGGGAGTCGACCACCACCGTGTCCCCGTTCGTGTCCGGAGGGGTCAGTGACGGCCAGTGGCACACAGTGCAGCTGAAGTACTACAATAAGGTGGGTGTGGGAGGCGGTCAAGGAGCTGGAGGGTTCTGTCGTTGGCTCAGGAGCTCACCTAGACCTGGGTGGCGCTGCCTCCCCAGGGGCTGGTCATGGCACTTCTGGCTGAGATGGGGGAAGGGAGGGGTGGAACTTACCATCTTGCTGGGCATTCCCATTCCGCTGGGTGGTGTAGATCCTTCCTGTTCTAGTAGGCAGAAACTTGAGTAGACGCTGAGGAAGGTAAAGTGCGTAAGTCCTGTGAGCACACATCAGTGTGCATGTGTGTTTGTATATGTGGGGGAGGGTGTACACACAGGGGGTGAGTTAGTGCCTGGCCCGTGACCTGATTGGCTCTTGCCCACTCTTTCCCATCTCCGCCCTTCCCTGTCCACAGCCGCTGTTGGGTCAGACAGGGCTCCCGCAGGGCCCATCGGAGCAGAAGGTGGCTGTGGTGACCGTGGATGGCTGTGACACAGGGGTGGCCCTGCGCTTCGGAGCTGTGCTGGGCAACTACTCCTGCGCTGCCCAGGGCACCCAGGGTGGCAGCAAGAAGTAAGCAGGGGAGAGGGCTGGGGCTGCGGTGAGGTGTGGGCCAGTCAGGGAGGGAGGGTTGTAGGGGGGCCTTTGGGGGCCCTGAAATGGGGACCAGTTCAGACGGGGGTCATCCCTCGCCTTGCTTCCCTCTGCCCCTGCTTAGCGCTCTGTGGGGGCTGGGGTGGGAGGCGGGAGCGGGCAAGACTGGGGGACTAGAGCCGGGCCTCGTGCAGCGGTCTGGGGAGGGGCGGGTATCAGATGAGAGCAGCTCCGGGTTGAGGCTCCCCTTCCCCTGGCTGCTCTGCAGGGCCCCTTGGGCTCCTGGCCTGGCGGCAGGGCTCAGGGAGAAGGAAGAGCCGGAAGCACCCCACTCTCCCTCATGTCGCAGCCATTTTCGCCCCCCCAGGTCTCTGGACCTGACAGGGCCCCTGCTGCTGGGCGGGGTGCCTGACCTGCCTGAGAGCTTCCCTGTCCGAACCCGGCACTTCGTGGGCTGCATGAGGAACCTGCAGGTGGACAGCCGCCATGTCGACATGGCCGACTTCATTGCCAACAACGGCACCGTGCCCGGTATGGGGGGTGGGGTAGGGGCGAGGCCAGGGGCCCTACGCAGAGGAGGGGTGTGCCTGCTGCGAGGACCCCTGCACGTGGCGGGTCTCAGAGCCCCCTCCAGCCACTGCCACAGGTTTTCTGTTGGGAGCCTCCACCTGAGCGCCCTTCTCTCCACTCTAGGCTGCTCTGCCAAGAAGAACGTGTGTGACAGCAACACTTGCCACAATGGGGGCACCTGTGTGAACCAGTGGGATGCCTTCAGCTGCGAGTGCCCTCTGGGCTTCGGGGGCAAGAGCTGTGCCCAGGGTAGGGGGCAGCCCTCAGAGGTCGGGGCCTGGGAGCTGTCAGCACTGCTGGGAACACTGGCAGGGTCCGGGCAGGCACTGGGCAGGGCCCAGCTGAGCTGGGCTGTGGGTAGAAAAGCGTGTCTGGGCAGAGCCTTGAGAGGGTAGCACGGGAGACAAAGGGCCCAGTCAGAGGCAGGCCTGGGCACAGTGTGGTGCGGGCCCAGGGCAGGTGAATGCTCTGGGGGGCGGGGCTGCCGTGGAGAGTGGGCACTAGGAGGGACAGTGCCCTGCCTCCCAGGGAGCCGCCCCTGCTAAGCATCATACCCCCTGGGGCACTTGGGTGCTCCGCCTCTCAG
This sequence comes from Pseudorca crassidens, assembly GCF_039906515.1. Taxonomy (NCBI): domain Eukaryota; kingdom Metazoa; phylum Chordata; class Mammalia; order Artiodactyla; family Delphinidae; genus Pseudorca; species Pseudorca crassidens. The sequence continues at coordinate 95,623,279 of NC_090297.1, forward strand.
AGTCTGCCTTTATCTGTCTCCCCAGAAATGGCCAACCCGCAGCGCTTCCTGGGCAGCAGCCTGGTGGCCTGGCATGGCCTCTCGCTGCCCATCTCTCAGCCCTGGCACCTCAGCCTCATGTTCCGCACACGCCAGGCCGACGGCGTCCTGCTGCAGGCTGTCACCAGGGGCCGCAGCACCATCACCCTGCAGGTGATGCAGAGAGGGGTGGGGCAGGCGGGCCCTGGCCATGGTTGGTCAAAGATGGCTGGGCGGGGCCTTTCCCTGGAAAGAAAGGCAGCTAGGTTCGTTTGGTGGATCACTGCTGCCATCTCTTGGGCCCAAGGGAAATAATACCTTTTCCTCTCTGGCCTCAGCTGGGCAGCAGGATGGGTTTGGTGGTCCAGGAAGGAGGACAGTGGGCTGGAAGAAGAGCCCATTAAGGCAGTCTGCTGACCCTCTTTTCTTCTGGTGCCAGCTTCAGGAGGGCCACGTGGTGCTGAGCGTGGAGGGCACCGGACTCCAGGCCTCGTCTCTCCGGCTGGAGCCAGGCCGGGCCAATGATGGCGACTGGCACCATGCACAGCTGGCACTGGGAGCCAGTGGGGGCCCCGGCCACGCCATCCTGTCCTTCGACTATGGGCAGCAGCGGGCAGAGGGCAACCTGGGCCCCCGGCTGCATGGGCTACACCTGAGCAACATTACCGTTGGGGGAGTGCCTGGGCCGGCCAGTGGTGTGGCCCGTGGCTTCCGGGGCTGTTTGCAGGTAAGCCTCCTGCCCTGCCTTCTCATCTCCAATAGCTGGAGGCTGGAGGCCCGCTCCACAAAGGGCCAACACTACCTTGTCCATCCCAGGGTGTTCGGGTAAGCGAGACGTCCGAGGGTATTAGCAGTCTGGATCCCAGCCGTGGGGAAAGCATCAATGTGGAGCCAGGCTGTAGCCTGCCAGACCCCTGTGACTCGAACCCATGTCCTGCCAACAGCTATTGCAGTGATGACTGGGACAGCTATTCCTGCAGCTGCGATCCAGGTATGCCAGGGATCCAGGGAAATGGGGCAGGTTAGCAAGTGCGGGGCGGCGACGGTTCACTCTGGCTCTGCCGTGTGACCTGGGGCTAGTCACATCACCTCTCTGAGCCTCTCCTGCACTACAAAGCCAGAGCCAGCTGGTATAGCTGCTCAGGATAGAAGGGGATGGATGAAGGCAGGTTTGAAGAAAGTGCTAGGGGAAGGTGGGGATTGAGCCTCTCCTGTCCTTCTGGTCCCAGGTTACTATGGTGACAACTGTACTAACGTGTGTGACCTGAACCCATGTGAGCATCAGTCCGTGTGTACCCGAAAGCCCAGTGACCCCCATGGCTATATCTGCGAGTGTCCCCCAAATTACCTTGGGCCATACTGTGAGACCAGGTAAGTGGACCATTGCAGGCAGCAGCAGGTCCCAGTGGCACTGCCTGTGTCTGCTGTGTCCCTCAGAGCACTGAGAACCTGGCTGAGCCACAGCCAGGCTCGGAAGGGCCACACATGGCTACACCAGACGGGTGGCAGAGGGAGCCCATGTCTGCCTGGTCCTCCTCTGCAGGATTGACCAGCCTTGCCCCCGAGGCTGGTGGGGACACCCCACATGCGGCCCATGCAACTGTGACGTCAGCAAAGGCTTCGATCCGGATTGCAACAAGACAAGCGGCGAGTGCCACTGCAAGGTGACAGCCCCGGCCTAGGCCTCCATAGCGGCTGCCTTGGCCTCTGTTCTGTACCTCCTGGGCCCTTGGGGGGGACAATGAAGGAAGACTCTGCAGAGAGCTGAGGGCTTATGTGCCTTTGCTCCACTAGGGCGGGCAAGGGGCTGTTTGTCCTCGTGTGTCTGGGGTGTGGGGCGTCCAGGACCTATACTTAACCAGTGAGCTCTGGGTCAGCTATACTGGTTGTTTGCAGCCTGTTCTGATTGGTGTCTCATTGATGGATTAAACTCCAAAACATTACCAGTTGTTACATATTTTGAATGTACCGTTCTTGGTGGGGACCTGAGGTCAGGGAGCCTCTCTCCAGAGGGGCCACAGTGAAGGATCCATGAGCATCCAGGGAAAAGAGCCTGAGCCAGTGACCCCATCCTCCCTCTCCCCTCCCAGGAGAACCACTACCGGCCCCCTGGCAGCCCCGCCTGCCTGCTGTGTGACTGCTACCCCACGGGCTCTCTGTCCCGAGTCTGTGACCCTGAGGATGGCCAGTGTCCATGCAAGCCAGGTGTCATTGGGCGCCAGTGTGATCGCTGTGACAACCCTTTTGCTGAGGTCACCACCAACGGCTGTGAAGGTAGGGCTCTTGCGGTAGATGGGTGGCCTTCCCTGCTGTGTGCCAGGCCCTGGTGTCCCAGGGAGGCCAGGAGCAGGGGCTGGTTGCAGGCCTGAGGCTGCACAGGGAGGGCTGGGGAGCCTGGCCAGAGCTGTAGGGGGACAGTTGCTCCTGAGTGACGGTGTGTGCTTCCCTGCAGTGAATTATGACAGCTGCCCACGGGCCATCGAGGCTGGGATCTGGTGGCCCCGTACCCGCTTCGGGCTGCCTGCTGCTGCCCCCTGCCCCAAAGGCTCCTTTGGTAGGTGCTGGAGGCCCAGAATGTGAGACTGAGGACTTGGCCTTTCATCAGTGGGGTGAGGGTGGGGAGCCCCTGGCTACTGATCATAGGACCCCACTTTCCAGCCTCCAGGTCCTGGGACTCCATATCCCATGCTTCCTTGGCTCACTGTTCCCCTGCTCCCAAGGTTGCCTAAATGAAAGGTGCCTATATCTTGGACTCTTAACAAAAGTGCTAAAAAACCTGCAGTGTGCATGGCACAGGGCTGGGTGCTAGAGATTCAAAGATGAGTCACACAGGGTTCCCGTCCTCAGCTCACCACCTAGTGCTGGAGTTATGCCACTAGAAAGATGGTCTGGGGAGTAGGGGAGGTGAGGTGCTGTCCCAGGCGACCCAGCCGCAGGATGGGGGCTGGCGCTGGTCCTTGGATTGACGATGACCAGAGTTCAGAAGTAGAGAGTAGGTGGCAGGGAGCTCAAGGTGGTGGCTGGAGAGGGACAGCCACGTCTGGGGGCTCAAAGGGACCACATGTGCCGCAGGACCACGTGTACTGCAGGACCACGTGTGCCCCTGTAGCCCTTTTTTGGGCTGATCCTACAGAGGTGTTGGCTCTGGTGTTCTCCACACGCGTCTCCCTGTTTTCACCTGCAGTACAGGATGGCAGGGCCCTTGTTTGGTTGTCTCCTGCCTCTGGTCCATGAGGGGCTGCCCCCCAGCAGAACTCAGCCAGGTCTCGGCAGCCTCCTGTGTCTCCCCCTGAGGCCTGCCCTCCTGGCTGCCTTCCCCCAGGGACTGCTGTGCGCCACTGTGACGAGCACAGAGGGTGGCTCCCCCCAAACCTCTTCAACTGCACATCAGTCACCTTCTCAGAGCTGAAGGGCTTTGTAAGTGGAACTTCTCATCTCCATCTCCTTACCCCTGCCCCCTGCCCTGGCCCAGTATGACCTGCCTGCCTCCCCACCTTTGAGAAAGGGGACTCTGGAATTCCAGCTCCTGTCTCCCAGGGCCCCCACCTGGAGGCCATTTCTCCCCTTTCCTGAGTCCTTTTACTCTAGAGTTCCAGTTCTACTCTCTGGGTACCTCACTCCTGTGCTGACCCCCCAACCTATCTTGGTCCCAGGCTGAGCGGCTGCAGCGAAACGAGTCAGGCCTGGACTCGGGGCGCTCCCAGCGGCTGGCCCTGCTTCTGCGTAACGCTACCCAACACACGGCTGGCTACTTCGGCAGTGACGTCAAGGTGGCCTACCAGCTGGCTGCTCGGCTACTGGCCCACGAGAGCACCCAGCGAGGCTTCGGGTTGTCCGCCACACAGGATGTGCACTTCACCGAGGTGGGGCTTGGAGGGGGCAGGAATGGCTGGGTGGGTGGAGGTCACGGTGAGTGAGCCTGCTCCTGGCCACCTGGGGGCAAAATGGGGGGCACTCCCCACCCCTGCCTTTGGGGAGCTCTCAGCCGGCATGAGGCCCCCATGAGACCCTCTGAGCCATGGCCCAGCATATGGGTAACTTAGAGCACCTCTTCCCAACCCTTCTCATAGCAAGGCGCCCATAGAAAATAACGTTTGTACTGGGGCCTGGTCTGATCAGCCTTCTCGGAGGAGAGGCCCTGCCCATCGTGCCAGGACAGGGAGGAACCAGCATCTAATAACATCTGTGTGGAAAACTCTTAGAGACTAAGGAGGAAGGGTTAGAGGGAGGGGCATGGTGGGGGGGCGAGCCAAGGCTGGTCTAGGTACAGGCTGGGGCCTGGTGCTGGGGACGAGGACTGAGGCTTCAGGCACAGCCCACCGAGACCGTGCCCTCCCCCAGAATCTGCTGCAGGTGGGCAGCGCCCTCCTGGATGCAGCCAACAAGCGGCACTGGGAGCTGATCCAGCAGACAGAGGGTGGCACCGCCTGGCTGCTCCAGCACTATGAGGCCTATGCCAGTGCCCTGGCCCAGAACATGCGGCACACCTACCTAAGCCCCTTCACCATCGTCACGCCCAACATTGGTGAGGCTGCTGCCAGGGTGGGAGGGTCCAGGGAGAGTCTCTGGTAAGGGCGGCCGTGCCAGGGGCCTGCCCACCTCACCGGGGGTCTGACCTGTGACCTCTCCCTAGTCATCTCTGTAGTTCGCCTGGACAAGGGGAACTTCGCTGGGGCCAAGCTGCCCCGCTACGAGGCGCTGAGAGGGGAGCGGCCCCCGGACCTTGAGACAACGGTCATTCTGCCTGAGTCCGTCTTCAGAGGTCAGTGGGGGCCAAGGGGTGGGTCAGGGGCCAGGCCAGGGCATCTGCGCAGGACCCAGCTGAGTGGACAGTGTCCCCATCCCAGAAACGCCCCCCATGGTCAGGCCTGCGGGCCTTGGAGAGGCCCAGGAGCCAGAGGAGCTGGCACGGCGTCAGCGGCGGCACCCGGAGCTGAGTCAGGGTGAGGCGGTGGCCAGTGTCATCATCTACCGCACCCTGGCTGGGCTACTGCCCCATAACTACGACCCAGACAAGCGCAGCCTGAGGTGAGCGGCTGGGGAGACGAGTCGGGGGGAGACAGGTCGGGTGGGTGAGGCACAGAGAGGGCCCAGGGGTTGGGGGCATCTCAGAGTGATTGGGGCGTCCTCCAGTCACGCGACTACCGTGGTGACTGTGTGCCCACCTGCCCCGCGCCAGAGTTCCCAAACGCCCTGTCATCAACACGCCCGTGGTGAGCATCAGCGTCCATGACGATGAGGAGCTTCTGCCCCGTGCTTTGGACAAGCCAGTCACGGTGCAGTTCCGGCTGCTGGAGACGGAGGAGCGGACGAAGCCCATCTGTGTATTCTGGAACCATTCGATCCTGTAAGCCTGCACTGCCCTGCCCCCAAGGCTTTGGGCGGAGAGCTCAGGCCCCTGGGCACCCCACCCTTCTTGTCTCCTGACCCTGCCTCCCTCACGCAGGGTCAGTGGCACAGGTGGCTGGTCAGCCCGAGGCTGCGAAGTCGTCTTCCGCAACGAGAGCCACGTCAGCTGCCAGTGCAACCACATGACGAGCTTCGCTGTGCTCATGGACGTGTCCAGGCGGGAGGTTGGACCCACCAGGGGTAGCTGCAGAGCTGGGGGTGGGAGCCAAGGGCACTGGACTAGGTGCTCAGGCCCCGCCCTTCCTAAGCCCTCTGGCTCTCTGCCACCCACCCTGCAGAATGGGGAGATCCTGCCACTGAAGACACTGACCTATGTGGCCCTAGGGGTCACCTTGGCTGCCCTACTGCTCAGTTTCCTCTTCCTCACTATTCTGCGTGCCCTGCGCTCCAACCAGCACGGCATCCAACGGAACCTGACTGCCGCCCTGGGCCTAGCTCAGCTGGTCTTCCTCCTGGGAATCAACCAGGCTGACCTCCCTGTAAGATGTTCCTCCTCACGCAGAAACCTTCCCCAGTGCCCAGCCCTCTCAGGCTCCCATACGCGTCCTCCCCAGCGGCCCCCTCAATCCCTGCTCCTGCAGTAGTGACTGAGCCAGCCTAGTGCCTGGCCCCCAGTTTCCCCCTCTCTAGCTCCCCCTTACTTCCCCAGCACCCTAGAGGTACCTTCCTCTGGCCCAGACTCCCCCTGAAGCACCTCCCAACACCCAGGCTCTCTTCCCCTGTCTGGCAAGAGCAGGACCCACACTCTGGGTGTGCCTTGGTCACTGACTGGGCGCGGCCTGGGCCCTCAGTTTGCCTGCACAGTCATCGCCATCCTGCTGCACTTCCTGTACCTCTGCACCTTTTCCTGGGCTCTGCTGGAGGCCTTGCACCTGTACCGGGCGCTCACCGAGGTGCGCGACGTCAATGCCGGCCCCATGCGCTTCTACTACATGCTAGGCTGGGGTGTGCCCGCCTTCATCACAGGTACCCGCACCCCCGATCCCGGGCCTTGAGGTTCTACATCCCTAGGGCCTAAGTCCATCTTCATGCCACCTTCTCCCACTCCCAGCCCAGGCCCAGAGGCCCACATCCCTATGCCCAGGCCAGGTTCTCCACAAGTATCCCTCTGGTTTAACTCAGCTATTGACACCCCGACTCAGGGACAGGGTCCCCCATCCTGGAGAGGACGGCATGGACATATGGTGGGCAGAAGCCTTCATCCCCTGCACCTGGCCCTAGGAGCCCACTTGACCGCCTGACTGATTTCCAAGTCCCTGATCACCCCTTCCCCGCTGCTGTCACCAGGTCTAGCCGTGGGCCTGGACCCGGAAGGCTATGGGAACCCTGACTTCTGCTGGCTCTCCATCTACGATACGCTCATCTGGAGTTTTGCTGGCCCCGTGGCCTTTGCTGTCTCGGTAAGTGCTGGAAAGCGGCTGGGGGCGAGCAGGCTGAGTGTGACCTCAGGATCCCCTTTGGGAATTGCTGAGGCCTCCATAGGGTGGGGTGGAAGCTGTCTGTTCCCTGATGGTCCCCCTCACACGTCCCCCTCCCCTGCTAGATGAGTGTCTTCCTGTACATCCTGGCGGCCCGGGCGTCCTGTGCTGCCCAGCGGCAGGGCTTTGAGAAGAAAGGCCCTGTGTGAGTATGGGGTGTGGGTGCCGTGGCAGTGGACGGGCATCGGCACGGGAGGCCTCACGGCCAGACTCACAGCCCGCCCCCTCCCCAGCTTGGGCCTGCGGCCCTCCTTCGCTGTCCTCCTGCTGCTGAGCGCCACGTGGCTACTGGCACTGCTGTCTGTCAACAGTGACACCCTCCTCTTCCACTACCTCTTTGCTGCTTCCAATTGCATCCAGGTACCTGGTCCGACCCATGCCCTGTGGGAGGCTGGTGGAATTGTAGGTGGGAAGCTTGGGTATGAGGTGCCTTAATAAGCACTTAGACACTTGCTGCTTCTTGCCTGTCAGGGCCCCTTCATCTTCCTCTCCTATGTGGTGCTTAGCAAGGAGGTCCGGAAAGCACTCAAGTTTGCCTGCAGCCGCAAGCCCAGCCCTGACCCTGCTCTGACCACCAAGTCCACTCTGACCTCGGTGAGGGAGCCGGGGTCAGGGAGGTGAAGGGGTCATGGGGAGTTGAGGGGGAAGAGGCAGGAGGGACAAAGGCTGTGCTTTTGTCCCACTTTTTCTCCATCTTTATATCCTTTCCTGGAAGGAGGAAGGGGTGGTGAAATGGTATGTGTGGCCTGGGAAGAAGGGGCCTGGGGTCGGGGAGGGGGATTTTTGACTTGGGAGGGATGGGAGCAGAGCTTAGAATAGATGAGGGAGTAGCCAAGACAGGTAATCAGGTCATAAATGCCCCACACCTGAGAATCCCTTGTGCCTCTTGGTAAATCTTCTGTGCCTCCCAGAATGCTCTCAGGAGATAATTCCTGGTGCCATCTTTTGCCAGCAGACCCTTATACAGCCGAGTCCGGGGCACTTGGGGTGCGTAGAACTGGCACAGCTATGGCAGAGCTACAACACTACTAGGCCCTGAAATGGGGGCAGCAAAGATGTGGGGCCTCTCTCTTCAGTCCTGGGCATGTGGCGGGGAGAACTTAGAGCAAGCTCCCTCGGCCCCTCCGCTTTCCCGGGGCCACCCCTTCCGGCTCACCCATGTACTGACCTCCCTGTTCCCTGCCTAGTCCTACAACTGCCCCAGCCCCTATGCAGATGGAAGGCTTTACCAGCCCTACGGAGACTCAGCAGGCTCTCTGCACAGCGCCAGCCGCTCGGGCAAGAGTCAGCCCAGCTACATCCCCTTCTTGCTGAGGTGAGCTCTGGTGATGGGACAGTTGGGGAGGGGAGAAGGGCACCGGGCATGCTAGACCCAGGCCAGGCTGCTAGGAGTTGCGTAGCACACACCATGGCCGACACGGTGGCAGCTTGAAGTGGAAGCAGTGAGGAACATGGGGAAGGAACTGGAAAACCCAGAACAGAGAAGAGAATGGGACACCGGGTGAGGGGCCAGGCTGATGCCTCCAGCATGTCTTGTCTTCTTAGGGAGGAGTCCACACTGAACCCTGGCCAAGGGCCCCCTGGCCTGGGGAACCCTGGTGGCCTATTCCTGGAAGGTCAAGACCAGCAGCATGGTGAGGACGGAACCTCCTGACGGCCAGTGGTGGTGGAGGCACAGCTGCCTAACTTTTGTTGAGGGTGGGCAGTGGCGGATGGGCTGCCTGTGATCTCTCCCACACTTCCTAGATCCAGACACAGACTCTGACAGTGACCTGTCCCTGGAAGATGACCAGAGTGGCTCCTATGCCTCTACCCACTCATCAGATAGTGAGGAGGAAGAAGAGGAGGAAGAGGCGGAGGCCACCTTCCCTGGAGAGCCGGGCTGGGACAGCCTGCTGGGGCCTGGGGCGGAGAGACTGCCCCTGCACAGTACCCCCAAGGGTGGGTCAGCGCAGGGTTGTGGCCTTTGGGGGCAGTGGGAGGGCAGAGGGGCTGGGATTCCTGGGAAGCAAGACTAGGGTGGTGACTCTCCTAGCCGTCTGTCTTCTCTGGGCCTCATCTACTTCCTTTCTCCACCAGATGGGGGCCTGGGGTCCGGGAAGGCCCCCTGGCCAGGAGACTTTGGGATCGCAGCAAAGGACAGTGGTGGAAATGGGGCTTCTGAGGAGCAGCCGCGGGAGAATGGAGATGCCCTGCCTCGGGAGGGGTCCCTGGGTCCCCTTCCAGGCCCTTCTGCCCAGCCTCACAAAGGTGAGCGGGGTATGCTCAGCTGCATGCTCCCCCATCAGCAACCTCACTCCTCACACTGGCCTGTGGCTGGCAGGGCTCTCGAGGGCAGCCCCATGCTCCTTCCACCTGCTCCTCATGGCACCCGCCCTCTGGCCCACAGGCATCCTCAAGAAGAAGTGTCTGCCCACCATCAGTGAGAAGAGCAGCCTCCTACGGCTACCCCTGGAGCAGGGCACAGGGTCTTCCCGGGGCTCCTCAGCCAGCGAGGGCAGCCGGGGTGGGCCCCCTCCCCGCCCTCCACCCCGGCAGAGCCTCCAGGAGCAGCTGAACGGGGTCATGCCCATCGCCATGAGCATCAAGGCAGGCACGGTGGATGAGGACTCGTCAGGCTCCGAGTGAGTGTGGCTGGGTGGGCGGGACAGGGTGCAGCCCCACAGAGGCCCCGCCTCCAGGCCTCCCAGGCCGCTCAGGTGGGCAGCAGAGTGTGGCCCAGGTCCCTTCAGGCCACATGCCCACAAACATGACGCCCTGTGGGGTCAGCCCAGCCCAGCATCGGGCAAAGTGAGGGAGGGTGGGGAGCTGGGGTTGCTTTTCTGTTTCCTTCTTCTGGTGAAAGCTTCCCACTGTCTCCTCTGCTCTGACTAACCCTCTGTCTGCCTTTTCTGTCACTTTCCTTTCCTGCCTCTCCAGATTTCTCTTCTTTAACTTCCTGCATTAACCCTGGGCCGGTGGTTCCTACACCCTGAGGCTCCCTTACGCTCCCCAGCTGCACTCATGCTCCCACTCCTGTCTTGTGCTTTATCCCGCCCCTGCTCCCCCTGCCTGCCTGCCTGCAGCAGCGACGAAACATCCATCTGAGGAGCCTGGGCCTTGCCGGGAGGGGCACCCACCCCACCCAAGGCCATCTAGTGCCAACTCCCTCCCCCACCATCCCCCTCACTGCACTTTGGACCCCTGGGGCCAACATCTCCAAGACAAAGTTTTTCAGAAAAGAGGAAAAAAGAAATTTAAAAAAGGAACTCCACTCTTCATGACTTCAGGGATTAATTTTTTTTATACGCTGGAAATTGACTCCCCTTTCCCTCCCCAAAGAGGATAGGACCTCCCAGGATGCTTTCCCAGCCTCTCCTCAGTTTCCCATCTGCTGTGCCTCTGGGAGGAAAGGGACTCTTGGGGGACCTGCCCCTCGTTTGCCATCACCAAAAGGAAAGGACAAAGCCACATGCACCCAGGGCATCAAGCCCTGCGGGCCGCACCGGGCAGGCCTCAGTGTGGTGAGGGCGCAGGGCCGAGGGCACTCCTCACCCCGCCTGTGCCGCCCCTTCCAGGAACTGAAAAAGCCCTGTCCGGAGAGGGGGCAGAAGGACTCAGCGCCCCCAGACCCCCAAATGCTGCATGAACACATTCTGAAGGGAACCCATGCCCCTGGGTGGCGGCCGGGCCACCCCAGCCCCTCTCCTTTCCCTGGACTCTGGCCATGCACTGCAGCCCAGGTGTTTGCTCAGTTCGCTGACCCAAAAGTGCTTCATTTCCCTGCCCGCCCCGTGCTGGGGAAGGCCAGTCATGTGTTAAGTTGAGCTTCTTTGCTATTGTGTGGGTGGGACAGGGAGGAAGAGGACAGATGGGGCTGGCACGGCTGCCCCGTGCTGTCTCCAGCCCAGGTCTCCAGTCTGGGTTCCAGGGTCCACTCGCCCTCCTCTGAGACCAGACAAACCCCACTGACCTGCTGTGGCCTCTGAGACATGTTCTATTTTTATCCCCTTCTTGGAATTGGCTCTCTTCTTCGAAGGACCAGGTCCCTGTTCCTCTCTCCCCCTCACCACCCAGCTCCCTGCGAAGAGAGTTAATATATATTTTTTATTTATTTGCTTTTTGTGTTGGGATGGGTCCAGTCCCAGGGGGTCTGATGTGGCCATCAGTCAGGTGGGGTGTGTACCCAGCAGTCCTGGCGAGGGGGCCTCAGGCCCTTCCCCTTGCTCCAGGCTGTCATCTCCCCACCTCTCCCTCCCTCCTCAGTTTTGCCAACTGCTGTTCATCTGAGTCACCATTTATGCTGAGCATGTATTCCAGACTTGTCACCCATTTTCCTCTGGAGCAGGTGGCTAGAAAAAGAGGCTATGCGTAGAAAAAGTGTTCCTATTTCTCATTTGTAAGGCTGGTCTCTGGCTTTTCTGCCATGGATTCTTTCCCTGGCCTCTCCCCTCAGCAATCCTGCAAAGGGTTAAAAACTTAACTGGTTTTTACTACTGATGACTTGACTTAAAAAAATACAAAGATGCTGGATGCTAACTTGATACTAACCATCTGATTGTACAGTTTGATTGTAACTGTAAATATGGTAGCATTTTGTGCTTTGTTTTTTTCAGTTCTCCATGCCACTGAATAAAACTAGTTCTCTGCGGGCTGAGCACTGTCATCCTTTCCTCCTGTGTGGGGCCCTCTCCTTCCAGCGTGGGGAGGCCTGGTCGCTGGAAAACACGAGCAGGCAGGGCCCTGGAAGGGCCAGGTCAGGGGACTCAGATATCCTCTCGACACCCCCAGCAGTGTCCCCCAAATAGCCTCAGTACTGAGTCCCGTCCTGGGAGCAGAATTCAGGAGGCAGGGAGGGCTGAGAGGCTGGTGGGAATTGAAAGGTGCCCAGTGACTAGGTACATCCTAACTTCATTCCTCTGGGCGGTCTCGTTTTTCCCCATCGGAAATGAAGCAACTACTCATACTCTAGCCAGCTGTGTGCTCTGCCACATTACTTCTGTTCCCAAGTTTTGTGTTTTTCGAAGGTCTGTTCAACAAACTAGATAGGGAGTTCACATGGGGGCCATAGAGGGGAGTTGTTAAGAACACAAACCCCGGAACCGGACTGAGTGACTTAATCTCTCTGAGCCTTAGTTTCCCTGCCTGCAAAATGAGGATGATAATGATTTGTGCCTAACTGAGCTTTTATGAGAATTAAATGAGTTGACATATGTTAGCGCTTAGAACAGTTCACAGTGCATAGTAAGAGACCAAGAAACCCTGGCTTCCTTCCCTGGTGCTACTGGGGAGGGGGGTGAAGATAGAGTGCATAAAGAGAAAAGACAGAAAGCTCGACCCAAACGGAAGGAAGTAAGCAGGTAGTGAGCTAGAAGGGCAGCCGTGGCAGGCAGGCCTCCTCCCCCGCAGATGCTGCCTCCTGAACGTTGCTTAAACAGATCTGCAGTGGGATTGGAGGGGCAGTTAACGAAACCCTAGACTGACTTAAAGGGCGAAAGGAACATGCCTTGCCTTGTCCTCTTCGGCCACCAGGTGGCAATAGCACGCGGGTCTGCTGCTTGTTTTGCCTCTGAGGACCCACCGGGGCCTGGCTCACACGCAGGCCACACGAACATGCCATCTGCTGGCCACACCTAAGCGTGTGTCTGGGCTTGCTTCTGTCAGACACCAGTGCAGGACGCGGTTGGGAGACGCACCCGAGGTCTTCCTGCCCCTGCCAAATGTTCTCCAGAGCCAGATACTCTGTCTGTCTCCACACACCCTCCCCCAACTCAATGCTTGGAATCCCAGAGGCTCAGGGAAAGGTGAAAGTGTAGGCAGCTGTCACTGCGATATAGGTGAATGTGTTAAATGAACCTTAAGATCAGCTATAAAAAGAAGAAAGCCCCGGGGTGGGGGCCTGGCCCAGGAACAGGGGAAGGGCCTTTTAGTGCCTCAGAAGGGGGCCTATCGGCATGTAAACCTGGGGGGGCGGGGCACAAGCTGGAACTCACTCCCTTGGCCCAGTTGCTTGACTTCCTTAAGTCAGGGCCTGGCCTCCAAGGAGGAAAAGTCCTCTCAAAACTCATAAGGAATTGGGCTGGTTCTGGCATTTCCAAGAATCGAAGGCTGTGAGAAAAGGGAGACCCCCTAGTTAATCTGTTAAATGAATCTTTTGTCATTCATTTAACAAACACCCCCCCCAACTTGCACTCAAATATTTTTTCAATAAATGAATAGAACTCTCCACCACATACAAATCACAACACTAGGCACTGCAGAGGTTTATAAATCCTGGCGCCAGCCCTCAAGTCTAGTAGGGGTAAGAAGAGGAGAACACCAACAATTCTAAAGACGTAAGGCAGAACATAACAAGGTGCTCAGGCATCTTCTGCCTGAGGCAATCAGCAAACCTGAACACCAGGGTACCCACCCGAGGGCCCCCTCATCCCATAAGTACAGCAGACAAGATGCTGAATTCCTAGGAGTATCCATTCTCTTGCCAGGAAAGGACATGCACGTTTAGAATATAAATAATAATTTACCAAGACCCTGGTTTGATAGCCTCACATACTGTGAATTAAACTCTACTTAGGGCTTCCCCGGGGGCGCAGTGGTTGAGAGTCTGCCTGCCGATGCAGGGGACACAGGTTCATGCCCCGGTCCGGGAAGATCCCACATGCCGTGGAGTGGCTGGGCCCGCGAGCCATGGCCGCTGAGACTGCGCGTCCATAGCCTGTGCTCCGCAACGGGAGAGGCCACAAGCAGTGAGAGGCCCGCATACCGCAAAAAAATAAGTAAATAAACTCTACTTAAGTTGATCTGGACCTTCTAATAACATATGAAGCCTGGAAATGCCTAGAAAAAGGCAGCCTGTTCCCATCGAATGCCAACAAGGGGGCTAGTCATAGCCTGATTAGCTGGAATCTCAAGGGCCTAAGGCCTATTCAGACCCCTGCCTGGGAAGCCCATCCTGGCTCCCTCATTGGAATTACACAGGAGTTTACTCTAAATTTGTTAGACATTAGAGCAGGATTTACTTCCACATGTATTCAGAATATAAAAATATACTCATTTTATTTTAGAAAAATGCAGACCAATGGAGTAAGCTCATCATAAACTGGCCTGTTAGGAGTCATAGAATCCACAGGAAACAAGTTCTGGAGACCAGATGCCTGCCTCTGCCTCTCCAAACAGGCCTGAGTCCAGCAGAGGATGTTATTCAGGAGGACTGCTCCTTGGAGAGCACGGAGGTTAGCTACAGAGGCCATTCACATGTAAATGTCCATCGAACCAAAGCCTGGGATGAAAATCAAACTCTGTGGAGCTAGACACAAGAATGGGGGTGGATGAGGACAAGCCACTTTCGAGCATTTCTTATTTCCTGTTTAACTTCACCACTGGGAGGCAACCTCTTTTTCCTATCTTGTTTCAACTGAGAGTTTGATTCCCCTCCAGCTCAACCCGAATCCACCCTATCTCCCATGGTCTCTACTCCTGGGGCACCAGCCATGGTGGCAGCTCTTCCTTCTGTCCCTGGGCCAGAATCTGCTGGAGTCAGGCCTGCCTCCAAGGAGAGAGCTTGGGAAGCTGAATACAGAGGTGAGTCCAGGCAGTGACTATAGTAGTTTGCTACTGAATTCTTGCTTGCTGTCCTGATCTCTTTACCTAAAGAGACAGAAGAAGGAACTGCTTTAAATAGCCCTTCTTTCACAAGCCCATTTGTCACCAGCTGAGTTCAAGTTCAGGAAGAAATGGGACTCCCTGCCCCTCCAGGCTCCCCTTGTCATCCCCATCAAGGGAGAAAGAGACAGCATCTCAACCTGTCTTACCTGGTAGGTCCTGGGACTGCAACTTTCCTGGGGGGCTGCAGATTGCTGCGACCGGCACCAGGGATGGGAAGATTTGGTCGCTGAGAAACAGGACCTTGATGGGTGTTAACGAAAGACATGAGTTAGCAGAAGGTTCAAGTGACCTTCTCAAAAAGAAATACTGGATGAAGGTAGAGTGAGTTTGGGATTAGTGCCTTTCTTCCCACCCAAGATAAAAAACATATGGTATTTGAAAACTGAGGCTCAAACTCTGCCCAGGCCCACATTCTCTCCTTAACTCAGCCTTCCCATCTTCAAACAGAGCTGTAATGAGGGTGGAGAAAGTCACTGCTACCAACTCTGGGAGGGTGCGTTCATGCTGGGCAGGGGTAGGTATTCTTCCTCCTGATTTCTTATCCTTACGGCCATTCTTCTCACCTCTGTGCCCTGCGGCACTTGGTCTTGGAAGTCCTTTCCGAGCTGGCAGGGAATCTGGAGGAAGGGCACCTTTGCTGGATGGTACACTCCGGCTGGTGAGTGGCATCCTGCTGGCAGGCCTGGGAATGGCCGACGGAACAGGCAGTCGACTGGAAGGTTTAGCAGCTGCTCCCTGTGGCCGAGACAGGCGCTGAGAGTTGCTGGTAGAAGGCTGTGGAGCCAAGACTGGTCTGACAGAGGTAGGTGGGCCTGGTGGAGAGAAGCAGAGGAATTTTAGGGTCAGCTCCGCATCCTCCCTCCTCCCACTCACCCACAGCTTTGCTGCCCAGGTCTTCTCACTTGCTGTTGCTCTCCCACTGGGCCCGGCTTTCCCCCGGACTGGAGGAGTTGATCGGGCAAGAGGAGAAGATGCTGGGCTTTTGGATGCAGGGAACAGATTGCAAGTGGGCGACTCCTGAAGCACAAAGAGGGGAAAAAAAGGACTAGAATGGAAAAAGAATCTGTTCTGCTGGCTGATTAAGGGACAGAGGTGGAGAGCTGCCTAGATCCCAGTGAGGAAGAGCAGAAGTTAGCTGCCAACATCATCATCATCATCACCAATGCCATTTATTGAGAGCGGACCATAAGCATTATAGAGCTCACGCACAGACGCGGTGGTAAGTGCTTTGCTTATGGTACCTCGTTTAATTCCAACAGTCCTATGAGGTAGAATTTGACTATCTCTATTTTACCAACAAGGAAACTGCTCTATGCCTGCACTGAGTCAGGCACAGTGTCGGGGGCACACATCTAACCCAAACCCTCTACACTCACCCTCTTCATGCTGGAGGGCCTCTTTCCAGATGTTGCTCGAAGAGCCCTGACTGACACCTTCCTATCGCTGCTCCGGAGTCGGGGTGTCAGGCTGCTTGGGGAGGGAGTGCTCCGAGACAAAGAGCTCACGGTGGGCAGCAGGTCTCGGACAGGACTGTCCTTGAGCACAAAGGTCTCCCGCCGAGGGCTGGGCTTCACCCTTCGAGGCCCCGGGCCCTCACCGGTGTTCTCCCGCTCCTGCAGGGCACACTGTTCCAGATGAGCTGCCAGCCGGTTGGCTTCACTGAGGATTTCTTCCAGCTTCTCTGGGCTGAGGGGGCCTAAACTGAGCCTCAGACTCTGGGGGGCGGGGGCCACTGCATTTGGGTCACTTCGATGGGAGAGACCTCGTCGGAGGGGTTTCTCCGGAGTCACCGACACTGCTGTATCTTCTTCCTCTCGACTGAGAAAGAAAACAAATCAGGCACCATGCCCACATAGAAGAGAGCAGGAGACTACAAGGGAGACTGGGCAAAACCCCCACTACAGAGCTAGGAACACAACCCCAAACCCTGATACCCGTGCTGGCTGTGAGATCTAAGTGATGAGACAGCCAGTTCTAGGAGGCCTTCAGCACTTACTGACATTGGGAATTATGCCAGGATGTACATGAAGCAAATCCACTTACCCTTCTTCTTAACACCCTGAAATCTCGTTCCAGCTTATCCCTTCTCCCCTTCCCCAGTAGTGTCATAGGGGGCGAAGTCAACCAGCCACCCAGAAGCCCCAGTGCACCCAACCTTGCTAAATTACCAATCCAGACCTAAGGCCAATAATTCAGCAGTAAGGTGTTAGAGACAACCATTGTTGGAAGAAGGTAAGTAGGATAAAGAGTCTACTACCTGTCAGATGGTGACAGCCCCCCAAAGTCCAAGGTCTCATCTGCTATAAACTTTACATCTGTAGGGGAGGAGAGAAGGAATGCCAGCCTTTGGTCCCTAACACGGCTCTCAATCACAGGGCCTCATTCTTCCCTCCAGCGTTTCCTTACCTTCTTCTAAATCTTCCATGTTCCAGCCAGCAGGAGCAAAAGTCAGCTTAGACCCCGGAGCTGGAGAGAAAATATACCTTTCCTCAGGTCTCCATCCTGCCCAAGGCCTCCCAGCTAGACTCGGTAAAAGCCAGGGGCTGGGAGTCACTATGGAGGTAAAGCAGGCGTCCCAGCAGCAGCACCTGCCCCTGTAACTGAGGTACTCTTACCTCCGGAGCAAGTGCCGACAGATGCCCCATCCTCCCATCTCCTTCCGCACATTGGCCCCCGCCCCACTGCGACCCGACCTCTTCTCGCTGGGGCGGTCTACGCGCCCCATCCTCCTCCCCAACATCACCCTCCGGGTTCTTCCTCTCCCCAAGCCACCTTTCTACTCTCCGCGGCACCACGCCCACACCACACCTCCACGCCACCCTCAGTTTTCACTTTCCGACTCGCCTCACCTCCCGCGGAAGGTGTTTTCCTCCCACAACCTTGTCCAGGGAACCCGCTCCGAGGGGGCGGGGCTCCTTTCGAATCTCTCAGGCCCCACCCACTCCTACCACACGCGCTCAATGATTGGTGAAGGCCAGCATCCTCCGCCCTTGTGGGGCGGGGCGGTGGAAGGGTAGCCGGCCGGAAGTCCGCAGGTGGGGGCCGAGTGGAAAGCCGTTCCAAGAAAGGCTTCATTTGGAGGGCTGAGGCGAGGAGGCCGCGAGCGCGCTTGCTTGCCCGGGAGACCTTGTTCGGCTTCCCTCCCGGAGCCGGGCCTGCGAGGGGCGGGACCTCGCGGCGACGCGCGAGGGAACGGGCCAATGAGTGAGAGTTTCGCGACCTGCCGTCCCCCTCTTCTCCGCCCCTTCCTTCTCGTGCGAGGCAGAGCTGAGCTTTGACGCCCCTTGCGGCGGTCGGCCCTAGAACTAACGCTCTGCCTGAGGAAATTCGTTTTATTGGGCTCACTTGGCTCACTCCATTCGGAAGCGCAGTGTTAGCCTGATCCCTCAGGTGTATTCACGGAAGCAACTAAACATTTATATTTTAGGTATATTGAGGTTCTCTAAGACGTACATCTTCCATCGGCTTTTTAGGCGAGAACATTCGGAACCTGAGGCATCCAAGGTGTGAAGAAAACTATGGACTTTTCAGACAAGGAGATTTGGGTTCAGATTCAACCGTGGCTCCTCTGTTGACAAGTATATTGAGTATCTTTGACCTCTCTGAGCTTATGTTTGACCCCTCGCTTATCTAAGAGGATCGTGACCGTCGCAGTACATGGTTAGGAGGATAGTTATGAACATCAAGTTTTATACCGTGTGCCTTCCTCTAAATTAAAAGCTGTGGTGCAAAAAGCTTAAGCCTACTTATTAGGGATTTTCTTTGTTGTTTCCAAGGGTTGCCTGTGAATAGACTGGGCCACCAGTCTTCTCAGAAATATTCTAAAATTTTTAAGTTAAAAGTCCCAAAAAGAATGGTTGAAGAGCTTTCCCGTAAACAAAGAGCCTAAGCTTTTAGTCCCCAGAGTTTATGACCATTATTTTGGCGGTTTATAGGCTTTTTGTTTACTTCCGAGTTTTTAGTTGTGAAGTTGAGGTGGTGAGGTTGGCAGGAGTGAGATGTTACAGTAATAAATGCCACAGGGAGCAAAGGAGGCTTGGAATTTAGTGGTGTGATAAGGGAGAGGGTGGGGAGACCCAGAACTTGCAAGCTTGTGTGAGGAAAAGCTGAGAGAAGAGGATTGCCTCTTTTTCCGTAGGTTTCCTGGTGACAGTGGAATTTTAGTTGCTTGCAGTTTTCAAATTCTTTGGAGGTAAGAAAACCAGAGCCAGTAGCTTCTCTCTCTTCAGGCAGGTAGTGGAGATCAGAGGGAAAGAAGCTGTTAATTAACTGCATTCTGTCTTCCCCTAGGAGCAGCCTGAGTAGGGAAGTTCTTCACCCACCTTCAGGTAAGCGGAAGAGGCAGTTTTAGCAAGTTGGAAGTTAGTTTCTTCTAAGGAAACTCATCTCCAATTTTCTGTCACCAAATTATGGTTTTGAAAGCTGTTGAAGAAAAAAAGCACTGGACCTGCTTTCTCTTCCATCAGAATGACAACAAAGCCAGAAAATATAGATTTCAGGCACAAGAATTCTTCACTCAGCGTAAGGCACCTAATCTGGGAAATAACGTGTCCCCCTCAGCTCAACTCCAAAATGGTATGTATGAATAAGAGTTAAAGATTTGGGGTAAATTATGAAGAAATGAATTAATGAAGAAAGTATACCCCCTCCCAGGCACATGGTAAGCCTTAGTTGAGAAGGTACTTTGAGCATAGTGTTGAGTGCATAAATGATAAACTTAAGGATTCCAGTGCAGTTCTCCTTGAATGCCGGGAAGCCTCTTGGTCACTGTGTACGTGACCGGCTGTCTCGGGACTCTGGCCCCTGCTCCCTAATGGCCCTCTCAACATTCTCAGCCGGGGTTCCGCTAGTGCCTTAGACTCTACAAATGATTTGTTTGACTATTTTCTCAGTTTTCCCAAGGATGCTACATAACTAGTAACATTCTTGATGCATAGGAAGAAGTTAATTTATGACATACAATGAATGCCTTGGGGCATTGGGACTTTCTCATAGAACTCCAGTTGAGAAAGACTGGAATAGATACTTGGCCTCAACTGAAAATAGGCCTTTGGTCTGAACAGAAAAGCTCTTCTTCACACTCAGCCAAAACATATCCACTTCCTCCTCAAAACCTTGCCTTATATTTACTGCCTCCTAGAATTTTTTTCTTTCTTAAACTCATGATTCCAACCCAGACCGAAACAGTGAGGGTCCCTGGGTGAAAGAGATAAGAGGAAATAGGGAAGACTTGAATTCAAACAGACCTGATTCAAATCTTAGAACTTCTACTTTCCAGCTACATAACTTGGAGCAATTTATAAGCTTCAACTCACTCATTTGTAAAATGAAGATTAAAAGAGATAATGCCTGATGCGTAGAAAGCTGTTTCAGTTATGTATTATTGTGCAACAAACCACCCAATATTCAGTGGTTTGAAACAACAGCAACTATTCATCTGCTCATGATTTTACAGTTTGGGCAGAGCTGTGCAAGGACAGCCTGTCTCTACGTGAGGAGTAGATTGGGTTTGACTAGGGTTGAGAGGTCCAAGGTAGCCACACATGTCTAGGGCTGTGATGCTGGCTGTCAGCTGGGATGCTTGGTTGTCCTCCACGTGGCCTCCCATAATTCAGTAATCTATCCTGAGATGCTTTACATGGGAACTGACTTCCAAAAGCAAAAGCAGAGACTAGTAGACTCTCAACTGGCATAGCATCACCTCCACTACATTCTTTTGGTCAAAGCAGGGCACATGGTCAGCCAAATTCAAGGGGGGAGAAAAAGACTCCAACTCTTGGTGGAAAGAGCACCATGACCATTCCAGGATGGAAGGAATTGTTGCTATCTTTTGCAGATTCCATCACAGAATGCCTTCAGTATCTTATTTGTTATAGAAATGAAAACATGTAAGCAAGAGCACATCACTTTTATTCTTTCCCCAGGGCTTAATGAGACTCTGCACTGGTTTCTTCACTATCTCCCGGCCCTCACATCTTAGTGCTCTATCTTTAATTAGCTCTGTGTGTATTTATGTGTCCTGCTGTCTGTGTCTCTGTGATAGATGTGAATCCTGTTTTCCAGCTTATACTGGAAAGCACAGAGAGGAAGAGAGCAGGTCATCTTGAGCATCCCCCTTTGAGCACCTAATACTGTATAGAGTTGTCATAGACTGTCTAGAGAAAAGGACAGTGTTAGGAACCTCTGTGGAAGAGAATGTAGTTATGGGAAGAGAAAGAGGAGTCTGGGGGCCCGCAGATTCCATACAGTCTGGCTAAAGGATTCCAATTTTCTCAATGGTTTTCTATATAGAAAGGCTCAAACAGATGGACACTTATGCAGCGAGGATCCACACCTTTATTTAGATTAGTCCAAACAGACACTATGCTGGAGCTCCTTAAGAACACAGTCTCTCCACAGGCTTCCTGGAGGCACAGAAAAGAGAGGGTATGTTGTGGCCATAACGGCAAACAGTGAGAGCTCATCCAGGCTGCTGAGGTGACCTCCTTTCATGGTCCCTGGGTCCTGTGCTCTGAATTCTGTATTTACCCTGCTTCGTTGCTGGCACTGACCAGGAGAAATGGAAAAGGGCACTAAGAGTAACAAGGATAACACCAACACAACATGACATTAACCTTAACCTTAACCTTAATGCAGAGAAGGAATTGAGGGATGGCGAGAGAACTGGCTGTGCAAGCCAGCTGGCAGAGAGAGATCTCCTGAGAAGCTTGTACTATTTTTTTTTTTTTTTTTTTTTTTTTTCGGTACGCGGGCCTCTCACTGTTGTGGCCTCTCCCATTCCGAAGCACAGGCTCCGGACGCGCAGGCTCAGGCTCAGCGGCCATAGCTCACAGGCCCGGCCGCTCCGCAGCATGTGGGATCTTCCTGGACTGGGGCACGAACCCGTGTCCCCTGCATTGGCAGGCGGACTCTCAACCACTGCGCCACCAGGGAAGCCCAGAAGCTTGTACTTTTAATGCATCCCTCAAGGTTTTCATTTGCTAAAGATCAGTGAGAGGCTTAAATAAATGGCTTCTGGGATGGAATTAATTCTTGGGTTTCATTGACCAGGAGCTGCAAGTCAGAGGAGATGTTGGGAACCAGTTCTCTTTAATTCTCTCATGAGCTTCCTTTTCACCCCACTCATCAGTTTGTACACAACATTTCTGCTGTGAGTGATTTAGAGTCTGAAGGAGTTATCAAATTCTAAATGATTGTCTGAGTTGCCCTTTGCCAGTAACGTGCTGCTTGGGACCACATTCCCCACATGTTCAGTTATTGTTGACATATAATGATAACAGTGGTTTTCTTCTCTTGGAAGGGAAGGAATCCAAAATCTTCAAAGTAAAAAGGAAGCAAGCTCATCTGGTTTTCACCATGCTTAAGATACTGAGGTAGAAACACTTAATTGATGGGAACACCTTCCTCTCTCTTTTTCTGCCATGTGGTGGTGGTGGTGACCTCGGCCATCCTCCACTCCTGATTGTTTTCTTTGACACCTTTTCTTACAGCACCTGCTCACTCCCTCCCACAAAACCCCCTTACAATTAGGTAGATGCTATCACTCTTTTTCAGAGGGCCGCTAGGTTTAATTCCTGTCATCAACTTGAGGAGTACAGATACATAGAGGATGTGACAAAAGTAGACCTCATCTATGGTAAATTCCCTCCACAGGGATGATAGTATTCACTTACAAGAAAAAAAGTCGTTAAAAGAAAAGTGGTTGCCAGTGAGTGTATGGTTGAAAGGCTCAGGAATATATATCTGTCTCAGACTCAGCAACACTAGCCATAAACATGAAATACTCCATTCAGATCCCCTGTACCTCTCCTTACCTTCCTCAGAGTTGCCCATGTCTGCTTAGCGTGCCTCAATTAGGAGCTGCAAAATTCAGACATCTCTCTGTGTTGACATCTCTCCGTTTTAACATCTCAGCAATCTCTGGGAAACCTTTCAGAGCATCGAGAAGGGATATACTTCCAGGTTTGGGGGGAGTCCATGGTGCTAATTAAGAGTCTATGCGGAGGGAAGAATAGGACATGTAATGGCCCATTCATTCCTGAGTCATGCTGCACATGCTTAGAAAGTGCCCACTGTGTACCAGAAACTGGGCTGGACACTGGGGGACAAGGTGAATAAGATGGTCCCTGCCCTCACAGTGCTCACAGTTTATGGGGAAACAGATCAGTAAATAGATAATTATAAAACGATATTCTAAATGCAATGATGGCAATCTGAGCAAGGGGACAGGAATGGATAAATGAATGAATACTTTAAAAGCGGTAGAGAGGATGTGCAATATTCCCATTTAACCAACTAGAGACGAAAGTCCTCTGGTTTGTTTAAAAGCCCAATAAAAAGCTACAGCTTTCCTGGATTGAGTCAGATTGTATAGTTTAATGAAAAATGATCTGGGTAAGGTCCAGCAGACTTGGCCTCTTTTCCACCATAGTGCCAACTCCTCAATTAACCAGCACTGGAAATCGCAGGTAAACTGATCAATCACCTCCCTGTGCTTTAGGTTTCTCCTTTGCAAAGTGGAAATAGTGATTCTTCCTATATTACAGAATTATGATGGAGAGAAATGAGGAATGGATGATAAAAATGGCTCCTAAAATACATCCTGATGATGACAGTGATGAGAAGGCCTGAAGGGGAAGCAACCCGAGCCCTTCTCCATCTAGGCTTGTGTCTCTGCCCTCGACTTTCCCACCTGTGGAGAGAGGAGGTGATTGCACCTTAAGGTGCGAGTTCTGCCCTTACCTTTCACATCCACCCGACAGTCTACTGACGCCTCCCCCAGGGGGTTAACAGCCTTGCAGATGTAGATGCCCCCGTCAAAGGGGCCAGGCTTGTGGATTTCTAGGGAGCAGATTCCCAGGTGAGTGAGGGCTCTGTACTTGGGGTTGCCTTGGATATCCATCTTGTTCTTTAGCCAGATGATCTTTGGCTGGAAGATAAAGATGAGGGGGGTGAGTCAGGAGCAGCCAACAGGACTCCAGCCCCCCTGCCAGAGAGACAGCTTTGAATCTCATGCCCAATTGCCAGCAGGTCATTAAGTGACATCTTCATATATGAGGAACAAACAGTAAAAGCAAAACTGGAAACATTATCCACATCAGCCTGTCTTGGACACCAGTGCCCTGAGTGTTCCTACGTAATGTGCTGTGGAACAGGCAGATGATGGTGACGGGAGCAAATGTTTTGGTTAGAATGTTCTTCGACACAGCTAAGGTTAGAGCAGAAGCAGAAAGCAGCACAGCCACCCACAGACCTCCTTGCTCACCTTGGGGGAGGCATGGATGCAGCAGAAGAGCTGGGTGTCACAGCCAATGACTGTAGTGCAGTCTGCCAGAGGCTGGGTGAACGTCGGGGCTTCTGAGAAATCTCACTGGACAAACCCCTCGGTCTTGTAAACAGTAGCCGAGGGGACCAAGAAGGGCCTTGCTGTAGTGCCTGAGAGCCCCATCCGTCTTCAACTCTTTCTCCTTAACTCTTCCTGGCTCTGAGTCTCAGTGCTTTACCTGCTTTCTGGATGTGGGCCGGGTCGGCAGTGACAGAGGCTGTCTGGCTGAGCCCACACTGGTTCTCAGCAAAGACTTGAAATGCATAGGAGTTGCCGACGATGAGGTCGGAGACTGTGCGGCTGGCGCGGTGATAGCGCTCCAGCACCGTGAGCCACAGCTGTGGGGCCCCGGAAGATGCCCAGAATGAGACCCCTGTTTTGGCAGCTCACTCCACCCCAGCCTACTGCGTGGAACTACCAGAGTCCCATTCCAGAATGTGCTGTTCCTCCCTCCCTCCATCCCAGCTGGGCCTCACCCCAGATTTGGTGTCAGCCTTTTGCACCACGTATCCCAGGAGTGTGTTCCCGTGTCTTGGGGCAGAGTCCACTCCAGGGTAGCGCTGGAGCCCCAGACATCCACCAACTTGATACTCTGAGGAGAGCCTGGCCTCTTTGAAAGGGCCAAGCATGGCAGCGGGCATGGCACGCCTCACATGCCAGGACATTACCAGGAGGGGCCCCTCCGCTTCTGCTCAGCCACCCCTCCCTTCACCCACCACTGCGTCCCACAGCCCTGCTTCCCCGGCTCTCTGTGCTGATTCCTCTTCACGCTGGGGTGGGAGCCCCCAAGGACCACGTCGTCTCCCATTCCCCCCACTGTACCGATCACCAGGGTGTCAGTGGTGGCGGTGGCCTCCAGCCCACCCAGCTGCACATGGAGCTGGTAGTGACCCAAGTCAGCACACTGGGCCTCTCGGATGAAGAGGTTGGAGTCCCGCTCCCCATTCCGCATGCTCACATGACTGGCGTCCAAGGCACAGCCGTCATGCGTGCGCATGGCTTGAGGTTGGGGTTTGCCCTGAGAAATGGGGAGAAGGCTGTGAGCTGCCCCGAGAGGACTTTTGCCCCTCCCGGCTGCAACAGGGGTCAGATCCACCAGGTCCACGTGGTGACTTGACTCGCAGCTGCAAATTCCTTGAGTGAGAGGTTGGTGGACTGTCCCAGCGGACTTCCGTCTCTCAGCAACAGCCTCAGGATCATGGGAAAGGGGGATGGCTTTGAGTCTCCCCGCCTCTGAGAGTCTAGGTCATGGACACTCAGGGCAGCTGGGACTAAAATTAGCTGCCCAAACTCCTGAGAGCCCTCCAAACTGAGCGCTCCCAGACCCCTGCTGACTGAAGGGCATGGATTAGCCTTACATCATCACCTGGGCATGCCCAACCTGACCTGACCCCAACACCCCGCAGGAGTGCTGATGGAAGGGCTGTTTGGCCTCACACTCAGTGACATGCCCCTTCCATTCAAGGCTAGGACGACTGTCCCACTGCTAGCAGGACTCTTGTTTTTTGTTTCCAAATCAAAACCCTGGCCTGGCTCCAGTCATGGACCCAACGTGGGGCTGTCATGATCACCTGGAACGGGATTAGTAGATTCAGAGTGTCTCCAACCTTCTGGACGTAGGTCTGCCTCTGGGCCTGAGGTAGCCAGATCTTGGGGTGCTCTGAGTGATGGAAAGAGAGAGAACGGGGTGGTGAGCCTCCCTGGGGGGAAGAGGAGAGTTTAGAGGAAGTGTAAGTGGATGCTGTATCTAGCTGTGCTCCATGGCCAGGTGACCCAGGCAACACTGAGCAAATTAAGCCCTCTCTCGGGGAATGGGAAGATAGCTCCCATTGTCTCACTGGGATTTAGGGATAAGCAACCAGCTGTGGGATCCTGTAGAGAGAGTTAGTCTCAGCAGAAAGAGCACTGAAGCGCGAGCCTGACACCTACTTCTTTTAATTGGTAACTCTCCACCATCGACTTTTCATCAACTGAGATTTCTTTTTTGTTTATGCACAGACCAGTCCAGTCCGAGTGGTCTGTCTTTCCACTCCTTTTCTACATTTGTCCTCAGCAACACTCCTTTTTTCAAGGCCACTTTCAATGTCAATCCTGACCCCCAAGTGTCCGCCCCGCTCCCCAGTTCGGTGCCAGACCCCGAGGAGAAAGCTTTATATTCTGCAGGCAGAGTCAACACCCTGGCCCCACCAGGACAGCACTGATGTCACTGCAGAGGGAGCTGGCGTCTGGTCCCTTCTCTGCAGGGCTGCCCTGTTCAGGGGCCTGCACAGTGTCTTCCAGTCTGTGGAGGATCACTTTGTACAGTCAGAATCTGGGACAGATTAGGTCCACTGCTTACTCCCCCTTGATCTTCCAGGCGTGTTCCAGTGAGAAGAGAGATTAGATTATGTTTATTGGCTTCCAGGATGAAGACAGGAGATGCTCAGGAAAGTGCTGAGTGTAAGTTTGGGGAATGACCAGGTGTAAGTTCCTCTCAGGATGCCTCCGGCAGCCTTGGCTGAGGAAGTGCAAACATCCCACCTGGGTTCCTTTCGGGTCCTAGCTGAAATCTACTCCATTTTCCAGGCTTCTGGTGCTACTGCTTCCTCCTTTCTCAGGCAGAGACAGTCCCCCGCTGCTGTAGTCTTACAGGGGGTGTGACAGTCTCAGTTCCCACCAACTCCCCAGCCTCCCCGCTCCTTCATTCCTATCAGTTGGAAGAACTCCACCCCAGCACACAACTGTGGCAAACAGCTTGATAGCGATTCCAAACTTTTTGATAACACACATTTCCCTGTAAATACATCCCTGAACATTCACCCTAATGTATGTATGTTTATTTACAAATTGAACTGTTTAAAATGTACATTACATAATGCAGAATTTGAATGGTGAAATTGAAAATAAATCAAACGAAGGGTCTACAAAGCTCTTCCTACACCTCAGTTTGTAGATCGTTGTTTAGAGACCAGGAACTTCCATAGTCCGCCCTGATTAGCATCTTGAGATAACTTGGGCTTTGTGGATGAAGATAGACAGAAATATTCAGTGCATGCTGTCCATTTTATTTGCCTAGTTTCCTTTTTTACCGTGTGGCTTACGTTTTAACCTGGGTTGTGCTGTCTTAGGCTGCGCCTCACCCCTCTACCCTGACAGAAGTGGGAACTGTGTGGTACAGGGCCTCCAGTGCTCTAAGCGCTGTCCTGCCCGTACGGCCCAGGGCCTGAGGCCTCAGCAAGGACTCAGCTCGGAACCCAGGCAGCTGAATGACCCTGCTCGGCTGCCCTCTGTTCGACTTTGGCAGTTTGGGTGGAGGCGGGGCATGAAGAACAGAAGAAGTGTTGTGTGATGTGTTCCTTTCCTGTGGCCATCTTGGCAAGCGACCAAGGAGTTGAGAACAGACGGATATGACTTCAGGGTTTTCTGCAAAAAGAGGGCGGCAATTGAAAAGGAGGGTCAAAACTTCATCTTGTTGGGCTTGGTTCCCCACTGCTGAGTGGGGACCTAACCCTTCACGCTTGCCGGGGAGAGGGCTGAGGAGAAGCCGGCTCTGCTGTCCCTTGCGCTGCCTACAGAACCTCTGAGTTAGGAAGGACCTTGGTGAGCACCCAGAGCAAGGAGAAGACTGGAAGGAAAGGGCTGGGAGAGAGAAACAGCTTTGCTGTTGACCTCACGGCCGGTTGTGAAGTCGTGCTGGCACCATCTAGGAACGTGTGTCTGAAGGACCTGTTCTCTGAGCATGACAGCATATCTGTCCACTTACCTGCCCTTCAGTGTCCACCTGGGACTGGGCACCACAGTCAGGGCTCCTGCAGTGATCTTGCCCCTGGAGAGAAGAGGCCAAGAAGGGAAGGCAGGGGGCCACACTCAAGGATTAAAAAGGCTGATGTGAGGAAAGGAACCCAGGCTGTCACGCCTGGAAGAGGTGCCAGTTGAGCCCTGCTCTGCTTACACCTCAGGTAGGAAGGGGGCTTCTATAGGTAGGTGCATGCTGATGTATATAGTATTTGTTCCCACTTAGTCTTTCCTAGAAAAGTATCTTGGAAAAGGTTAGCATTGTTTCACTTGAACTAAGGAGAAAAATGAAAGAAATAAGTTTATGTGGAACGTAAGCTAAGATGGGAGAATTAGGAGGAGGATGAGCAGAATGGCCCTGAGATCCAGAGGGGATGCCAGCAGGGGGCAGAGACAGAGGAGAAAGGCTGACAGCCAGGATGGTGGATTCTTCCTCCCTGGAGGGCTCCCGGGCCAGTTCTTTGCTTAGAAGTGGGATTCCCTGACAAGATGGTGAATCAGTAGGGGACAAACTTAAGTTACTATTTGGAATGTTCTAAGTCTGAGGACTAGTAGGCGAGGATTCTGCTCTCAGCAGTCTCCCAGCCCCAGTGGGAGGGCAGAGGATGGGCTTAAGGCTAAAGCCGCTGACAAAATATGGGAGGTGAAAGTGTGTGACAGCTCCAGGTGCCTGGGCTGCAGCAAGCTCTTCCCCAGAGCACCCCAGGCCTTGAATCTGCCCAGCAAACAAGAGCAATCTGACCCCTTGCTAAGAGTGTTAAAAGGAGGGCTCATCTGGGACATCTCTTTTCACACATCCACAGTCAAGCGAGGTGTTAATTGTACTGACCTTGGAGAAACATGGCTTTCCCTGACACCCAAGGTCTTTCTCCTCTTCATATGCCAGGAGGGATGTGAACCAAAGGCTACAGCCCTAAAGCAGAACCTCGGGTTTCTAAGACCAGGTCTGAGACAGCCGCAGTTTGTCTATGAGATTTTCTCCCTTCATAGAGTCTCAGGTAAAAGACATTTTGAAAAGTCCTTTGAGAGCCCTTGGCTTCTGAGCTGTGTTGCTCTCAGCACTGAATTTCTCTCAGACAGAATACTGTCTTAAAAAGGAGCGGAGAGGAAACTACTTAAAGTCCAGAGATCTCGACTTCTCTTCATTAGAAAATCCTTCCTAATTCTACCGAATTTCATCCTGCTGAGGTTTATGCCCATTTCCTTATTCTCTGCTCATGGGAAATAATTGTTCCCATCCTCTCATAACTTGGTTTCACATGGCTAAAGACTTTCTGCCAGCGATTCCCTAAGGACTGTGTAGTTCAGATTGATGGTATTAATTATGGCCCAGAGAATGAAGGAACAAGATAGACACATTGAAATAGTGGAGGAGTGTGTGCGTGTGTGAGTGTGCAAGACTGTGAGTTCGTGTGCATGTGTGCACACACATGCACAGGCCTGTGTGAGTGAACGGTTACCAAAAGAGGGCAAATGCACAAGGCAAGCTATGGCTCCCAAAAAACCCCAGAGATTTCCAGGGATCCAAAAAATACCAGCATTTCTTACAGAAGCATTAGCAGATGCATAGGGTGTGGACTTGACCTTATCAGAAACTTGTCTGGAGGAGTGTGGTGGGAAAGAAATGTGGTGACTTCAAAAAAATAAACCTAAAAACCTTGTGAAGGACAAGAGTGTCACTTCCTTGAAGGCCATGAAACTAAGATCAGAAAAAATAAAAGGACATAGAAATAGGCAATACTTCTCTGAGGAAAAGACTCCATCACCCTCTCCCCTTGTGGCAGTCTCCCCCTCACGCTGATGACGGTAGCCCTGGCTCAGTGTCACTTTCTCCAACATTTCTCCAGTCATGATTCCTGCTCATTTCAACACCCAGACTTCCAGTCCCTGCAGGGCCGCTCCCAGCCTTGCCTGCCACTCCTCCAATGAGTTTGTCCTCCCCTGCTTCAGCCCATGGTTCCTTTGGTCATTGTCTAGACCAATAACTATAGCCACTATAGAATCTGAATTTCAAGCGTCCCACTCTCTCAGCACCACCTCCATGACAGGGATGGCTAATTGCTCACAACAATTTGTACATATTATCTCTTCCATAGTATAGGGATCTCTGAGAAGGAGCGGCCCCACTTGCTGTATGACAGTGAGACTAGTTCTTGCCAGTGAAATGTGAGTGGAAGTGATGAGAATCACTTCTGAGTCGAGGCTTTTAATGAATGAGTTTTCTATTTCCCATCTGCTAGCTGCATGCAGGCGATCACGGGGCCCTAAGGCATGGCGGAGCCACAAGATGGAAGAGGCCCGGGTCCCTGAATTAGTGCTGGAGAACTATCTGCTGAGTAGGAACGCTTGCTTTTAGTTGTTTTGCTAGTAAGGAATAAACATCTATTGTATTTGAGCCTTAAATTCTGAGGTCGCATAACCTAATGAACAGTCTCTATCCCTTCAGCTCCCTCCCTCTAAAGCTCTGCCAGCAGTGATCCTTCAGCCCACTGAGACCTCTGATCCATTATCTTCCCACCCCTTCACTCTCCATCACCCCTCCATGTTACCACTTTCTTTCCCACCCAAATTAGATTACATGGTCATCGTTAGCCTCACTCTCTTGCATACCCACTCAAAGCCCTAATCCTTTTCCACTTCTTAGCAATACCCAGCCCCAGTTAAATACACCCCCTCAGTGTCTGCATCCACACAGCCAAACACGACTGGGGAAAAATATTACAAAACTATGCTGACTTTAAATTGATGGCCATTGCCTCCAAATGGACCCTGGCAGATCTGCCAGACTTCCCTAATTCACTCAATCTCCTGTTCTCCTGGGTGACTGTTGTACACCCTCTTCTAAAACTTCCATACCTTTTCCTGAATCCTTATTCTCAGTTGACAATCTTGCTAGTGTCTAAAGCCTGCCTATAGCCTATTCTTAACTCAGCAGCCAGAAAAGTCTTAAAACCTACACCTGATCATGCCAGATCTCACCTAAAACCCTGCGCTGGCTGCCCATCTGTCTCAGGGTTGAACCAGTGTTCACAATGGTCCTGCTACCTCTTTGACCCCAAACCTGCTATTCTCTCCCTCACTCTGCTACAGCCACAGTGGCCCCAATCCATAATGCACACTCCTGCCTCAGGGCCTTTGCACTTACTGTTCTGTCTGTGGAAAACCTTCACTCTCAATATCTGCATGCATTGTTCTCTGGTCTCCTTTAGGTTGCTGCTCAGATGACCTTATTAACAAGACTTTCACTGAATATCCTGCTTGAAACAGCAAGTACACTTCCCACCCCAGCACTTTATACCCTCCTCTTTCTCTGCTTTACTTTTCAGCATAGCAGTTTTCACTTTCTCTTATTTTATATATTTTATTTGCCTATTTATTATCTATCTCCTTACATAGAATGTAATATCCACAAGGGAAGTTATTTTTGCCTATTTTGTGCATTTTTGTAACAGTGCCTGACACATAATAGACACAAAGTAAATATTTGTAGAAGGAAGAAAGAGGATAAGAAGGGACAGTGGGAGGGTGGGAGGGAGGAAGGAAGGATGGTCACTTCAAGGCTAGGAATTCAGCTTCCCAAGCCTGGAAGACACAGAACAGTCCAGACTGAAAGAGGACACAGGGTCAGTTGGAAGCAATCGAGCTGAGATCAGCAGACGGGCCCTCCTACTGGGTCTCAGAGTCCCGTCTTCTCCATGTCAGGGTGCAGTCTGTCCCATATCTCTCACTCTTTCGGAAGCTCTCCTCTGGCCCCTGCCCAGCGTTGCCTCCAGGACACAGTGCCTCTGTGCAGTGCTGAGAGTGACAGAGGATGGTTTCCCAATGCCAAACACCTACTTCTGCTTCTTTAGCCATGGAGCAGTCTTTCTTGACTAAAAGCTCCGTGTCGGCCAGTTGCAGTTCATTTTAATGTCACAAACGTTTTGATGCCTGCTCTATTTCATGTGTACTCACATGCTAGCCACTGTGCCCTTCTATGTCCCATAGAGCTCCCCATAAGGAAGAGGAGGCGTTACGAGGAAGGAAAAGTCCTTGGTGCTCACAGGGAACTTGGGGGCCATCTAGTCCAGCACCATAGCACCCCCCTGAAGACCTCTGGCTAGGCTTCAGTGATGCTCTGAACTCCCTGAACTTTGTTGAGTATTTTTCTTGGAGCAAGAATCCACAGCTTTCATCAGATTTTCCTAGGGATCCATATCCACCGAAGGGTTAAGAGCTCTGATTTAGTTCAACCTCTCAATTTACAGATGAGAAAATAGAAGCCAGAGGGGTGGATTGACTTGCCTTGGGTCACAGGACAGAGCTAGGGTTTGAACTCATGTCTTCTTTTCCCAACTGGATAACAGATGCAAACACTTTGCACAATGTCACAAGGAGTCCTTGCTGCTAGTGACCTCTGGCATGTAGGTGGGTTGAGTCACTGGGTGCTGGTGGCCCTGAGGCCACACACAAGATCAGGGCCCTTCAGGCCGCACTTGGGGGCTGTGGCCAGGGGCCGTCAGGAGGGAGGAGTGTGGAAGGGATGAGCACCCTCCCCCAGGATTTTGTGGAGACCAGTGGTCAGAGAGTCAGCAGTCCTGGCTCTCATTCTCCCTCTGCCTGTGACTTATTCCCTGGGCCTTTTCGGGAAGAAACTGATTTTCTGCCTCAAGACCATTCCAGCCTAGTATGTTCCCAATAACTTCTGCTCTCTTTACCTGTTTTTCAGTGGGGCAAACTTGGTCGGCTCTCTGCCCCTGACATACAAATAGCTTCTGAAGACCCAGCATCTTCCATCAGGATGATAAGAGGCAGCAAACTTTCCCTCCACAACCCTATTTGCAGGGAGAACTCAGTCTTTATCCCTGACTTGGAAATAATTTATTATCTATTCGTATCTTTGTTTGGCCTCTTCCAAGGCACTTTGGATTATCTCAACAATCCTTTCGACTACCTTACCAGGTCGATACTATTACTCACCATTTTACAGAGAGGAAATTGAAACTGAGCAGTCCATTGACTTGGCCAAGGTCACGGAGCTGCTGGAGGTGGCCCTGGGAATTGAGTCTAGATGCTGTCTTCTTTTCTTACCTCTCCTTACCCAGGGATTCCACGGTGTCTCGTTTGTGGTCTTTGCATCCTCTGCACTCAAGACTCCAAGGGGCCAGAAGTGGGGACTTTGTGCAGGGAACTGTCTTAAATGATTCGTGCAGCCCCCGTAGTTGCTTCCGCCGATTACCTCGCAGGAGAGGGGAAGAGCCAGGCTCCCGTCTTCCACTTCTGTCGGCTGAGCCAGGTGCAGTGGGAGCCACCCAGGGTAAATGTCACAGAGCTGTTAGCTACAAAGGCCTCAGCCAGGGGCAGTCTGGGGGCTGGGCAGCAGGGCTGCTGGCAGGGAACTCTGGGGCTGGAAGGGGCACCCACCACCTCCTAGTTCGAAAATGCCTTTATGTTGAGAGGCTCACAGAGACCACAGAGAGGCAGCCAAATTCTTCCGGACGGTCTCTGCTTCCGTGGAGCTCAGGCTCAAATAGGCTAGGGTTTCCCGTGGGAGCCAGTGGAGATGTAGGTAGGGTAGGTGGAGGACCCACGGCTCTACCAAGGGCGAAGTGGAGCGTCACATACTGTTCACCACTTAGCCTCCCGGTGGCTCTAAGCTTTTTGTTTCTTTCTTCTCCAAGTCCAGATGGACACCATCTCACCCCTCATTCCCTTCCTGACTGGCGTTGGTATATCAGGTCCCTGTGACAGACGTATTTTAAAGGTAAAAATACAAACCTATCATTATCAGTCACTGTAAATTGCCACAAACATCATTCACTGACTTTTCAGGTAAAAAGCAAAGACCCAGCAGAGACATTTGAGCAGCAAGCTAGAATCCACCAAGGGAGGGGGTGGGGGCTCCAATGGATGCTTCCCCACCCTAAGTACCAATCCCGTGAAACCATTTAGATCCGCAAAACCCATGGAGGTGCAGTCAGGGCGGTAGCGCATCCTCCCAACTCCCAACGCTCACTCCCCATCCCCATGGATCACCTTCTGTTGGGGGCAGGAGCTGGGGAATGGGGCTGACGGCCCCCCGCCGAGGTGAAGCCTGGGCTCCGTCAGCATCCGCTAGGCTGGCTTCTTTCACTTTCAGCGTGGATCCGAGGCCACCTCCAGAGCTGTGGCTGCCTCCATGCTGGGCCACCCCAAGGCTGGGCTCCAGAGAAAGATTTTCACTGTTGGTGGCGAGGGAGGGGCTGAGCACCTGCTCGCCAGCCCGGCCTCCCCAGGGTCCCAGCCACAGGGTTATGTAACAGGGCTGGCCTGTTCCCACCCAGCTACTCCCAGACGGCTGAAGCAGGGGCCAGGGGAAGAGTGGGGAGCGGACCGCAGCCCAGAATAGCTGCAGGAGGAGGACCCGGTAGTCCTGTTATCTTGGGAGAGAGAACCGACACCTCTCTCACAACACCAGGGAGGGAGGGGAGCGCTCGAGCTTTTCAAACAGCCCCTCCCCACCCAGACCATCCAAATGGGGCCTCTGGCTTCTGGCCGGAGGATTGGGTGACATCTCGGCTCCTGACCTCCAGTTCATCCAAGGGTGTCCAGGTCCAAGGAAGGGGCCCCAGGATTAGCTGATTCACAGGCACACCTTTAGGTGGTCTCTCCCTCTCTGCTCCCACATTCGCTGAGTTGTAAAGTCTCGCCAGCTCAGCCTTTATGGGGGCGGCCCCATCCTCTCCACTCCCCCCGTGGCAGTGCAGGGCAGGGTCTGCACACTGGAGCCAGACCCCCCGGCTCACTTTGGCTCCATCACCAATTGGCTGTGTGACTTGTAACCACACATCACAGTCTCTCTCAGGTCTGTTTCCTCATCTGTGAAGTGGAGATAACAGCCATAGGGTTGCTGTGAGGATTCAAAGGTAATCTGGGTAAAGTGCTTAGCAGAGTGTAGCCGACTAAGTGCTCGATAAATGTAAGCTATTTTTAGGTTGGGCCAGCACTTGTCCCTTTCAAAGCTCCCTTGCCTATGAGATAAAGTACAAATTAAGTGAGAGGCAGCAGTGATGGAGGGGAGAGCCAGGAGCATAAGGTTAGAGGACTTGAGTGTGACTCTGGGCTCTACTACTCACTCATTTGCTAGGTGACCCTGGGAAAACCACTTACTCTGAACCTCAGGTCCCTGGTCCATGAAACAAGGGATGATGATGCCACAATTGTGTTGAAGATAAAATGGTAAAAGTACATGAAAGTGGCCAGAGCACAGTAGGTGTTACATACTAACGGTCCCATGTGATTTCTAGGCTCACCAGACCATCATTTATATGTTCTATGCACTCCATCCAATCAATCTGGTTTCCTATCATACTCTACTTTCTCATCTCCAGAAGCTGGCATCCCCTCTGTGAATATATATATATATATATATATATATATATATATATTTTTTTTTTTTTTCTCTTTAGGCTTAAAGAGCAGTTTTAGGTTCACAGCAAAGTTGAGTGGAAAGTAGAGTTCCCACATTCCCCCCTTCCCCTCCTCTCCTTTATTTTTTATGGAAACAAATGAGTATGGTTGAATGAATGAGCTCCTTACTCATTTCTCCCCTTTAGCCGTCAAATTGGGGGCAGTCATTAGGATCCTGGGAGCCTGTTACTATCTTGGGGTGTGGGACAGAAGCCCAGAACTCATCTTTGCAACCTGTATAGGGACCGAGGGCTAGGACAACCTGTAGACACAGCTGGTGCCCAGGAAGCTGTTTATCAGGAGCTCGGATGACTGAAGAGGGTAACTGTGGAGCTTGACCTCAGGCTGGTGGTGAGAGGCTGCGCTGTGTCATGTCAGGATTTGTGTAAAGGCCTCTTTGACCTATTTCTCTCGTCTGACCCAGCCAAAGCCCTTACGAGTCCAGACAGTACACCAGGGGACTCCAAACACCCCCTCTTATACCCCACTTAATCCATGCTTTGATGAGGAGATTGGCCCAGGCTTTTGGTCTTAGCTCCTTGTTGCAACTGAAGAATCAAATAAAAAAGGCAGACTCCTAGGGTCTTATCCATTGGAAAGGCTAATTTAATAGGTCTAAGTGGGATATGCATTTTAAAACAAACCTACTGATTCTGTTGCAGGAAGTCTTAGAACACTATGTTAGATAGAATTCCAGAAAATAAACCACCTTGGATAACCTCCTGGGGGAGGGCTCTTCCAGCAGACATGGGCTCCTCAAGAGCAAGGTCTCTGCCTGGTCATCTTTAGACCACGACGCCAGAGCAAGCATTAAATGGAAATACCCGCCAGGACGGAAGGCTGAGCAGTCGTGAGCCTTGGCTAAAGGCTCAGTGGGGGTGGGCAGGAATCTCCCCTAAAAGAAATATTTTGGAGGAGGAAAGTTGCAACTCTTTGAAGGTCCTTAAATGAAATGGGTCAGGAAGGACTACGAGTAAGTGCAGCAGGAGAAACGTTAAGAGGGGCAGATGGAAAGGTGTGGAAGGTAAACTCCTTGGTGTTACTTATCAACCTGCTAGAAGAACATGGAATTCAAGAGAGTAATGACATGCCGCTGCGTGCAGAAGGAAGAGTGTAGCGGTTGAAACGGAGAAGCTGTACGGGGTGGCTCAGCTACACTTTCCCGGAGTAAGAACAAGAAAGCTGCTTTTACAAATACCCATGGGAGGTAGATCTTTGTGAGCATAAAGCAGAAACAGGTGAGTAGTTTTTCCTATAAATTACCTAATACCTTACATGCTATAAATGAATAGTCCTGGCTCTTTAACTGACTTATTCTCTGGTTGCTGGAGTTTGATTTTTGAAGCTAGAAAACTGGAAAAGCTTTCATATTAACAAACTGTAGCTTAGTCATTTTAGTAGGTCAGGTAACAAAGTCCAGTCTGTTTTATTTCTAACCCAAATATTGCAAATATACAGAAAATTACCAGTACAAAGTTAAACACACCCAGATTTATTTACATAATGCTAAAGAAATTTGAGTTTTATTTCCATTTTGTGGAATTTTATTCTAGGGTCTGGCTTTTTTGTGTAACCGACATTGGTCATTGAAACTTGATTATCCCACCTCACATGCAATTTTCTGTCCCAAGGGAACAGAAAACTTGGGTTTTTAGCATACATGCAGTAACGATCTTAATACTGCTTTACACTTTGTACCGACAGCTTGGGGTGGAGGCAGAGAAGTTACAGAGCAAGGAGGGACCACATGCTGATAGGGAACAAGAGACAAGACAGGGCTGGACAACAGGCACACGGGGACCCTGAGCATTTCTGTGCACGAGGATAAGGAGGGTGCCATCAAACCCCTCCTCCCTAGACGTCCAAACACAGGAGGTGGGCAGAATCATCAGGAACATTTAAGTCACCCGACCACAAACTGAGGGCATGCGGAGGATGAGAACTGCATTAAAGACTTGGGACATATCAATAAATCATTAACATGTACACTATACAGTTTATACATGTATATATGTACACACACACATATATATATAGAAAGGTACAGATTAGTTTAAGTTATCCTATATAAACAAGGACGCTTAAAAATGTACCAGTGTGAAAAAATGCGTACAGTTAAGTTGTTGAAGACAATTTCTAATTAATGTTCTGATTCTTATTGTTATAATGCAAAGTAGCCAAGAAATCAACATGTTCCTGCTATTTTAATCATCCTCCATGAGGGTGAGGCCTGGGCTCTGCTAGGGCAGGACAGCACTGCCAGAGCTGCCTGAGCTGGGCAGATCAGTGGCAGATGGAACAGAAAGTCTGGCACCTGCTGAGTGCCAGTGCTGAAAGTCTGGCCCTCCCTATCACTCCATCATGTGGCAAATCTTAAACTTTGGTTTTTGTCCAAAGGACATGTAAGTCCATGTTAATCTTCCTGCTTGAGGGAAGGTAGTAGCAAAGTTGAAAAGCTGAATCTCTTCCTATTTTAGCAGTTCCAAGTATCTGGGCTTCATGTGAGGCAAGGGGGCGGTACCAAAAATGAGCAGGGCGAGCTCTAAGCCATTGCATACAGGAGTGGGGCTCTTTAAAGCTCTCCGAAAAGGAAAGAGAGAATCTCTCTACCTGAATCATTTGCCTAGAAAATAAAGAAATGACTCAAGTCACGACAGTCCTGCCACCTGGGGTGGATGTGAACTGCCCTGCACTCCTCTCTCTATCATTGTACCGTGATGAAGGCCATGGGAGAACCAGCAATGGTTTACAGAGCCAGCGGTGGCCAGTTCATTACTTATCTGTCAGGGATGAAAGGCCAGCTTGGGCATGTAGAGGCCCAGAGGCAAACCTAAGAATTACAGAGACGCACACTGGAAAGCCTATTCAGAGGCAGACGGCAAATTCTAAGTTTTAGTTACAGCTAATCTGTTGAATCTCTTAAGCCCAGCCTAGAACTGCCACAATCCTCCAAACGCTTTCATTCTTCTAAGGGGCATTCCCATTCAATGAACAGCCTAGGTGTATGCATCCCTGGTCTCTGGTCTCACTAAAAACCAAGAGCCCCCTTACGTCCAAGACACCTGTCCACAGAGCACGAAGGATGATGAGTTCTCCGCCTGGATTTTAGAGCTCAGGTCACTTTGGACGGTCTAATATGTCCAACCTACCTTACAGTGCTAACTTCTATTGTTGAAATAATCTTTTGCTATCAAGCCTGAGACTTTACACAACTTTACTTTCAAAGATAATTCTCCTAACCTAACATCGATAGGACAAATTGGAAATCTTCTTTTCTTAGAAGCTGTCATGGATTTAGGCCGTTTTCCTGTCTGGCTGAGGGCATACACTTGTGTGAGTGCAGGCTGACCCAGAAGGCTAACTAGCCAGGCTTGTTAGCAGTCCTCAAACCAACTGAGCTCGCTAGCCAGCCAGTGGTGGGAGGACAAGAAGAATGAAGAGGGTGCCTCATCAATGGAGATTCCATTCCTGCACTCTTGAACAGTGACCCTCAACAAGGTGAGGGGCGGTTTCTAAACACATATTCAAAATTACCATTACTTTTGTTTTCAACCATGAACAACAGGAGAATAAACTCTTCTGTTTACCAAGGTGGCAAAAAAGAGCTAAATACTGCTCTGCAAGAAATGTCACTGATCCGCATCCTAAA
This sequence comes from Pseudorca crassidens, assembly GCF_039906515.1. Taxonomy (NCBI): domain Eukaryota; kingdom Metazoa; phylum Chordata; class Mammalia; order Artiodactyla; family Delphinidae; genus Pseudorca; species Pseudorca crassidens. Next base: position 95,662,004 of record NC_090297.1, read on the forward strand.
GAATAGCAAGTCATCTATAAGAGAGCAGCCCTCTCCAGGTGCTCAGCACTGGCGCGCATCAAAACGTATACGAGATCTGAAGACAACCACTGGCGGTGCTCGTAACACACAGGGACCCTGGCGACTTGCTCCGTTTTTGTACCTCAGCTCCATCTCTAATGGGGATTACAACCCCCGCCTTTTTTTTTTTAAAATCTCACGAGAATGTTGTAAGGTTCAAATTACATAATGCAAGAGAAAAAGTGCTGTGAAAACTGCCAAGTTCTATAGAAATATCATTATAGGCAAAGAGCCCTAATCTTATACGGTTAGAGAAGAATATTAACTTTCCTATCTTAAAACTAATCAGAGAATTACCATGTATCAGCACACCTACCCGAGCGGGTATATGTGGGGAGAAGAGGTGTATGGTGTAAGTAGGTCTTTTCTGGACATCAAATTCATTTTGGGCAGGAGGTGAGGGCGACCGGGGACAAAAGCCGATACTTAATCATTTGTGAGCTGGTATATCTTTGGAATTACTTTTAATTTAAAAACCTTGTAAAAGGAATGAGCTTTTCCTAAAAGACTAGTGTTCTCTGGCTCTAACAAGTATTAACTCTCTTTACAAAAACTGCCCTAACTTTATAGCTCCCTGACTCATTTAAGTTTACTGCAGTTTCAAAGTCTCTAGAATTCTCCATCCATTCCCTCCCCCACTTTCCCTGCGGCTGTGAATCCATTCTGGTGAGGAGAGAACTCAGCCATCTGCTCACGCATTCTGACAACAGTTAATTTGGCACATTTACTTTTTCCTGACTTTCTAGCCATAAAGTGAACTAGCAACAAAACGGCAGTTTATCAAAGAATGTCCCAATCATAATTATTGGGAGAAACTGTGACCGGCACAGTAGGTATGCTAAGACTGAAAACGTGCTACTATATTCCGGTATAGCAAATAGTCAAGCTGTATTAAAACTAACGATTGCAGCTTTCCATCACTATATGGCCACCCCAAAATCCATCTTGCTACATTTTCTAATTTATCTTTTTTAAAAATGTCAAAAGGAAAATTTTTTTAAAATACGAACTTAATGTATCACACGAAACATCATCTACACTAGAAGTGTGTTTTTCAGTTGGTTCAGCCAAAAGTTTCATGCCAACAAATTACTTGGCAAAGCTGGGAAAAAGGGCAGAGGAGGAGAGTCTGGTAATAAAATTCTGATTTTTTTAAAAAAGCCTAAATCTGAAAACATGTCTAGTCATGGCTCCATGCAGAGCAGCAACCTAAGAGGAAGCAAATAAGCAGCCATTCTAATGATTCACCAAGGAGCCAGCATAGCAGGCAGGAGGGGACGCAGAAGACTGTGACGTGCCATCCTCAGGGGCTGCACGGCCCATGCCACCAGCCACTCCAGCGAAGAGCTCGCTCAGCCTGGGAACACAGCCCGGGCAAGCCTGAACCCAGACCTTGAGCAAGTCCACTGGCACACACACAAAGCATGGCTTGAAAGATCTCGGAAGAAGCAAGAGTTTCTCCTTTAATAGGTGCTAAATCTAGTCAATTCTCTGCTGCTCCCTTTTTCCTGCCCCAAATTAAAAATATTACCCTTTAAGTTTTCCTGATTTAGTGTCTTGGAAGCACATGTAAGTTAGTTGCCAAAGGGCAATTAATGAGGGTATTGCCTAATTAAACAGGGGAAAAGAAAAATCACTGTGGCCTATGGTCCCTGAAAAAACAACAACAACAACAACAACAAAAAGCAGGGATCTGTGTGAGGAGCTGGTGTGCAGTGTTCTTGGAGCGGGGCTGTCCCCAGATGGAGAAAGGCTGCCCAGGCTGTGCCAGTCATCGCAGCCTCTGTGCTCATCTCTGCGGCTGCTTCGTGTTGCCAGCACAGCCCAGGGACGGCACCAAGTGCTTTGTGAGAGTTGATGCTGAAGCTGGCAGGTGCCCTGGGGCAGGCGCCATGCAAAACATGCAACAGTGGGGTTAGTGAAAAGTTCCCTTCAATTCCATTTCATTTCCCTTAAAAAACAAAAACAAAACCGAAAAGGGCCCGTACCTTGCAACAAGACAGAACTTGAAATGAAAAGTTAAAGAATTAAAAATTTTCCCTCTCTTCTCAGGGCCAATTGTAAGAGTGTTTAGGGTCCCCACCCCCCATTTCTTTAGTGTAGGTCCTTTTGGCTTTGATGGAAGCAGCAGAAACAGAGCTGGGTCCCTCGCAATGGGAAATTTATTTCCCCAAGTCGGAGCCACAGGGAGTGTAAGAGGTACTGCGGTTCCATCATCTGTGCTCAGTCCCAGCTCCTTTGAGGAGCTATTCCAGGAGGTCCTGAAAAGAAAGACATAGGCCATATTATTTACAGACCAAAAAAATCCCTATTTTGAAAGCCATTACCTAGTTTCTGGGCTGGCCAAGTCTTACAGTCATTAAATTGCTGCTTCTAGCTTATACCCTCCTTTGCTTCAATCATTATCTTGATCATGAGTAAGAAAAGATCACTCTTTTTTTTTTTTTTTTTTTTTTGCGGTACGCGGGCCTCTCACTGTTGTGGCCTCTCCCGCTGCGGAGCACAGGCTCTGGATGCGCAGGCTCAGCGGCCACGGCTCACGGGCCCAGCCGCTCCGCAGCATGTGGGATCTTCCCGGACCGGGGGACGAACCCGTGTCCCCTGCATCGGCAGGCGGACTCCCAACCACTGCACCATCAGGGAAGCCCAAAGATCACCCTTTTTAAAAATTTCTGGACCACCCCTCAAGAAGAAATAGTCTCACCTCATCTGAGTCATCATGATAACCACTTTTATGAGTGTGGGAGGTTGTGTCCAAAGCATCCACACCATCCACACCGTTGGCCTCCGCATGTTGCTGGAGCACAGAGTATCGATGCACCAGGAACCTGCGGGTGGAAACCACCGTCAACTCTCACATGGGGAGGAGGGGTGCATTTCTTATAGGACGGTGGATTTTCCAAGTTTTACACACTTGCAGAATGAGTCACACATATAGGAAGCACAGCCCGTAGCTGGCATATGGAAAATGTAAGGAAAGATTTGGGCCTGATGTTTCAGTAACATCACTTCAACTAGTTAGTTTTTGCCAGGGGCTGACTCAACCGTCTGCCCTCGGTGGACTTTCTGGTTTGATTGATTTCTGTTCCTTACCTTCCCCCACAGACGTACTTCTTCACAATGAGCACTCCTGCTACGACTGTGACCAGCATCAATCCCACAGTAGCCAGGATAATCGGAACAGAATTTGACTTGGAATTCTTGATAAATTAAAACACAAACACAAACAATTTTGGGTGTGCATATTCTCAGACAGAATTCAAAGAGGCTGCTCATTCCCCTATTTCTCTGTTGAATGATCTGCAGTCTCTAGGCACCTAATGATGATACTTTCCCAACCCCCGCCCCCAAGATGAACCATCTCAGTGCTACCAGGAGAATATCACAGCTGGCAGAGGGTGACCAGAACTTCAACTGCCTTAAAGCTGTCAGAATGGTGCAAACTCAGTGGCTTCCATGTCAAAGTTACACTGGAAGTCGTAGCAACTACCTAGATCAAATGGTAATTGTGACTGTTCCCCACTACCACTGTTTATAAGTCTTGGAGCTTTTAAGGGTGAAGCAGGAAAGGGAGACTATGATAATAAGTGGGCTGAATGAATCTAAAACAGGGCCAATTACCTGGAAAGGAGCTGTGCCAATGTTATGTTAGGCAAGCCATCCTATGACACCGAGATTTATCTTTTACTTAAGTTGTATGTTTTTACAAATAAGCTTTCCGTATCATTGTTTGAGTGTGACCTACCTGCTTTTGGGTGGGAGATAGGGTGTGTGTGTTTTCAATGTATCCAAGAGGAGGCGGAGCTGGATTCTGGGACAAGTTGTGTCCCTGTGGGCGGTAGTCCTGTGCAATCACACACACAAACACTCTGAGGACAGCCACCAGGAGTGCAGGGCGGGGATGCAGAGAAGGAGGAACTTGCCCCCGACAAGTACACACACCCACACATTTTTCTCCCACTGCCTTCTTAATCCCACCCCTTGTCAGGCCCTCATCCCTTAGAAGGTTAGATAGGAGGGAACTGCAGATTGTCCACCTCTCAATTTCCAGATTAGGAACCTGGGGCCCACAGTTTACTGCCCCAAGTCTCACTGCTGGGCCAGTGCTTCTTTATCAAGAGGTTTCCTCTTTACCATATCCCCATATTCCAGCCAGATAGTTCGGTGCTACAGAACTGTAATCAGCCCTAAAACTTGCTTCTAAATCAAAACCAGCCCCTTATTACCATAGTTCAGTTTTTCATTCTGAACACACTTGACATGACTCGGCAAAGAGATCCACCCTACCTATGGTCCAGTGCCCTCCCTTCCACATGTGTAAAACTCCAGCCCTTTACAGCCAAACTTCTTGAGTCTTTTTCCTAAATGACTCTGAGCCTCAGAAATTTCCTCAACCGTATGCATCTAGGACTTGGAAAAACTTTACTGAATACCATTTTTTTTTCCCCAACAAAAACGTTTTCGGTAGATGAGCTTAGCGTTGGGTTATGTGACCATCCCTCATCCTGACAGTTTCCTGTACGAAGGGAAGCCTGACAGAAGTAGTCTGGCCACTTGTACTCAGTAACAGAGTTCTTGACACTGTAACTTTGACTATTCCTGGCAGAACGTGAAACCCCACTTGTATCTAAACCAGATCTACTTTAACATACCTGCTTTTCTGGACTCAGAAAGTTGCTTGTGCACTTCTTTTTCAAGTCTTTCACTTCTCGAGCAGGATTCACTCCACCCTCGCATCTGTCTCCTGGAATTTTCCGGTACCTGAGAGGCAGAGAAAATTTGTTAACAGAATACAAGGATGTTCTTCTGGATTCTTGCTTACTTCCTGAAGACAAGATTTTAGAAGTTGCAGAAAAACTTCTGGTCATTACACCATCTTTCAGGCCTTGGGGGAGATCTGCAGGGATGTTTTGGGGATATTCTGTGTAGTTTCAGTCCTTGGACAGACCACACATCACTTGCCTTGCTGCAGGGTCATGCCACCTTTCTGCCTTAAGAGACTGTGTCAAAGAACTGTGACCAGGGAATGCAGTCAACACGCGGTACATAAACCACAGGGGAGGGGAGTGTTTATCAGGGAAGGAGGCAGTGAGCCTCCTCTAGAGCAGCGCTCTCTACTGTGGTGGCTATTTACACTTAAATTAATTAAAATTACTTCAGTTCCTCACTCACACTAGTGTCAACAGCCACAAAGGGCTAGTGGCGACCGCATCAGACACAGCAGATTACAGAACATTTCCCCCATCACAGAAAGTTTTAGTAGACAGTATTTTTCTAGAGTGCTCTCAGCTACTGCTCCGAACTATGCGGAGAGATGCAGCTTTCACTCTGCACAGTGGAGACTCAGTCCCGATACGGGAGAAGCAGGCATCTCACCCATTTGTCGTCAGGTGCTCTTCTCTCCCGTACAAACAAAACTCTAGGTCGTGGCCCTTGAGTTCTGGCTGTTCCACACACTTGGAGTCATTTTCTGGACGGAAGTAGCCAAAATCACTGTAAGAATCAGCAAATAAGGTATCTTTCAAAGTTGCTGAAAGACAGGAAGCGACTAGCAATGAAGGCTTTATATGGGGCAGTGGATGGTCAATATTCCAGTCTTGGGTTGCCAGAAAGCTAAGGAAGCCTGTGACATATAAAGAGGTCTGTTTAGGAAAAAAAAGCACATGGGGAGGGCTGAACTAAGGGAAAATAGCTTATGGATTGGGCTTCAGACTCAATAGCTAGGAGTCCCACACAGACAGCTCAGGCTCCGGGAAGGGAAGGAGGGCAGCCTGCAGGGGGTGGGGACCCACGTGACTAAGACACAGAGAAATAGTACATCAGCAACAGATCTAAACTCTGGGACACTCAGCAACTCTTTTATTTCTCTCCAAATAACTCATTTACCCATGTTCTACCCATGGCGGGTATGTTAAACCTTTCCTGCCTTCCCCACTTCCGTGTCCCTCTTAGTTTCTTAGATGGTCCCTGCCACCAATGTGAATGCCTGTTCTTGCCCTCCATTCTATCCCATCTCTCCATAGCGCCACCCATCTGCTCTTTCTCTGCTTTCCCCAAAGAAATGACACGAGTGGCCTCGGCCCCATCCTTCCTAATGCCCCTGGGCGGGGGCTCGTTCCATGGACAGTGTGGCAGTGACCACTAGTCCCACTCACCTGGAGGCTTCTCCTTAGCCTGAACCTGTCCTCTTCCTTCACCATCCTCTCCTTTACTGGCCAGATTCCTTAAAAAATATTTTTTCCTTGTTCTGTTGTACTCATTTACTTTTTATTCTATGCATTTGGGCTTCGGCCCCCTTCTGCAACCTTGAAAATGAATGTCTGTGGCCCCCCAGGGCTCACCAGTCATCCAACCTAGGGGGCTCTCTCTGTCTCATTCACTCTGATCACCTATTCTGGGGCACTTGCCACAATGCTGTGCCCCACACACTGAGGCCCTGAGAGCGGCACTCGTCTGTTTCTTTGGTCACTGCTTGCTCTGCTCTCTTCCTAACCCGTAAGTGCAGATGTTTTCCAAGATCCTATAATTCATTCTCTTACTCCCCCTTCATGAGCTTAACTATTTGTTGCAACTAAAACTTCTAGGTTTTACCTCTCTTGAGCTCTGATCCTACATTTCCAAATACCTGCTGGACACTGCCATCTAAATCTGCCGACAGAACCTCAAATAAACAAAACATTCAAAATACATCACGTTTCCTCCTTCATGCCAGTCCCTCCGGTCATTTCCTCCGTTTGTCCAGGACACTACCTTCCTTCCCACCATCTAAGTTGGAAACAGCCTGAGCACCCCCATCTGGACCCACTCACTTCATCGTGACTACTGTAACTTCCCCTCATGGCCTATCTTCCAGCACACCCTTCCTGATCACGCTGTTGGGGTGGTCTAAGCCCACATCAGTCCACAGGCTTTAACGACCTGCTTCTTCCCAGACGTGCATGGTCAAATCCTACGGCTCGTCAGGGCTCAGCCCAAATGCCACCTCCTCTACAAAGCCTTCTTTGACCCACCTACCTCCTTTCAGCTCTGGATGGAATAGTCTCTCCCTTTTCTAAATCCCCAAGGATCCCACCTTCTGTTTCAAACATAATTATGTGCATCTTACCAGGAGAGTCTATAATAAACTTCCTGTTATCACTTTGCACTGCCCTGTGCATAGAAAATATTCAGTGAATATTTGGTGAATATATAGATGCTGCTTGTACTTCAAGGCTTTCTGACAAATATTTAAGGGAGAGGGTAGAGAGAACAAAAGATACAGAAGATACCACACCTCCAATAGCAAGGAGAAATTTCTGGCAAAAATTTTATGTGTTCAATCCAAAATTTCAGGGACCATACCCTTCCCACTCACAAAGTACACATTTCTCAAGCACATGGGGTACAGTGGGCAGGCTCTGGAGCTGAATGGCCAGGTTCACATCGCAGCTCTGCCACATGATGGCAAATTAGTCATAACCTCTCTGTACCTTCATTTCTCCCTTTGTGAAATGGAAATAACCAGAGTACCTCTCTCACAGGGCTGCTGAGGGGAAGTGTAAACAGACGTACTGCTAAAAAACGTCAGCGGCTATCATTATGACTATGTGATTATCAAATACAATATGCACTCAAAGAGTCTGGAGTTTAATGGTGGAAGCAAATCTATACACAAAAACTAAAATATGGTAAGTGCTGTATTAGGAGCCTAGATGAGGAAAATCTGGGGAAGGCTTTAAGAAGGCGGTATCTGAGCTAAGTATTAAAGGCTAAGTAGGAATTCACCAGGCTTGGGGTCAAGCAGGGAAAGACTTCCAGGAAGCAGCAGCAGCATGCACGTGGCATGGAGCTCTGAAGAAGCACAACATGTTTGGAAAACAGCAGAAGCTCAGGTGACCAAGAGCCACCCTGTGTGCAGTTAAGGATGGGAGACAGCTCTTCAGAGTTTGACAGTATGAATAAGCTCTAGCCCTATTACAACATCAAAGTGATCTGAGTGATATTTTCCCCTGCGGAAATAGAGAAGGGAGGACCCCTGGCCATTCCACAGATATGAGCCATGCAGGAGGAAACACACTGGGTCAGGCTGCAGTTTGCTCAGTCCTGCATTCTCTGTCACCTGCACTTCAGGAGAATACATTGTGGGAGGACAGGACTGCTATCTGCCTGCCTTCTTTTCCAAATCCACTTCTACCTCCTGTCGGTATCTTTTGCAGGTAACAAGTTCCATAAGATTAGTACCTGTGATGTGAAGCAGTTCCTCTTATTTGCCCTAAGTTACCTTGCTTAGGCTACCTAGGGACTCCCTCGCCCTTGTATAATCAACTAACCCTGTGCCAGCCAAGAAACTAACCCTTAAGCCTGGATGGTCCTGAACTCTAGGGAGTTCACCTTGATGGCTTCTAACCCTTGATGGGACATACAGACCATACCTACTGATGTCACCTCCTCTCTTGGGACAGATCCACACTCTTTCTGCCTTCAGTCCTGCAGACGACCCCAAACCTAGTACCCTACCTGCTACACCCAGGCTGTCAGGCTGCTTGCTAAAGTCCAGTTTCCTCTGAGCTCCTGTACCACTTTTCTTGGTGTTTCTGTCCTATCATCTTCTCTCTCTCTCCTTTTTAATTCTCATCCTCCTTATGTACCTCTCTCCTTCCCACCACTGCCAAGTCAGGATGTCCAGGGGTTGTTGCTGGTTCTGGCCAATAAGTAACTGATGCAATGTTATCTGTCCAATTATTAACAACTCTGGTTCCCTTTCTCTGTGCCTCAATTTCCTTAATAAGAAGCAACAGTACTCCACTCTTGAGGAAAAAGGGAAAGAAAAGGATTTAAAGATTTCTGAACTGTCTTTTGCCTCCTCCAGCACGGGAAATGGCTGATAGGGATCTGAGGGATGCTGATACCAGAGGAAGTCCTCCAGGGAGCAGGGACAGACGGACGGCTGCTTGGTCACAACATAGTCCCGACCATTCTGACAGACGGAAGACTTGCGTAGCCGTAGGTACTGTTCTTTATAGCCTAAAATGCAGCCATCTCCATAATCTCCAGGGTCTGTGGAGTGAGCCAGCCATATGGTATAGTCCTTCTCTTCACCTAAAAGAAAGACAGGCTGTTCAGGAAACTGCATGGGACAGAACCCACCCATGTGATGCAGCTGCCAAGCAATAGGAAGAACGAGGAGAGGAAAAGTAGGGATGTTTGACTCAACCTATTGCTTCACTTTGGAACTGCAAATGAAAGTTAACATTAGTGGGAGCCTACCAGCAATGGGCTTTTCTTCATGCCAAGGGAGGAGTCTTTGCATCTCACGACCCATTTGAGTTCTAGGAAAAACCTTATTTTTGAAGTGGGGAGCTGGATGGAGAACCTCTAAGGTTCCTTCCAGACTGAGAAGCTTCTGTCTTTAAGTCTTGCACACCTGTGCCCTTGGTCAGCAGGAGCTGTCAGGTAAGCAACCAGATGCTTGCCTTTAGGACAAGACACCAATTAGCCAAAAGCATGGGTTTAATTTCACTATGGGTTAGTTTGCTTCAAACGGAAGGGGAAACATACTTTCTAGGCTTTTAACTCTTGTAGACTGGCTTTCAAATGAAGACCGTGATGACAGTCAACCTGGCTTAGTGTGTCATATCATCCACTCATGGAAAAATGACTCAAAGGCTGTGGCCTAAAGACTGTGGATTAGGTTTTTATCTTTTGGGATGTGAAGACCAGAACAGGGCCCTGTTAAAGAGCAGGGGCTGGGGCTTCCCTGGTGGCGCAGTGGTTGAGAGTCCGTCCACCTGCCAATGCAGGGGACACGGGTTCGTGTCCCGGTCCGGGAAGATCCCACATGCTGTGGAGCGGCTAGGCCCGTGAGCCTCAACCACTGAGCCTGCAAGTCTGGAGCCTGTGCTCTGCAACGGGAGAGGCCGCGACAGTGAGAGGCCCGCGCACCACGATGAAGAGTGGCCCCCACTCGCCGCCAACTGGTGAAAGCCCTCGCACAGAAACGAAGACCCAACACAGCCAAAAATGAATATAAAATAAATAAATAAAATTTTTTAAAAAAGAGCAGGGGCTTAACAAATCTTTTAATGATGTTACACTTCAGGGATAACTGTAGAGCTGCCTGCTGAGGGGAAAACTCATAAGCCAGCTCCTTTACGGCCTATTTAGTGAATTTAGATTATAATGACTCTCCGATTTTAAATCACTGAAACATCTTGTAGAAAAGTAAGGTCCAAACTGAGTGCTTCTGCTTCTTGCAGGACTCACTAAAGTAACATGCTGAGGAAACGGGCCCCCAACACAGCCTAATAACAGTCAGGACCAAATTTAACCAGAGCTTCTCGAAACTTAAGTCTTCTATCATATTATGCCAGAAAGCAACTATGGGTCACAGGGAGTCTTCACTTTTTCTCCAGTTTTTTTTTTTTATCCTCCATGTTTCCAGTACAATGTCAGCATCTTTGGTTCTGGGGGCCTGGGTTTGCTTGTCATTCTTTAGGAACACCTTGCAATGAATATTTTAACTTCTCTGAAGCCATTTTCTGGGCCTTTAACATGCCTTCCAGTTTGAAGTCACAGCATTCTGAAATGGTCAAGCCAAACTCTTTGCATGAAAACTTCCTCACTTCAACATTTTGATAAGTGACACAGTCAGTTAGATGGTCTTTGTAACACACTTTCCTCTACAGTTCTGCTGTAATCAAGTGTGAAAAACCCTGAAGTGTTATGAAATAATTTTAGACAAACAAAAACATGCATTATCCTTACAAGCAGAAAAAACTCTCAGAAAATGCTACAGAGATCTAAAGTACAAAACTATACTCTCCTAGATGTCCACATGTGGCTAGTCTGAATTGAGATTTACCATAAGGGTGAGTATAGAATATGCACTGGATTTTGAGGCCCTAGTTAGAAGAAAAAGAACGTAACAGATGGCCAAAAAGCACATGAAAAGATGCTCAACATCACAAATTATCAGAGAAATGCAAATCAAAACTACAATGAGGTATCGCCTCACACCGGTCAGACTGGCCATCGCCAAAAAGTCTACAAATAATAAATGCTGGAGAGGGTGTGGAGAAAAGGGAACCCTCCTACACTGTTGGTGGGAATGTAAGTTGGTACAGCCACTATGGAGAACAGTATGGAGGCTCCTTAAAAAACTAAAAATAGAACTACCATATGATCCAGCAATCCCACTCCTGGGCATATATCCAGAGAAAACCATAATCCAAAAAGATACATGCACTCCAATGTTCATTGCAGCACTGTTTACAATAGGTAAGACATGGAAGCAACCTAAATGTCCATCGACATTTAGGAATGGGTAAAGGAGATGTGGTACATATATACAATGGAATATTATTCAGCCATAAAAAGAATGAAATAATGCCATTTGCAGCAACATGGATGGACCTAGAGATTATCGTACTAAGTGAAGTAAGTCAGACAGAGAAAAACAAATATCATATGATATTGCTTGTATGTGGAATCTAAAAAGAAGGTACAAATGAACTTATTTACAAAACAGAAATAGAGTCACAGATGTAGAAAACAAACTTATGGTTACCAGGGCAGAAAGGGGGAGAGGGATAAACTGGGAGATTGGGATTGACATATACACACTACTATATATACAATAGATAACTAATAAGGACCTACGGTATAGCACAGGGAACTCTACTTAATACTCTGTATTGACCTATATGGGAAAAGAATCTAGAAAAGAGTGGACATATGTATGTGTATAACTGATTTACTTTGCTGTACAGCAGAAACTAACACAACATTGTAAATCAACTGTACTCCAATAAAAAAATTAAAATACCTTAAAAAAAGAATGTAAAATGTTTCATTAATAATTTAAAAACATTGCTTACATGTTAAAATGATAATATTTTGGACATATTGAAATAACTATATTATTAAAATAAATTTTGCCTCTTTTACTTTTATAATGGAGCTAGTTGATAGCATAATTTAAATTATATACGTGGCTCTCATTTTATTTCTCTTGGACAGTGCTAATCCAAAGAGGGAAGTGCTTTTCTGGTACCATCCCTTTGCCTGCTAACCCACATGGAACATCCTTCAGTCCTCTTTCACACACATGATTTTCTTATTCCAGCTAGAAGAAATTAAACTGAATCGGTTATTTAGGAAAATGGGCTCACAAGTTTCTGGTAGAAAAGTTCAAAGGAGACACTCACAGTTCCTTTCAAGGATATCTTTAAAATCGATGGTGTAGGAGACCCACTGGCGAGTCAGGAAAGATTCTGTGAAACCCCAGATGCTGATGTTCATGGACCTAGCTCCAGGTTCTGAAGCCAGGCCAGTAAAGTAGATAGGCTCCCTGGTAAACATGTAGGTTTGCCAGCACTGACCCTCGTCTGTGGAGAACCTGAAACCACAATTAGAGAAAGATCATGAGAGAGGATCAACAGTTACGGGAATATCAGGAAACCACCGGCTGTTTGATAACAAATCAGAGAAAAACTCTCATATTTAGGTGATGGCTTACTATTATATTAATTTTTAACACCTATAGTTAACGGGGAAAAGGGATTCACTCAAATATCACAGAAGAAAATGCCTTTATAAAAATTCTTCCAGGGCTTCCCCGGTGGCACAGTGGTTGAGAGTCCGCCTGCCGATGCAGGGGACGTGGGTTCGTGCCCCGGTCTGGGAAGACCCCACATGCCGCGGAGCAGCTGGGCCCGTGAGCCATGGCCGCTGAGCCTGCACGTCAGGAGCCTGTGCCCCGCAATGGGAGAGGCCACAACAGTGAGAGGCCCGCGTACCTCAAAAAGAAAAAAAAAAAAAAAAAAAATTCTTCCAAAGGAAGAAAGGATAGTGACTCATGTAAGAATGGGCTTCCAAGTCAACAAACAGAAATTATATAATAAGAACTTGTACTTAAGGAGTCATTTCCCCTCCAGAGTGCTTAAATGCTCCCATAATATTCTTGTTGGGAGGGAGAAGAGTATTTTTTAAAAGTGACGAAAAGTGTTAGCTAGAGGGAGTCAGAGGAAAAAACAAAGCTATTTAATTTGAGTTGCTCTAAATGCAATCCTTTCAAGCACCTTCCCTACAGCTCTGTAGAATGCACTAATCTGAATCAGGGACTGTAACTTCCCCCCAACAAACTGACAAACATCCCACAGTTGCTCTCTATGCAGATAGTGTGGGTGGAGCTGAGCTCATGCATACTTAATCACATTGATAGGACGGCTGCTGTGCTCGATGGCTACAATGATGCCTCCGGAATCCAGGATGGTGTAATAGTGAGGTCCTTCCAGCATCTTCAGCCAGGAGTAACCCCCATCATCTGAGATGTACACATCTGGGATCATCACTGAGATGGCATCCCCCACGCTACCTACAACACAATCCACCATCTCATCAGCACATATTAGCAATGAAACAGAGAGGATTTACTGTCAAGAGAATAATTCTGAATGAGTTTATTCTGATTATTTCCCATCATGCCTCTTGTAACTGAAAAAAAGGCCACTGACAATTTGGTAAAGGGAGAAGTCATGTTGCTCTCTGATGAGAGTCTATGAAAAACCCACAGTATCATTATCTTGCAAGAAATTCTGCAGAGGATGGTAAAAGCCACGTATGGTGGTTTTCTCACAGGGCTCGACACTGTGACTGAGTTTCAGTGTGCCCAGCCACTTCTTCCTGCGGAAGTGAGGGTGGGCTGCTTACCATGGGCGATGACTATGCCAACAGCGTTAGGCTCTGAGAGTGGGGCCATTGGAACGTTTAGTTTCTGGGAGATGCTGTAGGAAGCGTGAATATGAAGGCTGCACTGTGGAAAGAAAGCAAAGCTTAGATTAAAACCAAAGGTGAAAATTTTTTTCTCATCTCAGAGAGTCTTCTAATAAGGTTTTGAATGTATTAACCCAGACTTCCGTGGGATACTCTTTTTAAAAAAAATTGTGGTAAAAATGACATACCATAAAATTTATCATCTTAACCATTTTTAAGTGTGCAGTTCAGCAGTGTTAAGTACATTCACACTGTTGTGCAGCCATCACCACCATCCATCTCTGGAACTTCTGTGTCCTGCAAAACTGAAACTCTGTGCCTGTTAACCGGTAACTCCCCATCCCCGCTTCCCCCGACGCTGGCAACTACTATGCTACTTTCTGTCTCTATAAGTTGACTAGTCTAGGTACTTCATAGAAGTGAAACCATACGGTGTTTGTCCTTCTGCGATTGGCTTATTTCACTTGGCATAACGTCCTTCCAGTCCACCCATGGTGCAGCATGTGCCAGAATACCCTGCCTTTATAAGACCGAATATTATTCCATTGTGTTTATACACCACATTTTGCTTATTCATTCATCTGTCAATGGACACTTAGATTGCTTCCATCTTTCAGCTATTGTGAATAATGCTGCTTACAAACATGCATGTTCAAATAACTCTTGAGACACTGCTTTCAATTCTTTGGGATACATACCCAGAAGTGGAGCTGCTGGATCATATGGTAGTTCTACACTTAACTTTTTGAAGAACCCTCATATTGTTTTCCATAGCAGCTACACAATTTTCATTCCCACCAGCAGTGCACAAGGGTTCCAATTTCTCCACATCCAAGTCAACACTTATTATTTTTTATTTTTTGGATAGTAGCCATTCTAATGGATCTGAGGTGATCTCTTGCAAATCAAAAGTTTTGATTTGCATTTCCCTAATAATTTCCCTAATAATTGGTGGTATTGAGCATCTTTTCATGTGCTTACTGGCCATTTGTATATTTTCTTTAGAGAAATGTTTATTCAAGTCCTTTGCCCATTTTTAATGTGGGTTATTTGTTTTTTTGTTATTGAGTTATAGGCTCAGTGGGATATTCTTGATTCTGAAATGCATTAGTATATTTGGGAAAAAACTATGCAATTATTTTGGCATGTGTAATCTGTCTTAGTTTACTTTATTCCTGCACTACACCAAAGCCTCTGATCAATATTTAAAGTATGATTCCACACAAATAAACTTGATGAACGCCTGACATACTTCAGATGCTGTACAAGATGTGGCGGTGATTTGAATAAGACCCAGTCCTGTCTTTAAGAAATATTTCTCAGAAACTAGTTGAGGTATAAAGCAGGATGAAAATTAGTGCTTTACAAGAGGTTCAAATTGGTTAAAATGTTAATATTATGCCATGTATATTTTACTGCAATAAAAAAAAGCTTCAAGCAAACTGCTAATGAAACGAAGAGCAATGATTAGTTCTAACTGAAGATGGGCACTAAGGATGGTTAGGATTTCCATTAACCCTAATGAACTGGGGGTAGGGGAGACAGGTACAACTTCCCCAGGAATAACGTGGGCAAGAGGCAGCTACATGCAGGGTGTTCCGGGAGCAGCAGAAGTTACAAGGGGTGTGCCAGTGATAAAATGGGCAATGACAATGAAAAGGCAGAAGATATCCTGACAGGGGAGGAGGGGACCTTCATTCGCCAGATCACAGGCAAAGGGGAACCACAAAGAGTGTTGGGGAGGGAGAGACACAGCAGCGTGAGGGTTTCAAGGTAAGTAAAGAGGCCACTGTACCTGCTCAGGCTTAAGGTGAGAAGGGCAGGTGCAGGGCAAGGCCAGGGCGGAGGGATGGAAAAAGGGGAGCAGGATAGGGAGAGACACTCCACAGCACTCATGAATACAGAGAAGAGAGAGGGTGTGACAGGGGTGGTGTACCAGAAAGCCCAGCTGGGAGAGCAGAGTGCATATCAGCCACAGGTACTCTGAGGAGAGCTTGGAATTACCAACACTGTCACTTTTGAAGAAAACTCCCAGGGTTCCACTAAGCTCCTCTCAAATTCTGTAAAAGTCAGACATAAAGCTTGTTTTTTGTTTGTTTTTCCTTTTTTTCTTGGCTGTCAAGACCTGTCAATCATGAAACCTGCGATCTCCTGGAGCAATGCGTTTGTATTTCTAGCTCTTGGTCTCTCCTCAGAGGGCTCATCTCCTGCTTCCACATGCCACACCGGGTCACCACCCATACCCACCGGCCACGTGGAGCTTTGGCAGAAGGGAAGAGACACCAAGTTCTCCTTCATTTGTTTCTGGCCAGTACAGCTTTGCACTGATCATGAATGGCTGGTCTATGGCTTTCTGTAGAATTCCTGAAGTTTCATAGCTGCCATCATGACTCCTAACTAATCACCGGCCCATCTGTCCACTATGTTTTCATTCAGCAGTTTAGTACAACACAAATTGTTAGCCTTCAATTTTGTTTTTCGTTAAAGACAAATAAGCCATAATATTTTGGTCTTTCTTCGCCGTTCCTATTTCCTACATCGTAGTTAATTTCAACCCCTCATTTCCAAATTTTCCACCTTTATCTGTAGACCCTCATCAAGTACAAAACTTCATTATTCAAAAGGCTGGCACTAGTAAGAGCAGAACAGAATGGCTGCTTTGCTCCAAATACATATGACAGTTGGAGTAAAACAAACCTCGTTCTTATTTTTTGCAGTAGCATCGCATTCACTGTTCTCAGGCTTCCTCAGGTGCTTCCACCTTCCTCCTTGGTCAAAAGTGATCATAGTCTGGATAGAATTATCTGAATAGGAAAAGGATGATATTAAGCCTGATACACTGGAAGCACCCTATTAAATTCAGTTTATCATTGCATAACTCTCTCCTAACAGAGACTATATAACACCGCTAGAACTCTGGAGTCCCACAAGCTTGTTACATCCAGTGAAATGGCTCAGTGCTGGTGAGTATGATATTTGAAAGAGGCTTCCCACCTGAACAGGATCCAACTGATCCCAGAAATCATCTACACTGATGCTCTTATAAAAAGATACCTTTATCTCCTTACCAGCACTAACAGGCTGACATCTATTCTTCCTCCTTGTTTGCTTGCCTTGGAAGTAAAATCTACAGTGCGAAGGCATTCTAATCGTGACTCAGACAAGGCCATGATACGGGGCTTGTTTTAGTGAATCTCAAGATTTGAATGTATCTGCATAAGTCTCAGTTAATAATTCCTAATTTTGTCTCTCTGCCACTCCATATCCTATCCCTCTTTTACCTTTTCCTTTTTTTTCTTCATGTGTCTTCCCCATTCTCTATTCTTAATGATATAAACTGTTGCAGGGTTAAATTCAAAGATATTATGCTTTGAGTTTCTCAAGGAGAATCAAAAAAGAAAGCAAATAAGGTAAATTTCATTTATTCAATAGATGTTTTATTGTCTGTCCACTATGTGAAAATTGCTGTAAGGCTTTGGGAATATATCAATGAACAAATCAGGAAAAAAAACTTTGTGAAATATATATTCTAGTAGGGTGAGGCAGACAAACACTAGACATTGTACATAGGTAAATTAGATAGTATGTTAGAAAGTAAGTGCTGTGGAAAAGACTTGCACAGCTAGAGGGGGACTGACAGTGTACGTGTGTAGGGGCTGGCAGACTGACATTTAAAATAGGATAGTCAGGGCAGGTCTCATCAGAAAGTAACACAACCAAAGGCTGGGAGGAGGAAAGCGTCAGCCTTGCAGATATCTGGGGAAAGAGAGAGAGCAGTCAGTGCAAATCTCTCAGCCACGAGTGTGTGATTCTGGTGTGTTTAAGGACTGGCAAAGGGCTGGAGTGACTACAGGAGAGTGAGCAAAGCAGAGAGGAGCTAGAAGTGAGGTCAGGGAGGAACTAGGGTGTCAGTATCACTTGGACTTTGCAGGGTCTTCACAAAGTGAAAACAAACATCCCCCACCTCCTTCCAAAAAGTGAATACATAAATAAACAAAACCTAAACAAATCTTTGTACTTTAGAGTAATGTGTTTACTTGTGCAACTGGGCCACAGTAAAGGGAAGGTCTGAGAACCAGTGAAGAGAACGCCAAGAGGAATCTCGGCTGGCTATCACTCCGCCCTCCACAAGGCGAAAAGCATAAGTGGTCTAAACTCCTTCCTGTAGGCCTGAACCTCCCAACACAGAAGGCTTATTTTATAAACAATGTAGAACCCCCCAAATCTTTCTTTCTGCCTGCTGCTGTTTTGCTCTTAGTTCTATTTACCATAACTTATTTAAAATAGAGAGCCAGAATTTACATGGATAGCCCTGTTGACTAGGCAAGCAACATTACTGGGGAGGATAGAATCCTCAGTTTCCCCAAAAGCCTCCACTCCCAACATGTTCAGCTGAAGGAGAGCTGTGCCGAGACCCACCTTCTGAGAGCACACTTGTCATGTAGACCCCACGGAGGGAGGTCACGTTGGTAAAGTCTGTCTCGCCACCTGTGGTTGTGTAGAGGTGTCGGTCCAAGGACTTGGAATAGACAATGCCTCGATCGTCCGAGGTAAATATAGTGCCAAATCCGGTATCTGGAATAGGCAAACAAACAAAAACACTAAGTCTTGGGAGGGAACAGAGAGAAAACAATAGTCTAGTCATACACATGACACATGACTGACTGACTGCACACATCAGCCAACTCTCTCCCTTCATGATGTACACGCAGACCTGAGAGTCAATCAAGGTTTGATACTCAAGATCTTCATGGCCATCTTTAATTCTAGTACCCAGCTTAGTGCCTGAAATATAGCAGATGCTGAATTTGTTGAATAAATTAATTAGATGTTACAGAAAAGCTCTTCTCAGTTATACTCTGGTGGCAGAGGCACTGTATTTAGCTTCATATCTTACACATCTTTTAAAATCTTTACACTCTAAAATAATGCTTCTCAAACTGTGGTGAAGGATCAATTTTAAGATTTCAATTATGTCACAAACTGATGCTTTTGTAAATATCACAAAAATTTATCACTAGAAAAATGAAATACAAAAGAAAGAAAAAATATAGTCCTTAATTTTTTTTTTATTATTAGAGTCAACAGATAGAAAATTTCTTTGTCAAAGGGCTGTAAGCGTTTCTAAATGCTCGCTCTTGCTTTCCATGCATATTTGGTAATAAAGAATTTGCAAATCAGTACCAGTCCTCCGACCATTCTTTGAGCAGCACTGCTCTAGAACACCTGGACATACTATACAAACCGCCTTAGAGGCTCAAAGCAAGTGGCCTTTTTAACAGAGGCTACATATCATCTCTAAGACACAGTATTCAGTAGGCCAGTAATAAATTCCTAGGGGTAAAAGGAAAAATTGACACGTAAGAAGGAAAGCTACTAAAATAGGGTTCAGAGCTTAAATCTCTGTGCTTCAAGGGTGAGCCATTGCACAGCTCTTACCTCCAGGTTCGTCTACATGCATGAACACCATGTCATCATTAGCTGCTAGAATAGAATAGAATTGTTCCTGCCCCACAGAGGGGAGCTGGGCCATGCTCCATGTGTCCCCTTGATCTGTTGACACATGAATCCTTCTTGTTGTATCCTGGAACAAATGCCAATATTTATCTTTTAAATTCTCTACCAAGATGCCATGTGCAGTGACACGAAGAGATACATTATTAATTATATGTATCATTATCCATTTCCTCACTGGGTACAACTCTTAAAAATGAAAGGTCCTAGTACCAATTACCAAAGCTATTTCTAACCTCTTGCAAGATCCAGGCACTGGAACAATCCATCCTACTGTAAGTAAGGTTATCCTGGTTTCCTCTTTGGCTTCTTCATTCTGGTGTGGCCCCCTAAGATATTAACCTCCCAACTTCTGACACGCCAATTTCCTTCAATAGAGATTAGGGTTTGTCGGGACCATCATTAGTTTGGCTCTATAGCCATTCGCATATGCTTGCTCAGATAATTCTTTTTATTTTTTAATTGATTAATTAATTAATTTTTGGCTGCATTGGGTCCTCGTTGCTGCACGCGGGCTTTCTTTAGTTACGGTGAGCAGGGGCTACTCTTCGTTGTGGTGCGCAGGCTTCTCACTGCAGCGGCTTCTCTTGTTGTGGAGCACGGGCTCTAGGTGCGTGGACTTCAGTAGTTGTGGCACGCAGGCTCAGTAGTTGTGGCTTGCGGGCTCTAGAGCGCAGGCTCAGTAGTTGTGGCTCACGGGCTTAGTTGCTCCGTGGCATGTGGGATCTTCCTGGACAAGGGCTCGAACCCGTGTCCCGTGCATTGGCAGGCGGATTCTTAACCACTGCACCAGCAGGGAAGCCCTCAGATAATTCTTAAAATGATGACTGCTGCATAGAAGTTTGGTCCCTTTGAGACAGTCCTGGCATAATCCAAAGAATTAGATAATTAAGGGTCTAGAAAATGGAGATGAAACGCAGGCTTGGGAGATCATGAGGGAAGTCAAAATGTGACATGTCTCCTCTTTTTTTTTTTTTTTAACATCTTTATTGGAGTATAATTGCTTTACAATGGTGTGTTCGTTTCTGCTGTATAACAAAGTGAATCAGCTATACATGACATGTCTCCTCTTTAAGGAAGGCTCTCCGAACAGCCATGATGGAGGGAACATGCCAGCCTGGGAAGAGGCCAAGGAGAGTCAGAAATTAATATAATGAAGCTGATTAGGGAGTATTTAGCTGTTAAAAGGAGTCTGTTGAGGAGGCAATTAACACATACTGTCTGATAAATAGTTTAAAATAGCTTCTAGACACAGTTTAGCCAGGGCACAAGAATTAGTCCCAGAGCCTCCTTATGTTAAATACTCTTCAGTGACAAGTACATTTAACTTATTTTTCTAACTCACATCTTAGATGTTTACTGTGAATCTTACTGTCACTGTTACAGGTAGAAACTAGAGTTCAAAAGCACACAGCAGAATTTTAATTTTGTAACAGTACAGTGTATAGGCGACTACCTCTGGAATTAGACAGTCTGGTTTCCACCAGGGTTCCACCTCTGGGTGACCCTAGACAAGTTACTCAATTTCCTCAAATAAAAACCGAGATAACAGTATGAACTTATAGGGTTGTGGGGAGGATTATTATGAAAGTGCTCCAGGGCGTGATCTGTAGTTACTATGTGTACTTCCCCATCTCCAGTTCTCTCTGAACCCACTCCAATCAGCCTTTTAACTTCAGTACTCCAAGGAAACTGCTTTCATCGAGGTCACCAACAACCCATACTTTTCCAACTCCAGTGGATAATTCTCAGAACTCATCTAACTATACATTTCAGCTGAGTTTAACACAGCTGACCACTTCTTCCTCCTTGAAACATTTCTTTCAGTTGGCTTTCATGACATCACCTGTCTTGTTTCCCCCACCTCACTGGTCCCTCCCTCGAAGTCCTCTTTGCTGACTTGAACAGTCTCTTTCCAACCTTTCCCTGCTGGGGTGATTCAGGGCACCAGGTGCTCAGCCCTCCCACCTCTTCTCGACTGACTCATTCCTCCACAAGATACCATCTAGTCACATGGCCAGATGAGATTATACCATATGATTACACCATATAATTTTGGAAGATTCATATACCCAAGTGTTTACTTGACATTTCCACCTAGATACCTAATAGGCATCTCGCATCCAAAGCTGAATTCTTGATTTTCTTCCCACACACTTGCTTCTCCTGCAGTCTTTGCCATCTCAGTAAATGGCACCACCATTCACCCAGTTGCTCAAGCCAGAGACTCTAAAGTTATCCTTGGTTCATCTTATTCTCTCACAATCCGCATCTCATCCATCGGCAAACACTATTGGCGATACATTTGAAAATATATCCACAATCTTACCATGTCTCCCCTCATCCACTGTTAACAGCCTGGTCCAACGTACCATCTCTCTCACTGCTGCTCCTGCTGCTTCCATTCCTGCCCCATGAGGCTATTCTACACACACCTATTCTGTCAGAAGAGACAGCCAGTTACGCCATTCCCCTGCTGGCAACCTTTTCACAGCTTCGCAGCACGTGAAGAATGGAAGCCAAGGTCTTAATCACAACCTACAGAGGCCCTGTGCGATCTGGCCACTGGCTGCTCATCTCTGGACCACCCTTCCCTATGCTCCAGCCATGCTGCTCTTCTCACTTTTCTTCAGTATTCCAAGCGTACTCCAGCCTGAGGGTCTTTGCACTCACTGATTCCTCAGCCTAGATGTCCATGCAGCTGTGCTCTCACTTCAGTCAGGTCTCAGAGAGCCCATCCAAACCACCCTATCTAAAACAGTGCTGCTCCGGGACTTCCCTGGTGGTCCAGTGGTTAAGAATCCACCTTCCAATGCAGGGGATGCGGGTTCGATCCCTGGTCGGGGAACTAATATCCCACAGGCGGCGGGTCAACTAAGCCTGTGCGCCGCAACTACTGAGCCCGTGTGCTGCAAACTACAGAGCCCACATGCACTAGAGCCCGCACGCCACAACTAGAGAGAAGCCTGTGCACCACAGTGTAGATCCCACGCAACGAAATAAATACATAAACAAACAAACAAATAAATAAATAAAACAGCGCTGCTCCAATTCCCGCCTCTTTCTATGTATTCACTCTGCTTTAGGTTTCTTCACAGCTTTAATCATTACCTGATATTATATCATATTGATCAGTTTAGTATCTATCTCCCTACTTGAATAGAAACTCTGAGAGCAGGACATTTATCTGTTTTGTTCACTGCTATATTCCCAGAACCTATATACCTAGTATATAGCAGGTACTCAATTAATGTTACATATTTCCATTATCTTTATTGAATAATAAAGGCAAGTAGATTGCTTTTATCAGAATCCATGTCTGAGTAAAGCCCAAACACTGGGTCTACATATCGCAAAACAGATACCAGAATTCAGTTGGTGACGCAGGCCAAAGTACAGAGGATCCCAGAAGAGTCAATCAGCCTCTATAAAAAGAACCACCTCCAAATCTTACGGTGATATTAACTATGCAAAGGGCAAGTAACTCCATCAGTACCTGTAGTGAAAGCTACCTATTTGAGGCATAATTTATTAAATATTGCAAGAGGCAAGAAACTCCATCAGTACATGTAGTCAAAGCTATCTATTTGAGGCATATTTACAGAAACATCAGAACCCACAGAGAAGAGGCAAACACCCACCTTATCAGCCATCACAGAGGCAAAAAGGAAACGTCCCCCAAGACCAAATGAGTAGATTTTCACACCAATGGTTTTGAAGCTTTTTCCCAAGTCTGAAGTTCTCCGTAATTCCAGTGCCCCAAGGTCAGCTTCTTAAACAAGACAAAATATTAATTAAAATTTCACTTACTTGTGAGCCTCTAGTTCAAAACAATTGTTTTAGAATTGTTCTTAGTTTTATAGCAAAAGAATTTTTAATCTTATGCATGTTAATCAGGTAACAATATAAAAGGATAGAGAATGAGACACAGGAAATTCACAGTTGGGTTTTATCTTTATACATGTGAGGTTTTATATTGGACAGAAAGACAGTTTACTTAATTCCAGTACAGTGTTGCATAAAAACACCACAGCATCCTGCTTTACTTTCTTCACAACACAGTTTGCAATTATCTTATTGTATTTTAAGTTGTCTTGTTTGAGTTTCGGTTTTCCTGTTGATCATCCAACATCCCTACTTGAACTGAGGCTCCGTAAGAGCAGGCCTTGGGTGTCTCGTTCTCGCCGTCCTGAGAATGGTGTTTAGCATACTACTGCAGATGCTCAAATGAATGGATAAACGAAATGAGTCCGCTGAATGAATAAATGAAAGATTACGCTTTCAGCTTCGAAACTGTGCCGCTGATTGGAAAGCCAGCGGCTTCCACCTACACAAACACAATCCATGTTCTTTGGCAGAAATCACTATGCATTTCAATTTGTTGTTTGTAGCCTCATATTTACTTTATGTAAATACACTGCTAAAATTAAGTATACTGTCTCTGTGTATAGCCTTCATTTTTTATTTGATCGAGGCAGAGTATAGTACTTGGTTGTTTGTACTTTCAAGATTTTAAAAATCACTAACAGCTAGCTATCTTTAGCTATCAAAATAACAAGAGAATGGAAACATCTTTGATGCTTCTACCTCTTACAACCCAGAATATTCTACCATGAATGGACACCAGGACACTCTTTTCTGGGACTAAAATATACTTACTGCAGGAGCCATTCACATAGGTGGTAAAGAAGATGGTGTTTTCTGATCCCCTACAGTGTGGCAAAGACAGAGAAAAGACACGGTTCAAGACTGCTAACAGACTGCATCAACCTTAGTCACTTAGTTCCAAGCACGTCTAATAAGGGTCACCTATGGGTACCAGCCGAAACAGCCTCCTTGGATGCTGTACACCCGATTCTTTCACAGCCTCACATCAAGGTTCCCACAGTCTGGCCCCAGGCGTTTTCCACACGCCATCACTTCTTTATGTGAACTCTTCCAGCCGGTCAAACGGGTCTCCTTACACTCTCCAAACCTGCCTCTTGCATTTGCTCATATCATTTCCTTCTTAAAACACTTTTCTCTCGTGTGACCAAATCTTACCCTCACAACCTTCAGGCTCCAGGTTAAAATCTAACTCTTCCATGAAGTGTTCCCTGTCACTCTAACTGGAAGCCTTCTTTGGTGCAAACTTCTAGAGCAGTGGTTCTCGACCAGGGGCAATTTTGCTCCCAAGGGACATTCTTGGTTGTCACAACTGGGGGAGGGGGATTGTTACAACTGTTTAGTGGGGAAAGGCCAGGGATGCTGCTAAACATCTTGCAATGCTCAGGCTTTCCCCCCCGCAACAAAGAACTGTCCAGTCCAAACATCATTAGTGCTGTGGTTGAGAAACCCTGTGCGAGAGCCCTGTGCTACTCTGTGTCAGCCACTTGGCACTCCTTTGTCTCCTGTTTGGCTATTTTAATTGCATAGTGTTTGTCTTATCTCTCCTACTACACTACTGCGTTCTTCAGGGCAGGTACTAAGTTTTATGCTTTGTTGTTTCCCCTTAGAACCTAGTTCAATGCTTTGCATGAACTAAATAATTTAGTTCTTTCACCTCAAATAGACAACTAGGTCAGAGGTTGAATTATTTAAATTCTAACTTGGAAAGGGAGTTTCCAGGGAACTAGATTCAGACCTTGATAGTACTTATAGATTAGCACCAGCAAAAGGTGCTGGGTCTCAGACACAGAGGACAAACTAGTGGTTACCAACGGGGAGAGAGAGGAGGGGAGGGGCAAGATAGGGGTGGGAGATTAAGAGGCACAAACTACTATGTATGAAATAAATAAGCTACAAGGATATGTTGTACAGCACAGAGAATACAGCCAATGTTTTTTAACTATAAATGGAATATAATCTATAAAAATTTTGAATCACTATGTTATACACCTGAAACTAATATAATATTGTAAATCAACTGTAACTCAATTAAAAAAGGGTGCTGGGTCTGAGCATGTTCTTTCAGAACTTTAGATTGTAACTTCCCAGAAACCAAAGATCTAAAAGGTGAGTAAATAGTTACCAGCAGCCCAGATCTTATATTTAGACACCATGAAGAGAAACAAGTTACAAAAGTAAAAAATCTTGTATAGGATACAAAATAAAATACCATTTTAAAATAACTTTTTAGTTTTAAAGATGAGTTTTCTATTTATTTCTTTTAGCTTTACTGAGGTATAACTGACAAATAAAATTGTAAGATATTTAAAGCATACACTGTGCTGATTTGATATACAGATGTAAAGGTGAGTTTTAATGATCAAAATTATTATAGTCTTATTTGAACACACCTTACATATTTTAGGTCTATCAGGAGCGAAATAATTTGTTAACTTTGTTAGTTTAAAAATTCCTTCCTGATAAGACCATATAAGATATAAACACAATTAATTAAAATACATAAAATTAAAGCAGATGTGGCACGTGTACCACAGTGGTGCTGTAAAAACCTAATTTAACCAGCATTTTCTAAAAAAGGACGCTTTACTTAAGCACCATTTTTAATAGTTTATTTTGGTAGACATACTTGGCAATGTCTATATTACACATTTCCCTATCTCCCTAAGTAGAGGACATTAAATACTGAACTCTTCCTTGGGATTACGGACCATCGTCGTCAACGTCAACCGTATGAAACGGTAACAGTGTTCCTATTGGAAGTTACTGAGGCCTGTGTGTTCTCTTGACACAGCACTAAATCCTTTCATCCCGTTGCGTTCTCTGTCTGCCTACTCTGAGAGTTCTCCTGCCTCCATGTGGCTCCCAGGCAGTGGACTCTCAGGCTGGCCTGTGCTTGCTGTTCACACTCAACATGCCCCACCTCTGGCAGCAACCTGCTATCAACTGGGAAACCAGATCAACAAACTTGCTGAAATTAGTCAAAGAGAAAGAAGAAGGAGGCTCTAAACAAGGGTCTGAGCCTAATCAGAGTTTTGGAGGTATGAAGGCTCATAATTCTTGCTCAACCGTCCCCCCAATTCCCCAAACAAATCTCCTTTCACAGAAGGAACAAACTAAAGCCCAGAGAGGTTAAGCCTCGACTAGCAGCCGATCCAGGTTAGAACAAAGGTGACATGACTCCCAAGTAGGAGCCTCCTCCCTCCCTCCATCGTCTGTAAGCCGGGGTTGGGGAGGGGCACCGAGAGAAGTCAATGGATTTTGGTGCACGGACAGTGTGACTCTGGCAGTCGGGAAGCTCTCTGAGCTTTCTTCCTGATGCCTCACTACATTCCACATAACTGAAATGGATCTCTAGAGGAGATCTCTGTGTGCAGAGAAGTATGTAAGTCCCCACATCAACGCTGTACTTCATGCTCTTGCAACTGATGTCACCATTTACATAAAATCAACCGTTTGCAGGCAGCAGCTACTCAGTAATGTGCCTTGTTTTATACTTTACATTCTAAAACTTAGTGAGACTAAGTCTTCTTTCCCAGAAGAATCAGAAGCTCCTCCAGGTCAAGGTCTGCGGCATACCCCTCTCTCGCATCCCTTATGGCACCCTGAAGAGTACCCGGCACATAGTAAGTGCTCAATATTTATTCCTGTGACTTCTGGCAGCACCGTCAGGAAAGGTTTAGGGCCCTGCACAGATGGAATGTTCTGTTACTCACCATTTGGCCAAACATACTGCTTTGTGGATTTCTTCCCATTTTCCCCCAAAATTCTTGGACACCCACAGGCCATTCTGAAAGATTATAAATGACTTATCAAAATTCCAGCTTTATCCTGTGCAGCTGCTTGTATGACCTTTAATAACTCATATCCAATCATTCAGGACAGTAAAAACACACACTGAAATTCCATCCAAGCTTCCTGAGCTCCACAGACACACACACGGTTTATGGGGGCCCTTTGGGGTCTTGCAAGTTCAGAATAACAAATGCTTATGAAGTGCCTACTGTGTGCCAGGCACCATACCAGACGTTGCACTGGGGATACAAAGATGAATACGACACACTCCCTGTTCTCAAGGAGCTCACAGTTTAACAAGGGGTGCACATAAGGAAGTTCAATACATGTGGTAAGTGTTATGGAAATATGGTCTCTGGGGTAAGAGCAGGGAAAGGAGGGACACTGCATCAGAGATGATTTGTGAAGAAGATAGCTGAGTCTTAAATGATGAGCAGTGTAACCAAAAGAAGGCAAATGGGAGATGAGATATCACTGCACAAAGACAGACTAGTACAAGCAAAGGCAGAGAGGTGATGAAACATCTCAGTGTATGCAGGGAGCTAAAGCCTTCAGACACAGGTGGAGCACACATTCCAAGGTGAAGACAGGAGGAGCCAGTGCTGGGTTGGGGGTGCACTCCTTCTATGCCATGCTGAGGAATCTGGTCTTTCTTTTATATGAGGTACTTGAAGTAGGTGAATGACACAACTAGTTTTACTTTTTTAAGAGGAATACTTGGACGACAGTGGGAAAGATGGATTTCAGAGGGTTCAGACTAGAAGCAGGAAAAGCAGTGACTAATTGCCACATTAGTTCATTAAGAGTTAGTGAGGCCTGACACCACGGCTGGGAGGAGGCGGCTCAGGAAGAATTTAGATGCTGGAGTCCGTAGAACTGGACGGCTTTTCCTGTAGGGCAGGACGGAGTGTGTGTGTGTGTGTGTGTGTGTGTGTGTGTGTGTGTGTGTGTGTGTGTGTGTGTGTGTGTGTGTGTGTGTGTGTGTGTGTGAGAGAGAGAGCGAGAGAGCGAGCGGGAGAGTGAGAGAGAGAGAGCGAGCGAGCGAGCGCGAGCTGAACACTCTGGGATTCTGGGTGAGGGGAAAGCAGCACTGTGGAATCTTTAGGCAGCATAAGGATGAAGGGAAGAACAACATGTCTGAGACACAGCAAGGAAGACGTCAGCTTTAGATTGAGTTTGAGGGACCTGTGGGACATCTAGCTAGAGATACCCAGGGGACAGCAAGATAGGCATTTGCAGCCCTAGGAAGAAGCCAGGACCAGAGACAGGGATTTGAGACTCTTACACATTACAGTGGTAGTAAAATGTAAGAGTGGAAGAGACTGTTCAGAGTAAAATGAGCAGGGATTTAAGGGGAGGTTGAAAGGAGTTTAAAAAAGAGACCAAGAGGCAACCATTAGAAGGTAGGAGAAAAACAAAGGGAATGATGTCACAGAAGCCAAGCAAGTGGAAGGACTGGTCAATACTTTCAAGTGCAGCAGAGACTGACAATTTCAGTTACATTGGCAACACGAGCCTAGTGGGCCCAGATTCAGTGGAGGTGGGACAGAGGTGTCCCAGTACAGCTGAAATTAAATGGTGCAGATCTAGGCAGAATTACCTTCAGTCCTCCTCCACTCTCACCCACCATTCTTCTTTCTTTAACTTTTCCTCCTCTAGTAATGTTCACCTCCCAGCATTTCTAATCTACCTAATTCTACTCAGAAACAGGAAAGGGTCTGGTATCACCTATTTGCACTTTAGTACAAATTGGCCCATCTTCTCTACCCTGGTTACTTGTACTTCAGACTTACCCTTAATGGGAAGCAATTTCAGGTATAAAGGCAGACTGTGCCTGCCTCTTCCTGAGGATAGCCTGGTTTGATAAGCGTGAGACACTTGATAATTGTGATGGGGTGGCCAAAGGCAGATCAATGGTTCTGTCCATTCCTATGGGGGTCTCTCTGTTCCCTTGAAGGGCCTGCAGCTCAAGCTGCTGAAAGCCAGTTCCCAGGAATTGCTGCTTTAAGATCTAAAGCCTACCCAGAAAGCGAGTTTCCTTCCTCTGGCCTCCTTTGGCTAAGCTTAACTCTGACCTTCCTTGAGTCCTCCAGCCTCACCTCAACTCAAAAGATCTGCCCAAAGAAGGCTCAGAACCCAGACCTCTCTTCCAAGTGCCCTTCTCCTCCTCTCCATGCCATCCGTTTGTTCAGCCCAACTTGTCTATATTTGATAATCCTATTTCTGTCCCCACAATGGTCATTACGGCAACAGCTCTCAAATTTTAGTGTGCAGGCTCAGCTGGGGAGCTTGTTAAAAACACGAGCAACCTCGCAACCAGAAGTCACCAACATACTATATCTGGATCGGGGCCCAGGAGTTTGTATCTTAAACCAGCCTCCCAAGGGTTTCTATCTGATGTAGCTGGTCATTAGACCACACTCTAAGCAATAAGATGAGAGACAGCCACATACATATAGAGGGCAATTACGACTATCATAGTCTAGCAACTCAGCCACTCTGGGCCCTTAACATTCATGATACAGGAGACTGATCCTCCAGGAAAGGAAAAGCTGAGCTGCTCCTCAGGGAACTTTCAGAAGAGAGGCAGGAGGGACAGGGAGGGACACTGGTTTCTGGGGAGAGTATAGGAATGTGGTAGCGGGTGCAGGGGTTTAAGACTCTGGGTATTTAATACATGGGTGTCAAAGACAGAAATCAACAGGCTTTTATACCAAGGACCTAAACAAAAAAATTATAAAGATGTGGTTTGGCCATAGGAAAGGAACAATAACATCATTAGGAGTTTGACAATTTATGCTTGTCCCCTGTAGAACAAGAAGGATTACATTAAACTGTTTTCTAGTTCATTGCTCCAACAGCACGTATCTGTTCAATTTTTAAAAATTGTAATGACAACTAGACATCATACTTATCTGGAATAGATAGCACATGAAAACTGTGCCCTTTACCATATAGGAAAAAATGCAAAAAATAGATACTTCATACCATAAGAAGTCACTAGAAAACAGTCCAACATAAAAAGCATTACCTACAGGGTCATTTTAAGACAGTATATTTTGAGACTATAAAAGTGCAAAAGGCAAGACAAGCTCTTCACCTAACTTACTTCAGTGCTGAGAGCTAAAAGATAATCAGAATTCTGAGGACTGTACATCATCTGAGTCAGAGGATGAAAAGGGAGATTGGTCTGAACAAAGTTCTTTGCAAAATCGGATGATCTGAAGATTCTTCCTCCGTGACTTCCTCCCGACACTTCTGCTGTTAAAATCACCTGATTAGGGAGAAGGAAGTTCAGCATCAGGGTATAATACTATGAAACTACAGGAAGTTCTTGCACCATTTTCACCAGACATTTGTTAAGAAAATTTTAGTTCCAAAAGTAAGAAGAGTTAAAAAAAACAGATTAATTGGTACACTCTACTCCTCAAGTATTAGTCTTATCAAAAGCCAGTACATTATATCTATGAAGTTGAGCCTGGTCAGTTTGAGATTAGCCAGTTTCCCCAAAGACTAAAATGTTGCCTTAAGATGTATACCTTATAATGCTAAATAACCACCACATAATTATGAAGAGTTTTGGTGCCTCTTGGACAGGGTCCAAAAAAAGAATCTGTGTGCTAAATTCCATTCTTTTGTGATCAGTATTAAATCATGTTTAATTTTTAAAACACAGTGATAGTAAACTAAATATATTGCTGTGTACCACTGGATCATTCAAATGTCAACATCTGACAGCCCTGTATATGGTATCATGCACAGCTTTGTATATGTATGAATGAGTCTCACCTTCCCAGAGTTCTCAGGACCAATAGCCATGCCAAATTCAGTCCGAATGAAGGTGTTATTGATGAGATTTGTAATATCCTTAAAGTTCTTTCCATAGTCCTCACTGAGAGGAAGAAAAAAAAGACAAATTTAGAATGCAGAGGTCACGGACACTGTTGGGTTCCCACCCAGCTTCCATCACTCTCGCCGACTTTACTGAAGCACTCACCCTCCTCAAGAGGTCACAGCTTCAGGGAAGTTGATTCTACCTGTACCTCCAGTGGTGGGCCTGATTAGTGGAAAGAAGTTCCAACCCCTCATGGGTGATGGGGTCAGGAGTGAGGGGGTGATCCAGGCTGAGCCAGTAAGGCAAAAGGGGGGAATTGGGGTCTATTAGGAAACACATTTAAGACAACCACCTAATGAAATGATCTGTCTTCCTTTAGATCAGTGGTTCTTAACCAGGGTATTTTTGCCCCATCCCCCAACCCCACCAAGTAAACATTTGGTAACGTCTGGAGACATTTTTCATTATCATAACTCAGGGTTGAGGTGCTACTGGCATCTAGTAAGTAGAGGCCAGGGGTGTTGCTAAACATCTTACAATGCACAGGAGTCCCATAAACAAAGAATTATCTGGCCCCAAATGTCAACAGCACAAGGTTGAGAAACCCCCATGTTGTAGTATGTGAATGCAAAACAAAAAAGTGCTATAAGCATTCTGATACAATGAGAACACAACTTGAAGATGAAGCCAACATAAGCGGACAGTACTGCTGAGGCAATTCTGGAATTCCAGAAAAGCAGAACCTATGACCCTGGATTGAATTGACCCTGAAACCCATCCTTCCTCTGGATTTAGTTATGAGCCATGAATTCCCTTATTATTTAAGCTAGTTTGAGTTGGGATCTCTGGTAAATGTAGCCAAAGGCTTTCTAACTAATCTACCAATGCATAGTACTCACAATAAAGCTGTAAGTTAAGTCCCCCACCAAAGTTACCATCCCTAAGCACAAGTCTCTTAATGCATGCAGCACTCAGCTAGGGAAGACAAAGAAACTTAATCTCAACTCTTGGGTTGGTAAAGCTTTTCCCAAAAGTTCATTCCAACAATATCTTTGACAGGTATTAAATTCCATGTTTAGATTTCAAAAAATAAAAGAAAACAAAGTCAGTAGCTGTTTAATTTTGACAGGTTTAATACTATACACAGTTCTGTTACGATATATAATGCTAAAAGCTTAATATTCATTAAGTTTCAATGTCCACGAGTGATGACCACTATGTACTGCAAGTTAGTTGCCCAGTGATAAACGCAGTGTACAGTGGTCTTCAATGATAGTATACATGACTTAAAAGATGGTACAATTTTGGTAGCAGCCTCAACAAAGAAAGAATCACAGAACCACAGAACATGAGAGATACAAGGGACTGAAGAGAACACCTTGTCCAAATCCCTCATTTCACACATGAGGAGGTTCAAGGGGAAGCAATTCATCAAAAGTCAACCAGTTAATTAAGGGCAAAATTGAAACTACAGTCCAGTTCTCTTAACTCTAAGCCCCAAACTTGACACAACTTTTAATTATGTGTTAGGAATTCTTCCTTTGCAACCTGTGGTCTTTCTCTTCCTTGCCAGGGATTGTGGCCTGGCAGGAAAGATCAGCTTATAGGAAGGTGGAGAGACACAGGAGGGAAGAATCTCTCAGTGTCTGTACAGGTCCCCGACAGAATGCTAAAGCAAACTACATGGGACTTTAAGTTGTCTTCCCATCTCTCAGAACATACACAGAGAAGAGTCCTAGTTAAATAAAACAGGGATTAGGTACCACCCAACTGATTCCCATATTACTCTTTCTTGGCTTTGGAGTACAAGAGTTCTTATCTTCCCAACAGCAGGCCAGGAGATATGCATAGGGACTTCCCTTGTGGCGCAGTGGTTAAGAATCCACCTGCCAGTGCAGGGAACATGGGTTTGAGCCCTGGTCCAGGAAGATCCCACATGCCGCGGAGCAACTAAGCCCGTGCGCCACAACTACTGAGCCTGTGCTCTAGAGCCCGCGAGCCACAGCTACTGAGCCTGCGCTCTAGAGCCTGCAAGCCACAACTACTGAAGCCTGCGTGCCTAGAGCCCGTGCTCCGCAACAAGAGAAGCCACCGCAATAAGAAGCCCCCGCTCACCGCAACTAGAGAAAGCCCACGTGCAGCAATGAAGACCCAACGCAGCCAAAAATAAATAAATAAATACATTTATTAAAAAAAAAAGAGATATGCATAAACATGTCCTAGTTCTACAGTGCCTGTATCATCAATAGCTCAGACAAGGTCTTAAGTGGTCTGCAGTGGCTCGATTATCACCCGCTTACACGTTGCCGCTCCTTCACGACATCCCGGGGACCCTCCACAACCCTGCTGACAAGTCTGCTTGCTTTTCAAGAACTTGGCACAACAAACACATCCCTGCCCTTCAGAAAAAGGAAGTGACATGAGTGAAACAAAAATCATCTGCTGCAACACTCTGACACTTTAGCCAGTTAAACAAACGGAGCACAGTGGACTAGTTTCAACCTGGTAGGATTTAAAGTAGGGTTTTGTGGAGGCCGCGTTGGGCTCAGGGATATATTTTAATATAGCACTTTATTTTAAAGTAGCTTTATTTTTTATCAGCATTATATCAGCATACATGATATATCAGGAAGAGGAAATCAACGAAACACCCTGAAAAACAAATCACTTCTCAAATTATAATAGAGATATGAACAGTAGTCAAACATTAACAAAGCCCTATAAAACCATCTGTTTTAGAAATAAGTCTTTTTAATAACAATTCTATACCTCAATCCTAATATCTGCTCTTTCTGGTTACTAAAAATAAATGATCACTTTTGCTTAAATCTGTGGTATAAACACGCATAAGAATATGTACATTTATAACAAAAAATAGTGCTGGAATACAAATATTTTTGGAATAGAGCCTAATACCCCCAAAGAACATGAAAAATCTAGACATTTAAATAAATGGGAAAAAAAAGGTAATCACCACATGGAGTCCTGGTAAGATACAGCATCAAAATTCCTAGTAAGTAGAGAATGGACTTGAGGACACGGGGAGGGGGAGGTGTAAGCTGGGACGACGTGAGAGAGTGGCACGGACGTATATACACTACCAAATATAAAATAGATAGCTAGTGGGAAGCAGCTGCATAGCACAGGGAGATCAGCTCGGTGCTCTGTAACCACCTAGAGGGGCGGGATAGGGAGGGTGGGAGGGAGACGCAAGAGGGAGGAGATATGGAGATAATATGTATACATATAGCTGATTCACTTTGTTATACAGCAGAAACTAACTAACAGAAACTAACACACCATTGTAAAGCAATTATACTCCAAAAAAGATGTTAAAGAAAAAAAATGTGTTGATGTTAAGATGTTAAGATGTTAAGATGTTAAGATGTTAAAGAAAAAAAAATGTTAAAGAAAAAAAATGTGTTGAATGGATAAACCAATGAATAAATGAACGGATGCAAAAAAAAAAATTCCTAGTAAGATGAAAGACTCAGGAGGGCATTTTTCCAGAAGATTCACATGCTGACTGACACTCAACCCAAATGTCAATAGTTACACCCTTGTTTTTGAGCACGTTTCATTTACAATAGAGAGGAACTTGTGACACCGGGCATCTGACCTGCAGACATTTAACGAGAACAGTAAAAGAATCCTGGGGCTTCCCTGGTGACGCAGTGGTTGAGAGTCTGCCTGCCGATGCAGGGGACATGGGTTCATGCCCCAGTCGGGGAAGATCCCACATGCTGTAGAGCGGCTAGGCCTGTGAGCCATGGCCGCTGAGCCTGTGCGTCCAGAGCCTGTTGCTCTGCAATGGGAGAGGCCACAACAGTGAGGGGCCCACATACCGAAAAAAAAAAAAGAATCTTATAATATCTCAGAGAATCTTATATTTTACTTTTCTCAACAATCAAAAAAGCACAAATATCCTCATTTGGTTCGCTTTCAGGACTAACCATTTCTCTACTCCTTTAGTTCATTTTTGCCATGATTAAGTCACTATAAATTATTACATAAAAGCAACAAGGATGACAACTAAAAAAATGATAGTTTTATAGTTTTCACTAATGCGGAAAGCTTATACAGTTAATCTTCATGATTCACGAATTCCATACCTGCAAATCTGCCTACTCACTAAGATTTGTAACCCCATACTCTTGGCACTTTCCTAGTCATTTGCAGACATGCACAGGGCAGAGAAAAAAATTTGAGTCAAAAATGTTCCCACCTGAGGTCCAACAAGGGGCCACTCTGCCTTCTTGTTTCAGCTCTTATACTATGCCTGAGTATCGTCCTCACGGTCTATATAGTACCATGAATTTTGCATTTTTGTGCCTTTTGTTGGTGCTTTGCTGTTTAAATAGCCCCCAAGCATAGTGTTGAAGTGCTGTTTAGTGTTTCTGGAGAAAACACGTGAGTTAGATAAGCTTCTTTCTGGCATGAGTTGGCTGTGAGCTCAATGTTAACGAATCAATAATACACATAAGGTGTCTTTAAACAGAAACACACACAAAACAAGATTATGTACTGATCAACTGATGAAAATGAATGATGTGGTCAGAGGTTTGCAGGAACCTAATTCTGTATTTGCCCCAGGAACAATGGTTCAGTATTCACTAATTCAGTATTCACGGAGACTGTAGAACATAACTATCGTGAATAATGACAATTAACTGGATTGAGATTTCCAGTTAAAAGATCAGTAAGGAGAATGTAGGTTATTAAAATGTGCCAACAGAATTACAGACCTGAGATCACTGCCAGGTAAAATTGGCAGAACTTGAATTTACATTAAACTAAACTCCTAATACTTCAGTCTCTTTTTTTACCCCAACTGTCTGATGCTACCTTATGTGTTTTTATTTAATATTTCATTGTGTGTTATCCTTATTGGAAAAGGATGCATGTTTTCTATAGCTATTTTGAAAATATAAGAGGGAAAATAAAGAGGGTAAAATATTGTAAGTAAAATCACAAAACTTTTTTTATCAGAAGGAATATGAGTATGTAACTAAGGTCCCTATTTTGCTTTGATAAACAAGACAACCCTAAGAATAGGTATTTTCATGGGAATATTTCTTAAGTGACGAAAACCACCTCGTTTCATGATTTTTATACGCCCTAGGTTTGTAAAAGTGAAGCTGTAGTAAAATGCCATCATCATACATTTCAATAAACTTTTTCTTTAAGAAATAAAAAGCAGGAAAATATATTTTGTAGATGGAATTTATGCTAACCTTGTAACTAAAATATGCAGTCATTGTTAATGATCTACTGCAGTGAAAACTGAACCAAGCATATCATTAAAAATGTTGTCATAGGGGCTTCCCTGGTGGCGCAGTGGTTGAGAGTCCGCCTGCCGATGCAGGGGACACGGGTTCGTGCCCCGGCCCGGGAAGATCCCACATGCCGCGGAGCGGCTGG
The DNA here is from genome assembly GCF_039906515.1 of Pseudorca crassidens. Classification (NCBI taxonomy): domain Eukaryota; kingdom Metazoa; phylum Chordata; class Mammalia; order Artiodactyla; family Delphinidae; genus Pseudorca; species Pseudorca crassidens. The sequence goes on from NC_090297.1 coordinate 95,698,266, forward strand.
GCCCGTGGGCCATGGCCGCTGAGCCTGCGCGTCCGGAGCCTGTGCTCCGCAACGGGAGAGGCCACAATAGTGAGAGGCCCGCGTACCGCAAAAAAAAAAAACAAAAGGATAACTTAAAGATATAGAACAGATATTAAAGCAAAGTTCAGTAAACCAACTTCTCCAAGGCCTGTCGTTATGACAACTTTTTTTTTTTTTTTGCGGTACGCGGGCCTCTCACTATTGTGGCCTCTCCCGTTGCGGAGCACAGGCTCCGGACGCGCAGGCTCAGCGGCCATGGCCCACGGGCCCAGCCGCTCCGCGGCATGTGGGATCTTCCCGGGCCGGGGCACGAACCCGTGTCCCCTGCATCGGCAGGCGGACTCTCAACCACTGCGCCACCAGGGAAGCCCAAGTTATCCTTTTTTTTAAAACCTCAAGTAACATCCTGAAAAACTTACATTGACTATGGAATAAAATTTAATGTGAAATCTCTCAGAGATTCCCTTATTAATTTCCAAAATCTGAACAACTCTCAACAGGAAATAGAAATCACAAATAAAATAGCCCAGCAGTTTTCTGGTAATTTGGTACAGAATTTTGCTGTACATAATGCTTACATGTGCTTTACTAAGTAGCTAATCTTACAATGAAAGGTTAGACTCAAGGAGCCATAAAACAAAAAGGTGCAAAACATCTTTTAGTTGCCAAAAATCAAATTATCATCTTAACTGTAGCCAGTTATTTCCTTTTTAACTTCATATTTGCAAGTGAGAGGCAAATGTACTTTATAATCTATTATATGAATTAATATTACTTAACAGAGAATCAAACTTTATACTATTCAAACATGATTCCTTTTAATTGAAGATATTAATATATTATTCAATTCTACCCAAACACTAATGTCTAGGGACTTTATTTCCCAAATCTTTCAACAATCCTCTTTCACAACCTGACGACTGAAGTATGCTCCAACTCTGCACAGCTAACAGAGACAACTTCCTTCTCCTTGTGGGCGCCTCCATGCAGTACTACTCAAGGCAGGTGGCATGTGATCAGCTGCCTTCTATTTGAATCCCAAATGAACCTTTGACTACATAAGATGTAGCAGAGAAAGATAATCCAATAAATAATACAATCATTAAAGCTGTGAAAAACAGAAGAATCTTCAGAGTAGTTTCAACAGGCTTTTATTTTATTCCTCAGTTAGGCAAGTTCAGCATATTCAGGACTCATTTCGATCAAACTGCTCCCTCCCTTTCCCATTTCTGAAGCAACATGTGCCTCTTGGCTGGTGTGTCCAACAACATGAGTCACTTCAGACCAGGCCAGGCCAGCCCAACTGGAGAGGCAACAAGGAATATTTAGTTTCCACCTAAACTCTGGAAGAGTTTTCACTTCACAGCAGGGAGGAAGTAATTAATATTCAAAATGACCTTTGTACAACCAACCAAACAAACAAACAACCCGCTGTGCAAAATGAAGAAAAAGAACCTTAGTAACATGATAGTATACCAGAAACAAATAGGATTACTCTCTGGTAAACTGCATGTTAGTGGTTTCTCACAAGACTAGACAAATATAGGATGGAAAAGGGCTGAGTCAGATGGTGGTAGGTATTTAAACAGTAACATAGTGATACCATTTTGTTTGGTTTGGTTTTGTCTCAAAGTAAGCACAACACTGAAAATCAAAAGAATAGGAAAAGAAGTCATGAATACACATTTCACTCCCCACGGGTATGACGCAGGTCTGTCAGGTCCAGTTCTAGCCACAGCATTAAAGAGCACTATAGAGACTAAAAAGTGAATTCAGAAGGCAAGCAAAAAAATGGCTGAAGCAACAGATTTAGGAGATAATTCAACCAAGAGAAGGAGCTTATAAAGGCTTCAAAACATGTAGAGATCAATCAGAGAGGAGGTTTTCATTTGCTACCAAAACATAGACTGGAAATAGGCATCTTCTGTGACATATCTGTGTGATATTGATTACAGCGGCATTAACAATAGTGAAAAAATTAGCTACGACTTAACTGTCCAAGAGAATAATGATTAAATAAATTCTTTCAATCTAACAAAAATGATGGGTTACTAGCAGAGGGAATATGACAAGTATCATGGTACGAGCACTGACCAATCAGAATGGTTATAGTTTGCAACGCCAAGCGTTACTAACACCTGCATGTTGGCGGGAAAGGGGGGTGTGCATCTGTAGAAGCCATGGAGGCACCTGCTGTCAGGCACTTTTTATCAACTAGTTCGGAAGGCTTTCAATTCATTTAAAAAACTCTACCACAGTGCCAGTACATGCTGGCTACATACCGTATCTGGCCGTTGGCACAGTAGCAGCTAAGAGCACCAAGTTCTTACTCCGTGCCAGGCACCGCAAAGCATAACTCGCAGCAGCTCTAAGGTGGCCGCTATTATCATCTTTCCTTTACAGACGTCCAGAAAGACTCAGGGAGGTTAAATGACTTGCCCAAGTTCATTCTGCTCAAAAATGACAATGCTGAGATCCAATCCCAGGCCTATATGCCAATAAAATTTGGCAACTTTACACTATACCATGTTGCTTCCTAGACTATCTAGCCATATGGTATAACATTATAGGGGGAAAATCAAGATAATAAACTGTAAATAAGATTACTTGACTTGAGGGTGAATTTTTTCTTTCTTTTAAAATTTCCAAATGTTTTATAATATGGTTATATTGCTTTTTAAAAAAAATTTATTTATTTTATTTTTGGCTTGCTGGGTCTTCATTTGTGCAGGCTTCTCGTTGCGGGGGCTTCTCTTGTTGCAGAGCACAGGCTCTAGGTGCACGGGCTTCAGTAGTTGCGGTGCGTGGGCTCAGTAGTTGTGGCACAGGGGCTTAGTTGCTCCGCGGCATGTGGGATCTTCCCGGACCAGGGCTGGAACCTGTGTCCCCTGCATTGGCAGGTGGATTCTCAACCACTGCGCCACCAGGGAAGCCCTGCTTTTTTTTTAATGAAAGGTGCATTGGTAAGAAAAACTGTATCATAAAGAAAGATTTTACCACAGAAAATTTTTTTTAAAAATGGAAAGAGTTATTAAAGTTACAAAAATTTTAATGCATTTTTTCCCTTCTAAAACAGGATACTTTTCATATGTCTGAAATGGTTCAACTACTGTTCTAACTTAATAAACAAAGTCACCTATAAATTATAGCCCTTCTAGAACTAGGATTCTATAATACATTGTCAATCTTTATCAAACAAATCAAAAATATTATTAGTCTAAGAATTATTAGAGAAGGCAAGCCATTCATTCATTCAATTAATATATACTGCCTGCCTGCTATGTGTCAGACATTTGGCTAGTTGCTAGAGAACCCCAAGTTAGTCAAGAACCTGCCTTCATGGAGCGTACAACAATTCCAAGATGGCAATTCCTTCTTGGCCTATTTTTAAGCTAAAGTCACTGTGCTAAAGGGCAGAGAGCACCATCTCCAGGCTCAGGAGCAGCAGTCAAGGGTCACCTATTGGGGAAGGGAGGTTGGGCTGATCTATCTCAGAGTTTCACTCCCACCTTGGCCAAGACCAACAATCAAAAAAGAACCCTGAGAAAGTATGATGGCTCCTGGGAGATTCTTTGGCCCTGAGGGTAATTTCTGTGTCATCTGCTGAAATGTCAAATTTCTTTAGGTCTCTAGGGGAAAAATGGGATAGAAACAAATGATTGGGAAGACAATCAACAACTTCTGGATATTAGCTGGTTTTGAATTTTATGGGTAACGAAAAGAACCCTACACTTTAACCAAACTATACTTTTTTTTAATAATTAATTAATTATTTATTTATTTATTTTTGGCTGTGTTGGGTCTTCATTGCTGCGTGTGGGCTTTCTCTAGTTGCGGCGAGCAGGGGCTACTCTTCATTGCAGTGTGTGGGCTTCTCATTGTGGTGGCTTCTCTTGTTGTGGAGCACGGACTCCAGGCACATGGGCTTCAGTAGTTGCAGCACGCGGGCTCAGTAGTTGTGGCTCGCGGGCTCTAGAGAGCAGGCTCAGTAGTTGTGGCGCACAGGCTTAGCTGCTCCGCTGCATGTGAGATCTTCCCAGACCAGGGCTTGAACCCGTGTCCCCAGCACTGGCAGGTAGATTCTTAACCACTGCACCACCAGGGAAGCCCCCAGGCTGTACCTTTGAGAAGATAATTCTAAAGCTTTGTGAATGTCACAGTACAGACTATGGTTCCAGAACATACATTACCACAATCATTACCAGGCACTTTGGTACGTCTGATCTGAGAACCTCCTCCTGATCTAAAAACAATGTTTGGGGCTTAAAATGTTCGATAAAAAAAAATTCACTTGGGGGAATTCCCTGGAAGTCCAGTGGTTAGGATTCCACGCTCTCACTGTGGCGGCCTGGGCCTGATCACTGGTCGGGGAACTAAGATTCTGCAAGCTGTGCGGCATGGCCAAAAAAAAAAAAAAAAATTCACTTGGAAGATACAGTAAGTATTGTAACTTCAGGGGTATAAAAACCATTTTTTGCTCATAATAAATAGAAAGATGGTTAAACACTAAGCTACCTCCCCACAAATATCCATTTAAATTAATATGCATACACCCCTATAGACACTTCCTTCATCTTCCTTTACTGTTCTGCCACTCAGTCAGGTCAACCTAATTTCCTTGGAACTAGATCCCTTTTCATACTTCTTCAGGTTGCTAAGTAGATAGATATTAAAAAGTGTGCTGAGTGTGACAGTCTGGTGAAAATTTAAGATGGCCAGAAGATCTTTTAAATCAACTGTTGGATCCCATCATGTCTAGAAAAGCAGAGAACTTACATTCACAATGCATTACTCAGTCAGATGCCCCAATCATATGCTAGGCATCTCACCTTCGATATAGCTTGGACTGTCCGAAAGTCATAATTACCAGTGGTACATGGAATGTAGTCAAGACGAGAATGATCTGGAGAGACAAAAGCATGTGGTAAGAAACATAGTCCGATTACATGCTTGCAACAACTGACCATCTGAACGATTGCCAGGAGCCCTACTTCGTAGGAGCCTACATTGCAATACTATATCTGAAAACCAAGAAGGACCAAGTGATTAGGGCTTACAATGATTCAAAATTTCCACTCATTTTGTTGAGATGGTCTCATCGCCTACATTTGAAGCAGTGAGACAGAGCTAATCAACTCCACATTACAGTAAAGGAAGGATTTAACTATTTTGTATTCACATTATTGTAAGATATTCTCAAGCAAGAATCATCTCTCTGCTTACAGAGGCTAGAATAGGGTGGATGCTCTAATAGAAGTCACTATGTCACATCGGCCCTTTTCTTCTTCCCCCGGCCGTTAGCTCTCCATGAAATCAATTTTTTAAATAAGCATTTTTCTAGAGAAAAATATGCATGAAGGTAAGATTGTGAAAGATTAGAACAAGCGGCTAGGGAGTCTCAAATAGCCATATAACAAATCTTGGAGACAGCAACTGTCTTAGATAAATGGATAAATCATGGGAAACAGGGAACAACTCAAATTTTAGAAGAAAACGAGACCTGCTTGAAGAAATTCTACCAGGAACTTAAAATTTAATTTATAACTTACTCTTCAGTGCCAAAATTATATTTCTTTCAGCTCTTGATACAGCCATCACGTGCCTCAGTGCTCTGATGCACACATTACTGGAATACTAGAGGGGCATGAGCTATGGTCCCTGACGTTGTCAGGCAGGGTAATAACCGACACAGGTAATGCCAAGCCCTGATTCAAGACTTGAGGCCAATGAATCCTCAGCATCCCTCCTACTAGGAGATGGGCTACATACTAGGATGGATAAGGGGGAGCTTATTGACTCTCCCATTCCCCCGATCCTGGCAGTACCTCCTTTGTGGTAGGGGAAGGGACAAAAGATGGAGCTAACAGCGATAAGCCCACGGGCGCTACAATCCTTCAACATTAACTGTGGGAAAGGACACCGGAACAATACAGTTTGGAGGAAAAATGCCAAGATGTGTAATGTGCAGTTTTCCGCTTCCACACAGAAGTTTTCCCTAGTACTGTAAGTCTCCCTTTTCACACATAGCACTCTCTTTCCTCTTTCTTCTTCTTGCTCATCTTGATGCCAAGCAGCCACCAAGGACTAAAAAGGTGTTTATCTTCCTATTATGGAAGAAGGTGGTCACAAGATGTTCCTAGTTCTAAAGCAAAACAAAATCGACCACAGCTTCCTGAAAGTCTGTCCAGCAAACATGCATTTTCTACGACTGAGGTTGGAGACAATTTCAGAAGGTAAAACACTTAGCGCTTAAACTCCCCAAATCTACACCATCTTCTTGTTAGGTTGAATCAACAGACTCAAAACACTACTTACCCCAGTGGTATCTCCAACCCAGGACAAGGATACTGAGCCACTGAGATCATCAAACACATGCTATAAGGGAAAAAAAAACCTCAATTTAGAAATGACATCTCCTCTTCAATCTTTGACTTCTTTAAATAATACAGAACACTATTACTTTCAAAGTAATTATGTTTATAATCATAAGGGGATATGGATTCCTGGAACAAAAAAATTTGGACAAGATAGTATTTAACCACTTAACCTAAATTACAAGTAAGTTGGAAATTTCAATTCTCTCTCATACAAAGTAAGCCAAGCAGATGAGTTTTCTTCACTGCACCAGATGGGGAGATGGGATAATCTATTTGCCTTCTCCAACAGAACTAAATATAAAGATATAGAAAGTATTCTTAGGATATTTTAAAACAAGAGATCACAGCCCACAATGACAGATATAACTGTAACCCGATCAGCATAGTTAAAATTTTTCTAAGCAGCCTTCACAGTACAGCTGAATAGCTAATAGCTGGATTCCTTCTGCTTCTAGGCTAACTCACCCAAAATGACAAGGGACAGAAGCAAGAGTAAATGCCCTTGTTTCACCTTTTTATTTAATAATAACAACAACAATAATAGTATTAATAATAATAGAACAACCTTAATAGAGATGCGGTGAGTGAGGAGACAAAAACGGGAAAGCTGGTATATTATATCCAAAATATGGTAATCATATTGAAATGCAGCTATAATAATTATTGTAGGTGCTTTTGAGTTTTGGTTTTCAACTACTTTCTTCTCTATTTTTAAAATAATATACATCCATTATAGAAAATGTGTACAATAGATATAATAAAGAAAATATAAATCATTCATAATTCTATCACACAGAGATATTCAAGGTTAACATTATGTGTATAATCTACTGGTCTCTATCACTTTTTTAACCGATAAAGAAATAACACCAAAAAGGCAGCATTAGCACTTGGTAAAAATTTCTCACTATATATATAGAAATGTATATAGTAAGAAATGAAGATCCTTCCTCTTTCCCGCCACAGCCCCACCACCCAGAGGGGTTAGTAGTTTAGTCTATATTTCTACTAAATGTTGACGACTATGCTTTTCTTTTATGAAGACTTATATATTATTAAGATTTAAAAAATCTTAAATATGTCCTGCCTTTCCAAATATGCGCAGTTCCTTAGGAGCTGAGGATATAATTTTATAGTCACGGTACGCCCTGTGCCTACCATGATACTTTGCATGCTCAATAGGCATTTGTTGAAAGTGATTATACATCCTTCCCAAACCACAAAGTTGATCTCAAAATAGAACATGTCCATAAGCAGCTGGTGGGATTCCAGCTGCTTGGTCACTCAAGCCACCATTCCCAACAGACAAGTCTGAAGAAACAGAACTCAAAACACTAACTGTTTTGCTTATCTTTTAATTTTCCTTTGTGGTCCTCCTAAATGGGCCATTGAATTCACCTATATTATTTCCCCCTGTGCTGTAAGTACCTCTGAGGTCGACAGAATCTCTTGTACAATCTCTGTAAATAGTACAATCAGTGCCACACAGACGGCTTGCTCAGTAAGTGCTGGTTAACTCTCAAACGCTCAGAGCTTCTCACAGCCACTGCAGGACAGAAAGGTTATTCATACATGTAAGCCGGGCAAGCATCTGAGAAAAAGTAGGTCTGCTAGAGACATCTGGAGCCAGAAGCTTAAAAACTGACACAGCAGTGCGTCTTGTAAGATGCCACACAGAGCAAGACAGCATGTTCTCTTGAGTGAGGATACAGTGTCTGAAATTACATCAATGAGCTCCTTGAGGAGAGCAGGAATATTCAGAGCTTCCACAAACACCAGATAGATCACATGGGCTAACAGTTACCTAAACAGAGGCTATCTTTCCAAGAAAGGTTCTGGGCACAACAGCTGACTAGGATAAAAGAAAAATCCCATCCCAGGAGCTCTGGCTAGCTTGATCAAGCTTTCACTTTTCAGGCAATGCTCTACACACCTGACCCAATCAGCGGACACGGGAATTACTCACATCTTCCTACTGCTCAGTCACAGAAAGAGGAGGATTATTAGATGACACTAGCAACCCTCAACTTAACCCAAACAAATCAAAGGATAGCTGACCTCATTCATCATCCAGAGTTCCTTTGGGAAAATGCAGGTGAAATTCATGAATTACAATTGTGGTCTGCTACCCTTAACCTTCCCTTCCCTTCCCAACAACCAATTAAATTTTACTTCTGAAAACACACAAACTCACTGAAAAACTCATCCACCTAGAGAAAAAAGCAATTAATTTTTTATATTTCAGTTTTTACCACTCTTATACTAGAGAACGTAAAAGAGAAAAATGAAATCAGATCTAACAACAGACCAGAGCTCAGGTGGAAAGAAAAGGTCATATGGAAAGGAGACAAATCCAGGAGAATGGGGAACCAAGACCCCAGATACAATCCTTCCCCTTCAACGGGAGGATTACAGATGTCCAGGAAAAGGGTGGACAATCTGGTCATAGTTAGGAGACAGAATTGACAAATGTCAGCAAAAGGCCATTAATTCTAATGCTTGCTTATTTACCGTGTTTAACACAATGTACGTCACTCTACATTACGGTAGTATCTTAGATATTTCAAAACGTGTGTTACTTTTAACTATAGCAACAAGAATCTTGTCTGCCTCCCTCACTAGACCTGAAGCCCATCTGGGGCAGGGACCAAGCCTATTCATACTGGCAACTAATATATAGCAATAGCACATGGAAGACAATAAATATTGAATTCATTTCCTAGAAGAACTACTTGCAAAGCTCTGAAAAGGAGGATAATGAAGTGAAAAGATAAGGCCAGATCCACTTAATTTCCCCAAGGCAGAAATGAGAATGAAATGTAGAAGTTCTATTCTGAGAGGACTTCTGCTTCTGGCCAAGATGGAGTAACATGGATCAGATTCACCTTCCCACCTGAAGCAACTAAAAAAGCACAGAATATATAAAACAACAGTCTTCAAGACACTGGACTTCCGGCAATGAAGGACAATGATCCCAAACGAGGGCCTACATCTGCCCTAGCTTACTGTCCGGAGGTAATTTTCAGGCCACGGTACAAAGAAGAGGAGCCCAGGCAGAGCCCAGAGGTCTTCCTCACTTGAAGAGATGAGCTGATAGTCTGAGGAGGCCAAAGAGGCTGGAGTTCATAGCTTAGTGTATGAAAGAGGAAAGAGCTACAAAGAAAGAGAACAGTGCCAAGTGTTCATCTGAGTACTAATCATCACATGAATGTGAGGAAACTACCTGAGGCCAGGGAAAAACATACCTGAAAAAATTGAAGGAAACAATATCTGTGTGTCACACAGGACCAGAAACAATTTCTGTTCCCAAAAATCATAGGAGAAAACCACATATTTTACAAGGATTTGGACAGAATACTCAGAAAAGTTTTACCTTGGTAATGAAGAAAAATTAATCCTAGACTAAATGCTATACTAGCCTTGCCTAAAAAGCTTAAAAACAAGACCAAAAACTATTGTTAAGTAACTAACTACGTCCCAAAACAAAGTTCAAGAATATTTACAGGCATATTAAAATATGCAGCACCCAAGAGGATAAAATTCACCACGTCCAACAGTCAATAAAAAATAACCAGGCATGCAAAGAAGAAAACAGGACCCATAATGAAGAGAAAAATCAAACAAACTGACCTGGAAATGACACAGATAATAAGATTAAGGACATTAAAAGTTATAATTATACTCCATATGTTCATTCAAGAAGTTAGAGAATAAACTAACACAACAGTGTAAAGCAATTACACTCCAATATAAAAGTAAAGAAGTTAGAGAACAGACTGAGCAAAGATAAGCATTAAATAAGGATACAGAAGATATAAAAAAAAGACTCAAATTGGACTTCTAGAGATGAGAATTACAACATCTGAGATGAAAATTATACTGGATAGGATTGACAGGAAATTAGACATTGTAGAAGAGAAGATTAACAAACTGGAAGACACTCCCAGTGGAAACTATCCAAACAGAAACACACAAAAAACGACCAGCAAGCTACAGTGCTGGACACCCTATGCCAAACAACTAGCAAGACAGGAACACAACCCCATCCATTAGCATCCATTGGTTCAGTGATAAAAATCTTAAAAGAATCCAGAAGAAAAAATGATTATTACATACAGAGGAACAAAGAATCATAGTAGACTTCTCTCCAGAAACAATGCAAGCCAGTGTATCAACATATTTAAAGAATAGGAAAAAAAACCTGTAAAGATAGAATTCTATACACAGTGAAAATACCTTTTAATAATGCAGGTCCTGGAGGAGCTGCAAGATGGTGGAAGAGTAAGACGCGGAGATCACCTTCCTCCCCACAAATACATCAGAAATACATCTACATGTGGAACAACTCTTACAGAACACCTACGGAACGCTGGCAGAAGACCTCAGACCTCCCAGAAGGCAAGAAACTCCCCATATACAGGTAGGGTAAAAAGGTAGGATAAAAGAAAGGTAGGTAGGATAAAAGAAAAAAGAAAATACAGAGACAAAGGTAGGATAAAAGAAAAAAGAAAAAACAGAGACAAAGAATAGGGACGGGACCTGCACCAGTGGGAGGGAGCTGTGAAGGAGGAAATGTTTCCACACACTAGGAAGACCCTTCATGGGCAGAGACTGCGGGTGGTGGAGGGGGGAAGCTTCGGAGCCGCAGAGGAGAGCACAGCCACAGGGGTGCGGAAGGGAAAGTGGAGAGATTCCCGCACAGAGGATCGGTGCCGACCAGCACTCACCAGCCCGAGAGGCTTGTCTGCTCACCTGCCGGGGCGGGCGGAGCTGGGAGCTGAGGCTCGGGCTTCGGTCGGATCCCAGGGAGAGGACTGGGGTTGGCGGCGGGAACACAGCCTGCAGGGGGTTAGTGAGCCACAGCTAGCCGGGAGGGAGTCCGGGAAAAAGTCTGGAGCTGCTGAAGAGACAAGAGACTTTTGCTTGCCTCTGTTTCCTGGTGCGCGAGGAGAGGGGATTAACAGCGCCGCTTAAAGGAGCTCCAGAGACAGGCGCGAGTCGCGGGTATCAGCGCGGACCCCAGAGACAGGCATGAGATGCTAAGGCTGCTACTGCAGCCACCAAGAGGCCTGTGTGCAAACACAGGTCACTACCCACACCTTCCCTCCTGGGAGCCTGTGCAGCCTGCCACTGCCAGGGTCCCGTGATCCAGGGACAACTTCCCCAGGAGAACGCACGGCGTGCCTCAGGCAGGTGCAATGTCATGCTGGCCTCTGCCGCCGCAGGCTCGCTCCGCATCCGTACCCCTCCCTAGCCTTGACCTGAGTGAGCCAGAGCCCCCGAATCAGCTGCTCCGTTAACCCAGTCCTCTCTGAGCGAAGAACAGACGCCCTCAGGTGATCTACACACAGAGGCGGGTCCAAATCCAAAGCTGAACTCCCGGGAGCTGTGCGAATAAAGAAGAGAAAGGGAAATTTCTCCCAGCAGCCTCAGGAGCAGCGGATTAAATCTCCGCAATTAACTTGATGCATCTGTGAAATACCTGAATAGACAACGAATCATCCCAAATTGAGGAGAAGGACTTTGGGAGCAATATCTATATCTATATCTATATCTATATCTATATATTTCCCTTTTTCTCTCTTTGTGAGTGTGTATGTGTATGCTTCTGTGTATGATTTTTGTCTGTATAGCTTTGCTTTTACCATTTATCCTAGGGTTCTGCCTGTCTGGGGTTTTTTTTGTTTTTTTTTTAATTACTTAAAAAATTTTTTTTCTTAATTATTTTTATTTTAATAACTTTATTTTATCTTCTTCTTTCTTTCTTTTTTCTCTCCCTTTTATTCTGAGCTGTGTGGAGGACAGGCTCTTGGTGTTCCACCCAGGCGTCAGGGCTGTGCCACTGAGGTGGGAGAGCCAAGTTCAGGACACTGGTCCACAAGAGACTTCCCAGCTCCACGTAATATCAAACGGTGAAAATCTCCCAGACATCTCCATCTCAATGCCAAGACCCAGCTCCACTCAACGACCAGCAAGCTCCAGTGCTGGACACCCTATGCCAAACAACTAGCAAGACAGGAACACAACCCCATCCATTAGCACAGAGGCTGCCTAAAATCATAATAAGGCCACAGACACCCCAGAACATACCACCAGATGTGGACCTGCCCACCAGAAAGACAAGATCCAGCCTCATCCACCAGAACACAGGCACTAGTCCCCTCCACCAGGAAGCCTACACAACCCACTGAACCAACCTTAGCCACTGGGGACAGATAGCAAAAACAACGGGAACTACGAACCTGCAGCCTGTGAAAAGGAGACCGGAAACACGGTAAGTTAAGCAAAATGAGAAGACAAAGAAACACACAGCAGATGAAGGAGCAAGGCAAGAACCCACCAGACCTAACAAATGAAGAGGAAATAGGCAGTCTACCTGAAAAATAATTCAGAATAATGATAGTAAAGATGATCCAAAATCTTGGAAATAGAACAGAGAAAATACAAGAAACGTTTAACAAGGACCTATAAGAATTAAAGAGCAAAAAAACAGAGATGAACAATACAATAAATGAAATTAAAAATTCTCTAGAAGGGATCAATAGCAGAATAACTGAGGCAGAAGAACGGATAAGTGACCTGGAAGATAAAATAGTGGAAATAACTACTGCAGAGCAGAATAAAGAAAAAAGAATGAAAAGAATTGAGGACACTCTCAGAGACCGCTGGGACAACATTAAATGCACCAACATTCGAATTATAGGGGTCCCAGAAGAAGAAGAGGAAAAGAAAGGGACTGAGAAAATATTTGAAGAGATTATAGTTGAAAACTTCCCTAATATGGGAAAGGAAATAGTTAAGTCCAGGAAGCACAGAGAGTCCCATACAGGATAAATCCAAGGAGAAACACGCCAAGACACATATTAATCAAACTATCAAAAATTAAATACAAAGAACAAATATTAAAAGCAGCAAGGGAAAAACAACAAGTAACTCATAAGGGAATCCCCATAAGGTTAACAGCTGATCTTTCAGCAGAAACTCTGCAAACTAGAAGGGAGTGGCAGGACATATTTAAAGTGTTGAAAGAGAAAAACCTACAACCAAGATTACTCTACCCTGCAAGGATCTCATTCAGATTTGACGGAGAAATTAAAAGCTTTACAGACAAGCAAAAGCTAAGAGGATTCAGCACCACCAAACCAGCTTTACAACAAATGCTAAAGGAACTTCTCTAGGCAGGAAATACAAGAGAAGGAAAAGACCTACAATAATAAACCCAAAAGAATTAAGAAAATGGTAATAGGAACATACATATTGATAATTACCTTAAATGTAAATGGATTAAATTCTCCAACCAAAAGACATAGACTGGCTGAATGGATACAAAAACAAGACCCATATATATGCTGTCTACAAGAGACCCACTTCAGACCTAGGGACACATACAGACTGAAAGTGAGGGGATGGAAAAAGATATTCCATGCAAATGGAAATCAAAAGAAAGCTGAAGTAGCAATTCTCATATCAGACAAAATAGACTTTAAAACAAAGACTATTACAAGAGACAAAGAAGGACACTACCTAATGATCAAGGGATCAATCCAAGAAGAAGATATGACAATTGTAAATATTTAAGCACCCAACATAGGAGCACCTCAATACATAAGGCAAATACTAACAGCCATAAAAGGGGAAATCGACAGTAACACAATCATAGTAGGGGACTTTAACACCCCACTTTTACCAATGGACAGATCATCCAAAATGAAAATAAATAAGGAAACAAAAACTTTAAATGATACATTAAAGAAGATGGACTTAATTGATATTTATAGGACATTCCATCCAAAGACAACAGAATACACATTTTTCTCAAGTGCTCATGGAACATTCTCCAGGACAGATCATACCTTGGGTCACAAATCAAGCCTTGGTAAATTTAAGAAAACTGAAATCGTATCGAGTATCTTTTCCGACCACAACGCTATGAGACTAGATATCAATTACAGGAAAAATTCTGTAAGAAATACAAACCACGGAGGCTAAACAACACACTACTTAATAACCAAGAGATCACTGACGAAATCGAAGAGGAAATCAAAAAATACCTAGAAACAAATGACAATGAAAACATGACGACCCAAAACCTATGGGATGCAGCAAAAGCAGTTCTAAGAGGGAAGTTTCCAGCTATACAAGCCTACCTTAAGAAACAAGAAACATGTGAAATAAACAACCTAACCTTACACCTAAAGCAATTAGAAAAAGAACAAAAAAACCCCAAAGTTAGCAGAAAGAAAGAAATCATAAAGATCAGATCAGAAAGAAATAAAAAAGAAATGAAGGAAATGATAGCAAAGATCAATAAAACTAAAAGCTGGTTCTTTGAGAAGATAAACAAAATTGATAAACCATTAGCCAGACACATCAAGAAAAAAAAGGGAGAAGACTCAAATCAATAGAATTAGAAATGAAAAAGGAGAAGTAACAACTGACACTGCAGAAACACAAAGGATCATGAGAGATTACTACAAGCAACTCTATGCCAATAAATTGGACAACCTGGAAGAAATGGACAAATTCTTAGAAATGCACAACCTTCCAAGACTGAACCGGGAAGAAATAGAAAATATGAACAGACCAATCACAAGCACTGAAATTGAAAATGTGATTAAAAATCTTCCAAGAAACAAAAGCCCAGGACCAGATGGCTTCACAGGCAAATTCTATCAAACATTTAGAGAAGAGCTAACACCTGTCCTTCTCAAACTCTTACAAAATATAGCAGAGGAAGGAACACTCCCAAACTCATTCTACGAGGCCACCGTCATTCTGATACCAAAACCAGACAAAGATGTCACAAAGAAAGAAAACTACAGGCCAACATCACTGATGAACACAGATGCAAAAATCCTCAACAAAATACTAGCAAACAGAATCCAACAGCACATTAAAAGGATCATACACTATGATAAAGTGGGGTTTATCCCAGGAATGCAAGGATTCTTCAATATAAGCAAATCAATCAATTTGATACACCATATTAACAAATTAAAGGAGAAAAACCATATGATCATCTCAATAGATGCAGAGAAAGCTTTTGACAAAATTCAACACCCATTTATGACAAAAACCCTCCAGAAAGTAGGCATAGAGGGAACTTTCTTCAACATAATAAAGACCATATATGACAAATCCAGAGCCAACATTGTCCTCAATGGTGAAAAACTGAAACCATTTCCACTAAGATCAGGAACAAGACAAGGTTGCCCACTCTCACCACTATTATTCAACATAGCTTTGGAAGTCCTAGCCACAGCAATCGGAGAAGAAAAAGAAATAAAAGGAATCCAAACCAGAAAAGAAGAAGTAAAGCTGTCACTGTTTGCAGATGACATGATACTATACATAGAGAATCCTAAAGATGCTACCAGAAAACTACTAGAGCTAATCAATGAATTTGGTAAACTAGCAGGATACAAAATTAATGCACAGAAATCTCTTGCATTCCTATACACTAATGATGCAAAATATGAAAGTGAAATTAAGAAAGCACTCCCATTTACCATTGGAACAAAAAGAATAAAATATCTAGGAATAAACCTACCTAAGGAGACAAAAGACATGTATGTAGAAAATTATAAGACACTGATGAAAGAAATTAAAGATGATACAAATAGATGGAGAGATATACCATGTTCTTGGATTGGGAGAATCAACATTGTGAAAATGACTCTACTACCCAAAGCAATCTACAGATTCAATGCAATCCCTATCAAACTACCACTGGCATTTTTCACAGAACTAGAACAAAAAATTGCACAATCTGTATGGAAACACAAAAGACCCCGAATAGCCAAAGCACTCTTGAGAAAGAAAAATGGAGCTGGAGGAATCAGGCTCCCTTACTTCAGACTATACTATAAAGCTACAATAATCAAGACAGTATCGTACTGGCAAAAAAACCCCAGAAATATAGATCAATGGAACAGGATAGAAAGCCTGGAGATAAACCCACGCACATATGGTCACCTTATCTTTGATAAAGGAGGCAAGAATATACAGTGGAGAAAAGACAGCCCTTCAGTAAGTGGTGCTGGAAAAACTGGACAGCTACATGTAAAAGAATGAAATTAGAACATTCCCTAACACCAAACACAAAAATAAACTCAAAATGGATTAAAGACCTAAATGTAAGTCCAGACACCATCAAACTCTTAGAGGAAAACATAGGCAGAACACTCTATGACATAAATCACAGCAAGATCCTTTTTGACCCACCTCCTAGAGAAATGGAAATAAAACCAAAAATAAACAAATGGGACCTAATGAAACTTAAAAGCTTTTGTACAGCGAAGGAAACCATAAACAAGACCAAAAGACAACCCTCAGAATAGGAGAAAATATTTGCAAATGAAGCAACTGACAAAGGATTAATCTCCAAAACATAAAAGCAACTCATGCAGCTCAATATCAAAAGAACAAACAACCCAACCCCAAAATGGGCAGAAGACCTACATAGACATTTCTCCAAAGAAGATATAAAGATTGCCAACAAACACATGAATGACTGCTCAACATCATTAATCATTAGAGAAATGCAAATCAAAACTACAATGAGATATCATCTCACACCAGTCAGAATGGCCATCATCAAAAAATCTAGAAACAATAAATGCTGGAGAGGGTGTGGAGAAAAGGGAACACTCTTGCACTGCTGGTGGGAATGTGAATTGGTACAGCCACTATGGAGAACAGTATGGAGGTTCCTTAAAAAACTACAAATAGAACTACCATATGACCCAGCAATCCCACTACTGGGCATATACCCTGAGAAAACCATAATTCAAAAAGAGTCATGTACCACAATGTTCATTGCAGCTCTATTTACAATTGCCAGGACATGGAAGCAACCTAAGTGTCCATCGACAGATGAATGGATAAAGAAGATGTGGCACATATATACAATGGAATATTACTCAGCCATAAAAAGGAACAAAACTGAATTATTTGTAGTGAGGTCAATGGACCTAGAGACTGTCATTCAGAGTGAAGGAAGTCAGAAAGAGAAAAACAAATACCGTATGCTAACACATATATATGGAATCTAAAAAAAAAAAAAAATGGTCAGAAGAACCTAGGGGCAAGACAGGAATAAAGATGCAGACCTACTAGAGAATGGACTTGAGGATACGGGGAGGGGGAAGGGTAAGCTGGGACAAAGTGAGAGAGTGGCATGGACATATATACACTACCAAACGTAAAATAGATACCTAGTGGGAAGCAGCCACATAGCACAAGGAGATCAGTTCAGTGCTTTGTGACCACCTACAGGGGTGGCATAGGGAGGGTGGGAGGGAGGGAGATGCAAGAGGGAAGAAATATAAGGACATATGTATATGTATAACTGATTCACTTTGTTATAAAGCAGAAACTGACACACCACTGTAAAGCAATTATACTCTAATAAAGATGTTAAAAAAATAAAAAATGATTGTAGTTGACAACTGCATAACTCTCTGAATGTATGAAAAATCAATAAATTTTACACATTAAAAAAAATGCAGGTTTTAAAGAAGAAAGGTTCTGTTCTCAACATATCCATCGCTCCTCAGCATTATATGGTGGGTTTTTCTTTTCTTTTTTTAATTTTATTGAAGTATAGTTGATTTACAATGTTGTGTTTAATTTCTGCTGTACAGCAAAGTGACTCAGTTATACATACTGGGTTGGTCAAAAAGTTAGTTTGGGTTTTTCCTTAACATCTTATGGAAAAAACCCAAATGAACTTTTTGGCCAACCCAATATACCTATTCTTTTCCATTATGGTTTATCACAGGATGTTGAATATAATTCCCTGTACTATACAGTAGAACCCTGTTGTTTATCCATTCTATATACAATAGTTTGCATCTGCTAATCCCAAAATCCCAATCCTTCCCTCACACACATACACCCCACCACCGGGAACCACAAGTCTGTTCTCTGTATCTGTGAGTCTGTTTTTGTTTTGTACTTATGTTCATTTGTGTCCTATTTTAGATTCCACATATAAGTAACATCGTATGGTATTTGTCTTTCTCTTTCTGACTTACTTCTCTCAGTATGATAATCTCTAGGTCCATCCATGTCATTGCAAATGGCATTACAGTATTTCATTATTTTTTATGGCTGAGTAATATTCCATTGTGTACATACATCTTTATCTATTCACCTGTCGATGGACATTTAGGTTGTTTTTATGTCTTGGCTATTGTAAATAGCATCGCCATGAACATAGGAGTGCATGTATCTTTCAGAATTATAGTTTTGTCTGTGTGTGTCCAGGAGTGGGATTGCTGGACCATATGGCAAACTCTATTTTTAGTTTTCTGAGGAATCTCCATACTGTTTTCCATAGTGGCTGCACCAATTTACATTCCCACGTTGTGGGTGTTTCTTTTTGATAGCCACAAGAGAGGGACTACACCAATGCAAAAGATCTGAAAGACAGCTGAAATCCCATTTTTCCATGTAAAACCAACCACTCTAGTTCCTAATTATCAGAGCTTGAATAACCTCTTCTTAGGTATTATTCTCACAGCACTTATTGATGTTGCTTGTACTATAACTATTTACATATTTGGCTACCTCTCAAATCATGTTAGGAATTCTTAGATGGCAAACAGTATGATCTGGTATTTCCTGTCAGGCCTAGCACAAGGTCTTATAGATAGTAAGTTCTCCACGAACATCTCCGTAAAAGTGTATTCCCAAACCCCTGCTACCAAAATTGATCTGTGTGTAATCTCCCCTCTACCGTGATTACCACCATTTCAGTAAATACTAGCTAAGTAGGGTTTCTTCCTATGCCCTTACTGCCAGCCACAACATTGTTAAACACTAGTATGTGTTCTTGGGTATTCACACATACAATAGTGACCTTACTCCTCTCCTTCACTGTAGTTACCATCAATTCCATATAGTCAAAAATTGATAAACACATTGAAGCGTTTAGAGGCAACGGCCAGGAGTAGACTATACAGAAGAGAAATTCAAATATTTGAGTATGAAGAAATAAAAGTCTGTCCACTAAGATTTAAGCAGGGCTGACAGAGGTGGGAGCAGTTGGGAGCAATAGCAAGGTATGGTAGAGGGAGTTGTGCAGGCAGAACAAACACGAAGATATAGGCAAGTATTTTGAAAAAGTTCAAAGGGTAACACAAATAAAATATATTAATTTCACCAACTAGTAAAGTGCTACGTATACGGTAGATGCTATTAAGTAGTTGTTAAATAAGAATTTCAAGATCAGGATAAACACAGTTACAGTGGGAATAAAAGGAAAATAAAAATAGAGAAAAGGAAATGTGTGTGAAAAGAAAAAGTACTTCTTGAAATACCCAAAGAAAGCTGAGACGAGGCCACAGGATCACTCACTCAAACAAGGAAGGTTTCCCAGGGCAGCCTGGTTCTTACTTTCTTTTACCCCACAAGAGTCAGATCTATTCTTGGGAGAAACTAAACCCAAAAGATTCCACGGTATGCTGTGTTCATTCTGGATTGAAAATATATGGTGCTTCTCTGCTGCCTTTCTGAGCATCACAATGTACACATTCCTGGTCCTAAGCAAAAGCAAATGATACTCCTTGGCGATGGGATAAATGGAAGCGGGGTTATGTTCTACCTATGTAATGGTCAATTGGCTAGTTGGCTGCCTCCATATTCTTTTCTAGGATTTCATTTGTTTTGGTCCTTTATAAGTAAAACTTGGAACTCTTTCTGCCTATCATACTATTATTAGATAAAGAATCCAAAACCGCATTTTCCTGCATTAACCTATTTTATTCTCCCCATTATCACTTTGGTCCTTCTATTTAAGGGAGCCTTTTCTTTTCCAGAATGGCATAAAGTTTTTTGAACAGTTGTACTGTGTGATACAAATAAAAACAAATTGTAAAAAGAAAAAAAAATGAGGAAGGTTTCCAACGGTACATACAGCTGAACATAATCAACTAATAAGTTATGGTTCAACTGCTCTAATCAAGGCAAAGTTAGATGAATAAAAGAAATAAGAGCAGAGGACAAAACTCTGGATAGAAAGAACTGAAAGGCAGAATAAGCCCTTTAGGAAGAGAAAACCCCAAACCTCCAACACAATATTTCCAATGAATATCCTACAATATTAAAATACTAAACATATAAATAAAACATTTAGGAGTTGAGGAGTCCAGCCAATAGAAGGTAAAGTGTCTACTTCAAGCATTGTTACAAAAAAGATGTTATGTATTAGCTGTATACATGACAAATGAAATGGAGAAGGTGGCAGAGAGCTGAAGCCTGTTTTATTTCTGGTAAACAATAGTTGTGCTGCTCCAATGTAGTATGCTTAAGAGTAGATTATTTAGCACAAAGAGAACACGATCTGGCCACTACATATTGCTAAGCAGTCAGTCAAATGCAGGATCTAGAAGCAGGTCAAAATTAAGGGAAACCACGTAAATATACTGTTTGTGTGATTAGCAATCCAAAACCAGCATCTAGAGGGGCCACAGAGTAAATACAGTAATTCAGATTACATAATCATACCCTATTGTAGAAAGCTCAGAAACCAAGAAATTTAAGATTAGCTATGTCAAATGTCAGCTTGATTCTATCAGGAACAGATGAGCATGAAACTTGCCCCATCTAGTGAGAGGTTTATTAATCCCCTAGCACAGTCACTGGCACAGGAATAGATAAGACAGATCAATGGAACAAAACAAAGTCCAAGGCTGGACAAAGTTTCTTTTAGTGTATGATAAAGCAAGCATTTCAAATCAGTGGTAAAAGAGTTTTGGAAAAACCAGCTATTTGGGAAAAATAAAAAGCTGGATTCCTAACTCCCTTCTTACCCCCCTACCCCGACTCCACATTAAATTCCACATATGACAAAGATTTAAATACAGAAAGTTAAACCATAAAAATCCTAGAAGTATGAGTGAATATTTTTATAATCTTAGAAATGAGAAGACCATTACCAAAAATGATACAAAACCCAGAACCCTTAATATAGCAATTACTTTGACTATTAAAAAAAAATCAATGGCAAAATACTGAACATAAAGTCAAAAAAAAATGGAAAAAATTATTTGCAACACAATAAAGGGTTAATACAGAGTTTTCAAATCAATAAGAAAAAGACAAAGATCTCAAAAGAAAATAGGCAGGGACTTCTCTGGTGGCGCAGTGGTTAAGAATCCGCCTGCCAATGCAGGGGACATGGCTCCGAGCCCTGGTCCGGGAAGATCCCACATTCCACAGAGCAACTAAGCCCGTGCGCCACAACTACTGAGCCTGCGCTCTAGAGCCCACGAGCCACAACTACTGAGCCCACGTGTCACAACTACGTGCTCTAGGGCCCACGTGCTGCAACTACTGAGCCTTGTACTGCAACTACTGAAGCCAGCACCTACAGCCCATGCTCGCAACATGAGAAGCTACCGCAATGAGAAGCCTGCGCGCTGCAACGAAGCGTAGCTCCTGTGCACAGCAACTAAGACCCAACGCAGCCAAAAATAAATAAAATTTAAAAGAAAAGAAAATAGGCAAAGGACACAAACAAGTAATTCACAAAAGGACACAGAAATGACCAATAATGTTTGAAAAGCTATTCAATCTCACTAGTAATCAAAAGAAAATCAAAGAAAAATAATGTGATAACATTTTCCACCTGTTGGAAGCGCTTGACAAAATGTATCCAGTGAGGGGTGGACACCAGAGCACCTGTGTGCACTGTGGGTGGGAATATATAAACTGCTGTAACTTTTCTGGAGAGCTATTTGGTGATGTGAATCAGAACTGAAAATGCCCACACCACATGACCCAAGCAATCCCACTCAGGAATTTATTATCAGGGGATAATTACGCATCTTTACAAAATATGTTATACACCTGAAGGTTTACTGCATCCTGCAGGCCATCTACTGTGTTAAACATCTTACACACATTATCATTTAATCCACATAACAACCCCATATTACTATACCTGTATATCCTAGACAAGAACTGAAGCTTTGTTAAATGCGTTATGTTATGCAATGAAACAATATACCAGGTGCTAATGAAAATGTTTCAGGTATTTACTGACATTGAAAGATATTCATAACATGTTGAGTAAAAAGCAGGTTTACAGAATAGCATGTAAAATCGTGTGTGTGTGCGTTTATGGTTAAAAACATTCTTCCAAATATTAACAGCAACCATCTCTAAGTGGCAGAATTTATGGTGGTGTTTCTTCTTTATAGTTTTTCCATGGTGACTGAATTACTCCCCACCCCATCATCTGTTGAATAGTGATTTCTAGTGTCCCAGGTGGCACTGATAGCCATATACTGACCTCTGGTAGGGGAGCTCTGGGCAGCAGGGAGTCACTGACTGGCATTTATAACCAAATTGGTTTTCAGGGACTCATTACATTAGAAAGTAGGTGACAGCTTGTACTACCTTCTCTGAAACACAACCATCTTGACAGAGGATCATGCAAGACTCATCCACACATTTAATGCCCACCATTTAAAGCCTGAGGTCCACACATTTTAGAGACCATGAATTAACAAAAATGTCCATTTCTGTGGTCATTTGGCTAATCCCTAGTTCCATCTGGAAAAGAGAAAGGCCATAAAACACAACATTCTTTACGGAAATAACTTTGTCTTCACATCTAATCAAACAAGAAGTCTAATTAAATTACTGTTACTACAGCTGGGAGAACTTAAAGTTGGTCCCGAGAGTCACCGTAGCTTGGAAAAAAATTCTGGTAATGAGAAACCTCTGCCTATCTTTAGTTACACACCTGATCAAAAGTAAAACACTGAAAGAATTAACACCAGCACAACTGAGCCTGGATCAGTTTCACATGGCGTGCCCCAGTTTAAAAGCCACTTGCAGATGACCCGACAGTCTGGCCATCAGGAGCAACCTCTCTGGCAAGTAAACAGAGAGTGAATTCAATGATGCCATCCTTCACACATGTTCCTTCTTTCAACAAATACGTCTGCTTGCCTACCATGTGCCGGACCCTCTTTGGGGCGCTGCAGACACAGCAGTGACAACACATACTCTGTGCTCAGGGAGCTTATACTCTATGAACACACTTCTTAACCGAAGTCTAAGAATGAAGACTAAACATGCTAGATATTCAACCTACAGAAGACAACCTGTCATTGTGAAAAATAAAACTGCAAAAGGGTGTTAAAGCCTGGTCTAGTAACTAACTGGTTGGGAAAGTGGGCACAAATCATTTTCTCTCTTGGGAATCTACTTCCTCAGGAGTAAAACTGAATTATGCTCCTTCACTCACTGGAATAATAAGAATCAAATGAAATAACAAGGCACTGGTGATCCCATAAAGGCTGGGAATTTAAGATTTAGGCTTCCAAACCCCAAACAGGGAACACAGGGATAGACAGGACACAGTGATGGTGTAAGAGAGGTTTGGGACAAGACCTGGGCGAAGCTCTTGCGGGCAGGAATAAAATCTTAACAGAATACAGTTCCGTTAAATAAGGCACTGCTAGGACCATAAAACACGAGCCAAAAATAAGATCACAAATGTTCCAGTCCTCCCAGAGACTATCCTTAGAAATAAAAAGGCTAAACATAAAACCATACACAAGTTTGCAAACCTATTCAATTATTCAGAGTTTTCTGTGAGGCAGGATGGTACAGAGGAGAGCACTGGGCTAATACCTGGTCAATGTGAATTTCATTTCCGGCTCTGCCAACAGCTCTGTGAACTTGGGCAGTAAAACCTAACTTCACCACCAAGGCGAGGAAGCTGGAATGACAACATTTCCAGTACCTATAAGCTTTAAAATTCTATGACTCATCAATAATTTCACACCTCAGTTTGCTTTTCCACTGCTCTGCCTTCATTTGGGAAAAAAAAAAAAAAAAAAAAAATCAGCCCCTTGCTCCACAATACTCTAGTGTCAACAGGAAAGGGCAACAGCAACTCCATTATCTAGAAACCTCAACAACCTGGACATTCACTGAAAGGAAGCAAGGGAGAGAGACCTCTGATGACAGTGTCCATGCAATAAAACCCTATGCACCTGACCACTAAGAGAAACCTGCAGACCGTCGCTCTAAATCAATCTGCTAAACCTGTTAGATTGCCTAAAATTAGAAATCTTTTTCTCAGTTTACAGAAGCATCTTACAGAAGTAAAATTTCTTAGCTTACAGAAGTTAAATTTGGGCGACACTGTATCTAGAGACAGGGACAGCAGCAAGAAGGAACAGGATATTGCAAGGGGACTATCATTTCTGCAGGAAAAGAAGAGTAAACTTCAACAGGCAGACAATGGCACTAAGCTTATAAATCTGGGCCATTCAAAATGGGAGAAAATAGCCCCACAAATCTCAACAGACCTTGAGGGCATTAATGCCATACCACTTTAAAATAATGTGAGTCGTGGTACAGCATAATTTAATCTCCTTAATGATCCAAGGTCATACTGTTGACAAAGAAGGCAGAGACATATGTATTTTAGAAAGATATCCATTAAAAATAACAAAAACAACAAATTTTGGCATTCAAAAGGGTAGGCTTAAATGTCTACCCTAGGCTTAGTTTTCGAAAAACTCATCTTCATGGGATAATTCATTTCTCATCATGCCTAATAAATGAGTTAAATTTCAAACTGTTGGCATTTAATTTTTACATCTTAATCTCATTTCAAAGAAAAGAAAGTGATGAAAGGATATGTGCCAGTGGCCAGCTGACTGGACCATAAAAGCTCACCAGTCCCCACTGGGTGTGGGGACCAGCCCAGCCTCCCTCTGCTACAGCCACACGGGCCTTCTTCCAGACCTCTGGGTGCACCATGCTCCTTCTAGCCCCAGGCCTGTGAACATGCTTTTCTCTCTGTCTGGGACACTCCTACAGGAAAAATTCTATTCATCTTCCAGTACCAGTTTAAGTACTTTCTCAGCAAGCGCTTCCTAGTGCCCCAGGCTAAAAGGACCTCTGTCAATTATTCTCCTGTAGTTGCTTTTTTCCTTCTTGGTACTTATTGTATTTGTAATTACATGTGTTTCATGTCCATTTTCTCTACTGGTCCATAAAGGCAGGGATCTTGTCTGTTGTGTTCCAAATCAGTTTCCAGTACCCAGTACAAGGCCCAACACATAGTAGGTGCTCAATAAAAAGTTGTTGAATAATAATAATATTGACCTTTACTGAGCACTCATGATATATAAAGCACCATTGCTACTTTACAGATGAAGAAGGAGGGTCAGAGAGGTTAAATAATTCTCCCAAAGTTACACAGCTGGTAAGTGGCAGAGCAAGGTTTCAAGCTCCTGTCTGACTCCAGACTATACATTTAATGACTACACTTTCTCCAGCACTATGTGAGGCAAAAGGGTGAAGTTAAGGGGTCATGCTTGTACTACCTTTAAGGTGTTTATAATCTGGAGAATACCAATTGAATAAATGAAAGTGAATACAAAATAGAATACTATAGTAAAGTGCTGGATTACATGGCATTGTTAAATGTTGTAGGCGAGAACAGAAAAAAAACAAGCAGAGCTAGAAAGGCATTCAGACAGGAGGAATGCCATGAAAACAAAAATGGAGAAGCAACAGAGCACATGGCAAGCTAAAGGGACTGGTGATAAGGTAACTTCAACTAGAGCAGAGCTAACGTAGGCCAGGAAATAGTGAGATACTACCTTAAAGGTATACGCGCATTATAAAAAAGAATTCCATTAACATTCTGGTCTGCCCTGCTCTCAAGCTAAGTTCTTGAGGAGTACCTATCACATCTCACTAATATTTCTTAAAACGTTACAGAGGTCAATAGAGTACAAAGCTAATAGTGATTGCTCAGTTAATGAATCAGGGTGAAACAGGCAAAGTGCTATTTTAGAGCTGTCAACTTAAAACCGCATATTTAAAGCTTAATGAATGAGAAGAGAAATAGTTATTGAATTATAAGTAGCCTTTTTTTTTTAATTGTAAGTTCTTTAACACTATAAGTAAATAACTATATATACCTGAAACTATTATAACCAGATGACCAGGTATCTGATGATGGTGGGGTTATTTTCTCCTCCATCTCCCATAGCTTCAAGAAAGATACTTTGAATAGATGGTCTCTCCCTTACCATACCCAATTTTTTTAAACTCCAAGTCCAAGCACATAACTAGTACATAATTCTTAATACATATTTGGTTCCTGTGAGTACCCATACTAATTCTCCTGGAATATTTCAGCTATGGAAAAAAAATTTAAGTGCATACACAAATATCTGAGCATCTAACTGGTAATGCATTAGAAGCTTTGTGTAGATAATCATTATAAAAAACATCCAATAAAGGATGAATACATACCAAATTCTACACAGTCTCATTTAATCTTCACAAAGACCCTAAGGGGTACGTATTAGTATATCCATTTTATAGATGAAAAAACTAAGGTTCACTAAGGGTCACCTGTCCCTGGTTACCACTGAAGTTTGAATCCAGGTCTAACCTGTGATCACATTCCTTCCTAACCACGGCCT
Source organism: Pseudorca crassidens (assembly GCF_039906515.1). NCBI lineage: Eukaryota > Metazoa > Chordata > Mammalia > Artiodactyla > Delphinidae > Pseudorca > Pseudorca crassidens. Next base: position 95,725,138 of record NC_090297.1, read on the forward strand.
CAAAGAACTCCAATTAATACCACTTGTTAGTTTCACTCATATTAACCAGTTAAAATTTTGATGTAATCATGAAGGTTAAAAAAAAAAAAAGGAACACATATGCTTCTTACATTTCTGCCAATCTTGACTCACTCTCATTCTTGCCACCTCCGCCCAAGCCTGTCACCCAACCCTGCCAAGTGATAAAACCGAATACATTTATGCCTCATCTGTCTCCTTTTATGCACATGTTCCTCTGGAGTTGGTATTTATCAGGCTCATTTGGCTGATAATTGGACTCTATGGACACAGTAATAAATCAACAGGCTTATTAAGAAATGACATGGGGCTTCCTTGGTGGCGCAGTGGTTAAGAATCCGCCTGCCAATGCAGGGGACACGGGTTCGAGCCCTGGTCCGGGAAGATCCCACATGCCGCAGAGCAACAAAGCCATGCGCCACAACTACTGAGCCTGTGCTCTAAAGCCTGCGAGCCACAACTACTGAGCCCACGTGCCACAACTACTTAAGCCTGCACACCTAGAGCCCGTGCTCTGCAACAAGAGAAGCCACCGCAATGAGAAGCCCACGCACCGCAGCGAAGAGTAGGCCCCGCTTGCCGCAACTAGAGAAAGCCCACGCACAGCAACGAAGTCCCAGTGCAGCCAAAAATAAATAAAATAAATTTAAAAAAATATAGAAATGACATAAATCCTACATATGTGGTAGGATTCAAGGTTTTCAAAACATTCTCTCTTTGAAGCCTTATGATAATACTTCATTTTACATGATGGGAAGCTGAGGCTTAGAAAGGCTAATTGAGCTCTGTTGAGGGAATTATGACCTCAAGGAGCAGAGAGAAATTCACAACTACATGACTTACAACTGGGGTCTATAACCCTGCCTTATTCCTAAAGCAAATGCATTGACTTAAAATATCTCTATGAAACACTTCCAAATGCAGCACCATGTTGGGACATAAGTGTTCTACGCCCAGCTCTTGGCCTGTAAGCAAGTCATTTAGCCTTCTTGGTAAGAGATCTGACCAGTTAATCAGCTTAACAATCTATGATTCAAACTGTTAAGCACATTATCAGCAAGAGTTCAATCTTACCCTTGTTCACAAATGTTCAGAAAAATCTGTTCACGGGCTTCACTGTCTTATAGCTCCTGGGTTCCTCATGCCTGGGCTCACAACCTCCTTCAATAAGGTCCAGGAGTCCTGGATTGTTTCTTGGAACCTTGAGCACTTGAAGTATAAAAGATGCTCGGCCCTGCCCTCTATTCTGCTCTCCTGTTGGACAGAGCACAGTAACGGTCAACGTCCAAAAGGATAACTCTTCTTGGCTCCCCATTTCCACCTCTGGTTTATCCAGCTCTAGCCTCATGTCAACCACTACCTGTTAAAACACTTTCTCCAGTAAGTCCTAATGGCAGACTCCCTCCCCATACCTCCCCTCTTTTCCCATTCCCCACAAAGAGCTATCTTTTTTTTTTTTTTTTTTGCGGTACGCGGGCCTCTCACTGCTGTGGCCTCTCCCGTTGCGGAGCACAGGCTCCGGACGTGCAGGCTCAGTGGCCATGGCCCACGGGCCCAGCCGCTCCACGGCATGTGGGATCCTCCCAGACCAGGGCATGAACCCATGTCCCCTGCATCAGCAGGAAGAGCTATCTTTTTTTACTTCTCTATATGTTTTCCTGGAAACCTTAGTCTTTCATACTTCTCATCAACTACTTCTCCCCAACAGAAAGTCCCCATTGGTCATCCCCTGAGCATGTCTTGGACTTCCCTACCTCCATGCCTTTACAGGTCTCCCTAAGAATTCCCTCCACACTTTGATGCTCTCTTCATCCATGAGGCCTTCCCAGACCACTGCACTGCAGTGGTCATGCCTTCTTCAAAAACTCTTCCAAACTCTCAGCAAGCCATCTCTGAACAGCTAAATACTTAAGATGACATCAATGCGGATTTTTTTTTTTTTTTTGCGGTACGCAGGCCTCTCACTGTTGTGGCCTCTCCCGTTGCGGAGCACAGGCTCCGGACGCGCAGGCTCACGGCCACGGCTCACGGACCCAGCCGCTCCGCGGCATGTGGGATCTTCCCAGACCAGGGCACGAACCTGTGTCCGCTGCATCGGCAGGCAGACTCTCAACCACTGCGCCACCAGGGAAGCCCAATGTGGATGTTTTTAATGTTTAACTTTTCTTACGTACAGGCCAGAACTCCAGAAGTGTTTGAGTGAAAGATATCTGCACAATACATTTAACAAAACATTCTGATAAAACTTCTCACTTGATCCTCCAAATAATCCTAAAACTGATTCTCCAGTTTTAAAAAAAAAAAAAAATAAAGGTCAGAGAAGTTAAGTGATTGTCTATGATCATACCATACAACTATGAAACAGCAGAGCCAGGATTCAAATCTGAGTATTAAGAAGTCTTTTTTGAACTTTTCATATAGCATATTTATGATGTGAAACTCTTTGACAAAGAGCAGGTACCAGATAAACATTTGATCTGAACTATCCTGTCTGGGAAGTACTAACGTCAGTTAAAAATTTCCTTCCCAGTTCAATTTCTCTTGGTAATTCAGGGTGATCTTACTGTTGAATCAGATTTGCAAACAGGCTCAACTACAATATTAGAACTTAGTTTTTTAGAACATACAGGAAAAAAAAAGAGCAAAACTCTTAACAAAAGCAAACATAAGAGAGATACTACTCATAAGCCCTAGAAGGAAAAAAACATACATTTTCTTCTAATGAAAATAAATCAAGCCAATTAATCACACGTAAGTTTCTAACTCGCACAGGGCTGAGTATTTAATGGGAAGCTGACCATCTATTTTCAAGCACACAGGCAGCCAAGACAAAAAGAAAAAATAAAAGCCCCAGTTTTGGCAGAGTGCTGTAGGGAAGGAAAAGAAAAAACAAATTTACTGCTAGATATCTATTTGGTTTGCTTTTGGAATATCCAAGCTAGTAGCTTTGATTTGCATTAGATTTTTTTTCAGCCAACAAGGAACAATAAAGTATTTCCCAAAAATAAAAAGTCAAATGTCTTTCGCAATTATATGAAAAAAGAAATACTCCTGTTATCTTTAAGAACACTCATATTTCACTGAAGCAAGCTCTGGAGGTGGTAACAAATTACCCCCAGATGTGAAATACAGGCTATGTTCAAGTTCAACTGGGAAAGGGAACAGCCACAATTTGCTTCTAAACTTGGAAACAACCAGTAAACATTTGTGATCACAACCTTTGGCCTCCTCTTCTTCCATATTAATCACAGAGTTCTTTAGACATTTTAAATCTAGTCCAAAACTTCTCATGCTGTAGATGAGGAGTTGAGGGCCAGATACTGAAATGCAAAACAGAAAATAAATTACATTCACAGAAAACTTTCTCAGGAAAACACCACAGGCTCTGAATGGAAGATTTTGTTTTTGTTGTGGTTTCCTGAGACTGGGGTTGAGGACAGAGAAGGAAAAAATAGCCCCAATCTTAAAAAACAAAACAAACAAAACAAAAAAACCCCACATGTCCAGCATTCACCTAACAACCTCTAAAGGTATGAAGCGTCTATCATGAAGATTCATTCAACTCAGATAGCTCAAAGCCACATATTACTAACCCAACTTTGACTGCAGTCACTATTACAGTGTCAGTAAAAAAAACCCTGCCTAGAACAGACTGAAATTGACCAGTTTGTTCCTAAAGCCCCATTACTCCTCAAAACCACCTACGTACAGATCAGTGAGGCCACGTAGACAGTGGAAAGAACAAGTTTTCACCAAGCGTTTAAATAGAAGAGTACAAGATGCAACAGAAACACTAGTTAGAAAAAGATAAAAAGGTAACTGAGGGCTTCCCTGAGGGTGCAGTGGTTGGGAGTCCGCCTGCCGATGCAGGGGACACGGGTTCGTGCCCCGGTCCAGAAAGATCCCACATGCTGCGGAGCGGCTGGGCCCGTGAGCCATGGCCGCTGAGCCTGCGCGTCCGGAGCCTGTGCTCAGCGACGGGAGAGGCCACAACAGTGAGAGGCCCGCATACCGCAAAAAAAAAAAAAAAAAAAGTAACTGAATATTTTTTTTAGAAATTTACAAATGCAGTATCTTTTTTTGGAGCCATTGCCACACAGCCCTCTGCTAGAAAAGCTGCATCTCGCCACTGCCCTCAAGCACTGCCCTTTCTGTGAGGATCACATGAGTAACAAGCCAACTAGGACAAAGTTGGGGGGCATGGTTTCTGCAGTCACCCACTGAGAACCCAACGTTTATTGGCAAGAGTTGATTTGAAATTGGCAGAGTGCAAAAGAAGCTAATAGCCTATGTGAACCTAACACAAAATATCAGATCAAAACAGCAGGATAAGGAGCCTATTACTATTATCATTAGAGAAAGAAAATAGTCATTAGAAATTGACCAGGAGACTCATCATAGTGATTTTTAATTTTCTAATTAAAAATCACTATGCACAGAACCAAAAATTTGAGTCAGCAGAGAACTTACCTAATTGTTTCCCTGCATTCCCTTTGAGCCACTTGTCCTACCTGGCTAGCTCTCTACCCTCACCTCAACCAAACCTCAGATGACAACTAACCTTTCCCCAGATAAATATACTTCATCAACTTTGCTGATACTTCTAACTGAAATCTCCAATACAGAATTCATTTTAACATCCCGTAGGGGTTAAAAGTCTGATGAATATACTGTATGGGCGCAGAGTCCTCATGAGGATTTTGCTCATTCTGCTCAACCAGGACCAGGAAGGAGATCCTACAGAATTCCTATTCCTTGACCCCGGCACGAATGGATGAAACAGGACTCAAGAAAGATTAACTAGAGGGTGATGGTGGGAGTGGCAGGGAAGGCAGTATGAAGAGAGGGTGGGTACTGGGATAAATGAGGCAGTTAGAAAGTTCTGGGGCAGTTAAATGCACTGACCTTCAGATTTCCGGGTGTGACAAAGATCCACAACAGGCTAAGAGCGGCAGCTCCCTGAAGCCTCCAACAGGCACATTCAGTCCTGTCAGCCTGGACTCAGCCCTGCCAGCACCAGCAAACAAATACACGCATTCTTCTCAGAGCTGACACCCCATACAACACAACCTCACTACAGGGCCTGTTTATATAAGAAACCAGATGTTTTGATGTTGGGGTAGAAGTTGGGAAGTTATGTGTAAAGAAGTAGTTAATGACAGGAACAGAAGGAGGACAGAGAATGAACAACATTCCTGGCTTTACTAATCGTAAGTTTTAAAAGTTTTAAGGAAATTGTCAAATAGTCTGAACTCAGGAATGAGAAGTAAGGAAGTTATGTCAGCCACCACCATAACTCTGACCAAGGCATTTCATCTGTTTCTTTAAGACAGCGCTTCATGCCTAACCTCAAAGGGGTGCTTATAGGAGGAATGTTTGGAAGCAATCCAACTTAGCAACCAACATTAATAAACTCTAGGCTTGCTCAACCTCTCTCATGCACAAAGGTTATACATGTCATGAACATTCCAAGCACTTAAAGGAAAGAATCAGTTAACAGTGTGGCATGAAAAGAGTTTGGGGTTAAAGGCAAAAGGAAGGTTATTCATTAGTCTAAGAAAAAATCATTTATAAATACGCACACACACATATTTGCTGGATTTCATGAGTGAAGAGACTGAGTTATATAGGTCATTAGGGCAAAGGTCTCCTAAAACCAGAAGACTATAAAAGCACTATCACGCTTTAGTTCTACTTTGCTTTCTTAAGAAGATTAGTTAAACACCAACCTATTCTCACAAAGCCAAATAAGCCATAGAAACAGGTCTAGGAGATTCGCTAAAACTTTCTGAGGCTTTTCGTTCTCCAGTCTGAATGATCTCTTCTTTGTATCTTGGCACCCCCAGTATCTAGCACATCTTGGACTTTTGGAGGACATTCATGTACACTGACTACATGAAGCAATGTGGCTTGACATGAACAGCAAGTTATAACAAATAAGAGAACAACGAACTTTTCATTTTTCTTGGGAATTGAATCCTGTCATCTTATGAAAAACTACTCTAAATGGCACTTTCCCAGCTGTACAAAAGTATACAATATTTCTAATAAAAAGTTGTTCTGTTATGCCTATACTTTTATTTCACACTATTTATAAAGGCTCCCCCAACACCAGATCTCTTCAGCAGAGGTCAGGATGATTTATTATGACTTCTAAAACTATAGAATTGAAAAGCAGAACAGACCACTAGATAACAGTTCTTGGTTAAGGGGGTGCACCACTAAGAACTGCTTTATTCAACCATTTCTAAGGTGAAGATTATTAACAGTGGTTCCACTTTTACCACATACACATGCTACAAAAAGGATGGGATCTCTGAAGAAACCATGGATGATTAAGAAATGCAAAAACAGTTCGTTTAAATGAGGTCAATGAAAGAAGACAAAAAAATAAATTTAAAAAGTCACTGGAAACAATAACAAAATAAAATGAAAGAAAAAGAGGGAAGATTTTTTTATTAACATGTGGACTTCAAAGAATGAGGTTTCAGATCTGCTCTTGAGTAGATCTGGCCTAAGAACCCCCTGAGCGAGTTTTTTCAACCTCTTGCTTTAGAAATCAATATATTGCAAATGACATATAAATTCAAACCAAGCAGGGAAGATTCTGACTAAAGGAATAAATCCAGTAGCCCCAGGTCCTAAAGGTAGGTCAATCAGCAAGAGAAGAATCCAAATATGGAGTAAGAATGCTGTGTCTGGCTGGCTCAAGGAAGGAAGTGCTCCTGTTATAAATTAGGCACTGGTGTTGTAAAGCCTTTCTCAACTCTCCACCGTGAGATGGAAGTCCACACATTTTTTCCCCCTCATCAAACGGGAAGACTTCCCAGTTCTCATTCTGCCCTATCTGCACCCAACCCATCCCACACGTCAGCACTAGCTTGGCCACCTTTAGGCAGCTGCTGCTTGGACTGCGTTTAGCGAGAGTTCTCCCTGACTGCTTATGCTTTAACTGCAATTGCCCTGGGTCCCCAGATCACAGAATTCTGCACAGGTAACAAGTAGAGTCCAGGCAGAGGGAGAAAGATCAAGGGGAGACTGAGATTCGGCTGATACAGAATGTGGTTCAACGAGGACAAGTGCAGTTAGCCCCTCACCTCTGTCCCCATGTGCAACTCTCTTTGAATGAGGAAGAGATATAAGAGAGAAAATGCATTAAATTGAAAATACATTATGCAACAATTAAACCGACAGTTCTAGAAAAAACACGAAGAAGATGCCCGAACTGATCTAGAGCAAGTAGCCAGGACATTGCCAACAACTGGCTTTGTCAACACAGTAGCGTGCAGAGGTTGGGTTGCTTGTCCCCAGAAACAGAACTGCCACAATTTTTAAAGTGTCCGCCTAGGACCTAGCTCAAAGCAGAGTATCTGCAATGTGTTTCTTACCCATTGCAAACCTTGTTACAACAGGATCTAGACATCCTGGTCAGAGTCCAATGCCATGATAGAAGGTCAAGTTGAAGGAGTAAGAGAGATCACATATACGCTGTGACCCCATTGCCAAGCTTGTTCCTTTAACTATTAAAACACACACAGGAACCTAATCATTGCTTTGGGATTTCTGAACACCCGCCTACCCACCCTGAAAGTACTGACCCCGCGAGGACACACGTTTGTTTCTGTTTAGCTCCAACTTCTCCAACCACTCCTCCAGCTTCCTGTTGGGGTATAGCGTTGCTGGATCCGAATTATTTATACAGACGGAAAACAACAACGCTCGAGAGATTCTGACAACTTAAAAAAGAAAAAAAGAATGCGTGAAAGTCTAAGCCGGCTTCCCCTGTGACGAAACACAGCTGCCCGGGCTGCGGCGTCCGGGGACCGCTCTCCGGGCCCGACTCGGCCCGCCCGCCCGCCGTAGTTTCGGGGCCGCGGCCCAGGTGGCGCGGGCGCCGCGCGGCGGGCGAGCGGCCGGGGTCTCCTCCGCTGGGACGCGAGGCGCGCGGACAGAGAAAGAGGAGCCGGGTGCGCGGGCCCAGGGGCCCGCGGGTGGCACCTCGTAGTCCGGGCGGTGCCCGGGCCCGGCGCCCGCTCACCTGGTGCGTGTTGTTGGCCAGCCTGCCGACGAAGTCCCGGACCCCGCCGCAGTCCTCATCCTCGTCGAGCGCGCTGCGGCGCCAACGGCCGCCGCGGGGAGCCGGGCCCCCAAGCGCGGCCGCGCGCGGCCCCCAGCTCACCCCGACGGGGCCGGACCAGCGCGACAGCGGCGCAGCGGGCGGTGGCGGCGCGTCCAGCCGGTCCTGGCCGAGGGTCGCCGGCGGCAGCAGCTGGAGGAGGAGGAGGAGGCTGAGACTGTGGGGCCAGCGCGAGAAGTCGCCAGCAGCTCCCCGGAGCCGCTCCATCGCCGCCGAATGCCTACGCTGCCGACACCTGCCGCCCGGCGCGCCCGCCCACCCCCGCCGGCGCCGCGCCACACCCCCGAGCCCGAGCCCGGCGTTCCTTGGATACGCGCAGCCGGGCCTCTCCGCCCCCATAGGCTGGCCGCCTGTCCTTCTTCCCCGGCCCACTGCTCATTGGCTCGCGTCGCCTCCGGCTTCGGGGGTCCTGGATTAGGATGCCAAGTTGCGGGACTGATTGGCTGGAACGTGGCAGAGACGGCTGAGGTCATCCCCCTCTCGCCGGCGTATCCAAGGCCGGGCTTCTAGAGTTAGCGTAGGAGCTTCCCTCCTTCACAAGAACGCCCCCGCTTCGTGGCGACCCGACCCCTCGTTGCTCCCTCTGGCACCCTCAAGTTGGGGCTGGGTTGGTCCCCTCTTCTCCCCCAGAGACACCCCTAAAATTCCTTGGGTTGTGGCAGCGCCTGGAAAATCTCCTCGGGGAAACCTTGAGTTTGCTCAGCTGGAAAACGGGGCTCCGTCATGAACCGGTGCTTCTGGTTTTTAACCCCCGCACGCTGCAGCGCCCATTGTCTGCTGAAGCAGCCGCCTTGCTGACACAAGGTGAAGGAGAACTGTGTGGGCTAAGTCTCATGGAGGCAGACATCAGAACATCCGTGACTCACGCAAGCCTGGAGAAAGTCTCTTCTCTCTCACCTTCCTCTTATGCAGGGGGTTAAGCCAAAGAAGGAGTTGCTTATTGATTTTCCTGGAGTTAGAAAGTAGCTTAGGCATTAGGGGCAGGTAAAAGGGGGCAAGAGAATTGCCCCTTTTATAAAATTGGCTCAGTGCCGACTTTAGACATGATCATTGCATAGATGCATATTTATCAGGGTGCCTTAACCCTGCAGTGAGCGCACTGCACAAGTTTGGTTTTCAATATATAATATCCCCTAAATTAACATCCCGCCTCCAATAAATAAAACAAAACCCCTACGCTGTTCCCTTTATCGCAGAAACTACACCCATAACTTTATTCTGGAACATGCAGTGCAGGTCAAACCAGTTCTGGATGTTCTCTTTATTGACTCCATCTCTTCAGAATGCCAGTTGTTCAGAAGAAAAGGGAACAAATAGAAAGACACAAAGTATACAACACGTTACACCCAAATAAAGAAAGCAACTAAAAATTACTTAAAAAAAATTACTTTTAACTATTAACTGCAGGTAAACCCGAATGAGAATATATTTATTGTAGAGGAAAATAAATGGTGCAGTGCACTGAACCCAAGGTTTACATTAAAATCCTCTAGTCACATTAATTTGCAAACGAAAATTTACAAATTTACATTTTGCCAGAACAACCATAGTAAGACATGACAAGTGAAAAATATTTTTGAATGGCATCTGAGCAGGATGGTAAAATCACTAAAATAGTATTCCAAGTTCTCAGCTACTGAACTGACGACATAAAGCTCCATGAAAACTGGTGAACAATTTGTTCCTTTCCATTAACTACAATGTGTCAGATAATTTTTGTAAGAGATTATTTTTTAATCTGTGCCAACTGTGGAGTAGATCACAAGACAGTCAGTTCCAGTAGCATGTGATTAGCCGGGGAGAGAAAAGGGTCTATACAGGAATATTTCTTTGTTTGGGTGACACAAAGATGAATGGTCTATTGTCTTACTGTCCGAAAAGAAAAAAGCCAACTCAACAGTGCCATCTCCTGGAGAAATTACTAAATACACTTTTAAACTCAAATTGTTGGAATTACCTGTACCTTCATTTTTTAATATATTGCTTTTAGTTATTATTGTATGTTTACAGAATATGTTTCCTTCTTCAAACTGTATCAGCTTCTGGGGACATGGTACCTTGCATATGGAACTGAGAAAATGTTTGAGTGAATGAATTATTTTAGTATTTCGCTTTTGTCAATGACACTGGCACGAAATACAAAAGTTGCAGTCAGATACCCTTTGTGAAATACCACACCTAAGATATTACCTTACTTGCAGAACTAAAATATGTAAATTTATCTTATTACTAAAAACCATACATTTCTCCAAGATAAATTCTGTGGCAGAAAGATGAATTGAAAGCAGTTACGTTTCACAAAACCATTGCTTTTGCTAATAAGATTATTTCTGATTCTATTTAAATGGACACAAAAAGAAACTTCGTAGGAAAATTTAAAACTCTACAGAAAACAAAAGTCCATCTCTTTCAAGAATTCTATAATTGGAATTATAGAAGGTATGAAATTTTTTGTTTCACCAGTACAGTGTAAGCTGAAGCTAAGAGCTACTTTATTCCTTGGTATATGTTTTTTCCCTACATAATACACATGATTCAGAGACACAACTTCACCTTGCCCTAAAGCAGCATGTTTAGTCCATTTCTGCATTAATCTACATTGAGTTAAATGGGGTATTTATTGCCTAGTTCTCCCCACTAGAAGCTTCATGGGAGCACAGACCATACCTAGACCACAGCTCTATCCCCAATGCCTAATACATTACTTGGCATATAGCACATAGGTACTCAAATTTGTTAAATCTGAACAAATATTAGTTGAGATAGGATTTTTCAATGGCATTTTCTATTAGGATTTGATAAGAGGTGAACACGAGGGAAACTAATCTCATGATCACGTTATATTTAATAACAGGGTTAAAATCACTAGGACAGTCTCAAGAACATTGGCGACAATATAACTTTAGTTCCCTACCTTATGTGTGTGTGTCTAGAGCAAAATTCTGTTTTCCCAAATGTTTCCCATCATTGCAGTTTCCAAATGTATATAAGCACGTTTTTTGCTGGAAATTTGGTATAAATTTAATATGAATTCAGCCTATTCAAATCATCAGAATTTGAAATCATAGAGTACAACTTCCTACAAATGTTAATGAAGACGATACACAATCAATTCTGCATTATTCACACGTGGATTAGCCATGTTGTGGATAGTACATTTCAAATCTCAATGAGATTTCCCTATTACTCAGTAGGTATCTAGGCTTCTCATGCCTGGCATTGTACCAAGAGTTGATGATTTAAAACCTGAGTTCAAGTCTCAACAGCTTAATTTTCTGAGTCCATGGTCACACAGCCTTACATTCTTCATCTGTTAAGTATAAGTAACAATATCTACTTCATGTGGCCGTTCCTTTTAATAGATATTTATTGGAGTATAATTGCTTCACAATACTGTTAGTTGCTGTTGCACAACAAATCAGCCATATGCATACACGTCCCCACATCCCCTCCCTCTTGAGCCGCCCTCCCACCCTCCCTACCCCACCCCTCTAGGTCATCACAAAGCACTGAGCTGATCTGTGCTGTGCTATGCTGCTGCTTCCCACCAGCCAACTATTTTACATTCGGTAGTGTATATATATCGATGCTACTCTCACTTTGCCCCAGCTTCGCCATCCCACCCCAGGTCATCAAGTCCATTCTCTATGCCTACCTCTTTACTCCTGCCCTGCAACTAGGTTCATCAGTACCATTTTTTTTAGATTCCATATATATGCGTTAGCATACAGTATTTGTTTTTCTCTTTCTGACTTACTTCACTCTGTATGACAGACTCTAAGTCCATCCACCTCACTACAAATAACTCAATTTCGTTTCTTTTTATGGCTGAGTAATATTCCATTGTGTATATGTGCCACATCTTCTTTATCCATTCATCTGTTGATGGACATTTAGGTTGGTTCTGTGTCCTGGCTATTGTAAATAGTGCTGCAATGAATATTGTGGTACATGTCTCTTTCTGAATTATGGTTTTCTCAGGGTATATGCCCAGTAGTGGGATTGCTGGGTCCATATGGCCATTTTTGAGGCTCCAATAGATTGATTCTTTAAATCATCTCAACCAGTCATATGCTGGCAGCTCTAACGGGGGAAGTTCATAGTATATTCCAAAGTCTAATGTAAACTACTTCTGAATTACCCAGTTCTCTCTTACTGATTTGTAATTGATTGCCAGTGAGGCCAGGATCATGAATTTGATGCTTTTATAGTCCCTGACTTCATAAAAAAAAGAAAATCTCATTCCAAATTGTCTCTTAAGGCACAAGAAATAGTACAACATTGTAGCTGGCTTATTCCAAACCATCAGTTTTGGGGAGGGCCTCAAAACATGTTCTTTTGATGGTCAATTAGTAGCATCTCCTTCATATAAGGAAAGCAGCAAAAAATTATTTACTCAAGAAGAACTACAGAACTGAAGTTTACAGTGGTATTAGTACCTATAACACATGAGGAGGAGTTGGACTAGCTGGGAGTTCATCTGTCAACACCAAGGAATTCATAATATAGTTGATTCTGTTGTACAGAGCCACTAAAACAATTTTAGGATACTGATAGGATAGGGATGTTAATACCACTATCCTTTCTGCCCACAAGTATTTTATACACAAGACTGCTTTAGAAGAGAATAGTCTATTAACAAATATTCAAAATTTTTCTTTATTTCAGAACTGCCTTTATGTACAGACATCATAAAAAAATGCACATACACTGGAGATTTTCCAAGGAATTGGAGCTGGAAATAAAAGTTAAGGGCAACTAGGAAAACTGAAACTGTCCCCAAGAAATTCTGAGGATCACGCTTCCTTAAATGTCCTTGATAACCTCTTCAAGTTCTTCCTTTGTGAACATGTGGAAATTCTGGCCAGGCTGCACTGTGGCTAGCTGGAAAGAAAACAGAGAAGGCTTAATAAGCTCGGCTCGATCACCCTGCTTATAGCCCCAGCACGGTCAGGAGAAGTTGTTGGTGACACAGCTGTTCATTAGGAACTAAGGGATCTGCTGTCCCAGGGATATCCTTTCCAGCAGCAGTTCCTAAAATAGCTGTCTGACTCCAAAATAAAAATCTTCTTGACCAAATTTTCTATTTTGAGGTTAACCCACCACATAATAGTTAACCAAATGCCTGGCATCACTGTCACTTCTTGAGGTCACTTCAACAAGGATCACAAAAGCAGCAGCAAATTGGTGTCAGTAGTTTTTTCTGTTAAAGATTCCTTTAGAAATATATTAAAAGCATATTCACACACTTGCAAGTTGAACTTGTGTATGTGACCTTGGTATACTTGCCCACTCTGTGCCTCAATTTCCATCAGTAAAATGGGGATAAAAGCACCTAACTCATAGGGTAGTTGTGAGGATTAAATGTGTCAATCCATGTAAAGTACTTAGAACAGTGTCTAGAACATTGTAATAAGCACCACATAATTAACTATTATTGGTGGGTATTATTTTCTCTAAAACTGCCCATATGGTAACTTAACAAGAAAAACATTTGTTTTGTTTTTTTAAAAGGACTGGTGATGAAAAGATCTCATTAACACTGACCATAGGAAATCAGTTACCACTAAAGATATTAGTAATAACCAGCAGTCCAGATTATAATGTATTTAAGCAATAAAAGACTAGGGTCAGAAGATGGTTAGTTTCAAATTTAACCAAACCACCAGGTCTTCCATCATTTCTGCTGACAACATAGTCCCATGTTTTAGGGTAATACTGAGGAATAGGTGCCACTTCACTTTTCCCTTTAGCTTTTGTGTTTGTTTGAAATGTCATTTCCTTATATTACCTTTTTTTAACTTTAAAATTAAACATAATAGGGCATTTTTTGAGTAACATTCACTATTGATATTTAGTATAATTTGAAAACTGCCAAAATTAGCACAGCTCAGTTACATAATGTTTATTATTCTCTGCCTCAACTACAGGTAAAATTTAGAAGAAGACTACTACTGCACATCTTAAAACACCTGAAGATCTGGTCTGGGGACAGACTAAAAAAAATGTTCTCTCAAAGCCTGCAGTCTCCACTAGAATCTCCTAAAAGATCTATCCAATTACACGAAATATCAGAAGAGTCCCAAACATATTTGTAAAATGTATGTTAAATAATTTAGTGATGTCCATATAGACCATGAGTTCTATTCCAAGGAAATTAAAATATATAAATGCTTTTCTTAAGGACATGAGGACAGAGAGATACAAAGTCAATAAACCAGAGAAGAGTGAGAGCCTATAGAGTTTATTGTCAAGTCACCCATGGCTCACAGGCTAGTCCTCCCAAACCATTACAGGGGCTAAAAACCAGAAACTGGGCAACTCTGAATTAGAACAGTCCTATAGAACCAGGCTGCAAATCAATACTAATAGGACTTAAACCAAATACTGCCTTCAGGAAGATACCCATCACTAGATGAGTAAAAATAACCCCTTGCCATTTACTTACATAATCTATATGAAAGCTACTTTTCTATTTATCTCATTTTACTTTCTTTTTTTAAAAATACATTTATTTATTTATTTATTTATTATTATTTTTGGCTGTGTTGGGTCTTCCTTGCTGCACGCGGGCTTTCTCTAGTTGCGGTGAGCGGGGACTACTCTTCATGGCAGTGCACGGGCTTCATTCTCATTGCGGTGGCTTCTCTTGCTGCGGAGCACAGGCTCTAGGCGTGTGGGCTTCAGTAGTTGTGGCACTCAGCATCAGTAGTTGTGGCTTGCGGGCTCTAGAGCACAGGCCCAGTAGTTGGGGCGCACGGGCTTAGTTGCTCCGTGGCATGCAGGATCTTCCTGGACCAGGGATCTAACCTGTGTCCCCTGCATTGGCAGGAGGATTCTTAACCACTGCGCCACCAGGGAAATCCTCACTTTACTTTCAAAAAACCTCTGTGAGGCAGGTAAAACAGATATTTTCTTTTATTGATTTGATCAATAATTAATTGCTAGGCACCTGTGTACTAGTTACAGTTGTACAAGGCACTAGAGATCCAAACATGAAGAAAGTCTGTCTTATTTACTAAGAGCTCTAGACACCAAATGCTTTTAAAGTCAGGTAAGTGTTACAACAGAGCCAAGCATACATAAAGGCACAAAGGAGTAATCTAGGGGGAGTCCAGGAAGGCTTCAAGGAGAAGCAATCTTTGAGTTGTATCTTAAAGCACTACAAGAATGGGTCAGTCAAGGAGCAGAGGGCAGACTGAATATGCAAATGCATAAATGCACGAAACAAGATGATGCATTTGCAAAACTGAAAGTAATTCCAAATGACTAGAGCAGAAGTTGCATATGTGATGAGATGAAATGGAGAGGTAGCAGGAGTTCAGAGCTCATACAGAGATAGTGTATTAAAGTGTTAAAAAGTACAGGACCGGGCTTCCCTGGTAGTGCAGTGGTTGAGAGTCCGCCTGCCGATGCAGGGGACACAGGTTCGTGCCCCGGTCCGGGAAGATCCCACATGCTACGGAGCAGCTAGGCCCGTGAGCCATGGCCGCTGAGCCTGCGCGCCCGGAGCCTGTGCTCCGCAATGGGAGAGGCCACAACAGTGAGAGGCCTGCGTACCGCAAAAAAAAAAAAAGGACAGGACCCCAAATCAGACCTGGTTTCAAACCGTGACCCCACCATTTACCAATACTGTTACTTTGGGCAAGGTCTTGCCTTCTCAAAGCCTCAGTTTCCTCCTCTGTAAAATGGAAGTAGGAATACCTATCTCATAAGGCTATTGTGAGGATTAAAAGATAATTGCATGTAAAATTAGCAAGGTACCTAACAGGTTAAACATATGCCTTAAGAAGTAGTGAATTACTATGACATGAAGTTTGGAATTTATCTTGCAGACAGTTAAGAGTCAGAAAAGACTTTTTACAAGTGGAGGACAATTGAGATTAGATATGCAATTTAGAAAATCCACTTCAGTAGCACAATGGCAGGGGAAATGGAATGAAAATGAGGAGGGTAAGGCTAGAGGCAGGAAGACTACCTAGGAAATCTCAAAACATACAAGGCAGGAGAAAAATGAGGGCCTGAACAAGAGAAGGCCCTAGGAATAGGCATGAAGAAGACGCACTGATATGAGAGTTATTTAAGGAGGCAAAGAAACAAATCGGTGAAGGCAAAGGGAGGTCAGAGTCTTCCAGGTTTCTGCTGTGAATGACAGGTTCACTGAAGGTGTCATCAACCAGAATTAGAAATAAGGGAAGAGGAAATGGTTTTCAGGAAAAATGATGAGTTTAGTTTTACAACTGTCAAAAATTTGAGGTGTCTGCTTCAGAAAAGGTCATATAAGAAGTCTTAAAAATGACCATGAAATCTGATAAAGAGGAGTTATGTTAGCAAGGGGCAGTCTCAGGGAAATAATAACAGAAACCAAGGCAGTGATTGAGAAATAAATGAGCGCGAGGCAGTGAAGACAATGAATACAGATTCATCATCTAGCAATTAAAGGTTAAAAGATATGATGAATGGAATAGCAATAAAATGTAACAAACTCCTGAATTTCAAAATTATTAAGTGAAAGAAGTGAGACACAAAAAGAATACACACTGTAAGATCCATTTATAAGAAATTCTAGAACATGCAAAACAAATCTATAGTGACAAAAAGCAGATCAGTGGGAAGGAAGTGACTAAAAAGGGGCATGAGGGAACTTTTGGGGATAACAGAAACGTTCTGTATTTTGTGGTTGCGGATACAAGGGTTATACCTTTGTCAAAATTCACTGAACTGTAAACTTAAAACAGGCACACACTACAGTATGTACATTATGCCTCAATGAAGTTGATCTTTTAAAAAAGGATACTAGGTAGAGAGAGGGGTTGACAAAGGTGGGTTTTGTTTTTTTGTTTCTCTAAAGATGCAACTTGGAAATTTTCCCTTTTTGAGGGGAAGTGGCTGTTGAGGAGAGGCTGGTGACGCAAGGGACAACTGGAGGAGCAGGGACCTCAAAGAGATAGAGGAGGGTGGGCTCTAGAGCAGTGGCTCCCAAATGCCTGACCTTCTTAGGCTGAGCATCAGAGTCACCCAAGGAGATTTCACAAATAGAGATTTTTGATGGACAGCCAAAGACTGATGGACAGCCAGGTTTGGAAACCATGAGTTAGAGCTTGGAAAAGTGGAAGTGCCCCTGTGTTAAAGGGAAGAAAACTCTAGTCAGGGATTAATGATAGAGCGTGGATGGGACACACACCTGATGCTCTCTTCAAAGCAACACTGTAGTTGCACTGAAACTGAATGAGCTAAAAAATATCTTTGAAGTTTTAGTTGAACCAAGCAGGGCTTAGAACCTTCACTGTGAGATCAAAAGAGCTACATGTGAATTACTCTGAGGTAGCAAGGAGATAGTCTTAGTGGAAATGCCAAGACCCTATCTCATTCAGTACCACAGAAAACAAAGCACAAAAGGAACTGACAAAATCCCTCCTAAGGGTCAATATGGGCTATCGTTGCATATTTTGCGCCTCATCATCTCAGAGACTGGCACGAAGGGGAAGCATTTTCAAATCTTTGCTGAGAAGGTGAAAAAACAACTATTTATGAAGTAAGTTTTCCATTTCCATTCCATAACCCCCTCTCCCCATGCCTGCTGAAGAAGCAAGCCAAACACCCCTCCCGCAGCCCCAACCTCTCTCCAACTCTTCTCAGACCTTCCCACCATTAGGCCAGCCCCTTGTTCTGGTGCCCAATTTTGCCCCTTTCACTGCAGCCTAAGGAACCGGGCTCTATTGGTGACAGATTGACAAACAATACTCTCCAGTACTCTCTCCATTCTTCTGCCCATAACCAGTCAATCCTTTGCCAGAGATTTATCTAAATATACATTTTCTCAATCTATGCTGAGTATAGCTGAAAAGTATCCTGGTAAGTGCTGATTGGTTTAATTACTGATTTGTGATTCCAGCTTCAGTTGGCCTTTAAAATTTTTTTTTTTTTTCCTTCCTGCGGTACGCAGGTCTCTCACTGCTGTGGCCTCTCCCTTTGCGGAGCACAGGCTCCGGATGTGCAGGCCTAGCGGCCATGGCTCATGGGCCCAGCCGCTTCGCGGCACGTGGGATCTTCCCAGACTGGGGCACGAACCCGTGTCCCCTGCATTGGCAGGCGGACTCCCAACCACTGCGCCACCAGGGAAGCCCTAAAAATTTAATTAAAATATAATATACATACATACCATGCCTCCAAGGGTAACCACTATCCTGACTTTTTACAACAACTTGTTTTGTGATTTCAGCCTCAGCTAGCGTATTTTAATGTGACCCAGCAATCCTTTTACTCATCCCTGTCTTCCCTTTTCCCTATCCATAATGACGTTTCCAAATATTTTCCATTCCTTTTAATTTCACTGTTGCATTCACCCACCTTCAGCAGATGATCTAACAATCACCAGGGAAATATAATACCTCTCTCCCAGTTCACCTCCAAGCCTGCCTTAACTTTACTCATCATTACCTCCCATCCTGCTGTCTACTCTTAGGATCCTAAATAAGGGCATTCAGAATCTGGTCCACGTCTCTCCAGTGTCATCTCCCTATCTCACATACATCTCACACTCCAGCATTCAGATAAATCCCTCAGAGTCCCCTTTTACGCACAACGTTATTTTACATGTCCTGTTCCCTCTTCCTGGAATACCATTCTCTTCCCTTCTCCTAACTTCACCTCTTCCAGTAAGCTTTCCTAATGCCCCAGTATAAGTTATATGTTCCTGTGTCAATCCATTCATATTGCTATTACAGAAGTATCAACCCAAGCTGTTATTATCTGTATGTCCTCTATACTGCTTAATGGGAACTGGATTTTCTGTGTCTGTATCCCTGGCATCTACATAGTACCTGGCATGTAATGGGTATTCAATATAATGCTGAATCAATTCTATTTTTCAAAACCAACTCCTTCATTTGTACCATGCCGTCTCTCTTCTAGAACTTTTCCATCACTATCTAACTTCCACTTTTAATTCTTTTTTTTTTTTTGGTGGTACGCGGGCCTCTCACTGCTGTGGCCTCTCCTGTCGCAGAGCACAGGCTCCGGACGCGCAGGCCCAGCAGCCATGGCTCACGGGCCCAGCCGCTCCGCGGCACATGGGATCCTCCTGGACCAGGGCACGAACCCGTGTCCCCTGCATCGGCAGGCGGACTCTCAACCACTGAGCCACCAGGGAAGCCCTTAATTCTTTTAACATTTTTCTATCCACTACTTGCTTCTCAGACTATAAAAGTATTTTCAAGTCTTTCCCCATCCTTAAAAAGACAAAAATCCTTTTCTTTAATGCTGCCTGCTGCTGACATTAATTACTTCTTGAGAAGGCAGCATATTCTTGTTTTGTCCACTTCATCACTCCCTTTTATTCTTTAACTCACCAAATTCTGGCTTCTGCCATACCACGTTACTAAAGTTGCTTATTCACAGGATAATAACTTCTTGAGAACTGAGCATACAAAAATGTTACTATCTTGATCTTCAGCAATGAGAGCTATGATATCTGAATAAAACAGAAAAATACCTCTATGTTAGTTGCATTCAGCTTCTCCTCCATTACTTGTTTGAGGATTATGAGTGAAGATTTGATGGCTTCTTTCAGTGTCATAGACTTGAAACAAAGAGGGCAAGAAGAGTAGCCATTAATTGTACATAATCCCTCCTTCCTTCAAAGATTTCCCCTATATCTCCCTGAAGAAATGATTTAGCAAATATTAATAAATCAAACATCTCAATAAGTACAGTGCATTACAAGTATCTCCAGAATTCAGGTAAATGGTAAATAAGTAGAGTACCTTTATTCAGAGAAAAAAAAGTCTTATTTTGAACCAGAACAAAGTTACCAACTTTAATATGTTAAGTGATCTTTGAAGAAGGGGAAAGTTAGACTTCTCTAGTTATTGTCTTTTGATTTAGAAGCAAGATAATATTGATGATATCCTGTGAATAATAATTCCCAAATGATCTAGAAGGTAGCCCAATGGTTTAGAAAATCTGCTCTTTGCTTACCCCATTTTGTATCTAATTTCCTGCACACGTAAAAGCAATACTAGAAGTTGATTTAAGCAGGCATCCCTGTATGAACCACCTGAATGACAAGTAGGGCAGCCTTCAGCCACTACAATGAGTTACCCCAAACCAAGGCTTCCCATCCCACAAAGATAAAAAGTACCAAATGCCCACTTGCTTGGAGAGCCAGACTAGGAAATATAAACTGCTAAGTAAAGCTGTGAATATAAAGGATAAACAAATTGTGGTATATCTATACCATGGCATACCACTCATCAATAAAAAGAAACTACTGAAATGTGCAAAAATACGAACGTATCTCAAAAACAGTACATTGAACAAAAAAAGGCAGACATGAAAATACAAACTGTATGATTCTATTCATAGAAAGACCAGACAAAACTAATCTACAACGGTAAATGTGCCTGAAACGGGGGAAGAGACTGACTGGAGAGGAGGCAAGCATTCTGGGGCAGGGTGATGGAAGTGTGCTATATATATATGTATCTATTTTAAATTATTTATTTATTTATTTGGCCGCGCCGGGTCTTAGTTGTGGCATGCGGTATCTTTTAGCTGCGGCCTGTGGGATCTAGTTCCCTGACCACAGCTCGAACCGGGGCCCCCTACATTGGGACCGTGGAGTCTTAACCGCTGGACCACCAGGGAAGTCCCTATATTTTGTTTTAAGTGCTGGTTACAAGGGTGTATACAATTGTCAAAACTCATAGAACTGAACTCTTAGGTCTGTGCATTTTATTTTATGTAAATTATACCACGATTTAAAAAAAAGATAATAGAAGTCGTGAGAATGCTTAATTACCTTGTGGTAAACTTCTTGCAAGGAGCTCTGGGCACCCTCTGAGGCAGAGCCAATCGCTCGAGCATCACACTGTACAAAGGTTCCAGATGGGTCCATATGAAACCTGCAAAACCACCAAAAAGAAGAGGATTAAAATGCTTAAGAACGGTGGCATTTTATGTAACAAACGTCTCACTAAAAAATATAAATGCTTGGCCCTGCAGCCAGGAAATACCGAGGCACAAATCCAAAAGATGTTCTATGGCTGGAGAAACCAGATCTTTTAAAAAGTGTTTAAGAAAACTAATAATAATTTCCTCAGGGATTTAGAAGAGAAGTATGTATAAGAATACTTTATATAGAGAGTATATATAAATATGATACTTATGTATGCCTATCTAAATACTATTTGAGGACAAGGATCAAATCAATATACCAAAGCAAGGCTCAAACACATTTTGACTACAGCAACAAAGTTACTTCTAATTTCTTTCCAGAAATAGCACTGATTCCAGTAGAGGAGTTCTTCATAAAATCCCCAAATTTGTTTTTGTGTAAGCAGCACAGAATCAATGAACTTTATAGAATTAGAAGCCCTTCATTTTTACAACTCTACAATAATCTTCTCACTTGATTTAAACAACCAGTCCCATCCCAAATGAAAATAATTCTCCCAAAAACGAAGCAGGAAAAAAATGGCCAAATGGTACTTACAGCTGGGGTCCTTTTTCATCAACTCCTCCAAATAACAGTGCTACTCCAAAGGGACGAGACTAGAACCAAAAAGCAGGAGGTATTAAGATAAATAGCTATGAAGTAGGGGGGCGAGAAGAGACAGGAAAGACATGTTCCGAGGACAAATGTCATCAGTTCCACAGGACAGCAAGAAAGCTTCGCACAAGCGTCAAACTCACCATGGCACCTGGATCTGCATCTTCTTCTCCAAACTGTAGAGCCAGATTTGACACAGCCTGAGTCACACTCTCCACTGTCATGGTCTCATTGTAGGTGAACCAGTGGTTCTAAAAGAAGAGCAAAGCATGGTCTACCTTTCGTAAGAATGGCATTAAAAGTAGCCCACCATCTCACCACACACATCCCTTTGAACTGTGGTTAAAAACTGAATGCTCAAGCTCTGGTGTGTTTTCCTTAACATTAAACTCAAATGCTCGGGACTGCATGAGAGGAAGAGAAATAGCTCTGGAAATAAAGTTATATCAAAAGGACTCTAAGCAATGACGACTTTTCAAGGGAGAGGACTGCTCCCTTGAAAAACAGAGTTAACCCTTCAGAGCACCAAATCTAGTCTTTTCACAAAGTGAAGGCTAATAGCTGAGTGCCGCTTTCCCTCAAAGGCCCTATCTTAGCATTCTGTTGGAGTTTAAATTAAATGACTTATTCTTACATAAGTACTGACAGCAAACCTGCAAATAAGCACAAAAAAAATTTTTTACCAATCAGATATTTTTTTCTTACCAGTCTACTACTCTGTAGGCAGCAGGAGCTCAGTTAAAAAAAAAAAAAAATCAGTATTCCTAACCAGCATTTATCACCTGGTACATATCATTACTCACTACAGGAGAGCTGTCATTTGCAAGCCTAGCTGCAAAGGCAGTTGGGGTGAGAATTCCTTTAGCTATTTCTACCTCTTGCTATGGTGCTCCCACAGAAAGTCAATTAGGGAACAGAATACAGTGCAATGCTTGCTTTATATAAGGCAAGTCAAAAAGAAGCAAGAGACTGTCAGCACTATTTACCAGGGCTTCCTCAAAGCTGCAATGGTTGGATGGCTAGACTCCAAGCCTCAGAAAGTTGTAACTAGGGATTCTACCCAAAATCACTCCCAAGAGCTACATCTGATATTAACACAGATACCTGCAGTACAGCCCAGGCAGTTATATCATCACTAAACAAGGAACACAAGCATCATGGTAAAAAGGAGAGATGATGCTAATTTTACCTGTGTCTCCACTCTGGCTTTATCAATTAAAGTCTTAGCATCAGCAATTAGCCCACTCATGGCACAACCTGCAATGTAAAAGCAACAGTGACCCGATAGCCAAATCCTTGTAGAACTCTTTCATCCACTCAGGAAATACTGAAATTCTGGAGTGAAACCATGGCAGCCATTCAGCAATCCCATAGCAATATACCTAAGAGATTAGATGGGAAATTATCTACACTGAACACAAGTATAATTATATCACTAACAAATAAAAACCATTCATAATGAAACAGAAGTCTAGCTATTAAGGTAGGAGACAGAGAAGAGCAGCTACTCAAACATGAATTTCCACACGTTACATCCTCAAGCATTCCTTCAGCACTCTTTGGTAGCCCGTGATGCACTTTCAAACTAAGCAAGCACTAACAGTCCAACAGGAGAAACAAGGGAAAAAAAATAACTATCTCACTATGAGCTACAATGGAAGACCCTAGAAGAAAATCAAGTCTTTTCACTTTCTGACCAAACACAAACTAGTTATATGAGAGATGGCCCAAGATGCCAAGATTATGGCTGTGACGTTACACGTCATGACTCAAATCTAAATTTCCAGTCTGGGTCTCACTCCCACATTTCAGACCTATAAAGCCAAACGACTCCCTTAATATATCTACTTGGATATACCACAGACTCAACTCATTTCCCTTCTAGGCTCCATCTTTTTCCCTGGCCCTCACAACCAACTGAATCCCAAATTCTATCAATTGCTGTCTGATTAGCCTGTCTGGCATTAGTCCTTACCTCTCCGTCTTCTGGCCACCACCTTGGTTAATCCTTCATTATCTCTTTATTTGGACTATTAAAAAAATTTCTGACCTGGTCTCCCTGCCTCCAGTCTCAGCCCCCTTCACTGTACCTTCAACACTACTATCAGAATGGTCTTTCTCAAATCCTAATCTGATCATATTTCCTCAGTGCTCAAAACCTTGGCAATGCAAAAGGATCAAGTTCAAGCTCTTTAGTGTGGTAAAAAGGACTTCCACTGTTTGATCCCAGACTCATTTCTTGCCACATTCCACCTGCCAGTCATGCCAAACTGCGTGTGCCAGGGTATTTTATATTTTACACCACCACAGCTTTGCTCTTCTATTCCCTCCGACCAGAAAGCTCTCCCCTGCTACACCCAGACACTTATTCACTTGGTAAACACTTCCTTATCTTTTAGAATTCAGTTCAGCTCAAGCATCACCTTTATGGAATCCTTTTCTGAAAACCTCACTACCACTGGCCCCAGGGAAAACTAATTGTTTCCTCCATTGTACCCCTACTAAGCATATACTACAGCCTTTCTTAATACCTACTTCACTTAATTGCATTGACTTATTTACATATCTACCTCTGTTATTAAACTGTATGCTCCTGGAACACACGGGGACTATGTCTCATTCCTTTGTGTGCCCCTGGTGTCTAGCACAAAGTCTGGCACATAATAGGTTCTCAATTTGTTGAATGAAGTGACACTGACCTACCTCCAAAAGGTAGATGGCTTCAGAGAAAGTAGATAAAATGTTCTAATCTTAAAAGACTAAATCTCAGTTTCTGTATCTATGAAAGAGATAATGTCAAGCTCCCTGAGTCACTATGGCATTTGATTCTGACGCCCTCAAGCAATTAATTATTTTACCAATGTTTCAGTAATTAGATGACTAGATAGGTTAAGTAAATGTGGGCAGTCAACTAAAATGCCATGCTATAAATAAGTAGAACTACTCATCATGTTACAATGATGCCAGAGGCCACGGCAGGGGAATTTAACAGGGACCCAAAAAAGGGAGGAAGGGAAGGTGAGGGGAGATAGACTGAAATGATAAATCTGAAAACAGAGGAAGAGTACCGATCTGGGTCAAAGTCTATCATCCTTATACTCTCTGCACCTTGGTCACTCTGAAGATCTTTAAGAATTTCTCTTTGCTTAGTGGACACCCCTACCTTCCCACACAATCCTCTGCTCCAGGTAGCCTCCTAATGTTATGCATCGATGAGGACCCAGCCACCATAGGGAGCTGGCCTATGATTCAACCTTCACATATTTCAATAACCATCACATTTGCCAAGTATAAATCTGAGGGAGAAAGGAACGTCTGGGAGTAGGTGAATCCTATAACTGCTTCCTACTACCTATATTATGCACAATGGCCTACTACCTGGAAAATGATAACTAACAAGGGATAAGATGCTCACCTAATGAACCTCTCTTGAAACATCAAAGAAGACTGATTAACCCAGGCAAGATCCTACAGAACAGCCTTCTCCTACTCCTTACCTATGTGAGCATCAATCTCTACAATTTTCTCAATGCTGCTGGGCTCCATGAGTGGAGAGGTAATTCTCTTCTCCACAGCTAGGCACACACCCTCTGATGTCTGGATCCCAATGGCTGTAGAACCAAGCTAAAGAGAAACAGGTTATGGTTATCATATAGAAGTCAAAGAACAATCTCACATACTCACCAGGAATCTCTCTGTATATCTTCACATGATAGAAGCTTCAATCAGCCATATCTAATACACAGAGAAAATAAGGAGCACCCTAATAATGTACTATTCCTGTCAATGGCAAGAGCACTGATTTACAGAATTTTGTGCTTCTAAAGGGGAAGTTCAAGGTCTTGAAAATGTCCGGAAAATGATCAACTCTAATGCCAGTTTTTTGGAGAGGGGCAGATTCTAAAGTTCTAAACATAGAGGGCAAGAAGTAATACAACTCTAATGTTTTTTCTGGACTTGGTATCTTTTTACCTCTGCTACCTTGATCTATCCGAAAAGGTGATATCCCTCAAATCTATGTGACTCCAGAAAAGTCATTTACTTAAAAAAAAAAACAAAGAAAGAAAAAAGAAAAGATAAAGAAACACCAACAACATAAAAATATCTTTCAAGGTCACTAGCAGTCTACAATATAGCTTGATTTCATCTCTCCATCTCCATGTCACCATCCTAGTCACCCACCCCTCTTTGTCTCAGTTTCCTTATCTACAAAAGGGGGATAATAACAACAATACCTACACATCAAGAGGGGTAAACACACATACATAAAATGCTTAAAATGGTAACTTGTACGTAATAAATGAGCAACAAATGTTAGCTATTTTTTTATATGCCAAGATTACTTCAATAGCCTCCTTAGTCTATCTTTAATCTCTCTCTCCCAATGTATCTTTCATATTATGGCCTGACTGATACAATAAAATACTATTTTCATTATACTTCTCCTTCTCTAAAGAATTAATATCTCTCTATACTGCCTGTAACATAAAATCCAAGTAAAGCTTCCAGAGTCCTCAAAACCTAATCCTACTTTACTCTTCCAACTTTATTATTTATCATTCTCCAGCAAAATCCCTCAGGTATAGCCAAATCCATTTTCTCATGCTATATTATCCGCTACCCTTGTTCTGCCCATGCTGTCCCACCTGGAATACGCTCCTCCCTTTGCCTATCCAAATTCCACCCATCATTCATAAAGGCTTCCATAACTATGCGTGCTCTCTCCTCTAAATAATCACTATATTTACTTACAGTAAATCACTGTATTTACTTAGTTCTACAAAGCAATGACTATCAGTGTGAGCATCAGATTCCTGGAGTCTGTTATTGAAAAGTATTCCAAAGAATTTCATAAATCATTGTGCATAACATGCTTAAAACGCATGCAGACTGAATGATCATGTCTCTTACATATATGTATTATTTTTCAAATGTGTAAAGTTGTGACTTTATTTAGAAGTGTTATTAAATATATATACCTGCTTTTCACTGTATATTTTCTTAATGGTACATGCATAACTACAGGAGATAAAATGTCAAAGAATTTTATGTAAAAAATGAGTGCTCTTACTTCTAAGTAAAGGTGTAGACTGAATACATACATTAGCTCTACTCCTTCTCCAAGTCTTAGAACAGGAGATTAAAAGGCTTAAGCGGGGACTGGATAAATCCACTAGGACAAAGAGTGGACAAAGACACAGACACAAAATTTTAAAGCAAGAAGATGGGTTAGTGATTACTTACTTAGCAAACCTGAGAAATCCAAATCCTAAGCCAGTAGTAAAGAAAGTCAAGAAACAACCTGATTTCTATCATAGGACCCCCCAAAAAGGGAATGGTGGCAACAAGGACCTCTGGAAATAGAAACAGAACAGCTAAAAATTATAAAATTAGTTCAACGTTTGCTTAAGAGACAGATTTCCAGATCTCTTACCCTACGTTGTAAAGCTAGATGATGGCCCCCACTCCCACTCCTGTAGAAGACTCTGGAGAGAGTAAAACAGAGGGTCTCTAGATTGGGGGATGCCACCATCGAAGGCAGAGTACTACAGGAAAACGGGAATTAAGTAAAAATTGACAAGTTTAATGTTAAGAACCCCAGCCTTCTTTCCCTGCTCAGCTCTCAGAAGTGAGCAGGCAGAAACACCTTCAAGGCATGAAATGAGAAGAGGCAGTTTTCTCTAGAGCAGTAGTTTTCAAATTTTCTGACCCAAATCTACATTAAGAAATATACTTTATATCATGACCAAAATACACAAACAGGTACAAAGAAATAAATATAATAGAAACAAAGTTTCATGCAGAAAAGAAAACACTCACCAGTACTATGAGCAAGGCATTCTGAGATCTACTGCTCCAGTCTACGTCAAAAAGAAATGCTCCCATGACCTACTAAATTGATTCAGTGCCCACTAATAGGTCAAGATCTGCAGTTTAAAAATATATATCTCTAAAGAATCTAGCTTGTTCAAGGGGAAAAAGAAATCTAAAGAAAAAATTTTTTTTTAGTCCTTGAAAAAGGTATTTTCATCCATAAAACAAGAACAGGACACTAATAAGAAAAAGGAAAAAAAGCAAAAAAGCTTGGAAATTGAAAATACTTTCTTATGAAATCATTGGAGAACGGGTTCTACCAAATTGAAGGAATACATCAAAAAAGAAAATGACTTGCGATCTAACGCAAGAGGGAGTTAAAAAGAGTTCCTAGGATGATGATGATAGAAGAGCCTAAGTATACAGCTGTGCAGCAGGCCCAGAGAACCAGTCCAGATTAGAGCTGGTCAAAGGCTCAAAGATTTCTTTAAGAATCTTTCACAGGATACTTAATGTGCCTGAGTGTTTTGAGAGGATATACATAACTTGGAGAGACCTTGGGGATGAATTATTGATATTTACATACTAAATTAGGCAAAATTTTTAAAGAGAATTACAAACTCCCAGGAAAACACTATTGTGCAGAAACAGAAAAACAGCTCAGGTATGAAAAGCATTTACGTAGTCTTACCAATAGAAATGTTGACTAATGATCTAACAAAATTATGATAGATATGACATACATTGAGAGGGTTGCCCTATCTCTACCCCAGTAGGAAACTGTATATCTGTGTGTCACTGGGGGCAGAAGTCGTCATCCTTCATAATGAAAAGTCTGTGGATAATACCTAGGTGAAAAAAATGTAAGTCTGTGTTCCTATCTTAGAGATACGGAAGTAAATGCCAAGAAAATTAGCTAAAAGACTTTAAAATGTTGCATCTGAGAAGCTGAAGATAAAGAGGGGCAGGCTCAGGGATTTCTGCTTTTGTTACAAGGTTTATAAAACTATTTTACCTTCTGACTAAAACTACATGCACGTATGCCTTAAAAATACAGTTGACCCTTGAACAATACAAGTTTGAACTGTGCAGGTCCACTTACATGTGGATTTTTTTTTTCAATGGTAATACAACAGTACTGATCTGTGGTTGGTTGAATGGGTGAATGAGGAACCACAGATATGGAGGGCCAACTATATCAATAGATTATAGGGCAATTTTAGACTGCTTGGAGGGTCGGTGTCCTTAACCCTTGCCTTGTTCAAGGGTCAACTGTAAAATAAAAAAGTCAGAAACCATTGTCAGAGAATTTAATTTGGCACTTAGTTGTCCTCTAATTGTTTTGTGTATAGTGTATTGATCTTGAATCTCCAACTGAACAGAGCAGAACAGAATTCATACCTACTTTGTAAATTTTTATTTATTTATTTATTTACTGCTGCATTGGGTCTTCGTTGCTGCGCACAGGCTTTCTCTAGTTGCGGCGAACGGAGGCTATTCTTCATTGCAGTGCGTGGGCTTCTCATTGTGGTGGCTTCTCTTGCTATGGATCATGGGCTCTAGGTGCATGGGCTTCAGTAGTTGTGGCATGTGGGCTTCAGTACTTGTGACTCGCAGGCTCTAGAGTGCAGGCTCAGTAGTTGTGGCTCACAGGCTTAGTTGCTCTGCGGCATGTGGGATCTTCCCGGACCAGGGCTCGAACCCGTGTCCCCTGCATTGGCACCACCAGGGAAGTCCCCATGCCTACCTTAAAATTTTATCTAGCAGAGTTATTCTCAACCGGGAGCCATTTTACCCCCTAGGGGACAACTGACAAAGTCTGGAGACATTTCTGGTTGTCACAACTGGAGGAGTGAGTGCTACTGGCATCTAACGGGTAGAGGCCAGGGATGTTGCTAAACAGCCTACAATGCACAGGTCTGTCCCCCACAACAAAGAATTATCCGTTCTAAAATGTCAATAGTCCCTGTAATTATTTTGTGGAGGAAGTTCTCATAGCACAAGAAAAAATTTTCAACTTGTTCAATTTGGCCTCCAACTTAAATAGCTTTCTAGGACTTCCCTGGAGGCGCAGTAGTTAAGAATCTGCCTGTCAGTGCAGGGGACACGGGTTTGAGCCCTGGTCCGGGAAGATCCCACATGCCGCGGAGCAACTAAGCCCGTGCACCACAACTACTGAGCCTGCGCTCTAGAGTCCGCGAGCCACAACTACTGAGCCCACGTGCCACAACTACTGAAACCCGTGCACCTAGAGACTGAGCACCACAATGAAGAGTAGCCCCCGCTCGCCGCAACTAGAGAAAGCCCGCACGCAGCAACAAAGACCCAATGCAGTCAAAAATCAACCAATCAATTAATTAAAAAATATAATTTCTATGCTTCTACTCCAAAAAAGGGTCAATATTTTGAGACAGGCTATTTTACAAAATATATCAAGATAATTTTCTCTTGTACATTATATTTATACCCAGACATTTCAATATTACGATTCTGACTAAACTCCACCCCCACCCTGGGTTGGGACTGGGGAGATGGAGGAGGGAAGAAAGGGAACACTTGAACTGACTATGTATTATTTATTTAATATAATTCACTAGCATAGTAACCAATGTCCAGATGCTCAGAATAATACAATAATTTTGACACTGTCACAGATTTCCATTTCTTCCCCCAAACCTAACTCTAAAAGGCACTCTGCTCCCACCTCTGCTGGCTATATCTCACCCATGCCATCCATACAGCACCTCTACGTGATAATTTCTATTTGTCAGCCATTTTCAGTCATTTCTCCAGCTCCTTTCATACTACTAAATCCTTATAGTTATCAAATTGCTTTCACATTGGCTAAGTTGCCAAGACAACAACAAGGTTGTTTCAACACCTAGGAGTATGAATTTTTACACAGGTTAAGCAGCATACATTAATGGCACTACTCCATCCTAGCTCAAACTAGGGCTACAGAGATCAGATACTATCTCGTTATCTCTAAGCAACGTGGAAATTACTAGCACTAACGGGCTTAAGGAGAACCAAAAAAACTGAGAATTACTCTTCGCTTGCACATCTGGATAGAACTATTACCTTAGCTGAGGCTCAAAATAAATGCTACAGCTTGGAATTGTGATAATCTCAGACTTCATAGTAACATATGGTTTAAATATAGGGCACACATGATTAGAAATAGAAAACAGGCACTTTTTGTAGCTGGCCCATCGTTTTCTGCCCACTATCTACTACAATGCTTCCACCTTCACTTCTATGTCTTCAACTAAGAATCTTCTTTGCCCTTTCCAGATTCTCATACAACTATTTTCCCCAATACACTCTTTCTAGAAGAGGTAACTTAGAGGGAAACACAATAGTTCTCTTCAAATATGTGAGGAATTGCCTTATGGAAGAGGTTTAAACATCCTGTATGGTTCAAGGGCAAAACTAGGGCCAACTGAAGGAAACTTCAGGAAGCTAGACTTTCAATTCAATATAAGGATAAATTTCTAAACCATTATGAACGATTTCCAAACAGAATGAGCTATCTAGTGAGAAAATATTCTGTCACTAGATCTATAAAAACAGAAGCTGTTTGGGGATGCAGAGGTGATTGAAACAGAGTGAAGAGTTGGACTAGATCAGTGATTCTCAACCGTTGCTAGACACTAAGAATCACTGAGGTAGTCCTTAAAAATACTGATGCCTGGACCTTATCCTAAACGACCTAATTTAGATCTAAAGCAGAATTTAGATTATCCATAATCCAACAAATAGAAGATCCCACATAAGTAACTTTAGTATAAATAGCTTACTTTCTAACTAATTTTTTGAATACTGGTTTGAACTATTCGATTTTGTTGTTAGGTTACAGGACACATCTCTTATTCAGACCCAAAAATGTCTAGTACAAATTGACAAATTTACCAACAAGAATACAGGTGATCAGTTAAATGATTTGTTCAAGATGATAAAATATCTCCCAGGTGCTAACTCAGGAATTCTAGACCCCTTTCTTTATAGCCAAGAAGATTATAAACACAAACATGTCCTTCCAACCCCACTAAGAAAAAGCTACTTACATAACTATGAAGCAGTTATTTGTTTAAAAAGTTCCAAAGTAGTTGTTAGGAATGGGATTGAAATTGTTATACAAATGGTTAATTGTGCCCAACACTGTAAATCAACCATACTTCAATAAAAAAATAAAATTAAAAAGAAGGTTAACTGTGGTTGATTAAAGGGAGATAAAGAACATTTTCTAAAGGAATAGCTAAAACACATTTACTCCAAATGTTCTGCCAGCAAAGTACTAAGTTGCCATTAAATTTCAAAAACGACCCCACTTGATACTATACCTTGATAGCCTCAATGGCATATTCCACTTGAAATAATCTTCCTTCAGGAGAAAAAGTATTCACACCCCTATAATTAAAAAAAAGAAAAAAGAAAAAGGTATTAAAATTGTCAGAAAAAATAAGCATAGAGACACTAAAGTCAAGTTCCTTGACATCTAGCTCAGATGGCTACAAGATGTGCACACTGTCTTTATGTTCCTTTACCCACAACAATCTGTAGCTGTTTTTTGGTACATTAACAGTTTTTCAAGAGAATGGAACCTATAAATAGAACACCTCTGCCCCACTCCCAAAGTATCTTCAAACTGATCAAATGAAAGCAGGTGACTTTCTGCCTCTATCTTGAATCAATTTGGAATCCCTCTGGTAAATTCATGCCCCCAAACTATCAGGCAATTCCTAAGAAAATGTGCATTTATCCTTATCCTCTTCCCATTACGTGAATTTGATGTTAATATCTTACTTTTTAGTAAAAGTCAGCCACAGGGACATTTCTCTATTTATTTGTATGAATTAGTATTGTTATCTGAAAAACAGACTGAGATCTGTTGCAGTTCCTAAAGCCTAACCTAGTTAATTCACTCAATACATTATACATGCCAGACTGCTCTTCTCCCTTAAACAATTCCCAACCTTTCCTTGCTCATCTGTTACAAATCCCTTTGGAGAAGAAGCATCATGGTCTTAGCTATAAAAGCTTTCCGCACACAATGGACACTTTAAGAATATTTGAACAAATGAATGAAAATAGTTGTGCTTCTTGGTTTATGGAGTCTGGAGTTTATAACGTGTAAGATGATATAGAGCAGTGTTTTCAAATTTGTTTTATCAAAACCTCTTTTTTTAAAAAAATAAATATTTTTA
This sequence comes from Pseudorca crassidens, assembly GCF_039906515.1. Lineage (NCBI taxonomy): Eukaryota > Metazoa > Chordata > Mammalia > Artiodactyla > Delphinidae > Pseudorca > Pseudorca crassidens. The sequence continues at coordinate 95,757,866 of NC_090297.1, forward strand.
ATATATATATATATATATCCCAAATATAAAACAGATAATAATACAAGTTGACATTTACTGAATATGTACTATATGCCTGGCACTGTTGCAAACCTTTAAATGACAACACACTTAATTCTCAAAACAATCCCATGAAATAGTATTCTAAAGCGATACTACTTTAGAGATGAGGAAGTTGAGACACAAAGAGGTTGACTAATTTGCCCAAAGTCACTCAGCATATAAGAGGCAGAACTGGAATGAGAATTTAGGCAATCTAAGACCAAGCTTTCAACTATCAGGAGTCAAAAGAGAATCTCACCATTCCAGCCTCCCATTTTCCCCAGAGGTACTATCCCTAATGTCATTTAAAAGGAAATTTAGGACTCTAAGAAACAGCTTTTAAAAATCACTGAGAGGAAAGTCCGAGGGCAGAAGACCTGGGATTAAATTCTAGTTCTGCCACTTACTAACTTTAATTTGCTCAAATGAAAAAAAAAAAAATCTATCCTGCCTCTGTCATAATACAATTGGTATTGAATTGCACAGATTATGAAAGCACTTTGTAAAGTGTAAAGTACTGTGTGAATACGAATACAGTATTTTCACCCTAATTCAGGAACTTTATCCTGTTGAGGTATTACTAAGTCTTTCCTAATGTGGGCTCTGCTCTTGGCCCTGTTTTCAAACTTTCTCTGGGTTATTTCATTCATGTCAAGCACTAACTACTTCCAAATCTCTATTACCAGTTTGACCTCTTTCCTGATTAATCTGAAAGCCTCCTGAGCATTTCCATTTGGATATCCCATTAGTGCCAAACACTTGACATTTTCCAGTCTGAAATATACAGTCACCCTTGCAAAATCAGCTACATCTCCTGCCATTCCTACTTCATTTTTACTTTAAAACACCTCGCATCTCCCAGTTCCCCAAACTATAAAGTTCTGAACGATCTGACTCACTCCTCCCTTTTTCCCATAATTAACAATATGCCAAGTCATATCAATTCAAATCAGTTCCCCCCACGCCCCCCACACAGTAACTCTACACTCCCTTCCATTCTCAATGCCCTCATTACCTTTCAACTATTTTAATAGCCTTCTAACTGGTACTGATTCTCTTTCCTCTAATCCAGTCAATTAATCTCTATACAACGCAATTATGATTATGTAACTTCTTAAAATTATAATTTATGCCACACAGATGCCTACAAAATAAGACCCAAACTTCTCAACCTCATATTAAAAACCATCCAGTATCTAGCACCATAGTGTTTTCCCAGATCTCCCCCCATTCCCATATGTGTATCATATGTGCCAGCAGACTAGAATTTTCGCAAACACTATGTATGCTTTCCCACTGCCCCTCCTTTGTTCATCCTATATTCTCTGCCTCAAAACTATTCACTCTCACTCTCCATATTTATTAAAACCTTACATCTAAGACTCAGTTTATTTATGTTTTTTAAAATTTATTTATTTATTTAGGCTGTGCTTGGTCTTATTTGCAGCAAGTGGGATCTTCATTGCCGAATGTGGGCTCTTAGTTGCGGCATGCATGTGGGATCTAGTTCCCTGACCAGGGATCGAACCCGGGCCCCCTGCATTGGAAGCGCGGAGTCTTAGCCACTGAACCACCAGGGAAGTTCCTAAGGCTCAGTTTAAATATCAGCTCCTTTTGAAGTTTTCCATAATACCCTAATATTGAATGCAATCTCTCTCGTCAAACTCCCATAGTGTTGATTTGAGCTTCTCTAATGACATGAACACATTTCTGAATTATACTATAGTTACTTTTGTAAATAGTTCTTTAAAGGACAGTCTCCCATATGAGAAAAAGGAACATGATATTGTTCACTGCCATATGACAAGCATTCAAGTACCTTAGCTAAGTGAATAAAAAAGGACTGTTTTAGGCATTCTTTAGGAAGATACAAAAATGAGTAACACAAAGCAGTTAATAAAGATGTTAAGTAAATGATCACAAAAACCTTAATAAAGGTTTTCTGATAAGAATAACAATTTCCATCATACACACCCCTTACTCAAAATTATATCACCCAAAGATGATTGTTTTCAATGCTCTGGAAGCTAAATACTGACTAACAAAGTTATTTTATAGGACAGTAGGAAAAGGAGTCCGTTTTTTTTTTTGTTTTTTTTTAAGGAGTCAGTTTTAAAACCTCACATACATCTTCTATGAGTCAGTAAAAGGATTTTTTTCTTAAAGTGGTAGTTCTAACTGATAAAACTTTTGACAGGTTCAACATATACTTGACAAGAAATGCAGCTTCTCAAGCCATCTAGTACAAAGAAAACATCTGCCTTTCCTGGCTTTAAAATTTAAAAAAAACAATAGCTATGTGAAACGTAACTGATCAAAACAGAAACTGAAAGTAAAAATGTCTACAGCATAAGTATGTACAATTTAATATTACTTAACATTTCCAAGCTCTGAAAGATTTTTTGTTTTATACAAATACAACAACCTCACAGCTTTGATTTCAAAAACAGATCTGGCTGCAACACACATTTAAAGTAACTTGCTTTAAACTGTTTAAAAAGTCAGAAAAGCTTGGGTCTAGTTGAATCAGCATGATGACAAAACTCTTGAGAACACTCTAAACTCCAGTTCCCATAAAATCAGACACCATACACTATATCTGGGCGAAGCTGAGACTTCCTTCGCGCTTCTGCAGAAACTATACATCACATCACGCCCCATTACACCTCAATCAAAGGAATGGCTGCTCTGTTCCCACAGCTAAGAAACGGAAAACGAGGTTGTGCTCCTAGAAGGAAAAGGGAGCTGAAATGATCAAACCCATTAAGTGATCTCTAATTGCTTTTTCTTCCAGGCACACGTTTACATTTTTAAAAAGGCAGTCACACTCAGCACAAAAAGATGAAGGGGAGAAGGGGTGACTCCTGGCCTTTCCAGGTTAAAAGTCGGAGTCGCGGCGCGCCAGCCGCCTTTCCCCAAGCACAAAGCGGAGCTTCACGCTTCCGCACCGACTTCGGACCCAGCAGTGACTCAGCGGTAGGACAAGTGCGGCCGACAGGCGCAACTCTAGCCTGGGGAATCACAGCGGGCGGCTGGGGAAGGCGAGAGATCCCCGGGCCGGGCCAGACTCGGGATCCTGGGGCGCCCCCATGACACGGCAGAACCCAGGCCCAGACCGGGCCCCGGGCCCGCCGACCCGTAACTTCCACCCCATTTCCCCCAACCACACAGACCTGTCGTACTCAGACCGGGTGAGAAACATGGTAAGGGCAGGAGAAAGCGGCAGCGGCCACTCGGGGATTCTGAGGGCCAAGACGAGTCCACCTGCACCCAACTCACCCACACCGCCACACAGCCAAGTCTCCGTTACCAACTGCGCGTGCGCTCGCAACCCCTTCAGCCCGCCCTCCTGTACCTGCCTTCTATTGGTTGGTCGGAGTTCCCGCCGAGGTGACTGGGCCAACGCGCTTCCCCCGCCCGGCCTCGGTAGTTCCAGAGAGGGCGGGACAAAGGTCGTTCTTCCGCTTTTAATTGCTTGTGGTTGCTAGGGGCGCTCGGAACGGTAGGTGTGTGGTGAGAGTTCACGTTTTAGAGACGTTGTGAAGCCATCCCAAGATTGGCAACTGGGGAACTTGTATGGAGAGTCGGTCTGTCTGAACCCTGGTTTGATAGGTCCCTCGCCGACTCCCGCAATCCCCGCCAGAGCACGTTGGTCCCAGTCTCTCTTCGCTCTTCACCTGCCCGGCCTTTGGCGGGACTCCTCGCTTTTCCGGCTCCGGCGCGGACTTCCTCCAGGTGCTGTGTGACGGCTTCCAGGACTCGACCTGGGAGGTGATGAGGTGCGCTCCGGTGCGTCTGAGCGGGCGCCGGGGGCGAGTCCAGTCGCTTCAGCACTCCCCTCTCATGGCTCGTTTGTTGAGAAAAGTTGGTGAGTTCTAGTCGGTAGGAAAGTCTTCAAGTTTCCGCACGGTCAAGGTAATTTTACTAGCATTTCCTTCCATTTCTCCCCGCTGCCCCCAGTACAGGCTTTCGACCTGGTGACCCAGAGCTCTGGATGTGGGATTCAAATTGTTCACTGTTTTTCTGTTATTCATGAATTAGCTGAAGGTGCCGTCTTTTTTGTGCTTCATGCTTCCATTCCCTAAGCATAGGAGAGCAACTTCACAGCTTCATAGAAAGACTGTAAATGAATTATGTGTTCAAGAAAGATAACCAGTTAGGGAGTCATTTAGTGGGCAGTGTATGACTGAAAGGGAAACGCAAGGGTTCCGATTCTGGTTAAGGATATACCACTGGTCAAGGCCTTAACCTCTCCAGGCCTGTCTCTCTCAAGTTAAGTTCATAACTTAGCCTTAGATTAGGTTTGTAAATGACCAAGGCAATTCAGTGGTAGGGGAAATGTAGAAATAAGCCTTTTGGGTATTGACATCTGTTTTGCCCAACATTTATTTCTTTCCCTCGTAAATTCGACAGGAATTTCGTTTTGTGGTCCCTAGCCAATAAGAAGTTTGGCACCAGTAAAACTGAGGAGAAATTCCAAGTGGCAATCCTCAGGGACCTTTTAGATTTCTGAGAAAGGAATGGTATCCTTTAGTTTCTGGTCAGCTTAATGTGCCCTTTCTATTAAAAAATTTTAGTTAATTTCAGTATGCCCTCTCTTTTGAAGTTCTCTTGAAATTAATATATAGTAACTACCTATATACCTACATAAATATTACCTATGTACCTATATAGGTACTTGAGCATAATAGTATTTCCTGAACACCCAGGGATGCAAGGTGCTCTGCAGCCCTTACTCATATCAGATGTGGTGGTGAATGTCTCACAAGATTATTTGAATGTAGACTCCTCTGGGTAAATGTGTTTGTGCCTTATATATCATAAGTGAAAGGGAGCCACAGGTAGCTCTCATTGTGGATAAGAAGGGAAATCTTGGTTTCTCCCAAGAAAGTGGACCATTATGGAATAAAAATCCAGCACCTACGGACTTCCCCGGTGGCGCAGTGGTTAAGAATCCGCCTGCCAACGCAGGGGACGCAGGTTTGATCCCTGGTCCGGGAAGATCCCAGAAGATGCCGCAGAGCAACTAAACCCGTGCGCCACAACTACTGAGCCTGAGCTCTAGAGCCCACAAGCCATAACTAGTGAACCTGCACACCACAACTACTGAAGCCCGCATGCCTTTGAGCCCTTGCACTGCAACTACTGAGTCCATGTGCTGCAACTACTGAAGGCTGCACGCCTGGAGCCTGTGCTCCACAACGAGAGAAGCCACCGCAATGAGAAGCCCATGAACTGCAACGAAGAGTAGCCCCCGCTTGCCACAAGTAGAGAAAGCCTGCGTGCAGCAACAAAGACCCAATGCAGAAAAAATATAAATTAAAAAAAAAATCCAGCACCTAGTATAGTTTCTTGCCTATAATCAATTCCATTCAATAAATGCTTCATTAAAAGTTGAACCAGCTGTCCCTCTGAAAAAATGAGCCACAGAAGACAGAAAGGAAAGGAATGGAGTAAAGCATGAGAGAATGAGCTAGATTCAGAAACTGAGAAAGGTGTATAAACATCTCGGAGAGCTAGGCACATGGCTCCTGGAGCAAAATAAAGTGTGGCAGAATGGTCAGGGTGGACTGGAGACACTACTGGAGAAACCAGTAAGAACTGATCCCCAAACTGAATTCTTTATGTTCCTGTAACTGTCTAACTTATAAATGACTGAACATGGCTAATGTGCTTCATTGCTGTAATGTTTGGGTCTCTGATGGGCAGTTTTGGCTGGAGAACCCATCATCCTAGCTTGAACTTTCTTCAAATTGTGCTGTGGTCTGAGACCCTGCCTACTCTCAATCCTTTCTTTTCCCTCTCCTTCATAGGTGTCAGGCCTGAGTCACAGTTTGCAGACTCTCCCACCTTCCCTTGCTCCCTTCCCTTTTATCTTTCACAGATAGTTCCCCTAAAAATATCTTGCATGTTGTTATGAATTGTGTCCTTCCCAAAATCCATATGTTGAATCCCTAAACCCACAATACTGCAGAATGTGAGTGCATTTGGAGATGAGTCCTTTAAAGATGTGATTAAGTTAAAATGAAGGTGTTAGGTAGGGTGAACCCTAATCCAGTTTGGCTGATTGCTTATAAGAAGAGGAAATTTGGACACGTAAGGAGACACCAGGGGCATGTTTGCAGAGGAAGGGCCATGTGAGGACACTGTGAGAAGGTGGCCATCTGCAAGCCAAGGACAGAGGCCTCAGAAGAAACCAAACCTGTTGACACCTTGATCTTGGACCTCTAGCCTCCAGAAATAAAGGAGAAATAAATTTCTATTGTTTAAGCCACCCAGTCTGTGGTATTTTGTTATGGCAGCCCTGGCTAATACACATGTCAAATCCCACCTTGGCAACTGCCTCTCAGAGGGCCCTAACTAGCACAAGTGGTACCAGGAGAGGTCCAAGAAAACATAATAAGTTGAAGTTTCAGGACTGGCACACTCATTACCTCATAAGCAAAGATGATGCTATCCTGAGCAGTTTAGGGGCATGGGTAGCTCCTAGCACAAGGTGGTGACCCAGTTGCTAAAGATTTAATCAGTAGTGACCTGGGAAAACATCCCAGTGGAGGAGAAAGCCCTTGCAGATAGAATTTCAGGCATGTGAAATATATGAGTGGGAACATGCCTACAAGGACAGTGGAGTTGGCTGGTTACTGCTAAGTTGTATTGACACTCTGAAAAGGAATAAGGAGAAAGCAAGGGTTCTCCCTGGGTTAATGCCTAAGTGTGAGAGACAGAAAACCTCTTTAGTAGCTTACAAAGAGGCTTTTATGTCCTATAGTGGAAGAGCTGACACAGTTAAGCCACAGACTCAGGTCGTGATAGAGGCAACAGAGTTCCAGAGACATTTAAATGTGCAACCAAAGCAGGTCAGGGCCCTGGTTGCAAAAACCTGAAACCCTGAAACAAGGGATAGGACTTCTGGATGGACATCTGTAAGGATGTTAGTTCTGCAAACCCACATGAACTTACAAAGTTTGCAGAGGTGGTTCACCTCTTCGTATTATTCTCTGCATGCTGAAAGACACTGCAGAGCCACTGCCCCATGAGGCAACATTGAAGTTGCCCCTACTTCCTGTCCTGGCTGCCAGGCCAGTAACTAGAGTTAAATCCTAACAAAACCCAGCTGAGGGACTTCCCTGGTGGCACAGTGGTTGAGAGTCCGCCTGCTGATGCAGGGGCCATGGGTTCATGCCCCGGTCCGGGAAGATCCCACATGCTGTGGAGCGGCTAGGCCTGTGAGCCGTGGCCGCTGAGCCTGCATGTCTGGATCCTGTGCTCTGCAGCAGGAGAGGCTACAACAGTGAGAGGCCTGCTAATGCAGGGGACGTGGGTTTGAGCCTTCGTCCGGGAAGATCCCACATGCCGCGGAGCAACTAAGCCCGTGCACCACAACTACTGAGCCTGTACTCTAGAGCCCGCGACCCACAACTACTGAGCCTATGTGCCACAACTACTGAGGCCAGTGCGCCTAGAGCCCATGCTCCACAACAAGAGAAGCCACCGCAATGAGAAACCTGTGCACTGCAAGGAAGAGTAGCCCCTGCTCGCCACAACTAGAGAAAGCCTGTACGCAGCAGCAAAGACCCAACGTAGCCAAAAATAAATAAATAAATTTATATTTAAAAAAAAAACCCAGCTGAGAACATACTGGGCCTGATAACGGAGGAAAGAGATTAAATACAAAGAGCTGTAAGAATTAGCTCGCATATATAGACAGAAGCCAGGGGAGTACCCTGCAATTGAAATTTGAGTTTGCTTGATCAAAGTGGCTGGAATATAAGACTAAACAATCAGGAATTCATTGAATTGGGAGCACTTTCTTGAGGCACAGGATTTAACACCCTGGCAAGAACTCTTGGGGATGAAAAAAACTCACTGCCGGGAGGCTTTTAGAAACCTAGAGAAAGTGACGGCCAATGCTGAGTAAAGTAGAAATGCCCCAGTTGCCCTGGCATATGATACAATAATGAAAAAAAAGACAGGAAAGTGGGCATGCAGGAAAAGGTTTGTGAAGCCAGAAGACCCATCAGAAGATTATGTTCAACAGGAAGGCCCAGAAAACACACCATTCACTGAGGCCATCAGAAATCTGGTGAGGGGCAAGAGCATCACCAAGAAGTTCTCTGCTGCCTGGGCTGACAGTAGAAACAGTCACAGAGCTGGGGCTCATTAATAACTATGGGAATGATATTCCCCTTCCCCCAGGTAAGAGAGACCAGATGGTGGCACTTAGTCACCAGAAGCCAGGAGGCTACAATTATGACAAAGACCAACAACATCTGACAAGAGTGGCAACCAAGGGGGCCTGACCCACAGCGAACTGTGGAGATGGATATAGAACTTGGCATCTCTAGGGGCAAAGTTAACATCTACAACCAAAAAAAGGCCAAAATGGAGAAGCAAGAGCCTGAGTATGGTTCCCCCCCCACTGCACCAAAAGTCATTATCCCTTGTTCAGTGTCTGGATTTGAGCCACTCTTCAGATCTGAAACCCATTGACTTAAGAGGTGGCAGATCCTGCAGCACTGCAGCAAGTATACATGTAATGATTCCTCAGTCCTTCCCCAAAGAGACCTGTGGCCATTTACTTTGGTGACTGTACACACTGGGGAAGAGGAATAACCAGAAAATTTACTCAGAGTCTGAGTTGACATCAGTACCCTGAGACCCAAAGCATTGTCGTGGCCCCTGTTAGAGTGGGGGCTTATGGGGGCCTTGTAGTAAATGGGGTCCTGGCTAAAGTCCAGCTTACAGTGGGTCCATTGTGTCTATGCACCCACCCGATGGTGATTTCTCCAGTTCCTGTGTGTGTAATTGGAATTGATATATTTGGCGGTTGGAGTGATACCTACCTACATTAAATCCTTGACCTGTGTGAAGTAAGAGCTATCGTAGTGGGGAAGGCCAAGTGGAAACACTCACCCCTTGTCAACATAGTGAATTAAAAAAACAAATATCACATACCAGGGGCATAATGGAAATTAGTGCCACCATTAAAGACCTAAAGAATGTGGGTGGAGGGAGGATGGTCCCTATCATGTCTCCACTTAATTAGCCAGTCTGGCCCTTGCAGATGGATCCTGGAGAATGACTGTAGACTACTGCAGGCTTCAGTAGTTGACCCATTACATAAATAATATTATGCTTGTCAGACAAGCACAAGAAAGAGGTGGCTAGTATGCTGGAGGTATTGGTAAGACCAGTGCTCCAGAGAGTAGAAAAATGCTACAAAGATTCAAGGACTTGCCACTTTGGTGAATTTTTAAGGGTCCACTGGTTAGAGGTGTGCTAGTAGTATATCCTTCCAAGTAAAAAACAAATTGTTGCATCTTGCATCCCCTACCACAAAGGAGAATTCACAGGGCTTGGTAGTTCTCTATGTTCTGGAGAAATACATTCCATACCTGGGAATACTGCTCCAGCCCATATACCAGGTAGTATTGAAGATTTCCAGCTTTGTGGCCCAGAACAGGAGAAGGGCTCTTCAGAAGGTCCAGGCTCCTGTACAAGCATCTCTGCCACTTGGCCATATATTCCAGTAGACTCTTTTGTATTAGAGGTGTCAAGAATGGGAAAAGATGCATTTTGGAGCTTGTGATAGTTAATTTTATGTCAACTTGACTGGGACATGGAGTACCCAAATAATATGGTCAAACATTTTCTGGGTGTGTTGGGGTGGGGGTTGTTTCTGGATGAGATTAACGTTGGACTGGTAGAATGAGTAAAGCAGATTGCCCTCCCTAATGTGGGTGGGCCTCATTCAATCAATTGAAGACCTGAATAGAACAAAAAAGCTGAGTAAAAGGGAATTCCTCCTGCCTGACTGCATAGCTAGGACGTTGGTCTTTTCTAGCCTTCAGACTTGGACCAAAACATCAGCTCTTCTTGGATCTTGAGCCTGCCAACTTTCAGACTGGAACTTATACCATCGGTGTCCTGGTTCTCAGGCTTTTGAACTCAGACTGGAACTAAACATTGGTTCTCCTAAGTCATCAGCTTGTGGACTGCAGATCTTGGGACTTCTCAGCCTCTCTAATCATGTGAGCCAATTCCTTATAATAAATCTACATCTATATCTATATCTAACTCCTATTGGTTCTGTTTCTCTGGAGAACCCTGACTAATAGAGATACTATCAGTGGAGTGCAGCTGTAAAAAATAACTAAAAATATGGAAGCAGCTTTGGAACCGGGTAATGGGTAGAGGCTGGAATAATTTTAAGTTACATGCTAGAAATATGGACATTATGGGCAAATCTAGTGAAATCTCAAACGGAAATGAGGAATATGTTATTGGAAACTGGAGGAAAGGCGATCCCTGTTATAAAATGGTAAAGAACTTGGCTGAACCGTGTCCTAGTGTTTTGTGGAAGGTAGAATTTGAGTGATAAAATTGGATGTTTAGCTGAGGAGATTTCTAAGCAAAGTATTGAAGGAGGGGCTTGGTTTCACCTGATTGCTAGCAGTAAAATGTGAAAGGAGAGAGATGAATTAAAGAAAGAATTGTTAAGCAAAGAGGAACCAGAACTTGATGATTTGGAAGATTCTCAGCCTATCCATATTGCAAAAAATGAGAAAGCATGTTCAAATACCAATGGTGTGATGAGATTATCACTTGATAAGGAGTTTACAGGATTACATGAGCAGAAGCACTGCCAGTTTGAACTGAAGGGGACAGAGATGGGGAAAAATGAAGGACGGCTGTTAGATTTATTGAATTGGACAGGACAGAGTGATAGATGATCACCAGGGCCACTGCCTCAGTTTTGACAGGCAGGCGGCTTCTGCCTGAAGCCTTGGGAGTGGGACTACCCAGCAAAGCCTTGGGGGTGATGCTGCCACCCCACTGGACCTGGATGGCTGAGCACTGAGCCAGAGGATTATTCTCAAACCTTAAAGATCTAATGGAATTTTCTTGCTAAATTTTGAACTTGCTTAGGACGCATCCCCCCTTCCTTCTTTCCTGTTTCTCCCTTTTAGAATGGGAATGTCTATCCTGTGCCTCTCCCACCACTGTATTTTGGAAGCACATAACTTGTCTGATTTTACAGATTCACAGCTGGAGAGGAATTTTGCCTCAGGATGAATCATACCTTGAGTCTCACTATATCTGATTTAGATGATATTTAGATGAGACTTTAGAGTTGATACTGGAGTGAGTTAAGACTTTGGAGGCTATTGGGATGGAATAAATGTGTTTTGCATTTAAGAATGACATGAATTTTAGGGGCCAGGGGTGGAATGTTATGGACTGAATTTGTCCCCCTGCCCAATTCTTATGTTGAAGCCCTAACCCCCAATGTGATGGTGAAGAAGAGATACCAGAGAGCACTTTCCGCCCACCCCGTGAGGACAGAGTGAGAATGAGAAGGTGGCTGTCTCCAAATCAGGAAAAGGGATTGCCAGAGCCTGAACATGCTGGCACCCTGATCTCAGACTTCCAGCCTCTAGAACTGTGAAAAAATGAGTGTCTGTTGTTTAAGCCACCAAGTCTATGGTATTTCGTTATAACAGCCCAAACTGACTTAAGACAGAACTTATGGTAAGCCTCAGTGGAAAAATCACAATGCAGTCACTGGAACTTGAGCAAGGCCATGCCATCTGCAGCAGAGAATTATATACGTTTTAAGAAACAGCTACTAATGTGATACTAGGCCTTGGAAGAAACCGAACACTTAACCGTGGGACTCCAAGTAGTCATGTGTCCAAAACTGCCTGTTACGGCCTTGGTTCTTTTGGTGTTCAGATGGACCCAGCAGCATTTATTGTAAGATGGAAATGGTGCATCTGAGATGGAGCTCAAGCACAACTAAGGTACTTGTAAGCTGCATGACCAGGTAGTCCAGACCCCCATGTCACCCACCACAACTGCACCAATACCGTGACCAGCTGAAGGAGGGGTAAAGCCTGAGTTTGGTTTATGGGTGAGTCAGCTTAAGATGTGGATGTAAGCCAAAGTTAGATAGTGGCCGCATTATAGTCACATACTTGAGAAGCTTTGAAAAATAGTGGAGAGGAAAAATCTTCCTAATGGGTAGAGTTAGAAACATTGTCCCTGGTCATCTGGTTTGTGTATAAGGAGAAACAGACTGAAGTAAGAATATATATAGATTCTTGGGCATGTGTCAATGGCCTGGCCCGCTGGTAAGGGGCCGGGAAGAAAAAAGACTGGAAGACCAAAGACAAGAAGGTCTAGGGTAGAGTCTTGTGGGTGAATATACATGAGTGGGCATGAAGTGTGAAGATTTTTGTATCATATTTTGCACCCACTAGGGAAGAGGTACTAAACAATTAAGTAGAGAAAATAACTCACGTAGTTGTCATTACCAGCCTTAATCATTGGCTACCTTGGAACCAGCCTGATGGGCACTGTTGTGGGTTATATTGTATCCCCCCCCAAATTCATACGTTAAAGTTCTAATCCCCAATACCTCAAAATGTGACATTTGGAAGTAGGGTTCTTGCTGTTGTAGTTAGTTAAAATGACATCATACTGGAGTAGGATGGGCCCCTAATTCAATGTGACTGGTATCCTTATAAACAGAAGGCCATATGAAGACAGAAATATGCAGAGGGAATGCCATGTGAAGATAAAAACAGAGATTAGGGTGATGCAGGAGAAGCCAAGGAACACCAAAGAAGCTAGGGGAGAAGCATGGAACAGATTTTCCCTCACAGCCCTCAGAAGGAACCAAGCCTACTGACACCTTGGTCTCAGACTTCTAGCTTCCAGAATTGTGAGACAATAAATTTCTGTTGTTTAAATCACCAAATTTGTGGTACTTTGTTAACGCAGCCCTAAGAAACTAATACAGACACATAAATGGTGTGGCCTCAGTGGTAGAGATAGAAGCTATATATGGGCCCAGAAAGTATGGACTCCAACTTTTTAAGGCTGATCTAGCTACTAATGCCTAAATGTCCAACATGTCAGCAATAGAGACCAATGCTGAGCCCCCAAAATGGAGCTATTACTCATGGAGACAGTTGGCTACTTGGTGACAAGTTGACTACTTTGAGTCCCTTCCATTCTGCGGGGGCCAGTGCTTCATTCTCACAGTGATAGATAGCTATTCTGGATATGGGTTTTCCTTTCCACCAACAGATCCTCAGCCAACATTACTGAATTGGGATTTGTGGAGTGTCTGATCCACAGGCACAGAATCCTGCATAACATAGCATCCAACCAGGGCAACTGCTTCATGGTAAAAGAAGTGCGAGAGTGGACCCATGACCTAGTACCGCACCAGCCAGAAAAAGCTGACCTGATAAAGAGCTGGAATGGCTTTCTAAAGTCTCAAGTGAAATGCCATTCATTTCACTTATTCATTATTCCAGCCTCCCACATGCTGCAGAGGCAACTCTGAAAAAACAAGATGCTATCATTCAGGATATGTTATACACATTAAATCCCAGGCCTTTATGAACCCAATAGGAAAAGTACATGGGTCCACTAACCAAGGAGTGGATGCAGGAATAGCTCCATTTACCTTTACTACCAATGACCCACTAGAGGATTTTGTGCTTCCTGTACCCACAAACCTGGGATATATAGGGCTGGAGGTACTGGTCCCCAACGGGATTGCACTCCTGTTAAGGGACACAGCAAAGGTCCCATTGAACTGTAAGCTATGACTGCTGCTGGGGCACTTTGGACTCATTATTCCAGGGACCAGTAGGTGAAAAGAGAAGTCACCATCATGACAAGGATAACTGACCCTGATCAGTAGGAGAAGGTATCACGGCTTTTTACAGAATCCATGTGATCCACTTGGGCATCTCCTGATACTCCCTTGCCCCACTGTAACTGTGAACACATGCAGCAACTCTGGACTAAGAAGGGTGTGGTTACTAGGAGCTCAGTCCCCTCAAGAATAAGGGTTTGGATTATACCACCACATAAGCCACCAAGACCTGCTAAGATGAAAACTGAGGGTGAGGGGAATTTAGAGTGGATAGTGGAAAAGGGAGAGAATGAGTATCAACTGTGGCCTCCAGACCAATTTCTATAGTTCATTCCACTAACCTTCCTCTTTCAAGTTTCTCATCAGGAAGAGAGGCCCATGGAAACCATGGAAGAGCTTCTCCTCAAACCAACAAGAAGTGTATAGATCAGTGGGTCAAAGGAGTGGACTGTGGTGTTTCTGAAAATGTGCCACTGGATTTCCTGCTGTGCATAGCATAGTTAACTGATGAACCCAGATACTGATCTGGATCCACCAGTGTGTTCACATCTGAGGCCACATTTCCCACAACCTACTCCTACCTAACTACTGAGCATGGTGGAGTAATAATGCAGGTTCATTCCTTCCAGACTTGGGACTCCTCTAATGGGACACTTTGGCTTGAGAACTACTGTTGGGATTCAGAGCTCAGAGGGAAATTGAGAGAAAGGAAATTTTTGCAAAGACAGTTTAAAAAGAAAATAAAGGGACTTCCCCGGTGGTGCAGTGGTTAAAAATCTGCCTGCCAATGCAGGGGACACGGGTTCGAGCCCTGGCCTGGGAAGATCCCACATAATGCAGAGCAGCTAAGCCTGTGTGCCACAACTGCTGAGCCTGCGCTGTAGAGCCCGTGAGCCACAACTACTGAGCCCGCGAGCCACAACTACTGAGCCCATGAGCCACAACTACTGAAGCCCGTGCGCCTAGAGCCTGTGCTCCACAACAAGAGAAGCCACTGCAATGAGAAGCCCATGCACTGCAACGAAGAGTAGCCCCCGCTCACCACAACTAGAGAAAGCCTGCGTGTAGCAGCGAAGACCCAACACAGCCAAAAATAAATTAATAAATTAATTTTTAAAAAAGAAAATAAATATAAAATCAGAAATTGATAAAAATAGAAAGCAAAAAAATGAGAAAACAAGAGCAAAACTTATTAATCTCCAAAAAGACAAAAAATTAATCACCTCCTAGCAAGGCTAATCAAGGAAAAGTTTAAGAGAACACATTACTAATATCAGCAATAAAATAGGGGCATCACCACAAGTCCTATAGCTATTAAAAATATAAGAGGATACAACTTTATACCAATAAATTTGGCAATTCAGATGAAGTGGAAAATTTTATTGAAAAATAAAGCTTATCAACACTGAAACAATAACAAACAGGAAATTCTATATTTTGTATTTTAAAGGAATTGAACTAATCATTTAAAACCTCTCTACAAAGAAAACTCCAGATAGCATCACTGATGAATTCCTTCCAACATGTATATTTCTTTCAGAAAGGCATAAAAGGCATATTCACACTTCCTGATGCTTATATATCACACAGTCTATTTGTGGATTAACTTCCCCCTGCTCCATGTCTCATTCATTTAGCACCTACTATGCATTATGTTAAGAGTTGTAGAAACGAAGATGGATAAAGCTTTTGGCAGAGGGAGCCTTCAGGTTGGTGGAAGAAGCAGATATATAACGTAAATGCAATGAAATAAGTGCTAATGAAGATTTTTGTAAAGTACTATGAGAGATGGGTGTGAATCCAGGGAAGGAAAGGCTTTAACAGGCATGAAAAGTGAAACAATATGCCATGTGCTGTTGTCAAAAAAAATTGATACCTCAGGATTATTCCTTGGCTTCTGCTTTTCATTCTTCCTAATTTCATCCACTCTCATATTTGTCCCTTTCATATATAATTTAATCATTACAAAATTTGTATCTCTAGCCTCTACCCTCTCTTGAGCTCCAGGCCTAAATATTCAAATATCCAGACAACTCACCTACTCAAGGACTTTGCTTCCACACTTATTCTCCTCTCTCTCCTGCATCACCAGTCCTCCCTCCCTTCTTGAAGAAACCCTCCCTTGATGGCATATGTCTCTTCGGCTACTACACTACTTTTCTGCTCCCCTTTATATAGAGAATCTTCTCACTTTCTTTCTACTGCATCTTAACCTTTTATGATACTTAAAAACTTTTTTTAATAAATTTATTTCTTATTGGCTGTGTTAGGTATTCGTTGCTGCGCGTGGGCTTTCTCTAGTTGCAGCGAGCAGGGGCCACTCCTCGTTGCAGTGCGCAGGCCTCTCACTGCAGTGGCTTCTCTCGCTGCAGAGCACAGGCTCCAGGCATGTGGGCTTCAGTAGTTGCAGCACGTGGGCTCAGTAGTTGTGGCTCACGGTCTCCAGAGCACAGGCTCAGCAGTTGTGATGCACGGGCTTAGCCGCTCCGCAGCATGTGGGATCCTCCCAGACCAGGGATTGAATCCTTGTCCGCTGCATTGGCAGGTGGACTCTCAACCACTGCACCACCAGGGAAGCCTGATACTTAAAAACTTTTATGAGTCTTTTATCCCTGCTACTCTTCTAAGACTACCTTTACCTGGCTTCTACCCTCTTGATCACTACTACTGTAGTCCAAACCACCATCATCTCTCACCTAGACTTATCAAGGTCACCAATAACCTTTGTGTTGCCAAATCCAATTCTCAACTTACTTGACCTAACAGCAGCATTTAAGCAGTTGATCATTTCCTCTTTCTTGAAAGACTATCTTTACCTGGCTTCTACCCTCTACTGATTTTCTTCTCACTTCACTGGACACTTCTCAGTCTCTTTGTTGGATCTTCTTTCTCTTCTCAACCCTTAAGTATTAGAGTATTCTAGTGTTCCATCCTTGGACTTCTACTCAGTTTTAGCTTACACTCATCTTAGAAAATCTTAACCAATTCCATCATCTTAAATGTCACCTATAAGCCAATAAATCCAAAAATGTATATCTATAGATTTAACCTCTCCCCTGAACTCCAGACTCATATCTCCAATAACTATTCTACTTGGAAGTCTAACAGTATTCCAAACTAAACATGTCTAAAATCAAACTCTTGAGTCCCTGTTTATCAAACCTAA
This sequence comes from Pseudorca crassidens, assembly GCF_039906515.1. NCBI lineage: Eukaryota > Metazoa > Chordata > Mammalia > Artiodactyla > Delphinidae > Pseudorca > Pseudorca crassidens. The sequence goes on from NC_090297.1 coordinate 95,774,749, forward strand.
TTCCCTTCAGTCTTCTCCATCTCAGTAACTGGCTCTGTGATTCAGCCTGTTGCTCAGGCCAGAAATATTGGGGTCATTGTTGACTGCTCTCTTTTTCTACTACCCTCATTCAATCCATCATCACATTGCATCAGCTCTGCCTTCAAAATATATCCCAGGGCTTCCCTGGTGGCGCAATGGTTAAGAATCTGCCTGCCAATTCAGGGGACGTGGGTTCAAACCCTAGTCCGGGAAGATCCCACATGCTGTGGAGGAACTAAGTCCGAGTGCCACAACTACGGAGCCTGCGCTCTAGAGCCCGTGAGCCACAACTACTGAGCCCGTGTGCCACAACTCCTGAAGCCATCATGCCTAGAGGCCATGCTCCACAACAAGAGAAGCCACTGCAATGAGGAGCCTGTGCACCTCAACGAAGAGTAGCGCCTGCTCACCACAACTAGAGAAAGCCCACATGCAGCAATGAAGACCCAACACAGCCATAAATAAATAAATACATTTATAAAAATATATATATATATCCCAAGTCTGATCAGTTCTCACTAACTTGATCACTACTACTCTAGTCCAAACCGCCATCATCTCTTACATAGATCCCTTCCTTGTAACTGGCTACCCAGCTTCCACACTTCCCCCATGATAGTCTTTTGGGAGTGATCCTTTTACAGTATAAGTTAGGATATGGTACTCCCCTATTCAAAAATCCTCCAACGATTCACATCACACTTAAAATAAAACCCAAGGTTTTTTCCATGATCTACGAGGTCTTTTGCTATATTCTGACATTATCTTCTCCCATTCTCCCCTTCCTTTTTTTTGTGCTTCAGTCACACTAGTCTCATTGTTATTCCTCAAATATATGACAAGCACATTCCCATCTCTGGACATTTGCACTTGCTGTTCACTCTGCCTAAAATACTCTTTCTCCAGATATTCACATGGCTCATTTCTCTGTTCAAATGTCACCCCCTCACAGGGACTACTTCATCTAAAATAACTCCTTCATTTGCTGGGATTTTACTCTGCTCTATTTTCTTTCATAGCTTGTAACATTAAAGGGATTATATCATGTATGCATTTGGGTTTTTTTAATTATTTTTTTTTATTTTTTAACGTCTTTACTGAAGCATAATTGCTTTACAATGGTGTGTTAGTTTCTGCTTTGTAACAAAGTGAATCAGCTATACATATACATATATCCCCATATCCCCTCCCTCTTATGTCTCCCTCCCACCCACCCTATCCCACCCCTCTAGGTGGTCACAAAGCACCAGGCTGGTCTCCCTGTGCTATGTGGCTGCTTCCCACTAGCTATCTATTTTATGTTTGGTAGTGTATATATGTCCATGCCGCTCTCTCACTTTGTCCCAGCTTACCCTTCCCCCTCCCCGTGTCCTCAAGTCCATTCTCTAGTAGGTCTGTGTCTTTATTCCCACCCTGCCCCTAGGTTCTTCATGACCTTTTTTTTTTAGATTCCATATATATGTGTTAAAATACGGTATTTGTTTTTCTCTTTCTGACTTACTTCACTCTGTATGACAGATTCTAAGTCCATCCACCTCACTACAAATAACTCAATTTTGTTTCTTTTTATGGCTGAGTAATATTCCATTGTATATATGTGCCACATCTTCTTTATCCATTCATCTGTCGATGGATAGTTAGGTTGCTTCCATGTCCTGGCTATTGTAAATAGAGCTAATGAACATTTTGGTACATGACTCTTTTTGAATTATGGTTTTCTCAGGGTATATGCCCAATAGTGGGATTGCTGGGTCATATGGTAGTTCTATTTGTAGTTTTTTAAGGAACCTCCATACTGTCCTCCATAGTGGCTGTACCAATTCACATTCCCACCAGCAGTGCAAGAGGGTTCCCTTTTCTCCTCACCCTCTCCAGCATTTATTGTTTGTAGATTTCTTGATGATGGCCATTCTAACTGATGTGAGATGATATCTTATTGTAGTTTTGATTTGCATTTCTCTAATGATTAATGATGTTGAGCATTCTTTCATGTGTTTGTTGGCAATCTGTATTCCTTCTTTGGAGAAATGTCTATTTAGGTCTTCTGCCCATTTTTGGATTGGGTTGTTTGGTTTTTTGATATTGAGCTGCATGAGCTGCTTGTAAATTTTGGACATTAATCCTTTGTCAGTTGCTTTGCATTTGTTTATTGGATATATTATCTGCCTTCCACACTAGAATGCAAGCTCTATAAGGGCAAGGATTCATGTTTTGTTCAGTCACCAAGTCCTATCAATTCTACCCCTTAGAAATATCTTCATTCCATCTTCTTCTCCATTATCACTACCTTCGCCTTAATTCAGTTGCCATCACCACTTGCTAGGACTATTATAGTATTCTCCTACTTGACTTTCTGCCTTCACCTTCTTTTGATGTCTTTCTCTCCCATTACTTACCAGTTTGATAGCACTGTAGTTGATATGTATTCATGTCTCTCCTACGTAGAATCCTTTGTAGGGGACACCCTCTTTGCCTACTGGATAAAATTCAAGCCCCTCAACACAGCATCCAAGTCACCTCCTGCAACCTCCTCACCTTTACCAGCAGCACCAAACTGCTTATATCTCCTCATGTCCTTGCCTGTGTCCTTGGGACATACTGGTTCTTCTACTTAAATGTCCTTTCCTGACTCTCAGAGATAGATAAATATTTCTTCCTTTGGCCATATTTCTATTGCATTTATTATACTGTGGTGGAATTTTTTTCTTTTTTTGCTTACATGTAGGTCTCTTATTAATCTATGAGCTCTTAAGGGAAGAGAGTTGTGTTTTATTCAGGCCACAGCTTCTGTCACACAATAAGGGGTAGATGAAGATTGGAGTAGGGCATGGAGAACGTTCACAGTAGAAGGGACTGTGTGTGTAAATACTCTGAGGCATGAGGGGGCTTGGCATCTTCAGAAAAGAGAGAAGGGCTGTGTGACTGACCCAGTGAATAAAGGGGAGAGCGGCAGGAGGCAAGCTAGAAAGACTGTGGGAACCAGATCACGCAAGGCCCTTGTCGAACATGCAAAAGATCTTGAACATCATCCTATGAAGCCTCTAAAAGATTTTAAGGAGAATAAAGGTAAAATTTGCACTTAAAAAAAAAACCCTCATGAAGCTTGCTATGTAAAGAATGGATTGAATGAGTACAAGAACAAATAGAGAGAGACCTGTTGGACACTAGTGCAGTCATCCAGGTGAAAAGGGATGATGCATTGGCCTGGGTTGGCAGCAGTGGGGATAGTGAAAAGTAAACAGATTCAAGATATATCTTGGAGGTAAAATGAACAGGACTTGATAGCACAAAAGGGGGTGAGGAAGATAGATGGCACAACTGAATGGCTGATGGTATCATTTGCTGAAATGCAGATTTGTCCTAGGAAGTTCAAAGGAGCAATAGCTAAGTTTTGAGAAGTTGAGTTTGAGATGCCCGAGTATGAGACATATAAAGGGATATGCTGAAAAGGCGGCTGAATATGGAGGTATGAATTTCAGAAGAGAGGTCTGAGCTGGAAGAATAGCTAGGAGTCATGAGCACACAGACTGTGTCTAAAGCCATAAGAGTTGATACGAGAGCCAAGGAGACGTGGTAGCATGAAAACAGAAGAGGATTATGGATGATGCAGAGTTGAGAAGAAATTCATTGGATTGGAGATAATGAGAACAGGAAGCTAAGAGGCCACATGGACTTTATAATTGCCCAGGGGAGTGGCAGAAGTTGAGGGGACAGGAAGGCCATGAGCCAGGTGCTTGCAGATCTTCAGAGAATGAGAAAAGTGGCCAAGAGTTTGGAAGATCATTGCATTCAGAAGGGAGAAAAGATGAATGGATAGATGACATGAACCTGAAAAAGGCACATTTTGCAAGAGGGAGAGGGAATAGTGAGGAGAAACAACCTAAATTTCCCCTTAATTGTATTCTCTGTTTCAGATAATGAGGATCTTCAAGAATGTCTTCGAACTGCAGGTTAAATAGGCTCAAAGAAATCCCACCCCTATTGTTCCAGACTAAGCCCATTCCCCTGGGGCTTAATCAAGGCAGAGAAGCTGCCAGAGCGAGGAGGCCAAACCTGTGGGAAGGTGGCATGGAATAAGAATGGCAACTAAGAAGCTGTACTAAGAGTTCAGGTGAGAGCAGGTGAGAGATTGAATGAATGCAGAGGCAGAGGGGACAGCAGGGAGAGAGAGCTTGAGGAAACATCTCTAACATAGCTGGAGACTGAGTTCAATCATGTGACCAATGATCCAATCAGTCATGCCTTCCCAGTGAAATCCCAATAAAATGTCTTGATGCTGAGGTTCAGAGGAGTCCCTGGTTGGTGAACACGGGTGTGCTGGGAAGGTGACATGTCCTGGCTCCCCAGGGAGAAGATATGGGAGCTCCATGTTGAAGACCCTCCCAGACCTCACCCTATGTGTCCCTTCATTTGGCTGGCCCTGGTTGTGTCCTTTAAATAAAACTGTAATTGTTAAGTGCAGTGCTTTTCTGAGTCATTTAGTTCTGTGATTTATTCTTGTGAATTATTGAACCTGATGGGATAATGGGAACCCTTGAATTTCTGCCAGTTGGTCAGAAGTGTGGGTGACCTGGGGACTCTCAAAGTGTGGATGGCATCTGAAGTAAGGGCAGTCTTGCTGAGGACCGTGCCCTTAAACCTGCGTAGTCTTACACTACCTCCAGGTGGTTAGCATCAGAATTGTATTCAGTTGGGGTTTGTGTTAGAGTAACAGGTAACAAACAGAGAATTCTACTCAAACTGACTTTAAAAAGTGAAGGGAATTTATTGGTGCACATTACCAAAAACGTCCACAAGTAACATGGCTTCAAGCATGGCTTGACCCAGCAACTCAAATAATGTGACCAGGACCTAGTTTTTCTCTCCTAGTTTTTCCTGAGACTGGCGTCATCCTCAGCAAACTCTCCCTTCCTGGTGCAGGATGGCTGCCAATAGTTCCTGAAGCTATGTGCATGTGGATTTACATCCAATTAAGAGAGAGATTTTTATTCATTCAAATAGATGTTCAAGAATTGAGTATAACTGGCCAAAATTGGGTCATATTCCCATCCTTGAATGAATTATTATGACCAGAAATAGTGCCATAAGTCAATCAGAACCTACTTCTAAAACCAGAGGTGGGATTTATCTTACTTAAACCATTTGGCCATAAATGGCTTGCCTTATACAAAATCTGGGTACTACTGTTGGAAAAATGGGGAAATAAATACTATGGAAGCAATCAGTAATGGAACCGTGTTCAGTTGATATTTATTTAATTGACATCTCATTTTGAAAATTAGCTGCATTCTGGAAAACAATCCCAGATTCCTTTAGTTCTTAAATTCTACACTTAAGGGTTGTTCTGTCTGTACTCCAGGTGGCTTAGATACCCTGTGAGGTTCTCTTTACAACCTAATGATTTGCTGGTACAATCCCAAATGAGAGAAATACAGCTTGTCAGATTATGGTACAATTCATCTTCTCCAGAGATCATTTATGTGACAACTTAATTATTCAGAGAATAAAACCCTAAGAGGTGCCCACACTTAAAGAGCTGACAGAAGATGATTCTGCAGAAGAACATCTCCATGCCCTCAGTTCTGAAAAATCACTTGAAACTACTGAAAGAGATGTCACAAAGTTTACATACCAGAGTTCATGGACTTTATTTATGGGCAACATTCTTCGATCCTCTCTTAGAGTCAATTTGCCATGATTCTAGGTGCAGTTCTAACAGGTTTGTTATCTGATGTAATGATCATCTTTGTTTTTGCTTGTTCACTGTTCTTTATTTAGGCAAAAGCACCCTGATTTTCCGTTGGGGAAACTAGTTCTCTCTAACTTTCAGTTTTGTGGTTTTGATAGGACTGATACTACCCACAAGGTCGAAGAATGAGTACAAGGATCTGGCCAGTCCCTTGGCCACACCGTGACTGATTCTGAAATGGGAATGTGGCCCAACCTGGGCTATTGAGAGCCCTACCCAGAACTTCGCCTGCAACTCTTATGGGGTTGCTAGGTTGTTACGATGTTAAGACCAGACATGTTGTTGGGCTATCAAGGGGGAGAATCCAGCTGGAAAATGAAACCGACATAGAGAGAAAAGCAGAGGAGAGATAGACAGAGACAGAGGCAGAGAAGGAATCCACTTCTGATGTTATTTGGGCCCCTGGAATGAGTCATGACTAAAACTCTTGGATGTTTCAGTTACAGGAGGCAACAAATTTCCTTTTCTGCTTAAGCCTGTTTGAGTCAGGTGTCTGCACTAAAGTAGTTTAAACTAATTCATCTGATTTTCTGCAACAAGCAAATTGGAAGCAACAACAGAGGAGGGTTTTTGCTTGGAGGCATATGAATCAGCAGCAGTTTCACTAATTTTTAAAAAATGTTATGAATTCTGCACACTTAATGAAATAAAATCCAATATTTTGGTACTTGGTGCTGACACCAAAGGAAAGCAAAGGAAAACTACAAAATCTCTCTCTCTAATTTAAAAAAAAAAAAAAAAAGAAAGAAAAAGAAAGAAAGCAGTTTGGGATCCAGATCATGACATCATATCTTACAGTACAGGACAATGTTTGATAGTCCTGATGTGACATTCCCTATTTTTATACCTGTCATCAATGGTCTTTCACACTTAAAACCATCTTTGATTCCTCTCTTAGTGAGTAGTTACAATACTAGAGCAAAATTATATTTTTAAACTTTCTGCTTTAATTTCCTGCAAAGCCAAAATACTGGATTTTTTTACATGTTTAGAATTTATAAAGTTTTAAAAATATTAATGTAACTAAATATTATTTAACACATTTAAAAACAAAAATTGTAAACAAATTACAAAATATCCTTCTGGCCACTACTGGCTCTGCTGCTTTCTGCAACTTCACTTCTACCCCACACATATCCATACACATCATCTATGATGTAGCTGGTTAGGAAGAGCTTCTAGACTTTCCTGCCCAGTTTAGCAACCCATAGGGTTTTCAGGACTACTTCTTCTGATTGAAAATGATTTCTCTCCTGTGAGCCCAAAAGAGATGGCCCTAGCTGGGTCTGACTCTTCTCCATCCCCTATGGGGAGATTTCCTACTTCAAAGACTCCTCCTTTTTAGTCCTCGCTCAGCATTTTTGCTGAGAGAGCGTAGTGGAGGATGAAGTTTGTAAGAGATGAAGTTTGGAAGAGGTAGGGAGTTACTGGAACGGGGTGGTAAGGAGGGGATGGGAGGGTTTATGGTGATAAATGGTATTGGTTTATGGTTAGTGATGAGGAGGAGGTTAGAGCAGGAGGAGGAAGGAGGGTTTGAAGAGGACCTAAGAAGAGTAAATAAAGCTGCTGACTGAGGTCTAAAATAATGGTATTACACCAGTAAAAATACCTTAATTTCAGTGCTTAAAAATAGCACAGTATACGGGTACACTGGAATATAGAAAACAGTAATGCAGTCATGATTCCCTCTTCCCTGACCTTCAGTCAGAGTGCCTCTAAATCTTGTTAATTCAATTTCAGACACATGCCACTCCACCTGGAGATTCAACTTCCTGAAGTATTCTTGGCACAAACCTTGAAAGGCTCTGGTTCTGTTTTAAGAAGGAAAGCCATGTACTTACATCACTTATACACACTGCTGCCAGATTAATAGTTCTGAATCACAGTTCTACCACAGAGCAACGAATATTTATTGAATATTTGGTATGTGGCAGGCACCAGGCTCTCTTTATATTACCTTATTTAACCTTCATAACAGCCCTTCGTAGTAGATACTGTCATTAACCCCATTCTGTAGATAAGAAAATAGAAGCTTAGGAAAATTAAAGTCTCTTGAAAAGGAAACATAGCTCCTAAGTGGCAGAACTAGGTTTGGAACTAATCTGTCTCACTCCACTTGGGTCCTTAACCTCTATTCTTTTTTTTTTTTTTTTTTTTTGCGGTACGCGGGCCTCTCACTGCTGTGGCCCCTCCCATTGCGGAGCACAGGCTCCGGATGCGTAGCCCCAGTGGTCATGGCCCACGGGCCCAGCCGCTCCGCAGCATGTTCTATCCTCCCAGACCGGGGCACGAACCTACGTCCCCCGCATCGGCAGGCAGACTCTCAACCACTGCGCCACCAGGGAAGCCCTTAACCTCTATTCTTTATCACCTCTTCTGCTCAAAATCTGAGTGAGTAGTCAATAAAGTCTAAGGGCTTATCACTTAAGGCCCTTACCCCCAACTGCCATTCCAATTTTATTTTCTACTATGGCCCTTCATACATCTGATTTTCAGGGCAAATAGAAGTATTTGTTGATCACCAATATGCCTCAGCAATACACACTTCCATGTCTTTGTTTATTGAGGAATGTTTTCTCTGTGTCACTGGTTCCAGAAAAAAATAGAAATATTTAAATCACTGTTTCACACAATAATTGTCATAGTTTTTATTTTCCATTACAAAAACAGCCATTGATTTTTACATATATACATATATACACACACATATGTATATTTCTTCCCTTAAAATAAACTATTTTCTTCTGAAGTATGTACAAAGATTAAGTGGTTTGGAAATGTATTAGGCCTTTACAAATTGTTTATAAATCCAAATCCAACAGAATTAGGATTCCAAATAGTAGAAATCATTTTACCAGAAGTCCAAAAAGTCTTCAGGGTCTCCCAAGATTATCTAAAATAAACACAGAAACAAAAAACTATTCAGGACAGAAATTTGGCAAGTGGTCAGTCTCCTTTTGTAGGGTGCCTCTACTCCTAACAGGCATAATTTTCGAAAAAAAAAACCTGCTGTGGAATAAATTTCATGGATTAAAAAAAATGCTGAGTGACGTTACCTTGAACGTACAGTCGATTTGGCCACAATACAGCTTCAGCTTTTTAAAAAGCAGTAGCTCTCCAGAAAACAGAAAGAGAAGGGAAGATTTTTCCAACTTATTTTAGGAGGCTACCATTACCTTGATAACAAAACCAAAGAGAGTCCAAAAAAGAAAACTACAAACAAATAGCCCTCATGAACATAGATGAAAAAAATCCTCAACAGGGGAATTCCCTGGCGGTCCAGTGGTTAGGACTCGGTGCTTCCGCTGCATGGAGCCAGGTTCGATCCCTAGTCAGGGAACTAAGATCTTGCATGCCGTGCACTGGCATGGCCAAAAAAAAAAAAAAAAAAAAAATTCTCAACAGAATTTAAAATTTGAATTCAACAATATATAATATACACATATATATTATAGAATATATATACGTAAAGAATAACACATCATGACCAAAAATTCAAAGCTGACTGATTCAGTATTCAAAAATCAGTCAATAGACCCACAAAAATATAGTCATTTGATCTTTGACAAAGAAGCAAAGGCAATTCAGTGGAGAAAAAATATGCTGTTCAACAAATGGTGCTGGAAAAACTGGACATCCATGTGCAAAAAAAATGAATCTAGACACAGACTTTATACTCTGCACAAAAATTAACTCGAGATTATAGACCTAAATGTAAAATGCAAAACTATGAGACTCAGAAGATAACATAGGAGAAAACCTAGATGACTTTGGGTTTAGTGAGGTCATTTTAGATACAACACCAAAGGCATGACTCATGAAAGGAAAAATTGATGCAGACTTCATTAAAATTTAAAACTTTTAAAAAAGTTTAAAACTTTTTTAAAAAGCTATGCAAAAAACACTGTCAAGAGAATGAGAAGACAAACCTAACACTGGGAGAAAAAATTTGCAAAAGACATATCTGATAAAGTATTGTTATCCAAAATATACAAGAAACACTTAAAAGTCAACAACAAGAAAATGAACAACCTGATTTAAAAATGGGGAAAAGATCTGAATAGACACTTCACCAAAGAAGACATACAGATGGCAAGTAAGCATATGAATAGAGGCTCAACATAACATGTCATTAGGAAATTGCAAATTAAAACAACAATGGGATACCACTATACACCTATTAAAATGGCTAAAATCCAAAACACTGACAACACCAAATGCTGGCAACGATGTGGAGCAACAGGAGCTCTCATTCATTGTTGATGGGGCTGCAAAATGGTACAACCACTTTGGAAGATAGTTTGGCAGTTTCTTATAAAACCAAACATACAATATGGCAATTGAACTGTATTTGCCCAGAGGAGTTGAAAATTTACATCCACACAAAAACCTGCACGTGGACATTTATCGTAACTTGATTCATAGCTTCCAAAACTTGGGAGCAATCAAGATATTCTTCAGTAGGTGAATGGATACACAAACTGTGACAATGGACTACTATTATTCAGCGCTAAAAAGAAATGAGCTATCAAGTCATGAAAAGACATAGAGGAAACTTATGTATTATTATATATATTTCACTTATATTACTAAGTGAGAGAAGCCAATCTCAAAAGGCTACATAATGAATGATTCCAACTGTATGATATTCTGGATAAAGCAAAAATAGGGAGGCAGGAAGATCAGTGGTTGGTTGCAGGGTGGGGTGGAGGGAGGAATAAACATAAAACACAGGATATCTTTAAGGTAGTGAAATTATTCTGCATGATACTATAAGAGTGAATACATGTCATTATACATTTGTCAAAATCCATAGACTATATAATACAAAGAGTAAACCCTAATGTAAACTATGGACTTTGGTTGATAATGATGTCAGTGTTGACTTATTGATTGTTACAAATAAATGTACCATACTGATTCGGGATGTTGATGATGGGAGAGGCTGCATGCAGGGAGGGGATAGGGAGGCGGGAATTCTCTGCAGTTTCTGCTCAATTTTACTGTGAACCTAAAACTGCTCTAAAAATAAAGTGTATGTATGTATGTGTGTATATATGTGTGTGTATATATATATATATGTACGTATGTGTGTATGCATACACTTTATTTTAAAATTATATATATTTTATATATGTATTTATGTATCCTTTTAATATTCTAAAAAATATATCAGTGTAATCTACCATACTTGTCATAATTGTCCAAAGAAGAAAAAATACATTATCATTATCAATTGATGCAGAAAAAGCATTTGACAAAATTCAACATCCATCCATGATTAAAAACTCTCAGCAAACTAGAAATAGAAAGGAACTTCGGACTTCCCTGGTGGCACAGTGGTTAAGAATCCGCCTGCCAATGCAGGGGACATGGGTTCAATCCCTGGTCCAGGAAGATCCCACATGCTATGGAGCAACTAAGCCCGTGCGCCACAACTACTGAGCCTGCGCTCTAGAGCCCACAAGCCACAACTACTGAGCCCATGTGCCACAACTACTGAATCCTGTGTGCCTAGACCCCGTGCTCCACAAGAGAAGCAACCGCAATGAGAAGCTCGCACACCGCAACGAAGAGTAGCCCCCGCTCACTGCAACTAGAGAAAGCCCGCGTGCAGCAACGAAGACCCAACGCAGCCAAAAATAAATGAATAAATTAATTAATTTTAAAAAAGAAAAAAAGAAAGGAACTTCCACAGGCTGATAAAGGGCATCTATAAAAAAACCTAGAGCTGATATCATATGAAATGGTGAAAAGCTGAATACTTTCCCCTAAGATCAGGAACAATGCAATGATGTCCACTGTCACCACTTCTATTCAACATCATACTGAAAGTCCTAGCCAGTGCAATAAGGCAAGGAAAATAAATAAAAGGCATACAGGTTATAAAGGTAGAAGTAAAACGTTCCCTATTTGCAGACAATGTAATTGTCTACATAGAAAATCCTAAGGAACCTACAAAAAACTCATGGAACTAAAATGTGAGTTTAGAAAGGTTACAGGATACAAGGTCAACAGAAAAAAATCGTATTTCTACATACTAACAATTGTCAAAAGGAAACTTAACTTTTAAATTATATAATTTATAATGGCTCCCCCCCAATTAAATTCCCGGGAATAAATCTACCAAAACATGTACATGATCTGTATGCTTAAAACTTCAAATGCTGATGAAAGAAATCAAAGACCTAAATTAATGGAGGGGCATGCCATGTTTATGGATTGGAAAATGCAACAGGGAAATGATGTCAGTTTTGCCTAAATTGATCTGTAGATTTAATGCAATTCTAATCAAAATCCCAGCAGAATTTTTTGAAGATATGGACAACCTGATTTTAAAATTTATTTTGAAAGGCAAAGGAGCTAGAATAGCTAAAACAATTTTGAAGAAGATGACTAAAGTTGGAGGAATTATATCACCCTATTTTAAGATTTACTTTAAAGCTACAGTTTCCAACACAGTGTGGTACTGGCAAAGGCATAGATACATAGATTAGACAGACAGTCCAGAAATAGACTCACACAAATATGGCCAACTGATTTTTTTACAAAAGTGCAAAAGCAATTAAATGGAGAATGAATAGTCTTTTCAAAAAATGTTGTTAGAACATTTGGACGTCTACATGCCAAGAAAGAGAGAGAGGAGAAGGAGGGAGGAAGGAAGGAAGGAAGAAATAAGGAACCTTGACCTAAATTTCATACCTTATACAAAATTAACTCAAAAATATCTAAATGGAAAGCATAAACTATAAACATTTAGGATAGAACATAGGAGAAAATACATGTGACCTAGGGTTAGGCAAAGAGTTCTCAGACATGATGCCAAAATCATGATCCATTTTTAAAAAAAGATGAATTAGACTTCACAAAAGTGTAAAATTTTGCTCTGCAAAAGACACTTAAAAGAACGAAAAGACAAACTATAGACTGGAGAAAATATTAGCAAATCACATATCCAACAAAGGACTTGCATTCAGAGTATATAAAGAATTCTCAGAACTCAATTGTAAGAAACAACCCAACTAAAAAATGGGCAAAGGACTTGAACAGACACTTCACCAAAGAACATACACAGATGGCAAATAAGCACATACACAACGTGCAACATCGTTAGCTATTGGTGATGCAAATTAAAATGGCAATAAGGTACCACCACGTACCTTTTAGAATGGCTAAAAAAATTCTGACAGTACCAAGGTCTGGAGAAGATGCAAAGCACCTGGAATACATTGTTGGTGAGAAAGCAAAACGATAAGCCCACTCTGGAAAACAGTTTGGTAGTTTCATATAAAGTTAGACATATAATCTAGAAATCCTACTTCTTGGTATTTATCCTAGAAATAAAGACTTACTTCACTCAAAAACCTGTACAAAAAATGTTTTTTTTTAACAGCTCTACTCATAATAGTAAAAAAATAAAATGGAAATAACCCAAATGTATTTTGGCAGGTGAATAAACAGTGATGGATCATATTTTGTGATAGGATGGAATACTACACACACAGGCGTTCAATTTTATATGCCATTTTAATTTTGTTTTTAAGGAATAGATTTGAGACAAATGAGGAAGAGTGTTGAAATTTAACAAGGCTGGTTGGTGGGTGTGTGGATTTTGCTGTGTTATTCTGATTCTTTTCTGCTTGTGTTGTATTCTATATGCATATTGTTGTCGACATCGGTAATGAGCAGATTATTTCATATTTGTGTAGTGTGGGCATTTACATACCTCACACCACTTAAGCCTCATGATCACTTTATGAAATAAGGACAGAAATTATTATCCCTATTCCCTAGAAAAGGAATCTGAAGTGGATTGGGGACTCAGTAGTTCCTTGTTTAGCCTAGATTTGCATGGAAGTCCACTGGAGAAGTTCCCTTCAAGCCCAGGTGACTTGACCCCAGTCACTCCCCCCACCCCAACCTTGGAAGGCACTTATTTAGTGGGGGAACGAATTGTATTAATAATAGCTAAATGTTCAAAAACCAGTCATCCTGAAGTACCAGAAGGGGCCTCCAGGAATGATTCCCAGGCGATGGATACACATTTACAAGTCAATTCTTAGGAGGTGAAGGCAGGTTCTTTGGCTACCTCCCACTGGCTCACTCAGTGACCTTGGGCAAATCACTTAACCTTTCACTACTTATATTTACACTCCGGTAAACCGAATGTGTAATATTCATCATTACTCATTCAGGCTCCTGCGGAACACATCTTGAAAATTAGGGACCGATTTACGGTGGATCATATGCAACAACGTCAACTTTTCAACACAAAGTACATCTTCTAAGCCAACCCCCCGCCCCCGCCATTCCTCAAAGAATATTTTCACTCTCATTTAAATGGCGAGGGCTATTTTAAAGGAGATTGAGTTTATACTTTTAAATGATCCATAACTTTTAAATCACTAACGTAAGAATGCTTTTGGTGTTAACAAATTAAAGCAACGCCTAACTAGACAGAACAATAAGTCAGTTACATTCTATTGCCCATTTCGTCTGTACTGGCTCTTGAAGATTTTGGAAGCAAGCAGTTTGTTAACCGTAAGTTTTAGAACTTTATTTCAGCCCTGATAATGCCTTTATGAAAATCCTTTAGGTTCTGAGTATTATGGTGTGAAAGAAGAAAAAACGGCACAGAGCAGCTCCAAATCCAGGAAAATTGGTAAAGATAAACTAGGAGCCGATGATTGCCAGCGCTCCAGGCTGGTTCCCGACTTTGGCTACGGGTCGGGGCAGCTGTGATGTCTCGCTTGGGACTGGCCCTGGAGGCTCCTGGCAAGGAACCTGAGCCCCCTCGCGGCCGAACTGCCCGCAGAGGCCACAGGTCCCTTTAAGGCATCCTGCGGGCAGGGACCCGGGAGCTAAGGGGGCGGGAGGAGGGTTCTCAAGCGCACGCCACGTGACTCTATTGCCAAGTTCGTTCGCGAGTTTGACAGAAGTTTGAATTGGACTCGGGGGTTTTCTGCAGCCGGCGGGGTAGAGCGGCGGCCGCGGCCTCGGCGAGCGCGAGCAGCAGCTCCCCCGCGACCCACCCAGCCAGACTGGATCCCGGGCCGCCGACGGCCGCTCGCGCTTCGGTACAGCTCGCTTCCCCCGCCGCGGGTCAGCAGCCCCGAGCCCCACCGCGGTCCCCGCGGACCGCGCGCGCGCCCCAGCCCCGCCGCGCCAGCATGTCCTCGACGGAGAGCTCCAGTCGCACGGCGGACAAGTCGCCGCGCCAGCAGGTACTCCCTGCACGCCCCTAGGGCTCTCTCGCCGCCCCTTCTCCACCTGGGTGTCGGGCCGACCCTTATTCTGCCCTCTCTCCCGGGTGTGAGTGGGAGGAAGAGGGCCAGCGCTTTCCTGGGTCCCCCACCGCCCTGACCCCGAGCCCTGTCTCCGCAGGTGGACCGCCTGCTCGTGGGGCTGCGCTGGAGGCGGCTGGAGGAGCCGCTGGGCTTCATCAAAGTTCTCCAGTGGGTGAGTCGCTGCCCTAGACGAGGGCTATTTCGGGAGCCTGGGCTGTGACGCTGACCCGAGCAATGTGGCCGAAGTGGGGGGCGGGGAGGTGCTGAGGCCGGTCCCGAAGGAAGGGTGGGGGGCGGTGACAGGTGGGCGGGGGAGGGGCGGGCTGGGGCTGCTTCTCCAGCACTTGGTGGCAGGAGGGTGAGGAACGAAGCACGCGGAGCCCCGGATTCGGTCCTTCTATGTGCAAGGAGTCTTTGCCCAGGGCGCTCACATTTCACCCGGGCGAGAGGACCCGGGTGTAACCTTTCCAGAACTCTGATCCTGCACATACCACTCCTCGGTGGCGGGAGGGGCGAAGAGGACAAGTGCGAATGAGGAGAGCTGCAGAGGGCAGAGGACGGAAGGAGGCAGGCGATGGAAACCATCCTGTCTCCAAACGCACCAGGACCTGACTGATCCTGGAGGTGGATTCATGGGACAGGGTCCTGGCTGGCAGCTGTTCTGTTGAGGTCACTAGAGTAATCTGTGTTCCTGTAACTGCGTGAGGGAGTGGATGAATGAATGAATGGAGTTCATGGCTCTAGGATTACATAAAAGAAAAAATAGTAAGACAGAATAAAAATCAGCCAAAATGTGGCTTGTAGAATAAGATAGAATATTGAGCTAGAAGGCTGGGGCCCTGGGTTCTAGACCTGGACCTGCCTTTTCTACTTACTTGACCCTGGACAATTCTCTTCTTTGGACTTCAGTTTCCATATTAATCAAATGTTCAGACCATCCCTAGGGTCCCTTTCTGCTCTAAATGGGTTGGCATGCTAGAACATTGCCCTTGGGTTAGACTTATCCTGTGACCTTGAAGAAATCATTTGCCCAGGGCCTCAGTTTCCCCTGCAGTGGTATAGGGGAAATACCATCTTCTCCTGCCTCACTGGTACTTTGAGACATTAGCATGTTCTCTGTCCTTCGTGGTGCCCAAGGCCTCCTGGGTATAAATTAGGAATGTGGACAGGTGCAGTCGCTCTTTCAAATCATAAAGACTTTTCGAGAGCAGTTATTGCACTGTCACAGAAGAGATTTAAGTTAGACAATCCACACACCAAATGGTGTGTGAAAAACTTAATTAATGTGCTTTCAGCACAGAATTCAGCTAGGGAATAAGTTACCATTAATACTGAGGAGGATTGAGTTCTAAGGGGCTTTTAACTCATTGGAGACAGGAGTTAGCACTGTGTCGCTGATTCTTAAATCATCCTTTGGACGAGAATCATCAGATCTGGAATTCGGGGGCAATAGTGCATTTGGGGTTACCTCTGGATATCTGAGACCCTGACTGGGGCTACAGGCCAGCATGCGGAGCTCCCAAGTGCAAACTCTGGGACCTGTTGGGGACTTTCCACTCTCTCTACTGCCTCAAGAGCAGTTGGAACTACTGCTGACTGAGCTCTTTCACCTCCCCCCCACTTCCGTGCCATGAGCCACCACTTGAGTACTTGAGGGGGCCGTAGAAGAATGATATTAAGACTCTGTGTGTCTACCATCCAGAAGTAGGGATCCATTATGAGTGGTCCAGAGGAGCAGAACCAGAAATGTAAGGTACGATTTTATCATTAAACTAGACAAATGGATCTAAGGGAAATTTGAGAAAGGCTGTCAAGGGATGAGGGAAACAATGAGGTTGTTAGACCATGGAATCATCCTCCATGGGAGGGATTCTGAAAAGCTTCCTTCTTTAACCTTTCTACCCTTTTCCCAACCCTCCCCCAACCAATACCCACAACATTTCTATAAGGCTGCACAAAGCAATGCCTAGTCTCCTCCCACAGTCAGTTCTGATCCCTAAGAATTAAGACCTGTTTGGCTTTTTTTTTTTTTTTTTTTGTGGTACGCGGGCCTCTCACTGTTATGACCTCTCCCGTTGCGGAGCACAGGCTCTGGACGCGCAGGCTCAGCGGCCATGGCTCACAGGCCCAGCCGCTCTGCGGCACGTGGGATATTCCCGGACCGGGGCACGAACCCGTGTCTCCTGCATCGGCAGGCGGACTCTCAACCACTGCGCCACCAGGGAAGCCCCCTGTTTGACTTGTTAAGATCCTCAGCTTCTTAGAGAGGAAGTTATGCCTTTCTCTCATAATACTCAATCCAGGGCTAGGCTCTGCACTCAGCCTTCATTCGAAGGGTAGCATCATAAAGAGACATGATTTGCTTTTACTGCCATCCTGGTAGCCTGAATTCAGAGTGAGTTTCACTTGCTCTGAGTCTCTGCAGGTGAACACAGGAACCAGCACCAGGAACCAGCACCAAAATGACAGTGAAAATGTCGTCTGGGACTTTTTGCATATTTCCTGCTTGGAGGGATCAAATACTCCGGTCTGGAAAAGGGGGGAAAAAACCACAGACGAACCTGCAGTTATTGTAATGATAATTGAAAACTTTGTTGTCGCTATTACAAAAAGCAAAGGTTTTACTGGAATCCTGGTGAAATAAAAGTAATGTTATTCTTTTATTAGTGAGGAGCTTAGCTTGGGGTATCTCCTTAAAATTTAAAGATTAACTAATCTCACCTCAATTGCAGTTCTGGGGTCTCACTAAGTCTACACTAAGCTAGGAAAATAACATAGGCATATACCAATTATTGGAGAACTAGTTTTTCTCTGCTTTCTAGCTATGGAACCTAGGGTAAGTGATGAAATCTTCATGGGTCTCAGTTTCTTATCTGTAGATGAGGGTAAGATCTATCTCATGAGCTCACTGGGAGGATTACAGGAGCTAATATCTGTAAAGCATTGGAGCATTCAGGAAGACCATGGTGAGCCTGGCAGTCCAGGAGGTATTCAGCAAGTGTTTGTTCCCAAACCTCTCCTTCTCCCCAACTTTCCCCCTTATGCAGACTGTCAGCTAGACTTGTCCTTTGGTGAGATTATTCAGATGTCACTGCCAAATCCTCACTTTGAGGGTAAGGTAAGAATCTCCTGGATTACTCAGTTACTGTATCGATAATGTCACGTTACCTTTAACTTGTGCCCTTGATCAGTAGTTCACCTTTGAGGTGCCAAGGTCACTTATTTGGCCCTGGGGTCTCTGTAATGAAAATAAGGTATTTCTGTAAATGTGGGGAGTTCGAAAGTACACCATCAGAGTCCATAAAAACCAGTGAGATGATTGTGGGAATGATTGTGGGGATGATTGTGGGAATAGGATTTGGGGAGAACTTGTCTTTCTTGTGCCCTGCACTAAGTGGAAATGTTAGTGTTCTCAGGACTGACAAAGGATTATCACCAAAAAGCAAGTCAGCACCAAAGTGGAGCCTCATCCTTGAAGTAGCAAGGTTATTCTGACATCTTTCCAAAAGAGATGCAGAGGGCTTCCCTGGTGGCGCAGTGGTTAAGAATCCGCCTGCCAATGCAGGGGACACGGGTTCGAGCCCTGGTCCAGGAAGATCCAACATGCCGTGGAGCAACTAAGCCCATGCGCCACAACTACTGAGCCTTCTCTCTAGAGCCCATGTACCACAACTGCTGAAGCCCACGTGCCTAGAGCCTGTGCTCCACAACAAGAGAAGCCACTACAATGAGAAGCCCGTGCACCGCAACAAAGAGTAGTCCTGCAACTAGAGAAAGCCCGGGCACAGCAACAAAGACCCAATGCAGCCAAAAATAAAATAAATAAATTTATTTAAAAAAAAGAGAGAGATGCAGAGGGAGGAGGGGAAGGGGGAAGAGGAAGAGGAGGAGGAGGAAGAGGGGTAGGAGGGTGGCAGTGTATGACCACTGCTGTTCCCAGCAATGCAGGTCCATGAGGAGGAAGGCTGGTTGGTACCAGAGCTCTGGAGTTGCCCCTTGTCTTAGGGTCTCCATGTCTTTGTGGCTCCTGTTCTTTATGACCAGCTTGTTTGGCTCAGAGCCTTGTGCTTGGTGACAGGGGTGGTTTCTGTTCTTCCCCACTCTTCGCTGTGGCTCAGTCACCTGGCACAGTTAAGGAAGAAAGTATATCTGATACAGAAAGGTAGAGGAGGCTGGGAAAGCGTGTCTTTCTCTGCTCCTGCATCCCAGGTGCAGAGCTACTTCCTCTCTCTTTGCAATCCTCCCTGCACACGGTAGAGATCTTTTTCAGCCTTTATAACTCTGTGATGCAGGGTTCTGTTTTGGTTTTTATTTGAGCATGACTCTCTCCTTTCTGGATGCAAACTCTTGAGAGCAGGCACCAGGTCTTATTCAACTTAGATTCTGCAGCACCTGGCACAAAGTAGATGCTCGATAACTCTTTGTTGATTAATGAATGGGTGATGTAGAAAGAGCACAGAACCGGGAATCAGGAGTTGTGAATTCTAAGCCTGGCTCTCACATTGGCTAAATGTGACCTTGGGGAAGTCACTTAATCTTTTGGGACCTCAGTTTCCACCTCTATGAAATGAGACTATTGTGCTTGATAATCTCTGAGATCCTTTTTGCTCTGTGAACCTGTGAGATTTTGCTGAGATTCCTCCATCCGTTCACTTGCATAGCCAACTGTCATCTGACACCATCTGACTGTGTTATGTTCAAATTTAATCATATATTCTGGTTAATAAAGTTATATAAGGTGTTTAGAGGCTCCTGACTTTCAAAGAATCAGAATAGAAGAGAATACAGTTAATACTAAAGTTACTATGGGTATATTTTGCCCAGAGAGGAATCGTAAAGGAGGGTTCAGGATTTTCAGAACCTCAAGGTTGTCATCTGGCCATAGCAGAACTTCCCGCAATGATGGAAAAGCTCTATAATCTGTGTTGTCCAGTATGGAACCTGCTAGTCACATGTGCCTAGGGAGCACTTGAAATGTGGCCAGTGTGTCTGAGCAACTGAATTTTAAGTGTTATTTAATTTTAATGAATTTAAATGTAAATAGCCACACTTGGCTAGTGGCTACCATTGTGGATAGTGCAGCTCTATAGTAGGCGCTCCATGAAGACAGAGGTTTTTTTTCTCTTTTGTTCACTAATAAATCATATCGCCTAGAACAATGCCTGGTACATAGTAGATGCTCAGTAAATGACATCTTTCTGTAAATGGTCAGGAGTGCCAATCAAGAGAGTGCTAGTAAAAAGCAGCCTCCATAACTAACTGTTCATTGCCCCAAGTTAGGAGTACCTACTTTTGGGGGGAACCTATTACAGAGTCATTCACTGGCTAACTGCCAACAGTAAACATATATCCAACTGTCTGCCCTTCCCAGAATGTAACGCCTTAATTGTGTCCAGTTCTGGGCACCAGAAGATAAGAGGAACAAAGAAACTTCCAAGAGGAATCAGAGAACTGACAAGAAACAGAGCTGACAAGATTGGAGAATTCTTACGAGGACGAGCTAGAGAAGTTCCACTGTTATGCCAGGGAGGCAAATTGGAGTATGTAAAGGATAATGATGCAGAGGCTTTGAGTAACTTCTCTCCAGGCCTGTCAAGAAGATGAGCAAACAGGGCTCTATTGCAGCCTCTGTAATGTAAGTCAGATCAGGAGGTTAAGCAGGCATTGGAGAGAGGTTATACTGTCTCCTTTCCTGGACGATTTTTAAGATGGAGACAATTGTCATTTGTTTGAACTAAACCTCCTAGAAACAGAGAGGTACCCATTATGACCTTTAGAGAGGGGTCAGTGGCTCCAGCATGAAGAAGATCTGCCAGGCCAGGCGATGCAAGGTGGGGCAGTGGCACCGGACACCACCCAGGGACAGAGCGCAGCTGCTGGCAAGCCCAGCCAAGGGCACACTGAAAGCGTTACCCTCGGAGAGTGAGAGAATCATAGAGTTGGAAAAGGCCTTTGGATTACCTGCTCCAAACTCCTCATTTTACAGAGGAGGAAACTGAGACTCAGAGAGCAGAATGACTTATTAGAGGTCACCCTGCCAGTTAGTGACAGGGCCAGGACCAGGACCTGGATTTCCAGACTCCTGATCCAGGGCTCTTCACTCCACAATACTATCAAGCATTAGCAAAATAATGTGAACACAACTCTATTCTATAAACACTGGATGCAGGACTGGGATGTGAATTAGCTGTCTTCTAGGTGCTTAATATCCAAGATACCAAATCGCAAAGAAATGTACAAAAAGTGAACAATTAACAGAATAAGCTCACTGCTTAATACAAATGATTATATCGTGCACAAGCCAATGGTAAGTGCACAGGAAATGAGCCCTGAACAGATAATGTGGGAGGATCAGAGACTCCAATTTCTCACCTCCTTCTAACCAAAGTGTGTATCCTCAGAAAGAAATTAGAAAATCATAGGATGAGGGAATTTCATGTCATTCAAGGCAGGAGGTTTAGTAAAATGTGATGAAAGGTGAAGAGGAAAACAATTCATGTGATCTGAAACGCCTCTGGTTCTTAACACTGAGAAATGGCAGCAGCAACGGATTATGAAGGGAAACACCACTGGGGAAAAAGCAGAGGCTGATAAGGCAAGTTGAGGATACTTTTCTCTGGGCTTGAGCCAGGACTGCCATCATCAACCCAGCCAGCACAGTTGCCAAAGGAAAGGTGCCTTTGGGGGAGAGGAGTTAGCTGGCAGTACACAGCAGCCGGGCCCCTGCCCCCTTGGCCCCTCGGAAGGCTTGGCAGAGGTTGTCCCCTCTAGCTATACCTCCACTGAGGCAGGAAGCCATTGGAAGTTAGCAAGAAGGTAATGGCAAGATTCATTGATGGCTTCAAAGGAGAAATGGAAAGAATTCCATGCACTCCTGATCTAGATTGGTGCAGGGAAATCTATTTCTAGGGTGCCTCTCCCTTGGGGAGGAAATTCAAGTCCAACTTTGAGATAGAAGTTTCCAAAGCCTAAATTGCTTTGTGTTAGTCATCATCTTAAGGAGGCTACCTGTGGTCTCCAGTGTCACATCCGATGGGGAGACCTGGAAACTGCCCATTTCTCCCTCTTCATCTCCCTCCCAGGTACCAGTCAAAGTCAACCTTATTCATTTGGCTATTTGGTCCAGCACGCTGTGCAGTGAACACAGCACCCTGAGGCTGGGAGACCAAAGGAAGCCATGGGTCCCCGGCCCGGAGGGACTTGATCAAAGGGACTCCTGGCCCTCCCCCCGCCCCCATATCTGCACCGGCTGAGAGTCAGAGGGTGGTTCTGAAGTGATAGACCTTGGCCAGCTGAGACCTTCTGACTCTCAGAGGGGCTTCACTCTCCCTCAGCTCTTTGCTATTTTCGCCTTCGGGTCCTGCGGCTCCTACAGTGGGGAAACAGGAGCAACGGTTCGCTGCAACAACGAAGCCAAGGACGTGAGCACCATCCTTGTTTCGTTCGGCTATCCCTTCAGGTGAGCAGGAGTTGATTCTGACCCCGCATAGCCTCTCTCATTGGATTGGCAGGACCTGCTTGGTCTCTTTCTCCTCCAGAAACCTAAAGACCTTTTGTTGGGTGCCACTCCAGTTTCAGATAGAATACAAGGCTCAGGTCCTTCCTGCCCTTTAGGAATTTCAGACACACTGGCCAGAGAAAAATATAAGGGAAACTCAAATAGATCCCTGTTATAATAATGTTGCAGTCCATGGATAACCAATAGCAGGTAACAACAGCTCTTACAGAAAGAACCTATGCAGTGTGGGGTGGAGGCTTCTCGACCCTCAGCAGCCTCCTCCCTGCCTTGAAGGTAAGGAAGCTTGTCAGTACTCAGATCCTGAAGAGCTGATGGGGGATGCTCACCAGTACCACCAGAATACAAGGGGGTATACCTTGGCCGGGAGGTAGAAGACAGTACTCTTTCCTGAGTGTTTGGGAGCTTAGAGAAGGGAGAGCCCAAATGTTCAGAGGGGAATGGGGACAGCGCTCAGCTTTCCAGAAATTTCTAGTAGCAGCAGCTAAGTTAGATTAGCTGTCTCTTGTTCATAATAGGGTATTTGTTTTTCTCTCTTGATTTTGTCCAGTGTGGTCTCATTGGGGGACCTAAATAAAGCCTGAGAATGGGTGATTCCAATCTTAACTTGGCCACTGTGGACCTGTGCTTTCCGAGGGACAGAATGAAGCTGATTTCCCTGGTGGTTTGGCTACCAGAAATAGATGAACTATATATACTGTGGTTACAATCTAAAGGGTCGTGGAGATACGTGGAAATACAGGGTCACCGTATCTGGGCAGGGTGGATGAGTGTGGGGTGGTGGCTGAGAGGGAGGTAGAGTTTGACCAGAATTCCAGGAAAATTCCTGTTCTGACTGCAAGGTTCCCTCCAGAAACTTTGCTCCCTACCTGCCCCTTTCTTGGTTCTGTAAGAGTCCTTGGGTGAGAACTAGTGCAGGACTGCTCCTGGGGCAGGGGAAGCCCACTGCCTCCACAGGGGGAGGATCGCCCTGAGCTCAGGGTGGGCTTCGTGCCACCTGCAGGTTGAACCGGGTCCAGTATGAGATGCCCCTCTG
This sequence comes from Pseudorca crassidens, assembly GCF_039906515.1. Taxonomy (NCBI): domain Eukaryota; kingdom Metazoa; phylum Chordata; class Mammalia; order Artiodactyla; family Delphinidae; genus Pseudorca; species Pseudorca crassidens. The sequence continues at coordinate 95,798,358 of NC_090297.1, forward strand.
CGACGATGAATCCACCTCCAAGACCATGCATCTCATGGGGGACTTCTCTGCCCCCGCCGAGTTCTTCGTGACCCTGGGCATCTTTTCCTTCTTCTACACCATAGCTGCACTCGTCCTCTACCTGCGTTTCCACAACATCTACACGGAGAACAGGCGCTTCCCCCTGGTGGTGAGTGGGCACAGCCAGGAGGGATGGGGTGGAGGCACTGAGGAGACATACGTTTCCGGGCTGAGGACAAACATGGTGGCTTTCCTGGGTCCCTGACACTCGGATGTGAACCTCCTCAATTTCCCTGCCAGCTCTTTGCTGCTGGTCCCTTCGGGTGCTGGGGCTGCCACAGGTCCTCGGGCCAGTGGAAGGCCCATGTCCCAGGACTCTGCGTCTACCAGCCTCCCATCGCTTGCTCTACTCAAAGTAGGCACAGTAGCTTCAAGAAGCAGGCGCTGAAGTCTGATTGCTTGGGTTCAAATCCCAGCACTGTCCCTTACTAGCTGTGTGCTCTTGACAATTTCCTTAACCTCTCTCTCAGTTTCCTCAACTATAAAATGGGAATAAAATAATAACTATCTAATAGTGTTTTGGAAAGATAAAGTGAACGTGCATGTAAAATACCTGGTGTATAGTTAGCCTCCATAAGTGCTAGCTATTATCAATATTATTTCCCCTTTACTTTCTCCCTATCCCAGGCATGCAAGGTGGAAAGGGTGCCTTAGGGGACCCCTTTTATCTCCTGCAGTCTGCCCTCACTCTGCCACCACTTGTAACTGAGCAGTGGTGATCAAAGGAAAGGCTGGGCGTGGGGAGAGTGTCAAGTTTAGGCCACGTGGGTTTAGGGATGACACTGACCAACAGATGCCTGGGCACATTGTTACCTGACCTCAGTTCTGAGGGCATGGGCAGGGGTAGCCCTGGCTGGCGGGATTCTCTTGGTGGCAGATTCCCTAGGATGATCTGAGTTCCCTGAAACTCTAGGTGTTTGGTAGGATAGGAAGAAGCAGCTGTCCTGGGACCCCAATATCCCAGTGCCTTATGGCAAGACGAAAAGAAGTACAGAATCATGGGGGCCTTTCTGATTGTATTTCCTGTCCCTCTGCTCCTCCCAGGACTTCTGTGTGACTGTCTCCTTCACCTTTTTCTGGCTGGTAGCTGCAGCTGCCTGGGGCAAGGGCCTGACTGACGTCAAGGGGGCCACACGACCATCCAGCCTGACAGCAGCCATGTCTGTGTGCCATGGAGAGGAGGCGGTGTGCAGTGCCGGGGCCACGCCCTCCATGGGACTGGCCAACATCTCCGTGGTGAGACCTGTGGCCACTGAAGGGGTCTGGGGAAGGCAGCACACTCCCAGCTGCCCAGGCCTGTCACAGCAGGGTCTGAGAGGGACAGAGAGGGTGTCTTCACAGCTGCCCTCCCCGGCACTGGCAGCCAGTGCTTCCGCTGCACCTAATGCTGGCTGCTGGCCCCTGGCTGACCCTGAGGGACATTTGGGCAGGGGGAACCCAAGAGGCACTCAGCCTCCTGTGCCTTCCTCCTTCCGCCCTCTGCCTCCCATTTCCCTCTCTTCTCCCCACCTCCAGGCGTGCTCTTTGTGACTGCCTCTCCCTCCTCCTGCCTCTTTACAGTCTGTGTGAATGTACACACATGAGCAGGTGGAGGGGGAGCCTAGGGCTGTGACGGGGCTCAAAGCGGGGGAGGGGGGGCAGACCCAGAGTGGGTGAGAAGGGGCTTATTGTCACTCAGGCCTCCAGGCTGGAAAAGGTCTTTGGGCAGTGGTGGGTCTAGCTGGTATGCATGTATTTGGCCACCCCAGCTGTTAGAACATTGAAACATCTCCATATTAGTTGGTAAGTAGCTGAGCTTTGCAAATGCCCTCCTGTCAGCCCAGCCGCCTCAGCCCTGCCCTGAAAATGGCCTGAACCTTCCCCGGGCCCAGCAACTGAAAGGTTTAATGGCTGGCACACCAGGGAGCCTTCTAGACCTTGCTGGAACCCTGCTGATAGGTGTTAGCCCCACAGCCTTTTACTGTAAAAATGTTCACACATTCGGCAAAGTTGAAAGACTTTTACAATGAACAGCCACGCACTCATCAGCTAGACTGTACTATTAACATTTTACTAGACTTGCTTTGTCCTGTATCTATCTGCCTCTCTTCATCTATTGATCCATCTTATTTTTAATGCATTTCAAAGTTTATTGCAGACATCAGTACACTTCCCCCTAAATACTCCCTGCTGATAGGTTTTTAAATATTTTGAATAAATATTTGGATAGAGCTGGCTGGGTCGCTACCCTAGGGAAGGAGCACCTTGGACAGCTCTGGCCCCACCCACCCTGACAAGGCCTTCGGAAAACGGCCTGCGGACGCTGTGGGAAGTGCCACTAGAGCCCTTGCTCCTTGCTGTGCTTTGCACGGTGCTCCACTCCAGGAGCCAGGTTCTCCTAGCGACCAAGCCACAACTTGGGTGCATGCTGTGGACAGAGTTAGACACTTTCACCAGAGAATCCCTTAGTGGGTGGTGGCCTTAAACCCTGACTCTACATCCAGTTCTCTTTTAGTCTTTCTAGCCCTCTACACCTCCCCCTCCCCCCAACACACAGGTACTCCCCCTCCCTGTTCCCAGGATGCCCTCCTATTCTCATAAGCCACCCTCCCCCTGATGTCTTTGCAGCTCTTTGGCTTTATCAGCTTCTTCCTGTGGGCCGGGAACTGTTGGTTTGTGTTCAAGGAGACCCCGTGGCACGGGCAGGGCCAGGACCAGGGCCAGGGCGCCGGCCAGGAGAGCGCAGCTGAGCAGGGAGCGGTGGAGAAGCAGTAAGCGGCCCCCACCCGGCTACTCCCGAACAGGACAGCGCCTCTTCAACCGCCTCTGGCTTCCAGGACCTCCTCTTCTTCCTCCCCCAACTCCCCTCCCGCATTATTCTGGGCTCTGAGCTTTGAGACGTCTTCACTGGATGGGCAGGCATCAGCTGTCGGAAACCTGGGCAGCCCTCCCAGTGGCTTCCTATCCCTCCTCTTGCTGGAGCCCCGGATGGCAGGAGCTCAGTGCTTCTTATCTACTGCCTGGACCCAGGCATCTTACTTGGGGTCTTACGTGTACCCTCACAGCCTTTGAGAACCAGCCTCTGCTACAGGCAAAGGTTGGGGTCAGGAGACCTGAGACTGGTTCCTAGCTGCCACTTCTATCAGTCTGTCCAGCGTCAATAAAAGTGGGGGGAGGGGAAATTGGCTGGCAGCCTTCTCCCTGCCCCCTTGCATGGAGGGGCCACCAGTGGTTTAGTGACCCCTCTTCAATGGCTGTCACCAGGGCCCCGTGTCTGCGCTGACCTCCAATCCGCCTGAGCTCAGTATGCTCCCCACCCTCTCCTCTGCCTCCTCTGGCCTCTGTTTGCCCACAGAGCCCATCACGTGGGAACCCAGGAGGCGGACTAGCCTAGAAAACAGCCTTTCAGAGGGTCCCAAGTAGGCTGAGACTTGGTGGGGAGCAGATAAATTGCAACTGAGTTGCAACTTAAACAGAAGCCGGAAAACTTGCTGGGGAATCAGTTTTTTTTAAATTCCCTTAGTCCTTCCACCCCTCCAGGCTGGGGCACTTCCACCAACACTCTAAACTCATACTTGCCCTAGAAACTCCTTACCTTCCTCCCTGTCCTCCTACTTGGGCTTGGTCTCACACTTGGGACACAAGATGAGGGGTCTAGGAGCATCTCCATTTCAGCCCTCCCCGCCTCCCACCTCTCTGTTCCTCTCCCTTCCCCAGCCTCTTGGGTCTGAGGCATTCAAGATCCTTTTCAAAGTCTGTCCAGGCCTTCCTTTCATTCCTGTAGGGCCAGATAGGGGCTCTGAAAGGGTAATAAAGGACCATCATGAGTCTAAGTTGCCCCAGAGTCCCAGGACATGGATGGATGGGCCCATTTCTTCCTCACTCTCTGCTCGTTTTTTTCCCCGCCCTGCTCCTTCTCTGGCCCGTTTCATACTTCCCCTTCTCACCTTTGCGAAAGAACATGCCCCCTCTCTTTGCCCGCCATTCCTCCCCTGCTTCCGCATCTGCTCCAAGCTCTGTCCCCCTACACACCCACCCCAGTCCAGGGCAGGCTGATGCTCTTGGTGCTTCTTCACTTCGGGACCCAGTTCCATATTTGTCTTTGGTGTGTTTCCCCTTCCTGACACCTCCTCAGTCCCTCTGCGGACCCCAGGGCCCAAGAGTCAGTGCTGACTGGATAAGGGCCATCTGTCTCCCATCCAGCTCAAAACATTTCAGTCTGCCCTGGCCATAGGGCTGCCCAGGGAAGAAGGAAGAAGGCAGAATCCAGCCATTTTCCAATCCAGTGCCAATTAGCCCAGATGTCATCCCAAAGGTAAATGTGCCCTGTGCCAGTCTCTCCTCAGGACTGAGTCAACCCCTCCAACCTCCTCACCTTCCTCAGCACCCTCCATTGTAATGTGTGCATTACTGGGGTACCTAGGCGGCAGGACTTTTGACTTCGGGCCAATCATTTCTTCTTTGGGTCAGTTTCCCCACTTGACAGGGGAGTGTGAGGTTTACATCTTCAAATGCTCCAGAGTCCTTCAGTGAAAAATTAGGTGTTTTGTTTTGTTTTTTAGATTTGGGGGAAGGCATTTGAGGAGGGAAGGTAGGAGATGGGGATAAGGGTGTTTCTAAGTCTGAACCTCTCTGTCCTGAGCTGTCCCCATGATTACTCAAGGACAAGGGGAGACAGTTTTGCCCACAGCTATAGAGACACAGAGAACAAAGGGATGACCTTCAGTTTTCTTCAAGCTGGCCCCTGTGAGGGTCTGTGAGCAGCTTCTACTGGAACTCTGTTTGGATTCTGTGTACGTATTTGTAATTTATCTGAAATGTGATGGATAAAGTGTTCTCATTTGGGGGCCTAAGTTACTAATTGGCCCTTCAGCTAGGGAAAGGGGGTGGGTGGGTATGCACTCCTGCCAAGGACTCCTAGCCCAGAACTCTCCCTAGAGCAGAGAAGGCTCTTTCTCCTCTTCAAGAGGCTGGCTTGTTTTCAGCCTGAAGAGCCTTGATTTAGGCTATGGCCTCTCTCTCCATAGCCACCCTAAGAGGAAAGGCTACTTCACCTCATTACCTTCAGAGGGCTGGGCTGGGTCAAATGCTGAGTGCGCGTCTGTCCTCATAGGACTCATGTCCCCTCCAACTAGGGCTGGCATCGCCACTTTGCCTAGTGGGTCCTGAGATAGAAGGTGCTGGTTTCTCCAGTTGCCACAGGAGGCCAACAGGCAGGGCACTTGCCCTTTGCCCTAGTAAACTCTGACCCTGCCAAGGTGCCCACCTAGGACCTTTCCTGAACATGAGTTCCCTCCACTATCATGGTCATAGGTATCCTTCTTCTGGGATTGAAGATCAGGGGTGGGGGGAGAATGTTGCATGTTGTTTTCTGGTGCTTGTTATTATACATTTGAATAAACAGTGCTTCAAGCATTTGCCATGAAGGAGCCAAGAATGTAGCCCTTCTGGGGACCTTTTTCCTCCTCCTCCCCTTGCTTTAAGTTCTTGGACAAATATCAGCACTTCCGCCAAAACATCATTCCGCTCCTCTCCACTCTGCACTCCCAGCGATAGAGTCTGCAGGCTGAGGAGCTGTTCCTGGCGGACCCCAGTCTGGCAACATCTCCTCTTCTGGTGGCACCAATTAGTCCAAAGTAACTGAGACTCATTAGTAAATTTAGAGCAAACTCAGAAGGCGAGAGATATTGGCTTCCACAATGCTGTTTCCACTTACTCTCCTACCATCTGTGACCTAGACAGGCTTCCTGTCAGGAGTTGAGGGCCACGTGCTTTGCCCTTTTAACTATAAAGGTTCTTGCTGAACAGACTTGCACCTCTATGCCCCTTCTGACAAACAGTCACAGGCTACATTTACATTCCCTAGAAAAATACACTTGGGCACAATATTACGTTCAATGTCACCAGTTTCCCACTCCCCTTAGGAATCATCCATGGTTCTCAGGTTAAGAATCTCTACCCTCAGAGATTATCCTTGAAGTACTTAAACCTTCCCTGGGTGAAAATGAGACAGTCTGAGGTCTTGAAGTCACAGACCTTGACTTATTTGCCTCCAGTTTGGTTTCCCCTTAGATGAAAGAATGAATATATGTGGTGAGGTGTAAGGGGTTGAGGAGGGAAAAGAGAATTAGTATCTCTTTTCTGATGTGATGGGGTGGGGGGCAGGCTTTTGTCTCTTGATTATGTGAGGGTGGGAAGGAATGTTATCAGCTGAGAAAAGAGAAAGAGGTGGATGATTAAGGTGTTTTCCAGGCCTTAGCAAGGAAAATGACAGATCTGATGAGAAATCTCCTTGTGCCCAGGCTCTGGTAGCAGCCCTGCCAGCAGAGAAAATATTCGTTAGAAAAAGAAGCCAAAGGGATGGATGGAGTCAGGGTCCAGCCAGGGTTTGGGAAGAGGCGGTACAGGGTATCGATCGCAGTGCTCATGAGGAGAGAGACGGATCAGCAGAGATGCTGCAAACACCAGCAGCCTCGGGGCCACCCCAGTTCCGGGGCTGGCTCTGGCTCGGAGATAGCCTTCTGTCATCCTGACAGGTGATCCCGCTCAGCTCAGCTAGGTCCTCCCAAACCCAGACAACGCCACTTCAACCCTCTCCTCTGCGTCAGGGCAGCGTGGGTTTGCCACACAGGAGGCACAACCCGAGAGTTGAGGACCCTCCCCCCACTCCAACCCCTGTGTCCTTCAGCACATCCTACAGACCCCCTCCCTTTGCCCTTCTGATTCACAGCGCCCACCTCCCTGCACCTACCGCATTCGATCTACGGGGAAGCGAAGTCGCTTCGTGGCCGCCAGCCCGGGAATGGGCGCCAGCCACCTGGCGGAGGCACGGTTTAAAGGGGCATCTTGGGCAGAGAGAGGTTTGGGACTGGGGTTTGTGTGCAGCGAAACTTAAGAGAGTGGGCTGGTAGCACAAAGAATGGGTTCACAACGGTTAGGAGCAGAGGTCCTGGGGCTTTGGTCTCTTTTTCCCCCGCAATTGTGCATTTTGGAGGGGCTCTCTCGTCAAGCTCAGTAGGCAACCTCACCACCTCTAAGCCTACGTTTCCCAGAAGGCTATGCGGCAGGGAGAGTGAGGGGAAGGCAACCAGTGCTGCGCTTGCGCAAAGAGTGAGCTGGAAAGGTGGGAGGGAGAGGGGAGGCGTGCCCGCGGCAGGGATGGGGGGAGGGGGCCGCGCAGCGGCGGCGCCGGGGCGGGCGCGCGTCCGCGGCGGTGATGGCGGTGCGTGAACGCGCGGCGGCAGCAATGGCCGCTCTGGAGCGGCGGGTGCCGAGTCTCGATGACTTCGCGGGACAGAGCTGGAGCTCGTGGGTGGAGCGGGCCGAGCTGCCCGCGGCCGACGGTGAGTGAAGCACCCCTAGAGTCTGAAGACCCCATCACTGTCTCCCCTCCCCCCCTCCGGGCCCCCGCCAACAGAGGGGAGCTGCCGACGGGAGCCGCCGTCCGGCTCCCCGGCCCCCCAAACAAAGGACCCGCCGGGTCCTAGTGCCCGCCCGCTCCTCCACCTTCGCGCCTCCGGGTCCTAGCGCCGGCTCTTCTCCAGCAGCCCACCCTGCCCACGTCTGCCTCTGCCGTTGCCCAGTACCTGCCCCCACATCTGCTTGCTTTTATGTTTCTTCTCGCCTGCTGTCCTCCAGCTTCCGCCCCTTCTGCACCTGCCTCAAGCTTTCCCCATCCGCAACAGTCCTCTCCACGTGTTTCCCACGCACCCCACTTCTGTGCCCCCCTCCCAACCCCCCTTGTTCCTTCGCCTTCTGCCCTAAACCTTTTGCTCCTTTTCGGCGTTTGCCTGTCGGCTGCAGTGCCACTAGACCCCCGCCTCCTCCGCATTAGTTCGTCGGTCCATCCATCCATCCATCCTCCCTTCCTTCCTCCTCCGTCCATCCATACATGCCTCCAACCCTCCGTCCTTTCCCGGGCCTCTTGCCCTGCCTCCCGGGCTCTCTCCCCTGACCCCACCTTCTCTAGGCCCCTGAGTGCTTTTGGTGAGCGGGCTGACAGCCCCTTCTCCTGATCTTTGTCTCCTGGGCCCCAGGGGGCATCTGGCCTCGTGGCCTTTGGGGTGACAGCAGGCATCACACCCCTGAAGAAGTTTGCAAGTGAGAAGAGGTGGAGGAGGAGACCACATGGAGCGGTCTCTGATGACACTTGTTCTCCTCTGAGACATCCAACTCCCAGCTCAGTTCTGTCCATCACTGCATTTTAATGGACTTAAGAGTGGGAGCTGCCCCTTGTTTCTTGCATGCCTAACCCACCACCCCTCATATCTGGAGATTATATAAGACTGTCAGTATTCTTCTCATTCTAGAAAGGTGCACGTCTGTTAGTAGGTGTCAGAAGCAGACCTAAGTGGGAGCCTCAGGCCACCCCAGAACTGCCCCATGCTGGGTGGGCAAGGATGGGGCCATTGTCAGGGTCTGGGTGCATTGAGAACCGGAAATGGAATCAGACGGGTTTGGTGACTCAGAATTGATTTTTTTTTCCAAGGGACAGGGAGGGGGCGGAGAGGAGGGAGGGGAGAGGAGTAAGATAGGGGGATGGGGAAAGAGCTACTTTGCACAGCTAAAACGTTTTTGTCATCAACCCAGAAACTGAGGTACAAGGGCAACCCTTGCCCAAACCCCCTCTTAAGAGGAAAAGGGCTTGCATAGCTGATCAAGGGGACTTTGAAGATGCTGAAGGGCCCTAAGACAGCAGTTTCTCTCCTCTGTGGCCATCCTATCAGTGCAGGACCTGAGAAGCTAGGTGTAACTTTGACAATGCCATGGCAACACAGGTGGAACAAAATTGGGGATGGGGATCTAGGAGATTATCTGTTTGGGATGCCACAGAAAAGCAGAAAGGACCTGTCTGAGAAATCTCAAGAAGGGACTCAGGGATCTGTAGTAAAATATGTTAAGGACTGTTTCCCGTTTAAATGGGGAAGCAGGCCCAGAAAAGAGATAATTACCCATAGTCACCCAACTAGTCAGCAGTGGAATCCTGAACTGTACCTTGGAATGAAGGATCCATAAGAAAGGTGGCTGGATCCCTCCTCATGGGGCCAGCTCATTCCAGAGGCAGCAGGTGAAGGAAGAATGGGCACTTGAGAAAGATCCACTGAAAGGTTCTCCAAGTGGTCCTGAGCACCAGGTGCTTGTCAAGTAGTGAGAGCTTCCTCCTGCTTGGCCCCAGGACCTGGTCGGATGGGAGATGGGGCTTCTGGGATGGGGGTGGTCCTTCTGAGCTGTGTTTCTCCTCCAGGGGCTGAGTTGGAGGAGAGTAACAAAAACCTGAAGAAGTTGGATGCCATGACCCTCATTAAAGAAGGTGCGAGTTGACACATGCTGGGGCTGGGGCCCAGGGCAGACAGGACCACCTTCCCTTCTTCCACCACAACCCAGGAGGTGGCTGCCTGAAGCAGCAGGTCTGGGGATTCTCACTTTGTTAGGTCTGAGTCAGCCTATTCCCCTGGCTCCTGTGACTTATTGAGGGAGATCCTAATCATTGGTGTTTGGTGCCCACTCACCTGAAAGCCCACATTCTTAGGGACTGGTTAGATTGAACTCTGGAAGCTGGAAGCATCCAATATAAAGCTTGTCATATCAGCTGGGAGGGGAAGTGTCATCTGAGTGGTGGGTGGGAGTGTTCTCTGATCTTACAGGGAAAATCTGGTGTCCTCAGCTCCAGTGATAAGGGCTTCTGTCATTGCAGACATGTCCATCTTCGGGCACTGCCCTGCCCATGACGACTTCTATTTGGTTGTATGTAACCATTGCAGCCAAGTGGTGAAGCCTCAAGCTTTCCAGAAGCACTGCGGTGAGGGGAGCCCTCGGGAGGAGATAGAGGGGACAGGGGAAGGTGGAACATGGAACTCTGAGGACAGGGCCAATTGGGAGGTCATGTGAGTAATGGAGGGAGGCTTTGGGAATAAGAAGGTGGAGGCGGGGAGCTTCACAGATTGTGGTTGGTTGGGGTTATTGTTTAAGCAACCTTTTAGCATCTGGTGGAGTAAAGTTCTAGCGTCTGGGAAGAGCTAAGAGGTTCAGGAAGCTGATTTCTAGAATTTTGAGTCTTGAAGGCTCAAATTCAAATGGGAAGGAGGCAAATTTAAAATCTAAACTTTGGAAACCCCAGGTTCTCTATCATGAGTCTGTGAGCAGGGTTGGGAGGTTGGGGAAGGAGACAGTTGATGCCACTCACCTCGATTGCTTTCTCCACCTCCTGGTGACAGAAAGAAGACATGGGCCGCTCAGCAAGCTTTACGCCCGGGCCCCACCCCCACCTCCAGCCCCTGCCAGCTCTCAGAAATGCCATGTAGTGAACGGTCAGGGCCCAGCTTGTAGGGCCCCAGGTTCCACCAAAACCTCCTCCAGGGAGAAGGGCCAGGGGTCCCGGAGCCGTGGCCACCAGCCTCCAGAGAAGACCCAGAAGGACAACCTCTGGTAAGGAAAGGCTGGAGGCTCCCTGAGACAAGCCCAGGGAGGGGTTGGCACACATGGAGGCAGCTGTGGGGCGATGGGCACTGCTCACTGCGGGAGGCGGCCATCTCTCTCTGCAGCTCCCTTCTACTCGCTCCAGGGAATATGGGGTCCCCTTTTCCCATGTTCTGCACCCCTGCAGGAGCCCACCCAAGTTCCAGGGCTGGGAAAGGAGATGGCTCTGGGCTAGAGTCTGGGGCCCAGGCCCAGCCTCCCTACCTCCCAGCCTGCACCCTCTCTCCATGTATAGCCTTTTCGTGCCTGTGGTGAATCTGGAAAAGATGTCCAGTCTCCCGAAGCCTGATGGACATGGAATCAGGGTGGCTCCGCCCTCTGCTTTCCTCAGCCAGCCGGCTGGCCTCACCAAGGACTCCCCTGGAAAAAACCCCATGGCATCCCCTTCTAAAGAACTTCCTGGCAGAGGGAGCATCGAGATAACCCCCAGCGAGGGCTCCAGTCACCGGGCTGAAGGCAGCCCGTCTGAAAAGGAGCCTGGTGGGGCCAGGCTGCCCCCTAAAACCCACCGGAAGATGGCTCGTGAGTAGTCGTGGTCTTGGGGTCAGGAAGGTAGAGTGGGGACTCCTTTGGACTGCTTTGTCCTTGGGCCTGATGGAGAGGGGGGTCAGGAAAGGGTGGGCTTGGCCATCACAGCGTGCCAGGGTACAGGAGCCCCTGGTCATCCCTTGACGTGGACACTCACTTGACCTGCTTGCTCTCTTGGAAGATTCTCTTCAGCCCAGGTCTCCTGATTAAGGCCATGGGAGCCTGTGCCCAAGAAGGTGAAGGTATTTTTCCTCACCTTGGGCTGTTGAACTTTATCTCTTTTCTCGTCTAGATCCAGGGCACCAGAAGCCTCCCATAGCTGGTTTCCCTGGCATCCCAGATGCCTGTAGCTGCTTTTGTTTCCTGGTACATGTTGCCCTGTTTGAGACTTGGGGCCCCCCAAAAGAGTGCCGGGGCTGGCATGGGGACGGGATGGTTCTTACACCCAGCAGAGAGCTGCTGTTGCCCAGAGGAGTATCTCTGGAAGGCTGCAGCCCCAGACTTGAGGCCCAGAGGCTCTCCAGCCTTAGGCCCAGCTCTTCCCAGGCCTTTGGCCTGAAGACGCCAGACCCTCCCAGAAATGGCCTTGGGGTTCATGAGAACCGCTTTCCCCACAGGGAAGGAGTGCGACCTCAACAGGCAGTGTGGGGTAATAAATCCAGAGACCAAAAAGATCTGTACCCGCCTGCTGACCTGCAAGGTAATCCCCAGTCCCTCTGCACAGACACGGGCCCTGGGCAGGGAGAGCAAGTGAGATCTCATCCAAGATCCAGCTGAAGGGATGGGGGTTAAGCCCAGACCAGGCAAGGGGAGGGGAGGCTCTCCATACTGGGCCCAAGGTGGGGACAGCGGGCAGGGGGTGGCTTCCAGATCCCCCTCTCCAGAGGAGGGTTCTGGCCCTGTTAGGAAGTGAAACAAGGACACACAGACACACCCACACTCACACGCCCAGTCTCTTCACTTGCCCAGGCCAGAGCACACCGCTGCCCCTTACCTCTGCTCAGCCCCTCCCCACCCTCCCCCCTGCTGTGTTCTAGATCCACTCCGTGCACCAGCGCAGGGAAGTCCAGGGCCGAGCCAAGGACTTTGACGTGCTGGTGGCAGAGCTGAAGGCCAACTCCCGCAAAGGGGAGTCTCCCAAGGAGAAGAGCCCAGGGCGCAAGGAGGCAGCTCTTGAGCGCCCCTCCCAGGAGCCCCCCTCCTCAGTCCAGGTTGTGGCAGCAGTGGCTGCTCCCAGTAGCACCTTCTCTGCTCGTGCCAAGCAGACCTACCCATACTGTGCACTGCCCAGGTACGTCCAGGATCCAGCGCCCATCTTACCTGGGGACACTTGGCCCCAGGCCATCAGGAACCCCTGGAGACAGGCCCAGGGAGTGCCCTGGAAGATGCTGCTCACTCCACCCTGAGTGTGTGGGGAGGGGCCCCTGGCGGTGGTGTGGAGGTGGGTGACTCCCTGTTCCTAACCCGGCATACCGCAGTACCCCAGGCTCTCTGTAGTGTTCCAACACCGAGGAAAAACCATTTTCCCAGCTGCTTCCAACAGGCCAAAAGTGGTAATTGGGGAGCCAAAAGGGTCAGGGTCCTGGGTGAGGCAGTCCTACTGTGTATTAATTCACTGGCCCCTTCGTGTGCAGAGGCTGCGCTGGAACCTGGGGAGAGCCTGCCTTGCGGAAGGAGACACACACGCATCTCTGCCTGTAACATGGGGGCAGACACGAAACATAGGCTCAGCTCACAGATAGGCTCACAGGAATATGTGATGCAAGAAGGGGGTTGAGAAAATTGACTGGGCTGACCAGAGCTGGGTGCGGTTATACTCAGATTTTCTGGAGGAGGCGAATGTGAAGCAGATTTTCCCCCTGAGGAGGCAGGGCCAGGGAAGTGAAGGGGCTGGGGAGAAAACCCCTTGGGAGCTGTGGCCCCTGATCTTTCTGGCTCTTACTCTGTGAGCTCTGTTGTTCCCTCCCTTCCTGTCCTCCTTCCTCTTTGTCTGATCGCCCAGCAGGGTGTCTGCCCTGACTTTTTGAGCTTGGCAGGTTCAGGGACACACCCACCGTGACCCACTCTCATCACATCACCCTCACATCCCCTTTGGCCCTTCCAGGTCCCGGGCCTCCTCTGAGAGTGAGTTGGATGATGAAGGCCCTTGTGGCGGTGATGGGGACCCAGGCCTGTTCCCCTTCCCCCTGCCCCGGGGTGGTGCCCAGGCCTCCAGCGAGGAGAGTGAGGAGGAGGGGACATCTGATGACCTCCACCTCCCCACTGACTGCCATTATGCAACCCGGCCCCCTCGGCCGCAGGCGGTAAGGACCTGGGGCAGGGACCTGGGGGTGGGGAGCCAGTCCTCCTGGCCCACAATGTGGGGAGGAGGTCAGATCCTACGTGAAGGTGCCCTCCCTGTATTTCAGGCCCCTTTAACCATGTGCCTTCCTTCTGCCTCCAGTTCTGCACCTTTGGGAGCCGGCTGGTGAGTCCAGGATGCTACGTGTTTAGCCGCCGGCTGGACCGGTTCTGCTCGGCACTGAGCTCTATGCTGGAACGGCACCTCAGCTCACACATGTGGAAGTGAGTCTCTCGGCCCCAGAACCTCCCTTCCCAGGCCCCAGGCATACACGGGCTTCAGAACCCCTAATTCGTCACACATACCTGTAGATGTGGCTTGGCTGTTTGCCAGGAAGACCCCAGGTAGGGTGAACAGGAGGTGGGGAAACTTGGCAGCCTGGAGCTGGGCTAAGGCAGGGCCTGAATGGGTCGCCTGGGAGTGAATCTTAACTCTCACCAATCACTCCCAGTACCTTTTGGGTAAGTAGGGATAGGGGATGTCCAGCCTGAGATTTAAAGTGAGGTTTTTAAAGGGTCTGTATATTAGTTCATTCCTGCCTTTCCCTGTGCCTTCTTCCTATCCCTGAGTTCCAGCGTTTCCCAGCAGAGGGCGGCACTGCCAGGGCTCTGTGGGCCATTTCTACGTGGGTGGAAAGACTTGTATGTTGGTGGGGAGGCCCTCTTGCTTGCTTGGCATCACAGTGGGGCTCTCTTCTTGCTGCAGGAAGATCCCCCCGGCGGCTGAGCCTCCATCCCACCTTGTCAGCTCCCCGCCATCTGCTCCCCTGAGCCCATCCTCTACGGGCAGCTGCCCCCGCCTTCCAGGCCCACCCCCCAGACCTGCCTGCCCAGCCTCCACGCCCCCCACCAAGGACAGCCTTGGCCCTGGCTACCCTGCAGGCTCCCCCAACGTGGCAGCCGCCTGCAGCCAGGCGGAGTGCATGGGTGGGAGCCAGGCTATCACCTCACCACTGCCTGCCAACACACCTTCCCCGTCCTTCAGCAAGCTCCCACCTTCCAAGGCCAGCAAGTCATCCAAAGGCAAGGACGGGCTCGAGGTGGAGGCTCCTTCTCGAAAGCGAAAGTTATCCCCTGGGCCCACCACTTTCAAACGGACCTGCGTCCTGGAGCCCACTGGAAAAGGCAAACCCTCTGGCTGCCGGGGCCTCTCGGCCAAGACTAAAACAGGCCTGGGCATGGGGCTTAATGGGACGGTGGAGCCAAGAGTGAAGCGGGCAGGGCCCCTGGACTGTCGGGGTTCCCCTCATCAGCCCCCCATGCCAGTCAAGGCTTCTCAGCTGGACAACCAGGGAGCGGCTGGACACCCGGCCAAGGCCCTGCCGACCAACTGCCTCTCTGAGGAGGAGGTAGCCAAGAAGCGGAAAAACCTGGCCACTTACTGCCGGCCAGTGAAGGCCAAGCACTGCCAGGCTGGTGCCCCTGCCGACGCGGCCTGCTCTGTGCGCCGCAAGAAGCCGGGTCCAGCCCTGGCCTTTGAGGAGAAGTGTTCTACACTGAAGGTACCAGCCCAGCTCCCTGAAGAGCAGGGGCAGGGAAGGGTCAGGATGGATGAGGTTGGAGTGCACAGGCACCTGACAAAAAGAGGTGCTTAAGTAAACATCTGGCAGGGAAGGGAAGACTGGGGAAGTTGAGAGAGCGTTCCTGGGCCATCTGCTCTAGGCAGAGGTGACCCCGGCTTTTGCTTGGTGGGCCTTCCCCTATCCCCAGCCCTCTCCTTGGGGCTAAGGAGATGTTGCCTCTGCCTCTCCCCCTTCCCCTGCTTGCTTTAATCAAAGGGCCACTTTCTGAATTGGCTGTGGCCCTCACTCCAGGACTTGGAGCTACCTCTGTTCCCTGAAGGAGAGAAAGCTGGACTCCATGAGCTCTGATAAGAAAGGTTTGGGCAGTGGGGTTGAGCTTGGGTCCCTGAGCTGTGGCCTAACACGCTGCGCACAGGCTGGGTGGGCTGGTCTTGTTCCTTGGTTTTGCCTCTGGGCATCAGGGCATGAAAGGGCAGGGACATAACCCAAGGTCCCCATATGCATGTCTGCCCATCTTATACATATACCCACTGCCAGGTTTTGAGGTGGCAGGCAAGCTCTCCAGGGTTTCTGGTAAAGCCAGCAGCCAGGTTTATTTGCCTCTTCTGATGGGAGCCCTGGAGTAGCATGCGATGAGCTATCCATATGACCTTAGCCAGGAGGAACGCATTGGAGGTGGGAAGGGGAGATGCCCTCCTGGTTTAGGCACTGGCCAGATGCATACCAACACCTTTGGTGCCCATACGAGAGTAGTAAGTTTGACAGCTGCATGGGGCCTGAGTGTGTTTTTGTCACACGTGTGCATGGGTGATCTCCAGGCTGCCTCTGCTGGGCTGGCATTCATCCTCCCCCTTGCCCAGCTTTACTCACAAGACCAGCAGGAGGAAATCAAGCCTTAGCTTTTCTGGCCCACATAGTTTGCTGGATAGGAGGACAGTTAGACCCCCAGCCCGACCCTGTCTCTTGCCTCTTGTCTTCCTACAGTCAAAAGCCCATTAACAAGAAAGTGCCTGCCCACTGCGATGGAGCCGCCAGCACCTCCTCCCCTCCAGATCCGGGCCCCAGGCTGCTGCCGCTTTTTATAACTTTATATTATTTTTTTTAAGAAAAAAAACTCTTTAAAATACCTCAAGACTGTCTCCCTGTTCTGTTGCTGCTAAGAAAATATAAAAACAGAAACGTAGAAAAGGAAGGAAAGAAATGTAACAAAATGAGTGTCCTTACTGGCCCCAGCTGCTCCCCAGGAGGCTGAGATGATAGGCAGTCAGACTCCAGCTCCCGTCACTTGCCTGCAAAAAAAAATCTCTTACACTCGTATATTTTTGTCCTTTTAGTCTGTGGAAATGGCTGGGGGTTGTATCACTGGGGGAGTCTTAGGATGAGGAGGCATGTGGCTCGGAGCGAGCAAGGGGACTACAGTCCCGCTGGGAAAGGAAACTTGATGGGGGAGGGGAGCCACACCTCTGTCTCTACTCTTGGATCTTGGCCTTGAAGGTCTGTGGATGTCCGCCTGTGGTCCTTTTCTGGTCTTCCAGCAATCCTGCTCCTCCGTCCTGTCTCTGAATTTCTGCCTCAGTTTCTTCAGCCCTTTCTGTCTCTTACTAGTAGCCTTATTTTCTCAACCACTGGAGCTTGAGTTGGTAATTGCACTCAGGATGTCCCTGATTTCTGTGGGACAGCCTGGTTTTGGTCTTTCTCCATGGCCTGTGGGTTTACCCTTCAGGAAGGGGTACGGCCTCTCCCAGGTAGGCCTCCTTAAGCTGAACCACACCCTTTTTTGGAGGCAGGAAGGGAAAAGGTATCCTCACTTACAGAACTTCCCTTGGTGTGGGAGGCAGCAGCTGTGTGGGAGGCCCTAGCCCCTCAGGTTCGCCTGGCTCCCCAGGGCTGAGCAGATGGTGTGGAGGCGGCAAGGGCTGGGAGTGCCCTAGTTTTTCCATTTGTCTCACTGGGGACAACAGCTACTGTGCAGACAGGGGATACGACTGTTGCACGTCCCTCCTTTGGTCCTCAAACCTGAATTCACCAGGCACAGGGCACTAGTTTTTAGCCTTCTCCTGTCCTTTCCGTCTCCTTGCTTTTAGGCAGGGAGGGATCTTATTCCCTTAACAAGACAGAAGAAGAGGTGGCAGGAGAGAGTGGGCAACCAGGGAAATCCAGTATTTCTGGAAAACTGTTCAAAACACTGGTTTCACACTCTTGGTTCAGTATACCAAATCTGTGATTCGGGTGAAATAAGTTGTCGTAAATGTAGTTTCCACAGGCTATTTGAGACATAAGCCCCGTCAGCCCGGGTAGACATAAAGATACACATGAGTTGGGCAGAAGACACACGGTGGGCCCGGAGCTGTCCAGTCGCCTTCTGCCCTCGGGGCTCTCCAGGACGGATGCGCTTTCCCCCAGCCCCCAGAGGGCGCTGTGGACGAACCGCCGCATTGCCGGCGGCGTCCCGGGGAGGAGCCTCTCCCGCAGCCGAGGCCGCCTCCGCGATCGCAAACCCGGAAGACGTGCCCTGGCAGCTGGAAGTGTGGGGCGGCTGGGCACCGCCATGCAGTCCCTGGAGGTAGGTCTGGTTCCCGCTCCACAGAGGGAGCCGAGACTGACCCGGTGGCTGCGGAGAGGCAGTGGGATCTTGGCGCACCTGGTCGCTTTGGGCTTCACCATCTTTCTGACAGTGCTGTCCCGGCCAGGAACGAGTAAGTGTGCAAGGCGGGGCGGGGAAGGGGGCGGAGCCGAGATGCTGGAGGGGCAGCGCTTGGGAGCGCTAAGAGGCGTGGAGTGGGGACCCTAGCTGTGGATGGGCGGACTAGGGAGGGGTAGTAAGGGCGCGGTGGGGCGTGGCCTTGGGGGTGGGGCCTGGAAGGGTGGGGCTTTGGGTGATGGGAGGAGAGGAGGCGACTGAAGTGAATGGAACTCACTAGTTCATCATAAGCAAAGGCCCTCGTGGATGATACAAGTAAAGGAGGGCTGCCAAGGTCTGTTCTAGGACTGGGCTGGTAGCTGCGAGGTGCTGAATGGGGAACGCAGGCCAAAGTGGTATGTTTGCCCTCTTGGTTACTCACCCTAAGGCCCTTTGGCTGCTCCACTTTGCCCGGAGTTCCTGATTACCCATTAGGGTTGGAGACACTCCTCTGACCTTTCCCCTCCAGCCAGACTCTTTGGGCTCCAGCCAGCCACAGGGGTAGAAACAACGGTGCCCAGTCGTCAGTCTGTTCTCTTTGATTCTTAGGTCTTTTCTCCTGGCACCCTGTATTCATGGCCTTGGCGGTGAGTTTGGGCTTCTTTCTGCAGGTGATTGGTTTGGATATGCCCCTAAGGAAGCATCCAGCCTTCAGAAGGCTTAGCCTTTCTGAGGCTCAGAGAGGTGGGGGGAAATGCCCAGGGCCCCATCTTTCCCTGCTACCTGTGAGATCAGGAAACATGGAGGGCTGGGCTGTAGGTAGTCAGGTGGTTTAAGGGGGTGGGAGGACATGGAAGATACCATTTTTTTCTCCATTAGGGCCTGAAAGGAGGAAGTGGAAGGGGTGCAATCCAGTTGCTCCCCACTCCCAAAGTTCAGGAGGAAGTTTAACATTTGCTGTTCCCATTGGTCAAGAAATGAGGGTCATTGTCTGTGGTGGAGGTGGGGGCATGATGTCAGCCTGAATGATGAGACTTCCGCTCTAGCATGGATTCCCAGTTCTGCCCACAAATGCGGACCTGTGTGGCAGGCGGTCCTGGTGGGAGTTCTTTAGCCCCCACCCTCTGTCCTCCTTGTTTGGATGTAGGAGGGCACCTCTTTTTTCTTAGGCCTCCAAGCTGGGTCTGAGGCTCACTGGCCCTCTCCTGTGTTCACAGTTCTGCCTCTGCATGGCTGAGGCCATCCTACTCTTCTCGCCTGAGCACTCCCTGTTCTTCTGCTCCCGAAAGGCCCGGATCCGACTCCATTGGGCGGGGCAGACCCTAGCCATCCTCTGTGCAGCCCTGGGCCTGGGCTTTATCATCTCCAGCAGGACCCGCAGTGAGCTGCCCCACCTGGTGTCCTGGCACAGCTGGGTAGGGGCTCTGACATTGCTGGCCACTAGCGTCCAGGCACTGTGTGGGCTCTGCCTCCTCTGTCCCCGGGCAGCCAGGGTCTCAAGGGTGGCTCGCCTCAAGCTCTACCATCTGACATGTGGACTGGTGATCTACCTAATGGCTATGGTAACAGTGCTCCTGGGTATGCACTCTGTGTGGTTCCAGGCCCAGATCAAAGGTGCAGCTTGGTACCTGTGTCTGGCGCTGCCCCTCTATCCAGCCCTGGTAATCATGCACCAGATCTCCAGCTTCTACTTGCCAAGGAAGAAAATGGAAATGTGAATTCCTCCAAACTGTGAATCAAGATGGGACACTTGACTTGGACTTCAGTGGTTCCTTTGGTGACCTTCAGGGATCTACTTCAGAAGTGGTAGGGTTTTTGTATTTCTTAGCTGGGCTAGGGGCTGCAGAAACCCAAACTGCTGTTGCTGACAGATGACTCAGTGGGCCCAAATGGGGAAGTGTATGGGGCGCAAGTGAAAGGCGATGGGGAGCTTGATCCTGAAGCCTCCACTCTTGATGGGAGCCAGAAGTGTCGGGTGGTGGTGGTGATGGTACTGGCAGTCATTTCTTGCTTGCATGCCTGGTGAAAAGTTGGATTCCTGTAACTTATGAATGACAGCTATGGCTCTTTGGGTCACTTTGAGAAAGCAGTGTAGTGGAGAGAGCCAATGGGTCTTGTTTATGGGGTGTGGTCCTTGTACACGCTATTGTGGGACCTGATGCGAGTCACATGTCTCAGGACCTCAGTTTCCTCATCTGTGTAATGAGTGATTGTTTCTAAACAATTTCTCTTAACATTCAGTGTCTGTCAAGTTGATGTCACAGAACACCCTCCCAGGTCTGAACTGTGGGTTGGCCCACTCAGCAGACTCAGAGTGTAATTCTTACATTCATTGCCTCCTTACCCCTCTGGAGGGACAGGTCTGCTCTCGTGGCCTTTCAGGAATCTGTGCCGATTTGGCCCCTGCACCAGGGGACAAGGGGTCAGGCACTGTGGAGAGAGGGGGCCCAGGTGAGGGTCTCCAGAACATCAAGACAGTAAAGGCACTAAAGTCACTTTAAAACTTTTGTAGGAGCAAAAGGGCATTGGCTTAACTAAGCCTCGGCTGGGCTTCTTAGCCCAGCTAAGAACGTCCTTCAGCTCACTTCAGGATCTGGGCTTGAGGGCTGCGAGACATCCATTCTCAGTGGCAAAGTAGTCCTGAACATCTCATGTTTTGTCCTTCTTAGGGCTCAGGTCCTTGCCTTAGCACATAGCTTCGTGCAGCTCTTCCGAAGCTGTTAGAACAAAATAAGAGTCAAGGAAATGGGGCAGGGCTCTTCTGATCTAAGAGAAAACAAAGTGTCTCTGGTTCCCCTTCTCCCCTCGTCAGCTAAGCTTTCCTCAAGTGTCATCTCTTGCCAGCTCTTTGGCCCAGGACGGGGCTGAATTTGGTGCCAGCTGGCAAATGAGGGCTGGGCTCTCTTCCCTGCAGAGACCCCTCCTTGTTCCAAACTGAAAGTATCAGTAGTTCCCCAGACTGCCCTTGGTGATAAGGGCTGGCTGCTAGATTGGTTGACTGTCGTCTGGCTCAGTCGGGGAGCTGGGACCTCCGTAGACCATGGCAAATACTGAAAACGGCTGAGCCAGGAAATTGGTGTTAAGGCTGGTAGAGAGAGCTCAGTGGGAACTCTGGGAGGCCTGGGGTGTAGGGCCTGGAGCTCTAGGTCCCAGGAGCAGGGGTAGATGTTCCTAGATAGCAGTATTTTGGATATCTCAGGTCTTTAGAAGATTCAAGACCTCCTTTCTGGGTGGCTCAGAAGCAGGGAGGTTGGTATGGTTCAACAGTACAGGAGTGAGAACTGCAGGGGCAGAGGGGTTCTCTGAGCGGACCTCACTAGGATCCTCCCGGGTCAGGTGTCATCTCCTAGGAGCTCTCCAGACCCTGAGCATCTCAAGGGGGACCCCTGCTATGCAGAGGGTGATTGTTCCTGTCTTTTTCATTGACCTCTCTCCCCTCTCCAACTCCTCAGTGTGTTCTGAACTTGGGAGAGATGGTTGCTGGGGCTGCATGGAGGAGATTCTCACTGAGGGTCGCTTTGATCAGGGAGCCCATCACCCCTTGCCCACCACAGTCAGTGCTGGGAGTCTTACTCTGTCTATAGCAGGGTAGGAAGGCTGGGTGGGGTTCACCAGCTTGCTCTGGGAGCCAAGCAGGCAACACCATAAAGCCCGAGCCTGCCTGAGGTGTTGCCTCCTCCCAGGTGGTGCGGGGGCTGGTGAGCGGGCAGGCTGGCTGACAGCCGGCAGTTTGCGTGGGCAGTGCCAGCTGATGTCTATTCCCAGCCCTGGGAGGAAGGGGGAAGTCATTTATATTCCGCAGGAGGAAGGGGTCCCAGCTGTCACTTCTCTGACCGGTAGGCCTTGGGGGTGGGGGGGCAGAGGCACAGGGCAGAGGGGGGCACAGGTGGTCTCCTGCTTAGCCAGTCTGATTGCAGTATAGGGAGGAGGTCGCCAGGAGGAGCCCTTCTTCCCAGCTGGCCAGATTGTAGGGGGACTTCCCTCCGCTCCCCTCCTTTCTCCTTCCATCACCACCTGCCCTCACATCCTGGGGCAGCAGCTGGGCAACCATTAGACCTCAGTGCCAGAGCACTCTTCCTCCAGCTGGGATCTCGGGGGCTGACGGCTGCATATGCCTCTTGCTTGTGTGTTTCCTCCTCCCTACACCTTCTATCCCCCCACCTCCCTGTATCTCCCCATCTGGGGTGTTATCTGGGCTCCTCAGGAGTGAGGCAGAGGCCTTGTGGGAGAAGCAAATGGCTGCCCTTTTGCCCTTGTCCCCTAACTAGGGAAAGCTGCTAGTAGCCAGCCTGTTTTGCCTTTAAAAAAAAAAAGCCAGGGTGTTCAAGTTTTTTTAAATTCTGTGTCATTTGCACAAATTTGCATATCAAGCTCACTAAGTCCTGATTCCGAATATGATTACATTCAAACTCAGCCTTGAGGACATTAGAAATATAGATGCTTTTTGTATCTAAATCCAAATGGTAATAGGATCACCATTCTGGGTTCACGCACCACCCCAAAGCCCCCATCTTTCCCATAGCCACCGCTTTCCCACCCCAACACTTCCCCCCGCCCTGCCCCTGGCTGGGGGGTGGTGTTGAATGGCAGGAGCTCTGTCTGGGGAAGTCTCCCAGCCTCACCTTCTTGGCTTTTCAGCTGCATCAAAGGTAGGCTGCTATCTCTTGCCAGCCTGTGCCTCCTCTGTCCGCACCCTCTCACAGCGCAGACTACCTCTCCCCACTCCAACACCGGCCTGTCCCTCCCTTCTCATCGTCCCCACCCTTCCACCCCTGGGCATGGCTGCCAGTGGGTCTTGTTTTTAAAACCTCACCGTGGGAGATCCAGGCATTCTTCCTGAGCCAGCTGGCTGCTATGCCTAGACCCTTTCGGAGTTAACAATAATCATTAGCTGAACAGTGCTGGGGCTTTTCAGCTCCAGATCTCTAAGCACTTGCAGGCTGAGTCAGCCAGCCCTCACCTTCCCCCTCTTCTTGGGCTGCAGAGGGAGGAGGGGTCAGGAGTCTCACTTCCCAGCCAAGCCTCATCCTTCCTCTGGGAGCGGGCCCTGAGCATCCTCTGAGTAAACTAATAAGGCCTTTTCACCTGACAAAGGTCAAGATGTAGGGAACGTAGTACATGCTCCACTGACACTGGTAGTGGTGGCTGTTGACCTTGAACCTCTAGTACCCCTGCCCTTCCTTCTGTTGACCTGTCTTGGCCTCCAGGGGACGCCCCTGACTCCCTCAGCATTTCTGGTGGCCCTCTGCAGGCTTAGGGAGCAGGGAGGCGTCTGGTTCAGTGCTCCCGCTGCCCCTGCGTCTGGTTGGCATAAAGAGCCTACGTATCATGAAGTGAAAAGTGAATCGACCTGGGAGCTAGGAAACCTGCAGTCTGGGTTTACCCAGCTCCTAACACTGGTGTGGCCACAGGCAAATCACTTACTGCTTGACCTATCTCACAGGGATGTTGTGAGCGCTAGATGACAGAATGCTATGTTAACAGGCATTGGGAAGTTCAAAGCATTAAACAGATGTAAACAGGTGGTATTACGTGCTTGTCCTTATCTCTCTTTCACTCAACCTGGCTCTGGGTTTTATGCTTCTTTTAGGGAGGCAATAAACAGTTATGGATAATGATGCTTAGAGGACCCAAGTCTCTGAGAGGTTGTGTTGCTGGCCATCACTGGAGAACACAGACATTTCCTCCTAGATGCAAGGTCAGGAATGCCACCAAGGCTATGACTCTAGTGAAGCTTGCCCTGAGTGCTGCCAGCTAGTGCTTTCAAGTCACAGGGCTGATTGCAAATCTGGGAGTCAGTTATCCCCCAGGTCCAGCCTGAAGTTCCTGGAGCTGGTCTTAGTCTGGAGCTCCTGGTCACAAGTCTATCTAAATTTCTCCTACCTAATTCTGCTCTTCTGAGGGAAAGGCGGAGCAGACAATCCAGGAAGGGATTGGACACAGCAATGGACACAACACTGCCACACCAGCCCTCTGGTTTCCCCCATAGCCACAGGCTGCCTCAGGCCCTCACCCAGGCACAGCGTGGAGGTGGGGAGCTGTGAGACACAACCCCTGGCTTGTTCACGGGTTTGTTTCTCCTTCCTTGTTTCAGGCTCTTGGAGTAGGATCACAGCCCCTTCCTCCTCAAAGGACTTTATTGGAATTAAAACACACACGCACATGCACACACACATACACACGCCATGAAAGCAGTTATGTTTCAATTAGAAGAAGGATACTTTCCATTCCATTGGTCTGAGAACAGCCAGCAGTCTGCCTGGAGTGGACACAGAGAGGCAGGCACCCCAGGAGCGCAGAGGCTTCAGTATTTGTTTTTTAATCTTGGTGGGTTTTATTTTATTTTATTTTTCTCTGTCCTGGGATCCAGGAATGAAACACTAGTCAGGCATTGCAGTCATGGCCTCAGCAAAGCATAGGCACAGAGAAGACACAGCTGAAAGGCAGGAGGATAGTGGCCCAGAACTGCCCTGGATGGTGGTTTGATGTAGACAGTCTCCAGCACTGGGCTAAGCTTAAAGCAGACAGATTTCCTCCATTCCCTCCAGTAAGACCGCCTTCTCCCTACCCACCCACCCACCCAGAAGGCTTGACTAAGTTACCAATGTGCAGGGAATAAGTTCCGGTTTTTAATCTACCTGCTATTAGAATTTCCCAGATTTTTTAAACCTCTGTTAAAAGCAGATTAAGCAGCTACTTCAGGCTAGTCTCTGGTACCAGAGGATTCAACTTTGTCTCATTGAGTATACATGAGAGGCCCCCAGCACCCCTCTCTTTAAAGCAGATTCCCACTTATCTCACAGTGCTTTCTAAGGATGCCCAAGACTGGGCTCGGCCTTTCTGCTTAGGTCCACGCCTAAAGCAAACTACGGCCAAGTGAAGGAGCAGTGGGAGGTGCAGGAAAAGCAGCACAAAGTTCTATCCAGCTACAGTCCTGTGTGCATGTTTGTACGGGTGTGCACATGCATACACACCCCCCCCCAACTTTGGGGTCAGTGCTGTAGGGCACCTAGAAGTTCCTGCAGGGCCTCATGTCCTAAAGGTTGGTTCTCTCCATGCCCTCTGTGATTGTGGGACTAACAAAGCCTATGTCTGACTGGAAGCCCTCAGGGCAGGAAAACACTTCATGTTTTCCACACAACAATATATAAGCCTGATGAAAGGGCTTGACGTGGCAGCTGCTTTAGCTCTCCTCTCTGAAGCCTGGGGAGAGGAAGCATCCAGCATAGGCTCACTGTAGCCAGACCAGAAGAGCTAACCATACTACTGCATGGGCCTGAGACTTTTCTGCAGTGTGGGTGGGAAAAGTGACGCTTCCCCAGCGGTTGCCCGGGAGACAAGATAAGGGGTACAAGAGCTGCATCTGCAGAAAGGGAAGGAGTTTGAGAGATCAGATGGAAGAGAGACTAGGCTGGGCAATCCACTGAACTCCCATTTTCTGTTCTAAAAGGTAACCATCATACTAACCTCATCCATTCTCCTGCAGTGCCACCTAAGAGGAGCTAGGGGAAGAGCTGCAAAACATGGCAGACAAAACTGCACATCTTGGCCAGAACCTATGGAACTCCCTGGGGGGCTGGGGAAGGGGGGAGAAGGGGAGGGTTGAAGAGATGCAGCCACGGATTCCTTGGGATGATGGAGAAAGGAGTATCAAAACGTTTCAGGCACAGAGACAGGGCTTGGCACAGGCCAAAATACAGGGGAGAACTCTCAGTAGTCTTCCCCAGATCTGTTCTCTTTATCAGCTCACCCTCTTGGCTAAACTCAGCCATAGCAAAAACTGCTTTGGAAAGATTAAAAAATACTATATAAATGTAGACTCTAGGGGTGCTCTGGCATCAACATCTGTCATTGCATTGACTGCCAAGGTTGACTGGTCTGATGTGGCTGGCTGTGAGGTCTCTCCATCCATCACCACTTTACTTGTTCCTCATGAAGAGAAAAAGACAGCTTTCCAGACAGAGGAGGACTGTCCTTTGGTCAAGATTTTATCAATGTAAGAAATTAGGTAATTATTCAAATTCTGATTCTTATTTTATTTTTTGACTGCACTGCATGACTTGCGGGATCTTAGTTCCTCAAGCAGGGATTGAACCCGTGCCCCCCTGTAGCGGAAGTGTGGAGTCCTAACCACTGGACCGCCAGGGAATTCCCCAAATTCTGATTCTTTTAGTTTCTCTTTTCCTTATACCATTTCCTCTTCCCTTGTGGAATCTACCATGACAATCCCCTACCAAGAGAGTAGCCAAAGAAACTGCATGTTCAGACTTTAGTAGAATCCAGTCCAATTTCTGGTAAGCTGTCTTCTGTACCAAGAAAGTGGGGACCGCATTTCTGTGTTCTGTGCAATGCCTAGGACATATTACACTGTCAATGAATAATAACCTTCCTATTAAATTAATATACTTTAAGCCAAACTAAGATGGTTACCATTCACGACATGAACATATACCGGTAATAATCAAAATACTGTGAAACCGACCTGCTCTCCCATCGTTTCTTTTAACCCAGTCCAAGCATTTTTCCATGGTACAGTTTGCAGGCTTGATCCAGACTTTTAAGAGAACTCTTCAGGGAGACAACCCTCCTCCCCAGGGATCCAGAAAGCCTTCTTTATTTACAGGCTCTAGCCCCAAGTCATGGAATTTCTAAACTCTCTCTTGCTAAAGCATCAGTGACATTTCTTTTGAGAATATCTGCCAGGTTGGCAAACTATGGTCTGCTGGCCAAAACCAACCTGCTGTCTGGTTTTGTATGGTCTGTGAGCTAGTAAGAGTTTGTGCATTTTTAAATGGTTAAAAAACCTCAAATACATGTTACAATGATATGGCAATCGCATTTTAATGTCCATAAATAAAGTTTTACTGGAACAGAGCCACAGTCATTCATTTGTGTGCTGTCTGTGGCTGCCTTCCTGCCACAACGGTACAGCTGAGTAGTTGTAACAGAGACTATATGGGCTGCGAAGCTGAACACGTTTCCTGTCTGGCTGTTTACAGAAAAGGTTGGCTGACCCCTGGTCCATCTTAATGCCTAGATGTGGATTCAACCCATGTGGATTCAATGCCCTTATAACAGCATTTAACTCTTCTCCCCCTAGACAGGCCACACCCTTCTGAGGTCCAGTGAACCCCAGCCACAGGCTGAAAAGATAAATAAACCAGTCACAGACTATGCCAGAACAGAGACTCAAGCCAGGTTTAATGATCATTGTCTAGTTTTCAGAGCCCAGAGGCTCCAAGGTTTGCCAGCCTGAGAGTACATAAGTGGGAAGACTAGGATCCTGGACATGGGGAGGCCTGCTTGCTCCGCCAGCAGGGCTACGAGGAAGTACAAAGGTAAGGACACACGGAAAACTGGAATCAGTTGGCTTTACTCTCCCCAGCTGGGGTATACCTGCTCCTGGCTCCTTCCTAGGAGCCTCATAAATACAGGCAAAGAAAAAAAATCACAAATAATCACACAGACAGATTGTACAGCCCTGTCGTTCTGTCTCCAGGGACACCTGCTTCCTGGGAGACACGTCTGGTTTATGGGAGTTGGGGTGATGGCTCGACCTTTATAACCAGAGCTAGCAGTTTCCTACACGGGGTTCTACTGAGCTTACATACGCTGAGTACCCGATCCCCCAGGTAGAAAGCTACCTTTGGGTTCTATCAACTGAAACCATGGGAGGAGGCTCATCACTTCAGTCTCTTGGTGGGGCAGCCAGGCACGTCTACCAGTCTCTCAAACCGGTAGGTACTGGCCAACCTAGTGGATACAGTGGGGAGACTTAGATCCTCAGGGCCTTTTATTGATATTATGCCCTAAACTGGGTAGGATTTATGAAGCAAATGGCCCTCCTAGTCCTCAGGAACTCAGCTAGAAGGCCCCAGAAGACCCACTTCATTTGACATTCACTTTAAAGATTTTCAGAGCCCCAGATGGTGCCTAGAGGGGAAGCTGCACTATGGAGGTGAGATTTTTCCCCGATTCCCTGGTAAGTCTGAGGAGGGAGTCCTGGTTCCTATAGCTTCAGTATCAGAATCTTCAGAAGTCTCTGAAATATAACCAGACAACTTTTTCCTCCTGCCCCTGTCTTACCAGGGCAGTTAACACAGGAAGAGCAACTTACAGCTCCCTGGTCCCCTGCCAGTGTTCTGGGTCTGTCACTGACCTAGTTCTACATTTATTTCTCACATATATCATCTTTAATCCAAGGAAGGTTTCTGAGGGGTCTGAAGAGCCAGCTAGCTCCTCATCACCCCTCCTCTCAAGATCTTCAACCTGTAGTTCTCCTAACTCCAGCCTTTGCTGAGAAGTTATTCAGTGTCGTGGAGATGTGGGTGAAGCTTCAGGCCGTTCAGAAATCTAAAGTACAAAAGTTTGTATTTGTGGAGCCTGGCATGGTCACTGTCTCTCCTACAGGGCAAGAAAATTGTGTGCATGAAGTTGTGCACATGGGTGGAAACCACTCTGGAAGTGGACGTTAGTGGGGACTGAAGACTCACTGTCTTGATGGAAGTCAAGGTGCTGGGGTGCATGCAGACCTATAAGCATGCATCCCTATGAGCATGCAAGTACTTGAGGGAAATGCTGCACCTCTCTTGACAAAACTAGGTTACTAATAAAGGATGGACAGCAGTCTTGACATCCCGGGAACAGACAAGAAGCAGACGTTGAGTTCCAGTCCCCTCCCCGAATCTTAATAGGCAGCGGGAGTTAGGCCCTCCTAGCAAGCAGCTTTCACCCGCAGGTAAATGACACTTCTTGGAACCTAAAGAGAGATCAGACAACTAGAAGATCTGGAGAACTTCCGATGGAAGGAGACTTGGTGGGAGAGAGGGGAGAGACTGAAAAGACCAAGGTCAGAGAACGTTTTCACCTTGGCCCTGCTCGTCCCCTTGCCAAAGCTCAGAGCAACCAATTCCCAGGGCCTGCAGTAGAGTCAAAGGGAGTTGTTGTCTCTATACCCAAAGTATCCTGCAACTGGGTTGGAATGGAACGTTGGGCCTGTTCTTAAGTCCCTTGGGCCTGACAACCACAACTGCACAGACCTCTGGCTGACAGGGTCTCCTTTTCAAAGTTTAGTGCCACTGACTGTCTGTTACAAGACTGCCTGGAACCTCGTGGAGAGGGCAAGACTTAGCCACACTCCAAATTGCCATTCTTCTGTGGCAGAGACCACTCAATTCCATCTCCTCGGATGATGAGATCCCATGCTTTGGCCTTGCAGCAGGGCTGAGATCTCTAAGAGAGGAGCAAAGCGGCTTTGTCAACACAGAAGAGATACATACCCGGCCCCCTCCATCCCCGAGCCCAATCTAACCCAGCTGGGGCCAGACTTTCCCGGACTCCTTCCTTTGCAGAGCAGCATATTAGGGAACACTCAGAATCCCACCTGAACTTGACCAGGAGACTGAATGAAGAGATGGCATACACAAAAAAATCAGGTAGGTCCAGCTGGATGCTACATAATAGAGGCTGATTTACCCTCCTCCTTCTAGTGCAAAGAGGCCCCCATCCCACGTCTGTGGCAGGCATCCACAGAAGCTCTGCTTTCAGCACCCTCCACCCTGGTGCTACACACAGGTGCTGGGAATCAAATGCTAACCAAGGGTTTCACCAACCAGGGAATTAGCCAATCTGGAGTTTATCCCCCATCTCCAAGTTCTGTGCTGGCACCTATGCTGTGACAGGGACCCCTCGGTTCATGTTGTACCCCTCTGTACCACTGGTCCCAGGACAAGGCACAGATACCACATCTCACATTGTTGCCGTATCTGACAGGCAACAGGCCAGGCTCCTGCAAAGAACCATCCACCCAGGGCTCATCCAGAAAGAGGAAGGCATTAGTGGGAAGTCTTACAACGGCTTTGGGGAGTGTTACTGATTAAGGTCTCAGCCTTTTCCTGACTCGTTTTTCCAAAGGTTTCCAATTTCCCCAGCTGTGAAGTGTGACTTCCTGGTCAAAGATAACATAGCTTTCCCCCAACATGGCTGCTGTGGAAGCTCCCGCCAGCACACACAACATCGCAGGTGTGGGTGGGCAGAGATCGGAAAAAATGATTTTTTTTTCCAAATAATTTTCTCTTAAGGAGCTATGGATGACCTCAAAAAAGTTTAAGGAATCCGCTCTTCCTCCCACCCCTTCCTCATTCCCACCAGCTCAGATACACTCCTCTTCTTCCACCACATTGAGAACTGTCAGGGCTCTGGATAGGGGTGTAGCTTTTGCCTGAGAATTAGCATATCCATATTTGAAAATCATGGCAGCCACACCCTGCTTGGGGTCTTGCCTGTTGCTGTAACCGTGACCAATTCCCTTGAGTTCGGGGGGAGCCCACTCCCTTGGGCAGCTAGCCCTCTCTTCCATCCCCTCATATCCTTCAGGGGTGCATTACCTCTCCTGGGGCAGAATCTCCCCACCAACCCATCCTGCTCACACCACAATGGGCGTATCAGAGAAGACCGAGCTGACTGATTCTGGATCTGACATCCTCCGCTGGCCCTTGCCTGTCGCCTCAGGCACCGGCAGGGTGTTGCCTGGCTTGAGCTTGCCGTTCTGACCCTGCCCGGGTCCAGCAGGTTCCAGGAAGGCCACCCGCTGGTCAAAACCATCATCCTTGTCCCCACCAGCCATAGGATCGTGGTTGGGTGTGGTACTAAGCATGGAAGAGCTGAGGCTGTCTCCTTGATGGCTGGAAGGCTTCTCGACACCCCGGCACCAGCAGCGGCAAGGGGTGAGGTACAGGTATATGAGGACCAGGACCACACTGAGGATACAGCCCACGAGGGTGGTATAAGCTGTGTTGAGGGTGTCATGGTGTCCGTGCAAGGTGAAATTGTATACTTTCAACTCCACAGACAGTGTCTCATTGAAAGCCTCCCCCACGGCATAGCAGGTATACACGCCCCCATCCTCGACCTGCACCCGCCGGAAATGAAGACTGCCATCCTTGGACACCGTCACTGTGCTGTTGGCCACCTCATCTAGCACCCGTTCATTGCTTGGTGTCACCCACACCTTGGTCATCCCCTGCTGCTTGGTGTCACACTTGATGGTCAAGGTGTCACCCAGGTGGGCCTCCCAGGCACGTTCCTTGTACTCGCTGCAATTGAGGAAACTCAGACTGAAGACATTGTGCAGCTTCTTGGAGCTCATGCAGTACAGGTCCTCCTGAAAGTCCATCACGGAGCTCAGCTGCCGGTACTGCCAGTGGGAAAAGAGCTGGTAGAGCTCACAGTCGCAGTGTAGCGGGTTGTTGTGCAGGTACAGCCCATTCTTGATCCAGGCGGGCAGCTTCTGCAGGTCGGGCAATGGTAAGTTCTTTAGCTTGTTGGAGGAGAGGTCCAGGAGCGTTAGTTTGGGTAGCTTGGCTCCTTCCTTGACCAGTTCCAGAGGGAAGCGGGAGATCTGGTTCTGGCTCAAGTAGAGTTTCTGCAGCTGGACCACGTCGTCGAAGGCGCAGCGGTCAACTGCCATAATGTGGTTATTGTAGAGCAGCAGCACCTCCAGCGCCTGCAGTTCACTGAACAGGAACTCGTCCAGGGTACGCAGCTGGTTGGAGGAGAGGTCCAGGTAGCGCAGGTTGGGTACTGGGGAAAAGGCCTCAGAGGAGATGAAGTTCAGCTGGTTGTGGCTCAGCAGCAGGGAGTGCAGGTGGGTCAGGCGCGTGGGGGTCCACTCGGCCCGCAGGCGGCTCAGGTTGTTGTGGCTGAGGTCCAGGAGCGCCGTGTAGCTGGGCAAGGAGTGGGGCACGTTGGGCAGCTGCTGCTTGGAGCAGCTGAGGATGTTGCTGGCACACAGGCAGGCGGCTGGACAGCTAACCAAGGGACGGCCAGCTCTGGCCTCCTCAAAGAGGAGCAGGAACAAGGACAGCAGCAGGAGCCAGAGGCCTCGCAGGTCACACTGGGGTTGCATAGTGTCACTGGGGAGGGCGAGGAAGGCCACAAGGAAGATCTGGGAGGAAGTCACCCGGGCATGTTCTGGTGGGGTAAGGAAGGGTCACTTTCACCATAGGCTTAAGAGAAAGAGGATGGGTTTGTGGTCACTGGGGCCTCTGGCAGGAAGGACCGACTTTCCTGCCTTCCCCTCTTCTCCCCCACCCCCCCACCCCGCGGCCCCATCCCCGTTGGGCTAGAAGAGAAAGGAAGAGATGCTGGGTAGTTCCCAAGCACTGTGCAGGCGGTGAGCTCAAAATACTGGGACCGAGGAGGAGGTGGGCACAAGGGCCTGCTGCGCTAGGGTCACAGGAGCGGAGGATGGGGATCGCCGGGGCGTCAGGGACTGTTGGGGTTACAGGGATTGCAGGGCCCGGGTCTGGAGGCAGGGTCAGTAGGGCCTTTGGGGAGGAGCTGAAGGAAGGTCGACGGGGCACAGGCTGGGTAGGGCGAGCCCTAACCGGGCTGAGGGGCCCCGGGGCCTGTCGGGGCGGGCTCCCCCCGCGGGACCTCTGCTCACTGCACCTGCTCGGCGAGGACGTGTCTCAGCCCATGGCGGGTCCGGGAGCTCCGTCGCGGCCTCCCCTGGCGGCGCCTCACCGGCCGGCCTGCCGCGGCGCCCGCCTTTCGCGGGGGCCCGCGCCCGGCAACATCGCCTCCCGGGGACTTGCCGGGCTCCGCTCCGCTCCCCCCGCGCCGCAGCCTCGACCGCTGCGCCGTCGGAGCCCCCAGACCACGGCCACCGTCTCCGGGTCCGCTGGGCCGGCGTGCAGCGGTGCTGGGAGCGGGAGGCGCCGCGATCCGAGCGCTGGGAGCGGCGTGGGGGCAGCGAACACCGCGCGCGCGCCCGTCACCGCCGCCGAGCCTGGGGGCGCGTGCGCGCGGCGGGGGCGGGGCGCACGTGCGTGTGTTTGTGTCGGAGCCCGACTGGCGGACCGGCGGTCGCGCGCCGCTCATTCCTTCTCAGAAAGTATTGGGACCTGGCGAGGAAAACTGTCGGGAGGAGGGCTCTGGCCCCTTAGTTCCCCAATTACTTCTTCCACCTTCTCCCAGCCCCTTCACCACCCCATCCTTCTACCTACCAAAACCTCTCTCAGGAAAAGTAGGTCTAACTGAAGTGAATTCGCTGCAACTGGCTCTGGGCCAAGATGCGTCACATGTCTTCTAATTTTACAAATTAGAGAAATCTGGTTCAGCTCCCGGCTCTTAATGTTGGCGGGAAATTCATTAGTCACGTTCTGAGGTTCCTCCCTCCCCTCTCTCTAGGTATGTGAAGTTCCAACATTTGGGGGAAAGATTTGGAGAAGGGCCTTTATTTTTCAGTCTTGATGCTACTGTTCCACGACTCTTGGGGTACCACTGAAAGGGTACAGCTCCACAGCCTACAAGCTGGATGGGCAGGAGTAGGGGTAAGGGAGGATCTTTGGTGCAAGCACAGACACCCTGTGAGGCAACTCTCTCTCGCTCTCTTTCTCACACACACACACACACCCCGATTGCATACAAGCCAGGGACAAGTTTCCATTCCTGGAAACTCCAAAATCCTTCCCAGCCTGGGGGAAATCATTCATCCCTTAAGTCTGGCACTTGCCCTCTTCCTAAACCTGTATCAGCTCTTTCCCCTCCCCTTATGGAGCAATTCCAGCATAGTTTCTCTGCTACCTAATCCTCAAAATGAAGGGGGCAGGGGCGTGTCTACTTTAGGGTGGTCCCTGAAACACCAAGAAGCTGTTAACCAGTGTGTGTTTTGGGGGTTGGGCATGGGAATAAGGGGATGTGAGAAGAGCCTAGACCTTATAATTCAAGACTAGCTGTTCTTGAGATGGTAGACCCTGAGGGAGAAATTACCTTTTTATTTTTTCTAGTTTCTTACAACAGCAAGAACAAGACTGAAATTAATGTCTCAATATATTAGCCTGCTAAGAGTTTTCAAAAGAAAGAATTTATATGTCACATGTTTTACCATGGATTTAAGGGACTGTATTATCTCTTCAAGGGGTATTAGCATGTTAACCCTATGCACAGTGTGAAAAGGTCTTTCCTTTCCTGTTTATTTCAGGCATCAGTGATAATGTAGGGAGGGTATTCAGGGTGTGGGAAATTCTGAAATCACATTGCATCAGTTCTTTATTGCGGTATAACAAATTGCCCCAAATTCAGTGGTTTAATACAAGAATATACATTTATTGTCTTTCACAGTTTCTGTTGGTCAGAGAGTCAGGAGCAGCTTGAAAGTTAGTTCTGGCTTGGCAGTTGCAAACAAATGGAGCTACAGTCAATGGAAGGCTTGATTGGGGCTGGAGAATCAACTTCCACAGAGGCTCAGTTACATGGCTCACTCATGACTGGCCGGCTGTTGGCCGGAGAGCCTGGCTCCTCGCTGTAGAGACCTCTCCACAAGACTGAGTGTCCTCACAGCACGGTAGTTGACTTCCCTCAGAGCAAGAGGTTCAAGAGACAGCAAGGCAGAGGTCACCCTGACCTAGCTTTATGAGGTCACACCTGTCACCTCCACTTTGGTCACAAGGACCAGCCCTGATTCAGTATGGGAGGAAACTACACAAAGTTATGAATACCAGGAGGAGATGATCTTTGGGGACCACTTTGGAGGCTGGCTATCACACACATCATCTCTGAAATCACATCTATTTTTCAATTTAAAAAAAAGTCATACATACACAAGAGAAAATAATACTGTGAATGCCCATATACCCATCATCCATAGTCAATAATTATCAACGGAATTCCATCATTTTGTTTTGTACAGGTATCCCTGAGAAACTCACGCTTTTCCCACCGCACCCCCATCCGCATATCCTGTACTGACTTTCCTTAGACTCGGTGTTCTAGGCTCTCTCCCTTCTCTCACTTTCCCCTTTCTGCTATGCTTAAGGGATGGATAAGAGACAGATACAAAGAAAGAAGCCTCCTTATGCTGGACACCGGTCTCAGATGCGGGTATCTGCAATTGAAGGGGTCACCACAGATATGGTTCTCAGTCAATCCTTTTTTTTTTTTTTTTTTAAATTTTCAGGTCATTCAGAAATAACCTTGCCATTTTCAGATTTTAATGTGCATACAGATCACCTGGGGATATTGTTAACATGCAGATTCTGAATCCGTAGGTCTAGGGTGGGGCCTGAAATTCTGCGTTTCTAACAAGCTAATAAAGTGATGCAGACACTGCTGATCCACAGGCCACACTTTGAGTACCAAGGGTCTAGAGCTGTGCTGTCCAAGTCAGTAGCCACTAGCTACACGTGGCTATTTAACTTAATTAAAATTAAATAGCATTCCATTGTAAAGCAATTATACTCCAATAAAGAAGTTAAAAACAATTAAATAGCATTATAAATCACTTCCTTAGTGGCCCTAGCCACGTTTCCAGTGCTCAGTAGCCATATTTGGCCAGCTACCCTTTTGAACATAATCATGGAAAGTTCCACTGGATGGCCCTGGTATAAAGAATTGACTCATGATAATTCTCCTGCAGATGCTTTCTAGACCAGAACAACCATCTATTAATTTACAACAAAAAGAGGACCTTGGCAGGATAAATAGCAACAGGTTATTTATAGTGGGTGTTTATTTCCTCTTGCTGCAATGGATCAACCCAGTGTTCCTAAATACAATTTGAAAGATTGTTTGGTCAGCTCAGCATCTGAGCAAAAAAGGCTGGATATGTATATCAGGTTATGAGACGGGATAAACTGCTTTTCTCCATACTAGAAGTACTTTTTCTTTTCTTTTTCAATAACTAGTACTCATCACTTCAGTCAGAGCTGGAGGAAAGCACCCTGTTAGGAAGCTACCTTTTTAAAAAAAAAAAAAAATTATTTATTTTTGGTTGCGTTGGATCTTCGTTGCTGCGCGTGGGCTTTCTCTAGTTGCAGCGAATGGGGGCTACTCTTCATTGTGGCGCTCAGGCTTCTCATTGCGGTGGCTTCTCTTGTTGTGGAGCACAGGCTCTAGGCACACGGGCTCTAGGCACACATTTTGTGGATCAAATGAGGTAACAGGTGTGAAAGTACTTTATTATTTATAAGTATTATCTTTTTAAAAACCTGGTTTTCTCCATGAGAGTTAGGAGATCCCCTGATCTTTTTTTTTTTTTTTTGGCTGCGTTGGGCCTTTGTTGCTGTGCGCGGGCTTCTCTAGTTGCGGAGGGCAGGGGCTACTTTTCGTTGCGGCACGAGGGTTTCAGTAGTTGTGGCACGCGGGCTCAGTAGTTGTGGTGCATGGACTTAGTTGCTCTGCAGCATGTGGGATCTTCTCGGACCAGGGCTTGAACCCGTGTCCCCTGCATTGGCAGGTAGATTCTTAACCACTGTGCCACCAGGGAAGCCCTGATCCCCTGGTCTTGATGTCGATATATGTACAGATCACCTTGCACAACTGTCTGCCTTGTTCCCACATTCTAGGGTATTGCCTGTTTAGAACATTCACTCATGTTTTCAAGCTCTCACTCTCTGTGCTATCTTTTATAATTTAAAAATATTTACAAATTTAAAATAAAAATTTAAATTAAAAATTTTTAATTTTAAAAATATTCTGCACTTTATGGAGAACTTCAGTGGTATTACTACTATCAGCACAGTCTTTGTATTTCTTAGAGTATCTCCAAAAGAGCTGGCTCCAAAATGAAGCTATTTCTGGGAGGGGTAGCAATAAAGATGACTGCTTTGTTAAGTATTGCTTAAAGGGTTGAAATTGAAGCCCTTACCATTGGGTTGAGCTGTTTCTATACCTAGCAGTTCACCTATGTTTCCATTTTTAGTTTGTTCCTGAAGGTGCTCAATCTGGAGGATTCCTGTTGCCATCCTCCCACCTCCACGCCATAAACCATCACTCATTTCACTGATCCTTTTAACCTTTTAACTTGCCTTTTAGTATGCTCACCCATTATTTACTGTCCAGGAGACCAATATGTCCTCTTTTTTGGACAACTGACATCCAAATCCCTCTTTGCTGCTCCTTACTCTTTTCCACTTCAACCCTGCACACTTTCTGGAAGCTCCACTTGACCTGCAGGAACCACAAGCATGTGGATACTAACCAGGGGCAGAAGAGGAATCACTGCTGTGGGTGGAGGGGTGCCATTGACACCCTTCAGTGTCTTGTTCAATCTGCAGCGCATGCTCTTGGTCAGGGTTATTCTGCTTCCTTAGAGGTGATCATTCCTGATGGCTCAATCATGAACACTTTCTTGGCTTTTGACACCCACATATGGACATCTCAAAATAGTCCTGCACTGAGTCATCAGATAGATGTGGCTTTGAAGTATTGCTGACAAATAAATTCATGGCTCAAAACGTTATTTTAGCCTTTAGCGGTGGGGTTCCCCCACCTCAGTCAGCCTGCAGCTGGCTGGACATCCAGAGATGGAAGACTTTTGTTCCAAAGCATTTGACGAATAAGACTACCCTGGAGCTCCTGCCTGTGAGTCTGAATAACCAGGAGGTCCTCCAAAATGAGTTTGGTGTTTTTTCATTAAGAAGTTTTGTCAAAGTTTTGATATTTTCTTTTCCTGTACACGCAACTCTCTCTTTTGATTTTGAAAGACTTTATATCTAAAATTAAAATTTAGCTAACGTGAGACTTCTAAGCTAGTTCATATCGTATGAATCCTTGACTAGTTTGTATTGTATTTGGAGAGTTAATATCCAGTATAGGGATTCAGCACTTTTATGATTTTGTAAAGGATTATAGTTAAGCTAAAGGTTAAACTTGTAGTTAAGGATTTTTCTCACTTATCTAAGGCCATTTGACTAACATGACTAACTCTTTGAATTAATAGATCTTTTCCCTCGAATCATACTTTTTGAGTCCTTACCTATTCATTTATGTTTCTTTTTTTGACTGCACAGCATGCCGGATCTTAGTTCCCTGACCAGGGATAGAACCCATGCCCCCTGCCTTGGAAGTGCAGAGTCTTAACCATTGGACTGCCAGGGAAGTCCCTATTCATTTCTGTTTGAAGTTTCTACTCTTTGACCACTTATACAGTTCTTAGCCTATTCTCAGGCTAATCATTATGTCAGCTGGTCTGGACCTTACCTATGATGAGAGAAATTTAGACTACTAGTGTTGGAAGATACCTTAGCAGTCAAGTTCACAAGCTGGGTCATGGCAGAACTGAGTCAGCCTGGAGAAGGAGTGTAACTTTGTGGTTAAGACCATAGTCTCTGGAGCCAGGCTCCTTGGGATCAAATCCTGGCTCTGCCACTCACCAGGTGACCTGAGCCAATTAATTACTTAAACTGTAAAATGGGCATAAAATATCTACCTAATGGAATTGTTGTAAGTATTTAATAAGTTCATGTACAGAGTCTCTAGCATGTGGTAGGCACTCTGTAAATGTGGGGAGGTAGGAGTGGGCTGTGCCCTTCATCCTTGTTTAGGGTTCTTTTCAATGCAGGGTTATTTTCCAGGAGTTCTTTTCCAGGAGTAGTGCAAAGCATATAGAACTGGGGGAAAGCTGCTGAGGTTATGGGCATAGCAGAGTTCTAAGTGTTGATGAATGGGAGGCTAGGGTTAGGAAGCCACAGTAGAGGCTGAAGGAGTGAGGCGGCCAGTAGTAGATCAGTCAGCTTATATGAGTTTCATGAGGGTACACCCCAGACCAGCAGGAAGGGCAAGGTCTGGCTCCCCAGAACAGGCAGCAGTTCCTGTAGAAACATGGGCAAAGGAGCTCCTGCTGTACTCAGTTTGGGTCAGACTATAACTGGTGTATCAAGTTCATTTCTGGGCAGCTCATTTACAGTCAGGAGCACAGCCAGAGGTAGTTGATGGAGTGGTAACAGTCCAGTAATCATACAACAATGCATTCTCTCACAAATATCTGTTGAGCCCCTAGGGCCGACCACTGTGTTTTATGCCTTGGGGGTAAGGCTGGGTGGAGTGAGATGCAAACATGCTTTATAGAAAT
This sequence comes from Pseudorca crassidens, assembly GCF_039906515.1. Lineage (NCBI taxonomy): Eukaryota > Metazoa > Chordata > Mammalia > Artiodactyla > Delphinidae > Pseudorca > Pseudorca crassidens. Next base: position 95,836,738 of record NC_090297.1, read on the forward strand.
AGTTTCTTCCCTCTAGAACCTGTGTGGATTCCATTTAACGAATCTCTACCAATTGTCTATTATGTTCAGGCCTCTATGTAGTGGTGTGGCCTTTGTGACCCAGCAGAAAGAGCATTGGACTGAGTGTTGAGAGAGCTGGATTCTAGTCTCACCCCTGACATCAATTATCTGTATGACTGTGGATAAGTTATTCTGGGTCTCAGTTTTTTTTTTTTTTTTTTTTTTTTTTTTGCGGTACATGGGCGTCTCACTGCTGTGGCCTCTCCTGTTGCAGAGCACAGGCTCCAGACGCGCAGGCTCAGCGGTCATGGCTCACGGGCCCAGCCGCTCCGCGGCATGTGGGATCTTCCTGGACCGGGGCACGAACCCGTGTCCCCTGCATCGGCAGGCGGACTCTCAACCACTGCGCCACCAGGGAAGCCCTGGGTCTCAGTTTTATCACAGATAAAATGGACGTTATGATAACTGCCCTATTTAAAGTACAAATTCCAGAGCCCCTGATCCACTGAATCAGAATTTTTACGGGAGGAGTCTGAGAAGCATTTTGATCATCAAGGCAGTTGGGAAACACTACCCTGTAGGGCAATGTTTTCTTTGTGTGCACTTCAGACTACCTACATCAGAATCTCCAAGGAACTTGTTTTAAAAATGGATTTCAAGGCCCAACCCAGACTTGCTTAGAACCTCTAGAGATGGGGGTTTGGGAATCTGTATTTAGGGTGAAGCTAGGTGATTCTTTGTATCCCACCCCCAAATTTGAGAACCACTATTCTAGGATTTTTGTGAGGATTTAATGAGAATGTATGTGAATACTTACTTTGGTAGTCATATATGAGGGATAACTTAGCAATGAGGACCTTTTACTTTGGGAGGAAGCCATAATAACCACTTCTGAAAGTTGAAGCGTTGTGTATTAGTCAGACTCTTTGGAACTGCAAAGAAGAGTCATACCCACTAGGTTTCAGGGAGAGAAGGTTATTGCAGGACCCTGCAGAAGTGTATTGTAACTAGGGAGTTGCGTTATTAGCTGTAGTCACTATAAGCCCAGTGCCTTCAAGGCTAGGAGAACTGAAAAAGTGGTTTGAAGTGGCAGAAAGAGGCTTGCAACCCAGAAGTTACCCACCTTCTGTGGGTACCAGCAGGATGTTTATTTCCCCAGGAAGAGTCTTTGAATGAGTCAAATTGCTACCATACAACATGGAACACCCTTGTGATAAGAATTCCTATCAAGCTCTTTCCTTTGGCCTCCTGTGTGCCCAACCCATACATGGTTAACTTCAGTATGTGAATCTTTCCCCATCCAATCATCTGTGGTTAAAGTAGCAGAGCTAGTTTTGCTCAAGATACATAACAACTTGGGGATCTGCTTTCTTTGGAAAAGCAAGGAGGGAAAAATCCAAAAAAGTAAGCATTTTTGAGGACTTTTTATTTGTCTAGTATATATTTCATGAGGAAGAGGGAGTAAACAAATGAAGTATGGCTCTAAAATTTGGTAATACAGACTCCTTTGTGAAACAGTGGATTCCCTGCCCCTAAGTACATATTTCTTGGGGGCAGGGATCTCATAAGGCTTATCCATGGAATCCTAGATTGAAGACTCTGTTCTTCTGGGCCTCTAAAGGGAAGAGCTGTTCTACCAGGTAGAAGGGTCAGAAAAGCAGATTTCCATTCCATGACCAGAAACATCTTCTGACATTTCAACTGTCCAGTAATGGATCTTTTCCATCTTGAGGTAATGAACACCTCATCACGGGAAGCATTCAAGCAGGCGCTGGATGACTGTCTTGCTCAGATGTCCCTTCATTTGTTTGTTCGTTCATTCTATCACATACCCCAGTCACATACAGCAAGAACTCCTGTGAGTGTTTAGGGGTAGAAAAGTGAAATACAAAGGTGGACACATAAGAAGCTGTGTCTGTTCTTAAGTGTCATTATTTGGTGAAGGAAACTGAGACATAGATGGTCACAATGTATGGTGACAGGTGCTATAAGAGCCTGTGTGTAAAGGGCCAGAGAAGAGAAGGGAGCAAACTTGTGGAGGAGTCCTGTGTAGGACCGAAGGTTGACCAGATGATCCCTAAGTTCTCTTCCAACTCTGGGATCCTATGCAGCAATGGATCCAAGAAGAGGCTTGGGAGAGCTTTATCCATGCCCTCTGTACAGATGTATGATATCTGTAAAAAAAAAACCCAACATACTTGGTATGCAAATACAGCTTTAGTACAAATCTTCCAGCTCCCTCACTCCCTGCCTTCCAACCAAATAGCAACCTCTTAGCCTGCCCTATACAGAAATTCTGAAACTGCTACTGATTCTAAGGTTCTATATTTTGCAGAGTTATCAAGTCATAGGTCTGAGCCCTTACCAGAGGTTGTTATTTGGATAGAGCATCTGGAAATGCAGGGATTGCCAGTGAGAATGGGCTGGTGAGGAAGAGAAAGGGGCCAAGAGGGAGTGCAGTTGAGCATGGCCTCAAACCCAGAGCCATCTCCCCATGGCTTAAAAGCATTTCCAACAACTTTGAGGTTTGAAAGCATTTCCTTCCCTCCAAGGTTTTCCTCATTTTCTTCGCCTGCTTCCATAGACAGTACACCCGCCCTCTCTCCCTCCCACCAAGGTCACCACTCAGCAGGCTTTGATAAATGTCATCTTTTTTTGAAAGTCGCCTTGGAAAAAGGCAATTTGACTGCAGTGAGGCAGAACAGGGATGTGAACGCCAGCCGCCCTTTATTGACCAGAGCCCAACCCCAAGAACAAAACGAAGCGGAGCGTAGTGCTGCCGGGGCTCCTGGTAATCCCGAGCCGCCTCTCCCCAGGGATCTGTGCACTGTGCACCCAGCAGCGCCCGAGTCCTGTAGTCGGGGCTCTTCCTCCCTCTTTTCATCTCCACAGCCCTTTGTCTTCTGCTACTTGTTTCCTGGCTGGTAACTAAAGGTCCCTGAGGACCCCCCCCCCCCACCGCTCTGGGGGCGGGAGCCCTCTCCACTGTGCAAGCAGTGGGCTGCTGATTAACGCAGGGAATAAATAACAGCAAGCTAATTATCTCCTGATTGCAGTTTGCCTCACTAACAAGGCCAGGCTGGAGTGGTGATGCAGAGGTTGATACTATTCCAAGCATGCTTCTGGGTTCAGGGAAATTTCCATGCCTTTCCAGTCTGGAGACACTTTCCCTTCCCAGACGCTCTGGAGTTCTAAGTGGAGATGTTCCCACTCCTGCTTCACCTTGCAATTGAGCGACTCACCCCAGACAGATTGTGACAGACCCTGGTGGGTGATGGGAGCTGGCATCTCATAGAAGCAGGGAAAGGCTTTCAGGGAGGCTTGGGGGTTGGCCAAGGTCATGGAGAGATGTGTCCTCAGAGACCACACTCTCGAGCACTTAGTATTCTAATTACATCTGCTTCTCCAACTGCTTGAACTGAGTGGTTCCCATCAGACCTGCAAACATAGTAGAAAAGTGCTAAGAGCACTGTTCTGGGGTCTAGTCCTAGCCCTGACTACCTCTGTGACCTTGGATATGCTCAGGTCCTCAATTTCCTCTCTATGAAATGACAGTCAGGCATTTCTCTATGAAATGAAGCCTAGGCAAACCTTGGGGCTTTGCCCAACTCTAGAAATATGACTGTGACTTTACTCAGAAATTTAGACCGAGATATTGAGAAAGCTCCCAAGGCTTCTCATGTCCACATCTCCAGCCTGAGGTTTCCTTTCCCCCATATTATTGCATTGTTCCCCACTTTCCCCACCTTCTTGATCTGATTTCTCTAACTCTCTTGGTCTTGAAAAATTGTCTTGCCTGGAGGGAGGAAGGTGAGGAACGTCCTCTTCAGGAAGATGTAAGTTTCTAAAAGCCTGGACTGCGCTGACATGCTGAACAGCTATTCATAGCTGTCAGCCTATGAATAGCCAGGATGTAGAGGTGACCAGGAACTGCTGCTGGCCTCCTGTGTCAGGGGAAGAAATCAACTTGTCCCCAAGCCTTTCGGACCATCCCCAGACTTCGGGCCTTGTCACCACTGCCACACCAACCAGAGTCCACTTGTGGGAAATTGAAGGGCTGTCCCCTTCCACTGGGGAGACTCACCTCTACAGGGTGGGCAAGTCTCCTGCCAGAGGCCAGGTGTTAGGCAAACCAGGTGTTTTCATCTGATGAAGATGCATCCATGAAACAGCAAATGTGGGCCACAGTCCCCTTGGGAAAGGGGAAGGGATAAAATGTTGGTCTAGTGTCATGCTTGCGCTAAAGAGGAAAATGTTATTTAACTTGGTCTGATCTGATGGGAAGAACCCTCAGGTAGGGATCAGAAGGTCGTATTCAACATGATGCTTCATCACTTCTAAAGGGTAAACTTTGGCAATTAATTTACTTTCTGTATTAGTTAGAGTGAGCTAACTGACGTGACTAATAACCTCCAAGTCTCAGTTTCTTATCACAATACAAGTCAACATCACATTCACATAAGAGTTTAATGCAGATGTTCAGCTGATGGCCTTGCACAGGGTGATACAGGGACCTAGCACTGTCCATCTGTGGCTCAGCCAACTGCTACAGGCTTTGGAATCCTCTAATGGATCCTCTGTATTCAGTCAGCAGATGGGGAAGAGACTTGGAGCCTGTTGTGTGGAAGGTGTTATGGGTCTAGAAGTGGCATTCATCACTTCTGCCCACATTCCACTGGCCAGAACTCAGTCATATGACCACATCTGATTGCAGGGGAGGCTGGGAAATGTAGTCAAGCTTGCACCCAGGAGGTAAAAACAAATGGTTTTGTAAACAACTAGTCTGACATACCTTCTTTGAAATTTTTTTCCTGAATTTATCAATAGGGCAAAGGATCTCTACTTTGTCATCTTTACAAAGTTAGAATGAATATAAAATAAGAAAACAGATTATGAGAGAGCTTTAAAAATGCAGAATGGGGACTTCCCTGGTGGCTCAGTGGTTAAGAATCCGCCTGCCAATGCAGGGGACACAGGTTTGATTCCTGGTCTGGGAAGATCCCACATGCCGTGGAGCAACTAAACCCGTGCGCCACAACTACTGAGCCTGCGCTCTAGAGCCCGTGAGCCATAACTACTGAGCCCGCGCGCCTAGAGCCCGTGCTCCACAACAAAAGAAGCCCGCGTACCACAACGAAGAGCAGTTCCTGCTCACTGAAACTAGAGAAAGCCTGCACGCAGCAACGAAGACCCAATGCAGCCAATAAGTAAGTAAGTAAATAGAAAGTAACTTTTTAAAAAATGCAGAATGAAGAACACACATGTTATAATCTGTTTTTCAGATTAATCTAGAAATAACTTCATAAATACTGGCTATATTACTCTATTAGAAACATTAAAGATGCTCTGTTATTGGAACAGATATCTTTAGGTTATAGGATGTGTCTGAATGACTGTGTAATTGATTTCAATATGTGATGAAGACACTTAAATAAATGCAATCCTTCAAAAAATTATAGAATGTGCCCTTCCTCTCCTCTTTCCCTTTGATATAGATGGAGGATTCAGTCAGCATAGCTAGTGTGGTCAGTGAGACTGGGGTCAAAATTTGGCCAGTGCAACCAGTATGTTTGGTGAGCCTGGGGCAGAGAAGATATCTCATATGATTAGGAGATTGACTGCAAGTAGATGACTTGAGAAAATAGGTAATATATTGAGGATAATGGGAGCTATATTTCTCACGGTTAGTGAAAGGAGTTACATTTATGGAAAGGAAATAAACCATCAGAATTAGGGTAATTAGTTTGAACCCATGTTTTAAACATAGATAAATAGATGTAAGGGTGTGTGTGTGTGTGTGTGTGTGTGTGTGTGTGTGTGTGTGGTGTGTGTGTGTACATATATATTTCTAGTTCCATCTATTTAAAGATCCTATAAGCAATGATACCTGAATAGCAGTGACCACACCAATCACTCTGATCTTTGTTTCTAAATTTTCCACTAAAAAGAACCAGGACTGACCAGCCTAAAAATTACTAGATGAACCTAGAGCATCTTGTTGTGCTAGAAAGTAAGGAATTGCTCAAAGAATGATGGGAACAAAAGGATACATAATCCAGGGCTTCCCTGGTGGCGCAGTGGTGGAGAGTCTGCCTGCTGATGCGGGGGGCGCGGGTTCGTGCCCCGGTCCGGGAGGATCCCACGTGTCGCGGAGCAGCTGGGCCTGTGAGCCATGGCCACTGGACCTGCGCTTCCGGAGCCTGTGCGCCGTGGCGGAAGAGGCCGAGGCGGTGAGAGGCCCGCGTACTGCAAAAAAAAAAAAAAAAAAAAAAAAAAGGATACATAATCCAGATGGAAGGGATACCCACAGGCCAAGTCTGGAACAATTTAGGCATCAAAGTAAATAATTTTAGCATTAGTATTCAGTATAGTAACCCATTGCATAAAATAGGAATGGTTGAGTTAATACAGATATGAATAAATACGTGGTGAGAAGGGAAGGCACTCCCTTATATTAGAATGCCAATTGATAAATACAGAAAAGAGATAAAATTAGAAGATTACCATTTGGCAACCATCATATTAATAAATGATTTAGGCAAGAATCATCAATGAGTGCTAAATCCTGTGGGTGAAAATTTGATGAGGAACCCAGTGTTTACATGGTTTCAATGTATCTCCCCACAAATGCTTATTAACTGATAAGTACACAACACTTATAATTGAATTTACAGTGGAGAAACTTGGCTGACATGATCCTAACCAACTGATAAAAGTTAACATCCTTGAAACAGGATGAATCAACATTTTTTGTCTCTTTGGAGATGAACCGAGAACACAGCATCATTTCTGTAGCATTCCTGACAAAAATGCATAACCTGAATCCACTCATAAGGCACCATCAGCCAAACCCAAATTGAGGGACATTCTACGAAACAACTGGACTATATTCTTCAAAAATATCAAGATCACGAAATACGAAGACAAGGAAAGGCCCTTCACCTCTCTGAGCCTCAGATAATAAATAGTATGTGTTTCCTAAGAGTGCCATGTGGCTTAAATAGTAATGAATGTGACAGTCTTTTGTAAGTTATAAAATATGATACCAAATATAAATCATTAGTAGTATCTTTCTCCCAGAAAACTACAACTAATGAATGCAAAATTGTCCCTTCAGTCCAGACATTTCTCTTAGTTCTTCAACCAGTTACCATCGCAACGTTGTTATCCTCAGAGAGATTACTCCCTTAATGGACTGAGAACTGAGGAGGCCCAGCACCTGGGAAGGGGGACAGTTGATGGTGAATCCACGGATTGCCATGGTGCGTCTGCCTGGGTCCTTGTGTGCTCATGCTTGTGCGTGCACTCGTATCCTGGATGCTTCGATGTTAGGCGCCTTCTCCGTGAGCAGAGGGACCCTGTGGGGACTAATGGATGCTGTTATAGATTCATAAACATCTGCTGGTGGGGCCTGGGTAATCCCTTCTAGAAGGCAACGCCCTTTGCTTCTGTCATTCCCCACAAAACTTGTGTACACAACGTTGTGATACAATCCACCCTCTGGCAACTTAGGAATCAGGGTCCTAATGCTACCCACTGTAGAGGTGCCGACAGACAGCAGTGCGGGGTAATGAAAATCATCATTCCTGTTTTGTACATTTTCAGAAGCCTCTCACAGACGTTCCCCCTGTGAGCCTTAAAGCTGCAGCAACCTGTGAAGCAAATATGGCTCTCGGCATCTTGTCACAGATCAGGAAAGTGTAATGATCGGAGAGACCAGGCCTTGCCCCAGTCTACAAGGCTAGTAAATGGCACCCACGTGACACCCAGCCAGGACTCTCCTCATCATGGACACTCTGACAGGAGATGGTTCAGCGTTGGTGCCTCTCTAGCTCCCTTTCCAGCCTCGGGGGGCTGATTCCTGTGCCCTTGGCTTCTCAGAGCTCTTCTGCCACAAGATCCCCACCTGAAGCACCCTATGCTAGGGTTCTCTCTCCAGGCTGTCTTGCCACCACATCTGGCTAGAACCACAGGGGTTCAGCATCTTAGCCCCTGCTGCTTAAGGCTGTCACTCCCTGTTCTGGAGTCAAAGGAGGAGACAAGGAGCATGAGGCCATCCTGACAGTGGCCCCGGGGAAGCTGGCCCCAGGAGCTCATTTGTGTGCCCTTTCGATTCTGGGGCCAGGTGCTGTGTCATCTTCAAGTCCATGTAGACATTTCTTTCCTCACAATGCCAGCAGAAGGAGCAATACTTAATTTCTTCCAGTTCGCTCTATCCCTGTGAGTCAGGCTGGAGGAAGTTCAGCAAGGCCAGGTTATCACTGGACGCCCTCTGCCCTCAGCACCTCTTGGACCCAGACAGACAGATGGATCAACATCAGACACAGCAGAGCCCAGCCGGTCTGCGCTTGATCAGATCCCTTGGTAGCAGTTGCTCCCGACCTGTTGGAGGCTCACGGGAGAAGGGGCTGCTTCTGGCAGCAGTGGTGACCAACCTGCATTCTGATTGGTTCTGAGAGGCCTGAGAAAGAGGGTGCACTCTGGGTTTGCTAGGGGTGGATTTGTTGGGATGTGCTGGATGGGTCAAGGGTGATCCACTAGACACTGATCAGTGGCTTTTGGAACTTACAGCCAAGGCCCCGTGGTGGAGTAGAACCAACACTGATCACCTGGGAGTCGGCAAACCCAGTCTCAGATCTGCTCTCACCAGCTGGGCGTCCTTGAGCAAATCACTTCTGCTCATTGAGACACAGTTTCCTCATCCATGACGCGAGGAGTACATTTTAGGGGCCCTCTGTCCTTTGTGCCCTTCTAGTTAAACCAGTCTGCCGGCCTCTTCAAGCCTAGCAGGAACTCAAGTCTGGAGTTCAGGCCTCTGACTCCCAGGCTCAGTTCACTGCTGATTCTGGAAACAGAGGCTAGGGCAAGATGTTTGGGGAGCAGAGGGCACGGCACATCCTGGCCTCTGTTCAGCGGGGTAGGGGAACTGCCCAGGAAACCAGCAGCTGGACCCATGGTGGTGCTGGGGGTGGAGTGGCGTAGAGGCAGGATGGAGGGGAGCCTGGTGGTTCCCACAACTCTACTGGTGGCCTGAGGACGTATGACTGAGAGTCCCCGGGGCTGCATTAGAACTCATACAGAACAAACAGGAAAGGAACAGAGAGAACTAAAGTGAAGCCCTGATAGTAGTCGGCCAGGCAGAGGGAGCTTAAGGCAGGTTAGAGTTTGCTTTCATTTCTGTAAACTGAGAAGTGTGGCTTGGGATATTCTGGGGGTCTTGACACTTCCTAACTCCACAAGTAAAAAGCCAGCTCATTAAATAAAGCTGAACTCCCCTCTGACAGTGGGCCTCCTGGGGTCAGGCCGTGTGGGCACTTTTCCTCCTGTCTTAGGTCCCGCCCATCTGACCTGCTTCCCTCCCTCCTTTTACCACCTGCCGTTCCCCAAGTTTTGGAGCATCCCCTCCCATCTCCCCACCCCGCAGGAAACCGAACCCGGCTAAGCCCAGGGGCACAGACAGGTGGGCCCCAGGCCAGCAGAAACAGCTGCTTTAGGTGTCAACTTGCTGCGGGGGTGGGAGGAGCTGGACTTTTAAGGTCTCCTCGGAGACCAGCGTGGGTAACCTGAACCTCTTTCTTGTCCTTCTAATCCCCTGAGAGAGAAGACTCAGAGGGTCCCCGCAGGCCAGATCAGGGTCAGGTCAGAGTCTGTTTCTCCAGCCTCCAGGCTGGAAGGAGCTGAGCTTTGTGTATGAATTCCAAGGAGCTCGGCTCACAGGCAGGCAGCCCCGGAGAGAAGCACAGCCTGGAGCACGGAAGGAGGCAGCCACTAGGCACTTCCCCCCACAGACAGACGGGGTATTGATCCTGCTGGCATGCCCCCTCCCTGTCTCCACTTCATAGTGCAGCTAATGGCCTGGAAAAAACTGGCCAGCTGTTCCCCAGCTGTGACATAATGAGCTCAGGGCCGATCAATGCCCGTTCCAGTCTCTAATTAGGCCAGGGAGCTGGCTGGGGTGAGAGTGTGGCCTGTTTCCTGAGGGTACCACTTCCACTCCAGTCCGCAGCTGCTGTCTGCTGGCAGCCACCTGTGCCCGCGCATCTGTGCCCTGGAGGAGGGGGCAGGGCCATCGAGTGGCCCTGGGGAGTCTTCTGACCCAGAGCTCCTTCTCTAGCTGCAGAAGTAGGGACTCCATAACCAGTAGGGGTGGATAGGCTGGTGGGGAGGACCTGGCCTACACGTGAGGCTCCAGACCCCCAGCTTCCTGTCACATCCTCTCTGTCTGGATCTGCCACTCTGTACAGTGGCCTTCAATCCCAACTCTCTAACTCCCTGCCCCGGAGACCCTGCCCAGGACCCTCCCCACTACTGGTCCTGGTTGCCTAAGCCTGTGGCTGCAAGGAAGAGGCTGGTAGCAAGTTTGGCTCCCAGCCCAGCCTCCCTCTGCTATTTATACCCTCAGTCCAGAGAGGGATGGATCAGATTCTCAATGTACTCACTGCAGAGGAGGAAGTGAGGGTGGAGAGAGAGATGGGAAAGGAAAGGTGTACACTGAGGCAAAGAAACAGAGAGGCGGGGGAGCAGAGGCCCAGGGCAAAGAGGCTCTGAGACTTGGAGAGTTCTGAGAACAGGCTAGGGAGAGCAGATGAGAGAGATAAAACGAGGGAAGCCAAATAAGAGACAGAAAAGGTAGAAATGGGGCCATCAGGGAAGAAAGAGAAGCTGGGATACAAGTAGCAGGACACACCCTGTGCTGAGTGGGGTCAGGCCCCAGGTGCCCGATCAGATGCCCCATCAGGAAGCTGAGGTGCTTGGGGAGAGTGTGTCCAGGGGCCTGGTGTGAAATGACAGGAGTCAGGAGACACTGCCTGGGGACAAAGAGGCACAGGGAACAGAGCTGGTCTGGAGGGATAGGGGGTGGGCCGGGAGTCCAGAGACGGGAAGGTCAGGCAGGGACCCTCTCCTAGATTCAAACCTTGAGCTCTGCTTTTGGGGATGAGGGTATGGGCTGGAAGCAGGAGTCAGAGCAATGTGGGGAGAAGGGCAGAAGGTGACTGTTGGGGGGTTTGAAGTGAAAAGGCCAAGGTTAGGGGTCTAGGCTTTCTGCAGCCTCCACTTTGGGGCTGTCCAATCTGGCCCCGTGGTTTTTGGGTAGCCTGGGTGTGGGAGGGGACACTGTTCAGCCAGCCTCCAGCCCTCCTACCATTCACACAGTCACACACAAACCATTCAGATGGAGCCCTTTAGAGGGGTCTTTCTGGGGCCCAGCTGATGCTGGTTATCCCTTCTTGGATCCCTTCCCCGTCCTAGGACTGAATCTCTTTCTGCCTGTAATTCCCATAGGAATGACCTGGTTTGTGGAGAGCAGATGTGCCCACTGCTATTTCCTGCACCCAGCCCCTTACCCCCAGGGCCTGAATCTCTCAAGCTGCCAGGGCCCTGGAGAGAGAAGCCACTTGAGGACAGCAGCTGTGACTCAGACTCAAAATCGAGAGCTGCAAAGGACCTTAGAGAGCATATACACGTCTAGTCCAATCCTCATTTGGAGCTTGGGCTCAGAGAAGTGAGGAGAGTAGCCCCAAGTGCACTGCTCACTTACGCAGGTGCAACCTCTGGACTCTGAGTTCACTGCTCCTTCCAGGATGTCAGCCTGCTCATCTCTTCCTACCCAACTCCTAGGAGCAGGAGGGATTTTCTCTTGGGAGCCTTGGCCCTCTTGCCTGGTCCTCCAAGCCAAGATTGTGGGAGGTCAGAAAGGTGAAAATTCGGGGCCCACAGGACAGCAAGTGCCCCAGGAGGGATAAAGCCGGTGAGGTTTGGAGGTGAGAAGCCTCTACCTGGAAACCGCAATCAACTGTTTGCAGCTCTGTGGCCAACACTGCCCTCTTGTGGTTTCTGACTGTCAGGGCGGCCTAGAGGCCCTGAAATGTAGCAGTTGGTGTCTTCTCTCCAGCCCAGGGTCCCCCGCCCCCAGGGCTGATTTTGACCCTCCAGGCCTACCCTTCCAGGCTAGGGCATCTGAAAGACTAAGCTTTCACACACCATTCTGCAACAGAGTCCTCAGGTAGGTGATCGAGGGCTGACCATCGGCCCCACCCCCACCCCAAGGGGCCACTCACAGTCCATCTCTCCATCCTTAAGGAGCACTGGGTCTGGGAGTCTGGACCTTCCTTGGCTGTGGGGGCATGAGAGTTGGATGGGGTGGGTGGGGTCCTGTGGGTCACGAATGCAGGGAGAGGACTTTGGAGGAAAGAACACTGTCTGGCAAAGAGGCCATAGGGCCCGTATCCCTGTGCCCAGCTGTGCCCAGCCTGGAGAAGGAAGGGTCAGGTTACCCTAGGGCTCAGTTGGGCGGGCGGGGCTGAGTACACGTTGCTTAGGGGGACTGTCCCAGAGATGTAGAGCAGGGGCGCCCCCTAGAGTCAGAGACCAGGCACTGCTGGGAGTGCTTTGTGGACCCCAGGTTGGGAAACCCAGCTCAACTCTTTGGTCTTAGGTCAGAGCCCAGGACCTGACAATGAGCTGGGCAGCTGGGCAGCCCGGTTCGGAATGAGCAGCTGGGTGGTCCAGGGTGCCCTGTCCCTGCAGATCAGGCTGGGCAGCTTCTTATGACACCATGAATCTAGAAGGGAGAATTTCCAGGCACTCAAGTTACCGCTCCATCCTTCACCTCCCCCACAGAATGGACATGCAGGTCACGAGGGAGAGCCCCACCTGGGACTCATGGGTATCATTTGGTCTCTACATCACTTCATCTCTGATGGCCCTGAGTTCACTCTGTCATATGGTCACAGGCACTATCTCCTTGATGACCTATGTGTTTTTTCTCCTCTCTCTAGGCCTGAATGATAAGGAAAATTCCCAGCCTTGAGTTCATCCCCTCACTCTGGAACTTGTGGATTCAGTAAATACTTGTCAACTGACTCACTAAAAGACCAGAGATGGGCACATCTGTGGCCCTATGTTTCCCTGATTATTTTTCAGTCAAACTGGACAACTTATCGTGCCCTGTCTCCATAAACCTGCCTGTCTCCACGTTTTTGCTAGACCTGCTCCTTCCACCTGAACTGCTCTCCTCCTCTCCTCTTTCAACTACTCACAGTTTAAATCCTACCCCTTCTTTAAGATCCATGCCACTTCCTTCAGGAAGCCTTCCCATATTTCCTGAGGGAGTGGGTTCACTTTTTCCTTTGAATCTCCATGGCACTTTGACTCTCCTTTGAAGGTTATAACCTGCTTCATCTCCATTCTAGATTGTAAGCACCAAGAGGGCAATGTTTATATTTGTTTCACCTTCGTACCATTTCTCTTACCCCCTAAACAGAGCTTTGCATATAGAAAGTGCTCAGTAAACATTCTTGAATCGAGTGACATGAAGCCTGCAGTTTGAGCTGCTGGGAGCTGCAGGAGGTGGGAATGGGATGCTCTGAGGCTTCAGGCGATGACGGGAGTGTGCTCAGGACAGGGAGGCAAGGACTGTACAGGGAGGTGAGTGGGGTGTCTGGGCCTCCTTGGACCCTTGCCTGGGGAGGAGGAACACTTTAGTGAAGAGAACAGGCAGGTGGGGGGGCCTTGGAGATGTGGTAGGTTGAGGAAGGGAGCCTGGTATTGGGGAAAGTTCAGGTTTGCCCCAGTGCCAGGTATGACAGACCTCCAGCTATCCTGAGTGACAAGCAAAAAAAAAGGGGGGATAGAAATCTGGAGACTTAGATTCTGGTCATTTCTCCTTCACCCTCTAGCTGTGTAGCCTGGGGCAACTTACTTCCTGTCCCTGGGTCTAATCATCTGTAAAATAGTTACCTGACCTCCTATGACCCTTGCAGCTCTGCTCTTCTGACTCCAGCTGGGGGTTCTGAAGTAGAGGGGTAATGATTAGTGGGAATTTGTACATGACCCCCCTCAGGCCTAAGCACCATCTAGGTCCTGGACCAGAGAAGGTGACAGAGTGCAAAGCCATGAAGAAGAAGGCATGTGGGCTGAGTCAGCTGTGGCCTGACTCAGAGGATGTGGAGGAGGGCAGCAGGGAGAGAAAACACTCCCGACTCAGGGTAAGTAAAATGTCCGGTTATCAGGCTCCAGGGAAGGGTTTTCAGGGACCCTCACTTTCCTTTGCTGTGCTTCCCTGTCTTCTTCCTTTTCCTAACCCCAGACTCAGTAAATAGAGATCTGAGATTTAAATCCCAGCTGCCCAGCTGTGTGGCTCTGAGAAAGTCACTTAACCTCTCTGAGCCTCAGTTTCCACGTGTATAAGTGGAGTTATTAAAACTAACGCAGAAAATTGTTGTGAAATTTCTTCTGTGAAAGTGCCTTGTTCTAGGGCTACTGCTAGATCTCCCTCCCTCCCCAAGTCTGGAAAAGGGCAACTGGTACAGATCGGCCCTCAAGCCACAGGGCAAACCGTTAATGGCGCTTTTTAGGTACACCGGGGGTGGGGTGGGGCATGTGGAGGAGCAGGCTGATGCTGAGGAGGTTGGATGGTAAGAACAGGCAGAGGGCTATTGCCCAAGCAGCCCCTGATGCTAGTGAGGAAGGGCCACTCTCCCTGGAGACCTATTTATTGTGCAATTATCAAAGGCCCAGCAGCTCTCTGGGAATTTTTCTTTGGGGATCCAGCATTGAGCCCCAGCTGATGGATGGGGGTGTGTGGGCAGCATAGGGAAGACTCCCCCATCTCATAGCAGGCCTGGCCTGCACATGCACTGTGGGTGTTCCTGTCACTCTTTTGAGCCTGGTTCATCCAAGGCCCCCGGTTTCTAATCTGGTTGGGAAAGATTTATTTTTGGGTCCCTGTAACCTAGCAATGGGCTCACATGACCAGTGGCAGCTGCAGGCTGAATATACTGTTGGATCTTGGCTCCTGGCAGGGGGTGTAGGCCAGACTGTGGGGGAATAAAGGGAATGGAAAGGCTTTCACCTCTGCTTTCCTCTGACTCCCTCCTCAGCCCCTCAGCTTGGTCACAGATGGTGGGCAGGGGGGTGGCTGCCTGGGGAGCAGGCGTGGCTGGAGCTGGCACAGGGGGCTCTGGACGGCTGGGTGCGGAGCTGCGGTGGGGAGGTCCCAGCTGTGAGCCTGCTCTCCACGTGGGGAGGGTTGGGTGTCCATGTGGATGGCGGTGGGTGCAGGGAGGGCGCCATGCTGGCGTCCTGGGGGGCGAGGCCAGTCTTTGTTGTGGGATCTCAGGGACACCCCTGGTCATGCTGGAATCCCAACATCCGGCTTCTTTCCTTTGTTCCCTGTTAAATTGTTAATATTCCTGGGAGAGAGAACACATTAAGCTGCTATCAGTGTGAATGGATTTGTCAGCCTCTTTCCTGAGAGCAGCCTTTGACAGATGCAGAGAGAGCAGAGGAGGGCAGTGCGTGCTACTGAGCAGGCGAGGGGCTGCAGGGAGAAGGCTGTGGGCACATAAAGACCGTTCAAGAGACTATTGAATACATGGATGGGCGAATGAAAGATAAACTTGGTCCCCTTCAAGGTCTCATCTTGAGGAGGCAGGAAAGAGTGGGAGGGGACATAGCCCTGTCAAGAGGTGGGCAAGGGTAGGGCAGGGCTGCACGAAGGAGAAAGTTTGGGATGGAGAAATCAGACCTCAGCACCAAGGGCTCCACCATGATCCTGAGGAGAGGGGTACCCCTGCCCCCAACCTGTAACAGGAGCCCACTCCTGGGTATGCATGCAGTACGGTGGGCCATGGACCTCTGATGTGGCTTGTGGGACCACCTCCAGTTTCTCCACCTTGGCCTTCCCACCTCCTCCACTGTGCTAAGTTCTAGAAGGAGGGATTGGCAGGGTGGGGTGGGAGGATGTAATGTCAATAGCTACTCCAAACCCTGAGTTCATTTAATGAGATATTGCATAAAAAGTCCTCCCCAGATTGGGCCCTCAAGAACTAGTATCAACATCATCTTTGTTATTCTTGTTATTATTGTTACCAGCTGCCTCCAAGCCAGGATAGACAGTTTTTCCTCTCCTTCTGCCTCTTCTGAGCCAAGATGACCTCCAGCAACTGAGAAGATGCTCTAGGATCCACTGCCTCTTTGCAACCACCTTTCCCAAAGGCTCTCTGGGAGGGGCCTCAGGACCTGGAGACTGCCCGCTGGCCACCACACCAGTTGTTTGACCAGCCAGGGTACTAGCTCCCCCAAGCCGGAGAAGCAGGCTGAGTATTATAGGCTTCCTATCCCTATTAGGTAAGCTAGGAAGTGAAGAATGTTTGTCCATTTTATAGATAGAAAGATTAAGGCACAGATGGCCAACTCACAGGCTAAGGTCTTACTATAAACCAATAGAGTAGAGCCCAATTAGAACCAAGGATTCCTGACCAATCCAGTGCTTTTTCTTTTTCTTTTTTTCCTTTGGCCACGCTGCGCAGCTTGCGGGATCTTATTTCCCCGACCAGGGATCAAACCCAGGCCCCAGCCATGAGAGTGCTGAGTCTTAACCACTGGACTGCCTGGGAATTCCCTCCAGTGCTCTTTCTATAATCCTGTTCTGATGAGCCCGAATTCTCTCTGGTTCTTTGCGGATCTTTGGAAGGGGGCCATGTCAGTCTGAGTTGGGCTTCTGCAGGAATGATGTGGGTGCTGATCAGGGATAGACTTTACCTGATCACAGAGGGTTTGACTGATGCCAAGATGATCTTGCCGACATGATAGCACAAGGTTTGATAAAAATCACTTTGCTGTCTTCAGGTTCTCATTTGACATTTTAATTAGATTTCCCTGTATTCAGGTATATCTAATTTTGTTTTAGGCTGTTTCCTAGAAGGTAGTGGCCATTTCTATGGAATTGGCTTTAGGGCCTCAGCCCAGAGTCTCATGTCAGGCCTCCAGGGAAGCCATGGGGGCAGGGGGGAAGGAGTAAACGCTTTGGCTTCAAACAAACCTGGGTTCAAATATTGGCTCTGGTATTTACTAGCTATGTGACCTGGGCAAAGTCACTTCACCCGGGGTACCCATTTCCTCATCTGTAAAATAAGGTGAGTAATGGCTGCCATAGAACTGGATTGAAGGTCTCGTATGTAAAGGGGCTGGCACTCCTAAGAGCTCAGGAAAGGGTGGCTGGGATATTGGAGATCACAGGGTCGGGTCTGGGCTGGTCAGTGGCCTCTTTGTTGTTGACCTGGGGCAGCCACCTTGCCCCCTCTGAGTTTCCTGGGTGATTCATTGTTCTTATGGCTCTTTGGGTTGGTTCTGGTAAACAATTCCAGAATTCCCTTTCTTCCCTTTTAGAGACAGAGGGAGTTCCCGTATAGGTGAGTCTCAGGGAAGAGGGCTCTGGAGTAGATATTATGCCTGAATTCCTTGTCTAGGCTCATGGCTCTGCCATGTGTGGCTTTGGGCAATCTCTTGACCTCTCTGGGCCTCACAAATATGGGTGCCTTGGCCTGTAGGATGTCTTACAGCTCTACAATGTTAGGATCCTATCCTTGGGTGTCAGTCCTAATCCTGGGGGAGCTGTTTTCTTTAAGATTTTTTTTTTTTGCGATACGTGGGCCTCTCACCGTTGTGGCCTCTCCCGTTGCGGAGCACAGGCTCCGGACGCGCAGGCTCAGCGGGCCAGCCGCTCCACGGAATGTGGGATCCTCCCAGACCGGGGCACAAACCCGTGTCCCCTGCATCGCAGGCGGATTCTCAACCACTGCGCCACCAGGGAAGCCCGGAGCTGTTTTCTTCATAGTTGGTGGGAAGCCATGCTCCTTCATTTCACCTCCAAAGACTCATCACCTGGCCTTGGACCTTCTGCCGATAATGTTCCCCAGCTCTGCTCAGTCCCGCAGATCCCACAGATCCAGACCAATCAGAGCCTTCCTGAGTACCTGCCTCCCACTCTGCCTTCAGGGAGCAGTGCAGTGCTGGTACCACAAGGTGGCTTATGAGGATGTTGGATTCCCCCATCTCCACCAGCTCTCTCAGCCCCACACCACATAAACATACAATCTAAGAAGACAATAGGAAGGCACTTTTTGAGGGGCAAGTGCAGGGTTAGGACAAGGCCCTTAGCTCCTCTTCAAACCCGACAGCCACTCCTGAACCTGTCCTCTCTATACATGCGGCAGCTTCCGAAGGAGCCAAACCTTGGGCCACACCCTCGAGCCACGGCCCCTGCCAGACCTGACCCTAGTGCCCTGTGCCTGTACTGACTGGCCTGCTACAAAAGCACCTTGGTTCTGATGTCACAGAACCATGCAATGTCAGGGCTGTCAGGAACCTTTAGGGATCATCTGTCCTATATTCTTTTTGAACAGATAAGAAACTAAGATCAGAGATGGCAAGTGACTTGCCCAAGGTCACACAGTTAGTAACTGCCAGAGCCAGGCCTTAAACCTGAGTTTTCTGACTCTGAGTGCTCTTTTTATGTCATCAGGCTGGCCAGGAGGGTCTCCCCCACCTGCCATCACCTGACCCCAACAGGTTTTTGAGTTACCACTCCAGAAGCCTGAGAGGAGGGGGAGGGGCTGGGCCCACTCCTGGGCGCCTTGCCTGGGGGCACTGGTGCCTGGCTCCTGGCTGCAGAAGTGGCTCCAAGGGGCTGGGTGGGAAGCAGGAGGCCATTAGGACCCAGAAGCTCTCAGCGCATCCTGCTCTGCCGGCTGCCTCTCACTGATCACTGCAGTGGTTCAGGCTTCAGCAGCCTTGGAGAAGCATCAGCTGAGAGGAGCTATCACATGGGAGCCGGGAGCTGCTCAGCAAAGGTAGGAGTTGCCGACTAGGCCAGGAATGGGGGCCAGACCCAGGCCTGGTGGTGAATGCTGAGGTACTGTACAGAAGGGTACAGCCCATCCTACCTTACAGTGGGCAGTTTCGTCAGGGGATGGGCCCCCAGGTATCCCGAAGGCAATATTGGGGTGTGGGTATCTCTGAAGCCTAGAGATGGGGATTGATCTGCTGCCAGCAGGAGTACCCACATCCTGCAGGCAGACAGGGTTCCTCATCTATCTTGCTCTATGTCATAGAAATGGGTCCCCTTCATCCTAGGAATGAATCCTTTGGCATCCAGGCTGACGGGCAACTCTGTGTCCTGGGCGTCGGCAACTCTCCTAGGGAGAGGTGCTGTAGCCCCCTGAAAATCTTTCCTGGCTTAGGAGGGGCACGCTCTTCTCTGAAGGGAGGCCAGTCTCGGGTCCTTGGGATGGAGGCTCTGCATCTAAGAAACAGGTGTATGTGAATCCCAACACCTCTGTGGCCTTGGGCTGGGCACTTATGTACATCTTGCATCCTGAGACACGGCTGTTTGTAACTTGACCATACCCCTGCTAGAGGCCCAGACCCCAGATCCTCGGGTGGCAAAGCCTTCCAGGTACTGAGAAGTCCTAGAGGTGAGGGAAGGGGTGCTGGAAGGGAGCAGAGGGAGGACAAGAGTGTCCGAGAAGGCATGATGATATGAGCTAGGAATGGAGAGAGGTTCCCTGGGCTTCCCCTGTGAAACCGTTACCCACAGCCCTCTCAGGCTTCACCCTGGTCCATCAGTGAGGAAGTGCTGGGGAGCAGGTATATTGGCTCTTCTGTTAGGAGGTAAATGGGAATACTGGAATTTAGGGGTCAGTGCAGAGATACTGGCAAGGCTGAGGGGGTGAAAAGGAGAAATGTCTGATGCCTTCTTGCCTAGGGCTCCATCATGGCTGCACAGCACCCCTCCATCTCCACGTGGAAACCATGTCTGCTTCCCGCAGTCTGGGACCCTGGGTAAGCCCTGCTGGCAGACACTTGATGTCCATGCAGACATGGTGGGCCTTGACTCCTTTAGCTTCCAGGGCCTCAGAGTCACGTCTTCTGGGCCCCACTCCCAGGTAGAAGGAATGCGGGAGTCATGGCATAGAGAGTAAGGGGCAATGTTGCCTCCCCTGGTGTTTCGTTCCACATTTTTTTTCTGGCAGATTGTCTTATGAGAAGGGTCTGCATTTCTGGGCCCTGTCTTCACCTTCTCTGCAGACCCAGTGGCTATGTGACATGTGCTGTCTCTTATCCCCGGGGAGAGGCACGTCTCTAGGTAGTTGTTCAAAGTTAGGGCTGCTTCAAGTCCAGGAGCCCAAGTTACTCGTTCCAGAAGACAGGCCCCTGGCTGGCACACAACTGATGGACTGAGTGTTCTTGGAGTATGTCCTAGGGGGCAGAGATTCAACTGATCAATTTGAGTTTGATTCAGGTCACAAAATTGTACTGAGCTCCTATCGTATGCATGGCATGCTGGAAGTTAAATTAGTGCAAGGTTGGTGGTAACGCCAAAAACCAAGGTGATTGTAAGGCTGTAGCAATGGAGGGGCAAGAGGACCCATCTGCCCCAAGTGGGCCCCTTTACTGCAGTCAGAGAAATGATGCGTTTTTAACTGAGCAGCCACCAGGCCCTCCATAGCCCGGGAACTCACTGAGCCATCAAATGTTGTCATATATGGGAACCTTAGAGGTTGTCCAGTTCAAACCTCCCATTTTACAGATTAGGAAACTGACCCAGGAAACTTCTGGCTTGTCTGCAGAAAGCCCATCGGACTTGGCATGTCCACAGTTTGCCTCTAATTTTGATACCTTAGTACATTATGTATAGGGAATCTGGACTTCAAGAATGGCATATGGAAATAAAAAAAAAATTAAAATTATATCTGACCCTTGAACAATGTGGGGGTTAGTGGCGCTGACCCGTTGAGCAGTGGAAAATCCAGGTGTAATCTATAGTTGGCCTTCCGTCTTGCAATTCTTCTGATTCTGCAGTTCCACATCTGCAGATTCAACCTACTGCTGATGGGCTCCTGTAGTACTGCAGTATTTACTACTGAAAAAAATCTGCATGTAAATGGACTCCTACAATTCAAACTCATGTTGTTCAAGGGTCAACTGTACATTGAGCAACTTATTTCAATTCTGTGCAAACTCAGCATGGATAATGAGACACGTAAAACAGCTTTGAGCAGGAGAAATGAGAGACACTGAACACTCAAGACTCCGCCCCTTGCCAGTTTCTTCCAGTTTTCCTCTCTGCTTTATGCTCACCCACCTCCACCCCTCCATACCTCTTACACAGATGCCTACTCCTCCCTCCTTGTTCTGGGACTGTGGTAACAGTCCAGGAATAGGAGGGTTTTGGCCAGGGGTCCTGTGATGATCTGCTCCAATGACCCAAGATCCAGGGCCCTGGGAAGTGGGAGGTTAGGAGCAGCTCCTCTCCCACCTGTGGGGGAACAGTGACCTTGGGAAGTTAATGAGTGGGTGGAGAAGGGCAGCTTTCCTATGACTTACGCCCTTCTGGCTTTGGGAGCAGTGGAGTCCGGATGAGCTGAGCTCCCAGTTTCCCTCTACCTGGGATGTTTTGTTTTCACTGGTCCTTCTCAACACTCCCAAAGTGGCAGCTCTTTGTCTTGGGGATGGTGATGTCCAAGCACACCAATGCACAGTCCTTCCCCCTTTCAGGTAATCTCTGTCTAGTGGTGAGAGACATTTTTAGAGACGGTTCAAATTCAACAACTATTTACTGAATGTCTGTTATGTTGCAGCCACTGTGGAGGGCACCATCAAACACAGTATGGCACAGTGGGCTGGAGTACTGGCTCGGGAGCCAGGCCTCCTGGGTGCGTACCTGGACCTTGCTACTTACTAGCTGTGTGACCTTTGGTAAGTTACTTTATCTCTGCAAGCCCCAGTTTTATCGATTGCAAAATGGGGATAAGAATAACATCTACCTCATAGGGTTGCATAAGGATTAAAATGAGTTAATAGGGGCTTCCCTGTGGCGCAGTGGTTGAGAGTCCGCCTGCCGATGCAGGGGACACGGGTTCGTGCCCTGGTCCAGGAAGATCCCACATGCCGCCGAGTGGCTAGGCCCGTGAGCCATGGCCTCTGAGCCTGCGCGTCCGGAGCCTGTGCTCCGCAACGGGAGAGGCCACAACAGTCAGAGGCCCGTGTACCACAAAAAAAAATGAAAAAAGAGTTAATATACGTAGAGTGCTTAGAACAGGGCCTGGTATGTGGAAAGCACCATAGACATGTTACTACTTATTATTAGCATTTTTATTAATAAATCCTGCAGCATCTTCCAAACAGTTGTGAAGTAGGTATTATTCCCTTCATTTTACAGATGCCTTTATGAGGAAACTGAAGTTCAGAAGAGTTAGTAGCTCCCAGACCTAGGACTGGAAACCTGATCTCGTGCTCCTTCTCCTCTACAGCTGCTGCCATTCTGAGGAGACAAGAAATCAGGAAATTTACATAAGCAACCTTAAAACTGGGCACTATCCCAGAGCTCAGCAGGACCCTAGGAAAGGGAGACAGAGGATTTAGAGTCCCTGGATAACAGTTCTTGAAAGGGGAGAAGGGTGTGGAGAAGAGAGGAAAGGAGCAGGAGACCACTCAGAAGACGGAGTGTTGAGTGGGTGAGGCTCCTGCATCTCTCACGCTCCTGCTTTCTTGCAGTCACCAAGGTGGACCCGGAGCTGCCTCCCGAGCCCTCAGTCCCCGGCCTTGAGGGCTGGCAACAAGAGCCTGCCCGAGAGGCTCCAGCAGGAGGCGCTCTCTCCCCACCCCAACCCGCACACACAAAATTGGGAAGCCTGGGCCTGGGCTCGCCATCCCAGGGTCACTGGACTAGGATGGGGGATGGGCCTGTGACAGGAGGTGCCCTGGGTGTCCTCTTTCGGCCCCATGGAGTCCTCCCCCATCCCCCCGTCATCAGGGAACTCTTCCACTCTGGGGCGGGTCCCTCAAACCCCAGGTCCCTCTACTGCCAGTGGGGTCCCGGAGGTAGGGCTGCGGGACGTGGCTTCAGAATCTGTGGCCCTCTTCTTCATGCTCCTGCTGGACTTGACCGCTGTGGCTGGCAATGCTGCTGTGATGGCTGTTATCGCCAAGACACCCGCCCTTCGAAAATTTGTCTTTGTCTTCCACCTCTGCCTGGTGGACCTGCTGGCTGCCCTGACCCTCATGCCCCTGGCCATGCTCTCCAGCTCCGCCCTCTTTGACCGTGACCTCTTTGGGGAGGTTGCCTGCCGCCTCTACTTGTTCCTGAGCGTATGCTTTGTTAGCCTGGCCATTCTCTCGGTGTCGGCCATCAACGTGGAGCGCTACTATTATGTGGTCCACCCCATGCGCTATGAGGTGCGCATGACGCTGGGGCTGGTGGCCTCTGTTCTGGTGGGTGTGTGGGTAAAGGCCTTGGCCATGGCTTCTGTGCCGGTGTTGGGAAGGGTCTCCCTGGAGGAGGGAGCTCCCCGTGTTCCCCCAGGCTGCTCACTCCAATGGAGCCACAGTGCCTACTGCCAGCTTTTTGTGGTGGTCTTTGCTGTCCTTTACTTCTTGTTGCCCCTGCTCCTCATCCTAGTGGTCTACTGCAGCATGTTCCGAGTAGCCCGAGTGGCTGCCATGCAGCACGGACCGCTGCCCACGTGGATGGAGAACCCCCGGCAACGCTCCGAGTCTCTCAGCAGCCGCTCCACCATGGTTACCAGCTCGGGGCCCCCCCAGACCACCCCGCACCGGACGTTTGGGGGAGGGAAGGCAGCAGTGGTCCTCCTGGCTGTAGGGGGACAGTTCCTGCTCTGTTGGTTGCCCTACTTTTCTTTTCACCTCTACGTCGCCCTGAGTGCTCAGCCCATTTTGACCGGGCAGGTCGAGAATGTGGTGACCTGGATTGGCTACTTCTGCTTCACTTCCAACCCTTTCTTCTATGGATGTCTCAATCGGCAGATCCGGGGGGAGCTGAGCAAGCAGTTTGTCTGCTTCTTCAAGCAGGCGCCGGAGGAGGAGCTGAGGCTGCCTAGCCGGGAGGGCTCCATTGAGGAGAACTTCCTGCAGTTTCTTCAGGGCACTGGCTGTCCCACGGAGTCCTGGGTTTCCCGACCTGTACCCAGCCCCAAGCAGGAGCCGCCTGCTGTTGACTTTCGAATCCCCGGCCAGATAGCTGAGGAGACCTCTGAGTTCCTGGAGCAACAACTCACCAGCGACATCATCGTGTCGGACAGCTACCTCCGTCCTGCCCCCTCACCACGACTGGAGTCCTGATGGGCTGCTGGACACTTGGAGGGAGATGGGGCTGGGGGCCAGTTAGGACCGCAAGGAACTCCTTGTGGGATCACCTTTTCCCAGCTAGCTGGGGCTGGGGGTCTCTGCACACAGCTTTCGCTTAGTGTTTTCTGGGTCAGGGACAGAGCCAACTGGATGGATATGCGGCAAAAGCCTTGGACATGGCTGTGAGCCTTGACAACTGGGGGAGGGAACCTGGTGAGATGGTGACGAGAATAAAGGGTCAAGAAGGTGAGATGATGCCTCTCAACCAATGAACTTTCCATGACTCAGGAAGCAGGGAAACTATAAGGGTAGGAGTTGGAAGATATAGGGCAGCAGACCAGGCTTGGAGTTATTCTGGGGACCCTTTAGGACCTTTCATTTTTCAGTGTAATTTTCCAGGGAAGAAATTGCACTCAAGCAAGGTAAGAAAATGACCCATGTCTTCTCATTTCCTTGCTAGGTTTAAAAACAACTAAATTACAGCCAAGTGTTTCCTTTGAGTTAATAGATTTTTTTTCTAGTTTTAAACCTGAGATTTCCTTAAAGCGAGAGGACCACCTGGGTATATTCCTTTCTTGAGTTTGGCCAAGCAAGGGGAAATAGCAATCAGGGCACACAGAGTAGAATAGAGGAAAGCTGACTGCAGCTCTCTCTCTCCCACCCTCCAGGAACAGCCGTTCTGTTGTATTTTTCAGTTTCTCTTTTGGACATGGGAGATCAAGTTTGGGGCTTGATCTTAGCAGAGGCAAGAATAAAGCAGGATGGTTTTTCTCTTTGTCTTTTAGGATGAAGAAGTGGAAAGATTGGGGGTTGGATGGCTGAAGGTGGGGGTTAGCATTTGAATCGCTAAGGTGGTTGGATACAGAGAGACCTGTAGTAACCCAGACCAATAATACTGTAAATCTTTTTTTTCCAGAGCTGGCCTCCCTGATCTCTCTCCTCATGGCAGTGACCCATCGCCAGCCCTCTGGACAATCGGGTACAAGAGACTAAGGTTGGGAATGGGAAAGGTGGGGTTTCCATGGTTCATTAAATGCCTCCCTACTCCCATCCATCGCTCTCAAAATTAGCTTCAGTGACAAAGACTTAAATCTCTCTCCTATCTGCAGCCCTGGGTTGGAGAGGGGGCACGGGAGTTGGGCTCAGCTGTTCACTGATTGAGACTGTAGGAACTGTGTTGGGTGGTCTTGGTGGTGGTATATTCAAGGCAGGGGGAATAATCGCAAACTGGACAGGACACCCATCTAGGACTACCCGTCCGTCCACTTCCCTCAATTCAATCAGGTCACATTAGAGAGTTGAGGCAGGACCACATGGTGGTGTGATCTGTATTTGAACAAATTCCTGGCTTGACTGAGCATCAAAGAGGAAGATGGCTTGGTGGGAGTGGGACAGTTTCCCCTCTGAACAGTTAATAAATAATTTTTATTATAAAAAGTTATGCTGATATCAACATTGACTCCTTCAGTTCAACTCAGTGCATGATAGTTGAATACCCTATTCTCTGGGACTCACACAGAGGATTTGGAGTCACTGCCTTCAAGGAGTTCACAGCCTAATTTGATCAGGTACCTTGTATTTTGACAGAGCATTTACATATGGTAAAGCACTATGGAATGTGTTAAGAGAAATATATTGAGGAATATGTTCATGGTTCTAACTTCTGAGAGTTCAGCCTATTGCAGCAAGATGCCTATATGGAGGCTTCCTGCAGATTGAAAAGTCTGGGGGCTGTAGATGAAACTCTAGTTGAAGAAAATAATTTATTACATGAAATTGGGCAGCTTCTCCTCCTCAGATCTAGGAAATTTTCCAGGTTTCTGTCTTCCTACCACTAGACTTACTCTAGTCCAGTGCTTATTACATTGAGGAAATCCCTTAGATGATATATACATCGAGGAGAGTCTTTTGCGATTGAAATGCATGTTCTCCTCCTCTCTCTCCTCCTTCTAAAGATAAATTCATAAGGGAGGACTCTCATTCCTAGATAGGGGGAAAACTTCTTCCGAACACCACTGATGAGCTAGCCGACCCTAAACATTGCCAGCAGGTGGCAGTGTGAGTCCAGTGGAGCTAGGAAAGATGAGTGCAGGTGGGGAGGGGGAGGGGGGGACACTAAACACTGCCTGGCAGCCATTTTGTTAACTTATTTTGCCTTTTGTTTGACTTTGCCCTCCAACTCTTCCTTCACATACATCAAAGGAGAAAATCTTAAGTACAAGAATATGACAAATTCAGGCTGAAGTTTCCTGACACTGTGATCTCACTGGTGTTTATTACAGAATTTGACATATGCTGGTTCATTTGCCATTTATTTTTCCCAGAGTGGATCATGAAGGAAATAAAATTTTCTCTTCTATTATGCCGAGAACTTTCCCAACAATTTGTCATGACCACCTTCCAGGGGTTTTCTAATCACCAGGATCACTTGGTAAAGTTCCATATGTAATTCTTAGCTGTGAAAGCCATTCCTGGACAAAATTTGACCTCTAAATCCACTGAAGAAATCAACAGGTTGAGAAAACCGTGCTCTCAAGTTATTTTTTGCCTGCACCCTGGTGGTGTTGGGGTAACTTTCAATCCTAGATGAAAACCTTCTGTTGTCAGGTCGCCCAGGTAACATCTTATGGTAGCATGGTAGAAAAGGAGTGAATTTGGAGTCAGATCTACTTACTCACTGTGTGAACTTGGGAAAGATGCTTAATTTCTCTGAGCCTATCTCCTCATCTGTAAAAATGGGGATAATATTAACCTACCTCACAGGGTTGTTGTGAGGAATAAAAGAGATGACACATGGAAGCACCTAGCCATACCTGGCAAATAGGTACTCAATAAATATTGGTTTTTCTTCCCTTTCCTCTTGCCCTTTTTCCCCGTAAGTATTGATTATGGGAAAGCAGTCCCTTCTATTCTAACGGTCACTTGGAAAAGAGTAGGAGACTTCGAACCTTAAAGAACTGGCAATAATAAATTATGGTGGATGAGGCTTGTTTAAGGTGGCTCTCAAGAAATTCCTCTAATGATCATCAATCACCATATAGACCTTTCTGTTTGGACCGTGTATTCTAAGGTTTAGGTTCTATTGGGGAGATAATATTTAATCGTAGGGAAGGGTTTTGGGGGCTACAAGAGTTCCCCTCCCTAGAATATATGGTGAGAGCATTTGTGGGGCTATTTGGAAGTAAAGGTAATTTAGGGCTACTTTCACCCTAGTATCCAGGATTATGAGTAAAAAGGCTATCAGTCTGGGGCTTTTATAGGTGATTTATCAACTTTCAGGTGATGCTACGGCTGAGAGGCAAATTTTACCAGAACTTTCCTTTTCATGTGGTACAACAGGTAATTTTAATAGGAGATTCACAGGATGCACTGGTTTGTTCTAGGGTGTGGAACTTTGGTTGACTAAACCTGGTAGAAGTCCCAAGCCCTTAACGCAGGACGATATGTGAGCGCTAAAACTGGCTTATGTTGGGGAAAGACAGCATGGAAATTTTATGGAGAAACTACACTCTTACCTTTCAAGTAAAGTAAGATCCGTTAGCGATTTCAAGTGACCCTTTACCAACGTAGTGGCTGGGCAACTCTCTAGTTCACTGGGTACATTTTGAGAGCAGGAGGCGGTGGGCCAGAGGAGAGAGCAGAAAGGGATAGATAAAGTCCCAGGCATGGTCGGTCTTACTAATTTCGGATGTAGAGCGTGGCCAGGGCCCAGACTCTGTAATTCTCATCCTATAGATCTGGCTGAGACAACTCCGGCTGAGAAAGTGCCCCGGATCTCCACAGCCAGAGTCCAACTGGGTTTTCTGGCCAGTGAGAAATTCCCAGCAGAGATTTCCGTGTGGGCTGCGGCCTTTTATTTGGGAATTCCTATCCCCCACGTCAATCTGAAGCCGCCTGTGTGACCTCGGGAGGGTGTCTTGAGCCGGAGAAGCCAGTCCCTGGTTTTTCCACACTTATCCAAATAAGGCAGCCGAAAAGGTGAAAGGGGACTAAAGTCGAGCGGCGCCCGGCGAGCTCGACAGGGCAGCCCTACACCACGGAACGACCGCTTGACCTGCTCGTTCCTCTCTTCGTTCTCCCGTTCCCCGTTGTTCCTCCTTTACCCTAGCCAGACAGGGCCGAGAACTAACGGCCGCGGGCGTTGCCGGAAGTGTCGTAAAACGCCGGATATCCGGTTTCTCTGGGCGCTCAGGGAGCTGACGGAGAGGGCCGCCGCCCAACAGTAGACGCTGTCTCCGCCGGCCCAGCCGCTGTCTCCGGTGTGTGAGTGAGCCCGGGCCTGGTCCCCTCTCCCTCCGCCGCCATGGGCTGCACTTTGAGCGCCGAAGACAAGGCGGCGGTGGAGCGAAGCAAGATGATCGACCGCAACTTGCGGGAGGACGGGGAGAAAGCGGCCAAAGAAGTGAAGCTGCTGCTACTCGGTGAGGGGCTGGGGGCGGGGCTGGCGGGGTGTTCCCGAGGGCCCAGGCACTTGGGAGTCCTGGGCGGGGGGTCAGGCCGGGCCGGAGGAGAGGACCCCAAAGGATCTGGAGGGCGTGACGGACGTGGGGCGGGGTGTGGGGGGTTGGTGACTGAGGCCGGAGGGCGTGATGAGGGGGTGGGGTTTTGGGGTGGTAGGAATTAGGCTGGAGAGAGGGTGTGCCTCCATGCTGGAATTGGGTTCAGCGAAGAGAGCTTGGAAGTGTGGTCCAGTAGGACATTGAGACTGTATTAGGAATATGGGAAAAGCTCATAAAGGAAGAGCTGATGTTAGGGAAGGTTTTGCAAGGGAGGGGTTGGAGTGAGTTGGTAGCGAGGACGGGAGAGTGTGTTGGGCTTGTATAATGGCTTGTGAGTTTGGAGCGTGGTGGTATTTTATGACAGGTTAGAGTTAGGAGGCTTGAATAATTAATATAAATAGAGAAGGGGGCAGGGACAGAGTGGTCACATAGGACCTTGTCATTTATTAGAGAGTGGGCATTTTGAAATATCGGTAAGGTGGAGGAACTCTGGGTTATCCAGGAGCAGGAAGATGTGTGGTTGAGATAAATGACAAGTTCTCAGGTGTAAAGGAAAAGAGTTTGGGTGCAGAAGCTGTGTGTACTTATCCACCTTTTTCTATTATTTTTATTCTCGTAAGGTTTTATAACTCCTTTCCTTGTTTTTATAAAGTGGGAGGTTGTGTGAGCTGAGGAGATTTAAGGACTTGCTGGTTTGAGGTTTGTGGCATAAGATGTGATGATAATAGATTACACAGTGGGAGTTGCTGAATAGTTGCTAGGGATGATGTGCAGTGGGACTGCAGTTATCTTAGGATAAGATAAATATTGGACATATTTACTGTAAAAGGTGTGACAGTGACAGATTTCTGGTGAGCTGTTCTTTTTTTTTTTTTAATATTGGCTTTAGGAATTACTTTTATTTTACCTGACATTTGTTTTAAGTAGCTTTTATGTACAGTCAGATGCATTTTACTCAGCATGGTTAGTTTTAGAATTTTTGAGAGACTGGTTTCTAGAGGCTCAGTAAATCACATAAAGTACCCTGGTATCAGCTTACCAAAAGATCAAGCCACATTTCTTCACCTTTAGTATTTTCTAGGGATCTGTCAGGGAAGACTAAATAAGAGTAATGGTTTCTGTAAGCAATAGAACTTTACTTTTTAAAACAAGTGATTTTTGGGAAAAAGAAGTTGCTTTAGGAGAAGTGCCAAATTTTTATGGTGTAAAGCTCCAGAGGACACAATGCACCACCATAACCCAGGGTTTATTTTGTACTCCAGGGTGTTCTGGGTGGCCATGCTAGTCTTTTCATATTAACATGTTTGATGGTTTGTAGATTGCAGAAGCCCTGGTAACAGCTTTTTGGATAAAGAGGGAAAGTTTTGCATTGGAGCTTGAGCTTTCAGTTTGAATACCCGATCTTACAGAACATATGAAATAAAATTGAAATTCCAGACTGCCACTCTCCGTATAACAGTATCATTTGTGAATGAGCGTGGTCCCTGGTACATAGTAGGTGCTTCTTAAATATATACTGTTAACCAGCATGTGCCAGCTAATGTTGGACATTGCTCCTTGGGGCCTTTCAGATGTTTGATATAAACCATAATTCTCAAGGCATTAGCATTGTCTCGATTGATTAGTTATGAAAGTAAAGGTGTATTTTCATCTTCTGTGGTTATTTTGATTTACATTCGTCATTAGAGATCCCCTCAGGACATTAGCCTATTGTGATACAGGACTTTATAAATAGTGCATTTAATTAAAAACAAAATTAAACACATGATCACTTAGGGAACTTCAAAAGCAGTAAGTAAAAACATTTGCTTTTACTTTTCATCAATTTCATTGTTTTAAGTAAGATTTTTTTATATTCTTGAGCAAGTTAAATCAACAAATTCAAATAGGTGGCAGAGAGAGATGTTCTTGCTTGAACCATAACATAACACACTTATGAAATTAAAGTTATTTTCCTTGCTATTTCTGTAAGCAAAATACACCCATCACTGTATACAAATAATTTTCTTTTTGCTGTCGAATACCTCCTTTGATGTACATGCAAGTCATTTTTACCTCATCACTGTAAAACTATCAAACTTGGTCTAAGTTGAGATCTATTTACTTACTTTTGGGTTTCCTGGCACATAATAGGTGTTCTTTAAATATTACTGTATTTCCTTCCTTGCGGGGATGTAATTTAGCATAGTGATTAACAACATGGGCTCTGAAGTCAGACAGTTTCAAATTCTAATTTCCAATTACCAACTATAACCTTGGAAAGTTGTTTACTCAATTTCTCTCTGCCTCAGTTTCCTCATCTTTAAAATGGAGAAAACAGAGGTACTTCATAGGATTGCTCTGAGGATTAAATATGATTATAATGTGAAGTAGAACACAGTCTGGCACAAAATATTAGTGTAATGAATATTAGCCACCATTGTTATTATTATATCAAAATGAATGTTACAGATTAAAGGTACTATAGAAATTCAGATTAGTTAAGGAAGAATGCAGTATTATAATTCTTTGGTTACCTTTGGTTTAAATTTCTTGTAGATGTGTTATTGAGAAGCTCTTGATATACCAAATTAGTGTTTAATCATAATATTCTACAGAAAAACAAAATTATGTTATGCAGGGCTTCCTAACCAGAGTGTAGTGCATATGAAGGCATACAGTGTGCTGTTTGCAAATGTTTTATGGTTTTGAAATTTTAAATCATTTTTATGATTTTTAAATCATTTTATGATTAACTTTTCAAAATTTTACAGCAGTTGGAATGATATTTGAACATTTTTGATATGATTCCATCAGTAAAGTCTGAATTTGGCAATTGAAAATATTTGATTTGGAAGGTTTATACCAATTAGTATTTAATATCATCTGTAATATTTTGTATTTTATTTTCCATGTCATAATTTTATGATATTAAGAAAATATGTATTATTTTCACCAAGTCCCTCCAGCTTACCTCAGTAAGCTTTACAAGTGTTACCATTTTCAGCATGCGACATTATGTGACCAAAGTTGGGAATCACTGGGATAATGCATAAGAGTACTGCTTTTGGAGTCTCATAAAACTGAATTCAATTCCCACCTCCATTTACTAGCTGTGACACCCAGAGCATGTAACTTAAACGTATGAGTCTTAATTTTCACATATATAAAGTGGGGATGTGATGCTTATTTCAGAAGATCAAATGAGATAATGTATGTAAAATACTTAGCAGATAAATATTCACTAAGTGGTGACTTCTGTCATTACAGTGATGTTTGGAAAACTTATCATTTTAGCTGCTTTTTTCAAGGGTGTTTCAGACAGATATTTGATTATTTTTCAAATATTAATGTACCCTTTTCAAAGATCTTCAAGGAATTTTAATATAACTGTTTTGTGGTAAAAGGAATTAAACATTATCATTTAGTTTTGTAAGTTTTTGAATGATCTACTCCTATGCTATCTCTGTCTATCCATTTCTTGATAGTTCTCCTTAGCAGATCTTGAGAAAACATTGTTATACAAAATGAAGTTAATGCTTTGTTCTTTAGGATTTTGCTGGTAGTGGTATGGCAAAGATTAAGTTGCGGGCTTCCCTGGTGGCACAGTGGTTGAGAGTCCGCCTGCCGATGCAGGGGACACGGGTTCGTGCCCCGGTCTGGGAGGATCCCACGTGCTGCGGAGCAGCTGGGTCCATGAACCATGGCTGCTGAGCCTGCGCGTCCAGAGCCTGTGCTCCGCAGCGGGAGAGGCCACATTAGTGAGAGGCCTGCATACCGCAAAAAAAAAAAAAAAAAATTAAGTTGCATGCAGAGAATTGGAATCATCTAATTCACTTAAACCCTATATTTTATATTTGATTATTTACATTTAAATATCTGCATGTTACTGGCTGAATATGCTTGTTATTGAAAATCAGACTGTCCTTTGATAAATATGCTATTATATTGTCATAAGATGATATCCTTTCTTTATAATGTTTGGTATTTATTTGGCTTGAGATTCCTGGACAGTTATTAGATTTCTTGTGGGGATGCATCTCGTGCCTGGGCAAAAGAAACTGGCATAAAAAACAGAAATTCACAGTGCAAAAATAGGTTTGTTTCTTATAAGCACTTATTATTCTTTGTGTCTTTTATTTGCATTCATCACTTCTGCAGTCTGAAAGTGTGGTATCCTTTTCAGGAATTATAGTATTGTAATCTTGCCTGAGTATGCTAATTATGTAGTAAGTACAGGGATGACCATAGAGTTGGGTGCTTAGTGCTTAGTAGATTTGACAGGACATGTAACTTTTTAATCAGGGCTGCAACTGTGTTTCTTTAAAAATTTTAGCCTATTGAATGTATTTGCACTATTACAAAAAGTCTTTTAGTTTTGGAGCAGTGGTCTCTGATAAAAGTAGTTTGTTCTTTTAGAGAAGTTAGGTAGAACCTCAACTTTATCCCTCCCCCGTGGTGCTGAGCTGCTTCATCCTCTAGTTGCTTGGAAATGAAAAGGGAGTGGTTGAGTCTCTACAGATATTTCCTCTTTTTTTCTGAACCCTGTCTCTTCTTTCACAGTTTCTTCCACATCATGCCTTTAAAAAAAAACAACCTGGGGTGTGTGTACCCCTTAGGACTTCAGAAGATCCATGAACTTTCTAAAATTTTTAGCGAAATTTGTGGTTACATGTGTTTTTCTGGAGAGAAGAGCCATATTTTTCATCAAGTTCTTCTTCCATGGTACTGCCTAACCTCCTTAAAGTCCTTCATCTTTGGACCAGGAAAATCAGTAGCTGGGCAAAAATGGAACATTCAGAATGAAAAAGAAAAAACCTAGCACATAATAGGTGCTGGCACATAATAGGTGTTCTTTAAATATTACTGTATTTCCCTTGTGAAAAGTCTTTTACGTCTTTTCTCTAAAAGTTTTTTCCTTGGAATTTTTGAGAAAACTGTTTTCTGTACTTGAGATGGCTCCTCTTTCTCCAGTTCCCCCAGTGACGCTTGCCTCAAGTCAATATATCCAGTACAGAACTTGCCTCCCCTCCTCACTTCTCTCCCCCAAATCCACCTGTTGTGAACTTTTCTGTTCCGGCATTGTCATTCTCAAAATCATCTACACTGAAAACTGAACTCGTTTTTTTAACTCCTGGCTTGCTCTCATCCATATAACCAGTCAGTTGCCAAGTGCTATGACTCAGTTGTTACCAGATTTTTGTATTTCATGGGCCAGTAAAATTAATTTTTTTGTTATTGACTGACTTAGGATTCTGACATTTTATTTTTCTTAGTAAATACATTTAAAAAATATCCCAAGGTCCATCTATTATTTCTATTTTAGTTCCCTTTCCTCCATGAAACCTTTTTGATGTTCTGAATTGGATATGATCTGTCCCTCTTTTTGAAACCTCATAGTACTGTTTATGCTTGCTGTTTACCATATATTATGGTTATTTGTATACTTAGCAGCTCCTCACTATATATGGTCCTTGAGGGCCAAGAGAACTAGGTATTTCTTTCTTTTTTTTTTTTTTTTTTTTTTTTTTTTTTTTTGAGGTACGCGGGCCTCTCACTGTTGTGGCCTCTCCCGTTGCGGAGCACAGGCACCGGACGTGCAGGCTCAGTGGCCATGGCTTACGGGCCCAGCCGCTCCGCGGCATGTGGTGTCTTCCCGGACCAAGCACGAATCCGTGTCCCCTGCATCGGCAGGCGGACTCTCAACCACTGCGCCACCAGGGAAGCCCAGAAGTAGGTATTTCTTATCTTTATATCTGCTGCAGCACCTAAGATAATGCTAAGGTGTTTTGCCTGAAAGGAATAGAAATTCATACTTCTTCCAGTCAAGGAAGGCTTTGTTGAAAGGACACAGTAGGCACCTTCATAGGCATCAGACAAGGATAGATAAGAAATGCAATACAACCAGGTTGCATGCACATGGAATGTAATACATGTCCCCTCCCCCCATTTCTCCTAGAGTAGACTGGTCACTTGCTCTGCTTTGTTGGTAAGTCACCTCTTCAGAACAGCTTTCTTTGTTCACAGGACTTCTTTGCCCCTACTCCCCTTCCCCCAGTCTTCAACTTTGACTTACTCTCATACCTCTGGCTCTCACACTGCCTAACCTGGTAGTTCAGGCATTTCATGTCATCTGACTCAGGTTCCCAGGATTCGCATTCCAGGTTCCTGGGAAAGAATATCAGATTGGCCCATCCTTGTCAGGTGCCTACCGCAGTCTAGTCTTCTGTGGTGGGAATATGGCGGGGCTGTGGGGTATCATGAGTTTCATAAGGCTGACCCTTTCAGGGACTAGGTGGGTCAAGTTCTCAATTTAAAAGGCATGGCTAGAAAGTTAGTGTTTAATAGATGACAGTGCCTACCACCTAGTAGACACTCACTGAATATAAGTTGAAAATAATGGAATGAGATGGAAATATTGAAGAACTAAACATATCATTGCTTTAGTTTTTCTTTAATTCACAAGAGCATGCCTGCTAATTCTCAACATTAAGTTGTCATTTTGTATGGTTGGGAGATGTAATTAAATTCAACTTGAGGTAGGTGCAGGATTTTAAACTCCCATTATCAATGCATCCAACTCAGAATAGTTAATGTTACCTGATTTTAATTACCTTTGATTTTAATTCAGGAATTAATTTTCTTAAATGCATATAATCAGTTCAGGGTCTATGTTTCATTGTCCCTGCTTTTTTCTGGTTAATTTTCCCCCCTATTATTTTTATGAGCACCAGAAAATTGTCCAGAGCTAAGGGAAGAGGTAAAATGGACCATTTTGCTCCTTGTTAATAACGTTGCTTAGAGGTTTTTGTTAGGGAGTAGGTAAAAACATTTGGCAAAGAGATTGCTCATAGCTTTTAGTTATCCATGCTGTGTCTTCTCCTGTTTAGTTTAGTTTTGTTTTATTGCAGGGTGGGGCTTGTCGGGGGAAATGGGGAGGAAGAGATGTTTTAAGTATTCAAGAGCTAGAATATTAGCAGTAAAGACCAAAAAATTTAAACGTGGGTCTCATAAGAATTGTCTAGAGCAGTGGACACTAAATTTGTTCAGATTACTGAAATTTGTTTTGTAGTCAACAGAATACAGTAGACTAGCACTAATAAAATCCATCTATTTGAACTAGTAACTCAATTCAGAAATAGGAGATACCATGTAATGTAGGGTAAAGAGCAGAGACTGAAAACTGGGAGAGCAGTCCTAATTTCTGAGCTTCATTTTCCTTTTTCTGTACAATGAGGTCTGACCTCAGGGGTCCCTTGTCTGTGAAGTTAATATTATCAACTAGATGGAATATTTTAGCAAGTTATAAAGCGGGCTATTTTTGTGTTATTTCTCTTGTTCTTGAGTTTGATTGAAAGTAGTTTAACTTAATAAACCTGTTTAGGAAGATAGTTAAAAACTGAAGTTAAAAACCTGAAAGACATAAATTCACAAAGTACCCTTATGTAAATGTTCAAGAGAATATAAAGAAGTTCTTCTAGTATTTGATTTCTCCACCAATTTTAATGATCTTCACTTTGGTACAATTCTTTATCAGTGCTGAGCAAGTTAGAGTTATCTTTAGGCCTTTATCTATCCAGGCTATCCTTTTACCTCCTTGGTAATCATGTATATCGTTTCTGTAATTCAGGCTGCTTGAACTGAATAACATTGTGTTAGGATCACTGTTTAATTGTTCTAGTTTTGGTGCAATGCTGTATGTAAATGAAATATACTATTTTCGATGTTTTGCTATTAGGTGGTAACAGAAATGAACATATCTGGTAAGAACCAAGCAAACAAAAGATACCAAAAAGACCAAATTTGTTTGACTTGTACCTGAATAATGGCCTAGGTGATCTTAGAAACAATTTTCAGGAGGGTATAGTCTTTTTTTTTTTTTCGTCTTCTTTTTTCTTTTTGGCTGCGCCGCATGGCTTGCAGGATCTTAGTTCCCCAACCAGGGATTGAACCCAGGCCCTCGGCAGTGAAAGCACGGAGTCCTAACCACTGGACCACCAGGGAATTCCCGGTTATAGTCTTTAGACATGAATTTCCTTTGATTTCTAAGTTAGACTTGGAAGATACTTAAAATTTAAGACTGTTAAGGATTAGCTGAGATGTTATTGTATGCATTGTTCCATTACTATTTTGCTGCTATAGTTATCAGTCTAATTTTCGAATGGGTAAATGTTTTAACATTCCTACAAAAGTCTTAGTTTTTTGGATAATGTTAGTATTTTACATCTCAAAAAGTTTTTGTCGCTTAACTTAAAAGTAGATCGTATTCTAAATTTTTTCTAGCTGCTCATGTAAATCTACAGCTGGCATGTCAGGCATCTCTCACCAGGATTAAAATATGCACTATTTGTATATTTAAATTGTTCTTGTATCTCCTGCTTTTATTCATGTGGCCTGGTGTTAACACTTATTACACTGGTGATTTAGGGACCATTTAAATCAGACCTCTTTAAAATTGGCAAGGTAGCTGGATTCTTGTCATATTGTAATTAATCTTCCTGTAGTGGTTGATTGTGCAACCTATTTACACTGGGTCAGATACTCAAAATTTCCTTTATTCTTTCAAGTTGGATTTGAAAACTAAAATAGTATTCCATTGAATTCTAAGAACTAACGAAAAGGTTACATTGTATTTGGATTTCTGTTTTAGCCATGTATTGATATCCCTAGTTTTTATGTTTTTATTTAATGGATAGTGTTGTATATTATGATATGATCTTGGAACTTACCAGTATGATTTTAGAATCATTAAGTTTAAAATATTTTAAAATCAGTTGAGAAACAGCAAAACTCCTCTTTAGTCACTGCTCTTGAGCTAATGTGGAAATGAATTTTGCCCACGACTTTGGAAGTTATATTTTACAAATTACTGTAAATTATAGAAGGATTGTTTTAGAATGAGATACCTTTAATAGAACATTTCCCCCGCTATCTCCTGCAGTTAGAACATGGGAATCATTAACTTCAAAACAGGGCTCTGTTTGAAGTAATGATATAAATACTATAATGATTTATGTAGATAATGTAGTTCTGATGTATGGGATATGATAGCACAGTCTTAACTTTTCTATGCAGGTTATTTCAATATTGAGTTATTTATTTCTGAAAATAAAAATTGAACTACTTCAGTTTAATGATGTAAATCTTTTCACTATTTTGCAATATTAATAAATCCTGACATGTTTTGGTTCATTTCAGATTATTAAAAATAATTTCCTTCCTTTCTCTACTTCTAAGAAGAGAAGTATATTTCTTATTCTTTTATTTTTGTTATTATGGTTGCAATTAAAATCCACATTCATGTTCTCATTGGTATTTGTAGTTCTTTCAACTTTTTCTAGACTACTTAAAAGTTTTTTAGTAAGCTTTTTGTTTTGGAATAATTTTAGATTTGTAGGAAAGCCGCAAAAATAATGCATGGAGTTCCTGTATACTGTTCACCTGATTTCCCTTAGTGTTGATGTGTTACATAGCTGTGGTGTATTTGTCAGTACTAAGAGATTAATATTGGTGCATTAATGTTAACTAAATTTCACACTTTATTTGAATTTCAGCAGTTTTCCCATTAATGTTCTTTTTCTGCTCCGGGATCTAATCCAGGACACTGCATTGCATTTAGTCAAAGCCACTTTTTATTAAGCTTTTTGGTTTTCGGTGTTCAGAAGGAGGCTCATTTATTGACTTATTTATGATTAGGTATCTCTGGTTGTCTTATATGTACACAGGTACTTTCCTAGCCTGGAAGTATAAATGAGAAATAGACAAAACTTTTAAGCAGTTCAATTGTGGAGATATACAAGTAAACAATGGTAATGGAATGTGGTTACAGAAAGAGTAGCTAGTTTTGGAAGGAGGAAGAGAAGGAAGAGACATATCAGGGAAGTCCTCCCAGAGGAGGTGACATTTGAGATGGACCTCAAGGGATAAATAGGAACTCTTAAGGCAGAGACTGGAGAGAAGCACATCCAGACAGAGGGAATAGTATGTACAAAGACTCAGAACTATGAGTGAGCAAATAGATTTGCCCTGGAATAAAGGGTTGGCACGGGAGGAGTGTAGGAGGTAAGGCTGGAAAGGTTTGCAGTGGATTTGGAGAGTATTGATTTGAATTTTTAGTAGCTGTATTTTTAAAAAGCCACATTTTATTATAGATAGATAAAGATAAATATAGATATAATGTGGGGAAGCCATCTAGAGACTTTGCTTTCTCCTCCCTCTTATTACCTGCCTTTTTTGCCATTCCACTACCATTCGCCATTCCAAATTCCATTTGGGTTTTGACTTACAACATTGGTGAGCATTTATATGGTAAAGGAAATTGAAATTGTAGGCATCCTTGGGAATGTGGAACTGAATTTGAATTGAAACTGAGTTGAAATTGTAGGCAACTGAATTTATAATATTTTGTTATTGGTGAATTTTTAAAGTTGGTATTAATTTACATTCAATTAAATAGGCATGTAGAAAAGTGCTGTATGCTGCTGTCAATGTTTGAGACTTAGATGGGGATATGATTTTAATATTTTTAAATGTAAAAATTTGATGAATGGATTTAACATTGCAGTTAACTTTGTAGAACATCTCCACTACATATGAATTATTTGTGTGGGTTAAATGTATATTTTACATTTTTATCTCACAAAATTTCGAGGCAGAGCTAGTAAGAAATGTACCTATTCAAAAATAGTTTTCAGTCAGGTCATATGTACATCCCATAATTTAGCATTAGCACCATAGTGACATTTTGTTGCTCTGCTTTCAAAGAAGTAAAGGGAAAGTTACCAGAAGCCAAAATTAGAACATTGCGGGAGCCAGAGAATGATCCCGCTTCTTGCTCGCAAGTGATTGATCCCTTAAGCATTCTTTCTATATTCCACAAAAGT
The DNA here is from genome assembly GCF_039906515.1 of Pseudorca crassidens. Taxonomy (NCBI): domain Eukaryota; kingdom Metazoa; phylum Chordata; class Mammalia; order Artiodactyla; family Delphinidae; genus Pseudorca; species Pseudorca crassidens. The sequence goes on from NC_090297.1 coordinate 95,876,030, forward strand.
GAGGAAGAAACCCCTCTTCTCCCTCTAAATTGGCCAGTTGCCCAAAGAGAACACATGATCCTTAGCAACACTCGAGTTACCTTGTTCATATTCTCAAGTGAAAAGATTTTGAGGAGAGCTACTTGGCTGAGTGAGCTGCCTCTTTTTTTTTTTTCCTGTTTAATCAAACCAACATTTTCCTTAGGTGATTTATGAATGTTAAAATGGCTATTAGCTTTCTACTTTATGGTTTATAAGGCTTGTAAAATGATAGGATCATGTCCATGAAAGATGTGAAACTGAATAAATGACGCACTACTGTGTAAGCCGGACATATTTTGGTTGTTAGGGAGTTAAAAAAATTTCTCCCCCTCCCTTATTGCATATTCACCCTCTGGAAATACTTAATGAAAAAGTAATTGATATTGGGGAGGAACACATAGGTGACTTCAGAGATAACTGGTAATGTTTAATTTTTTATATTGGGTGATAGGTACATAGATGTTTGTTTTGTCACACACATGTCATAAATATCCCTTTTTGTATTCAGTATTTAATTGAAACAACTTAAAAAGTTTTAAAGGCTGAAAAAGGGGTAATTGATTCTAATTAACTTAAAGCCAGTTCCATTCAAGGTGGTTTTCCTTTTTGTTTTGTTTGGTTACAAGGAATAGAAAACTCACTCAAACTAGCTCAAAGACTTGGAGAGGGGAATTATTGTTAGAATAGAGATAGGTTTTATGAGAATAAAGGAAGACCTGAAGAATCAGGCCGCAGAAACTGAGGCAGCTCTGGCGTTGGCCAGGCTATTTTCTCTGCCTTTCTTCTGTTTCTTTCTCATTGTCTTCATTATTCACTATTTCTGCCTCTTTTTACTTTCTTGTCTTTACTTGTTCTCCTTGGTCTCTTCCTCTCTTTTTTGTCTTCTTGGTCTCTTTCCTCACTCATTTTCTATCTCTTCTTTTGTATGGATTCACTTCTCTCATGACATCTCTAAGTCTCTCTGTGCCTTTGTCTATTCTGTTTTCTCTCCAGATCAACTTCCTCTGAATTCTTTCCTTTATGGTATTGATGTGCATGAAGCCCTATAATGGTAACCTAGGTTTTCACACATTGTGACTTTGTAGTTTAGGATGACTTTTTCTGTATCTTCCAGTACAGATTCCTCAGAAAATCTGGCTGGTCTTCCTCATCTTTAGGAGCTAGATCACACAGGGTGTAGGCCCTCTGTCCGCCTGTACTGGGTGACTCCTGTGTCAGGTATTTACTCATTATCCAGCCACAGAGAGGGGCATGGCCCAGATCCTGTAGGCCACCCACCCTGCAAATGAAATAGGGATTTCTCCAGAAGGGGTTATGGGCAGGCAGATACTCTAATATATCAATTAAGTTTTATCAAAAATTTCTTAATGCATTTTAAGCCTCTTTGGTGATTGGTATGTGATTGCTTCCTAGAAAAATCTTTTTCAGAGAAGAGACCCATTATCTTTGTCCCAGTCACAACTCATTGCTATCTTTTATTAAGATATTCATTCATTCACTGAACAAATATTTAATGAGCACTCACAGTGTTTCTTGCACTCCTTCAGGTATTAGGATACAGAGTGGGCAGGACAGATTCATAGCAGTTAATTTCACTGAAACGGATGGTGGGCACAAGGGAGCTGGGACTGGGTTTTGAGAGTAAGGTTTAGAGGGGAATAGGGAGAACAGGAGGCTTGTGAATGAGTCCAAATTTATTGTCAAGTATAGTTGTGAGATGAGAGTTGAAGGCATAACCAGGAATGGGTGTGGGGCTGACTAAAGATAGCAGAGTCATGGAAATCTTCTGTTTCTGTTAACTGCCTATATCAAAAATTCCATCTCTTGCAACTGGCATTTGCGAAATGTAATTAGGCAACCACTGGATCTCATAGAAACTCAAGCCATTCATTCCACAGTTATTAATGTGTCTACTCTGTCCTAGACTGTGCTCTAGATTGGGGGTAGAGGCACAAAAAGAAGGCACTATTTTGTGCTTTCGAGGAGTGTGCTTTTGAGCTTAGGACTAGTGGAATACTAAACAGGCACCAACCCAAATAATTAAAATAATTTGACCAAGTATTAGTGTTGTGGTGTTTGATATTAACCTGTAGGATCAGGTTGAATCTGGTCAGAGTCACCTTGAGGGAGAATTACATAGATGTGGAAGGGTTTTCAGGTTGTACCAAAAAGAGTTTCGTTACCATTTTAATCAAAATCAAGAAAAGCCATTAGCAGTTTATGAGATTAGGAGCTGGAAAGAGAGACAAAAAAAAAGTTTATTTTTGAGTAGCCAGAGCTGGCTAGAGATAAAATGAGGTAAGGTGACTGGGAAGGACAGTTTGGGACTTGATTTTGGAAATTAACCTCTGGGACTGATGCTGAAAGGGAATAATCTGTGCCAGCCAACAGAGCGGGAGTATTAATTGTGTTCAGAGGGAATGGGGAGGCTTCAGCAAAGATTGAAGTTCGAGTTGAATAGCATTTTCAAAAATGTTTAAATGCAGAGGCTTGGCATGCTTAGAGGGACAGTGGGCTGGGTGAAAAAATTATTCTGTTATTTTAGGTTAAGGAAACTTGCTAATTTCAAAAGAAAAATATATCTAACTTCTCCCATGAGACCATAAATTCCTAAACTTATTTGTATTTGAAGTCTCATTGTCTAGCAATGCCAGGCAATGCAGGATGTGTGTGTGTCTGTGTGTGTGTGTGTTTTTTAAAGGCTGAATAACAATTTTTGTTTGCTCTGTGACATTTTTCCCATCTGTAATTTTGCTAACCATTTCTTTTACTGAATTAGGAAGCTGGAAACTGGTTTTTGTGTTGTGTGGTACCTTGAAAAGCATTTTGGATGAAATGTCATTTTTTACCTTAATCTGAGTTTTTATTATCTTAGCTACTTATACCTCAATAGAAAGGAATCAGTGGGAACAATAGATAATCTTATTTTTGGAAATAGCAGGAACTGTGCTCCTGTGATCTTTAGTTATAGATATTCACATATTTTTTTTAAGAATAGCAATCTAACTTGAATGTTCTGCTAGTTTAAGACTGTACATAGAATATCCTTGAGCATGAATATAGGAGCTTGGCTGCCAGACAACTCTTACTTCCTTACTGTTGCTACACTCTTAATTCTTTCTGCTCTTTGTCCCTTCTTGATCAGTAGTGCGTAATTGAAGAACATGCTGATCACTGTACTATGGTAGTATTGTGGATTGTTGGGTTAATAGGAAGATGTGGATCCATGATTTGATTTGAAGCCTCTGTGTGTCAGAATTAGAGATTTAGTCTGCCTTTAGCATTATAATAATTATAATCATCGAATATTAGAATGCAGCCATAAAGCACATCTAAGCCAAACTCCTTCACATTTTATGTGTAAGGAGACTGGTATTAAATTAGGTGACTTGCCCAGGGTCACAAGCTAGTCATGGCAGAGCTAGGACCAAAGTTTCCTCTTCCATAGAGTTTGTTCCTACATGGTATCCCTAACTAAAAAATCTTTTTAAGTGCCTGAGTTGTAAATGAAAGGTGAAAATAAGTTAGAAAGAAAAATCAAAGTTACTGACTAAGCTTTCAATCTGCTGTGGGAGAGAGGCTGATCTGTGCCTATTGCAGTCATATGTTCCCATATATCTGATTTTGCAGGCCTGTAGAGAGACCATGAGCATGTGTTTGTCTAGCACTGGCTAGAGGGTTATCCAAAAATAGTGGCATATTGGGGCTGTGAGACTTCTAGAAAAGGGGGTGTGCTGTAGTTATAATCCTGGTCTTTTAGAAGTTTCATGACTTCTCTACAGAAACAAGTATTTAAAAGGAAAAGGAGGTGTTTCAGGTGCCACTGGAATAACTACTAGTACATGAGGTAGTGGTGCAGAGACCTGTGGGCAAACTTAAAGGAAAAGCTGCAGAGGTGCAGATGGGTGAGAAGTATGGGAGAAGAGGTAGCAGACAGGAGTATCTAGGGCTGAAAATAGATTTAAGGAAGAAAGTGTTTTTGTTCTTCAGGGTGGGGCAGAGAAAATGACTAATGCTTTGATGTAGTTTGCTGTAGCTTTTAGGTTATAAGTTGATGACTAAGTATGTGAATCCAGGTTCTATCCACGGTATTGTTATTGTGAGACAGCAGCTAAGTAGTTATACCATTTCTACTCAGGTTTTGAACCAACATCAGTATCCAAGCAGTTTTTATTAAATTAAACACTTTGGGCCTTAACATTACTTGGTGGCACTTGGAACAGAGAAAACAGCATTCACAAATAATGGCTGGTTAACATTTACTGAATGCCTAGTATGTGCTAGGCACTGTTCTAAGAATCTTCTATTGACCCCTGTTTTACAGATGAGGAAATTCATTATGCCTGATGGCACAGAAGTATGAAAGAGTGTAATATACTCATGTACCTTCTTTGGGCTGGCTTTAAGTTTTCTTTAGTCAAAATGAGAGAGAAAAAAGAGGAGGCATCAGGTGATACTGTGGTTTTGAGTGTCAGCCATCTTTCAGGATACATTTTTAAAATCAGTGTGTATGTGAGCTGAATGTGTTTACTCATATATAATAATTTATACTAGCAATTCACTGGCCTTAAAAAAATCTTGCAAAGAAATCATCACCATTTCTTGTTTTTCACATTCATAATGTAGTATATGTTATGGGAAGAAATAGGTGGGCCTGTGATATGGTACCTGCTCTCAAGGAGCTCCTTAAAAATAAAATTTAGAGTATATTTAGGTAAATACAGTGGTTCTACAGTAGAATATAAACTGGTAAATTGTTTTTTGTCTAACAGTATTGGTGATTCTGTGTGCTAACCTGTACACACATTTCTTTCTTGTTCTGTTTGACTGTTTATAACATGATTTTCTAAATTAATTCCATTCCTTTGTTCTCTGCAGATTGCCTTGTTTCTTTTGTTGAGAACAAGACCATCTAACTTAGCTACTTGTCTTCCTTTTCTCTCAAAAATCTCTGTAGCTTTAGCTCTCATCCTTTTTTCCTATTTATATTGGATATCCTTTAGATACATATCGTTTTAAGGATAAATTAAGTCGAACTGATCCCATTCCCTCCTGTCTCTGGAGCCTTTCAGACTATTCTTCCCTATATGTCCTACCGCCTGCCCAGTTCCACCCCTTCTCCCTACAAAATCATCTTCAGTTCCTTCCTCTTCAAGCCATAGAGTCTGTCTTTGCAATTCCTTTATGTCTATTCCATTCTTTATATCCTTATTATTGAAGATTGAAGATGGGCAAATGAATCTCTCCTTAAACTTGTGATGAATTTTGAAGGAAGTTACATAAAAAGATGTACGTAAAATTAGGACGTTTCAAACACCACATGTGTATTGGGGAAGGAAGGTGAGACAAGGGTAGCAGTTTGGGGAAAACCTAAGAGTGAGAAGTTATTAGAGAGAGAACATACTACTGAAGCAGTGGAGCACAGAGGACTGAGGTAAAAAAAAAGAGTTCAGACCTAATAAGAAAGGGTTATAGAACATGTTGGAAGAATTTGGAAAATTATTAGGTAAACTGATGGTTTTTTTAAAAAATTTATTATTTTTGGCTGCATTGGGTCTTCTTTGCTGCGCGGGGGCTTTCTCTAGTGTGGCGAGCGGGGGCTACTCTTTGTTGCGATGCGTGGGCTTCTCATGGCGGTGGCTTCTCTTGTTGCGGAGCACGGGCTCTTGGCGTGCGGGCTTCAGTGGTTGTGGCACATGGGCTCAGTAGTTGTGGCTCGCGGGCTCTAGAGCACAGCTCAGTAGTTGTGGCACATGGGCGCAGTTGCTCCGTGGCATGTGGGATCTTCCCGGACCAGGGCTCAAACCTGTGTCCCCTGCATTGACAGGCAGACTCCCAACCACTGCGCCACCAGGGAAGCCCTGATGTTTTTTTTAATAGTGCCATTTGGAGATGATGAGAGGGAAGAGGGGCTTTGAGCTAGAAGTTTGAGAAAATTGCAGCAGTAACATCCAGTAGGTATACGTCAGGCTCAGATGTGTGAGTAGTAGAAAGAATTAATTTGAGAAATGCATAAGAAGAAGATTTTGTTACAGCTTGATGTAAGGAGAGAAGAGTGAGTGGGTTCCAGATGACTCTTAGATTTCGTACCTGGAAGGAAGGTAAGATGGTGGCACTTTTCATGGTGATTTAGAAGCTGAATGGGTCAAAGGCTTGGTATAAAGCAATTCATTCTTTATTTGTATGAAATGCTATGGTACACCCACTGAAACAAATCCTGTATTTAGTTCTGTGGTCAGTAAGAGGTGCTTTCTTTTAAGAGATAGAATTGGATGCCTAATAAAAACTTGGGTGAATATATGTTGTGTGATAATAAAGAGAAGGACAAACTGACATTTTATCAGGGAGCCTTGGAAAAACATGAGAGAGAGAGAGAGCAACATTTTTTTTTTTTAAATCAGCACCTTCATAGGGTAGAACTTAATGAGATGGGTAAAAATTGATTCTGAGATTAATAAACTTACTATTTCACTCAAAATAATCCAACATCAATGGTAGAAATGCTGTTTTCAATATATTAAAGAAGGTGCACATTACTTCATTAATCTCTACTTTTTGTAGTTAATTTTGTAGTTGCTGCTAACATGGGATAATCTGGGAATTGTGTGTTATAGACTATTTTAAATGTAAGTGGTATGCTTTCGTATTCTCTTCCTCAAAATTGAGTCATTAGGGGGTTTTTTTTAGATATGCATGGGAGAAATCACTTCTTTCTCACACTGTCATTAGGAAGTTCTTTGTGTGCTACTTGAATATTAACTGTTTTAGTGCTACCCCGATTATCAATTAAGTGATAATTGATAGAATCTCTGTTCTTAAGTTTACAAGAACAGAGATAAAATCATATATAAATGTCCTTTTTGATTCTCTAAAAATGTAGATGTTTGAAATTATAAAATTATTATTATTATTTTTTGAAATTATAAAATTATTTGAACTTTATTTTAACTAACGTTTTTGGTTGATAGAGTTGAGAAATATTAGTAAAGGATCATTCTTATTGAACGATAGTCATTCATCTGTTCAGCAATATTTACGTAACCAGTTTATGTCAGGCACAGTTCTAGGCCCTGGGAATACGAGGTTAAATAAATGTTCATGGAGCTTATATTTTGTGGAGAAGACAGGAGATGAAATCTTTAATGTGAAGAAGTGATATGTGCTTTTAAAAATATAACAGAGTAAGGGGAGAGAATGTGATTGGGTGGGGGCTGTTTAGATAGATTAGTCAGGGAAGGCTGTTCTGAGGGAAGCAGAAACCTGGGTGAAGAAGGTCTTGTAAAAACTTATTCCAGGCAGAGAGAATGGTAAATGTGAAGATCATGAGACAGGATCTAGCTCATTGAGAACCAGTTTGGAGGAAAAACAAGAAAGCTGGTCTGACAAGTGCAAGATAACGAAGTGGAGAATAATAGGAGTTGAGGGTAAAGGGGTAGACAGGGGCCAGAGCATATTGGGCCTTATTGCCCATGAATTTTATTTTGAGTGTAATTGGACACCATAGGAGAGTTTTGGGACAGGGTTGTGACACGATCTGATTTACATTTTACAAAATTCATTCCAGCTACTGAGTGGAAAACGGACCATAGGAAAGGTGAGGTCTAAAGCATTGGACCATTTAGGAAGCTTTTGCAATGATCTAGGTCTATGGTTTCCAGTATGCTCATGATCATTGTGGTGCAAGAAGAAACTGTTAGAGCTATATTTAATTCTATTTTTAAAAATTAAGCTCTACTAATTCAGTATACATATTGGTCCCGGCACCCACATTCCATCTGTATGTTAGCTACATGTCACTTACCAGTTTTGGCCTGAGCAACTGAGTGAATGTTGAAGTCATTTACTGAGATGAGATACATGGTGGAGCAGGGTTTGTTTGAGGGTAAGGGTGGGGAAGCAGTAACTTAGTTTGGGCATTTTAAGTTTGAGTTGTCTACTAGAAATATAAGATTTATCAGGTAAGTAATTTAGATATATGCGTCTGGAGCCAAGGTTAGAAGCCAGGGTATAGATTAGAGATCTAAATTTGGGAATCATTAGCACAGAGGCAGTGTACAAGAGCTTTGGAGCCAACCTGTGTGAATTCAAATTTCAGCTTTGCCACTTACTGACTGTGTAGTGGTGGACAAATGAATTTGTCATCTGTCTATAAAATGGGGATAGTAATAATATCTACCTCACTGGGTTATTGTGAGGATTAAATGAGTTAACACAAGTAAAGTGTTTAGAATAGTGTCTGGCATGTAGTACTCACTAGCTGTTAACTCTTATCAGTTTATGAGTGGTGTTTAAAACCATGAGGTTAGATGAGATGACCTAGAGAATGAATTTAGATAGAGAAAAGGTCCAATGAGGGAGCTCTGAAGCAATACAACCTTTAGAATTCAGAGACAGGAGGGAGGGCACTGAGAAGGAGTGGGGTAGGAGTCAAACCTGTAGGATGTTGGATCTAGAAGCTTGCCTAATGAAGAAAATATTTCAAGAGAAGTCATCAACTTGGACCAGTTCTGCTTGAGAGTTTGAGTAAGATGAGGACTGAGAATTGACCATTGGATTTGTTAAGATGGAAGTTGTTGGAGACTTTGAGAAATGGGTAGAGTAGTGCGTATGAACACCTGATTGGAGTGGGTTAAGGAGAGAATTGGGGGAAAGAATTGAAGAACATGTATATAGACAACTCATAGGGGTTTTGCTATGAAGAGGAAGAGAGAAAATGGAGTGGTAGCTAGAGGAAGATTTGTGGAGTCAAGGAAAGGTAGGAAATGGGGTGTGTTTGTGTTGATTTTAAGATGGATAGTATAGCAAGTTTGTATAACGAAGAGAGTGACCCAGTGGGTAGAGAAAACTTGATGATATTTGAGTGACATGAGACAATTGTAGCAGCCAAGACCTTGAATAGGTAAAATGAGGTGGGTGAGTGCACAGCCTCCAATTGTGAACTCTCTCCAGCGTTAGTCTTAGACACTGGCAGAGATAGTTAGTTCATCCACTGATAAAGGTAGAGATTAATGGAGGTGCAGATAGATTGGTGGGTTTGGTTATGGGAAAATGAGATAATTTTTTCAGAGTGCTTTACTTTTTCCAGGAAGAGGGTGGCAGGATCATTAGCTGAGAGTCAGAGTGGGTAGGGGTTTGTAAGGTTTGAGAGAGAGGAGGTGGTGTCAGATAGGCATCTTGGAAGGTGGGAGAATGAGTTGACTAAGGAAGTGCAGGTGGAATGTCAAGGAGTTCAGGGGGCCCATCTGACATTTGTGGTTGTTAAAGTGATTCCAGCTGGCTGAGGAGGGAAATGTGGTCTTGAGTGTGTATACAGTGGAAAAGTGATAGGGACATTGCCTCCTCTGTTGTGAACTCTTTAGTCTCATGGCTGAGAGGATTGCTGCTTCTTAGGTCCATGGATGTCGACAGAGGAATTAATAAAAGTGAATAAGCCAAAAAAAATCATTTCATTTTTGCCTGTGTTCAGTGTCTATGTCATTCATGATGTTTCATGTAGAGCAGTGGTCCCCAACCTTTTTGGCACCAGAGACCCGTTTCATGGAAGACAGTTTTTCCACGGGAGGCAGAGGGGAGGCAGGGGGATGGTTCAGGTGGTAATGCGAGCAAGGGGGAGGGGCAGGTGAAGCTTCACTTGCTCGCCACTCACCTCCTGCTGTGCGGCCTGGTTTCTAACAGGCTGAGGACTGCTGTCAGTCCACCGCCCAGGGCTTGGGGACCCTGGATGTAGAGGATGAGTTCCTAGAGGTGTTTATGTTGCCGTATCTCCTTTAGAGTGCCTACGTTACACAGGTGATAATCAAGATGGCCCTGGAACACTTTCAGTGAATTATATTTGGTTGCTGTGTTATATAAAGAAAGTAAAATCTCTACTGGAGAAGCTTTATAGTTTTTCCTGATAGATAGAAAACCTCACCAAAGTTTTCCCTAGGACCTGTGGTTTCTGTTAATCTAGAATTATCACTTATGTTGATTTCATACTTTTGAGCTGGATTACAGATGAATTCAAAGTCTGGTTTTCTTCTGTTTCAGGTGCTGGAGAATCTGGTAAAAGCACCATTGTGAAACAGATGAAGTAAGTTGGAACGTGGTCTTTTGTAAAACATTTACTCATAATGCATAAAAGTCCATAGTGTCTTTTCATTTTAGGTCCATGGTAATGATTTGTGGTTTTCTTCTTTTTAAAGAATCATTCATGAGGATGGCTATTCAGAGGAAGAATGTAAGCAATATAAAGTAGTTGTCTACAGCAATACTATACAGTCCATCATTGCAATCATAAGAGCCATGGGACGGCTAAAGATTGACTTTGGGGAAGCTGCCAGAGCAGTAAGTGTATCTCATTTCCTCTTTACTTGCTCTTTTTCAGTAGATGCAGTTAAGCCCAATTTGCTTCATGTGTTAGGGAAATAAATTTAGGCAACAAGCTAAGTTGTAGTAAAGTACTGTCTGCTCATTTGAGACATGTTAGCAATCTACTTTAAGAGATATTAGATTACTACCACAAAGGTAAGTCTAGGAAATGGGATTCTGTGGATATACTGTAGGTTTTTGTGGTAACTGTTTTATTCACTTGCTTCTTTTACAGCACTGTTGACTTTTATAGTAGTAAATTGAAATAATCTAAGAGAGGTTGTCATGATATGGAGCTCTGCTTTCTGAGGTGTAGAGATTAAAGGCAAATATCAGTGTCGCAGAATAAACTTGGTAAGGACATGAACACTAAGTCTCAATTTTAGAGGCAAATTTCCAGTATTCAAGAATAACTATATCCCTATACTATGTTGTACTGTAGGCTATAGAATTGGATTATACCATGTCCTAGTATAATTTTTGCACCTGTCAGATATTCAAAAGTTGTATTGATTGATTATAATACTTAGTGGGCCCTGAAGGTCTAGTTTATAAATTAGGATGTTTGATGCAGTGGGGAGACAGCCAAAATGAAAGTGGGTGATTTTTTTTTTTTTTTTGCGGTACACGGGCCCCTCACTGTTGTGGCCTCTCCCGTTGCGGAGCACAGGCTCCGGACGCGCAGGCTCAGCGGCCATGGCTCACGGGCCCAGCTGCTCCGCGGCACGTGGGATCTTCCCGGACCGGGGCACGAACCCGTGTCCCCTGCATCGGCAGGCGGACTCTCAACCACTGCGCCACCAGGGAAGCCCAGTGGGTGATTTTTTATATCATCATCAGCTAAATTCCAGGAGAAGGCTGGGAATGTATAGAACGCTTTCCTAGAACTAAGAGAGTCATCAGCTGTGTTCAGTGTCATACTTAGGTGCTATGGGCAATAAAAGGAAGTGACTTGGAGAGACTGCCTGGAAAAGCAAAGCCTATATGTCTGTGAAGTAGCTTAGGAACTCTTCTAAGCAACTCTCAATTTCTCAGATGTAAATTAACATTCAGTAAATAAGTGAGGAAATTCTTGGAGGGAAAAATAATAGAAGGCTGGTTCTAATTGGATAGTATTAGATTAGGAAGACTAGAGGTGCCATAAAGGAAGGGCAGCTAGAGTATGGGTTCTAAAATGATTGGCGAGAAGAGGAGCAAAAGAAGAAATGAAGAGGAATGTGTGGGGCATGACTTCTATGTTTTTGTAAAAGGGTTCCATATCACAAAAAATCAGAGACTATTTTTCTAAGCCTCTGAGCAGGAAAAATGTGATAGCTAAGGCAAGAATAAACAAACTCTTGTTTTTGTCTTACTCCTTCTATCCCCTCTCGCAGCTGCCTTTCTTCTTGCTTTTGCCTCCCTCTTTCTACCAGCTCTTTCTTGTGTTCTTACTTTTTTCCTCCCTTTTCTCATTCCTTCCTATCACCCAACTCTTTCTCTGTTGTATTTGCTGTATCCAATAATTGGTTAGTAATACTGTATTTATTCTCTTCCTTCTCTTTGTTGGCTTTTTCTCCATCTCAGTTATTTACTTATTTTCTTAGTTTCTTCCTTTTTGACTTCTCACCCTCTGTCTGACTGCCTTTCTGCCTTTTGGCCATCCCTCCTCCTTTCCTTTCTTTCCACTATCAAATTAGTTGTTATTAATCGTTGGGTCCTATCATTCGTTTGTCACCAGATGTAGTTGTCATATTCTGCCTTAGTCTGTTCAGGCTGCTGTAATAAAGTACCGCAGATTTGGTAGCTTATAAACAACAGAAATTTATTCCTCACACTTTTGAAGGTTGGAAGCTGAGGTCTGGGTGCCAGCATGGTTTGGTTAGGGCCCTCTTCCAGGTTGCAGACTTCTCACTGTGTCCTCACTTGGCAGGAGGGGAAGGGATCTCTCTGGGGTCTCTTTTATAAGGGCACTAATCCCACTCATGAGAGCACCACCCTAATGACCTAATTATCTCCCAGAGGCCCTATTTCCTAAAACCATCACTTGGACATTAGGATTTCAACATAAGAATTTGGGGAGGACACAAACATTCACACCATAGTATCCTTCCTCCTTTCATTTCTCTTTTATCAAATCAGTATCATTAATCTCTGGGTCCTAACACTCCCATGTCACCAGATGCAGTTGACATTATTAATTCCTCTCAGGCCTCCTGAATCACCTAGCCTAGCCCTCCAGCATTCACTCATCCTAATCTACAACCCTGTTTTTGAAGTTTCTCTTTTCCTTTTTCATATGTAAGGATTTATATTTATAGCTCCTCTTTTATCCTCCTCTAGATTTTTACAGTTGTCTGGAGAGTGAATAGAAAAGCATAAAGCTGGGTGTGGGATAGGTTGCTTTTTCATATTTGCTTAAGGTGGAGGTATGAAGTTCACTGTAAAGAGGGGCCTCTTTATCGACCTATAAAAGAGGGTTTATTATGGGCAAGCAGGAGTAGGTCTGTAGAAGGGGTTAAGTGGTAAGGGAAAAATGTTTTGTCCTAAAACTTTACAAAGTCAGGACAGCAAAAATACGTAGCAGTAGCTCTCTCTCTGTTTAAAAATTTCTAAAATTAGAATCATGGTATTAAAAAGAACAAAGCAATACTTATTGAGGTTTTGAATACCTGCATGTGTATAGATCAAATTTCAGAACCAAGGGACTGTAAAGTCATTAAATGTTAAATAAAGTACTATTCCATATGTGTAGAAGGACATGCCCACTGTTGAGTACATTGCCAGTTTGTGTAATTTTTCAGCTTTTCTCATTTGTTCCTTTATCAAAAATTTTTATCTCTAAAAAGAGACGAGGGGAATATAGATATTAGATGAAGTTTCTTAGAGACGATTGGGTCTAAAGTATTCCTAGGAAGAATACTGGAAAGGATCTCAAAGGAAGAGAGTATTACTCAGCAAAATCTATTAAGGCTGAAGATCCTGGGTTCGGCAAAATTAATTGGAGTGTGCTATGGTTAGTTTTGGTTTCTTTTGCTTAGGTGGATGCACGAGTTTTGGGAATACACAAGTCTTAGGAATTTTTGTTTGCAATTTCACCTGTGGTCTGAAATGCTTTTTGCGTGCTAGTTTATTGTCCTAATGACTATTTATAATACAATTGATTGCTCCCCTTCCCCCTTTACTTCTTCTTTACCCAGTATATGTTTTTCTTTAGTAGTTGCATTTTTATGGTTATTTGGAAATCTCCTGAGGCAGATAAATATTAGATTTGAGGTGGGAAAATCATCCCATGAGACCTATGTTTATTTTTATAAACTATCTGACAAGTAGTGGTGGGTAGAATAAAGCAAAGCAATCACAATTCTCAGCCCTTTCTGTCCTCTTTACCTCTCACATATCTTAGTTTTAAAAAGTTTTAAAAACAAGGGCTTCCCTGGTGGCGCAGTGGTTGAGAGTCCACCTGCCAATGCATGGGACACGGGTTCGTGTCCCGGTCCAGGAAGATCCCACATGCCGCAGAGCGACTGGGCTCGTGAGCCATGGCCGCTGAGCCTGCGCGTCCGGAGCCTGTGCTCCGCAACGTGAGAGGCCACAGCAGTGAGAGGCCCGCGTACTGCAAAAAAAAAAAAAACTGTAACCACTTATAAAGCTATGTCTGTGACTCACGAAGTTTTGATCAGATCTCTGTGTTACTTTCTTCTTCTCCTTCTGCCTTTCTTTCTCTCTCATTTAGAGGATTATTATACCTTTGGGGAGCGTAGAGACTGAATTATTCCCTTAGGGGTTTATTTCCCCTACTAGATTTCCAGACTTCTTAAATGCTTCAGTCTCTTCTTCTTCCTGTTCCTCTGAGATTAAGAAGGAAAAAGAGAACAGTTTCCTTAAATTTGATTAATGTTTTACTCCCTTTGACGTGTTTAGACTTTACCTCTTATGTGCTAGTCTTTTCATTTCTATTTTTATTGTAGGCTTCCTTTTTTTTTTTTTTTTTTTTTGCTGTACGCAGGCCTCTCACTGTTGTGGCCTCTCCCATTGTGGAGCACAGGCTCCGGACGTGCAGACCCAGTGGCCATGGCTCACGGGCCCAGCTGCTCTGCGGCATGTGGGATCTTCCCGGACCGGGGCACGAACCTGCGTCCTCTGCATTGGCAGACGGACTCCCAACCACTGCGCCACCAGGGAAGCCCTGTAGGCTTCCTTTAACAGAATGGGGATGTGTTACATGTGCCTGTCTCACAGACAGATCAGTTTTTTTTCTGTCAAAAAAAAAAATCATGGGCTTCCCTGGTGGTGCAGTGGTTGAGAATCCACCTGCCAATACAGCAGACACGGGTTCGAGCCCTGGTCCGTGAATATTCCACAGGCCGTGGAGCAGCTGGGCCTGTGCACCACAGCTACTGAGCCTGCGCTCTAGAGCCCGCAAGCCACAACTACTGAAGCCCGTGCGCCTAGAGGCTGTGCTCCACAATAAGAGAAGCCACCACAGTGAGAAGCCTGCACATCGCAACGAAGAGTAGCCCCTGCTCGCCACAACTAGAGAAAAGCCCGTGCGCAGCAACGAAAACCCAATGCAGCCAAAAATAAATAAATAAATAAATTTATTTTTTTTAAAAATCATGAGTAACCAGGATGGGGATTTGTAGGACAGTCAGAAGAGATCTTTTCAGGGGATGGTGGTATGTGAAGAAGTGGTAGTGGGAGTGAAATCATTCCTCAACTCTGCTCTGCACTTCTAACTGTAGTGGAGAGAGAAGGGGGACAGACTTCATTGTAAATTCTCTCAGACTGCACTGCCAGGAAAGGCCTCTTTCATACCTCTTTTAAGTAATATAACATATAATGTATATCTGTGTGTGTGTGTTAAAGAGACTCTTGTCAATTCTGTAAGAAATGGAGAATCATCTGTCTCTCTCCTTTAACTGCTTTCTTCAGGATGATGCCCGGCAATTATTTGTTTTAGCTGGCAGTGCGGAAGAAGGAGTCATGACTCCAGAATTAGCAGGAGTGATTAAACGGTTATGGCGAGACGGTGGGGTGCAGGCTTGCTTCAGCAGATCCAGGGAATATCAGCTCAATGATTCTGCTTCATAGTAAGTAATTTTTCTCTGTGAAATGAAAACAGAAAATAACTTGGTGACCCTAGTGAAAGTTCAGTGCCCATTCTTAAGGAAATATTTAAGGAAGAGACACTTAGAATTCTGTAGGATCCCTTTATAAAGGTTGTTTCAGTTTAGGGTTATAGAGCCCTTGGTCATTTTATATGATTTGGAGAAAAGTATTTCCTCTTGGAGTGTAAATGGGAGACTTTGCATCATGAAAGTAGCTCCGTGGTCATTTATAGTAAACAAGTGAAAGAGGAGAGAAATCTATTGCATCTGAGTCCTGGATCTCTTCCAACTCAGTAGGTTCCCTCTGCATAAGGGCTTTGCATTGATTGCCAGCTAGCAAGGGAAATTAAAATTGTGATATCCCTTTTATGCACAACTCTCTGTGGCTGGGCTGCATTATGGATTTCTCTGGTACTAGTCACCACTTATAAATCTTTTGCCAGATCACGATAGTAGACTTTGTATAGAAAGAGAATGTTGAGTCTTGGAACGAAGTTGAAGCATCTGTTTGTTAAGGAAATTCTCTAGGGTTACATAGTTTTAGAGAATTTGTATTGATAATTAATACTTCTGTGAAGCTATTACATGTTGTCCTATATTGCTTCTTTTACAGTGTGTTTATTTATAAGACCTATATTCAGAATGTGTGGGGTTTTTTTCTTAACGTGCTTTTGGGGGGCTTGGTAAGTTCTTTTTACTTGTATCCATCTCCGTACTAAATGAAGGCAGTTCTAAGCGTTAAGGAATTTTCTCCAATATTATATTTTCCTGCTTTTCCTATTATTCTAGCTCAAATTATTATAAAAAGATTAAATGATATTTGAAAAACTTAGCTTTTTAAATGAAAACTTGACTTTAGAAACATTTCAGGATTCTTGCCCATCTCAATAATATTTTTCAGTTGCAGATGTTGGTAGTTTAAATAATTCTCCCAGTAGTCATCAAGCTAGATTGTAATTTCTTTTAACATACACTCAGTAAGCTCTGAATCCTCTAACTACACCTGAAGACACATGATTTATAGAGTTTTTTTCCATAATTGTTGATCTGAGGTTGACTGATTCCTTAACATTAATGATGGTACTTAGTTTTATAGAAGATCATTAAAAATTCAATTATTATGGTATCACCTATTAAAAAAAAATCTTTGGGAGCCCTGAAATTGTGAAGAATTTAATTTAGCTTTGAAGCAGTTTTTAAATTATTCCACTAAACAGATGAAGTTTCTTTGTAGGTATTAGTTTTTGGCTTAGATTTAAAAAAAAAACAAACCTGTAACTTTTCTGTTTCATGAATGAAAACAGGAAATACTCATTCTTATTGAGCTAAGTAGTTCTTGTTAATTTTAGTAATTCAAACAGCATTTTCTAATGTCCTAGCAAATGTTTAAACATACAGATGACCATTAAATGTCTGAGGGCTTTTGTTTTGGTTAGGTTTTTGTACTGTGCAGTGCACAGTTGATTTAGTATTAAATTTCAGGAACCTTTATTAAGAATAGCATTTCTATGTTTGTTTGTTTTTAATTGGCTTTCACAGTTTAATTTTGGTAGAATTAAAACCACCTTTTTTTTTGCGGTACGAGGGTCTCTCACTGCTGTGGCCTCTCCCGTTGTGGAGTATAGGCTCTGGACGCGCAGGCCCAGCAGCCATGGCTCACGGGCCCAGCCGCTCCGCGGCACGTGGGATCTTCCCGGACCAGGGCACAAACCCGTGTCCCCTGCATCGGCAGGTGGACTCTCAACCACTGTGCCACCAGGGAAGCCCAAAACCACTTTTGTGTAGTGTATATAAAACCTACTTTAATTGTCCTATGCTAGGTTCATTTTTTTCTCATTATCTTCTGTGATACTGAAGATCTCATTTGTTCTGCTACTTTAGTGACAGGTTCAGAACCTGCTTTTGGCAAGGAACTAGTTTAGTCTGTTGACTTGCTGTGCACATGGTTGGCTTCATTAAGTAAAAATAAATGTGTATTTTACTTACTTAGTTACCTAAATGATTTGGATAGAATATCCCAAACCAACTACATTCCAACTCAGCAAGATGTTTTGCGGACAAGAGTGAAGACCACAGGCATTGTGGAAACACATTTCACTTTCAAAGACCTGTACTTCAAGTAAGTCATTAGCCTTTTTCTAGATATGCCAAACACAAATATCTTTCCTTTAGTTAGTATCTCTTAATCAGGGTAAAATTTCTGTAGACAATATTCTTTGATTTAGAAACTTATAATTATATTCATTAGCCAGTATTTGTTTAAACTGAATGGGGGCCCAAACGTTTCTTCTTTCTCCAAATAGCATCAAGTATATTTTCCATTTGGAGGAACTTAAATTCAAAATTAAATTGTAACTTACATATCAATAAAAGTAATCATATGGTTACCAATTTATTTTATTTTATTTTCAGCTGCTTTTTTATTGGAATCGCCAAAACGTGTTGAATGTTTGTTGTTTAGAAGGGTAACAACAATACTAAAAGGATAGAAAACTAGTGTTTTGGTTTAGTTTATATGGCTTTGTTCTGGCATTTTGATATTAAAATAGAAATGCTTTTCTCACCAGTGTCAATCCTTTCTTACTGGATCGCACTTCTCTCTCAGTTTACTGGAATGAAGCTAATACTGTCATGGCCTTTGACCGGTTTGTGCACAGTATCATGCACAACTTAGTTCTTAATACAGTACAGAATGGAATATCGATCTAGGGATAGAGGTATTTTGTGGAGGTATGATATAATATAAACAATTATTGTTTTAGAGAGAGAAGATTCTAGTATTCTAATACAGAGGATTTTCTCATCAGCACTAGTAATTCTAGAATACGCTTCAGCTTGTCTCTGTGTTAATGGTCTTTTGTAAATAATAGAACTGTCTTTTTGGTTCTTGTTTTCTGCTTTTATGACCTTTGAGATTAGGAGTAAACTTTCCCCCTTCAGTATATGATGTCCTTTTTAGCTACTTCATTATGCTTGTATGTAAAATGTGATATTCAGCATTGTTGCATGCAAATGTAACTTCTAGTTCAGATTCTCTCAATTTTTTTTTCTCTGAAAAGAATTGCTTCTTAGGTTTCGCAAAACCCACACAGCATTTAGGTATTACTACATACTAGTTGAGGTCTTGAAATCTTAATACACCAAAACAGATTTGAAACCTGATGCAGGAAAATAGCAGTTCAGCTGAATATTTTTAGAATAGACGAGCTGCTTATCATAGTACTGATGAATTTATTTAACAAGAATAGCAGAGTCTCCATGGATTATCACCCATGAAACCGTAGGAGTGAGATGTCTCTTGGTGTGCTATAAGATTAGTAATCCATTCATAATTATATGTCATGACTTTTATTTATTTAGTGTGGGAAACTTTTTTGTTGATGTCATAGATTGATCTTTAGTTAGGTGATTCCTATTGGTCATTTTATGTCAGGATCAATAGCCAGATATAATTAAGGTGCTGCACCCACTTTATTGTTGGCATGTAGATATCTTGTTATGAAGTACTATCACTTCTTCCTTTTCCTCTTCTCTCTAGGCAAAACCACTATCCATTTATTCAAACATTTATTGAGCATCTCCTATATGCAAGGCATTGTGTAATTGCTTACTTGCCTCTCAGTTATGAGGTAATGTCTATAAAATGTTGATCTGTTAGTGAATGATACTGTAAATGTTAATATGTGTGAAAAGCCCACTTTGGGAACTTCACAGTGTTCTGCCAGTTTTATGGACTTTATAGAAAGAAATGGTGGAGCAAATTCAAATTATGGTGTACCAGTGTGTTTCTGCTCTTGAAAGGTCCATGGTGAAATATGTGATGTTAGCTTTCTTAAAACCTATAATATGACCTTGTATTAGAGCCAACTTGTGATTGCCTCATTCCAGGTGTCAGGACTAAAGGTTGAAAAGAACTGGGGAAGATCAAAAGACCAAAAGAAAAAGTTGGGTGATGAAGAGATGAGATGACTGTTCTCTTTCAAACATACATTGAGAAATTACTCAACTGTGTCTTATCTCTCTCAATCTCTAGGGGGAAAATTCTCTGGAAATAGATCCCTAGTCACTGTAGATCTGACACACTGAACCAGCTTGGCAGAGTTTAACCCTAAAACATTTTATCATTGTCATCAAACATATATCTTAAGAGTAGCTAACCATTTGTATGCATACCTCCTCAGACCCTAGTACCAGTTAAAAAACAAAGCCGTGCAGGTCCTCCTTTTACTATAGGTGGTAGATGAGGACACTGCTGACAGAAGTTCAGCAGTTGACTCAGGATATCAAATAAGCACCCCAAAAGGGAGTAGTGGTCTAAAACTGATCTGAAGTGGAACATAAAATGTGTGAACCATTGAGGCTTTGTTGTTTTTAATTAGGTTAAATAAGACTTGGAGTTGGCAAATATTGGTTAAATTTTGTGTTTAGGTATTGGGTTCTTAGAGTCCTACCATAAAGTATAATTTACTTTTTTCTGTAATTAATCTCTAAAATGTTTTCCTTAAAGAAAAATGTATCTCAATTATACCTCAATTTAAAAAAAAAGAAACAAACAAAAAGTAAGGAAAACAAAGTTTTGAGTCAGTAGAGTTATGGAAGTAGAATGCAAGTTGGGGATTTATTGTTCTTTTTTTTAGCTAGAGAGATAAACCCTTTTGAGAGGTAGAGTAGTGTTGTGGGTACCAGGTTGGGTGCTGGAGTTAGAGTTCCAGTCCCCATTTGTTAGTAGTGTTCCCTTGGACAAATTTTTTAACATATCTGTGCCTCAACTTCTTCATCTGTAAAATGGGGATAATAATAGTACTGACAGGAGTGTTATGAGGGTTAAATTAGTTAATGTACTTTAAGATGTTTAGTGTCTGGTAAATGTTAGTTATTATTGTTACTATCTTAAGTTGTATTGTTCAGCTCTTCATTTTTCCTGTCTTTTTTCCCTCCTTCCTTTAATCCATTTCAGTGCTTACCCTGCTGACTTTTGGCACATCTGACACAAGCTTTGATAGTGAAGAGGCTCAACTGTTTATCTAAAATGAGAATTTTAATTGTTCCTAAATTTTATTTTCTCATATTGTTCTCTTTTACATTTAACCACAGATAATTATTTTGACTACATTTTATCTGCTCCTTGTTTGTCTTTTCTATTATAAATGGGGTTTTGAATATGCAATAGTGGGAAGTTCCCTAACCAGTTCAGTTTAGGGAGATGTGTGTGTGCATGACCTTGCTGAAATTGTGCTTTCTTTCCCCTTACTCAGGATGTTTGATGTAGGTGGCCAAAGATCAGAACGAAAAAAGTGGATTCACTGTTTTGAGGGAGTGACAGCAATTATCTTCTGCGTGGCCCTCAGTGATTATGACCTCGTTCTGGCTGAGGATGAGGAGATGGTATGTTGGAGCTTCTGGTAAATAAAAGGCCTGTCTAATGCAGGCAGGAAACGGAAAATAGCTCTTAGGAAGACTTTGTTCATCCATTTACTCATTGAACCAAAACTTAAAATCCTTAATTTTTCTCCTTGTCAGTGTGATTAGATTTTTCAAAATATTGATCCATGCCCTCTTAAACTTACGAGATAGGACAGCACATTGAGTATGTGGGCAGGATTAAGTCCTCTTGTTAGCCAGTCCTTATTCCCACCTCTCAACCTCTAAGAATTATAAAAATGAGGACTGACTCAGCTTTTGTGTTATCAGTGTCTGACTTCTTTTCATGATTGCCCATCAGCACTTTTAAAACTTCTTGGTCTGGGGCTTCCCTAGCGGTCCAGTGGTTAGGACTCTGTGCTTCCACTGCAGGGGGCATAGGTTCAATCCCTGGTCGGGGAACCAAGATCCTGTATGCCTTGTAGCACGCCCCCCCCCAAAAAAAACCTTTTTGGTCTGTTGTTCATTAACAGTTAATCTACTTTTACTTTTTTGCTACTGACCTATTATCCTTTGTTTCTTTTTTAGAACCGAATGCATGAAAGCATGAAACTGTTTGACAGCATTTGTAACAACAAATGGTTTACAGACACTTCGATCATTCTGTTCCTCAACAAGAAAGATCTTTTTGAGGAAAAAATAAAGAGGAGTCCATTAACTATCTGTTATCCAGAATACACAGGTAAGGGATCATGAAAGATTTTGTCGGAGGTATACATCTTGAGTCAAAACTTTAGTGACCTTCCTACAGCTGTCTTTTGTTTTGAACATTGTGTGCATCTCCTTATGGAGAGTGTTCACTGGTAGTGGTATCAACATTAAGCATGTGATTAAGACCCCTTAAGTCTAAAGTGTTATTCTAGACATAATTGAGTTTACTGTGTTTATTTTATATTTCTGTCCTCCTCATTTTTTTTTTACATCTTTATTAGAGTATAATTGCTTTACAATGGTGTGTTACTTTCTGCTTTATAACAAAGTGAATCAGTTATACATATACATATGTTCCCATATCTCTTCCCTCTTGCGTCTCCCTCCCTCCCACCCTCCCTATCCCACCCCTCTAGGTGGTCACAAACCACCGAGCTGATCTCCCTGTGCTATGCGGCTGCTTTCCACTAGCTATCTATTTTACGTTTGGTAGTGTGTATATGTCCATGCCTCTTTCTCGCTTTGTCACAGCTTACCCTTCCCCCTCCCCATATCCTCAAGTCCATTCTCTAGTAGGTCTGTGTCTTTATTCCTGTCTTACCCCTAGGTTCTTCATGACATTTTTTTTTTCTTAAATTCCACATATATGTGTTAGCATATGGTATTTGTCTTTCTCTTTCTGACTTACTTCACTCTGTATGACAGATCTAAGTCTATCCACCTCATTACAAATAGCTCAATTTTGTTTCTTTATATGGCTGAGTAATATTCCATTGTATATATGTGCCACATCTTCTTTATCCATTCATCCGATGATGGACACTTAGGTTGTTTCCATGTCCGGGCTATTGTAAATAGAGCTGCAATGAACATTTTGGTACATGACTCTTTTTGAATTATGGTTTTCTCAGGGTATATGCCCAGTAGTGGGATTGCTGGGTCATATGGTAGTTCTATTTGTAGTTTTTTAAGGAACCTCCATACTGTTCTCCATAGTGGCTGTACCAATTCACATTCCCACCAGCAGTGCAAGAGTGTTCCCTTTTCTCCACACCCTCTCCAGCATTTATTGTTTCTAGATTTTTTGATGATGGCCATTCTGACTGGTGTGAGATGATATCTCATTGTAGTTTTGATTTGCATTTCTCTAATGATTAATGATGTTGAGCATTCTTTCATGTGTTTGTTGGCCATCTGTATATCTTCTTTGGAGAAATGTCTGTTTAGGTCTTCTGCCCATTTTTGGACTGGGTTGTTTGTTTTTTTGTTATTGAGCTGCATGAACTGCTTGTAAATTTTGGAGATTAATCCTTGTCTTCTTCATTTTCTGAGGCAAATAAAGAATGATAAAAATCAAAATTTTGTATAAATATATTCACAAAATACAAGAATAAGGTGCAGTTACTACACTCAAGAAACTGACATTGGTTGTAGAAAGAGACACGCTTGAAGAATTTCATTTTAGTGTAAAATGTTCATTAATAGAAGAGCAGAAGAAGGGGTTACCTCAGTGGGATCAGTGTAGTCTTTTTCTAGAGGAAATGACACTTGGAGTAAGATAGTAAGAGGATGAACTGTAAATCATCAGGCAGACGGGGGAATAAAAACATTTTAGGAAGAGGAAACAGCATATATGAAAATATGGAGTTAAAAATGACATGATTTGTTCTGAAACCTAGGAGGAATTTGGTATTGATGGAGCTTAAAGTGGTGGGGAAGAGTGGTTGAAGAAGTGGGCAAGGATGCTCGTGGAGGGCATTGTATCCCATGCTGAGACAGTGGGGAGCTATTGAAGGATATTCATTGGGGTACATGATGTAGTAGAAACTGATTTAGAAAGATAATGTGATAGATGTCAATAAAGATAGATAGTAGGGGAGTTGAATTAGTGAGGACTCTCTCAGGATGCAAATAGAAACTTTTGATGAAGATACAAGGATATATCGTAGAAGTCAAGGACAAGAATGCAGACAGTTCTCAAGAATGCAGTTAGAATTAGGAACCCTGCAAGCACTGTCAAGAACCCTGGGAGCACTTCTTTCCCCATCTCTGTTCGCTGTTCTCTGTGTCTCTCTATTCTTCTCTCTTTCCTTACCAACTTTCTCTGCTGCTCAGTTTATGTGATAAAAGATGGCCCTGCCACAGTTTCTATATCTCCTCCATTTAAAAGACCAGGCTAGACTGGGATTGTTTGGCCCAAAGTTCAAATTCCTAAAAGAGAGAGATTCTGGCCAGGGTTAAGTCAGGCAGAAACCCTTAGTTCAATCAGATGAGGTTAGGGACACAAACATGAGTGCCAGAGCTGTATCACTATGACCTTTAGATCAGAATTGAGTATTTCTAGGAAAGGGGACCTCTTGTTAGCTGAGCAGACATGTAAATGCTTTATATAGTAAGGTGAAAGGGTGTAGCTAGGGTAAGGAAGTGGGACAAGTCAAAGGTACTCTCAGAGTTCTGTATTAATTGGGTGTCAGTACTGTGATCTGAATTCATATTTAGGAATGTTGGTTTTGAAGTATCTATGGAACATCCTGATGCAGATATCTAACAGATAGTTATATATGTGGCCTTGAGCCTGGGGAGAGGTTACAGGTTAGTAACAGATACTGATTTGGGATCATGTGTAAATACAACATGGAAATGGATGAGATGACCTAGAGTGATGATATAGAATGAGGAGAGAATAGAATGAGAGTGAATACCAGGCTCTATTGGCAGGAGAAAAAGAAAGGTTTGTATAGGTTACAAAGAGAAGAATCTGGAAAGCCAAAGTATCAAAAACTAAGAGGAGAGTTTAAATAGTGAGGAGTGGTCAACAATGTCATATGCAGGTACGTAAATACATTTTGAAAAAAATGGCCTCTGGAGTTAGCAGTCAGGAGATCATTGACTGTTATGGAGAGCATTATCAGTGGAATGATGAGAGCAGAGCCAGGATCAGTGAGTTACTGAGTGGGAAGTGAAGAAATGAAGACAGGTGTAGCCTCCTCTTGAGCAGCTTAGATTACAGGGGAAGGAGAGATCTTTAAATGTTTATGAGCTTAGAGGTAAGATCCTACAGCAAAAGAGAAGTTACAAAAAGTGGATGTAATTGATGGAGCAAGATGTGTAAGCAGGTGGGAAAAGAAGGAAGCAAAAGTCTAGGTAGGATGAATGGATAAACAAATTGGTATATCTGTACAATGGAGTATTATTTAGCTATAAAAAGGAACAAAGTACTGATAATGCCACAACTTTGATGAACCCTATAAACTTTATACTAAATGGAAGAAGTCAAACAGAATAGGTTACGTTTGTGTGATTCCTTTTATATGATGTATCCCAAATAGGCAAATCCATAGAGACAAAGCAGTTTGGTTGTTGGTTATTAGGAAATTGGCACAAGGGGAATGAGGAATGATTACTTAATGCGAATGGGGTGTTTTTCTGGGGTGGTGGAAAAGTTTGAAACTAGAGAGAGGTGGTGATTGTATAGCATGTGACTGCACTAAATGCCACTGTATTGTAAACTTATTGCATGTTATGTGAATTTCACTTCAACTTAAAAAAAAAAAAGTATAGATAGAGCAGTTGAATTTTGAATCAAAAGGAAGACATCTCTAAGACCAAAGATACAAATAAGTGCAGATATAGATAACTTTTTAAGTGAGGTGGTGGGCTAAAAAGTTGAGATGTAGTTTAAAGCCCCGTGGCCTCTGTTTTCTTAGGGAATTTGGAAATGTCGTCATCTGTTCAGAGGGAGGAGGGAGGTGAGAGTTGGGTAAGTTGATGGAAAGTATCCAAGTTTTAGAATGGGAGAACAATCTTACTTAAGACAAGTAAAGGAT
Source organism: Pseudorca crassidens (assembly GCF_039906515.1). Classification (NCBI taxonomy): domain Eukaryota; kingdom Metazoa; phylum Chordata; class Mammalia; order Artiodactyla; family Delphinidae; genus Pseudorca; species Pseudorca crassidens. The sequence goes on from NC_090297.1 coordinate 95,901,387, forward strand.
TGACATTAATGTTTCAGCTGGAAATCTTAACACATAGCAAAGAGTCCTCAATATCATGTCCATTTTTGGGTGGCGGGGGGTAGGGTGAACTTCCAAGCCTATCTTCCATTGACTTCATTCTTAAGGATTCTCACAGTCCTGATTTCCCAAGTATCAATATCTGTTCCTACCAGACAAAAATCTGATGTTACGTGTTTCAAACATCTGTCTCCTTTAATTTACAGAGGTTCTGCACATCTCAGTAAATCTATTTCAAGCACCTACCAAGCTATCTTCCTTCTGTTCTTTAAACAGTCTGTTTACATAATAGTCATTTCTTTAAGCTTTTCTTTGTTATTTAGTCATCTTTATATACTTATTTGTTGATATATTTTTGTCGTGCTTAATGTCACTGAAAATAGCCCCTAGTTCACAGGAATAACTGTGTATGCTGTCTTTGTTGAGTTTCCCTGGCTCTGCAGACAGTTTCTAAGGCTGTTCTAAAGAGTCACAAGTAGACAAGATTGTGTAGGAAGCAGGCGATTAAGAGTGTTAATTACCAATGTTGTTGAAATAGGGTTTAACTTTCGGGTCCCCCTCTTTGAAGAAATAACAGATTTATTAGGGTATAATTCACATACCATAAAATTCACCATTTAAACATATACAGTTCAGGCCCCTTTCGCTTTTGCATCTACTGGTTTACCTTTGGTTATTTAAACTATTTCCCTAAGGCTCTGAGGCTAAGCTCCGTTAAAATTGCAATGATTTTGAAAAGAAGCATGACTTCCCCTTTTGAATTGTTTATTTCAGCACCACTCCAAGGAGCACAAGCTCTCTGACCTTTTAAACAGTTATGTTCTTCTAGAAATGCATCTTCCTACCTCCCTAGTTTCCTTTTATTCTTTCTAGATTTTTTAGCTAAAAAGTCTAAATAAAAGGGAAAGAAACTTAAAGTTTTGTTTTCCTGGATCTTTGTGATAATTTTATTTTACTTATAATGAGATTCTGCACTCAAGAAACATGTAATGATTATAGAAAAATAGAAATCTGTTTATTTCAGTTGTGTTATATTTCCTCTCTCCGTAAGTAAATTGTGATGGCCTGACTTAGTTGAGTCCAAGCAGCTGTTTTAATTTGAACTGAGAATATTGGGTGTCTGCCTCAGGTTCCAATACATATGAAGAAGCAGCTGCTTACATTCAGTGCCAGTTTGAAGATCTGAACAGAAGAAAAGATACCAAGGAGATCTACACCCACTTCACCTGTGCCACAGACACCAAGAATGTGCAGTTTGTTTTTGATGCTGTTACAGATGTCATCATTAAAAACAACTTAAAGGAATGTGGACTTTATTGAAGAGTGTGGATGTTAAATAGAAGGTAAAACTTTGAACAGTTTAATTATAGTGCTGTACTGATGTCTCTTGACTTTGTAAACTTTTTCTAATTACAAATGTTCTTCTTTCCTAGTTATTACAGTGTGGAGTGTTGAGACCAGACTTCTTTTGCTGTCTCATTGGGCAGCTGCAAGCATGAACGGGACCAGGGAATGGCAGCGGCATGCAGAATCTTAGTACTCTTTAGCACAATCTTCTGTATTAGGGAACTCTTAATTGACATGAGATGCTAAAGTCAGACATTGGAATTGGAACAACTGTAAAGTATGATTTGATCATGAAGACATCACTTGGATTTCACAATCTCAAATGTTTAGGGCAGATGTCAAGTTGAGGTGCTGCATTCCAGAACTTCAATATGTAGCTTACTCTTTTTTTTTCCTTCTTGACAAACCACCAGTAGTTCATTTTTTAAGTTGTTTTTTGTTGTTTATTTTTTTTTATCAAGGGAAGAATAACTTCACTAAATTTTATTTCTTTGTAAAAGAATCTTTATTAAAACACAAACAGTCTTAACTATGCACATGATGTGACCAGATCATCTTGAAAATTTTCCTTTTAGTAGGAACTCTTTGTTTTTAACTCTTGGTATGGTCAGAATATAATATTTCCATAATTGCTTAATTCTTTACAATTATTGGGGCTCTAATTATAGCTTTTTTGGATGAAATTTATGTTACTATTCCTGTTCAAAGTACCATTATGGTTTCTAAATGGTAATTACATTGAAGAATTCTGTAGTAAGATTCCAGCTCTTTTTTTAAGCTTATGGTTGAAGGTTAACCTGGTTTATGCTGATTACCAAATTACTAGATAAATGCTGATGTAGTATGATAAAGTCAGCTTCTTGGATACAGACGCACCCAGGGCAGCTGCCGGTTAGAAATGCAAATTGCTAAATTCCAAACAGAACCAGTGTGACTTTGCTGCTACACATCTGCTAAATTGACCACTTCAATTCTTGCTTGTCCGTCTCAGTCATAGGGAGTTCTGTAAAAGATGCCCCTTGTTTTCCATCTTCCATTGGCTTTTTCTGTTGGGAAACATCTAAAGTGTATTAACAGTGCATGCCTTTACTTTGTAAACATGGTGCCAAATCCCTGTTTGCCATTGTTTTTATTGTAGCAATGTTCATTGTAGTAATCCTTAGTCAGTACCTTCTTTTGCTGAAACTATTGATTTGGGGACTTTTTTTCCACTTTGTTGTGTGTACAGATTTTAATCTGTTATAGTTGGCAGCAGTATTAAAATGGTGAGTAAAGAGTCCAGGTTTGTTCCTGTTTGTAACTAGTCCTTTCTGGAAGTATTTTCTTCTGTTGCTTTTTGCCCCTGCTGTGTGCTTAGGCCTTTGTCTGAGAATGGGTTAGGTAGAAGGGTTCCCTGAAGGTGTTAGTCTTTTGGTGTAATAGTATTGTTGAATCTTGGCCTGACTGAGCGTGTTATGTCATATCTGTGTTAGTGATATGCAGTCAAAACTCATTTTCCAGATTTACATTTTGGTTGTGTGGAGAGCTCTATTTACCTCAGCCTGCAGGTCCTTTTGTACAATGTACAGCAAATGTCATTAAATACTGAATGGTCCATTAGGGGAAGGCAAATGAAGAGAATGCATTTTGAGCATTCCAAATCAGTAGTTTGAGTAGTGCCTTTTGGGGTCCGATCTTTTTCGATTGGATTCTATTTCATCTTTTGATGTGACCTTTCACTAGTTTTAAAAAAAAAATGGTTGGTGGTCATCAAAGCTGGTTCAGAAAGCAAGCCACAGCACTTCAGTGCCTTTATTGGTAGTTTTTTTTTTTTTTTCTTTCGTGGGAAAAATACAACTATACAGATGGTATAACCGTATTATCTAACAGTTTTTTTTTTTTTAGGATTGGCAAAACTGGATCTAAAAGAAAGAAAATTATCAGCTTCAATTGGTGATTGACTTGTGCCCACAATGTAAATAGGGATAGTTCTTGTTCATTTTGAATATATCTTTTCCTTATTGTATTGTGTGATATAGGATCATCTGGAAATGAGAACTGGTAGAATGTTGGTTTAACTGTAGTCTTTCTATAGTCTGGGCTAATGGGAATGCGTTGATAACACAAAATAAGGGATAATCCAAAAAAATTAATACTTTGAAATGCATTTTGTATTTTCATTTGAATACGTCTGTCTGATATGTTAATTTTTTAGCCCTTCTGTCAATGAAAAACAGTAGTTCTCCACAATTTTGCCTCTATACCATTTACATTTGTCCTGCGTTTACATGAGGATCACCTCCTACCCCCCCATGCCAAATAATTTATCAAAATGCACATTCCTTAAGGACACAGGGACACAGTTTCAGTCAGTGGTTTTCAAATATGCCTTAAGTCAAAATCACCTGGAACCATCTCGGAGATTGACTCTTGGCTGGTGGGCTGGCATTCTGTAATTTTAAGAAGGTGATTCTGATCATCAGCCTTACAAATCACTATTGTATCAATATTTTGAATTAAAAGGTCTTTTCTTACAGCAGAGCCAGAATGTGGGAATGAAACCTCATATCTATTAGCCTGGAGAAAAAGGATTGATGTTTGTAATCAAAGAAGTGAAAAATTGCCTGTGTCTTTTTGGTGGAGAATACTGGAGATTTGTGATGGATCATGTTTCAGAATTTAGGTGCCCAGTCTTTGGACCACTTAAGAAATCAGCACATCTAAGAAAATTAAATTTTAACAAATAACGAACAGTAAACAGACACTAGCAGGAAGGATTGTAACAGTACCTTTATTTTGTTGACAGTCACATCTTCCCCACCTGATTAAAACTCTGGGCTGTAGAATTGCCATCCATTAGGCTCTATGTAGAGAGGAAGTATTCTGCTTCTTAATGGCCAGTCTTCCCTAACCTTATAATTCCAGCCTTGCAATAGGTTTCACCTCCTGGCATGAAAATTCCAAGAATTTTTACAGTTATTCATAAGTGGATCTTGAAATGTCTTTTTCACCGTGGACAGTTTGAATTCTAAACCTCTAGTTCAGTGTATCATACTGATGGGTTGTTATTTTTCACAAGGTGCTACATTCTAAGAATAGATGGACCAAATTTTTAAAAGCTGTTTTCTTCCCTCGTTTATGTTTTATTCTCTTATGTATTATATTTGTGTTTTATTATATGCACATTATGGAGTATTTAGGAATAACTGCTGGTTCTTCTAATTTATTTGCCCACCTGTTATTCTTATATCCTGGCCACTGTTCTCTGATTTGTAGCTGTGGCTTTCTTTCGGCATTGCTTGCCTAACCTGACTAGTTACTTTTTATATTTATCCATTTGCTTAGCATAGTTCTGGAGTTTCCTGTTGCAGAGCTCCTTGCTGTATTGGCAGTTACATATAAGGGAAAGTTAGTCTCTTATCCAATTAAAAACCTGTCTTGATTTTTTCCCCTTCTAGATATTCAAAAAACAATAGCCCTCTACTCACTGATATTACCTGTGAAATCTTTCATATGTGACACTGACTTTAAAAACAAAATTATCTCAGTTTCCAAGTACTGCCAGGTAATTTTTGTGTTCCAGTTTAGACTTCAAAGTACAAATCAGAGATCTGACCTGGACCAGCCACAGCTCTCCGTATAACTTTATGGCCACCAAACACAAGAGAAAACCGGGCTGCTTAGAGGCCTGGAACTGAAAGTTGCTCTTACTATGAACTATTAGAAAGTAAAAGATTTAAGTGAGGCGTACTGGAGAACTAATTTCCAGGATGGTCAAGATCCTTGTTCCTTTGTTTAGGTTTTAAATCCCCATTCCCACCCCCAGTTTTCTCATAACCTTTTATGAGTTACTTCTGCTGAGGAAAGCGTATTTCAGAACAAATCAGGGCAGGATGGTTATTTTCTGATACTATGTCAGGCCTACACCTGGCTTTACTCAAGTCTCTCAGGAATAAGAGATAATATGGAATATTATGCAGCAGTAGATACCTGAGGTGCAAGATTAACATACAGATTCTCTGGCTAAACTCTACTCAATTAAAATGTCTGAGCCAGGTCCTGGGAATATGTATTTCTAAAATAAATTCCTCAGGTGGTTCTGATGCAGCTAACCTGGGCCAATATTTGGGGACAACTGAATAGACCTTATATTAAAGATCAACCCAAATAGTAGACAACATCAAAATCACTAGTGAATGACTAAGTTATTTTTTATTTGCCATTAAGTATAAAGCACCTACATGACTTAAAGTGCCTTTCACCCAGAAAATTAGTATGAGGACTGTTTGGTCAAAGAACATTCCTACATTTTAGACAGAGTATTTCGTTTTTATAGAAAATTAAGGCAAAACAAGAAACTTGGGGTTTCCAAACTGTTATTTCACTCCATTTATTTATTCAGTGAAAATTGAAAGATATACCAAAGTAAAGATAAAATCCTATGACAAAGGTAACTATGTGTAATAACATGAATATTCATTTACAGTCGGTAGATAAAAGAGCAAAGCTAGCTATAGAATGAAAGTCTTCTTGAGAGGGTTTGGGAAGGGGTAGGTAAGGGGAATGATTGAGGAGTCAAATATAATATAAAATCTTTGTATGCCCAGTGGTATATGTTCTCCCTTCCTGAAATCTAGTGGGAATCAACATGGTAGTAGAAATAATCAAATATTAGTAAACATACTTCTGAGGTACACCATCTCAGTGTGTTAGTGTTCACTAAGCTGTGAGATCTTTGACAGCTGGCATATTAAGTTCTGTACAACCTGGTTTATCCTGTCTTCTTACCCTCCACCCCCACCCCCCAGCCATATTCCTTTGGGTTATCCAAACAGTTTTACCGAGAGGCTTGTTTATATGTAAGAGAAAATCCCAGTAGACATAACAAATCATAAGAAATTACCTGTTTTTTCTTGCTTATGTAAGATGAAGGTCCGCAGCCTCTTATGAAGTTGGAGAGTTGCTTGATGTGCTGGGTTCTGGTCTTTTCCCTGCTTCCAGCTAGCTATGAAGTCTTTCAGTCTTATATCCCTCATCTAAAGACAGACTAAATTATTTCTTCTAGCTGTAATAGTCTATGGTTCTGATCAAATAGAAATAACACATTTAAAAGTGTTTTGTACATACTTTTTGTGATACTCAAGATTGTACTCCACTGCAAAAAAGGTAACCTAAGACAATACCAACAAATGTATTCATTGTAGCTGGTTGTCTTTTCTCAGCATCACTTTTCCCATATTCATTTCGAAAACTTGAAGTCAAGTTCAACTACAAATTACCCTATATTTTGCGAAGCAGGGTGAAAAGGTCTTTGTTTTGCATTTAAATCCAGTTCTTTATTTTCTATTCAAACTGGTGCTTACTTTTCCATGACCAAAGGAAAGAAAAGTTCCTGCAGTCTGCAGTATATCTGTTTGACCTCACAGAGATGTCTTCACGCGTTTATCTAGCAGGATCACCAGAGGCTCTGGCACACTTGCAGTCCCTGGCCCAACACTGAAGTCCTGCTGGAATCTGTGCTCCGGGGGCTGTGCCGGGTAGAGAGGGAAGTGGGAGGTAAGAGCTCTTCACCCTTCACCACCTTCTCCACCCAGCATGGCCGGCACACTTTGGTCTACGGCACATCTCCAAGTATAGAGTGGTTTTTGAATGCTGTTATTTTTCACCTTGGGGATGGGGCCACCCAGATTTGGACTATTTGGGGTACGTGGTTTTTTTTATCAGAGTAAGAACTGTTACAAGTAGATATGTCTTTTATAGTTAGACTGAATTTTTAGACTGAATTTTTGTGCTGCTTTTATTCCTCCTTTAATTGACAGAAACATAAAAGCACATTTCCAATTATATTTTTTCCATTTTTTTATTGTGTTAAAATATACATAACATAAAATTTGCCATTTTAATTATTTTTAAGTGTATAGTTCAGTAGTACTAAGTACATTCACATCATTATACATCACCACCATTCATCTCCAGAACTTTTCTCATCTTCCCAAACTGAAACCATACCTATTAAATAATAATTCCCCATTTCCATTCTACTTTCTGTCTTTATAAATTTGACTACTTTAGGTACTTCATATAAGTGGAATTATACTGTATGTGTCCTTTTGAGTCAATCATATTTTTATAAGAAAAAAAAAGCAACTGTAATCAGATTTATATGAAATGGAACTTAATTTACATTTGGCTTACTTTCATCAGTGTCTAATCATGCAATGCAAGGGAAGTGTGTTACAGTCTCTGCCCTCTAAGAACAGAAAATTATACCTTAAACAAAGCTATTTATACTTTTACTGTTTTATGCTAATTTCACATTCTATTTTGAGACCAATTTGGATTTAGTGTGGAGATGATTTTGTTAAATATCTATGATTTAGAGATGGCATAATTTAAAAATGACCAAGGATTTGTTTGGGAATAGAAGGAGCTTAGGAGAATGAAAAAATTGACTTTGATGTTATAGTGTATGGTGGGCTGTTGGTATTACGGTGCATATAGAAAGACCACTGGCTTTGGATTCAGAAGACCTGTTTTGGAGTTCTAGTTCTGCTACTTCCTAGCAGTGTGATCTTGATGAAGACTCTCCACCTCCCTTGGCCTCAGTTACTTATCTGTAAATTGCTAGTGAACCTGGAATATTTTAAGTTTCTTCTAGCTTTATCGTTCTAAGAATTAAGATTGCAGTATGTGAAAATAGGGTTGAGTATTAGTTTCTGACCTATCTTGTTATGAAAAAACAATTTCTGATGATATAAAATTCAACAATATAGTGTAAATTTAAAATGAAACAAAAGAAGACAGATATAGACAGCAGAGTGAGTATATGGCATAATTTTGGTTTTAAGCTTTCTAACAGCTGTTTTATGCAAAGAGAACTTTTCATCCACACAATCAAAATGTCCATGAGATAAAAATAAGCCGGTTGGGCAGGAGAAGTACCAGTGGAGTTGTCTCTAATAGTATGAGGTTTGGGAACCATCTCTGGGCCTGACAAACAGTGAAGCTGCGGTAAGGATTAATGCCTTTTTTCGGAAGCTTATCCAGAACATTTGAAGTCCTCTCACCTTTACTCAGAGAACATCCCAGTGTTGGCTAAGAGCTTTAGGAAATTGTTTTGACTTTGTTCTAAGGAACAAGAGAACGGATGACCAAGGCCCACTGTTTTTATTCTGTGTAGACTCACCAGAAGAGTTTTAGCTTGAAAATATTGTAAGATGAATAACCAGATCCTAACTTCAGTAAAGCAGCTGTAGAAGTGTTGCTTTTAAGTACTGCTACTTCCCCATCCAGCCTCAAAGGTAACCTTTTTGCAAAGTGCATATAGGGTGGCTTGTGTGAATTTGTTTATAAACCAGTTAAAAGTTGGGATGTCTACCAGAGCAAAAGAAAACTAAAATGCAGCCGTGTTTTATTCTGCTAGAGATTGTTCTACCAGAAGACCTGTCCCACTGGCTTTGTTTTCATGCTAGTACTGTAGGGCAGGTTCTATATGAACATTAATAACCGAGGAGCCTGGGTTGGGCTTTTACAGTTTGGCCCATAGCCAATTCCTGCCTAGAGTCAAAGATCAAGGAAAAGTGAATAAAAGAAGCAAATAATCTGGCATGATTTGGGGGTAGGTGGGGCTACCCTACTTGAAGGTAGAATAAATGGGAAAAGTTACATCTGGGCCCTGAATAGATAAGATCATAGCTATAGCAAAGATTCTTAACCTGGGTCTTCAGAACTCCAAAGATAAAACTGGGTTCAATATGTTGGTTTCCTTTGTAATTCTCTTGAGTTTTATTTTATGCGTTTTTAAATACTCTGAGAAGAGGTCCATAGGTTTCATCAGACTGCCAGAGGGATCTATGATACCAAAAAAAACAAAAACTCAGAGCCCCTATATGTTGAGTTAAAGCAAAGAGGTTAATCTTTGGAGCGTGCCCTTTAGTATAGTCCCTGAACAGTGCTTGGATGCAAGAAGTCTTACCCAGATTTTTTTCTTCGGCTTAAGTTTTTTAATCGGCAGTGGGCAGAGTAGTTTTCCTTATTTTTCTGGTAATTCTCCCAAGTTGGTTTCTCTTCAAGGAATCAGAAAGACTATTAAATGAATCCAATTTTAACAGCTGCAAATGTATTCTTCAGTGTATTTCAAGCTCATATGGCTCTCTAGTATCAATATTGCTAGTAGTAGCCTAAGTGTGAATGTGTATTTTTGGCAAGGAGCAGATATTCATTTTAATTGACACTTTCTTTTATATACTAAATCTTGGATGCCCAGAGCTTTCCTCACTAGTAGTTGTAAATGCTAAATCTATACTTGACTTCACCACCTCCTGTCAAGATAAATACAAGCTTTGTTTCCCCCCAAAGGAGTTCAGGGAATAATTTAATTGTTGGCCTGTTTGGGGAGATGTTGTTTTCAGCCAGGCATCTCATGGACCCAGCTGCGAAGATTTTCGATGCCTAAAGCAAAATCAGCTGGCTTTTTTGTTCTCCTGAAACATGTAGTGGTTGAAACAAGGATTTTAGGATTGCTCACTTATTCTAAATTCTGTGATAGAGAAGTGGCAGCAATAAAATCATTAATACTCCAAGTGGGAGTGTGTTCTGTCCTCCAAGTTTATTCAGAACGTGTCTTGTATAGCTGATAAAGTTACTTACAGGGATAAGTATCCCTATACTTACAGAGATATAGGGAACACAGTTTTTTTGGCAGTTTGGGAGCAGAGGGATAATCTGTGCTTAATAAAAATCATTTTTGGGAATCCCCTGGAGGTCCAGTGGTTAGGACTCTGAGCTTTCACTGCCGAGGGCCGGGGTTCAATCCCTGGTCGGAGAACTAAGATCCTGCAAACAGTGTGAGCGACCAAAAAAAAAAAAAAAAAAAGCCTTTCTGGATGTGTACCTTAGAAACTAAGAAACTCACATCTTCTATCTGGTGATTCAGGTCTCTGAGCTAAGGCACATAAAGGTCTGCTAGTAAAAAGGGGTGGTAGGTTTAGTGAGGTTCTGTTTTTAATTAGTTTTTTTGCAGACTGCAGGGAAGGTTTGCTTTTTTGTTTGGGATAATTCATCTAAAAACCTGGTGTTGAATTTCATACATGGGAGCTTTTATATAGGATTTCTTTCTGTCACTCACCACACAGCTTTTATGTGCCTTCCCCTCCTTCAGTTATGTTTGTGATCATTAGAATAACCCTGTGAAGTAGTATAGAGAAGTTATCTTCATTTTATAGATGAGGAACTCAAGGCTCACAGGAATGAAATATTTACATTTTTGTAGTAAGTTGCAGAACCAGTACTGGAACCTGGGTCTTCTGACTCCTGGCCTTGCATTCTTTAAACTGTACTAGCTATCCCACTTTTAAAAGAACGTATGAGACACAATTGCAATCATACCTACTCCATCTCCAAGGGAGAATGGATGTATTCTTGTCATGGTATATTGACCTAAAATTTTCTGCTTGAAATTACCCAGATTCTGAACCTGTTTATAGAACGTATACTTGAGGAATGGTGAGAATTAGAAGAGTCCACAGTCCTTGAGGTTTTCTTTGATAATAATATCTGTAACTGCATCAAATACAAATTTGACATTCTGGGTGTCTGTGGCACAGGTCATGTGACTGTAGATTTCTTTGACATCTTTTCTCATGTTGAGGTCAAGGAATTGACTCTTGATATAATTCCCTGCATCCTCGTAAGAGTTGTTCCCTGGTTTTCCAGAAAAATAGTGAAGAAGTGGGATAAATTAACCCTTCTTAGTTGCTCACTTTTTAAGTGACTCACTTGATCCTCGAAATGTTGTATTAGACAGCTGCAGTTGGGGGCCTATTTTTAGAGGGAGGGCCCTCTCCTTTATTGCACTCCAGTGTTTCCCACTTGAGTTGAGCAAAGAAATTGAGGAGAGAGGTGTCTCTATGTCTCCACCCTTGGTTTCTGGCAGTTATCATCTGAGCAGTCTGTGGGTCTCCTGAATCTAATGTCTGCTCTATTCTGGAGACATCGGAATTTAAACCTCTAACTGAATGCTCAACTTTCTCGGGTTAGACATCCAAATATCACTTGGACATTATAAAGCTCATAAGAGGAACTGAATATTAAAGGGATAAGGGATCATCAACTTGGCAAAGCAGAGGAGTTTCACTTACTACTCCTTAAAGACAAGTTCCTTTATGTCTCCTTGGTATAGGAAATGAGGCAGCCACCTGTCATTACTATGAAAGAATTGTCTCCAGCCCCTGGCACTTACCATCATACTCTGGAAAACAAATGCTGAGATGGACTTTCTTGATTTTTTCCTCAAAGAGGTCCTTCTTGTTGAGAAAGAGGACAATGGAAGTAGCCGCAAAGAACTTGTGGTTGCATATACTGTTGAACAGGTGCAGTGACTCATGCATACGATTCTATTAAGAGGAAACACCATCAGAGATATCAGGTTGGGCTTATGGGATATCTGCCTACTTCCTGTTCTTGCTCCCCTTGAAGAAACCAGTGTTCCAAATGTAAAAGGAAAGATGGGGAACAGCTTATCTCTTTTTTAGTGTGGTAGAGTAGAGCCAAAGAGATCTGACTTCCTTCTAATCCTCTTTATATCACAACTGTATGATTTGGGGGAAAGTCCTGAGCTTTTCTGAGTCTCAGTTTCCCTATCAGGATTATTATGAAGGTTAGATGAGATCATGTATGCATAGTGTCCATGATAGTAGGTGGTGTATAGGTGTACAGTAAATGTTATGCAGATCTTTGGCAACCAGGGCACAGCTTAGGATTTTGATATCCTTAAGGGCTGCTGATTCAGGGTTGAAACTGGGCCCAAGTTAACATGTCCACATACATCTCCAGGATGATTTTGATAGGCTTCTGTTATAAAGTCCAAGATCTCAGTTCAGGCAGGAACATAATAGGGATTACTTGGCCCTTGTGCCAAATGGTAAGGGCTAAAGACTTTCCCAGTGCCACAGCACAAGCACTTCTGCCTTATTTCCTTCTCTGATTGCCACTTTCAATGAGTGAGAAGTAGTGCTGTAATCTGCAGAGTCCAGAGGTTACCCAGTGCCCCAAACCAGCCTATTGTTAGGGAGTAGACCTTTAGGGTCTTGAAGTGTGCTATTAGCTGACTTGGGCTCAGTCTTTTCACCTTATAAAACTAATTAGTAGCCTTTTCTCATTGCTAATACTCCTATAAAAACCCTTTAAGGCCTTCTAGACTTCAAGGTTAAAGATGGAAGAGATCTTGGAAAATGCATGACCCTCTAAGACATTTTGGCTAGAAGATATTCAGAGTGCTCTAATGTGAACCTGAACTACTAAGGAGAAGGGAGAAGAACTGGAGCAGGGAATAGAAGGATAGAAGCTTTGTCTTCTATCAGTAAACTGTGGGCCTCCGTTTATAGAGCAGATGCATTTGTAAAATTGGCATTTTCCATGCCTTTGACATGCCCTGTCTTAAACTTGGACGGTACCTGGATGGGCTGACACTGTTCCTGCAGAGCTCCTGTCTTGTAAAACTCCACAGAGTTCTCAAGAGAACCACCTTCAGGTAGTTCTCCAGCTGCCAATTTAAGTGGCATGTGAGAAAACTGGTTTGCCAGTCTCTCTGTAGTCCTGTTGACACTGAGTATATATTTAGGCTTCCAAGTGAGGTTAGTATGCAACCCCTCTATCATGTTGCATAAAGATACACATCGTATGTTGTTCTTTCTGCTCTATCATTTTCATCTCCTATCCTTTACTTCCATAGGCAGCCTGGGAGACTACTAAGTAACTCCTTTGCCTTGTGAAGTTAATGATCACTTATCCCTTTAATACTCAGTTTCTTTTATGAGATTTTTGATGTCCCAAGTAATACTTGGATGTCTAATTGGAGACCAAGCTCTCAGTAAATCTGGAGTTCTAAAGTGCTAACCTAGAACCTGCAGAAGAAGAGGTTTTCTTAGAATTATTTGCTTGAGACATTGGTCTGCTAGAAGACTGCTAGACTATTAGTGTTAGCTGAAATCACCCAAGTTGGGGTAATGGAGTGACACAAAGTTTAGAGGAAAGGTCACAGGGGAATTATCTATCAAAGCTGCTTGGTGCAAAGGTCACTCACCACTTCGTCATCTTCCACCAGCACCATATCATAGGCACTGAGGGCTGCACAGAAAATGATGCAGGTGACTCCCTCAAAGCAGTGGATCCACTTCTTTCTCTCTGATCTCTGCCCTCCCACATCAAACATCCTGAGAGAAGAAACACCTGTTTTCAAACGTATACCTACTGTGTGACCCACATGCACTTGGTGTTTACCCCACAGAGGTGGCAACTTTGGGGCCAGTTAGCGGTAAGATGGGAAGTGGAAAGGAAAGGGGGAGAAGTAGGAGGAAGTCAGACTGGGCTTTTGTGAAAGCCAAGAAGCATACCTATGTCCCTTTTTGGGTATCTGACATGCTCCCAGGGAACCGTGTACTCACCTGAAGTTCAAGTCTTTGACAGAAAACTTGGTCTCAATGATGCCTGTGGTTTTGACTCTGGATCGTAGCACATCTTGCTCATTAGGGAGGTAGTCAGGGGCTGTAATTCGGTCTAATTGATTCAGGTAGCTGCAAAAAAGTGATTGGCATTGATAATATTAAATTTTCCACAGCCAAAGTCAAGAAAGGTGAAGGGTTTTCCCCAAAGGCATATAGCTAACTTAGTGATAGAACCAGCCTAGAATTCATATTGTTAAATATAGGAGTCTTTCCTTCAAACCCTCTTGTGTCCTTACAAAAGGAAGTGTGGGATGGGCTGAGGGACAAGCCCATTTGGGGCAGAGGTTCTGTCCCATTTAAGTCAAGTCAGATAACTTTTCCTTGTGTTTCACCTGACTACAAGGTTTTCTAGACCCTTGAATGAGACTTGGTGGTTTAAATGGGTGCCAAAATTCCATCAAGAAGCAGGAGTAGATTAAAAGAGATTTTAGAAATATATGAGATGTGAACCAGTGCAATGCATGGACCTTGTTTATATCCTGAATCAAGTTGAAGGGAAAACATTCGAGATAATTGGGGAAAATTGAATGAACACTGACTTGGATATTTGATGACATTAAGGAATTATTAAATATTTAGATGTGATGATTATGTTGTGATTCTTTTTTTTTTTTAAAGAATCTTTTATTTTTTAGAGCTAACATAGTGAAATTTTTAGGATGAAATTATATATCTGGAGTTCACTTCAAAATATTCCAGTGGGAAATGGAGATAAAATGAAACAAGAGTGGCCATCGGTTGGTAACAGTTGAAGCCAGGTGATTGATTGTATTATTCTGCTTTTGTATTTGTTTGATAGTTAGCATTAAAAAGTAAAAAAAAAAAAAAAAAAAAAAAAAACAGATGTGAAGTGAGAGGACTGAGAGAAAGAGGGAGGGCAAATTAAGTATATGCCAGACATTTTCACATTTAAATTCTCATTTAACCTCATAAACCTTCAAGTTTCATATCCCATTTTACAGATGAAGGGAAAATCCAGAAGAGTTAAATAACTTGTCCAGGACAAGAGGCATTGTGCTATATTGTAAAAAACATTCAACTTTGTGGACAAATAGACCTGGATTTCAATCCAGCCTCTGCCATTTATCTATATGACTTTGGGCAAGTTAATTTTCTTCTCTGAACCTCAGGTTTTCCATCTATAAATAGGACTAATAAAAAATACTATCTACCATAAAGGCATATTGTGCAGATTAAATGAAAAGGTGTACCTAATGCACTGAGCAGTGCCTAGGCCTGAGCGAGTGAGTACTCCAGGGATAGTAAATGATAACTTTATTATAAGATAAGGTGATAAAACAGGGGCTAAACCCAGGTCTGTTTGCCTCTGAAGCTCATGCCCATCTATGATATCATGCTGTTTGAGGTAGGATTGATAAACTCTGCGTACCTTATCTTTTGGGGACCAACTTTGCATAGCTGGTACTCTCTAACCCCTGACCAACTTTCTTTGGTTTGCCCTGGCAGTTTGTGTCCTGTGCCCTGGCACCTTGACATAAGATGCTGTGGGTGAAGGAGATTTTCATTTTAGGCTAGTGACTTAAGTACAGCCTGTGTTGCCAGCTAGAAATTTCAGCCCTGAGAGGGCCATGATGAATCATGCCTCCTAGGAGAATGCGTGGCAGAACCGCAGGGCTGTATTAGTGTTCATGATTCTGAAAGGAGAGGCTACGTGTGTGAATTAAGAAGGCAGGGGCTGAGGGCTGTTAAACAGAGCACCTCTGTTTTGAATTTTGAGTCTTCAGCTTTGTAGGCTGCAGTGAACCAGTGTAAAGCAATACAGTGGTGGGAACTGTGGCAAATGTCCCAATGTAAAGGCATTAAATTCAAAGCATAGTAAAACACTGCTCAAGCCTAATAAGACAGGCATGCAGCCTGAATTCAGTCCTTGGGTCTCCAGCTGTCAGTGCCTAAAATTTTCAGCTGGCTGTGATTTCTCCTAGAAGGTTGCCGACGCCTCATCCCACCCCCTCCCCAGTCAGAGTCTTACTAGGATGCCGAGTCATTGAGCTGGTACTCTGCAGCTCTGTCAAAGCAGGCTTGCACCCCACTATCCTTCCACAACTTCTTGATGACCTCCACCAGCTCGGGAGGCATAGTGCCCTCCTCAATGGAGTCAGCCAGGTTGTTGAGCTGTCGCCCATCATCCTGTAAGGCAGAAACCAGGATGAGACTTACACGGGAGTAATGGCTTTCCAGGAGGCTTTTGGGAATTCTGCTGAAAGGAAAGCATTTTGCATTGCAACCAAAGCCTAAGGTGGAGATGGTGTCCAGCAAAGATTCTAAAATAAACACTGATTAATTTTTGAGGGTGCTTCTGAGATGCAGAGGGTGGCAATATATCCAGCCCTGGGATATCTAGTGGATAACAGAGGTCCCAGGGGCTTCCTCTGTGGTGTTTCCATCTTCCATCCTTAGTCCAAAAGTGAGTGTCCTGCCACAAAATGTGGGTGCTCTGCTGCAGGGAGATTGGAAGTTTAAAGACCAGATTGATCATGAAATGGACAAGATGATAGACAGGAACCTATCACCTTTGTTTTTTCAATGATTGAAATCTAGGAAAAGGACAATAACTGGAACTAGGAATTTGGCCTATAAAAGTTCCACAGCCAGGGCAAAGAACCTGAGGGGAACAATTTAAATGGTAAAATAAGACCAAAAGGCAGAGGAAGCTGAGAGCAGATTTTTTTTTAATGAACATTTATTATAAAGGTAGGAATTGCATGCTTTGCTAGGACTGAAGTAAAAAGATTTAAAGCTCAGCAAATGGGATTTTAGTTACATAAACTTTTTTCTGACCCATGTTTCCTCATAGCTCGTTGGCCACTGGCCTGTTCTCCTCATTAGCCTTTCCTCCCACCCTTAACCACATAGCGTTAACCACGTACCACACAGCTTGCTTCAGCAAAGTCAATGCCCAGCGTGGGCATGGCCCGGATGATAGCCAGGATGGACTGTAGCACATTCCCATAGATGATGGCCTTGTACTCCAGGCATTCTTCTGGTGAATAGCCATCCTGATGAATGATCCTGCAAGGAGGAGACACCCAGCCCTTCGTTGGACCTGAGTAACCAGACCTAAGGGATTGGGACTCTGGGAGGATTTAAAGGGTCATAAGAACCCAATCTCTCTATTCTTACTGCTGTACGGAAGTGGAGAGTGAGGGACACGGGGCATGCAGATGAGGGACATTGGGAATAAGATCCTTTATATCCTTTACATCTGGGTTCCTTAGGAACCCAGATAAAGAGACCTTTATCCTCCATGCTTCCACTGGCTCTACTGACGTCTTCACCCTACCTCAGTCCTTTGGGGCTTTGTTCCTACTCACTTCATCTGTTTGACGATAGTGCTCTTTCCTGACTCCCCAGCACCTGCAGGGAGAAATGCTTATGCTTCAGATTTCCACCGGCTCTCCCCAACCCTCCAGGAGATGGCCCGTGAGAAGTCTAAGCCACTGCTCGCTTGGGAGCCTTGTTAGGGGAGAACACATAGGGATGATTACTGCCCCAATTTCTGCCAGCTTTGAGCTCAGGCCATTTGATCTGGAATTAGAGGAGAGTTTCTCAACCTCTGCAGTATTGACACTTTGGGCTGGATGGTTTTTTCTGTGGAGGGCTGTCCTGTGCATTGTAGGGTGTTTAGCAGCACTCCTGGCAGAGGCCAATAGCACTCCAGTCTTCTAGCTGTGACGACCAAAAATGTTCCCGACGTTTCCAAGTGTCTTGGGGTGGGGGTGGAGATGTACAAGATCTCGTTGAGAACCACTGATAGATTCAGGGGAACTCCTTTAACACATTTCTACTCTGCCTATTTTTACTCAGGAGAGTGATCTTGGGGTGGGATTGGAGAAAGCTGGATCACCTCACTGAAATACTATTTTTTCGTTATCTTACTGTTTCCATTATTGGCTAAAATGTTCTTAGATCCTCATTCACACCCCACTCTCCCTCTATCAAAGACCCGCATACCCTTCAGCTCTCTCCCCCACTCTATACTATCCCTGATGCCTTAAACCAACCCCCCCACCCCCACTTATCCTGTGCTTGGTCCCTCTAAGCTTCTTACCCTGAATGTAGAAGAAAGCTGCTTAGGCTTAAAAGATCTCTCAGGGGCCTTGCCATCTCTTTCCCCTCTGTAGCCTCCTGGGCTCCTTGGAGTCTGCTTACAGAGATGTGCTCTTTAGTGTGTCCTTAGGGCCATGCCACAGATCGGCTGAGGGAAAGGAGGTGCCTTAGTTTGGGGCTCTAGTTCCCAGGCTCCTCATGGGTTTGGAAACCCAGCCCAGCCAGCCAGTCTTCTGCTATAAAGATCCTACCTGCTCCAGCTTGCCTACCTCTGTACTACCATTGGGTGTTTTTCCTAAGCCAGGTGTCCCAAACTCTATTGTTTTGGCTCTGTTTACAGCCATGATCAATTTCTGACTGACTGAGGTGCTTTTCTTTTTTCAGCACAAACCTGTGATCTGCTTAGGAGCTCATCAAGCTGATGAGCCTCCCATCTGGCAGGGGCTTTAGAGGCAGCTGCTGAATAGAAAGCCAGGAAAGGACTTCTCTAAAGACTCCATTCATCCCCACTCAGGGCTCCCCACTTCTAATATTTTTACAAATTTTTTTACTGAAAGCAAGGAGAAGGAACCAGTATACTTGGTAAGAACCATTAGGCCTATCCTTGGCACTACATGACACTGATTATATGGTAGGACTTCTGAGTCCACTGTCCTTTTCTGAGTCCTTGACTCAGAGTTTCTGTTTGTAGATTCAGTAAGTGTCTGCAAGCCCAGAGTTCATGATATTTGCTAAGTTGTTAGGTGTTAGGTTTGGTTAAATTTGGAGATGGGTGGGTGCATCCTGGCCCTCACACACTATTCCTGGTTCAAGGAAGAGCAGAACAGTTCCAGAGTAACTTTGGCATTCTGCATCTCATTGGGGTGGCTGTGCTCAGCCCTAGAGCTCCTGATCCCCTAGCCTGAGACTGGATGGGGAGAGGAAACATGACCTTCCATCCCTCCTCCCCACACAGTGGGCTAGAACCCACCTACCATCCAGGATAAGCAGGAAGGAGCAGTACCTTCTCCTTCTCTGGCCCATCTTCCCATCTCGCTCACCCAGCAATAGCAGCTTGACGGTCTTGGCTTCCTTGTCAGCATCCTCCTGCAGCTTCTTTTCTAGCTCTTTGGACCTCTTGGCCAGTTCTTTGTCCTCAGCACTGGCTCCACTCCCCATCTTTCTGCCGTCTCCTCCTTGGTGGCTTCCTCTGGCCCTTAAGCTTGTCCTCTAGGGTTTCCTATCTGAGAGATGGAAGATAAGGAAAAAGTAAATTGGGATCACGTATCAGTTTCTTAGTCCTCCTAAAAAGCCAGTCTGTAGGGAGCTGGGTGAGGGAGTGGGCTCTATATTCTCGTACCCTGCCTGTCTTGCCTGAGGCTACGTACCCCAGCCAGAGACCTACTTAGTCTAGGGATTGTAGCCTTTATATCTAGCAATGTGATGGGTTGAGCCAATTAAGAGCTCAATATGACAAAGGGCAAAGACCTAGGGAAATGATGTGCTGGATTCTGACACAGGAGGATAGGATGCAGATGCTGGAACTCTCTGGAATAAGATAATGGTTGCCCCATCCTTTTGAGGGACTGATCCCCTAAAAGTCTCTTCCTTCTTAGATTCACTTGCATTTTAGAGCTAGAGATTAGAAACACAAACAGAGGAAGCTTTCCCCACGTTGAGACTCCAGATTACACAGCTTCAAGGCACCAACGCACACTCTTCCATCATAGCAGGCCGGTCCTGGCAAGGAATCTTTGTTTGGGGTTTACCCCTTTTTGGAAAGATTAGAAATGTTTCCTCCAGCTCCTCCAGTGGCTGCTGCACCAGGAAGCTATTAGCGTTGTTCCTTTATGTTGGCTCATCTCTTTATACATACTCCTGTTATTAGCACTTAATCACTTCATTATTGTCTGTTTTACAGATGGGTTTCCTCCAGACTGAATTCCTCCCCCCGAAGGTCAGGTACCAAATCTGATTCATCTTTGAATCCTTCAGACCTTGTGGTTTATTAGTGGATCCTCAATGAAGTTTTGATGAGTGAGGGAAAGAAGGAAAAAGGGTATGTGGTAGAGAGAACGGGGCTGCTTACCCACTAAAGCCACCTGGGACCTAACTTCACTTGGCAAGTGAACTTTGCTGGTATTCAGTGTAGAGGGTTTGTGCTGCCTCTCATAACAGTGCTTCCTTGGGAAATTAGACTCTAGCCTCTGGCTCCTCAAAGGTCAGGGCAGCCCTTCCTCTGGCTCTCGTCGCAGCTGCCCCTTCCCAGGGAGAAATGAGTGTGCAGCCTACAAACTGCCTCACAGACATATCAAAGACTCTCTCCATTGGTCATACTTGTCTATGCCAATTATTTCAGTTTACTTAAATGAGTTGCTGTGGAAGCTCCTCAGAGGGACATACTTTAGAATGTTGCTACCGAAAATGTGGTGAAAGGCCCAGCACAGATCACCTGGGAGCTTCTTATAAGTGCAGAATCTTAGGCCTTAACACAGACCTTCTGATTCGGAACTTGCATTTTAACAGATCACAGGTGACTCTAAGGATACTAAAGATTGGAAAGCTCTGCCCTAGGGAGTACTACAGAACTATTTTTTCCTCAAACTGGCCAAATCATAAGAATTACCTGGGTTGCTTGTTTCTATATTTCATCAAACTTTGGATGGCACTGAATGGAAGATCATTCTGATTTCAAAGAGGTTAATATATGTGTGTTTTTAAAAGAGTGTGTTTTAGAATCAATAAGTTCCTGTAGTAGTGCCAATTCTAGAGCCTGAGAAACTATATTCTAAACTAATACAGTTTGAAAAACTCTGATCTAGACTAGTGGTTCTCAGCTTTTGGTGTATATTGGAATTTACCCAGAGAACTTAAAAAAAGAAAAAAATACTGATTTAACTGGTCTGGAGTGCAGTCCAGGCATGAAGAGTTTCAAATCTCCCAGGTGATTCTAATGCGCAGCCAATGCAGAGAAACACTGAGCTCCAAGTATTTAACTTGCTCTTTCCTTTTAGAGTGGAATTGCGCAGCAGTGGCCAGGTAGACTGAGAAAGTGGGAGGTAGAACCTAGGTCTCCCATCTACCAGGTACCCTGAGCTATCCCTGATCACCTTCCTCCTACCCACTGCCTCTCGCCTGCATATCTGGGTATCTGGCTGAGAAGCCCTGGGCCTGGAGCCCAGACTCTCAGGGCTGATGGAGAAGCAGGCAGCCGCCAAGGTGCCTTCCATGGTGATCATCTTTTCCCAATCAAAAATTGGCAGGTGCTTATTGACTTAAGGGAAAACAGGAGAGTCTTTGAAATTGTGACTGTCTTGGAATCTTGGCTATAAAGTTTCAGTAATGATACCTCACCAGCCCTGCCTAACCTACCCACAATATTGGTAACTTATACCTAGGCCAGAGCTGCGCTGCAGCCTGCACCGTTCAGAGCAAGGAACTGCCAGGAGCTGTGCTAGACAGTTTACGTGGCTCATCTCAGTTAATTCTCACACTGACTTCAAGGTAAGTGCTCTTGTCCCCAAATTACAGACCAGATAACTGAGACTTGAGGGTTAAGTAGCTTTTATTCAAGGTCATATAGCCTAGTAAACAAGCCAGGCAATCTTTCTTTCCACTACCCCACAAAAGCAGCCCGAGAAAGAACGTTGGGCAAAAAAAGACGGGCAAATGCATGAGCTCAGTAACAGCAGCACTTGCATTGTTAAAGGAGCCACTGACTTGTTTCACAAGTGGGGAAAATGTTTGAGCTTGTTCCTTTTTTACCTACCACCTCAGCAAACTTCTGTGCTGCTTCTCCTCGTTTCCTAGCTTGCTGGGCTCCCAATTCCCACTACTAAGCTGACTATGGGAACTCCTGGCCCTCACCTGCCCTCTAATTGCACAGACCTGCCCGCTACTATGCATGGACCATCCTGATGCCTCCTGCCTCCTGTCTTAAGCTCCTGTGCCTTTCCTGTGGCTCTTCTCCTTTATTATCCCATTTGGGTTCAGTGTCCTGGTAGAGTAGGTGCTATTCCCTCCCATTTTAGAGGTGAGGGAATTGAAGCACAGAAAGGCTATCCACATGTTACTAAACAAGTTAGTATCAGAATCAGCTAGAGCTCATGCGTCCTAGTCCACAGCCCGTATAACCCTGCAAAATTTTTTAGCTTCTTTAGCAACAGAGGAAGCTGTTCAGAGGAAGAGTGTGCGTTGGTGCCTTGAAGCTGTGTAATCTGGAGTCTCAACGTGGGGAAAGCTTCCTCTGTTTAGACTTTGTTGTTTGAATAGTTACAATATTTTGAATGAAAGAAAAAAAATCACTGTTTTCCAACTAATTTAATCCTGCTTCCTGAGTTAAGGGGAAGTCTTAGGATCTGTCTTATACCCAGTGGTAGGGATTGTGTGTAAAGCCTTGTCCCAGCTGGAGTTGGGGGGTGGGCATGAAGAAAGAGGAACTCCCTTCAGGGCCTTCCAGTCCAAAGGAAGATTTGGTGTAAATGCACAGAGAAACAATTTGGTTAAAGGAGCACTGTGCTAGTGCTGGAGAATTCAGAGCTGTTTAAAACCTAGCCTCTACCCCTGGTAGAAAAGACAATTACACATTCTCACTGTCAAGTTGATAAATTCTCTAGTAGAAGAAGGGAGAGAAAAATTGCAAAATGAGCAGACTTTCAAAAGAGAAGCAGAACAACAATAGGAGGAGACATTTGGAGGAGAGGAAAGAGCATGAGAAAAAGCATGGAGGCATGAGGTACAAAGTGTGCTCAGAGAAGACTGGGAAGTTAGATATGACTGGACTGGAGTAAAAGTGTGGAAAGTGCATGGAGGGGAGGGCTGGGAGACGAGAACAGGAAAGGAAAATTGGGGCTAGCCAGTGAAGGGCCTTGAATGACAAAGGGTTTGGCTAAAACCCATTTAAGACTTATAAGCAAGTATGGTTGGATACAGCTGCATGGTGCTATAAACAATGCGGGGTGACTGGGGTGGGGGACTGGCTCCTGGGAGAAGCTGAGAAAAAGGGCTGAACAGCTTGATTCTAGAAGGATCTAGGCATAATGTTTGGTTTAGGAAACTCATGGCCAATGATCTTTTTGAGGCTGCAGGTATTCTCTCCCAAGTCTAATATCTGCTGAAAGTGGTTTGACCTTGGTAGGAGGCTGACATCACAGGTGAGCATCAGGCGAGAAGCTAAGAGAAGTTCTTCAGAGAATTAAGGAGTGCATTGTCATTGGGGGCCTAAGGTTCAGGGAGGCCCATTCCAGGAGCCATCTGGGGTACAGGCTAGGCAATGATGAAGCTGGTTTCAAGCTAGGGAAGACCCCAGAGGCTCAAAGACAACATTAAGTCCCCAATATGAAAACAGCTGGAGGTCGGAGAGGATGACTCACTCCTTCATTTCCCAAACTGTTCTGCATAGACAATGAAACCCCACTAAGATTCTTGCTGATGTTGTATAGGTGGGGAGATAGCGGCTTAGCTGTAATCAGGGCAGACTTCCTAGCAGGGACAGCATACTGAAAGTCTAGAAATAGGGGAGGGTTACAGGGTGAAGGGTGTGTTGTAGATGGGACGAGGGAGGAGCATGAAGGGACTAGTGAACTGGTTTTCCTAGGTAGGGTGGAGGGCAGGAATTGCCACCTATGGGCTGGTTAGGTAGGTAAACAGGTAGGTAGGTCTGGATTAAGGGGGAATCCTAAAAAGACCTGGCCCAATGCAAGATACCACCCTTTAAAGTTATGTCAAATTTTGTATTGTATCAGAATATAGATGACCTTCTACATGGTTACCTGGGACTTGATTTTTAATTTTGAGATTTATTTTTTTATTCAATGTTGAGAGCCCAACAGCCTCAAAATTCCTAAAGGCCCCAAGACTAATTTAGTCTGGGGTTAAGACATAGGAGAGTCTTAACTAGGTGGGATGTGGAGGCTATTACAGATTTTTGTAGACTTTTGTTGCTTTCCATTTCCTTGATTATAAAAATCATGGATATGCATTATAGACAGTTTTTAAAATGCAAATAAGTATAAAGAGGAAAATAAATATAAGCTATAATTCCACCACTCACCAATAATCATTTGTTACACTTTTTGATGTGTTTGTTTTCTATGCATATATGTCACATAATTAGGGTCATACTGTATGTACAGATCTGTGCATCCATTTTTTTCACCTAACTTTACATTGTAAACATTTTCACCTTATTAAGAGATTCTTCAAGAACAATTTTTAATGGTTGTATTTCATTGTATGCATATGACATAATTTAAACATTTTCCTATTGTTGGACCTTTAAGTTTCCAACCTTTCTATGTGATAAACATTGCAGTTATGAACAATTTTGTGCATATTTTTCTTGCAGTGCTTTTTAGAAGAACAATTTCCTGGAAGTGGAATTACTGGATCAGATAATACGAACCTTTTTAAGACTCTTGAGTAGACGTTGCCAAATGGCTTTCAGAAAGATTATATCAATGTTTTTTACGACCACCAGTAGGATATGTGTGTGTCCCATCTCACTACCCCCTTGCCTGCTTTAGGATTTTTTTTCCTTTAATCTTTGCTAATTTGATGGGTGAACATGGTATCTCCTTGTTCTCTTTTTAGTTTTATTGATTCTTTGTGAGGTGAAGTTTCCCGCCCCGCCCCCCCCATGTTTACGGAGGCCATGGTTTTTTGAGTTTGTCCAGGGTGAAGAGCAGTAAGTAGGCAGGGATCAATGGAGGCAACACCAGGTGCCGGTAGGGAATAGGATTCAGGGTCCACAATCCAGTCTGGGGAGGAGGGGAGGAAGCAGAGTTCGGGAAGGAATTTGGTTGAGGTGGTGAGAATTGGGAGGAGCATTAGTACAACTGGGTGTGGGGGCAAAGGGCTCCCGCAAGGTAGAGACACAGGAATAGACTAATAGCTGCTAATACGTTTAATTATGTGCAGTGACGTTATAGGGCCTTTCTCCCACAGGTTTCCTTTAAGTAGGATTCTCTGCCACTTGGGAGTGGGGGTTCTGGTTGTGTGGGGTATCTGCAGTCCCCAAAATAGCCCAGCACCCCTTCTTTATAGACTGCAAGGTGAATCAACCTCTGAGAGTGTCAACAGGGGACCAAGGCCAAAGCACAGCAATGATATTACTGAACATTAACTGAGTAGTAACTACAAGCCAGGCACTTAACTTATATTAGTTCATTTATCCTAAAAACTACCATATAAAGTGGGGTCTCTTACACTCATTTTATAGAGGAAATAGAAGCACAGAGAAGTTAACATTCCCAGTGGCAGTCAGGAAGTAGGTGAAGTCTGGAATTGAACCACACTGGCTACAGAGCCTAAGCTCTTGACCAACAAATACAGAAATAAATGTGGGAAGGGGAGTCAGAATTGCAGGACACACCCTGCCTAGCTACGCCTGCCGGGAAGGACTTCTGCTAAAAGAGAACCTTGGCACAACAATAATAGCTATCTTTTATTGGGCACTGGCTTTGTGCCAGGTATCATGCAAAGGTGCCTAACGTTTCATCCTCACAATAACCCCTTTGAGTGAGGTACTGCGATTACCCCATCTCGCTTTACTGGTGAGGAAGCTGACGCACAGTCCTTGCCCAAGACGCTGCGGGGCGGATGCCGAGCGGCGGCTGCCCACGTGGCGCCGGGAAGAGGAAAAATGGCGGGGGCGGGGCCGGGGCCGGCTTGGCGGGGGAGGGCCCGAGCAGGGGCGGGGCCACGGACTTGGCGGGGCCTGGGGCTGCGGAGAAGCGCGCCGGCGCTGGCGAGGTTTCAGTGGGGTTGCACCTGTTGCGTGACTCCACCACAGTCCAGTTACCCGAGTCCGACCCGAATACCCAGAAAGTGTGGAGAGAAGCCCAGACGAGTTCCGGGTCCCGCTCTCTGGGGAGCACGTGGCCTGCCCGCCTCTGGAGTGCGGGGCTGGGGGTCGGGACGCCGGGGTCTACAAGGCCAGTGCAGCGGCCCAGGTCGGCAGGGGTCGGCCTCCCTACAGCCAGCAATTTTGAAAGACTGTCTTACTTCTCCCATATCAGTGCCAGGGCAGGGGCCCTTGGAGCGACTTGCCGGGGTCTGGATCCCAGCCCTTCTCCCGTCCCTCGCGACCGGGCTTCCCGGCTTTGCAGACCCTGGAGAGCAGACATCCCGGTACCCCTCAGGGCTCGGGCAGCATGGCCTCAGGTGAGTGTGTGCGCGTGTGAAGGAGGGCAGGGTCTCTGGGACAGAGAAGTGCAGTGTCCAGGGTGACAAGAGGGTGGGCACAGCCTGCAGACCTACGGAAGGCGGACAGCTCCTCCCGGGGAGCGCCTGGAGAGCAGAGCCTGAGTGTGGAAAGACAGAAGGCAAAGTCAGAAGCCGCTAGGGTCTCTTTCCCAGACCCCAGAGAAGCCCCTGACTCCTGGCCTCCCTGCCTTCCTAGAGGGTAGCTTCTGTGGACAGTGGAATTTTCCCAAGACAGGCTCCTCCCTACTGGGCTGGGATTCTCAGTTCTACCCCATCCTCTCCGAGCTGGGCTACCCCTGGGGCCGGGGGTCCGACGAGGAAAAAAGGGGACTCTGCCCCAGAGGGGCTGGATTTTCATGGAATCCGCTGGCCTTGAGAGGAAAGTGTTCTGAGCTTGGGGGTGCTTGCACTGGATCCCTCTCTATTACTATTTGTTTTCTGCCTGGCTGGCTGGACCAGTTAGCCTGGACTTTGACCCTTTTGCTCCAGAGCCCTGGCAAGGGGCAAGGGGCAAGGGGCAAGGGGCTCCTGAGGGCTTCGTGGAGTGCTAGGGCTGGCCCTTCTCCATCTTGTTTCCTCACTTCCACCCCCCAGGGGAAGTGAGGAAACAAGTGACATGACCATCCGTGTAACTCCGGCGGACTGAGGAGAGGAAGGGAGGGTTAAAGGGGCAGGGATGGAGGCCCCCGCCCCTCCTGAGGTTGCCTAGACAACATCAGAAATCATGGCCAGGGCCTCTTCCGCCTGCGGGGCCTCTGCTTCCTGCATCAGTCACTCCCGCTGGGGGCGGGGCAGAGGAAGGGGTTGGATGTGGCAGAGCCAGGCCCAGCTGGTGCGGCTCAGACTCCCCCCGCCGTCTCTGCGGCCGGAGCCATGGCATCCTATTCATCTGGTCCCGGCAAATCCAAGGCCAAATATCCCTTTAAGAAGCGGGCCAGCCTGCAGGCTTCCTCTGCAGTACCAGGTGAGTGTGTGCTTCCTGGCCTCAGGCTGGCTCTGCCCCTACCTCTCGCCCAGGCCACTGGTCCCCTCAGGAGGGGGGCTTCTCCTGCACCTTCTCTGCAGTGGTGCCCCTTGTCCCCTTCCCAGGGCCAGCTGGCTTGGGAGGTGGTGTGGGGAGGGAGGTGGGGTGGAGGGTGACAGGGTTCTGTGTCGGGGATGCTGTCCTCTGTAACGAGGAGTGGGCATGGGTGTGGGTGCAGCAAGAGTGTATTTGCACACGTGTCAGCGTGTGGATGTGCTAAGACTGTTTGCATGTGGAGTGTGTGTGAATGGAGTGGGGGATGTGTGGGACTGACTAGTTTGCAGACTGGCCACACTGCTGGTGTCTGTGCCTTTACCAGGCAGGCTCAGGCTGTCCTCTTGCAGTTAGTTACTCTTTCTAGGATCCTAGATCTTGAACCCCCTTACTGGGGGTCTGATGTTAAGGCATACTTATTGCCGCCCGGCATCCAGGGTCTAGGGGCTCAACTGTATCTATTGTTTGCAGTTTGTTCATTCCTGATCTGTCTTGTGAGCTTCCTCAGAAGTATGGGGTGTCCTTGGGCTGGGCCCGTGCGGGGGCTCAGGCTGGGGCCGCTGCCGGCCTGCGTGTGCTCCTGCACCCTTTGGTTCGGCTCCCACTCCTGTAGGCATCTCTGCACCGTTTGGATCTTGCAGCGTGGTGCAGCTGTGCCCATCGCCCTGAGGGCTCGGCTGCCTGGGTCCGTGCTTGCTGAGGGATAGCTACCTGCCGTCTGCTGCTCCCAGGCCTGTGGCTAAGGGAAGACCACCCCCACTTTGGTGACCAGGTCAAGCCAGTGCCCCCACCCCCGGAGCACCTGTCTGTACTTGTAGCCTGATTTTGCTTGTGCCTACCTCCTGGTTTTCTTATGCTACTGAAGATGCTGGCCTGAGTTCTGTATTGGCCTGAGGGTCTGTGTTCTCTGTGCCCAGGTCTCTGCCTCCAGAGGGTGTGTCCCCTGAGGCTAGATCTGTATACCTTGGGTTGGTCACATGGTGGGAGCATCTGATTCTTGGGCGTCAAAGCCTTGGGTACCTCTCTGCCTGCCAGGGCAGCCTTGGCAGTGAGTGAGGGGCTCTGGTCAAGTGGGTAGACAGGTTGGCAAGAATCTTGGAGCTGGTGGGAATGGCTGGGGAGTAGCCCTCTCTGGCTTTTGACCACCCCTCCCCACGCCGTGTGTGTGTGTGTGTGTGTGTGTGTGTGTGTGTGTGTGTGTGTGTGTGTATGTGGGTGTGGGTGTGGTGCTGTAGCACAGACCCTGGGAGAAGGGACCAGCAGGCAGCTGGGTCTTCTAGACCTGGCCTCAGGAAGTGTGGAGGTTATTGCCTGTCTGTCACCTCTAGTGAACCCTGGCAGCCCTGTGTGGTGGCTTGGCAGGCTGGGGGGATGGCTCTGCATGCCAGAACCTGTCCGGGTCACCCCAGCATTTCTGTGGAGACCCTGGGTCACCCTGCTAGGAGAGGTGGTTGAGATTAGGGCCTTTGACTCAGTTCTGCTGACCCGATACACACCAGCCCTGGAGGTCTGTGGTCAGTCTCTCTGGAGGGGGTTAGAAGTGGGGAGGAGCCGTGTAGGGTCAGGGTTCTTGGGGGATGCAAGGGCCTTAGGCTTTGTCTTAACACTCTGAGGGCAGAGCTGGTGCCCATCTTCCTTCTGCTTTCTGCTCTGCCCTCTTCCAAGTAAGAGACAGTGTTCCCACCCTGCCAATTCTGTTCTCTTCACACCCTCACTGCTCATTGCCTTGGCCTACGCTGGGCCCAGAAGCTCCTCCCGCCCCCAGTGGGTGGGACTGCACGTGGGGAGTGTCTGGAGGGTCCCAGGAGTTCATAATCACAGATGATGGTACTTTCCAGAACTATCTTGCAGAGCCGTATCTCTGTGCGCCTTATAGCAGCTGTGGCTAGGCAGGGCAGGACTCCTTATCACCCCATTATAGGCAGACTTGAAGCCTCCGGAAGGTAGAGACTTGCCAGTAATTGGGAACAGAGTCAGACTCAAGTCCTCCAAATTCTAGTCCCACTTCTGAACCTCTTCTCCTGGGCAGTCTGTTCCCAACGATAGGCTTGGACGGGGGCTGGAGGTCTAGGGGGCCATGAACCAGTCCCCTGGGCAACAGGGAAGCTCTGTAACTGTTCCTTTCCTGGACCGAGCCTCTACCCCGGCTGTCAGCCAGTTCCTCTCCCCAGCAGGGGCCCTGTCTCTCCCAAGAGACCCCGTAGTCAGGGGCCCAGAGGGCCGTGGTGAGACAAACAAGGCCATTGGGCAGAGGAAGCTGGCCTGGGGCTGTTGGGTATGGAGGTGAGGAGGGCTGCTCGTCCCCTCCTACTCTTTGGCTAGCCAGGCCCTACACACTATCCCCTAGGGCACTGCATTTTAAGGAGGCTTGTCCCTTCCCTGCCAGCCTGCCCTGCCCATAACGGCCTGCCCTGCTCCACCCCCTTGGGGGCCCCACTTTGGGCTGGGCCCTGGCACTGTAGAGGTTAAGGGCCTGTTCAGTTTGGGGGTTCCTCTTATCTCCCAACTCTGATACTCCTTCCCTTGATTTCTTTACTCCCCTGAGCTTCCCCAGTCCCCTGCTTGCCGTCATCCCAGGGTCTCCCCTGCATGCAGCTGCACTTGGTACAGCCCGTGCCGGCCCCTGAGCTGTCCTGGGGGACTGGCTGCAGCTCCACTCAGCAAACAGGCGGGCAAGGGGCACAGGGCTGCTGGCCGGCGCTGCCTGACTGCAGGTAGGGCCCAGGCAGGCACCAGGGCGAGGGGGGGCTAGGTCCTGGATCTGGGGCAGGCACCCCCTCTTCTTTTTGTCCAGCCTTAGGACAGGACTCTGGGGTGTTGGGAAGTGGGCCCAGAGACTTCAAGGCATGCTGCCTGGTAGAGCCTCTAGTCCATCCTGAGCCACAGTGGAGAGGGAAGAGGAGGGTGCTGGAGGGGAGTACCCCCCACGGCTGACTGGGAGAGCTTCCTGCTGGGAGGGTGGGGCTGGGGAGCCCAGGGAGGGTCCCCTGGGGTGGGCTGGGAGCTCAGGCAGCCTCTCTAGACTATCAGCTTCAAGGCCTTTAGTGCCAGCCTCCTGTTGGAAGCTGAGGAATTCTTCCTTCCGTGGAGAGAGACTCTGGCTTCTGATACTCCCTTCCCCAGGGCCTCCGGCCCAGATCCTGGGGCCTCTGAGTGGCGCAGACTGTTTGTGGCAGCTCCCTTTGGAGGGGCAGCCAGCAGTGGGAGGGGCAGGCTGGGGCCAGTCCACATCTTGGCAGCCCTGGGGTCCTGGGGGAGAGGGCAGGCCTCCAGGGAGGAGGTAGGGTTCCTGCTGCCAACCAGGTCCTCCACTTCCTCTCTTCCTCTTCCTCTGAAGGCTGGTCCCCAGGTCAGAGCTGAGTGGCAGCTGTGGCTTCCCCGGGCTTTGTAGGTCTAGGGTATCAGGCGCAGACCCTGGCCCTTGAGAGGGGCATCTGCTGGTCCAGAGGCAGGTCTGATCCTGGATTGGCTGCCCTGGAAGCTGTGCACTTGGCATCGCTGGTGTGGCCTTAATGAGCGCCTGGAGAGGGGGGGGTGGGGTGTGTGTGTGTGTGTGTGTGTGTGTGTGTGTGTACATGGACACGTGGGTGCCTGCCTGTAGCAGGTACTCACATGGAGGTTCTCTCATGGCCTGATGGGGTGGCCCCTAGTCCAGGATTCAGATTTTTATTCCTGGGGTGAATGAATCCACTTGTTCTAGGGGCAGACTCGTGGCCCCACCCATGAGCCTGGAATGGGTGAGGGGCCCCCGTGCCAGACTGCAGGTGAGGTCCACATGCGGGCTCACTTCTCAGCCTCTGAGGGGTGACTGGCCTCTCTCCGGGGCTGGCCTGGGGCAGGCAGGGGCCCAGGGCTTCCAGTGCACCCAGGCCCTGCCCTTCACCCTTTGACCCTGCATCACTGTCTCCACAGAGGCTCGGGGTGGGCTGGGGGCCCCTCCGCTGCAGTCTGCCCGATCCCTGCCAGGCCCTGCCCCCTGCCTCAAGCACTTCCCGCTCGACCTGCGCACGTCTATGGATGGCAAATGCAAGGAGATCGCCGAGGTATCGCCTGGCACCGCACCCTGTGTCCCCCCATCACTGCCGCCATGCCTAGTCTTTGCTCCCCTCACCCCTTCTCCACCTCACCTGTCCCTTTACTTCACGCTTGGCTGTGCCCTGATCCCCTAGCCCGTACCAGGTACCCCTAGCTCCTGTGCCTTCACCCCATCCCCAGATCCTGATGGCCAGGCCACACTGACCCTTCCTTCCCTCCCACCAGGAGCTGTTCAGCCGCTCCCTGGCTGAGAGTGAGCTCCGGAGCGCCCCATACGAGTTCCCGGAGGAGAGCCCCATTGAGCAACTGGAGGAGCGGCGGCAGCGCCTGGAGCGGCAGATCAGCCAGGATGTCAAGTAAGCCCCCAGGTTCAGAGCCAGACAGGCCACCTCAAGGGGCAAGCCATGGGGTGGGGGGCACAGCCAGGCGGCCGTGGGGTGGGGGGCACAGCCAGGCGGCCGTGGGGTGGGGGGCACAGCCAGGCGGCCCTGGGGTGGGGGGCACAGCCAGGCAGCCCTGGGGTGGGGGCACAGCCAGGCGGCCATGGTGTGGGGGCACAGCCAGGCGGCCCTGGGGTGGGGGGCACAGCCAGGCGGCCGTGGTGTGGGGGGCACAGCCAGGCGGCCGTGGGGTGGGGGGCACAGCCAGGCGGCCGTGGTGTCGGGGGCACAGCCAGGCGGCCGTGGTGTCGGGGGCACAGCCAGGCGGCCCTGGGGTGGGGGGCACAGCCAGGCGGCCCTGGGGTGGGGGGCACAGCCAGGCGGCCGTGGGGTGGGGGGCACAGCCAGGCGGCCCTGGGGTGGGGGGCACAGCCAGGCGGCCGTGGGGTGGGGGGCACAGCCAGGCGGCCGTGGGGTGGGGGGCACAGCCAGGCGGCCGTGGGGTGGGGGGCACAGGAAGCGTGGGGTTGGGGGGAGGGACACAGGACAGTTTGCCCAGCATCCCTCTGTCTCCATCCGGACGCTTTCAGAGCCCCATCTCTTCTCTTCCAAGCAGTCCTCCCTCTGGGGCCCCCTGGGGAGGCGGTGCAGAGCAGTGGTGTGAAGCATAGGCTTTGGAGTCAGGCTGCTGGGTTCTGGTTCCGTCTTCTACCCACCAGCGTGGCCTGGAACATGTTGCTTAACTTCTGGGTGTGCTTTCTCATCTCCGATGTGGGGCAAGAGCAGCACCCACGGCATAGGGTTCTACATCCCTGTGAGGACCACAGGTGACACCACGTGCACGGCACCTAGGACAGTGCAGGCACCTGGGAGCAAGGGCCTCCTCAGCTGCCTGACCTCTCACTCCTCTCACCTCTAGGCTGGAGCCGGACATCCTGCTTCGGGCCAAGCAAGATTTCCTGAAGACAGACAGCGACTCGGACCTCCAGTGAGGAGGGCAGAGGGGTACGGGGGATGCAGGGCTGGGGCCTGTCCCACTGCTGTCTCCAGCCCCTCCCTCGTACCCTCCACTTGTAGGCTCTACAAGGAGCAGCGTGACGGGCAGGGCGATCGGGGCCTGTGGGAGCGAGATGTGGTGCTGGAGCGGGAATTTCAGCGGGTCACCATCTCTGGGGAGGAGAAGTGTGGGGTGAGTGTCCCCGTCCCCTGGATCCTGGTGGGCTCCCCGAGTCTGGGCAGCTGGGGGTAGAGGCCAGAGAGGGTGTTTCTCTTTCTTGAAGCTGGAGGGGCAGAGGGTCTGGCTGGAAGCTAGTTGCTGTGCTGAGAGCACAATGGTCTGAGGGTTTCTGGGGTCAAGGCCCAGGGAAGAGGTGAGGGTGAGTCGGGTCTGGGTCTGGGACTGGGACCAAGGAGAGTGATTCCCCGTCTCCAGGTGCCGTTCACAGACCTGCTGGACGCAGCCAAGAGCGTGGTGCGGGCACTCTTCATCCGGGAGAAGTACATGGCCCTGTCGCTGCAGAGCTTCTGCCCCACCACCCGCCGGTACCTGCAGCAGCTGGCCGAGAAGCCCCTGGAGACACGGACCTATGAGCAGGGCCCGGACACCCCTGTGTCCGCTGGTGGGATCCCCCATCCCTGTCCTACTCCAAGTGCCCTGGTATCCCAGGCTCCCTGAGCTTGGTGCCCAGGAACCTCAGCCTGCCTGCTTTGTCCCACACGCGAGTTCATTCCAGCCTCTTGGCATGCGGGGGTGGAGGCAGGGGCAGGAGCTGTCCTGCTGGGGCTTCTGGGCCAGGCAGCGGGTGGCCTGGAAGAGGCCTGGCCCTGACTCCACCCTTCTCACCCCTGCAGATGCCCCAGTGCACCCCCCTGCGCTGGAGCAGCACCCGTATGAGCACTGTGAGCCGAGCACCATGCCGGGGGACCTGGGCTTGGGTCTGCGTATGGTGCAGGGCGTGGTTCACGTCTACACCCGCAGGGAACCCGATGAGCAGTAAGAGGGGCGTGGGGCATTCTGGGGGGGAAGCTGTGGCGGGCTGCATCGGCTCGGGAGGGCCCACAGGGCCTGGCTTGCTCTCCTCACTCAAGCTCCCCCTACACGCCAGCTGCTCAGAGGTGGAGCTGCCGTACCCCGACCTGCAGGAATTTGTGGCAGATGTCAACGTGCTGATGGCTCTGATTATCAATGGCCCCATGTGAGTCTGTGCCCGTACCAGACACTCGTCTCCCCTCCCAGCCTGGATTCTTCCAGCCCCAGCCCTGCCCCAGACACCTGTCACCCAGTCTCCCACCCTTTCAGTCACCGAGTCCTAGATTTTCCCGTCATCTGCTGCCCCCTTGGCAGCCTCAGGCCTGCACCTTCCTGCTTCCTCCCTCTGCTCTGCTACCCAGGCCCTCCCAGGTGCTTCCTTGCGGGCCTGAGCCCCTGCCTGCTTCTCCTTCTGCCCAGAAAGTCATTCTGTTACCGTCGGTTGCAGTACCTGAGCTCTAAGTTCCAGATGCACGTGCTGCTCAATGAGATGAAGGAGCTGGCCGCCCAGAAGAAGGTGCCACACCGAGATTTCTACAACATCCGCAAGGTGGGTCCTCACCCCCAAGCCTGACTCTGCACCTCTGCCCAGCCTCCCCCTCCAGGGCCTGGGTCCCCACCCAGCATCCAGTTTGAAGAGTCCTCTCCCATCCCACCGCCCAGGCTCCGGACTGTCCTGGCCTCCCGTGGACCCAGCAGTCCCCGTTCCCCCCCAGGTGGACACGCACATCCATGCCTCGTCCTGCATGAACCAGAAGCATCTGCTGCGCTTCATCAAACGGGCGATGAAGCGGCACCTGGAGGAGATCGTGCACATGGAGCAGGGTCGCGAGCAGACGCTGCGGGAGGTCTTCGAGAGCATGAATCTCACTGCCTACGACCTGAGTGTGGACACGCTCGATGTGCACGCGGTCCGTCCCAGTGGTAGAGGGGCTGAGGGGCTGGGCCAGTGTGCGGGCCAGGGGTCAGGGGTGACTTGGGCCTGCCCTTCTCCCCCAGGACAGGAACACCTTCCATCGCTTTGACAAGTTCAATGCCAAATATAACCCTATTGGGGAGTCTGTCCTCCGAGAGATCTTCATCAAGACTGACAACAGGGTTTCTGGGAAGTACTTTGCTCACATCATCAAGGTAGGGAGGAGGGGCTGCCAGGGCCCACGTATAGGGAGGGGCAGCGTCGGCCTGCGGCAGCCCTCCCTGAGTGGGTAGCTGGGGGCTTGCATAGGTGGGTGGGGAGGGTGGGTGAGAGGCATGAAGGGGTCTGACTGAGCACACCTGGTGGGCACGAAGACAGGGACGGGTGAGAAGCCTGAGGGTGACAGTTGCCTCACACGTCCCAGGAGGTGATGTCGGACCTGGAAGAGAGCAAATACCAGAATGCGGAGCTGCGGCTCTCCATTTACGGGCGCTCAAGGGACGAGTGGGACAAGCTGGCGCACTGGGCCGTCATACACCGTGTACACTCTCCCAACGTGCGCTGGCTCGTGCAGGTGCCCCGCCTCTTGTGAGTGTCCCTTGGAGTGGGAGGGAACGTGGGGGCAGAGGTCAGGAGGCCAGGGCCTCCTCCTGCCCTCCTGGGATGGCTGACCCTCCCCTGTCCCAGCCGAGCCCTCGGAACTGGAGGGACTCCCTGGTCCACTCACGGTCTGTCCCGCCCGGCACACCCAATATGGCTCAAAAATGCTTCTGTGATTCTGCCCTGACCTGCACATACCTGTGTGCACTCGTCTCGCCTGCAGTGACGTGTACCGTACCAAGGGTCAGCTGGCCAACTTCCAGGAGATGCTGGAGAACATCTTTCTGCCACTGTTCGAGGCCACCATCCACCCTGCCAGCCACCCGGAGCTGCATCTCTTCTTGGAGCATGTGAGGGTGTGGCCCAGGGCTGGGTGTGGGGGGGACACTGCCTCAGGCCTGGCTGCGGCTCTGGACCTGACCCCAGTGTCCTGTGCCAGGTGGATGGCTTTGACAGCGTGGATGATGAGTCCAAGCCTGAGAACCACATCTTTAACCTGGAGAGCCCCCTCCCCGAGGCCTGGGTGGAGGAGGACAACCCACCGTATGCCTACTACTTGTACTACACCTTCGTCAACATGGCCATGCTGAACCACCTGCGCAGGTGCCTGCTCCTGGGCTCCGCTGGTGCCGTGTCTCTGGCTGCCCTGCCAGCTCTCAGCCAGCAGGCCTTGCTCTGGGCCTGCCCTGGGCTGGGGCCACCAGATCTCTGACCCACCTCTTGGCCCCAGTCTTAGATGGGATGGGTTCTCTGCCCTCGGGGCTCTGTGGGTCAGCCCTCGCTGACCAAGGATCTACCCCTGCCCCCTGGTCCTAGGCCCACAAAGTCACTGGGTGGGGGCTCAGGAGCCCAGGCGAGCCAGGCTTGGGACCCGACGCTGTCTTCACGCCCCCCAGGCAGAGGGGCTTCCACACGTTTGTGCTGAGGCCGCACTGTGGGGAGGCCGGGCCCATCCACCATCTGGTGTCGGCCTTCATGCTGGCTGAGAACATCTCGCATGGGCTGCTTCTGCGCAAGGTCAGGCTCCGCACCCCAGCCTCCCCTCCTCCCAGCCCTTCAAGCCTCTTCAGCAACTGGTCCTCCTCCCCAGCCTGGACCCCAGCCTCCACACGGAGGCCCGAACTTGGATTCTGGCTGTAACTGACCCTCTGCAACTCAGGCCCATCCTGGACTGCCCCCTGTCCCCCACTGTGACCTGTAACCCCCAGAGCCAGGTGTCCTCCCCAGGCTGGAGGCCACCTGACAGGCCTGCCCTCCCTGTTGCCTGCCCAGGCCCCGGTCCTGCAGTACCTGTATTACTTGGCCCAGATTGGCATTGCCATGTCCCCGCTCAGCAACAACAGCCTCTTCCTCAGCTACCACCGGAACCCACTACCTGAGTACCTGTCCCGTGGCCTCATGGTCTCACTGTCCACCGACGATCCCCTGCAGTTCCACTTCACCAAGGTCAGCACACGGCGGCAGCCTGGTGGGCGGGTGTCCTGGGACACGAAGGCCACCCGGACAGGGCAGGTCTCGGGGCTGGTGCTGCCCTCTGCTGGTGGAGTGCAGCATGCCTCATGGCAAGTCTATGGGAGGGGCGGGTGGCAGGCCCGGTCTCCCCGCCTGAGGGAACCTGGCCTGTGCAGGAGCCACTGATGGAGGAGTACAGCATCGCCACCCAGGTGTGGAAGCTCAGCTCCTGCGACATGTGCGAGCTGGCACGCAACAGTGTGCTCATGAGTGGCTTCTCCCACAAGGTACTGCACCCCCTTGGCATCCCCTCTCCTCCCCTGCTCTGTGTTTTGGGAAGGTCCCAGGGTAGCTGGCCCCTCAGAGCTGGCTGCAGCCCTGCGCATTGTCCTGCCCCTTCAGGTGAAGAGCCACTGGCTGGGACCCAACTATACCAAGGAGGGCCCTGAGGGCAATGACATCCGCCGCACCAATGTGCCGGACATCCGTGTGGGCTACCGCCATGAGACCCTGTGCCAGGAGCTGGCGCTCATCACGCAGGCCGTGCAGAGCGAGATGCTGGAGACTATCCCGGAGGAGGCGGGCATCACCATGAGCCCGGGGCCTCAGTGAGCCCAGCCCAAACAGTGCCCCCGCGTCTTGGCACCTTGACCACGTTCTGTCCTCAGACCCCTCCCGCCCTGTTGTGGTCTCTGCATGTGTCTGTTCTTTGTTCTGTCCTGCATGTTTCTACCTGTATCTGTGCCGCCCAGGAGCCGCTTTACCCTTGTCTTGGCTTGGGTGGCACCTGATGGCCCAGGTTTGAGGTCTGCCCTGCTGGTGGACCTGTCCCAGGATCCTCTGAAGGCTGGCTGTCCTGCGGGCATCTGAGTGTCCACAAGAGCCAGGGATGGTTGTGGGGGTCTGGCCCTTGGGGTCCTGGCTTGGGCAAATCTGAGCTTTGGCTGGGGCTTGAGTTGGGGCCTCCGTCTTGCTTATGCGGCTGAGGGGCAGTCAGGTGTGGCCTGTACACGTGTGTTGTGGGCACGGACTGCCAGGGATCTGCAGCAGGTAGAATTGGCTGAGTCACAGCCCTGGCTGCCTGGGCTTGGGCCCCGGAGGTGCTGGACCAGCACCTCTGCCAAGTCACGGCCCAGCAGCTTTCACCGTCCTTCCTCTGGTCCATGTGCTCCCCTGGTGTCAGCTTCCTGTGCCTCTGTGGGAGGGGGCAGCTGCCCTGTGCTGTGTCTGACGCCATTGCAGCTGGAGCGTCCTGGATCTGCCACCAGCCCTGAGGGCAGTATCCCTACTATGGTCCCCAGAGTTTTGACCAGACCTGGATCCCACCTGGTCCCCTGTGTTGTGTTCTGGACCGAGGCCTTTGCTATGAATTGCAGTGTTTCATACAATCCCATCTTTCCTAGTGCATGAGAAATAAAGATTATTTAAGTAACGAGGCAGATGGGGTCTCTGTCGGGAGAGGGAGAGCCGTGGTGGATGGTGGCTGAGGTCGGGTCCAGGAACACTGCGGATGGAGATACAGCAAATTCTGAGGGGAGTGACTGGGCTTGACTGAGTGTGTTTATGCATGTGGAAACTGACAAAGGCAGCGGGGTGGGAGGAGAGGCCCACCGGGGACCTGTCTGCTACCCCTAGGCCCTTGTCCAGCCTGCCCCCCTCTGAAATGGACTTGGCCCCAGGTCTCGGGCACATCTCTGTCACATCAGTTTGGGGAGTAGCATCCCCTTTCCACCTTCTACTTCCTCCTCACCTCCAGCCTCTTAGGACACCCTAGTAGATGTGGGAATGTGAGATTACAAGCAAGCCTGAGGCCAGTGGTTCTGAAACTCTGGGGACATCAGGCCCTTCTGGG
Organism: Pseudorca crassidens; assembly: GCF_039906515.1. NCBI lineage: Eukaryota > Metazoa > Chordata > Mammalia > Artiodactyla > Delphinidae > Pseudorca > Pseudorca crassidens. Next base: position 95,939,768 of record NC_090297.1, read on the forward strand.
GAGCTTGTTTAAAACGCTGTTTCCAGGTCCTACCCTCTGCGATTCTGATTCAGTAGGTGGGAGGCATAGCACAGAAATCTGCAAGCTCCCGGCAGATTCTCTTGCAAAGGGTTGGAGCAAGCGTGTGCCTTCTGAATCCAGACCTAACCGGCTTGGCTTCAGTCCCATGTTTAATTCATTATTTTTGGAGCACCTCCTTGGGCACAGAGGTTGCTGGACTCTGTTGCCCGTGTAAGGAGGAGAGTGGAATGTGCCCTGTGCTGTGCAGGGTCTTGGGTTGGCGATGGAGAAGCTGTTTGCTGCTGCTGCTGCTGCTGAGGGAGGGGAAAGACGGCTGGTCGCTTCAGACACAATTAGCCCTAGAACAGTGTGATCCTGCCTAACTGAGGGCCTGGAGAGGGAACAGGAGGCTGGCTGCCTCCCCACTCCTGGGCAGCTCGCTCTGCTCCAGCCCCGCCTCTCTTCCTGCATCTGCATCTTGCCTAGCCCTCTGGGCAGAAGCTCCCCTGATGCCACTGCCTCCTGAGGGCTACTGGCCAGGCGCACTCCTGGCCAAGGCCCAGGGTTCTTCTGTCTTTAGAAGGCATCTCTAGCCAATTTGTTCTAGCCGTTTACACAACGTAGAGCAGAACGTTAGAGCTGGATGCTGGGCAAGAGATTGTACAAGTCTGGCTGGTTTCTGGTTGGGGAAACAGGCCCAGGAGATGCAACTGACTGGTGGCGGAATCTGGGCTGGAGCCAGGGGAGCTCGGGGTCCAGGGCTCCCCACCTCACACTGGGCCTGCATCTGCCCAAGGGAGGATGCTTTAACAGGCTGAAGGGAACTTACTTTTCAAGGAGGTGAATGTATTTAATAGTAAAAAACATGTTGTCAAAAAAAAAAAAAAAATGTTGTCTTCATCTGTAAGACAAGGAAGGAGGATTAGAAGATCTTTCTAGAAGGCAAGAATTACCTGTCTCATTTGCTAGCACTTAGGACAGCCAAGGCTCCGTATTTTCTCATTGAACTTGTCATATAATAGAATCCTTCATTCCATTTTCTCGTCCCTTGTACATTCTTCTCAGTGTTCTGAGGCCTAGCTGTAAGAATATTACCAATTTAAAAAGTTTCTTAACAACCTCCCCACTGTTTTTTTTTTAAACAACTTGCTTCTAGATATTTTGTCTCTCAGAAATTTCTCTTTTAAACATTTACTGAGAGCAAATAATTTTAAAACAGACCTTAGTACTTTTTTTTAACTGAAAAGAGTAATTTTCATTTAAAAAGTTTGGAAAATATAGAAAAAATGGGAAGAGGAGAAAAGCCCACTCATAATCTACCAGTTTCAACAAATATTTGATCAACTTCTGTCTGAGATCCATTTATATGTTTAAAATATATTTTATATATTTACATATTCCTTTCAGTTCTTTTTAAAAAGGCATTTTAAGTTGAGATCATACATGTATAATTTTGTATTTTAAAAATATTTTAATGTCCTTCTACATTTCATTAATATTTTTACGTTCTTTATAAATTTTAATCACTGTACACTGCCCCATGATGAGCCTCACCATAATGGCTCTTCTTTGTTAAGGATAACCATGGCCTAATGTCATGGCTACCAGTGTCTGCTTTGGCTCCAGACCACTGGGGTTTGAATTTTGGCTTCACTGCTTACTGGCTGTGTGACCTTGGGCAAGTTACTTCCCCTCTCTGTGCCTCCAGGTCCTCACCAATTTCATAGGGATAATAACAGCACTTTTCTCATGGGTTGATTTTGGATTCACTGAGTCTCGATATAAAGCACTAAGTGCTCAATAAATATTAAATATTATTATCTTTGCATATAGGGCTTTACAGATCATTCCTAATCTAGATGACCGTGAATGAAATGACCAGGTCCAAGATATCTATCTTATTGCTTCTTGATAGAATGAATCAAAGTGTGTCAACTGCAGTTAAAGTCCTTTCCCCGCCTTCTCTCTCACCCACTCCAGTGCAGTCCTTCTACCTCCTTCCCTTTCTTGGAATTATGTCATGCCCCTCCTCGTGCCTGCTTGGGAGGTGTGTGTGGAAGTTTTGTGAAGAGGCTGCATCTTCCCTCCTCTCCCTCCTTCCTCGATGGTCGGGATCCAGGGCTTCTGCCTCTTGCGTGGAGAAGGGAGTGGAGTGGATGGCAGAGGGAATTCAAAAAACTGGTCTGCTCTGAAGGGCCCCAGACAGAGTGCAATAAAACAGGCAAATCAACTTGTCTCGGCCAGTCTGCTTTGAATGGGCCCGGCCCTGAGTGACGTCTGCACTGGGGGACTGTCTCTTGTCAGTCACAAAACGCTGTGGCTGGGCGGGCTGTGCCAGGCCACATCACACCCTGCCCTGCTTCACCTCCTGGTGCCCCTTCCTGGGGGACTTGAGGGGAGCAGAGGGGCAATTGGCTGTGCCCCCAGATGGAAGGGGCTGGTAAGGCTTGGTTAGGATGACAGTGATCCTGATTTCCAAACCTTACGTGAGAACGTTTGCCCCATCAAAGCATTGCCTCATTCATAAATGTATGTATATGGAACTCCAATAAAGATTTAAGCATTAAATCACGTTTAATCCAACATTTGGCAAATCATTTTGTTTTCAAAATGAGAATAAAAGTACCCAAATAAGGATGCCCTGGACCATCCGGGGTCGGGTGCTCTAGCAGCTGGACCTGCAGGGGCAGGCTGCATGTCTGGAGATGGAGAGGAGCCAGTGTACTGGCTTCGCGAGCAATCCCGTCCTGTCCAGGGGCCAGGGGTGGACTTCTAAAGGCCCAGGAAATGCTGGAGACTTGAAAGAAAAACTTTGGGGGCTGAAAAATACGAAAAAGCGTCAAAATTGCTAAATGTTTAATGCCTTCAGAAAGTAACATGTCAACTTTAATATTTGTTAAGTCTGGTATCCATACAAATGTCACTATGTTTGAAAACAATTTGTAGGTTGGACTTTTGTCATGAGTTCCAGAATATGCAGGAATGATTGAAGAGAAATCATAGCCAGTAGTAAATTGAAAGAGTTACTCAGAGTCTAGTAATTTCAAAAGCAAATTCATAAAAATCCTTTTACATTTCAAGCAGAGTTATATTTAATGAGGAATGTGGGTGCAGTTTTAATGTTTGTGGCGATGAGGGTGGGGCCTCCGAGAGTCTGATGCAGGGTCTGGAAAGGGCTGAAAGCGCCCTGCCTTTATATGCAGTCCTGCTCTGGGTGGGGATCAGCTCAGCTCTGGACTAGCCTGGCCCCTTTGCCCTCCTGCCTCCCTAATGAGTCTAGGCAGATGCAGGGCACCTATTACTGCCACAGGCATCTTCTCTAGGTCTGTGCAGGACCTTGTGTGCCTGGAGTTTGTCTCCATTTTGCAGATGAGGAACTGACTTGGATTTGAAACCTGAGTGTTCCACTTATTAGCTGGGCAAGTCCCCCCTCCTCCCTGACTTTCTGGGTTTGGGGGTGACAACCCATTCTCAGCCTGTGTTTTACATGTGGGGTAAATACCTCCCGGGCACCCGGCACTGGGCTGAGCACTTTACAAGTGTGAGTGCATTTCATGTGCCTAAGGACTCTGCATGCTAGCTCTCATCATGAGGCTCTGCCTTAGAGAGAAAATTGAGGGTCAGGGAGGTTAAGTAACTTATCCAAGGTGACCCCACTGGCAAATGGAAGAGCTGGGATTTGAAGCTAGAACTGTCTAGCTGCAAAGTCCTTGTTCCTCCTACACTATGACGGTCCCTGGGGCGGGGGTGGGGGGGGCCTGTGAGTGCTGCATGTCTGGTGGGGGTGGGTCTCTGTAGAATTGGGTGCTCAGGGAAGGGACGGTGCCTGGCTCTGGTGAGCAGATGGACCAGCAGAGGCAAGGCTGGAGGCACAAAGGCTGTGGAGGAGGCTCCTGTAGCCTCCCAGGTGCGAGTGGGAGTGGAGAGCTTTTGTGGGGAGGCAGTTAAGACCAGTGGTGAAGAAAGGGGTGGCAAATAAAAGAGAAAGGGGTGGCAGAACTGGCCTCAGTGGCTCGTACAGCTTGATCAAAGACTGAGTATGTGAATGCCCTGAGGCAGGTGTGTACTCCAGTTGGCCACAAGCCCCATCCCTCCCTGATGCCTTTTACCTGGCCCAATCCACACACTGCCATGGAGGTATCTGACTGTGATCCCTGGGTTAAATCACTGTTTCGCGGTACAGCTCTTTCACTTTATTAGCTGTGATCTTGGGCAAATTGTATGAACTCTGAGCTTCAGTTCTCTTATCTATAAGGTGGAGACACCAAGGTCTCCTGCACTGGCTGTTGTGGACATTAAATACCATATATAAAGCTCTTAGCAGAGTGATCAGCACACAGAAAACCCTTGGTGCTCATTTGAAACTTATGAAACCTTAATGCCCTTTTTGCTTCCTGTCTCTATCTCTCCATCCACCCCTCCTTCTCCCCAGCAGACCATGGAGTCCAATTCCTGCTGCTGCTTTTTGCTCACATCCCAGAGGCAGCAAAGACATTTACTGGGCGAGAGGCACATGCTGGGGCAGAAGTGGGGGGAGGAGAGCAGCAGAGAGGAGACCCCTTGGCTGTACTCACTGAGGGCCTCAGTGGGTGAGCATCTTAGCAGAGGTCGAGATGGAGATGGTATTCAAAAGCTGCAGAGGGAGGCAACCCTGCAGGCCTGATCCTCTGTCTGTCATGGTGTCCGGAGATGACCAGTGCACAGGACCCGACTCCCTCTGACCGAGGTCACAGGAGACATGCAAGTGTCACAGCAGAACAGGCAAGTTACTCACCAACTTATGAGGGAATCAAAACACCAAGCAGAGGATTTTCTCAAAAGTCAGTCAGCAGTGGCTTGGTGAGTGGTGAGATGCAGCCAGGGTTTTGAACAGCCTCTGTTGGCCCTGCGGCTCCTTCTCCTCTGCATCCGTGTGTCCCTGAGCAGAGCCATTCTAACTCATAGAGTGCCTTTGTGTATTTAGAAAAAGATGCCCCTTCTCTGAGGAGACGGGCCTCATGCTGGGGAGCACAGCTTGGTGAGCAGAGAATAGGCTGGCTTTTTGTCCTGATCACCCAGGGGCTCTTGTCAGTGGATACCCTGTTGGATGTAGGTAGCAGACTGGCCCTGGGGCCCCTGGGCACCTGCAGCCTGAGGGTGTGTGTGCAGCCACGTTGTCACTGATGCCACTGGCTCTCGCATCTGCTCTTGGAGGATGTCATCCTGCCAGATCTGGGAGTTCCTGGCAGCATCCTACATGAGCTTATGAGTCAGATGAAGCTGCAGTCACCTCTGGTCCATCCCTGTCCTGTAGCTGAATAAGGCTCAGTGGCCAGAGAGCTGCCCCGGTGCCTCAGTGCTGCTGTCGGGGTGCACGTGTTCATGCCACGGTGTCCCCAGGACAATCTGCCTCGGGCGCTGGAGACCCCACTGTGAAGAATCGGGCGCATGGCTCTCTCCTGCCCTCTCTGCCACATCCCATCCCTGTGCATCTGGGGCCTTGCAGGGCTGCTTGAACACCTGGGTCATGCGCAAACCCAGGGCTGATGTTCACCCGCGTTATCACCTTTGTGGCAGGATAGGAAGAGGTGGCCCCTTTGGGCAGACGTGGCCGTGACAGCTCACAGAACTGATGGCATTTTTGGGTAGAGAAAAGGGTGTTCTCCCCCACCCCAGGTAATCACAGGCAGCCATGCCAGGGTGAGTTCCTTGGTGAGCAGAGGGTAGACTGGATTTCAGCTTCCGCTTGCCCAGCCGCAACCCGGCACTGGTAGCCCTATGCAGTTTCCAACATGTCCACACGGTGGCGGTACTGAGATCCTTGTGAGAACCCCACGGGCTTCTGCCCGCAGCTCCTAGCTCTGAGGCTGGGCTGGGGCACCCTCTCCAGGCACCCATGCCACTGACTCATGCAGTGGGCACCTGTGGGGCCCCGCCCCACTAGCCCAGTAGGCAGACTGGCTCACGTACGAATCCTCCCAGTGAGATGTGGCTTAGGCTAAGCCAGGAGTCCCCCAGGAGTAGAGCTGCCCAGGGGTCAGCTGATGTGGACACCCTTTGTCCTGGACAAGGATTCTAATCCTTTTTTTCTTTTTTAAAGATTTTTTTTTTTTGATGTGGACCATTTTTAAAGTCTTTATTGAATTTGTTACAATATTGCTTCTGTTTAATGTTTTGGTTTTTTGGCCACAAGTCATGTGAGACCTTAGCTCCCCAGTCAGGGATCAAACCCGCACCCCCTGCATTGGAAGGTGAAGTCCCAACCACTGGACCTCCAGCGAAGTCCCAGGATTCTAATCCTTTTGCTGTGCTGTTCTAGACCTCGCTCTACCCCTTTCTCTTGTTACCACATTCTTCTTTCAGCTCTGTGGGCCACATGTGGGTAGGCCCCCTCTCCTTCTACACTCAGCAGGTCCTGACTGGGTTTCCCGGCTGCCCCTGCTGCTCATCTGGAGCGCCTCTTAGTTTTTTTTTTTTTTTTTTTGCGGTACGCGGGCCTCTCACTGTTGTGGTCTCTCCCGTTGCAGAGCACAGGCTCCAGACGCGCAGGCTCAGCAGCCGTGGCTCACGGGCCCAGCTGCTCCGCGGCATGTGGGATCCTCCCGGACCGCGGCACGAACCCGTGTCCCCTGCATTAGCAGGCAGACTCTCAACCACTGTGCCACCAGGGAAGCCCGCCTCTTAGTTTTAAGACGATTTCTGCAGGAGTTCATTTTATCTCCTCTGAGTGGATTCTCCTGTAACCTTCAGAGCTTGAGGAAGGCCTATTTGTCCCTGCCATGTACCAGCCGCACCCCAGTCCTAGTCGAGGAGACAAGGTTCCTTGCTAAGAGTGCTGGCAGAGGTCCATTTGGGCTGTGGTTGTCAGCGGGGAGGAAGCTCTGGGCTCCAAGGAGGAGGTGGGCTTTGATCGGGCTCGGCGAGGATGGAGAGAACCTTCATGGAGGAGGGGGAGGGAGGAAGACATCCTGGGGCTGCTCGGGGGCATCTCCCCCTCATCCTCTGGTGTGGGGTCAGTGTCCTGAAGGCCACAGGGGCAGTGCCTCGCTGGGGTGGGACCTGGAGGGGTGTCCTGGCCTCTTGGAGACGGGCTGAGTCAGCTGGCATGGGAGGCTTGTTCAGTACTTTGCTCCCCATGGGTGCCCAGCATATAGCTCTGGCAGGGAGTCTGGGGGCCTGAATTCATCCATCAAGGATAATGATAACAATCGCTAACATTTATTAAGCACTTTCCGTATGCCACACACTGTTTTAGGAACTTTACATGTATGACCTAATTTATCTTCAAATCGGCCATATGAAATAGGCACCATTATTATTGCCATTTACAGAGGAAAAAGGCACAGAGCAGTTAAGTGACATTCCCAGGGTCACACAGATAGCAAGTGGTGGGCCCAGGATGCCAACCCAGGAGGTCTGTCTCTACCTGTTGTGCCCCACTGCCTTCTTCCTTTGGGTCCTGTGGATGAGGTGGCCAAGGAGCCCATGATGGCTAGGCAGGGTGGAGGCTGGTCCCACAGATTGTAAGCGAAGGCCTCACCAGCCCCTCTCAGTGAATTTCCACATGTACGCTGTGGTTACAGCCCTACCCTCGGGGATGGCAGCCTGGGCCCTGCCCTGTCTCTGTGACCCCAAGTTAGAATCAACTCTTTGTCCCCACTTTCTGTTTCACACCTGCCAAGCCAAAGCGCCACCCCCTGGACTCCCTGTGAATGCCCCACCTACACCTATAGACCTCTTCTGGCCCTTAGGGTCTTCCTTTGATCTCCTTACTACCTTCTGGCTCCTGAGCAGAATTATTTTTCTCCTTGGAACTACTTACCACTTATATGGCTATGACATATATAGTCCTAAGTGCAACCCTTATCCAAGACCTGGAGAAAACAGAATGCCTTCTACCTGCCTCTACCCTGAGTCAAAGAGAAGTTACTATCATCACTTACCTCAAAACTGGGGCTCAGGAAAGGATGGCCTTTTCAATAACTGGATGTGCATATGGAAACAATGCCAACAACTCCAGCCTCACACTAAATACAGAAGTCAATTTCACAGGTCTTGAAGATCTGCTTTATGTGAAAATATAGAGGAACATCTTGATGACCCTGGAGTGCCAAGATTTCTTAAACAGGAGACAAAAGCACTAATCATGAAGGAAAAAAATGATAAATGAGATTTATATTAAGATAAAGAAATTCTGTTTATCAAAAGCCACAGGATGAGAGCAGAAAATAAAGGGCTTGCATCCAGAATAAAGTGTTCCTACAAAGCAATAAGAGAAAGACAACACTAGAAAATAAACAGAGGTCTTGGTCAGGCATTTCACAGAAGAGGACATCTAAATGACCAGTAGGGCTTCCCTGGTGGCGCAGTGGTTGAGAGTCCGTCTGCCGATGCAGGGGACACGGGTTCGTGCCCCGGTCCGGGAAGATCCCACATGCCGCGGAGCGACTGGGCCCGTGAGCCATGGCCGCTGAGCCTGCGCGTCCGGAGCCTGTGCTCCGCAACGGGAGAGGCCACAACAGTGAGAGGCCCGCGTACAGCAAATAAATAAATAAATAAGTGACCAATAAACACACAAAGAGGTGTTCATCTTCATTTGCCATCAGGGAAATCTACCCTGAGGCCTCAAACTGCCACTACCAGACACCTGCCAAACTGACCAAAAGGAAAAAGCTTGATGACGCCAAGTGCTGATGAGGATGTGGAGCCACTGGAACTCTCATGTGTTATTGGTGGGAGTGTCAATGGGTGCAACTACAGAAAACTGTTCGGTAGTATCTGGCAAAGCAGAACATAGGCACGCCCTGTGGCCAGGAACCCCACTCCGAGGTAGAATGTCATGGCAGCACCATTCAGGTAGCTCAGCAAGGAGTCTGTTCAGTGCTGGTCAGCTGTGGAATAAATAAATGTATATGGCAGACTCACACAAAGGAATGCTAGACAGTGAGGAAAATGAACAAAACACAGTCATACACAAACATGGAGGAACGTCACACGAGCAGAGCTGCTGGAAGAAGCCAGACACAAGAGCACAGTACATGCTATGTGATTCCATTTACGTAAACCTCAAACCAAGCCAAACTACTCTATGGCATTAAAAGTCAGACTAGGGCTTCCCTGGTGGCGCAGTGGTTGAGAGTCCACCTGCCGATGCAGGGGACACGGGTTCTTGCCCCGGTCCGGGAAGATCCCACATGCTATGGAGCGGCTGGGCCCGTGGGCTGAGCCTGTGCGTCCGGAGCCTGTGCTCTGCAACGGGAGAGGCCACAACAGTGACAGGCCTGCGTATCGCAAAAAAAAAAAAAAAAAAGTCAGACTAGTGGTAACCCTTGGGGGTAGTACAGACTTTTAGGGCTGTTTGGGGGTGTTAATAATGTCCTATTTTTATCTGGGTGCTGGTTATCCAGAGTGCGGATTTTGTGAAAATACATCAAACTGTGCACTTGTAATTGTGTACTTTTCCTATATGTATTTAATATGCCAGTAAGAAGTTAAAAGCCAAAATCATGGTTAAGGGTGGAGCTAACCCACAGACCTGCCCTGGGAACCCTGGCGATCCGAGTCAGGGCATTCTCATGCACAGGACCAGGTAGAGACTGCAAAGGAGACTTGGGCTCTGTGGTCAGGTCCCTGGTATTAAGGTGGGAGGCCCGATGATGGCCCTTCACCAGAGGAGATTTGCCTCCACCTGGAGCTCACCTTGATGCAGGGGATAAAGGAGGCCTCTTGCAGAGTCGGGGTTGGGTTTGGCATGGGTGGCTAGAGGGGAGGCAGTGTGGGCCAGTAGAGAGTGACAAATCGGCATAAATCTGTTTTCCTGCTTCCAAGCTTCAGGCTTAGTGTCTGCCAGCCTTTCCTACCCTATCCGCATAGAGCCATGCTACTATTTTCTTAAAATTGATTTCAAATTAAAAAATCACTTAAAAAATCAGTCTCAGTGCAACTTCACAACAACTAGGATGGCTATAATTAGAAGGAAGAGAAAGGAAGGAAGGAATGAGGAAGGAGGGAAGGAAGGAAGGAAGGAAACAAGGAGAGATTGAAACCCTCATATATTGCCAGTGGGAATGTAAAATGGTGTAGCCGCTGTGGGAAAGTTTGGTGGTTACTCAAAAAGTGAATCACAGAATTGCCATCAGACCCAGCAATTCCACTCCTAGGTATATACCCAAAAGAATTGAAAACTGGTATTTAAATAAGTACATGAACATATATATTCATAGCAGCACTATTCACAATAACCTAAAGGTAAAAATAGCCCAAAGGTCCATCAACAGATGAAGCGATAAACGACACCAATGGAATATCCATGCAATGGAATATTATCCAGTCATAAAAAGGAATGGAGTACTGATCCATGTGACAACATGGAGGAACCTTGAAAACATTACGCTAATGAAAGCAGGCAGATCCAATAGGTCATATACTGTATGACTCCATCTATATGAAATACCCAGAACAGGCGAACCCATAGAGACAAGAAAGCAGATTGGTTGCTCCTGGGGCTGAGGAAGGAGAATAATGGGGAGCAGTTGCTTAAGAGGTATGGGACTTCCTTTTGGGGAGATAAAAACCTTTGGAACTAGGTAGACATGGCGGTTACACAACATTGTAAATGTACTTCTTGCCACTGAATTGCTCACCTTAAAATGTTTAATTTTATGTTAGGTGAATTTCACCTCAATATAAAACGAATTGTGAGAAGAAACAACCAGCCTCAGTTTCCTTACTGGTAAAAAGAGGCTAATAATACTACTTACTTCATGGGAGGTGGTAAGGAATAAAACAGTGTGTGCAAAGTGGCTCGACTGCAGCTCGTCAATAAAAGGTGGCCGTTGTTCTCTGAATGCCACTTCCTAAGGTTGCAACAGGGAAGACCCAGGCTCCCTGCTGGCCCCTCGGGGCTGTGGCTTACATCCCTGGGCAAAACCCCCGAAGAGCTCTAGCTGCGAGGTGGCACGTAATGGGCTGTCCCTCTCATGTGGACAAAGATGTGCCCCTTGCAGGAGTAGTGGCACTGCTGGGGAGCAGGCAGGGTTCTGTGGGAGGCCTGGAGAGGCTGAAGCTGGACATTCCCTAGGCAAGAGGGAAGGCGTGGCCTCTGTCCCTCCTGGGCCCTGCACATATGGCCACCAGGGTCGCTGCTGGAGCTGTCCTCCCTGGGAATCGGGCTGGGACTCAGGTCTTACAGAATACCAATCACTTAAACTTGCAAACCTCCTGGTAACCATGCAGTCTACTAAGTGTGAGTTATGTCGGGGTTCACCAGTCTTCTCATGTCGCCGATGATGGGGTTCAGGGCAGGCTACGCCAAGATGTCCCCCTCTGGCTTGTAGATTATTTTGAGCTGAAAACAAGCAAGGCCCAAAAGACTCAGGAAGAACCTTTGAAATTCCCTCTTACTGCCTAAAAGAATTTAGGATAGGAAGCCTGTCCCAGGAAGGAGCTAACTATAGTAAAGTATGAATTAGGTGTGCTAGACAGAGAGGAACCTAGCAAGGCCCTTTTGATCAGTCCTCTCTGTGTCCCATTGTTTTTGGCTGGCCCAGCAAACATTTGTTTACCAAACGTTAATCTTTTTATCTTCCTGTGAATTACCTTACTTACTTTTTAAATTTTATTTTATTTTTTTAACATCTTTATTGGAGTATAATTGCTTTACAGTGGTGTGTTAGTTTCTGCTTTATAACAAAGTGAATCAGCTATACATATACATATATCCCCATATCTCCTCCCTCTTGCGTCTCCCTCCCTATCCCACCTGTCTAGGTGGTCACAAAGCACCGAGGTGATCTCCCTGTGCTATGCGGCTGCTTCCCACTAGCTATCTATTTTACATTTGGCAGTGTATATATGTCCATACCACTCTCTTACTTCGTCCCAGCTTACCCTTCCCCCTCCCCGTGTCCTCAAGTCCATTCTCTATGTCTGCGTCTTTATTCCTGTTCTGCCTCTAGGTTCTTCAGAATCTTTTTTTTTTCTTAAGATTCCATATATATGTGTTAACATACGGTATTTGTTTTTCTCTTTCTGACTTACTTCACTCTGTATGACAGACTCTAGGTCCATCTACCTCACTACAAATAACACAATTTCATTTCTTTTTATGGCTGAGTAATACTCCATTGTATATATGTGTCACATATTCTTTATCCATTCATCTGTCGATGGACACTTAGGTTGCTTCCATGTCCTGGGTATTGTAAATAGAACTGCAATGAACATTTTGGTACATGACTCTTTTTGAATTATGGTTTTCTCAGGGTATATTCAGCCCAGTAGTGGGATTGCTGGGTCGTATGGTAGTTCTATTTTTAGATTTTTAAGGAAAGTCCATACTGTTCTCCATAGTGGCTGTATCAATTTACATTCCCACCAACAGTGCAAGAGTGTTCCCTTTTCTCCACACCCTCTCCAGCATTTACTGTTTGTAGATTTTTTTGATGATGGCCATTCTGATTGGTGTGAGGTGATACCTCATTGTAGTTTTGATTTTCATTTCTCTAATGATTAATGATGTTGAGCATCCTTTCATGTGTTTGTTGGCAATCTGTATATCCTCTTTGGAGAAATGCCTATTTAGGTCTTCTGCCCATTTTTGGATTGGGTTGTTTTTTTAATATTGAGCTGTGTGCGCTGCTTATATATTTTGGAGATTGATCCTTTTGCAGTTGCTTCGTTTGCAAATATTTTCTCCCATTCTGAGGGTTGTCTTTTCGTCTTGTTTATGGTTTACTTTGCTATGCAAAAGCTTTTAAGTTTCATTAGGTCCAGTTGTTTATTTTTGTTTTTATTTACATTTCTCTAGGAGGTGGGTCCAAAAGGATCTTGCTGTGATATATGTCATAGTGTTCTGCCTACATTTTCCTCTAAGAGTTTTATAGTGTCTGGCCTTACATTTAGGTCTTTAATCCATTTTGAGTTTATTTTTGTGTTTGGTGTTAGGGAATGTTCTAATTTCATTCTTTTACATGTAGCTGTCCAGTTTTCCCAGCACCATTTATTGAAGAGGCTTTCTTTTCTCCACTGTATATTCTTTCCTCCTTTATGAAAAATAAGGGGACCATAGGTGCGTGGGTTTATCTCTGGGCTTTCTATCCTGTTCCATTGATCTATATTTCTATTTTTGTGCCAGTACCATACTGTCTTGATTACTGTAGCTCTGTAGTATAGTCTGAAGTCAGGGAGCCTGATTCCTCCAGCTCCGTTTTTCTTTCTCAAGATTGCTTTGGTTATTCGGGGTCTTTTGTGTTTCCATACAAATTGTGCAATTTTTTGTTCTAGTTCTGTGAAAAATGCCAGTGGTAGTTTGATAGGGATTGCATTGAATCTGTAGATTGCTTTAGGTAGTAGAGTCATTTTCAAAATGTTGATTCTTCCAATCCAAGAACATGGTATATCTCTCCATCTGTTTGTATCATCTTCAATTTCTTTCATCAGTGTCTTATAGTTTTCTGCATACAGGTCTTTTGTCTCCTTAGGTAGGTTTATTCCTAGATATTTTATTCTTTTTGTTGCAATGGTAAATGGGAGTGTTTCCTTAATTTCTCCTTCAGATTTTTCATCATTAGTGTATAGGAATGCAAGAGATTTCTGTGCATTAATTTTGTGTACTGCTACTTTACCAAATCCACTGATTAGCTCTAGAAGTTTTCTGGTAGCATCTTTGGGATTCTCTATGTATAGTATCATGTCATCTGCAAACAGTGACAGCTTTACTTCTTCTTTTCTGTTTTGAATTCCTTTTATTTCTTTTTCTTCTATGATTGCTGTAACTAAAACTTCCAAAACTATGTTGAATAATAGTGGTGAGAGTGGACAACCTTGTCTTCTACCTGATCTTAGAGGAAATGGTTTCAATTTTTCACCATTGAGAACAATGTTGGCTGTGGGTTTGTCATATATGGCCTTTATTATGTTGAGGTAAGTTCCCTCTATGCTTACTTTCTGGAGAGTTTTTACCATAAATGGGTGTTGAATTTTGTCGAAAGCTTTTTCTACATCTATTGAGATGATCATATGGTTTTTCTCCTTCAATTTGTTAAGATGGTTTATCACACTGATTGATTTGCATATATTGAAGAATACTTGCACTCCTGGGATAAACTTGATCATGGTGTATAATCCTTTTAATGTGCTGCTGGATTCTGTTTGCTAGTATTTTGTTGAGGATTTTTGCATCTGTGTTCATCAGTGATATTGGCCTGTAGTTTTCTTTCTCTGTGACATCTTTGTCTGGTTTTGGTATCAGGGTGATGGTGGCCTCGTAGAATGAGTTTGGGAGTATTCCAAAACTTTGCTATATTTTGGAAGAGTATAAGAAGGATAGGTGTTAGCTCTTCTCTAAATGTTTGATAGAATTTGCCTGTGAAGCCATCTGGTCCTGGGCTTTTGTTTGTTGGAAGATTTTTAATCACAGTCTCTATTTCAGTGCCTGTGATTTGTCTGTTTATATTTTCTATTTCTTCCTGACTCAGTCTTGGAGGGTTGTGCTTTTCTAAGAATTTGTCCATTTCTTCCAGGTTGTCCATTTTATTGGCATAGAGTTGCTTGTAGTAATCCCTCATGATCCTTTGTATTTCTGCAGTGTCAGTTGTCCCTTCTCCTTTTTCATTTCTAATTCTATTGATTTGAGTCTTCTCCCTTTTTTTCTTGATGAGTCTGGCTAATGGTTTATCAATTTTGTTTATCTTCTCAAAGAACCAACTTTTAGTTTTACTGATCTTTGCTATTGTTTCCTTCATTTCTTTTTCTTTTATTTCTGATCTGATCTTTATGATTTCTTTCCTTCTGCTAACTTTGGGTTTTTTTTATTCTTCTTTCTCTTTTGTTCTTCTTTCATCAAATTGCTTTAGGTGTAAGGTTAGGTTGTTTATTTGAGATGTTTCTTGTTTCTTGAGGTAGGATTGTATTGCTATAAACTTCCCCCCTAGAACTGCTTTTGCTGTATCCCATAGGTTTTGGGACATCGTGTTTTCATTGTCATTTGTTTCTAGGTACTTTTTGATTTCCTCTTCGATTTCTTCAGTGATCTCTTGGTTATTTAGTAGTGTATTGTTTAGCCTCCATCTGTTTGTACTTTTTACAGATTTTTCCTGTAATTGATATCTAGTCTCATAGTGTTGTGGTCAGAAAAGATACCTGATACGATTTCAGTTTTCTTAAATTTACCAAGGCTTGATTGGTGACCCAAGATATGATCGATCCTGGAGAATGTTCCATGAGCACTTGAGAAGAAAGTGTATTCTGTTGTTTTTGGATGGAACGTCCTATAAATATCAATGAAGTCCATCTTGTTTAATGTATCATTTAAAGCTTGTGTTTCCTTATTTATTTTCATTTTAGATAATCTGTCCATTGGTGAAAGTGGGGTGTTAAAGTGCCCTACTATGATTGTGTTACTGTCGATTTCCCCTTTTATGTCTGTTAGCATTTGCCTTATGTATTGAGGTGCTCCTACGTTGGGTGCATAAATATTTACAATTGTTATATCGTCTTCTTGGATTGATCTCTTGATCACCATGTAGTGTCCTTCTTTGTCTCTTGTAATAGTCTTTATTTTAAAATCTATTTTGTCTGATATAAGAATTGCTACTCCAGCTTTCTTTTGATTTCCATTTGCATGGAATATCTTTTTCCATCCCCTCACTTTCAGTCTGTATGTGTCCCTAGGTCTGAAGTGGGTCTCTTGTCGACAGCATATATATGGGTCCTATTTTTGTATCCATTCAGCCAGTCTACATCTTTTGGTTGGAGCATTTAATCCATTTACATTTAAGGTAATTATCGATATGTATGTTCCTATTACCATTTTCTTAATTGTTTTGGGTTTGTTATAGTAGGTCTTTTCCTTCTCTTGTGTTTCCTGTCTAGAGAAGTTCCTTTAGCGTTTGTTGTAAAGATGGTTTGGTGGTGCTAAATTCTCTTAGCTTTTGCTTGTCTGTAAAGCTTTTAATTTCTCCATCGAATCTGAATGAGATCCTTGCTGGGTAAAGTCATCTTGGTTGTAGGTTTTTCCCTTTCATCACTTTAAGTATGCCCTGCCACTCCCTTCTGGCTTGCAGAGTTTCTGCTGGAAGATCAGCTCTTAATCTTATGGAGATTCCCTTGTATGTTATTTATTGTTCTTCCCTTGCTGCTTTTAATATTTTTTCTCTGTATTTATTTATTTATTTTGTTTTGCATTACATGGGCCTCTCATTATTGTGGCCTCTCCCGTTGCAGAGCACAGGCTCTGGACATGCAGGCTCAGCAGCCATGGCTCACAGGCCTAGCCACTCCGTGGCATGTGGGATCCTCCCGGACCAGGGCACGAACCCGTGTCCCCTGCATCGGCAGGCGGACTCCCAACCACTGCGCCACCAGGGAAGCCCCTCTGTATTTAATTTTGGATAGTTTGATTAATATGTGTCTTCGCGTGTTTCTCTTTGGGTTTATCCTGTATGGGACTCTCTGCACTTCCTGGACTTGATTATTTCCTTTCCCATATTAGGGAAGTTTTCAACTATAATCTCTTCAAATATTTTCTCAGTCCCTTTCTTTTTCTCTTCTTCTGGGACCCTTATAATTCAAATGTTGTTGCGTTTAATATTGTCCCCGAGGTTTCTGAGACTGTCCTCAATTCTTTTCATCCTTTTTTTCTTTATTCTGCTCTACAGTAGTTATTTCCACTATTTTATCTTCCAGGTCACTTATCTGTCTTCTGCCTCAGTTATTCTGCTATTGATTCCTTCTAGAGAATTTTTAATTTCATTTATTGTGTTGTTCATCATTGTTTGTTTGCTCTTTAGTTCTTCTAGGTCCTTGTTAAACGTTTCTTGTATTTTCTCTGTTCTCTTTCCAAGATTTTTGATCATCTTTAATATCATTTCTCTGAATTCTTTTCAGGTAGACTGCCTATTTCCTCTTAATTTGTTTGGTCTGGTGGGTTTTTTACCTTGTTCCTTCATCTGCTGGGTGTTTCTTTGTCTTCTCATTTTGCTTAACTTACTGTGTTTGAGGTCTCCTTTTCACAGCCTGCAGGTTCATAGTTCCTGTTGTTTTTGGTGTCTGCCCCCAGTAGCTAAGGTTGGTTCAGTGGGTTGTGTAGGCTTCCTGGTGGAGGAGACTGGTGCCTGTGTTCTGGTGGATGAGGCTGGTCTTGTCTTTCTGGTGGGCAGGACCGCATCTGATGGTGTGTTTTGGGGTGTCTGTGAAGTTATTATGATTTTAGGCAGCCTCTCTGCTAATGGGTGTGGTTGTGTTCCTGTCTTGCTAGTTGTTTGGCATAGGGTTCCAGCTCTGTAGCTTGCTGGTCGTTGAGTGGAGCTGGGTCTTAGTGTTGAGATGGAAATCTCTGGGAGAGCTTTCGTCATTTGATATTACATGGAGCCGGGAGGTCTCTGGTGGACCAATGTCCTGAACTTTGATCTCCTACCTCAGAGGCATAGGCCTGACACCCGGCCAGAGTACCAAGACCCTGTCAGTCACACTGCTCAGAAGAAAAGGGAGAAAAAAAGATAGAAAGAAATAAAGAAATAAAGAGAGAGAGAGAGAGAAAGAATGAATGAATGAATGAATAAAATAAAATAAATTTATTAAAATAAAAAATATTATGAAAAATAAAAAAATTAAAAAGTAATAAAAAAAAGAAAGAAGAGAGTAACCTAACCAAAAAACAAATCCACCAATGATAACAAGTGCTAAAAACTATACTAAAAAAGAAAAACAAAACAAAAACGGACAGACAGAACCCTAGGACAAATACACACTCACAAAAAGAGAAAAAGGAAAAAACAAAATCTATCTCTATATATATAAAAGAGAGCAACCAAATCAATAAACAAATCTAGCAATGATAATAAACTCTAAATACTAAACTAAGGTAAACATAAAACCAGAAACAAATTAGATGCAGAAAGCAAACCCCAAGTCTACATTTGCTCCCAAAGTCCACCACCTCAATTTTGGGATGATTCGTTGTCTATTGAGGTATTCCAGAGATGCAGGGTACATCAAATTGATTGTGGAAATTTAATCCGCTGCTCCTGAGGCTGCTGGGAGAGATTTCCCTTTCTCTTCTTTGTTCGCACAGGTCCTGGGGTTCAGCTTTGGGTTTGGCCCCGCCTCTGGGTGTAGGTCGCCTGAGGGAGTCTGTTCTTCGCTCAGACAGGACAGGGTTAAACTAGCAGCTGCTTCAGGGGCTCTGGCTCACTCAGGCCGGGGGAAGGGAGGGACACGGAGTGCGGGGCGATCCTGCGGCAGCAGAGGCCGGCGTGATGTTGAACCAGCCTCAGGTGAGCCGTATGTTCTCCCGGGGAAGTTGTCCCTGGATAACGGGACCCTGGCAGTGGCGGGCGGCACAGGCTCCCGGGAGGGGAGGTGTGGATAGTGACCTGTGCTCGCACACAGGCTTCTTGGTGGCGGCAGCAGCAGCCTTAGCGTCGCATGCCCGTCTCTGGGGTCCGCGCTTTTAGCCGCGGCTCGTGCCAGTCTCTGGAGCTCCTTTAAGCAGCGCTCTTAATCCCCTCTCCTCGCGCACCAGGAATCACAGAGGCAAGAAAAAGCCTCTTGCCTCTTCGGCAGGTCCAGACTTTTTCCCGGACTCCCTTCCGGCCAGCCGTGGTGCACTAACCCCCTGCAGGCTGTGTTCACGCAGCCAACCCCAGTCCTCTCCCGGTGCTCCGACCAAAGCCCGAGCCTCAGCTCGCAGCCCCGCCCGTCCTGGCGGGTGAGCAGACAAGCCTCTCGGGCTGGTGAGTGCCAGTTGGCACCCATCCTCTGTGCGGGAATCTCTCCGCTTTCCCCTCCGCACCCCTGTTGCTGCGCTCTCCTCTGCGGCTCTGAAGCTTTCTCCCTCCGCCACCCGCAGTCTCTGCTCGCAAAGGGGCTTCTAGGGTGTGGAAACCTTTCCTCCTTCACAGCTCCCTCCCACTGGTGCAGGTCCCGTCCCTATTCTTTTGTCTCTGTTTTTTCTTTTGCCCTACCCAGGTACGTGGGGAGTTTCTTGCCTTTTGGGAGGTCTGAGGTCTTCTGCCAGCGTTCAGTAGGTGTTCTGTAGGAGTTGTTCCACATGTAGATGTATTTCTGGTGTATCTGTGGGGAGGAAGGTGATCTCCACGTCTTACTCCTCCGCCATCTTGAAGGTCTCACTTTACTTACTTTTGAAGTCTCAAACTCCTACCTTAAACTTCTCTTTGGTCCAGTGTGTGTGTGTGTGTGTGTATTTCATCTTGCCTTGCTGTCTTTGAAATTCTTCATACTTATGTGGATTGCCTGTGTGCACATAATAAATTTTTCTCCTGTTAATCTGCCTTACGCCAGCCAGAAGAACGAAGAGGGGGAGGGGAAAATCCCCCAGCCCCACACTGACCCATGGCCAGATGATCCCTCTAGGCTCCTCTCCTCTCCTCTCCTTCTCTTGCCTACACCCTGAATAGAGTAGAGGGGTTGCTGTGTCTTCTACACCGAGGGGGTGAGCTTGGAGTGGAGGTCCAAGGCCCAGCCACCCCCAACTACCGCACTAATGGCCTTGCCTCTGCCTTCAGGGCAGGGCTGATGCTGAGAGGCAGGCCGAGTGTGGGAGGGCTCAGGCCCAGGGGCTGGTGGGTTAGAGTTGGTCTCCTTGCTGGTGGTTCAGGGATCTGGGGATCCGAGGTGTGTCTGACCCCTCCGTGTCACAAAGTCACAGCCTTTCCTTCTCTCCCAGCCACTTCTGCATGAGCCTGTGTCAACCTCTGCTTCATGTTTAATTGGGCAGTTCTCAGCCAGGCTGGAGTCGACCTGGCATCCCAGATTGCCTGCTGAGACCACAGCTCTCATTGCCCCTCCTCTAGGGGTGTCCCCAACTCCTGATGCTCTCTACCAAGGGCAGAACTCCCTTAACAAGACCACCATCACCACCATCGCTACTTAGAGGTTCCTGCTTCTCCCATCCCAGGTCAGACCTCCTGAATGCATACAAGGCCCAGTCCAGTCTTCTGGAGCCAAGCCTACAACCTGCTTTGTGCTCCTGCCAGACCAACTTGTTGCCACCATCGATTGAGAGAAAAACGCACAATGCACGAGTTGTGAGCATAAGTTTTATTCAGGGTCTTACAACCTATAGCTCAGGAGACAGTCGCTCAATAGCTCTGAGTAAAATGCTCTGAAGAGGCAGGGAGAGAAGCCAGTTTATACGTGATTTTTAGCTAGGGAATACGTGCAGTCAAGCATACATCTTGGTGAAAGATTACCGCCAGTCACAAAGGACAGATATCTCAAGTTAAGGATGTTACTGCTTTACTGTGCATGGGAAGGTGCGAGAATCTGGGGTCATTAAAATTCTTCCTGTGACATGCACCTAACTGTCTGCGGGCTACTTGTCCAAAGCACAGGGCATCCTGTTATTGTCTTCGTTTCCTCCCTCTGAAGCACAGAGTGCCCTGTTGGTCAGCGACTGCAGTGGGTTCATGTTTGTAGAACTGGGTGATGAGCAATGCTCTCTGTTCTTTACTTACAGTTTCTCCCCTTTTGGTGATAAATTCAACGAAGATTTGGGAGGCATTTCATGACCAATATGTCCCACCGTGCTAGGAAGGCTCATTCCTAGGTCAAATGAGGATTTTGTTGACAGGCCACTCAATGTGTCATGACTGGAATGGGCCCTTCTAATGGTAGCTGTAAAAGTCTCTGGACCACTTGTCTGACTGTTATGGTCCAGGACATGATTCTGCCTTGTTGTTTCTTCCTATACCAAGAGTTACACTATTACAGTCATTTTAATCTTACATTGCACTATATATTTGGTCAATAATTTCAGGTCACTTAGTCATCATTATCTTTGTCGGAGGCTCACTTACTCACTGGGAAATACAAGAAACGACAATCTTGTAAATAAGCCGAATACAATATAGCTAATAACAAGTAAAAATTTAAGTCAAGAACTCCCATTAGGTGCAGCCCGGTTTATCCCCGGTTACCTGACTCAGTCCGTTCTGTACCACGTGCTGTCTTTAAGGGTAATGATGTATTGGTATTGCTCATAAGGCACCCAGCCCACTTTCCTACTGTTACTAGGCTGATTATCCTTAGTATGATTTGACAGTTTCCAACATAAGGAAACCTTCAGCCCTATGTAACTAATTCTTGTTGATCTTGATCTTCTGTGAACAGTTTTAGGAAGCCATCAGTTTCTCCACTGGAGTTCTATAATTTCTAACCTAGTTCAGTGGTATGGTCTAAAAGTTATCAGAAACCTCTACTTGTCAAAACGTTCTTTCTATGAATTGTCTTGAAGATAAGGCCTTTTGTAAAAGCATCAGAGTAACACAATAACTGTCTGTAAATGACAAGACTTAAAATGGCATGGTTAAAGATCTGATTATGATGCAATTGACAAAGAAATTTGGTTATTTCTGTGACACACAACATTTCAAGATAATAACTAGAATTGTGACTGATAACATTATACCGGGGCATATGCAAATTTAGTATAATTTCTAGAGCATTTATATTAATAACACTTATCCATACAATATAACCTAAGAGGGTTTATTATCACTGATTTGACAATGCTTATCATGTAATTTAATACATCAAATAAGCCTAATTAGTTTAATATATTTCTTTGAAATTTTCAGAGCCCCTCTGAAATGTTCCAAAGTTAGCTAGGAGTCAAAAGGACTTCATTTAGAATTTGATTTTGGAAAGTTTGTCAAAGATATCAAAAGATTTTAAAACACTTCGCCAAATAGAGTCATAGGTCACTGGGAAACAATGCTTATTCACTTAACCAAAGTGACAATAAAGATTTCAAAGGCAAATACACAAAGTTTCAACAGATTACTTAAAAGGTAAAGAAACTTTACAATCTTTATCAAAAGCAGATTGATATTCCAAGAAAACTTTGTCCTCTTAATAGAAAACCAATTTCTAGTTTTGTACCATCTTACTTTTAATATTAAAATTCATTCATTCAATTAAATTCATTCTAAACTTAGCCAGTCCTGACCATGCACAAAACTCTTTTCTCAGGGTTTCTTCCACAAACCTTTTACAACCTTCTTTGTTATCTTCAGATTTTGTTCTATGTTTTCCCTTTCTCTCTCTTTCTCTTTTTAACCTTTCTTTAGGACAAAATTACTTTTTTCCCCTTAACAAAATGCATTTCCATTCCTTATACCTTTGTTTCCTTGCATACCAAGATGTTTTTCCTTATTAATTTTAGTAGTTTTAATCACACATAATCACATAATGATTATGTGTGATAAGTGTTTTATCTTATTTTGGAAATAATCTGGAGATTCAATGAATTCCCATAATTTAATGTAGCAAAACTCTAAAGTTTCAAGTTACTAAAACAATCTGGAGAAACTGCTTTTAAGTAGACATACCATAAACATAATTATTCTTAAAAGTTTGCCTAAAAGCTCTAATCTCATTTACATTTAATTTACTTATGAAAAAATTCTCATACCAACTTAGTTTTCTTGCTGACAAATTTTGTTAAAGAGATAACATGAACATTTCATTTTTGGTAAACCTAGGTAGAATAAAAGTTTTACATTTAATGTTGATAACTCGACAGATAGGCCTATTTAATTAAACCAACCAACAAACTTGTTTTTATTTACTAAGGATTAATCCTAGGTCATGTGATCTTAAAAGAATTTGGGTTAGTTTCTATTACATTTAGAAATATTTAATTCTGACTTCCCTGGTAATCCAGTGGTTAAGACTCCACACTTCCACGGCAGGGGACATGGGTTTGATCCTTGGTCAGGGAAGTTCCACGAGCCACACGGTGTGGCCAAAAAAAAAAAAAAAAAAAAAAAATTAATTCATAAGCATTTACTTTTAAGCCAGTTAAATAGAGCTGCTTTACAAATTAATTTTGGCAATACTCTCCGGAGTTAGAAACATATCATATCTATAGTATATACACAGACATAATAGATAGATACAGAGATGGCATAGCTCTCATTTTAAGGTTTTAGTTATGAAACAGGTATAATACAAAACTCACTAGTTTATAAATAACAGTTGGAATAAATTAAGCCTACTTGTCTGAGTTTTAAAAGGCCTATTTTCCCTTTTTTTCCCTCTCAGTCTCAGGAATTGGAGATGGTCTAGATAAGAGCGTCCTGAGAAAACCTGGAGAAACATTCACATCTCAAAGGCACAGGGAGATAAATGTAATTTCCCCCCAGAAGGACTTTTGTTCCCTTAGGGTCAGAACTTTGAAAAGACGTTTTTTTCAAGATGGCTTTCTCTAGCTGCATACACACACAAACAGTTTGGAGCCCCATCTTGACCATTTCAGGGCGAGATCTCCTTTAGTTCTCATTTAAGTAAGTACTTCTAAGTATTACAAGCTCTGTACATACATAAACACGGCTGGGGTGTTAGTTGGGGTTTGACAATCTGGCGCCCCTTTTTCTTTTTAGTTGAAGCCTTTGTTTCCCATTTCAGTGTTGGTTTGTCAGGATAAAATTACTATTGAAAATTGAGTGGCAGGCTGGTGTGCTGTTTGTGAGCTGAACTCCTCTAGGTGTCACCCGAGAGTCGTTTCAGCTCTTTTACGTGTCTGGCTTCTCACTGCAGCAGTCTAAAACCACTGTGGCTCTCAGAGCACTGGATGGTCAATCCTTATGTGTGTGTCTCTCAGACAAGCAGTTTTTATTTTATTTTATTTATTTATTTTTCAACATCTTTATTGGAGTATAATTGCTTTACAATGGTGTGTTAGTTTCTGCTTTATAACAAAGTGAATCAGTTATACGTATACATATGTTCCCATATCTCTTCCCTCTTGCGTCTCCCTCCCTCCCACCCTCCCTATCCCACCCCTCTAGGTGGTCACCAAGCACCGAGGTGATCTCCCTGTGCTATGCGACTGCTTCCCACTAGCTATCTATTTTACATTTGGCAGTGTATATATGTCCATGCCACTCTCTCACTTTAGACAAGCAGTTTTTAAATTACTGAGTGGTTTTCTCTATGGGACCACTGCACGGTATGTGGACTCACCTCCACCACTCCTGTAAATTTCTCAGTTGCCTTAGAAGGCTGTACCCGGCCAGTAGGAGCTCTGTCCCTTATCTTCGGAGCTGAAAGCTCTTATATGATATCTTCACTTTTATTCCAACAAACTCTGTTAAAGTAGCTAATTAAAGAAAAACACCAGGCCAGCCCCCTACCTAGTCACCCAGTCCAAACCCTCTCAGTGTCTTTCAACGGAGCAACTTTCTCACTGTCTTTCAACTGAGAATCCAGGTACCTCTTCCTGCACTGCCCTAAGTTCAGAGAAACCTTCTCCTCATAGCAAGGAGCTTACCAACCATCAAATAAAACTCAGGATCATCAACCAAGATGTGAGATCTGAAACCAGGAGAGACTTACCCAGTTGACTGGACTTGCTAATGAGGTGTATAGGCACAAGGAGACTTTGCTGGTACCAAGGTTCTGGATCCTTGTAGAGTTCAGGGGAAGGAGAGAAGTTTGCTCTGGGTCCCTTTGTGGTCACCAAAACTGTTAACCAAAAGAAAGATGCACAATGTAAGAGCTGTGAGTTTAAGTTTTATTCAGCATCTTGCTGAGGACTGTAGCCCAGAAGACAGTCGCTCAGTAGCTTGGAGTAAACTAATCCAAAGAGGTGGAGGGAGAAGCCAGTTTATATGTGATTTTTAGCTAGGGAATATGTACAGTCAAGCATACATCTTGGCAAAAGATCACTGCTAGTCACAAAGGACAGATACCTCAAGTTAATGATTTAAGTGTTTTCCTATGTATGGGAAGGTGCAAGAATATGGGGTCATTAAAATTCTTCTTGAGATATACATCTAAGAGGTCTGCAAGTCCAAAGCACAGGGCATCCTGTTATTATAGTCATTTCCTCTGTCTGGAGCACAGAGTACGCTATCAGTCCGCAACTGCAGTGCGTCAATCCTTGTAGAACTGGGTGATGAGCAATGCTCTCTATTCTTCTTTGTTTACACCTCCCTCCATATGGTCCCAGCCTTTCTCTGACACTTTCTTTGTACTTAGAAGTTTACTTCACTAATCTTATCATGATGTGCAAAAGCCCAAAGGTTTGATACAACGGGTCTTCTGCAGCCCAGTGAGGTTTCTGCGCCCCAATCCACTGCTTTGAATCTTTCCAGCACATTCTTTCTGGCTTATGGTCTCTCTCGGGTGTATCAGTTACCTTGTTGACACCACTTCAAGTGTTTATAAGATCTACTTACACTGAAATATTCTGGCCTTGTGAAGTTGCATTTCTTGCCAATAAGGGATGCAAGGGACACAAAGCGTTCTAAGAAATATCCACTGTGCTTTGTGTGTGAGGGTCCTTTGCTTACTGCCAAGTTTGTCTAGTATCAGCTCCCACAGTGTTTGGAAACAGTCTTGGATCGCTGTCGGATCTTCCGGTCCTGTGGTTTCACTCTGCAGGCTTTTCAGGCAGTGCGGTGTCCTGGGTAGCACTGGGCCTTGGGGTTGGCTGGACTTAATCAAAAACATTTCAGTGACTTACTAGCTGTGTGTCCTTGGGCAAGTTACTTAATTTCTCTGAGCCTTAGTTTCCTCATCCATAAAATGGGGGGAGAAATATGTAATTTTTGAGAATTCATTGGGAGATGTTTTGAGAATTCATTGAGAGAGTATATGTAGTAGATGTGATTGGCACCCAGAAATATTGGCTGGGATTATTAGTCAATGCAAACAGACCCCTCCTTTACAGAGGAAGACAGCTTTTTTCCAAACATCTTTGGCTGCCAAGAAGTTATTGTTCCCCAAGACATCCAGGAGCAGAGGTCAGGGAGAGGGGTATTTCAGGGTGCAGGGGAGAGGCGTTGCCACGTGGTGCTAGGGACCTGCACCCTCAGACAAAAGTAGGAGAAAGGCCATTTCCAACTTCTGCTGGTTTGAGGAGCTGGGCCCTCCATCTGGGCTGGGTGAGGCAGAGGCAGCGTTGTTCTGAGGAATTAGGTAAAAGGCCCGCAGCCAAACGTGGGATAACAGAGCTTTGAGGGGCCTTAGATGAGCACTCAGACCCCAGTCTTAGGAGAGTGGCTGCAGACCCCACAGGCAGCGAGCCAGGCCCGGCCTGAGGGTGACACACACTCACGGAACATTCGCCACGTGCAAGGCACTGATCAAAGTGCTTTTCACATGTTAGGAGATTCAGTTTCCCAAGCCACCCCCCATTAATGGCTTTTGTGAAATCCGAACTTTGTCTATTTTGTTCACTGTTGAATTTCACAAGAGTTCCTGCCACATAGTTGATACCTGGCACAAATTCGGTGAATGAACAAACCCTGTGAGGTTTGCCAGAGGAAATTCAAGTATGCAGAGAGATTAAGTAATTGCCCAAGATTCCCCAGCTGGTAAAGGGCCAAGTCAGGACTGGAACCCAGGCCACAGTGAGAAGCTGTCTGCAAGCCTCTGGATTCCCAGTCCCCCCACTGCCTGTTTTCACAGAACGTCTGACCAGTTTCTTTCCCTTCTTGTGACCTGCTTACTTGGAGCTTTTCCTACCTTGGCTATCTGTAGATATTTGTAACCTCAGGAGAGTTACGTTTGGGGCACTTAGCTTCACCGACCCTTGATTTCCCATTTTCACAGAATACAGTTTTCCTATATGTCAATAAAAGGTCTGGTTTACAAGTTTGCAGACTCTAGTTTTTCCTGACAAGGGTGTTGCAGGGAATTAGATCTCCAGGGTTGAAGGCTGGTGGATTTGCATCCAATTGGAAATCCTTCTGGACTGTCCAAGCGTGTTCTGCACGTTCAGTGAGGATGTGAGAAATGGGTGTGATGGTGTCTGAACCTGTCCTTCCTTCTGGGCAGCCTGTGAGGGTGTTATTGAGTCCAAGCTTGTACTGCTTACCACACGACAGGCCAATGAATCGAGAGACGAGCTGCTGGGCAAGGAATAGCGACTTTATTCGGAAAGCTGGAAGACCGAGAAGATGGTCTGGAAGAACCATCTTGCCTGAGTTAGAATTCAGCCTTCTTTTATACTAAAAGGTTTGGGAGTAAAGTCCTGGTTCTGGTCAGCTGGAGGGCATGTGTTAGTTTCTTCCTCCCTGCAGTCATTCACAGGTGGGCCTGGTCAGGGTGTTTCCTGTGAGCTAAACAAAGGTATTTTAGTTTAATGCTCATTACCTGGGAGGCAGGGCTCCCAGAAATGGGCCATTATGTATAATTTAAGCTTACAGGTGACTTGTAATCACTAATCCCTTTAGTGATTAACTTGTAATAGCAAAGTTTCTTCCCTATTACAAGGGGTCATCTGTTAGAGAAGAAACTAACTTGGAAATAAATCAAGGATAAGCTAGAAAGAGAGTAGCCACCGGTGTGGCTGGGTCTCCACTTCACTTTGGGGGCTCTTCTGCTCCCCACCTCTCCGCGCCGTCCCTCCTCTCCCTCTACCCACTTCTCACCATTTCCCCTCCCGCCTCAGCCCCGGAACCGCTCATTCTCTGGTTCTGGAGCCTGGAGGGCTTTGAGCATTGCCCTGCCCAGCCTGGGGATGTTCTCTCCAGTCTGGGCCTCTCAACCCTTGCTGCCCATCAGCAGCATTTGTGGGTCTGGAATAAATATATGCAAGTGCCCTGTACCACCACCCTCCTCAGATTCGAATTCAGGAGGTCTGGGGGAGAGTTGAGGGATGTGCATTCACAGACTCTGTCCACCGGTGATTCTGATGCGGGCCTTGATTGACAAACTGCTCTTCTGTCTTGCCAGGTTTCCTTAACTTGGGATTATATGACAAAGAGATGAAAGGATGCATTTAGAGTTACTGTGCTGATTCTGTGAAAAGAACTAATGTGCTCAGGAGGCTTACTTGGGATTTTCTTCCCCAGCTTTATGGAAGTAGATATAATTGACACATACCATTGCATAAGTTTAAGGCATACAATGTGATGATTTGATGTATGTATATGTTGTGAAATGATTACCAAAGCAAGGTTAGTTAACAAATCCACCCCCTCACATAGTTACCATTTCCGCACAGTGTGTGGTGAGAATATCTAAGATCTACTCACTTCGAGTAGACTTTCGAGCAACTTTTGAGTGCACGATGCAATATTGTTTACTATGGTCCCCATGCTGTACGTTAGGTCCCGGGAATTTGTTCCTCGCACAGCTATAAGTTTGTACCCTTCAACTAACACCTCCTCACTTCCTCCACCTCCAAGTTCCTGGCAACCACCAATCTATTCTGCTTCTCTGAGTTTGGTGTTTTTAGATTCCACATATAAGTGAGATCATACAGTATTTGTCTTTCTTTGTCTGACTTATTTCAATTAGCATAATGGTCAAGGTCCGTCCATGATGTCACAAATGGAAGGATTTCCTTTTCCTTATTTTTTTCAAGGCTGAATATCATTCCCGTGTGTGTGTGTGTATATATATATATATATATACACACCATATTTTCTTTATTCATCTGTCGACACTTAGGTTGTTTCCACATCTTGATTGTTGTGAATAATGCTGCAATCAACATGGGAGCACAGGTATCTCTTTTTTTTTTCTTTTTGCGGTACGTGGGCCTCTCACTGCCGTGGCCTCTCCCTTTGCGGAGCACAGGATCCGGATGCGTAGGCTCAGCGGCCATGGCTCACGGGCCCAGCCGCTCCGCGGCATGTGGGATCCTCCTGGACCAGGGCACGAACCCGTGTCCCCTGCATTGGCAGGCGGACTCTCAACCACTGCGCCACCAGGGAAGCCCCCCAGGTATCTCTTTGAGGTAGTGATCTCATTTCCTTCAGATAAATACCCACAAATGGGATTGATGGATCATATGCTGGTTCTATTTTTAACTTTTTGAGCCGCCTCCATATTGTTCTCCATAGAAGCTGTACCAATTCACATTCCCACCAATAGTGCACAAGGGTTCCCTTTTCTCTATATCCTCACCAGCATTTGCTATATCTTATCTTTTTGATAGCCATTTTAACAGGTGTGAGGTGATATTTCATTGTGGTGTTAATTTGCATTTCCCTGATAATTAGTGATGTTGAGCACCTTCTCATGCACCTGTTAGTCATTTGTATATCGTCTTTGGAAAAAATGTCTATTTGGGTCCTTTACCCATTTTTTAATCAGGTTTTGGGGGGGTTTGCTATTGGGTTGTATGAGTTACCTATCTTGGATGTTACCCTCTTATCAGATATATGGCTTAGAAATGTTTTCTCCCATTCTGTGAGTTGCATTTTCATTTTATCGATTGTTTCTTTTGCTGTGCAGAACTACTTGGGATATTGTAACCCATATGTTCCCAATCTACGTTGAGATAAGGTTTCATTTTTACGCTGATTTGTGAATGGCAGGAGCCTCTTTGACCCAGGTGCCAGCTCATATATACTTCCTTTCTGCTAGCTGCCCAGAGCACTGCTCTATGAGTGTCCCCTGTTCCCCTGCTCTGACTCCAGTGTGACGGCCTCGAGCTGGGCACAGCTGTCTCCTGTGGTGACATCCTTCATACCCCAGTGTTTCCACTTCAGAGCCTTGAACTGAAAGCAGGTGGAAAGCAGTTAACAAGACCTTCCTCCAGGTGTGAGAATAATGGAAGGAATTACCATCATTGCTATCATCATCATCTTCACAGCTAACACTGTGCGCCAGGCAGCTCCAACTGCTTCATTTCATCCTCACAGCGACCCAATGAGGTAGGTACTGTTATTATCCCCATTGAACAGATGAGGAAACTAATGTCTCAACCTCAGCAGCTAAGCCAAAGAAGCTAGTGTGTCTCTAGGAGGGTTTACGGGTAGTAGCCACAGGCACAAACCTTACTGAGAGTCCCATGTAACTCTCAGAAGACTTTAAACAGCAGATGCAAATTCAGCCTCTATCAGCATGGCTCCCCACACCTGGGATTCCAGGTCAGATTGCCTCACTCCCCACTCCATCCCTCCCCCATCCTTCTCTTCCAGTCCTCTGACCATTAGTGGAGCAAATGGGGAACAAATATCCCCTTCGGGGAAATCCTCTCCCTTCCCCACTTCAAGGTGTGGTCTGACTCCAAAAACTCATGTTTGACAGGTGTCACCGTTCACCGTCACTTTTCTCAAGGTTTGGGTTGGGGCTTAAGTAAGCACTAAAGAGGGACATCCCAGCCCAGCTCTGAGGCTCTCACCTTGTCTGGGACACAAAAAGTTGCCATAAGATTAAAGCATAAGCACCTACTGACCCCCAAAGTATGAAGGAGGGCACGCCTCCCACGTTAAACAAAGTGATCTCTTTAGACAAAGAGGACAAACAATTTCTCATGGCAGTTCTTTTGTTTTTGGTCTTCAAAATCTCTTTAAGATGCTTAACCAAAAGCTGAAGTTCGTGCAATGGAGTGATTTTCCAATTTTGGTTTACATTTTGATGTTAAACCATCAACAAAAAAGTGGGAAGGGAATTAGAATAACATCACGAGCTAATTCTGATTAATGTCTAAAGGAGATGATTAGGGAGACAGTTTCTCACGTTCTGTAATTGCGCTAGCTAAAGAATATTTCAGGGAGGAAATTTTTTGAGTCTGAATTACTTTTAGAAGCTAGTTTCCTAACACTAATTAAAGAAAGCTGACTTGGACAGTTGGAGATTTTGTTTGTTTTATTTTATTTATTTATTTATTTATTTAATTAATTTATTTATTTATTTTTGCTGTGTTGGGTCTTTGTTTCTGTGCGAGGGCTTTCTCTAGTTGCGGCAAGCGGGGGCCCCTCTTCATCGCAGTGCGCGGGCCTCTCACTATCGCGGCCTCTCTTGTTGCGGAGCACAGGCTCCAGACGGGCAGGCTCAGTAGTTGTGGCTGACGGGCCTAGTTGCTCCGCGGCATGTGGGATCTTCCCAGACCAGGGCTCGAACCTGTGTCCCCTGCATTGGCAGATTCTCAACCACTGTGCCACCAGGGAAGTCCTGTTTGTTTTATTTTAATGTGCCTGTCAAATGAACAATTTGTCCGTCGTAAAGTTCCCCAAAAGTGGCCAGTGGAGTTTCAAATTGTCTGGTGAAACTGTGCCAGTTAGAAAGATACACAGGAATGAGCATTATAGTGGGAAAGAATGAATGGGGCTGGTGTTTGGTTTGGAGGGGGGCACAGTTTCAGATGGAAAAGCCAACATGAGAACTATAGTGTGACCATCCATAAAAACATTCAGTGTGACCTGCACCTCTGGGACTTGGTCAAAGACCAAGCATCACCCAGCTGGAGTCGGACAAGAGCTCCTGCATCCAGGCAGACAGAACTAAGGTGGTTTCTAAGAGGAGGGGAAAGATACAAAAACACGGGTTACTAAACATAATTTAAATTTGTCCTTATTTCTTAAAATGCCAGTAAAGTAACAGAATATGGATGCTAATGCATGTATATTTGTTTTGGCCACCTCAAAATGTTTACATGCTGTGAAATAAATGCTCATAAAAGACAGCTGGATGGCTTCTAAACTTTCCTCTGAGTTTCTCTTGTGTCTAAAAACAAGAAAAAATATTGGTTACTGTAATTAAAGATAATAATTAGTGTAGTTAGTTAATTGTCTTAGATATAGTAATTGCAGAGAGATATAGGTATATACACAGAATAAGAGGTGATTTTCTGTTTATTTAGAAAAATTATTACAATTTATTCAAATGATAAATTTAATATGACACATATTGTTTTAGTTAATATATGGAAAAGTTAATTATATTTTAAAGCTATATTTAAAAGCTTTAAATTATCTATTTTGTATTTATATATCTACATATGCCTAAATACATACAAATAAAGGAATATTAATAGATCCTTTACTACAATCTGTTACAAAAATAATGTACCAAAGGAGTAAAATTAGAATTCGATCTTTCATGTAAAATGACTAAATTATTTTATGCCCAGATTAGCAGAGGTTCCTTTTATTTTTTTAACCAAATGATTCTCATAACTTTCAGTGCTTTTCTCATACTCTTAAATCATTTTGTTGGAAATTCTCTTGGTTAGTCCTTACCTAATTTCGTTTGTAGTTTAAAATGCTATCACAGATCTAAATTCACCCTTAAAATATAGACCAGTCCAGAAATTAAATCAGCTCCAAAGGCTAAAATACTTGCCCTCACCTTGGCCTGCCAGCTGGTTAAAAAGTAAAAGAACAAGCATGTATACTAATAGTAGATATGCTTTTGGGGTAGTCTGCAAATTTGGAATTCTTTAGACGTGAAGAGTTTTCTAATTTTGACAAAACATATAAATTGGACAAGTTATGAAAAACCTTTTAGCTGATTTGCTGTTACCTAAAGAAATAGCTATAATAAAAGTAGAACTTCATTCAAAGCACCAAGACCCACCACCACCTGGTAATGCTTTTAGCTGACCATTCTGCTACATAAGCAGTGGTAACCAAGACAATTGCTCCTGTAATTGTAAAGAAAAGAGAGGCCTTGGAGGAATTCAAAGAGGCTATTCTTAACTGTCAGAGACAAATCCCTAATTTGGAAAAATGGAAACTGGAAAAATTCAGAAGTGGGGAAAGTTGCATAAGGATAACTTTTGGTGCTCTCAGAATGGCTGACTCATAACATCAAATAATTTAAATTGGAGTTTAGCAAAAATGCTTCATGATATTACTTATAGGAGCAGATACACTGACAATACTAAACAAACAGTGGTGGGGTAACTTTAAAGATATTGACAAAGATGCTTTTAAAACACATCCTACTGCCAACGATGTGATCCTGGTAAATTGTAAAGGTAGGTTACGGACAAGGACCAAATTCCAATCCTCCAAATGGACTTTATACAAATGTCTCTTGCAATGGATTATAAATACTATGTTCTGGTTATTTTCTGGTTTCTTCTCAGAGTAGGTTAAAGCTTTCCCTTGCCAGAGAGCTGTGGCTCTAATTGTAAAAAAAAAAAAAAAAAATCTTTTTTTGCTTGATTTTGTTTTCTGGCCTGGGGAATTTCCACTTATCTCTCTAATAATGACAGACACTCATTTTACTGGCACCATTATTAAGGAAATCTATAATGTTTGCCTTTTAACTCCAAATCTTACTGTTTTTTTTTGTTTTAGTTTTTGTTTTTTTTTTTTGCTGTACGTGGGCCTCTCACTGTTGTGGCCTCTCCCGTTGTGGAGCACAGGCTCCGGACGCACAGGCTCAGCGGCCATGGTTCACGGGCCCAGCCGCTCCGCGGCATGTGGGATCTTCCCGGACCGGGGTATGAACCCGTGTCCCCTGCATCGGCAGGCAGACTCTCAACCACTGCGCCACCAGGGAAGCCCAAATCTTACTGTTTTTATCATCCACAGTCCTTAAGAAAAGTAGAACTAATGGAATTCTAAATACTGAAATTAATAAGCTCCCTTAAACTTCCATGGCCTAAAATATTGCCATTGGCTTTAAGATGTATAAGATCAACCCCCTCTGGGACTCGCAGTTTATCTCCTTATGAATTAATAAATTTCTGGTCCATGCCTTTAAAAATTTCACCCTCAATCTAAATTCTATCCTACTGCAATGAAATATGATCAAGTACCCAAGGAACACATACAGTACCTCCAGCTTTATCATCAATGGTTACAAGCTACATTTCCAAACCACTCACTTCTCATTTGCAACAGTGTTCTGGAAAAGATACCTGAGATAAACTGCCCTTGAACTTAGATAAAAATGACCTATTAAGGTACAGTTAAAAACAGACCAACAGAATTCCAAAGTATTGATCCTTAGGTTAATATTTCCCACCTCAAAAGATAAACACTTCCTTCTGACTACTGGATGTCCACTCCACTGGAAATCTTAAACTGAGATTCTTAGGAATCTTCCAGAAGTTGCTGACTTCAGAAGTGGACAGCTTCTGCTCAAGACTTCAGATCAAGATTAACACTCTGCTATTGGGACTTCCCTGGTGGTCCAGTGGTTAAGACCGCACGCTTCTACTGCAGGGGGTGTGGGTTTGATACCTGGTCAGGGAACTAAGATCCTGCATGCCGCCCAGCCAAAAAAAAAAAAGATTAACATTCTGATATCAATTTATCAACTTATGTCAATTAAACAACTAACAGCATCGATTCTATTTAAGAGGATAATTTAATTACT
Source organism: Pseudorca crassidens (assembly GCF_039906515.1). Lineage (NCBI taxonomy): Eukaryota > Metazoa > Chordata > Mammalia > Artiodactyla > Delphinidae > Pseudorca > Pseudorca crassidens. Next base: position 95,973,788 of record NC_090297.1, read on the forward strand.
TTGTTTTCCTGAAAAGGAAAGTACTACTTTACCTTTGGTTTGGAGATGTCTTAGAAGGATTGAAAGTCATTTTGTTTCTGATAATTGCCTATTTGACAGTTGGCTAATGTATCATGTCCTGAGTCTTTTAAAAAAAGATTTAGATGTGTTATTTCTTTATTTTATTATAATTATTAATTATTTATTATATTTATTTTTGGCTGCGTAGGGTCTTAGTTGAGGCCCACAGGCTCTTTGTGGTGGCACGCGGGCTTCTCTCTAGTTGTGGCGTGTGGGTTCCAGAGCGCGTAGGCTCTGTAGTTTGCGGCACACGGGCTCTAGTTGAGGTGTGCAAGCTCAGTAGTTGTGGCACACGGGCTTAGTTGCCCCGCGGCATGTGGGATCTTAGTTCCCTGACCAGGGATCGAACCTGTGTCCCCTGCATTGCAAGGCAGATCCCTTACCGCTGTACCCCAGGGAAGTCCCCACGTCCTGAGTCTTAAATATGACTGTACAGCCATTGTCACATCAGATAGTTCAACCATTCATCCTGCAACAAGAGGAGAGGAAAAGATTAACTTCAGCTTAACTGCAGACTACACTCAATGCACACTCTTCTGCTCTTAGCAAAATCTCTGGAGGAAATCTGGATTTCCTGAATTAACGTCCTGTGGTCTGACTTTGTCTGTCCTTGCTTGGCCCAAAGATTGGGGCTGGGGGTGGCGCTGAGAAAGAAAGAAAGCAGTCCCTGGCGTCCGGAACTGATCTGACATTCAGAGCAAGACCTCAAAGTTATTGCAAGCTGCTCTGATGCTGACAGCAGGACCCTGTTCTCTTCTTCGACCAATAAGCCCACAGAGTAAAAACCTCACAGTTACTCTGAGATCATGATAAAATGAAACAAAACAAGATCACTCCATCATTTTACCTAATCACAGACAAAAACAAGGTCACTGTGTTACTCACAAAATACCCAATCACAGAATCGCTGCCCCCATTCCCCATCCCCTGCAAATTTCTGACAGCATTAAATCTAGATGTAGGCCCTGCTTCCTTGGACTTCTCCCAGATTAGCCAACCAGAACCCAAATGCCCTGATAGAGTCTTTCTAACACTCGTCTTGAGACACTCTGTTGGTCCCTGAGTGTTCTCCCTGGCTGCAAAGATCAATAAACCCGCCTGGCCACCGCAGCTGTGTTCCTGGTGGCCTCTGGCTGGAGGGCAGCGACAGTGCCCACCATTTAAAATTCTTGGCCCATATAGCAAAACAGTTCTGTGTCTGGCGATGTATGTTGTTCAGTGTTGCTTTCTTTTATAACAGTTGTACTTCTCAGGTGCCCATGTCTCTCCCTTGCCCACTCTGGTCTCTCCCTTTTTGCAAGAGGCATTTCAAGAGACATAAAAAGACATACAAAGTTTTAAAAAGCAAGGTAATTGGGAAAAAAGTACCATAAAAGGAAGAGAAATAGTGCTGAGTCAGAGGCCAGATTAACACAGAATGAACATTGTGAGACCTTGTGTTCTTTCCAAATGACAAAATTTGGTGGTAAATTTCCTAGAAGTAAAGGCAAGGAGTGAAGTACAATTTGTTATGCAATTCTGTACCTGTACAATTTTGAAAATGAACAAGTGGCTTGGGGAAATTGCCCCTGTTCTGGTAATGATCCCTTAGAGGAATGTTTCCTGCAGGATCCTGTTACAGTGAATACTATCCACATTATTCACAAGGGAAAATTCAATGACAGGTTTCAGGAAGCTATTTCTTGCAACATCCTTCTAAAGAGCTGGTTTAGGATCCACCGAGCTGAGGACTGTCTTCCCCTCCTGGCCAGGCTGTACATGGCCTCTCGCGATCACACCGTGTAGGGCATCACGGGGCTCCCTGCCACGAGGGCCAGTGTCACAGTAACCCATAGCTGCAGGTCACAGCAGGAGCACCTGTTTCATGGTGATGTCAGAGGGTCTCCAGTCCCATAAAGGGGACTTTACCCAGGCTCTCGCATAACAGCAGGCAGAAGTCAAAATGCCAAAGCTCCGTTCTGTTAAAGACGCTTTATGAGTGGCCCCAGAAGTGTGGTCAAGGTTAAGACGGTGAATTTTATGTTATGTGTATTTTACCTCAATTAAAAAAAAAAGGTGGTCTAAAGACTCACTTTCTGAAAGTCTGTTTTAATCCAGTGTTACAACCTAAAGTATCTAAAGGAATGAATGAACTGCAGAAATAATATAAAGAATATTATTTCTTGCGGCGGAGCATTTGATAATTACCAAGTGGTAGAGAGTTCAGACTGAGGTCTTCTGACCAAATCCTGGAGTGTGGATATTCTGTGTTTCTGATAAGAAGACAGCATATTCTGTGAAGCAACTATTCAACGCTGGTCCACGAGAGAATCACCCAGGGAGCTTTTAAAACTACAGATGCTACCACATTCGGGGATTCGTACTTCATTGGTCTGTGACGGGGCCCAGTACTGTTTTAAAAGTTCTTCAGGTGATTCTTGTGCAGACAAGGTTGAGAATTATTGCTTTGAAGTCAGCAGAGCTTGAGGAAAGGCTGATTTTTATTTATTTTTTTAATAAAAGTTAAGCAACACAACCAGGGCATGTGCGTGGATTAGAGGACAAGGGATTGCCTGTGTCTCTCTGATATAATTTCCATCTTCTTGTTCTTAGTTGAATCCTCTTAAATGACAACTTTCTTTGCTTATATTGGGTATAACACTTTAGAGTTTGCAGATCACTGTCACTTGATTTGCATAGCCACCTTATGAGATAGGATGGGTATAATAATCCTTATTTTCTAGGTGAAGAAAATCTCCTTCATTCAGCCTGAAGGCACCAATTAACCAACTAGCCACCTAGTGTGGGCGAGGAACGAGATAGAGATGCCTCACTGATGGCCCATATCCTAAAATCCTGTGACACAGCCCACTGTCACTAGCTTGGGTGGGTGTTCCCCACATCACAGCGGCCCTTGGCCATTTGGTCCACTAAAGGAACCAGTGTCGTTCCATGGGTGCGCTGGAGTATTCTTTTAGGCCCTGCACACACTTTGCATAACAAAATATTAATGGTATATACAAGTCTGCTTTGAGAAACGGACTGTAACCCAAAAAATGTCAGAGTGGAGGAAAAAAGCACACAGACTCTATTTCATCAATTGTGAGGTGCATTTTTATTTTATGGACAAATAAGAAGTTTTAGAAACCCTACCATGTAAACAACAAAGCGCTGTTGACTGTAAGGCATCCTGATTTTATCTTCTTTTTTTTTTTTTGCGGTACGTGGGCCTCTCACTGCTGTGGCCTCTCCCAATGTGGAGCACAGGCTCCGGAGGTGAAGGCTCAGCGGCCGTGGCTCACGGGCGCAGCTGCTCCACGGCATGTGGGATCTTCCCGGACCAGGGCACGAACCCGTGTCCCTTGCATCGGCAGGTGGACTCTCAACCACTGCGCCACCAGGGAAGCCCCTATCTTCTTATTTTTTTAAACTTTTTATTTTATACTGGAGTATAGCCAATTAACAATGTTGTGATAGTTTCAGGTGCACAGCAAAGTGGCTCAGACATACATATACATGTATCCGTTCTCTCCCAGACTCCCCTCCCATCCAGGCTGCCACATAACATTAAGCAGAGTTCCCTATGCTATACAGTAGGTCCTTGTTGGTTATCCTTTTTAAATATAGCAGTGTGTACAAGGACATCCTGATTTTAGAGATGTTAGAATGTGGAAAAAATAAGGGCATCTTAGAATCAATAAAATGGGTACTTCTCCCCGTCTCCTCTTTTTATGCTCCATAAAGAATGTGGTCCATATTTTCCCAGGACCCAATAGCCCAGAATTAAAATGGGGTTGATGCGACTCCAAGTACCTGCATTTTAGGAGGCCTGCTCCCTCCCCATCTCCGTCATTTCTGGGAGTCTCCACAACACCTCGGCCTTCCCACTTGGCTTTGTTTCAGCCTCTCCTGTGAGGCTGCTGCGGTTCTGAGGGATGCCCTCCCCAGGCAGCCTCTGAGAGCGCTTTAGCTCAGCTTGTCGGCAGTCCCTCGAAGGCTCATCCCAGAGGACTTTTCAGTGCTCATTTCAAATGCCATATCTGAGAAGTCGAATTCACCATCACTCCCCCCCCCCCCACACCCCCCGTCATCAACAGTAAGAAAGGACATCGCCATGCTAAGGCAAGGTTTTGGATTTTCTTTAACTCAAGCCGGGATCCCTGCACTACCTTTAGATATAGGGTCTAGCTCACATCGTGAAGTGCCATGTTGAAATGGATGGATGGACTTCAGGACCCAGTAGGCTCTCGATTCTGCAGCCCAAAGAAAGCAGCACAAACATACCCTCAACTCGAGGGAGGTCTAAGTGTGGAGGGAAGAGGGGCAGCTCCCCCTCCCCCAGCCCAGCACCTGCCGTTGCCTTTGCTGTCCTCAGCTGTCTGCTTGACCATGGGCTGTGGCCGCCAGGGGGTGGTGGTGAGCTGAAGAGAGCTGAAGAGACGTGCCTCCTCCCACGGCCCTGCAGTTCCTGGAAGGTGCCCATTGCATCCTGTTTCTGTGTCCTCCCTCTGCGCAGAATGGTGACACCCACATCTGAGTGCACCTTCCAAGGTGCCGCTCATACTTGGCTCCCTCAGACTTTCCTGACCATTTTCTCCCACGTTCACTGTCCTCCGGACGCTGCCACGCCGGGTAGCCCTTCTTTGTGGATTTCCTCATACTCTCCACCAGCGCCATCCAGTGGAAATACAGACGGTCCCTAACTTAACGATGGTTTGACTTTACGATGGTGCGAAACCCCTTCTCATCCAGTGGAAACCTGCTTTGAATATTTAATTTTGCTCTCTTCTCGAGCTAGTGATACGCCGTATGACACTCTCTCCTGATACTGGGCTGGGTGGCCAGTCAGCGGCTCTCAGCCAGACACGCGGTCTCCGGGGGTAACCAACCGATGCACTACCACCGTTCGGTGCCAGACAACCATTCTGTGTTTCACTTTCAGTACAGTATTCAGTACATTACATGAGGTAGTCAACACAATTATAAAATGGGTTTTGTGTTAGATGATTTTGCCCAACTGTAGCCTAATGTAATTGCTCTGAGAATATTTAAGGTAGGCTAGGTGTATTAAATGCATTTTCAACTTACAGTGAGTTTATGGACATAATCTCTCCAAAGTCGAGGAAGACTAGTATAATGCTAGCCACCTGTTTAATTTTAATTGTTCTAATAGCCGCATTAAAAAGTAACTTTAATAGTATGTTTTATTTAACCCACTATATCCAAAAATTATAATTTCAACATGTAAATCAACTTAAAATGATTAATGAGATATTTTACAAGATTTTCTGTCCCTACTAAGTCTTTGAAATCTGATGTATACTTTATACTTAGAGCACGTCTCAATTCAGATCCTAAGTTTTCACTAGAAATACTTTAACCTGTATCTAGATTTCAAAACATTTACAGTTGAAAAAATTGATTTACATACCCAAATCATCCCAAATATACCTAAAAGATTTCAATGACTGAATTGAGTATCAGTTTAAAAACTTAAGCTAATTAAAATGAAATAAAATGAAGATTTGAGTTTCTCAGCTGCACTGGCCTCACTTCAGGTTCTCCGTGGCCACATGTGGCTGGTGGATCCCACGTGGCACAGCTCAGTTCTAAACCATAGGCTTCCTGAGGGTGGGGATTGTTTCTTTGCCTTCTCAGAGTCGTACATGGAGCCCAGCACATAGAGGTAACGAAATGTTTGTTGAATGAGTGACTAACAGAGTTGGGACTTCTAAGAAAGGTAAAAGCAAGAGGATAATAACGTATTTATAGATCAAAGGCTGCCTGGATCAGTTCAGTTCACCAGGGCATTTCTCTGGAATACAGCTCCTTCACCTAAATCCTTTTAGATTTTAGAGAACTTTCTCCCCAGCACCAACCCAGCTCTTGTTTCCGCCCACTCATTTGGCTTCTGAGAGCTTCGAGAGCTTGGTTTTTCAGATCCCCGGGGCTGAGAGGTAGAAACAGATTTCACTTCTTCCCCAGATGTTTCCAGCTAGAGGCTCTGCATTTCCCAGGTCTCAGAGCACCTGGCAGGCCAGGTGGGCAGGAGTGGGTGGAGCCACCCTGGCAGCCCCTTGAAGGGTGGTCCAGCAGGATTCTGTGCTCCAGCTGCAGCTAAGGCCAGTGGAAGCATCCGTCCTGTCAACGATGACCCTTAGGGACAAGGGAGCAGAGAAGACCAGGGGGACATGTCCTCCGAGTCAGTCTCTGTAGATGGGAGCCCAGTGGATGTTTAGGTCCTTTCTTCCAAGCCAGAAGGTGCTTCTTGGAAGGTGGGTGGAGGACAGCCAAAGACACGAAGACGGGAGGATCGTTCACTCCATCAAGGTCAGTGTGGGAGGAAGTAGCGTGAAGGTTTTAGTGTTAGAAGATGAGGTCACATTAATCTCTCCAGGTTCTGAGGGAATTATTAATCCTTGAATCCCCTGCTCATGTTACACACCTGAGGGCCATCCTGTCTCAGAGACCAGGTGACAAAGTTACAGGAGCAAGTTAGGAAATTCGAGAGGGTCCCAAAACCAGGCTAAGGAATTTTAAATACTCTCTCCGCTAAGAGGAATAATTAGAGCCTGGCCCGGCACCTCCCTCATCAAGCTTTATCCAGTTTTGCTGAGTCATTCAGCATCTCCTGCAAGTTACACAGGCACCTTCTGAGCTCCTTTGTTCTTCTGGGGTGCCTCCTGAGTTTGCACCTTAGGGAAGCTGTGGGCCTCCTTCTGAAACAGAAGAATATTGTAGAGACAGAGTGAATGGCGGGGCCTCCTGAGGGACAGGGGTGGCTGGGTGGCAGTGAGGGGAGTGCAGCAGAAAGAGCATAGACCTTCGGGAGAGCCAGGGCCAGGCTGCGTTCCAGCCTTTCCTAGCTATGTGAGCATGAGAAAGTTGCTTAACCTCAGTGTGCCTCAGTTTCCCCTTTTTGTTGCAAAGAAGTTGGAAGAAAAGCTGAGATTTAGTTCACAGATGCTGTCTTCTTTGTCATATTAACCCCACAGAGCACAGCTGTCACGGGCCTCCCTGGGCAGTCTGTGTGTTCGGTGCCTGTGCTCTGATGGATTCCAGACCTTGAGTCAGGCTCTTCTCCTTCCCCACACTCAGGGCCTAAAGGAGAATCTCTGCCTGCAGAAAGCCAGCTGCTCCTTCCAGCCCAGGGCAGAACTGACCCCGGAGCCCTGGAGAGTTCCAGGCGTCCTTTAAGGCCTCAGCTGCCCACTTCTCTTCAGTAAGTTCCCTTGCACTTGCCCCAGTTGGATGTTCTCTTCTGCTGTCAGGGTCACTGAAGGGTAGTACCCTTGCCCAGTAAATGGGTCCCCAACTTAGGAGGGGAGTTGGGGCAAATGCTGTGATTACCTCTGCTTTGAAGAGCTCAACTAGACCTCTCACCTGCTATACCTAACCCTGAGGTTGCTCTCCACTGCCCTGCCAGGAAAGTACCAGCCTGGTATGGAGGCCTCATGGCCAGCTGGGCCCCTTACTGCTCTCAGCTGCAGCAGCTGGCCTGGTCCCAGCCCCAGATATGTCTGATTGCCAGGTAAAGGCTGGCCAACACCTGCTGTGTCTTGTCTTTTTCCCTCCTGGCTACCTGGACTCTCCAACTGGCCCTGCTGCTGCCAGGAGATTTAAAGGGCCAGTGCCATGGTTTTTCTCTTCTCAATGTTTCACTTTTTCTCCTTTTGGAAACCAGACATTTGAGGTCTAGGACATTCAAAAGCAACCATATATATGGGGGAATTTAGAAAGGCACCACACAGACCTTACATGTACATCTCAGACTGATCCCTGACACAAAGACACCATATAACAATTGAAACACACACACACACACACACACACACACACACACACACACACACATACACTACAGCAACTTCTGGAGAAGGGTGAGAATCTAATCTTCTGAGTTACCACATTATAAGATTCAAATATTCATTTTTTAAAAAAATCACAAGGCATACAAGAAATAGGAAAGTATGGCCCATTCCAAGGGGAGGGGGGTGGTAAATCAGTGGAAACTATTTCTGAGAAAGACCAGATGGTGGACTTACTAGACTTTAAGTCAACAGTCTTAAAGATGCTCGAAGAGCTAAAAGATGTGGACAGAGTTAGGAAAACAATGAGTGGAACTACCATATGACCCAGCAATCCCACTACTGGGCATATACCCTGAGAAAACCATAATTCAAAAAGAGACATGTACCACAATGTTCATTGCAGCACTATTTACAATAGCCAGGACATGGAAGCAACCTAAGTGTCCGTCGACAGATGAATGGATAAAGAAGATGTGGCATATATATACAATGGAATATTACTCAGCCATAAAAAGAAATGAAATTGAGTTATTTGTAGTGAGGTGGATGGACCTAGAGTCTGTCATACAGAGTGAAGTAAGTCAGAAAGAGGAAAACAAATACCATATACCAACACATATATGTGAAATCTAAAAAAAATGGTTCTGAAGAACCTAGGGGCAGGACAGGAATAAAGACGCAGACGTAGAGAATGGACTTGAGGACACGGAGGGGAAAGGGTAAGCTGGGATGAAGTGAGAGAGTGGCATGGACATATATACACTACCAAATGTAAAATAGATAGCTAGTGGGAAGCAGCTGCATAGCACAAGGAGATCAGCTCGGTGCTTTGTGACCACCTAGAGGGGTGGGATAGGGAGTGTGGGAGGGAGACGCAAGAGAGAGGGGATATGGGGATATATATATATACATATAGCTGATTCACTTTGTTATAAAGCAGAAACTAACAGCATTGCAAAGCAATTGAACTCCAATAAAGATGTAAAACAAAAACAAAAATGAGTGTAAAAAATGGAAATATCAAAAAAGATATAGAAAACATAAAAAAGGAACCAAAAGTACATTTTAGAACTGAAAATTACAATAACTGAAATGAAAAATTCACTGGAAGGATTCAAAGGAAGTTTCAAGAAGGAAGAAGAAAGAGTCAGGGAATTCCAAGTAGGATAAATTCAAAGAGATGCACACCAAGACACATTATAATCAGACTATTGAAAGACAAAGACAAAGAGAGATCTTAAAAGCAACAAGAAGGAAGTAACTCATCACATACAAGAGCTCTCCAAAAAGATTATTATCAGATTTCTCTTAGAAACCTTGGAAGCCAGAAGCAGTGGGTTGACATATTCAGAGTGATAAAGGAAAGAAAAACCTGTCAGCCAAGAATCCTATATCTGACAAAACTGTCCTTCAACTATTAAGTAGAAATTAAGACATTTCCAGATAAGTGAAAGCTGAGAGAGTTTTTTTATCACTAGACCTCCCCTACAAGAAATGCTAAAAGGAGTCCTTCAGGTTGCAATGAAGAGAGACTAGAGAGTTATGTGAAGCCATGTGAAGAAAAAAAGACTCCTGGAAAAGGTAAATACACATGTAATGATAAAAGCTAGTACTATTATAACTTTGTTTTATAACTCTCTTTTTGTTTTATATATAATTTAAGAGATTAGTCCATTAGAAAATAATTATTAGTCTATGTTTTTTGACACACATGTATAAAGATGTAATTTTGTGACATCAATAATCAAAGAGAGGGGACAGAGCTGTATAAGAGCAAAGTATTTGAATGCTATTCGAATTAAGCTGGTAGATATTCAAATTAGAGTGTTGTAATTATAGGATGTTGAATATAATCCCCAATGGTAACTACAAGGAAAAATAGCTATAGAATAAACACAAATAAAAATGAGAAGGAAAATGAAAAGTTTCATGACAAAACATCAACTACACATAAAAGATAGTCATGCAGGAAATGAGGGAGAAAAAACTATAAGGTAAATAGAGGACAAATAGCAAAATGATAGAAGTAAGTGTCTCATCAATAATTTATTTAAATGTAAATGAATTAAACTCTCTCATCAAAGGCAGAGATAAGCAGAATGCCTTAAAAAACCATGATTGAACTACATGATATCTACAAGAGTCAGACTTTAGATCAAAGGCCTAGATAGGTTGAAAGTGAAAGGATGGAAAAAGATATTCCAAGCAAACAGTAACCAAAAGAGAGCAGGGCTATACTAATATCAGACAAAATAGACTTGAAATCAAAAAATGTTATAAGACAGAAATAAGAACATTATCTATTACAGAGTGTTCAATAAAGCAAGAAGATATAAAAATTATAAACATTTACACACCTAATAACTGATCAAAAACTGACAGAATTGAAGAGAGAACTAGTTCTACAATAATAGTTGGAGACTTAAACACCATGCCACCATGCTTTCAATAATGGACAGGACAACCAGACAGAAGAAAAGTAAGGAAATAGAGGACCTGAACAACATAATAAATGAACTAGATTCAGCAGACATATTAGAACATTCAACCCAACAACAATAGTGTACACATTATTCTCAAGCGCACATGGCACAATCTCCAAGATATGTGGGGACACAAATAAAGCATCAGGAATTTAAAAAATAGATATCATATCAACTATCTACTTCAACCATAATGGGATGAAGTTAGAAATCAATAACAGAAGGAAACTGGAAAATCCACAAATTTGTGCAAATTAAACAAAACATTTTAAATAATGAGTCAAATAAGAAATCACAGGGGAAATTAGAAAATACTTAGAGATGAGTGAAAATGAAAACACAGAATGCCAACACTAATGGAACACAGCAAAAGCACTGCTAAGGGGGAAATTTACAGCTAGAAATGCCCACATTAAAAATAAGAGGATCTCAAATAAACATCCTAACTTAATAAATTAAGGAACTAGGGAAAGAATCAAACACAAATCTAGCAGAAGAAAGGAAATAATAAAGATTATGGCAGGGATAAATAAAAAAGGGAATAGAAAAACAGTAGAGAATATCAATGAAAAGGTTCAGGAAATTTCTTTGAAATGTTTAACAAAATTGACACACCTTTAGCTAGACTGACTAAGAAAAAAGGGAGAAGATGCAAATTACTAAAATCAGAAACGAAAGATGGGACAGGACTACTGATTCTACAGAAGTAAAAATATCACAGCAGAATACTACAAACAACCATATGTCAACAAATTGGATAATCTGAATAAAATAAATATGTTCCTAGAAACACAAAACCTAACAGGACTGAAACATGTAGAAATAGAATTCCACATGTTATTTATTTTAAATTTAATTGCTTTCTAAATTCTTGAAGCCTTGGTTTGTATTTATTTATTCTTAATACTATAGACATGTAGAAAATTTATTTTCTCTATTCCACTATCACAGAAGCTAATAAATAATGATTTTTATTTTTTATTCAGATTAAAAAATATTCTTTACATCGTGGATTACCAAAGTTTACCCAGACAATATTTTGAAAACCTTTAAAAAAATTAGTATATGGTAGGACACATTTTAATACTACTGTTGGTATTTATTTAGTGTGTTGTTTTGTATTCTGTGGCTATTTTATACAGAATTTTTAATTTACTTTGAGAGTTCATAATGTCAGCAGTATAGCTGGAAGGATGGAATGCAGTGCAGAGTCAGACTAGAGACCAAATTCTCAACTGAATATTGGATACAACATGTTTTGATGTCCTGCACAGTGTTCTCTAAAATATTAGAACTTATCAACACGCTACAGTCAAGAGAGAGCACATGTAAATCCAGAAGATGTGGCCACATAGGCGCTGAATTTCAGCGTGGCAACCACTGGCTGCATCACGCCCTTCAGCCCACTCTCCAGTTTCCCAAGTCCCCACTGCTTGCTACTGCCTTTCTCACACCCACTGCACCTACGGGTGTGACCCCTGGGCCTGGGGGCTGAGTCTGACAGCCTGCTCGGCCAGCCCTCCTCATCCTCCTGCAGAATTGTCCTCTTCCTCCTGAAGGGGTCACCTGTGCTCTGGGCGTCCCTATGTCTGCAGTTCCTTGTCCTACCAGGCACTGCCTCTTTCTCCTGCCTTCAACCCCTCTCCCTCTTAGTCCCTCTCAGTGTTTGAACACTTAAAATCTCTTCCATATTTTAAAATCTGTCCTTGTATTTTCCAGCCTTAAAAAAAAAAAGAATGAATGGATGAATGCTAATGTAATAATACCTGTTCTACATATTTTAAATATTATGACTGTTTAATGTTAGTTTAAGAAAATCATTTTCTCAGTGGAATCTGGTCATGTTTCTTTTCCAAGCTCAAGATGTGTAAAACTCAGAATGACAACTTCTTTATATTGTGAAAAATATAACTATTGAGGGCCCGCACTTTTGTGTGTGAGTGGCCACCATCGCCTCCTTGTGGGCAAACCGAACTAGGAATCCACCTGACCCTGAGCTGCATGCTGAGTCTGGACCTCAACCTGGAGCCCTGAGGACTGGCAAGGTCAGAATGGCTGGAAGCATCTGCCATGGGGACTGAGCTCTGCTGGTCTCTGGTGACACAGTCTCCCAGCTCCCCAACTTAGCAGAGATGTGCAGACTCTGACTCTGTGACTTAACAGGGATTAGATAGAATATATCTGCTTTCCTCAAACCCCCACTCCATACTCTATCTTGGTGGTCAGAAACCTTCATTGAATACTGGGTTCATACCTTTCTATCCTTGTAAAGTGTTAGCTAATTTTAAACTTATTTTTCTGTAGTGTACCAACCTTGCATTTTAACTTGTAAAATCCATTTGCTTTTAAAAGTTCTTCTCATCTCTTTTCATATATCCATTACCTTGTAATATACTTTAAACAAGGGAAAAGTGAACCCAGACCAACCTTGTCCTATTCTCCTCATTCTGAAATAACGTTCAAGCTTCAAAGAGGAAAGTTGGCAGGTAGGACATTGTTCTTGAGGAGGTTGTATCACAGAGCGTCATCAAAGGCCACCTGAGCCACCCTCTCCTACACAAAACCACACGCGGGTCAGGAGCCAAGGATCAGGGCAGGAATCCGTGGACCTGGGCAGCCAAGGTGTGCTGGGCCCACTCTGCCTGTGGTCCTGTGCCAGTCCTCCAGGCTCCTTGCTGGTCCCCCCTTCTGGCCCCGCTTGCAGCAGGAGAGGCTCCTAGCTGCTCAAAGGACAGCCCTCTCCCCCCCCACTCAGATCCCTCTGTGACCACCACAATCCAGGTCACTGACCCAGTCAACCCAGTCAACGTGAGGGTCATCCAGCTGGCTGTCGGGACATCTCTGGACTGCACCTGGATATCTTCTTTGCTGGGCCTGGTTCTGAATTTAGAGTCACTATTTAGGCCATAAAGCTACTCGATTAATTAACAGTTGGTCATTATCACTCAGGCATACGACTGAAGGGACGAGTCCTCCATAGTCCCCGAAAGGAAAGCACTGACCACATTTACTTTTTCTGTACCTTGTCGTGGGTGTTTCTTGTATACCATTGATAGTCTGTTCTAGAAGATATGCTGCTGTCAGGGATTATAAAGAGTTGGGGGAGCGTTAGGATTGCTTGGAGTCCTCATCTTCCTGTGCTAGTGGCTCGTTTAAAGTTTCGATACGAGGGACACCACTCTTTGGACTTAACTTGGCAGTCAGAGCCTTCCAGAGCCCGGGGGAACTCGGCAGCCCAGGAGCAAGCCTGAGCGATTCCTGGGAGGGCAGGGGAGGTGGAAGATTCGTGCTCTTGTGATTCAGGCTTGTTCCCCGAGCGCACTGCCAACTCCCCCGATTTACCTGAGATCTGACTGGGGACGGGAACCAGGCTGCCCTCAGCGTCCTGGCGCCCAGAGCTCGGCTCCCGAGTCCCCGCGCCTGGAGGGGGACACGGACTATTTCCACTGCTCTGGGCGCAGATACCGCGCTGAGGACCCCGGGTGCCCCGGGTCGCAGGAGGCCTCGGAGATTGGGTAGTAGTTGGGGGCGGGGCGGAGAGACGCGGTGGGGCGTGGCCTCACTCAGGCCACACCCAGGCTTGATCCAGGCACCCGGATGAACTTCCACAGCGGTTCGGAGAGGGTACCCCGATCCACGAACCCTGACCATGGCAATGATCCGGGGTTACTGGGATATCCGCGGGGTGAGCGGGGGTCCACCAGGGCGGGCAGGGAAATGCTGCGCAGCTGGGGACCGGTTCGCCAGAAACTTCGTCTGTGGGGCTCGCTGCAGCCCAGCCCCTTCCCTCCGTCTCTCCTTCCCTGGTCGGGGAGAGGGTTGGGAGTGTGGGAGGGGACCCGGAGCACAGAAAGTCGCGCGGTTAAACCTCATGTCTGTCCTTTGTCCCGGCTATCTCTCTCAGCTGGCTCACGCCATCCGCCTGCTTCTGGAGGACACAGACTCAAACTTCTGGAGGAGAAGAAGTACCCGCTGGGGGACGGTAATGGCATCCTTGTCATGTCCTGGCTTCTGCTCAATTCATGCTGATTTGGTACCAAGCAACCCGTGTCCTGGCCCCTGTTATTTCTGTCTGCTGCCCTCCAGCAGCTGGAGAGAGGTCTAACCCTTCCCGAACTCTTTGAGTGTCTAGCTGGCCTCCAAGGCCGGCCATGAGAGCCGATGGCCGGGCCCCTGTATCAGCCATTGGCACGGGTTCCTTTTATTGCTTGCACTAACCCTTTGTAATTCTTACTCATGTGGGTTCCAGAGCCGTCTAATTATGCTTTCCCCCAAAACTCCATGCGAGATTTAGAGGTTCAGATTCCAGATCCACCTGTTCAGGGGCTCTTGTCTCTGACTCCTTGGTAGGTCCCCCGGGAAGGAGGGTTGGACTCCGGGGCAGTTTGTTTCACTGCATCTTCTTTACCACAGCTCCCAACTATGACAGAAGCCAGTAGCTGAATGAAAAATCCAAGCTGGGCCTGGACTTCCCCAATGTAGGTGCAGGGGCTGGGGTGCTCTGGGGGAAAGTGGACGGTGTCCCTGTCCATCTGCTTACCCAGCTTAGAGGTTTCAGGGTCCGGTGCCTTCTGCTCGGCCTCTCAGCTTCCTGGTTCTCTTCACTGCCTTTCCATAATGCTGTATGTCCCAGCTCATCCCTTCATTTTACAGTATATTATTTAGTGTCTACCATGGGCCAGGCTCTGTGAGTGCCAGGTTTCATCTCTGCCCTTGCTCAAGGGAGTGGGTGCAGGGGAGCCTGGTGGCCCAACCGACCTGGCCTGTTGTTCCTCCAGCTGCCCTACTTAATTGATGGGGCTCACAAGCTCACCCAGAGCAACGCCATCCTTTGCTACATTGCTCGCAAGCACAACATGTGTGAGTGGAGCTGTGGGTGGGGGAGGGGCACAGGTGGCCATGCCCTGGGCTTGTCTGGGGCGGGATCCTGAGGGTGAGTCCCTGTTGTGTGGCCACAGGTGGGGAGACAGAGGAAGAGAAGATTCGCGTGGACGTGTTGGAGAACCAGGTTATGGATGTCCGCTTGTGCATGGCTATGATCTGCTACAGCTCTGACTTTGTGAGTCCCCTCCCACCGGGCCGGACAGGGTTTGAAATGCTGGTCATGGTCGCGTCTACACTGGTCTTTTGCCTTTGAACTCCTTGGAGCTACTGATCCACCAAGACATTCCCTTGGAAACTCTGACTTAGTTCCCACCAATCTTAGGATAGAGTCCAGACATCCTTGGGTGGAAATTCAGTTCCTAGACAGGGTGTTTTCCTCGTTAGCCCAGCACCTCCTCCTCGGCATCTCAGGCATAAACACATGTGCCCAGCAGGCAGCCTGGGGTCAGACTTTGTTCCTCTCCCTCCTTCCTTTCAGCCTCTCAGATTCTCCTCATCTGTTCAGAGACTGCATCGGCATTCACACCCTTTCTGTCACCCACGCTGGAACTTAGGACTTCTTTCCTGAGTCATTTGAGCGTTGATCTTCCTGAGGTCTGAGGCCTGCGCTCTGCCAGGTCTCACAGCACTGCTGGTCTGACCCACGGCAGGTGCTTGGAGCTGAGTGGTGACAGGTTCAGGCGCGGTGTTGTTTTGCCCTTTGCCTTCCCATCTCCTCTCACAGATGGGAGGTGGTACCTGGTAGGAGTCTAATGAACACAAGTGGGTTAAATCGCAGCCTGGGCACTGACCCAGGTGTACTTGGCAGCTGGGATCAGGCACAGCCCTGAGAGGCCTGGTCTCTGCCCAGGGCGTCTATATCTGAGGGCAGTGACAGCTGTTTTGTGCCTCAGGAGAAACTAAAGCCTGATTACTTGAAGGAGATCCCTAAAACGATGAAGCTCTTCTCAGATTTTCTGGGGAAGAGGCCCTGGTTTGCAGGGGACAAGGTAAGGGGGACGGCTTCGGGGGATGGAGAGCTGTCATTTTTCCCGCGTTCAGAGTTTGGTGCCCATTCACGCTTTTCCTTTCTGCAGCTCACCTACGTGCATTTCCTGGCGTACGACATCCTTGACATGCACCGCACATTTGAGCCCAGGTGTCTGGATGAATTCCCAAACCTGAAAGACTTCACTTCCCGTTTTGAGGTGATTCTCCTGACCCCTCTAGTATTTATATCTCTCTTCTCTTCCCTCTCTTCACTGATGCTTTCCTAGTTGGAACCCAAATGAAGAATAACATTTAATGAGGACTTGGTTTATGCCAGAATCTCTGCTCAGCATCTAACATATATTGTGTCAAATTTAATCTTTGTAACATTCCTCCGTGGTAAAAGAATTATCCTCTTCAGTTTACAGATAAGGAGTTAAGCTGAAAGGATAATTTCTGAAGGTCACAGGGCCAGTACAGGCTGTGCTGGGCTCCCAGTCAGAACATCTGGCTTCTATGGGCAGCAGTCAGTGGCTCTCCTTTTCCTGTATGGAAAAGAAAGCTCAGGTCCTTTACCTGTCTGGTTCACAGCTCTGGAAAGTGTGGAGGAAGCAGAACCTTCAGGAGTTTGCCTGCAGCTGGCATTAGTAGAGTTGAGACACCGTAGGACTGATATCAAGTACTAAAAACACAGACAATATCTTCTCTAGATCTCCAGAGGGGTCTGCACAAGTGAGTCGCCGCCAGTTGTATTGAGATTCTCAGGACTGTAGTTGGTGCTGGGATTTGAGTACATACATAGGTGTCCTTTGGAAGGATTTTATCTCGACACCTCTTATAGTGGGCACTTTCCTTCCCTCATCTTCCTTCCTTCTTCCTGCCAGTTACCCAAGATTCCGATCTCAGAGGCGGGATGGTACATTTATTTTTAGTAACATTCACTGATCTGACCCTCTCCTCTGTATGAGGCACTGTGTCAGGCACAGTGGGGATGAAGAAGCAACACAGTCCTGGCGCCCACCTTCTGGGGCTCAGTGCAGCTGGAGAATTACAGGAACCCCGAGCTGTGTGGTGTGCGTGGAACCACTTGGTGCTGGAGGAGCACAGCCTGACCTCACCTCCCAGCTCATCATCGGTCACCCTCAGTCAACCAGTGGGAGAGCAACAAAGCCTGCTTTATGTCAGATTTGGGAATTTGAAGCTCTAATCCAATAGGTTTTTCAGTACAATCTGTTCTCTATTCCCACCCCCACTCCCCACCCGGCCCCATCATCAAATCTGCTTTCTTAGCTAGTTCTCATCAGCTCTGGTTCTGCTCCAGGCTTATTGGCCTTGAGAATTTTGCAAGAGCTGGGATGACTTCCCGGCAGGGAGGATGGGGACAGATGTGGGCTGCAGTATGTGGCCTGTTGGGGCCTGAGCTGTTGGGTACAGGCACCCCCAGGATCTTTGAATCCTTGGAACTTATTGGGCACTGTCTGTCTTGGGAAGACTGTGCACAGATACACCTGAGTGTCTCACTGCCTAGTTGGCTGCAGCAGTACTGGGATGTGGTAGGTTGGGGCCCAGTGAGACCGGGCTCAAGTCCCAGGCCAGGCAGGTGGACTCTGTCCTTTAAGTGGAATAATTAGAGTCTGGCTTGGCCTGGCCTGTGCTCCACACCTTCATACTGATCTCGGGTGGCCTCGGCCTGCAGCGGCTTGAAGCAGGATTTTGGTTCCCAGCCAGAGACTGAGGTCGGGTCGCAGCGGTGAGAGCACCAAATCCTAGCCACTAGAACAGTGGTCAGTGACAAGGCCCTGGCCTTTGGCTTTGCAGAAAAGAATTCCCACGAAGATGGAAAGTAGTGAAACAAGTAAAGTGTTTATTAGGAGAAAAATAAGAGTACTGTACGTGTGGATAGACACCCGGGTGGGCTGAGAGAGAGAGTCGCGGCCTTGTGGTAGTTTGAATCACTTTTATGGCGCATTTCTTCCAGGTTTCCTTTGACCAGTCATCTTGCTTTGCCTGATTCTGAGTCTGTATTTGATGTATCTTAGGGTCCTCCCCTATGTGCTTGCACATCTCTTAGCCAAGATGGATTCTAGCAAAGAGGCCTATGGGTAGTTGACATCACTTACTATGAGTTGGCACTCCCTCGCTTTTTGACCTCCAAGGAGCCTTTTTGCGCATCTGTAGTCAGGGAGGTCTCCTTGACTTCGAGAATGAGGAATATGTGGTCTTTTATCTCTTATCTGGGCAGGGCCCAGCCTCCCCCATCATCCTGCTTTTATGGAGTTTCTGCTATTACGGAGTTTTTGTCCACAGGGGACAAACTTCAGCTGTTTGGCCTGGGGCCCATCTATCTCCTGCCTCAAATCCCCCCCTGAGAGACATGAACCCCAAGAAATCTTTATTGGGAGGACGAAAGGCAAAGGTCTGTCTTCTGTAGCTTCTTCAGGCTGTCAAGAGGCTCACAGACCCTACCTAGTTGGGGTCACAGAGCTCTCGCCCTGACTCATTAAGCGACCCGGGGTGACATCTGCTGTTATTCCAGCAGGATCTGTTCCAAGAAGTGTCTGGAATCTCTGCATCACCGTCATCTTGTCTGGGAAACCGTTGTGTCCTTAGAAAGAACAAGCTAGGCTTCTTAATTTTAAGTAGATTTTTATTTATTTATCTTTGGCTGTGTTGGGTCTTTGTTGCTGCTCATGGGCTTTCTCTAGTTGCGGTGAGCAGGGGCTACTCTTCGTTGCGGTGTGCAGGCTTCTCATTGCAGTGGCTTCTCTTGTTGTGGAGCACGGGCTCTAGGCACACGGGCTTCAGTAGTTGTTGCACGCAGGCTCAGTAGTTGTGGCGCATGAGGTTAGTTGCTTCATGGCATGTGGGATCTTCCTGGACCAGGAATTGAACCTGTGTCCCCTACATTGGCAGGTGGATTCTTTTTTTTTTTTAACATCTTTATTGGAGTATAATTGCTGTACAATGGTTGTTAGTTTCTGCTTTATAACAAAGTGAATCAGTTATATATATATATAAAAATATATATACGTATATGTCCCCATATCTCTTCCTTCTTGCGTCTCCCTCCCTCCCACCCTCCCTATGCCACCCCTCTAGGTGGTCACCAAGCACCAAGCTGATCTCCCTGTGCTATGCGGCTGCTTCCCACTAGCTATCTATTTTACGTTTGGTAGTGTATATATGTCCATGCCACTCTCTCACTTCGTCCCAGCTTACCCTTCTCCCTCCCCATATCCTCAAGTCCATTCTCTAGTAGGTCTGAATCTTTACTCCCATCTTGCCCCTAGGTTCTTCATGACCTTTTTTTTTTTTTTTTAGATTCCATATATATGTGTTAGCATACAGTAGTCGTTTTTCTCTTTCTGACTTACCTCACTCTGTACAACAGACCCTAGGTCCATCCACCTCACTACAGATAACTCAGTTTCGTTCCTTTTTAATGACTGAGTAATATTCCATTGTGTATATGTGCCACATCTTCTTTATCCATTCATCTGTTGATGGACACTTAGGTTGCTTCCTTGGTATCAATTCACATTCCCACCAACAGTGCAGGAGGGTTCCCTTTTCTCCACACCCTCTCCAGCATTTATTGTTTGTAGATTTTTTGATGATGGCCATTGTGACTGGTGTGAGATGATACCTCATTGTAGTTTTGATTTGCATTTCTCTAATGATTAATGATTTTGAGCATTCTTTCATGTGTTTGTGGCAATCTGTATATCTTTTTTAGAGAAATGTCTATTTAGGTCTTCTGCCCATTTTTGGACTGGGTTGTTTGTTTTTTTGATATTGAGCTGCATGAGCTGCTTGTAAATTTTGGAGATTAATCCTTTGTTTAATCAGTTGCTTCATTTGCAAATTAATCAGCTGCTTCATTTGCAAATATTTTCTCCCATTCTGAGGGTTGTCTTTTCGTCTTGCTTATGGTTTCCTTTCCCGTGCAAAAGGTTTTAAGTTTCATTAGGTCCCATTTGTTTATTTTTGTTTTTATTTCCATTTCTCTAGGAGGTGGGTCAAAAAGGATCTTGCTGTGATTTATGTCATAGAGTGTTCTGCCTATGTTTTCCTCTAAGAGTTTGATGGTGTCTGGCCTTACATTTAGGTCTTTAATCTATTTTGAGTTTATTTTTGTGTATGGTGTTAGAGAGTGTTCTAATTTCATTCTTTTACATGTAGCTGTCCAGTTTTCCTAGCACCACTTATTGAAGAGGCTGTCTTTTCTCCACTGTATATTCTTGCCTCCTTTATCAAAGATAAGGTGACCATATGTGCGTGGGTTTATCTCTGGGCTTTCCTGTTCCATTGATCTATACTTCTGTTTCTGTGCCAGTACCATACTGTCTTGATTACTGTAGCTTTGTAGAAGTCAGGGAGCCTTATTCCTCCAGCTCTGTTTTTCTTTCTCAAGATTGCTTTGGCTATTCGGGGTCTTTTGTGTTTCCATACAAATTGTGAAATTTTTTGTTCTAGTTCTGTGAAAAATGCCAGTGGTAGTTTGATAGGGATTGCATTGAATCTGTAGATTGCTTTGGGTAGTATAGTCATTTTCACAATGTTGATTCTTCCAGTCCAAGAACATGGTATATCTCTCCATCTATTTATGTCATCTTTAATTTCTTTCATCAGCATCTTATAATTTTCTGCATACAGGTCTTTCATCTCCTTAGGTAGGTTTATTCCTAGATATTTTATTCTTTTTGTTGCAGTGGTAAATGGGAGTGTTTCCTTAATTTCTCTTTCAGATTTTTCATCATTAGTTTATAGGAATGCAAGAGATTTCTGTGCATTAATTTTGTATCCTGCTGCTTTACCAAATTCATTGATTAGCTCTAGTAGTTTTCTGGTGGCATCTTTAGGATTCTCTATGTGTAGTATCATGTCATCTGCAAACAGTGACAGCTTTACTTCTTCTTTTCTGGTTTGGATTCCTTTTATTTCTTTTTCTTCTCTGATTGCTGTGGCTAAAACTTCCAAAACTATGTTGAATAATAGTGGTGAGAGTGGGCAACCTTTTCTTCTTCCTGATCTTGGTGGAAATGGTTTCAGTTTTTCCCCATTGAGGACGTGTTGGCAGGTGGATTCTTAACCACTGTGCCACCAGGGAAGTCCCCCAATTCAAGTTTTGCACCAGCTTACTTTTAAAATTCATTTATTCAGTTAAATTTATTTTAAGCTTAGTCAATCCTGACCATTCTCAAAACTCTTTTCTTGGGGTCCACTTTCCACAAAGCTTTTTGTCAGTTTCTGTATCCAGTACTTTTTTTTTCCATCTAGAAACAGCCACCTGTAAGTCAGACCTACTTCTTTTTCCCTTAATAAAATGCAATTCCATTCCTCATATCTTCTTTACTAAAAACACACATCCTACTTTCTTTAAGCAACCATGAACTGTACTTTGTATCAGCACTCTGTAGATTGGTAAACATAAATCCAAATAATAATTTCCTGAAAAATGTGCTTTCTTACAGAAAATATAGATGTGTGGCACCAAACATATTTATTAATAGTTCTAGACCTTTTGTTTCTCTGTAAAAGGAAGCCAGTGTTCAGTAATGAATGTTTCAGTATCTTATTTTATTCCTAAAAAGTTCACCCGAAGCTGTTATCTCATTTGAATTTTTTTCCTTAGAAGTTTGTTCACATTGAGTTACTTTCCTTGCTGACAAATTTACAACGGATATAACAAGATTTTATTTAGCTTATATTAAACCTAGATGCAATAAAAGTGTTATACATAATGTTGATGACTCTAAAGACATGTCTATATTAATTAGATCAACAAACTTAAACATTAATACCAGTTATTAATTTAATACTGAATATTTCCCAGTTCATGTGAACCTGAAATTCACTTAGCTTAATTTCTCTTGTATTTAGAATTGCCTGATTTGTAAGTGCTTACTTTCCTTTAAGCCAATTAAACAGAGCTCATTTACAAATTAACCTCAGCAATATTATCCGAAGACAAAGACATACACTGAGACATACATATATCCAGACAGATCCAACGAGAGATCTAACTTCATTTTCTAAACTTAGTCATGAATTAGATATCACAATGTAAAACTCACTAGTTTATAAATAACAGTTGGAATAAGAAAAATTTTAAAAGGCTTCATTCCAGTTTTTTTTCTCAGCTTCAGGAATTAGAGATGGTCTAGATAAGTGTTCCTGAGAGCCCTGGTCTCAAGGCACAGGGAGAGAAAATCAAGTTCTGCTAGTAGGACTTGTTCCTCAGTGTCAGAATTCTGAAAAAAGTAACAAGCTAGCTTCTTCTAATTGCAAATGAAAAAAGAACCAGTTTTGGAATTTAAAAAAAAAAAAAGTTTTTTTTCTTAACCTGTTTTCTCCAGAGACTAAAGAATATTGTGGCCACACTCAAAAATCATCTTTCTTTTTCCTTGGTCATAGTTTCATAGCTAAAATTTAGACCAATTTAACGCTCAGATTGGCCTGGATACAGGGGCAGACTGGCTGATAAAATGTTGTCCTGGCAGGGATTGTCCCTCCAGAGAGGTGGGGGTCTTAGTTTGATCAAAAGAATCTGAAGGAGTAAGGGAACTTGCAGGAGTGGGGGGAGCTTGGTTTCCCCCCTGAGAGTTGGGAGAAGTTAGAAGGGATCATTAGAAGGTCAGGAGAGTTTTCCTCAGTCCATTTCCCCATACTATGGCAGTAAAGATCTAATTGTAAGAGACCCATTTTCAGGCCATTTTTTTCCATCCCCCTACTTAAATAAAGGCCAGGCAATGTTACAGCAGGACCTAAGCTTTCCTTTCTCAGCCCATCTGGCTTAACTGCGCTCCTAGAAATGAAGTCCGCATTCTGGAAACATTACTAGGAGGCACCTGAAGGAGATTCAGAGCGTCCTCTGAATTTCCTTCAAATCCTGTGCTTGGTGGGATTTTGAGTGTCCTCTACTCTCCCACTGATCCCTGACCAGACATCTCTGGTCTACCCAGTCCCTCAAGTGAGGGGTTCCTTGAACCACTGCTGGTGCATTGCCAGGGCTCTCCTTGAGCACTGCAGTCTGCTTGAAGGTGGCCAACCCAATAGGCTGTCTGTTGCAGTGTATGGACTGCCAACGCCTGGAGTGAAGGGGGAACTCTGGAGGAATTGGAGTTGGCCGCAATGGAAAATGCCATGGGGGTCAGGACCTGAGGGCCTGAGGGGTGGGACTTGAAAAGAAAGTGAGGCAGAGAGCAAGAGAAAGAGGGCAAGAGTGAAAGTCAGAGGCCTCAAGCCGCAGCTGGGCAAAGCCCGCAGTTTACCTTAAATTCCCTGGTTTTGGCACCAAATAAGATCTCAGGTGGCCTCAGCCTGCAGCGGCTTGAAGCAGGGTTTTGGCTCCCGGCCAGAGACTGAGGTTGGGTCGTGGCGCTGAGAGCACCAAATCCTAGCTGCTAGAACAGTGGTCAGTGACAAGGCCCTGGCCCTTTGGCTTTGCAGAAAAGAATTCCCACGAAGATGGAAAGTAGTGAAACAAATAAAGTGTCTATTAGGAGAAAAAAAAAGAGTACAGTACGTGTGGATAGACACCCAGGTGGGCTCAGAGAGACAGTCACTCCCTTGTGGTAGTTTGAATCACTTTTATGGGGCATTTCTTCCAGGTTTCCTTTGACCAGTCATCTCGCTTTGCCTGGTTCTGAGTCCATATTTGGTGTATCTTAGGGTCCTCCCCTATGTGCTTGCACATCTCTTAGCCAAGATGGATTCTAGCGAAGAGGCCTATGGGTAGTTGACACCACTTACTATGAGTTGGCACCCCCTCGCTTTTTGACCTCCAAGGAGGCTTTCTGTGCATGTGTAGTCGGGGAGGTCTCCTTGACTTCGAGAATGAGGAATATGTGGTCTTTTATCTCTTATCTGGGCAGGGCCCAGCCTCCTCCATCATCCTGCTTTCATGGAGTTTCTGCTATTATGGAGTTTCTGTCCACAGGGGATGAACTTCAGCTGTTTGGCCTGGGTCCCATCTATCTCCTGCTTCACTATCACCTTTCATCCAGGTTTTGCTGAGTGAAATCTGGTCTCTTCTGCAAGTTGTTTGGGCACTTTCTGAGACCCTTTGTTTTGCTAGGCGTCCATCCCTCTGTGGGCAAACCCTGGGAACCTAGAAGTCTTTTCTGAAAAAGAGGATGTTTTTGCAAAATGAGAAGAACAAGTACTCCCATAACAAGATGTTGACTGGAAAAAAAAAACCCTCACAACTTAAGAGCAGTGAGTTTCAGTTTTATTTGGGGACCTTACTGAGGACTGTAGCCCGGGAGACAGACTCTCAGAGAGCTCGGAGGAACTGCTCTCAAGACGTAAGGTAGGAGACAGTAGGTATATGAATTTTTGGCTGGGAAGTACATGTAGTCAAGCATGCATCTTGGTAAAAGATTAGTGCTAATTATCGAAAAACAAATATCTCAAGTTAATGATTTTAGTGTTTTTATATGTGTAGGTAGATGCACGAATCTGGGGTGACTGAAATTCTTTGTTCGATATGCATCCTAACCCTTTAAGGTCCCCCATATCCAAAACACAGAATGTTTCATCCTGGTTTTCTCCATCCTGAATTCCCCTCAGGGCGCACTGTCAGTGGGTGACTGCAGTGGGTTGCAGCTTCCTCCTTTCTAAAACCGATAATGAGGGAGACTCTTTAGGCTTTTTACTATTCGTGGAAAAGACTTAAGATTTACGTTCATTCTTGACAAATCCTTAAAAGAGGCTGTGAATTAGATTTTGAGTGAAGGAGGCTTTCTAACCATTTGAATTTAAAAAGGCCTCTTTTCCTTTATTTTTTCCCTTTGGTTTCAGGTTCTACCTTATTAAGTTAATCAGGCTCAGTCTCAGGTCATTGTGGGCTGTATTTACATTTCTGAAATGTGGGGATTCGCAAGACAAACATAGTTGCTTTTATTTTTTTGTTTTTAAAAAATATTTATTTATTTGGTTGCACCAGGTCTTAGTTGTGGCAGGTGGGCTCCTTAGTTGCGGCTCATGGGCTCCTTAGTTGTGGCATGCAAACTCTTAGTTTCAGCATGCATGTGGGATCTAATTCCCTGACCAGGGATTGAACCTGGGCCCCCTGCATTGGGAGCTTGGAGTCTTAACCACTGTACCACCAGGGAAGTCCCCACAGTTGCTTTTAATTCCCCAAAGAACTGGGCTGCCACCTAAATGATACCAAAAGATTGATTTGCCCAACTACATTTTCTTTAATTTGTTTTCTTATATCAGAAGGAAAATTTCCAACTAAACTGGAAATCAAAAGATTTCCATATTCCAGAACTTTAGGGATCAGTGTATCATGCCTTCAAATGTTTGCAGAAGGTCCTCTTTCTGAGTGCACAAGTCAAACTCAGACCAATTTACCCTAGGGACAAACAAAGCAAAACAAACAAACAAAACCCCCAAACCAAACTCCATTATTGCTTTTGTTAGCCCCTGAATATTAGACCCCAGCTTTTACCTCATACTCTGTGGACTCATGTAACCCTATTGGTTTCCTTTATCATGTTTAATTAACATTGCCTGAGAGACAGATTATATACCCTGTCTTATACCAGGCAGGGGAGCATTCCCCAGTGAGACATATTGTACATCCCCACAATATATCAGGTAAAAGAGATGAACCATCTTACAGAAAGCCTGTTCAAATACACCAATTTTTTGGGACTTCCCTGGTGGGGCAGTGGTTAAGAATCCGCTTGCCAATGCAGGAGACACGGGTTCGAGCCTTGGTCTGGGAAGATCCCACAGGCAGCGGAGCAGCTAAGCCTGTGCGCTGCAACTACTGAGCCTGTGCTCTAGAGCTCATGCTCCGCAACAAGAGAAGCCACTTCAATGAGAAGCCCGCGTACCGCAACGAAGAATAGCCCCCACTCGCTGCAACTAGGGAAAGGTTGAGCGCAGCAACAAGGACCCAATGCAGCCAAAAATAAATAAATAAATTTATTTAAAAAACCCACAAATACACCAATTTTTAATAAACTTTCATCTCAATTCTATCAACTCTTATACCTTTAACTGTTGCCCTCATTAGGACCCTATTAACCAGTCTTGGTCTTATAAGGAGTCCCAGAAACTTTCCTTTTTATTCCCTGGCCATTTTACCCATTTCTGTATAAAAGGCTTTGGGGTCTCCAGTGAGGGGTTGAGCCAAGGGACCCAGGGCTTTTTGTCAATCTTTAACTTGATTGATTGGCATGTTGCCCCGAGCAATTGCTGGTCAAGTATCTGAATGTAATTTTTTTTACCTTTTTGCCTTTAAAATTTTTCTAAACTGGGGTAAATAGAGTGGACTTGTTCGGGGCCCTTTAACATTAGGAGGACCAATAAGGGGTCTTTTTGGCCTCTCCAAAACATCCTTTTTGGTAGTGTTGTATCAAAACCGTTGTTTTAATGCTGTCGAAGTCTGTTTCATTTATCCCATCTCTTAATAACCATCTAAAGATTTCCATCCTATAAACTAAGGGAGTTCTTAAGGTTAGCCATTATATTTCTTTGTATCCACCTTCTAGTTTGGGGTTTCCATAGATACCAATAAAACAACTGTTTACAATGAGAGGTCTCTAAAAATTTACCAATTTAGAAGTTTTTCCAATTTAAAGGATCAATTGTTAGGATTTTTAGTTGTGATTCAAACCAATAAGATGCAAGAGGCATCCCCAAAAGAGAGTGCAAAGGATGTAGCCTTCACCAGAACCAGAAAGTTTACTCCCAAATATAGTCGAAGAAAATAAAGGCCTTTGTTGTACAGGGACACAAGGAAGGTTGAGACAACAAAGGCGCTTTATGGACTGGGACCACTTATGACACGTTTCCCTGAAGCTGGCGTAGCTGGACAAAAAGACTGCTTGGAATCCCAGACTATGCAACTTTCTGCCAAATGTATACCATATGTGTACCTTCTCAATTGCAGAGACTAAGCTACCAAAACACAGTAGAAGATGCCTAATATCAGGTAGAATATTTATATCTCAAAAGCATGGGGAGATGATGCACGTTCCTCCTAGAAGGGCATTTGTTTCCTTAAGGTCAGAATTTTGGGAAAAAAAAAGTTTTAAAAACTTTTTGGCCAAAATAATCACAATTTTACCAAGGCTTTTGAATTATTGTGCTTTCTGTGGGGAATCAATTTTGGTGTTACAAAAACGAAGTTGAGAGAGAGACGAATAGCATGAAGGAGAGCATTGCAGTGGACACTTAGAGGAGCGGGGAGGAGCAATGGAGAGCAGGTCCAACTTCAGGGGCTTTTTAAAAATTCGGATATAATTTCAAGCCATTTTTTGTTGCTTTTCTGCAAGAAGTTACTTTCTCATTTCCTCTTTTAGAAGCTTCTAAATACCAATCGAAATGAGCATTCCATTCAGTCTGTTTGATCTTATAGCCTGCTTTCTCTAGCTGTATACACCCAAAAAACCCAGTATTGGAATGTCCAAAGAACCCCGTTTTGGCCATTTTTAGGATGAGATCTCCTTTGGTATAGCTTCCCCAATTACGTATTTGCAAGTATAAGCTCCGTATGTAATGTACCTAAACCTGGCTGTGGTGTTAGTCATAGGTTAGCAATCTGTCACTCTTCTTTCTTTTGTTTAGAAAGCTTTGTTTCCCATTTCAGAGTCTGTTTTTCAGGATAAATTACTATTGAAACTGTATGTGGTGGGCCAGTGTGTTGTTTTTGAGCTGAACTCTCCTAGTTGTCACCCTAGAGTCATTTCAGGTCTTTTACACGTCTCAGTTTCTCCCTCTGACAGTCTAAAGCCTCGATGGGCACTGGGAACACTGGATGGCCAAATCTTTTTGTGTGTCCCCAGACGGGCCACTTTCTGTAAATTAAAGAATGGATTTCCCTATGGGACTGCTGTGTGGTATAAAGGACTGGCCTCCACCACTCCTGCAAGTTTCTCAGTTGCCTGAGAAAGCCATACCTGGCCAGGAAGAGCTCTGTCCCTTATCTTTGGAGTTCAGAGCTCTTATATGGTATCTACACTATATTCCAACTAATTCCGTTAAAGCAGTCAATTCAAGGAAAGATGCCAACCAGCCCCTTACCTACTCACCCAGCCTGAACCTTCCCAGTGGCTCTCGACTGGGTACTTTCTCAGTATCTCTGAACTGAGAAGTCAGGTACCTTTTTCATCTGCCACTGAATAAAACTCAGGATTGTCAGCCAAGATGGTAAAACTGAGATCAGGAGAGACTCACCCAAATTCGTATGGACATGTAGAGAGGTGGACCGGCACAAGGGGCCTTGCTGGTACCAAGGCTCCAGATCCTTGTAAAGTTCCGGTGAGGGGAAGAAGTCTCCTCTGGGCCCCTTTGTGGCCACTAAAACTGTCCACTGGAAAGTAAAACCCACACAACGTAAGAGCAGTGGGTTTCCCTTTTTTTGGGGAACTTACTGAGGACTATATCCCGGGAGACAGCCTCTCAGATAGCTCTGAGGAACTGCTCTCAAGAAGTAGGGGAGGAGGTTTGGGAAATAAGAATAATCAACTCTAAGTCTTGGTAAAAGATCACTGCTAATCACCAAAAAACAGGTATCTCAAGTTAGTGATTTTAGTGCTTTTCTGTGGATGGAAAGGTGCACACATCTGAGGTGACTGGAGTTTTTCCTTAGTTATGCATCTTAACTATCTAGCAGCCAGGTATCCGAAATACAGAATGTTTCATCTTGTTTTTTTTCCATCCTGAATACCCCTCCAGGCACAGTTGGTGAGCAACTGCCCTGAGTGGTGACTTAACTCTTTGTATAAGTGGATGATGAATGAACCTTGTTCTTTTTGTTTTCCGCTGCGAGGAAGGGAGTGCAGCAGAAAGAGCTCAGAATGGAGAGTGAGAGCGAGCCAGGCTGCATTCTAGACATATTACTTATGAGCTGTGTGACCAGGAGGGAGGTGCTTATCCTCTGTGTGCCTCAGTTTCCCTTCTGATAAATGGTGACAGTAGAACCTATCTTGTCAGGTAGTTGTGTAGAGATTCTAAACCTATATTATCATCTCTAGTGGATATACAGCACCTTATACAGGGTGGAGTCTCCATATGTGATAAGTCTTATTAAGAAATCAAATGAATTACAGGAAATTGGAAGAGTCAGCTTTCCAGAGCTGAGCATCCCAAAAGACTGTCTATTGCCCCAACATTTGACCCCACATGGAAGGGCTGTACCAGGGTACCAAACTTGGGGAGAGCTGCATGAGCCCCAGTGGGGCAGCAGACCTGAGGCCTGGCCTTCTTTTTCCCACCCTCAGGGCTTGAAGAAGATCTCTGCCTACATGAAGTCCAGTTGCTTCCTCCCAGGCCCTCTGTTTCTAAAGACTGCCATGTGGGGCAACAAATACTGCCCTGTAACCAGGAGACGGGAGTGAGGAGCCATTGTCCTGGAGACCAGGTGGACCTCCCTGTGCACAGAACCGTCTGTCTTTTTCTTTCTCCTTCTTTTCACTCTAGATGCCGTCTTGGCCCCCTTTATCTCCCTCCCAACCCCCTTTTCATCCATCCTTTATTCAGTTCCCCACTTTTCTTCAGCGAAGTTCCTCCCCCACCCCACATTATCCCTCCTGCACTAAAGCCAACTAGACTATCCTTCCCTTCCATGGTTGCTTCTGCTGTGAGGAGCCCGACCAGACCCCTGGCCCACAGAGCTCTGCTCTGAGCTCCCAGCACTGCCCTGAAGATCAGAATTGGCCTGGTGTGCAGGTGCAGGCCCTGCCTCCCAGTGTGGTTCCTGCCCAGCCCTGTCTGATCCCCAGTAAAGCCTTAATGATACCTGCTGTGTCTTGTCTTATTCCCTCCTGGCTTCCTGGAGTCACGACTGACTGTTGGGTGTGTGTGGGTGTCCATTTTTCCTTCTGTTGTCCACTGCAGAGGCTCCATGGATGGGCATGCATGTGTGTGTGTGGCGGGGGGTTGGGAACAGGTGGTATTATACTATTGCTTGCTCCTTTCTATTTCTACTTCATGTACCTCTGTTCTTTAGCATGGGGTCTTTACAGAAGGGGGGCCCTTCTGTGCCTGGTTCCCTCCTTAATTCAGCATTCATGGGAAGCCTCCTGTCAGCTTGTGGTACTCTGTGTCATGGTTCAGGGGGCTCTTGGGTGTGCTGGGGAAGGGGTTTGAGTAGTCTACTGATAGTGTGGGATCCTGGTGGCCTACCTTCTGTCACCCTTTCCTGGAGGCTTTCCCTGCTTTAGATACCCTTCATCTGTGTTCTTAGATCTCAATAAAACATACCCCCACTGTATTATAATTGTTGTTTTACTTGTTTTGCTCTCCAACTCAACCATAAAGTCATTGAGGAAAGAATCCATGTCTTATTTGACTTTATACTTCTTATATCGATCATACTGCCTGGTGCACAATAAACATGTAATGAAATTTGGAAATTTGAAAGAATTATCTCTAGTTAAAGCCCTGGCGAACTCTACAGCCATTATATGGATTTAGAGCCTTGGATATAGTTATCTCAGCCATCTGAGATAAAGAATACATTTCAGAAGGTTTAAAATCTACAGGTCTGGGGGAAAGCCATTAGCTCTCTCTAGCTTAAGCATTTAGTAGGCTGTAGCTGCCCCTTGGATATCCTGATCTGAAATGGGCAGGCCTAGTGGGCTGGATCAAGTGTAGCCACTCTGTGCAGTCAAGAGGTCGTGTGGCCATTTTATGTCAGGATACCTGCAAAGTGTAGGGCTCTTTAGAGGACCATCTTATTAGCAGGTTCCTCAAACAGTGGCTGGATAGTGGAGTTGGGCCATCTTAAGGCACGGCCTCAAGTCTTAGCTCAAAACAGGGAGTAGCTTTAGAGAGGTATCCTGTTGAACATTTGTCCAGATGACCATTTCTTGCAGTTATTACATAAACAGCAGTAAAAATAATGTTAAAGGTCTTTAAGAATTAAGTGATTAAAGATAAAAGTGGTATGCTAAAACAAAGTCCAGTAACGGAGAGCAGCCAAGATGGTGGAGTAGTAAGACTCTGAGTTCACCCTCTCTCATGAGCACACCAAAATCACAACTCTCTGCAGAAGAACCCATCAATCAAAAAGACTGGGACCTACCAGAAAAGATCTTCTATAACTAAAAGACACAAAGAAGGAACCACAACAAGATGGGTAAGAGGGGAGGACTCCCGATATAATGAAATCCCATACCCTCTATGTGGATGACCCTTTTTTTTTCTACCAATACCAATACAATTTTATTGAAATATGGAATGTGAACAGATGTTTTCAAACAAACAGTCTAACCTTATACAAATGTATGGCATTATTAAATAGTTAATAAAGATCCTAAAATGTGACACAGTGGTAGACACTTTGAGCTCTAGCTCACCTAGCTGAGGTGTGTGAGGTCCCCAGAGCTGTGGCATGGCTCTGTAGCTGGGGTCAGGGAACTGCTTGCAAACCATGAGTGAGAGTTCTGAGCCCTGCATCAGGCTCCCCAGTCTGGGGGTTCAGCACTGGGAAGATGAGCCCCCAGAGCACCTGGCTTTGAAGGCCAGTGGGGATTAACTGAAGGGGGAAAGAGATTTCACTCTTAAAGGGTGCATATGAACTGGAGGGACCCCCCCCTGAAGTGCTGGCCTCAGCCAACTAAAGAGTTCGGGACCTGCACTATCACAGGCACCAAGCACCCTTAGACCAGAACGAGGGGCACAGTTAGGAGGTGGTCTGTGCTGTGTCAAGGGGCTCAGCTGCACAACAAGAAGTTCTTGGCTTACCCCTGGATCCTGACCATCATGTGGCTGGAGAAACTGGGCATGTGGATCAGGCAAAAGGCTGATTGGCAGCAGGTAAAGTTGCTGCTGTGATCTCCTTCTGGTCGGCCGTCCCTACTCAGCAGAGACCAGAGCTGCCCTTCATCTTTCAGCCCTGCTGCCCCCTGTGTTTTCTCAACACCACAGAAAGACAAGAAAGGCCTGAGCCTGTCAGAACCAAGGAAGCTGATAAGAGGGTGAACAGAGACCTCGGTGATCTCTGAGAAACAGTGAAAGGTGACACAGGGTGTGAAAATTTCACCTCTTTTGAAAGGAATCTCAAGAAAGAAATACAGAGCAGAAGCAAGAAGAACTACAGTCCTGCAGCCTGTGGAATGGAAACCACAATCACGCAAAGTTAGACAAAATGAAATGGCAGAGGAATATGTCCCAGATGAAGGAACAAGATAAAACCCCAGAAAAACAACTAAGTGAAGTAGAGATAGGCAACCTTCTGGAAAAAGAATTCAGAATAATGATAGTGAAGATGATCCAGGATCTCAGAAAAAGAATGGAGGCAAGGATCGAGAAGCTGCAAGAAATGTTTAACAAAGACCTAGAAGAATTAAAGGGTGCACACAAAATATGACACATACTGGGATCCAGAGCAAATGCAGTAATTTGATAGGATCCTGAGTCAGACCTACCTGCTGGTCTTGCAGAGCCTCCTGGAGAGGTGGGGGGTGGCTGTGGCTTACCCTGGGGACACAGATACTAGTGGCAGACATATTTAGGAACATTCAACCAAAGTAAACACTCCTGTTGGTTGCTGCCATCTTAGCTCAGTAGTACCAAGCCCTGGCCCCCCACCAACAGCCTGTAGGCACCAGTGCTGGGATGCCTCAGTCCAAACAACTAACTAAGCAGGGGCAGTGTTCCGTCCATCAGCAGACAGGCTTCCTAAAGACTCCTGAACCCATAGCCACCTCTAGACACACCCCTAGACGTGGCCCTGCCCAGCAGAAGGCCAAGACTCAGCTCCATCCACCAGTGGGCAGGCACCAGCCCTTCCTGCCAGGAAGTCTGCACTAGCCTCTAGACCAGCTCCATCTATCAGGGGGTAGACACCAGAATCAAGAAAACTATGATCTTGCATCCTGCACACAGAGTCCACCAATAGCAGCCCATACCCTACCTTGGGACCAGCTGGGCCCTGGCCCTGCCCACTAGCCAGCCAATGCAACCTTCAGGACACTCTGGACCCCATACCCAACTGTATCAGGAACTGCTCCCACCTCCACCCCAATGATCTGAAATGAGGTCTTGGACCCCTGGGCCCTGCAGGCAGACTCCAGGAACCAGCTCTGCCTGCCAGTAGTATGGCACTAACCCCAGGATCTGGCAACAGCCCTGGAGTCTTCAGAAACTTGGCTCTACCAACCAGTGAGACAGCACTAGCTCCTTGGCCCCTAGGCTTCTGTAACCAGCTGCCTCATGGCCAGGCTCTGCTAAACTGCAGTTGGAGCATCTGCATAAGGCAGGACCTGGCAACAAGCAAGCTTACCAGACCACCCACATAGCCTGACACAACAAAAGGACCCATGTAGCCCTCTTAGGGGGAACCCCTAGAGCATATAGCTTGGATGATGAGAGGGGAGTGCACTGCTGGGATGCATAGGACATCTCCTGCAGAAGGCCACTTCTCCAAGTTTGAGAAATGTAACTAACCTACCACATACATAAAAATACAAAGAGCAACTTAGACAAAATGAGGTGACACAGGGATATGTTACAGATGGAAGAATGAGATAAAACCTCAGAAGAACTAAGTAAAGATATCCTTCTCTCCAGGAGGAGAATGGATGTACAGAGTGAGAAGTTAGAATTTGTTAACAAAGAGTTAGAAAATATAAAGGACAACCAAACAGAGACGAAGAATACCATAACTGAAATGAAAAATACACTAGAAGGAATCAACAGTAGTCTAAATGATACAGAAGAATGGATCAGTGAGCTGGAAGACGGAGTAGTGTAAATCACTGCCACTGAACACAAAAAAAGAAAGAAAGGAAATGAGGACAGTTTAAGAGACCTCTGGGACAACATCAAGCACACTAATATGTGCATTATAGGGGACCCAGAAGGAGAAGAGAGAGAGAGAAAGGACCTGAGAAAATATTTGAAGAGATAATAGCTGAAAACTTCTCTAACCTGGGAAAGGAAACATTCACCCAAGTCCAGGAAGCACAGGGAGTCCCATACAGGATTAAGCCAAAGACAAACACGCCAAGACACACTGTAATCAAAATGACAAAAATTAAAGATAAAGAGGGAATATTAAAAGCAGCAAGAGTAAAACTAACAGATAACATGCAAGGGAACTCCCATAAGCCTATCAGCTGATTTTTCAGCAGAAACTCTGCAGGCCAGAGGGAGTAGAATGATATATTTAAACTGATGAAAGGGAAAAACCTACAACCAAAAATACTCTACCCAGCAAGGCTCTTGTTCAGATTTGATGGAGAAATAAAAAGCTTTAAGACAAGCAAAAGCTAAAAGAATTCAGCACCACCAAACCAGCTTTACAACAATTATTAAAGGAAACTTCTCTAGGTGAAAAAAGAAAGGCCACAAATAGAAACATGAAAATTATGAAGTGAAAAAGCTCACTGATAAAGGCAAACATACAGTAAAGGTAGGAAATCATCCACACACAAGGCTAGTAGGGAGGTTAAAGACAAAAATAATAAAATCATTTGTATCCAAAATAAGCAGTTAAGAGATACACAAAACAATTAGATGTAAAATATATGATATTGAAAACAGTAATTGTGAGGGGAGGAGAGTAAAATGCAGGGTTTTTTTTCTACTAAACATTTATAGAAGACTTAACACCTATCCTTCTGAAACTATTCCAAAAAATTGCAGAGGAAGGAACACTTCTGAACTCTTTCTATGAGGCCACCATCACCCTGATGCCAAAACCAAAAAATCACAAAAAAAGAAAATAACAGGCTAATATCACTGATGAACATAGATGCAAAAATTCTCAATAAAACACTATCAATCTGAATCCAATAATACATTAAAAGGGTCACACACCATGAAAAAGTAGGATTTACCCCAGGGATACAAGGATTTTTCAATATCTGCAAATCAATTAATGTGATACACCACATTAACAAACTGAAGGCCATATGACCATCTCAACAGATGAAGAAAAAGCTTTTGATAAAATTCAACATCCATTTATGGTAAAAATTCTCCAGAAAGTGGGCACAGAGGGAACATACCCCAACATAATAAAGGCCATATATGACAAACCCACAGCTAACATCATACTCACTGATGAAAAGCTGAAAGCATGCCCTCTAAGATCAGGAACAAGACAAGGATGCCCACTCTCGCCACTTTTATTCAACATAGTTTTGGAAGTCCTAACCACAGCAATCAGACAAGAAAAAGAAATAAAAGGAATCCAGATTGGAAAGGTAGTAAAACTTTCACTGTTTGCAGATTACATGATACTATACATAGAAAATCCTAAAGACACCACCAGAAAGCTAGTAGGGCTCATCAATGAATTTGGTAAAGTTGCAGGATACAAAATTCATACACAGAAATTGCTTGCATTTCTATACACTAACAACAATCAGAAAGAGAAATTAAGGAAACAATCTCACTTACCATCACATAGAAGAGAATAAAATACCTAGGAATAAACCTGCCTAAGGAGGCAAAAGACCTGGACTCCAAAAACTATAAGACACTGATGAAAGAAATTGAAGATGACACAAATGGATGGAAAGATATGCCATGTTCTTGGATTGGAAGAATCAATACTGTTAAAATGATCATACTACCCATGGCAATCTACAGATTCAATGCAATCCCTATCAAATAATCAAGGGCACGTTACACAGAACTGGAACAAAAAAATTTTAAATTGGTATGGAAACACAAAAGACCCCAAAAAGCCAAAACAATATTGAGAAAGAAGAATGGAGCTGGAGGAATCAGGCTCCCTGACTTCAGATTATACTACAAAGCTACAGTAATCAAAACAGTGTGGTACCGGCACAAAAACAGAAATACAGATCAATGGAACAGGACAGAGAGCCCAGAAATAAACCACTTATGGTCAATTAATCTATGACAAAGGAGGCAAGAATATACAAAGGAGAAAAGACAGTCTCTTCAATAAGTGGTGCTGGGAAAACTGGACAGCTCCACGTAAAAGCATAAAATTAGAACATTCTCTAACACTATATATAAAAATAAACTCAAAATGGATTAAAGACATAAATACAAAACCAGATATTATAAAACTCTTAGAAGAAAACACAGGCAGAACACTTTTTGACATAAATTGCAGCAATACTTTTTGGATCCATCTCCTAGAGTAAAAGAAACAAAAGAAAAAATAAACAAATGGGACCTAATTAAACTTAAAAGCTTTTGCACAGCAGAGGAAACCATAAACAAAACAAAAAGACAACCTATGGGAGGGGAGAAAATATTTGCAAATGATGAGACTGACAAGGGATTAATTTCCAAAATATACAAATAGCTCATACAGCTCAATGTAAAAAAACAAACAACCCCATCAAAAAATGGGCAGAAGACCTAAGTAGATATTTCTCCAAAGAAGACATACAGATGGCCAATAGGCACATGAAAAAATGTTCAACATCACTAATTATTAGAGAAATGGAAATCAAAACTGCAATAAGGTAT
The DNA here is from genome assembly GCF_039906515.1 of Pseudorca crassidens. Taxonomy (NCBI): domain Eukaryota; kingdom Metazoa; phylum Chordata; class Mammalia; order Artiodactyla; family Delphinidae; genus Pseudorca; species Pseudorca crassidens. Next base: position 96,010,398 of record NC_090297.1, read on the forward strand.
CATCTCACACCAGTCAGAATGCCCACTATCAAAAAAATCTACAAATATTAAGTGCTTGAGAGGGTGTGGAGAGAAGGAAACCCTCCTACACTGTTGTTGTGAATGTAAATTGGTGCAGCCTCTATGGAGAACGGTATGCAGGTTCCTTAAAAAACTAAAAATAGAGCTATCATATGATCCAGCAATCCCACTCCTGGGCATATATCCAGAAAAGATGAAAGCTCTAATTCGAAAAGATACATGCACCCCAATATTCATAGCAGCACTATTTACAACAGCCAAGATATGAAATCAACTTAAATGTCCACCAACAGATGAATGGATAAAGAAGATGTCACACACACACACACACACACACACACACACACTGGAATATTACTGAGCCATAAAATAGGAAATAATGTCATTTTCAGCAACGTGGATGGACCTAGAGATTATCATACTAAGTGAAGTAAGACAGGGAAAGATAAATACCACATATCACTTATATGTGGAATCTAAAAAATGATACAAACGAACTTATTTACAAAAGAGAAACAGATACGCAGGCATAGAAAACAAACTTATGGTTACCAAAGGGGTAAGGGTGGGGGCAGGGAGGGATAAATTAGGGAGTTTGGGATTAACAGATACACACTACGTATATAAAATAGATAAACAACAAGGACCTACTGTATAGCACAGGGAACTATATTCAATATCTTTTTATAACCTATAATGGAAAAGAATTGAAAAAAAAGAATGTGTGTTTGTGTATAATTGAATCACTTTGCTGTACACCTGAAACTAACACAACACCATAAATCAACTATACTTCAATTTTTAAAAAAGACATGAGAGAGCGGGAAAAAATGCCCAGATCAAAAATAAATCTGACATGAAGAAAATAAAGTCTAGTAGAGCTAAAAGTTAATGAAACTGGTAAGATAAGTCAGTAAATGTTTTTGGCTTTGCGGGCCATATGGTCTCTGTGACAATTGGTCCCCTTAGCAGCCATAGACAATACATAAATGAATGGATGGAGCTGTATTCCAACAGAACTTCAAAAACAGGTGGCCTTAGTTTCCCTACTCATGATTTGGAAGCTCAAGTTAAAAGGGCATAGCTACACTAAAGCTTAAATCTTAGATTTGAAATGTAAAAGGTGATTATCAAGGAAAAAAGGAGCAAAATAACTCAATCCTTAAGAAAAGAAGGAATACGTGATGATGAAGTCAGTTGCAAATGAAGTTTTTCTAATCATTGTGGTCAAAATTATAAAAGGTAAAGACATACATTTTAAAGTCTGGGGTAGAAGCAGTAGAATGTATGTACTTCAAACTGAGGCAACCAAAAAAGATGAATTTTCTGGTGGTTGGGATCTGGCAGAGTTCTTAAGACTTGGGATTCTTTGGCACCTCATGGCAGTGCTCCTACACCATTCAATGTGCACCTTTCCCTCTAGAATGAGAAAACAAGACACATTCTGAGAACATGGCTGCCTGCATTGGGGTCTCCTCCATTGACCTGTAATTACCTGCTGTTAATTACAAGTTCCATGCCTAGTATTCCTCCATTATCATTGTATCAGCAGAGAAAGATGAAGCTGATAGCGATCCCAAGCCAGCGGCCTACAGAAAATGGAAGTTTAGTCTTCCTTCGTGTCCCATGGGGAATAGTCCAGGCTGTTGAGGCAGTTTTGCTCCATGAAGTTATTCAGGAACTCAGGCTCCTTCCATCCTGTGGCTCTGCCATTCGTAAGGCTGCTTCCTCATTTCCTTGGTTGCAGCTCTATCATGAGTATGGGAAAGAAAACAGAGCAAACCCAAGGAGCAACTTCCCATTATACAAGTGAGGCAGAAGTTGCAAACATCACAAGTGATCACATTCCATTTGTGATCAGTTGTGTGGCTTTACCTAGTCACAAGGGTAGACACATATTTCAACAGAAGAATAGATTTGGTGGACAGCTGCAGTCTCTCCCACACCCAGGAGACTGAGGATTAAAGGTTAAACTCAAGCAGAAACCTTGGGTTTAAGCCAGTGGTTTCAAGCAGGTAGGATAGAGACTAAGGTATTAAAGATAAGATGTTTATCTTCAGATAGACCTAAGGGGAGTGGCATATCCTTTAGTGTTCCTTCTTGCTGAAACAGGAAAATAATTTTTTAGAGGTATCAGGTAGCTCACTGAATCCCTGGGAGGGCCAAGGAGTTGGCATTGGAAGCTGGGTAGCTAGGAAGTGTGCCTAACCACAAGTGGGACTGTCCTAGAGACAACCCCACAGCCACTGCTGGGCACAGACACTGGGACTCCTAACCCTGACATGTGGCACTGGAGGCGAATGTGTCACCACTGTTGCCTCCAAAATCCTGATCCCTCCACCACTACCCATGCCAGATAAATTCTCAGGGCCTGCCTCTTTGGAACTGAGGTCCTGTACCACCGTGTGTAGTTAACAGAGCCTGGGTCACAGGCCCATGCCTCAGCCACAAGGGAGGCTGGAAGAGCAAGTGAATTAGTTAGGGTTTTAAGTTCTGCTGTATATAACTAAATAATAACAGTGGCTTAAATAGGACAGAAGTTTATTTCTCATGTGAAAGAAGATCTGGAGGTAGATAGTTAAGCACTGAGAATGTTGGCTTCATAGTAGGTTTAATGACTTAGTTTCTTAACTTTATGCGTCATCATCCTCAGCAGGTGTTTTCCATTCTCTATGTCACCTCATAGACACAAAACGGCTGCTAAAGCCCTGTCACATCTGTGTTCCCGACAGCAGGAGGGAGAAAGAGGAATGGGGCTTGCTCTTTCCCTCTTAAAGAAACTCCCTGATAGTAACATATAACATTTCTATTTATATCTCATTGGCTAGAACTTAATCATTTTGGAAATGATGTCTTCCTGGGAAGTAACATGCCCAGCAGAAGTGGAGATTCTGTGACAACAGAAGATGGGGAGATGGGATATCAAGTGTCAACTAGCAATCTTTTACCTTGGGGAGGTGGGACCTATAATGTGAGAAATTCCCCACCTATAAGAATGATGTTTAAAAGATGCAGAGGATAGATGCCTAACAGAAACATAACCTTTTCCACACGTGCATTTCCAAACAATCATCCCTACAGCCACCACAAGACACTCCTGCAACCATCCCTGTACAAACAAAAACACGTGTACCCTCTTTCACCCAAAACAGGAACCACCCAAAGTGTCATCAACTACTGCATCCAGTTCCAAGTTTGGCATCTTGGGGTGACATTCAGACTGATATTTTGAAAATGACAGACTAAAGCATAATGTCAGTGACTTCCAGTTCATCCCATATGAAATAGTAAGGGAATGGGAGGTGTAAAACAGGGAAAATTAAGCGAGCTCTATAACTTAAAACAGGCTGCACTCAGATTTGCAGATAAGCTGTTTTGCATTTATCTACAATGCTTATAGGACGTTCTTCTTTGGTGAGAGGATTCCAAAGAGATGCTGCATAATAAGGCTTTTATGCTAAACATTGATACCTGCAAACTAAAATTACTCCCTGGATCAGCTCTTGTGTCCATCCCTCTGGTGACCCCACTTCCAGGTTCATGATCGTCCCACTTTATTAGTCTACCACCTGATTGATAACAGACACAGAGACCAGCCTGCTCTACGTGGTAACTCAAGACTTGGAAGCAAAGAAGAGCGTCCAGTCCTGGTGGATTCCAGAACATGCCCATTGTCCTATTCCTATTTAATCAGATCTGGCTTTTCCTAGACTCTCCTTGGTGGGGTAGCCACACCCCCTGAAAAAGCATAGTCCTGTCTAAAAGGCCCAACAGCCATTCTGCATTTCCTACATTCTTCTACTTTTCTCCCCATTTTAAACATAATTTTGGAAGGAAGCAGATATGCTTTCAGTCACAGTTCAAAAAAAAAAAATCTGTTAATACAGTTGGAAACATTACACCACAAAAGATAATCTCTCATTTTCCCTCCAACTTCTCACACAGCATGAACATTATCCTGTTTATCCTATTCCCACCCCTCGCCACCACTGTAAATACCCGCTCTAATGACAGTAACCTCAGGTTGGCCCTGGGTCTTCATGTGTCCTCTGCACCGCAGCACCTATTCATTTGAAATTCAAACATACTCACATCTATATAATCTTTTCTTCTGGATTTAAATCTCACGTGTGATGCACCTATAGTTATTTCTATTGAAAACCCCCCAAAAACACTAAGAGCTCATGCCTGTTGGTCCTCAGCAATGTTTCATTACAATTTGGCCTAAGCAAGGAGCATGCCAGACCACGAAATCTCATCACCCACCCTCCAGACTCAGAGTTCTTTGCTGATCCCCGGGACCTCCCTGAACCTGAACTTCTATGCTGATTCCAAGCACTTCGGCCATCTGCTTCAAGAACAGGGCATTTCGTGTTGTGTTGTCTCCCAACCAGAACAGAGAGAAATTTTTAAAGTTCCTTGAGAGCATGAAGCACTTTTCTGAAGCAAACTCTTCTTTTCTCCTTCCATTCTCATTAGAAGGAAGGGAGTCAATGCATCGTTGCGTCTACTTTGTGTCAGGCTCTATACAAGCTCCAAATTAAAAAAAAAAATTGGCTTAAGTCACAGTCCCTGTTCTCAGGCAACGTACAGTTTACCGGCAGAGACAGACATTTAAACCAGCAATTAGAGTTCAGTGTGGAAAGTGCTGATGGAGGAGAACACTGAATCCTGTAGGAACAGGGATTTTAAAAGTCAGTACATTTAAATTAGCTGGGGGGAGGTGGAGGAATGTCCGGCAGGATAAACCAAACCCCAGTGGCTTAATGCATATTTATTTCTTGCTTATGCTTCACGTCCACTGCGGTCAACAGGCCCTGGTTTTCATGGTCTGTCAGAGACCCAAACTGATGGAGGCTTCTGCCTGGCACCTGCTCTCAGTCATGACAGCAGTTGGAAGCAGATATGGCCACTCCCACACTGGCTTTTAAAGCTTCTGCCTAGAAAACGTGTATAATTTCCACTGCATTTAATTGGCCAAAGCAAGTCAGAATGTTACACGTAAGTTCAAGAAGGTAATGAAGCTTCCCTAAAAGGAAAACAACCAGAAATCTTTGGTGACCATCACTAATGCTTCCCACAAGGGTTATCAGCTGTGGCTCCTCTAGGCAGGGGCTTCTCAGCTTACCTTACACAATGAATAGGCATCAGGCAGGCTTAGTTGGCCAGAGCAAAAGCATTCCAGGCAGGGGGCACAGCAAGTCCAAAAGCGTTAAGATAAAAGAGAACATGGTGCTTCTGGATAATTTATATTTACAAATTTATATAGCATCCATCCATTCTAAATGTTTTAAGAACACTGGCTTACTCCTTACAAGGTCCCGGTGAGGGAGGGTTCATTTGTCAGAGAAAGTACAGAGACACAGGAGGCCAGGGTTTACTGTAGCAGAGCCAGGACCCGAACCCAGGTAGCCTGACTATAGAGTCTAGGGAATTCAGAAAAGCTAGAACCCAGTGCTCCGGGGCAGGGAAAGAGGCGGGCGCCTGCCAAGAGATGTAGCTGGAAAGGAAGCAGAGGTCAGATTATGAAGAATTTTGTAAACTGGAGGAGATTGTCTTTTTCCCGAGGCCTAAGAAGCCATTAGCCATATTCAAGTAGGGGAGTGACATGAGCAAGCCTGCACATTAGCAAAATCACTGGCTAAATGTCACTTCCTTCCCTCTCCCCTACCACCCACCTGAACTCCTTAAATCCCTTTGTATCCACATGGCTCATTGTGCCACCTAGTCCTGCAGCTGAAGGATAAGGAAAATGCAATTTCTGTACCAAGTCTAGGTGTTTTCATAAGCCCTTAAACTGTCTTTAAAGGCAGATCCATGCCCATACACATCAGAGTCCCTCACTCCACCCATCCCATCAATGAAATAACTCTACAAATTTTTCTTGAATCACATAAGTTATTTCCTTCTGAACTGGAAATGCCTTAATCCAGTTGCTCAACAATGAATACAAATGAATTTCCCTAATACTTTTTGGGGACCTCCTCCACCAAATTCAAGTCAGCGATCACAAGTTTTTTGTTTTAAAAAGTTCTTATTGACGCTACTTGCACAAACCCATCACTAGTCTACTAGTTTCACACTTGTGCGATCTCTGTGCCTCTGGGATGATAGGGCATCCACTTCCCTTCTTTCCTTGCAGGGAACCACCGTGAGAGTGTTCTCTTCTTGTCCGTCTTAGAATTAGAGTTAGGGGCAGTTGGGACCTGGGGGAGCCACATCTCCTGTGGAATGGATCTGTTCCTCAGTGACCTTCCCTGCTTTCTTGGTTTTGGATAACCGTTAAATGGATTTTCCCTAACAAACATAATGACTAGAAAAATTTGGAACATGTGATTTTTCTACAGTCTATCTGGAATTCAGGTGCAATATGGACCTATGCTTTTAAAACCTCTCCTTTACAATTGCCATGGTGCTCTCTTCTGTCATCACTTTTTCCCAGGATTCTTTTCTCAGGGGACTGCAAGGCCAATTTCCCATTTCCTTGCCTCTTCCCTGTGGTGAACAGACTCTAAAATGGCCCTCATAATTCCACCTTCTGGTACTCAACGATCTTGTGAAATCCTCTCCCCCTGAGTGTAGGCAGGACCTATGATTTCTTCTAATAAACTGCAGCAGAAGTAATGGGATGTCATTTCCTTGATTATATTACATAGGACTGTAGTGTCCCTCTTGCCAGGAGACTCTTTCTACCTTACTGGGTTTGGGGAAGCAAGGTCATCTTTGTTGGGTCACAGGATATGATTTGAATTTTAGAAGATATTGACAAATTGTCCTCCAAAGTAGCTATACCAATTCACAAGTTCACCAGCAAGAAATCCTTATCAATTTCCCAAGCTTTGCCAACATTCACAAACTTTAAGTTTGTTCATCTGAAAAATGGTCCTCTTACTGGTATAATTTGCAGTTTCTTGGATTATAAACATTTTTAAAACTTTCTTTGGCTATTAATAGTTCTATTTCCATAAATCATCTGTTCATAGATTTTTGTCCTTTTTAAAAAAAAAGAGTTGCCTCCACAATGAGGTATCACTTCACACCAGTCATAATGGCCATCATCAAAAAGTCTACAAATAATAAATGTTGGCGAGGATGTGGAGAAGAGGGAACCCTCCTACACTGAAGGTGGGAATGTAAATTGGTGCAGCCTCTATGGAGAACAGTACGAAGGTTCCGCAAAAAACTAAAAATAAAGTTACCATATGATCCAGCAATCCCACTCCTGGGTATATATCCAGAAAAGACAAAAACTCTAATTCAAAAAGATACATGCACCCCAATGTTCATAGCAGCACTATTTACAATAGCTAAGACATGGAAGCAACCTAAATGTCCACTGAAAGGTGAATGGATAAAGAAGACGTGGTATATAGACACAACAGAATATTACTCAGCCATAAAAAAGAATGAAATAATACCATTTGCAGGAACATGGATGGACCTAGAGATTATCATACGAAGTGAAGTAAGTCAGACAAAGACATATATATCACTTATATGGGGAATCTAAAAAATATACAAATGAACATATTTACAAAACAGAAACAGACTCACATAGAAAATAAACTTATGGTTACCAAAGGGGAAAGGCAGTGGCAGGGGATAAATTAGGAGTTTGGGATTAACAGACACTCACTAGTATATATAAAATAAACAGTAAGGACTTACTGTATAGCATAGGGAACTATATTCAATTAAAAAAAAAAAACCTGGGCTTCCCTGGTGGCACAATGGTTGAGAGTCCGCCTGCCGATGCAGGGGACACGGGTTCGTGCCCCGGTCCGGGAAGATCCCACATGCCGCGGAGCGGCTAGGCCCGTGAGCCATGGCCGCTGAGCCTGCGCGTCCGGAGCCTGTGCTCCACAATGGGAGAGGCCACAACAGTGAGAGGCCCGTGTACCGCAAAAAAAAAAACCCAAAAAATCCCAAGTTGCCTTAATGAGAGTTCTTTACATGGTCTCTATACTGGTCCTTTATCTCACTTGTCATTTCGTCACAAAAAATTTTTATGTGGAATAATGTTGAATTTGTAAATCTTTCCCTTTATAGCTTTTTAAAATGTCTTAGAGAAATGTTTCCTACCCTATGATTCCAAACATTCATACGTTTTCATTAATACTTTATGTTTAACACTGGGCCTTAAACTCCAGATGACTTAATTTTAGTGAATGGTATGAAGTATGGGTCTATTATTATTATTTTTAATAAATTTATTTATTTCTATTTATTTATTATTTTTGGCTGTGTTGGGTCTTCGTTGCTGCGCGCGACCTTTCTCTAGTTGTGGTGAGTGGGGGCTACTCTTTGTTGTGGTGCGCAGGCTTCTCATTGCGGTGGCTTCTCTTGTTGTGGAGCACAGGCGCTAGAATGCATGGGCTTCAATAGATGCAGCGTGTGGCTCACGGGCTCTAGAGCACAGGCTCAGTAGTTGTGGCACACGGGCTTAGCTGCTCCGCGGAACGTGGGATCTTCCCGGACCAGGGCTTGGATGCATGTCCCCTGCATTGGCAGGCGGATTCTTAACCACTGCGCCACCAGGGAAGCCCAGGGTCTATTATTTTAATTGCTAAGTAACTGTCCCACTCCTATATGTTGGTTAGTCTACCAGTTTAAAATATCCTCTTTATCACATATATAAGGGTCTGTTTCTGAACGCTAGTTCTGTTGAGTTCATAGTACCACACAGTTTTACTTATCTTCACCAGGTCTTCACAGGGGCTCTAGTCTCATTTAATACACTTGTCATCTACAGCCGTGCAATCTCACCTTTATTTCTAGTACTCTGAAGGGCTGGGCAAGAACCTCTAGCCCTTGAACTCAGGTGTGGGGTGGGGGAATGTCAACGTTGCAGTGATTGAAATAACATGTCCTTACTCTCCTTTGGCCTTTACTCCCAAGAGACATCCAGCTGGACACCAGTAACTGCAGTGCTATTTATTGAAAAGAGCAGAGAAAGTACAGGCCCCCCTAGGGACAGGATGGAACAAAACAAGCAGTGCAAGTATGCCTCCTGCTCAGCATATTCTCTTGTTGCCCCACTGGGCCATCTTGTTGTTGATGGGCATCTTAAGGAAGCGGTCAGACTGCATGTAGGCAGCTATTTTCTCCAAGGCCTGAAGGGAAAGCACACCAAACCTTATAAAGACTCTAGCCCAGCCCAAAGCCCCATTCCAAAACAGCAACACTCACATGCTGCCTGACTCCACCCCCAAGGCCCTCACCCCTGCCATTTCTTGTAGACAGTGCCTTCAAGGTATAGAAGCCAGGGCCTTCCCAAGACTTAAAGGCTTAGAGGTGTCCAACCTTGATCCCTTTAGGCAAAAGCTGGTGTTGGGCAAGAATCTACCACAATGGGGTCCCTTGGGGCCCGGGGAGAGTCTGTTTTTGTAAGAGAAAGGTGCAGGGAGCATCACCTCAAAACGGCGCATGAAAGCCTTCAGATTTGGAAATTCATCCAGGCACGTGGGCTCAAAGATATGGTTCTGATCTAACACATCATAGGTGAGGAAATCCACAAAGGTGAGCTAGAGGAACGATAAGATCATCAGGTCTGGGGAGTTCATTAACACCTGCAGAGATAGAAAGGGATCCCCTCCTTTTCCTTTCTTCCTACCTTTTCCCCTGCAAACCATGAGTATTTCCCCAGGAACAAGGAGAACTGTTTCAGTTGTCCAGGTAGCTGTTCCAAGTACTGAGGCTTCAGTTTTTCCTGGGAGAGAAGTAAAAGGGAAAGTGAGAATAGCTGTCATCATCTGCATGCGAATGGAGCAGAAATAACACTTGGGTTCCTCAATGCTCCTTTTTCTTGATGCCTTCCTGCTGAGGAAACTCACGTGGTCAGCGTTGTAGCAGAGTTGTATCAGTTGCATGCGAAAATCCATTATTTGGTTCTCCATCATGTCCACTCGAATCTTTTCTTCTTCAGTCTCACCACCTGTAGGCCAAACTGTCATTTGGCCTTATCCACCCCCAGGTGAGCAGCCCTCACCTCACCAGCCCTACCCCACTCACACATATTGTGCTTGCGGGCGATATAGCGCAAGATGGCGTTGCTCTGGGTGATCTTGTTCTTACCGTCCATGAGATAGGGCAGCTGGAAGGAAAAGGAAAGGCCAAATGAACAACCCGACTCTCTCTTGCCTACCTGCCTCTCTCTCCTGGGAAAGATAAGACTTGCAGGGAAGTGAACAGTAGAGAGAAGATGCTGTGTCAGGAGAAAGAAGAGAGTAAGTAAAAGTTAGTAACTGAGTCCACACCTGATTCTAGACAGGGGTGCTTAATCTGTGTGTGTGTGTGTGTGTGTGTGTGTATGCGTATGTGCACGCCATGGACGCTATTTTTTTTTTCTTAATTATTTATTTTTGGCTGCATTGGGTCTTCGTTGCTGCACGCAGGCTTTCCTTAGTTGTGTCTAGCGGGGACTACTGTTCGTTGCAGTGTGTGGGCTTCTCATTGTGGTGGCTTCTCTGTTGTGGAGCACAGGCTCTAGGCGTGTGGGCTTCGATAGTTGTGGCACATGGGCTCTAGAGCACAGGTTCAGTAGTTGTGGCCCACGGGCTTAGTTGCTCCGTGGCATGTGGGATCTTCCCAGACCAGGGCTCGAACCCATGTCCCCTGAATTGACAGGCGGATTCTTAACCGCTGCGCCACCTGGGAAGCCCTGGACCCTTTCTTAGAATAAGGTTTTTAAATGCATAAAGCAAATTACATATATTTACACGATTTATATAATATTAAAAGAACAAAATTGTAAGAGTAATATGTGCCTATGAATGCATTAAATAACAAGAGGTAATAACTATCATACTTTCAAAATATGATAAGTGTAAATAATATTTATTTATAATATCTGCAACACATTAATATAATACAAAAATATCCATTTTCTACTAGTGACAAAGTCACAGGCATGGCTAATAATCAAGGTCACTGACTGCCTATACTCACAACAGAAGGAATTGTTAACTTTTAGTTAGTGGAAATGAAAATGTAATTTTTTCTCCATCTAAGTTCAAGGACCCCTGAATTCTACCTATTCTATCCAGGTTAAGAGCCCATATTCTAGATCCCCCTAGAATAGAGAGGAAAGGAGCAAGGATATACTTGAAGACCTTCCCTTCTGTCCCCTATTCTCCTAAAGCCACTTACGTTAGGAAAGTCCAGGTCTAGTTTGAATTTCATATCCAGCCACTGGCTTTTATCATAGTCAGGAGCTGTAAGAGAGAGAATGAAGTGGGATCCAACCTCCTTAATATCCGACCTGAGGAGAGTGGAAAGATCTAAAGACACACCCTAATTCCAATACCTCACATACCTAGACCCCCAAAGCTTAACTATTACTCATAAAGTGTTAAGACAGGGTTGGGCTATGGCAGAGAGAGAATCCCCAGATCACTCCCCACACTGGACACGGCAGAGAGCTCCCAGGTGACTGGGGCAGAAGTCCCACCCGACCTCGTCGTGATGCCACCCTCAGGGCAGAAGAAGACAGGGACATTTGGAGGGCCTGCTCGGCTTAGCGCGGCGTCGCACTGCCACCCAGAGGGGCATTACCTTCCCCGCACGTGTATCTTTTCTCTTCATAGGCTGTCTCCGTGAACTCCAGGAGCATGCGGATGGCATGCGCCAGCTGGGGAGTAAAAAAGCTCCCCGTCAGCATCTGCACAGCTCCCAACGGCACCCCCAATCCACGCCCGCCAATGTCCCGCCCCCTTCCGGCCCACGGTTGCCCAGACGCTGCATCCCGCCGAGCGGGTAGTTAAACGGCTTCTGAGACCTACCACGTTGGGCTTGCTGCCCTCAGCCCCTCTCCCCCAGGCCACCGTGTCCAGAGGCGGGGCAGGGGTCGGCCTCAGCGGCCCGGGAGCTCGGCTGGGGCCGTTAAGCGTCGCGGCGTAGGAAGTTTGGCCCCCGAGTAGAACCCCTTCTCTCGGAGACCACTGACCGTGAGCCCCCGGCCACCTCCGCGTCCGTCTACCAGACCGAGCGGCTTGGCAATTGAGACGGCACTCACCCCGCGAATATCCCAGTAACCCAAAATCATGGTTGACTTCGACGACATTTCGTTATTGCGTGCCTGCCTTCGCGGACTGGGGATAGTTGGCTAACGGGAGGGGCTTTATACCCGACGTAAGTAGGTGGCACCAACGTGCGCGCCTGACTCCGCCCCCATCGTCGTCTTCCCCTCCCCCCCGAGTGTCCGCGTGGCCACGCGCAGGCGCGACTGCTGCAGTCCCTGGGGTTGGGGGCGGACCGTCCCCGGGCTAGGCAGGGGAGGAGAGTGACCCGGACCTGGGTTTGGGTCTCTGCATTCTCCACGCGTGAAGCGGAATTGTGTTTGTTTACTAGTGCCAATTAGGGTGGGAGGAGCCCTAACAGCCTAGGCGGTGAGGGCCCTGGTTACCCCCGGAGAGTGCGATTCATGCCATAAATATTTATCTAGCGGGTGTGGGGGGTTTGGGGGGAGGTGGGCAAGAACCAGGAGGCGACTGAGACTGACCACCAGGGAATCTCTGTCTTTGGCGTGTGCATTGAGGATGGATGGAGAGGAGTTCGGAGCTGCTCGTTAGGTGTCTGGCCTGGCCTCTACAGCACAGCTACTTAGAACACAGAGCCCCTGTGTTCTAAGACCCCCTAGCCGGGGTTTGGGAACTCACATTTCCCCCTTAGTTTGGCTGAAGCAAAGATGAGACTTTTTTTTTTTTTTTTTTTTTTATTTTGCGGTACGCGGGCCCCTCACAATTGTGGTCTCTCCCGTTGAGGAGGGCAGGCTCCCGGATGCGCAGGCTCAGCGGCCATGGCTCACGGGCCCAGCCGCTCTGCGGCATGTGGGATCTTCCCGGACCGGGGCACGAACCCGTGTCCCCTGCATCGGCAGGCGAACTCTCAACCACTGTGCCACCAGGGAAGCCCAGATGAGACTTTTTAAAAGGACAGTTCACTAAAAGAAGAAAGGAAATAAGTACAAACACATTGGGACAGATGCATTTATAATGCCTGATTTCTCCTCCTAAGATAACAGGCCAGTTACAAATTAACTTGGGTATAAGACTAACACTTAAGGAACACCTATGATATGCTAGTCAATAGTCTAGGTATTTCACGTATGTTACTAATTTATTGCAATTTAAGCTTCACAACAACTTTGTGAAGTAGGTTTTATGCCCATTAAGATTATTGAGGCCTGGAGAGGTTGGGTGAGTTGCCTTCCTAGGTTCAAGTTTCCATGGGTGGCCTGGGATTCAAACCTAGGTCTGTCAGCCCAATTTGTGTTAGTTCCTTTGCACTTGGATATCCAGACAGTCTCACCTCATCTCAGTCCTTGCTGGGAAATCTGGGGAGCATACTTTTTTTTATCTGGTTCTGGAGGGTTTCCCTGTTTCTAGGACTCCTTCAGCTCCATGAAGCCCCAGAAGGCAATGTGTCAATATCTCCTCTCCCCGTTCCCCCAAATTAACTTTTCTGGTTAACTTTTGCCCTTGAAAGTCAAACCTTAAGGGTCTCACTTTTGTTCTATTTTGTGAGGGAAGATGTTTGCTTTCTTATTCAGTGTCATCAGCTAAGAGAGATGATTTTCGGAGGCCAGGAACTTGAGGGGATGACATAGGCAGTCGAAAAATACAATATTCTGGCAGTGTTAGGGTCATGGACAAATTCAATTAAGAGAGACTAAGGGAAAATCTTAAGGACCCTTAATCCATAAGTACATCAAGCCTTATCTGTAGACTAAATCAATGAAAGTACAACCGGTTTTGTAGGGAGGGCAGTCTGTGACAGTTCTGAGATTAAAGAAGGCTATGTATACTAAATATCAGAAGCCACAGACAGTACAGGCTCTTCACTTAACGTTTGAGAGAAAAGGAAGCCAGAGAGTGAAATGACTTGCCAGAGTTCACACAGGCAGTCCAGTGTTCCAGTCCAGCGTTCCCTACGCTCTGCCACTAAAGAGACAAGCTGGGGAGGGGGCTCAAATTTAGCTCACCCAACAGGAGGGGACAAAAGTATTAGAAGAGAAAGTTGCCAAGTAGAGCGTGGACCACCTGACACGCTTTTTCAGTGCGTCTCTGGATCATCAGCCAGTATGGCTGATCAAAACCTACCACTGTCAGCCCCGATACTCCTTGCTCCTGTGAAGTGTTGTGTCCTCAGCTGTGCTGGGTGCCTTGGAATATACTGGAAGAAGTGTACACAGAAGGATAAAGATGTCAAGGATAGCCTTATTTTGGAGTTTGTTTATAAAGTAAGGAGAGCTTGGACCATAATTCTCAAATTCTGGCTCAGCTCCAGTGAATTCCCGCTCACATTCAAACAGTCTGGCCCAGTGATGGATGTAGGGCTGCTGCTGTTTCATGCCCAGTGTCCCAGCTCTTCCTGACTCTCTGCCTTTGGCCCCCATCAGGGCCAGAGGAAGCTGCAAGAGAGGCGCATGACAAGCTTGAAGATACTTTTATTGGGGAGGAGGGGGGCTAAACAGAGTCCTGACAAACCTAGGCTTAAGTGCTCCAGGCTCAGGAAAGAGATGCAATAAATAGGTGGCAACTGGGGAGAGCTCTCAACACAGCGAGAAGGGGCACCATTCGTCTCAACCTCTGGGCTTGCTCATCTTCTTTGCTGTGTGAGCTGGGGTGTGGGGTTCGCTGCAACCTGGGGGCCTGAAAGAAGAATTCTCGGGGCTCTAAAGAGTTATCATATCCTCCATCTTGCTTGTGAGAAAGTCTTGGTCTTGGAGGTGTTTGAGTTGCTGCCTAAGGGTTCATCTGAGGAAAGAAAAGGTTGAGGTGAGGCTGGTGGCAGGTGAGGGACCCCAGAGCTGATGCCAACAATCAGCTAGGAGCTTCAAGGCATGCCTGAGCACATGAAATCAAGCCCCTGGGGGACTGTCCTGTGGCCAGACCTGACACATTGAGTGCCACCCCAGGGTTGGGGCTGCTGGCTTGTCCACCTGACACTCTCACTCAGGGATCATCCCACATTTCCAGCGGTGGTCAGGATCCCAGGGTGGCCTCACCCCCAGCATCCTTCTGACAGCCTCCAGCCGTGCCAGGACCTTTGGGGCCTCCTGGGGACACAGCATCTGTAGCTCCCCAGGTCTCATGTGAAGCAGCTGGCGCCCCGTCATGGACCCGAGAGTCTTCACTGTGCTGGGAACAGAAACAGCAGAAACTGTTAGTGGTGGGGAGGAAGGACTGGGCCTGGGTGTCTGTGTGGAGAAGGGGCTGTTTGGGCTTGGAGACTGGGGTGACAGAAGAATTCACAGAAAGGGTATCTGGAGGCCAGGGAGTAAGATAAACATATTGGCTGAAACTAATTTCATAGCTCCTGAGGTTGAAGGGAGAAGCGCCCTGGAAGAGACTCTTGTGATGGGGAGGGGTGCCTGATTATTATCTGAGCCCTTTACAGAGGTAAAGCCGTGGGACTTGGCACTCACACAGTGGAGAAGTTCTCTGCCTGCAACCAGGCTGTGACCTCCTCAGGCCTTGAGCTAAGTCGAAGCCCTGGAGCCTAGAATCAGGGGAAGTGGGGGTCAGAGGCCATCTCATCTCAGAGCCACCTACAGCCACCATCATCTGGGTCCCTTCTCTGGGCTTCCGTCAGATCACTTGTCTCACTCCATGGTTCGCTTGTCTGATAGGCACAAGGCTTGTTCTCTGCTCTGGTCCCACGAATAAACTCAGGATACAGTAAGCGTGTGATAATACTGATTAAGTTGAACCGGGACCATCTCCTCCACTTGTCACTGGATCCTCCCTGCCCCCACCTTTGACTCAGGCTTTATAGCTTCTGAATAGTCTAGGCTGGGTAGTACCGGAGGGAACGACTTGCTCTGGCTTCCAGGGAACCCCGACTGTAGGGGCTCCAGGATGTTGCTGGGGATGTAGCCACTCCGTCCCATTTCATTCTTCACCAGCCACCACCGTTTACTCTGGTCCAGAACCTGCCAAGAGTCACTCCAGCGGTGACCCAAGCCTCTGTCCGACCAGCCTTGGCCCTCCCCCACCAGGCTTTCTCCCTTCTGGCCCTTCCCCACCTTCCCTCTCCCTCTCTAGGCCACCCACGCCATGCTCCCAGTAGCTCCCACCAACCACCACCTCCTTTTATCAGCTCAAGCCCATGCCTCACCTCCAGTACCTCTCCCTGGACCACAGTCAGTTCCCGTGGGTTCCTAGCTTCAAACTCATATAGGACTTGCATTTTCACGGCTGGCTTGACAGGTCCGGGTCTGGAGGGCCCAGGGTGGCGTCCGTGGTTGTGTGTCTCCTCTTGAGCAAAGTGCGAGTTGCTCCCTAACCTAGGGCTTCCCCCGCTACCCCCGGAGACAGTCAGGATGGCCGGAGAGTGGGGCCTCAGAGACTGGGCCCCTGTCTCAGCCCCAGATACCTCCCCGTTGGAGTCTAACGGTGACCTTTGGGCTTCCACAGATTTTGAGGGCAGGTCCTTCTTAGGTGGGCTTGGGGTGTGGGCTTCTATAAGCAGAAGGGGTCTGAAATGTTGATTTCTCAGGACTCTTCCAGCAGTGGAATTTTCTGCATCTCCTTTGAGCACTTAATACTCAAGCTCTGGGAAATCAGAGGTACGTGTGGAGAGTATTGAAAGAAGAAGGGATCGGAGCCTAGGAAGGTGAAAAACTGCCTC
The DNA here is from genome assembly GCF_039906515.1 of Pseudorca crassidens. Lineage (NCBI taxonomy): Eukaryota > Metazoa > Chordata > Mammalia > Artiodactyla > Delphinidae > Pseudorca > Pseudorca crassidens. The sequence continues at coordinate 96,027,051 of NC_090297.1, forward strand.
TTCACGCAAGGTAGGGGAGAGATGTGCCTGTACATGTATGTGCCTGGCTAAAAGAGAGCCCGGACGTCAGTGACATGTAGAATCCACAGATCCACAGATCAGCCCTGTCCCTCCCTCCCTGGAACCCTACGGTCCTGACTAAACCCAGGGCATACCGGGGGGAAGTAGAGTCTTGGTATCTTGAAGGCTCCTGTAGGGGTAGAACAGAGTACGAGCAGGATGTCAGCCAGCGTGGTGGTAGGGAGGTGGGGTGTGAGACCACAGACCCTCTTGCACACAGCTGCCTCATATCCCCTCACCTGTCTGCCCACCACACAGAACCCACCTACCACTTAGGTGTCACGTGACCATGGTTTGGACTGAGATAGTGGACTGAGAAAGCCCAGCCAGAGACTAGGGCTTTGAATAGGACTCTGTGCTAAGCTCCCCTTACCTCGTAGGAAGGTTCTGGAAGCTGCCAACCGTCATAGAATGTGGGTTGGTAGGGCAGGGGCTCACTGCCTGTCCATTTGGACCTGGGGAAAGAACAAGGCTGAGTCCACTCTGTGCCAGGCTGTGGGATGTGTAGAGGGCGGAGATGACAGGGCCTAGCCTGGGGAATCTTCTAGGTAGTGGAGGACATGGCCCACGTGCACTGATCAAAGGCCCCGGGACACCCACATAGGAGTGAACAGCTAAGCATGTGCAAATTCCACAGTGCAGGTATCCATGGGCCAGCCTCACCTCTGCCCGTGAAAGTGCAGACATATCAACACCAGAAGAGATGAGTACTTTATCTCACTGATGGGGGGTTTGACTGAGAGTGGTAGAACCGCAGAGCGTTAGGGCTGGAAGACCCCCGCGGGGTCTAACTGGTTAGAGTTCCCAGCAGCAGATCCCTTTCTAGCGGGTTAGTACGTGGAACTCCGCCTTGTGATCCCAGCACAGCACTCTGGCCGGCTCTAGGGTGGGAGCTGGTACTTGCCACTCAGCCTCCCCCTCACCCATTGCCTAGCACGCAGGAGGAGCAGCACACTGTTGGTGGTCTCCAGTCATGCTCTGCTTGCCGGCCTGGGGAATGCCAAGTCCCCTCTTCGAGGAAGTCCCCTCCCTACCTCTCGGAGGCAGAGGTGAATGCTTCCTCTTTGCACTGCTGCTGAACTCCAGACACCCTGGATTATTGCTCCTCTCACGCTGAATGGCACATGATTCTCACATGTCTGTGTTTCTTACTTACGTTGAACTCCTTGAGAGCTGTATCCATAGTACAGTGCATGGGACACAGGAGGCAGCTAATTTATTCAACGGGGACAAGTCAATGATTCCCCCTTCTGAATTGTTTTTATCGGCTCCTTTTCTTTGCCCTAAAAACATGCTCAGGTCTTCCCTTGACTCTGTTACTGTGCCCTTTAAGCTGTCATTCTATTCCCTTATCTTTGTCCAGTTTTTTGAGGACGTGTCCATATGCCCTGCCTGCATTTTCTTACCTCTGGTTCTTTCGTTATGCCTTGCAACCTGACTTTTACCTTTGCCATTGCTCTGTTGAAACTAGTTCTTCTAAAGTCCTGATAATCTGACTGCCAGATCCAGTGGCCTTGTATGGTCTATATCCTTCTGGATTACCACAGAATTTAGTGTTATTTATAGTTTTGGGTCAATTTGCCTAAAATAAAATAACCTGAATAAAATTTATCTGAAATTTAACTATTTTGAGAGTTTTTACAACTCTTTAGTTATTCTGTTTTCTGTGTTTCTGTCTTTCGTCTCATTCATTCGTTCATTTTCGGTTACTTTAAGAAATGAGAAAACATCTTAGGCCACATCTGACTTAATTTTATATTTAAAATAATAAACAGAGTCAGAAAATAGAATAGAGGTTACCAGGGGGCTGGGAAAAGAGAGGAGTGGGTACAGAGTTTTGGTTGATTGTGTAACGGGTACAGAGTTTCTGTTTGGGATGCTGAAAAATTTCTGGAAATGGATAGTGGTGATGGCTGTACAACATTGTTAATGTACTTAATGGCATTGAATTATACACTTAAAATAGTTTAACTAACTTTTATCCTATGTATATTCTACCACAATAAAAGAAATTGATTACATTAAGTTATAATTTATGTCTTTAGATGAATTGGACACAAAAATCCTTTAATGGGGCTGAATTGGAAAAAAAAAACCTTGCTCATTAGGCAAAAAGAATCCTAGAACCACTGGTTTTTTTCCCAGTTGATTTCTCTTTCTAAAACCCTCTTCTTGGACTTCCTTGTTGGCACAGTGGTTAAGAATCCACCTGCCAATGCAGGGGACATGGGTTCGATCCCTGGTCCGGAAAGATTCCACATGCCGCGGAGCAACTAAGCCTGTGCGCCACAACTACTGAGCCTGCGCTCTAGAGCCCGCGAGCCACAACTACTGAGCCCGCGTGCCACAACTACTGAAGCCCGCGCGCCTAGAGCCCGTGCTCCGCAACAAGAGAAGCCACCGCAATGAGAAGCCTGTGCACCGCAACGAAGAGTATCCCCTGCTCGCTGCAACTAGAGAAAGCCTGCGTGCAGCAACGAAGACCCAACACAGCCAAAAAGAAATAAATAAATTTATATAAAAAACCCCAACCCTCGTCTCTCTTGGTTTTCATGCTTCTGCTTTTTTGTTTCTCCTTTTAACTCTCTGGAATTTCTCTTTGCCTCCTTAACCATGTTTCCTTTCACCACCTTGAAATTTCCCCAGGCCCTTCTCTCATGGGGAGAGCAGACCATGCTTGTTAAAGTGAGCTCTGAGGCTCCCACCACAGTGCTTACCTCCAGGTGGCCCCAAATATCACTTCTGTACTGACTATTCTCAAACTCTTGTAGCCAGGTCGGACCTCTCCCCCAAAGCCCAGGCCACCCTGTCTCTGCGCAGGTTCCATTGACACCTCAGCTCAGCATATCCAAGCTGGTCTCATCCTCCCCTCCCCACAGCTGTCATCAATTTGGCCTTGCCGCCCAACTGCCCATCTCACGGTTCCACCCGCGTGGAATATCTCTTTCTCTCTTAGCTCCTTGGCTGCTGGGTTGCAACTCTTATTGATATTACATTTGCAGCATCTCTTACATCAGTAATTGTTAAAATCTGGGCAGGAATTGAGACAGAGTTTTCACTTTGTCCTTGACAAAAATGAGAAAAATTTTAGTAGAAGGTTGCCAACTCTCCTTCCTTGGGAAGAATTGTTCTTTTTTCTGAAATAATGCTTTCCTTCAGTGGTGGGTGATGGTAAGTGGTGGTTTTGTTTTGTTTTCATTGTTTGTACTTAGCCTAATTAAAAGTTGGACACTCCAGGTAGAGTCCTTCAATTTGTTTTGAGATATTTCATAGAATAGAGGTTACCAGGGCCTGGGGAGTGGGAAGAATGGGTACAGAGTTTTGTTTAATTGTTTAATGGGTACAGAATTTCTGTTTGTTTTAAGACACAATGTAGAGCCTGCCACCTCCTGCCCTGTGTGTCCTGCCCTATGCCCCCACGTCCCTTGCCTCTGATTCAGTTAGGCTTTGTCGTCACTTACTGGCTGGTGGTCCAGGCTATGCCCAGCCCCTTCCAGAGGTTACTCTCAGGTGGGCTTAGACAGGACTGCAGCAGATCAACGGCCTTGGTGGTGAGGAGGGGTGAGATCACTTGGACTGCTAGGCCAGGCTCAGGGCACTGCTCCAGGATCTGGGGAGGGACAGAAGGTTTCAGGAAGCCTGGGCTCTTGCAGGGCCAGACAGGAGTGGGGAAGGGCCTGGGGTCCCTGGCTTCCCACTTTTGCAATACCGTGTTGCCCCAGGCCTGCTCCTTCCTGCCCCCACTGGTGTCCTTGGGGTTAAGGACAGTGCATAGTGGGGATGGCGTCTTGGGGTCAAGGAGAAGAATGTGCTGAGGTGAGCAAAGGGCAGATCCACAGACTCCCTCTGCCCCCTACCTCCCACCCAGGCCTCTGTCTCATCTTAACTTCAGCATGTCCCTCTGCACCACCCTGTCCTCCCCCGACTCACGGAGTTCAGAGTTTGGAAGAGGAGGTGTACGAACACAGGGGCGCTTGTATCCTGCAGCATCGTGGCCAGGTTTCCCTGAGGATACAGGGCGAAGCCTGTTACCACCCTTCCTCCCACCCTACTTTCACCAGGACCCCAGGGCCCCATTGTTCTGGGCCTTGATGGGGAGTCTGGCATTTCTCCAAAAGTCCCAAGAGTGGGAAGAAGCTGGAGAAGCTTGGGATGTCCATAAGACAAGAGAGGAGGGGACTGCTGAGGTGGGGTGGGGGGAAGGGCTGGGGAACTTGTGGGGAGCCACATACCAGGAGGTTGAAGCTGTACTTGATCTTCTGGAAGCAGTCGATGTAATGTGCCTCTGTTATCCCTGTAGAAAGAAGTGGGAAGGTGGTGGGTCACAGATTATCCCAAGACTCTCCCCCCACTCCTCTCCCCTGGCCCTCAACACTCACCCCCCTGATGCTTTATCTGTTTCTTCCTCTGTCTCTTCTTCTTATGACTGGTGTTTGACTGGTCCTCCTTCAGCTTTTCCATGAATAGCTCGATGTCTCTTAGGACGTGGCTCAGCACCTCCTGGACCCCAAACAACCCATGGTCTGAGTGGGCAGTTAGGCCCACCCTGGAACTCCCAACCCTGACCCCCCGCCCCCTCCTACCACAAGCCTGAGCCTCAGGCCCAGCCCAGGGTCTGACCAAGGCTCCGGGTCCCTCCTCAACCCAGGCCCTGCCTTGGTCATCCTGGCACCTGGCTCCTTGGGGTGATGGAGACGACTGGTGTCCTCTCTTGGGCCAGGACCAAAAATCCTCAAGGAGCCCAAGACAGTCTGCAGTTACCTGATCCTGTCCTGGGTCCCCGGGGGATGGGGACCTCCTCGAAGGAGGCAAAGTGAAGGCACTTGAGTTTTGGATGATGGAGTGGTGTGGCAGGGGCCTTGGGGATCGTGGTGTGTCTGCAATGGAAGGGAACCATGGCCCAGAACTTCTTTGACCTTTGATGGGAATCCTCTCCTCCCACTGGCCCCCACGCCCAAGCTTACTGTGCTCTGGGGTCATCCAGTGGTGCTGCTCTGGAGGGGGTCTGCACTCCAGAGGAGGTACCTGCTCCTTAGGGATCGGCCTTTCCAGAAGAGGCCCCCTGCATCTGTCCTGACCTGGGAGAAGGGCTCCGAATCGGGGCCTGTGAGCACATGGTGGGGACACAGCTTTGACAGGGTTCTTGGGACAGAGTCACTGCCCACCCTTCTGCCCTAGGACCCAAGGGTACCACTCCCTCTCTCCAGGAGCCCGACCAGCCCTGCTCCCTGGTCTCCATCTGAAGCCTTCCCTGACTCTCCCCTGTCTCATCTGCCTGCTCTCTGGGGCCAGTCCCTCCCACGTCAGCCTCTGAGGCCAGCCTCCAGTGTTCACTGGGCCCCGCCCCAGCCCCTTCCCCATGCCCATCTGTGCCCTATTTCAGCCTGGCCCCTCCCCAGGTCTATGCCTATGTTATTGGGCCACAGGCTCCTGGGCTCCCCCAGATGTGGGGCAGACCTGAGCTCTGAGGTCCTGCAGGTGGGCTGGGGCAGAGGCTGCCTACCTTTGCTCTAGCTCCTCCTCCAGAGCCTTCTGCAGGCTGATCTTCAGTTGCTCTGCCTGCAGGAAGCAGCAGTCAGACAGGCTGGGGATGGGGGGTCGGGGAGGAGTGGGGGGGTGATGGCTGTTGGATTCCACACCTACTCACCCCCACTTCCTGGCACTGGAAAAGCAGAGTGCTAGTGGCTGGCAGGCCTGAATCCTGCACAGTGATGGACAGGACAGAGTTGTAGGAGCAGGTGTTGAGTGCCACGTCCATGTCCTTGATGCCGTCCAGGCGGTAAGATTCCAGTTCCTCCTGGGCCAGGCAGAGAGGTCAGCTGTGAGGTCACTGAGAGCCAGGCTGACTCCTGGGAGCTCCTGACCTGGGTTGCTCCACCCTTCTAGTGGTCTGGGATGGGGCGTCGTCTCCCCTGATCCCTGTGTCTCTGTCCCCCGTTTCTTCCTAGTCCTGGGTATGTATTGTGTATGGGGAGGGGTGGTTGCCATGTGGGACATGCATCGATGGTGTTCATGCCTGGTGCTTGCTTTCCCACGGCCTGGGTCAGCTATGATCCCTTGCGGGGAATGGTGGGAGGCTGACCTTTGTCTCGATGTCCAGGAGCTGGAGCCGGCCATCCCTGACCTGCAAGAGCAAGTCCTGGCTCCACACCCGGCCCTGAGCATCCATTTCCTGCAGCTTTTGCAGGGCATCCTTGGGCTCCTGGACTCTCTGCGTCCCCAGCTTACATGTCAGCAGGTGCTGAGGGGAGAGGAGAAGATGCAGGACTGGGAGAAGGTTTGGAGAAGGGGATCACAGGTGGGAATGCGCAGGGCTGGGGGGTGGGGGAAAGGCAGCAGAGGGGGAAGACATGTCCCTGGCCTCCCTGTTGGGGAGTGCCAGGCCATCCCTATAAAGCAAACTTCAGGGGCCTGTGTGCTGGCCAGAGGCAGTCAGGCTAGGATGGGGCTCCCAAGTCAGGGTCTGAGGGGCTGTAGGAGGGGGTTTAGGACTCTGGAGGAAGGACAGTCATGGCCTTTAACAGTCCAGGCCAGCTGAGGGGGCTAGATCGTGGTAGATGTGGGCTTCAGCTACCCAACAAATAAGTCTGAACTCCTCTGGGTGGGATATATATAGGATGCTCAATTTCTGTCCCTGGCTTCCTTTGCCCTCTTTGGAATCACCATCCCAGCCTGGTCCATCTCCTCCCTGGCCTAGCGTTCCTGTCTCCGTGCCTTTTCTCATGCTGTTCCCCCTGCCCAGAAGGCGCGTTCCACTTCTGCTAACCCATCACCTCCCAGTCTCTCAGGAAGAAGTCAAGCCCCCCTTCTCCCTGATTCCTGCCCAGAGAGGTCCATACTGACCTCTCTCTCCACTCAGGCCCTTGCCCCCTGCTAGTCTGATCATTCCAGCAGTGTTTTTATCCTTGAGGAGACCCCTCCCTTCTCCTATCCAAACGTTGCCTTCACCAGTCACAGTCCTGCCCCTCACCCTCCCCTCCAGGCCCTGGTTGGGGGGAGGTTGTCTGCCTCCTGCCCCTTGATCCCACAACGCCGCCCTCTGCATAGCTCCCAGCTCCTCTCCCCGTTCACACGGCTGGCATATTCAGGAGCTCTGACAACATGACCAAGTGCCCTGGCATCCTGGACATGCCTCTTCTTGCTCTTGCCTGCTAAACCTAACCGAAGCCGGTTCCTAACCCCCATCCCTCCATGAAGCCCAGTGCTCCTGGGCCCAGCCCAGATGGCTGGGGGGCCCTGACCTCTGCCGCCCTCTGGAGCCCCCAGACGGTTGCTCCAGCATCCCTCGCTGCTTCTTCTGCTTCTTCTCCGGGAGGGCCCTAGATCTGCTGCTGCCCAGGGGTGGTTTCTACCCCAGACCTTCAACCTGACCTGGTGTCTTCTCTTCTCTGCTACACCTTCCAGTCTGAGCTTTCTCTGTGGTGTCAGCAACTCTCCAGGCAGCTAGATGTGGCAGAGCCAGTGTTGTCTTCCCACGCAGGGCCAGAGCTTCCATTGTAGGCTCTAAGCTGCGCAGGCCTGCCCCGGGGAGCTCAAGCCCAGAAAGCTCCGCTCTCAGACAGTGGTCCTTTCAAGTCCTCAAACAGGGACTGCTAACCTCACACAGTCCTTCCTCCAGCTGGGGCAGGGGGCGGACTGGGGGGCGGGGATGGGGTGGTGGCAGGTGCCTCCTGACCCATCCCTCTGCTGCTTGTTCCTGCCCGGGGATAGGACGTCCACCACCTCAACCTCTAGCCTGGCCTTCCCTGCCCATCCTCCTTCCCCACATTCAGCAGATGCTCAGTTAGGCTTGCTGGACCCAAGCCCACCTGCTCTGACTGGGTCAGGCCATTGGCTTCTGTGGCAGAGACTTATCTCAGATGTCTGTTTTTTTGTCAGGGCGGTGGACACACGGGAAAACTTGTGTTGAATCAGGAAACTGTCTGGGGCCCCCGGGTTACTCACCTCCACCCTGAACTGCAGGTGGGTGGGCTCTGAGGTGAGATTCTGCAAGTACTCCTTCCGGTGCACTGCCGTGGCCCAAGGCAAGGGAGGGGGGCAGAAGAAGGAGGTGAGACATATACAGCAATAAGGGTTGGTCAGCTTGGCAAGGGAGGGAATGGAGGGCAGGGGGTTCAGGGAGCTCAGTGGGAGGGAACGGGAGAGGGCACTGGAGGGACAGCTTACAGTAAATGGCTCTGCTGCTGGGCCGGGACATGTTGACACCGCTGAGATGACTCCCTAGAAGCCGAAATGAATGGAAGAGACAGCAATCAGGGCTGGGGAGAGGGATACTGGGGCAGAGCTGGGCAGGACAGCTGTTGCAGCCCATCCCTGACCCGGGTCTGAGGCTTGGACCACAGGTCTTTCTGGATCCTTCTCCAGACATACCCTCTGCTGAGGAGCCCTCCGTCTTGGCTGGGCCTTGGAGGCCCCCAGGCAGGCTCCCAGCTTCCCATTATTTGGCCAGTAAAGCTCATTCCAATGGGCTCAGGAAAGCTGGGTGGACAGGAACTTGGGACCAGATCCCATCCTGGGCCTGAGTGTAAAATATGCCAGATGGGTGTGCCTAGCTTCTGGAGGGAAGGAATTAGGGTCTGCAGCCTTCCCTGCCAAAGCAAGCCTCTTGTCCAAGCCTGTTTCAATTCCTCAAATTAGGAGGAGGCCAATGTTGGCTCTTATGCTGGGGACCCGCTCAGGAGGGGTGTATGTGTATGTGTATGCACATGCATTTGTATGCACGTTTATGATGGGCTCTGTAGGATGTGTCAGTGATCTGCACTTTCCTGAATGTCTTACTAAATCTTCTGTCTCTTTGCCTTTCCGTTCTCTGAACCCTCTTCTCAGAGTCCCTCCCCACACAACCCTTTAAATTCCAGCTCAAGGGAATAGACATTTTTCCAAAGAAGATATACAGTTGGCCAATAGGCACATGAAAAGATGTTTAACATCACTAATTATTAGAGAAAAGCAAGTCAAAATCACAATGAAGTATCACCTCACTCCTGTCAGAATGGCTATTAACAAAAAGGCAAGAGAGAAAAAAAAGTTGGTAAAGAAGTGAAGAAAAGGGAACCCTTGTGCACTGTTGGTAGGAATGTAAGCTAGTGCAGCCACTGTGTAAAACGATATGGAGACTCCTCAAAAAATGAAGAATAGAACTACCATATGATCCAGCAATCCCACTTCTGGGTATTTATCCAAGGAATATGAAATACACACCCCTGTGTTCATCATGGAACTTATAATAGCCAAGATATGGAAACAACCTGAGTGACCATCAACAGATGCAGGATAAAGGAGATGTTGTATATACAATGGAATTAACCATAAAAAAGATAAAATCTTGCCATTTGCATGGACCTTGAGGGTGTTATGCTAAATGAAATACGACAGAGAGAGAAAGATAAATAACGTATGATTCCACTCTTTTGTGGCATATAAGAAACAAACAAACGAAACAAAATATATAAACAGACCAAACCAAACGAAAGTGTAGATGCAGAGGACACAGTAGTGGTTACCAGAGGAGAAGGGGCAGGAGGGAGGGGGAAATGGGTAAACGGAATCACTGTGTGGTGATGGATAGAAATTAAATTTTTGGTGATGAGCATGCTATAGTGTACACAGAAGTAGAAACATAATGTTGTGCACATGAAACATATAATGTTATAAACCAAGGTTAACTCAATAATTACAAAAATCTAAATAAATAAATAGATTCCAGGTTAAGGATCACCTCCTCTGTGAAGCCCTCCTTGACCACCCCACTCCACCCTTCCCATCATCCTAATGCCACACCAAACCTTGTACGTTCCTCTCTAACAAAAGCAGCCACCCTGGTTAGTGCTGTGAGCCTAATGCTAAGTGCCTTCATATCATTTAATCATATCATATCATTTCATATCATATCATTTACCTTATATCATTTAATTTTCACTACCATCGCTTATACTTCCTTGGCCCTATGTGCTGAGCACTGTTCTACAGATGTTACCCCCATCAACACATTTAATCCTCAGAACAACCTTGCTGGGTGGGTTCTGTTATTATGCCATTTACCAGATGAGGATGCTGAGGTTAAAGAGGGTAACAGGCCTGAAATCTCAAGTAAGTATTTGATAGAGAATGAACCCAGCCGTGTCTGACTGCAAACTCCATGCTTTAACTGTCTATATATGTGCCTCTGTCACTGGGCTGTGACCTCCTGAGGACGGACTTATCTTGCCACTGCTGTCCACACAGTGCCCTCCTGGCATAGAGGGGGTCTAGAATATGTATATGTTGAAACGGAATGGAAGTAAATGAGGTGCGTGTGTACGTGCAGGGTGGGGCGGGAGTTAGCTGAGTGTGTGGGTCAAGGTAATGTGTTATTTAATGATGTAGGTATGCATCACGAATAGGGTGTCAGTTCCGTGGGTGTCCGTGCATCTGCGTGGTGCCTCTGAGTTGTCCAGAAACCTTGGAATATCCTGGGCAAAGTGCCAGAGAGCAGCCCACGCCCCTGTTACTAGGACTGTTATGAAAGTAGCAGAAGATCTGATAAGATGACTCAGTGCTGGGGAAATGGTTGCTAGTAAACAATTAAGGGATTGTGGCTGGGTCTCTGTTTTCCTTGTTTGGGAGGAACCCTTCCCCCACCAAGGGTAAGGGGGTACTAAAAGTCTGCTCTCCCTCTCCCCAGCTGCACCTCTCAGGCTGCAACACTTCCTGCTTCTAGATCCAGAAGACAAAGAAGAGAAAATGAACGGTGTTTCGGTTAGCTCCCCGCCAGCCGCCTCGCACAAGGATGGTCCCTGTGGGTCTCTGTGAGCAGGTTCAGGGAAACATCTGCTGCTCAAGATCCTGATGACACAGGCAGGGGGTGGGGGGATCCTCAAGGTGGGGCGTGGGGATGGGGGAATGGAAGGTGGGGGGTGGAGGAGCGGGGGCCTCCTTGCCCCTGGGAAGGGGGGATCTCTGGCAGCCCAGTTTCCCCATTTATCCCCCAAATTTAGGGACCTGGAGTGGGGAAGGAGTTCGGGTCTGCATCCCGGACCCTGGGAGAAGCAGCCCAGAGATGCGGCTGGAGCCCTGCTTCCTGGCTGGCTAGCCCTTGGCCGAGTCCCAAGCTCTTCTTAGGGCTGCTCGTCCTGGCTACATCTGACATGAGCAGGAGGCCCTGGCCTGGGAAGCCTCACTGAGTTGCATCCGGCATCCCCCGCGGCTTGGGTGGGCCCTGATCTCACCGAGGGCCAGTCCCTTACCTGGGTCCCAGTGAGGCCTGGTGGCTGGTCCCCCCGAAGGCGCAGTTGTTTGAGCTGCTGGTCTGATGCTGGTGGTGGGAAAGGCAGTGGCTTCTCTGCTAGAGGCGCAGCCACGGGCAGAGGCCCTGTGATCAGGTGAGCCCTGACGGCGCAGACAGGTCTTAACGCTGGTGAGGCCATGAGGCAGCCACACCTGTGCTCTTTGGACTCTGATGGGTGGGAAGGTCTCCTAGGCCACCACCTGCCCAGCACCAAAGCCTGGGCCTGTGGCAATGCCTGTGCCGACATGTGTCCCAAGCTTAGCCAGACTCCTGCTTCCCAGCTTCCTCCTCTGCTTGCCTCTGCCATTAGTGTGTGGCCCCCTCTTGCCTCCCGCTTTGGGTACCTCCTCTGAGGCCCCAGGTCAGCAACAGGCACCAGGGTTGGGACCAGAAGGAGAGGGCACCCATGGTTCGGGAGAGTCTGGCTTCTGTGGTCAGGGCACAGGTGGCTGGAGGTGGGCCCCGGCCTTGGGGGCAGCTGTGGGCTGGCACGTGTGCCTGTGTGCGCTGCGCACGTGGGTTCGTGACCGTGTGTGCCCAGGTGGTACCTGCGAGCAGGATGTGGAGTTTGTGAGAGCAGATGAAGGCTGGGGGCCGGGACCACCATGGGCATTAGGTGGAGGGATAAGACTTCTTCCTAGCAGGGCCCACCTCATTCTGCCCTTTCTTCTTTCCCCTCTGACCCAGCAGGGAGCCCTCTCCCTCATCCGCTCTTTCCTGCCCTACCCTACCCCGTGCCCTCAGACCTCTGGTTGAGCCTGGGTGGCTTCAGCAGAGATAGGAAACTGAGTTCTGCCTCTGTGCCTATTCGTGAACTTACCCACTCCTCGTGCTTCATGGTGTTTAAAAGCCTTCCTTGGCACCCAGGCTGCCTGCCCTCTGGGGGCTCACAGTCTAACAAGGGAGGTAGGGTGTAAACAGGGAGCGAGGCAGGAGGGGAGAGGAGGGAGGGAAATGCCCGTGTCCATGTGGTGGTGGGTCTCGTGGGCAGAGACCCGGGACCCGTCGGGTTAGGATCTGTGCTGGAGAGCCCTGTGGTCTGGGGGCAGAGCCAGCACGCCCACCCTTCGCTTCCTTGGGTCCATTCCAGGAGATCTCAGCCTCCTTCCCTGCCCCCGCTCCAGCCAACACCGCCCTGGATGGCCTGGAGTCCAGGAAGGGGGTCCTGGCTGGGGGCCTTCCCCACCTAAGAGAGTCCACGGGGCAGCCAGCTTTAGGGGCCCAGGGATCAGGTGGCTGCTGAGCCAGCCCCCAGCCGTGGCCACACGGGACCAGCTCTCCTGACCTCCCTGGCTGTTCTGTTCCCTGGGTCTCAGCCTCTTGGTCCTTCAGCTTCTTTCCAGATAGGACAGCCTGTCCCTTCGTTGCCTCCCCCAGTGCCGGCCCCAGCCCCAGCCCAGGTGCCCAGCCAAGACTATGTCTCTTATCTTACTCAGCTCAGGCCAGGCCCTGCCCTTCCCACAGGCTTCTCCCCATTTTCGCATTCAGGGGCCAGCACAGCTGGCACTCTCATGGAGGATGGGGGAGGGGGCTGGGGGAGGGGCACAGCCCACTGCAGAAATCCGTGTGAAATCTTCAGGTGGAGAAAACAAGAGCTCCATCTGCATCCTCAGCGTCTTGCATCTGCAGGGGCCTGTAGGAGTGCCCTTGGGAGCAGTGTGGGTATCCTCAGACGGGAGCCCTTTGCAGCTTGGGTGGGGCTGGGCCTGGGGCTTCTTCAGTGCCAGGCACTGTGGAACCACTCCGGTAAAGAGGGGCATTAGGAGAGATGGAGAGGCCAGGCCCCTCATCCCTGGGGACTGGGGGACCAAACTGATGCTTCTGCACAAAGAAAGCTCCAAGTGTCAAAGCAATTCTTTGGCAAAGTAATCCTGGCTGGGGCACCAGGAGCCAGGACGCAGGTGGGAGGGGAAGGGATTAGGGACTCATTTCATTCATTCACTCATTCATTCATTCATTCACTTATACATTCACTCCACAGCTGTATACTGAGGGCTTCCTCTCTGCCAGCCACTGTGCTACATGCTAGGGACACCTTGGAACTCAGCTTGAGTTCGGTGTCTCCCTCCAAACCGTCCAGCCCCTCCTCCCATGTTCCCAGCTCAGCAAAGGCACCAACACCAGCCAAGCATGCAAGCAGGGCACTGGGGCCACCCCAAGTCCTCCCTCAGCCCCTGTACCTGGCCCATCACCCATCCTGTGGGTCCCATCTCCTTAGCAAGTTCGTACAGATCCATCTTCCTCCCACCCCACTGCCGGGGCCTGAGTGTCCCCCACTTGTCAAATTGTCTGCCTGTGACGGTGCTGGAGTCTCCTACCCTCCCAGCCTCCAGTCTTGTTATTAGTTCCCCTCCTCCTTGCAGACAGGGGATCTTCCTTAACTGGAAATCTGATCATTCACTCCTCTGTCTAAAACCCATCACTAACTCCCCTCTCATCTCAGGATAAAATCCAAATGCCTTATCATGGCACTTAAAAAAGATGCACAAATTTATTAAAACTTGAAGACATCTAACAATTTATTGGATAAATTCTTATTAATTGTAGGAAACCTAGAAGGTCCAGGAATTCAATTTCAAAGGATTTAGAAAGAATTCCTTCTAAAAGCTTTCACTATTACATTCTTTGTTAAACTGGGACTTGGATCACTTTGGGCATCATTTCGCCCCTGAACCATTGCCTTGATAAATTAGTCAGCAGCAGCGCATGAAATGGTGGCTAGATGAGAGACTCGTATTCTCTCTTACCCAAATGTAGCAAACAGCGTCATAGGTCCTACTTAATGGAATAGGAACTTCATGAACTTGAGGCTCCTGCCTCTGATTATGGCCTTATCTCCCCCTACTTGTGCCACTTGCACTTTACACTCAGCTTAGAGAATGATTTGTGATTCCTAGACACGTCATGCCTTGGTACCTAGCTACCCGCTGTTCTCTCTGCCCATGGGAAAAGCCCACTATGCTTCGTGTCTACCCGTAAGCTCTGCCTCTTCTGGAAGCCTTCCCACTGCCCAAGACTGGTGGGGACTCTGGCCCTGGCTTCCCAGATGCCTTATACACATGTCCCCCCACTACTGCAGGTGTCACCTTGAGGGGTATGTCCCCATCAGACTGGAATGCCTGAGACCCCAGGGTAGTTTATTACCACAGTCTATAGAGGAGAGGAGGACCTGTGGACAAATACATACACTGTGGCATCCCAGGCACAAAGGACCATACTCTGTTTGGGGGCATCAGAGAAAACTTCCCAGAGAAGGGGATGCTGGGGTCAGTGCTTAAAAATCACGTAGGAGTTTGGCCCAGCAATGAAGTGGGAAGGGAATGCCAGGTGGAAGGAGTAAAAATCCTGTTGGATGGATGGGTGAAATGGAGTATTAGAAACTGGGAATGGCTAGAGTGTGTGTGTGTGTGTGCACGCATGTGTGTTTGAGTATGGCAGGCAGGTGGTGGCAGGTGACAGGGGATAAGTGTGTCTTTATCATCTGGTGGTAAGTGGAGTCACTGAATGCTTTTTTTTAAAAAATTAATTAATTAATTTATTTGGCTGCTTTGGGTCTTCGTTGCTGCGCGCGAGCTTTCTCTAGTTGCGGTGAACGGGGGCTACTCTTCGTTGCGGTCTGCAGGCTTCACATTGCAGTGGCTTCTCTTGTTGCAGAGCACGGCGTCTAAGTGCATGGGCTTCAGTAGTTGTGGCTCGCAGGCTCTAGAGCGCAGGCTTAGTAGTTGTGGCGCAGGGGCTTAGCTGCTCCGCGGCATGTGGGATCTTCCTGGACCAGGGCTGGAACCCGTGTCGCCTGCATTGGCAGGCGGATTCTTAACCACTGCGCCACCAGGGAAGCCCCTCACTGAAAGCTTTTGCACAAAGGTGTGACAAGGATGTCGTTGGTCCCTGCCTCCCGAGAGGGCCCTGCCACTTGCTTGTTCTCAGGGCATAGAGAGAGGCTGCTGAGGAATGGTGGGTAGGGATGGACCCAGGTGCACAGGTTTTAGACTGAAGGGGTCAAGGAGCCCCTCCAGGCTACCCTGGCCTGGCCCGGGAAACAGGCCTGGGCTTCTCGGAAATTCCAGAGCAGACCCTGATCGGTAGTGGGGATCTCTGGAGGGCTCTGGGGAAAGAGAGCTCTGCTTTCCTGAAGAGCAGTGAAGGAGATAGGCCAGGGCTCTGGTTATTTGAGGAGAGAGGCCTATTTGTGGCTGCAAGGCCTCTAGCGGTGGGGTGTCAGCTAGGAGCACCTCAGGCTCGTGGAGCTGAGTGCCAGAGCAGCGTCCAGCCCGAGCTCTGGCTGGCATCCTGCACAGACGAGGCAGGCCTCCACGTCAGATTGGGGGCCTGGGGCCTAAGTCATGGTGGTCACGGCCAGGGGCTGGTGCCTGGCCCCCGGGCTGCTGGGAGTCACAGAAACAGACCCCATCTCTGCTGCCCCCAGTGCTGGCATGCAGGGCAAATTACTTTTATGAGCCAGACAGAGTAAATAAGGGCGATGACATCCCTGCACTTGGAGCTTACATTCCAGGGGTAGAAGAAGCAGACAGATATAGAGTGGGGTCCAGGGAGTAGCTGGACGGGCCGGCCTCGCTGGGAGAGAAGGGGCCTGAGCCAGCGGGAGCTCCCGCGCACACGGCCTCTGCCCTGGTTCTCTGGAGCCTCCACCTCCCTCCCGGCAGAGGCCGAGGAAGGAAAGGGGTCTGGCAGCAGGAGGAGGCTGGGAGGGGGTGATCTGAGGGCAAATGGTCAACTCTGTGGGGCCTGTGTGGTGTCGGAGGATTAAGTTTTCAGGAAGGAAGGCTGGGCCTTAGGCGTTCCTAGAAACAGCCCCATCCAGGGACTGGGAGACTGGGCTTAGAATCTCAGGCCTGCCCCCATTTGCCTAGCTCACCCTGAGTTCCTCAGTCTCCTAACCCCCCAAGCCCAAAGCCAGTTCTCAGGCCTTGTTTCTCCTTCCTTCTCCTAACTGTCCGTGGCAGCAGGATGTTTTTCTAGATGACAATCTAGATGACATTCTCAGTATCCCTCACCCCACTTCTGGGCAATTGGTTCCGCCTCCATATCCAGCCTTGGATCTGTTGGGTGACACTCCAACACATGCCTCCTCTTCCCTCCCCTCCATCTTGCATCCTACCCCTCATCCAGGGAGGTAGGTGGTCCCAGGGGCCCAGATTCATCCAGCCTCCCCTTACCCAGACAGCCCTGGTGGAAAGGCCCTCAGGGACGTCTGGAAAGCTCCTCACCAGAGGCCTGAACCTTGGACTGTGATTCAGAGCAGGCTGCCAGAAAACCTGGCATACAGAGGAACCATGGGTCAGGCCGGGGAGGGCTGCTTAGGAAGGGGCAGTCTCTAAGAAGGGCCTGTCCTTGATGATCTCAAGGGAGGGGACGGACATGGGCCCAGCTCACTGTCCCAAGAGGGACAGCAGCCTGGGTCGCCCTCCCTGGGCCTGGCCTGGCCGCCTGTCATGGGTGTGCAGGGGAGCGGGCTCACCCAACGCCTCTGTCATGCACTTCTGCTCCTGTCTCCATTTCAATCCACTGCCCAAGGTGAGCACGATGCAGCCATTCAAAACCGCGTGTAAAAGTCTACTCAGTGATACGCAGGAAAGTTCACAGTGCGGCATTAGACGGAGACAGCAGGCCACACGATGGTAGATACTGTAAGATCCTAGTTTTGTGAAATAAACAAAGAAGTACATAAATTGAAATCATATAAATAAAAACAGAAAAAATCTAAACAAAACTTTTAATCATGTAAATCGAAACAGAAAACATTGCAATCATAAATCTAAATATAGAAAATGTTCATGATTTTGTATTAGGTGAAAAAAAGCTTGTTACAAAATGGTAATACTCAATTTTGTAAAAAAAAGAATGATAATCACGAAAATCTAAACATAGAAATAAACGTCAGCATGTGAATCTAAACATTTATTCGGCATCCATTCTGTGACAGGCACCTATCTGTTGAATGCTCACAACAACCCTTTGAAGTAGGTTCTGTTATTTTCATCTCCAGGTTAGACAGGAAGAAACTGAGGCACCAGGAGGCGAGAGGTAATTTATCCTGGGTCACAGCCCAGAGATGGCAGGAGTGCCATTGGAACCTACGCAACTTGGCTTGAAGAAAAGGTACTTGAAGAAACAATGTCAGGTATCTTCAGGGCTTTTTTGCAGGGAGGCTTCTTCTTTGTGCTTTTCTGTATTTTCCAACTTTTCCCCAAAGAGCATGTTACTTTTGTAATCATTGTCTCTCCATTCCTTCTCCACCCCATGCAAAATAAATGGGATTTTTTAAAGTAACAAAACAACACAAAATTGTCCAGGAAGGTGCTCCTCCTGCAGCCCTGGGACTCAGTCCTGCCCAGGGGTGTCTGCTGGTGGGTGAGCTCAGTAGCCTGGGGCCCCAGGAGAGCCAGCGGGAGGGCTCAGCCCTCCCCTCTGCGCTGTGTGGTCCCCGAGGGTCCCAAAGGCCTTGGGCTGTGCCCCTGAGGAATCTCAGGTCTCTCCATGGAGGCCACCCAGCACTTGGGCTGGGGCCAGGCCATACCCTGGTTGGCCTTGAGAGGTGCTGGACATGCTGTGCTGTCCCTCCTGAGCCTTGGGCGGGGTGGGGGGGGGAGATGGGTGGGAGCCTAGGGCCAGCTGAGCAGTCTCCGTGGTTTCTTGGCCCTCACACCCGTGCCACATAGTCCCACCCCACATGGCTCCTCCACAAGAAGTAAGGTGCCCTTCTGCAGCATCCAGCTGCTACTGGGACCCTCTTAGCGACCAGGCCCTCACTACCTCTCCAGCAACGCAGGCCGTGTGGAACCCTCCACAGCCCAGAGCAAGGGCCGCAGAGCCAGAAACACTCAATGTGAACCCTAACTCTGGCTCTTAGCTGTGTGGCCTTGGAACCTGAGTTCGCTGAGCTTCGGGTTCATGGTTCATCAAAAGGGCTGATGATGACGGGGAGGATGACGCAAGACAACATAGGTCACATGTCTGGAGCAGGGGAGGGGCTCCGTAAATAGGCTTCCCAGCACTGGCCTCCCCGTAAGTCCTTCTTGCTGCTCCCAGCTCTCCCTGCAGAGCCACACGGAACAGACCTGATACCTCCAAGATGTCTCTTCCCTGGCAGGTCTTCCCCAGCTCCCTTGGCAACACCAGCATAGCACGGTGCCAGGCAGGCTGCCACCTTGGTCTCTGCAGAGCACTGTCTCGAGTACCTGGCTCCGTGGGAATCCCTGGGAAGCCTGGCTGAACATACAGAGTCCTAGACTCCACCCATGCAGAGTCCAGGAACGAGTCCCAGAGTCCAAAGTTTTACAGTCTCTCCAGCGGTTCGATGGGAGCCAGTGGGCAATGTCCTGCCTTAAGTGTGTCAGCCAGGAGAGACCGGTGCTAGGCTGCTACCTGACCAGCTTGGGCCTGAGAGGCTGTCCTTCTGGCCGCTTCCCACCCTCCCCACTCAGTCCCCCCCATGGGGTGCGCTTGTGCCACAGACAGGCAGCATCCTTCCAGAGAAGAGTCCCACCATGCTCTGCTCTGAAACTGGACAGCAGCTCAGGCTGGAACCCCAGCCTGCCCAACTCCGACCCAGAATATTTGTCCAAAGAGAGGCCTGAGCGCCAGCGTCACTGGGCTCCCAGAATGAGCCCGATGAGCCTGATCTGTGGCTGCACTGACCTCCCCAGCAGGCTGGCAGGGCCGTAGCCTTGTGCAAAGACCACAGAACTCAGGCCACCAAAGACCCTGCCCTGAGAGGCCTTCCCTGGATTCCAGAACAAGCTTCAGAGGGAGGGGCCAGCTGCGGAACAGCCAGTGGGGGGGCTGCCCCTTGTCCTGGGACTGGGATCCAGAGGCCTGCAGAGAAGATGCTGGGCATCTCCAGCCCTGAGGCTGACCGTGTCCCAGGGAGAGTGTGGACAGCTGCAAGGCCCCGCGGGGTGGGGGTGAGGGGGGCGGGGCGCTGAGCCCCAGAAGGGCAGTGGTGTCTGTGACTCAGGGCAGGCACCCACTGTACCAGGCCCTTCAGTCCTCTCAGAATGTGGTCCCCTGGGCTGGAGGGGGCCTTAGGGAGATCCACAACCCCTTAATTCCTGGCCCCCTGAAACACTCCCTTGGAGAATGTGCTCACAGTCAAGGCAGTCCCTGTTCCAGCCAGCCAGCCCCGACTGTTAGAACATTCTTCCTTAGGCCAGTGTCAGGCCTGCATTCCTGGAACAATCACCTAGTGTGTCTCCTCTTTTAAGGAAAGCTCTTCACAGGTTAAGAGATAGTATCAAGTTCTCCCGGGGCTGCCTAAATAGTCATCAGTGCCTGAACCCCTGGGGGCAGATTTAACTCTTGGAACCTCAGTTTCCTCATCTGCAAAATGGAGACAACCATGGCTACTACTTATTGAACGCTTGCCCTGGCCTGACACTGTACTAAGCATGTCCCACGCCCCGAACAGCGGTGATTTAGTAAGAACTTTTCCTCACCCTTGGCCAGCCTCCCAGGCCGACCTCCGCGCTGGCTGGGAAGAGGTGTGGGCTCCCTCTGCCGGTCAGTAGGTGAATTGCAGACAGGAAAGGCGAGGACACGGTGGAATCATAGGCAGTCTTGGTGAGTGGGACCTCAGAGGTGGCCTGGCCCCGCCTGGTATCTTACAGATGAGGAAACTGGGGCCAGGGCTGACACCTCATTGAATGAAGTTTGCCTGCATGGCCTCTGGCTTGGGGAGCTCCCCCGCCTGTCCCCCGCAGGGAAGCTGGGCAGTTCAGTCCTAATGGGCTCTCTGACTCCTCCACTGTCCCGCACCTTTTTATCCCATCCACCTCACTCGGTCTGGGGCTGCCCAGAGGAAGCGCAGGAACTTGTGTGGTGGGGAGGACACAGCTGGGCACAGACACAGGGCAGAGGCTGAGGCCCCAGTTATGCCCTTCCACCAGCAAGCTGCAGTTCCAGGGAAGGTCCTGAAGGGCAAGGCAGGGGTCAGGAGGGGTGGGTTGTGGTGTCCATCCAGAGAACACCATCACTGGGGAGAATAGGGGCCCCAGAGGGCTGGGTCTCCCAGCCTGTGCCCCTCAGGGACACAAGTGGGAGCTTCAGGGACATCTATGTCCTGCCTGGATTCGCTTATCTACCTGTTAACAAAATTGGCAGGTGAGGCTCAAAGGGGCTTCCAGTTAGGCGCACTAGCAGACTTGGAAGATTCTGGAAACTTTGCCGCTTCTCCATGTTTGCCATTTATAATAGTGGCTTTCATTTATTGAACATCTCTTTGCCAGGAGCTGTGTGATGTGCTTTACGGGTATTATTATTTTTTCTTTCAATAATGCTACAAAGTAGGTATTATGAAGGCCATCTCACAATTGGGGAAACTGAGGCTTGGAGAGGTAAGGAAATGGTTATGTATCTGAAAGAGCTAGAATATGAATCCATGTCCTCTGATGTGAACGCCTTTCCACTAACCACACTGCCTCTAGTTTGTTCTCTCCTCCCTGTCCCTCGGTGGTTGGCTATAGCACCTCTAAAATGAGCAAGACCTTCCCTCTCCACCTCCCTCCTCTCTCTTGCCCACTGTCCCTGGGCGAGTGCAGCCACTCCCGAGGCTTCAGCCATGGTCTAGGAGGTGCCTCCACTGATGGCTCAGGCCCAGTCTCTCGGCACCTCTGACCCAGCTCTGGCCATCTCTTGGTCGGCTTTGGCCAATGTCCCCCAAACATTTCGGGCTCACCATGCTGCAAACTGAGTCTGTTCCTCCTCATGCATGTGTCCTTATCTCAGTCTCTGGTCCCACCATCCACTCCCCACATCCAGTCACTGAGTCCTGGGTTTTTCTTGTTTAAAACTCCCAAATGCACTCACGGTTTTCCATCCCTGCTGCTACTGCCTTAATTCAGACAGTCCCCACACCCCTGCACCTCACCCCTTATTCCACCACAGCCTCCCAAACCTCCCACGTGTCTCCTCCCCAGGGATTCTCCCTTCTGCTGCTTCCCCACCTCTGCCCAACAGATCTTCGTAAATTTCAGATCTACACACATCACTTCCCTGCTTATAAATCCTTCAGTTACTCCCATTGCTTTAAGGGGAAAAAAATATTTTTTAGCTTCGCCCATGGCTCTTGAGATCTGCTTTCTGCCTTCTCTCCCATTCACACCCGTCCCACCCTAAAGCCATCTGCACAGAAGTACCTGGAAATCCAGACCTTGCTTCACCTTCTGCCACCCCATCTTTCTAGCCTGATTAATGCCTATTCCTTCTTCCCATCTCACCTCCAACATGCCCTCGTCCTGGAAGGCTCCCTGGATTCCCTTGCCTCTCAGCCGGTTCAGGGGTTGTGGTCTGAGAGGACGTGCCGCTTCTTATATCTCTGTCTGAAACCTCAGTCCAAGATATTGGTGAAGACCTTCATTTTCTCTTCTACTAGGCAAGGAAATACTCGAGGACAGGGTTTTTTGTCTTTTCCGTGTAATACCCACAACCAAGCCAGTGCCTGCCACCTAACAGAGGATCACTGAGTGAATGAATGAGTGAGTGAATGAATGAATGAAGGTAGACAGGAACCAGAAGTTAGGAAAGCAGAAGTGGCTGTGAGTGGAGGGAGTGCCCTGGATCCTGCTCTGAGGAAGGGGTCGGTGTCCCTTGGACACATATTTCTCCCAAGTCCAGCTGCATGTCAGGGGGCCTCCCCCTCTTCGCCACCTCTCCCTGACAGCTGGCACTGCCAGAATACTAGTTCTGTGACGGTAAGGGGGCTGGAGGATGACCTAGAGTTTAAACTGAGACCATCCTTCCCCTCCCGAGGGACCCTGCCAGCCTCCTCAAGGCTTTGGGGGCTGATGGGAGAGACGGAAGTATGAGGTGCTGGGATTGATCACCTGCCCCACCCAGCACTGATTATGCACCGACTGCATGCAGGGCCCTGTGCTGAACCTCTGAGCTTGCACACATTCCAATGTGAGCATCCTTTGGTCTAGTTGCAGATGAGACTAGGGTGAGCACAAGCCGCAGGGGACAGGAATGAACTCTGGCCGAGTGCTGGAGGACAGATTCGGCAGGGTGAGGACGTCTGAAGCTGGGGCGTTCAGCCAGGAGGTGACACTTGTCCAGATCTTGAAGCAGAGAGAAAAGGCAAGGGCATTGCTAGAAGGGGGATGGTCTGCATTGAGGCTGGAGGTCAGGACACACTGGCAAGTGTGCTCTAAGGACAAAGAACAGATGCTTCACCTGGGCCCAAGGTCTGGGGAGGGAGTGGTGGGAAATCGGTTTGGAAAGGGACACTGGAACCAGGTCCTGGAGGACTTTGCCCGGCTAAGGAGTTTGGACTTGAACAGTAAGTAAGGTCGAATGGTGAGACCCACAGGGCAGTTGGAAGGTTGGGCCTGGGGTGGTCTTTATCTTCGGGAGCAATGCCACTCAGGGTGGCCAGGGAGCCCCCAGCGCTTTCCCCAGCCTCGTCAGCCGAGGGGCCATTTTCTCCGAGGCCAGCAGGGGGCAGGACAGACCCACGATGTTTCCTTAGCCCAGGTCTGGGGTGGGGTGGCCCTTCTGGAAGTGGGGAGGAACACCAGGCCCAGAGGAAACAGGCCAGCTGCTTACAGCTCCGTGTGTGTGTGTGTGTGTGTGTGTGTGTGTGTGTGTGTGTGTGTGTGTGTGTGTGTGTTGGGGTAGGGGTGGAGGCAGGCCGGCTCCATTCCTTAAAAAGCCAGCGTGTGGCCATTGAAGCTGCCAGGTCAGGTGACCTGATGGGACAGCCCTGGGTTGGGCACCCACCCTTCTAGGGCATACGCCCCACCCGAGTCCAGCTCTCCAGCTGTGCCCCTTGCTTTTGGTATCCCCAGCCCCTCCACCAAATGAGGGAGCCCCAGCATCAGGAAGCATCTGAACTGGATGCCTGAGGGCACCCCAGCTCCTTTGGAATCAAACCAAATCCAGGAAAGCAGCTAGGGAGAAGGAAGTCCCATTCCCCTACTCACTCCCTTCCCCAAAGTGGAGGAAGGAAGGTTGTCAGGACAAGCAGAAGTCATTCACATGCGCATTTGACAAAGATTTTACTCGGTGGCTTCTGTGCTAGAGAGAGGGACACAACGATGGGAGGGCAGCATCCTGGCCCAGACCCCCCAGTGCACAGGGCCAAAAACTCCCACGACTTAGCTGGTAAGGGTTGAGGGGCTATGAACAAGTGCCCGGAAACCCTGAGGAGGAGAGGATGCTTCTGCTCATTGAGGGCTGCAGAAGTTTTGACAAAGGAGGTGATACTGAAGCTTGGCCCTGAAACATGAATAAGATTTTGCCAGATGGAGAAAAAGGAAAGGCATCCTGGATGGGGACACGAGCAGAGTGAAGGCACAGAGGTAAGGCTGTGTTCAGAGAACACTGATGAACAGATATGGTTATATATGATCTTCACCCCCCAGCTTTATGGAGATATAACTGACATGTAACACTGTGTAAATTTAATATGTATAGCATAATAAATTGATATATGTATATATTGCAAAGTGATTACCAAAAAAAGGTAGTTAGCTATATGCTTTTTATGTGGCAATCATCGTGCTGTAACATTTATTTATATTATGTTTCTAATTCTCACATCAACTCTCAAGGTGCCATGATCTCCACTTTATGGATAAAGAGACAGATGGTCAGGGAAGCAAAGTGACAGCCCTGGAAAGAAACTTAGGAGCTGACATCCCAGTCAAGGGCCATGTGACCCTACTCTGCCTCCATAGCACTGGCGTTAAGGTGGGGATGGGTGGGCTGGAGGGATATCACAAAGACCACAAAAGTCCTCTTCCACCAGAGGACCCCACCCTTGGCCCCAGCATCTCTGGCTAGGCTGTGACATCTTTCGGTCAAAAACTTGTTCTCAAACAGCCATCTATTTGCCGGTCTTTTCACTTTTTCTTTTCCTTTTAGAAAAGTTCTTGTGCAAATTCTGTTCTTGTGGGTCAGAGATTTTGTCAGGCCTGGGTCAGACAGAAAGACAAGGAGGAACCCTGGGGTGTAGGGAGAGGAGGAGGGGCTGGACCAGACCCCAGGGTAAGTCCGCCTGCCCCTCCAACGCTTGTACTGATATCTAAGGGCTGGCTTCTCTCCCTAGGCTCCCTTTGTCTCCCCTGCCTGAGTGGGATGGAGGTGCTGAGAGAGCAGACCTCCCTCCACGGACCTCCTCTTGCAGATGAGAGAGAGGCCTGCTCCTACAGGGCTTCCCTCCTCTGCAATGGACAAGCCTCCCCTCTAGGCCTTGGGACAGCCATCCTCACATCCTCCAATGGCCCCTTCTTAGAAATCACCCAGTGCTTCTAAACTGGGGGCTGTCATCTTTTCCTTGCCAAGGGCCCCTTAAAAAATCAATTTATATACATATATTGAATCATTATGTTGTATACCTGAAACTAATATGTTATATATCAATTATACTTAATAAAAAAATCATTAAAAATTATAAAAATCTGGATAAATAATATAAGATCAGAGGAAGGCATATGAAAATTAAAAGCAGGGACTTCCCTGGTGACACAGTGGTTGGGAATCTGCCTGCCAATGCAGGGGACATGGGTTTGAGCCCTTGTCTGGGAAGATCCCACATGCTGCAGAGAAACTAAGTCCGTGCGCCACAACTACTGAGCCTGCGTTCCAGAGCCTGCGCTCCACAACTACTGAAGCCCGCGCGCCTAGAGCCCATGCTCCGCAACAAGAGAAGCCACCGCAATGAGAAGCCCGCGCACCACAACGTAGAGTAGCCCCCAGTCGCCACAACTAGAGAAAGCCCGCACACGGCAACAAAGACCCAACACAGCCAAAAATAAAAGCTTACTTTTTTTCATTTAATGTCATATCTTGGGCATCCTTTTCACGTTGACACCTGTAGATCTACCCATTCTTTGTATTGACTGCAAAGTCCATTGTAAAGACTCGAGTAACCAGTTCCTTTTTTTGCTGGACATGTAAGCTGCTTCCAGTTTTTACTATTACAGACAGTGCTGAGATGAACAACTATATTTGCAGATTGTCAGCTGATTAAAATTTGAATATATGTTACCAAATTGCCTTCCAGAAACACTATAACAATTTACAGTTCCACCAGTAGTGTATGCGAATGTCCATATTCTTGCATCTACACTAATATGAGTATTATCAAACTTTTAAATCTTTGCCAATGTGATAGGTGAAAAGTGATATGTCATTAAAATTTTTTAAGTGTCTTGAAGAGTGAGGTTGAACATATTTTCCTATATTTGTTGACTATTTTACTTTCTTCTCTTTTTGTGAATCCCATGTTACTGGCCTTTGACCCTTTTGAGGGAGGGCTATGCATCTTTTTCTCATTGATTTGTAGGAGCTCTTTGTATATTAAGGAAATAAGCATCTAAGATCCATTTTATTATCCGCTATACACTCCACATTTGGAAAAAATTTGTTATATAGAGATTGTTAAGTTATTACTTCTTTCTCCATTTTCTCAATCTGGTTCTGGTACCCGGACCCTCAGAATGCTTATCAGCACGAGATGGTCTGCATTGAGCTGATATAATTCCAGCCGAAAGCAAAGCCTTAGACTTTTTGTTGATCCCAGAAGCCTCCCTGTGGCTAAATGTAGGCTGTCTGTTGGCTTTCTGAAATACTTTAAGTGGCTTGAGGAGCCCTAGGGTCTGGGGCCCTTGCGTGGGAGCCACAGCCACAGCTTTGGCCCCTTGGGCGCGGCTCCCTTGAGCAGCAGTGTCGTCTGCACCTGTGCTCATCCCTCGGTGCAGCTGTGGATTCCTATGTTCTGGTGAGTGGGCTGAGTGTTTGCATATTTCTCCTTTGTTTATAGACACTTAGTGATGTGGGTCCCTCTTTTTGTCAGCAGAAAGTCCCTGAGGCAGGACTGAGCCTGCCCCCAGGCCAGGCCCAGTGGGACTTTACTGGTGCTGAGTCCTGGGGATGGAGGAGGGGATGGAGGAGGGCAGGAGGGGTGGCAGGAAGAGGCTCCCAGATGGCCCCAACCCCTCTGGCCTCTCCACTTCCTCGGGGGAATCTCCTCAGAACCACATCCCATTCCCTTAAGGTGGGGTGTGTAGAGCCCCGGGCAGGATGAGAGCTGGTTTGCAGAGCCTGCAATTGGGGAGTGGGGTGCTAGACACCAAATATGGAGGAGTGGGGGGGCACAGATTTGGGGGGTTGGGGGCAGGGGGAGGTGGTTTCCAGTCTTTTGGGCACCCCCCCCCCAATCTAAAGGTGGTTCCACTGGGGGAGGCACTGCTGCCTCCTAGTCCTGGGGGGGAGGGTGGGAGGGTGGATCTGAGATCCCAGTGGGAGCAGGGACTGGGGGTGGGCAGGGGTGGCGGGAGAAGGAGAACCCTGGTGGAGCCTTTGCAACGGACTTAGAAGCCTCCAGTTTGGTTTGTTCGTTTAACCCAGGGCTGACTTTTATGAGACCGCCACATTCCTGGGGATTGGCAAGTGAAAGTGATTAATGGGGCTGGCTATGGTTGCGGGAGCAGCAGGAAGCAGAGGCGGAGGAAGCCCAGAAGAACCTGAGCTGACACCCCGAAGCCCCAGGTTCCCAGAGCTGTGGCGGGTGCTGGGGTGGAAGGGACTTGTGGTCCTGCTGAACCCCGCATCGCCCCCCCGCCCCAGGGCTGGAGAAGGAGAGGTTCTCCTGCCTCTTCCAGGGTGAGAGCGCTTCTCTGCCTGGTGAGCAGACTGGGCGAGGCTGGGCAGGGGCAGAGTCAGGGCAGGGTCAGAGGCAAGTCCACCCGGGTTCTGTCCTGGAACCGCGCCTGAGGCATGTGACTCATCCCCGGAGCCTGCGCTTCCTCTGGAAAACAGGACCAGGAGGTAGCTTATAGATAGCGCCTGGTTCCGCTCTCCTGATACCTCCTTATCTCGTGGGCTCCCTCAGCCGATGAGGCCTGGGCCCACACGGAGTCTCTGAGGAGGCAGTGAGAAAGCACCACCCCGTCTTCCACACGGTTTACTTTGGTTCTGCAGAAGTTTACCTCACTGAGTAAATACACAAATCTACCACGACGACGAATTTGAACGCTGCTCCCGTGTACAGTGCGACTCGGTAGGTGTATTAACTTCTGTTTCCCTTTCATGCCTGTCAGAGCCAGTGATGATATAAGCAGGTAGGGTAGGGGGTCCTGGAGAAAGAGAACCAGGCATGGCTTTCTTGACATAAGAGAAGCCATTTTTGGCCTAAGGCATTTTGGGATCTAAGTCTGGCCACGATGCTTGCCCTTGAACAGTTCTCAGTAACTAATGATCTTAAGGGAAGTGAGGGAATGCAGGAACAAAAGGAAAGCAGTCAAGAAATAATAGTTCAGGAATACAATAAAGTCCGAGTTCCTCCTCGAGGATACACATTACAATCTGATACCTGTCTTTAATGCTGCAGGAACTAAGGCCCCCACCCAGGTGGAGGACGGAATGACGTTGACCCTCCTGACTTCAGTCAACTAAAGCTTGGACTCTGTTGACCTTTGCCCCAATTCTGTGCTGAATTCTCCTCTGCTCAAGCCCCTTCATGAATATGCATGCACCCCTAGCTTAAAACTTCCCTAATTTGCTGTTCGGGGGGACACGGCTTTGGGAAAGGTCCCCGGTGTTCTCCTTAGTTGCGGCAAGTAACAATCAATCCTTCCTTCTCCAGTCCTTTGGCTTGGTTGTGTCTTTTGGTTCAACACCCACCGACAGGTGAACCCAGTTTTCGGATAACAATGACACTCAGAACATGGTGGTGAAGAACGCAGCTTCAGGGCCAGAGCCGGAACCAGACAGATGAGGAGAGGGCCTACCTCACCGGAGCAGGCTCTGTGGGCTGGTTCCACATCTACACATGGGGCCTGGCAGGATCCACTGCTCCTGTGAGGGTCAGAGGAGGGCTGAGGGGCCCTTCTCCTTGTCCCAGCCAGGCCCTGCCTGCCTAAGCTGGCTGGGAGAAGGAGTCTGACTCTAGGCCGGTTGGTCTCATCCAGAACATGCATGGGTCTTGAAATCCCTTTCAGCTCTTAAGTCTGAGACCCGAAACTACTGCTAGCCCCAGGTCTGGGCTGTCCAACTCCACGATCAGTTTAGTGGGCCAGTTCAAAGAGTAGGCCTAGGCTGAGAACTCAGGACACAGCCGTTTGCGGGGAAGAAAGGTGGATCCTCTGGGGTGTCAGAAAAGGCCTAGAACGTGAAGGAGACATGGGGCCCCCAGCTGGAGGTGAGAGAGGAGGTGCTTGAGGGTAGTTGACACGGGACATGTGTGTGCATGGGTGTAGTGGTGTGCGTGCATGTGTACATGTATGTGTGTGTGTGTGGTTTTGTGTGTGTATATCTTTAAAAACATTTGTTGCATTTTCCTGTTTTTCTAGAGCAGGCCTGGTTGGGGCAGCGTCTGTCCTGGAACTGCCAGGGCAGTATGTGTGTGTATTGGGCTGGATGTGATAAAAAGCGGCTCTCGATAAAGCCACAACAAAGGCCTCTCGATTTCTTTGGTGTTGTTTTGGGGATTTTTTTATGACTCTGCCGCCCATGAAATCAAGAGCTTCTATTTCATTCATTTCCTCAAGGAATGTATTGAGCGAGGCCCAGGAGACTGTACTCTAGGTCAGAGACTGGGCCTGAGGGTCCCAGAGGTAGAGGGATAAGACGTGGCTCCCGTGGCCCCTAAGCCCACAGCCAGCGGTGCCCTGCAGAGAGCGGGGAGGCTCGCTGGGATAGCTTGGGCCGCGGGCTGCAGGGGCCCAGAGGGCTGCTCGTTCTGCCTGGGATGGGCAGCAGGAGGCGCCACCTCCACAGTGGCCTTGAGCCTACAGTGAAGAGTGGATGAGCATCCGCGAGGTCCCCACGATGGAGACAGGCTCCTTGTCCTGAGGTCCCACTTGTGCCAGAGGTGTGAAAGAGCCCGGGCTGTCAGAGAACTAGAAGTAGTGCGGTGTGGCCAGACCTTGGGGACAGAGAGCGTGGAGACAGACAGATGAAGATGTTCATCGTGAGGGTTACTTCTCTGAGTTTTCTGGGGCCTGGCGGAGGAGTCTGGACTTTAGTCCACGTCAGGGGTCACCTGCTCAGCGGCCTGCAGGGCGGGGGGGGGGGGGTGAAGATGCCCGTGCAGGAGGCTGCCCTGCGGAGGGCAGGTCTTCTCCCCAAGGTGGGCCGGCACACCCAGTCGATGTGTGGCCCAACTCAGTCTTCAGAGAAGCTGGAAACCCATATTTTTATGGGGCACTTTTATTTTTAGATGTTAGTAATTAATTCAGATTTAACACATAACAAAACAAAAACACACAGGCAGGTCAAACAGGAAAGGTCTGCGATCCAGATGTAGCTCAGAGGCCGCTAGTGTGACCCCAGCTTGCGGTGGGAGGGGAAGCACCCAAGGGTCTGAGTGGGAGCGAGGGGATCAGAGCCTGCTGGCTGTGGAGGCATCTTGGAGACGGCCGTAAGGATGGCAGGGTGCAGGTAAGCCGAGAGACCAGCTGAGAAGCGGAGAGAAAAATCTCCTTCCTCTCTCTTCATACATTTCCCAAACGCTGATTGGGCACGTGTTCCGGGCAGGCACCGTTCTGGGCCGTGCTGCTAAGGGACGCCCAGAGGTGGAGCTCCGTCCTAGTTAAGAGTACTACAGGCACCCAGAGGGCTCCAGCATTCCAGGTGGCGC
The DNA here is from genome assembly GCF_039906515.1 of Pseudorca crassidens. NCBI lineage: Eukaryota > Metazoa > Chordata > Mammalia > Artiodactyla > Delphinidae > Pseudorca > Pseudorca crassidens. The sequence goes on from NC_090297.1 coordinate 96,056,978, forward strand.
GCTAGTGTCTTTGTTTTCTGGATTCTTATGCCTCCTTTAGCCACATTTCCCCACCTGCTGGCTGAGGTCCAGGCTAATTCTCCTGTTCCCTCCCAGGCATCCTTTCCTGTCTCTGTGGGCCCTGGGGCTATACTTTGGGTCCCAGGTTAACACCGCCCTCGGCAGAGGCTTCGTCACAGCCTATTTTCTGCATTGTGCCTCCACTCCGGTTGTGCCCCCCTTCCCTTCTGGAGTTTATCGCTGCCTCTTTTGGAACTCCCAGTTTGTCTGAAAGCTCGCCTTTGCACTGTAGCTCTGCCCTGCACGCTCATCCTCCAGTGACTAGATCCCGGTGGGGGAGGGGCCTCTCTCCCTGTTCCCCAGTCTTCGCATCAGCAGGAAAATAGCAGAGCTTTTGCTCTGGACCGGAGCAGACAATGCCTGTATTCACGCATCTAGCTGAGCAACAAGTCTGGGCCTATGCTAGTCTAGGAGTGCCCACATGAGACCTGGTTCCTGTCCTCAAGGCAGTCCCGGGAGAGGAGAGTAAGGCCTGTCCACCACCAACAGAAAAACCACTTAATGCCTGAGAGATGGTCCCCATGAGCCAATGAGGGCTGTGGGAGAGCAGAGACCCAATTCTTAGCGCTAGGCGTTTGACCTGCATGGACTCATGGAATCTCACCACAACCCATTAAGGTCAGCCCTATTATTGTACCATTTTACAGGTGAGGAGACTGAGGCTCAGAGAAGTGAGTAACTAGCCTGAGATGGCATAGCTGTGAGTTGCAGCAGCACTTTGTTTTGACCCCAGGGTGGTTGACAGCCAAGCCCACTTCCTTCATGGGGTTGAGGCTTGGGGCGTCAGCTGACAGCCAGCCTGAGGTGGTGGCGGAGGCTATTTCAGGGGTGGGGTGGGAGAGCTGGGGAGCTGCTTGAGGCACAGCTCCAGTGGCATCTGCTGGACTTTTCTGGAAATGAGGAGTGCTTCAAGCTGACTGATACATTATTTGTGGGAGAGCCTGGCTGCTGGAGGGGTCCAGCAATGCCCCCACCCTCCTCAGTCTCTCGCCCAGCCCTCTCTCAGGTCTCTGAGTCCACGGCACACGCCTCTCCCTTCTCCTTCCAGACGAAGGATGAGCACTGGATTAGGAGCCAGTGGGTCCTAATCCAGGAACTCACCCATGACCTCGACTCTGGGCCTGTAAAATGGGCATAGGTACTGACTAACCTGCAGGGACTTAGTAGAGATCAAAAACTTGAAGGTTACAGAAGGAAACTGCTAGAAACCTTTTGAGGTGTGATTCACCACGTATTTATTGAGCACGTACTCTGTGCCAGGCCGTGCACTGGATTTTAGGAATACAGTTCCCAGGAAGACAGACAAAGTTCTTACCTGCATGGGGCTTAGAGTCTACAGGGGAGGCGGGCGTGAAGTAGTGGCCCAGATAAATACGTTAAGTACAAAATGAATCGTGCCCTACAAGATGGTTTAACCGGGACCAAACGTGGGGTCAGGGAAGTTTTCCTGAGGAAATGGGATTTAAGCTTAAGCTGAAGAAGGATGGGGGTGGTCAGCCATGTACAGGGCAGGGCAGGGCCCTCAGGTACAGGGCGTGAATGCAAAGCCCTGGAATGGGGAGCGAGCCAGAGGCTTGTGACAGGACATGAGGGGGAGGGAGGACCGACAGCTGGGTTAGGCACGGCCTTGCAAAAGGGAGCTAGCGAAGGAGTTTAAGTGACCTAACAACAATAAACCTGATCTCCAACCCTCGTCTCCTTGTCCTGGGCCCCTGGAGCTGCTCTCTCCCTTCTTTGCCCTTGGTGTCCACTCTGTGTGACGAGAAACTGGGCTTGGGGAGGAGGTCTCAGCCCCCGCCCCCTCCCTGAACCAAGGGGCGGCTGATTGAAAGCAGATGCCTTGCCCTGGTGCGGCCCTGGTGGGAGCGGTGAGGCTGGCTCCCCACTGCTGACCTCAGACCTGCACCGCTGGCATGTCCAGGCCGCAGACTCTCTGTCAGCAAAGCCGCATCCGTCCTGCACAGAGACGGTCACTGTGGCTGCCCACACCCTCAACCCAGCAATTTCCCTGCCACGGTGAGAAACCTCCTGTGCTTCTGGGCCAGGGCCCAGCCTCCTCTAATTGGGCCTGGAGCCCCGGCTGCAGGAGGGAGAGATGCCAAGAAGGTTCTTAGAAAGGCACGAGCCTGGGAGAGGTCCCTGTCACCCTTATCTGGTTCCTCAGCACACCTGTACCAGTGTCATGCCAACTGGGGCACCGTTTTCCTATGTGCCTCAGGCTAGGCTCTGGGCTAAATGCTTTAAGTCCTCCTACTAAATCCTCACAAACAGCTCCATGAGGTCCATACTGTTGGCAAGGTGCATGACTGGGGCTCAGAGAGGGTGCGTGTCACACAGCTGGTAGATGGCAGAGCTGGGGTTTGAACCCAGTTATTAGGTTCTAAAGGCTGGGACTCCAGTGGTCCAGTGGTCTCTGGCTGTTCCTGTACCCTCAGACACTCCCCGTGTCTGGTGCTCCTGAGGGAGCCCAGCTCAGCTCCAGGCTGCTCAAGGCCCACAGGCTCCTGGAGGTCTTAGCACAGGGCACTGAGGTAGACCCAGAGAATGCTGCAGCAGCCTCTGCGCGGTGGGAGCCCCTCTCTCGAGCAGCCTGAGCTCTGTCAAGGGCAGTGTGCTTGCTGTTGATTCAGTTTGAACCATGCCCAGTGGTCCCTTCAGAGAGGGGAGTTACAATTTTGATGGTCGCTTCTGAATCCCCCTGGGAGCACCTCTGGCACACCTCCCCTTCACTAGGTCCTGCCATCACACTCCCCAGTCCCCACGGTGCACCTGGAGGAATTCAGGGATCTCCCAGAGATGCCTCCTGGGTCTTTCAGGAAACCTAGTGCCACCCTGACTGCCCCTCGATCTTAGGCCACCCTAGAAATCTGTCCTCTTTCCTCTGCTCCCACAAGGCTGCCCACCCCTCCCGCAGACCCATCTGTTCCCCCATTACCCTGGTTTCCTTGGTCCATTTCCCCCTCTTTTGTCCAACCCAGCATCTTTGCTGGATCCACTCCTTCAGATAGGTCTTTTTGCTCTCAGTCAGTCGGTCAGTCAGTCAACAAGCATTCATTGAGCCATATGGACAAACTGACAAGAGCTCAGGTGCTGGGGCCAGCCATCAGGGATACCAGAACGCAGCCCTCTCCCGCCCTGTTCCAGGAGCTCACATCTGGTGCTCCTGGAGCATGAAGAAAAGGCTCCCCTGCTTCCCTGGCCTCAGCTTTGGCTTCTCCCTGCCGTCTAGTTACTGAGAAGAAAAATGATGCCCCGTGGAGACCACTTTTTTCTTTGTTCTGTGTGAGAGTTACCTTGGTGGTCTGTGGGCAGGTGAATCAGCACTGAGGCTAACCATGGAGGGTGGCCAAGGTGTGCTGCTTTCTGGGGACTTTCAGACACAGAGGAGTAGCGAGATCGTTTGTGCTTTAAGGTCTGGAAATGAGAAGTAGCCCCAGCCCCAGCACGGATCCTGGGGAAGGAAAAGGGACTAAACTCTAATCTGTGGAGAGTGGACCCAGGAGCCCTGCAGACTCAGCATGGGAATGGCGGTGTATGGTCATGAACAGCATGAGAGTGGGTAGTAACTCTGGGAGCAGGACTGGGGGCGCTTTGGGCCGTACCTGGAGTTATCCTCCTGGAAGATCCATGTGGCCTGTGGAGCTCTGGGTGGCACAGGACCAGCTTCTCCTTCTGACCATGTGGGAATAGTGTCAACAGGCAGCAGGACTGGTCAGAGTTCCAGGGCTCCTGGCCCCCTTTGGGAAGTTGACCACCCACTTTGGAGCACATAAAACTTGGGGTTCTTGGACAATTCAAAGGGAGAGGAAGCTTCAGGAGGAAGGTATAGATTTCCTTCAAGTATAGTAGACTGGGTCTGGATGGTTTTAATTAAAATTCCAAAATCAAAGAATTGCAATAGTATTTGTACCCCAGTTTTCTGTTGCCACTCATCAAGGTTACTAAATATAACAGCAGCTTCTATATTCCACGAACTTACTGTGTGCCACATATGCGCCAAACCCTCCGTATACATTATTCTATTTGATCCTCAAAACAAGAGACGTGCTTTGTGTCATCATTTTACACCTGAGGAGACTGAGGCACAGAGAGGTTAATCAACTTGCCCAAAGTCACACAGCTAGCAGAGCTATGAACTGGGCTTATAATCCACATTATCTCTCACTCCAGAGTCCTTCAACCACAGATCCCACCCTACATCTGCATCTAGGGGTTCCCATCTGTGGGGGTCCCAGGAGATCTGGGCCTGCAGGCAGGAGTCCTGGGGTCTGGAGGCCCCGGGGCCTAACATGGTGGGGCCACTGTCAGGTGCCTGTCTCCCACAGCTGGATTCCATTACAGTGTGGATGGCCGCCTTTAGAAAGCAACCTTCTCCTGGGCTGCAAAGGAACAGGGTGACCACAGCCAGTGAACACTGGGGCCCCTTGAGTTTCCATTGCCCGCCCGGCAGGGTTTCACAAACCCGTTGACGTTGACAGGGCAGCCTGTGTGGAGAGAGCAGGAAGCCTGGGGGCCCTGTGGTCTGCTGGCATTGCTCAGAGTTTCCTTAGCTGAGCTCTTCCTGCAGGGCCCTCTTCAGGGCTCTGCCAGGCCAGCACCCCCTGTCCTGAGGGCTGCTTTGGCCTTGTCTGGCCCTGAGAGACAAAGCCTACTGACCCCAGGGTCTCTGAAGGGCCAGGAAGGCCCTGTCCTCTGGGCGCTGAGCCTTGGGGGAGCTTTGAGATTCTGGCGATGGCCTCAGGGTGTCTGAAGGCTCCTGGGGACCAGCACTGTGAAGTGGGGCAGGGACAGTGCTACCTGCAGTCAGAATTCCCAGCCTCCACGCTCAGCTCCAATGTAGACTGGGGCTGTGACCTCTGGCAGGTGTCTTACCTCCCCGAGCCCCCTTCCCTCATCTGCCTTACAGGGGTGTAAAACCCTTGTCAAACAGGAAAATGCTCTGCAAGTATCAGTGGCCCTCACCTGGCCGTGGCCTGACCTTAGGACCCATTGGTCCTCCCTTGTGGAAACTGCCAAGTCTGAACTTACAGGTTCCCACAGAAAAGGGGAAAAGCATTCTAGGTAGAGGACAGCCTGAACAAACGCTCAGAGTCAGGAACACACACACACGTGTTGAGCTCTTTGTGCCAGGCACTGTCTTAAAACTGTCTTAAATATTTTACATACGTGAACTCATTTTTCTCTCTTAATATTCTTATAAAGTAGATACTAGCTTGCCCCCATTTTATAGCTGAGACAATGGAGGCCCAGAGAGGTAAAGTAACTTGCTCAATATCACACAGCTGGAAGTGGGGAACCAAGATTGTAACCCAAGCAGTCTGCGATGAGAACATGAGTGGAGGCAAGGGCAGTGGGCCTGGAAAAGACATCAGGGACTTGGGCACATCTACCTTGTCCTCTGTGGTAGGGCCAGTGTCTATTACGGTGCCTGGCACACTGTGGGTACTCAAAGGTGTTCCTGAAACCTAGGCTCTGCAGAAGGTGTGGTCGGCTTATTTATCTGGGGACACTGAAGTTTTGCACGATCGGGGAAGCTGGACTTACTGGGTTGGGGGAAGTATGGGCCCAGGGCTGAAGCCTAGACTGTCTCATTGCCTCTTTGGCTTGAGATTTGGTCCCTGCCCAAGCCAGTCCTGGGACAGTAGTCTCCTTCTCAGTGGGGCTGCTGGACCCCCACTGGCAGGAGGGCCCACCAGGTGGACAGGCAGGAATTTTAAATAGTTCCTCAGTCCCCCTCTGGACCCCTCCCCTTAGGCCCTGCCTCTCCCCCCTTCCCTCAGGTACTGGCACACTACCTGCTTCCCTCCCTGTGGGATGTTCTTTGCTCCCGGAGCTCAGGGTCTGGGGTGGGCTGGACTTCTGGGGGGACACACACAGACTTGGAGGAGCGTGTTTGCTGCCGGCAGAGGCTGCTGAGAGACCGGCCTGTGTGCCGGGCTGGAGAGCTGGTAGCCTGGTGAGAAAGGACGTTTCCGTGCTCTGTGGCACTCAGACCCCACCAGGAATGTGGCTTTGGGCCAGGATCTCTCTGGGCAAGAAAGGATGACTCGGCAGAAACAGCATCCTCACCCCACAGGATAACTGGAGCCGTTGCATTGGGGGTGGATGCCAGGCGGCAGGGCTGGTGAATTTATGACCCCTCCACCTCAGCCTTCATTTCCACCCTCCCCCCAGCCCGCCTTTAGATGCCCTTCTCTGGGCTGTGGTTTTCAGACTCTCCGAGTAACAACTTTCAGACAGACTGGACGGGGGGGCCCCCCGCTCTTCCCACTCCAAGGGATGGAATTAAGAAATGGTGGGGAGGAAGCAATCTGCCATTGAGGCCCCCAGGTCTGGCCAAGGGCAGGCACCCAGCATGACTCAAGGTGGGGGGCACTGGGCAGTGGAGGGAGCTGGCCTGGGCCGGGCACCGGGGAATTCCAGCTCAGCAGAGCCAATTGGAAGCACATGTGTTTAGACAGGCATGGAAACCCACAAAGCTGCTTTTCCGTTCCTTGAGTCCAGCTTCTGAAAAATGAAGCATCTATCACCAGGAACCCTGGGAAATGTGTCCCTTTGTCACCAAAAGCTTTCATGGAACAGGCCAGTCGCTACTGGGGAGTAGAATGGCACTCTAATTGGTGCTAGCCTTCTGCCCACTTGCACCCCAGGTCCTGAGCAGAAATGGATGATGGTGGTGGTGAAAATGAGGATATTGTTATAGCCCCAGCCGCTGCTGCTGTTAGAATTCATTAAGTGTTCCGCACATACACTGCTAACCATTTTTACCTATTTAATCTCACGCGCTCCTCATAAATACCCTATAAAGTACGTATGTACTGATCTCCTAATTTTAAGAAAGGAAACAGCTTTGCAGAAGATTAACTTGCCTGAGGTCGCCCAGGTACTCAGTGGCAGAATAAGCTTCCAAGTCTGGGATCTTAGTGACTGGCTTGATTCATGACCCCCTTCTTCTGCCCCTTGGGGGAAAGAGGAAGGCAGAGCGCTCATGGCTCTGCCCCCTTCCCTGGGTGCCACACGGTGACAGAGGGTCACCAGGGTTGGCCCATGGAAACACTGACCCCTTTCTGGGAGCCGTTGCAACACTTGGCGGTTTCCCGTGCAAAGCATCTTGGGCTCTTGGGGTCTGGCGAGCAGTGAGGATCCTGGGACTTGGGGCTAGACGACACGAGTCTGCCCTTGACTTACTAGCTGTGCGGCTTTGACACTTTACTCTGTCCCTCTGACCTTGGCTCCCTAACCTGTAAAATGAGAAGGAAGAACACCACGACTTGCCCTCCGTTACCTGCCCAGCGAGATAAAACGTAGACCTTAAGGCCACTGCAGCCAGCGAAGCCAGCCAGACAGCAAGCAGAGGGCCTGACGGGGCCGTCCAGAGGGGAAGAGGTAGGCGGGGCTGGCATCACACGGCTTGGCTCCCTGGTCAGGAAAAAGGCGGGCAGAGATCAGGAGTTCCTTTCTTAACAGATGACAGCTGCTTTGCATTAATTCATCTGCCTCACAGAGATCACCTGGAGGTGAGGACCCGCAGCAGGATGGCTGCATCTTCCCAGGAAAATCCCACGGGCAGAACTGGTCTAGGCACCAGATGACAGTCAGTTCCTTGCAAGGGCCCTGTTTTCTGACTTCCCTGTTGATGGAATCTCTTGTCCTGCTCTAACATGGGCTTCTGTTAGTTGACTGGTTGCTGTTGCCCCAGCAACAGAGCAATAGTGGAGGAGGTGGCTGCAAGCGGCTGTTAAGTCACTTAATCAACTGTGACACGCAGGCACCCTGCCAAACAGGGGTGGTTACAGCTATGGCAGGCTTCGTCACTGCCTGCAACTTAATGTGGCTAAGATGGTCATAAACATGCCCGGAACAGGCACATAGGCCCCCAACAAATACATCTTGGTTGATGGATTTCAGAATCATGAAGACGTTATATTATGTCGCTTACAGTTTTATCCCTGAGTTTATTTTGTTATATTCAAGACCTTGGCGAACCAGTAATTTCCATAGAAGGTGTATGGCCAGGCTATCCCCCCAGTCACCCCACTCCTGGGCTCTTCATAAGGATTTATCAATAACAACATATCCGTTCTGTTTGGGCTGTTATTATGGTTCTATTCTGAAACATCCTGTAGTGGTTATTTTTTGGAAACATCATTTGGCTCATAATTTCTTAGCAACAGAATTGAGGGCTAACAGCCTATGTAACTCCAAGCGAGATGCTTGAACCTCGTGCGTGGGCAAACAAACCCACAGCAGCCAAGTCCGAGCACTCTCTGATTATGGGTTTCATTGTTTTAGGTCATCGAACGTCACCAGCACCCACCACGAGTCAAGCTTGCTTTGTTATATGCCCGAGAGCATTTGCTGTGGCAGCCACGCACCCAGGGTGCGGGAGAAGTTTCAGTCACCAGGTGCCCAAGGCCGTCGTCACAGCCTCGTCTCCTCCCGGTACAGGTCCCAGACTGTGTGTCTGACTTGGAAGAGGAGGAGGGCGGGGCAGTGGCCCCTCACTCTGTGAGTGCCTGCACATCATGTCTTCACAACCCGCCCTGTGCAGCGGTATCAGGACTGTCCTGCCGTGTGACAGCCGAGGAAGCGGCAGTTCAAGCAGGTGAAGCCACCAGCCATGGCCACAGTTTGGCAGAGGCAGGATTGGAATCAGGACCTGTCCAAGCCCCCAGCCTCCATCCTTTCTTTGTTTCCTTCCATCCTTCCTTCCTTCATGTCTTCTTTTTCTTTTTTTAATAGTCAGTATTCTTAGTTCAAGGGCTCCTATTGCAAACATAAAACCAAACATGGGCTTTGATTCTGTGAACCTGAATTCACACATCTAGGAAGAGAAAAGGAAACTGTGATCCGTGTACGTGGATGAAAACCAAAGGGTCATGGCTAATCACATTGGAGTTTTTCTTGTTGTTGTTGTTTGTTTGTTTGTTTGTTTGGCCCCTCCGCGCAGCATGCGGGATCTTAGTTCCCCGACTGGGATGGAATCCGTGCCCCCTGCAGTGGGAGTGCAGAGTCCTAACCGCTGGACTGCCAGGGAAGTCCCTCACATTGGAGTTGTAAAATTTCTACAGCCTAGAACTCAGAAGCCACAGGTCTTATAGGTCATTCTGGCTGTCCCACGGGGTATCTGTACTTTTCTTGAGTTGAGCAAACTTATCAACCTTCAGCTTCTCGTTGATGACACTGGTTAACCCCTGAGCATTAAGGATATATGAACGGCTCTGGAAGACTTCGTTCTCAATGCCCTGCATCCCCTTCACCATTGTTGACACTGGTTGAATCCTGGATAGATTTTTCACCATGGATTCAATGAGATCAGTCACATTTCATCCAATAGACCAGCTGGTTATCCTTTTAGCTTGGTGATTTCACATGCACTTTCCACCACTGTCTTGCACGCTTCCTTCCAATTTTCATTATTTTTGTTCTTTCCCATTTCTGGACCCAGTTCCCGGAGAGAAACGCTGGCCACATATACTCCAAACAGCCACACTTGAGTTGCCATGTTCTCTCCAAATCCATCCACGACAGCTGCTGGCATGAATGCCAAGTTCTCAGCCATAAGATAGTGAGACCTACCAGAATCCACATTTGACACCCACTTTCAATCACGCAGTGCTTAAGTAATCCACTTTCCAGGTAACGTATGTGAGAATATCCACTGGGTTGGAAACCACAATTATGATGCGATCAGGACTGTACTTGATGATCTGAGGAACAATGAATTTGAAGACAACATTTCTCTGCACCAGATTAAGATGACTCTCTCCTTCTCACTGGCGCACGCTTGCAGCTACCCTCACAATCTCTGAATTGGCAATCACAGAGTAAACTGTATCTGCCACAAATTTAGGTGTCTGAAGAAAGAAGTCCCCATGCTGCAGATGCATCATTTCTACTTTGAGTTCATCTTTTCAAACATCCACAAGGGCAAGTTCATCAGCCAGGGACTTTCCCAGAATGCAGATGTCACATGCCATACCTACATGTCCAATACCCACTACAATGATTTTATTATTTGGGACTGTTGCCTCTTCTGTGACCAGCGCAATCAGTTTTTCCTTAAGAGATGCCGTTGTGCACAGGAGAGAGAAGGCTTTGAGGACAGGTGTAATGGTCATGCAAAGGATACAAGGTCAGCCATGTGTCTAGCCTCCTCTCTTTCTGTTCATCCTGTTCACGCATCCAAGTCCATAGGGACAGCTAGGCCTTCGTGAGATGTGTGATCTCCATAAGGCTGTTCCCCAGAGTGTAGCACATGAGGGCCATTGCCGCACGCCAGGTCCACAGGGGAGCCACTGACCCCAGCATTCACAGGCAGCGTGGGGCCTGCCTGCCACTGGGGCTCGTAATCCCTTTTTTATTTTGGTCCCTCCCCAAGGCTGAGACCATGGTTCTCCATGGTAGGAATGCAAATTAAAGTAATAGCGACCACTTGTTACTATGAGCCAGGAACTTGATTTATATGCCTCTATTCACTCCTTAAAACTTTATAAGGACATTTACAGATCAGGAAGCTGAGGGTCAGAGTAGTTGAATGACTTACCATAAGTGTCATAAAACAGGTTCTTTTGGTGACACCCGCAGTCATCCTCCTCCCCCTCCCACAGCTCTGTTACTCATGAGCGGAGCTGGATTTACTGAGCAACCCTGGATGCTTAAGCTCTGGGTCCCCTGACTCACAGCTGCCCCTTCCAAGCCCTAGAAGTCTACTCATATGGCCACATATCTTTGTGAAATTTGAATAAATAAGATGTTTTAAATTTTATCTTCTAGAGGAGAGCCTCCCTCAGGTTCCACAGAACCTGGATCACCTGTTCATGAGTGTACCCCTTAAACATCCTATCTAAAAGCTTGCTTCTTTCTTCTGTCTCCTTTCCCTACTTTATTTGCTCTCCTTGGCACTTTCACTAACACACCATGTACTTTATGTATTTATCTTATTGACTGCACATCGTAGGCACCACTCACTAAGTGTTTTTGGGTGAATGAGGGCAGCCATTGTCCTTACACATACAGCCATCCTGTGCAGTAGGTTGTTTCCATATTATAGAAAAGATATAAAGATGTGAGAAATGACTTGTTCAAAGGCACCCACCAACAAATCCAGTCCCCGTTCTCCTGCTCTGAGCTACCTTTGGGCTTAGCCATGTCTAGATTTCCTCTGGCTATGACATCATAACTTACTCATAGACCAGATATCTCCCTGGTATTTCATCCTTGACTCCTCCCTCTCTCAACAAGCTCCCTCTACCCTCCAAATACTATTGACCGCCTCCCAAATATTTCTCAGACCCAATCACTTCTCTCCACTGCCCCCACCACAAACAGGGTCTTCATCAGCTTCCTCCTGGTCTCCCTGCCCCTGGTCTCTTCCCCCTACAGCTTCCAGAGGCTGACCTGATCAAGTCACTCTCCTGCTGGAGAATTATCCCATGGATTCTTATTTCTTAGAGGTCAGATCTGAAATCCTCAGCCTGACCCACAAGACCCACATTGGCTTTTATTTTTTCCAGTTCCTCAAACTCACCATCTCCTTCCTGACTCAGAGCCTTTGCACATGCTCCACCCACCCTCAGCGGCTGAACATTCTTCCTCTCCTCCCTCCCTATCATCCTACTTAATTTCTACTCACCCTTTTGGTCTCAAAGCAGCATCACTTCCTCAGGGCTACCTTCCATGTCCATTCACACTGGGTGAGAGCCCCTGTGAATTGTTTTTACAGCTCCCTGTATATCTCTGCTAAGAACTGATTACAACTGTCATTAAATAAGCTGTTGCAGGGGCTTCCCTGGTGGCGCAGTGGTTGAGAGTTCGCCTGCTGATGCAGGGGACTCGGGTTCGTGCCCCGGTCTGGGAAGATCCCACATGCCGCGGAGCGGCTGGGCCCGTGAGCCATGGCCGCTGGGCCTGCGCATCCGGAGCCCGTGCTCCGCAACGGGAGAGGCCACAACAGTGAGAGGCCCGCGTACCGCAAAAACAAAAAAACCTATCGCGTTGTTTTTTTGGGGGGGTTGATCTGCTGTTGTGACGCCTCCCTCCACCCTCCTCCCCAGACCAGTGTACCTTGCTCACTACTATATCTTTGTATGGTATTGTTCGTTTGTTTGTTTCATATTGGAGTATAGTTGATTAACAATGTTGTGTTAGTTTCAGGTGTACAGTATGTATTGTTTGTTTGGCTTAAGGGATAAAGACATGTATTCCTCTCTCACGTATAACCCTCAAGGTGAGTGTTTCTTATCAGCTAGCGGCAGTGTTCCACGTGGTCCTTTGGGGACCCAAGTTCCTTCCATCCTGTGGCTCTGTCATTCCTAGGAGTCGTCATCTGCATAGTTGAGGCTGGGTCATTGCCACATCTGAGTTGGAGCCAGCAGAAAGGGGGAAGAGTTTTCTAGGCTTTGGCTTAGCTCCAATTATCTACTACAGAATAACAAACCACTCCAAAATAGTGCTATAAAATATCAACTATTCCATTATCCTCATCGGTTCTGTGGGTCTGTGAGGAATGCTGGGGATTTTGGACAGAATTCAGGGAGGATGGCTTGTCTCTCTGCTCTACAACGTCTGGGGCCTCAGCTGGGAAGACTCAGGTGACTGGGGGTGACTCAGATGGTTGGAGGCTGAATTGTCAGGAGACACCTTCACTTGCCTGGTGCTTGGCTAGAAGACTGGGCTCAGCAGGGCTTGTTCCGGGGCACTGACATGGGGCCTCTCTAACTTGGTGGCCTCAGGGGAGTTGGACTTCTTTTATGGAGGCTCAGGGCGCCAAGAGCGAGTGTTCCCACAAGGTAGAAGCTGCCTAGCCTTCTATGCTCTGGCCTCAGAAATCACATTGCTTCCCACTTTCCTCTTGGGTGAAGACTGCCCAGGTTCAAATAGAGGGGTCATAGACACCCATCACTTGGCAGGTACAGAGTCAAAGACTTTGTGTCATGTTTTAAAACCATTATATCTGGAGGGGCTCATGTCAGCTTTACTCACATTCCCCTGGTGAGAATGTAGTCATATGGTCCCTTCTAGATGCACAGGGCTGGGAAACGCTGTCCCTAGTCAGGCAGCCATGTGCCCAGCTTCAAGCCCGTTATAATGGAAGAGAGAAAATGGATTTGGGTGGACTCTTTGCAGTTGGCCACGGTCTACTCTGGCTACCAAATACGTGTGTACCCCTCTTCCCACATGCAATACACCTCTCCTCAGGAAAAAACCAAAGTTCCAGTGACTGAATCCACCACTGCCTATTTGTTGAACAACGAAGTGATTGAATGTCTGCAGAGCCTCTGTGTTTACCCATCCATTCTGGATGGTCCATTTCTTAATCTAGAGCCTTATGTCAGCTAGTTCTAAGTGGGGAGGCAAAACCACGCAGCTGTGGCCTGTTCGGAATGAAGAGAAATCTGCTTTTCCTTTCATGTCAGTACTTAATTCAATCTACTTATGGAGCAGGAATCTCAATAAATGTTCATCGAAAAGAGTATCTGTCTCACACAGCACCTAAAATTAATTCCAGGTGGATCAAAGATTCAAATGTAAAAAGTAAGGCCACAAAATGCTAGGGTTCAAAACGGGTAAGAGCAGACAGCTTACAGGAGAAAATAAACAAAAGGCCAATAGTGGTATGAAAAGTCGTGTTCTCAAGGATGTGGGGAGACAGAAATTCTCACATGTTGTTTGTTGGCATTTGAGTTGATCATATTTAGACGGAGGGTTGGCAATATCTTTCAAGGTGTCAAATGTTCAGTATTTTTACCTGGAAACTCCACTTTGAGGTATTTATTCTACAGATATACAGTATTCCCACAAGTGAGCAAAAGTATATGTCACAAATGTTCAATGTAGGCTTGTTTAGAATAGCTAAGTCTCTGGAAACCACCTAAATACCCATCTATGGGAAACTTATCAAGTAAAGTAGAATCTCATGCAGCTGTTTAAAAGAACACAGTAGATTTATGAGTACTAACAGAAAAGTGTCCAAGGAACAGTGACAGCTGGGAACTAAAGGCATGTTGGAGAACATTATGCATAGTGTAAGCTCACATGTATAAAGAAAGGAAACAAAATAATATATTCATATGCATTAAAAGATACCTGGAAAGATTCATAGAAAGTTTTTTTTTTTTTTTTTTTTTTTGGCAGTATGCGGGCCTCTCACTGTTGTGGCCTCTCCCGTTGCAGAGCACAGGCTCCGGACGCGCAGGCCCAGCGGCCATGGCTCACGGGCCCAGCCGCTCCGCGGCATGTGGGATCTTCCCAGACCGGGGCATGAACCCGTGTCCCCTGCATCGGCAGGCGGACTCTCAACTACTGCGCCACCAGGGAAGCCCCATAGAAAGTTTTAACAATGGTTTCTTCAGGGGGGAGTGACTTTAAGGCTGGCGGTAGCAGGAAGATTTTTACTTTTTGCTTTATACCCTTTTCCACTATACGGATTGTTTTACAATACCCATGTATCACTTTTATAGGGGAATCAAATTCAGAATAGTGGGTACCTCTAGGGAAGAAGGGAAGGGCGTGGGAGAGAGGTCATAGGGCCCTTTAACTGTACGTATAATGTTATGTTTCTAAAAGAAATTGAAATGGTCAAAACGGTAAATTTTGTGTCAGTGTATCTAACCACAACAAAATGAGGAAAAACTGTGGCAATCTGTTAAGAATTGATAAAACTGGTAGGTGGGTACTAGGGGGTTCATTTTGTAATTCCCTCTGCTTTTCTATATTTTAAAAACATTTCACAACTTTAAAAAAGTTTTTTTTTCTAAAAAGGATTCATTCAATACACAAGATAAAATCAATGAAAAAGAAACCAGAAAAATGAAGCAAAAGGAAAACACAGGCAGTAAAACAAACGACTTCATGGCCCACACTTTTTATGAGCAACGTGGTAGATTCAGTCACAGCCTCATCGGAGATGTGGACACAACGATTCCCACGCTGAGCTCAGGATGCACCTGAGCCGCCAGGAGCACAAGAGATGGCGTCGCTCAGCAAAAGGAAACGTGCCACCATGGCGCGAGGCTGGAGGGGGGCGAACGTTAGGGGCTGTCGCAGTGGAGGCAAGAGCTGGCCAGTGCCCTGGCCACGTGAGCTGCCCCTCTCAACCTAAAAAGCAGTGGGGCAGCCCTGCTCTCCTTTCGCTCAGCGGCCTCCCTCTCTGCCCCTTCTCCCTCTCCTGCCCTGGAGAGCTGGGAAAGCAGCGGGCTCCCCGCGCACGCATGCACACCCTTCCCTGCCCCCTGGCCCCTTCCCAGGGCCTTAATCTGCTATACCTGCAGTTCTGTGATCCTTTTTGGTTTCCTTTCTTTTGAAAATACTGACCGCAGTGCCATCCTGACTCTGAGGCTTTGAAAACCCTCTTCCTGTGAACTTGAAATGCAGGTGATAAAGAAATAAAGGGCAGAGGGCTGTGGGTTTCACCCGCCGCCTTTGTTCTGGGCACGGAAGCAATGTCACAGGCAGACAGAGGTGGGGTGGGGGCCTGGAGTCTGTCCTTGAGGCTCCGAAGACTGTCCTGGCGGGGCCTATATATCCAGGGGCAGGTGGCTGCCCGGGGTGCCCTGTGAGGTGGTGAGCTCCCTCCCTGTTGCAGCTGGGGTCCCACCTAAACGACTCGTGTCTAGGGTGCCTGGAAGGATTTCCACACAGGGAGGTGCACTTGTTCTGCCAAGTTCCCTTCTAGCTGGGCTCCACGGGCAGTTCTTCGGGGCCCGGTCCTGCTGTCTGTCCTTCCACCAACCTCAGCCATACCGAGGGCAGATCCTGGGCTGCGACAGGCCTACTGCTGCTTCTCTCCAGAGGGGCCAGGAGGCGAGGCACTGCCCTTCCTGCAGCTGCTGTGTGTGTGTGTGTGTGTGTGTGTGTGTGTTTGTGTGTGTGGGTATGTGTGCCACTCAGGCCTCTGCAGAGAGAGAGAGTTTCTGGGTTCCAGTCCTGGCAGGGCCTCCAGGACCTGCTGATCAAGCCTCTCGTAGCGCAGTGTTTGGATGCCCAGGGTTTCTGGGGTGGATGCGCAGGGTGTCTGGCTCCTCAGTGGCCTCGATTTTGTGTTCTCTTTGCTGCCTCTTAGAAACCAAGTGCTGGCAGCCAGCCAATGCCTGCGGGGCTCCAAGCTGGAATTCTTAAATCCATCACTGAATTTCAAATTCGGGACACACTCACTGTCCTTTTTACAGAGAAGGAAACTGAGGCCCAGGAAAGTTGAGTGGCTTGTCCAGACTCCCCCACTGGGAAGGAGTGGAGTTGGGTCTGGGCCTCTCCTCACTTCCGGGTCTGTTCCCCAGCTTCTCCACACTGTTCTGCAGCGCCCTGGGAGGCTGACCGGTGGGACTGCTTCAATGGTACACTTAGCTCTCTGCCTTGACCAGTGGGGAGCACCGCCAGCTTATGGGAGGCAGAGAGGGGAGAGAACAAGGGCACTTATTCCCCCTAATGCCGCCTGTGGGGTTGCCACTGTCTGGCCGCATCCCTCAACTGAGGCCTTAGATACGCTCAGGCAGCCTCTCCTCTCAGGCCCTTTCTGGTCACCTCCCCGGCCCCGTCAGGCTTAGCAGTGGAACAGACGGTTGCTGTGGGTCCAGGTTCCTGCAGTCCTTTCCTACAGCTTGCCCTTACCTTTGAAAAGAATCTCTTTATTGAATGCTCGTCAAATGGTCCAGTTTGAGTATGTGGTCTGCTTCCTGCCGGGACCCTGATACCATCCTGCAAGCTCACTGGCAAGGACTCCTGGCTCTGCTGAGTCATCACAGATTGCAGCTGGGCCCGTGGTGGGGGCGGGGGGGGGGGGCTTTCTGATTCCTTCTCTCTGCCTCTGCTCATACCCTCCCCCCTCCCCTATCTGCTTGCTTTGCCTCCAGCCCTCACCTGTCATTCTTCCCCTGCCAGATGTCTGGGGATGTTTAAGGGATGAGAGTGATGGCTAAGCAACTTTCACGCCTACCCTGTCTACCCATGATACATCCAGGAAGTAGTGCTCTGAGGTCCTGGACGTCACAGGCCAGTCAGACAGACCCTGGGTCCTTGGGACAAGGTGTCTTGGAAGCCAGTGCACAGAAACAGGGTGACTTCACATTGCTGGAAGAGGCCTCTTCCCTGGGGACCCTCGATCAGGAAAGCTCGCCCACTCACTCACTCACTTGCAATGCAGAGGCTGACTCCCTACCAAGCCCACCCCCAAGGGACCTGCATGTCACTTCCTCATGGACACTATCCCTGGCCCTTTGCTGAGGCTGGCTGTCCCACTACATGTTCCCAGCACATCCCATCCCTCCTCGTTTTGTAACCCTCATCACAGCGATATCCCTTGTCCATTGTCTACATCCTCCACTGCTCCAGCCTCCCCCTGAAAGGAGACCCTGTGTCTGCACTGCTGACCGCTGTATCCCCAACACCTGGCACAGTGCGGGGCACACAGTAAGGGTTCAACAGGCGGTTGAATTGAAATGGAAAAACAATATTTCAATCAATACCATGCAGATTATTCCTCTTGTATCTAGGTGGACACTGGGAGAACAATGACCAGCGTGGCAGGCTGGGTCCTGGAGAGAACGTCAGCCCCAGGAGGCTGGAGGCGGGGCTCTGGTCCCTGCTGTGCCTTATGCTAATTTGGGGACTCTGATCAGCCTCTGGGCTTCAGGTTTTTCATCAGTAGGATGGGGCTAATATCGCCATTAATGTTTTCTACTGCTTCATAACGAATTATCACAAACTTCCCAACTTAAAACAGCACACATTCGTTCTCCGCAGCGTCCATGGGTCAGGAGCTGGGCACAGCTTAGCTCGGTCCCCTGCAAGGCTGCGGTCAAGGTGCCTGCCAGGGCTGCATCCTCATCTGGAGATTTTAGCGAGGATGGATTCACTTCCAGGCTCACACAGGTTGTTGGCAGAATTCATCTCCTTGCGGTAAAAGATTGAAATCTTGCTGGTTGGTGAGGGGGCGGGAACTGCGCTCAATCCCTAGAGGCCACCCTTCCTTGCCATGAGACCCTCTCTGTAGGCCCTCTCAGAACATGGTAGCTTCCATCTCCAAAGTCAGCGAGAAAGGAAGTCTCTAGCACCAGTCTGCTGGTGAGACTGGGTCTTTACAACATGCAATCATGGAAAGGACATCCCATCACCTTTGCCAATATTGGTTAGATACTGGCATACTGGTTATTCCATTCATTAGAAACAAGTCCCAGGTGTTGCCCATACCCGAGGGGAGGGGATTACACAAGGGAATGAACGTGGGGATGTGGGGATCATGGGGGTAACCTTAGAATCTGTCTCCTACGATATTAATCTCTCAGAATTCGTGAGAGAGTTAAATGAAAGAAAGCACGAAAACACTTCACACAGTGCCTGGCACTTAGTGAAAACTCAGAAAATGCCATAAAAGGCAGCTAGAAGCAGCTGTTTCTTCTTTGGCCCACTTGGAAATAGGAAATGTTGATCCATAATTGGTCCCCAGGCCCCACCATGTCCTATTGGCTTCCATCGGGCTGCTTCAGCCATTTATATCATCTGTCTGGATCTTGAAGGCAGTTGAATTTGTCACGTGGTATTAGCTAGTATGATCAACAGGTGTTCTTAGTATCATAGTTTAAAGTTCTTGGAAGATAAGCTCTGTATCGTATTAACTTTTCTAGCCTCTGGTGCTCAGCTTTTGGGGTTTAGGGTGTTGAGTTTAGTCTGAATGTTTCACAAGGGTTGAACCACAGCACTAACCAGAACGATTTGAGTCCGAGCTATAGCCCCAAGGGCTCGTGGTAGTTGGTGGGAGGGAGGGAACAGGAGCAGGTTGGATGGACAAGTCAGGAAGGACAAGTAAATACATGTCAGGCCCTGCTATGGGGAGCCCCCAGTTCCTGTTGCCATGTTTGCCCACCTGCCTCCACCCCGGGCTTTCTTCCCTTCTTAGCGTTCAACTCCCCTCCCACACCTCCACCCGGCCTCACCCACTCTGAGCAGGGTCTCCCTGGGATCTGGGTGTGGTGTGCCCTGCAGGTTTTAATGGGGGAAGAAAAGAGGGATTCCTTCAGAGACATAAAGCATCTGGGCTGGGAAGAGCCTTAGACCCCTGGGAAGGGGTCAACAGCCATCTTTAGGATACGGGATGAGGACTCATGTCTGTCAAGTGCCTACTCCTGCCTCTGGGCTCCACACTTTACGTATTTCATTTCCTCTGTTTCAATCTTCAGGGTAGATAAACGGAAGCTCAGAGAGGGGAAGCGGCTTCTTCTGGTCACACAGCTGCTGCGTGGCTGAGTTAGAACAGAACCTACGTATCCTGAGCTGCTGGTCCAGGGTTTTCTCTCAACAGTGCTCCTCCCTCAGGGTCTGTGGGTCCCTGGTGTTGCTAGGGCACCCTTGGCCTTGGCCCAGTTCTCTTTACGGAGCTCTGGCTCCCCACCCTCGATTCTTCTTTCCCTCTACCACTGCTTCCAGCACTTTCTCCGCGGGGGGGGGGGGGGGGGGGGCTCCAGACTCCTGCTGACTCGGTAGCACCTCGCTCATCCTCAGCCTGGCACCAGACCAGCCGTGCAGCCCATCCAGACCCTGAGCGTAGAAATTCTTTCCAAGCAGGGGCAGAAGCAGTTTGAGACTCGCATATCTGGGCAGCTGTTGCCCAACTCGGATCTGTAGAAGACAAACCAGAGGGATCATTTGTGTCATTTCTGGGTCAAAGCCACGGCCCTCAGAGCTGGAGTCTCTTCAGAGAGGCAGAAGGCCCATCTCAGCTGCAGGAGGTGGGTGGTGGGTGGTGGGTGGTGAGTGGGGGTCCTGCTGGAGCAGGGTCACCTGCCCTGGGTCAGTCAGATGGGAGGTTCACCCACCCTCCTCAAGTAGAAAAGTGGAGGCCAGAAGCCCAGAGGCAGTGGCCCAGAGGCTAGGACTGTAAGAGCATGTAAAGGTCTGAAACATTCCTCAAACCCTAATGTAGGATGCTTTTGTTTCTCCCTCTGCTTTCCCTGAAGGAGTTAGGGGTGAACCCTTTGAAAGGCATGTCTTCAGGGTGGGAAGGGAAGGAGAGCTGGGTGCCTGTCTTCCTTTTGCACCCCGATTAGGTATGGGGAGGGTTGGGGGCAGATGTCCAGGCTAAGGGAAGCTGGCTGTGCCCCTGCACGGGGGAGGCTGCTTGGGCCTGAGCCAGGCCTGTGCTGGGACTCTGTTAGCACTGGAGCTGCTGTGAGGGCTCGGACAGGCTGGCACTACCTCGAAGCCTGGCCTGTTCCAAGAAAACGCTCTAAAACCAGTCAGTGACCCGGGGGAAGAACATCCTGCAACCTAGTTTTACTTCCTTTCAAAAGTTACAGCCTCCTCCGGGGTAGAACCTAGAAAAGAAGACAGCACACACCAGACATACACACACACACGCCTCTCCCTCACCTACCATGGAGTATGGGCTGCAGACCCCTCACCTCCCTGGGCCCGTGCTGTGGAACACACACGTGGTCTTGAAGACTCATAGGAAGCCCACCCAGTCGCACACAACCACCCACAAACACCCTGTGACTGTCAGCAGCGCGCGGCCACAGAGCCACTCATGACCACAGGTGACCACGCACCCACACGCCGGACACCCGAGCACGTGAAGCCATGCACACGGCGCCCAGTGAGACTTGGCCACACACATCCACACTCGCCCGTTCACTGCGTGTGATCACACACAGCTGGACACCGTGACACACAGGGATTCTGCATCCACACAGTCACGCACAGACCCATACCAGCCCACACACCCACAGGCACACTCAGGCATACTCATGGGTAAGTGGAACACACGGTCATAGGCAACTGCTCACAACCAGACACCGTCACGGGCAATCCCACGGAACACGGAATGACAGGGAGGCCCAGATGGTGCTTTAACACAAGCAGCAGGGGCAAGGGGCTGGGGGAGCCTTGTTCTCTGAAATAGGGGTTGGTTAGGGCCTGGCTGTGACTGAGTCGGGGACAGAGGAGTCCCCCGGTCATCCCTTCAGAGTAGCAGAAACTGGGAAGTTAGTCGGTTCCACTTCCCGCCCAGCAGGGCATTCCTGGGTCCTGATGCAGTGTCCGCAGCCTCCTCGCTCCCTCCCCTTTCGCCCCGCTGGGTTTCTGGCAGGAAGCTTGGACCAACAAGGGACTGCGGTGAGTCAGCAGGAAAGGGCTCAGGGAATGCGGGTGGGTGACCAGTGGGGCCTGCAGCTGCTGAAGCTTCTGAGGGAGGAGCGGCTGCCCTTCGTCGTCAGGGGCTGTGCACTGGAGTCACTCCTCCAGGGGAGGGAGGGTTACAGGCACGGGCTTGGGTGGTGACGGCCATTTCTCAGGCAACCCTGTGTGCAAGGAAGCAGATGAAAGGGGCCATGCTCCCCCAACAGGCTGCCCTCGGGCCTCCCTTGCCTGCTGTGGGCTCTGCCCCCGCGTGGTCCTCAGCTGGGCTTGGCCCACACGCGGCCCTGCGGCCCCAGCACCATAGCCTGCTCTCCACCATCACTGACTCATTCATTTCTTCAGCCATTCGTGGAGCACCTACCACACCAAGCTGCATGGTCTGTGCCTTCCCATGGGGAAGGTCACCTAAGAGATGATTCCAGGGCAACGTAGGGACAGAGATGTACACACACTATTGGGAAGCTGCTGGGGCTGGCTGCTTGCAGTCCTTAACCTCCAACCCCTGCAATGGAGGCCAGGATGGCTGTTGATGGCGGTGCCCTTCCCTTAGGGTGTTCTTGACCTCTGACCTCTCCCAAACCAGGATAGCCCTTTCAGGGAAGGCACGGGTGGGCACGACTGTTAATAATATGGCCCTTTGCATTTTCCCAGGAGTCAGGGAAATACTTTTCCAGATCTGAAGGACAAAATTTTAAATGCTACATCTGAAGGAAACCTTTATAAAACGACTTTCCATCTCCCGCAGCCTGGCAGAGTCCCCACAAGCATTCTCCTTGCTGTCTCAGGGTTATTATTATGAACTTCCCTTACCACCAGACCAGATATGACGATCTTTTCTTGGGCTCAGAGTAGGTGGCCAAAAACACTCATGGAAGGAACACACGCTAATGAGCCCAGACCTCTGGGCAGAAAGATTGGAAAGAGGTGGCAAAAATGCAGAATGCACCCCGGTATGGGGTATGGGGTTTGGGGAGTGGTGGATGCCGCAGGGGTCTCTCTCTTGCTCCCTGAACTCTTCTCAAGAGGCGCATAACTCTTTGTTTCCTCCTTTCTTCTTCCCTGCAGGGCTCAGCTCTTCCACTCCTCCGGGTACTACACCGCATCCTCCCCACATTGTCTGAAGGCTGCATCCCCGTCTCATTTCATCCCCCTTTCCTGGCTGTCCCTGAACTTGAAGACAAGCACCAGCCATGTTCCTTCTAATCTCTTCTAATTGCTCCATGGAAATGATAACAGCAGGAAAGTTATGAAAGTTCTGGAATCTCACAGAGTTCTTACATCCCAGTCTACTATCCATTTGAAAAAAAAGAAAATTCATCACTGCTTCACATATATAATGCAGTTTTTAAAACTCCAGATAGGTGAAATATTTAAATATAAAAAGACACCACAGACATCATGAAAAAAACCCCACAGGTGACCATTTTTTTTGTGTTATTTTAGGGTGAGTGAGACATTTTAAGCAGAAAACCAGAAAAGCCTGATATGTTGAACCATAAAAAAATTGTAAAGTTCTGACAACAAAAGCTCTATATACAAAGTCAAAACACAAAGAACAAGCTGGAGAAAATATTTACAGCAGACTGAACACGGGTTTATACCCCTAATCTACAAAGAGCTTTCATGAGTTAACAACCAAAAGATAACTCAGTAAAAAAAAGAACAAAGGACCAGCAGGTAATCCATAGAAGAGGAATTATAATTAGTTAATAAGTGTGTGTGTAAAGATGTTCACTCTACCTTACAGTTTTAAAACAAGAAATTAACTCTGTTGGGATACAAACATTAGAAAGATGGGTAATATTTTGTATGTACTGACAAGAGGGGGGTTAATGGGTCTTTTCATAGGCTGTATTGTTGGGAGGAGACGTGGGTAAATCCTTTGTGGAGGGTGCCTTAGCAATATCTATTAAAACTTGAATATGTAAGCCCTTTGTCCCAACAGCTCTATTTCTAGGAATTTATCCTAGCGTACAGGTACGTGCTCACACATAAGGATGCTCATGGTGCATTTTGGGGGAGCTGGTGTGAAGTTGCTCCTCACGTACTTGTGCTTGGGCTCTGCCCCCTTGGGACTCTACAGGCACCAGGGTGTGGGCGTTACACAGCCCAGAAAACCCACCTGATTTTCCCTAAGCTAGGCCGCTTAGAGCCCACTCACTCTTAACGATGCTCATGTACCCCTGCTGGTTACCTACTCAGCTCCCACTCCTCCCTATTTCCCCTTTCCCAACCTCCTAAAAAATCCCCTTACTTTGGGAAAGCCATCTGCTCCTCTAACTCCAGAGGTTTAAACCCTCTGGAAACTGCAGAGCTCGGGGTGGAGGGAGACATGACCTAGACTAAATCTGTCAGGACATTCCGACTCCCCACCACAGTGATTGGTTCAGTGATGAGCTCATGACCTAAGCTGGTCCAGTCAGGATGCATCTCAGGAGTTTTGCTGGACAGAGTCTAGGAGAGAGATTTTTCTTTTTCTATGAATAGTGTCATGCGTGAATGTGGGCCCTGAACTGCTCTAGGTCTTTTCACTATAAGGAAGAAAATGATTCTGTGGACAAAGCTAATCTACAGAGCAGGACTGAGCCAAAAGAACCACAGAAAAACGGAACCAGAACCTAATGATATGAAGAAGCTCTGGATCAAACTACACCTGAATCCCCACTCAGCCCCCAGGCTTTTCTGACACAGGAAGCAATACATTCTCTCTATTGTCTAAGCCAGTTGGATAGGAGATGTTTGTGTGCTTGTAGTGGAAGCTCCCCACAAACACAGAGCCCCTCCCCCTCTCTGACAACTGGCTCCTTGTCTCTGTGAGGCTCAGGCTTAGAAAACAAAGGCCTATTAATTCTGCCTAGGAGTTAGGGAAGCCCTGACTTTTTTCTACTCAAGGCTTGATTGCTTTGGCGTGAGTTGGGATGGTGGGCGAAGGAGAGAGAAAAATGCCTCCCCATCTTGTGAGCTTCCTGTAGCAGCGTGGGCAAGTCAGATATTAATATCTCACTGAATTATCTCACCATATTTGTTTCAGCTGAAAAATTAGAAACAGTTCAATTGCCCATCAATAGGGTAACTACTCATGGTCCATCCTCAGCAGCCTTTAGAAACATGGAGGAAATGGTACGTGTACTGCCATGAAAGGCACCCCAAGTATATCATTTATTGAAAAAAACAGGTTGAAGAACAGGACGAGTAGTATAATCACACTTCTGCATGCTAAAATTATAAGTATAGGGGTCTACCTGAATAGAAAAAGTTCTAGAAAGAAGATCACTTTATACAACAATTTTTTTATTATCTCTGGAGGCTGGGATTCTTGAAGGATTAGCATTTTCTATTTTTTTCCATTTCTTTATTGAGTTTTTATGGCCCTGGCATCTGGTCTATAGTTCCCTCTTTCCTTCTGTGGTGGTACCTGGAGGCCTTACAGGAGCTCTTATTGCCTGAGCGTGCAGTTCAACATCTCCACTGCTCCCAGAAACTCCAGGCCTGGCCTGTTCGTAGATCCATACAAGACACCTCCAGGATGGGCAGGACAATCAGATCAGTGCTGAGTTTTCAATTGTTCTTACCCTGGTGTATGGTGCCAAGCAGAGAGTGATAGGGTAGCACGCCAAGGCTGAGCGGTGACCTGCTGTTCGATTTTGTTGGAGGGAGACATTGGCTTGGTTAGTAGGCTGAATAATGATCCTCGAAGATATCAGATCCTCATCCCTTGAAAACTATAGATATTACCTTCTATGGAAAAAAGTTCTTAGCAGACGTAAGGTTAAGCTGGGGCTCCTGACACGGAGGGATGCTTTTGGATTATCCAGATAGGTTCTAAATGCAATCACAAGTGTCCTTACATGAGAGAGGCAGAGGGAAATTTGACACAGATAGAAGAGGAGAAGGCAATGTGACCTGGAGTGATGCAGCCACAAGCCAAGGAATGCCAGCAGCCATGAGGAGCTACAAGAGGCAAAGAACAGATTCTCTCTTAAAGTCTCTGGAGAGAGGATAGCCCTACGGACACCTTGATTTGGGCCCAGTGATAATGATTTTGGACTTCTGGCCTCCAGGACTATAAGAGAATAAATTTCTGTTGTTTTAAACCACCAAGTTCATGATGATTTGTTACAGTAGCCATAGGAAACTAACATAGCTTTAGAAAGTGAGGCATAAGTGTAGCTCTACAAAATACTCTTCGCTGCTGATATGCCTGCCTAATTAGACACCGCTGAGGCTGAAAAGAAAAGAAGGTTGCTTTCTCTGGATACCCTTGAGAGAGTCCCAGAGACATCTAAGGGGCTCTGGCACTTGGGATGAGGAATCGTGGGGTTCTGTGGAGCCCACCCTTGGCTCTCTACTAGGACTCAGCTGGGGTGGGAGGCCAGAGGGTTTGCCTAGCAACCACAGAAGCATAGCAAGACACCCCACTGTGCCCTGGTTTCTCTTCAGAGCCCCTGTGTGTCTGTATTGTTAGAGTGCAGAGGCTATTAAAAATGTAACAAACATCAACCCTCTGCTCAAAATAACTTCCCACTTTCTAAAAATGGAATTTACCCAGTAGTAACATTTCTCACTCCCACAATAGTAAAATTTCTCACCCCCTCGTGTTCTGTGGGTTTGTGACTGGCCCAAGAGGGAACTACTATTAATGGCAATTTCCACCTGATGTAACACCCTTGATGACCCATCTGCCCATGGAGGGTGACAGTCCCTTGCATAACAGGCCTCTTCCCTTCCTCCCATGGAACCTCTCTAAGGGCATTTCGGTTTTGCTTGCTCTGCTATCCATAGTCTCTCTTGGGACATAAAATAATGACAGTAAGATAATTGTAATAATAAATCAACTGCTTATGTAACTCTTACAATGTGTCAGGCATTGTCTTAAGCACCTTACTTGTATTAACTCATATATTTCTCATGACTATCTTATGTAGTAAGTACTATATTACTGTCCTCATTTTATTGATGAGAAAACTGAGGCACAGAGAGGTTAAGAACTTGCCCAAGGTCACACAGTTATCAGGTAGCTGAGCTGGGGTTTGAACCCAGGATGAAGGGCTCCAGGATGTGTACTCTCCCCTCCTATAGAATGCTGCTGGCTGGAGCCAGCTGGGGAGGCTAATCTGGCCAGTGGCCAAGGCCTTTTCTCTGGGCAAAGTGAGCTGTCTTGGGCAGGACTTAGGCTGAGACTTGGGGCTCACCAGCAGGGGAGCCATCCAGCTTTCTCACAGTCAGGGCCGCAGTGGCGTGTAGAGGCCAGCGCTCCCCATACTCTCTACCTTGGTGTCATCCATCTTCTCTTCCTGTTTGGGGCTTTGCAAAGGCTGTGACCGTGAGCAGGGAGGTGAAGAGGACCAGTGCCCACACTGGCTGCACCCACACAGGGCCAGCCTGGCTGGTTGAGATGAACAGAGCTTAGAACTTGAGTGAGGAGACCTGGCCCCCAGTCCTGGCTCTCCCAGGTTTGAGATGAGGCATTACTCTCTCTGCATCCCAGACTTCCCCTCTCTAAGCCAAGGGATTAGGCGTGCTTTGATATGGGAAATCCCCTCATAAATGCATAACTGCTCCACAATCCAAGTTGGTTTCCTGGGTTTCCTGAGAGAGGCAGCAAGCGCTAAACAGCAAAATCCAACCCTCGTGTTCTGCAACTCATGTGCTATCACCTCTCCCCTAGACTCTGTTCCCTCACTAGCTAAACAGGGGTTAAAAATGACCCATCTCAGAGTCGTCGCCCACCTTAAAAAGACAGGGCACCAGGCAGCGGGAAACTCCTCCGAAGGTTGGAGCCCTGTCCCCTGGGACCCGCCAGAGAGTGGTGGGTGCTGGGATCCTTGGGAGATGAAACCAGCCGAGAGGGTTGCAAACTGGACAGGCCTGACATTTTTTTGCCCTGCAAAAATAGCACATAAAAAACCTTCTGAGTGCCTTGGGAAGGAGAGGATGGGCCCCCCTCCTTTAGTTCTCTCCCCACAGAGCCCACCCTCCCCACTGTCTTAGGCAGGACTGCTTCATACACTTTGTAACTGGCTGGGTACAGCAGGCCAACGAGTTGGCCTTCAGAGAATCCGGACCAGAGGGTTTGGATGTCCCAGGGCGGCAGCAGATGCTGCTCCCATCCTCAGCCCCATCCGGGTCTTGGCAGAGCCCAAGTGGGTGTGTTGTGAGGGAAATTGATCTGACCTCATCGCTCTCCCCTCACCCCCACCCACTACCCCAGAGACCAGGGCTCCAAGTCCAGCCCCGGCAGGTCTGCTGCCTCCTCTCCTCTGTCCTGGAGTCCCTGAGCTCCTCTTTCCCCAGAGAGGGTCAGGGCAGAGGGAAGCAGCGTTCCTGCTGGGCCCATAGAGGAGGCTGAGGGCTGAGTGCACCCTGGCCAGCAGCCCAGGAAGCCTGAGCATGTAATGAAAAGATGTATCTTCTTGGGGTTGCTTCTGGGGATAAGAGCTCCCGGTGTTGTCCTCGTCCTGTGACCTCTGTCTGGGCACAGACCTGCTGTCTGGCTCTGACTGTCCCTTTAGGCAGGGTGGGCAGATCCGTTTCAGCTGGTTCTGAGCACGGAGAGGACGGACTCCCCTTCTCTCCTCCAGGCCTCCTAATAGCCACCCCACAGGGTGATGGACATGCCTCCCACCCCCATGCATCTTTGCTGTTGGTAAAGTACAGACGCATCCATTCTGCCAGGATGTCTACACAGAGCCACCCAGCCAGTCAGCGGTAAGCAGAGCCTCAGATATAACTCTGCTGCGTGTTGTACCCCGTGTTCATCCCTTCTCCACCCTGACTACCCTGCTGGGAGGACCACGGGCTATGGGGTTTGAGGGGGGAGTGCAAGAGAAGAGTCCCGTCCCACAGAACTAGCAGTGTTTTTGAGGAACCCAGGTGGTCTTGGAACACTTTGGCCTTTGAAGTGAGACCATGAGGGGTCGAGTCATCATGGCCTCGGCAGCCCCAAACCGTCCCACAGGCCCAGAGCCACCTGCCAGGAGGAAGTGAGGCAGGTAAACGTGCCCATTTGGGAAAAGGGACCAGCTTCTGGGGACACCAAGGGGAGGGTGGACAGAACAGGACAGAGGGAAAAGGTCAAGGGCTAGGAGTCTGGGCACCAGGGCAGTGGGGAGAATGTTTAAGGGGATGAACCGGGGGGCTGACCACGTGGCCCTGTCTTTCCTCTTCTCTGTGGCTGGTCAGGACCTGGGGGGGCAGGCATGTGCTTTCTGAGCCTGGTGGCCTGGGCATGGAAGCTGAGTGTGGCCATGAGTGGCGTGGGGAGAACAGTTAGGAGGTGTCAGTCAGGGCGGGGTGTCCCCACACTTCGTGGAAGAAGTCTATGATGTGTGCCCTGAGCAGCTGGGACCAGCAGGGCAGCCTTCCTGGCCTGGGTCACATGGCTCATCTTCCCCTAAGCAGGAGCAACCAGTTTGGCTGGAGAGCTGGGCAGGTGCAAAGGGCAGATGTGACGGGTGCAAGTGCGGTTGACGAGGCTGCTGTTCTTGAGGATGAGTCAGTTGCCTGCACCCTGTGCCAGCGCCGGCAGCTTCCTGGGATTGCCACGAGGATTCAGGGAAGGGTGGGTGTGACGGAGAGGAGCTGGGAGGCGCTGGGGGAGGCTGCGGCTTGAGAGGCCCCAGGCCAGCCTTGGTTCCGTCTCTGCTTGAACCCAGAAGGCCCAGGTTCGGGAGCCTCTGTCTGCACCGCGGCTGGGCAGCCCAGGTTAACCCCTCCAGTGCCAACTTTGTCTTGCCCTGCCCCCTCCCCTGGGCCCTAGCCTCCAGGGGTACCCAGAGGCAGGACTGGGAGGTCAAGCTTTCATTTCCTTTCTCTCTCAGGTCAGCATAGCACTGGCTTCCGGCTCTCCCAGCCTGAGAGTCCTGGGGCCACTCTTGATCTTGACACCATGTCCAGGAGCCAGCACCCTCCTCCAGACCTGCCTTTTCCAGTAGGCTCCACCTCTGTCAGGTGGCTCGGCAAAGAGATTAAATAACCAACCAGGATCAGCCGGCCTTCCCAGGAAGGTAGCTGAAGGCGTGGGCTCCGTCAGAGGAATGGAGTCTAACGGTAGGACCCAGGGGTGGGAGAGTGGGGAGCATGACCGTGCAGGCAGGGGCTGTCTGAGGCTCTGACACCCAGGAGGTCTGGACAGCAAGCTGGGGAAGCCTTCTCATGAGGCTCCATGGAGCTATCTTCTGAGGGTCCCCCATGGGAGTGGGCTGGCTCTGTAGAGCAGAGGGCTGGGGTGTTGGCCTTGGGCTTGAGGGAGGGAGGGCAGGAGGACTGCTGGTGCCATTGTCTTTATTAAACACGGGGCCCCAAAGGTCAGAGTGAGCCCCTGGTTCAGGCTTGGCTGCCCCCCGGCTCCATCTGAGGGTGGGAGGGAGGTCTGAGGGACCTCTCTCGGGGCTCCCCCTTTCCTCTCTGGGGGTGGGGGTACAGGGACGAGGGTGAGGGTGAGGGTGGCTTTAGGGAGATTCCACGGACAGTGGAAAAAAAGGGCTGAGGTAGGAAAGATGACTGACTGCGTGAGCTGTCCCTTCCCTGAGTAAAGCAACCAGGAGTGGGTGGAGCCGAGGGGTTTGCTGAGTAGAGTCCTCACGGGGGAAGGCCAGAAACGAGGAGGACATGTGACCCTCAGGTGGCTCGAAGTCCAGTGAAGTCACTCTTTCTCCTGGCCTCAGCTTCTCCATTCTCTCAGGATGACAGGGTGCCCTCCTGATGCAAGTTCCTTCTTACTGACACAAGACCAGTCACCCTGGACAGCCAACCTTCCTTCCTTCCCTCCTTCCTTCCTTCTCTCCCACCTTGCTTCCTTCCATAAACAGCCACTGAGGAGAATGGGGAGCAGTGCCCCTTTGCTGGAGGCGGAGGTGGAGGGCGCAGGTACACAGGTGTTTGATTCTCATGTGGTGGGTCGACATCATAACCTGCAGAGGTCCAGGGGCAGAGAGATGTGGCGGCCCTGAGAGAGGGGTTGGCTCTGCTCGGTCACGATGGGGAGGGCTTCACAGAGGAGGTGACTTTTCTTAAAGAAAGGGTAGTGGGACTTCCTGGTAGTCCAGTGGTTAAGACTTCGCTTTCCAATGCAGGGGGTGCGGGTTGAATCCCTGGTCGGGGAGCTAAATTCCCACATGCCTCAGGGCCAAAAAACCAAAGCATTAAAAAAACAGAACCAATATTGTTGCAAATTCGATAAAGACTTTAAAAATGGTCCACATCCAAAAAAAAAATCCTTAAAAAAGAAAGAAAGGATAGGGACTGGCTTCAAGGAGAAAATGGGAAAGGACCTTCTAGGCAAAAGGCAGGGACCTAAAGGAGGCACAGGGAGGGAATCCCTGCAGCGTGATGAATGCCAGGATGTAAATAAGCAGGGGTGACTGTCTTAGACGGGGAAGAAATCACCAACCCATCATCTGGACTCTTCATCGGGTGAAGAGAGAGGATGTTGGTCTAATGTAAAGAGTGTGGGGCCCGGAATGTGACAGGCCTGAGTTCCAGTCCAGGTTTTACCACTTAGCTGCCCAGGTTGGGCTGGGCAGTTAACATCCCTGAGCCTCAGTTTCCTCATCTGTACAATGGGATCATGGTGGCGCTGGGGTTTCTGTAAAGATCAGCTGTGACAGTGCTTTGCAAGCTGTCAGTAGCTCTGCAAACTCGAGGCCCTCTTGAGATAGCACCTCAGCAGTAGCCCACTCCTGCATTGACCTTTTGGGGTGCCATTTCCTGGGGAATGGCCACAGAGGGTTGCTCTCACCCAGGCAGGCTAGTGTTTTTGACTTTCACCATACTTTCTGTGGGGTCACTTTTGGGGGATCAGCCGCTGCCTGCCCAGGGTCTCAGGGGCCTGCTGTGGAGAGCTTGGAGGCAAGGGGACGGGAAGCCTGAATCTAGAACTGGAGGATGTTCTAGTGTTACTTCTGGTCTTCCGGCCATGAGTGCTGGGACAATGAGGCATGAGAGGGTAGGGCCAGTGTACCCACAGCGGGACAGGGACCCTGTGGCAATGGGGCACCAGGTGAGTGAAACCAGGGGTGGGTTAGAGACATAGTGGAACCGTGAGGATGTGGAGGAAAGGATAGAGTGAGAAACAGATGAGAGAGGCAGGCAGAGCGCCTCTTGCTCCTCCCCTACCCCACCCCTTAGTCTCAGCATCCTCAGCTTTGGGGCTGCCTCTGGGGGGAAGGAAGGAAAGGGCCTGTTTAGCTTGAGTGCCTGTTGACGCCTCTTCTCATGCCGCCTGCCCCATGGTGTGCTATGGTAGCCAGTTCAGTTCCCTCTGACCCCCCGGTTCACCCTGCCTCAACCTGGGCAGTATCCCTGGTGGTCTGTGACTCACCAGTGCTTTGCCATGGGTAGGGCCCCAGCTGGCTACTGAGTTCAGATCCCCCCAGGGCTGAGGCATTGCCCAGAGCCAGGCGAGCCTCAGCCCCAGGCCTGGCTCCTGCACCCTCTCTAAGCCCCTCATCTGTTCCGGTGGCCCTTGAGGCCCCTCTGTCAGCCACGCAGTGGCGCCAGGGCAGGGTCGTGCCCAGTGACTCAGCCTGGCCCTCTTCCTGGCACTGAGTAGGTGCTGTAAACACTTGTTGAATGGAATTCTTGCCTCTGGTTGGGATTTTCCACGGAGCCACATAGCTGTTCCCAGCTCTGCCGTGGGCCTGACCCGTTTCTGCGTCTGCCTACACACATGCCATGCCTTCTCTTCCGTACCACACCCTGTCCCTCCTCAGACACCCCTGCAGATTGCTCCCCCAAACCTCCGTCTCCCAGAGGTCCTCTCCTTCCCCACCAGCCCCAGCCTCCCCATGGGCCCCTCGATGGCCTGGGAGCGCTGGAGCCTGCACCTGCAGGTGCTTGGTGGTCTCTGCCTTCCATTCCTTCGTTGTTTGTCTTTCCTCCCTGCATGCCTCGGTGGTGTGACCAAGGAGAACAGGCCCTGGCACAGAATCTATCGTGGAGTTTTGTGTGTGCCCGTGTGTGATAGAAGGGCAGAGGGCCAGCGTCGGGCTGAGACGTGAGACCAAGACTTTGGTGTGGGGAGAAAAAGGTTCCTTCATAGGCTGGGTGACCACACATCCTGGTTGCCCAGGGCAGGTCTGGCTCAGGCCTGCTGCCCTGGACTAATTATCTAATACCACCGTAGGTTCTACAGCCACCCTAATCAGAGGGGCTGCTATGGAATCAGGGCATGGGAACTGAGCCCCTGCCATGCCTCCAGGACCCAGCAGGTTCACACATCTCCCCTCCTGAAGACCGTACTGAGCCTTCAGGCTCACCACCCAGGGGAGCACCACTCTCCTGACTGAACCAGGGTTTCAAGACAGAGGCACATTCACCAGGCACACAGTAACAGGACAGGCCATGGTTCAACGGCAGTGTGAATTGCAAGGGGATGTGTGACAAGTGTATGAGCCTCAAAGAAGGTCAGGTAAGAAAGGAAGAGAGCTTTGCAAGCCCTGAAGTTCCATATTCGTAATAACAGGTACTTAACTATATCACCAAACCACATCATGACAGGGAGCATATCATTATCTCCATCTTATAGATGCAGAACTGAGGCACAGAGAGGTTAAGTGACTTACCAGAGGTCACACAGCCAGTAAGCCAGGTTTCAAACACCAGAGCCATGTTTTTATCCACTATGTTACAGTACCTCACATCCGATGCTTCAGTAATATCTACCACAGGGATTTTGTGAAGGCAAAATAAGGCAAAATGTGTGTTTGCTTTTAAACTAGAAACACTTTTACACACATTAATGAATTGTAAAGTATTTTGGAAATAGCTAACTTGTGACAAACTGTGGAGATACAGTAGAACATAAAAGTATATGCAAACTTCTCCCAAATCCATTGTCTCAAAACTAACCGTAAAGTAAGATTATGAATTTTTGCCTTTCTTTCCCTCCTTTTCAGATGAATCAATTATAATAGAATTGCTTTGATGGTCAGTTTTAGTCATTTACTTTTATGATCAGTATCACCATCAACGCCAGTGGACTCTTATTCTAAAGTGTCTCTTAGCTGGAGCCCCCCTTCCTGTTTTCTGGGGTGTCATCCACCACGGAGCCATCTTCACGTCATAGCTAACTTACTACAAGAGCTTCCCAGCCGGCGCTCTGCTTCTGGTTATTCTTGTCTCACATCCACCCTTCCCATAGCTGCTTGAAAATTCAGCATGGATTTTACCATTCCCCAGAAGGGCCTACGTTATAGCCAGTGAGATAAGGCAGAACATAGAAATAGAAAGTAGGATAATGAAAAGAGAACTGGCCAGTTTTTCATTATTTACTGATGATACAATTGCAGACCTAGAAAACCTGAGAGAATTCACTGAAAGGCAAATATTTTAGGTGGCTAAAGACTAACAGTGGACACTTTTGTAGAACATGCCCTGTACCAGGCCCCATTCTAAGTGCCCTACATGAATTGCCTGGGAGCAGGGGACCAGTATCCTCATTTTGTTGACAAGGAAACTAAGACAGGGAAGTTCAGTGGTTTGCCCCAAACTCAGGTGGTTTGGTCCCTGGGTCTCCTTTCTTGGCTACTCTGCCATTAACAGTTTTCCTATGTACCAGCAATTACTTCATATAAGACATATTAGGAGGGCAAGGTATAGACATAATAGCCACCAGAGGTGCTGGCGTCTCCCACTTCGGTGCCTCACTTTGTCACCTATGTCCCATAGCAGCTGCATTTGTGCCCAGAGTCTCACACAGCCTCTCACAAGATAGTCATCAGCTTCTGGCCCTTATGGCCACTACCACCAGGGCCCCCAGGGAGCAAAAGGACAGGAAAACTGCCATAGCCATTCATCAGCATTGTCCCTTCCTTCGTGAGAACACATTTGTCCACGGCAGCCTTGTTCATAAAGTTGCAACTCTGCCTTCAATAGACACAGTCAGAATTTTCTTGAAATTGTAGTTCCATTTCAAGAGAGGCCATTAGGTAGTTAACAGGCCCATCTGGGGAGTTCCTCTGGAACAAAAAGAGAGCGTGCCCTAAATGAGTATTGCAGCCTCCACTTCTTATCAGAAAGCAATGCCTTGCAGCTATGCTGGCCGGGCCCCTGAGAGCAGCAGTGGTGGCCTCCGAATGTCTCAGGAGCCCAGGGAGGTGTCGGTAGCACCATCTTAGTTTGCTAGTAGAGTGCATGTATTATGGTTTCCCTCACCCATTTGGGAATTTCCCCAGGGCTGAGACGATATCTCCTCCCCACTCTAATCATTTCTACAGCACCAGATAACACTCTGAAAAGTACAGGATGCTAATTGGCCGATTGACTAAGCTATGGCCCATGACGCTCCCTCTGGAAGATGTGGGAGGAAACAATATTTATCGAGCGCCTTTTATACATACCCAGTGTGGTAGGTACTGTCACATGTCATCTGATTTAATCTCCATGGTAACCTTCTGCAGGAAGTGTCGTCAGAGTCACTATAGATGTGAGGAAACTGAGGTTCAAAGGGGTCGGAGAACTTTGAGTAAATAGCATGGCTGAGGATTGAATGCCAGCCTGTTGGCTGCAAAGCCCCCGGTCTTCCCATTGTGTTACGATACCTCCGGAGTAAGACCCTTTCTTTGCAGTCTTGCTGAGGAGATGTAAAGTTGGAGGGGGTGTGAGTTAAACATCTCCTCAAGAATATCAGCAAGGCAGCCATGGTGGGACACTCACCCCCAGGGTGAGAAAATTCCAAGGCAGTGGGACTCTGGGAGGGGCCGTAGGGGGAGGGGGCGGGGCAGGACTTCTAAGGACTAGTGACTTCCTCTGGGATGTCACCAGCGGCAGTAGCAGGAGGGTGGTGGAAGCCCCATAAGATGGCGTTTGTGCAGAATGCTCCCTGGGTGGTGTGAGCCCTGTGACGCCTGCCCCCGGCCTGCCAGCTCTCAGCTCCTCTGCTCTGAGCCTGTCTGCGGGATGGGACGGCCCCACTGGGAGACTTGGACCAGTGGCTTTCCCAGGCCAGGGTCTTTGCCGCTCCTAAGGCTGAACCCACAGCTTCTCTCCCCTGGGCCAAGTTAAATGCCAGGATGCTGATAGCGTAAACAGGAAGGAGGGAGTTTGGATTTAGGAGAGGCTGGGCCTGAGGGTCAGCCTGTCCTCCAGGAGGAGGGGGAGATGGTAGGGCCTCTCTGTCTCTGCCTGCTCCTCTCGCATTCCAGCTGGCTCTCTGGTTCTTACGCAGTTCCCTGTGGCTTTTTCAAGGGTGTGGGTTTGGCGGGGGCGGGACTGGGTGAGAAAAGAGGGACTTGCTGTGGCAATGGACGCAGGAACTTGTGGAGGGCAGGGCCGAAGCACCATGGCAGCATATACTGAGTTCCTTCCATGTGGCAGGAGTGGCACTGAGCACTTCACGTAAATACATCATTTCTCGGAACTCTCACAGCCTCCTAAGAGCTAGCTGCTCTTACTATCCCCATTGTATTGATGGGGAGGACAAGACTTAGCAGAGACTGGAGCCGGATCTGTCTGCCTCCTGAGCCAGTGACCTTGCCCACTACAGTGCAGGGGCTCTGTGGTGAGGTGTCCTGAGGAGAGAAAACAAGAGAGCCTGGGAAACTCAGGCAGGGCAGGCAGGCCCAGAGTCTTGACCACTGTAGTGCTGGGTTCCCCATTCCTTTGGCCCCTCATCTCACCACTCCTGTCTGCACTCTCCTCCAGCAGGTCTGTCTCTTTTAGGTACCTTCCTGCTGTGCTCTTAGCCCCAGTAAAACCTGGTCTCTGCAAGGGGCCTGATGGTTCACCAGTGACTCAGAAGGCAGCCGAGGTGCTCTGGGAGAAACATCATGTATGGAAGTTCTGGCTCTGAGTCCTTCCTGGGCCATTTGCGAAACAGAGGAAGATAACTTGGGAGAAAGAGCCTAGAAAATGGCCTGACATAAAGTAGGTGCTCATTAAAATGTTCATCTGTAAAAGCAGAGATGATAACCCAACCTCACAGTCTGTGATAAGTTTGGATGGATATTCTGTATGTGAAATCTCTTAGGAAACTATAAAGTTATTTAATTGTAAGAGTATTAGTATGATCTCAGGAATGTGTGTTTTATGAGAGCAAAGCCTTGAGCCAAGGGATGAGGCCTTGACTGGCTGGGGAGTTTTCCTGGGTACAGAAAGTCCCCACTGCTTCTCTTGGAACACACCGAAAATCCCACAACTTGTCTCTGGTTGCCTTCTGTGAGGCTGGAAGCCAGGCTGAGCTGGTAAAAGACTCTTACAAGGAACCCCAAGGCTGGATCCCTCAGAGCTTCAGAGAATTTCCCAAGGAGCAGAAAGTCCTGTTTTCCAAGGGTGTAACTTAGGTTTAGGTAGCAGGAGGTTGTCCCCAGAGAGAGGCTCACTGTGATTGCACCAGGAGCTCCCGGCAGTACCGCCACATCTCTGCAAACTGGCTCCGGTAGACCGAAGGACAGACAGACAGACAGACAGACAGGAGCGCAATGGGAGGGGGCCGTAGGTTGTATACTGCTCTGGAAGGCACAGCTCTTTGGACTCCCCTCAATTTCTACCAGGCACTTTACTCCCAGCTAACCCTCCTGCTGGCACTAAGAACTAGCTATTTTCCTGTTGAAAGCACTCAAGTGTCAAGGGTTGACGTCGCTCACCCAAGTCGCACAGCTCTGAAGAGGTAGAGTAAGGATTTAAATCCTGATTTGTCAATCCAGCACCCAAGTTCTGTCTGCTAAATGGTGTAGCCTCCAAGTAGCATCATCTTTAATTTTATTTTAGATTATGGTATAAAAACACATGACATAAAATTTACCATTTTAATCTTTAAGTATACAGTTCAGTAGTATTAAGTATTGTGCAACAGACCTTTAGAACTTTTTCATATTGCAAAACTGAGACTCTGTATCCATTGACTAACAGGTCCCCATTTTCCCCTCCCCTCGGCCCCTGGCCGTCATCATTCTACTTCTATCTCTATGAGTTTGAGTACTTTAGATATGTCATGTTAAGTGGAACCAGACAGGATTTGCCATTTTGTGACTGGTTTATTTCATTTAGCAGCATGTCTTCAAGTTTCATCCATACTGTAGCATGTGCCAGGAGTTCCTTTTTTTTTTTAAAGGCGGAATAACTTTCCACTGTATGTCTATATCACGTTTTCTAACCCTTCTATCCTTCAGTGGACACTTGGGTAGCTTCTACCACTTGGCTATTGTGAATAATGCTGCAATGAACATGGGTGAACAGCAGCATCTGTTGAAGCAAAGATATTTGCATGTGCACACATGTACACGTAGACATGAACACATACACAAATGAGTGGTGTGTAACATGCCTCCACCGAGGCATAACCTGCCTTTGGTAATACCGCAGAGCCAACCAACTCTTTTAAGCTATCACATTTTCGTGGAATAAAGTCAAGTTTTAAAAAACTCTTATCAAATTAACAGAACATTAAAATACAACAGAAATAGTCTTTCAAAAAATTTTTTGAAATGTTTCACTGAGTTCAAAACAGTAGATCTATTTTAGTAATTAAATTGGTTTGGGACTTAAGCCCTTTTTTATTAGTTTCATATTTTGAAGCTGCCAGTCAGATTTTCTCAGGGCTCAGGCAGTGGCACTTGGCCATGAGGTATATTTGGAAGGACAATGTCCCTCTTCAAGGATGGCCTGTGCCGTTTTACATGAATATGGATGTCAGGAAGGGATTCAAACAATAAGAAGTACAAATACATTTTATTATCTCAGTCCTGAACACATAAACACATGTATATAACCGAAACAGAAGTTTTCTGAAATAACACTTAACCTCACTCCATGTAATGCACTCACATTTTCTAGTCCAGTGTTACTTGAATTGTGGTCTGTGAACTGCTTATCAGCAGCCAGGGAGGAAATAAGTGCAGAAATTAAGTGCACAGCACATGAAAAGATGCCTGACATCATTAGCTATCAGGGAAATGCAAACACAAACCACAATGAGATGTCACTTACACCCACTAGGATGGCTACAGTAATAAGTGTTGATGAAAATGTGGAGAAATTGGAACCTCCATACACTGCTATTGAGAATGTAAAGTGGTGCAGCTGCTATCGAAAACAGTATGGCAGTTCCTTTAAAAGATAAACATAGAGTTATATGACCCAGCAATTCTACTCCTGGGTGTATAGACCCAAGAGAAATCAAAACATACCTTCCCACAAAAACTTGTACTTAAATGTTCATAGCAGCATTATTTGTAATAGCCAAAAGATGGAAACAACCCAAATATCTGTAAACTGATGAACGGATAAATAACGTGATATATTCCAATGATGGAATACTATTTGGCCATACAAAGAATTGAAGTACTGATACATGCTACAACATGCACGTACCTTGAAAACATTATGCTAAAGAAAGAAGCCAGTCACAAAAGATCACATTATTGCATGCTTCCATTTGTATGTAATGACCAGAATAAGCAAATCTATAAAGATAGAAGTAGATTAGTGACTGCCTAAGGCTGGGAAGAGGGGGTCTGGAGGAAAAAGGGGATTAACTACTAAGGGGTAGAAGGCCTCTTTCAGGAGTGATGAAAATGTTCTAAAATTGGTTGTGGTAATGGTTGCACAACTCTGTGAATATACTGAAAACATTGGCTTGTACACTTTAGATGGGTGAATTGTATGATATGTGAATTATATCTCAGTAAAGTAGGTGTTTTTAGAAACTTTTATAGCAATTTGATGTTACTGTGACATCTAAGAGCATGATCCTTTTTCTAGTAATTAATTTTTATTGTCTTGTATTTTACAAAAGTATCAGTCCATGACAGGTTGGAATTAAAAAAAAAAAAAAAGCAGGCCATCCATGCAAAAGGCACTGCTTTAGTCTATTTCATTATTTAAAAAAAATTCATTATCCACTAGGGGGGTTGTGACCTATAGTTTGAAAAATACTAAAAAGTATTGCCCCTGAGCACAGCAGCATCCAGGCAGGCAAAGTCTGCTGTGTTCAGGGTTCTCAGCAATCCATCAGAGACAAGAGGCATCTTCAGGATAAGCTAAAAGGCATAATCTGTGATCTGACTCCTACCCACCCTTCCAGCCCCATCTCTCACTGTGTTCCCACACAGACCCTCTCCTCCAATCATACCCCACAACATGCTTTCCCAAAGATGCCAAACGAGCTCAGATTCCAGTGTCTCTGCAGATGAGGTTTCCCCTGCCAGGGATGATGACACTCAGTGACACCCACCTGGAAAATACCACGTCATTCTCCAAATTGCAGCCCAGATATCATCATCCTCCCTGTACCTGGACCTGCCCCCTCTTTGCACCTCTTTTCCCAAGTCCATAAAAGTATCCATTACACAGCATGGCCATCACACGCCTGCCAGTCTGTCTGTCCCAGTAGATGGTAAGCTTCCTGAGGCCAAGTGTGACTTTTGGTTCATCTTTGTAGCCTGGCCCTCACTAAGGGGCAGATGTATGATGAGTGTCCAAAGCATAAATGTGGGATAGTTCATCCCAGTTTTTATGAAAACCAGGATACTTCCTGGCTCCGACACCAGCACAAAGAGCCAGGCAGAGCCCCCTTCAAGTAAATCCTGCGCACCCACATCCTTGGCCTGGGCTCTCCCTTTCCTTGTGCTTCTGAGCTGCATTTCCAGCACCGTGGGTTTCCATGGCGACCCTGGTTTCCTGGCTGCTTATATGTCTTTCCTTCCTTGTATCTTCCACCTTGGTACCGACTGCATCAGACTTCTCTTTCTGTTTCATACTGATCATATCTAGGGCCACAGTTTGTATCATTTCCAGGCTTCTTTGATATGACAAATTCTTACTTTGCACTGCGCCTCTCAGGGGCAAAATGTTAGCTTCTAAATTTATTACTCAAAAGAGAATCCTCCCTTTTTTCCCTCTATTTGCCCTGATTTTTTTATGCCCAGCTGGACCCAGACTGCTATTTATGATGCATGATATTATGTTAACCTTGTTTCTCTCTCTCCTGCCCTCTCTCTCTTTCAGGCATGCGAAGCATTTAGCACTATTGAAGTGTAAAAGGTCAAATTACTCCTGGCTTAGGTGAGCAGTACAAACAAATTAAGGGAGACAAGCAGACTGAAACACATAGTTGAGATGATTTTGATAAGCAGAGAAAAGCAGGTGGAACTAAGCCGCATTAGGTCAAGGTTTAGCACAAATTAGAAGTAACCTACATTTCATTACTATTCAACTTTCAAGCTGAGTTGAAACTGAATTTGTGTCTCCGCCCCAGTAATGAGGCGGCAGAGTCAAGCCCTCAGAAGCAAGCACTCTGGGACTAGGATGTGTGGGCTCGTACACTGGCTCTATTATTCACCAGCTGTGTGCTCTTGGCCAAGTTACTTAACTTCTCTGTGCTCCTCGTTCCTTTCTGTAAAATGGGGCTAGTAACTGCATAATTTCCATAGGGCTATCGTGAGAATCAAATGAAATAACACAAAAAAGGCACATAACACAGTGCCTGCTTATAGTAAGTGCTCAATTAATGTTAGCTGTTATTAACTGTTTTTGAGTTCTGCTCTGCATGTGCTCATTCAAGCTAAAGATTGAGTAAGATGGGAGGGAAGCAAGGATTGATTTCACATGTGAAGCCTGCGCCGGGCCCTGCCTCTTGGTAGACACGTGACACCTCATTTAATTTTTACGATCACCCTGTTAAGAGACATTGTGTTACCCCATTTTACATCAAAGTTAGGCTTAGAAATGTTGGGTTTAAAGAAAAAAAAGCAAAGAATGCTACTGTCTAAAATAGGACAAAACAATCGATGATTTAATGTTCTGTCAACAATTTCTCTCACCCAAGGTCAAAGTGAAAATTAGTAGGAGGTGATGCTTGATTACCCACCTAAGGATATGAAAATGCTGGCCAGAGCTGGTTCCTGAAACACACTCTTGTTCTATAACAGAGAGCCTTCCCACATAACCTCTCAATTTAGTCTTTAAACCTCTAAGCAACTCTGTTGAGAAGGGAATTATAATGTCCCCAGTTTGGGGACTTGCTAACTCAGAGGGCCAGTGAGTGACAGAGGAGTGCCTGGAACTCAGGTCCTTTGATGAACATTGGCTATTGATCACAGACAGCCCCACCCAGCTGACAGCTACAGTGGCGCCCAGCTCAGTTCCCTGCACAGGCCATGGTGGTTTTTCAAGGGAGGACACTCCTGCTCTCGGTGTCATGCCCAGCCGCCGAGAAAGCATCACTCCTGGGTTCCTACACACAGGCTCACCCTGCTAGGGCAACTGGGTCAGGAGGCGACAGTCAAGCCACCTCTTCACAGGCCCCTGCCTTCCTGGTGGCAGCTCTTGGTGGCC
This sequence comes from Pseudorca crassidens, assembly GCF_039906515.1. Classification (NCBI taxonomy): domain Eukaryota; kingdom Metazoa; phylum Chordata; class Mammalia; order Artiodactyla; family Delphinidae; genus Pseudorca; species Pseudorca crassidens. The sequence continues at coordinate 96,098,441 of NC_090297.1, forward strand.
CTTCCCACCAGTGGTCCTTAGGTAGGAACATGTCAGCTCATCAGAGAGGTTCTCATAATCTTGAGTCTAAAAAGGGGAGGGATTGGGGTAGTGAATCCTTTCCTCCTCCTTGGCGCACAGTACATATTTATTACATTGAATTTCTTTGAATCTGATTCCAGTCCCAGGAATTTCTCGTGACTCACGTAAAATCTGAAACTGCCTGTGGAAATTCAAATAACTTTTCTGTACTCCTTACAGATGATTTTGAATCATCTTAGAAGTTGCTCAATTGGGTGAGTTTTAAATGGAAACCTAAACTTCCTTAGCTGAAGTCTGTGTTTCACCCAGTGACAGCTTCATTGTTTTATTACCTCCATCCTCCCACCTTCCGCTAAACCATAAACACCTTGGGAGCAGGAAAGATGTTTTTCATTATTATGCCCCCAGAGTCCAACACAGAACCTGGCACCTAGTGGAAGTTAGACAAATGTTGGCTTGATGGATGAAGGTATAAACGGATGGGTGGAGGGTCAGATGATGGATGAATGGCAAGACAGACATAAGACCTGTGGCTGGATAGGGGGACGTGGCCACAGCATGCCAGGGATTTGGCACCTTATCAGCACCCAGAGCACCTCAGTACCCCCAAAGAGGTGTCCCTGTACCTTTGCTCCCAACTTGGAACTCCCAGACCAAAGAACATGATTTCTGACCCTGCAGGGACCCTCCCTCTCCTGAGAGGTCAGAGAGCTTGTGAGAGTGGACAGACTAGACAGACTGGACAGATGGCCTACTGGTGGGTTTGCGGGCAATGCCTCAAGTTGCCTATTAACAGTGGACTTTGGCAGCAAACCTGATAGAGGAGGCGTTTTCTGTTCTAGCTGTTGCCTCCCCGACCTTCTCTGCTGGGCCTGCCAATCAAGCCTCTGTCTGCTCTGCTCTCTCCCCTGGGCTGACATCCTAAAGTCATGAGGGCCCTGGCCAGCTGCCCTACAGCTATTCCAGCTCTGCCACCCTACCCCTGCCCTGCCTCTACCTGGCTTCTTGTTACTTAGGCCTATCTGTCTGTCCTGATCCAGCTCAGTGCTGCCAAGGTCCAGGGTATGGTTGGTTGGTACTAACTGATAGAATGTTCTGCATGGTACCGAGCTGAAATCTTCGTATTGGTAACACCATCTCTTGGTTCTATTTCCATTCCCTGGGGCAACACAGAATAAGTCTACTCCACCTTCTGCATGAGGCTCCTCCAGTGTTTGAAGACAACTTTAAAGACAACTAACATGTCCCCTTAAGACTTCTCCTCTCTAGGCTGACAGCTCCAGTCCTGGCAAACGGTTCCTCAGGGTTCTTGCTTTCCAGATGCTCACCACTCTAGACATTTTCTGGTTTGTCAAAGTTACCCTCACATATTCTTTCAGAAGGCTGATGAACTGCTCCAGATTGAAGGAGACCAAGGAAACATGACAACTAACTGCTATGTGGGAGCCTGGCTCGGGTTCTAGAACAGAAAAGGGAGATGAGTGGGACAGATGACCTAACTTCAGTAGGATCTGCAAATGAGTTAATAGGATCAATGTTAATTTTCTGTTTTGTTTTTTTTTTAACAGAAAGCTACTTTTATTTTTATTTATTTATTTACTTGGTTGCACCGGGTCTTAGTTGCAGCAGGCAGCCTTCTTAGTTGCGGCATGTGAACTCTTAACTGCGGCACGCATGTGGGATCTAGTTCCCTGACCAGGGATCGAACCTGGGCCCCCTGCACTGGGAGCGAGGAGTCTTATCCACTGTGCCACCAGGGAAGTCTCTGTTTTCCGGTTTTGATCATTGTACTCCGCCTGCATCAGATGTTAACATAGGGGAAAGCTGGGTGAAGGGTACCCAGGAATTCTTTCGGCAATTTTTTTGTAAGTCTAATATTATTTCTAAATGAAAAGTTCAAAGATAGTCTTTCCTGTGTGGTGTGGGATTTGCATGGTATGGATGTAGCTAAGCTGAAGCTACTGTCCCCAGAATTTCCTTCTCTGCATACCTTGCGGTTGGTGTGGGACGCAAGAGCCTTTGCAGGGGAAGGGGAGTGAGGAGTGCTCAGTCTGGCAGGCCTGGGGCACTCTCGCAGTTCTGCAGGCGCCGGTTATCTTCTGGTTTACCTTGACGGGGAGGGGCAGTAGCCACACCCATATCTCCTGCCTGGTCTGCTTCAGATCCTCTGACTCCTCGGCGTGGAAGGACAGCATGGGGAAAGAACAGTTTGGAGTCTTGAGGCTGCTTGTTTCATATTTAATATATGCTGAGCATTTTCCTAGAAACCACTTACCTCCCCTCGTCAATACACTCACTTCGTTACTCCTGTGTATCACAGCAAGTCGCTAATCGTCTGGTCTTCCCAGGAAACACTCTGATGACCCATATTCAAATCATTTTCACCTATCTGTAAGGAACTTGATTAATGAGTTAGTCATTATTGGTACAGCTGTATCAATGCGATCTAAAATTTTATTACCTTTTTGAGTGACCATGTCACGTTGCTGCCTTTCAAACTAACGTCAACTGTGAATCTCCAGAATATTTCCCATGAATTGTTCTCAAACCAGGTCACCTCAGTTCATTCTTGCAACTGACTTTGGGAAACCAAAGGTTTCACTTTACATTTTTCCCCATAAAATGTCACCTCGGGGACTTTGTTTCATCATTCTAGCTATTCTGATTAATTTGAACGTGGGATCTGTCATCTATCATATTATCCCTACCAACTTTGTATTACTTATACATTTGACAAGAACACATTCAAAGTCTTATCCAAGTCATGATAAAAGCACAGAGTCATGCAATCTTCTATGGGTCAGCATTAATCAGTCCATCCCAATGAGTGTGAAGCTCTCAGACAACCCTCATACTTGTATTATCACCTAACCCACATTTCTCTAATTTAGCCCTAAAAATACTATAAGATGTCATTTCTGCATTTTCTTGTTGATCCAAATAGCTAAGACAGCTGTTTAATAAGCTGTGACTAGCCTAACTTGATTTACCAGATTGGGATTCAAATAATATTCACATCATTTCTTACTTTTCAGATTGCTCTCTTGAATCCCCACGCTACAGAATCAATTTCTTTCTAGGACCGCTGTAACCAAGTACCACAAACTTGGTAGCTTACAACAACAAAAATTTATTCTCTCATAGTCCAGGAGGCCAGAAGTCTGAAATCAAGCAGCATCTGTTCCATGCCTCTCTCCTAGATTCTTGGGTCTCCCAGCAATCTGTGGCATTCCTTGGCCTGCAGGTGCATCACTACAGTCTCTGCCTCTGTGGTCACGTGGACTTCTTCCCTAGGGGTCTTTATGTATAATCCTCTCTTCTTACAAAGATACCAGTCTTATTAAAGTTAGGGCCAGTGTGACCTCATCTTAACTAATTACAACTGCAATGACCCTATTCCAAATAAGGTCACATTCTGAGGTTTCAGATGGACATGAACTTGGGGGGGAGGTGGAGGGAACATTGTTCAGTCCAGTGCACCAAATCAGCAAAAATTTCTATCTCCCTGCTCCCTGCGTATGGTTGTACAGTTTGGGCAGTGACTTGCCAAGGTGACCCAGGCTCTCTCTGCTGCTGCCACTTATATCACTGCTGAAGGAAGAAGGCCCCACCCAGTTTGTGTGCATTAATGTCAACAACCCACCCAGCTCTCTTCACAGGCCATGGACAGTCTTCCCTGGCATCAAGCTTACATAAGAATGTGTCACACGTGGGCTCCTACTGAAACCGTGCAATTCACATGGGGCTTGAAGCCAGCCAAAACCTAGATTGGGACTTGAACCCACTCTCTCTCTTTTTTTTTTTTTCCTTAACATCTTTATTGAAGTATAATTGCTTTACAATGGTGTGTTAGTTTCTGCTTTATAACAAAGTGAATAAGCTATACATATACATATATCCCCATATCTCCTCCCTCTTGTGTCTCCCTCCCACCCTCGCTATCCCACCCCTCTAGGTGGTCACAAAGCACTGAGCTGATCTCCCTGTGCTATGCGGCTGCTTCCCACTAGCTATCTATTTTACATTTGGTAGTGTATATATGTCCATGCCACTCTCTCACTTCATCCCAGCTTACCCTTCTCCCTCCGCATATCCTCAAGGCCATTCTCTAGGTCTGTGTCTTTATTCCTGTTCTGCTCCTATGTTCTTCAGAACCGTTTTTTTTTTTTTTTAGATTCCATATGTATATATATATATATGTTAGCGTATGGTACTTATTTTTCTCTTTCTGACTTACTTCACTCTGTATGACAGACTCTAGGTCCATCCACCTCACTACAAATAACTCAATTTCGTTCCTTTTTATGGCTGAGTAATATTCCATTGTATATATGTGCCACATCTTTATCCATTCATCTGTTGATGGACACTTAGGTTGCTTCCATATCCTGCCTATTGTAAATAGAGATGCAATGAACATTGTGGTACATGACTCTTTTTGAATTATGGTTTTCTCAGGGTATATGCCCAGTAGTGGGATTGCTGGGTCGTATGGTAGTTCTAATTTTAGTTTTTTAAGGAACTTCCATACTGTTCTCCATAGTGGCTGTATCAATTTACATTCCCACCCACAGTGCAAGAGGGTTCCCTTTTCTCCACACCCTCTCCAGCATTTATTGTTTCTAGATTTTTTGATGATGGCCATTCTGACCGGTATGACGTGATACCTCATTGTAGTTTTTTTTTTTTTTGTGGTATGTGGGCCTCTCACTGTCGTGGCTTCTCCCGTTGCGGAGCACAGGCTCCGGACGCGCAGGCTCAGCAGCCATGGCTCACGGGCCCAGCTGCTCCGCGGCATGTGGGATCTTCCCGGACCGGGGCACGAACCCATGTCCCCTGCATCGGCAGGCGGACTCTCAACCACTGCGCCACCAGGGAAGCCCCTTCATTGTAGTTTTGATTTACATTTCTCTAATGATTAGTGATGTTGAGCATCCTTTCATGTTTGCTGGCAATCTGTATATCTTCTTTGGAGAAATGTTTATTTAGGTCTTCTGCCCATTTTTGGATTGGGTTGTGTGTTTTTTTCATATTGAGCTGCATGAGCTGCTTGTAAATTTTGGAGATTAATCCTTCGTCAGTTGCTTCATTTGCAAATATTGTCTTTTTGTCTTGTTTATGGTTTCCTTTGCTGTGCGAAAAATTTGAAGTTTCATTAGGTCCCATTTGTTTATTTTTGTTTTTATTTCCAGTTCTCTAGGATGTAGGTCAAAAAGGATCTTGCTGTGATTTATATCATAGAGTGTTCTGCCTATGTTTTCCTCTAAGAGTTTTATAGTGTCTGGCCTTACATTTAGGTCTTTAATCCAGTTTGAGTTTATTTTTGTGTATGGTGTTAGGGAGTATTCTAATTTCATTCTTTTACATGTAGCTGTCCAGTTTTCCCAACGCCCCTTATTGAAGAGGCTGTCTTTTCTCCATTGTATATTCTTGCCTCCTTTATCAAAAATAAGGGGACCATATGTGTGTGGGTTTTTCTCTGGGCTTTCTATCCTGTTCCATTGATCTATATTTCTGTTTTTGTGCCAGTACCATACTGTCTTGATTACTGTAGCTTTGCAGTATAGTCTGAAGTCCAGGAGCCTGATTCCTCCAGCTCCGTTTTTCTTTCTCAAGATTGCTTTGGCTATTCGGGGTCTTTTGTGTTTCCATACAAATTGTGCAATTTTTTGTTCTAATTCTGTGAAAAATGCCATTGGTAGTTTGATAGGGATTGCATTGAATCTGTAGATTGCATTGGATAGTAGAGTCATTTTCACAATGTTGATTCTTCCAGTCCAAGAACATGGTATATCTCTCCATCTGTTTGTATCATCTTTAATTTCTTTCATCCATGTCTTATAGTTTTCTGCATACAGGTCTTTTGTCTCCTTAGGTAGGTTTATTCCTAGGTATTTTATTCTTTTTTTGTAATGGTAAATGGGAGTGTTTCCTTAATTTCTTTTTCAGATTTTTCATCATTAGTGTATAGGAATGCAAGAGATATCTGTGTATTAATTTTGTATCCTGCTACTTTACCAAATTCATTGATTAGCTCTAGTAGTTTTCTGGTAGCATCTTTGCGATTCTCTGTCTATAGTATCATGTCATCTGCAAAGAGTGACAGCTTTACTTCTTCATTTCTGATTTGTATTCCTTTTATTTCTTTTTCTTCTATGATTGCTGTGGCTAAAACTTCCAAAACTATGTTGAATAATAGTGGTGAGAGTGGAACCCACTGTCTTTTAACTGAAATCACACACCTGATCTCAGGACTTAATGAAGCTCAGGTTCTTGATGTCTCATCACAGAATTCAGTGATAGGTAAGAAGTGGATTTATTTAGAGAGAAACATACTCCACAGACAGAGCGTGGCCATCTCAGAAGGCGACAGGCCCTGAAATATGGGGTGGTTAGTTTTTATGGGCTGGGTAATGTCACAGGCTAATGAATGGGAGGATTATTCCAACTATTTCGGGGATGGGGTGGAAATTTCCAGGAATTGGGCCACCACCCAATTTTTGACCTTTTATGATTGGCCTCAGAACTGTCATGGCACTGGTGAGTTTGTCATTTAGCATGCTAATGCGTTATGAGGAGTGTTTAATGAGGCTCAAGGTCCACTGGAAGTGTAATCTTCTGCCATCTTGGACCTGGTTGGTTCTAACCAGTTTTTGTCATGTCCTAAAATTGCCATTCTTTTAAAAGTTGTGCCCTGCCCCCTTACCTTCTTTTTCACTACTCCAAACTCTCTCTGCTGGGGCAGCTGGGCTGGGTGAGTGCTTTGACCTCAGCCACACACGGTGCTGGAGGAAGATCTTGTCACCATTGCACAATTCCCTTCCCCCATGGTTAGTGTCCCCCTTGTGGGGGAGGTGCTTGGTCATCTTTTCAGGTGTGACCATTTCAACCCATCAGAGAGGATCTAATATTGATAGTATTTAGCCTCAAATGAGAAGGGAATTATCCTGATTCTTTTTCTTCCTGAAGGCTCCTTGCACCTGCATAAATTTGCCCAATTCCTTCTAGCAACCCAGCTATTCATACCAAGAAATATGGAGAACAGCCTTTATCAAGCTCTACATTAGGGGAAATGTCCAGTTATATTCTATTCTGAGGATAATGGATGCCTAGCTGCCTACATTTACACAACAGAGGGTATCAATCGTGAAATTTTTCTAGGAACAAAGACTTCCTCCGAGATGATTCACTGCCTCCACCTTGCTGCCTGGTGACTTTGAAATGGTGGCTTACTGAGGTAGAAAGACAGAAAATTTTACTTTCTAGGCATCCAATTACAAATCTAGTACATACTTGTGCCATGAATCAATGTCAAGTTTGTAAGTCAGAAGTCAATAAATTCACCCGAATGCACATTCTTTCCCTGATTGAAGACTGAGAAACATTTCACATTTCCCTGGCTATTGGCTCCTTTCCCAAATTTCTCAGAAATCACGGACAGTGACTCTGCAATCATATTTCCAAGTTCTGACGAGATTCATCCAAAACCAGAGCTCACACAGTGGTGGCTAGTTACTCCCAAAACTCTTCACTGATCTTTTTTTTTTTTTTTTCTCTTCACTGATCTTGAGCTTGACATCCTTCTTCTGCAGTTTGCCTTTTACACTTTCTGGCTTGAGAATTACTCTTGAGGGAGAGAAACATTATGCATTAAAAGTTATGCCCCATTCTGCCACACTAAATGTGGGGTCTGGCTCTTCCTTGTTATTTTTCCTGCTCCAAATAAATTTCTAGAACAGTCTTTCTGTGGTCTCAGTCATTTGTTTAAGCCTCAGCTCATTTTACACGTTAGGATTCCTGACACCAGTCTTACAGGTTTGTGCTTTTTGGTTTTTCTTTTTGGCCCTCCCACTGTTACACTCGCTCTTTGAAATTCTGGACTCACTCTGTGTTTGCGATGGTTTCTTTACATGACCCCTCTTTCCTGCTCCGCCTTCTTTCTCACTGAGGTTATTAGTTTATTCCTCACTCCACAGATATTTGTGTGGCGCCCACCATGTGTTAAGCACAGCGCTGGGCACACCAACACACCAGGGAATGAAACCAGATGTGGTGTCTGCTCTTACAGACATCATTCCAATAACTAGACAAATAAATACTAAATTACAACTCTGATAACTGTGAAGAAGAGGTACACAGTGCTCTAGGAATGTATGAGTTTTGTTTTTTTTTTAATCTAGATAAAGATGCAAAGAAGAGATTACTGGGTTAAGATCTAAAAGATGAGAAGGAAGGATTTACTGAGGTCAAAAAGGGAGAAGGAAACAATCTAATTTTAAAAATGGGCAAAAGATCTGAACAGACATCTCATCAAAGATAATATACAGATGGTAAATAGCATCTGAAAAGATGCTGAACATCACAGTCATTAGGAAATTGCAAATTAAAACAACAATGAAATACCGCTATACACTAATATATATGTATACGTGAATGGCCAAAATCCAAAATACGGGCAATGCCAGATTCTGGGAAGGACCTGGAACAGCAGGAGCTCTCCCACGTTGCTGGTGGGAACGCAAAATGGAGCAGCCACTTTAGAAGACAGTTCGGTGATTTCTTACAAAACTACACGTACTCTTACCATAGGACCCAGAAATCGTACTCCTTGGTACTTACTCAAATGAGTTGAAGACTATGTCCACACAAAAAATGTTTATAGCAGCTTTATTCATAATTGCTAAAACTTGGAAGCAACCAAGATGTCCTTCAGTAGGTGTGTGGATACATAAACTGTGGTACATCCAAACAATGGAATATTATTTAGCACTAAAAAGAAATGAACTATCAAGCCAGGAAAAGACACAGAGAGACCTTACAAAAGCATATTGCTAAGTGAGAGAAGCCAATATGAAAAGGTTACATACTGTATAATTCCAACTATGGCATTCTGAAAAAAGCAAAACTATGCAGGCAATACAAAAAAAATCAGTGTTTGCCAGGGGTTTGGGAGGAAGGAGGGATGAATAGGTGGAGCACAAGGGATTTTAAGGGCAGCGAAAATACTCCGTATGATACTGTAAGATATCTGTCTTGTACATTTATCCACACCCATAGAATGTACACCACAAAGAGTGACCCGTAATGTAAACTATGGACTGGTTGATAATGATGTGTCGATGCTGGTTCATGGATTATAACAAATGCACACACTGGTGTGGGATATTCATGGTAGGGGAGGCCGTGTGTGTGTGTGTGTGTGTGTGTGTGCGTGTGTGTGTGTTGGGGTGCGGGGAGGGTGGGAAACAGGGTATATGGGAACTCTTTATACTTTCTGCTCAATTTTGCTGTGAACCTAAAAGCGCTGTAAAAAATAAAGTCTATGAGTATTTCTTTAAAGGGGGGTGGGGGGAGAAGGAGACTTCCAGGAAGAAACTAGCATGTACAAAGGCCCGGTGGCACAGGGAAGCTTGGCGATTACGAGCACTGAAGGAAGGCCGCTGTGGGTAGAGCAAACTAGGTGGAACTGATGGAACTGGAGAGACAGATGAGGACCAGGCTCTACAGGGGCTGGCAGGTTGTTAAAGCAGTTTTTCTTAATTCTGAAAGCACCAGGAAACCATTGAGTGGTTTCAGGGATGTGGAGGTGGGATAGGGACAGCAGGAATACAGTCAGATTTGTATGTCAAAGCAATCACTCTGGCTACAATGCGGAGCGTGGAAAATGCATTGGAATTCTGGAAGAGGCCAGAGCTGATGTGAGGAAGCCAGCTGGGAAGTGGACGCTCTAGCACCGTTGAAACATAAAGGCAGCCTGACAAGAGTGGGTGATGTGGGAATGGGAAGAAAGGCAAGATGAATCGAGGATGTAAAATGGACAGTCCGTCACGGGGAGGGGGAAGGGTAAGCTGGGACAAAGTGAGAGAGTGGCATGGACATATATACCAATATTGACACATGTTTTAGAATTACGTCCAACAAAAGAGCTCACCTTCTTTCTCCTGCTTTTAGAGAGTTGAAGCAAATTAAACATTCTTGGGTTGTCTGCAGGACACGTGGTCACCCTACTTAGATAGCACTCACCACGTACCAGGCGCTGCTCTGAGAGCATTTTAGCCCATTAAATCCTCTCAACAACCCAAGTAGGTGCAGTTATCATCTTCATTTTACAGATGGGGAAACTGAGTCACATAGAGGTTGACTAATTTGTCTCCGTTCACACAGCTAGGATTTGAGCTCTGGCTCTGGAGTCCATGCTCTTAGCCATTACTGGAATTGCTTCTCAAATGTGGTCTTTCTGCAGGATATTTCAAACTAGTCCTCGAGAGAGAAATCCTTTTGCCTCTTGGGTCAGAAGTGGAGGATGGAAGTCTGCAGGTGCCTATTTCATGGAGAAAAGAACAAAGCTGCAGGGTAAACTGAGATGAGAGACGGGGGAGGGACAGAGAGAGAGAGATAAAACGAGAGAGAAAGATAAAACGAGACAGAGAGATAGGCAGAGAAAAACCAGGGAGTGAAAGAGATCTAAAAGGTCTGCAGGGAACCACAGTAGCCAAAATGTCTCTCAGACACAGTTGGCCCTTTTCCTGATAGTCAGAAAGTGGATGTCAATTTGCTAGGAGGCATGAGGAAAACAAAAGATGAACATCTCCTGAAACCTGGGGCTAAAAGCCAGGTAACTGGGGAGCTGTCATTACCTTGAAGAATTTGCTGAAGACCAAAAGCAGGCATGGGCCTTGGCCAGGCATTGTCTGATGATATGGTTCTTAACCAAAAGTGTATATCTAGTCTTTGGGGGAATGCTTTAAAATTCCTGATAGCAGACTTACAGAATCTCTTGGGATGGTGTTGATTCTAGGCATCCGTAGTTTTTAAAAGCTTCTCAGGTGATTCTGATAAGGGTCCTTGGTTAAGACCTACTGGTCTGAAGACAGACAACTGATGCTCATAAGAGGTCTCTTGGTGAGATATTTACCAGGAGCTTGAGAGATAAAAATGAAATCCCTGAATTCAGAAGTCAGCCTGGGGACCCTGGGATTAGTAGGACCTTGAGGAAGCTTGGCCCAGAGGCCTTCAACTTATTCAGCTGGACTCCGCGTGGGTCAACTGTGTCCCATGAGGCAGAAATGGCCCAGAAACATCTTGAGACAAACCAGAGGGTGAGACCAAGGAAAGTGGGTCTTCCTCCGAAGTAAGCCTGGGTCCCAATGAAGCTCAAGGGCGCCTTAACACCTCCCTTCACTGGGAGTGCGGGATTTGACCACCATACGTTCAGGTGTCGAATCACAGCTTCTGAGCTGAGCGTGGCTATTACTGGAATGACCATAGAGGGTTTGAATGAAAAATAGTTAAAATGGCGTTACCATTATATCAACACTCCCTGCTTGAGTGAAGAAGAATTTCTTTTGTCTAGAAATAAACACACATCTCCCCCCTTTGCAAGAGACTCAGGAAAAAATGAGCGGAAGACATTGCAAGGGAGTGGCAATCCCACAATAGATACAATAGAACTACATAAAAAGGAAAGCAATGAAAAGATAAACATGAGATTGGGGCTCAAGGTTATTTTGAGCAGGGAGGGTCACAGGGAGGGTGAGTGTGGGAGGAATGGTTAGGGAGGCTTTTGTTTTGAGTGTTATGTTTCTGGGTACTTAATCCATTATCCAAATGACTGGCAAAACAACCAACTAAACAAACAGAAGTGGCCATGCCTGGAATAATGATAAGAGTGTGTTATGAAATAGGGATTATGGTTAACCCAATTCTGTGCACCTGAGGGCCAATTTAAAAATAAATTTAAATGTATATTTAGAGGGGAAAAAAATCACTTGCAAATGATCCCACCACCCATAGGGCAACCACTGTTAACATTTCCCTTCCCAGACGTTTTCTTACATCTTTTTTTTTTTTACATTATATTGTAACCGTAATTTTTTGTATCCTCCTCTTTTTAAAAAATTAATAGACAATTAACTGTTTTTAGAGCAGTTTTAGGTGCACAGCAAAATTGAGCAGAATGTACAGATATCCTTCTCTTTTTACTTAACATTAGGGGATATACATGTTTTCATTTCATTAAGTTTCTCAGGAACAAAAGTTTTTACTGTCAACATAATGTTTCCTTAAACGGATATAATGTGGTTTACTTAGCCTACCACCACTGGTCCCTAGGGTTGTTTCCCATTTTTTGGTGGTATAAATAAAGTAGTGATGAACATTTTAGTGCATAAATTCCACCCCGCCACACATACATACTTAGCATTATTAATTTTTATTTTTTTAAAACTGTACCCAGAAGTCTGATTATTTTTCCCTTTACCTCAATAGCCATGTGCATGATCTTTTTTCTTTCTTTGAAAGCCATTATTATCTTTTTTGACATTAATTAATTAATTTATTTTTGCTGTGTTGGGTCTTCATTTCTGTGTGAGGGCTTTCTCTAGTTGTGGCAAGCGGGGGCCACTCATCATCGCGGTGCGCGGGCCTCTCACTATCGCGGCCTCTCCCGCTGCGGAGCACAGGCTCCAGACGCGCAGGCTCAGTAGTTGTGGCTGACGGGCCTAGTCACTCCGCGGCATGTGGGATCCTCCCAGACCAGGGCTTGAACCCGTGTCCCCTGCATTAGCAGGCAGATTCTCAACCACTGCGCCACCAGGGAAGCCGCCTTAGCATTATTTTTAAGGACAGATTCTTGGAGTTATTGAATGAACAAATATGAACATTTAAAGGCTGATTTGCCAAACTACCAACTTATTTTCCAGAAATTTTATGCAAATTTACACCTTGACCAGAAGAATTTGAGATGATCTACTCACTGCCTTCTTACCAGCTGTGGTGGACATACTAAGAGCCTCCACCCCCTAATAGGTCCTAATCCCTGGAACCTATGTAGAGGTGACCTTACATGGCAAAGGGGTATTAAGGTTGCTAATCAGCTGATCTTGAGTTGGGGAGATTATCCTGGATTATCTAGATGGGCCCAAATGTAATCACAAGGGTCCTTAAGAGGAAGACAGAAGAGAACCAGAAAGGTAGCTGTGTGAGAATCACCCAGGCCCATGTTGCTGGTTTTGAAAAAGGAGGAAGGGGCCATGAGCCAGGGAATGTAGGGGATGTCTAGAAGCTGGAAAAGGCAAGGAAATGGATTCTCCCCCAGAGCCTCCAGAAGCAACACAGCCCTGCTGACACCGTGACCTTAGGCCAGCGAGACTGTGCGGGACTTCTGACTACAGAGCTGTAAGAGACTATGTTTGGGCTGTTTTAGGCCACTAAATTTGAGGTCATTTGTTGCTGCAGCAATAGAAAACTGTATTGGGTATCTTCATTTTGTTTCATTCCAATGGCATTTAATGGCTGTTTGTTTGTTTGTTTGTTGGGCCTCTCACTGTTGTGGCCTCTCCCATTGCAGAGCACAGGCTCCGGACACGCAGGCTCAGCGGCCATGGCTCACGGGCCCAACCGCTCCATGGCACGTGGGACCTTCCCGGACCGGGGCACGAACCCGTGTCCCCTGCATCGGCAGACGGGCTCTCAACCACTGCGCCACCAGGGAAGCCCTAATGGCTGTTTTAATTTGTATTTCTTTGCTATTTGGGGTAGAGCACAGCTTTCATTCTGTCCACCCAGAAAAGACTCTTCTGGGAAGTGCTCCTAGTCTTCCTTCTAAACATGTGGTCCAAGATCAAGCTGGTACCTGAGCCAAGCTAAGCCATTCAGAGCCTTTCTTTGTAATTAAAAAATTTATGGGGGCTTCCCTGGTGGCGCAGTGGTTGAGGGTCTGCCTGCCGATGCAGAGGACGCGGGTTCGTGCCCCGGTCCGGGAAGATCCCACATGCCGCAGAGCGGCTGGGCCCATGAGCCACGGCCGCTGAGCCTGCGCGTCCGGAGCCTGTGCTCCGCAGCGGGAGAGGCCACAACAGTGAGAGGTCCACGTACCGCAAAAAAAAAAAAAAAAAAATTATGATTAGAGAAAACAAGCCCCATCCTTCTGCGCTGGTGCAGAGGAGAGGTGAGTCACAGCCGCTGCCAAGGGCATGTCTCTGCCATCCACACAAAGCCTGTCAGAGTGAACAACGCTGACATGCAGAGGAAAGCAAGAAAGAGGGGCAGGGAGAAAGTCTCAGTGGTTTGGGTTGCTGAAGTCAGTTACAGCCCTGCTCTCTTCCAATGTGTGACCCTTCCAATAGATGTCTCTTTTGCAGAAATTAGTTTGAGTTGTGTTTCTGTCCCTTACCACTAAAAGAATCTTAATACAGAAACTGGAACATGAACTGGGGTGTGGAAATCGAGGAACCCCCAGATGACTGAATCAAGGTTGGTTGGCATGCCGTGAGCATCCACAGATCCTAGGCTGGGAAAATTGCCTACCCTATTTTTACGTTATCAAGGCAGTTGGTTAGACTATTTTCCAGTGGCTCTTGGGACTCAGACCATGTGCCATTCAGACTTACACTTGGCAGACACGGTATGAAATATGAGGATGATAGAATGTGGCAGTAATTTCTCGCAGCCTTAGGTAGGGTGCCGTGAGAGGAAGAGAAGACCTGGAAGCAGCAAACATTCAGGGAGCTGCTGGACAGAGAGATAGCAGCTTTAAGAGAGGTCTTTCTGTTGGTAGCCAGCAGTCCCAAATGGCTGAGGTCACAGAGTTATACCATTTGCTCAACTGCAAAAGCTGAATGCTTTGCCCCACACCAAAGGTTCTGCACTGATTAAGAAGCCACGGGATCCTGGGAGTTGGAATGGTGATACCTGGAAAGGACCACAACCAGCCCAGCGCCCCATGTTGTGCACTCCCTGCCTCATGAGGAATTGCATCCTCTTCCCACCCCACCCCAGTGTGATGTGAAAGTCGCAGAACAGGGACAATATTGAGAGCAGGCCAGCCGTGGCTTCCCTCTCCACATTTCCCGCTGAGCCCCAGGAGAAGAGCAGAGCCTCCAGATCTGTAGTAAGAGGCTGGAGTCATGTGAGCAGAGTCCAATACACCTCTCATGCCTTACAACTTTCTGGAGTTGGAAATTGGCCAACAGAGACCCCCAAAATGAAAGTCACAGTCCGATGATCATCGTTTTCAACGTTGAAATGCTAAAATAGCCCACATCTGCCAAACTGAGGTGTGTGATTTCTCAACCACTGAGGTAGTATTACTTTTTCGAACTTTCCTGATGATAAGAATCACCTGAGATGATTGTTAAAAAATGCAGATTCCCAAGATGCTCCCCCTGGAGACTCAGTGGATCTGGGGTGTGATTGAGAATTTTCATCAAATTCCCCGGGAGATTTCTATCATCCAAAAGATTTGGGAATATCTATCATGAGGTAATTCCTAGGTAGCTAGACCAATAGGAAGTGTTTCGTAAGGCAGTACAGCCCTGAGTGGAGGAAACCTCTCCACCACCCTGCTCGTGAAAGGTTTTGTGGATGTGGGCAAGGGCAATGCTCCCAACAGGCAAAACCTGGAGAGTCAGACTGGTGACCAGAGAACTCAGTCTTTGCCAAGATGCAGTGATATTCACCAGCCACAGCCCTGACCTCACCATCCCTGTCCAGCTGGATGTGGTTCAAATGCGACCACTGTGTGTTGCCTCCTTTTCACCCATTTTCAACAGTAGCATTTATAACAGTTGCCCTGTTTCCCACCAGCATTGTACATGAGGAGTGTGGGAGGTGGTTGGTAGTAATCACAAAGCCAGTGTGGGCAAGATCACGGGGAGCGATGAGAAGGCTTGACCAAGAGGAATAGACACACTCAGGAATCCTGGACTTGAACTTGCTGTCAAGTGACCCTCTAAGTTCGTCCTCTGAGCACCGTTCCTATCCACACCTGGATGCACTAATTTTCTCTAAATATGTGGGAAAATATCTGACATGTACTAAACACTCACTGTGTTCTAGGCACTGTGGAAGTGCCTTGTGTGCATCAGCTCACTAAAGCCTCCCCCAAACCCTATTAGGTAGGTGTTATTCTTATTATCCCTCAATTTACAGATGAGGATCAAGAAACCTGCCCCGAATCGTACAGCTCTTAAGTCATGGGGCCAAGATCTGAACACAGGCAGTCTCCAGATCCTGAGCTCTTAATATTACTCTACACTGCCTCTCCAGTGAAAGAAAAACATGTGAGAGAGAGGAAAATAAAAGGACACAGTCACATTTCAAAAGAAGATAAACATGTCCATGGATAGGAAACAGAAAGGAAA
This sequence comes from Pseudorca crassidens, assembly GCF_039906515.1. Taxonomy (NCBI): domain Eukaryota; kingdom Metazoa; phylum Chordata; class Mammalia; order Artiodactyla; family Delphinidae; genus Pseudorca; species Pseudorca crassidens. Next base: position 96,114,604 of record NC_090297.1, read on the forward strand.
TAAGAAGACTAATGTGAAGAAAGACTGCCAACAAAAGCAATCAGCAGGAGATAAACTCCTTTCAGAGGAAAAGAAAATAGTAGAACCAGATGAAAACGATTGTAAAACAAGCAAGTTGAGAATTCTCAAAAGATGAGGGAAAAAATGAACAAGAATAAGTGGATATGGAAGAGGAACAACTAGAAATCCTGGAAATGGAAAAATCTAGTACTTGAAATAAAAACTGAACAGATGGGGGAAGGTCTGGACCAAATACAGTTGAATAAATAATTAGAGCTTTGGAAGATGGAGCTGAGGAATTCACCCAGAACTCAGCGCAGAGGATTTTTTAAAAATCGAAAATGATGAAAGGGTAGTTATGAGACAGGGAAAAGAGTTTGAGAAGCTCCATCCAAGAGAAGATTCAAAAGAAAGGAATAGAGCAAATGGTAGAGAAGACTGAAGAGATAATGGTGAAAAATTCTCCAGAATCTTCAGACAGAAAGTGCCCACTGAACGTTGAGTAGAATAAATAATAAATCCACACTTATACATGCTGGTCTACAGCTGTAGAATGTCAAGAGTGAAACAAGAAAATCTTGAAAACTACGAGAGGAAAGAGAGATCGTCCATCTAGTGGATTCTGGACTTGGAGAGAGAAGCAGTAGCTGGATGACTTTGAGTTACATCCCACTGATAAAAGAGGATGGCTGTATTACAGTAAGAGAGGACACTTGGGGGTATTTTGTGTATGGAAAGAAAATTATGTGGGTATGCGGGGAAGACTATCAATTATTTTGCACACCTCTTCTGAGCAACAGTCTGTCCTTTCTAACCCTTTGGTTCACATGCGCGCTCCATTCTCTTCTAAAGCCTGCTCCCAAACACTGTTTATTAGCCCAGGGAAGGGTCCTTGAGCTAAGGTGACCGATCATAACAGCTCACTCTAGGCCTCAGCTGAGGCACCATGTTGGGTGAATAAGAGCCTTTCCTTGAGAGTTTTGACCTTGAGACCAGAGAGAGCAGGTCCTAGAAGCAAAGCTGTGAGAGGTGAGCCACAGGTGCTCTCAAAAGCCATGCTTCCTGCCACGTGGACAATGCCAGTCTGAGAGAGAATAAGGTTGTTCTGTAGAGAAAAACAAAGATGAAAGAGAGAGAGAGAGAGAATCCTGTCAATGTGTAAGAACGACCGGGTCCTAGTTGTATCTCTGCTCGTCCGATCTTTTATGAATCTTCCCTAAATTCTCCACTTTAACTAAACTTATAAAACTTAAATTTCTACTATTTTCAGCCAAATGAGTCTTAGTTAATGGAATGGTAAGATTGACACTGTATTATCCTTGAAGTATTTGCATGTTTTCTTTGGGGGAAACGTCTTTGTTTATTTTTCTTCTGGGTCTTATATATTTTTTTGTTTGTTTCTTTTAAATATGCAGTATTCCCAAACCAAATTTCTATTCTCCTGATCCCAATCCTCTTTCTTTTCTCCCTTTCTCCACCGAAGGCTTCCTCATCTTTACGCACACCCAAGCCAAGGACTTCAGTATCGTCAACTCCTTCTGCTTCTGATTTCATGCCCCCAGCACCGCGCAGCCATGAAATCCCATCAATTCTGCCTGTGGAAGTACCTCTCAGATCCATCTATTCACTTTAACAACGATTAACCCACCCAATGACAGGGCTCCAGGCAACTCTCTCATTTGCTGCTCAGTGTAATTTTCTGGAGGGGAATTTGGGAATGTATTTCAATAATCTTTAAAATAGTTCTATTGATACTTTTGACTCAGCAGTTGCACCCTATGAATAAGGGGGTGGTGGTAAAAGATAAGAACAAAGACATTTTTAGAAAGCAAGAACATGTACAACGACATGTTTTAAAATAATATTTAATAAGATGAAGTGTTGCTTAAGATATGATGTTAAATAAGAAATGATATGAAACATATTTGTACATAGTATGATTCTAATGTCATTAAAATATATGTCAGATTCAGTGATTATGCAAAATTTGATATGATCTATAGGCTTTCATTCCTTCCACCCTCATTCTCAAACCACGGCCCACCACGGGTCCCTTCTGAGAATGAGGTGGGTGTGGTTAGGAAGTGACAGCCTCAAAGTCATTTGAGGCTTTTCTAGTTCAGTGTACAGAATGCTGAGTGCAGTATAATTTTCAACATCTTCATACTGTACATTCTGTGACAATATAGACTCCCCTCCAGTTGCTGTCTTCCGTTACTTTCACAGGAATGCAACCCCACACTTAACACAATTTAACTTTTATCCCCACACGTAATCCCATTTTGGTGGGATTTTAATGCATTTGTATATCTAATAGGGAAAAAATAGGTAAACACACCAAAATGTTAATAGTGGCTAACCCTGCAGGATGAAGTTTGTTGATTTTAACGTACTCCTGTATCTTTAAATATTTTTTTAAAATGTAACTGTCAATAGCTGCTTAGCATTCTACCATATGGATACACTCCAACTTATTTAATCAAACCCCATTCTTGAACACTTAGAGAACTTCCCATTTCCCACTATCGTAAACAATGCTGCGGTGAACATCTTGGTATCTACATCTCTACGCCAGCTGGGTCCTGCAGAATTATACAGGCCTGAGGCAAAACAGCTCCTGTCTTCCAGGACATTTCCTCCTTTGTAGAGGAGAGCAGACACTTAGAGAAACAACTGCAATGTGAGACACAGTGTGGTTAGTGCCTTATCAGAGGAGAAGATTCAAATCCAGGCAGGGAGCAGGCTGCCTGGAGGAGGAGGCATTTGAGCCAACGTCCTTAGACACAGAGCTGGCAAGAGAGCTGATCTTCCCAGTGGTCACAGAGAGTTGATCTCAGTGAGCTACTCCAGCGGCCTTTGCACCAGAGCCTGAGAATCTGGGCCCCCGGTGTCAGGGCCTCTTGGGAACATGGCAGCTCTCATCAAGGGACAGGAGTGTCCTCTCCCCTCTACTGAAGCCTGCTAGTTTCCCCATCCTCCTTCCAGACCTATAAAGTCCACTCCACCATCAGCGCCCCTGTGTCCAGACAAGGGGAGATGTCTCCAGAGCCCTCCACTGCCTCCCTCCCTCTACCCCCCGGGGAGCAGGACAGAGGGGCTATTCCCTGACAGTCCTGAGCCACAGGGCAGGCGCACAAGGCTCCGGATCCTCAGCTCTCAGCACCTCCTGCAAAACGCCAGCTCCTGGGGTCAAAGGAATGTTGAGCAATCTTTGGAATTTTTCAGAGAGAAACAAGCACTTTCGAATTCCATTCTGGCCTCCTGAGCTGGGCACGCTGCCCACAGCCTGGAGCCCTGAGTCTTCCTGAGCAGGCATCTGGGAGCACTGGGGGACTTTTCAGTGTTTGTTTTCTCCTCCTGCTGGCGGGGCTGTAAGGACACCATTACAGTGAGGTCATGGAGCCCTGCCCCGCTGCGTCCATCCGTCAGTGGCCGAGCAGCCAGGATCTTGCAGTCGGTGCTGGCTGGATGTGCCAGGGGCTGGGTGGGGTCTGGAAAGACTGAGGAGCAGAGCCCAGGCTGCACCCCTCAGGACCGCCCTGCCCCTTCACTGCCAGGTCCTATCCCCTACACTGGCACCCGACCTCCGTCAAGGGCCTCAGGGCTGCACTCTGTCCAGCTTCCTGGGGCCTGCAGGGACACGTGGAGAGCTCAGTTTTGGCTTGGTTGAGATAATCCACTGATGTCTTGCAACTAGTTCTTAGAGCAAACAGAACCTTCAGGGAAGCCTTCCTGCCCGCCCCCCCCGCTCCCCCCGCATTGCCCCACCACCATCACATGCACGAAATGACGTTTCCCTGTTATACACTTTCATGGCACCCTGTGCCTCTCCTTCTGAGCTCTGGCCTCTGCGGTTAATAATAATTATTCGAGTATTTGCTTCACATCTGTCTCATTGATAGACACCATGTCCCTTGAGGGCAAGAGCCCTGTCTGTCGTGTTCACTGTTGTATCCCCAATACTAAGCACGGTATTTGATATGTAGTAGGTACTTTATGGACTTCATTATGCCAAGCAAAATTTCCCAAGGGGGTACAAGGATACTGCCCCCAAAGGTGCTCCTCCCAGGACATGAGCTCCCCTGGGATCCCCTTCAGATTTGATGAGACCTCAGCCCAGCCCCACTTAGAGCCTCAGTTTCCCTGGGTTCCGGCTCTCCCACTGTCAGCCTCATCTACAACCAGAGAGTCAGGAGACCAAAGGGTCCTTGCTTGTAATTAAAGCTCCTCTGTCTGTGATCAGACTGCAGGTCTCCTGGCAAGGGTGACCTGACCTGGTGAGGGTGACTTTTGCAGACACCAGCTGTTTCAACAGCCCCACTGCCCCCTATTTCAGGTTCCTTTGTCATCCTGGCTCTATATGCACACCTCCCATCTACCTTAGGTTTGTGTCAGGTTCAAAAGTTCTCCGAGCCCATCACGCCGTTATTTCATCTGTGCCTCCCAATAGGACTTGAGGGCCAAAGCATAAGCCTTCCCATTTTACGGAAGAGGAGACTGTCCCTGAGAAGTGACCTTCTCAAGGTCATGGCTGGGAAATAGCGGGTCACGTTTCTAGCTCCAGGGGCAGAAGGAGGGAGTCAGGTAGAGCGTGGGAGGTTAGGACCCAGGAAGGAGGGAACCTAGGCCAGGCATCTCAGAAGGAACTGGAAACAAGACAGCGCCTACACCCTCTAATCAGAATCCTGCACTTCATAAACCAGACCATTTTTATAATTCGTATGTTTTCTATGTTAATTTTCTCACATAGTAGGAAATAGTAAAACCTCAAGAAAGTTCCAGGTGACCTCAGCTGTGCAGAGGGAAGCCAAAGGAATGGGTTCGTATCTGTGCTTGTGCCAGAATGTTGAAAGGGACAGCAACCCAGGGCAAGAGAATCATAAAAGGGAGAGGGTTGAGGGCACAGGGGAGCCATGTTTTTCACTGTCATCCCTACCCTGACCCCAGGCACCCGCAGAAGATCACAACTTAACTATAGAAAACCTGGGTTTTTCTTGTCATTAGATGAAGTTGGTTTCCTTAACCACCTCATAAGGTTGTTGTGAGATTCCATCATTCACATGACAAGTATTCATTGAGGTCTAGGTGCCTGGGTTGCATCAGGGAACACGACAAACATCTTCACCCTTGTGCAGTTTATATTCTAATGAGAGGAGATGGAATACCGACATTAAACAAGAAATCAGTGAATTACATGGTATGCTAGAAGGTGTTAAATACTGTGGGAGCAGGGTAAAGGGTGAGGGCGTACTGGGATTGTTGGAGTAGCAATGCCAACTGCAGTGGTCAAGGCAGGCCTCATAGGGAAGGGGAGATTGAGTTGCAGGGGTGTCAGGGAATGTGTACCCCAGGCAGGGGGAGACCAGGCTCTGAGTGCTGAGGAACAGGGGTTGTTCAGTGAGGCTGGGGCTGGGAGAGTGAGGGGGAGAGTGGTGGGAGCAGAGGTCAGAGGGGTGAGGGAGTGGGCAGATCATGAGCTGCTTGCTGGCCATCGCACAGACTTGGGTGAGTGAAATAGTGAGCTATGGATGGCTTGATCCCTCTAGCTACTGTGTTGAGAAAAGAGTGAAGGGTCTAATGAGAGACATGATGGGAAGCCAATGGAATATGCCAAGGGAGGGGTCATGGCAGCTTGGACCTGGGTGCAGTGATAGGAGGTGATGAGAAGTGAGGCACTAGATAAAGGGAGAAACGACAGGATTTGCTAATAGTTTTGGTGGGGGATGTGAAAGAAAGAGAAGTCAAGGATGACTCCACAGTTTCTCTTCCAGGAGATGACTCCTGGGAGGATGGAGTTGCCATCAACTGAGATCATGCCTGTTAGTATAGCTACTGACCACCTACTCTAGGCCAGGTCCCGGGTCATCTACTTTGCTCTCTGATCCAATTCAATACTTACAACCCCATGAGGTAGGAATTAGTCCCTTCAGCCCGGAGAAGGTACCTCACTGACCACGTCACTCAGTAAGTAAGAGGCAGATCCTGGATGCCCCAGGCTGGTCTGACCTCACGGGGTGGATGTGCACATCCCGTTCCCAGAATACCAGTTCCCTTGCCTCGCATGACCTTGGCTGGCCTTGTACTTGACTCCCTCTTTCCCCTACATCAAGCTGTCTCAGAGTGACAGAGCTCCCAAGCCCTGATGTTTTATGTCTGCTGGGGACTTCTCCTGGACACACTTTAAAACTCCTTACTTGGATATCTGAAATTAAGTCGGGGGGTGGCCAAAACTAGGATGTTTGGGAACTTCCTCAGAGGCCTTGGGCTGACAGGTGGTCCATGAGTCAGGGAGGTGACAGGTGGGAGAGAGCGCAAGGGGACTCAGCAGCTGTCTCAACAAAAATGTGGGATTCTTGTAAACACAGTCATCTCTGAAACACCCGTCCTCACCATCACAGCGCCTACACTGGAAGGGCTGCTTTCTCACCCTCAGGATTTCTCTGCCCTTCTAGATCACCAGATTCACAGTTTACAGGCAAGACACGTGGACTCAGAGGGTTGACCCTGATTGCGCTCAGATATGGGGGCAGTGCGTGCATGCATGCGTGCGTGTGTGCTTGTGCATGTGTGTCTAGGGAGGGGGGATTGGAAGAGTGGAAATCTACCAGCACAGCATGATTTCAGGAGTCTGAACACCACTATCCTAGCCCAGGCACATCCTGGACCTCCTTTCAAGGGTGACTTCGAGAAGGACACAGAGGGGCTTCTCCTACATATCAGAGCAGAGCTCTGCCCATCCAGGACCGGGCCCTGTGCAAAAGTTTCAGCAAGAGGCTGCTAAGAGCCAGTTTTGCAAGGAGCCCAGACTAGGGGTTCCTGGATGGATTCTGGGTTCCTTGCTAAAGTTGTGCTAAGAAGTTGGATATAAAACCCTGCCACCTGCCCGAGTCACAAAGGAGGCCTTAAACATGTAAAAGCACTTTATGCCAGGCGCTTTCACACACACACACACACACACACACACACACACACACACACACACACATTCTCCTGACTATGGAGTAGGGATCATCCCCACTTGGACAAAACCGAAGCTCAGAGAGGTCAAGAGAGGTTCAGAGGTCACACAGCTGGAGTTCCTGATTGTACCCTCAGATGCCTGACTTCAAAGCTCCTGAGGCCCAAGGTATTTGACATCTCCAGCACCCATACCTCAGCCCTCCTCAAATCCCCTTCCTTTCTGGGCCCACAAGTCTGCTGAGGAGCAGTTCTGGGTCAATCTGGCTTTCTCACCAGAGGCCTTACCCTCTCTGGAGCCTCCCCGCCAGTCCAGGGATGGGGGTAAGCCTGCAGGGATGGCCTAAGCTTTGGGAATGGGAAGGGAGGGCGTTGTGCTGACACATCTTTGGAATTTTTCTGACTTCCCTGTCCTTTGGGGCAGAGAGCAGATAAGGATTGGGCATGTGGGCAAGGAAGGGGCATCTCTCTCCTTAGAAAGTGGTCCTGGGGCTCAGTGCAGTGACCTTTATTCCCTCCGATATCCTGAGACCTATTCTCTCCCCGTCTCACCCCCAAGCCTCTGCGCCCAAGCGAGGCATTTGTCTCCCAGGGCTCTCTTTCAGCAAGGGGGACACTGGTTGTGTTTTCCGGCCCCACTGCTGAGACTCTTTTCCCACTTGCCCTGAGTGTCTCCCCTCTGGCCAGGCCCCTGGACCCTACCCAGCATCTTAGGTCAGTTTCTCCCATCAGAGAAGAAACACATTTTGTTTCGTTGTTGGGTTGATGTGCCACACATCCCAAAGGTAGTTGCCTGCTTGATGAGGCCCTGTATAGAAGGTGCTTATCCCAAAGGATGGAATTGCTAGAACGGTGCTGTCTGATCTCATGCAGGGACACTCTGTACAGAGCCTGCCCCTTGACTTTGCCAAAAGTTCAGGCAGATCTGATCTCCTCGACTCATGGTTTCAGGACCTCGGAAGGCCAGTTCAGAGGTGCTCGGATCCCTAAATTCCCAGCACTGGTGGATGATGACCAGGGCCATCTCTATGCCTTGGCGCTGAGATTTGGACGAGATCGGGTGCGTTCAGGGTGGTATGGCCGTAGACACCCTGAGATTTGGTATGGGGGTGGAGATACTAAGCGTGGTCAGATCAGGCCTCCGGGATGTGGCAAGACAAACACCTTCCCTGCTTAACATGTGGCTGGCTCTCCCCAAAGCTGGGTGTCCCCACTTCTACATTTCTTCCTAAACTGCCCCTGACAACTCCATCGGTCTGGAGCAGAGTCTGCTCAGATTCCATCTGTGGGGAGCTGCCGTGAAGAGCCGGGGGATTTGCACGTGCAGCGGGCCCTGGTGGAGGCCAGAGACAGAGCCCGGGAAGGGGTGGGGCAGGCACACAGACAGCCTCTGTTGGCCCGGGAGGCTGGGAACAGTGACCAGTGCAAACCCCGTTGCTTTCAAATAAACAACCTCGGGCTGAGGGGGAACAGCTCATCTTTGTCCTGGTTGGTGCTGATATAGATCCTGCAGCCCCTAGCCCCCCAGCTCTCCTTTTCTTGCCCACTGCAGCCTTGGAACTGGGGCTGGGTGGGGAGGGGCAGGGGAGAGGTGAGGCCCAGGACCGAGGCACCTGGTTCCCAGAAGAGGTTGTGGTTCTGGACCCTATGGCCTCTGAGGTGTGACCCCTCTTACCTAGTGGTCATGGGTGGGCCCCACACCCATCCTTATTGTCCTGGGCCTCCACCTCCACCTCAGCGAGTTCTCAAGGCCCTTCTCTTTGTCTAGCAACTGGGCTGCAGCTCTGTGCTATGCACAGTCTGAATCTTGGAGGATCAGGGAGCCTTGGTGTATGGAGAAAGAACCCGAATCCTGAGAGGTTAAGTGACTTGCCCAAAGTCACACAGCTGGTGAGTCACTGAACTGGTTGATGTTCCGCACTCTTGGAAGACTCCTCTCTGCACTTTTTCATCTTGGTCCTTCCCAGACCCCAACCCACCCAAGAGAGCCCAGGCTTGGCTGGGATGAGCAGTCTTCTGCACACATGTGGTGATTATCAAGCAAGCGTTGCCTCGCAGGGTTTCGCAATGAGCCTTGCGGTCTGCTTACCCCATTGGACTTGGAGCTGTAGGAGGGCAGGCGCCTTCCGTGCTTTCCTGACCGCTGCCCAGGTCACTGCCCCACCCAGGCCCAGCACCAGGGCCCAGCAAATCCCTGCTCAATGAGAGAGGGGATGTGTGCAGGCCTGGAGAAGAACCAGGCTCAGAACGTCAGGCTTTTTCCCCTCAGAGGGAACAGAGCAACGAATTGTGCAGGAAGGAGGAGGAAATGTTTGTAGGAACAGGGACTTGTAAAACAGGGAGGTGGCCAAATTCATTCAGATTGGCCTCGGAGCAGGCTCTGCTCACAGAACCAGCTGAAATGCTCTGAACTGAAAGCCAGCGATGTCTCCCCAGAGAGGCCAAAGGGGACAGGCCAGGCGGAGCCGGCAGTGGCAGGATCACACAGAAGACATCGAGCTGGCAGAGGGTGCCAGGGAGAAGTTCGTCGGCCCTCAGGGAACAGGCAGTGGGACTTTTCTGGGAGGTCTTCCTACCAGGATTAATTAAGCCCTGCTACTCGCCACTCAGCCAGCCAATCGGCCCAGGAACTGGTGTGTATCCAGCTTTCCCATGAGCCCAGTGTGGTGCTGGGAGCCTGGGAGGGGTGGGGAGGCAGGCACCAGAAAGAGAAGCCAGTGTCTGCCTTCGGGGGGCCCGTGAGATAGTCGGGGAGAGCAAACAAGCACATACAAATCGGATCATGGTTAGAATGGTTAAATAGCTAACCATGGGCGACCAAATACAATAGGAGACTGGGGGCAGGGTGCTCTCCACTGCGGGTAAACGTCAGGCATCTGCTCTTTTATTTCCTTTCTTTCCTTCTACCATCCCCCCACGCCCACAAACACACACACACACACACACACACACACACACACACACACACACACACACACACATGCAGCGTCTCTACATAACAGGGCCAGCAGTGAAGGCTAGAGAATAACTTCCCATAAATCATAACTCTATGAGGCCTTGGCGACACCCCAGCTCCAGTCCTGAATTTACAGCTCTCAGAGTACTCACACTGCTGACCACCCACCCCAGGACACCACCAACATCTTAAATTTATTGACTGATGGACTGCTCATCAACGTGCGAGCAGCCAGTACACATGGCTAGGGGAAAGAGAGCACACAGGCAGGAAGAAACAGAGCAACTTGGCAAAGTGCAAGCAGCCTCATGTACAAGGAAGGGAAAGGATTAGAATCGTTCTTCAGTGAGACTTCCCAGAGCGGATTCTTTGGTTCCCACTTTTGAACCTTCACTCTTTCCCCACAGCTGGAACTTCCCCACCTCCTCACACCCAACATGTCCCTCCCCTATTTTGAAAGTGCCTTCCAGGGAAACAGTCCCCAGGTCCCACATCTGACTCAGGCCATCGCTTCTGCCCCCTCTCTGTATTCAAGTCAAGCACCCGACTGTCAGTCCAGAGGGGCCAGGATCTGACTGCCTGGTCTGTCTTACGGATAAGCAGTTTTTCCATTCATTAAACTCTCCGGAGCATCAATTCGAGGCCGGGCTCTGGGCTATGTCAGCTGCAGGCAAAGTGGGACAAGCTAGGCCTTGCCGCACAGAAGCTCACCATCTCCTTAGGGTGAGAACACATAAACCCACCAGCGTGAACTTAACCTTGCGAGGCAGCCTGGATTCAATGTCAAATGAGCGGAAGAGTCATCACCTTTTTTGTTTTGTTTTTTTATTTATTTTTTTGCGGTATGCGGGCCTCTCACCGCTGTGGGCTCTCCCGTTGTGGAGCACAGGCTCCGGACGCACAGGCTCAGCGGCCATGGCTCACGGGCCCAGCCGCTCCGCGGCACACGGGATCCTCCCGCACCGGGGCACAAACCCGCGTCCCCTGCATCGGCAGGCGGACTCTCAACCACTGCGCCACCAGGGAAGCCCTTATTTGTTTATTTTTGTTTATAGCAGCTCTAGAAACAAACCAAATGTCCCCCCCAAATCACTTTAAAAGGCTCAGAGGAGGAAGAGTTTTCTGAGGGCTGGAAAACTGCCCCCAGCTTCTTGAAGAAGCTGGGTCTTGAAAGAACTGGACAGGTAGCGAGGAAGGGAGGGAATTCAGGAAGGCGGAATTGCTTGAGTCAAAGGGTGGAAGAAGGGCTTCCCTGGTGGCTCACTGGTTAAGAATCCACCTTCCAATGCAGGGGAAAAAGGGTTTGATCCCTGGTCCGGGAAGATCCCACATGCCGCAGAGCAACTAAGCCTGTGCACCACAACTATTGACCCTGCGTTCTAGAGCCCTTGTGCCACAACTACTGAGCCCACGTGCCACAACTACTGAAGGCCACACACCTAGAACCCATGCTCCGCAACAAGAGAAGCCACCGCAATGAGAAGTGCGCGCACCACAAAGAAGAGTAGCCCCTGTTCACCGCGACTAGAGAAAGCCCGTGCACAGCAACAAAGACCCAACGTAGTCAAAAAAAAAAAAAAAAAACAATTGAAAAAAAAAGGGCGGAAGAGGGTAGATCAAACTTGGCAAATAGACGGCACACATGACACCGCTCTGCTATCGCTTGTCGGTGGATGACATTGTTGACTGATTGTTATGCTGCTTCCCACCAGCTCTGAGTGAAGACTCCTTCTCAATGCTGCCATCACCAACTGGTTAATGTGGGAATGAGTGTAGTGGCCCTTTCTGGCTTAGAGAAAGGGGCCTCTGAGACCTGAGAAAATGGATGAGGCTGGAGCAGGACGCTGTGTGTGGAGGAGTGGGGAGGAAAGGCAGAGTCGTGGAGTTGCAGGATGGCAGAGCTGAACGGACCGGAGGAACCAATTCCCACATTTTCACTTACAGAGTCCGAGGCTACTAGTATTTGTCCGAGGTCTGTGGGAGTACCTGGCAAAGGTGTTGGTGCTCAGGCCTCCTGACTGCCGGGTCATATGCTAGGGCCAGCTGTTCAGAAGGGCTTTGGCTGCCCAGCTGCTGAGCTTGTACCTAATCCTGTACGATCTGGAGCCGGCCGCGTAGGAGCCCAAGGCAAAGGTCTTCTGAGCTCACTCTCTACCCCAGCCCACCTTCTCTCCTCCTTTTCCAAACTCCCGTTCCTCAGGAAGCCCACAGTGGGGCAGTGCTGGGGAGAGGGCATGCCCTGGTTCGGCGGGACCTCCAAGGTGAACTTCCTCTCACCCCTCTCCCCTCAAAGGAAGGCACTCCTCCCCCTGGCGCCCTCCCGGGCTCACTGGGCACCAGCGAAAGGTTTCCCACTAGCTCCCAGGCCACAGGGAGCCACTGAAGGTTTTAGAGCATGGGAGTGTTATGATGAAAATGTTATTTATAAAATATTATTATGAAAAATTAATCTGTCCTGTGTCTTCTGGGAGAGAACGCCTCCCATTGGGTATTCCTGAATGGGTCGGAAGCTCTGCGAAACGGCTCCAATGGCTCCACAGGACAGAGGACCCACTGAAGATGGGGGCACTAGGAGGGGGGTCCTGCATATCTGGGGTGGAAAGGAGAAAGATGTTTTACTCTCAGGATCAAATTCCTGAGGTCAAGGCCCATGGAGGCTCCTGGGAGGGATAAGGAGAGGAGACTAGGAATCACGCAGAGCTGGAAGGGCTTTGGAGAGCTGTCAGACCCCATAACACCCAAGCCGGGCTAGACTGGTAGTTGTTTTGCTGTTTGTTTCCTTGAAGTGGATGTAAGTAAAGAAGTATGTTGAGGCTTGTTTGGGGGGTAGAATGAGGTGGGGAGACTGTGGCCCTTTGTGCAAGCAGCTTCTGGGGGTCTGAGAAGGGGAATGTAGGAGGCAAACTCCAAGCAAAAGAGGGCGTGGTGGCAAGGAGGGGTACAGAGACAAAAGGGGTCAGCCAGGAAGCCCCCCAGCCTGAGAAGGGGCAGAGCTGAGCAGCAGCGCCTGGACACCACCATTAGACCACCAGCCGCTAGAGGGTGGGGACCACACCCCCAACTTCCTCAGCCCATAGTCCCAGGCTCTGGAGACTGGACTCCTAGCCATGACCTTGCTGAACTAGGATTAACTTTCTCCTTTTTCCCAACCATTTCCCAAATCATAAACAGCTCTCCCACTTATAGAAAGGGGCAGGGAGGGGACAGCATTCTCCCTGCCCATGGAGGGGCCATCCGAGTGAAGGTAGAAGGGTCTGGTACCAGAGACATAAGCTAATTTTTCTCTTCAAAGGTCACCACTGTTGTCCCATTTTCCAACCCCAGCTTCCACTTAGCGCTCACCCTCTTGGGGCAGCTGTTGTTCAATCTTTGCTTCTTTAAACCTTATTGCCTGGGCTTCCAGCCTTTGCACCTTCATGGTTCTCCCTCTACAGCTCTAGTTCTTCTTTCTCTACTTCTGTGTAGTTTACTCTTCTTTCTGAATCCCTTAAGCCAGGTGTCCCCAAAATTCTGCCACTGGCCTCTTCTCCTGGACATCTCCATGGTCTCCCTGGGGACCCTCTCCACTAGTCTCAGCTTTGATGGGCAACTTGCTTGTTGGTGACTCTATAGCCCTGATCACTCCTTCAATTCTAGGCCCTCATTTGCAAGAGTCTGCTGGACAGGTGTGGTTGGAAGCCCTCCACAATCCCCAGGTACAACACATCCATTGTTGGAGAGCTTCCATGAGACTTGGGGGGAGCAAAGCCTAGAGACAGGCTGCCCTGGTGGCCGGGCCTTTGCCTCAGGTCACCAGCACCAGGCCCGCCATCATCCTGCAGGAGGCTGCCTGCCCTCCCTCTAGTCTCTGGTCACTCTGTCTCCTGACTCAGACAGTGACAGGGTCTGAGTCACTGATGTTGGACCTGGAAGACTGAGATACCCCACTGGGGAACAGAGTGGTGGGTAAATTCTAAATCCATCTGGAAACCATTCCAGTTCTGGGGAGTGCTCTGTGCTGAGAGCTCACGAGAAGATAAGAGGAGACCTCCCAGGCTGAATGGCGAAGAACGTTACTCTCTCATTCATCCCTGAAATATTAATTGGGTTTCTCCGCTGGGCTAGGGACTGTGTTAGGGCCTCAGGATACGATGGAAAAGACAGACAAGGTCCTGCTCTCGGGGAGCTCAAAGTCTACCAGAGGACTGGGCGCCGAGCAGGTGATTAGAAATTGATGAGTGCCCCGAAATAGAAGCATGGGATGGAGGGGGAGTGAAGGACAGGGGCTGAGACCCAAAGAATTATTAAGAGCTAAGAGGAGAAGTGAGAGACAAGATTGTTCCAGGCAGAGGGCAGAGCCCGTGGGAGGGCCCAGGGCAAGGTGGGCTCAACACTTTGGAGGACCTGAGAAAAGCTCAGAGTGGCTGTGGAATGCTGAGAAAGTGACCCTTAAAGAGGAGGGAGAGGTGGGCATGGGCCATGTCACACATGACGTGGGGGGCCATGGTCAGGATTTCAGACTCTGGAATTTAAATCAGTGAAAGCCATGAGAAAATGTGCATTTAAATAAGATATTCGGGACTGCCGTGTAGCAATCACATCCCAAGGCCCACAGAGGACACTGCAGCGGGTACAAGACGGTGGCAGCCTGGATTAGGGAGATGGCTTTTGCTGGAGCCGAGCAGTCAGATTTTAAGGATATTTTGGAGGATTCAGGAGCTAAAGAAGAGCAGAGGAGTCCAGGACAACTTTGCTTTTTTCACTTGTATAACCCCCTGCGTGGTCAAGTTCATTCCATGGGAAGTTTGGTCGTGGATCCATGAAGTGGAGATGCCTCTGGGGCCTTGAAGAAAGAGGTCAAGTCATGCAGGCTTTGCCAGATGCAATAAGGGTGCCCAGTTCAATTTGAATTTCAGATAAACAAAAAATAATTTCGTAGTATAAATCTGTCCTAAACATTACGTGGGCCATGGTCATATTAATTTTTTTTCATTGTTTATCTGAAATTCAAAGTGGACTGGGCATCCTGTATTTCTATTTGCTAAATCTGACCAACGGGCAATTGTGTACCTGGATCTGAAACACAAGACAGAGGTCTAGACCGTGTCAGCATAGAGCAGCACGTGCAGCATCCGCCATGTAGGGGTGGCTTAGGGTCAAACTAAGGAGGAGACAAAGCCTAGAACAGGGTCTGATTAACTCCAAAGTTTAGGGCTCGGGGAGTGGAGAAAGGAGGAGGAAAAACAGGGGAGCACCACAGAAGCTGACAGTAGTAGAAAGAAGAAATGACCCTCAGCAGAAAAATGAAACACACAAGGGCTAAAAGCATTCACGGGAAGGATGGAGGAGTCATTAGCGGTCTTGGTGATAGCAGTTTATTTATGTTTTGTGATGGGGGAAAATACATCACGGTGAGTTGAGGACTAAACGGGAGGGCTTGAGATGTTTTCCCACGAAGGAGAAGGTAGGAGCTGGAAGAAGAGGTGGGCTCAGAGGCGGGCTTGATTTAGTATTAGAGACTTGAACTTGTTTACATGTTGATGGGAAGCCATGAACAGAGAGAGAGAAGTTGAAGATGAAGGAAGAGGAAACATGCAAGGTCCCTGAGATGGCGCTAGGGCTGGGATCCAGAACATAAGTGGCAAGATTAGATAGAAGGATATACATCTTCCATCAAGCCAGGAGGCAAAGTGGAAAGGAAGGATCCAGGCAGATTGGTGGGAGGATGGCAGTATGGTGAATGATTTCCGGCCTCCAGGTTCCTATTTTATCTTTGAAGGGGGTGGTGATATCATCTGCCGAGAATTAAAATGCAAGTGAAATAAGTTGAAGTTTTGAGAACAGGGTATAAGTTTTAAAAAGTGGGGCTTCCCTGGTGGCGCAGTGGTTGAGAGTCCGCCTGCCGATGCAGGGGACACGGGTTCGTTCCCCGGTCCGGGAAGATCCCACATGCCGCGGAGCGACTAGGCCCGTGAGCCATGGCCGCTGAGCCTGCGCGTCCGGAGCCTGTGCTCCACAACGGGAGAGGCCACAGCAGTGAGAGGCCCGCGTACCGCAAAAAAAAAAAAGTGGTTGTACAAGGAGTTGAATAGATGTAGGCTAGGGAAAGCATCGTGGGCGGTGCTGAGGACCACCTTGCTTGCCTGATTTGACTGGTGCTTGGTGAGCACCAGTGATAGTGGCCGCAGTCAGCTTGCTGGTGTGGTGATTCTTCTCCAGCAGACATCACCCGCCACACAGGTTCAGTTCAGAGGGAAAGGAGAGCTAGTCCTTCCACAGCTGGGGTTTTGCTGGGTGGTGTGATAAGGGGCAGTTTGTGTTAAAGGCAAGAGTGAATAAAATTCTGAGCTCTGCAAGCTAAGGTGTGATGGGGGGTGAAGAAAAAAGAGGGCTGTTGGATAGGGAGAGGGGGGAAAGGGTCGGAGACAGATGCTCCTGAGGGGTTCAGAGGACAGGTGTAGGCCGACTGATGGAGTGAATAAGCTGAGAGGCTAGAAGGATGTCAGAATTAGTGACTTCATAGATGGGAGAGTTCTGGTAGTGACTCAGTCTGGGGAGTGGTGATGGGAGTGGATGGCCAAGACAGTGGGACAGAGGTCATCAGAGATGGAGAAATCAAGCAACCCAGAGGCTGGGTCACTCTCATGGACGCTGAAGTCACCCATGGTGGTGGCAGGGCCTCCCTGTGTCCTCCACATGTCTTACCTCTCCTGGTAACACTTACCTGTCTGTCAGGCCACAGGGCTCGCTATGGTGGTGGGCGGGAAGAGGAGAGCTGGTAGTGGCTCACACTGGGAGGGGACTGGGAAATGTTTCAATAGTAGAAAGAGATTCTGTGTAACCTTGGAACAAAGTGGATTCCACTGAGTCTTCCTACAGTCTACCCACAGTCTGTCATCAACATTCATCAAGACTGAGAAAATCTAAGATTCTTTCTCTTCTCAATGTTACTCTGGAAGCCCAAGGAACTGGGCTGGTAATAACACATGGTGTTATGCCTCACTGGTAATAACACATGGTGGTATGCCTCACCTTTTTAACCCCAACTCCCAGAGCCTGCCCCGTCTCTTGTCTTCTTTCAGCTACTCTGGCTAGAAAGTTCAATCTCACTTCCATATCCAATTGGCACTAACTTTGCCTCTTTCTATTCCCACTGCCCCTGCTCTTATTCATATCATTGTCATGTCTCCTCACATTACAGTTGCTTCCTAAATGATTTCTCTGCTTCCTTCCTACCACACCCTGCCCACAGTTTTCCCTGGCTTCTCCCTCTTCCCAAGAGGCCAAGGCCAGAGAGAGGACACTCCTAGCAATGCTTTCTCCAAATAGACCCTTTACTCAGCCATCATATAATCTTCCTAAAATGCTGCTCAGGTTACATGATTCCCATCCTCAGAAATTCTCAGGGGATCTCTGTGTCCACAGAACAAAGATCAAACTTCTCAGCATAGTATTCAAGACTCCTCTTGACCTGGCCCCATGTTCCTTGTCACCCAGATCTCCTATTCCTTCCTCCACGTACTGGGTGCCAGCCCCTCTGGGTTGCTTTACATTAGCTGAAATAAGCGATATTCTTTCCTGACCCTGGGGATTTGCATCTGCTGTCCCCTCAGCCTGAGATGTCCCTCTTTCCGTTCTCCACCTGCATCCTGTAGGGCTTAGCTACAATCACACCTTCTTCCTGGTGCCTTATCTGATCCTCGCCGTTCAGAACTAATCAGCCCTTCCTCTACAACAAAGCCAGAAGGCTGTGCCGGCGTCTCTATTCAGCATGTATTTTTAGTTTTGTAAGCGGTTTAGAAGTCGTTCACGTAACACTTACACTGCAAATATGCTTAGCTGTATGAGCCACTGAGGATACAAAGAGAGAAGAGGTCCTAACTCGGAGGTGCTCATATTCTAGTGGGAGCGCTGGGGTGCTTGGCGAGCTGATGGGTGACGGCAAAGGCTCGTGGTGCATTCTGAGAAAGGCGGAGGACCGATAATTCCACCAGGGAGTGGAATTACAGGTTTGTATCCGTCTCCCCAGCTAGAACAGAAGTTCCTTGAGTTCAGAAAGATGCTATGCTTATCTCTAAAAGTCCCCACACCCCTGCCGCAGACCCTGTCAGGTCGTGAAAGCACCATGTGGTCGTGAAAGTTTAGGATGAAGCTCAGGCTCCCAGAGGACAGGATCTGTGTCTCCCTCATTCTTTTATTCTTCCCCCTTCCAGTGCCTTGTTCTAGTCCTGGGAGAGTCAGTGTTTGCTGAAATGAATTAAGAGAAAGAGTTGCTGGGAAGTAGCAGGTGTTCTGGGGACCTGTGAGTAAACAGTTGGCCTGGGAAGTGTCTCAGACCAGACAAGCGCTCATGGTTCACGGGACTGCTGTCTCGACCCAGGCACCAGTGGATCACTACTCATCCCGGTGGGGCTCCCCGAGGCTGGCTGACTGACCAAGGCCTCCCAGCACCTGCCCACCCTGTAGCCACTCTCTCCTGCACGTGGCCAGATGCAGGGAAGGGCCCTTCTAGCCATCACGGCGGCGTCAGGAGCTACGGGGACCAGGCTGGAGTGATTCAGAGGAACAGCAGAGAAGCGGCCTAAGAGGCACCCCCAGAACCTCCCCCCTGCCCTTCCCCCTATCACTGTGGATTGGGCCCCATCTTGGTTTGAGGGGCTGTGTGTTCAGCAGTTGTGGTGTCAGCCATCGGGTCACCCAACTTATGAAGAGGACAGGGGGGCCCGTTCCCTAAGGGTGGCTTCAAAATGACCCGACAAAGGGCTTGGGGAGTTGTGGGGAGGAAGTGTCTGCCCTGGGATCATGTGCAGAGGTTTCCAGGAGACTGTGCCCTCCCCCTCTCTAACCCTCCTCCAATTTCTGCGTTGGTGAGTGTGGGGTGGTATGCAGAGGGTGAAGAAGTTATGAGAAAAGTTGGACAATGTCCTGAATTCCTGGGCTGAGGAAAATCCCCCCAGGACTCCACAGTTCCTACCAGGAAGTGGGAGATTCCCAGCAGCTTGTGGGGAGGGCTGGAGGGCTGCCAAATCAGGTCAGGGCTTCATTAGCAAGGGCAACCCCTCCTGAGGGAAGTCCCTGCTTATCCCCTGGAGGTAAAAGTGGGCTGTTGGGATCAAAGGTGCCCCTTCAAGGCTGGGATGCAAGGTGTTCAGTTCCCATAGGAGGCGGGCTGCCCCACCCCAAGCCTTTCCCCTCCCTCCCCACCCCTCCCAATGCTCCTCCTGGCATTTCTTTATTCCCCTCAGTCTTCCTCTCATTTTCCCGCTGGACCAGGAGAAAGCCAAGAGAGGGCCTAGGTTTGCATCCTTGTAGAGGGTCTGCAGGGCATGTTGAGAATAACTTGGGGTCTGGTCTGTGCTCCCCTGCCTGCAGCAGCCACGGGCTCGGGCTCTGTCTGGGCAAGTCACTCAGCTGCTCCAAGCCTAAGCTTGTTCTCCTGTAAAATGAGGATGTCCCTTTGCAAAGCTGCTTGAAGAGCCATTGTGTATAAGGGCTGTTTGCAGATTTGCTTTAGACACACAGCTATTCATTGATTCACGCATCCATTCCACGCGGTACTTATCAATACTGACTACGTGTCAGGTAACCTTGCATTGCTAAGGATGTAGCAATGAGCAAAACAGACAAAACCCCCTGTCCTCCTGGAGCTTACACTTTAGTGAGGAAGACGAACAAGAAACTAAACAGCAAATGAGTAAACATTTAATATACAATAAATATAATTTTCTTCTCTGTAAGGACAAGGTGACATAAGGTGGGATAGTACCACCTCAGGATGCTCAGGAAAAGTTTCTCGGAGGAAGTGACTTTTGGACAGAGACCTGAGTATGGTAAGGGAGAGGGCCAGGCCACACTCTGGGGGAGAGCGTTCTAAGCAGAGGGAACAGCAGTGCCAACGCTCTGAGGCAGGGAGATGCTTGGCTCAAGGACCAGCCTGGAGCCTGCGTGGCTAGAGTGGAGCAAACAGGGGCTGTGGCGGGGGATGAGGTCAGAGGAGAAGGCAGGGCAGGACTGGAGGGCCTTGTTTATCATGTTGAGGAGTTTGGTTTTATTCTAAGTAATGGTTTTGAGCAGGGGAGTGAACTGATCTGATGTATGCTTTTAAGATTACTCTGTCTGGGGAGTTCACTGCCGAAGTGGGACCAGGATAGCAGTTAGGAGGCTGTGATCATCATTCTTCACAACTGATCCCCCCTCCCCTATCTCCATCCCCCTCCCCAGTTAGCATTCCAGACCCTGGCACACTGTGCCTAGCTCCTCTCCTCTGCTACTCTCCTTGTTTACTCTTTACTATATCTGGAGTCTGTCCCCACATGCTACAGAAGCTGCCACCAGTGGCCCACTCCAAGGGTCTTTCTCAGAGGAGACCTCTCTGAGGCATTCCGTGATCTTAGCCTCTCCTCCTGCTGGGACTCTCTACTGCCGGGGCATCTTGGCCCTGCATGTACTACCTGGGGCCCCCGTCTGAGGTGTAAAATACAAATGCCTATACAAGGTCCACTCTCGACATGCTTCATCCCTCCTCTGGGGGCCCCTCTCCCTGGCCCTAGGCTTCAGTGTTGCCCTGAGGTCCCTCCCTGGTTCTGCCCCAGCCCCTTCTCCTTCCACTCTGCCTGCATCCGGCTGTGACCCCCTCCTGCCCCTGCTGCTGGCATAGCTGTCACACTCCCTGGTGAGTCATTCCATCACCAGTGTTCACCAGCTGCCCGCTCTGGGATCTCCTCAGGTGCCTTCCAGGTGAAGGTGAACCAGACAGACTGAACCCCTGCCCTGAGGGAAGTCACATTCCAGTGGTGGAGACAGAAGAACATGTAAACAATTTTACAATGGAATGTTGTGGAGTGATTAATGCTATGATGAAAATTAGAGCAGGGTAAGCAGGTAGAGAGCGATGGGGTAAAGGGCTACTCCAGATAGCAACCTGAATTAATTAAGTGCACAAACCGTGTGGATGTCTGAGAAGAGAGTGTTTCAGGCAGAGGAAGGAGCAAGTGCAAAGGCCCTGAGGTGAGAAATGAGCTTGTAAAGAAGGCTACTGTGGCTGGAGCAGGGGGAGGGGTGGTGGCTGAGGCAGCCTCACATATAACTCCTGACTCCACGTCAGACTCTAATTCCTCTGTCTTTCTGGACTTTCCCAGCTAGAGCTTCTACAGGCGTCACCACAAATTCAGTGGATCCAAAACTTAACTCGTGTTCTTCCTCCAGAAACCTATTCCTCTTCTCGTCCTCTGGTCTAAACCATCCCCCATGTTGGTAAGCTGGGAGTAGCTGTGATGGCTCCTGGCCCCTTACCCCACACACCCAGCCAATCACATGTCCATTAAACCCCATTTTAAAATATTTCTTGGATCTGTTTCCTCTTTTTCTGGATCAGGCTCCCACCCCTGTGATGAGGATATTGTAAAAGCTGACCTCTGATAATTCTCTGAACAGAAAGATGGTCCCTACCTGGGGAAAAGCTCAATACCACAAAGCAGCAATGTACTATGTAGAGAGGGAGCTAGGGCTGGGTGCAGTCAACTGGAGGAAGCAGGGCAGGCTTCATGGAAGAGGAAAGCTCGTCCTCTCCCGGCTCAATGACCACGTACACCTGGGCCCCCAAGTCTGTCCCTCCAACACAGAACTCTCTCCAGAAATCTAGCCTCTCCCACCCTCTCTGGCAATTGCCTGCCCTGAGCAGCCCCTCCAGGAGCTCAAACTGAGCACGTCCAAGTTTGCACTCATCATCCCCTGCCCGCAGACCTGATCCCCTCAGTAAAATAGCCTCATTGCCCATCTGCTTAATCAGAAACCTGGGAGCCACGCTTGACCCCTCTCCCCTCCACCCCTACGCCTAGGCAATCACCAAGTCCTGTTAGCTGTTAAGAACTTTGGACCCCTTCCTCTTGGCCTCAGCTCCCCAGCCATCACTCGGTTCAAGCCACCACTGCCTCCTGCCCAGACCATGTAAATCACCTCCTAATAGGTCTCTGAACCTGTCGCTTGCCCTCCTCCCATCCATGGGCTACACTCTGGTCACTCTGGACCAGCTAAGGTGCAAATCTGCTCATTGTAAGCCTCCGTTATAAACTTCTCATTGGCTTCTCATGGCGCTTAGGATAAAGTTTAAACTCTGCGGGGCCCCTGGGTAACTCTCTGCCTCTCCTCTTGTGACTCCCTCTCACACCCTCTACTCCAAACTTTATGATCAACTTTCAGTTCCTAGAATGACTGTCTCTTGCCTTAGGCTCTCCTACTTTCTGCTTCCTCTGGTCCCAGCATCCTTGCTGCCCCCTTCCCTCCCTGATTCCCTTGCCTACCTAACTCCTACTCACGCCTCAAGAAATCAGCAGCATCACCTCCTTCAGGAAGCCCTCTATGATCTTCTCAAGGCTGGGTGAGGTGCACCTGCCAGGTGTCACCCTAGCACCCTGAGCTCACTTTGCTCCATTGCAAGTGCCTGTTTATGTCTGTCTCATCCACAAGCCTGGCAGGTCTGTTAGTGCTTACCTCGTCTAGCTCGTTGGTGGTCAAAACCTCAGCTCTTGGCACAGGGCTTGGCATTCTAGTAGAAGGTGCTCAAACAAATATTTTTTGAGTGGATGGATGATGTGAGGATGGAAATGTGGTTTAGAGTATGGGTGCATCTAGGAAGGAAAAGGCATCACAGAGAGTGATGGAGAAGGGGCATGGCAAAGGCAAAGGTGGGGGGATGGCCATGGGTATGTCACGTTCAGGGGCAGAGGAGGCCACCTGATGGGAGTGGAGGGCAGGAGTGGGGTGAAGGGTGATGAGGTTAAGAGGGAGGTTGGGCTAAGCTAAGGCATTCAAACTTTATCCCAGAGCTAGCTCTTTATCCCAGAGCTAGGCATTCAAACTTTACCCCAGAGCTAGTAGCCAAAGCCATGTTTAAGAACATCACTCTCAGCTCGGTGCTTTGTGACCACCTAGAGGGGTGGGATCGGGAGGGTGAGAGGGAGGGAGACGCAAGAGGGAGGAGATATGGGGACATATGTATATGTATAACTGATTCACTTTGTTATAAAGCAGAAACTAACACACCATTGCAAAGCAATTATACTCCAATAAAGATATTAAAAAAAAGAGAAAAGAACATCACTCTGGCGTGGCCTGCATGGGGATAGAGGAGGAGTTTGGAGAACACTCCCACTTGGAGGGCCCCAGGGGGCCTGCGCCAAGCCCCTCTTTCAGCTGGAACACCCCAATCTAGCCTCAGACCTCTAGCAGCCTTGGGCCGTGGAAGGAAACCTCCTACCCCCGGCTTTCCTTCTCCACCACAGGACCTGATTGCCCTCCCTGGTGACTCACCCCGGAGGGTCAGCTCTGAGCAGAAAGTCATTGTTGACAGGAAGAGGGGTCAGACTTTCCCTTCCCCGGAGGCTTCCTGGACACCAAGACAACAACACAGGACAGCAAAGAGTGGGGAGGGAACCCCTGAATGAGCTGGGCAAAGACCCACCCAACCCACGTTACCCGCCCACCCACCCAGGACCCACGGTGCCACATGACAGCCAGGCTGACAGCACCAGTTGTTGGTGAGTCAGGCAGCCCTGGAAACCCTCTCACTGCCAGCTGGGGAGGTGTGAGGTCCACAGCGCCATTCCAGTCCTTGCAGGCTGGTCGGGGTGAAGGGGTCACACCAGCCAGCTCTGGCT
Organism: Pseudorca crassidens; assembly: GCF_039906515.1. NCBI lineage: Eukaryota > Metazoa > Chordata > Mammalia > Artiodactyla > Delphinidae > Pseudorca > Pseudorca crassidens. Next base: position 96,138,151 of record NC_090297.1, read on the forward strand.
CTCAGGCGGACACTGGAGCCAGTGAGGGCATCAGAATGGGGACAAAATCCGGCAAGGCTTCTTAAGGAAGTGAGAACTGAAGGAGGGGGCAGAGGGCTGCAGGCTCCCAGAAGTGCGTATCCTGGGACTGGGACCAGGTCAACTAGACCTGGTCCCTCTGACATAGAAGCTGACAAGAATTAACTCACTGTGGCAGTTACCAAGGCAGGCTGGCTCCAACCCCCAAACTGTTGGAGTTTAGAATTTGTTCTCTATAGAAGAGGGACGCCACATGTGGTGGCCTAGTTCCTTGGCTAGACCATCCCACAGAATTCTATGGGAGCCAGAATGTTTAGTAAGAGAAAACTAAAGTGCCTATAGTTAATGATGCAGTATCATGCACTTACAATTTGGTTAAGAGGGTAGGTCTCCTGGTAAGTGTTCTTACCACAAAAACAAAGCAAAGCAAAACAAAACACAAAGGGACACAAGGAGACTTTTGGAGGTGATGGATATGTCCACTACCTCGTTTGTGGTGATGGTTTCATGGGTATATGTGTCTGTCCAAACTCAGCAAATTGTGTACATTAAATTTGTACAGTTGTTTGTATATCATTTACACCTCAATACAGATGTTGAGAGAGAGAGAGAAAGAGAGAGCAAGTTGGGAATGTAAATTGATACAGCCACTATGGAGAACAGGGTGGAGGTTCCTTAGAAAACTAAAATTAGAACTACCATATGACCCAGAAATCTCACTACTGTGCAATTACCCTGAGAAAACCATAATTCAAAAAGAGTCATGTACCACAATGTTCATTGCAACACTATTTACAATAGCCAGGACATGGAAGCAACTTAAGCATCCATCAACAGATGAATGGATAAAGAAGATGTGGCACATATATACAATGGAATATTACTCAGCCATAAAAAGAAATGAAATTGAGTTATTTGTAGAGATGGACCTAGAGTCTGTCATAGAGAGTGAAGTAAGTCAGAAAGAGAAAAACAAATACCATATGCTAACACGTACATATGGAATCTTAAAAAAAAAAAAAAAAGTCATGAAGAACCTAGGGGCAAGACGGGAATAAAGATGCAGACCTATTAGAGAATGGACTTGAGGACATGGGGAGGGGGAAGGGTAAGCTGGGACAAAGTGAGAGAGCGGCATGGACATATATACACTACCGAATGTAAAATAGCTAGTGGGAAGCAGCTGCATAGCACAGGGAGATCAGCTTGGTGCTTTGTGACCACCTAGATGGGTGGGATAGGGAGGGTGGGAGGGAGGGAGAGGGAAGAGATATGGGGATATATGTATATGTATAGCTGATTCACTTTGTTATAAAGCAGAAACTAACACACCATTGTAAAGCAATTATACTCGGATAAAAACGTTAAAAAAAAAAAAGAGACAGCAAGTTGCAAGTTTGCGTGTGGAAGTACGGAAGAGAGGAAACTTGGAGCAGGGTCTGGAACCCATACGCACACCAAAGATTGTGGGAACCATGAGCCAGAGGGCAGGACTTCTAAGTTCTCCTCCAGTTCTCTTCCAGGCTCTGTGTCTGGGAGCGGCTCCAGTGAAACCCACTCCACCTCCTGTGTCTGGAGTTCCACTCTCCCCTGCACAGAAGGAGGCAGAATCCAGACCCTGCTGCTCACCTGCTGGATGGTGGGAAGGGGGCGTGTCTGGCTGCAGTGGTGAGTAGCTGGCTTCAGCAAGCCTGGGCCCCAGAGACAGATGTGAAGAGCAGATGTGGGTGTCAGGCCTGAGCTGAGGGCTTTGAGGCAGGCAGCAGCAGGAGAGAAGGTGAGAGCGGAGCTGGGCTGAGGGGTGGGGCCTCGGGGAAAGGAACATATCCCGGGAGAGGGGTTGCGGGGCAAGAGGGGCTCTCCCACAGCCATTGCAGCACCCTGAGTTGCAGATCAGAAGGGACCCCAGTTTTCCTTTCTGTCCTATCCTTCCTCCTTCTCACTTCCCATCTCCCAGTCTTCCCAGCACTGCAGACCCTGCAGCTGGTTCGTAAGTGGGAGCCAGAGCTAGTCTGTCCCTCTGCCTGGAATTCTCTTCTCAGCGTTGCCACAGAGCTGGGTCCTTGTCACGGTCTTGGCTGAAACATGACAGCCTCTAAGAGGCTTCCTTGACCGCACCTCTAATGGAGGCCGCCCTGAAATCAGTATCCCAGCCCCTAGATCATTCTCACAGCATCTCTTGCCACCATCTGCGATTTTCTGTCATTTGTTTCCTCATTTACTCCTGTCCCCCATCCGTAACGTAAGCTCCACCAGCTCAGGGACCTTGTCTATGTTGCTCTTGGCTGTGAGGACAGTGCCCGGCACAGAAAGGGTGCTCAAATATTTAGTTTATTCATAAATGAATAATAATTGCTAATATTTATTGAGTGCTTACCACAAGCCAGCACTTTCTTCGCATATGAACTTGGTAGAGCAAACTGTGAGCCTCAGGGCAAATCCAGCTCCCTGCCTATTTTTATAAACAAAATTTTGCTGGTCCCCATGCCCATTGATGTACGTACTGTCTATGGCTGCCTCCGAGATACGACCGCAGAGCTGAATAGTGACGACAGAGACAGGATGGACAGTAAACCAAAAATACTTACCATCTGGCCCTTTACAGAACAGGTCCGCCGAGCCCTGTGTTAACTCACTTACTCCTCACCAATGACAGTGAGGCCAGTTTATTATTATCCCCACCATTTTACAAATAAGGCACCTGGGGCACAGAAGGCTTGTCCCAGGTCACACGGTAAATACTGAACCCAGGCAGTCTTGCTCCAAGGCCCACGTTCCTATTTAGTAGCAGCCACATTCCATGACCTTTCTAGGAAGGGAGAGGAAGAGAGAGGGAAAGTCAGGAGGTCAGAGGCATTTGGGTGTAGCCTATCAAAAAGGAAAGGGGGCTTCCCTGGTGGTGCAGTGGTTGGGAGTCCGCCTGCCGATGCAGGGGACACGGGTTCGTGCCCCGGTCCGGGAAGATCCCACATGCTGCGGAGCGGCTAGGCCCGTGAGCCATGGCCGCTGAGCCTGCGCGTCCGGAGCCTGTGCTCCGCAACGGGAGAGGCCACAACAGTGAGAGGCCCGCGTACCAAAAAAAAAAAAAAAAAAAGGAAAGGAAAATGGAAAATAGAGAAAGCTAGGGCAGCCAGGAGGTCAGTGGAGCCCTTAGGACCCTGGGCCATGGCTTTTGAGGTTTGGCTCAATTTTGAGACCCAGAGCTCTCAAATTCTGTTCCCTGGAGTAAGAGTCCCACCCCTAAACATAAATAAAGATCCCCTTCCTTCAATCTGAAGACCGAGTGTGAAATATTCTCCACTTCGGACAGGAGATCCTAACATTCTTCTTAAACCTTAAACCTTGGCCCCTGCTACTGTTTATCTCCATAAGAATCAAGGATCCAGGGGTCTCTGATTTAGCACAAGTAAGGGTGATTGGAGGTTGCACATACTACTTTTGTGTGTGTGTGAGTTCCACAAAAGTGCTGGCTTCCAGAGGCTCCACCATGTGAACATGTTTGAGAACCTCCCATTCCCCTGCTATTGAAATTTGGATGCAACTCAACCCAGAGGTTAAAGGAACCAAGAAGCAGATCCTCTAGAATCAGAGAATGAACTGCAGTCTTGGAAATCACACCCCCATGCATGAGATCTCCTAGTAGTACGAGAAGCTTTTCCTTACTGATTAAAGAAAAAAAAAAAGACTCTGGGCAAACTGGAGAGGAGCCCTGAGCTGAGCCGAGCTGAGCCTGTGGACCTTGTCCAGGCAGGGAGTCCAGATGCAGAGGGAGTATCTCTTGGAAGGTGTACTCTGGCGGGAGCAGTGGAAGAGCACACCACCCTCAAACTTCTGGCCTCTGGAGGCTGCTGCAAACTTAGCCCAGCCCCTCCACAGTTGTTACTGCATTTTCTCATGACAATGTCCCGAGACAGGAGTTTATTTCATCCCTGTCAGAGATACTACAAGATTTGTGAAATGTCACACAGCAAGTGGCACCAGACAGCTCCCCTCCATTTGGATGAATTCCTTGCTTATTAAGTAACCTCCCGATGACTCACTGGAGAGCCTGATAAAAGGACAGAGGGGATATGGGTGGACACTTTGGTGTTTTAATTCAATGTGTCCATCTAAGTCTTGGCTGCATTACCAGTACCCAAAACCTGGCCCACAGTACGTCGTCTCTCAATATTTGTGGAGAGTATTGAAATGACATGTCCCTGCTCTGGAAGAGCTCCCAGTCCAGTGGAGGTGACAGAGCAGGTACACACATATGCCTAAAATAAACTGGAACATGGAAAGGGGCCCCCAGAGGAAGACAAAATGCCATAGGCTTCTGATGAAACCACACGGGTTGGGGAAATAGGAATTCTTAGAGAAGGGGACAGCTGAGAGGGCTTTAAGGAGAGGTTTACCTCCTCGGCTGGGGATGGGGTTCTAATGACAGGTCTCTGGCCTCACCAGTCCTCTCCCCATCAAACCCTGTGTCGCCCACACCCAGACACCCCAAACCACACTCGTCTCTGCCTGCTTTTGCTGCTCCCCTACGCAGAATGCCCCTCCTCTCCCTTCTCTTCTTCCCTTGGCTCGCCACTCCCCCGACTCCCCGACCCTCTCCTAGATGTCCCAACCTGGGCTTCCTGCCCGTGGCACTAACTGTGGGCTGGGACGCTATAGGAGGCTACTTACTTGTCCAACCACCTCTAGCCCTGCTGGACTGTGAGCTCCTTGAGTGCAGACTGTCTTTTATATATTTTGGAAATTCCAGCAACTAACCTTGAGCTGGGCCACAGGAGACATTCAATATAGATTTATTGAATGGAGGTGTATCCAATTTTGGGGGGCCTACGGGTGGTTAATAGAAGATGAGTCTGAAGCAGAAAGCTATCAAACAAGCGGGGGTGCATAGAGCCCTTGGAGCACTCAGTGAGCCATGGTGGCTGGCGGTGGCCACTGACAGGACTGCCCTGCAGGGACACGAGGGCTAGAGCAAAGAAATGAGAGGCCACGAGGGAGGAAGGCTTGCTCCAGCATCCTGGTAAGCACACATGTCCCCGGAGCCTTCAGTGAGCCTGCACAGGCCCCCAAGGTTCTGCTCACACCTTGACTCACGGACAGACTGAGTTCAAACCCTGCAGCTCTGGCATCCTGTCAGAGCCCATGACCCCAACCAAGTGCAGAGGACCTGTGACAAGCATGTGACCCAGCAGCCGGCCCTGGGATAGGCCACCGTGGGATGGAAGTGAGGAGCTCAGCTTAGGAACAGGGGAGGAGAGGTCGTTTCCAGCAGGGGGAATGACTTGAGTTCTCGAAGTCCATTCATTCACTCATTCATTCAACAAACTTTTATTGAGCACCTAGTATATTTGAGTCCTGTGGGAGACCAAAAGCTATCTCTAGAAGCTCATGGTTTAGTTGGCAGAAAGGTAAGAAATATACATGCAAAGGAAGACACAAACAAAAGAGAGGCAGAGACCAAAGCACCATGGAATCCGGAGGAGGGAAAAAGCATTCCTGCTGAGAGCAATGGGAAGGCTTCCTGAGCAGGGCCATTTCAGGAGGGCCTTAAAAGATATGATTTCCACAGGAGGACTTGAGAACGGTAGGAAGGGACAGCAGGCCAGGCAGAAGAAGGCCGTGAGCTCCTGGGGGAGGGAACCATGCGGTTTGGTTCTGTCCCTGGTCCTCAGCTGTGCTCAATAATCATGTGTCTTGTTTGCTGATTGAGGCAGCAAACTTCCCCCGGCCCCTCCTCCTTCCCTCCCCACCAGGACCCACCACCCATCACCTGAACTCTCAACAGCACTTAGTCTCCCGAACCCCTTTTCTTCTGAAACCCACACCATTGACCTCAAAGGCAAAACACCTCTTCTCCTGACCCCACAAATCTTTCCTTGCATCCTTGATGGTACCCCCGCCCACCCCCAGGATCCCGCTCCTTCAGTGACCTCTGTCTCTCCATCGGTTTAGCCTCTTTCTCTCTGGGCAACGTCCCTTTAGCTGATAAATGTAGTTAAGCCTCTGGCACACCCAAACCCCCTCACTTCCTGATTAGATGCTGTATTTCCCGAGGACAAGAGTCCATTCAGTACCATATGCATCTCTTCACGTGCCCCTCAGAACCTAAGGAAGGGGCCCTAAGCTCAAAAAACATGCACTGAATGGATAGATCTGATCCTGTCACCTTCCAGCTTCCTCAGCAACTCCTCGTGGTAAAGTCAAATGTTGTGTGTATGACCTCCAGGCCTCTCTCCCGCTTCTATACTTCCTCCTCAGCTCCAATCATTCCAGAATATACTGCCCAGAGCCCACTACACTGTCACTTACCTCTCCTGGCCTCTGTGCATGCTGTTCCCTCTCCCTGGAATTCCCTTCCCCATTTCTGTACCTGGTGTACTATTGCTCTCAATGCAGCTCCAAGGTCTCCTCCTCCTAGAAGCCCTCCTGACTCGCCACCCACTCACCTGCTTCAAATGCCATCCAGCACTGCTGCTCTGTGTGGGAGCAGTGTGTTCACAAGCCCGAGAGCTCCTTGAGGGCAGGGATGGGTCTTCTTCAATGATTTTAGCCCTAGTGACTGGGGCCGGGCAATTGGTAGGTGCCCAATGTTCATTAAGTGAACAAGTTAATTAATGTCTGAAGAAGTGCTAGTATTTTCAGAGGTACCTGTCTAATTTTCCTCTTGAGTCCTGGCTCCCACCTGCAAGAAGGGGTGAAACTCCCTTGGGGCCCAGAGTGTCTAAGATGGCATAAGTCCACAGTTTAGGACCCCCCAAAACTCAGCTCTAGAAAGACCCCTATTTGAAGTTGGCTTAAAAATTAGGCATATAGTCCATGACCTTATTTTTCAAATTCAAGGAAGAACCAGAACATGAGTTCTACTGCTGTGTTCTAAAAATATTTTTTCTATGGTTTTCTGCTTTCTTCATAATAAAATAGCTTTGGCATGACAGTCTTCTTGTATAAGTGAAATAGTGTTTTATGACCTATTTATTTATTATTTATGAAATAGCTTTAAGGGAAGCAAATATCTGACATAAGGCAGGGACAAAGGGAGGGGAGAGGGGCTCCAGGCAAGACCGTTCCATGTCCCCTGAAGAAGGCCCTGGGCCTGATGCCGGGATATTGGCACCAGAGTCTGGAGTCAATTGTCCTCAATCAATCAGCAAATATTTATTGAGTGATTACAGCATGGGGAGCTGCAGCTGAGTAGAAGGGAAAATGTGTGTGAACCTGGTTTACTTTGCATGGCCAGTTCCCTCCGGCCATATCATCGCTACTACTTCTATGAATGATTGTAATTAACATTCATTGAACATCTTCTCTGCAACAAGGGTCTGGTTATCTCTGGTACTGACTTTTTATAAACTCTCTAAGGCAGGTAGTATCATTTCCACTTAACAGATGAGGAATCTGGGGCTCAAAAGAGGTTCCTACGTTGCTCCAGGTTTTGCAGCTGGAAAGCAGATCTGGATCTGAAACCCAATTTCAAACCCAAAGTCCTTTACTAGTGATGGCCAACATCTGCAGGAGTCTTCCAAGAGGACAGAGTATTTTCTAGGAAATGTCTAATTTGATACTAACACTACTCACGGGAGTTCACAATTGTTATAATCCTCATTGTACAGATGAAGAAACTGAGGTGCAGAGGGTTCCAGCAAGTTTCCAAAGTCCCTGTCTGAGGTGAAGCCAAATCCTGCAACACCACACTGAGGACTGGAGCATCTAGTTTTGGCCCCTGCTGCCTTCTAGCACAGAGCTGGGCAATGTAGTCTCTTAGAAGGAATTCATTCCAGGAGCGGAATTCTTTTCTTTTCTTTTCTTTTGGCCGCACCGTGTGGCTTGTGGGATCTTAGTTCCCCATCCAGGGATCGAACCCAGGCCCCCTGCAATGGAAGCGTGGAGTCCTAACCACTGGACTACCAGGGAATTCCCAGGAACAGAATTCTAACCTAACAGCCCCAAAGAGCCCCTAGGTATCGTCGTAGGACTGCCTGGATTCTGTCCCAGACTCCTGTTCCTGGGAGGAGAGAAGGGAAGGGCGCTCCAGGCCTGATGACCAGGCTGCTCTGGGGGCTAGCAGCCCCACGCCTGGGAGATGGAATGTGAGGGAGAGGGCGGGAGCTGTACCGGCTGGACATTCAGGAGGCTTTCTAATGAATGGACCGATTGGTAGTTGTGGTTCTGTGGGCCAATTGTGGTTAGGGGAAGGAAAGAGGCTCCCAAGGAACACTGCATTCCTGTTTCTGACAGCAACTCCAAGTGGGAGCTGGGAGCACAGACCCTGTCCACCCACTTGGCTCCAGGATGAAGCCTGCCCCTCAACAACCCCGCACCCTCCTGGCCCCCAGAGCAGGGCTCTCTCCACAGCAGGATCCAGAGGAATGTTCACAGTAGGAGAGGGGCTTTTCTGGCGTGCAAGCAGCCTTGGCCATGTGCCGCCTCGACCCTGCCCCCATTGTTGCCTGGCTAGGGCACTGCTGAGGAGGCAATAGCACAGCCACTCTGGAGTCCTCTTTTAATGGAGTCTCGAGTAACACCGACTAGACAACAGGCGCAGTGCCCTCTCGGTCTCACTATTCCTTATTAATGATAGCTCTCCCCCTTATATGGCACTCACTATATTCCAACCAATGTCCTAAGCATTTTATACATAATAACTCAACTTTACAGAAGGCCTATGAGGAAGATGCCGTTATTATCCCCATTTTACGGATGAGGAAGCTGAGGCACAGAAAGGTTAAGTAACCTACCCAGGAACACAGAGCTAGCAAGAGGCAGAGCTGGGATTTCAACCCAAGCATTATGGCTGCAGAGCTGATGCTCTTACCACACTTCACTGCTCCACCCATGAGGGCTGCTCGGACTCTTCCTACTCCTTGGGGAAAAGTGCACAGCACCAGCCAGTGGAAAGGAGATTTGCCATCTGGCTGAAGGGCCTGGGGCTGGGCTAGGACCCTGGCCCGGGGCTTAGGGCAGCCACAGAGATGAGTGCTGCAGACTGGAGTGGGCGACACTCTTGCCTCTCCTCCCCTCACATAGGGCAACTCTGGAAAGTCTTACCTCCTGACTCATGTCCGTGCTCTGGGCCTCCCCATCCCAACTAGCTGGGCACTCTCGTGAGGAAGCTTCCTTTTGGACTTCCCCGTTGGCATTGGGCAAACCAACATAAAGAACAAAGGCAAGGAATAGCCTTAAATCACAAGAGGTGGGAGAAAGGGGTCTGTCCCCCAGCCGTATCTGGGGCTAGAACCCTTGCAACCCTCAGGCTCTTCTCTGCTCCAGGTTTCTGGCTCCCTTCAGTGACTTCCAGAAGCCAAGTGGCTCCTGACACACTTCATACATTTCCCCATCATCACACTCACTGCCTCAAGTTGGATTGTCCCTGAGGCATCTGTCTCCCTGGCAGGCTGAGAGCAGGGAGGGCATGTAATGCAACTGTTGAGGATGAACGCAGGGCCCAGCACACAGCAGACATTCAAAAATGCCTATTGCATTAACACATGATTACAGATGGCATAGATTTTCACTTCCTGTTTCCAGGTAATTCTCTGCCTTATTTGCTCTGAAGTCACGCAGGGCCAAAGATAGGAAGTACGCTTGTCTGTTGCTTGGAAACCAGCAGACACATGATCCTCTTCATGATTCTTCTTTTTCCAATGACGGTTAGGACAAACTTTCATTCTAGAAGGGTCCTCAGCTAAGGAGTTATAACTCTAGCAGGTAGGGAGGGTACTCGGGAAGCCAAATTTCATGCAAATAAATTTTTTCTTCACTTCTAGGTTAGACTGAGGACTTCATGAGCACCTGAGAGAGCCTGTCCAGGTCTAGAAGATGGTGCCCAGCCTCCTGGTGTTGGCAGGAAGCTCAGGCAGAAGAAAGAGCTGGGGCCCTGATACAGACAGCCTCCCAGAATGCCTGCCCTTCAGAGGCAAGACTCCTGGTGGCATGGCGCTGAAGCCAGCACAAGTGTTTTTGTACCTGCAGGGACAAGGGGTATAGTTGGCTGTCCTCCAAGGGGAAGATCTGGTCTCAACAATTCTATCAGTCATTTTCCAAAGTATCAAATATTGGTTCTTGGTAGTTTACCAAATACAAGGTCTTCACAGCAGCCCTGGGAAGCCAACTGGCTGGGAGCTATCATTCCCATTTATTATTTATTTAAATTTATTTTTGGCTGCGTGAGGGTCTTCGTTGCTGGGTGCGGGCTTTCTCTAGTTGCGGTGAGCAGGGGCTACTCTTCATTGCAATGCATGGGCTACTCATCGTGGCAGCTTCTCTTGTTGTGGCTCATGGGCTCTAGAGCGCAGGCTCAGTAGTTGTGGTGCACGGGCTTAGTTGCTCCGCGGCATGTGGGATCTTCCTGGACCAGGGATCGATCTCTTTTTCCCCTGCATTGGGAGGCGGATTCTTAACTGGTGAGCCACCAGGGAAGTCCCAACCATTCCCATTTAATTGATGAGAAACCCAGTCCAAGGGTCCCTCCGTTATGGCCATTGCTGCCCCCCCACCCCGCCCACCACTGCCCTATAAAAAGGGAGAAGGCATGACTAGAAGGGCAGCCCACAGAGTAATAGACCTGGGTGGGGCAGCACAGGAGATGGGTTAGTTGGGGCGTCTCAGCACACTCTGGCCATCTCTGCAGCACCTTGCCAGGAGCACAGGGACAGGAAAGCGGCATTTCCTCTGCAGCCCCAAGCTTCCAAGGCTACGCTATCCAGCCCCAGTCCGCTTCTTAAAGAGCCCTGGGCCACTTTAGTGGAAAGAAGAAAGAGAGAGAGAAGAAAACGAAGGAGGAAGAGGAAGAGGAGGCGGGAGAGAGGAGGGAAGGAAAATGAAAGGAATGAAAGGGGAATGAAATAAAGGGGGAAAGAAAGAAATAAAGAGGGGGAGGAAAAAAGAGAGAAAGAGAGTGGGGCAGAGAAGGAAAGAGAAAGAAAAAGAAAGAAAGAAAGAAAGAAAGAAAGAAAGAAAGAAAGAAAGAAAGAAAGAAAGAAAGAAAGAAAGAAAGAAAGAGAAAGAAAGGAAGGAAGGAAGGAAGGAAGGAAGGAAGGAAGGAAGGAAGGAAGAAAGGAAGGAAGGAAGGAAGGAAGGAAGAAAATGAAAGAGAAAGAAAGGAGTCCTTTGTGATAGAAGTCAACTCCCTAGAAAAGATCTCAAGGGGAAATTGCCTATCAAATAATTTCAAAGAAATGACATTTTGACAACTAGCAAATGAAGCTTTCCTCCCACTTCCTGCCATCCGTCTCCATTTCTCTCTTTTCTGTCTCTCTCCTCCCACCCTTGCTTCATTCCCCTGACAAGCAGGGTCCCTCTGGTGCTCCCTTCTGCCCTCCTCCAGGGTCAGCTGAGCACTGCCTCCTTGACGGTGCTACGTTAGGAAATCATTGAAACCCCAAATCTTGGATGGTTCCAGATTCCTCTATGCCTCCCCCAGGACCCTGCTCCAGACATGACTCCACCAGTAGTCAGCAGGGAGAACAGCAGCTACTCTGACCAGGGAGAACACAGGGGACCCAGAGTTGGGTCAGTCCCGGCCTCGGCCCTGAGGCCCCCACCCCACACTGCACCAATCATGTGTGACTTTGGAGGAGTGGCTTCGCCTGTCTGAGACTCTGTTTGCTCATTTGAGGCAATATGGGTGGAACGGCTTCTAGGTCAGGTCTGTGACCACCAATGGGCACACACAGGCTTGCACGGGTGTAAACAGCTAAGGAGCCACGTGCAGATGGAAACCATCCTGCTGGCTTGGCCCTGAGATGCAGCCAGAACCTGCCTGACCAAGGTCTCCCAGCCAGACAGGCAGGGGCTGGAGTATCCACCCAGTGCAGGAGAGAACCCAGGAGATGCTGTCCAGGGGAGCCCTACCAGGCACACCATAAGTTCTTCCAGCCTCAATTTCTCCATGTCTGGTGGTAAAGCTTGCCTGAGGTCAAGCAGGTTCACAACCTCTCCTTTTAAGGTAACAGAGACGAGACAGCTGCAAGTCCCACTGTGGAGTCACAGTTACCCAGGACCTTGCTCATCCCTCTGCAGCTCCACACAGGCAGAGCCTCCCAGCATCCCATAGCCTATAATTCCAAAGTGTTCTTTCATAACCAGGCACTTATTCTGTGCTGTTCATTGCCCTAGAGACTCCCATTTGCCACCCATTTGACCTCTCATCCACTCCTTGGGGAAAGGGCTTATCGTCGCCATTGTCAAATGAAGAAAGAGGGGCTCAGAAGGAATAAAGGCTTTGTCTAAAGTCACACAGAAAATGAATGGCAGAGCTGGGGCTAAAGTCTGGCGTTGGGACTTGCAAGTTTACTGCACTACTGTGGTGTCATTGCTTAAGACGCATGTGAGTGGACAGATAATACTAATACTAATGCTAACGCTAATACCAAGAGCACTTACTACCTTCAGGTCCTGGGCTAAACACCTCACAGGCATCATCCTACGAAATCCTCAACACTTTGGTGAGAAATATAAACGTCTCCATTTTATAGATGAAGACACTGAGGCTAAGAGAGGTTTGTCCCAAGTCATACAACAAATGACTGGGCAGAGTTGCAAGGTCAGATAGCTTGTAAGTAGTGGAATCAGGGTTCAAATCTGGGGGTGTAAAGAATTTCCGTTAGGGGAAACAAGAAGCCAAGGCTCGTGCTGACAGAGGAAGGCTGACTTCCAGAGGCAGAGCTATGTCCTAACACTGGCTTCAGTGAGCCCACAGCGTCGGGTCAGGTGAAGGAGGGAACAGGTAAAATTTTACTCCCAGTTCAACAAGTCAAGAGGTTTATCTCCTCACATCACTTCCTCTAACCTCATATCAGTCCTCAGAACAAGTGGTGTCAACATGTTATCTTAAATCATTTTGTACTGGAACCACTTGACAATGCCCAGGGGAAGTAAGCCCTCAGACTCCTTCCTCTGGCTGGACTCTGTCTCTGGCCTTCCTTCCTCAAGTTTCTGAACATCCAGGCCTGCCCCACACCCTTTAAGCTCTGACTACTCCCAAACCCATGAAAGCAGGGATATGCCGACACGTCCATCATCACATTCCCAGGCCTAGCTCAGTGCCTGGCACACAGTAGCCACATGGTGCACCTTTGTTAAACGAATGAATTATTCCCTAATGGCCTCATTTGATCACTATCAACCGGGTACCTATTATGTGCTGGGCACTTTTGATTTGGAGGTAAACATGGGACCACCTTGGAGGAACTCTCAGTCCAGGGTGGGGGTGAAGTTTCAGTCTGATGATTCAGAATATAACTATCGGCGCCACCTGAAATACTTTTTAGAATAATGTGGAGAATGAATGAATGAAAGACAAACAACTTAGGGAGACCACAGAGAAAGGAGCCAAATTCAGTGAGACCGCAGGAAAAGGACCCATTGATCTGCCTGAGGAGTCAAAGAAGGCTTTGCTGGTGAAGGATGTGGTGTGATTTCAGCCTTGAAGGGTGAGATGTTTGCCTTAAGGACAAGTGGGGAAAGGATAATTCTAAGCAGAGGAACCAGTATGAACAAGAGCATGCAGGTGTAAAATTACTTCTTGGGGCTGGAGCAAGTGACAAGAGATGCCCCTTCCAGACCCGGCTGCATAGCATGTATTTCCCAGGGGCTGGGGTTGGGTGGAGTCACAGAGAGATTGAAACATTGAACCGTAGTGAATTGAAGAAAGAGAAAGCTCCTGAATTTGGCTTTATGATTAACAGGCTCCTCCTATTAGGCCTCATTTAGATTCATTCTCATGTAGAGACGAAATGTGATTAATCATCTCAGTAAATGCATTTCCAAAAGCATCAAGGGAAATTTAGGGTCCAGGTGCCAATCTCCTCAGGTCTGGAGGCTCAGAAGGGAGCATGGGTACCAGCCAGCATTTCCATCACCTGCAGGTCAGCTGCTGGGAGCATCTCCTAGCACACAGCAGAGCCTCCCAGCTCCCTGTCACAGGACACAACTCATCCCCTTCTGGCCAGGTAGTTAGCCTCCCTGCCTCTACCCTGACACCAGAACAGGAGACAGAGGCTGGGCGGGCGGCTTGGGGGCTGCATAAGAAGGAGAGGGCTGCCTACAAACCTGCTGACTCGGGTTCCACAAGGTGCTGCAGGAAGCGCAGCGGGGGAGGCCCCAGTCTCCAGTGTTTGCCCCTGCTCTCAGGCCATTTCCTGCTCGGATTTGGGAATTTTCAGGCCTAGAGGGAAAGTCCCTTGAAAGGAATATTAGAAAGAGAGAGAGAACACCGGATCCGCCTGGAGAGCGCGGAAGGAAAGGCGAGGCTCTGTCCAAAGCCGGCGCGCTGGAGGGAGGGAAGCGGTGAAGCCCGCGTTACTTTCTCGAAGGCTTTGGCGTTGAGCACAGCAAACAAGGCGACTGGAAGACGAGCGGAGAAGACCAGCCCTCAGGGTGGGGGCGGGGAGGCGGTTCAGTGGGCCTCTGGAGTTTGTGTGTCTGTCAGTGCGCGCGCGCGCGCGCGCGTGTGTGTATGTGTGTGTGTGTGTGTGTGTGTGTGTGTGTGTGTGTGCATCTGGCGCCTGTCCAAGGTGATTTCCCATAAACCACATGCCTCACAAGTCCGCTTAAAAGGCTGTGCCGAGGAGCTGGCCAGTGGAGCCCGGCTCGGGGAAAGTGAAAGTTTTCCAGGGGGCTCTCTGCGCCGCCGCGAGTCCCTCCTCACTCCTGGGACAGCAGCGCGGCCCTCGGCTGGGGCGTGGACTCTGCAGCGGCCAGCGAGCGAGCGAACGAGAGAGCGAGGGCGGCCGACGCGCCCGGCCGGGACCCAGCTGCCCGTATGACCGCGCGGGGCGCCGCCGGGCGCTGCCCTCCCACGGTAAGCGACGGCCGTGGCGCGGGGCCCTGGCCGGGCTGGGGTGGGAGCTCGGCGGCGCGGCCCCTGGGAGCCCGCTGCCCGGGCGCGCCGACTGCCGAGGCTCTTCCGCCCCGGCAGCGGGCTCCGGTTTCCATCCCATCTTTGCGCACGGACTGCGCGAGGCCCCTCGCGCTCTGGCTGGGACCCGAGACGGCCCTGCAGCTACTCGTGGGGCTGCGGCACTCCCTCGGGAAAGGGAAGGCTGCTCACCCCCATTGCATGGAGAGGCACACTGAGCCACCCGCTGGCAAGAGAAAGGGGCTCGCAGCCACGGAGCAGAGGCTGCGTCCCTGACTCTCTCCCTTCTGATCAGCCACCGCCAAGGGACAGGCGGAGTGGCTGTGCGCTGAGGGTGGTGCCTTCCCAGCGGGCATTCCTCATGGGCCAAACACATGCTTCTAGGTCCTGCTGGGGAGTGGGCGCTTCTGGATGGGGAAAGTTCAGGGGCCATCCAGCTTATAGAATGCCAAGGCAAAAGGAAGGTGCAGGGCAAGCCACTACTTGTTCCGGTTCACAGAGAGAAGCTGTTGGGCACTTGGGTGGCTGGATCAAGTATGTTTTGTGGGAGGCGGCGTCCCAGAGTTGCATGGGGCCAGCTCTGAATCTTCCTGCCAAACCTGGTTCAGTCCGTTGGGGAGATCCTGGGCTTAGTGGTGGTAGAGGAGGTGGAAGGAAGGTTTGGGGTTGCAGAACTGTGGACAGGGACAGCGGGCTGCTCAGGACTGCATGGGGACTGTCCTGCCCCAACCGTGGGGCAGCTCCTAGATGGCACAGGGTGGCACCGTTAATGGACAGTAAGTGGTCTTCCAATGGGTTTGCTTCTGAGGAATCCTAGAGGAGAAACCCAGGGGGGAGAGAAGCAGAAAAATATTTGGAGGATAAGGGAGGGGGTTGCAGGTAGGGTAAGAGGGAAGAGCCCTTCCACGGGGGAGGAGGAGCCCAACTGAGAGAGAAGAGTTGGGGTTAGGAGGGGAAATCAGGAAGGGTGAGGTGATAGGCAACAAGACAAACAGGGGCTGGAAGTGAGACCACGAGGAAAGAGGAGGAAAGGAAAGGTGGAAAGAAAGAGGCTGGTTTTAGACAGGGGCAGCCCAAGGGTCCACTCATGCTAAGCTCTCTCCAGGGACCTTGTTGATGGGGAAGATAGAACAAGATAGGAGGCAGGTGAGGTTGGATAGCTGGGCTGAGATGTCCCAGCATCTCTCTGAGACTGAAGAGATTCCTGTGGTTACCCCAGAGGCCAAGGCTGGTGGGTGGGAGGAAGAAAGAAGCGGGGAGAAGAGCCGGCCCAGCCGGATGCAAGCTAGAGTGTTAACCCTTTGGTGCCTGTCCAGATCCTCCTCTGAGGCCAAATCAGGGCCCCAGGTGCAGGGTGGCCCCTTTGGCTACCTTCGAAGTCAGCCTCCCACATGGTGCCTGAAATAACTCCAAAAGCCAGGCAGCCCTTGGGGTTAAGCATTGCTGTCTCCTTGCTGTCCTCAAACATCAGTATCTTGAAATGCGTGCGGCAAGGCCGTCTTCCTGAGCATCCCCTCCCCCATAGGCCCTTTCCTCCATACCACTGACAGCTGGGGCTCAGAGCCTCAGGGGCAGCCAGCCTGGGGCAGAGACATACCTTCTGCATGGCCCAGTTTCCTCCCATGGGTCCTGAACTGCAGGTTCCTGAGGGCCTGGGCATCTATTCCCACCCAGAGCTACCTCCTCAACCATGCAAAAGAGCCCAGTGTTTCCTCCATGACTGCTCTCCCTCTTCCACAGTCTCCCTCCCCCAGGTCAGACCAGGACCCTCACCAGATCCCTGTGCTGAATGGCACTGGGCCATCTTGTGCCTCTTTCCTCCAGGCCTCTCCTTCCCTCTCTCTGCCATCAACTTCTCCCCATCTTTCAAGGCCTCACTGTGGCCCCTCCTCCCTGCAACCTCCCTGGAGCCCAGCCAGGGCCTCTCCTCCCTAGTAAGAGCTGACAAACGTTTGGGCTTTTAGTTATATGTAAATCAGCATGTTGTTGTGGACTGTTTCATAGCCTCCAATGTGCTACTTGTTTGCAGTATTTGTCTCGTCATCTGAATTACTGAGGCAGAGCCCAGAGCCCAGAACCCAGGAAGGTGCCAGCCCGCACCCCATCCTGACAGCATTTCCTTGAATCTGCCAGGAGGCAATATCCAGCTTCGGAAAGAAAACCCAAGGGTCTTTCTCTGCCTCTGGCTGGAGAAGGGGAGACCTAGAGCCAGGGAGAGGGCTAAGGGGACCTTGGCAAGAAGGAGGGAAGGGGAACAACATGGTGTCCGGAGCCTGTCCCATCACTCTGGGGGTAAGCAGCTACCGGGCCAGGTGGGTGCTGAAAGAGGGGAGAGATCTCAGAAAACATTCTTGCAATGCTAAGAGCTGACTGGCTGGATGCAGAGCCTGATGGGGCTCCGATAGGCAGGTGCCAGCCAGGGATGGTCTAGAGCTGGCACTGCTGCCTCTGATTAATCGGTTGGGCTCTTTTTGACACACATACCCAGGCTCCAAAGGTCTGTGGTGCGGGATAGGTTCCCAGTGAAACTGAATTGGGGCCCCTGGTTTTTCCAGTAGCAGAGCCAGACCTGTGTGGAATCAGGTAGGAGGAAGGGCTGGGCCCAGGCAAATACCTCTGGCTCCAAGTCTGGAAGCCAGCCAGTGCAAGAACATGAACTTGAGAGGAGTGGGCAGCTCACAAGATGCCTGGCTCAGTGTGTGATATTGCAGAGACAGAATAATGGGTAGATGCAAGTCCTGCATTCAAGGAGTTTCCTGTGTAATTGACATTTAGACTGGTAGGCATACCTCCCATGTCCTCATTAGAAGTTCAGTGTGTAGTAAGGCTTGGCCTGGGTTAATCTGGGAAGGCTTCTTGGAGGAGACGACATTTGGATTGTTAGCGAGGGAGAGCAAGGTTGTGCGTGGCTGCTAGGAAATCCTGAGTAAGGTGGGTTTGGGGAATGCTGCGTTCTGGAATGAGGGGCAGGTCTGTAGCATTGTGGGTCTGAGGTCCTCGCTTTTCCACCCTCAACAGGGCGTGGGGGTTCCTGGGGAGTGTGAGAGCTGGGGAGAAATTATGCCCTCTCTGTCACAGACATGGCTGGGCCGCCTGCTGCTGCTGGCCTGTCTCCTCGTGAACAGGAGTACTACCGAGGAGGTGTCGGAGAACTGTAGCCACATGATTGGGAACGGACACCTGCAGGTCCTGCAGAAGCTGGTGAGTGTGTGGTCCTGCCTACCTTACCTTCTCCCCACTGGGCTAACGGAGGCAGGAGTCAGGGAGCAGGGCCAAAGAGAGTGGTTGTAGGCAGAGAAATATGGCCATGCAGGATGTGGCTCGTGGCTCCCACTAGCTCCACGGATGTTCTTCTCACTGACCTTCTACAGGTCAATGCCTCTGAGCCCCCCCTCAATCCTGAAGCCCTCTCCCACTCCCCTGCAGGCGGTGGACAGGGTGGACTTCTAGCTGGTTGCCTAGGTTAACGATTGCCTGGAATGTCAAACGTGGACTCTGCAAAAGTTTGTAAAGCCAGCTCTCCCTCGGTGGGATGCTTCCTCTGAGGAGCCAGCCCAGTCTGCCTGCTGTGTCCAGATGTTGCCTCTAGCTCCTGGACTCCCAGATGTGCCGCCAGCCTGGCACCAGGGCCTCAGCCAGATTTGGAAGGGAGGCTCCCGCCTAACTCCCAGCCCTCCCCCCTCACTTCCCTGGCTCTTGCCTGAGCCCTGGGGCTGGGATGGCCTGGTCACCCAGGCCATGAAGGAGCCCGTGCCTCACTCTAATCGTGCCAGCAGAGTCGTCAACAATTTCAAACGTGGTTCAGCCCGGCAGAATCAGGTTGCTGTCATGGCTGCTGTCCTGCTCCGAAGAGAATTTACCATCCCTCTAGCCAGCCAGGCAGTGGGGAGCACCACAGGCTAAGGCCAGCTCCAGGGCCCTGAGCTTGGAGCCCATATGCCGGGCCTCCTGCCTCTATTACCCCCTACACTCTTCCTCCTGTATGTAGCTGCTGCAGCAATCCAAGGTAGACCAAGAGCCACCACATTCTCTGAGGCTTAGAATCACAGACCACTGCTCTGAGGGCCAGTAAGGGCTTTAAGGGCATCTAGCCTCAGTCCCTACAGATCCTGAATCCCCAGAGCTTGTCTAGCCTCTGCTTGAATTCCTTCCAGGACAGGGAGCTCACTACCCCCCACGGGAGATTATGTCCTACATTAGATAGTTCTTCCTTATAACAAGTTGGCATCTGTGAGATGTCAGAGTGGGAGGTACAAGACAGAGACTTCTTGTTCTTCTATAGACCTCCCCTGGGCACGTGGAGGGCACAGGTCTTCCCCTAGCCTTGGCTCTGTCTTTCCAGGTATGGCTGGGGGGAGACGGATGAGGATCAAACCCTGATCCATCCGGAAACTCGAGTCCCCGTCCTTAGGCAAGCTCAGTCAAGTGCAGACACCCTGCCACCACTGGCCTGCTCTCTCTTACAGATTGACAGTCAGATGGAGACCTCGTGCCAAATTGCCTTCGAGTTTGTAGACCAGGAGCAGTTGGTGAGTCATGGCTGTTTACAGGGCCCATGTGCCAGCATGCATGAACTTCCCAGGGTGGGTGTATGTGGGAGCATGAAGGCAGGAGAAGTCCTAGAGCTGGGCAGGGTATGGTGTAAGGATCCCTGGTACTCAGGTCTGGGGTGCCAGGGTCCAGGGCTGAGCTGGGCAGGGCCCAGGCCTCGAGTCCCCTGCTGCTCCCTTCTGCTGGCCTGGCACATGTCAAGGTCTTACTATGCGCCAGGCACTTTTGATCCTGACTATGTGGTTCACTCTTCTTGTTCATGAGAGGTTAAGGGAGAGAACATAGGTAGTAAGTGACTTGAACGCGGGCAGGCTGGCTCTAAGGCCTAAGGAAAACCAGTACTTCTTCTGGGTCAAATGTTTTGTTTAAGGATGTCACCTCCATCCAGCAGACAGACCAGCAACGAGGGAATCAGTCCAGCCCTTTCCCTATTCCTCCTATCCCACACCCAACTGTGTGCTGCTGGTTCTACCTCCCAGCATCTCCGGCTTCTGGGCCCTCACCCCATCAGTTGCTTGGACGATTTCAAAAGCCTCCTAAATGGCCTTCCTGCATCCAGTGCACCCCTCACCCCACCACTAGTGGGCGAGCTCTCTGAACCACAGCCTGTTATCTTCACCACCTCCCCCAATCCTGGAGACCCCTCACTCCAGGAGAAAGCCTAGGTTGTTTAGCCTGGGGTTCACAAGCTCCAGTCTCTATCACACGGCCCAACCCACTACTCCCATTCCCTGTTTCTTCCTGCCTCCAAGCCTTTGCACAAGCTCTTTCTGATGCCCGTAATGCCTTTCCAGCTGCTCCCACCCCAGCCTTTATTCCACGTCTGTTCTTCTTTGTGCCTCCTAGAAAATCACCATCGTGCCCAGAATTTGCTCCCATCTCCGAGCTTCTGCACACCTGACCCATACACATTTCTGTTAGAACTGGAGACCACCTCATGGTCCAAGGAGTAACCTCGGTGTTCCACTCACTCACTCACACCTTACCAAGCATTACTACTAGGAACCTACTGCACCGGGTGCTAGGAATACAGAGCTAAAAGCCGAGTCTTCATTGAGGCACCCACCATCTCTTTAGGGAGACAAAACACTGAGGTCATTCTTTGGACCCCGAGGTAGTCTCCAGTATCCCCGTGGCCTGGAGGATTAGAAGGAGCCGTATGGTAAAGGGCTTTGTGTGAAAGCAGGCCAAAAGAGGCTCAGAGACAGAGAAACAGAAGTTCCCCAGAACCCACCCTACCTGTACACCTTCATCCTGACTAAAGCCTCATCTTTCAGAAATCTGAGGATCTCTCTGGTCAGAATCCACATTTCCTTCCCTCTACCACAATCCCCAGCAGCACCAGATCGCAACAAGGGAGAATGAAAGCCAGCTGAGGGCAGCGTTCTCCTTCTTACTGGAGTGGGTGGCCCCTCTCCTCAGGAGTAAGGGTAGGGCAGGCTGCAGCCCTCCATCTGCCTGGGATGAGGGCATCCAGCACGGAGCTTGGGCTCCCAAGTGGCATCAGCCGGGTCGTCAACTCCAGGTTCTACTTTTCAGAACGACCCCGTGTGCTACCTTAAGAAGGCCTTTCTCCTGGTGCAAGACATAATGGAGGACACCATGCGCTTCAGAGACAACACCCCCAATGCCGCTGTCATTGTCCAGCTCCAGGAACTCTCTCTGCGGCTGAGGAGCTGCTTCACCAGGGACTATGAAGGGCAGGACAAGGTAGGAGGGCCCTGGAGCCAGGAGCACTGAGTCGGGGAGGGCAGAGGGCAGCTGCGGTGGTACCATCCCTACCCGTAGGCACAGAGGCACTCGCTGGCCTCACCCA
Source organism: Pseudorca crassidens (assembly GCF_039906515.1). Taxonomy (NCBI): domain Eukaryota; kingdom Metazoa; phylum Chordata; class Mammalia; order Artiodactyla; family Delphinidae; genus Pseudorca; species Pseudorca crassidens. The sequence goes on from NC_090297.1 coordinate 96,159,390, forward strand.
TGTCATTGCTCACTTGCTCTCTCACTCACGTATTCATCCCATAAACCTTTGCCGAGGACTCACCGTGCAGGAGGCACAGTGCTAAGCCTTGACGATGTCTCAAGAGCAAGAACTACATGGTTCCCACCCTCTTAGAGCTTATAGTTAAGTGAGGTTGGCAGCCATTAAACAAACAATGACACAAGTAAATAGAATTTTAGCCCGTGAGGACTATTCATTCATTCAACAAATAGTTAATGAGTGCTTATTGCATACCAGGTATTGTTCTAGACTCTGGGCTACAGCTGTGATCAAACAAAATTCCCCACATTCATGGAGGTTACATGTAGGGGTGGTGAGACAGTTAACGAAATACGTAAGTAAAGTGTCAATAACTGCATTGCAGAAAGAAAACCAGAGAGGGAAGACCTGAAGCAGGCAGGTGAGGGAGTGAGCCAGGAAGGAGAAGTACGTGGGGCTGCGGGAGAGAGAAACAGGACTTGGATTTAAAAGGCAGTGGGAAAGGAGAGAGAGGGAAGGCTTCTGAGTAAGAAAATATTCACTTGAGGTCCAAAGATGAGTAACAGGAAGAAATAAGGCTGGTCAGAGCATTCCAGAACAGAGAACGCTGGGCACGAAGCCCTAGGTGAGCAGGAAAGTGCACGTTCGGCCCCCAGGTGTGGTCAGCACGGCCAAGGCAGGGGAGTGAAGGGGAGAGAGCCAGGGAGGTGGGAGCCAGATCACCTGGGGTCTTAAAGATGGGGGATTTTGTCTAAAGAGCGAGGGATCCAGTCTAACTTGCGCTGGGAGACCATTCTGGCTGCTGTGCAGGCCATGGTATGTAGGGAGCAGGGATGAAGGCTGGGCGGCCAGCAGGAGGTGCAAGTCCAGGCGGCTCGGACTAGGGTTGTGCAGTGAAGGTGACACAAGGGGACGCATTCCTGAGTTTAGAGAAAGAACCCGAGCACTTGGTAATGCAGCGGCCGTGAGTTGTCGAGGGAAGGGAAGGGTCATGATGGTTTTGTCTCCAGCACGTGGAGTTCCCGTGATGCTGAAATGGGGCAGAGCAGGTTTGGGGGAAGGGCAGGAGTTCAGGTTGGGGTACATTACACTTGAGATGTTCGTGAAATGGCCGAGTGGAGATGTCGAGCAGGCCGCTGGACGTATGGGTCTTGAGTTTGGCTGGTGATAGACAGACGTAAGTGGTGTTGGTCTGTAGGTCATCGGTGAAGCCAGGGGACTGTATGACACTGCCCACTGTGAGAAGAGAAACAGGCTCAGGAAACCCAGCATTTATTTAGAACTCAGGCACCGGAGGGGGCCTGGCAAGGAGGCTGAGGAGCGGTCTAAGGGGTGGGAGGGAACCCAGGAGAGTGTGGGATCCCTGAGCACGTGAAAAAGAGCATTTCCAGATGGGAAGAGTAGTCAACTTTATCACACGGGGTTTGAGAAGCCAAGCAAGAGAAGGGCTGAAAAGTGTCCAATGGATTTGGCAACGTGGAGGTCGCTGTTGGAGGCAGGTGCCCGATCAGTGAACAGAAAGTGAGGACGTAGAGGCAACACTGTGGAAGAACCTGGCTCCAAAGAACGGCAGAAAAAGAGAGGTAGCTGGAGTGAGTGTGGGATGGAGGGAGGGAAGACTTTTAAATAAGAGAGGTATTAGATCTGTGGTTTTCCAATGTTGAGGTTCGTAAGAATCACCTGGGAGCTTGTTTAAAATGCAGATTCCCAGAACTTCCCTGGTGGTCCAGTGGTTAAGACTCCACGCTTCCACTTCAGGGGGTGCGGGTTTGATCCCTGGTTGGGGAACTAAGATCCCGCATGCTACGTGGCCAAAAAATAAAAATAAATAAAAAGGAAGTCTTCATTTAAAAAAATGCAGGTTCCAAAGAAAACACCTTCCTTTTAAATAAAAACTCAAAAAACATTTTTTAATAAAAAAAATTTTTTAATGCAGATTCCCAGTATGCACCCCTAGAAAGTCTGATTCACTGGGTCTGTGGGTGGGCCTCGGAATCTGCATTTTAGCAAGCCGCCCACCCTGCACACTGTATGGGATGCTGGGGGCAGGGGGCCAGACTCCAGGAGCGGGGAGCCAGTGAAGCTGGAGGAGCTGGTCTCCTGAGGAGCCGGCAGGGGAGGGATTCAGAGCTCGGGAGGCAAGAAGACACAGACTCTGTTGAGACAGGTAGACATCGGGACCTTCTGGCCTTGTTTTCTCTATGAAGTATGAGGTGAGGTATGAAGGACACAGAGATTTTATAAGAAAGGTGAGAAGAAGCCACTTTCCTGTTCCTTACAATTGCCCTGGGCGGGAGGCAGGCAGGGATTGTTGTTTTGACTTTACAAATGAAGAGATGAGCCCAAGCTGGAAAGTTCGTTTGGCCAGAGTTACGGAGCTGGTGAGTGATGCAGTCAAGTCCAGGTGTTCCCATTCCCGCATTCATTCTCTCCTTTATCTGGTGAACATCTACTAAGGGCCCACTGTGCACAGTCCCTGGGCAGCCAGTGATGCCTTCAAGGACTTCAGCACCTAGTAAAGCCCATAGTTCTTCCCCAGGCAGGTCAGTTTAAGGAAGGACTTGGGAGTCATCGGCAGGTGGGCCATAGATGTGATGAAGCCCTGGGCACAGTGTCTGGGGTGAGAGTAGGGGTGGGCCCAGGACTGAGCCCTGAGGAGTGCCAGCCTATGGAAGTCAGGTGGAGGGGGGCAGCCTGGTAAGGAGACTGAGATGGAGCAGCTCAAGGGGTGAGAGGAAAACCAGGAGTGTGTGAAGTTTCTCAGAGCTCCAGGGGGTGTGGGGAGCTTGGGTCCCACAAGCAGAAGAGAAAAGAGCAGCTCAACAGGCATAGCTGGGGCAGCCTTGGCTCTCCTTCCAAGATACACCAGTGCCAGAGAAGGACACACAGCCCCATGGCCTCCTCCAGGCCATTCTCCTCACCACACAGGACGATCTCTCTAAAAGACTGGAATCTTATGCTCCACTCACCTCCCCAACATCCCCTCAGTTCTCTTTGCTCTGCGGATAAGGTTAATGGTTCTTTTTTTAAAAAATAAATTTATTATTTTATTTTATTTATTTATTGTTTCTGGCTGCATCAGGTCTTTGTTGCTGCACGCGGGCTTTTCTCTGGTAGCGGCGAGTGGGGGCTACTCTTCATTGCGGTGCGCGGGCTTCTCATTCTGGTGGCTTCTCTTCTTGCGGAGCACGGGCTCTAGGCACGCAGGCTCAGTAGTTGTGGCTCGCAGGCTCTAGAGCGCAGGCTCAGTAGCTGTGGCGCATGGGCTTAGTTGCTCTGCGGCATGTGGGATCTTCCCGGACCAGGGATCGAACCCGTGTCCCCTGCACTGGCAGGTGGATTCTCAACCACTGCGCCACCAGGGAAGCCCAGGTTAATGGTTCTTGGCATGGCCTACAAGGCCCTGCAGGACCTGGTCCTTGCTGACCTCTCTCAGCTGCATCTCTTGTCACTTTCCCCCTAGATGGCTGTGCTATAGCCACTGTAGCTTTCTTTTCCATCTTCTAACATTTCAGGCTCTTTCCTGCGTCAGGACCTTTGCACAGTCTATTCTCACCACCTGGACAGCTCTCTCCAACCCCGCCTCCTTTCCTGGTTAAGTCTTGCTCATCGTCTGGTCAGTTCCTTGGGGACTCCCCCAGGCCCTCATTTAGTTCCCCTTGTTATACACTCTCAGATCATTCTTCTTCTTCTTTTTTTTTTTTTTTTTGCGGTACATGGGCCTCTCACCATTGTGGCCTCTCCCATTGCGGAGCACAGGCTCCGGACGCGCAGGCTCAGTGGCCATGGCTCACGGGCCCAGCCGCTCTGCGGCATGTGGGATCCTCCTGGACCGGGGCATGAACCCGCATCCCCTGCATTGGCAGGTGGACTCTCAACCACTGCGCCACCAGGGAAGCCCAGATCATTCTTCTTATGACTCACCACACTTGTAACAATATGTTTAATAACGATGCCCTGTTGGACTCAATGTCCAAATCGGCCAGGGACCACCTCCCTGTTGTTCACTGCGTGATTTCCGGGTAGTTACCAGATGCCTGGCACATTAATATGTGTTAAATGGAGCCATGAATAAATGATAAATTTCACCAACTCAGGACATAGGGGTCCTGCAAACCAGGGTAGAGGGGAGGGAGAAAACAAGAGAAAAAGAAGACAGATGAAAGAAAGGCCAAGGGAGTTTGACAAACAAGCTAGAGACGTGGGACCAATGCTCATCCTCATCGAGGGGGTCTCTGCTCTCCTTCTAGGCCTGTGTCCGAACTTTCTATGAGACGCCTCTCCAGTTGCTGGAGAAGATCAAGAATGTCTTTAATGAAACAAAGAATCTCCTTAAAAAGAACTGGAACATTTTCAGCAAGAACTGCAACAATAGCTTTGCTAAATGCTCCAGCCAAGGTGAGCACAGAAGGGGCCAGCAAGTGTGGGGATGGGGAAGGGCATGTGGAACAGAGCTGCATTGGGAGGTGATGCATGGGGCTGGAGGGACCCCTGGGAGGCAGCCTGATTGCTCCTCGTGCTCCTGTGTGTGTAGACGTGCTTGTTTTGTGTACATATGTGGCTTCATGTACCTCTGGGTGGCCCTAGGCACATGCCTTTCCTGACATGTGTGTGCATGCACACCTACATATGTTTGCATGTTGAGGCATCAAGAAGGATCATGCTGGTGGCTGTGAGATCAGGGAGTGGAAAAGGGGGCCCTCTCAGAGAGCCCTGTAGGCATGGAGGCTTTCCCACCGGCTCTGCAGGCTGGCTGAACGTATGGGGGGTACCGTGGAGAGAGCAGAGGCTCCATCGGGGATTCAGGGCCCTTGCTCCGGGAGCCCTGCTGCGAATCACCAGGATACCCTGGCTCCAGAAGCCCCCAGGATGCCTTGAGTGTCCCCTCAAGGGACAAGGCTGGATTTGAAGTCTGAGCATCATTCAAACTCCCAGTGCTGGCCCAGCTGCACACATGTCTACCCTGCGTTGTCCTCGTCTCTGCGTCCTGTGCCACGTGTGCCCACCTACATTCAACCTTGCTCCCCGAGGCAGGGGCTGAGGCCCTGCGACCTGCCAATGGCCAAGTCCAGTCTCGTTGCTTCAATCCCAAGGCCTCAAGCCTTGGCCACATTCCAGCCCCAGCCTGTTCCCGCCTGTGGCCGTGACTGTTCAGCCCCCTGCTGTGCATGAAACCACCTTGCTGCTTTCCAACCAACAGTGTCTTTGGGGCTTGAGGGTGTCTTGTGTTAGTCCTGGAGGCCACTACTCAACCTCCTGGCTGGCTGTTGTCACCCCTGGCTTGGCATCTGGCCAGCTGGAACTCCAGGAAGGGCTGTTCTCTGGTCTTGCCTGACCCCAACCCCCAATCTGTGTGTCTAAACCCCACTTTTTGCTCTTTCCTGCAAAGAACCTTCCTGCAGTTTGCACCTTCCCTGTCTAAGGCCTGTGTCATGAGCATTGGCTCCAGTCCTGTCCTCTCCTCAGCCCCAGGGCTGAGTTAGGGCATGAGGGGACCCCCAGACCCACATACCCCTCTCCATCCCTCTGGGAAAGCTGTGCTGGAGGCTGGTGACTCTATCTCCTCCCCGTCCTTCTCTCTCCCTCTCTCTGTGGTTCTTTCAGATGTGGTGACCAAGCCTGATTGCAACTGCCTGTACCCCAAAGCCACCCCTAGCAGTGACCCGGCCTCTGTCTCCCCTCAGCAGCCCCTCGCCCCCTCCATGGCCCCTATGGCTGGCTTGACCTGGGCTGACTCTGAGGGGACAGAGGGCAGCTCCCTCTTGCCCGGAGAGCAGGCCCTTCGCACAGTGGACCCGGGCAGTGCCAAACAGCGACCACCCAGGAGCACCTGCCAGAGCTTTGAGTCACCAGAGACCCCGGGCTTCGAGGGCCACCCCACTGGAGGTTCACCTCAGCCCCAGCCCTCTGTCGGAGCTCCTGTCACTGGGACGGAAGACATTCTTGACTCTGTGCTGGGCACTAACTTGGACCTGGAAGAGGCCTCCGGAGAGGCTAGTGAGGGTCTTATACCCCAAGGGGCAGAGCTTGCCTCCCGCATGTTGTGGAGAGGCAGCGTCCAGGCAGAGACTGCCAGGACCAGCCGTCTCCTCTCAGCATCTTCACCACTCTCTGGGTCAGGAAGGGGCTGGCAGCCTGCGGATGTAACTAGCACACCACTGCCCATGGTGGGCCCCGTGAGACCCACCGAGGCCTGGAGTCACACACCTGAGAATGCAGACCATTCATCTGCCTCGCCCAGAGACCACCAGGAGCCAGGCTCTGCCGGGACCCCAGCACTGCGCCCGCACGGCCTCAGCAGTCCCTCTGCCCCCTCTTCTCAGCCAAGGCTTCCCAGAAGCCATTCCTGGGGCAACGTGCTGCCCCTTGGGGAGCTGGAAGGCAAGAGGAGCACCAGGGACCGGAGGAGCACCGCAGAGCTGGAAGGAGGACAAGCAAGTGAGGGGGCGGCCAAGCCCCCAGCCCGTTTTAACTCCGTTCCTTTGACTGACGCAGGCCATGAGAGGCAACACAAGGACCCCTCCGACCCCCAGCTCCCCGGCTTTGTCTTCCGCCTGCTGGTGCCCAGCATCATCCTGGTCCTGCTGGCTGTCGGTGGCCTCCTGTTCTACAGGCGGAGGCGGCGGGTAAGAAGAGCCCGATGCGGGAGAGCAGGGCTCCGCGTGGGGGCAGGGCACAGCCTGGCTGGAGGAGCAGGTCGGAGGACGACTTGGGCTCAGACTGGGTTCTTCAGGCGCTGAGAGACAGGAGGCTGACTGAGCACAGGGGATGGGAGGTTGAAATGAAGGGTTTCTTCAAGAACAGGGAAGGCTCAGGCTTACAAGATGAACCAGTAGGGACTGGGGCAGAAGAGTAGGAGACACTGTGCTTGGTCTAAAGCAGGATGAGAACCCAGATGGGAGGGGAGATGGAGGAGGAAAGTGATGTGTGTGAGGTCAGGGCAGGGCATTGCCTGGCAGCTCTGCAGAGCTGGGGTATGAGGATAGGAGAGGCCTCTGGAAGCCCCCTGGCCCTCTGGCTGATCCAGAGTGGGGAGGCTTGGCAACGCTGTCGTAGAGTCCCTGAGCAGCCCTGCCTGAGGATGGGGCCACGGCGTCCCCACGCTCCCTCAGCTCCTCGGTGAGCCTGCTCTTTTCTGTCCCCAGAGCCATCGAGAGCCTCAGACAGTGGATTCTCCCATGGAACAACCGGAGGGCAGGTGAGAGGTTTTTTTTTGGGGGGGGGGCTCTGATAGGCATGGGGGGCCTGTCTTGGCATTTATTTCCCATCTAGATTTGGAGGAGACGTTCTCCCACTTGCTCTAAGGAGATGAGGTTCAGAACAGGATTCCGGGGTGGGTGGGGAGAAGGAAGGGTGTCTCTTCTTTCCTAGCTATCTGGGACTTTTCCTAGTTTCTTCTTAGGGTTAGGCATTTCTGGGTCTTCTAAATCTGGGAGGGCTGGAGCACGTGTGTGCGGGCTTGGGGGGCAAACTTAGGGGATCCCCTCACTCCCTGGCCTCTGCTGAAGTCTTATGCCAGCCTGTGCTCTGCCCGCAGCCCCCTGACCCAGGATGAGGACAGACAGGTGGACCTGCCAGTGTAGAGGGAATTCTAAGGTAAGACTGATCTGGATCTCTCGCAACCCCTTAAAATTAGTTATGCCCAAATTTTCCAGTCACCCTAACTTGTTTGTGGTACCACCAACTCCCCGGAGGCACCCACACTTGACTCCCTTCTCTCTCTCTCTCTCTCCTACTCCCTTTTCCATCTATCGCCAGGTCTGGCCAACCCTCTTCTCCCTGAGTCCTCAGGCCTCCCACTGCCCCTTCATTCCCTCCACCCCATTTGAGGCCAGGCACTGCCAATTCTGTGTCGGGCTATTATTTCTGCACTGGGCTTCTACTTTTGCTGCCACCTTCCATCGCAGAGCAACCAAATTGTTCTTATGTAAGGTCTTTAGCCTCTTGGGGAATTTCAGCAGCTCTGTATCACCAACTACTTCAAACCCAACATTCTCAGCTTGGCACCCAAGCTCCTCCAGCAGCTGCTCCTAACACACACCTCCTGCCAGCTTCCTCTCTGTCTGCGCCCTGATTTGACCCTTCTTCCCAACCAAGATCATTTCTACTTCCTTGCTTTTAGATGCAAGGAGCCATAGAGGCTTAGTCTTAGAAGGGCCCTCAGAGGTCATTTGGCCTAGTGTCTCTGCATCCCAGATGGGGAGTCAGCCAGCTTCTGGTCACACACTCTCAGTCGCAGGCAAGCTCCCTGCCCTCTCCCAGTAGCACTGTAGGGAAGTCCTTCCTCACTAGAGGCATAACTGGCTTCCCTGCCCCCTCCCCATCCTCCCTCATGAGAGCCCTCCAGTATTTAAAGTCAGTTATCCATGTCCCCTTTAAGAATTCTCTAAGCTAAGTGTGGCCAAGTCCCTCAAACATTCCTTATATGATATGGTTTTCAGACCCCTCACCATCCTGTTCGCCCTCCTTTGGACACACTCGTTTGTCAATGTCCCTCTGAAAATGTGGCGCCCAGCCCTGGACACAGTGCTCCAGATGTCTGACCAGCTCAGAGTACAGTGGGACTGTTACCTTCCTTGATCTGGACAGTGTTCTTCTATTCGTACAGATTAAGATTGCATTCGTGTTTGTTTGTTTTTTGAACAACCACATCATTCTGTTGTCATATGTTGAGCTTGTGGTCTATTAAAGCCCCTAGTTCCATTTCCCATAAACCTCTGTCAAGCCGGATCTATCCTGTACTTGGAGAATTTAATGTTTTTACCAATGTGCGGGAATTTATATTCGTCCTTGTTAAAACCACCTCGTGGGCTCAGACCTATCATCCGAGCCTACTGAAATTGTTTTAAATCCTAATTCTGTCTTCACAGCCCTCCCAGTTGTGTCTCCTGCACATAGATGAGTGCCTTCTGTTGTCCTCGCCCATGTTTTTGATAAACGTGTGACTCTTATCACTCCTCACCTTGGGCTCCCCGATTCCAGGCAGCCCACGGCCCTCCTCCCTTCCTTCCCCTCAGACCGCAGTCAGGCTGCAGGAATCAGCCCTTCCTGACGGTCTCCATCACCCTCTGGTTTCTCTTTTAGCTCGTACTCCTCTGCTCTTTTGTATTGGTTAATACTATATCGATTTGCACTTACTTGGATATTGTTTGTTTTTATACATTTTAAAATCTTACTTGATGCATATGTGTACGTTCCGTACCCCTAAGAAGTCTGTAAGCCCCTTGAGGGCAGGGACTGTGTCTTCTACTTTTTTTGCATTTCTTTTTCTATCCTGAGTCCTAAACAGAGAGGGCTTCTTCATCCTCGCTAAGAACTCAGCAAATGCTGACTGATTGGCTTCAGGGCTGACTGGCCGATTGGCCCTGGCTGGCTGTCTCTAACTGTCCAGCCTTCTGGTTGACCAGTTAACCAGCTAACTAATTGACTCTGACCGGCTGACCAGCCGGCTGGGTGACTCTGACCACATACTAGCTAGTAACTGCCTAACTGGCTAGTCGCTTGGTGAGCTGATTGGCTAACTGGCTGGCTGGCGGCCTGCCTGAGTTGCTCATTGGCAGGCTGGCTGACTAGCTGGAGTGAACCCATTCAAGTTTCCAGCCACATCCCATGCCAAATGCAAGCCAGCACTTCAGGGCCTTCTCATGTGTAGAGTGACAGGTCTGGGCCACTCCTAGCGAGATAGGGGATCTGCCAAATGCCGAAAACCAGGGGAGCCTATTTAGAAAACAGCAAGAGGTAACACATCTGGAATCCTGGGGTCACCTTGTTGGTAGGGTGAACGAAGATGGGTCAGACGGGACACTGGCAGGGCTGTGAGAATGACGCATATCCCGTCAGGACCGGCAAGTAGAGGATGGACCAAGGTCCCTAGGGACTTCACAGCTCAATGCTGTACCACCCTCTGACTGGTCCCCTGCCTCCGCCCTTGGTCTTGGCCCTCTGCCTGCCTAATCTCAGGCCCTCCCAAGCTTTCCTCTTTCTCCCCTTAAAATTTCACTTAGAGAGGAACCCAGGGCGGGGGCCACATCCAGACCTCCACTTGGATCCAGCCCTAAAGTGGTCTCCAGGCCAGGCGGCAGGAGCCTCAGGGAGACTCAGGACCGACCTCAAGACTTACTGCTGCTCTAGGGAGAGAAATGACAGGGGGAAACACAGAGGCAGAGGTCCGAGAGAGGGACCCTCAGAAAGGAAACGTGGACACCAGACCCTCCACTCCAAGGAGCCAAGACATAGGGGCAATGGGCTGGAGGTTGCCCATTTGGTTCTCCTTCCCTCCTGGCCCCAGCAGGGCCTGTGGCCTGGCTGCACCCAGCATGGCTCATGTCCAATTTATGGTCCTCCCTTCTTCCCCTTCCAGAACATGGGAATGGGCTGGGAGCCAGAAGCTGTGGTCCTATCCTTCCTCCTTACCCATCACGGGTTTTGCTAGTAGGGCCCATGGACAGTCCGGGAGGGAAGCTCCACACTGGGTCCAAAGTCAAACTGTTGGATGGAGTCCAGGGGATTTCTGCTCTGGGAACAAAGCGTTCTGAGGACAAGGATGGGGGAGGGCTTGGAGAGAGCAGGGCCCTGACTCTTACGGATGATGCAGGGAGGCAAGTCCCTTGGTCCATCCGGCAGGAGGCTGGCTTGCTTAGGGGTTAGCACGCCAAATGGCAGGGTGGGAGTTTCCTTGTCCAGAACTGCCTCCAGTTCTTCCCCTTCAGATACCTCTGCCCTGCTGTCCTGAATATCATGTGTGATGACCCTCTGTGATAAGTGGTGAGGAGGTGGGAATGAGCAATTCCTCTTCTTTGCTAGAGTTAGCAGGATTCACTTTTGATTTTTTTTAGACCAAGGACAGTGAGATGGTCTTTCCTGAGGAGGGGTCTAAGGACATGCAAGTGCCCCTTTCCGTCCCCGTCAGACCCCTCCACTTGAGCAATGCCCCCTACCCCAGCCCTGCTGAGACCTCTACCAGGCCCTGTTACCTCCCCCTATGGTCCCTGGTTCCCCAGGAGGAGGTAGGAGGTGAGGCCAGTCTGCCCAGTGGCTTGGGCTGCTGCCAGAGAAAGCTGCCCGGTCCCTTGTGGTGTCTGGGATGGCTGGGAAGGCGAGGGAAAGGATGGGGGGAGTCCTGTCTGCAGCACCACCAACGGCCCACAGGAATGCTCTACCTCGCCCACCCATGTCCTCGGCGACCCCTCCCTTCACTCCCACCCGGCTGACCAGCCTTTCTTTCTCTCCCCTACAGCTGGGCGCGCAGGATAGTCTCTCCATGCGAGGAGACGTTATGGGGACATCCACCACCACCCCTCCCCAGCCATTCTCCTGGGAATGTGGCCTGCCTACCATGAGAGCTCCTGGACTCAGGAGAGCAAGACTGGACCAGAGCAGCGAGGCTGGGGCCCTCAGCCCTCGACCCTCAGACTCTGGACTGACTAAGAGAGGGCTGGAGGTGCCCCCCACGCTGCTATTTATCGGGGGCCCTGGAGGCTCCCATCCGCTTGAGGAAGGCTGGGAAGCCCGGCTGAGGACCCTCTGCCCCTCAGGGGCTGTGTCCTCCTCCCATCCCCCTCCAAGCCAACACCTGGGCCAGGGACCCAGAGGCCCGTGGGACATGGGAGAGCAGGGTGGGCGCTGAGGAATGGAAGAGCCCTTGTGCCCGAGGACCCGCCTGGTGCCAAGATCCCAACACCGACAAGCAGGGACTCGTCTCCAGAGAGAGAAGCATGAGATTTGCAGGGCAGGACAGTGTCACTGGATTTCCCGTAAAGGTGTGTAGCCCAAAAGACGGGAAGAGAAGGCTTCTGGGCCTGCTGGTCTGCACGGACAGCCCAGAGTGGGTCTGCACCCTCCACTTGCCTAACTGCCCTCTGCTGGTGGCCAGGCGGGGAGGGGATGCCAGCCCTACCCTCAGGACCTGCCTGGCTTGGCTCGTGATGCCAAGGGCAAGACCAAGCTCTGGCCTCGGTCGGCCCCAGCGTCCCCCCAGCCCTGCCAGAGCTTCTCCAGGAGGCCGCGCAGAGGCTCTCCTCATGAAGGAAGCCATTGCACTGTGAATACTGAACCCGCCTGCTGAACAGCCTGCCCCATCCATCCCCGAGAGCAAACACCTATCCGTCCTCCCACCCCTCCAGCCTCTCTCCCCAGCTTCCTGCACTGAGTGCCCGAGCTGGCCTCGCCCATCGACTGAGGGAGCCCCTGAGCCCCGACCTTCTGCTGACCCGGCTCTGAATCCCTGGGGTGGATTAGGGTGGGAGAACTGCCCGGGCCACCAGCCAGAGCTGGTCTTCAGGCTGCGTTGTTCGCCCAGGTTTCTGCATCTTGCACTTTGACATTCCCGAGAGGGAAGTGACTAGTGGGAGGGAGAAAAGGAGGGCAGGGACAAACACAGAGAGAGGCTGCAGGGTGAGCTCTGATGGAAAATAGGTCTTTGAAGTTAAGGGCATGGCCCTGAGGTGGGGGAAGGGGTCTGCACCCCTGACCCCCCAGCCTGTGCTCTTGCCCTGTACCAGGCCCCTGCCCCAACCACAACCCCAAGGCTGCTGCTGGCTGGCACCTGGGGTGAGTGGTTGTCCCTGGTAGGAGCCCGGGAGGCAGTGACACCCTCCAGCTCTCATCCCACCCCTCGCTAGCACCATCTCTCTGACCAGGCAAGCCAGGGTGGGAGAGGGACTTGGAGAATCCAGGCATCTGCTTCCAAGTCTGCCTGAGGGCCTCAGCTTCCTGGGTCAGCCCATGGCTGTGGCTCTGAGAGTTGGGCAGCAGGTGACAGGGCTGTTGATTACCCTCGGTCCTTTTGTGCTACTGTGTCCCTCCTCTCCTGCTGCCCTGGGCCCTCCACTGAGAGACCCTGCCCTACTTGGCCACTGGACTGGGGCCTAGGAGCTTCCCTTCCTGCCCTTAAAAGTGAGGGTCCGCTGGTCCCTGCCTCCCCTGCCCTGTTGCTGTCAGCTGAGGGAAGGGCAGTGGAGAACTTTCCCCTTTGGGTCCCTTTTCCTAGTCACAGACTCTATATTTGATACGAAAAAATATATATTTAAAAGTGGAAGGAAAAAAACCCCACAGAAAAAGCATTCCTCCCTCACGCCCCACCCCTTAAACGTATGGTGTTTTAAAGGTCGTGAAAGCAAGTCCAATCCATCACAGAAACTCTTTGTGGGCTCTTGGTGACACAGGAGTGGGAGGGGCCTCAGAGCCCCCTCTGGGCGGCTCCCCAGCTACCTGAACAGGAACCCTTCTTTTCTCTGAGAAAGCCGAGAGGGAACATTGGCTCACGCACTGTGAGATATTGTTTTTATACTTGGAAGTGGTGAATTTTATATGAAGTCATTTAAATATCTATTTAAAAAATAGGAAGCTGCTTATATATTTAATAATAAAAGAAGTGCGCAAGCTGCCACGTGTGAGTCATGGGAAAAGTTGCCTTTGGTGTGTGAATGGCAAAAATGGAGTCGGAGGGGTGAGCAGTAGCTGCTGGGTGAGACCCAGCTCAGAAAGCATTTTTCAAGGTACGGGGGGGAAGGAGGGTTCTCTCCAACTTCCAGTCTTGTTACCAAAACCTCCTGCATTATCGCTGTCCCAAACACATTCATCTGCATATCTGTTTAATAGGAAAACGGACAGAAACCAGCCAAACGTCAGGCCTGCCCACCAGCCCCTGCCCCAGCCCAGCCTAGCCCAGCATGGCTGGCTGGGCTCTGTCCAAGGGCCCAAGGGGCCTGTAAGGATGAGGCTCCTTGACCACTGACCCCTGCTGTCCGGGTCCTAGCAGGCTCTGAGGTGAATGAGCACTGTCTCTGTTCTGGGAACTAGGGGAGGCTGGCAGAGGGAGAGCCAGCAAGCTCTGTGAGTGGCCTTAAGCCCTGATCTTCCTTCTGGGAGTGGAGAGGAGACCAAGGGTGCAGACTTCCAGGGGCAGAGGGGTGTTGGGAAGGTTCAGAGTGATTGAAGGCCCAGCATAGCCCAAACACACACCCTGGGCAAGGCTGGGATAAAAAGGGGCCTCCCCACCACTAAGAATGTGGTGGACAAAGTTTTGCATCAGTGGTTCTCAACCCTGGCTCACCTGAAACTAACTTAGGTTGTTTCCAAAAATACTGGTACCCAAGCCCCACCCTAGATCAACAAAATGAGAATCTCAGGCGTGGGGCTTAGACACCAGGCATCAGAAATTTTTCAAGACATTTCAAGTAATTCAAATGTGATCCTGGATGAGAAGCATGTAGAGCTACACTGTCTGATATGGAAGTTATTTGGGTTTAAATTAATTAAAATGGAATAAAAGTAAACATTCAATTTTTCAGTAGTACTAGCCACACTTCAAAGTTCAATAGCCACGTGTGGCTACCATGTTGGATAACACAGAAACAGATCATTTGCATCATCTCTGAAATCATATTGGACAGCGCTGCACAAAAGTTTGTGTCCCCAGACTTAGGAGACCAAGGTTATAGGGTCAGAATGGGCACCAAGCAAACACGCCTGGAACTAAGTACCCAGGTATCTCAGTTACCCCTCTCTGTGCCCTGAGCCCCCACTACCACCCTGTCTCTCATCATTTCCCTTAAGCTAGCTCTTCCCTTTCTATCAAAAGCTCCTCAGAAAAGATTTTTGAAGAAACTTATTCATATTTTTTTCCTTCAAGTCACAACTTAAAAGTTGCCTCCTCTGAGAAGCCTTCCCAGCCTGACCCAGGTCCCGGAGGCCCACCCTAGCTCAATTCCTTCCTCCCCTGTTCTCCCACAGACTGAGAGCCTGTTTATTTGTCTGTCCCGCCAGGCCACTGACTATGGCAGGAACTGTTCTGTATCCCTCCTTGCATCCCAGCACCTGAGAGTATCTGGCACACAGTAGGTGCCCAATAAATGTCCATCAAAAGGTCAATACTGAATGCATGACAAAGGTATAGTAAGGCAAATTCTGACCAGATTTAATGGTGGCCTTTTCTAGGGGCTTACTTGATATTAACCAGTGGAATATATATCCAATAACTACAATTCATTAGTAGAGGAGGTATTTTCAGCAGGTCTCCCTGGCTTCTGTTGGAGACGGGGCTAGGTTAGGACACTAACTGATCACTGGGCAATGGATGGAATGTAATTTCAAGGACTGTAAGCAAGGATTGGCAAACAAACAAATGCCCCTGCCCATCACTTGCCTTTCCAGAGGCCCCAGGAGGTATCCAGAAAGAAATGCCAGAGAATCTCAGTAGCCTTTCCTGGGCTTCATGTGCTGCAGGTGCTGCTTCAGAAGTGTCGTATCTGTGGAACGACATCAACTTTGGATTCAGAGCCAAAGAACTTAAGCCATTGGCTTGGATCTCTTCCTGCCGTGTGAACTTGGGGAAGTATTTAATCCCTTTGAACCTCAGGTTTCTCCTCATCTTTAGAACTGGCTTAAGAATACAAGCCAGGTATACCTGGCCTGAGGTTCAAATGCAGGGACAAACCCCAAAGCATCTTGTGGACTCTAAAGGCTGCCCTCAGATAAAGTGTGTTCTGATGCTGCCCCTGCCAGCTGGTCCCATGGTGCCCAGGCCAAACACAGCTCCTCTCTGGGCAGGCACTGGGGACCCAGGATGCTGCCAGAGCCTGGCTGTACTCAGCAGAAGGTGGCAGAGCCAGGTGCTTCCTGCTGGGATGAGGATTCAGATACCTTGTAGCTCAAGGATGTGGGGCTGAAGGGAGACTGAGCAGGAAATGGCCCTGGGACATAGGTGCCTGTTAACAGGGTGCCTGTTAACAGGCAGGGTCAGGAACTCTGACTTTGAGTATGCAAGCAGAAGGGCCCAGCCAAACCCCAAACCATTATCCGGCCAGAGCCAGGAAACTGAATCAGAGACAACCAGGAAGAAGCCTGAGGTTAACCTCATGCAGACTGCAGGCCATGGCAAGGAAGGGGTTGGGGTGGCCTAGAGTCTGGGCAGGGCCTGGGTGGGTATCTGATGACCCCCTGAATGAGGAGCTAAAGTCATTAGGGGGTGGGCAGTGACTAGGCAGCCTGAGGCCCAGGTCAGCTGCAGGGCAGCCCTGGGGAAAGAGACCATGTTTCCCGACAAGGGCCCCCAGCCCCCAGTGAAGGCACCCTCTACCAGAGCAGCACTTTTGTCCCCTGGTTTCCTGGGCCAGTTTCTGGGAAGGGGGGTGACCAGGCTCTGCCACCCTGGATGCTGGGACTGCTGAGGGAACAAAGTGGACTGTGCCAGCCTGTAAGGCCCCCTGGCAAAGTAAGGAACCACAGAGACGCTCGCTCCCGAAGCCCTGCCGGGGCTGTGGCAGCTGTGGTCCCACCCCTGGTCTGGGACCACAGGGAAGCCCACAGGTTGACCCCCATGGCCCTGTGTAGAGTCCACATGGATGCAGCTCCGGGACTGGGTGGCTGTGGGGCAGAAGAAGTTATGGATTGGGGAGTGGAGGAGGCTGGGTCAAGGGAGTTGTCGGGTGAGTTTCTGGAGGATGGCTGGGTGAGAATTCCATGTTGGACTCCAGCCTCTCTGGCCCACAGGCCCCATCACTACCCCGAGGTCCTGGACTCCTGCCCCAGCCTCTCTTTGCATGTGTGCCCCTAGTGAGGTCTGTGAGGGCTGGAGCCTCATCCTCATCCACTCATTCATTTCCCCATTGATTGCTAGACACTGAGCACAGAATGGTGAGCAGAAGAGCCAGTGGGGGAGACCGGTATTATCCAAACAACCACACAAATAAGTATCTAATCATAAAATGTAAATAGATGTAGGAAGATACAAGTGCTGTGAGAGCTTCTAATAGGGGGCCTGACCCAGGATGCAGGTCATTGCAGGCCTTCAGAATGATTAAGGCAGAAGAAGCCATAGGATGGTTTCAAGCAGTGTGGCATGGTCTATTCCTCTCCCTTATTCAGTGCCGCCAACAAGGATGAACAGTTTTCATTGATCAACTACCCATTATGTGTGAGGTACTCTATAAAAATGCAATTTCATTCAACCCTACAACAGCCCCATGAGCTAGGTGCTAACATCCTCTTTTTTTTTCTTAGAGAAGCATAAAATTTGACCAAGGTCACAGCAGTTGGTAAGTGGCAGAGTCTGGATTTGAACCCAGGTCTGTGTGTTTTCAAAGCCCACACTCTTGTCACATCACACCCTAGTGACAGATACTTGTTGTGCAAACAGACAGCTTGTGCCAGCCTGGAGTTGAAGGTCCCCAGGGCCTTAGCATCCTCTGCCTTATTCCCCTCAGAAGGACTGTTTAGTCTGGCACTGGATAGCGGGTGTGCCTATGACAGATTTCTACTCTCTTGACCCTGTTCCTAACCCTGAATCCACCATGAAAGGAGGAAGTCCCTTCCTGGGCAATGTGCCCACCATCTGGGCCTCTGGGAACAGCCCTTCTTGACTACCAGTCCTGCCATTGGCTTCCTTTGTCCTGGACCCTTTGTAACCCAGATGTTTTCTCCATGCCTGCCTTTTGGGCATCTCCCAGGCCCCTGGTTAATTATTGGCCCAGGAGACATCTGGGCACTGATCACTCCAGCTGGTAACAGTCTTTAGCATCATTTTTATTTTGCCTGATGGGACCTTCTCAGATGAAGAGGCTGGAAATTTGTTCTCCTCACACCCAGTCAGACACCCAGGGGAGGTCATCCAGGCCTGGCTAGGATTGTGTGGGCAAGGCTGGATCAGGACCACTAAATGTGACATCTACAGGTTCAACACACTCTAGTGATTCTGGAGAGACAAGCCAAAGGCTGAGGAGTGGAAGGAGCAGAAGCCTCCCCCTGAGTGTGATGTTTGGGAGAGCCTCAAAGAGGCATCATGATCAGAGTGCACTGAGGGTGCTCAATCTGTGCTGGTTTTCCTAAAATGAGCTCCATGCCCATAGGCAAGAAGCCCACTCTGACAGTCCACTTACCCGAAGAAGAGCTTCAGGCTTGAAGGGAATTTGGCCCAAGGCCTGTGTTATGTTCAGGGTATTTTTCTACAGCAGCAACAGCAAAAACGTCCTGGGGAAGGGGTAGAAATCTGATTTCCAGAGTTGCTGCATTATGTCATTTTAAATGTCTAGTTTTAACAACAACGACAAAATTACAAGGCATGTAAAAATACAAGAAAGTATGGGCCCTATGTAGGGGAAAGAAGCAATCAATAGAAACTATCCCTGAGGAAGCCCAGACATTGGACTTATTAGGCAAAGACTTTAAATCAGGTATTTAAAATGTGTTCAGAGACTAAAGGAAACCGTGTCTAAAGAACTAAAGGAAAATATGAGAACAATGTCTCACCAAACAGAGAATATCAACAAAGATGTAGAAATTATAAAAAAGGAATCAAATAGAAATTTTGGATTTGAAAATTAGAATAACTAAATGAGAATTTCCCCACAAGGGCTCAGTAGTAGATTTAAACATCCAGAAGAAAGAATCAATGAATTTGAAGATAAATTCATTGAGATTATTCATACTGAATAACAGAAAGAATGAAGAAAAATGAACAGAGACCAATGGGACATCAACAAACATACCAACATATGCATAGTAAGAGTCCAAAAAGGAAAAGAGAGAGAAAAGAGTATAAAGAATATTTGAAGAAATAATGTTTGGAACTTTCCAAATTTGATGAAAAATATTCATCTGCACATCCAAGAAGCTCAGCAAAGTTTCAAAAGGCAGAGACTCTTGAAAGCATTAAGAAAGAAGTGACATATGGTACCGGGAATCTGCAATAAGATTAACAGCTGATTTTTTATCAGAAATCATGACGTCCACACGTTAGGCCACAAAAGAAGTCTCATTAAATTTAAGAGGATAGAAATTATATCAAGCATTTTTTCTGACCACAATGATATAAAACTAGAAATCAATTACAGGAAGAAAAATGGGAAAAGCACAAACATGTGGAGACTAAACATGCTACTAAAAAACCAATGAGTCAGTGAGTAAGTCAAACTGGAAATCAGAAAATACCTCGAGACAAATGAAAATGGAAACACAACTTTCCAAAATCTATGGGATACAGCAAAAGCAGTTCAAAGAAGGAAGTTTATAGGAATAGAGGCCTATCTCAAGAAACAAGAAAAATCTCAAATAAACAACCTAACCTACCACCTAAAGGAGTTAGAAAAAGAAAAATAAAGAAATCATGAAGTCTGGAAGACAGTGAGATGACATATTCAAAGTGCTGAAAGAAAAACTGTCAACCAAGAATTCTATATGCAGCAAAACTATCCTTCAAATCTGAAGGCAAAATTAAAGCATCCCCAGATAAATAAAAACTGAGAGCTTTTGTCATGAAGCAGATCTGACCTACAAGAAATACCAAGAGATTTCTTCAGGCTGAAGTAAAAATATAATAGATAGTAACTTGAATCCACATGAAGAAATAAGGAGCACCAGTAAAGGTAACTACACTGGTAAATACACCCGTGTATATTTGCAGTATACACTGTAGACAAAAGACAGTATGAGTGTATTTTTTTTCCTAATTGATTTAAAAGAAAAATGAACAAAGTGATAATTATAAATCTATATTGGTGGATAAAAAATGTATTTAAAAAGATGTAATGTGTGATAATTACAGCATAAAGGAGGGGAAAAATGGAGCTATATAGGAGGAAAGTTTTTGTGTACCATCAAAATTAAGTTGGTTGTTAATCTAAACTGATTGTTGTAAGTTAAGATGCTAATGGTACTCCCCAGGGCAACCACTAAGAAAACAACCAAAAATACATAATAAAAGAAATGACAAGGGA
Source organism: Pseudorca crassidens (assembly GCF_039906515.1). Classification (NCBI taxonomy): domain Eukaryota; kingdom Metazoa; phylum Chordata; class Mammalia; order Artiodactyla; family Delphinidae; genus Pseudorca; species Pseudorca crassidens. Next base: position 96,179,102 of record NC_090297.1, read on the forward strand.
ATTAAAATGGCATACCTGAGTACTTTTCTATAAAAGCCTCACTCACCCTCCAGCTGTCAGTGAAAAACTGGGGAGACTTAACTTCCTGAGGAGGAAAGAGGTACACATTGTCCTTGCCCCTTGATCTCATGCTCTACTCATCCCTTAAGATAAAATACCCAGTGTTCCTTAGTTTTCCAAGCACTTCCCAGATAAGATCATGTTTCTTCCTCACAGAAACACTGTGAGGCAGGCTTTATAGTATGAGTTTTATGAATGAGGGCTCTGAGGCTCAAAGACATTAGGAAAGCAGCCCAAGGATGCATAGCCAGTAAGTATGAAAGGTGGGTCTAAAATTAAGTCTGTCTTATTCAAGTACAGGGCTCTTTCCTCCATAGCGAAACTCAGCACTTGGCATCAGAGATGCCAGCTTCCTTTTCCTTTGTTCCTTTTCCCACGTTTTAATTATAGAAAATATCAAACAGATGCCAAAGCAAAGAGATAGTAAAATGAACCTCCTTGTACCCATCACTCAGCTTCAACAATTGCGGCCAGTCTTGACCCATCTGTATCTCCACACACTATCCCCTGTCTTCCCTCCCATTATTTTGAAGCAAATCCCAAATATATCTTTTGAAATGAGCAATTTTTAAAAGGAGCATTGTGGTTATGTTTCTAAAATCAAATCCTTGCCTTTTAAAAGTCTTTAAAAAGCAAGGATTTGATTTTAGAAACATAACCACAATGCTCTTATCACTTCTGAAAAAAATAATAATTCCTTAATATCATTAAATATCTGTTAGTGTTTCCATTTCTCTCTCTTAAATTTTTTTAGCGTTTGTTTGAATATGGACCCAAATATCATTTATACATTGCAATTAGTTGATATGCCTTTTAAGCCTCTTTTCATCCACAGGACTCTATGGGATCCCTTCCCCTGATCTCTTCCCCCCAGTAGTTTATTTGCTGGAAAAAACTGGTTCATTTGCCCTGTAGAGTTTCCTGGAATCTGGATTTTGCTGATTGCAGTGCTATAGTGTCACTAGTGTGTTCCTCTGACACCCACATTTCCATAAATTGAATATAAATGATATTATATATTTTTATCTTTAAAATTTAGAAATGTATTCTCCTATACTAGGAGAATAATCGCATAATGATGGTTAATTGTTACCATGGAATTTTATGCATTTATCAGTAATCATACTTTTCAAAGAATTTTGAGGGATATGGGGAATGCTTATCATATAGCATTAGGGGAAAAAGCAGGAATAAAAAATATATACTTTATGCCATATATCTATAGAGAGAAAAAAGGTTGGAGGGAACCACTAATTGCAAGGAAAAACAATTATGTTAATAGAGGCTATAACTAAGGATTAGAATTATGGGGGATTTATTTTCTTTCTTTATTGTTTCTATATTTTCTAATTCCTAATAATATGTTCACATTTCTTTTATAATCAGAAAAATTTTTTTAATATTTTGTAAAACCTTCTGTGCGTAAAGTTGTGATTTTCCTGAAGTCATCCACAGAACCACAAAATGTTACCTTCTGCAGCAAGACCTAAACAAACAAAGCAGTGTGACCAACTGAACAAATTACTGGAAAGTTACTGGTTGGTCACTGGTTGTTTGATGTCTCTGAATGGTCATTTTGGTCACAAAGACCAGTTTGCTGGTCACAGGGGCACAGCAGGAGTGGAGAACAGCTCATCAGGAAGGCCAGCAGGGCAGACTCTATAGCTTAGCTGGCCTGGCTGGTGGACTTGGGTCTTCAGAAAGCCCAGTCCCACTGCCCTGTGCCCTCCTCCAAATCACTCACCACAAGACATCACACACACACAACCACAGAGACATGATCCCCCCGACGGTGAAGACAACCAGGGACAACTACAGGTACGTTGAGCAGGGCTAGACCAGGGCAGCAGCCCACCGTCGGAGGCATGCCTACGTGGCCCTCCCCCTGGGCAACAGGACCAGACTGCAGGTCTGACCCAGACAGAGGAGGAAGAAGTGAGAATTCTATTTCTGATTTCTACCTTTTCCTTCCTGGTCCAGCTCAAGCCATAGGCATCAGATATTGATCTATAAGAAAAGAAGATTCAATTTTAGATCTTGGTGGCCCTTTTCCCACTCTGACATGCTAATCTTTTCTGGGATCAGTTTCCTCCAAAGTTCATGGGCCATTTGAACTATACCAAAGAGAGAGATTTTTTGTTTCCTAGTTCATAAGTAATCATTTAAACTATGTCCTCATATGTATACCATTGGATTGTGGCACAGATGTCTCTGTCTCTGTCTCTCTCTTTCTCCCTCTGTCTGTCTCTCTCTCCCTCTCTCTCTCTCTCTCTCTCTCTCTCTCTCTCTCTCTCTCTCACACACACACACACACACACACACACACACACACAGAGGCTGTGAGAGCCACACCACAACCCCAATTCTACTCACACAGCTCAATCCCTGGGGAGACCCTCCAATCGACCAGTCTCTTCCATGTTGTCCTTGCTTTCCTTTAAGTGGATGACATATTTTAAAACTTACATTTTTCTGTTTATAAAGTTATCACAAGGTGATTACAGAAAAGTGGGAAAATACAAAAAAGTATAAATAAAAAAATAAAATCACTCTTAACCCACACCATTTATCAATAGCCACTGCCAACGTTCTGTTGTATTTCCTTCCAGTCTTTTAATAGTCTACTTAGATTTTTATATAGTTAATATCATAATGTATATACAGTTTTATATCAATTTTATACTTAATATCATAATCATGAACCATTTCTCATATCATTACAATTTTTATAAATATTATTTATTCTTTTATCTTCTATGTTTTTCTGAGCTGATTAACGAATCCATAGTTTTTTGTTTTGTTTTGTTTTTTTTGCGGTACGCAGGCCTCTCACTGCCGTGGCCTCTCCCGTTGTGGAGCACAGGCCCGGGACGCGCAGGCTCAGTGGCCATGGCTCACGGGCCCAGCCGCTCCGCGGCATGTGGGATCTTCCCGGACCGGGGCAGGAACCCGTGTCCCCTGCATCGGCAGGCGGACTCTCAACCACTGCGCCACCAGGGAAGCCCCGGATCCGTAGTTATTAACTGAGCTTCCACTTTGTACAAGGCAGGTACGGTGGAGCATTCAAAGGCATGTGACTACAGCAATGTCTCTGTCCATGAGGGGATGAAGGACATAGATGTGCAAAGCTTTCAGACAGGGCTAGGGAGGAGTGAAAGAGACCACTGTGAGGATGGGTGATTGTGAGGACCATTATCTTCTGAGCTAAAAACTGGTCCACAGGATCTGACCAAGGTGACCTTGGACAAGTCATTTAATTTCTCTGTGCTTCAGTTTCCTCACCTGTAAATTGGGGATGATAATAGTACCTGTCTCAAAACTGTCCTGGAAAATAGCACTATGCAAGTGTTTCTGTTTTTATTATTTTGGGACACAGAAGTATTTCAGAAGCTGTTGCTTGGTTGTGAAAACGTTTGTATTTGTAGCACATTCTAACGTAGGGCTTGTGGGGCAAAATATTTGAAATCTGAACTGTCCTGGGGGGTACAGAGTAAAGACTACCCTTGGAGGAAGGAGGTGGGGAAGGGAGAGAGATAGAGAGGCAGAGAAACATAAAAAGAGACAGAAACAGGGCTTCCCTCGTGGCGCAGTGGTTGAGATTCTGCCTGCTAATGCAGGGGACACGGTTTCGAGCCCTGGTCTGGGAGGATCCCACATGCCACGGAGCAACTAGGCCCGTGAGCCACAACTACTGAGCCTGCGCGTCTGGAGCCTGTGCTCCGCAACAAGAGAGGCCACGATAGTGAGAGGCCCGCGCACCGCGATGAAGAGTGGCCCCCGCTTGCCACACTAGAGAAAGCCCTCACAAAGAAACGAAGACCCAACACAGCAAAAATAAATAAATTAATAAAAAAAAAAAAAAAGAGACAGAAACAGAGAAAAAGAAAGAGAGAGAGAGAGACATTCTAGCTAACGTTTAGTGAAGAATACACAGAGGAGGAAAGATTTGAAATGGGCCTCAGAATCTTCCTTAAAAGTCATAATCCTTTGATTTAAAAGTTCAAACACCGAGGTAGAGGAACCACACCTGACACACAGCCTCACCAGACTTGAACTCATTCACAGAGCCTGCCTACCGCGCAGCGCACGGCTGGGCAGAGAAGGCACTCAGTTCAGCTCTGCAGACCTGGAAGGGACAAAACAGAAAAAGAAGACAAATACAACTTCTAAATCAATTATTTCCCTCTTTATTTTTACCCAGGAACCAAACGCTGAGCTGGGACTTTTGCTCTAGTGCAAACATTCTCTCCATCAATTTTTCAGCACAATGTAATCTGATACGGAAATATCAGTAGAGGTCCAAATAGAACATACTTTAAACAGCATTTGATTTTTGGCTCACAATAACAGATCATCTCTCCCAGAAACTATTCTCTTCATCCTTCACGTGAATTGACAGTGAGCAGCCTTCTCAATTAAAAAAAAAAAAAAAATTTTTTTTTTAACTTGAGCAGTATTTTTTAAAGAAAAGGCTGATGGAGGCCAGCCCTGGACTCTGTGCCTGTTGTTGGGATAGCACTGCTGGTGGGATGAGCCCTGACTGGAGTCACACCACCTGGGTTTAATACTGGACACCTTAACGAGGAGCCGGGACCCTCTCTAAGGTGAAGGTGGTGGAAGTAAGGAAGCCCAGGGAAATCTGCAGATTAAGAAGGGTTTATGGAAAGACCAGGATTCAGCCCTACAAAATGATTTACAGGTTACAAAACACTTTTGCATGTATTTTATCATTTGGTCCTCACAACATCTGGTGAAGTAGCTCTTTTTATGATTTACACAGAAGGAACTGAACCCAAGGAGGTTAAGTCACTGGTCCAGTGTAATGACAAACCCAGGGCTTTTATGCCAAGTTATTCCCTGCTGAAGTGTAAATTCCTTAAGGACAAGAACTTTGCCATATTCATTTTCAGATCCCCATCAGTGTCAACACAGGATCCAGCTCAGAGCAGATACTCAATAAATGTTTGCTTAGTGAAAGAATGTGTATGACCTCGGACAATCCCTTCACCTCTCCACACCTAAGAGTGCTATGAAGATGGCCTTAACAGTCCTTCCCCACTTGGAAGAATCAATGGCAACACCTCTCTGAATTCTCCTCATATCTGTGCGTACTGCATGTCAATGGGACAATAGTCAGAGCATCCATTGCATTATGTGCCACTTATTTCACTCAACACTAGTGTATTCACTTCCTATTGCTGCTGTTCCAAATTACAACAAATTTAGTGGCTTAAAGCAATATAAATTTATTCTCTTACAGCTTTGTAAATCAGAAATCAGCTTCCCCTGGCTAAAATTAAGATATCACCAGGACTGGTTCCTTCTGGAGGCTCTGAAGGGAGTCTTTTCCTTGCCTTTCTTAGCTTCTAGAAGCCACCTGCATTCCTTGGTTTGTGGCCCCTTCCTTCATCTTCAGATTACATCACTCCAGGTTCTGCTTCCATTATTACATCACCACCTTTTCCTCTGGGGTCAAATCTCCCTCTGCCTCTCTCTTCTAAGGACACCTCTGATTACATTTAGGGTTCACCTGGATAAGCAATACTCAAAGTAATTAGGATTCGGATATCTTTAGGAGGCATTATTCAGCCTACTGACTATCATTATACTTACAATTTACCTTTTCATTGTATATTTGCCTGTCTCTCTAGTAGACTGTGAGCAGCTTGAGAGCAAGTATTCTACCTTATTTACCTCTGTTCCTAATATGGTGCTTCACACACAGTAGGTGCTTAATAAATAATTATACAAATTAATAACCCCATGTCTATGGATTGCTTCCACCTTACAGACCATCACAGAACAACATTTCAATGAAATCTAAACCTAACTTCAAAGAAGCCTTAAAAGATGAATCAGTCTTTAGCAAAATTCTCTTGGAGACATAGAAGAGGAGGACATTACACAGCAAAGCTTCCTAAAAATGCCCTGGAGACATTTCTCCCTCTCCTCCAGGCCCCTTCACTCAGTCTCTCCACTTGCCTGCCCATCCACTGCCCCAGGCAGCCAAACTTGTAATTGTTCCCAGGGAAAACACATGAGCATCAGGATTTAATTTTGACAGTACTGCTCTCAACCAATGGCTAGGCTATCAAGGAGGGGGAAAAAAAAAGCACTATCCACTTCCTAAATTCCTGGGCGTGTTCCTAGATCTGTCTGCCACACAGTGAGGTCTGAGTCCCCAGTGGTCCCATTTGGACATATTTAGGACCAGCCCTCTGTCACAAGAAGAAATTCCAGGGGAACTGCCCTCCAGCCAGGGCCCCGAGGCTGACTCCAAGGAGGAGAAACCTGCCTGACAGCCCATCTGGCCCAAACCCTCGGGGACATCCCACCTCCCCAAGCCAGCACAGCATCTCCAACGTGAGCATCTTGAAGGTCTTCCTTCTTCCTCCTCCCAAACTAATGTCATCAACAAAAAAAAAATGAGTCTGGGTAAAATCTCACGTGGTTCAGTAACTCTCAGCTATAAATTCCTTATGCTCTGACATGATCCAGCCCTTTCTGATTCTCCAAGCTGTGCTCACAGGCACTTTGTTGTTTAAGCAAGTCATCCCAAGTGCATAAAAATGACAAGAGTTCCAGCATAGGAGCTTTACCTGTTTTGTTGCATCTAATCCTCATGGCGACTCTATGAGGTAGGTATTATTGTTATCCCACATTTTCCCCAGAGGGAAACCGAGCCACAGAGAACTTAAGTGACTTGCTCAGGGTCACTCAATAAGTGGTGGAGTCAGAATTCAAATCCAGCCAGTCTGGCACCATTAGGCAAACACGTCATCTTCCTGATCACCTGGATTGTGAGTTGGACAAATAAACTGCAGCTGTTCTCCACCTTGCCACGTCTTCTGTCTAGGGCTTTCAGGGATCCTGCCTCATATACAGAGGGCTCCGGGTCCACACGGAATTCCATAATGTTGGACCCTTCCTCTGGCATTTTCCCATCCTCAGACCTGCCACCCCTGGATCTTCTGAGGGCAGCTCCCAGGCCCAGGGCTCCCTGTGAGGTCCTCTAGTTTCCAGGAGCCTCTGAGATGGTTTACTGCTTCCTCCTCAGTGGGTGCTCAGCCTCTGAACTGTACAGTCCTGCCTATTTGGCCATTCCTCCTCCCTTCCACTTACTGCAGGGCAAGTGTGTCCCTGAAACCAAGTTAATAGCACCCAAGAGGCTAAGTTAAATCCTGACTTCCTGCCTCAAGCCTCACCAAGGAGTTCCTTAGACTTTTCATTCTGAAGAGTTAGCATAATGCTGTGTAAGGTAGTCCTTCATTTGATACGATCGTTCTTGGATGCATTGCCCCAAAGATTAGAATTCTGATCCCAAAGGTGACCTCTATTTGATTACAGAAAGATCACACCTTAAGTTCAACATTTAGGATGGTAATTATGCTGTGTTGACAGTCACATTCCCAAGTGTTAAAAAAAGTCCCCACAGGGCTTCCCTGATGGCGCAGTGGTTGAGAGTCTGCCTGCCGATGCAGGGGACACGGGTTCGTGCCCTGGTCTGGGAAGATCCCACATGCCATGGAGCGGCTAGGCCCGTGAGCCATGGCCGCTGAGACTGCGCGTCCGGAGCCTGTGCTCCGCAACAGGAGAGGCCACAACAGTGAGAGGCCCGCGTACCACAAAAAAAAAAAAAAAAAGTCCCCACATTGTCAGTTGTAATGGTCCAACGTGTTATTATAAGAAAGTTTGCTTAGAAATTCCTTTACTCTTTGGCACTTGGGCCATTTCCAATTTTCCGCTTTTCTACACAGTACAAAAACAGATTACTTTTTTTTTTGTTTGCTTAATTTGTGGTTTATTTACTTCCTTGTAGCTAAATTTCCTCAAGTGGAATAGTCTGGAAGATATGAATATTTTTATAGCTTTTGATACATATCATTTGATTGTTTGTTTAAGGAATTACACAAACTCATATTGTCACCAGCAACAAATCAGTACCTATTTCCCCACAGTTCTGTTAACAAGCAGTTTATCATTTTTATTTGCTTTAATAGTTTAATAGGGGCTTCCCTGGTGGCTCAGTGGTTAAGAATCTGCCTGCCAATGCAGGGGACACGTGTCCGAGCCCTGGTCTGGGAAGATTCCACATGCCGCAGAGCAACTAAGCCCGTGCGCCACAACTACTGAGACTGTGCTCTAGAGCCCACAAGCCACAACTACTGAGCCTGCGTGCCACAACTACTGAAGTCCGCGCACCTAGAGCCCCTGCTCTGCAAGAAGAGAAGCCACCGCAGTGAGAAGCCCATGCTCACCGCAACTAGAGAAAGTCCACGTGCAGTAACAAAGACCCAACGCAGCCAAAAATAAAATTAATTAATTAATTAATTTTTTAAAAAAGAAAAGAAAAAGAAAGAAAAAAAGTAGTTTAATAGTTCTAGAATGATATCTTTAAGCTGTTTAGATATATATATTTTTTTACCACTTTCAAGGCTGTATATTTTTCTATGTGATATTTGTTCTTCCTTTTTATTTGGGAATAAACTCTTCCTCTTCTTTGGCTACTTACAGAGTGGAATCTAGACATGAACTATATATTTGTATCAGTTCTTTCCTTTTTTGGAATAAGCTGCTAGTAACTATATTTTTCACATATCTTTTCTTTCTATAGCCTTGTTTTATATGTATCTACCATAAAATTTAGAATAATCTTTACATATTCATATTTCTCTATCTTGTGCTTAATAACATTTTTCATTTCTTCAACAGTCAGACATTTATCACTTCTTCAAACATGAGATAGCCATGTAATTTTTTCCCATTCTTAAAAATACTAGTGTATGTTTTACTCTAATGCATCTGAAATTTATTATTTATGATGTGATGTATTACTCTAAAGTAAATAACTTCCTCATTATTCCACTACCCAAACAATTAGTAAGCAATGAAGCAATGAAGTCTTTCTGCATTGTTGTATTGTTTCTCCTTTGTTGTAAATTAAGTTTCTAAAGTAGGACATCTGTGCTACAAGAATTTCTGTTTTGTTTCATTCACTTAGCAAATATTTATTGAGCACCTACTATGTTCCAGGCACTGTTCTAGGTGCTAAGGATACAGGTATGAACAAAACAAACATCCCAGCCCTCATGGAGCTAACATTCTGGTGGAGGAATGGGGGGAAAGAGACAAACTTTTAAAAGAGTTGATAGATGGAGAATTAACAAGTTAGGTAGGAAAGAATAATAGGGAGGCTGGCACGGGGCGGGGGGTGAAAAGTTGAATTTTTCAACGGGGAACTTAAAGACATCACTGGGAAGATGACATCTGAGCAAAAACCTGAAGAAAGGGAGGGAATAGGCATGCAAATAGCTGGGAGAAAGAAGGTTCCAGTCAAGAGAACAGAGTTGTAAAGTAACGTCAAGTTCCTTGAGGAGAAATATGCCTGGTATGCTCTGGCGGCAGTGCTGAGACAGACCGTAGGAGAGCAGCGGAGATGGCAGTTGTGTTAGGAGGTCCCTGACCATGGTACAGGAAAGAGGCCATGATGACTTCAGTCAGGTTGGTGGAGGTGAGGCAGTGAATAGTGGTCAATTCTGGACCTGTTTTTGACCTCTTAGATGTGGTGGGTGGTAAAAAAGAAGGTCAAGGATGATTTCACATATTTCGGCCAGAACATTGGAAGGGCGGTTTTGCCATTTACTGAGATGAAGCAGACTCAGTTTGGGATTTGGAGGAATATTTTGGACTTTGGAGTTGGTCCTGTTTTAAGCTTAAGATGCTATACCAAGTAGAGATGTTCCACTGATTTATTTTTTCTCTTTGGGGACCTATAGTTTTGATAAATATTTTTTATAACGCATTTTAAATCTTGTGAGAGAGTCCTTATTTTTTTTCCCATTATTCTCTAAGGTTCATATCAATTACTCAGCTACTATAAGTATTTTATAAGGCCTTTAACTACTATTGCATTAAATCTATTAACACTGTCACATTTACTAGATTTTGTTTTTTCATTAACAATCTGGTGTATCTCTCCATTTGTTCACATCCTCCTTTTCTTTTCCTGTTATGGTTCAAGTATTTTCTTGGAATAAATCTGGTGGCTCGAAGAAAATCCTCAAATTCATTTTTGGTTTGTGGTTATAAATGGAATCTTTCTCCCTTTTCTATTTTATGTTTTAATTAATATGCAGCTGTATTTCACTGACAGATGGAAATGCAATTGTTCTATGTGGATTTCTTTTGGCTATATCTTTGCTGCATTCATTTATTATTTCTAGTAATTTAGGGTTTGCTTTTCTTGGAACTTTCAGGTATATAATCATGTCAAATATAAAAAGCAGTATTTTTTTATCCCTAAATTTTTATATCCTTCCCAAATAGCTATTATCAGCATTTCCAATACCATGTTGAAAAGAATGGCGCTGGGTGAACCTTCTGTTCCTGCTTTCAAGGAGAGGAACTCATATCTCCAGTTAAGTGTGACACTGGCTTTTCAAATTAAGTACATGATTTTTCTCATCAAAGAATAAAAATCGGGCTTCCCTGGTGGCGCAGTGGTTGAGAGTCCGCCTGCCGATGCAGGGGACATGGGTTCGTGCCCCGGTCCGGGAAAATCCCACATGCCGCGAAGCGGCTGCGCCCGTGGGCCATGGCCGCTGAGCCTGCGCGTCCGGAGCCATTGCTCCGCAACGGGAGAGGCCACAACAGTGAGAGGCCCGCGTACCGCAAAAAAAAAAAAAAAAAAAAAAAAAAAAAAAGAATAAAAATCTCCACACCTTATTTCAAAGCTTTAAAAAGGAATAAATATTAAACTTTATTGACAGTCTTTTCAACAACTATTAAAAATATGATTATATGCTTAAAAATTGCTTTTCTTTTTCATACATGATTTAATTTTCTCTCTTTTAAAGTGAAAATTAACCAGTTAATGAAGTGCCACGGAATCCAAATGCAATTGTTTTTTATTTTTCTCTTTAATTTTTACATGTCTTTATTATTACATTATTTAAGACCAAAAACGTGAGAATTATTAGGCACTCCTTGCTCAGTTTGGGTTATCACCCTTAATATTTGTGATTAAAATCTAATTTATTTGACATCATGTTTTTTACACATTCATAAGAGAACTTAGAATACTCCCATCATTTTAGTCCTTTTTAAATAATTCTTGGACTTCCCTGGTGGCGCAGTGGTTAAGAATCCACCTGCCAATGCAAGGGACACGGGTTAGATCCCTGGTCCAGGAAGATCCCACATGCCATGGAGCAACTAAGCCCATGCTCCACAACTACCGAAGCCTGTGCGCCCTAGGGCATGCGAGCTGCAACCACTCAGCCCACGTGCTGCAACTACTGAAGCCTGCACACCTAGAGCTCATGCTCCGCAACAAGAGAAGCCACCACAATGAGAAGCCTGTGCACCGCAACGAAGAGCAGCCCCCACTCACCACAACTAGAGAAAGCCCATGCGCAGCAACAAAGACCTAACACAGCCAAAAATAAAAATAAATAAATAAATAGTCTTTTGGCTTTAATTATTTTTCTTATAGGTAATGAATAGTTATATTTATTTTATAACCCAGTCTTCAAACTTATTTTCTCCTCATAGGGAAGTCTATCTCATTGACATGTAATATAAATGATATACTTGTATGATCTTTTATTGTCACTTATATTTATTTTTATTGCACCATTTTTTACTTTCCTGTTTTCTTTTTTTATATAAATTTATTTATTTATTTATGGGCTGCGTTGGGTCTTCGTTGCTGCGGGCAAACTTTCTCCAGTTGCAGCAAGCAGGGGCTACTCTTCGTTGTGATGCATGGGCTTCTCATTGGGGTGTCTTCTCTTGCTGCAGAGCACAGGCTCTAGATACGCGGGCTTCAATAGTTGTGGCACACGGGCTCAGTAGTTGTGGCTCGCGGGCTTAAGTAGTTGTGGCTCACGGGCTCTAGAGCACAGGCTCAGTAGTTGTGGTGCACGGGCTTAGTTGCTCCGCGGCCTGTGGGCTCTTCCCGGACCAGGGATCAAACTCGTGTCCCCTGCATTGGCAGGCGGATTCTTAACCACTGTGCCACCAGGGAAGTCCCTTTCTGTTTTCTTTAACTTGTCTCTGTGGAGAAACAGAAGCACCAACCTCTGTGGTAATATTTTGACAGTCTTGAATCCTTTTTGAAATTCTAGTTTTTTAGATAGGACTTGGCAGATGTTTGAATGTGGGCATTTTGTTTTGTTTTGTTTTGGCCGACAGTGTCCCATTGACATGTGGTAACAAATCTGGGAAGTAGATATCATCCTCATTTTGCAGGCTTTGAGGCTCAGGGAGGTTAAGTGACAATGTTTTACATCTAGAAGTTGTAGAACCATAATTTAAATTGTATTAAACATTATATTACCAGTTGGTTTTACTTTGATTCATTGGCCTTGCCTTTCAGCAATGTCCTAGTGGATTACTTTGTCCTAAGAGTTTTTCTGCTTTGTAGAATTTTTTGGCCCTGGCTGTGGTCTTTGCCTCTGTGGGGCTCTGCTGGTAAGTATCCAGACTCTCCTTTGGTCTTCAAGAAGAGAAGTTGGAATCAATCAGTCTCACTTGCTTATTGGCAAAGGGGAGGCTCAGATCCAAGTGTGTCCCTCTCCAAAGTCATAAAGTAACCTCCATGACAGTGTTTCTGTAGATATGGCCTGGGGACCCTGCCTTAGACACATCTGAAAAATTAACTGCCAACCAGCAAAACAAATTCCTAGGCTCCATTCCAGTCTTACTGAGTCAGAAACTCTGAGGATGGGTCCCAGGAATCCTAACTTAATCTCAATAGCCCCCCCTCCCAGGTCATTCTTGTGCACACACAAATCTGAGAGCTGTGACAAGTTTGGCACAGTATGTTTCCTGTGATGAACAAATGTACCATGTCCCCCAGTGACTCATGTCCTTGTATAACCTTCTCCCTTAAGTACAGGCAGAGTACGTGACTTGCAACTAACCAATAGAAAATGGCATAGGTGATGGGATAGATACTCCTGTGATTCCATTACGTTATATAAAACTATCTCAGAGGAAAGAGATTCTCCTACTTGAAGAGGTAAGCTGCAATGCTGAGAGAGGAAATGTGGGTGACCTCTAGATGCTAAAGAACGGGCCTCAGATGACAGCCAGCAAGAAAACAGGGACCTCAGTGCTACAATCACAGGAGCTGAATTCTGCCAACAGCTATGTGAGCTGAAAGAGAACTCCAAGCTCCACCAAAGAAGGAAGCCTGGGCTCAAATCTTGATTGCAGCCATGTGAGACCCTGAGCAAAAGACCCAACAAAGCCACACCCAGACTCCTGACCCACAGAAACTACGAGATAATAAATGCAGATTGTGTTTTGCTGCATAGCAATAGAAAACTAACACCCTTCCTAAAACTTTCAACAACTAACTTTCTTATTATCATATTATTTACAGACTTGGGGGGGAAATGCTATAAGTAAATACCAACTTACTTATTTTTACTCTTAAGTGTATCTTTTAAATTAGGTAATACACCATTATATACTCATTATAAAATTTAAAAGACCAACACCAAGTATTAGCAGGATGTAGAGCAACTGGAATTCTCACACACTGCAGGTGGGAATGAAAAATGGTCCAATCATTTTGCAAAACTGGCATTTCTTCAGAAGTTAACGTACATATACCATACAATCCAGGCTTTCCACTTCTAGGTATTTACTCAAAAGAAATGAAAACATAGTTCCATTCAAAGACTTGTACACAAAGTTTCACAGCAGCATTATTCACATAGCCCAAATCTGTAAACAGCCCAAATGTTCACCAACAGTTGGCTGGATAAACAAAATGTGGTATAACCATATGATAGAATACTATTCAGTAAAGAGCTATCGATACACATAACAATATCAATGAATCTTGAAATCATTATGCAGTGTGCAAAAGCCAGATACAAGAGTGCATACTATACGATTCCATTTATATGGAATGCAAACTAACTTCTAATGACAGAGGGCAGTTCAGTGGTTGTGAGGGACCAGGGAAGAGAGAGAGATGAACAGCAAAGGGGCATGGGGAGTCTTTGGGGATGATATAAATGTTCTGTATCTTGATGGTGGTGGTGGTTTCACAAGTGTATACAATTTTCAAAACTCATTGCATTGTGCTTTTTAAATGGATATAGTTTAACTGTACATAAATTATTCCTCAATAAACCTGATAAGGAAAAAATAGATACATGTGGTATAAAATTCAGAAGGTACAAAAGGTGCAAAGTAAGACTGCCCACCCCAGAGGCACTGTTACCAGTTTCCTGTGTATGTTTCTAGAGATATTTTTACTTAGTATAAACTGAAGATCTTTACATATCAGTACATTTTTTTTTAAAACCTCTTCTTTTTTTTTAATAGCTGCATAGGTGTCCCTTTACGGTTGTACCATAATTTACTGAACCAGTTTCTAATTATTTCCAATCCTTTTACAAAGAAAACAACAATGAGCTTAAATTGCTGGGCTAAAGAGTATGCAAATTTTTTATTTTAAAGATATTACTAAATTATCCTCCTTAGAGCTTACATAGATATATACTTCCACCAGCAATGAGAGTGCCTATTTTCTCTATACCTTGCTCACACAGTATGTTATCAGACTGTTCAATTTGACAGCTGAAAAATACATATTATTATAACTTTACTTTGTCTTTCTCTTATGAGTGAGATTAATCATCTTTTCATATTTTTTAAAGTTATTTATAGTTGCTTTTAGAGTAACTTTTTTGTGAACTATTTTTTCATATCTGCCTACTTTTCTGTAGGGCTGTTGGTCTTTTTCATACTGTCTTCTAGCAGTTCTTTATACATGGTCTTGACTCAGATTCCCTAGGAAACAGGCTGAGAGGAAGTTCACATGCTCATGCTTACTGGGGGAGTGCAATCCCAGGATAGCAAGAGTGAAGGGGGAAATGGAAGTGAGGCCAAAAAGGAGGGGCAGCAAATACAAGGTGGTACAGTATGGAGCTGGCCACAGCTTCATGAGGAAACACAATTGCTCAGTTACATAAATGTCGAGGTGGAGGGATGGCGGAAATGGGGAGAATTTTATCGTCAGTTCCCCACCCCCCCCATCTGTAGTCTCTCATAGGTCAACATTTGCCCCACAGGGCATCAACTGCCCTGCACTTCTGGGTTACATCACCCAGCGCAGCTGGTGGGGAAGCCAGGTCCCATGTCCTATGGCATGATGTTTAATCTGAGTTCAAATGAGGGGAGAATTATATCTTCCAGATCTGGGCATCAATGCAACTGTGGTTCTAGCCCAGGCTTCAGCCTGGTGGAGGACAAGCTAGGCAGTGTGTTGGGGACAAGGCAACAAGGGCAGTGGCCAAACACTTCACTGAGCAAACAACTGAGGTCCTGGAGGGGCAGGTAGATCTGAACAATTCTGGAGGGAACTTGAGGAAAAAAAAAATATATATATATATGTATAATAATTTTGTATATACATGTAATTCCCTCCAGAATTGCTTAGATCTATCTGCAGTATCCAGAAATAATAATTCATATATAATCATACCTGCATTATATATTAATAACATAATTATATGTTACTATATTAAAAGGATATTATATATTGTCTTTTTTTGTGGTTATTAAGTTTCAGATATTCCCCCCCACCCCACTTTGTTATTTCACTTTGACTATTTATGGTGATTTTTTTTCTTTTTTTTTGCCATGCAGAAATGTTTGATTTTCATGTGACTGAATTTATCAACACTTTCTATTATAGCTTTAGCCCTTTCATACTCAAGGATTATGAAAAGGAAAACAAAAACTCACTCAGGTTTTCTTCTGGTGCTTCTAAAATTTCAATTTTCAAAGATTAAATATCTTTGATTCATCTTGATTTTATTCTGGTGTAAAGGCATAGAGTATGGAAAAATTAAAGTATATCAAATTAAATTTTTCCAAATGGCCAACAGTTGTCCTTGATACAAAGGATACCTTTATCATACATTAAATTTCCTTATTTTTGAATACTTATTATTAAATCTTTTACCTACAGGGTCTGAGGTTCAGTAGGTCTAAAAAATGATTCATGAAAGGAGAATCATGCAATTAGACAGCTAGACTTTGTCCTGCACTGTAATGCGCTCTAGAAATGACAACAGTAGACAAATAACAGGCAGTTAAAACATAATTAAAGCTGCATTTTGGAATACAGTGGTCAAAGTTTCATCTCCTTCATTTTACCAAGATGTTGCTGGTTATGGAGACATTGTCCCATCTTGACATACTGTGGTTTGAATTGTAGCTTCTTCCCCTAGAGAGTATCGTAAAATATAAATGTAGTTTGGGATGGCTATTTTTACTTGGCATGGTCTGTGGAATATCCTCAAAGGTGTTTAAAGTGCCAGAAGACTGGGATAAATAGGAAAGAGAAAAAAACACGTTTAAAAGAAACTGGACCTCTGAAACAACCCTTGGCCTACAGCATCAACCATTCCTTGTGCATCCCAACACAATTTTAATGATGTTGAGTTATTTACAATCCATCTTTCCTGGCTAGACTGTAAGTTTCTTTGGGGCATATACTGGATGGAGACTGCCTGTGTTTAATCCCAGGGCTTAGCCTAAAGCCTGAAACACAGTAGTTGCTTAAAATATGTTTCAGGAATGAATGAAATAAAGAGCAGGATAATGAATCAACTCAAATCACCTCCTTTGAGAGCTTTATCTGACACCATCACTGCTCCCTTCAACCTTACCTGGATTCTGGGGTACCACTGTGCCCTTTTATTTAATCATTGATTTCCCATCCATTTGTCTGTCTTCTCCATGAGAGGGTGAAGTCTTTATTTTTTTTTAATTGAAGTATAGTTGATTTATTTACAATATTGTATTAGTTTCAGGTGTACAGCAAAGTGATTCAGTTATATGTGTATATATATATATATATATATATACTTCTTTAGATTCATTTATAGGTTATTACAAGATATTGAATATAGTTCCCTATGCTATACAGTCAGTCCTTGTCATTTATCTAGTTTATATACAGTAGTGTGTACCTGTTAAACCCAAACTCCGAGTTTATCCCTCCTCCCTCTTCCCCTTTGGTAACCGTGTGTTTTCTGTCTTGAGTCTGTTTCTGTTTTGTAAGTAAGTTCATTAGTATCATTTTTTTATATTCCACATATAAGTGATATCATATAATATTTGTCTTTGTCTGACTTACTTAACTTAGCATGATAATCTCTAGGTCCATCCATGTTTCTGGAGAGTGTGAACTCTTTAAAGACATGGACAGTCTTATTCAATTTTATATCCCTAGCACCTAGTGAACACTCCCTAAACATTTGTGAAATGAATGAATGAATGAACTGCAGTTACAGAGGTAAATTATTAGAAAAGATCTGAAAGTTATTAAGGTGTAGCTAGTGTCTCTGATCCTCATGTCCAGAAAAGGGATGTCGTCCCAGTAGAGAAAATGTGGTTGATTAGAAAGAGCATATGCTTCAGAGAAAGAAGACTTGAGTTCTGATTCCAACTCTGCCACTTTGGACAAGGCACTTCTTTGCCCTGAGCTTCAGTTTCCTGCACTGTAAACTGGAAATAATTAGGATTGAAGATAAAATTTAGAAAGTCCCACCACAGGGCATGGCATGCAGTAGGCCCACTATTATAGCTGGGCTGTTGCTATTGTTATTAATATCTACTATTACTGTTACTAAGAGGTGTAAAGGAAATACAGAGGAAGCTGTTAAATTTAGAGTTCAGGTAGCTTTGGAGGAGAGAGTTTGGGCATAGAATGGAGTATGGTAGAGGGGCCTCCAGTAACCATCAAAGATTGAGCACCTACTCTTTCAGGCACTCCACACATGTCATTCCATTAAATCCTTACAACAAACCTTAACATCAGTGGTATCATCCCAATGAGCAAAATGAGGAAACTGAATCATAGAGCATTTCTCTGAGTTTCAAAGTCACAGAGCTAGTAAGTGATTGAACTTAACTCTTATCCTATTCTGAATAATCCAGGAGCTGAGAATGTTCTGGGAATAAAACCTAGACTAGAGACCTCGAGAACCTAGATATTGAGTTAAGCTGGGCTAAGGTCTTGAGTAAAATTACAAGGCTACACATGCTCATTTTTTCATTAACCTGAAGCTTATCACTCCTAGTGTGATTAAAGATACCTTAGCATTTTAAATAAGTGAGCTTGTGCTGAACCAAATGGACTGCATTTGGTGTGGGAAGCTGGTCCTCGGAAAAAATCTCCACCTGTATCCATGCCTTTAGCAGCAGAAAGTTATCAGTGGTTTTAGGAAAGCTGCCTTTTAAGGAGCTGCCCTGAGCCTGGCTTATCACATGAAGAGAGAAGTTCATTGGTTTGCATTTCCCCAGCACACTTCAGATGTTTGCTTTAGCATACCATACATTCTCAAAGCATGCAGGATGTGGAAACTCACCCCAGGCATGGCTATCGCAAAGCATCATCTGGCTGCAGCCTCTTTGACCCCTTCTCTAGTGTAAAGGCTCATCCTGGTCAGATACTCCTCTTCGGCATCACAGAATTTAGATCCTGATTCTCAGCTCCCATGCACTGTCTGCCATTGTTGCATAAGCCTTCTCTCCACCAACCAGATGGTCTTAAACGTGCTCTGACCCCCACAGTTCCCAATGTGTTGCAGAGCACTTGGTAGGTATTCCAAAAATATGCTCTGAACTGAGAGGTTCACTGAACAAGAGGACATGAGCAATATCTCCTCTTGGCATCAGTTTTATGTGGCATTAATATTCAGGAGGGGTGGAGAGGGCTGTGGAGCAGGGGTGACTTCTTTAAAACCTCTCTATTTATATATATGTCTCCCCTACAGAGAGTCCTGCTGAAAATAAACATAAGCTCCCTTGTGTGTCTCCAGCACAGGAGGGTCATAAGGCATGGATAAGAATTGGCTTCTCGGGAGGGGCTTTTCCAAAGGATAGCATCTATTTACTCAGCAAATATTTGCTGAGCAAAATGGGAGGAGGAAGGGCATTCCAGGGAGAGGGAACAGTTTGAACAAAACTAAAGAGGAGGGAAAACCAGGAGTATGTATGGGGTCCAGTGAGTAGAGAAATTCAGACCATAAAATCTGAAAGGCAGGAGGGAACCAATCAAGGAGGGCTTTGAATGCTTGGCAAAGGAGTTTGGGCTTATTTTAACAGGCAAGAAGGAGTCAAAGAAAGATTCTGAGCAAGAGATGGACAGAATCAAAGCTGCTCTTTAGGAAAATCAATTTGACAGTAGTGGCTAAGATGGATATATAAAGCAGCCAGCAATGATAGAGTACTTACTATACACCCAGTACCATGCCAAGCCCTTTGTAAACATTGTCTCATTCAATAAATGTAATAGACAGTGCATTTAAGATTCAGTGCCTGGCACATGGTGTTTTCCAATCCTCATAATCACCCTGGGAGTTGAATATTACTACCTCAATTTTACAGATGATGCTTGACCTCAAAGCAAGGATGTTAAGAATATTATATTCAAGATCAAAAACAGAGATAGTGGCAAAGCTAGAATTTAAACTCAGGTCAGTCTGAATTCAAAGCTGACTCTTTTTTTTTTTTTGACTGAGCTGCACGGCATGAGGGAATCTTAGTTTCCTGACCGAGGATCAAACCCGTGTCCCCTGCAGTGGAAGCGTGGAGTCTTAACCACTGGACCGCCAGGGAAGTCCCCCAAAGCTGATTCTTAAGGGAGGGAGATGTTAGGAAACAATTCCAAAAGTCCTAACAAGTGGTGATGAACTGGAGGAGGGGCAGGAGGTAAGGAAAAGAGAAAATGGATGTACAACTGAATTCTGAATACATAATAGACATGACATGGCAACTGATAGACTATTGGAGAGAAAGAGTGGTCAAAGATGGCCCAAGGTTTGGAGCGTGGGTAACCAACAGAAAGGTGGCACTATAATGAAAATCAAAAATATAGGAGGCAAAGTAAGTTACAAGGATTTAAAATATGTTGAATTGATATATTGATAGCATTATCAAGTACAGATATCCTTCAAGGATTTGGAAAAATCACCTTATTCCTTACACTGTTCCTCATTTATAATTTCTTATTCTTTTCTTTTTAAAAAATTTTATCATTTAAAATATACATAACATAAAAGTTACATTTTAACCATTTTAAGAGTCCTTTCTTTTTAAAATTAACAAAGTTGACTTATGGTTTCTGGTCCAGTGTGTAAGGAGCTTGGAAGTCATCACTCCATCCTGACACCAAGTAAAAAGATGGACAAACTGGAAAATCAACAACTCTTCTTAGATCCTTCAGAGAAGCAAGGTCACAGGGCAAATTGCTGCTTCCCAAATGGGAGAGACAGACAGGTAGATACAGAGCATCGCTACCTACCCGAGCAGGAACTTCCGTGAAAACCAGTATTGGGGTAGGACAACCTACACTATAACTAACGAATTGCTAGAGGCTCAGTATAGACAAGCCTGAGAGTTTAAGACTCCAGGGGGACCAATCAGGGGTGACCCCCACCCTTTTGTGAGTTTTAGCTATAGAAGCTCTACCAGGTTCTCACAGAGAATGTCAGAGAAAAATCTCCTCATGATTCCGTCAGGGGAAGAGGAAAAGTGACCATTTTGAAATATGCCAGCAAATTCTTTCTGTTCTTCTTAACAAGGCCTGCTCTCAAGAGAAACTATTTGACCAGAGCCTAACTTATTGGGGTTTTATCAGAGCTTAATCAACCTGGGGGAAGGGAAATACCCAACTCCAGCCCACTCTAGACATTCTATTCTACCTAAAGGGAGCGAAAACTGAGACTCACATATGAAATTCATAGTGAGTCGGTGTGGGGCACAGACTCACGAAAAGACCAAGGCCTAATCATAGGGCTACAGAATGCTTACCCTCCCCCCGCACCTTACACCACAATACTAAAAGCCTATTTACCAGTTTCTTTTATCCAGTACGTCAGGTCAGGCTTTCAACCAAAATTTTTAAAAGTTGCAAGGCATACTGAAAGGCAAAAAACACACAGTATGAAGAGACAGAGCAAGTATCAAAACCAGATTCAGATATGGCAGGAAAGCTGGAATTATCAGACTGGAAATTTAAAACAACTATGATTGATATGCTCAATGGGAAAAGTGCTCTAATGGGAAAAGTAGACAGCATGCAATAACAGATGGATAATGCAAGCAGAGAGATGGAAAGTCTAAGAAAGAATCAAAAAGAAATGTTAGAGTAAAAAAATACAGTACCAGAAATAAAGAATGGCTTTGATGGATTTGTTAGTAGACTGGATATGGCTGAGGAAAACAATCTCTGAGTCTGAGGATATGCCAGTAGCAACTCCCAAACTGAAAAACAAAGAGAAAAAATACTGAAAAAAAAAAATGGAACAGAATATCTAAGAACTGTGAGACAAGTACAAAAGGAGTAACATTTGTACAATGGGAATACTAGAAGAAGAAAAAGAGAAAAGAACAGATGAAATATTTGAAGCAATCATGGCTGAGAACTTCCCCCAAATTAATGACAGACACCAAACCACAGATCCAGGATGCTCAAAGGATACAGAACAGGATAAATACCAATAAAAACTACATCTAAATATATTCAAACTGCATAAAATCAAAAATTAAGGAAAAAATCTGGAAAGAAGCCAGAGGAAAAAACCACCGTACATATAGAGGAACAAAGATAAAAATTAATTTGACTTTTCAGAAACCATGCAAGCAAGAAGATAGCAGAGTGAAATATTTAAAGTGTTGAGTGGAAAAAACCATCAACCTAAAATTCTGTACCTTGTGAAATTATCCTTCAAAAATGAAGGGAAAATAAAGGCTTTCTCAGACAAACAAAAATTGAGGAAATTTGCTGCTGGTAGATCTGACTTGCAAGAAATGTTAAGTTCTTCAGAGAGAAGTAAAATTACATAGGTCAGAAACTCAGATATACATAAAGAAAGAAGAAATAAATGGAGGTAAAATTAAAACTTTTATTTTTACTATTCTTAATTGATCTAATAGATAACAGTGTTCAGAGGGAGAAATTAGGAATACTTTGTTATTTGAAGATACAGCACTATTCCTGTAGTGGTATAGTGTTATTTGAAAATGGACTTTGATTAGCTGTAAATGTATATTGCAAACCCTAGGGCACACTAAAAAAAAAGTTTAAAAAGAAGTATAATTGGTATGCTAAGAGAGAAAAATGGAATTATAAAAAATACTCACAACTATGAAAGCCAGAAAAAGAGTAAAAGACAAAAATAGGAACAGAAATCAAAGATAATGAATAGAAAATAGTAACAAATATGGTAGATATTAGTCCAACTATATCAATAATCACTTTAAATGTCAATGATCTACATGTTACATGTTGTCTACAAGAAACCCACTTTAAACATAATATAGATTCTATATAAATATGATTAAAACTAAAGGGATGGGGAAAGATATATCATGCTAACAATAATCAAAAGAGAGCAGGAGGGACTTCTTTCACTTAGCATAATGCCTCAGAGATTCATCAAGATTGTTTCATATATCAATAGTTTCTTCCTGTTTAGTCCATTGTATGGACGAACCACAGTTTTTAAAATCCATTTACTCATTGAAGGACATTTGGATTGTTTCAATTTTTGGCAATTACGAATAGAGATGCTATAAATATTCCTGTACAGGTTTTCATAGGAAAATAAGTTTTCAGTTCTCTAGGGTAACCACATATTAGTGAAATTGCTGGGTCATATGGTCATTTGCCTTTCATTTTATAAGAATTTGTCCAATTGTCTTCCAGAATGGCTACACCATTTTGCATTCCTACCAACAATGTATTGGAACAATGTTCCATTATATGAGAGCACCCTCATCAGCACTTGGTATTGTCAGTATTTTTATTTTAGCCATTCTAACATGTGACGTGTTAACTCACTGAGGTTTTAATATGTACTTTCCTAATGATTAATGATGCTGAACATCATCTCATGTGCTTAGTTGCTTTGCTCATCTTCTTTAATAAAATGTTTAAGTCTTTTACTCATTTTTATTGGATTATTTGCCTTCTTACTGTCAAGTAAGAAACTTTTGAGAGTTCTTTAGATATTCTATACATCTTTTGTTGGACATATGATTTGCAAATATTTCTCCCAGTCTGTAACATGTCTCTTCATTTTTCTTAATTGTTTCTTTTACAGCAAAAGTTTTTAACTTTGATGAAGTCCAGTGTATCCATATTTTTCTTTTTGGATCATGCTTTTCTTGTTAAGTCTTAGAGCTCTTTGCCTAACCTCAGGTCATGAAGATTTTCTCCTATTTTTTTTTCTAAATGTTTTGTAGTTTTATGTTTACATTTAAATTCATGATCCATTCTGAGCTAATTTTTATATAAGGTATGAGGTTTGCTTTGCCTCATATGGATGTCCAACTGCTACAACACAATTTGTTGAAAAAAAACTATCCTTTCTGCAATGAATTGCCTCCACACCTTTGTAAAATATCAATTGACCATATTTCTGTGTTTACTTCCTAGAGTCTCTATGCTGTTTCACTGATCTATGTGTCTCTCCTGTTGCCAATATCACACTCTTCTGATTACTGTAGCTGTGAAGTAAGTCTTAAAATCAGGCAGTGTGATTCCTCCAAATTTGTTGTTTTTTCAAAATTGTTTTAGCTATTCTGGTTCCTTTATCTTTCTGTATAAATTTTAGAATCAGCTTGTGTGTCTATCTACCAAAAATCCACTGAAGTTTTGATTAGAATTGAGTTAAATCTACATATCAGTTTGGAGAGAATTAAATCTATACTTTATATTGAGTTTTCTAATCCCTGAATATGGTATGTCTCTCCACTATTTAGGTCTTCTTTGATTTCTTTCATCAGCGTTTTATTGTTTTCAGCACATAGATCCTGTATATGTTTTAGGAGATTTATATATAAATATTTCATTTTTTAACTATTATAAATGGTGTTACTTTTAACATTTTTTATTTCCAATTTTTATTGCTAGTGTATAGAAATATGACTGATTTTTATGTATCAATCTTACATTCTACAATCTTGCTAAACTCACTTATTAGTTCTAGGTGATTTTTTTGTATGTGTATGAGAATTCTTTGGTCTTCTCTGTGAATAGGGACAGTAATATTTCTTCCTTTGTAATCCACATTCCTTTTATATCTTTTCTAAAATCATAAACGGATGTTGAATTCTGTCAAATGCTTTGTATGCATCAATTGCTATAATCATATTGATTTTTTCTTTAAATGGTAAATATGGAAATTACACTGATTGATTTTCAGATATTAAACAAGCCCTTCATTCTCTGGATAAACCTCACATGGGCTGGTATATTATTCTTTTTTATTATATTGTTGGATTTTAGTTTCTAATATTCTGTGCAGGATTTTTGTGTCTATGTTCATAAGAGATATTTGTAATTTTTTTCCTTGTGATGTCTTTTTCTGGCTTGAGTATAATGACATCCTATTAATGAGCCATTTCTTTATTTTAAAAAGGATAGAACCTAAGAAATGACAAAGATTTGGTAAACATCCCATAAAAGATACTTCCTGGGTTCTGAGACAGTCGTATTTGCTGGCCTGTGAACTGGATATAATTTCTCCTATGTTTTGCTCCTGAATCCAAAATACAGATGGTAGTCATGCTGGCTGCAGTGATAACTGACTTTTGTAATCTCACTATCTTATTGCCAATTATTAAAACTGGTCTTCCCTGCTGACGTGTTTTCAGTGATTGATGAAAACAAATGTTTACAAATGTTTAATGTGCAACAAATGTTTACATTTTCCTACAGCTGCACTGTCAACCTGATCTCTGTTTTTCTTCCTCTGTTTTGCAGCCACACCTGGACAAAATCTACAACCAGGTGAGCCAAGGTCGCTGTGCAGTTCACAACTATGTAGATTTCCAGGGGGCTTAGGGAATTTCAGCTTCCTTCTCCTCCAGAAGGGTGTAAATAGTTCAGATAAGCCTAGGCCTCTAGGTAAACATGGCATTTGGCTGAATAGATTGCCCATCTGAGGCCCATGGTCATTCAGGTAAATGCCAGCCCACGTCATCAATGTGAAAGCAACAAAGGGGGGACTTTCCACCAGGCAGCCCATCTCCAAGTGATGGGAGGAACAGATGAGAAGTCAGCTATTTATTTGTTTCAACTTTCAAAAAAATAATTTTTAATTTTTCCTAAGTATTAAATTGATATAGTCCTAATATAAAGTGACGTCTATGAAGTAGAATGGGAAATTAAATAATAAATACACTAAAATTCTTAAAATTCATGTAGTGCTTTTTATATGCCAGGTTCTGCTCTAAGTGCTTTACATATATTAACTCAATTGTGATAAAACCCCCAGTAAGATAGGTAACATTGTTATCTCAGTTTTACTAGGAAACTGTTGTAGAGTAATATGGATAGTCCTATTTGTGCAATTTTCTTAATGTATGTATGAAAATACAAAAAACAGCACATGGAGTGAGGTTCCTCACTCTAAGCCTGGAGTGTGGAAGTGAACAGGGAAGAGGACTTGCACTTGTGTTGCACATACATCTGTTTCTTTAGATTTTTTTATGAGTATGCATTACTTTTATCATTTAAAATTAATGTTTTCTTCAAATTACTCACCCAAAAAAGGCAATACACACTCATTGTAGAATTTTTAGAAAATAAAAACAAGCTAAAATGAGAAAATAAAAATGACCTGTAATCTCACAACACAGAGGAAATAAGCATTTTGGTGTTTACCTTTTCAGTTCTTTTTCCTTTGTATAAACACATAATTTTATGTTTATCAAAAAATTAGTTCAAACTGTAATGCTATCTTAAAAGCTGCTTTTTTCAGCTGTCAGTTCTATTGTGAATACCTTTCCATGTTATTAAACAGTCTCCATGTTGTACAGAATGATCTTTACCGTATTTTTGGTCACCTACTGCTGAACTCTTCTTTGCTATTAGTGGTGGGACAGGGTGATTAATTGAACGTTTAATGTGGCAGCGTAACCTGATTGAGAAATCAGTCGTATCTGATTTTCTTGGCTGCGGACTCTTCCAAAAAGAATGTGAAGTATTTTTCCCACATCCTCCGAGGAGGGCAGCTGGGACTTCCAGTCCTGGAGGTCACAGAAGATTGGGGCTGGTTTTCCAACTGAGGAATGGGAGGAGGCTTACCTGTGGGGCAGTGATTTCCAGTACCTGAGCAGAGGGTGGGGGAGCATGAACGTCCACAAGTGGGAGAAGTTGAGAGCCACCTGGAACACACACAGTCTCCCACCTCTCAGGATGGCAAAAACTGGTATGAAGATGGCCGTAAAGAGGAGGCAGGAAGAAAGACCACTAAGTGGCCAGCTGTTGGGAGAGGCCGCTGTGAGTGGGTGGCTTAGCAGCTTGCCTGGAGAAGCAGTGTCCACAGACAGAAAGGACCGGCATTCAACACAGGGCACAAGGAGCAACGACACTGTGGCCATCTCCACTGAACAAGGACCAGCTGCCCCAACTCTACAAGACCAGGCTCTTTGTTTGCTTGTCTGGGGAATTTTGTTTTTTGTTTTTTGTAAAACCCGATGAGCCGAGGGATGAAGCCCTAATAGTGATCCTAAAATTCTCACCAACTGTGATGGGGCTTGGGACCAGATTAAATAAACTAGGAAAAATAAAGAATATTGGCCTTTCTTTCCCATCAAGTGTCATGGGGCTATTCATTCCACGCTTATATGCAACACCATGAGGAACACACATGTGGCTAAATCTTTGTGTTCATCGTTGATGCGTGGCTGTTCATTTCAAACGTCTTCCTGACCTCCTAAGGGGTCAGTCAGCTCATGGATTAAGCTCCTTGGACTAGGGGACCTGAACTGAGCCAAGACAGAGAAGGGTAGGGGAACCTGGTCCTCGCTCTATCCCTGATGTGCTGTATCGCTCCAAGCAAGTTTCATCAACCTCTCTGTGCCCCCATTTTCTGGCCTGCACAGTTCTAGGAACCAATAGGTCTTTGCCCCTTGGGAGCCTTCGGCCTGCAAGAAGGCTAGACAAACTCACTGGTAAATTAAATGACACATGCATGGAAACTGTAAACCGCTCAATAGTCCCCCTTGCGCTCCAGTCAAACCAGACTTCGGGCCATGTTCCAGAACATACTGTAAGTTTCACACCTCCATAGGTTTGCTCTTGCTGTTCCTTCCATCCAGAATCAGTGCCCCTCATTTCTGCCTGTTGAAATCGTACTCATTCTTTGAGATTCCACAAGAACAACTCTCCTCCACAAGTCTGCTCCCACTCCTTCCACAGAAAGCCATTTTTCTTTCTTCTCCCACAGACGTCTTATGCCTTTGACTACAGTCACAGGGTATGTTTTACAAGCTCCCTGAAGGCAGAGGCTGGGCCTCATTCATCTCTACATCCCCTACAGGACCCAGCCCAGGATTCTGCAAGTTATGGCGCAGCCAAATGTTTGTGGAACTAAAATTGGGACCTAGGTCTAGGCTTGGATGAAGTTTCAGGCTATTTCAGGCCCTGGAACGGGTGGGGTAGTGAGGGGAGTGCTGAGGCTGGGAGATGAAAGTCCTGAGCAGGAATGTAGTCTGGGCCTTCCTGACTGGAAGGGCCTCTCTGCACTCCTCCCGTCCCCACTCTGCCCCCCATGCCTCCTCTCCCAGCCCCTACAGGAGCAGGGAAACACTGTGTACTTGGGACTCTCCTCCATCAGACCCTTGGGCCCCTTAGGACCGTCGCTCCACCCACACATTCCCTGGTCCCTGTAAAGAGGGCAAAGGCCCGAGCAGGTCTGTAGGAAATGGCTAGAGTTGCTGTGGAGCAAGGCCAATGTCCAAGCTCCTAGATGCTGTCTTGGGCGCCACTCTTCCTCTTGGTCTAAAACATTGTGTTGACCCTTTGTCCGACGCTGTTTGGAGTGTGGAAGTGGCATGAGCTCATGACAGAGGCTGACGAATCATTCCTCACTGCTGCAGAATGGGACAACTGCTTAGGGTGGGGCTGAGGGAGGTTAACTCCTTTCCTGGGGAAGAGGCCAGGCGTGCACTGGGTAAGGTGGAAACTTCAACCCTCAAAAGGCTGCCCAGGCAGAACATCTGTGCATCGTGAAGCAGAACAGGGGTTTTTAAGGCCCGGACAGAGGCATGGGGGGCAGCCTGGGGAATCCAGATCTGCTATAGGAAGGCCTAGGAGGATGAAATGGTTAACGGTTTTTTGAAAAACAGGGAGAGTCCCTCCTCCAGGGGCCCAGCTGGCTGCAAAGCCGGAGCAGAGGCTCCAAGGGTGACGCAATAGGGCCCGCCCTGCACACCAGAAAGGGTGAGGAAGGCGGGTTCCCACCCAGCAGCAGGCCTCCACACAACCAACAGCTGACCACTCTCTCTCCTCCAGCTCCAACAAACCAGCCACAGGGCAGGGCCTTTGGGGTGAAGGGGGCAAGACCCTGGCCACCTGGGATTTGGGAAGTTGCCGCTTCCGCCTGTCCCACTCCATCCAGTCCCAGTGCCTTTCCAATCAAGGCAAACGCCTCTACTAGCCCCCAACAGGGTATCTAATCGCCTGGCAAGGAGCAAGTGGCAGGCGGGGGTGGAGAGGCGGTACCTGTGAGAGGCACAGACAGGCACTGCAGTGCCTGATCTCGGCAAACCGGCAGCTCCACCTTGCCAGCCCACTCTCCATTGTCTTGGGAAAGGATATCTGCCAGGGAGACAGTATTTCAGAAGCTTCTTAAAGACTCAGGGCGACTCCAAGGGTTGGTAAGTCTATCTGAACTCTGGGGATGGACTGCTGTCTTTCTCCCCACCCTGGGGCCTGGCACCGTCTCAGAGGCAGGGAGAGGATGACTTTTACTTCTAGGAAGGACTCTGCCGGGTAGGGCACATGGAGAGAGTAAGGAGGAGGGCTCCTCTCTGAGAAGGTATTGGGGGACCCAGATTTTGTGACAAAGGCCTGCTATTGACTCTAAGCCCAATGAAGACAGGAACTGTGCCTGTCTTGTTGACTTTGGGCTCCCTGGCACCTAGCAGAGCCGGTGTTCAGTAAATAACTGACTGGCAGAGACATGGGCAGAGGCTGAAAGCCAAGGCCAGTTTCACAATTTCTGGAGTCCTTTTTTGGTAAGCTCCTCACCACAAACACATACACATGCGCGCGCACACACACACACACACACTGTCAAAAGTACACAAAGTAGCACAAAGAATCATCAGAACAGATTCCTTGAACATTGTTTACAATTACTGGATGCCTTCTCAGCCTTGACTTTTATGGGCTGCAGCTTTGGAAACTAAAGAAAGATACATCAGACTCTCTGGTCCAACCCCCCAAAGAAAGCATCTGAGGAAGTCTTGAGGGGCTGCTAGACACACAGTAGCCATACCCAGGGGCCAGGTTGGGCCAGTGCAGTAACATCTGCTCATGGTTGGGGCAGGTCCAGCCTTCCTTTTCAAGGAAGTACAATCCCAGTGTAAACAAGTACTCAGGACCGGCAATGACAATCCTTTTCTGCAGCAGTCAGGTTTCTGCTTATTCTTGTCATTCTGGGAAGCAAGGCACAGGGAGAGTTTCAAATTCTCGACAATAACTCCTTTCCCCTCCAGATTTTTAGCTTGGATCCACATGTTAATAACTTACATGTGCACAATACTTGCAAGCTGTTCAAAGCTCTTTTATATTTATTATTTTGTTGGACTGGGTCATCACAAGCCTCAGACGGAGAGCTATCACCCTGTTTTGCAGGAGGAAACAGAGGCCCAGAAAACCTCAGGATTCCAGCGGCCAAGTTAGTAGTAGAGTCAAGACTTGAGGCCACACTTCCATCTGCCCAGCTTCCCTCCATACCATGCAGCCTCCCCATGAGTCAGCCATCATGAGGTCCAGGCAATGGACCTCACACGCCCTTATGGCAAAAATGTGCCTTCCCCCAGGCCCTGTTTACAGCTGGGACAATTGACCCCAGTGCTGAACATTTTTGTTCCTTCTCTCTGGAAGGATCTGATGCTGCAACCCTAGCTTGTCCATTTTGCTTGAAAGCCATTCCCACTCTGACTCCTACCCCGACGCACACTCTGCTTATATTTCACTGAGTTGGAAACGACTCAAACAACAATAGGAAAACAATTAGGCAAAGCTCCTCTGGCAATCTGATAGCACCCTTGGGAAGCACTGACAATGATAAGTATGTAAACAATCCCTGTATGTGGTAACATGTTTTTGAAATACTGTAATTTGACCAAAGCAGAACGCAAAATGACATGTACCTACAGATCACAGGTACGCAAAAGTGAGCTTCTGCAAACTGAGAAGAACCAGAAGTGAACTTAAGGAGACCTAAAGAGATTTTTATCTTCACAGGTTTTTCTTTCCTCTAAAGATTATGTTCAAAGTAATAATAAATAGTAAAATAAATAATACATATGATCATAACAAGCAGAGGAGGAGACAGAGAAGGAGGAGTCTTTCTCAGCCCTTGGCCCTCGGGAGCCTCTTCCCAACAGGGCTGGGATTGCAGAGAGGGGAGGGAAGGAGGCTGGAAGTAGGGAACCGGGAGCTGTGGGAAGTAGGAGCCTGGCACGCCTGGGGAGCTAGCGCCCAGAGCCACAGAGGTGCAGCTGGGAATCTTGCCCCTGGGCATCCCCTCAGGGCCAGCAGGGCAGATTAGCAATCTGGAGTCACATCTCAGGGCACCCTTCACATCAATTACTGTGTCTACGGTGCCTCCCAGGGTTGTGCAACAAGGGGGCTCCTGGACAGAAAGAAAATGACTAGAGTGGGGCTCAGACCCCAGGAGGTGAATGGGCTCTAGGGACAGCACGGCCTTGCTCTAGAAGGGTGCCAGGCCAGCAGGGAGCAGCCACCATAGGCTCCCCTGGGCCTCTGGGACAGTGCACTGCACACACATATCAAACTCATCCTGTCTCAAGCTCACTCCTGATCTTAGCAGCCCCTCCATCTGACCTGCTTCTCTTCCTCCTTGTGTTCACCAACCCCGGGGGACGTCACCACCAGCCACCCACAGCTCACCAGGCTCCGTGGGATCTGGCTCCGGCTGCAGCTCTCGCTCCACCCTGCTTTGCACCCTATGCCCCACCCACACTGAAATCTTTATAGTTCCTGTAACATGCCAGGCTGTGTCACTGCCCTGCCTTTTCTCAGGCTATTCCCTCAGCCTGGAATCCCTTTCCTGCCTTGTCCAGCTGCTTATATGTCAAGAATCAGCTGGGGCAGCATCTTCTCTGCAAAGCTTTTCCTGCTCACCCTCCCATCCCCCACCCCACCAGCACTCCCAGGTAGGGCCCGGCACTTCACTTGTCTCTGTCGTCCCAACATCTAGCGCTGCTCGCAGCACATCTTCAGCATTCAGGGTATATCTTATGAATTAAGTAGAAATGAATGCACGTGGAGGGTTATGTTGGGGGTAGACAGAAGAGTGAATTTGATTAACCAGCCCCCGCCCACATACTGTACCTCCTGCTACCATATTTCTGGTAAGAGCATCTCCCAGTTCACCTCTCTCCTCAGGCTACTCCCTTCTAGAGCAGGGTCCCTCTGGGCTCTAGACCCTTTGGAGACTTCCCTCCACCACACACAACAGGTGTACCTGTCCTTGGGTCCCTGCTCTTCTCAAACCTTGGCTCCTGGTAGCCACATCTGTCGTCGGGATGGTGCCGTTCAGGGGAGTGAGCCCTGACTCACCCACCTGACCTAGCGCGGAGGCTCAGCTCAGACAGGTGGGTGAGTAGACTGGTAGCTAGACTTGGGGCCAGGTTGGGTGGGAAGGTCACTTCTTCCATCCATGAGCAGTCATGCCCGTAGCTGGGCCATGTGGGGTCATCTGGTGGGGGGCGGGGAGCATGCGGTGGTTCTCACCGATGTTATGTCGTCACACCCTCCGACTGGGTGAGCTCTTTGATCTCCAGCCCACACATAGCAGTGGGGATGGCAACCATCCGTGTCCTCCACAGCGTGCTTGTTTCCAGGAATGCCCTTGGCTCTAGCCTGACATGAACCACCTAGGCCTTTTGCCTTTCCACCAGGACAGGGAGTGCTGGCCCTCCCGCTTTCAATGTAAGCACCTTGACTCCTCTAGGTCAGCCTCCCCATCCTCTACTTGGGCCAGGCACTCATGTAAGTGGAGTCACACCTGCTGATCTCCTTTTGCCTCAGACTGCAAAGGTACTGCTTCCTGTAGACCTGGCCCTGTTGTCACCATCAGCAGCAGCAGCAGGCAATTCTGTGAGCCTAGTGTAAGGGAAAACCTGTTACTTTGGTTCAGGGGGCATAAAAGAGAGGCTGAACTCCAGTCCCCAGCCGTCTTGCAGTCTGAATGCTAACAGGCACGGCAGAGCTGGGGGACTGACACACAAAGCTCTCAGACAACGGGAGTTTTAAAAATCAAACCCAAAAGACAAAAACACCTATTTTTTTTTTTTCAAATAAGCTAACCTAAGTCACATGTTTTCCTATTCAAGGGATGTGGAGTTTTCACCTCTGTTCCAGCTGGCCCTGCCTCTGTTCTCTAAGCAGGCAGCTCTGATCCCTGGACTCTGACAACAGTTTGGGCAAACCCACAGGATGAAAGCTATTTCTGACCATATATCCAAAGAGTCCTGGGCGAGCAGGCATAGCTCCTGGCCCCAGCTGGGGAATAAGAAGAAAAGTGCCAGTCTGGCACCCTTTTGGATCAATCTCGTATTCTGCTCCCCCATCTCTTTGTCCCTTCTGCTACAGGAATACTTCTGAGAGGGAAGTCAAGGGGCTTGAAAGAATGGGCAGAAGAGACAATCCTAACAGTGAAAGATGAAGATCTGCAGAAGTGCATCCTTCCAGGCACTTCCACAGCCTACTTCAAACAGACAGCCTCATGGGGCTGGGTGGTTGGAACATGGGATTCTCTAAGAGTTCTGGGACCCCAGAAGCAAGTATTTCACACTCTTCCTAACCTTGAATGTAAACCAGTGGGGAAAACGTTTCTTCAAATCACAACTTCTTTCTTGAAAGAGCTGACCCTGCCAGAGACCTGCTGGGTTTCTGGATATAAGAAGGTGGGATGGGAGGAATTTAAGAAAAGGGCCCTGGGAAGACTGGAACACTCAGCAGAGTAGAGAGGAATCTGGCTTCCCAAAGTCAATCAAGGAGGGGAAGGTGAGGTGGAGGGATGGGAAGGGAGGAACAGGAGGAAGGGAGATGAAACGACCATGGGCCAGGGAGCTTTGTGGGGCGGTGTGGCTAATGAGAAGTCCCGGGTGACGAGATAGCCAAAATAACTTTTCAGAACATTTCAGAAATGTGACTTCAAGTTGTTTGTGGTGTGATGTAACCTCTCCCCTGTGGCCCAAAAACCTTCATTAGAAGTTCTGCTACATGTTATGGCATTATTTTTGTGGTTGTTTTGGAATAGGGGTGCGGGTTGAAAGGAGAAGGGACTGTTTTCCATATTTGAATTGACAGCAGGAACTAAAGAAACAGCCACAAGACCAGGAGAGTGACTAAAACTTCAGATGAGGCAGAAAACTAGAGCCAGAGGTAACCTTGAAAGATCTAAGTCTCCCCAGTAATTCACAGAAATCAGGGGAGAGGGGGAGCATTGGACTTTCCACAGGACGTGGGAATTTCAGCCAGTGTCATTTGAATGTCAAAGGACAAGCAACCTTAGCTGACATTGCCTTGCCAGCTGGACTAAGGTTTAACGAAACATAAAATGTATTACACACATCTGTACTATCCAGGGCCTTAGCACAGGGGTAGCACATAGTAGAGCCCAGTAATAGCACGTGAATAGTCCATGAATGCCCTGGTGCGGCCCTGGAAGCTGTCAGAGTATAATGCTTGATCCGGAGCGGGTGGGGGTGAACACAACGACTTCTCTTCCCCTCCCCCACCCCTCCTTCTCCATCCTCTGACCCATCATTAGCCCCATCCCACCAGCTCTGCGGCACGAAGGTCCTGTAAACAAGCAAGGCCCAGCGGAGACGGTGGTGGAGGAGGTCACAAAGAGTTGTGCAGAAACCACACTGCTCTGGGTCTGTTCTACCCACCCTTATGGTGTCAAAGAGGCAAACGCTGCCTCTTAGGAAGGGGCTTCTGTTTCAAAGGGTCTGGGGAGGGGGCAGTGAGTGGGCTATCTTGGGCCCCGGAAGCTTCCTAGGACTGGGTGAAGGCTGTGTCGTGTGGGGCTCTGGTCTGCTCACAAGCATCCCTACACCCTTCTGAGACCATTCCTGGAACCCCATAGTCCAAAGGCCCTCCAGTTCCGCGGCAACCTTGCAGGAACCACGCGCCGCTCACAAGGCTAATGGCGCCACCTGGCGGTACAAAGGGCCCGGCTCACCCCTGGAGCTTCTTCCCGAGCGAGCTAGGAAAAGGGGTGGCTTCGGCGGCCCAGTCCAGGGTGGTGACGTCATGACAGAGCGCCGTTTCTCCCCGCCTCTCCCCTGCCCGCCGGGAGCTGCCAGTACTCGACGTGGCGTCACCGCCCTCTACCCTTACTTTGCGTGCGTGTTTGCGTGCGGCGGAGGTGGTGGCGCGGGCCGGTCGGAGCTCCGTGTTGCTTGCTTCTGGTGCTCTTGTCGCTGCCGTTGCTGTCCGGCTGTCTTGGACGGCCGAGCGGACGAGGCGCCGGCCCCAGCACCTCAGCACCGGACGCGGCTCGGCGCGGGGCCCCGCCTGGAGGGTGGGCGAGCGCGTGTCGGAGGGTGCCGCGCGGGTAGGCGGGCGGGCGCCCGTAAGGGAAAGAGGCGGGGGCGGCGGGTCAGCCGCGGCCCGGGCCGGCCGGGGGATGTCGATGCCTGACGCGATGCCGCTGCCCGGTGTCGGGGAGGAGCTGAAGCAGGCCAAGGAGATTGAGGACGCCGAGAAGTACTCCTTCATGGCCACCGTCACCAAGGCGCCCAAGAAGGTGCGGGGGGCTCTGGGTGGCGGCAGGGGTCCGGGCTGGGGCCTCGCGGAAGGGGCGCGAGCGAGCTCCGGGCCCGGGTCCAGCTAGTTCGGGACTTAAGGGGCAAGGTTTGAGGGACCCGGGACGACGGAGGTGGTGTGAGGGGTGGAGGGTGAGCGGCCCCAGGCCTATCCCAAGCTGGAAAGGCAGACCCTGACCTCACTTTCCTTTGTCCCTCGGCCCAAGTCCTCTGGGATCTTTTCGAAACCCGACAGGGCCGGGCCTTAAATTTGCGACTGACTTTTCCTGGATGAAGGGCCTGGAAGACGGGAGTGGGAGGGGGTGACGAAGTGACCCCAGTGACCAGTCTCGGGATGAGGGTGTACGGGAAGTCTCCTCTCAGGTGAGTGAAAATCTGATAGTGCTTCTTTGGGAGCAGTGGCCGGCTTATCCAACAACTGCGTGCGATCTTGGAGGCAAGATGAAAAAAATGCGTGGAGCTAGCTCTTTTATGCAGGTGAAAACGATGAGGGCAGCATGAAATTGAAAAGAAAACTGATTTTCACCTTCTGTGGTCGTCTAGTTTAGACATATTTAAGAAATTAACCTTTGGAGGTTGGTGACAGCAGATACTGTCATGGATACAGGTTGATCGTAGAGTCATGTGAATAGATCACTTAGGCATCCCTTGAGAAAGGAGCTTGGGTGGGTTGGAGGGGTGGGTGGGAAGGAACGATTGCTCATTCTTTACTGCACTTAGTGAGGCAGAACAAGTTTAGTCTGTTGTGCTGTGGGTTGAACTCAAAGGACATCCTTCTAATTCTCTTATTGTGGAAGATTAAATGACAGCCTTTGGAGGTTTTAATCTAACCAGCTCTCTGAGTGGTGGAATTGGGATCCCTAGTGCTTTCTGAGCATTTTCTGCCAAACACATCTTGATTTTCCACATAACTGGTACCCAGTTAACAGTAGACCAGAGAACCTTTGCAGAGAGGTGACCTTTCTGAAACCAGTTAAGAACCTGGATAAATATTTCCCTCCTATATAAAGACAGAGAGTTTCAAGGCTATCTCTTCCTGCAGTGTTTGATGGGATGCACTGCTTGTATAAGCTGCACAAAGCAAGGTTTGCAGGAATAGTTACAGTCGTTCAGGCTGAACTAGGTAAGCTGTCATAAGTGGGAGAGATGATTTTTTTTTTTCTTTTAAGGAAATTAACCTACCAGTCCAGAAATCAAATGCAGGGTTGAAAAGACAGGTCACCATAGTGTGCTTTAGCTCTGTCTTCCCACAAAATTTAGATCTTACCAATAGAATGCCTAAAAACACTTTGTAGAAGATCCCTTGATTCTAAGAAGTCTGACTGACCTTATTTTTAGTGCTCTCAGTTCAGCTGACTGCTTTGTTGGAGCAGTAAACCTTTGTAATCTGCACTGTGTGGAGACAAAGTCACAGTCTTTATAAGCTAATGGAATATGGATAGTACCTGTGATGAGTTAGGGGAAAGAATGGGAAATCCCTGGTAACCTAATTCCCGGAACTCTTCCTCTCCCCATTAGCCTATTGTTTGTCTAGTTCTTCAGGGATTAGGCATCTTTTTTTTACTTGCCTTTATTTTAGTAAGGCTTTGTTTCTGCAGGTGCCACTATTAATAAGACAAAGTTTGTATTGTAGATTGTAGACTCCATAAAGGCAGAGACTTGTGTTCACCATTGTATCTGTCGTGCCTAGCTCTGTACCTAGCATATAGTAGGTACTCAAATAGTAATTGTCCATCTGGCTAACTAGTAATTGAGATGTCTTTATGGCTGCCTACCAGGAATAAATTTTCTTCTTTTCTTTCAAGGAGAAATGTTGCTAATGTGAACTATTGTCAGGCCAAGTGCTAATGATTTTAGAGACTCATATTCCATTAGCTGAAAGGAGGGGTCTCTGCCAGGAATGTGGGAAGACCCTGTTGTAAGTTCCATTTGCTGGTAAATGTACCCCTGTGTTTCTTATTAATCTTGCTGTTTCTGAGCTTTGTTGTTTAGTGTTTACACAGCACTTTGTATTAAAGTGCTTTATGATGACTAATTACCCTTCCCCTAGTGATGATGAAAGGCATTTATCTAGTTAATGAGTTGATCGAGGACTAGTCAAGGTCACATTGCAAGTCCTAAGTAATCTGTTTTTTCATAACTTCAGCTGAATCAGACATAATGACTTAAGTCACTTTTGTACCTCTGCCATGTGTTGATAATGTGAGAAAGCATGAGCAAAGTAAGAGGAAAAAATTTTATCTTGGCATGTATTGAATGGTGTGAGAAAAGGCCTCTTCAAATAGTGCTGTCCTTTGCCTGTGAGGATTCCAGCGTGGCTCTAGACCAAGTAATCCTTGGATCATTCCAAGCCCTGAGGCCCCTCAGGAAATGAGGACATTTCTGGTGCCAGTCGGAGGCTATAGGTTACTGCAGGGTGACCTTGATGGTCTTCAGTCAGAACAGATTCCATTGTAACTAGTGAAGTTTTATTCACTTTAGGATAGACTAGATGTCGTTTAACTAAAAGCATAGATTAGCAAGATTCTTCAGCTATAATCACAACTTACTCATTTTTGTATGCCCCGGGATCTACCACAGTAGTGTGTAGATAATGGGACTTGTTTTGGTTTGATTCAGAGCTTGATCTGAGTGTCAAAAAGCCAACTAAATGGGTACCACCTTGAGCAAGTGAGCTTCTGTGCCTCAGTTTCCTCATCTGCCAAATAAGTGCTTTTTGTTTGGAACAAGTGCAGATAGGTGTGTGTTGGGAGCTAAGATAGCAAAAGTGGTTTTTAAAAAGAAGTCCATTAGCATACTTACACTCCCTGTCTTTAATGAGCATTTGAGGTGGCTTATAACACAGGACACACACAATACAGATGGGAAGTCCAAACTATAGAAAAAACAGAAAAAACATTGTTAACCCTGAGGGCTAAGACAGTGGACGAGGCTGATCATCACATGCAACTCTAAGCTTCCTAGGAGCGAGAGGATAAAAGGAATCAGAATTATAGTCTCATTAGCAGACATGGGAAATGATACACACCACTTCCTCAGGGAGACAACTTCTGCTGGTAGTAAGTTCTAAAGGAAATTTTCACAGGACAGTATTAATAGCTATAGTATTGATTCCCGTGTTAAGGCTTGTTCATGACTGTCACTGGTGCTTTCAGATGGAATTGCCAGGAAAATTTGGGAGAGAAAAGGAGTCCTTGAGTTGTAAGGGCGGTGTACATTGTACCATAGCTGGAGAGAATCCTTGTTTAATGTTGGCAGTTATCAGTCAAACCAAACAAGTCAGCTAGTTCCCCATCATAACTGGGTATTTATCCCTCTTTTTCTGCTACTTCGTGTTACAGCTGTGATATTTGTCCTTGGGCCTTTGGAAATTGACATTGTGTCAAGGGTTTTTTTTTTTTTCCCATAGAATAAACCCAAGCTTGTTGATGAAAACCTTGTAAGATAGACATGTTTCTCTGGAAGGTCTATCAGAGCATCTGTACGAACATTTGGGGTGACTTTCTAGAGTGATACCTTAGGCATTTGACCTAGGATCTATCCAGTCAGACCTTTACCACCAGCACAATAGGGGAAAGGAGACAAAGAACACAACAGAACAATTTTGCTTGTAGGATATTCTTTGTAGGATATATTTGAATAAAGCATATATAGCACTAATTCATCAGAAGGGTCAGCTGAGACTTAGGAAGCATACCAGGTAGAGACCCAGTGGAATGCTTAGATGTTTAGGATGATCCACTTCTTATCAGGATTATGTTATGGCTAATTCTTGGTGCGGTTTTGTTGTTTTTTGTTGTTTTTTTTTTTGCGGTACGTGGGCCTCTCACTGTTGTGGCCTCTCCCTCTCACTGCTGTGGCCTCTCCCGTTGCGGAGCACAGGCTCCAGACGTGCAAGTTCAGTGGCCATGGCTCACGGGCCCAGCCGCTCCGCGGCATGTGGGATCTTCCCAGACCGGGACACGAACCCGTGTCCCCCGCATCAGCAGGCGGACTCTCAACCACTGCGCCACCAGGGAAGCCCTTGGTGCAGTTTTATAGAATTTACACCTGTACTTCTTAGATTCACTGAGAAGTGATTTGATAGGTTGACATTTCCTATCTTCTCCACATCATTAGTATCTCTTACTTCTCTTTAGAATGACTACTGTTTTAGTGCCAGTCTTTGAACAGGAGTCAGAGGTGTAAGAAGATCCTATCAGAGGTGTAAGAAGATCCTATCTCTTTTAGATTTCTCCCCCAGATATTGATTACCTCTCTTTTTCTTATTTGATTCTGTTTAGTTTGTTAGGCACAGTTTCCATATTACTTTGTTGTAAATTCCTTTAGATTTTTAACTTGTAACAGAAATCTGTTCATTGTCTAGATACTTTGCTGGCAAGATTATAAATGTGTACCTTTTGTTTCATCAGGAAGGTGTATTTGGATCCAGTGTGTGTTACCCAATATAATATTCTTGTAAAGTTGTTTATAAAAGATATTTTGATACGTAGAATCATGTAGATCTTTAGTTGCCTGTGACTCCTAAAAGTTTACTCTGTCACCTCAAGTAGTTGCAATCTGTAAATAAGCACCTTAATGCTCTCTTGGGGCTGTTATTTAAAGGAACTGGCCAATAAAGGAGAATCATTTATACCTATCTGTTTCCCAAGTTTGGAAATTTGAATATTAAATTTTATAAAGAAGGGCCAACCTTATACTGGGTATAATAATTCAGAATACATCACATTGAGGTGGCGCAGAGGCACCCCCCTCATGTATGAAGAACAGTACATTTGCATAGACCAGAGTTTTTTCCTGAAGTCCGAGAATCCAAGGTTAAAGACAGATTCTTACCACAAATTTTCCTTCCAACTCTTGTCAGCACTATCAGTGCCTTGCATATGGTAAGTAGTTAAAAATTCACATTGAATTGTGAATTCTATTCTGATTCCGCATTTCCCTTTGACTCATTCAGGTAGTTCTCTTGCTATCCCACTGTTGTTTGGCTGTTACCTGAGACCTCTTTAACTTCCGCCTTTTTATTCTTAAAACTGTGAGGAGGAGGAGGAGTATGATGTAAGTTAAGCACTTGATTTTTGGAGTGAGGTTTACCTTCAGCCTCTACCATCTCAAAGTTGTGTGACCTTTGGACAAGCTGGGTGACTGAACCTGTTTGAGCCTCCATTTTTTTACCTGTGGAATGAGGAATAATGATAGTCCTACAAGATTGTTGAAGAGACTAGCATTTAGTAAATACTAATTAGTGTACTTATTCCTTTATAACTAGAGTGACCATATGTCCTGGTTTACCTGGTACAATTCAGGTTTATGCCTGTTATCCCAGCATGCTAGTCAGTGAGTGCCTTCTTACACTCTGAAAAGTACCCTGCTTTAGATGGAATTTCAAAATATTCTCAAAGAGCCAAAACAAAGATGTTTCTATTGGAATATCTTTTCAACAGGAAATTTCCCTGACAAAAATGTTATTTTATGTAGAGCTTACTCCGGTTGAACACTAGACTATTTGTTGATTTCCAGGAAGTATATAGACAGTGGGAGAGTTTAGAGCTTGTGATGGAAATGAGATATGTTCTACCTGACCACTCCCCCACCTCATTCCCCATAATCACAGTGTACCCATAGAATGAGGGCGTTTGTCAGACATTGGCCTGAGTCCAGGAGTTTATTTCCTCAACCTGTAATAGTTTGGGAGTCTTTCCAAACTAGAATCTTTGAATCACATGAAACAATTCCAAAGGCTCATCTGAGCTGTGACCTTATGTTTGTATATGGTCACCTTCAGATCCCAGGCCTGTGTACTCCAACTCCCTCACACCCACTCAGGTACTGTTTCTCTCTGCTCTAAACAGCCTGCTCTTAATTACGTGTAACTGATTTTCTCTTGCAGAAATGTGTGGCCTTTGCTCCATAGCAGTTACAGATCTAGGGTGGAGCACCCTTTGCCTTTGTTAACACTCATACTGGTTTCATTTTTGTTCCTATCTCTGTTCAGTTTTTCTAAAGGATTCAGTCAGGTGCCTTAATCTCAGAATGTATATAATGATTGGTACTGCTTAGCAATATACAGTGGGGCTTAATCATTTACTACCCAAACAGGACACAGAATAAAACAGTGTAATGAACTACTGATGAAAGGTATTATTTGGAATGCTGGGGAGAGATTGGGAAAGTACTTTGACAGAACCGCCAGTCTAGGACGGCAAAGCATGTTCCTGCTTTCTTGTCTTGAAAGCTCCAATGCCTCAGCTAATGTGCCTCTGTACTTAACTTCTAGGGCTTAATGGGCTTAAAGTGTTTTCCTTTACCAGCCCAAACCAGTTCAGTTCTTTTAAAATGGACACCCTGTACTTAGTTGTGTGCTAGCAGTGAGGATTTAACGGGAGGGGTTTGGGACTGCTCACTGTTCCATGCTGTTCATCTTGGACCTGCCTCAGGTTTAGTTCTTTACAATCTGAAGAACTGCTCAGCTAGAGCAAGCCCTGTTGTTTATGTATTTTTCTCTCCTTTCCTGAGCCTGTGTGTGTGTACAATGGCATCAGTGGAATCCCACTGCGCCTATGTGCTCAAGGTGCCAAGGAAAATGCTAATGTGCTGATCTGCAGTGTGCGCAGCTCTCTGAGCTGGATGGTGAACTGGTGAGTAGCAGAATGAAGGGGCTGAAGGCCTGGAGCAGATGAGTATAACCATGTTCCATTCATTTTGGCCTCCTGAATGAAGTTGTTCATACCACTGTGTTTTGAGCAGTGTCAGGAGTTTGGAAGTTCTGTTTTTAATAAATGGCTCCTACTCTTCTAGTACTTATTAACTGTATTAAGGTGAACCTTTGAAGGACAGATTTCCATGGGTATTATAATGGGAATTACTTTTTCCCTTTACCCCAGGACTGGCTTGACTGCAAGTCAAAGTTTCTGGGCTATGACCTATTCCAGTTATGGTTTTAGGATCCTGAAATCAAAAAGGAGACCTGTCACGAAAGTCAATAGGATAGATTCTGCTCTGCCCTCTTTGACCACCCCCACATTGTATCCTTACTCAAAGGCTTTAAGGAAAACCTTTTGGGGTTCTCATGACAGTTAGCTTTATTTTGGAGATGTAGAAAAGAGCTACTCGCTTTAAATTCTCAAACTGCACCCCCCACCCCCCACCCCCTGTTGTTAACTTCAGAAGGGAGGTCAATAAGTAGACAAATATGTGTGAAAGGTAGATAAATAGGTTTCTCTTTTGCCAGTTTGAGGGAATGCTCCTGAGATATTCACTGGATTAGAGACTCCAGAACAGTGGTTCCTAATCTTTTGAGTCACAGATCCCTTTTTAAAAGTCTTATAAAAATCACTGTTCTTTCCTCGGCAAAATTCAGGAGCACAGAAACTTATACTTTCAGAGGATTTATGGGACTCCCTGAAACTCATCTCTGGATCCTGGCTTTAAAGCCCTGATTTAGAAGGCCAGGCCTCTAAGCCATAGTATCTCTCTCCCTTACAGATCAAGAAACAGCTGAGATTAACTTTCCAGCTTGCAGCTTGTCCTTGGAACAAAGCTGAGGTTGTTGGTGTTCTTTTCACCCCCCTCTTTGGGATGCTCCTCAGCTTCCCAAGAGACTCATTATAAATGCCTTGAGGGTTCAACTGAGGAACTTACGCACATTGAAACCAGCGTTTCAGCAACTTTGGGGAGTTTTTGTACTATCTCAGCCCCATTGCTCTCATAGGAACTGTTGGTACCCCTAAATCTCCAGAGTGGATTCCATTGCAGTGTTTAGAATAGGGGACTCACTAGACTGCGTATCAAAACTAAACAAAATAATTTGCTCCTCTGTGTCTCTCAAAAATAGGTTTGA
The DNA here is from genome assembly GCF_039906515.1 of Pseudorca crassidens. Taxonomy (NCBI): domain Eukaryota; kingdom Metazoa; phylum Chordata; class Mammalia; order Artiodactyla; family Delphinidae; genus Pseudorca; species Pseudorca crassidens. The sequence continues at coordinate 96,221,871 of NC_090297.1, forward strand.
TTTCAATGTAGTACTTCTCAGACTGTTTTCAAGACTGACGGTGATATCTGAATCTTACTTTTCATTTGATTTCTCTAGACCAACAGTATTAAGGACAAGGACCATATCCCGTACATATGTATAGTATGTAGGGCCTGGTACATAATACTGACAATAATTGTTTACTGAGTAAAGTATTTTGAGATGCTTGTCCCTAGGAGGAAGTGAGTTGGACTCACATGGTGGCTTCGCCTCACTTTCCACTTCAGCTGGCCAGTGTTGTTTTTCTAACTTAGACCCCCTCCCACGTGAGTGATAACGGAGTACCAAGAACTGCAGGTGAGAAATTGATGAGAATTTCTAACAGCTTAGTAGATCCCTTTATAATGCCAGAAATAGGTAAGAGACTCTTCGGGCTAAGATTTGAGAATCTTAGTCCAGTAGCATGAGAACCACAAGGCAGTAGGCCAGAAGCTTAGAGGTGTCCTTATGACATAATGGGAAAGGTAATTTGAATTTCCCACCAAGTTTGAAACCCTTAGCATTAGGGACACTGCCCACAGTTGAAAGTGGTATTCTGGTTTACTCTTGATTTAAGCTTACTCTTAGGGTGTTTGAGATTTGGGGGCCACTGATGAGTTGAACAGTTTCATTTTGGAATCTGTGTTGGAATCATAAAAGTAATAAACAGCAGCTCTGCCTGGCAGTGCTGAGCAAACTTCTGATTCTTCTCGTTCTGCAACCCTGGCTGCCTCTTCTGCACCAAAGGCTGAGCTCAGCGCTCAAAAGCTATATGTGCCCTTGTCTTTGAAACACACCTTCAGAGTCACAGTCTTCAGGGAACTGGCCCAGTGCTTGCCCTAATCAGGAGCTTGGGCTCTGGTTGGCACTGAGAATTCTGTGTAGGTTGTTTCCCCACAGTATGTAACCTAGGCAGGATTCAGGGGAATGGGGGACCTCCAGAATTTTGCTGTTTTGGAAGTAGAAGTCTGTACTTTGTAGAAATGGCAAGTGTGTTCAGTTGTTCTAGTAACTAATTCAGTTTCCTGTGGGTGGCCAGGTGGCATCCAGCCTCTAATTCAGTACTTGAGTTTTTAGTGTCCAGAGCACCAGACTTCTTTGCAAGCAAGACATGAAGATTCCCAGTGTTCAGCTCTTATAGAGAATAGCCCAGCTGGCTTGTCATGCTGGACTAGATGAATTGTGAATGTTAATTATACTGATCAATACAGTGGCCTTGGTAACAGGCTTGTAGCTGCTGTAGAATCTGTTTACTTCAGGTTTGTAACAGAGAAGAGACCAAGCTGGTTGGGAACATTGTGTTCTAAGTGTAAGTCCAAGGAAAATGCATACTGGATAGACTGACCCTGTGACACCCCTTCCCCGGGACTTCCCAGAGGGAAACATTACTCTGGTGGTGGTTTCTGTTCTTATTTGCCAGTTGAGAATTAATTGAGGTTGGAAAAGGCTTGGTTTTTAATTTGGTGGAGTAAAGAATGTTTACAAATCAGAACGGTTAAGAAGGAGAGCATGGGGCGGGGGGGGTAGGGGGGAGGAATTGGGAGATTAGGATTGACATATATACACTAATATGTATAAAATAGATAATAAGAACCCTGCTGTATAAAAAATAAAATTCAAAAATAAAAATAAATTTAAAAAGAGCACCTATGTTGAGAAGGCACCTCATTTCTCTAGTTTGTAATTAGGAGTGGAGAGTTGATGGGATTAGTTTCAACCCTTGCATTCAGGAGAAGGAACCTCTCCTATTTGGGGAGTAGAGGGTTCAGAATTCTGCGCATTCTTTTCTGACTTCACAGGGAGGGGATTAGCTGAGCACTGGGCATGTTTGGAATGAGAGCACCTTGCCAGTTTTTACTGAATTTGGACCAACGCATTGTAAAAATACAGTCTCTCTTCCTCAGACAGGCTTTGTCATGTTCTCCTAAACCCTTGTGGATCCATCTGAATGATTGTCTGTAGCTGACAGATGGAGTTGGTATTAAAAGCAGATTTTCTACTTCTTGGCCTTATTTGTTTTATTTCTGTACAAGACTAACTCATTTGTTCCCTGTGTTCCTTGAGTCACTTTATCAAGAGCCTGGTAAACTCCATGTGCTTGTGTTTGCTTTTTCAGATCCTGCTTAGATTGTCTCAGATCAGTCCTCCTCATGGAGTGGGAAGGAGTAAAAGCTAGGGAGCTAGCTAGGGAGTCACCTAGGGAGCTTTTTCAAAATATTGGTAACCGGAGCCCTAACCTAGACCTACTTAATCCGAATGGGGAGGGGTTGAGAGTAAGGGGCAGGTGGAAAATGGGATGGGATGTGCATTTTGGAACAGCTTTCTCAGCTAAACTTGAGAGATCCCAGATTTAGAACCACTCTTTCAGATTATCTAGCAAGGCTAGCCAAAATTGTTGTGAAATCTGCTATTTGGATGGTAATGCAGCCACCACCTATCTCGGATGACTTTGGCCATGAGGGAAATCTTGTGCCCCATAAAAGAGGTCCTGGAAAATAGCCTATACTTACTCTTCTTTCCCAAGGTATGCAGAGTAAGCCATAACCAGAAATCATGCATCCCTGTCAACTCAAGGTTGAGCATCTGCTGTGTCCCTGGACCTGTGCTGGCTGCTTAGGATACATCGGTGAACAAGGCAAAGGTCCATATCTATCCTGTGGCATTTACATTCTTATGAGGTTACTATTTGGGTCATGTGAGTCTGGTGTAGTGGTCCCAACTGTTTGGAGTTTAGAGCCCTATCAGAGCTGTGCTTATCTTCCAGAAAAATTACATACATGTAACAATTTGCATATAAGGGGGAGTTGGCAGCCTGAAACCCATCCATGGATCCCAGGCTAAAAACCTAGACAGCTTGCTTGCCTAGAATTGATTAATGTCGTGATTGGGATAAAGCAAGGTCATGAGTTTGGGTGTATGGGCATTTTACCTCCTAGCAGGACAGGACTGTGGTTTCTTCATCTGTATAGCCAAGGTAGTTTGCCAAGAACTCAAGGGTGTCTCTAGAAAAAGTATAAGGAATGGCTAGACCTCCACTAAACCAATAGCATTTATTTAGTCTGTGTTCTCTTTGAAATGTCAGGAATGACTTTGACTCTCTGTCCTCATCTCTAGTTTCTGGTTGGCTGAGCTTCTTGGATTCAATAGATTAAAAATCAGGTCAGAATATGAGAATTTCCTTAACATGATAATTTATATTGTGAATTCCTGGATTAAGATAGTAAAATTATAAAGATCGTGAGAGGACTTTTTAGTGAGATTCTGGCTTCAAAACATAGAAAATCACAGAAGGAGTTGATTGAGGGACTGAGGAAATAGCCAAAGAGTAAAAGATCAGAGAAAGATGATAGGAAAAAACGGGCAGAGCTCAGAAAGACAATTAACTAAGCTGGTAAGCCAGGTAGTCAGGAGAGCAGTTTCCTCCTTAAGCCGGAAGTGAATAGATTAGAGACCCAGACAAAAGATTCCTTTTTAGTCCTGAAGGGGTCTGTTTACGTTAGGGTAAAAAGGGGAGGGTAGATAAGGCTTTGCTTTATTTATACCAATATTAGTATGTCTCTATCCCTAGAAAAGTTGGTGTTTGACTTGAATGAATGGCAGAACCATTCCTCAGAGTTAGTCCAGTGTGTAACATGTACTACAGAAATATGAATGAAATTTCTTTTGGGGCAACGGGAGAAAGAATTATGTAGAAAAGACACAGCCAGATTTAGAGATTGGAGCACAACAAGCTTGCAGAGTTCTATGCCAGTTCTACCTTTACCTCCCTGAAATCTGGCCTTTAGTATAACCACAGGCCAAGACCTCTTAAGGTGGTCTTTACAGGGATATTCTTGTTTCTCTGCCTAAGTCTAAGGAGAACTTTCCAGACCCACATTGAGGGGTTGCTGAATAAGTGCTGTATTCAAGGCCTTCCAGGCCAAACTTCTATAAATTCAGAGCCCGTTAGAGAACAGTACTCACAGTCCTCCTCCCCAGAGGAGCCGGGAGGCTCTAGATGGTTCCAGTTGTAACTGCTCTCCAGCATATGGAAAAAATATTTTGCTGTGAAACCTTACAACCTGCTATTTAATATAAAAGACATCTCATTGTTTGCTCAATGATGCATTGAAGTCAAAGCTACCTAATCTAGTAGAATATAATCATACCACCAACTATCTTTATTTTCTATTTTTAAAGAAGCCCTTTAAAATGATCAAAGGAATTTCAGACCTCACTTCCTGGGTCTGTTTAGATTTATTTTGAGGTTCTGTTCAGCACACGGTAGCACTGGATTGCATTCTGAACATTCTGAAGGCTGCTGCAACCTTTGTGTACCATTCTATGTTCGGGTCCTGTGCCTCAAAAACTAACAGTGCCTCGTCAAATAAAGAAAGTTCCCTTGCCATTTCCTGGGTTGTGAATCTCTTTGGTTCTTCAGTTACTTCTTCCTCTTGTCGCTCCACTCTCTCAATTATTTTCACTTTTGTTTCCATCGTTATTGCTTGGCTCTTCTTAGCAGTACGAGCTACATCACTGCTGCTTTTACACTTGCTTCTGGACATCCAGGGCTTGAAATAAAGATACTGTACTACTGTACTTTATACAGTACTATACAGTAAAGTACACAAAAACACAACCACTGGTAGGGGATGCACAACGTATGCCAGACACGTGAACTAACTTGCGTGATTGGACAAGCAAACACGTTCACATCTTTGAAAGTTGGCGACTTGAAGGTTTGTATGTAGGGGACTTACTATATTTTTTTAAGAGGCTCTGAAAGACTAGAGACACTAAGGATTGGAAGGTTTAAGAGTATCTAAAATTTAAATATTAAATCTTTCACACGAACTTCTCCTCCTTACATGAAAGGTACTAAATAAATTACATTTAAATGTTCTACTTATATATTTTTTAAAAGATCAGATATTTCTCATTTAAAAGAAAGCAGAAATTATTTAAAATACGAGCAGTAGGGATTTCTCTGGTGGTCCAGCATTTAAGACTCCGAGGTTCCACTGCAGGGGGTGCGGGTTCGATCCCTGGTTGGGGAACTAAGATCCCGTATGCCGTGAGGTGCGGCCAAAAAAAAAAAAAGGGTAGAGGGGTAAAGGATAAACTCTGTATCCAATCCAAATTACATTAAAACCCAAATATAAAATATCAACAGAAGAGGCATTTTCCTAAAAGGAAGTAAATACTCACTATTGGGAGAAATCTACGTTTTAAGATATTTTCTTGCTTTGATACAGCTAAAAAAATAATAATAAATTTCATGTCTAAAATTTTAGGCTTATATAGTTATAAATATGTAATTCTACTTTATAGGTAGTTCAACTAGAAGAAATAAATTAGCACAATCATTTGAATTGGTTTATATATCAGGTGGAGTTTTTAAATTGCTTTTGATTCCAATGGGAAGCTCATGGGTCATTTCTTTCATCAGAAAGTGTCAGGATTAGACTGCTTGTACTTTCTCCTCCTCCCCAATCCATCCCCAAAAGACAGTTGAAGCATATGCCAGAGTGGAGCTTTTTGCTTCCACAATGTTTGGGCTCTCCTGTTCTCTCTTCACCCTTTCCACGTCTAAGGAGCAGTATCTCTCAATGGCAATTCATTGGCAACTTAATATGACTTTTCTTTGCATCATTTCACTTCTCCCAAAACCAGTGTGGATTTTGGAACTGAGAGTTCTTTTCCCTCCCCCAAAGCTCACCATGTTCAACTGATATTGTAAGTTCAGAAAGCTTTAGTGCAATAGTAGACTGTTCTGTAAACTAACTCCTTGAAAATAAAGGGGAACGCTGCTGTTTCCCCCACCCTGTTACAAAGGAAGGATAATAGTACTGTTTTTGTGTGTGGGGGGGGGTTGTTTTTGTTTTGTTTTTTACTTAACTGGGTTTGTTGTTGTTGTTGTTAATGTTGGTAGCAAATTGCCTTGAGCAAGTCACTTAACTCTCACCCCTGTTCTGTTTTGTCATCTGTGAAGGGTAGATCCAGCAGTCAAAGGATTCCAGAATGTTTTGAAAATACAAATCCTCTATAAGAAAATCTTAGCCACAGCCACTAATGTTGAAGCAGCTGCTTAAACTAGAAAGTCATAGAAATCTAGGCATTCAGGACCTTGGTTTTCACCATGCTAGCAAGTGTGGATTTCAAACTGCTAATCAGCTTTAAGTAAAAAATCCTAATTGAGTGCCCTCGAGTGGATTTGCTTGTTCTTTGTATGCCAAGATTTAAACAAAAATGGTTTGAAAAACATTTAGATCAGTGATATTCTAGCAGTGTTACTGGTAAAATTAGCTGAATAACTTTTCCTATACAAGAGTTGGTTTTGGCTTTTGGTTTACCATACAGCCAAAAGCAAGAGACCTTTATCCTTGCTTATCTGTCCACTTTACTCATTAGAATATGGCTAATCAGAAAGTCATAGGTCAGGAAAACGCAAACTTTGTCTTCAGGTCTGGGAGGCAGCGAGAATAGGGGGATTGTACTGTATTCATTCTGGAACAACAGGTAGCTCTTATTTTTCAATAGCTCCAAAGATGTTTCGGCCTACAATTTCTTTCAACCAGCTTGTTTCTTGTAGGCTATCTAAGGTCATTATTTTATACTGAGACTTATCTAAAATTGAACATAAACACCTCAAGTTAGAACATCAAGAAGGATGGCAAATACTGCCTCTCTACAATGAAAAATACAATTATGTTTTATTTATTTATTTATTTATTTTTGGCTGTGTTGGGTCTTCGTTGCTGCACGCGGGCTTTCTCTAGTTGTGGCAAATGGGAGCTACTCTTTGTTGTGGTGCGCGTGCTTCTCATTGTGGTGGCTTCTCTTGTTGCTGAGCACGGGCTCTAGGTACACGGGCTTTAGTAGTTGTGGCGCACAGGCTTAGTTGCTCCATGGCATGTGGGATCTTCCCAGAGCAGGGCTCGAACCCATGTCCCCTGCACTGGCAAGCGGATTCTTAACCACTGCACCACCAGGGAAGTCCCTACAATCATGTTGTTGTTGTTGTTGTTTTTTACGGTACGCGGGCCTCTCACTGTTGTGGCCTCTCCCGTTGCAGAGCACAGGCTCCGGACGCGCAGGCTCAGCAGCCATGGCTCATGGGTCCATCTGCTCAATGGCATGTGGGATCTTCCCATACCAGGGCACGAACCCGTGTCCCCTGCATTGGCAGGCGGACTCTCAACCGCTGCACCACCAGGGAAGCCCTACAATCATGTTTTTGATGTGACTGATGATCTTTGATAGATTCTTGTCCATGTATTAGAAGCTTAATATTTTGTGTTTTGTTTTTAAGAGCTGTGGAAACTAAAGCTTGCTGCAGCTGATCTTTAAAGTGGTTTCACCTTGTCCTTTGAACCTGAAAATATCCAGTCTAACTACAGAATGGATTCTGAAGAGTCCCATTGACCCACTCATCTCTGGAAGCAATACCTGTTACTACATAGTATTTAACATTAGGTCTTTAAAGTCAGATAATGTTATTTAATATTGAGTTTTGGTGATTTTTTCCTCCCTTGAGCCTGTACTTGATGGGAAGCAGTGGATGGTGACTAAAAAAAATGTCTCATTAACCTTTGTTGAGTATTAGTCTAGGGTTCTGAATGCTGACCCTCATGGACTCAGCTGCTACTTATTGGGAGCTACTTGTATTTCTTCTGCCATATCACAGGTGGGATTCACTCACTCAAGTGAATATGTAAAGAGGGTTTAAATTTCTAAGATGTAATTGGCTTTCAAGTTTATTTAAGCTAGACTTCCAGATCAAGGAAGGAAGAATTGTTCTTATAACATCTCCAATCTTGTTCCAATTTGATAGGCTAAGAAATTACACAGATGGCATTTACTCAGTCTATGTGGCCACCTTCCAAAATGCCAGACTCCATCTTCCTTCTAGAGATATCCACTGATTACTTGCTTTCAGTGATAACTTTTCTTCTCATAGCAATTTGTTTGAAGAATACAGATTTGCCTAATTTGTAAGCAGTTGTGTTTTCATCTTAAAGAATATCCCAGCGTACTTTGCAGTAAGGTTTGCAAGTTTCACATCTTGTGAGCTTCACTGAAAATCAGTATTGGCTTTAAAGAGGACTGCGAATTAAGGCTAATGACTTTTTATTACAAACATGTAAGGTTTGTATATATGTGTAACCAGGCTTGGTCTTTCCTGACATTCAAGAATTGTTGATTCTTATACTCTCTGAACCAATACAAAGTGATTTACAAGTGAAAAAAAAAACAAGGTGCAGAATATTTTAGCTGCTACCTTTTGAATAAGAAAGAGAGGGAAAATAAGAATATAAATACATATTTGCTTTTCCTACCTCAAAAAATGAACATAAGAAGGCTAAACCAGAAATTAATGAAAATTGGGGAGAGTGGAACAGAGTTGGGGGGATAGGAATGGAAATGAGACTTCTCTGAGTATACCTTTAAAATTTTTGAGATGTGTTTTATATGTCAAAAAATAAAATTAAGAGAAGAAAAAGGAAATCTTAAAATTGCATATAAACAGAAACAAATGAACCTAACTACATATCAGGAAGATTACACAATCACCCAGAAAAAAGTACTTTGACTATGCATACTCTTTGTGAAATATATTCTAAGGAAAAAAAGAACTTCAATGAAATATTGACACTTCACTGCATAGATTATTGTTAATAATATTAGCCTTGTAATTTTGAAATTATTTTATGTGTAGTATAGACTAAAGCAAATAAGTAAATATTGTATTGCTGTTAGAGACCAAGATTGTCACCATAAAAAAAAGATACAAATAGGAAAATTAAAAATTTTAAAAATGGTAATGTTAAATTTGAAAAAAAGTATCAATATGTACTCATGAGTAAAACAAAAAAGATTAATTTCTCTCTCTACTGAAAGAACTTAGAAGCACTGACACCTCTCATAGCAATAGGCAGACATTATATCCAGATTTTAGTTTCTAAATACCTTTCCCCGCTGAAAGAAATCAGGGCTCCCTGGAGAAATGACTGATTCTAGGTCTGAAGCAGAGAAAGAACAAGATGAGCCTGGTATATCTTCTTATGTCGGAAAGAAAGGAATCATTTAAATGGGATCATGTCAAAAGAACAGAAGAGTCAGCTTAAAGGAGGCTCCCACTGGCCCAGTTTGGGACAATTGGAGCATTCAGTGCACTCATATAATTGAGTGTAACATACTGGATAAATAAAATATGAATGACACGTAAAAAAAAAAAGTGAAAGAGAAAGAAGAAAAGCTTTTCTTTACATGCCAGCCTAATATATGTGGAAAGAATGATAGGAATCATGATTCTATAAACCCCCCTCCCCCCCAGTATAATTGGCTCAGGCAAGGATTATGAACAGATGGTAAAGTCACTAGGGAACAGGACATTCACAGGCTGACAAGGATCACCCCACAAATTAACCTTTACTTGCAAAGGAGAAAATATTCCTTTCAAAGACTGATGTTCGTCACTTTAACCAAGGGTTTCAGGTTAGTGTCCCCAGTAGTGGAACAACCTGACTTTATGTGCCTCCTGATACGCTGCGAAGTAAAGTATACAACACCAACTATGAAATATTCTTGCCAAATTTTAACCTCTTTCTAATCAAACCCCAAAACTGAACATCCAGTTCACAGGAAGGAAACAGTCTGAAAAATTCAAAATATGGGAGAGAGCTTCCCTGGTGGCGCAGTGGTTGAGAGTCCACCTGCCGATGCAGGGGACACGGGTTCATGCCCCGCTCCAGGAGGATCCCACATGCCGTGGAGCGGCTGGGCCCGTGAGCCGTGGCCGCTGAGCCTGCGTGTCAGGAGCCTGTGCTCCGCAGCGGGAGAGGCCGGCAGTGAGAGGCCCGCGTACCGCAAAAAAAAAAAAAAAGGAGATTCTATAAGGCAACTGGCTTGGACTCTGGGAGGAAAAGTCAGTATCACAGAGCACGGTGGGGTGGGGGGTGGGGGCAGGTGGGAAGCAGGAGAACTCTTCTAAATTAGCAGAAACTAAAAGAACCTAACAACCAAATGCATTTAGTGAACCTTGATTCCATCCTGGGTTGGAAGAGCCGGGTTTACAACTATGAAGGATATACTTGAGAAAAATTAAGTAAATTTGAATACAGACTGGATATTTGATGATATAGAATTGTTGTTAATGTTCTTAAGTATTATAATGTTATAGGGGCTCTGCAGAAGAATATCTTTGTTAGAAGATGCATTCTGAAGAATTTATTATGAATTTTTGTATTTGGAAAAATTTTTTTGCAGGACTGTTTGAAAGTATGCATGTGTGTATATGTATAGAGATAGAGAAAGAAACCTAATATGGAAAATGGAAAGCTTCAATCTAGATGGAGGGTATACAAATGTTCATTATATTGTGTTAATTTTTTTATGTTGAAAATGATCGTAATAAAGTTGGAAAAATAAATAGAACGTGCCAACTGGTGCTGGGGGATGCGGTGGGGGGAACTTTGGCGTATCAGTAAAGCCATGGGTATGTTCCAAGAACCTAGATTTCTTCAGTCACCTGTACAAAAAACAGCAACGAAAAAAAAACAACCCTAGAGTTAATGATAATTCAGTGTCAGGAGAAAAAGAAGAATGACTGGAATGTTTTCATATAATATTGGTAGACGGATTGAGGATGAGGAAAGTTGGAACTGGCCAGGCAATTGGACAGGTAGATAGCTAAATAGGCAATTGAAACATAGTCCGGTTGCATGTTATGTTCTGTTGTAATTTGTGGTTTTCAAAAGATTAGGAAGCCTTTCCTCTTACTTGTTGCTTTTTTTTTTTTTTTTGCGGTACGTGGGCCTCTCACTGCTGTGGCCTCTCCTGTTGCGGAGCACAGGCTCCGGACGCGCAGGCTCAGCAGCCATGGCTCACGGGCCCAGCCGCTCCGCGGCATGTGGGATCTTCCCGGACCGGGGCACGAACCCGTGTCTCCTGTGTCGGCAGGCGGACTCTCAACCACTGCGTCACCAGGGAAGCCCACTTGTTGCCATTTTTTAAACCTCTTAATTTTACCTCTAGTTGGCAGTTGGAGGGCTAGATCACTCACTTTCACTAGAGCACTTTAGGGGATAATAGAAAGCCAATGAAGTGTGCTCTCTAATACAAAGAGAGGGGGAGTAGCTGATAAGGGTAAAACCACTCTTTGGCAGAGTTTTTCAAGCTTTATGTTCCTTCCTCACCATTTAAGTGACTCAGCAGTGTGGGCCCTGGTTTTGCCACACCCCTTGCTCCCACCAACATTGAAGAAAGATCAAGTTGAGTCCCATTTTGAAAGGAGTGTTTCTTGTGACAGTGGAATTGGTTTCTAGCAGTGTGTGTGTGTGTTATATCCTGTTACTATTGAGACACAGCCCAGTGGAGTGGGGGAGGGAGATGTGTGCTGTGATTAGCTTGCCTACCCCCTCCCTCTAGAAACTCAGGCCCCATCTGGGGAAACTGAGAACTTAAGAAACTTGAGACAGGGAAGGAGGACAGTGAGCAGCCAAAACCTGCCGAGTCTCAGAAGACTGGTTTCTGCACCAGGGAATGGAAGAAGTGACTGGAGGTGGCTCTGGGTTCGACTCTGTGGCCTGAGATTGATTCCCTTGAGATAAACTGTTTTCTGTTGGTGTACCTGCGGGCCACAAGTTGAGGAAGGGATGCCTTTCATTTGGGAAGTTTCTTTTGCCTGATTGGAAGTCTGAAATAGTTCTTGTACCAAGAAGTTGGTGTTTATTGATAACTGTTTCTTTGGATTCATCTGAAATGGGAATCAGACTGATCAGTGGTAAGTATCAAGAAAAGGTCTTGGACTTTTTTTATGCTGACAGCCATACTCTCTTCATTTCCTCTGAAAAAAAAGCAGGTGAGAGTAGAATCTGTGGAAGAAAGAATAAATTAGCCAGAAGATGTGTGAAAAGGGGATTAGAAAAGATGTGGTAGGAGTCCTGGAAGGAGTCCATAGATCTTCCATAGATCTTTCCTGAAATAGCACTGAGTACTTAGTTGGTGCCTACTAGATGTATTGGCTAAAGGAATGTGATACCCTGAATATTATCCTGATCACCCTCCACTGGCCATAGTGTCATAGCAGAATTCTGGTGGCTATTAATTCTCTGATTTAGGACCTAGAAGGCAAAATTGGGTGGGACCTGGGAAGGAAGTGTAATTAAGCTACTTAATCTGAGTAGATAGACCATGTGTTTGTGGAAGTAAACTTCTCAGCTTCTGATGGTAAAAAATATCAATTAAGATCAACTAAACAAGTAGTATACGACTGTTTTTCTTCTCTGGAGTCTTATAGCTGTTATCAATTGCCTATGATTCCTTCTTCTTGCTAAGTTCTGTAGAGCAATTCTTTTAGCTCAGTCTGTCACTAGACTTACCACTAGGTGGTAGATGTACCATACGCCAAATTGTTTCTTCAGTAGAGCTTTTCTTACCATTCTCAGTATCACATAGAAGAGTCAACCATTGTACCCACCAAGCTATTTTAAAAGGTGCTCTAAAATAGCACATAAAATTGGCCTGACATTTAATTGAGTCGCTAAGGCACAGCAAGTACACTTCTGTATTTGGATGTGCTATTTGCAGAATGGGTCAATCTGATATTCTAACCTTTCTCATATATGATTGATATTAGTTCAAGAATAGAACACTGGTGGGAATTCCCTGGCGGTCCAGTGGTTAGGACTCCGTGCTTTCACTGCCGTGGGCCTGGGTTCAATCCCTGGTCGAGGAAGTAAGATCCTGCAAACCACGTGGCCCGGCCAAAAAAATAGAACACTGGTGTGTTTGTTGTGGGTAAGGCTGTTTATATGGGGTAGTGAGTATTGAAACAGAATAGTTCTTTAACATAGGACTTTTTGATTTTCAGACCTTTTTGGACTTCAACTATCTTCTTTTCCCTCCTCCTCATCCCCATCCTACATCATATTAGATCTGGCATTCCTTACAGGTCTAGATTTGAAGAAACATGAAAGCATACCAATTAAGACTTAATAATGATTGGAAGAAATCATGATAAATAGGAAGTAATGTAAACAGACGACTTTGTAGTCATTTTTTGTATTTTGTTTTCAACTAAATAACCATGTTTTGCTTAAATGCAGTGAGTCCAACCCAATTAGAAGGCTATTATTGAGATCTGGCTTCACTAGAGAGAAAACTTGTGATATCTGTAAATTGCTTTTGGCAGCACTGTCTATTTACAATGTGAAGGTGAACAACACTCCAGGAGGTATTTCACCAAGAAGACAGAGCTACTAGCTATGAAGATAGCCAGTGGAGCTAGCAGGCCTGATGGAAACTAGCAGAGAAGCTGCATTTCACAGCAGCAGTTATTGATATAGGTTCTCTTCTGCACGTAGTTTGGGGTGGGAGAGAAGACAAGGTTATCATGTATCTTTGTGTAGCTGAATCATTTTATTTATAAGCATTGAGATTATCAATATGCTGCAAGAATAGACAGTGACCCATTTATGTCATGGCTTGAGTTAACTCTCTGCCCACTTCAAATATGGACCATATTCATTATCTGAGAGATGAGGCGCTGCAGTGATTAGTAAGCTGCTTGCAACAGTCTCATATTTTTAGATGGGAAAGATTTTGCTAAGCTTTAGGCTACTAAAACCTAATCCCATTCTACACGGTGGGATTATGACTATTAGTTCTTAGGTTGCTAAAGAAATACATATCTGTCTTGACACAGCAGGCTGTCTATATTTTTTATTTAAAAAAACTGCAAGTGTTATTGCATTTCCCTCCTTCACCCTTCCTACCCCCAGGTAGGTGGTGTCTGGGAATATACCCAGAAACTTTGGGGGGAAAAAAAGATGAACAGGGAGGGAGTCGTAACAGTCATTAGAGGAGAGCAACTTCCAAATAGGCTGCCTAGGCCAGGAGCAAGGAAGCTGATGGAGGAAGAGCTGCCTCTGGAGAGTGTTAAACGGTGTTGATGGTCTCTTGACTGTTTTTTCTGCCACCAAAATAACTGCATATTGGGTTGAAAGTCATTACCTTGGCCCTGGATTAATCCCTTCAGTAAATCTAGCTTTGCTGACTGCAGAAGTCATGTGAACATACAGTGGGAAATCCTATCTAGAAGGGCAGATGCTGACTTGTGGTCACTTCAATAAATGGTTTTGGTTTGGTTTGGTTTGGGTTTGAAAGGCAGTTGTGTTTTTGACATTTAAGCTAATTAAAGTTTTAGCACCTAAACTAAAAAAGCTGCTTCTTCAGGTGTACGAAGATACTTGTTAATCAAGTTCAGGTGTAGTGTTTGTGGTTTAGCTTGAATCTTTATTATTTACTTATTTATTTTTGAAATTCAATTGACTTGATCTTATAGAAGAAAGAAATTTGAAAGGTTCACTCATTCTACAAATAATTATTGAACGCTTCCTATGTGCAAGATCCTGGTCTAGATGCCAGAATATGTAGCTCTCTTTCCCTTCCATGCCTTTAGGATCTGTCCTTAAACTTAAAAATACAGTCTGTGGACTCTGCCTCCTCTCTATTTCACAAAGTAACCTAAAGAAAAACTGCCCAGTTGGATGGTAAACCAAGGTAGGTTTAAAATGAAAGTACACTGAAGTTTTTCTTTCAGGCCTGCTGCCCAGTAGTATTATCTGTGACATCAGTATTCTCCGCTTTGATTCTTGGTGTAAAAACACAAGTCTGTGTTCCCTTGATTACTGCTTCATTACCTGTAGAATCCTACTAATTCAGTAATCGCCTTGCTCATATTAGCTGCCTGTGCCTAGGCTGCACAGTTATTCCTGATTCTTACACTGCCACCAGATGCTACCCTAGCTGGAGGGTACATATGACAGAGGAGGGGAATGTTTAGCAGCTGTAACTAATGGGCGTTTTACTATTCCTGGCTTCAAAATGCCTATAACCAGGTTGCTAGCATTATGGAGAGAAGATTTTAATCTGTAATAGGTTACATTTCCAGATATTATTTGCTGAAAACTTAGCTTAATGAATTCTCCATGGGAACCTTTTCAGATTTAATCAGCTTGTGAGGAGAAGCTTGATTCAGATTCTCAAACCATTCTGTTTTTCAGAGGAGGTCGAGGTTTATTTTATATTTCAAAGAAAGGGTTTGTCAGAGTTTAAACAGGCATTTAGGAGGAAGGTTTAAACCAGTTAATAGAAGTGTTTTCCTACACTTTAGAAACACTAATTAATTTAACTATAAATAATGTTAATTGTAAGCTATTTGCTATTTATTAAAGCCGGTCTTCCAAGTATCCTTCAAAAGTTATCTGTTTCTGCCTTATTTCATTTAAGAAAGTTTTTTTTAACATTTTTATTGGAGTATAATTGCTTTACAGTGTTGTGTTAGTTTCTGCTGTATAACAAAGTGAATCAGCTATATGCATACATATACCTCCATATCCCCTCCCTCTTGCATCTCCCTCCCACCCTCCTTATCCCACCCCTCTAGGTGGTCGCAAAGCACCGAGCTGATCTCCCTGTGCCATGCAGCTGCTTCCCACTAGCTATTTTACATTTGGTAGTGTATATATGTCAGTGCTACTCTTACTTCATCCCAGCTTACCCTTCCCCTTCCCCGTGTCCTCAAGTCCATTCTCTACGTCTGTGTCTTTATTCCTGTACTGCCCCTAGGTTCATCAGAACCATTTTTTTTTGGATTCCGTATATATGTGTTAGCATATGGTATTTGTTTTTCTCTTTCTGACTTTCTTCACTCTGTATGACAGACTCTAGGTCCATTCACCTCACTACAAATAACTCAATTTCGTTTCTTTTTAGGGCTGAGTAATATTCCACTGTATATATGTGCCATATTTCTTTATCCATTCATCTGTCAGTGGACGCTTAGGTTGCTTCCATGTCCTGGCTATTGTAAATAGTGCCACAATGAACATCGTGGTACATGACTCTTTTTGAATTATGGTTAAGTAAGTTTTTAATACAGAGTTTACCAAGTCATTATTCTCTCCTTCCTTCAAATTAGTCCTAATTTGGGCTTCCCTGGTGACGCAGTGGTTGAGGGTCCACCTGCCGATGCAGGGGACACGGGTTTGTGCCCCAGTCCGGGAAGATCCCACATGCCGCGGAGCGGCTGGGCCCGTGAGCCATGGCCACTGGGCCTGTGCGTCCGGCACCTGTGCTCCGCAACGGGAGAGGCCACAGCAGTGAGAGGCCCGCGTACCGCAAAAAAAAAAAAAAAAAAATATATATATATATATATATATATATATATATATATATATATATATTAGTCCTAATTAGTTGGAATTTACTATGGTATGTGTGTTTTTAAATTTTTATTAGAATATTCTGGTATTTTACTGTGTATAGAAGGTTCTGGCAATATTCCATTGGCTTTGTGAAGGGTAGGTACATGATTGGACTCTGACTATTAGCACCCCAATGCCCATCACCATTTAAGGCATCTCTTCATAATTCTTTCAAAAAAACAAGACCATTGCTAACTTCAGGATAAGAATATGCTACAAGAGAATATTCTGAAATAAAAATCAAGCAGAAGCCCTAAGAGATTATGCCTGCTTTTTGATAGAGTTGAGAGCAAGGGTAAAGAGTTTAATGTCTCAGGGTTAGAAGAGAAGAGAAAAGAAAACTTTATGGAACGTGGGAAGGAAGACCTGTGAAATTAGACAAATGCTAAACGAAGTTGGGTCTTAAGCTCTCTCTCCTCCCCCTGTACCCACAAAATTCTGCTGAAGCCATCGGGAAGAGATAGTAATTGGCATTTTGGGAGGAGTCAAAGAATAGCCTCCTCCACCCTCATTTCTGGTGGAAGAATTACTGGCTTAGTAGGAGCCACCTGATAATACTAGCTTTTAGGGGAGGCAATGTATAGCCTTTAAAAATGAAACATTTCATAGAATCCTTGTTGTAAGTTTCAACTTTTTGTCTTCCTCTTATAGCAAATCCAGTTTGCTGATGACATGCAGGAGTTCACCAAATTCCCCACCAAGACTGGTCGACGATCTTTGTCTCGCTCTATTTCTCAGTCCTCCACTGACAGCTACAGTTCAGGTAGGTGTAAACTTCCTGTTCTTTCTGATCTCTCCTCCCTATTCCAGAGTCTTGAGCTAGTACTCTACCCAGTTCTTTTCACTTATCTAGGATCTGAAAATACCTCATGTCAGGACTGCCTGTCTTTGTGCTGAAAGCTGATAACTAGTGGTTGAGCAATGGGAATGTTCCCAGCCAGGGTTGTAGCTGGAGAAGCTTTTGTCATCGTGAGACTTTCCTCCCCGATGGTCTTTGTGTGTGGTCTGTGGCCAGTTCCTGGTTGGTAGTACTGGGCCGGTTCCCATTCCCACGTTTATTCACCCACATTGAGAAGGGAGAAAATCAATGGTATTTTGGCTGCCAGAACTGGCCTTGAAGAAGAGGTGTACTTTGGAAGCATAATTTCTGATTTCTTTGTTAAAGATATACCCTGCCACCTATTTTTCTTTCTTGCCTTTAAGACTGCTTGAATTGTCAACAATAAAAATTAGTGGGCTTCCCTGGTGGCGCAGTGGTTGAGAGTCCGCCTGCTGATGCAGGGGACACGGGTTCATGCCCCGGTCCGGGAGGATTCCACATGCCACGGAGCTGCTGGGCCTGTGAGACACGGCTGCTGAGCCTGCGCGTCCGGAGCCTGTGCTCCGCAATGGGAGAGGCCACGGCGGTGAGAGGCCCGCGTACCGCAAAAAAAAATTAGTATTTAGCTCTTTTTATTTACTAGGTTACCCTTTATGTTGAAATATCTTCCCCTGTTAACCTCTGGAGTGGGAAAGAGTCCAACTAATGTGGCTCCAGCTGTTTCTTTTTAGTTCTCCTCTCCTATCTTATCCCTATATAAGCAGTCTTTTTTTCTGCTTTGAACTGTGCCCTTCTCAACTTTAGAGGCGGGTATTAGAAAATTAACATGGAAAAGGATATAGAATCTCAGTTTGAGTACTGGAGGAAACGGGGCATCTAATCCAACCCCCTCATTGTTCAACTGAGGAAACATTGTTAAAAGATTAAAAGGCTTGCTCAAGGTCATAGATTGCTATGAATGTCAGCAAAGGAATTTGTACCAAAAGCCATTTATTTTCTTTTGCCATAATCTTGTTTGCATTGTATTATTAACATTAGGACTGGGCTTGAGGTATAAGGACTGTTTAAAAAAAAAGAAACGGATAGACAATTTTTAAAAACTTATTCTCTGCCCTGTGACACTGTTAACCCATTATGGACAAGATAGGCAGACAAGTACAAATGGTGGTATACAGGGTTAAGTACGGAAATAAATGAATATGCAGTCTCACTGTGAGCATGTGTGCAAGAAAAGGTTCCAAAATATAATGGCTGTCATAAGTGAAAAGGTGTCTTGGAGTGAGACAGATACAAAAAGTGATAGGTGGCAAGCAGGCTAATTATAGCTAAGAGACAAAAATTTGAAAGATCGAGTTATGAGAGAAAAAGTTGGGATGAGTGATGGAAGCTTTAAGAAGTCTTTAAAGATCTTGATCGCCATGTTTTATGGGGACCTAGTAGAGCATTTTTAAAAGCTTAGTGATAGAGTTAAATTGTCCTAGTGGATAGATAACCTTTAGTAGTATTTGTGTTAGCTGGACAGAGGAGGATGTGTATGTAGAAGTCAGTGAGAGACCTGGTACACTGGCAGAGACGGTGATCAGGAAAATATTCAATGAGAGAAAAAAAGTGATTTGAGAGGTAAGGAGTGATTGTTTTATATTCTCCTTGCTTTATATTCTCCTGCGTATCTATCTGCAAGGACATTTTTGGCTTTTTGTGAAGCTGCTTTTTAAAGTTGAACATCTTGAGTGATCTCAGGGCTGGCAACAGAATCAGTGCTGCTCATCTTTTGTGGCATTTCTGTGTTCCTTAGTGCAACCTAGTGTAAAATCTCTTTATAAGATTTTATAAGATAAGGTTATCTTACTGTTTTTATTCTTTTACATTAATGGTTCTCAATGTATGATCCTCTAAACAGCAATATCAGCAGCACTTGGGGATTTGTTAGAAATGCTAATTCTTGGGTCCCATCTGAGACCTACTGAATAGGAGTTTCTGGCAGTGGGGCCCTAGCCATCTGTGTTTCAACAAGCCTTCCATGTGATTCTGACAGATGCTTTAGATACTTAAGTTTGAGAACTAGTGATCTATAGAAATAACATTCCTTATATGGCCTAAATTATTCTTCCATTTTTGCCATGTCTGGTTCTAGTCCCGGTTGGGACCAAGTGCCCCTGTTTTGAGGGATTCTCTTGAGCTGGTGCAGGTTTGGGATCAATAGCTCCTTATCACAGGCACTAATGGCAAAGTCATGGTGGGGCGGGGCGGGGAAAGGGCCACAATACCGAAAGATCTACAACAGTTTCATTCATACCATTTCTTAGACTCTGGAGGAGTAGAACGGAGAGAGACGTAAAAGGTGGCTCCAATTAAGAGTGTTCGCTTAACTTAAATGAGAGTCCCTTGGTGACTGCACTCTGTGGAGTTGGGGCCATTGAGTTTTTTCTTTCCTCATTTCTTTCTTTCCTGGTTCTAGCTGCGTCCTATACAGATAGCTCTGATGATGAGGTTTCCCCCCGAGAAAAGCAGCAAACCAACTCCAAGGGCAGCAGCAATTTCTGTGTGAAGAACATCAAGCAGGCAGAATTTGGACGCCGGGAGATTGAGATTGCAGAGCAAGGTAAAGAAAGGGAGTGGGTAGGGGACCAGAAGCAGCCCACTTGCTAGTCATCAGAATGCACAAACAGCTTAAGGCTGGAAAGCTAACTTGAAAGTCTCCTGGGAAACTCCAGTATCCTGGGCTTTTATATAAACAAATCTATCTGTATGGAGCTTGAGCCTCAGGATTCTTGTTCTTGTTCTCCCTGCTGCTTCCTGTTCTCAGCGTGTGGTAATTACACAGAGTACTTTCCCTTTTCCTCCCGCATGACACCATATTCAAAGATCTGCTTGCAGAGTCAGCAAGTCCTGGATCAGTACATGGTGGTTAGTTCTGCGGGATCCTACCATAGCTGCCAATCTCAGAGACCCAGATTTCCCAGAAGCAGCAAATGTGGGAGGGTTTTCAGCTAAGGATGTGGTGACCTAGGGTCTCTTTTGGTCTTTGATCCTGAGCACCCTCTGCTGGAGCAAGAGTAAAAATGACTGACAATCAGTTAAATCTTGGTTTTTCTACCCAGCCCCACTCGCAATAATGTCTCTTTACTCTTGTTGTTTTCACATTGGAGACATGTTCTATACTGGGCAGGAGTACAGAACTCAAACAAACTGATAGAATAGGATTAGACAGCGTAGAAAAACAAAAGCAAGTGGCTTCTGCTGATGTGAAGTCTTTCTTCCTGGTCTGATGATTGTAGTATACAGGAATCCTTTAGCCAATGCCATAACTACTTCCCTCTTCTCCCAGATGAATGGTGACACTCACCTTCCATTTCTATCACTTTTGAGAATTTGACTACATATAAGCCCTTTGTATATAAGGCTGAAACTGTAGAGGAAGAGAGAAATTCCAAGTGATTAGATGACAACTCACTGCTGTTGTTCTGCAGTTGAAGCTGCCAGACATCAAATAAATATGCTTAGAGGGAATTCCCTGGCTGTCCAGTGGTTAGGACTCCATGCTCTCCCTGCCAAGGGCCCGGGTTCAATCCCTGGTCGGGGAACTAAAATCCCACAAGCCGCGTGGCACGGCCAAAAATAAAATAAAATTAAATAAAAATTAAAAATGTGCTTAGAGTTTTTTCTTCCTTACCTCACCATATCTCAACAGATCCAGACCAGCCCTAGATGTCGCTGGGGCAGGAATTAATGATATTGCTAGTGCAGACCTAGCTCAAATACTCTGTTCTTTCACAGACATGTCTGCTCTGATTTCACTCAGGAAACGTGCTCAGGGAGAGAAGCCCTTGGCTGGTGCTAAAATAGTGGGCTGTACACATATCACAGCCCAGACAGCGGTGAGTTTGTTGGGAGAAAAGTGATGATCTTCTGATGGGAGCGGGGGTGGGGAGGGACACTTTTTCTTTTTTTTTTAACTTGCTTTTCCTTCCCTATCTAACTTCCAAGTGCTAACTATTAAGTGGAACCTCCCAGTTACACAATAATGGGGTTTTCTACTTTGATTGTGTAGATATAACCTACTTTTAACCAACCTGACTTAGGGAGATCTCGATTTGCAA
Source organism: Pseudorca crassidens (assembly GCF_039906515.1). Lineage (NCBI taxonomy): Eukaryota > Metazoa > Chordata > Mammalia > Artiodactyla > Delphinidae > Pseudorca > Pseudorca crassidens. Next base: position 96,243,041 of record NC_090297.1, read on the forward strand.
AAATGTGATTGTTATAAATATGTTATTAAGACGTTTGGGACCATTTTTGGGGGGTAAAGTTAGATTCCAGTGTACTGACTAGTGGATCACACACCCTTTTGTAACTTCCCAGTGTAGCACCTGTTGCTGCTGAGTTGCTGGGCATTGTTCTCTTAGTTACCACTCAAGTCTGGCCCTCCTCCTTCTCACTCTGTCTTCCTATACATCTGTATAGGTGTTGATTGAAACACTCTGTGCCCTGGGGGCTCAGTGCCGCTGGTCTGCCTGCAACATCTACTCCACTCAAAATGAAGTGGCTGCAGCACTGGCTGAGGCTGGTAAGTTCGGCTTTTTTCACCGACTTTGCTGCAAAATAATTATCTAAACATAATTTTTACATATCAGAATTATCTTTACAATGTCATGTATGTCTAGGTGCTGTAAAATGTGGAGGGTAATAAAAGTGTCAGCAGGAAGGAAATGGATAATAAAGGTCCATATGCATAATGGAATATTGTATAGTCATTTAAAATGAGCTTTGTAAAGAATATAATATATGGGGAAATGCCCAATTCTAATGTTAAATGAATGAGAAAGAACTTTAAACTATGTGAGCTGTGTGAGTATGAGCTCAGCTGGTCTCCTTTCACAAAAGTCGCCTCACTTTTGAGAGAACACAAGTAAGAGGTACCATCTATTTGATAGTTCATTAGATAATTTGGTATTCAATATTTCATTGAAAATATATGAACTACTTACGAGTTCAGTTAAACATAAGTAATTTTTATTGTTAAAATGTTCAAAGGAAAATCACTCTGAAGTTTCTTTAAGGTTCTCCCATCTTCCTATGACCCTCAGAAAACAACTGTATAGTACTTTTGTTTTTCTTGTTTACTCTTTTCTGATGTTTATTGCAGAAAATTTAAGAGGTTCCCCAAAAAAACTAAAATCCTGCTACACAGAGATAATATTTGACATATTTTTCCATTTTTCTGTTCACTTTTTACAGAAATGAAATAAGTCTCGGTATATATACAATTTTATAACGTAAATATAACATTTTCAGAAGTAGTTTCCATGTCACTGAAAACTTCGACAGCATCCTTTATAATAGTCATATGGCCATGGGATTTTACTTCACTGTTTTCCTAATGTTGAACATTTAGTTTGTTTCAAGATATTTGCTAATATAAGTAATGCTGTAGTGAACAGCTTTGTTTTGATTCCCACTTCATTTTATCTCCTTAGAATAAAGTTCCACGTATAAAATTGACCGAAGAGAATAACATTTTAAGGTTCTAAAATACTTTCAAAAACAAAAATCCCTTAAATTCTTAACTAATTTCTGAACTAAAGATGCTCTTTTGACTTCTTGCCCTCCGTAAGTTGTTTCCTTTCCAGCGTAATTTCTTTAGCCTTTTTCTCTTCACCTGGATCTCAGAGAGTGATGTTGGTATAGGACACTCCCTCAAAGAGGAATGAGCTGATTTGTTTCCATATCTACAGGAGTTGCAGTGTTTGCTTGGAAGGGCGAGTCAGAAGATGACTTCTGGTGGTGTATTGACCGCTGTGTGAACATGGATGGGTGGCAAGCCAACATGGTAATAATGCATATTCATCCTACACTTTTGACAATGGATTTCTTTCCTTTTTTCCCTCAAAGCATGGTTCCCTAAATATGTTTCGGATGTTTGGTCTTATGCACTTACTTTGTTGCCAAAATGGTTAGCTTGATACCTATTCAGGATGGGTCTGAGTACTGAATGGAAAGGCGGGGGAAGGGTAAGACCAACTGAACACATGTGGCTCATACACAGCAGAATGAAATAGAAGAAAATGATATGGTACCTCTTTGGAGTAAAATTCTGGTTTCTTTCCTTCCTGCCCCAGCTCTCCTTTTACGTTCCAAGGGGCTTTATATCAGGGCTCTAGACTAAAAAATGAGTCTGTGATTAGCCTACTACTCTTCACCATAGCCTAGAACAAACTTAGGAATCCTTTTAACCATTTTACACCAACAAATTTGACTGTGTTTCCACTGTCTAAACCTGCTCTAAGGAGCTCTGAGGAGTGCTCTCCAAAACATACAGGGCTCTCTTACTAGTGCAGAAAGTGGGTTCAAAGTTCCCCCCAGCTCTAGCAGCCTGAATGCCCATAGAAGTCTTCTGGCTGTTCTATAGATCCTGGATGATGGGGGAGACTTAACCCACTGGGTTTATAAGAAGTATCCAAACGTGTTTAAGAAGATCCGAGGCATTGTGGAAGAGAGCGTGACTGGTGTTCACAGGTAACAGATTCTGGAGTAGCTGCCCCTTGTGTCCTTGCCTCAGCAGATTCTTCTGGTCTCTTTTAGGCTTTAGGGCTATGTTTCAGCCTTGTAACTAAATGGGAGTATCTTCATTAGATAAAACTTTTGAGTATATATACCTTTGGAAAAAATCAAGGAGACCCTAAAAGGAAGTTATTTCAGATTCTAGTTCAGAGATTTTCTCTCCCATTTATTCCACTGTGATTCTCAGTCATTGCTGGGAGGTAGGGAATGAATATATCTTGAAAAACTGTATTCAATTTTGGATTATAATTTTATATCTGAAATACGAAAAAAATCTATTGTAAAACTATATGTTATACACATTACAAAAAATAAAACTGGGCAAAATATTATTTGCTTGTTGGAGTACCTATAAAATATCTAAGAGAGTGTTTCTCCTTTGGGGGCACCTTGCACATGCTTAAACACACACACACACACACACACACACACACACACACGGAACCATATCAGAATCATTGATAATCTTTATCAGAAGTAGGCATGGATTTTTTTTAAAGATTAAGAAAATGCTGGTCTAAGGAAATGTATCCCCTTTTATGAAAGAGAAGTAAATTTCTTCAATTGAAAGGTTTTTTTCCTTCCAAAAAAAGGCGGGGGGGAGTTGGGAAAGAGAAAATGAAAAGAAGTTAGGAGGGATAACAAGGAATTACCTTGTTTACTAATATTCTTGGGCAATAAATAAGACTGGGGAGGGCAGCACAGAGCTTGAAGAGAATTAGGCAGACTTTGCCAGCTACTGTGTTTTACCAGCTAACTTTGTTTTTGTTTTTGTGGCTTTCTTCTCCCTTTAGGCTGTATCAGCTCTCCAAAGCTGGGAAACTCTGTGTTCCAGCCATGAACGTCAACGATTCTGTTACCAAACAGAAATTTGATAACTTATACTGCTGCCGAGAATCCATTTTAGATGGGTAGGTTGAAACGTATAATTATTCAAATTTATAGGGGGTAAATTTGGGTTGGGTTATAATGTTAGTCTGATATCCCTCCAGTTTTGCCCCCTGGTCTTCCTATGGCTTTAAAAGTTTGTTAGAGGCATTCTATCTCATACTGAGCCCAGCCAACTTCCAGTTGAAGTTCTTATGGGGCATTGCCCACACTTAAATTTTCAGAGGGACTGTATTTGATCTAATAATGTTTGAGTTGAGGCTTGTCTGTTTCCACAGCCTGAAGAGGACCACAGATGTAATGTTTGGTGGGAAACAAGTGGTGGTGTGTGGCTATGGTGAGGTAAGTAGCTGGGCCTCAGTGTCTGCCTTTTCACAGACTTGTTAGAAATTTTGAGTGAAGGAGACTTGTGCTGTCAGTGTAGAGTTACTGATGCAGGGTTTAAAATATGCTTTTAGATAAAGTGTCTCAAAATAGTAGCAAAAGTCCTTTATTCAGATTTATGAATAGAGACATATAGAATGAATTGAGTTTTCAGATTTCACCACTTTGTCTTATGGTATGGAATGTTGCCATCATTTCCCCCCAGTTATAACAGTAACCTTTTCATTATGAGACTTAATTCAAGTAAATATGTAGCATTTTGGTCCCACAGGTGACTTAGTGGAGTGAAGGGTAAAACCTGAAGTGGCATATAGTTGATTATCTCTAAACTAGAATAGATGACAGGGGACTTTATTTATTGTCATAAACAATGACCCACAGAAGTTTCTGAGCTGCTAGGCTGTCCTTGAGTGAGATGCTTCTCAAGTGATAGTTATCAGGCTTTCCTGGAACAAGAAACTAGAGGTTACAGTTGATCTTCCTTGGTCTTGTTTCCTTGATGGTGATACTTTTATTTCCTTTATCTCTTCTACTATCCCAAGCTCCAGCCCTTGCTAAAGCCCTTGAAATGTCTGCTAAATCACTCCTCTAAGGGTCACAACATAATCAGGATCTGTTTCTCCTCTGCTTGGATTGGAGCATCTTTGCAAGGACTTGCTAGATGATTGGTGGTTTCAGGGAGGCTAATTCCCATCTCCCAGAGAGCCTACCTGCCTAAATATCTGTGCCTGAATGGACCTGACTTCTTCCTTATGCTCTGCAGGTGGGAAAGGGCTGCTGTGCTGCTCTCAAGGCCCTCGGAGCAATTGTCTATATCACAGAAATTGACCCCATCTGTGCTCTGCAGGCCTGGTAAGAACAGCGGTAATACCATTAGGTTCACTCCAGGGACTTTATGTTTCTAAGAGTTTGATTATTGTATTAACCATTCCTTGGAGAAATTTCTCAAAGAAGGAGAAGGCTAAGATTGCTTTATTCCCTGCATTGTAATCATAGGGCACTCATAGAGCTTCTTGGTGTTTTCCCTTCCTGGATGGAATCTTGGGGAGTCTGAAGAGCCCAGTGTGTATAGTTTAGCACAGCTTATTACTACCATTCCAGCGAGGTAGCCCTGGATTTAACTTTAGAAAGACATTTAATTGTCTCATTTTGTGACCAGCTTCTGTCCCACTGCCTCCTTGCTTTTGCTCATAGTGTTCCTTCCTTTTCTTCCAGCATGGATGGGTTCAGGGTGGTAAAGCTGAATGAAGTCATCCGGCAAGTTGATGTCGTAATAACTTGCACAGGTAAGTGTCAGTGCTTTGGTGTACATGGAGGAGTATTAACTCTGAGGTTAAATCTTGAAAATGATCTAATTAACTTTTATATAAAGTAGGTAAGACCTGTGTTGTGTTTAGAAGTCTGAGAACTAGAGTAAGCTATCAGAACCTTAACATATTTTCCTGAACAAAGAGCCTTTTTCCTTGGTGGCTTTTTATCCTGCTTGATCTTAAAACCAAATAACTGAGCCTAAAGAGCTGTTAGGCAACACACATTTCTTTCCTCACAATGTATACATGCTCTTTAGTGCCAGCAAACCTCTGTCCCACGTTCTAACTGAAAGCTAGTCAGTACCTTTCCCCGCCAGGATCTGTTTCCTCAGCCACTCTCCTTTACTTTTAGGAAATAAGAACGTAGTGACACGGGAGCATTTGGATCGCATGAAAAACAGTTGTATCGTATGCAATATGGGCCACTCAAACACGGAAATTGATGTGGTAAGCCTTCTCTCATTGATTTGTTGCTAGGCCTTTTTTTGCTTCCTTCCATTATAGCCAGTCAACTGCGCTCTCTTCCTTTCAGACCAGCCTCCGCACTCCGGAGCTGACATGGGAGCGAGTACGTTCTCAGGTGGATCATGTCATCTGGCCAGATGGCAAACGCGTCGTCCTTCTGGCAGAGGTGCACACACAGAAGGGTTCGGGCAGTACAGCACAAACAATATGGTTAGAGCCATCCGGGGAGGGGTGGCAGGGTAAACATATTCGGCCTATGTTTCCCTGAATTCTGTCTTTGGGTAGAGGTATATTTCTCAAATAGTCTGGTCTCCAAACAGAATCACTCAAAAAATACCTACTTTTTACTAAGTAACATACTACTTCCTGACCACAGCTGATTCTTCAGTTTGTCAGACTCAGATGGACTTGCAGAAAATAAGATAAAACCTAGAGTCCTGATTTGGAACTGTAATTCTTCCTCTACTAACTGAGTCTAGAAGGAGTATAAAGTCCTTTCCAGCATTTGTGTGACTTGCATGACATGACAGAGGGATAACACAACTGTTTCAACTTTTTAGGGTCGTCTGCTCAATCTGAGCTGCTCCACAGTTCCCACCTTTGTTCTGTCCATCACAGCTACAACACAGGTATGTGACAAAAGGCCGGCTTAGCCTGCGCTAAGATGAGTGGAACTGGGCGTAGATCAGAGTTCCAATGAGAGTGTGCCCTCCTGTGTTCTTATCAACCTGTTTTCTTCAGGTTACAAGTTGTCAAGATTTCGGCTTTCTCAAGTGTAGAAAATAATCATTAGTCAGGCAGAGTCAGTGTTTGTGTCCCTTTGGTTGGCTGTTTTAATTTAGAATATAGTGTTTCAGCTCAATTGTATTTAGTGTCTTCTTTTATTAGGAACTAAACAAAAGCACCAGTAAATCCTCCCATGTTGTGTGCTGGTGTTTATTACAGTCCAAGTCCTGTGTGCTGTCACTGTGGTAGATCACTTAAATATTTACCCCAAGACCCTGTTAAATCTAGTTCTTTTGTTTTTGTTTTTTAATGTCCCTAAGAAGCATTTTTGTGTTTTTTGACCCTCTTTTCCCTTCTTAGGCTTTGGCACTGATAGAACTCTATAATGCACCTGAGGGACGATACAAACAAGATGTATACTTGCTTCCTAAGAAAATGGGTGAGTGAAAACAGTAGAAACCTATATTGATCCCCAGACTGTTGCATGGTGTGGTAAAATCAATATCATGAAAAGCATTAGATTTAGAGTCAGGATTCTAATCCCTATTCTAGCACTTAGTGGTTTTTGGACCTCGGGACAAGTTCTAATCTCCATGAGCCTCAGTTTCTTTATCAGTAAAGTGAGAATAATACTAAATATATTGCAAAATTTTAGTAAGAATTACAGCTGATGAGTAAAGGTGCTTTAGCACAATGGTTTAGGGTAGATGCTCTTATCCTGAGTAGCTTTATGAAGTTTAGTAAACTTACTACCACTGATTACAGCCTGGGACCAAAATGAGAGAAACAAACAAATACAGTTTTTATTGTCCATCTTCTATGAGATATACAAAAAATCTGTCATTCCAGGGGTCAACTGTGTTGTGTTCACGTGACATAATGCATCATCTTTAGTTCTTTACCTTTCTGAATATGGTGCCAACCTCCCCTCTCATTGGTCAGCCCAAACCCCTGTCCTCTTAAAGCTAAAAAACTTCTTGCTGTTGTCCCCTTCAACAGCTTACCTCAGCTTACCTTTGGGTGTTGGCTTTTGGTTTTTAATTCATATTCATAAAGGCAAAAGCCCAGGAAGCTTATCTATGGAAAACTAATACATTTGCGCCGGCTGCCTTAGAAATCCATGATCCTAAGATTTGAGGCCTTTTTGGATCTTATCGTAAGTAAATGTTGATGACTTAACTCTTTTGACCTTACTGGTGTCCACTTTGATTCATAATTTGACTATGATCCAGCTAAGGAAGTTGCTGCAGGAAAGTGAGAATAGTACATGGTATGTTGGCCATTGAGGTGAACCCAAAAGCTTTGCCAGAGAAGAATGGGGAGGAACAAGTCGGCCCATTTTGTCCTGCTAGCAAATGGCTTTCTAAGTGCACTCTGGATGTACTGAGAGAAATACCTTAAAGGCAACTTTGAGGGGTTTTTTAAAATTAAGCAAATATTCCGAGTTAGATTCTTTCGAAGTTATTCCAAGCCTTGTCCTCTCTCTCAAAGAAGCTTCAGATGAAAATAGGGGGAAGCTATGCCCTGAGAGGCATATTTGAAATGGAGTCTGCCCCCCTGCCGCTTTGTTCTTCCTAGATGAGTACGTTGCCAGCTTGCACCTGCCATCATTTGATGCCCACCTGACAGAGCTGACAGATGACCAAGCAAAATATCTGGGACTCAACAAAAACGGGCCATTCAAACCCAATTATTACAGGTAACTTGGGAGAAAGTAAATGAAAAGCTCTTCTCCCCAATATTAAGCCATGCAGGCTAGCCAGCTTTTTTAAATAGTGTTATAGCTAATTTTGAAGAGTACAAGAACTCTGCCCCGCACTAACAAGGTAAACAGAGAAATTGTGTATCTAGTAGTAGATGTAAAGAAGTCAGCATTTCCTAAGATTTTGGAGCTTGAGCCTCACCCCCAGAGATTCTAATAGAGTTAGTCTAGAATGGGGCCCCGGCTTATTTTGTAAAACTTCTTCAGATTATTCTAATGTATTGTCAGGGTTGAAGACCACTGATGTATAGTGTTAGAGAGCAGGAGATACAGCTAGAGGTGGCATTGCTGGAAATCCTTTGGAAGCGCAGGGAGGAACAATCCCTGGGGAATTACTGCAGGCATCCCTGGCCTGGGCAGGGGAAGGACCCTGGAGAGTGTTCTCTGTTTTGGATTCTTTTCTTGGAACGCTCATGTGGAAGACACAAATACTAAACAGTCAATCTCTTTCTTTACAGATACTAATGGACCGTATTACCAAGGACCAGTCCACGTGAACCACACAACTCTAAAAGAAATATTTTTTAAGAAAACTTTTATTTTCTTCTTAATCCTTTCCTCTTGATTTTTTTTCCTATAATTTCTTTCTTGTTTTTTCATCTCATTATCCAAGTTCTGCAGACCACACAGGAACTTGCTTCATGGCTCTTTAGATGAAACTGAGATTCAAGGTTTCTCACCCTAGTCACTAAAGAAGGATTTTACTCTCCCAGCCCAGAAAGGTGATTCTTTCTTTACCATTTCTGGGGACTTCATAGTCTTAATTGGGTACCTTATTAACAGGAAATGCTAAGGTACCTTCTATGTGGAACAATCTGCAATGTCTAAATTGCCTTAAAAGAGCCCATTTCTTAGCTGCTGAAATCAGTGCTCTTTCACTTCTTCAGAGGAGCAGGGATGGTACCTACCAGGCAGGTAGGTTATATATAGGTGGTGCATGTTAATTTCCCCTAGATGTTCCAAGCCCTGTTTCCTGTGTAAAGGTGGTATGTTTGGTTCAGAGATGTGTACTAGTGAGTGTCGCTTGTTAAGATCTGGTAGGCCCACTTGGATTTAGTACAGCCCTTCCTCCACTCCCACCAGACCCTCTCATTTTCCAGGTTTTTATCCAGACTGTACTCTATTAAGTTGAATTTTGTCCCCTAGCATTTATTTCTGGGTTTTTCTGTTTGTTTTTGTTTTGTTTGTTTTTTTGTTTTTTGTTTTTTTATTTTGTTTTTTTAAGTAAGAAAAATGTTTAGTCTTAATACTGAGGAGCTGCTTGAGTGGTTGTTATCAGTTTATCTTTTGAACCTTTGGAGCTAAAAGTGCAGAGTTGAGTCTAGAGAAATGCAGATCTCAAACTCTGATAATCCCTCTGTTTCTAGCCCATAGTTTATAGCATCAGTGAACTGGGGCCATAACAGTAAATTTTATCAGCTCTGCCCCATCAGCTTGTGCTGAAAGCAAATTTCTTGAGCCATTACTCAGTATACAGCACTGAGCTCTGTCTTTAGGATTTATCCTTTAAGAGCAAGTTTCTAATCAGCTGTGCTTCTGCAATTTAAAATACTTAAAGGGAGGTAGATGTGGATGGGAGGAGGAATGATAAATTGGGTCAGGCTGAGGGAAATTAGCTCTGTATAACTTGTCTGGGGCTTTAGTTTTACAGAAGCAGTACCACTTTTGATTGACGCATGTCACAGAAAGTTTATGAACTGAGACCTTAAAGGGCAGTTTGCGCGTAGAGGAAATAATCGGCGTGTCCTGGCTCACACTCTGAAAGAATCCTCAGAGATAAGAGAGATGTACTCCCATGCCATGCACCCTGCTTACCAGCATTTCTGCATGGTCAGGTGAGCTTTGTGCTCATGAGCTTTAAGTGTATAATTATCCAGGATTCTAAATTCTCAACTTGTTCTAGCTGGTGATCCTTCAAAGTTGGGTCAGGCAGTAGTGCTAGGTACTAGAAATTTTCATTTCCCTATTGCCATTGATCAGAGAAGACAGACATTAAAAATAGAAACTTAAGAAGGAAAACTTTCACTCTGTGACTTCCTAGCAGGGGTCAGTGATCTTGCCAAAACATTTTTCCCTCTCCTGTTTCTCCGTAACCAGCCCATTCCCACTCCTTGCCAGTGTGACCATGCTTTCTTCTCTGTAGATGCTAATGGTTCAAGCCCTTTTTCCCAAGGCGTTTAACCAGCCAATCAGAACAGCACATCCTTTAGGGGAGGTAACCTGGCCAACAGTGGTATCCATCGTGTGAGCTCTGCTGGAGGGAAGGGGCCCAGGTCCTGCTGCCCTGTGGCCTGCCCCCTGCTCCCATATCTATTACTGTGTCCATAGGAATACTAGATAAGGGCTCCGTCTCTGTCAAGCCATGTAACAAAGGACACTGTGGGAAAATGTCTGGCATCAGAGGGAGCGTGTAGAGAGCAACTTGGGAGGAACAAGTTTATTTTGTATGATTTTTAATGAATGCAATATTAATCCTTGCAGATGAGCAATAATCATTAAAGTCAATTAAAATGATAAGACCTTATTGGAATCCTGTGTCATTCCTGCTTAAACAGCAAAACTTTCGTTAAAACCTGTTTTCTAAGAAGGGACAAGTCAGGGGTCAGTTAGCAGTATCTAAGAGAGATTTGTTTAGGACCTAATATGTAGAAGAACAGGCTGGATGCAGAGTTCTTCAGTAATATCTTAAAATTTTGTATGCCTGCTCTGTGCTGAGCATTGGGCCTGGACACTTTCACTCTGACTTCCTTCCAGGAGCAGACTTGCTACCTAAAATTCAGGGCTCCTCACTTACACAGTCCCCTTATAAGACCCTGTACCTAATTCTTTTCCTTAAAAAATGCTTCCAAAGTTATGTAAGCTTCAGCCCCCCCATACCTGTATCCATCTCTGAAGTTGTCTCCGTGTGTTCTGATTTAACAATGTATCTGTTAATATTGTTCAGAAGTAATACCTTTTCTATTTTGTTAAATTGGTCCCAAACAATGTTGTTGTTTTCAGTGCAATTCTGTGAGGTTTTATCCATGCACATAAATCCAAATTTAAGACAAACTTCACATTGCCTAATCAGAGATTTAACCTTTTTTTTTAACTGTTTCCTGAATCTGATAACTTTATAGTTATAAAAAGTTAATCTATTATGATGGGGAAATATCTTGAAGTTAAATATTTGAATATAAAGAATTTAAATGAACTGTTTACCCTATAGTTTTATAAATTTTTCAAGGTGTTTTTTATTGCCTACCGCGTGCTAGGATCTGTTTTAGGTATTTGGGATACATCAGCAAAAACCAAGATCTCTTCCTTTGTGGAATTTACATAAAACCTCAACAAGACTCAGCCTTCCCCTTCCCCTTTTTCCTTTACCCACAATTCCACCATTAGATGGGGGCAGGCATCCACATGGGTTCCCAGCCTGGTGTGTGTGGGTAGGAGCTGGGGGTGTGGCCTAGTGCTGGAAGTCATCCTACACTTGGGATGGGGAGGGCATCCACGCAGGGGAGGGATGGCAATGGTGGATTGGGTAGGAACAGGGAACTTGATTAAATAAGCAGAAATATTAAGGATAACGGAAGCCAGCTTTCTCATTTTTAGAGGAGATGTTACACATCAGAAAGGGAAAAGACTAGAATAAACTCTGGTATTGGGTTTGAATATAGGGGGTATTGGGTTTTGGTGTGAACTCATGAATTTCAACATAAAGAAATATAGGGGAGCACTGTCCACTAACTGAGCCATGGAGCAGCAGTTCCCCTCTTCCTCCAGTGCAGTGCATATACACCTAGCATCCAGATTCAGGCACTACATTCTCCACTTAAAGGAGCCAGGAGTCTTTGGAGAAATGGCGGATTCCATGGCCGGGCAGGAAAAGTACAAGATGAGCAAGAAAGCAAGGAAGTACTCAAAAAAGTAATCACATGTCAAAAGGACACAGACCCAGCCTTAAGGGACTTACCGGGCAAATCTGGAACAATCTGAGCATCCAAATAATGGCTTATAAATCACTGAATAAAAGAGAAAACTATGAGTCTATACTGATATGAATGAATGAATAGTTTAATGAAGCATGGGATATGTAAGTAATTTCAAAGTACCTCTCCATAAAATATTTTTTAAGTACAATGGGAAAAAGAGGAGTTTTAAAATGGAGAAGCCTGGCAGAGTTCACCTTAAGTGAACAAAATGGGAGAAATCTAAGTCTTCCACCACTTGATAGGATGCAATGAGAAGAACACAGCATCCCTTCTGTGATATTTCTGCCAAAGATGCAAAACCTGAATGTAATCATGAGGAAGTATAAGGTAAATCCAAATTGAAAATTGTTATTTTACAAAATAACAGGCCTATGATCTTCAAAAGTGCCAAGGCTACCAAGGTCAAAGAATAACCAAAGAACTGAAGACACATACATTAACTGAACGAACTGAAGTGGATCATTTCGCTATCAAGAACGTTATTAGAACAGTTGCTGAAACGAGTCTGAGGACTATGTGGTAGTAACATCAGTGTTAATTTCCTGATGAAGTATTAGGGGGCGATGGGTCATCAGGTCAACGACTCTCAGATGGGTCAGGAGAAGATTATCTGTAATGTACTAACGTTTTTGTAAGTTTGATTATTGCAAAGATTTAAAAAAAAATTTTTTAATGATAGTTCCAAAACAAACAAAAAAATCAGACTTTGGCTTTATCGATTTAGAAAATTTTAAAAATCTGCTCCATTTAGGAACGTCTTAGACCAGATAGTAATAGTAAAGGTCTTAAGCCTTCTGGGTTAGCAAAGGAAAAGAAAGCAACAGAACAACAATATTTTACACGCCTGCACAAAACAAAGTATTTCATTTGACAAGCTCAGTGAAAGTAATACGTAGACCTGGATGGTTCAACAGGAAGGTGGGGATAAGGGGTGCGGCCTGACTCCAAAGTGCTCCCTGAACAGAATCTTACCTGCCAAATAACTTCTGAATGTGGGAAATTCCAGAGAAGTCTGAATTTTAGAAGAATGTACAGTAAGAATTGACATCACTGCTTAACTGGTTGTGAAACGCTGAGTTAGGGCAGGCATCAGCAAACTATAGCCCTCCCATTGTTACCAAGTCCAAGCTCTACTCGCCACATGACAGGCCAGTAAATCGAGAGACAAGGTGTTAAGGCAAGGAATAGAGACTTTATTTGGAAAGCCAGCAGACCGAGAAGATGGCGGACTAGGGTCCCCAAAAAACCATCTTATCGGGGTCTCAATGCCAGTTTCTTTTGTAGAACAAAGGGGGAGGAGGTGAGGAAGTAAAGTAAAAAGACCATTTATCTTGCAAAATAGGAGGGGATGGGGACCTCCTGGTGATCCAGTGGTAAAGAATCCGCCTTACAATGCAAGGGACTCAGGTTCGATCCCTGCTCAGGGAACTAAGATCCCACATGCTGCAGGGCAACTAAGCCTGTGTGCCACAACTACTGAGCTCACGTGCCTCAACTAGAGAGCCTGTGTGCCACAAACTATAGAGCCCACACACTCTGGAGCCTGTGTGCCACAACTAGAGAGAAGCCCACGTGCCGCAACAAAGAGTCTGCATGCCGCAACTAAGACCTGACACAGCCAAAAATAAATAAATAAAATCTTTTTAAAAAAAACAAAAAATAGGAGGGGATGTGTTCATTTCTTTTCTGCAGCTGTTCACAGGTGGGCAGGGTCAATGTCTCTCTGTGAGCTGAACAAAAGCCTTTTAGTTTAACAGCCAGAGGGGCAGGGTTCCCTGTGGCAGGCCATTTTGTATGCTTACAGCTATAGACTGTAATTTGATTACAATATCAAAAGCAACAAAAAGCAAAGCTTAAAGTAAAAGAAACAGATCCAACATGGAGTCAGAATTGGCTCTTCCCTGTTACACCATGAGCCAAATCTGGCCCACTGCCTGTGTTTGCACATCTCACAAGCTAAGAATAGTTTTTACATTTTAAAATGGTTTTTAAAAATCATGACTAATATTTGTGGCTTGTGAAAATTACATGAAATTTAAATTTCAGTGTCCATAAATGAAGTTTTGTACACAAGCCACCCTGATTCATTTATGTAATGTCTATGACTGCTTGCATTCCACAATGGCAGAGTTGAGTAGGTGCAACCAAATGGCCCACAAAGTCCAAACTGGCCCTTAACAGAAAAAGTTTGCTGACCCCAGGCATAAAGGTTGTGTTAGGTATAAAGGGAAAGGTGTCCAAAGGCATTTGATTTGCATTCTATTAGGTAAGAAAAGGAAGTCTCAGAGAAGAAAGTGAGAATGAAAGCATTGGAAAGTAAAAAATATCAAAGAGTATTCTAGTCTAAGTAGCACATGCTAAATCCACCTGCATCCTGGCTAGGAGTAGGAGTCACTCTGCAATTAGGAAACCTCAGCAAACTGATAAAGCAATTTTAAAATATTTTTAAATTTACGATTCCAATTTAGAGTCTAATCAATTTAGACTTAGTAATCAATTTAAGTTACAATCAATTTTTTGTATATATACTGTATTGGAAGCTCTACACTATTGGAACTTTTAATAATGGCATTTTGTGTATTTTATTTGTTTTATTCTGTTTTTGTTTGTTCTCCACTGCAACCACCAGATGGCGAGTTTTCTCACAATGGTTGTCACACAGGGTCTCTGGCCAACAAAGGATAATAAAATATAGGTTCACACTCCCTTCTCTGAAACTCCTGTGTTTTGAAATTGAGAATATTTCAGATTTTTAGGAAATACACAAATATACAATTTATGATGTTACACCTATTCTGGGGCTGTGGAGCAGCATTCCATAATCAAACATGTTGATATTTCTTAAGTTTATTAATACAGAATAAGGGATAAATACAGACTAACAATAGCCTCCTGTCAGTTAGATCAGGTTTTGCTGCCAAGTTAATTTGTGCCAAACGTCAGGGGAAGACTTTTTGATTTTTAGTATTCTTTTAATTTTGGAGTTGTAGATAAAGGTTTGTAGCTCTAGAATAACACAGTGTTTGCTGTGTAAGTGGCTTCATTTTAAATGCTTTATGCAATTAGCATACTTGAGATCACCTCACAATAACCCCATGGGATAGGTACGACCTTTATCACCATTTTATGGATAGGGAAATTGAGACAGTGACGTGAAGTAACTTGCCCAAGAGTATACAACTCCTAAATTGGTGGAGCTGAAATTAACGCAGGCAGTCTGGCTCCAGGGTTCATGCTTGACTCTAGGTACTACCAATTCTAGGAAACAGCCCCAAACCAGGATTCTAGTATCAAGAGTCATATGCTGGGCTGGTTAAAAATAGAGATTCCTAGATCCTGTCTCAGACCTACTGAAACAAACTCTCAGGGCTATAAGGAAGTCAAATATCTCTCCAGAGTCACAGAGCAATTGATAGGTAGAGCTAGGATTTGACCCTGGTCTTTCTGGCTTCCTGTGGCCCTAATCTGGAGTCACCGTGGGACTCCCCAAGGGTACTTTCAGGCAGTAATCCCCTGGTAATCATATCTCAGCAGAAGAAACTTAACATGGGCATGAAGACCCAAACTGCAGGTGCCATGACTTCCCTAATACTTCCTGAATGCAAGCCCCGAACACCTAAGGAACCTGCTGCATCCTAGTGCACCAGCCTCTGCTTCTCGAAGCTAGAGCCAAATTGGGGCAGAGTTACCTACTCTTGGGGCCCCAAAGATTCACTGATGAGCAGTTGGGCCCTTGTGCTCTGGTTGTTTTTAAATCACGAAAGTTACCACACATTTCATTACTGATTCCTCTATTTCAGCGCTTAAACGCCAAACAAAATGCCCTTCTCTTCAATGATTCTCTTGCCTTTGTATTTCTATCTGGGCAAATTACTTCCCAAGGGCCATTTAGAAGTGTTTTTTAGTCAGTAGAAGTGTAATTCGGAGCTGAAGGTCAACTGAGCGAAGCCTTCTCTGAGGTGCACTAGCTCTCACTGCTTGCTTTTACGCAAATTTGTCAACAGAGGTGATTGGTTTGTGTAAACTTGTTTTCAAGGAAAGACTAATTTATCTCAAGTCTAATGGTAAGATATGAGAAGGAGAAACTCTCACACATACAATGGGGAGCAAACCAGCACTTGCAGCTTTTTCCTATCTGTGCTATGGGTTTCCTAATGTCCAGCAAACAAGCTCTTTGCTCTTTTCTAATTTTCCTCTCAAAATCAGATGAAACAGGGACTTCCCTGCTGGTCCAGTAGCTAAGACTCCGCGCTCCCAATGCAGGACGTCTGGGTTTGATCCCTGGTCAGGGAACTAGATCCCACATGCCACAAGTAAGAGTTCACATGCTGCAACTAAAGATTCCACATGCCACAACTAAAAGATCCCACATGCTGCAACTAAGACCTGGCACAACCAAATAAATAAATAAATTTTAAAAATTAAAAATAATAAAAGCACCTTTAAAAATCAGATGAAAATATCACTAAATAATATGAAAATGAAGATGCTGCAACCCCTACCATTTCTTCCCAGAAATATTTATAATATTTATATTCAACTGATTTTTTAATTGAAGTCTTCCTTTTTCATTGTGGAAAAATACACATAACAAAGTTTACCATCTTAACCATTTTTAAGTGCACAGTTCAGTGGTGTATATATATTCACATTGTTGTGGAACCATCACCACCATTCATACCTATAACTCTTCATCTTGTGAAACTGAAACTCTGTACCTATTAGACAATAACTCCCCATTCCCGCCTCTCCCCAGCCCCTGGAAACCACCATTATACTTCTGTCTCTAAGAATTCGACTTCTCTAAGTACCTCATATAAGTGTAATAATACATATTTGCCTTTTTGTGATTGGCTTATTTCACTTATAATGTCTTCAAGGTTCATCCATGTAGTAACATGTATCAGAATTTCCTTCCTTTTTTAAAAAAATTTATTTATCTTATTTATTTATTTTTGGCTGTATTGGGTCTTCGCTGTTGCGCGCGGGCTTTCTCTAGTTGCGGCTAGCGGGGGCTACTCTTCGTTGCGGTGCGCAGGCTTCTCATTGCAGTGGCTTCTCTTGTTGCAGAACACAGGCTCTGGCGCGTGGGCTTCCGTAGTTGTGGCACACAGGCTCAGTAGTTGTGGCTCATGGACTCTAGAGCACAAGCTCAGTAGTTGTGGCACACGGGCTTAGTTGCTCCACGGCATGTGGGATCTTCCCGGACCAGGGCTCAAACCCGTGTCCCCTGCATTGGCAGGCGGATTCGTAACACTGCGCCACCAGAGAAGCCCAGAATTTCCTTCCTTTTTTTTATTTTTTTCAGGTTTTAAAACTTTTTATTTGCATATTAAAATAATTGTGCATTCCAATAATTAAAATCATTTGAACAAAAAAAAAAAATGGCACTGATTAAACTGCATTTTACAGCCCGCAGGACACCCTGGACCAGCTTGCTCTTTACTCTAGATTTCACTGTCGTCCCACCCAGCCTCCTTCACCAACATGCAAGTTCTTTTCCTTCCCTGCCAGCCAGAGAGGCGGATGGGAAGCAGGCGCGGCCTTCGTTGTCAGTAGTTCTCCATTCTTTGATGTGAAAAAGGGCAGCACAGTCATTTAAACTTGATCCAACCTCTTTGCATCTTACAAAGTTAAACAGCTAAAAGAAGTAAAATAAGAAGGCAGTGCTCGTGGAATGTACAGTGCATATTGGCGGCGCACGCCTCATTACGACTCGCCCGCTTGCTTCTCCTGTTCAATCGTTTCTTGTGAAGGCAGTGGATTTTTCTCTTTCGTTTCTGTTTTCTTCAGTTTCGACTTATCGAATTTCTCAATCTCAGCCATATCGGGTTTGTCAGACATGGCTGCAGAGGAAGCGGAGCGAGTTACGAGCGAACGAGGTCCGACCTGCGCAGTGGTCGCCGCCGAGTGCCCTCCTTCCTTTTTAAGACTGAATACTATCCCATTGTATGTATGTACCATATTTCGCTCATGCACACACCACAATTTACCTTCCAAGTCTCCCCTGGAAGTTGTAAGCGTTCAACAGACTCCAGAGTTCCAAAAGAATTACATCAGACTATTCTGCCAGTGCAAATGTTGTCTAGGTGGGGAGCCAGATTCCTGGGGCTTCCTACTCCACTGTATCTTCCCAGAATCCTCTCCCACAATTCCTACCATTTTACCACTTAAATATCATTTGAATATGTTCCACCATCTCCCCACTTCCCAACTCAAGCCTCCAGAGAAGACCACAGCCTTGACCAATAGCTTGACTGTAACTTCAGGAGAGGCCTTGACAAATACTCTCCACTTAACCAAACTCTAGTCAGGCTCTCTGACCCTTCTTCTTGTCTAGGCCTTGGCCTTGGCCCCCATCCTTGCTGGGCCTGCATAGCCCAGTTGTAGCAAGAATCCTGCTAAGTCACTTTAGCAAGAATCCCCTTACCCTTGATATCTCAACATATTCCCCATCCCCTACCCATGATAGCTGATCATCCTGGCCTGCCTTCAGCAAGAATCCTATTAAGTCAGCTTAGCAAGAATCCCCCTACCCTTGATGTTTCCTCTTAAGAAATTTTTCATCCACTGACCCCGTCATTCCGCTTGTTGGCTACAAATTTCCAGCTGTCTTTGTCGTATTTGGAGTTGAGCCCAATCTCTCTCACCTATTGTGATAGCATTGACACCTATCACAATTGTCCTGGATAAAGTCTTCCTTACCATTTTAACAAGTGTCAGAATAATTTTTTCTTTAACAGCCTTGAGCTAGAGGCACCCAGCTAAGCCATCCCCAGATTCTTGACCCATAGAAACTATGAGATAATAAATGTTTGGGTTTTTTTTTTTTAAAAAAAGTTCCAAGTGTTTTTATCTTTTTATTATTTATTGATTTATTTATTGGCTGCGTTGGGTCTTCATTGCTGCGTGTGGGCTTTCTCTAGTTGTAGAGAGCAGGGGCTATTCTTCATTGTGGTGCATGGGCTTCTCAGAGCTCAGTCTCAGTAGTTGTGGCGCGTGGGCTTTGTTGCTCCACGACATGTGGGATCCTCCGGGACCAGGGCCCAAACCCGTGTCCCCTGCATTGGCAGGCAGGTTCTTAACCACTGCGCCACCAGGGAAGTCCTAATAAATGTTTGTTTTTTTAATCCTCTAAGTATTAGGGTAATTTGCTCCACAAACTAGAAACAAATGCATAATGTATCCTGGATACTATGATGTACTGCTCAAATTCCCCATCCAGGGCTGGGGCTCTCATTCTTCTACTGCCAGGAAAGCTGGATGCTGGTAGCTCGCAGCTAAGTCCTTCTCCAGTTATTGCCCTTGGTAAAGAAACCTACCATGTATAAAGATATGCATGCCCCTTCCCTAGGGACAGTCTGCCGTCCATGGTTCTGTCTGTGCAGGTATATAAAGGCCTGGCCCCTTAGCCTCCAGTGCGGGACAGCTCTGAGGGATCATCTCCGTTCTAGAGTGCCCTGAAGGACACGCTGAGGCCTCTGTTGCAGCTGTGTCACAGTTCAACTTCTCCCTCCGCCCAATCCTGTTTCTTTCACCTCCTGGTAGGTGTTATTACCAGGAGCACAGGGACGGTCTCCAAAACATCTCCAAACTGCATATCTCTGACTGAGAGCCTGCTTTCTGGGGACCCTGACCCAAGACACTATGTGACCTGGAGCAAATACTTTAACTCTATGTGCCTTGGTTTCTTCATCTCCAAGTGGGAGAAATACCAGTGTCCATCCTATAGGGTTGTTGTAAGGATTCAGTGAGTTTAAGTCCTTGGCATGGTTCCTGCCATACAGTAAGCACACATAAATATGTGTGCATGCTATCATTATTACTATCTGTACAAAAAATATTCAGGCTTCTCCTTCCCCCGCCCCTGCTGTTACCCTCAGAAAACCAGCAGGTGCAAAGGTTGTGAGGTAGTAGCAAGCTTGGCATGTTAGGGAGATAGGATGGAGGGCATGAGGCTAAAGGAGAAGAGTGGTAGGAGATGAGGTCAGAGAAGAAGGCAGATCCCTGTTGGCCCCATGTGGGCCTTGCATGTTAGGATAAAGAGTTAGGATTTAAATCTAAGTGAGGTGGGAAACCATGGCAGATTGAGAGCAAGTGAGTGACACGAGTTGGTCCGTGGCTCTAAAAGCTCTGGCTTCAGGGATAATCAGTTATAGGGCAGCAGGAGGGTAAGTGAGGAAGGCTAGCGTGACAATGATCATGAATAGGGAGCTCCAGGATATGTTTTGGTAGGAGAGTCATGAGTGGACTAGATGTGAGAGGTGAAGAAGAGAGGAATTAAGGATGTCTCCCTGGGGACTTCCCTGGTGGTGCAGTGGATAAGAATCTGCCTGCCAATGCAGGGGACACGGGTTCGATCCCTGGTTCGGGAAGATGCCACATGCAGCGGAGCAACTAAGCCCATGTGCCACAACTACTGAGCCTGCGTGCCACAACTACTGAGCCTGCGTGCCACAACTACTGAGCCCGTGTGCCACAACTATTGAGCCTGTGTGCCACAACTACTGAAGCCCACTTGCCTAGAGCCCATGCTCGGCAATAAAAGAAGTCACCGCCCACAACCACAACGTTGTGAGAAGCCCACACACTGCGACGAAGAGTAGCCCCTGCTGGCCGCAGCTAGAGAAAGCCTGCGTGCAACAACAAAGGCCCAACGTAGCCAAAAATTAATTAATTAATTAAAAAAAAAAAGATGTCTCCTTGGTTTTGGCTTGAGGAAAAAATGGGTGGTTGGTAATACCATTGATTTAGATAAGGAAAAGCAGGAGAACAGCAGGCTTGGGGCAAGAAAGGGAGAATCCAGAGTTCTGTTTGTAACATGTTAAGTTTGAAATGCTAATGGACATCCAAGTGAGATGTCAAATCAGCCCTTTGATGTATGTTTGGATCCTCTTCTGACCAAACCATACTGTATGTAAGAGGCTAGGAGATTATAAATTAATCTGACCTGAGACAGAGTTAGGCTAACTGATTCCTTTGGAAGACAGGATTAATATTATTTGCCTTATTTATTAATTTACTAACTAACTAAAATATTATTAATCTTGTCCTCTTCTCATAGCCATTAATGAAGAGAACTCCACGTGGCACTGCAACTGGAGGTTAAGACCTGGCCCGTAGATGCTCCAGGAGTCATGACTTTAACATTGAGCACTTCAGTGACTAGCAATATCTTGGCCAGAGCTAAGATGGAGATTGCCAGAAATAGGCTCACTTTGCCTCCCATCATGCATTTAGGAGTGGATGGATGTGAAGCATCTTGCCCAGTACCTGACACCCTATAGACACACAGTATATGCCAGTTTCCTTCTACAGAGCCCAGCTGGAAAAACTACCATGTTTTTGTTTTGTTTTTTTCTCCAAACTTGTAATGCATTTATTTATGAATTAGATACATATAATTTTATGTACTCCATATAACATAAATAAAATTAGGATCTGAAACAATAAGATTAAAAATAAACATTCTAAAATTTTATTTTTACATCTTCAATGGCTTTTCTTGCACAGCCCACTTGAATCCTGCTCTAAGGGAGCCTAACAAAACAAGCAAAAAAATGACGAAAAGGAAATTTAAAAACACCACTGATGGGGAAATAAAAGTGGAAAGCCTTGAAAAAGTTATTAAAACTACACCTCAAATGGAAATGAACTGAGGCCAACCACAAATAATTCTTGAAGTCACTTCTGGAAAGTTTTTCTCTGAAAATGAATTTCGCGTATTTTCACTGTGATGAAAGAAAAATGAAAATGTTGGTTCGACACATTTCAGGTAACCTATGTGTTTGCTTTTATCTTCAAATTGTCCTCTTTTATGTTAATATTATAAGCCATTAAAAATCCTCTTAAATGTTTGCAAGACATAAATTCTCTCTAAAATTTTAGAGATTTTAGAAAAGCCATGTAAAATGGGTCCTATTTTCCATTTTTCTGACTACAAAATTTGAGTTATTATCACAAAATTAAAGATGTTTGCAGGAGGGGGATAGGTTGCATGCCAAATGCTTTAATGGTGAGAGCGCTTAGAAAGTACACTCAGAAGTTCTCAAGTCATTCATTTTCAATATATTTTCCAAGCATAAAATTTTTCCTCCAATTTCACATTTTTGGTTCTATTCTGGAAAAGTACTTATGTCACCTTCCTCTTACAATATATTTAAAATACACAGAGATAATTAGCTATAATTTGTTATTGACAATTAGTCCATACAACTTATTAAAATGAGAAAGCTTTTTATCAAATTAGTATGCTGAAGACAAAAAGTTTGTGTGGAAGAATTAAAAATGCTGAAAACTTTTATTAACAAAAATTCACTCTGATGACTACATCATTAAAGAGATAAGACTTATTAGGATAACGGCTTAGCAGTACAGGTAGAACATCATTTTATTAAAAATAAGTCAACAGACCTCCCTGGTGGCGCAGTGGTTAGGAATCCGCTTGCCAATGCAGGGGACACAGGTTCGAGCCCTGGTCCAGGAAAATCCCACAGCCGCGAAGCAGCTAAGCCCGTGCATCACAACTACTGAGCCTGTGCTCTCGAGTCCGTGAGCCACAAATACTGAGCCTACGTGCCACAACTAGTGAAGCCCACGCGCGTAGAACCCGTGCTCCGCAACAAGAGAAGCTACCGCAGTGAGAAGCCCGCGCACTGCAACGAAGAGTAGCCCCTGCTCACCACAACTAGAAAAAGCCTGTGCACAGCAAGGAAGACCCAACGCAGCCAAAAATAAATAAATAAAATAAATAAATTTAAAAATAAAAATAAGTCAAAAAAGGGGAAGTTTGCCACAAATATGACAAAATTTTCATTATCAATATAAAAATTCAAAAACTGATTTAAAATATACTAAGTTGCCAATAGAAAAATAGTCAATGGATATAAACAAGTCATAGAAGATAGTAGGTGACTAATAAATGTATATTCCAAGTTTAATATCAAGAAAAATCCAAGAAGTGGAAACCAAAAATATTGGCATGGTATGAAAAGGCACTCACGTGCTGCTCATGGAAATGTAAATTGGGGTCACCTTTCTGGAAAAAAAGTTGGCAATATGCTTTGATCTAATAATTACATTAGGAAGTTATTTCAAAATTCAGAGAAAGATTTGTGTAGGAAAATGACATGACATTATTTTCTTTCTGCACAGAAAAATACTGGATAAAAATGTTCTTTATGTTAACAGCAGTTGTCTCTGGGTGGTAGATGTTTACTTTCTTCTTTATAACAAGCAAATTAACTTTAGTCCAAAAAAAACTAAAGTTACTTTTTAGAATTCCTTTAAACAAATATCACCCAGCTCTTTTTATAGAAACAAATAATAAGTGTTTGCTAGTTCTAGTCCAAATGGACAGGGCTCCTATTTTAATTCTGGATTTTTACCTCCCACTCACCAAAAAGCCCCCATAGGAGCATAGCCAGAAAGGCCCTCTAGTCAGAGAGAGATCTAAGTTCAAATCCTAGAAACACCATTTATGGCTGTGTTACTTTGGGCAACTTTTCTAAATCTCAGTGCATTCTTAAATAAGACTACAGAATTTTAGAGATTAAGATAGCTCCAGGACTTCCCTGGTGGTCCAGTGGCTGAGACTCCGAGCTCCCAATGCAGGGGGCCCAGGTTCAATCCCTGGTCAGGGAACTAGATTCCACATGCCGCAACTAAGAGTTCGCATGCCACAACTAAAAGGTCCCGTGTGCCGCAACTAAGACCCGGCACAGCCAAATAATACATAAATAAATAAAATAATAATAATAAAAAAAGATAGCTCCAATACTACAGAGGGCAGCTCAGAAAGGGTATAAAGATGAAGGTGTAATTTTGCAGGGAGGGAATAGGCTGGGACTATAAAATGAAATTATAAGAATACAGTTTGGGAATCATCCCAAAGAGAGTCATAGGGACATATGATCTGACATGATAAGCATGAGACTAAAAGAGTAAGTTTTTCTTCATTCTTCTGTACTGAACACTTCCTATGTGCTGTACACTAGGGACACAGCAGTGAACAGTATAAGCAGCAAACAGTATAAACAAGATCCCTGATTCCTGACCACACATTCTGTGGTGTCAGGGATGGAGGGTAAGGTGGGGGTGGAAGCCAGGCAGAAATAGACAAATCCAATTAGTGGTATGTGCCATAAATTAAAAAAGGTAATAAGATAGATGGGGGAGGGGTGCTTTTTAAATAGGGTGGTCAGGGAAGGCTCCCTGCAAAAGGTGAGCTGAGACTTGAAGGAAGAGGAGCCACGGAAGATCTTGGGTCTGAGGGCAGAGCAAGTGCAAAGTCAAAGATGGGAACAAACCTGACAGTGTTCACAGACAGCAAGGAGACCACTGTACAAGGAGATGAGACTGAAGTTAGGAGGGATCAGATTTTATGGGGCTGTATGATGAAAAGGAGTTTGGATTTTATTTTCATTGTGATAAGAACCCATCGATATTTTCAGCAGAGTAGCATGATCTGGTTGCGTTTTAAAAATTACTTCGGGGAGGTCCCTGATCGTCTAGCGGTTAGGATTCAGTGCTTTCACTGCAGAGGCCCAGGTTCAATCCCTGGGCAGAGAACTGAGATCCCGCAAGCTGTGCGGCACAGCCAAAATAAGAAAATAAACATAAAAATTACTTTGACTGGTCTGTGGTGAGAGAATTCTAGTAACAGGTTGCTACATACCTTGAACTAGTTAGGGGTGATAGCACTAGTGGTGGCAGAATCAAGCAGAATTCCCACAGAGGTTGATTTCAGCTCTTTCTTTCAAACCAAGCATAAAGGTCTCTTGTAAAACCGTCCGTGGTTCTCCCAGCTCCACTGTGCCACCACTGAACTTCATACACAATCCTAACCAAGTACTGCAATCATGTATTTACATAGCTGTCCTTCCTGATGGACACATTCTAGGAATGGAGGCAGGAAGCATGTCTTATTTATCTTTGATATACCTAGCCAAGTGCCTGGCACATAAAGAGTGCTCCTTTAACATCTGCTGATTGCAGTAGCGAACGAATACATTTAAAACATTTGAAGCCATTTGTATTAGTCTCCTAGGGCTGCTGTAACAAAGTACCACCAGCTGGGTGGCTTAAAACAACAGATATTTATTTCTTCTCAGTTCTGGAGACTAGAAGTTCAAAATCAAGGTGTCGGCAGGGCTGTGCTCCTTTGGCGGTACGCGAGCCTCTCACCGTTGCGTCCTCTCCCGTTGCGGAGCACAGGATTCGGACGCGCAGTCTCAGTGGCCATGGCCCACGGGCCCAGCCACTCCGCGGCATGTGGGATCTTCCCGGACCGGGGCACGAACCCGTGTCCCTTGCATCAACAGGCGGACTCTCAACCACTGCGCCACCAGGGAAGCTCTGGCATTTACTTCTTGATAAGTTTGAACAAGTGAGAACAACTGGAAACAACCCACGTGTCTATCAACAGGTAACTGGATAAACAATGGAATACTATTTCTGTACTATTTTTTAAATAAATTTATTTATTTTATTTTTGGCTATGTTGGGTGATAGAACTTGTGGTAGTCAGTCTTAGAACTTGACCAAAGCTTCTAAGCTTTTGGTCAGCCTTAGAACTTGACCAAACTGTGGTCACTGAAACTAGATGTCAGGTGTTGGGCTGCGTGGGATTTGCTGGTATTATCTAAAAAGCCTCTCAGCATTGGTCCTTTTCCTGCAAATTCCTTAGTTTTTCCTATCAGCTTGACCCAGCCCAGCTTGGATGAAATGCTTATTTATAAAGTGTATTATTGGATTTGAGAAGGAACAGGGGCAAAAGATAGGAAGATAGGTAGGAGGAAGTGCCGGCAAAACAGCTTTGGGCTTATTCATTATTTTGCCGCAAAGACTTTAAAGCACCTACTAGGTGGAACCTTGGCAGAAATCATGCAAAAGTTGCATCACAATGACTTTACAAGAATTGAGCAGGGGGTGTGGAGCAGCCAAAATGTAGTTCTGGAGAGACAAAGATGAATAAAGTGCCTTTAAGGATTTCACAACATAGTGACAGGTAATTATTACACATCACCTCTAAGATGTCAAATGGGCATCTCAAACATGACATGTCCAAAACAGACATCTTGATCTTCCCCCTAAACCCATTTTTCTTTCTCCCAGACGTCTCTGTTTTAATAAGCAATACAACCACCCACCCAGTGCTCAAGCCAAAAATCTGGGACTCATCCTTTATTCCTTTCTATCCTGCTGATAGGATTCCAGTCTTTCAGCAAATCCTGTTGAAACTACCTACATAATATAGAAATACCATATCAACCCAGTGATCTGCCCCGGTGTAAACCACCATCATTTCCACCTATACAGTCTCTTAACCTGTCTACCCTCACCTATTCTTGCACCTACTCTCCCAATCCCTTCTCCAAAAGCAGCCAGATTGGTCTTTTAAACATCAGACCATTACATCTGCCTGGTTAACAACTTCTGCTGATTTTCCATTTCACTTAGAATAAAATCCAAACTCCGATCCATGCCTTTCAAGCCTCTGTATTTAACTGGCCCCTGCATTTACATGGCCCTCATCTCCTACTATTCTTCCCCTGGCTCACTCAGTTCCTGCCACGGCACCTCAGAGCTCCTGAAGTTAAGCTGGTCCTTCTGCCTGTGTTGCTTCCATGGATCTTGGTGTGGCCCTCCCTGACTGCTTTGAGAACTCATTCAAACTCGCACTCTCAGGCCTGCCTTCCCTGAGCAACCTATCTAATATAGCCCTGCTGCACCTCCCCCACCCCCATCACTGTCACCTTCCAATCCCTTACACTTCTTTTCATTTCTTCTCAGCACTTATTTGTCTAATTGTGACCGCATTGTCTGTCTCTTCCACTAGGCTCTATGTTATGTACCATTAGTGCAGGAACTTGATTTTGTCCCCCATTCTATCGCACTGCCTGGAGCCTAGGAGGCATTCATTAAATGTTTGTTGAATGAATGATTAATTAATGTTAAAACTGTAATTGTTTCATTGATTTACTCATTTGTTTCCCACATCGCCCCCACGTGAATGTAATCTTCGTGAAGACTGGGATCGTGTCCATTTTGTTCACTACAATACCCCCAACCTTTGGACAGGGCTGTAAAAGTGACAAGTGCAAAGCGATGTTAAAGGAAGGGGAGGGGCACTAAACTGACTGAAGGGGCTAAGGGAACCTTCACAGATAAAACGACCTCTAAACTGGAAAAGAAACAGGGTAGAAACTAAAAAGACGTAGAAGGTCTAGATTTCAAACAGAAGAAATCTCGCGAGATGTTGGACAGCCAAGATGGCTCTACCACTTGCCGCCACACTTAATATGGCGACCAGGGAGCGTTGCAGGAGGAAATCACGCGAGAGTTGCATCACCGCTACAGTCTGTGAATTGAGCCGGGGGTGTGGAGCAGCCAAGATGGAGCCGGCGGTTGGCAGTCCCGGCCTGCTGATTATGAACAACAAGCAGCCCCAGCCACCGCCACCTCCGCCGCCCGCAACGGCGCAGCCTCCAACTGGGGCACCGCGGACCGCCGGGAGCCTCGTGCCCGGGGGCAAAGCCCGAGAGTTCAACCGCAACCAGCGCAAAGACTCGGAGGTCAGGAGCTTCGGGGGGCGAGGCGAACACCAGGCAGGCGGCGGCAGGGGGTCCGGGCCCGGGGCCACTTTCGGGTCCAGGCTGGGTTTCCTGGAGGGTTCGGCAGGGAAGTTGTCATTTACAGCGAAAGGTGCAGGAAGCAAGGCTGGCATTCCCCGAGGCCGGAGGCGTGAAGGCGGGATCCCCGCCCTGAGCTTTGCAGACCGGGAGAACCTCCCCGAGCCGCTGTCGGCTCGTTTGCTCCTGTGCGGCCGGGGCTGTGAGCGCGACCTCCGGGTCCCAGCCCCTGGGGAATCCACCCCCTGCCTCAGTTCGGGGTGAAGAGTCAGTGGTCAGCGTGCGCTCCAGAGGGCGGGGCGGCTGCACCCCCAGACCCCCTAGTCATCTCCGGCTTCTGGTCGCGTGGGTTCCGCGGCGGACGGCGTGTGTGGGCAGGGAAGGGACTGGCGAGGGTTGGGAAGGCACCTGGAAGACTGACGGAGCTAATTAGCACTAGTAGTATGCACTGTGCGCCTCGAGGTTGCGAGAGTAGGAGGGTGAGCAGTCCTGTTCACTCTGACCTTAGCCACTGCAGGTTCAGGCCACGGTTTGACAGTGCCCGGTGGTTGGTGTGCCCAGTGCGCCCGATGCTGAACTGTTAAAGATTAGAAATATATATTTAAACATGCGTTAGGTCTCAGCATCCCTCTTCTCTTGCTAGTGGGCTGTTCCTCCCATTCCGTAGACACAGTAGTCTGGAGCTGACTAGTCACCTCACCCCGAGTTAAAGAATTACTCCCACTGCCTCCGTTGTAGAATTCATGAATGAAGACACGCACGTCGCAGCGCTTTAGGGCTTCTTAATCACCTTGTTCCCAGAGCACTTACTGTGAGGTTTTCTTCACCTGAGAGGACACCGAGGCTGATTAGCAGTCAGGTGCTTATTGGTGAGAGGGAATTCCTCATTGTCCCGACATAATGTACCAGGTCATACCAAAGAGTGATGACGCTATCTTTAGACATGTGAAATCAGTTCCTCTCAAGCTTTTGGTTTTTGTTGGCAAGAGCAAACCTCTGATAAAACATCAAAATTTAGCAAGTTACAATCAGATACACTTTGAGCTTGAAGTGAATGACTTGAAAAAGCAATGAAACTGACGTTTTAGTAGTCCTTGCATGGTGGGCTTATTGCACATCAGTGGCGACTTCTTAATAATTTTTCAAGTATGGAGGATTATGAAAGTGGTAGGCGTGAATCCACTTTCATCATGAGAGGAGTCCTAGTTTTAAAATAGTGGCCATTAAATGCACTTGCTCTTTCTGCCCTTTAATTTCTATATAGACGCAACACGTGGAAGGTCAGGCAGAGAACACATTTAAGCTGAGAGACCTGCGTAAATCTGTTTTCTTACAGATACTGATGTGGCTCTTTTCTGAGTCATAGCTGAAATCAGTAGGCTGGGAGCATGAGGAATGCCTGCAGGCCAGGGAGGCAGATATTTGATGAGAGTCCACCGTGTGCCACACAGTTTTGATTAGTCCTTAAAAACCTTCAAGATAGATTTGTGTCATCCTCGTTCCATAAATGAAGAAACTGAAGCTCAGGAACTTATGAGAGTGTGCACTCTGTTGCGTCGAATAAGGCGTAGAGTTCTTCACGTTATTCACTGTTTGTGCGTATATCGCTTTGTGGGTGGTCTTTGTCTTCCCAAGTAGATTGTAATTAAGTTCGAGGACTACCTTTCTCTTCAACTCTTTTCCCAGAACAGGGCTTCCAAGATGGTGTGTTCTCAGTACTCACCTATCCCCAGCAGTAAAAAGATTCTCTTTGTCATAGTCTCTCCTGTGTGTGGGAGGGAACCCATTTCTGTTCAGCCGCTGCCTTCTCTGTCAGTTCTCACTGAAATTTGAGAGAAGGGCAGGAAGGCTGAGGGTGTCAATACTCATTTTTTTCTGAGCTATTGGTAGCCCACTAGCCAGAAAGAAATGAGGCTTCCAAAATCTTAGCACCATGTGGAATGGTCATTTCACTGCACAGAGAACATGGAAGCTTCAGTGTTCATTCATCCAACAAGTACTTATTTGACTATAAGCTATTCATTCATTCAGTCAGTCAGTCATTCATGCCAAGTAGTGTGCTGGGCATTGTGGAATCATTGGTGAGCAAAATGGACAAAACTCCCACTCTCGGGAAACTTGGCAGTCTCATGGAGAGGCAGACACTAAACAGATACACATGCGCATATATGATTATGAATTATGATAAGTGCTGTGAAGGAGCAGTGCAAGGTGCTCTGAGAGGGCTTATTAGGGAGACCTGAACTTCCCAGGAGACAATATACTGTGATACAACATCAGAAAAGTAGAGGCAAGGACGTCCTGTAACACAACAGTGTCTCTGGAAGCATATGTGTTTGTTCCTTTGGAAAACACAGTGATCTTTTGCATAACTCTCCTTTTCTCAGCAGGGCTATTCCGAGTCTCCAGACCTGGAGTTTGAGTATGCTGACACGGACAAGTGGGCTGCAGAGCTCTCAGGTAAAGCACAGGCCTTCGTAT
The DNA here is from genome assembly GCF_039906515.1 of Pseudorca crassidens. Classification (NCBI taxonomy): domain Eukaryota; kingdom Metazoa; phylum Chordata; class Mammalia; order Artiodactyla; family Delphinidae; genus Pseudorca; species Pseudorca crassidens. The sequence goes on from NC_090297.1 coordinate 96,272,974, forward strand.
TATTTGGGGGTGCTGTTTTTCCTTATTGGTCTTTAATAAAATTAGGAGTGAGTGTCATCTGGGAGTTCATTTTTTCCCCCTAGATAGTCCTAGTAGTGATGTGTATATGTAAAACATGTCAATTATTGGGTTCAAGCCCTTTGTATCTCATAACTTCGGCTTGTCCTTTACTTTTATGAAGCATCTCTGCATGATCACCTTACTTGGCTGTGGCCCAGTCCCAGTGTGGACATTGATGTTCCTTGGCCATATGCAGTCCCCCTGACAGTGATCTCTCCTAGAACAGGGGTCCTGAGGAGTGCCAGCAAGTGTGCCTGCATCTGTGCCCATCTGTCGCTGCCACTGCTGCTCACGTGTAATATGAAGTCAGCCTGAGTTGAATTTCATGCCTCCATAGCACAGGCCCTATTCTCAAGCCAGTTGCGAGACACACTTTCACGGTGGCGGTCATCCTGTGGCATGGCATGGTGGGGTTGATGCACGTCGGACTGGAAATGCCTGGCTTTATGCCTAACTGGCATCTGGTTATCGGCTGCAAGGGAAGTCAGCATTCTCTGCTTTGTGCACATCAGAGCATTAAGACCCCATCAGTCATTAGACAGCACAGTCCAGGAGTCACTGTGACTCAGGGACAGAGCTGGGTCTAGGAGCATACCTTCTCTGCTACATGTGACACCTGCTGTAGGACGTGGACATGGAGACGATGACACTTTGTTCTTGACAGAGCTTTACAGCTATACAGAAGGGCCAGAATTCCTGATGAATCGAAAATGCTTTGAGGAGGACTTCCGGATGCACGGTGAGATGATTCCCCCCACTTCTTGGCTCTTTCAACTTGCATCATGAGAGCTCTGCAGGGCTTCTCTTAGTCATCTGAATGACTTAAGTCATCCTGGAGTGGCCTGAGAAACCTGCTGAACCATGATTATTCAAGGCCAGATGGGACATTTAGGGTGGGCTTGCAGGTACTCGGTGGGGCCTTTTCAGAATGTGAGTATTGGGGGGAAAAACCTTTATGTGATTAAAATTGCACACAAAAAAGCAGTGTTTCAGGCTGGAAATTCAGATTCATAGGGCAGCAGTGTGACCTCATCCCTTATATAGAGAGTAATTTATCTTTCTGAGTGTTCTGGTTCTGTGGCAGTCCTGAATTTGATGGGTTGACATGGTGTCCGTCCCACTGTGAGGGTTTTTGTGGGCTCCAGTGTAAGTGGTCTCTTGCCCGGCAGTGACAGATAAGAAGTGGACTGAGCTGGACACCAACCAGCACCGCACCCATGCTATGAGGCTCCTGGACGGCTTGGAGGTCACTGCCAGGGAGAAGAGGCTGAAGGTGGCTCGAGCGATCCTCTACGTTGCCCAAGGTCTGAGTGGACACCCAGGGACCCCTGGCACCCACTTCAGTGGTGCTGCCCAGTCAGATATGGACAGGGGCTCAGTGAGCTGTGCCCTGTGTTTGCAGGCACCTTCGGGGAGTGTAGCTCGGAGGCAGAGGTGCAGTCCTGGATGCGCTACAACATCTTTCTGCTCCTGGAGGTGGGCACGTTCAACGCTTTGGTGGAGCTTCTGAACATGGAAATAGAGTGAGTTCTTCTGAGGGGCTAAAGTAGGGAAAGGGCGGCGGAGGGACAGAGCTTGCAGAACTGGTTTTTGAGAGGGTTATATGCGCCACTTGGGGTTCTGTTCTAACCAGCCAGTTTGAATAACGGGAGATGCTCACCCAAACGTTGAAGACCAGTGAGGGGCCTCGCAGCCCGCGAACACCAGAGAGCTCGCCAGACACTGCAGCTCCTGCCCAGGCCCACAGTGCCCCTCAGAAAAATAAAAAGCCTTCTCATTTTGAACCTTCAGACTCCATTGTGTTTGCACCACAGGTTTCCCCGCAGCAGGAAGCCAGGCACAAGTCTGACACATGGGCTCAAACAAAGCCTGCTGTAGCCTGTGTCTCCACTAGTCCTTTGCTTGGTGGACAGGTCAGCTGCTGCTCGTCTGAGGAAAACACCATCAATAATAAAAGCACTCATTGCGTGCTTATATGTCCCAGGCGTTGTTCTAAGGACACTACATGTACTAATTCATGTTAATGAATTAGCTGCTATTACCGTCCCCATTTTGCAGATGAGGAAACTATGGCACCGAGAAGTTGAGTGCCCAGGGGCACATAACTAGTAAGTGTTAGAGCCAAGATTCAAACCTTGGCAGTCTGGTCTTGGGCTTGAGTCCTTATCCACTGGGTCCTGTGGGTTCTTTTGCAATCTAAGCGCATAGCATAGGGTTTTATCCCCCTGTTGGGCGACACTTGTCGGGGGAGCCATTTCTCTTCCTTCCTGGGGGAAGGCACTGACTCTCGCATCTCTCCTGCAGCAACAGTGCTGCCTGCAGCAGTGCGGTGAGGAAGCCGGCCATCTCCCTGGCTGATAGCACGGACCTGAGGTGAGGCGAGCAGCAAGCCCAGACTCCCTGAGCTCTAGCTGGAGAACGAGGGCAGGGCAGGGCATGGGCGGGCACCTTTGGGTTTCCTTGCTGTGTGTGCTCACCCTCTAATTTGCAGGCGTGATGGACTCAGTGTGATCGGTAGGCCCTACTGAGGGCTCTCCCTAGGTGGGGCCCTGGGTTGAGACTCCCAACGGAAATCCAGGGTGAAGATGCTTAACAGAGCCACAGTGAAATGTGGCCTCCTGCCCACACTGCTGCTGGGAAACTCGGTGGAGTGGCATTTTGTATTTGGACAAAGCACATGAGGTGGCTCCTTCTGCTTCTGCCTTTCCGTGCAAAGCTTGATGCCTGTCTGTGTGGGGTTAGTCCTGACAACTTCATGACGTTTCCTGGCTGTGCCGGAAGTAATAGCAACTGCTAAAGAACAAGAACACCTTCCCATTTTTGTAAGGATTAGAATCTGACTCTTTCTGTGAATTTGGAAGTTTTCAGCTAGATACTGGTGGTGTTCCCCACTGTAGTTATGGTCCCTGGCCATCGCCCTGCTTGCTCCTGATTTCCCCTCCATCATGGTAAACACTTCCTTGCTCTCACCTTGATCATCCACTGCTTTGTCTGATCCAACACGGGCTTCCATAGCTCACGCCTGCCTCTGTGTTTTTCTCATTCCGGGAAGCTCAGGGTAGTAAATGCTTTTGGCCGTTCTTGTTCATATCCATCCATTCAGCAGCCACTTATTAAGCACCTGCTTTGAGCAAGCACTTTGCTAGAAACGGAAGACGATCTGGTCCCAACCTTAGCACCAGAGACAGAGAAGGAAGCACCCACCGCAAGGTGCTCTGTGGGACTCTTGTAGTTTTTTTTACATTACAGCCCTCCCCCCCAGCCAGCCTTGGTGTGCAGGCCTTTCTCGTGTCGTGTGGGATGTGAGGAAGCCAGGGGGTGCTCCCCTGACCCCCCATCCTGCTTCATTATAGCTGGCTTTTGTCGCCAGGGTCTTGCTAAACATCATGTACCTGATTGTGGAGACCGTTCACCAGGAATGTGAGGGTGATAAGGCCGAATGGAGGACGATGCGACAGACCTTCAGGGCTGAGCTGGGTAGGACTCTGGGGATCCTGGCTCAAGGCCCTGCCTGGGAATTGAGGCTGGAGGGCTTTGGGAGGGTCCTGTTCCTGCCTGTGGCCCTGATACCTTTGTGTACCCCAGGTTCCCCTCTGTACAACAGCGAGCCATTTGCCATCATGCTGTTTGGGATGGTGACCAAATTTTGCAGTGGCCATGCCCCTCACTTCCCCATGAAGAAGGTTCTCTTGCTGCTCTGGAAGACAGTGTTGGTGAGTGCGTCCTTGAAGGGGAATTCCCGTGCTAGGGGACAGGGCAGGAGGGAGAGTTTTCACTGTATATCCTTTTGAGTATTGAATTATATGAATATATAATTGCTTTGGTTTAAAAAAAAGTTCTGAAAGAAGATTCCTGAAAGGTGATGGCAAAAAAAGTGTCACTTTGGCCTCACTGCAGCCAAAGAGGACTTGGCCTTTGAATCAGAATAGACTGTTGGCTCCCTGGTTCCTGGAAGCTGTTTTCTGCAGTCATAGGACACGTCTCTCCAGGCACGCTGCTCTTGAACCTGGAGTTTGCAAAGTGATTTGAGGCAAAATTAGAGCTGGTGTAATTGGGGCCCCCTCAGTCAGATGTCACTTGAAAGAAGAAAGAGTCCTGTGCCTCCATTTTCCTCAGGGTATGGTGTGAAAGCTGACTCTTTCTCTAGCTAGTGAAGGGGTGGGTCCAGCAGAGTGGGCTGGCTAGCACCCTTGGCTTGGGAGCCGCTGTCAGCAGCCAGGCCCAGGCCAAACCAGGAGCCCTTCCCTCCAGGAGGAGCGACCTGGGGAGACAGCGGAGCTGGGGTCTGGACTCCTGCTCTTGCTGGGACTCACCTTCCCCTCTTTCACAATGGGCCAGCTCTGCGGAGCCAGGGCTCAGCGAGGTTAGGCCTCCTTAGAGTGCTCTACACATCTGACGTTGGCCAGATAAGCTTGTTGACCCCCACGAAGCCTCACTGAAGCCAGAGAGGAAAGCCGAATTGCTCAGAAACAGTGAAACTGAGCAGCCTAAAGTTGCTGAACGCTGCTGAGGTTTTGCTGCTAGGGGGATGTTTAGATGAAGGTGGGTTTTTTGTTTGGTTGGTTTTTAACTTGAACATCCAACAGTGTATTCCCCATTTGACTTTGAAAGACTGGCATGTACAGCTTTTGAAGCATTTGAGTCTCACCTACTTTTCTAGGAACTTGAAGGGTTAAGCTCTTCAGATGGCCTTTGTCTCACTCGAGGAGTCCGTTGTACACACAGAGCTAGGCGTGCCTCTGCACTAGGCTCAGTCAGCCTGCGCATCTCCACTCCTTGCCCCCTGTGCTCCTCTCCCATGTTGATGTCGCTCGTTTCTCCTGGGGGTGCATTCAGTCCCTTGTTGGGAGGTTGTGTGGGTCTCTAAAGATATGGGTCACGGTGTGCCAGATGCTTTTGAGCTTGACACAGACAGGGACCCGCTTACGGACATGTCTTCCTGGCTCTGTGCCTGTCTGTGACACAGTGCACGCTGGGCGGCTTTGAGGAGCTGCAGAGCATGAAGGCCGAGAAGCGTGCCATCCTGGGCCTCCCCCCGCTGCCTGAGGACAGCATCAAAGTCATCCGCAACATGAGGGCCGCCTCTCCCCCAGCGTCTGCCTCTGACCTGATCGAGCAGCAGCAGAAACGGGGCCGTCGGGAGCACAAGGTGAGGGCGACAAGGTCCCTACGACTCCTGAGAGTTCTCAAGGTGCACGGGTGCAGTGGCATAGTCACTGGATGAGCCCCAGGTTGTTGGACGGTTGTTGAAGTCTCCCCTGATCAGCAAGTCAGAATGAATGCCTTTAGGGCAGGGACACTGTGTCCCCAGCCCAGGGCCCAGCTTATAGTGGGCACTCAGAATGTGGCACTTGTGAGGGACTTGGGCAAGGACTGATTTGTCACTTGGGCCCAACCTTGACTTCCTCTCAGGTTTCCACTGCTCCTGGCTCTCTTCCTACCACCTTTCTGTGTGATCACTTCTTTAGCCTCCATGCCCCTTTTTATCCAGTTCGTCAGTTGGCACTTGTCTGCTCTCCCGTCCCTCTGCTCTCAGGCTCTGATAAAGCAGGACAACTTGGATGCCTTCAACGAGCGGGATCCCTACAAGGCTGATGACTCTCGAGAGGAGGAAGAGGAGAACGATGACGACAGCAGTCTGGAGGGGGAGACATTCCCCCTTGAGCGGGATGAGGTGATGCCTCCCCCACTGCAGCACCCCCAGACTGACAGGCTTACCTGCCCAAAGGGGCTCCCGTGGGCTCCCAAGGTCAGGTGAGTCTCAGACCTCCGCAACACTCTGTGCTCCTGAAACCAGTGTTGTCACATCCCCACGCCTGGCACCGGGCCTGAGTTGTCACGTGAGGTCCTGTGCAGGGCCATTCTGGCCTTGGCTCTGCGATGAGCCTCTCTTAAAGTGCCCAGTGCTGGCCCTGGGGGTGTCAGGGTGCTGGCCTTGCACAGAGAGGCCCTTATATGGCTCTTGAGTCAGTAACGTGGGTTAGCTCTTGGTTGGACATGATACTAGTGAAAGGGAGCGGGAAAAAATTAAAACAAGGACATTTAAGTGAACCCATCTCCACCCACCCTGGGGTTGTATATGATTTTTTTTGCGGTACGCGGGCCTCTCACTGTTGTGGCCTCTCCCGTTGCGGAGCACAGGCGCCCGACGCGCAGGCTCAGCGGCCATGGCTCACGGGCCCAGCCACTCCACGGCCTGTGGGATCTTCCCGGACCAGGGCACGAGCCCGTGTCCCCTGCATCGGCAGGCGGACTCTCAACCACTGAGCCACCAGGGAAGCCCTGTATATGATTTTTGACAGAATATTATAGATTAAGGGAGAATTTCTTTAGAACCATAATTAAGATGTTTGAGATATATGTGCGTGAGTCAGTGGATGTCAAGGTTCCTGGATGTATATAAATGGTATCTGTTTGAAAGGGCACCAACTTAAGAAATAGATGAACATGTGAAAAGATATAGGGGTCATTTTCTTGATCCAGGCTAAAGCCCCAGTTTTCAGTGATCTGTGGTGGGAATACAAAACAAGTCATCAGAAAAGGCAAGCTAGCCTGATTGTCTGAGACAGGACAGTATGACTCATATGAAAAAATCAGTAGCTTACAGCTCTAATTGTAAAAATTGTGAATATCTGAGAAATTCTGTTGTGACAAACTTGTTATTAATATCTGAATAAAGTATGCTTTTAAGTTTGATGTATCACCTTAATCTAATGAATAAACTAGTTACACATTTTTAGATTATTGATCCAACAGCATTATGAAGGACCTTAAAATAGTCTGAAGATTTCAGTTTTTTTATTTTCTTTTTTCCAAAAAGAAAAACAATTGTGGGAGACTTTTTCTTTTGGCTTCACAGTTTCTGGACATTCTGTGTTTTGTTAACCATGATGACTTGAGATAACATTTAAGAAAGCTGCAGTCTTTTCCTTTGGCAGAGAGAAAGACATCGAGGTGTTCCTCGAGTCCAGCCGCAGCAAGTTCATAGGTTACACTCTGGGCAGGTGAGTGTGATCCGAGTTCCTTTTAATGAAAGGTAGTGGGGTCACCCTCCCAGCCTTTGGTGTGTGGGGACCCAGGCCTAACACAGGGCCTCTGTTATTCTCCAGTGACACAAACACAGTGGTGGGGCTGCCCAGGCCAATCCACGAAAGCATCAAGACTCTGAAGCAGGTAGGTGGCTTTGGGTGAGCTTTTGGCCTAGGTTGGTCCCAAGTGAGTAAAGTGAGACCAGCCCTTTGGGAGAAGCCTTTTTAGACTTCTGTCTCCCTGAAGGAACTGGGGGTGGAGGAACAGGTGGACAGTGGCGGCATCCTTTAAAACAGTTTTTCATGCGTTTTACTTATTTTAACTGAGGTTTTGTTTGGGGCACTTACTGGGGGTTCATGAAAGATTATATTACCTGACAGTTGGGTTTTAAGGGGCTTAGTAAGTAGCCTGCCTTTTCCTTGCCCAAGTTCTAAGGCAGTTGAGTTAGGGGAGTAGGCAGAGGGAGATTGAAATGCCAGCTTTATTGCCCATGGAGTGATTGGAGAATGAGGCATGAGAACACAACAAAAATAGGTGTCCGGATACCTCACTTCCAGAGTTAGGCAGACTCGCCTACCCAGACCAGGCAGTGCTAGAACCCTGCTGAGCCTGGTCAAGGAGCAGAAGAGTTTACAGGCTTTTCTTTTTTCTGAAGAGAGAAGAGAAAGAGGGGCTGAGACTGTCCTGTTCCTCCTCCCGTATTGGCCAGCCCGGGAGGGGAGGAGTGAGTGTGGGGGGAGGGGCGGGGAGGGGCCAGGAGTGCTCTGTGCACTCGTGTCCCTCCACCTGGGAGGAAGCAGCACGAGTGGGGAAGAGGTGTGGCCCCTAATAGCACGTCTGGAATGTAAATGTTTATATGTTTTTGAAATTTGTGGTACCAAGTGGGCTTCATGCAGGGGCTTTCTGAGCATTTGAGTCCTTGATTCTGAGTACTTGGGTGCTTGATTCTGCTTTTGTTTTCCTCCTGTCATTGTCACTATCTGCAAAACCCCTTTTCTTCTTTAATTTGCTTTTTTCCTGATCTATCGTGTGCTTTTTTACACTGGTTTTAAGAGGTAGGTGCCCACTTAGAAAAATATTTCAGGTTTGGGATTTTGTTCGGGATCTGTATGGTGACTTAGCGCTCTTTGAGAAGATGATGTTTGAGGAAAATTGTGTGGGGTCTTTGCCAGGTGTGGGCATTTGGCCAGAGAATGAGGGGTGTTTTCCCCGGCGCCTCGTTCCCTCTCTCTCCAGCACAAGTACACGTCGATTGCAGAGGTCCAGGCGCAGATGGAGGAGGAGTACCTTCGCTCTCCTCTCTCAGGGGTGAGTTGGAGGCCTTCCTCAGTCCGTAGGATCCCAGCTGTTCCCAGCACTGTGCTGGGCCTAGACCGCAAAATGCCCCAGGCCTGCCCTCAAAAAGCTCCCAGTCTGGCTCCCGCTGCAGGGCTGGCGAGTGTCAGGTACAGGGCTTAAGAGCACAGACTCTGGGCCGGCCACCTTCCTCTGAATCCGTTTAGTGGGTAGCGACCTAGGCAAGGTACTGGCTCTCCTTCCGCTTTCGTTTCCTAGCCTCTTAAATGGGAATGACAATAGTACCTTCTCCATAGAGTTGTAGTAAGGATTAAATGTGTTTTTACAAGTAAAGTGTCTGGCACGTTGTATCATTCAAGGTTTGCTATCATTATCATCATTTACATCCATACTTACAGATTCTCCTCCAGCCAGCCAGCAAGCTGGCTCAGGAGAGCATCGTCAGGACCGGGCTTTGTATTTGTACCTATTACCCATTTTGTTGAAAGGGAGAAGAGGAAGTCGAGCAAGTCCCTGCAGAAACCCTCTACCAAGGCTTGCTCCCCAGCCTGCCGCAGTACATGGTGAGTGCACTTCTCCTGAGTGTTCTACCTGCCATGGGGTCCGCTCCCGACAACACTGGCCTTGAGAGCATGCCCGCCAGTGTCCTTTAACCCCTCCTCCTGCTGCCTGAGCACCTCCAGAAGGACCACCTCTCAGGGCCTAGTGCTGCCCCTGGCCCCTCTCATCCACACCGTCTGAACAGTCTGCTCCTCCCCAGATTGCGCTTCTGAAGATCCTGCTGGCCGCAGCTCCCACCTCAAAGGCCAAAACGGACTCAATCAACATCCTAGCAGATGTCCTGCCTGAGGAGATGCCGTGAGTATCAAGTCTTGAGTATTGAGTGTGTATGGCTCCTATGAATGGAGCAGGTCAGGGGCAGAAGGGTAGAGGCGAAAGGGGAAGTGTTTGCCTTTTGGTCCCACTGTTTGCTAGGTTGTTTGCTGTTGTCATTCTTTGTTTTTGTTGTTGCTGCCGCTGCTGTTGTTTTGGCTCAACTTCTCTGCAGATTAAGTTTAGGGTATTCCTGGCTCAGATGAAAGAAAACGTACTGGGTGAAATACTCAGTTTTACTGCTTGGGGAGGTGGCTTAATCTGGTTGGCCTGGATTCTAGTGTAGACTCTGCCGCTGAGTGAGTATCTGAGTGAATTGGTGAAAGTCACTTCCTCCTCTGTAAAATGAATCGGACTGTGTTTGACATTTCCCCAAAGGCTCCTTTGAAAGCTATGTGATTGGGACATCCAGGACGTACAGTTTTAGCTTCTGGACAAAAATCAGCCAACAGCTGGACCTGAGCTGCGTGTAGATTCTTTCCTATTTGCCAGTGAACTGGCATGCAGAATATTTTTGAATGTCTCAGGGTGATAGTAAAATCCTTAGGGGTTCTTCCTCCCTGGGGCACGGACCTCATCTTTTTGATGTGAGAGTACGAACTAAGATCACTTTGTGCTTTGAGAAGGACCTGGGCACTTGATCTCCTGCCTGCCTACCAGTACCACCCAGCTCTGAGGCCAGTTCCCTGGTGGGTGGACCCCTTGCGTCTGGTGGTGACAGCCAAGTGAGGGAGGAGGCAGAGTTGGCTAACACCGAAGGGAATGTCATGGAGCACCAGGCCATCGTGATGGTCCTTGGGAAAAAGCCTCCACAGTCAAATATCGATCTCCTCTTATAAAGATTTATAGTGAGAGCTCCTAAATTTGCAAGAAACTGATTTAAGTAAATGCTTCCTAAATTTATCTGACTCCAAAACCCCTTTTCCCCATAATATGAAACATCTCAATATACTGGTATTCCACAGAACACACTCTGAAGAGCACAGGTTCATATGGTGGCAGAAGCTTAGGGGAGATCTTGAGATGAGAAGTTCAGTTTTGGAGGAAAAGCAAAGAAATAGGCTAAGAATGTGTTTGGGGCATCACAAGGAAGAAATCAATTATGCTGAGCTAGATTGCTTGTTAGGTGGGTGGGTGGAGCTGGGCGTAACCTCTGAGATGTCCGTAGGGTGGGGGTGAGGTGGGAGCTTCGCCCAGAGAAGGCTCAGGAATCCCGTCTCTCCTGGGACCACCAGAGAGGAGGGTGCTGCACCTGCTGGGGGCCCACCCGGGTGATTGTGCTTCTAGCACCACAGTGTTGCAGAGCATGAAGCTGGGAGTGGATGTGAACCGCCACAAAGAGGTCATTGTTAAGGCCATTTCTGCGGTCCTGCTGCTGCTGCTCAAGCACTTTAAGTTGAACCACGTCTACCAGGTACCTGCAGCCCCTTCCTTCTGTCCACTGGGCCAGGGCCTCAGGCAGTGCTGCTCCTCTAGCCCCAAAGAACAGAGGCCTTGGCCTTCAAATCTCCTTGAGCTCTGCATGAATGTTCTAAGACACAGTCCTCCCAAGGCCTTTTACCACTGGAGGAAGGAGGGTGAGGTCCCACGGGCATGCTTATATTTCTTCCTGTTGCTTGCAGTTTGAGTATATGGCACAGCACCTGGTGTTTGCCAACTGCATCCCTTTGATCCTGAAATTCTTCAATCAAAACATTATGTCTTACATCACTGCCAAGAACAGGTGATAAGGACCAGGGATCAGGAAGGGGTGGGTATGGCCAGATGGCAGGGCTCCCAGCTGGCCTCTCCCACTGAGTCCGTTCAGCACCCACAAGCCAGTGCTCTGCCAGGCGTCAGGACCCGAAGATGAATGAGACATGGTGCCTGCCTATAGAGAGCACCAGTTTGTCAAACCTGAGTCTAGCTAGTCTAGTGACAGGTGACTCGGTCTGTCTTTGCCTGGATGGCTGGATGGCAGGGTTCTCATCCTGGGCTCCAATACCGCCCTCACTGCCCTTCTGTGCCCTTTTTTTTTGAGGGGACTGGCTGGGCGCTTGCTCTCAAAGGAGTTTGGCCCCGTGCACTATAATGTCTTGTCCCGACCCCATCACCTGGCGCCAGCTGTACTTGACATTGACAGCTCATCGGCGTGATAACACCACAAGCTGAGCTGTTAGCCAGACACAGTCTCCAGTGGCGGCTTGGCATAAATTAATTGCCTTGAGAAGTCCGCCCCCCGCTCCAGATTTATTGCTGTGAGGGATAATGTGCTCTCTCCACCCCTTACAAGATTACGAGCTTGTCTCTGGCTACAGAGGGATCTTACAAGTTCACTCGTAGCAGGTATTTCCCCGTCTTAGAGCTGGGGAAAGTGGGGTGGTGCGGACAAGGTCGATTACTGCTTCTGCTCCCACAAGTGCGGGAGGGAGGCCAGGAGCCAGCAGCTGCTCCTCCAGACTCCAGCCCTCGCTCAGGGCGGGTGCCTGGGCTCTCTTGCCCTGTGCAGCATCTCTGTCCTAGACTACCCTCAGTGCGTGGTGCACGAGCTGCCGGAGCTGACTGCCGAGAGTCTGGTGAGTAACTAGCCTCTTCCCCGGCGGTCCCTTTGGTGTGAGGGTTGTGGTGGAGAGCCTGCCTCCCCCTCACAGGGGTAGAGGTTCTTCACAGGTGCGGTCACTGTTAAGTGCCGGGCTTTTGAAGCACTGTAATTGCATAGAAGGGCTGAGGGGCGGACCCTGCAGAGTGGGAAGATTTGGATTTAGGGCTTGTTTCAGAAGTGTGGTCTTCAGGTGCTGCCGACCCAGAGCTCACCTGGTTGAGTTGTTTCCCTCTCCCCACACTCGAACTCTCTGGGGCCACAGCTCTGAGGAGCCACAGCCCCCAATATCATGCTCCATGTTTCCTGCAGGAAAATTCTAGGGAGCACCCCTTACCCTCTGCCAGCTTCTGGGATGGACGTCCCCCTGGGCTGAGGGGAGGAGAGGGTTCCTGGTACACGTGTGGAGAGACTGAGCAGTGCTGACGTCACAGATGGGAGGGCCTTGGAAACTGCGGAGCACCTGCAGCTGTGCAAGAGATGATTGTTCCTGGGTTTTCCCTGTAGGAAGCAGGTGACAATAACCAGTTTTGCTGGAGGAACCTCTTTTCCTGTATTAATCTGCTTCGGATCTTGAACAAGCTGACAAAATGGAAGCATTCGAGGACGATGGTGAGTCAGCGCAGCCAGCAGGCATGAATCTTGGAGCTCAAAGCAGCGTGCCACCTGCTGTCCGGTCCCTTCACGTTAGGGGGCAGGGGTCCCCACCTAACTTTCCTATAGCCACATCCTTGCATTTTAAGGGCTGATCTCTGGTGCCTTGATGAGTTGAACTGGAAGCTGGAAGAGGCTCAGTCATGTGCTGAAACAAATCTACATATGTAGAAGGCATTTTCTGTATCCTCTTAATCTCTGCTGGTTCTCCACCAAGGTTCTGAGAGTCTCCTTAACCCTGAGTCTGTGGATCCCTTTGGGGCGGGGAGGTCCGTGAATCCTCTGAAATTGTGTATGTGTGCACATAGGGATATTTCTGGTGAAGGAATTCATAGCTTTCTTCAGATTCCAGAATGACCCATAATTAGGATGACCAGCCATCCAGCTTTGCCTGGGACTTTCCTGGTTTCAGCAGTGGAAGTGTCCCAAGTCCCAGGAAACCCTTCAGTCTGGGGGAAACTGCAGCAGTTGGTCACCCTGCCCCTAACCCCAGAAGGGATGGCAGCATGGTGGTGGTGCAGGTATTTATTTCTGCCCTCAACGTGGGCCTCCCTTTTAACCCTTCCCAGATGCTGGTGGTGTTCAAGTCAGCCCCCATCTTGAAGCGGGCCCTGAAGGTGAAACAGGCCATGATGCAGCTCTATGTGCTGAAGCTGCTCAAGGTGCAGACCAAGTATCTGGGGCGGCAGTGGCGAAAGAGCAACATGAAGACGATGTCTGCCATCTACCAGAAGGTGCGGCATCGGCTGAACGACGACTGGGCTTACGGCAACGGTGAGGCTCCCCACGAGGCGAGGCGGGGCGGGGGTGGAGGGGCACGGGGAGGTGACAGCTTTCCCTCTAAGCTTCCCTGAGTAACCTGGAAGAGCCCAGCTCCTGCTTCTGTAGCGTCAGGATGGGAGCCCTGGGAAGGACTTGGAGAAGCTGCCAGGCTTGGCATCTGTGATCATACCCATTCCTCTCTGAGCCTCCCCTTTCCTTCTCCAGAAATGGTCACAAGACTTTCTCTGTCCTCTCGTCCTCTCTCCCCCCTGCAGCTGCCGTGGTTCTGGTCACTGAAATTCTCACAGCTCCTGATGGATTCCCTGCCAGTTCCTTTCTCTCCATCAGTGCCTCAGACTTGGCTCTAGTGATCTTTTTAAAATACAGATCCAGTGGTGGTACCTCCCTGAGTAAAATCCTTCATTGGCTTCTGATTTCCCTAAGAATTAGTGCCAAACTCTTAACGTATTTAAGGCCCACACTTTGTCCCTCCGTGTCCTCATCTAATCTGTTCCAGCTTCCCCTCAGCCCAGCTTCCATCACACCTATAGGGCTCTGGGCACAGTCAGTGCACATTGGCCATGCTTTCCCCCAGTTTGTACCCTCTCCCGGCAGCGCACCTCCCCGTACCCCCTAATCGTTCTGCATCTGCATGTGTTCCTCCCCTCCGCACCTTGGCCTCCCTGGCAGAGTGGGTCTTCCCGGTGTCCCCTGAGCATGCTACCCGCACCCTTACGATTCCCGGCCACAGCACCAGGACCATATGGCTGCATCTGCACGCCCAACGCCCTGAATTTGTGCAGAGCCAAGGTGGCCCACGGCACCTGGTCAGGGAATTGAGAGAACAAGCAGAGGAGGGGATCTGCAGGTTCCTGCCTCTGATCCCAGAGAGCCAGGGAGAGCGTGACTTTGAGAGAAGCACGTTGTACCCCTGGCTTTCCCTCACTGGATCCACATAAACTGCAGTGTAGCCTCTTTCTCCGTAGCTCTGGCTTTTCGCCTTTGACCTGACTTACCTGTGTGTCTAGGAAAGAAGTCCTGTCAGTTTTCCCGAGGATGGGGCTCGGAGGTTTCCCGCTCCTGGTTGACAGTCAACATTCCAAGCCCAGGCTGGCGTGGCCCTAAGCTGCAGTGAACCCCAGGGGAGCTGCCACAAGGGCTTGGCTCCTAACCATGGCTTCCTGCTTTGTCCTAGATCTTGATGCCCGGCCTTGGGACTTCCAGGCAGAGGAGTGTGCCCTTCGTGCCAACATCGAGCGCTTCAACGCCAGGCGGTACGACCGGGTCCACAGCAACCCCGACTTCCTGCCTGTGGACAACTGCCTGCAAAGTGTCCTGGGCCAGCGGGTGGACCTCCCTGAGGACTTCCAGATGAACTACGACCTCTGGTTAGAAAGGGAGGTCTTCTCCAAGCCCATTTCCTGGGAGGAGCTGCTGCAGTGAGGCTCCTGGGCAAGAGACTGAAAATGAAAGAAGGGGTGATCTCCAGGTACCCCAGGGGCTGTCCTGGTTCCTTGCTGCAGTGCTCCCATCCCCCTCCAGGTGGCAGCACAGCCCCACTGTGCCCTTCCCAGCCAGTGCTGGGTTGGCTGGGGAGTCTGCATCTGACCTCTCATTGATTCCCAGCGTCCTGCTCGTGAGTGGTCATCTCTCTGCTTGGGATCCTCTCTTCCTTCACTCCTCCGCGCCCTCCTCTCTTGGACATAGTTGGTTGCAGCTCATTTGTCATTCCACCCAAGGCTGGGAAAACCTGGGATGGGCTGGGAACCCGCTGCATCTGAATTTCAGGGGTCACGCTGACTCTTCCTGAGACACAAATCCTTGGCATGTCAGCTTGCCAAAGAGGAGGGCTTACGATTAGAGCCAGGCCAGAAAGTCAGAATCTTGGTTTTGCTTTGGGGGCTTTCTGATGTCATTCCAGCCTCTTGCTAAGTTTCATCTAGAAGCAATTGCAGAGGCTCCTGCAGCTGCCTCAGCAGTTTGGTTTTGGACGGGGTTGGGACAGGAAGAGAAGCTTCCCTTAACCAGAGGTGCCATTTTTTTTTTTCTTGGTGTGCAAGGGTCTGTAAATATATATGAATCTGTGTGTGTTCTCTTGTGTCATATTGGGGTTTTTAATGTGTTTGTGTATTCTGTTTACATTAAAAGGAAGCAAAAACAATGCCCATTGCCTTGTCTGCAGGAAATATGGCCCCTGAATATCTCCTCCAGGTCTAGAAAGAGAGTTTTCTTGCCAGCATTGATAGGTCACCCCCTTGTCCCTGCCAAGCTGCCCACCTTTCTCATCTGAGGGGGAAGGGGGGGGGAGTTGGCACTTATCCCAAGTGTTCTTTCCCCACATCAGTCTGGTTTTGCTCCAGGGCGCCCAGCCCAGGGCTCTGGGTTGCTGGAGCTGTAAGTTGTCTGTACCCCTGGGTTAGAGGTATTACAGTAGGCACCCCAGGCTTCTCTGGATCACATCCCTGAGCTGGTATCAGTATTAGGGAGGGAGGGGCAGGTCAGAGAGGGGCTCGACTGTGCTGGACTCTCACTGGGGTAGATGGGAACTGAGAGGAAGCTTAAGTGCCCAGAGCCTGGGGAAGCAGACCGTCAGGAGTCCCAGGAAAGGGAGTGTCGGGAGGCCCAGGAGCCCGCGTGGCTGAGGGAGAAGCAAACACCTTTGTGGTCGGTGTCAGTTTGAGGCTTCTGGAGCCTGCATCTGGCCTTCAGATCCCCGGACGTGTCTGCCTCCGCCTTG
The DNA here is from genome assembly GCF_039906515.1 of Pseudorca crassidens. NCBI lineage: Eukaryota > Metazoa > Chordata > Mammalia > Artiodactyla > Delphinidae > Pseudorca > Pseudorca crassidens. Next base: position 96,288,963 of record NC_090297.1, read on the forward strand.
CTCGATCTTGACGCTCTGCTTCTGAGGATCTTACCATTCTGATGCTGAGAGAAGGAGTGTTCCCTTTTAGGAATTGCTTCAAGTTCCCTTATCTTACCTGTAGGCCACCTGTAGGGGATTTTAAGTCTCCGAGGGGTCTTGACTAATAAAATAAACGTATTCTGGGGGAAATCTCCCCTTTGTTGGCTCTTCCGTTCAGTACGTGTCCACTGAGCCTCAGTCCAGGCCCTGAGCTGGGCTTCTGGGACAGGCCTTTATGCGCCAGTGTGATTATGAGCAGCCGGTAGGAGCCAGCAGTGCGTCCGTATGTAAGTCACACGGCCTAGGAGATGGGAAGTCCCTGTGATTGGCCTTTGCCACAAAGTAACTTGCACAGGACAAGGGACTTTGACACAATTTATGTGTGCACAGTGGATTCTCTGCTGTTTCTTACTAGGGGCAATAGGAAGTATGCATCTTGAGGTGGCAATTTGAGTAAGTTGGAATTTCACGTTCTTGCTTGACCACGCAGCCTGGTTTACTGAAGCCGTCTGGCTGAGGCTTTGACCTCCTTCCCATTTTTTGATTTCCCCAAATCTCTCCTCTGAAGCTTCTCTGAGGCTTCACCTTAACTAGAGGTGCCATTTTCTCTCTTGGTTTGCAAATGTCTGTAAATATCTCTATATAACTCTGTGCAGAAAGAACACAGAATATCAAAGCTGCAAGGGCTGTAAAGGTTGGGCAGGTGGATCCCGCATCTGTGGGCCCAGGGGCTGGCCCAGGAGGGGAGCTGCCTTACCATGGCCACAGAGTGTGCTCTGGGCAGACTGGCTGTTTGAAGCCTGGTCTTTGTACAGAAGTACCCCTGGAGCATCAGCCCTGCCATCATACCTTGGAGGCCTGTTCTGGCGGTCCCCGTTCTGGGTGCCCTGAGTGTCCAGGTGAATAGGACACCACACTCTTACTTTCCTTGACAAGCTCACAGTTGATGGAGAGCTGGCCATAAAAGCAAGTAAGAGCAGTAGTGTGCTAGGTACTGAGACAGACATCTTCAGGGCTCCACAGGACCCATTGCTCCCAGCTGGTGCCCACCTACTGGAGAAGGGACAAGGCGAGGGGAGGCTGCAGTTGTTGAGGGCAAGGCAAGGGGGCTCCAGCATCAGGAACAAGGGCTCCAAGAGCGGACGCTTTGTGCTCATGCTGGGATGAGCCTGTGGCCAAGGCTGGAGCAGGGGTGAGGTATGTTCTCCCTCTGCCGGATACAGGAAATGCCCAGTTCCTGGGGATACTGGGCTCTGTTCCTGTCTGTGACTGCAGAGGGTCTGCACTTAGGGGTTGTAATTCAGGTTGATGTGTAAAGGACTGGGGGAGGCCGGGCATGAAAACTGAATGCCTCTAATGAGAAGCATTTCCTGATGCTGGACTGAGGCTAGAAGCTGGGACTGAAGGGCGATCTGGCTAGGGCCCTCCTCTCCGGGCCTGGTGTCCGGGCCCCTGCCAGGACCAAGATTTAGGGCTTCTCTGGGTGGGCCTCACAGGAGCAGAGAGGAACCTTAGCAAAGGGAGACCGAGCCTAGCACCTCTCTTAGGTTGAGATTCCAAGTGGGGCCACTTCCCTTTTCTTTTTCAGAGGGGCCGACCAGAGCCCCAGCCTGGCCTTGGGAAAACATCGGGCCTAGGCTGAGGGCTGAGGTTGCCTCTGGAGTGAGGCCATGGGGGCAGGGGCGTCTGGAGACCTGGGGGCTGTCTTAGGGGTGAGACGCCTAGGGTGTGGAGGAGGAGGGGAAGATGGAAGGACGGCTAATGGGAAGCAGGTGGAAGGGCTGCCTGAGTCCCAGCCAGGGGACAGGCTGGCTGGGATGGCCCAGTCAGTGGGAGAACCCGTCAACTCACAGATAATCCTAGGGAACAGGCTCCGGGATGCCCATTCATATTCATTATGTGTGAAGTGGGCGGTTGTAAAGTTAGCTTTCTCTTCATTTAGCTGTCACTAGACAGAAAAATATGAGCTGTGGGCAGATGCCCCTGGATGGGAGCCAGTAGCTGGTCTCTGGCCTCCCTGTGCCCTCCCCCACCAGGGCCTCCCTCCCGCACAGGGCTCGCTCTGGCCTCTGCCTGCCTCTCCTGCTGTTGCTGCATTGATCTCTGACTCAACTTTAGTTTCTTCTCTTGCCTGTCTCTTCCCCACTTCTGCTTCCTTTGCTTTCACAGATTCTTTCCTCTTCCCTCTTTCTAAGCCGTGAGAGAGGGAATCATGGTTTTTCTTGACCATCACTCTTGTCTCTGGCACCCAGCACAATACCTAACACGAGTGGGCACTCAGTATTTGTAGAACAAACTAATCTTTCTCTCTGCATCTCTCTTAACTTTTGTGAGACAAAAAGTCCAAAATTTTGCTGGCCACTCCTTGGGTGAAGAAACTTCTAGTGCAGTTCTCTTAGCCCTGGAATTAGAAGGGTGGGTTTGTACCCCAGTTCATTATTGCCCAGCTGGGCGAAGGTGGTTCTGTTCATCAGCAGTAGCTGGGGCTGCCTCTCCTTACTGCCCAGACTCTTCCCTTCCTGATGCACATGGGGCTCGCACCTGGACCTCAGAAGCCAGGCCCTCAAATGAAGGGAAGGGAAGAGAAGGAGGACACTGGTTTCCTCTGGGTGATACTTGGGCCTTGTCACAGTAACTGTCTTGGCCGGCAAATCCGATCTGATGGATTTGCACTCTCCTTGGGAAGAAGCACGGCCCTGGCCACTGGAATCTTTGTGTGCTTGGGTTTCTCTGGGCCTGGAGGAGGAGGCCCGGGGTCGGGGGAGCTGGGCTGCTAGCTGAGGCTGAGCTGCTCTGAGCAATGTGGTTGTGTTTACTGGGAGGGTGGGAGGGCCAGGCCTGCTTTTTCCCTGCCTTCCAGGAAGATAAGGCAGAAAGCGGGGATGAAGGATAGAATGGGTAATACTCTCAAACCACAAGAAAGAGTCCTGGCTTTCGTCTCTGCCCTACAGCTCAGACATGCTCCTGGGCGTCTGGGAGCAGGGAATGGCCACACCCCCATTACTCTGGGGTCCCAGCCTAGGGGAGCTCAGAACCCTCGGTGGGCTCCCCGGACTTCCGTTCCATCTCCCCTCCAGTGTCCGTTCAGCCACAATCTTATTTCAGCTCTCTCACTCCCCTTCCCATGCCGCATTTTCCCTTCCAGATGAGCCCAGCAACCCTAGAGCCGGGCTTTTCCCCCTTCCTCCTTGTACCAGCCGAAGCCACAGGGACCCCGAGCAGGTGACAGAGCCAGGCGTGGCACACATTGAGGGCTGGCCGCAGGCCCATCTTCCCCTAGCCTCTAGGATCTCTGCTTGGACCCCGGGCACAGACCAGCCTTAGAGCAACCAAGTGCCAAACCCTGAGGATACACAATCACCTGGTATAAAAAATACTGCCACCTTTATTATTATGCTGGGCAGCACATTTTTTACAAAAGTACCTTTACAAAAGTGGGGTTTGGAATCTCAGGGGTTGAGTCTATGGAAATCTGTTTTATTCTTACCAACAGCCAATGAGTAAACCAAGGGAGCCTAAGGTTTCTATGGCATTGCTCTGGCCTGATCTCATGGAAGAGAATCCAAATATTTGGTGATTTCTGGTGGAGTTTCTGCCCCTTGGAGGGGTAAGAGGACTCCATAGCATGTTGCAGGAGGGGGCACATGTTGCAGGTCAAGAGTAGAGACGGCTGAGCAGGGGAGAAGGGGTACCTTTTACACTGACCTCCAGTTTACAGGCCCTTGTCAGCGCCAGATGCTGGGTGCACACCCCCTTGTGGTGGGAGGGGGAAGTGAGGCCGGCCCTAGGTTGTCATACAAGACTGGTTTCCCCTAAGAGGCAGGGAGCGCCGCCCAGTTCAACCTGTTTCGTCCTCCCATTTTCCTGCATTCCCTGAATGAAGCGCCAGTTAAGTTGTTTCAGCTGGAGGGATGACAGTTAAACTCAGACAAAGTCTGAAGGAAGCAGGGCAGTATCTTTTTCCCTCTGGCCCAGGGTTTGGGGGAGGGGACCCAGTGTGTGGTAGGAAGAGTCCTACCTGCTTTGAAGCCCCTTTTGTCCTGGGCAGCCTCACCTTATTCTAACAGAAAAGATTCTGTAGCTTGTTCCCTGCGGAAGCCTGAGGGTCCCAGCTGCTCTGCCGGGTCCTCCAGGAACCATCTGGGCCTTGGAGGCAGAGGTGTGTCCTCTCTGGCATCCAGGCCGGGGTGGGGTGGGAGCAGCTGGAAACAGAAACGGGGTTGGGCAGCTCAGTCTGCATGTCCACGTGACAGATCATGTGGTCCAGTTCAGCAGGCTGGGTGGCTCCTTGGACTTCACCCTGAGTGAGATGAGGCTTGGAGACTTATAGTCGCCATCCGGGGAGGGCTCAAAGCTGGGGCCCCCTAGGGCAGGGGAAAAGCCATGGATGGAGTAGATGCCAGGGTGGGCTCCAGGAGAGGCTGGTACCCCCATGAAGCCAGCCACATTCCCATGAGAGTGGGAGTATGGAGACATGCATGGGGAGGGGATGCCCTCTGGAGACATGAGGCAGGGCCCCCTGGGGCTCCCAGACCCTGGACTGGGCCACAGGGAGTTCTGCAGCTGAAAAGAGAGAAAAAGAAAACCCATGAATCAGGAGCCTGGGGGGCCCTCCTTACCTAGGGACTCTCTTTGCCCTTACGGCTCCAGAAACTTTACAAGAAAACTCCACTTGGTCCAGGTCTAGAATCTGCTCCCTCCTGCCCCCAACACTTGCAGTGGCATCTCAGAAGGCCCCTGCCATTACATCTCAAAATGAGATTTCCTCTGGTGATTCCTTTGTACCAACTGCTCTGCATACACCATTCATGAGACTGGTAAGAGCCCATTTTGCAGAGGAAGAAGTGATTTACCCACAATCACTTGGAGCCCTAATGCTGCTCCAGGTCTCCCTGGGACCACAGTTCACACTCTTGCTGGCTTCCCCACGGAATTGCCAGGCCCCGAGTCTCGGGGGGGAGGGGTCTCACCTGGGGATGGCTGTCGGTTCGGGGCAGCATGGAGATGTCATAGGCAGACGTGAAGGGGTTCCGCCCCTCCTGGATCTTCCCATAACGCTCACGCTTCCGCCACTTGGCTCTGCGGTTCTGAAACCAGACCTGGGGGCAGGTTGGGAGAGGTTGAGGGGGTGATAAAGCAGCCCTGAGGCGTGGAGCCCACCGGGGAGACCGTTGATGGTTGCATCCTCTTGTGGGGTGGTGGGGAGCCGGCTCCAGGCTGGAGGATCTCGAGTTGCAGGAGCTTATAAATTCACATCATCCTCAGGGCCAGCGAGGGAGCTGGGATGGGGCCTAAGAGAGGCCCAAGCCCAGAGCGGGTTTATTGGCCCCATAGGCCCTCCCCCGCTCCCGGGCTGAGTCACTCTCTGGTTCTCCAGCCTGGCTGTGTCTGGTAAGGGTATCGTTGGGGTCCGTGGCCTCAGAGGCCCTGGACCAGTACACGTATGCTGGGTGTCTAGCCCCCCTGCCTCATCCCTTTCCCAGTGTTCCCACCTTACCGCATCTGAGAAATCTTAAAGATATTTCTGTTTGGGTCCTGCTTCTGCTTAAACTCTCAGAGGCTCCCTGGAGACCTCGGCCGAGAGCCCAGCTCCTTCACAAGGCCCCTTGGCACTGACCCTGCCCCTCCCCACAGCCTCATCTCCTGTCAGGCAACAACACTCAGTTCTTCTCGATTCTTCTTAGCTGCCTCTCACCCCAGCTTGCCTTTAAAACACTGCTCTCTTACTCCTCCTGCCTTTGCCCACGTTTTCCCTGCCTGCGCTACCCATCCCCACCACACACATACATCTGAGCTGCGCATCCTCCACTGGACTTCCTAAATACGCCAGCATTGCTCTCATTATACTTACCACATCCCACTACCATTATCTGGTTTGGAATCCGCCTTTCCCATTCATTTGTGAGCTCTTGGCGGGTGGGGTGGCATACCTGTGTGCTGTGCACATATCTGGGGTGGATTTGTCATCTGGTATGTGCCCTGTGTGTGTTGGTGCACGTATTGTGTATTTCTATCATTTAATAAACTTTTATGTGTCAGGCTCTAGGCTAGACATTGGCAATATCAAAACCAAACCAAACCCCCCAAATCCTCCTGCTTTCCAGGGATTTAGCTGGGAGCCACAACAAAAGAAGCTGCGAGTGTGTAAAAGTAACCCTACCTGAGTCCCTCACTCCCCACACCGCCTCTCATGCAGGCAGGATCCCAGAGCAGGCCTGGGGCAAGGCTGAGGAAGGACCCACAACCGGCTCCCCTTTCCCTACTCTCCCTTCCCTGCAGGAGATGAAAGAGCCTGGAGTTGCTGATCACTTTTCTGGGAATTCTTCCCTGTCACCACCCCGCTCTCCCCTCCTCGCTCTGAACCTGCCCCCTGCACTGTCCCGTGTGTGGTCCCCTTATTCCTCCCAACGGGGTGAGGTCTATGGGTGGTGTCATGCGTCTGCCAAGCATCCCTACTCTTGGGCTTCAATCATCACTGAAGCTTCTAGACTAGGTCTGGGGGGCCTTGTGGCCACGCCTCCACGCTTTTAGGGTTGAAAAGGCCTAGAAGAGCAGTGGGGGAAGTGTGCTTCGCTTCCCCAAAGCAGCTGCACCGGGGCAGCTATTCAGAGTCCCCCCACCCTCACTAAGGCCTGCTGGGGTGTCTGGATAGGCGACATTTGGACTTCTATGGCTTATGTGGTCTGGGGTTACGTTGAATGCTGGGCCTCTTACCCTGATGGCCCCAGGCCCTGAGGAGCCCTGAGGAACAGTTCTGGAAGTCTGGTTTGGGTTCCACCTGGTAGGAACACGGAAGCAGGAAGACCCAGCAGAGGAGGGGAAACAGCCCAACTCCCTCTGATCCTATGTTGAATCCAGCTGTAGGGCCTTCTCTGCTAGGCCGCAGCTGGCCTCTTTATAGACTGACTGCTGGTTCCCATATTCTGCCAGAGCTGGCCCCTGCCCCAGTGCCCTCGGAGCCTCTGGAGGGGCCCCACCCAGATTGTGAGTCTCCTCTGCCGGGAGAGGGACTGTCCTCTGCTTAGAGGTCACCTCCTCACCTTTCCCAAGAGGCCCAGACCCAAGCCTTCTCCCGGTGCCTCTTATTTGGCTGCTGCATGTCAAGCAGGTTCAGAGCAAGGCAGCAGTGACCATCTTCCTCTTGGGCCAGATGCTTACTGAAGCCTCCTTTTCCATCCCCACCCCCTGTCTGCCACCTTCATGTTCTTGCTCGCTTCCAGCATGCCTTGGACATGGATTCCCTTCCCTTCGTCCTTTCCCAGCATTCCTCCATCCTCCCACCCCATCCACACAGGCTGGCCTCCACCCTAGTGAAGCTGGCAACAGCCCCATCCCGCCCCGGGGCCTGATTTCTGTTGGGGAAGAGTTTGTTGTGGGCAGGGGCTCCCGGTCAGGCTCTCCCAACCACAGTCTGGGAGTTGGCAGGACTGAGGTCACTGGTTCAGGATGGCTTTAAGCATCACCGATCCTGAGACCCCCCGGCAGGGACCCTCCCCACTCTGGGCAGCTACCTTGGGAGAAGCCCGGATTCGTGTTTTAGCATTTCACGTCTTCCAAAATGCACACATCTGTGATCCTCAAAGATACTCCTTATGTAGGTAGTACTATCATTCCCTTTTCTTAAATTGGGAAACCAAGACAGAGATTCAGTGACATGCCCCAAGTCACCTGGTCAGCTAGAAGTGGCAGAGTTAGGACTCCCATACAGGTCTTTTGACTCCAGGAGCCTGTCACCCCCATCCCCTGCAGGAGCCTCAACTTGGGCCGCGAGCCTGTGGCTGCAACAGAGCAGGGCGTGGAGGGGAGCCCAGGAGGGCCGACGGGGGCAGGCCAACTCTGTGTGGTACCAGCGTCCACCTCTCCCAGCCCCTCCGTGGCCCAGCTTATGGTCTGGACGGTTGAGGCAGCCAGAGAGCCCTGTGGCCGGGGTGCCCTCACCTGTACCCGGGCCTCGGTGAGGTCCGTGCGCAGAGCCAGCTGCTCCCGGGCATACACATCAGGGTAGTGGGTTTTCTGGAAGACTTTCTCCAGCTCCTCCAGCTGGAACGTGCTGAAGGTCGTGCGGTTACGGCGCTTCTTGCTCTTGTTCTTGGCCAACTCCATGGAGTCAGGGAGTCCCGGGGACAGAGGGACACGCAGGCTGGCCAAGCAGGGGCCTGGGGAGCCTGGCAAGTTAGAGGGCCCGTCTCGGGGGCCCCCTCGGCAGTCCAAGGGCAGCTGGGGGAAGCTGGCAGCTTTGGAGGCCTTCTCCTCAGCTGCAATGGAAAACACAAAAAGGAGGATGGAAACCGAACCGGGGGGTTTTGTGGGTGGAATAGAGGGAGGGGGAAGAACGTTGACGCTTCAGTCCCCGCCTCCCCCTTCCTTTTTCCTCCCGTCCTCCTGGCAGCCACCCTTCAAGGGAGCCTGGCATTCGGAGGCCTGCCTGCTGAGCCTCCAGCTGGGGAGGGGGCCCTGGGGAGCCATGTGCTCTGTGGTCTGGGTGGATCTGCTGGGGACGGAGGGGGGTTCATTTCGGGGAAGTATTCTGTGGTGGCGCGTCCCACAGGGTGTGGAGGTACCAGGATGGATGCCACGGCAGGGCCTAGCACAGGGGTGGGAAGTGGGGGTGGCCTCCTTGACCCTGACTCTGCAGGCCTTGGCTCCCATGCCCGTGCCTCTGCTCCAGGACTGGATAGGGACAGGGGTGCTCAGACCACCTTTGGCCGATCTGGCTGGGCCTTATTCTCTGAACCCCGAGTCTCAGGACAATGTCAAGTCCCCCTGCCCTGGGGTATGAAAGGCAAGATGGGGCAAAGAAGCTTCAAGAAGGATTGTCAAATTCCTCTGAAAATACTGATGTTTGGGCAAGGACTTAAGCTCCAGCATTAGAGAGCAGGAGATAGAGACAGGCTATGCTCGGAAAAGGAGAGGTAGGGGACAGTGGAAACAGGGCACAGTTCCATAGCCCATCGTTCTTGTCATCGTCTGCCCCTCCCCTCCCCAGGAGTTTCTGACGGCTCCCCCACTGCCCACGATTAACAAGCAGCCCCACTCTGACGTGCTAGCCCTCACTCAGGAAACTTAATGGAGCTCTGCCACAACTGGGGCATGGTGAAAAATAGGTCACCCCGATCACCCCGCCCTCTCCCTCTGGCAAGGACCCCCAGCAGCGTCGCCATGAAATCTCTTCTTAACAGTCCTCTGGGATGGCAGAAGCAGCGCCACAAAGATGTCCCACTGATTCACACAGCCTCTTCCCTGGCCCCAGGCCCATCCCCAGGGGGGCCTGGCCCCCAGGAGGCCCAGTAACCTAGCACCAAGAGGCAGTTTCTTCCCAGGACTTACAGCTTGGGGGGTGGGGGCGGGGGTGGGGATAGAACTGGAGAGATGGGCTCTGGGGTTCTGGGTCTGACGAGTCCCTGTCTGCCTGTGGAGGACAAGTTGGGCAAGGTCCCCCCCAGCTGGAAGGTGGTGGGTGACCTCCCAGGACCACCCAGGCCGTGAAATAAGCTACGCTTCGTGAGTGTGTCCTGGAGGCCGGGGAGAGTCAGGTAGGGCCCGCTCTCAGGCCAGTGCATAGTGACAGCCCAGACACCAGGCTTCTTTCATAATTCAGGTGGAGCATAGGTGGGGAAAATGCTTCAGTCCCTGACTTCTATTCCTGGGCAACACATTTTGGTTCTGGGGTAGTTCCACCTGGTAGGACCTGAGGAAGGAGGACTCAATGGGAGTTAAACCAAATAATTTTAAATGGTCGGGAAGACCAGGGAGACTGGGAGGGGGCACTGTACACACAGCAGGCCTGAGAGGGAGGGCTCTCGGTATCTTGGATTCAGAGGGAGGGACAGCTGGACTCCAGGCAGAAAAGGGCGAGGGTGGCTCAGGGACGGGGTCAGAGGAGCACTGATGTCACTGCAGAGGGCTCCCCAAAGCTCTGGGGCTGGCTCATCTGCCTCTTGGGCCCTCAGTGACTATCTCAATAGGATCTGCCCAGATTGGAAGTGATCAGACCTGGAGCTCTGGGACTTGCCCTCTTGACCTTAAGCCACCTAGCTACCAGGATAAAGGATGAAAATGCAGCAGGTCCCGTCTCAGAATAGCTATCCAAAAACAGAGCCAAGCCTGCTGGCCTCCTGGGACGTGGCCTCCCAGGACTGCCCATTCTGCAGCCCTCTCAGACGCCCACAGAACTTCTTCCCTTTTCACTGCCATTGTCCTGGAACCTCCATCCGCCTGGAGGACTCCAGTGTAAGGGCAGCAGTCCCCCACTTTGGAGACAGGGGCACGCCTCATAGAACACCAAGCGGCCTCCCGAGGAGCAAGGCCCGGAAGAGAAAAGAGATGGAGGTGGGCTAAGCGAAGGGCAGCGATCAAAGAAAGGCAGAGCAGGAACAGAAGCCAGCAGCTTGAATCTAAGCTTATCAGGGGAAAGGTGCACTGTAAGCCCGGTGCATGTTTAAGATGTGCACAGGCTCTGTACAGGAGTCACTTGCACCTGGTGGGGACACTGGGTGATTAAGAGGGTAGTGCTCCCGTTGGAGACAGGAAGCCTTGGAGCTCAGCACTGGGGTGTCCGTGGCCTGCACAACCGCAGAACCACAGCAGCAGTCTGTTGGGCCTGAAAGACAAGAACCAGCAGAGCTCTGTCCCTGACTGGGCTCTCACACCCCGGGCACTCCCCCACGCGGGGGGCTGCCAGAGCCCCTACTAGCGGCTGCCTCGAAGCCTTGGCAGCTCGGGAGCCGCACGGCTCGGGCTGCCTACCGGGAGCCCCACTGGCCCCATGGATGGCGTCCATCGACGCCGCAGGACCAGCCATCCGGCTTTCAGCTTTCGCGGCAGCCTTGCTCCGCGCGCGCCCTTTCCCAAGCGACCCGCAGAGCGCTCTGAAGCCTGCGCTTCCGCTGCTCCGGCTGAATATCCGAAGCTGGTGTGGACCTACACGCCGTTTGTAAACCCCCAGTGGGGCCTTGGTGCTCTCCCTCGAGGTTCCCAGCCTTGCCCTAGAGGCCTCAGCGGGGGCCAACGGCTGAGGACTCTTCTCGAAGTCCGCGGCCGGCCCGGAGACCGCGGTCAGCCTGGTTATCCGGCTCAGGGCCTCAGCGGCGGCGGGCGCGTTCCGAGATCAAGAAGCCAAGCTAGGGGACAGACCCCGGCAGAGCAGGAAGGAACAGCCAGGCACTTCTCCGTCCCTCTGAGCAGCCACGCGCTGAGGGCGCGAAGATGGCTGGCGCCGCCAGGACGCGACCGCGGTGCAGACCAGGGCTGGGCGCTCTCCGCACAGGGCGGCCAAGGGCTGGAGAGGAGCGCCGTGCCAGGCTCTCGAGCGCGCAGTTGCCCGGCCTCGCAAGGATCGCGCAGCAGATGGGCGCAGCTGCGCGCTCACTGGTCTGAACTGGAAACGCTCGGAGCTCGTTATTTTAAAAGCCAAGAAACTAAGCGGGCTCTCCCTTTGACCAACATTTCCCACCAAGCAGACCGCGGGCCCCAGTCCCCGAGGCTGTCCCTCCCTAGCAGCCCAGCTCTGCCACAGGGACGCAGGCCACCCGCCCGCCTGCCGAGTTCAGGCCAGGGCACTGAGGAATCCAGTGGCGGCCGGGGTCTCTACCAGACTCGGCTCGCACCCGCCGCACCTCCTTTTCGTTTGGTCTGTCCTCTGCTCAGCTGGAATCGTTAATTTCCTTCTCCCACTTGTTCCCATTTTGCTATTTTCTACTCTTTTAGGATGTCCTTTTTTTCTTTCGTATTGTCTGCTGCTTCTCTCTTCCTCCGTTCCCTCCTTCTCCATTTACCCGCTTCGTTCGATCCTCCCCTTGCTTTCTTTTTTTCATTCGTTCATTTATTCCTTTCCGTTCTGCCCAGTTCGCCGACCGCCTTTTAGCTCTCCTTCTTTCCTCTCTCCTCTGTTGTTTTGTCCAATTTCCTTTTCCCTCTTTTTGGTGGTTGTTTACACTTTTTGGTTTTCTTTCCACGCATTTCGTTGTGAACACCCTCGCCGTCGCTAGATTCCTCCCCGCCCGCTCGTTCTGCTCCAGCGCTCTCCGTAGTTTGCTCGGCGCTGGGGCCGGGGCCGGGGCCGGTCGCGATCCTGGCGGTCAGTGCGGGATCCGTCGCGCCCAGCAGGGACTCGGACCTGCAGGGTGGGTCCTGCCGGACGTGGCGCACCAAGCCAGGCCGGGTACCTGTCCCCGGCGGTGCTCACGGCGCTGCGCGGCCGCCGCCGTCTGTCTGGGATCAGAGGAGCCAGGCCAACTGCTTCTCATTAAGTCCCAACTGTGGTTTTTATCAGGAGAGCCTCTTTCAAAGGGCACAGACACGAAGCTCCGCGGACTCGCTCATTTCCTCCGCTGACCCCCACACACCTCCCAGCCCTCCCCTACACATTCCCACCGCCCCGACTGGGCGAAGGCCCGAGCTGCCTGGCCTCTCCGAGGAGGCCCGCGAGGCGCCAGCGGGGCGGAGGCGGGTTGCAGCCGATCTCGGAGGATCCAGCTCTGGGCCTAAGCTGCGGGATGCGGCAGCAAAGATGAGGCGGGCGCGGGCACCGACATTTCCACAGGTCAGCCGGTGCAGCGGGCGGCGGCGGGGTTGCGAACCCGCCCGCCAGGCCCCGGAGTTCAGGCGCGTTCTTGGGAGACTGAGCGGTCCAACTGGCCTTAGTGAATAGGGCACTGGCCCAGGAGCCGGAGGCACCCAGGGGTTAGGCCCGCTCCCGACGGCCCCGCGGTGACGATCCAGTGCGAGGAAGCCAAGACTGCGAGAAGGGCGGCCATCGCCGTGCATAACGACGGGGAGGCCAGGTTAGTCTGGGAAATAAGAACACAGTTATTCCGTATTGAGAACGGCCCCGGCACTGCGGCACTAGCCGCGGCCACTGCGCCGAGCGCCTAAGGCGCAGGCAGCAGAGCCTTTCCCGGGGAGGCCAGGCCGCAGCCCTCGGCTGAGTCCCGGCTTGGCCACTGTAGGTCGGGGCCAGCCTCAGGGCCCTCAGCGGGCGCCAGACACAAAAGCCGCGCTTCTCTCCCCGTATGCGGGCCAAGAGTTAAGTGTGGCGCCCGGGTCCTGGGCCCGGTCCGGGCTTCTGGGTCGGTGTCAGTTCCGGCCAAGCACGATCTCTCTTTCCCGGTTCCGGCCGCCTTCGGGCCCGAGTGGGCCCCGGGCCGTCGCCACTCCACCCTCTCTCGACCTCCCGCCTCCCATTCCCGCCACCAGAGGCACGCGTGGCTCTGCCTCCCGCACCGCGCTGGCTTTCGCCCGGCCGGGACCAGCACCGGTCCGGCTTCAGAGGGAGCCGCGGCGAAGGGCGAGAGAGGTAAAAAGTTAAGAGTAGGCGAGCGGGAGAGGGAAGCGGGGAGGCCCCTGCGGGCCCGGGGATGGAAGACGGAGAGCTGGTAGGGGCTGCGCGCTACGCCCCGCGCCGCGCTTTACCTTCCGCGGGGCCCTCGTAGAAGTGGCCGCCGTTGAGCGCCGGGCTGGGGCCGAGGTCCTGCAGGTACTTGGCGGGCGGCTTGGCCGGCTCCGGGAGGTAGGGCTCCAGGGGCCCGCAGGCCGGAAAGCGGGTCAGCCGCGGGCCGCGGGGTGGCGCAGGGTGCAGGTGAGGCGCGGCGGCCGGGGTCCCCTGGGGGCCCGGAGGCTCATCCCCGGCGGCCGCGTAGGGGCGAGGCCCGGGCCCCACGCCGAAAGGCGCGCAGCTCTCCGGGTCCATGCCGGCTCGGGGCACACAGGCCGCCGGGGGCTCCGGGGCTCGCGCTGCCCGCGCGGCCTGTGAGCGCCCGCCAAGGGGGAGGGACCTGGGCGCGGGGGCGCGGAGCCCCCGGGAGCGGCGCGCGCCGCGGGGGGCGGGGGACAGGGGAGGGGGCCGCACTCTGACTTAATGCTGGAACCATCCACGTCACGTGCGGCCCCGCGCGGGTTAACCCCTCGGAGCCCGGGAGCCCCCTGATTCACTCCAGTCGCGGTATCAGAAGCAGTTGGAGAGGGGGAGGAAACCACCCCCTCTCGAGGGCAGGGTCCTTTTTGTCTGCCCATCTTGGTGAGTCCCTTGTTTAGAGCAGCACCCTTGGCCCTGATATCTGGCCTGGAGGCTCTTGACCCTGGAGGGGTGAGGCAGTTCAGGGATAGAGACCACCTCCACCCACAACAAATACTTTTAGGCCTGGTCTCCTGACATTAGCCTGGGATAATGGCCAGGCAGCAGGTAGGAGCTGGGCTGGGACTTTATCTAACTCTCTTTACTGGGAGTTGGAAAAACTTGCCTCCAGCAAAAACACCTCCGTTAGAGAGCTCTTGTTTCGGGGAGAGGAGGGGAGAGGAGTCACTGGGAGTGTTGTGTGGAAACAGCTCTTATCTGGCAATGAGGGTTGGGAGCTGGGCACGATCATTACTTAGCTGTGGAGCCTTGAACTAGCCACTTAGTGTCCTCATCTGACTGTGGAGGTTGGACAGAGTCAATCCTCATAGTCTTTCTGTATATTCCTGGTGGGTTTCAGAAGCAGAGGCAGGGCCAGAGCAGACAGGGGGTCTCCCAGAGGCAGCCCAGGACTGAACAGAGTCCAGCAGAGGTTACCTTAGGAGCAGGTGGAGGAATACCTAGAGGGTTTTGTGTTTGAACAGCAGGCAGGGAGTGAATGCCTTTTAGTGGGCAAATGATCTGGAAGTGCCTGGGGAACCACTGGAGAGAGGCTGTCTGCAGCTCAGACCTTGGGGCTCTGCTGCCCCAGGCCTGCCACCTTGGAAGGAGGCCAAGGTGGGAGCTCCATCTCCTGAGAGCTGGGTCTCCCTAGCCCAGAGGAAGCAGAGGACTAAAGCAGTAGCTTAGAATTTCCAAAAAGTGAAACAACCTCCACCCTACCCAAGATCTGGGAAGAAACACCCAAGGGCCCTAGGACCCTGCTTACTTCAGTGGATTGAGGAGTCCCTAGGTCTGGTTACACCGATTTTTATTTTCAGTGCCTCCAGAGGCTAGCAAGAGGGATGGGGAGTCAAACATCATTTGTATTTCATTTGAATTCTCAATTTTTAAAGGAATCCAAGGGCCCTGGTGTGAACACCTCCCTCTTCCGCTGGGGGCTTAGAGGGGGTTTCTTGGCTGTCCTCAGCCAGAGTTGGGCTGTAAATCAAGGCCAAACAGGAACCAGAAGCCTTGCATCTCACGAGTAGTCATTAAGCCATTATTAAACATACCGTAACTTCTCTGAAGCCTTATTGGTTTAAACACCACATTGGAGGCATTATGGCCATTAGGGCCCCTAATCACAGACTGCAGACTGGGGTAGTGAGATGGGAGCACCTGGGGCTGCTATTTCCAGCCAAGAGGGAGGCTTAGCTTGGAATTAAGCTTCCTCTCTGGCCTCACCAGGGAGATCCATTCTCTAGGATCCAGTGGGTCCCAGCTCTGGGCAACCAACTTGTATCGATCACTTTTGCCCATTAATGAGGGTTTTTCAATAGTTATTGGGTTAGTAAGTCAACTATACCTCAATTTAAAAAATAACAGATATTGGGGTAGGGCTGTAGATATTGTTGACTTTTTTAGGAGCACGTTAATATCAATTCAGGACACCTCTTCCGTTTAACAAAGTAATCAAGCAGTTTACTGTGGAAGATGGAAGTATGACACAGGAAAAACATCATCAACAGTCTAAACAAGGCAGCTTAGCTTAAATGCCAAGTGTTTTGCCTCCGGTGATAACCGTTCTGAGGCTCAGTTTACTCATCATAAAAATGGGCCACACACATGGATGAGCGATATTTGAGAAGCACTTATTTTGATGGCTGTGATGAACTGTGTTCATTTAAGAGATTATCATTATCATTAAGAGATCCAGAAACTGTAGCCCAGATTTCTGGGTTACATCACTGAATTGGTGGAAGGCTCCTGACCCCAGATGGAAGGGGCCAGAATCTGGGGCTGAACAGAGAGCCCTAGGGACCCGCACCCCTTCCCGAGCCCAGAAGTTCCTCCTGCCATTCTCCCGCTCTTTGAACAGAACCAATTTCCATGCTGAGATGGTGTTGCCAATTGCACTGAGGTGGCAGGAAATTACAGATTACATTTAAGTTGGGTTAGGTAGATGGGGTTGCCCCTCTGGGAGGGTTTTCTTCCAGGACCATGCAAAACAGAGCGCTGAGAGGAGCCTTTCCTTCTCTCCTTTTAAACCACTAGTGCAAACTCTTACCTTTATCCGTATATGGTCTGGGCAGGTGCATAGGAAAAACAAAAATGCAACCTCAGAGTTATTAAGTTTTCCCTTCTTAGGAGGGCTGAGGGATCATGAAGTATAGGGGCCTCATTTTACAGATAAAAACAACAGCTAACATATAGTATGTACAGTGTGCCAGCACTGTCTAATGTATTCTCTCTATACTGATTTACTTAACCCTCACAACAACCCCAGGAAGGAGGCACAGTTATTATCCCCATTTTACAGAGAGAGACTGAGGCCACAGAAGGGAGCCATCTGTCTAGCGTGGATACAGCCACTTAGTAGCAGAACCTAAATTTACGCTCGGATCCATGGTTTCCCACCTGACACCACCTGTCTCTCAGTCGTTCTTCAGCTAACGTAACAAAGCTGGAATCATTCGATGCACACCCTCCTTCTCCCAGAGGAAGGTCAGAACTTCTTCCTGAGAGGGAATTTGAGGCCAGAGTGGATGGGGACAGTTGGTCCAAGATGGAGCCGTACTGCTGCCTTTCTGATCACCAAGTGACAGTTTATTGAGACTTGCCATACCCAGCTGTGGTGGCCAGGACAGTAGGTGGAGAGTGGTTTCTGCTAAGCTGAGACCAAATGAAACAGGGCATCTAACACCTGAGAGGTTTTACGACCCACCAACACAGCCAGACGTGGGGCAGAGTTTTAAGAGAATTTGTGAGTTCACCGTTCGTGCTATTTAATAACCAGCTGAATTACAATAGCATTTTGTCACTGATGTAGTGTCCAAAGACTCAGTGAGATGAGCTGATAGGATGATCCAGACAATTCTGGGTCCTATCATGTAAAAAAAAATGTCTCCACCTGCTGAGGAAAACCTACTTTTAAAATGGGAATGAAGGACTATCCTGGTGGTGCAGTGGTTAAGAATCCACCTGCCAATGCAGGGGACACGGGTTTGAGCCCTGGCCCGGGAAGATCCCACATGCCGTGGAACGACTAAGCCCCTGCACAACTACTGGGCCTGTGCTCTAGGGCCCACGAGCCACAACTACTGAGCCTGTGTGCCACAACTACTGAAGCCCGCATGCCTAAAGCCTGTGCTCCACAACAAGAGAAGCCACCGCAGTGAGAAGCCCGCGTACAGCAACAAAGACCCAACGCAGCCAAAAAATAAATTAAAAAAAAAAAAAAGGAAATGATACTTATTGGCTGTTTCTAGGCAACTGTTTTACAGTGACTTGATTGTTTCATTCATTCATTCATTTAATAGGAGGACCTATTATGTGACAGGCATCTGCTGGCAGTGGGATACAGCAGAGAGCAAGACAGACATGACCCCTGCTTTCGTGGAGTGTAAACTTTGCTGGAATGGAAATGTCTCCTCCACAGTGAAAAAAAAAATCGTCATTTGGATGTGAATGAGAATGGAATCTGGTCTCCAGAGCAGAGTTCCTGGCTTCTAGGCTCGACTGTAAGGTCAGTTCTTGAATTAGGGAAACATCAGTCCCAACTTCAGCTTTCCTTTCCTTTTCCACTTCTCTCAGCCTACACCACACGAAGGCGAATGTGCTCCTTTCTCTCCCAGTGGATGTCCAAACGCGGTCAGAACAACGGGAAAGATGGAACCTCAGATCTGACATTTGTTTGACATATACAAAACTTCCTTCCAGACAGGAAAAACTCAGTTGCTTTTTTTTTTTTTTTCTTTGAAGGCAAGACAGTCAGTATTACCCTTGTCCTGTTTAGACTTTGAAATCCTAAATTGATCCCTATGAAAATTCTGGGTCGGGGAGCCCAAGTAGATTGTTTCTCATTAGTGACATTCTTCCTGGAAGGTCAGGCTAAGGAATGGTAAATAAACCTTCAGATCCGGTACTTCCTCCTCATCCATGATATTTAAAAGAAAGAAAGGAAGGGCGGGGCGGGGGGGCGGGGGAAGAAAGCAGTAGCTTTGTGCTGTGGGTACCCAGAATCCTTGGCTTTCATTCGGACAATCCAGGCTGAAGTCTGTGCTTCGGAATAAAATTTCTGGGCATTTAGGGAGCTATTTTTTCTCTTCTGTTGATTTGATCTCTTTCATTGAGAGAGCCAGTTAACCTGTCTGTACCTCAGTTTCTCCCCTGGAGAATTGAGAGGGATGCTTCTGTAGTTCAGCTTTTCTGGAATGAATGAAACAGTATGCATAGAGATGTTTCTTGAGCCTGAGTCCCCCCGAAACCTGTATTTGTCTGCTCATTTTCTCCACCCACCTCCCTCGGGTCGGGTTGGAATGGGGGCAGGGGCCGGAGAGGTGGAGCTATGTCTGGGATGTGGCGGTGTCCCAAGGGTCTGGTTTGCCCTGATGTGTGCCTTGCTGCCTTTGAGTGGAGGTGACTGGGTTCTGAGGCAAGTGGCGGCACGGACCAGGGGAAGTCATTTTGTGAGGGTGTTTTTGATAAACTCTTTCTTGGTGTGAAACAGAGGGGGGGCAGGTTTAGACTTCTTGGCAATTTTCACACTTTGATCAATCGGTTTTATGTATTCGTTTAGTCATCAAGCATTTGTTGAATGCCTGCCATGCGCCAGACAGTGGGGCTGTGCGGTCGGGATAGACTCAGAGACAGACCACTTTTTCTCAGGGCTTTTCCACACCAGCAAGGAGAGACACAGAGCGACAGACACGTATATAGCAGGGTATGTTGTGCTGAGGCAGGAGGGCACAGGGGACTATGGGGGCCATGAGACGGGCACTTTCCCAGCCTTGGGCTGGGGGCAGCTGGCCATGGAACACTTCCAGGTTGAACCCTGAAAGTTGAGTGAGGGTCAACCAGGGGAAGGTGTATGGAGACGGCAGGGAGAGGGGGCATTCCAGAGAGAACAGCCCAGAGGTGAGAAAGAGGAAGCCAAGTTTGGGGAACTTGGATTTGTTGAATATTGCTGGGGCCTGGGCGGGCAGAGAGTTTGGTGGGGGGGGTGGTGGGAGGAAGTCCACAGGAATCAAGGGAAGGTCTGGGGGGAGGGCAGGCTGGCACCTCAGGTGTCAGTCCCTAGCACCTGCCAAGCCCAGCTGCAAGTGCTGGACTCGCTAGTGGGAGGCGTAGAGGAGGAAGCCCCAGTCCCTAAAGGCCTCCCTAAGCTAAGGCGGGAATGCAGGAGCCACACCCAGAGGGCGCATATTAAGAAAACAGGAAAACAACAGCAACAGAAAAGCACACCTGCTCCCGGGAGCCATGAGGTGGAGAGCTGAGTGGAGGGGCAGAGGAGCTGAGGGATGTGGGCAGACAGGTGGTCTGCAAGGCCTCGTGGGGCAGGGCTCTTACCGGGAATGCTGGTCAGGGCACCCCTTGAACTCATTTCAGCAGGAAATCCATTGGTTCCAGAGTGTAGATTCCAGATTTGTTATTTTACAGGGCTAACAAGTATGTAATTATCACATTTGGGGCCCTTCAAAGGAAATGCAAACACACACCACTGAACACCCTTAGAAATGTGAGCGGAACCCACCCCACAGTTCTGGATGGAGCTCACCACCATGTCACACATACATCCACTCCAGCCCAGGGTCTGCGCCTGCGTTGGAGGAAGAGAGAATATGAAGGCCGGGCCTGCACCTTACAAGGGACTGGGAGAAAAGCAAGTGAAGAGGGTGGAAGGGCCTCTGCCCAGCCTCTTCTGGAGTCTCCTGGGAAGGAGAGGGAGCAGGATTGGTAACAATAATAGTATCCACCACTCACAGAGCAGCTACAGTGTGCCAGGCACACGCCATCTCCTGTCCTCTCTAACTGTGTTACAGAGTCGGTATTAATATTCCCATTTGACAGAATGAAGAAGCTGAGATTGGTCTGTGTATTCGTTATCTAATGCTGCATAACAAGTCACTCCAAAACTTAGTGGCTTAAAACAGCAATAGTCAGTGACTGCGGGTCAGGGATTCAGGAGCATCTTGGCCGAGTGGT
The DNA here is from genome assembly GCF_039906515.1 of Pseudorca crassidens. Taxonomy (NCBI): domain Eukaryota; kingdom Metazoa; phylum Chordata; class Mammalia; order Artiodactyla; family Delphinidae; genus Pseudorca; species Pseudorca crassidens. Next base: position 96,309,061 of record NC_090297.1, read on the forward strand.
CTGTCTTGAGGTGCCTCGTGACCCCAGGTCAGACATTGGCCAGGCTACGGAGGAATTGCTTCCAAGGTGGCCCGCTCACCTGGTTGGCTGGTTGGTGTTGACTGTTGACGGGAGGCCTCAGTTCAGCCCCATGTGGGCCTGTCCACGTGGCTGCCTCATAACCTGGCATCTGGCTTGCCCCACAGAGAATGAACCAAGAGACCAAGGTAGAAGCTGAGATGCGTTTATGGCCCAGCCTCGGAACCCACACACCGTTACTGCTGCCATATTCTACTGGCCACACAAATCAGTCCTGACTTTGTGTAGGAGAGGATCCCACACTGCGGCTCCTTGGGCGCCACCGTGTATCCCACCATTGCTGAGTGCTGCTCGGATCCCAACCCAAGTTGCCTGACCCCGAAGGCAAGGCTCTAATGTCAGATGTTGGGTCAGGGGGAGTGGCTGCATTGATGGGTTAAGAAGGGGACTTCACGGGGCATGATGGGGTGCCTGGCAGGCAAGTGGCAAAGCCCACTGGGCAGTGAGAGCCACGTTGCCTGTCCTGAGGGAGACTGAGGAGGTCCCCAAATGGGACCATACACGTTTTGTGCACTCTGGGTGTTCAGCTGTCACAGCAGGCAAACTCCCAGGGGGCTCCCTCAGTACAGTGAGCTGATATCAGGGCTCCACGGGGGGCCCTTTGTTCACACGGGTGAAGGAAGGAAGCAGACTTACCTTTCATCTGAGAAGGGTATTCAGATTCCCTGTTTGCCTCGCTGTCAGCTTAGCAGAGGGAACCCTGGCCTTAGAGCTTGAGCTGAGCGATGGGGAGGGGAAATAGTGTTGAGAGCCCATTGTGAGGCCGGTCTGAACTCGGCACTCTACATTTTAAAATTTCATATCATCTGCTCTGGAGGTAGCTATTATCACTTCTACTTTACAGATGACAATATAGAACTCAGAGAAATGAAGTAAGTGGCCCAAGATGTCACATACTTCCTAAATGACAGAACCAGGAGGCCCCCAGGCAGGTGGCCCGGTCAGCTTGCACCATCTCCAGCAGGCACACTGCCTGAGTCTTCAAAGACAGACAAGGGCTGCACCTGCCCCAGCCATTCAGTGGATCTGAGCATTCGGTGAGGCAGAGACCGTGCTGGGCAGAGTTGCGGGCTGGGGGGATGCACCCCGACTCCAAAGCCGGAGTGGGTCCTTCTTCTAAGATTTTTTCTCCTGGGGAGATGAGATTTGGACACGTGAACAGTAGTCCTCTAAGATAACTGCTGAGGGTGAGACAGGCTGCCCTTGCTGAGGAACAGATGTGAGCAGGGAGGGGCTGCTGCACGCCCAGGTCACTTCCAGGTGCAGAAGGACACCACTCGGTGGCCATGAGCACATTAGCACTGAGCCCTGGACTCCCAGCTGCACACCCTGAGGACCAAGGCAAAGGATCATTCCCCCTCTCAGGGAATCCTGGGAGATCTCTGAGCAGCCCAGGAAAATGTGAAGGGCCAGGAAAATGTGGGCCGATGGAGAGGAGGGTAGCTGCTGAGCGTGGGTCGAGTGGGCAGGACGCGTCTGGGCACAGGGAGCTCGACTGCCTCCTGCAGGGGGTTTTGTGAAGGAGTAGCAGACATGACGACACATAGGCTGGGCAGCACCAGAAGGTGGCACATGCAGAATATGGCGCCTACTTTCTTTTGGGCAGTGGGGAGGGTACTGAGAGGCACTTGGAGCAGGGCCTGGCCCATAATAAGTGTTAGTATTATTACCGTTGTCATCGTTGTTGTTGTTATTTAGCAGGAGAATGAGAGCTGTGCTTTGGGAATATGATTTTGGTGGCTTGAGCAGAATAATAATAGTAATGATGGTACCTGACATTTATTGAACACTTACTGTGAGCCAGGTCTTTTAAGTACATTGTCTTATGTAATTCCTTATGAGGCAGGTACCATCATTTCTCCAGATGAGAAAACTAGGGCACACAGAGCGTAAGTAACTTGCCCAGAGTAGCCAGGGGACAGACGAGAAAGGGACATAGTCAGCATATAGGAAAGTCGTCCAGGCATGGGGTGACTAAGGCCTGACTGAGGTGTGGCCGAGGAAATGAAGAGGGACGGCTGAAAGGAAGAGGTAGTTAGTGGGAAGGAGCGACCAGACTTATTGTCACATGGGTGGTGGGGTGTATGGATGACCCGCAGCCCAGAGAACGGGGGCTGCAGAGACAGGGCACAGAGACATGGCTTCAGGGGACATTTTGAACCTCTGAGCCAGATTTCCATCCTGAAAGGGGTCCTTCACTCAGTCAGTGCACGTTGTCAACTGTAAAGCCAGTGCATCTCCAAAGCCCCAGGCTACCCGCTGGACACTGGGGATCTCCTTAGGGGCAGAGGGAGGAGGGCACCGAGTGGACTTTCTGGGCTCTGGAACCCTGTGATCAGTGCCATCCTGGTGACAGCACGGGGCATCCCAGGTGCTGAGTGAGAGTGGGCCTGGCTACTGACTCTCTTGCTCTTCAAAGAGCCCTGGCTGTGAGGCTGCAGGGGCTGTTGGAGGCAGGGAGCCCAGCCCTGAGGATGATTCCTGGGAAGCAAGCAGGATGCTTGAGGTGGGGGGAGAGCAGCGGAGGAGACCTTGTTCTGAGTCGAAACCTTGGTCCCTTTAAGTGGGTGGAGAGGGCCCGAGCCCTCAGCTGCGGGAGAGGTGGTTCCCTCCACCGAGCTCCCAAACTTCAGGACTGAGATGACAGTGATGATTTTAGAAGCAGCTCCGTCCTTTGGGGCTGGGGGCGCTCTGCCAGGCCTGGAGAGGGGCCACGGGGGCGAGGTGCCGGGTTGTTAGTCCGCTGTGGGCGCCTGAGGCTCTGCTGGTGGAGTGTGCGTGCACGTGTGGAGTACGGTGGCTGGGTCTCCCTATTCGGGAAGATGCCGCGAAGCCCTGCGTTTGCTCTGGGGGCCCCTTGCAGCATAAGTAGGCAAGCCCTGGATTTCATGGGGTCCTCAGAGGGGAGAGTATCTATAAGCACACACAGACCCCAGGGCATCTGGGGAAAGGCAGCTCTGTAGGCACATTCACACCAGATCCATCGGACAAAGAGACCGGATATTTTGCTGTTTGATAAACTTCGTAAAACAGAGGAGCTGAGTGATTTTGCTGCTGCCTGAATGGAAGTATTCTAAGAACCCATGCCAAGAAGATAAATAAGGCCGTGGCTCCAGGAGAGGAGCTGAAACAAATGTGCGGCGAGAGGTACATCAAAGTAAAACTAGTTCTCCTGACGACCGGGGTTCTCTGTGTGACGGAGTGTGCGCATGTGTGTGTCGGGCCAAGTGTTTGGCAGATACTAGGCTACATCGAGGGGCCTGAAGATGTACCCTGGGCTCTTGCCAACCCCTCTGAAGGCCTGCTTGAGATTTAGCTAGGATTAGGCCCAGCCCTGCTTGGTACAAAGGGAAAGAAGCATTAGAGCCACTATTGGAGATTCAGGCCCTGCAGTCAGCCAGCTGGGGTTAATTCAAACTGGAATATGTGTACTGAGAGGGCAGGGATTCCTCAGTGGGCAGGGTGACCAGTCCCTGTTGGCCAGCGAAAGATTTATCCTGCACTGATGACAGGGGATACAAGCTTGAGTGTGAAAACATCAGCCCTCTCTTATGTGGCTCCGAACACCTCAAGGGATGAGGGGGAGATACAGGGGCGTGAGGATAGAACAGAGTGTTAGATCTGGATGCGAGTTTAAACAGCATCTAGCCCAAAGGTTATCAGGCCAGCAGCAGTGGCATCTAGGAACTTGTGAGAAAGGCAGATTATGGGTGCTCCGTGAGACCTACTAAGTCAGAAACTCTTGGGGTGGAGCCAGCAATTTCTGTTTTAACATTTTTTTTCCGGGTGATACAGATGCAGACTAGAGCTTGAGAATCGCTGATCTAGGTTGTCATCTTCATTTAGAAATGAGGGAACTGAGGCCTAAAGAGGGAACTTTTGCCAGGAACAGAGAGCTAATTAGGACACAGCCACTCTCCCCCTCACCCATAGGGTCTCAGCTGTTTATCTTGCAAATAACACGGGGGGATATTAATAAGTTTTTTCTTAGAGGCAATTGTTATGTGTTTATATATTTTCCATTTGTTAATAAACCATTTAGATCAGCAGTGTCGCTGGGGCCCAAACCTTGGAGTTATTGGTTGTAAAGTTTAGGCTCGGGGAAATGGACTCTCCTTCCAGTTTGGCCCCAAGTCCAGGCAGCCAGGTCCCATTCCTGCAGCTGCCCCCAAGTCACCAGCACCTTCTTCCCCTGTCTATCCCCAGTTGCTTTCTCTGTAACTGCACCACCAGCCCCATAGGCTCCCTCTATGTGTGGATGTTTTGGTCAATAATCCCTCCCTCAATTTGCAGGGCCAAGCAAGGGTGGACGTGGTGGGATTAGTTTCGCCCACTGGCCTTCTCTGCCTTCCTGAGAAGACCTGCCTCTGCTTCCGGCTCTCACAGTGGGCCCAGCATGTTTCCAATATTGCATCAGTGTTTTCCCCAACAGAGTAACGCTTTAATGGGGCAGATTTGTTCTCTGTACGGGAAACATGTGGGCCCTTGTCAGACGCCGTGGGAGCGAGTTGCCCTCCACCATGGCCATCGGGTCACCTCTTGGGGCTCCCGTACCTGTGCTCAGGAGAAGGGCAATTTCCTAGATCCGGTGGTGTGAGGAGGATGAGGGGCCCTTCAAGACTTTGGGGTGAGTAACTCCTCTAAAAGAGCAGAACCATGACAGATAGCCTGTTTACAGCAGCCCAGATTCCTGGGAAATTCATACAAAAATTCTGTTGTGGTCTAAATTTCCTAGCAAAAGAGGAAGGAACCAGTTTGCTTTGTCCAGTGTAAACTGGACCTTACTGAAGGATTTTCAATGGGAGTGGTGTGGGGTAGGAAGGGAGAAACCCACTCCCTTCCTCCTCCAAAGGCCTAGATGGAGATGGTTTGCAAGAGGGTGAGGGGAGGAAGCCCCAGGGAAGGACAGAGTCCCTGGCCTCTCTTGTTAGAGAGCCCTCCCCGGCCCCAAACATTAATGGGAACTTGACTTTCTTTTCCCGAGCCTGGAATTCTTTCCTGAGCCCTGAAATCTCTGAAGCTGGCATTTCTCACCTTCAGGGAGCTGTGACACCCAGGGATGTTTTATCTGATTCACCAACCTTCTCCTCTGCTTTTCCTGCTAATCGGGGGTCCATAACCTGCAGTTAAATAATTAAAGTTAATTTAAGTTTATTTCATTTTGAGCATTTCACAAAGCCCTGGAGATAATTGGAGTTTCCCTAGAGTGCTGCAAAACCAGGTTTGGAAATCTCAGATCAAGAGGACATTGGGCAATGGATGATGGAGACAAAGGAGGAGAAAAGAGAGCAAGAGGTGGGGGGGTGGGGCGAGGCAGAACCTTTTGTTTCCACTGGGTCTCCTGTGTGGGCTGGAGGGCTCTAGTTAGTTAAACGGTGATTCAGTCCAAAAATGGTTGATTCCGTTCTGATGTACCGGGAACACAGATAGAAAAGACACAGCCAAGGAGCGACGGAAAGAAACAAAGAGAGGGGCTCTCCGGGTCCCCCAACACAGCCACTGGCAGTATCATCCCAGGAAGACCTCTATTCTCGACTCCCTCGCGTCCCCCAACCGTAGGGATTTTAGGGAAACCCCTCTTTACAAATGCAAAGTCTGCTGATTTGAATTAGGCCCCTGAAAACTTGCCTCCTGCCCCGGAAGATTTATTTTATTAAGTGGTCCACACCTGAAAGTAATTGAGTGTCTCGGCATGGGTACAGGGGCTGCGGAGGGAGAACGGAGTGGCGGCGGCGGCGGCTCCCAGTTCCTCTCCGGCCCCATGCTCTGCGCCTCTCCGAGCCCCGGTCTCTCCGCCGCGCCTCAACCCTGCTCTGCTTTCTCCCGCTGCGGAGAAAGCGGCCTGGCGCGCGAGTGGGAGTAAGGAGGGATACGTGGGGCGATCGGGAGTCGCGTGTGAAGGTGGGTAGGTGGCTGCGCCCAGCGTCGCCCTCGCGCCGACATGCCATCGGGCCCGCTGACCCCGGTGCCCTAGTCCCAACCGCGCGCCCTGGCCAGCCCTTAGACATTGTCGCGCTGGCACAGGAGTCCCCGCCCAAAGAAGGAATAGGAGAGAGATTGAAATAGATAAAAGCATTCGAAGTTTAATGTCAGCATCAAATCTCTATAAAACCAGATCAAAGAGAACAGGCGCTTGGTTTCTTCCGGGATCGCCGGGGGCCTTGGGGCTCAGGGGGCCCCGGGGGTTGAGCCCGCGGCCGCCCGGCGCGTTCTTCTCTCCACCCGGGGCCGAGGATTCCAGCACCGCATCCCGGGGCCTGAGCCCGGCCGGGGCGCACGCGAGCGGAACCGGGGCGGCGCCCGTGAACTTGGGGCCTGGTGAATTAAGAGCGGCACGCAGGTTGTCCGCCGCGCGTCGAGGTTCTCCGAGAGCCGAGCTGGAGGCGGCGGGCAGAGGAAACGCGCGAGCCGGGAGCGCGGCGCGCGGGGTCCGCGACCCGCGACGGGCAGACGGCACGACGGGAGGGTGGCAGACAGGAGGGCGGGTGTCGGCTGCTCCGAACCCGCCGTTGCAGCTCTCGTCCCGCTCTCTTCCGGGCCGCGGGCCGCAGGCCGTGGCGAGCGGCCCGGCAGCTAATTGCCACTTTCCGTCGGTTGTGCGCGCCGAGCCGCGCCGGCTCCCGCGTCTTCCTTGGGTTCCTGCGGCGCGGACTGTGCGTTTGCTTTCGTTTTCTCCGTTCCGTTCTTCCATACGTGTGTTTCCCTTTGCGTCCCCAAAACGATTCTTCTAAGGTGAATGACCAAATGGAGTTTTCTTCTCGTGCTTAGTCACCGGCAACTTTTGCAGGGTGGAATGAAACTCCCCGGTGTTTCCAATGAGACGTGCAAATTGAGCTCTTTTCTAATTATAAACCTGCAATCTCATAGAGGCTTCAAAGTTACGACCACAAGAAATATGAATGAAGATAAACCCTCACATCTTGAGGATAAATATGGCGAACTTTATTAGTAGCAAAATTATAGTCTCTTTCTCTCACTCCACATAAAAAAGAATTGTAAATTACCGACGTTCTCTGCCTGTATCAATTTTATGTGCTGTAGCATTCCACCCCTCCGGACATAAATTTACATGTCTGCAGAGCCTGCTCATAGGTAAAACCACATGTCTATTTTGTGTGCCTGTGTGTGCTGGCACAGTAATCTTGCCGCCATGGACAGTTCATGGCGATGGACGTTGGGACAAGAGTCATTCGATGAGCATATGCATGGAGCACTCTTTGTGTTTGGACCCCCGGGAGAAACACCCAGGACTCATAATGGTAAATACACCAGCCAAAGAGGATTTCCTCTCATACATAGCCTGAAATGACAGGAAATCCACAAGCAGAAAAAGGGCAGAAAAATTAAAGAGAGGCTGAAGAAAAGAGGTTGTTGCTGTGAAAAAGAAAAAGGAAGAGAGAGAGAGAGACAGAGAGAGACAGAGAAAGAGAGAGACAGAGAAAGAAAGAGCATGAGAGAGACAGAGAGAGAAAGAAAGAAAAAGAAAGAAAAGACAAAATGTAAAGAGACAGATGCAGTGCTGAAAGACAAAAGGGATAGAAATTCACAACAAAGGGAGGGAAATGTCACAAAAAGGCAGATTTTGAGAGGGAAACAGAGGGGAAAAAGAGAGAGGTAGAACACTGTTAGGACAAGAAATATATAAAGAGAGATGGAAGGAGAAGAGGGACAGATGGAAGGAGAAAGAGTAGGCACAAAAAGATGTAGAAGAAAGGCATCAAGAAGGATGGAGAGACAAAGAGCGGAGCCCAGAATGGGGGTGGGGTGGGCTGGAGAGGAGAAGATAGAAGCCTTGGAAGCTGGGAGCCTTCCCAGGGCTAGGCGCCTCCCCAGGGCCTCACTTCTCAGATTTCCTCAATGCAAGGGAAATCCAGGGAAGCCTTTGTGGGCGCCGTTTGTTTGCTCCAGACCCAGATCTGATGATGCTGTTGATTTGGTTTTTAAACAGTGGGTTTGCAGCCTTCTGGGCTGGGGCAGGGGTCTGCTAGCCATCCTTAAACCTGCAGATTGGATTGAATTTCGACCACTTTGATGGTCCTGTAATCGTCTCCCAGTTTTCCAATTTCCAATCCCCTCCACCCAGCTGGGGGTTGAAAAGGAACTTTAAAGACGCCTTTGATAACGTCTCACGGTTACATATTTCCATAACAATTTTCTTTACCAGATCGTTATGTCTGATGCAGCCCCAGATGTTCTGGGGGAGAAAAAGGGAACCAGTCCCCCTGTCCCAGCCTGTCAGGCACTGGAGACAGGCGTGGGGAGGCGAACTCAAGTGCCTCAGGACCCAGGACACTCCAGCCCTTCTCTCCTCTTGTGGCCCCTTCCTCCAGCTCTTCCTTGACCACATTTTTCGAATCTCTCTCAGGGCCGGGGACCCATCCTCTGCACACAGCTCAGGCACTAGTGCGGCTCTAGGTGTCTCTTTTCCACCCAAACCTGCCTATTTTCGATTTCCTTCCATGCTCTCTGCTTGGTGACGGTTTGTGAAGTGAAGAAACCACTCCATGCTCGTGTCTCAGTAGGTCAAATTGATTCCAGGTGCCTTTCTTGAGAACTTTAACGGGCCTTTCTGGAGACACAGTGTCCTTAGGAGTATCAGGAGACTTCCTTCTTCCTCAAACAAATGTATTGAATATTACTGTTTGAAGGCACTGAGATGGAAGCAAATGTCAATCAAACGTGTCCTACCCTTAAGGAGTGCAGCATCTGCACTGTTGGGGAAAGGAGACATGTATGCAAATAACTTGGGCTGAGGGCTGAGTGAGTGTGAAGAATGCAGGAAAGAGGTGTAATAAAGTGGCCCCAGCGTTCAAAGGCAGCAAGATGACTCTGGCTGGAGACATCTGGGAAGGCTTCACGGAGGAGGTAGCATCTGCTCTGGGTCCTGGAGGACATGCAGGGTTAGACTGCGTGGTAATGCGGAACAGTAGGCACTGTGGTAGGCTGATGGGGGAGACATTTGGAGGCAGAGGCGCTTTTTGGTGCCCTCTCTCCAAATCAGACCTGGGCAGTTATTAGAGCAAGCTTCTCTCATTCAATTCATTTCACCCAACATTTGTTGAAACCGGGCACTGAACTGGGCATGTGCTGGGCACTAGGGTATAGGAATGAAGGAGACAGGTTTCTGCCGTCCTGGCATAGATCGATCATGTTGCTATAGATCCTGTTGCACAGAATTCTAAGGGGCTACTCAGGGCCGTTGGGGCAGTGAAGGGGAGGCCAAGCAGCCAGCAGCCAGGGCAGTTCCACTTTTTTTTTTTTTTTTTTTTTTTTTGCGGTACGCGGGCCTCTCACTGCTGCGGCCTCTCCCGCCGCGGAGCCCAGGCTCCGGACGCGCAGGCCCAGCGGCCATGGCCCACGGGCCCAGCCGCCCCGCGGCATGTGGGATCCTCCCGGACCGGGGCACGAACCCACGTCCCCCGCATCGGCAGGCGGACCCCCCAACCACTGCGCCACCAGGGAAGCCCAGTTCCACTTTTTATATCCCGGGGTTCCTGTGAAATTTCCTTTAGAAGAAGAGCGGGGCTCTACCGCTTGAAAAGAAAGAAGATCCCTAGTTCATAGGTACTTATGAATTATGAAAAATAACTAAGTGAATAGTTAACCAAATGAAAGCATGAGTGTATGTTTGCCAAAGACTGTGATAATCCAATTCTGGACACCTAAGTTTTGATTTAAAAGATCCAAGGTCCCTTCTGTGCTTTCACTGTCTGTCTGTGGTCTGTGGATAGAGTGTGCATCAGGTCCCAGGCTGCTGTTTTCTCTGAAGTTGTCTTCCCACATCCTGCTCTTTTCTCCCACTCCTCAGCTGGTTGGGAGTGGCTAGGTTCCAGCTATTCCTAGAACACTCAAAGGGTCTTATCCTAATGATATCCCAAGACCCGGCTCCCCAAATGGGGGGTACAGTGGGCTGAACTCAGCCAGTCCGAAATCCTACCCCTTGCTTTTTGTTGTATCTCATGAGTTGCAATATGACAAAACGCCACCAGGGGGCAGGACAGAAACGTGGGGTGCTGCTCTCCAAGGGCATTGTCCATGGACAGTGTGGAGAGTCCATAGCCCGTCTGAGCACTGCCCTTCAGGGTAGACTAAGATGAGTGCACATAGCCCCTGCCTGCAAGAAACTTACAGTCCCGTGGTGACTTCAGTAATATAGTTCCCTACTCCTTAAGTGGGCAGAGGAGTCAGTCGGAGTTGTAGCTGGAACCCCTAGCTTCTTCCAGCACCGCCCCCTACCCCAGCAGTTCCTGCTGTGCCCCGGAGGCCTCGTCTCCGCTCAGGGTCCCCACTGGTTTCTCCAGCTGCAAGAACCAAGGCCAAGGGAAGCCTCTGCCTTCCCGTGATGACCCCAGACATACGTGGGGTACATTGACTATTGTGGGCTCCTTGCAGGTGGGACCCCTGAGGGAACAGGATGCTGGAGCCCGAGGCTAAGACCTCGCAGCTAGGGGAAAACAAGCCAGCTCTGGTCCCCCTCATCTAGGGGACCACCTTCCCCTAACCTAGGCTGGCATCTGCCTACAGGCCTGCCGTGTGTCCTCTTCCCCCTTCCCAGCTGAGAGGGGTGCGTGCCCTCTGTGCTGGGTCAGGAAGAATGTCGCTCAAAGACTAGGTGGGCCCATGTGCGTAGGTGCGTGTGCTTGTGGGCTGGTGTGGGTGAGAGGCTGTGGGCATTCACTGGTCGCCGAGGTGTCCCCACTCCCAGCCTGCCCTAGGTGCCTTAGCCCCTCAAGCCGAAGACATGTATTCAGCACCCGTCCCGCTCAGGGCCCAGGGCCAGCTCAGCGGGAGGTGGAGCCATGAACTAGACGCAGTCCCCATGTTCGGGGGCCTGAGCTGTAAGGGAGGCCCAGTCTGCGGGCTTCAATGGCCAGGTCATGCCTGTCCTTTCACTGCTGAGCAAATAATGACATTTCATTATGTGTTGCGTGGATAAACGGAGGGGGAGAAGTCAGAAGGCATTCCAACAGGGTGGCATGGTGAGTCCCTAGGCAGGACTGCTCCTCGAGGGACCAACCTTACAGGTTTTAAACCGGGAAGTCTTGTCTCTCAGGAAGCCCTTCGGTCGCAGGCAAACCTGGAGGGTTGGCCACCCTAGCTTCTGCCCCCCCAACCCCTCGGGAAAGGGCCAAGCAGCTAGTTCCTCCTTGGCCCTCCTCTAGTCTCCCACCCCTTTCTCCTTTTCCCCCCACCCAGCAGGGTCTCCTCTTAGGTCTCCTGGGTCTTACCCTGCCCCAGCCATGACCCCCCAGCCTGACCTCCAGGGCTACCCACTTCCCTTTCCCTCGGCCATTCCTGATAAGGAGACTAGAAGCAGGTTTGCCCTTTCACCTCTGCATATCTCTCCATGGAGCCCCTGGGTCCCCACATCCTATGTCACATCCTCCAAGTCCTGCAGCTCCCCCAGGCTGCAGGTTTTAGGTGGGAGAGGACTGTGGGGATGAGGGGGCTGCAAAGGCCACAGCCCTTGGGACACGAGCCTCTCCCTATCCTGGCCGAGGACGGTCCAGGCGCCTGCTCCCAGGACGCAAGAGCTGCTGGGCAGGATGGCTGAGCTGACCGAGTCCTGCGCTGCATTTTGACTGACATTCTTGGTGGAATTGGCCGGATGTTTCTCCTTCACAAGAGACACAGCCTCGGGCAAGACAGCTGTGCCTCCCTCAGCCCAGCCGCGCAGCTGGGGGTGCTGAGAACCCAGGACCCACAATTCCTACTTTTGGGATAACATCACTGGGCCAAGAGGTCTCCAGGGAAGGGGTGTGGTGGCTTCTTTGGGGCCCTAAGAGGTCAGCACGACTCGCATCTGAATATCTTCTGTTCTTGTTCTGCCTGAGCTCTGTTCTCTACCTGGTTCTATGGACCGCACGTGGACACTGTCATCTGACTTGGGCAGGCAATGCGGTGCAGGGACCACCTGATACACAGAGTTACCTGAGGTCTGGCCTGCTCAAGGCCCTGAGTCATGCCCAAACCCACTCCTTATTTTTGGTGAGTGCATCATTTGGTAAGTGCATCATTTGGGGACGTTTTGGTCCAGAACTTCAATCCCCATGAATTAGGAGTGTGATCAGATGCAGCTGTTATTTAAAGGGCACATAATAATCTTTGCTGATTCAGAAGGCATTTCATAAGTTTGCAGCATTTGGGGAAATAACATTGGTAACATCAAATTCGTGGCCTTGAGATGGTGAGAATTCTCTATGCAGAGAATTTTTGCCTTTGGTGAAATCTAGCCATAGCAAATACCAAAAGCAACATGGAAGAGAAAAAGTTATCCACCTGCAGCCTGACAGGGCTATAAAGGGAAAGGAAGATGCTCTCGCCCTTGATCTCGGGTGATTATGAGCTTTGTGTATGAATATGAGGCTCAGGGCTCTTATTTCCATTTCTTTTTTTTTTTTTTATAAACTTATTTTATTTATTTATTTATTGGCTGCATTGGGTCTTCGTTGCTGCGTGCGGGCTTTCTCTAGTTGCGGTGAGCGGGGTCTACTCTTCGTTGCGGTGTGCAGGCTTCTCATTGCAGTGGCTTCTCTTGTTGCGGAGCGTGGGCTCTAGGCGCGCGGGTTCCAGTAGTTGTGGTGCACGGGCTCAGTAGTTGTGGCTCATGGGCTCTAGAGCGCAGGCTCAGCAGTTGTGGCGCACGGGCCTAGTTGCTCCGCGGCATGTGGGATCTTCCCGGACCGGGGCTTGAACCCGTGTCCCTTGCATTGGCAGGTGGATTCTTAACCACTGTACCATCAGGGATGCCCTCTTATTTTCATTTCTGCATCTTTTATAGCCATGGTTTTTCAGGCTGTAGTCATATGAGTAGCACCTTCGTCATTTTGGCCTCATATGAGTGCCACTTGTACTGTTAACATTTTTCTTTAAATTAACTGACTACACACACACACACACACACACACACACATGTATGCACACATACACACGAATATCTTTCAAAAGGACATTGTACATTCTTAACTCCAAATGGGACACCAGTAGCACTTGTCTTAAACAGAGGGTAGCCAGAAAAATAAATAAAACTAAAGCATAGGATGTGATTACATTGTAGCTAGAGTTGCCTTTGGAAGGCTTTGAGTCTAAGATTTGCTTTCTTCCCTTAAACAGGAATGTCAGCAAGTGTTAGAGGCAGTTAAAGTCCCATCGGCCACAGTTTTAGTGACCAGATGCAGCTGTAATTCAAAAGTCACATTGTGATCAGGTCCGAGAGAGAATTGGACCGGAATGATTATTTCACTGTCTCTTCAGGGCACCATATAAGATTGTCTCCAGTTCTGCCCAGAGCCCTGAGTGGTTCTGCCCAGGAGGTATTTTCCTCTGGCCACTGGCCCAAAGCATCCCTCTCGGCTGATTTCCTGAGCACACCTTTCCTGGAGCTCCTGCCATCAGAGGTCTGCTCACCTGCCCACTGGGAGAGGACTGATGGAGTTGCTGGAGACAAGGGGTGCCCGTCTCCCCTTCTCTGATGTTGCGTAGAATATTCCAGCCTTAATGAGACAACCCTAGAAAGAATGTTTCCACTTTTCTTAGCAGAGCTACAGGCAGTTTTCCATGACTATGAGAAAACCCCAAGCGTGAGAACAGGCAGGGCATTTGAACTCGACTTCCTGCTGCTGCCGATTCCCAGTGGTATTTTCCACTCTTCCCGCTCCCTTGAGTTCTAGACTGGTATGTCCAGCTGCCCGTGTGTCCTCTCCACTTGCAAGCCTAAAAGTCGTCTCAACAAAGCAGAACTCTCCACTGCGCCGCAAACCAGCTTCTCTCGCAGGCGCCCCCCCTCAGCTACAGGCACTGCCCCTCCCCGGTTGCTCAGGCCAAAGACCCACGTGACCCCTTTCCTCACACCCCAGATCCAGTCCATCCCTCATCCTGTTGGCTCCACCTTCCCAAAGTATGCAGAAGCCAATGACTCTCCCCACCCCCTCTGCCCCGAACCTGGTCTCCCTGCTCCTGCCCGTTCTCCACACACCAAGGCCAAGCGTGATCTTTGGAAGTGAGAGACCTGATTGTATCACCACTCAGCTCAGACTCCTCCAGTGGCTTCTCCTGGCACTTGGAACCGAACTCAAACTCCTCCCGTGACCCGGGCCCTGGGTCCTTCCTTCTTCACTGCACCCTCCGCCCTGGGTTTGTCACGCTCCAGCAGTGCTGGCTTCATTCTACTTCTCCAACACCCCACCAACCCCGGGGCCTCGGCACCTCCTGTTCTCTCTGCCAGGAGCGCTCACTCCTGCTCCCCACAGGGCTCCAGCTCTGCTCCTTCCCTTTGTTCAGGTCTCCACGGAACTGGCACCTCCTTTGGGAGATGCCCTGACCTCTCTGAGATGGTACCTTCCCTTTATGCTGCTCTCTTTTTCCTCACGGCATTTACCACCGTTGACATCGCTTGCCTGAGAAAGTCCGTTTCTCTTTCACTTTTCAGAGATAATTTCACGGGATACAGAATTCTTTCAGCACGTTAAATATTTCACTCCCCTTTCATCTTGTCTGTATGATGAAGTGTCTGAGGAGAAGTCTGATGTAATTCTTACCTTGTTCCTCTGTGGGAAGCATTCTTTTTCCTTCTGACTTCTTTCAAGAGTTGCTATTTGTCTTGATTTTCTGCCATTTCAGTGTGTTGTGGCTTTGTGTAGACTTTTTGGTATTTATCCTGCTTGCTGTCCTCTGCTGATGCTGTATTATATATTTATTTGATTATTTCTGTCCTGTCTCCCACATGAGAATGTAAATTCATGAGGACAGGGACTTTGTCTAATTCACTGCTTTATTCCGCTGTCTGGAATAGTTTTGGAGGCTAGTGTCATTCACTAAATATTTCTTGAGTGATGAATGAGTAATCAAATATAGAGCCTCTAATAAGTTTGTGTAAGAAAGCAGTATCATGTAATGTAATTCATACTATGAAATGTCACTTTATGTTTTCTTAATTTGAGGTTGTTTCATCTATTTTTGTATTTCAGCATGAAGTTGGCAGCTGCACTTTCTTGGAATAATATTCATAACAATGACTAGCACTTACCGAGCGATGACTACATGGCAAACACTTTGATGGGCTTCGCATGTATTAACTCAGTTAACCCTCTCAAGGACGCTTTAAAGTAAGTATAATTATTATCCTCATTTAGAGATGAGGAAACTGAGGCACAGAGAGGTTAAGTAATTTGTTCAAAGTCACACAGATACCAAGAAGTGGAGCTAGAATTTGAACTCATGAAGCGTGGCCCCAAGTCCATGAGCTTCCATGAATCTAATGTCCGACTTCTGTCTCTATTTGCTCTTTTCATTGAGGTATAACTTATGTGGGCCAAGTGTACTGACCAAGAGTACAAATCAACAAATTTCCATGTACTCCCGGATCTGGAGCTACTACTGGCCTAGTGCCCCCCAGGCCTCCTGGTGTCGCTTTGATTCAGTTCCCCACAAAGTAACCCTTAGTCTAACCTCTATCACTAACTGATATTGGGAAAAACTGTCTTTTATCCTCTTTAGTTTTTTAAAAAAGTGTTAAAATACTTTCCTTTTGTCTGTTCTTTAATATCCTTAGTTGATTAAATGAAAAGTAAGAACATTGAATAATAATTTCAAGCAAGTTAGACACCACCCCCTGCCTTGCCCCGCCCGGCACTGCTCTCAGGTGCCTTCCTGAGTCTCCTAGACTGAGGGGGAGAGAGGCCTTTCCGAGAAAATTCTGCGTGTTTGTCACTGTGTCAGGCCTACGGCAGGTATTTAAAACACCTGCTGATGGGTGGACAGATGGATCGGTCATCTGCAGAGATGCTCTATCCCTGCCCTTGAGGGGTTCCTGGAGAGAGACCTGTCTTTGTCTGGGGTGAAGGCTCCAAGCTGCCAGCTGGTAAGGTCGGAGGCTGCCAGCCTGGTACCAGGACCTGTCCATCACCTTCTGGGGTCCCCTGGCTGGACTCCCACACTGCCACCCTGTACTCACATGGCTAGAATCCCCCTCAGACCTATAGCTGACTCCCCTGCTCCAGCCCCGTCTAACGCCTGCTCAGAACTCACCGACTTCACAATCCCTAGCCTCCCCGCTCCCGGGGCCCTTCCCCGAGTGTCAGCAGCAATTTCCTGGCAGGCCTGGTGACAGTAGCCTGAGCCAGCCCAGGGGAAACCCAATGCCATGGTGTCAGCAGCGGGTGTCCCTTGGTGTCTGGGGAATGGGGCTGAGACTGTGCAGAGCTGAGCCGCCCGAGGGGGTGGAAGGGCTACGACCACCCTGCCCCCACGGCTCCCTGTTCCTTCCATACTCAGTGCAGGCATCTGTGCCCACTTGCCCTGCACCCAAGGACCCTGGCAAAGACACCTCTTTCCTGCTTCACAACTGGATCAGGGCTAAAAAGTCACCCACATGCTGGAGACAGTGCCTGGGGTGACAGTGCCTGGCTCTGGGCCGGCACACGTCCTTTCTAATCTTGCTCCGCATTCAGAGAGATGGCTGCATCCCAGGCCCCACGGATGGCCAAGTCCATGCCTTCTGCCTCTGCTTTTACCTTGTTGCTGGGTCTGTGCACGACACCCACCTTTTCTGTCCAGAATTCTCGTTAGGGGAGGACTGGGTCTCCTCTCTCCTCCGTATCCCCCTCAGTAGAGTTATTTTCCGAGGACCGGTCCTTGAGTGTGGAGACTGCTCGTATTTTGTTTAGTCTGATTGCCTCTTAACACACTTGGATGCTTATGAATTCTTCTATTCTAAATTTAACTGATGTGGCACTACCGTATGCTCCGTTTTCCTGGATCATGTGTGCGTCCCCTGCCCTTGGCACAGAGCAGGGGCTAAGTGGAGGCTGGCTGCATTGGACTAGATCCACTTGACCTACAGAGGGGTGGGGAGACTCACGGTGGAAGGACGGCTCTCAGCCTGGTCCCAGCCTGGCGGGGCTGGGAGATGCATCCAAAGGCGTGGGCCAGTGGGCATTCATTTGGTTTGGGCCTAAGTCTTGTCTACTGTCCGATTAAGCTCTTGTCTCATGGCCAGCAGACCCTTGGTTGTTGTTACTAGAACTTCTCTCATGTGGGCTGACTGAACATGTGCCTCTCCCCGACCCCCTTCAGACCTCTGCCTGGAGCAGAGCTGCAGACTCAGTGCTTGAGACTGGCCAGTCTCTTTCCCAGGAGCTCAGTCACCCTTCCCAGAGCCGTGGAATGTTGCCCTTGGGATTCATCTTAGAGGTTGCCTGAAAGTCCTGTCTCCTCCTCTGTCTCTTCCTCCACAAGAGGAAACTGAGGCTGAAAGTGCAGTAATTTGCTCAGGCTTGCCCAGCCATTTGAGATTCTGTGGCCCAGATCTCCCCACCCGAAGTCCCTGCTGACCCAGGCTGTAATATGTCCCATGCTCCACGTGTATTAAGCACTCGCAGCGCGCAGAGGTCTGAACTGTGCCTCAGGCTAGGTAAGAATGTCTCCAAATAAAATAATAACAGTTGTTCCCAAACTTGTGGATTTTATGGACCAATTAAAAATTAAGGGGATGGACATAGGTTTGACAATTATAATTTGCCAAGAATAGGTTTTCTAGAAGTCCTACTTTCATCATGTTTTGTAACAAGAAAGAACATTTTAAATCAGAAAAGAGACGATATTTCAAATTTAAAGGCTGACTAAATGTTACCATATACAGAATTCATTATCGATTTTTCTCTTTCACCTCTGACTGGTAAAAGCATCATCGTGGACAAAAGCCCTTCCTTGGACCCGAATTAAAAGACCCAGTTCTGTCCCAAGGAGCCCATGCTTTGGTCTAAGGGGGAGTGGGGATTGGCCCAGAGGTCCAGCTATCACCTCATAGTCGCCTCCGGGCAAGGGTGGCCCAAAGTGTTGGAGTGTGACTGGGGCATGGGCAGAGCCAGGCCAGGCCTTTCTCCTGGTGCTCGGAAGGCCGGGGAGCAGGAGGGGTCTGGGAAGGGCCTCTGGGGGTTCTGCCCTTAACTGTCTGATGTTATTGTTTCCATCTGGAGGCTTTGACCTGAGAACTAGCCGAGGCCGTTCCATTCAGGGGGGTTGGAGCACTGGCTAGATATCCCGAGCCTTCGGTGATTGTACCAGCTTCTTCTCTCCTAGGCTGTGTGACCTTGGACCAGTCCCTGAACCTGTCTGGGCCGCTTTCCTTGGCTCATAGGGCAAATGTGAGGTTAGCCACTCGGATAGCAAGTGTACAGCTGTGTAGCCACAGGAGCTTTTTAAAAAGCATTTGCTCCAGGATCCCAGAGCACCCACTGGCTCGACTTCCGAGCCCTTCCTCTACACCGCACAGCCTCCAGGTCTTCATCAAACCTGAAATCTGCCCAGTTATGGCATTATTGTTCAGCCTCTTGCTCCTTCAGGCCTTAATTCCCTCAACCTGACCCTGACACCTCGCAATTTCCACTGGGTTCTGCGTGTTTGACTCACCATCAGCACCTGTTGCCTCTGGTGCTGGCACCTCTGGCATGAAGCTTGAGTCCAGACACCATTGCTCAGACTCCGTGGTGGCCCCTGGCAGGGGTTTTTCCTGCCATTGGGTGGTGGAGACCATGGTTGACTCTCCCTCACCGCTTTCCCATCATCTCTCATTCCAAGGGCCAGGAGGAAGCCTCTTCTCTGGAAAAAACGGCTCCCCGTTGGCTCTTCTGGGCTCCAGGGGGCTCCCCCAGCCTCACAGCATCCTCCCCTCCTGCCTCACACCAGTGCCAGCACGGGAACTGTAGGCTGCCAGCCCTCTGCACTCTTAGGGAAAACCTGTGTCTTTCCCTCCCTCCTTCCTATCCTTTTCATCCTCCCTCAGCCCCCAGCCCCCTGGCCCCCCAGGTCCTCTCCCTCTCAGCCCTTATCTGCCCCAGCATCTGACCTGCAGATGCACTCACTGCTCGGCGTGCTCCTGACCCTGGGATGGCATCACCGCCCAGCCTGCCTGCCCCGGGGCCAGCTCCGGCCTGCTCTCCTTCCCTTTAAAAGCCCCCATGTCTTGAAGCTGATTAAAACAAACACAGCTCGTATTTTTGTTCTTAATCCAATTGTGCGCTGGGCTAGGGTCGGGGAGGGAGGATAGGATGACAAAAGCACATTCCTCGCCATGCCAGGGGGGGAGAGCCAGACCAGGTACCCGCCAAGAAGTCCCCAGCAGCTGGGGAGGCCATGCGTCCAAGTGGGGTGCTGTCCAGCAATAGTGGTTGGACCCCTCCCTGAGCAGGATTCAGCTGCTGCTCCCCGGGCAGGTCAGGAGGAGGGACAAGTTCTCCAGGCCTTCCCAGAAGGGGAACGAGAGGCCCTTCTGGGAGCAGAGTGGCCAGCTGGGGGGCAGGGGCTCCAAATAGAGGCCTTTATTCTCTCTAGTCTGGAAATGAGACATAATCCTCTTGTCTCAGCCGACCCCTGTGACATCCCTGCTCAGCACTTGGCCTTGGAGTTCCTCAGGACACACAGACCCAGACACACACTGTGGACACCTTCCCCTGGTAGGCTAGGCCCATAGGCCCCTGAGGACTCTGTTACTGTCTGAGCCAGAGATGATGCCTCCATCACCCTGAATTTCCTGATGAAGGGACCACTTGCTGTCGAGCATGGAGAGGAGGGAGGGCCCAGTGATGGTGCAGATGGTGCGTACAGAGTCCGGAGGCCAGGTGCCCAGGCTTGAATCTTACTCTGCTGCTTACTAGTGACGCAGGCAAGTTATTTCATCTCTTTGCACTTCAGTTTCATCATTTGTAAAACGGGGTAGTAACAGCAGTACCTACCTCCTAGGGGTGTGAGCTGGGAACACAAACACAAACACTCAGCCCTGTACTGTATACTATACTAAATATACCATCTGTATTTGGCATATACTATACTATATTCTGACACTCTACTATATACCGCTACCATAAGAAATCTTGATCATCGTTATTATTGAAGGCAGGTGGAGGTAATCCTAGATCAGTCATCTAATAGCTGTGTGGTTCTAAGCAAATCATGCCTGTTCTCTGAGCCTCAGTTTGGCACCTGTAAAATGGGAACAGACTCAACCTCAGAGAATGATGGTGAAGTTTAAACGTAATAATAACCACGAAAGTGCTGTGTTTATTGAATCTTAAAAATTATGTGATTTCGTTGTTAAATGAGACCTTAAGGGACAGTCTTGTCCAAGAGAGGAGGGAATAAGATGGGTAGATCAAATAAAAAAGATAGAAAGGGAAAGAGGAGAAAGAAAAGGTAAATACAAAGTGGAAGGGTCCAGAGAATGAGCGTAGGGGTGAGACTAATGAAAAGGAAAAGGGGAGAATGAGGAGGGAGAGGAAAAACTAACAACAGCCGCTCCAGAAATAGCAGAGAAGGAGCTTGATAGAGAAGACAGTCAAGAAAGGAGGGGCAGTGAGCAGGATGGAGAGGGGACACAGGCAGGCCTCAATGAGGGGTCTCGGGGTCTGCCTTGGGAGCCTGGAGGGCTGGGCTTCCTCCTTGGCTGAGGTCTCCAGGCAGGAGAAGCAGGGAGACCCCGGGAGCAGGTGGAGACCCTGGCCGCTTCTTCCTCTCCACCAGGCTTCTGTCAGCTCCCAGGCTGCCCCACCCCATCCCCACTGCCTATGCACTGAGCCAGAGAGATCTCTGCACCGAGTAGGATCAGAGGCCCAGGTGGGGAAAACTCTCCTGGGCTCTTCTGTGAGGCTGCTGGGGTGAAGCTCTAGCTCTACGTTGGAGAGATGCTTAATCATCTTTCCCCCAAATCCTTAGATGTCTATAGCTTCAGTCTTTCAGGGCTAAACAAGATCTTAAAAATCAATTGTTTGAATGCTAGTGTGAACAGCTCACCTGCCTGGCCAACTCCAGAATGGGCTGAATACCTCTTAGGACAAGGCCCTCCCTGTCCTTCAGAGGAGTTTGCTGGGCCCCTTCCAAGACTGACCCACAGTTACTGTGACTGCAAGTCGGTCAGTTGATCAATACCAACTTTGTGCAACCTTAGTTTGAGCCCCATGTGAAGGACAGAGGGCCAATCAGAGGGCCACACTGGCGCATTGAGGGTGGGTGACCAGCTTGGCTTTGCTGAGGCATCCTCGCCTCCCAGGTTCAGGGCTGTCTCATTCTCCTTCCCTGCCCCATGGTCACTTGCCTTGGGCTGTGACAATTGCCCACACCACAGCTAGAAACCACGATGCATCAGTAGGTCAGGGAGAGGAGGACTAGAAATGGCCCGTAAAAGTCTCGGGCTCCCCATAAATGCAGAGCAGGGCTTTGAAAGCCCAAAGCACTTTTATGTGCTAGTTAAAGGGCCTTCCTGTTGTGTCGCCAGGATTTACAGGGAGATGGGTGGGGGAATGGGGTGAGGTGAGGCCAAGTACAGCCTCCACCGACTGACACTCCCCAGGCTTTTCAGAGCTTCAACCCTCTGGGTCCCACAGGAGAAGGGAGGAAGTGGAGGGCTTAGCGACTTCTCAGCTGTCACACTCCATTTACCAAGCCGGCGCTGTGAGGCTCTTCCTCGGTTCTTTGAGATCCTGAACCAGCTCGCTGGGGCAGTGGTGACCAAGGCAGGGACGTATTCCAGGCCGGCAATGCCCACAGCCAGGGGGAAGGAAGCCCTGGAAACATAGGCAGAGGCCAGGCTATCCGTGTGGTTTTCAAACACGTAGCAGTAGGACAATCCAAATGGCTCCATTTGGAGAGTTTGTTCCATGGCCCATCTTGCCATGCCCTGCGTCTGATGCCAGCATTAAGGGATCATGGGGAGAGCGCTGGGCATCTGCCCCCATCTCTGTGAGTTAGGGGTGCCCATCCCTCAACCTGTCTCCGCAGGGCACCCTGTAGGAATGCGACGTCCATGAATTTCAACTTCAAAAAATAAAAATACAAAAGGGAAAAAAGGCCCCATAAAGTGAGTGTGCTATTCTGGCCACTGTCCGTCATGGAATGAGGAGTTTACTTTCCTCTCTGGGAGAGCTGAGAAGGACCCTCCCCGACCCGTGTGGAGGGGCACGCCGCCCCTCTCTGTTCTTCCGCAGCATCCTGTGCTCACACCCCTACGCGGATGCCAGCATCATGTAGAGACCCGGTGTGTTCCGAAGGAAAGAACCAAAGAGTCTGGCCACCCCTGGAGCCAGGCGTTGTGCCGGGCGATTCACTCACATCGTCCCGTTTTTACCTCCCGCTGCCCTGCGCAGGAGACGCCAGCATCCTCCGCATTTTATAGTTCAGGACAGAGAACTAGCATTTGCCAAAGCTCTTCTCTATCAGACCCTTTTGAGAAACAGTACATTCATTCTCCGCTTTAATCTTCCCGGCCTCCCAGCTGAATAGTATCAACCTGATGTGTGTATGAGGAAACTGAGGCCCATAGAAGTTCAATGAGGCAGGGAAGGTCCAGGTGGGTAGTGCCCATCCCAGAGCTCTTTCCCCCTTACCTTTGTTTCATTTGAGCTGTAAGTCTCTCGCTCAGAGGCCAGGGCGCGGGGCGGGGAGAAGAGCCCTGCTGATGGCTGAGGTGTCTCAGCCTTTGGCTCTCAGGCCTGACTTGTTTTTGTCTTTCTAACAGCCCCATTCCCTGGCTCTAGCTGCCCTCTCCTGGATCGCTTCGTCCCTCCTTGGGAGCAGCGGCCGGAGCACATTCAGCCTCCTGGGCTTGGGGCCCTGGAGCCCTGTACCCAGGCAGGGGGATTTCTGCATTGACTTCGCTCTGACTCCTGTCCCTGGCCTGCTGGCCCCAGGTGCCCATTGTGGCCTCAGGCCTCTGGCATTCTTCCCTGACGCTGCAGCTCCCCTCTGCTTCTCTGTGACCCTATTGAGTTTCCCCAGGTCTGGCCAACCAAACACTGCCATATGGGGGAGAGTTACATTTCCTGTATATGTGTCAAAATATCTGAGAGGATGTGAAATAGATCAGACATGTATAAAAATAAACTTTTACGGGGTGGCTGACTACTCCCCTCCAGGGGGAACCAGCGATTCACTCTTCATCTGGGGCCCAGAAGCTTGGCTGGGGCCTTGGGGACCATTCCCCACACCCAGCTCCCCGTGGCTGTCCTCCCTCGTTTCCTTGAGCTGGGCTTTAGCTCCTCTCCTGGAAGGCATTCTCCCGGGGGTCCACGGGCATGGAAACCCCTCCAAAATAGGGCTGAAAATAGCAAGTTACCTCTCTGGTCCCAGTTTCTTGATAGGGGTAGCAGGTCTTGTTCTTTGAGCTCCCCTTTCTCTCTGGCAACCTATGATTCTACCACCCAGGGGTCCCCAGGCTAGGCCACAGCAGGACCGTCTCATCACCTCTTCTACTGAGCAGGACACAAGGATTACATCTCAGTTGTTCTTTTCCTGTTGCATTAGGCTGAGGCCTGGTGGACCCGAGTGCAGGGGTCTTTCTGTCCTGGCACCCCTGCTTGAGTTTACCATGAAGGCTTGTCAAGGGCATCTGCTTGTCAAGGTCATCTGCGTCTCCATCCTCCTGGCTAACTGGGTCGATTAAACAGGGCTTGTTCTCTTTATTGCTAAAAGTTTACACGAAGCAGCATCCCAGTTTCATATCAGAAATTTCTCCCTAAATGTTACCTTAAATCCTTCTGAACCCAGATCCCCTTTTGCCCTTCTCCCCAGCCATGAGCTGGAGAGGGTGCACTGTGGTTTTGGACAGCTCAGGTGATTCCTGCACTGACCACTCTGTGACCCGCTCAAGCAGCTGGGTGAGGAGAGCCGATCTGCCAACCCACGGGATTCCCACCAGACCCTGTTCTTGGGCCAGTGGTTCCTGCCTGGCAAAGAACCCAGCTCGGTCGCTTCTGCCTTTCCTCAGCCAGTGGGCCAGAGGGCCTCAGGGCTGAAGACCAGATCCCCAGCACCTAAGCTTAGTCAGAAGCCATAGGCCAGGGCCTTGTTTCCATTTCCGCACAACTCTCCAGTCTGGAGCCTTCCTCTTCTTGTCTTGCCTCCCACACCCCGCTTCCTGGCCCCAGGGCTGTCACTGCAGACACACCACTCCTGACACACACTGGCGTCTGGCGGGCAGCTGCCATCCTGCCAGGAAGCTGGTGTCCAGAGGTAGGGCTGCAGGACCAGTTCTCAGCCTCTGTTCAGCCTGGCCCTACCATCACCCAGCCACCTGCCCGCTGCCTCCCAGGCCTCTTTTGAGCACCTTGTGTCCAAACCAACTGAAAATGCCAGACACAGCCTCAAGCCATCAGTTACTGAATCTGAGGTACAGAGTTCTGCTGGGTGGGAAGACACAGGTATATTAAGGGTGTCAATGGGGGACAGTATTTTGGAGAGGCCAAGGGAGGGGCAGGGCTGACAGCTGGCTCGTGGCTCCCTGGACATTCTCTACTTCTCTCCAAGGCAAAGGGCCCCTGCCACTCTCGGATCTGGTCCTGCTGCTGTGTGCTCCCTGCCTGACCCTGAGTCCTGCTATCCCCGACACTTAACTCTTAATCAGTCCCCTGTGAATGAGAATAATGGGTTGACTTGTCTAGGAGTCCCAGGAGCATTTGTTAGGAAATGGACTTAATGTCCAAAATGTCCAGGGTGATATTCTTACAGCTGAGAAGCTCTTGAGCCCATGTTGGTGACCCTGGGAAGGCCATCAGCTGGGATCTCGGGCTGCTGGTCTCTTGGGATTCCATACCAGGACTGACTCAGTTGAAGAAATTCTGATATCTCCTAGGAAGGGTGAGGCAGCTCCTGACTGGGCCCGAGATTTTCCATTGGTTCATACGGCCCATGCTGCTGCCTGGAACATTCAACCAGCTGTTGGTTGGATTAGAAGTTTTCCCTCTTGCTTTTGGCTACGGCCTTTGGTTAGTACTGCCAGCTGGAAGAGCAGGAAGTCAACCACTACAGGATCAACAGTCTGCCCAGCCCAGTGCCCCACCTGCCAGCTGGATGTCCTTGTAGTTGTCCAAGCCCAAGTCAAATCCAAGTTCACTAGCTCCTTTATCAGCTGTAATTCGGTCCCTCTTCTCCTGACAGAGGCCTGCCTGCCAGGTAATTCAGTACCCCCAAGCCCAGCCTCACCTGGTCTGTTCCCAGCTTTCTTTCCTCTTTTCTCTCTGGACCTCCATTTTGGTCCCAGCGTCTTTGGGGCAACCGTCTTGTGGCTGGTTACATGCCGTTTTCCCTGGCAGGAGACTGCCTTTCAATCAATTCAGGGAAGGGGGCTGGTGGGCAACAATCTCAACCAAGGGCTGGCCTGAGCATCCTTAGGTCAACAGCCAGACTGAGATGGTGGAACAAGCTGCCCTGTTGGAGGACCAGCCTTGGCATCTCACCAGGAGCGGCAAGGGGCCCCTTTGGTCCTGCAGAATCAGTGTGGCAGCATAGGATGGCCACTGACTTCTCCATCCAGACCCAGTGGTGGACTCGCAGACCAGCAAGAGCAGGAGTTTGTTCAGGGCAGGGCTCTGTGGGCACCTCCTCTGTCCTCAGTTTTAATGCATCATGTTTGATCTTTGCTGCATGGTGGAGGGTTCCTGCCACTCTGATTGATGACACAGATCTTCAAAGAGCAGTCATCCCTGGAGGGAGGGGAGGATTAATCAAAGCTGTTCCCAGGGCGGTACCCGCCAATGCTAGGCCCTCCAGAACCACTCTGGCCCTCAGTTGGATCTATGGACCCAGCTACCACCCTTCTGCCTGACCCAGGAGCCCCTTTGCTTCTCCATTTAATCTGGCTTAGATGTGAATAAATCTTTCTTATTGCTGCATCCAAGACAAAACTATAGATTTTTTTTCTTTTTTTAGGAAGTGAAGGGGGAAATAGAACTCAGGAACTGAAGGACACATGATGGGCTGCAGAGCGTCAGTCCTAATGGAACCAGAATCTGCCCCATAATGCTCCACGCGGCCTGGCATATCAGGCCCTCCCTCAGCTGCCAGAACCCTGTAGCTATCCCCACTCCCCGGCCCCAAGTGAGGAAAGCAGTTTCCTATTTCGCCGCACACATCCCTCCCCAGATCTCTGACACTATCTGATCGTTTGCTGCTCACAGCCTCCCGGAGGACTTTAAATTAAAGTTGGCCTGGAACAAGGCTTTTCACAGTTAGCCCCCCGCCCCCATGCTGCCCTGATGGATGTTGGGAAGCTGGTGATGGCTGGTTCTGCCTTAGCTTTCTTCCCAGAGCCTCATGCCTGTCCCTTTTTCTAGGACAGAAGAAAACTGCTTCTCTCCCTCTCACCTGCCCCTCTGGTGCCCCACCTGCCAAGTCGGAGTCCAGCCCGAGCCCCACCTTTTGCCCCTGCTAGATTTGCAGAGCGGAGATTACTCCTCACCGTCTAGCGCAAACGTCTGGCACGGATTTAGTGTGTGAGGAATGTTTGTGGAACGCAGGCGCGGATGCAGCATGAATAACCAGCCCTGGCTCAGGCAGCGGAGCACCCCCCTCACTCCCAGGGCCCACTGATGGTTCCTTCTCCGAGGAGTCATCTTGCTGACTTCTGAGGGTTTATAATACACCCCTTTAAAGTTCAGAGCACATGTAGTATGTTTAAATGAACGTCAGATACCGTGGCTGCAGGCTGAAGCAGACTATCTTTTATCATCTGAAATCACGCAGCCCCGGGGTGCAGATGGGCTGAGAGGACACCCAGTGTGGATCACGGTTGAAGCACCCCCAACTGAGATGACAGGCCACCAGCCGCGCCGTGGGTAGCGTCTCCACCAGGGTCCACCGGGGAAGGCCCTGGGGAGGAGGGAACTCCCTCTCGGCAGCAGTGCCGGGTGGGTGTTCCTGCAGCCCTGGTAGAGCACAAAGATGGCGTGGGAAAGAAAGCCTCTTTGCAGATCCTAGCTTAGGTTGGCGGCGTGTGTGTGTGTGTGTGTGTGTGTGTGAGCTGGGGGCTGCTCCTTTGGGGCTCCTACGTGCACTGCAGGGATTTAGGGTGAGACGTGGATAATTCAGAGAAGTTTTAGCTGCAGTGAACACTTGTATGAAGGTGACTGGCCCCTGCCTGGTTATCCTGCCCCATCTCTCACCCCCGCCCACCATGCTCCACCTACACTGAGTCCCACACTCTTACACATGGGCTTGTGCATGCTGGACCTTCAGCCAGGGTGCCCTTCTTGCCTTTTTCACGGAGGCAAGCTCCTGCTTCTCCTTCAGACCCACCCAGGTCCCTCCCTGGTGAAGCTTTCCTGGCCTGACCCCCGCCTCCTGTTGGAGCTGGGAGTTCCTTCCCCTCCGTTGTCAAGATAATGCCCGGTGCTAAAATGACAGGTTTATGTGTATGTGTCCCCCACACAGGGACGTGTCTTTCTATCCTTTCTTCCTGCCTCAGCACCTGGCCCAGTGCCCAGCTCAGGGTGGGCACTGACGTCTGTGCTCAGAGCATGGCTGCCTGGAGCATGACCCGTGAGGGTCGGGGAGCAGGGAGGACGGGCAGTCTGTGGGAGGACGGGGCTCATCTCCAGATGAGGCTCTGGGCCCAGTCCCAGTCCTGTGTGCCCAGGCCCCAAGGGGGCGGAGGCCCTAGACCCACTCCGTTGGGGCTGCTGGAGCCGCCCAGGGAGGTCACCAGTGACATCTAGTGGTCACACAGCAGGCTGCAGCCCCACAAGGTTTTCCAGAAGGTGTGAGTCTGAGTAGCACGTGTCTGCTCTGGGCTGGGCTTCTGAGCGGTTCCCAGCCAAGGGCCAGCAGGCCAGCAGGGCAGGGCAGGACCTAGGTGGTTGGGTGCAAGGACTGAGGCCTGGAGAGAGGCTGGGCAACCCTCAGTCAGAGACTGCAGTCCACGTCCGCTGGGCTCCGAGGCCCCCTGCCATCTCCCTCCCTCCTGCTCCAGTTCCCTCTCCCTGCCCGCCCAGGCTCGGGCCCATCTGCCTCGGCCTCAGCCCCTTAGGACCATGTCGGGGGGGTTTTGAGGTCCCCCCTGGAGCAGCCACAGACCCACTTTGGTACAGCTGCTGAGACAACCAGTGCCAGCCAGTGGATGAGGGACGAACGATGGGCCTCATTTAGCTACCAAACGCCTACCCTGGAGGGCGCCCAGGGTAGGGGCCACCTAAAGAGCTGCCTGCCCTGTCCTGGGCCAGCCCTCACTGGCCTGCACAGAGCAGCTCTGGGAGACCCCTACTCGAAGGGGCAGGAGGTCCCTGGTCACAGCTACAGGCGGTGGTACAGGCTGAATGGGGTTTGAGCAGCGCGGTGGCGGACCTGAGGGCGGCCTTTGCAGCAGGGCTGTGTCGGGGGCTTGCCCGTGTCCCACCTGCCTGCCGCTCAGCGCTCTCTCCTGCAGGCCTCGCGGAGCGCGCCCTGTGTGCTCAGGAAGTGCTGGACGGGGGGCTGCCGTCGGGGGAAGGAGGCATGGGGTGCCGGAACCAGGATTTCAGGCTTTCCACTCCCGGACTCCACTTTCTCTGCCAAAGTTTTCCCGTGAACCATTTCCAGACTATAAGGAGAGGGGAAGAAGGATGCTGTTCTCAGCAGGGAGGCCTGCAGAGGTATTTATTGTCCTTCTTTTGCAGTAACAATTCCTTCCTGTTTCTTCTGCTCCCCCTCTTTCCTTTTCTGGCACAAGTGTCCTTTTGTACCTTCTCCCTGCTGCCTCTGTGTGGCTCCTCCGCCCTGCCCCTCACTCCTACTCCCTTCCTCGAATCCCTCCGGACTTCTCCCCTTTCTAAGCATCTCCTGTGCTCAGCCCTCTTGTTCTCCACCCCTCTCCCCTCTCCGCTGTTTCTGTGGCTCCATCTGTCTTTCTTCTGCTCGCTTTGTCTCCATCCCCGTTTCTCAGTGTCTCTTAGTCCCCCTCCACTCAGCCTTTCCTCCGCCCCCCCACCCCCGCCTCCCCTGGAAGGTCAGTTTGACATTATTAAAGTGTCATAGTAACTTGATAACTTGCCCAGGGAGTGAGGTGGACAGAAGCATAGCATACCTTTCTCATGAGCCTTTTGCAGGGCACCCCTGCCACCAGCTGTCAGCCAGCATCTCTCGGCCCCTTCCTCCCTTGGCCTGCTAGGTCTGCAGAGGCTGCTCTGTCCGCCTACCTGTGCCAGCAGGAGAGCTCAGCCCACCTGTGGGGAATCACACTTGGGCATGTATCTTCATGCCACGGGGTCTTCCTTGACAGTTGAGGGTGAGAGCTCACATTTCCAAGTTTTTATAAATACACACTGAATGTCTTTATGGGTCAGACACTGTGCTAAGGTCCTGGGGGCATGACCTGCCTCTTGTGACCTTTACAAGAGAGGAGAGGCGTTAGACAGGGGACACAAATGAGACGCAAGGAGCAGGCTGCTCAAGGCGGCCCCAGCCTGGCAGCTGGACCCATGGCTCTTATCCTACAGAGTTCAAGCCCTTTGGATACCAATGTCCAGGAGTCCTGCCAAGGGCTCCAGGCACGTAAGGGTTCACAGACCTGTCCCAAAGCACCCTCCCCCTGCCCACTCTTCCCCTCTTGCAGACTTTGTGCTGGTTTCACAGTGACACAATTGCATTTATAGTTGTTTGTGAGAGGGGTTGGGACACACCACTGACCAACGTTCTCTCTGTACACGTTTGTTCCTTTCCCTCAAGTCGCAAAACCCACTCATTCCCATTAATCTTCCCCCCTAATTACGGCAATCATTGTCTGATTGCCTGTTCTGATTACACAGCTACATTTTCTCATGCTAACTGCATAATGAAGACAAGCAATTGCATGGGAAAAAGTTATGAAATTTCCAAGCTCCAAATACAATTTGAGGGCCCAGCAACGTGCCTCCACTGTCCCCCTTGGGCAATGGGGGCTCCAACACAGAGGCAGAAGTCAGTGGTGACCATCTCTCAGCTTCCGGGGACACTGCTAATTCTAAAGCTTCTGTCCTCATGGCCCACTAACACACTGAGGCTCTCCAGACCAGGAAGCCTGATTTGGAAAGTGTGACCCAGCATCTGTGGCCCTTGAAACCCCTGTCGCAGAGGTGCCAGCCTGCAAGTGGCCACTAGCCTTGGGGAGATGGAGCCTGAGCTGTAGTCTTACCTGCTTCTACAGGCCCAGGCCCCAACATTTTTCCCCCAGTGGCTGCCAGTGTCCCGGGCAGAGGCATCTAGGAGGGCAGGCTGAGGCAGGTGGCCGGTTCTCATCTTCCTCCAAGCTCAGGACTCTGGCCCCTGTCACTTTCCCGAGATGTCCCATAGCCTGGGAGAGAGATTGCAGGCCACTCCCCTCCCCAGTTCACCTTCCTTTTATCTCCTGCAGAAGACGACTCAAACCTTGGCCCCCAGGAAGCCTTCCTATGTTAGCTGTGCTCAGGGTGACTCCCACCGAAGCTCCCCTCCCTCCGATCCTGTCCATCCCACGGTTTGTCCACCACAGGGTCCTCCCATCCGGGGGCTGGGAACTCCCAGATGGCCGAGGAGAAACCTCACCCACCCTTTGCTCCCTCAGCACAGACAGACGCTCTGCCATCACAGAGTCCATGGGGGCCACCACACACTGTATGTACATCTGCAAACTCTATCTTATTCCAAATGCACCAAGGGAGGTGGCTATTTAAAGAATACTATAGAAGATCCTTGGGTAAAGACTGGAATCACTTTCTGCTTTCTTTTCTATGTAATTTCAGATTGTCATCTCTCTAGGGAAGAAGGAGAGGCTGCAGGCAGGTTCATAGCCTTCCACAGCCTGCCGTACTGGACACTGCATCCTCCTGCATGGCTCGGCCTGTCTAAATTTTGTCTTCCTTCAGCAAACATGCATGCGAGGCCTTCTGTGAACCAGGCTCTGTGTGCTGGAGGCAGGGGATACGAAGACAGATGAAGCCTCTTCCTGCCCCTGCGAGTCACTGAGGGAGACACAGACACATATGGGTGCATCAATATGGGGAGCATTCAAGGCCGGTAATTGTTGCACAGAGAGAAGTGGGATTACTTCCACCCAGGACTGGGGAAAGCAGGGAAGTCTTCATGGAGGAGGTAGGTTTTTTTTTTTTAACATCTTTACATCTTTAATTTGCTTTACAATGGTGTGTTAGTTTCTGCTGTATAAAAAAGTGAATCAGCTATACATATACGTATATCCCCATATCTCCTCCCTCTTGCGTCTCCCTCCCTCCCACCCTCCCTATCCCACCCCTCTAGGTGGTCACAAAGCACCGAGCTGATCTCCCTGTGCTATGCAGCTGCTTCCCACTAGCTATCTATTTTACATTTGGTAGTGTATATACATCCATGCCACTCTCTTACTTCGTCCCAGCTTACCCTTCCCCCTCCTGTGTCCTCAAGTCCATTCTCTACATCTGCTTCCTTATGAGGAAGGAGTTTTTAACCAGCGTTTTGAAGGATGAGTTGAAGAGTTCAAATGAAACAGGCAAGTTGAAGCAAAGGCGGGTTGACGTGGCTGGAGTGGAGGATGCAGTGTGAGGAAGGCTGGGTGGAAGCAGAGCCAGGTCGTGACGCCCTGGGATGCCAGGCTGAGGAGCTAGTTTTGATTCCAAAAGCAAAAGGATGAAACCTGATGGTGCCACTCGCAGGAGTGCCACCCAGTCAGCTGCCCCTTCCCTGCCTCCCTCCTCGCCTCCTCTCCCCGACCAAAGGAGCCCTCTTATTTTTTCTGTCCACCCCTCCTCTGCATCTCCACTGACCCCAACCCAGTTCAGACTGTCACTGTCCTCCAGCCTGTGGCTCGGAACTCATAGTACATCTCCTCCTTCCAGTCCCACCCCTTTGGGGCCAGTCATTCTTGGGGGAGATTCCTGACTTTTGAGCTTAGTTTGTTTATGGACTAGAATTTGGTCACCTGCCAAGAGTGAGAACACGGGGTTAGGAGGAGAGGGGAGGGCTGCTGAGTTTGTGGCCTCCGTGGGTGTTTTCTTCCGCTGCCCAAGGCTGCCAGAGCCTTGGGCAGGAGCGACCAGGGCGGGGAATCGGCCCAGGGCGATGGAAGGGCAAAGCCTGGAAAGTCCAGGGACGTTGGCAACAGTGTCAATCAAGTGTAGCCCAGGCTGGAGCAAAAGGAAGGAAAGGAGGAGGGAGAGAGGAGGCGAGGAAAGAAGTAGGTGCTTGCCGAGCGCAGCCCTGGAGCATGGAGGGCTGGGGGGAGGTGACGGCGTCCCTGACAGTATCCCACCACCAGCTGGACATCAGCCAGGCCTTCACGCTCACTCATTTCCAAAATGAGGTGATCACCTTCCTCACGCGCTGAAATGTGCCAGCAGTTACAAAGGGCTTGGCCCAGGAGAGCTAAAAGTTGAACTGAAAACTCCCAAGGCAGCAGCAGTGGCTGACACCGCGGAGGCCCCGTCATGCCCCTTCCTTACTGGCCTTGGAGCCCTGGGCGCCTGCGCCGTGCCTGGCACACGGGACACTGAGCAGGCTCTGCGGGAGGCAGGACTCGGTAGCGGCAAAGACGTGAGCTCTGCTGCCTGCCGGCCGTGTAAGCCCAGCCCCATTGTCTCCTCTGGCAGGTGGAGGAAAGGACAGTATCCGCCCCGGGGGTTGGGAGGGGTGGCTAAGGCCATGCCCGTGCTGTGGACCCTGCTGGTGGCCCAGCCTGAGCCCCTCAGTGCTCCCGTTCTTTAAGATGGGCTCTGGTGGATTCATTTCAGCAAAAGGGGCTGGGCCGGGGTGGGGTTAGTTGACTTTGGAATTCAAAGGTCATGAGGGATTTTTTAAGCTCTAGCGTTTTGTCTTGTTTCATAGTTACTAGCTTGAAAGCTATGTCTAGTTCATAGCTACTTATTTGTCCTGGCATCTCCCTCGGGTTGTCCCATTCTTTTGGATGAGTAGGTTTTAACTGGGACAAGAGAGAATTCTTTTTGAGTGGGGGATGGGGGGAATGGGGAGAGCTGAAGGCGCTGCCAGCACCTGCAAGTCTCTGCCCAAGGGTCTTCTCTGGTCATGGGAGCCTGCTCTGCACGCATTCAGACCACAAGTGCCAAGGAGTTAGTACCCCACTGACCAAAGGCAGGACCGAGAACACAAGGATCCAGCCTCTTTGCTTCCCCGGCAGCATGGCAGGTGTATTCCACGAGGCCTCCCAGAGCGCCTGGCGGGACTGAGGGCTCCCAGGTGACCGCAAAGGCAATCTGCTCACTGATGCAATGGGGGCTGCCCCACCCCCCATCGACTTGCTTTCTCGCCCACCTACTGGCACATCCTGAGGTCACCTGCCAACTAAATACATGCACGGGAATCCCTGTCTTTGTGTCTGGGAAACCCAATCCAAGAGAGCGTGTCAAGTGCGTGATAGAAAGACACTTGATAAATTAGGGCAGAAAGTATCTATTGTGATACGATCTCTCCCCAGGAACAGGTCCGGCAGAAAGGGCACCCAATATATAGTGCTGAATGAGTCAATATGGACATGTTTCCTTCTGCCACCCTGTCCTTTGGGCCCTACCATTCCCCCTCCTGCTCTCCTTTCTCCTAGCCCTATGTTTTCTTTCCTGACCCTCCTTTTCTCCTCTTCTCTTCTCCTTTCTCCTCTCATGGAGGAAGGATGTTCTGTGTCCCAAATCCCCCTCTGACTTCCCTGACATCCCGCTCTGCAAATGAGCCTTCTGGCAGGCAGCATTGTGACATCACCGTGCATTGGCCAATGGCTGTCTTCCTGGGCCGGGGCCTCCTGGGACCACCGCCCTCCATTGATAAGGAGAAGCCACCTTCTCCTGCAGAGCCCCTTAACCCTCAGGACAGCCGCTGGAGCATGAATCCCTCCTGATTCCGCTGTCGGCCCGATGTTCCTCACGGTCCAGCTGCTCCTGGGCCAGAGATGTAGCCTGAAGGTGTCGGGGCGACAGAGCGTGGCCATGCCGAAGAAGCTGGTGTCCGAGCGGCTGCGGGCACCTGAGGAGCACCTGCTCTTCCGCGGCCAGCTTCTGGCGGATGACAAGCATCTCTCCGACTACTGCATTGGGCCCAATGCCTCCACCAATGTCATTGTGCGGCCCCTGGAGAAGACGGTGCCCGAGGAGGCCCACCAGCCCCAGCCCCTGTGGCACCACCTGGGCCAGGTCCTAGCCAAACACTTTGGGCCCCAGGACACCGAGGCAGTGCTGCAGTTGCTGAGGCGGGAGCACAAGGAACGCCTGCAGAGGATAAGCCTGGGGGAGCTGGAGCGGCTGGCGCGCCACCTCCTGAGCGAGGAGCCGCTCGCGGAGCCCACGGGGGAGAGGGAGCCTGAGGCTCAGAGACCCGGAGACAAGGAGGAAGAGGAGGAGGCCAGGCAGTAAACCGGCCATCCTACTCGTTTGCACGCTCAAATTCGCCCAGCCTCATCCTGAAGTGCTCCCTGGTGACTCCCCACTAGTTCCTGCTGATGTACGTGCATCTTCACCCCTTTCTGAAATTTCAAAGTAACTGGAGGGATTTTGGACCCCTCTCTCCTCTCTTGGGCCTGTGGTTTCCCCTCTGAAACACAGAATGATCCCCTCCCCATCACCATCCCCTAGAAGGGGCTCTGATCGCCCCATGGGCAGCCTGAAAGGGGGCGCTCAAAGGCTGCTTCCCCCTTGTAGGCTGGGCACTGCCTCCTGGGCAGCTGTATGCCCAGCAGCAAGCCAGGCTGTCAGCACACCTCCGTGGCTCTAAACAGACCCTCTTTCTCCTTGGGGACAGAAAGACAGATAATGTGAGTTCCTTTCTTCCATCCCCAGGCCATGGCGCCCACCCCCCAGGCCTCCTGACAGCCAGGGGTGGAGAAGTACCAGGTAGCTGTCCCTTGCCCTTTGGGTGAGGCTCTCCCTGCTGTCTGCCTGCTTGTGCTTCCACAGTTTAAGGGGCAGGGGCAGGGACAGCAGAGGTAGGAGTTGGGGGAGAGCACCTACTGTGTGCCAGGCCTGGAGCTCTCAGGGAGACACACACAGACCAGGAAGAGCAGGAAGCTTAGGCAGAAAAGGCGGTTGCATCGTCACACACTCACCGTGGCCAGTGTGAACGGAGCCGTGCCCCCAACCTCTCCCTGCCCCACGTCTCATCAATCACCAGGTCTCACTGAGCACCCCCCATTTCCCGCCCACCACTGCCCAGGCTTCCCGGGAGCAAAACTGGTAACAGCCGGGATCCTTGCCCTCCCAGAGCGTGCAGCCTAGATGGAGAGAGAGGTCATAAATGTGACAAGTAAAGCAGCAACATAAAACCAGAGTACAGCCTGCGTGACTAAATGCCCAGGCGCCAGCTGCAGCCTTGCAGGGCCCTGGGCTCAGTGTGGAGGGGCCAGTGCCCATAGACCACAGGAAAGCCAGGCGCCCTTCTCTGCTCTCGGTGTGAGAGAATGGCCCTTGCCAAGGGCTGAGGAGCCCCTACACCCTGTGTGTGAGGGGGCAGGGAACTCACTGAGAGCCTGGTCCCCCGAAGTCCCAGAAGTGCTGTGACCGCGGTCGGTCCATCCTGGGGGATGGAGATAGAAAGAAGGGGATGAAGACACAGTCTAGAAAGGAACAAGCAGCGCCCAGGTCCCTGGGAGGCATCCTGTCCTTGGCCTATGGGGCCCCGCATCCTATTAACTGGGGCGCGTTGTAATAGTATTTACTCCCCCCCAGGTGTTTGTGAGGGTGAGGCGTGAAGACTCGACAGTGAAGAGCGGGGTGGGGCAGTGGCAGTGGCAGGGAGAGACTCCTGAAGCCGTGTCTCTGCCTCCATTGGGGCTGGTCCTGCTCTCAGGTCCCCCCGCCTCCACAGGAGAGACCTCCTGACGGGTCTTCGAGTGTGTTCGTGCTGGGGCTGTACCATCTACCAAGGGGGACGAGCCTATTATTTTTACATTAGGGAAACTAATAGCCCATTTCCCGGGAAATCTGTGAGTGATAAAAATAAGTGGGCCGTTTTATTCCTTTTGCTGAGAGAGAAGCTGGCACGAGGGATGGGGAAGCCTTTGTTGTCTCTGGTTAGCGGGAGTGTCAGGGCTTGCTGGGAGCAGCTACCTCCACTGCTCGTCCCCGACGTTGCAGGGGAGGGTGACTGCAGGCCCAAAATGGGGGGAAGGAGGGTTGTTCCGCCCTTCTGTGCCCGTGATTGCCTCTCACTACTGACTCCACCCTTCCCGGGGGGCCCTGCGCCTGACCCTCCCCACAAAAGCTGAGCCTGGGAGAGGATGCACCACCACATGGAACTGAGCAGGGACTTGCCTCCGTCTGTTCCCCCTCCCAGGGATATTTTACTCAATGCTGCGTTTCTCACTGCGGGGTGACAGGCTTTGTCCCCTGATGGATGAACTTACAGGTATGACGGAATATTGGGAGGCTGGGGGCAGAGTGGCCCCTCATACTCCAGCAATGGGTTAGAGTCCTACTCTGTGTGGAGAGCCCTAGCTCCTGGACTGCCTGCCCTGGAGATCCTTCCCTGTCCCTGTTTCACCTTATTTCAAAGGCGAATTGAAACCTGTGCCAGCAACCCCCCTGTCCCCTCCTCTGCCCCACCACTTGAAGGATGGTGGGAATGGGGGGGGCACTCTTTTTAAACTGCAGCCTTGGGCATGTAGCTCTGCCACTTACTTCACCACAGCACCTCTCTCCTGCCATGAAAGGACACAAGGTCCGTAAAGGTAACAACCTTGCTCAAGTAGGAGGCATCTTAGGATGGCTACCACATCCAGGTTTCCAGCTTTGCGTTCTTAGCCACAGAGAAGTCTGGCCTCTCCTCCTAGCTCCTTCTTGCAACACTGCAGGCCAGCACCCTTGGTCCCCTGGTCCCTGGCGAAATCGTCTTTCTGAGAGAAGCAGACACAGCACTCTAGTTTGTGTGCTATTTCATAAGTCCTTCATTCTTTGATGAATAAAGATTGACGGTGATCCTACTTTGTGCCAGGCTTTGTGCTAGGGACTTAGGTTGTGGACAAGAAGCCCTATCTCCCTGAGAAGGCCGTTTAGAGAGAAGTGCACCCCCTGCTGTCCCTTGCTGCACAGTGCAGCAGAGGGGCCTTGGGAAGCCCAGCCACAGCCCAGGCTAGAGATCTGGGGATGTGTGGAGAGCTCACTGCATGGTTTTTACCCATAGCCCTGAAGGATGGGGCAGGGAATGGTCTGTCAGGATGAAAATTCTGGTAGATGTTGTAGAAGGAGAGAGCTTACAAGGTCCAGGGGTTCCAGAGACTCTGATGCCTGATGCTGCAGTTAGAAGCAAATCACAGGTCCTGCCCAAGTTCAGAGGGAGGGGATCTCACAAAGGGCCAGACGCCAGTGAAGGATAGGAAGGCGGGTAGTTAAAGGGCCCCTGAGGGACTTTTCCTGACACCCAGGGGTCCACACATCACACTTGGAGCACTGTCGCCTGGCTCAGCACACCCAGCATCCGACCTGGCTGGGCGTCCCGTGACACCCCGAGTCACATGACGCACCACAGGTGCACACCCACAAACACAGACACCCGACACCTCACACCCATGGGGTGGGGTCTATAGTGGCAGAGCCAGGTTTGCAGAAATGAGCTCTAGGTTCTGTGCCACTTGCAGTGTCTGGGTCCACACCTGGCCTTTTGGGGTCCAGGCTGCTGGAGCCCAGGCAGTCCAGCCAGAAGATCCCTCACAGCAAATGTAAGGACAGAAAGGGGAGACTTTGCAGGGCCAAGCCCAGGAATTGTTGGGGCTGCAGGAAGAGGTGGCCTGGACCAACTTTGCTCTGTTTAAGTGATACATCGTAGTCAGGACCCGAGCGCTCATAGGACACGTGGGAACAGGGAGATGGACATGTGGGTGCACACACTTGTGTGTTGGCTGGCGGTTGGGCCTTGCAAGGGTGCTGCACGTGCGTGCCGGCATCAGCCCATGTATGTCCGAGGGCAGAGGCTCCCTTCCCTGTGTGAACTCTGCAAGGTGGCGAGCTTGCTTCCCGTCTTGGCCCCAGCCTGGATCACTCTCTTTGTGCTCTGAGCTGGGCCTGGGTGGCTGCCAGCCTGTGGCAGGGGACTGGCAGGAGGGCAGGTTGCCCTGTGCTCAGATCCAGCTGCAGAGCCAGCTGTTGCTGGCGGAGACGGCTGAGACGAGAAAGCTGCAAAGCCGGGTCCCGGGCCCCCGGAGCAGATGGTGCTCCCGCTGGCTGCCTCGCCCCACTCCTCCCTCTTGGGGCACCTTCCTCCTCTCCGTGTCCTTTCTGCTTTTCTTCCTGTACTTCTTCTCCACCCTTTCCCTCCTGTTCTCTCTGACCATGTTTGGGGCTGAGTTGGCTGCATAGCGTGGACATCTGGGCACTTCCTTTGAGCTCTTTCTCTAATCCTTCTGTCTCTTTCCACCCACCCCTGCCCACCTTCCCTTTCCTCCCATTCCTTGCATCTGTAGTTGCCCTTCTATTAAACCCCACCAGCTCTTCTCCCTGTCCTCCTAGTGTCCTCTCTCTTGTATTCTTGTATTTGCAGACTCACCCAGTAGGCAGGCATGGACAAGGACCCAGAACCCACTGCCTTTGATGATGTCCCATCCTCCACCCCACCTGCACACTCGTGCAACACTAATTCATAGGCACAACTCTCCAGCCCGGTGCTCGAGAATGATGGGAAATGGCCTCATGGTACGCATGCATGTTTTTTGGCTGATATAAACCCCGACACAGACACACACCCAGAGAAAGGGCACAGGTATCTGCACGCAGAGGGTTGCCGCAAACAGCCTTGCTCACAGATGGACGTGCCTCCGGGAGGGTGGCACTGCCCAGGCAATGCTGGCCAAGGTGGCAGGCTGCCCTCTCACAGGCACTGCGGCCAGCAGGTTGGGTGCTGGGTCCCTGTGCTCCCTCTCATGGCTCTGCCTGGGCCAATCCAGCTGCACTGGCACCCTCATTCTCGTTCAGCTCTTGTGGTCCCTGTTGTCTCCCAGTGGGGGGCTTCGTGGCTCCTCTGGGCTCCAGGGCTGTAAATCCCCGTCTGGAAAAGACTGCAAGCCAGGGAGCCAGCAGGAAGCCCAAGCCCTCAGGGTGGCTCCTACCTGCCTGCCCGCCGCTGCCTCTGACAGTGTTTCCCATCACAGTGATTTAAGGGCTCCTTGGCAGCCTTTAGCGGCTCCCCCTGCCCTCGTAGAAGGGTGATAAATCTGAGGTAACTACTGTTGGTTGCTGGCCATTAAACCCGTCACGGCCCACTGCAGTGGGGCTAGGCCTGCCCGCGAGGCCTGCCCGCGTTGGCCTTGTCAGCCAGCCGCCCTTGGAGAAGTCCCAGGGCACCCGTGCCGGGGACGTTATTTATGAGCCGCAGACCCCAGGATCAAAGCTGCTGTCCATCAGAAAGGGCCGGGGGGAGGCCCTCGGAGCCCCCCTCCCCGGCCCCTCCTCTCATCCAGACAACCTCAGGCCACTGCCGCTACTTAAACTTGAATGACCACATGTTGGAGAAAGCCTCAGTCCTTTCAGTCCTCCCCTGGGCCCCCTTCCACTTTATTTCCCTGACCAGCTCCAAGTGCACCTCCGTTACACACACACACACACACACACACACACACACACACACACACACACACAAGAACAGGGACCCCGAAGAGGCTTTGGTGACAGAATTGGGGCGACAGAGTGGGCTTTAGCCTGAATGGCCGTCTTTCTTGACCACTGCTGCCCCTCCCTCCAGCGCAGCCTGGCTGAAAGGAGAAGAGTGTCGGTGTGCTCAGACCGCAGGACATTGTCCAAGCGGCCCTGTCGCTGACATCACCAGGCAGAGGGGTTTAAGGAGGATGCATGTTCATCCTACGCAAAGTGAGACATCTTTCTATAGCCTCTACCATCTCTCTGCGCTGCCTTATTTCCCGGGGCCATCTTAGCCCCAGACACCCCTCATCTGTGCCGTGAGTCTGGCAGCCCATGAGGAGAGGGAGGCGGCTGGTGAGAGAGAACAGTGTGAAAGCTGGAATCTGAAGATTTGGGATTGAGTCTTGAGATACTGCTTAACTGGGAGATTTGGTTCCTTGGTCTGACTCATCTGTGCAGTGCCCTCCTCGTGGGGTGGTTAAGAGCGCCCAATATATGTGAAAGTGTTTTATAAACCCTAAAGCGCTGTGCAGCGTTGAGGCTTCTTCTACTCCCCCCACCCCACATTGATTTCTACTGCAGTCAGCAGAATGCTCTCTGACCAGTTCACACCTAAAGGGATTTATTGCATGGAGAGGGGTGGCTTACAGGATCCCTGGGAGGGCCAAGGGACCAGGCTTGGACACTTAGCCAGGAGCACTGCAGCCAAGAGAGACACCCAGACTGCCACCTCACCTGCCACTTGGTTCCTCGGGTTCCAGGGAGGAGAACCCAGAGTCCCCACCACGGGTGCCCCCAGGGACTCTGCTGCCTCCAGCCCCACTGAAGAGCTGCCTCTTCTTACCTGGCTCACTTCTACCTACAAGTTCCATGTGGGTGGTCTGCCTGGGAGAAGCCAGGTTGTGATGAAACCTTAGCTGAAAGAGAGTCTTGGAAATGTGGTTTTTAACTTTCCAACAGGCTAGATGGGAGGGGTTGGTCTGTGGGAAATTTTATGGAACAAATGACCCATTTTTTTCAACAGGAAGAAAAAAATAAAAGAGAGAGAGAAAGAGGAAGGGAAATGTATAGATTAAAGGAAACTTAGATGTGTCAACTAATTGCAGTGTATAGAGTTATTTGGATCCTGATTTGAACAAACTGTTAAAAAACAAAAGGCAAGACGATGGGGAAGTATGAGACATTGACTGAATATTTGACGATATTAAGGAATTAGTGTTAACTTCTAAAATGTGAGATAATATTATCGTAGTTATGTTTTTAAAAGTCACCTTTTAGAGAAGTGCTGAAGTACTTCTGGGTGAAATGTTCTATTAGATTTGCTTCAGAACAATCCAGTGAATTGGGACAGAGGAAGTTCCTGAAGTGACAATGATAGGGGGATGACTGTAGAAACTGGGTGCATGAGGGTTGATCATGCAACTCTATTTTTGTGTTGGTTTGAAATTTTTCACAATGAAAGTTTATTTTAGAGGTTTATCTCAGCAGCTGCCACGTTGCTGAAGCCTTGCCTTCCACAGACACCTTATTGTGGAGACCTCAGAGTGATAGCAGTAGCTGTTTCACCAGGAAACCGTCCACCGCTAAAATCCTGTCTTCTGATGCTAACCAGCTCTCTGTTGTCTGGAAATGCAACTCGTTCAGAAACCAGTCCCAGATTCTCATATCCTCGAGGGTTTCTTGCTTGGAATCTCTTCCAATACCAGTCTGGGAGAACAGATTCCACTCTGGCTGATTTAAGCAGAAAGGAATTTATAAGAGGACATTAGGTAGTTTATAGAACCTCGGAGAGGGCCAAGGCATCACAGAGCCAGGAGAATTCCCCCGAGCATCCCACGGGGCTGCTCTGGTGGAGACACAGCTCTGCTGCACTCTACCCAGGGAGCAGGCTCTGGAAACCTCCCACAGCTCACCCAGGAGGCTTCACCTTCCCTGGCCCAGCTGCTGTCTGCTGCTTCTTTCTACTTCCACGCCTCCCCTCCCCAACCCGTCCAAGTCTCATGTACGAATTTTCTTAGTGGAACTCGGTCACATGTGGGCCCTAGCTGCAAAGAAGTCTGGGAAATGTAGTTCTACGCTTTCCAGCATCTTTAGCACAGGAAAGCAAACTCTCTGTCTCTCTGCCTCAGTCTCAAAGGGAATTTCTTGCTTGGTCTCCTAGCTTCCAGCACAATGACCTAACCTTGGCACCGGGCTGTCCTTCGTTTGGGGCTGCCAAGGCTGAGGTTATTACACCCAGGCGCTGGCGAGGCACATGTTCTGCCCCATGCCCTTAACGTGGAACATCTACGGAATTCAGAGTTTACAAAGAGCTCTCACATACTTCTTCTCTTTTTGTCCTCTCATCAAGCTTGGACGGTTGGGATCACCATCCTCATTTTATAATGGAGATAATGGAGGAGATTGACACTCAAAGAGGATGAGTCAGGGAGCTGGTAGATAGTAGAACCAGCATCTGAATCCTTTACTCCCCTTCCCTACTCCCCACCCACCTGGGTGGGATAATTTATTGCAATTTTAGTTTGTGACTTGATTTTTTTTTAGGACTTAATTGTCCTTCCTCCATCCCAAGATCACAGGCAGGCTTTTGTGCCACCTTGCCTTATACCGATTTTAGGGAGCAATAGCACAGAGCAGTGTTAGAGCGCAGGCCCTGGAGTCAGAATGCTGGGAGGCGCTTGTGAGCTGGGCTGACCTTGGACACGTGACTTCAGCCCTCTGTCTGTTTTGCTTGTATGTAAAAGTGGTTAATAATGATAGCACCTTATTAACAGGATTAAATGAAGGAACAGAAGTGAAGTGATTAGTATACAATAAATGTTCAGTAAGTTTTGTCATTGTTACTGCTGTTTTGGGGTGGTAAGGCCAAAAACACCAGTTAGTTGTCAGGCACCTAGAAGACCACTCTTACCATCTCCTGGATTTTGTTTTGTAAAAATATAGGTTCATTGAGGAGATTACGCTGGATTGTCTTGTATGGGGAGATGGTGGGAGGGAAGTGTGGAAGATAACAGGCTAAAGGGCAAGGGATGGGGGCTCCAAGGATGTTGGGAGGGGCCACGGTTCATTGTCATGCTCCAGGGAGGTGGCAGGCGCTGAGGACAACGGCAGGAGGGTGGCCTGAGAAGGTTGACTCTCAGCAGAGACCAAATGAGGATTGGTCATGAGCGTAGCTGGTGGGTAGTGGGCACAGAGGCCAGTGGACCCTTTCCTGAAGCTGCTGTGATGTGGGAAACCCCAGAGCCTTTGCTGCCCTCTGATGGATAGTGGAGAGGAAGCGCCAGTAACAGCACCTTGAATTCCCCTCTGGACAGGTAGGATAGAATCTTGGAACAGATTCAATTTAATTGGGGGAAAGCAATGGTACCTTTTTAGCACCATATGCAGGAGAGTAAAATCCCCTACTCGTGACACCTTATCTTGTTATCATCCAGAATGGACCCCAGCAAAACCAAAACGTAGGCAAAGGTTGTCTTGCAAACCTGGGTCTCTATTCCTTTGTCCTTCTCTAAAATGCATCCAGTAACCAAAGCTTTTCTCTCCTCCCTCCCCTTATCAGACTCACTCTCCGGTGAGGATGTGAATGAAACAGGTCAACAGAGGCTCAAGTCCCAACTCTGTCACTTAGCAGCTGTGTGTGAGGCTGGGTAAGTCACCAGTAAAATAAAATAATTCAGTTCCCTTCAGAGAGCTGTCAGGAGGATCATGTGAGACAATGGAATTGAAATGTGCTTTGTAAACCGTGACTGTATGTTGACGAGAAGTGTAACTACCGTGTCTTTATGCAGATTTAAGCCCATGGGGTATGTGATGGCTTCCTGGTAGCCTGGCTTGGCTAGAATTCCCATGTGCTAGTCTCTCATGGAGTTGGACAACAGAAAGGAAGCAGCAGCTATTTTGTGGCATACACTCCCCATCTCCCAGTTATTCAATCAAACGCTAACCCAGGTGCTGCTGCAAAGGGATTTTGCACAGGTGATTAAAGTCCCTAATCAGTTGACTTTAAATTATGGAGATTATCCCAGCGGGACCTGGCTCACTCT
The DNA here is from genome assembly GCF_039906515.1 of Pseudorca crassidens. Taxonomy (NCBI): domain Eukaryota; kingdom Metazoa; phylum Chordata; class Mammalia; order Artiodactyla; family Delphinidae; genus Pseudorca; species Pseudorca crassidens. Next base: position 96,352,487 of record NC_090297.1, read on the forward strand.
GTTGGAAGCCCTTTCAGAGAAGGCTTGGGTCTTCCCTGAGAGGGACTCAGGCCTGTGGCCAACAGCTTCAGCTGGTGCCTGTGGGTTTCAGCCCGCCCATGATCATCCCTTCCTGCCTGCTTGCCTGCCCCACAGACCTTGGACCTGCTTAGCCGGCCCCACACTCATGAAAGCCAATTCCATGTAATAAACTCATATACATCTCATACTGGGTCTGATTCATTGGTTGGTACAGGGTGCTCCTGCCGGCACACAGCATGGCAGGAGGCATCAGTGAACGCGTCAGGAGGAGTGTTTGGTGGAAGAGGCCCCCGTGGAAGCTCTGCAGTGGTACCAGGGTGTCATGAAGGTGTGGTAGTGGCAGTTCTGCCTCTGCCTGCACTGCAGCATTTTTGGTGCTCCTGCCAGCCCCCGGCCCAGTGGTACACACAGGGTCACATCACGACCTTTAAACAGTGGGTGAGACAAACATTGTTATTCTCACCTTTCAGATAAAGAGTCATAATTGGAGACTCAGAGAACTCAAGTGACTTAACCAATAAGGGGCAGAAGTGAGATCTGGCTGGTCCCCAGGGGCCCTCCCAGCCCCCTCCCAGCAGCACTACCCATTGTCTTGCTAGCTGCCTTTGCAACTGTTCAGCATCTATGTGTCAAGTGCCTCTTCGGGGCCAGGCCCCAGGGCTGGAGATGGAGACCTAATAGTGAACCATCAGGTTCTTCCCCTGCCCTCAGGGAGCTCCCAGTCCAGGCATCTCTCTGGGGCCTACGGCTGGTTGAGGGCTGATGCTGGGCCTTCAGAAAGCTGTGGTTTGGACTTGGCTTTCCTGCCTGGACCTGGTTGTCCTGAGCAGTACCCAGGCTCACAGCCTGCAGGAGAAGCCATTGCAGAGGTAGGTGCTCTGGGCCTGCAGACAGAGTGGAGAGCTCTCAGGGCACGAGCAGAAACCCTGGTGGCAGTCTCCCAGGGTCCCCTGGGCCTTGTTGGAGGCACTGATAAGGGCACTGGAAAACGCCATCCAGAGGGAGATGCGGAAGGAGGTGCGCAGGAGCGTGAGGGACTGCCTTTCATCTCCCTCCCACACACCGCCTCCCAGGGCCTAAGCCCTGCTATCCATCCAGCCTGAAAGAGCCCTCCACTGATGTGGGGAAACTGAGGCAGGTAGGTCCGCACCATCAGCCAGAGTGACAGCTCTCTGACTATGTGTCCTAGCACCTTGGGAAATGAAAGCTGACAAGAGAATATCCCCCGATCTGGGTGTTTTAGTCACGTAGTTATCTTGTGAGTATAACTTTTTAGTCGGTTTATCTATTCTGGTTGTCTACACAAATCAGAGACGGGCTCCCTTCTACTTCCTATGGTATGTGTAGACCAGCCTCTTCCTCATGGATTCAATAAATACCATTTGAGGGTCTGCTATGTGCCCCAACATTCTCCACCCCGACCCTGCAAGGACTATGGCTGACTGAGGTACTTGCTGAGGGCGAAGGGAACAAGGACCATCCAGTGGAGGAAGGGAATTATCAATACTCTGCCAGTTGTAGAAACTAGGACAGGATTTCCTTATCAGTATGTTTATATGTATATTTCTATTGAGCAAATATTTTACTGTTTTTTCCTCTCTCATTCTCACCATCTAACATAACATAACATAAAACAGTAGGTAACTTTATGTCTCAGAATTTAAGTTACAGAATATTAAAGGGAGGAGTGTGAATCAACTAGGAGAAGAATGAGAATCAAACAGATAAAAGTTCCTGCTCTGATCGAGTCTCCATTCTAGTGGGGGAGAGAAATAATAAACAAACAAATAAAATATATAGATATCAGTTGATGATAAATGATAAGAAGAAAGCAGGGAAGAGGTAGAGGGAACATGACTGTGTGTATGTGTGCGTGTGTGTGGTTTCAGATAGGCTGATCAGGGAAGGCCTCCCTAGAGGTGACACTTGAGCCATGGGACAGAGCAGGTGCAAACGTCCTGAGGTGGGTGTTGGAGGAGACCTGCTGTGGCTGGAACAGGAAGAAGGAGGCAGAGCACAGCATGAGACAGGGTAAGAGATAACAGTGACCCTATCACACAGGGCTTTTGGGTTTTGCTAAGGACTTTGGTTTTTACCCCAAGTGAGGTGAGGAACAAGGGCAGGACTTTGAGCTGAGGGATATGCTCTGACTTAGGTTTTCATGCAAATGTCTCTGCTTCCCACCCAGTCCCACCCAGGATTATCAGAGCCCTGAGGTCCAGGGGTTTGTGGACCGGCAACCAGAGAAGGGGAGTCTGACGACACCTCCAACTCCCAGCCTAGGGCTCCAGCCCTTGGTTGTCTTTTTAGGGTCTTTGTGAGGATAACATACAAATGAACCCTGTTTGATTAGATTCTGTGAACGTGAGCCAAGCCCTCCTGGCTGGATTGAGCCGAACCCTGAAGGTTGCAGAGAGGACCAAGGCACCTCTTTGCCCTGGAGGAGCCCTGCAGGAGGAGACAGACATATGTGTGACACACTAAGACGCAGTGTGAGGAGGCCCATCTGTGGAGAAGCTCAGAGGAGAGCGCGGTTTGTCCTGGAGGGTCGGGCTGCTGGGGGCAGGGAATGAGGTGGGGGCATTCAGAGAGTAGGCACCACCAGAGCTGGGTGCTAAAAAGAGAGGTCGAAGGGGCAGACCAGAAGAGGGAACAAGACACAGGGATAGGAAAGTATGTAGAAGCTAAGAATCTGAATCTCCAACTCAGGGGTGAGATGAATCCAATTTTCTTTATTTTCTTACAACAACTCAAATTCTCTTTTGACTCTGTTGCCACGACGTGGTGAAAATGTAACCTCGGTTGCTTTGGTGGGGAACCCCTGTCACTTTCCCTGGGACTACTTTAATTCTTGGGGACTTATGGAGAGCCAAGATGGGTAGGGGCAGGGATGTCTGCCTTTGGCATCGCTGGCCCTGAGGGCCCGTTGCTAGTTGTCCCAGAAAGCCCCAATCCCATGACCAGCCCTCAAGGCCTGGGGCACCTCTGCTCCTTTCCCACCAGTCTGAGGGGGATGCCTGGGCATCTGAGGGCAGCGGGACGTCTGGTCTCTGAGAGCCTCATACTGCAGAGGATTCTGGGCCCTCCCTGACACGAACTGCCTGTGGGGTGGACACCAGGCCACCCAACACAGCTCTGGACCTCAGTTTCTCCTATTCAAAGGGGCAACTCTTATGTACTTGTGAGGGCGGGTGGGTGGAGAAAATGAGGTGGGAAGACGGGCTCCCTGGGCAGGCTGCATGTCACAGTTTAGTGCCATCATGGACCTTGACCTCCACACCAAGGCACTGGCCCTGGCTCTCTGGAGCCTCTGGGTGTGGTCTGGGAGGTTGTGTCACCCACCACACCGCAGCTTAGCCAGAGATGCCCGGGGCAGGGGTGGGTGTGGGGGAGGCGGCCAGGACCACCCCTAGATTCCCTTGGTGGCCCTCGGTTCTCAGGGCATTGGCTGCTCTCAGGAATGTGGGCAGTTGCAGGTGCCCTGGCCCCTGAATCGGACACTGGGAATCCCTGAGACCTCTCGACAGGCAGTCTAGAGGCTAGCAACCCCTGCTGTTTGGAGCCTCTAAAGAGCTGGGATTCATGTCCCTTCCCCACCACCCATGTCTCTGGCTGGGGAGAGTGGCTCATTTTTTCCCTGTGCTGCGTGACTTTCCAAACTATATTTTCAGCCTCGGTTTGACGTCAGTCTCTCGCTCGGTCCCTAGGGATCGGCTTTGTGCATTTCCAGGCTGTCCGGGCCGGAGCCTCTCCATCCTCCTGGGCCTCTCGTGCTGCCCCTGCAGTCCCTATTGCCATCTTTGGCCGCTCTCCCTGGGCAACAGGAGGTGGGGCTCCCTGGGCCCCGTGGGAGGCCCATGGATGTGGAAGCAGGGAGGGGAGTTGATGGTCAGCTGGAGAGGAGGCCAGTTGGACTGGTCTCCGATGTAGTGGGCTGTCCTGTGTGGCATGTGAGTGTGTGTGTCGGGGGTGGAGGGCCAGAGGCAGGAGGAGGGAGCTAGGCTGGTGGAGATGTGAGGCTGCACGTTTGTTTCTAGGCTGCTTATCTGCAGACACTCCCTGGAACAGGCTCTGCCCCAAGGCCTAAAAAGAGGGGAGAAAAGATGAGAAAATGGGAGGGCGGAGTGGGGGAGAGAGAGGAAGATGGAGGAGGAGGGAAAGGGTGAGGGAGTAGCGGCAGAGGCAGAAGAATGGAATAATAGCACAATCACAGATTACATTGCATGGCTCATGGCTTTCCCCTTTATTTAACCTGATTTAATCTTCAAAACAACTTTGCTGTAGATATTTTTCTCTTTCTACAGATGGAGAAAACCATTGCAGAGACTGTTTTGGTTCACAGTGCCTAAAACTCAGCCCAGCTCTGCCCTCAGTTTTCGTTTCGGAGTTGAAGGGGCACAGTCTGCTCTGAGAGCTGAGCGCGTAGGCACTGCCTGAACCCGCATCAAACAGTGGCCCCCAAATACTGGTCACGACTTGTGACCTGGGGTGTCTCCATCCCCACCCCATCTCTGAACCTAGACCAGGGCTCTATCTGTGCTAGGCACCCCAGACACAGTCAAGAGACTTCTGTTCCAGTTTTTGCCCTGACACCTATCTTCTGTGTGACTCCAGCGTAGTTACTTAACCTCTCTGGGCCTCAAATGCCTCATGGTCTTGTACCTGATAAGTTGAGCATGTCCTGGACTAGGTGCCTCTTCTCTCCAGTCCCTCACACCTGGGGCCCAGATGCCCTTCAGCTCATTGTCCCCAGTGATCTGTGGTTAATGTGGCCCTCAGCTACCCCAAACCAGAACCATCGAGTCCTCCTTCACTCCATGTGCAGTTCACCACTGCGCCCCGCTGACTGTGCCTCCTAAACACCTCGAGGATTGCTGTGCTCCCTGCCTGGTGTTTGGTAGATGCTGAAGAGATGCTAGTTCTTTTTCTTCTGAGCTCCTCTTCCTGCTTTGAAAATACCAAGTGATCTGAAAATATGTCACTGTGGTACAGCCTCCCTTCTCACTTCTCTGCCAGTCACAGTGTTCCAACCCCTACCCGAGGGGCTGGGGCTTCAAGACAGCTTCTGACTGTCACCCAATTCCCACTACAGGGCCTGGGTTTGGGCTCTCATGGCCGCCAGGGGTGGCAGTATGTCACGGTGGTTAAGCACGTGGGCCTTGGACTCTAACCTCAAGTCTGCCACTAACTAGCTGTGTGACCTAGACAAGTGACCTAACCTCTCTGTGCTGCCGTCTCCTCACCTGTAAAATGGAAATGATACTAGATACCACACCTTGTTATGAGAATTAAATGAATTTATATACACAAAATACTTAGAACAGTGCCTGGCAAAAACAAGTATTCAACAAATATTAACTTTTGTAATTATTGCCTGGAATATAATCACCTCCTCAATGGTCTGTGCTTCCAATTTTATCCCCTACAATACATTCTGCACTCAGTGGCCAGAGAGCTTTCTCTGTCACTCCATGCAGGGTTGCCAGATAAAATACAAGATGCCCAGTTTAAATTTAAATAGATGTTTGGTATTTGCTAAATCTGGCAACTCTTCTCCCGTGCTTAAAATTTTCCCCTGGTTCTCCATTACCTTTAAAATAAAATCTAAGCTTTTTAGCACGACATTCAAGTGTGATTCAGACCTCTGCCCTCTCCATTTAATCTCTCACCTCCTTATTTCTTACCATCCCCAGCCCCCTCCTCTTATGCTCCAGCCATCTCCATCTGCCTTCTTGGAATCCCAGAGAATGACTCTTAGCATTTTGGAGCTAGGATGGACCATTTGTCACATGTTTAGATGAGGAAATTACGGTCCAGAGAGATTAAAGACCTGCCCAAAGCCACGCAGCGGTTAAGTGAAACTCACATCCCCTATGTTCTTGATGGGACCTCAAACCTTGGTTCTGCAGCACCGAAAGCCAGGCTCAGGCCAGAGAAAGATCCTCTTGGAACAACAAACATACTAGGTTTAAAATTCCTGGCCTCAGAGGACCAGCCGTGTGCTTCTCTTAGGGTCTGAGAGTGAGGGAAAGCTGGATCTGCTGGCCTGGAGCAGTTCCCAGGGGCCAGCCTCCGCAAACTGTGATGCGTGAGAGGTTCTGGGGAGTTCTGGGGGGCAGAGAGCTGACCTGGAGGTGTTCCAGGCTCAGGTAAGGAGCTCCTCAGGGTATAGGGAAGTGCTTCTGAGACTCAGGGCTAGGGAAGCAAGGCCCAGTTTGCAGCTCTGTACTTGGTGTTTCCCCAAGTCCAGGCAGCTGAGAGTGAGGCTGGGGATTATAAAATAGGCAGAATAATCCTGGCTGTGAATAATCCTGCCCAGAAGACTTGTGGTGGCCTCAGGGCAAACAGAGTGCAGGCCATTAGAATGGGAATGGGGGACCTTTCCCACCGGGCTCCTGGGGCAGGTCTCAGCACTCTACAGTCACCCCCAGCATCAAACTTGAAGTCGACCAGCTTCCCAACCAGGTCCCTGGGAGGCTCTGGCTCTGTTTTAGCCATTCAATGCAAATATCTCTGCTCAGTGCTGAGAACTTGGTCTCCGTAATTGACTTGTATGATGTCCAAAGACTCTGTGCATATAACAAGCTCAAAGTGAAGCATCATCTTTAGCCAAAAGATTTATCATGGAACCTGTGACAGCTTCCCATTTGTCTGGAGCAGAAGTAGGAGCGACTCTCCTTGCCAGGAATCATCCTTTGTCTTCAGAGCAGATTCCTCCCAGGTTGGAGTCGTCCTGGGCCCAGGCTGAGACCTGTGGCCGACTTCCTGGCCAAGGTCCCAGAGTCCTGGTGTCTCCATCTCAAGAATCTCAGCCACAGGCAGCAGGGATGAGGGAGAAAGTGGAGCCCTGGGTTTAGGAGCCCCGAGTTCTAGAACTGACTGTCTTAGCAGCTGGATGTGACCTTGGGCAAGTCACCTGATACCTCAGGCTTTTACTGTTCTATCTGTAACATGGAATCTGTGATTCCTGTTTAACTATCTTACAGCAGTAATGGAAGAAGAATCACCCATCACCTACTTCGCAGGGAAGCAGTGTGGCCGGTCCTCAGTGTGGGCAGAGTCTCCCCGAGGAACATCCTGTGGGTGACAGCAGGGAGGAGTGACACTTAGATGGGGCTTTGAAGGACAGAAAGGCTTCTGATGAGGGGAACCAAGGGGGAGGGCCTTCTAGGCCGAAGAGATGATGCTGGGGGAAAGACTCGGGAGAATGCTGGGGCCCGTGAGCACGGAAGCTGGAACCCACGAGGAGATGCTTCCATTCATCCGCCCACTGTAGTAGAGGTGACTGCCTTTTAGAATCGCTTTCTATGTGCCGGACACTTTGTAATCACTCTAACTTTCACAACTTTCTTCAAAGTAGATAACATTATCCCTTTCACAGATAAGGAGCTGAGGCCCAGAGAGTCTAAGTAAGCTCCCCAAGGGAGTCACAAATGAGTGACAGAGCCAGGACTCAGATTCAGGTCTGTCTCCCCAGGGTGCTGTGACACCCCGCCATGCTAGCTACCAACCAGCGCTGAATGAATGCGTGCCTCCCTTCCACACCCACTGCTGGGAGCCAGGGGCGGATTTTCTAGAAACAGGTTGGGCGCTGGTTCTGCACTCCAGCAGCTGGCGGCCTTGGTATAGGAAACACACACAGCCTGTGTGCTTGGCTGGCGGTGAAGCACAGAGGAAGTGTGGCCTGCGTGGCACGGCCTCCTGGCTCAGAGTACCTGCTCTCCACGCCCCCCGCCGTGAGCTCGGGCACGGGCTGGTATGGTCAGTCCACTGTTAGGCCGGCTAAGAGCCGGTGGGGCGGGGACGGGCGTGGCACTCTGTCCTCAGCTCCACGGAGACTGCACAGGTGATGAGAGTTAGGGAGACAGAAGCTCGCCCTGAGCCACTTTGGCTGCTCCTGGCCTCCAGCCTGGTGGATTTTAACCTCTGTGGAGCCTGCTGGACACCCGTCCAAGGCCAGGTGGTGACAGAGCCCATGGCTGATGCTGACAGAGGCAGCCCTGTGATGACGTTTGTTTTTCTCTTCTGCACGAGTTTCTTTGTCTTCTCTGAATCCACCTCCCCCTGGACCCTCCACTGCTGGCAGCTTGAGCCCACAGGATTGAACCACGTGAATCAGGTCTGCGGTCGGCAGTGCCCTATCCCAAGATGTGGCTAGTGTTTCCTCCTCAGCCCACCTCAGTCAGAGCTCTATCCCCCTCCCCAGGTCCTATCCCAGCACCCAGTATCCCTTGAGAATGCTCCTTCCCATCTGCCTGCCTGGCTGTGTTCTCCCTTCTCATCCTCCAGGAAGCCTTCCCTGACTTCTGTGGCCCAACCCTACTTCCAGACCCAAATGTCCCCAGAGCGCAGCTAATGGTTCACAAGATTCTCTTCTGTTCACTTATCCATATGTACGTAAAGCAGGGCAGCTCTGCAAGGGCAGGAAGAGTCCTTTCCTGCCTTTTCATCTCATCCTCAGCACCAATCAAAGGAGGGCAAAGGACCTGGTGATACTTAAGGGATTCAGCTGGATGGGGGCAGATCTAGGACATTCTGATCAAAAAAAAGATTTCCATAGATTACCATGGATGACATCTGGCTTTGCTTGACACTGCAGGACTTCTCATGATATATTAGCCACTCTCTCCACATGTATCAGGCAAGGGGCCAGGGCCGAGTCTTGGCACAGAATAATTAAGCTCTGTTCTCCTTCCTTGGAGGACCTTTGACTCCAGCCAGGTGGGATAACCTGGGAGCCAAGGTACCGAAATCCCCACTCACCAGAGTCACACTTATATCTCAGTGGCCCCTCGCAGTCCCCAGTTCAGAGTGGGGCCCCAGTGAGGCGGGGGGGGGGGGTGGGGGGAGTCTGCTAAGGACACGCATGCTGATTCTTGCCCTGGTTTTCAACTGACTCGCCGCGTGACCTTGGACAAGTCCCTCGACCTTTCCGGGCCTGGTTACCTTCATCTGACAACAAGGGGATTGTAACAGTCCTCGAGGGTTGTTAAGGTGCTTTATGGCTCTGAACTTTTGCTTCTCTGACTCAGAGGCAAAGATGTCGATTGCTTCTCAAATAAAAATATTCCTCTCCTGACAGCCAGCTTGAGAGATCAATAATTCTGTCAGAGCATCCTTGCAGTAAGGCTGGAACTCTGCAGTTTTCCCCAAGACTAGACACTTTATCTTTATTCATTGTTCATCCCTTTTCTCCCTCTCCTTAGCCCTCCCTCCAGCCCCCTTCATCACCCCACCCCCAACCCAGGATGCAGCAACCTGCCTTGAATGAAGAGTGGCTGGTCACATGGCCTGGTCACCATGGAGACGGATCCCCGCAGACGAGGTAGGCATCAAAGTCACATGAGAACCCCAGAAAACTGGCTGAGGTATTTATAGAAGCAGGCTGGTGCTTTTACGGAAATGGGTCTATATTTGACTCCGGTACTGAAAACTTCATGCTGGCTCTGGGGCGAGGCAGGTTTTGCACCAGATTTTCCCTCCCCAGGTCGGGTGAGGCAGATAGCCCCCTGCCTTCCTATTGTCTCCTGGAACGTTCCCCTCCCCACCTCACGCCCAGCTGATGCTGCTCCTACTAGAGCAGAGCCCCGCTCCCTCCTGTTTACATTGAACAAGGCTTCTTCCCAGGCTGGGAGTTTGGGGCTCCAGGATGCTGGGCATGTGGGCAGATTGGGACACCCTCTTTCACTACTCCCCCACCCCAAGTACAAACCAGAAGAACGTCCTTGCTGCTCTTCGTAAATGTTTGAAGATATTGCTCAAAGGCTTTGCCGCTTCTTTCTTCCTTCAAAGTTTGGAGACAGCTGCCAAAGGGAGGAGGGCTTCAGCCACCCAGCCCTTCGTGGGTGTTACAGCCGTGTTCCAGAAAAGCAAGTTCATGCTAGCGGGAACCGTTATTTATTGAGCCCTCACCTTATACTTGTTATCTCATATACGCCCGCCTCACACGCCCTAGAACATAGATACTGCCGTTATCCCCATTTCACAGATGCGGACGAGGAAGCTCCAAGTCAGGATGAGAACCCCAACCTATCTGATTCCACAGTCCCCAACCTTTCCTCCGTGCCCTGCTGTGGAGAAGGCAGAGCAAGCCTGAGCGAAGGGATAGGAGGGGAGGAAGGGGCCAAGGAGAGCGCGGCAGACAGTTGCAGTCTAGGGGAGCAAGGAGAAATTCATTTTGCTATTTTAATGAGCAGGTAATACATGCCCACGGTCAAGAAAAATTTAAAAACTCAGTAAATTCAATGCCAAATTTCTGTTCCCAGGGCCCTCCAGCCCCCAGTTTCCTTCTGCAGAGGAAGTCACCATGGCCAGATTCAGATGTTCCTTTCTAGAGGTATCATATGCACTATAGAAGCAGATACGGATATACTGAAGCGACATGGTACGGACATAAGGTATAAAATTCAAAAGGTGAAAAATAAATCTTTCTCCCATGCCTGCCCACAGCCAGGCTCACCCTAGAGGCATGCACTGTTATCAGTATCTTATGTTTCATTCCAGAAATATTTTATCCTCTACAAGTATGTGCAGCATACACAAATGGTCACACCCTCTCCACGCTATCCTGCATCTTTTTATCATTTAACAACACATTTTGCAGATGTTTCCAAATCAGAACATGGAGCAGACTTGTTCATTTTAATGGCTGCAAAAAGTTTGATTGTGTGATGGTACCATAAATTATGTAAACAGTTTCTTGTTGATAGACAGCTAAATAGTTTCCATTTTTTAAATTACAAATACTGCTGAAGGAGAATCTTTAGATGAATGTCTTTAAACGAACACATATGCAAAATGAGTGTGTACTTCCAAAATTTTGACAGGTGTGGCCTAATAGGCAATGGGATGCACCCTTGTAATTTTGAAAAATATAGCCTAATTATCTTCCACAGAGATTGTACAATTTAACTCTTCTCCCACTAGCAACATGTGTGTTATCAACCTTCCTTTACTAAAAAAAAAATTTGCAAACATACTAGGTAAAATATGGTATCTCATTTTTCAGTGTGCATTTCTTCTACTATGAATGAAACTAAACATCTTTTTATATATGTAGGAGCCACTTGTATTTTATTTTCCATGAACTTTCTATTCACATCATTTTCTCTTTTTCTTACTGATTTTTAGGCACTCTTTATATATTAAAAAAATACCTCCTCCACTTTTTAAACAGCCACTCCACAGATATCCCTCAACACCCACTATATGGCAGGACTGTTCTAAGCTCTGTTCTAGGGACTACAGAGTTCATCTGTCTAGTTGGGAGCAGACAACAAGTAAATAAACATGAATGTGAATTGAGTGCCAGATGTGAGAAGTGATATGGAGAACAATAAAGCAGAAGGAGGCAAAGGGAGTACCAGTCATTATATCAGACTTAGAAAGGTCTTCCCCACTCCACATTGTGACAGTTTTTTTTCCCCATGTTTTCTTTTAGTCCTTTTAGGTTTCATTAAAAAAAAATTAGACTTTTCAAAGGACAAACTTCTGACTTTGATGATCCTGTTGTATGTTTACTTTCCTAGTTCATCAGTTTCTACCTTGTCTCTATCATTTACTTTCTTCGGGTCTATTTTCATAAGTTCTTGAGATGATTGGTTGATTCATTGATTTTCACTCTTTCTTCTTTTCTAATATACCTATTTAAGGCTGTAAATACCCCTCTAAGTACTGCTTTTGATGCCACCTATGGATTATTTTTTTCTTTCATTTATTATCTCAATACATCTACAATGTATGTGGGTATAAGGAGTAAGGCAGGGATTCAAATTTACTTTTTTGCAGATGGCCAAACCAATACCGTCTATTAAAAATCCATCTTCCCCCTACTCATTTGAAATGTAATCTTTATTATATTTTAAATGACTGAATATGGGTTTATTTCTGGACTATGTTCTGCTTCATGTATTTCTTATAACTAGGACTACATTAATTTAAACACGTAGCTTTATACTGTTTTACCACCTGGTAAATTCCCACACCACACCCATTCTCTCCCTTAATTTCCCTGGATATTTTTGCTGGTTTCTGTTTTTCAAATGAAGCTTAGTATCAGCTTGCTTAGTTAAAAAGAAAAATAAAACTCCTTTGTTATTTTCATGGAGGTCATTTTAAAACATAGATTAATTTAGAGAGAATTAACATGTTCATTATGTTTTGTCTTCCAATCTAAGAACATGTTTCTTTTCTTATGGTCAAATGTCCTTTTGGAGCTCTCAGTAGCATTCAGGAGCTTTCTACACACCGTTTAAAGTTTATTTCTAAGTAGTTTTCTTTTTTTTGTTGCTATTGCAAATGAAGCACTTCTTACATTTTCTTACTGGTTGTTGTAGATCTGAAGGCTATAGATATCTTACATGTTAATTTTGCAAACAATCACTTACTGAATTATATTGTTTAAGATTTTTAGTTCTGAGTTATTTTTTAAATGAAGTTTTCAGCTTTTAAGGAAAGAAAGCACATTATATTTTAAAACTTCCAGGGTAAATGGCTATTTAATCATTCAATGAGTTAATAGGTGTAAGATGCTTAGAGTAGCACTGGGCACATCTTAAGAGCTAATAGCAACAGTGGGAATATGCCTTGAGTTTACACAGGGTTTTATCTCATTTAATCCTTACAAAATCCCATGAGGTTAGAGAACACATTATTTCTATTTTCCAGATAAAGAATCTGAAGGTCAGGAGCTTCCCTGGTGGCGCAGTGGTTGAGAGTCCGCCTGCCGATGCAGGGGACACGGGTTCGTGCCCCGGTCCGGGAAGATCCCACATGCCGTGGAGCGGCTGGGCCCGTGAGCCATGGCCGCTGGGCCTGCGCTTCCGGAGCCTGTGCTCCGCAACGGGAGAGGCCACGGCAGTGAGAGGCCCGCGTACCGCAAAAAAAAAAAAAAAAAAAAAAAAATCTGAAGGTCAGAGATATTAAGCAATTTGTCAAAGGTCACCTGGCAAGGCAGTGTTGGATTGGCACCTGAGTTTATCTGACGGTATGCATAACACTGTCTCAGAGAAAGAGAACAAGGCAAGTCCTTCTGTCACGTGAAGGGTCCTTTAGAATCGCTCATCCCACAGGTGCGTTTTGATTTGTGTTTTGGATGTTTACGAAGGGGTGTGTTTAGTTGGGGCACCCACCGTGCTTGATAAGGGCCCTATGGAGTCAGAGGCCCCGGGGCCAGCATTCTAGGCCACTGAGTCCCCACAAGCAGGAGGTTGGGCTGCCTTTGGAGCTGGGCAGTGGGACCTGGTCTGCTTTTGCGTGGTACCTCTTGTTCCTGCGAAGAGCTGTCCATTCCTCTCCTCCAGCACTGCACATGACCACCTTGCGATGCTGATGCCGGGGGTGGGGGTGGGGGACGTGAGGAACAAGTGGCTCACAGGCTCAGCTGAGTCACACGTGGGGAAAATGAGGTGGAGGTGCAGGAAGAATCTGGAGGTCCCCTCGGTCCTCCTGGGCCTCTGACCTCTCACTGCCTCTCTCTCTCCCCTCATATTTCCCCAACCCTGCTCACCTCTGGGGTTCTCTCAGGCCCGGAAGTGAGGCTTCCACTTTACAGCCTGGGGAGTTAAGGTCAAGAATGAAGAGACTCTCAGAGCTGCTGTGACGTGGGACCTGGGAATAGAAATTGCAATCTCCTTTCAGGGAGCAGTGATGCTTATGAAGGGCTCTGGGGTTGCCACCTCCCATTTAAGTCTAGACAGGAAGTCATCCCCATAATGTCACTATCATGCTCTAAAACTTTCAGTGGCTCCCTATTACCTTCTGAAATAAGTAGAGGCTTTTTTATCCTGGCATGTCAGGCCTCCACATTAGCAAATCCAACTTGCCTTCTGGCTTTATTTCTCACTTGTCCCCTAAGCCCACAGCTTCTAAATGGCCTGGCTGGATCCAGACCTAGGTCTGTGAGGCTGGAGACATGGTAAATTCCTTCACAAACTGAGGAGGAATGGTTGCTCTCTATTCCTTTAGAGTGGTCCTCTAGCTCCAGAGAGGAAGCTAGATAGACTGGTTATACCCATCCTTACATCTGAAAATGATGATTCTATTAGTGCAGCTCAAACTTAACATCAGCTGCTCTAGCAGCATTTCACACGGCTGCTTCATATTTATAGCTTAAAATAAAATAAAACTCCAGTTATTTTCATATAAACTCTGATGGAACTGAGAAGGATGGATTTTGAGAAGAAACATGAAACAGAAATGTAAAAGGGAATGAAATCATCTGTGCTGTTTCTACAAAGATTCTTACATGAATCATATATATATATATTGCACATGCCCAAGCAGAGACAGAGAGGGTTGGGGGGGAGAAGAGATAGAGTCCTGTTCCCTTTTCCAAACAACATAATACTCAGAGCAAAAACTGAACTCAACACAAACCCCTAGGTGCTAACAAAGTCCCTTTTTCACTGCTTCAGGAAACATTTGCTTCCTCTTACGGACATAAGATGAATTTCATAGTTGTCTTCTCCCATCTGGGGCTGCTTCGGGGCTTTTGTTAGGCTCTGGCCTAGGCAGAGGAAAGTTGTTTAGCTCCTAACACCTTCCAAGTTGTCCTTGACTGGCTGTATAAAACCTGCCTCTGAATTCAGCCACGAGCTACTGAGTTTAGTACAGTGCCCGACACGGACTAGCTCTCCCCACATACGATGTCGTTGGATTTGAAGACCAGATCACTGCCTGTAGACAGGAGCAGGTGTGCTCAGAGCTATATGAAGGGCTGACGTCCTCCAAGGTTGGCACCAGGTGAGGCAGGAGAGGAGGGACAGCTGCCTGCATGTCCTGACTTTGCCCAGGGAAATCCCTTCCCCGTTGAGGTTCTCGCTGCTCCCTCAACACATGACTCGTTTGGACAGGTGACCTCCTGGATGGCCTGGTTTGCAAGGCAGAGCTCCAGGTGCTATTGCATCTGCATGGGACCCCAGGACAAAGAGATCTGGCCTGAAGCCCCCCTTCCAAGCCCCTGGCCCAGCTCCTCACTGTGTATCTTCACACCATCATCACCATCATCATCATCAACACAGCAGCAGGTACATGTACTGAGTCCTCCTATGGTCCAGGCTGCTCTTAGAAACGTGTTACTTGGGGAAAAAAATCTCATTTAACACTCAATATCCCATGAAGGGGTACTATTATTCTCCCTATTTCACAGATGAGGAGGCTCGGCCCTGAGAGTTCCCAAGCTAGTCATAATGGGGTGAACTATGAATGCTGACACCTCGACTGCAGGGACCAAGTTTTCAGGCTCAAATGTCTTTCTTCTGTGATAGACGTTGTCATCTCACCTCTTGACTCCTCCTCTCTGTCTTCTTTCTTGACCCTTCTTGCTTCTCCTGCCCCTCAGAAGTGAGCACTGCCCTGCATCCCCCAAATTCTATCTTCTTGACCGTCTTCTATGTACTTCCTCTGCCACCTTTTCCTCCGCTTAACGACCCTTTTTATGCTTATGACTCCCCAGTCTGCATCTCTACCCTCTTTCCTGGACTTTATGCCCATATTTCTAACCACACTTTATTTTTTCAGCAAATTTTTATGGAGTGTCTGCTGTGTGTTGAAGACGGTCTCTGCCCCATGAAGCTTACACCCCAGCCAAGGAGACCGTCACTCAGCCCCCAGTCACACCACTAAGTCCTCAGTTACAATCATGATGAGGGCCACAAAGGAGAAGCCATGTCTACCTGGGAAGTGGACTGAATTCTTCTCCAGGTCGGGGGAGTGGATGGGGAAGGGGGGAAGAGGAGTGGGACGTAGCAGCTTGGGGCAGAGAGGGCACAGGGACTGAAGGCTGAGTCAGGAAGGAGTGGGTGAGTAAGCATGAGAGCTGAGAAGGTCGTGGAGGTAGTGGGCTGCAGGGAAGGCTGAGGGGAGAGGGGTGTGAAATGAGGCTGGAGATGATAAGGGGCCTTGAAGGACATGTTAAAGATGTGGGCAAAAGTCTGCAAGCTGGAGGAGGGTGTGAGCATATCTGTGCTTCTAAAAGATCACGCTCGCTGCTGCATGGAGAAAAGGTGACGGGACTCCTGTCTGAGTCAGGAGGCGATTGTGAGAGTTCACGCGGGTGGTGACTTTGCCTGGACTAGGGTTGTGGCAGCAGAATTAAACAGAACTGGCCAGATTCTAGAGGTACTTAGGAGATAAAATCTCCAGGATTTAGTGATAGATTTTGTGAGGGAGTAAGAAAGGGTTAGGGTTAGAAAGAGCAGGGTGGGTGTTAGAGGACCGTGGAGAGGGTTGGAGTGACCTTCATCAGAGTAGGGAAGTAAGTCGACCAGGGAGTCATAGGAAGGTGATCAGGCAGCAGGAGCAGCCCACCTGAGGTTGGAAACCATGAAGTCAGAGGGGGACCCATGTACCCCCATAGTGTGTTTTCTCTAGAGAACTTAGTCTAGAGAAACCAAGTATTGAGTTCACTCAAGGTTGGGGTTTTACTGGGTAGACGTGATACAAAGGCAGAGAGGCAAGGACACCTGCTTATGTCTTGATATCCCCGGATGCTTCATTCTCAATATGCCTCAAATCCATTATCTCATTACTTTCTTCCCCAATGCTCCCCAAATCTGCTCCTCTTTCTAGATTCCTTACCTTGGTTAACAACAATACAATTACCCAATAATATCAGTAATAACAGTAATTTATTAAGCAGGTGATATCAGATGTGATACCAGATGTTTTAAAAGAATCATCTCCTCTGATCACCATAATAACTTTACGGAGTATGTGTTACCCATTTTACAGATGTGGAAACTGAGGCTCAGAGAGGTTACATAACTTCCTCAAGGTTTCTAGTAAATGGCAGTCAGGATGAAAAGTTAGGTCTGTATGAGTCCAAAGTCCTTCCCCTTTCTCCTCACTGCACCACCTTCAAGTTCCCTGCCTTATAACCACCTATCTTGGATTCTTTCCTTTTCCTCCCTCCTACACAGGGTCAGTCATCACGTTCCGTTTAGTTTACGTCTGTCAAGCCTCCTGTATCACTTGCTACTGCCTGCCATGCCCCTCCACCCCGGCTCTGCATCGCTGGCTGGATCCACCAGAGTGGAAGCTCCACAAGGGCAGGGATCATTATCTGTCTTGTTTTCTGCCGTATCCTCAGGGCCTAAAACAATGTAGGCAAACACTAGGCTAACACTAAGTAGTGGTTGAGTCAAGAGATAAATGTCTATCAGAAGATAATTCTCCATGAGTGACTCAAGTTTCTGCAAGTCTCATGGGTAGAGGCATTGATGGCTTTTCGTTCCAGACTATCTTTTTGAGGAGGTTTGCATGGCAAACAGCCTTGAAAGACAGAGATAGTGTCTCCCCCATGGGAGGCCAGGTATATTTGCCGTCCAGTATAATAAAGATAATGTCTCCCTCAGGATCAAAGTTTGGCAGGTTTGCTTGCATTATAAAAAGACTGGGGTTTCCTAAGCTTGGAGCTCCTCAGCATGTGCAGTATCACCTGGGCCCAGCCGCACATCCCTCCCATGGGACTTGGGGGTTAGAGAAACTGATTTGAATGCTAAGCTCATGCTACCTGCTGTGCTATGAGAACGAAAGTCCTTTGTCTCTGGACCCGGAGTGAGATGCAAGGGTAAAATCTCAGAGCCTTCAGAATTCATGACAATGGTCCTACTGCCTTTCAGTAGAGCAACTGATAAGGCCTCCACCTCCCATCCCTCCCAGACACCTGCCTCTAATGCCAAGGTCCCCTTAGTGTCCTCTAGAGCCGAGATAATTCATCCAGACTCCCCACACAGCCCTCCCAGGCCCTGAGGGATGGCTCCTACCTCCCTAACTGCACCTCCGCTCAGCCCACCCCTGCTCCAGCTCAGGCAGTCATCCCAACTGCACACCTTCTCCACGCTCTTGCACCTTTGCCCTTATCATGCTGTTCCCTCCACAAGGGTCATCCTTCACCCTTTCCACTGAAATCCTGTCCACCCTTTGCGGTCAGGATCCTGTCTCACCTCCTCCATAAGGCCTGCCCAGAGCTCAGTCACTCTCCAAGCTTCACTCACTTTACTCATCTTGTAGGGTCCTCCCATCCTTCTGTCTTGAATTGTGGCCTCCTGGGTAAACCCCACTCTGCCTCTCCCCGAGGTTCCATGCCTTCATCTCCCAGAGCGGTGATCTTCACAACTCCTGCAGCCCCTGGCATACAGTAGGAGCTCAATAGATGAGCGATGTATGGAGGAGTTGAACGGCACAGGAAAGGGTCTTGCAGAATGGTAGGAGGGAAGGACAGTGGAGTGGAAAAGTGTGGAGAAGAGAGTGAACAAATGCATTGAGGTGGAAGTGGCTAGGGCAGGGGAATAACCACTTTGTCGGGCGTTGAGTTCATACCAGGAGGCCGAAAGAGATGCGCCTGGAAAGATGAAGGAAGTGAGGCCCAGGGCTCAGAGGGCTTCGGCCATGGGGCTCCCATTCCTCTTTGAGGTTAGAACCTGGTAATGCTCCAGAATCTGGGTCCCTTGGTCAGGGGCCTCCAGAGGCTGCTCCCGGGGCAGCCCCCTGCCTCTCCTGCCCACCCCCTCTGTCTGGGTCGTCCATCAGAGCCTTGCTCACGGCCCCAGAGCCTCGCATTGACGCGGGCCCGTGCGTGAGTCAAGCCTGCGTCACGGCGCCCCGCCGCCAGGGTGGCCTTTCGCAAAACGAGGGAACAGTGCGCGCTGCGCTCCGCCCCGCTCCGTTCCGCTCCGCAGAGCCGGCGCGGCCAGGGCGCAGGGAGGGTGGCCCTCGGCGCCGGTGCCTGCAGCCTCACGCGCTATCTCCGCCGCGGGACCTGGGTTCCCGGACCGCTCCCCCGAGGGCCGAGCGCGCCGCGGGCGGGAGACGGGCAGGGACAAGCGGCGAGGAGAGGGAGAGAGGAGCGAGCAGAGTCTCGTGCGCCGGCGCGCGGCCCCGGGTCCCCTCCCAGCCCTGGCCGGGGCCCGTCGCCGCCACAGTCGGACTGCCCGTCGTGGGAGGGGCCGTGCGCCCGCGACCCGTCGGGAACCGCAGCTGCTCGGTCGGAGTGCAGCGGCCGAGACCGCGCGACGGCCACGCGGGACAGGTGAGTCGCCGGCCGCGCCCCGTCTGGCTTTATGGGACCAGCCACCGCAACTTCAGCTATTCCGGCCCCGCCCCAGCCAGGGAGGCCTAAGGACCGAGGTGAGAGGCGGCGTTGCCGGGGTATCGACCCAGCTTTGCGAGGGCCCTGGGCTCCTCCCGCCACTCCAGCCGCCGTTGCCTGGCGACGGAGCCCCGGGGCCAGCGCTTCTCGGGCGCTCCGGGGGTGCCCTGCGCTGCGCTCACGGTTGGACACCGGACTCCAGCTTCCGGGGCTAAGAGGGCCCAAGAACTCCGGAGGTAATCGGGCAGAGTTGCAGAGGCAAGCGCCCGCGGAGGACCGGGGAGGAGGCCCGGCCAGAATCGCCGCCTGGAGCTGCGCGCCCAGGGCGCAGTTCCCTCGGGGAGGCTCCTGCGCTGCAGGAGACCCCAGCCCCATCCGCTCGGCTTCAGGCCTGTGACCTTGACAGTAACATTGGCGAGAGAAGCAGAGCGCTCACGCGCGAGATGAATATTTAATTCTCAGTCTTGGGGCTGGTCCTCGCTGAATTCGGAGCTAGCGGGGAGCCCATCCTCCCTCGAGGAAAGCGCATCTGGGAACCGAATGGCGGATATGGGGGGCGTGCGCGGGGTGCAGGTCTGGAGGGGGCACCGCCTCGGGAGAGAGGCCTCTGCCACGTTTATACCTGTGCGCACCGTGCTCTCTAGCGATGCTAGTGTGTCTAGTGCACAGTGCTCTGGGGAGGGCCGCTCCTGCAGGGGCGCGGTCTCCTGCTCTATCCTTTTAAAGCTCAAACAGCCCTGTCAGGGCTGCAAGTGTTCAGAAATCCCGAGGCCACTCACCTTACAGGACCCAGTCGCTGTGACGCGGAGTTAAAAAAAAAATTGTTCCCACTCCTCTTTCATTCATTGAGAAAAAATTTAACGGACCCTTTGGATTAGGAAATTTCTAACCAGAGCTGCCTTTGGGGCAATTCCGCTGTGAGTATGAGGCAGGTGGGGTGGGGTTGGGGAGAGAAGTCAGGGGTGTAGAGAAGGAAGATTCTTTTGAGGGCACTGCCCCTGCCTGTTAACAGGAACTTTCAGGAACTAAGAAAATCCTGTAATGGCTCGCCCCAAAATTCAACCAAAACTTTAGTTATGCTGTGCTGGACCTGCCGACTGATGTCTGAAGAACAAGGCCAGAGTGTGTGGAGGTTAACAGAGGGCTTCTTCCGTCTCATGCTCTGCTTGCATTATCCCATGGTCTGGTGAGGTGGACCCATCACCTGGGCAGGAAGAGCTTTGAGGTCACACCTGCTTGTCCTTGGCCATGGCCCATCCATGGGGCCATGAGAAGCTCAGCTCCTCTGCTGGCTTTTTGTCTAATAGAGCAGCTGTGGCTAAGTAGATGGTGAATTTCAGGAAATCTCTGCATCTCAGCCTGGAGGGTGACTCAGTGTAGAAGGCAAATTGTGCCCACCAGCTCTGATTGGAGTGAGTGTGTTTGGCCTGAGTCACACACAGTCATGTGTCAGCTGTTTGTGAGTTGAATGGAGTTTACCAGGACTTGTGAGTGGCAATGACCCAAGCTCTCAGTGTTTTGGAGTCACTGACCAAAGGTGAGCAAGTCTCCAGAATGAGCTAAGCAGAGCTCAGGCTGCCTGGCTGCTGGGCGAGGGTCCTGGAGCTCTGACCCATGGGGAAAGTGAGCAGGGCCGGGTTGGGGGGATGTTGGAGGAGAGGCTTGGCGGGGGGGGGCCCTGTGATTTCAGTGAGAACTTGGCCCAGTGCTCTGCCATGTGCCAGCGTGGGGTGACCTTGGGCAAGTCCCTTTACTTCCTGAGCCTTGGTTTCCTCAACTGTGAAGCAGGGATGCCAGTGGTACCTTCTCTTTTTTTTCTTTTTTTTGCGGTACGCGGGCCTCTCACTGTTGTGGCCTCTCCCGTTGTGGAGCACAGGCCCCGGACGCGCAGGCTCAGCGGCCATGGCTCACGGGCCCAGCCGCTCCGCGGCACGTGGGATCTTCCCGGACCGGGGCACGAACCCGTGTCCCCTGCATCGGCAGGCGGACTCTCAACCACTGCGCCACCAGGGAAGCCCCGCAGTGGTACCTTTTCTGCAGGCTTATTTTTGAGACCAGTGCTAGACATGTAGCAGATGCTCGTTAAATGTTAGTTCCCCACCCCTTTCCTTATGGGCCTTAATCAGAAGTGATTCTTTCTCTTCCTGTCCTTGTTTCTTGGTGTGAGAGGGGGCGTGGAGACAAATGAAAGTGGCAGGGCTTTCCATGGGGTTAAGAAGGACGCATAACTCAGCTTCAAACTGACCTATTCCAACCCTCAGGTCTCCCCTGGGAGACCCTGAATGGGGAAGCCTGAGTAAGAGCAGTGCTGTGGTGGGTGGAGTGGAAGGTGGGGGGTGAGGGGCTGTGCTGGGTCTGCTGGGTGCCGTTGGTTGCCTGCAGTTGCTTCAGGGTGAGACTCTAGCACAGGCTTTGACTCCTGAGATTGTTCATGGCTGTGGCCTACACCCAAGTTGCAGCACTCGCTAAACTTCACGGGTCCCTGCTCTTTGATCAGGTCTTGCCATCCCCCTCCGCACCTGTCCTGTCCATAATGGAGTTGGGAGCTGCAGAAGAACAGTCCAGGGGAGGCTAGGCTGGCCTTCCTGGAGAGGAAAGGAGTATATCTCCTGCCTTTCCTGAAAGATCCTGGGCCACTGGCTCCCTCCTGTAATATGTCTAGACCTGGTGTTGAGCTAAGGTGTGTGTGCACCTTAAGAGCAAAGGAAATATGGGGATCCCCAGGGCAGCAAGAAAGAAGCCATGCTGACCCAGGGGACTCCAGTCTGCTTCTGGAAATGTGCGTGTGTTTGTGTGTGTGTGGGTGATACGGGAACCCTGGAATCACTGCCCTCCCGATTGGATCTGGGAGCAAATTCCAAGGATGATAAATACAGAGATGGGAGGATTCCTAAGAAGCAAGTTCCTTCTGCCTGTGCAGCATCCCTTCCCTGTGCTCCTTCCTGTCCAGGTTTGCTGCAGCAGGACAATTCATCATAAATCCCTTCAAAACTGCTAAGATAAGCAGCAGAACAGTTTAAAAGGAAGATGGATTTCGTGTTTTTCTTTTTCTGAAAACCAGGTCTGAGTTATTGCTTGCTCTCAGGCTGGGCTGCAAGAAGTCCTCACAACAAAATATCCGGGGCACCAGAATGGAAAAACTCTGTTAGCCCGTACAAAGTCCTTTTATAGCAGTGCTCTCCTGACTGCTGTCCCAGGCTTCCAGAGGTCAGAAGCACAGAACTGCAGGTAGATCTGTGTTAGTGCGCTGCCCCGAATGCAGGTGGGATGGTGATCTGTGGGGAAATGCCTACTTGGCCTGCTTTTAGGAGGGCCAGGTGCTGGCTTCCAGCAGCTCACTCGGTGCTTGGCACACAGTCATAACATCCAGGTTTTTATTGAGGCGTGTGCTAAGTGCTTTATTCATACACTGTCTCGTTTAACCTTCGCTACAGTCCCAGGAGGCATATTACTGCTCTCAGAAGTTTACAGATGTGGGACTTGAGGTTCAGAGAGGTTAACTAATTTGCTCAAGGTCACACAGTAGTGAATGGCAACCTGAGAATTTGAACTCAGGTCTGTCAGATTCCAGACTTCATGCTCTTGATGTCTATGTGATGTGTCTCTGTAATAAGTTCTTAATAAATGTTGCTGACAACCTAGGCATTTACCCAGATGAGCTTGTCTAAACCTGTGAGTTTGGTTCTTTAAGCTGGTGCCCTGAGAAGGGGGTATGAGCCTCTACTAATGGGAAATTGGTAGAGAATGAACATATCTCGGTTTCTGAGTTTGGGGGAATACAGTATGTGCTTCCAGGTAGATTGGAATCCAGAGAACATCCCAGACTCCATCTTGTCCTGTCCTGTGCATCTTTCTCTTTCTGACCTCTGCCACCCCTGACCTCATTCCCTTAAAGTTTGTCCAAGTCTGGGGTTGGTTCTGGGAGCAGTGAGGGTAGAGTCAGAGCAGATTGGAGGTTGCCCTGAGGATTTCTGTGTCTGCAGAATCAAGGACAGCCAGTCGCTGGTGGGAGCTCTGATGTGTCAGGTTTCTCTGCTGGACAGGGTGTGCTAGGGACCTGCAGCAGTTTCTGGTGAGGTCCCAGACCCCAGAGCAAAACTGCTAACACTCCAAGGTTATTTACAGCAGCTGCGGCATGGGCTGCCCAGAGGGATGTTGCTTGCTACCTGGTCCTGTCCTGTGGAGCCCACTCTCTTTATCCTTGGGGCTCCACCACTTGCATCCGTGGCTGTTCTGGGAAACTTGGCATCCTCCTGGCTCTCCATCTCTTCTCTCTCTCTGAGAAATCACCTGGAGGAATAGGCCCATACTGTCCTAGCCTGCCTGGCACCTTCAAACCACCTTTGATCACCGTGGGGAAGTTTCTGAAAGTGAGGGTGGATAGTTAGAATGTAAGCATCTCCTCCGCCCCCAGCAGACAAAGAGGTCTTCCCAGGAACCCTTGCTCCACAGGCAGCCATTTTGAGGAGATACAGCCTTGGGGTAATTCTCTCCCCCCATCTCCCATCCCCCATGAATAATTTTAAAAATTAAAACATGGTTCATCTCTGGATAAATCCAGTTATTTAAGAAAAATATAATTAGATATTCACTGTGTACAGAAAACTCACATGTGAGAACATAAACTCAGATGCAGGATGGATTACTGTACCAAATTATTCTCACATTTAAAACCAGGTATATATTGTTAGAGAATAATTTTGGGTCAGGTGAGGCCTGGGCAGCCTGAGTCCCCAACTTGGGAGTTGAGACCGAAAGGGCTTTTGTTCCGAGGCCTCCTGTGGAGTGAGGGTGGGGCGAGCAGGGCCAGAGGAAGTAACACTCCAGCTCCCAGGCCCGGGGGTCATCGCATCAGCTGCATTTGACCCACTGAGCTGCCACTCTGTCTTCCAGGACCTGATCACAGTTCATTTGAAGATAACAAGTTGCCTCGCGAGGTGTTCCATCATTTCTAATTTAATTACTGGTTTAATTAGAACTTCCGTTGGATTCTTTGCACCACTGCTTTGCCACCTATTATTTCACTTGCAGATAGAATCTGTTGGTCCCCACCCCAAATTCCTGCTGGTTGCATTTTCTTTTTAATTATAAGACTTCTGGGCTCTGTGGTTTTAAATCCAACTCCAGGTCAGGAGTGCTGTTTGAGAAAGCTACCATTCAGGAGATGTGAGCAGTCACCTGGTGGAATGGCTCCAGCAGGTGCTGCCAGGTGAGTATTCAGGGAGGACGTGGACCTCCTCTCCCTGGGGGTCTACAGGGCGGAGAGCAAGCGTGCTCCTCTGCTGGGCAACCCGGCACTGGCTCCCAGAATGGCCTGGTGGGTGCTGTCCACGGTCCTGGCACACCTCTGAGACAACCTGCCTGCTAGTAATTCAGGGACTCCTTTGGAACCGCTGGAAGGAATCTCCTTGACCAGTCCCCAATTGTATTATGACTCTAGCTTTGGGAAAGGGCCCAGCCAAGTGAGGGCTCCTGACCTCAGGGAGGAATGATGGTAGATGGACTTGTTCCATTGTTGACTTGCTGAATGAGGTTCACGTATGTCACTTTGCAGTGTGGCATGGTGCATTGGAGAACTTCCTAACCAGGGCCCCAGAGGGGTGGCATGAGGCCCAGAAATAATGATGCCTTCATTCCTTGGAATAGCCTTGAGTGGCCTAGGGTGGTGAAGCCTCCTCCATTTACCCCAGTGTGCCACAGCTGTATTCTCTTCTCTGTGTGTCATCACATGTGGAAGGGTGTAAAACACCAGTGTATTGGAAAGAGTATGGGCTATCGAGTGAGGTAGACCACAGTTTGGATTCCCTCTCCTCCGCTGCATGGCTCAGTAATCTTGTACATGGTAGTTAACTTCCCTTAGCTTACGCTTCTTCATCTGTAAAATGAGAATTCCATTTTATCCCAAGTTATTTTTTGGGGGGGGCGGTAAATAACATATGTAAGCACAGTAGGTCTTCAAACATGTGTGCTCCCTCCACTGTGATCTCAGGTGTCCTGCTGGGAGTGCTTTTCTGCCCACCCCTCCACAAAGCCGCACTGAAGCCTGGTGAGGAAAGAGACACAAACGTTTCTGGTTCTCAGGAAAGAGACATCATGTTGGGAGTGTAATTAAGGGTTTCTGATCACTATTCCTTCAAGTGCTCTTCACAGTCTGGTGGGTAACTCAGGTAATTGGACACCCTTGATTCCTTCTGTCTCTCTCTGAGACAAGAGAAAATAGTGACTTTAAGAAAATCCAGGTCAGTGGATTTGGGCAGTAGCTGTGAGGACCCATCTGTCACCACCGTGGGCCTCCCATGAATAAGAAAAGAAGGGAGTGAGGCCTTCACTTGTTGCTCCTGGACTTTTTATTTTCACAACTCATTTAAAAAATTTTGTTTTTCCAAATCAGGACAGTCTCATGGATCTTCTGTTTGGGGCCTGTGTGCACTTCAGCACCCTGGGGGCCTCTGTTTCCCTCTCTCTTTAAAACCTAAACCTTATCCAACAGCCAGCCCAGGTCACCACCATCTCTAACCTACCGTTCCCCCTTTTTCTTTTTATTAAATTTATTTTATTGACGTATAGCTGATTTACAACATTGTGTTAATTTCTGCTGTACAGCAAAGTGCTTCGATTATACACACACACACACACACACACATATATATATATATATACATTCTTTTTCATATTCTTTTCTATTATGGTTTATCACAGAATATTGAATATAGTTCCCTGTGCTATACAGTAGAACCTTGTTGTTTATTCATTCTATATATAATAGTTTGCACCTGCTAATCTCAAAGTCCCAATCCATGTGCTTTTTAATTTGTACTATACTGATCTACTTAAAAAGTCAGGTGACATCAGTCCCCTGCTCGAAAACTGCCAACAGCTTCCTGTTATCCTTGAGAGGAAACCCAAACTCCTTTCTATGGCCCACGGGTCCTGCCTGCTCAGAATGCCAGTTATCCTCCTGTCTCAGCACCTCCCACTCTTCCCTGGCTCAGGATGCCCTAGACACAGGGCCCTTCCTTCTAGTCCTTGAACTCACCAAGTGCTGCTCCTGCCTCAGGGCCTTTGCACTTTCTGTTCCCTCTGCCCTGAATGCTTTCCCAGGATATGCACATGGCTTATTCTCTCACACTATCAGGTCTTTATCAGAGTTGCTTTCCTAACTCCCCTACATATTGTAGCATCCCTACCTCACTCCATCCCTGCTGTATTATATATTTACTTGTTATCACTATGGATACAGTCTATGCCTATATATACAATATTAATTACACATTTGTCTGGTTTTTATTTGTCCTCTGCACTGTAATATACATCCCCCAGGGCAGGGACATTATTTGCTCTGTTCTCTGCTGTACTAGGACAGGACGTGGTGCATAGTTACTGTTCAGTAAATATCTGTTGAAGGAAGTAAAGGACAGGAGGGAGAGAGAGAGGGAGGGAAAATATAGAGAGGAATTTTTGAAGTCCCATATTTCAGCAGTATCCCTAGTTCGTGGGAGTTTCTGGGCGTTTTTCCGTTCTCCTTCAGCCCAAGAGGGGAGTGGGGAATCAGTCGAGCTCCAAGCACCTGCATCCCCCACCAGCCCCACATGTCCTCAGATACCTGCATGCTTGTTCCACACCAGTTCCTGGCCATTTCGGGACTGTGGGTGGTTGGGCCTCTGTTCCTGGTTGGACCCATTTCCCCCATGTTCTCACGAGGAGGGGCAGCTGGTGTGGGTTTATGGTGTGGCCCCTGCGTTTATCATTTTATCCTCATGACAACCCTGTGAAGTCAGAGCCTCATCCCCATATTTTCAGGTCCAGAAACTGCAACCAAAGGAGAAGGTGTACTTCCCCAAAGACTCCCAACTTGTAAGTGGCAGCAGAACTCAGACCCAGGTTTCCCTGGGTCCAAAACCCACGATCTTTCTGGGACAGTGTGGTGGTTGGGAGATTCTGGAGTCATCCTGTGTTGGTTGGGACTCCGGGCCTCCACTGTTTGACTGTGTGCCGTATTTCATCAATTCCAAGGTGTGTAATCTTGCACAGTGTCACATCTTAAAATCAGGATGTGCAGTCAACAACGTCTCAGATTGGCTGTTGGTCAGGTGGAGTGGTGGCCTAGTTGGGTGAAAACCTTCCATGGACACTTTCTGGTAAGTTCAAGAAAGTACCAGCACCAGAGGATCTTAAGTTCAATGAGATATAGGTAATGAATCCCTCTGTGCCTCTACTTCTTCATGTGTAAAATGGGGATAAGAGAGGCACCAGCCTCATACAGTTATTGGTGGGGTTAACGGAGACGATGTCTGCTCTACACAGTGGCTGCTGTGGAGGTGACCCTCAAGAAGTATCACCTACGTGCTGCTGTTGTCATTGGCATTATCACCACCCGACTCTGCCCTCAGCAACCTATATTCTAGTGCAAGGCTCAGGCGTCTGTGGGGCAGCCGTGGTACTGCTCTTGGCTTGGACACCCACAGGGCGTGCATCTCCCCCTCACCTGATATGGTAGAACTGAACCAAAAGATTTTGTTGGCACTGGCCCCGCCCACATTTTCCAGTGCCAGTTCCTCCCCCTGTGGACCATCTGCCCCTTTTCCTGCTTTCTTTCCTCCTTGACTAAGAAAACAAAATACCAGCTGCAGAGAACACGCTCAGCAAATGCAACAGGAAGGTGAGACGGGCTGCAGAAGATTCCACTGGCCCCTTTGCCTGTTTGTTGTCTGGTATGGTCCACCAGCCTCAGAAACGCTCCATGCCAAGACTGTGCCCGTCCAGTGTTTATTTCTCTCTGGTGAGGGTGGATCCTGTCTGCAAAGTGGAGAAAAGGAGGCACAAATCATGGCTCCTTTATAAAAGGCAAAAAGTCAATGAGCGACGGTCAAGCTTCTTAGTTTACCTTAGCTTTAAACTGCCGCTTGGGGCATCAGATGCTCTTGGGATCAGGATGTCCTGTCAGAAAATGGGGAAAATTTGAAGCTGGAAAATTACATCAGACCCTAGAAAATTTGGGGAGTTCAAAATACTTGAATTCATTAATTCACGCACTCACTTCATTCATATCATATTTGTTGAGCACGTGTGGTAGTAAGTCACCAGGATTTGGCCTTGCAGAAGCAAAGATGCTGTCAATCTGGATAAGGACAGGAGACCACAGCACAAACCCAGCAAATCTGTGAAATGGAGTCAGAAGTAACCATCCTATTGATTTGACTTCTCAGTAAGCTTTTCTTGCTCTTTCTCCTTCTATCCATGTGGTAACCAGATGCAGTTGGTAGGTAAGCGCTGTTCCCTACTTTCCAGATGAATAAGGAACAGAAAGCCGTCTTCCAAGGCCTGGGGTCCCCCTGACATGTGCTGCAGGGCTGTGCCGGATTAGAGCCCCCGGCTGGGCAGGCGACTTCTGGGAGGTTTACCGCCTCTTCTCTAGTCAGAGCTATTAGCTCTTCGCCCCGGCCTCTTTGTTTCAAAGGCAAAGGCAGTGGTTCAGATTTCAACATAGGAAGCGGGTTGTTCTTGGAGGGTAGGCAGGCAGGGACCCTGGAGCATCTGTAAATACCACATTCTGTCTGGTGTGCCAGGCCCTGCTGGGCCCGGGGCAGGCAGGAGGGGCACAAAGCTGAATACACCTTGGGTCCTGCCCTCAGGGAGCCTTGTGGTTAGAAAAGGAATCGGGCCTGTAAACAGCTAGCTATGCTAGAAAGCCAAATGGTAAAAGTGTAAAATAGTCTTATAAAGAGCGTGCTGAGGAGAGAGAAAGGGATACTCATTCTTACTTAGAGGACTGCGGAAGGTGTCACAGGTGAGACGGTGGGCCTCGAGCTGGGCCGTCAAAGACTAGAAGGTCCAGGAGGCAGAGGATGGGGAGTGGTGGGTGGGCAGGGGAGGTGGAAGGGGGCCCAGAGGAGGAGCTGCACATGTCTTGGCCAGGGCAGTGCGTTGGCAGTGGGTGCAGAGGACGTGGTACCCAAGAAGCCGCCTCTGAAGGCCTGGAGGAGAAGTGAGCTGGGAGCCTGTCGCTGGCCTCTAGTGGAGAGAAGTTCTGAGCTAGAGCATGAGGGGTGGGAAAGGACAGATCTGAACCCACTGACAGGAATTTGCGACGTGGGCATGAAGGGTGAAGGAGGGAGAGGCCAGGAATGGTGCTGGGTCCCTGCCCGTGCGTCCTGGGCGAGAAAACTCAAGGCGGGTGGCCAGCAGGCCCATCAGGACCAATTTGCCCCACGTGACTGCCAGAGGTTCCAGTAAGACAATTAAAAATAATTTGGAGGATAATTTGGGTCTCTGATAACAGTCTGACCTGTTTCGGGCTCAGTGGAAGCCCAGAGGCTCTGAGGTAATTGGGACGACTGTGTGGGCCACCACCGCTTGTCACCTGGAAATCAGGAAGCTGTCAAGTTCCCTGAGAGAAAGGGGCCCGACCTTGCTTCCCTCTCACCACCGCCTAGTCCTGAGTTGGACCTTGGCAATACGGTGCGGGGAGCTGGGTGTTCTCCACGGCTTTCCTCTGCTGGGGGCTCTCACGGCTTCCCTGTGGTGGAGGTTTGCATTTACGAATGTGAAGCACTCTCTCCAGAGCCCCCCGACCCAAGAGCGGCAAAACTGGGCACGCCTCCCGGGGCTCAGTGAAGCCAGCACTCGAGACCTGTGGTCCCCTTGGCGCCTATATCCCCAAGATGGCAGCTTGTCCACTCAGCTGCCCCGGGGTCTCCCTTGGAAAATAAGTGGCTCCCTTGAGCTTGTCCCCTGAGGTATCTGATACAAACTTACGGACCCCAGGAGGCAGGTGCTCAGAGGGTCCCCCGCCCCCTCTCTGGCTGCTGTCGAGCGGAGGGGCCTCTGGCTTGGCTCTGGTTTCAGGGTGAACAGCCACCCCCTTGGGGTAATTGCTGAGCGCTGTGCTTGAAAAGTCGTGGAGCCGTCAGTCCTCTGGCAGGAGATATTTTTACCTGTCTGCCTCCTAGTGGCACTATTTTTTTCTCTTTTTAAGAAGATTCACAGTTCACTCCCTGGTCCTGCTTCTCTCACATGTGCTATTCTGAGCCGTAAGCTGCATCTGTTGCTAAGCGACGGATCTGGCACCAGGCGCTTTCTTGGCATTCGAGCCCCTCTGCATTCTGCTTTAAGTAACGGAGGCATTCCTTTCCGAGAGTACCATGGACGGATGCGCTGCTTGGGAAAGCAACTTTATAAACCCCCCCCAACTACTACAGGGCGATGATCTGAGTACGACTCGGTTGGCCGTCAAAGCATCCCCACAGTGCACCAGTGAGCTCTCAGCTGGCAGAGGGTGGCCTGACAGACCAGCCCAAGGACCTGCAGTGTCTAGTGCCTGGGGCTGGTCACCCCTTGCTCACACGCACGTGCAGGAGGGGCACTCCCTGGTTAGATGCAGAGCTGAAAGAGCTTCAGAGATCATCCAGGCCAAGTCATTTCACACACAGGGAAACTGAGGTCCAGAGAGGTCAGGGTGATGGTGCCAATTTGCACGGTTGGCTGGTGGTTGGTCAAGACCAGCACCGAGCCAGCCTCCCACTGCTTGGATCTCGGCTGGCTCCACGGTCCGCAAAGGCAGGGGCAGAGAGGAATCTGCCCCCACCCCCGGGTTTTCTCTGATCCTGGTGCTTGTCCCCAGCAGTGCTTCGGGGTCCCTGGCTGGTACACATTGGATTCCTGGGCCCTGGTCTGAAAGCTCACCTTTCCCCACAGACGGCCTCCAGGCTTCAGGGAACTAGTGCGTGCAGGGAGGGAGGGTTGTTCTGAGTCACTGCTGCCACCTTCCCTTTAAAGGCACGGAGAGAGCACAGGAGTGAGGACGCCTGGGTGCTGACAGCTGTGTGATGTGAGCCATGCCCTGTCCCACCCTGGGGCATAGCTGTCCAGCTCACTTCCCGGGCCGGGCTGTGAATCCGAGATGATAAGAAGAGGTGACGTTTGTGAGCACTTGGTGGGGGCCGGTCCCCTTCTGAGACCTGTACAACCTGTCCTCCTCATGACATTGCAGAGTGAGCACTGCTGTCCTCGCTGACGCTGAGGAAACGAGCTCAATACGGTGAAGAAGCTTCCCAGGCCGGCAGTTGGTAAGGAGCGAAGCTGAGATTCGAACCCAGGCAGTTCGGCTTCGGAGCAGAATCACGCCGTACTGTGCCCGTAGACCGTGTAAAACATGGTTTTTAAATGGTTTCAAACTATTGCAAATTTGAGCTATAGTTTGAGTAATAACACTGCTAGACTTTACTATGCGGCCATGTTTTTATCAGTAATAACCTTACTGATCTTTGGGCCCAGGATCTGGCGCCGCATGGCCTGTACCTGCCTCCCTTTGGCCCTGGGGCAGGTGAGTGGGCCTGGGCTTCGCGGGGTGCTGCGCCACCAGCCTCAGGGTGCTGTCACTTCTCGCAAACAGAAAAAGACATCTCCGAGCTGGTGGTGTTGCAAAATGCTCCCCCCCCCCCCCCCCCGCAAACTCATTTTGGCTTTTCCTGAGGAGAAACAGGGCACTTATGTAACAAAGTATAAATAGGGGGACTTACATATTTTTAAATGAATGAAGGCAAACAACACCAGGCTTCCAGGTAGCAGCCTCTGTCATTTGGGTCCTTCCTGGTGTCAGGCCCTGCACTAGGCACTTGGTATGCATCTGCTCATGGAATCCTCGCGCAGCCCTGCCCGGGAGGCAGGAACTGTCACTAGATAGAACATTTTCACCCAAGAGGGAGCCCGATGCTCGCATAATTCAAGTGAGGTGGCTGCCCCCCCACTCGGCACCAGCTGATGTCTTTTTTTTTTTTTTTGCCATGGTTTCCTTTTTTTTTTAACATCTTTATTGGAGTATAATTGCTTTACAATGGTGTGTTAGTTTCTGCTTTATAACAAAGTGAATCAGTTATACAAATACATGTGTTCCCATATCTCTTCCCTCTTGCGTCTCCCTCCCACCCTCCCTATCCCACCCCTCTAGGAGGTCACAAAGCACCGAGCTGATCTCCCTGTGCTATGCGGCTGCTTCCCACTAGCTATCTATTTTACGTTCAGTAGTGTATATATGTCCATGCCTCTCTCTCACTTTTTCACAGCTTACCCTTCCCCCTCCCCGTGTCCTCAAGTCCATGCTCTAGTAGGTCTGTGTCTTTATTCCCGTCTTACCCCTAGGTTCTTCATGACCTTTTTTTTTTAGATTCCATATATATGTGTTAGCATACGGTATTTTTCTCTTTCTGACTTACTTCACTCTGTATGACAGACTCTAGGTCCAGCCACCTCACTACAAATAACTCAATTTTGTTTCTTTTTATGGCTGAGTAATATTCCATTGTATATATGTGCCACATCTTCTTTATCCATTCATCTGTTGATGGACACTTAGGTTGCTTCCATGTCCTGCCTATTGTAAATAGAGCTGCAATGAACATTTTGGTACATGACTCTTTGAATTATGGTTTTCTCAGGGTATATGCCCAGTACTGGGATTGCTGGGTCGTATGGTAGTTCTATTTGTAGTTTTTTAAGGAACCTCCATACTGTTCTCCATAGTGGCTGTATCAATTTACATTCCCACCAACAGTGCAAGAGGGTTCCCTTTTCTCCACACCCTCTCCAGTATTTATTGTTTGTGGATTTTTTGATGATGGCCATTCTGACTGGTGTGAGGTGATACCTCATTGCAGTTTTGATTTGCATTTCTCTAATGATTAGTGATGTTGAGCATCCTTTCATGTGTTTGTTGGCCATCTGTATATCTTCTTTGGAGAAATGTCTATTTAGGTCTTCTGCCCATTTTTGGATTAGCTTGTTTGCTTTTTGATATTGAGCTGCATGAGCTGCTTGTAAATTTTGGAGATTAATCCTTTGTCAGTTGCTTCATTTGCAAATATTTTCTCCCATTCTGAGGGTTGTCTTTTCATCTTGTTTATGGTTTCCTTTGCTGTGCAAAAGCTTTTAAGTTTCATTAGGTCCCATTTGTTTATTTTTGTTTTTATTTCCATTTCTCTAGGAGGTGGGTCAAAAAGGATCTTGCTGTGATTTATGTCATTGACTGTTCTGCCTATGTTTTCCTCTAAGAGTTTGCTAGTGTCTGGCCTTACATTTAGGTCTTGAATCCATTTTGAGTTTATTTTTGTGTATGGTGTTAGGGAGTGTTCTAATTTCATACTTTTACATGTAACTGTCCAGTTTTCCTAGCACCACTTATTGAAGAGACTGTCTTTACAGTTGCTGGGGTGGAGGCATCCAGGGTGGAGGGCAGGGGCTTTGAAGTCAGACAGACACTTCATTCATTCACTCACACACTTAACATACATCTCCTGATGTATACGCCTCTGCTCCGATGTCCCCTCCTCAGAGACGCCTTTCCAGACCATCATATAGCAGCCCTCCAGCTCGCGAGCCACCCCACTCTCTACCCCATGTTATTGTCTTTATAGCAAAAATCACCCCTGGCTCTTTTATCTGTGTATTTCTTTCTCTAGTATCTGGCCTTTCCACTAGAAATATAACCTCTGCAAGAGGAAGCCCTTGGCTTATTTTGTTTGCTGCTGTATCCCTCACACCTGGAACAGAGCCTGCTACAGAGAAGGCACTCAGTTAATGTATGTCAAGTCAATGAATGAGTGAGTGAATGAGTGAATGAAATGGGCTCTCAAACCCGGGCCTCTCTGACTTCAAAGCCCCTGTCCTTTACCATGAGAGACGACTGTCTTCTTCCAGTGTCCCACCCCCCTTGCTGCTGAGTTTGACCCAGTGGCTTTGGGCAATTCACCTCCTCTCTCTGGGCCTCAGTTTCCTCATATATAAAATGAGAATGTTGCTAGGATCCCTCAAACTTTAATATTCCAAATGTTGGACTCTGCTGTCACATGAACATATTCACTGGGCACAGACGGTTCTAGTCATGATTGAAAGCCAGCCCAGTGTCTCAGCTTGCAAGTTTGCACCAGCACTTTGCTTCCTGCAAACCCGATGGCCTAGGAGGACCCCGGGCCCCCATCCTGCAGTGCAGGATGTTCGTGCACATCAGTGATGTCTTGGGAAGGAGGAAGAAGCTTATATTGAGCTGATGCCTATGGTTTCCGTGATGCTGCTGCGGGTATCCTTCTCTGGATTTACCAGAAGGTGTTCATTTTGTCCTTGAGCCCACTTAGTTTAAAATGATGCCTTCCTCCCCTCCCCCCTGCTTCTCATGCTGGTGACCAGAGCTGCCACTCACTAATCTATTTATGGGGAAATTAGAGAATTTATGTTCTCTGATTGGTCAGCCTCAAGATAAATTCTGCAGACTTGCAGGAATCCCCCTCGGTTTTCTCCAGTCGTGGCAAGATGAACAGTACGTCATATCTCACGCACAGCAGATTGTTCTGATCAGATCCTGCTGCAGGCTGGTACCTGTAGAGAGGCTCTGGGCTAAGGTACCTGGTGATTGTGGTTGCAGGAGGGACCCACCCTCACCCTGCTCCCCATCTCTAGTTTTTAATAAAACTCTTGACGTAAGCTGAGGAGAGATGGGGTAGCTGGACAAGCAGCCACTGCATGTGCCTTAGGTTTTGTCCTCCATTTGAGAGCCTGGGGACAGGGCCCTACTGACTGGGGAGGGGGAGGGGCTTGTCCTGGCGGCCCAGGCAAGAGCACAGGCCTCCCCCTTGCACAACTCCTGGGGCCACCATCGGCTTCTGTAGCACAGGCACCGTAGCAGCCCGGGGGGAGGCTGAGGGCTGGAGGGGCCACAGACACAGAGTCCCACCTTGGAGCACCCTTCAGGACATGATGGAGTGTTCAGCTGACCCACTGTAAAGTTGAGTCCCAACAGAGAGCTACATTTCTTGTAGGGAATTCTGAGGTCTTTCAGGCAGGCTGGCTCTGTCCCAGTCACTCCAAAGCCCAAGACCCTGGCTGTGCCTGAGGTGGAAGGGGACAGTCCCTAAAGAATCACTGTCCCCCTTAGATGAGGAGAGCAGGGAAGTGTCACCTGCTTGTGTGGTCCGAGGCCTGGCCTGGGGAGGGCTGGCTAACCCCACAGACCAGGGTGGACAGTTGTCCCCATCTGCCAGACCTCCTAGCTTCATTACGTGTGTAACGGGATCTGGCCAGCCAGGTCTCCTTGAAGGTCCTTGTGGCTGGAGTCAGCCAGGAGGTCTGGGTCAAGCCCAGCAGGACGGGCATCCCTGCACGCTTCCGCTACAGAGGGACCTTGCCCAAGAATTCAGGTGGCACGTGCGAGGAGAACAGAGGCAGCTCCTTCCCTTAGTAATGGCAGAGCCGGATAATTTACATCCCTAGAAAGATGCAGGGCAACTGCCGGCCGGGGTGTATGTGGTTTAATTTTAAATCCTCCAACCTTCCCTTAATGAGGAGGTGCTTCAAAACAAGCAGAATGTTGGGATCCTTCAAAGGACTCATTTCCTTGGTGCTTTCTTTGTTTAAGGGAAAGCATGATACACGATGGGGAATTGCAGGAGTAGGGAGGGTTTTGCCTCCCCCGCCCACGTTGTGCAGACATTATCTGCTGTAAAACTGTCACTGAAGGATGGAGAACTGGCTCTTGGCTGTGGTGGCCTTCAGATAATGTCACTGCTGAGTGATGACCCAGGATTTGTTGGCACTGAGCAAACATCTCTAGGGCTCTGCTGCCAGAATCCTTAGCTGAGCCCGGCTGGTGCTCCTGCCTGGGATGCTGGTGTCCAGAGGCTCCATGGTAAGAGCTGTAGGCTTTTTTCCCCCCAAGCATTAATGTCCCTCTGAATCACCAAAGGTTTTGTAGAAATACAGAGAATGATTCAGTAGGTCTGGGGTGGGCCTGAGAGTCTGTGTTTCTGACAAGTTCCCATGATGCCACTGGCCCCAAAACTGCATTTTGAATGCAGGCGCTGGCGGTGGTTTGACTAAATAGAACACAAGAGGGCTAGGACTTGGCTATACCCTGTGCTGCCCTGGGCAGGGGAGGCAGTGGAGGCTTCCAGATG
Source organism: Pseudorca crassidens (assembly GCF_039906515.1). Taxonomy (NCBI): domain Eukaryota; kingdom Metazoa; phylum Chordata; class Mammalia; order Artiodactyla; family Delphinidae; genus Pseudorca; species Pseudorca crassidens. Next base: position 96,388,538 of record NC_090297.1, read on the forward strand.
TTCTTGAACATTCTAGGATCTGTGGTTATGAAAGGGGTCAATGTTGTCGTGGACGACCCCTTATTTGGGTTTGGTGTATGATGTTGCTTCTTTCGTCCCATTAGGCTTGCCTTTCTGATGATGCTCAGGTAAGAAGGCCAGTGGGGAAACTGAGTGTGCAGACCTCGAGCTCCTCAGCGGGCACCTCAATGGGGAGGAAAGCGAGCTCGATGTCCAAGGCCACTGAGCAGCCTCTGAGTGAATGACGGGGAGTTGATGAATTGATTGGGTCGTGTCCACTTGGGCTCCCCACCTCTCTGGCGTGGTCAGCTAATCCTCTCCTGCTCATCTGGTTTCAGAGGTCCCTGGATGAGAAGGAGCTGACAGCGGCCGAGTCCCACCTTCTCTGCGTGCTGGGGAGCAGGGCTGCGTCGCCCAGGTGGCCCAATGCCGAAGAACAGCAAGGTGACCCAGCGCGAGCACAGTAGTGAGCATGTCACGGAGTCGGTGGCCGACCTGCTGGCCCTTGAGGAGCCTGTGGACTATAAACAGAGCATCCTGAATGTGGCCGGAGAAGCAGGCGGCAAGCAGAAGGTGGCGGACGTGGAGGACCGGCCGGCCTGGAACAGCAAGCTGCAGTACATCTTGGCCCAGATCGGCTTCTCTGTGGGCCTTGGCAACATCTGGAGGTTCCCCTACCTGTGCCAGAAAAATGGAGGAGGTAAGAGGCAGCCCTGCTTGCCCTGGGGGTGCCCTGCAAATGGGCCGGGCTGAGGGGAGAAAAGAAACACCCCTTTGTGAGGCAGAACCAGAGCCCTCGTAGGTTGGAGCTCAGAACTCGAGTGAGACCCCCCCCAGGAAGAGCTAATGGCTAACGGCTCTCAAGAGGCTGCAGGCATGATGATAAGAATGTGGGCTCTGGCCCTAGACAGCCTGGGTTCAAATCCCAGTGCAGCCACTGGGACCCTGTGCAAGTTGCTTAATTTCTCTGTGCCTTGCTGTTCTGTGTTTGTAAAATGGGAATAATAGTAGTTCCTGCCTCACAGGATGGTTGGGAGAATTAAATGAGCTTTACATGTAGAACGCTTACCACTGTATCTGACACAGTAACGCTTGGCCATTGTTACTGAATGCGTATTACTGCTGGGCACTGTTGTGAGCACTTCCTGGATATTAGGCGGAAATACATGAAACTGCTGATATGTGAGTGTCTTGGAACAGCCAAAGCACCAATTTCATATGGTTCAACCATCATATCCTCCCAAAAAGCCTATGTGAGGAAGAACTATTCTCATCCTCACTTTAGAAACTGCAAAACAGGCACAGAGAGGTTAGATCACTTGCTCAAGTCACACAGCTAGTGATAAAGTCAGGATTCAAACCTGGACAGCTTGGCCCCAGAGCCTGAGCACTTAATCACTATACCCGCAGCCTCCCAGGTAGGAAGGGTCTTCACGCTGCCCCCTGAGTTTCAGTCCCCCCAGAGGATCCTGCCCGTGGTGTCAAACCCCTTCTACTCAATACTTCTAGCTCCCAGGGAGGGTAGAAGCCCACAGGCCTTATCCCCCAGCACCTGAATGCAGGCTAGAAAGTTCCAAAGGCAACTTGCTTTGAAACCGGGGGGAAACTAACCAAAAATAAGCAAGGCAAAACCCAATGGACTGAAAACAATGACGCTTCCAAGCTCAGACCTCTGGTCCTGGGAAAGTGATTTGAGTCAGAAGAGAGCTTTCATGCCCCTGAGTCCCTGTGCCCTGGGACTGCCACACTCCAGCCTGAAGGTGTGGCTGCCGCTTTGCAGGCATTTTAACCCTGCTGCCTCCCTCGCTGCCCCGTGGGACTCTCCTCCCAGTGATGGAGCCCTATTCAGGGACCCTCCCTCCTCTCTGGGACACCCTCCCTGGTCCAGAAAGCAGAGTCTGGCTGGAGGCTTCCCCTCCTTTGCGGTTTCTAGTGAAGGGCAGGGAGTGAGAATGCCCGCCTGACTTAGGCCAGAAACTTCCATCTCGCCACCAGGGCACAGTCTATTCCCCCTGTGCTCTCTTTGCTTTGAAGGATCTTTTTTTTCTCCCCCAATCAATAATTGCCGATCAGAGCTTTCAGTCTGTATGGCATGGCCAGGCCCAGGTGGCTGAGTTGATATAAGACCAGCCCAAAGCAAAGATACAAATGGAAGTGTGTGGTTCCCTTAAGTGCCGTGAGATGGTAAGAGCTCAGAGTACCCGAAACAACTTTGTACTCCGGCTGGCAACCTGCAACCTTGTCCTTTGTGGCCGAGATAATCAGTCTGCCTGAGCACTGGTGCTGAATCACAGAGTCCTTCTCCCCACTGCACGTTCTGCCCGCGCCGCCGCTCCCCCGGGCAGCGTTCTCGCCAAAGTCTGTTAGTTTCCAGTGTCACCAGACAGTTGCCACGGCACCAGACATCACGAACAACCCCTGGAAGAAAAGCGTTTTCGGGTCTCAGGACTCTGAGCTCCCCATCCCATGTTCCTACCTTCATTTTCCCATCCTTTCTGACTCCTGGAATCCCTCTTTATCTCTACCTTTAACTCTCCAGTATTTTACCGTTTTTATAGTAAGTCATCTTAAATGTATTTTGGAAGGAGGCAAATTATCACAGGAAGGAGATGATTGGTCTGAGAGTCAAAACTCTGGCTTTGAGCCCTGGGTGATCCAGTCAAAATTACTTAATTTTGGATGGAAACTCTGGAACTCTGCCTAGCTCTGCCAGATGTTGACAGTTTATTCTGCATCCTCTCAGTTTGCTTTTTTTTTCTCTTTATTTTTATGAGAAGGAGGCAAATGGTCATCAGGTGCTTGCTATGGGTAAGTCACTCATTTACTCCTCACAACAGCCCTGTGCAGTAGGTATACAGTTGAAGCATATGAAATGGCCATTTTCATAAGTCAAAAATGATCAAATATCAGCAATTTCATATGGTTCTACTTAATATTTTCATCCTCTTTACATAGATGGCAGAACAGTGGCACAGAGAGATCAAGCAATTTGCCCAAAGTCACACAGCTAGTAAGTGGCAGAGCCAGGATTCAGACCCAGGAGGTCTGGCTCCGTGGTCTGGATCTTAACCCCTACTCAGTGTGCATCTCAACAGGTTGAGATCGAGATGGTCTTTCAAGGCCCAGGAATAACCTTGGGGTTTGCAAGAAGCGAGACATGTATAGACATGTCACACAGCCTCCCGGGTTTTGTATTTCACCCGCAAGTCCTCAGGTCGGGCAAGATGTGCAGGGAGATGTGTCCCTGGCCTTTCCTGCAGATCACTTCTCTCCTCTTCTGCATCCCTGAGCCAGAGACCAAGAGACAGAACTAGGTTAAAAGACAGAGCCAGGGGTCCTTCAGGCCCTCCTCCTTTTAGGATCGTGATACAGCAGGTTGTTAGTGACAAGTGGAATTTATGTGTGCACGTGACCCTGTGCACCTGTGTGTTTAATGTATTAGATGCTGTTATATGAGGTGTGGGAGGTTGCTCACCTGGAAGCCTCTCCTGATTAGCTCCATGGGACTCACACCCCTCCCTCAGGACACACGTGCTCAGTTGGCCGTGTGTGATGTGTGTGCATGCACTGACATTGCTCGTGTGAACCTGAAGGTCCCGCAGCTCTCTTGGGATAGCGGCTGTGCCTTCTGTTGCCCTGATGTCCCCACTGCACGCACCTGGTACAGAGTGGATAACAGCTGACTGTTGCCAAGTGCCGGGTCGTGCGCCCCGGAGATGCCCGACCCCCTGGACTCATTGGCAGTTTGGGCACATGCTGGGGGGACAGGTGTCCACGGCATATGTCAGGAGGTGGCTGTGTCTGTCTCTGGGTCTAGCCTCGTGAGTGAGAGGCATTGCCATACATCTGGATCCTCCTTTAGTGTTTCGGGTCAGGGGAGCCAAGGGCTAGAAGGAGGTCTGGGCGGCCAGCGTGTGGTAGGTCGCACGTGTGGGCCAGACTGTTCCTGGAGGAGCACAGGGACTGGTGACGGTTTGAGGATGATTGGAGATGTGGCCAATGCTATGGGACCTGGCTGCCACCCCTCCCTTACCCTGCTGCTGTGCTCCAGACACCCTCCGACGTCCCTCCCTCCTCCCCAGGTGCCTACCTGGTGCCCTACCTGGTGCTGCTGATCATCATTGGGATCCCGCTCTTCTTCCTGGAGCTGGCTGTGGGCCAGAGGATCCGCCGCGGCAGCATCGGCGTGTGGCACTATGTGTGCCCCCGCCTGGGCGGCATCGGCTTCTCCAGCTGCATAGTGAGTCGGGGGCTGGTGGCGGGCCCTAGCCAGGAGGCAGAGGGGCTGCTCTTGGGCACAGGGTTTACAGACCAGAGTCCTGGGCGGGGCTGAGGGCAGGGAGGGAGACTCTCATCATGAGAATTGCATCCAGCTGGTGTCTCAGGGCCACATATTTCCTAAACCGAAAGTCGGCACCACTCTCTGATGGTCTAATATTTGGGATTATTATGAAGGAGGGAAGCCCTGGGACATCTCCACCAGAGTTCTCTGGGGACATGTGGACCACCTCAGATTCCCCTTTGTGCCTACCAGCTCATCAGCTCTCTGTGAGGAAGGCCCGTCCTTTTTCCTGGGTTAAAGAGTATTTTATTTGGGTAAGTGGGTGGCACGAGAAAAGGCAGCCCTGGGGTATGGCGTCTCCTTGCCAGTTTGCTGTGCGCATGAGCAGACCGGAGAAGGACTCAGGAGCCTGGGGCTGACCCACGAGGGGTGAGGCTTTGGAACAGTGGGAGACAGGGAGACCCCACTGGCCTGGATGGGGAACTCCATGAGAGCTCCAGGCCGATCCACGGGGCAGCAGACGAGGCCCTGCTTAGCTCTCTAGGTGAGGAAACCGAGCCTCCCTTAAGGGCAAAGCCCGCAGGTGCCCATGCTCACACCTGGGGTAAAAACTGGAATCTGCTTCTGGAAGGGACTGAGGATCTGTCAGCCCCGGCAGCAGGGCCAGTCCAAACCTGCCTCACTCAGCGCCTGGGAGAGATCACCTCTACACAGGTTGACATGGCTGGGGCTGGCCGGGGTGTATACGCATGAGTGTGAGTGGTCTGCCCCTTGGACTAAAGACATCCAAGTAAAGATAGCGGGTGTCTCTCCTGCTGTATTCTACATAAGGTGTGCCGTAGGAGTGTCTGCTTGTGCATACCCGGGCTTAGGTGAAATTAATAAAGCAAGGGGCTCTCAGCTCTCACACTGCCCAGCAGTGTCACTGATGCATCATGTAGTTGGGCCCCTGGAGATAGAAGGGATCTCTTGACATCCAAAGTGGATACAGCAGATCTCTGCATGTAAAAGCATTGCTTTCAGAGAAACCCCTCGAACCCTCAGTCAGAATCCATGTGCTCCTGTTTTCAATACAGTTCTACCAAGGTTGGTTAGCACGTTTCCAAGAACGAGAAGTGATGTCTTTCTAGAGACAGACTGCTGACAGTACCAAAGAGAAAGTAGCATCCCGAGAGAAGGAAAGACATGGGAAGCCAATAAGAAGCATTTCCAAAACCTCAAAAAGCACAGCCGTCTGGGGCCGTTTACTGTAGCGGCAGTAGCTGTACATGCCTCCATCGCCCTGGAGGGCAGCTCTGGAATTGTAATCCTGAGTCATCAGGAAATGATGGGGAAGTGCTTCAAGCATCTTAGAAGAATTTCAAACTGGAGAGGATTAACATTTTAAGAGTTTACTGCTTACAGGAGAGAACTTTAATATCTGAAACATTCCTCTGTGGATTCCCCAAATAGCAGATGAGTGGAGGATTAGGAACAGGCCCTCAGCTGCCACTGCCCCAGCATCCCATCCCTTCTCCTCCTCCTCCAAGGCTGTGCGTGGGGAGGGGGTGGGGGTGGAGTTGCCTGTAGCCTCTGTGACCCCCATGGACCCCCGTCTGCAGGTCTGCCTCTTCGTTGGGCTGTACTATAATGTGATCATCGGGTGGAGCATCTTCTATTTCTTCAAGTCTTTCCAGTACCCGCTGCCCTGGAGTGAGTGCCCTGTCGCCAGGAATGGGACCGCGGCAGGCAAGTATGGTTCTTCTGAGGAACCCACCTGGGGATTCCAGCCAGCGCTGTCCCAGGAAGGAGTTGAAGGAGCCTAAGAGGCTAAGGCACAGATTTGGGATTTCATTGACTTGCTGTGCCACCTTGGATAAGCCACCTACCCTCTCTGATGCTCATTTCCCCTTCTGATGATCTCCTGCCAGCCTATCCCACAGAGTTCTTACAGGGATTGAATGAAATAGTGAGTGTAGGTATAACTCCGGAGACTGTGACTTTCGTTTAGTTATTATTAACTACCCTATGTTACTCTAATACCATCCTATCTGGAAACAACCTTAATTTGCATGCCAGTCCCCTAAAGGGCTGGCTGACTTATCCCACCCACAGATGGGTAAACTGAGGCCCAGAAACAACTTTCCCATGGTCACACCACTGATTTAACCAGGGATCAAGGACGAGAATGCAGGTCTCCAGCTCCTCGCTCAGAACCGTTCCCAAGGAACTTGAGGCCAGTTCTGCCTAATCCTTCCTGCCCTCCATGGATGGATGTGGGCAGGGGGATGCCATGAGTGGGAATTCGGTCAGATCAGTATATCCTGAAGCCTCCCAGGCCCCTTGAGAGCCCAGGAGTCCTCAGGGTCTGCCAGATCCTGGCTAACCCAGAACGATATCATTCTTCCCTGCTTCCCTGGGTGGGGGTCAAGCGGAGGAGGTGGTCCCACAGGCCCCTCCGCCAAGGCCCTGTGGCCTTTGCTGCCGTTTCAGTGGTGGAGCCGGAGTGTGAGAAGAGCTCGGCCACTACCTACTTCTGGTACCGAGAGGCACTGGACATCTCCAACTCCATCTCAGAGAGCGGGGGCCTCAACTGGAAGATGACCCTGTGCCTCCTCGTGGCCTGGGGCATCGTGGGCATGGCCGTCGTCAAGGGCATCCAGTCCTCGGGGAAGGTGAGCGGTTGCGGGGGGCACCCACACTTACACGGGGGAGGGGGTCGCCGCAGGAAAGTGTGGAAGGCAGGGGTGGAGAGCTCTGGGTCGCCCCTGCAGGGTTCTTTGGGTGGGCCTGGCCTCTGGATGGCTCAGGATGAAGACACAGGCCTCTGAGGAGGTGATGGGAGCATCACAGCCACAGTATTGTTCCCTGTGGACAGCCCGCCAGGGATGGGCTTGTGGAAGATCACTGCCTTGACCCCAGCTGCCTCCGTGCTCACATAACTACGGGTTGCTCCCACAGACTTTAAAGAGAAGGAAAACCAGGAGTACTGAGCTAGGACATTCGGCTAGACCCTAGCCCCTCAGCTTCCCTAGCAAGAGCCCTGGAAGAGCCTGCTCAGCGATTTTTGGCAAAAACCAACAGCTCAATGTATCTACAACTAATGAGCTCTGGGAACGGGTGGGTGCTGTGAGTGAAGGGGGCTTTGGGGGCCTCTGAGGGTGCAGACCAGCCAGGCCCCACACACACCTTCTCCCAGTAGGTCAGATTCCCTTCACATAAGGGCCCTTTCTTCTTTGTCATGTGTACCAGTATTCGTGGACTGCCAGGGCTGGAAAAGATATTAGAGATCCTATAGCCCAATCCACCCATTTTACAGATGAAGAAACTGAGGTTCCAGAGGTGGGGGGAAATATCTCACCTGAGATCAGGCAGCCAGTCAGCCCCAGGGCTGGAACTAGAATCCTGGCTGTCTGTCTGTCTGAGGCTCCAGGCTCTTTGGTGGATTTGACGAGCAGGGAAGCTAAGCCCTGGAAAGGTGGCGTGGTCTCAGCCACCACTTCTTCTGTCTCCAAAGGCCAAAATAGTAGCTGGCACATCGTGGCACTGATCAGGCACTGCCACCTGTGTGAGTGCCTTTGGGCCACAACAATCTTAGGAGTTAGGAGTTATTTTACCCACTTTATATATGAGGAAAGGGAGGCACCCCGAAGTTAAATAAATAGCTCAAGATCATGTGGTTGGAAAATGGCAGTCAGGATCAGAACTCAGGTGGTCTAGCTCTGGACTTGCGTGCTTTTAACCTTTACACCATCCTCCCTGAGCAACCTTCTTGGTTTGTTTCAGTGCAGCAAACTTTTTGTAAGCATCTCCTTTGTGGGAGGCTCTGTGCCAGGCCCATGGAGATATAGAAATGTTCAAGAAATGCATGTGCTAGGAAGTAGCATTTAATTTATAATCACAAGAGGCCGGACCTTCTTCTGATGCTTTTGCTTGGGAGCCGTGCCTATAACCTCCTGGATGCCTTCTGTCAAAGGGGCTCTAAGGACAGGGGAGATCTTTAGGGGGTCCACTGGAGTCAGGGACAGAAAAGCAGGCATGAGATATGAACAAATGAAGAGAGGAGAGAAAAGGGTTCCTCACCCCCTTGGGGGCCCTTGGGGGTGCGGAGGCTGCGAGCCCAGCCCCACCAGCCCTTGAAAGGAGGAAACAAGCCTCAGGCACAGCCATGCTGACTCCAGCTCGTCTGTGTGGCTGCTTCTGCCTTGGCTCGATGCCAGACGTGCAGTGGGTTTGGCCCCGTGCCCAGGGGTCCCGGGGCTCTGCTTTCTGCTGCCATCAGAGGAGGCGCGTGTACCCCAGCTGCGAGCAGGGAGGCGGATGCCAGCTGCAGGAGGGGCTCTGGCCCACAGTGGGTCCCTGTCCTCTCTTGCAGGTGATGTATTTCAGCTCCCTCTTTCCCTACGTGGTGCTGGCCTGCTTCCTGGTCCGGGGGCTGCTGCTGCGGGGGGCCGTCGACGGCATCCTACACATGTTCACTCCCAAGGTAAGGGCCTCGGGCTCCCCAGGAACACGGACAGCTCTTCTGGGCCTCGTCTGCTTCACGCAGTTTAACGCTGCCTGAGGACGTGCTGTGTGGCGGGCACTGTGGTGGGCGCTGGAGGGAGGCACCAGGGAGGCTGCCCGTGTGGTTCCAGGGAGAGGGACAGGGCAGGGACACCACATCAGTATGGGTGAAATCAGAAGAAGCTTCAGGGAGGAGATGATATCCGAAACGAGCCTCAGGGAGCAGATAGGATTTCAGTGGGCGGCAGTAGGACGTTGCAGTCAAAGGAACTGTATGAGCAACAGTGTGGAAAAGCACTGGGCGTGCTTGGGGCCATGGTGTGAAGTCAGTTTTGGCTCGGGTGTGGGGGGTAGAGCACGGTTTCATTGAGTAGATTTGTGACAGCAGGAACCACGGAGATGCCTAAGAGAAGAAGCTCCCTGGGAATCCCAACTTGTACCCCAATCGGGGGAATGAGGTTACGATCTTATTAAAGATAAAAGACCACGTGGATAGAGATTTTTACCCTTACCAAAGCTATCCACATCTCTCATTAGATCCTCCCGGTAGCCCAGTGAGGGATGAGCAGGACCATGGTGCACGGTGTCCTGAAGGTGGACACCTATACTCCTTAGGAAAATGGAAACAGCCAGTTTCCTAAGCATGGTCTCTGCCCACCAGGTAGCCCTGCCTCTCTGTTGCCCTCCAGACCACTGGGCACAACTGGCATGAGCCAGTCCACTGAGGAATAAGAGAATTTCAGATGCAGAAACGGCATGCCCTTCAATGTAACCCTAAGCAAAGTACATTAGTCGCCCCAGCAGGCAGGCTGGGAAGTCCACCTCCAAATGCCAGCAGATCAGTAAGCAGCATCGGGGGCCTGGTGAGGCTCCAGTCCACAGGCACGGGGTCAGAACCCTGCCAGGCCAGCTTAAGGCCCTCAACACTGTCCCTCAGTAGTGCCATCTCACTCATGTGTGCGCACACACACACACACCCATACACACATACACACACATACACACACGCATTAATGCTTACACAGAAGGTTCATACAAATGGCACAGGGAGAAGAATCCAGATCTCGTGGGGTTTGAAATCCCTGTTCCCTCCCAATGGCCCTGCTCTGCAGCTGCAAACAGCCCCTGATGTTTGGGGCTGGGGAAGGTGGGTAGCAACAGGCAGGGCATAGATCCCTCCATATCCACTGGACAGAGCATAAAGGGCCCTCAGCGTTCTTGGATGTAACATCCGAGGTTTCTACGTGAACAAGCGCGGACGTCCGCTGTATGGAGCACTTAGTGAATCTTCCGAGGCATGAATGTGACTACCGAGCCACTTGGCTGGGGCAGGGTTGTTGTGAACATGTGATGTCTGACAAAGAAGAGAAAAATGCAAACCTGGTTTCTTTGGGGGAAAACAGCCGTGAGACGAAAGCCGATGGTTTTTATGAATGAATTCAACTGTATTTCTAGAACCGTGATCAGTCTAATGTGTTCACTTGAGTCTTTCCGTTATACTTTATTGAGCTTTATGAGAAAATTATATACTCTGGAGATGTTAATAAACATGGAGATTCACACAGGTCTCCAAACGGTCCCCTGGGTGGTGCTAAGAGAGCCTGGTACGTAACTCAGAAGCCAGTGGAACCGATTCATAAGATCAGTTGCCAGTCCCAGCACACACAATACCGCTCCCCTTCTGATTCAGACACTCTTTAAAACATTTTTTTAAGTGAAACATCTCAGACATATAAACACACATATAATAATATAATAAACATTCTTAAGAAATAAAATATTACAGGTGTCATAAAAGTGCCCGTGTAGCCAGCCCTCATCCCATTCTCTTCCCTTCCCTAAAATAACCACTCTCTTGAATTTGGGGTTTAACCTGCTAATACATTTTTAAAATTTTGTAATACATATATGTGTATACTTAAACAAGATATAGCATTATGTGCGTACTTTTAATCTTTTTTGTATCATATGCAACCTTCTGCAACTTGCTTTTATTTTTGCTAATCACTCTTTTTTGAGATTTTAGCTATATTGATATATGGAGGTCTAGTGCATCCATTTTCATGGCTGTATTGTATTCCACTGTGGCACTAAACTAAAATTTACTTATTCATTCTCTAGTTGATGGTCATTTAAGTTGTGTCCAGTTCTCACCATTGCTAATAAACATTATGACACAGGTCTTCATGTGCACACATTTCTCTCGGGCGTATATGTTTTGGAGTGGAATTGCCATCTTAAAGGGTCTACGTGTCTTCAGTTTTACTGGGTGTTGGCCGAGTTGCTTTCCAAAGTGGCTGTGTCTATCGATATTAACACTCCCACCAGTTGTATATGAGAGTCCCAGTTGCTCCACATGTATTACATTGCAATTTTTGCCAGTCAGGTGGATGCAAAAAGGTTGATGTACACTTTGAATAACAGGGGCACTCCTTTCCCAAAGCTTTTCCTGGATGTTCAGGAAACAGTGTGGTTCCACTTCAGCATTTGCAGAGGCCCCGAGTCTTCATGAGGTGAAACTTAAATCAAATCCAGAAGGCCCTAGAGGAGCCAGGTCACCAAGAACCAGCAGGTGTGGTCCCTGGTCCGTCTAGCTCTTGTGACCTTCAGGTATGGATAGAGCCTATGGGGCCCATCTTGAGACCTTGTCCACGGAGCAGTGCCATGGGGCAGCTCCTGCCCTTGACCCTGGAGGGATGTATTGAGCAGGGAAGGGGAGGCTTGAGGGCTTCAGAGGCCAAACCCCTCCATCAGGGATCTCCTTCACAGCCTGTGTCACCATTTGTTTTAGGCAGGTGAGGCCCAGTAGTGATGGCTGGGGTGAGTTCCTGTTTACAAATCCTTCCAAGTCATCTGCAAAAAGTGTGGTCCTACTCTCAGACACAAATGTCTGACTGTCCATACATGGCAGGCTACTGTTGCAGAGCTGGGACTGTTTCAGCATGGGCTTGGTGAGATATGAGGAACCCGGGAGCCTTTTCAAGTCCTGGCTCTAGTATAGTGCTGTGGAGTGCCGGGGTCACTGCACACAGCTGCCCAGCCTGTGCACTGCTCCATTCATATTGACCGAAATGTAAATGACATCACCAGGGGTCATGCCATTTGGCAGCCATGGGACAGTCCAAGCAGATTTTTGTCCAGGGCATCTCAGAATCCACCTGAAAGAAGCACAGGCCCTCCGTGGGTATGCTGAATAACCAGGAAGATGTCCCCTGCTATAAAATCTTCCAACATCAGAAATAATCCAAGCTAGAGGACCTGGGCTCTCAGTCCATGCCTTCAAGCAGTTATTAAGTGTGATGAATGCAGTGTGGCCAGGATACCATGATGACCCACTAGCACTTTTTTTTTTTTTTTGCGGTACGCGGGCCTCTCACTGTTGTGGCCTCTCCCATTGCAGAGCACAGGCTCCGGACGCGCAGGCTCAGCGGCCATGGCTCACGGGCCCAGCCGCTCCGCGGCATGTGGGATCTTCCCGGACCGGGGCACGAACCCGTGTCCCGAAACCGTGTCCCCTGCATCGGCAGGCAGACTCTCAACCACTGCGCCACCAGGGAAGCCCCCACTAGCACTTTTGATGGGGACAGTAGCTCATGTTAATGGCTAACGAACTTCTTGAATTCCTTGGGCTACTTTCTGGATTCTTCTTTCCATCCAGTTAAAAACCCGAGTCACTATGGAGTCCCATACAACTAACCATGTGCTTTGCTCAGTATAAAATGGATTATGGTAGATTTTGTAACCGCCGAAACTTCCAGGGAATATTTATCAAAATTACAACTGTTCACGTCCCTTGGCCTAGCAATTCCACTTCTAGGTATTTGTCCTACAGATGTACTCACCCACAAACAAAATGATCTGTGCATAATATTGGTCATTGCAGCATTTGTTTTAGTAGCAAAAGAGTGAAAACAACCTGAAAGACCATCATTTATTTATTTCTTCATTCAATAAAGGCTCATTGAATTCCTGTTACGTTCTGGCACTGTTGTGGGTTCTGGGATCCAGCAGATAAACTTCCTGGCCGTGTTGGAGCTTATATTTTAGTAAAATGAGACAGATAATGTAAGACAAAGGAGTTGTTGGATGGTGTTACTAAGGAGAAAAATAAAGCAGAGAAAGAAGGATTCGGAGCACTGGGGAGAGTGTTGCTTACTAGTGTGCTCAAGGAAGGCCTCCCTGAGAAAGTGATATTTGAGTGAAGACTCGATGGAGGTGAGGGGGCAGGCCATGTGGATAGTTGGATAGTATCCCATTCTAAACAGAGAGAACAATAAATGAAGAGCCCTTAAGTTTGTACGTGTCTGTCATTCTCAAAGAGGCTGTTGTGGCTGGAGTGGGAGGGGAGAAAGATAGGACCTGTGGCCACGGGGCCAATGGGGAGCCAGAGCAGGAGGGTCCTGTAGGCCAGGTAAGGACTCTGGTGTTTCCTTGGGGTGAAATGGGGGCCACTGGACAGTTCTGAGCAGAGGAGTGACATGATCTGACTCCCGTCTTCTGAGGATCACTCTGGTTGCCACTGAGAGTCTGAGGGAGCAAGGGTAGACTAGGGAGAAGCCTCCTTCCAGGTGCTAGAATTCATCCAGGTGGGAGGTGACTGGCTGGAGCCCAGGTGATGTCAATGGAAGTGATGAGAAGTGGTCAGATTGAGGCTATATTCAGAAAGCAGAGTCAACAGGATTTGCTGCTGGATTGGATGTGAGATGTGAGAGAGAGGGTGACAAGGGTGACTGCAAGGCCTTTTGCCTGAGCAACCAGGAGGATGTGGTTGGGGGGAACAGGTTTGGTGAGGAAGACCGAGAGTACTGATTTGAACGTGGCGGGTCTAAAACATCTAAGAGATATCCAAGTGGAGAAGCTGAGTAGGTGGTGGGATAGATGAGTCTGGAGGTCACGTGGAAGTATAAATTTGGGAGTCTGAGAATTTAAAGTCGTGGACTGGTTACAATCACATCGTGAACATAGAGAAGAGGACTAAACACTGAACACTGGGGTCCCAGTGTTTAGAGGTTGGGGGAGAGATCGTCAATGAGGGCGGAGGAGAAATGAGAGAGAGAGAGAGAGAGAGAGAGGTCCATCCCGGAGGCCAAGTGGAGAAAGTGCTGTAAGAAGGAGGGAATGGTCAGCCAAGTCCAAAGCTGCTGAGAGGTCAGTGATGAGGACTGAGAAATGGCCAATGTGCTTGGCAGCAGGGGGGTCACTGGCACCTCAGCAAGAGCTGTTTCGGTGGCATGCTGGGGACAAAGTCTAGTAACAGTGGGTTCAAGGGAAAATGGGAGGGGAGGAACTGGAGGCGAGCAATAAAGACCACTGATTTTCAGGAGTTTTGCTGTAAGGGGAGCAGAGGAACAGGAAATGGGGTGGTAACCAGAGAGGACCATGGGATCAAAGGTGTTATTTAAGAATTTTATATCATGATAAAAATAATCCATCATACGTTGCTGGTGGGAATGTAAAATGGTGCAGCCGCTTTGGAACAGTCTCGCAGTTCCTCAAAAGGTTACACAGAGTTAGTGTATGACCCGGCAACTCCACTCCTAGGCGCACATCCAAGAGAACTGAAAACATATGTTCAAAAATTTGTGCGCAAGCGTTCATAGCAGCATTGTTCATAAGAGCCAAAAGTAGACACAACTCAAATGTCCATCAACTGATGAATGGAAAAATAAAAGGTAGTGTGTTCATACGATGGAATATTAGCTGGCCATACAAAGGAATGAAGTACGTGCTACAATATGGATGAATTCATCCTTGAAGACATTATGCTGAGAGAAAGAAACCAGTCACAAAAGACCACATATTGTGTGATTCTGTTTATATAAAGTGTCCAGAATAGGTGATTCTGTAAAGACAGAAAACAGATTAGTGGTCGCTTGTGGGGAGGTTGGGGGAGAAATGGGGAGTAACTGTTAACGGTATGGGCTTTCGTTTTGGGGTGATGAAGATGTTCCAAAATTGATTGTGGGAACGTTGTGCAACTCTGTGATATACTAAAAGCCATTGAACTGTACAGTTTTTTAAAAAATCCAAAAAAGAGAGGGAAATTGATGCTATAGGAGAGGAGGGAAGCAAAGTCCTTGAATAAGCAGGAGAGATGGGACCCAGTGCCCAGGTGGAGGAGTTGGGCTTAGCTTGGAGCACACACGGTCCCCGTAGGAGCAGGAGGGGATGGGCCAGCCTGTGGCACACATGCTGGCAGCTGAGAAGCAATGGCGAGGATATTCTCACTGTGGGAGCTCTCTTCTCATTGGGTCATTTTTCGCTGTAAAGTAGGCAGCAAGGTCATCAGCTGAGAGTAGGGATGGTGGGGGAGGGGTTGGAGGCCTAAGGAGGGGTGAGTGTGACGTAATTGTGACGAGATGGGGATGCATGCACACGGGGGTGGAGGGGACAGGAGCTGGAGGTCAGGGGTCGGGGGAGCAGGGAAGGCAGCCAGCGTGGTTCCAGTTCCACGGTGGACAGTATTTTATCATCTCTGAAGGCAGGCTGTTCTCACCATCAGTGAGACACTTAGAACAATCACATGTTTTCCAGCAGTCAGTGCTTACTATGTGAGGCACCTTACGTATATTAACTCATTTAAACTCATGACAGTTCTAGAAGTATTATTATTATCACCGTTTTCCACATGGGGAAACTGAAGCACAGAGAAGTTAAATAATTAGTTCAAGGTCCCATGTGTCCTGGGCCCAAGGTGTGCGCTGTGTCCGGCTACACTTGCTGCTTGGGGGCAGGCCCAGAGTAGATGGGGGGTTGGTCATCCCCAGGGTCAGGAGCTTATCAAGCGATGACAATGGAGAGATGGCAGGGGAGATGAGTGTAAGCAAGGAGTGACGAGAAGGATGGATGTTGACTAAGCCAGTGACGAAGGAAAGTTAGGATACAAACAGGGTGAGGGGCAGTGAAATGGAGGTAGGCCAAAGGATTGGAGGTCCCAGCAGGGCTGAAGAGTTTTTAGAGTTTAGATACTAGAGGTGAGCTGGAAAGATGGGGTGCTTTGGAGTATGGGACCCTTAAAAACTGAGGTTTAATTGGAGCACAGCAAGTGGTCATGACAAAGGCCATGGCATGACCATAGGAGTGGGGGAGGACAAAGAGTACTGGAAGTGTTGCAGGAAAATGGGGCGCAAGGGGATGGTCATGGCCCAGGTCTCGGGTGAGTCCCTGGGATGGGCTGCCAAGGGAGGGTCCTTGACTTCACGCAGGAAAGAATTCAAGAGCAAGCATCGTAAAGTGAAAGCAGGTTTACTGAGGTACACAGTGGGTCTCAGGAGGCCCCGAGGGGTGAGGTGGGTAGTTTTTATGGTCTGGGTAATTTCATAGGCTAAGGTGTGGGAGGATTATTCCAACTATTTTGGGAAAGGGGCGGGGATTTCCAGGAACTGGGCCATCACCCACCTTTTGGCCTTTTATGCTTGGCCCGGGAACTGTCCTGGCGCCTGTGGGTGTGTCATGTAGCTAATCTATGACATGAATGTATCATGAGGCTCAAAGTCCACTGGAAGTCGAATCTTCCGCCATCTTGGGCCTAATCCGTTCTAACCAGTTTTCGTTGTATCCTCAACAGCTCTGTCATTCTTCTAAAGGTTGTGCCCTGCCCGCTTTGCTCCTGTCTCAGAAGGGAGGAAGAAAAGGGACCCAGAGGCAGATTGTTGGAGGGGACATTGATGGAGATATTGAAATCACTTAGATGACAGCAGCAGTAGTGTTGGGAAGAGCGACAGTGTGCAGTGGAATGTGGGGAGCGGCCGGGAGAGCGGACAGCACTTTGTCCACTCAGGCCCAGTGCTCCTAAGTGTGCAAGAAAACAGCCTTCCCCCTGAGAGGCTGCAGGGCCCGCCTTGGCCGCAGGGCCCCTTGCTCAGCCCTTCCCTGCACATCAGGCTCCCCTGGGAGCTGTAACGACCAGGAAAAACTACCAGTGCTCAGGCCCACCCTCGACTAATGGGAATCCAGCAATCGGACTCGTTAATCAGGATCGCTGGGTGTGGTGTCCAGATGGCAGTAGAGCGTCAGAGGGCCCCAGGTGATTCTAATGTGTAGCCAGGATGGAGAGCTGCTGAGTCACAGCAGGAAGGTGAAGAGAACTGGATGCGCTGTAGTAATGGGCATTGTGCTGATAACAGGGCCCAGTGGTAGGGTGCAGGCAGTTGTGGGCAGTGGCGCAGAGACTTGAGCCAGAGCAGGGGACACACCTGGCCCTCCCGGGATGAAGGCCAGATGAAGGATGACCCTGGAGTCGTGGACATCTTGCAGCAGCGGAGCTAAACTGGGCCCTGGGACCGAGGACCTGGCCTGGTGGTCCCTTAAGCCAACTGTGAGGACGAGGCTATGAGTGGGCAGGGACGGGGGGGCAGCTTACCAGGAGCCCCGGAACCCTGTGGGTTCCCAACTCAGCAGGATGAGGGAGTGTTAAGGCTGGGAGCGACATCTCTGGTGGACAGTAGGGAAGAAACAGGGAGGAATACACACACACGTAGATATGCATGTGTGTGACCTGAGTGTGTGTGCATGGGTATATGTGTGTGTGTGTGCATGCATATATCTATATTGCTGGTATACACATAAAATATCACTAGAAGGGTAGGGAGGAGACTGGTACTGTGGTTACATCTAGGGAAGAGGAACTGAGTATCTGGAATACAGGGGTGAGAAAAAGGAGACCTTTTATGCCTTTTGAGTTTTAAACCACGTAACCTATAATCAGTAAGATGGAAGCCGCACCAGTTTTTCAGGGCGGGGCCTGGCACAACCTGAGCCGCGTGGGAGCTGCGGGCATCTTCTTTGCGGCCTCTGGGGTCTAGACGAGTGAGTGGTCCTGCCCGGTGAGGACAGGCCGCAGGGTCAGGGGTGTGCGTTCACCCTCAGACAGGAGAAGTGGGGTCCCCGCAAAGGCCCAGGTGTAGTGGTTAGTGGAGGAACTCCGTGACCCCCGCAACTAGCGTAAGGCTTCTGAGCAGGGTGGTGAGGGCAGCCCAACCTTGTTCCCAGTGGTGGGCTCTGGAGCTGGACCGTCTGGCTCAGATCCCAGCTCATCACTCAGTCGTGGGAGGACAAGTTCCTTGGCCTCTTGTGGCCTCAGTTTCCTCAGCTGCAAGATGGGGTGAACCACGGCAGCTCCCTCACCGCACCGTCAGGAGAGCATATAGGACTGTCTCGGGGTGCAGGGAGTGCATGGTGAGCATTAGCTAGTTTTCTTCTCCGTCATGAAGGTGACACTGCTCTTGGGCAGTGGGAACCAGGTGCCCCAGTGCCATCTGGCGTCTGCGGGCCCGTCTGTGCTGAGAAGCAAGGGCGACGTGCGCTCCTGTCATGCACCAGCCCGGGCTAGGGCGCAGCAGCTGCTTGTCGATTCAGAAAGCATCTTCATGCTGCTGAGGCAAATGCCGTGGAACACCTTGCTCCCCGCGTGAGGGAGTGACTCAGCCGTGTGCCAAGGGAAGGCAGGACGCCGTTGCTCTGTTTCAGGGTGGGCACCCTGAGGCAGGTTTGAGCCTTGTTTTCAGTGGGGAAAGCCCGTTTCCCACCTCTTTTCTTGCGGTCACATCCTGATGTCCAGAAAGGACACTGGGTTTCCTGAGGTCTGGTCTTGGGTTCATCCTCCGTTGACACTGTGATCAGGACCTTGTGGAGATCAGACACTATCATCCATGAAATCCTCAAAGAGCCCCTTTAAATTCAGGGAACACAGGCGTTCAGTCCTGAAGGTGCCTGACTCTCTTTACCCCCAGATGTGCACTGGGCTTCCGGTCCTCTCCACCGGCAAGAGTGCCCCTCCACACTGCAGGCTGGAAGGGGGGATGCCCAGGGACCATTCACACGAAGGCCAAGCCTTGACCCTCTCAGCTGCTTTCCTGGGGGCTTCTTAATGTCAGATTTGGATCCATCAACTCACTTCAAAATAATCTAGAGGTGGGTGGGGGGAAGGGTGGGGATATAGAGGAAGCAAGATTAGCCGTGTGTTGATAATTGTTGAAGCTGGTGATGGGTACATGGGGGTTCATAACACTATCCTCTCCACTTTTGTACATTTTGTAATCAATGTTCTACAATTCTTAAAAGTGGAAAAATAACAGCAATTAAATACCATCTTAACATACAACAAAAAACAGTTTTTGAAATAACAGCAATTAAATACCATCTTAACATACAACAAAAACCAGTTTTTGTTTCCGTCCAAAATCATTGCATGTAAGGCAGTCCTACCCTGTCCTCTGAGAAATCCCGCATGCTGTGGGGTCAGCTCTCAGGCACAGTTTGGGATTATGGTGCCCTCCCTGAAGTGGCCGCCTCCATTTATGAAATGGGCCCTGATGGTGCCTGGGCCTAGGAATTTATCCACATCTTAGTTTTAGGCTTAGGAAGTGGTGAAAATCCTAATGATGACATGTGTTTGAGTCTCATAAACGGCCCAGGCCTTTTTGTAAAAACTTTGGTAATGACTGACATAGATCAAAAAGGAAATAATTACTTCAAAATGAGAGAGAGAGAGAGAAGAGAAGGAAAGGAGATGGAAAGGAAGCCAGCATTAAAATAGGCTTGTTTAGAAAGTAGAAGTTTAAAGTCCTAAGGATCTTCCTGTCCAAGAAGACTGCATCTTAGCACAAAAAGGCTTATACAACTTCATAGCCCCTGCTGTGGTCCTTCCTGATCAGCTCACCTCGAGGACACAGGTCAGCCTTTGTCTGTCTCTCTCTTGCCCCCCACTCTTTCCTTCTCTCCCATGTGCCAGGCACTGCTCACACAAAGATGAACAGGAGATGCGCTCCATCCCTAACAAGCACCAAGTGTGGAAAGGAAGACAGACACATAAACCTGAAATGTGGGTATGGACAAGAACTGTGAGAGTCCAGGCACCACGAGTAGCTCTGCCAGAGGCAGTCAGGAAAAGCTTCAAAGAGCAGGTGATATTTGTGCTGGGTTTTGAGAAATAAATAGGAGTTCACCAGAAAGTGAGTAGGTGGAAGGGAATTCCAGGCAGAGGGAACAGCCTGGGCAAAGGCCAGAAGTATAAGACCACGGTGCTTTTGAAGAGTGGTTAGGATGTTCAGAACACAGAATGGAAAAACATTTTCCAGCAGGCAGCGGGGGAACCATGAAAGATGTTTCAACATGCAAACGACGTTGCCAGCGCTATGACCGTTTCAACCGGCCCTTTCTTACAAAATCTTATGCTTCCTCCTAGTTGGAACTCTGCAAACTACCCAGAGCCCTCCCACTAGGTCCAGGTTTTTTAGCCTGAGGTTCCAGCGGATTGGTAGGACTGTCATGACTGACATCCGTAAACTTCAGTGAATACCAGCACGCCTTCCAGACATAAGTAATCTACCCATTTCTGGAACCTTCTGAGAGGATCATTTAAAAAAACACAAAAACCCACCCAGGAGAAGGGAGGTACAGAAGTCCTTTCCCAGTGGAACTATGATTATTTTGTTCTCCCTTTTAAAATAATCTCCAGATTTCTATTAGGAGCGTGTATAGGCGCCTATTTCTTTATGCACAGTGCCAAAATCCAAATAGCCCTGAAAAACAAGAAAGTTTTTTCTTTCTCCCAGAACTCATTTGGCGACAAAATGACCTGAACAGATGTGAGACTATTTATAGTCTTTATCGATTCACTTGGTGTGAATATTCATATTCTGCTGCAGAAATACTAATGTGTCTGATTACAGGGTGCTGCCCCAGACCCCATGGGGGGTGTTATGTAATTATGTGGCACATGCACCATATTACCTTTCGACGGTAAAATTGGAAACAGAACTGTTTTCCAAAACCAGTCTGGTCCCAAGGCTTTTAGATGAAGAGATGCAGGTCTGTACCACTTTTGTAAAGAAGTTGACACTGCAAGCGGGCCCTCAACAGTGTGGAATGACCCTGCGCCATTTCTCTGGCCATCTTTCTCTCCTGTGTTCCATGGTGAACATTTTCAACCCCTTCCACTGTCTGAACCTTCTGACCTCTCCTCCCAGTGCACCTTACCCCCAACAGTTGATTTTGCCTCCTGCTTTATGGGGAAAACAGAAGCCACCAAGACGAAAACTCCCTTAGATGGCGGAGACAGAAACAGAATATGTATACAGCCCTGCCCACAGCTGCCCCATCCTGTCCTCCTCCTGTCGTCTCCCAGGTGAGCAGCTCAAGGGTCCCCTATGGCAGATAGCTCCTCTTCCCTCCTCTAGGTCTGCTGCCCTCCATCAGCTTTAGGTATCGTCAAGTCACTGCATTAAAAACAAAACGAGACAACAAATCAAAAAGCAACGCTCCAGATTTCGTAGCCTTCCCCCATACTGCCCTGCCTTTCATTCCAAGCCTAGCTTCTCCAGAGTGTCCGCCATTTCCTCCCCTCTGCTTCTCAACTCTCCTCATTCCTCTCTGTCTTCTGGCCCCATTGCTCCCCGTACAGCTCCGACTAAGCTCACCCATGACCTCGTGGCTGTAGCATCTTTCACTCCATAGCAGGGGTCCCCACTTCTCCCTGGCGGCCTTTCTTCCCATGGCCTCTGTGATCCAGCCCTCTCCTGCTTTTCCTCCGGCCTCCTCTCCCTCCCTGTAAGATCCTCTTCCCTGCTTTAAACTTGCAGATGTTGACTTGCCCCAGGCTCTTGCCTCTTCTCACTCTATCCACAGCCTCAGGGCAATCACTGCCTGTACACCTGCTACGCACACATTATACCTCCAGCTCAGCGCTGTCCTCGAAATTCCAAACTCATTTGTCTAACTACTGGCTTGACATCTCCTTGTAGATATCATTTTTTTTTTACATCTTTATTGGAGTATAATTGCTTTACAATGGTGTGTTAGTTTCTGCTTTATAACAAAGTGAATCAGCTATACATATACATATATCCCCATATCCCCTCCCTCTTGCGTCTCCCTCCCACCCTCCCTATCCCACCCCTCCAGGCGGTCACAAAGCACAGAGCTGATCTCCCTGTGCTATGCGGCTGCTTCCCACTAGCTATCTACCTTACGTGACACATTAAACTCAGCATTTCTAGAAAGGATGCTTTGATCTTCCCTGTTCTAACCCCTTCGACACTGACCCCTCTTCCGCTGTTTCCACATCCACCGGCTCAGGTCTGCAGGCCAGGGCTGTGGCCGTCACCCTGGCATCTCCCCTTCCAGCGCCCCCCAAGTCCAGTCCGTCACTAAGGTAGACTTGTGTTTTCCTGCTATACCCTCTCTGTCTTCACCACCCTGACCCTAGGCAACGCCACCATGACCTCCCACCTGAATCCCAGGATGTGCTTCCTCGCAGATCTGCTGCATCCACTGGTTTCTTTAAGAAATGCCCATCCGATTGTTTCCCTCCTCCTTCACACCCCTTCGTGCCTTCCCTGGTTAAGTGCCTTTTTAGGATCAAGACAAGGATCCTTACGGGCCTTTGCTGTGACTCCTCTGACTCTCCCAGCCTCGCCTGTGCCACTCCTGCCTTGTCCTCTCTGCTTCCCTACACACATAGCTCCCCGTGTGAGGAGGGTGTCCTCCTCCGTCCCCCCTCAGGGCCTCGGCACACACTGTTCCCTCTGCCTGAATGCTCTTCCCTCACTTTAGCAAGGGCAGCTCAAAGATCCCTTCCTCTGGAAGCCTTCCCTGACCTCCTAACTCACTCAAATCCCCCTATCACAGGATCTCCCAGCATTAGGTACCTGGCTTTCCCAGCCCTTGTCACTTTTGCAACTTAGCATCTATTTATGGGGTCATTTGACCAATGTCCATCTCTCCAACCAGAATGTCAGCTCCACGCGAGCTGGGACCTTGCCTCCTATTGCTCCTCGTGGCTCCCCACCACCCAGTACCAGGCCTGGCCCACAGTAGGTGCTCAGGGTTTGATGGACGAGTGGCTGCATGTCGTATCCACAGGGAGCCCACACACGTTACAGCTGTTGAATGTACAGCGAGGGCGAGGGGGTGGGAGGGTGTCACCTCCTCATGAATGACAAGGGGCTCTTGGCTCCTTAAGGTCTGGGCTCGGGGCTTTCTTGGTGGGCCAAAGATGGCTTTACCAATTTTGTGTGGACTGAGGGACTGTAATCTCCCCTGGAATGCATCTCCCTCCTCCTCCCCTAGCCCATCGCTCTGCCAGCCTCCAAGCTTGCCAACACCTTCTCAGCTGGGCAGTGACTCCTGGTGCTCAGACACGCCTGGGAAGCTGCTGAGATGGTGGGCCTCTGTCCTAGATGTTAGGACTGAAATATTAGAGCTGGATGGACCCTAAGCCCATCACTTTACTGTACACACAAGGAACAGACTCTCTTATAGGCATGCAGTCAGGGGCAACCGGGCCAGGACCACTTGGGGCTTGTGCCCACAGGGTGAGTAGGAGATTCTCTAGTTCGCTCCTTGCCTCCCTCCTCTGTTTGGAGTGAAGTCACTTGGGTCCACCTCAGCAGCAAAGGTCCAAAGGGAAAGTGGTCTGAGGAGTATAGCGGCAGACCAGCTGAGTCAGGAGGTGGTGCCAGGAGGGCGCCATGGCCCGATGTCAGACGATCTGTGTTTTAGTAACTCCTCTGCCCCGGCTGGCTGGCTCCAGTACTTCGAGTGAGTTATTTCACCTTTGGGTCTTAGTTTACTCTTCTAAATGTAGAAAACAATTCCTTCCCCCACCAAAAAATACAAACAAAAAAAAACCCCCAAAGAACCCCAAACCCACCTCTGTCCTGAGCAGGTCAGAGGCATTTTGTCAGGATTAAATGCTCCTGCGAGCCAGGCGTTACTTGAGATTGTACATTTGGTCCCCAGAATCATTCTTGGAGGGAGACTTTGTTATTATTCCCATTTTTCAGGAGGCTCAGAAAACAGGCACTATCACCTGCCTAAGCCTTCTCAGCTCTTTAAAGAGGGAGTCAGACTTAGACCTGGGTCTTTCTGACTCTAAGACCCTATGCTGGGCCCAAGCCCTCGTCCCTGCATTGAGGAGCAAACAGTAAAAGGAAAACAGACATGAAACGCGTTCAGAAATTGCCCCAAGCCATCTAGATACTGTGGACGTCCTGGCGCCTGTTGGGTCTGAAGGCAGATGGACAGGTCAGGTCGGGGCTCCCCTCTCCAGGAAGTGTCTGGGTTCTGTGCTTCAAGCTGGGTGGGTTGGGGGTGATTCTTCTGTGATCTAGGGCCTGTAGATGTATATGAATGAACTTAAGGTTTTTTTCTTTTTTGGAAAAGGGAGTTTGGGTGGGCAGGAGGGAGAGGTTGGTATCTTTTTTCATGGTTTGAGGTGGAGGAGGGAGACGTTTGTGTTCTTAGTTGTTTTGTACAGTTGTGCAGGCTGTATACTGCACGACTCCAGGAGGCACCATTCACACTATAGTCTAAGTGAATGTCACTCCCTAGAGTTTGCCCTACACATCATTCCTGATGGCCTTGAAGATGTTCCTTGGTATGATAGCTCCATGGTAAGCAACGATAGCAGTTAAAATTAACCGAAAAGTTACTATGTAAGCATGTAGCGTTTATTTTATCTTACCTGGCTCACAACGATCTTCTGAAACTGATACTCTTTTTTTTAATTGAAGTATAGTTGATGTACAATATTATATGTTACAGGTATACAATACAGTGATTCACAATGTTTAAAGGTTATACTCCATTTATAGTTATTATAAAATATTGGCTATATTCCCTGTGATGTGCAATATATCCCTGTAGCTTATTTGATAAACAATAGTTTGTACCTCGTAATCCCCTCCCCCTATTTGCCCCCACTTCCTTCTCCCCACTGATTACCTCTAGTTTGTTCTCCGTATACCTGTGAGTCTGTTTCTTTTTTGTTATATTCACTACTTTGTTGTATTTTTTAGATTCCTGATGCTCTTGCTATCTGTGTTTTACCCATAGGAGACCTGAGGCTCAGGGGGTGTTAGAGGAATTGCCCAGGCCGCACGTAGCTCTTTACCACTGTGCCACGCTGCCTCTGGACTCCGTGAGGCTGAGGAACTGGGGTGTGGTGGGAATTCCACTGCACGAGAATAAAGCCATTATCTTTTTTTTTTTTTTTTTTTGGCTGCGCCGCCTGCTTGTAGGATCCTTAGTTCCCCGGCCAGGGTTTGCGCCTGGGCCACGGCAGTGAAAACACCGAGTCCTAACCACTGGACCGCCAGGGAACTCCCTAAGCCATGATCTCTGTGTCTCTTTTCTTCCCCTGCCATGGTCGCCCCTCCCCCACTACAGCTGGACAAGATGCTGGACCCCCAGGTGTGGCGGGAGGCAGCCACACAGGTCTTCTTCGCCCTGGGGCTAGGCTTTGGGGGTGTCATCGCCTTCTCCAGCTACAACAAACAGGACAACAACTGCCACTTCGACGCCGCCCTGGTGTCCTTCATCAACTTCTTCACCTCGGTGCTGGCCACCCTCGTGGTGTTCGCTGTGCTGGGCTTCAAGGCCAACATCATGAACGAGAAGTGTGTGGTCGAGTAGGTGGCCCCTTTCTCCTCCTGTCCTTTTCTCTCGCCGTCCACCTTCCCCTGGGAGAGTCCCCCTCCACCCGCGCTGGGCGATGGAGATCAGAGGAGCTCTCTGTCCCCAGCCCTGGACCACAGGGACAGCTTCAGAGATGTCTCCGTCGATGCCCATGGCATCCTGCCTGGGTGTCTAGGAGGTACCCCCAGGATGGTGCCCAGTCCTGCCTTTTTACCTGAACTTTTTTTTTTTTTTTACCTTTTTTTCAATTTTTTTGTTTTAAACCTTTTGACTTTACCCTTCCCTTTGTGCTGCAGGAATGCCGAGAAGATCCTGGGGTACCTCAACACCGACATCCTGAGCCGGGCCCTCATCCCTCCTCACGTCAACTTCTCTCACCTGACCACTAAGGACTACGCGGAGATGTACAAGGTCATCAAGACCGTGAAGGAGGACCATTTCTCAGCCCTGGGCCTCGACCCCTGCCTTCTGGAGGATGAGCTGGACAAGGTATGGGGCAGGCTGTCCTTCCAGGATGGGCAGAAAGGCAGGTGTGGGAGTGCAAGACCCAGAGACAGGCCATGGGTGGCTGGAGCTTGGGTGCAGAAAGCCTCCAGGGACTCATTTTTTTACTTGATAAGTGAGGACCTACTATGTGCCCAGAGAAGCACAGAGGGAAGGTGCTGGCCAAAACCCCTGCCCTGAGGTAGGCTGAGTCTCTCTGAGAAGACGAGGCAGGTGCACAAATCCCAGAAATCAACGGGAACGGGGACGGCTTTCACGTGTCTTGAATGGGTTTCCTGCGCACCCGTCTCTGCCATGTGTAATGCGTTTGGAACAGTGCCTTGGACACAGCACGCAGAAAGTAAGTGTTTACATTAGCGTCTGCCCTTTGCTGTCTATCCCCTGGGCCCTCGTGACAGAGCCGTGAGCCGAGTATTAACGTTGTCTCCTGTTTTACAAGCGAGCAGCCTGTAAGCTGGGAGCCTGCTTGAGGTCTCACAGCTAAGAAGTAGGGGAGCCAGGGTTCAAATCTTGATGCTTCTGCCCCTCCCCCAGCTGCCCCACTCCCACTGCCACAGTGACCCTTAGCCCCTGGGGAGGGCAGGGCAATGCTGCCCCTCATTAACGTGCAGGCCCAAGTTTGGACACCTTGCTTCTATCCCCGTTTGCACAGCTGGAAACTTTCAAAGTGACTGTTCTGTTAGGAGGGGTAACAGGAGAGAGACATACCCACGGGGTCCTGGGATCCAGCTGGTGCCAGGGCTCACATGGGGCTGAGCCAGCTCCTCTCAGTCAGCCTCGATCAACCCTCCCCTTCTCCGTGGAGCCAGGGAAGATGACGCTTTCCCTGTGCTCGTGAAAAAGTCAGCTGCATTCTACTGGCGCCAGCCTAATGCTGAGAGACTGTGTCGCCTGTGAGCTCTTCCCATGTGATCAAGAGTGAAAGGGCCATGTCTGGGCACCCCTGCCCTGGTTTCTTCCCCAGGTAACTGGCAGCATAAAGGACGGCGCCCTTGCTTGAGACCCTGCCCCATTCTCACAGGCGTGGCCGGGTCCTCTGAATAGAAGTAGGATGGTAGGGCTTCCCTGGTGGCGCAGTGGTTGAGAGTCCGCCTGCCGTTGCAGGGGACACGGGTTCGTGTGCCGGTCTCGGAAGATTCCACATGCCGCGGAGCGGCTGGGGCTGTGGGCCATGGCCGCTGAGCCTGCGCGTCCGGAGCCTGTGCTCCGCAACGGGAGAGGCCACAACAGTGAGAGGCCCGCTCACCGCAAAAAAAAAAAAAAAAAAAAGAAGTAGGATGGTAGCAGGCTTTTTAAAAAAACATTTATTTATTTGGCTGTGCAGGGTCTTAGTTGTGGCATGCGGGATCTTCATTGCCATGTGTGAGACCTTCGTTGCCATGTGTGGGATCTTTAGTTGCAACATGAGGGATCTTTAGTTGTGGCATGCGGGATCTTTAGTTGTGGCATGCGGGATCTTTAGTTGTGGCATGCGGGATCTGGTTCCCTGACCAGGGATAGAACCCGGGCCCCCTGCATTGGGAGCACAGTCTTAACCGCTGGACCACCAGGGAAGTCCCCATAGCAGTTTTTTTACATAATACAATCTTGATAACATCTAAATGACAAGAACTACACTCTCACAGTTTGGGGAGGTGTTCCCTCGCAGTCCGCAGACACTACAGGATAGCACAGAAGTGATGTCAGCGGACAGTGTGTGGTCAGTTCCCTGTGAGCAGGGACCTGGGCATTAAAGCAGTGGTTCTCTACCTTGGCTGCCCATCAGAGTCACCTGGGGGCTTTATAAAACCCTGATACCCAGCTTTACCCCCAGGCCAAACAAATCATTGTCCTCGTGGAGAGACCCAGGCATCAGTGTTTTTAAAAGGCTCCAACTTGAGTCCGTTGGGCAGCTGAGGCTGAGACCACTTCGGTAAAGTCTGGCGTTCAGAGCTGGGGGCGGCTGCATTGCTTAGAGGAGGAGAGTCTTGAGCTGGGTGTGTTTCTAAAAGTGAGCATCTTCATCTGAATCACCTGGGGTCCTTGGACAACTCGTAGATTCCAGGCCCCACAGGTGAAGTCCTGAATTAATGTTTTACTCCCTGGGGGGTATTCTGATGCCCACTCACATTTCAGACCCACTGGCTGAAAGCAAGAGGATTTAGGGGGGCGGGGATCTCTGTGAAGGAGGGAACAGCTATATTCCTAAAGCTCTGAGGGCAGAGATAAGGAAGCAGGGGGCCCCCAGGTGGGCGTGGACCCTCACTCAGCCCTGCCCTCCGCACCCACCCTCAGTCCGTGCAGGGCACAGGCCTGGCCTTCATCGCCTTCACCGAGGCCATGACGCACTTCCCCGCCTCCCCGTTCTGGTCCGTCATGTTCTTCCTGATGCTTATCAACCTGGGCCTGGGCAGTATGATCGGGACCATGGCGGGCATCACCACGCCCATCATCGACACCTTCAAGGTGCCCAAGGAGATGTTCACAGGTAACTCCTCCCGGCAGCCCCCACTGGGCTTGTGGGCTGTCCAGGGGAACAGTGAACAGGTTGTGGCTCTGACTGTAGAAAGATTGGGTTCCCACTGGGTTATTCATGACTCCATACTTAGAAAGCTCCACTCCCCCACCCCCCACCCAACCCGGCACACAGCTGGAGCCTGGCTACGCCACCCAGAGAAGAGCACTTCAGAGCCGGAAGGGAGAAGGCTGTTTGGGAATCTGTGCCAAACCTGGGCTGGGAGATAGGCCTCTTTCTTGGTTTGTTTGCCCTTCGCCCCAAGGGCCTGCTGAGGTGTCTTAGCAGGGGTGGCCTCCTCCGTGCAGGGCCTGCACCCTGTTCCATCCCTGTCACTCCCAGCCCCAGGGTGCTCCCTGCCTAGTAGAGTAGGAGCTCAGAACCTCAGCATCTGGACCCCCTTCCCACCTCCATGCAGGACTGCTGTGAGGAGGGGTGAGATGGGAGGGACCTGGGTGCCCCTAAGATCCCTGGGGCACCACCCACCCTGCACCTTTGGCCCCATACCGGCCTCCCGGCTCTCTGTAGTGGGCTGCTGTGTCTTTGCCTTCTTCGTGGGGCTGTTGTTCGTCCAGCGCTCCGGAAACTACTTTGTCACCATGTTTGATGACTACTCGGCCACCCTGCCACTCACCGTCATCGTCATCCTTGAGAACGTCGCTGTGGCCTGGATCTATGGAACCAAGAAGTAAGGGGGACATGGGGGAGAGCTGGGGACAGGAGGAGGGGTCTATCCCACCCATCATGACTCCCTGGCGAGTGCTGTGTTCCCAGGGCTGCTCATGAGTGGCGCAGGAGATCACAGAGTCAGAATGTCAGCCAGAAAGTGCCCTTACAGATCACTTAGGGAAACTGAGTCTCAGAGAGAGGACACGACTGTCCAAGGCCACTGGGCTGGTGAGAGAGAGAGCCAGGCTGAGGACACGAGTCTTCTGGATTCAGGCGCTGGCATCATCCCGAATGGGCTTAAACTACCATAGCATCTTCCCTGGGTACCAACTCTTCAGAATTCTGTCAAGCTCGTTAAGCACTTGGTGGGTACACAAGAGGCCCCTGCCCTCAAAGAAACCATTGACTTCAGCAGCCTGACTCATAGTTCTAGAGTGAGCTACAAAGGAGTGTGAGACAATGTGTGGTTTGGGCCCTAAGTCTGGGGTTGGGTGGGGGTAAGAGAATTCAGCAATATGAAAGGATTGGGTCTCGTAGCCTGAGCCTCAGGGAAACCTATACACACTGTCAGCCCCTGGCCTCATTCCTCATTTCAGGACAAATCTGTGTCCCCAGGAAGTCCTTTCACTCACTCAGCAACGCCCGGGGCTCCTCTAACCCACTCAGCCTGACCCACCCCGATGTCTAGACCTGGTCTCAGAATCAGACTCTCACAGGCCCTGCTACAGCCATCTACTTCCTAGGAGAGTGCAGGAGGGAACGGGCTGATAAGACAGAGAGCGACCCTGTGAGACGGGGTTAGAACATGCTGCTGGAAAGGCTCTCCCTCTTCTGCAGTCTGGTGAAGCCCCGTACCCCTTCTCAGACTGTTATTTTTTAATGCACAAGATAAAATATATAAGATTATATAGGAAACTAGTTATATTGAAAATTAGCAAAATAATGTTTAAAATCTGTGATACAGTAATATACATGTACTTTATTTTTACTGCATTAAGTTACAAGATCTAGCTGTGGGTCTAATAACAATGGTAATTTCAAAGCAGTGATGAGCCTAAATGATGTTTGTCGGTATCTCAATTGTAATGTGATAGGGAAATATCTGTGATTTAATCAATTGCTTACAGCATCTTGGGTACTCTTAATACTACTGTTGTTGCTTGCACTTATAACAGAAAGAAATGCAAGATTTCAGCTAGGTGTTACTGAGGTAAAGATGATTTTTTTTAATGCTATTCATGTACACAGCCTGCCAGCCTCCCGGAATTTCACCCACATGCCCAGTGGTTAGGCATCCCTGAGTCAGGACGGCCTTCTGCCTTTGGACACTAGGAATGTGCACTTCTACCTCTCTTCCAGCAGGGGGAGTCTAGAGCCAGGCCAGCACCAGGTGGGCTGGGTGCCCAGCAAAGCCCTCTGGAGCCTGTCCACCTGCCCAGGGCGTGTCCTGTGGGCTGTATCATATCCCTGGGTGAGGTGTGACGTGACGTAGTCAGAGGAAGTTAGGGGAGGACAACAGAGCCTTTTCAGAGGCCAGTGGGGCCACAGAATAATGTATTGAATGCGAAGAGTATAACAGCCTGGGAGGGAGGGACTGGTCAGTGAAGGCTTCCTGGAGGAGGTGGCTGGGGGGCATGTGCCGGCATAGTGCGGGTGCCAATTTCTGGACCCTGCGCTGTGCTTGGCAGGTTCATGCAGGAGCTGACGGAGATGCTGGGCTTCCAGCCCTACCGCTTCTATTTCTACATGTGGAAGTTCGTGTCTCCACTGTGCATGGCTGTGCTCACCACGGCCAGCATCATCCAGCTGGGGGTCACGCCCCCGGGCTACAGCGCCTGGATCAAGGAGGAGGTGAGAGGCGGGGGCCTGAAACCCCAGGGACATTGGCATCTTCCCAGGCCTTTAATGCCACAGGTGGTAGAGATAACCCCTTATAGGGCAACTACTCGGTGCCAGACCCTGCCAGAGGCTTTGCACAGCTGATCTGTAACCTTCACAACAACCCAAAGAGAGAGGTGGTATTATCGCTGTCACACAGATGGGGAAACTGAGGGTCAGAAAGGTGAACGCACTTGTCCAGTCTTTCTAACCCATGTTTTCTCTCCCTGTGGAGTCCATGGAGTGGAACCACCCCAACTTTTTACAAGTGCAGAAACTGAGACCCAGGGAGGCTCAGGCCCTTAGCCAAGGGGACCAGCTCACCCAAGGAGCAGCCCCTGATGAACCCCATCTCTGCCAGTGCCTGGCCAGGATGAGTGCGGCGGGGAAGTTGTCCTGGAGTCTGAGAGGGTGAGGCTGCGGCAGGGCGGGCAGCAGCCCTCACCCGTGTCCACCCCTAGGCTGCCGAGCGCTACCTGTATTTCCCTAACTGGGCCATGGCTCTCCTGATCACGCTCATCGTCGTGGCTGTCCTGCCCATCCCTGTGGTGTTCGTTCTGCGGCACTTCCACCTGCTCTCCGACGGCTCCAACACCCTCTCCGTGTCCTACAAGAAGGGCCGCATGATGAAGGACATCTCCAACCTGGAGGAGAACGACGAGACCCGCTTCATCCTCAGCAAGGTGCCGAGCGAGGCGCCCTCCCCCATGCCCACTCACCGCTCCTACCTGGGGCCCGGCAGCACATCGCCCCTGGAGACCAGTGGCAACCCCAATGGACGCTATGGGAGTGGCTACCTCCTGGCCAGCACCCCTGAGTCGGAGCTGTGACCACCGCCCCGCCCTGCCCGCCTCGCCTCCCACACCCAGCCAGCCCACGTGTCCCAGCCTGGTTTTTCCTTCCAGGCCAGGCCCTCTGCCCAAGGGGAGGGGCTCTGCCCTGCCTCATCCTCCACCCCAGTCCCAGCCGACTTCTGCTTCCTAGATCTGAGTGGGGGCTGGGAGAAGCTCTGTCCCCCAGTCTAGGCCCCCAACCCAGCTAACCTTCAGAGATCCCCTTACCAAACTACAGCTGAGTTACTGGAACCGCTCAGACGTCCCGATTCCCAGCACAGGGGAGACTCCAAGTGGCCACTCCAGGGGTCACTCCACACTCCCTCTCTCCTGCAGTTCTTAGGTCTCGGAGTCCCTTAGGTCTGTGCTGCCAGGTAGTGGTGGTGGTGCAGGGATGTGTTGGGTGGGGTGTCCCTTTCCAGAAGTGCCCAATTTAAGGTTGGAGATGGGGCAGAGGTGCCAGGACTCCGGGCTTAGACTTTGGGATGGAGTCTGCAGAAATCCCCAATATCTGTTTGGTGAGGCAGACGGTGCCCTCTGGTTTAGAGCATGAGCCTTGGCAGCGGGGGTGGTGGGATGAGGGGGCTCCTTGGCCCCAGGCTCAAGGTGGACCCTCCAGTGTTCTTGGCCCTGCCTGAGGTGGGGGGGTGTCCTCCCGCATCCTGCCTGGTAGGGCAGTGACTGGCCCCAGAGCCTTTCCCACCTCCATTAG
Organism: Pseudorca crassidens; assembly: GCF_039906515.1. Taxonomy (NCBI): domain Eukaryota; kingdom Metazoa; phylum Chordata; class Mammalia; order Artiodactyla; family Delphinidae; genus Pseudorca; species Pseudorca crassidens. The sequence continues at coordinate 96,420,814 of NC_090297.1, forward strand.
AGCTTAGCCTGCCCTCTCCCCACACCCCCATCCGGGAGCCCAGAGTCGTGGCCTCTGCCTCTATCCTCGAGAGAGGAGAGGTCTCTAGAGCACACCTGATGGCTCACAGCACAAGTCAGATGGTTTGGAGCACAGCTGTGAAGCACACCCCCTCCCCTCTCGCCAGGGGCCCGACTTTCACTAGCGGCAGCTTCTGCCCTGGAACGGCAGTCCCTGGAGTTCAGGGGCTCACACCTGGGAAGGAGATAATTTCACTGCCCCTTTGGGCCGCCGCCCCTCTCCTTGTACAAGCACAGCCACCCGGTGTGCACGTCATGTGTGGACACCTCGGAAACCTTTCCCAAGCCGCCCGGCCCGTGGCGGGGTGTGGGGGGCACAGGCCGTGCTGTGGCCACTGGAAGCTGCCCAGGGGGAGGGCCGGGCCTCTGTCCTGGGGCCCAGCCCTGCGGCACCCCACCCACGCTTACCTTTGCCTCCCCCGGAAGAGGGCCACCCTCGGAGTGCAGGCTAAGAGGATTGGAACCTGATTGGAGGTCAGAAGTCTGCAGAGAGATGAATGGACTGATGAAAGGATGCAAGGATGGGTGAATGGAAGGAAGGAGGGGTGGGGAGGAAGGAAGACTGGCTGGGACAGCAAACCTCCATCTTTGCGAGCTGCAGTGGGCAGGGCAGGGGCAGGCCTGGCTCCTTCACAAAGGGTCCTGAGTCACTCTTGTGCCCCTGACTGCTCTCAGCCCTGGGAGGGACACACTAGGCCCAGGGGTCCCTCTTCCACCCCTTAGTCCCTTGGTTTTCCCCGCCCCCCTTGGGGTCCACTCGCCACCTCCGTTCCTCGTCCTCCTCCCACACGTGCTCCCATTTCCAGCCCTCTCAGCCCCACCCATCCTTCCTGAGTGTGTGGGGGGAGGGGGAGACCCACATCTCCACAAAGACATGAGCTTCTGGGACACCACATCACGCCTTAGGCCCCCTCACCTGACAGCACCTCCTACCTGGCCCTGTGCCTAATCCCAAGCAGAAATAGCAACAGGAAAAGCAAGGCCCCAGGAGAGACACTACTATATATACTCTATATATTCTATTTCTATTGTATATTCAATCTGTACATGTGGGTGTAAATGCTGTTAAATGACAAACCCAATATTATACTGTGGCTGGTGGACTATTTTCATCCTCAGTGCTGTAAAGATCTATTTTCATTGTATATTTGATATATTTTTAATTTTGTAGCGTGTGGCTGGACCAGGCCCCATCACGCCAGCCTGTGACAGGGCGGCTGAGCTGGGGCCGTCAGCTTGGTCCTCGTGGGCTGGGTAGTGCTCGTAGCCGGCTGCCGTAGGCCGGTCCCTGTCCTGCTGCATCTCTGCCATTAGACGTAGGGCCCCGAGCTTGGTGTGTGCGTGTGTGTGTGCACGCACACGTATGTGGGTGTGGGTGTGGGTGCGCGTAGGGTGCTGACTTGTGATCCCCGTGTTCACCACATTCCTGAAGGCCACGCTGCCCTCCTGCCACCTCCTTCTCCTCTCAGCTCCGTCAGGCGAGGCCTCAGGGCAGGGTTCCGTGGGAAACCCGCGTCCTGGGAAAGGCACATGCCTCTCACTGGTGACTCGCTGCCTTCCCCCCATTGGGCTTGCCAGAAACAGAGAATGAGGCATCTTAGGGGAGTGGGGGAAGTCCCCACATTTATTTTATTTTCTCGCTGTGCCCACTGGAGACACAATGTCTTCAGCTCCGGGGAAAGTGCTGGGTTCCTTAAGATGGTGAGACCCCAAGAGGGCATCATCTCACCGCGCCTCTGTCCTGTGTTTGTCCTTGAGACATCCCTGACAGTGTTCAGGGGGAACAGCCGCCCCTCCCCTGTGCTTGTGACACACACACACCTCTGCTCACTCCTCAGGGGAGCTGGGAGTGGATGGGGCCGATGGGGTCAAGAGCAGGTAGGGCATCTGACGGAGGGAGATCCAGCCCCAGATTCCCTGGAGGAGCAGGACGTGGCCAGAGAGGGGCAGGCCCTATGTTCCAGCACAGGGTCCCCACCCCACTGACTTCGGTGCTGTCCATGCAGTGCCCACAGGGGACAGAGCAGACTCCGGGGCAGAGCAGGGCAGGCCAGGGGTGTACCTGAAAGAGTCCCTGGTGGCTGGTCCTGCCTCTGCCCGCCCTCCAGCCCCAGTCACCAGCTTCTTGCCCAGGGAGCCCACTCCACTGAGGCAATGTGAAGCCTGAGGCCCAGATGGGTGGACGGGTGGGCACAGAGGTTGATGTCAGCCAGGTTGGCTTTTGCCCTCGAGCAAAAAGTCCGTGGGGACTAGTGCTAGGAGAGGCCCTCCTGACTCAGCCTACGGGCCGTGAGGCTGGGGGCCAGAAGCTGTGTGGTCCCAGGCCCACGCAGGCCTGCACTAGTACGGGGAGGGGGCTGCCCTCTAGCTTCTTCACAGCTGCACCTCCCCCCTCCCACTGGAGTACATGTTGGGACGCACCCGACTCCCTGAGCGCCCACCAGGCCCCCAAACTGGGGGGGGGGGGCCTGCTGCCCCTTCACCAGAGCCTAATGACTGGGGATGGGGGAGAAGGGCCCAGCGTCCCTTCTCATCCTATGCACACATGCCAGGTGTCACTTTCGGTTCTGGCGCAAGTTCAGAAAAATTCTAGTCCACGTGCCCCATGCTGGTCAGAGCCCTGGGTCCAGACCACTCAGCCCAGGGGAGGGGATGAGGCTTTGTCACCCCTGGAGCCCCTCCTTCCTCTCTACACCCCCCATGGTGTACAATAAAGTGTCTGTTCTTACCAAACCCCTCTTGCCTTTCTGACCTGCTCTGGGATCAGGGAGAGGGGATGGGAGAGGCCGTGGATCCCGAGGGCAGCTTTGTGTTGAAAGCCTGGATGGGATGGGTTGGTGAGGACCGCTGTGGGACTTTGAGGGCTGCCTGGCTGTCTGGCTGTCTGGCTGAGTAGGATGAAGAGGGGCATGTGTTTATTTTTCTAGGAATTGTCCAGGACAGGTAACCGCATACACTGGTAGGAAGCCTTACGGATTCCAAGTACTTCACACATCTAAGCTCGTGTGGTCACAGAGCAACAGCTCTCTGAGGGAGATATGCTGTTGTCCAAGTTTTTCCAGATGAGGCAAATGAGGCTTCGTCTGATGTGAGGATGGTGTTTTGTGTCCGTGTACGGGACCTCGTAGGGAAAATTCCGACCCTGCCTTACTGCCAGGAAGACAGCAATCTAGGCCTGTCAGTTCTGCAAGGGGGGAGGTGGGAGGGGCTGAGTGTGGGAAGACGCCAGTGTCCAGAGGCCTGAGACTGAGGTGGGGGATGGCCGGGGACTTGAGGGTTTGCCAGGAGCAGGCCACTTAAGTTCTGGGAGAACGGCCCCTCGCTTCAAGGTAGCTATCTTTTTTGCAAACTTCAGTAGAAGGTAAAGGTGAAATATGAGACTGTTCATTGCCTATTTTCACAAATTTCAGTCTCAAGTATTTATTGAGCACCTACTGAATGCTTAGCTCTGGAGAACAGAATGACCTGGGGGTAGGGAAGCACTACTTCTTTGCTTACCCTCAAGGAGCACAGACACTGGAAGAGACAAGAAGTATGGATCCTGGGGGAGGCCCCACCACACGGCACTCTACTCCAGTCTAGAATGATGCTACCTGATACCTGACACCGCCAAAGTCCCCCAAGGAACGTTCCATTTCCTTCTCCTGCCACAGAGAAGAAAGTGTTGTTCCAGGAATAGCCACCAGATGGCAGGAAAACCTTTCTCTCCAGGTCTTGGTCCACTTACCCATCTAGTCCAACTCCATCACTTATTCTTTTGTGGGCTAATTTATTCTTGAACAAACATTTATTAAGTATCCACCATGAACAAGCTCTGTGTCAGCTATGGATACACAAAGATAAATAAATCAGCAGCGCTCACTGTCCTGAGTTTGGGGAAGGGAACCCCTCCTCCCCCGCCCCCCCATCTTCAAATCTCCCCATATATCTCTTAAACAGGGAATGTCTTGGTGCTAAAAATATCACTCCTTGAAAATTAATTCAATTATTTGTTTACAGTAATGCTTTGGGTTGAAATGCCAGTGCTCCTGCCAGGAGGGACACATAGATCCACTAAAAAGCGATATCACAAATGCTTGGGTTTGAGGGAGTTATGGAGTCAGACTTCGCAAGTTCAAGTTCAAATGCCAGCTAGGCTTCCTGCTTCCTGAAAGACCTAGGGCAAGTTATTTAACCCCTCTGAACTTAAATTTCCTAGTCTGTAAGACAGGTATAACGAATGGATTGAATGAGATAATGCATGTTCCTGTGTATCAAGTTACTCCAAAGCTTAGTGGCCTGAAACAACCATTCTATTATATCTCATGATTTTGGGGGTGAGGAATTCAGGTATGGCTTGTCTGAGTGGCTCTTCTAGTGGCAGTTGAGGTCACTCAGTGGTATTCAACCGGCAGATGAGCTGGTCTGGAGGGTCCAAGGCAGCCTCGCTCACATTCATTCAAATGGCTGGCACCTCAGTGAGAACAGCTGGCAGCCTGGGCTCAGACTGTCCCCAGACGAGCATCTACAACTGGATTCCACAGCACAGTTCATCTCTGGGTGGCCAGACTTGTCTGTGATGGCTCAAGGTGCCCAGAGAGATCGATTCAAGAGATGGGAGATGGAAGCTGTCAATTTCTTAAGGCCTGGGCCTGGAAAATGGCATAGTGACACTTCTGCCATATTCTGTGGGTCACAGCATCTGGCCAGAGTTAATGGGAGGACATACAGATCCCGCTTGTTGATGGGAAAGGGGCCAAAGAATTTGTGGCTGCCCACGAAACAGGCCTATTCCAGGGTGCCAGAGATCTTCAGTCACTGGTGCCTGAGTGGGGCACAAACAGCTAAGTTCTGATGGGGAAGTGAATGGCTGAGCTTGGGCCCTGGGTATAGAGAGCAGACAGGGAGGAAGAGGAGGGCGTGAGGGGGGCATGGGAGACAACTTTTTTTTTTTTTTTTGCGGTACGCGGGCCTCTCTCTGTTGTGGCCTCTCCCGTTGCGGAGCACAGGCTCCGGACGCGCAGGCTCAGCGGCCATGGCTCACGGGCCCAGCCGCTCCATGGCATGTGGGATCTTCCTGGACCGGGGCACGAACCCTGTGTCCCCTGCATCGGCAGGCGGACTCTCAACCACTGCGCCACCAGGGAAGCCCCGGAGACAACTTCTTTTGACGCATGCTTGCCCGGGGCAGGTAGCATGAAGTAGGTTTGAATCATGACTCTATCAACAACCCTATGACCTGGGGCAAGTCCCTGAACCCTCTGAACCTCCACTTTCTATAGGGAGAATGACAATAACAACGCTTCCTTGCAGAGATGTTGGGAGGAAAAAATGAACTCTTTCTGGAAAACCTACTGGAATCCAGTATAGAATTCTTTCCAAACTGGAATATAATAGGTGCTCATTAAATATTAGTTTCCTTCCTTCTTGCAACTGGAGTAAGTCCATGGGGCCTGCTTCATTCTGGGGGCCCCATCACCCTTGCAGTGAGTCATTCTCCCAGAGCTAGTTTGAAAGCCTAAAACGCAAAGAAGCCAAGGAAGGAGGGGAGAGAAGGCACTGTTTTAAGGAAAGGGAGTATCAGAAGTGTGGGTGTCTCCCCAATCCCTCACACCATCATGCTCCCCCCAACAAACAGCCATAAACAGCTACACAGATTGAGCCAGCTCCAGCCACAGGGCCTTGGGCTAGAGGAGAAGGATTCTACAGACCATAGGGATACGGAGGCATTTTTAAAAAAGGCCCCAAATTCTTTAACACTTCAAGGGAATGGAGTCCATGCTCCTCCCCTGGAATCTGGGTGAGCAAAACCTTCCTTTGACCAACAGAGTATGGCAGAAATAATGCTATGTGACTTCTGAGGCTAGATTAGAATTGGTCATGCCACTTCCGTTGGGAGTTCTGGGGAAACCCAGCCACCATCTAAGAAGTACAACTACCCTGAGACTAGCCTGTGCCAGAGAGGCCGAGTGTTTGCAGGTGTACCACTGACAGCTTCAGCCAAGCTCCCAGCCAGCAGCCAGCGTTAACTGCCAGCCACATGCACACACCACGGTGAACATTCAGCCCAGCTGAGCTTCAGACGTCTGCAGCCCCGGCTGACATCTGCCTGCAGCTGCGTGAAGAACTCTAAGCAAGGACCGTCTGACAGCCCTTCCTAACTTCTGACCCATAAAATCATGAGCAAAATACAGCACTTGTTGGATTTATACCACGAAGTTCGGGTAACTTGTTTCATAGCGACAGTAACCGGAATATAAACCTTAGTGCATATCTGGCCCAGCCTCCTCGCAGAATAGTTGGAGAAACCGGCCCAGAGATGGGAAACTCAGAGCCTCATACACCACGGCGTTGGAGTCAAAGGGCTGGAAGCGATCTGAGCGTCAACCAAGCGGGGGCAAAATTGGGGTCAAAGACTGGGTTTCTCCCAATCCAGCGCACCCTCCAGTAGAGCAAGATGCTGACAGGGAGGGCTCCCACCTTCTCCCACCCTCATCCCACCCTCACCCCACTGCCTCATTAATTCCATGCATCAAGTATAAACCAAGTGTTCTGAGTGCCTAGGACTGTGCTAAGCACTGGGAATATACAAAGAAGGTCAGACAGGGATCTCTTGCCTCGTACTTTTACTGCCTTGTAGAAGCAGTAATAATCTGACTTGGCACGTCCTGTCACTGTCACACTCACCGGAGCCAGGCACACTGCTGCGTTTACTTACATGGGAAGAAACCCTGGGAAATGGGGAGAAGACCATGTGTGTCGCTCAACAACCACCCAATCATTATTAGGATTACTCCAAGCGAGCCACGGTGCCAGCTGTAGAGCAGAGCTCCACCCTGGGGCTCCCTGGGTCGGAGCTGGCTGGCTTCTGGCTCTGTCTGTTCTTCCCAGGGCTGACCCAAGCAGGGAAGAATCCCTGGGCTTCGTGAGTATCCAAGAGGAGCCAGACTTTGGTCTCCCTCTCCAGACAACTGCTTTCCTTTCCCTGGGACACCGCTGGAGGAGACCGGACCCATCAGGACTAATTAACCACTCTAATGGAATAAGCCAGTTTTGCTGGAATTTAGCCCAGGTGGGAGGAAGCTGTACTCTTCTAGATGGAGAAGCACTGAGTGTCAAGGAGTCTTGCCAGCTGGGCCCTGAGCTACCGTGTGTGCACGCGTGCTCTCACTCTCTGCACCTGGCCTGGGTCTCTATCTCAGCAGCCTTGAGCCAGGAGGGCTCTGGGAGTCCCCTTAGCTGCCCTGATCCTGTGATCCCATGAACACTGTGCTACATTCAGAGGCCATGTGGGCCCAATATCCTTCTTGACCCTTGGCCCAAGCCCAGGCCCAGCTCAGTCTCCCAGCACTCACTGCGGCTCCACAGGGCTGGAATCTGTCAAGGAGAATGTGCTTGTGAGCTGACAGTCAGGTCCCTTCTAGCCCTTTGACTCCAAGTCCATGGTTTATGGGGCTCTGAGTCCTGGCCAGTCCTGAGCTTGTAGCCTGTACCCTTCTGGTCATTTCCCTTTAAGAGTTGGGCCATCAAAGTCCATCTCTGGTGTTCCCCAAGAGCCCCAAATACACCTTCACGAGGATTTTCACAGCAACTCAGCCCTACCTTCGTCCCTTGTGCCGAGCCCTTCTAGCTGACCTCTGCAAGGCCCCGTGGGCTGTCCTCTGTGTCTGGGTTCTTCCCAGACCCCTCATGGGAAGGCTCTCAGCATTTGATTTGGAGACTGCAAGTCTCCACAGGCTGCCTCGGGGTGGGGGTGGGAGGCAGGATAAAGTGAAGTGATAAGCACATGGGAGGTTTCAGCCTCCTCTCACCCTCCCTGCTCTCTCTCCATGAGGGGAAAAGCTCTATCACCCTCTGCCCCAAAGATGATGACTGATAAAGCAATTCAATTAACCAGTCTGGGAAGCAGGGAAGGCTGGGAAAGGATGCTGGCTCCTTGACCCGGACCTGAGGGAAGAGGGTTTGGTTCTTGGCAGGAGCTGGAATACCAAAATGGGGAGGTGTGAGTATCAATGGCTAGGACTTTGCCTGGGCAGCCTTTGGGCCTGCTCCTAGGCCTGGAGCCCCTCAAAACAAGCAGAGTCCACAGAAGAAAAATGGAGAGGAAATTGGCTAGCTTCTGTCACCTCAAAGTGGCTGAGCCCCACACCAAGCTCCCAGTGGGCAAACAGGAAGGGTAAATGGCTTTGACGTCAGGCTCTCAAGCCTCCCACTGGCCAGATCAGCCTCAGCTCTCAGAGAGCGAGGGCCTCATATGAGGGGGCTCTAGAAAGGCTACAGGTGCTGGACAGAGCCCCCATCCGTTCCACTCTGGGATCAAACATTGCTCTCTTCCTTTTCTTTGCTATACCTTTATTCCTGTTGAGGACAACCCACTGTGACTGACACTTCAGCATGAACTGGCTCCCAGATGGATGTTCTTTCCAGACAGCTGGAAGAAACCTGGGCATCCAGAGGAGGAAAGTGGAGAAAAGGGAGAGAAGTTTGTGGAATTCGGAATTTCCAGCTGTGACTGCTTCGTGGTCTTGCTTAAGCCTGTTGGTCATCAAGATCTCGAAGGAAAGGAAAAGGGAGAGATCAGGCCAAGTCCCAGATGGGAAAGATACCTGAGGTCCTGGAATTGACCGGAAGCCTATCAGCCCCATTTTCTCCCAAGACGGCAGCCCAGTGAGGTCTGGAGCAGGGTCTCCTAGCACCACCAGGGGGCAGCACCCACCCATCCACAGTAGGTTGTCACATGGCAGTCTGGTGCGGGGGGCGGGGCGGGGGGGCTCTCTCCTTCCTGGGTTCTGAGCTTTTCGGAAATAGCAGGACCTCATACATACAGAATTGATGGAGACAAGCCCTATGAGGCCAGCTGCGGCATGCTGAATCCTCCAGAAAATTCCACAGAGGCCCAGGTAACAGGTTAGCCCAGAGCTCTAGGATAAAACCTTCAGCAAGTGGTGAGGTCTTCTCTGGAGGCCTCTGGCCTGGCTGAGTTCCCTTCTCCAGGAGCCGGGCAGTGTGCTGAGTCAGGGGCCTCCCACCCAGTGCACTTTCACCCCGCTGCCTCTCCCAGGCTGGGCCCTCTGTTTTCAGTGACTCTTCCTGGGTTCCCCTACTCTGACCCCAGCTTTCTGACCTCCTGATCAGGCCTCCTTTTTCTCTGGCAGTTTTCTCCCTCCACTTATCTCCCCACAGGCTTCTCACCATCTACAAACAGCACAGAGTGAAAGCACCAAGAGGGTGGAGATTTACCAGGGCAAGGTTGGAGGGGCTCTGTTTTGTTTGTTGATTTTCAGGGCCTGGAACAGCTTCTGGCACATAGTAGGTACTCAAGAAATATTTACTGAATGAACAAATGACTTAGGAGTGGGATGCTGGGATGGTATTTTTCACTTCTCCCACCCACCCCCACCAACCTCTCCCTTTTCTTGGAATGACTGAGTTCAGCCAGCCTGAAGAATGGAAAGTGGGGGAGAGACCCCAAGGGAGTGTGCCAGGACACAACCAGATGGGGCTTTAAAGCTATTCATTACAGTCAATTCTTTAATAACCGTGCTGTGGTTCTTCCTTCCTCACTCCAGCTTCTGGCCAGTCCTGGGTCTGCTCTTCCCAGTCACAAGTGGGAGATCTGTTTTCTACTGCAGCAAACTCAAAGCCAGCTAAACTCTGAAATGCAGACATCAGGCCCAAGGGGTAGGGAGACTGGACACAAAATGGGTACCAGCGAATGAGCGTTTCTGACTACAGGTCAGGACGCTATTTACCTCTTCTGCATGTTAGTACAGATCACAGATCATCATCATTATTTTGGTTTTCTGACTTCATTAATGACAAGATTTTGCTTATAAGAATTCCCCATATTTGTACTGGGCTTCTATTCTAACTTCTCCTCAGAGCACCCCCAAGCCCCTGTCTTGTTTCTCCCAATATAGCCAGGTACTGCCTGATCTGGAAAACAGATGATGCACAGGTGTCCAGGGAAGGTGTGTTAATCACCTTGCATTTCTGCTTTAAAATCCTTCTTACGGTGATCTGGACAGACATGGAGGCTTGCCTGAAACTGTAAAAAAAAAAATTTGTTTTTAATTAAAAACAAAGAGGATTAATTTAAAGATGTGGAAGAGGTCTGGACTTAAAAACAAATTAAAAAAATGAATCTGGACATTGCTCTTGGGATGAGGCCAATGAAGTCGGGCTAGTGCCTAATGTTTTGGGTACAGCAGCTTCTCAATCACTTAGCAAACAGGTTCTCAGAGGCAGGCACTGTGGGAGCTATTAAGGTGAAAAAGCAGTCCGGACTGGAAGAGCTCAGGGTCAGAGAGGGGAGATGAGACAAGAAAAGGGCAAAGTCAGCTTGCAGTGAGTGAAACAGTAGAACCAGGAGGTTGCTCCCTAATAGCAACCTATTAAGCCTATTAAGCCGTGGCTCCCTAATAAGGCACGGCTTTAACCTAATGATCTTTCAGGGCAACCTGCCCCACACCCATAACAGCGCCAAGGCTACGGTTTCCTTCCGCCCGCCTAAACCAGGAGATGCTTCTCTGCCCAAGGCCGCCGGGTCCCTTATTCCACCGCGGGGGCTTCGGTGACTGTGACAGAGGCCGCAAGCATAGAGACCACGGGGATCTTGGGCCCAGTTGGGGGCGGAGTCGTCAGGAGGCCCTAACACAGTGTCTGGGGGAGGAGGGGGCAGCCTCCTCCTAGCGACACTGTCTCTCCGCTCTTTCTTCCCCGGCCTCCAGTCAGCCACAATTAACCGGCAACAAAGCGATCAGCTTGGTGGGGACGAGGCAACAGGAGCTGCCAGAAGGGGCGGGAGCAGGTCAGAGGTCAGGGGTCGAGAGCGCTTAGGTGGCAGCCGGACTGCAGTGGGAGGAGCTCTGGGCTCGGGGGAGGCGGGGAGCCGGGCCGAAGGGGGCGGGAGGGGACGGCGGCGGAGGCGCGCAAGGCGTGCAGGCGGCGAGGGGGTTACGCGCCTGGCTTAGCTTGGCTCCGCTCGGCTCCGCGGAGGAAGGCAGAGCTCGGCCGCCGGGGCCCTGCAGCGAGCCGGGTCGGCCCCACGCCACGCCCCGCCCACTCCGCTCCGCGGAGGGCGCACCCGGGCGAGGCGGCGCCGGGAGGAAAAGGCGCCAGCAGAGAGCGGCGTCCGCTACCAACGCCGGAGGGAGACGGAGAGCGCCCAGAGCCGCAGCCCACCGGCGTGGAGGCAACCCCCGACCCTAGGCCACCTCTCGCCCGCCCCCTGCTGCGGGCCAAGGCCAGCGCCCCTCCCGGAGATGGGTAGACGCGTGGATGGCGTGGCTCTCAGCCCCGCCAGATCGCAGGAGCCAGGCGCCGGGGCGCTGCGCTGAGGCTCCCGCTTGTCGCAGCCCAGGAAGCCTGCAGGTGTCCTTGGCCACTCGGCCACCGCCCGGGAGACTCCTTCGCAGTGCCCAGAGCCCTGCTCCCGGGAGCTGCCCCGCCCCCAAGCTCGGCGCCGCGCAGGACGCCCCGTCCGAGGCCCCCCCGCCCCGGCACGGCCCCCGCAGCGCAGCGCCCAGCGCAGCGCAGCTCCCCGCCGCTGTCGAGCCGCGGACGCAGGACCAGAGGCTCGCTCCTGCGGGCGCGCTTGTTTTCCTTGTGCCGCCTCGCTCTGCGCAGCACCCGCCCGCCCGAACGCCGCGTTCCGCTCCGCCCCGCCCGCCATCCGTGCCCTGCGCTGGATTTATGAATGGGGGGAAGAGGCCACATGCCGCCGCCGCCGCCTTGTGTTGACCGCACGCAGCCCGGGCCCGCGGAGCTCCGGCTGCCGTGAGAGCGCCGGCCCAGCCCCGGCAGCCGCTTGGAGGACTTGTTGCTGCTGCGTTGCTTCCGCCGCCGCCGCCGCAGCTCCCGGGTCTCGGCGCGGACTGGGAGCCAGAGGGTGGCCCGTGTGAGTGTGAGCGCGCGCAGTGCGCCTGGACAGTGCGCTTCCCCGTCTGTTGGGGGGTGCAGGGGGGCGTGTCCCGGGCCCCGAGCGTCTGGGTGTCCAGTGCTAGCGGGGGAAGTGTGTGTGTGCTAGCCCTGACTCCCGGGCGCCTCGCTTGGGTCCTCGGCTCTCCTTTTCCCCTCCTGCCTCCCTCCCCGGCGCTGCCAGCCCAAACCGCAACCACCTGTGCCCGCGAGAAATCCAACTCCTCCCGCTCCGCGCCCCGGGGGGGAGGCAGGGGCAGGGCCACGCCGCAGAGGGGGCCGCCGCGGCCTCCTGCCTCCTCCTGGTCTCCTCCCCCTCCCCCGTCTGACGCTGCCTCCTCTGGAAGGGTGTTTGGAGGGCAGCGGCCGCCCCAAGCCGAAGCCCCGCAGCGCTTCTTATGATCAGCTCGGTGTGTGTCTCCTCCTACCGCGGGCGCAAGTCGGGGAACAAGCCTCCGTCCAAAACATGTCTGAAGGAGGAGATGGCCAAGGGCGAGGCGTCGGAGAAGATCATCATCAACGTGGGCGGCACGCGACATGAGACCTACCGCAGCACCCTGCGCACCCTACCGGGCACCCGCCTCGCCTGGCTGGCCGATCCCGACGGCGGAGGCCGGCCCGCGTCCGATGGCGGTGGTGCAGGCAGCAGCGGCGGCGGTGGCTGCGAGTTCTTCTTCGACCGGCACCCGGGCGTCTTTGCTTACGTGCTCAACTACTACCGCACGGGCAAGCTGCACTGCCCCGCCGACGTGTGCGGGCCTCTGTTTGAGGAGGAGCTCACCTTCTGGGGCATCGACGAGACCGACGTGGAGCCCTGCTGCTGGATGACCTACCGGCAGCACCGCGACGCCGAGGAGGCGCTCGACATCTTCGAGAGCCCAGACGGAGGCGGCGGGGGCGCGGGGCCCGGCGACGAGGCTGGCGACGATGAGCGGGAGCTGGCCCTGCAGCGCCTGGGGCCCCACGAGGGAGGTGCGGGCCCCGGCGCCGGGTCCGGGGGCTGCCGCGGCTGGCAGCCCCGCATGTGGGCGCTCTTCGAGGATCCCTACTCCTCCCGGGCGGCCAGGGTGAGTGGCAGGAGCCTGGGTCTTCTCTCGGACCGAGACTGGCCGACTTTTACCACCGCCTCTCTCCCCAATTCCCCTGCTTTCCATGGGCCCCCAGGGGAATCATCCTCGCCCCCAACGCTTCATCAGGAGATTGCACACTTTTGCGCTCCTGACTTACTACTTGGACCTAATCCCAGCTCCTGCTTTAAGGCATCCCCCTCCCAGCGAGTGGGGTGCTCTTAGCTGAGCTCTTCCACCCCCTTCTTCCTGCACAGGTGGCCTCTCTACATCTACCCCCAATTCCTCTGAAGGACAGAGTCCTGGAGAACTGGAGTGGGGCCTTGTGCTGGAGTCAGGCAGGATTTGGGGGAAAAAACTAGAGTGTAAGTGGCTACTGTGGCAGTTCCTTGTGTCCCATCTCGTTGAAATCCCCCCAGCAGCTCAGTGTGCTGGGAACTATGAGTTCTAGAGAAGGGGACACGGGTTTCAGCCTCTTCAGCCGTAACACGCAGAACTGGGACCAGAACCCAGGCCTCTCATCCGGGTTTGGGAGAGCCCTTCTTTTCCCCAGGAAGATAAGTCAAGATGCCTGCCCCACGCCACGCCCCTGAGGCTTCCTGGACACCTGGGTTATCCTGGCCTCTGCTGGGATGAGGGGAGAGTCAGACAGGAAGAGCCTAATGTTGCGGGCCCTTGGGGCTCCCGCGGCCAGTGGCCAGCCACAGGCTGCCTGGTGATGATCCCAGATTTGTTGCCGCTTCTTTCTTTCTACTGCAGCACAAACTGGCTTCCCAGAAAGCCCTGGTTCAGGTTACTGCTTGAAATAGGTGATGGGGATGGGGGCAGGGGGGAGAAGTGTAGGTTGATTTAGGCAAGATCTAGTCCCTTCCCACCATCCCCTCCCCAGGTCAATCCAGTTTCCTCTAACCCGCTTAGGTGGAAGCGGGTAGAGGGGAAGGTAGGCTTGGGCATCTAAAAAGAAAAAAACACCCATGAAGGATGGCTTTAGATTCTTTCAAAAAGAGACCCCTGGGGGTTGGTGTCTGATCTCATGGATGGCAGCCTGAAGCCTGGCTGGGGTCTGTCTGGGAGACAGGAAAGAGCTGCGTGATGTGTTGGTTCTGGGGACTGCCCCCTGCTGTGGAAGCTGGTAGTTTCCTCTGGCATCCCAAGTCGTCATGTTAGTGAGTCTCAGGGCCCTGCCGCACTCCCCAGCACCTCCTGTGCTGGGCCTCAACCCAGTCATGGCAGAAAAAGTTACACTCCCCTCACTCCCCCAGGGGAGGGCAGGAGATTGGGAAACGGGGCTGCAGGGAGGGGCTCGGCTGGCATAAATGCTCTACCAGGGCACATGCATCTCCTGCGTGGAAGAGGAGGGAGGAGCAGAGGGCTCAGTGGCTGAGGCGTACCATCCCAGGGCAGCCGCTGGAAGGTAGGGACCTTTTTCTGGGACCGAGAGCCAAGCTAGGGTGCTGCTTTTGTTTGCCTGGCTGGCTGTGAGTCCCATGGGCTTCGCATGCAGTCCTCTAACCCTGCTAAGTGTTCGCGCTCGGCTGTGTGCAGGAGGGCAGAGACAAGTGCAGATCCTTCAGGCTCTTTCGAAGTTGGGGGTGGGGGAGGAGAAGGCAGATTTAGCTTGATGGAGTGGGGTAAAGGGGGCAAGCCAGGGAGGCAGGAATGAGATGAGGTGGTTAGAGGCCCTATTTCCGAGCATTCTGGGGCCTCTGAGGACTTTTCACCTGCTCAGGTTCCTCCCCCTTTGATTCCAAGGGACTGTACCATCAGTGAGTTTATTTTCTCCTCAACTCACCGCAGAGTGGTCCAGCCGGGGCTCTCTGAGTAAGCTCAGAGCCTGGTTAGCCCCTGGAAATCCTCCAGGAGCCCAAGATACTTGGCCCTTTGGATGTGGAATCACAGCAGCCAGGGCAATCCAGTTGAGGTCAGAAGTTTGGGGCTGGGTTGGGTAAATTCTTCCCACTTAACGAAGAAACCAGGATTCAGGGGTGTTAAGTGTCGTCACAGATCCTTAACTAATAAATAACAGAGCCGGCAAATCACCCCAAGTAGCCTGCCGTCTGGTTGTTAATACTGGTGTGCACAGCCATATGGAGCTTTGGTGGCACTCGTGCCAGAAGGGGCTTGCCTCCTGCTGAGAGGCACAGGCAAAGGCAAGCCTTCGGCTGTTCCTGGGACATACAGGGGAGAATACAAAAGTTTAAAAAATTCATTGATAAACAACCACCATTTATTTAGCGCACCATGCAGGTACTTTGCGTTAATCTCTAATCCTCCCAGTAAACTTACAGCGGAGGTATTATCCCCATTTAATAGACTGAGGCTGTGAGAGGGTAAACAACTTGCCTGAGGTCACACAGCTAGAGAGCTGTGGGCTGTGACTCAAAGCCAGGGCTCCCTCGCTACCCAGCCCTTGCTCCTCGGGTGATAACATGTTCTTGCCACTGAAGGCTGCTGTTTTTTGAGGTGGATCGTTCGTTACTCTGGTCTGGGAGGTGGCCTGAGGTTTTGTACCTCCCGTGGATGACATCAGAAAACCAGGGGCAGTTGGGGACATCAGAAGGGACACTTACTCGGTTACGCCTCCAGGCCTGAGGGTCTGAGGTGCTGGGGTTCTGGGGCTATGCCCGCCCTGCTCTGTTTACGCCAGGCCAATAATACCCCCTGCCCCTGTGCTGTCCCCTGGGTCTGTGCACATACCTTCCCTCCCTCGGCCTCCTCCCTCTGCCTCCCTGGAGGAAGAGGGAGGGGCCTGCAGCACTGCAGTGGGCTTGGGGCGCTCACCGAGGGCCAGTAAGGGCAGAGGAGCGGGGCGCTGCCCCGGGCATCTCTTTGCATACAGCAGCTGGTGATTTGAGTAGTGCGTTATGACAGGAACAAAACAGATACAAACGGAAAGTGAATTGAGCTGATTATGGGAGCCTGTTGCCTAGCTACCGGCCTGGCCCGCAGAGCCATTCCTGTTCAGGCAGGCTCCAGCCTGGGTGCTCACCCTGCTCCCTTCACAGCGGCTGGGTCCACGGACAGCTGCTGCTGTGGTTCTGTTCCCATGGCCTGACCTGGGAGCAAGCACAGGAGGCAGGCTGGTCCTGTCCCCCTCTGCCCGCTGCCCGTGGTCCCAGGCAGAGGGAGGGCTCAGCAATGGCGAGGGTGGCTTCCCAGACTGAGGCGGACCAGTCAGGGTTTGGGCAGCAACCGGAGCTCTAGGATCAGGCCTTCCTCCTTTTCTGAGGGCAGACAGGAGGCCTGATGAATGGGACCCTGGGACACTCACCTTCCTCATCCCCAGTCTCCAGAGGTCCCAGGGGCTGAGCTGGCTTTAGTCCAGTTATCAGCCCTATTAAGGATGATAGCTCTCCTTTGGCTAAATCAGTACCTCGATTGAGTTTTCTCATGGCGTTTCCCCTCTGAGTAGAGGAGGTGATCCCACGGGATCCCACTGCCCCAAGAGGCAGCTGCAGCTGGGGTTTCACACTGCTTGGGCATCCACTGTGCCAGTTGTCAGGTGCTGGCACACCTGCACTTTTTTCTAATACCTTATCTGACCCATGTGAGGCAGGGATTATTAACCTCAGCTTACAGAGAAGGAAACGGAGACCCAGAGGGGCTTGTTCAAGGTCGCATAGCTGGTGGGAGAACTAGGATCCAAGCCCAGATCTTGTGCGTCCACGTCTGTGCTTGTCCCCGGCTTCGGCCGCCTCCTGGGGCTACTGCTTGGAGAGGGCCCTTGACTTCAGGAGGGCCCTTCGGGAGGGGAGGGCCCTTCTGCTCTCCTCCCATCCCTTCCTTCACTTCTCCCTCCAAACTAAAGGCTCTGTCTCCTTGCTCCCTAGAATTGCTCACACCTGAGCTTGCTTTCTCTTTCTTTCCCTCACTGTGGGGCTTTTTATAGGACAAAAAGAAAGGGGGCTTGGTTAAGAGAAGAGACTAGGTGTTCCGTGGCCCAGGCAGAGGAATGAAACCGAGGCCTTCTAGGAGGGACATGCAGAGCTCGCTTCCTGCTCACCCCATCTGAAGGCCCCAGCTTCTCCGGCCTGGGTGTTGCCTGGGACCAGCCAGTCGGTGGGCATGACAGGCTTCTGAGTGAGGGCCAGGACCCGCAGTCCCATGCCCTCTGGGTGAGGAAGGGCCAGGAACCTGAGCCCAGGAGACTGGGTGCCCCAGCTTCCGCGGCACCCTTAGGGTCGCAGCGCCAGCATGCCCCAGGGCAGCCCCTCTACCGCCCTCCCGGGAACAGGAGCAATGTTAGGCCGAGGGCTGCAGGCCTCCCCCAACCCCTGCCCTGAGGCAGCCTCCCAGTCTCCTGGGTTTGTTTTCTGTTTTCCTCTCTTGTTCTGAACAGACCAACATTTGTCTCTGAACATCTTGTCTCTGGATGATGAGGTGTTTCTGTTTGTCTCCGTTTGGGGTGGGGTGTAAAGTGGGGGAAGGGATAAAATAAACTTGGGCTATTTTGGAGAGTTGGGGGAAGAGCAGGCAGGAACGGAGTTAGGCAGCTGGGCCTTGGGAACCGGCAGCCCCCAGGCCCTTCACCTCCACCTGTGGTCCGCGTCAGCCTGGGATGCTGAGCGCAAGGGTACTCGAGCCAACTTTGTTCCTCGGCAGCCAGCCTGCCACGACCTGGCCCAGCTCCCTGCTGGGGACTTCTCTGGGCTGGGTGAAGGTTACTGGCCCCCGGCAGGGGTCCCCATCAGGCAGCTGGCTTGACCCACCCCTGAGAGCCGCAGAGTCTTGAGAGCCCAGGTGCCTGGAGGGATTCTTAGGCATCCCTTTGTCACCTCTAGTCCCAGTGAGTGAGACTGATGATCTCTCCTCGTGACAGGCTCCCCAGGACCAGGAGAGGGGGCAGGCAGTCACCTTGGCTTCAGTCATTCAGGAAACATTTATTGAGCACTTACTACCTGCCAGACGCCAGGCTGGCCTCTATACATAGAAAGACGAGTTAGAGGTGGTCCCTGTTCCTAAAGAGAACCAGATCAGGTGGAGTAGGTGGCAGTTGGGGAAAACTGGGTGACAAGAAATGGTAATAATAATACAAGGTAGATCAGGAGAGGGGCCACAGTAGTCTTAAAACATGAAGTTCGGTGGAAGGTGAGAGGGGGAAGTGATAAATCCCACCTCTGTGTGCGATGAGGTTTTGTTTGGAGGGGGGCTGGTATGCAGGGAAGCTTCAACCAGGAAATAGAAGTTAAACTGGGTAGGCCCTGCGTGATAGTGACTTAGCTTCCTTAAATAATTTTTAGAAGGAAGCCAGTTATAAATAAATATATAAATAAATATTCAGTGTGGGTAGTGCCTAACCATGCAGAGTTAGTGAAGAAGGGAATTTCCTGGCCAGGCGACCAGCCAGAGCAGAGAGAGGACAGCATGGGACAGAAAGTCTAAGGGGCAGGGGTGTTTCGACAGATAGGCAAGAACCTGGAATTGCATTTGTCTGGATAAGTTCTTGGCCGGTGACGTGGACTGGCCTGAATTCCTTCTGGGACTCATGGGCTCTAGGCAGCCACGTGGCCCTGAGAGGCCCCAGGTGCTAGCTTGGCAGGGGCTGGGCATGGTAGAGGCTGGCTCTGACACCGGAACCAGAGGGTCCTGGCTCAGGATGGGAAGGCCCAGGGCCAGCCAGGTTCTGCTCTTGGGCAGCCCATGAAGGGGGAGGAGCTGGGGTCCCTCGGCTGGGACCTGGGCATCATAGTACAGGTCCTCACCCAGGAGCCCAGGGACAGCTCAGAGATGCCTTGCCTGGCAGACTTCCTCTCCTTCCCTGCTTCTCAGCCCGCAGGGCTGCCCACTCCCTTTCCAGCACCACCTGGGCACTAGGATCTCACTTCCCCAGAAGGCTCAGCTCCTCATCCCATCCCCTCAGATCTTCCTCTGCAAGTGTCTTTGGCTGTGTTCTCAAATTTCTCTTCTCCTACACTTCATCCTTAATATAGGTTTTTGGGCATGAGTCTTCTTATGTTTATCTGTCCATCTGTCTCCTTGGCCCTTCCTCCTTGGGCTCCCCTCCCCTGCTCCTGCTGATTGTATGCAGTTCCCAATGACTGGTGTCTGTCACCTCCTCCCCACCCCCCCAACCCAGCCTCTGCCAGATTTCTGAGCCACTCTAGGCTCGGTGCTAAGTTTTACAAACATCATTTCTTTTAATCCTCAAAATAACCCTATAAGGTAGGTACTCTTATCCCGTCAATACATGAAGTATGCTGGTAGCCTCAGGGCCTTTGCACTGCCTGTTCCCGCTGCCTCTGGAGTTCTGCTGGATCTTCACATAACTCATTCCCTCACTCCTTCAGGTCTCTGCTTCGATGTCACCTTGGCACTGAGGCCTTGCCTGACCACCCTATTTGAAATAGCTCCCCCACCCTCACACTTCTTAGCCTCCTTTCTCTTTATTTTTCTCCCTCTTATACCATCTGACATACTCTACTTATTTGTTGACAGTCTCCTTCCACTGGAATGGAAGGTCTAAGGGGCAGGGGTGTTTTGTTTCCTACTGTTCCACAGCACCCAGAACAGTGTCTGGCACATAGTAGGTGCTCGGTTTTCCATTTTATGAACAAAGATCCTTAAGGCTCAGAGAGGGTAAGTAACTTGCCCAAGGTCTGGGCAGTAAGTTGCAGAGCCGGACTTGCGTCCAGAAGTGTATGACTTAACATTACCGCCAAAGACAGTCGTGGGATGAGCTCAGTGAAGGAGGCTGGTCATGGGGCTGGCTCACCAGCTGAAACACCTGGGTCTCTGGAGACAGATGGGTCCCCAACAGGATACAGCCAGCCAGTGTGAGGGGCCCAAGGGAGCAGGAAGCTCGAAGGAGTAGCACTGTCCTTCAGAGAGGCTAGGACCCTCCTGTCCAGGGTGGCGAGACCCTCCTGTATCCTCCCAGCTGGCAGGAGAGGGGCTGCTGCTGGCCGAACTAGTCCACACAAGCGGTCTTCTGCTTGGGCAGTTTCGGTTTTTGTTTTCTTTGGCTTCACCGTGCGGCATGCGGTATGCCAGTTCCCCCTCCAGGGATCGAACCCACGCCCACCGCAGTGGAAGCGGAGAGTCTTAGCCACTGGACCGCCAGGGAAGTCCCTGCTTGGGCAGTGTTGACTTCCAGCAGAATCCATGCCTCTGTCCCCACACAGTGGAAAGAACGGACAGCTTCGGCCATGGGAACGAGGCAGGTCACTTCTTCCCAGGCCTCAGTTTCATCACCTATAAAACAGCAGAAAGGGAACTGAATTCAATGACCTTCCGAGTCCCTTTCTCTTCTGTGAAGCAAAGGCTTTGTGATATTTTGGGCTCCAGATCCAACTCGTCCTCAGAAGCTGCGCACGGGTGTTCACGGAGGCCCCCTCGCCTCCTCAGCTCTGTCACCATTTATTGAGCACTTACTGTATGCCAGGCACTTGCTGTGTAGAAGCTCATTTAATCCTGCAGTAACACTAGTGGGGGCACTAGTAGTGTCCCATTTTGTAGCGAGGAAACAGGCACAGAGTGCACCGTTTCCCTCACTGAGTAGCGGTGCCGGGATGAGGCACCCAGGCAGCTGACCCCAGGGCTCCTTAGCTCTCCTTTGCCCTCAGTCTCAGCTCCCCGAGGCTGCACAGCCCCATGTGTGGCAGGGGCCGATGGGGAGCGCTCTGAGGGGCCCTGCCAGCCTCGCAGGATGGGCCAGCGTTGGGGGGTGGGGGCACTGGATAGGAGGCTCAGGTGTGAGGCCTTGACCTCTGGGCTGGGCGATGCTGCTGCAGCCGCCGCCTCCTCGCTGGTCCCTTTCAGGTCCCAGTCAAGGGTTGAAAGCAGAATGAAAGCAGTATCCCTGCCACGAAAGGGAAAAGCCCCGGTGAAAGGCACCGATTGCAAGCGGGGCCACCACTTACAAAATAACTTGGTTTGGGGAATAATTTAGGGCCCTGAAGGGGTACCTGTAACTTGGGGACCCACCTGGGGCAGCCTGCCAGAGCACAGGCCACTGCATCTATCACCGCTCGGCCTTAGGTCTACCTGTCTGCTCAGGGAGTGAGGGCTTCCTGGGACCAGCCTGGAGGGGCCACAAGGGAGACTGAGGCCCCGTGTAGGTTTCATCAGGGAGGAGTGGATTGTCCCCATCTGTTTGGTCAGAGAGGCCAAGAGGAAAGAGCTCTGAGCTGTGCGTCAGGAGACCTGGCCTCAGTTTAATCCTCAACAAGTCATTTGCCCTGTCTCGTGCCTCTGTTGCCCCTGAGAAATGGACACATGTGGCTCCCCTTTCCCTGTCCGCATCCTCTGAGAGGGTGGCAGTGAGGGGTAGAAGTAAGTAGATGGGATGGTTCTGCGTTTAAAAAAAAAAAAAATGAGTGAACACTGCAGGAATTCAGGGGGTTGTTCCCTAATGCAGGAGGGAGGAGTGGTTTGCACCCACTGGGCCTGCTGCAGAAGGAGCCCTTGGGGTGGACTTGAGGAAGGCACCTTGGCTCTGCTGGTGAGAGAGTGGCCCTGGCCACAGCACCCGCCCTGCCCTCCCCTCCCCTCCCCTCCCCTCCCCTCCCTGTGCCCTCTACTCAGCCCCGTGGCAGCTCTTCCTGAACTTGTTTTTCCAAATCACCAATTAACTTCACGCTGGGCTCCCAGGTGGGCCAACTCTGCTGGCTAACTTTTCCTCAGAAGAGCACCAGCTTCTGCTTCCCAGGCTTCCTGGCAGATCTGGGATGTGCTGACCCCACCCCTTACCCCAATGCCCTCTGCTTGGGAGGGCGGTGCCAGGACTCGGGGTTCCCAGCATCACCGTGGCCACTGGACAGGTGCCTCCACCGCCTCATCTCTGGATGGCCCTCGAGAGCCCATAGGCTGGAGCTATTTGCCTAATGCCCATGTCAACCTGTATTGTCTTGACAGCCCATTTCTCAGGGGAAGAAAACTGAAACCAGCAAGGGAACTTGAAATTCACCTTCATGGGGGGGGCGGGAGGGGTTGGGGGTGGGGGGAGAAGCAGGCAAGAGAAGCTCCAGGCAGAGTTGTCAAGTGGAAAAGCGTGTCTGTGGTCTGCTACCCTGCTTCTCCTAACTTGCCGTTATCTGATCAACCTGTCCGTGTTCAAGTACAAATAAGTCTTACTGTGTGGCGGGTGTCTGTCCCAAGCCAAAGGTACACATTCCTAAGAGTGAAATAGCAGTCATCAGGGAGCTGGCTGAGAGCAGTATTGGTAATTCAGAGAAGACTTTCCTGGATCTGTGAATTGACCCTGCCTGGGAGGTGTGAAGAGAAGGTACGGCCCCTGAGTTAAACAGTGCTGAGTTCAAGTCTGGTTTCCATCCCTTCCAGGCTGTGTGACCTTAGGCAAGTATATAACCTCTCTGATCTTCAGTTCCTCCTTTGGAAAATGGGATAATGGGGCCTACCTCACAGGAAGGACTGAAGGTGATAACACGTATAGAGTGCCCAAGTATGCCAGGCACAGAATAGATGGGTAATGAATGTTCATTCCCAAAGTTCCCTCCTCAGACTCGCTCCTGCTCCAGACGCCCTTGGAGGTGCTACTTCTTGCTTCATTTTCCCAGATCCCCCTGTATTCTCCACTGGTGTTTTGCAGTACTAAGAAGAAGTTGTGCCCACCCACCTCACCCGTCTTGGTGCAGACTCCCAGGGAGGAAAGCATCTCTGAGAGGCATCATTAGACGGGGCAATGCCATGGCCAGGTGGAAATCAGAGTGGGGCAGGCAATGGGGGTTGCCAAGGGGTCGTGGGGCCACAGTCCTCCCTCATCTATCAGCTCAGCCCGCTGCTCAGGGAGGAAGCCCATCCCCACCCACCAAGCAGGACAGAAAACAGCAGGGGGCATGGACACCAGCAAGGAGCACCCTGACAGTGGTGAATGGCATCACATGAATAACAGATGAAGGCTCCGTAATTGGTGTTATTACACATGCATTTCATCTCCATTCATAATGATTGGACACTTAAACCCAGCCGTTCCTCTGCTGAGTGCTGCTGTCATCATTCTAGCCGAGATCCCAGCAGCTGTCCAGATCGGCTGTTGCCACACTCTGATCCCAATGGGTGCAGTTTATTTTTTGTTGGCGCTCAGTGTCCCAGGAAATGTCAGTTCTCGGGAAGGGGAGGGTGGCTATTCTGGGCAGACTACCCTGTCTCCTGCCCCGGAGCAGGTTGTCTTTCTTCAGACGCTTCTCACTGTCTGGGCAGTCGGCTCAGACATCCTAGGGTGAGAGGCAGGCAGGAGGGGCTGGGACTTGGGGCTTGAGGAGGTGGGTCATGGCCGGAGCTTAATAGGTAGAATGCCAGCCCCCTGCCTCTAGGCATATCCCTTAATGTAGTGGCCTTGCAATTTAGTGTGTATCAGAATTACCTGGAAGATTGTTGAAACATTACTGGACCCTCCGCCCAGCATTTGTCATTCAGTAGGTTGGGGCGGGGCCCGAGGCTTTGCATTTCTAACTAGTTCCCAGGTGATGCTTACGCTGGTGGTCCAGGTCACTTTACTGCCTTAAAGCCTAGTTACTTGAGGTGTGGTCTGTGGGCAAGCAGCCTCACCTGAAAGCTTGTTAGAAATGCAGAATCACAGGCCCCGCCCCAGACCTCCTGAATCAGAATGGCATTTTAACAAGGTTCCTGGAGGATTTATACAGCCATTACAGTTTGAGAAGCCTCAAAGCACGATCAGGTTAGAGGTGGGCAGAGCTAGGCAGTAGGCAGGGCCAGGCAGCTATAGTCCTCTGTTCAGTTCCTTCCAGCTAAAGGCAGCCTCTAACTTCTGTGCACCATGACAAGGATTGGGACATACTGCCTTAAAGCACGCAAGCAGAGGGATGAAGACCCTTTGGGGAGGGAATTCCAGCCCCTGACTGTGTACCTTAATCCCACCTCTCACCACCTAACAGACTGCCTGGTGACCCACGGCCCCTCCCTCTACGGGCCGAGGGCCCAGTCCCTGCTGGGTGCATCTGTCCGTGACAGCTGCCTTCACTCTCCTCCCCGCCCATAGGTGGTGGCCTTTGCCTCTCTCTTCTTCATCCTGGTGTCCATCACCACCTTCTGCCTGGAGACGCACGAGGCCTTCAACATCGACCGCAACGTGACGGAGATCCACAGGGTGGGGAATACTACCAGTGTGCGCTTCCGGCGGGAGGTGGAAACGGAGCCCATCCTGACCTACATCGAGGGAGTGTGCGTACTGTGGTTCACGCTGGAGTTCCTGGTGCGCATCGTGTGCTGCCCCGACACGCTGGACTTCGTTAAGAACCTGCTCAACATCATCGACTTCGTGGCCATCCTGCCCTTCTACCTGGAGGTGGGGCTGAGCGGCCTGTCGTCCAAGGCGGCTCGCGACGTTCTGGGCTTCCTGCGCGTCGTGCGCTTCGTGCGCATCCTGCGCATCTTCAAGCTTACGCGCCACTTCGTGGGGCTGCGCGTGCTGGGCCACACCCTGCGCGCCAGCACCAACGAGTTCCTGCTGCTCATCATCTTCCTGGCCCTGGGCGTGCTTATCTTCGCCACCATGATCTACTACGCGGAGCGCATCGGCGCCAGGCCTTCCGACCCGCGGGGCAATGATCACACCGACTTCAAGAACATCCCCATCGGCTTCTGGTGGGCCGTGGTCACCATGACGACGCTGGGCTACGGGGACATGTACCCCAAGACGTGGTCAGGCATGCTGGTGGGGGCGCTGTGTGCACTGGCCGGCGTGCTCACCATTGCCATGCCCGTGCCTGTCATTGTCAACAACTTCGGCATGTACTACTCTCTGGCCATGGCCAAACAGAAGCTGCCCAAGAAACGGAAGAAGCACGTGCCTCGGCCGCCCCAGCTGGAGTCGCCCATTTACTGCAAGTCGCAGGAGACCTCGCCCAGGGACAGTACCTACAGTGATGCCAGCCCCCCTGCCCCAGAAGAGGGTGTGGTTGAGAGGAAACGGGCAGGTGAGATTGGGGGTTGGGAAGGAAAGCCACCTCTCCCCCAGTGGCCAGGGGAGTTCCCAGGTGAAACTCAGCCCTTGGAACTTGGGATTGTGCTTTTATTGCTCTGGGCTTCCCGAAATATAAGGTGTGCCTTTATGAGGGCACAGTATGGAGGCTGAATATCTATTCTCTGATAGCTTCCTGAACATCAGGCTCTGTGGAGTGAGTATCCCCCTAAATTTAGGCTGCTCTGGGCAGTGCGTGGGGCTGTAAATTAGAAGCCTGGGTTTCTAATCCCATCTTGGCCATTATGCTGTGTGCCCACAGGCCAGTCACTCACCCTCTCTGGGCATAGACTCCTCACCTGTAAAACAGGAATGCTGTCAATGTCTTACCCCGACTTTGACGAGACCCAAACGAATGATGGACATGAAAGTGCTTGAAGAAGTTAAAACCACTTTACAAATATCGGGCGCTGTCTTTATTAGCTGGAGAGTCGGGCAGCTGTTCTTCTGAGGAGAGTCAACACATGAATCATTTCTTTCCAAACGTTCCAGTCTAGTGTCTCTTGGCCTGATAAATGTGATAACGTAATGGCAGTGGGAGTCTGCCTTCTGTTTGGCACAAGCTAGACTGAGTCCTGGGCTCGGGGTTTAACATGGGACGGAAGGGAACCAAGAGGGAGCAGCCCAGGCAGTGTTGGGAGAGGGGAGAGGAAAGGTGGAAGAAACTGGTAGCTGCATCCTGGAACGGGAGGACCTGAGGGTCTGAATCGTGCTCTTCAAGGATGAGAAAGGCCACCCCAGGAAAGCTTGCTTCTACCTGAGTCAAGAGTGAAAGGAAATTGGCTTCACCCACAGCAGCGTGAAGTTAGGTTGGAGAGTGGGAACCCAACTGTTAGGTACGGGATGGGCTCCTGAGGGAGGTATGGGATTCCTAGCATGGGGGGGCCGTCAGATGCCAGGCCGTTGGGGAGCGGGGGGTGGGGTGGTGCCAGGAGACTAAGGGAGCAGCTCCTGTCTCGGCTCTGGGGGCAAAGTGGGACTCGTCCTTGTGGGGAGGTGCCTGACTTGGGACATTCACCTGTGGCCTGCTGGTGGGTGCCCATCCTACGTGCTGGAGCCACTCACTCCCTGGGGTCATTCAAGGGCCCGGGTCTTTCAAAGACCTTGATGGAGCAGTACCCATTAGGCCCCCCTCTTCTCCCCCACCAAGATGGTACCGTCTTCCCCAATCCCTGAACATAAATCTCCCAGCCAGTACCCCAGGGAATTTCAGCTCTACCCTGAGGTCCATTCAGGGCTCAGAGAGAGTAACTTAATATCAAAATGTACAAGTCCCTAGGCTGGCTCCGCAATACCTACGGCGCCACGAGCCGTTCCTCAGCCTGACCCTAACTGCTCGGTCACGAAAGGGCATCCCTGGCCACTGCCTTCAGACCAAGGAGCGCCCCTTCTCCAGATCCCAGGGCTCAGCTTCATCTGTGCTGCTGCGTACCTGGCGGAGCAGGGGTGGGACTAGAGCCCACAGCAGTAGGAGCTGAATTGCAGCCTCTTCCCCTCGGGGTCCTCCCCAGACACAGGGGAGCCCCGAGAGCACAGGGCTTTAAATCCTTCAGGCACTGACTCTGGCTTGGATGCCTGGTGAACAAGTGCCTTCGGGTGGTCCAGGAAGACAGCTGCGGACGCCACACTAACAGTTTAGCCCTGGCAGTGCTACCCTCACCCCAACAAGCCAGACATTCTCCTAGGGAATGCAAACTCATCCGTGTGTCAGCCTGAGCCAGACCCAGGGCAGAAGCCGACTCTGCTGCCTGCCTTGGACTGATCTCAAAGGGCCAACTTGGGGAATCCCTGCTTTTAGGGTATCTGTGGCCCTGGCCGAGGCTGGGAGGGAAGCCCGCATCCTGTCCCCTGCCCCCCAGGACCAGACCCACTCCCTGGCTCCGGCAACACTCTCCCCTCGGGTTGGGTAAGTGATGCTTTAGGTCTGGGATTAGCCCTCATGCAGCCTTCCTTCTGTCCGCCCCTTTAGACTCCAAGCAGAACGGCGATGCCAGCGCGGTGCTGTCAGACGAGGAGGGAGCCGGCCTCACCCAGCCCCTGGCCTCCGCCCGCACTCCGGAGGAGCGCCGGGCCCTGCGACGCTCCGGCACCCGAGACAGAAACAAGAAGGCAGCTGCCTGCTTCCTGCTCAGCGCTGGGGACTTTGCCTGTGCCGATGGTAGTGTCCGGAAAGGTATGGCTCCCCAGGCTGGGCAGGGGGTTAGCCCCCACGGAGCTGAGTCTCCCCAGTGTCCCCCATGGAGCTTGAGGTCTCCTCCTCCTCTGAGGCCATGGACACCATCTCCTCTGCCTCGGATGCACCCTCGCTTTTAGGATGGGTCCCCTGATATTCCAGTTCCTGGATTAGAAAGGCCTGCAGCATCCCCAGAAGATACACAGAGCCCCCTGGGTTCCCCCAGGGGAAGACAAGTGCTAGAGGGTGAGGGGACCCCAGATCGAGGCTCCTGCCGCCCCCTCCATTTTATTGCCTCTCTTCCTCCGGTTCCTGCAGTGGTCTTCAGGCCTGGCTCCTCATGGCCATTGCCAGCCTTCCCCTAGGCCTCCCTTAAACACAGCTCAGGCTTCCCCAGGTAAGTAGTCCTGGGAGATGCCAACACACTCAGGAGTCAGGGTAAGAGCGGGGTGCTGGTGTGAGGTCTTCAGAGAGCCTGGCTCAGGCCCACCTCCTCCGTCTTGCACTGGGGGTTCTGCAGCCGAAATCTGCAAGCCCCTGAGATGGAACTGTTCACTCCGGGTAGAGCCAGAAGGGTGACCAGGGGGAGGGGTGGACAGGGAGAGTGGTTCCCCTCTGAAGTGCGTTCTGAAGGATTTGGCAAGTTCAAGGGAAGGCTGAAATGCCATCAGCAGACCCCATGCAGAAGCTGGTCAGTGGAGCTAGGGATTCCTGGCCTGAAAAAGTGGGACCGAAATGATTAGGGATGGTTGAGAGCCAGTGGTGGCTGAGAGCCAGGGCTCTTAAGGCCAAGTGTCCCTTCTGCCTAGCTCCTTGTCACTTTTTTGTTTTTCCTGCCTTGTCGCTGTGACCTGATCTCTCTAAACAGCCTGCCTAGTTTCAGGATAAACCCCAACTCTCCCCGCAAAAAGCTCTTCCCTTCTTAACTAACCTTCTCTCAGCCCAACACCCCTCCGCCACTTCCCGCCATCCCCAAACCCCAGACCAAAGGCAGGTTGAGTGAGGCGGGGCAGTGGCTGCTGTAGGAATAGCCTGTGATGTCTCTGTCCCCCCAGGGATGTCCCTTGGCCTGCCCAGCCCAGGCAGCCTCCAGGGATACCTTCCCAGTCCCTTTCCCTGGCTTCCTCAGCGCCACTGTCCCCAAGGGATCCCCAGGGCACCCTGACCCTAACCAAGACCTGAGAGGTATGCGTCCTGCTTTGCTGGGCATGTGTCCTATTGGGTGGCAGAAGCAGGAGCAGCAACCTGGAACCTGGAGGTGGCCCGGAGGCTCAGCTAAAGGACTGCAGGTGGACGGTGCTCAGACTCTTACACCCTCTTCTGTGTTCTTCTGGTCAACCCTGGCCTCTGTGTAGCCCACTCCTTGGGCTCTGGATGTACCTCTCCCTCCTGCCCCACCCCAAACGTGCTGTGGCTTCCATTGTGTCCTAGTTCAGACCCAGAGTCTTGCTCTGGCTGGAGCACGCTAAGTGGATGGTGTAGAAGGTGGGGTGAAGGGGACCCCACCCCCCACGTAGGACTTGAGCAAACAGAACTGAGTCCTGATCACCCCTGTTTTCATCCAGAGTGGTGAGGGGCTCAGTGGAAGTAGTGGTGCGCAGGAGGCTGTGAGATTGCAAGTCAGAACAGGGACCATGAGGGCCTGGGGAACAGGTCCCATCTGAGGAGGAGACTGTGTGTGTGCACGCATGGGGCTGGGGAGCCTGCGTCCCACCACGTCGTATCTCTCTGGCTGCTTGTGGGGCCCGGCTGCTCTATTTTCAAGATGCCTCCACACTGCTTCTTGGCAACAAGCATGTAGCTCAGCCAATTAGAGTGACCTTCGAGAGGGAACAGGTGGGTTGCTGGGAAACAGGCCCTGCTAAGCAAGCGTGGCAGTTAGCATCGCCAAACTCCCAGTGCGCGCTCGGCAACTTTCCCCATGCCACACCACGCCACACTTCTCTGCACCTGGGCTACATTCAGGCCCAGGAGTGAGTGGGCCCGGGCCTCGTCCGGCCACCAGCACAGACCCCACGTGACCCTGTAGGTGCATGTGACTGAAGGTGAACTCCCTGGAAGGAAGGTGGTGAGTGCTAATTAGGGCAATTAGGGTTGAGCAAGGAGGGTACTGAGGGCTGTAGGGGCTTCATGCAACTGGAGGGAAACCTACCTGGGGACAATGATAGGGCAAAGGTCAGCTGAGTGTGGGGCCCAGGGGTCCATCCAGAGACCAGAGAAACTCAGGGAGCCTTTCCCAGGGGGACCAGACCCTTCCACCCAGTCCCGGGGCTGCCCGCCCTGCAGGGTCCCCGGAACGTGGATCCCATCGAGCATCTCAGGCAAGGAGCTGTGCCCCTCTGACCCACGTACCTTTTCTTCACCAAGGCTGTGAAAAGTCCCGGAGTCTAAACAGCACAACAGGAGCCGCTGGAACCAGTCTGGGGCTATCTCAACTGGCATCGCGGTACAGCTCACCCTACCCTCCAAGAAAGCTTCTGCTCGCCCACCCCTTCCACGCCCTCACCAGCCCACCCCCTGGACACTCAGCCCCGTAGCTGCACCCTCGGCTCACCCCGCCCCTGGGCGCACGCGCGCAAACAGGCACACTCACATGCCTCCAGCCCTCGTTCCTCCTGGGGCCTGCGGAAGCCAGGCAGGATTCAGGAGAACTCAGGCCCCCAGGCCTCTCCTCCACAGCACCCAGCTCCCCAAAATGTCCAGCTCTGGGACCTGAGAGTGAGGGAGAGATTACTTGTAGGCCTTCTATCCCGCTCGCTCCCGTCCTGAGCTGAGGGTGCCGTCACCCCCAGGACTGTGTCTCTGGGCCCAGCCTGCCCCGCAGGGTCCCACCTAGATCACAGCAAATGCATTTCCATCCCTCGGGGCCTTCAACCAGGAACCAAACAGCCTGCAACTGAACATCTCTGTCTGTCTGTCTGTCAATCCCACACCCAGACCGGCCAGGAATAAGGCTGTCCCCTGGGACATCTCTGCCGGTGTGTGAGGGCTTGACTCCTTGGGGGAGCGGTGCCACCTGATGTTCTCCAGGCCTGCCGTGGGGTGCAGGTGGGAGTTCCTAGAGTCAGAGCCCAAGGATTGGCTGCGTAGGCGCAGGGATGTCCTCCTCTCAGGGTGGCGCCCAGCAGCGGAGCCCAGCATCCCATCTGCACCCCGAGCTGCAGTATCGCTTGCCACGCTGCTTCCTCTGCTTCCCCGACAATTCTTCTTCCTCTGCTGCTCCCTCCAGCTCCCAGCCCTGCCTCTGAGTCACCTGCCGCTCCCACCCAGCCTCTGTGCTCTGTATCGCTGCCAGAACCGGAGACTCATCTAATTTCTATAATTAAGTGTATTCATTTACCTAACGAGCCAGGGAGGACAACAGGTCTGTGAGTCATTGAGTGAGCAGGGGTGCACCCTGGGCAGGGGCAGCTGAGGGGAAGTGTAGGGACTGAAGCCGTCCTGCCCCCACCAGCTCCCTGACGGGCAGCCTGCCACGCCCAGGGTGGGCCGAGCCGCAGGGGGCCCCTCCCCAGTGCACCAGCCAAGCTCTCCAGGACCTCCTCAGCCCGGGAGCTCGGAACACCCCAGCCGAGGCATTGCCTGTTTCACCTGATGGGAATTAGACCTGGCAGCGGAGCCGTGTGCCTGGCAATTTTTAGAGTCAGATTATGCAACTTGGTCGAGGGAATGACTAAGGAAGGTCCATGTCTGCTCCTTCCAGAGTGGGCAGAGATGGGTACCGCCAGACAGCATTTTGGGACTTGGCAGGAGGCTGGGGACTCTGGAGGCCACCCCAGAAGGTGAGCTGGGCGGAAAGGTCAGACCGTTTCATGGAGTTGGGGGGGTGATGAAGAGCCTGTTCCAGGAGCATCCCCATTTCAGTGCCTTCTTCAGCCTTGGGCAGACACAGGAGTATCCCTTCCAGAAAAGTCTGTGCAAGGTGGGTCCTCGGCTCCCCCAGCGCTGCTGTGGTCTGTGGAGCCTGCCTCCTGCTTGCTCTCAGAATGACAAGAAGAAGAGCTGAGAAGATACAGGGGCATCCATGTCACTGCCCCTCAGAAGGGGACACGGACAGGGAAGCCCTGGAGAGCAGGATGGGAGCAGGGCACCTTCTACCCTTCCAGCCCAGTCTGAGAACCCAGCTTCTCCTCCGGGAGGATGGGTTCGGTCCTGCTCCTGCCGGGCTCCCTGGTGCAGGGGTCCTGGCTCTGACACGGACACAAGGAGCTGGGTGTCCGGTGTAGCATGGGCACCACAGCTATTTTCTCCTCTCACTTGCCTTTCTGGTTCAGGGAACTGAGGCGGCTATTTCTGTGGCAGCCCTCAAGTTGTCAGGAGCCCAAGTTTCCACGGCACCCACCGCCTCCTTCCCTCTCTTCCCTCCCACAGGGACGGGCATGCTCACGGCACCCCCGTGGTGGGCACAGATGTCTCCGGGCGACATGATGCAGGAGTGCCAGGCTGGAGCCCCTAGTGCCTTGGGAGGTGGGCTCCCACACACCCCTCCTGTCTCTCTGGCTTCTGTAGGGTTGACACAGGATTGAGCGTGAGCTGACGGGAGAGCTGAGTAGGCTGCCTGCCTCAGCTCCTCTCAGGGCCCTCAGAAAGGGCAAAGTGAGCCCTGGAGTTTACAGAGCCCCACTGTACACCAGGCCCTGCCTGGGGAGGGCCTCAGGCTTGCCCAGGCCTTGGGCCTCCCTCCTCAGGAGAGGGCTCTCCCTCCCACCCACAATCTGAGAGTGCAGTTTGCTTTACCTTGGATCTGGACTTGGACCTCCACCCATTACTTTGGCTTCTAACAGCCTTTCCCCTGCAGCTGGGGCCCGGCCGCTCCCTGTAGATCAGGGAAGCAGCCCGCTTAGGAGTTGTTACCCCTCCAGTTTGTACCAGGGCTGCTGACAAGCCTAGAGGCCACTTCTCAGCCCCCAGGGCTTCTGAGAGGGGTGGCTGGGAGCTGGAGCCAGAGGGGAAAGTACCTGTTCCGCCCAGAGCCCAGACTGCATGGGAGTCAGAGGGGAGTCTGCATAACAGCTCCGGCTGCCCTTTCGCAGAGCTTCCTGGGAGACGGGGGACCCTCTGCCCTGGCCAGAGAACATCGCCTTCTCTGGCATAATGCCTGCCCCCACAGCAGCCTCCTGCCTGCCCTACCTGTGCCCCAGTTGAGAAGGTAGGGGAAGGGAAGGCCCAGACCACTGCCGTCCCAGGCTGAGGAGGAGATGCCGAGAAGGGCTCACTGAGGGGTTGGGTTTCCTGCTGTCTCTCCTGAGATGGGCACAGTCGTCCTTCCTGACCTCCAGCTGCTGGGACTCTGTTCCTGCCAGATTGAGGAAGGGGACTGGGCATGACACGGCAGCACACTCAGGAGCCTTCCTCACCGGCTCCCTGGGACAATGGACTAGCCCCAGGTGGTGACAGCAGATGGAGCTATGTCAGGGGGGAGCACAGGCTGGGCAGGCAGCAGCCCAGGTGATGGCCTGTGGGCTGTGAGCCACCACCCTACCAGGAACCTCTCCCACTGCCTCCATGCCAGGCTGCAGAGCTGTGGTCCCTCTTCCCACTGCACTGCAGCTTTGAGGGCCTAAGGTCTCCTGGTTCCTGGAGCTCATTACCTAACAGGCACGGAGATAAGCTGTAACATCACCTATGGGTCACCGTGGCCCAGTGCTGGGTTGGCAGAGGGGTGATGAAGGGCTCACCCCCTTTCCTCCCTATCCCCACTCTTCCTGGACTCTTAGCTCTGGGCCCCACACCTTCCAGCTCAGCTCCTGGCCTACTCCTCAACCCACTGCCTATAGGTCAGCAGCTGCCTTCCTTCTAACATCTCGTTTTTTGTTTCTCCCTTTCTTTTGCTGAACTCCTTACCCACCACCTCCCCCAAGAAGGCAATGTTGAGCCGAAAGTGTGTGTCCAAGTGTCTCACACCTGTGCTCTTTAAACACAGAGACCTGCCAAGATGCCCTCTCGTCCAACTATGCCCAGGCTGAAGTCCTCACCCTCTCTTAAAGCGGCACCAACGTGAGAGAGACAGGCAGACAGACAGAAAGCCAGAGGCTTAGGGCAGCTCTGGAACCCAGGCAAGAATCTTTCGCTGGGAAAGACTCAGATATCCTTGATTGCACAGGACTGATGGGAAACCTCCCATGTGACCCTCGGGGCCCAGAGCCATTGGGTCTGATGTTCTTGTTCTGTTGTACATTGAAGAGATATATATGCACATATAGTGTCTATATTCATACATACTATACTACTGTGTGTAGTGCATGTGCTCTTGGTGGTCTGTCTTCTTCGTTAGGCTGTGTCTCCCCAGGCCCTCGCCCCACCCCCACCCTCACTCCCTTCCCCCTCACTGATTCCTTGTTTCTGCTGAATATGTGTGTGGAATATCCCAGGAAAAGTGTACCTGGGAACTGCCAGTCCAGCTGGGTGGTCCCCGGCTAGACTCTCCCTCTTGGGAGTGTTTCCCCTGTGGTCCAGAGGCCTGTGGAAGGCCAGATTGCCCCCTGGGGTCACTGCTCCACTAGCCTCACCCCATCCCAGATTGGGGCTCTACCTCCCACCCCACGCCCCAGTTGTTGGGGGACTTCCCGGGGCTCCTCTGCACCTTCTTCCACTCCTTTCTCCACCTTCCCTGTGTCCTTGACTGAGGGGGTGTTTTGTCTTTTTTTATTTCTGGTTTTTTGTTCTGTCTCCTTCGTCCATTTGTTTCCAAAGATGCTGCTGGGCGGACGGGCAGGGAAGGGGTCTGTCTGCCCACCTGGCTCAGGGGTCCGAGAAGGGAATGCTGCGGGCGAGCGGAGACCAGTTGCAATACAGTACTTCCTGGCTAGTGGCCAGAGTATGCGTGCAATAGCCGAGGCCAGGTGCCCCCTTCGACCTTGGCCTCTGCCCCTGCGTCGGCCCTCCCTCCCCACTCCCAGCCCGCCCTGCCCCTCCCTAGTGTTGGTCGTCCTTTTCTAAAGCTGTCCCCTCGTGTGTCTGAGGCGTGCCTAGGCTGGGCCCTGCCGCCCTGTCTGCATGCCTTTGACTGTCATGCTGTGCTCAAGCCCCAATAAAGACATCTGGAGCGTCCTGCCGTGCTGGCTGTGTGAGTGACTGCCTCCGCCTCTCCTTTCTGTATCTGTGGGGACCTCCCCGGGCTTCCCCCACCCCCAACACCTGAGAAATGCAACACACTCCTAACCCGCCCCCACCAGGAATCACCAGTGCAGCCCAACCCCTGCATTTAGAGCCAGACGTGAAATGCTCGAGATGAAAAGTGACCTGGCCAAGGTCGCGCCAAGAGGACTAACCTGGGACCCCGGGCTTCTGGGCAGTGATCTCCACTGCTGCCACCGCCCCACCACCACCCCCAGCAGTAGCGTGGAAGGAGAGACTTGTTTGTTTAGGGGTCCCACTGTATCCCTGCTTGTTTTGCAGGGGGCATCTCCTCTTCCCTGAAATTGCACCAGTTCTATGTCGGCCAAGGCCCTGGGGATGCCGAAGTCGTTGTGATGACTGGATGGATGGCTGATGGACTGAGGCCGACAAGGGGCTGGGAGCACAACTGGGACCACTTAGGGCTGGGGAGCGAATGGTCCTGGGCCTAGATAGGATGGGGGGGGGTGAGTGATGCTCAGACGTCATCCCTCGCTGTTGTCCCTGTCACACTCACACAGGGGAATGAACGGGGCTGGCTTCAGGGCCGTGCCACCTGTGCCGTCACTCAGAAGGGCCCACAGCCGACTTAATGCTCAGCTGTTGCCGTCTTGAAGTTACTGATAATTATTGAAGAAGGGCCCTGTGTCTTCATTTTGCACTGGGCTCCGCGGATTATGTAGCCAGGCCTGGGCACATGTGTGCTCTCTTTACTCTTTATCCCAGGTGTAAACTTAGCGTCAAAGGAGCCTCAGTTCAGGGTCTTGATCTGCCACTTCCTAGCTGGGTGACTTGGGGCAACTTGCCAAACCTCAGTTTCCCCGCCTGTAGGATGGGGCTAATGGTAGCCCCTGTCTCAGAGCCAGTGAGTGTAAAGGCCTGGCCCAGTGCCATCTGTCTGCCTGTGGCCTGCAGTAGGTGCCCGGCAAGTGTTAGCTCCCTCCTCGCCCATTTCCTGTTGCTCCCAGCTTTTCTCCCCAGATTTCTGAGATTGCCTGGTCCGGCCACACCAGGAAAGGACAGGAGCACACCAGGGAGCAGGGGGTGAGGACGGCAGGGCTGAGGGGAGGGGAGAAGTGAGGGGAAGCCTGTCCCTGAAGCAAAGAGAAAATCGCGCTTGGAGCCTGGGCCGGCAGAGGCAAGGCGATGGCAGGCAGCCAGTTGTCAATTAAAGATAAAATCTCTCCTCCAGCCGTGGAGGGCAAGTAGAGGCTACGGCTCCCCCAGACAGGAGAAAGCCATTTGCAGCCAGGCTCGCCTCAGAGAAGCTTGACCTGGCAATAAGGGGATGGGATGCACTGCTGACTCCATAATGATATTACGCATCAGGGCCCATGTCCAAAATGGTGTTTGGGTATTTTGGGGTTTTTTTCTTTTTCTTTTTTTGTTGTTGTTGTTGATCAGTGTG
Organism: Pseudorca crassidens; assembly: GCF_039906515.1. Lineage (NCBI taxonomy): Eukaryota > Metazoa > Chordata > Mammalia > Artiodactyla > Delphinidae > Pseudorca > Pseudorca crassidens. The sequence goes on from NC_090297.1 coordinate 96,456,473, forward strand.
GAACCGTTTCATGGTCAGGGGCTGAGAACCCAGCAGGCAGCCCAAGGGTACCCAGTGCCAGGGGGGCTTGAGGGGACCCAAGGAGATGCAGTTGGGGTCCCCGGTGACACCCTCAGACCCCTGGAGGGGGAAGGGGAGGGGGCAGTGTGCAGGAGGGCAGAGTTCAGTGAGAGAAGCAGGGGACCGCCCCTCCTCCCCACCTCACAGAAACAGCAGACAATGCTGTCAAGGAAGCAAAGGCTCTGGCTCCCTCTGGTCCCCGAACCTGGAGTGGGACCCAAACTAGGGAGCTGGTTAAAAGAGCAGGAAGCTATAGTGATGGAGACTGACTCTGGGAGTCTGACTCATGGCTCCTTCACTTCCTGATTATGTGACTTTGGGTAAGTTAATTAATCTGTGTGAACCTCTATTTCCTCATCTGTAAAATGGGAGCAATAATGGTATCTACCTCATGCAGCTATTGGGAGAGTTCAGTGAGGCAGGGCCTGTGACACCCTCAGCACAGCGCCTAGCACAAAACATTGTTTACAGATATTCGGCTGGGGGAGCAACTCTCTCCAGTGACAAATGACCGGTTTGGTTTGATGGCCTCACGTTTCAGCTAGGTGCCATGAATTCGCCTCCTTTCGGTGAGCCCCTTATCTCCCTGTGGAGGAATAAGAGTCGGGGTGATAATACCAAACAGCTAACCTTTACTAAGTGCCAGGCAATACACCTAACACCCATTCTGAGCTTGGTGTTATCATCATCCTTGTTTCAGAGGAGAAAACTGTAGCACAGCAGTGTTAGGTCATCTCTCCAAGGTCACACAGCCAATAAGCGGTAAAGCTGGGATTTGAACCCAAGCCATCTGGCTCTGTGAGCCCTACACTTAGCTGCTGTCTAAATGGAATGAGGCTTCTAGGTCATCATACCTAAAGTATAGATTTGTGCTTTTTAATGTTTTTAATTTCCTTAACCTCTATTGATTCTCATAGCAAAGGTATTGTTTTCCCCTTTTATAGGTAAGAAAATCAAGGCTTGAGGAAGTAAGTGATTTGATCATGCCGCCACATGCACACAGAAAAGGGAGAAGGGTGTCTTCTCAGCCTCGTTAATTAATTAGAAAAGGTAACACCCAACTGAAGGAGTGATTGGTTCCTTCCTTCTGCAACTCACTGAGTTTTATTTTCTGATGCTCAGAAGGGAGGTACTTGGATGGGGACTGGTCTGGAAACCAAGTTACGTGAGGAGCAGCTCAACCTGGAAATGGCTTATTGGAAATTTGATGGGGATCAAGTTCACGTATTTGAAGGATATCAGAGGGGAAGTAGGTTTAGATTATTCTCTGATCCCAGAGAGCAGACCTAGAACCAGTAGGTGGAAATGTTAGGAAGGCAGATTGGCTTCAAATCCAGAAAAACCTGACTTTTTTGTTGTTTTCCTTGCCATTACAAATTTAACACGTGGTACTGAAAGCGTCCCAAACCAAATCAACTGGGAAGCCTCATCACCCCCTCAATCCCACTGTCCTCCCTGGAGGTGACACTGTTAACCTCTGGTGTTGGGTCCTTCCAGGCCTCTTGGAAAAGAGAGGCTTCCTAACAAAACTCCTGAAGGAATGGGCTGTCCTGGAGTGGAGTTCCCATCCTGGAAGTTTAGAGACACCTTGAACGATCGTGTGCCGGGGGTTCGTGGCAGGAATTTCTGCTCAGCCTGGAAGGTGGAATTAGAAGGCCCCTTCCAGTCCTAAGATGGTCTGACTTACATGGGGCCACGCAACTGTTAATGGTGGGGACAGGTCCAGAACCCAGGTCTTCTGAACAGGACTCAGATAAGCTCCTTTCCCAGCATGATTTTCCTCAAAGTCCTTAACTCTAGGGTAGAAGGCTCCCTGTCTGCCTCTTCCCTGCCCCCCTGCACAGGCTGGAGCAGAGACCGGCATCTGCGGTGCATCCGGTCCAGAGTGACTCGGTGTTGACGACATGCACCCAGCGCCCACCCCTGTAGCCCCCCGGGTCCCCGACAGCATCACCACAGTGAGCACCCGCCTTCATCTCCCAGCTGCAGGCCCCTGAGCATGCCCACCCTGGCACCCACACAACAGGGGGCACACGAGCGGGCTCAGTCACCTCAGGCTGTGGTAAGCACACCCACGCCGCAACTGCCTGCGTCGTTCCAGAGGCCGGCGAGGGCTGCCAGGGGTTCTGGGACCTGCTCTCTCCTGGGAGACCACAGCTGGCTTTGAACACAGCATCATGGGCTGAGAGGGAGCCAGGAGGACAGCTGGGGCTCCAGGTCAGAGGGGCCTTCTGCTGTTGGTGCTGGAAGCCTCTCCTTTCCCCAGAGCTCTGTCGGGCCCCCGCCAGCCATACTTGCCTACTTCTAGGGCTATTCCATAAAAGTGTCCTGGAACTGTAGGGCTGTGTTTTTGCTGACTTAGGGTCTCTGCTTCCTAAATCAGCAATACCTGGTGTGGAGAGAGGGGGTGGCTCCTCTCCCTGAGGCTGAGCCAGAAACTGAGGTGTCGTCATTAACCCCGCCCTGTCATTCCTTAATTCAGCTCACTCGCCGTGCATTACATCTGTATTAAATGCCTATACTCTGTCCTGGGGAACCAATAGTGAACAAGACCAATGGAATCCCTGCCCTCATGAAGCTTACATTCTAATAGGGGAGGTAGGCCAAAAGACCAGTAGATTAAAATATCTAACAATACCCCGCCCCCATTCCAAGCCATTAGCGAGTTCTATCGTTCCAAGCTCTGAAATGTGTTTCACACGTTCTCCATCTCCCACTCTCTCCCCTCCAACTCTGAAGGTGGGCTTCATCTCCTCTTTCCTGGTCTCCCTGGGTCCCACTGACATCTACCACCCAGCCTCCACCCAGCAGACAGAGAGCGCTTCCTAAAACAGAAACCAGATCGTGCTACCCCTGCCTAATACCGTCAGTGGCTGGATTCCCACTGTATTTCGAATAAAATCCAAACTTCTTCAAAGAAAGGCGAGCCCTCAAGGCCCTGCTGTTCATCAGGCCTCTTCCTGCCTCAGCAAATCATTCCTGCCCCTCCCTCTGCCCCCCGGGAAACTTTCTCACACATACCAGCCTCTTCCCCCTTTAGTAGTTTACACACGCTGTTCCCTCCTGTGGACCACTGTGCCCCACCTCTCCCGACCCCTTTGATTGGCTGAGTTCTCACTCTTCGGGTCCGGCTTTAAGTGTCTCTTCCCTGGTGATTCCCCCCCGCCCCCTGCCCCCTGCCACTACCTCTGTGTTGTTTTCTGTCACTGCAGCTGCTCATTTTTTTTCATGGTACTTTCTTCCTCGTAACTGTATTTGTCTATTGTCTGCCTTTCTGTCAGTACCTGGGGCCTAGCACCGTGTGAAATAAATGTTTTATGAATGAACGAAGGGGCAGAGGTGGGCCTGGCATGAGTAAGTGCTCGGCTGTGTCCTCCCTTATCCCTCCCAAATGTCTCCGGCTGGCGCCTCACTTCTAGGGCGTTCCTGGGAGTCCTTGGGGAATAACATGAAAGCGCTGCTCTTTACATTATGCATTTCCTGCCTGAGGAACTGTTAGAATAATGAGGAGGGCTGGAAGAGAGGGACTGAGAGGAGAGTTCCCATAGCTCTTCCTTTCAGAACTTAACCATCTCTTCCTGGTGTTTTGGATGTTTGTCGAATTCCCCTCCCCTGACTGTGAGCTACCCCAGGGAGCTGATTCATCCCGGCGCCCCCTCAGGGCTTAGCCCAGCGCTCCCTGCTTAGTAGTTCCTCAGGGAAATGTTTAAGTGAGTGGATGGAAAAGGAAGAAGAGTGAGGAAGAAGAGAAGGCAAGGGGAGCAACAGGCAGGAAGGGGTGATGAAGAGAGGAAAGACCGATGGAGGGAGGGAGGTTGGGATGGAGGGAAAGAAGGAAAACCTTGAGGCAGGGGTTGCTGGCCCAGCTTGGCCTTCGTGCCAGTGCCCCCCTCACCTCCCATGGGCTCCTTCCTGAACTCTGAGCCTCCGGATCCTGCTCAGGCCTCCTGGAGGTGACCAGCCCCGAGGGGACCTCTGCAGGGACCAGAGGCTGGGATGCCTCAACCTGTGGCATGACTCCATTCCTAATGTCCCCAGAGATTCCCCCTTAAATCCCCCCCCCCCAATTCCTCATCTTTAGACCCCAGGTCCAAGAACAGTTACTTCCAATACAGTTATCAGTGATCAAAAGTTCAGAGCAAACAAAGGGAAACAAACAAAACCAGACTTTCCTCCATGCCTTCAGCCCTTGGCCCCAGAAGGGTTCAGAGACGAGGTGGCCTGCCTCTCCCTCATGGCCCAGGCCGGGCCAGCTGCCCCTCGGGAGGACCTGGGCGAGCCCAGGAGGCAGGGAGACCCAGAGGACCTGTTCCCACACTAGCTGTTGCCCTGGTGGCCCTCCCAGGGGTGGTGGTTCCCAAGGTGCTGTGGAGAGCAGAGTTGTGCCACTGCTACCACCAGCACGGTGTCGAAGCTGCCTGGGATCCTTAACCCTTCCTAGGCTGCTGGCTGGTTGGCCTGGGGGCCAGCCTGTGCCGTCCTCTCAGTCCACCAGGCAGACACAGGACCAAGGAACAGGATGGAACCAGCGTCCTTCCCAATGCTCCACCTGCATCCAGCCTCATGCCTTGGGACCGCCTTCTCCCCTGAAGGGACAATGCCGTACTCCTGGCAGGTCAATTAGGGACCTTCTTTCTCTCAGGACCCCGCTAGAGGTAGCGATCATTTGCCAGGGAGTCTGGGGGTGGGATTGTGAGAGTAGGGGGCAAGTAAGAAGGCTCCAGAGGGTACCCCTCTCCCTCTGGGTCTCAGTGTGCTGGACTGTGACTGTTAATCTAGTACTCTCTCCACCTCTCTTCCCGGGTTCTTCTCCACCCTTGTCAAGGGTTCTCACTACTGTTTCCCCTTTAATGACACACACATACTTCCAGGGTCCTTCTGTTCTCTTCACTCTCTCTTTGTGTTCTAATCTGTGCATAGGTAAGTATCTTGTATCAGTCATCCACACTCTAGTGTAAATTAGAGTCCATGTATACTTTATTTCTCAGGATATAGGATTACTAGACCTCATCTCAACTTATGGAATGAGAGCCTTGTTCTCTGTTATAGGAAACCCTAGCACCAGAGAGCTCCAAACAGGGTAGATGATTTTTTTGTTCAGAGGAGAAAGAAAGCAGGAGCTTCTTGTGTGAGGTAAATTAGAGGCCAGGGCTCTATAAGGAATTCTGCTTTGGCTCTGATTAACAAAAAAGAAAATGGAACACAAAAGGGAAATCTGAAGTGATAAGCAATAGGAGTTGCTTCTCGACAGAAGATCCTCTCTCTCTTTTTTGCCCCCTTCCACATTCCAGTATTGAGTTCTCTTCCTGGAAAACTATTATTCATCCCTCAAGGTCCACACCGCTGTCATCTCCTCTGAGAACCCTTCTTGGATTCTTCCTTTATGCCCTCACTGCTCCTTGTTTGCCCCTCCATTAGAGTACTTACCACAGTATAGCTTGTTGCTTGTTTACTCAGTTATGCATGCTTCACCTTTTTAACACTTTTATCTCCAGCCCCTGCTCAGGGCTTAGGAGCTCAATGTTGAAGGAAGGAAGGAAGGGAGGGAGGATGGGAGGAAGGGGTAGAAAGCAAATGAATTAGCTGCTCACTGCTGACTCTTGTCTTTCACACCTGTCATTGTAGCCCATGTCTGGTTTCAGAATTTGTCCAGAACAATTCCCTGGAATGTTGGGCTCCTTGGTTGTGCCAGCCAAGTCTCCCCACCTCCTCCCCTGCCACCAGGGGTCCCATCCACTCCTTTCAGCTTCCCTGGTTGTGACCAGCTGGGTTTTTCCTTCCTGACATTAATGGCTTAGATTGGCAGTGGAGTCTACTTGGAAGGGCCAGGGGCTCATGTCCTGGTTTCTTCTCCATCTTTCTTCTTCTCAGCCTTCATCAGGGTGTTCTCTTATGAGCCTCATGCCCTCCCCAATTCTCTGAGTGCCAGTCTGGTTGCTCAGGTGTGCACTCTTGGGCACAAGTCCTGCCACATAAGAAGCCACATAGAGAGAGGCTGGTAGGAGTTGTTTCCGTAGGGGGCCCAGTCATGTCCCATGATATCGCTGGGCTTCAAGCTCACATCTGTGACATGGGAATTAAACCACCCCTGCCCTTATCCAAGGGAGTTATAAAGATTAAACGAGAAAGTCGGTGGATGGGGGCTCTGGATCCTCTAAAGCACTACCTGAAGTGAAAGTTATCATTCCTCCAACCTTCTCTCAGAGGCTGGGGAATTCCTCCAGAATCAAAGCGTTGGTGCCTCTGGAAGTAGCGATAGCTCACACCCAGTGCTTATGCGGGCCAAGCGCTGCTCTAAGCCCTATATGTGGATTAATCCTCGGAACAAACCCAGGAGGAAAGGGCTCTTTTAAACACTCCCATTTATGGATGAAGAAATCAAGGCACAGAGGTCCCACAGATAGTGGAGTTCACAGCCTGAGTTTGACCTGAACTCATTCAGCCTGGCCCTGGCCCCATGCTCCTGACCACTGGCTCTATGGCCTCACACAGTCACAGGTAGGAGCTGGCCCCTCAGCACCAGGACTACCACTGCCATCGATTTACTACCCACACTCAGAATGCTGATTCTGGCGGCCAGTGGCCTTGCCACTTATGAGCTGTGCAACCTTGGGCAAATGACAACCTCTCTGAGCGTGGTCTCTCATCCAGGGTATGGGAATAATCCTACGTCTCCTGTAAATTTTACCAGGAGGAATCACTGGAGGATGAATGCGTGAAAGAGCTAGCCCGACTCAGGCAGGTGAATGGTACTCAACGAGTGTCCTTCCCCATTTACATGTAGGGAAACAGGGGAGCGGGGGGGGGGGGGGGGGGCGGGGGGATGGGAGCGGGGTGGCAGGGCTAACTTCCACAACAGAAAGCACCAGAAACGCTTTTCCAGAAATGCCTTGCTAGGGCCACTCAGTGTGGGATGATGGGATGGAGGCAGTGTCCTGTTGGATGCAGGCGCTGGGGATATAGGTGCTCGTGAGATGACTCACTGGCGTGGCCATTTCCCTCTTGGTGACACAGTGATACCTGCGTGCTTGTTCCCCAAAGCAGTGAGAAATCAGAGAGCAGCCTGCTGCCAAGGCTACACCTGTGCTGCCGGTGCCTCTTCCCCCTTCCCTTCCTCGTCTCTCCTTCAAGGCCCAGGGTCAGAAGCTGCCCCCTTTCCACACACACCTGTGGGCCCCTGGGAATGGGAGCCAAGGAGGCGGTAAGGTGAGAGGCAGCCTGGAAGGGAGGCCAATTGGGGATCTCAGAGCAGGAGGAGGAGGGAGAGGAAGAGGGAGAAAGGAGGGAGAGAAAAAGCGGGAAGGGGAAGCCGAGGGGGCGGGGAGAAGAGGGACCAAGCCCAGCGGTGGGACCTGACATGAACTGCACAGGCTGGAAATGGAACAGCCGGGCAAACCCAAAACGCTCTGCTTGGGGGTCTGCTGAGCAAGCATGTGAATGTGCAGAACTGGGGGAGAAATTCAAGGAAGGAATAAATCATCACCTCGGGGGCAGGTCAGAACAGGAGAGGTTTATTCTAGCCCAGCCCAGATTAGTCGGGGTTCTTTTCTGAGGATGTTTTCTTTATATAACCAGTATTTTTAACAGGCTGGCTTGGTGGCTGCATTAGCCTGACGCCACCCTGTCCTTGGCAGGTGGAAGGTTTGGTTACTTTGAGACCAAGACCGCTGTGGGTTTTTATTCTAACTGTGGACGCTGCTGGCTTCAGGCGAAGGGATCTGAATTCACTTTCCAAATGGAGATTTCGGAATCTGAGCTGTGTCACAGAATCCCACTTCCCTTATTAGAACAAAACCCAGCTCTGGGATGGGTCAGGACTGGCCTGGGGGCCCATCTCCCTCAGCCCTCCCGGAGCACCACCATGCCCTTCGATGAGCTCACTCCATGGTAGCAAACGTCACCCTGGGAGGTGCCCAGGCCTCCTGAACTTCTGCTGTGGGCGCCTCCTTCCCTGACCACTCTGCCCCCGACCTCTTTGCTCCTTCACCTCCCCCCACCCCGCAGAGCACAGTTTCCATCTTCCTCTGCGCTTCCAAACCCTTTCCCTCTTTTCCCACCTTGGCCCCCATGGGGACTCCCGGGTTTGAGAGAGAATTGCTGACTTCTGGGGCCCAGGAACCCCCTGAAATTGCAGCCGAAGCTGTATGTGTGTGAGGGTGAATGTACGTTTTCTAGAGACAGGATCCGGAGCTTTCATCAGATTCTCGGAGGAGTTTGCACCCACCTCCAGCCTCGCGTCCAGCACTGGCTGTGCAATCCTTGGCGACTTGCTTAACCTGGCTGAGCGGCAGTTCTCCATTTGTAAACTTGGGGATAATACTGCCCACCTTAGGTCCTCACAGGCTCAAGTGAGATCCCATGTCTCTACGGCTTAGCAACTAACATTTCATGAAGCTTAATGTCTTTGCTTCCTCTCTTCCTTCTTTCCTGGATGAACTCTAAGGCTCTTTCCACATTTAATAGGTAGACTCCACCATAGGACCTTTTTTTTTTTGCTGTACACGGGCCTCTCACTGCTGTGGCCTCTCCCGCTGCGGAGCACAGGCTCCGGACGCGCAGGCTCAGCGGCCATGGCTCACGGGCCCAGCCGCTCCGCGGCATGTGGGATCTTCCCGGACCGGGGCATGAACCCGTGTCCCCTGCATCGGCAGGCGGACTCTCAACCACTGCGCCACCAGGGAAGCCCCACCATAGGACCTTTGAGGAGAACTAAACTGGGGAGAGAGAGAACACAGGAGGTCACAGCCCACGAGGAGCTGGAGCTGGAGAGTTAGATCTGGTGCAGGATTGGGAGAGGGAGGTCTGAGTAAGCAGAAGGTCCCCATTGTGGCAGAGAGGCAACCGAACCCCTATCTGATATTTGGAACACAGCTGGTTATCAGACTGGATTTTGGCTTTAACCAAATATTTGACATTTTGTCCAGCTCATTTCTAAATAGGAGGCTGGGGGCTGGGTCCATTTCCTAAGTTCCAGTTCAGTTCTCTCTGCTGCTCTGGGCTTCCGTTTTCATCAGAAGACATTCACACGAAGCCCCATCTGGTGATCAATTCATGGCAAAAAGCCAGGGGAAGCCTTATCTCCAAGGAGATTAGATTAGAATTTTCCTGTGTGACTGGGCGGTTAGTCCTGCACACGGTGATTATATAACCCCCAGTGGAAATAGGACCCTAGAGTTGTCTGCCTTCTCAGACTGGTCACTTGGAAACACATCAGCTGGAAAAAAGCTGATTTAAGACCCCTCGGCCCCTGTATACACCACCAAGAGAGATGATTGCAGAGCTATCCCCAAATCTCTCCTTCCCCACACTGCCTCTCCTCTTCCTGTAGGCCACAGGCTCTCAGCCTGAAGTAGCTTATTCTGTGCCTTTCAGGTAGAACTAGAAGTCAGGGAAGTCAGGTCGCTCTTCTCTGACATTGATGAGGTGGGGGACCAGGGAGGAAATTTCAGAAAATCCAAGAGTTCTTCTTTGTTCTTTGTACTATCCGTGCCTGTTCCAGCTTTCCCTGCCCTTGTCTGACGTGCCTGTTGCAGGACTGAGAGACAGCATCTTAGGGCATGCCCACGAAGTACTCTGAACTTCCCAAGATGTAAAGGGAAAGAGAAATCAAAGCCAGCTCTTATCTCCATCCAGATGACGGAAATCAAAACAGCCAAACCCGTGCCCTTTCTTGCTTCGTTTGGCCAGTGGCTGAGTTAATTCCACGCTGAGATCTCTCTTAGCTTGTGCTAAGTTCGCCCTAAAGGCTGGTTATCAGCGACTAAATCACCAATCCATCAAAGTCACCTTGCAGCCTCCCTCAGACCCAGAGGAGTCTTACTCCATCCTTGCCTCCTTCACCAATGCTTTCTTCACTCTGGATTTAGCATCATATCTGGAACTTGAGCCTAGGAAATATTTTTAGCTACCAGCCATGACTTCTTTCCTATTCACAACTGGGGCAATGAGAGGGTAGGGAATTGGAGAAGATTCTGCCAGCCACAGGGCCAAAGCTCCTTGAGGTGTCTTCCTAAAAGATGAGTCTGGGCACGTCCCTCCTTTTCTGAAAACACTTCTATGACTCCCTGTTGGATAGAGGTAGGATGCCCAAGACCCTTGACCATCTATCTGGTCCCAGCCTAACTTTGAGGCTCAGTCCCTGCCCTCCCTGCCTATACACCTGTGCAAGAGTGTTCTTTGACCTGTGCACTGTCCTGCTTTTGGTTACACTCTTCCCCTTGCTTGGAGTGAAAGCCACTTATCCTTTGTGAAGTCTTCTCTGATCCATCCCATCCCACCAGCAAAACTTTGGGCCCTCACGGCCCCCATACACCTGTCCAAGACCATTTGTTGCACTGGATGGTTATATGGCCATCTTTTAAGGGCCACTGTTTGGACTCACCTTTCCCATACCCCTGCCAACTAGGTCACAGGGACCTAAGTAGGTATGTTGGGAAAAATTATCTGAAATTTAGATAAGGCCAAGGGGATGACTGTATATTCCTTCAGTGTCATACTGAAGCTTTGTATAACAGACATACAGGAAGATTATTTAATTGTCTAGAACTGTGCTATCAACACATGGCTATCAAGCCCTTGAAATGTGGCTAATACCACATGTCAAACTGACAATATCTTGGACATATTGGATTAAATAAAATATATTCTTAAAATTAGTTTCACCTATTTGCTTTTAATGTGGCTACTAGAAAAACTTAAATTACACACCTGACCTACGTTACATACTGTCAGATAGCACTGCTCTAGAGGACAAGTCCATTGTTTGACTTTGTCATTTGCTCTTTTTTTTATTTTTGCGGTACGTGGTCCTCTCACTGTTGTGGCCTCTCCCATTGCGGAGCACAGGCTCCAGACTCACAGGCTCAGTGGCCATGGCTCACGGGCCCAGCTGCTCCGCGGCATGTGGGATCCTACCGGACCGGGGCACGAACCCGCGTCCCCTGCATCGGCAGGCGGACCCCCAACCACTGTGCCACCAGGGAAGCCCTGTCATTTGCTATTATTAATGAAGGGCTCAGACCGTGAAAACTTGTAGATTTTTGCTGGTAGAGATTCAAATGATATCTGTCCAATAAGAGAGATAATCCCTGTTTTATTACGCTGTAGGATATTTACCAGATTTGTCTCTAACTTAAAAAAAAATTATTTTGTTGTCCCTTTCCTTTAAATCTCAGTCCCTTCAATGCTCTTTGAACCAGCTTTGTCATCTTATTGGTTCCCTCGTTAGTTAGTGAGTTCAGTAAAGTCTTTGACACATGTTCATTCCATATCTGTATGAGACTTGTGCTTTTAACTTTTTGGAAATTATACTTATATCTCTTATCTTTTGTACAGCTTAAGTATAGAGACTGAATTATTAACATGCCGGGTATTAAGTAGGGGCTCAATAAATGTTTGTTGAATTAATAAAAAGCACTTGCATAGAATTGAGACCTTATGTTTAAACTGCCAACTACACTTTGCAGTAGGGTCTTCATCTGCCATATGCCAGGAAGCTGGGGATGTAGGAAAGATGAAGTCTTTCCAGGACCTTGAACTATTTAGGTGATCTCCACGAAGATTTTCGATTCTTGGGGCCTGTGATCCCAAGGGGATGCTGGCCAAAGCAGGTTCCTTCAGTCAGCTCAAGGGGAGGTCCTCCCAGCCCCACCCACCCAGAGTGCTGCAGGAAGCAGGGTGCCCAGGTAGGTTTCCCTTCCCTTGCTGCCCCATGGCCTGGGCTCCTGCCAGACTCAGCACTGTGAAGATCCCCCCAGACAACTCTGACTGCTCCTTAGGATCTGGACACAGAGGACTTCTAGCCTCAGAAGCCAGGTCTTCAGGGGGCCCTGGTTAAATCTCTGGGCCCCGAGTCCAGGTAGACAATTGCCAAACCGTGTCTCTTCCCCTTTACCCTCCCGGCCATCTCCACAGTGGGGAAGTCCAGCTGGCAGGTAAAGGTGGAAGTTGACTGCGAATTCCTTGAGGGCAGAAGCTTGTCATTTGCACGTCTAGCACCTGCTGAGCGCTCTGCCCAGCGCACAGTGGACACTCCGTGAATGCTAATCCGCCTCCCCTCCGTCTGCCCTACTCCAGCCTGCAGCCAGCTTCCTTCCAGTGAGCCTGATCTATAGACTCCTCAGCCTCGACAGAACACTGATTCATCGATCCCCTCTGGGAGTCTGGGCAGGACCCCTTGAGAATTAGGCATCAAGCTCAGGCTGGTGACCTTCTAGAAGTGTCACGCCAAGCCTGTCCTAGTCCACTTTCCTTACAAAGAAAAGAGAAGTTGGTAGAGGTTCTGCTGCTGGAGAATAAGAGTAAAAGCAACATTGCTCTTTTTAAAATTGTAATAAAATATACACCACAAAATTTATTATTTTAAGTGTATAGTTCAGTGGCATTAGGTATAATACATTCACATTGTGGTACAACCGTCACCACCATCCATCTCCTTTCCATCACCCCAAACTGAAACTCTGTACCCATTAAACAACAGCTTCCCGTTCCACACCCCCCCGAGCCCTGGCAACCACCATCCTACTTTCTGTCTCTATGAACTTGACTACTCAGCGTACCTCATTTAAGTGGAACCATGCGGTATTTGTCCCTTTGTGATTATTTTAACGTAATGTCCTCAAAGTTCATCCATATTGTAGCATGTGTCAGAATTTCCTTCCTTTTCAAGGCTGAAAAAACTCCATTGTGTGTGTGTGTGTGTGTGTGTGTGTGTGTGTGTGTGTGTGTGAGAGAGAGAGAGAGAGAGAGAGAGAGAGAGAGAGATCTCACATTTTGTTTCATTTTGTTTATCTCTTCATCCACTGATGAACACTTGGGTTGCTTCCACCCTTCTGGCTCTTGTGAATAATAAGTGTGCGAATATCTCTTCAACTTTCAGTTCTTCTGGGTATGTGCCCAGAAGCGGAATTGCTGGATCATATAGTAATTCTGTATTTAATTTTTTGAGGTAAAAGCAAGATTTCTGAGCACCTGTGTTGTACTAGCTGTGAGCTAGGTTCCATAGGACATCTCATTTAACCCACAAAACCACCCTATGGGGTGAAGACTATTGTCTCCACTTTATAGAAAGTGAAGGTTCCAGAAACTAAATGATGTACTCAAGGTTATAGGTAGTGACTGCAATCAAATTCGAACCCAGGTCGGCTTGATTCCAAGGCCACACTCTTCCCAGGCAGCAGGTGATGAAAACAAATACAGTCCTCAAAAGGAGACCACACCTTAAAGCTTAATTCACAATTACACCTTTAATTAACATTTAACACTTTCCTTAATGAGCAGTTAGCAGCTTAGCGGGAATCAGTTGCTGACAGAAGAATGGGTCATCACTCCCCCTTTCGTCCTGTCAAAGGAAACACTGTCTTCCAGATGGTTCCCAGACACAGCTCCTCTCTCCCTGGTCTCCCACTCTTTCCCCTCCCACATCACCAGACCTCCCTCATTCATTGGCTAGGCCCACATGACCGCCTCCCCCCAAAGCCTCTTCTCCACCCAGAAGTCTTCCCAGCCACACCCCCAGGAGGGGTCCCTCCTCCTTGCTTCCCTGGGCTTCTGGGCTTCCCTGGACTAGGCAGCCCTGAACTTTGTTCTGTTGGTTTACAGACAAACTCCCTCCTGGCTGCACAGTTTCCGTCGTCCCTTTGTATAACCTACACCTACCAGTGCCTGGGGCTCTGTAACTAAATCAATGATTCAATGAGTGATTCACTCAATCAATGACAGTACGGAAGACAGGAGCGAAGAAAGAGAAAGCCAGAATCATCCTCCTCTACTTCACTGTTTGCGTGAGACCAGGCTGTGAGTTGCTCAGAATAATTTTTGTGCTACATTTGGCATCACTGCGCAAGCCTGAGCCATTTTGGGGTTGGAAACTCCCAGGAAAAGCAATGGAATTATCCTCTTGGAGAAATATGCCCACGTGGCTGGCCCAAGGAAGGGGAGGAGGGGCTTTCAGTGTTGGTAGGGATTTCATGTCTGAGGAAAACGAAATCCCAAGGAGCGGGGGAATTCTTTGTGAGGCCTTCAGCACAATTATTCATTCACCCAGTCATCCCACAGACACACACTTCCTCTGAGGGAGGCACGCACCTGGGCACCCTGCTCGAACCTGAGGGAAAAGAGGAAAGTAGGACCCTCTCCTGAGGTGCTGGGCCAGGGGGAGCCGCGTCCTCTGGGAGGGACACGGGGCTTCTCTAGGAGGTGGAAGGGGAGGCTGAGCCCAGCCCACGGGCAGGGAGGTAAGGGGCTGCTCCTGAGGCCAAGTCCCTGGATTGCCAGGATGCGCTGGCCTCACCTGCAGGCTTGGCTAACACTCCAGTCTTTGATGTCAGGACAAGTGGATGAGGACCACACAACAGGCAGGGAGGGAGCTGGAGCGGTGGGCAAGGAGAGAGAAAGAGCCGGGTATCTGGGGTGCTGCTGCAGACAGAGGGCAGAGTCACGTCCCGGTGAAGCCATCTGCCACCCCACCCCCAACCGTGCACTAGTCCAGCTTGGCTTAGAGGACTGTCTGTTTAGAGGGCTTCCAGCTCCACGGGCCACAAACAGGAAAATGATTTGCAGAGAGACAGGATTCAAATTTGATCAGAGGGCAAGGATTTGGGATTATTTGCCCAAGAGAGAAGGAAGCACTTAAGTGACTTGGTCATTCGTGATTATTCGTAAGGTGATAGGATGACAGACAGCATTAACCCAAATGGTCCCCATATCAACCCCATGAGACCAGCAGGGCAGGACAGCATCCCATTGTGCAGGCAAAGAAAACGGGGCACGGAAAGGTTAAGGCTGTCGCTGGCCACTCCGTATTTCATCAGTAAAGGAGATTTGACATCAGTGTTTCTGGGTCCAGGGTCCTTGTTCACCTCGGGCTGCCTCTCCTGACCCAGTGAGGGAAAGGGGGGAACCCCCATCAGGGGGAATTTGAGACCAAGCCCAATATGGGTGGCTCTCTGAGGAGTGGTCACAGGAAAGGGAGGGGGAGGGGGAAAGGCTCTGCATTAACCTGGGGCCTCTGCAGCCCACTGCCCCCACCTCCACTCTTGGTCCAGGTGCCCAGAGTCCAGTGGCCCCGGCAGCTTGAGTGCAATGCTTTTCCCAGGTCTCAGTAGGGGCACTCGGTGAACTCAGTGGCTTCATGGCTGGGAAAGGCTGTCCAGGCTCTGTGATTCAGTGTGCCGACAGGAAAATAAATCCACCAGAATGATTTCTTTTTTCTTCCAACAAAGAAATGAGGCCCGTAATCCAACAGTGACTGCCAGAGGACAGCCTGCTCTGAATTCCTTTCCTGCCTTGGTTACAGTCATTAAATTGGTCACTTGGGTTCAGGGGATGAGAGTGCGCCCTGCAGGACTGCGGTTGGCCTGGTTAACTTGCTGGCTTCCACCTGGGATGGGGTGGACAGAAGCTCTGCTCCCCACTGGGCTTTCCCTCCTGGATACTCAGAAATGCTCTCCCTGGGTCATAGCGGGGAGGGCGGAGGGCTCGACTCAAACCCTTCCTCTCTGATCAAAAACTTTCCAACAGCTCACCTCGCTGGAGTGAATCTGGCGTATTATCACATTCACTGGACATTTATTCTGCCAAATATTTCATGACATTAACTCCTTTAGTCCTGACATCACTCTCTGGAGGAGGTGTGATCCCTCTCTAAAGACAAGGAGTCTGAGGTTCAGAGAAGTGATCTTGTGTGGGTCAGGCAGCTAGCGAGCCGCAGAACTGTGGCCTGGATCTAACACACTCCTCACACTGGTCATCTCAGGCAGGTATTGGTAGCAATTTTTTCCTCAGTCGAGAAACTGAGACTAAGCCTAATTAAGCTCGTTCAAGGCAAACAACCGCTGACAGAGAGACCTGAAATCAGAGCCGAAGCCCAGCCTTTACAGTCTTGTCTCCCTGCTGGGCAGGCTGTCTTCCCTCACAGCACCCTTACCTGTGCTCACTAGGTCTCTCCACCCTCACACACTTCTCCCGCCCCCATCCTCTCCTCCAGCTCGCTGAAGCCAGCACTGAGTATCTTCACAGCCCAGCTTCAAACGGGCTTCTCCGCAAAGCCTTGCCTGACATTTTGGGCCATGTCCATCTCTCCCTTTCTCTCCTTCCCAATCACCCATTGTTTTCATTAAACATAAGGACACTTCATTATGGCTTTGGCTTACTTCACACGGGTAGGCCTTGTTTCGGCCCCCTCTTGCCTTCCCTAAATGATAAGGATGGAGTAGGATAATGAAATAGTCAGTTTAGAAATCCCAGTAGGGGATTAAGGACAGAAAGGGAGTTTTAAGGGAGTTTCAGAGACTGTTGTAAGCTAATGACCACTCAGGAAAAGAATCCAGTAACCTAGCAACAATCTACACTGCCTTGGAGGGAGACCAGGTGTATCCAAGTGCCGGACACACTCAAGCCGCAAACCCTGAGAGTTAAAACACAAGACAATAGACATGGGGTCTGAATCTTGTTAATGCGAAGTCAGGGAGTTCATAGTCCTTGAAGAGCAGCATTTCTGCATGTAGCCAAGACAGAAATATAGGTGAAGGGGAAAAAAAGGGGGAAAGGGGACATTATTCCAAAACCTGAGATGAATTACCGTATTTTAGTACATGTCACCACTCTTTTGCTGATATACATATGATTTAAATAGCGCCATGACAGTCTTGTTCAAACCATGTAGGGTCAAAGGAGGAACTAATGATGTAAGCTTTGATGTCTGTCCAAGATTGAGGAAGAGGGTGGTCTTCCCTGCTTCCCACTTTTCTTTTGTTTATAAAAATAAAGTCCTCTCAGTCCTTGGGGCAAAGCCTTCTCGCCTGCCCGCTGGGATTTCTCATGAGCATCCTATGGTAATAAACTGACTCTTTGCCAGCCACTTTGCCTCTTGCTAAATTCTTTCTGCACCAAGACATAAGAACCTGAGCTTCGGTAAGTCCTGACACAGGTGAGAGGTTTCAATTAAAAGAACCATGGGTTCCGCACATATGGTCACCTTATCTTTGATAAAGGAGGCAAGAATATACAATGGAGAAAAGAAAGCCTCTTCAATAAGTGGTGCTGGGAAAACTGGACAGCTACGTGTAAAAGAATGAGATTAGAACACTCCCTAACACCATACACAAAAATAAACTCAACATGGATTAAAAACCTAAATGTAGGTTCAGACACTATAAAACTCTTAGAGGAAAACATAGGAAGAACACTCTATGACATACATCACAGCAAGATCCTTTCTGACCCACCTCCTAGAGAAATGGAAATAAAAACAAAGTAAACAAATGGGACCTAATGAAACTTAAAAACTTTTGCACAGTAAAGGAAACCATAAACAAGACAAAAAGACAACCCTCAGAATGGGAGAAAATATTTGCAAACGAAGCAACTTAAAAAGGATTCATCTCCAAAATATACAAACAGCGCACACAGCTCAATATCAAAAAAACAAACAACCCAATCCAAAAATGGGCAGAAGACCTAAATAGACATTTCTCCATAGAAGATATACAGGTTGCCAACAAACACATGAAAGGATGCTCAACATCACTAATCATTAGAGAAATGCAAATCAAAACTACAGTGAGGTATCCTCTCACACCGGTCAGAATGGCCATCATCAAAAAATCTACAAACAATAAATGCTGGAGAGGGTGTGGAGAAAAGGGAACACTCTTGCACTGCTGGTGGGAATGTGAATTGGTACAGCCACTATGGAGAACAGTATGGAGGTTCCTTAAAAAACTACAAATAGAACTACCATATGACCCAGCAATCCCAGTACTGGGCACATACCCTGAGAAAACCATAATTCAAAAAGTGTCATGTACCAAAATGTTCATTGCAGCTTTATTTACAGTAGCCAGGACATGGAAGCAACTAAGTGTCCATCAACAGATGAATGGATAAAGAAGATGTGGCACATATATACAATGGAATATTACTCAGCCATAAAAAGAAACGAAATTGAGTTATTAGTAGTGAGGTGGATGGACCTAGAGTCTGTCCTACAGGGTGAAGTAAGTCAGAAAGAGAAAAACAAATACTGTATGCTAACACGTATATATGGAATCTAAAAAAAAGGAGTTTCTGAAGAACCTAGGGGCAGGACTGGAATAAAGACGCAGACATAGAGAATGGACTTGAGGACACGGGGAGGAGGAAGGGTAAGCTGGGATGAAGTGAGAGAGTGGCATGGACATATACACACTACCAAATGTAAAACAGATAGCTAGTGGGAAGCAGCCACATCGCACAGGGAGATCAGCTCGGTGCTTTGTGACCACCTAGAGGGGTGGGATAGGGAGGATGGGAGGGAGACACAAGAGGGAGGAGATATGAGGATATATGTATATGTATAGCTGATTCCCTTTTTATACAGCAGAAACGAACACAACACTGTAAAGCAATTTTACTCCAATAAAGATGTTAAAACAAAACGAAACAAAGCAAAACACAGTGGGTTCGAGTCTCCTCCCGAGTCAGGGATTGTGGGTTCAAGTCCCGCTGTAGAAGGAGTGCGGTTTCATAAAGAGCAACAACCAATCATCTGAGATGTCATGTTGCTTCCAGCCCTGAGAGGTCAACTCTAGATGTTACAAGTATCTACCATATCATCCAGCACAGTGCCAACCACAAAACAGGTGTTGAATAAATTCCACACATTTGTGTGTTACTGTTCAAAGCATTTGGATATCCATTGTCTTGATGAATTTTCCTGAGAACCTTGTGAGGTGGGTATACAGGTTCTGAGGGACTAGCTGTAGCTAAGGTGACTAGCTGGTTAGTTGAAGAGCAGAACTGGAACTCAGATTTTCTGTTCCCACGTGGAGGGCTCTTTCCTCTGCCGGGCCACAGATGTAGGATCATCTGTTTCCTGAAATGGTATCCCTGGTCAGCTGAGTTTTCTCTACTGTTTCTTCCTCCACCCCAGGACCCCAGCCATGAGAAGGGTCCCGCTGGTGTCTTATTGAGGGTGTTATCAGATGGGCCCTGGGGGCAGCTTGAGTCAGAGAGTGGGGGATGGTAAGAAACATCTCAGGTGAAGCCCCCAGTGAGTCCAGCAACTGGCAGGGCTGAGGTCCTGGTCCAAGTGAGGACCCTCCCAGTAACCCCCAAAGATTCATGCTGGGTCTTGGTCTGCAGAGTCCCTGTCCCACCCCATGGCCCTGCAGGGAGCCACCAGTAAGCACAGGTGATCAGTTCCAGACCAATCCCCAGGTAGCCACAGGATGCTTCCTCCAGCAGAGGGCAGGGGGTGGGGAAGGAAAACCACCCAAGACCTGCTATCACCTCACACGCAAGAGGAAATAAGGCGGAAGGAGACGCCACTGCGGTTTTTCCCACAGAGTTGCAGGAGGGAACCAGAAGCAGAGCTGCTGCCTCGGGCAGTGGATGCTCCCATCGGGCATATCCAGAGCTGCTTTGCCAAAAAAGAGAATTAGGTTACATGGTTACATTCTCAGCCAGACAGCCCAAAGGATCTGGGGGGCATCCAGGAGCCCAGCCCCTTCTCTCTGCTCCAAGCCAACCAGTCAGCTGCAAGGTCTGACTCCCTAAGGCTAGAAAGGCGGCAAGGGTCATGGGGACATCCTCACATGGGTCATGGGGGCATCCTCACATGATCTGGTGCATCATGTGTGGGCTCTTCATATGACTGCTTAGCCCCTACTGTGTATCCAAGAGCAGCCCCAAAGAGTTGGGATCACTTTCCATTTCTCCGTCTGTGGCTTATCCGCCTTGAGGAGGAAGCCAGTGTTGGAGCGGGGACCAGGGCTGGGTATGTGACACCTGCTTTTTGAGAGCAGCCCTGGCATGAACTGCTTGCTCGAAACTTTGCACAGCTTCCTGCTCTGGGAGATGCAGGATTAACTGAATGACATGTGCAGTGACTACAGGATGGCAATGGGGTGAGGGGAGGACTGTCTGTAGATCCTGCCAAGGAGACCAGGAATTAATTCAACCTGTCACTTACACTGAGCTCCCTTAGCAGGTGACTGGTGCAGGAACCTCATCTATCCCCAATACAGTACATCATAGCCATAGCCCGAGCGCATACTGCAGAGCGGGCCAGAGCCTCGGGGAGGCCCACAAAGAGGGCTGTTACACTGGGGTAAACAGGCCACAGCCACGGCAGCAATGCCGTTAGATTCCATCCCATGACATTCGATCCAGTATTCGCTCACCACCTGCTATATGCTGGGAACACTGCTAAGGTTATATGTATTGATAAAATAATCTTCAAGTTGAAGAAGCTCACTCCAGGTGTACGTGTAGTATGTCTGCACTTTTCAGGATAATCTCAAAACATTCTGTAAATTCTGCTAAAAACAGAGAGCATATGCATTCTTTTTCACACCTGTAAGCCCTGTGCCTGACACAGAATCTGGAACGGAGTATGACTTAATGTACGTTTGCTGAATGAACAAATGAACAAATGCCTGGATCATCTGAGCTGGGCCATCTAGTTCACGGGCGCTCCGCAGAGCGTCAGGATTCACTGTGCTCTGCTGGCTGTCCCTCCACAACCCCTTGGTTTCCTCTCAGGAGATCCTCCTCACTCCTCCACCTTTTTCTCTCTAACATACCCCCCCCCCCAGACCTGTGCTCTGCAATTTTGCATTCAGCTCTCCACTCCCTGTCCCCCAAGCCCAAGTTACCAAAGATAACTAATGTTAGCAGGTCAGAGTCAGCACAGATGCACTTTAAGATGCTTAGCCTGGCTGGAGAGTCCTAGACAGAGCTGGATGTATTTTTAGCTCTTTGGGTATCTGGAAAGGTATTGAGATGCAGTCGTTGTTACAGACACCTTGGCAAATCAGTATTCTGCTACTGGCCTCCCCACACCAGCAGTTTCCATTCAGTGTCTCAAAAGCAAGGGTTGCCATGGAGATTGAGCTGCAGGGCAACTGAACTTCCTGTTGGGAAACAGCGGCACAGGTAAAGGTCTGAGCCAATGGGAGTCAAGGAGCTCCATGGATGGCCACAGCTTCTGCTCCTGAAGGCAAATGATTGCAGAGTCCCTGGTATCCTCAGAAGGGGTTAGCCGGGAGATAGAGGATGCTGCGTCTGGAACTTCATTCAGGGAGGGATTGATACTGATTCTCTTTCGCCCTCACACCTGTCATAGGATTGATTTAGTTCTCTCTGTGTTCCATTGCCCAAGGACTTTGGCCATCCACAAAGAAGTCTGGAAGCTGCTTGGGGAGGAAGGTGGCAGGGCCATTTTGTAGTAGAGGCCAGTCCTGGCAAATACCTAGACACAAGCTCTGTGTGGGGCTTGGGGAGGCCAGGTTAACCCAGTCCTGGAGCCAGTTGAATCATAGTAACCCACTCTTCCAGTGGCACTGTGTAGGATTATCTTATTTTATCCTTGATATCATGCAGGGAGGCAGCCAAGACAGGTAGCATGGTCCCCAATTTTCCCATTCATTCAACAAATATTTCCTGTGTACCAGGTATGCTAGGCAACCAAGATTTAAAAATCTGAGGCTACAAGAGGCTAAGTGACCCACAGACAGTTACAAAACTGGTAAAAGGTAGAACCAGAAGAACCCTCAGTTCTGTCCATAGATTCAGAGGGATAAGAGCCCAAAGAAGTTCTTAGAGAGCATTTAGCCTGATCCTTGAACTTCACAGAAAATAAACTGAGGCCCAGAGAGAGTGTGAAACTTGGTCACTCAGAGAGTTGATGCTAGAGCAAGGGCTAGGGTTCTTTGCCCACTCTGCTTCTCATCATCAAAAGCTCTTTCTAGGGAAATGTGCTGTCCCAAATTTTTACAGGATGCTCGCTCTGTGTCAGGCACTGGATCAGCTAAGAATTTCTTTTAGTTGTTGTTAACAGAGACATGATAACAGTGACTTAAAAAAACTAAGCGTTTACGGGCTTCCCTGGTGGCGCAGTGGTTGAGAGTCCGCCTGCCGATGCAGGGGACACGGGTTCGTGCCCCGGTCCGGGAGGATCCCACATACTGCGGAGCGGCTGGGCCCGTGAGCCATGGCCGCTGAGCCTGCGCGTCCGGAGCCTGTGTTCCGCAGTGGGAGAGGCCACGGCAGTGAGAGGCCCGCGTACTGAAAAAAAAAACAAAAAACAAAAAAAACAAACTAAGCGTTTATCCTCTTTCATACAAGACGTCCAGAAGCAGGTATTCCAGGGTTGTACGATAGGTCAACAAGGTCATCAGTCGTGCAGGTTCCTTCTAGCTTTCTTCATCACTGTTGTTAGCACACAGTTCAATCCTAGAACACCCAAGATGGCTGCTGGAGTGCTAGCCATTATATCCTCATTCCAGGCAGGACAAGGGAGATAGGAAAGGAACAAAAGGGCATGCATGCAAGCCCTGTCCGCCCCGTCCTCTCCTTTAGGGGTCTTCTTGAAAGCCCATCTAAGTTCCATTTATAACCCATTAGCACTTGCCAATTGTAAAGGAGGGAGGTTAAGAAATGTCATCTTTTACCTGGGTACATTGCACCCTAAATAACATTGGAGTTATGGCAGGAATGAAGAATGGGAGAATGATATTGGAAGCAGAATTTTTCTAGGCACTGTATGGGAATACAACACACACACACACACAAACAGTATATATATATATATATATATATACACACACACACACACACACACACACACACGCACACATAGATATACATATACATATATGTGTGTGTATACATGCTACATATTGGTCCTAAGATTTATAAAGGGTTTTTGTTTCCTGCTTCTTTAAACTTTTCTGTACTTTCTAAATTTTCAGCAGTGTGTGTCTATATTTATTTGACAATGAGGAAAAAACCACTACCCATCATCCCTCTTTTAGTTATCCACACAGGTGATTATTAGCCAGGCTCAGAGTCATCTATGTTATACTACTTTCATGAAGATAGAGTAAAAATTCTTAAAACAGTGTTTGAACAAACTTAATATCAATTCAATTCAGTTACAGCAAACTCTACAGATTTTGCAGATATCACCCTTGGAAGGGGCTTGGAGTAGAAGCGGCAATCCACCAAGGAGCTGGAGAAAACCATAGCTTTATGCAACGCTAGCCCTTCGGCCCTGAGCCTCCACTGCCGCCGGCCCCCAGCTCATCTTGTCTGGGAGCGCCTCCCACACACAGTCTCCTGGATGCTGAAACCTAATGCCCTCTGGGGCTGCTGGGCTGCACGCCTGCCTGGAGCCTGCGGAACAGCAGGGGTGAGCCTGTGGGTCTGCCAGCAAGGCTCAGCCTTTGCCCAGCCTCTCACAGGTGGCTCTGGTTATCTGTGAACTGGAGCTGTCCTCCTCAAGGAATTGCAAGGTAGGTCGGGGACACGGACGAGGCCCACAGTAAACCAAAGCCTGGGTCCAGGCATCCCGTCTCCTGCCATGGCCCCAGAAATATTTCAGGAGTGATTTACGGGCCAACACAGGGGCATGACTGGACTCACAGGGAGCCCTCTGCAAGACTTTCTCCCCATTTCATGCTTCTTGACAAGATTTTTAAAGTAATATGTTGTCCAAGGCATGAGGAAAAGGTTTTAGAGAGGGGACTGTGGAAAAGCAAGTGTTGGTCTATTCAGTATGGAATTGAAGTATGGGTGGTTCCCTGACGAGATAGCCTAGACCCTCCTAGTGTATCTAGAATCCATTCTCCACTTAATCTTTGCTAAAGGAACACCAGTTTTATTTGGGGGCAGTAATGTGCTCAGTTGAAATATCTGATCTCTCAGGCTCACTTGCAGATTTACACAGGGACAGATAATAAAGTACAGGTAAATGTCCCTGGGAAGGCTGTCCATCCCTTAATAGAAGGCAAGGGCCCAAGAGAAGACTGCATTTGGGCCTCAGTCCCCACCCCCTTCTTCCTGCCTGGAATGAGGAGATGAGTGGGAATGGAGCAGCTAGCTCATGACTCTGGGAGGAAGAGCCTCACGCTAGGATGGCAGAGCAGGAAGCTGGAATGCTCTGAGGTTCTTTGGGAATTTCTTGACATCATCCCTGGACTCCCTACCTCCTGACTTCTTGTTATATGACAAACATAAAAGCCCAATTTGGGTAAGTCTGTTAACATGGGTTTCTGTTACACAGGAAGGCGAATATAATCCTAACTGATGCCTGAAGATTGCCAGAGGGCTGTGCCTTTTTGTGTGTTCGAAGCCTCGCCAACCAATATGCAGTTCCCGTCTTGGTTCTGTCCCTAGGCTCACTTCCTCTGGGGTTAGAACCGGGTCAGCTCGGGTCAGATCACCCCATTTATCAGGGAGGGAAACTGCGGCTGAATTCTCCCCGCAGAACTCACAGCTGGCCTGGGCGTGCATCTCAGCCTCGGCCGAGCTCTTCCTCCATTGTTCATCTGTATATATCACTCAGGGGGAAAGTGAAGAATTAAGTCTCATGAACTGCTCTCACTCCTCCCAAGGGAGAATATAGCATCCAGGAAAATGCTTCTTGGCTGAAAAGTCCCTGAGAATTAAAAACTTGATCTTCCCAAACCCAGGGATAGAATCTTCTCTCTCTCTGTTTCAAACCATTGATGGTATGAGACGGCTCCCCACTGATGGCTCCGTCGAACATGAATCTCAACCCTTTGGGATCTGTAAGGACTTAAGGCTTTTTAAGGAGGAAATGATGACTTGATGACTGTATCATCTGTCAGATTTTTCTCAGTTCAACCACCATCTTTTTGAGTGCCTACTATGTATTTATATAATCTTCACAAAATGGGCAAATGCTTTAAAAGATACCTGCAGAGGAACCTGATTAGAGATATTATCAATAATGCAAACATAAGAAACAATAAGAAAATGTTTGGAATGGCCTTTCTCCTCTTGGTTAAGCTCTTTCTTAGTTATATTATAAGGCAAAAGCAATGACAACTAATTGGATATGAAGTAATAAATCCCTGAAATATGTTTGACATTTATTATTGTTAATAAAGGTTATTGACCTAAGAGTTTTTACCTTGAGATATTAGCTAATGAGAGTAGAAAGCTATCCAATTAGTAAGCTATTTAAAAACTAAGCATCTAGACCATGAACATAAACTTCCTTAATTATTTCATTGATGCTCAAAGTTATTACAATACTTACCCCGGTACTTCAGATTTCATTAAATGTAATGATAAACATATATGAGTCTTTTGGTCTTTCTTAGTAATTGCAAAACACAAAAATCCCACATGGCCTTAGGAAAACACTTGTTTTTTCTACCATGAAAAAAGACTGAAATAATGCACAAAAAAAATATGGCACAAAAAATATATGGTTATTGAAAGATGCATAGAAAACATTGCTGAAAATTTTAAGAAATAAATATTAATTGTAAAGCAACTATAAAAAATAATTTAAAAATAAATTTTAAAAGAAATAAATATTAAGGCAAAATATGCCTTATAGGAAGTTTGCTTTTTGTTTGATTAAAAGTATAGAGATTTCTAACATCTCAGTTAATAGAATTTGCTAGATTTTGTTTAAATACTAGAAACACAGGAGAAAGGACTATTTTTGAACCACTAAAGGAAAAACCTGTGAGAGAAGAGTAAATGATTTCCTTAAAAAGTGCTTTATTATTTAATTGTTAGTAATAATAACTATTAACTGGAATAAAAAGTGGAACCTGGGGCGATGTTAACAAAGATAGAAACACACCTGATAGACAGTCACTCAACAGCAAAGAAGTTAGAGCCAGATGTGCACAAAAGGTGAAGTGTTATCACTGATGTTGTTAATTTTGTAAAACTAAGGCCTTTAAAGTGTCATAGAGTCTTTACATTACTTTGGAATGGGATATGGAGTGACCAGGAAGATCTTTCATATCACATAGAAGTTCTCCAGTTTTCTCAAAACAGTTGCTTAAGAGAGTTACCAGGCTTACAGATGGATCACATGTTTTTCTTATGCAGACAGATGTTTGATTTTTTTTACCCTTCTCTGGGATGACAAATGTCTGTCAGATTTTTTTAATAAGCACTCTTGATCTGTCCCTTCAAGATAAAGGTGACGATTTATCGTCTCAAAAAATAAACTCACGCTAAGGAAAGAGCACTTGAAAACACATTTGGATGTTTCCATTGTTACACCATTTTGACTAAAGCCCTGCTTGTAACAACTTTAAATCTCTCGTATCCGTACACTTTAAAAAGAATTGGAAACAGAATTTTCTAACTTGTTTTAAAATTATTTAAATAAGAAAGTTCCATAAGTTTTGACTCCATGTTATTAAAATTATAAAAATATAATAAATTATTCTAAAAGTGTTTCTGCTTGCTTAAAAGAACAGACTTTGGGTACTATAGCAATTATGTGATGCTTATTGTATACTGCCTTATACTGTTGGTTGTCTTATACCTCATGGGGGTGCTCTTTTTCTTCTGACTTAACTGGAAGCTTGCTGTTTCTTATATGCATGTTCTCCTTTCCTGGCCTCTCCTCTCCCCTTTCTCCTTCCACCTCGCCCTGGTGCCTACCATTGTTCTGCAGGTGCCTCATCCGTTAATGCAAACGTCAAGTTCAGGCCAGCAGGGACTGCCTGAGTCTTCTAGCCTACATTCTGAGACCTGTCTCTTGAACCTACTCTGATCCCCTGTTGTCCACACGATAAAGTCTAGCTTCCACGTATCACCTTAGGGAAAAAACCCGAATGAACTTTTGGGCCAACCCAAGAGTAGCGCTGTGCTTCTGCCTTACCTGGTTTCTATCAGACTCACCAAAACTGCCTCTCCTGATTCTGCTCTAGGCGCCTTCTTCCTCCCTACTTACTTGAGGTCTAGGTTTGCACTAAGACCCCACTCAGATCCCATTTCTTTCTTGCACCTCATTGGCCCTGGCCTCCGCAGTCCTCCCTGGGCTGCCCCTCCTGTGAGAGCTTTTCTCCAGCACT
Source organism: Pseudorca crassidens (assembly GCF_039906515.1). NCBI lineage: Eukaryota > Metazoa > Chordata > Mammalia > Artiodactyla > Delphinidae > Pseudorca > Pseudorca crassidens. Next base: position 96,483,370 of record NC_090297.1, read on the forward strand.
TATGTGCACAGTCAGGCACTATCAGCTCTTATCACGATGAGGATGTCCTGCTGCTCCAACTGGACTGTCAGACCTGTGAGCACTGGGCTGTGAGCCTCTATAGAGCCTCAGTGCTGAGAACAGAGCCCTGTGAACAACGGCACATGCTGCACCCAGGCCTCATGACTCACTGTGCATGACAGCTGTTGTGTGCAGTGAGTGCTCATTGGTGACAGCATGCCATCTGGGATCCTCACAGTGACCTGTCTTCATCTGTCACTTGTACACTTTTCTACGATGGGGGGAGAGGCCATGTGCCATGACCCTAGAATTGCTGCACCCTGCCCCCCACCAGCAGAGGGGACATGTGGGTTCAGAAGACGTGAGCTGCTCAACCTGTTCTGGGGACAGCTGCTTGCCCTGAGCCCAAGGAACCGAGGGCTGGATGCTGGCTCGTCCCTTGGGTAAGAGTTACTGTTGTTTGGGCCAAAATACATTTTAGTGGCACCATGGGAGGTTTGGGTGCAGGAGGCATGCTTTAAAAAATACATGAGAATTTAAGGGTTTTTTTTTTTTCCACCCCTGCTGGGGAAACATGTCCACATGTCTGGGATAATATTAGGGCTGTTTATTTTCCAAGGCTGACGTTTCCTTGGTCATCTAAGATTGCTGCTGGAGATAGAATGAGTGATACTTACTTTGGCACTCTTGGTCCAGAAGGGATTACCAGGGTAAGTAGGAGCACGTCTGGGTGACACAGACAGACAGACGCCCAGAAATATGTGGGCCACGCCAAACCAGGCCATCATCTGACCCATGGTTGTTTCTGGTGGCCCTTACACAAAGGAGACCAGCCAGAGGGGGACATTTCATGTGGGGGACTGATAGGTTCAAAATCTAATTTTAGGCATAGAATAAGAAACAGCTCTTCTAGTGAGGAGGTCTACTTTGGGGGAAGAAAGAAGGTCGGTAAGGGAACAGTTTTCCTTCCTGAAACAAAACCAAGCTCTTTGGAGCTTTGAGTGAGGGAAGGTGATCAGGAAGGGGAGGCACGGAAGAGGCCACTTTGTAAGCATCTCTTTACCTCTGGGCTTTGCCTCCCCTTTGAGTACAAAACTACCCCATTCTTCTGGTCAAATGAATTGGACTCAGTACAATGAGGCAGGTTGAAATTCTAAAAGGGATTCGACCAAAATAATTTTTAAAAAGTAGAAGAGGAAAAGAAAATAAGTACACAAACAGTTGCAGTATCCAAATATAATTTATTGATGCTACACTAGAACTTGTGTTACCCTGTGCCTTCCCCCCAACCCCTTTGAAAATCCCTAGAAAAATCTCTCCTTTGTAGTGTTTAGGCTCTTCCTAAGCTGGAAGCCTTGGAAAACAGGTTTGTAGATGGCCGGTGGGTAAACAGGAGAATGATCAGTCTTGATGGGTCTCCAGCAGCAGGAAAAAAAAAAAGCCATCCCACCCGGAGGACAGCCCCTAGCCATTGGGACCGACGGCTGCTGGAAAAGTCCAAAGGGGCTTTTAGACAGGGCTGCCCAAGAGGCTCATTCGGTCCCCTCTCCCCAGGCAGCACTGGGCATGCTCACCCCGCACTGTTCTGGTTCCTTGGATTACGACATGCATATGTCAAAATGTTAACCTTCACTGGTTTGGGGAGAGAGCCCAAGGAAACATCATTTTCCATTCGGCACCAGGGAGCCTGTTCTGGGCCCCAAAGAAGAACTCAGAGAGGCCCTGGGAGGTGGGTAGGACAGGTTAGGTCCTGCCCAGAACTAGACCCTCTCCTCCTGAAAACATGGTGATGCCAGGCTGTGGTGCAGGGGTATTAGCTAGGGACAGAATGGGGACTGGCTCCCCAGCTCTGCGTGAGGACAGAAGGAGCACCATGGAGCAGGCACTCATATGCTTAAGTGCAATTCACTCGATCGGTTCCAGCCTGTGGAACAGCGGGGAGAAATGAGGAGCTAAGAAATTTAAGTAGCCAATCAGGCTTTGTGTCGTCCAGATTCCCACACTGCTGCAGGCTGAACTGAACTAAACAGACCTTGAAATATTCATAGCCTGGGGTAGGGGTGGGAGGACCACAGTGCAGAACAAATCTGGTCCCACGAATAAATCCAACCCCTGAATGTGCTTGGAACTCCTCCGCCAGCATCATCCTTCATTGTGGATAACCCTCCTCGGGTCCTTCTTATTGGCTGGGTTTGCTCTAAGCACTTTCCACAGGATAACTCATTTGTCTCCCCAGCCGCCCTGGATGGTAGGTACTATGACTATCCTCACGTGGCCAGTGAGGAAAACTGAGATAAACAACTTGCCTCAGGGCATTAGGGGCAAAAACCCCATAGGGGACAGGGCTGGGGTTTGAACTCAAACAGCCTAGCTCTAGTCTACTCTCAGCTATTGTTGAGACTTTCACAGCTGTTGTTGCTATTCCTGGCCCTGACTGGCCCCTTTGCTAAAATTCACTCTTGGTGATGGGCCCCGATTCTCCCCCTGAAGTCCTTGGCATTTGTACCCCAAAGGACCTCACTACTGGGAGATATCTGAAATCTTGGCTTCCCTCACCCCTGAGGGCCACAGGCCTTGATGCACTCTTGTCGTGGCGGCATTTGCTCCTTTTGAGGTCCCCTCACCATCGCCTGGTTAGTTCCCCCAGGGCACCCCACTTTCTCTCCTTGGCTCGCTGGGCAGGCCAAGCAAACAGCATCCACCAAGGGGCCTGTAGCAGAACAAACGGCAGCAGCCCCCGGGGCCTCTGAAGCTTCCGCTTAGCAGGCAGCCTGCAAGCCTCCGCTGGCAGCGCCCTTGGGCAGGGCTGCCATTCATCACGTGTCTGGCTGCAGGTGGCTCGGGAGCCCATGTGGGGTGGGGTCTGCTGGGATGAAGGGCGCTAGCTTTTTGGGAGCTGAGGGGGCAACTGGGAGGGGTTGGCGATGAGTGGGGCTGCTCTTGGACCCCTTCAGGCTGCTTCAGTGCCAACATCTTTGCTCCATTCTGATGGGGAAGAATGTTGTGTTTGCTTGTTTGCTATTTATACTGCAGGTGCTGTCTGGGGGTTTTCTTTGAAGCAGAGGTAAACTCTGAGGCACGTAAGTACGTTTCTGGCTCATTGCTGTGCTCACACACATGGGTTCAGCTGATCCAAGGCCCATCCTTACCCCCCACCCCTCACTGCTTATGGACATGGGTCCTCCCTAAATCTGTACATTCCAGATACTACCACTCTCCCCGCGCCCCCCAGGAGCACACTCCTAAATACATGTAGAATCTGGCTCCTGCTTCCTTCCCTGAATACGGAAATTTCATTTCAGCCTCTCTTAGGATTGGTCATGCCATTAGCCACGACCTTGTTCTCTTCCTGTTAGCAGGATGTGACCCTCTAAATTCAGTGGCCGTTTTTCTTTTCTTTTTTTTTTTTTTTGCGGTACGCGGGCCTCTCACTGTTGTGGCCTCTCCCGTTGCAGAGCACAGTCATCCAGGCGCGCAGGCTCAGCGGCTATGCCTTACGGGCCCAGCCGCTCCGCGGCATATGGGATCTTCCCGGACTGGGGCACGAACCCGCGTCCCCTGCGTCAGCAGGCGGACTCCCAACCACTGTGCCACCAGGGAAGCCCCAGTGGCCGTTTTTAATCCTCCCTGACACACTTCCCATCTACCTCAACTCCAGGACAGGGTCACCCACCTTCCGAGGAAGCAAACACCCCCTAGGCCTTCCTATAGCATAGTATCTAAACCGTATCATATTTTTTTTCTAGTCAGTTTTATTGGGGTGCAATTTACACAGAGTAAAATATACCCTTTTTAGTGTACTGTTGTATGATTTTTGACAAACACAAATGATTGTGTAGCCATCACCACAATCAAGATACAGAACAGTACCATCACCCCAAAAGGTTCTCTCGTATACCTTTGCAGTCAACCACACCTCCCACCCCCAGCCTCTCACAACCACCAATCTGGGTGGGCTTTATTTTTTCCCTTCTAGTTTACCTTTTCCAGAATGTCACATGAATGGAATCTGAAGCCTGGCTTCTTTCATTCAGCATAATCCTTTTGAGATTCATCCAAGTTGTTGCATGTATCTGAAATCCATTCCTTTTTAATGCTAGGTAGTATTCCAAAGTATGGATGTACCACAGTCTGTGTATCCATTTGTCAGCTGAAGGACATTTGGGTTGTTGCCCGTTTTAGACAATTATGAATAAAGCTGCTATAAACATTCATGTAGAGATTTTTATGTGGACATATGTTTTCATTTTTCTTGGGTAAATACCTAGGAATGGGATTTCTGAGTTGTAAGGTAAGCATATATTTAACTTTTAAGAAACGGCTGAACTGTCTTCCCAAGTGTCTGTATTATTTTGCATTTCTACCAGTGTTGTGTGAAAGACCCAGTTGCTCCACATCCTCACCAGTATTAGGTACTGCCAGTTTCCCCAGCCCACCCTCCTCCATGCTAAAGATGTGCTACCTGGTACTTTAATCATCTATTTCTGTGTTTCTTGAGCTCAAGTGGCAGCCTAGAAGGCAGGAGATGGGATCTGTTTATTCCTACATTACCTACACAAACGACATCAGGGTAGGAGCTCAGTAAACCTTGAATGGATGAATGAATGAATGAACACTTTCCAGGTTGCTTGGAAGCTTCTAGAGGACAGAGCTATTGATGCTCCATCACTCTCACCTGGAAAACTGTGATTTGACCACGTCCCCTCCAGTGATGGGGCCATACCTGGTCCACCTCTTCCTCACCCCTTCTTGAAGTCATGCCACCCACACAGTCCCCTCCCGGTCCCTTTCTCTTAGGGTGCTGCCCATGCATTAGCCTCATTCCTTTGAGAATAAACTGAATGTAGAGAGACCCTCCATTACCAGGTATGGCCAGTGGGTCCCCCAGAGGACGAGCTACTGGGGAGATATGAGGACTGTGGGATTAAGAGGGAACTATAATGAAGGACAGATGCTTCTGCCTGGAAAGTTCAAACCAAAGCCAAGGAGCTGGGTGAGGATATACTGATACCTCAGGGTGGACTGAGAGAGAGACAGCCCAGCAGCCTGATGACCCTGAATTCACACATTCACCATGAGTCCTGTGAGTCATCCCACAGTGTGGCCACTGGGCTTCTTCAGTGAGACAAGCTGCTCATTGGAGGGTCTGAGCACAAACTGGGAGTGTGAGCAAATGCACTCCCAGAGAAAGAAGGAAGACAAGCAGAAGCACTATGTGACGGGAGACCAAGGCTGCAAGCGGGGGAGGGATTGCCTGCTAGAGCAGGCCTGGGTCCTCTGATCCACCCACACAACATCAGAGGGCAGCAGCCAATCAGGGCCCTGAGGGCCTGACTGCAGGATGCAGGGCCTAGCCTGGCAGCTGCAGTGCATCCTTCATCCTCTGCAGACTCTGCGGCTCTGCAGTCGCCTCAGTTCAGAGTTACACATTCTGGGACAATGGAAGAGTCTACTGATACGGAAGATCAGCCCTTCAGTAGGTGTAGACACCGGGGAGCTGAATGGAACTCTCCTGAAGGATCTTTTCAGGAGGGCATGGGGGCAAGCAGAGGGATGCTGAGGACTGCTGTCCTGCAGGAGGGTAGAAATGGCAGAAAAACAAAACAAAGAGTAACTCTCCAGAGTCAAGGGCTTTTCGATCCCCTTGTGCAGGCTCCAAGGGTCAGAGGCCACCCGGGTGCCAGAGAAATTAAGCAGAGAAGAGAGCAGTTCAACCTTCAGAGGTGGGGCGGCTGTGAGTTCAGGGTGACCCGCTGAGGTAAGGAGGCTGAGTACTGATGTGTGGTCCCGGTAAAGGCTGGGCAACGGATGGTCAAGAAGAAAAGAGACGTAGAGATCATCTATTCCAAATTCCCTCTCCTAGAGATGAAGAATCTGACGTCTAGGGTGGGGAAGGGACTTGGCCCGGGTCACATGACTAACGTAATAGCAATAAAACTGGAACCTAGGTCTCTGGACTCTTAGAAGAGAGTTTTGAATCCAGAAACCTGCCTGTTCATCAGGAAAATCCAGTATAGAAAACTTCTCTTAAAGAGCAAAAAGCTAAAAATAGGAAGCAAAATGCATTTGAGCTCAGATCTGTTTGGACTGGTTCATTTCTACCCCAAATACCTGCTCTTGTGTAGCCTCTGGCTACAGGGGTTTAAGCCTGCGAGTGTGGTGCAAGGGGAGAGTTTCTGCTTCTTTAGAGGACATTGCAACGAAAAGAGGGCTAGCTGTTCCTGGAAATATTTAGGCCCAGATTTGCCAGAAAGCAGGCAACCATGTGGGGTTGTTTCTAGTTTAGGGCATGGCAGAAGGGGGGTGGGTTATGGGTTGAGGGAGGAGACTGTCCCTGCCACATGCTTCAGGAATCTTCCCTCTCACTGACAGTTGTACAGTGACTCAGGGAGGCAGCTGGTGGTGGAGGAGGAGGCTCTGCTCACACATAAAAGGCTAAGAGTGACCTGAAGCCAAACCACACAATCGCTCGCAATTACCTTACGTTTCTTTAAATTATCTACACCATGACCTGGACATGTCCCCTCTTCTGCCACGATTTTCCCTAAAGTTGTGGACCTTTAATGACCTCAAGACAGATCTAACATAGTTATTTGTTTTCTGGAGAACTCCCCCCCTGCCCCTGCCGCCCCGCCCCACGTCGAGCTCTTTCTTGTTCTATAAACCCTACTGAAGGGACAGGCTCAAGCTGCCATATTTGTCCCATGTGACTCCACTTCCCACCCCCCCACCCCCAGCTACAGCTGATTGGACCAGAATCAGATCCTGTCTCAATGTTGAACTATCTATTGGCTGGTGTAGGGGAGGAAAACTTTTCCCCTTTTCCCTTCTTGGTTCTTTGGCTGGTCTATTAATTAAATTGACACAAGACAGATTAACAGGAGAAAAAACACACTATAATTCTGTATGTACAGGAGCTCATAGAAATATGAGACACAAAGAAGGGACCAAAGCAGGCAGCTTTTATACCTTTTAGACAAAGAAACAATAAATTTGTGAGGAATTGACAAGACAAAGAAGTTTGGGATTGGGGTAGTAAATTGATGAAGAAGTAACAAAGTTTGCTCGTACAGGTTCCCCTGCGGTCCCAAAGTAGAGCATTCCTATGAAACCTTTCATAAACGGAAATGGTATAAAGCAAAGAAGCCACTGCCTCAGGACATATCTTGCTAACGAATACACAAAACAAATGGAGATAAGGCACAGATGCTTACAGACACAGTTCAGAGCTACGGCAGCTTGATTCCAAGATGCTGAATGTACTTCTTGGGGGAGGAGCTTGGCGGTACCACTCTTGCCATTCGGGGTGCACGCTGCCTCTATAACAGCCCACTGCAAAACAATTGCTGAATGCTGTTTTTGCTTTTCACACACTTTTTTGTTTTGTTTTGTTTTGCTGTACGCGGGCCTCTCACTGTTGTGGCCTCTCCCGTTGCGGAGCACAGGCTCCGGACGCGCAGGCCCAGCGGCCATGGCTCACGGGCCCAACCGCTCCGTGGCATGTGGGATCTTCCCGGACCGGGGCACGAACCCGTGTCCCCTGCATCGGCAGGCGGACTCTCACCCACTGCGCCACCAGGGAAGCCCTCACACATTTTTATAAAAGCGAAAATCTTCATATTTCTTCCAGTTAGCAAAAACAGATGCAAATGTGGGTCTTTCGTAAAAGTGAAGTGGCGTAAAGCGAACTTTCCAAAAGTAGAGGATACCTGTATAGGCTTCTCAGCTCTAAATTCCCTGTCTCTGGTAATAAGGATGCCTTCTATCTCCCGGAACAGGGAAGGAACCTTTCATATGGGAGATTTATTTCTGCTTTCAGGGAGCAAAGGAGGGCCAAGTGTCCTTCTTGCACTGGCTGCTGAAGTAACTTTAATTCAAAATAATCAATATGTCAAAGTGGCATATGGGGGGCAGCTTGCCCTGAACCCCATCGCTGGTCAATAACCAATCAGATTCACCCTCTCAAGAATTTAAAGTACAGAGCCAGAACTCAATCGGAATTCAGATTATTGTGGGGACTTCACCCACAAACCACAGGCTGAAGGTATCAGGAAGCAGAGAAGCTTCTTGAATAAGCTGCAGAGAGGAAAGTGGCACCCATTGTAAATAGACAAGATGCCGTGGAGGCCTCAGAGGAAGAGAATCAAAGAGACTGTCTACCTTGAGCTCTAAGAGCTCGGATTTCCCAGATCCAATTTCCAAGAGACTGGGCTTTATTTCCATGAGCTGCACTGTAAACTCGTAATAATCACCTCCTTTATTTTGGCTTGCACGAGTGCTTTTCCATTCTTTGCATCCAGTAAACCCATCCTAAGATGCCTTTATCTTCATGTCATCTGACTTCACATATTATTAAAATGATCATTCCCAAATCTCCAAGGGATGGCCCTGGAGTTGGTGGTGGTGTCTAAGTCTCTACAGCTCCCATGACAATTGCCTTGGCAGAATGAAAGACCATTAAGAAGCTGAGTGAGGAGAGAAAGGAGGAAAGTTCCACTTCTATAACTGCATAAAAAGTTTCCTAGAGAAAATGAGCCCGGAAGCCAAAAGCAGGCATCTAGTTAGTGATGGAAAGTGTCTTCCATCGACTTGTAACATTCATTCTGTAAACATCTATTGTGCACAAATGTGGGCCTGACCCTGGGTCTGGTGCTGAGGAAACAGAGAAATAAAGACACAGTTTCTTCTCAGAGTTTAGTGAGGGAGGCAAACGTGCTAGCACTTGGTTGGTTGGTTCTGCAACTAAGCCTTTGTTAGGGTCTGTCTTCTGTGCGAGTTATTTATCTCTGTGTCTGTCTTGTCTATGAGATGAACAGTCCAGAAAGAACAGGGACCCTTGGTTATCAACTCTCTCCCCTACCAAGACTTGTGCAGAGACCAGCACCCAGGAAGTGATTGGAGAATTGACTACAGGGTCTGGGATGTGGGTTGAACTGTATGGCTCCTCGATGGCCACTGATGGTGACCCTGGCCCTGACCTGCTAATCTTGGAAATCTGTGCTCCTGGGTCACAAAAGGACACTTCAGAGGGGTGAGGAAGGTGGTTAAAACCACTCAAATCCATGTTGGGGAAAGAACTCAAAATACATGCCCTCTGGGTGTGGGTGAGTGGTATTGTAGAGAGGTCCCCCGGGACATACAGATAAAGCCACTCATCTGGGAGATAAAGCCAGTAGCAAAACCAGTTGTTCCAAAGCTCATTGGATGCTCTAAGTTTTCTAAGGGAGTCACCAGGCTTAAGAATCTAATGGGTTGTAGTGAGATTCAGAGATATTCCCAGAACTAAAATGTCATTGAGAACTGAATGTATGCTTTATGACCTGTATACATGAGGAATGAGTTAGCAGAAATGGGGTAGCTTTCATGGTGTCCAGGCAAACAAAATCCAGTGAACATGAGTGTTTCTAACTCTGGCAGGAGGTGAGGGAGCCCTGAACAACCCCCATGGGTACCCGGGCTCGTTGGCAGGAATTCTTCTAGAGCAGAGACGTAGGTACCTGGATCCTGTGGCATGTATGTTAACCATTAAAAGCATAAACCAACCTCCTGCCCCCACATTCTGCCTCAATACCATCCAAACAACTGATTCCAGGCTGTTTGGGAGCAACGTTTCTCAAGACAGTTCCGATTTACCATCAATCTCTCAGGAGGTTAGCTGGCATGAGTTAGTCCTCTGGTGCATCTAAATGTGACAGCATCACCTCCAGGCAGAGAGAGCAGGACATTTTGTATTCAACACAGCATGAAACCAAGTATCCTAACAGCCCCGGCAGCCTAATATCTCATGCAGAAATGGTGCATCATGTTACCAAGCCACAAACAAACTCAAGATTGACAAACGTGGAACGGCAGGGGGAAAGCTGCAAAAGTGATTGGATAACAGGCAGTTCCCCCAATAAGCTCTCAAGGTGCTGAGACTGGGTCCCATGTATTTACCAATACAGCTCACATATTTTTAATTCGTTAGAGATTCAAGTTTAACTAAATTGCTAAGGACCTGTAGACTGTCCTTTTCTTCTGAAGCTTCTGCTTTCAGCATCACCTACCACCCCACATGCTGGCGAAATCGAAATTTAGCCATCCCCTTCAACCGTGTCAGTAATCACAGGGGCTAGACTCACTTGATAGGGGGGATATTATAAGTGAAGTCAAGAAAGAACACATCATTAAAAATGTTCAGGGCCAGCAAGATGCCTTTGAAATGGCTTGCTTTTTAGCTGGAAATGTGAAAGAGCATAGCGGCATGATGCCCGCATTAGGAAGATAATAGAAATGTAATGCTATTCCCTATGCCACTTTTAAAGCCCTGGGCAACTCTGGGCTCCAACAAATTAACAGACAGATGTTCTTTTCTTTAAGAAAATAAGATTTATTGGCGAAATGGAGAGCACGTCACATTTCCTAGTCGGTCACCTCATCCACCTCTTTAACAACTCATCTACTACTAACCGTGGGGTTCTTTCCTTCTGATAAAACCTAGGTCCTTCTTTCCCCTTTAAGTCTGACAATCAAGCCGTCAGCACTGCCATGGGAGCTGAGAGTGAGTGTTTCCATCTCTAAAACCTGGTACATTTTGTTCTAAACCAGATTCCGAGAAGGTCTGAGTAGGAAGCCATACTGTGAAGAGCCCCAGCTCCAGCAACCCCGGGAGAGCGTACAGGAGAAGGGCCCACCTCTGATCAAATGTAGGCTGACCCTAAAAATTTTTATACGGTTGTATTATAGTTATAGGATCACACGAGGTGTATACTTACAAGGCTCTTTCTTTGTGTGAGAGGTATGATAAAGAATTCTCCAGGGAGACTCATCAAAGACCAAACCAAAGTTTCCTTAGGAAGGACAGCCCCTCACAACAAAAAAAAATATTTGGCTAAAATGTCAATAAGTATCAAGGTTGAGAAACCCCGGAGTAGATGATCTCTAAGTTACCTTCAAGCTATAAGAATACCTACACTTCTGCATGAGTATTAAAAACTCACATAAGCATGTGTAATTAGGACCCCCTGAGTTCGATGGCAAGGCCCAAGGCACTTATCTCAGGTACAAGGAGGGCATCCTGCTTCTGTCCCTACCTCCTGGGGTTCAGCTTCCAAGCTAAGCAGACCCAGGGCCATCTGTTGCCATCTTATCTGTCACCCCAGCATCAGCAGAACATTCGTCGTCAAAGAAGGCATTTTCCATTAGAGAAGCTTGATGGGGGTAGGGACAGAGTCCATGACGGCATCACTCCATCAGTCTGCTAGGTTAACACTTGTCACTGGACTTTTCTCACTGCCAGATTTCCCTCATTATCTGGTCAACTCTGTTCCTGTCTGTCAGCCATGCCTGCCAGGGACCCAGGAGTGCAATCTTACTTCACTGTCTCGTGTCCATTTCTTCCCCCCTTTAGGACTAGGATTTGCCAGCTCCAAAGCCTCACCTTCCCCTGAGCTGGGGACTCAAGCCCTTCACTTCTCCCTGGAGACTTGGATTCACAGTCCTAAAGAGAGCATCAAGACTCAAGCTGTGAGCTGGGATTTAGAATGCAAGGAAATGTTTAATGCGAATATCAATGGCACATGTGGTGCCACTTCTCCCTCCTGCACTCATGGCAGACATCAATAATCAATCACAAACCTTTTCCCATTTGAACTGGAGCATGGCTAAACACAGCAAAGGTAGGGGGATGAGAACTTCAACTAGATTGTAAGTTCCATGAGGGCAAGGACATGGTCTGTTCCATTCACTAGTCTATCCTCAGAATACACAGGAGTGGCCTAATAAAAGTTTGTTGAATGAACGAAGAGCCTCCCAGCTCATGGTTTCCCTAAGATGCACACTGCCTGCTTGGCTCCAGGGGTGAATGGACTCTAATCTGTAGCTCATGCTCTAGGCTAATGCTGGATAAAGCAGCCCTGGGGAAGGAAGGGAAGGAAGGAGGAAAGGTGATTTAGTGAGCAATACTCTCTGGAAAAAAAGGGGACTGTGGGAATGATGGTTTCCATTATTTCCAAAAGAGGGATAATAGATGTAAGTGAGAGCATTGAAAGAATCTGGTACTTGTGTAGCTTCCCCACATATATTATTTTTTATTATCCCTTTCCTGTGGTGATTAGAGAGCTTTAGGTATTTTAAGCTATCATTTAGTGAGTGCTATGCTCTAACAGCTTTATAAACATTAACCCACTAGACAATCACAAAAGGTCGGTTCTCTTTTCACCCCCTTTTCTCAGAAACCAAGGCTCAGAGTGATTAATTACATGCCCAGATGCACTGCTAGTGGGGGACTCAGCTCAGATTCATAAGTAGGCCAGTGTGCTTGCAAAGCCAATACCACAAATCCTTCAAACAGAAAGAGTCCGAGTGCTTGTGTTTGGTGGCTGCAGGGTGGGAGAAGAGGGTGTTCTGGCTCTCTGCCAAGTTTGAGGAGAGAGAAACCCCAAGGGAGGGAGTGGCAGGGGAGCAGCTGAGGGCCTGAGACCTTAGGGAAGGCAGAAAACAGTCCCATGGAGTTGGCCTGGATAGGAAATAGATCCTTAGCACCCAATTCTGGGAAACTCCTGGGGGCGGAGGGACGACTTAGAGGTCCAGAGTGGTCTATTATATTTCTGGTCTACTGCCCCATCATCCCCACCGTGCCCTGCTTACTGCCCCACCATCCCCTATTCTACTAGCTATCACCCTCTGGTGCACTGTCCCACCATGTCCTGGTTGTCTCCCCCACCATTAGTGCTGCCTGATTTAACAAATAAAAATACAGGATGGGGGGTTCCCTGGTGGCGCAGTGGTTAAGAATCCGCCTGCCAACGCAGGGAACACTGGCTCAAGACCTGGTCCGGGAAGATCCCACATGCTGTGGAGCAACTAAGCCTGTGCGCCACAACTACTGAGCATGTGCTCTACAGCCCGCGAGCCACAAGTACTGAGCCCACGTGCCACAAGTACTGAAGCCCGCACAACTAGAGCCTGTGCTCCGCAACAAGAGAAGCCACCGCAATGAGAAGTCCACTCACTGCAACGAGGAGTAGCCCCCGCTCGCCGCAACTAGAGAAAGCCCGCGCGCAGCAGCGAAGACCCAACACAGCCAAAAAAAAAAAAAAAAATACAGGATGGCCTGTATTTTTACAGTTAACTCTGAGATTCAAATCACAACAAATAATTTTTCAGTATAAGTATGACCCATTGAATATTTGGAATATACTTATACTAGGAAATTATTCATTGTTTATCTGAAATTCAAATTTAATTGGCCATCCTATATTTTATGTAGCAATTCTATCCACTAGATAGCATCGTTGCTGGCTGGCTGCCTCAACATTCCTCGTTCTACTGCCTCACCATCTCCCAGTTTACTGGTCCACCATCCCCTGTTCCACTGCCCTACCATCCCCAGCGGAAGCTCCTGAGTAACTGTCACGTAGCCTGCCCAGAGCTGCCTGGTGATCTTTCCCCATTTTAGCCTCTCCTGGAGCCCTCCTTGAAGCAGTCAGCTGCAGCCCTGAGGACAGGGACCTAAGCATCCTTTCCTAAATCCCTCAGATCCTCCCAGGGGAGGCGGCAGACTCAGGCTTCCTGTGGGGGTGATGAGGGGGCTTCTGGCCGGCAAAGTAATCAACCTGATGAGCCAAGAAACATTGCCTTACTGTTTGGAAAACTTCATCACTTCCCTGGCTGTGGACCAAAACAATCACTTTGTGTTTCGAGGATGCGGGTGGGGGATTGAGAGGACGGTGGATTGTTTCTCCCCCAGACTTGCCAACTGCAGACAGGATAGGTTAATGAGCCGTGGAAGTAGAATTCACCCAGGAAATGATGTGCGGCCACCCCCTTGAGCATGTGCCTGAAGGATGTAAATCTCGGGGCTTGGAGCTGGCGGAAACTAGAAGTTCACTGCCTGTGGGGTGCTCCGACCCCTCCCTTCAGACATAACTGTAGAGACAGGAAAGAACTCAGCCTTCAGGCAGGAATCCCATGAATTGAAGAAGACAGGCAGCAGGGCGGGCGAAGGAATTGGAGAAGCGGCGTATTTCTGTATTCCACAATCCTTGGTGTTTTATCACCCAACACAGGCACGCATGCACATGCGCACATGTGCGCGCACGCTCATGCAGCCATGAGCCTGCGCATGCTCACAGCACGGGAGCTGGGAGCTGCTTCTTACGCCTTTAATGCAGCTCGCTGTCAGCCAGTTGCTTTCCCAGTCTAGGCCTCCGTGTGTTCATTTGTCAAATTTAGGAGAAGGACTAGAATCTCTCAGCCTTGCCTGTAAAGGTCCCGGAGTTTGGAATCCCCACCTGACTATAAACTCCCCGAGGGCAGGAACTTGGCTTCAGTCAGGACTTGGCTTCAATCCCTGGGTGCCTGAGCGCCCAGAAACCTCAGGAGAAGCCTCTGGAGGGTCCACCAATGCCAGCTTCTGTTTGCGGCCGCTGTCCCTAGACTTGGAGGCTGCCCACAGAGCCAGAGGCCTTTTTCAAATGTGAGCTGGGACCCATCCAGGCTACTCTGGCAGAGGCTGAAGGAGGAACCTGCTTCCGAAGTCAGGATCCTGAATTCCCAAGCGGGTCACGCATGACACCCTGCGCTCCAGTGCCTTGGGACCAAGCAGGAGACCCAGCAGAGGGTGAGAACACATCTGGCAGGTCCCACCCGGAGTCATTCACACACTCACAGCCACTGCAGATGCCTTTTGATTTAGCTTAATTACGCCATCTGCCCACATTAAATGGTAAAATGTCTCAATCACTCCCCTAATCCCAGAGGGAAGAAAGAGATAAGAGGAAACTGTCATCCCTGGAGTGCAGCTGAAGGACCCTGCCCCACCTGTGTGACTTCTCTCCCTTCATGAGAGACAGCCTCCAGTATTTACAAATTCTTCTTTGTCTCCAAAACTCTAACTCCATCTGTTGCCTCACTGCTTCCTTTTTTTGGGGGGCGGGGGAAGGGGAGGAGCAGGGCTCACGCATGTCTGACCATAAATAGGAAAAAGATCAGAGCTTTTCTTTGTTTCCCCTCTGCCTTTGGGTACTTCAGTGCCTGTGACACTGTTCTCTTCCAGTAAGTCTGTGTTCTTTTGGCCCTCCCTTAGCTCTTGGTTCTGCTGAAGGAGCCCTGTGCAGCCACAGGTGGGGGGACTCTGGCAGAGCATCACTGAAGTGACCTGTGACCCTCACTCAACTCTGCAGGTATGTGGCCAGAGGCTGAAGGATGAGGGATAGGGTTTGTGTGCAAGTTGGGTGGGAGAGTCTCCCAGGGCAGAGGCACCTTAGCAGGGTTGCTGTGGACCAGAGGGTGGCCGTTGCTTTGCTTTGCAGTTCCAGATAATAAATTTATAAGTATGCTTGTAGTTGTTCAAGCTCTAGAGGCACTGACTTACTATCAGTAAATTCCTAAGACACTGATGAACTTGAGGCTAGTATAAAACCAGGGAACAGAGCTCAATAGGGATTGACTCGCAATCATTAAATTCCTAAGAGACAGAAACTCAAGGCAAATGTAAAACAGGGTGACATTCCTACCAGGTATCCCCTTTCTAGTATCAAGCAAAATAGATAACTAATGAGAACCTGCTGTATAGCACAGGGAACTCTAAAAAAAAAAAAAAGACAAATAAGTACTAGGATATAACAACGTGATAATATAATTGACACTGCTGTATGTTCTGTATGTAAATTAAGAGAGTGGATCCTAGAGTTCTCATCACAAGGGAAATAAATTTTTTTTTCTTTTCTTTTGTGTCTGTATGTGATGATGGATGTTCACTAGATTTATTGTGGTAATCATTTCATGATATATGCAAGTCAAATCATCATGCAGTGCACCTTGAACTTATACAGTGCTATGTGTCGATTATATCTCAATAAAAATGGAAGGGGGAAAAAAAAGAAGGTTGCTTAGTAAGTGCAGAGCAAAGAGACATTTTGTCAAGGCATTAGAAAATTGTATTGAACTATGCCGGGCCCACAGCAGTCTCTCTATCCAGAGCCAGTGTCTCTTTAAGGTGCAACTGGAGCCACACTGACTGCCCCCCTTCCAGGGCTCTAGGCAGATCACACCTTCAGTTAGCATACCCCTCTTTCGGTCAGCTCCAGCACTATTGCTTGGGCTGCAAGTCTCTTCAGCTACATTTCAGTCCTGGTCACATTTTCTGGTCTTGAGTATTTCCCAATCTCTTCATTACACATCTACAAAGCATCATTTAGAATGGATTTTTTCTATAAATGGCTAAATGTATCCCCTTTTTTGTATATTTTAGCTGTTTTACTTTCTTGAAAATGACTTAAGCTCCAGGTTCTGGGAATATCTTTCTATAGCACCTAGGTACAAAGAGTCCTTGCCACCCTCTCTCAGACAGAATTTTTATGTTGTTTCAGGGTGCTCTTGGGTGTCTGTTTGAGGCTTAGCTCAGCCATTTGCTAGCTGTGTTACTTTGGGCAACTAAACCTCCATGAGGCTTGGTTTCCTTGAGACAAAATGGGGATATCAATGATCTCACAAGGTGTGAGGATCAAGGGAGACCATAAAGTGTTGTTATCTCAATCATGTATTGGAATGGACTGTGTCCTTATGATTCTGACACCAATTCCAATGTGTGTGGGGGGGTGGAGTTTCCCACACGTCCAAGCCATTCTCAGACACCAGCTTGGTTTCCCACAGTTTAACTCAATTCTGACCCTATTTACCTGGAGATGGGATCAGATCCCACACAAGAAGGGCTCAGTCCCACGAGACTGCCCCTGAGCTCCCACTTCAGAGGCCAATCACAAGTCTGGGTTGTCACCTGTATTTGTGACCACACTGCTATAGATTGGAGGTTCCAACAACCCCCCTCCTTGAATTCAATTAATTTGCTAGAGTGGCTCACAGAACTCAGAGAAACATTTTACTTACTAGATGACTGGTTTATTTTTTGTAAAATGATACAACTCAGGAAGAGCCAAATGGAAGAGATTCATAGCACCGTGTGTGCAGAAAGGCTCGGAGCTTCCATGCCCCCGAGGGGACCACCCTCCAAACCCCGTCCTTTGGAATTTTTATGGAGGTTTCATTACATAGGCATGCTTGATTAAATCACTGGGCATTGGTGATTGAACTCAATCTCCAGCCCCTCTCCTCCCCTTCCTGCAGATGAGGGGGACAAGGAGACTGAAGGTTTCAACTCTCTAATCACAAGCGTGGTTGGCTTCCCTGGCAGTCAGCCTCCTTTCCTCGGGTGCTTTCCAAAAATCACCCCATGAACATAACAGAAGACACCTTTATTGCTCTTGTCACAGGAAATTCCAAGAGTAGCTTTGTGCCAGGTAATGGGACAAAGACCAAACATGTATTTCTCATTATAGATCACAATAGCACAGTTCTTATGGTGACTTTCATCAGTCAGGAGCCTGAAGGGATGCTTTCCCAAACCGAATATGCTTACCTCATTTATTCAAAAAGCATTTATCAAGCACCTACTATGTGACAAGCATCATACGCACCCTGATAGAAACAATTTTCTTAAATGTTGACAATAACTACTTTGCTGTGGGAGGTGAGGATAGCATATTGATAACTAATATTGGGAATTTACTGTGTGCCAGAGTACTGGTTGCAAGCATCATTCTGTTTAATCCATATAACAATCCAGTGAGGTAGATATTTTTGTTATCCCCATTTTGCAGATTAGCACACTGAAGCTCAGAGAAATTAACCAAATTCCTTAAGGTCATACAGCTCGACTGTGGTGTTTTTGGAGCCCAGATCTTTGTGGCTGCAAAGATCGTGCTCTTAGCCACGGCTTCAGAGAGGTATAGATTACAAATGCAAAGTCAAGATTGGTGCAGATTAGGTCTCCTTGCACTGTATATGTGATTCTCTTGCTTGGTTATTTAAATTTAATGTGTTGTATTCAAACATGACTGTGGGTTGGGTGGGTGGGTAGAGAGAGGATCTCCCCCAGTAGGGTGAAAGTCATGAAAGAAGCCGTCAGGAGGGCCAAGAAGATTCTCAGACCAGAACTCAGGAGGTAGACCCTAGGTCTATGCAGAGGGGTCTCCCCATCTGGGGAGTGGGGCAGTGGGTGCGGGTGTGGGCTCCGGGAAAGTAGGTTTGAAGATGGCATCCACCATTTTGGAGCATCTGGGAACCAGGAAGGGGGGGCAGGGCCAGTGAACCAGGAAAACTTGCCATCTCCCTTAATAAAATTCCAGACCTCCAAAACTAGTAGTAAGGGGGCCAGGCCTCACCGCATCTGACTCAGAGATTCATACCTAACCCCGGGGATGTTTGGATAATGACTGCTGCCTCTTCTGTGGGCTTTCACTTCCAAAGGTCCAGCCAGAGAGAAGGCACAAGACCGTCTTTGAAGGCCATCCCTGAGTGGGCAGGGTATCTTGAAATCATGTTGCATGGTCCTGTTTCACTGTCTGCATTTAATTTTCATTTGTTATTCCTTTAGGCAGGTCTTATCTAACTGGCCCAGCCTGGTTTCTGCCAGGCAAAGTGAAAGGTCTTCTGTTCAGGCTCCAGCATTAAAGCGATTGCAGGTTCCCTGAAGCTCTGCCAGGCAGAATATACTCTGCATTCTCTTCAGGAGATATACTGAGAATATATAAAGTGATAATTCACTGAATCACTTGAGGCCCTGACCCCACCGTCCCACCCTCCCACCCTCAGGCCCAGAGCAACTGATGCTTCTGCTCTCGAATTCCTGATAATGGTTCTGGGTGGTAACCATCATCTAGCTAGCGCATCATATCCAGAGTGTGTCCCTGTCCTGGGGAACCATCAGCCTAGCATCGCAGGACATTTTAAAGAATGCAGAGCCTCAGGCCCACCCCAGACCTACAGAATCAGAATCTACGTTTTAACAAGATCCCCAGGTGATTCATATGCACAAGAAAGTTTGAGAAGCACAGACCTAGGGCAGGGGATCTTAACCTGGGTTCCATGAACTTGAATGGGAAAAAACTATTACATCTTTATTTTCACTAACCACTAACCAAAATTTAGCATTTACTTCAACCGTGGATGTAGGCAACAAGTTACAGAAGTATTAGCAATACCTGTGACTTTGTCACCAATAGAAATCATTTTCAACATTACAGTTGTTTTAGATACCTTGAAATAGCATATATTTCACCACTATTGCAAAATTACATTAGTTATTAGATCTGAGGCTAGATCACGCTGTTTGATAGTAATGAAGTATATATATTATATGATAAAAATTTAAAGTATTTTTGATAACTATCTCAAAGGAATTGACTTCCTATATAATCCTATGTATTTTTTTTTTAATACACTAGAAACTTTATTCTAGAAGGGTCCATAGGCCTTGATGGAAGAAATTTTCACATATTGAGGTTAAAGGGAAGTCATTCTGGCTTATACATGATTGGACTTGAACTTTATGCTAACTAGAACAGCCTGTCCTATAGCCTGTCAAACATGTGTTATATATCTGCTTTAACCATGAAGAAAATAATGCATTTAAGAATCAGAATGGAGTAACTGCTGTTCAGGCATCCAAAATGAAGCCAAGTAGCCATTGTGGATGTGGATTCAGACACATTCCTGCATCACTGAGAACTTGAATTTTCTAAACTGTATCAGACTTAAGGATACCACCAGCAGTTGTCAAAACAATATCTGCTAGCAGCTGCCAGCTGCAACCTTATGGTCTCAAGGTGTCCCCTTGTAACTATGCATCATTTCAGACCCCAGCCAAGCCTTGCTTAACAAGCACTGTTACTTCTTGCCAGCTCCAATCCTAATTTCTGACAATTTATGTAAGTCTTGCAGTTTGGGGCTATATAAGCCTCCTCCATTTTGTAGTCTGGTAGAACACAATTCAAGTGCTTCTTGAATCTGTCTCTGGGCTATAGTCCTCAGTTTGGCTTGAATAAAAGACTTAAAATGGCATGGTTAAAGATCTGATTATAATGCAGTTGACAAAGAAATTTGGTTATCTCTGATATGTAACATTTTAAGATAACAACTAGAATTATGACTGATAGCATTAAACTAGGACATAAGAATTTTAGAAATTTCATATAATTTCTAAAACATTTATGTTGATAAAATTTACCCATACAATATAACCGAAGATGGTTTATTATCATTCATTTGACAATGCTTCCCATGTAATTTAACATATCAAATAAGCCTAATTAGTTAATATCTCTTTAATAAGGAGAGAAAACAGATCTCTTGAGGTGTTTCAGGGACCCTCTATAAAAACTCAAAATTATTTCCAGGTCAATAACATTTCATTTAAAATTTGATTTCTTCAAAGTTTGTCAAACATATCAAAAATGTTTTAAAATACTTGGTCGAGTAGGATCATAGGTCACTGTTAAACAATACTTAGCTATCTATTCAACCAAGTGACAAAAGATTTCAAAGGCAAGTACAGAAAGTTACAGCAGATTACTTAAAAGGTAAAGAAGCTTTTACAATCTGTTATCAAAGGCAGATCAATAGTTCAAGAAAACTTTGTCCTCTCAACAGAGAAAATAAAATTCCAGCTTTGCACCAGCTTACTTTTGATTTTAAAATTCACTCACTCGGGAATTTCCTGGCAGTCCAGTGGTTAGGGCTCAGCACTTCCACGGCAGGGGGCACAGGTCAGGGAACTAAGATCCCATGTGCTGTGCAGCATGGCCAAAAATAAAAAAGTAAAAAAAAAAAAAAAAATTCACTCACTCAATTAAATTCATTCCAGTCTTAACCAGCTTGACTTTTTCCTCAGGGTTCCTTTTTCACAAACCTTCTATAACTTCCTTTTTTACCTTCTGATTTTGTCCTGTGCTTTCCCTTTCTCTCTTTTTTTAATTAGTCTCTCTATAGGACAAACTTTCTTTTCCCTTAACAAAATGCATTTCCATTCCTTTTACCTTTTTTTCCTTGTATATGAATGTTTTCTTATTAATTAGTACTTTTAATTACATACACTAATTAGAATTTTTAACCCTTAGAAACATTAATTTCTAGTGAAAACTAAGAAGTAAGCAATTGTAAACTGCTATACTTGCATTTTTTCTTGATTGACAATATGAATATGTCTCATAATTTCTAAAAACATACATTCCTCAATAGCATGTTTTTTCCAGTGTGGTACAAGACATGTTTCCAATAAACCCAAACATCTTTAGTTTTTTTATAATAAGGCAAAAATAGGTACACTTAGACTTATTTAGCAATTAATGTTTCAGTATTTTATCTTATTTGGAAATGATCTAGACATTCAACAAATTTCCATCATTTAACTTAGCAAACTCTAAAGTTTTAAGTTACCAAAAAGACAAGAAACTATTTTTAAGTAGACATACCATAAAACATAATTATTCTTAAAGAATTCACCTAAAAACTCTTAACCCATTTACATTTATTTATTTTATTTCTTCCCAACAATTATGTTTAGATTACCCATAAAAACTTCATGAGACATTAGACAAAGTCAACCATCATCCCAAGCTATTTTTCTTCCTGACAAATTTTGTAACAGAGGTAACATGATCTTATCTGACTTCCAGTAAACCTAGGTACAATAAAAGTATTATACTTAATGTTGATGACTCTAAAGACATGTCTGCCTTGAACCAAGAAACTTAAACTAGCTTTAATATTTTCCCAGATCACATGAAGCTGGAATTCATTTGGGTTAGTTTCTCTTATATTTCTGAGAATTTATATAGGCACTTAATTTTCTTTAAGCCAACAAAATAGAGCTCTTTTACAAATTAGTTTTGGCAATACCATCTGCAGGTATAAATTACCACACATCTATAGCACATGTACATAGACATGTATATAGACACATACAAACACACAAACAGATGCAAAGAAACCACACAGTCCCATTCCAGAATTTCAGCCATGAATCAGATACAATAATACAAAACCCGTCAGTTACAATAGAGGTTGAATTCAAGTTGGATTTCTGGAAGATGGAACAAATCAAGGTCATCTGTTTAGATTTTTAAACCCTCTTTACTACCATTTATGGAGAAGACATAAGATTTATATTTGTCCTTGACAAGTCAAGTTTCAATAACACATCCCCCTTTTGGTGTTTCTTTTGATAAGAACTACCTTCCTGAAATTTGCATTTTAAAGAGCTGGCCTAAATAAGAGTTCCTGGAGAAGACCAGGTAGAACATTTACATCTCAAAGGTACAGGGAGAGAAATAGAAGTTCCTCCTAGGAGGACTTTTGTTCCCTTAAGGCCAGAATTTTTTTTTTTTTTTTCTTGAATACTTACAAGCCTCTTAAGATAAACAGGGGAGGTTTTGGGAGTGGTAAAAAGGATAGTGGGCTTTAAATTGTTTCTGGAGCCACACCTCTGGTCCTGTAAAGACTAGATTTGTAAAATCAAGGACAGCTGTTTTTAATTCCTCAAAGAATTGGGTGGCCACCTAAATGATAGACCTGTGGCCACTCATCTTGGTAATCCATTTACAGAAAATTTTGAGGATCTTCCCTGGGTTTAAGACTTTAACTATGGTCCTCAGTTTAGCCTTTGACCTGAAGAGAATCACCTACAGCCTCAGATGATCCCATTTCTAAAGGTACCCTTTCAATAGTCTTCAAAGCGGAAAGGCAGTTCAGACAGAATTACTAGAATGAGTACGCAAAGGAGGATGGAGGGGAGCAGTAGTTACATCAGTCTTATAGTTTTTTTGTTTCAGGTACCTATTATATCTTTAATCTTTCATTAGCTTTCTACAACAAATCCTTCAATGAAGCTATTTTGAAAATTTGAAGCCTTTGGGGGCTTTTGCATAACAATTAAAATAGGTACAATTGGTTAAGATGATCATTCTCTAAAATTTTGACAATTTAGAAGTCTTTCCAATTCAAAGAATCCATTGTCTGGCCACTGACAAGTAGTATCTTAATAGCTACTCAAACCAATAAGCCTTTTTATGGCTTAACCAAGGACATAAGAGGCATCCCACAAGAGAGTGCAAAGGATGCAGCCCTCGTAAGATCCAGAAAGTTCATTCCCAAGGATAGTCTAAGACAGTAAAGACCTTCCATGTACAAGTGGAAACAACAAAGGTTGAGACCACAAAGGCCCCTTATGGACTGAGATCCCTTGTGACGACCTCCCCTGAGAACTGACATGGTTGGACAATGAACAGTCAGCTCAGAATCCCAGTCTATTCAACTGACTGCCAAATGCACACCAGTACGTACACCTGCCAGATGGCGGAGACCAGAGAGAATAATATCCTCACTGGTCAACAAGTCAAGTTCCCAGGACATATAACAAGATGAAAGGAAAACCTAATCAGACCTATGGTTTTCCTCTTTATGACAAAGGACACAAAAAGACAGTGACCATCTCTGGGAGGAGGAGAATCAACAAACCAAGGGTACTCTATCAGATTTCAAACCAAGAGTCCAAGGAACTGGCCCTACAAATATTTTCTTCCACTAATCTAATTTTAAAAAGAGAAAAACTCTTGCCACTCTTATTTTCAACAGACCCTGCAGGCAGAGATCCGGGAGACTGATTGACATGGTAAGAATTCTTACCTTCTGCTGGCTTTTGTTAGGTGTCCTAGGATTTCTTAACTGCAGCAGCTTTGGGGTGCGTAGTGTCCGGCTGAGATAGGAAGGGGCAGGGCACAGCCTTTAAAAGAATGACATAGCCATTGAAGACACGACATAAACTGGTTAAAACCAACCAGGTCCAAGGTGGCAGATGAGTCGACTTCCACTAGACCTTGAGCCTCAGTATTGTAACACATCAGGAAGCTAAATGACACACCCACAGGTGCTCTGACAGTTCCAAGGCTGATTATAAAAGGTCAAAAAATGGCGGTGGCCCAATTCCTGGAAATCCCCACCCCTTCCCCAAAATAGCTGGAATACTCCTCCCATTCATTAGCCTATGAAATTACCCACCCCTATAAAAACTAACAACCCCAGACCCTGGTGCCGCTTGCCTTCTGAGGTAGCCCACATTCTGTCTATGGAGTGTGTATCTCCCTGAATAAACCTTCTTTTAGTTTATCATGGCTCGCTCTTGAATTCTTTCCTGCGCAAAGCCAAGAACCCACACTCAGTGGCCGTTCCAAGGACTTGCCTGAGACCTGGGATGTGACCATCCTCTCTGGCCCCACTTTCTTTCCTGCAACACAGCCTGTAAAGTTGCATTCCACCTTCGTTGCCGATTGTCAGGGAAATTGGAAGAGATTTTCCTCTTCCCTTCTAGGTTCTTCTGGCTGGCCTAAGAATTCAATTGACATGAGACAGAGTGACAGGAGGAGATCAAACAAAGTTTAATAACATGTATACATGAAAGAGACCCAGGAAAGCTGAGTTAACTCACCAAAATGGCCAAAGCCCTCACCTTAAATATCATCCTCAGCTAAAAATAAGAGAGGATGTTGAGGGTGGTGAGAGTCAGTTATGGGAGGTTACCAGGAAAAGCACAGTAAACAAGGGAAACGTTGTTATGCAGATTTAAGTCATAGCTTTCTCCACTGATGAGAGTTTCTAGAGTTTTTTTTTTTTTTTTTGCGGTACGCGGGCCTCTCACCGTTGTGGCCTCTCCCGTTGCGGAGCACAGGCTCCGGACGTGCAGGCTTAGCGGCCATGGCTCACGGGCCCAGCTGCTCCGCGGCATGTGGGATCCTCCCGGACCAGGGCACGAGCCCATGTCCCCTGCATCGGCAGGCGGACTCCCAACCACTGCGTCACCAGGGAAGCCCAAGAGTTTCTAGAGATTTGGTCATCCTCCTCTTCTAAGTATACAGAAGGAAACATACTTACAAATGGGGATTTCCCTTATACATATAAATGTTTCTTACAAAAGGCCAATTCCTACTTGGTTTTCAGAGCCCTTCCGTGTCTGCTGTTTCTCAGAAAATCAACAGCTTAAAACAAAATGCCAAAGAAACATGTTTTATGGTGGCAAATTCTGCTCCCCTACAACCCAATCTTGAAAGCCCCAGAAATCACATGCCTCCACGGTGGCCATTGGAGTAGTCCTGGCTGGCAGCTAGCAGGCTACCTTGATGGCATCTTCCTTCTCTCTTCATTAAAAAATGGGTTTGATGGGACGCATGCCAAGGAATAAAACCAAGATTCCAAGTACTGTTTGCTGTTGTCACTCCAGCAAGAAAATCAGAGGTCCAGTGGGGTGTCAGGAAAATTTTTTAAAGCTTTGGAACATACCCATGGTTGTTACTTTAATCATTCACCCTCTATTTCCGTGCAGTGATCCACAGTAAAAGAGGAAAATGGCTTGTGTCCCTGTCTTTAGGGACAGAAAGTGAAACCCAGTCCCCCTAAAACCGAGTTCCCCTGAGGATCTTATGATTAACCTCTCTATCCAAAGCTTTATTTTCTTTCTTATCCCACCCCTCTTCCCCTCAGCATTGAGGAGCATCAAAGAAAAGGGGGGGGGCTTCCCTGGTGGCGCAGTGGTTGAGAGTCTGCCTGCAGATGCAGGGGACACGGGTTCGTGCCCCGGTCCGGGAAGATCCCACATGCCGCGGAGTGGCTGGGCCGGTGAGCCATGGCCGCTGAGTCTGCGCGTCCAGAGCCTGTGCTCCGCAACGGGAGAGGCCACAACACTGAGAGGCCCGCCTACCGCAAAAAAAAAAAAAAAAAAAGAAAAGAAAAGGGGGGACTGAAACTGAGCAGGACCCTGTGGGGTCTTCCTGGCTATAAGTGCCTCCATGTCTGTCCCCTGCTTCTTGTTTGACCTTCCCCAAGTTCCAAAGAACAGGCTCAAGCAGTTAAGAATTAGAACAATAGAGTCATAGGACTCCTAGTTCCGCCTCAAGGAATATACATAACGATCTGGTGCATATCTTTGAGTTGTCCTGCAGAAACTAAGACCCCTAGCTGGTGGAGGATGGTGACGACATGCTAACCACCAGCACGTAGACCCCAGACTAGTTGGAACCAAAAGGTTGATGATTAAGATTCCCAAAGCATCACTCTGTTACCTCACCACCAACCCAATCAGAAAAATGTCCAGGAGCTGATCATGTGCCCTGCAACCCTCACCACTAATGCTGCCTTTAAAAACTCTTGCTGGAAAGTCACTGGGGAGCTCGGGTCTTTTGAGCCGTAGCTGCCTGTTCCCCTTGCTTGGTGCCCTACAATAAAAAAATGCCGTACTTTCCTTCACCACAACTGCGGGGTCAGTGGGTTGGCTTTCCTACACTGGGGCGAGTGGACGGGAGTCCAGTTCGGTAACAAGAGGAAGGAGTCACTGGGGACTCTGGCTCCCTTGCAGCCAGGGTGGAGTGAGTAGGAGAGTCTTGGGCATGAGAGTGGGTGATGGCAGCTTTAAGAAGGAAATCCCATTGGGGGAGGGTCACTGGGCCTAAGAGAATGGTTGGGGGGTGTCTGGGTGAGATGTGACCCTGAGGTATAAAAGCAGGCCTGGGCTGGTCTCCAGAACTCCTTCTTCAGAAGAGAGAAATGGCCACTCTTTGGGGAAGCTCCTCTGGCCAGGGTGGGGAGAGCAAGTGTAGCCTGGGTGAATGCCTTCCCCGGATCCTCAGCTTGGGGCAGGGTGGGCACACAGTGGTTCTAGGAGCTCGGATGGGTCAACAGTCCCCTGCTCTTGGGGGCCTTGAAAGAGGTCCTACAGGATCTATGGAGCTGTTTTGTGAGTACAACAGGCTTTAGCCTTGAAGGCCGGGCTCTCCTGGAGAAGACTAACCGCATGTTGTTATTCATGAATAATGATAACAACTTCACAAATCACATAATATTTTGGACATTTCAAAGCTGCCTTAAGGCAGCCTGATGTAGTAGTGGAAAGAGACCAAAATTGAAGTCTGTTTCTGCCCATAAAAAACAAAAAAAAAAAACCCAGGGAAAACTGTAAGCCAAATGGCTTTGCCCCTCTTGAGCCTCAGTTTTTTCATCTGAAGGTGGGGAGAGTAATAACCAAGGACACCACCTCACAGGTTTATGGGGGATCAAATGGCACATGGGTATGAAAGATGAAGGGCTGTGCTGTGGAAATCAAAGGCAGTGTTTTCTCTGAGCACTTTTATCTCCTGTGTTAGATTCCTAGGTCTGGGGTAACAAAATGCCGTAAACAGAGTGGCTTAAACAATAGAAATTTATCTTCTCACAGTTCTGGAGGCTAGAAGTCCGAGATCAGGGCCACCTCAGGGTTGGTTCTGAGGCATGGAACAGGGAGGGTCTGTTCCATGCCTCTCGCCTAGCTTCTGGTGGTTTGCTGGCAATCTTTGGTGTGGTATGGCATGTGCCAGCGTCACCTTCAACTCCATAAGGCATTCTCCCTGTGTGTGTGTTTATGTCCAAATGTCTCCTTTTTGTAGAGTCACCTGTCACATTGGATTAGGGGCCCACCCTACACCCTACACCCTACATGACCTCATCTTAACTGATTACATCTGCAAAGACTATTTCTAAATAAAGTCATATTCTAGATACTGAGAGTTAGGACTTCAACATATGAATTTGGGGGGACACAATTCAACCCCGTTAACCCAGTGGAGCCCCCTTGGCTGTGGGAAGCCAAGGAGAACGCACAGTGGGGTCAGGTGCAGGGGATGGGGTGAGATGGGGAGGTTCTAACTCTTTTATGCAGATTCAGCACTCAGCTGAATTGAGACTTCCACCATCTCTTTTATGAAAAACTTAAACATTTATTAAAACATATTCCAGATACAGAGGATATAAAAATGAATAAAATATTGTCCTGGACTCCAAGGGAAAAGAGAGAGACATGTCTCTCAAATCATCAAAAGGCAGTATGATTCATGCAGTAAGAGTTTTATGTGGCAAAAAATAGGGGGTCCAGGACAGGATTGTCCAGGAAGACTCTTGGGAGGTGGTAACATTAGCACAGAATCTTTGGAGATGACTAGCTTTCCAGGCAGACAGGAGGCAGAGGCATTTCAATCAGAGGAAAAGCACCATGGTGTGCAAGTATAAGACCACGGCTTGGCCTGGCTAGATGTGTGAGCTATGGGAGACAGAGGTCAAGGGTAGGTGGGGTCACATATTAAGGGCGTTATCCACAACCTAAGAAAGTGAAATTTATCCTATGGCAAATCCATGGAAAGCTCTTTCTGGCAATGATTTCATTGGTTGCAGCAAATGAGGCCAGAGTGGTGGCCGGAGGTAACATAATGGCTGGCAGATAGTAGGTGCTTAATAAATAAGTGAATGAATGAATGAATGAATAGCTTTTAAGCAGCAGAGTGGAATGAGAGGAGAGATAAGAGTGGGATGAATGTGGAAGCAGAAAAATATAGTCAGGATAATTTACCGTAGACCAGGAAAGTGTTGTAAAGATCTGAATGAACCTCCAAGAAGAGGAGGGATGCCTAGAGCCTTAAATGTGTGGAAAGAAGGTGGGAAAGGTGAAAAGATGGATAATTTTTAGGGCCCTAGGGCTGGAGGTCGAGGGAGTTCCTGCTCACTGAGCTCCATTATCTCTCTGAAGTCTGGTTCCAGATATAGGGTCTTTGCAGATGCAATTAGGTAAGAATTGAGATGAGGTCATACTAGATTAGAGTGGGCCCTAAATCCAATGACTGGTGTCATTATAAGAGACAGAAAAGGATGCACATGGAAGAAGGCCATGTGAAGATGAGGCAGAAACTGGAGTTATGCTGCTACAAGCTAAGAGACACCAGGAACCACCAGGAGCTGGAGGAGGCAAGGAAAGATTTTCCCCTAGAGCCTTCAGAGGGAGCGCGGCACTGCCAACACATTGATTTTGGACTTCTGGCCTCTAGAACTGTGAGACAATAAGTTTCCCATTGTTTTAAGACACCCCCCCATCCCCCCCAGCTTATGGTACTTTGTTACAGCAGCCCTAGGACACTAACACAGGGCCAGATTACAAGAGGCTGGGTCATAGCCATGGCAATCAGAGAAGAAAAAGAAATAAAAGGAATACAAATTGGAAAAGAAGAAGTAAAACTGTCACTGTTTGCAAATGACCTGATATTATACATAGAGAATCCTAAAGATGCCACCAGAAAACTACTAGAGCTAATCAATGAATCTGATAAAGTTGCAGGATACAAAATTAATGCACAGAAATCTCTTGCATTCCTTTACACTAACAATGAAAGATCAGAAAGAGAAATTAAGGAAACAATCCCATACACCACTGCAACAAAAAGAATAAAATACCTAGGAATAAACCTACCTAAGGAGGTAAAAGACCTGTACTCAGAAAACTATAAGACACTGATGAAAGGAATCAAAGACGACACAAACAGATGGAGAGATATACCATGTTCTTGGATTGGAAGAATCAATATTGTGAAATGACTATACTACCCAAAGCAATCTACAGATTCAATGCAATCCCTATCAAATTACCAATGGCATTTTTTACAGAACTAGTACAAAAATTCTTAAAATTTGTACGGAGACACAAAAGACCCCGAATAGCCAAAGCAGTCTTGAGGGAAAAAAATGGAGCTGGAGGAATCAGACTCCCTGACTTCAGACTATACTACAAAGCTGCAATAATCAAGACAATATGGTACTGGCACAAAAACAGAAACATAGATCGTGGAACAGGATAGAAAGCCCAGAGATAAACTCACACACCTATGATCAACTAATCTATGACAAAGGAGGCAAGGATATAAATGGAGAAAAGGCAGTCTCTTCAATAAGTGGTGCTGGGAAAACTGGACACCTACATGTAAAAGAATGAAATTAGAACACTCCCTAACATCATACACAAAAATAAACTCAAAATGGATTAGAGACCTAAATGTAAGACCGGACACAATAAAACTCTTAGAGGAAGAACACTCTTTGACGTAAATCACAGCAAGATCTTTTTTGATCCACTTCCTAGAGTAATGGAAATGAAAACAAAAATAAACCAATGGGACCTAATGAAACTTAAAAGCTTTTGCACAGCAAAGGAAACTACAAACAAGACGAAAAGACAACCCTCAGAATGGGAGAAAATATTTGCAAATGAATCAATGGACAAAGGATTAATCTCCAAAATATATAAACAGCTCATGCAGCTCATTATTAAAAAAAATCCCAATCCAAAAATGGGCAGAAGACCTAAATAGACATTTCTCCAAAGAAGACATACAGATGGCCAAGAAGCACATGAAAAGCTGCTCAACATCACTTATTATTAGAGAAATGCAAATCAAAACTACAATGGGTTATCACCTCACACCAGTTAGAATGGGCATCATCAGAAGATCTACAAACAACAAATGCTGGAGAGAGTGTGGAGAAAAGGGAACCCTCTTGTACTGTTGTTGGGAATGAAAATTGATACAGTCACTATGGAGAACAGTATGGAGCTTCCTTAAAAAACTAAAAATAGAATTACCATATGATCCAGCAATCCCATTACTGGGCATATACCCAGAGAAAACCATAATTCAAAAAGACACATGTACCGCAATGTTCATTGTAGCACTATTTACAATAGCCAGGTCATGGAAGCAACCTAAATGCCCATCGAGAGACGAATGGACGAAGAAGATGTGGTACATATATACAATGGAATATTACTCAGCCATAAAAAGGAACGAAATTGGGTCATTTGTAGAGACGTGGATGGATCTAGAGACTGTCATACAGAGTGAAGTAAGAAAGAGAAAAGCAAATATCGTATATTAACGCATATATATGGAACCTAGAAAAATGGTACAGATGAACCAGTTTGCAAGGCAGAAATAGAGACACAGATGTAGAGAACAAACGTATGGACACCAAGGGGGGGGAAGTAGTGGTGGTGGTGGTGGGATGAACTGGGAGATTGGGATTGACATGTATACACTAATATGTATGAAATGGATAACTAATAAGAACCTGCTGTATAAAAAAATAAATAAAATAAAATTCAAAAAAAAAAAAAAGAATAGAAGAGGCTGGGTCAAATGGTCAATCAAGGAGCGGAGACCTAGTCAGGGAAGGAGTGAGGTCAGGAGGAGCCGACAGACTCAGAGGGGTTGAGAGCTGAAGGTCTTGAGGAAGAATGAGGGGTTTAGGGAAAAGCTGAAAGGACAGAAGATTTGTACCCAGAGAGTGGCATGTTTGAAGTCAAGGGTTCAGAGGTGGAGCAGTTCCAGGTGATACCAGGTACTGTCAGATCAGTCTCTCTTAGAGGATAAAAGCTAACTGATAAATTCAACCTAAACCGCAAGGCAGTTTACCCTACCTCGAGTCTGCATTTTAAATCCAAGGCCCAAAGAGAAGCCTACATTTTCTTCCAAGGAATTTGCTCTTTCCATATTATGGCATCTCAGACACTGCCTGAGAGTCTGTGTGCTCTAGGAAGGAGGGCATGTGGGCAGGGGAGGGGGCAAGGTGCCCAAATCACAGCCCATGAGCAGATCTTCCCGGGCCTGGTCCAGACTTTCAGAGGGAGGCTCACCCTGGGGCTTACAGAAAGGTGTGCAGCTTCTGGGGACCTCTGGGACATTAGGTGGTAGAGAAAATAAAACACACTAAAATGGCAGTCAGGGTAAACCTGGACCATTTGGTGAAATTCAGAGGGAAAAACCCCAAGCAGAATCTGAAGGCAATTAAGTCACATCTCTAGTGCATGTCAGAGAAATGCTCTGTGTTGCCTTGGGGCCAGGAATCACTCAGTTAAACAACAAAAGCCCAAAGGGAAACAGAGGACCAGTACCTCCTCCTCTTAGACGTGAACTGTAGCTCCTCCTCCTGTCTCCTGCCATGTGCCCGCTGCCCCCAGCTTCTGGCACTGCCAGCTGTCTGCAGTGCAGCCCTCCTCCCCCGGGCCTCAACATGGATGGATCCTCTCTCCTCCCATGCTCTCTGGCCCTGGTCTTGTCTGTTCCCTATCACTCCCTCCCAGGAGCTTCCTAGAGGAGCTGCAGGGGGCTCTCCTCTCCACCTCCTCCAGACATGACCCCCTAATGTGTAAACAGGAAAGAAGGTTTGTTCTGAGTGGGAAGCAGAGGGGCAATGCTGAATCGACATTGCCTTCCATGGACGGTGCCCGGGCCGAGAGGGCTCTGACTTTGTGCACACCTCTTAAGCCCCTGCGCGGTCCCGCGCGGGCCCTTCTATTTGCCCCACAGGAGTGCCAGGGGCATAACCCCACACCACCATGTCTTCACATGCTCTACCTCCAGCCCCTGCCATGTCCTGGGCCCCCCTTCCTCCTCAACCTCTCCAAATCCAGCTCTTTCTCCAAATCCACCATGTGGGAGGGATGAGTTGGGGGCAGAGACAATTTAGCTTTCACAGCCCAGTGCCAGGATCAGCTAAGCACTATTCCAAGGACCATGTTTTTCAGAACGGAAATGTAATCAACGGATGCATTTCTCTCCCGGGAGATAGCTGAACTCCCAGAGCATCACATTCATCTTCTCTTGGTACACACACCGCTGGGGAGAGATCAGGCTTCTTCCCTTCTCCCCAAGCTTCTCCCCATTCAGTTCTGGGAATGTTGACTTTTAACCAGCTCTCCCATGTGAGGAAAGCCAGAGGCTAGGGACCTGGGAAGGCAAAGTGGCAGAATAAGTCAAAGAGCGGTGACTGTTTTCAGGACCTAAGCTGTCTGGTATGGCATGGAGGGGGTGATTATTTTGAGTGACCACTGGTGAAATAGTTATTGAGCTGTGAAGGGAAACACTGCAGAGTAAAGCAGAGAACCAGTAACTGATTTAAAAGCCAGGAGTTCTCGTCCTCACATCATTGCCTTGCTGTGCAGGATCGGCAAGTCCTTTACCCTCCAGTTAAGAGAGAACATCTAGTTGAAGCCCACATACTAACGATGAGGAAGTGGAAAGGCTGAGCTGCCCCAAGCTGCACTTCCAGATGGACAGAAGCAAGGACAGTATCAGGAGGCTGCCTCCAGGGCCTGCCCACTGTCCTGCCCATCACTAATTCGTCTGGGAAAGCCCTGGACCTATCTGACCCGCAAAGAAGCCATTGGCCTTCCTTCCAAGTAGACCAAGAGGAGCAGCCTCAGATGGACATTAGGAGACTTGGTCAGGCCCCAGCAGGAAACAGAAAGACACTTAACTGGGCTGATGAAAGTAAGGGATGAAGGGACCATTTGCAGGGGTGTGACAGCATTAAGGGACTCAACAAGGAATGCTGAGGCAGCTGGAGACGGGCAACAGCAGGAAGCTCTTCCCAACCCCAGGCCTGAAATAGTGTTCTTGGGGACCCAGGGAGAGCTGGAGCCATGCGAGGAGGGGGAGCTGTAGCTTCAAAGCGAGGGAGGGAGAGAGCAAGCGTAGCAAATACCCTGATCTTTCTCGGATGGCTTCTGATCTCCTCCCGAAGCTTCCTGTTCATCTAACCCAAAGCGGAAGGCAGAGGGCAAGGAGCCCTGTGATGCCATCCTTAGAGGTGAGTCTCCTGAAGCACAGAGGGAGCCTTGGGTTGGGAACAAAGTGCAGTCACAAAGCCTGCAGAGGGGGCATTGTAGATGGTACACTCCAGTAGAAACAGCAAGTCCTCTGGAGCCAGTAGTGAAGATGATTCCTCATTTTACTGCTTGTAGCTGTATGATCTTGGGAAAGTCACTGCACTCTCTGAGCTTGATTTTCTCCTTGGAGCTAATTATACCCTCTTAATGGAGTGGTTGTGAGGATTAAATGAGGTGCTTGTGTAAAAACATCAACAATATACTAGGTGTTTATCAGGGTCAGTTTCCCTTCTCTTCAGAGTCCCCCTTCCAAGCTCTGCCGAATCAGAGGCTCTAGGGTAGGGTGGAATGGAGAAAATATATAGGCTTCAGATTTGGATGCTGGCTTCACGGCTCCCAGCTGTATGATCTTGGGCAAGTCATTTATCCTCTGTAACTTTGTTTTCTTAGTAGTAAAAAAAAGCAATATCCAGCTCATAAGGTTGTTGTGAGGATTAGAAATTATCTAAGGCATCTGGTAAGGTATCGGGTTCATGGTAGATGGACCCTGGAGTCAGACTAATTCAAATCCGATGTCCCTACTTGTTAACCGTGTGACCCTGGACAAGTTTTTGGATCTGTCTGAGCCTGTTTCTTTATCTATAAAATGGGAATAATAAGAGTACCTTTCTTTAAGTGTTGTGATAATGAAGTAATGGGCATACAGCTTACCAAACAGTCTGACCTCAAAAATTTGCTATTGTTCTTTTTTGTTACTGATGTCACTCTTGCAATGTTTCTTTCCCCAGTCAAGCATCCAACCTATCTGTCTACTCAGACCCCAAGGTCTTTACTGGAGAAAAGCAAGTAGGGATTGAGGGGGAGGGGAGACAAACAGCTCATCTAGAGGGTTCAGGGCAGGAGGATGGCTTGGTCTGATTAGCAAATGCCCTTGCCTACAACACACATACAGACACGAGGTTCGGTTCAGCACTCAGCCTGTAACTCTCTCTGACAGGTCACCCAGAGAACAGGAAGGACTGTCCTGCCCACCCCAGATCTCCTGATGCCTTGTCGTGACTCTGGCTGGCTTTCAGCTGGCTGAAAACAGAGGGAAAGGGATTGTACGGTATGACTAGACCTGGAACTGTATCCCCCCAATGATAATTTGCTGAACACTTACTATGTACTAGGCACCATTGGAGACAATGTAATTAGCCCTCGTCAATTTCAACAATATTGTGAAATTAGTGTTGTTGGCATAGTAATGTTAGTAATATTGGAAGTTGAAGCCCAGAGAGGTTAGGGAACTTGACCAGCATCACATGGACAATAACTGAGAGAGTCCTCATCTGAAATCAGGTCTGATTGTTCCCAAAGCCCAAGTTTGGGCAGCTGTGCCAGGTGGCCTCCCAGAAGAATGGCACATGTGTTGAACATCAGTGGAGGGGGTTGGGAAGAGGATGGGAAGACGGGGGTGAGGAATGAGCCTGGGACAGATGTGAGCAGTGTGGTCTGCCCCCTCTGGTCATTTCCCTAGGAGGGTTGGATACTGAGGACCTCTGGAGCTCCTTCCCCTCTGATACCCTGTGAGCCAGACCCTAACTACCAGGACCCTGGAGAGGAGAGAGAGCAATCCTCTGTTTCCCAGCCTCCAGAATTTGCCTCCTTTCCTCCTCCCCATCTCAGTCCCTTGGGCCCTTGATCACTTTTCCTACTCTGAGCTGCAGAAAGCCTCGTAGCTAATGACTTCCTATGCTAATCGTCTTTGAGCTGTCGCAGAGGATGCCTGGAGAGCAAGGGTGGGCTTTCAGACAGTAGTGGGGGGAACACTTTCTTACGTCACACTCCCACATGCTTTTGAGCACTTACTCTGCCGGCCTGTCAGGCTGGTCTGCGGTCTCGGGTGCTGGCTGACCGGCCAAAGCATTGTGGGGAGGGGCGGCCGGGCCCCTACAGCCTCAGTCTGCCTCTTCAGAGCACGGGTGCACTTCTTGGGATCTCTGTAGCCAGGACAAGAGGAGAGAAGCAGAGGGACACCAGCATAGTGAAAGGGCCCGGCCATGGAGTTGCATGGGAGGGGGAAGCACATGCCCTCTACCCTTCAGAACTGGACCCCAAGGCTGTGTTCTAATTCATTGGTTTCTTCACTGATTCCACAATCAGCTGTGGAGCGCTTGCTTTTGTATGAGCTCTGCGTGGGCCGAATCCGACAGCATCCTGCCCTCAAATTGCTTAAATCTAGTAGGAGCGATAAAACGTGTATACGCCAAAAAATGCCAAAGCATGAAAGTCATCCCAGCCTGTCTTTGGCGTTCATGAGAGTTACAAGGGTTCAGAGGAGGGAGAGACAGCTGGTAGCTGGAGGTGGTGGATGCTTACATAGCATTTACCCTGTGCCAGTCAGTGTTCTAAGTGCTTTGCATATATTCACTCCTTTAATCCTCACAACTAACCTGCCATTTTACAGATGAGGAAACAGGCACGGAGAGGCCGAGGAACTTTCCCAAGGGCCCCAAACTGGTAAGTGGATTTGATCAGGTTGTGTGGTACTCTTAACCCCTAGGTTATTCTGCCTGCTCCTGCCCTGCCCTCATGTCTCACCGCCTGATTGTTAAAACACAGTAATAGAAATGAGCACTGATGTCTTCACCGCTCTTATATTCAGTGTTAAAAATCACTGTTATCTGCGGGCATGTTCCTATGTGTTATTGCTGGATTATAAGCTACAAAGAATCTCATTCAGCTACACTTATTGAGTGTCTGCCAAGAGCCAGACACTGTTGTAGCTGCTTTGCATATTCTAGGTCAATTTACTTCTTGCAACAGCCTTGGGAAATAGTGGCAATTTCCCCTGTTTCCCAGAGCAGGAAAATGGAAGACAGACAAGAAAGACTTGCTGCTTGTGGAACTAAGCTTTGGGCACACTTCTTTTAACACCAACTTACTGCTTTTAATTTTAAAGGTTAACATGAATACTGTTGATGTTTATGACATGGAACCCTATTCAGCATAGCCTAGAATGAGTATCCTTTTCATCTGTTTTTGTTTGTTTGTTTTTGCATGTGAGGTAGGCCTTGTTTTTTTATTTTTTAAAACTAGCATCTTAACTCAACATTCAAGAGCATGGAACATGGGCTTTGGGTTTGGCTCTGATTTCAAGTTTTCTGACTGTTACTTTAGGTATGTAAACTTGGGAAAATCTCACATCTCTGAACCTCAGTTTCCTCGTCTAGAAAGTGGGGATTATAATAACCAACCTTCACCACAAGGCTATTGGGAGGATTACATTCAATAGCATACAGAGAAAGAGAAAAAAAAAGAGAAAAGAAAAGAGAGAGAGAAAAAGAGAGAGAGAGAAAAAAAGCATACAGAAAGTGCCAAGAACTGTGTATGGTACCCAGTGAGTGGTAACTCTTCTTTATGGAGAGCCACACAGCATGGGTCCAGTAAACACATATTGGGGTAGGGGTTTTACATAGTAACCTAACACATATTTTCATTTCATCCTGTCAGTAACCTTGTGAGACAGATGTTTCCATTTCAGAGATAGATAGTCCACAAATAGTAACTAGCAGAGCAGACTTTCAAATGCATGACTCAGGGCTCTCCAACCCAGGGCCCTCCCTGCCTTCTGTCACCTGTACCATGGGGACAATGGCCACATTAGTCCTACCATCCAGGGGAAGGCTGGGAGATTCCTATGACAGGATAAGTACCCAGAGGTGCTTTATAAACAAAACGTCCACAGAACACCAGTGGTGGTCCTATGGGTTTTCCTCCCTGATGCGAAGAGAGATTAGTGCCTCTAAGGTACATTTACCGAGGTGTGTTCCCAGACACATCAATCCCGTGAGGGGTTTCAAGAAAAAAAAAGGGTTTCTTGGCCAAATTTGTTAGGCTGTGGCCAGTCCAGCCTCATAGAAAGCCATCTATTTTGCTTATAAGTCCTGGCAGAAAATTCCTAGATCTTCAGCTTAATTCGAAATTCTCTATCTGTAATCTGGCTGTTGGGTCCAGGTGTATGGTAGTTTGAGTGAAAGTTTATTGGTTAAGCTATTGATGACAGTGCACCACCCCCTGGTGCTGGGGGGAGATAAGACTCTGAGAGCTCCCTTCACCTACTGGGAGTCCCATCTGGCGTTAGCTGTGCGAGTCCTGTGATCCAGAGTGCATCTTTGTGAGGTTGGCTTTACTTGCTGACCTTACCCTGGTCTTTGCCCTAACCAGTTGCCTTCTATCCTTTACCTGATATAGTAGATGTCTCCTACCATCCTGAGTACCGGTCTTAGGGTCCTGTGTCCATGGGGATCCTAATCCATGGGGCTCTTAGACCCCCACACCTTTTAACTTGGAAAATCACAATGTACATGAACACATTAAGGGCTCTATGAAATGTTTTAGTTGATCATGGGTCTCTTTATCCTATAACACCTATTGATATCCTACAACCCACCTTGGGAAACATTGTCCTCATGGAAGAGATCCCAAGTACCATTGTCTTAATGGAAGAGATCCCAAGTTTCAAAAACCCCTTAACGAGCCTCCATCTCTGAGTAATCAATAAAAAGGCATTAAGGCTTACCATGGGCAAGGTCCTGAGGGCGAACGTGGAGAGCATGGGAGGCTGCAGAGCTGTACTTAGTCCCAGAGCCCACTCTCAAGGAATCCACAGCGTGATAGAGGGAGGTGACACACACCACTGAGGCTCAAGGAGGATGAGTGCAGTCTGGTGCTAAAGACCGAGTAAGTGAAAAAATATTCCAATGAATGGATTAAGAAGAGGTGGTGTATATCTATATCATATCTATATCTACACACACACACACACACACACACAATGGAGTACTACTCAGTCATAAAGAGGATGGGGTCTTGCCCTTTGCAGCGGCATGAATGGACGTTGGGGGTATTGGTGCTAGGTGAAGTGGGTCACATGTAGCAAGACAAATACCATATACGATTTCACTCACATGTGGAATAAAAACAGACAAGCAAACAAAGAAACAAAATAAATGAACAAACCAAATCAAACCAAACAGGTAGATACAGAGAACAGCATAGCGGTGATTGGAGGGTAAGGGACAGCAGGGACGGCAAAATGGCTAAAGGGGATCAACTGCACATGACGAATGGAAACTAAATATTTGGTGGGGATACACTGAAGTGTATACAGACGTAGAAATACAAGGTTGTACGTATGAAACTTACATAATGTTATAAACCAATATGACCTCAATTAAAAAACAAATTTAGAAAAATCTTCCGGAAAAATAAATAAGTAAAGACCAAGTAAGAAGGGCCCTGGCCATGCTCTAAGAGATGCACACGGGGACAAGGTCAGGAGAGAAAAGGAATTGGGTGGCAAACTGGTAAAGGTCCGGGCACCATGGGTGCTCTTTCAGAGAAGAAGAGGAAAGGCAACCCAGCTTGGAACCAAAGAAAGCAATCCCGAGTGAGGCTGAGAACCCGGCCAGGTACGCCATCAGGTGTGGAGGAGGAAACTTGGCAGGGCCCCGGCGGAGCGAGTGGCAGAGTGGTGGAAGAGCAGCCACCACCAAAGCCCTGCACAGAAGGAGCATCCACGAATAAGATGTCTTGGCTCCTCCCGGGGACGGGGGAGGCTGTGGGAAGCTGGTCCCAAGAGAGCAGTCCAGAGACGGGGGAGAGCTTGCTGGGCCCAGCTCAGAAATCTCTGACTCTAGAACCGTAAAGGGGACAGTGGGTGGGAAGAAGTGGCTTACCTTGGTCCTCCCCAAGACTATCGTTTGCACTTCCCTGTAGACCAGAAAACAAAGAAGAGAACGACAACAACAGAACTTAATCTGAGCTCAGCATCATCCTGAGAGCTGAACACTGGGAGTTAATCATCCAATAAATGTTTATGGAGCATCTGCTCTGTGAAAGAAACTACACTGGCCCCACCTGGGTCTCCATCCTTCAGAAAGGAGAAGGCTGGGATCGAGGCCACACCTGGAAAACAACAGCTTTCAGTACCAGTCGATGCTTGAAGGGCACTTGATGAATGATACCAACCATAGGTCCTGCGTTCATCCTCTCTGTCCATTCTGAGCCAGGACCTGCAATCCGGCTTCAGGCAGGGAGAAAGCCTCCAGGCTGATGGTCAGGGTGGGCTTCATTCCGTTCTGCTAGCTGATATGAAGGAGCCCACCTGGGTGCTGGGTGCTAGGGGTAGGCGCAGGAGAGATAAGGAAATTAAAACTACACAACCTCACGCGGGTGCTTTTGACAGAACCGAGGACTACTGCCTCCTGTCTAGCGTTAGGAGACAAGGAATACGTTACAGAGGTGGCGTGCCTGAGCAGATCTGAATGGTGATGGAGAACGAGGGCATTTCCTGAGCAGAAGAGAACTGAGTGGGCTTAGAGCTAGCCCACGGTGAACTGTGAATAATCTTGGCTATACCCAGAGGAACAGGCCTTTCACAGGACCATCACACGTCATATGTGAGCTAGAGGGGAAAATGAAGGTGAGCAGCCTGGCCTCGTGAGAGTATGGGGCTGGAGAAGAGGAAGACGTTGTGACACACCTAAGTCCTGCTAAGGAGTCCAGCCCTTACTGGGGAGTCACTGAGGGTCCACTGGAAGATGTTACACAGAGCAGGATACCTTACGTTTGCCCTTTAGAAAGAGCTTTCTGGTGCCCATTCTAAGAAGGCCTGGGAGGCCTAGTGAGACCAGAGTCAGGGACTCAGGTAGGGCTTGAACCAGGACTTGAGGATAACTTCAGTTCAGGCCTGTGGAGACTGGGGCAGCCTTCAAGATTGGAAGAAAAGTTTGGTATTGATTAAAAGATGACCCTGTGTAAGGGGGCAGGAAGCAGACCAGACCCACCTGGATTCCAGGGCCCTGCAGCCACACGGGGCTCCACCTCTCTCCCATTATCTCCCTCTCACCAACTTCAAATACCGTTTTGGGGACCAGCCCACCTTGTATCCTGTAGAGAGGTTGAAAACCAGCTCCTCCGGAGGGAGGAGAATAAAGAGAAAGAAGAGAAGAGAAAGAGCTGCTAAGGGGAGGGACAGGAATCGGTGGAGGTCCCGCCCCTCCAGCTTTGCGCCCGAGCCAAGAGGAGGGCGGGGGATGGTCTAGACTGTAGAGCAGACTCCGGGACTCAGGTGTTGCCCAGAGCACTGGCAAGGCAGCCCTGGACCTCGGGGTCCCTCTGGGACACAGACAGACAGTCATGTCTATTGATAATGTTTGAAGTGATGACAGGATGGCAGACAGTGACAATAGGCTTGGAAGCAGAGCTAGTTCAGCTGGTCTGGGAACCAGGGGAGGGGATGTGCTAGAAAGGAACAAAGTGCTGATGATTCAAAATGCAGTTGGGGGGATGGTTGGAGGAGTGAGCCGGGGTGGCGGGTGAATAGTGGGCATCAAAGCATTTACCAATTAGACAGTCTGGACACGGAGCAGATGAGTGGCAGATGCAATTACATTTCCCATCCGCGAGCTGTGAGCCGCCCCTGAGCCTCTTGCGGATGCATCAGTTGGGCCTCAATGTCTCTGACCCTCCTATCAACGAAGGAGCCGGGACTGAAGCCCAACACATTGAAACCGAGGACAGAGAAGTCAGGGTCCAAGCCCCTTCTCCATCTCCAGCACTAGGACCACAAAGATTCAGTAATGCTTCCCAGCTGCCCAGCACTCTGACTGACCTCTCTTCCCAGACCCACAGGGATGAAAGCAAATGAAGATTTCAGAGGCTCTAATCTGCCCAAACCTGAGGGTAGACATAGACCCTCTGTCCAACCAGGGCTCAGCTTAAGCCAAAGCTGGGACAGAGCCGAGGGCCCAGGAGCAGTGACAGGCAGAACATGAGGAGACTCAGACGAAGTAATGACAGCCCACACCCTACTTCCCTTGGGCTGAAACTATGCCTGTGCTGTCCAACTCAGTAGCTGCTAGCCGCCTGTGTCTATTTTCATTTAAATTAATTACAATTGAATACGATTCAAAATGTAGTTCCTCAGTCATGCTAGCCACACTTCAAGTGCTCTGTAACCACATGCAGCTAGTGGTTACTATGTGAGACAGCCAGATAGAGAACACTTCCATCATGGCAGAAAGTTCTGTTGGATAGCTCGGGGCACCCAAAAGCAACAACGTCAGCATAAAAATGAAAAGCCACACCTTATACCCTGTACAGAAGAGGGTTCTTTGGCTCCGTGTCCCTGTTCTCCTGTAGAGCCCTTTCTCCTTACTCTGGGACCCTCCTCCTCAGATGCCAGGTGCCCTGCTTTCCCATCCTCACCCCGGCGTCCTGAGCAGTGATACATCTCTTGTCTGCTCACCCCTAGGTGGCCTCGTCCGGCTAGGCCCTGGCCCCCCCGGCTCTTCTTCCATGAAGATGGGGCACAGGAGAATTACACACAAGTATTGCAGTGTGGAGTGTGTGTCCCTGACCCCTGCCTTCTCTTCTACCCTGGTGACCTGGGCTGGACCTAAGGCTCCCTGTACCTGCCTCATGGGAACCCAGACCTCGCCCTCAGTGACCAGGCCCTCGTCCTCTCCTCAAAGCATTCCCCAGAGGCCTCCAGAGCACCTCTGCCCCAGGCCAAGAGCTGCCACAGTTCTTCTAGCACTCCAAGTTGGATCTTACCTGACCCCCCCCCCAAATGTCTTCCCCACAGGGCCCCCTGCTCCTACGGCTAAGGATGGGTCACCTATTAAGGCTACCCCAAGGTGGGATATTGTCCCAAGCCCTACAGGTCTCAGCAATCTGTTTATTTCTCAGGCACCTCTGTCCAACCCTCTATCACCAAATTTCCTGGGTTACTGGGGGCATGTGGCAAAGATTGCTGACGGATCACCAAATCCATTTCACCTCCTTCCTGGGCATACAGCTAAGCTTCACTTTCCATCCTCCCTTGCAGTTTAGCACATCCTTGGGAATGAGTTCTGGCCAATGGCATGTGAGGTGGTGCGTGCCACTTCAGGTACCATGACCTAGGTATGATCTCTGTGTTCTCTCCCCATCAGCTGGATGTTGGGACACAGGGCAGCCTTGTGTTGAACATGGTAAAGCCAGGGCCACCTGGGTCCTTGAATAACCAAGTAGAGCATAACCACCACCACCCACCAGCCCCCTGCAACCTGGGCCTGCATTAGAGCGAGATGGGCATTCACACATGTACACATCTGTCCACAGGGTCTCTTCACATCTGGCTGGAGGTGTTCCTCCAGGCTCCCAGCTCCCAGTACTATTTCTGGTTAACAGGCAGGGCAGGTCTGCCTCCACGCTCTGTGAATGAAGGAATTTTTCTTCCCCAGCCACTTCCCTGTCCATGTCACCTTTCAAGTGAGCCTATAAATTGCTTTGGACAATCTCACTCCAGTCCTGAGGCCAGAAAGACCATTTCT
Organism: Pseudorca crassidens; assembly: GCF_039906515.1. Classification (NCBI taxonomy): domain Eukaryota; kingdom Metazoa; phylum Chordata; class Mammalia; order Artiodactyla; family Delphinidae; genus Pseudorca; species Pseudorca crassidens. The sequence goes on from NC_090297.1 coordinate 96,526,057, forward strand.
GCCCCTGCAGGCTGCTTAATGACTTGGCTCCTGCCACTTGGCAAGCTCCTTCCTCTCTCACTGTAGAAAAAAGAGCTGAGTGATGGTCAGAGGAGGGAGCAAGGACTTCAGTTCAGAGCAGCCCCCTGTCTCTAAACTACGGAAAGAGGCCCCCAACCTTCTCCCTCCCCCCACCTCCTGCAGGTAGAAACCTCTGTGTCCGCAAATTTTGATTTAAATTGCAGAGATTAGGTTTGAAGCTCAGAGAAGGACCCTGTTTGATTTGACAAAGAGGCCCAGCGCACTGCCAATAGAAGGCCTTCCTCGTACCACCTGGCAACTTTCAGCAGCCCTACCCCAGGGCTGAGAGCGGGCGGCAGTCTCCACAGACTGTGCCATGGGTCTGGGGTCCCCCCGCTTCCACTGCTCTCTGCTCCCTCCTGGGTGGGATCTTTGGCGAGGCGTGTGCTCCAGCTAAAGACATCTCAGTGCAAACTGCATTAGAAGGAGTTTCTTAAACTAACTGAAAGGGCTTAGTCAAATGTTCATCAAGCCATAAATGGACAGCTGCCTCCCGCCTTGAGCCCAATGCCTGGATTATTCATTCCTTTTGGCTTTCAGATCCTCCTTTTGGATCCAACAGAAGCTGCTCCTTCCACAGCCAACCTTAGTTTGTAATGTCCTCCCAGCTGCGTGTCCCCCCACACCAATCCCCTCCAGCGTTTTCCTTATTTTGGTAGAATAGGCATATCTCTCTCTTCTCCAGGCCCCTTCTTTCATCCTGGACAGTCTCTGGGACACTGCTTCAGGCTTCTCTCACTTCTAACCAATTCCTTTTCCCCTCTTGTCACGGCAGTCTTAAACACATTTTGTTGGCCCTTCTACATTTTACTGAACTTTCCCTAAATTATCTCCAACCTGTTTATCTCTCTCTATTCCACCATGCTCTAAAAAGGAAGCAAGTTTGGTCTTCAGCAGCATCCCTATTTCTGTATGTTTCCCAGGGCTACTTCTTTCTTTCCTTGTCACTAGCATCCACCTTGTCCAGTCTCTACCCCTCAGGTGTTATCACACACATTTACTGACTGTGTAACATGTGCCCAGGCACTATGTAAATGCAACACCTGCATTTTTCCATTTCCATCCTCACAACACCTCATGATGGTAGGTGCTATTATCCTGTTTTAGAGGTGAGGAGACTGAGGGAGGCCCAGCGGGACTGAGTCACTCGCCTAGTCACGCAGTCAGTGGGAATAGGGATTCGGACCGAGGTCTGTCGCGCTCTCTGGTCAACTCTGCCTAACACACACCTCAAGTCAACAAACATTTAGCAAAAGCTGGGCGTGCACAGTGCTATGGGTAATGGTTGCTTGGAGAGGAAACAAAGAAATAAAATAAGATTTTGTCCATGCCCTCCAAGAGGATCCACTTAGGGCCAGAGACAGATGTGTAAATATATGTAATACTTGGAAAGTGCAGTGGATAAAAATAACCACAGTGTCCTGAGCGTGTAGGAGAAGGAGTAACTATTGTCATGAGGGATGTGAAGCCCCTTCAGAAAGGTCTTGCTTATCTAAACAAAAATCTAAAGATAGATGAGAGCGTATTTCAGGGAAGGATCCTCCAGTCATGGCAGGAAAGTGGGAATTGTTGCAGAGCATCTTAGATGTTAAACTCCTGGGTTCTGGGTCACATTCTTGATTTGGATCTTGGGTAAGTAACCTAACTTCTTGGAGCCTCAGTTTCTTTACCTGCAAAGTGAGGAGATACTACCTGCCTTGTAGGAGTGTTGGGAGGCTTAATTGTTCAAGTAAAGGATTGAGCATAGTAACTGGAATGTTTTAAGTGTTCAATGATTATAATTCCCATAATCTTTCTTTTTGCCACAAAATCCCCCAATTCTATCTCATGACGAATAGTATTTATTGAATATCTTCTTAGAGTCAGGTGGCTTCACACAGGTTAACTCATTCAGTTCTCAGAACCAAGCTGTACATTTTGTTTGGCCTGGTTGGTTGTCACTGTCTTAACAGATGAGGGGGCCCAGGCTCAGAGGGTTCTGAAATTTGCTCAAGGTCATTGGAGAGACCTTCACGAGGACTCCAGTGGGCTCTGCCTGGCTCTGCAAGGACCTTGCTTTTTCTTTTGCATGAGTCACCAAGAACTCCTGGAGTTGCTGAGTGGAAGCGGAGGCATCAAGATCCCGGGGGACCTTGGAGGACATTGGGTCCCAAGCTGAAGTATCTGTGGAAGGAGAAGGCCACTAGGCATTCTCCTGGTGGCCCTACAAACACTGAGCTGTCTTCCTGCTTACAGTGGGGAGAGGCAAGCAAAGCAGCTGATTTTCCTCGGAAATGTCTACATTTCTGACAAAATCTGCCCTGGGGGTGTTGTCTATCCTTGCTACAAGGCAATGGGAAGACAGTGGGAGTCGGCATCTTATTGGAATGAATACAGGATTCGAAGATAGTCGGACATGGATTCAAATCCCAGTTCCAGGCCTCAAGCTGGGTAGACTGGGTGAGGTACTTCTGACTGGTCCTCAGTTTGCTTGTCTGCAGACAAGGATGATCATACTCACCCAGCCTCCAGTGACTCCAGAGAGCAGTCACTAGAGCCAGTCAGTCAACGCATGGGGCACAATTCACAGAGTCAGGGCGATTTGGTGTTTGTAGTTGTTGAAATGAGCGAGCGGGTATTCGGATGATTCACTGCCCAAGGGAGGAAAACCGACCTACCACCTGCCCGATAGAGGAGAGCAGCGAGCTCTGGGCCACCACCTGGGAGTCCTTGGAGCCCCCTGGGATTGAGTTCTTCCCCTCCCCACCCCCTTCCCCCCCATCATTTATGTGTGGTCTATACCACATACATTATTCATGGATCATAAAGTCCTCCAAGCCAGCCCCATCTGACCCCTTTGATGACATCCCCACAGCTGCCACCCAGTGCCACACACAGAGAACACACTAAATCCCTGCTTCTTGACTGACTGAGTCAGTGTTGGGGTACCTGCTTTGGTCCCTGCTTGTTGGCCTTTACAGAGCCTCCACCTACTAATACTTGTCCCCGCACATGGAATCCATCCCTTACCCAGGCCTTTTCAAACAGGAAACTTCCCCTGTGGCCCACTGGCCATTGTTTCCTTTCAGGCCTTCATCACTTCCCATGTGGCTGAGGTTATGGATTTCAAAGCAAGGCCACAGAATGTGAGCTCCAGGCTGCTTTTTTCACGGCTTCTGCCAGTCCTGTTGCTCTGCATCCATCCCTGAAAAGCTTTGGCTGGAACCAGAGGCCAATAGGCTGAAGTTCCTGTTGCCTGGCCCTTCTCAGCATCCAAACCAGCAAACCAAGGGCTTCCCCGGGGCTGAGTGACCTCCTCTGGGCAGCGGGCCAGAGCCCAGCAAAGCACTGCTTCTTTAGCTGCTGAGGCTGCTTGAGGCCTGGGCTGCATCCCAGAGGATGAGGGCCCAGCTGTGCAGCTGGGAATCTCAGGGGCTCAGGGCTGCACGGAACTTAGGGGCCACCAAGTTCAACCCTTCTGTTGTTCAAAGCAGGCCGAAGAGGCACGGCAACCAGAATAGGGTCACACTGCAATGTAGGGGCAGAAGTGTGCTGGGCCACAGCCCTGTTCCCCAGCCCTGGGCTATTTCCTCCCCAAAGGTCCCAGTGCCTGGACTAGAAGAGTCCAAAGCCTGGCTCCACCTCTTTCCTTTTGGGTCCTCTGCTATTTGGCTTTTTCAGGGAAAAAGAAGTCTATTTAGTTTGTTGTTTCCAATTTCAGACTAAGAGGTACTGGAAAGAATAGTATCTATAAGGAAAAAAACTGTTATTGTCTCCCTTTGATGGATGAGGAAGCAGAGGCTCCCAGATAGGAAGTATCTTGCCCAAGGTCTCACAGCTAGTGCTGGGTTCCAACTCAGGCAGCTGGCTTTATCACATTATGCTGCCCCATCACCCTCAACCTCAGATGCACTGGCTGCTCCTTGGAGCCCCAGAGGCCAGGCTCCTCAGTTTGGGCAGCTCACTGTAGGGGTCCAGTCACTTTCTCCAAATAGTCATGAAGATTCTAGAGGCAACTGAAAAGGGCAGGAACTTTCCTTTCTCTAGTCCCACTGTTCTCTGAGCCTCAGTTTTTATGTGTTTTTGGTTTGTTTGTTTTTAGTCAGTAAAACTGGGGGCTCAAATTAGTTCTCCAAGATTCCTTACTTATTAACAGCTAACAAGCATGGAGTACTGTGCTGAGCCCTCATACAGAAGCATCAGTGCCCACCATCCCTCTCCCGGAGAGGAGGGGGCAGCACATTCCCGGCTTCAAGGGCTTGGATGAGTGGAGAAAACACACAGTCTGGAAGAATATATACGTGGGTCTTTGACTTCGGGTCCAAGGGGCCCTTCTAACCATTATAGGATCCATGGGAGGAACTAGAGTTTTGGGAGTGACTTCTTTCCCATTCCATCCTCCAGGTCCCCTCTCATTCCATGTGTGTTCCACCTGCCTGACTTCTCAGCCCTCAAAGACCTCACGGGACCACGGTTTGAGGGTGGAGAGACCTGTTTTCCCCAGGTCCTTGCACCTCTCTGCAGCGGGGTGCCGTGGGATGGAGAGGGGTATGGGGAGGGCCTCTCCCCACCTTCCAGGGCAGTGTCTCTGCAGGATGAGTTCACAGTGCCCAGAGTAACAGTACAGTGGGCATCCCCTCCTCACTGCCAGGTGCAAAAGGCCTCTCTTCCACTGCTGTGCCCAGATGTGCCCACCAGGTTGGAAGAGGTGACGAGGGCAGTCCTCTGGCTCCCGTCATTCCCCTACTTCATCTTTATAACAGCACCACCAGAAATTCTGGAGAAAAGGAAACTGAAGGCTGAAAATGACTCACACAAGGTCTTATAAGGTACAGGTGGCAAAACCAGGACACAAAAGCAAATCTGACTCCAAACCTGCCACCTATCCACTGAGTGACCAGTTTTAGCATCCGCTGACTCGTGGTCAGCCAGTGAGCCCTTCCCCCACCCCAATGGAGATTTCAACCAGACCCTAGAGCCTCAAACTCCTTAGTGAGGTCACAGGTTCTCTCTGAAGCAAACCGCCGCACCCAGCCCTGCCCTGGCAGGCCTTCTTCTCTAATACACGTCCTGGGATGTGTCCAGTTGCATGACATGTTTTGCTGGGACTAGTTCCCTCTAGCCTTCCCCCAGTCCCAGCCGTCCCAGATTACCAATCTCATCCATCCTTCTGCAAGCGGGGGGTTATGTCTGCTAGTACAGGGGGCTGAGGGCTCCTACGGCCCTCCTACGGCCCTGGGAGACCCAAGGTGCCCATCCCCCTCGGAATGTTTGCCGCTTGGACCGAGTGACCCAGTTTCCCCAGCGGGGAAGCTCAGCTGGCGGGCTGCGCAGTTTGACATCTGTGTGTCTCTCCTGCCCCCTGTCGGTCACTGTGCAGGAGGCTCTCAAATGTCTGCGATCCCACTTGGGGCCTCGGTGCATTGACTCTCAGGCCTGCAAATGTTTGCTGAATTAACTGAGTGAGGAGTTCTAGGCTCTGGGGTCCAAACTGGCCGAATAAACAGGGACTGCCCTTGACAAAACAGTGAACTCACTGTAGCTGAGCCTGGGCTCCTGCTAGCTGCTAACTACCCCCTTGGCTGTCCTTTTCTCCCTTCCTGCCTGCCCCTCCTGTTCCCTCCCTCACTGGCCTGCTGCATTCCTCGGAAGAACTAGAATGTCCCAGGCTCAGGTCAACTGGTTTCCCCCCTCCTACCTCTTACAATCTCCTCTACCACCTCCCCTTTGAGTGGTCCCAGTTCTCTGCTTGAATGCCTACAATGACAGCACACTCGCTATCAGAGTAGCCTTCCCCATTTTCTGAGAGCTATAATCAAAAGAATTGTCTTCCTTTCTTCTAGACACTAAACATGACCCCTGTTACTTCCACTCAGAGACTCAGTTCTTGCCTCTTGGGCGAGTCACTCAGAAGTCTGACCTGCCCACTCTGTGACAGCCTTTCAGCTCCTTGAAGGTGGCAGTCACATCCCTCAGACTTCTCCTTTCTCGCCCCAAACATGCTGGGCTCTTCACTTCCTGAGGCTTCCTTAAAAGGGGGAGTCTTGAAAACCAAAAAGCCTGGGAGACACAGACAGTGACTCTCCAATGGTGGAATTCTAGTCTTTTAGTCTGAAGACCTCCTGAAAGGCACCTATCTGCTTACTCCTAGGAGAAGCCCTAAATAACAAGTGGGATAATTCTTTAATCACTATTTCACAGTGTTTTAGATTTAGAATTTACAAAGCTCTTTTACAAAGAGCTCTTTTACAACTTACAAAGCTCTTTTACATGCTATCTCAGTTGAGTGAAATTATTTTCACACCCATTTTAGGGATGATAAAAGTGAGGACTCAGAGAGGAAAAAATCTTGTACATGATCACACAGTAAGTGGATGATAGCTGGCACTCACATCTGATCTTCTGATTCCAAGTCTAACATTCTTCCCACAAAAGTGTTTGTTGTGGCTTCTGCCTCTGGAGAATGTGAAAAGATCAAAAAAGGCAGAAAAAAAGTATTGAGCACTTACTATTTGCCAGGCACTGTTCTAAGTGCTTAATATGTGTTAATGTTCAAAACAACCACATAAGTTGTGTACTATTATTATTGTTCCCATTTTACTTACCAGGGTTAGTAAGAAAAAGTCCAGTATTCTAGCCCATACAGTTCAGCTGTAGAGTTGGCCCTTCGAACCGCATCCCACACCGCTCCACACTTGCCTGGGTTTGTGCTCACATCTTTGTTTCTGTCCTTGCCTCTCTTTTACCTGACGGGTGATACTGAGGAGAAAGTTCGAGAATCATCCTCCGGGGGCAGGGTGGGGAGACCTTCCTTCAGAGGCAGTGTGGTAGTCGGGAGCCCAGAGGCTGGTTCAAACCCAGGCTCTGCACTTTCCAGCTGAGTGACCTTGGGCAAGTCAGTCAACCTCTCTTCCCCTCGGTTTCATCATCTGTAAAATGACAGTAACACTAGCACCCACCCTGTTGGGTTTCTGTGGGTTGTAAGTTAACATTTTGTAAAGTGCTTAGAGCAGTGCATGTTTATTATTAAATTGGAAACTCTGGCCATTTGAGCTGACTGGGGCAAAGCCTGGAGGGTGGGTCAAAGCAGGGGGCATCCTGTGGAGGCACAGGGAGAATGGGCAGGGGGTGGGGTGGGGAGAAGGATGGAGGATGTGAATGACTTTCAGCGGGAACTGACCTTTCCACGGAGTCACGAGTTCTCTGAATTAAGAGGATCTTCCCGAGGCATCTAACCCAAACGGGCAGTAGAGCAGTAGAGCAGGCAGGAGTCTCGCCAAAGGCCTGGGAAGACCAGGAATTCCCCGCTTCCTGAGACCACAGGACAACTGCAATAAAATAAATGACACTTGGGAGGCTGGGGTTGGGAGAGGTTCCCTTTGGCCTCTTAGGGAGTCTTGACAGCAGGGATATTGAGTCCAGATGCCTTTACACCTGGCCTCAATTTGGCTTCATATCCTGTGAATTCTTAGGCATGATCCAAACCTGCTGTAGAGCTGTATGAGCTCTAGGCTGCTAGCTACACTGATAATAAGAGCCAACGTTTATGGATTCCCATGCACTGGGCCCAATTCTGAACACTTGCTTGTTAACTCTTTTAATTTTTACATCATTGCTTTGACACTGGTTTAGCCCCACTTTACCTAGGAGGAAATGGACACACTGAGAGATTAAAATATTTGACCATCATCATGCAGTGAGTAGTGATCAGAGAATGAGAACCAGATCCTTTGACTCCAGAACCAGTATTCTCAGCACAAGGGAAAGCCACTCATTTCAGAAATAATTGAAATTGTGTATTGAAAAATTCTTTATTGTGTCTGAAAATTGAACTGGGTCTTTAAAGGTTTTAGAGAAGCAGGTTTCTCTTTCAGTTTGTGGCAGCATTTTCTCAGAACCAGATGGTCACATGGATAGCATCCCTTGCTCCTCCAGCAGTATCTGGGTGCTTGTTTCATGCCAGGCGTTGCACCAGGCCCTGGGGAGGCTACACAGACTCAACCACTGCCCCATGGAGTTTACAGTCTGGTGAGGCAGAGACACTGGACAGGTAGTTGTGGCAGCATATAATCCCACACCATGATGAGTGTTCTGAAGGAAAAGTCCAGGATACTCTGAGAGTACATGATGGGCATAGGCAGTGTCCTAGACTGGTGGGGGAAAGGGCACATGGCAGGAAAACTTTTGTCTGTACGTGTGTAAATGAAAGCTTTTCATATGCAAGAACATCTTTTTCTAAGATTATTTCTGAGTGAGTATAAATAATGGACATGGACTCAAATTTCACTCAGAGAAAAGAGATTCAATACTTACTTCCCACCTCTTGGAAGAGGCTCAGAGTTCTAGACACAAGAAGGCTTCTTAGACTGCATAGTCCCTGCGTGGGTAAAGAGGGTGAAAACTGCTTCTCTGGTGTCCAGTGAGCTGGCATGAGAGTATCTTCATGATCCCAGGACCTGGTATTATAGTGCCCTGGTTCTCCTTTAGAAAATGACAATTCATACACATTTATGGTGTGCTCCAGCTTTCAGTAGCAGAGTGATCTTGTTAGGAGCCCTGGCTTTGGTGTCAGACTGACATGGGATAGGTTACTTCATTTCTATTGGCCTCAGTTTCCACTCTATAAAACAGATCAATAATAGCATCTACTTACAGGGTTAATATGAGGAGTAAATGAGATAACACCTAAGAAACGCTTTAGAATCTTGCTGGATACATGACAAATGTTCAACCGGTGTGAACTAGTATTAGCCTAAGACTTACTAGCAAGTTTAGGATATTGGGATGAATCTGCATTTATCTCAAGACATAAGGCAGAATTGAATTTATTTTTAAATAAACACATTGCCTAAGTTGTCTCCATACCTTTGTCTCTTCTTCCTTTCCTATTTACCTTTCTATTTACATTATCTAGTTCTATAGACTTTCAGAGAGAAAGGTCACAAGATATAAACTTGCTTGGAGTTTCTTATGTGAAAAAAGAAGGAAAGTCAATATGGAAATTCTCTCCAGCATTCCCTGGTTATTTATAAAATCTACCCAGAGCAGGAAACAAAACTCTAAATATAAAAACCACGTGAAAACTTCCATTTAGGGAGCTCCAAAGTGCTTTATTTTTAATTTATTGTTATGACTGTGGAGGCTATTGTTAAATTTCAGACACTGTGGGGTGGTAGGAAAATCCCAAGTGAATTTTGCCCACAACCTTTCTGGGGTCCAAGGGAGGAGGGGTTGCTGTGAGTGGCCTTCAGAGCCCAAGCACACACAAAGGTGCCTGAGTGGTGGCTCCTGGCGGTGCACTTTGGGGATGCCTTTCCCTCTGCCCAAAGCAGTAATGACTCTGCAAACAGAAAGATGCTCCTCTGGGGGATTCCTGCCCAGGTGTGCCCTGGGTGTAAGAAAGCTATATCCGGGTTTCTGATGCTCTGAGGGCAGGAAGACAGCTCTTGTTCCCATGGGCTTCCAGAGAATGCACCAACATTTATCTCCCTCCCTCGACAATGGCTAGAATGCTGCCTCTCCAGGCAAAAATAATTGCTCACCATAATTACACTTGGCATTTGGGTAACACTTTATGGCCACTAATTAGTTAAATGTACACAGCACCCTGTGAGACCAAAGGATCCCTGGCTCTGCTTTATGGGGGGGGAACAAAGGGACGGGGAGTAACCTCAGGCTGTGGCTCAAGTCAGACTGGGCTTGTGCCCAGCGCCTGCTCCCGCCCCAGACCCAGCACAGCAAGCTCTGCACAGCTGGCAAGGGTTTTAGCTTTCTTCTTCCCCAGAGGGACAAGGAAGTGGTGGTTTCCTAAACCATTCATTCTGCTTTGGTAATGGATATTGGAAATGGTACTCTCTGAGCAATCTCTACAGTAACCAGAGGCTCTGGTTAACCAATCGCCAAGCATCTCTTGAGGTCCAGCTGTAAGTATGTGGGGACTTATCTCTGTGCTGATGTCCTGGGGAAAAGGCATGCCTCCATTCCTCCCCCAAAGAGTGCATAACCTAGCTTGGGTGGAGTGAGGCAAAATAACGTACAGGAAATAATTAGAGTGTAAGCCAAAATGGAGAGAGTGACATGGAATGGAGTTTGCTGAAGGTTAAAAGAAAGAAGGACTTGAAGGTGAGCCTGGGAGCACTAAGGAGAAGGTGAGCCTTGGGTGGTGTGATTGAAGAGACAAGGGTACCAGTGAATGTGGAGAATGTGGAGGACTCTGTTGTCCCCGCTCCTGGGAATGCTGTGAGCAGACACCTGCCGCTGTCAGCCATTTCAGGGCTTTCCTCAACTACAGAGAGCTGCCTTACCCCCAAGGTCACGATACTTTCCACAGGGGTCTGATGACTAAACAATGCAGAAATACAAAGGCCCAGGCATCTCAGCTCATCTTGGGACAACTCTGAAGGCCACAAATTAGTGAGACCTTCTAACTCCAGAGCCCCCCATGGGGTCAGCTGAGGCTGGCGTTGGGTCTGATTGCAGGTCCACTTTTCCTTCCTCCCAATCCTAGCTCTTTCCCTTTCCTTCCACAGGTGTCAATCTCAAAGTCACTACTTAAGAAACACCCTGCATGCTGAACTCTTTCCAGGGAACCCACTATCAGAAAGTTAGGTAAATGGATTTCCATTAGGGACCACTCCAGAATGTTGAGCAGGAAAGTCAGATGTGGGCTTTGGTAAAGACTAACCAGGCTAGAGCATGTAAAATGGGTAAGAGCAAGGGAGAGGGTGGAGGTGAGAAGACCAGCTCGGGGCCAGCTGGACCAAAGGGAATGCAGGCAATGAAGAGAATCCAAGAAATCCATATGAAGAAGGAAGAAAAGACAGGATTTGGTAGCAGGTTATTTTTCAGAGAAAGAAAGGTCAGAGATAAAAGGGTTAGTCTATGTTGTTTTTTTAAGTTATCACATTACCAAAATAATAAGATTACAGGATGGAGGACTGTTGTCCTAAATTCTGTTTTAGACTTGAGTTTGAGGTGACAATGAGACTTCCCAGTGAGATATCTTGTGTGAAATTGTGTATCTAAAACAGGAGAGTGGATAAGAGGTCAGGATTGGAAAGCTTGATTTGGGAGCTATGTCAGTCTATATCTTTCAAAGACGGTCATGACAATATCTCCCATTGCACATGCTCTTCTACATTGTGACCTGGCTACTGGCCCCACTGAGAAGTGGAGTCTAATTTCCTTGCCCTTGAACCTGGGCAGGCTTGTGAAAGCTTTGATTAATAGAGCACAGTGGAAGTTCTGCTGTGTGACTTTTGGGCCTAGGTCAGAAAAGGCCATGCAAAAAAACTAAATATAAAATTACCATATGACCCAGCAATCCCACACCTGGGCATATACCCAGAGAAAACCATAATTCAAAAAGACACATGCACCCCAATGTCCATTGCAGCACTGTTTACAATAGCCAGGTCATGGAAGTATCCTAAATGCCCATTGACAGATGAATGGATAAAGAAGATGTGGTACATATATACAATGGAATATTACTCAGCCATAAAAAGGAATGAAACTGGGTCATTTGTAGAGATGTGGGTGGACCTAGAGACTGTCATACAGAGTGACATAAGTCAGAAAGAGAAAAACAAATATCGTAGATTAACACTTATATGTGGAATCTAGAAAACTGGTAAAGATGAACCAGTTTGCAAGGCAGAAATAGAGACACAGATGTAGAGAACAAACATATGGACACCAAGGGGGGAAAGTGGGGTTGGGGGTGGTGGTGGTGGGATGAATTGGGAGATTGGGATTGACATATATACACTAATATGTGTAAAATAGATAACTAATAAGAACCTGCTGTATTAAATAAATAAATAAATAAATAAGAAAAGGCCATGCAGTTTCTGCCTGGTTGTCTTGGAATGGAAGCCAGATGCCACGTAAGAAGTCTGACTACCCTCAGACTACTCTGCCAGAGAGGCCGTGTGTAGCAGATTACAACCAACGTCAACTGCCAACCAAGTGAATGACTCATCTTGGCTATCCAGCCCAGATGGAATGACTAAAGCCCCAGCCAACATCTGACTGCAACAACATGGGAGACCTGAAGTTTGAACCACCCAATGGAGCCCTTCTCAAATTCCTGATCCATGATTGTTTTTAGCTGCTAAGCACTGGGGTAATTTGTTACGCAGCAATAGTAATCGGAACAGGGGTCATTAGCATAGGGGAGAGTAGGACCTCATCATTGTGTTCTGCATAATAAGCTCCCGTCCTCTAATCTGTTCCATGACACTGCATCCTGCCTCACCTTCCCTACCCTACCACCACTCACCTTCCACGGAACTGCCAGGGTTCTTTCTTAAGTGGTTCCCAAGTAATCTTATCAAATCGCTTCCCTTCTTGAAAACCTTCCACAGTTCCAAATGGCCTGCAAAGGTCCTCAAATTTCAGTATGTACTATAAAGTGGTACGGTGGTCAACTGTAATGACCATGGGGTGCCCAGACATTTGGTCAAATGTATTCGGGATGTGTCTGTGAGGGTGTTTCTGGATGAGATTAACATTTGAATTGGAAGACTGAATAAAGCCGATTGCCCCCCAATGTGGGCTGGCCTTATCGAATGAAAGATCTAAATAAAACAAAACGGTTGTGTAAAAGGCAACTCCTCCGACTGCCTGATTGAACCAGGATTATGGTCTTTTCCTGCCTTCGGACTCAAACTGAAAACTTCTCTCTTCATGGGTCTTGAGCCTGTTGGCTTTTGGACTGGAACTTACACCATTGGCTTTCCTGGTTCTCAGGCATTTGCACTCTGACTGGAATTTATACTGTCAGCTTTTCTGGGTCTCCAACTTGCCGACTGCAGGTCTTGGGACATAGCTGTATCTATCTGTATCTATATCTGTGTCTTAATCTGTATCTATATCATCTATCTTTTTTTTTTTTTTTTTTTTTTTTTTGCAGTACACGGGCCTCTCACTGTTGTGGCCTCTCCCGTTGCGGAGCACAGGCTCCGGATGCGCAGGCTCAGCAGCCATGGCTCACGGGCCCAGCCGCTCCACGGCATGTGGGATCCTCCCGGACCGGGCACGAACCCGTGTCCCCTGCATCGGCAGGCGGACTCTCAACCACTGCGCCACCAGGGAAGCCCTATATCATCTATCTTTATCTATATCCTACTAGTTCTGTTTCTCTGGAGAACACTGACTAATACAGTTGGAGTCTGGGAATTGATTCCCCAGGTGATTTTGATTCTGACACTGGTTGACAAACCCTAGCCTACAGGATACAGTCCTTTACAACCCAATAGTCTGCTCCCACTTTTGTTAAACATCTCACCAGTACCCTCAAGAGGACAATGGCTTTGCTGCAGAACCTCTATATTCTCTATTTATCTACCAGCTTTCATAGTTTGAGCTTTAATTTCTGTAATTTGTATTATGAAAATAATAATTGTATTCTCAATATAAAAATATATAAAATGAAATTGTAAATTAATAATTTACATAATGTGCTTTTAAATATGCATGTGCATAAAATTTATAAATTAAATAGTAACAGTAGGAAAAAGTATCTCTTTCAGATAAACATCCCCATCACCACCCCTTCCATGCCCCTGGAGAATCTGATATTCTGTCCCACTGAGCTAAAAACCACTACTTTAGCCAGTAGGGCTCCCTGAAGATCCCCTAATCATGCTAGTCTCTCTTCCTGGAAGGGTTTTTGTTCCTTTGACATATATTTATTGAAGATTTAGCATGTGCCAGGCACTGTGCTATGCAATGTATCCCTCCCTCCCAGAGAGAAGCAATTGATTCTTTCTCTGAGGACCATAGCCCCTGAGTCTGTACTTGTATCCTAGCCTCGTCCTGCCATGATGTGTTAGTTGTCGCCTTCCCTAGACTGTGCAGCTTCTCAGGTCAGGGGTTGCTATCTTGCTCATATTTGTATCTCAGTCACTGGCACAGTGCCCGATATCTAGTAAGAACTCAATGAATGTTGATGAATGAGTTCATAAATGAATGATGATAGCCCAGTGTCTGGCACATCAGAGATGATCAATAAATATTGGTTGAAATGCTATAGAACTGAAAGTACGGGTCACAGAAACAAGGTCAGGAAGAATTTCAAGAAGGAAGGTTTCTTGAACGCAGTCAAAAAGATCCCAAAAGATCAAGAAGGGTGAACACTGAGGGGAAAAAGGAAACATTGGATTTGACAAAAAGGAAGTTAATGTTAAATCCTAGGAAAAAAATAGCAATTGACAAAATGTTTATCACAAAATCAACAAGTGAAGATCAGTGTTTACTTACCTTCCGAGTGTTAGTGGTACCTCTTTACATCCTGTAACTGGGTGAGCTCCTGTGAACCCTGAAGTTTATTATGCCACAGTCTTCACTAAGTAGCCAGTTAAAATGCCCATACATTAACCATCAAAGCTTAAAAATCTTTCACTCACACTTAAATTTTAAGCTTAACCATACAGTTATCTTTCCTAAGATAAAATGGGACCACTAGCTGAGGGGTTATTACCACAGATAATTTCTCTCTCCAATCATTCTTTGAGCACGAATTTATTATGCTACAAACTGTGCTGAGTAGGGTCCATTCTTCAGCTAATGGGGCAGATTCTATTAGTAGAGCTCATGTATACTTGTGGCTCCATTTTTCAAATCCTAAATCCTAGACTTGCCGGGATTCCCAGGGCAGTTTAACTCCTGGGAAATTCCTCTTAGGAAACACTTAAACTCTTCTTACCATTTGCTGTACCAAAAACAGCACTAGCTCGGGCAGCTAGGATGTCTCCCTTGAGTGGAAACATTGCCCAGAGTACATCCTAGGGAACCCTGGTTTACATTCTGGGTCATATTAAAATGAAGGCTTCTTTACTGCAGGATTTGAGAGAGTCCTTTTTTTTTTTCTTTTTTTCTTTCTTTGCCAGTCTTTTATATGCAAAGATGCATGGGGGCTGGGTTGGAGGCTTGGATAATACAGTATAAAGTGTTTTCTAAACTCATTTTTTTCTTCTTGGGACCATTTTATGGGATACTGGGAAATACTGATATAGATTATGTATGTTCATTCACTCAACAAAAATTGTTTGTGTCAGTTATGTGCCTGACGGTGTGCTGAGAACTGTGGATAATATGGTAAGTAACCAGACACACAGGACTGTCCTTATGAAGAACTGGGGGGAGAAAAAGACATAAATCAAACGCACTAAATTGTAAATTGAATATTTACAACAGTAAAATTGCAATTGTGACCGTGCAATGAAGGAGAGGCACACTACATGGCAAGTGAGAGCCTATAATAGGGGACTTCAGTCTGGTCAGGGAAGGCTGCTCTGAGGAGGTAACCTGGAAATGATCCCTGAAGTATGAATAGGAGTTCACCCAGTGATGAGAGTGGAGAAGAGCATATGCTCTGGGATGGGAGGGAGTTCCGTGAGTGTGTGGGACAGAAAGAAGGCCAATGGGGGATGGGGAGCAAGATGAGGCTAGAATGGTATAAAGGGCCAAACCATATAGGACATTATAGGCCATGTTAGGAATTCTAGTCTTTATTTGAGGAGCAATGGAAACCATCGATTTGTGTTTTGGAAAGATCATTCAAGCTGCTGAGTGGACAACTGATTGGAGGCGGGCCAGGGTGGATCTAGGTGGACTGTTTAAAAGGCTATTGAAGTGGTCTAGGATGATGGCTATTTGGTGATGGTGGTGGAAGAGATGATGACAAGAATTCATCCTCATTGGTCTAGATCAAGTCCCTCTTCTACAAAGCAGCTGAACCCACACAGAGCTGGGTTTGTAATAATACACAGGTACCATCCACTTCACCAGAAATCTTCTCTCTGCACCTGAGGGACTGGGGGTGTAGAAAGGGGTGGTCTGCTCTTACCTCAATTCATTCAAGCAAATCACTGTATAGAAGCTTTTGTCCTCAGATTAGAGATGCTCTCTGGAGCATCTGTCATTAGGATCCAAAGAGAGCCCCTGACTGTAACCATGTTCTTTGGGGTCTGCTTTTACCCTATGGGACTATAGGTTTGTTTCCAGGCATCTGGGAATTTCAAAGCTGGGAGGTGTCACAGAGATCATCTTCACCCTCAACTGTATACAAGAATTTCTTCTAAAAAAAAAAAAAAAGAATTTCTTCTACATATTTGAAAACACCTCAAACAGGTGTCCATTCATTCTATCCCCAATTACAGTAGCTATAAGCTGTCTCATCCTGTCCCCAAGCCTCTGGGGTCTTTAGAGCTTAAACACTATCTCATAACTCACCCATAATAATTGCTCTCATTCTCATATTTTACATACTCTCTCATTTCCTCACAATAGCTTCAATTTACAGAGTTTAAGTGACATGTTCACAGTAAGGAAATTTAGGGTCACACCCTTATGAAACTTTCCTTGGAACATACGATTCTACCCTGTGCATTCTACGTCGTCTGGAATTTTACAATGAACACGTATAATTCCCCTGACTACTCCAGCCCACACTGAGTTCTCTTATAACTAAACTTTTATACTTAACTTTAAATTTTTTATATTTTAATAATTCAGTGACTAATTTTAAGTGTACCTGATTTTTTTTTTTTTTTGGCGGTACGCGGGCCTCTCACTGTTGTGGCCTCTCCCATTGCGGAGCACAGGCTCCGGACGCGCAGGCTCAGCGGTCGTGGCTCACGGGCCTAGCCGCTCCGCGGCATGTGGGATCCTCCCGGACCGGGGCACAAACCCGTGTCCCCTGGATCGGCAGGCGGACTCTCAACCACTGCGCCACCAGGGAAGCCCTAAGTGTACCTGATTTTTATCCTCATCCAAGGAAATTCTGGGTAGGGATCATGTCATACAATTTCTCCCTGTATTTTCACTACGCTGGGCACATAGAACATGCTTTTAAAAAGATTGATTAATTGATTGATTAGTTAAAGGAGCTCATAATTTTTAAAATGTCATGGAAATACTGTCTATGGTCATGCACAAACATGTGCAAATATTTGCAGAAATCCATTTCTTCTACTAGGTTATTTACAGTTGTGTTGAGGGGCTGGGTTTCCCCAAAGCTGGTTTCTTCTTGCTAATAGTGGGCTCACAGAGATAGCTTGTGAGATCTCAGAACTTAATTGCATTTGTGTGAGAAATTTTAGGTACTAAACACACCAGAAAATATAGAATCTACAACTTTTTGTCATATTCTATTAACTTTATAACCTCACCAGTGTTTATAAGTGGATGGAATTCGACATGAAAGATACAGGAAGACTACATACAACACACCATCCAGAACTCCTTAAATTGGAATCTCCACCCGACATGGGAGCAGCAAGAGGATTTTGCCTAATACCCAATAAGGAGCAGCAAATAAAGCTTTGATTGCCTCTGACTTTAGAAGTTTTGTCCAATAATTGAGAGTCTGTGAGTTCCCATCTCCTTTGCAAGTCAGCTAATTTTTGCCTCTAAATTGACTACAATCAAATGAAATACTCTCTTCCAGTTGCTATAAACTGCTGAGGTTAAAACACCATTCTTAAAGTAGGCAGATACTAACACAGTTACTATATATTTTCCCACTATGTTAGTGAGCTAAGGAATTGTCTATGTCATTTGTTGTAAAATTTTTTGTTACAATTTTCCCTGTCAACGTATTGTATCTGTTCACAACACAGAAGGGGAGAATGGATATTGGGGAGGCAATCAGCCTTCTAGTGTCACCCCTAATATGTAGGGATGACTTCAAATCAAACGCTTTCACAGACTGGGAAAAAAACCAAACCTACACATTTTATTCTTCTTAAATATTTGTAAAATATATTGGATCTCTAAGCCTCAGTTTCCTTACCCGATAAAAAAAAGGGAGGGATTATAAGCCTGCCTATCTCCTTGGGTTGTTGTGAGGGTGAAGCAAGCCAATGCAAGGAAAGTTTTTGCAGAATGCCTGGTATGTAGTACGCGCTCAGTAAAGTCTGGCTTCTATTTTTATTATCTATTTGTGAATTATGTAATCCGATGTACTTGTTCAGATTTCCACCTGTGGGAAGGAGAGGCTGCTGCTGGAGAACGATGCATGTCATTTTCAAGAACCTGGTTCATATGGGGTACAGTGGAAAGCGTCCCGCAGTGGGACTTAGTTAGTGGACTTAAGTTCTGTCCCCCACCTTGCAGACTTATGTGCCAGATTCAGAAAGTCACAGAACATAGAATTACAGGACTTTGTGGAAGGTAGATTTTGTCGAGAGAAGCCAGGACTCCAGAATGGGGCTACTACTGCTCCTTTCCCTTGGACTTTCTTTAAAACAAAACAAACAAAAAGTACCACCACCAGCAACAACTGTATTTAGCCTCTTGAACCAGTTTCCCAATCTGCAATTAAGATAATTCATATTTTCCCTAACTCATATGATTGCTGTGAAGATCAAATTGGATAATGTAAGTGAAATCATGAAATGACAGTTTTAATTGAACCTTGCTAAGTACCTTGAGCTTTCCATGCATTGTGTCATGTAATTTACCCAGTAGGTAGTTGTGGAAGAGACCGTTGGTGACCCCAATGCCTGTTCTCCCCCTTTTCCTTAGAAATAAGACCCCTGATTTTTAGCTGGGCTAAAGTACATACAGAATATACTTCCCGGCTTTCCTTGCTAAGTGTGGCCAGAGGTCTACCTTCTGGCGAGTGAGATAGAATTTTAGTGTGTTACTTCCAGGTAGTGTCTTAAGAGGAGGAGGACATGCTGTTGTTCCTCCCATCATCTGCCCTTTTGGGTGACTGGAATGGTTATTTGATGACTGGAATTTGAAAAGCCATATTAGATTGTGTGGTAGCGTAAGAATTGCAGGGCATCAAAATAGAAGGAAATGATCCATTCCTTGAAAGTTTTCTGATAATATGGAAGAGTCATAGTAACATTATGAATGAAAAATGCAAGTCTCAGGAAGACTACAAATACAAATTAGTATAAAGTTACAAAATAAGCAAAACGAAAATAACATATTTTTAAGGTGATGTGTGTGCATGTGCATGAGCGCCCATGCATACACACATACATATATATTAAGGAATTTTAAAGAATTCATATATATATATTTTTCCCCAAACCTCATGACAGGGATTTTAAAATTACTTTAAAAAATTTTAAATTACATTAAAAATTTTTTAAGTTCTTAAAACAAAACAAGGGATTTCTAAATACCAGGTTCAGGATAGTAGCCATCTATGAGGGTAGGCAGTGGGTAAGGGAGAAACATTTATGTAGGTGTAAATTATTGGTAACTGTCTTTTTCTTGCATTGAATGAGAGGTTCATGGGTATTCACTATGTTCTTGATAAGTAAATGAAAAGTTTAAAGGCCCATGGACGGACCATTGATGATTATGTGTCATGAACTAAGGATTATGATTAATCCAATTCTGTGTACTCAAGTTCAGAGAGAAAAGATACTAGCAATAGCAATACATGCTTACTGTGTACTGGGCACTGTTCTTTTTTTTTTTTGAGAGTAATAATTTTTTAAAAATATTTCTTTATTTATTTGGTTGCACTGAGTCTTACTTGTGGCAGGCAGGCTCCTTAGTTGCTGCACGCGTGTGGGATCTAGTTCCCTGACTAGGGATCAAACCTGGGCCCCTGCTTTGGGAGCGTGGAGTCTTATACACCGCACCACCACTAGACATCTTCTAAGCTCTTAATACAGTCAGGTGACCCATGGTTGGTTGAATCCAAGGATGCAGAACCTGTGGATACTGAGGGTCAACAGTGTGTTTTAACCCATTTAATCTTCCCAGTAAAGAGGTTCTATGATTATTCCCATTTTACAGATGAGAAAATAAAGGCCCAGAGAGATTAACAGTAACTCTTGAGACCCACAGCAGAGCTAGGATTTAATCCAGGCTGGCTGTTTCCAGAGTTCATGCTCTTAGACACTGCCCTATGTCTAAATAAATGAAAGAGATAATTGTATTAGGGTTTAGTCATGTAGGAGAAATTATAACAGAGGCTTTCTGTAACAATGTTAAAGGATGAACCACATGCACAGCTTTTTAAGTATACTAAACACCACTGAACTGTATGCTTTAAATGGGTGAATTTTATGGTATGTAAATTATATCTTAATAAAGCTGTTTTTAAAAATTCTACAAACCACAAATAAGTGACTTTATAATGCAAACTGTGTCCCAAATGATTGTTCGCTATTTTAGGGATTTCATATATGTCTATGGGTAAAATACACACTTTTTCTGCAGAGCAAACAAAACAAACCTTACTGTTAGGAAACCACTCACTTTATGAAAGAAAATGAAGCAGAAAATTTTAATCCACTACTGTGAGTGGGAAAATTTTTTTTTAAAATTCCCAGCTTCAGGCCTTTTTGTATCTGTCAGGGAAATCAAAGGGCTCTCGGCTCCCAAGATAAATTTCATATTGCAGTCATAACTGTCTCTGTATGTACTGAGGATACACAAACAGTAAAACCTAGGAAGGAAGAGGCTGGAAAGAACACATTTGATTGAAAACATATTGATACCTTTTAATTGCACAGCTTTCTTCCATGCACATAACTTTTATTTTGCTTTCCTTTTTAATCTAAAACTGATTTTAAAGGAGATGGGGAAAGCACTGCATTTAGACAGCTAGTTGTGGCCAATCTCCTGCTGGGTGCGTCCTCTAGGGCCTTTGAGTTGTACAGCTCCAAGAGGCCAACACTGACTCCACAATGGGCAATGGCAGCTTTTCCTCAACACTATTTCTTCGTTTTCGACAAGGCACTAAAAGGAGAGATCAACATGCTGCTATGATAGCTTGGTAGCTTAACTCTGTTTTCATGACCGCTGAAAGATCCTTCTCACAGTCAGTTATCCTCACAAATCTGGCCATAGATCACAAGGAGACCAGATGAAAGCCTGGACTGGACCTCAACAACTCGCTCAACAACACAAGAAAAAGTGTTTAAAGTCTTGGCCCTCTAAACCATGGGTCACTTTTATCCTCTCTCAGCTCTCTCTAAAGTGCATGTGTGAACATAGGCTGATATAACCTCACTAAGCCACTTCATACTTTAAAAAACACAGAGAAAATGAAAACAAAATAAATTACTTATTTTAAGTACATCTTGGATCAACATATCATGTCATTATTCAGTTCTGTCCTACCGACACACACACACACACACACACACACACACACACACACGCGCACACACACACGCACACACCCCACAGGCTATATTTTGGCTCTGTTATTGATAATGGAATCCAGTCCTTTTCTGTCTACCCATTAAACTTACCAGTCCTCTTGATACCAGACAGGCTGTCAGCTCCCCACCCCTTAGATAAACCTTCCTACTCCAGCCACATGTGGGCAGTATCTTCCATCAAGTTCCCTAGTATTTCAAATGGCAAGCCACTAAGCCTAGCAGAGCCTCAGGCACTGCCACACATACTGGTACTGCTCTCTGACTTCTCTCCCTCAATTCTTGTGCTCCCTCAGTCCCTATGATGAGATTTGGGAAACTATACTTATTTGGTCCTTTTTTTTTTTTTTTTTGATCAGTGAGTCATCTAAGCAGGTCAATTTAGGCCAAAAATAGTCACCTTGGATGGAACCTGATTTATTTGGATTGGCTATAACACTGATTAAAGTAATCAGATAATGGCTTAACTTCAACTTTGTGTTGTGTTACTATAACCTTGAAACAGATGAAAACTGAAACCCCCTAACTATGCAAAGTTTTTTCTTTTGAATAATGTGTATTTTTAATTCCCTAGCATCCAGATTTCTATCTGTAAGTATCATTTCCCACTAAAAGGAACCAGAACCCCTAGGAGAAATGGCTGATTCCATGTCAGGGGCAGATAAAATAATGAAGAGGGGGATGAGCAAGAGGACAGTGTAGATGAAACAAGATTGACATGATTTGAAAACTGTTGAAATTGGGTGTTGGGCACAAGAGAATTCTTTATAGCATTCTACTTTTGTATATTTTTTAGTTTTTCCATAAAAAGTTTTTTAAGGAAAGCTAAAAATAATTGCTATTTTGAAAACAATGAAACAGCAATAGCATGCACATGGTAAACAAAAGTTTTCTTTTAATAATGCATAAAGGTATAGAATGAAAACTTGTCTTTTTCCACCTAGCCCCTCCTTAGCATGATCTCAGTAACGACTTCTAAGTATTCTCAATTAAGTTTCTATGAATATATATTAAAAAATGTACAAACACATATACAGGTATATCATTTTTTAAAACCACAAATGGTAGCATATTATACACATCGTACTATGTCTCATGAAGTTATTTCACTACCTGGTTTTAATACAATGACTATGTCTACACAATACAATATCATAGATATGCTTTTACATACTGGGCTTCTTTCAAGTTTTTTGATGTAATCAAGAGACAAAAGGCTCATATCTTCACCTTCCTCAAGATTACTTAATAAAAAGAAGGATGGCTAAGGCTGGGGTAAACAGGTTGCAGTCCCTAATCTTAAAAGTTTCAAGTTTACGTTTCAGTTTGGGGGACCCTGTTACCTTGAAAAATGCCTTTAAAAAACATCTCACATTCTCTCCTTACAGATAGGATCTTGAGAGGTGTGGTTGAGAGGATCAATACAAGAATCCTCTTAACCTCTGCCCGGAGGATATCGGGGGAGGACTGCAGAAACCTAACCCCTGTGATGAACTCAGCACTACCTCCCTTCACCAGACGGTGGGCAGCCGGACAGAGGCGGTACCTGTTATCATCTTGGTCTCCGGCACCTCGCGCAAGTGCTTTATCGTCTGACACGATGAAGATCTGTGGAAAGAAAGTTGGGTTTTAAAGCGGTTAACGATTGAAAGAACTAAAAGAGATGGGTTTACAGACAGAAAGGTGGCTGTTCTACTGGGTTCTAGTATAGACTAACCCGGGGTGGGGTGACGTACAAGAAGCCACAGAAAAAAACGCAACACATCTGCATGGAGCGTAAATTGCACTCGATTATTCAACAGGGAGGGATACTACATATGAAAAACAAACGCAGCTCTATTACGGAACTACAAAACCCCAAATCCACGTAAATTTGCAACACAAAACAGGAAGCCCTGACCCCTCCGCCCTGGCCTGACAGTCCCCACCCCGCCCGCGGGCGGCGAAACTGGAAGCATCAGTGACTCTCCTGGGTTGCCCGGGGGCACTCAGGCGAAAACGGAACACGCAGAGGAAGGCCGGCTCCCGAGCCAGGGCTGCGCCCCAGCTCCGCTGCGTCCTGGCTGCGGGTCCCCAAGAGCCCAAAACTGCCGCCGCCCCGCCCCTGACGTTGGTGTGAGCCGGCGCTTTGTGAACTGTGAACTCCCGGCCCCGCCCACCTGCCCCGCGGGCCCCTGAGCGCTTTCTGGCGCATGGGGGGGGGTGGGGCTTTTTCAGGCTGTTCCCGCAGAGGCCAGAGGGGCTAAGATGGTGTCCGGTGGGCGCCCCGCGACGGCTTCCTGAAGGGTTCGTGGGTCCCGACAGCCGGAGAGCCTGCCCAGACCCTTGTCCCACACAGGTAGGAAGTAGGAAGCCCAGAAGTTCTGAGGCCCGAGGACCAAAGCACAACCAAGTACGCAGCGGGACCGAACAAATGTTGGAGAGGAGAACGCAGAAAGCGTGGGGAGGCGGATCTGGTTTATGGTCACCGTCTCGCGACGTCTAACTGACGTCGCAGAGCAAGCGCGTATTCTACTCTTTCACCTTCAGGCAGCCTCCTCAGTGTAGGGGCCTACCCCTTTAAGCGAGTGATGGACAGTTATTTCGGCCTATCAATTTCCTCGTCAACGTCCAATCAGATTTAAACTTCTTTCAGCCGCCGGAGGAGTTGGAAGAAGGGGGTAGAAGGAGGGAACCCTCCCCCTCCCTTTTTCTCTCTCTCTCTGTCTCACACTCTGCCTCTCTCGCGAGATCGCAGTGACCCGGCCTCTCAGAAAAAAATGCTAGAACATATGGCCCGACTTCCCAAATAGTAGGCTAAAGGACGGGGTCGTAAACCAATGAAAGGGATGAGGAGGTGGGATCACCGCTTTCACCGCGCAAGAAGTACCGTTACAGGGCAGACTTTTTGTCCAATCAACGCCTCCAGACTTCGGGTCAGGTGACCATAGAGTGCGGGGGGCGGAGCTACAGTCTGGCGCGAGGAACCGTTAAGACGGACAACGACTAGAACCAATGAGGTACTCTGACTAGGGCGTTGGGAACCCAATAACAGTGGTCGGGCGGGCGCCTTCCCGGAGCGCGGGGAGATGTAAAGACAGACAAATAGTTTTCCCAATGAGACTGTAGAAGAGAGGAGCTAATTGACCAATGAAGACTGCGGGGCGGGAACCTCTGCCGCGGCGGAGTCCAAGATGGCGGCGTGCGGTTCCGCTGTGTGAAACGAGCGCGGGGCGGCGGGTTAGTCAGTTTCGCGGAGAAGACCTCCGACGACCCGCTACAATGAAGGGAAAAGAGCGCTCCCCAGTCAAGCCGAAACGCTCCCGTGGTGGTGAGGACTCGACTCCCCGCGGGGAGCGGAGCAAGAAGTTAGGGGGCTCTGGTGGCAGCAATGGGAGCAGCAGTGGAAAGACCGACGGCGGCGGCGGGTCGCGGCGCAGCCTTCATCTGGACAAGTCTAGCAGCCGAGGTGGTAGCCGCGAGTACGACACCGGTGGGGGCAGCTCCAGTAGCCGCTTGCATAGTTACAGCTCCCCAAGCACCAAAAATTCCTCGGGCGGGGGCGAGTCGCGCAGCAGCTCCCGGGGTGGAGGCGGGGAGTCACGTTCCTCTGGGGCCGCCTCTTCAGCTCCTGGCGGCGGGGACGGCGGGGAATACAAGACATTGAAGATAAGCGAGTTGGGGTCTCAGCTGAGTGACGAAGCGGTGGAGGACGGACTGTTTCACGAGTTCAAACGCTTCGGTGATGTAAGTGTCAAAATCAGTCATCTCTCGGGTTCTGGCAGCGGGGATGAGCGAGTAGCCTTTGTGAACTTCCGGCGGCCAGAGGACGCGCGGGCGGCCAAGCATGCCAGAGGCCGTCTAGTGCTCTATGACCGGCCCCTGAAGATAGAAGCTGTGTATGTGAGCCGGCGCCGCAGCCGCTCCCCTTTAGACAAAGATTCTTATCCTCCGTCAGCCAGTGTTGTCGGGTCCTCTGTAGGTGGTCACCGGCACCCCCCTGGAGGAGGTGGTGGAGGCCAGAGATCACTTTCCCCTGGTGGCGCAGCCTTGGGATACAGAGACTACCGGTTGCAGCAGTTGGCTCTTGGCCGCCTGCCCCCTCCACCTCCGCCACCATTGCCCCGAGACCTGGAGAGGGAGCGAGACTACTCGTTCTATGAGAGAGTACGCCCAGCCTACAGTCTGGAGCCAAGGGTGGGAGCTGGAGCAGGTGCTGCTCCTTTCAGAGAAGTGGATGAGATCTCACCCGAGGATGATCAGCGCGCTAACCGGACGCTTTTCTTGGGCAACCTAGACATCACTGTGACAGAGAGTGATCTAAGAAGGGCTTTTGATCGTTTCGGAGTCATCACAGAAGTAGATATCAAGAGGCCTTCTCGGGGCCAGACCAGTACCTATGGTTTTCTCAAATTTGAGAACCTAGACATGTCTCACCGGGCCAAACTAGCAATGTCTGGCAAAATTATAATTCGGAATCCTATAAAAATTGGTTATGGCAAAGCTACACCCACCACCCGCCTCTGGGTAGGTGGCCTGGGTCCTTGGGTGCCTCTTGCTGCCCTGGCACGGGAGTTTGACCGATTTGGCACCATACGCACCATTGACTACCGCAAAGGTGATAGTTGGGCGTATATCCAGTACGAAAGCCTGGATGCAGCTCATGCTGCCTGGACCCATATGCGGGGCTTCCCACTTGGTGGCCCAGATCGTCGCCTTAGAGTAGACTTTGCAGACACAGAACATCGTTACCAGCAGCAATATCTGCAGCCTCTGCCCTTAACTCATTATGAACTGGTGACAGATGCTTTTGGACACCGGGCACCTGACCCTTTGAGGGGTGCTCGGGACAGGACACCACCGTTACTATACAGAGATCGTGATAGGGACCTTTATCCTGACTCCGATTGGGTGCCACCGCTGCCCCCAGTTCGTGAACGCAGCACTCGGACTGCAGCTACTGCTGTGCCTGCTTATGAGCCACTGGATAGCTTGGATCGCAGGCGGGATGGCTGGTCCTTGGACCGGGACAGAGGTGATCGAGATCTGCCCAGCAGCAGAGACCAACCTAGGAAGCGAAGGCTGCCTGAGGAGAGCGGGGGACGGCATCTGGATAGGTCCCCGGAGAGTGACCGTCCACGAAAACGTCATTGTGCACCTTCTCCTGACCGCAGTCCAGAATTGAGCAGTAGCCGGGATCGCTACAACAGTGACAATGATCGATCTTCCCGTCTTCTCTTGGAAAGGCCCTCTCCAATCAGAGACCGGCGAGGTAGTTTGGAGAAGAGCCAGGGTGACAAGCGAGACCGTAAAAACTCTGCATCAGCTGAACGGGATAGGAAGCACCGGACAGCTGCTTCCACTGAGGGAAAAAGCCCTCTGAAAAAAGAAGACCGGTCTGATGGGAGTGCACCCAGCACCAGCACTGCTTCATCGAAGCTGAAGTCCCCTTCCCAGAAACAGGATGGTGGGACAGCCCCTGCAGCAGCAGCCTCTCCCAAACTCTGTTTGGCCTGGCAGGGCATGCTTCTGTTGAAGAACAGCAACTTTCCTTCCAACATGCATCTGTTGCAGGGTGACCTCCAGGTGGCTAGTAGTCTTCTTGTGGAGGGCTCAACTGGAGGCAAAGTGGCCCAGCTCAAAATCACTCAGCGTCTTCGTTTGGACCAGCCCAAGTTGGATGAAGTAACTCGACGCATCAAAGTGGCAGGGCCCAATGGTTATGCTATTCTTCTGGCTGTGCCTGGAAGTTCTGATAGCAGGTCCTCCTCTTCTTCGGCCACCTCAGACACTGCCACCTCTACTCAGAGGCCACTTAGGAACCTCGTGTCCTATTTAAAGCAAAAGCAGGCCGCCGGGGTGATCAGCCTCCCTGTGGGGGGCAACAAAGACAAGGAAAACACCGGAGTCCTTCATGCCTTCCCACCCTGTGAGTTCTCCCAGCAGTTCCTGGATTCCCCTGCCAAGGCACTGGCCAAATCTGAAGAAGATTACCTGGTCATGATCATTGTCCGTGGTGCGTCTTAAAGTCCATATGTAACTTGTATTTAGTACTTTGACATGGTTCCTGTTTTGTGATGTGTGATGGGATACAGCATTGGATGAAATTTTAATTAGTTGTTTAGTTGTAGCTTTCTTCTTTTTTATATTTTTATAAACCTCTTTAAAATAGAAGTCAGGAGAGTTTAGCTATTATTTTAAGTGAAAGGGATGCCCTAAAGGTAGCAGGCAAATGGATTTACTTTAATTAGGAGTTCCCACTCTTATGAGTAACTTTTTTCCTCTTTTTCTGCAGTTTTTTCTTTTTTAAGCTTAAGCTTAAAAAAATCCTCCAAGTTACAAAACCAGAAATTTGAAAAGTCAATTTGGAAAACAAAGAGCCCACTGACTATATAAAGATGATAATATACACCTGAAAATGGCTTGATTGGTATGTAGGTAAATAATTCCTGTACCAGAAATGTTTGTGTGGCTGAAATTTGATCAGGAATCTCATTAGTATAAGCTGGTAAATCATATAGCATTGTGATTATTTTATTCAGGTATTTGAGTATTTCTCTTAAAATACGTGGTTTATTCCCAGAGAGTTTGCTTTAACATACACATTTTTATCATTGGCTCTTGAGTTCTGTATCCTGTATATGCACTTTTGGTTTGTAGCAGTAACTGTTCAGTAAAAATTGAGGAGTATGTTACAGACCACATATGTCTTATGCTTACACTAGTATGCAGGAAGTGAGTAGGTGCTTTTAAAATCAGAATTCTTTGGTCAGTTGTTGGTGTGTGGTGGTGGTTTCACTGACTTTTTCAGAGAGATGTAGCAGGTACAGTTCTAATTTAATTGTGCATATTTCAAAACTTGTGTTTTTCATCAGAGATGAGTTTTTATTTTTGTATCCATTCAAATTTCTGATTTCAATAATAGAAAGAAGAGTTGTCTGCAGGCTCATAAGTCATCTTTTGTTTCAGTGGGCATTAATCAGCCATATGTCATCGTGAAATGCCTTTGACATACTCTCCAAATTTTGCTTGTATTTTTATTTTCATATTTAAACGCTAGCAATGACATTACATTATTGAAAATACTTTGAATATCTTTGAAATTTTGTGTTTATATTTTCACTGGTGTCCAACCACAGAAAATTGAAATGTCAGTTTAGGAAAACTCTTTTTTAGTGGTTTATTTTCTCAGACACCTGGAATGAATACAAAATAATTTAGCCCATCCTGACAGTTTTTTTCCAAAACTGAAGATTATATCAACTTCTGGTTCTTAACAAGGGTTTTTGCTGCTTAACAGTAATGGGTGTTTTCCTTGTTTGTCTTTTTTTTTCATCTACCCCCATCACCCCCACCCCTAGTTTCTCAGGTCATTTGTAGGTATATTTTCCCCTGTGATTTAAATGTTGAGGACTTTAGCTAAGGCCTTTGATATTTAATTATGATTAGAAACTTGAGGACCTTTGGATCATGGTCGTGTTTCTAGTCTGTGTAAGTGACTTCTTGAAAGCCTGGCAGAACCCAACTGTTTTCTTTCTGTTATCAAAGCTGATAGTTTTGAAATAGCACCAATAATAACCCAGGGAAACGTCATGTAATTTTTAATTGTCCGTTATGACAGGTGTCTAATGCATGTCAGCATGAAAGCCTCATCACTCTGTGTCATCCTTTTTGGTTTTCACTATGCATTTGTAAATTTTCTTTTTAAGTTTGGAAGTTTTTGTATTTTTTGTTTTTAAACTGGAAAAACTAGCCATTTTGAGAGAAGGAAGATACTAGGCTCTGAGCACAAAGGTCCTTGGTGTGCCTGTAGGGAAAATACCTGAAATCCTACAATTAAGACTTTTGGTCCTTTTTGCTTTTAAAAGGCTTTGCTTGACATGCTAATGTGGAGTAGACACCTGTTCAGAAACTTATGCAAGTGTGCAGTCTGTGCATAAGTGGGGTCAAAGTACAATTTGTGGCTAGATACATTTTTTCCAGTTTAAATAATCTCACTAACCATTAACTTTTGAATATCTTTTGATAAGATGGCTGGACAAATAATTTTACTCTTTTAGGGAGTGAAGTCCATGACATCTAATTTTACTCTAATCCAAAGTGTGTGTGTTTTTTGTTTTTTTTTTAAGTTGATGTGACAGCTTACCGAAGAGCAGAGTACTGTGGGTTTTGCTCCATGTTTGTTTGAACCTTAATCTGACATTGTGGCTTTTGTTAGATCTGGGCAGTTTGTGCTTCAATGTTTTTGAAACAATGGCTTGATACCATTTCTAAATGTATGTATTATAACTATGTTTAGTTTAGTGTGTACCTGCAGAGTGCCATCATTCAGATGAATCTCTTAATTTGTGTTGCTCGTTCTGTTGTGCAGGTTCATAATATTGGTAAACTACTTAAAACTTCAGAGTGTAATGAAAACAAATGTCTAAAACTATCTGGTTCTAATTCTCATTAGCCAGAATTTCATAATCTCAACATTGGATGTTCTTTGTGACAACCAATTGTTTCTTTTACTTAAAAAAAATGTATTTGTTTAATTGATTTTTTTGGAACTCAGTTCAAATGAATGGAAAGAATTTCTTCAGGATATCATTAAATGACTTATTAAGTATTACTGGTAAAAAAAAATAAACCATCAAGCTAATTTAGATTTTTAATCACAACTTCAAAGTTTATGAAAAATTAATCATTCAGCTCCTAGCCAATTTTTTTATATTATTTTGTTGGTTATAACTGGTATCCCTATAAAGAGTTTTCCATGCAAAAAATTTAAATTCCTGGTTTAAGATGTATATTTTGACTCTCACCTGAGGGTAGATAGAGTTTTCCCTTTAAGGATTATATCTTAAAATGTCCATCCTCTGGCTGGTATAAGCTCTTGTCACATTTCGAAGGTAATATATATACTCTGGACCTTCTTAACTCAGATCATTTGAGGTACAATAGTAAAAGTAAGTTGGGTGTTGCTTTCTGAGTCAAACACTTGTTTAGGTTTATTTAAAAACTATTTTATGAGCAGGTTTTCACTGACAATTTTTGTGTTGTTTTTTGTCTTTTTGATTTTAAATCCACTTTCTTCAGACAGTGAAATTGCTCATTTGCAGATACAGCTTGAACTGCAGTTTGGTTCCCTATAGGACCCACTCATCAAAAACTGTGGTAATAGATCTAGGAAATCTTGTTGAGAAGAGGGCCTTAATGACCTTTTTTGTGAAAAAATTTTTGGAGAGAATTTCTGGACATTTTTTTTCTGTCTCTGCCACAGTGTTTGGTTTGGAGATAGGAGTTAGGTATGAGAACAAGGAGAGAAATGGAGCTGACCCTCTTAACATTCTGG
Source organism: Pseudorca crassidens (assembly GCF_039906515.1). NCBI lineage: Eukaryota > Metazoa > Chordata > Mammalia > Artiodactyla > Delphinidae > Pseudorca > Pseudorca crassidens. The sequence continues at coordinate 96,556,558 of NC_090297.1, forward strand.
TTTTAGTGATGTGCCTAAAGGGAGAAAATGATTTCAGGTAACCACGGTGAACTGTCTAGCTTAATGAAGAGTTTTACATGTATGATGTAAACAGAGTTGGAAAGTAAAAGTCCTACAGTGTTCTTTGGCTGTTTAGCGATTGTTTGTATGAGGGTTTTCTTAAAAGAAAATAACAGCTGCTGTCTTTGGTAACACAGATGAAGGTGGATTTTTAAAAGGCTTTGTATCTTGACCCCTTTGTACAGTAATGGAGTAGGTCTGTATTGCTCCATATAAATTACAGAATGAAAATAGAGGGGGTAAAAGTTTGACTAAACTCCACCTTTTTATAGTTTCATTTTTTAAGTTATATTTAGAATATATTGATTATAAATTGATTGTAAACTTGCTTTTTTCTGATATGTTTTACTCAGTTACATGAGTACCAAGGATATTTTCAGTCCTATAATCCTCACTTAATTGCAGTCTTTAAAAAAAAATCCACCCTATTGTTCTACTTGTTGTCTATTCATACAGTAAATTCATTTCAAGGTTTGTGCCAGTGGGTATTATTGGTGCTTTTTGAAGTCAAGGTGGACTATCCAGGAAGGTCTTGTTAATGTTATGTTTAGCTATAATGGCATAGGGGAAATATATATATTTTTAATATTGTAAACGTTTGTACTGAATAACCTTTTTCCCCTCCCCCCCCTCGCAAGCAAAACTGGTGAACAACGGATGAAGATACGGAATTCAAAGCTCTAATGGACCTTTTTGAAGAGAAGTTGTGGCTTATGTGGAGTTTACATGGGCCTCTTGATGGAAGAAAGCTAATCTGTTTAGTATTTGTGCATTTTACTAAAATGGCAGCTTAAAGTTGTGTATCTGCTATTGTGATGCCAATGCCGGTGTTTTAAGTGGAAAAAAATGACCTTGCTTTGTGCTGTGTACACAAGATTTCTGGAAAAGAAAAACCCTTTTTATGGCTCACACAGCTTAAAAGTAGCTGTCACTCAAACGTGCGCTCACAGTTGAGCTGCTTTTGTTTTATTCTAAATAAATTGTTTCTTTTGAGGAAAATGTTTTTCTGCCTGGAAGTGAATTGACGGCAAACCTTTGACCCCTTTGTTTGCAGCTGAGGGGGTACTTGCTGCTGCTCAGATCTTGTATGTCTTGAGCAAGAAGCAGGGAGACCATCATTTTGACTATCACAGTGTGTCAATTCTGAAGGATCACTAGTGTTACTGTGACCCCCTTTGTTTGCAGTGAAGGGGATCGTTTGCTTCTCAGTCCTCAACTTGATGAGGAAATGGTGCTGTTTGCTGGCACGCAAGAAGCCGGGGCAAGCACCGTAAGCCTCACCACAGTGCACGAGTCGGGGGCTTTGCTGGTTTGAAGAGCCGGAGTTGCTGAAATTTAAGTTTTGATTTATTTTGTTCACCCATCACGTTTGGCCTTAGTTTCATTTTTAATTTGAAGAAAAGTTTGAAATTGCTTTATCTTGCTCTTAACATTTGCACCAAATTGCCAAAAGAAGGAGAAATGCTCCGCTTGCTTTTTAAATGTTAATGATGATGTTAATAAAGCCTTTCCTGACACATTTGAGGAGCTCCTCCATCTTCAGGGGCTTCTTACCAGAGTTATGCAGTGATGGGTTTAGTTCTGAATGGATGAAGAGTTCCTGAGAGCTAGCGTTTGTAATTAGAACCGTTACTTGGTATCTGTGCCTTATTTGACCTGTGGTTCCACATGCCTTGGATGTGCATGCACCGTGACGGTTTCATAGGTACGAACGCACACTCAGGCCCAGTCACTTCGGTTGGTAGTACAGATTGTGAGGAAAAAATGGAGGCATCCTTAAGGAGGAAAAAGTGTTTGCCTTTAGTTCCTGCATTATCCTGTACAGGGGCTCCTGAGCTTTGGAAGCTGTTTCCAGTACAGGAGAACAACTCCCCTGTTTGCAGCAGGAGACTTCGGTGCACAGTGACAACGCTGGAGTTCAAGAGGAAGCCAGCAGTGCTGCACCATTGGCTTCAGACACCATTGTTGTTTGCCAGTTTTAAACTTAACTAGTTGCAGACGAAGACCACCTTGAAATGCAGGCTTGTTGGGCTTGTTTTGAATTTTAACCTCGGATGGAAGAGGCCTAGTGCTGTCTGTCTCCATGCGGGATGATGATTACTTAGGCAACAGGTGATTATCAACAAAGGATGCCACGCTTATACTCTGCAAGGTGGTGTTCCAGTGGCAAACAGCTGTATAAACTCTTGTAAACAGGTAAGAGGGTTTTTAGAGGTCAAAATGCATTATAATTATTAGGGTGAGGGCTTTTAATGTTTTGGGGTATGTTTCTCTGATTGGAAGTCTTTAGGTACTCTGCTGCTGTTACTAGCTTCCTCCCCTCACCAAAGTGTTGTATTAACAAAGTTGCAGGCCAGAACTTTTGTTCTACTTGATATTTTGAGTTTTAAGTTTTAAAATTTGTTTTAACGTTTGAAAAAATTATTTTAATGTGAGAGCCAAAGTATTAAAATCCTGGTTATGGATTTGGATCTACAAAAAATTGACGTTTTCTTTTAGCCATAGCCTTCACCCTTAGTGGTGATTTAATGGTGCTGGAAGAACTCAGCTGGTGTAAAAATGTTGCTTATTACAAACACTGATTTCTAAACCTCCAAGTTAAGAATATTTTAGTATGTATAGCAAAAAAGTGTATTATCAGACTGGGAATGACGGATAACTTAGCCAAAATAGTTAATTTTGTTCTTTTTCCACAGGGAGATTTATTTAATTATAAAATTAGGTAGCTACAACGAACTTTAGAAGGTGAATGGGCAGTGTTGAGGAAGATCTAGCGCTTAACCATTTTCATTGTGCATTTAGCCCTGCCAGCCTTCTGAGCCCTTCCAGCCCCTCCCTCCAACATTAATCAAGTGTGAGGCTTTGGCCGCTTAATACAAGCACAACTTCTTGAATGTATAATACAACTTAGGTTTCCTTGCCTTATTTTAAATGGGATCAAATATTTTGAAGAGAATTTTTCTTTTTCATGAGATTTTTATCTTTCATCTCTTTCCAGAGGGGAAAAGTGAAGTGCGATGGTGTTTAGGTTCTCAGTATGTCATTTCAACAGTTTTTAAAACATGAGTTGGTAAATGATCTCTCATGTACATTTCTTTAAACAGTTTATTCCTGTTGGAAATGTTAATTTCCAGTGTGTTTTCTTTCTCTGACTACTGAAAGCCCGTTAAGTAGTTTTTACAATTAGTAAAAAAATATTTAAAATCACTGGCAATTTGAGGAAGATTTTGTTACACTCTACATATTTCTCCATGTTTGGTATCTTTCTAAGATCTCAGGCTTCATCTTTCAAGAAGAAGAAAAAATGTTGCAGACAGTGCATTTGTTTATTTGTATCTGAAACCATGTCATGCAAAATGGAAGGATACACAGTTTTTTGAAACTACTCATGAAATCATTTTATTTCCAGCTGTACCATGAAGAAAAAATATTAATTGGGTTGAGTATTAGATCTAGAGTTCTGGTTTTATAAATTGGAAAGTGCCCTTTGGAATTATATGTGTGGTTTTTCCAGTGTCTTTTGTATGATCTAAATTTAGGGTTCTCCTATAAAGGAAATAGTTCCAAGAACACCCCTGAGTTGACTTGTGCTCATTTTGAAAAGTCTGGTTGTATTAAAATTGAAAATGGGGATTACCCTGAGTTTAGTAAAACAACCTAGATTTTATAAATTGCCACTTCAGTAGCTTAAGGCACATTATTATTTACAAGCTGTTTATCTGAGGCAATAAATTTAGTGCTTATGGCTTGTACAGCATCTATTTTTCTTCTTTGCAATAGGATATATGGTTATGGCTTATCTGACCATCACCACCATTTCCCATTCAAGTTTGCTCTTTTTAAGCTTTCCTGGTTAAAATAGGATTTTTACTTAAAAACTTGGATTATAACCTAGTTATACGTTCTAAGCAGAGGAGTTTATTGAGTAACAAAATTCCTTCAAACCTCAGACAAGATTGTTGCTAAGAAGCAACCAAAAAGAGATTTTGATTTTGAGGTAAAATTACTTAGCATGCTTCTGTACCCAAATGCTGTGATATTAAGCATTCAGGTAGGGTTCCTGTATAAATTAAATGCTGGCTGTATGTTAAGAACTAAGATGCTGAGTATGTAGAACAAAGTATCAAATAGTGTCTACCCCTGTCAGCAACTTGTACTCTAATTGGAGAAACTAGATATAAACAGGTAAATAGTTAAATATCAGGGGAAAAAAGTTCATAGTTTAAGACAACTATGAGAGATGTCACAGGTCAAATTTGATTAATTGAATTTTTACTGGCCATATGGGTATATGATTGAGTATATGAACTTTAAGCTGGGGTGGTCAAGAAAGGCTTTACAAAATAATTTGTTAGTTAGAGAAGGATATAGAATGGTGGAGGGAGGTTGGGATTGAGATGTCAGGCCAAGAAGCATGAATAATAATAGAAGTTGATACATGGAAAAGATGCAGGCTGAGCCTAGAAAACTGGTAATGTAGTTGGGTCAACAAAATAGGGAGTCCTGAAAGGCAAGCCAGTTTTAGGCAGGTGGGGAGTGAGGATGGATAATCAGTTGAGGGGTGCTGATGTAAAGCAACAATACTAATAGCAGTCACTTATTAAATAGCATTCTGCCAAGTCCTCGACAAACATTGTCTCATCCACTTTTCACCACAGACCATAATCTGACAGCTAGTAAGTGATAGAGCCAGGGTTCTAACCAGGCTTTTGTTCTAGCTAGGGCTCTTGGTCACTGTACTGTCATACCTCACTTTTTTTCCAGCGGCTGGGATGGGATTAAAGCTGCAAACTGGAGAAAATGTCTGGATAGTGTATTTCATACTATAGTGTATCAGCATTTGAGGTTCTTGGGAAACATACAGGCCCTTGGCTCCAACCCCAGAAATTCTGGGCTTTGTTAGGGCCAACATGGCCCAGGAGTCTTTGTTCTTTTGCAAGCCCTCCGGGTAATTCTGATGTAGTCTGTGGTCAGTGGCCATGGGTTGAGCAACACTAACCCACAGAGAGTAGAGTGTTGAAGTTATGAACTTGGGGTAATGTCATATTTAAGGCATGGGAAGGGAAGATGGTGCTAGAAAAGAGGCTCAGGTAGGAGAGCCAGAATAGTGTTCAGATTCTGAAGCTGAGAGGAGCTTCCAGAAGATAAATTCAGAGCTATTGAAGAGACAAGCAGAATGAAACTGCAAATGCCGTGGAATTTATTACTTAAAATTGTCACTTAAGTAATTGTTTTATAGTCATGTAATTATATCTCCCAGGAATTCAATCTAGCTTAGTATTTAATTTTACCTTATAACTGTCTGTGAAGAAGCGTTGCTGTTGAGTTTATGAAATGCTAAAGGGGTACCAGAAAAGTTTTATGACTTGGCTGAGGGGTACATAGCCAGAAACTGATTGAAGTATCCTTGAGTTTTCAGTTAATCTAAAAAATAATGTGATTGTAGTCTATCTTGAAATTGAAAGCAATTGTAGGATTGAGTGAGTATGTGTGTGTGTACACAACATAAGTTGTTTTCCATCAATGAACCATCACTTTTCTCTACTACCTCCTAACTAGGTTACTAATAGGATTGAGATACAATGGAATTATAGGTAAAGTTGAGTGTATCTTTGACTTGTAAATGGTTGAAAGATTTCCCATTTTGAATTATCAATACTTGGTTTGTCTTTGATTGGTGTAGCTAATTATTTAATTCTTCAAATATTTAGGTACCTGTTATGTATCAGGTAGTATTCTAGGTCTTGGGAGTATATTGGTGAGGAAAACAGCTCCTTATGTCTCATGGAGCTCATATTCTGATGAAAGAAGGGAGGTAGGTAGTAAACTAAGTTAGGGCCTTGTTGCCAAGAACAAAGGGTTTAGATTGTATTCTAAAGCTGAATGCAATGGAAAGCCATTGGAGGTTTTAAGCAGGGGGATGAAGTGATTTGATCAAGATTTGACTACGTGTCTCAGGGAAGTAACAAATAAATGTCTTTCAGATTTCTTTCAATTATTCCCAAGATCTAGAATACTGCCTCGTATATAATAGGTACCCAGATATTTGAAGAATTAATTAATTAGCTACAGAAATTGAAGACAAACAGTATGAGTAATTCAAAACAGGAAATCTTTCAACCATTTACACATCAAAGATAAATGAACATTTCAAATTCTCTGCAAGACGGTGAATATGTTCTTGCTCAGAGATAAGCAGTGTTCTTTTATTTAAATACTGTAATAGAGATTTTATTTCTTCTTCAGGCTCATAATTGTTGACTACCCTGAGTTCTTCCTCCTTGTACATCCTCATTTTCTCAACATGTCATTTTTTATTCTTTCTGCTTTCAGCAAACTGTCATGACAGTTTACACTATAGTCACATATAGTTTCTGCTATAACACACTGACCATGTTTTCTGTATTTCATAACTTGTAATTTTTCTAGTGGTGTCAAACCAAACTTCAATACTAAAAATCAATTTAGAGGGTTTTTGTGGAATGGCTGTCATCCTATGCAAGCCAGTTACATGTGTGTATACAGTTTTAAAGTAGTGAATTAGTATCTGACCTTTCTCACGTAACCAGCAGATTTTCCTTTTACCCAAGCAAGGGGCTTAATAAAAAGCTGTCATGCATAAGCTTGTTATTGCATCTATGTTCAGGGTAGAAATATTATTACAGGTAAAATTAACACTTTGAGGCACCATGTACATATATATTTTTATTACATATTTTTAAGGCATATTGAGAAAAGTGTTGTTTGATAAAATTGTATTTTAGCATATAGAAATTGACTGTCAGTAGTTTTACCTTGCTCCCAAGATAAGCATATCGTTTGTGTATATTCTTTTATAGAGAAACACTTCAATAAATACACTCTTTAGAATTTTTCTGCATTTTGTAGCAGAGGTCTCAAACCTGGCTATGCATTAAAATCACCCGAGGAACTTTTCAGTACCAATAGCTGGGAATCTCTCGTAGATTATTTAAATTGATCTAGGTACAGTGGGGCTCTGCCAAGGCCCCACTGTTGTTTTAAGTGCCCACGTGATTCCAGTATGTAGCCAGGGTTGAGAACCACTGCCCTAGAGACAAATCTTAAACATACGGACCAACACACGCACAATCAGCCTCTTAAAAACTGTTGGAACATCAAAGCGAAAAACTTTCAGAGTATAATTTGGGTTCAGTAGAGTATGTATATTGTTTAGTCTTCTAGAATTTCTGCTGTTGAAAGTGTGGCCCTCAGACCAGTTGTAATAGCATCACTTAGAAGCTTGTTAAGAAATGTAGAATTGCAAGGCCTCGCACAGACCCACTGAATGGACTCAGATCCCTAGGTGATTCCTCTGTACTGGAAGGTTTGAGAAGTACTTATTAAGATGCAGATATATAAATGTCCTTTGTAATAAAAATGGGTGATTAGAATCTTATCCCTCATGCATAAGATTCTCAGATTTGTGCATTAGTCAATGACATTTACTTTAAAGATTTAAAAAAAATATTTCAATAAGAAAAGTAAGAACAAGAGTTCATAGGTAGTGAGCTTCTGGTGACCAGAGAATTACCAGAGGGTCTCTGCCACCAAGATAGGGGAGGGGTTATTGTTGTCTATCCTAGTTGGTTGGTTCTTGCTTATTTTGTTACACTTTTATTTTGTTCTCTCCCTCCTATTCTGTTCTAGCCCACTCTTTTCATTGTGAGATAGAATATGTTATTTTTTTTATAGATACAGATGAGGATATTTGAGACACTGTACTGATAGGTACCCCATAATTTAGAAAATTTGGTAGAGGTAGGTTCAGAGCTTTCTATGGAGGGGATGGATATGGACAGGACTGAGGAGTGGTTCCTAATTGCTTTTGTTTTTAATTGTATGATAATAACTTCATTAATAAACTGATTTTCCTCACATAGCAACAAGAATCTAATTATGTTAAAGTTCACAGTGACAAATAATAAATATTAAGATTTGTATATATTGAAGGGAATGGACCAATGTGAATGTTCAGAAAATACTGTAAATTGCATGATATCAATTTAGATACAGAAATGCTATTTTTAATGCATAAGTTTTTATGATAAAAAATTCTAAAATACATTAACCAAGCAACCATGTTGATATCAAATAAAAAATTGCAGCCAGATTATTCTCATCCCACCATTTTTTAATTTTTAAATTGGCATGTGTTTTAGAGGGATTTTTCATTAAGCACAGCAATGTCAGCGTCTCTAGAAAACTTTGCTAGGGTGGTTTTATGATTTATAGATTTCTCCTGAGACATGAGAGGTGCTTTTTTATTTTTTAGTGGAGACTTAACCTGTATCATTTATTTCTCCTGACAAATTTCATTTGTGAAGTTTACCCTCTGCAGTGTTATTAATCTTACTGGAAATTCATTCCACGAAAAGGATGAATTCATCTGAACTTTAAGGTTTGGTGGTTGAAAATACTTTATTTCTGTGATACATGAGTGTTTTTTTCTTTAATATTAATGGTTTAAAGTTATTTTGAACCTTCAGAGACGCCTTTTCTTCTATTTGCTGCTCCTTAAGTTTAGAAATATCTGAAGCCCTAATTTAAAAAAAAAATTTAACACATGGTATTGGATCTACCTCCTCTATTTTTTTTTAATAGCCAAGTTTAAAGGAGGGAACATTTCTAAGTATAGTAATTGGTTAAAATGTCTTTTTTTCCTCCTGGGTTTCTTTTTAGGAACTACTGACAATCAAAAACCTATAGCCGACTTTGGGATATGGCTTTATTATTCAGCAACTAAAAGATGAGTTCTAATTGGCAGACTTCTGGCACTGGCACTTGTCCTTCTGTTTCTATAGAAACTGGGTTGGAAGTCAGAGCTGCACAAAGGGAAAGGGTAAGTTTCTTTTAAACTCCATATTTATAAACCCGTATTAACTGTGGCATGGTATCAGTTTTCACATAAGGATATATACATTAGTGTACTAGAACGCAAATATGAACTACTGATTTTTACTTGAGTGGAAACTGACATCAAGTCATTAAATGTAATAGGAGGGTTTAAATATGGATTTATTTTTCTCGTGACTCTGACTTCACATTTCTTGAAGCAGTGAACTCAATATGATAATTTTCACTTTCACTTATATCTCATTTCGGGGTGATAAAATTGGTTTTTATCCTCTTAGATCTTTATTGTCGTTTTCTGGTAAGTGATATAAAATATGTACAGAGGACATTTAAAAAGTCTGCATGAATTGTAAGTCTCTTCTCTGGGGCAAAGTCTGATTCTTTCCATTATAAAACAAGTACTGTACAACTGACTAGTTTTTTAGCTTCTCTCCTCTCTTAGCCAAGCAGGACGAGGTCGTCTGTTGGGCACATACATGTGTTCTCATCCAGGCAGACACCCATTAATCGTAGAACCTAAGACACCTGGCAGTTGGTGAGTTATCTTATTACTATGGCTTCAGAGGACTATGCTGCACAGCTGGGGCATTTAGCCTTGAAATGGTTTAATCAAGTGTGATAAACTCCTCTGATCTACAGGTTGGTGTTTGTAAATTAATTTATACTAAACTTTGACTAGTTGGGATATTGAAGGAAGGTAATATTAGCTCTTGTTCTTTAAAACTTATCTATCATTTCCTTGCTCATGAAATACTGCTCTTAAGGGATAGATTTCTCTTTTCCTTACTAAGAGAATGTTGAAGTTGGTTGACACCAACCAAAGAGTGGGACATCTTGGCTTTATTTTGGCCCAAATTGTTAGTTTTGTAAAAATAGTGTAAAAGCGAAAGTTGGAAATTTTTCAATAGGGAAAGTTAATTCAGTTTTTAAAATTTCACTTCACAAGTCCTTGGTCAGTTAATGCCTGAAAGTGGATTTTCATTAAAACTGTATGCCTCCCTTCCTTAAGTACTACTGTGTATCCTCTTTGTTTCTATGTGTTCACTGGAGCTTGAATGATGTAAAAATAAATTGAATTTGTGACTGTTGGTAAATGTGGACAGAAAAAACTTTAGTCTCTAGCTGCCTGCTGTCAAGTATCCAGACATCCAGATGTGTCTTTACTCCTTAGTAAGGGTGGCCAGCTTGTCCTGCTTTTAAAACGGAGAGTCATAGGTCGCAGGAACTCACTGATTTCCAGGCAAGCCAGACAGTTGGTCACCCTGTCTTATTCTCTGCATGCCTGAAACAATGTCACTAGGTTGTTACTGATCATCGTTTTGGATAGAAGTAGATTTTTACGTTATGTTAGCTTCTGTTGGAATGTACCAGAGAGTAAGTTCTTCTTTTTAAAGAAATGATAGTCTTATTTGTCTCAGTGATCCTAGGTAATGCCAGCTTCCCTCTCATAGAAATAAAACATGAATTTTATTTTATTTATTTATTTATTTATTTTTTGCGGTACGCGGACCTCTCACTGTTGTGGCCTCTCCCGTTGCGGAGCACAGGCTCTGGACGCTCAGGCTCAGCGGCTGTGGCTCACGGGCCCAGCCGCTCCGCGGCACGTGGGATCCTCCCGGACCGTGTCCCCTGCATCGGCAGGCGGACTCTCAACCACTGGGCCACCAGGGAAGCCCTAAAACATGAATTTTAAACTGACCGATTTAAAGGTGATTACAAGGACTTTTGTCGTTTTTCATTTGTGTCCCCATGTTAAGACCATGGGTGATAAATGTGAGACATTTAGGTAGATATTTGTGGTGAATGAGTAGCCAAATGAGGCAAATATTTATGTATATATGTCTTAAAGCCGTATACAAGTTGATTCTGTTTTAAGAGAAACCCTCAAGGCTTTTAATAAGTATTGGGCTTTGGTTTTATAATGAGGTCCTCAGAGGAACTAGGTTTGGATTTTTAAAAATTAGATCTAAAATCAAATATTAATACACAGTGTGCTTTTTTTTTTCTCATGGAAAAAGCCAGTTTTACAATTAGGCAAGTTTATGTGCTAAGGAGCTAATTTTTTGCAAACAAACATAGCATCACATATGTTAATATGCCTAGATTATTTGAAAAATATCACAAATTATTTCAGTCCATTTAAGTAATTGTTGCTTTTATTATACTTTTAGAAAATCATTAAAGAAGAAAAGCCAGGGGCTGTGATCTAATCAGCGTTGTTAATTAGTTTTCAGAATTGGCTCCATTAGGACTAGCTTTGTAACTTTAGGCAAATAACTTGGTCTTAATTTGCTTTTGTCCTTAGGTGTAAGACAGGAATATTAATACCTATCCATCTTCCTCATAGGATTGGCATGATGCTGATGAGGTAATAGGTGGGAAAGAACTTCAAAAACTTAAAAGTACTATAAGGTGGAGTTTTATTTATTTATTTATTTATAAATTTATTTATTTTATTTATTTTTGGCTGTATTGGGTCTTCATTGCTGCGCGCAGGCTTTCTCTAGTTGCCGCAAGCCGGGGCTACTCTTCATTGTGCGTGGGCTTCTCATTGCGGTGGCTTCTGTTGTTGCGGAGCACTGGCTCTAGGCGTGCAGGCTTCAGTAGTTGTGGTGCACGGGCTCAGTAGTTGTGGCTCACGGGCTCTAGAGAGCAGGCTCAGTAGTTGGGGCACACGGGCTTAGTTGCTCTGTGTGGGTAGAGTTTTAGTATCAGAAATAGTATTTCCTGAACAACGTATATAGAAAATTCCTTTTACAGTGGTGGTATGACATTTTCTTAGAGTAAGAACAGCAAGAAATGGTATCTTAATTGTTTTAAATATCTCAGCAAGTAACTGTGAAGAAAGTATTATTGAACTTTTATGTTCAAGTTATGCTCTACTAAATATGTATATTTATAGATAATACTTTATATACTTTATAAACATTTCAACTAATATTTTAGTATTGAGGAATTATAAGTGGCACATACTTAGGCATTACCTTCTTTAGTCAGGGTTGGTGAATATTGGAAGACCTAAAAAAGTTCATTATCTTTAACAACTACATTATTATTGCATTGTAGCAGATGTGTTTTGTGGCTTTAATTTGTTTGTTTTGGTTCTTAGGTATTTTGCATCCTCATTTTCATTTCAATCTAGATATTAAAAGTTTATGCCAATTTGAGTTAGAACAAATTTATTATAAGATAACTGCTTACAATTAAATTAGCTTCGTAATCTTGTGACACTGCTAAGCAGCCAGGGTTGTCTGAAGGGGAAAGTGTAGGGTTTTTTGTCAGTTTGAGTTTGAGTTATGACTCCTCTACTTACTGGGTGTTTAATTACTTTGACCTTAAGTTTATTCATTTGTAAAATAGTCATCATAGTATTTTCTTCCAAAGTTTGTGAATATTAAATTAAGATTAAATATAAAATGTGTCTGCCTCAGTGACTAGTATGTATTAGATGTTGAAATAAAGTTCTTCACCAGCCTACTTCTCCAGACACATGCTAAGCCTCTTTGTTTCCTCTTTGTCCCATGGGATATCTTGAGGGGGAAGGAGATAGAAAATCAGTGTACTCTTGCTTTTCTTGAAACCCTGTATCTGTCCGAGATAGTATTTGTAGATTATGGTTACTTAGAAATGTGTTAACATCTTATAATATTGTTCAAGGGCAGGAGTAAATGAATAGGAACATTTAAAGTTAATTGTTAATATAGTGAATACATTAGTTATGAAGTCTTTAGCTTCCTGTAGTCTAGGGAGTCAGTCTTTCTTGATCCATACCGCCCAGGTTTAGAGGGGCTGTTAGCATGGAGTAGGATGAAGAACTGCCCTGTTGTGTAAGAGTCATAAAGCCTATGTAAATCAGAATTCAACTTGGAGTTCTTTAGTTGGTTCTACTTTTACTGTTTTGTGGGTTATTTTATTTTATTTTTTTTTGGCCGCGCGGCTTGCAGGATCTCAGTTCCCCAACCAGGGATTGAACCCCGCCCATGGCAGTGAAAGCCCTGAATGCTAAGCACTAGGCCACCAGGGAACTCCCTGTAGTTGGTTCTGCTTAAAATGTATAGTTTGCTTTCATAGGAGGAAAGAATCTAGTTGCCCTAGGTAGTTAACGTCTTTTGAGAACAGTTATTGCTCAAGAGGGAAGGGGGGACGGATAGAGTGGTTCCTAGTAAATCATTGATTTTCTTAATCTTGTGCTTTGATGTAGAAAGAAGAAGAAAGGAAATTATCAGCTACTGTGTATGAAGGGTATTTTGCTTGGTACAAGTATGTTTTCATTTAATCCTCATAGTATAGCTGTGAGGTAGCTTGGTGGAATCCTCATTTTACAGAGGAGGAAATTGGGACTCAGAGAGGCTAACTTTCACGAGGTTACATAGTAACAGGTAGCAGAGCTTGGATTTATTATTATTTTTGCTGTTTGTGTGAGGCGGTACTGTTTCTGCTCTATTCATATTGTCTTACATCTGAAATGTAAAAAGAATGTTAGACATTTACATTTAAGTGTAAAACCTATACATTTTAAATAGGACCGACTGCAGTTTTTAAGATAACCCAGATTTGAACCCAGATTAATTTGGTTCCAGAATTGGTGCTGGCCCTTGGGAAATAGATCCATCTTGTTGATCTTGCAGACTGATGGAAAAGATTGACATGTCAGCTCATATATAGTGCTCTGTTAAAAGTTAGATGGGGAAAGGGTAAGCTGCGACAAAGCGAGAGAGAGGCATGGACATATATACACTACCAAACGTAAAAGAGATAGCTAGTGGGAAGCAGCCGCATAGCACAGGGAGATCAGCTTGGTGCTTTGTGACAGCCTGGAGGGGTGGGATAGGGAGGGTGGGAGGGAGAGAGACGCAAGAGGGAAGAGATGTGGGAACATATGTATATGTATAACTGATTCACTTTGTTATAGAGCAGAAACTAACACACCATTGTAAAGCAGTTATACTCCAATAAAGATAAAAAAGAAAAAGTTAGGGCTTCCCTGGTGGCGCAGTGGTTGAGAATCTGCCTGCTAATGCAGGAGACACGGGTTCGAGCCCTGGTCTGGGAGGATCCCACAGGCCGTGGAGCAACTAGTCCCGTGAGCCACAACTACTGAGCCTGCGCGTCTGGAGCTTGTGCTCCACACCAAGAGAGGCCTCGATAGTGAGAGGCCCGCACACCGCTATGAAGAGTGGCCCCCGCTTGCCACAGCTAGAGAAAGCCCACGCACAGAAATGAAGACCCAATGCAGCCAAAAATTAATTAATTAATTAAAAAAAAAGTTAGATGAGATTACAGAGGAGAGAATGACAATGCTGGGGGAGGTTTTCCAGAGGCTTTTGGTGAGTCAGATTGTGAAGGATAAGTGAGACCGTGCCTGGTGGAGAATGGCAAGCCATTGGAATTGTAACTGGTGGCACAGCTTGTACAAAGGCACATGTAGAGAGTGAGAGGGTGTGGCATTTTGGAGCTAAAACCAGGCTTTCAGTTTAGGATTTTTCTCTATAGGGAATTAGTAGATATTTCAAAGCAGAGAGGAATGGAAAGATGGAATAATAATAGTAATAATAGTCTTGAGGACCATTCTGAAGGAGATTCTAGAGGAGGTTGGTATTGCAGAGAACTCTAGGGTGGTCTTTTTTTCCTTTTAAAATCACCCAGATAATGAAGAGCTCTCTATCCACATGTAGTTGCTTAGTCTAAGTGACATTAATTAGTTAACATAATTATTCCATATTTAAGAAACATCTTTTGGTTTATCTCCCGTTAAGAGCCACCTATTCAACTTTCATATAAAACTTGTTCTGAAGATATGTCTAGATATTTAGCTTGAACATTCCAGATAATTAGATATAGTGAAAAAGTAACATTGTTTGGATGAGTAGGAATACTATTCAAATGATCTTGCAATAAAGGTTTGTTGTTTGTGAGGTTTTTTCTTTTTTTAGCAGTTCTTATTTATTTTTTTATTACATAGCAATACATGTTTATTATAGAAAATTTAAGAAACAAAATAATGAAAGAAAACAAAGATTACCTCTAGTTAAGAAGCAAAGATAAACTATTTGGGGGGTGTTTACTCTTCCAGTCACTAAACAATGTTTCAATGTTCATTCACATTCCAGAGTTCAATGACTCTGTTTAATACTGCTCTATATGAAGGAAAATGGTTTTCTGTCTTTACATATTTTTGCGACTGAATTACCATGGCACAGCTGAGAGTTTGGTTAATTTATTATTACAGCACATTCTGATTTTCATTTAATATCTAAAGTAACTGCTTCAACTGATTAAAATTTTAGCCTATTTGATTAAATACTAACGGAGTTTAATTTAAGTTGCTATTACTCTTTTCTTACCACCAGTTAGACATTCTTCAGAGTGCTAAAGCAAAAAGGAACCTTAAAAAATTATGTGGTTCACCTTCTTAGTTTACAAATGCGGGTACTTTTCTTCCATGCTTTTGTTTCCAGTGACTTTTAGTTTAGACTTTGTTTTGTTAAGCTCTCACTTGCTTGCAGTCCTCTCTCTTTCTGGTCAGACTGTTTTTCCATCTCTCAGCCAACGGTACAAAGAAAAGGGAAACTGAAGAGAGGAGATAGCATATGCCCGAGAGGTAGAAGGAGCCGGTGTATGTCTGGGTATAATCATATAACCAGCCTATACGGAAGGAAGGATTTCTGTTAGTGATGCAAACCTTTCCATTAGTAGTTCCCAGCCATGAACCGTTCCTTGAAGGAAGGAGCCTCCTGTACTTACTAGTCTGTATTGTGACCCATTAGAAAGTTAGTCAAGCTGCTTACCTGTCTTATTTTCTATTGATGAAGTTAAATCAATTCCATCTGAGTTAGGGGTTTAAACGTTGGGTTAAAAGTAATCGTGAACCCAGAGCCCATCTCCAGTCTTGTAATGGAAGTTGGAGAAAATTAGGAACACGTACCATTTCATTTTACAATGAATTTTATTAGAAGACCACTATTCTTATGAAGAAAAGTATTGTGAATTACTATTTTCCAAAGAAAAAAGTGAGAACTGATTATTATCTTTTTTTCCTTCACTGAACAGACATTTGAATTCTTACTGTGTTCCCAGCAACGTGCTGGGTGTTGAGGATATGATAATGAGCCAAAACAGACATGGTCCCTGCCCTCATAGACCATATAGTTTAGTGGGGATTTGGTATTAACCGCATAAATTACACCTGAGATAAAGGCTGTGAGGGGATGGATGGTTCAGGAGGTTATGAGAACAAATGAAAAGGAACTGACTTACTTGGCCAAGTGGGTTAAACAATGACGATAATTCCCCCTGAAATCTCAAAGTGCTCTTTTAAAAGCAAGAATTGGGAGGGTCCTCAAAATCATTTGGCTAATGGCACATACTAGAACTTCTTAGGTGAAACGCTTTTTTTAAAAAAAAGTGTGAGTTTGTGGTGGCAAAGAATATTTGTGCAAGGCACCAATGTTTATACGTTATTGCAAAAGTCAACCCTGTGAAAAAGGCAAATAATGTCTCAATATTATTATGAAAATAGTTTTGACCTCAGGCTCCCTAAAAAGGGCTCAGGACCTCTCGGGGAGTCACAGTCTTTTCTAGATTATTGTATGCATATTATGTTTGTAGATGCAAACTTACAATATGACTTTTATAAGTTTTTATATTTAAAATCTTGAAAAACCTTAAGTCAAGGATGTTATTCTGATCATTTATTCAAAAAATTTTGGTACTCTATGCCAGCACAGTTCTGGTTACTAGGAATAAACCCATGGACAAAAATGGATGAAAATATCTGTCTGCATGGAGCTTACATTGTACCTTTTGATTTTCACTTATGTCTTGGAACATGATTTCTCACTGGATGTGTAGAGTATACCCTTTTTTTTTTTTTTTTGTCTGATTGTGTGTCTCTATCTCCTCTCCTTTTTATTCTCTCACTTGGCTGTGATAGAGACTTTCAATTTTTGTTTGTTTGCTTCATTAGCTTTTTGTTTCCTTTTCTTAATGTAATGAATGAATGGAATGTTTTATTTAAATTCAGCTAACTTTAACTTGCTTTTACTGTTTGATCAGTGACCTCAATTAAATGTTTCTTGGAGTTAAGCAAAATAGTGAAACCGACTGGGACAAGTCTTTGTATTATGTTGATTGACCTTTAGATATCTAAGAAACGGTTGACCAATCTGTCAGTTTTTCTAGAAATTTCTATGAAGGAGGAACTGTGGAAAGCAGCAGCACCCCCTCTTATCCTTTGTCATTCTTGCCTTCGTCCCTTAGTATAGCAATTTACCAGTTTATATATAACCTGTGAATTGTAAGACAGGGGTATTTGAAGTAACACTCTAGGAAAAGACTACAAATTCTTGGAGAGGGAGGTAGATAGTGCTGCTGAAAGGTCAGGAGGGTAAAGCTAAAAATAGTGAAACTGAGTTGTTTTATAAATCCTGGAGGGACTAAAACAGTTTAAGAGAAAACTGCTTATAAGCCTTTCATTTCACATACATTTAAAGTCAGAATGTTGTTTCTGAAATGTGAAAGATTGAGATATATTTAGTGTATTTTCTTACCAGGGCAGGGAATTCCTTAGCATGCTTTAGAACTGTTTCCATGTATTTCCATGCAAAGTTTTTATTTATTTATTTATGTATGCATGTATGTATGTATGTATGTATGTATGTATGTCGTGTCGCACAGCTTGCAGAATCTTAGTTCCCCAACCAGGGATTGTACCTGGGCCCCTGGCAGTGAGAGCGCTGAGTCCTAACCACTGGACTGCCAGGGAATAACCAATGCAAAGTTTAATGAAATAATTTGTTTTAAATCTGTTTCTCCCATTCATGCTTGATTATTGAGAGATTAGTATATTTTAAAATTCTGTCTCTAAGATCTAATTGCCATTCCATACGATAATAATGTGCAGTTGAGTATTTAGTTTTAAGATGTTATTTATAATAGCAAATATGAGGTGAAATATAAGATGCAGGACTATAGTGTACTATTATTAATTAATTGTCCTATGAAAATATTAGCTTCATAATCAAGCTTAAATTTAAGTGGCTACTAGGTAAGTTAAATTCATAGCTTTGCTGCTTTAACCAAACATCTCTGTTTGGTTGGAATAATTAGCCTTTCCCCACCATTGAAAGTAAAATAAGACTGTATAGGGAATTGGCTGGCAGTCCTGTCGTTAGGACTCCTCACTTCCACTGCACGGAACGCGGGTTCGATCCCTGGTCAGGGAGCTAAGATCCTACACGCCACGTGGTGCAGCCAAAAAAAAAAAAAAGAAGACTGTATATTTGATCTGATTTTATTAGGTCTTTGTACTTTTTTTATAATAGCACGAAATAGATGTATACAAATGCACTTTCAACCCTAAACAGTTTCAGGGTTATTGTTGGTAGTTCAGAAACCACTGCATTCTAATCATTTTCAAATGGAAATACACGCATAAGTTGACATTCAAAAGACTGGGTTTCTTTGTGGTCATAGCAAAAGCATTGTGAGTGGCAGAGAATACTAGCCACAGTCCAGGAAAGCGTGCAATGGATCTGAGCCTCCACTCCATGCTAAGGAATACTGTATGTAGCCAGCATTCTGAGGAGTACGCTGCCTACTGGTGCAGACTTCCTAAGCTGAAGTCCCCTCTAAGCATTTCCTTGGTGTCTCCAGACTACCTGCATCAGATTCACTTAAGATGCATGTTAATTGTGCAAATTCATTGGCTTCCTAAGCGTACTTCCTCCTAGGTGGCACCCAGTTGATTCTTACATACAATAAAGTTGTTGTCCAAATTACTTCTTTATGGCTGTAACCCTTGTTCTGGGTAGGAATATCTAATAATGTTTCCTGTGATAATTTAAAACAACTAAGAAGATAGGCCTCAGCTTCCTTAAACAGTTTTGCAAACCAGTTTTCTTACAGTCAACAAAAAAGGGATTGGAATAATCTTTTAAGTTTGATGTTTAATATAGAATCTAAATTCATTTTTTTAAATGTCAACATTTTAAAAACGATACTCTATATCATTTTATGGGTTAAGCCATACACGTTTAAAAATGAGTTTAACATCTTGTCTAAAAAGTATTCATATCTGATATCTTAGAAGTTGATTTTTAGCTGATTTATGAATCCTTTTCAATAGGATTACTACTGTAAGTTTATTATTGGTCATCTTGTTAAGATTTGAAATACCCCTAGAAGGCCGTTAATTCCAAAGTTCCTTGATGGTAGTTCAAATTAGTTGTTGAGGATTCTGTAAGTGACTGGCCGGTGTTGAACCAGAGCTTCTAGCTGTTCGGCTGTAGAATAGTGGCAGACTTCCAAGGTGTGCAGAGACAATGAACTTCTCACATTCTTGGGGTCACTAGAGCTGCCCACTGGCTGTTAGCAGCCTTGTCATTTTACTTAGGGTGTGCTGTACAAATATTTCCTGTATGTACCATGAAGGGAAAAATCTTGGGAAACATGGTTTAGCAAATATAAACCTCAGTGCCTTTTAAGACAGGAGCTCTCTAAAGGCCTCATGATAGAAATTTGCCATAAGATTTACTGGTAGTGCTATAAGTATTGGCTCTGTGTTGTAAGTTTTATTAAGAGGATTGTGGTCTGTGTTAGGATTTTGAAACTTGATTCCTTGGCCTTGCAAGGAAAGGACTACCTCCCCCTTCTCCTTTTTAAACCACAATAGAGAGCTATTTGGAATTTATTTTTGATGCTTTTGTAGGGATTCATTAATCCTAGGAATGCTGTATCAAAGTAAAATTCTGTAGGTTTTGTTGCTTATGGGGAAAATAACCACTGGATAAAGAAATGATTTACATTGTTTCCTTTTGCCTCTTCAGGGTATAATATATTTCTCAGGATTTAAAGGACAGAGAACTTTGTTCTGCCTTCTTGTCCCCCGTATCCCCAATCTCCAAAATGGATTTATAGCAGACCAAAAGGTTGAGTTGCTTGTGTGTTTGTTTTCCAAATAAAATTTCAGGCCGTAGAGAAATTCTCAACTGATAGGCCAAGATGACTGATAAAACTCTAGAGGGCATGGTTGATAAAAGGTGGAGTGAGGACTGGGTGGAATATCTGTTTAACATTGTATCTGAAATGAGGATGTAATAGAGATAGGAAATGACCTGTCATTTCATGAGGAGATGAACTTGTCTGTGTTCATGGGACAGAGAGACAAGCTTAGATGGATGAATTTCCATTTTAGCCATTGTCTTTTCTTGTAAAAACGCAGATGAAGAGTTAATGCAGGACTTCCCTGGTGGCGCAGTGGTTAAGAATCCGCCTGCCAATGCAGGGGACATGGGTTCGAGCCCTGGTCCTGGAAGATCCCTCATGCCGCGGAGCAACTAAGCCCATGCGCCGCAACTACTGTGCCCGCATGCCACAAATACTGAAGCCCGCGTGCCCAGAGCCCATGCTCCGCAATAAGAGAATGAGAAACCCACGCACTGCAACTAAGAGTAGCCCCTGCTTGCTGCAACTAGAGAAAGCCCATGTGCAGCAATGAAGACCCCACTCAGCCAAAAATAAATAAAACTACATAAATAAATTTATAAAAAAGAAAAAAACTCGGAAAAAGTTAATGCAAAATTACCAGTTTTGCCCCATGGTGTTTCTGATGAATTGTGAGGTTGAATAATAATAGCAAGAGGGCTTCCCTGGTGGCGCAGTGGTTGAGAGTCTGCCTGCCGATGCAGGGGACGTGGGTTCATGCCCCGGTCTGGGAAGATCCTACATGCCGCAGAGCGGCTGGGCCCGTGAGCCATGGCCGCTGAGCCTGCGCGTCCAGAGCCTGTGCTCCGCAACGGGAGAGGCCACAACAGTGAGAGGCCCGCGTACCGGAAAAAAAAAAAAAAAAAAATAATAATAATAATAACAAGAGAGAGATGTACTTCTTTAGGAACTAGTTACCTTTAGCTTATTCTGGAGTACAATCAACTTATAATTATTTGGCATTAGAAACAACTCTCCTTGAATTTATTGAAAAAAATTATTTTTGTGAAATATCTGCTTGATTGAGTGAAGCTTTACTATATTTTAAGGTCATTTTTATTATACCAAAGCTTAGGGTGCCTTCATTTAAAGGTAAGAAAATGGAGACATGGGTTACAGTGGCTCAACCGAATTTTCAATTAATGAAGTGGAAGAAGAATGCAGGTTCTAACAATTCTCAGTTTTAGACATTTTAGACTAAGTCCTAATGTTAAGCAGTGTATGTGGCTGACAGAGTGAATGCTATACCATGATCCAATAAGGTATGAAAGAACATTGAACAAATAATTTTGTCTTCTCTTTGTCCATGTGGCAGCTAGTAGAGTTCTGTGCTAATAAGTTGCTTAATAATTATTGAATGAATACTGAGTTACAATCAAATAATTATTTGTGAACCAAACAAAAACAAAATAAATGAACAAACCAAACCAAACAGACATGTAGATACAGAGAATAGGGTAGTTGTTATCAGAGGGGAAGGGGCAGGAGGGAGGGCTAAATGGATAAGGGAAATCACCTGTATGGATGGAAAATAAATTTTTGGTGGTGAAAACAAAAACAAAATTATTTATGGCATTTTAAGGGAGTTTTCAGAGATTTGTGATTTAAATTTTTTATATTAAAATAAATATTAGCATAATATATGCACTCATCAGTTGGGAAAGGGGGGTGTATGTGGAAGAGAGAGGAACTACATTCGGTGGTTTTGTTTTATAGGCAGCTGATATGGGCTGTTGGTGGTTTTATTTTTATTTGTTTATTTATTTGTTTGTTTGTTTGCGGTACGTGGGCCTCTCACTGTTGTGGCCCCTCCCGTTGCGGAGCACAGGCTCCAGACGCGCAGGCTCAGCGGCCGTGGCTCACGGGCCCAGCCGCTCCGTGGCATGTGGGATCTTCCCGGACCGGGGCACGAACCCGTGTCCGCTGCATCGGCAGGCGGACTCTCAACCACTGTGCCACCAGGGAAGCCCAAGTGGTTTTATTTTTAAATGAAACTGAACAGCCCTTAGCATTTTGAGCTCATATGTCAAATACCTCAGGTACAGGACTAGGAATTTAACATAAGTAACTTATAGCTGTCTTGTACATGGGAGAATACGACTGTATACTTGTTTTTTTTGCCAAAGGCACTATTTTTGTATTTAGATTGCTTTCTGCAGGTGTACTTTTGTTAACAGGGGTCTATTAGAAATGTATATTAAGTTTTAAAAATATTAATACTTTTTATTTTTCCACAACCTTCCCAAGGCTTCCATCTTGGTGTCAGTGTATAGTTCTGGATGCCATCTACCAGCAAAAAACAGCATTTGGGTTTGGATGAACAGTGACATTTGGTCTACCCTTGGGTCTACTGACCACCTAGGTCAGGAAACTAGAAAAACCCTGAAACTGGTCCAGTCTGAAGCAGGCCATATTATTAACTAAAATTGAATTTGTTGCTGAGTATTGGCAGGAATAGGGAGAGCTGTGGGGTGGAGCGGGCAGGGTGGTCACTTGTGGGGAGTGGTGGGGGATAATTTTTAAACTATTATTTATTTCAATGCCTGTCAATTTTAACCAAGATCTGATGGAGAATTTTGTTGCCACTGTATTTCTTATCATAATCACCATTACAAAAGATGTATAAATAATTTTCTTGCCCGTATGCTCTATTTACGTTTTTTTAAAGAAAAAAGTAACTTTAAAAAATCTCGGTTATATGATTCCTTGGGTTTCCTGTGCTTTATATTCCCCTTTCCTTGAATTTTTAAAATATGCTGTATAGAACTAACTTGTTTTTCTTCTTTATTTCCATACAGGAAGGAGAAAATTATTATTCATGTACCATTTTTAACTAGTCTTTTGACTGAGGATTATTGTGAAACATTTTACTGTTTGCTAGATTCCTTATTTTAAATGCCTGTAATCTTTTATAGGAATTTCACCTTTTGTAATTTGGTAATAACAAGTCTAGGTAAGTAAAAAATGAGGATCTCATACAGTTCGGAAGATCTAAGTTTGGTTTAGAATTTAATATTTTATAACCAGTAAGCCTTTTGATTTAGTTAAAGCTAAAGACAGTAACGTAACTTGCCTGTACCAGTTGAGGGTTGAGTGGATCTGTAGCTCAGTATTTCTGATGTTCTTTAGTAGTTGCTGCTGGAGTCAGAAGTTAGGAACAAATCTAATGGCCTTTGTAAAACCCTCTTGTCACTTCACAGAGCAAGGACCTACAGCAAGGGCTCTCCCGAAGTCTCCCTTCAGCAAGAAGCCTAGCACTACATTGTAGTCAATGAGAAACCGTGGTACAGAGCAGGAAACTTAACTGAATTATATATTATTATCATAATCTTGTTTAAGATACTCTGAGCAACTCCCAGACTAAAAACCTGTACTTAAGCTTTCAGCAATAGCCTTATCACTTCCTTTGACTTTTTTGTAGAACTTAAAAAATTTATGATTGCCTAAATAACATTTTCAGAGTTAGCAGGTAAAAATTCTACCATGAGCTCTGTCTTTATCCTCACATACAGTGCTAGGGAATCATGGATATTGGGTAATAAAAGGCTTGTAACTTTTTTTTTTTTGACTCACTAATAGTAAGAAATGTGTTTTACATCACATATGTTTTCTGTTACATAGGTGTGTGTGCGTGTGAAATAAGTTTCACAATAAAGTGATGCACTCTGATTTCTAATCTGCTCGTGGTCCTTTTTTATTAAAAAAAAAAAAATTTTAAAGATCATGACCAACAAATTGGTTTCAAGACCCACACATACATCTATAGCTTTTTCCTTTTAAGTAATACTCCTCACAAAACTTGCTTTGTCTTCTCATACATTGAACTCTTTAAATATTTTTAAATGTATACAAAAACATGTATCTCTAAACATGTTGTAGTTTTGTTATTTGCCTTCGTCATTTGAATAAGATATTCTGTGCCCTGGTATTTGTTACTTCCCTACACTTTTGGCCTAATAGGCTTGAAAAGTTCCAAGGCATCATTAGGACAGCCAGTGAAGAAGGGTCAAAATTGAAAAAAAATCATCAGCAAACTATATTTGAACTCTGTATTTCACTGACCTGGATACTAGCCATAGAGTAGCTCTGCTAGCCACCTCTGGTGCTTGGTCTTTTACCACTCCCTGTATAACAATTCTGGGCTATAAAATTCTAGCCTGTTTTCCAGTTACGAAGTATTGGCTGAGTTAGAGCTCATGGGAAGAGGTGTGTTCATAAATGCAAATAAGGACTTAGTTGTGTATTTGTGTAATTTTTTCCTTTAGATAGGTATACCTAAATTGAAACTCAGATAGTGGTACATTGTTTTACCTTCAGTAATAATTTCTTTTATTAAGTTTCTATACTTTTGATATGTGCCTTTAAGTCTTAAGTTCATAGAGGTGTAAATCTAATGTCATTATAAAACTTAGTTTAAAAAAATGATAGTGGGACAAGATCAGACCCTTTTTCTGTCTTCAGGACTGAGGGAAGCAGAAGTAAGTTTTAGGCTGAATTCCTTTTTGTGGATGATTGGAAATGCTGTACTAATTTGTAATTCAACTATATTGAGAACCTATAGTGTAAGATACTAAAGCTTAAGTCTGTTTCCTAAAGAAATTTGTGTGAGTAGGCAGTCTTTTAATAGTCTTAGATTAAATGTTCAGCAAGCACAAAATGTCCCAATAGGTAAAAAGTGAATGTAAAACAATGCTTCAGTCTTAAAGTTGACTTAAAAACAGAACTCCCCCAAGTTTTACTCTACTTGTATTTAATGTTCTCCAGTGGCCCCACATATCCTCTCCACAGATTCTGGCCTTAATCCAAGACAGCTTTTGTTTGTTTTTGTTTTTAACCATCATAGGTCTTTGGGCATCTGATAAAACTCTGGATTGTCTCCCCAGAGAAGTAGATATACACACAATCCCTGCTCTAAGACTCCCAAGAGAATGTAAGAATCTGCCTAGTGCACATCTGTTGAATTAACCCTGAGATTCTCCTGGATTAGTGATGGAGTTGTGAGCGTTGGTATAGGAACAGCAGAGATAATCATCAGTTTCTTTTAACCTGATAACGTCATTACGTGTTACCATTAATCATGGATCAGCATTTTGTTTCATTGCTTTTCAAGTTTACTCAGAATGTGGGTAAGCTGTTACCTGCTAAAGGTGGTCCAGAAAGGACAGCCATCCCAGCAAAGAAACTGGCAAGCCCCAAGAACCTGTGTACCATAGAATTCCCAGACAGATCAACCTGCAGGGATTAGAATCCAATGTTAGCCATATTGAGGGTGAAATTCTGTGGAGACCTTTGCCTACAGAGGGGCAAATACTGTGTATGTCATCTGAAACTGTGAACAGTTGACTTCTGAGGTGATTTGGATGGCATTTTACCCTGACATTATGAAAGAGCTGAGGCAGATAAGGAATAGTAATTTCAGTAGGCAGACAGTGTTTTCATTTTATTAGTAAGGAACGTTGGTTTTTGTTTCTTTTTAAAAATCTTTTAATTGGTTCAGGGATACTTTTTTCCCCTGAACCTCACTGCTCTTCTCTGTTAGGAAATGGTATTTACAGTTGGAGCTGACAGTGGTATTATTGAATCCACCTATGGCTGAATACCAACCATTGGTTTATAAGAAATCAGATATCACAGGAGTTGATTTCAGCTTTAGAAAGTTTGATTTTTGCTTAAGCCTCATATAAGATCCTGCAGCACTTATGCTAATATTGATATCAGGTCAGAAGATTCCGGGGGATTCTGTTGCAGCACACTGGGTACCTAGTTCTAAGAACCCATGGGGTTCCAAGAAAAACCCAGAAGTATTTGTATAACTCAGTTCCGTTCAGGTCTAGGACTTTATGTCAATTTGGGGTAAAGATGGAGAGGAGTTAAAAACACAATGTCCTTATTAAAGTATACAGAACTTCTCTCTACAAAAGAGAAGCCAGTGCTGGTCAGGAAGCCCTTTTTTCTTTTAAGGAACTCTTCCAAGATGTGTCTTAGAACCAAAGAAATGTCTGGACCTGAAGGAAAGAAGTGAACAGAAGTCTAACCTGGGAGACTGATAAGCAAAATGGAATCCTTCTGATCCCTATTTTGCTCTTCTTTCCTGTCCCACGTCCCACGGGGGGATAGTCCTCTCACCCCCCCCGGCCCCACCCCCCCAAGGTGAGATGAATAGCTGGATAAGATATAGCTACAAGGTTTCTGAGTATGTTTTTAATTATAAAATTAATACAAAATATGTTTTCTCTTTTGAGGAGGTGATTGTTAACACTTTTACTAAATGGTGTAAGAACATTAATGAGTACGTCTACTCACCAGTACAGGAAGTATCAATGCCAGGTAACCACCGGAGAAAATGGCAAAGAAGATGGTATAGGTCATAAGTAGTGGAAATGTGGTGGCAAAAGGAGCAAGCAGGTTAGTGATGCCGCAGAGGATGAGGTAAGACTTGTGGTAATGATACTTCTTGATCCAGTTTTGATCAGCAACCCATCCGGAGATAATCTGACTGACTGTCTCAATGATACCTGGAACAATATTGAAAAGGTCTTATGAAATCCTAATTCCATTTTCCTAGCCCCTTTGAAAACTGTAAATGCATAAGGCATCTTTTCCTAAGTAATATGACTTCATCCTGAGGCTGGGACATAAGAGAAAAAAAAACGGTTCCATTTGTCTATCAATAGATTCTGTCATTTACTTACCTATTCCAGACACATCAATAAAATACCAGAAAGACTCCTTCAGAGTTGGGTAGAGGACTCACCAGGTATTTTTTCTCACTGTGTTTGGGAAACTCATACCACCAAACTGGGAATACCAGGTTATAGAGAACGCTGGGCTCAGTAGGCCTCCCTTGAAGTGGTGAGGAAGTGAGATTTCTTGAAGATTAGTAAACCCACAGGTTAGTGTCCTGGGGAAGTCATATGGTGGACGACTGGAGTATAAATAATAAAGTCTTATGGTGAAGAAAAAAAACAGATGTTGAGACTTATAATTGTATGAGGTTTTGGTAATTAAGTCCTTCTCCAAAGGCTATTATGTTTAACTTGAAAATATGTAGAAAGTCTGGAAATGGGACATCATCTCTTGAACACTGGAACTATGGTGTAACTTGAATAAAATTTAAGAATAACATTTTTCACTTAGTTTTATGATAACAGAACATTCTTATCCTTTATCCTATTATATGTTAATATAGCAGTTAAATACTGAAAGAGATTTTCACCAAGAGGAGCATGAGCTGCAGTTGTTTTATACTTAAAATTCTCCTGTGGTTCAAACATAAATTGCTCCACAAAAAGGAATTAAAAATTCATACTGCCATCTCTATATTTTTACAGTTATTTCTAGGATACATATTGAAACTTTATTATGTTCTTTGGTCCTGCTGTAAAGCCCTAATCTGATCTAAATTGATACTACCAGACACTTTAGTGGAAAAAAAGTCAGTTTAGCTATGTATCTTTTTCTTGTGTACACAAGTTTTATTTGACTGAAGCAGTTGGAAATGGGGTGCAGTCAGTTTTGCAAGGGCTTGGTAAATAGGCTTTTCCAGAAATTAGCAAGAGAAAAGTTAATGTTGAGCTACTGAGAATTTCCAGATAGAGCAAACCAGTTCCATTTCATTCATTTTCATTTTTTTAGACTCCCTATTTTGTCAGTTGAAAGAATCCATATCTTCTAGATCAAGCATTCTGTTTCCATACATTTTTATAAGTACTCAACTAAAATGATTTTTTTTTTCATTCTAAATGGCAGCCTACCTATTAATGACTAGCCTTAGTATGCTTATTTATCTTATCCTCTTACTTTGAGTTAAAGGGGGGAAAATTCTTAGCTACGAATACTACTAGAACATTATTGAATGCTTACAGTAGTTCATGTACTATTCTGAACTCTACATGCATTACTTGCTTAATCCTAATAACCTTCTGAGAGTAGATGCTATTATTCATATATTACAAGGAAATTGAGACACAGAGAAGGCAAGTATCTTGCCCAAGGTCACACTGTCATACACTGCAAAAACTTGAACCTGGAAAGTCTAGCTCCAGAACCAATCCTTTCAACCACTGCACTGTACAGCCTACCTAGGATTGTTTTTGCTTGCTAAAATGGCTGTTGTCACTGAGAACCAGCTTTCTAAAGTTCGGTATCCAACAAATACTTAGATACTGACATATGAAAATAAGACTTGCTTTGGGGTCCGCTGTCTGGTAGGGAAGAGCCTGTGTGCAAGATGCAGTGACAGGTTGGAGGGAAAGTCCTGCTGCTCCCACCAGCCTCAAAAAACTTGCTTTTCTGGCCTTCCCACAACTCTTTTTTTTAAAAAAAATATTACTCTTAAGCTTTTTAAAAATTAAATTTAATAAATTTTTGTGAAATTAAGTTCATTTCTCCTTTTGAGGGTGAGGTTGAAGTAGACTTTCTTACCAGCTACAGAAACGAGGTAGGAGGCGTCCATGATATTAATCCCCAGTGTTTTGGCTCTGGCTACCAGGTGAAAGGTAGGGATGAAATATGCCAACTGACTGAGGAGAAAAGACCACGTAAATATGTAGAAAAAAGGATTCTTAAGAAGAGAAAAATCAAAGAGTTTTTGTTTGCAGCTCCACAAAATAGTCTTATTCCCATAACTTTCATCATTAGTTTTTTGGAAGAGTCTGTTCCTGTTAGGTTCATTGTTGAACTCTTCATTTTGATTTTGTGAGACTGTTAAACTTATACCAGGTTGTCCATCCTGCATAGTATTGTCCCTGATGGCAGACTCTTGTATCTCATTGCGGCATGATGTTTCTGTCCCACATGCTGCCTCTGGACCACTTGCAGAAAAACTGCTACTTTTATCTTTAATATCGGAATTGCTCTCGCTTTTGATATGGGTGGGTCTCAAGAGCATACTAGAAGGCACCAAATGCAATGTGATTGCTCCAAATAATATAAGGGCACCTAAACAGGAGAGAGAAATTGAGAAGTTAAGCTAAAAATTACCTCTCTCATTTCACAATACTCTGTATGCTTAGGCTCAGAAGAGGCCCCACCACTAAATATTCAGTCATAGTGCAGTAATTCCTGAAAACACTGCTTTGTCCTTGTATTTAGCTGAAAGCATTTAAATCCATTGACTTAACTGTTAGCCGTACACACTGCTGTATCCTTGTGAAAACGGAGTCCTTGCAGATAGAAAAGGGGAAAGCTGTGCCACTAGGGGGCATGGAAGGAGAGTTATTTGTGCTAAAGGAAAAAAATGGTTTGGGGTGGGGGGAAGTCATTTCAAATGTTAGAAAATTACAGTGTGTTTTAAATATCCTGAAGGGAGGGTGTAGATTTAGGTACAGAAAATACAGAATTAGGTAACGGGAATCATTTGGAAACTGCCTTAGAAGAGGAGATAGCCTGTCATCCCGTGATGTTTTAAATGTCCTAGAAAGAAGACATGCCAGTGTTGCCTTTGAAGCTGAGTAGTTGCTTGACTTCAGCATGTCCTGACCAAAGCTGTGACTTGGGTGTGTTGCTTCTAGAGATAGAATTAACTGTAGGTTCTGCTATCCTGTCTTACGGATTTGTCAGCTGGTCTTGTTCACCATGAGACTACTGGTGGTTTTTTTAATCAGGAAAGGAAAAGTTCAACAAAACTGCTCTGTAGATAGGAATAGGCTTATATATTCACATATATGTACATATACATAGATTTTTTTCCCCAATACTTTGAGGTTATTTTAATCCAAATGTTTTATCTCAGGTATGAAGAAAATTGTGGAGTGAATGGTTTTTATTCGTGAAAATTTATAGTTGACAGTATATAAAAGATTAAGTATTAAGGAACATAATCCTCTTTTCACTCAGTTTTTTTCCGTCTATTTTAGTGAATCTGATGGAGGAGACTTTTTTAAATGCAGATTTTTTTCTTAAAGAGAAAATTTGAAGAGAATGCTTTGAGTAGAGGATCCTTGTTTCCGCAGGAGTACCGCTTTCCCTGCAAAGGTGTGTTTCCCCAGCCGCATAGATTGCCCTCCATCCCCTCAGACTTGAACTCTATGGTGAACTCTGAGTTGCCTGCATGGCGGGCAAAGCCTGCAAGTAGTTCAGAGTCTCTTTTGCCATATATTCTCCAAGGAAGAATACTTTACTTTAGAATCATGCTCACTTCCTCTGTAGTCATCATAGAGAGGGCTCAACATTAAATCTTACAGAGTTGATGGTTCAGAAACTTAGAATGACTCACCTGTCCAGTCATATAGATCTATCAGGACTTTTGTAAAAGGCGCTAACAGAAATGTCAGTCCCATCCCTGAACGGGCAATAGCTGTAGAAAGAGCTAGTCGTTTTTTGAAGTATTTGGTAGTGACCACAGCAGCGACTTGGTACAAGAAAGCAGAACCCAAACCTAAAAGAAAAACATAATAGCTTGGAATCACTTTCACATTAAGTGGCTTGGTACTGGACAAGATATTCTCCTGGACCTGAGATAATATAAGTAGGTCTTTTGAACTCATGGAGAGTAAAAGGGAAGGTTCCTGGTTCCATTTTTTTTTTTAAGTCTTAACTTTTACAATGGACTCACCAGGTAAAAATCCCATAGTCACACAAAGAAAGGGAATGCTTGTAGCCCAGCTGCTGATCAGATATCCACCAGTAACAAGGAAAGCCCCAAGAATGGAGGCAGTTTTCTCTCCAATTATGTCACAAGTAACAGCAACTAGGGGACCTTGGGAAAAGAAACAAATGCTAGTTAAATGTGCTCTGGCATCCCTTGTCTTCTGGTGTGCAGTTTAAATGGGCAACTGAAGGGAAATAAGAGGACTCTACATTTGTGTATCCTTCAAAAAGGTGTCTGTATTGAGTTTCTTAATATTCCCAGCCCCACACTATTTTGCTTTTAGGAAGAAGTTTTGTTGATTTTTGTTTGTTTTAAAGAAAAAATTGTAAATAAGCAGGTTTGGAAAGGAAGCTTGCTGAAAATGCATTATGAAACCTCTGCAAAAAAAGGTTGCCTCTAGTGACCTATGACTAGAACAAAGTTCAATTATTTATCTACACCATGTTCTAGCTCCAACTAGAACTAAAGGAAGAGGAATTGGTTCTGTCTTTTAGAGCTTTATGGTCAGAGCTTTATGGTCGACATTCCAGTTGAGAGACTGGCTCACTGGACCTATATTAAGACACTGTTGAAAGAAACAAGGCATGAAAATTGAATCATGGAATTAAATAGTTGGATTCTTCACCTTTCTTTGTTTAAGCACTAATTTGTCTAGTTTTTCCAAGTCAAGCGGAGGCTAAACACTGCAAGTCCTTTTCTCAGCTTTACATGTTGATAAATGAACCTGAGTTTTAGCAAAGCTTCAGTCTTGATTGACTGACAGGTGAGTCTTCTTGGAATTGCCCTTTGGTGGTCCTTTTCCTTGGACAGCAAGCTTATTGATGGCTTTATACCTGCAGAAAAACGAAGCGATGACATGATGGATCCAATCCAACCAGTTTGCTCTGAGGTGCCTTCAAACTCTTCTTGAAAAACCACAAAGAAAATTGCAAAAGTCTTGGTCATCCCCATCACGAATACATTTACCTAAATCAAAGCAGACCAAAGAGTCCAAGTCAGGTGGTGAGTAAGCCATTACAGGGGAGGTTGGAACTGCTGGAGGCTCTGATTCTCTGTGTAACCTGTATTTTACCAGTTTGTTTGCCAGTTCCTCTTTGTAACATTTTAAATTTTAGGGGCGGGTTGTCCACTTAGAGTGTCTAATCACTTTACATGAAGGCATCTCATTTAATTCTCATTACAAAGGCATGGAATAGGTGTGTCAATATTGTATTAGAAATTCAGAAAATTGAGATTTAGCTTAAAAGTTGCTCAAGTTGGGGATGCTGGAGCTAAGACTTGAACCCAGATAGACTGACTCCAGACCAACCACTATACCATCCTGTTACAGTAGCATCTGTTAAAAACAGCTAATTCCAGTTACCTTTGTGAGAGATGTGTGTTGATCCAAAAGAATTGTTCTGTCAGTCCTTAGGTTAGCTTTGCTTTAACTCTGCTTTTGAGCTGAGTACCCTCCCTCACCTGGTATATAAATACGGCAACCATAATAATTTATCACCCAGCTGAAGCTCTTTGAGAGTGAAAAGTAGTGCTATTAATTGATGCCTGGACAGCAAGGGTAATGAGGATGTATGGTCACCTTACGGTTGGGTCATGTGCCCCCACCCTTTTTTTCTGTCCCATCTAACCCTTTTGCCCGCACCACCCTCATTCCTTCCACTAGGCGGAGCGCCTCTTTTGAGGTTTTCTTTCAGTGGAGTACCAGCATTTGTTTCTTGGAATTCTGATTAGAAGGGGGGCAGTGAGGAGCAAGGGTCTGAGGGGAACTAGAAGGGAGGCCTAGCCAGGCTCTGCAGTCAGTCAAAGCCCAGGAGCCACATGTACTCACTCTTGTCTCCAGGGGCTTCTTAGTGGCCCCTTTCCTTTCCTTTTTTTCAGTGGCCTTGGTGTTTCAAGGCCACTTTCTCTGCTGTCAAGCTGGCTATGCATTGTGGAAGGACCACAGATCCTGGGTTCCTTTTCACTGATTCTTACTCTGTTCACCTGGTGAATATTTCCCCCTGTGGTTCTGCAGTCATCTCATTTTATACCTGCCCCATAGACAACCATTCAGTCTCAAGGTTTTAATTACCACCCTTGAACTCATGGTGTAGTTGTGAATACTGTGTTCCATCTGCAGTCAGCCTGCCACGGCCAGAATCCTGGCTCTGCTTCCTATTAGGGGTGTGACCTTGGGCAAACTACGGAAGTTAAGCTTCCTCTTTTATAAAGTAGAGGAAAAGTAAATGTCACCTAGCTCATAGTACTGTGAAGACTGAGAAAATTCTGGTAAAGTAATACTTAGCACTTAATACTCAAACTATTAACTATGTTTTTGTTATCTTGTGTAACCATTCTGCTCTCCCAAGAGCTCGAGACTCATACTAATGTCTACCATATCTTTCTAACTCAGGTTAACTTATCCAAAACTAAACTCATCTTTCTCTTATCCCATGCCTACTCTTCCTTTTCATTTCTCTTGATTAGTACCATCCACCCACTCACCCAAATCAGAGACCTACCTCCACTTAGGAACCTCCTTCCCTCAGCCTCTACCTACTGAATAAAATAACCAAGGCCTTCCCCTCCAACCTCTCTGCTAGACTCTTACTTCAGACAAGTATTATTTCTTGTTTGGAATAAGGGACTAGGAATCAGTGGTGGTGCTCCAAGGTTGCAAAAGATGGGGTGGTGAGGAGGAAGTCCCTTAATGTACTTTTTCCCATTCTGATTTGATAGAAGCTACAAGACTTTCCTTATTTAGAGTGAACAATGCTATGGACACCAGGGCTATATATTCAAAAATGGAAAAAGCATTTTATCAAGCACTTTGTAATCATAACGTGCCTTAAACGCACCCCTATCAGGAAATGAGGCTAGAGAATATACATGAACCTTAAATGACCCAGACTTGTTTCTTTCAGTTTAAAATACAGGGCGGTGATTGCCTCCTCTCATGAGCAGGGAATGTGACAATGAGGCATCATTCTGTAAAATTACCCTTCCTCTTTTTCTGTGGACATGGGTTCTGTGCGGGCATCTACACGATGCTGGCCTCTATGTTCTTAGCCATCTGAGTTTGGCTAGCTACTGGTCCCCCCAATTTAGTACCTTTCCTCTCTGGTCTTTCCCTGGTGTCTGGGCATAGCAGCTGTAAGTGGATATGACTTGTCTCTAATAACTGGGTCTGTGCCTACCACTGTGTATATCAAGAAGGCCAAGGACATAGCCTTTTTAGCCACCCTGCCTCCCTCCCTTAACTTGTAACCTTCCAACTTTGTTTCTGTTTTGACTCAGAGCTATTAAAAATCTTTTCCCCAAGGTCCAGATATTCCCTTAGTTAACTAAGCAGACTAGATAAATCTATATTATACTATTTCATCTCGTGTTTTGGACCAAGGTTGATGGGTTTCAGTCCTGTTCCAGAGTCCACATCAGACACTGTACATGGGCTTACCCCGTCATCCATCCATCCATCCTCCCATCTGTCAACAGGTATATATTGAGTGCCTACTGTGTTCCAGGCTATTTACTAGGGCTTACAGTGGTGAGCAAACAGACTTGGCCCCTGTGCTCATGGAACATTCAGTCCTGGGACACAGGCTGAATACAGAAAACAATCATGCAAATATGTAGTTATAAAGTATGGTAAGTTAGAATATGAGTCATTTTTTTAAAAAAAGTAGAGAGCTCCTGAAGAACATGTTGTTATTGGGTTTTTCACTCATCTTTTCAGGAGCTCATCTATTATAGAAAAGTAGACTTGTAACTTATGCAGACACAAAAGCATCGTCATCTTAAGTACCCACATTACCACTGTGGGTGATTGGCCTGAGTTAACTGTTAACATTTTGAGGACCCAAAATGTTTTTTTTGTGTGTGTGCTTTTATAAGTAGCATCACACCCAAAAAAGTGGGACATTGTTTATTAATCTGGTTGTTAGACAGCTTTTCTTACCAGCAACTAAATTGATCAAATAACTTCCTATCCTCAGAGGATAATACAGGAAAAGGAGTTATTGGGGAGAAAGGTGGGAGAATTAGAGATCCTCACCAACAATGCCAGGTCTGCAAAGCCTGTGATGTGGGGAGGTGGCCCAGTCACAGGAAGGCTCTCAGACCTAGGGTGTCCTTAGTTTCCTTTTTAGTAACACTTCTGGGAGGAAAAAAAAGATTCCACATTCTTTGGTAATGAAGCTAATGTTTAACAAATAGTCCTGTGGTTCGGAGTTTTGTATTATGTATATCCTGGCTGAGGACTTCTTGCCCTCCTTTCCCCTTCTCTGTCATAAGGGAGGAGGTGTGGTATTTCCACATTGTGGGCTTCAGGGTAGTTAGTAGTCACCAGGACCTGCACTCCCTTCCCTGGGAGCTTCTTACTGTAGGGCTGGGCTGGGGAGGAGGATCAGGAGGGAAGGGTGTCTTTGTGAATACATCTCAAAGTTAACTTACTTGGGAACACTTAAGAGGAATTGGGGAGCTGGTGCCATTCTCAGGGTGGTTTGGGATATAGCTGTGATGGGATTCACCAGTCCCATCAGAATAAGCATGCTGAGTCACATCACCACTGCCTCACATAACGACCCCAAGAGCTTCTGGGAGGAGGAAGGAAAGAAGTTAATTAAAAAACAGAGTGCGGAGTCCAGCTGCTTATGGATGAAGGAGAAAAATCAGGCTCCAGTTTCAGAATCCACATCATTCTCTCCCTTTCCAGACATGTCAGAAATATACATTGGGCCTAACTCTAGCATAAGTTATGGTTGGCGGGGATGGGTTGGGAAGTGGACAGCAGGCAGAACAGAAGAAAAGTCCCTGCCCCCTAGGAGAGACGGAGGATGCTTCCAGCAGGGTTACGTCTATGCTGGGCTGAGCTGGGGAACCCCCTCCCCACCCACCCCTGCAAAAGCACTTTTTAGTGGTTTCCAGTGCTACTTCTGGGATGGTTAAATGTACGATTGTCCCCAAATCCTAATTGCCATGCAGCGAGGGCAGAGCTGCTGATGGTAACTGGAGCACTCTGTAGGTTTAAGGAGGGGTGGGAGACAGGATGGAATGCTTCTGCTTTCACTCAAGGAGGACATTTTCAACTTTCTCTTGGGTTCATTGGCAGTTCCTGGCCTTGCTCTAACCCCCTTTCCATTCAAATGTCAAGGATTTCATAAGTGATCTTAGTCTGCTCTGAGCCTTTCTCAGGGAGCCTTCTTTCAGGCAGTAGCAAAGGGGAAAGTAAATTCTTACCAGGAAGAAATGAAACACAACCATCCATCCCCAACCTCCATCCAGGGTTTTCGTGTAGGGTCGGACCTTCCCCTCCCTCTTCAGCATGATGCTTCGTTTGTTTTAAATGCAGAAGATTCCTGTGACGAATCCAAGACAGAGTTGACTCAGTCGACAAAATGATCTTAACTTTTATTTCCTCTGTGGCATAAAACCACTTGTACTGTAATTTTTTTTCAGCCCACCTCTGAAACTAGATGATTTCTCCTCATTTCTAAAGTTTACAGACTCTCTGGAGTTTATAGACTCTCTGATCTCAACCTCAAAAATACAAGCAGGGCTTTGTACCATTTGGGGGATGTTTGTGGAGGTCTGCTGCCTGGCTTCCCCTGGAAGTCCACAGGGAGCTGACAGTTCTCTTGGAGTATGTCCTTAGTTACATATAAAGTCTGCCCCACTAGACTGTCCCCTTATCCTCGTTTATTCCATAATCATGATCCAGGCAGAACCATGGGAGAAATGAGAAAAAGATAACAAAAGGCTGTGATGTGAGGGACATCAAAGCCACAACATAAATCTCTCTTCCACCAGTTTGAATGGCCTCTGAAAGATGACCACTCAGTTCACTTCAGGCAGGAATAGCAAAGGAGTTGATCGCAAAGCCTGACCTCACTGATTGTGGAGTGGCCATTCCTTGCACTATTCTCCCCCCAGGTCTGCAAACCAAATCCTAGGGCAAACTGTGCACCATCCTCTGGGTAAGCTCTTGACTTTAGAGAGATAAAAAAGGGATGGGGAACTTCAGGTTTGGAAATTCCCTTTCACAGCACTTGCTAAAATGAAAATATTCTAATGGACTAAATAGACATGACAACAACATGTTCCTCGAATGGATCCCAGGCCAGAAAAAAGTTGGAAAGGACTTTAGGAGCTGCGTTGGGGAAATTGGAATGAGGACTGTGTAGCAGACCAGGTTAGATCTCTTAGGGGTGATGGTGGTCTCGTGGTTCTGCCGAAGAATGTGCTTGTTCTTAGGAGGCGTGTGCTAAGAAGCTCAGGAGTGAAGTGTCATAGAGTCTGCTACCTTCTCACAAGTGGTTCAGTAAAATAAATATATAGAGAGAGGAAAAGCAAAGAGAAAATGTACATACTCTGAGAGAGAGGGCGGCATTCTTTATTTGCCACCAGCAGGTAGGCAGGCAGGCTCTTTCTTCCTGGGAAGGAGAATCTGCCGGCATGGCGTGTGGTATGGCCGTCTGTCTGGTGAGCAGGCCGCGCAGGGAGAGATGCCGGTTGTTCAAAACACTATAGAGGACCAACCCCAACACACAGTCCCATTTTCATCCTACCTTTGATGTGGTGTGTAGCAAGGGAATCCTCCACAGACTTGAGACAATCTGGGAAGAAAAAGAAACTATACAATTTTCCAGAATGTTGCTCTTTTTCTAAGGCGTTTCATTCTTCTGCCCTGTGAAAACAAGCAAGCATTGTGAGAGCCCAGGGTTAGAGCCAATTTAGGCACTCCTGCCAGTGGACTTTACTTCCTGAGGGGAGGAGGAAAGACTGTAATTTGACATCATCCTAGGCCCTCCCTCCACCCAAAAGCAAGCATCAGAGTAAACCAAGTAGAAAATCCTTTGGGTAACTGTTGCTGATTAAACCTGGAGGCCGTCGCACTAAGGTGGCTCTAATGCCAAGTTGGCCTATGTTAGCAAACCAAAATCAAAACAGGGTTATGAAATGGAAACCTAAGGATGACCAGTCACAAACAGCCAGTCAGGAATTAAGCTGTGGCCCATTAATGACTTCCTTGCTTCGCTTCTGCCCTCTCTATAAAAGCCTCTCCCTGAGCTCCCGTTGGTGGAGCGCTCCTAACATCTTCCAGTTTGACACTGCCCGGTTTGAATCCATTTTTGTTCAAACAAACTCTTAAAATTTTTAATATTCCTCAGTTTGTCTTTTAACAGTTCTGGTGTCAGAAGAGGGAACAAAGGAAGGAGACCCCGAGCAGCCAGAGATAGGTATCTGCTGAGCCCCTTGGCTTGCTGGTTTCTAGCTGCCTCTGGAGGTGTGGGTAAGTCCCTCTCCCACCCCAGCTCCACAAGCTTTTGCAGTATGAACTGTCAGACTTTAGTTGAGCCTTTCTTCTTCCAGACTGGGTCCAGAAACTGGCTGGAGTCAGCCTGGGTCCGGGGTCAGACTGGGTTGGACTTAAACTGGGCTGGTCCTGTGTGAGGTCTCAGGTGAATGAAATTTTGTTTTAAGGGTGAACAAGTAGGCTATCCTTACCAAAGACAACCTTGTACTACAGTAGCCACAGTTTATCCACTTATGAGGTGCCCTAGAGAAGAAGGGACCCCAGCCAACCCTTACAATAAGGGTAGAGGGAAAATTATTCTTCCTCCTCTACAGTTTCTGGTGACCAGGATGACACCTGCTGGGACACTCCACTTGCTTTAGAGCCTGCTGATGGGATCCCGGGAAAGCTGGCAGAAGCCCATAAAGGGTGAGAATTCTTACCAAAGGCAGTTCTCCTGGACCTCCACCTGTGGTGCCTGGTTGAGAGAGCAAGGTACAATTTCACAGTGTTCCTTCCATTCTAGATTCAGATTGGCAGGAGAAAAGTGTTTGTAAGAATTAGATCTTTGGGGGCTTCCCTGGTGGCATAGTGGTTAAGAATCCGCCTGCCAATGCAGGGGACATGGGTTCGATCCCTGGTCCAGGAAGATCCCACATACCGCGGAGCAACCAAGCTCGTGTGCCACAACTACTGAGCCTGTGCTCTAGAGCCCTCGAGCCACAGCTACTGAGCCCATGTGCCTAGAACCCATGCTCCGCAACAAGAGAAGCCACCACAATGAGAAGCCCGCGCACCGCAATGAAGAGTAGTCCCTACTCACCGCAACTAGAGAAAGCCTGCGTGTAGCAATGAAGACCCAATGAAGCCAAAAATAAATAAATAAAATTTATTATAAAAAATAAAAGAATTAGATCTTTGAATGGTGGCTTGTGAACTTTCATTTAAGTCCCCACTGGTTCTTGGACTTTTTACTCCCAGGGACAGCTATAGCTTTCTCATTTATCTTGTTATGTCCTGAGAACTTGGCTTGGCTTTCTGCCCATCAGGGCACACAGGTTGGCAGTTCTTATGTGTGCAGGCAGCTCATGTGTCACATTGGGGACCCCCAAAATATGGCTGGACAGAAATGTGGGTCACCAGCCACCAGGGGAATTGTCTTTCTTTCTTTCTTTTTTTTTTTTTTTTTTTTTTTTTGCGGTACACGGGCCTCTCACTGCTGTGGCCTCTCCCGTCGCGGAGCACAGGCTCCGGATGCGCAGGCCCAGTGGCCATGGCTCATGGGCCTAGCCGCTCCACGGCATGTGGGATCTTCCCGGACCGGAGCACGAACCCGTGTCCCCTGCATCGGCAGGCGGACTCTCAACCACTGCGCCACCAGGGAAGCCCTAAGTCTGTCTTTCTTTGATTATCTTTGGGAATAGCTCTGGATCTTGGGGCTGGGGGAGTAATATCTTTTGTACTTTCTTTGGGGATGCCTCTTGCATCCATGGTTAAACTATGGTTTTGTTTTTGAGTCATTTGATAGGGATACCTTTGGTTTAAAAGTAAAAGAAAAGTTTGTTTAGTATTGCCAGGAATAGTTACTGTTTGTCCCACCTAAAACGTGTTAATAAAATATTTAAAAGGATTTTCTTAGTGATCTTTCTGGTTAGAAGTTGGCCACTCTGGGGAGTTCCTTGATTGCCTAGTGGTTAGGATTTGGTGCTTTCACTGTGGAGGCCGGGGCTCGATCCCTGGTCGGGGAACCATCCCACATGCCATCCCGCTTGCTGCGTAGCGCGGCCAAAATGCAAAAAAAAAAAAAAAAAAAAGTTGGTTACTTTGGAAGCTGATATTCAGAGCCTGATAGGAACTGTTTTTAAGGGCTTCTCCACGAAGCTGAAATGAAATTATGTACCCAGAGGGAAAGAAAAACATTCTGAGGCCACTGTGGAAGAATTTACTAAAACATTCAAAAGATGCACAGCTCCAAATCTGGAACATAGGAATCTTTTAATTTTCATCTTAGTTGGAAATCTCCCTGACATAAAGAAGCAAATTGAAGATAATATAGTTGGATGGGTGGGTTCACTGGGCCTCAGGTGGCAACCCAGTTCTTTGAGGAATAAAGAACAACTACTTGTCTTACAAATCGAGTTTTGACAGGAACAGAAATGCAGCTCTAGAAACAATGAAAAGTCTATCCTTTTTACCAATCTCAAAACCTCCTCTATTCAGCTCAGAAGGCTTACAGATATTATAAAACATCTGGATTTAGGGAATAAGAGTTCTTCTTGGTGGAACTTACATCCTTTTTCTGTGCCTTTGAGCTTTGAGATGTAAGCGTTCTGCATCTCGAGTATTTAGAGCCATTTCTTTGAAATGTGGACTTCAGGGAGGTGATTCTTATTAGAAGGACAAAAACAAAAGTATGTGGGGGGCGATTTGGAAACTAGGTGAAAGTTCTACTGAGTTAAATTATGGATATTCATTGACTAGATCATTTCCAAGTAAGATAAAATACTGAAACATTAATTACTGAACACAAATTTATCTACTTTTGGCATTTTATCTACTTTGGCTTCTTATTACAGAGGAACTAAAGATATTTGGGTTTATTGGTAAACGTGTTTTATGCCATATGGAAAAATTTACTGTGAGGGAGAATATACTTCTGGAAATTATGAAATGTATTTATAAATGTGCCAATCCACAGAATGCTAGTGTAACAGTCCACAGTTGCTTGCTTCTTAGTTTTCACTAGGAAGTAAGGATTCTAAGGGTTACGAATTCTAATCGTTATATGTAATTTAAAACTACTAAAATATAGGGGTGAAAGGAAACAACTGTGTGAAAAGTAGGAAGGAAAGTAGAATGTGTCTAGGGGGTAAGGAAAGGTATGGAAAGACTTTATTAAAAGTCTTTTTGTCATTTGCAGAGAGTTATTGTTTTACTCTGATGCTTTCACAGAAATGCTTCTTTGTCTTTAGAGATTCATGGAAAGATCTAGAATACAGATTTCTGATAAGTTTAAGAGCATAAAAGTGAACTGGGTAAGAATTTTCAGAGCTAATGAAAAAACTGGGTTCATCCTGAACAAGAATTAATAACATATGATTAAATGAACTGATGAGGATGATTATAATGTTTTTTACAACTTTTTCTTTGAAACACTGCTGATTCCTTAATGTTTTGTTTTCCAAATTTAAGGAAACCTTTCTGTCTTAAGGCAGTTTGGTAAATTATACCTTTGTAAACAAAAGTGAAACGTTTTTTTCCCTACCTGATCCCTCCAGAATTTGGAAATTTGTTGTGTAGTCTTATTTTCATGGCAATATAGTGATTTATATAAGCCCAATAAGAATATGTTCTTATAACAGGACACAATTGGAAGCCTTGGTTATATTACCAAGGCTTTGACTAGAATGTCATATTTGAGAATATGCATAAAATCAGATATGACCGGACAGTTTTAAGGAACTAAGGCTGACTTTATGGAGGCAATAAAGCTCCTAAGAAAAACTGGCCTGGCATCTTGTTTATAGGGTTCCAAGAAACCTTACCAGGTGAGTAAGGAAGGTCACTTCCTGGCAGGCCCGAGAACCTCAGGATATCTTAGGGACCTTGAGAAGAGAGGAATTCACCCAAATCTATAGGTATTCCAGATGAAGTCTGAAATGACAAATCCTTGACTTGACTGCTTAATCTGGAGAGCCTTTAAAAGTTCAATCTAAGATTCCTTATGAAAAGTCCTAGCAAAACAGATTTAAAAAGAGCCTATACGGTCAATTACTCTTCCTACTGCACCTCTGTAAATAACCAGCCCAAGTTTTATGAGACTAGACTTATTCTGCAAACAAATTAGCCTTACTGTGATTATCTTTGATAGAAATGGGGGTGATTATAAAAAAAATTATGTTGTAGTAGAAAATTATAATACGATCTTGTGGATATCAGATTCTAGTCCTATTCACTGTCTTTGAGCTTTTGTTATATACCTGTAAACCGGACTGGATCCTGAATTGTTCTAGTTTTCTCAAATATCTGGCTACTCTCCAAACTAAGATTTCCAGTTTTCTCCTACCCTTCTGATTTGAAATCACTAAGAACAAAGACTACCCTTGAACCTCCTTAGAAGGGACCGTACCAAGTCAGCAGTCAAACTTCAGGGCCTTAAACCTTGGGTCCGTATCTCCCAGTTAAAAAGGGCTCCTCCAGACTCTTGGAACTGTACAACTGGAGACCTAAAATTAAAATTGGCTTATGGAGGTTCCTCTCCAGAAGCAGATAGCATCTTGAGATGGACAGCTCTCCCGAGATCACGGATCAAGATCTTTATTTCCTATTTGAAACCTTTATTCGTTTTGCCTTTTCACTACTTGCTTTTTTCTCTCTGTTAATACACGGTAAGACA
Organism: Pseudorca crassidens; assembly: GCF_039906515.1. Taxonomy (NCBI): domain Eukaryota; kingdom Metazoa; phylum Chordata; class Mammalia; order Artiodactyla; family Delphinidae; genus Pseudorca; species Pseudorca crassidens. The sequence continues at coordinate 96,598,735 of NC_090297.1, forward strand.
ATGCTTCTCTGGCAACTATCGCTGGATCTTGCTAAGGCCATACCTACAGAACAGAAGTCCCTAGGTTTTCTTGGTAAGATAATTTGAGATAGTAGAATTGCTTTAGATTACTTGTTGGCTAAACAAGGAAGAGTCTGTGCCATAGCAAATACCTCATGCTGTAGCTGGATCAACACCTCTGGTAGTGTAGCAAATGCAAGAAATTAACAAGCCACTTGGCTGAGGCAACAGGAGGCCATTAGACTAAGGTGGCTCTAGTGCTGTGTGGCCTACATAAGCAAACCAAAACCTAAGCCTGTCAATGCCTCAAGGTTATGAAATGAAAACCTAAGGACAACCAGCCACATACAGCCAACTAGGCTTTAAGCTGTAGCCAATCAATAATTTCCTTGCTTTGCTTCTGCATTTTCTCTGCAAAAGCTTCTTCTTGATCTCCTGAATGGAAGAGCGCTCCTAACCTCCTCTGGTTTGTCAGCACCAGCTTCACATCGATTTTTGCTCAGATAAGCTCTTATCATTTTTAATATGCCTCAGTTTATCTTTTAACATTATGCTCAAGGCAGGGAGTGAGGCCCCAGAGTTGGGCAATACATTTCCTGGACTATAATTGGCAATCTGCAGCACATTTGTGTACCTTCTGTGTAATGACTGAAGATTCTGGTTAGTACCTTGGAGTTCCAAGCCCTCTTTTAATTCCTTTTCTATACATGTTACCTTAACTCCAAACACCTCCCATGAAAGGTGTATACTTATATTTAATTTTAATGAAACTTTTTTTTCTATTGCATTTTGGAAATGGTTAAGGCTGAGTCTCCTAGAACATTACTGGGACAATTCAGTTTTCTTATCCCATTTCCTTCCTCTGCTCCACCCTCCACATCAAAAAAGAAAAAAAGTCAACAGGAAATTGCCTTTCATCTTCCCAGCACCAACGTTCCAGGTTTTAAACCAGAGTGTATTTTAGGCTGATGTGTGTTTTTCTGGTTTTATCTGGAAAATCTGCACATATTTATTATGCATGTTTCTTAAAAGGTAAGGGGCTTCTCAGGCTCTTAAAACCAACTCTATAATATTTTTGATTCAAGCGCTAGCAGAAGCACAGCTTAGTGGTTTGGGAAGATGGCCTCTAAGTTAACAATGGAAAAGATTATGCAATTACGTGGGCCTGGTGGTAAGGATCAAACAAACCTTCAGCAGAAGACAAAACCCAAAAGAGGGAAGATGAGTGTTTTTCAGAGAGTTATATGTAGTTACTAACGTAATCTAGAAAACATTTTTTAGTAAACATCTGTAAGACTTTGTTTTTGGTAGGTACTTGTTGCTCTTTTAAAGCAGGGCTATCTATGATTCTGATCACAGGATGACGTGAGGCTAGCTTTGTATTGCTAGAGAGCTCTGATGCTGAGGGCTGGGTCAGATTTGAAATGTGGCAGAAAAATGAGTCATTCCCAGAGGCTAGGAAAGCTGCAAAGATGCTGTCAGAGTTGAACCCTTTGAAACATGTCTTTCATACAGAAAGCTTTGAGGTATAGTGGGAAATGCAGACTTTGTTAGAATCTCAACTTTGCCATTATTTAAGCCTGCACACTCTGGGCAAGTTACCCTCTCTGAATCTGTTTCCAAACCTGTAAAATGTGGCTAATATTATTTACAAGTTTGTTGTGAGGACTGTGTATATACAGTAACTGCACATTAACAGACCTGCTGTTGGTACTTAGTTCATTAAAAATGGTTCTTATTAATCATGTGGGGCTTTATATCAAGAGCAAGGAGTTCTTAAGCCACCATTGGGATATTAGTTAAATTTTGACATCTGTACCCAATCGACTTAATAAAGCTTATACGATTTTTAACAAAAATAATTCCCTCAACCTCTGACTTTCTAACTCTTGGCCCTAAAGTTATTCAGCAAGGATGCAGCATGATTTTCCTGTCACCACTATTACCCTCACCCCACTGATAAATACAGTCCATGAAACTTTTTGGCACTTAGGGACTTCGAGTATAATACGAGCACTACCGAGATTTTATTTTCCCTGTCCTCACTCTTTGTGAAGAAATGAGTTAAGATTTGGGGAGGGTTCCCACCATTCCTTAAATTATAAGAGATCACTGTGCTTAAACTAGCACTTTATATATTTGTAGTTGCTTGATATTTTTGAATAAATGATATATATTCTTTGTATACTGTCAAATATTAAATTGCTAGACAGCAATACGAGCTGCATTCAAATTCAACAAAATGAAGTCTTTTGTATCTTCTTATGCACCATTCTGTTGAGAATGATAAAGTCTGAAGAGAAGATAATGTCCTATACTTTCAAACTGGTAGATTTTCTTCTGGCCAAACATACCTACTTCTGTAGTAGTCTGGCTGTTAAAAGTAAGGCTCTGACTTGGAGGCTTGGGTCCAAATGGTGACTCTGCTAATTCCTTAGCCTTAGTTACACAAATGCAAAATGGGTCAAATTAGAGTACCTACCATATAGGGTTGTTTTTGACAACTATGTATGAAACTTTTATGCTTCCCTGTAATATTAGAAGAGTTTGTCAAGTTTACAAAAAAAAATTCCTACTGCCATCTTTATTACAACACATTGAATTCAGGAAAAATTCTTTGCAGATTTGATATCCTTTTGTTACATTGTATTCAATATTTTGTATTTATTTAGTTCTGCTCAATTTTTAATCCTTAAGAGTTTAAACTTTTTCTCCATACAGGTTTTTTTCATCCTTTATTAATTCCTAAATGCATTATTGTTTTTGTCACTATTGCAAATGTTTTCTTATTTTCTATTTTGAGGTATAGAAGCTTTTTCACTTTTTGTAAGTTGATCTTCATCTTGTAATTCTGCTGAATTTTTTATTAGTTCAGGTGGTGTTTTTATTAGTTCATGTTTTTTAATTAAAACTGTTTTATTGTGGTAAAATACATAAAATCTACAATCTTAACCATTTTTTTATGTTAACCATTTTTAAGTGTACAGTTTAGAGGTATTAAATACATTGATATTATTGTTGCCACCATCACCACCATCCATCTCTAGAACTCTTTTCATCTTGTAAAACTGAAACTCTGTACCCATTAAACAGTAGCTCCCCATTTTTTCCCCTCACCCTAGCAACCACCATTCTACTATGTCTATGAATTTGACTGCTCTAGGTACCTCATATAGGTGGAATCATACAGGATTTGTCTTTTTGTGACTGGCTTATTTTACTTAGCATAGAGTCCTCCATGCTATAGCATGTGTCAAAATCTCTTTCCTTTTTTAACACTGAATAATATTCCATGGTATGTATATACATTTTGTTTATTCATTCACCCATCAACAGACATTTGAGTTGCTTCCACCTCTTTGCTATTGAGAACCCATATAGGGTTGTTAACGAGAACTGAATGTGTTCCTGGCATATAGTAAGTACTTATGATATCTATTATTATGTTTTTATTATGGGGTAGGCGTATGCTTGACTTGTTTTATATATCCATGGATGTTTCTGTGAGAATCTATGTATTTCAGGAGCTTCCGAAACAGAATGGTTTGGAGCAGTTACCTTTTTAAGAAAGATTACAATTTGATAATTGAAAAAATAAACATTTGATAAGAGTTTAAAGAATTCAGAAAAGATCCAAGCTTTCCTCCAACCAGTTTTATTAAACATAACAAAATTCTGTATACAAAGTGACCTAAACTTGCTTCAAAACATACTTCCCTTAACTAGTATTTTGATAAGTCAATTTTGATAAGTCAGAGTGTCAAAAAGCAGCTTACTCTAAAATTAATAGAAAAGTGCCTAATGCACATTACATGAATGGCCTAATTACTGGAACTCTAATAGCTCTATAAGATAATTAACATAAGGTACGATTGAGTCCCCATGACAAGCTGCTGGAGAACTGATACAAGATGTCAAGAGGCCATTTTGTGCACTGCCACTGTGATGCCATCGTGTTTCTGGATCATAATGTTCCTGAAAGGCAAAGTGGAAGATATTCAGTAAAGTGTTGCAAGTGGGAGTCGACGTAAGATTAAAGATGCTGTTTGGTTTAGGACACAACTAAAAAAATAATACTTACTTTTCTATGTATGAAAGCAATATCTAAATACAATAAAACATTTGGGAAATACAGAAAAGTATAAAATATAAAAACGAAATTAATTCTATAATCCTGTCACTCAAAGACAACCACTATTAATATTTTCCTTTTTTAATATGCATGTATACCATATATACATTTTTTCTCACTTTACAGAACTGTGATCATAATGTGCATAGTTTATTTATTTATTTAAAATTTTTATTTATTTTTGGCTGTGTCAGGTCTTAGTTGCAGCACAGAGGGATCTTTCATGGCAGCACGAAGGTTCTTCATTGCGGCACACGGGCTCTCTGGTTGTGGCACGTGGGCTCAGTAGTTGCAGCGTGCAGGCTTAGTTGCTCCGCGGCATGTGGGATCTTAGTTTCCTGACCAGGGATCGAACCCGCATCCCCTGCATTGGAAGGCGGATTCTTAACCACTGGACCACCAGGGAAGTCCCTGTGCATGGTTCTGCTTTTTTCATTTACTATTATTCTGAGGACCCTCACTTGGAATGTCTTTGGTATTTCTATTACTACAGACATTGTTTCTGTTCTTTGTTTAGTCTTCCTCTGTGTTATTTATTGCTTCTTTTATTGATAGTTCATGACTCCTCTTACTCTTCATTTAAATGTCTTTGTGGTGTGAAAGCACATTAGCTTTAGAGATCAATCCATCTGCTCCTGTGGTCCAAAGGGTAGAACCTTCCTCCACGTACTTTGAGAAATCACTGATGAACACAGGGCAAGCCCCAGTCAAGTTTCCCAGGGATTGATTTTTCTGAATGAAAAGGAAAGGAAGGGATCTGCTGCCATCTACTCACCCATTATCTGATTCTAGACACACCACAGGAATATCAGTGGGGTCTGAGGTTAGCTTAGCTGCTTGCTGGGCTAAAACAGATATCACCCCAGCATGCTCATCTGACAGGGTTCCGCGGCCTGGAAGACAGAGATGATATCAGGTTGCCTGACTGTCCAAAAATGAGTATAGACGTATAGTAGAACTGAATTGAATTATTCACAAAAAGAAGGTTCAGCTCATGGTCTCTTAGGTTAGGTACTGACATAAAATGATTCTGCCCTGATACTCAGTGGTTCCATCAGTGAGAAAGCCAGTAACAGCTTTTAAGTCAGTAAAAGGCCATAACACTCAATTTTCCAAGTCATTCCCATCACCATCTCTAAACACTTTCTCAAGCATATAAGGAAGCTGTAATTCAAGTCAATCTGAAAGCAAACTGAAACGAAGAAATTCATAGGTGAGACTGACAAAAACCAGTAAGGGCAAGAGACTTGTTGAAACTAATTAATTCCTCATGGAAAATCTGATTTCCTTTTACTGAGATCAACCTCAAAGGATATAAAGATCTTTACTCAGGAGTTTGGCTGTAAGATCACCTTAACGGCATGTATAAATATTCTGTGAGCAATTATTTCCACTAGAATAAACTGGTTTTTCAAATAGCAACAGAATTGGCTTTTTACTAATGTTTGTTTTAGCCTGTAGATAATAACTAAATCTTGGATGTCAGGTACAAAACGTAATTACTAAGTTTACAATATCTTTCTGTATATAAAGGCAACACAAGCCCATCTGCCTGAAACTAACTCAGGTAATAGACATGCCAGTATGGCAGAGTTGATGGATTTACTGTTGTTACATAAAACATTAACTGGACACACAGTGCAGTCTTTTGGGTGAAGTTTTCTTGAAGGAGTACATTTAGTTTTACATTTCTGCACTTGAATTTCAGCCTTTCCTTTGTGAGCCTGGCAAGTGCCTCAAAAAAAAATCTGCCTTTTTTCTTCCAACTAAACTGATTTGTGTGTAAAACCTGAGTTACAGACTACTTCCTTCAATTACCCTCCCAGCAAAACTTCAGAGCTTTAAAAAGTCCTGCAGTACAGAGGAGTAAGGAGCAAGGTGTCCTGGGTTTACTAGTTCTGACATTACTTAGCTGAAGGCTTCCATTGTTACCTTTCTGGATTTATTTTCTCATCAGTAATTGTTACCATTTATTGAGCATTATGTCTGGGTTCTGTGCTGAGTGCTTTACATATATAATTTTATAGTATTCTGATTAAGAGGCTTCTGAGCCAGACTCAAATCCTAGCTCAACTACTTACTAGCTGTATGGCCTTAGGCAAGTTAGTGAACCTCTGTGCCTCCATTTCTTTATCTGCCTAACAGGGTAGTCATGAGGATTAAATGACTTAGTATACACAAAGCACTTAGAATGGTGCCTGGCACATAGTAAGAGCTCAATAAATGCAATTCCATAATAATAATTCTTATTAAGCAACAGCTCAGTAAAGAAACTGAGGCTCAGAAAGGTTCTTTTTGGTCCAAGCTGACACCACTAGTAAATGGAAGAGCAAGGGGTTGAAGCTAGGTGTGTCCAACCCTACAGCCCCCATTTTTACTACCTACTCACTCTTAAGTGAAGTTGGACTAAAAAGTAACACCACCCATCTAGCAGGGTTATTGTGAAAATTAGAGATAATGTATACAAAGCTTCACAGTCCCACCATATGGCAGAAATTCAATAAATGGTAACTGCTGTCATTATCTGAAGTCCTTTCTAGACCCAATTTAAAATGATTAAAATACTACTCTAGTAGAAATGACTCTGTAGTGCTAGAACTGCAAGGAACATTTCTACCTTTATAGAGAAGTTTCAATTTCCTAATTTTGTTATTTGGGGATGATCTCTACGCTTGCAAAAGTCCCCAGAAAGTGGCAGGGTAACAGGAAATAAAAACTAGAGAATAATAGCACACTAGGCTCCCAGTCAACATCAAATGCTGTGCAATCCACCAAAGGGTTGATGTGAGATACTTACAGCCCAAATTGAGTCCTTGTGAATCTGTGCACAGGACTCCAACAATGGATGGATTCTTCATTCTAATTCCAGGAACGCAGGAAGAAGAAAGCAAATGATGTGGGAAAATGAATTTAAATAATTATAACACAAATATGCTTTCTCTGTACCAGGCATTGTTGTAGTACTTGAAGTCAGTGTTAATCTTTTTTCACTATCGCCCACCCCTGTCCCAGGAAAAATTAAATTACAATTAACTGAATTAAATAGTTAAACCAGTTTCTCTCTCATGAGAATAAAGACCGTGCCCAGGTACTGTTGAGCTTTGGAGGGCCACAAACATTGCAATAGTTGGGATTTTGTTGCCTTCGTTAAAAATGCATATGTTAACATACTAACTCACTTGAAACAACTGTTGACAAACTCTTAGGTAACACGGGCTGCCTCCTGGAGGGGTAGTGGGAAGCTGAGGGGCACTGATGCGAGGGAGGTGTTTCCCTGTACGCCTTCTATTTTTCCAACTTTGGATTTTCCGTAGATATTACTCATTCGAAAAATTTAACGGATGCCTTTCAGCAAGTAACTGGTTACACCCGGAAGGAAATAATACGCTGTGTGTGTTTACGTTTATAAGGCAGGGCTCTGCACAAGTGGTACTTCCTTCTCCCAAACGAACCCGGTTCCTCAAACTCCCGAAGAACGACCCTGTCCGGACAATTTCAGCACGAGAGTCGGGTTTGGGCTCGGGCCGCGGAGACCCGCTCAGGAGGGAGTGTGCGGAGCCCCGGCGGGATTTAATTCCGGGTCATTTCGCACCCACACCGGAGGCCCCGGGACAGGGCGTCCCCAAGACGCCCGGCCGGCGCTCGCAGCTTGCGCCCTCTGTCCCGTTCAAATCCCCCAGCCGCGACCCCAGGACAGGCCTACGAGAATACTACTCACGTGTCCTCCAAGTGCTGCTCTAAAGTTGCCTCCATGCCGCCGTGAGTCGCCGCCTTCTTCGCCGCTGGTCTCGGGTGCCCCTCGGTCGTTCACATGACGCGAGAGGGCCGTGGGCAGGAACGGTGCCTCCAAAGGGACAAAATTCGTGGCGCAGCCTTCGCGTTGTGTCCAGGATGACATCTTTACGCGCCCGCCACCGCGAGCCGGGCGGAGGTTCTGCTGCCTGTGCAACAGGCGAGGGGACGGCGCGGAATGCCGCCGTGGGAGGGAGGCCTGCGGTCGTCCCTCGGAGCCGGCCTCCTGGCCTGTCCCTCTGTCTCCTCCATACAGACCTTTGGATTACAATTCCACCGACTCCAAGAAGTCGGGCCAGACCCTGTTGAAGTTTTACAACAACCCGGGCGGCCCGACGGGGTCTCATCCAGGCGGTGGGGCAGAGAGAGACAAGAGAGACACAGGACCCCGGTGAAAGGCTTACAGGGGAAAAGACTGGACACAGGGACTAGAGGACGAGATGGAACAATGCTAATAGGTATGGGGAAAGTGTCGGGATTTTAACGAAAACGTTGGTTCTTCCCCTTTGGCGAGGGCTTGGGAAAGAACGTGTCACTTGTGATAAATAAATAATCTTTAAAAAAGTTAATTATAAAAGCAGTTTTAAAAAATAAGGAAAGAAAGCCCACCCATAGCCTCTGTCCAGAGTTGACTATTAATCCCTTGGAGAATATTCTTTCAGCCAATTGTCTTTGCAGATGTATGCTTTTAATGTTGTTGTTGTTGTTTCTTTTTTAAGCAAAATTGACACACATACTGGACATACAATTCTGTAGCTGACCCTTTTCACAGAATTTAGCATAAATGTCTTTTCATGTCAGTAAGTATTCATTTACACAACCTCTGTAACACTTACAAAATAGTCCATATTATAACTGTTAATTGATTTAACCAACCCATATCAATGTGCAGTTAGGTTGCTTATAGTTTTATTGTTATTTTGGGTTCTTTGGCTATTACAAATGCTGGATGAATATCCTTATAGCCAAATATTTGTGCAGTTTAAAATTTTCCTTATGAGTTACTAGAATGGAATTATTGGGTCAAAGGATATTGACATTTTTAAGGCTTTTAAAATACACTTACAAATTGCCCCGAAGAAAGGTGGTAACAATTTACACTCAGGTTGGTAGCATTCTGATGAAAATGGGAGTATGTCCAGAGGTCACCCATCGCCCATAAGCCAATACCCACTCCTTGTGCTTAAGTCCTCCTAACATCACTCCTGGAGCTACCTTTTCTCCAACCCTCTTACCTCCAGCTTTTACTCACAGCCCACCTTCTGTTCTGGGGCCCAGCTTCAAGGCTTCTCTCGACTTGAATTCACAGTCCCTCTTCATTCCCTAGCTGTGATGGTGAGAAACTTGCAGCTGCCTTAAAATTCCAGTCTTGAACATTGTAATTCAGGAGTGTTAGACTCCTGCCCTAGAGAAATGATTTATATTAACCTCGGGGTCACATAATATGGGCCATTTAAATTTTAGAAAAAGCTGTTTAAAGCTACCCTTAAAAGATAGCATCAGAAAATGTGAGGAGCCGGCCTGCTTGCTGCTGAAGTCCTGCCCCAGGCAGCTCGGCACCACAGTAGCGCCCCCTTGTGGTCCCAATGTGGTGTAAGCTTTGCTGGACTGGGGCATCTCAGCTCTGGCTTTCTAACCCTCAGGGCAGCGACGTCCAATAGCAACGGAATGTGAGCCAGCCACAGCTGTAATTTTAAATGGCCTGGTAGCCACGCTAAAAAAAGTAAAACAGGTGAAATTAATTTTAATAATATATTTTATTTATCCAAATACTATGTCCAAAATATTATCATTTCATGATGTAATCAATTTTTAAAATACAGAGATGTTTTGCATTCCCCTGCCCCACCCCGGACTAAGTCTTCAAAATCCGGTGTATATTTTACACTGACAGCGTGTTTCAATTCAGACTAGCCACATTTCAAGTGCTCAATAGCTATGTGTGTGATGGGTGGCTACCATTGGTTAATGCAGCTCTAGGATATCTGTGATTATCTCAAAGCCAGATCAGTGATTATAGGATTCCCGGAAAAGCTGGTGATCACTTTTTACGTGCTAAGGAAGGCCTCCAAGGGGAAAATGAGCACGTAGGAAGAGGATGACCGCTGGCTCAAGCATCCTTGTTGCTCCGGAGGTGGGAAGGCAGGCTATTCCACACCACCCCCTCTTTCTGTGTCTTCTTGCTGTTTTGTCCCTGTAGAAGGAGCGGTGGCTTATGTAAGCTGGGGAAGTGCTGTTGGCTGGAGTGATGGTTAGTTGGACAAGGTGTCTGACCCCTAATTGTTTTCTACTTCAGCTTGTGAGGTATTTGATGATTCTTTATTCTCAGTTTTGAGTACTGATAACCATCTTGGGTGTGACAGGAGAAGTCCCAGGACACCCATATCAGAGTACTTGCCTCATTGCATTGTAATTTTTTATATGTTTACTTTCCAAGACAGAAAGGCTGTTTTCTCCATTTCTGCATCCTGGGCGCTGTGGAGCACAATAGGACTCGAGTAATACTTACTGAAGAATCTTGATGGGTTTTTTGAGAAAAAGACTGTGTTATGTAAAGAAGCTTTTAAGTCCTCAACTTTAACCACCTTTATCCTCTTCTCCCTCCCCCACTCCATAAACAAGCTCTTGGAAAATGGAAATCCCAGGAGGGTGCTGCAGAGATTGCCCATGCCCACATGTCCTGACTGGGAAAGGGGAGATGAGAAGCTGGGTGGTGTGAACCAGACCTTGTAGTTCATCTCAGGGCTGTTGGCCTGAGACCCTAAGCGCTCTTCTTTGACCTATCAGGAGCAGAATCCTCGGGGCGGGGGCGGTCCATTTAAAAAGTGACACTCTAGTGTCACTAGCCCTTCCCTGGGTGCAGAGGGCCCTGCTGCGCCAGGGCCAGCCCCCTTGGTCACTCTTTCAAGTGCTTAGGGGTCGCAGGGCTGCAGTGGAATGAGCCTGAAGCTGGGCTGGGAACGAGCCCTCACATGCCACCAGGGGGCACCAAGGCCATGGAAAACTCTGCTCAGGCTGGAGGATCCTAAGTGAGTTACAGGGACCCACGAGCCTCCTGAGCTGGTACAGCTTGCAGAGGAGAGCACTAGGCTAGACTGGTGGCCTCGGAGTCAGGCGATGTAGAATTGGATCCTGGCTTAGCCACTGCCTACACATGTGACCCCAAGCCTCAGGGGCTCATCTGTGACATGGTAACACCATTACCTGCCTCATCAGGTTGTGGGGAGGATGATATGAGATTTTTCCTGTAAGAGGGCCGGTGCATTGTGGGAGTCAATCAGTAAGGTTTGCTAAATCTCAGTAAGAAGACCCATATGTCTCCTCAAGTTGCCTACAGTCTAGGCGAGGACACACATGAGCAAACAACTAACAGTTCAAAGATGATAAGAGCCGAATGACCACTACAGACCTCAAGCAATCTAGTGTTCATGTGGGTGTGAGGTCGCAGGGCTGCATTTAAACGAGATGATGAAATATGTGTTATTATACTTTTCTAGGGTGTGTAAAATTAATAAAACAGTGAGAAAAAAAATCACCTGAAATCCTAGCCCTAACCCTAATGACATGAACGTGAAAAGCCAAATGGAATGGGATGGGATTTGGAAGGTGGAGATGGGGAAAGGCATGTCCCAAGGTTCACAAGAGTCCTGCCAGCTAAAGCCTCTCACTCCACATGAGCTACTGGATAGGACACTGGGGTGCAGCCCCCTGTCTTCCGATCGTGGACACTGCCTGAGAGCTGAGTCCTAGATCCAAAGCCTAACTCCTGATAGTAATAAGAGCAGTAATACCCTTAGCAGTTCGTACACATGGAGGGACAGCTGCGTGCTGGGCATTTCACAGGCCTCATTAGTCCTGAGAACCTTTTTGAAGTAGCTACTGTCACTGTCCTCACTTAAGAGGCTCAGAAGATCAATCCTTGCTCAGGATCAGCCTGCTTGTGAGTGGTGGAGCCTCACCATTAACCTGCCCCCTGTGCTGCCTCAACTTCTCTTATGTCGTCAGCAACACAATCCTGGAGACGTGAGAGGGTTCTGGAGGCCCAGTCCAGCTCTCTTATTCTCTAGAGAAGAAATCTGAGGCTCAGAGAGGGGAAGTGGCTAATTTAGAACTTGAACATGGAATTCTTAACCCTCCATGTGGTGTTCTAACTATATTGTGTTGCTACAGGTTGTCTTAAAGCTTTAGTTAAACCAGTTTTAGAGACACTCGTGTTGAATTGTGTCTCCTCAAAATTCATATGTTGAAGTCCTAGCCCCCAGTACTTCAGAATGTCACCTTATTTGGAAACAGGGTCTTTACAGAGGTAATCAAGGTAAAATGAGGTCATAAGGGTGGGCCCTAATTCGCTATGACTGATGTCCTTATAAAAAGAAATTTGGACACAGACATTCATAGAGGGAAGACAATGTAAAAAGACAGAGGGAGAAGACAGCCATCTCCAAGTCAAAGAGAGAGGCCTGGAGCAGATCCCTCCCTCACAGCCCTCAGAAGGACACCTTGATTTTGAACATCTAGACTCCACAACTGTGAGGCAATAACTTTCTGTTGTTTAGGCCATTCAGTCTGTGGTACTGTGTTATGACAGCCCTGGGAAACCAATATACTCATATATCCATAAAGTCTACAAGTCAATGTCTGTGATCACAGGCGTTTGGCAGCCCTTAATTATAGAGAAACTGGTTGGGAGGCTCACCCTCTCAGAGGCAAAAGGATAGAGCAGATAATCATTCCAGCTTGCTCCCAGCCTTGACACTTGGCTAACTAAGATGTTTTTCTTGCATTGGCCAACAGTGGTGGCATGACCCATTTGACTGTGGCCTTCTAGAGCCTGTTTTATATCTCCCTGAGCCTGGCCTATAAAAGGTGCTCAATAAATGTGTGCAGAGGGGATAGTGGGAAAATAGGCTTCTGGCCACTCTGGTCCAAGCCTCTCCAAGCAATGGGTTGGGCAGGGGAGTAGGGTACAGGCTATCAGTGGATGGAAGTTGAAATTGAGCACTGCCTCCTAAAGTTTATAGCTAAGCCCCAATTTTGGAAGACACAAGCAAAATATATTTTAGATGACTCAGCGTGGGCCAAGGACATTTCAGTTCAGGAAGCTGTTTTCCTGCTGCTTTATTAATTTTGCTACTGAGGATAGATGAGATGCAGACTTCCATATCCAAGTCTTCATTAGATGCCCGGTTGATGCAGCCATGACAAATGGGAATGAAGCCCTTATGAATAAAAAAAAGATCAGCCCAGTATAAAAAAATTGTAGACTAGAGAAAAGGAAATTTAGAGGAGCTGATAAAATACCCTATCCTTAATCAGACTGTCTGCATCACACATCAAATCAGCCTTAATGCCAAGATTTATTGGCCCTTGGGATTGTGTAAATGAAATAAGTGCTTGAAAATGAATGGGAAAGGAATTACCTGTATTAAAATGTATTTGCAGTGCCGACCTGCACACTGATGCTTTTAGTTAAATGCAGGCTTTCAGCTTCTTTGGCTACCCCTCACTGTCTACCCAGCATGGACTCCCTTAGCCCCTGGGGAGTTTCAGAAAACATGCTTGTGGGGTAATAATGTGTCCCCTCGTCAATCATGTCTGCCACTGTCCTGGAAAAATCCTTCTTGGGCAGTGAAATATCTTCGTGTCTTTATTTCAGCGTCTACGAACTTAGTGAAGTGTTACTGGTCCTTACTTCAGGGTAGAGAATGTCGTGAAGACAAGATGACCCATCTAGTTCTGCACACCCTGCCGTGAAGAGCGGAGCGAGAAGATTTTTTGTCGGCTGCCACCGTCTCTCATGGAATCTGAATTTAGCTTCGGGAGCTTACCTATTGTTACCACACTGAATTACCCTCTTGTAAGACCTTGGACAAGTCCTCTAATGCCTTGATGTCTCAGATTTTTTTCAATTCTCCCTGAAGATAAGAATAGTATCCACCTCATAGCAGTGGTGAGGGAACTCCATGGGACGATGCATGTGAAGCCCCTCACACAGTCTCTGGGGCCACCGCAGACAGTGAACAGGTGAGAGCTGCTATCGTTGCCAGGACCTCAGGAGATGATAGCTGAGGCAAAGTTGAACTAGACTGTCATTCAGGGCTCTTAGTTGCAAGCAACAGAAGCTGACTTTGGCTTATAGAGTAGGAAAGGAAATTTTAAAATGACACTGGTAGCTCAGGGTTACCCAATTGTTGGGAGGGCTGGAGAGCTCAGTCTAAGCTTCCAGTGACAAAGCTCCAAGCCCACCACGCCACCCCTGCCACTGGTCTTGTGGCAGCCCACAACAGCTTGCGGTACCAAGGCCGTTACTGTGGCAGGAACCTAACCTTATGCTTGCTATGCCCCGAAGCCAGACCCCCTCTGCTGCTGCCCTTGCCAGCAAAGTGGAATTTTCCCAGAGCCTCTGAATTGAAGTCTTGTGTGGGTAAGTTTAAGCAATGCAGCCTGAATCACATCCCTGGCTTTAGTTGCAAAGGAGGCTGAAGAAGAAATGTCTGCTTTCTATATCTGTTCTGCAGGTGCCTGAGCAAAGCAAAGGTATTCACCTGGGGCCGGGCAGCAAGAGAGCATTTCAAGTGTCTCCTACAAGGAGGGGGCTTCCTTCTTTGCGTGAGGGAGAGCTCTTAGGTGAGGCACGCACAGCTCCTTCCATACCTCAGAGAGCAACTTTACCAGGCAAAGTTCCACGCCCTGGCAAGGGGAGGGGAGAGCTATCTGCCCTTTCTTCTGCTTGAGTAAAAGAATATGAAATTCGAGAGGTTGGTCATTTTGCTTTGTGCTTCTAGAGATAAGGGCCATGAAATGCATCTCAGAGTATGTATGTCCGCCAGCTTCATGCCGTGTCCTCACTGTAGATCTGTAGTTTCATTTTTTAAAATTGATTTCTCACTCCTAGTTTGCCAAATTCTATGTGGGTAGTAGTAATAAATCAGGCAGAGCTTCCTCACTCAAGGAGTTTATGTTCTATACAGTAAATAAGCTAGAGATCATGGAAAAAACAAAACAAAACCCAAGTTTTATTTTGGGTAAGAGAAGCTGTTCGAACCAATGATCATTACCAACAACAACCTGAGTGTTTGGCCCAGACCCGAGTCTGGGGCCACATTGTAAGGAAAGGACTCAGTGGGGCAGGCAGAGCTGCTTCTGGGAGGGAGAAGACACACGAACGAGTGAGTGAGAGAGAGAAGGATGAAAAGAGAAACACCAAACCCTCAAGGTCAAGGGCTTATCAGAACTTGAGTGTGTTGTCTTTGCCCTCCATGGTCCCTAGGAAAGCATCTAGCACACAGAAAGTGTCCAGCAAATGTTCTGTTAGGTGGGGAATCCCTTTGAAAATCTCAGGAAAGTGACCCTCTCCAACCCTTCATCTGTCCATTATTCTAGCTCCCAAGGAGCCAGTAGAAAGTGGGGGCAGGGACGCAATCACAGTGTCAAAAGCAGTGAAGGCAGTGGACAGTCTTCATAACTTACCTGACTGAAAATGGATTTCAGGGCTTCCCTGGTGGCGGAGTGGTTGAGAGTCTGCCTGCCAATGCAGGGGACACGGGTTCGTGCCCCGGTCTGGGAAGATCCCACATGCCGCGGAGCGGCTGGGCCCGTGAGCCGTGGCCGCTGAGCCTGCGTCCGGAGCCTGTGCCCCGCAGTGGGAGAGGACACAGCAGTGAGAGGCCCACGTCCCGCAAAAAAAAAAGAAAATGGATTTCATCTCTCTAGGCCTCAGTTTTAATATCTGTAAACTTGGTTGGTTTCTCACTCAAGAACATTGCATTTACTCTTGTACTTAAAGATAAAAAATTAACATTTATAAAGCACATCTCTTCACACACATTGTCTCTTGTTAATTCCACAGTCATCCCATCAGGGATCTCCATCCTCATTTTGTGGATGAAGTAACTGAGGTCTGGAGGGGTCTATAGCTTGTCAAGGCCGTAGAACTTGAAAGTGTCCATGGCTTTGGGACTCCAGAGCTAGGGCCGGCCAGTCTCCAGGATGTAGATCCCAGGTGAATCCGTCTCTCTGCAACTGTCTCCTCAACCAGTCCAGACAGCACAGGCCTGTGAGCCGGACCCAGAAAGTGGCAGAGGCTGCTCTCTCCCCATCTCCCCTCCCAGCAGTGGGAGGACTTGTCTTGTCTACTCCTTTAGACACCAGGAGTAAATCAATTGACACATTAATTCTGGGCTGTCAGCATTTCCCCCAGGAGAAAGTCAGAGTCAGGGAGACTAATGTCTCATTGATCTTTCCAGTTGCCAAAGGGGAAGGGAGATGAATGTAATCCCATCTGTCAAGGTGGAGAAGGGCCCGTCTGAACGCAGGCTGGATGACTTTAAGGAGATAACAGTTTATCACTCTCTGGACAAGCAAATATGAAAGTAGGACAGCCTTCTCTATGAGTTGGTAGAAACATTGGTCAGCAAAGAGAAGGCCTGGAGAAATGAGTGGCACGATCTCTGGCCTTTGTTCCACTTGTCCTTCCCCTAGGACTTCGTGTTCTTTGTGTACACACAACTGCACAAGTGGGACAAAACCCACCCCTGACCCCCAAGAAATAGTTAACATTTGTTGAGGATTGATTATTGCCAGGTGCTGTACTAAGTGTTTTATATTTACGATCGAGCAGCTTTCTGAGGTGTTATTATGAGCACCATTTTACGGATGTGGAAACTGAGGCTCAGAGAGGTTGAGTGAGTTGCCCAAGGTTGCTGAGCTAGTGAAAGGTGAAAGGGTGGAGGCTGGCTCACCCTGAGTCTGCCCTCAACCACTCAGAGAACACACTGGTTACCCAGCCAGGAAAGTAGCCCAGCAGCCCTGCTTCGAGATCACTGAGTCTTCACTCACTCCTTCCTTGGTCAGCCCCTTAGGGAGCCCTGCTGACCCCAGCGGGGAGGTGTCTTTACCAGTGGTAGAGGCTGAGCCAAGTCTGAGGGGCTGGGATGCCTGGAGGCCTCAGTCAGGGTGTCTGGACAGCTGAGGCTCTGGGAGCAGTAGAGGAGTGGGCAGGCCCAAGGCCATGGGTCTCAGCAGCACGCAAGGCACAGGCTCTGCTGAGGCTCCTCTGGGTTACCGCTGTGCATGGGTTCCCATGGAGGAGGGGGAGGTCAGCGACAGCCTCTCAGCAAGCCAGAAGCTGGGACATCCAGTGTCAAGCCACCATACAGGCTGCTGTGGCCGCCGAGAGCCTGAGGAAATGCCACGGCCATGGGCTAGGAAGCTCAGGTGGGAATGGCCTGGGGGCCACAACAATGTGATCTCAAAAACCCAAGGAGGGGGCTTCCCTGGTGGTGCAGTGGTTGGGAGTCCGCCTGCCGATGCAGGGGACGCGGGTTCGTGCCCCGGTCCAGGAAGATCCCACATGCCGCGGAGCAGCTGGGCCCGTGAGCCATGGCCGCTGAGCCTGCATGTCCGGAGCCTGTGCTCCGCAACGGGAGAGGCCACAACAGAGAGAGGCCCGCGTAACGCAAAAAAAAAAAAACCCAAGGAGGAATGTGCACACCTGAGATCCTCAGGGAACACAAGTCTCAGCGTTAAATTCAAGCGGGACAGAAGCACCCTGCAGAGTAAAGATCCCCAAAGAGAGGGTCTTTGCCGCCAGCCGTGGCTGGGGACACTCCGCCAAGGCAAAGGTCACTTGAGGGTGGCAGTTCTTATCCTCTGTGGCCAGAAGTTAGGGTTTCTAATTAATACCACTTTGGATCAGACAGAGGTGGCTGCTCTGTCCCGGGCTTGTTTGCTGTTTATCCCTGTGATTGATGCTGGTAACCTTTAGAGTCTGTCAGGGAGATATTTCATGGAGGCCCCATGTGGTGGGATGGAGACAGCCAGGAAATGCAATTCCCTAGTTAAGGCAGAATCAGAGATGAATCTAAAGTATGGATGGAAAGGCCTAGGCCCTTTCTAGCCTCTTGTCAGGTAGGGGAAGGGGGTGCGGTGGAGGTGGAGGCTTGAGAGGACCTGGAGCTGTAGCAGGGAACTGTCCTGAAGAGAAATGACATATGAAAGAGGCAAGAGGCTTTTTTTTCCCTAAGGCTTTCTCATGGAAAGTGTCACATCTGTGTTGGCCAATAGACTTTGCTGGCTAAGACACACAAGAAAGGAAGCAAACAGGAAGGAAAACACTCTTCCTGCTGTTTCCACGGTCTTCAATGTTCGCTCCAAACCACCATGTCTATCTGCCAAAAGTCTACCCATTAATCATAAGGCTGATTTCAAAAGTGAAAAGGTGTTTGAATCCCTCGATTAGAGATGATCTTCACCCCGACACCCACAGCGCTTTGTATGTTACTGTCAAAGCATAATGTTCACACATTTAAAAACATGGCTCTCATAAAATATGGAATGGGCAGGTGTCAAAGATTTAGTAATTCATGAATGAGGGAACCAATAAGTTGGCAAAGCTGGTTCAAAGAGCATTTTGAGGAAATGGGTATTTACAAGCACTTAAAAGGAAATGTTCAAGTAAAATATCTAGGTTAAGAACAAAACTGGTTGCCCTCACATGTATGGCCAAATGATTTTTGGCAAGCATGCCAAGACCATTCAGTGGGGAAAAGATGGTCTTTTTTAACAACTGGTGCTGGGAAAGTGGAACACCCATGTGTAAAAGAATGAAGTTGAATTCTTACCTTATACCATGTACTAAAGTTAACTCTAAGCAGATCAAAAGACCTAAATGGAAAAGCTGAAGCTATCAAACTCAGAAGAAAACATAAGGGAAAAACTTCATGACGTTGGATTTGGCAATGATTTCTTGGATATGACACCAAAAGCACAGGAAGCAAAAGAAAAAAATAGATAAGTTGGACTATATCAAAATTAAAAACTTTTGTGCATGGAAGCAAACTATCAACAGAGTGAAAAGACAGCCCATGGAATGGGAGAAAACATTTGCAAATCATGTATCAGATAAGGGGTTAATATCCAGAATATATAAAAGAACTCCTGCAACTCAACAACAAAAAACCCAAACAACCTGGTTTAAAAAATGGGCATAGGACTTGAATAGACATTTCTCCAAAGAAGATATACAAATGGCCAATAAGCACATGAAAAGATACTCAGCATCACTAATCACTGGGGAAGTACAAATCAAAACCACAATGAGATACCTTATACCCATTAGAATAAAAAAACCAAAAAGTAGCAAGTGTTGGGAAGGATCCAGAGAAATTGGAACCTTTGTGCACTGTTGGTGGGAATGTAAAACAGGACAGCCACTGTGGAAAACAGTATGGTAGTTCCACAAAAAATTAGACGTAGAGTTATTATATGATCCATTAATTCCACTTCTGGATATATATCCACAAGAACGGAAAGCAGAGTCTCAACAGATGTTTGAACGCCCAAGTTTATAGGAGTATTTTTCACAATAGCCAAAAGGTGGAAGCAGCCCAAGTGTCCATGGACAGACGAATGGATGAGCAAAATGTGGTGTATATGTACAATGAAATATGATTCAGCCTTAAAAAGGAAAGAAACTCTGACACATGCTACAATATGAACGAAACTTAAGGACATTATACTAAGTTAAATAAACCAGTCTCATGGACAAGTACTGCACGATTCCACTAATATGAGATATGTAGCATAGTCAAATTCATAGAGACCGAAAGTAGACTTTGGTTGCCAGGTGCTGGTGGGAGGGGAGAATGGGGAGTTATGTTTAATGGGTGTAGAGTGTCAGTGTTGCAGGATGAAAAGAGTCCTTGAGATGGATGGCGGTGATGGTTGCACAATGTGAATATAGTTAATGACACAGCTGTACACTTAAAAATGGTTAAGATGGTAAAATTTTATGTTATGTGTATTTTACCCCAATTAAAAACAAAACAGCTGGTCAATGTCTTACAAGGCAGTTAAAAAAATCAGTCTTTAATATTATGCTTTCTATTGAATAGACATTATTTATATCTTTACTGGACATGATCTACAAGTTAACATGTAACTTCACAGAGTCTGAGCCCTTAATTAATGGTAAATAGCCATTAAACAAAGATACCTTCCCCTGGGTGACTAAATAATCCTTGGGTGGACTTGCGAAACAATGACCAAATGACATTGGAAGGACTTACTGTCCTCTTGTGGCCATATTTCCAGGTTTTGAATTATTAGTATTATTTCTTAACATCACAGTCATGTACATCCTTGCTTTTCCCACCAGTCCCTCGAGGGTAGGGGCTCTGTCTTATTCAGCTTTGCCTTCTCACTGTGTGCTCTGGTTTGCTGAATGGACCTGAAGAAGGACCAATGGGATAGAGCCACTTGGGAGCAGAAGACCTGCATTTAACTGTGTCTGTGACCATGACCATAGTCTCACCCATCAAATGAGGACATGGTACCTCAGTCCTGGGTGCAATGCTGGGCACTGGGGGTGCTGTCTAATCTCAGGGTTTCCGTCCAGCTCTAAGATGCTCGGATCCTAGTTTGGTCATCATCACACAAGAGAGGATGCAAACACATAAATGAAACATATAATGAACACACACGAGTGCCTTTTTCAGGTGCACATAATACACAGAGGCATTTTTTTCTAGCTTTTCTTAGAAGAGCCATTCTTGATGCTGCGTGATGTCTGTGGCTCTGGCTCCTGGGTTGGGAGGTGCACAAAGATGTGCTGTTTGTAGCTTTGCTAGAGAGGGAAGAGCTACAGTTTGCTGGAGGCAGGAGCACCTCCTCCCAGCAGCTGGGGGGCCCTGGGTCAGCAGGCCTCAGATGGACAGTACCCGACCTCCAAGGCTGCCCTTGAGAAAGGAATTATATTGTCTTATTTTGCTGTTTTCAATTAACTTCTTGACAGATTCTGGCTGTTCCTCTTCTTGTTTTTCTTAGGACAGGAGTACTCCCGGTGATTTATTAAGAAGGTGAAATTATGTGCCCGGTTGGGAACTCTGGGGAGCTCTTGCTGAAATTGAGCGTTTTGGAGCCGGATTTACAAGGCAGAATGGACCTGGGACTGCTCCTTGTGGCAGAAGCTGCTGGGCCACTGTGGATGATCTTTCCCACATTGCACGATGTCCCCAGAGCCCTTGGAGCCATGCTCAGCCCCATCCTGGTATCCCCTGTGTCCCTCGTGCCTCTGCCATGGAGGTCCAACCACTTTACTTGGCTGTGGGTCTCATCAACTTGCAGGTGAATCCATCTATCCCCCCTCCCAGCCTGGCTTGGCCCCCTACTCATAAGCACTTACACAGTATTTCACAAAGAAAATGTCTGCTGGCTGTGTCCCAGACTCTTGAATGTTAGCTCACATTAGTCATGGCCATAGATGCGGCTGGAATCTTGCTGACCAGGTCCCCAAGGTCTCTGCTGGTCTGTACTCCCCATGCTTGGGTTGGAGGCACTGCGGAGGGTTTGGATGGTGAGTGTGGGCACCTCCCAGCTGCACCATTTCCTGGCATCCACCAGGCTGCCTCACGTCCACTCTAGACCCTCGGTCTCAGCAGGGGAAACCAAAAATCTCTCCCTAGCACCACAATCATCTTTTGCTGGCTGCTAAGCACCCTTGCTCTGAAAACAATAACCAACCACCATAAAAACAGTAGGTCTGCCTTCTCTGTCTAAGCACGTACTGTGTAGGTGCTTTAGGGAGAGCACCAGAGGCCAGGGAGGATAATTTGTCCAAGGACACCAGCTAAGATGGGACAGAATGAGGATTATTATTAGTTCTAAATAATGCCAATACTCATGTTCTTTTTTATTATTCCCTTTCCCACTCTTTTCTAATTATTCTAAAGTAACATTTACTTCATTTTCTATTACCGAAAGAACGTGTGCGCAAATAGAAAACAGAAAATGTAGAAACGTATGAAGACAAAAGAACCACCAAGACAAATAAACCAAACCCAGGGTCATTAGCAGTTCCTCCTTGCCAAGATAAAATGTGAACATTTTAGTTCTTCTCTTTTCCATCTTGTTCTTTGTGTGTGTCCATGCCTTCACACACACACACACACACACACACACACACACACACACACACGTGTAAAATGGGGATTACATTGTAGATTCTTTTTTGTTTCCAGCTTTTTCCACTTAGCCATATAATGTTAACATTTCCCCACATCAATAAAGGAGCTTCAGTCCTGGGCTCATTAACTCATCCAAGGCATGTTCTGCCCAACTTTGTTTTCTTCTGTGTCCAGCCATATGCCTCCTCTCTGGGCTGCACGCCAGGGGGACACAGAGCCTTTTCCAGCAGACTGAGCTTGTTGGTACTGAGGGGCTTGCTTTGCAAGTGACACATACTCCTTTTGTCTGTAAATCTATCGAACTGTATGCAGGATGGGCCTGTCATCTTGTTCAAATCCTATGAGAGAGAGAGAGAGAGAGAGAGAGAGAGCGCCTTTTCCACAAGGACGCTCCAAGGCTGTGTGCACACCCCTCTGTCCATGCTGGATTTGGAACCGGAACAGCAAGGGCAGAGAATGGGGCTCAGCCCTGTTAGGACGGCTGACCCCCTTCCAGCCACTCCAGTCCTGTTTCCTAAAGGGAATTAATTGTTGGCCTCGGGGAAAGAATTCTCAAAGGACTGTTGCATGGACATGGTAGGAACTGTTGACCTTGAGACCTGTACATGCTAGGTCTTATTTTCAGCTGAAATGAACCACTAACTGAGGGAAGAGTATTTCACTTTGTGGTGAATCCTCTGAGCCTACGGGAATCATCTTGGCCCATGTTTATGTGTCACCTGGCCTCCTCCCAGGGTGGCCACCCAGGGGGGCCACGTCCTTAGAAAGGATTGGCAGTCCAGGAGGCAAGGTTCCTGGGCAGACTTTCCAAGGTTCAGCCCTGACCTCTTTGCCAAAAGGTGTTTTTTTTGTTTGTTTGTTTGTTTGCGGTACGCGGGCCTCTCACTGTTGTGGCCTCTCCCGTTGCAGAGCACAGGCTCCGGACGCGCAGGCTGAGCGGCCACGGCTCACGGGCCCAGCTGCTCCGCGGCATGTGGGATCTTCCCGGACCGGGGCACGAACCCGCATCCCCTGCATCAGCAGGTGGACTCTCAACCACTGCGCCACCAGGGAAGCCCTGTTTGTTTGTTTTAAGCAGTTTATTTCATGAACCACTAGAGCTGGGGAAAACGTTGATGAGTCATAACCCCATTCCCAGCACCAACAATCTATAGCTCTCAAAGGAAGAACTGTAATTCCAACTCGTTGACCTGAACCAGGAGGCTAAATGCACTGCTAGAATTCATTTCTGTGAGTAGAGACAAAAACATAACTGGGGCCTCCTACTAGGAGTTGAAACTCCCTTGATCCTGAGCCTTCGGCTGTTATCTCACTGATATTTTCAAGGATAAATCCAGTATAAATGGATTATTTCTGAACAGAGTCCCGTGATTAGAAAATACATGGCACGTGTGCCAACAGTTTCCCATCCTGTACGCATGACAGACATCACCATTCAGTGCTGGCGCTCCCTCCCACGGAGCCCAGAGATGACTTCAGACCCGGTCTCAACACTCCTCTAGGCAGCCATTATAATCAATCAGCATTGGAGTATGGAATGAAATCATTTGACTTTCCTGAATTAGTTTATAATCATAGGCAGGATTTCCTTTTTTGTTTGTCTGTTTGTTTTTCCCAATAAGAATGAGGGCAGAGTATGGAGGTTCCTTAAAAAACTAAAAATAGATTTGCCGTATGATACAGCAATCCCACTCCTGGGTATGTATCCGGAGAAAAGTCTAATTCAAAAAGGTACATGTACCCCAATGTTCATAACAGCACTATTTACAATAGCCAGGACATGGAAGCAACCTAAATGTCCATCAACAGATGAATGGATAAAGAAGATGTTAGATATGTATACAATGGACTATTAGCCATTAAAAAAAGAATGAAAAAATGCCATTTGAGGTGACATGAATGGACCTAGAGATGATCATGCTAAGTGAAGAAAATCAGAGAAAGACAAATATCACATGATATCACTTATATGTGGAATCTAAAATATGATACAAATGAACTTACAAAACAGAAACAGATGCACAGACATAGAAAACAAATTTATAGTTATCAAAGGGGAAAGAGTGGGGAGGGATAAATTAGGAGTTTGGGATTAAGAGATACACACTACTATAAACAACAGGGTCCTACTGTATAGCACAGGGAATTATATTCACTATCTGTAGTAAAAAACATAATGGAAAAGGCTATGAAAAAGAATATGTATACACCTTGCTGTACATCAGAAACTAACCCAGAGAGGTGGAGGGAGATGGAGGAAGTTGGGTTAAGGAGAGCCACGCGTCTTTTTCTGCTCTTACCATTTTCTGATTTAAGACTTGATATGACTCTTCTCACGTTGCCACAGGCAGCCTCTGTTCCTGCCTGTACCTCAACCAGCCCTAGGACTTCTTCCATCTCTAGGCAGGGCGGCTTGAAGCGGGGCTGGGGTTTCCTTCCTCCTGAGGGTAGGCAAGGGGCAGAGCTCTGTCCCTGGTGATTTGCAGCTGGCCCATGCCCTCGGGTCGAGTAGTGACCCCCGGCTGGCTGTGCTTCCCAAGACCCCCTACTTTAAATGATTCAAATGTGCCACTCCATACCCTGCTGATCTCAAGATGTTCTCAAGAAAAGTTATGTTCATTTGCTAACTCTTATTATTATTATTAATTGTTTGCGGTACGCGGGCCTCTCACTGTTGTGGCCTCTCCCACTGCAGAGCACAGGCTCTGGACGCGCAGGCTCAGCGGCCATGGCTCATGGGCCCAGCCGCTCCGTGGCATGTGGGATCTTCCCGGACCGGGGCATGAACCCGTGTCCCTTGCATCGGCAGGCGGACTCTCAACCACTGCGCCACCAGGGAAGCCCCAGTCGGTAACTCTTACATGAGAAAAAAAAATAGAGGAAAGTAGAAAATGTCCCTCGGCTGAAGAGGTTCCCCAATATGCCACCAAGAGAATTATTTGTTTTTAATTTAACTGCTTTTATTTAATGCAATATTTCAACATGGGTTGAAGAATAATATGAAAACAATCACCCACATACTCTCTGCGGCTTCAGAAATTGAAGGATTATTCTTTCATGAGAAGAAGAGAGTCATGCAGGGCCTGCACTGGGCCAGGGCCCCCCGGGGCTCTCCAGGAGGAGGCAGCTGACTTATTTCAGTGGGAAATTGGCCAGCTCAGATTTATGACCCAATGTAGAGCAGCTTCCATTTATTGTATTGTTCAGTCAGCACCGGCTGGAAATGATACCTGCTTCTTTTCTGTGAGCCTCTGTGTCCTCACGGGCTGCGCGGGCAGGTGGCTCCTGCAGCTGTCTGCTCTGATGCTCCATCATCGCCGTGTTCGGACCACCCTGAGTTTTTACTTTCCACGTGTTTCCATGGCTCATCCTGTGTGAGGGACTGTGGAGCTCACTCTTTTCCGGGGACTGGGAAACAACCATTTGCTTCCTCACGGCAACTCACAGACCACAGCCTTTTGGATTTTTAATGGCAGAGCCCAGAGCGGGCAGGAGGGCTGTGTTGGGTCTTGCGCTTATATTAGCTCTTCCAGGTGGATGGGTTCCTAGTAGGAGAAGACGAACTGTTTCATTTTTTCTTTCTCGTGTTTTCGCCCTCACCAGGGACCTGGACTTTGCATCCCAGCCAGGTGGGTTGGGACCTTGCTAGCATCTGCAAGTGCAAAAGCTGCACTCAAAGAAGGTTTTCACAGTACGTATTGTTATAATGACCATCTGGGTGATGCTTGCTAACCTTCCCTCTGCAGCAGGCCACTCAGAGCACACCTGACTATGTTCTTCTCCTCTCAAAACCCTTCAGGGGTCCCCATTGCCTTGAATTTGATTAAAAGTCCAAGTTTGGGCATTCAGTTCCTTCATGAACTCCTGCCTGCTTACCCACCGAATCTGGTCTCTCACTCCTTCTTGCATTGAATTTTTAACTAAATTAAAAAAAAAACTTTAAACTAAACACTAAACTGAGTTCATTTCTGCACATTCCCCCGCACGCTCCCCCCTCCCTCCAAAATCAGGCTCTGCTCATTCCCAGGATGCTTTTCAACTTCCCTCACCTTCCAACCTGCCTGATACCACACCCCACCCCACCCCGGCCCCGGCCCACATCCCACTAACAACGGTCTGCGCTCAGTGAGGCCATGTGGATGGCTCTGTTGTGGGGAACTGTCACACTTACCCTGGTGGCCATCTCTCTGAGCACAGGTCGGAGCCTCTAGTCTCGAGCACAGTGCCGGTCACGTGGTAATCCTATTGCACAATAACCAATATCAAGGCTGCAAAGAACAAAGAACTTTATTTGGGGTCTTAAGAATTGCAGTTTGGGAGAAAGATTTGGGTAAAACTGAAAAAGTGTTCTGGGGAAATAAAAACAATCAGGGGCTTATAAAGGCAAAAGCCATGAGGCTGCCTTCTGACACAAGAAAGGAAATATTTGTCCTTCAGGGATAGACCATCACAGGTTGTTTTAGGGTAAGGGTCTGATAAGCATCTTGAGTTTCTGGCAGAAGTTCTGGATGACTTTGTCAGGACACTAAGTGGTCCAAAGGTCAGCTTCCACCCAGGCTGGGACGTGCATAAGTCACACTTCCTCCAAGGCCTCCTGGCTCTGTTTTAGAGAGCTCACTTACCAAAACCGACTGCATTTTGATTTCCTTTTCACAATCCCTAGTAGATGTCCGTCGAGTGGACGCAAGGTCTTGGGGTCATTCCTCAGCCTGAGATCCTGACTCCAACCCCAGGTTGTCTTCTACCTTCTGCTGGAGCCCACTGACCAGTCCCCCAGTTCTCAGAAGCAGATTCTTCAGTGTTTTGACTTAGTCACTCAACCCACGAGGACTGAGTAGGTGTCAGCCTAGTTGGGCTGGGGGGTGGGGACAAAGGTGCTCACACTTTGACTGGAGCCACATGGAAACAGTGACAACAAAATCCAGTGAGAGAGGTTGAGGGATAAGTGCTGAGGAGGCCAGAGGAGGACGCTGCCCACTCTCTGGTTGCTCCTTCCCAGTGTCCTTCCCTGGGCTCCTTCCTCAACCTCCCCCAGGTCCCCAGTCTCTCTGCCCCTACTACACATTCTCTAGGAAATGGCGGCCACGCCAAGGTGTCTACCTTTCCACCGATGACTCCTAAGTATTCAGGCCCAACCTCTCTGTGAGGATCAGAGAGGTTCAGTGACTTGGCCGAGGCCACACAGTGACGAGCAGCAGAGACGGGGCTTGCTCTCAGGCAGAGTGCTGCCCCCCTCGAATCTGCTCTTTGCTCCTCAGGTCCACTCCCCCACTTCTTTGCCTTGCTTTGCCTCCTGGAGGCTGACCTGGGGAATGGCATGCATGGGCTCCTGTGCTGGCTGGTCTCCAGTTGGCTTTGGCTAGTAGGTCCCTCACACCACTGGAGGAAAGGAAGAAAATGGAACTAGGCATTTATCCCTCTGGTATCCTCCCGGTGAGGTCACCTGGGTTGGCAGTCCCTTGGCCAGAAGGTCGCAGAACCTCTCAAGAGAACTCCTCTATGTGGCTCTCTCCTTCTGGTCTATGCAACGGTCTTCTCCCTTGTCTTCTGGCCTGGAACTCCTCCCCTCTGCCGTTACCAGCCCCAAGTTGCTGCACTAGCCCTTGTCTTTCCCCTACACCAAGCCCACACACACCTTTACGAGAAAACTCTCCCTGCACTGTGCTAATTTGAGTCCCCCCCCCCATTTCTTGTGGGGACCCTGACCGATGCGTGTTCCTTCTCCTGCACATCCTGAACTGGTGAATCACATCGACTCCTACACATTTCTCCAAACGTCCAGCATCTGCTTCTCCTCCTCCCCCTTCACCCTACTCTCACACCCACAAGTTTCTCAAGTCTGTCCCATGGTCCCACCCCACCTCTGCCACCTAAGGCTGGGCTTTCTCCACTCTCACCCCATCTATTGACATAGCCTCCTGGTTGACAGAGCATCTCCACACTTGACTCCGCTCATCCATCTCGTCCTTGCTGAAGATTCCTTCAAATATAATAGTTCTTCATCATCCACAAGAAGAGATCTACCTGTATCAGCATGCCTGACCAGGCTCCAGTCCCATCCCTGCTGCTCGTCACTTCCAATCCGTACCCCTGTGCACTGCCCCCAAATGCACTGGGCTCTGTCTGTCTTTCTGCCTTCATAAACATGACTTGTGCTGGCTGGAGCCTCTTCTCTCCACGTCTGTTGAGTGAACTCCACTCAGCCTCTGGCTCCAGCACCCTCTCCTCCAAGGGGCCTGTTCATTTGGCTGACACTGAACCTAGTGCTTTGATGATAGCCTGTCCATTTCCTGGAATGGATCGTCTGTTTGCTCACCAGCTTCTCCACCTGATGTATGGCAGAGCAGGAGTTGAATCCAAGAGCTGATTCCCAAGCTTACGCCCCTTCCGCCACCCTGTACCCTGCTCCCCACCAGAATAGCTACTTCATGGGGTTATTGGGGATAATGCCTGAAACACAGCAGGAGCTCAATACATACTGTTATGAATGAGAGACCAGGCTGGGAGTCCCCCTATCTCATCTCTTATTTTCTGTGCATCTCCTGGTCCTTCTGGTCTCCTGCCTCCCACACTTAAAGTACGTTTCTGGACAAACTGCTGAGGCTCTAGTCAGAGATGAAGCTCCGTCAGGAAGATTGGATACTGGGCCAGCTGTCAGGAAGCCTGGCTTGTCAGGTCTGAAATTGAAAATGTTAGTGATGGGCAGCACTTCAGATGAGTCTGTGTGTGTGTGTGTGTGTGTGTGTGTGTGTGTGTGTGTGTGTTTGCGTCAACGTGCTGAGGAGGTGCTATCCATCAGGGGCAGGAAGATGGATCTTGCCCCCCAGCAGTCTTGCCTAGCTGCTGGCCTCACTCGACTCTATCTCTAAATTGCTACTTTCTTTGGAAATCCCACATGGGTCCTTCCCAGAACCAGAAAAATTATTTTTCTTTCTTTCTGAAATAGGGCACCTTAATTCCATGACTCTACTTGCCTAGCATTGAGAGACCTCGACCACCTCCCATGTTTTGTTATATGTGGTGGAATTTCATTTTTAGGGGAAACCGCTACAGTTCAGCCTGTAGAAGCTGAGGGAAAGAGCAGATAGCCGGTCATTATGGGGACATAGGGAATTACAGCGCTCCTTCTCCTGCTTCGTGGGGATGTAGTTGATGAAAGGGATAACTGCTATTTACCTCATCTCCTCTCTCCTCCCAAATACCAAGAACAGAGAGGAGCTGCTTCCTGAGCTCAGCCCCGCTGCTCGCACACCAGAGCCCATCCCCTTAGAGACCTGCATTTGCCAGGTGGGCTGTTGGGTGGAGTGAGGGGAGATCGTGCCTTTTTTCTGATGTCCCTCACAAGCATCAGTATCTGAGTGAAACCAGAGAGCCCCTGCCTCAGATGGCTGGGACCTGAGCATCCTTTTCCTCCTTTCCCTCCTCCTGGCCCTAGTAGGAACCTGCAAGTTAGAGGTGGAAACAAGTCAAGGGCTTTGGCAAGCCTGGCATTTTTCTTAGTCCTCTCCATCCTCCCTGCCCTTCCTGTCATGGCACCTGCCGGCAGGAATTTCCCAATAGATTGTTTCTCCTGGATAAAGAAGATGTGGTATACATATACAATGGAATACTACTCAGTCATAAAAAAGAATGAAATAATACCATTTGCAGCAACATGGCTGGACCTAGAGATTATCATACTAAGTAAAGTAAGTCAGAAAGAGAAAGACAAATAGCATATGATACCACTTATAGGTGGAATCTAAAAGATGGTAAGCTGTGACAAAGCGAGAGAGAGGCATGGACATATATACACTACCAAACGTAAAATAGATAGCTAGTGGGAAGTAGCCGCATAGCACGGGGAGATCAGCTCGGTGCTTTGTGACCGCCTGGAGGGGTGGGATAGGGAGGGTGGGAGGGAGGGAGACGCAAGAGGGAAGAGATATGGGAACATATGTATATGTATAACTGATTCACTTTGTTATAAAGCAGAAACTAACACACCATTGTAAAGCAATTATACTCCAATAAAGATGTAAAAAACAAAACAAAACAAAACAAATGAACTTATTCACAAAACAGAAATAGAGGCACTGACATAGAAAGCAAATTTATAGTTACTAAAGGGGAAAGAGGGAGAAGGGATAAATTAAGAGTTTGGGATTAGTAACAGATACACACTACTGTATATAAAACAGATACTCACCAAGGACCTACTGCATAGCACAGGGAACTATATTCAATAGCATGCAATAAACTATAATGGAAAAGAATATGAAAAAAGAGTATGTATGTATCTATCTATCTGTCTGAATCACTTTGTTGTATACCTGAATCTAACACAACATAGTAAATCAACTATACTTCAATAAAAATACATACATACATACATACATACATACATACATGAGTAAATAAAAGGATGCTCCTCCTGGCCTCCCAGTTCATGGCACTGTTGGTAGGGGTAGGGGTGTGACGTGGAAGCCTGAGGCGTGGGAGAAAGAGGCCTACTGGAAGAGTCTGGCTTTGTTTGCTGCTACTGACTCAGTCCCAGGCCTTTCCCCGTATTTCCAGTTCATCAGCCTAATGTCCCCAGAGCCAGTCCCCACCCAGGCCTTCCTGGAAATGAAGTCATGTCAACAGACTCACAGGAGTATTTCATGGCTGCCTTTCTCAGGAGGTTATGTACGATGTCAACATGCTCTCTCCCTGCCCTGCTGGCCCCCTGCCCTGCTGCCCTCACAGTCCCTCACTTATCTCTTTTCCCTGCTTCTCCTTTTCCTTTTTGGTGGTAAAATATACATAACATAAAATTTATCATTTTAATTATCTTTTGAATGCACAGTTCAGTGTTAAATACTCTGTTTTATCCTTGCTCTTAGCAGCCTGAACGAGAAACTGTTTCCCGGGTCAAAGGGGAGAGTCAGCTTGGATGTCCGATATCTCCCATTTAAATTAAGAGTTTCCGTTCCGTGTTACAAAGAAACTGAGGCACATTAAAAATTTTCGAGCGTATTTGAACATATATCCATCCGAATCAGGCAGCACAAAACCAAAGGTGGTTAAGAGCACACCACTGACAGGAGCTAGGGGCAAACTTTTTATAGAGAAGATGCTGAAGCAAAATGAAGGAATTACTTGCTTGGCTGTAGCTGAAGCAGTTGCCTGACTTGGGAAAGCTCAGTTGCTGTTTGTGATTGGTTGTCCCTAAGTGTCATTTTCTCAGTTTCGAGTACATTGATTCTGACTTAGGTTTGGGGGTGCTTATGTAGCTACCAAGGCATCAGAACCACCCCAATCTAATGGCCTCCTTGTTTAATTACCCAATAATAGCCCATTTGATAGATGTAAATTTCCTGCTGAGCCTGTCTTTCATCAGCTGAAGGCTAATGGGAGGCCTTTTTATTTTTTCAAATAAAAAATTGAAGTGAGTTGGTCCTGATTTCAGAGTGTGCCAACCTACTCTTCCCAGCATGTATAAGGGAAGACTCAGAGCCTACAACGTCCTGAAGGCCACTGGTTTCTGTAGCGCGGGTACCGCTGGGGGAGAGGGGCACTGGTCCGTGGATGTGGAGGCTTGAGGCCTCAGCTGCTTAGAGTGAGGATGGGTCTTTCGCCAGAAGCTTGAACCTGTTTGGAATGGAGCAAGGTTCCATCTGTGGATGGAGGCCCAAGCCCCCTGACAGGCAGCCCTGGTGTCAGGGTACTTTTGGCCACCAGAAATAGAAAGCACTGACTTAAAGCAACTTAACATGTGGTCAAATCAGGGATCCAGATTCTTTTCATCTTTCCGCTCTGTCATCCTCGGCACTGGATTTTTCCGAAGACTGGTTACCTTGATAGGCCGAATCCTCCAATCCCAATGACGGGAGAAACAGGCACCATGCTCCTGGGTATCATCCGGGAGAAACAAAACACTCTCCAAGCACAGACTTTACGCCCTTCTCTTTAGGCTGATGGGGCCAACTTAAGTCCTGCATCCACCCTGGAGCCACAGTGGTTACTGGGTGAGTGACGTGATGGGCTGATTTGACCTATGTATACCCAGCGCTGGTACGAGGAGTAACCGTCCCTTTCCTGAGTCACAGTTTGTAAGCTCCCTGGGGGTTGTGCTATGTGGAGAAGAGGTACACACTGAACGAAATTTGGTTTCTGTTAGGGGGAAAGATGTGGGAAATGGTCTTCTAGAGCAGTGTTTTTCAAACTATGGTTTAACCCATTGGTGGTCATGAAATCAGGTTACATTATGGCCCACAGGCCAAATTCAGCCCACCACCCATTTTTGTAAATAAAGTTTTATTGGAGCACAGCAGGGCCCATTTCTTTCCTGTCATCTATGGCAGCTTTCCCACCACAATGGAAACCTTGAGTAGTTACAGCAGAGATTATATGGTCCTCAAAGCCTTAAACAGTTACTAAGTAGACCTTTACAGAAAAAGTTTACTGATCCCTGACTAAAGAGTTGCAACAAGCATTAAAGGATGAAACAGACTAGAGTATCAGAAAATATCAGAGTGCATTGCATGTGACAAGAATGAGTATTACTGAATGAAAGCTTTCAATTTTATATAAACATACATCCATACTTGTGGGTGCTGGGCTATAATTTATTTCTTAAGGTAGATCATAGTAAAACAGTTTGAAAAACTGCTCTAGAGCACTGATTATTTTCCTTTTTTCTTTCTTTCTTTCTTTCTTCCTTTCTTTCTTGTTTCTGTCTTTGTTTTTTTCTTTCTTTCTTCTTTTTCTCAAGGTATAATTGACATATAACATTATATTAGTTTCAAGTGTACCATGTAATGATTTGATGTTTGTATACATTGTGAAATAAAATCACCATTCATTTTTCACATAGAAATAGCTTCTTTTTTTTTTTTTGCGGTACGCAGGCCTCTCACTGTTGTGGCCTCTCCCGTTGCAGAGCACAGGCTCCAGATGCGCAGGCTCAGCGGCCATGGCTCACGGGCCCAGCCGCTCCGCGGCATGTGGGATCCTCCCGGACTGGGGCACAAACCCGTGTCCCCTGCATCGGCAGGCGGACTCTCAACCACTGCGCCACCATGGAAGCCCGAAATAGCTTTTTAAGGAGGTCGGTTTGTAATAGTGCTGTCCCTTGGTTTGGGTGTCACCTACCTACCTGAGAGGCTAGGTGATGAGAGGCTAGGGCAGATGCCTTGAGTTAACAAGAGGGGCCATGAAACCAGTTTTTGGTAGTGACCTGGGAGTGCCGGCTGAGCAGGAGTCTGGCAAGAAGAAAGCTGGCCGGCAGAGTCAGACTCAGGAGGGTCCATGCTGGGAGGCGGAGGCCCTCACTGTAGGTTCCACCACAACCCAGCCCAGCAAGTCCCCTGCCTCTTGTCAAAGTGAAGGAAGACCTCTGAGCTGCTGCTATGCTAACAGTCTGTGACTTTCAGAGGGACGTCCACCTCATTCCATGGATGGAAAACCAAGGACCAGAGGAGACCCCCCTCCGAGAACTCAGGGGCAGGATTAGGGGCTCTAGCCGCTCAGGGGCTTTCTACCCACCTTCCTCCTGACCCTGAGTTTCCTTTGGCTCAAGCTCCATCTCTACCTAGGAATTTGCTTGTGTGGACTGGACCAGATGGGAACTGTCTGGGAGTACTGATCGCCGGGCTTTCCTCTCCAGAGGACCCTGCTCTGACCTGCACAAAGGGGAGGAAATCTCTCCAGCTGCCCGGGAAAGGGGGTCTGGCCCACCACAGGTTTCCCCGTTTCTGGGCCTCTGACTGTTAGCAATTGTCTTCCTTGTCCTCCATCTCTGGGCCATCCTCTTGCTGAGCTGGGAGTAATTAGAGTGCAAGCAGGCTGAAGTCGCCCAACTGTCTCCCAGACCTCCCTGCCCTGCTGTTAGCAAGGCAGCACGAGCCTGTTTATGGCTGCTGCCACTTCAAAGACATTGCTAGGCTCCCATAGGCGGGTGGCTTTGACATTTATAGGGGAACCAACCAGTTCATGAAACAGAGAGATTTCTGGTGCCTGGGAGATACTCTTATGGGAAGAAGAAATCCATCCCAGATAGGAATGTTCAGAAATTTGTTGGAAATATCCAGCCAAGGGCACATACTAACCCCATGCTTCTTTTTTTTTTTTTTAACATCTTTATTGGAGTATAATTGCTTTACAATGGTGTGTTAGTTTCTGCTGTATAACAAAGTCAATCAGCTATATGTATACATATACCCCCATATCTCCTCCCTCTTGCATCTCCCTCCCACCCTCCCTATCCCACCCCTCTAGGTGGACACAAAGCACCGAGCTGATCTCCCTGTGCTATGCAGCTGCTTCCCACTAGCTAGCTATTTTACATTTGGTAGTGTATATACATCCATGTCACTCTCTCACTTCGTCCCAGCTTACCCTTCCCCCTCAAGTTCATTCTCTACGTCTGCATCTTTATTCCTATCCTGCCCCTAGGTTCTTCAGAACCTTTTTTTTTTTTTTTAGATTCCATATATATGTGTTAGCATACAGTATTTCTGATGTAACCTCATGGCTAGACAGGCAGAGGGCTCTGAGCATGTCCATGGAGAGGAGGCCTCAGTAATGCCACCCAGATGAGGGGACTCCACCTCAGCAGGTGTCCTGGGGGACTGGGCTCTCCTTTCTAGAACTGCCTCTAGGGCTTTAAGGGAATATTCAAGACCAGTTGCCCAGTGGTCTTTTAACAAGTCAAAGCACAAGTCCTTTGAAAAAGTGAACTGACATGGAACCCCAGGATGTGACAGCTGAGGGTAGCTGCTCTGCGGGACAGAGTAGGGGCCCTTGGCTGGACCTCACTAGCCGTGGGAGCTCCCCCTCCCCCAGGAGAGTCCCTGAGGCACAGCGTCTGCAAACGCCTATTTTGTGGAGGATGCAGATGAAGTCTGAAGATGGTGAGTAGCAAGCTGACTTGGGTTTCCCCAGAAGCAGAGGCTGAGACAAACATGTGGTTGCTGGTGGTTTATTTGGGAGGTGATTCTAACAAATAGGAGTGAGGAGTAGGGGAAAGGAGGCAGGGAAGGAGGGAATGCTAATGAAAAATGTGTTCTCTCTGATACAGCCTGGATTCTTCCAGGGTCTTCTAGGTTGGTTGGAGCATTTATCGGCTGGCTCCCATCCTCCTGGTTGAAGGCTTCCTGGGACTGGGTAGAAATTAACTCCCTGTACTTGCAGGCTGAGCTCCTGCAGGGCAGAGAAGATGTTGGGGTCTCAGACGGGAAGAAGTGGTCTTCTGGAGACCGACCCTGTCAGCACAGGTAAATCTGAGCTCGTGTGGAACTTTCCATCTCAGCTGACCCTGAAATCAGAGACAAGCCCAGGGGATGTGACATCTGTCATGAGGCCCCAACAGAGCCTGCTATGAGGGACTTGTCCAAGGTCCAGAAAATCAGTGAGCTGGGCCTAGGAGCAGGGCTCACCAAGCAAGAATAACAGGAGGTTTCTGTGTATGTAACTGACTGTGCACCATCGGACACAGACATAAAATCACAGACACATCTCTCTCCCTGTCTCATACACACACTCAGACATTTGACCCTTAGCATTCGCAAGGACTATGGAAATGAACAAAGACCAAAGGAGGAAAGCAGAGACTATTTATTCTGAGCTTACTATTGCAAGGGAGTCAGCCACCAGCCTTGGTTTTCGGCAGGGACACAAAGGCAGGCAGAAGAGTGGGAAAGCTCTATAGTGGGAAAAAGAAGGCTTCAGGTGTGCCCTGTTTGGAGACCGCTGGCTGAGGGAAGCTGTAGGTGAGCCGACAGGGGGCATCCTGTGTGATTGGCTAGGGGAGTATATTTGACTTTCTCTGGTTGGTCAAAAATTAGGGAAGCTGTTCGTTATTAATCCAGTCCTGGGCATCTGGAGCTGATTGTTTATGCAGGTTATCGTTGGGCTTCTTGGACTATTGCTAGAGACAGCAAGCACGCTTCCTACAAGCCTGACTTCTAACCGGCTTCCTGGGCCAGTTACTCTAGCTAAGGGGTGAGTTCCTGGGCTGGTGGCTTCAGATATTGGGGGTCAGAGTTCTGTTTTTATATATGGTCTGGCCACTGCCCATTTGTATATTCAGTCTCTTAGGATCTTAAAAGCTACCAAAGGCAAGAATTGTCTCTGCCTCTCTCCCAGACAGTAAGCCGTGTTCCTGTTTTGAACACATCTGGAAACAAGAGGCTCCCTGCCTCTGTGCATCTCATATCTCTACCTGCTGGAATCGTCTTCCTTGTCCTGGGCGCAAACCTTCTCCCAGTAACTTCCACACTGTCATCCCGCTTTTCGCCCTCTGAAGCAACGCAGAGCGAGCTTCAGCCACCTTCCTTCTAGCAGCCTTTCTCCTACGTAAGAGGCCGTGTAGCATGGTGGTCGGGAGTAGGCGTTTAAAGTCAGACTTGGGGTCAGATTCCAGCCCTGTGACTTGCCATCTGTTTGACTTGGATAATTACCAAGCTTCCATTTTCTCAGCTATGAAGTGGGTAATGATACCTCCTCAGGACTGTGGTAAGCATTAAGTCAGGTGATACTGTAGACGGCTCAGTAATGGAGTGCTACTGAGGTCACCTTCCTGCCTGCTTTTCCAGGCTAAGCACCTAAAGCCCCCTCACCTCTCCCTCACTTGGTTGCTTGGTTGCCATTTCAAGACCTCCCCTAAAACAGCCCACATACCCCCTCTGGCTACAAATGGACCTGTGGTGAGATGGGGAGGCAGCGCAGGTTCTGGGACTCTGCCACCTAGGGCTAGAGGGTCTGGAAGCTGAGGGGTGAGGGTGGTGGGAGAAGGGACAACTCATGGGCTGTCTGGGGAGACAGGTGGTCAGGAGATTAGCAGGCAGCACTTCTGGGTGGGACCCAAGGACTGTAAGGCAGGTGGGGTAGGAAACTGTCCTGCCCATCATCTAACCTTCAAACTCAACTCGGATCCCCACAGTTTGGGAACACAGTCTAAGAGACAAGGGCCCCCAGGCATTCTCCCTAAGTCCAGACTGTGGAGCAAGCCTCTGGGCTCAAGGCCCCTTGCTGTCCTGTCCCTCTTGTGCCCCAGAGTCCCTCGAATATGAACCTCCATGGAGCAGGGAAAGGGCTGGACTGGACAGCAATAAACCTGGCTTTGTGGGTGGGTGGGAGAGACCCAGAGTGGGACAGGGGAGGGGCCATGGGATGGAATAATGTGGTGGGGCTAGGAGAAGACAGTGGAGTTTATTGATCTCCTCTGTGTCCCTTCTTCAGTCCTTACTGGCTGATCTGCCAGCCTGGCAGTTCCCAAGTGAGCCCGCATCCTGGGTCTGATGCTGGCCAGGCACTGAGGCGGAACAAGCATGGCTTATGATGGGCGGGCATGGCCGCCTCCTTTCCAGGCTTCTGCCAAACCAACACGGATTTTCTTTAACAAGAGTCCCAACCCCAAGACCTGAGAAGATGGTCATGTTACTGTCGTTTTCGACTTTAGACCTAAATGATGGGGGTTCCCTCTGGGCTGAGGATCGATGTCCCACTTCCGGGAAAGACATCACAGTTGGCAAGTGTGTTAGCACGCCCTCTCCCTTTGGGCGTCTCAAAAACACGGGAGGGGAGGAGTGAGGGAATCCTGGCTAATGTAAGTGGCAGAGCCAGGATCCAAAACCAGGCTTCTTCGTTCTACACCTCCTTCTCTTCTTCCTCTGCCATAGCTGGATGGAGAGTTTGGACTCTGCTGCTGTCTTGTGATGTGGCTTCAGGAGATTCCATAACCCTTCTGAGCTGAGCTCCTTCTCTGTGGAGTGAGGAGGTAGGGAGACACTAAGTTGCCTTGGGACTCAGACTTGAGAGTGAAAATGCCAAGGGGTACCTACAGTGGATGCTGGCGAGAGTGGAACGAAAGGCCTCTCCTTCCCATAGCTGGCTTCTCCCAGACGCCGTCGGCCAGCCCGGGCCTATCGTAACTCTGGGCAGTGACACCAGTGTCCTTACAATGCCTGGGACTTTAAGCTCCTATGTAGACCCTGAGGAATCGTGATGGAGGAGTTTAGTCAAAATAATCAGATGCCACTGGGCCCTCAGATTTCCATGAGGAAAAAAGTGTTCCTTTTTCTTAGAAGAGGTTACGAAATAAACAAACAGGGGCTTCCCTGGTGGCGCAGTGGTTAGGAATCCGCCTGCCAATGCAGGGGACACGGGTTCGAGCCCTGGTCTGGGAAGATCCCACATGCGGCGGAGCAGTTAAGCCTGTGCACCACAACTACTGAGCCTGCGCTCTGGAGCCCGTGAGCCACAACTACTGAAGCCCACATGCAGCAACCACTGAAGCCTGTGAGCCTGGAGCCCGTGCTCCACAACAAGAGAAGCCACCGCAATGAAAGGGCCGCACACTGCAATGAAGAGTAGCCCCTGCTCACTGCAACTGGAGAAAGCCCGCTTGCAGCAGTGAAGACCCAACCCAGCCAAAAATAAATAAATAAGATAAATAAATTTTAAAAAAAGAAAAAGAAATAAACAAACAAACATAAGCTGTAAATTCCTGGGGCGTCTTCAAGAAGCCAAGATGAATGAGAACTAGTCATCCTGCCTGACCCCTGAGCGGTGAAGCTGGTGGACTATCTGTTTATTTCTGGTCCCCTGGGTTCACTTGCTCTGGACCGTCTGAGAAGCCTGTTCACTTCCCGAGGTGAGGGCAGAGCAATGTCTCTATTCAAACGTGCTCTTCAGAGAGGCCATCTCTGTGGCGATTGCTTGTAGAGGAAATGGGATGTTTTGATGTGCTGTCGGGTGGCCAGAACCTGGCCATGTGTGTCCCCATTCCAGGAGCATCCCTGATGGGACCCCCGCTGGAAGAGATGAGGAACAGAAAGAGATGGATAGCCTTTGCGTGAGTGTCTGTGCTAGTTTCCTACGGCTGCCTAACAAGTTGCCCCAAACCTGATGGCTTAAAACAACAGGAATGTATTCTCTCACAGTTCTGGAGGCCAGAAGTCTGAAATCAAGGTGTTGGCAGGGCCATTTGCCCTCCTAGGCTCTGGGGGAGAATCTTCCCTTGCCTCTTCTAGCTGCTGGTAGCTCTTAGCATTCCTTGGCTTGTGATAGCATAACTCCGTCTTCACATGGCCTTCTCCTCTTTTCTCCCTAATAAGGACACTTGCCATTGGACTTAGGACTCACTGGGTAACCCAGGATGATCTCATGTCAAGATTCTCTACTTAATTACATTTGCAAAAACCCTTTTTCCAAATAAGGTCACATTCACAGGTTGGAGTGGGATGAGGTCATGTCTTTTGGGGGCCACCTTTCAACCTGCAATAGTGTCTAAGCACTCTGCCTGGTTGTGTCATGTATTTTTCACAATGCACCTGGGAGGAGGGTATCATTCTCATTTTTCAGAAGAGAAAACTGAGGTTCAGAGAGGTGTGATAACTTGTGCAAGTTTATACCCATCAGTAAGTGGCTGGACTGGGATGGAAACCTAGGGCTTAGGCACCCAGACAAGAAGGAAGGAGACCAGCATGTGGAAGGTATGGAGGAACCAAGCAGATTGGCCCAAGGAGGAGCTGTGAGCGGTTTTGTGTTGCTGGAAAGGGGAATGTGTGAGGGTGGGGGTGATGGAGATGAAGCTGGAGGGGGAGCAGGGCTGGGCCATTCATACCCTTGGCTGCCGGCCCGAGGAGTTTGGGCTTGATCCTGAGGTTGGTGAGGACTCCTTGGAGAACTTTGAATCTCCGAGAGTGAAGACCAGATCTCTGGGCTGTATGGAAGATGGGTAAGCCTGGAAGGAGGGGGCCAGTCAGGAAGATGTTAGGAGACGCTGGTGGTGAAGACGGAAATGGTGGTAGAGTCTGAGGTCCAGGGGAGGGCTGAGTGACAGGATGACATGACTGATGAAAGCAGGGAAATTCAGGAATCTAGGAAACTCCCAGGTTGGGCCACTGAGTGTGTTGCGGTGTCACTATTGG
This sequence comes from Pseudorca crassidens, assembly GCF_039906515.1. Classification (NCBI taxonomy): domain Eukaryota; kingdom Metazoa; phylum Chordata; class Mammalia; order Artiodactyla; family Delphinidae; genus Pseudorca; species Pseudorca crassidens. The sequence goes on from NC_090297.1 coordinate 96,638,520, forward strand.
AGAAGGGAACACAGCAGGAAGGATGGGGTGGCAGGCACCCATGCTTTGTAGCTGTGCGAGAGCTTTGAACATCTTCCCTGTGTTCAGTTATGAGTTGATTACTTCCCAGGGTCCTTGCAGAAGGGCACGTGTGGGACCTGCGCCCTGTAACCAGCCCACGTGTGCCTTCCCTTCTGTAGGAACGAAGCAGCAGGAAGAAAGTGGCTCTGCGTGGGGCCTGGATGTCAGCCGATCTGCCCCGGGGGAGACACTTTCCTTGTTAGCCGATTCTGTGGTGTGGTTCTGGGCACTGTTCCTGGATGTGAAGCTCCATCCTGTTTCTCCAGACCCCAAGCCATTCAGTGAACTACTTACTAATCTTTATTAATTCCCTTTTGCTTAAGCCAGCGGACTGATTCTGTTATTTGCAACTAAGAACCCTGAGCAATATGAGTGGGTTTAGGCGTGAGAGTGATAAAGGATGCTGGAGGAAGGGGCATGTGAAAGTGAGGTGCCCGGCTACCAGCGTGTGACATCCAATGGGCTGCTGGCTAGACAGGCAGGAGCTGGGGTGGTCGGGGTGGAGAAAAGTCGGGGGTCATCAGAACGTAGGTGGCTGTGAAGCTCCCTTGGGTGCGGGTGGAGGGACAGGGGGCTAGTGGGAGTGCAGCCCCAGGGCATCTCTGGAGGAGATTGAGAAGGGTGGGGGGACCTGGAGAAAACGATGTCATGAAAAGTAAGAGAAGGATTTAAAGAAAGAGTAGGTGCCTGTGTCAACACCTGCAAGTGTGCCAGATGTGGATTGAAAATGGTGCTTTGTATTCGGCTTTTTTTTTTGCTTTTTTAATTTAAGTTTTTTTCTTTCTTTTCTTTTTTTTTGGCCGTGTGATATGCAGGATCTTAGTTCCCTGACCAAGGATCAAACCCGCACCCCCTGGATTGGGAGTGCAGAGTCTCAGCCGCTGGACCACTGGCGAAGTCCCTATTTATTTTTTAAAAACAATATTTTATTGAATTAATTAATTTATTTTGTTCGCACCTCATGGCTTGTGGGATCTTAGATCCCCAACCAGGGATTGAACCTGGGCCCTTGGCAGTGAACCTGGAGTCTTAACCACTGGACCACCAGGGAATTCCCTATTTTTTATCTTTTAATTAAAAAATTTTATTGAAGTATAGTTGACTTAACAATATGGTGTTAACTTCCGCTGTGTATTTGGCATTTAGAGGACAAGGGCAGCTTAGAGGAAGTGGTTTCACTGGTGGGGTAGGAAGAGAAGTGGGGCTGGAGAGGGCTGAGGAGGGGAAAGGAGGCGAGGAAGGTGGTCTATCTACCTAGAAGCTCACTGTGTGGGGAAGGAGAGGAACAAGGTGCAAGCTGAAGGAGAGAGCAGGGCCGCGTTCAAGGGTAAGTTCAAGGGCAGCGGCTGTGAGCGAGAGCTTGTGACGTGGAGTGTCAGGGTGACCGCGGGTGACGGGTCCAGGTTGTGGGGTGTTTCTTCTTAGGTACTTGATAGTCTCTGATACATTGTAATCATGTCTTCCATTTGACTCCGTCTTCCAGTTGTAGAATAAAGAGGTCTCGTGATCAGTCATTGGAACCTCAGTTAGACAGTCGGGATGGAAGTAACTTGGTGGGAACTCAAGAATCAAGGACTGATGGGAACCTGGTCCTTGGTTTTAAAAATCCAGCGAGTTCTGAAGATGAGGTAGATGGGGTACAAGTTGTCTGTGGGTTAGGGAGACTCAGGGGCCTAGGATGGAATCTACCTGGATCCGGATCAGGAGCCAGTTCACCTTGTGACCCCTTCTTGTGGGAACAGCCGCTAACAGCATTAGTCCTGTTGTTCTGTGTGACCCTGGGCACTGCACTCTGCCTGCTCTAATTGGCCGCTTCAGCTGCTTCTGCTTCTTTTTGACAACTTTTCCCCCAAATGTGTCCAGCCTAAGGTCCTAGCTAAGTTTGGCTAGCCTGAACTTATGACCCTGTACCTCACTGAACCTAGTCTCTTCTCTAAGTCTCCTCACTCTGCTTCAGGAGTTTTTAGGTATTTTTGTACTATGGGCACCTTGGAAACCTGTGACTCCCACTTAGAATAGTGTTTTAAAATGTATAAAATAAAATATGTAGGATTAGAAAGAATTATATTGAATATATAAATATATTTAAATATATATATATTATATATATTATATATTATATATATTTATATATAAATATATTTATATATATTATATATATTATATATATTTATATATAAATATATTTATATTGAATATATAAATATTTATATTAAAAACAAATCTGTGATGTGGTCATATATGTGCTTCTTTATTAACGTATCGAATAACACAGTCTAGACTAACAGCTACCATGATTTCAATGTCGTGATGGGCAGAGGTATTTTGAGCTATGTGCAGCAATAGCCACATGGCATTAAAAGATCTGTGATTTCTCTTGGTGACAAGAACACAGGTACTATGAATACTTCTGTGTGTGTGGCCTACGGTTAGAAGAGAAGAAAGTGTTACAACTCAGTTAGCAGTTAGTGATAATAGGATGCAATTATTTTTTCTACCCAAGTTCATGGATCCTCTGAATTCTGTTCATCAACTGCTTGGGGAGCTGTGACCACAGGTTAAGAACTTCTGGCCTGGATGCTCCAGTTTCCATTGTTTGATCGCTTATTTCTTTTTTTGGCCACGCTGCGTGGCTTGCGGGATCCTAGTTCCCCAACCAGGGATGGAACCCGTGCCCCCTGCCGTGGAAGCGTGGAGTCCTAACCACGGGACAACCAGCGAAGTCCCTGATGGCTTATTTCTTTCTTCAGTGAGTCAGAGTCAGCTCTTATTTAATCATTAACTACTAACGAACCACTGATAAAGTGATCACATGTGTCACTCTCAGGCAGGAGCAGTATGGCCCCTGGACATGTACTCGCTTTCTAGTTTGCAGAGCCATGGCCTCATGGTAGAGCTGGAAAGGGCCTCGGACCCTCTAGGAGCCAAACTTATCCCATGTAGGAGGGTGAGCGACCTCAGGGACTGTGCCAGGTCAGGGCTACCTGGGCCTGCACCTCCATCCCAGGGCTTTCCTACGCCATAGGCGTTTCCTATGCCCGAGCGAGTGAGTGGCCCTTGCTCACCACACACACACACACACACACACACACACACACACACACACACACACACACACGGTTGTATAAACAGTCCCGCAAAATGGTGACACTGGCACCACAGCACTAATGCAGAGAAGCAGGGGCCCGGCCCAGACACGAGGCAGCTCTCTCCTACAAATGCCCACCCGCCTCACTCCCTCTGGCCATGGGGGAGGTGGGAAAGGTTTGCCCAGCACATCTTCTCCCCAGCTTTCCTCTCCCTCAAGGGAGGCAAGTACAGCGTCAACACTTGTCACCATTTCCCCGCTTTCACCACTGTTTTCACCTCTGACCTCCTGCTACCGTCTCCGGTTCCTGCCGGCTTAGCTCAGGGCCCTTCTCTCCTTCCCACTCTCCTTTTCTGCACTACACCTGTCAGCCAAAAAGTAACCCTCATCTGGCTAACACATGTCAATGGTACTGTTGAAATCCACCTGGCAGAGGACAGGAGAGCTCTCAGTTCCAGAGGGAAATTAGACCCGACGGCCGTGAGCTCCTGGCCCTGACTTGTGGAAAGCTCTCTGTGAAAGTCTGCTTACATGAGTTATTGGGCCCAAAACTCCAAAGCTCCCTGGAGTCTCCTCTGGGGTTTCCACCAAGTCACTGCCTATCCCTCGCCTTCCTCTAATTAAACTGGCTTTTCCTCAAACACCAGTATTCGAGAGAAATAAAGTGCTTTCAATCAATGTTATTGGTCCTGTTTGCAGCAGTATTTCTTGTTACCATTCTTCATGCCATTGTGTGGGATAATTAGTTTGGGGGGGTTGTGGGGAGCGAGGGAGGGGGTGAGAATGGGAGGGGAGGGCGGAATGGGGGTGCTAGCCTGAGAATCGCTGTCATCTAACGTTGTGTCTTGGGATGTGAGCTGTGTGAGGCGGGCAGTCTGTGTGGGGCGTCCCAAGCGTGCAGGGCTGCCTCTGTGCCCCCTCCCAGTGCCCGGCACCATGCTGCCTTCTCCCTCGGTAAGTTGCTGGCAGGTGGTGGTGTCTTGGTTCTCCTGTCGTGTGCCTGGCTCAGTGCCATGGTGTACGGATGGGCTGTAGACACTTGTCATTTTGATTCTCACCTTGCAGGAAAATTTCATATGAAGGCAGACAGGCCTATCTTTTTACAATAGAAATTGCCAATAGTTGAAAATGCTGCTGTGTGCCAAGCGTTGTGCTGAGAAATTCACAAGCATCATCTCGCTTAACTCTCCAAAAGCAGCCAGAGAGATCCTTCAAAGTGTAAATCACATCCTGCCCCTCCTCTGCTCCAGACACTCCAAGGGCACCCGTCACACTTGTTGTCAGGCCCCTACCATGTCCTACAAGGCTGGTATGGCATGACCCCTGGCTCCTGCTTCAACAGCATCCCCTCCTCTCCCTTCTCCAGTTCACCACACTCCTTACTGCTCCCGGAACTGGCCAAGAGGGGCCTGCCACAGGGCCTTTGCACCGCTTCTTCCCCTCAGGCTCTGCCCAGCTCACTTCTTCACTTCATCAGTCTTCTCAAGTGTCTCTTTGGAGAGACCCTCACGCCATCTAAAGCACCACCCGTGTCACGCTCTGTCGTCTTCCCTGCCTTCCTTTTTTTTTTTTTTTGCGGTACGCAGGCCTCTCACATTGTGGAGCACAGGCTCCGGACGCGCAAGCTCAGCGGCCATGGCTCACGGGCCCAGCCGCTCCACGGCATGTGGGATCTTCCCAGACCGGGGCACGAACCCATGTCCCCTGCATCAGCAGGCGGACTCTCAACCACTGCGCCACCAGGGAAGCCCCCCCCCTTTTTTTTAGCATCTTTATTGGAGTATAATTGCTTTACAATGTTGTGTTAGTTTCTGTTATATAGCAAAGCCTGCCTTCCTTTTTAACAGCACTCCACAAACCTAGCCATGTTATTACAAATCTATTTGTTTATTTGTCTATTACCTGTCTCCCCCACATGAGGGCAGGGACCTTGTTTTGTTCACTGCTCTATTTCCAGCACCAAGAACGGTGCCTTCAATATAGTAGTTGTGAAGAAATATATAGTCAATGAATAAATAATGGACGAATACTCACAAAACCCCATGATGTAAGTGCTACTCTTAACTCCATGTTATAGATGAGAAAACTGAGGCTTAGAGAGATTCTCGCTATTCTCAGGGTCATAAAACTAATGACCCTGGGATAAGAAGTCAACGCCCCAGTCTGTCTCTGGGGTCTTATCTGAGCTGCTGTGCTGGGTCCTCTCTCTTTGCACTCATAAATGCCTGTCAGCGTGTCTATGTGGGAGCCCTATTCCCCTGAGACACTCCAAGAAAAAAGCGTTTGGTGGATGACTCTGTTTAGGAAATAACTACAAGTTGCATTTCTCTGCTTGGTTTTTCAAATGCTTGTTAGCATATGAAAGGCTCTGAAAAATCCTTCAGTAAAAAAGCTAGTTGAACTGTGTAATCAGTGTTTCCCAGAGCTTCAACTGTGGAAATCTTACGTTTATGTATTTCTGTGCATAACACCTATTAGCATATTGGGGGACGTAACTTGGGTGCCAATGGCTTTTATCACTGTGGAGAGAAGCGGGGATTGTCTGGTAAAGGGTCCTGGGAGCTCTCTGGGTCGGCTGGCATGGGGAGATCTGGGCTAGGCGCTTCCCCACACAGCAGGAGGGGCTGTGCCCAGAGTCACCTTCCCCAGGACTGGTGTCTGCATCCACGGTGTTTGTTCGCCCTTGGATAAGGCCACTCTCATGCTCAACGCATAAAACAGGAGGGCGCGTGGCTCCTGGTACCTTTTAGCTGCAGCCCAGCCCAAGCACGCTTTTCCACAGGGACCTGTGGCCTGGCTCAACTTCTGCCCTCTGGTTCCTGAGCCTCTTAGAGGGCGATTCCTTGTGAGTTTTTCAGGAACATCAACCCCACAAGCCTGGCCTTTTTTTCTCACTGTCTCGTGTCTCCCCATTGGAATTTTAACCTTCTAGGGGACCAGGGACACTGCCTTCCCACTGTGTCCTCTCAGCCCCCAGCTCGTGCTGAGCGGACAGTTAAGTGCCCAGATTGTTTTGTTGGCTTGCGTGTGAGGGAATGATCCTGAGCGTCTGTCACAGGGTTTGGCGCAGGGAAGGGTAAATGGCGATGCTGTAAATCCCTTGATTTATTGCCAAAGCCCTCCCCACCCCGCCCCAAGCAGAATAGAAGGATGTCCCAGAGGCAGAGAGTACTGTGGGGTGCGATGCACGGAGCCGACTGGATCTCTGCGTCCTGAGCAACTGTCACTGCCGCCGATGGTTCGTTTATTGGTTTTGGTGGTGATTTGATGTCATTAGGGATTCAGGTCTCATCTCCATCTCTGAGATCATCTGAATAACAGTGTGAAGAGGAAGAGAATAGAGGAGACAGGCATCCACGGGCAGCCTGGATCGGACGGTATAAATCTCCGGGGAGAGCCTGGCCTTCCCAGCTGGTGGGCTTGAGGCTGAGTGGAGCCGGCAGTGTTTGTCATCACCCCAAAGTGACCATGAGAGGTACCACGCGAGTCTCAGTCATGCTCCTCCTCGTGACTGTGTCCGACTGTGCCGTGATCACAGGGGTAAGTCGCCCAATATTCTCTACTCCCTGGGTTTTGGGAGGACATCAGGGTCTGCGTGGGTTGGGCGCCAGGAACCGAACAGGAGGCAAACCAAGGGTGTGGCGAGCCAGCCACCAGACAGCACTTCCGAGAGGCATTTCACAGAACTTTCACGTTAGTTAGACCTCACTCTGCTAAAGGGGATCTGCTTTTGAGAAACTGTGTGTAAATCAAATTCTGCTCTCAGTGCATTAGGAGAGCATTGCAAATTCTGAAGTTTGGAACTTTGGTCAAAAGAAGATTCCTATTGTGTAATAATGAATTCTTTTAGAATGTGGATTAGCACCCCCTAATCTATCTTTTGTGTAAACTTTGGTTTTCATGTATGGTCTAGACCACATGTCAAGTGTAATCTACGTAGCAAGTTGACTTAAAGGCTGTGACCTTATTTAGCTTCTATTGGGTATGTTTAATCTCTGCTTTCTCTACTCTGAAAGAAAGCCTGTCCTGAAACTCTTTCTTTCCCTTATGGTTTATGTGTTTTCACTCGGTGCCCAGGTCTGATAAGAATAAGGGCGACGCCAACACCTGGCTGAGTGACCCAGAAGCAGGTGTCGGATAACAAGTAGAAATCCGGTCCCACTGTGGGCACACCCGGGCGGGCACGTCATAGTATTCGAGACACCCCAACTGTGGTTCTCTCTCAGAAGTTTGGCTTCACCTGGACCTACCCTCACATAGGCACATGTTGTGTGACAGTGGTGGGACAATTCTTACCGAAACAGAAAGTAATGGCTTACCTGAGAGTTTTCCAGATAAAAGCCACCAGAAAAAAAAGAAAAGAGGGACATTCACTTTTGTTTCAACTTCCTCTAACTTTTTACACAGAGAATGGAAATGTAGAGAAAGGCCAAACCATTCCTGGAATTGGATTAATTTTAATGTTCACAGAAAGGGAAATTTCTTTCTTCTCCCTTTTAGAGGAAAAAGACTGAGTTTCAAAGAAGAACAAGTATCAAAGGCAAGCCAAAGCTTTGAAGACCCAGAGCATAAATACAACTGTCAGGGCAGAATTATACCTAATGAATGTAAACCACCAAAGGCTGTCTTCCTATTGTGTAGCTTGGAGATCAGGAGGGTAAGAGCAGAGGATAGAAGCCGTGGTTACCCCGCCGAGAGGGACGGGTGCAGCGGGTTGACCCTGAGTCTGGCCCGGGATGGGGGAGCGGAGGGGCGTGGGAGGCGGGTCTGAGAGATGAGGAAATATCTTCCTAGTAAAGGCTCCAGTTTGACACTTTGCAAAGCACAGAAGGAGAGGAAGCTGCGGTAAGAGGACACACATGACAGACCCGACCACAGGTAGTTAGAACTCTTCCCTCTGTGCTCCGGGCCTTGCTGCTGCCCTGAGTCTGACCCTCAGGAAGAGGCTGGGTTCTACCAACCTCGCACTCCCCTGCTCTCAGGACTGTGACTATCCCAAATGCAGGCCTGGGGGGGTCCCTCTTCCCAGAGGGCGACAGTGATGCCCCACCTCTCTGGTGGAAGAGTCAGGTGGGGTGTATTCGGCCCTAACCCTGAGCTTTCAGGGACCGGCTGGTGTGTGAGAGGTACCCTCACTAGGCTGGAGACCGGAGTGGCAAGGTGACTGCCACCTACACCTCCTCTGCGTGACGAGCAGCCCCGGCATCTCCCACCTTCCTCCTGGGGCCGAGCACATTGCGGGTCTTACAGTTCCTGCCTTGCCCCACAGCAGCCAGAGGGCCCTCCATGGCCTTGTGTTGGTAAATAAGAGCCCAAACCCCACTCCCAATTTTGGCTCAGAAAAGCCGCAGAGCTTCTCTGGAAGTGGAAAGCCTGGGTGCTTCTCCAGTGTGGCCTCCTGTGAGTCTGGAGCCGTTCCGTTCTGTCTTTCCCAATCCAGGCTTTTGTTTACAGCGGGCTTGTGTGGCTTTACAGACGGCGCCTTCCAGGTCACTTAGCCCCTGCTCTGGGAGCCCAGCCCAGAGGGGTCCATCCCTCTCTGGGGGCCAGGCAGGCCAGCAGAGAAGCCCCAGGGGAAACACCTGTCAAGGGGTGCTGGACCCTCAGATGAGGCTGGGCTTCTAGTGAGGACAGAGGGGGACACCACGGGCAGGGGAGGCACCAACGCTGAGTGCTGCCAGGTGAGGGCTGGAGAGTCCACATCCACAGAAACTCAGCACTGACACCCTGGGGTGCAGGCCATTGGGGCCCTCCCCCGCCTGAGGATTTGAATTAATTCAACCCCACCAGCATCCACGGAGCATCTCCTGTGCTAGAAAAGCTCCACCTCCTAAGCTCTAGTCCCTCAGAAGAGGACAGCCTCCCTACCGAGTGACCTCGAAGGAGTTGGGGGCTCCTCCCATCCAGGTCTGCTGCCCAGCTGAGCCCCGAGCACCCTGCCGAGAGAGGCGCGGGGGCAGCAGTGCCCTAGGTGTCCCGGGAGGCCGCGGCCTGGGTGCTGTTCCCAGCACCTCTCTCAAGGGCTTTTGGATGTGCGTTGCCTCTGGTTTCTCTGGGTTGGGCCTAATGGGCACTAACGACCCCTTTGTCTTCCACCCCGCAGGCCTGCGAGCGGGACGTCCAGTGCAGGGCGGGCACCTGCTGCGCAGTCAGCCTGCGGCTGCGTGGGCTGCACCCCGCTGGGGTGGGAAGGAGAGGAGTGCTACCCCGGCAGCCACAAGGTACTGCTCACACTTGCTCAGGGCACAAGGCCACGAGCCAGAGCCGGCACTGGACCGCAGTGTTCTGACTCCAGTCTAGGAATATCTCACTGCCTCCTTGCTTTGGGGGTGGCCTGGGGTGCAGTGGGGTTCCAATCACATAGCCTGTTAGACCTGGGGACTGGGACCCCAGCTCCTCATTTGCTGAAGGGTCCTGGGCGTCAGTCACCTCATGCATACAACGAGGGGAGTAGACGACACGTCTGATGTTTGTTGCTGGTCTGATGAATTCCAGCTCTGAGAGGCTCCTGAATGCCCTTTGCTGCACGGCATCCTTCCCTCAAGAACACGACGTGGGAAGACTGTAAAATGGGCTCCCAGCCAGGGCCTGGGGTGGGGGAGGGGCAGGGTGAGGCTGGCCAGGCCCCTGGTGCACACACTTTAAGGAGGTTCACCCTTCTGTGCCCCAGGTGCCCAGCGCCTGCCTTGCTCCCTCAGGAGCTCCCAGCAGAGAGGGCACAGAAAGGCCACAAGGCCTTTGCTTCTGAACGTGAGGTGGATGCAGCAGCAACTGTGGGCTTGTACACCCTTCCTGGGGCTTCCTGTGCTCCAGGACGCCCTTCAAGCCCCTCTGGGGAGCACACCTGCACCCAGGGGCATCCTCCGGCTGTGGTCCTCCCTGGCAGGGTCTGCCTGGGAGTGAGGAGGTGGGGGGAGACAGACGGGACAGAGTACAGTCCTCGTGGTCCTGGGGTGTGTCAGGGGGTTCAGCCGCAGATCTATATTCCCAAAGCAGGCAGCAGAGGTAATACAAGCTAATGCGGAGTGCTTGCTATGTGCCACCCTTCGTATTAAGTGCTCTTTGCAAGTTTAAACCTCTTCAGGTTTACAGTGTAAACCCCTTTACAACCATAGGTGGTCGCCTCTATTATTAATCCATTTTACAGACAATAAATTGAGGCACAGAGAAGCTAAATAACTTGTCAGTTGCCACACAGCTGGGAAGTGGCAGACCTAGGACTGGAGCCCAGGCTGCCTGACTACGTATGCTCTGAACCTGTCCTATTCATCCCCTTTGAGGAAAGCTCAGTGGTTTCGCCCTCTGGGTGTGAATCACCCGGCAGGGACCACGTTCTGTGTAGCTGCATCCCCGGCACCCAACACGGGATGGAGAGTATAACGGGTGAGCTATAAGTGATAGTCAGTTACGGATGTAGGTGTGAGTTTGTGAGTGGTCACGTGTGCTGGGTCAGCGAGGGGCCCCGGGTGGGCAATGTGAGGGCCTGTGGGGTTTTAGGGCTGTGGCTGTTCACAGTGTGTCACAGCCAGATTGTCTGCGTTCAAATCCTGGCTCCTCCACACGTTGGCTGTGTGATTTTGGCACGTTGCTTAGCCACTCTGTGCCTCAGTTTCCTCCTCTGTAAAACTGTTTTTGTTGTGCTGGGATGGTGGCAGTGAGACATTGGCCAGGGCTGGGCCGGCCAGAGGCTCCTGCCCTGGGGGCCCATCTCCCTTTGGTGAAGGTGCCACCCTCTTCTCTTCTCTCCCCAGGTCCCTTTCTTCAGAAAACGCCAGCACCACACCTGCCCCTGCCTGCCCAGCCTGCTGTGCTCCAGAGGCCGGGATGGCAGGTACCGCTGCTCCACTGACTTGAAGAACGTCAACTTGTAGGAGCTTGTCTGGTCTCCCGACACCCACCGGGCCTCTTCCTGAGCACAGGCTGGGGTGGTCTCTCTTGGACTTTTATTTCTGCCCTGTGGCCCAATCCTGCAACCCACTGCTGTCGCATCCCCACTCCCCGCACTGCCTACCTACCCCCCTCCTCCCTAGCACACACAGGTGCACCCACGAGACACGCGCCACAGGGTGACCTGCAGGGTCCAGGCTGGTGGCTGTGGTCCTGGGAGTAGTCTGTGTGCACTGCTCAGGCTGCCTGCGGGGCTGCTAGTAGCAGGAACATATTCCTTCCTCATGTCTCCGTCTGCCTGCCCTGCCTCTCTCCGTCCTGCACGTACTCCTCTGCCTGAGTCGGTGAGCTCGAGGAAGGCGTGGGGAGCCAGGAGGTCAGTCGCCCTCCAGACGGCTTCTATGGGGCCAGCCTGTGGCCTGCCCCCCGGGCCAGAACTGTGGGCCTCCAAGGCCCCTCGTAGCGCAAGTTACGTTACCCAGCGATGCCCCCAGTCCCACCGCCTCCCCATGAAACGCAGACGGTGGTGGTTCAGTCTAAACGAGCTGTTGACATTTTAGGTGGCAATGAGGGAGTTACCTTCGACAGCTCCTTCCAAGGGTCAAGAGCAGGTCTGTGACCTTGAGGAGGCCTCTGGCATCTGGCCAGCTTGGGGAGGGGTCAGGAGCGGGGGTGGGGCAGGCCGATCACTGATTTCGGACACAGGAGGCAACTACCATCCAGGACCACAGCCAGGCTGCATGTGCCCCGCATCTAAACAAGTCATCTTCTCTAGAGAGTGAGGTCTGCCTGAAGTTCAAAGCAGTTTGTCTGGGCGTTATATCACTGGTCTCCATCTCGTCTGAAACACCAGCCTCACTCAGCACCTCACATCTGGCCCCTGCCCGAGGCTTGCCCAGGTCAGCATGCTGATGCCGGAAGCTGTGCACACTGACCACTAGTTGCAGAATAAAAGCATGAAAAAGGGGTGAGTGGCTATGGTGTTCCTGCTGCACTGGTGTGGGGACGTGGGGAGGGGACAGGACTGGGCTGTGTCCAGGTAGGAGAGAGATGCAATTGGAGTTCCTCCACCCAGCTGGGGCAATTTTTTGGAGAAAGTGGATTCAGGGTCTCCTTTAATGAAGGGCTCAAGGCAGCTCAGTGGGCTCTGGGCTGAGAGGGTGTGGTTCAGATGGATTGGATACAGGTGGGGGCTGTGAGCTGGCATCTGGGTGGGAAGACCACTAGTGAGCTCAGGACGGTGGCAGCTCCCTTTTCTGAAATTTAGTCCCTTTTGTTTAGTGTCAAATACTTGATGCCACTCAGTTCACCGTGTGTGGGTGAGAAAGTCCATATCAAGGATGGGCTGGTGAGGCCCTGAGCCTGTGTCTGAACCAGGGGCTGGGAATATCTCCTAAGTGCCAGGCTACTATCCCCATGGTGCCTTCTCACCTCAATCCCTAGTCTAGGAAAATGCAAAACATAAGATGAAAACACGAATAAAATATCTAGGAATAAACCTACCTAAGGAGACAAAAAACCTGTATGCAGAAAATTATAAGACACTGATGAAAAATATTAAAGATGACACAAATAGGTGGAGAGATATGCCATGTTCTTGGATTGGAAGAATCAACATTGTGAAAATGACTCTACTACCCAAAGCAATCTACAGATTCAATGCAATCCCTATCAAACTACCACTGGCATTTTTCACAGAACTAGAACAAAAAATTTCACAATTTGTATGGAAACACAAAAGACTCCAAATAGCCAAAGCAATCTTCAGAAAGAAAAACAGAGCTGGAGGAATCAGGCTCCCTGACTTCAGACTATACTACAAAACTACAGTAATCAAGACAGTATGGTACTGGCACAAAAACAGAAAGATAGATCAGTGGAACAGGATAGAAAGCCCAAAGATAAACCCATGCACATATGGCCACCTTATCTTTGATAAAGGAGGCAAGAATATACAGTGGAGAAAAGACAGCCTCTTCAATAAGTGGTGCTGGGAAAACTGGACAGTTACATGTAAAAGTATAAAATTGGAACACTCCTTAACACCATACACAAAAATAAACTCAAAATAGATTAAAGACCTAAATGTAAGGCCAGACACTATCAAACTCTTAGAGGAAAACATAGGCAGAACACTCTATGACATAAGTCACAGCAACATCCTTTCTGACCCACCTCCTAGAGAAATGGAAATAAAAACAAAAATAAACAAATGGGACCTAATGAAACTTAAAAGCTTTTGCACAGCAAAGGAAACCATAAGCAAGACGAAAAGACAGCCCTCAGAATGGGAGAAAATATTTGCAAATAAAGCAACTGACAAAGGATTAATCTCCAAAATTTACAAGCAGCTCATGCAGCTCAATATCAAAAAAACAAACAACCCAATCCAAAAATGGGCAGAAGACCTAAATAGACATTTCTCCAAAGAAGACATACAGATGGCCAAGAAGCACACGAAAAGCTGCTCAACATCACTAATCATTAGAGAAATGCAAATCAAAACTACAATGAGATATCATCTCACACTGGTCAGAATGGCCATCACCAAAAAATCTACAAACAGTAAATGCTGGAGAGGGTGTGGAGAAAAGGGAACCCTCTTGCACTGTTGGTGGGAATGTAAATTGATACAGCCACTCTGGAGAACAGTATGGAGCTTCCTTAAAAAACTAAAAATAAAACTACCATACGACACAGCAATCCCACTACTGGGCATATACTCTGAGAAAACGATAATTCAAAAAGAGACATGTACCAAAATGTTCATTGCAGCTCTATTTACAACAGCCAGGACATGGAAGCAACCTAAGTGTCCATCGACAGATGAATGGGTAAAGAAGATGTGGCACACATATACAATGAAATATTACTCAGCCATAAAAAGAAACAAAATTGAGTTATTTGTAGTGAGGTGGATGGACCTAGTCTGTCATACAGAGTGAAGTAAGTCAGAAAGAGGAAAACAAATACCGTATGCTAACACATATATATGGAATCTAAGAAAAAAAAATGGTCATGAAGAACCTAGGGGCAAGATGGGAATAAAGACACAGATCTACTAGAGAATGGACTTGAGGATATGAGGAGGGGGAAGGGTAAGCTGTGACAAAGTGAGAGAGTGGCATGGACATATATACACTACCAAACGTAAAATAGATAGCTAGTGGGAAGCAGCCGCATAGCACAGGGAGATCAGCTCGGTGCTTTGTGACCACCTAGAGGGGTGGGATAGGGATGGTGGGAGGGAGGGAGACGTAAGAGGGAAGAGATATGGGAACATATGTATATGTATAACTGATTCACTTTGTTATAAAGCAGAAACTTAACACATTGTAAAGCAATTATACTCCAATAAAGATGTTAAAAAAAAATAGATGAAAACACGTTGTGACCTTGTGTTTCTCAGAAGCCTCTGAGAAAACTGGTTTCTGAGGTCTAGGGGTTCCTGGCTTCCCTTATTTGCCCTTGACCCTGTCACAGCTCTGCCCAGGGTGTACTCAGGACAGGCTTTACTGCAGGACCCACCCAGCCCGGGCCTGTGCCCCACACAGGGCGTGTTCTTCAGTTTGGCTCTGTTGACAGATACTGACTCCTGCTCTGCGGACTTGTCCCCTTCTTCCAGCCCGTGAGTCTCCTTGCCCCTGACTTTCAGGCTCAGATTACAGCGTTCCTTTCCACGTCCAGGAATCCATTTTGCCCATCCTGTCCTTTGGATCTCCAGGAACCGCTGGCTGCTGCCAGGTCATGCTATGTGTGAGGCCTTTCCCAGTCCTGCCACCCTCTGCAAGCAGAGCCAGCCTGGGTGGGACACCGCTGCAGGCTTCAGTGCAGGAGTGGAGGGGCGGGGTGGCTGCAGGCACGAGGGGCACCCCTCTCCATCCCCACAGGGAGCTGGCTGATCTGCAGACCCATGGATGGGCCGAACCTTCCCTTTACACTAACTGGACCGATTCTCACTTTCTGTATCAGAATTTCAAGGAATGGATAATTGGTCTCTGCTCCAGTTCCCTGTTATTTTTCCTGAAGACTGGAGAGAACACAGGGGAGGCTTGGGAGGCTAAGAAAAGTATATTTGTGAGAATTCTTTATATTCAAGGATATATTCTTCATAAACATAGTTATAAAAATAATCAAATTATAAGAATAATATATCCATAATAAGAATATATTCTAGACGAATTAAGAGTTAGAATTAGGTGAAGTAAATGGGCAGCCCTTCAAGATGTGGGTCCCTTTAGTGACAGCCTGACTTCCCCTTATTTGCTGGAACCCTTCCTTCCCAACTGGTGGAGTCTTGTGCCATCTATTGGCTAAAGTGGGGATGGCACAGAAGAGCTGAGGTGGGAAAGATGGAAGCATCAGAACGATGAAAGCTCTCAAAGCAGATGGGAACCACTCCCCAGACATTCCAAGTGTTAGATTCAATCAGAGGTTTAGAGGGACAACGTTTCCACCTCTGTAAAGAGGGCTTCCACAGTAAGGAGCGCATGATAAATGCTTAATTGCCCCTTTGGGTCTGGTCCCACCTTACAAACTTCTTTCCTGGAAGCCTCTGTCATCTTCCTGTAAGACATCTCCTCTCACGGCTTCTCCAGGATTAGGAAAGTGGAGGTGGATGGGGGTCAGAGGAAGATGACTGGATGCCCCACTGGCCTGTCTGTGTGCACTAGGGCACGGCACAGGAAGAGCTGCCTCTCTCCCCAAATCTTCGTTTTCTCTGCTGGTCATGATGGTTAGTGCTTCCACTGCCCCCTAGTATCAAGTCTGAAGCTCAAGAGAAGTCTAGACTTTTCTGTCTCCTACTGTCCCTTCTTCCTGAGCTCCTTGTCCACTGGCCACCAAATTCTGTTTCTATTACCTCTTAAAGGTCTCTCGACCCTGCCCCTTCTCCCTCCAGCCGTTGCTGTGTCTGAGCCCTCATCCTGCCTGGTGTGGTCTGGGGCAACTGCTTCCACCTCTTCTCTCTGCCTCCAGGTTCCCCTTAACTTCCACCCCTGCGTGTCCACCAGTCATCCTTCTAGGCAGCACATTTCCCCGGTTCTTTCCCCATGAAAAATTCCCCCAGTGGCTTCTCAGCAACAAAGGAGAAAGCCCAGTCTACTCAGGGAGCGAAAAGCCCCTTGTGGTCCAGCCCTGTCACCCTCTCCCTGTCTCTCCCACCCTCCCCACCAGGCTTCCCGGCCTCAGGACTGTCTCAGTTTGTGGAGGATGCCACGTGTGTCTTTGCCCAGGCTGCTCCCTCTGTGGGGAATGCTCTGCTTTCCTCTGATGTCTGGTGACTTCCACGTATCCTGCAGGTCAACTCAAATGCATCCCCCACCTCCACTGCATCCATCAACACGAAGGACACACTGCAGATGGCGAGTTGGCACTCGCTCTTAGAAAGCATCCAGTCTAGGTCAGCCTCCACCGTGGTAGAAGGAAGGGCAGTGTCTGAGTCCTGTTTGTGTCCTCAGGGTTGAACGGTAGAGGCCCCGGGCTGGAGCAGCTGCACAGCCAGAGGACAGAGGCTCCAGACAGCTGATCCTGGGTAGGAATAGGGGTGAAATATGACCCACTCCTTGTTCCAACCCTGGTCGGGGGCCATCCCTAGCCTCAGAAGCTCAAAGCCGTAGAGTCACTGCGGAGAACAACTTTTAGGTGGGCAAAGACTCGGCTTCCTCCTTGGCCCCCTGAGGCCCCTCTCGACCTCTGCAAGTTGCCACTGAAGACTTCCACTCAAAGTTTATAAAGAAAGGGCCCCATGGGAGCCTGCAGCCAGCCATGAGCCTGAGAGAAGAGTGTGTGGGCCTCAGGAGGACCACTGGGCCCAGGCCATAGGAGGTCCTCCATCCAGAAGATTCTTTCTTGTCTCAGCCCCCTACTTGGAAGGCTCCGCTGCCCATGGATCATAGGGACTTTCGTTTCATTTAAATATTAGTGCAACTTGGAGGAAAAACATAGGTGTGGTTCTTAAAAGGGATCAGAGCCCCCGGAGGGCCTTGCTTCATCCTGGGCAGGAAAAAGCTCCCGACTGGTGAGGACAGAGGGGCCTCTATCTGGGGGCTGAAGATCAGTGAGAAGGATTAGTGAGAAGGGCCTAAGCAGAGAGAAACGCTGATGAGTACGAAGGCGCGGGCACAGTTCTGACAAGAGACAAGGCATAGAGGAGCCTGTGAGATTCTGTCACGAAACTAAGTCCCGAGGACCAAGTACACAACTCTGTCAAATGGCAGCTTGACATTTTCTTGTCATTTTGCATTTTGCTCTGTTGGCGAATCTCACAGAATTAGCAGCAGAGTTGCCTTGCTACTGGGGTGACACAGTGGTTAACAGCACAAGACTGTGTGACGTTGAACCCTGGTCAGGCTGCTAATTAGATAGGGACTGTGGGCAATTTACTAAGCTTCCCTGCCTCAGTTTCCCTGTCTGTAAAATGCCAATATACTAATAATAGTGTAACTGAGCAGCACCCTATGGGGCCTTCCCGGGACAAATCTCCCCATGTCCTCCACCTGCTTCTTTTTTTTTTTTTTTGCGGTACACGGGCCTCTCACTGTTGTGGCCTCTCCTGTTGCGAAGCACAGGCTCCGGACGCGCAGGCTCAGCAGCCATGGCTCACAGGCCCAGCCGCTCCGCGGCATGTGGGATCCTCCCGGACCGGGGCACGAACCCATGTCCCCTGCATCGGCAGGCGGACTCTCAACCACTGCGCCACCAGGGAAGCCCCCGCCTGCTTCTTGTTTGTACAAAAACTTTAGCTTCCTAGGCCTTCCCTGAGTTCCAGAGAATAAATGTAATCAGAGAAGTGAGAAAATGCAGAAAGGAAAACAGTCAAGCAAGACAAAATAATAATAGTTTAGCCATTAAACAAAGTCAAGGACTGGAGATAATAGCCTGAGCCATGTTCTCTGAGCAGTTCTGCAGATACTGAAACCCCCAGCAGGTGGGAGAAGTTAACTGTGTGCTGCCCACAAGCACGTAGACCCCAGACTGGTTGGAACCGGAAGGCTGATGATGCTGACCCCCCTTTACCTCACCACCAACCAATCCGAAGAATGTCCATGAGCTGATCACACACCGCACAACCCTCTCCCTCACTCTGTCTTTAAAAACCTTTCCCTGAAAGCCACTGGGGAGTTTGCGTCCTTTGAGTCTTAACTGCCCGGACGCCCTGCAATAAACACTGCACTTTCCTTCACCACAACCTGGTGAAGTAGACTGGTGTCGGTAGACTGGCTTTACTGAGCACAGGCAAGGAGACCCAAGTTTGGTTACGTAACAATACTACCTACCTCTTAGGGGTGCTGTGAGGATTAAATGTCAGTGCACGCAAAGTGCTTAGGATAGCCCTGGCCCTTGGAAGCATTGTGGGAATGTTTTATACATTTTTTTGTTTATTTATGAAGACGTCTCAGACAGTCAGTACTGGGATCTCTCTGCCTGACACACTAAGGCAGTGTTACCTGGGGCATCTCCTCAGTGAGGTAAACTCATAAAACTGCCAGGAAGAAACAAAAACCTGCTCTTGGATGCATCTTCCTTCCCCAGAATTTGAACACGGTAGGAAGAAATCCTGGTTTGTCCGGATCACGCTCCATTATTATTATGTCGTTTAAAAGCACAGGTTTGGGACTTCCCTTGTGGTCTAGTGGGTAAGACCCTGTGCTCCCAGTGCAAGGGGTCCAGGTTCAATCCTGGTCAGGGAACTAGATCCCGCACGCATGTCGCAAATCAGAGTTTGCATGCCGCAGCTCAGGGTTTGCATGCCGCAACTAAAAATGATTCCGCATGCCACAACGAAGATCCCGCGTGATGCAACTAAGACCTGGTGCGGCCAAAATAAATAAATAAATATTAAAAAAATTAAAAAAATAGAAGCACAGGCTTATGTGGGAAAAGCTCAATAACACTCCATTTGGGAACATAGATACACAAATCTTATCTAAGAGCTTCTTAATACCCTGCTTATACACATGAGTCACTGTTTCCAAGTACAAAGGAATGTTTGCTCAATATGGGCTATGATCTTAATACTGCGTTATTCAATTTTTTTTTTCTAGAAAAAGCATAAGGAGAGTGGGCTCTGAATTTTATTCTGGCTCTTCCCAGATTGTGTTCAAATTAAACCTGCCAAAGCATGTGTGTCCCCTGAGATAGGCATCTCGGTGGCTGGTGGCCCCAGTAACTAGGAAATGTCATTCACTCCATAGACCTGTAGTGTCCAAGCCTCAGTGTACACAGAAGCCCAAAGCATGATGTTAAATGCTGGTTCCTGGGTTACCTCCAGAGACCCAGATTCAGTGGAGCCTTTAACAAGCCCCCTCCAGCTGTGACTGATGCAGGTGGTCCCTGCACCTCCACCCCCCGAGAAACGTTGCCCTACCCTGTCTGTCACCCCGACATTTGGAGGAAATAAACATATAATGAAAATGCTACTTTTCCCCCCAAGGGACTGAGAGACTACTTTCCATTAGGAAAAGCTCCAGTCAATCTAGAGTGTGGCCTTTATATTAAAACAAGGATGGGCAAGAAAGGAGAGAAGACAGGGAGAAGGGGGTAGAGGCTGGGCCTGGGTCTGTGTCCATCCAGAATTAGATTTCAAAGTGGGTGTGACTGTCCCTGGGAAAACCTTAGTCACCCAAGTGGCAAAGGGGGAAGAGGACCACAAAGAGAGGGGACCCCCAAGAGGCTATAATTTTCCATCACTTGAAGGCGGACTGCTGGGGCCCCACCTGTTTGCTAGGAAGACCTGCAGGTGAGGCGGCAGCACTGGTGCCCCAAGGCCCCCGCTAGGAGGCGAACACGTGTCCTACATATGCTCCCAGGCCCCCATCTGGGGCCCAGCTGCAAGAGACCTGCATCTGAGCTGCCAAACGGACGCTCGGTGTCAGCTGGGGGTGTTGGGGAATCAGGGCAGCAGAAAATAAGGTCCAGGCCCCTTGGCTTGGGGTTGTCCCGCCCCAGGAGCCTGCTGGGGACGGGAATCTCCGTAAGGAGCCCCAGGGGCAGAGGTAGCCCACAGCTCACTCCCAGGTGAGGCGAGGGGAATCACATATCTGAGAGCGCAGGTCAGGATGCCTTATCTGGCCTCACTAGCCTCCAGGGAGGGACACTGAGAAGGCGCCTGGGGGAGGCCTCATGGGGAGGGGCAGAGGTAGGATCGTCTCAGGGGGTAGGGGATGGGGAGACTACGCTCTTGGGAGGATTTGGCCCCAGCAGGGCACTGAGCCCCAGCTGGGCTCCCTGAAGAGCCTCCGGTGGACAAGATGGCCCCAGGGCCCTAACTGTCAACAGGCAGCTGCGAGGTCACTTAGTGGTGGTCTGTCAGTAGTCTGCTCCCGGGGTATTTGGTCCTTCCTTTCCTTAGGGCCTGTGGGCACCTCTGATCGTGGGAAAGGCCTCCTGTGGCCACCACGCCCCTGGACAGCCTGCACCCTCCTAGGAGCCCTGGACCAGGGGAGACCCATGGAGACTGCAGTCTGTGGGCCAGGAAGGCCTTCACTGGTTGCCCCAGGGATGCCCTGAGCTCCTGGGGAGCTGGGGACAATCAGAAATGGGGCCATATGCTGCCCCCAGCATCTCCCGCCCTCCTTCCCAGACGCTGCTTTCCCCACGTCCTACCTGTCTTCTCCTCTCCACGGGGTGCTCTGTCCCTCCCCTCCCCTTCTGTCTGGTTGTCCAGTCCTTCCTGGTGGCACTGGGACCAAAGGTTCAGATTCTCAACTCAGCTCCCTGAGGGGTCAGGGGTTCTCAGAGTCTGTTTGCACCTCTGCTCCTTGGGGACAGTGACTTCTGCCACCTCACCGGGTTGTAATGAGGTGGACCCCACAGCAATGCTGCCCAACCCTCCTTGGTGGTGGACATCACTTGAGGGTGCTCGTTAGGTTCCCAGAGTCCTGTGCTCTGTCCCAGAGCTGCTGGATCCAAATTCCTGGAAAGGGGGGCCTGGGGTTTTAGCTGCTTGGAAAACAATGGAAAGGGATTAAGCAAGGAGACCCCAGCGACTCCCTCTCCTTGGTCAGATCCTGACTCTGCCCACCACTTGCTACCTGGAGGACCTCAGGGAAGCAGCTAATTTTTAACCTCAGTTTCCTCCTCTGTGAAATGGCATTCCCACTGGGACTTCCCTCGCAGGGTTTTTGTGGGCCCAGAATGAGATGGTGCAAACCTTGGGCACAGTGAGCTCGTGCACTGACAGTGCTCTGTAGGCCGATAGAGGGATTTTCCTTCTGTTCATATAAAGTGGGTTTTGTGCCCCTTCAATAGAGAATGGTGTCTGTACCAATCAGTTACCAAGAGCAAGTATAGAAACTGGACTGTGAACTTAGTCAAGATGGGATGAGACAGCCTATGTCCCCTCCCTCCTCTGACCCATCATGAAATGGGCCAGGTGGGAGGGAGGCTGACCTCCCACAGGGAGGAAGCAGGTCAGAGCGACTCTAGGACCCTCCCTCCCAGTCTACCATTGCTGTCTTTCTTTTTTTTTTTTTTAACATTTTAAACACCACCTCAAATAGACCCACCCAGGACTTTAGTGCCCAATGTAGTCCCTTCATTCCATAAACCATCACATGGAGTCAGTCTATTCAGTTCAAAATGAAAATTCTAACTCGGGCTATTTATAATTCCCACGATGGAACGGGTGTCAGTTTCAAAGCAGTCATGCCAGGTGTCGACTTGGAAGCTGAAAGGGAGACAAGCATTATTATAAATGAATGTTGCCAGTGATTAATACTTGATATTTTTAACACACATTCATCTCAGAGGAAAAGACCCTCTTTACTTAGTGTGGCCGGATGTTGTGCAGTCCTCCCACTGACGAGGGGTTGCCAGAAATCTTTGTGCGTAGCTTCAGGCAAAGATCTGACTGACGAAGTAAAAAAGTGAGCTCTGAAGTCAGATCCTCTGTAGACCTGCCTCGTCAGGCGGATTCTGTCAGGTTTGGGCATCCTGCACTCCCTTCGCGCAGCTCATCCTTTCTCCTCCGTGCCTCCTGCTTCAGTTCTGGGCTGGTTCGGGCTGGAGAAACCACTGGTTGGTTCCATCATGGCCCAGGAGTCAGAGACCTTTCTTGAGTTTGGGCTCTGCCCGTGAGTGAAGTGGCTCATCGTGGAGACCGACGCTGGCGGCTGCCTGCAGACCTGTCTTATTTTGTCTGCACAGTGTAAAAAATAAATGGTTACCTGTATTTAAAAGTTGGTATATTTCCCCCCAAAGTTGCATTTCCTGTATCTCTTAGAAAATGGGAAGTCTGTGGCATCCCATTGGGTTCCCACAGTGGCACTAACTGGTGGGAGTGGTAGCCAGCTGTCTGTAGTGGTTTATTTTTTAACATCTTTATTGGAGTATAACGGCTTTACAGTGGTGTGTTGGTTTCTGCTGCATAACAAAGTGAATCAGCTATACATATACATATATCCCCATATCTCCTCCCTCTTGCGTCTCCCTCCCACACTCCCTATCCCACCCCTCTAGGCGGTCACAAAGCACCGAGCTGATCTCCCTATGCCATGCAGCTGCTTCCCACTAGCTATCTATTTTACATTTGGTAGTGTATATATGTCAATGCCACTCTCTTACTTTGTCCCAGCTTACCCTTCCCCCTCCCCGTGTCCTCAAGTCCATTCTCTACATCTGCGTCTTTATTCTTGTCCTGCCCCTAGGTTCTTCAGAACCATTTTTTTTTTTTTTTTAGAAAAAATAGATTCCATATATATGTGTTAGCATACAGCATTTGTTTTAGATTCCATATATATGTGTTAGCATATGGTATTTGTTTTTCTCTTTCTGACTTCACTCTGTATGACAGACTCTAGGTCCATCCACCTCATACAAATAACTCAATTTCGTTTCTTTTTATGGCTGAGTAATATTCCATTGTATATATGTGCCACATCTTCTTTATCCATTCATCTCTTGATGGACACTTAGGTTGCTTCCATGTCCTGGCTATTGTAAACAGTGCTGTGATGAACATTGTGGTATATGACTCTTTTTGAATTATGGTTTTCTCAGGGTATATGCCCAGTAGTGGGATTGCTGGGTCGTATGGTAGTTCTATTTTTAATTTTTTAAGGAATCTCCATACTGTTCTCCATAGTGGCTGTATCAATTTACATTCCCACCAACAGTGCAAGAGGGTTTCCTTTTCTCCACACCCTCTCCAGCATTTATTGTTTGTAGATTTTTTGATGATGGCCATTCTGACCGGTGTGAGATGATAACTCATTGTAGTTTTGATTTGCATTTCTCTAATGATTAATGATGTTGAGCATTCTTTCATGTGTTTGTTGCCAATCTGTATATCTTCTTTGGAGAAATGTTTATTTAGGTCTTCTGCCCATTTTTGGATTGGGTTGTTTGTTTTTTTGATATTGAGCTGCATGAATTGCCTGTATATATTGGAGATTAATCCTTTGTCGGTTGTTTCATTTGCAAATATTTTCTCCCATTCTGCGGGTTGTCTTTTCATCTTGTTTATGGTTTCCTTTGCTGTGCAAAAGCTTTTACGTTTCATTAGGTCCCATTCATTTATTCTTGTTTTTATTTCCACTTCTCTAGGAGGTGGGTCAAAAAGGATCTTGCTGTGATGTATGTCATAGAGTGTTCTGCCTATGTTTTCCTCTAAGAGTTTGATAGTGTCTGGCCTTACATTTAGGTCTTTAATCCATTTTGAGTTTATTTTTGTGTATGGTGTTAGGGAGTGTTCTAATTTCATTCTTTTACATTTAGCTGTCCAGTTTTCCTAGCACCACTTATTGAAGAGGCTGTCTTTTCTCCATTGTATATTCTTGCCTCCTTTATCAAAGATAAGGTGGCCATATGTGTGTGGGTTTATCTCTGGGCTTTCTATCCTGTTCCATTGATCTGTATTTCTGCTTTTGTGCCAGTTTGGTAGTGGTTTAAACACACCTGAACCCACCACACACATGTCCGGGTCTCCACCACACCTGCCTCAGGGTGGCCACTGGGTGGCTGGGATTCACATCTGACCTGCAAATAATTTGTTTGGTCCACACAGTGTCGACTGCATCATGCTTAAAATGTTTGGAAGGGAATTAAATTAATTGTGTATTTCTATTTTTTGATATCTACTTTACAAATTAGAATTGGAAACACAATCTCTAGTACCCTATAGACTCATATTATGTTACATGCTTAACCCATAATTTAGTTAAAGCAAAGATTCTTGGTAGAATCTCTGGCAGCTGATTTTCCTTACACTGTCTGTCACACTCTCTTGCATTACCTGCCTGGCGCCTGTGGGCTTCTGAGCTCGCTCCTTTTGCCCAGGGTCACTAATCCTCAGGTTTCTCATCCATGAAATGAAGCCCAAGTAGGGTGGAGTAGAAAAATCACAGGTTTTGGAGTCAAACGGGTCCTGGATTGAAATCCTGGCACCACCGTACTCTAATCTGGGAGCTGGGTAAGTGACTTAACTTCGTTAAACTTCATTTTTCTCATTTGTAAAATATGGGTAATGATATCCACTCTGTATGCCTTTGGTGGTGATTAGAAGAGAGGAGAATAATAAGGGCGTACATTTATTGAATGCCTACTGTCAACCAGGCACCTGACATAGGCTCATTTATCATCACAAAAACCCCACAAGGTAGATGTTTACAGATGAGGATGATGAGGTTTGGAGGAGTGGGGATCACATGACCAAGGGTAAGTCTGGGGCACCTGACACCAAGTGAGCACTCAAGGACTGAGGGCTGTGTCAGTCTCCTCCAGTTCTGGAAACCCCATGACTCAGACTCTGGGTCCTTCCCTTTTTACAATGGTGCTGGTCCCTGGGGAGCCACTCCAGGGAGGGGCTAGTTTTCCAGATGTTCAAAGAGAGGATGTAACATGTGGAGTTGTCCATCTTTTACATTGTGAGTTTTAAAGAGAAGTATATCACATTTTATATTTGGTTCATGAGAGAGTTGTTTTTATTTTGTTTTAATTTTTGAATTTTATTTTATTACTATTTTATACAGCAGGTTCTTATTAGTCATCAGTTTTATACACATCGGTGTATACATGTCAATCCCAAACGCCCAATTCATCACACTACCATCCCGCCGCCCCCCCCCCCATGGCTTTCCCCCCTTGGTGTCCATACATTTGTTCTCTACATCTGTGTCAACTTCTGGCCTGAAAACTGGTTCATCTGTACGATTTTTCTAGGTTCCACGTACATGCATTAATATACGACATTTGTTTTTCTCTTTCTGACTTACTTCATTCTGCATGACAGTCTCTAGATCCATCCACATCTCAACAAATGACTCAATTTCGTTCCTTTTTATGGCTGAGTAATATTCCATTGTATATATGTACCACATCTTCTTTATCCATTCATCACTCGATGGGCATTTAGGTTGCTTCCATGACCTGGCTACTGTAAATAGTGCTGCAATGAACATTGTGGTTCATGTATCTTTTTGAATTATGGTTTTCTCTGGGTATATGCCCAGTAGTGGGATTGCTGGGTGATATGGTAGTTCTATTTGTAGTTTTTTAAGGAACCTCCATACTGTTCTCCATAGTGGCTGTATCAATTTACATTCCCACCAACAGTGCAAGAGGGTTCCCTTTTCTCCACACCCTCTCCAGCATTTGTTTTTTGTAGATCTTCTGATAACGCCCATTCTAACCGGTGTGAGGTGATACCCCATTGTAGTTTTGATTTGCATTTCTCTAATAACTAGTGATGTTGAGCAGCTTTTCATGTGCTTCTTGGCCATCTGTATGTCTTCTTTGGAGAAATGTCTGTTTAGGTCTTCTGCCCATTTTTTGATTGGGATTTTTTTTTTAATAATGAGCTGCTTGAGCTGTTTATATATTTTGGAGATTAATCCTTTGTCCATTGATTCATTTGCAAATATTTTCTCCCATTCTGATGGTTGTCTTTTTGTCGTTTGTAGTTTCCTTTTCTTTGCAAAAGCTTTTAAGTTTCATTAGGTCCCATTGGTTTATTTTTGTTTTCATTTCCATTACTCTAGGAGGTGGATCAAAAAAGATCTTGCTGTGATTTATGTCAAAGAGTGTTCTTCCTATGTTTTCCTCTAAGAGTTTTATAATGTCCGTTGTTACATTTAGGTCTCTAATCCATTTTGAGTTTATTTTTGTGTATGGTGTTAGGGAGTGTTCTAATTTTA
The DNA here is from genome assembly GCF_039906515.1 of Pseudorca crassidens. Taxonomy (NCBI): domain Eukaryota; kingdom Metazoa; phylum Chordata; class Mammalia; order Artiodactyla; family Delphinidae; genus Pseudorca; species Pseudorca crassidens. The sequence continues at coordinate 96,664,689 of NC_090297.1, forward strand.
TACTTTTACATGTAGCTGTCGAGTTTTCTCAGCACCACTTATTGAAGAGACTGTCTTTTCTCCATTTATATCCTTGCCTCCTTTGTCATAGATTAGTTGACCATAGGTGCGTGGGTTTATCTCTGGGCTTTCTATCCTGTTCCATTGATCTATATTTCTATTTTTGTGCCAGTACCATATTGTCTTGATTACTGTAGCTTTGTAGTATAGTCTGAAGTCAGGGAGTCTGATTCCTCCAGCTCCGTTTTTTTCCCTCGAGACTGCTTTGGCTATTCGCGGTCTTTTGTGTCTCCATGCAAACTTTAAGATTTTTTTTTTCTAGTTCTGTAAAAAATGCCATTGGTAATTTGATAGGGATTGCATTGAATCTGTAGATTGCTTTGGGTAGTATAGTCATTTTCACAATATTGATTCTTCCGCCAAGAACATGGTATATCTCTCCATCTGTTGGTATCATCTTTAATTTCTTTCATCAGTGTCTTATAATTTTCTGCATACAGGTGTTTTGTCTCCCTAGGTAGGTTTTTTCCTAGGTACCTTATTCTTTTTGTTGCAATGGTAAATGAGAGTGTTTCCTTAATTTCTCTCTCAGATTTTTCATCATTAGTGTATAGGAATGCAAGAGATTTCTGTGCATTAATTTTGTATCCTGCAAATTTACCAGATTCATTGATTAGCTCTAGTAGTTTTCTGGTGGCATCTTTAGGATTCTCTATGTATAGTATCATGTCATCTGCAAACAGTGACAGTTTTACTTCTTCTTTTCCAATTTGTATTCCTTTTAATTCTTTTTCTTCTATGATTGCCATGGCTAGGACTTCCAAAACTATGTTGAATAATAGTGGTGAGAGTGGACATCCTTATCTTGTTCCTGATCTTAGAGGAAATGCTTTCAGTTTTTCAACATTGAGAATGATGTTTACTGTGGGTTTGCAATATGTGGCCTTTATTATGTTGAGGTAGGTTCCCTCTATGCCCACTTTCTGGAGAGTTTTTATCATAAATTGGTGTTGAATTTTGTCAAAAGCTTTTTCTGCATCTATTGAGATGATCATATGGTTTTTATTCTTCAGTTTGTTAATATGGTGTATCACATGGATTGATTTGCGTATATTGAAGAATCCTTGCATCCCTGGGATAAATCCCACTTGATCATGGTGTATGATCCTTTTAATGTGTTGTTGGATTCTATTTGCTAGTATTTTGTTGAGGATTTTTGTATCTATATTCATCAGTGATATTGGTCTGTAATTTTCTTTTTTTTTGTAGTATCTTTGTCTGGTTTTGGTATCAGGGTGATGGTGGCCTCATAGAATGAGTTTGGGAGTGTGCCTTCCTCTGCAATTGTTTGGAAGAGTTTGAAAAGGATGGGTGGTAGCTCTTCTCTAATTGTTTGATAGAATTCACCTGTGAAGCCATCTGGTCCTGGACTTTTGTTTGTTGGAATTTTTTTTTTTTTTTTTTTTTGTGGTAGGTGGGCCTCTCACTGTTGTGGCCTCTCCCATTGAGGAGCACAGGCTCCAGATACACAGGCTCAGTGGCCATGGCTCACGGGCCCAGCCGCTCCGCGGCATGTGGGATCTTCCTGGACCGGGGCACGAACCCGTGTCCCCTGCATTGGCAGGCGGACTCTCAACCACTGCGCCACCAGGGAAGCCCTGTTGGAAGATTTTAAATCACAGTTTCAATGTCATTACTTGTGATTGGTCTGTTCATATTTTCTATTGCTTCCTGGTTCAGTCTTGGAAGGTTACACCTTTCTAAGAATTTGTTCATTTCTTCCAGGTTGTCCATTTTGTTGGCATAGAGTTGCTTGTAGTAGTCTCTTAGGGTGCTTTGTATTTCTGCGCTGTCTGTTGTAACTTCTCCTTTTTCATTTCTAATTTTATTGACTTGAGTCCTCTCCCTCTTTTTCTTGATGAGTCTGGCTAATGGTTTATCAATATTGTTTATCTTCTCAAAGAACCAGCTTTTGGTTTTATTGATCTTTGCTATTGTTTTCTTTGTTTCTATTTCATTTATTTCTGCTCTGATCTTTATGATTTCTTTCCTTCTGCTAACTTTGGGTTTTGTTTGTTCTTCTTTCTCTGGTTCTTTTAGGTGTAAGGTTAGATTGTTTATTTGAGATTTTTCTTGTTTCTTGAGGTAGGCTTGTGTAGCTATAAAATTCCCTCTTAGAACTGCTTTTTCTGCCTCCCATAGGTTTTGGCTCATCGTGTTTTCATTGTCATTTGTCTCAAGGTATTTTTTGATTTCCTCTTTGATTTCTTCAGTGATCTCTTGGTTATTTAGTAACGTATTGTTTAGCCTCCATGTGTTTGTGTTTTTTACGTTTTTTTCCTGTAATTCATTTCTAACCTCATAGCGTTGTGGTCAGAAAAGATGCTTGATATGATTTCAATTTTCTTAAATTTACTGAGGCTTGATTTGTGACCCAAGATGTGATCTATCCTGGAGAATGTACCGTGAGCACTTGAGAAGAAAGTGTAATGTGCTGTTCTTGGATGGAATGTCCTATAAATATCAATTAAATCTATCTGGTCTATTGTGTCATATAAAGCTTGTGTTTCCTTATTAATTTGCTGTCTGGATGATCTGTGCATTGGTGTAAGTGAGGTATTAAAGTTCCCCACTATTATTGTGTTACTGTCGATTTCCTCTTTTATAGCTGTTGGCAGTTGCCTTATGTATTTAGGTGCTCCTATGTTGAGTGCATATATATTTATATTTGTTATATCTTCTTCTTGGATTGATCCCTTGATCATTATGTAGTGTCCTTCCTTGTCTCTTGTAACATTCTTTATTTTAAAGTCTGTTTTATCTGATATGAGTATTGCTCCTCCAGCTTTCTTTTGATTTCCATTTGCATGGAATATCTTTTTCCATCCCCTCACTTCCAGTCTGTATGTGTCCCTAGGTCTGAAGTGGGTCTCTTGTAGACAGCATATATATGGGTCTTGTTTCTGTATCCATTCAGCAAGCTTGTGTCTTTTGGTTAGAGCATTTAATCCATTCACGTTTAAGGTAATTATCGATATGTATGTTCCTATGACCATTTTCTTAATTGTTTTGGGTTTGTTTTTGTAGATCTTTTTCTTCTCTTGTGTTTCCCACTTAGAGAAGTTCCTTTAGCATTTTTTGTAGAGCTGGTTTGGTGGTGCTGAATTCTCTTAGCTTTTGCTTGTCTGTAAAGCTTTTGATTTCTCAATCAAATCTGAATGAGATCCTTGCCGGGTAGAGTAATCTTGGTTGTAGGTTATTCCCTTTCAACATTTTAATTATATCACGCCACTCCCTTCTGGCTTGTAGAGTTTGTGTTGAGAAATCAGCTGTTAACCTTATGGGAGTTCCCTTGTATGTTATTTGTCATTTTCCCCTGCTGCTTTCAATAATTTTTCTTTGTCTTTAATTTTTGCCAATTTGATTACTATGTGTCTCGGCATGTTTCTCCTTGGGTTTATCCTGTATGGGACTCGCTGCACTTCCTGGGCTTGGGTGGCTATTTCCTTTCCCATGTTAAGGAAGTTTTCAACTATAATCTCTTCAAATATTTTCTCTGTTCCTTTCTCTCTCTCTTCTCCTTCTGGGACCCCTATAATGCGAATGTTGTTGCGTTTAATGTTGTCCCAAAGGGCTCTTTGGCTGTCTTCATTTCTTTTCATTCTTTTTTCTTTATTCTGTTCCATGGCAGTGAATTCCACCTTTCTGTCTTCCAGATCATTTATCCATTCTTCTGCCTCAGTTATTCTGCTATTGATTCCTTCTAGTGTAGTTTTCATTTCAGTTATTGTATTGTTCATCTCTTTTTTTCTTTAATTCTTCTAGGTCTTTGTTAAACATTTCTTGCATCTTCTCGATCTTTGCCTCCATTCTTTTTCCGAGGTCCTGGATCATCTTCACTATCATTCTGAATTCTTTTTCTGGAAGGTTGCCTATCTCCACTTCACTTAGTTGTTTTTCTGGGATTTTATCTTGTTCCTTCATCTGGTACAAAGCCCTCTGCCTTTTTATCTTGTCTATCTTTCTGTGAATGTGGTTTTAGCTCCACAGGCTGCAGCATTGTAGTTCTTCTTGCTTCTGCTGTCTGCCCTCTGGTAGATGAGGCTGTCTAAGAGGCTTGTGTAAATTTCCTGATGTGAGGGACTGGTGGTGGGTAGAGCTGACTGTTGCTCTGGTGGGCAGAGCCCAGTAAAACTTTAATCCGCTTGACTGTTGATGGGTGGAGCTGGGTTCCCTCCCTGTTACTTGTTTGGCCTGAGGCAACCCAACACTGGAGCCTTCCTGGGCTCTTTGGTGGGGCTAATGACAGACTCTGGGAGGGCTCACACCAAGGAGTACTTCCCAGAACTTCTGCTGCCAGTGTCCTTGTCCCCACGGTGAGCCACAGCCACCCCCCCCCCGCCTCTGCAGGAGACCCTCCAACACTAGCAGGTAGGTCTGGTTCAGTCTCCCCTGGGGTCACTGCTCCTTCCCCTGTGTACCGATGTGCACACTACTTCGTGTGTGCCCTCCAAGAGTGGAGTCTCTGTTTCCTCCAGTCCCGTCAAAGTCCTGCAATCAAATCTCACTATCCCTCAAAGTCTGATTCTCTAGGAATTCCTCCTCCCATTGCCAACCCCCAGGTTGGGAAGCCTGATGTGGGGCTCAGAACCTTCACTCCAGTGGGTGGACTTCTGTGGTATAAGTGTTCTCCAGTCTGTGAGTCACCCACCCAGCAGTAATGGGATTTGATTTTACTGTGATTGCACCCTTCCTACCATCTCATTGTGGCTTCTCCTTTGTCTTTGGATGTGGGGTATCTTTTTTGGTGAGTTCCAGTGTCTTCCTGTTGATGATTGTCCAGCAGCTAGTTGTGATTCTGGTGTTCTTACAAGAGGGAGTGAGAGCACGTCCTTCTACTCTGCCATCTTGGTTCCTCTCCTCGTGTGTTTCTTTTTAGTTACAAGTGCACGTTAATTTTTTAAATTGTGGTAAAATGCACATAACATAAATTTAGCATTTTAACCATTTTTAAGTGTACAATTCAGTAGCATTAAGTACATTCACATTGTCTTGCAGCCATCAACTATCCATCTCCATAACTCTTTTCTTCTTGCAAAACTGAAAAATTTATACCCATTGAATAATAACTCCCCATTTCCTTCCTCCTCCCACATCCTGGTAACCACCATTCTGCTTACTGTCTTTATGAATCTGACTACTCTAAGTGCCCCATATAAGTGGAATTACACAGTATTTGTCCTTTTGAAACTGGCTTATTTCACTTGGCATAATGTCTTCAAGTTTCATACATACTGTAGCATGTGCCAGAATTTCCTTCCTTTTTTTTTGCTTTTTAATAATTTTAGTTTTTCTAATTTTGTGTTAATTTCCCATAGCACCTTGGCAATGTTGAAAATACAAATACAAGGATGTACTCATTTTAACATAATGTGCATGAGCATGTGTCACACCATTGACGGGGGGGGGGGGGGGGGGGGGCGGGGAGCAGTTTTGACAACAAGAACAAACCTAAGCAATAGACAAGAGAAGCCAGATAACTGGTTCTGACTCCCAACCCCAAACATTTAAGGGATATCACTCAAGGGACAGCTGAATCAGGCAAAAAACAAAATCCAATAATGGTGTGGATTGTTTCTTATACTAATCAGTGTTTTGTGGTGCAAAACTGAAAATAAAACTATTTTATTGTATACATAGCCTGTTAATATCTCACTTGTACTTTCAGGACCATCTACTCAACAAGTTGCAGCTTTTAAAAATAAAATTGAAGCTATTTAATAATCAGGTGGGTTTTAAAAGAGAATACACTCTCAACTTGAAATCAAATTCTCTTTCAGCTTCTTAAAATGTCCTCATTTAATTAACGAGGACTGAAATGTCTATGTATCTTCTTGAAATCTGACTAAATTAGCACACACCAAAAAGCCCAAAGTTAAATTAATGGCCACCAAGTTGTAAGGAATTTCCTTTCTAAGCCTGAATAATCTTCCACTGTATGTATCTACCACATTGTGTTTACCGATTCATCCATCTAACCTTAGGTTGCTTCCACCTTTTGGTTATTGTGAATGATGCTGCTGCTGCTACAAACATGGGTGTACAAATATCTTTTTGAGATTTTACTTTCAATTCTTTTGGTTATATAATTGCTGTATCATATGATAATTCTGTTTAATTTTTTGAGGAACTGCTACACTGATCTCCATAGTGGCTGCACCATTTTACATTCCCACCAACAATATAGAAGTGTTCCAATTTCTCTGTATTTTTGCCAACCTTTGTTATTTTCTGGGGTTTGTTTTATTTATTTATTTGTTTTGATAGCCATCCTAATGGCTGTGAGCTAATATCTCCCTGTGGTTTTATTTTCATTTCCTTAATGATTAGTGATGTTGAGCATCTTTTCATATGTTTCCTGGCCATTTGTACATCTTCTTTGAAAAAATGTCTATTCAAGTCCTTTGCCCATCTTGTACTCGGGTTACTTGGTTTTTTTGCATGTGTTGTTTAGTTGCAGGAAGTCTTTATGTATTCTGGATGTTAACCCCTTATCAGATATTTGGTTTGTTTGCAAATATTTTCTCCCATTCTGTGGGTTGATTTTCACTCTGTGGATAGTGTCCTTTGATACACAACGTTTTTTGTTTTGTTGTAGTTTATGTTTTGTTGCCTGTGCTTTTGGCATCATATCCAAGAAGTCATCGTCAAATCCAATGTCATGAAGCTTTAGAAGTTGAAAGTTTGGATCAATTCTTCTCCCCAACTATCTAGTGATTCTTTAAAACTGTATTTATAAAGGAAACATTCATGATCTCAAGACGTGTGACACAGATTCTGTTTCGTCGTCCTGCAGTGGCTCGTGTTCTCCCCGTCCACCTTTATTGTCCCCTTTTAGCCCTGCTTTGTCCGGTCATGATTGTGGGCGTCTTGTGAAGCTGGAGGCACAGTTGGGAGGGACCTGATTTCTACCAGAGAATCTTCCCATCCTTTTCTTCCTCTCTTCCACCCCACTTTTCTTCCTCTTTTCAACTCCCTACTGAAAAAACAGTCCCAAATGGGATTTAGGAAGCTGCCAGCCCGCTTCCCAAAGCCTTAGCTGAATGGCTTTCCCTTGGAGCAGGGCCCTGGGTGCTGAGTAGCTGGTTCTTTTGCTGTTTGGTTTCCATCCTCTTCCTTCTGAATATGCTGGATGTCAAAGTTATAAATAAGGAATTTATTTGGAGACGTCTTTAGATTATCTCAATCTTTAAAAACTTTTTATTTACAAATAATTTCAAATTTACAGAAATATAAAGAATTCCTGAAACCTTCACCCAGATATCCCAAATGTTGATACCTGACCACACCTGCTTTATTCTCTCTCTCTCTGTATATATATGCATATATATATATTTATTTCTGATCTCTTAGAAAGTAAGTTGCAGACACAATGCTCCTTTACTTCAGTATGTCTCCCCAAATCAAGGACATTTCCTTATAAATATTAAAATCAAAATCAGTACAAATATCAAAGCCAGGAAATTGACATCGATACAATAGTATTAGTTTTTGACCAAGTCCTCTTCCCCAACTATTTAGTGATTCTTTAACACTGTATTTATAAAGCAAAACATGATCTCAAGATGCATGAGCCAGTGATCCAGAGACTTGGTTTGCTGGTGGCCCCGAGTTCTGCATCGGAGCTGGGGATTGCCTTGACCCTTCCCTCTCTCCCATCCTCCCCTTTCGGCCTCCCATTCTGAAAGCACAGCTGCCCTTGTGCTCAGCATGGAATGGGCTTCCCTGTTGCTGTTTCCCATAACTCGCAATGTGCTCTCCCGTGTGTGCAGGGCAGGGTCCCTAACCCCACCCTTCTCCCAAGAGGACCTGGCAATTCCATGAGGCATTGGGCAGACATTCTCAGGGCTCAGGTCACTTGATGCAGAACAAACAGAGTTGCGGGTTTGGAGGCTGGGTGCTGGTCTCCCCCCCAAATTTCTGCTGACCATGGCTGGAGGACCGGCCAGTGTATCACTCACAGGGATCACTTTGGGGGCAGGAGGGGAGAAGGGTAGGGACCTACAAATGTGCAGGGCAGTCTTCTGATGTGTCTTCTAGGTTTCTGCCCTTCTGAAGTCTCTCCCAGCTGAGCTGCATTAAAGACCCTAGGACCCCTCCCACCTTCTTCAGCCCCAGGCTTGTTGAGTGTGGATGTGATGTCATGTTCGCTGAACTGCAGGATTTTGGTGCTGGGAGGGTCACGTGGTCAGACTGAAAGACTGCACCGTCAAGAATCAAACCGACCCAAGTTTCAATCCCAGCTCCGTTTATCATTAGCTGAGTGCTATTGAAAATTAGTTAAGCTTTCTAAGCTCCTGTTTGCTCATCTGTGACATGGAGACCTTTGAAAAGAGTAAATGCAAGGTGTCTGACACTAACTAAGCCCATGATGCATGGTATAGGCTTTAAGTGTGGCTGAATAATATTTTGAGGTACTGATTTATGACTTTTTAAAAAACTCCTCTCATTTTTCTCCTTTCTCTTTTCTTCAGGAAAGGAAAAGCCAGCTTCCCTCAGGGAAGATGTGGCAGGGCAGAAAGCAGAAGGGACCTGCAGGGTTTCCAGGTCAAGATGTGTTTCTCCTGAAGTCCTGGGGGAATTTGGGGCTCCTCAGAGGGTGTAGAAGGCAGAGGCAGGGGAGTCAGGCAGATTCTGAGTGGCGGGGACCTGGACCCTGCTTCCTGTCAGTGGCGCAGGTAGGTGGCAAGATCAGGGTGGAGTGGCCGCGTGGCCTGTCTTGGGGAGGATGACCATGGAAGCTTCCAGAAGGCTGGGGGCTCAGGTGAGACACGGAGGCAACAGGGACCCAGGCAGGGACAAGGAAAGACCACAGGGCACTGCTGCCCACCCACGCCCCCGTAAACTTGGTGGGCTGGAGAGTCACGTGTGCCAAAGCACATCTGTGGGGCACTGTGCAAAAATGGCTAAGGTTAATTTGCCCCTCAGTCTGGAGGGCTCCGGGCACAGGGCAGAAATTCAAATGATTTATAGAGCACAAAAAGAACTGCTGCTGTGGACACATCTGAGATTCAGACCAGTTCCATGAGCTTGTAAATCCCACATTTCACAGATGAGGAACCGAGGCCGGGGAACGATTGAAATGTTCAAGGTCACACAACCGCAGTCGCTATGCCTCCTACTTGTAGAAGACCTAACAAACAGCAGCCCTGGACTCTCTTATCTTTGACCCTCACATGACCCTCTCAGTGTCATTGTCTCTACCCTACAGAAGAGGAAACTGAGGCACACAGAAGTAAAGGGATTCGCTCAAGGTCACAACACCATGTGGCAGACCCAGAGTTCAAGCCCAGGGTAATTACACATGGAGACCCAGGATTCAAGTCCAGGATCATTCCACGTGTACTTTACAGAAACCACGCTCCCCTGCCAACGAGCCCCTGCAGAGGAGGTGTCTGGCCCTTTGGATCACAACAGGGTCACATACCAGGGCCAATTTGTCCCCCACCCGACTGTGGCTCCCTGGGGGTGGAGATGACACCAGCTCCACGCCTAGGTCCAGTGTGAGCTCTTAGGAGATTTTCAGGATGTGTTGAGTTGGTGTTGTTGCCACTCACGTCTGAGTGGAGGTCACAAGGTTGGGTACCCAGGAAAGGCTGTCCCTGGGCCCTGATTTTGTTTGAGCCACTTTTGTGGGTCAGTTCCCAGACTCGAGGAATCTAGACCAAGGAGAGTCGCTCCCACCTGGCTCTGGGTACCCAGTGATGAAATCTTATCGTGGCTTTTCTAAAAGCTTTTTGCAGTTTTTGGCCTGCTTCCCGGGGATATACAGTCCTAACATCCTGTGCAGTCTGGGGCAGCCTTCCTGATAGCGTGCACTTGAATGCTGTTAGAATGATCCCAATCTTGTGAATAAACACGGAGAAACCAGTGCTTTGGTTCTTGGCTTTGAGGGTCACCTTGCTGACGGAGAGGGGGCTGAGCCTGACTTCCAAGACTCATTGTTCAGTAGTGTTTGCTGCTGGGTCAGGCTGGGCCACTGGTGACATGGAGCGGGGTGGTATAGCACTCTTGCCTGATGTGCTGACCCCTGTGGGTCCCAGCCCCAGATGCTACCAATGGCCCCATTGCTCATAAGTATGGCTGTCCCAAGGAATGTCCAGAAGTTGAGAGGAGTGAGCTAGAAGAAGTGCTGCCCCAGACTCGACATTGTAAACTCATGAACTTCTCACAGCCTGTTGGGCCCTGTGGTATAGTGTATGTAGAGCATCAGACCAAGGGTCTTGTGGCAGTTCAAGCTCTTCTTCCTTACGGGCAAGCCCTTTAACCTCTCTGAGCCTGCATCTCTTCCTCTGCAGGATACAATAAAGATGCGGCCTGCTAGTTATTCCTCAAGAGTGGCGGCAAGACCAGTCATTCATTCATTTGCTTAACCAAGCATTTAATTGAGCATCTACTATGTGGCATGCTGGGTGCTGACGTGTGGAGGAAACAGCAGTCGGATGCAGGGCCACTGGGACAGGACACGCAGGCCCTGCCTGGCCTGGCAGGGCGGCGTTCTCAGGGAAGGAAATGGGAAACAAGCTGTACCGTCAGGTGGCGTTTTTTTCTCTCCGCTTCCCTGGTTTTGGAAAGAGAGGGTGCCTTGATGATGTCGTGAGGGTGCTTTTGGAAAGTTGGATGTGCCCATGGCTGCTTCCTGGGGCCTGAGAAGCAGCAGCATCCTGGGTTACTGGGAAAGGATATGAGGGTGGGCATTGCCATGGCCAGGGTGGGGTCTGCCTGTCCTCCTCAGGCCTGTCATAAAACACTCAGATTCCCTGTCGACTGGCCTCCTGAGGCCCTTACAAGTCAAATACAGGAGCTTCTGGATCTGCCCCTCCCAGACCACCCCCTGCCCATGTCTGGGGCCCACCATAGGCCCACCACATGCTCACCTCTTCAGCTGCCCAACCTGCCCTCTCTGTTCCAGGCCCATGCTTCCCTCTTCCACACCACCAGGCCTCCCTCACTTTGCAGACATCTGTCCTACAGGGTGTGGATGGCTGGCACTCTAGCCTCCCTCACACCTGTGGTCCCAAAGCCCCTGCCTTATTCTAACTTGAGCCTGAGCTTCCAGTTCATAGCCTCCCCTCACTCCTGGGATGTGACTTCCACTTTGGTGGCTAAGTCTTTGTTTTCCTTTTTGCCCTAATTCTCTCCCAGGCTACAGGCCTGAGAGCATATCTGGCCAATCTGGCCTGGACCCTGGGACCCTCTCCTCATCACAAGCGCCTGCATGTGTGCCTCCAAGAAGCTCTTCTGCGTCCTCTGTGTGTGGCTTCGATGCGCTTAACCTGTTCCCCAAACCTGACCATCACGTCATAGCTTCCTCCTTCCCCTCCATGTGTGGCACATGCTTGCCCTCCCCGTTTACCCTCCTCAGGCCTCCCAACTGTTCATGGGATCTGGTGTCTGCTCCCTCCCCTTCCCAATGCCCTTCCAACATGGAACAAAGGGCCACACCCTGGGGGAGCTGGAATCTTGGATCTGTGGCTCTCTTAGATGGAGATGACAGGCTGAACAGGCACTCTCGGCCTCAGATGCCACTTGGGGAGTAGACTGAGTGGACCCTGGAAACCTGGCCTGGGAGGACTGGGCAGGGAGACTCCAGGATAGGGCCGGCTGGGGCTCCCGTGAAGTCAGGCCCAGGGACGGGAGGCAGCTAGGGCAGGAAGGGGCTCACTGGGAACAGGCCTCTTTACAGACCATAAGGTGGGACATGAGATAGGACTCTGGCAGTGGCTCCACCTGTGTTAGCCCAAGAAGTCCTGTTTGAAAGGGGAAATCAGATCAGGAAGGTGTGAGTGACATTTCCTGGCCTGAAGATCAGACATGTGTACCCTTCAGCTTTGAAGTCCCCGGAGTGGCCCTTATCAGAGCAGGTGTTGTGTAGTCTGGGTGCTATCTTAATGTGTTTGTGGAGTGGCCTGAATTTAGGGGCTATCTCTGCAGCCTGGGCTCCCAGCCAGAGGGAACCCCGCATTCTCCATAAAGGCTGTTGGGAGTGGGCACTGGCTGGAGTTGTGGCCAGACCCAGGTCCAGGATGAGGTGTCTCGTGGTACTACTTTCAGTCCTCGCTCTCTCCCAGGGCACTGGGATCACCAGGTGGGTATCAGGCCCCAGGGGAGGGGATGGGCATCGCACGCATCGGCTCTGTGTGGGTCTCTAAACGGTCTTCCAGCCATTGTTCCCCCAGGAGTCCTCAAGGAAATGCTGCAGTTTCCCAAGATAGTCGCTCCCGGTCAGTCTTGCCTTCGTGTTTTGGGCCTTTCCCTCTAAGGCATTCCGTTACTCTCTTCAGGGCGTGATGAACGAGAACAGGGGGTCAGATGGGCTGCCTGGGGGATTAAGGGCATGGCTTCTGGAGTTAAACTGCCTGCGATTTGATCCCCAGCTCCATCACTAACGTAACTCTCTAACACCACTTAACATAAATTTGTGAAATTAGGGTGACAGAAGTATCCATCTTATGGGGTTATCATGAGGGGTATATGAGTTAGTATTTGTCAAATGCTCTGAACAGTGCCTGGCACATTGTAAGAGCTATGTGTACGTCTGTTAAACAAAATAAAGTTCTCGTTATTTTGTCCAAATCCTTTGCGGGTGAAGTTCCCAGGTTCTCCTCCCAAAATAATAACTGGTACTTACGGAGTTGCTTGCTACTAGGTGCCAGACACTTAACTAGGTCCTTACCTATACTAAGCCTCAGGGATTAGGTAGATATATTATTTGCATTTTACAGATGAGGAAACTGTTGTTCAGGGAGGGTCCGTGAGCTGCCCAAGGCCACATGATTAAAAATGGAGGAGCCGGGACTTGGTCCCAGGTGGTCCCAGTCTTGGTCCCAGACTCTTGCCAAAGACCGTCACACTACCTCTGGTTCCCATGTTCAAGCCCTGTCAAGGTCCGAGCCCAGGGAAACCCGAATCCATCCCTGGGAAGCAGGATCCCTAAAAAGAGGTCCAGTGTCTTTGACCAGTGGGGGCTGCTTGTGGTGGTCCTGAAAGTGGAGTTCTTCCAAGTGTCAGGCATCTGGTGGCCTCAGCACAGGCCTGGAGGCAGGAGTGGGTGGAAGTTTCACGGTGGCTGGAGCCTGTGTTCAGGGCCGCCATAGTGGGGCAGTGGACTGCCTTTGATGCTCGCTTGCCCTGAGGGAGGCTCTCTGGGTCTTGTGTTGTGATGGGACAGCTCAGCAGAGTTGCAGTTGCTAGTGTGGGAGTCGCCAGGCACTCAGCCAGTGGCTCTCGTAGCCAGTGAGAACCGGAGCTGGAGAAAGCAGAAAGCACTGGGGGCTTGGACATGGGAAAGGGCAGCTATGGGCTTGGCTCCCAGGAGCTCAGTCCAGCCTCCTTCCTTTTGGGCTGAAGTTCTTTTCTATCGTCAGAGACAAAGGCTGAGAAATGTCTTGAGAACCTTTCATTTATAGGTCAGGTCCCCGCTGATGTCACACCTGAGGGCTGGGGGTGGGAAGGCGCCAGACGAGAGACCATAACTCACATACGAGGTTGTTCCATGTGGGATCCATTTGGGACATGAACAACATGAGAAAACCCGTTTTCTTTATGGGTCTTAAAGCTGCTGCCATTTTATTACTCTCAGAGCACTTTCACACCTGTAGTCTCCAGTTGTCCTTAAAATAGGCCTTAAAATAGGAGGAGGACCATGTGATTCTTAGAGCTGGGAGGGACATTGGGAACCACCACGCTCCAGTCTTTCAATCTGCAGGAGAGGAAACTAAGAGCCGGAGAGGTTAAGCCACTCAGCTGGTCCACAGCAGGGCCCCGAGACGGCTGGAAAGGAAGAGAGAACGCATTTCGCGGAGAAGAAGCTGGAGCTCTGCGGGCTTTGGGGAGACCAGGTCTTGACCCAGCTTCTGCCGTCTTCCTTCTTGATTCTCTTCCTGCTGATCTGCCTCCATCACCCAACATCTAAATTCTAACCAAGTTCCCTGGGGACCACACTCTGTGCTGAAACCCTTTGAAGAATTTCCACCCACGTTAGGCTGCCCAGAGAGCAGAGAACAGGGCTTGGCAAAGGGTAGGAGCATTGTCATAGCGTTTTCCAGAGTGTGGGGGACACCATTTTTCTCTCCAGACAGTATGCTTCTGGAGGGTAAGACAGTACCCTTTTCCCCATTGTGTCCCCTGTGCCCCATACGGTGCCCGGCACATAGTAGGTCTACAGTAAGAACTGGAGACTGAATGAGAATACGCTTAGTGTCTTTCAAACCTTGGAGTTGCAAAACTCATTAGCGGGTTATAAAATACATCGATTGAGTCTCCACCAGCATTAAAAAAGAGAAAGGAGTAGGAAATGTCAGAGTGCATTGCATTTTGTAAGGGCTGGTGTGGATTTGTGAACTGTCGTAGAATGCGATTTTCACTTCGGGTTATGGTACAAGACTGGGGGGCTGGCTTATGGAGCCCAGAGCCTCTGGGCACTTCTCTGAGGCTGGGCAGCCCTGTGGAGATGCCCACCTCACCACTAATTCTTCCCCTTTCCTCAGGATCCCTCTGCACAAAGGCAAACCCCTGAGAAAGGCACTAAAAGAGCATGGGCTCCTGGAGGACTTCCTGCAGAAACACCAGTCTGCCGTCAGCAGCAAGTACTCCAGCTTCGGGGAGGTGGCCAGTGAGCCCCTGACCAGCTACCTGGATGTGAGTGGCTCTGCCTGCCTTCCCGTGATGATTCCCACACAGTGTGTTGGCTGCCCCCTGCCTCTTTCCTTCTTTCAGGAGTCATGGCACCCCGGGGGATGTGGGGCCGTCTCCCACCCCTCAGTATCTCCCAGGGGCCAGCAGGCCCTGTAAAACCAATCCCTGCACCTCAGACGACCTTCCTGTGGACAGCATCCCTCGGGGGTACGTGGTCTGCTCCCAGATCCAACCTCATGCCTGCATTTCTGGGCCCAGGGAACCCATGTCTTGGGCTGGGCTTGGCACGGAGGGGGCAGCTGCCTGGGACATGGCAGGAGTGCCCCCTGTGCCCTCTTCCTTTTTGGAGACTGTCTCTCTCATCTGTCACTCTTGGCAGTAAACAACCTGCTGTTTTTCTCTTCTGTGCCCTCGTTTCCTTATCTAGGTCATCCCCATCCCCGCCCCGGCCCCAGTACTGACCCGTGAGGAGAGCGGGAAAGGAGGGGCGGCCAGGACAGCTTGGGTCTGGGGTCTGTACCTAGCTGGTGCCCCATCACTATGTCCCTGCCCCTGGCAGGGTGGCCCAGGCTCCCTACCAGACAGGACTTACCTTTTGGTCCAGTGTATACTTTGTGGGCTGATTCCAGCAGTGGATGTAGGGCTTGCGGGAGGGGCAAGACAAACATGGCTGGGATCGGAGCTCAGCGTGGGGACTGGGGATGAAGAACCCCCCAGGGATCCTCCTTCCGTTTCTTCCCTAGATCTGTGGGCAGAAAGCACGGGGCCTACAGAGCTGAACAGGCTCCGTGCCGAGCGTCAACCCTCACCCAGTGCTGTCTGTCCTCAGAGTCAGTACTTTGGGAAGATCTACATTGGGACCCCGCCCCAGGAGTTCACTGTGGTGTTTGACACTGGCTCCTCCGACCTCTGGGTGCCCTCTGTCTACTGCAAGAGCGACGCCTGCCGTGAGTGACCCCCACCCCCTGCCCTGCCCACGCCTCTGCTCTGCCAGCCACGGTCAGGGTGGCTGGGGGTAAACATAGGGGGAAGGAGAGCTTGCTTGGACATGCCCAGCCTCGCTCAACCCTTCCAAATGGCCAGAGACTGGGAAGGTGTGCAAATCACAGGCTGATGGATAAAGCACCAGCGAGAAATGAGGGGACTTTTTGCCTTTTTTTTTGGCTCTATTAGGAGCCAAGGCAGACTCCTTACCCTCGCGGGTCCTCTGTTTTTCTTTCTGTAAAATGGGTCTACAACATGCCAGTGGGTCCTGGGAGAATGAAGTGAGAGGTGCTGAGTAAACTTTGTTGTTGTTGTTGTTTTTTGGCTGAGTGTTTTGGGTCTTCGTTGCTGTGAGCGGGCTTTCTCTAGTTGTGGTGTGTGGGCTTCTCATGGCGGTGGCTTCTCTTGTTGCGGAGCACGGGCTCTAGTTGCACGGGCTTCAGTAGCTGTGGCATGTAGGCCTAGTTGCTCAGAGGCATGTGGGATCTTCCCGGACCAGGGTGCGAACCCATGTCCCCTGAACTGGCAGGCGGACTCCTAACCACGGCTCCACCAGGGAAGCCCCTGAGTAAACATTTAATATATGTAAATAGTTTATTTCTCCCACAATCCTGGGAGGTTGGTGCTCTTTTTGTCCCCACTTACCAGGTGAGGAAACCAATGTTTAGTGAAGCAAAAAGAGTTGCGGGAAATTACAAAGCTGGTAGAAGCCGGTCCCGGGAAACCACAGGGATGGTTTTCTTCTTCCTTTTTTTTTGTTTGGGAGCTACGAAGGTAGCACTGGGTGTCAGAGAGTTGGGTTGAGCAGCAAGGAATAATTTTCTTGCTTATTTTCAGTAGAGAGAATTGTTAGTATTTAGACGATATCCTTACAAGACCTGGTGAAGATTCAGCTCCCTCTGGCATTGTCGAGCGGTGAGAAGATGCTACAAGCCCCACTAACCCTGAGTCTGTGTTCCAGAAAATCACCAGCGCTTCGGCCCAAGCATGTCGTCCACCTTCCAGAACCTGGGCAAGCCCCTGTCCATCCAGTATGGCACGGGCAGCATGCAGGGCTTCCTGGGCTACGACACCGTCACTGTGAGTGGGGCTTGGGGCCAGCCAGCCCTCGCCTTCCCCTCGCACCAGCCACTCTCCCACCCAGAACCCCGGGCTCTGGGCTGTGCCACAGCTGGTGCCAAGAGGCCCTTTGGGTCCTGGCCCTGTTGGTGGCGCTGTGGGGGAGGACTCTGAGAGGGATTTTAGCCAGCAGCAGCTGTGGGGTGTCCCTCCCTCCCTTCCCCGTTTCCTTCCCATGTCAGTCCCCAGAGCCCCATCCGACGCGCTTCTCTGGGTCCGGTTTCCATCCTCCTAACCCTTTTCTCACTTGACCTGGCCATAGTGAGTCCTGAATCCTGAGTCTTCGCCAGTTCTGAGCTCTTCAGCGTCACCTGTGTGATCTCATTTTAAATTTAGTTCTTTCAACAGCCCTTTGAGGAAGGTATTCTCACCCCCATTGTTCAGATGAGGGACCCGAGGCTCAGATGAGCTGATAACTTGCCTGAAGTCGCACAGCTGGGGGACAATGGGAGCTGAGTGTCAGACCCACGTCTCCGACTCTCTGGGCTTGACCTCATTCTTGATCAGTCACAGAGCAGCATCTTCTTTCATGTCAGAGAGCATCTGTGCCCTCTGGGCAAGGGCTCCCCTTGCTCCTGTTCCTTTTTGGCTTCTGAAGTACTTAATACAGTGGCCAGCACATAGTAAGTGCCCAATACACGTTAACATCTTTCTTTTCGTCCTCATCCACCATCTAAGATTGAAACTCAAGCAGCATCCCTTGGTGCTCTTCCCCTTGATCTTCCTTTAGTTCTTCCCGGAGTCTGGCTGAAGTCTTTTCTACTTCAAGTCCAAAAGGACACAGCCCTTCTCTGCTGACAGCCCTCTCCTCAGCTGAGGAGTTGCCCTCCCAGGTCAGGCCTCCCCAGGAGTCAGCACCAGAGCCACTGGCTGAGGGGGCCCAGCAGACAGACGTCTGGAAGGCCGATTCCCCTGCCGAGGTTTTGCTATTTTCTGCTATTTTGCGTTCTGGGGGGAAATCCTGCATCTTCACGGAAGAGCTGGTCCTTGCTGTGGGCCTGAGCCGTGGTGCACCTTGCTGTCTTCGCTCACCCACCTTGGGCAGGGGGTGGGAGAGAGAGGCTCAGGGATCAGGACCTCCCTCCCCCCTGCCACCCACAGAAGTCTCACATGAAGTGAGAATGAGTGGGGCACCCAAGGAAGAGAAAGATCAGTGTGGGTGGAGCAGGGTGAGCTAAGGGACCAGAGCATGAGGGGACTCTAGGACACGGGTTTCATCCTCAATACCTTCAGGAGCCTGTGGAGCAAGGGGTGACCTGAGGACGTCCACTCTCCATTTCGCTTTGGCTACCTGTGTGGAGGATGGATTATAAGGGGACAGAGTAGAAGCAGGAGGCCTGGTGGGCCACTGTGGGAGCTCAGAATAGGCTAGTGGACGCGTCAGCCTTCCAGGGAAGCGGGCAGGTTGATAGGACACTTTGGGGTTAGCACTTCTTCGCAGAGTGCCGATAAAGGTTCACTGATCATACATTTAGTAAGTGCGCGATAAATGTTCAGCGTTCATATTCTTTAGTCTAAGCACTGCCTTGAGATGCAGGTGTTATTATTCCCTGTAACAGATGCAGAGGTTGAGGCTCAGAGAGGTACTGGTCCAACGTCACACAGCACACGACAGAGCAAGGATGCACAGCGGGATCTTTTACTCTTCTTTTTTTTTTTTTGCGGTACGCGGGCCTCTCACTGCTGTGGCCTCTCCCGTTGCGGAGCACAGGCTCCGGACGCGCAGGCTCAGCGGCCACAGCTCACGGGCCCAGCTGCTCCGCGGCAGGCAGGATCCTCCCGGACCGGGACACAAACCCGTGTCCCCCGCATCGGCAGGCGGACTCTCAACCACTGCGCCACCAGGGAAGCCCCAGCGGGATCTTTTTCGATGCAAACTGCGTGCATGTTCTTTCTGTCCATCATGCTGCTCCCACGGCTCTTCCCTGGGAGATGCCCTGGTACAGCAGCTGATGGCAGGGCTTCAGGCTGGCAGAGGGCCTTGGAGCGTCCCTTGTTTTATGCCCTTCTTTGGGCTCACCCCCAACCTCTGCACCATGAGCACTGCTGTCCGTACCCCCAGCCATGCTCTCTCTTCCCCTGCCACCCTGTCCCCTGCCTCATCAGACCAGTTCCCTCAAAACCACAGCACAGAGCTGGGAAAGGAGGCTTTTCTCTCTTAAGCTCACATAACTACGCTGCCTAAAAGAGGGAGGGCGGGCTGGCAGAGCCTGACCCTCGACCTTTCTGGGTCCTCTGCCTGCAGGGCCCCCTGGTGGAGGTCACTCTGCCTTTCTTGCAGGTCTCCGACATTGTGGACCCCCAGCAGACCGTGGGCCTGAGCACCCAGGAACCTGGTGACGTCTTCACCTACTCCGAGTTCGATGGGATCCTGGGGCTGGCCTACCCCTCCCTTGCCTCTGAGTACTCGGTCCCCATGTTTGACAACATGATGAACAGGCACCTGGTGGCCCAAGACCTGTTCTCGGTTTACATGGACAAGTAGGAGCTGCACCCGGCGTGGGCTGGACTTCCACATCCTGGCAGGGGCTGTCGGCTGAGGAGTGTCCACCCCTTGGGGACGCTGCAACACAAGGGTAGTCACCAGCATCCAAGCAAACCTCTCCTTGCTTCCAGAAACATCCAACCTCCTGCCTAAAGGTCCCCAGCATGGTCACTGATGCAGCCAGAGTCCACTGGGCCAGCATTTGACTTTCATTTCTGGCATTTAAAAAAGGGAGACTGGGGCTTCCCTGGTGGCGCAGTGGTTGAGAGTCCGCCTGCCGATGCAGGGGACGCAGGTTCGTGCCCCAGTCTGGGAAGATCCCACATGCTGCGGAGCGGCTGGGCCCGTGAGCCATGACCGCTGAGGCTGCGCGTCCGGAGCCTGTGCTCTGCAATGGGAGAGGCCATAACAGTGAGAGACCCGCGTACTGCAAAAAAAAATAATAAATAAATTAAAAAAAGGAAGCCTGAATCCATCTCTGCATATGGGCTTTTTATCTCTTTTCTTCCAAAGCAGCAGGCCTCAGTAATCATTTATTGATGTCCCTGAGACTCACAGATGTTTACAGCAGGCTCTAAAGGAGTCCAGCCTTCTCTTTTCAATATGCAGGGAACTGAGGCTTGGGCGGGATGGTCACCCTCAAACTGGTGGATGAGCCATGTCTGGGGCCCAGGGATCCTGACTCCCAGTCCAGTGTTCCCCACTCTACCCGCCTGATGGGGCAACTCTGCTAGACAGAGGGGTGGGTGGCAGGACTGGCAGAAGGGAACCACACCCAGGAGAAGGAGCTGGGTAACCCAGGCAGGGGGAAGTTAGGTGCAGTCATTCATTCATTTACTCAGTAGATATTTATGGGTCCTTACTGTGTGCAGGGGCTGTGCCAGGAGACGGGGATACATCAGCAAACAGGACAAACTGGGAGTCAACTTTTTAGCAGGGGACACGGACAACACACACATCATAATTACGTATACAATTATGATGACAGTTGTGATAAGAGCACTCCCTGCAGGGGAGATCTGCATGTACTGAAGGCTTAATAGTAACAGGCAGCCCAGTCTGACAAGATATGTGTGTGGAGAGTGGCCAGGGGAAGCTTCGCTGAGGCCTGAGTGGGTGGTATGCAGGTGAGGCAAAGGGATGGCACATTTTAATCAGTGGGGCGACATGTGTCAGAGCCTGGAGGTGGGACAGAGCTTGATGAGGCCAAGGAACAAGAGCTGCAGAGTGAGAAGCAGGTAACCCACAGTGTGCCGGTGTTTCCTGGCCATGAGACAGAGTCCCAGGAGGAGCAGAGAGGGTTTGGGCTGGGGTGGCAGTTTTTTTTTTTTTTTTTTTTTCCAGAAGATGTTGGGGGTAGGAGTTTATTAATTAATTAATTAATTTTGGCTGTGTCGGGTCTTCGTTTCTGTGCGAGGGCTTTCTCTAGTTGTGGCAAGCGGGGGACCCTCTTCATCGCGGTGCACGGGCCTCTCACTGTCGTGGCCTCTCTTGCTGCGGAGCACAGGCTCCAGATGTGCAGGCTCAGTAGTTGTGGCTCATGGGCCCAGTTGTTCCGCGGCATGTGGGATCCTCCCAGACCAGGGCTCGAACCCGTGTCCCCTGCATTAGCAGGCAGATTCTCAACCACTGCGCCACCAGGGAAGCCCTGGGGTGGCAGTTTTCATGCAGAGCATGTGGGACCTCATTGAAGATCCATTCTCCTGCTCGAGGCCAAAGGGCTGGGGGCCGAAAGCCTTGAGTGGTGGGGGGCAGGGACACAGTGGCCTGAGCAGAGCCTGACGGGCACGTGACCTCCTACTTCCTGACCTCCCCTCCCACAGTAATGACCATGCTCTGGGCTCTAGTGCTGCCTCAGCCTGGGTGGGTGCTGCAGAGTTCAGAGAGAAAGGATGCTGCAGCTGCTATCAAAGAAAAGCCCGGAGTACCGGGAAGGTGGGAGAGCTCATCTGAAGCCTTTGGGGTGGAGGTGGGTGTTGGGGGCAGGGAGGACAGTGCGGCAGGGTCTGCATCGCATCTAACCCTGCGTGGGGCTGGGCTACCTCCTCACAGAGCCAGGGTGTCGGAGTCCCACATCATGACTTTCCTTGGTTTCAGGAATGGCCAGGAGAGCATGCTCACACTGGGGGCCATTGACCTGTCCTACTACACAGGATCCCTGCACTGGGTGCCTGTGACCTTGCAGAAGTACTGGCAGTTCACCGTGGACAGGTGGGTGAGCGGCGCCTGTGGCCCCGCCAGAGGCTGTCTCCAGGTGCGGGGATGTGAGGGTCTGGGTGTCAGCCGGGTAGCTCGTAAGACCATCACATTAACGTATGAATCAGATGCTCTAAGGCCAAGTGTCTTTGTCAGTGAGAATGCTGAACGTTCACTTACACTTTATTAATAAGACTAGCTGTGCTTATCCAGCACCACTACCTGCCAGGCGTTGTGCTGGGTGAGAATATGACTGCCTGGTTTAGTCCTCACTAGAGCCCTGTGGGGGTGGCGCTGTGATGATCCTCATTTTGTAATTTACTAACATCGACTTTGAACCTCACGACCATCCCTTGAGGAAATCAAGAACAGGGTGGTTAATGTACCCATTTTGTAGATAAGAAGCCTGAGTGTAAGAAGACTGGGGAATTTGCAGCAAATAAATGGCAGGAGAAAGCTTGAAACCAGATCTTTGGGCAACCAGGGTGGTACTCATTCCACCCCTTAATGCCTGTGACTTTGTTGTTTCATTGAAGTTTCTGTCCCACAGAAGGTCAGGTGGCCTCCACTGAGCCCCTGGGTTGGGAGAAAATGGTTTCGGGTCTTTTCTCTCAGTTCAGGAAGTTATGGGGGCTCCAGGAAGGAGCCCAAAGAAAAGGATCTGGGGTGGCTGGACTTCCTTCCTGCCAAGGATCCTGGCAGGGGAGGCTAGGAGGGACCCAGGGAGGGAGGGGTGGATGCCGGATGCGCTACGAGGCCATCCTATTTCCCCTCTGCAGTGTCACCATCGGCGGTGTGGTGGTGGCCTGTGATGGTGGCTGTCAGGCCATCCTGGACACGGGCACCTCCATGCTGGTCGGGCCCAGCAGTGACATCCTTAACATCCAGATGGCCATCGGAGCCACACAGAACCAGTACGGTGAGGTGAGGCCAGACCCTTATCCCCACCTCCCCAGACCCCCCTGAAGAGGGAACCCCTTTGCACATGGAAGAAATGACAAAGGGAAATGGTGAGGGGCTTGGGATTCCTGCAGGGGTTGGGAGACATTCAAGATGGCCTAGCTTTTCTAGCTTTGGCTCACTTGCTGTTGGAGGTCCCATGTCTCGTGCAGTGGCTGCAATCTGACTTCCTGTCCGCAGGGAGGGTCATACATCCCCGACTCACTGAGCTCTGCTGCGCCCTCTTGTCCCCCTCCACCCATGGGTCTCCCCTCTTCCTCCCTGACAGCTAAGTGCTCTCAGTGTCCTTGGGAGCTCTGGCTGGGCTTGGAGGGGAAATGTCGAGGCAAACAACTCCTTGTCTCGAGCTGGTGTCTGTCCCTGGGCTGGTCCCCATCGGTGTGACTCCTCTGAGGTCTAAGGACCTCCCTGGGGGTCCTCTGAGTAGCAGGTCCCTCCCCACTTCTCGGCTGCCGTGCAGAGGCAGAGGACCCACCTGGGACTTTCTCTGCTACTGGCAGTCAGATCACACCCACGGCCCTTCTAAGAGGACCTCCCTCTGGTCTTTAGTTTGACATCGACTGTGGCAGCCTGAGCAGCATGCCTATGGTGGTCTTTGAGATCAACAGCAGAATGTACCCACTGACCCCCTCCGCCTACACCAACCAGGTATGAGTCTCCGGAGAGGAAGCCTGGGCTCACCCAGCTCCCCTCCTGCCTCCTGGCAACTCAGCACATTGGTGATAAGTGGCATGGGCTAGATGGAGAGAGCAGGACGTGCGTTTAGACCACCTGGCCTTTCGGAGTGGGGTCTGTGGTCCTTGGGCCTCATTTGTGGCTGCGGCAGCCTCATCCTGGGAGAAATGGTGCAGACAGGAAGGACCGAGCCCAGCGGCCTGAGGGAGGGTGGGATGGGCGGGACCACAGCCACCCATAGGAACCTCCATCCACTGGCTAGCTTCTAAGCCCTGGGGCCTAGGGCTTTGTCTGGGATTTTTCTTGATAACCTGGGCTTTGTGGGGACCCAACCCTCATCCCTACTGCCCTGCTGGCTTCAGCTTTGACCTAATCCTGAGCACCCCAAACTGCCACGGTCTTGGGTCCCCAGGCCTGTTCTGGCTGGTCACCAGGGCCGTAGGTGCTAAGAGCAGGAGGACGGGGGCGTGGGGAGGGCCAGTGAGGGGGAACGGGGAGGGGACCCACCAGGTGATCTTGGATCTGACACTTCATTTCTGAATGTCAATTTTTTCGTCTGTTGAGTAGATGAATCTGATACTTGTTTGCTTAGCTCAGAAGGTGATTTCAAGGGTGAGAGGAAATAATAGATGAGAGAGTGATTGGGGGTGGGGTCTGGAGAGGCACAGCAACTGGGGTTGGGACCAGCTTCATGTCAGCCTTCCCTTTCCCAGGACCAGGGCTTCTGCACCAGTGGCTTCCAGGGTGAAAATAATTCCCAGCAGTGGATCCTGGGGGATGTCTTCATCCGGGAGTATTACAGCGTCTTTGACAGGGCCAACAACCGCGTGGGGCTGGCCAAGGCCGTCTGATTGCACCTCTGACCAAGAGTCTCACTGTCCCCAAACACACGCACATACACACATGCACCCGCACGCATGCACACACACATGCACACACATAGGTGAGGTTTTTAAGCAGACGGTTCTCAATAAATACTACATCTCTGCAAAGCCTGGCTTCCTTTGGGGCTGAAGCCCTGCACCGCTCTGGGGGTGGGATGTGACAGTCACGTGGTGTGTTCGGCAGAACGGGGGCCACATGGGTAGGGGAGCACAGGGGACACTGTGGATGGATGGAGACTTTCACAAGGGAATTGGCCATTTCAAGTTCAGGTCAGGTTTTTAAAAGCAAGACCAGTCTTGCCTTCCTGTTTTCTTACTCCCCGTCTTTCTGGGGAAAGAGTGCAGTAAGGGAGACCTTTGCAGGATGAGACTTGTGCCCGGGGAACAAGGGCTTGAGGTCAGGCCGAGTAGAGAATATTGGCCTAGGGAGAGAATGGCTCTAGTTCTATTAAGACAAGGCCTTGACTGCCATTTGGAGAAGACATTAGTGGAACAGGCAGAGGGCTTCTGGGAAGATCTGAGGGTCCTGAGGTTGCTGTGGGGAAGAATCACAGCCCAGAGTCCCATCCTCAGTCTTAGAGGCTCCACACCTGACTTGCCAGGGCCTGAAAAGCAGCTCCAGCGCCGGAGTGGCCCATGTCCACTGGCTCACAGAGGCAGACATGTCAAAGGTCAGCAAAGGCCACAGCTGTCAGTGAACAGACCACGCATGCTCACAGGTCCCTGCAGTCTTCTGAGGAGGGGAGAGGCCGCCGAAGAAATACAAATATCAGGGGGTCAGAACAAGGGCCTCTAGGCAAAGGTAAGAGGCTTTTCTCAGTCATGCTACTTTGAGGTGCTGTGAGGGGCAGCTGACCAACCTCCTGGGGAGATTCCAGTGCTCGGTCACTTGGCGGGAGCTGTGCACGTTTGCTCCCTCGACCCTCCTTCCCTTCTCTGCACCCCTTCTTTTTTTTTTTTTTTTTTTTTTGTGGTACGCGGGCCTCTCACTGCTGTGGCCTCTCCCGTTGCGGAGCACAGGCTCCTGACGCGCAGGCTCAGTGGCCATGGCTCACGGGCCCAGCCGCTCCGCGGCATGTGGGATTCTCCCGGACCAGGGCACGAACCTGTGTCCCCTGCATCGGCAGGCGGACTCTCACCCACTGCGCCACCAGGGAAGCCCTGCACCCCTTCTTTGGACAGTCATTTCCCTAAAGGGGACGGTACCATTGATCAGGCTTCACTTTTCTAAATCACAGACAATCTTGCCCCCAGGACAGTCACTGGGCTTTAAGTCACACCTTTATAGCAGCTGAACTCTCAGAAGGCCTTGGAAAGAGGTCTGGGACTGCATTATTATCTAGTCCCTGCCCTCACTGTATCCTGACCACACGTGCCCTGCAAACAGCAGGGGGCAGGTGAGTCACGTCGCATGTCTCAGAGCGCCTGAAGCTACAGGCGTGGCTGTGACACTTCACAAAGGAGGCTGTCCTTTAGGAAGGGGGCAGGGGGCTCCCACAGGAGCTGCGGATGGGGTCCTGCTGACGGGACCCTCTGGGGGCATCTCCTGGGGTCTTTCCCAGCTGTACCCGAGGACACACAAGATGGGACCCAGGGTGGTGGAGATGCTGTGTCAGTGGCTTTCTCGCCTGTGGCTGAGCAGCCGGTGCTGGCCGTGGAGGGAACTGGGGACCTCTGGTAGGGAAGAAGCAGGGCTGCACCGTGGTGGGTGACGTTGGGGAGGAAGGGCTCAGGCGGCAGCCCTGGGGAGCTGAGGGGCCTGGGGTGGGTTTGGGCAGAGGACACAGGAGGATGTTCTGGGACTTCAAGGGCAGAGGGCAGCATTGGTGCTTCAGCCTGACGGGGTCGGGGAGGTGAGTGCGGTGCTGAGTAAGGTCTGGCATCAGGCACTTCTTAAAATCTAAGACCAATTCTGCCTATTCGCCAAGAAGGAGACAGAACTGGGCCACTTTCATTATTTTTAGGCTTCCTGTAGATTAAAAAAAAGCCAAACAGGCTCACAAAAATTGTGTTATATTTCAGTGGTTTTCCCTTAACAAATTGTATCTTAAACATCCAGGCCTCAGTTGGAGGTAATGTAGAAAGTCGTCGTATTTATGTGATGACTTTCCTAAGTGGGTAGCTTGGACCCAATGGTCCCCCACCGCACCCGCTGCCCACCTGGCCCGGGTGGAGACCCTTGTCCCGAGGGGGCAGCGCCCTCTGGGTCTCATGGGCCACGGCAGCCTCACAGTCTGCTCCTGGGATTTCTCCTGGCTGCAGAGAAAGGCCTGCTTGGAATGTTCTCCACAGTCCTACCCTTTGTCCAACGTTTAAGTGTCCTTCAAATCTCCCTTCAGTCCAGACCTCTTTAGGATCTCCTGACCAGGCCCGGTTTGGTGCCCTCCTGTGGCCCTGCCGGGCCCAGCCCTTTCCCTGGGGTACACTTGGTATTTTTATTTTCTTGTCTGTCTCCCTCACGGACAGTGGGCTCCCTGAGGACAGACACTGTGTACCTCTCTTTGATATCTTGGAGGCCTAACTCATGGAATGCCCCTATCAGGTATTGTTGCATGAATGAGTGAATGAATGGACAAATGATTCACTCGTCCTGACCAGTCATACTGCTCACTGCTGGTCTCCTCTTTCCTCCCCATCTTCACAACCGCCCGCCCTCACTGCACATTCAGGCCTGCTCTCTACCTTTTCCCTCCCATTGTGAGCCTGGGGAACGGCTCAGCACGTGCTGGGAGGACACTGAAGGGGAGAGAAGGGGCCAAGCTGTCTGCAGGGTTTTAAGTTTCTGCCAAGGGGCCCACACCAGGCTCTGAAGCAGGCCCAGATCACTGGGGTATCTGCATTGGGATAAAGGAGCCTTGGAAGGGGGCACATCTACCATTTCCTGGTGAAGATGCCAAACTGGACGCCAGTGAGGAGCTGTGATGCTGGGAGAGACCTGGCTGACTCACTACCAGGTCTCCTACCTGCGCTGTCTGCTGGCGAGAACCAGGGCCTGGCGGGGCAGCTGAGGAAGTCTCAGCGGCCATTCACGTCCACCCTCTATGTAGTAGCTGCCATCTGTCTGCTACCGTGGCCACACCCAGTACCCTGCAGGGCTGGCCCCTGGGCCTTTGCTCATGCCGCTCCCTTTGCCTGTTTTCTCCTTTCCACTCTCTCTGACCTGTGAGCTGTTCCTCACCCTTCAAGACCAGCTTTCAGTGTCCTCTGAGGTGACACCCACCCTGCACCAGAATGCTGCCTCCCAGCTTCCTAACTGCTCGGCAGGGATCTTTAAAACAGCGTTTATCTCGCCTTTGTTATTCACTGACATGTTGGTCTCTCTGCTAGAGTCCCCGATGGACAGCACAGCATTTTTACTCTCTGAATCTTCAGTGCCCAGGGAACTTCCTGGCACCCTGTGGAGGCTGAGAAAGAGCCCAAGGGTGGCTTATGCCTTGTGATATGAGTGGGCAAGTCTCTGACCCTGTGGCATGAATCATAAGTGTTGAAAAACAGGGGCTGTCTCTCTCTCTCTCTCTCTCTCTGACACACACACACACACACACACACACACACACACACACACACACACACGAGTCTCCAGGTCTCCTACCAGTCCCTGCCCCGGCCCTGGCCCTGAGTACACACAGGCAGAGGCCTCAGGCCTAGAGCCCTATTTTCAGTTCCTCTCCCTCCTTGTCACTCATTTTCCTGCCAGTTCTTCTCTTGCTAATGAGAGGAAGCTTTGGCCAGAGAGAAGCTTTGGAAAGGAAGGAAAGTCTTTGAAATGGAAATGTTATGACAAAATGATGGATTGTTTTCTGGGCTGTGCAGTTTGTTTCTTGCTTGCAGCAGCAGAAGGGGAGAATATCTCTGCACCGGGAATGGTGGAGGTTGCCCACGCCAGGAAGCCCTTGACAGCAGGAAATGCAAGTGAAACACACACTAAAAGCAGGAAGCCGGTGATGGGAAGGTAGGGCGAGGGAAAGCCCCAGGCAGGCAGAGGAACATGGCCTGGATGCTGCCCAGTAGCTCTGGTTGGAGCTGCGGCCCCCGATGGGCCAGGGTGGGCAGCAGCTTCCTGCTGAGGCCAGAAGAAACATCTGGTGTAGCCTTCGGCCATGGCCACACCTACCAGCCTGCGGGGCTGACCTCTGGGCCTTTGCTCGAGCTGTCCCCTCCATGTGATGTTCCTTTCCACTTTCTCTGACCTGTGAGCTGCTCTTCATCCTTTAAGACCAGCTTAAATGTGCCCTCCTCTGAGAAGCCCCCTTACTGCCCATGATGCCCGCCTCACCCAGACCCTCCAAATGGGAGGAATACTCGCTGGCTGACCCCTGGCCACTCGGTTTACTTGAGGTTAATTAGAATTGTCACCTGTCTTGTTTATTAAAAAATATGTTTTCAGTACCTACTGGGTGTGAAGCTCTGCTCTATTCACCGTGTCCCTCAGTGAACACAGCACATGGAACCTCCACCCTCATGGAACTCTGTGGGGGGCACAGACTGTGGAAACAAGAAGTGTGTAAACTGCATAGCAGGTTGGACGGCTTTGAAACCGATAGGTGTCGTTTCAGGGGGCTCCAGGAGCACCGTCCTTTATGTCTCAGGGCAGAAAGAATTGAGTGAGAGGCAAAGTGATAGATACGTGATTTATTAGGATAGGACGCTTGTGAGGCTTACAAGCGGGCAGGCGAGCGTTGTGCTGCCCTGAGTGCTTAGTGGGTTCCATTTTTATAATCAGAAGAAGACAGGGGAAGGGGAGAAGACCTTCTTTGTCTTTCTTGAGTAGATGTCACGTTTCCATAAATGATTGTTTTTTGTGTGTGTGCCCACCACGGGGCAGGTTGTAGGACTTATTCTCCACTATTGTTTTATTGTTTTTAAGGCATTGTGCAAAGAGCATGTCCTAGGGGTCAAAGAGCATGTTTTGGGGGTCATTAACTTATTGAGCTCACTGGGGGGGATATAGGTCTCATGCTACCGTTGTTTTGTTGTTCTATTGTTTTGGAGCATGTCTCGTGCCTCTGTTGCATGATTTTGTGTTAATCAAGTTAGCTTGATTTTGTTGTTAAGCGAGCCAATCTGGCTCTGGTGTTAAGTGACCAGTTCTATTTTATGAGTCAAGCAAGCCCACATCGTTTCAGGATTTTCCCATGACTTTCTGGAGTAACCATTCATCTTCCTGTGGTCTCCCAAAGCCCCTTAAAGTTGCCTCTCTATCTACAATTCCCTAATGGGGTCTCTAAGCTGACTATTTGATTATCCTACTCAATCCCTATCAGTTTGAAGCTCCAGGGGAGGAAGTAGAGCCGGGTGAGATGATGCAGTGCTGCGGGGAACACGCTTGCTCTAAAGTGAGGTGAGAAGGGTAGGCTCCATGAGAAAGTGATGTTTGAGCAAAGACATGCAAGAGGTGGGAAGGCATGTGGATATGAGAGAGGCACGAGCATTATAGGTAGAAGGAACAGTGTGTGAAGATTAATCAGCCCTTAACCAATAGAAGTTGCTGGTAGATAAATAAGGATACATTATTTTTTGCTCATGCCTCTTATGTTTCTAAAGAGATGACCCTGTCTTTGAGGGCAATAATCATGTCTCAATCCTTTTGTATCCTTCATAGCACTTAGTGTGTTTGGCACAGAGCAATTGTTCAGAAGATGTTTGTTGAAAAAATAAACACACTCCAAACTGTCCTCTAAACGCTTAAGAGCATGAGGCAGCTAAGCACTTGTCCTGGAGCGCCCTCTAGTGACCGAATCTCAAAAGCCAACTTTGTATACATTCTTTTGTATCTGGCAAGATTCTTCATCACCCCAGGCCAACCAAACAATAGAATTCACTCAGTGCCTACTATGTACAGGGCACGATGCCAGCTTCTGCAGGAGGCACTGACTCACAGGAGGTGTGGTCCCTGCCCTCAAACCCCTCGCTCACAGGACCTCTCGCTGGTTAGCCTTTCCCTTCTCAGTCTTTGTTTTTTGGGGATCCTCCGTCTCCATCTTTCTGGATCATCTGTCATACCAGAATTACATTTTGAGCTACAGCTGGCAGGTGAGGATGTGCCGAGTGTGTGCCTGAGGGGCTTGGGGGCGGTGTTAGCCCTTCCAGGTCGGCCGAACAGCCCTCCACCCCAAGGAGTTCCAGCTCCAGGGAGCTTGGTGAGCAGTGGGGACCTGCTGCACGAGATACTCCCTGGAGTCGGGCTGGGGCTGGTAAGATGCAGACCAAAGTTGTCTCCCCATTCTGGCTTGTGGAGTTGTGCCTCCTTTTTGGAGACTGCTCCCTTCGCACCTCGTCTGGGCGAAAATAAAGTTCCCTCGGAGGTGCTGGGCCTCCCCCGTTTCGTCCTTGTCTACCCCTATGGCTCGGACCACAAAACCTAAGAGTCTCTTTCTTTCCCAGGGCCCCCTCTAGCATTGAGACCAGAATAGCTGTGTCCTTGAAGCTTTATTTTTAGGGCCCGTGAGAGGCATCAAGGAGCTTCCTGGGTAGGGGCAGCCACACCTCCTGCAGCTTTGGACTGTGACCTGGGAAGTCCTGTAAGCCAGGCCCTCCCGTGGGAGCACCAGATCTCAGCCAAATTTCCCAAATCAACTCCCTGGGGGGCATTTCTCATCAAGAGAGTCATGCATAAGCAGTGGAGTGGACTGTAGGCAAACTGGCTGTCCGATACCTAGGCTTGTGACCCTGGGGCTCCCAGGGTCACCCTGGTGGCCAGTTTCTTGACCTCAGCTCCTAAGACAAAGAGGCAGGCAGGCCTAAGCTGGAGGGATGCTGGGGCCAGAGCTCTCGTGCCTGCACCTGCGGCCCTGGAGGGTTTGGAAAATATGCAAAGAATAGAGAATCTCGAAGCACTTTCCTGAGTCCATTTCCAGGGAGTCCCAGACACAGACCAGTTAGGGAGAGAAGCTGGGATCTGAGAATCTTCAGGACTGAGAGACCTATTGACAGGCTAGGGTAGAAGGTGACATATGGATATTCTAGTCATTGATGGGCTATGGATTTGGACTGTATTTGAAGGATTTATTTAGACACAAGAGGAAGAGGAAGGGCTTTCTGCCACCCACAGGGTGCTCCCTTGCAAAGTTCACTGGGCACTTGTGCATGTGTCTCCCAGGCCTCTTTGTCTCCTCTGACCACTCAGACCTCTGCGTCTTCTTTGCCTTGAGAAGTGTCTTAATCCGGTAGGACTGCCATAACAAAATACCACAGACTGGGTGGTTTAAACAACAGAAATTTATTTCTCTTGGTTCTGGAGGCTGGAAGTCCAAGATCAACTTGTCAGCAGGGTGGGTTTCTCCTGGGTCCCCTGTCCTTGACTTGCAGATGAGATGGCCACCTTCTTGCTATGTCCTCACACAGCCTTTCCTCTGTGCCTGCACATTCCTGGGTATTTCTTCCTCTTCGTATAAGGACACCAGTCATATCTGATTAGGACCCCACTCTTAGGACCTCATTTAACCTTAATTGCCTCCTTAAAGGCCCTGTCTCCAAATACAGCCACGATGAGGGTTAGGGCTTCAACATATAGATTTTGGAGTGACACAGGTCAGTCCATAGCAGGTGGCATCCTGAAGGGGTGTCCTCCCTTCCCCACTGTGTCTGTCAGCCCGGCATCACCCAGCTGCTCATCTGTCCTTCCCCATCCAGCCTTGAAAAGTAAATACCAACCCCCTTCCTGGGCAGCGGGGAGGCTAAAGCTGCCTTGTCTACTTGGAAACACAGCAGCTCCTTCTGGGACGGGTCAGGCCTCGAGGGGGTACAAGTACTAGGTGGGATTCAGCATGTCTCCCCGAACAGGGGCAGAAGGACACTGAAAAATCCCTTGCCCCACTGGAGGTTCCTGAGCTAGGGAGGTGAAAGAGGGTGACACAGGGGACTGTGGCCTTTCCCACGCAGCTGGCGGCCCTGGCCTGAGGTCTGGGACAAATATTCTGGGAATTTGCCTGGGCCTTGTCAAAGTGAACGCTCTCTTACTCTCTCATTAAATATTTAGGTAACATACCTAGTCCTAGGTGCTAAAGCCACGGTGGTGAGCAGAACACAACCTTCACCCTCTTAGAGCTTTGTAGGGGCGCCAATTATCAGGAACTTTACCATGGTGAGATTGATCGGGAGAGACTGCGTTTTAGAATTTAAATACTCTGTCCCATTGTTCTTTCAACTGATTGCAGTGTCCTAAAAAACCTGGTAATTCCAAAATCAAACTCCATCTGCCAGACTGTTTCTTAGGCCAATGAGTGTCCCAGTTTTTAGTCTAGAAGGTATGGTCCCCATTCAGCCTGTGCTTCAGAGCCCCTGAGGTGGAGCATGTCTTTGCATGGAGGAAAGGGGAGCAGGCCTGGCACCTTGAAACCTCACCCACTCAGCTGCTCTTGCAGCATGCCCTACGCTGGCTCATGGAAGCCCTTCCCTCCCTGGGGCAGCCTATGACCAGCTCCCTCCGCTCTGCTACTCCTGGTGGGCCACCTGGACTTCACCAGCCTCTGGAAAGGGCCCCAGATGAGATGTCATTTTTATAGTCCCAACAGGTTTCGAGAGAGGATCTGAGAGCTAAAGCCAGAGGGCAGCCGAGAGCTATGACGTGATGGGGACATCTGGGAAGGGGGAGTTGCTGCAGGCTGCTCCCGCAGAGGCTCCGCAGGGCTCGGGGGCCCAAACTGGGCCTGGCGGGCTGGGGAAGAGGCACCGCCTCTAGGATTTGCCTTGAAGCTTTCGGCAGCTTTGACTATCTCTGGAGCAGATGACTCTCACGTCAGGCCTCCTGGCACTGCAGAGGATGTCTGGTGGGGGGGGTGGGGGGGGTGCCCTAAAGGCTGTGACTTCAGTCTTTTTTTTTTTTTTTTTTTTGTGATACGCGGGCCTCTCACTGTTGTGGCCTCTCCCGTTGAGGAGCACAGGCTCCGGACGCGCAGGCTCAGCGGCCATGGCTCACGGGCCCAGCCACTCCGCGGCATGTGGGATCTTCCCGGACCGGGGCACGAACCCGTGTCCCCTGCATTGGCAGGCAGACTCTCAACCACTGTGCCACCAGGGAAGCCCAGTGACTTCAGTCTTTGATGAAATAAGACCTGATCCTCCAGGGTGGGCCTGGTTCAGAGGCTCTCTCACTGGAGAGCAGAGGCTGGACCTTGCTGGCAAGTCACCTCTTCTTCGGGGGTCTCTGATCATCACTGCTGCCATCACCACGTGTTCCCCAGTTAAAGGTGCTGCTCCCTTTAACTCTCTGGCTCAGGTAGGGGTACACGGCTCTAGTGCACAGGCTCTGGATGACACAAAGTGGAGTAAACAAGAGTGACATATCCCCAGGTGGTCGGGTTTGAGAGCTGTGTGTTGACCCACTCTATCTCCTGGCTGATTTCTTTGTAACAGATACCAACTGCGTTAGTTGTCTATTGCTGTTGCTACAAATTAGCACAAATTTAGTGGCTTGAAACAATATAAATGTATTATCTCATAGTTCTGGAGGTTGGAAATCCAAAATTGGTCTCAGTGGGCTACAATTAAGGTGTCAGGAGAGCTGCCTTCTTTCAGGGAGCTCTAGGGAGAATTGATTTCCTCACCTTTTCCAGTTACTAGGCTGCCTGAATTCCTTGGCTCATGGCCTCGTCACTTCGACCTCTGCTTCTGTTGGCACATCTCCTGAATCTGACCTCCTGCCTCCCTCTTATAAGGACTCTTGTGGGTCCCACCTAACCCAGGATCACCTCCCCCACCCCAAGATCCTTAACTTAGTCACATCTGCAAACCCCCATTGCCATGTTTTGTTTTGTTTTTTAATTTTATTTATTTTTGGCTGCGTTGGGTCTTTGTTGCTGCACGTGGGCTTTCTCTAGTTGTGGCGAGCGGGGGGTCACTCTTCGTTGCAGTGCATGGGCTTCTCATTGTGGTGGCTTCTCTTGTTGTGGAGCACGGGTTCTAGGCACGCAGGTTCAGTAGTTGTGGCTCACAGGCTCAGCAGTTGTGGCACACGGGCGTAGTTGCTCCACGGCATATGGGATCTTCCCGGACCAGGGTTCGAACCCACGTCCCCTGCATTGGCTGGCGGATTCTTAACCACTGTGCCACCAGGGAAGTCACCCTATTGCCATGTTAAAGTAACATATTCAAAGGTTTCAGGAAATAAGATGCGGACATCTTTGGGGACCATTATTCTGCCTCCATGTTATCTTATTGCCGTCTGCCCTGAAGCTCATGTCCAGATAGTTTCCCTCCTCGAGGTCTAGATATAAGAAAGGGAGGTTGTAGTAGAGGCAGGGGCACCCTCCACCTGCCCAAGACCCTCCTCCTTGGAAGACTGACAACGAGAATCCAGTTCCTTCAGAGAATACCTTGTCTCGTCCGTACTGGGTGACCTTTCTCTATGGCTGCTGCAGGACCAGTTCATTAGAATACCATCAAGTACTCCCAACATCAGCACCCCTGCCCCCCAAATCATAGCAGGATAATCTCCTTACAAAAACTCAGAGAGCCAAGGACTGAAGCTAAGACATCGCAGCTGGACACTTGTTCCTCAAAATCCCATGCCCCATCCACCAAGCCTGCTGTTTTCTTTACTAAGAATTGTTTCTATGAAAGGAAGGAGAATATTGGCATATGGATATCTAAGTTGGGGAGAGAGTACCACTGTAGGGGAAGGGAAGAAACTACCTCCAGAACCTCGAACTGCCAATGCCATTGTGTCCTCCTGAGGTCCCAGGGCTGGTACCTGAGTCCAGCTGGGGCTTAGACTTGATTCCAAGTCCTCAGGGAGTATCTGTTCACCAAAGTCAAGAGACTGGAGAAGATGGAACTGCCCTGACACTAAGTTTTAGAGAAATAAATAGAAATGCTTTCTTCTCACTGTACATTGTAATTGTATGGAACTTCTTTCACTTGAAGTGGTACTGTCTTGATAGAGAAACAAGTTTTTAAAAGTTTAGATAAAATTGAGGATGTCAGACTGGGTTCAGCTCCAACCTTGCCATTCATTAGGCCATGTGATCATGACATTTCTGGGCCTCAGTTTTCTCAGCTGTAAAATGGGAACACATAAGAACTACTCACTGAGGGGCTTCCCTGGTGGCACAGTGGTTATGAATCTGCCTGCCAATGCAGTGGACATGGCTTTGAGCCCTTGTCCAGGAAGATCCCACATGCTGCAGAGCAAATAAGCCTGCAAGCCACAACTACTGAGCCCATGTGCCACAACTATGGAAGCCTGAGCACCTAGAGCCTGTGCTCCGTAACAAGAGAAGCCACTGCAGTGAGAAGCCCGCACGCAGCAACGAAGTGTAGCCCCCTGCTCACCACAACTAAAGAAAGCCCGTGCTCAGCGACGAAGACCCAAACGCAGCCAAAGGAAAAAAAAATTAATTAATTAAAAAAAGAAAGAACTACCCACCAAGGACAGTAATAAGGAAAAAGTAAGATAGTGAATGTGAAAGTGCCTTGTACAAAGGGATATGCCATGAAGAATGTTATTATTAAAGGAATGTAAGCATGCTGGGAAGCATTTAACACCTGGGAGTTTGGGGGCCAGGAGGACAGTTATACCTTTAGACAGCCAGTACCTTGGTGGCAGAGAACTGGGCTGACTGGCCCAAGAGTCATCTGGATGTGGGAGACCTTATATTTTCATGTGGCTTCTATTCCCTTATGCTCCTCTCATTCTAATCATCCCTCCCCTGGTCTAGCTCCACTTTGGCAAATGAGAAAATATCCTATGAAATGCTTTACCCTGTGTGATTGACAGCCTTCCAAAATCGTCTCCAATAAACCCTGCTTCCATGTATTCACACTCTTGTGTAATCCCTCCTCTTGAGTGTGGGCTGGATTTAGTGGATTGCTTGTAACAAACACCTGAAAGTGATGGGGTATCAGTTCCGAGGCAGAATTGCAAAGACGGTGGATCACGCCGTGCTTGCGCCCTCTCCTGCCTCTCACCTGCTCGCTCTGAGGAAGCAGATTGCCTTTTCGTCAGTTGCCCTATGAAGAGGTGCACAAGTGAAGGAACTGAGGGCGACCTGCGGCCAACAGCCGGAGAGGAATTGTCCCCCTCGGTCCAGCAGTCCTGGAGAAACCAAGTCTTGACAACGAGCACACGAGTGAGCTTGGAAGCAGATCCCTTCCCCCATTTGAGCTTTAAGGTGACTGCTGCCACATTGGCTGACACCTGGTTGCAGCCTCATGAGAGACCCTGAGGCAGTGGGCCCAGCTAAGCTGCGCCTGGGTTCCTGACCCACAGAAACCATGAAATAATAAATGCATATTGTTTTAAACTGCTAAATTTTGGGGTAATTTGTTATGTGGCAATAGATAACCATGTAAAGTGTCATTCAACACTAAAGAATAAGTGTCATTACACTTCTAGTTTAGTAAATACAACCGAACATTGTATTTCGGTTGGCATTGTATTCCTGTGCCAGGAACATAGTACTGGGGCTTCTCAGGCTATGGAGACGAGCCAGGCAACAGCCCGCTCCCCAGGAGCTCACAGCAGAGGAGTCAGTAGGCATGGAATGGGCAAGGAGGGGGTGGGGGCGAGGCAGAGGAGACATCAGAACAAGCTGCCTGGAGGGAGGGGTGTTTGGAGTGGCCTGAAATGATAGAAGGTAAAGCTAGACCCAGAGAGGGTGAGTGGCCCCAAGTCGCACAGCTAATCCACACAGATCCGCTGGGCTGCACAGGCAGCACAGAGCATGGGTCTCCCCACATTTTCTGGGCAAATGGAACACAACCCAGACAAAGGAATAAGGTGCTGCTGAAGAAAAAAATAACTGCTCTTGCAGAGTTTTGTTTCCTGGGGGAGTGGGGCAGAATTACAGGGTATGGCTGTGGGAAGAATGGGACGTTGACAGAGCTTGGGTCCCCCGCTCCAGGTGCGACAACAGAGGCAGAGCAAGGGTGTGTAAGTCTTCCCGCCAGAAACGTCTTTTATGTCAGGCTGCCCCGCGTTGCCTTCGTCTCTGTCCTGTGCCCTTTCCAGGGCCCCCGGGGTGTTCCTGCCTCCCTCCTCCTTCCCTCCCCCCAGCCCAGGATGCTTCTCATTCCCTGGAAAAGGGCTCAGGGATATTGTGTCGGAGGCAGAGTCAGGCCTGCAGGGTGTGTGCGTGTGTGCGTGTGCGTGTGCGTGTGTGTGTGTGTGAGTGTGCGTGTGTGGAAGTAATTCTTGATCTCAGGGGTCCTGCGAGGCAGGAACCAAGCCATTGAGAAACTCCAAAACATGACTCAAGTAGTTTAGGAAAAAGCTTCATTTTACAAGTCACTAGTGGGAGCTGTTTCCAGAACCTACTCAGGCACTCTGCTGATTGCAAATCTACTGGCTTGAGGAACTCGGGACGGGGTAGGCGCTCACCCTCAGGGGACCCGCCAAGCGCTCCCAGCACCCCTCGCCTGACTGCCTTCCGCCGCTCTTCTTCCCACCCACTCCTCACCTGTCCCACCTTCACTGCTCCTGACCCCCACTGCTCAGCCTGAGGAGGCAGCGGCAGGGACGGAGGGGAAAGTCAAGGTTGCTGTCTGGGAAGGTTTCTCCTACTCTTCACTTTAATCCCTGACACAGTGTGAGGGGCAGCTCTGCAGTGGGGTGGTCTCTGTTCCCATGGCAGGTAGTGGGCTCCACGGAGGGAGGGCGCATGGTGTTGTAGGGCCCACACAGACTCTGGTATCAGGGTTAGCGGCTGCTGCTTTTCCTCGCTGTGTGACTTTGGGCATGTGACTTAACCTCTCTGAACCAGTTTCCTCATTTGTAAAGGAAACTGGGAAGGGAGATCAAAATTATTATGGGGTATTGTGCCCCCCCTCCCAAAGGATATGTTGGAGTCCTAACCCCCAGGATCTCAGAATGTGACCTTATTTGGAGATAGCTCTCTACAGAGGTCATCAAGTTAAAACGGGTCATTAGGTGGGCCCTAATCTAGCCTCCAGTACTGCGAGACCATAAGCTTCTAATGTGTAAGCCACCCAGTTTGTGGTACTTTGTTATGGCAGCCCTAGTAAACTGATACAGTCATACTCACCAGAAGACACAGAACAAACATCTGGCCTACAGGAAAGACTAATCCCCACTGGGGTAGAAGGAAGGGGCTCCTTCTCCTTTCCTGCCCCCATTTTCTTCCAGAGCAAACGTTCCTTGTCTGACAAGCCGTGCTCTGTGAGACCCTGCTCGGGGGGAGGCAGCTGTGGTGTCAGGTGTCAGGAGGA
Organism: Pseudorca crassidens; assembly: GCF_039906515.1. Taxonomy (NCBI): domain Eukaryota; kingdom Metazoa; phylum Chordata; class Mammalia; order Artiodactyla; family Delphinidae; genus Pseudorca; species Pseudorca crassidens. The sequence goes on from NC_090297.1 coordinate 96,702,855, forward strand.
GGCCACAGGCTCAGGTCCCCACCCACCAAAGAGTAGACTGTGACACCTTGGACAAGTCATTGAACTTTTCGGAATCTCAGTTTTATCAACTCTAAAGTGAGGCAAATACCCAAACCTCCTCGACTACTTTGAAGGGTTATTGTGAGGTTCAAGTGAGATAATCATGTGTATGGAATCATTTTCTAACCCCCCTCAGCATTAATTACTACTGTGGTTATTCCTGGCATAAGAAGGAATTCTGAAGACACAGCAAGGTGTCATAGGGGAGCATGGAAGGAGGCGTCTCTGCTTTGTGGGAAAATGCGATACTGTCCAAGGATCCCACAGAGGCAGAAGCCAGAGGCTTGCTCAGGAGTGTTCCGAGTACAGCGCCACCCTGAGTTCAGGTATGCTGTCACCAAGTGGCAACAGGAATCCTGCCTATGTTTTGAAACATGTTTTGAGATCTCATGGAGGGGAGGGGTGTGGGGCAGAAATCTACTAATTATTTAGTGCCAGTTCTATGAAGGGGGCTTTGTAGTCGACATCTCACTTAATTCTCTTGAAGAATTACCCCTAATAACCCCAACTTATAGTTGAAAGGATTGAGTCTCAGGGAGTTTGAGCAACCTGGACTTGTAATGTAAGGACTGTCAAGCCTGGGCTCCTTACACATCCTGACTTTCCAGATGCAACACGGCCATTTCTGCTTGTGGTTCCCTAGCAAGTAAAGTGCTCCAAGACTACTTAACTTAAAAAAAGCACCCATCTGTCATTAAACATGTGAACTTGAGCATTTCATTTACAGATGATGTTTTTGAGAAAATTATAACAAACCTCAAGATATCTGAACACCTTTTTCCTTTACAAGGAACTATTTTTAGTCTTAGCTTTTCCCCTCTTTTTTTGCCCCTTTATCCAGTTTCAAAGAGTTGCAGCTCTTTGTTCTTTCTACTCACTTATTTAAGCTTTTTAAAAAATGCCTCTTCCATTACCAACATGCTAGACTTCCGGGCCCGGCCAAAAGCTTCCCTTCCCCTCAGTGCCTCTCTGTCACCCCAAAGAAGAGAAAGAGAGACACACGCCCGGCCTCTCTCTCCACCTCCTGCAGTGAGGTCCTCACTCTCTCTAAGATAAGGCCAGATGAGCCTCTTTTGGAAAACGCAAAACGCTGTTTTCCCCTCTCTCCACTCAAAGGGAAGCATCTTGGTACTTGATCCTTCAGAACTGGAAGGGAACATCACTCTCCTTTTGCTCTCTCTGGCAAGAGAATTCTCCAGGACTAGAATTTGTGTCAGTGCTGGCAGGACTGCCCTCCTGGGCTTCAGATTCTTTCCCACTTGAATGTGCCGACACTTCTAATGGAGTGGAACGCCTTGGGGGAGACTGAGCTATGGTTTTAGGCTCTCCTTTGTAGGCTCCATCCCAGGACTGGTTAGGGGGTGGGCTCATGCGGGCTTGGTGCCCCTTGAGTCTGAAGGGGCCAGGGACTGAGAGGGGTGGCTGGCTTTTCACTCACAGGGAGAGCTCAGAAAGATGATGTTTTATCAGGAGGCACAGGCCTCAGACCCATCCTCAGGGAGGGTGTGGATTTCTGGCTCTTCTGAGAAGGCTGTTTCCACCCCCTGAGGGCAGAGACCCCTCTCAGTCTCTGTAACCCCAGAGCCTTTTTGGTTTCTGGTTCATAGCAGGGATGGGGTGAATGTTGGAGGAGAGAGAGAGCATGCTGTCTACATGCCTAAGAAAGTGAACTGGGCACATGGCGGGTGTTCATTTTCTTCTCCTGCTTGGAATCTCAGAAAACAGAGAATTCAGGGCCTGAACAGAAGATTCTGTGTCAAGAAATTACTTCAACCCAAACTCTCCAGGTAAAGGGGTCATGATGATTATCATTTGGGGGAATCAGGGGCCTCTCAGTCCGCCCTCCTGTGGCCTCAGTTCTGCCTTGGATGTCCCTTTCTCTTCCTCCTTTCCTCCCTTGATTTGTTGAGCATCTATTATGCACCAGGCACTGTGTTGGGATGTTAACCTTAAAAAGGCACAGGCCCTTGAAGGGTTTACCACCTGCGGGGGAGTTTTGATCTTAGGCTTCAGCCATCTCCTCCTACTTTGTAGCGTGTTTTACCTTTTGGTAAGGAATTTCATATATTATCTTATTTAATTCTCACAATAGCCTTGGGAGTTTTGTATTATTTATCTTTCTGCTATATTTATCTTTTCCTGTTGTATTTATTCTTCCTGTTGACAATAGAACAATAGGGTCAGGTGGGAAGGAGGGGGCGCGGAAGAGCAGAAGATCCACCCAGAGTCCCTAAGAAGGATGGCTGTTATCCCTCTGCGTGCATCTGACTGACACCTCAGCGCTCGAGTGAAATAGCATTCATTATCCGGTGACATTTCTCAAGCAGCTTCTCACCTCTGCTTCCCCTGAGATGCAATAACAAAGATTCGTCTGATCTTCCTTTCCTCCATCTCCCTGGCTCCCTGCACCTCCAGTTCCTTTTCATCCCTGCGTCTGAGGGCAAACGTTCTCCTGTCTCTAGGATGTGCCGGCCGGGCAGACTCAGTGGTCTCTGGGGAGACTGGGTGGCTTCCTTCCTCTCACTTCAAAGGGACTTTGGAGCGCTGCACTCCGCGGGGTGAACGCATTTTATTTTTTAGGGGGCTGGAATCAGCTTCTGGGCAGGAACACTTTGGGTGTCTCTCTCCTTTCCATCCCAGGACCTGAAGGGTGGGGCTGGCGAGAGGGCTGTTGGGTGCCTTGGCACCAGTGGGAAGTGCGCTCCTTCCCCAGAAGCTGCTGTGGAGGTGGGCCTGGAGGACTCCATGGGAGGAGGGCCTGCTGAGGGGGGCGAGGGCTGGGCAGCCAGGGCGTGATGACGAGCAGTTCAAACCGACTGGGGAGGCTGGACATCCGGGATGCTTGAGCCGAGCAAACTTCTGAAGGCTCAGCTGTTCCACTGGGAATCTTGTGAAGGGATCCGAGACAGGGAGACCTGCAGAGTGGGGCTTTTTGCCATCCTCTCTCCTGTCCACCAGGCCGAGCAGCCCCAGAGGGAGGGGACAGGAAGATTTCCCTAAAGATGGCTGGAGCATGCTCTAGGCCAGGCCTCCCCTGGGCCCCTCCCTGGGTACACCCAGGCCCCAGAGCCCACCCCCATAATGCCTCCAAGGGGCACCTGCCCATCATACTCTACATTATGGAATATCTGGCTTCAGCCTGAAGGTCTAGGATTTGGGGGAGAGTGGGAGTAGAACAAAATCTTAACAGGCCTACGGTGGCTTGGTTTGGTATCTTTAGGGTAATTGGGAGGGAGAGCTTAAAGGGACAATTCATTAATTCAGAAAAGCACTTATTGAACCCGTGCTCTGTGCTGAGATAGGCCCTGGGACTATAGCGATGGACCAGACAGACAAAAATGCCTATCATTTTTTTTTTTTTTTTTTGCGGTATGCGGGCCTCTCACTGTTGTGGCCTCTCCTGCTGCGGAGCACAGGCTCCGGACACGCAGGCTCAGCGGCCATGGCTCACGGGCCCAGCCGCTCCGCGGCACGTGGGATCTTCCGGGACCGGGGCACGAACCCGTGTCCCCTGCATCGGCAGGCGGACTCTCAACCACTGCGCCACCAGGGAAGCCCAAAAATGCCTATCTTTTTGATCTAACATGTGAGGACTTAAATATAGTAATTAGATACAAAGACGATTATACGTATTTATGTATTTTTGGTTAGATGGTGATAAGGCTGGGGCCTGGGGACTGCCATGCTCCCTCCCCATGGAGAATGCTTGCTTGTCCAACAGAGACCAGCAGACAAGGGCGATGGACAGAAGTGACGAGAGCTCCGAAGGTGACGTGTGAGTCTCCAGGCCCAGTGGGCCTACCATGAGCTCTCCTGAATTTCTCAGTCACGTGAGCCAATAAAGCCCTCTCTTTTGGTTCCATTTGATTGGGTTTCTGCCACCTGCAACCGGAAGCATCCTGCCCATCGCATTTCTGCAGCAACTTGTGTCCCGTCAGGGAGTGCTGAGCAAGTCGTGGGGAAGTTCTTCCCAGCAGCCTGGTGAGGCAGGTGTAACGCTGTCTTTTTTTTTTAGATTTGGAAGTAAGTTCAAAGAGGTTGAGTACAAGTATAAGAATGAGAGAAGTAAGAAGTCACAAAAGGACATGTCTCAAACAGAGGGCAGGTCCTAAGCAGCCACTTTGGCCACCTGCAGAGGTCCTGAGGAGCCTGGTTGGCCAGTTTGGGTGGGAGAGGGATGCTGGGAGGACCCTGAGACTACTCCCTGCTGTGGAGGGAGGGGGAAAACTGCCCCGTTTGCTGTGAGGTTGGCCTTTTATTCGTCTCCATTTTCCATGTAAGGAAACTGAGGCTCATTGAGGCCAAAGTCATACAATTGTTAAAAATTCAGCCAGGTCCTTCGATTCCAAGTCTAGGGAGCTTTCTACTCAAAAAATCCTTAAATTTTGGAAACTCTTTGTGGTTTATAAAGCACTTTTCAAAGAGAATGATGAATAGACACAACTGTTAGTCCTGACTTGCACAGTTCTTCCCAAAGATAGCTGGCATGATATGGTAGAAGAGAAAACACAAGATTTGGAAGCCTTCTGCAAATTGTAGCACTCTCTGAAAATGTTTCTGTTGTTTCTCTTACATTATTTGCATATTTTTACTGTGGAAATTTAAGGGGACACTTTCGTTCTTTCTGTGTCCTTATTCAGTGGCTATAAATTGTCTGCCACACAGTAGGAGCTCAATAAATATTAAGTGGCTGACTGAAGCCTCAGGCCTTGCTCTGCCCTCCTTAAGACAGGCTTCTCTGAGCCCAGCTGCTGACCAGTCCTTCCCTCCTTGATGAGAGTGGGAATATCCTTCCTTCTGTGTTTCGCACTTGACCCCCTCGACAGCCCTGTCCTGTCTGCCCTGCCTCTCTCCTTTCCCTGAGTGAGTCACCTTGGGTGAGTGAGTCACCTTGGGTGCTCCACTGTGGACCACATATCTCATTGCAAACAGGAGGCTGGACAGATGGATGGTGAAAGGGACTCCCATAGCCCATCTCCCTGGGTTGCTGGGGAAGAAATAAATGACTCAGCGCTGGCCCACAGGACTGTGACACCAGCCCTACTGGCAGCAGCGGCATGGGGAGTGGAGGGCTTGCTTCTGCAGCCCTGCTCCCTGACTCAAGCCTGAAGGCCTGGACCTGCTTTCTGGGCCTCAGAAGCCTCTGATCAGACCTCCTAACCTTGTGGGGTAACTGGATTAGCTGGAGAAAAAGAGTGGCTCCTTTTGTCCTGCTAGACTGGACTCTGCCTGCAGGATCCCAGGAAGAAAATGGCTGGGGCTGCAGGCTCCAGGGCTCTATCTTGGCCTCTGGGGGCACTGGTCCAGTCTGCTCTGGGGTCTCATTATCTTACCCTGTTTGCAGTATGTGACGGTGTAAGGCCAGCCTGTGGCTCAGCCACTGAACAGGGAATCAGAGAGAATAAGAAAGCAGGGGCCTTAGGAGAAGAGCCTCCCTGCTCCCAGGAATGCACCAAGCCTGTCTGCGTGACGCAGCTCCACTTCCTTGCCCCAGCAGAAGCCGTTCTCCGGGTTAGGGTGCTCTGGGCAGGCAGCCTGGTGGGATACACTTTGGCATCAAAGAGACCTAAATTCACATCCCTCTGTACTGCTTCCTGGCCATGTGTCCTTGAACCTCTCTGAACCAGTTTCCTCACGTTGCAAAATTGGAGAGCTGACGTGAGAGGGCAAAGGGTTTCTCTGTGGGGAGAAGTTTTGGTGTAAAAGATCATGATGACGTGGCTCCCAGAAGGCAGAATGCGGGCATGTGGGCTCTTCTGTCAAATACGCTTTGGATTCTGGGCAAATGGTTTTTGTAAGGTCCTGGTGTATATAAAAATTTACATCACCCCAAATAAGAATGCAATCACCATCCTGGCATCTGAGTTTGTGTGATCCTGTAAAAGAAATGCCACAAAAGACAGTGGGAGCAATCTGTTCACTAGACCACCATCTTGGCACTGGAAGCTGGCACAGGGGTTCAGGGCAATCCCACAGGTGGAAGTCCAAGACATCTGGTCAACCCCACATGCTTGGAAGTGAAGTGTGGGTAAAGAATTGGAGAATGACCTGAAGAGGAAGAATTGAAAGGGACCTTAGAAAATTGTGAGGAAGACATTCCAAAGCCCAGAACTCTGAGGCTCAGGCCTGGGACAGGAGTCCAGCTTGCCCAGGTCCAAGGGCAAGATCTAGCCAAGGCTAGATCTTTTCATGACTCAGTGCTAAATTACATCTTGGATTTAAAATGCAAGAAGGAGATTGAGACTTTTAGAGCAGGAGGGGGACTTAAAATGGCTAAGTCCAGCTTCCTAGGGCCCAGACTAAGGACATAGGAAAGGAAAGAAGCAGCTTTCTCCCACACCAGTTCATCTGTTCGACTGTCCTGAAGTGGAAGCTGTGTGATGGTACCTGGGGCTGCAGTTGTGTGGATCTGGGCGTGTTCCAGGGCTGTGTGCTGTGGGTGTGCAGTGGAGCTGTGCAGTGGCCTGCAGCCCAGGGGCATTATTCTGGTGTTGACTCGCCTTTGAGGCATGGCCAGACATTGAGTATTGGGTCGGAGGAAGGCACAGGCCTCCTTACTTGAGGGGTGAGGAGGGAGGGACAGAGGGGAGACTTCCTTTCCTGCCTTTTGGGGAATCCCAACTCCATTCCCCAATCCTGGGAGCTTGACGGACTGAGGAAGATCCTCTCCCAAGAGGGCAGTTCCTGTGACAATAGCCCTCCTTGGTGGGGGGTGTGGCTGGCCTCTGCACACATGTCTTAGGGTCCTGCTGTTCCTGCCCCAGCTGCCCCACAGGCTACTGGTCAATTCCTGATGACTCAGTGGGAGCTGAACCCCAAGGCAGGTGGAATTTCCTGGAGCAGCTCCCCGAGGCCCTGGTATATATACTTCCCAAACTCAGGATCCCAGTCTTTGCACAAATTCATGGAGATGGGCCAAGAGAAAAACATCTGCGAACGTTTCTACTTGTCCACTGTCCAAGGGAGGGACTGAGGAGCAAGGGGACCAGGCCGGCATTGCCTCCCAGGCTGCATGGAGAAGGGGGACCCCGCGGGAAGAGTGTGCTTGCCCAGAAGTTTGCCTCCTGGATCCTCTGAAAGACCGACCCCTCAAGTTCCTCTCCTCCTGCACCCAATTCTATCACATTCTCTTCATTAGTAGAAAGAGCACCAGACCAGTAGGTAGGAGACTCAGGCTCCAGCGCTGACTGTATCACTGTTTCCGGGTGATCTTAGGTAAGTTGCTGTCTCCTGGTTTGTTTATCTGCAAAGGGGAAATAATCATCAAATCTGTTCTACTGGTTATTTTTAGATGCAGTGAGATGATGTAGGTGAAAGAGCTTTGGAAAATGTATGCAATGCTACACAACTGTATGGTATTATTATCAAACAACTCTGAGCACTTACTCATTGCTCATAGCCATCCCTGGCCGTTTAATGTGCTTCCTCTTAGGGACACCAGAGCCAGGGCTTCTTCCTCTTTAATGTGACAGTGAATCACCTGGTATTTTGTAAAAATGCAGATTCTGATTCAGCAGGTCTGAGGTGGCCTTTGATTCTGTATTTCCTTGCTTCCAGATGACGCTGATACTGATGGTCTTGGGGACCACAGGTGAGTAGCAAGGACCTGAACTACCCCCTCATAGGAAAGGACCTTTCTACAGTCGATTGAAAAGACACAGCTCAGAAAATAGAGCAGAAGTATCAGTTTATTAAAATAGCTTCCAATCAAAGATGGCCTGTTGGTCACAAATGATACATTTTGGTTTCTGAAAAGACAGAGAGCAAGAGGTGGGTGGGGGAGAGAGACACAGAGAGACCCGGGAGACTCAGGGGGCCAAGAAGCCCTGGACAGATCACTTCCTAGACTTCTCTGAGGAGCAGCCATTGTTGGTCTTACTAAGAGAGTCTGTGCTGCCCATTCTTGAGCCCACACTGTTGAGGAGTTTGTCAATTTTTCCTGGGATGTTCTGCTTCTCCTCATTCTCAGTCTCCCGGTGGTAAAAGTAGTTAAAGTTGGAGACAATGACAGGCACAGGGAGGGCAACGGTGAGGACCCCTGCAATGGCACACAGAGTACCCACAATTTTCCCTCCTGGGGTGGTTGGGCACATGTCCCCATAGCCCACAGTTGTCATGGTGACCACCGCCCACCAGAAGCCATCAGGAATGCTAGAGAAATGGGACTCTGGCTCGTCCACCTCAGCAAAGTAGACTGCACTGGAGAAAAGGATGACCCCAATAAAAAGGAAAAAGATGAGCAGCCCCAGCTCCCGCATGGAAGCCTTCAGCGTCTGCCCCAGGATCTGCAGCCCCTTGGAGTGGCGGGAGAGCTTGAAGATGCGGAAGACCCTCACCAGGCGGATGACCCTCAGGATGGCCAGGGACGTGTTCTGCTGGGTGCTCGGCTCTGTCTCCTGGACCAGCTCCGTGATGAGGGTTGCAAAGTAGGGGATGATGGAGATGATATCGATGATGTTTATGATGTTCCTGAAGAAGTCGGTCTTGCTGGGGCAGACCACAAAGCGGAGCACCAGCTCGAAGGTGAACCACACGATGCAGGTGGACTCCACCATGAAGAAAGGGTCGGTGAACATGGTGTGGGAGAGGACGGTCTTGCTCATGTTGAGGCTGGAGTCTCTCACCACCTTCAGTTCCCTGTCTTCTTGGAACTCGGGAAGTGTCTCAAGGCAGAAGACGGTAATGGAGATGACCACGACCAAAACAGAGACCATGGCCACACCACGGGCGGCGCTGGAGCTCTCAGGGTACTCGAAGAGGAGCCAGAACTGCCGATGGATGTCGTTGGTGGGGAGCAATGTATCAGGATCTTTGATGAAGCCTTCATCCTCTCGGAACTGGTCCATGGCCTCACTGCCCAGTTCATAGAAGGTGATCTCATCAGCAAAGACGTCGATAGGGACACTGGCCGGGCGCCGGATTTTCCCACCAGACTGGTAATAATATAGGATTCCATCAAAACTGGGCCGGTTCCTGTCAAAGAAATACTCATTTCTCATGGAGTCAAAGAACTGCATCCTTTTCTCCCAGTCTCCCAGGAGGGTCTCTGGGAACTGATTGAGTGTTCTGAGCTGGGTCTCGAACCTTAGCCCAGCAATGTTGATGATCACCCGCTGGTTTCCTTCATTCAAGACCGCTGCCTCAGGCCCTGGGGGATCCATGTAGTCTCCTGGGAGCTTGGAGAAGGCCGTCTCATGGTTGGTGCTGTCGTTGTTGAAGATATTCCAGTTGGAGAAGGAGCTGCTCCCAGTCTGGCCTTTCGGGGTGGTTAGGTCAAAGTCTGTGGCATAGCCTGGCTCTTCCTGGATTTCATCTGAGTTATCAAAATTGACCAGGGCAACCTCCATTTCTTTCCAGCCACACGCATCCATCCTAGGGGAGTCAGGGAAGCAGCCTGAAGACCCTCAGTCTTCCCTGCCTGCTGTGAGCTGTGGAGAGGAAGAAGGGCATCATGGAGGAGCTAGGATAGGGTACAGCTGGCTCTGGATTATTGAGGTAAGTTTTCCAACGGATTAAAAAATGGTTTATTTTTAGCTTGGGATGGAACCTTCTGCCTATTTTGGCAACATTCTTCTTGAAATCTATTTGCTCCCTCTGAGTCTGCGCACACTAATAATTAGAAGAAATTGCAATGACGGAGCCTGGCTGAGAGGGGAAAACTTCCTCCAGCCAAAAAGGGTCTCTGTACACCATGGCGGAGAGAGGCCATAATGGAGAAGTTCACGTTTCTTAATAAAATGTATAATTTCGTACTTGTAGGAAGTCCTCCAGTTTACCCAACACTTTTCATGCCCAATCTCATCCTTAACTTTTTTCTTTTTCTCACACTTAACGGCCAGTCCCTCACATTTTCTGTTGGGTGTTATATCTTCAAAATATATCTAGAGTTCAACCACTTCTTAACACCTCCACCACTACCTCTGGGAGCCAGCTGGGATTCTGTGGGGAAGGGAGAACAAGAAGATGGAGGCTAGGTGGGCAACCGCTGTCCTCCCCAGCAATAAGCCATCTGTGCCTTAACCCTTCCTCTGTAGGTAACTCCTAGGCTTGTTTTGAGGGTACATTAACTGAGAGAGCATATGGAAAATGCCTGGTGGAAAGATCACTAAATTTATAGCCATTGTTTTTGTGAACTTCCCCACGTAACAGGGACTTTCGAAGACAATAGCCACTGGTATTTTTATGGCCTAAGTCCAAGGTGCTTATGGGGAATGGTTTCATTAAAAATCATTCAGGCAGTGGGAAGTAAGTAATTGTGTGTGTGTGTGTGTGTGTGTGTGTGTGTGTGTGTTGGAGGTGGGGTTAAGGAGAGCATGCCCAGTGAGCTTGGATATCCACAAACCTAGACTAAAAGTCCTTCCTTAGGTCCATTCAACCTTTGATTTCAACATAAGAACACTGAAGCCAGGCACACTGGGGGTCAGGGTGGGAAAGGTAAAATCTATAGTGGTCATAGCCTTGAAGTAGTTTCATTTACAGATGACAAGGGTATCCTGTACGGTACAGCGTTGTAGTCTTTTCAAAGTGATTCCACATTCACTTAAATGACAATAATCTTGTGAGGTTGGAAAACATTATTTCCATTTTACAGATGGGGAAACTGAGTCACAGGAGCTACGTGACCTTCCCAAGGTCACACAACTAGTGGCACAGAGACCCGACATGAACCTGCCTCCCGGCCTGGGAGACCCACTAGACCATGGGTGCCCTGCGTGGAAGCTGAGGCCTCGTGGGGAGATGCAGGCCAGGGCCTCAGAAGTGTGGGAGCTCAGAGCTCTTTCGGTCCCACACCCTCCTTTCTCAGTTCAGGGCAATGTGTGGGGTGAAGAGCTCAGGTTAGGGTGGCCTGTCCTGCCTCTTGGGAGTGTGCAACCTTTGCAAGCTGCCTAATTTCACTGAGCTGCAGCTTCCTGGGCTGTGGAATAGGGAGGATGTGCCCACTGCTGAGCACGTCAGGTATCACGTGAGGAATAGTGGGGTTGGAAGGCAGGATGGAGCAGCAGTTAATAATGCTGAGACCCGAGCCAGTTGCTGTGAGCTGGAATCCTGGCTCTGCACACAGTAAGCCCTGGAGAAATATTTGCTATTCCTTCACAGTGATCCATGTGATAATTTACAGGGTCCCATCCTGGGCCACTTGGCTGCCGGGCAGAGGTGGGACCAGGACTCCAGCTCTGTGTCCACCTTGTGACTTCAGAGCTGCACATTCTTCTTTGGAATTCTGGCGCTGGGTGAAGCTTTGGGGTACTTCCTTCTTGGGGTGAATCCCACCCCATTGTATCCAGACTGAGTGGAAGAGGCACATCTGGGGGCTCTGGGGCAGGGACTGGGAACCACTTCCAAGTGGCTAGAGTGGGCCCGTATCAGGAGCCTTCTCCTTTTTATCACGGGGTAGAAGGCATGTGGGGATGAGGGAGAGCTCCTTTGGCCAAAGTAACTTCCTCTCCTGGGAGCCAGGCCACTTCTCTTCCCCACTCCCCCTCTCCTCTTTGCTGTTTCCACCTCCAGCTCAAAGTGACAGATACGGGGGTGGCTGAAGATGGTCAGGTGGTGTAGGAGGGGGTGGAACAGTGCCAAGTTCAAACAGCATATTCTGCAGTCTACAGAGGTGTGCTGTACAGTTGCTCCACATGTTACATTTAGATTAGCAAATGTTGGTCATTATAGACAGAGGAAAGAGAGAACTGGTCTTGGGAACAAGAGACCCGGCTTGAGGCTCTGCCCCAGCACTTAGGAGTTGTATATATTTGAGCAAATCACTGGATTTTTATGAGCCTCAGTTTTCTGATCTGTAAAATGGGGAAAATAATGATAATTCCCATCTCAAAGATCGTACTGAGGACTAAATGAGGTAATGACACTGAGAACACTTAGTAAGTTATTGCAAAAATGAAAGGAATTACCCTGCCTAGTCCCCTCCCCTCTGTTCCATACATAAAGGCAATACAACATATTTGTGGGCAGAAAACACATTCTATGTGACCTCAAATGGCCCCAGGAGGAATTCTCAGCTCACTGTCCTCTGATCCGCTCTCCCTATCCTGCCTCCTTGACTTTGTGCCTGTTTTGCTTCTGCCTGGCATCCACGTTCCCTTCCTCTGTCTCTCCTCTTCCTCCCTGCCCATCTGGGGACTGTTCGGGTCCTGCTTGTCTGACGAGCCTGGCCTGGCCAGTCCCGCTTGGAGAGTCCTCTGCCTGCTCTGAGTCCCCGCCTCCCTGCCCAGATCGCTCACATTTGCACTCAGTTTGGATCCCCCGTGTCCACAGGGTCAGCCTCAGCGCTTCTGCTCTCTTGTGAGCTTTGAGAGTGCAGGAGTATCTTATGGTTTTTCCTTCTGCCCTGCACGGTCTTGGGGGACAAGATTCACCTCTGGTGATCCCCACCTGCGTCAGCCCAGTGCCCAGCTCAACGTGGCTGATGACGGTCAGGGTGGTGTAGGAGGTGGTGGGCAGTGCCAAGTTCAAACGGTTTTCTGTGGATGCGCAGCGAATACCTGTTAAGCAGGTGAATGCATCAGTGAAAAGAGAAGTGAGAAGTTCATGCTCACAGGAACAGGGATCATATCTGTTTCGCGCACCCTTATGATTCCAGAACCTAGCCCAGGGCTGAGTCCAATTAACCTCTGGTGAATGAATGAATGAGGGAGGAATGAACGAAGTGAGGCAGATAGCATCCTGGACTTGCAATACTTCCCCTGCTTTGTGATCCCTGACAACTTGTATTTCCTCATCAAGACTCCATTTTAAAAATCTGTAATAAGAAAATACACTGAGTCAAAGAAGGCAGATAAAAAAGGGTACATATAGAGTAGTTCCATTTATACAAAATTCTAGAAACAGCAAACTAACCTAGAGTGATGAAAAGCAGATGAGCAGTTGCCTGGGGATGGGGGTGGGGAGGGAGAAGAAGGGATTACCAAGGGGCCGAGGGAACTCTTTTAGGGATGACGGTTATGTTTATCTTGATGGTGGTGATGGTTTCACAGAAGTATACATGTGTCTAAACTCGTCAAGTTGCACACTTTAAATGTAGTATGCATCATTTTATCTCAGTACAGCTGTAAAAAAAAAAAAAAACAAAAAGGCAAACAGCAAACAAAAACAGGGAATAAAAGTGTATCGTCCGCTGATGAGTCTTCAAAGTTTTGTAAGGACTAAAGGGGATACGGGGATGCTTTGTAAACTGCATAGGTCACATGGAAGGAGGGGGTCACTCTAACGTAGAACTCACCTCAATGCCAGTGCCACGCCCTCATGCTGCAAGGGCTCAGCCTATAATTTAGAAAGTGAACGCATCCTGGAGCCAGGGCTGAGTGAGGCTCCCAGGGACACCCAGCAGGCTGCACTTCTGCAGAGCGGGCAGTGGGAAGTGTGCACACGAAGGCAGCCCCTGGCCCCGGCAGGCCGGCGCCCCTTCAGCTTAGTGCTTGGCATTTCGTCTGTTTGGTGGCAGGAGACAAGCCACTGTCTGCACCGGGAAATATCCACTCCTCCGGAGAAGTTTCATTCTACCTTAAATAGGCCTTTGCAATTACCATTCAGGGGAGCCAAGATGGAAGTTGGTTTTGACCTTGGGTCACCCTCCTCCCCCCATACTGGCCCCCTGGGAGGAGATGGACACTCTGGGTGGGGTGGGGCACCCCAGGGAGGGCTGGGATTCTTGGGGGCCAGCTCCCATTGTGCCGGGCAGCATCCCGGAGCCTCCTCTGCTTGCCGTTCTCGATAGCTTTCCCTGAGTCTCGCATCTTTTCATCTGCCCAGCATTCTAGGGCTTCGATAGAATTACCAGTACTCAAGGCTGAACCGTCACCCACAGCTGAAGTGATCGTAGTATTCAAGAGTCTTCTACGACGTCTGATTCCATTCGTAATCTCTGCCTTGCCTGGCACAGTGCTGAGACAACGTGGTGGGTTGAAACAACCTCTTTTCCCCTCTGAACATACTTGTGTTTTCCTCCCTCCAGGCCACTATTTGTGCAGGTCCTGCCATTTGCATCCCTTCCTTCTGACTTGACCTGAAGATACAGCTTTCCCTAAGGAGTCAGGTAGAGGTACTCTCGCTCTCCTGAGAATCCCTGCACAACGGTTTGGCACATTATTTGAACCAGGTCTTATCTCCCCAGCGCCCTGTCATCTTCTGGTCCCTTGGCATCTTTGTACAGGGGGGAAAGCTGGTCCACTCACTGTCCCCAGTGCATCTTACACCTCCCCCTCTTCTGACCTTTGCTCCTTTCCCTCCCCCAGAGCCAGATGGGCTTGGGTTTGAATCTTAGCTGTGCGCTCAGTAGGTACATGGCCTCGGGCAAATCACCACCTCGATAAACAACGCTTTCTTCCTCTGCAAATGGGTCTAATCATAGCTTCCCTCAGGGTTCTTGGGGGAAGAAGGGATAACGTATGCTGTGAATAGCACGCAGGACACTTAGCAGGCATCCCTATTGCTTACACCCCGTCTGTCCTGGGAAGCCTTCGAGGCTGCCAGGTGTGGACCACAGTGACTCCAGCTGCCTCCCCGCCCTCTGTAGCACGTCACTTTTGCACCCAGTCTGCGGATGTGGCTTTGGTGCTCTGGTGATCTCTTCCTGGACTAGACTGGGCACTTCCTGCAGGCAGGGCCTTGTGCGGGGCCGGCCCCGTGCCTCTCCCAGAGAGATGTTCCACAGATGTCTGTGGGTCTGGCCGTCAGGTTTGCCGAGTGGTATGGAGCAGTCAGTTGCCCTGGGTTGCCTAGCTACCCCAACACTTCCTCTACTTTCTGGTGAGGCAGCAGCCATCCCTGAGTCAGAGAACGGCTGAAAGAAGTCATCGTGCCAACACCTGTGAGCACCGCAACACAGGGCCCCGAGAGCCCCAGGGACGGGGGATGCAGAACGGAGTAGAAGGCAAGCTCAGATGTCACGGGGCTGGCAGCAGATGGGGGACGAGGCAATGGGCAGGTGGGCCTGGCACAGGGTGGGTTTCCACCGCCGGTTGTCCAGTGAACGAGAGGAAGGAGTGGCCGGGAGACAGACGCTGGCGCTGCTTGTGTCCAGACAGAAGAGGGCGCTGTTGTTCTGCTGGAAGCAATCCTTGGTCCACTCAGCATAGATGACTCCACAGTGCCCCTTCCTTCCATCTGTGAGCTGCTTCTCTTCCTCTCGCGGCTCCAGCCAGGCCTCCGGTCAGCTGACTGTCTCTCCAGGTGGCTCTCACGCTGCCTTTTCCCCGTCTCAGCCCCGCCCTCGGTCCAAGCCCCATCTCTTCCTCTCATCCTGAACCACTGGCCCGGCCTCAGGAGCCTGAAGAGCATAGGCTCTGGTCCTCTCTGCCTCCTAGCGGTCAGGATTGTTAACCCACCTTCCAAGGGCCTCAGTTTCCCCACGTGGGGAATAGTAAAATGGAGTCTTGGGTAAGACTTGCTGGCTCAGCTGCCCTCCCAAGCCCTCCTGTCCCTGTGAGGAGGTAACCCAAGCCCTCCGCTCTCCTAGCCGTCCTAGCAGAAGGCAGCAGGTGGAAATGGGAGCCTGGGAGGCATCAGAGGGGTAGAGCTTGAAGCTGAGACCAGCATCCTGCCGGGAGACCTGAACCCAGTGGGGTAGGTGGAGGCAGTCAGCAGGCTGGGGTGGGGGTCTGCAATGGGGTCAGCTCCCGGGGGAGTGAGAGGCAGCCTCCCCATCCTAGTTAAGAACTCAGGCTCTGGGGAAGACGGGACAGCCCCCTCTCAAGCCTGGCTTGACCATTTCCTGTCTGTGTGATGGAGGACAAGTGGCCTCACCAGCACCCGCCTCGTAAGTGTGTGATGAGGAAGTGATGCCGCATAGAAAGCACACCGCGTGTGACAGGTGCTCAGTGGTAGCTTGGGTCAGTGGGACCACGGGTCAGGGGTGGGGGTGGGATGACCCTTCTCTGTTCCCTCTTGGGCACTATTAAAATGTGTGGGTCACAGCCCCACTGCTGCAGCAGCTGGGCCCTTTAGGAGGCTGTCCATGCTCAGGCGGAGTCTGCAGGCACAAGCGTGCTCATCGGGGAGCGGGCGGCCTGGGGGCAGACATCTCTGGGGCCATCCAAGGCGGATGACAGGACTTGTATGGCCCGTATTGTAAGCCTCTCACCCGAGGTGAAGCTGCTTATTCCTGTCCACTCCCGTCACCTACACTCCTGCTGGCCAAGCGTTTCCACACAGGATTTGAGCACCACAATGGCCCCTAAGGCAGGTAGGGACTATCATTCCCATTTAACAAATAGAAAAGCGGATGACTGCACAAAGGTCGTTTGGTCAGTAAGTTATGGAGCTGTGACTCAAACTCAAGTTTTTTAGCTCCAAAGCCAACATTCTTCCCTCTATCCTATAGTCCCACAAGAGCAGATCCACTACTGTATGTGACCTAGTCTCATTCTGCCAGGGACGGTGCCCAAGACGCAGGCACACAGAGACATGGATATACACACAGCCACACGTGCACAGTCACACACGGTCACACACAGCCACAGACCCACGTAGACACACTCAGACACACACATTAATATGGCTGTGTGTGACTTCTCATCCTAATAGTCACAGACACACACTTGCTACACAGAAAATTACCAAGACACCTGTGCACATAGATAGACATGTGCTCATGTACAGATACGCAGAGACACACAAGTGGGCTTCCACGTACAAACTTGCGGCCGCAGAAACCACCTACGTTCACAAGACGTTGCTGTCCCGGGTGTGCCCTGACGCCCCCTCCCCTATCTAGTCTGTCTGCCTCTTAGAACAGAAGGATGTTCTGTTACTTGGAGCCATCGAAAGAAGACAGGAGGACTGGAAGGGCTCAGGGAGCCGTCATGTGGCTCTCTTCCTTGCTAGGGCAGGGAGGGCCCTGCGTGGGCAGAGAGCATGTCTCTCCCTGCAGGGACTGCTCAAGGACAGAGCTGTCTTCTGAAAGAGACAGAACGATCTGGGCAAGAGCTCTTTCACTGGAAACCTGAGCAGCAGCAGCGATGCTGAAGGGAATGACCACAGGATAATTCCTTCCAGCAGGAACATAAGGGCTTACAAGGTAACTGCTGTTGACCATGAGACTGGAACAGCTCCCCCCGACATTGGGGGAAATACTTTTGCAGCCTTATTCAAGGTTAAGGATGCACTGATTTTCTTCCCTGATTTTCTCAATAACATGTTACGATTCATCATTATAAATTTACTTAAAACTGCCTCATCCCCTTCCGCATCATCCCAGAAGGCAGCTTGCAGAGTGGTTACAAGCATGGACTCTGGAGCCAGCAGGACTAGGTTTCCAACTGTGACCAACTAGCCCTACACAAGTCACTTAGTCTCTGTGCCTCAGTTTCTTCATCTGTAAAATGGAGAGACCATCTATATCTTAGGGCTGTCAAACTGATTAAAGGAGTGAATGTTTGTAAAACACTTAGAACAGCACTGGCCACGTGCTGAATGCTACGTAAAGCTTGCTCACACTGTGTTTAGGAGCCTGGGCCTGGCTGCCCCACGAAAGAGCTGCCTTGCCTGGCCTGGTTTTGAGAGCATAACTGGGACCTTCCTTCCGCGCCTCTATCATTGTCTGAGCTCACATTGGTTTCTCCTTCCCCCAGGCTGTGCCCCAGTCTGGTTCTCTGTTCAGGTAAAGGCTTCTTTCTCCCTGACCTTCACACGCCATCAGCTTCCAAACCCTGTGGATCTGCCTCCTGAGGCCCCATCCCCCCATCGCCACATCCCCGTCAGCCTGTTCAGACCTCATCTCCCGCCTGATTGCTACCATGTTCTCCCCATGTGGTTTCTTCACAGCCAGATGGACCCAGTCACCCCTGTGCAAGGGCTCCAGTGGATTCCTCCACCCCCAGATCAAAGCCTCCACCTTCCTCAGCCTGGCACGAATCCTGGGCCTTTTTTCTCCCACGCTGTGGTGGAACCCCGCCCTCCTCTAGTCTCTGAAGCCAATTCCGGGGTCTGTGGACACATGTGGTACCCTCCAGGGAACTGAAGGGGAGCGACCAGCTTGGCCCCGCTCCACCTGGCAGTCACTCAACACCCCTTCTTCTTCTCACCTTCCTCTCCCTGTCCGGGTTGCCCAGGGCCAGGGAAGTAGGTCCTGGGGCTAAGAGTTGACGCTGAACAACAAAATGCCAAATGCCAGCCTCTCCTTTTTGCAAGAACCCTCAACCTTGAGTTATTTTCTTGGGATCACCTCCCTAAAGAACCACCCCATAGCTGTGTTCCAGGATGTATTAAGCTGTGTGACCTTGGGCAAGTTACTTAACATCTCTGTGCCTTAATTGCCTTATCTGTAAAGCAGGGATAATAATAACACACATTATTGTTATTAGAGAGATCTGGGGGGAGGATTCATATCCTTGGGTCACCCCAGTACCTAGTATGTTGCCTTGCACATAGAAGAACCTCTGTAAATCTTTGTTGAATAATTCATTGATTGGTACACAAAGGCGTGAGCCAGTGGAGCGCAGCGCTTATGGCGGAATTGCAGCCATCTGCCTGTGTGGGGTGGAGCGGGCAGTGGAAGCTGCCTATGTGCCTGACAAAACACCACAGAGGCCATTGTCTATTCTCCTGACTAAAGTTCTTCTGCTTCTGGCTTCTGGGCCTGTTCTTCTATTGGCTCTTACGTGGGACACTGGGCAGTGGGGCTCTGGGGCCTCCTTAAGCCCCAAGAAAGCTCTGGAATTTCTGGAGCAGAAATGGTGGGGATCCCAGGACAGCTATGCTTTCTTCCGGTGCAAAGACAAGGCTCAGTTTTAGGTGAGGGATTGAAACTGGTGTTCTTGGAAGGCTCTGAGCTAGATGACCTAGGAATGTGGACCATCAGGATGATGCGTCTTGCTAAGAGCAGGCTGGGAAACGAGCCCATCTGGGTAGCTCATGCTTGCTGCCCTGCATGCAGCTGAATTTCCCCGGAAAGCTTTAGGAACTCTAGGAGAAAGACACTTGGGGCCCTTTGATAGGGCGGGTAAGATCTAGGTGCAGAAATTGAAGTGTGGGTCAAAGGAAAACATGTGGCCAAGAACTCACCAGCAGGAGCAGTGAATGAGAAGGTGCTTCGGGTTCAGCCTGTGTGAGCCTCGGATGCCCCCCTAGCTCAGCTCTCCGTGGCCAAAGGGACCTGCTGGTCTCAGGGCAGACGGGCAGAGTGGCAGCAGGAGCTTGCCCAGCTGATGCCTGGGATTCAGAAATCCTATCCTATGAAACAGGATCGCGCTGGCTGTCTCTGTCTCTGGAGGAAGCTTGAGAGAGAGACGATCCAGTGAGGGGCAGTGGGCAGGGTGTGAAGTGCAGGGCCCCAGAGGCAAACCTGGCAAAATGAACTCAGGAAAGGCTGGCCCTCCACGTTCAGGGCTGATGGTGCACAGATCAGATACTGATCCAGAGGCTGAATTAGTACGACACAATTTTTTTTTTTTTTTTTTTTTTTTTTTTTGCGGTACGCGGGCCTCTCACTGTTGTGGCCTCTCCCGTTGCGGAGCACAGGCTCCGGACGCGCAGCCTCAGCGGCCATGGCTCACGGGCCCAGCCGCTCTGCGGCATGTGGGATCCTCCCGGACCGGGACACGAACCCGTGTCCCCTGCATCGGCAGGCGGACTCTCAACCACTGCGCCACCAGGGAAGCCCAGGAGTGAGTCATCTGATGGGAGCAGGAGATGGAGGCAGGCTCAGGGAGTGGGTTGAGGTATCCTCAGCTCTCAGTTCTGCTTAGTAGTTAATATTGATCAGATGAATCATCCTTAAGCTGTGAGTGTTGTTAAACGTCTTCACAGATGTGACTAAGCCAGGACCAGGAGAAAAGGTTTCTCCTGGTCCAAATGAGTCAAATAGGCCAACATTTATTTATTCATTTTAAGTTCAGCAACATTTGTTGTGCCCCTATGTGTCTGGCACTGTGCTGGGGGCTGGGATATGGGGTGGAGCCCCTTGGCATGGCTGAGGCTGTGCCCTGGTCATAACTTTGCACCAGGTGACCTCCCACGTGTTTTTTTTTTTAATAGCTTTATTTTGATTTAATGGACATACAATGAATTGCACATATTAAAAGTGCAAAATTTGATAACTTTGGACACAAGCATATACCCATGAAACCATCACAAACAATCAAGATAGTGAACATCTCCATCACCCCCAAAAGTTTCCTTGAGATCCTTTGTAATTCTTCCTTCCTGCCTGCACCCCTCTCCTGCCAGTTCTCAATGAACTGCAGGTCTGTCTTCTGTCACTATAGATTAGTTGGCATTTTCTAGAATTTTATATAAATGGAATAATACAGTATGCATTCTTTTTTTTTGTCTGGTTCTTTTCACTCAGCAGAATTATTTTAACATTCTTCCATGTTGTTACATGTCAATAGCTCATTCCTTTTTTATTATTGTAGAGTATTCCACTGTGTGGATGTAAGACACAATGGTCATCCCTTCACTTGTTGGTAGACATTTGAGTTGTTTCTAATTTTTTGGCGTTTACAAATAAAGCTGTTATGAGCATTCAGACCCTAGTCTCTGTATGAACTTACACTTTCATTTCCTTTGGGCCGATATATAGGAGCTCCTACCAGTTTGATAGATTTAAATGCCCAGTGTCTGCAAGCAATCCCAGATTGGCTGAATCTTCCATCATCTTTTCCTTAAAGAGAAACAAGGTAAATATGCACAGGTACCTTGAGGACAAATGGAAGAAGTTGGAGGCAGAGGGGAAGCTTTCTAAGCGATCACAGCTAAAAAGCATTTTCCTTTGAGGCAGCAGGATATGGTCCTTTACAGTGTCGCTACCAGGGCTTAGCAGCTAGTCATCAGCTTTGTTCTTGAGGCTGCCATCCTGGGCACAGCTGTGGCCAGAGGAGAGGCCTGGTTCAGCCTCCTAGGCACCAAGTGGCTTACATGGACCTGGGAGAGATGCTAAGCAATGGCTCTAGAAGCCAGGGCAGTTGAGGGATGGTGGGCCCTGGTGTCAGCTCTGGGCTGTTTCCTCCTTGCCCCTCTAATGCAGACCTCCCACCACACTTTGCATGTAATTCCATTTGGTTTCCAGTAAACTTTCCTTTCTCTCAGCTCTGAGTCTGCACAGGAGCAGCTTGTCTGGTGGTACTGGGATACCCCTTCCATCTGGGTAGCTGGGCTCCACCTGGCTGGGGCTCAGCACCCCTTACCCTGAGGGCTCTGAGAAGCGGCTTCCAGGCACCCGAATCCTGTCTTAGAGGGATGGGGAGTTGGGGTGGGGGCACAGCTTCTCCGTACCTCCAGTGACTTATCAATTGGTTACATTGTTCGTTTACTCAACAACCAGTTACTGGGCACAGAAACTGTGCTGGGTGCTTGGGTTACAGGAGAACAAATGCGAACACCTTCTAAGGTCCAGAGGGTAGCCCGATGGGACGGCGACAACAGCTTCACTCCAAGCAGAAGAGAGCTACTTTGCAGACAAGCTCCAGGCCGTGGGGGACCTAACCATCCCTGAGGGTCTGAATCCTCTGAGCAGTGGGAGGGATCTTGACAGGGGAAGAGGGGGTGTGCACGTGTCAGGACCCAGTGAGTGTATGAGTCAAGGATGGCCTTTCCACCCCCGGCAGCCCTGCATCCTGCTGTGTGTGGGCAGATGGCCACTGTGCAGTGTGCTCACCACCTCTCCACCTGCCAGGCCAACAAAGAGGTTAGGCCCCAGTGGGGGCGATGGGGGTCACAGCTAAAGAATACAATGCCATAAACGTTGGGTAAGAAGCAGGATTTTCTACGGGCAGAAAAAAGGAGACTCTCCTGATTGCTATAAAACTATTTAAAAAATCACCTTCCTCATTTCTTTTCTCTTCCTGACATTGCCTCTCTGCTCTATTCTCATTGGCATGAGAACCTGTCATTCTTGTCAAAAGAGTTACTTGAAAGGAAGACTCAAATGCATTTCAGCTGCGTGTGCAAAGATCACGGTGGGGAGAAGGTGCAGGACACGGAGCTTGGAATAGCTCACAAAAATGCACTGGACAATGAGAATATTTACAGCAATTACCATTTACTGAGCACGTACTCTGTGCCAGGTACAGGGCCTAGTGTTTAGGTATATTGTCTCATTTGAACACCCCTCCTCCAACCCCCAGCAATAGCAGCAGGTACCATTAAATATTATCTCTAGGGAAACTCAGCTCACATAGCTCCTGAGATGGCAGAGCGGAAGTGTGGACCTACATGTCCCGACGACCTCGGGGCGGAAGGTTGTGTATGACGTGTGGCGCAGCAGGTGGAGGTGGGATGCCTGGGACTAACTCTGCCTGAGGAAGTCAGTGAGGGCTCCTGGTTGGCGGGGGGGTGGCATCTGAGCTAAAGGAAATGTGCTCCAGGCCGAGAAGAGACATGCAGCTGATGACGTCATCACGTGGAGAGGGGACCTGGCGGTGCGATGGCGGGAAGGTCCAGGAGAGTGATGATCTGAAGACTGGCATGTGGGTGCTCAGAAAGGTAGTGACCACATTAGGCAGTGTCTACACGGGCCACCCAGGCTGTACAGTGATGGTCTTCACCAACTGGGGCACCTGCTGGTAGTGTCCACATCCTGCTGAGCCTGAGACTGGGTGACAGGGAGGAAGAAAGAGCTGAGGACCAAGACCCGGGGCATTTGCCATCCAGAGCAGGGTGAGACATCCTTCGCATTGCCATCACAGCACAACCCTTTCTTTCTTCCAAGGAAATTCTGTGTGCAAGTCCGATATAGAAAACAGATAAAGAGAAGCTTCTCTGCTTGAGCTAGAGATGGGGTGGGGTCCCGAACCTTGCCTGCTGGGCCCCTTTCTACCCTGGTCCTTGGAACCTCTCCAGCTCCCTGGAACACAATTTGACACCCACGGGCTAAAGTCCTTACTGTTTCCGATGCTGCCCAGTTGAGGTCTGACCTCCTCAGTCACCCTGGCCCCCTCACCTGGATGTGTCCTGTGACCCTCTGTCTCCCCAGCATGCAGGCCCAGTGACACAGTCCAGTTTGTTCTTTGCCCAAGAACCTGATCTTCCTGCCCTCCACTCTGACCTCTGGCTCTATGACCACCACTTGCCGGGGGCAAGGCCAGGGGCCCGGGCCCCCTCATCTGACCAATTGGACACCGAGCCATGAAAAACGAACCCCCCTATCAGATCCTGAGGGCCTCTCAGGCTTCAGTCTGCACCCGCACTTCTGACCTAAACCCCTGTGCTCCAGTTTCTGGGGAAAAAGGATGAGCAGGGCTGCACACAGCTCAAGGGAGCCTCCGTCACCCAACTCTGTACTCGGGGAGTACACTTGGCGGGGAGAGAAAGGGGCAGCCTGGGCAGGGGGAGAGGGAGTCAAGGCTGCAAGTGAAAAAGGAGCTGCAGGTCAGAGAACAAACCACCATGACGTCTGAATGGCTCAGGCTCACGGTTCCATAGCGCAGACCTGCTCCATCTCAGCCCCTGAAGATATTAGTGGTGCAAGTAGGTTCTTGTCATCGGAGCACAGGGTTGCTCA
Organism: Pseudorca crassidens; assembly: GCF_039906515.1. Taxonomy (NCBI): domain Eukaryota; kingdom Metazoa; phylum Chordata; class Mammalia; order Artiodactyla; family Delphinidae; genus Pseudorca; species Pseudorca crassidens. The sequence goes on from NC_090297.1 coordinate 96,726,364, forward strand.
GCACCTAATGCACACCCTGGCTCTGTGCTCAGTGTTGGAGACAGCGACGTGGTGGCGGGAAGCGCACAAAGGTGCAGGTCTATGACTGTAAAATGGAACTAGCAAGAGCTGCTTCACAGGATGCAGAGAGGACTGGCTGGACGCTGCATGAGCCAGCACCCAGCTCTGAGCCTGCTGCCTGGGGAAATAAAACGGGAGTCCTTGCTAGGGGATCACAGACGAGGGAGCATTTAGGTTGGGGTGGAAGAGGGAGACAAGCAAAGGGAGGAGGGGAAGCTCTCATCTCTCAGGAGCAGCCTGATCTGAGTCTTGTAAACTCACTGGAATCTCCCAAAGCAGAGAAGAGGTTTGGTGTGTGGAGTGGAAGCAGGGACAGGGAGAAGGGCATTCCACTCAAGTGCGATATAGCATGTGCAGAGGAAGGCTCTGATGCGTGCGAAGGCCTGGTTTACCTGGCAAACTCCAAGCTCGGGAATGTCCTGCCTACATGACGTCAGGGTCCCTCCCATGCAGCGCTGGGTGGTGGAGAGCTGCTCTGGACTCAGACACACCTGGGTTCAAGCTCTTGGGCTGTGGCCTTGGGGCATTTCTTAACCTTTCTGAGTCTCAGTTCTTCAACTGTAAAAGGGAGTCTGCGGTTTATTTTGCTAGGCTGTTGTGATGCAAGGGTGAAATGAAAACATGCAGTCACAGGACACGGTCCATGGGATTTTGTACCTTTTCTACGAGATGCAGAAACTGACACTTGGAATTCTGTAGTCGGGAGGTGTCGGGAGTGGTCTGCTCTAGCCTCTTCTCAATGCGGGAAGCCCGTCTACAGCAGCACTGTCGACAAGACGGCATGACACTTCTGGGCTTGTGCAAAGGTCACTGGCCCAGCACAACTCTGGCTGTAGCCATTTATTGTGATCCCCTAGAGCATCTCACGCTGACCCTGTCCTAGAGGAGAGGTAAAAAGGAGAAGAGAGCGGTTAGGAGTAGTGAGCACTGGTTCCTAGATGCAGAGACGTAGAGGGCACCTTGGAAGTCACTGATCGCAACTTCTGAGTTATCCAGACACAGAAGCCTGTGACTTACTCATGGTCCCCCAGCGAGTTAGCCACAGGTCTCCCAGGTTCCCTGGGCAGAGCTGTTCTACAGCAGGCTTTGGCTGGGCCGGCTCCAGCCTAGTGATATCACAGAGAATGGACCCACCCCTGCATGCTCTGCCCCTGGGATCTAGAGGGTCCCACACTGAGGGTCACTTGCATCACTTTACTGCCTTGGAAACCTGGAGGTGTGGGATGGACCAGGCAGGACTGAAAGCTGTGACTGGGGCCTTGTCCCTGCATGGTCAGGGACACTGGGGAGAAGGGGCAGGCTGATGGGACTGAACCCACTGCCTGGGGTGGGATAGGCTGGCAGCAGCGTTAGGATGTCACGCTGAGGATCCCAAGGGCGTGCAACTCCAGCTTAGAAGTTGGTGTTGGAGGCTGGGCACAGGGGGCTATGAATCCCCACAGGGCAGAGCCCAGAGACCCCATGGCATCCTGGCATAGGTGGAGCCACCAGGTGGGAGTAGGCATTAGGTTATCTCTCATTCCCCATCGTGAGGGGACAAGAAGAGGCAAGAGCCCCAGCTCTGGGAAGCGGCCACTGGCGAGGTTCCTGGACGTGGGCTCAGGTCCTGGGAACCAGGCAAGCGTTAGTCGTGGCCTGGCTGAGGTTGCTGGTGGGGTCAGGGGGCCCAGCTGTGGGGAGGGAAGCTGTGTAAACTGGAACTGTGCAGACCATGGGCAGGCGAGGACAGGAAGGCAGATCCTCTAGATCACAGCTCACAGTGGTATCAGATTAGAGGTGTGGCTGGAGGACTGGCGGGCAAACTGGACCAGCTCTGCTACTCAACGTGCTGGGTGATCTTGGGCAACCCCTTTAGCTGCCCCTGAACTTCGGTTTTTCATCTGCAAACTGGGGATGGTAAGCCCTGTGATGCCCGCCTCACTGGACTGAAGTTGACGAGCTGCCTCCCGTCTCATCATTGAGGTCCTTCCATCTGTGAGCCCCTCAGTGCATCCGCCGTGCCTCTGGCTTCCTCTGCATCCCTCAGCGTCCAGGACAGTGCCGTGGCCCGCTGTGCAGAGCGGGTGGGCCACAGCTGGGGCCAGCCTGCGGGGCCCTGGCAGTGAGCAAGGCGGCGAGGAGGGAATAGCTTGGTGATGGACGATGTTGCCAGGCCTTGCCCATCTGGCAGCCTGAGCGACTGGCATAAAAACAAAGACAGCTCCAGTGGCATGAAATATTGATGCCCTGAGACTTTCCAGAGTGGCATTTCCGACTCGCTCAGACAAGGCCCAGCTCCTGGCCCCCGTGGTAGCGGCGCCTCCTGCCTGTTGAGGTTGGTTCCAAGGGGCTGCAGGGAGGAGAGTGCCCGGCAGAGAGGGCTACCTGTGAGGTCATCCATTAGGCTAGGGTTTCAGGTGACCACGGCTGTAATCAAACTGGGTTGGAAAAAAACACGTTGGATCAGGTTCTGAGTGGCTCAGTTTCTAGTCTGGTGAAGGCAGATGGGAGCTCAGTCCCCTCAGCAGGCTCCGGCCTCCCTCTCTGACCCTCACAAAACAACCCTACTCACCAACTGGCTCTCTTTCAAGATTGACAGGGTGGGGAGGGCGGGGTGCCCCAGCTCTGAGGAAGCTAGAGGACGCCGAGGTGAAATTGAGGGGATGCATTCTCACCAGCGTCCTGTAGGGGGCGCATTAATGAAGAAAAATGCCCACACAGTCCAACTAAGGTCTTGCAGGGCAGCCCCGGTGCCCATAATTCACAAGTCCCTCTCCTAACAATTGAGTAGTGAGCAAGCCTGGAGGCCGCCTCCCCACCTCACCCTGAATTCTAAGGTGGAAAGGGGAGGGTGCTTTAGGCACAGGCACAGCATTTTGGGTCTCTGTCCTCGAGGCGGGGCCAGGGCTCTGTTTATTTCTAGTTTGGCTTCTCCCAGAAGGTGGGGGTGGTAACAGAAAATCTGAGCTCCCTTCTCAGCTCTGTCTCCGCAGGCACTGCCTTCTGGTCCAGACCCCTCCATCGCCATCTGCCAAAGGAGCGCGAACATTCAGCTCCAGCTAGATTCCGACCGCCAGAGCAGGCCAGCCTAATAGGTCTCTCCGTGTGAGCGCCTCCAGGCTGTGGGCCAAGGCTTAGTCATCTTTGCGTCCTCAGCTGCTGGCACACAGGAGGCACCTGAAAAATGTTTGATGAAATTAAGAGTCTCTGAGTGGGGCGGGGCAAGGCCCAGGGCTGACCAATAGGATGAAAGGAACATCCACAGGCCAATAGCAAAGTCAGTTAGCTCCTGGACTGAGAGGTTTACTGGGGAGAGGGGTGTTCCTCTCCGTGATGGCTGACAAGAATCAGTAAGCTTCCTCTTTGGCTAGGGGTCCCACCTTTCATCAGAGCTACAGCAGGCCAGCATTTTGGGCTGGTGTGTGTGTGTGTGTGTGTGTGTGTGTGTGTGTGTGTGTGTGTGTGTGCGTGCGCGCGCGCACGCGTGTGTTTTAAATTTTATTTTCCTCCTCTTTAGAAATACACATTCACCATAGAAAAGAAAATAGAAGAGTACAAAGAAAAAAGCTACGATGTTCTCAACTAGTTGTCATTTCTTAAAGAACATTGTAACTCTAAATATGGTTCACTTGGCTGAGGTAGGGGCTGGGAAGCACATCCCGTCTCCAATTCTGTGAGCCCGAGCTCACAGACTCTGCACCTACCTGCCCATCCCTTGGCTCACAGAGCAAACCCCTTGACCAGGTATTTCCCACTACTCTGATTTAAAATTAGAACTGCTTGCCTCTTCTGGGTGGGCTCAGCAAGGTCTTTGTAAACAGGCTGAAGAACCCAGGTCCCCTTGGGTCATTCTCTTTCCCTTTGTTTGGCGACCCAGCACTGTCAGTGTCCTACCTATTCAGGGCCACGATGCTGACGGTTCTTCACTCAACCCGGAGTGTGGAGGAGAGGAGTGGAAGAGAGGGGAAACCTGGCTACCTAGAAGGTCATTCTTCCTGCCCTGTAAGAAAGACTGTTAACCTAGGGCCTTTTCTGAGATCAGAGGATTAATGATCACTTTCTGAGTGCTTACTGTGTGCTTGACATTATTCTAAGCACTTTACAAATGTTAATTTATTTAATCCCACATAACAACTCTTCCTTTTTTAAAATTTAACTATTGAACAAATATTTATTGAGGATTACTATTGTCTTAAGTTAGACACTTGGGGTCATTCTTGACTCCCTCCCATGTCCCATTCTCTATTCTAAGTAATCACCCGCTCCACTCCCATCATTTCCACCTCCCTGGCATCTCTCCTTTCTGCCCCGCCTCCTTGTCTGCCTGGCTGTGGATGCTTTGAAGTGGTCTTTGTACAGGTTCCTCTGCCTTTTCCCTTTCAGTCTTTTCTCCACACAGCATCCTGAGTGGTTTTTCCAGGAGGCAAATCAGATCTATCACTCCCCTCCTCAAAATTCTTCAATGATTCACCACCTGCCGTGGTGCAAAATTGAAACTCCTTTCATAACGTATGTGGCTTGTTGTCCCTGAATGTTGGTACTCTCTTCTTGCTTAGTATCATCATTTTTGGCTGGGTGAGAGGTTGCAGGAACAAAGACCACTTTTCCCAAGCTTCCTTGTAGCTGAGTGTGGTCAAGTGACCGAGGAGGGAGTAAGTGAGGTGTTAGCTGGTAGCTTCTTAGGAGCCCTGTTCTAAGAGTCAGTACTCACACGCTCTGCTCTCCTTTCTTAAGGAATGGAATAAGATGCCCCTTCTTGACTCTGAGGTCAAGTCTATGCACAGGGAAGCAACAAGATAGAAGGAGCCTGGCTCCCTGCTGGTAGAATCCAAACCAGTCCTGGACCACATAGCTGGCCTTTATGTAAGAGAGAGATGATATTCTATTTTGTTTAGGCCTATTTTGTTTTGGTTCCTTTCAGTCCAACCTAACCCACAAGACCAGCCCCACCTCATCTTGCTCCTGCGTGGGTCCTTCAACAGTGCCAGGACGACATGCACCCTGGACTCTGCCCATGATGTCCCCTTGGTCTGGGATGTTTCCCTCAGCCCATTCCCCTGAAGCCTGTGCACTTGGCAAACTCTTGTGTATCTTTCAAGTCCTGGCTGGAGCATCACCTTCTTTTCAGAGCTGTCTCCATTTCATACATACAAGCTCGCTCAGGCCCTCCTTCCTCTGTGCTCCTATAGCACCAGGTACATTCCTCTACACAGCAGTGGTCATGTTGTAATTCCTTGTGTCCCCTCTTCCTGTGTCCAAGGACAGTATCTAATTTGTCTTTGCATTATTGCTGACTAGCACAGTGTTTGGCAAACAGTAAGTACCCAATCAATTCTTGTTGAATAAATGACTACAGGTTTCAGGAAAGATCCAAACACAGTTGGTAGGATCCTAGGAAAGGCACAAGTTCCTATTGCCTGACAACTCTTCTCCTTGAGTTTGAGTTACATCCTTGCAACCTCTGAAAGTGCAACCTGAGATGCCGGTTCTAAATTCTCTGCGTTTTAGGAAAGTCTCAGCAGTCCCAGCTCACACGGGGCCACTCAGTCTGTGGTCTGCAGGCCAAGCCCCTTCAACTCTGGCTGCTCTTAGACAAAGCAGGAACAAGACGGGTGGAGCAGAGAGCCCCACAGCCCAGGACATCCGCCTCCCACGGGGATGGTGAATTGAGGCAGGGAGAATGCTTCTCCCCCCAGATCAAGAATGAGTGCTGGCTGCTGGCCGTGGGTGGAGGAACAGGTGGAGAGGGTGGGGGAGATGCCAGACAAGGACCTCAAAGAGTCAGTCAGGGGGTTGTTGACTCAGAACTGGGGCAGGCAGGGATCTGGGGTCTGGCACATGAGGACCAGCCACAGGGTCCAAGAGGCACAGAGGACGCCTGATTCTGCATCAAGGCTCTGCCGGGGCAGGAGGAAGCAGAGCAGAAGTGGGGGAAGAGCGTGCATCTGGAGACAGGGGAATTGGAATCGATTTTCCAAAATCCTTCAGAGCTTCAGTTTCCTTGTTTGTGAAGTGGGGGAGACCACACCAAGTCCAAATTTATGAAGTTTCTTTGTAGTTCTTCCTAGCCCTTGACTTTGGGTTCAACCAAGTGCCTTTTCCGCCAGTAGAGGGAGGTGAAAGTGACAGTGTGCCAATTCCAAGCCTGGGCCTCCGGACGTCATGTGGGGTTCTGCCTCATTTCATGCAGCAGTCATTGCCTTCAGAAGACATGCCTCAGCTACACTGCTAGTCCAAGGAGGGTGAGAGCCATGAAGACCAGAGCTGCCTCAGATGAGCACCGTTCAGGTCAGATGATTCCCAGCAGACCCCCAGATATAGGAGCAGGTCTGGTCAAGATCCACTCACCCACAGATGCATGAAAAATCATAAACGATTGTAGTTTTAAGCCACTGAGTTTGAGGGTAGTCTGTGATCTTACAATATCTGAGACAGAGTCCCTCCTCTAATTCCTGAACTTGCCAAACAAGTAATAGTCAAACACATGACCAATATATAGTAGATCAGAGCAGAGATACAAAATAACCTTAAAAAGAGAGAATGCCAGTGAGACCAAAAGGACTCGGTAGTAAATGAATTTACACACACAGTGCCAGGACGAAAGAGAAACTAGAAACTGAAGCGGAAGGAAGGTGACTCAATCAGGTAAAAGCAGCAAAGTCCATCTAACGAACTGCAGCTGTTGGGAAGAGCTTATCTGCTATCAGGTGGACCCCAATTATAGAGATGGGTGTGGCAGGATAGGAGAGCCTGATGCCATTAAACAATCAAACAACTTAGTTAACTTATCTTGGCCAGTTCCTCAATGTTTCTATGATTTGACTCTCACAGAGAGACTGTGGTCAGCTTGAGTAAGTTTCCAATCCACCTGACAGTTATATTTCTCATTGTGATTTAATTGGCATTCTAGTCTTATTCATTGGTCTTCATGTCAGGCTTGTCAGTGTATATCAGTATCCCCAAATCTGATCAAATTTGATTTGGGGTCCTGATAGAGTTTGAGCTTGTCAGTCTGTAAGGATGAGGGCTGGAATCTTGTCGGCAGAGAGCTCATCAGAATAAAAGCTGCCTCTGTTGTCCAACCAGCTGGCTTCATGTAATCTCTGCATTAATATCCACCTTTCTTTCCAATTCTATGGCTAATGTTGTTATCTTGGCATTTACAAGTCTAGGGTGAGATCAGGGGAGTGATTGCTCCTGGCTGGTAAGGAAAGTTGGGGGAGGGAGGCATTGAGCTTAACCTACAGATTCAAAGACCCACTACCTAATGGTACCTTCCCGGTCCCATATATCTTGCTTAGAAAGACAATCATGGGATGGCGATTCAGGGAACGTGCTTCCAGACCATCTAGTCTAAACTTTCACTCTATAGAAATGGATACTCAGGCTCAGAGAGTTAGTATAAGTTGTCCAAATTTACACAGCCCCCTGCATCCTCCCCATGGGAGGATCCACATTTGGGAGAGCCATGAATTTGTTCTCGCTGTGATATGGCTGGTTCCACAGGCATCTGGCATGCCCGCCTGAGCGCATCGCTGAGTGCAGGAGCCATGCCTGTGTTTGACTCCAAGAACCTGGGGTTGTGTACGTCTGTTGGGGGTCTCAACATGTGCTGCTGATTGGCTGACATTTGGGGTTGGGAAATGGTCTCTAAACCCTGTTCCTCAGTGCTGGGTTTGGCTGGCTGGGGCTGCCCGTCTGCCATCCACTCTTTCAAGCTGTGATCGTGGCAGGAGCAATCCACTTACTTGTGCTTCATTACCTGTATTCCCTCTCCAACTGGTCACACTCCCAGAGGTAATAAGAAAAGCTTTTCCTGTTGAGGAGTCATGGAGATTTCTCTTTCCTTTGTATTTTCTACCTTTCTCTCTCACCCCAAATATTCACTCTTGACACTAATGTTAACTGAGCACTGACAGGTCAGGTAAGCTTTCCATAGAGGAGCATGGGAATGACCTGGATGTGATTCCAGTTCTCAGTACGGTGCAGGGAAATGACACAGGGATGGGAGTTAGAAGGCCCTGGCTTTAGGACGTTAAGCGGGTCATTTGATTTCTTTGGAACCCAGATTCGTCATCTGTCAAATGAAAATGCTGAGCTGCTTAATTGCCTCTAGCACTAATATTCTGTGGTTTCATCTTGAACTCACAAAAATTTCTTGTCTGCGAGTTGAGAAACTGAGCATTACTCCTTGATATAAGTGAGCTCTGTCCTTGGTGCTGAGATCTGGGGCACTGCATCGTTGGCTAGCTTTAGGAAAGAAAAATCGGCTTCACAGAATGGAGGCACTGTTGAAATTTTTGAAAACTTTTAGGATTTGGATCCTAAAATATTGCTTCAATTAGCAGGCTGTAGACCTGGGGCTCAAAGATTTTTTCATAAATCGATTGTTACAGAATTTGATTTGTATTGTCCAGGCCTGCAGAATGCTTTGGCAGAATATGTTCAATGAACAGCCTGTATTTTGATGGTATGACAATATATATCCTGGGTTTTCTGGTACTGTCCCAATTTTCAAATATGCTATCACATTGTTTTCATAAATCATTGCAATGTCCCTGAAATTCTAATATTTTGCCATCTAGACAACATCTCCAGTGTGTCTCTTGGTTTTGGAAGTTGTTTAATAATCTTTTGTCCAAAACGTAAAATAGATAGCTAGTGGGAAGCAGCCGCATAGCACAGGGAGATCAGCTCGGTGCTTTGTGACCACCTGGAGGGGTGGGATAGGGAGGGTGGGAGGGAGGGAGACGCAAGAGGGAAGAGATATGGGAACATATGTATATGTATAACTGATTCACTTTGTTATAAAGCAGAAACTAACACACCATTGTAAAGCAGTTATACTCCAATAAAGATGTAAAAAAAATAATCTTTTGTCCAATAATGTGTCTAGGTTTCTGGTTGGTAGGAAAAGTTAGGAGAGGGAGACACTGAGTCTGACCTACAGATTCAGAGATGCACTAGCTAAGGTGTCTTTCCAGTCTCCTGGGTCTCACTTAGAAAGACAATCCTGGGATGGTGACTCAGGAAGTGTGCTTCCAGACCATCTCGTCCCGCCTTCTCACTTTATCTCTTCTGTTGCGATTATAAAGCCTTTGGATGAGAAATTGCCAGAATTGTTCTTTTTCATTAAAAGAATCTTTTGTGATTAGAGGGCATGCCTAGGTTATGATATGAGCTTCCATTCTGTGGACAAAAAGGCAAAGGAATAAGCATTTCTGTGCGGGCCATGCCTACTAAATATTGCATAGGCGTTAACAAGGATAAAACATAAGACAAGTGATATTTAGGTGTCTACACAGCACTAGAGGGCCTGAGTGGTCCTCCTCTGCCCCCACTTACATGACCAGTTTCTTTGACACTGTGTTGACACAATAGTGGTGACAGAATGGGGATTGTCTCTCAGTGAATGAATCAGTCATCAGTCTCCGGATGATGGCGGAGAAGCTGGATAATGGCAGGAGGCCAGTGATGGCCCAAGAGCAATCTATGGGCCTATGCGGAGGGTTTCTCAAAGCCACATGGAAAAGGGTCCCACCTCAGCTTGAGTCTACATTCATCAAAGGCTTTGTTTCTCTGCCTCCCTTGGGATTGACTTTCTTCACTCTGCACGCTGGAGAACCCAATTCAAAGTTGATACCAGATATTTAATTCAGGAAGTATTTATTGAGCACTTAACATGTGCTTATCATTGTGTCTGACCATGAAGTAGGTGCAAGCTGAGGGCTTGCTGGCAGTGAAGACTGTGGGGGCCAGGAGTGCCCATCAAGAAAGTGGTCCAGGAGGGCTGGGAGGCAAGAGGAAGGTGAGTTTCTGGCAACCTCGGGAAGGGAGGCAGTGGTATGGGATTATGAGCCTGGACTCTAGAGCCAGCCAGCCTCAGGTTCAAGGCCCAACTTATCTGCTTAATAGCTGTGTGACCTTGGAAAGGTCAATTGACTCCTAAGCCTAAAGCCAATAATTTGTTAGAGGAGAGGGGGCAGTAAAAATATCACCCCTACCTCACAGGGTTGTTGTTGGAATTAAATAGGATAATTTATGTAAAGGGTTTAGTTCCGTGCCCATGATAGCATGATAGCCTAATAAAAGGCAGCCCTCTTTATTATATACATGTGATGTACATATGACATGTGGATTGCTTGGGAACAATAACCAAATAACTTCAGATACATGCTGTCATCTCGCTCCTGCCTCCTTGGACTATGAAGGTGCTGAATTTGGTCTTGTACTTTCTGCTTTTCCTCAAGGATACACTAGCAGTCTTGTCACATCTTGTCATCTTCCAGGTGGTTGCCCATGAACTGTTTGGATATTTGTTCCACATCTTGCCTGGTACAGACTGAGTTGTTGGTTTTGTACCTGGAGGGTTACCTGGGCTCTCAGTCTTACAGCTATCTCCATATCCACCCCATCGTGGTCCTTATGGATGTCTCCCATCCTCTGTGAACCTGAACAACCCCTACTGCTTTGGCCAAACATTCATAATTTCCTAAGTGTCTTTGGGATGTAAGTCAAAGGGGTCAGCTAGTTATGAAACAGCGTCTAAGAGCCGTATTTCCTGTCCTAATCAAGCATGAATTTTCATCCTTCCATCAAACAAGGCATCTTAATTATATGATTATAGCTGATCTTTTAAAATAAAGATAGCAGTTAAAAAATGCTTCTGTCTTCTCATTGTCTCCTGTTATTCTGTCGTTCTGATTGGTGGAAGGGGGCAGCTGCAGGGGGTGGGAGTGGTGTGGCTTCCTCCTTTTTCCTCCTTTTTTCCCTTTTATACATGGGGGATGTTTTCCTGTTTCTATCTTTCCCTGGCAAGATCTTTCCTCGTCCTTGCACCAGCTTTTATCACTACACAACTGAGTATGTGTTTCTTTGTCCTGCTCTTTTGTTCTGATGAAAAATTAATCTGGCAGCATTTCTAATTTGCAGATCCTTCAGATACCCTCTGTCAGCCTTAGATAGCATCACCCTGACCTGAGGATTGGTGCTGCAGTGATGCAGCTAACAACAACCAAGAATGACAACAATAAACACTAACAGTTACAAATACTGAATTGTGGTAACTATGCTAGCTACTCCTCACTCTGCTTTGCTGGTTGCTCCCAGGCTCCCTGAGATCTTAATATGGGAGTGACCCAGGCCTCAGCCCTTGATCTCTTTCTATATACCTTTGTTGCCTTGGTGATCTCATCCAGTCTCACGCTTTAAGTATCTTCTACATGCTGATGGCTCCAAAACTATCTCCAGCCTAGCTTCTTTCCTGAACTCCAAGCTTGTGTATCTAACTGTTTACCCTGTATCTCCACTTGGATGGCTAATAGGCATTTTAAAACAAACATGTCCAAAATGAATCTTATATTTCCCATCAAACCAGCTTCTCTTGGCCTCTTTCCAAGCTCAGTAAATGGCAACTACATTTTCCAGTTGCCCAGACCAAAACCTTGGTGCTTTCTTTGATTCTTCATTCTCTCACTTTCTACATCTAATCTATAGCAAGTCATATTGCTCTACTGATAAGATATATCCAGAACCTGACCTCATCTCACCACCTCCACTGTTCCACCTTAGTTCAGGCCATTATCATCTCTCACTTGGATTATTCCAGTAGCTTCCTAACTGGCCTCTTTATATTTGCTTTCCATTCCCCGTAGTACAGTCTCCAAACAGCAGCCAAAGTGATCCTGTAAAAACATAACTCATGTCTCCTCTTCCCAAAACCTTCCAGTGGCTCCCATGACAGTGTACAGGTCAAAGTCCTTTCAATGGCTGTGGAGCCTTATGGAATCCGTTATTTCTCTTCTTCAGGGCTCTCTCTCTTGCTCGCTCTTCTCCTTATCAGCCTACTTGCCGTTCCTTAGACGTGACATGCATTCACCTCAAAGCCTTTGCATTGGCTGTTCTGTCTTTTGGCATGCTTGTCCTCCAGATGTCTGCGTGGCCACTTTATCAGGCCATCCCTGGTTACCTCTCCAAAACTGCAGCCCCCATCCCCGCCCTACCCCTCTCCTCCTGTTCTTTTTATCTCCTTAGCACTTAACACTATTGCATTTATCTTCTCATCAGCCATTTCCTCCATTCCATCAGGGCAGGAATATTTTTGTTTTGCCTGCTAGACCCCCAGTGCCTGACACAGAGTAGGCATTCGGTAAATATTTATTGATTGAACTGCTCTGAGATCACTGTATTCATTAATCCATTTAATTCCCACAGTAAACTTATGAGCCCTGTTTTGTACATGAGGAAATCGAGGCACAGATAGGTTAAGTAAATGGCCCCGCATCACATAGCTGGTGGTGACAGAGCTGAGATTTAATTCCAGGCAGTCTGAGTCACAGCCCGTGTACTTCACCACGAGGCTCCCACTGCCAGGGTGTGGTGTGTGGTTTTCTGTCCCTGTGGCTGGGAGCTGCCATGCTCCAGGGAGTGAGCATGGGTTGCTCATGGTCTTAGCTCAGACTGCTGTTAACAGAATACCATAGACTGGGTGCCTTCAACAACAGAAATTTATTCTCCCACAGTTCTGGAGGCTGGAAGTCTTAGATCAGGGCGCCAGCATAGTCAGGTTCTGATGAGAGCCCTCTCTGGGGCTTGCAAATGACCACCTTCTTGCTGGGTGCTCAAGTGGCCTTTCCCCAGTGCAAGCACATGGAGAAAGAAAGAGATCCTCTCTCTTCTTCTTCTTGTAAAGCCACCAATCCCCTCAGATTAGGACTCCACTCTTATGACCTCATTTAACCTTAATTAACCCTTAAAAGTCCTATCTCCAACTATAGTCACGATGAAGGTTAGGGCTTCAACATGAATTTTGGGGGTAAACAATTCAGTCCATAACAGTCATTCTCTGGATTGAGCAGCCTGACATCCAGGAAAGAGGTTTCTTATGGTCAGGCAATGACTGTTCTGTTTCATGTGGTTTCATAACAATAATTGGTGGGAGGCTTCTATTAGCCTCAGAACTGACTGGGGACAGCATGAAGACGTCTCAGTGGATATTGGCTCGTTTCTATGGTTTGAAGTGTGCCAGGCCTGGGCTAAGGGCTTTCCCACACTATTTCCTTTAATCATCTCAACAAGCCTATCTTGCTCTTATACCCATTTTATGAGTGGGGAAACTGAGGCTCAGAGAAGTTAAGTTCCCTGCCCCAGGTCACACAGCTGGTAAGTGGCAGAACCAGGTTGTGGACCCAGATCTGACTCCAAAGTCAATGCTCTCTACTTTAAGACTTGTTTATTTTGGAAAATAAATTAAGTGAAGTAAGTTACCAGACTGCAGTTACTTTTCAAGTATATTTTTTATTGTAATATCTGCCTTAAATAAAATACATCTTTTCTTTAAAAAGCAATTTCTTATTTGTCAGTTTATCGTCTGCATTTATTAGTTATGAAAGCCAATTGGGTCAGGATTACTGGACTTAATATTTGTTTTTCTCTGAAATGTAACGTTTGCTAAAAGTTTACCAAAAATTAGGAGAAAGTCAGGCTAACATAGCAGAAAGAGCTTACCAGTTAAGAGCTGGGTGGTCTCTCTATGGCTCTAGTGTGACCTTGGACTAGTCACACACACACACACACACACACACACACACACACACACACACAGGCCTCCACCCTCCCATGAGGAAATGAAGGGCCTAGAAGAGCTGACCTCTGAGGTCTCGTCCCAATCTGTGCCCCAAGTCCCCGAAGTCCCTGGAGCCACATGGGGCTGTCAGGGTCTTTCTGAAGCTGTGTGTGCTGCAGGGAACTTCCCAGTGTGGGTGTGTGTGCAGGAGGGGGAGGGTGCTCTCATAGGTTCTGCTGCCTTGAGGTGGGGCACGGTGTGGGGGAGACAAGCGGACGACCGGGCAAAAGAAGGAATGGCTTAAAGCTGAGAAACTTGTACGTTCTCCCCTGGGCGCACGGGCCCAGAGGCAGAAGCCGGGAGGGTGAGGGGTGAGTTCTGAGGTCCCAGTAACTGGCGCTTCTGTTCTGGAAGAAGTGAAGCCCGTCCACTGTGCACCAGCGCCGATGCGAGAATCACTTGCATCACTGCTCCTGCTTTTCCCTACATGCCTTGCCAGAGGTTGTCCTCAGATGAGCACATCTGCAATGTATGGATCCCACGAATTCCTCCCCCATTATCACCTGTGATGCTTACCATAGCCATGAGAGAGACATGCTGCTGGCCTTGATTTACACCCAAGAAGCTACCAGCCATCAGCCCAGCCGGCACCCGCATACTGGGGCCATTTCCTCCAGTTGTCCAGCCTGGCGGCTCTGGATACCCCTGTGCCCTTGGTTTTTCACTATGTGCACCCATCCCTTCAGCAATCCTTTCTTAACTCCCTCAACCCATCTGCTGACCTGGTGCTGGAGTGATGCTTAATTGGACCCTCCTCGAATTTAAAGATTCATTCAAAGAAGACAAACAGGAAAAGCACTTGCTTTGAACGACTCACAGTTTCCTTTGAGAAACAGGAAATGTCGTGTGTCCCCCCCTAGTCCCCAGGGGCCAAGATGGAGAGAATGTGAGAGTAGGAGGGAGGCTGGAGCCTCTGGCCTGCCTGCCCTGGCTTCCGACCCAGGTCCTTCCACACTGAGGACAGCCCTCTGCTTCCTAGGGACGAGAAATTGTGGCCCCAGTGAGCAAGTTTGCCACGAAGGCATTTGCCATGGTTGAAAGGCGCCTGCACTGGCCTGGGGATCTGGCCGCCCTCCCACCCTTGTCACCTCGGGTCACAGAAAAGGCGGCCGGGCTGTCTTGTATGTTTGGATCACAGACCTGGGTGTACTGGGGTCAGCACAGGTGGAGAGCCCCCTCGGCTGGGGCAACTTCTTCGGTAGATGGGGAGGGTGGAGGCCTGGGAGGAGGGCCAGAGACGGGGCAGAAGGTGATCTAGGGCAAAGGAACTGGAAGGCGAAAAGGGCAGTTCAGAGTAAAAGGGCCTCCGGTTTCCTCCTCCGGCAGCCCTGGCTGGACTGGCCTTTCCAGCCTTCTCTGCTCACCTGTGGTGGGTGCAGGGAACTGCAGCTGCCCTTCCTCTCCACTTGCCCGGCTGAAGTCCACACCTGAGGGGCCTGGGCCCAGGTTTGCCAGGTAAAATGTAAGGCACCCAGTTCAATTTGAACTTGAGATAAACAGTGAATGATTTTTTACTATAGTACAGATTAAATACGCCCCATGCAATACTCATACTAAAAAATGATTCTTTGTTTATTTGAAATGCAGACTGAGCTGGATGCCCTGCCTTTTGATTAGTGAGATCTGATAGTACTACCCACTAGCTCTCACGGGTCTGCTTCTCTTGGACAGCCCGGGCAGGAGGCTTCAGTGCGAACTACCTTAGTATGTAGTAGTGCGAACTACCTCTCTTAGTATATATGAGTATCAGTACAGAATGAGAATTACATTATGCTTGATATGAGGCCCTTTGAAACCTGAGACACAGGGTAGGGTCCCCTCTTGACTGGGTCTAAGGGTGATGCTATCCTCTGATGCAGGGATTATTAACCTGGGTTCAATGGACTTCCTGAACTTATATACAAAATCTTGCTGTTCTGTGTATGTACATTTTTGGGGAGTAACTTTAGTTTTCATCAGATCCCCAAGGTGGTCCAGAAAAGTTAAGTACCACTACTATAACCACTCTGTTTACTCTCATGGGCAAAATTGGTCCTTTCTGGGTCATTTCCATGTCTTTCAAGGATACAGAGGCTGCCTCATCTCTAGGTGTGTTTCCTCTCCCCACCTCCGCCTGTCAGCTGGCCTCTGCCTACACAGTGAGCCTTTGCAGTGACTGTGCTGGGGAGTGGTTGGGGCCCATGAGTTTACTGAAGCTCTGGCTTGGGGTGTGGGGAGAAGGACCACCTGAGGGAGATGGGAGGAGCTGCTGCTTTCTTTCTCTAGTGAGCAGATGTTCAAAGGTGTTTTTTCTGGTCCCTAAACTCACCTGTCAAACAGAACGCGGGACAGGAGCCAGATGGGAGATGGCAAATCTGGATCTGGCCGTCACCATCCAGGCCCCACCTGCCTGACAGGTGAGCCTGAGATGCGATCTCCTCAGGAGGGGATCTGGAGGACAGGGGAAACAACAGCAGTGCTCACCATATGCTTTGTATTTTCCAAGACATTAAGCAGAGTTTCTCCCTCCCAGTGAATTTCCTTAACAAGGATATTTTAAAGCCTTGGAAAACATTCTTGCCCTACTTTAATTGTATAAAGACTGTCAGTGCTGGAAGGGAAAGGTGGAAGAGAGAGAATGAGAGAGTGAGAGAGAGGGGGAGAATGAGTGAGGGAGAGAGGGAGGAGAAGAGAGAGAGAAAGAGAATGAGATGAGAAGGGAAAGGGAAATGAGAGATGGAGGAGAGCGGGGAGGGGGGAGGGGGGAGGGAGGGGGAGGGAGGGAGGAAACGGTGTGGGAGCGAAGGAGCTGGGAGAAGAGAAGGAGGAGGAAAGCAGTGAGAGAATGTCTTTAAGAAATTACAGAACAGCTCTTTCCTTGAAAGAATGTCCTCTCCCACTTTCTTCTCTCCCATTGTGCTGCTACCCTAGCCCACTTCTCCAAGTTGAACCCCCTGAGGTCTCCGGGAAAGCAATCCTTTCTCCCCAGCATCATGTTCTGTCTGATTCCAGCCCTCCAAGCCTGCCGATCTGTCAGGGGCTTCTTGGGTGACGGGTCATGTTCCATGAGGCACCTCATCTGAGGGGAGCGAGTAAGGCAAAGAGAGGCACCGGTGGACTCAGAAGCTTGGACTGCGGTGCCCGACGTGGGTAATTGTGCCCAGTTGGAAAGTGCATTGTTGAGAGATGCCCACCCGCAGACCTCTCTCAGCTCATCCTGAGCTCCTTCCCAGTACCCTGTCATGACAACTTTGCAACCTGTGCGTCTCTCCTTACCCCACCCAGAGCCTGAGCTGACCCCCACCTGCGGTCTCCTTGTCAGTCCTGACTTCAAGCCTCATGGGCTTGGCACAGCTCCACCTGGTCAGTGAGACTGATCTCCTCTAAGAGAGGAACGAAGAGGCACCGAAGGTGGGAGCTTAGGGGCATTCTGTAGGACCTCTATCTGCTTCTGAGACGGAGCTTGAATTCCCCCCCCTGCTGCTGCACAGAAATCCCTGCTTCTGAGGGAGAAAGTCACCCTGGGGAAACTGAGGCAACTACGAGCTATCCATTGTACCCCGGAAACTCTATGATAGCTGATTCCTTTGGCTGGTGGGCAAGAAGAACTGGCCAGAAGCCTTCCATTTCAGCCTCTGGTCAGCACTGATGGGACACCTCTCTGTCCTTCCAGACAAGAGCTTCAAGGAGTCCCTAGGTCACCCCCAGGAGGGAGTAGGGCCCCATGTGTCTTGCTGTCACACTTGCCTTGGCTTTAGTGCCTCACAGGACAGATGGAGAACTGGGTCAGGGGAAGGCAGAAGGGAGAAAAACATCGGGAAAATCAACCAGATGGAGCTCTGGGAGGGCAGGGACCCTGCCCTAGTTAACTCTGGGTCCTCAACACCCAGCACAGCAGCGGGCAGAGAGAGGATGTACAGGGACTGTTGACGATACAGTGAACGCCTGAGGCTTTGGTCTGCTTATCTGAAAAAATCTTTGGGTCTCATCTAGCGTCGGCATTCTCTGATTTCGCGGAAGAGAGTTGTTCAGAAGGGGAGTCTATTTGCCTAAAGCTCTGGGGGTGGAGTTTGAAAATGAGCATGATCCTTTTTTGGGAAGGTGAGAGTTTGTTTATTCATTCGTTTGACTACGATGTATGCAGCATCTGATTTATCAGGCATCGTATGAGGGGCTGGGGTTAAATGAGGAGCCAGAAAAACAGGGTTCTTAACCTTATGCAGTTTGTAGTCTAGTCAGAGGGACAGGTTTGGCCAAATAATCTTACACACGTATAGTTTCAAACTGTGATGTGTGTTTCAAAGGCAAAGCTTAGGAGCCTTGAGAAGGGTGAACAAGGGTGAACAAGGAGAACAGGGGGCCCATCGGGCTAGTATGCGGGTTCTTTTCTTGAGGGAGTGATGTTCGAGAGGGGGGTTGAAGGGCAAGGAAGAGTCAGGTTGGAGAACGAGTCAGGTGGAAGACAGAATTCCAGGCTGAGGGTTTTATCCCTCAAACTATCCCCTCACCGTTGAGAGATGGCTGCTGAAGTTCTGGATATCACTTCCAGTGGTGACTATATCCAGGAAAGAAGAGGGAGTGTCTGTTCCTGTATCTCTTTTCAAGTAACCTTTCCCAACCCCTCCCTACCTCCACAAATTTCCCTTCATGTTTCCTTGGCCAAAACGGGTTCATATGATGCTTCTTGAATAAATACCTGCTAAGAAAATGAGATTATCAAAACTGGCTGAGAAGAATCAAGATTACGATCATTGTCTGATGAAGGGACCCTTTAACAAAACTGGGGTTCTCTTACCAAGGAATCAAGAGGCATGGGTTTTAGGGAGGCAACCAGAAGTATCTGCTACCCAGGAGCCAATTCCCAGCATTCTTCCAAGGAGAAACAGAGACAGGGAGAAACCCCTTGGAGCTGTCTTCTGAGAGGAAGGTGGGCGGCTCCAGCCTGGAGACCAAGGCTCAGGGATCAATCCAGCCCTTTTCTTCAACTTGTCTAAGGTCACTGAATCTTGGAGCTGGAGAAGACCCGATGAACACCTAAAGTAGTGGGGGTTTTTTTTTCTGCGGTACGCGGGCCTCTCACTGTTGTGGCCTCTCCCATTGCGGAGCACAGGCTCCCGGACGCGCAGGCTCAGCGGCCATGGCTCATGGGCCCAGCCGCTCCGCGGCATGTGGGATCCTCCCGGACCGGGGCACGAACCCGTGTGCCCTGCATCGGCAGGCGGACTCTCAACCACTGCGCCACCAGGGAAGCCCAAAGTAGTAGTTCTTAAATCCTGTTGGACATCCAAGTAAACTGAGGAGGGTGTTTAAATACAAATTCCCAGACTCCACAGTGATCTCATAAATCAGAACCCCAGGAAGTGGAGGTCTAGGAATCTGCATTATTAGAGAGCTCGCTAGGTGTTACGGATGCGATAGTCTAGTATCTGGGAACCACAAATCTTGTCCAGTCCCCCCATATAATGGTGAAGCCCAGAGAAGGGACTTAATTTGCCCAAATTCACATGGAGAGTTGGTTGACCTCTGCCTGGAGATGCCCTTCCCCAGAGGGCCTATCTTTTGGGCACCCTTATGGTTAGTGGAAGGGAGCTGCACAGGGGCAGCCGTGCAAAAGCCCTGTGTCACTATTCCAGCAGGGTGGGACACCTCTTTGCTTCTGCTGGGCTGGGGGTGGGGAACATGTAACGATGACCACTTCTTGTTAGCCTGAACCTTATCCTCACCACATGCAGCCCTTCCAATAACCCTGGGGCCAAGGAGCGGTCATGCCCATTGCAGAGATCAGTAAAACGATGGTCCAAGTGGCTTCCACCAGGTTGGGACAAGCAGAACTGGGGCTTCTCTGCTCCGAAGCCTGTGCATCTTAGTCTCTCCTTTGGCTCTTCTTCTCAGCCGCCCTTCAGAGATAAATCGAGGCCGGCGCTTTCCCGGACTGGCAGGCCAGGCTGAAGTGGCTGCCCCAGCCTCTGTACTCTCCTGGAACAGCCCTGGTGGGGAGAAGGTGCCAGCTCCTGCCGGGCTGTCCCGGCCCAGAGTCGCCTTCCCAGCCGCACAGAGCCGGACCGACCAGCAGAGGGTGCTGCTGGGTAAGGATGCGGAGCAGACGCCGGGCAGAACCGGCAGGCGGCCGCCCCCGCAACCCGGCCCGGGTGTCTGCCTGCTGCAGGCCCAGTCTGGAAGCCTGGGCGGCTGGAGAAGGTCTGGTTCTCATTCTTGAACTAAAGGGAGGCCAGGTTCTGTAGGCTGGGCTGCTGCGGGCGTGGACGGATCCGGGGGCTGCGCCGTGGCTGCTGCGCGCCGCACTGCCGGCTCTGCAGAAGGCGGTCTGGGGTTTTCCTTTCCAGGTCCCCCACTGCGCAGCAGCCAGGCGGTCCAGCCCTGGCCAGAGGCCTCCAGCCAGGGGCTTCCGCTGCCTGGTACTCTGGCATGGTCACCACCATCCGAATCCCGTCCCAAATAGCGCACGTGTGTGTGTGTGTGTGTGTGTGTGTGTGTGTGTGTGTGTGTGTGTGTGTGTGTGTGTGTGTGTGTGTGTGTGTGTGTGTGTGTGTGTGTGTGTTACTACTCTATGTAAAATGTTAGGGCGGAGCCTGGTACGGGCTCTGTCCTATGTACGTGTTTATTATTATCATTAGCCTCAGGGTCTGCCCCTCTAGGATGAGGCGAGGCTCCCTTTGTCAAGCTCAGGCTTGGCCACAGCGCCCTCGGTGTTCCTCGCTGCAGCAGGCTGGGGGACGTGAGCTCTCAAAGGCTGCTCTGAGGGCTTCTCACAAGCCAGCGCTGACGCCCACCCACTCCTAGGCCTCCTGCCAGAGAACAGTCCTGATGGAGCATTCTCTCGCCCCTCTTTATAGCTCAGTAAGGTTCAGGGGTCTCACTTCCAATGATGCTGTGACCCCTGTGAGCCCTCGGTGCCCCTCAGTGTACTCCCCAGGGTCTGGGCGAGGTCAGGAGGGCTGGGAGCCTAGGCAGAGTGGCGCAGTGGAGTCCTGTGTGCTTGGTACATCCCTGTTTCCTGCAGATGGGCTCAGCCTCTGGCCATGTCCTTGGAGGACTCTGCAGCTTCCTCCTATGGCTGTGGCTCGCCAGGCCTCCTTGTGACTGTGTTTCCTGAAAGGGCTCTTTGCACACGGCCATTTGGGAAAAGGGTGGCAGTTGGGATGCCCCAGCAAGCGCCTGCCAGCATCTCCCAGCCCCCGGGTGGGTGTGGGCCACCTCGCCTACCAGGAGCACACTGCTGTGCCGCAGACCAGATTCCCAAGCTCCCACACACTGCCAGTCTCACCAGCACTGGGCTGCCGCCTCCCTGCAGAGTGCGACAGGAGGAGCCCTGGGCTGGCGGGAGGGAGGCCTGTGTTCTGGCCTAGAACACTGCTGCTTGCTGACCGGTGCCCTTGGGCAAGTCACTTCACCCCTCTGGCCTTAGGATCTTCATTTATCAATGGAGATAATGATAGCCATCCTGCCTGCCCCCCAGAGGTTCTGGAGAGACTGTGCACGCAGTCTTTGATGGGAATAAAGGGCTACAAGTAGGCAGTGCTCCTACTTCTAGTTCCTGTTGAGTTATTGGGCTGTCATCAGACACTGGTCACTTCTGTGGGCAGCCAAGTGGTTGCCAAGCAGAGGTTGGGGGAGACATAGATGAAGGACCTCCTTGATCTTGGGGGATCTCCGCCTCCTCCTTTATTGGAGAAGCAGGACACACATTCCTCAGGGCAGAGAATGCACAAATACAGACTTCAAAGAACCCCAAAACATGGTTTTAAAAGTCCATCTATAAACACACAAAAGTTTCCAGACTAACAACAGCTGGATGTTCAAGTGCTCCAGGATTCTAAATTCATCAAACTCAGGGGAAGTTTAGGAAGGCTTCCTGGAGGAGTAAACAGGTTTTGTTTTCGTTTTTGTTTTTTAAGGGAGTACAGAGAAAAGGGTAGTGGGTGGTGGTGATGAAGCTCCAGGCCAGGGCCATCACATTTATAATCATTTTAAGGTAGGAGAGATTTGGTAGGGGCTCCTGGCATATAGAGATACAGAAAGAATAAATGATGTGTAAGGAATGGTGAGCAGGTCTCTTTGGTGGGGCTCTCAAGTCAGGAGGGAGTTTAGATGGGAGGGTGGATGAATGGGGAGGCTTGTTAAGGCAGCGCCCTCCTAGGGTCCAGCTCAGTGCGGCCCATTGTCATAGGTCAGTTTTCCAAGGAAATAGACTCTGAGACAGAGATTTGCATGCAGGAGGATTACTGGGAAGGGCATTTAGTATCAACACTTCAGAAGCATTGGGCGAAGGGGAAGGCTGAACTGTGATCCCTTGCACAGAGGTCTCAGCTGATCCCATGGGGAGCTCTGGACCCTTCCAAGAGACTCCTATTTGAGGCCGGGGAGCCAAAGCCTTTATGTCCCTCCATCAGTCATTGGATGTGGGCTGCCCTGGGGTACAAGCTTAGGGGAGGTGGAGCCCTTCCTCAGAGGGCAGTGCTGGAGTGGGACTCAGCTCTGAGCTGTCAGCAGCTGTGGGGACGAGTACTTCCATCCTGCAGGGGAAATCTGGGTGATGCAGCACGACACCCATGTCACCCATCATGACTGGAGGCCCCCAGCAATGTCTGATGACCCTGACCAGGCTCCAAGACCAACGTTAGCACCTCAGATTCATCTAAGGCGGGATGATTTTGTTCCTTTCTCTAATCTATCCTTTTATAGAATGTTTTTGTTCTGTTTTGTTTTTTTATAAATTTATTTATTTTTGGCCGTGTTGGGTCTTCGTTGCTGCATGTGGGTTTTCTTTAGTTGCGGCGAGCGGGGGCTACTCTTCGTTGCGGTGCACAGGCTTCTCATTGAGGTGGCTTCTCTTGTCACGGAGCACGGGCTCTAGGCACATGGGCTTCAGTAGTTGTGGCACGCGGGCTCAGTAGTTGTGGCTCGCAGGCTCTAGAGCACAGGCTCAATAGTTGTGGTGCACGGGCTTAGTTGCTCCACGGCATGTGGGATCTTCCCAGACCAGGGATCAAACCCGTTACCCCTGAACTGGCAGGAAGATTCTTAACCACTGCGCCACCAGAGAAGTCCCTATCCTTTTATAGAATGTTAAAGTTAGAAGTGAATTTTGAGACCATTTAATACAATAATCCTCAGCCTGGGTAAAGGGTACATTTCAGAATCATCTGGAGGAGTTTTCAAAATATCCTCTGTAGATTCTGATGCGTACTGATCCCCTCACTCCTCTAAGACTAGACTATAAGCTTGGTGAGGCTGGGGCTCTCTCTGTCTTGCAGTTGCTGAATCCCTGGGTCCCAACACAGCGCATGTCTGGGGAAGAATGACTATAACACTGCCTCCTTCTCAGCCTCCTCTATTGCCACTCCTTCATTTGTCTCCTCTGCTGCAGTCACTGTGACCTTGCCTTTGCACAGACTCTTCCCTTGGTCTGGAATTCCCCTCCCCCTGGAATAGGTGTCCCCCCTCTGATCAGATGAGTTAACATATGTACTGGGCTCAGAGCTGTGCCAGACTTGGCGAGCCCTGTAGAAGTGCTAGTACTGCTGTCACCCCATTCTCCCTTGGCATGCTCTGCTCATCACTGTTTCAAAATGGACCACTTTTTGTTTCAGTGGTTTGTCGTCAGTGACAAACAAGCCCTGGGCAAGCAGCTACCATATCCTTTATTGTTGTATCCACAGCAGCTAGTACAATGTCTGGCATATAATAGGTGCTTAATAAATGCATGTTGAATGAATGGAAGAAGTAGGCTTCTAGGGATACAGTTTGAGAAAAACGACCTTAAAGCTTTTTAATAAGGGGCTAATTGAGTGAGCGTAACTGACACTGGCTGGGTGTGGCCTCATTATTACCTACTGAATAAATACTGAATGTTGAGTGAATGAATTATTACACGGATGGTTGGAGTGTGGGCTGGACAGGCAGATGGGTAGATGGATAGATGGTGAAGAGCTAGACGGATGGATGGATAGATGGATGGATGGATGGATGGTTGGATGGATGGATGGATGGATGGACGTTATCCTGTGTAGATGAAGGGCAGGATTTGGAAGAGTCCAGGTGGGAGGGAGCGTGGGTAGGAGAGGGCTTTTGCATTTCACACAGGTCAAGTCAGCTAGGTGTGAATTGGGCTGGGGGCGTCTGACCTTGCTCAGGTGAGGCGTGGGGAAGTGTTGCTCCTATGTGTTGGCACCTGCAGGAAGGCGCTGGGGAGCCGTGACTCATTCTGACACATCCCTGAGGTCCGTCTAAAGACTGGCAGAATCCAGGAGCTTCGGGTTGCTGAGTCAGGGGAGGAGATGGGTTCTTGGGGAGTGGGCTTACCTGGAGGAGATCTGGGGTCTTAGGGCCAGGGCCAATGGCCTCTGTTCCTCGAGGGTGGTGGCAGAGATTCCCAAAGGAAGGGAATCAAGGCAAGCGGGGCTCCCCTGTGAGAGGTGGTGGAGGGTCTGCGACCCTAGAGGGCGAGGCTGATGCAGATCTGTGCCCGGTTTCAGGGAATACTTGTTCTGGAAAGGCTTGCATTGTCTATCGGTTAGGTAAGCAGGCAGTAGTCAGTTCAGTTGGTCATCCAGTTAGCTGGGCAGCCGGTCAGTCTGGCAGGCAGAGATAGTCTGTCCAACAGTCACCTGGAGGGGACACTGAGTGGGCAGGTAGGAGTGTGTTCTGTGTGCAGCTTGCAGGCTGAGATGGGTACTAGGTGCCGTGGGCAGAGGGAGTCAAGCAGAAAGAGGAGGGAGAGGCTGGGTCTTTGCTCTGGGGAGGCTCCACCAGTGGTTCTTAATGGGGCAGCACTGCGCCCTTAGAGACCATTGGAAATGTGCTTCGCGGTTGGGTGTAACCGAACCGTGGGGGGCAGGTGCTGCATAAGGGAACTGGGCCAGGGAAACCAAGTGTCCTGCAGTGAAGCATGATCCTACACAACCAAGGATGGTCTCACTCCAAAGGCCAGTAGGGTCCCCTTTGAGAGCTACTGTGTCCGGTCAAATGGAACATTTTATACAAATGATTTGCAGAGTTTGTCAGCAGCGCCGCTCCTTCCACACACCCAGCCCTCTACTGACCCCTTCCCTCTCTCTTGCTGTCTTCTCCTCTGGAAGATACTGCTGCTGCTAACTTTGAAAGTTCACAGAGTGCCCTGAGCTGTGAAGAGGGAGGTGGCAAGCAAGTGAGAAGCAGAAACACCATCTGCCTGTGGGTCTGGCTCGCTCCTGCAGTGGGCGCTTGGACCACAGGGCTGGAGGGGGTGGGCTTCTGGGAGGCACGTGGGGGGCGGGCGGGGACCTTTCCCTGTGCACACTGCTCAGGGCCTCCGGAGCCTACCCGCAGAAAACCAGAGGCCCACAGGAGCTGGGTGAGCCTCCCAGCTCGGTGATGAAAGAGGGCAGCGACCCAGATGCTGCCTGTCCCACTGTGGGTTCCGGAGCCGTGCCACCCCCGTCCCCATCTTGGTTTCTTCCCTCATCTGAGGACTGGGCTGTGTCACGTGCAGGCAGGCAGGCGGCGAGGGAGCCCGGCAGGAGGCTGGCTCTTCCAACACCTCACGCCCTGGCAGGACAAATGTAAAAATATGAAAAGCTTCTGGTGTTGGGGCCAGATCACATGGCTGAGGGGTCTGCCATCCTGGCTGTCAGGTTTTCACTGCCTGAGAAGGTTGAGGCACTGACTGCAATCGGGGAGAACTGGGCTTGGTCAGAACAACACCTCTGTCTGCAGAGTTCATCCTCACGCGCTCTCCTAGATACACCTGCCAGCCCCAGGGGGTAGGCCGGGAGGTTCCGTCTTCGTCTTCATAGCCATTTCTCAGATAGCAAAACTGAGGCTCAGATCCACGGCTGGCTGGCGGTGCTGTGACTCAGACCCATGTCTGCTGAGTCCTTGCTCCTTGACAGCAGGATCCAGCTCCTTCCTTGGAGGCAGGGAGCTGGAGTAGGGAGCGGTCGCCCGGAGCCCTTTTCCTAGGGCATGTTCTGTAGAGGTTTGTGCAGAGATGCTGTGTGAGCAAAGGAGGGCTGCCCTTCAGGGCTGCCCCAGGGGCTGGCTTTGGTGCCCCGCAAGACTGGGAACAACATCGACAGTCATCTCAGAGGGGGCAGTGGACCTCTGCAGTGACAGGCAGCTTGCAGGAGACTTGGTGGAGCCCTGGCAGGCCACATCCCTGGTGTTGACGGGCAGCCAGAGAGGGAGGGGGAGGCCTGGCCAGGCTTGAGGGTCTGGGCCGCCGGGCTCCTTACCAAGCACCTGCTCACTACCCTGTCCCCGACACTGGGCACCCCAAGGGGCCAGGACAGGAGCTACACTGCTCAGTCCACCTCTGGTTCCCCTGGCAGTCAGGGGCCTCTACCCCTGGCTTCCTCAATAGCTCCGCTTAATGCCCATAGATTGCCTTGGGGGTCCCCTGGGTCTCTGCTCGGCCCAGCAGCCCGGGCCAGGATGAAAGTGAGCTGTCAATAATTCATGTCCTAGTTCCCTCTCCCTTCCCGTGCTTGGCTGCCTGTAAATATTTCACGGGTTTCAGAAGGCAGAGATTGCCCAGCAGAGACTCCCAGGATGGGGCTTGAGGAAGCCTCACCCTTTCCCAGAGGCTCCCGGCCACGCCTCAGGCAGGAGAGGAGCCCAGCCCCAGGCTTGGGGGGGATGGAGAGGCTGCGCAGAGTTACTGCCCAGGCTGGCCGTGCTGTGGCTGGTGTGGAAGGGGTGCTGGGGCACGCCCCCCGTGGACCCACACCCCTGCTCCGGACAGGACCTGAGGAGAAGCGGCAGGGCATGCAGCAGCACTGGATCCAGCCCTGGAGGCTGTCTTCAACTCGACCTTTTTCCTCGCCTTCCACATCTTTTGCGTTTAGCCCCTCCTCGCCCTGCGCTGTTTATGTCACTTGTCCTCCTTCAGGCCCTCATCACCTCCTTCCTGGACAGTGGGTCCAGCCGCTCTGTGACCACGCCCCGCCTAAGGAATCTCTCTAAAACAGAAACCCGACCCTGCCACTCCCTTGTTTCAGGGCCTTCCCAGGTTCCAGATTGCCCTCAGGGAGGAATCCACCTTCCTTATTCCAACATGCACGGCCCTCCAGACCTTACAGCACCCTTTCCCGGCCCCTCAGCCTGCTCCCGTGCTCTAGTCCAGTCTGGTCTCACTACTCCCAACCCCATGCTCTCTCCCACCTTCTAGACTTGATCTATTGTCCCTCTGTCAGGGGTGATGGGGAACTAATCTCAGGGCTCTGCGTGTCTCCAGGCTGGTCCTGGGGGTCACTCTGCTGTTTTGGGGCCAGGCCTACCATCCTGTGAAACACTGAGGTGGGACCCCAGCTGGCCCTGGGGCCAATGTGCAGCTCCACCAATGACTTGTGTCTTGTTGTGACTTGTGTCATATTCTGAACCTCGATATGTGTGTCTATAAAATGGGAAGAGTAACACCTGCCTCAGAGAGCAGTTGTGAGGCGTGGAAATCAGGTTTATACAGAGCACAGCCTCGTCTATGCACGGAGCCGGGTGCACCAGCCAGGCCAGCTGTGTTGTTAATCTGCCCTCTGGAGACGTGGCGTGCAGGATTTCCCTCAGGGAGGTCGCAATAGGCTACCTATTCTGTGGACAGGAGCCGAGAAAACAGCAGAGGGCCGGGGACCCCGAGAGCTCTCCGAGGGGTCTCATGGTAGGTAGTATATCTGGGAGGCCCCGAGGAAAGTGAGGGAAGGAGGAAAATCCAAGAGAAATGTCGTTATGGAGGACACTGCTGCAGGGAGATGGAGCTGGGTCTCACCGAGGCCATCCGGGGAGAACATGGGCTTCGTCTCACAACCGTCCACCCGAGAGCGTGTGTTTATCCACTGGCTCCTCCGTCCCATTGCTTGAGTGTTGCCGCCGAGGGCATTGGTTTCCTGAGCTTGTGGACTACACAGGCATGTGTGCTGAGCAAGGTTGCACCAGTGTCCGCACTGGCACGGAAACCCTGGGCCAGAAAGGGAAGGGCTTGTGGAGAGCACTGAAGGGAAGTCCAAGGCCATGGAGACAGAGGAGAGGGCAGCGGGAGACCGGGGTGCTTACCGTGGGAGGAAGGTTGAGGAAGTGGACATGAGGTCGAGGTTGGGGGCCGTGCTGTGGCCTGCTCTCTGCCTTTCTTCCATCCATTCCATTCCATTCCATTCCATTCTACTCCACTCCACTCCACTCCATTCCACTCCATTCCATTCATTCACCAATGATCATTTATTGGCCATCCACTAGGTGGCATAAAGCAACCAACTCAATCTTCTGCTCCTACCCTGGGCCTAGACGTAACTTGGAGACAAATTAGGGCATACGGTAGATCTGACAGGTGGGTGGCAGGTGGGTGGCCCTCTTTTCGGTTGGGGTGAGCAGTGGGGTGAGGTCTTCCCTCTTTCTTCCTCCTCCTAGAGCACTCTGCCTTCCTGCTGGCCTTAAAGGGACAGGTGCTCCCCCGGGAGAGCTCTGTCCTCCTGACATCAGGTAGGTGTCCCTGGGAATGGGGGTGGAGGCAAGAATTAGGGGCCGGTGTGTGGACTCCTCCCTCACTGTCTGCATATGTATTTAGAACAAAAAAAGGTTTTTTTCTCTTCACTCCTTCTCTCTCAAACATCTCCAAAAAACTGGTGTGAGTAGTAATACTTGAAAATCCATCCATCCACACATCTAGACTATGTTTCTCAGGCCTGGGACCCCAGAGAGGAAAGGGGAACGAATTGGTCTCCTCATTCTGAAATTTCCAGCCTGAAATTGTCATGGGAAAACATCCTCAGTCCTGCTTCAGCCATTCCCTTGATTTCGTCCCTGGAGAAGTCACTTAACCCCGAAGCCCAGTGTCCTCTTCCGTAAACCCCATGCTGATAGTAATGATCACAATGACCTCACAGGGCTGTTAGGGGGCTAAGACGAGAGTCTGAATGTGTAAGAGCGTTGCAAACCATGAAACGTACAGACGGAAGGCATCTACGTCTCTTTACCACTTTTATTGCCTTCATTATCCTAGTCATGGTCATCCTCATCAGCAGGGAAGAGTAAAGTTTCCCGCAGCAGCAGCAGGCTGGGTTTCCCTCGTGTGCTCAGAAACGCCTGTCTGAAGTAGGCCACACATGGGCTGCATGGATTGAATTGATAATCAGCTTCATTAGGGGTCCACTTCAGAGGTGGGTTCATGGAAACCTTAACCCACACATGCACTGGGCTCTCCTCTGTGACGGCTTGGGCCTCCCCCGCTATATACAGCTTGGTGATGTGAAAAGGGGTAGAGGCAGGAACTTCAAAGGAAGCTGCAGCTAATGAAAAATTCAAGCTGATGGTTTGTTGAAAAGCCCTGTCTGCTTTGGATGGGATCCTCTAGGCTGGGAAGGGGGATGTGGGGTGGCCTGTGGCTACAGTCAAATTGTCAGGAGGACCCAGGAGCAGGGGCTGGAGAGGATGAGGAGCTTCCTGGGCAGGTAGCCAAGGGCTGCATCTCTGGTGTCTGCATTTGGGGGAGGGGAGGCTCCGTGGAAGTTCTGGCTTCCACTGTGCTACAGCACAATGTCTGTCTAAACAGCTGTGTCTGTGTGGCTCACTTGTGCTTCGTGTGTGTGTTGAGAGGTGTGCAGAGGAAGAGGGAAGACAGAAGAGTATCCTGTTCAAGTCCCCAGAATAGTCAAGACCCACTGTGGATGGGTCCGTGATTGGAGAAACTTCCTCCCTCTGCTATGAAGAGGGCCCACTATGTGGGCAGTGGGCTTCTCCACAGGTCTGCCTGCTCTGAGGCAGGGGAAAACCAGAAATGTGTTTGGTAGTGAAGGTAACTAGTGAGGAGGTGATTCAAGGATATGGGCCCCTGCTGAGGCCCCCTGGCTGGGGTAATGTGAGCACTGAGTGAGAATTATGTGACAGGAGCAGCCAAAGAGAGCGGCGGAGGCCAGGATGTGGGGCAGCGCTGCTCGATGTGTGGATTCTGGGAGCAGTCCCAGAGGCAAGGGTGCAGAGTGGAGAAGGTAGGTCAGACTACTTGATAAAGGGACTGAGGTTGCAAGAAGTGGCCCCGAGGACCAGCTCAAAAGTTGAAAGCAGAAAGGACGGAGTGTAGGCGGATGCCCGTGGGTCTGGAAAGGGGAGATGGCACTATGGAATTTGGGGCTCCAGAGGCCATGCAGAGAGCAGCTTCAGCCCTAAAACTGCGCCTGGGGTACAGTGAGGAAGGGCTACACTTCCCAAGGCCAAGGCTAAAGGAGAAAGCTGGTCTCCTTGATGGTGTTTCCCAGAGTCAGAGCTCTCTTGGGGGCATAATTTTGGGTGAAACTCTGTCAAGCTGGTTTTCATCGTGGTCTGTTTGCCTGACACGGACCTCTCTTGTTGAGTATAATTTCTACCCTGAGGTATCCTCAGTGTAGAGAGGTCGAATTTGCAGTGTGGCAAGTGGAGAGGGCATGAAGCCTAGGGACACACAGACTGGGGTCCAAATCCCGGCTCGCCACTTTGGGAAGCCTTCATTGAAGGGGGTTCCTTCATTGAGCCCCCGCCTAGGGTGCATGTATTTCCATGGCTCCCAGCGCTTTCTTATCTCCATCTCTGAAGTCCACACAGCACAATTTGGTACAATGACATATTTTTGAGTCAAACTGTCAAGCTAGTCTCCAGTGAGTCCCTTTGCCTAACACCGCCTCTCTACAGAGTATGATGTGTGCCCCCAGATTTCTTCATTGTTGAGAGTCTCTACCTTTAGACTATGAACTCCTCATGGGTTGGGACCCTATTTTTTACCCCTGTGGGCCCCAAACATCTTTGGTGATGTCACCTTTCGGATCTTGGTTTTCTCATTGGTAAAATGTAGACAAATAGGGCTTCCCTGGTGGCGCAGTGGTTGAGAGTCCGCCTGCCAATGCAGGGGACGCGGGTTCGTGCCCCGGTCCGGGAGGATCCCACATGCCGCGGAGCGGCTGGGCCCGTGAGCCATGGCCGCTGAGCCTGCGCGTCTGGAGCCTGTTGCTCCGCAACGGGAGAGGCCACAACAGTGAGAGGCCCGCGTACCGCAAAAAAAAAAAAAAAAATGTAGACAAATAGTAGTGCCCACCTTGGGACCATGGTGTGGCCTGAGTGAAATCAGCACTGAATGAAACGAAAGGTCCTGCGTGATATCTGGCGCATAAGTATGTGCTCACACCCTGTGCCGAAGGGACAGCTTTCTGAATCTGGCATCTTCTAACGGTGCGGAGGAGAAATCCTCATCCCTCAGGTGAAGGTAATGGAAGTGACCAGGGATTCTGGGAGACCTTCTCTTTAGGGTGGCCTGAGTTCACTTTGTAAAGTTTCTCCTCTTGAAATGTCTGTAGCCTGGGCTTTGCCGGCAAAGGATCTGGAGCTGTCCTTCCTGCAGGAGGACTCCGGGGGAAGGGAGACCTGGTTAGAGGTAGAGATGGGAACCTGCCTTGGGGGGAGGGGAGGGAAGAAAGGTGGGAGGAGGTGGAGGTGGGACACTTCTGTGTGAGAGTCTGAAAAGATCCCTCTTCTGTGTGTTTTCCACGTGCACTCTGAGGATTGAATGAGTGGAAACAGACATGGGTTCATGCACCATGAAGGCTGAGGGTGGACTTAGAAGAAACTTCCGGATGCTTTTAAAGTTGGTTGTCTATTTCTATCTTAGGAGATTATTCCTAAAATTGAGGCAATTCCTGATAGTCTGGTTCAGTAGAAAACACAGCCATGATGACCTCTCCAGTGTTCTATTTAATTGCCTTCTGAAATACACAGGTCGTAGAGGAGTATAGTTTTGGAAAAGATTCAAACAATACACACATTAATAAAGAAAATAAGCGGTGAACATACCCTTGTTTCCCAAGCTACCTCCTTCATTCTTAGTTCCTTCCAGTGGGACACCGGTGTTCACAGTTTGTTGTGTACTCTTTCAGAATCTTGCCCATGCATTTGCATGTGTATGTGCATAAATGAAAACAGATATAAAACTTTTAAGTATAATACTTGCATTGTTCTATAACATATTTTTCTATGAAATATGTTTGAAGATATTTCCACATTTGTACATATAGATTGGCCTTAATTAAAAAAAGAATGCCTCCAAAGTATTCCATAATATGGATTATAACTTTAAACCACTTTTCATGAATATTTGGTGGGTATTCTAATTATATATGAAGTGGAGCATCATAGAAATTGTTAATTAACCATTAAAATTTTTTTTTGCTGAATTGCCTATTCATAATTTCTGCCCACTTTTATTTATATTGGATGTTTGGTCTTTTATAATTAATTTTAGGTTATTAACCTAAAGTCTAGACATTGATCTTTTGTGTGTTATATATATTGCAAATATTTTCTCCCACCCTCTCATTTGTTTTCTCAGTTTATAAGTCTTATTGCACAAATTTATAAGTAGTCAGACCTGTCAACTACGTTCTCTATGGCTTTCCAGTATTATGTTTTGTTTAGGAAGGCCTTTCGCAGCCCAAGATTAAATTATTTTGTATTATCGTGTGATATTTTTAAGTTGTGTTTCCCTTTTGGCATTTTGACATACCTGGAATTAATTTTGGTCAGCGATGTGGACCCACCATTTATTTGTTGTTGGAGCATGTTAAGGATGTAGATGGACAAAAGCAAACGCTGGCCAAGATAATTCCAAACAGCAAAGAAATGTTTAGCTTTGAAATAGTGTGATTATATATGTTTATATTTTAGAGGACTAGTTTTTTTTAAAATTTCAGAACGTTTGTTATAATAAATTTAAGCAATGCAGTAATACATAATGTAAACTGTGGGGTCCCTCAAGTTTCCCCATCCAATCCTCCTTTGAGTGAATTGCATTTTTTATAACAAGTGTATCTTACAAAAGTAGGACATATATTTGTCGGCTATTTAAATTTCTTCTTCTATGAGTTACCTCTTTGCATCCTTTATCCATTCTTTCCTTCTGTTGAGTTACCTTTTCCTTATTGATTTGTAGGCAATCTCTGAATATTAAGATATGAGCTCTTTGATTATTATATATGTTCCCAATAGTTTGGAAATTCCATTCTGTGACAATTAGCTATTAAATCACAACACTTATTATCAATTTTTGTTCCATTTATTAATTTATTCAATCATTCATTTTTGAGGGGCTGAACACTATAATGGGAAAGAGCACAGGACCAGGAGTCAAAAGAGCTAAGTTTGTGACATTGCACGTCCACGGACTAACCTGGTAACTTTGTGTAAGTCACTCAAGGCCGCTGGGCATCAGTCCTCTCATCTGCAGGATGGATATGTGCCAGGCTCTAGGATCTCTAAATTCTATAGTTTCTATTATTCAGCTGCTGTATGTGCAGTGATCTTATTTTCTGGACAAGGAGAGGCAGATTCACATGCTGAATATTCTGTGCCTAAGTTCATACTAGTGATTCTCATTCCCTAGCAGATATGCTGACCTGAGAACTGGGAAGGTGAGTAGCAGCTAAAGATCAGAAGGGGACCAGTCCGGGGGTGGGAACAAACAGTTCACAGCCCCCAGAGATGACACAGGAGGGCTGGAGAAGCAGGACATGGGAGACCTGGTGTCTTAGACAAGTCATTTTTCCCATCTTAGCCTCACATTTTGATCTGGAAAGTGGGATGGGGGATGGTGAGTGACTAGGGGTTTCTGAGCTTCCTGCCAACTTTGCTGTCCTGTGACGGCCCATGCAAGTGACACGTAGGTGCTCCTGTGGCTCCTGGGCTGGGTTTGTCCGGCTACCTCCCCTCCCTGCTCCCTGCAGGGCCACACCCCTCTGCTTCTCTCTCTCCCTCCCTAACACATGGTGTCCAGCAGATCTCGTGTTAGGCATCGATCTGGCTGTCAGTGCTGCGTCTGTCTGAGCAACCTGAGAACAAGACTTCTCAACAACTTTTATAAAACCTTAATAAAAACCATTCTAATCCCCCCACACCCTGTTAATTATTGATATATGCTCACTGTAGAAAAAAAAGTAGTTCATAAAGCAGGTAAAGCCTCCTCATAGTCCGAGACATCCACTGTTAGCATTTTGTCACCGTTCCTTCTAGTCCCTTCTATGTGTTTTTCTATACACTGTATACACAATTTTGTATCCCGAATTCTTCACTTATAGCACAATTATTTATTTGTGTCATTAAACACTCTCCAAAAGCATCATTTATAATCATTATATATCAGTGGGGTGGGACATTTTATTGGTTAAAATGTCTTCACATGGGGCTTCCCTGGTGGCGCAGTGGTTGGGAGTCCGCCTGCCGATGCAGGGGACACGGGTTCGTGCCCCGGTCCGGGAGGATCCCGCGTGCCGCGGAGCGGCTGGGCCCGTGAGCCATGGCCGCTGAGCCTGCGCATCCGGAGCCTGTGCTCCGCAACGGGAGAGGCCACAGCAGTGAGAGGCCCACGTACCGCAAAAAAAAAAGTCTTCACATGTATATGTCATTTTTGTCCCCAAAACGACACTGGAGAAGAGAAGGTGTGATTATGTCTATTGTGGAGAAGGAAAGTGAAGCTCAAAGCAACGACTAGGACTTGCCCAGGTCACAGAGCTGGCCAGCTGCAAGGTGGAGCAACTCCGTAACTGACATCTGCGTTGGGCATCACAGTTCACTGTGTTTTCACATTTATTCACTTCTTCCAATAATTCTGTAAGGACAGTGGGCAGGAATTGCTAGCCCCTTTACTAATGAGCAAACTGAGGCTCAGAGAATTGAGTGACTTGCCCAAGGACACAGAGCTTCAGTGGCAGAACCAGGACTGGACCCGCTTTTCCTGACTAGTGCTCTTGCGTTCCCAGGTGAGGACTCTTTCTGCTAAAGGCCCAATGCAACAGGAGATTTGGCAGCAAGGTTTCAGAAATGAGGGGTCAGGGCTGTTGCTGGAGGGAAAGCCAATCCTCTAATCAATCCAGACATCATTGACTTATAATCATAGAGGCTCAAAGAAGGTGCACGTCAGCAGAGGTGGAGGAGGGGGAGGAAGCATCAGAACTCATCTCTGATGAGCTCATCTCTGAAGGAGCTGAGAGATGTCCAGATGCAGGGAGGACTAGGCACGGAGAGGTTGGAGGGGAGGGGTTGGATGGACAGAGCTGGTGGGAGGGCCACTGGAGGGCCCAGCCTGCCACCGGTCCTGGCGGAAAGTGCCTCTCCTGGGCCAATGAGATGAGCCTTGGGGAGCGCTCTTCCTCTGTCCTTCTGCATTATGTTCTTTCAAGGAAATGTGATTTAGCTGCCTCTTTCTTTCCATGCCCTTGACTCCTCTGGAAAGAAATAACCTGAAAGAAACTGCTCTGTTGGCCAGAGCAAATGGTGGTTTTGGTGTTTCTCCTGAAAGCACTGGTCTCAGCTTGACTTTTCCAGAGCTGACCTGTCAGTCTGATTTTCCAACAGCCTTGAGACTGCTCAGTTCCTGGGCCTGGGCCCTCAGGGATGGAGGCTATGAGAGGTTGTCCCCTCCCAGCCCAGTCACTGATTTCAGGGCAGCAGATGGGCCACAGGGCGATGTGGGAAGGGCAGTGCTGCCCTGGAAGTCAGGAGACCTGGGTTTCCATCCAGCTCAGCCCCTGCACCCTGAGCGCTTTTGGGTGTGCTTTGACAAGCCCTCAGTTTCTTTATGTCAGAAATGAGGTGGTTGGGCTTCCCTGGTGGCACAGTGCTTAAGAATCCACCTGCCAAGGCAGGGGACACTGGTTCAAGCCCTGGTCCGGGAGGATCCCACATGCTGTGGAGCAACTAAGCCCGTGCGCCACAACTACTGAGCCTGCACACCAAAACTACTGAAGCCCGTGCACCTAGAGCCTGTGCTCCGCAACAGGAGAGGCCACCGCAATGAGAAGCCCACGCACCACAACAAAGGGTAGCCCCCGCTCGCCACAACTAGAGAAAGCCCGTGCGCAGCAATGAAGACCCAATGCAGCCAAAAATAAATAAATAATTTTTTTTAAAAAATGAGGGGGTTGGAGTAGATGACGTTCAGGGGCTATGTTGGCTCTGGTGTCCCTTGATTCATTTGGAGATAGTCTAGCTTATAGGACAAGTGTGTGGATTCTGGAGCAAGTGCTAGATCACCTGGGCTTGCGTCCTGCTCCGTCACCAGCTGTCTATCTGTTGACTTGTTTGAAGCAAGCCACTCAACCTCTTCTGCCTCTCTTTCCCCACCTATGCAATGGGGACTGTCCCTACCTCACTACACCTCACTACATTGTTAAGATGATTAAGTGGGTGAATTTGGTGAAACACATGGAACAGTAAAAGCTTTCTAAATGTTTAAGTAAATACATATTACTGTGAAGTTTGAGGGAAGACAGAAGCGTGTCCCAGCTCGGCCTCCTCCGTCCGGCAAGGTGCACAGCTCGTGGCACATAAGCAGCCCGCATTCACGGTTGTTTCTTCCTGTCTGAGCACAGCTGAGATTCCGTGGAGTGTCGTCGCATCACCCGGGAGCATCAGGATTGATCAGGGGCTCTGCACAGCCAACGCTCTTCCCAGAAAATAATGCCACCAATATCTTGTATCTTTTCAAAAAGCCTGCTTCCTACAGCATTTTGTTGAATTCTCTCTCAACCCTGGAAGGCACTTGGCTGTGATCACCCCAAGCTCACGGGTAAGAGCAGAGGCTCACAGGGGTGCATAGCTAGGAATGGCAGTGCCGGGACTCAGCTTGCCCTGTCTGCCTCTGAGACAGATCTGGGGCCGAGGCCTTCTGTCCTCTGGGGGATCCAGGCTTGAGATCAATCACCCTGTGGAGCACAAAAAAGCTGAGGCTGGGAGGGGGACTGACTGTGTGCCCTGCCAGTGGGCTTGGGTGCCCTTAAAAACTGATTCTTACTGATCATATAGAGAAGATATATTGACTTACCATGTTCTTAAAATGCATATCCTTATTGTTGAACATTAAGGTTATTTTCAATTTTAAGATATCATGATAAACCTATTAACCTAGTAGGAAATAATTATTTCAGAACTTGAGAAGCAGTTTCATGTATTAATGCTGATGGTTCCTTGAATTGGTCTAGCTTTTTTTTTTTTTCTTTTTGTTCAGGTTTTAGAGACAGTCAAACCTAAGTTTCACTTCACCACTTACTAGCTGTGTGGGCAACTTATTTAAATCAACGTTTTTTCTGACTATACCCATTAAAAAAAATAACACCCAACAAATAAATTTAAAATTACAGAAATATTTAACATGAAAAGTAAAAAGTTCACTACCTAAAATTTCTATCAGCCCAGGATAACCACTGTTGAAGCCTTGATATATATTCTTTCATTATTTTTTAATGAATATTGTAATAAAAGTATATTTTTTTCAAATCGTTATATACCATCTTTTTTTTTTTCTTTTGCGGTATGCGGGCCTCTCACTGCTGTGGCCTCTCCCATTGCGGAGCACAGGCTCCGGACATGCAGGCTCAGCGGCCATGGCTCGGGCTCAGCCGCTCCACAGCATGTGGGATCCTCCCGGACCGGGGCATGAACCCGTGTCCCCTGCATCGGCAGGCAGACTCTCAACCACTGTGCCACCAGGGAAGCCCTGGTCCAGTTTTTTAAGAGAACAATCCAGTAATATTTAAGAGCTATAAAATTCTTTCTACCCTTTGACCTGATAATTCCGCTTCTGAGAAAGTACTCAAAGGAAATAGCCTCAAAGAGAAAAAAGAAAGTAATTTGTACTTACTTGCTCTTAGAAATGCTATTTATAAAAATTGGAAGCAACCCAAATGCCTAGCCGTTGGAGTTGGCTTAAAACCCATGGTATATTTACATTCTAGAATATGATAGAGCTATTTAAACTGACAAATATGGGAACTATGTCAAGACCTGGACAAGTATGTACATCCAAAATATTAAGTGGAAAAAGGATAAGTAGTATGTATTTTTTTATGGTGACTATGCAAAACATAGGCCAATATTTGTTCCATGAATTGACAGAGATTAGATGCAAGTTGGCATAGATTTTAATATTCATCAAATGGTTTAAGCTTACAGTAAAAATAAAATGGGCTCTTCTATACTCATAGATGAATAGGACCAGCTACATAATTTGCAGGGCTCGTTGCTAAATGAAAATGTGGGCGCTTGTTCAAAAATTAAGAATTTCAAAATGGTGACAACAGAGCTTTAAAACACACAGGGTCCTGTGTGACTGCACTGCGTTGGTCCCTAGGTCTTCCTTGCTGCTTTCTTGTGTTTCGTTCACTCACCCATCCACTCCTTTATCAAGCACTCATTCCTCAGCCATTGTGTCCTGGGTGTGGTGCTGAGTGATAGAGACACAGAGAGCAAAGACACAGAAGCTTAGGTCTTCTCACAAAGACAAAGGAAATATCTGAGGATAGGACACTTTGGTTAAAACTAGGATAGGTTTGGACTAATGGTTTAGACAGCACAGAGGGGCAGGGCAGGCCTGGGGCTCTTCTGGAGGAGCAGAATGACACCTGAGTCTGGAGGAGGGAGTGCCTTGATGAAGAGGATGAAGGGTAACACGGTACCTAGCAAACAGCATACTCTACAAAACCCAGGTGAGGACGGTGTGTTTGGGAACAGCAGGCGACAGCTTTGGGGAGCAATACCACATGATTTGTTAACATGAAGACAAGTTAACAAAAGCCCCCAAGTCTTTGCCTGAAGAAATGCTACCAAGCTAGCTATTTCCCATTCTGTGTTTCTTGAACCGAGTGTGTTACTTTGCGACTCATTGTCCCAAGCCTACAGAATCTTTCAAGATGGACTCTGACGGCTCTCCTGCCTTCATGCCATCTCAGGCCAGATCGGCCTGCTATCCATTTCCTTATCCCAGTGGTCAGTGGGAATGCTGATCAGGACAGAGCCGGAAACTGGGCCCCGAGCAGCCTCCACGCCCGCCCTCCACTGGAGCCTTCTGTAAGATGTCCATAGGGCTTTGTGAGAGGCTCTGCTGAATGTCTACCTGACACCAGGACGTAGTAGTTTTCTGGCCCATCACAAAGGAATCTTGAGAGTTGGGTTGTGTTGTTTTTAGAAATCCCACTTGGTTTCTAGTCCGTTCTGCTTGCTATTCTAAAAGCTCACAGACAGACTAGCTGAGGACACTCATTCCTCAACCCCCAGAAGTTTCTGCTATGACCTATTCATGAGAACTGGAGATTGTCCATAGTGAGCTTAGAAACAGAAAAACACAGCTTCTTTCCTTTCTTCCCCCATCCTCCACCGACATGCTTGCTGGGCATCTAATCCCCAGCTCCAGCTTCAGCACTACCAGAGGCCTGGCCCCTAGGCTGGGGAGCCCAGTGTTTCCCAGGATTCAGTCAGGTCCTTGACCACTGATTTTTGCACAGGGAGCTGCTGCAAATGCCCAGGGAAGCTGGAACCAGACACTGACCATGGGGCTGTTCAATTCACCTTCTCCTAGAACTTTCAAATACCTAGAACCTTTACTACCCAGCTGAGTTTGTGCTTGCTACTCAGGTTTAAAAATAAATCATCTTTTGTAGTTACACGTAAATAATTGGTGGTAAAAGAAAATATTTGAGTGAGGAAAAAAATTACCCAGTTCATATTACCCCAAAAGAGTCATCATGAACAACTTCTGGTAACCATTTTAGTCGTGTCTCTTTGTATGTGTATATCTAGAGGAGTAGACGAAAGGCACTTAGAAATAGGGGAAATAATTTTACCAAGATGGAATCATACTGTTCATTGCATTTTTACTAAAAATGTATTAAAGTTAACTGGAATTTTTTTTTTTTTTTCCAGTACACGGGCCTCTCACTGTTGTGGCCTCTCCCGTTGCGGAGAAAGGCTCTGGACGCACAGACTCAGCAGCCATGGCTCGGCGGCCATGGCTCACGGGCCCAGCCACTCCGCGGCATGTGGGATCTTCCTGGACTGGGACACGAACCCGTGTCCCCTGCATCGGCAGGCGGACTCTCAACCACTGAGCCACCAGGGAAGCCCTAACTGGAATTTTTAATAGGACAATAAGAAACTCAAGGAATTGACACAGAATTTCTGAATGTCAGACACATGTTTTTTTCACCACAAGAAATATTAGTTTTTAAAATAACCTTCAAAATGAAGAGAAAATATCATAAATGTTAAGAAAGAAGAATAAGTTTTAAGCAAAACTTCAATTTGAGACACTATCTGGTGACTCTGTTATAAAAGATGAAGAAATTAGCACATTACTTTTCTCCTCTCTCCTCTCCCGCAACATGTCATGGGTTAAAAGCATTGCTTTCGTATTGTCTAAAGTAATAACATTTACTTTCTGTTCTATAACTGTAATTTTTACTTAATCTTAACCTATGAACTGTGGGCTACTATGGAATGCTTGCAGCTAGTTGTTGGGTTTTTATCCACAGATTTTCTCTCTGAATTATTTTGATTCACTATTTGGTTGGCTAAACTTATTGTCAAATGGTTTTTCTGAAGAGAGCTCCTTATATTACATGCATGATGTGTGTCTACTGGTTGTTGTTGGGTTTTTTTTTACCCAATGATGAACACCTATTTATTGTATGAAATACAAGCCTGAAATGTTAAGTAGATATTATAGATTCAAGGAAATTACGTTTTGGATTCCCAAAATGTCCTGCCAGTTGCCTATTGGTTTTATACTTGAAGTTATGCATTTCTTTTCTCAGAATGTTATAGGCGTTATTTCCCTGTCTTTAAGTTGAGCTTGGCTCAGGAAAATTCTGGGGCAGTTCCTCTTGGAGAGTTAATAGGCTGTACAAAGTTAACATGACCAAAGCTGAACTCCCCCAAACTATTCCTCCACCAGGGTTTCCCAGTATGATCAATAGAACCACTGTTCAGCATCACCCAGTTGTCCAGGCCAAGCCCTTGGAGTCATCCTTTCTCTTTTTTTTTTTTCGGTACGCGGGCTTCTCACTGTTGTGGCCTCTCCCATTGCGGAGCACAGGCTCCGGACGCGCAGGCTCAGCAGCCATGGCTCACGGACCTAGCCCCTCCGCGGCATGTGGGATCTTCCCGGACTGGGGCACGAACCCGTGTCCCCTGCATCGGCAGGTGGACTCTCAAACACTGTGCCACCAGGGAAGCCCCATCTGTTCTCTTGTACTTCATTTTAAGTCCTTCAGCAAAAAAGGTGACTGTACCTTCAAAATATATCCATATGCTGACCGCTTATTTCTTCCACTGATTCCATCCCGCTATAAGTCACCACAAATCTCCCTGGCTCTATTGCAATTACCTCCTAACTGACTTCTTGCATCTATCCTACCTTGTCCTATCCAATCCCATCCCATCCTGTTCTGTCTTGTCCTGTCCCATCTTATCCTGTCCTACCCTATCTCACATTATCGTATCCTACAGATAATTCACACAGTACCCAGTTATCCTTTTAAAATTAAATCATGTCACCCCTCCCCCCCATTCTCAGCCCTCTAATGGTCTCCCAACATGTTTAGAATATATCCTATAAGACCTTACAAGATCCTGCCCAGATGGCCTCTCTGATGTCATTCTTACCTGTTACTCATTCATTCACTGTGTTCCAGCCACAATCTTCTTGCTATTCCTTGAATCATCATGTGTATCCCCACATTGGGATCTTTGCACTCGCTATTTTTCCTTTCTGTAATGCTTTACCCTCAGATATCCTTATGGCTTCTTCTTCATTTCCCTTAGATCTCTGTTCAAAAGTATCCGTATTAGAAATAATTCCCCTGATCACCTATATAAAATAAAATCCTTTACCATTCTTTTTTTCCCCACATCCTGCCTTATTATTCTTCATAACACATATCACTAACTGACATTATATGTTTTTATTGACTGACATTGTTTTTATTGTCTCCTCTTGCTAGGATGTAAGCTCCATGAGACCAGGGACTCTGTTTTAGTTATCACTTCATCTCTAGCATCTGTAACAGTGCCTGGAACATTGTAGGTGCTCAATACATGTTGATTAAATTAATGAATTAACAAATCAGTATTGTTCCCATTATAACAAGTAACTTTTTTTCTTCCTGATGTTGCTGTGATTCTCTCTTTATCTTTGAGTTTCAATAATTTTAGCAGAATGTTTTGGTATAGATTGTTCCTTATAGATTTTTACTTCTTGGAACACTATGTACCCTTTTTGATATGCAGCCTTCTCAAAAAAGTTTTCTTTTACTATATCTTTGAATCCTTCACCTATTCAACTAGATCTGCTCCCTTCTCCACAAACAGCAATGTTGTTTACATTGGGTCTTCCTTGTCATTTGTATTTTAATGTTTTGTTCAATAATTTTATATCTTTATTCTTTTTCTCATTTTTTTGTAATTTCTTCTATCCTGTCTTCCATGTTGTTGACAGCATTTTAGTTATGTCTTCTAGTTTTGATTCTTCTAATGTGGCTTTTATACCTGTGATATTTTGATTTTTTTCTTTCATTTCTTTCCTGAACTCTGTCAACTTACTTTTTTCTTTTATTACTTGTAATCTCTTCTTTGTTTTAAAAAGCATTTTATTAGATTTAGTTTTAAAATATTACATACAGTAAAATTCATTCTTTGTGGTGTATAGTTCTATGGATTTTGGCAAATGCATCGAGTAGTACATCTACCACCATAATCAAGATACAGAATAGTTCCATCACCCCACATAATTCCCTTGTGTTGTCCTTTTGTAGTAACTCCTCCCCCCTTGGAAACCACTGATCTATTCTCTAACCTCATAGTTTTGCCTTTTCCAGAAAAATCATATAAATAAAAGCTTATATTTTATAGCCTTTGGGTCTGGCTTCTTTCATTGAGCAAAATGCTTTTGAGGTCCATCCACGTCATTGTGTGTGTTACACACACGTTACATTTTATTACTGAATAGTACTCTATTGTTTGGATGTACTGGTTTGTTTATTCCATAACTGGCTGAAGGACATTTGAGTTGTTCCCAATAATTATGAATAAATCTACTAGAAACATTCACATAGTAGTTCTTATGTGAACATAAGTTTTCATTTCTCGTAGGTACATATCTAGGAGTAGGGTTAGTAGGTTATATATTAAGTATATGTCTGGCTTTATAAGAAACTACTAAACTGATTTCCAAAGAGGCTGTAGCAATTTTCAGCCAGTCATGTATGAGAGTCCAGTTATTCCACATTTTTGCGAGCACTTGCTATTGTTAGGATTTTTTATTTTAGCCATTCTAATAGGTATGTAGTGGTATCTACACGTGGTAAAACCATGCATGTTGTGGTTTTAATTTGCATTTCTTTAATGACTAATGATGTTGAGCATCTTTTCATGTGCTTATTTTCCGTCCACACACCTTTTTTGGTGAAATATCTATTCAAATCTTTTGTGCATTTTAGGAGGGGATTGCATTTTCTTACTGTTGAGTTTTAAGAGTTCTTTATATATACTGGATGCAAGTTAAAGAACAAAGTCAAATATGCAAGTAATTTGCAAATACTTTTTTTATTGGGGTATAGTTGTTTTACAATGTTGTGTTAATATCTACTATATAGAGAAGTGGAGTTTTCTGTGCTATACAGCACGTTCTCGTTGGTTATCTATTTTATACATATTAATGTATATATGTCAATACCAATCTCTCAATTCATCCCACCCCCCCTTTCCTCCCTTGGTGTTCATAGGTTTGTTCTCTACGTCTGTGTCTCTATTTCTGCTTTGCAAGTAAGTTCATCTGTACCATTTTTCTAGATTCCACATATATGTGTTAATATA
Organism: Pseudorca crassidens; assembly: GCF_039906515.1. Classification (NCBI taxonomy): domain Eukaryota; kingdom Metazoa; phylum Chordata; class Mammalia; order Artiodactyla; family Delphinidae; genus Pseudorca; species Pseudorca crassidens. Next base: position 96,769,646 of record NC_090297.1, read on the forward strand.
CGATATTCGTTTTTCTCTTTCTGACTTACTTCACTCTGTACTACAGTCTCTAGGTCCATCCATGTCTCTACAAATGACCCAATTTTGTTTCTTTTTATGGCTGAGTGATATTCCATTGTATATATGTACCACATCTTCTTTATCCATTCATCTGTCAATAGGCATTTAGGTTGCTTGCATGACCTGGTTATTGTAAATAGTGCTTCAGTGAACATAGGGGTGCATGTGTCTTTTTGAATTATGGTTTTCTCTAGGTATATACCCAGTCGTGGGATTGCTGGGTCATATGGTAATTCTATTTTTAGTTTTTTAAGGAACCTCCATACTGTTCTCCATAGTGGCTGTATCAATTTACATTCCCACCAACAGTACAAGAGGGTTCCCTTTTCTCCACACCCTCTCCAGAATTTATTGTTTGTAGATTTTTTGATGATGGCCATTCTGACCGGTGTGAGGTGATACCTCATTGTAGTTTTGATTGGCATTTCTCTAATAATTAGTGATGTTGAGCATCTTTTCATGTGCCTCTTGGCCATCTGTATATCTTCTTTGGAGAAATGTCTATTTAGGTCTTCTGCCCAGCAAATACTTTCTTCACTGTGTGGTTTGTCTTTTCATTCTGTTAATAGTCTCCCTTACAGAGCAAAAGTCTCTTTTGATAAAGTTTAATTTGTCATTTAAGAAATAGATTATGGTTTTGGTACAATCTCTGAGAACTTTTTGCCTAACCCAAGATCATAAAGATTTTTCTTCCCAGCTTTTTCCTAGAAGTTTTATAATTTTATGTTTTACCTTCAGGGCTATGATACATGTTGAATTATTTTTGCATATGGTGTGAGTGTGCATGAGTGTTCTGTGGTCATTTGCCTGGGACTGGGATATCAGGCCCTTTCCAGGGAGATGGGGCTTTTCCTGGGGTTCTGAAGACAGACAGAAAGAAGAAACCAGGTTTCCATGCCAAGCGTTCTGAGGAGTGAAAGTGACCATAAACCTCTCACTTTCGGATATGATATTTTGGACTGGGACATTGTCTCCAGAAAGCCTAAGGGAAGAGAGTGCTTAAAATGGGCAGGAGAAGAGGACTCAAGGAGGTGTTCATCTGGGAAAGCTGCTGTGGGTAAGGGATCTGATGGGGAGGAAGACCTGGGCTTTTAGAGGGATAACATTTTAAAAACAATCCCCCAAATTGTAGTGTCTATCTTGTATTGAATAGTTACTCCGTGCCAGGAAATTTATATACAGACTTTCTAATTTTTACAGCCACCTGGCAAGGAGGGAGTTATTCTCATAATATAGATGAGGGAACCAAAGTTCAGAGAAGTTAAGCTGTCTGATCAGGGCCACACAGCTACTGAGTGAGAGGACTGGATTTCAAGTCCACACTGGACACTGAAGCTGTTGCTCTATCTACTCCAAAAAGCTATCTCCTGTGACTCAGGGCTTAGGGCACACTGGAGAGAGGTAGATGAAGGGCAAGGAGGGAGGAAGCCTGAAGGCTGGTCAAGGGTAGATTCCCATGAAGCCAAAGAAAAATTGACTCTTGGACTGTGGCTGAAAGAATCCATGAAGATGTTCTCCCTATAATGTTTTTTTGAAACAGAGTTTATAACTTGTCACCCATGGAGGAAGTGGAGGCTGAGGACTGGACAAAATGACCCTGGTGGTCACTGAGGAAACTCACTGACATGGCCCTGATGGCATCTGTGCCTGCTGTCCTGGATGCTTCCTCCAAGCTTGGCTTGGCATTTTTAGGCCAGTCCCAGCCTGGGAAGCGCCTGGATGACCAGGTGACAAAGAAGTTCCTGCCTGCCAGATGGGTACCTATGCCTCCCCTTGGCATCCTAGGTGGGGCACAGCCAGTAGAGACCGTGACCCACCATTGGCTGTCACTGTGAGGGATACCTAGGGGGCCTGGCAGGGATCAGGAGCTGTCCACCCTGGAAGAGTGGGGCCTAGGGTCTGGGAGAGGTGGTCCTTGAAAAGGACAGCAGTTCTCGACCATTCTCTTGTTCTGTGTAAGGTTTTCTTCCCTCTGCCAAACATGGGGACTTTTTGGCCTAGGTCACTGAGCTATTCCTGGAAGGTGGGCAGTATGCCAGTGTTCCAGGCGGGCCCTGTTCTCACTCTGTAAACAAACACAGTGGAGCCACTGCCCAGCACCCCCAGGGACCAGCAGCCCAGTGTGCTCCCAAGCCATGCTCCCAGAGAGCTGAGGGCCAGAGAGGCAGAGACCTGGAGTCCACCCATGGCCAACTCTTGGTGGCCCCAGATGGAGGTTCCACTACCCTTCTTTAGTCCCTTGTTAGCCCCTCACTGATGGCAATGGTCATCAATGGTCATCAATGGTCAAGGCAACCCCAGACCTGGTCTCTGGCTCTTGAACCTGGACGTGAGGATCTGTGTGAGCTTGGCCAGCCCAGGCCTGACAGGAGAGGCAGGTGGACAGCCCAAGAGGAATTGGAGCCATCTCGAAGAGAGTGGGTCTCTCTTTAGCCCATAAAGACAAAAGCCAAGAGAGGATGAGAGTTGAGGCAACACATTCTGGAAGAGTCTGAGTAGCATGAACATGACTTTCCCCTCCTAATCTAGAATACCGGGATGAGAAGCAGCCGTGCTGAGGTGAGGGCCAATCCCAGCTCACCCTTACTGGTCAGGCAGTGCTCTGAACCTCAGTTTCCTCAGCTGTAAAGGGTCAAGTTTTTGGGGAGGAGTAATTGACATAGGTGAAGTGCTTAGCATAGCTTCTGGCACATGGTAAGAAGTGCTCATCAATTAGGAGCAATCATCATCCTCTTCTTTTTTATTTCTTTTTTCCTTTTTTTTTTTTTGCTAGTAATTACAATTTTTATTTTGGACATGAATTTGCTTCACCTTTCTGATTTTTTTTTGAATAAAGCCTTTTCTATATTCATCACTACTCAGGGGCAGAAACTTGCCAACAGAGGAAACAGTAAAAAGCAGGTATAGAGCATAAAATATATTAAAACCCCAGATACCATTTGCAGCATGAAATCAGTTCCAATGAATGTGCCTGAATGTGCCTAAGGAAATCATTCCTTGGGCGGTGCAGGACATGCATCAGGATGGCTGTCTATCTAGAGGTGTCAGGATGGCAAACTAAACTAGAGGCTGTAGAGCGTAGTGGTTAACAACTTGTCTCGTGGTCAACACCAGTCTTAAGGACTGACTCTCTGGTCCAAATCATTACTAGCTGTGTGACCTTGGGCAAGCCCTGGAAAATCTGTGTGACTCAGTTTTCACATCCGTAAATGGGGAGGACCAATGACCCACCTCATAGTGCTGAATGAATTAAATGAGTTATGTGTAAAGAAAGCACATAGAGTACCAAGTGGTAAGTGTTGGCTGCCATTTTCCCCTTGAATATTTGTCTAGCTCATTTTTTTTTTTTTTTTTTTTTTTTTTTTTTTGTGGTACGCGGGCCTCTCACTGCTGTGGCCTCTCCTGCTGCGGAGCACCGGCTCCGGACGTGCAGGCTCAGCGGCCATGGCTCACGGGCCCAGCCGCTCCGCGGCATGTGGGATCTTCCCGGACCGGGGCACGAACCCGTGTCCCCTGCATCGGCAGGTGGACTCTCAACCACTGCGCCACCGGGGAAGCCCCTTGTCTAGCTCATTTTGAGGATGCAGCAGTCCGTAGCTAAAGACCAGATCTCTCATATGCTGGGGCTTTTAGCATTGCTGCATCATCCTCTTCTTCATCATTATCATCATCACCATCACCATTATCACCATCATGTCATTATCAGATACTCTTATTAGTGCATTTGGAGTCACAGAACTTAAATTTGATACAACCTCCAACATTTGGTTATTATGCGACCTTGATGAAGTTACCAGACCAGGACGAGCCTGTTTCCTAATCTCTAAAATAGTGATAATAATAATAATAATAATACTTTTCAGAAAATTGTTGGGGTAACTAAACAACTTAATATAAGAGCATCTGGCACAAGGTAGGCTCCAAAACATTTAATTGGAATGGAGACACCCTCGTAAGGCTTAAGAAGGTCAGTTTTGGACCCTCCCCTCAAAGAAGTACAATTTTCTGTGGCAGGAGTCCCCTCATGGGATTTATTACCTTAGGAGATGGTGCAGATTAGTAACTGAGACAGGAGTATTTCAGATGCAAGTGAGGAAATCCAACCCAATCAGCTTAAGAAAACAGGGAAGCCTAGGGGGTTCAGTTGGACTTCAGGCATGTTTGGATCCAGGCATTTCAACAATGGCATCAGTATACTGTCTCTCCATCTCGGGCCCTCTTTCCCATTGTGTGACTTTTTTCTCAGGCGGGCTTGCTCCTCCTGGTGGCAAAGCTAGCCACTGTCATCATCCCACAGCTTGCCTCAGAGAAAAGAGCAATAATGCCTCTTCCTGAGCAAGTATCCCATTCCTCAAAAGGACTGTTTGGGTCACATGACCACCCATGGACCACTGACCAGATTGGGTTTGGGCCACATGCCGAGCTCTGTGGCAAGGCCTGAGGGTCCTCTGATTGACAGTCCCCACTGGAATCCATGGAGGTGGGGGGACCGTTCCCATAAAGCAAAGAAGTGTGCAGTTACCAGAAGAAGGGAGAAAGCTCACTGGGCAGGCAGATGCAATCACTGTCGATTAGAGTTAAAAATCTGCTCTAGGTAAATCCCTGGATGACCTAATGCACCATTTTAATGGGCTGTTAAGGAGAGTGGGAATGCTTATAAGATTTCGTCTTATGGGTCCCTTGGTGCCCTGGCAGGGAAGGATTCACGGCTCGATACCTACTGGGCTATTTTGTCCTTGGCACACAGCTGATCCTCAGCTTGCCCCAGACCACACCCACACCCTCACCCCTGCCTTCAAGGCAGCCTCGGAGGACAGACTGCTCCCCTGGAGTGGAGGTGGTCCAGGAGGCATGAGGGTCTGCAGGCTGCAAATTCATACTTAGATGGATGCCAGGAGGCGGGTGGAGTGAAATAGAGATGGCCCTGAAGAGAACCCTGGACTTGGACTCAAAGCCAAAGTGTGACCTTGGGCACACCGCTGCCTTGGGCATCCTCCTCCCTGCCAGATGAGGGGCTGGGCCAGATGATCTCTGATGTCTCTCCCAGTGCTGACATTCTGGGAGTCTATGAATGTTATTAAATTCATGAATCGACTTCTTTGCCTGGAAGAAGTCAGCTTAAAATACATGCGCATTGCACTAAGTATAGTTGTTCCCGTGCTGAGGAGGAAGCCTGGCATATTTACATAGTTTGAAATTGGCCGCTGCATGCAAGGCGGGGTGGGGAAGGGGGGGTGGGTGGAGGGAGGAGTAACAGGTTCGGAGGCCCCCGGCAGCAGCCACCTCTTAATGGAAGTGGGTTCTGGACAGTTCCCAGCCTGGAGTCCCAGGGCCTGTTGTTAGCAGGGAGGGGGAAGGGAGCTGCTCTGTGCTGGAGTTGGGATGTGCCAGGATCTGTTCTGGATTCTCATTCTCTCTGATCTTATTTAGTCCTGACAGCAGTCCTTGAAAGCAAGTATGACTGTGCCCATTTAACCAATGAGAAAACCAAGGCCTATAGCTTGCCCAAGGTCACACAGCAAGTAAACACTGAGGTTACAACTGAGGTCTGGCTGACACCAGAATCCACGCTCTCCCTACCACACTGGGCCAGCGGAGCCTCCTCTACACACGCCCAACTCAGCCAGACTCACTGCACTTGGGCCAGTGCTGAGAGTCTTCATTCATTCATTCATTCGACCAGCATGGTGAGCATCTGGTGTGGGCCAGGATCCGTTCTAGGGACTCTGCAGTAAACGAGTCAGACATCATCTTGGACCTCCTGAAGCTTACATTCTAGTGGGAGAGTCAGAAAGTAAATAGGGGGATGAAAAAATGAAACGAATTGCCAATTGTGAAAAATGCTCAGAAGAAAAGAAACAGAGTGCAGACACCAAGAATACAAGGAGCATAGCTTAGATGGGGGCTGTTTAGAGAAGACCTGCCTGTGACAACACCATCTAAGCAGAGAACCAAAGGATGCCAGTGATGAAGTTTGAGCCGGCAGCTCCGGTCCCAGTCTCAGCACTTGTTAGCTGTGTCGCTCTGAGCAAGTCACTTACTCTCTCTGAGCTTCAGTCTCCTCATCTGTGAAAAGGAAGTAATGATATCTCCCTCGAGAAGGTGGCTGTGAGGATCGTAAACAGCGTATGTAAAGCACCCAGTGCAATGCCTGGCAGGTAACAGACACCCCACTTTACTTTCTGATCAGGCTGGGGGCCTGCATTACTCTTGGCGAGTAATTCAGCGACGCTGCTTGACTGAATCCCTCTAACCCCAGAGACCAGCAAGCCTGGTAGGCGGATGTAGGTACTCAGATCAGGGTTCCGGTTCCAATCTTGGCTCTATGATGTGACTCTCGGCGGCCTTGGCAGGTCAGGGAACACATGAGGTCTTGGTGAGTCCCCTTCCTGCCTTCAGGATAGGTGTGACACAGCAGGTGTAAAAGTGCTTTGAGTATCTCTGCTTCAGTCCAGCTCTCCATCCAAACAGCTGCATGACCTCTGCAAGTTTCTTTGTCTCCAGGCCCCAGTATTCTCATCTGCCAAAGGGGAATAGCAATACCCACCTGGCCACCAGTGTGAGGCACAGAGAGATGTAGAATGTGAGAGCTCTCCAAGCCCCATGCCCAGGGCTGGGAACAGAAGGTTGCCGTGCTCGGCCGGGGTCTCACTCGAGCCCACGTCCCTCCAGCCGCAGGGGAAAGATGGACTCGAGACTTTTGAGAGAAGACACGTCATGGACTAAAGCAGGGGCTGTTCTTGAGGTGAGGCAGGGACTGAGTCTCAGGAGCTAGCTCTCCAGTGGTGTGTGAGATGGGGCAAGTGACCGGTTGAGGTCAGTGTCCTGTGTCATCCACCCCAACGGAAAACTGGACTTGGGTGTGTGCCTGGCTCTGTACAACTGGAAGGAACGGAGGCCAACTAGCCATCTCAGGGCCCCTGCTGTGCACCAGGGAACCCTCACACCACATGTCATAGAGAAGATAGCTCTGTTTCAGAAAGGTTAAGTAAACTGCCCCGAATCACACAGCTCATAAATGAACTTGAACCTAGTTCTGTCTGATTCCCAAAGGCAGATCCTGTTTTATGGGGCCTGACGCTTATTCAATTTGGGGAGTTGGTGGTAGAGGAGAGACTCCTGAAAATAAACATTTTCTAAAACATGACATTCGGTAGGAAAGTGAATATTTGTCTAGAATGAAAAGAAAAGAAGGGCACGCAAGGGAGGGCCCTTGAAGCTTCTCTGTATTCTCTCCACTGAAAACATCACGACTCTACTGTTTCATATAGAAATCCCTAAGCATCAACGCCCTGGACCTGTAGGAAATCACCTCGTCGAAGCTCTTCATTTTCCTGGAGAAGGAACTGAGGCTTGTCAGGTGGAACTAACTGGCTTTCACACCTGAAACCCCTGCCGCAGAAGTGGAGAAAACACCGCTCACAGAATCAGACAGATCTGGGTCCGAGGGTCCACCAGCATTCTCTAGCTGTTGAGCTTCTTTGACCCTCAGTTTCTCCAACTGTTAGAAGAGGACAAAAATACCTACCTTGTCGGTATTGAACTTCAGTTTCAAATGAAATGCTGCATTTGAAAGAGTAGTATAAAGAGGTAAAGGACACAAGGGCACATTATAACTGCATCTTAAGGGTGTCCTGGAGACAGGAGCACCATGACCACTGTCTGGTGAGATTGGCTCACCACTGCCCCGCTCGTTCCACCGTCAAGCTGAGTGGAGACCCTGGGCAAGGCGGGGCGGGGAGGGGAGAAGAAAGGAATGTTGGAGGGAATTGCTGGAGGAGAAGCACTTCACTCTGGGAAGTTCCTCAGCTCCATGAGGTCTTGGATCTGGGGAGAGGCCTAGGTTGGGGGGAGAAAGGTCACATGGCTCTGTTGGTAAATGATGGATCGTGGAGCCAGCACTGGACTGGAGTCAGGCGCCCTGGGCTCTTGGTTTCATCAGCCACTTACTATGAGTCCTGTCCCATTTCTGGGCCTTAGTCTTCCATCTGAATAATGAATGAGATGACCTCTAAGGTCTTTCCCTGCCCCTGATGTTCTATTTCTTCATAGCTGAGCCAGCACACCTAACCCCCAAGAGTAGTTTTACAACTGGGCAGAAACAAGAGATGTGTTATTCTTGGGATGGGGGGGATCCCAGAGGGAGGCAGCTGTGGGCCTGATGTGAAGGCTTTGGCTGGAAATTCTCAATGTATATCTATCCCTGGGAGAGCCCTATGGACTCTGTGTGGCCTTATTTTAGAGACATGGAAATACACCTCTGTCCCTATAAGCCCATTTGGAGAATAGCGGAGGAGGATCTCAGGGAGAAACTGAAGGCAGGTACCTCATCATACAGACTGGAGCTGTCGGTCCCTTCCGGATTCTTGCAGGAAGAGCTGGGCAGTTGTGACCCTACTCGTGCCCCTGAGCAGTGAGTTCCAGGTATCCTGGGGCTGAGCCTAGGAGCCCAGGAATGCAGCCTTCTACCTATAGTGTTTCCCAGGTAAGGGGCACCTGCTTGAGTTTCTAGATCAGCACTCAGGGCTCCCACCCTGCAGCTGGGTCAGCTCCCAAGGAGTCAGCTCCACAACTCATGGTCCTTCTCCTTTTCCAGGAGCCCTAGCTGTTCAAGTTCTAGCAGTGTCTGTGCCCTAAATCCCATGGCCTAGGGCTGGCCTTGACCAGACTCTTCTCAGACTTCAGGTGGCCAGTGGCAGGGCCAGCCAGGCCTGCTGGATGGGACCCAGGGCGTGGTGTATGAGGCTAATGCCCTCTGACAAGCCCAGGAGCTGTCCCCCAGGGGCACTCCTGCTGGCAAGGCTGGTTGGATTGATCTCATAATTAAATCAGGGCCAAGCTTGGCTGACCATCTGGGCTCTGACCCCACTTGGGCTCCGGCCCTTGGCTCCCAGGACGGGCCAGGGTTTGCCTCTGAGAAGGCAGAAGGTTTATGGTTGGGGTGAGGGTGGGACAGTGTGGGCTCTCACGAGAGGGATTATCTTGATTCTGTCTGTGGCTAAGAAAGGTCCCCTCAACAGTGCTCACTGGCCAACAGTTAGGACTGTGGGGAGGCTTGAAGGTGAGACTCCTTAGATGAACACCTTGGGTAAGTGAACTTTTGATCAGCTCATACAGATTTCTTCATCACCAGAAATGGCAGCTGCATTATACCAGATGCTCAGGCCAAAAGCTTGGAGTCATCCTAGACACCTTTGTTTTCTTACACTGCACATTCCGTCCAGCAGCAAATCCTACTGGCTCCATCCTCATACAGAGGATATATAGGCTGGATACCTAGCTGGGCTCCAGAATCCAACTACTTCTTGCCAACTCCTCTGCTGCCACCGCCATCCACGCTGCCATGCTCTCTTGCCTGCATTATTGCAATAGCCTTCTAGCTGGTTCCCCTGTCTCCATCCTGGCCTGCTACAGTCTATTCTAAACACAGCAGCTGGTGTGATTCCAGAAAAAATGTCCAGTCAGTTCTCTCCTCCACTGAAAGCCTCCCATGGCTTCTCACCTTACCCACGGTAGAATCCAGAGTCCTTTCCATCCCTGCAAGGCCCTACATGATCCACAAGCCCCTCACTCCTGTCCATTCCCAACCTTCCTGCCTTCATTTGCTACTGCCTTCCCCTTTGCCCATTCTGCTCCAACAACTCTGGCCTCAAAGGCACACCCTCTCCTGTTGGGAACACCCAGGACTTGCTGCTCCCTGAGCCTGGAATGCTTTTCCCACATCAATCTGCATGGCTACCTCTCTGGCTTCCTCAAGGTCTCTACTTAGATCCCACCTTAACCAAGAGATCCTCCCTGCCCACTCTGTATAAAAGAGCCCCCCTACTGTCACTCTTTATCTCTTCAACCCCCATGAGGGCAGGAGCTCTGACTGTTTGGCTTACTGATGTACATTCCCTGACTAGCAAGGAAGGGGGTACAATCTCTGCATTCCTCATAAAATCAAGTGAGGTGCTGGAACAGGATAGGGGCTTAATTCATGCTGCCTGAATCTGTGTGCCTCTCACTTACCCAGTGCTATGGCTCTTGACTTCTTTCAAAGAAGAATGTGGTGCAGTTGGCTTGACGGACAGTTGGCATTCCAGTTACCAATTTGCTGTGCATCCTTTAGCAAGATGCTGTCTCTCTCTGGGCCTCAATCTTCTCATTGATAAAATGAAGCAATTGGTCTAGTTGACCCCTGAGACTCTTTCCAAATCTGACAATCCAGGATTCTATTGCTCTCAGCCTCCCACCTCTCACCTCACTCTTGGGAGGTAGTTGTGACAGATGATGTAAGCTCTTTTTTTGTTTCCAGGTGAGCAAATTACCAACCTTTGAGTGCCTTGGTTTCCTCCTCCGTAAACTGGGGATAATCGAGCCTGCCCAGCTGGCTAGCACACAGATGTACTGTGAGGCTTAAAGGATGAGAAATTGCTTTGGAGTCTGGGTCATAAATAAGAGGAAGACTTAGCAGCGTGGATTTTGGAGCCAGATGGTTTGTGTCCCAATCCTGGCGCTGCAAGTTATGTAAGCCTCCCTATGCCTCAGTTCCCTTGTGTGTAAAACGGGTTAATTAGTGTCTACCACATACAGTAGTCGTAAGGATTAAATTAGTGAGTATATGTAAAGTGCTTAGAACAGAGCCTGGCACAGAGCAGTGCCATATAAGCATTTGCTTTTATTTTTTTTAATTAATTAATTTATTTTTGCTGTACGCGGGCCTCTCACTGTTGTGGCCTCTCCCGCTGTGGAGCACAGGCTCCGGACGTGCAGGCTCAGCGGCCATGGCTCACGGGCCCAGCCACTCCACGGCATGTGGGATCTTCCCGGGCCGGGGCACGAACCAGTGTCCCCTGCATCGGCAGGTGGACTCTCAACCACTGAGCCACCAGGGAAGCCCCATTTGCTTTTATTATTCACTCATGGAATCATTCATTCATTCTGCGATCATTTATCAAGAGCCTATTCATGTGCTATCAGTGGTTCAGGGTTCATGTCCTCCCCTTCCCTGACTTTTTCCTCCATCTTTTCCTTCTGAAGGGAGGAGCGGTCTTACCACGTGAGATTTTTGACATGAGGATGGCATCTTATTTACCTCTGGTCCCCAGAACCTAGCACAGTGCCAGGCTCACACAGGTGCTCCGCAAATGATTACCGAGTGAATCAATGAGCTGCAGGAAAGCCCAGCACTCGGCAGCATTCGTTAAATGCTGATTACCTGTCAGGGCCCCGAAAGGTGCTTTTTATATAAGGCCCTTATCCCCACAATAACTCCACAAGGTGGGCAGTTTCACCCCACTTTATAGATGAGGAAGTTGGGATTCAGCGAGCTCAAGAACCAGAGCTGGGATTCCAGCGCAGACCTGCCGGCCCAGAGCTGGGGCTCCTGGCCTCATGGGGCACTTCCTGCCCCAGAACGGAAGTGCCAGGCAAATTCCAATACACAGTTCATCCTCCTGGCTGCCCCAGGAAGAGCATTTACCCCCGACCCCACCCGGCTTTATAAATGAGGAGACTAGGTCAGGACACCAGAGGGAGGAAGACTAGCGGTGAAGGTAATCTCTTCACCCACTTCTTGGATCCTGAAAACGCAAATTGAAGAGTGAGGGTGCAGAGAGAGTGCAGAACTCCCCCAGGCTTCCTCCCTTTCTCTCTTGCAGGAGCTGGAGCCCAAAGGAAGAAAGCTTTTTCAGGAAATTTTAATATAGCGATTGCTCATTCACACCGTGCAGCCATGTGAATCCCATTGACAAAAATACCCAGGGAGGGTGATCCAATTCCATTGCACCTCGTAATCCCCAGACTTCCTGACTTTTCCCCAAGATGCCGCATCCCTACATTTTCCTGGAGGCTCTCAGAGATCAAGAGGGCTCAAGGACAGAGTTGGGGTCCTTGGTGATTTTTGCTGCAATGTCGTTGTGAGACCCAGCTGAAGTTGACCTCACCTGGGTGCCTGTGGTATCTTGTCAAGGGCACTAGACTTGGCTTTGATGCTTCCAGCTGTCTTGGATCTGAGTCCTAGAGTTGCCTCTCATTAGCTGTGTGGGTTTGGGCAGTTACTTTGCCTCTCTGAGCCTCATTTGAAAATTGAGATAGTGACAATGATCTCACAGAGTTGATGCCAGGACTAAATGAGTTGAGACAGGCAAACTGCCCGGCACAATGCCTGCATGTGCTCACATCTTGGTTGATTTGAATCATTTATTCAGTCAGCCTAATTACCCACTTTGCACGAGGAGCCCTTCTTTTATATGATTCAATAGCTTTAGATAATATAGGCTACAAAGGTTAAGGCCTGAAGGAGGTAAGGCTAAGAACGATACAGCAGGTCCTTGGACTTTGTGATGGTTTGCCTGACCATGCGTGTGTAAGTGCATGTGCATCCTCACATGTCCATTTCCCCCCAGGTGGTTCTGTCCCCATGTCACCCTTTGAGAGTTCCTCCATTCACGCACAGCCACCATCTCAAGCATCTTGGCCAGGAAGGAGAACTAGGAAGAGATAGAGAAGGGGTGGCGGGGGGGATGGCAGAGTGTGGCTAAGGAGTCTGGCCCCAGCTCGAGTGAGGGTGCTGCTGGGCATACCAAGGCCTGGATGATGGTGCCTGTTGCCTGCTGCCTTGGCTACTTAGATAATCTGGGGCTGAAATGGGGAGTGAGACTGTTATTCCTGGGGTTGGTGCCTTTCCCCATCCCACAGACCCCTGATGCCATGTCTCAGGGCTCAGTTTGACAGGGCTTAGAGAGAAGATTGAGGCCATTCCCATCCTTGCTCACCCAGGCTGGGTGGGCTATTTTGATTGTATCAAGGCTCCTTAAGGCAGATGAGGTTTTTTGTTTGGCTTCTTGTAAGACTCATCTGTGTGCCCTCAACCACATGAGGAAGAAGGTGGTGGTGGTGGAAGGACTAACATCTATCGTTAGTCATATGCCTTACGCGTATGGGCTTTGCACTCACACGGGCTCTGCCGCTTATCAGCTGTGTGACCTTGGGTTAGTTATATAACCTCTCTGAGGTTTGGTTTCCTAATCTGTAAAATATAGATAATTACTCACCTAACAGGACTGTCGTGAGAACTAAGTGACATAATGCATGCGAAGCATTTAGCAGAGTATCTGGCACAAAGTAAGCCCTTGACACATACAGCATAATTTATATATATATATATATATATATATATATATATATATATATATACACACATAAACTTTTTTGAAAAAAAATTCATGACAACTCTGTGAGGTATGCATTTTAACCTCAACCTGAGACAGTAAAAAAAGTTTAGAAATGTAACCTCCCTTGTCAAGGTCACATAGATAATATAGTCTACTATGCACTACAGACACGAATGGAGCCCAACCCTGACTCCAATGCCCAGCATTTCCCAAAACACCAAGATCTTCTCAGCCTCAGAATTTGGGAAGCCTATAGGAACCCTTTAGACACTAGTCCCTCAGGATATGGGAAGGGTTTGGCCCTGGGGCTGGTATGGGTTTGGGCAGGCTTTGTTTGGAGGGCATCCTCTCTGGGACCTGTGGGAGTGTGTGCTGGGGACAGGGCATTAGGAGATGTGTGACATCTTCACTGTGGACCATTTGAGTCAGGTGACTCAGACCACCTAAAGGCCAGTCTGACCCAGAAGTAGGATTAGAGGTCCCTTATAAGCCCAGAGAGATACAGGAGAAAGGGGGTCCTAGGATATAGCCATACCTTTGCTGTCCCAATGGCCCGGATATCTCGGCCACCATGGTGACTATGTGATATAGATATTCATTCCTTCAATGAATATTCATTGTGCCTGGCACTATGTCACATACTGGGGATTCAGAGATTGCAAGATACTTGAAGATCCTGCTTTAGACGTAGAGAATGGACTTGAGGACATGGGGAGGAGGAAGGGTAAGCTGGGATGAAGTGAGAGAGTGGCATGGACTTATATATACTACCAAACATAAAATAGATAGCTAGTGGGAAGCAGCTGCATAGCACAGGGAGATCAGCTCAGTGCTTTGTGACCACCTAGAGGGGTGGGATAGGGAGGGTGGGAGGGAGACGCAAGAGGGAGGAGATATGGGGATATATGTATATGTATAACTGATTCACTTTGTTGTAAAGCAGAAACTAACACACCATTGTAAAGCAATTGTGCTCCAATAAAGACGTAAAAAAGAAGATGCCTGCTGTAGGCTGGGAGAGAGAAGGCACCACACGCCACTGAACCAGAATGGCTGTGGTTTTACTTCTCACACGGCTGTTGGTGGCTCCCCAGATGAGAGTGAAAAGAGTGTAACTCTTCCATCAGATCAGACCTCAGGAAGGGCAGATTTTCCTGGGTACAGGAATCCCTGCAGATGGGAGATTTTCCTCCTAACTTCACGATAAACCATTAAGCGTGGAGCCCTGGAAGAGATGTTCAGGTTGGAAGAGCCTGCATTTCTCTGGGTAAGCCAATGATTTGTGGGTGTATTTACTGCCCTGAGTGAAGGGTGGGTCTAAGTGAAAAGAAGGGGGAGGATAATCAGAGCTGAGAAGTCAGATTCAAAAATGCCCCAGTCCTTGGATCAAAGAGATACAGGCTAGCCTTGTTTACATATCATTTCAATAGCACTAATTTCACATCAAAATATGTGGTCCTTTCCTTACTGCTGTGCTAAACCCTCCTGGGGAAACTTCAGGTCTGGATCCCGAGGCCTGAGGCCCAGGCACAGCTGCTGCACAGGGGACAGACTAATGGAAATAGATGTCCCAGGAGCCGGGCTGGCTCTGAGTCAGCCACTAACTCACTGCAGGTGAATTTCTGTCTTGCCCTAGAAGACCCACAAGGGCAGAGGATCCTAAGCACCAAGTGCAAATATATTTTTTAAATAAATGAATTTTTTGAATAAGTGAAAATGACTCTGGGAAAATCACTTTTCCTTCCTGGACATTGGGGAGAAGGTGAGGGGTCTAAGTTTGACTTATCGTTCTAAGTTTGGGGGCCTTGGACAGCTGGGGCACTCTCCATGGAAAGGTGACCATGCCACAGTGCAGTTTGCAGTTTCAGTATGCAGTTTCAGGAGTTTTCTAGAGCCTTTGATGTCAATTCTTTTTTTTTTTTTTTTTTTTTTTTTTTTTCTGTACGCGGGCCTCTCACTGCCGTGGCCTCTCCCGTTGCGGAGCACAGGCTCCGGACGCGCAGGCTCAGCGGCCATGGCTCACGGGCCCAGCCACTCCGCGGCATGTGGGATCCTCCCGGACCGGGGCACGAACCCGTGTCCCCTGCATCGGCAAGCGGACTCTCAACCACTGCGCCACCAGGGGAGCCCCTGACGTCAATTCTTGTATCTCTTAGCCCAGGTGAGGAACCCCTGGACCCGAAGAGGTTGAAACTCCTTTAACTTTTACATCTTAGTTTTCTTAGAATCCTGGCCCATTTGGAGCTTTCCAGAGGGGGAATCCAAGAGAGAGGAGGCATTTGCTATTGTTATTGGGCTCCCAATAAGTGCCAGGCACACTCGTTTAATCTGCAGAAGATAAGGTAGGCATCAGGATTCCTTTACAGAGGTGAGGAACTGAGGCTCGGGAAGTGACGTAGTATGCCTGGGTCTCAGAGCTGGTGAGCGATAGAGCTGGGATTCAAACCCAAGCCTTTGGCTCTAGAGCCCCCCTCTCTGGGCCTAATTTAACTTCTAGTTGTTCTAATGCTGCTTTGCTCCTCCAGTCCACCACACTGGCCCCAGGACTACGTGGGCTGTACCCCCTCACACCCCCGCCCCGCCGAGAACCTCTCTTCATTGGGAGGAACCAGCTGGGCAAAGCCCGGGGTCCCAGGCTTTGTGGTGGGGAGTACACAGGGCAGGTGCCGCAGGCCTGGCAGGGAAGGGCCCAGTGTGCTCAAGAGGCAGGGGTGGTCTACACTTGAACTAAATGAGCCCCCCGTCCCAAGGCAGAGAGAAGAATGGGAACCTGGATGTTGTAGCTTCCACACATCCCCGCTCCCCTTCACTTTCCCCTTGATGTATTTACCTAACAACATCTAAACACTCGGGGATGGACAAAACCCTCCCCAGCTGCCAGCTCTCAGCTCCTTGGAGGCGGGAACTCCCCGTCCAGCAGGAGGGACTGACCCCGCGTCCCATTTCCTTGGGGCAAGGAGCCCCGCCCCCCCACCTCTAGTCTGCTTGGGGCTGGTCTGCAGACATCTAGAGCTCTTTGGGGCACTTCACACTCCCACTCCATGCTGGACGAAATGCCCCCTGGGCAAGTGTGCCAGCAGCAGCCGTTGTCCCAAATGGTTCTCCTTCCTTCATCACCACCTCCCTTGTCACCTCAGTACCTGACACGCTGAACAAAGCTTTCTGAAGCTGAGATGGGGAGGGAGCTGGAGGGCCAGCTGCTTCAGCTGGCCGGTTTCCCAGGGGCAGAGCGTGGCAGACTGGAAGGGGTGTAACTGGAGATCATTAATGAGAGACTTGGTGGGGGGGTGCAATGTGCTTGCTGGTGGCTGCTGAGGGCAAGGACTGGTCCCACCCACACCGTGGCCACTTTTGAGCCATCTGAATGCTGGGGAGTCCAGCTATGGACCAGGATAGCCCTCAGAGGAAATGCCTCAGCAGTGTGTGGGTGTGTGAATATCAGAATCTTCTCCAAGGAGGCGCCACCGCATGGCTGGAGAACCAGGCCCCTCCTCCTTGGGAGGTACTGGCTCGAATGGGCAGAAATCGGGGTGGGTTTGAAGAAAGGGCCTGCAAAGGGGGCGGGTACGGCTGGAGTTCAGTGACTCCCAGGGGTCTGACTGCCTTTGGTTTTCAAACCGGGTCCCCCTGCCCCACACATCCCCTGCTCCACAAAAGGCACAAGAAGCACACGTACAATGGGGGAGGAATCTCAAACCCGCCCCTACCCTCCCATCCACATCCTCTGCTTCATGTGCGCTGAGCTCTCAGGATGAGCAGGTGGGCACACGGCCTGGGTGGTCCCTGATGCATCCAGGAGAGCCCTCTCCTGTTCTGCTCCGGTCTCCGGATGGGCCCTCATGGCTGCAGAAACTGGACTGAGAGTGAGGCAAGTGCACGCGCATGTTGGAGAGACGGTAATCTAGTCGGGCAAGAAGGAAGGTGGAAACGATCAGGGTCTGTCAAAAATTTTATTTGCGTTTTCATTTCACACAGAATGATGTTAAAATAAATCCTCAGTAATATATATTTATATACTTATTTACTTGTGTTGATATTTACAAAAGACTGTGGAGCTCCATGAAGTCTATGTACACCTATGATCAGGTGGACAGGCAATGTTCATTGAGGCACATATGTACACATATATGTATAACCTATGTACAAATATCAGACCCTACTGACACAGGAACTCTCAGCTGCAGAAGTCCTGGGCGGGGCAGTGTTGGTGGGGCTGAAAGCTTCCAGAATATGTCAGCAAGAATGATAATACCTATACATCCTGTGCAATGTGGTTATAGCTGGTGTCTAAATTTTCACGAAGCAAACAAATAGTTAAATGACTCCCAACTCCCATGAGTCTTCCCCACAGGCCCTGCTCCGCCTCCAGCTCCCACTGGTCCCCAGCCTCTTATCACCATGGAGACCCCGGTTCCCTTTTGGCATCATCCTTACGGAGCGTTACCATCAGCCTTGGAGTTCCTTCTCCTATTGATCCCAGAGAGGCTTATTTATCTGCCTCTCCTTTTTGAGTTTTCAGAAATTATTAGAGCTAGGACACGGAGGGCAGCTGTGGAGCCATGCCTGAGCAGCGAGGAAGCCAGTGCAAACCCTAATTAGAATCTGTGCTGTGTGAGGCTAAGTGAGCGGCCATTTCCACATTTTCTATCTATGTGCGCGTACTATATAAATCTCCAGAGACAGCCTATATAAGCACATACGCACACAGGTCTAGAAAAGGAAAAAGCATCGTGCACTTATGAGCTTTAGAGCTGTGTCCCTGATGAAAACTAGAGAATCCTCCTTGATTGCCGGCACCATTAATCCTGGCTGTTCCAAGATTACCCTTAGTGGAGCAAGGGGTGTGGGGATGCAGAAACCCAGTCAGAGGCCAATTTGGCCCGGGCACTGCTTGCTCAGCAGGCTGGAGCTCGATCATGGGACTTTCCAGCTTCCTGGGGCCCTTCAACTGAAGGAATCATCCAAGCACGACAACAAAGGGAAACTGGGTCGCTGGATCCCACGTGAAGGCAGAACTGGGGCAAGCACGGAGCGTGTTCAGACCCTCTGGAGTTGACACTCACCCTCGCCAAAGCCAGCCAGGCTACTCTCCGTGCTTTTCTCTCTCACTTCTTAGCCTGTGGCAGCTTGCTCCATTCCAGCCCTACCTGTCAGGGCACAGTCCTCGCTCTGTACTTCACAAGCTAAAAAGGCAGGCGTGTCAGCAGCTGACATGGAAATTGGTAGCAAAGTGAGCCCCTGAATATCCTCTTCCTCCCAGCTCCTTCTCTTTCTCTCTCTAGCAGCCCAGAGTGTTTATGTGCTCATACAAAGTGAGTGTCTGGGGAATCATTTTCAAGGAGAAGCAGGGCTTACAGCCCTCTCATGAAGACAGAGAACAGACCCAGGACTGAGTCCTCTGAGTAGCTACCAAAGGTCCTAGCACACTGCCGCATTTACACCGCCCTCAGTTACCTAGATGTTGCAGCAGCTGTCCACATTATTATGTAATTACACCTGCCCTGTGCATCTGTCCGTGAAATGATGCAGGCAGTTCTCAACTGCAAACTCATCTGGAACATATCTGACTATTTTAGGAGTGCAGGGGAGCACAGAAAGTTATATTCGTTTCCTTGCTGAGGTTCAGGAGGTGTAAGAAGTGGCCATCAGGACAGGCTGCCTCAGTTGCTTCAGTTTACCAGCTGGCCATGCTAAGTCTGGTTTATGGGCTTCTATTATCTGATTGCTGCCAACTTGGCCAGACCGGAGGGCTGCTGGGAATGTTGGGAAAGGGCAAGCACCCCTGCACCACCTCACTTGCGTCAGATACGAGGAGCCCCTCTCAGCCCTGTCTAGGTAGAGCGCACACAGTCAAGTGCAGGAGGTGAGGCTGGAAGTATCTCCCATGGGTCTAACACACTGCCAGGGAGATGGAGAATGACAGCACGGTTCAGCTCAGACCGAGCTGTTTCTCCAAAGAGGCAGCTGAATTATGGGTGCTCTACTGCCTACACCGCAACCTAGATTTGGCCAGAATCAACAAAAGGATGGGTTCGTTCGTCCATTGGTTGCTACACATCTCGCCTTCCATGGGGCAGAGATGTTCTTTAGCTCCTCATTAAAAATGTTACTTTCAGATCTCATGAAATTCAAGCCTAGGTTACCACCAATGACAAAGAGAGAGGGAAACAGATCCATACTTTGCCAGGTCTTCGAGCTTTCCCCTCCCACAGAGCTACAAAGTTTGGAATAACTTTTCTGGTCCTCAGTGATGAGGTTACAGCCAATCAGGGCAGACAGAACAAAGAATAAAGCACCTGGCCTTTAGATCAGACTTCTCTTTTATCCCTGAGTCAGGCAGCCACATAGGAGGGAAGGGAAAATTGCTAGAGCCTGATCTTTTGTTATGAAAGAACTACCTTCTAGAGAGGTCCCTACGCAGGAGAAAAGGAGCTGAACTGGAGATACGGTGAGAATGCAAAGGAAGGTCATTTTAAAAATTCAAATAAATGCAGTTTATTTCTTGGGTTGCCAAATGTATTCCACATTAGTGAAGCTAAGGGGATCGGTCAGTGTATTAACTGTATAACTTTTGAAACAATGGTATACATATATACATATACTACACATATATATACACAGATATATGTATATATGGAAAACCTGTGATAACTCAGGACCAATTAACCAAAACCTCGACTAATGAGAATTATGTTTTCTTACTATAATTTCAGTAGAAAGAGGCAAATGATAGTAAGGGCATTATCTGATGAGCCCAAATAGCCAACTTCCAGGGATGTCTTGCAGCCCGCAGACATTCAGCCTATTTCTTTGGTCTTCTCCACCCACACTCTGTACAAGGAGCACTGAGGTTGAGAATGTTGACCCTGAGCAATGCAAGGTCTTCTGTCATCTTCAAACATTTTACTTACTAAGGCAGGGAAGTTTATACTAACCTACTTAGGAAAGGTTTTTTTTTGTTTTTTTTTTTTCATAACAAAGGTTGAACCAAAACACGTTTTCCCATTCCCACCCAAAAAACCATAATTGTAAAGCCATCCGGACGGCCCCCTTCCCTGAGCATTTCCCCATCAGTTAACTGAGGTTTTGCTGTATACGCACGTATAGAGCAAGGTAGATTGAAAAGGAATGGGATGGGACCCTGGCGTTGCCAGTCTTCCCCGATTGTCCAGTCTGAAAATTCAACCGCACAGATTTTTTTCAGGAAAGGAGACTCTTCTAAAGTCCCCAGTTACGTGTGCAGATATTTGTGCAACAGTACACTATCTTGGGTGGTGGGGTCTTCGTTTCACTACTGTCATGCCCTAACCACCCACAAACACTATCCCTGTAGACCTCTGCCCACAAACACTTGCTTCTCTCCACAGCTCTCATGGCATCCCTTTGGTTAAGCAAGTCAGCTTGTTTTGAAGGACAGCCAGAGGGCAATTCCCCAAATCTGCCCAGTCTACCCATCCCAGGTGCAAACCTCCAGGCCACATTCCTCCAGCATCCATCTCCCAGGGGAGGGGAGGGAGGAAAACAGAGGGATCAAGTGATGGCTTTAAGTGCATGGAAATGATCTTCTGTAATGGCTCAGGATGCTTTATTCTTATCTATTGGTAAGCGCTTTCCTGCAGGCTTCCATTACACCCTGCCAGTCTGACCGTAAGTCCACGAGATGACCTGGTGTGAGGTCACTCAAACTCAAGGTTTCAGTGCCTGGAGGTTGTGAGAGTGCCATGTGAGAGCAGGCAGAAGGGGCAGGTGGCAGGGAGAGAGGGACGGAGATGCACACGGAGACAGAGAGAGGTGCACACGGGGAAGAGTCAGAGAGATAAAGAAAGCCTTCTCCCGACCTTCCTTGTGCAGATGTTGAACCAGTGTATGTTTACATTCCAAAGGAGGGTCAGAGCCTCAGAGGGCAGGAGTCATATGACCATGTGGGAAGAAGAGGGAACTACAGAGACGGTGAACTAATGCCCAGAAGCCAAGGGCATTATCTGAGCATCCGGGTACTATCACTTTTCAGTCCTGAGAACAAGATTTTGAGATAACTATTGCTAAAGAAAACAGTCACTACTTAGTTTATTGCACGTTTCCTCTTTAAAAAATAAACTATGAGAGATGGAGCTGAACTTTGGTGGGAAAGGAAGCAGAAAGAAGGGAAAAGTGAACTAGGTTTGTTTGAGGAAGAGACCCATCCCAGCTTGTCAGGGATCCCTTACCTCCACCTGTCCCTGCTTGCTGCTTTGATAAGAGAACAGGGCTGGTCTCAACAAGGGCCAAGTCTTAGGATCAAGATAATGGTCACATTAGCCGTTTGGACACCTCCCAGCATCCAGCGCTCTGCTAGTTGGCTCTGCAGGTGGCTAATGATGTTAATGAGTTTGAGGTCATGGGTTCATACCTGGCAATGGACACTTTGCCAAGGCTGGGCAAGCCTCCATTGTGTAACCAAGGAGCACCCTGGAAATTACACCCTATGTAGACCAGCCCTCTCAGACCAGGCAGCCGTCACCCAGATGGAGGCTGTTATGACAACGGGCCCCAGGAGAGCCAGAGCTGGAGCAGGGTTCACCATCCCCACCCCTGGGTAAACAGTTCAAAGCAGTGTACTCCTCCCACCTGCCATGGCGGGGGTGGGGGGGTCTGGTGCTACCCTCATATGCAATTTGCAAACTGTCCTATAGTTTCCTTTGGGGAAAGTCAGCCTCCACCTCTCTTCTCTGCTACTGTTGGCAGCACTGAACCCCCAGCCCGCCCTCTCTCAGCTGGGCGTGGCACTGATACTTTATGGTTGACCATGATTAAGGAAGTTGGCCAAAGACCTCACTACAATGGAGTGAGAGATCCAGGGAGAGCAGACAGGACAAGCTAATTCTGCAGCCCTCTCCACACGGGGTGGCCACATGAGCCCCCAGGCTGGAGACTCAACAAAGCTTTCCTGGGAGCCCTTTCCACACCAGACCAATGGAGTCTGGGGGCACACTCACTTGGGGCCCCCTTTCAGGGCTAACCTCCTGGTTTCATGCCTACTCCATCCTCGGAGGCCCAGCTGAGAGGAGCAGAGGGAAGCAGAGAGGAAGGAAGAGTGTGTCAAACACCACAGAAGCTTCAGGAAGCACAGTGCCTTCATTATGACCTTCGGTACATTTCAGCTCCTGAAAAGTTAATTCTGAAATATGACTAGCTCAGGTACTCTTTCTTCCTGACAACCTCTCCACCTCTCCTGGACTTCCTTCTCTGTGGACTCCTGAGAACTCCAACGTCCTTGAAAGTTTGAGCCCATGGAAGCACCTGCTGAAGCTAAAGGGAAAATTGGTATCCTGACTTGAAAACACTTGAAAGGCCCAGCATGTTGCGCGGAATGTGCAGACTTGGACCCACACGCTCATTCCCTGTGGCTGTTGCTTCCTCCATGGAGACTGGGAGCTTGACCATCTTCAGGAGGGAAGCGTGGGGCACATCCTGGATGGCCGCAGGAGCAGAGACCTGATCTGATGCCTGACTTCAACCCCCCAACTTCCATCTGAGGTGAAGCCTTTGCTAAAACGCACCCAGCTCTCAGCTAGTCCTACTAGTAGGAAGAGCCAGCTCTGTGTGTAACCCAAAACAGCGTGTAATCTTACAAAGCATTTCAATCTGGCCTTAGAATATGGGATACAAATCAGGCCTCCTGAAAAAAAGATGCTGTTTGCTTGTGTAACATCAGGTTTAAGTCCTTAATCAGGTTTCACTTAAGCTGAACTGGTGTGTGTTTCCTCAAGGTACAGCCACTGGGTGGGGGGCAAGGCAACCAGGTGGAGCCGGGGCAGGGGAAGAAGCCTGCCTGGCATTGCACACCCATAGACGGGACTCAGGAGTTGACTCCATGGGGCTTATGCCCAAGAGCAAGTGAGATGCCACAAGCAAGTAAAGGTGACTCATTTTAAGAGACAAGTCTACATATGGCCTTGACTTTCTGACTGAGCCCCCTGACAAAGCCACTGGGGATGGAGGGGCGATAAGGTCTGTGGGCTGAGGGAACGTTGGGAGCATCCTCACTCTGGTTCTGGGCCTGCGACCCTGCAATTTCTTGAGCCACCACTGCTTTCAAGAGGACGGACGGGGTTGAATCCAGAGATCCCAGGGGTTGGGAGCAGGGGAGACTGGGCTATTGGGTTGTCTGTGTGGACTTGTTTTGAAAGAAAGGACGGGGCCAGGAGGTGTATATTAATGGACCGTCAGCTGTCCCAGGTCCTTCCATGCTTGACACCAGGGTTTCTGGTGGGAGGAAGGTGAACAGGTAGAAACCCTATGAGATTCCCAGTCTTAATCACAGATCTGCTTGACAATGGTGGTCCATATTTTGCCTTAAACCTTGGGGTTATTTTTCTGAAATCTAGGAGTGAGGCGGGGGAAAAGACTAGAAGAAGAGATTTCCTGAAGGATATTGAGGGGGAGAGATGCAGGTTAGGGAAAGATGATTAAATCTGATCTTTTGTTTATGCCTATTAATTTATAGCTATGGGGGCAGAACAATGGATCTGAGTATATGTACACATTTCATGTGTGGTGTGTGTGTGTGTTCTTGGGTGTGTGTGCTGTATTTTGTGTGTGTAATATGAATAAATGTATTGTGTGTATAAACCGAGTTTGTATTTTGTGTGCAGAAATAATAGTCAAGTATCTTTTGTGTATTCTGTATGTGTACCCATGTGTCCGTGTAGTTTCTGTGTGTTTTGCATCTGAGTTGCAGGTTTGTACGTGGTGTATGTAGGTATTTGTATATGTTCTGTATTGGTAAGTACATTCCGTGTCTGTGCTGAGTGTGCGTATTCTGGATATAGGTATAACCGTGTATCTTTTGAGTGCCCTTTTCATTAATTTGGTCTCTGTGTATTCTGCGTGTGTGGTGCATGTTTTGTATTTGTGTATGGCAACAATGTAGATCTCTTTTGTGATGGGTGTGCATGTCTGTGTGCCGGTGTGGGTGAACATTTTATAGTCCCAGGTCAAGGACACTGGGATAAAACATCTACCCCACAACCTCGCCCTTAGGTATGGGTTGTCTTACCATCTATTTTCCCAAGGTCTGTGTCCCTCCACCCTATGTCTTGGAAATGCAGCACCATCTCCCATATAGGAGAGGAAGAGAAGCACAGAGGCTTCGCGCTGGGCCTGGGATGCCCTGCAGACCCCTGGGGCTGTGGGTGACCAGGAACTAGTGAGCACCCTGGGCTGGTGCCCCACCCCCCCAGGGTAACTGGAGGTGCTGAAGAGCCAACAGTGAGGCCGGGGCTGGAGTCATGGCTGGGCAGCCTGACCACACAACTCGCTGTGTTTGGGCAACTTAATCTATTATGTTGAAAGGCAAAGAAGCCCAGTTTGTGAGGCAAAAGCTTCCCCACCTCCATCTATTCCAGGGCCAGCTGAACTCTACCTTTAGGCTATGCAGTGCTTCTTCACTCGCAGCCTGTTCTGGCGGTGGGGAATGATTCTGTACCCAGCCTTTGGTTTCTTAAGCAGCCCTGGTTGCCAGTTTAATGCGGAGAGAGCTTGGGAGAACATGATGCCTGTGGATCAACTAGGGTTTCCTTCCCTTGGTCCTGAACTTCAGAAATTTCCACATAGAGGAGGTTTCCGTTCAGCCCAGACCTGTGGAATTGGGTCCCCAGGAGCCCTCCTCCTTAGTGTCCTTGGTTTCAAAGCAGGTGATCCATTCTTGCTCTTTGGGGAAAGATTCAGGAAAGTGACTGATGCAGAGGCAAATGACCATGTTGTTTTTGTGTATTTTGCATCAGAGTTGCAGGTTGTGTCTTCGTTCATGGTATATGTAGGGCTCTTGTGTATGTTCTATATTGGTAAATACATTCTACGTCTTAAATAAAAACCGGACAGGGTGGGGAAAGACGAGAATGGAGATGATGAAGATGATGGGCTGTAGAGAGGAGGCCTGGGTTGGGTCTGGCCCAGGACAGCTGGAGCTGTGAGGGCCCTAGGGCCCTTGTGCACTCAGTAAGACAAGCTTCAGCCATGAGAAACTGAAGCTGCAGCACGTGGAGGGCAGAAAGACAATTCGAACATCTAAGAATCCATGAAGACTGGAGTGTCTGAGGCAATGGCAGCAAACCTAGGCCCAGTGGGATGATCAGTGAGACAAATTAACCCATTAGGCCTCTGAGACAACCAACCCACCAAGCAGTGGATTTGCTCCTGAACCTGAACTCCAGAGAATGACTATATATGTATGTGTGCATATATACATATACACACGTATGTATGTATATATATGTATATATGTATATATATATGTGTGTGTGTATATATATATACACACACTCTAGTGCACATAGTCAAACACATGCATATATTGCCCTGTGTCAAAAGTATTGCATAAGCTTATACAAGGTTCAAATGCAATTTTTCCTATAGCTAGCTAGGTAGAGGAATTCGGGAAAGAGATTCTCGATACATGTTTACATACACTGGATCCACAGATCCGCATTTCCTCGGGACGAGATGCCCCAGTCAGCTATACAGTCATGCCCGTGACTAGGTTAATTCCTAAGATGCAGTCACGTGAGGTGTTTAGACACTGCTTTCCCCGCTCGCTCTCCTGGCTTTGCAGAGCTGTGTGCCCCCATTTGGAAGAACAGGGATGGGGTGGGCTGGAGGGCCAGAAGTTTTGGTTCCCCACTCCAAACAGTCTATTTTTTTCCTCCTGATTGAGGGCTTTTGTATTCTGATGGGAAAAAAAAGACAACCCTCGTTCAATGCCACTCCTAGGCTATTAATACTCTAAATATGAATACTGTGTAGGCTACTAAGAAAATAGGTTATCTCCTGTGTTTTAAATATTGAGATTCATGCAACAAACACCCATGCAGCTCTATCGCATCACTGGTAAATTTCACTGCAGTGTCAGTGTAGCTGGGCCCCGGCACTAGGAAAGCAGATGCCTGCAACCTCCAGTGTAGCGAAGAAATCAGACATGTTTTTGTGACCCCGAAGCCTGCAAAAATGGTGAAATCTGAAGCTGAGAGGTCCCTTGGTTTGTCAGCTTCTCCCGGTAGGGCTAAGGGAGCAAATGTGAAACCTGACAACTCACATTCGGTCATCCTAACCGTCCCTCCCCTGGGCTTCCCTCACATCGACACTGCAGAGAAAAAACCAAATGCAGTATTTTCCGTTATGAAACACAAGCCTCCGGAGCGTCTGCTTGGCAACTGCATTTCACAACCCCCCAGCCTGTGACACAGAAAGTAATTCCAACACACAGCACTGTGTGTTCTTTTCAATGCAAAAATGGGAAAGACCTTTCGAATAATTACCAGAACTTTAAAGCTAAGCTACCGTGGTTTTCCTCTGTGAAGGGGGAGGTAGGCTCAAGTGGGGTGTGGGGGGGGAATTGCATCTCCGAGATGCCGTGTGCATTTCATTAGGAAGAAAAGGTGACACTGATGTGGTAGGTTCTGTATTTGCTATGAGGTGGCCTCAATGTGTCCTTCTGAAATCCTGGCTTCCATAGGTGACTCCCATCTTTGGAAACCCCTAAGCCGGTGATGAAGATTTGCATGAAAGCCATGGATACATATTCTGTGTTCTAAATCAAAAATCAAAAGATCAAAAGTCACTTGCACGACTATTGCTTTCCATGCAGAACCAGATACACACTGTAGAACACACTGACTACAATGCAGGCTATTATGCAATATCTGCATTAGTTCCATTGAGCTGTGAGTATGTGAATAGGGTTCAATCAGACATCAGTTAACATTTTGGTAATATTCACATAGTTTGTATTAGCCAAAGTGCAGTTGGCTGTTTTCAAGTTTTCCTCTCTAAAGTCCTCGTTACTGTTGTTTACCCCCTCCTGGATCTCCATGTAGTCAGACTTACTAATGGTAGAGGCACTTCTACTTTTCTTTAGGTCAGGGGAGGATGGGATCTTTGGACAGCTCGTCACTTGCAAGTACTGGGCCTGTTCCTCTCCCTCTGTCTCCCGGTGGTAGAAGTAGTTGAAATTGGACACTATGACGGGGACAGGTAAGGCAATGGTTAACACACCTGCAATTGCACATAGGGAACCCACGATCTTTCCCCCAATAGTAGTTGGAACCATGTCTCCATAGCCTACAGTTGTCATGGAGACGACTGCCCACCAGAAGGCATCCGGGATGCTCGGGAATTGGGACTCTCGCTCATCGGCCTCTGCGAAATAGACAGCACTAGAGAAGAGGATGACCCCGATGAAGAGGAAGAATATCAGGAGGCCTAATTCTCTCATGCTGGCTTTGAGGGTCTGACCTAGAATCTGAAGACCTTTGGAGTGTCTGGACAACTTGAAAATCCTAAAGACTCTTACCAACCGGATGACTCGAAGGATGGCCAGTGACATGGCCTGCTGGCCCTGCTGAGCATCTTCTGGCTTCTCAGCCAGCTCTGTTCCCAGGGTGATGAAGTAGGGGATGATGGCTACAATGTCAATGATGTTCATGATGTTGGTGAAGAAGCCGGCTTTGCTGGGACAGGCAAAGAACCTCACCAAGAACTCAAAGGAGAACCAGATGATGCAGAGGGTCTCTACAATGAAGAAAGGGTCGGTGAAGGAAGTGGACTGCTGGTACCCGATGGTGCTATTGGAATAGGTATGGAAGGTCACTCCACTGCCATGCATGTCTTCATTCTCATCCCGGAATATGGGCAACGTCTCCAGGCAGAAGCTGACGATTGAGATCAAGATCACCATGACAGATACAATAGCTATAATCCTGGCAGGCCCTGAGCTCTCTGGGTATTCAAAGAGAAGCCACACCTGTCTCTGAAATTCATTTTCGGGTAGAGGACGCTCTTCCTCTTTGATGTAGCCTTCATCTTCCCGAAACATCTCCATTGCTTCTTCTCCTAGCTCATAAAACCGAATTTCTTCGGAGAATATATCTAAGGGCACATTCACGGGTCGCCTCAACCGGCCCCCAGACTGGTAGTAGTACAAAATGGCGTCAAAGCTTGGGCGGTTCCGATCGAAAAAGTACTCGTTCCGGAGAGGGTCAAAGTATCTCATCCGCTTCTTTGGGTCCCCTAAGAGGGTCTCTGGAAACTGGGCTAAGGTCTTTAGCTGGGTCTCAAACCGCAGCCCTGAGATGTTGATCACCACCCTCTCACAGCATTCGTGGTCTGCTTCTGGGTCATAGGTGTCCTGCGGGTGCCCAGGGAGGGCAGCGGCCTCATCCACTGGGTCTCCGGTGGCCACTGTCATAATTGGAACCAAGAGAAGCGCCTCTCGCTATGCCTTCTAGCTGCCTGGCGGCAGGGAGCTCAGGGCGCTGCTTACGGCCCCAGGAAACACAGCAGCATCGGCCTGCACTCCTGCAGGGGAGCCCCCAGGTCTCTCTGAGAGCCAGAGAGATAGCCCCGCTTGGCTGAAAGACAGAGGTGGTTAAGGACATAAGACCACTCAGCATTGGCAACTAGACCTGGGTTGCTGCTTTTTCTCTCTCATCTCTCAGCCAAGAAGCTCAAAAATATGACCACCACCACAAAAAAGTAAGATTTATGTTCACCTCGTAGCCTGGCTGGGGATGAGAGGGGAGCAGGTGGCGGTCTCTCAAGAAAGCTCTGGATTGCCCTGCACTGGGGGCAGGTGGCTGGTACAGGTCCCTCTGCACTGCACAGGCTTCATGGAGCACAGCCCCATATCAGAGGCTGGAAGGGAACCTTCTCCCAGGCAGTGAACTAACGTCTTGCAGATACCTGCACCCTGGGAGGTATTTGCAGTGGTGGACCTTAGGCCTGGGCCTCTCTCATTGCCCACACCCCAATGACTCTACACATGGCTATTGGTTATTAAATAATAGATTGATTTACCTGACAAGGCAGGAATCTGCAGCTCTCTTCCTTGCAGAACTGATCTGATGCTGCAGGAATCCTAGATACACAAACAGGCAGTCTGATTCCCCATCACGTCTTCTCACTTGAGCTAGAAATAATGGTGAGTCATTCTGGGCAGGAGGGTAGGCTCCAGGTCCTGGAGGTGAGCTCCAGGGCTGGGCTGGGCTGGAGGGGCAGTGGGATGCCTGGTCAAGGGCACGCAGGACTCGAGGACAGCCGAGATTGGGTCTGGAGCCTTTGAAAGGAAGGAGGCAAGATGCAATGCTCAGCAAAAGCCAGAGTCCTCCTGGCTGTCCTCAGGAGGTGTGACGTTGCCTGGAAAAAACAAGGTGGAATCAGGGCTTTTGGGCAGCTGGTGCCAAGATTTAGGAGGGCGCTGGCAGCTTCTCTTCCATGCCCACCTTGCATTCTGGTGTCACACCTGAGAACTATCCCTCAGCCTCCCAGCCTCCTCTGGGCAGGCTTACATCAGTTGGAAGTATGCTCTCCCAGGGAACAAGCCTTTAGACTTGGCTGGGCCTGTCTCCTCCAGGGGCCTCCCCGCGCTGAGCCAGATGCCCCATTGGTCCTCTGCAGCCATCAGGAGGGACTCTGGGCAAAGCCTCCCACCCCCAGGTCAGGACACAGCATCTCCCAAGGGGAGGGCTTCCTACGCCGCAGCCTGACTTCCAGCTCTGTCCTCTGCAGAGTCCTGGAAGAAGAACGGCTCCTCCCCACTCTGGCCCCCCAACACACACACTCCTTCAGAGCTCATTTAGGGAGACTCCTCACACAGAAAGGTCGATCTCCAAAAGCTGGCTGGCTTGGTCCCAGGACTTACTCTCCCTCAGGGATCCCTAAACTGCAGGCCTCCCTCCGGGCGCGGTGGCATTTGAACTGGGCAGGCGCTCGACCACCGATTTCACCCCAAGACAAAATCCCTCACGTCGTCTCCTCGGCAGTGAGCACAGAACCAAGGCTCAGTCAGCCTGGCTTCGAGGCGGCTTGGCAGCAGCGAGAAGGGGGAGCCTGGAGGAAGCCGGCTTCCGGGCTGGCCCCCTGCCGGCCCAATCCTGCCGGCCCCAGGGCGGGGAGGGGTCCGGGGCCTCTCCCCATCGCCCCGGGCTCCGGCCGGGACTCCGCCGGGCGCGCTCCGCGCTCGGCTCGGAGCGAGTGGATCAGACCCACCAGCTGGCCGCGGCAGCCAGCGCCACCTTAACCCCCTCCTGCCCGATCCGGAGGGGGCTCTAGCGGCGGGCCTGAGCGCAGCCCAGCTGTTTTGCCCCTAGGATCCGAGGGAGCTCCTAGGCTCCATCTCCTTCGGAAAACACTGGAACCTAAACACTGGGGGTGGGGAGTAGGCTGCTGCCCCAGATCTTGGCTTCCTCCCTCCTAAGAGCGGGGTCACCCCGGCAGCCCACGGCCCCAGGGAGGCGGAAAAGCCCTTCTCTGCCGAAAAGCCGTTTTCATTCCGAGGCGGAGGGGGGAACGCTGCCCGGCCGTCGCAAGTGATATGGGTCCTACCAACCGGCTCTATTTACCAGACATGGTTATGCTGTCACTGCACTTCCCATCACCCATCAGCTCCTCTCTGCGCCCCCCGCCCCGCGCCCCGCATTGCCCGGAGGGTCCCCGAGCCCGTTCCGTGTTCTCTCCTTCCGCTGGACGCCAGCCCCCCTTGCCCGCCCCGGCCCGGGCCGGCAGCCATGGTCGGCACAGACTCGCCCGCCCCGGACTCAGCCCGAGCCCGCCGCGCTGCCGGCTGCGCCGCCCGGTGCCCCGCAGCCCCTGTGGGCGCCGCAGCCCAGGCAGGGGGAGGCAGCACGCGCAGCCGAGCGCCCCGACACCCATTTACCCTTCCCGATGGGCACCCGGAGCCTCCATGTTTCTGGGTGACCGCAAGCGCCGGCGGAACCGCGGCGGCAGCGGGCGGCGGCAGCGGGCGGCAGCGGGCGGCGGCGGCGGCGGCGGCGGCGGCGGCGGCGGCGGCGGGGTGCGGGCGGCCAGCCGGGAGCCGGCTCTGCAGTCCCGCCGGCGGCGCGTAAGGAGATCCCGGCCGCCGCCCGCAGCCGCACCGCGCCACGCAGCGCCGCACCTGGCCGCCAGCGAACTCGAATTAAAGGGGCCGGCGGGGGCCGGAGCCGACGAGGCGCGCCGCCCGCCGCCGCCGCCGCCACCGCCACCGGGCTGTCCTCTCAGTGGGGCCCCAGGGCCTCGGCCCCCTCCCCGCAAGGAAAGCACCCCATCCCTTGGCAGAGCTCAGCTTACTGACCAGAACCTCGTGGAGGGCTGAGCTGGGTGCTACCAGGGCCGGGGAACCGGGGGCAGAAGTTGAGGAGCGGTCATGAGAGACTCCTGCCAACAGTAAGAAGTAGCCAAGGAGGAAACATCAGTAGCAGCTCTCCCAGGCCCGAGAAGGGATCCAGCCCCGTGGGAAATGTGTTGCTATTCTTATGATGCTGCCAGACAGAATCTGCAGACCCCCTCCTTGCCCTCTAGCGCCGCCTCACCCCCTCCTCCTGCTCTGCCTCCCACCCGCCTCTTACCCAGCCAAAGCTTTGGCTTCTCAGAGGGGAATGCAGCAGGTGCGGGCCGCAGTGTGGCAGAAACTCGCTGCTGTGTTCGCCCCCACCGGGACGAGCCGCAGGAACCCGCAGAACTGCAGCGCTGGCTCTCTGGACTCCCTCCCGCAGAGCCGGGGCAGGGAAGGCTGGGGGACGTGCAGCTGCCCCAGGGAAGCGCCAGCTCCTCACAAAATGGGCCCCTGACAGACCTCACAAAACCAGCTGGCCCACGGGGCTCTGGAATTGGAAATGCAACTCACGGCGCACCGGGGTGGGTGATGGAAGATGCCCTTTGCTTTTGGAAGAATGTGTGGGAAGCCCAGTCTGCCCTCTGCTCAGATGGTGGATCTGAGAGGGCCCAGGGTGCTCTTGGGAGCCCCGTGACAGCCCCAAGCCCTTGCCAGTTCTGGTGTCCTGTCTGAATTGCTGTTCCAAACAGCGGTTCCTTGAGCCCAAACTGCAGCAGACACGGAGCCCTGTGTGCAGAGGACCTCTAGTCCCAGGGAGGCTGCTGCTGGGCCCTCCTTGATCAGATAACCCTCCTCTTTAGGCCTGTAGTTCCTGGTGGAAGCTCTGAGAACCTACAGGGTCTGGGTCTGTGGAATTCAAGTGTTTCATCAAGGTAGTATTCAAGGCATTGTTTAAGACTGGGGGCCTAACCAGAGCTGCAGGCGGACAGTGACCTCAGTGAGCTCTGGGAATGACAGATGACTACCAGGCAGGACTGGTTTGGTTTAGGGCCTCATAGAAGCTGGACTGGCAGTGTCCCAACCTGAGTGTGACCTGAGTATTTTGGAACCAGCCAGGCTGGGACTTAAATCCCTGCCAGGTCCTAGGCAAGTTCATTCATGTCTCTGAACCTCAGTTTCCTCATCTGCAAAATGAGGATACTTCACAGGCTGTTGTGAGGGTTAAATTGTTTATGCAAAGAGTTTAGCCCCCAGCAGACACTCCACAAATGTTGGTTTCTCCACTCTGCTTCCCTAGGAAACTCCCCTCCCAGCTCCCAGCTTCCTGCTTAGCTTTGGGCTCTTTCTCTAGGTGCCCAGTCACCAGGTTCTCTCTGCTTCTCAGTCTGCCCACCCCTCGCTCTCCTTGAGGTCTCAGCCATTCCCACCTCCTTCACCAAACTATCCTCCAGAACTCTGCTTCACACTCCTTCTAGAGGCTTCCCCCGACCAGCTCCCAGGGCTCTCGTCCTCCTTCTTGCCACATAGGGTCTTTCTGTCAATTAAAACACAACAGTCTTAGCCATTTCATTATGTCTATATATTTTCTTGGCCCTCCTCTGTTGAAATGAAAGCCGTGGACAGAGAAAAGTTCTCAAGGGAGAATTAATAATTGTGCTCGTTGGTGACATATGCTTAACATGTGTCAGACACTGTGCCAAGCACCTCTAGCCCAGTGGGACGTGTGATCCTCACAGCTCGAGGAGGTGATTTCTACATCAGCACCATCGCAGAGAAAAGGAAGCTGAGGCAGAGAGAGATGAAGCAACCTGCCCAAGGCCACCGAGTGGTGGCTCTGGGACTTGAATGACGTCTTGACACACCTGTAACCCTCACAGTCCCTGCTCAGGTAGAATGGGCAGCCCTTAAATTTCCTTTCCTTCTCTGGGATTTTCCTCTGACCCTCCTTCCATCTGGTTGGCCTCAGGCCTATGTCATCCTACCTCTCCCCTTTAAAGCCTGATCTAAGGGTGAAGGACAGCCAAAAAGAAATTAACCAGAGAAGGAAAGAAATTAACCAAAGAAGGAAATTAAAAAGAGAAGCATAGGGGCTTCCCTGGTGGTGCAGTGGTTGAGAGTCTGCCTGCCGATGTGGGGGACACGGGTTCGTGTCCCAGTCCGGGGAGATCCCACATGCTGCGGAGTGGCTGGGCCCATGAGCCATGGCCGCTGAGCCTGCGTGTCTGGAGCCTGTGCTCTGCAACGGGAGAGGCCACAACAGTGAGAGGCCCACGTACCACTAAAAAAAAAAAAAGCGTAACAGTTGTTCAGGGCTCTACCTCTGTGGCTCCCGCTCTGAAAGGTGTCACTTGGTTTGGTAATGCTGGGTGAGAGAAAGAACGGGGCCCAATTCTTACCCCTGACACTTGCTAGCTGTGTGAACTTGAGCAAGTTATTTCAACTCTGA
Organism: Pseudorca crassidens; assembly: GCF_039906515.1. NCBI lineage: Eukaryota > Metazoa > Chordata > Mammalia > Artiodactyla > Delphinidae > Pseudorca > Pseudorca crassidens. The sequence goes on from NC_090297.1 coordinate 96,803,397, forward strand.
GCCTTAGTTTCCGATCTGTCTACAGGACAGCAAAATGACTTTGCGGGGGTGAGGGGTAAGGATTAAATGAGGTATGGATTGGACAGCCAGCTAGCTTAACCTAGGTGTTTAAGGTCACCATTTCCCATTTTGGCCACGAAAGATCAGCTGGAGTGCCCCTAGATGCCCTCCCTGGGGCAGGTCAAACCCCAAAGACCACTCCCTGCCCCTTCAGTCCAGTTTTCTGCTTGGGAGCTAGGTCCTGCTTTCAGCAGAGGGAAAGACTGGTGACCGTCACAGCGAGTGACCGGCCCCCACCCAGCACAGGGAAGGTGTCAGTTCCTGCGCTCCAGGACTACAGCCATTGAAGGGAGGAGTTTATGACGGTGTGTCCATGCCCACACCGACCCCCATCCCCACCCAAGCACCACAGGGACGGGAGGGAGGGGCTTCGTTTTTTCCACCACAATTCATGAACATAGGGGCCTCTAGTGGGGTCACTCCCGGAGGACCAGCCCTCCCTCCTTGCATGATGGCCACATCTGATGATGCTTGCTGTAAAATGGGGATACTTCACAGGCTGTTGGGAGGGTTAGCCCACGAACCCACCCACACACTGTGGCAGCACAGCCCCCGCTAGGCCACCAGAAGCAGGGCAGGGAAGCATGGAATGTGAGCCCAGGCACTGGGCTGACAGCTCTCCATAGACCATTTGATTTAATCCTTGCCACCAGCCAGTGGGAAAGGTGCCATTATCTCCATTTTACAAATGCAGATACTGAAGCTCAGAGAAGGCAAGTCGCTGTCCAGGGTAATTTAGCCGGTAAGTGACGAGACTAGGATGGAACTGGCCTGTCTGATTCCACAAATCACCGTTGCATCCTGCTGCTTGCTTCCACTGTTAGCACAGTGGCAGGCCTCTGGGCTCGCTTCCTGGTCTCAGGAACGTGGATTCAATCCAGCAGAACTTTCAGAGCCTCAGGTCATATCAGCATGTCCTGTGGAGGTTGCCCAGCCCAACAGGAGGTCTGTTTTAGAGGCGGGTTGGTGCTGACGGTGATGAACTCTTCACACCAAGGGAGTCGGGGCTGTGGCGCATATGATTCAGGACCTGAAGGCTCTGCCCTGTGCCCTTTGCTGGAGCAGCTCTAGTGATTCTTCTCTCACCTGCAAGACCCAGGGCTCAGCATCCCTCACCTTGGCCAAGGAATATACAGCACAGAGCATCGGACCAGGGCTGTAGTCTTAGCACGAAGAGCTGTGTGACCCAAGGCCACTCACTTGACCTTTCGGTGCCACAGTTGACTTGTAAAATAGGAAGGATAACATTTCCTGCCCCACCCGCTTTGTTTCATAGGGTTTAAAGAGAAAGAGGGAGGAAGGAAGGAAGGAAACTAACATTCACTGTTAGTGTGTGTTACAATCTCATTTGTTAGGATCAAAGAGAAGAATACGTGTGGACACACTTGGAGAAGCCAAAAGCCTGATCCGTGTGGAAGAGTCCACTGTTCTTGCGATTGTCATCACTGCTGTTGTGACTGTGCCCTGCCAGTGTGCGTCATGCCTGACGTCTGAGGACTTCCCCTGGAAGTACAGTGAGCATCATTGCAGCCCCCTACTTATCTGAGAACTGCCTCCTACACGTCTCCTAAGGTGGTCAAGGGCTGCCTCCTACAGGAAGCCTTCTGAGATTAACTCCTGCTGCCTCCAAGGAACTCCTGTATGGAGGCCTGGGCCTTGGTTCCTGTCCTGAATTAGCTGCTATGCACTCATCCCACTGTCCTGCAAATCTTGGCCAAATAGAAGTGTACATTAAGGAATGGTTGAAGGGGGTGGGCCTTCCCTCACCTTTTGGAGCCACGCCCCCGTGTCAGGCGCTATGCTGGTTGTCTCACAGTCAGGCCCCTGCTGTTAACACCCAAAGGCGGAATAGCATAGTGGTTGAGGCACAGCTGTCGGTGCTGGCAGGTCCAGGGCCCGATCCCAGGCCTGGCACCTTTTGGCTCTGTGACTTGGGTCCTCCCCTCATATTTCTATTGAGTGATTGGAATGTAAAGCACTTAGAACAGTGCCTGTGCCCTAGCAAACACTAAGCGTTAGCCGCCAGCAGACCATCCTCTCAGCATGGTCACCATGGTCTTCTCTATTAGAAAGGGAAGTGGGAGAAGTTTATGATGAGCTGTGAGAGCAGACGCCTTTTGTGTTCTAAGCCACATCCCCTGGACCACCTATGACCTTAGCTGCCTGTGGAGGAAGTTTGGCTTCTGGGAGTGCTGGCAGTGTCCCCCGTCAACCACAACGTCTCTGGGCTCTTCTGATGCAGGACTCTTTCTGTGGCCAGGGCGGCTCACTCAGGCTGCCCAGTGTGGCCTGGATGTCGGAAGAGGCAACTGAATGCCCTGACAGCCCGTCTGTAAGAGGGACAATTCACGTTCTCCAGCCAGCACCACATATGGCTGCCATCTGTACCGAGTCCCGGTGGCTCACAGAGGAAAGCAGCTCAATCTCGTGAGCCAGCTGGCCCGGGTCAGATCAAGGTCCGGAGCAAGGTGGCTCCCTGGCGCTGCTCATGGCTGGCTCCCTGGGGGCTCTGTCCTCAGCCCAGGCCTGTCTCCACAGCTGCAGGCTCCTCAGCCCCACTTCACAGGCCTGCTTCTCCCTCTCACTCTCCTTGTTGGGAGTGGACACCTTTTACCCTGTTGCCCAAGCTAGAAACCTGGGAGTCTCTATCAGCTCTCTTTGCTTCCCCCACCCTGACATCACCCACAGGCAATTAATCACTTGGCCTTGGCGTCTGTTCACTGCTCTCTAACTCCCTCTCCCTCTCCTGCTACCCTGGTTTAAGCCACCTGCAGGCATGGTCTGGGCCACTGCAGCCTCTCCTGGTCCCCTGCCTTTAGACTAGCTCCCCCCTGTCTCCTCCCCCCACGGTTGTCATGGTTATCCTCCTAAAGCGCAAACCCAATCACGTCACTTACTTCTGAACTCCTGCTTTGGCTCCCTAAACTGCGTGACCTAAAAGGCAAGCAAAGCCCTTCACGATCTGATGTTCCCCTGCCCTCCCTTTGTCCCCCATCCCAGAAGTCTATATTGGCATCAAATTAAATTATCTTGAAGGCTCAAACTGGCTCAAAACACACAGATTAACCAAAGACCTAAAGTCAGATAGGCCTGGGATTGAGTCCTGGCTCTGCTGTTTGCCACTCATGTGACTTCAGGTGGGGTATTTTTCCTCTCTGGGTTCCAGTCTGTAAAATGGGAATAATAATGCCTAATTTTCGCTCCAAGGATCAAATGAGAGAATGTGCACAGGGTGTTTATCTCAGTACCTCACCTGCAGGAAGGGCTAAAAGAAATATGAGCTTCCAGATGGTTCCAGGCTCCCAACACAGAACACCTGCCCCCACATCAACCCAATGACTACTTTTCTAACATTCAACTCATGTCACATCCTCCACGAAGCCTTTCTGGACCTTTTCCCTGGTCCCCACCCTCTAAGGCAATGCCTGAACGCTTTCTGGGACACAGGTTATCACATTGAGTTCCTGGGTTCTGTCTCTGTCCCTATGTTGTCTTCCTCTGGGCAGGGGGCATCTTGAAGGCAGGGGTGCGTGTCTTCTGCCTGCATCCCTGTGTTTGGTCCAGGCCGAGCACAGAGCATCTGGCCCAGCCGTGAGTGTGAACTAGTGAACACTGGCACGTGCATGGACTCCGTGACACCCCACAGCTTAACCATCTCCCCCTGCCTTTCAGCCCCCAGACTTGGCATCTCTGGAAGGCCCCTGCTTCTGAAGAACCCTGAGTCACCACAGGACCAGGCAGGGGCTGTTCCTGACTCTTGCCTTAGGCCTAGAGGGGTCAAGAAGGAGGGCCGGCCTTACACCAGCCACTGCCAGGGGGCAGAGCATCGCCCAGAGGATGGCAGAGTGGGGAGGATGATTGCCTGGAGGGTTGTGGCTCCCTATTTCACAGAGAGGTTAGGCAACTTGCTCAAGGTCAGACTGCTGGTCCAGGCAAGAGCCAGGATTTGAATTCAGGCCCCAGAATTCATGGTCTTAACTGTTCTGCTGTGCTGTTTTCATAGCTCGAGTATCCAGGCATCCTACAGGCTGGACTTGATCTTGTCCACCTGTCACTCTGCGCTTTAAGCTTTTCAAGGATTCCTAAGGACTCTTTAACTCACTTTCCTCCCGCTTCTGCATGCATGCTTTCAGGGACGGTGCTCACTCCCTCTCACCGTGGGCCATTCCAGTTTTGGACAGAGCTGACTTTTTGATTGCCTTTTGTTGACCTGGAATCTTCCTTCCTGAAGCCTTCACTCAGGGTTCTTCATTCCACTCGTGGCCATAAAGTACAGTTCTGTACCCCCCTCCCCAGCAAACATCCGCACTTCACAAAGTTGAAGAGAGTGACCAGGAGCCCCAAGGCCTCTGTTCTTTGAGGTCATCCTCCCTGGGCCCTCACCTCTTCCTAAAATGCCATGGCTGAAGGCTTTGCATCACCCTGCCATTCTCTGAAAATGACTCCTTAAGTATGCCTCATGAGAGGTCCCCACTGGAGAGAGCTTTGGCCCAGGTGTGGCCCAAACGGCCCAGAGGTAGGGGAACAGTCACTGCTCTTGCCCCACGAATGCAGCCTAGCACACACTGTCTCCTTAGTGTCCACAGCCCGGGGCCTGATGGTTACTATAACCCCTACATCCTTCTTCTCTCCTCTTTACTGCCTTTAGTCCATAGAGAAGGGGAATAAGGCAGACAAACCAGAAGCAACTTGATATCATGGAAAGACAGTCGGCTTGGCAGTTCCAGCCGCGGCTCCGCCACCTTGGGGCATGTGACCTCGAGGAAGTCATTTCCCCTCGCTGGGCCTCAGCTGCTTCCTCTGTAAAATGGGAAAGCTGGACTACGTGATGTACATGGCCTCTTCTTGTTCTATGACTTGTTCTTTGACTTTGCCCCAGCTAAGGAATGGGAGCCCCATACACACAAATAGACGTGTCTCATTTATGCTCCACTAGTATTCTAAGTGAGCTGATTATAACTATTCTACTGAGAGAACACAGAGGCTCAGAGAGGTTGTGTGGACCTGCTCAAGGTCACATGGCTCTAGTAAGTGGCAGAGCTGGGATTTGGTCCCAGGCCTCAAGGATCCCCAAGTCAGCAGTTCCCCCATCACACCTCACTGCCTGTTTAAAAAGGGAGGAAGGAATTTTGGAGCTGCCAAATCACTTTGAAACGAATCCTGAAGTAATTCAAAACAGTGCAAACCTGATGCTCAGAGCATCTTAATAATGTTCTCGGAGTCCAAGATGGGTCATTACAAGGGGAACTCAGGGGAGTCTTCGATTCTGAGCCCCTACGGAGAAAAAGTGGGTTTAAACTGCAGTGAGAGGGTTCAGTTAGATATGGGGGGAAATGATGGACTCTGTGGGGCATTTGACTGACTAAGGGACCCAGAGGAGACCTTTAAGAACAGGGTAGGGGCCTGATTGCCTGCTACACACCACTTAGGCATGGCCTTCCCCAGAATGCTGAGGAAGTAGAATTAGGTAGGTGAAAGATTGGATAGGAAAATACCGGCGAGCAAATCCGTGTTTGTTGAATGGAATGAGTTCTGGTCTGGAGAGGCAGCAGGGCCTTGTCCAGGGAACTCAGATCTGGGGTTCTAGATGATTCATACTTTCTGACCTGTCTTTGAAGAAGGGGAGAGAAAGGGAAGCTAGAGGATTGAGCCATCTTGGCAACTTTCCTGTTGTTGCAGAGACAAGATGCACCTGGGAAAGTGAGCGGAAGGCAGTCTCTGAATGAACAAGGGCCTAGGGGCGCAAGGAATAACTAGATGAGGGGACAGGGCGTCAGAACCCTGTCCTACCCGTCCACACTCCCAGCCCAATCTTGGCTTGCCTGCTTTTCTCCTGAAATTCCAGGATCATCCAACAGTGCCACCCAGTGGCCATATGGGTGAGGTGCGGAGAGGTGCCCAGGGAAACCAAAACCGGATGGGGGAAGAGGGAGAGGACCCAGCCACGCAGAAAGAGAAAACTCTGAGCTTCTTCCTGCCTTAAGGGTGTGGTGCTGGGCTGTCCACGGGCCTCTGGGTCTAGGCAGAGATGTCCTATAAGATTCCTGCACACCCCAAAGGACTTGCTTTCTTCTCTGATCTCTGGCCCTTAGAATCTGCTGCGTTAAGCCGTAGATCCCCAAGCCAGCTTGGCCGTGCACTTGAAGAGGCAGGGGTGTCTGCAGCCCCTCCCCCGGGCCTCCCTTTCCGGGGTGAAGAGGGGCTGTGGAGGCAGCTGCCAGCTGGCCCTCCCCCTGCATTCATCTGGTCACAGCCAAGGTCATGGTTGTTGCCAGGTCAGCACAGTGGGGTCTCTGGGACAGCAGTGGAGGGGCTGGAAGTCACTTCACAATGGACTGCATACCTTTCCCTTCTCTTCCAGCTGCACCCTGTCTGAGGCCCATGAACTTCCGGTAACTAAGCAGAAGTTCTTCCTCTAAGAAAAGTGGGACCTCAGAGTTAAATGGTAAAGAAGGTGGCACGGTGCCTAAGAAAAATACAATAGAACCTGGGCATGAGGGTTCAATGGAAACTCTTCTCTCCAGGCTTCTGTGATACAGATAAGACCTAACAGGGATGGGTACTATTTTCATTCCTGTTCTACAAATACAGAGACTGAAGCTTAGTGAGGTTGAGTGACTCGCCAATGGCCATGTAGCCAGTGACCAGGTTCAAGAGTCAGGAGATGAACTGCGGTCTGTCTGACTCACCAGCCCAGCCCTTGGCACGAGCCAAGCACCATGGGGGCACCTGGAGCTTGGCACTTAAGAGCCACTCAACAAATATTAGTTGAATAAGTAGATCCTTCTCTAGAGCTGGAGAGGGCAGCAGAGTGGTCAGCAATTGACTCTAACCCAAGGCAGAATGAACTAGCTTAAATTCAGGAATAAAGTACAAAAGGGCATAAGAAAAGGAAAGCCTTCATAAAATATGGGGGATTTGAGAGGTGTCTTTAAGGAGAATGTCCAAAAGCCTGAAAGAGGTGTTGAGGCAAGCGTTGGGGCTTTCTGCCTGGGAAATCTGTGTACCTCACCCCCTACTTCATACATCCGTCCACTCGCTGCAGAAAGGCTCTCCAGGACAGCCCATCTCAAACAGCAACCTCCACCGCTTTGCACCTAATCATGCTGTATTTCTCTTCATAGCATTTATCTCAACCTGTCAATTTGCTATGTACTTCTTTGTTCATTGTCTTATTCCCCTACTACTAGAACGTAAAGTCCATGAGGAGGGATTTTGAGGATTTTTCTATATTTCATTATTCCCAGTGCCTGGAACACTGTGGGTGCTCAATACATAACTGTGAAATAAGTGCCTAAGTGAATGAGTTAATTCCAGGGTCAGGGGACAACAGGGACAGAGCACAGAAGAAATCTCACCTGTCCCAGGAATTCCAGGTCAGGCAGCATGGAAAGACATGGCAGGACAGGAAGGATCATTGAGAAAGACTGGGAAAGGCCTAGAATGTCATTCTGAGGAGTTGATTTATTTTGTCCTGTAGACAAAAGGGAACCCCTGAGGGTTTTGTGTCGGTGTGTGACAGGAGCTAACCTAGGTTTTAGGAAGCTAACTTAGGAATGTAATGTACTTTGTAGTGAAAACATGGAATGGATGATCTGAGAACAGAGGCAGGAAAGCAGAAAGGAGAAGGTTGCATCTCCAGGTGAGAGATGACAAGGGATGAAGGGATGAAGCAGTGAGGATGCCAGCAAAGAGGAAACACCAACAGGGAGCCATCACAGGGAGCCAATAGGATTCAGTGGGATGGGAGAGGAAGGGGAAGTGTGCTGGTGCCTTGGGCCGAGCAGGGGACTCGGAGGGTGCTGTGTGCGTGGCGCCTGTGCGTGTGAGCTCACCTATGTGCTGGGGGATGGAGCTCCCAGGGTGGGCCGTTCTGGCAGATGTGGAAGTTTGTGGGGCTGCTGTGACACGCCTGTCCGTTGTCAGCTAGGCAGATGGCAATGCTGGCCTGATGCTCAGGAGAGGGGCCGGGGACTGGGGATAGAGGGTCATCACTGTGGAGGGGTATTTGAATCCATAGGGAAGAATGTGATCCTCCTGGATGGCAGTATAGAAGGAATGAAAAGAGAAGTCTCTAGAACACCCACACTATGGGGAAAGGAAGGGAAAGGAGGGGAAGGAGTCAGCAGAGCTGTGGTCAAAGGGTCAGGAGAGGGTCCAAGTGCCATGGCCCACAGAGCTACATCTGGGCCAGGGCCGCACAAACACACTTACAACGTCCTCCGTTGACAGGACTCCACACCCCATCTGAGTCCCATGGCCTCATCCTTGCCACACAAGCACAGGACATGGCAGAGTCTGATAGCACTAGGCCTCCATTCAGGGTCAATATTTGTACCACATCAGGGTCACAACTTCTATTTCAGGCAGGAAGAAATAATTTATTAGTGGTAGAGCTAAAAATGTTACTTAAAAAAAAGCCTGGTAAAGTCTCACTAGAGTTTTATTCAAAGTAGCCTTATCTTTCTTCCCATCCATCTGTTTGGAAGTGTGGATTGTAATATAGAGATGGGACCAGTATCCAGATGGGGAGAGTTCTGAGCAGGGTTTTCAAGGAGGAAAGACCTGGGCTGGCAGAGGATAGGGGAGGCAGTATGGCGGTAGGGGGAGAAGTGGTGGCCGCCCGCTCTTGGTGCTCACTGACCACAGGGGGGCCACAGACTTGCAGAAGGTGGGTGATGAGTGCGAAGATGCCGTGGGAGCCCAGTTCCCCGTGCTGGGTGGCTGTAGGAAAGGAGGCACAGGGAGGACTCAGGACTCCACCCTGGGAGGCAGGGTCCTGCCGCTCCCTGCTGGGATCACAGGATCCCACACTCCACAGTAGGATGGGTCCAGCCACATGGAGAGCAACCTGTCAACTTGTGATGAAAAGTTTTTTCTCCTCTTCTAACCCTCCTTTGGAGAGTCCGAGGAACCCAGAATCCCAACCTCCTCCCTGGCTTTGCCATTCAGTTGAGGCTCCACCCTGGAAGATCACTGACATCCTCTGTTCTTTCTGTTTGGAATTATTGTCCTGGGAGGGCTTTCCTTTTGGGAAGTAAGAGGGAGGAGGCATGGCCCTCTGATGAGAAAGAGACCCAGGAGGGTTACGAAAGAAACAAAGAGAGAAGGAAAAGGATGCTCAGGCGTACCTTACATCATTACTTAGACTTCTAATAGGCAGCGCCAACTTGGCACTTCCAATGAAATTCTCCTTTTTGTCACCTAACTCCCAAGCCTGACCCCCCGCCATGTCTTTAGGTAGCGCCACTCCTCACCCAGTTGCTCAGGCCCCAGTCCCTGGAGACAGCCTTTGACTAACCCATGAGCAACTCCTATTTATTGTCTCTGTCTTCAGTGTATTCTGAATCTTTTGTCTTGTCTCCTCCAAGAACAATCCAGGTGCCAGACTCTTATCTCTCACCTGGGCTCTCAACAGTTCTCCCTGCTCTTACCCTTGCCTCATGCAGAAGCCAGAGTGATGTTTTAGAAACAGAAATCAGGTTGCGTCATGCCTTTGTTCAAAATCCAATGGTGTTCATCACCCTTCGAACTAAACCCACAGCCTTTCTGTGGCCTGGAAAGCTCTGAACCATCTGTGCCCTGGATACCTTTCTGACCTCATTTCCAACCACCCTCCTACGTTCATTTGGCTGGACCAGCTGCCTCCTTGCCCATCCTCAAACCCAGCAAGTACATCCCCGCAGCAGGGCTTGGAAGACTTGTCTCCCAAACATACTCATGACTTGCTCTCTTTATGGCATCTCTGCTTACACATGACTTCCTAGGAGATGCCTGACGCATATTGGGGGAATAAGTGAATGAATAAACGAATGAATGATAATACCTGTATTTACCCTGTGCGTGGGTATAGGAAGCACGTAGTAACCTGAGCTGACCTGAGCTCTCTTGTCTTGGTTTTGAAATCTGCTCCCATTCCCAGGGGTCCCTCTGGACCTGCACAGAGAGGGTGGAAATCACTTCTGTGGAAAGAACCAGATGCAGACACAGCTCGTGGCCACCAGAGGGCGCCACACAAGGCAGCATCTGCGCACTGCGGCACAGGCTGAGGCTACAGCAACCCTCCCCTCACCAGCTCCGGAGAGATGTAGAGATGGGAACTGGATATCCACAGGCTAGGGTTTCTGAAACAGCCCCTGGCTCCCTGCATATTTGCTAACCCAGGTCCTGAGAGCTTTTTTAAAAAGGGCAGGTGAGATTTTGAGACTTAAAAATGGGTTTTCCCCCCACTATTTGTCAAGCTCCAAACCCCAGCACCTCCAAGTCACCTGAGATCAGGTTGCTGACAACAGTCCCTTCCTCCCCCCACCCCCACCAAATACAGAACCCAGAAACTGGAGGTTTAATTAAGTAATACAAACCCCTCTACCTGATAAACCCCTTTAATCATCCACCCCCTCCAGGAACAGTGTTCCCAGCCTGTCCAGGATGACTTGGGTCTATCCCCTTCTAGAAGGCCACTGCTCCATGTAACATCTCCCATAGCAAACACTGCTGTGAACTGCGATTATGAGAGCCTCCTGAAAGCAGAATCTGGTTTAATGAGGGTGGGGGTGTGGAGATAGAAAGAGATTAGGCACCAACAAAGGGAGTACCCAGGGCCAGGAGTCTCCTTTCCGATTTCTCAGCCCCCGTACTAAGTCTGAAATCTCTAGCATCCAGACTCAATCCCTGTACTCACACACCCTTCTCCAGACCCTCCCTCTTCCCCCCTGGGTGAATCCTGCGTGGGCAGGTCAGCCCTGCAGGCTGCATGCTGGACAGCGTCTTAGAGGTCACCTCACGGTTTCCAGGGCACATCCAGCACGCTGAGAACCCACTGCTCATTCCCGCCTCCGCCCCATCCCAGGTCCTCATGTTGTGGTTTGGCCCAGTGGGCTTGGTGGAGCGTCTTCCTGATGGTACGCCCCCTCTGTTTCCCAGGCACGGCTGCCCATGGCCTCGCCTGTCTTTCCCGTGCCCCTTCTCAGGGGCTGAATGCTGTGCTGTTCAGAACGGGGCCCTCACTTAGCAGAGAGCCAGAAGGTGGGACTGGGCAGGGCAGGGAGTGAGGCGGTGAATTGCTGCTCTAGCCAACAGATGTCCTGAGGTGGGGATGTGGCAGGGAGGTGAGTTCAAGGATTTAGGGCAGGGCAGCATCTGAAGTGGATGTAGTCAGACTCCCAGGTCCTCCTGTCTTCCACATGGCTCCTGCTTTTTGGCCATTCCCACTGAAAGCTCCTTTTAAAACCTCCTCACTCACCCCCAGATGCCCCACGTGTGGGATCACTTTGCCTGCAAAACAAACTGCTTTCATTATGTAAAGATGAGTGTGTCTATTCACTGTTAACAATGTGAACATTTATAACGGCCAACATAGCTTCTGGCCAACATGAGAGACTGTGGACCGCCTCGCTGAAGTGTGAGAATTCAGCCCAAAGTAAAGCCACTTGACATTCTCTTTTGCCTGGGAAGCCTTGTTACAAGTAAAGGTGTGACTTTTCCTAGGGCTTTTTGAAATCCTAAAATAACTAGAGTGCCTCAGTATTACCCCCACAGACTTCAGTCTCTGGAGATTCCTGAGTGTCAACACTGGCTTTGGCATCTGACTTGTTCTGTCCTGCAAAGTCCCACTCCTTAGATTGCTGTTTTTTGCTGGGTGAATAAAGGTTCATCTGCTAATTTTTCACAAGTTTCTGTAAAAAATGGATTCGTGGGCTAATTTTAACCATAGCCCTTGCAGGTAACATAACTCTTTAGCCCAACAAAACACAGCTATCTCTGGAACATAAAATTGTATGCACAGCATGGCTATAACTCCATTAAAAGCAACAACAACTGGTAGGATTTCCAGCCATGGCAGAGTGAAGAGGTTGGCAAATCCTCGCATCCAAAAATAATGTTAAACTGGACAAAAGTGTCAAAAATAATCATTTCAGGGCTGGCTCTGAAAATTGATCAAATACAAATGACACATTAAGAAATATTTATTCATAAAAAAACTGTTGAACTTCTGTTAAGAACAACGGGAGTCTGGGGTGTTCTTGCTCCAGGCTGCCCCCCTCCTTCTGAGCTCGGGAGAGTAGAGCTGGCAGAGTGTGGCTGGATGTGAAATCCAGCAGCTTTACTGCTGGAGGAGGCTGTTGATTCAGAGAAGAGGGTGAAAGTCCCATGTTCAGCAGTTTTCAGTGAAAGTAGCAAACTTGGTATAAAACAAATGGGAAAGCCCACCACCCTGCTTGCTTGAAGTTTCATGCTGCTCGAATTAAAAAAAGAAAAATGTAGGGGGCTTTCCTGGTGGTGCAGTGGTTGAGAGTCCGCCTGCCGATGCAGGGGACATGGGCTCGTGCCCGGTCCGGGAAGATCCCACATGCCGCGGAGCGGCTGGGCCCGTGAGCCATGGCCGCTGAGCCTGCGCGTCCGGAGCCTGTGCTCCGCAACGGGAGAGGCCACAACAGTGAGAGGCCCGCGTACCGCAAAAAGAAAGAAAAATCTAATGCATCAAAATTATTGGAATGCCATTAAAGCAGTACTTAGGAGAAATTTATAGCATTGTATGCCAATATTACAAAGGAAGATCTCAAATCAATAACTCCAGTTTCTACCTTAAGAAACTAGAAAAAGGAGAGCAAATGAAACCCAAAGTAAGCAAAAGGAAGGAAATAAAGATCAGGATGGAAATCAATAAAATAGGAAACAGAAAACAATAGATAAAAATCAATGAAGCCAAAACCAATTTTTTGAGAAAATCAATAAAATTGATGTAGTCAGTTTAACTAGATAAAAGAGAAATAAATAAAACCATAAATGAAAGAGGTGATATTACTACTGATTCTGAAGACATGAAATGAATAATAAGGGAAAAAATCTAGTGAACACCTTTATGCCAATAAATTCAACAACTTAGCAAAATGGAGAAATTTCCTAAGAGACACAAACTACCAAAGCTCACACAGAAGAAATAGATAGCCAAACACCTCAATGCTTATTAAAAACATAAATTTGTAGTTGAAAACCTGCCACCAAAGAAAATTTCAGGCTCAGATGAATGCTACCAAATATTTAAGGAAGAAATAATTCTACACACACACTTTCAGAAAATCAAAGAAAATACTTCTATCATTACCCTAATACTAAAACCAGACAAAGACATCACAAGAAAAGAAAACTACAGAGCAATATGCTTCATGAACATAAATGGAAAACTTGAACAAAAATTTATCAAATCAAATCCAAAATAATAAAAAAAGAATAATACATCATGACCAAGTGGGGTGTATCCTAGGAATACAAGTTTGGTTTAACTTTCAAAAATCAACGTAATTCAACATACTAAATAAATAAAAGAGAAAAACCATATGATTATCTTAACAGACACATTTGACAAAACCCAATATTCACTCCTGATAGAATCTCAGCAAACTAGGAATAGAAGGGAGTTTTTTCAACCTGGTAAAATGCATCTATAAAAAAACCTTTAGCTAGCACCATACTTAATGGTGAACAACAGAATGCTTTCCCCCTAACATCAGGAAAACAAGTATGTCCACTCTAACCGTTTCTATTCAAGAGTCTACTGGAGATTGTAGCCAGTGCAATAAGATAAAAAAGACATTCAGATTGGAAAGGAAGAAGTAAAATTATCTTTATTCACAGATGACATGATTATCTATGTAGAAATCCAATGGAATCTATTAAAAAAAAGCTACTAGAATTTATAGATGAGTTTATCCACGTGTCAGGTTACAAGATCAAAGTACAAAAATCAACCATATTAGTTCTAAATACTAGCAACAATTAGAAATTGAAGTTAGAAACATCATTTACCATAGCATTGAAATATGAAATACATAGGGACAAATTTGATACAAGATGTGAAAAACTTTTACACTGAAAACTGCAAAACATTGCTGACATAAATGAAAGACCTAAGTAAACAGAGGGATATATTACATTCCAAAGTTGGAAGACACAATATTAAGATGTCAGTTCTTCCCCAAATAATCAATATGTTCAATGCAATCCTAATTAAAATCCCAGCATAATTTTTAATAGAAATTGACAAATGGGATGCAAAGGACCTTAGACTAACGAAAATAAATTTCAGAAAGAACAAAATTAGAGGGCTAACACTATGTGATTTCAAGATTTATTATAAAGCTACAGTAATAAAGAGTGTGTGATATTGATCAAGATAGACAATTAGATTCACTGAGCAGAAAAGAAAGCCCAGAAATTGACTTACACATATATGGACATTTCTGATAAAGCTGCAAAGGCAATTCAGTGTGGAAAGGATAGTCTTTTTAACAAGTGAGGCTGGAATAATTGAATAGCTGAATGCAAACAGATGAACGTAGGCCCTTCCCAATACCATAAACGGAAATCAACTTCAAAACGGATCATAGACCTAAGTGAAAGAGCTAAAACTAAACGACGGCTAGAAGACATGTAGAAAATTTTTGTGACCTTGTGTTATTGGGAGATTTATTAGATGTGACTAAGAAAGCATGACCTATAAAAGAAAAAACTGATAGTCTAATTTTCTTCACCAAAATTAAAAGCATTTGCTCTTTGATAGCAACACTAAGAAAATGAAAAGAGAGAGACCCAGGCTGGGAGATAATATTTGCAAATCCTATATCTGATAAAGGACTCACATCCAGAATGTATAAAGAGTTTCTATAAGTCAATAAAGAGGAGAAAAACAACTCAAAAAATAGGTAAGAGATTTGAAGGAACATTTCACCAAAGAATAAATACAAAGGGCTAATAAGCACATGAAAAGATGCTTGACATCCTTAGTCATCAGGAAATGCAAATTCAAATCACATGGAGAAGCCACTACACACTATAACTATAATAAAAAAGACTGACAATACCAATTTTTGATGATGGTGTGGGGAAATTGAAATCACATACATTGTTGGTGGGAGTGACAAATGGTAAATCCACTTTGGTAAATAGTTTGCGGAGCCTGTGCTCCGCAACGGGAGAGGCGACAACAGTGAGAGGCCCGCGTACCGCAAAAAAAAAAAAAAAAAAAAAAACCAACAAAACATCCATGACCCGCTTCCTGCTTCCCCTGTGAAGCTTTAATGATAAGAATGTAACAAGGACGCTGCTGCTGATGATGAGGAAGACGGCCATTGTTTACTGGGTATCTACTGCAGTCCGTGTTTTATTGCATCTCATTTAGTCTTCCCACCAACCCTATGAAAGAGGAATTGCTGTCCCTGTTTCACGCACAGGAAACTGACTCCACAGGTGGTGTGGCTCTTGACCCAAACCTTGATGTCTGGGGTCACAGAGGCTTGGGCTAGACTCCCAACTCAGCTCCTTCCTGGCTCTGTGACTTTGGAAAGTTACATCATCTACAGAAGCTATAATTTAATTATCAGTAAAACGAATAATAAAAACACCTGCTTCAAGGAGCTGTTAAGGATTAAATGAGACACTGAAAGAAAACACTCAGCACACTGCTTGGCACATAGTATGTGTTAAGTTAATGGCCACTCAAAAAGACTTGGTAGTTCCAGATTCTATCCACTGCCCCATGTTGAAGTCTCCCTCCCTTGAAATGTGAAGTCCTAACCACTAAGCCTCTTGTTTATACCAACAAGACCATGCCAGCTAATGCCATGTTATCTTGATCTACCTCTGCTTCTCCTTCTCTCATCAGTTAGATCATAAGCACTTCAGGACCAGGACTAACTCCTGGGTTTCTCTATACTCCATGATTGAAACTGGCACTTAGTAGATGCTCAGTAAATGTTTAATGATTGATTAAGTCTGAAGAAAGAGAGCAGAGAGGGAAAGGAAAAACGGTGAGAGAAGAACACTAAAATAAAACTGGAGACATCTAAATAGTAATCTATTATAGAAAATGTTAGTGCCAGACTTGGGTTGGGGAGGAAGTGAGAGAGGCAGAAGCTCCTGTGAGGTGGACAGGAAGTGAGTAACAAGGCCAGGAATGGGAAAAGAGGGTATTGAAAGTAGTGCAATGCCTTGAGGCAAACATTTATATTTAGAGGGACCGCTCTTGGGCAATGTTGAGTTTCCCCTTTTCTTGAATTCAGTACCACATGGATGATTGAAATGAGGTGAAAAAGCCACTGTTGGGCTTCCCTGGTGGCACAGTGGTCAAGAATCCGCCTGCCAATGCAGGGGACACGGGTTTGTGCCCTGGTCCGGGAAGATCCCACATGTCGTGGAGCAAATAAGCCCGTGTGCCTCAACTACTGAGCCTGTGCTCTAGAGCCCGCGAGCCACAACTACTGAAGCCCGCGCGCCTAGAGCCCGTGCTCCGCAACAAGAGAAGCCACTGCAATGAGAAACTCACGCACCAACAAGGCCTTATTGTTTGGAGATGATGGTGCTGGTTGAAGAGGCTTTTCACTGATCACAGTCTGCACATGTGACCTGATGAGGGGAAAAGCAGTGTGCGGCCAGAAGCGTTAGTGGGCACGGCTCCAGCAAAGGTCAAGAAGCAATTCCCAGCTCTGTCCTGCACACTGGGCGTGTCCTGATTGGGAGTTGGCTTCTCAGTTTTGATCCATGGGTTTTAAAGAAGAGAGAGAAATAGGAAAGAATCTAGCAAAATAGGTGAGGAGTGAAATGCTTTCCCCTTCTTCCATGCTCACCCTCTGGAATCTCACCCATCTATTAAGGTTTGCTTTAAAGAGTCCCCTCCACCACCATGTCAGGGCTGACCTGACCATCCTCCATATTCCTACAGCACTGGTTTCTACTTGGGGACAGGATTCACCCCAAGCTGTTTTGTATGAGAAAAATGAGAGAGGAAGACTTCGTTCCCCGTAGTCTGTGAACTCATTGAGAGTAGGTCTCTATCTCGTTCATCTCTGTACTGCCTTAGGGGGATTCGCCCAGTGCCTGGCATATAATGGGTGTCCCATAAATTTTTGTTGGTTGAGTTCTCTTTGTGGAGGACTGCACAAGAGGAGAGGACTTGAAAGGATACAGGAGGCCAGATACGGTGCCCTTGTGGTACCCTGGATTTCCCACGTCTTATTGCCAATCACACAGGATTCTCTTGAACATTTTAGATCCATCTTCCCCAACCAGATCCTCGAGAGCGGAGATGGGCTGACTTGTGCTCAGTGGAGGACAAGTGAGTGCTAGATGACTGCTGGGTGAGTGCACACAACTTCACACACTGTTGATTGACTTAGGGTTCAGCAGGGCCCATTCCTTGAGGGTCATGGTCTTGTCCTTCAGACTCAGGAGCCAGTCCCTGGCTGCAGGGCCTCCCATGTTCTCCTCAAACTTGCATGTGATTCCATTCATCTCCCAGGACAGATCCTTGAGGATCTTCAAGAGTGGCTCTCAAACTTGGCCTCCTGGGAGAACTTTTAAAATTCCTGGTATCCAGACCACATTTCAGATGATTAAATCTGAGCGTCTGGGATGAGAACCTGAGATGAGATTTTATTTATTTATTTATTATTATTTTTTGCAGTACGCGGGCCTCTCACTGTTGTGACCTCTCCCGTTGCGGAGCACAGGCTCCGGATGTGCAGGCTCAGCGGCCACGGCTCACAGGCCCAGCTGCTCCGCGGCATGTGATATCTTCCCGGACCGGGGCACGAACCCATGTCCCCTGCATCGGCAGGCGGACTCTCAACCACTGTGCCACCAGGGAAGCCCCCTGACATGAGATTTTTAAAAGAGCCCCAGGTGATTCCAAGGGCTGATAAGTTTTAGAAACACCTGTTTGGGAAATTGAGTAAGTCTCAATAAACCAGAAAATTAAATAAATAAGGACACCCATGCCTCTGACACAACATAAATAGAGGTACCAGTGTAGGACATTTATTAAAGAACCAAGGATCTGGTGTGATGGCCATAATTTGTCCAGATGCTGCCAACGTTTGCAGATCACCCTGAGAAGCAGGCACTGTTGGGTACCTCCTTCTTAGCACACGTGTTCTCTCTTCCCCTGTGTGTTTATTCAGCATTTGAATATTTTTTGCCATGTTTCTCCCCTCACTAGACCATGAGTAACCTGAGAGCAAGAACTGTGTCTTCATAAGCACACTGTCTGACCTGTGGTAGATGAATGACATATATTTGTGACATAAATGTGTCCATGAATTCATTCATTCATTGATTTACTCATTCATTTATGCAAGCATGTATTCACCAAAGGATAATAATGACAGAGAGAAAGGTATTGCATTGGCAGAGAAGGGAAATTAATCAGGAAGGGAGGAAAGAGAATAGATTCCACGAAGAGATAGAATCGAAAGTAGGGAAGTCAAAGCTGAAGAAGAAAAGAAAAGAAAAAAGAATATTCATCTGTGTAATGCGGTGGTAGGTAAGTCAGGCTTGGAGAAGCCAATGTTTTTTAATCAAATGGACTCAAAATTAATTAATAACATCTGTAAGTACTCTGTACTTTTCCTCCTTTTTAGAAAATCCATTAATTACTATGGAGTTATTTGCATCACCTCTCTCTTCTCCTCCAGGGGAGTAGCTCTAGAAGAGCTCCCACCCTTGGCATTTCCCTCCCTGTCCCCAGTGTCCAGCACAGTATGACACATAGTGAAAGCTCAGGAAATACTCACCAAATGACTCAATGAATTGCTCAGTTTCAGTTCCCTCTTCCATTAAAAAAAAAATCATACTATCCTCACCTCAGGGTTGTTATGGGGAATAACTTAGATAGTATACATAAGCACCGGCTGCATGGTAGGCATCCAACAATTGTTAGTTCATTATTAGTGTTAAGAAAAACAATAAATACTAAGTGCCGACTCTGTGCCAGGCCCTGTGCTAAGTGGTGGCCAACAAGAGATGACCAAAAGTGCAAAGAAATTGCCCCTTTTAGAAAAAGTAAGGATTTGAGGACTCCAGTGTCACCACTTCTACCTTCAGCCACCAAAGAGCCTCAGCAAACTCCCACATGCACCCACAACGCCCTCCCTGGCCATGCCCTCACTGCAAGTCCTGGAACCTCGCAAACTGGCCTTTCACTCCACCACCACCAGATGGCAGCACAAAGCCCATGGACTGCTCGGCCTGTGGCAGGCCAGGCACAGTCAAAGCCCTGTGCAGGGTGTCTGTCTGAGAAGGAGGGGACCCAGCCCCTGCCCATCTGGCCTTGATATGCTGGTTGGGACTTATAGTTAATGCTTTGGGATTGGCCCTTTCCTTTCCACTTCCAACGCCCAGATTCTAGCCCCTCATCCTGGGGTCACCACCCACCTGCAGGGTCCTTGCTCAGAATCCTTCCCAGAGCACCTTCCTTTCACCTCCGGTTGCTTACAGATCCCCTGCTTTTGTGAAGACTCAGAATCCCCTGTACGGCTCTTAAGGGACACCCCCATCAAAGCTCACCTTCTCAAGCCTTGTTACACCTCAACATGACCTGCGATTCATCTCCCGTCCTCTCTGCCTTTACTCACATCACTCCTGGTCTGATAATATCCATGCTCATATATGCGGCCCCTCTTTTTCTCCCACCCCCTCGGAAACCCAGCTGAATGCTCACTTTTAGGAAATCTTCCAGATTGACACCGGATGATGGCTTACTCTTCTGTGTGCCCCATCAGCACTTCCTTTCTTGGTAACTGCTCTCTGGGCTTCAGGTTTGGGTTGACCTGTTTGCATAATGCTTTATCAGCAATCTTCAGGTGTTTCCTGTCACCCCAGCAAGGGAGGGCAAGAATGGGTCTTTCTCTTAAAAGAAAAACAAGGCCTTTCTCAGTGCCCTAGTCTGTACCCTTAATAGTCCTTAATAGCCCTTAACAGTCACTGATGGACTGAAGGGAGAAAGAAGGAGGTCTGTGAGTGATGAAGTGCACAAGAGCCTGGATGTCAGGGTGATGCCTGGACACGAGGGGAGGACTGCGGGGCAGGTGCCAAGGCTTGCACTGACTGGGGAGGGACAGATTGTTGACAGACGGCCAAAAAGGAAGGGAATCTGGTGCTGTACCAGGTCCAGGAGCCTCCTAAGAGCAGGGTTGTTACAGGAGGGCCGGGAGCCGTGACTCTGGGGATAGGGTCGTGGGGAACAATAGCCTTCACCATTTGAAAGGGCAGCAGCTAAGTGCCTGCAGAGGAGACAGGTTTCCTTAGGGTGAGGAGTACAGGAGCATCATCAGGCAGGTGAGGGTCCAGGTGAAGGGGGAACATATGGGAGCGAGGAGAGCCGAGGTAGGGATGCCCTGAGCCGCATGGAGTCAGAGGAGGATGAGCAGAGCCTGGTTGCAGGCGGAGGCCCTGGGGTGCTGCTTTCCCTCCCAGGGCTCTGCCCCCTCCTTCATCCTCTCCTCTACTTCCTCTTTGTTCTCCACTCCCCACAGCCAGAGCAAAGCACCAGTCTGTGGCATTCGAGCGGTGCCCTGATGACAACCGTGGTGGCTAAGAACTAAAGGAGAAATGCTGAGCCCTCGAGGGTGGGGGTGGCCCGGACACGGCGCCTGCCAACTGGGCGCACCCTCTCATCTGGATCCCTGTTCTCCACTCACCCAAGGCTCTGTTCTGCTGAGGACTTGCCATTTTCTAGATGCTGAAGTTTGAGCAGGAGAGGCCTCAAGAAGACACTGGACCTAGCCCCAGCCTTAAGCCAGCTGAGATGGGTGGCTGGTCTGAGCACAAGCAGCTGCAAGGTGGCAGAGACAAAATTAAAATTAACCTGATGTGTGGACTCACCTCCTCTTCCTACCTGCGTGGGCTGCCCGTTTGTACGGTTGTTTTGCTTTACTGAAAGCTCGGTTCACAAGCCCCTTTATTCTGCTGAACCTGTAGTATGTATTTACCACGTGACCTTGGGAAATGCACAACATGTACTCTGGCCCTCAGTTTCCCCCTCTGTACAATGAGGTACTGAACCAGAGTGGTGAGTTTTCAACCATGTCAGGTGGAGCCCAGGACTCAGCAGAAGAGGCTGAGGGACCCCTGGGGGCAGATGCTGGGGAGAGTCTGAGCGGGGATGTTTCCCGGTTCCATCTGGGTTTCCACCTGAGCAGCTGCTCTTGGACCTGCCTGAATACTGTGGTTTTGCATGAGATTGTGTTTGGAATGAGAATTCAGCTACTAAAACAATGTTATAATTTGTGGTCTTGCCTAACCCTGACCCTGCATGAGCCTGTTGCAGTTGTACTGTGAGGCGTGTCCTTGGGGGTGTGTCCCCATCTGCAGGCCCCTGTCAGTGTGAATGCCTAACCACTTGGGGGTCACACAGGCAGCTTCATGACCTCTCTGCTCAGTGAAAAGCTGATGCTCTTTGGCGGTGGTTGTGATGTTCTCTCAGAAACCTGCTTTTACTAAAGTTGTTTGATGGGCCCAGGGTTGGGGTGCCCCATAGTAACCTTGCTGATACATTACATCCCAAGTCTAGCGAGCAGGGCAGACAGGTCCTGTAGCCAAGGGACAAGGCCCGGACCTGTTCTTTGTCACCTGGCACCAGCTGGAATCCCTCATCGCCAGGCTAGCAGCTGTGAGGGATCACTTGGCCACCAGGAGAACTCCCCAGCTGGGACCTTTCTGAGAATCTGTGACAGAGATGCAACATCTGTGAGTCTGCTCAGGGGAAAATCCAGCTGCTTGGCTCAGTCCCTGGCCCCGGTGGCCACGGGGAAGAGCTGAGAGGCAAAGAGAGAGCAGAAGATGGGCTGCTTTGCTTTTCTCAGTTTCCACAGCAGCTCATGAGATCTGCATTTCCCTGTTTCATAAGGGAAGTTGGCAGGCGGGACTGGAACCAAAAGAGGCCCCAACTTGTGGCAGATGGTGAAGCCCACAGCTGCTGAGTATGGAGGGTTTCTTTCCCCTGACCATCTGGGTTCTCACCTTTGACTCATCCCTTTTGCTTCTGACCCACAGCGGCTCCAGCCAGGCTTTTAGTCTGCACGTGGTATGTCTGGACAGTGAGTATCAGGCAATGGGGTGAATCTTCGAGGTGATGAATCACAGAAAAACCCCCCAAATGTTGAGACAGAGGCACCAGGAAGGAGGATGGGGCTTGTTTCACAACTCAGTGAGATGGATTCTTGGTGCCAAAGGCTGTCTTTTCTGAAGGGAATGTTAGCCAAGTGTGGGTCTGACAGCCATGGGTGTTTAGAGGGCTAACCCTGGAGCAGTCCCTGGAAGGACTGGGGTGATGGTTTAAGACCAAGGTGGGGAAGGGCTGGTGGCTGGGGGTGTCACTCCCCACAACAGTGACAATCAACACTGAGGAGAGGGACCAGAATCCCTTCACTAACCTGAGGCAAATCCTCAGCTTCCGAGGAAGCCAAGTGACTTTGGGTTCCATTCTTGGACAAGCCTTGGTGGGGCAGAGAGCCGGCCTTGCTCTGCATGGCAGAGACCAGACAGAGAGGGCAAGGCTCAGCTCCAAGCAGTGGATTTTGGGAGTCACGAGAGAGGGCAGGAGTGTGTCTGGGGCCAGCACGGCAAAGGTCCTGCCAACCAAGAAGGGTTGCTTGAAAGGGTTGGGGTATTTAGTCCAGAGAAGAGGAAGGGAGAAGAGTGGTTTGGAACCCCCATTGCTCCCAATGGCAGAACTGAGGCCATAGATGGAATGACAGGAAGAAAAATTCCAATTCACCAGAGCCAGACCTATCTGGTCATTTGAAGACAGCAAATGTCAGTGGCTAAGACCCTGGGCTCTAGAGTAGTGTTACCATGAGCACCCTCAGGAACTGCTCTCGCACGTGGTTATGAGACCCACTCAGTGTTGGCCTGCATCGTGAGTTTTGAAAAACTGTATCAACAACCAAAACAAATTGGGAGAGTATGCTTACAAATCTATAGTTATAACCTCTTTTGAAAAATCTGAAGGTCTGATCACCTAGGTTCATATTCTCTCGTGGAACAAGAAATGGAACCTAGGTGGCCGCTGCCTCCTCTGAATAAGGTAATTACACCCTAGATCGTCATAGGTGCCACCTCCCTCCACCTTTCTTAGACCTGCATGGTTTCACTGATCCCCAGGTAGGGATGGTAGTTCACAACCTTGTTCTAGTTAAGAGCTCAAAGTCTGCATCTTGGTTTGGCCACTTTTAAGCTATTGTGATTTTAGACAAGGGGGTCAACTTCCATAAGCCACAGCTTCTTTACCTGAAACTGGGAATCATAACAGTACTTACCTGGGAGAGTTTGAGAACTCCTGGAAAGCAGCTGGCCCAGAGCATGGCACACGATGAGAGCTCACCAACTCTTAGCTACTGGGGAACTGTCCAGCAGTGGAGGGGGAAGTCTCACAAAACTTTGGGAGCTCCATCGCCAACATTGGGCCTGCAGAAGCCAGGGACTGCTGAGGATGGAGAGCCCCCAGGAATCTCTGAAATGAATGGGCTATGCATCAGTTCTCCTTGCACCTTTCCCAATGACCAAGTCAAAGGTGTTGGTTTAGGGCTGCCCTTGATGCTTATTGAAATCACTTAGAGTAACTTGCACCCACTTGGGAGGCTGCTGTGTGCTCAGTGAGGTGAGGGCTCCAGCCCCAGCTGACTGGGAGGTGGGAGTGGCCCCCTGCCACTTCCTTTTCTGCTTCTGGGTTACTCTGTGCACCCTGGCAGCACTTCCTGCCTTGGTAGCCAGCATGGGCTCCTCAGTCAGCTCTGCAGGCAGCCGAACCCAACCCCATTCCTTGGCTCCATGATAGAGCATTAGTACATTAGGACCCGCCCGGGCCCTGGCTCTCCCCCTGGATGGGGCCTTGGTGGTGTGGGTGTCCTTCAGGAGGTCTGGACCCAGTCTGATGAGAGACACTTAGGGAGCTGGCTCCCCCCAGGCTCTGAGAAGTCCCCTGCTGGCGCATCACGGAGTGTCTGAGGGATTCAGTTCTGCATCCTAAGCCTCCATGTACTTCCTGGCTCTGGGAGCTGAGTCTGCTCTATGGACTTGGAATGCTGAGCCAGGAGCGGACACCTCCTTCTCAGGGAGGTATCAGAGGGGAGGAAACTGGATCTAGAGGCTGTGAGCATAGCAGTATAAGGGAAGAAGGTCCCTGGGCAGAAGCGTGGGAGAGAGCGAGGAATCATCTGAAGGCCACAGGAGGGCAGCCTGTTGGGATCAGAGGACAGTGGCTAAGATGACACGGGTGCCAAGAACTAGCAGGGCAAGTGGAGTGAATTGAATGAGCTGGGGAATTCATGCTCTGAATCTGCTTCCCTCGCTGTGTCTCCATCCTCCATTCCCTCTCCTCTTCGCCATTCACTGTGGTCCTGACACCTAAACGTTGTTACAGCCAGAGAGCAACTCTCAGTAACCGGCCCGCTCGCCTCAGCCCTAGGTGGTGCTTCCCGTGCTTGTATCTCCCTTCTGGTTGGCCTGGGGAGAGCAGAGCTGTAGGAGGCTGGTGCCGATGCTGGTCCAGAGCCCAGCCTCCTGCAGAATCATTAGACCAAGCCCCAACTTGGCGGGCTGACTTATCCCAATGTCAGGGCTCAGGCTCTTTGCTTCCTGTACTTGAGCTAATTGGTCTCCTTGGAGAAGCTTTTCAGCCTCTGCCCTCTGGGCACCTGTCCCAGGGGAGTGGCCCCTCCTTGGCCTTTGCATTGGGCCTCTGTGGCTGCAGAATACCATCCCAAGCCATGTCTGATGGCCTCTGGCTTGCATTTGGGAAGCCGGCAAGTCATTCAGACAGTAAGTCTGAATCAGATATTAGGTCTAAGAGAGTTTCACGTACTTCATAGCATGACCTTGTTGGGATATTTACTTGCTGTTCTCCTGGTTCTCCCAAATTAGTAATTGATTAACTCTTGTTTTGACATTCAGAGCTGATTTGCTTACATTCTATTGAACTGCACCTGCTCTGCGAGTGGGTGTGTGTCAGGAGGCTGGGAGAAGTCGGGGCAAACAACAGAAGCTTTCAAGGAGATGCATGGCTCGGGAACTGGTTTTGTACATCAAAATACAATTCAGCCCTAAAACTGTGGGTCACCTACCGTATGAAAAGCCCTAGATTAGACTCCAGTGGCAGAATAAAATCATGGCAGGTACTGCCTTCTCTCTGGAGACTTGTGTTGGGGGAACAAGAGCAGATATACAAACACCAGCTAGATTGCATAATGCACCCCCACCCCCATTTCCACTGTTCCTACACTCACAATCACAGTCAAATACACATCTGCGCGTGTCGCGTCATACATGTGTAGATCAGCCCAGGCTGTGGGTTTTGAGATTTTGGCCATCAAAAGCTACAAGTAAAATCTCCCCTTTTTGAATCTGTATGTCATTACAGCACTGTGGTCAGAGGATGGGCTCTGAAGTCGGAGGGTCTGGGTGAGAATCCAGCTGCCTCCATTCTAGCTAACTGAGCTTAGACATGCCACTGAACATCTCTGTGCTTCAGTTTCCTCATCTGTAAAACAGGGTTTACAGTGCCAACTTTGCAGGGCCGCTGAGCAGTTTAAAGAAGTTAAACAGGTACGTGGCAGTGCTCAGTAGCTATGACCATCATTCCTAAGATCTCACTGCTTGCAGAGGCTAATGGTTAACACAGAGGCCTGTTTTTAAGATAGGAACGTGGGGCAAATAAGAGAATATTTGCCTGGTTTTAGGAGAAGCCTGGGCCCTGGAAACTTGGTGCTTCCCACACAGCTGCTGAGTCCCACCTCAAATTCATTTGGTAAACATATAATGAAGATCTTCCCTTTACAAGTTAGGTAAGGATTGTTGGAAAACAGATACTTGAGGCATGGAGCCTATAGGCTACTTCAGGAGGTGAGACAAACAGATCAAAACAAAGAGTACAACAAAAACTTAGGAAGCCTCATTAAGTGGTGGGTAAGAAGGTCAGGAAAGACTTCATGTGTGTTGGAAGAGGAGTTCAGGTATCAGGAACAGCACGAGGCAGAACAGGGAGGCAGGAAGGCTCGGCATGTGTTTGAGAACAGGGCAGTGGCTAGTTTGGTGGGAGCACACTTTGGTAAGCAGTGTTGGCTTGGGCTACCAATGGAGAGATGAAATGCAAAGACAGGGTGAGCACTGGCTCTTCATCAACAGGCAGTGCAAGACCACTGAAGGTTTTTGAACAGGGTGCTAATAAGAAATATGTAGTGAGAATCTTTTACTATTTTAAAACTAATAGAATACAATGAGTGAAGAAGATGGAGGTAGCTAAGATTACAACACATTTTTCTACCTGGGTGACTGAAGGTGGTATTTACTAGGAATAGGGAAGACAGAAGGGGCTGGTTCAGTGAGAAACAGTGAATGCTTTGCTTGGACTGTGGGCATCAGAAGTGCCAATGAGTCATCCCAGCGATCATGCCTGGATTGCAGAGTTAGTCCCAAAGAGAGTGAAACCATGGAATGAATCTGATGGCCCAGGAGGGGACTGGAGGAGAAGAAAAGAGGACTGAGGGCTGAACCTTGGAGACAGAACGTTGAGGGGAAAGGCAGAGGAAGAGGACCCATGAAGAAGGTGAAAGAGGAAGAATTAGTATCAAGGGAAGCAAGGCAGTACAGTGTTGTGGAAGCCAAAAGATGGAGACGTCAGGAGAGTAAGACCCGAGAAAAAGCTACTTGGAGGCTGTGGTGACCCCGGAGAGCCATCTGCGTAGAGTTCTGGGATAGTGCCCTATTGGAAAGGGTCTAAATAGTTGTTGGTTATTGAAAAAAAAAGAGGTACTGAAGAATAAGGGAAGTAAGGAGAGTGAGACAGTATGGTAGTATGGAGAAGAGGCGGGTCAAAGGATTAGGGGGAAACTAGAGAGGCTTTGTAGAACTAAAGGAAGAGATCAGCTACTTGGCTCATTCAGTCCTGCCTACCTTCCCAATGTGTGAAATTAAGATAGGAGAAGAGAACCAGAGCAAGAGGCCAGGTGGTTGCCGGATACCAGAATATTAAGAAATTCATGTTGGTGGCAGAAATGGGGAGTGTGAGAGGGCATATGTTACCCATCACAGAGAAAACAAAGATTATCTACAAAACAGAATAGGCTGATTATGAACTGAATGTTGAATCCATTAAAATATTTTAATATGAAACATTTATTCTTGAGGCAGGCAAGAATTCTACCACTGAACCACCCAGGCACCGACACACTTATTTTTGAGGAAAACAACTTAGACAGCATCAGATATATTTTCAATATTGGGTAGGTAAAGGGGAAGCAGTTCATGTTTCCCTCACCCCGCCATTTACCAGCACTGTGAGTTTCTGTGAGTTACCCACTCCTCTTTGCCTCAGGGTCTCATCTCTATAATAGGGACAGTAACACTTCCCAAGGTGGTTGCATAAGTAAGGACTGAAGGAGATATTCAGGAATCTGAATGCATGAGAGTTATTATCCCAGTGCCTAGCACATGGTAAGTAGGTGCTCAGTAAATATTAGTTATCATTACTGTAAGCTTTTCTTGGCTGTCTGTTAGTCAATGCAGTCTTGGAGGGAGCAGCTTGGCAATTGCAGCCCTGGGATTTAGCTGGACAGATGCTCAAACACTTGTCCTGATTTGATAAATCCAGCTGATGTAGAAGTGAAAGACTGTGTGTGACTAAACAAAGATAAAAGGGAATAGAAAAGAGAGGTTTGGGAAGTAACAGAAGTACATTGTGTGAGTTTCTGCGTGTGTGTGTGTGTGAGGTTGTGTGTGTGTAGGGAGAGAAGATGATAAGACTAGGGAGAATTTTAGGCAGCATTTTATGACTGGTAGAAATGGATCATTTCAACCATTTCACGGTTGACTTAAGTACAGGAAACCCACAGGTTGTGGCTTCATAACTTGCATCTGTGAATACTGGTGCCCTTCATCCACTCCCCCAGCCAAACCTGCAAGGATATAGTCCAAAGCCACAGATTCCTCTCATTTTTACTTTGTAGCCATGTCTTCCTAATTAATGAGTATCTATCCTCTCCCCACCCCAGCTGCAACCTCCACCTCAGGAACTGTGAGAAATACTGAGAGTATCAAACGCAAGATTTGGTGCATGGTTCAAATTCATGGTCTACCTTCTCTGAGTCTCAGTTTTCTCCTCTCGACAATGACCTGATATGTACCATTTTGAACGTCTGTGGACTTACTAAACTTACTTCCCCAAGTGTTCAGCTCTTCAGGAAGAGCATTCTGGGACATGATGATCAAGTGTGCCTTTATCTCACCCAGAACTTTCCCTCTCATTAATCATGTTTTTCCAGTCTAAGGAGGCCCTTACTCTGCTCGGTGAGGCAGCTTTTCTCTGGCAATGCTCCTCCTTTCAGCCACGATGTCAGCTTTCTTGAGCCCTGCCCAAGGCTTATGCGGCTTGTGCCTGAGATCTGACCTGTGGGGAGGCCCAGGAGTGGATGCTGTACTCCAGATGTATGTGTCATGGCTCACTGCTCTTCAAGGTGATCAGTGGATTATCTGGGGCCAATTTTCAATCCCTGCCTGCTTCCTCCCTAACCGCCCCCCCCCCCCCCCCCCGCTTGCTACTTCTTGCAGAGTGCATGGGGGAAAATGCAGTCACACTTAAAAATGGTCTCAAACAGGACTTCCCTGGTGGCGCAGTGGTTGCGAGTCCGCCTGCCGATGCAGGGGACACGGGTTCGCGCCCCGGTCCGGGAAGATCCCACATGCCGCGGAGCGGCTGGGCCCGTGAGCCATGGCTGCTGAGCCTGCGCGTCCAGAGCCTGTGCTCCGCAACGGGAGAGGCCACAACAGTGAGAGGCCCGCGTACCGCAAAAAAAAAAAAAAAAAAAAAAAAAAAAAAAATTATATCAAACATCTACTAGTAGCCTCCACTACAATATATGTCATGCATTACAAAGTCCTAAAATGATTTTTGGACGATCTTTTATCTCCAGCGTTACTCCCCTCCGTTAGCAGAAATGATGTAGATCTGCTTGTGTGTTATCTACATGTACATGTCTCTCTCTCTCTCTACACACACACACACACACACACACACGAATCTCAAAAAACTGAAGTGTTAATTAATGGGAATAGTGCATTGTTCAAGCTGTCATAATGTGTGATGAAGACTGGCAATGCTGTAAAGCATCAGCATTAGTTCCATTCTCCAGGAGGGTTGGAAAATTCTTGCATGTAGCGGAGCTTAACTACTTTATTTCAGTCTGAGTTGCACACCAGGTTTTGTGGGCTGCTGCAGGGCTGAGCAGTCCCAGGTTGCTGAGACTGCTCCCAGGCATCAAATGAGATAATGTGTAAGTACTTGGTATCCTGTAAAGTGCTGAAGAAAGGTTATCCTTTCCCCCTAGTTTCCCTTAGAAATATATTTTGAATTTGTTATATGTGAATTCATCTAATGTATTATGAGTGGGTAGAGTTCTGGAGGGTCCTGATCTTTCTTGATCTGCCTGGAGTCAATCGACAATCCTGAAGTGAGGGGTAGGCAAGAAGAATAGTGATCCCAGAACCAATATATTAAAATATGCCCAGAGATCATGGAGGATAGTTCCTAGGAGGATGCCAGGAGAACTCCTGCTTCCTTGTGAGAGACAGTTGTTTATCCATAAATCATTTGTCGAGAGCCGCATTGTTTGGTGGCCTCTGTAGCCGAGCCATGCTGTGAAGCTGATGATAAAGATTTGCCTCCGCCAGGCTCCTTGCTCTTTGAGGAAGGGCATCCCCTTGTGAGGCCCGCCTCTGCCTCCCAGCTCATCACTCAGTTTAAAACTTGTTCCTCTGAGCTGTCTCATTCCATTTGCGATCACGTGTCATCCAGACTTCCTCTATTTCCTTTTCTTTATTTACTATTCCTTGGTCCTCCCCACTCTTTGAAAACTGAGGGATGGTTGAGTTGTCATGGCAACCTCCTACCCCATCGCATTTCTGTTTCTCAACAATTTTTCTACATTTTAATAAAGTCACTATAGTGTGCAAATCTTCATTCCCCTCCACCG
This sequence comes from Pseudorca crassidens, assembly GCF_039906515.1. Lineage (NCBI taxonomy): Eukaryota > Metazoa > Chordata > Mammalia > Artiodactyla > Delphinidae > Pseudorca > Pseudorca crassidens. The sequence continues at coordinate 96,833,252 of NC_090297.1, forward strand.
CAGCTCTGCAAGGGAGGTTTCCTATCCGACCAGAATACTAATGACTAAATCATGGCTTTCTAGTGAGGCAGCAAGGAGGCCCTCTAGAGTGAGCACTTTGGTAGTGGTTTGTGTTCAGGATCAGGGTTTGACCTGTATACATGATCACAGTTGACAGGGCTTCAAACCCATCCTTGTAAAATACACCACACTGGATACATATAAAGTATACATGTTGGATATGGCTGGAGGGGAGGAGGTGTGAAGTGAGGTGTTCTTACCTTTGTTACATTGGCAGAGGGAACTGAACACCTGGGCTTTACCAGTACCAAGTTGAGATGTCATAGGAAGAGCTGGGATTTGCAATATTGAAAGTGGCTGGGGGGTAGCATGAACTCATCGGGGGTAACGCAGGGGCTTCATCATTTCCTAGTCTATGAGACCCCCGTGTTCTCCACTACACACTATGTACCCTGTAGAGCTGTTGTGAGAGGCAGAGATACCATACCCCTGGCGTTCGGTGGTAATTACAGCCTTGTGACTGTGTGTCTGGGCTCTGAAACAGGCCTCAGATCCCAGCTCTGACATGGCGTAATTTTATGACCTGAGACAAGTTATTCAACCTCTGCATGCATCAATGTCCTCATCTCTAAAACAGGGATGGTAATGATAGAACATATCTTTTAGGGTGGTTCTGAGGATTCAATAAGTTAATATAGGTAAAGACTTAGAACCATGCTTGATAAAACCGTTGTCATTGGTTATTGGCATTTGATAAATGAGAGCTACTACTTTACCAGTTTATCAACATCCATGAAGACTAGTCCAAACCTGGGCTTTACCAAGGGTTTACAGCTGTTGAGGGGTAGGCGTGGGGGAGAGGTTTGGTAGAGGTCATTTTGTAATGAAATGAAAGGTTTCGACTACGTTGAGAAGTAGAATCTGATTCTAAATAGAAAAATGTAGTAGCTTTCCAATGCTTAGGGTTCAATAATGATAATATTCGTTCTTTGCCATGTTGTTTTTGGACTTTAAAAAAAACAAATCTATATAGGAGCAAGATGGCTTATTTTAGCTTAGGTCTGATTTGAACTGAAGATTCTGTTTATCTGTTCTGATGGTTCACAGAACGTCTCTGAGTGAGGTTATGTAGTAGCACTCTGAGAATAGTGCTTCTGGAACTTTCATGTGTATATGAGTCACTTTAGGATTTTATTAAAATTCAGATTCTAATTTAGTAGGTTTGGGGTAGAGTCTGAGATTCTGCATTTCTAACAAGCTCTTGGGTGTTGCGGATGCTGCTGGTCCATGGGGACCAGTATGTAGCAAAATTGTGAGGTTTTTGAGGCCAGCTCTTCCAAAAGACATCTTGAAACAAAGGTGTGGGTTTAGAGGAAAGGGTTCTTCCATTTCCTATTCAGATACAAAGTTGGAATTACCCAATAATAATAGAACTGGGCCCTCATGAGGGAATGAGATTGAGAGTAACCAATGGAAGCTTGAAGCCTCTTTTCTTCTGAGGTCTTTTGACAAAGGAATTCAGGTAAAGCTATATACAATTGTTTGGCTTTTTGTCCAACTGCATATTGTAAGGGTTTTTCTCTTGCTTTACAAGTGTGTGATTACTAGCTTTGTTTCCTTCTTGAAGTGTTTTTAGAACTCAATAAAACTCATCATTTTGAGGATTTTTTTTTTAGTGCTTGATTTATTCAGAGTACTCTGAAGAGATGATTGTTGGACCAAAACCCAAGTGAAATTGAGCCAAATAAAGATGTAATTTTTAAAACATTAACTTGAAATTTCAACTCCTGCTTAAAAGCATCGCTTTCTGGCAATATCTTATTTCAGTCTAAGCTTTTATTTATTTATTTTAAAAAAACACCTCAACACAAAACTCTTGACATGTTTTTAACAACTAACAATAATGGTGACATTTAACAGCTGCAAGCTCACTGCTGAATTACCAGTGGAGGAATTAAAGGTCTGTGTTATAAGATGAGGGGTTTAGTAACTTTATAAGATGAATCAGCCAGTGACTCACAATTACAAGTTGTGTGATTTAAAAATCCAAGTAGTTGTGAGCTTCTTTTTGGAGAATGGGCATTCTTCAAAGGAATATATGATGTTAGAGAAAGAAACAGGAAATACACTTCTTTAAATTCTAGACTGACCGTGATTCAAAAGAGCATGGTAGGACATCTATGTATGCTCATTTCATTAGAAAGGTCATCACAATTGGATTTAGACTTCTAGCCATGTAATATTCCCCTTTATGCAAGGCAGTATTGTATCCCAGCACAGAAAAATGGTCATTTCTCCTAGGTTATTAGACAAGGTCTGCGTCATTTCTCAAAAAGGCCCACAGATCAAGATATACTGATGCCAGTTAAGGGGAATTTGGCCTTTTAGTGGCACATTTAACCATTGCAGTTGCCTATTCAATCAACTAGTAACAACCCAAATGGGAGATGGGAAAATATGGCAGAGATGGACAAGAATATATATTTCAAAATGCAAAGTTTTAAGCAGCATTAGATGTTAAAATCTTTTCAAATGAAAACCACACATTAGGATTCCAGATTAAAGTCTCCTCAACTGGCAGATAACTGGTGGGAAAAAATGAAATGAGACTTATCTGAGAATGGCTATTATGACCCATTCTTAAAGCAGAGAGCTTTGTTTCTTCTAAGCTAGTGGGGACTTTCTACGGTAGCAGCCTTATAGTTTGTAATTGAAAAAATCACCAAGTGACATTAATTATATCTTCCTCTTTGGCTCCCTACATTCCTCTTTAATAGACCTGAAGCAGTTGCAATGAATAATATGGATTGAGAGCCATTTGCAAATTTTAGACTCAGTATTTTACCTTCTAATAAATCTATATTCTTTTTCTGTTATTGCAGGTAGCAAAATCCATATTTTTAATTTTGTTAAGGAGTTTTCTTAGAATTATCAGTAACCAAAATCTTACTCTAAGTTAGTTAATGGTTCTTGGTGGTTATAATGATCTAAAGTTTGGTGCCTCCTAAAGGCTAATTTCTGGTAGATTCCACAAGAATAAGAGAATGTGTGTATAGTTTTGAACTGGGAGTCATTTTGACAGAGGATTTATAGAGATATCAACAGGAAAATTCTGTACAATTTAAACACAAGAGCTTTTGTCCAAGTGGAATACTTCAAAGGCCTGGGGATTGAAGGAGTCCTTTGATGAAATCTAGAAAGTACTGGAAATGTTTAAATACTGAGGTTAAAATTACACTAGATAAAATCTGATTTCCTGTTTCTAAGTCTAAAAGATTACAATAAGGTCACTGGAGGTTCCTGGAATAATACACAGATCTTCTAACACAGCAACTGGATGAGGTAAGTGTGGTTGACTTGAAAGTACAGATTAATTTCTTCCACACTACTCATGTGTTTCAAAATTAAGAGGGAAAATTTCCAAGAGTGAGACATATTTGGGGTTTTATTGAATCCAAAATATTTTTAAGTACTGCAATAGTTTGAAAAATTTTTTGAAGGTTTTCCACTGCTAAGACAGCTATCTAGTTTCCCTGGAGTAAATTTATGTATGAATCTAGTGTTGAGATCCTCTAAACGGTGGTACATAAATGCATAGCAGCTTTTACAACTTGTGAAAAATAAGTAGGCTGGCATTGGCTGCAAGAGGCTGAACATCCTTTCCTCTCTCCATTTGCCTTACTCAGTCCTTTCTACTTTCTCATCAAACCTAAACTCCTGTCTTATTTCCTGAAGGTCCTTGGACAGAGCTAATTGCTCTTTCCCACTTCTCATAGTACTCCAAGTCTACGTGGTATAGAACTTAACACCATGCCATAATCATAGACTTTCTCATTTTCCACTACTTCTATAAGGTCTTTGAGTGCAGAAGTTACGTCTTCTCGGTGTCCCATTTATTCAACAAATGTTTATTGAGCTTCCACTATAAACCGGGGACTGTAATTACAACGATGGCTAGGGCAGCTTTCAAGTTGCTCACAGTTTTGCAAAGGAGACAAAAGAGTAGACAGTTATATCTGAGTATACATCAGAGGGATATTTAACTTAGGTCTTCCTGGAGGAGATGCCATCTAGAGAAAGTCTTGAAAGATAATTAGCCATCACCCAGCTGAGGAGAAGAGTGTGGTTGGGTGGAGTGGGGCAGAAGAAGATGTAAGCAGAGGAAGCAGTAAATGCGAAGGTACATAGAAGAGAGAGCATATTACATACAAGGAATTCATAACAATTCAGGGTGACTGGAGCAGAGCCTATCTGTTGGAGAGTGACAAGGGATGAGGTTAGAAAGGCAACAGGAGCTAGATTATGAAAGGCCTTGGATGTCATACTAAAAAGTTTAGGCTTTATTCTTAAAGAATAATGGAGTCATTGAAGTATTTTAGCCAGGAGAGTCACTAGCATATTTGCTGTTTACACAGATCATTTTTGCTGTAGTATGAAAATCTACGAGGCTACTGCAGCAAAATAGGCAAGAAATGACAAGAGACAGAAACAATTTAGAGGTGGAGGTGGGGGAGGAAGTTGCATCAAGAATTTATTGGCCATGAGGAGTGAATGAGAAGGAGAAGTCTGAGATTAGATTTCCAGATTTCTAAACGGTAGCATTAAGAAGTGGTTCCTTTCCCCAAGATAAGGATATGGTTAGGGTTGGATGTGGTGCTGAGTGCAGGAGATGAGTCATTCTGGGTTGGACGTGTTGAGTTTGAAGTACCTTGGATAGTCTAGAGATCACCTAATTAGATATTTCTAGCAAGGACATTGGTATGCAAAAGATAAATTGTTCATCAGGAAATCTCGTAAAGCTGGCTAACAAAATCCTGGCATATGGGAAAGTTATAGAAGAATCTCATAGAACCCAACAGCAGGGGGTAGAGTTGGACCTCCCACATACTGGAAATTTGTCTGTAGTTACTTTCCATTTTTCACTGAGGCAGTATGATTGTTCTGCTTAATTTCTGTTTCATTCTCTAAGCTTCTCTAGCAGGTTTAGTTACTGCTTCACCAGAACGTGGATTACATGGATTTAAGGTTGTCAAGAGGCTGACCTTGGCTCAACTCCATATGAATTATATCTCTGCCTACTTGTTTCTACCTCTAAGTCTCCAAGTCTCGGTCACAAATTCCAGGGAGAGAGAATCTGATTGGCTCAGTTTGGGTTAGGTTACCACTTGTGGATGGAGAATGGGCTTATGTGAGTTCTAGGGCTCTCCCTTCTAGACTGTGGGTTGGGGAGTTCTCTAAGAATGGAATGTGAGCAGAGAGGAAATGATGGGCAGAGAAAACAGGCACCTGGAGTACAGTAAGAAGAGTATTCAGGATATAGATCTGAGCTGGAGATAAGATGTGGGGAAGTAGTTAAAAATAAGGTATTGGCTGATATTACCTGGGGAGAGTGTAGACTCTAAGAAAAGGTCAAGGCTGAAATAAGAACCTTGCGGAACAGCGATGTTTAAGAAGCAACAAGGGGAAGACAAATCAGTGAAAGAGACAAAGACAAGATGGAAAGAAGGTTAGTGTTGCAAAAACCAAGAAAGAGGGAGAGACCAACAGGGTCAAACCCTACAGAGACTGGGTAAGATGAGAACTGAAGGATGACAAGGAAACTAGTAGTGAGGAAGTATTCAGTGAGAGGTGGAGACAGAAGCTAGATTACAGTGGGGGGACATGATAGTAGAAGAGCAAATAAATGAGAGGTAAAGGAGTAGAGACAACTCTTTTTTAAAAGTTTGGCTTTGAACGGAAGGGGGAGAATAGAACTGAAGATGGATTTATGGTCTAGGAAACATTTATATACTAATCAAAGATTCTGGGGTGGGAGATATCGAGTATAGATCCAAGACAGTCAGTATTTGATGAAGGCAAGTTCAGGAGGGGGTTGAACAAGATGGACCAGAGCTCCAGAGATTGGGACAACTTTTCCACTGAAGTGAGAGGGAGATATGGCATATAAGGGGTATTCAATAACTATTTTTGAATAATAAATGAATAGACTCATGGAGTGATAGTTAAGCCAGTTTGCAGAACTTAGGTTTCCGTTTCTCTGGGGTCTCACTTTAAGGCAAGGGGATTGGGTGGTGAGGGCAGGCTGAGGCAGGACTAGGCTTGCCAGCATAAATGCAGAGTAAGACAAGCACAGTGGAAAAGCTTTCTTCTGCTATTCTTCTAGATATCCCTATGACAACCCCCTCAGTTACCTCACTTCTTAGGGAAGCCAGAACTTAGGATAGCAGGGGTGGTGAGGAGTGGGGAATGTGACTGTGAAAAACAACCTTGGCTCAGGAGTCAGGAAACTTGGATTCTAGTCACTTTCTGAAATTTACTAACCCCATGGTCTTAGACAAATTGTGTAACTATGTATCCAGTTTCTGTATTTGTAACAAGTATGTGATGTGACCTTCTCTGCCTATTTTACAGATCACAGATTTTACAAAATGCTTTTAAATATACATATATATGTATGTGTTGTAAATATTGTAAAGCACAGTCCAGCTGTAAGGCCCCATTAATTTATACTCCAGATATTCTGAGAATGTGGCTTGCCTGCGCAGTGTCCCCTGTGGAGCTAATTCTAACTATATGCACGCATGGCATGGCCCTGGAGGGCTGTGTGCCAGGTTCCTTCTTGGCTACTACACGTGTTGAGAGCTTGGCCTGACTGATAGTGTAGAGCATTCCTGCTGGCACAGAAAGTGCCTGGAGGGAGAAGCATATTAAAATCACAAGCTCATTATTTTCTCAAGACTAGGATATATAAAGTTCAAACAGCTTTATAAACTGCCTCCAGAAATTATAAGGCAAAAATTAACTCTGCCTCCAAACTTTACATCCACATCATAAATGCCACTTTCCTCTCTCTCCTAATTATTTCCGTCGCCATCACCACAAATCAAAGACAACAGAAACACTTGCCTCTGCAGACTTCCCCAGATTTTCTATAGAAAGGAAAGAAAACTAAAGACATTGGTATATTTATCATCATTTAGCTCAGCTTCCAGATTCCTGTTAGGCCCTCTGACTAATTCCCATCATTGCTTGTAGATTCAGGTCATGTGGAAATACCTGTTTGTTTTCCTGGCTGGCATAATGTGTATAAAGTAAACTAGTAATACCTGGCATCTACTTCTCACTGACATTGTAAAGGTTCATGAGATAGTGCCTGAGAATCAATTTGTGTTCCTCACCTTCATCTAAAAGCATTTATTATGCCAAATTGAACCAGACGTGGGTGAGGACTGTGCCACATACACACATTTCCTTATCAATTGTGTGTTTTGAAATCAGATTTCTGGGTTCTCTGTTTTGTTCCTTCTCTGCAGCTTCATTTCCAAAACAATGACTTCACCGACCTTAAATTGTAAAAGCCAGTAGTGTCACCAGAGGGTTTAGTTCTTCATTTGGCCTTTTCTCCTCTACCATGACTCAAATTGCCAGGTATCATTTAGAGTGAACAAAGAAGGATTAATGGAACTTATAAAGAAATGATAAATGGACCTAAGGGAGAGAAAGTCTCAATATTGATAAAGGTTATAATACAAAAGAGAGTACAGGAAAATGAACTGAGGATTATGTGGTCCCTAACCCATAGGAGACGTACAGCAATAATTATATATAAATTTGTTTCTGTCAAAGTCCAACAGAAATGTGAAAATTCTCTTGGATGGAGGCATGGTTCAAAGAGGATAGCTGTAATCCATTGGAAACCACCTGCATCTCTTAATTCACCCTGTAAATGTTTACAAAAGACTTTAAGATTTGGTTCCTTAAAATGAAATACTTACAAATTATGGCTCATGGAGTCCACAACTAAAGCTGCATGGCCAGAAAGCTTAAAAACATCTATTTCTTATATCAACTGGAGACTCAGAAAAATACGTTTTGTTCTTTTCTCTAATAGCTAATTACTACATGTGTAAGGCAGCCTAACCTGCACTTTTTTTTTTTTTTTTTAAGACAAAGTAAAATTCCAGATGGAAACAAGAGGCCCTCTGTTTTGGTGATGTAGCATTTGTTGACATTCCAAAAACACAAACACATTTGAGTAATAGCCGCTATTAGGAAAAAGATTTAGGATCAACACTGCTAAGTACAAGATAAGAACAATGGTATGTAAAGGTTGATGCAAAGAAATTATAGTCTGTCATGGTACACAAAATATTGGACTTACATAGATGATACATATGGAAAACAAAATGTTCTTATTTAACACTTGACTGTTCAGGATCTAAATAATGAGAATCCTAACCTGCAAGCTCAGTAATATATATATATCATCCACTAGACTCTAAGTTCTCTGAGAGCAGGGTCACCTTCGTATTTACCTTCACATCCCTCACAGTTGTTTTTTTTTTTTTTTTTTTGGCAGTATGCGGGCCTCTCACCGTTGTGGCCTCTCTCGTTGCGGAGCACAGCCTCCGGATGCGCAGGCTCAGCAGCCATGGCTCACGGGCCTAGCCGCTCCGTAGCATGTGGGATCTTCCCGGACCGGGGCACGAACCCGTGTCCCCTGCATCGGCAGGCAGACTCTCAACCACTGCGCCACCAGGGAAGCCTGCTCACAGTGTTTTGAACAGAGCAGTTTACACAATTGATGCTCAATACATATTTTTGGATGAAATGATGTACATTTGCTTTCTCACCATTTTCTCGTATAATTGATAGTATGAAGGCACAGACTTATTACATAACATATTTTTTCTTCCTTGAGACTTTCCTGGGCCCTCAACAGTGTACAGTTGAATAAAAGAAACATAGGCAATGCTGGCATCCAAAACACTTGCTAAGTGTAATGCACAGAAGTTTCACTATAGTCATGTGAGAGGACACAAAACAGTCTGCAGAACTGTCCAAATGTAGCTGACACTTGAGCTGTTGACAATAGCTCAGCTTTGGTGTTTTCTCTTTTGCAAAGCAAACAAACAAAGAAAAGAGAAGGAAAAGAAGGAAGAGAGAGAGGGAGGGAGGGAAGGAGGGAGGAAGAAAGGAAGGAAGGGAGGGAGGAAGAAGGATTTGGAGCTAATTATTAATATGAGTAACAGGATTTTTTTTTTGGTATTTTTATTGAATTCTGCACGTAACATTTGCAATGAAAACACTTTAAGTCCAATGACAAATTTATAAAAGGAATCAGAGGAAAATATCACATAATCAACTCACAGGTATTTACTGCTATTTACTTAACAGAAGGCCCAAAATTATCATGTCAAGAACATTACAGAACATGGCATAAGAGCTTATTTTAACTCTACATTAATATGTGATAAATTAACATAATTCAATGTCAAAGGAAGACAAACATAGAAAAATACAAAATATGGTTTGATTTTACACTTTATTCAGAGTTCCATTATTTATTATGTCATTGTTTAAGAATGATTATTATTTCATTCCATACAAAATAACACTTGTTTGACTTATCTGATGAAGAGAACTACATTTAAGGATACAAAATTTTAAATTCTGATATCCTATAGCTTATGTTCGATTTAATTGTTTACAGTAACACTGTGTTGCTAGTCAGTAAAAGTACAGAATGTATCACAGACTATTGATTCACAAGGGAAAGCAATTACAGTGTCTCTCTGTTGTTTGAGAAAAGAATTAAAATGTAGTATTATGTCATGGATTAACACATGAATGTTCTCCATATTCAAACTGAGCGGTCATCAGATTTTAATTTTATCCAGGAAATTACTTAAGTGGATTTTTAAATATGTGCATCAACTTTACCACATATTTGAACTATGGCTAAATGTTAATAATTCTGTTATCTAATACTTGATACCAATTCTTTTTGAATAGTTACAGGAAATAATGAGTTTTCTTAAAATAAAGGCAGTTTTTCTACCCACTCCCCATTCCCTGTCCTCCCCTAATCACAGAATACATGTGATGAAAAACAATAGACTGAAAAATGGCTAATATGGTGGGTCTCACAGTATGTTTTCTTTGAATGAGAATGTTTGTGGTTTCTTGGGTTGATTATTGCTTCTTTCAACTGTTCAGAAATCAGTCATTGTGATGAACTTTTTTAAAAGGAAATTAGAAAGGAGACCAGTGGAGAAGATAATCTTTCAGTCTAGATTTTTGACATCATACTGATTTAATGCCTATGGTCAGAGTGAGGGGACTTAGTATGTTTTAGATGGAAAATGTTTGGCTCTCTACCTGAGGGAGGACTATATTTTGGAAGTATCTAAAAAGGTCTGACAATAACAGCAACCATGCCTTGTAGCTTAGACCTGAAATTTCCCAATGTATCATTTAGAATTAAATTTTAGTCAAAGTTTTAAAGATCATGGCAGTGGTAGAAAAAAAAATAACTTGACAGAGAATGAAAAGTATAAAGAACATGAGATTTAAAGTCATTTGTTGCCATATGATCTTGGACAAGTCATAATCTTTCTAAATCTTGGTTGTTTAATCTCTAAACTTCAGATAGTATTATTACTTCATAAGGATATTTTAAGATTAAATAAGATATGTTAATGATCTTTGAAAAGTATGAGATAATAAATGCAAGACATCTCTGAAAAAACTGAAGTGTTGTAGTTGTATTTGTTTTTCTGATATGTGCATACTTTCTATCTGCATAAGATTTCAAAAATGGATTCTAAAACATTTAGCATATTACATAGAAATACTACACACACTGCTTGCTTTCCCTCATATGTGTAGAAACTTTTTAACAGAAATTATATCATTTCAAAAATGGTCTATACAGTGTCCTTAATAGGATATTCCTATTTTGTTTATAATCATACACTTTCATGGCATTTAGGAAAAACAGTTTGACAGTTAGTTTTACGTAAACTAAATACTTAACCTCCCCACCCCAAACCTGGTATTAAGAGATCACACCATGGAAACAATTTACTGGAAGAGATACTACTATGTTTTGATTTCATATGGTCAGTTCACAAATTGTTGTAAGATACACTATTAACACAATATGCTAGAATCACCATTTAGCAAATTTCATCAACTTTAAAAAAAATAGTTAAATTACTTCTTACAAAGATCACTAACACTAATACATTAAGACACTTAATTACACCGAAAGTGAAAATTCAGATTCACATTACCAAAATTACCAGATTAAATGTTTTAATGAATTGCTCCACTAGTCAAAACATACATTTCCTATTATGATAGAGGTTTTTAAAAACTGCCCCCTTTTCTGAATGGAAGGATATAAGACTATACTTCTGGACAGATAATCTCAGTATGACAAAATATTTCTGTATTATTCAAATGGACTATCATTTTAACAATTTCTCTAGTGTCCATATTTTAGCATCTTTCTATACTAATCTCTTTCTACCATAAACCAGCAACCAGAATATACTCTTCTTTTACAATGGGTATAATTGCCTATGGGCATCTTACCTATGTCGTACAAAACCTATAACCTTTCGTCTTCCCAACTGTCCACTAAAGCCAAACAGAAGTGTTTGGGTTATCCCTGAATTTTGTTTCTCACTCCTGAGCAAAATTAATTACAATGTGGCTCTATCAAGCCTCTTTTTTATTCACAAAAATTTACAAAATTCTGTGAATATTATTTTAATTCATAGCCATTGTTTCTGGGGCCAAAAAGGTATTAACTTCTAAATGTGACAAAAATGCACCTTACAATCAGCTACAGTTCACTGGGAAACATAATATACTTAATTTTGATTTGCTAAGTGTTTATTCAACTACAACATTTTTAAAAAAGGTTCACTTGAGCAGACGTTTCATTTAGACAATTAACAACATTCAAAGATGAAATGATAAATCATAATTAAACCGTGGTCAAAATAAAAATATTTCCATGTTTTACATCTTGCTGAAGTCAATTAGCAAACATTGGAAACATGAATGTTTGGATTTGCAGTCTGTTCAGTCACATGAGTAGAGATGTGGCATCTAAGTGACTGGAGGGGAGCAACATGGACATGAACATGTATATTACAACCATCTGAAAACAATACAGAATTTTCAAAGATGTAAAGAAGCATACAGACTACTAAAAGGAATTGGGGCTCAGTGACGTTAAAGGGACTTTCCTAGGGCACATGAGAGTTATTGGTAAAGCCAGCATGAAAGCACAGAGACACCTGCTCTACCAAACTGCGGCTTATGCGGAAATAATCAAGAGATCATAAGGCAAACACTCCTATCCCTCTAACCTCTTCCTACCTTCTCCTACTCCCAGGATTATAATGTTGAGTATGATAAAGCTCTGCTATAGCTTTAGCATTTCATATATGATTTCAAATCACCTTAACATCAAATTAAATTAAAAAAACTAACCTCCCCTCCTTTTCAGGTAATACATTAATCTGTTTCCATTCCGGAGAGTGATTTTTTCTACTTTTTCATGATCCCATTTATAGACCAGTGACAATTCTCAGAGGAGAAAAAAATCCCATATTCTCTCTCACAAGCAATTTGAAGAATGATATATTTATGACACTTTCAAGACTTAAATCTTATTTCAATTTATTCATTCCTTCAGAAATTCATAAAAAATCTGAGTACTTAAGTATGCTTCAAAGCCTTTTCAAATGCATATAATGAGAATTTGGGGGCTGGAAAGGGCTTTGGAGAGTAACCCAGAACATTCATTTTGCCATTAGGAAACTGCAGCCTAGCAGTGGTAAGTGACTTATCTAGGGTCCCACAGGCAGAAAGTGGGTAAGAATTCTGGTTTCCTGATATCTAGAATAATACTATTTTTACTACCCATTTGGTGAACCATACTTGATATGACAAGTTTCTTCATCTGGTACCATACTGTGTTTTATTGCAAAGTCCAGATTTTGTCTTTTTTTTTTTTTGCGGTACGCGGGCCTCTCATCGTCCCCTGCATCGGCAGGCGGACTCTCAACCACTGCGCCACCAGGGAAGCCCCAGATTTTGTCTTTATTTGAAACTGTAGCCTATAATAATAATGTGGATATGATATTAAACATACTATAATGCTTAAGGTTGTGTCATTGGTATTTTATAAAGGTAGCTCTTGTGTCTATTTTGGTAACACCTACTGATCCTTACTAAAACATCTGCATGTTCTAAGACCTCCTATTAGGACAGTTGTTTGGTTTGTTTCAATCATCCCAATAGCTGATGTGACCAGGCTGTGATCATCAGTTATGAGTATTAAGGTGGCTGGAAATGGACTATTCTCTGGGCCAGTGTCTCTACTACACAGGCTAACACAGAGCAAAAACACCGTGGTGGCTATATTTTCACTTTAATCACAAATTATCCAGATTGGAGGTTCACATAGCTCAAATCTGAGACAGCTGTCATTTTTCCTTTACTTCCTTTTTTCCTAGAGTGATCTGGTCTCAAAGTTTTGACCAGAGAAATTACCAGCAGATTGTGCAAAATCCATTGTAGACGTTGCCTCAAAGAAAGTTACCTGGATTGTATCTCCTGTCTGTTTCGCTGCTAGTAGGTATAAGATTGTTTCAGTTACTGATTCTTATATGTTAACAGTGAAATTCATCACCTGCATTTCCTTCTACAGGACATCAAAAAGTGTTATAATTTTGGCTTTCCTACAACAATATTTTGATAGTAATTGAAATTCTACAAGTACTCGTATTATAACTTAGCATTGTTATGCATTTAAATAGCAGGAGGTTGGAGTTTTACACATTTGTTCAGGTATATTTTGAAAATGAAATATGGAAATGAAAAGTCTTCTTTATATTAAATGTTCACAGTTTAACTTTCCATAAGGCTTATTAAATAATATGCAAATAGCTACCATTCTGCTGAAATGTCACAGTAAATACATTAATAATGGCACAGAAGTGAAATGTCCCCAAATGGGAAACCATTTTAATGATCTCCTAAATCTCTTTTACAAATAAAACTTTGCTTTTCTTTTTAACTGAAAAAAGTTCCATTTCTAAAAGAATATAAAAATAGAAAATGAGTCAAGAAAACTTTTACAGATACAATTTTTAAAGAAATTCTTAAAACATTAGATGAAATATTGTATATATCTTTAAGAATGTGCTTTGTCTCACCACACCAAACATCATATGAAAACTAAATTAAATTAGTATATTATATATGAACTGTTGAAAGGTATAACTAAATGTTAAAATTTTAGTTAAGATAGACAACTTAAACATATAATAGGTACTACTATATTTTTTAAAGTTAAGCTCTGCTAAAACCTACCTACAAGACTAATTTGCAAATCTATCATTTTGAATCAAAAAATAAAAGAATGTTTAATCAAGCAAGGCACATTTCTTTTAGGCAAGTCTGTCTTTAATACCATTCATCTGGGCACAGTGTAGACTTCGCTTATTTACATATAAACGGGCTAATTTATGTATGAGAGGCTTTGGTACAAAACACACGTTCACAAATAAAGTTGCACATAACTCAGAACAGAGAAGATAACATTAATATACATCATGATTAAACGTAGTCCAGTAATTAAATGAAAGAAGAAAACAGTGTAATAAGTTGCCTTGTTAGAAACAAACATTTAGGTTTTCTTTATTAGCAGTAGCGATTAGTTTTTGGATGATTAAATATCATCAAAATGTCAAAAGGTTGAAATGATACTTTATTATTTTTAATGTTCTTCTTTATTTCTTGGTCAATATCTTTTATATTGCACACAATTTGAAGAGAATCCTCCAGGTTCAGAGCTGTTTCTTGTATATGAAGCATTTCTTAGAGACATGTTATTTAATGTCAACTGAAACAAAAGTATGTGCTGGCAGACAGATCACTGTCCATCAGCAATATAACCAACACTGTATTCTTGATCTAAGCAATTTAAAAAGAGCATCCTACTGGTCAGTGCAGCTCTACAGTTCTTTACGTAGGGCTCTTCAGGTATCTGTTGGACAGAGTAAACACAATAATTTACTGTATATTTAGTTTTTAAAAAATTGTAGACTTTAGGTCAATATTAAATATTCTACTCATTACACTTTTAAAAACTTTATTTTTTTTTTACTGTTACCTTGAGAAGTTTGAGCAACTTAATTTTCTAAATGCATTAACCACATATTGAGGGCTTTTAATTGATAAGTCAGAAACAGTTTCAGAGTATGCTGAAATTATGAACCTTTTTCCCCTTATTAATAATGAATTCCAAATGTAGTCTAAACCAATGTGATTGTTTTTGGAATGGGAAAATTTATCTTCATCTTTACAACCATCTGAAAGGTACAGTCTACTGATTTTTAGAAAAATACATGTATCAATCTTCTCAATGTATTTTCAAGGTGTTGTTTCTTTTCTGGCTGTGCATCCCACTGTGGTAATCTAAGAAGAGAACTCCTTTGAAGTGAATAGATAAGTGTTATGGAGAGGAAAAAAAAGGAGAGAGAGAAACAGTCTCAAAATGAGTATTTTGACAACCAGGTTCTAGGTACTACAAATGTACCTAGAACTACAGATAATCTGTAATGACAGATTACCCTGTCATTACAAATAACTTTCAAATCTATTGATCCTTTAAAATATGAACTCTGTACAGTTATATACCACTTTAGGGAATAAAAAATTAAGATAACAATAGCCACTTAACCAAGGTCTGTGGAGAACCAAGAAATAAGTGTTCAAGTGTATTGCTTTCCTCTCCCCAACTACAAAAAAATCATCTGGAAATAAGGATAATAAAGTGTTTCTTAAAAATAGCATAAGGCAGCACAACTCTCTTGTTCACTGCTACATTCGGAATATAGAATGGTGTCTGGCACACAGTAGACACTTTATATGCTCAGTGAATGAATAAATCACTATTACTTTGTACAGTGTCTACACATAGGAGCTATGCAGTAAACATACGTTGAATGAATGAATGGATATATAAAAATTAGGTTTATGTACTCTAGAGATTTACTAATTGTGCTACTTATACATACAAAAACAGAAAATCCTACACTCAGCTTCAGATTTCAATATGTGAATATAATCCATCATAATACATAGAGAAGACTGTTTCTCATAAATACTCCTGGTCTTAGCAGGTGTCTCAAAACCAGTTGTAAATGCCTAATCATGGCCACCTGGAATTTGACTGTGCTTTTCATGCAAGACTCATTCACTCACTAAACTATATGGTGTATACCTACTATTCTGGGAAATTATCTAGTGAAAAGTCTTCCTTTTTGGTCTGGATTATACTTGCTCATCCTTCATGAAGGAAGTAACTTCTTCTTAACCCTGGTCTTCAGTCAAAAAGCAAGAGTACATTCTTGCATCATAGTACACTTAATGTTCATTATGAAAGTTTTAAAATTACAGTGGTCTACTAGCTATTGATGACAACTAATTATAAGAAATCACAAGTAACATGAATGATATGATAATCTTTTTATTTCCTCAGTGCCTAGCTTCTGCTCAATGCTACTGCAGCTTTGATTACCTTGAGATGGTTCTATTAAGCTATTCTTTTCTTGATGCACCCTTTTTATATAAGGGGCTGGGGCTTTCTTTAACTTCATGTGTCAATACCTGCTTCAAGGCTCTTGGGATTATTAAGTCTGGTACAGCTTGGCATCCTAATAGACTGTAGGTGCGGAAGGAGTTGCAATTCAACAGAAACAAAACAAAAAATAAAAGTGATTTTAGATGGTAGTCATATTGTTTCTATTAGTGGCTAAGAAATGGGTTGAAGGGCTTAGAAAAATGAACATTGACTTAAGTATCAAAATTACAGAAGAGAGAAAGAAAGTATAATGGTGACTTATAATTGAAGATATCAATATTTGACCAAATAAATATTCTAAGATATAAAGCAAGAAAAAAGGATAAGAATAGTCAAATTTCAATAGCTATCAAGTCTGTGAAAAAGTAACTGATACCTCTACTCAGGCCTAAATGAAAGAGATGCAGATATCCAGGTTACCTGTTAGCCTCACTAACTTGTGTCTGATAAGGAAAAAGCTGAAATCATTCTGTGACGCGGTGTTATGGGAACTTTGTCCTCGTGTGTCTATACTTTGACATCTACTAAATAACTTGCAGTTGGCTGCACATCAACAACTTCTACAAATTCTACCAGCTAAATGGTCATGAATTAGCCCCAAGGACTAGAAAGAGTTCTTGCTAAGTTATGTATAATTCTCTGATTGTCCTCTTGGAAATTATGCACTCTTGGGGAGCAGAAAAAGTTTAAACTCACACAGTGATTAAAACTGGTAATGTGCCAAGATGTGAGCTTTGTCAAAAATCTGAAAGTCATGCGAAAATGAGCTGTGAGGTATAAGCAATACTACTTTAAGCAGTATTTAGGTCTACTAAAAATAAATCTCCTCAATTCACATAGTAATATATTTATAGTAATATAATTTATAGCAATATAAATTGACCTTTCAAAATGAGTTAAAATGTTTGCAGGTAAAAAGTTTACAGAATCTAGGTATAAAGCAACTCAGACACAGTTCTTACTTGGAGAAATTATTTCTCTCTATGGATTTTAGTCGCTTACTACATTTTTAAATCTCACATATAGTCACTCTTGTTTAACTGATTTTAATTACAATTTCTTATAAAAGTAATAGATTAGTGAATTCCTCAAATACACATTGCTCTTCCTCAAATACACCAGGTATTTTGTTTTGTCCTGTAGTCTTACCTGAGGTAAATATAAAATGTAATGGCATGTGAGGCTGCCTCTTAAATATCTAATACCTTGGCTATACCAGGTTACAACAGAATATCTGGAAAAACCCATATTGAGTTAAATAATAAAAATAAACAACGTTACAATTCCTCACCCAAAACCAGAAAAAAAAAAGAAATGAAAATTATGCATTTTCAATTCTCTAGTCTGTGTCATTTCTTTAAAAAGTCCTAACAATGGGTCCTCAGAAGAGAGAAATGATCTCTGTCGTATGTGGTCTTAATTGTACAAAGTGATAGAAGATGAAAGAGTTTCTAAGTTCTACTGGTCTACAGATGTAACCTCAAGCATATGCAGACATGCATTAGGTTTGATTAATTTGGTGACGTATCTGGTAAGGAAATTGTGCCACTGCATATGCAGAGGCAACACCCAGGTGAATCTCTGGTCTGGTCTGCCTGAGAAATCCAGGGAAAGGAGAAAATTAAGAAGTGGTGTGGGGAAAGTTCCTTGCTATTCACATCAGGAGAATCCCCATTTCCTACAGCAGAAGAAAGTGCATTTGTTATCATATTGCCTAAAATCATGGCAATATCTGCAGTACTCATTTATATCAATGTTTTAATTAGTTTCAGTAATTCCATACTACACTTTGGCTTTTCAAGGCTGCTAGGAATCTCCCAATACCAACATATGCTACTGGACTGCCTCTCACCTTCCATCTTATTTTATTTAGAAGCAGCTTAAGTTTTGCCATTATAACTGTCATTCTAAGAATCCATCCTTATTTCTCATGGATGGATCTTCTTTCATACAGGAACAAATCACTTTTAAAAATAGCCTATTTTTGTGATCCTACCACATAACTTGACAACTACATGAAAAATTAGGTTATATTGTAAAAGAAATACTTTTATCCAGTAAGGCCTTATGTACAGTAATATAATTCTTTAACGTGATTCATTGATGAGATCTCTAATAATTTATTCAATCAGTTTCCATAGTCCTGAAGACCCCATGGGTGTTTAAGGACTCACTATTAACTGAAACCAAGACTGAACTTACAGGGAAGTTTCTTAGAATGTCTGCTAGATAGGTAAGTTCCTGGATATATTACTTGCTTGTTCTGATTTTTGCTGTCTGTACTACTTGGGTCAACCAGTCAACAAGTATATACTGAATATCATTTATAAAGAGCATTCTATTAGCTATTAGGTAGGAAACACCGTCTCTGTGAGGCATTCTGACTTCCAGATACCCTTGGTGATTAGGAGCGACATCACATATAATGTTATATTTAACACGCCCCTGCTGGAGCATGTTTTGCCAAATGGAAGGCTTCTCCAGTGAACCAATGACGAGGAATTTCATCCAAAAGAGCATGGTGAGGAGTACAAGCCTCACAGTGATAAAATGAAGCATAGATACACAACACGAACATTTTGTTTGTAGTTTAAAAACGCTCAAACTGGAATGCTATTCCCTTCTTCTCATCGCTCCCTCAAATAAATACTCATTAAGCACTAACCTTATTCCAGGTAATATTCTAGGCCTTGGAGGATACAGTCCCAAAGAACAGACAAAAATCTTTGTTCTCATGGAAGTGAAGGGAAGACAGCAATAAACAAAGTAAGTGAAATGTCTAATACTTTAGAGGATAAAACAGATCAGAGGAAGGTATAGGGAGTCCTGTGGAGGTGGCAATTTTAAACAGAGCAGCCAGGAGAGGCTCCACTGAGACAGTGACACCTAAGGAGGTGAAAGAACGAGCCGTGCAGAGAGCAGACGCTACAGCCTTCCAGGCAGGGGAATAGGAAGTACAGAGACCTGAACAGAGCATGCCAGATACATTTGAGGAAAAGCAAGGAGGCCAGTGCAGCTGCAGTTAAGGATGAATCTGAAGAGGAATCAGAAATAAGATCAGAAGGGTAACGGGGGCTAGATGAGGTAGGGCCTTGTAGGCCACTGTAAGGTCTTTAGTTTATACTGTGTGAAACGGGGAGTCAAGTGGGGGTTTTGCCGCAAAGAAGTAACATGATCTGACAAGTGTTTTAGAAGAAACACTCTGGCCGTTATGTTGAGAATAGACTCAGGCAGGGGAAAGGATAGGAGGCAGGGTGCCAGTCAGGAAGGTTAAAAATCATCTGTAAAAACCAGATGAGAGATAACGATGGCTTGAATGGTAGCAGAAGTGGTAAGACTCTGGAAACATTTAAAAAGTGGAGCCAATAGGATTTGCAAACAGATTGGATAAGGGGTGTAAGAGAAAGAGAGAAAGACGATTCGAAGGATTTTAGCTTGAGCAACTGGAAAATTGAAGTTGCCAGTAACTGAGATGGGGAAGAAGTCAGGAGGCATAGGTTTGATGGCGGGGGTGGGGGAGGAGAAGGAAGCTCAGTTTTGGATATATTAAGTTGGAGATAGACATTAGCTGTGCAAGTGGAGATGTCAAGTAGACAATCGGAAATTCAATCTGGAGTTCGGGAGAGGGGTCCAAGTGGGAGATATAAATTTACGTATAGATCATCTAAAGCTATGAGAATAAGACTGAATTCAGAAAGAAAAGAGGTCTAAGGACTAAGCCATGGAGCATGGGTTTCTCCAACATGAAGACACGGGAGAGGTGAGGAAGAACCAGTAAAAGAGTTTGAGTAGGAAAGGTCAGAGAGGTAGGAAGAAAATCCAGAGTGTGGTATCCTGAAAGTTAAATGAAAAATTTCTTCCCAGAAGTGGGAATGTATTCTACAGTGCCAAATGCTTCTGATAGGTCAAATGAAATGATTACTGAGAAATGGCCCTGGGTATAGCTATAGGAGGTCACCACTGACCCTGAAAAGTACACTTTTGGTGAAGTGGTAGGGGTGAAAGCCTGAACAGATTCCAGAGAGAATGGGAAGGGATTCAACGGTGAACAAAGAGAGATACAGTCCCCACTCTCACAGAGGAAATAGACATTAATTATACAACACAAATTAATGTAAAATTACAGCTATGTCAAGATAACATACTATATTCAACTCATTCTAAGATATACTGTTTTAGATTTGAGCAGCTATGAAATTAGGATGTACCTTAAAATCACTGGTACTTTCCCGTATAATTGGCAGGTTTTCTTTGTTTTTAAAGGCATATAAAATAATGGTGGTTCTAATAATCAAAAGCACTTAAATTTGATGAAATATACCATAATAGAGGAATTGATTAAACCAGTCATGAGAGATATCTTGGAGGAAGTACTGAAGTCAAAATAGAAGTGAATGAGATGAGGAGGGAAGGAAGGGGCCAGTAGTGGGAACATTTGCAAAGATCCCCATTCTTAAAAAGGGAGCTTATTCTGTAATTGGAAGAAGATCAGGGTTGCTGGAGTACAGCAGAATGAGGGAAGGAGCACAGGTATAGGATAAGGCTAGACACGAGGGCTGAGCCAGATCCTATGGGGCCATGAAGGCTATGTTAGGCCTTTGGGTCTCTATACTAATAGACCCAAAGAACAGGAAAAAACCTTGAGAGAATTTTAAGCAGAGGCAGGTGATATAATCAGATCGAGTCTCGAAAAGATCATTCTGGCTAGCAGGTGGAGAAAGGGTCAGGTTGGCCACAGGAAATGTGGGAAGGCCAGTTAAGAGACCTTCACACTTATCCAGCATAGAGGTGATAGGAGTGTAGACTCTGGTAGTGGTAGCGATCTAGAAAAGTGGATTCTTTATAGAGATATTTAGGAGGCGAAATGACAAAACTCAGTTATAGACTGAATGTATTTACTACTTTTTGAATCTAATACATATTACTCCATTAATAGATACAATAAAACTGCCTTTTAAGCAAGGCTTTAAAAAATAAAAATGATTTGTAAATGTTTATGCTGCACATATGAATGAAAGCAAATATTTTGGAAATTCACTAATTTTCAGAAAAAGAATTAGACTGTTTAGATCTACAGACAACAAGTAAATACATCTTAGGATAGGAAATAACTTATGAAGAGGTGAAGTGTGTGTGCATGCGTGTGTGTGTGTGTGTGTGTGTGTGTGTGTGTGGGCGTGTGTGTAATAAATTAACCCCACTGGT
The DNA here is from genome assembly GCF_039906515.1 of Pseudorca crassidens. NCBI lineage: Eukaryota > Metazoa > Chordata > Mammalia > Artiodactyla > Delphinidae > Pseudorca > Pseudorca crassidens. The sequence goes on from NC_090297.1 coordinate 96,854,910, forward strand.
TTCTCTTCCAAATTAAATTAAAGGCTTTAATTTAAGGAACATGTTTAAATGCAAAAAAATAAGAACCTTAGGATTCTTAAAGAAAAAGAGTTTAAAATAAACTTAGTGGAAAACAAGTGAAACAGCAGTGCTGATTGGCCTATAACACGTAGGCACAATGCTGATTTTCATTCTAAGGAGTTGGTGGGGATCTCCACAGAGATTCCCCAGAGCCTTTGTGCTCTCAAGGGAGGGGTGAGGGTGAGGTTGGGGGCTCATCGGTAGAGAAAAAGCTCCTCTCCATTCCCTATCACCATGCTGGGGGCTATGATCCCTGGATCTGCAAAGTCAGAGCCCTGCATGCACAGGTTTATTCCTAACATTCTTCAGATAGGAGGAAACATGATTTTTTGTTCATTTAAATGTTATCTTACTAACAATCAGAATCCCAGGATTTACTTTTCAAGCGAGAGTTCCTATTCTGCACTATTTAGATTGCAACAATAATAAAATGGCTCCCAAGAAAATGATGAAGCCTCTTTTCCAGATCTCTTCTTTAATGCATTTGATGGTTTAATGGTGCAAACTCTGAAATGTAAGAAAAAACACATCCAGTACCAAAAAAAAGAAAAAAAGAGAGAGAAAAAACATGAAAACGTTTTTTTGTAAAATGTTTTTTCTTTACAATGTCAAAGGCAAAATTAGTTCATAGCATCACTGAAAACAAAGACAAATATTTGAAAATTTTCTAACCTGTTTGAATAATTTAAAGAATACTATTATCATGTATACTCTGTGGCAATGGCCATTTTTTGGCAGGAGGTTGGGGGCTGAGTAACAGTGGTAAGGTTTGGGTTCTGCATGGCTTCCCTTCTTCCTGTCTTCTCTGATTTGCCTTCTCTCAAATATTATCAACCACTTTCAGCAGGTTATAAAAAACAAGTGGTTTCATTTATGTATAAAATTACTACACAAAATGTAGGAAATTAGTAGTATAAAAGCAATAGTCTTATTCTCCTTAGTTTAAAAGGCCAAATACAAAACAGAAAGAAAAACCCCACCCTAAAATGCAATCCCTCAATATCCTCTTCCCCATTTACCTCTATCTCACAGTGTTTCTGTAAGTCTTCAGACTCGGGGGCACATGTGCTTCTCTGCATTTCTTAGTGGGAGGGGCTATCACTTCTATTCACAGTTGAGAGGTAGAAAGAACTCGTAACTACTGTAGAAAATGTTGACATTTTAAATGTATTGAGAAGTCAGTAAATTACAGTTACGGTTCTCAAAGGAATAGATTATTGGCATATATTATATATATTGGATTTATATATGATCAGCAAAGCAATTACTTGAGTATGTTATATACCAAAGAGGTAAACAATAAGCTTTATGTATATGAACCATAGCTTTGAATTTCTTCATACTGTGTATTTAAATTTTCAATCCCCAAATTTTATTTCAAAGTTGAGAAATAACTGATATAACACTCCTCTTATGTGTAGCCATTTGTGATTATGTCACCTTAGTTGGTGGGTATTTAAATTTGCTATAATATCAGTTTAAAACAATACATAAGAAATAAAACAATAGCAATGTTATTGTTTTTATCTCTGGATTCACCAGCTATAGGGTATATACATTTTCCCAGGGTTTTGACAGATGTGTGTTGATCCAATCACACCTCCTCCCATGAATCTCTTGTACACACAGACATACGTATACCTTTCAACGTTCAAAACAAGCAATTGAGCTCAGTGACGTCTGTGGTTTGACAAAGCTAAGTAGCATGTGTAAACTTAGACTCATCAGCATTCTGCTCTAAGCCCAATTCACTACCCATTTTCATTTTCTAAATGCCTTAGGACCTCAGGGAAGGGGCTACAACTATCATGTGGGTCACTATTATATTCTAATTGTTTTTTTAAGCACAGTTGCTCTTAAAGATTCATGGAGTGGTTAGGTTAGGCAATAATGTCACAAATTTCAATGAAATGGCAACCTCCTTCTGCTTTCCATGCTATTGTTCTAAGTAATTTCCCCCTTCTTAATAAGGGACAGTCAAAATGTTTATACTATTTTCTGGCATGGTTCTTCAGTAACCTAAGCAAAGTATGAGAAGATGGAAAAATAACAATCTGCATAATAGCAATAGTATCATCTCTTGTAGATTAAAACACACGGAAATACGAAATTAATCTTAAAACTGAAAAAATATCCATTGTCCTAGCAGGTATCACTACCAAGACTAATTATACTTTCTGAGTACTATAATATTAAATCCAGATAAATCAATCGTGTAAGAAAATAATCTTTTGTTACTAGAAAAGTCAGTCTCTTCATCTGATTTAAATACCATATTTGGTCCCTATGGTTAAAAATATCTGATGGTTAAAAAAGGGTTAATTTTTCGGTACGCTGAATGAATTACGTTTCTGGAAATATGTTCTTCACATGAATTCATTAATTAGTAACATGGGCTGAAGTCAAACCTAAAAGCATAAGAAATTTATTTTCTCAATCTCTTTCAAGTCACTCAATAAAGGGAACATGGGTTTTGGGGCCACAATGACCTAGCTTTAAATCATGCTGGATTTCTTGCTGGCTGTGAAGTCTTAGGGAAATCACTTAGCTTTAACCATCTGTTTTTTACCCTCCTAAGATAGGGTTAATACCACTTACCTTGCAGAGTTGAGAAGTGTCCTGGACATGATTGACCCTTAACAAATCGTAATTATTATTGTTATTATAGAAAGTAAATAGGAAGACACTGATAATTGATGTATTTCATGCCATTCACAAGGCTTGCTATTAATTATACAGTGCCTGTAATGATCACAATCATAATGTAATCCCTTAGCAAATAATGTAATGTAATCTCTTGGCAAAATCTCTGATGCAATATACCTGCATTAACATTTACCCTATGAGGGTAACACAACAACCCTATGAGGTACTATTTATTATCCTCATTTTACAAATAAGGAAACTGAAGCACAGACAGATTAAGTAATTTGCTCAAGGTCATACAGTATTCAAACCCTGGCAATATGACTGCAGAACTTATGCTTTAAATCACTTCATTAAAAGCCTGAAAATAACACTAATGTAAGATAATAGCCATTCACTCATCAAATGTATTGAATACAAACAAGGTGCTACATTTGGTGCTGGGCACTAGAATCCAAAACTTTGTCAAGACCTGTAGAGAACCTATAACCTTCAAGGAGCTTACAATATGGCGACCAGAAGGAATAACACTACCTCAAAGTTATGACTCAAAAGTCATATTTTTCTGGGTTAAAAAAAGTCTCCTTTGTATTACTGTTATTTTAAAACCATACAATTCCAAATATTATGGCACAACCGTAATTTACTTATAGAACTAATCAGGGTTTCTACATCTTCTGAGTAACTGTGAATAAAACTGTTACTGCACTTTGTTCATCTTTATGCTAACATCTTTTAAGAACAGATACAAAAATTATTCTTATGTAATTACTAGAGTGTATCTACATATCACCACTAAAATGGGTCCTAAAAACAACTTCTGGTCATTAAGAATACCAAAAGTTTGGTCAAAAGGTGGATCAATGTTAAAGCCTCAAACAAGTAGCAAAGGGAACTAGATAAAGGAGTTCTATTTCGAAGACCATATATAAGAACAATGACTCTATGACCAGGTACACAGATTTCTTGCTTCTGTTTGTTTTTCTTTTGTCTTTTTCTCCTCTTCCCCCTTATATAGTTGTAATCATTATTTTTCACTCTCTCAAATGCACAAATAATAAAGTAAGTAGGCTTCTGACTACCTGAAAATATTTTATGAGCTTTAAAAATAGTGTTACTCTCACTTACTCTAGGATAAAATAGTTAAACCTATCAAACCAAAAAGCAATTGTGCATAGTGTATAATTTATACTTTATATAATGTATATTCAATAAATGGAATATGCTAAAATAAAATGTTACCCTTATTGCAATTTTAACCATCTTTGTTTTGAAGAATTGTACAATTGCACACTACTAAATAATTATGTAAATGAAATCAGACCAATAATCTAACAGCAGGTCTGCCTTTTATCCTTTTTTCAGGGGAAACACGTTGTTCAGAAGCCAAGGAGGTTAGTAAAAGGAATGGAATCATTTTCAGCTCAGTTTGGGTGAAGGTTATTCTGAAGAGAAATGATCCTTTTCCCACTTTTTTGCAATAAACAATGGAAACCAAAGAATAGTTGGCAACCTGGACATCAAACAGAAAAGGTGTTATAAATGATCTTTAAAAGGCACCTAGCATATAATAAATATAAAACTATTGATTTTGCAAGTTAGCACAAATCTAGATATGAATGGTACCCCCCTGGTTCCCTGTACAAAAAGAGAGTGTTCTCAGTAGCTCCCACAGTGCTCACCTGATGCTGTCTTCTGGCCATCCCTGGCACATGGCTGAAACTTGCAAGTACTTCCCCAAGGTTTGGTTACTTCCTGTTCCTCCTTCTTATTGATTGTCTGCAATTCCCTCAGTTAAAAGTGTGCATCCTTTATATTTTTCAAGTATATTTAGTTTTTCAAGGGCTGTGATGGTGACACTGTTGTTGTGGGATCTGGATAATGTTTTTAAAGAGGAAGTCTGAAGGTCCCTTGTAGTAAGGTTTCAGGTATATTGACTGAATCTTTCACTTGCTTATGTGCAGAACACTTTGACATTTGCTTTTTAACTTCATTTGTTGGCTTCTTGGGAAAACAGTAGAGAAGCATCTTTTAAAATGATTGCCTAATTACTGGCATTTCATTCAAATCATGGCTTACTGTAGTGTATATTTAACATTCCAATGACGATATTTTCCTTTTCAATTCAGTCAATATGGGATGACATCAGTGATTTTCTGTAGTAAAAATATGCATTTTGTGATTCATTTCACCACTTTGGATTCTCAGACTTTACTTGTGCGGTTTATTCAAACAGTGGTTTTCCTTGTGAAATCATGTAAGTAGGAACCATCTGGAAAGGTTACTGTGGAAACAGCAGGGGCTAGGGGGTGGGGCTAGAGAGCAAGAGATGCCATGACAACCTTTTCGGGTTTCCCGGGAAACATGGGTTGCTATGGGAACTGCATCAGTCAGGTCCGAATTAGTAACTTCTGCTGGAAGGAGTGTCTGCCACTTTAATCTTCTTGTGATACTGCAGAAGCTTATCTCTCAGATGCATTAGGAAATTTTTTTGTTTCTCTCAGCAGCACTGAAAACATCTGTTTCTAGACTTTGATAGATGTTAGCTAGAATGAATACAGAATTTCATAGGAATCTCTTAGTCTAATACTTTCGAAATGCTTAACAAGCCCCAAAGAGTTAAACTAATTAGTCAGATCGGGACATCTTGGGCATTTCCCTTAGTTCAAAGTTGTAGAGATCCTTAAAATTCCGGGAGGGGGGCTTCCACATAGAAATTCCAGTTGCAAACAAATAAACTTACGGTGGGTTTACAAGTCATTGTTCTAAATAGACTTTTCATCCACCTATCCACAGTGTTGGCAATTGAACTAAATATTCAGTAATGTTGATGGGTCCATCAAACCGAAGCATCCTTTAAGTATGTGCCTGCTTTACTTAGTAAAGAAACAGCTGCCTTTGGATTCTGAGGTTAGACAGTTACTCTGTTCTTTAGTTTCATTTCCTTCCAGGATGTAGTTTTTTTTGTTTGGTTTTCTTTTTTTGTCTTTTTTTTTTTTTTTTTACAGAGCATGTGCTAAAAATCAAGTTTAAAGTAAGTTTGTTGTTCGAAATATTAAGAGAGGGAGAGAGAGAAAAAAAGGAGAGCTGAGAGAATGCAGCCCACTTGCAAAACAGACACCTGTTTCAGTATGAAGCAGTAGGGAGAGAGAGAATGAAGTGTGCTTTCCACTTCTTCATGTCCTTTCCTTGATGAATGGTCTGGAAATGTATAAAACAAGGACATACACAGACCAAGGGGGCACGTTCCACACAATACTGGGCACAGCATGTCACTTGTTTCATATATTAAACATCGGTAAATATCTTTTTGATGTTGACACAGGAGTTGGGATTATTGTTCGTGGTGCAGGTGGCCGTGGAATTGCCCGTTTTGAAGGGGGTCTGGGGGAAAGCGCTATGGTTCATATCCCCCTCTTCGATCACCATATACTCCGACTTACTTAGAGTCGAGTTACTCCTCGCTTTCCGGAGCTCCTCGGCTGAAGGGGAGAGGTGCTGGCAACTTCCCACGTGCAGGTACTGGGCTTGCTCTTCCCCTTCTGTCTCCCGGTGGTAGAAGTAATTGAAGTTGGAAACAATCACAGGGACTGGCAAAGCAATGGTCAAGACACCAGCGATGGCACAGAGTGACCCCACAATCTTGCCCCCTATGGTCACTGGGTGCATGTCACCGTAACCTACGGTCGTCATGGTTACCACAGCCCACCAGAAGGCATCAGGGATACTGCTAAAACCTGAAGTGGGGTCGTCTGCCTCCGCAAAATAAACCGCGCTGGAGAAAAGGATGACCCCAATAAAAAGGAAAAAAATGAGCAGCCCCAGCTCCCGCATGGAAGCCTTCAGCGTCTGCCCCAGGATCTGCAGCCCCTTGGAGTGGCGGGAGAGCTTGAAGATGCGGAAGACCCTCACCAGGCGGATGACTCTCAGGATGGCCAGGGACATGGCTTGCTGTCCATTGCCTTGTCGCTCAGCCAGCTCGGTGCCCAGAGTGATGAAATAAGGGATGATGGCCACAATGTCTATCAGGTTCATGATATTTCGCGAGAAGGTGGCTTTGCTGGGGCAAGCGAAGAACCGCACCAGCAGCTCAAAGGAGAACCAGATGATGCACAGAGTCTCCACCACGAAGAAGGGATCCGAGAAGCTGGAGGCTCCCGCGGGAGCCCCCGACGTGCTGTTGCTGGCCGTCTCGAACAGCTCCTGCGACGGCGAGGCGGTGTAGTACTTCTCATCGCGGAACTCGGGCAGCGTCTCCAGGCAGAAGATGACGATGGAGATGAGGATGACGAGCACGGACACGATGGCGATGCCCCGGGCCGGCCCGGAGCTCTCCGGGTACTCGAAGAGCAGCCACACCTGGCGCTGGAAATCTCGGCGGGGCAGGGGCCGCTCCTCCTCCCGCAGGAAGCCCTCGTCCTCGCGGAACTTCTCCATGGCCTCCTCGCCCAGCTGGTAGAAGCGGATCTCCTCGGAGAAGATGTCGATGGGCACATTGACCGGCCGGCGGATTCGGCCCCCGGACTGATAGTAGTAGAGGATGGCGTCGAAGCTGGGCCGGTTGCGGTCGAAAAAGTACTCATTGCGGAGCGGGTCGAAGTACCTCATGCGCCGCTTGGGGTCGCCCAGCAGAGTCTCCGGGAACTGGCAGAGGGTCTTGAGCTGCGTCTCGAAGCGCAGCCCCGAGATGTTGATGACCACGCGCTCCCCGCAGCAGTCCTGCTCGCCGGCGGCGGGCAGCGCGGGTGGCAGCGGCTCGTAGCGGTCGCAGCCGCCGCCGCCACCGCAGCCGCCCTGAGGCGGGTCACCCCCGCCGTCGGTCGCCTCCGGCTCCAGCAGGTGGTCCCCGGGCACCACCGTCATGTCCGGCGGCAGCTCGGGGCCCGCGGCGGGCTCTGCGTAGCCGGGATTCACCAGCGTGTGGGCGCCGCCGCCGCCGCCGCCGTCGCCGCTCGCGGGGTGCTGCGGCGGGTGGGCGCGGTGGCGGGCGGAGGGCGGCGGCGGCGGCGAGCGCAGGAGGCTGAGGTGCTCGTCCATGCGGCGGGGAACAGGCGGCGGCGCGGGGCCGGCTCGCTCCTCCTCGATCTCCCCGCCCCTTCGCCGCCTCCGCCTCCCGCCGAGCCCGCCGCCTGTTGCTGTTGCTGTCGCTGCCGCGAGGCTCGGTCTGGGTCTGGCGCTGTCCGCCGGGCTCCTCCAAAGAGACGCCTCCTCAGCCCTCCTCCTCCCTCCTCCGCGGGGCGCGCTCCCGCCCCTCCGCGTCCCCTCCGGATTCCGGCCCACCGCGCGGGCGCGCGCCCCGCTCCCTGGGAGCCGCCGGGGCCAGCTCTTCCCCGCCGCCCTCCTCGTCCCTCTGGGCCACCCGAACGCCCATATTTTGCACTTCGGCGTCCCCACGGAGCCCTCGCGCGCCCAGTCGGCCCCTTCTCCAGCCCCCCGAGGCCGCGTCACCGTCGCGCGGCTTCCAGATTGGCCCTGGGCCGCACTGCAGCCGGCGGGCGCCGGCCTCCTCGCCCCGCAAGATCCACCTGGGCCCCCCGGGGAGGCTGGCTCCGCGGAGCCGAGGTGGCCGAAGGCGGAGGCGGGCTGGGAGGGAGGATGGGGGCTTGCTGTGGGGCCGCCGCGGTGTCGAGGCAGGGAGTGGCAGGCCCGGTGGGCGCCTTGGGCAAGAGGCAAGCCGGGTGCCTGCATCCTGAGCCCACTCGAGGGTGAAAGACCGCCAGGCCGGGAGGGCTGTAGATAATTTCGCTCCTGTTTGGATGAGAAGCCCAGCGGAGTAATGGGTACTGAGGCGTTTCGCACCCGGAGTCTGAAGAAAATGATCATTAAAGACATTCAGGGACTTCACTTCTGCCGTGGATAGTTCACACGACCTTTCGTAGCTGAGATTTCAGCCATTAGGAAGAGTCAAGGACCCAGTTTCTGGTTAGGTTTGGCGAGGGCAGCCTGGCCTTTTCAGTACAGTGAGTTTCCTGTCGGTGCAAAAATTAGAGGAAAATGAAAAAGGAAATTCACATCTCAAGTCCGTGGTGGGAGGGACGGGAGCCAGACCAGTACCTAGGCCGTGCCTGATGTTCCACCGCTGGCCTTGCCGTAGGGAATTGGTCACGCTCTAGTTGTTAAACTGAGAGAACAGTCATTCTGCAACTTGTATCTCTGTTGCTTGATTTTGGCATGGTGATAATAACTAACAATTGTCCCCTTTGAACCTAAACTATTTCTTTAAATTGTTGTGGGCACACTGAACACAATTTCTGTTTCCAGACATTTTGGCAACTCCAATTTAGAGTCAACCCTAGGCTTAAAAATGTGTTTTCGATGGTATCCTTCAAATCATTAACAAAAGAGGAACTGTTGTGTAGACAATTCCCTCACCCTTCATACCTTAGCTGACAATTTGACTTGAAGTAAGAGTGATTTGTGGTCATTGCTTTCCATACCACTGTCAACTGTGAGGTTCTCTAGGGCAGAGCCAGATCTTATCCAATTTATATTCCTAACAACTACCAAAGTGCCTGATCAATAGTAGGCACTCAGTATACGTTTGTTGAATTGAATTCCCCAGCAAGTGATGTTTTGTATTTCTATCTGCTCTGGAGTGTCAACATTTATTTCTTCTGAGCGCAGGACCACTGAGATTCCTGGGATGAGTGGTGGGGAGAAACTGAGCTCGCAGTACAGCATGTTACTCAGTTATGCCATAGGGTTTCCATCTTTGCCTTTTCTGGGTACAGCAAGCACCCATGTTCTTTACTGTCCTTTATCTTCCACATCGCCTCCAGGTCAGTGCCAGGCACTGAAGGCAGTAACATATTGTAAGATGGTAAAAGTGGACAGCCATGTAAAGTACTCTCTCACAAAGCTAGAACAGTGTACTTGAGCTGGTAATTAGGGTAGCAGTATAATCAATTATTCATATATTTAAATCTAAGTATAAGACAGATGGCTCACTGCAAGGATGGCTGGTAGAAAGGCAAAGACCCTATTTTTAAAGACCGAATGTTTCATGCACTTCTATGTCTGACTTAGAAAGTGATTAATTTCTCCATTTGCAGGAATTAGTACTGAAATTAATATTAATCAATGGCAAGGAAGAGCAGAACAGAGGATGGTCCTGTGATGGATGGTCACAGCTCCTCCCTTCTGTGATCTCTCTCCTTCAGAAATGACTATTTCCATTCCTTTCATGCATTTGTTTTGTTTGGAAGACTGCTTATGAGCTTCTTAGGATGGTCCTGACTTTATATTTGAGGCCCAGAGAAGTTTGTTTCTTCAAGCCTACACAGCACGTTTGTGGCAGAGTTGGGCTTAAAATCTTGGATTACTTCCAAATCCAATGTTCACTTTACTGTATCACACTGTGAAACTCTTATGTCGATCACTGTGAGTGCTTTGTAAATACTAGATTTCTAACAGCACCCAATTTTCTTCTCATTGCTGACTAGTTCACTTCAATTCATATTTATTTTAAGTGAAAACCACTTTCTTCTGATGGCTAGTCTATTGTTTATAAGAAATGAGTTGGTGGGCAAATTCCAGCCCTGTTGGACAGCAGAACCCATCACAACAAATCAGTGTCAAAAATGACACTTCAGGAGCAAGTATACCATTTATTTAGTGCCCCCAGTGGAGTAGCTCAAAGTGATTTGAAAATGTCTCATTAATCCTCATGACACCCCTGTGGGATAATAATAATATTATTATAATGTTTAAGCGTAGAACTGTGGCAAAGCCGACAGCTTCTCTGAGCATGTGCAGAATTTCCTTATATTTCTGTCTTTAATGTTAGAGCCTAAGTGAAACCATCAGATTTGCAAACAGCAAAGGTAAATCTTGGTGTTTGGGCTTTCTATGTTGCTCTGGATGTAGCTTGAGTTTCTTACTGATCACAACAGTACTAGAGATAGCTTGTCAGTGGTTTACTGGATGTTTAGCAACCTCTGGAATTAGCCCTGAATTGTTTGAGAGTGGGACAAGGCAGGCCTAGAAATTACCACTAATTACAATTATACATAAATGAATGGAGAAAGAACACCTACTATGTGCAAAGCATTGTTCTAGATACTGTGGGAGTATGAAGTTGGAACATAGATCTTGACCTCAGTAGGCTCACATGGAGCTGGGAAGATGGGATATAAATCCAGGAAAAATCTTAACAGCAGCATTTAGTTAACAATACAAGACAATAGTACCAGAAGTGTCACAAGATACCCTGTGATTATTTGGTCTATTCTAGCCAACCTGGCTGCCTTGTTGTTTCTCAATTATGCCAAGCTGGTTCCTACCTCAGGGTCTTCATACTTGCTCTCCCCTCTGCCTGAAACATTGTTCCTCCGGATTTTCATATGACTTTCTCCATTACTTTAGGCCTCCATTTAAAATGTCACTTCATCAGAAATGACTCCGCTGATGACAACCACTCAATTTCAAAGAGTTCCCCTTCCTCTCGTATCTTGGTAACTTTCTTACCTGCTTTATTTTTTCCTTATTGCATTTATTTACTTGAAATTTTATCTTTATTTGGTTACTTGCTTATTGACTGTCTCCTGCACTAAAACATAAACTCTCTGATGGCAGGGTTTTGACTTTTTCACTTCTGTGTCACCAAAGTCTAGAACAGTACCTGGCACAATAATAGATGCTCAATCAGTATACATTGAATGGAGGAAAGAAAAGAGGCAGAGTGAACACACAACACATATGAAGGTACAATGAGTGAACCAGTTTTGCTGGTGTAGAGAGGTTATTTTGGAGAAGTATCTGTCCAGTTCTGGTTCTATTTCATAGAACCTGCTGGGCTGTACATATATATAAGGCTTGTTTTTTAAAGTGTCACTTCCTCCCTGTTTCTCTACTTTCCCTTCTCCCTACCATAATGGATGGGTCTATCTTGCACTCCAGAATTACATTCTCAACTCCCTGCTTGGGTATTCTTCCTGCAGATACCCCAAACTTAATATTTATAGCACCGAACTCATTATCTCTCTTTCCAAACTTGCTTCTCTTCCTGTTTTTCTTATTTCATGTGGGAACGTGAAGTCATCCCTGAATCGTTCCTCTACCCCCACACCCAGTCAGTCACTAAGTGCTTTCTACTCACTCTCCAGGTCCCTCTGTATTCTGTCCTCACCTCTCCATTCTCACCACCATGATCATTTCATAACAGGCTCCCTGCTTTCAGTCTCTCTTTTATGTATTTCATCTTCCAGGAAGCAGCCAAGTTATTTTTGTAAAATGTAGATTTGATCACATTGCTCTCTAGTGCTGCTGTGATGATTGGCCCTGACCTGTCTTTCTGGCAGCCTCTTCTGTGTTCCTTCCATACCACTTGCCGGTCCCTGGACATGCCAGCCAGTTACACACTGCCAAGACTTTGCTCATGCTCCAGCTCCCTGGACATCCTGTCCACCTTTTCCCCACTAGTGAATTCAGTCTTTAAGACCCAGCTTAGAGGTCACCTCTTGTGAGACCTTGAGCCTTGCTGTCAGCCATGATTACTGCTGTGGAAAAAGCTCAAAATAAAACTGATTATAAATGAACTCATGATTCTCTTTCTCATCAGAGCTTCTATGGCATTTTGTTCAGAGCTCCATGAGAGGGCTTTACTGAACTATATTTAGTGTGTATGATATGATCTGTCTCCCTATGAGAATGTGAACTCCATACTACTGATAGTTAACATAGTGAGCAGTGAATACACTGTGCTAAGCCAGGACTGCGTATACACCTTATATGCAGTAACCTTCAACAGCCCTGTGGGTGGGTAATATTAGTAGTACTAATTCACACGTGGAGAAACTGAGTGCAGACTGGTAACATCACTCCTTGCAAGAGTACACAGCCAGGAAATGATAGAACCAGGATTCAAACTGAGAAGTCCACCATCTCAAGCCCTACCTTAGACCACCTCTGTGAGGATTAGAGGGCTTTTCTCATTCATCTTCGTATTTCCAGTGTTCAGTATTGTGCTGATATATGAAAAATGTTTTTTGAATAGTATAATAGAAGAAAAGCGATTATGAAGCATGAATACTTATTCATTAAAAAACTGATAGACCATAATAAAGCTATGAGTCCTGTTCCCCAAGGCAAAGGTTAAAAAAGTGCTCTTCTGAATTTGTACCATTTTTTAAAAAGAAGAACGATGCCCTATACAAGGAGGAAGTGATTCCAGAAGTAATGGGTTGGCCAAAAAGTTTGTTCGGGTTTTCTGTAGCATCTTAAGGAAAACCCCAAATGAACTTTTTTGGCCAACACAATGAATGCAGACTCCTGGGGTTTGGGGTCCTGACTGGGGTTAGGATGGCTCTCTGATGTTGCTCTGTCCCTCAGAGTCACCCAACAGTCTGTGTTCCCACATGGCAGGGTGATTCTCAGAAAAAAATTTCTATCCTGAGAAGACTGAATTCTGTCAGCAAATATGCCAGCGAAAGAGTTAAAAGTATTACGTTAGGGCAAGCATTTAAATAAGTCCGGTGTTTCTTCTTGAGCCTCTGTGTATAAGAGAATGCAATCAGACACTGAAACACCTGCGTGGATTTTTCTGCTTCTGGTTAATTTATTGAAAAATCAGGCACAGCCATACCTCTAATCATAGACAAAATGTGCGATTAATGATGAGACAAGCAGTAAACTCCCTGGTATGTACAAATTATTTGTTTGCAGATGGGAATCTTAACATTTGTAGAAGCAATTGAATGGCTTTAGAACACTACCAAACATATTCACTTTCCTCTAGTGAGATGTACATTACAAATAATACTTTCACCATGGTTTTCCTCAAAGTGAGTTTGACCAAGAATGTTTTAAAATATCTAGAAAATTCCTTTTATTTGTTTCTTCATGGTCCTCTGTGACACACTTTATTGTGAGGCTATGAGTGAGCCACAATAAAATTAATTTCAAGAGCTAAAAGGGATTATTTTAGTTATATGATTGAGTTGATAGTAATGTGAACTTTGAGCATACACTGACACAAGATTGTAAAGCTTTAGCAGACATTTATAGAAATTTATTGAAATACTGTAAAGTCAAGGGTAAATTTTGATTGAGATTTTTTTTGTATTGACATTCTGGTGAAAACTAAAACGTAGTTTATTGATCTACAGACATAATGTTACAGTGTTATTACTTTGTCATTACATTTTGCAATGATGTTGACAAAGCAATTCAAGAACAGCATTACCATTTTATTGAGTTTTCATGGCAATGGTAATAATGTTAATGAAAGTGTATAAAGGCCCAGAATGATCCAATAAATACTGAGTATTATAATGACAAAAGAATATGAATGCAATTCTTTGGGAACTTCATCATACCTGAGATAAAATGCAAAGGATACATCAGCTGGTTATAAAATGGATGCAAATAAAACTAAACCACATTGTGATATGTTAGTCCCTTCCCAATCCAGACTCAGCTACAAGTATTGAAAATCTTCATGTATAGTCTTCACTCAGGACAACTCCATTCATGAGCCAATTCTAAGCAAACTTGTCAGAATATATTGGAAATCTCATTCTTACCCTCACCCATGACGATGGGTCTAGAATCTATCTTGTTGCCCTAATTCCAGTGTGCCTGGGATGGGACCCCCATCGCCTATAAAGCTTCAGCTTTGTGCTGAACCCCTGCCATATTTTGCATGGCGGTAGGACCAGACCTCTACCTTAGCTTGCTACTGTCTCTCCAGTTTGCCCATTGAAACGAAAACCCTATCCTGAAACCTCAACTGGCTTGTTGAGATCCCATTTCTCCTTTTTGCCCTTAGTAGGTCCCCCAAAGGCTGAATCCTGCCATAGGCTGGAGTTCTTATTTATGCCAGGTGGACCTCTTGGAGCTACATAGCTTCTACCACTCACCTGACTACTAGGATTGCCATTGTCTTTGCCCATCCTTTGGCCTTACATCTGCCACTGGTCTGGACCCCAGTCTGGACCTCATGGATAATGAGACTTTCCCAGCTTGCACCCAGATTTTATTCTCCCTCCTAGGATTTTATGACTTGAGAAGTTGGCCACTCTCCTTGGGGACCTGTCCTAAAGGTGAATTTATTCTCCTAGCCTGTACTCTCACCATTCCCGGCTTCCCTCCATATCCTTACCATCCGACGGAAGTCCTAGAATGCCTCATGACTGAATTACATGGGTTGATACGCACAGCTAGAAATGCTAAACCAATTTAAACTGAAGTCCACTGTTTATATAGTCATCCAAATTAACTGATATATATATATATGAAATCAAATATATATAATCAAATATGTATCAGTTCATTTAAATATATATCAGTTCTATGTATATATACTATATATATGCATCAATTCATGTAAAATGGGGATATATATATCCCCATATGTATATGTTTTATAAAGGATAAATTGTCCTGATTTCCCACCCCCATAAAACTCCACTTGAATTTAGGAATCCACCTGCAAGATGCCAGTCTCAACGTGCACGTGAACAGAACTCTCTGCCAAATGCTTTTATGTCAAAGATTAGTTTTCAGAAAAAGCCTATTTGAGCATGTTTATCCAGTGTGTCATTATTCAGAACACGCTAAGTTAAGCTGTGCTGGGACTTCCCTGGTGGTCCAGTGGTTAAGACTTGGCCTTCCAATGCAGGGGTGCAGGTTCAATCACTGGTCAGGGAGCTAGCATCCCTCATGCCTCATGACCAAAAAACCAGAACATAAAAAAAAACAGGAGTGGGACTTCCCTGGTGGTCCAGTGGTAAAGAATCCGTCTTGCAATGCAGGGGACGCGGGTTTGATCCCTGGTCGGGGAACTAAGATCCCACATGCCATGGGGCAACTAAGCCCGTGCGCCACAACTACTGAGACCACTCCTCAATTAGAGAGCCTGTGTGCTGCAACCTACAGAGCCCATGTGCTCTGGAGCTCACGCTCCACAACTAGAGAAGAGAAAGCACGCATGCCACGAGAGAGAAGCCCACGTGCCGCAGCGAAATATCCCTCATGCTGCAACAAAGATTCCACGTGCCTCAACTAAGACCCAACAGCCAAAAAAAAAAAAATTAAAACGAACAAATAAACAAACAAAAAAACCAGTAGCAATATTGTAACAAATTCAATAAAGATTTTTAAAATGCTCCACATCAAAAAAAATCTTAAAAAAAACGATGTGTTGTAACGTAGCGGAAAGTGTTCTATCATTGGATTAGAACTATCTGAAGTTAAAGTGACCTTGACAAATCCATATTACCTCTCTATCTCAGTTTTTCATCTGTAAAATGAACAAAATTATATCTAAGCTGCATGATATGAAAATTAAATGAGATTATGTATGTGAAAGTGCTCAGTTCCTCATCTTGCATACACTAGGTGCTCAGTTGTTGTTCGTTCACTCATACTTTCCATACAACATAAATGCATGGGGGGGGAGTGAGGAGAGGGTGAGATGATTGTGAAATCACAATCATACTTCTGATTGTGAAAGGCCACGTGCAATGCTTTATCTGTTGTGTCTCAAAGAAGGACAGGCCTCTCACTTCTGGCTTTAATCAACTTGTGGCCCAGGAGCACCCACACTGAGCAGGGCTTACAAAACTTGTCAGAGAACAAAGGGCATCCTTGAGAAGCAGACTCTGGAACTTCCTGTACTCTCATCTCAGTCTCTTCAAAGCTCAGTGCTTTGCAGTTAGTAGGCATGCAAAAAATATTTGTTGAAGTAAACTTGTTAAAAAAGACAATCTAGTCTAACACATTCATTTTACAGATGGAGTAATTATGGTCTTAAGATGTAAGTAACTTCTATCCAAGGTCCAGCATTTAGTTAGTGACAGAGTCAGGATAGAATCTACTATTACTAATTTCCAGCCAGGTTCTTTTAATTTTTATCCCTACTTTTCTTCTTTATTAATTTACTCATTTATTCAGAGACCTTCTTCCCTCTGTTCCTCCTTTCTTTCCTTTTCATGACACCTACACTTGCTAAACTCCTGGAATTAAAGATGGTTGAGACACATGCCTGAGACATCCTGCCTTAACTGACCTCCCTGGGCCCGCCCTCAGTCCTGTCTGTATCTGCAGCACCAGCCGGGCTCTTTTTGCATTAGCTGACTTCTCTGCCTAGATCTCCGATTACCTTCCTTTTCTTTTTAGCCTTTTTTACTCCTACAGACTTTCTGCAGCTTCCAAACTTAGCCATCAACGCATAGGGCAGGATTTCTTCTGTAGAGCTCCTCTCCTTTGGGCCCGTAAATCCTGGCGCAGCTAGAGGCCTAGGCAGAGCTGAGATTCTCCCCCTTTGGTGACTCTACTGGTGCCCCCTGCTGGGGAGAGCATGACAACCTCTGGCTTCAAGCACCACACTGAAGAGCCTACCCTTGACAAGATCAGCACTACGTGATTCTTGAACCCATTCCAACTGGGACAGCAACCTCAGCACTGGCAGCTGAATGGGGCCTGGAGTAGGTCATAAACCCTCATTCTGACATGCTGATGCGAACCTTAAGGTATCTGCATGTCTACCAAGTTGCCGTCTGCCCTACCTCCTGTCCTGCTCACCCAGTTCTTAAGACTTGAGTTCTGCCTCATTTTCCCTTTGTTAAAACTGGACTACCTCCCTAACAGCTCCTACCAGGCTCCTCCTTGGGAGACTGGCCCTGCTACCCGAGCCACCATCTGTTGATTGAATCCTGTTCTCCAAGGGCTACCCTCCTAGTCAGTATCAAGCTGTCTGGACCTCCACTGCTACACCAACCCCAGTGTGGACATGATTGCACATAGTTCTTCACACGATGGATGTGGCTGATTCACCTTCCTCTGCCTCCATGATGAGGAGATGCCCTGGCAGCTTAGGCCCTAGCAAGATGACAGGTTTCAGAGATGGGCACAGGGAAGTCACTTTCTTTCACTCAGGAGGATAAAACAGCAAAATCTTGGAGCGATTCAACCCCCAAATGTCAAGAGATGTAGAAACTGACTGTGCTGTGGTGATACATATTATTAATGAATAGAAGTGCACCTCTGTGCCCAGAAAACACTGGCTGCATAGCTTTGGAAGATAATGCATTGCTAAGTACTTCTGACACCCCATCCTGAGGTTGATTTTTAAACAAATGGGCTGAAACTCAATTACTCCTAATTCTGAAGCACAAGGGCTCTGGGCCCACCTCAGCATGAAGAATGGAATCAAGGGTGCCAACTAGAGAGAATATTACAATGCTCACATTCAAATATGTAAGCTGAGAGTGTTTCAAGTGCATCTGAGTACTTTAGTGCTTCATGAATGGTCCAGCTACATTATCAAGCCTGGATATTGAGAAACTAATAAGCGAAC
The DNA here is from genome assembly GCF_039906515.1 of Pseudorca crassidens. Taxonomy (NCBI): domain Eukaryota; kingdom Metazoa; phylum Chordata; class Mammalia; order Artiodactyla; family Delphinidae; genus Pseudorca; species Pseudorca crassidens. Next base: position 96,872,914 of record NC_090297.1, read on the forward strand.
CACTCTTACTTATTAAAATACTGTGTGCCTGAGTCAGAGGAAAAGCTGAAGATGATTAGATTATTGGAATATTCCTTTTTGGTCAGCGGTTACTGAATCCAGATTGACTTTGGAGGTCAAAAAATCTTAACTATGTGCCACATAAAATATATTGTAAATGGGGTATTCTGAGTTTATTTTCCTAAGATAATAAACATGGTAACAGAAAATTGATAGCAAGACCAAGAAACATGTAACATTCAGTTTGCCAGTTTTTCTTAATTCACCTGGTGAACGATCTCCTGTTTCAATAAAGGAGCATGTTTAGGAAACTCAAAGATAGGTTGGTTTCGTAATCTCTCTGTTTAGATTATAGGAGCCGGGGCCATGTCTTCGTCAACATTTCCCTCCTCAGTGCCTGATAGAGTGCTTTTCTACATAGTAGTCCTCCATAGATATTAATAGAATGCTTAATGAATTATTCATTTCCTATGCTGACCAAAAGAGCCAGCTCACAGATAAATTTCAACATATTCTTTTGCTGCCTGAATGCAGTCTTGGTCATAGTCTGCAACCACTTATGTAATTTCCTCCCATTTTAACATATTTAGAAATTTACATTATGTACCAGGTGTATAAAATCTCTGAGACAGAGTGTGAAGTGCAAGGTCAATGCTACTTTTGCACCCGAATATAACCCTCAGGAGAATAAGGTAATGGATTTCAAACTGTACATTTCAATATGACAATAATATAAAGGCAGATTAATATATGTTTTTAATCATTTTTCTTACAGCTTTATCACCACTCACCCCTCCCCAAAGCCTCATAGCAAGCTTTGGTAAGACGTTTACTTATTAAGATACACCTTACACATAGTACGGAGTTTGTATAAATGCAATAAAAATCCATAACACTCCTGTATAATATAGAGCAGGGAAAAGCAGGGCCCTTTGTCTCTGGGGCTAGAATATAAAGCAGTTTCAGTTGCTAAGACAGGTTAATTCTTGAGAGTCAGAAAACAGTCTTCAATCCCAGTTGGTCCAATTTCTGCCAAATAACCAGGATGATAAATGCATCATTCCTCAAGGCCAGAAGACATGTTGGAAATCAGGTAACTGAATTTCAAATATGAAATATATCTAATTGATTTGCAGTGCTGTCCCTGGTATCCTGCCCACTGAGGATGAAAAATTCTAAGGATTCTGAACCTGTGATACCAGATTAAAAAAACACCAGCTGCCACTCCTGCTTAGGAGACAAGAAGACAGAAGAAGCATGAAGGAGAGTAATGCATGACCCGTAACTCCTGTGGGCTGCTGCACTTTATCAACCAGAGACTAGTAGCAAGAAAACATATTATGGGGCCAATTTTGTTGTCAGCTGTACCTTCAACTAGTGTATATCAAATAGCCTGGCTTTTAATGGGAAACTTCACATACAGAGGCAGAATTTAAATGAGCAGGCCAAAGAAACCGTGAGCAGGCCAAAGAAACCATCTACGGCAGGAGATAAACGTGTCTTTTAGCCTATCTTTATCTGGCTTATGAAATAATATTACCAAGCAGTGATTTCTCTTCTTTTTGTGGTCTGACGTTAGTCATTTTTTTCACCCTTAGAACTGCATTAAACTGAAGGAATGGGACTTCAGTTAATATTATAATAATCCCCATTGCTGATAGTCATTTTTAAGCTCATTGCCATCAAATTTCTGCATAATGTTTTAAAAGATGCTCAAGAGATTAAAAATCCTGATTAAATATTTCCAGTTCTTTCTAATATAAATCTGTACAGCTTAAAAGTATTAATATGATACATGCTGAGAATAGCCACATCCACAATAAATATGTTGGATCATTATAAATTGCTATATTTATCTGATTTATTTTCCCGAATGTTGCCTTGGGCTCCAAAAACAGATTAATGGAGAGTTCTGCCTGGTATAAAAGGCTGTCAGAAATAATTTTGGCTAGCTACATGAGGACCAATTTATATGTCGATTACACATCTGCCAAGCATTTAGCATAACAAATCAACATAGAATGTGAGAAGAGATATTGTTACAAAAGTAAAAACCAAGACCATAGTTAAATTAATGGCTGTTTAAAATATAATGTTTGTTATATCTCCTGAAAATTGGGCAATCAGCAAAAAGTACTAATACATTTTGACATTTACATTTTTTTTTCCATTTAAAAATGGCTTATGTGGATATTTGCTTTTTTTTTTTTTTTTTTTTTTTTTTTGGCGGTACGCAGGCCTCTCACTGTTGTGGCCTCTCCCGTTGCGGAGCACAGGCTCCGGGACTCAAACCCGGTCCCCTGCATCGGCAGGCGGACTCTCAACCACTGCACCACCAGGGAAGCCCTGGATATTTGCTTTTTAAGACAGGTTGAGGGTCAATCCTATGAATGGGGAAACGGACCTAAACATTAGAGCTACCTTTTGAAGAGGGTGGTTTAATCAAATTCTTAAACTAGCTGTTTTTTAATTTTTATTTTATTTTTTAAATTAAAGTACAGTTGATTTACAATGTTGGGCCAGTTTCTGGTATACAGCAGAGTGCTTGTGAATATTGAATATAGTTCCCTGTGCTGCACAGTAGGACCTTGTGGTTTATCTATTTTATATATAATAGGTCCTATCTGCTAATCCAAAACTCCTTTTATCCCTCCCCCACCCCCTTTTTCCTTTGGTAACCATAAGTTTGTTTTCTTTCTATGTGTGTGAGTCTGTTTCTGCTTTGTAAATAAGTACATTTGTGTCATATTTTAGCTTCCACATATAATTGATATCATATGGTGTTTGTCTTTCTCTTTCTGACTTATTTCACTTAGTATGGTAATCTCTAGGTCTACCTATATTGCCGCAAATGGCATTATTTCATATTTTTATGGCTGAGTAGTATTCCATTGTGTGTGTGTGTGTGTGTGTGTGTGTGTGTGTGTGTGTGTGTATTGAATATGCTGGGGATTTCTTGTACAATCAACTCCATTTCATTATTTTTTATGAAGTGACATACAGTCTGGACTGATGGGCACATTTGCATGTGTTCTGGTTCATCTCCTTATGGCTAAGTTCTAAAACATTCTCAGACCTATCTTTATATGATAACATTATTAATTCATCCTCAAATATGCACTGGAGATTATGTGCTAGGGTTTTATTTTAACATCATCACCCCAAATATACATACTGGGTTTTTTTTTTTACAATTCCAAATTCATTAGGCAATTTTGAAATCCTTGTCTTCTCCGGTAAGAGTCTTTTAAAAACTACTGAAAACTGTAAATAAAAGTATCTAAAATCTTCACTGATAATTTCCATAACATACTCTAATTTTACTAAATAACAAAAATTGCTTAAAACAAAAAGTAGAATTTTATCTTCACAACTTTGCCTAATATGCTGGAGTAAGATACTCTATTCATCTTTTAGTTAATGCTTATGTTCTTGCTGTTGGCTTGTTTACAGATTATTTCATTAGGCTGCCCTCTAATTCCAAGCTTTTATAGTCTAAAATCTGCCCAGTGTATGTGCACGTAGAAGTCTAGAGGAGCTTCAGGGTAATAGGAAGAACTCAAGACTCTAAGCGCAGAGATAGGGTTTAAATCCTAACTCCCTGGGTTCCTAAATCTCTCTGAGCCTTCAATTTCTTCATCTGTTATTAGGAGATGATAACAACCAGTTTACAAGGTGATTGTGAGGAGTAAATGAAATAAGATACAAAGAGTACCTAGCACAGTGCCAGTTGTATATTTGATGTGATACGCTCTAAAAGTGTTTGCGCATTTTTGCTGGAAGTCAAATGTCAGCACAGCATTGTCTCTCTCTTGAGTGGAAGAACTGGCCATTGGACAGGGACAGCTGTGTATCAACAGATGGCCCTGGGTCAGTTAAATTCAATTTGAGTGAATGAATAATAAGTGCCCTCACAGCACTTTGTCCATTACTAAGACCTTCATACTGGTCTGGATTAACTTCTGTAACACATCCCTGGCTGCTGGGTCTCCTGGATTTGCTGAGCTAGACAATTTCATCCACACCCACTTCTACCTGGGTTTGAAGAACCATCTAAAGGGATGAAATGATTGGGGAAAATTTTCATCCCATCTCAGGTCTGCTTTACATAAAGGATGCTGGCTGCTGAGCAGTAACCCATCAGGAGAAGAGCAAGTAAAACAATATGACACGTAGGGCCTGCCTTGAGAGATGAGATTCACAAATTCTTCAGCAAACCAGATGAAGAGAATCCTTCAGCACAGAAATAAGATCTGAGCACTCTGGAGCTCAACTAACTCATCTCTGGCAGCCCAGGCTGTTCCCTACAACTTGCCCATTTCAGCTGGTTAGCCCTATCTTTCCAAAAGACTGTGGGTTACACATAATCCACAGCTGGGAAATAAAAACAATGTCTGCTTTGCCTTCTTATCCCCTTGTAATCAAAGTATATGGCCTCCAAAAATATGACAAGCAGGACAGGAGAGAGGCAAATGAGAAATCAGAGAGGTCTAGGGAAGGCAGCTAATGGGGCTTGGGAAATGCAACAAATACCAGTTTCAAACCAGGTTGAATCATTGCCAAGGAACCCAAGCTGACAAATGTGAGACACTGTTGAGGTTCCTAGTGGCAATTGTTGTCAGTTTAGCAAAAGAGCAGTGCTTTTGAAGCCAGATTTGGAGAGCAGATTCTGTGAAAAATATATAATTCTGCTGCTTCCCAGGACTTGGTTCTAATTTTGGTTTTGGGCGGTCCTCAAAGCTCCCACCTCTCACATATTCGTTCTATTTGGGGGCTTACTGTGGAGGAAGACAGCTAATGCTATGTCCAGAAAGAGAAAAAATAAGTCCAAATATTTGTTTTTCTTCTTTGTTTTATGTTTTTCTTCTTGAAACAGAAACACAAATTCAAAAGTATCTGGGTTTTATGTTTACAGCTGTCCTTCATCACCAGCAGAGCTCATTAGTCTGCTCATCTCAGCCTACTGTGAGCAGATATTTCACTGACATTTTTTTTGCTCACTTGTAAATCTCTCTGCAGCTCAGCACTGGTTCCCCACCTTTCTCCCTCCCCATGCCTTCCCAGGCTTCCTGGGGCTAATGTTAGGAGAAAGGAGGGATCCAGGAGTCTAACAAGAGACAGTCTTCTGATATCCACTGATGTGGATCAGTGGGGGGGATGGCAATGGGGGGCCAGCAGTAGGGCAGCGTGACTATGCTCCCTGCAGACATGGCTTCTCCCTTGAGTTTGGCGACCATCCCCCATGAGCTTGTGCTGGGAGTTCCAGGTGCCTATCTCTTATTCTCAGAACCTCCTCTGCTGCCAAGACTCCTGAGACCCTAAGGAGTGAGGTCTGAGGCAAGGGTGAGCCTGAAGGACTCAAGGTGGCAGGTGAGATTTTGTCCTGATTTGGTCCTGGGGATGAGCATGCTGTACAGGACGATAGGTTGATTCCCCCACCCCAAGTCTTTGGGTGCTCTGGTTCCTTCAGTATATGGGTGTGTGCTGGGTTAGGGTCCCAGGATCTGCTACCTACCCGCTGGAATGTGTAAAGTGGTCCTAGTTCCATCTTAATGCTAAGGAAGACCTTGCCTTCATACGCCTATATGATGACTGAAGGAATTGTCTGAGATGGCATTTTCCAGACCATTTGATTGATCTATGAGTTATAGTAACAAAGCAGATTAAAGACAGGTCTGCTCTGTGGATCTAAAGTGATGCACATTACTTCTCTCTAATCACTGAATTGCTGCCCAACACCTCTTTGAACTCTTCGTCTTTTCAAGGGTCTGGGGACCACTTTCCTGATCAAGACACAATCTAGGGATTTATTCTGAACTTCCTGTCTTTATCTCTAGTGCTCTGAGCATCTTAGCTTGGAGTTGGAGTTGTGGCTGGGCATTGGGCTTTGACTGGGCTTTTCCCATTGTCAGCAGAGTGCAGCTGGCTTTGGCTGGGTTTGGAGATTCTCCAGCTAAGTCCCACCCTCAGAGAGGGTGCCATGGCTGCAGCCATTAGAGAAGTTCTCAGGAGTTACAGTAATAGCAGCTTTCTCAGAATCCACAGGAGACTGAGGGGACAAAACAGAGAAAATGAAAAGCTTCTAGAGAGTTGGGATTTTCTTCTTTTCCAACAAGAGGTTTCATCATCACATTTCCCCCAATGTTGCTGCACTGCTGCTTTATAAGCTCCACATCTAATTCTGGCTCATTTGGAAAAAGGTCTGCTAGAATCATTTCCCACTGCATTCTCTTTATATTGCTTCTCATAACAGGCTAGGCCTAGAGTTGTGATAACGATTAAAGCTCTGACTAAAATAATATTACTACTCATAATACTTATGAGCCACCTAAAGGACAGGAACTTTTGGTAAGTAAAAAAAATTGTGAGGAAATATTTTGTAAATATTTGACCTGTAGGTTGTTATCTCCATTTTGGACATGGGGAAACTGACTCATAAATATGTTGTGGGAATAGAATAAGCTAATGTCTGAAAAGTGCTCAGGACATAGTAACAACTTGATAAAAATTATTGTTATTATTCTTGGTTTTATCTATTGCTGTTTGAGGATGACAAAGAGGGAATAAAAGGCCAACATTTAGAATCTTTTGGAGAGGGGCAGCTGGTATCTCAGACAGCCCTTGAAGAATAAGGACCCTGGTTGACCTATCAGAGTAGGCCCATGGTTCTCAACCTTTGGCTTACATCAGAATTAGCTGTGGAGTCTTAAGAACTAGCAATTCCTAAGACCTAACCTAGACTTCCCCAGTCAAAATCTCCAAAGATAGATCTTAGAAGCCCGTATTTAAAAAACAGCAACACTTGGTCAGATGATACTGTTGGGCACAGAGTCTGGGGGCTGACCTCTATTTTGGGTCTTGGAAAATTTTTGTTGGAGGTGATAAGTTTCAGGAGATGGACTCACATTAACACGATTATCACAAGTGTCTAATGCATGGATCAGAGTGACAATTGACAGTGAGAACTGTAACAGAGCCTCAGGTTCTTTTCATGCCTTCCCAGCAGGCTGAATATGGCCAGGTAAGCCAGGGACCTAGAGGCAGGGGTCATGATTGGGTGATCTTGAGATTCAGGGCCATCAAACATCATGCACTTGAGGCATTCATCTCCATTAGAAGAAGGTACCTGCTGCGGAAACAGAATAATCATGTTCATGAGCCCAGATGCACCGCCAGATTTGATCTCTGGCCGTCTCCTGTACTGGTGCTACCATCCTGAAAATACATTACTTTTAGATTAAAAAATACAATGTAGTTGGTTAGCTTTGTCCTTTTCTAGTTAAAACCCAATCCAAATGCTTATAGTTAGCAAGAGTTTAGAGATACAGATACAGACATTCTTATACTTGGCTTATTACTGGGAAATAAGCACAATCTTTCTGGAGACCTTTTAGCGCAAAGTGTCAGTAGCTACAAGGATGTTTCTTGGCACTACTAGTAATGCAAAAAATTGGAAGCAAACTTGGTGTTCAATATATTCATTATTTTATATATATACATAATGGGATGATATATAGTATTGGTTTAGAATAAAATTTAATTACATTAAAATATTCACAACATATTGTTAAGTGAAAAAGCATGCTTCAAAACAATATGACTAAATTATTGTGTTTGTGAAAAAAGATACACCAAAATGTTAACATAAATTTCTCTGGGTGATTGGATTATGAATGATTTTATTTTCCTTTTTTACATATCTATCTGTACATTTAAAAAAATTTTATCATAAGAATATATATTAATTTTATTATTAGAAAAATCAAATAAACATTATCATAAAAGCCACAGTCCAGGTAAGTCTTTCTGAAGTTATATCTGGGTCATCATACCTATATTTTGGGTGGTCTTCAAATACAGATTTTAAGGCTGTGTTATTTCTATAAATGGTGACTATCATTCATTACTGTTTAATCTGTACTGACCCAATTCACAGGAGATAATCCTAATTTCAGTTTTGGTGTTCATAGCTGTCGACCCCTGGTGTTGTGCACACAATTTAGCCACTGTGATGGGGACATTCATCCAATAAACATTTATTTATTTATTTATTAACATCTTCATTGTAGTATAATTCTTTTACAATGGTGTGCTAGTTTCTGCTCTATAACAAAGTAAATCAGCTATACATATACATATATCCCCATATCTCCTCCCTCTTCTGGCTCGCTCCCACCCTCTATATCCCACCCCTCTAGGTGGACACAGAGCACCAAGCTGATCTCCCTGTGCTATGCAGCTGCTTCCCACTAGCTATCTATTTTACATTTGGTAGTGCATATACATCCATACCACTCTCTCATTTCATCCCAGCTTACCCTTCCCCCTCCCCATGTCCTCAAGTCCATTCTCTACGTCTGTGTCTTTATTCTTGTCCTGCCCCTACGTTCTCAGAACCATTTTTTGTTTTTTTTCTGGATTCCATATATATGTATTAGCAGACAGTATTTGTTTTTCTCTTTCTGACTTTCTTCACTCTGTATGACAGTCTCTAGGTCCGTCCACCTCACTAAAAATAACTCAATTTCGTTTCCTTTATGGCTGAGTAATATTCCACTGTATATATGTGCCACATCTTCTTTATCCATTCATCTGTCGATGGATACTTGGGTTGCTTCCATGTCCTGGCTATTGTAAATAGAGCTGCAATGAACATTGTGGTACATGACTCTTTTTGAATTATGGTTTTCTCAGGGTACATGCCCAGTAGTAGAATTGCTGGGTCATATGGTAGTTCTATTTTTAGTTTTTTAAGGAACCTCCATACTGTTCTCCATAGTGGCTGTATCAATTTACATTCCCACCAACAGTGCAAGAAGGTTCCCTTTTCTCCACACCCTCTCCAGCATTTATTGTTTGTAGAATTTTTGATGATGGCCATTCTGACCAGTGTGAGGTGATACCTCATTGTAGATTTGATTTGCATTTCTCTAATGATTAGTGATGTTGAGCATCCTTTCATGTGTTTGTTGGCAATCTATATATCTTCTTTGGAGAATTGTCTATTTAGGTCTTCTGCCCAATTTTGAATTGGGTTGTTAGTTTTTTTGATATTGAGCTGCACGAGCTGCTTGTTAATTTTGGAGATTAATCCTTCATCAGTTGCTTAGTTTGCAAATATTTTCTCCCATTCTGAGGGTTGTCTTTTCATCTTGTTTATGGTTTCTTTTGCTCTGCAAAAGATTTTAAGTTTCATTAGGTCCCATTTGTTTATTTTTGTTTTTATTTCCCTTTCTCTAGGAGGTGGGTCTAAAAGGATCTTTCTGTGATTTACATCATAAAAAGTTCTACCTATATTTTCCTCTAAGAGTTTGATAGTGTTTGTCCTTACATTTAGATCTTTAATCCATTTTGAGTTTATTTTTGTGTGTGGTATTAGGGAGTGTTCTAATTTCATTCTTTTACATGTAGCTGTCCAGTTTTCCCAGCACCACTTATTGCAGAGGCTGTCTTTCCTCCATTGTGTATTCTTGCCTCCTTCATCAAAGATAAGGTGACCATATGTGTATGTGTTTATCTCTGGGCTTTCTATCCAGTTCCATTCATCTATATTTCTGTTTTTGTGCCAACACCATACTGTCTTGATTACTGTAGCTTTGTAGTATAGTCTGAAGTCAAGAGGCCTGATTCCTCCAGCTCCATTTTTCTTTCTCAAGATTGCTTTGGCTATTCAGGGTCTTCTGTGTTTCCATACAAATTGTGAAATTTTTTGCTCTAGTCCTGTGAAAAATGCCTTTGGTAGTTTGATAGGGATCTGTAGATTGTTGTGGGTAGTATAGTCATTTTCACAATGTTGATTCTTCCAATCCAAGAACATGGTATATCTCTCCATCTATTTGTATCATCTTTAATTTCTTTCATCAGTGTCTTATAATTTTCTGCATACAGGTCTTTTGTCTCCTTAGGTAGGTTTATTCCTAGATACTTTATTCTTTTTGTTGCAATGGTAAATGGGAGTGTTTCCTTAATTTCTCTTTCAGATTTTTCGTTGTTAGTGTATAGGAATGCAAGAGATTTCTGTGCATTTATTAATAATTAATCCTGCTACTTTACCAAATGTATTGATTAGCTGTAGTAATTTTCTGGTAGCATCTTTAGGACTTTCTATGTATAGTATCATGTCATCTGCAGACAGTGACACTTTTACTTCTTCTTTTCTGATTTGGATTCCTTTTATTTCTTTTTCTTCTCTGATTGCTGTGGCTAACACTTCCGAAAGTATATTGAATAACAGTGGTGAGAGTGGACCATCTTGCCTTGTTCCTGATCTTAGTTGAAATGGTTTCAGTTTTTCACCATTGAGAATGATGTTGGCTGTGAGTTTGTCATATGTGGCATTTATTATGTTGAGTTAAGTTCCCTCTATGCCTACTTTCTGGAGGGTTTTTATCATAAATCGGTGCTGAATTTTGTCAAAAGTTTTTTCTGCATCTATTGAGATTATCATATGGTTTTTATCATTCAGTTTAATATGGTGTATCACATTGATTGATTTATGTATATTGAAGAATCCTTGCATTCCTGGGATAATCCCCACTTGATCATGGTGTATGATTCTTTTAATGTGCTGCTGGATTCTGTTTGCTAGTATTTTGTTGAGAATTTTTGCATCTCTGTTCATCAGTGATATTGGCCTGTAGTTTTCCTTTCTGTGATATCTTTGTCTCTTTTGGTATCAGGGTGATGATTGCCTCATAGATTTAGTTTGGGACTGTTCCTCTCTCTGCTTTAGTTTGGAAGAGTTTGAAAAAGACAGTTGTTAGTTCTTCTCTGAATGCTTGATACAATTCACTTGTGAAGCCACCTTGTCCTGGGCTTTTGTTTGTTGGAAGATTTTTAATCACAGTTTCAATTTCAGTGCTTGTGATTGGTCTGTTTATATTTAGTATTTCTTCCTGGTTCAGTCTCAGAAGGTTGTGCTTTTCTAAGAATTTGTCCATTTCTTCCAGGTTGTCCATTTTATGGCATATAGTTACTTGTAGTAATCTCTCATTATCCTTTGTATTTCTGCAGTATCAGTTGTTACTTCTCCTTTTTCATTTCTAATTCTGTTAATCTGTGTCTTTTCCCTTTTTTCTTGATGAGTCTGGCTAATGGTTTATGAATTTTGTTTATCTTCTCAAAGAACCGGCTTTTAGTTTTACTGATCTTTGCTATCGTTTCCTTCATTTCCTTTTCATTTATTTCTTGTCTGATCTTTATGATTTCTTTCCTTCTGCCAACTTTCGTGTTTTTGTTGTTGTTGTTGTTCTTTCTCTAATTACATTAAGTGTAAGTTTAGGTTTTTGATTTGAGTGTTTCTTGAGATAGGATTTTATTGCTATAAAATTCCCTCTTAGAACTGCTTTTGCTGCATCCCATAGGTTTTGGGTTGTCATGTTTTCATTGTCATTTGTTTCTAGGTATCTTTTGATTTCCTCAATGATCTCTTGGTTCTTTAGTAGTTCATTGTTTACCTCCATGTGTTTTTATTTTTTAGATTTTTTTCCTGTAATTGATATCTAGTCTCATAGCATTGTGGTCGGAAAAGATGCTTGATATGCTTTCAATTTTCTTAAATTTACCAAGGCTTTATTTGTGATCCAAGATATGATCTATCCTGGAGAATGTTCCATGAACACTTGAGAGGAAAGTGTAATCTGCTGTTTTTGGATGGAATGTCCTATAAATATCAATTACGTCCATCTTGTTTAATGTGTCATTTAAAGTTTGTGTTTTTTATTTATTTTCATTTTGGATGATCTGTCCATTGGTGGAACTGGGGTGTTAAAAGTTCCCTACTATGATTGTGTTACTGTCAATTTCCCCTTTTATGGCTGTTAGCATTTGCCTTATGTATTGAGATGCTCCTATGTTGGGCTCATAAATATTTACAGTTGTTATATCTTCTTCTTGGATTGATCCCTTGATCATTATGTAGTGTCCTTCTTTGTTTCTTGTAATAGTCTTTATTTCAAAGTCTATTTTGTCTGATATGAGAATTGCTACTCCAGCTTTCTTTTGATTTCCATTTGCATGGAATATCTTTTTCCATGCCCTCACTTTCAGTCTGTATGTGTCCCTAAGTCTGAAGTGGGTCTCTTGTAAACAGCATATATACAGTTCTTGTTTTTGTATCCATTCAGCCAGTCTATGACTTTTGGTTGGAGCATTTAATCCATTTACATTTAAGGTAATTATTGATATGTATATTCCTATTACCATTTTCTTAATTGTTTTTGGTTTGTTTTTATAGGTTTTTTCCTTCTCTTGTGTTTCCTGCCTAGAGAAGTTCCTTTGTCTTAGAAGTTCCTTTGTTGTAAAGCTGGTTTGGTTGTGCTATGGTCTCTTAGCTTTTGCTTGTCTGTAAAAGTTTTAATTTATCTTTCAAATCTGAATGAGGTCCTTGTTGGGTAGAGTAATCTTGGTTGTAGGTTTTTCCCTTTCATCACTTAAATATGTCCTGCCACTCCCTTCTGGCTTGCAGAGTTTCTGTGGAGAGATCTGTTAACCTTATTGGGATTCCCTGTATGTTATTTGTTGCTTTTCCCTTGCTGTTTTTAATATTTTTTCTTTGTATTTAATTTTTGATAGCCTGATTAATATGTGTCTTGGTCTGTTTCTCCTTAGATTTATCTTGTATGGGACTTTCTGTGCTTCCTGGACTTGACTGTTCTTTTCCATATTAGGGAAGTTTTCAACTATAATCTCTTCAAATATTTTCTCAGTCCCTTCCTTTTTCTCTTTCTCTTCTGGGACCCCTGTAATTCAAATGATGGTGCATTTAATGTTGTCCCAGAGGTCTCTGAGACGGTCCTCAAGTCTTTTCATTCCTTTTTCTTTATTCTGTTCCGCAGTAGTTATTTCCACTATTTTATTTTCCAGGTCACTTATCTGTTCTCTGCCTCAGTTATTCTGCTATTGATTCCTTCTAGAGAATTTTACATTTTATTTATTGTGTTGTTCATCATTGGTTGTTTGCTCTTTAGTTCTTCTAGGTCCTTGTTAAATGTTTCTTGTATTTTCTCCATTCTGTTTCCAAGATTTTGGATCATCTTTACTATCATTACTCTGAATTCTTTTTCAGATAGACTGCCTGTTTCCTCTTCATTTGTTTGGTCTGGTGGGTTTTTATTTTGCTCCTTTTTCTGCTGTGTATTTCTCTGTCTTCTTATTTTGCTTACCTTACTGTGTTTGGGGTCTCCTTTTTGCAGGCCGCAGGTTCATAGTTACTGTTGTTTTTGGTGTCTGCCCCCAGTGGGTAAGTGGGTTGTGTAGGCTTCTTGATGGAGGGGACTGGTGCCTGTGTTCTGGTAGATGAGGCTAGATCTTGTTTTTCTCTTGGGCAGGACTGCATCCGGTGGTGTGTTTTGAGGTGTCTGTGAACTTATTATGATTTTATGTATCCTCTCTGCTAATAGGTGGGGTTCCTGTCTTGCTAGTTGTTTGGTATGGGGTATCCAGCACTGTAGGTTGCTGGTGATTGAGTATTACAGGGTCTTAGAGTTGAGATGGAGATCTCTGGGAGAGCTTTTGCCGTTTGATAGTACGTGGGGCCGGGAGTTCTCTGGTGGTCCAATGTCCTGAACTCGGTTCTCCCACCTCATAGGCTCAGGCCTGACACCCAGCTGGAGCACCAAGACCCTGTCAGCCACACGGTTCTGAAGAAAAGGGAGAAAAAAAGAAAGAAAGAATGAATGAAAGATAGACAGAAAGAAAGAAAATAAAGCTATTAAAATAAAAAATATTTTTTAAAATAAAATTAATTAAAAAGTAATTTAAAAAAGAGAGAAAAGAGTAACCAAACTAAAAAACAAATCTACCAATGATAACAATTGCTAAAAAGTATACTAAAAATAATAAATAAATTAATTAAAAAATAAAAAATGGACAGGCAGAACCCTTGGACAAATGTTAAAAACGAAGCTATACCAACAAAATCACAGAAAGAAGCATACACATCCACACTCACAGAAAGAGAAAAAGGATAAAAATATTAAAAAATTTAAAAAAAGGAAGAGTACAACCAAATCAGTAAACAAATCTACCAATGGTGATAAGCTCTAAATACTAAACTAATATAAACATAAAACGAGAAACAAATTAGATGCAGAAAGCAAACCCTAAGTCTACAGTTGCTCCCAAAGAAGTCCACTGCCTCAATATTGGGATGATTCATTGTTTATTCAGGTATTCCACAGATGCAGGGTACATCAAGTTGATTGTGGAGATTTAATCCACTGCTCCTGAGGCTGCTGGGAGCGATTTCCCTTTCTCCTCTTTGTTCGCACAGCTCCTGGGGTTCAGCTTTGGATTTGGCCCTGTCTCTGCGTGTAGGTCACCTGAGGTCGCCTGTTCCCTTTTGGGAAGTCTGAGGTCTTCTGCCAGCATTCAGTAGGTTTTCTGTAGGAGTTGTTCCACATGTAGATGTATTTTTGATGTATTTGTGGGGAGAAGGGTGATCTCTACATCTTACTCTTCTGCTATCTTGAAGGTCCCTTCCCAGTAAACATTTATTGAGGACTTTCTCTGGGCCAGACTTTGAAGATACATACTTGAATAATATATAGTTACTGACCTAAAGAGTCAGGTGGGATAGAACAAAATGTAAAACAAATTATAAGTGATTTAATAGAGGTGAGGATATGAGAACCTAGAGCCTTGAGGGAGCATCTAATTTTTGCTGGAGAAGTCAGGAAACGCTTAATAGAAGAGATAACTTCTAAGCTTGGTCTTAAAGGTAGAAGTTTTTCAGGTGTAGAGGGAGGCAAGGTCATTTCTAGGCAGACTGGGCTCATACATAGACACAGACCAGTGAAATGCCACGATGGGGAATGCTGAGAATTTCAGTGTGGCTAGAGCATGGGGTATTGGGGAGAAAGGAAGGAGAATGGGCGTGGAGTGACAAATTAATACCTAATAGTAAAGAGTCTCGTGTGCCATGGTACAGAACTTTAATTTGACCTTTTGGGCAATGGAAATTGATAGATGTTTATAAACAAGAAAGTGATATAACAGAACTATTTTTAAGGACAAAACTCTGGTGACTATGTGGAGAATGGGCAAGTTTTGGGAAGAGTTTGGCAGTAGGAGATACTTGAGAAGTTATTGCAATATTAAAGATGAGGGCTAATAAGTGTTTGGTCTAAGTCAGCAGCCCTGGGAATAGAAAGAAAAGGCTTGATTTGAGAGGCCTCTAGTCAATAGGGAGAAAATTTCCCCATTCCCCGTGCTGTGTATTTTCCATGCATTTTAAAGATGTAAACCTCCATATTGAACATTACTCTGCCAACCCAAACTTGAATCAGTGCATAAGCGCCTGTGTTTGACAAAGCCCAATGGATTCAAATCCAGTTTACATTGAGTTTTTCCCAAAAAATGAGTAACTGTTGAAGTGTACAAAACAAAACCACCCCCAACTCACATGTATTTCTGTGATTCCTTAAGATGCCGAAAGAAGATGAAAACAGTTACCACTGTTGGTTTTTAAGAAAATGTCAGATCCAAAACATTCAACCATATTCTCCCTCTGACTCAACATGCCTGGAATATTTAGTGAGGTACCTTTAGAAATGATATAATCCTTTCAGTTGAGAACTTGTTGACTCATGAAAAGGATGTAAGCTTTGGTTCCAGACAGACCTGGATCTGTAATAACTGTGACCTTAGGTAAGTTACTTAATTTCTTAGTTTACTCATTTGTAAAATGGCAATAATTATAACTACCTTTCAGAGCTGTTGTGAGAATTGCAATACATATAAAGCATCTTGTACATTTTTGGTCTACAAAAAAATATTCAGGCAATCACTTTTTTTTTTTTTGGCTGCATTGGGTCTTTGTTTCTGCACACTGGCTTTCTCTAGTTGCGGCCAGCAGGGGCTACTCTTCATTGCGGTGTGTGAACTTCTCATTGCGGTGGATCTCTTGTGGAGTACAGGCTCTAGGTGTGCGGGCTTCAGTAGTTGCAGCACATAGGCTCAGTAGTTGTGCCTTGTGGGCTTTAGAGTGCAGGCTCAGTAGTTGTGGTGCAGGGGATTAGTTGCTCTGTGGCACATAGGATCTTCCCAGACCAGGGGTCGAATCCATGTCCCCTGCATTAGTAGGCAGATTCTTAACCACTCCACCACCAGGGAAGTCCCAGGAAATAGCTTTTTATTTAAGGCCAACTTACTCTTCCATAAGCCTATTCTAGACTAACTATATCTGAAGGGTTATGTTCATTTTTGTTTATGGCAGTTTAAGGGAGATAATGGTAAGCTAGAGTGCTTTTAGAGAAAGATGATGAGAATGGCTAAGAGTCTAGAAACAAGGTTCTGTAAGCATCCTCTTTCTGATATTGAGAGATATGTATACTCATCCTATTTTCCTTTTTGTCTTGGCTGTCAGGAAACTCAGAGCCAAATTTGATATTCAAATCCAACAACCCTTTGGATTGGTATATTTGCTTCATTCTTTTGTTTGCCTCCTTAAATTTTCCTGGGAAAGAATAGTGCATAAAGAAATTCAGGAAATAAAATAAAATGCTATATGAAGACTTGCAGAAAAAAATTGCACAGGTTTAACATGCAAAACAGAAGTCTAAAAGGGGGAGCTAATAATTGTCTTCAAGTATTGAAAACCTGCCATGTGGAAAGAAAATAGACTTAACTGCATTATCCCAAACATCAAACACCGGAACAATAAATGGAAGATGTAAGAGAATTATTTAAATTAAATAAAAGAAGGGAATGTTTTATAACTACACTAATGGGATGGGATTTCTACTGGGAAAATGAGTCCCCCATCACTGCAAGAATTAAGCTTACTATATATAGTCACTAAATTAGATGGCCTCTAAAAATGTATCTAACCCCAAATCCCACAGTTACATTTCCAAGCAGCTGTTTTAGGACAGTTTGAAAAGATCACCATCCATTGGTGGCCTAGGAAACTCTCCATCAGGACTATTCTGAACCTGTTGATCAGCGTTTTGGTGACCGGTCACAGAAAATTAGTATTATTAGTGTTAAATCTAATGTGCTTCAGAGGAGGAGACCCAGTTTTTATCTCTGGCAACCACATTTGGTTACTTGGCAATATCTGTTGTGTCCCACGTAGTTGGGCACTGTGCAGGAGCTGTGGGGTTCTCAAAAGAAAGAATACCCCCCTTGCAGCTCCATCACAGTAGCATAGGAGACTCTTCCACAGTGATGAGCACACCTCACGTTTAATAAATGTCATTTGTATTGGGTGGCTCCTGCACCCAAGAGATGACAAGTTTACTTATGTAATAATAACTTATTATTTTGAAACAATTTCAACTCTGAGATTTCATTTCATGTTCTTTTAATATGGTTCAATATATTGGGGCTGGATAAGAAAGCTGGGTCACAGAAAGACTGTCTGTCTTAGTTATTAGTATTGCCTGCAACAGACAAACTGCAATATTCCGGTGACTTAACACAATAAAAGTTTATTTTTCATGTCAGCATTAGATGTGACCACTGTGGCATAGTTTTCTCCATCTTGTAGCTATGCCATTTGGAACAGGCAGCCTCCAAGGTCACAGCAGAGAGAGAGAGTGAGGATGCACACTGGTTCTTAACTACCTCAGCCTGAAAGGGACAGAGGCCACTTCTGCTCATACTTCATTGGCAAATGCTTAGTCACATGGTTCTAACCCAACTAAAGGGGGATGGGGAAGCTAGAGAGCCCATGGTATTTGGTGAGGACTACTTGGACATGGTGACTAAGGCCACTTAGTTTATGACTTAACTAGAACTAGAAATCAGATTTCCTGATTTCCAATCTTTCATTTTCTTCTGTGAACTGTGCTGTCTGATCTTCCCGTTCAAATAAAATATGGTGTTTAGGGATCAATCCAGAGTGCTTTTGGGGCCAGGGAATTTGGAACCAAAGATTTGGGCACAGAGCCTGGGGACCATGCTGTAGCAGCTCATGGAGTTTTCAGATATGTCTTATTATAGCCTGATTGGATCAAAATCACCAAACCGAGAAGAGAGGACATGTGTAAGCAGTCATGAACAACCAGAACCATGAAGATCCACTGTGGAGGAAGGTGTTGAATGGGAGGTGGGGAAGGAAAATAGATGTAGAAAACTCCCCGCCTTGAGCTGTACTCAGGGCCAACTAGACTGCAGGCTAACAATCTGGCTATTCTTCAAGCCCATATTTGTTAAATATTTGCTCATCAATTGTTTACAGTAAAAGATGAATGCTCTGTGGAGAAAGGCAAAAAATAGAGGACAGCTGGCAGAGAGCACACATTCTCAATTGTCCTGAACAATTTAGCTTTGGCCCAAATGGGCTCTTTTGTCTTGCAGAACAAAATCCCTGCAGTTAAATGGACTCACCCCTTAGAAGGCAGTTAGTAAACTTGACCTGAAGTATGCTTTCTCTGGAGACCAGCTTCGGATCCCCAGATGCATTAGTGGAATGATCTGGGCATGGGCATCCATTGCCTTCTTCCATTTGGGACACGCATGTCCAGTCTCTCTGACTTGGTGTGTATAATTTACAGAAGGAGTCAGCTTTGACCTTTGTTTATTTCCTCTTGACCTTCTAAATTCTGTGCCTTCAACTACCATTTCTACAATGCTTCGAGACACTTTGTTCTCAGCCAGAGCCACACAGAGACATCCAGGAAATGAAACACAGGAACATGCAATGATGAGGCTCAGAGTGGGAAATGTTTATGCAAGAAGAGAAGTTAATGTAGTTAGGAGAACTTTGATTTTTGCATTTCTTTACTTACTTAAAGAACCCTACTCAGCAATACATTGTCATAATTTTATATGGAAGGCGTTTACACACACACACTGATAGATTTCTGTCTTGGTTACTGGAAGAGAAAGCAAGATGGAATGATGGAATGTTGCCTTTCATTTGTGCGTGTCAAAGAATATGAAGCAAGAATATGTGTATTTAGTGGATTCTTTTCTGATATAGACTCTGCAATTGGAATTTGGTTTACTCAGGAAAAAATCAGCTACTTGTTTTTAATGTCACACAGCTGTGAGAAAATGAGCCTACTAAACTATACAAAATGATTGAGAACATTTGTTTCTCAGCATTTCAGACTGGCTGGTGGCAACACAGAGTGATATGGCCTTTAGGCAGTACTTTTCCAAGCCTTCCTCTTGCTTATGAAGCCCTAGGTAGAAGCTGTAAATGTTTGAGATGCACTTATTTGACTTATTCACAGAATAATGAATTTACAGAGATGTGCTAGAAAAAAATAGTAAAATATGCCATTAGATAGAGAACGGGGCACCTGCCCCACCACAGGACAGAACCATACCTCATAAATAGATGAGTTTTTAATTCCCTTATTAATTTAATTAATTAGCTCATGAATTCCCTCCTTCATTATTCAAATAGATGATGAATTTCTACAACATGTTCTACCGTTGCTTGGCTTTTTATTCTTAATACTCAATAGTAAAAAATGGGGAGATTCTACAGCTCACATTTTTTTCTTCTCTGTGAGCATGCTATCCAGTGTAAAACTGCATGCAGTGGGTTCAAGGACACACCTAATCCCTGATGTGTGAGTGTGTGCTTGTGAGAGGGGTGGGGGGGATTCAAAAGCACCTGCAATCAGTTATGGGAAGTGGCAAAGGCGCCTTCACATTACCCAAGGATCTGGTCACAGGTTTGCAGTATGAAACAGTTCCTTTCAGGGGTCATTCCCTTTCTTTGGCCCATTGGCCCATTTTCAGGGCCCTGGGGAAATTTTGGCATTCCATGCTATTTTCACTCTCCTATTGAAGGTTGGATTATTGTTTTTCTTTCTTATCATTTTTCCCACTCCACCAAATCTAGATGTCTCTTTGTCTCCTGCCTTACTCTCCCCAGACCACCCATCTCTCTTCCTGTGCACCATATTGTGTATCTGTTTCCCTATCCCTAATCTTCATCAGAGCCCTGGCTATCAGGTTTCTTGGACTCAAGAAGCCACAATAAGCTGCCCTGGAAATGAACTCAAAGAAACATTTTCCCAATGCAAATGCCTTACCTGACAGGAAGAAGAGGCAGGCTGGAGAAAGAGAAAGGTGCAAGCATCAGCAATTATCTAAGTGCCATTCACCAATAGTCACCCTCTGAGAGAGTCAAGACCATTGGAATCTTTGAGATGCTCTGGCATAGCCATTTTGTTTCACAGAAAAAGATACTGAAGACCACAGAACTGGGAGACTGACCAAAGTCCTCATAGCTAGCAAGCACCTAAACAGCCCCCATCTCTTGACTCCTGGCCCAGTGCTCCTCTGCCACTCATAGCTGCCTCTACAGCCAATTACCATCTTGCTGCCCCAAACTGAGGCTTAACAAGTGCTCTCCTATTTCCACCAGGAACAAAGCAGGCGTAAGTTTCTAGTCTGATCAGCTGGCTCTAAGGCCAGTTTATCATCTGTGTAAATCTTTGAAGATGAATGCAAGCCCCCCAAAGTCAGGGAATCTGGAGGGGTCGGCATCAGCTTCACTAAGCAGCACTTAGAGGGCTCCTCTGACCCCCCTGAGTTATTGACCTGGCATTCCCAAGAATGCCAGTAAGTCCTCAACATTTTCAGAAGCTTGTTTTTTGGATTTATACCTACTGATTAAATAATTGAAAGAAGCTACTGGAGCACAAACATAATCTCACCCCATGTTAGTCATTCCTGGATGCGGAAGAGGGAATCATGTTAATGTTGGCAATTTCTATTCTGTCCATGTCTCCGGAGCCCATTGCGCTGGCACACAGAGCATGAGCTCATGAGCTCATGGTTTAATTGGGTTAGAAATTAAATGAATGCTATTTTTCTTCTAAAGGAGAGGAGAGCCACCCCATACCAAGACTAGCAATTAAAACTGCAAGAAGATACTTGGCAGGAGTGTCAACATTGAGGCACGCACTCAGTGGAGAGGGACAAAACCTCTCCCCTCCAGAAAGAGCCAGAAAGTTTGAGAGAAGGAAATCCTCCATGTTGGTAAGTGTTGTGGCTGTGATGGAGTTACAACAATCTAGATAAACTCAAAGACATACATATGAGAGAAAAGAGAGACTAAATTATGCTGTACTCATGGTTTTGTTCTTCCATGAAGATGAAAGAAACTTCTAAGTGGAATGACTAGTTAGTTGAGATGATTCTAAAACTCCTTCCAAATCTCAATTCTGTGGAGTCACATGAAACTAAACCTAGCCTCAAGAGCCCTTTGATACTGATGGAGTTACACACTCTCGCAAAGTGCCCCCATTATTTCTGGGAGTTCCCAAATGAATGTCTCCTGTGTGCCCCCAACACAGTCTGTCAGCTACAGCCACTGTGAGGTGCCTTATACTTGCCCAAGAGCCCCTTGAAGAAGCATCACTGCTGGCACTGCTCACTCTTAAATGTAAGTGTCATCCCGGGGGTCTACCTCTTAAAGTTTCCAAAGCTGCCAGGCAAAGGAGGGGAGAAATTTCTGCTTAGAATCTCAGAAAGCTCCCAAGAAAAAAATTCTAACTTCAGGTCTTCATCTTTCCAGCCCTAAATATTCAGACTCAGATCAAGGGGACACATGAACAGCTCAATGAACCAATCTTTATTGATTGCCTAGTATGTGCCTGGCACTTCTGGAAGCTGGAGTTATAGTAATGAACCCAGAGACTTGGTCCCTGCCTTTATCATTGTCCTCCTCTTATCCCTCCTCTGCCCCTAGCTCCCATCCCTCCAAATCCTATTATCCCACCTTCCCTAGTTGCAAAACAAAAGTTCTCATGGATATTGATAGATGAAAAATATCTTGGAAGAAGATGGTATTGAGGAGAAAGGAACTCTTCATAGGGGCAGTGTTGGAACTTCAGGCAGCCAGGAAAGATGCCCTGTACATCTGAAAAATCCACATACCTAAACTGCAGAGACAATCACATTCTATGCAACAGATCAATGTGAACTTAATCTACCAGATAGTGTTAGTATGTGGACAGAAGGAAGGAGTTTGGAAAAACAGTTCAATAATTACAGTGAATAATTTAGTCTTATACATTTTGTGTATCTGCAAAATATGGTATATTTGTAACAAAATATTTCTCCTCCTCTCACATTGATTTATTCATTCAGAAAATATTTATTGGTCACCTACTATATGACAAACATTGGTCTAGTCAATTGGGATGTAACAAAGGACAAGATGGACAAAAATGCTGTCTTTTGGAGAGTCTGCATCATAAGATACAGTCAATATAAACTATAAATAAGTAAAAATAAATAGTATGTTAGTTAAATGTGCTCAGGAGAAACATAGAACAAGAAGAGGCATAGGAAATGTTGAGGGAGGGGATGGCAGGTGATCTGGGAAGACGTCCCTCAGAAGGTGACATTTGACCCTTGAAAGTGACAAGGGAGCAAGCCATACAGATAACCCAAAAAGAATATTCCAAGCTTCAAGAACAGCAAATTCAAAGACCCTAAGGTGAAATTTTGCCTGGAATATCCATGGAAGGACAGTGTGGCCATGGATCAGAGTGAGGGAGCAGAGAGCACAAGAGAATAAGTTCAGAGACGTGGGGTCGGATCCTGTAGGACTTTGTGGATCCTTGAAAGGACATTGACATTTATTCTGGGATGGAAAGTCATTGAAGGTTTTGAGCAGAGAGTGACCTGATCTGACTCTTGTTTTCACAGGATTAACTCTAGCCTCTCATTGAAGAGTAGACTGAACGGTCAAGGGTGGAAGCAGGAGTCTAATTAGCAGAGTATTGAGATAATGGAAGTGGGAGGTGATGGAGGCTTGGGTTGGGGGGGATGGGGAGGGCTGTTAGCAGAGGAAATGAGAAGCATATGTCATATTTTTTCATAATTCAGAATGTTAATTTCATTACACCATATTATAACATTTGGTTTCTCCAACTATATAAAAGTTCATTTTTTTGATGATGAAATGAGTTAATACATATAAAATACATGCAAAAATGGCCCCTGGCCTATGACAAGCATGTGATTAGTGCCAGTTATTGCTTATTTTCTATATTTTCTACCATAGCTATTTCTAAAAGGGATTTGCTACAGTTAATAACCAAAACTGTGTATCCATATACATAATTGCTGAAAATGAAAATAAAGATCAGAAATCATGTTTAGGAGGAAAGGATCATAATTGGGCCAGAAATTAGATTATTACTGTAATTAAGCACTAATTCAATTTCTGTGCTTCCTGACAGTCAAGACAAGAAATGAAATCCCATAATTTATAAGGTTATGTCTGGTAGAGGAAACAGCAGTTTTTAGGATATCCAGAGTTGTTCTTGGCCCTGAAATACCATGGATTCTTAATATAAAGGACTCTCATTATTAGTATATAATGTCCTCAACGGCAATTCGGCAGGTAATACATAGACGTTGTCTGTTTGGCTATTTCTTTTATTGATTCACAATAGAATTTTTAAATAGTAACTCAGTGGAGCCATCAGGGAGACAGCCTGGTGTAGTGAAAAAGCACTAGATAAGTTCTCGGAAGAACTGAGCTTCAGTTCCTGTGCCCCTGTGTGAGCTTTAGCACACTTAACCTTTTTGAACTTTCAGTTTCAACATCTATAAAATGGGTCCTATGCTAAGTCCTTCTCTGTCTACCTGGCAAAATTGTGAGGAGTGAATAAGATGATCCATTTAAATGACACCTTCATCATTCAACCAACAAATATGTACTGAGAGACCTTTATGTGCCAGTCGCTGTTAGAAGTGCTGAGTGAAGAAAAAACAAAAAGCAAACTCCAGGCCCACCCTCCCGAAGCTTTTGTTCTAGTAGAGGAAGGCAAACACATAAAAAACACATTTACTTTCTCTGTCTGGCTTACTTCATTTAGGATGATAATTTCTATGTCCATCCATGAGAGAGAGAGGGAGAGAAATATAGTATGATATCGCTTATATGCAGAATCAAAAAAAAAAGACACAAATGAACTCATTTACAAAACAGACCCGCAGACATAGAAAACAAACTTATGGTTACCAAAGGGGAAAGGGGGAGGGGAGGGATAAATTAGGAGGGTAGGATTAACAGATACACACTACTATATATAAAATAGATAACCAACGAGGACCTACTCTATATCACAGGGAACTATACTCAATATTTTGTAATAAGGTCTAAGGGAAAACAATCTGAAAAAGAATATATATATATATATATATATATACATATATATATAACTGATCACACACCTGAATTTGCTGCACACCTGAAACTAGCACAACATTGTAAATCAACTATACTTCAATTAAAACAACAGCAACAAACACATTTACTAAAGTTAGGTGACGACAAGGGGCAGGAAAAAAATTATAGGAGGGTAAGGGGGTAAGGGAGTGAATCTAGAGAAAATGAGTTAACGTGTGCCGTGGCTGCCCTGCCAAAAATCACTTGCCATCTGCACTTTTGACTGGGGTCTACTTCATGCATTTATTCATTATTTCAATGAACATTTACAGAGCTACACCAACGGGCTAGAATCTGGGTAGGAAGTTGAATAATTGCCAGGTTATTAACAAGTTGATCCACTCACATCTCCTGACTTGCCCTCTTGGGACTCACTGTCCAAGTTGCCTAGGCACGATACCCAGCTTTTAAAGCCTCGACATGCAGCTGGCCTCCAGTACTGCTGCCTCTCCTTCCTGAAGCTGGATGGGTAACTCATGGCCTGAGTTGAGGTTGCACGAATGGGGTTTGTGTGAAATCCAGCGCAGAAAGGAGGATCGTATGAACCTTTTTTTTTTAATGCCCAAACCATGCTTGTTAGAAAACAATGGTTTTCTAACCATGCCGTTGCATGTGCATATGCTCATCTGCCATCTGGCGTCTGCCTAGGCTGATGGTTGGATTAGCAGACATCTTTCAAAAGCAGGTCAGTGCTGTGACTAACAGCCATGGTCTCTGAGTCAGCCTGCCTGGGTTAAAGGCTCAGCTCTGCCACTTACCAGTTTTGTGGTAAGCTTTGACTTATCCTGTCTGTAAAATGGGATGAATAATAACACCTTTCTCAGAGGATTATTATGAGAATTTGATGTGTTAGTATGTGAAAAGAACTTAGAATGGAGCTTGGAACATATTAGCTGTTTACTAAGTGATAGGTATTATTATTTTCTGTACCTTTGTGACAAACTCTTCGATGCTAGCTCATGACTTATAAAAGACCAGCCCCTATCTTTTTTATGCCTCTGATCCAACCCCACAAGGTGGTCTTCCCTTGCTTAGCAAGGAGGTTTTACCAAAATGCTTTTCTCTAAGGCAGTGAGTAAGCTTTAAAGGGAAAAATGATAACTTTGGATTGGCCAAATTTTTCCATTTCTCTCCATTTCCTGGGCTCCTATCCTAGTGCAAGCCACCTTCATCTTTAGTCTGGATCCTTACTAGGTTCATGGGTCCTCTGTAATTTGCCCCCCTGAATTCTGTTCTCTATTCAATAGGCAAAAGTATCTCTTTAAAATGCAAATTTGATCAAGTTACTTCTCTGAAGAAAATGTTCTTTCTGTTACACTTAAGGTAAAATCCAAAGGCCTCGGGCTTCCCTGGTGGCGCAGTGGTTGAGAGTCCGCCTGCCGATGCAGGGGACATGGGTTCGTGCCCTGGTCCGGGAAGATTCCACATGCCGCGGAGTGGCTGGGCCTGTGAGCCATGGCCGCTGAGCCTGCGTGTCCGGAGCCTGTGCTCCGCAACGGGAGAGGCCACAACAGTGAGAGGCCCGCATACTGCAAAACAAAACAAAACAAAACAAACAAACAAACAAAAAAAACCCAAAGGCCTTCCTCTAGCCTGCAAGGCCCTGCGTAATCTGGCTTGACATTCTTTCTAATACTCAAACATGCCAAGCACAAGTCCCACTTCACTCTGTATGACAGAGGTCCATCCACCTCACTACTAATAACTCAATTTCGTTTCTTTTTATGGCTGAGTAATATTCCATTGTATATATGTGCCACATCTTCTTTATCCATTCATCTGTCAATGGACACTTAGGTTGCTTCCATGTCCTGGCTATTATAAATAGAGCTGCAATATGCTAACGCATATATATGGAATCTTAAAAAAAAAAATGGTTCTGCAGAACCTAGGGGCAGGACAGGATTAAAGATGCAGAAATAGAGGATGGACTTGAGGACATGGGGAGGGGGAAGGGTAAGCTGGGACGAAGTGAGAGAGTGGCGTGGACATATATATACTACCAAATGTAAAATAGATAGCTAGTGGGAAGCAGCCACATAGCACAGGGAGATCAGCTCGGTGCCTTGTGACCACCTAGAGGCGTGGGATAGAGAGGGTGGGAGGAAGGGAGATGCAAGAGGGAGGGGATATGGGGATATATGTATATATATAGCTGATTCACTTTATTATAAAGCAGAAACTATCACACCATTGTAAAGCAATTATACTCCAGTAAAGATGTTAAAAACAAAAACGAAAAACAAGTCCCACTTCAGTGTTTGGCCCTGCTCTCCCTTCTATTTGAGTACTCTTTCCAGATCTTTACAAAGATGATGACTTATATTCAGATCTCAGCTCAAACAGAGGCAGTGGAGGGGAATGGTCACAAGCAAGACTTTAGAGCCAAACAGCCTGGATCTACATCTTGGGATTTTACTACTTCCTAGCTGTGTGACCTTGGAAAAGTTACTCAGCCTCTCTGTGCCCCAGTTTCTTCATCTGTGATAGGTGTGATAATAACACCTATGTCATAAGATTTTTGGAGGTTTAAGTGCATTAGCATTTGTTTTAAAAAAATCCCTTTGATTGGCACATAGTAAACAGGATTTAAGTGTTTGTTTAAACAGTTAAAATTTTATTTCCTCGAAAAATCATTCTTTGACCCATTCCAAGTTACTACCTTCTCCATGACAGTCACTTAACATGAAAGTGTCTTATTTTTATCTCCTTCATGGCACTTGCCATTTTCAGTGATCACTTATTTGTGTATTGATTGGCTGTCCCACTAGATTTTGTTCATGGCAACAAAAACCTTGTCTGCCTTATTCCTTAAGGATTACAGGTCCTTAAGGTCTCTCAGAACAGTGTTTATTTCTCAATAAGCATTCATCAAATGAAAGAACCAGAGTTCAAATTGCTACCAGTGCAGTGGCTTTTTATCTATATACTTGTCCTCACACATAATAATACCTACACCTTTCTGTTTTTTGATATATAAGCCAAATGTTAATGATGATTATCTTTGGGAGATGGGATTACAGGGGATTTATTTTTTTCATTTTGCTCATCTGTACTACTCTTAAAATGATGAGCATGGATTTTTTGTAATTAATATAACTTTAAAAAATAATATTTGTGAAGGACTTAACACAGTGCCTGATTCATAGTGGGTATTTAATAGCCAGTCTTAATACTACTAAGCTTTTTTTCTTTTTACATCTTTATTGGAGTATAATTACTTTACAATGGTGTGTTAATTTCTGCTTTATAACAAAGTGAATCAGTTATACATATACATATGTTCCCATATCTCTTCCCTCTTGCGTCTCCCTCCCTCCCACCCTCCCTATCCCACCACTCCAGGTGGTCACAAAGCACCAAGCTGATCTCCCTGTGCTATGTGGCTGCTTCCCACTAGCTATCTATTTTACGTTTGGTAGTGTATATATGTCCATGCCACTCTCTCACTTTGTCACAGCTTACCCTTCCCCCTCCCCATATCCTCAAGTCCATTCTCTAGTAGATCTGTGTCTTTATTCCTGTGGGAATGTGAATTGGTACAGCCACTATGGAGAACAGTATGGAGGTTCCTTAAAAAACTACAAATAGAACTACCATTTGACCCAGCAATCCCACTACTGAGCATATACCCTGAGAAAACCATAATTCAAAAAGAGTCATGTACCAAAATGTTCATTGCAGCTCTATTTACAATAGCCCGGAGATAACCTAAGTGTCCATCATCGGATGAATGGATAAAGAAGGTGTGGCACTACTAAGATTTTCAATAAGCCTAAAAGGGCCTCCTCCCTCTGTGGCAATGGGCTGTTGACTCCTACCCCAGTCTGAGTCTCGGGGAACTCAGTCACTACCAGACCCCAGCAGGAAGACAAGCCCCACCCATAGGCCAGTTTCAGAAATTAGAATGATGGGAGAAGGTTGGGTGGCTGTTAGCTGAGGGGCTCTCTCTTTTAGACCAGCTCCTCGTCACCCTTCGGAGCCCAAGTTCACCTCCAGGTTCTGGTTGGATGAGCTTTCAACAGTGCTTAGCATGCATCCCACACACTGCAGGCTGCAGAGAATATCAATACAGCAAAGTCCATTGTTTATTTCCCTCCCAAATCATTTTCAGTGGTGAGGAAAGAGATTGTGCCCAGCTGCTGGAATGTAATCAGGAGCAGATCTGCACAGCCCTGGGAGATGGGGCTGATACAAAGCTGTGATTCTCCAGCTAGTGAATTTCCAGCGCAAGGGCTTGACGCACCCTCCCCAACGTGGTGGGTGGACCAAATGCTTATTCTTTGTGGGCTAGGGGAGGGGAGTGGGACATCCCTGGCGCAGGGCCATGCTCAGCACAGCCGCTGATGATGCAGGAGGCAGGGGAGCTGGGGTGAGTCCTCATCCTTCACCGGGAATCCTATGGCTTCTGCTGTTGTCAGGCTATCTGTCAGGGCAGCCGGCTCTAGCCAGGGCTTCTGGGTCCTAATGACCTGCTTTCTATCTGGCCCCCTCAGACTGTCGGTGATTATGTCTTTGAAGATTAGCTTGAAAGAACTTGAAAGTCACTATTCTGTTCCCAGAGAGCAAAGGAGAAACATAGTCTCTCGGAGCAGGTTAAGGGTTCTGTGGCTTTCTCAGAAATGGTGGCACATTGGAAATGAGAGAAGAAATCCAGGAACCTGCAATTTGGAAGACTCCATGATTGCTATGTGGATTCTCAGTCTAAAGCTGGTGTCATTATAAAACTCCATGTGACAGGCCAGCAGGCATAACCCGGCGTTCTGGGGCCGTTACCTCTGTGCTCGTGAACCCGACCAGGGGTGGATTCCAGGGCAGACCCACAGTCCAAGGACACTCTAAGCCAAAGTATTGCTTTCATCATTTAAAATAAAGCCTGGAAAATGACTTATCTCGCCATAGATATCTACTCTTGGAGTCCAGAGCCGGTGGGGGAGATTCTAGGGATGAATTCTAGATTCTGTCCTACAGCAGCCTCGTTCATTCATCCAGCAAACAAAGCAATTTTTTAAGAGGCTGCTGCATGTACGGTATGTCTTACAAAGCAGCAAGTGTAGTGTATGAGCACAAGAGCCCTAGGGTCACATTCTCTGGGTTCAAAGCCTGATTAGCTGTGTGTCCAAGGGCAAATCTCCGCACCTCAGTTGATGCCTCTGTAAAACAGGACTGGGATTCTGCCTCACAGGGTTCTGTGAGGAGAAAAGGAGCCAGTCTATGTTCATTGCTTAGCATACTGTTTGGCACATCATAAATAGTCCATAAATGGTAGCTGTTATCATTATTTTGACAGAAGACACAGAGAAGTTAAACACTTGGTCCCTGACCTTGAGATGCTTGTATGAATGTGCACAGCTGGACCCATGGCACGGATCACCAGCTGGGTTATCGTATTCTGGGGTAAGTGGACCTTCCTTGCCACCTCGGCTCTACACTCATAGAACTGAAGGCTGCTGCTGGTGGTGAGCTGACCCGTCTGTTCTGGTGGGCACTCACTTCCCATACAACCTAGGATGTTTGCTTTCTGCCACTTCCAACACTTTTTTTCTAAAACCTCCTCCTCTTCTTCAGACTGAGACAAAATTAAAATGTATTACCTGAAACTGAGGTTGACAAATAGCCCAATCACGGTTGTTTGAAAACAAATTCCTTGGCCGATGGCCCTTGTGATTCCCCTTTACCACGGGGCCTTCCTGGAGCAGAGAAAAATGAGCGAATTTGGCTCTTATCTTATGTTTGCACCAAATGACTATAGGGAATTCTGAATTATAATTTGTTTGTATGATGATTAATTCATCTAATCACAAATTCCTCACAAACCATGGCGTTGAAGAGAAATTATTAACCAACCCATTATGTTTAATGTGCAGCTCTTTAAAAAAAGGTAGCTAATAATTCATCTGAGGGGCCAGTGGAAGTGCTGATAGTAATAATGGCTAACGTTTATTGAGTACCCTCCTTGTGCCAATCACGCTTCTAAATATTATGCATGTATGAAACTCATTTCATCCTCACATCTGCCCTATGAGATAGGTGCTAGTATTATCCCATCTTACAGATGAAGAAATTTCTTAAGACAGGTTAAGAAATTGCCCAGTGTCACACAGTCAATACATGGCAGGACCAGCATTCAAATCCAAGCAGATTGGTTCCAGAGTTGATGTTCTTAGCTTCCTAGTTACTCATTCATCAGGTGTTTGTTGAGAATCCCCTTGGTGTCAGGTACTGTGATGGGTACAGGGGGTTCAAAGAAGAACAGGATGTAGTCCTTTCCTTTTAGGGGCTCAGAGTCTGGCTTGCAAGTTGAACATATAAACAAATAGAGCTTAGATTTGAACCCAAGTGCTCTGGCTCCAGGGAAGGGTACTGAGTGATGAGTAGGAATTTGCCTATCAGAAAAAAGGCATGAAGGGGAAGGGTTTTCCAGGAGAATCCTGAGAGAAGCCAGACCAGGCAGGGGTGTCTCCACATTGCTTTGCACTGTTCTCCTTTCTTCCACAAAATCCTGGCAAGGCTTCCCATTCCTATACACTCTAAACCCACACTGATCCACTCAGTGATAAAACAAAAACCACCCAAAAGAGGTACATTAAACCACATCTTTTTTGAGCAGGTCCTTACCTGACCTGAGCACTACAGTATCCTTGAGGCTCAGATGCTGTTCGATCCCCTTGACGTGTGGTTCCCTCTGGAGGGATTTGGGTTTTAATCTGTTTGGTTTCTTCTTTTCCCTGAAAATTAAAATCCTCTCCCTCTTGCTCTTGAAATCTCAGATTACTCAGAGATGTGATCTGTGACTCGCAACATTTCAGCTGGAGAAGGGGAGGAAGTGGCTGTTGCCTGGTGCCTGACGGCATCAGGACCGCACCTCCCCCTTCCTTCAGGGAGAATGGCAGGAGGTCAGGTCACACTCAGGGTGTCCATTTTACTTTGAGGTTTCTCAGGAAGCTGGCTTTGCCCTTCCGTAAATTAACTGGCCAGATAGGTAGATTGCTCGAGAAGAATCCCCTTTTTAATCCTGGGAGGCCCAAATGGAACATCTCACCCTGCCCAGACCTCGCCCTTAAGCAATGATGCCAGTCTATAGTATTGGTGTGGCTCATATCGCGAGGTGAAGAGCAAAAGCAGAGAGATTGGTGGGTGAAAAAATGATCTCTAGAGATTTGGGGGAGCCTGAAGTTATCAACTTGGGAACCACATAACATGGAAATCTTTCCTATTCCTCTTGCTGAGTACCAGGCCGGGTTAATTTTTTTTTTTTTTTTTTTTTTTTTTTCTGTACGCGGGCCGCTCACTGTTGTGGCCCTTCCCGCTGCGGAGCACAGGTTCCAGATGCGCAGGCTCAGCGGCCATGGCTCACGGGCCCAGCCGCTCCACGGCATGTGGGATCTTCCCCGACAGGGGCACGAACCTGCGTCCCCTGCATCAGCAGGCGGACTCTCAACCACTGCGCCACCAGGGAAGCCCCCGGGTTAATTATTTTTATCCCTACTATCCCTTCAAGAAACTCATAGCATCAGCCATCCCCTCTAAGACTAGTAAATCTTTTGCTTTAGTCCTGTCCTCTTACCCTAGGGTCCAGTGCCCGGTGTGAACATCTACTTAGGTATCTCACTGTCCATCTAAACCCAGCATGAAAGATGAACCAAATTCAGTCAATCCAGTTATGGACCTCAAACCCTGTGAGTTATCTTAGAAACCACTGTTCCAAAGTGTTTAGCTGTCCTAAACATCCAGCAGTCTCCTCACAACAGAGGTTTTCTTCCCACACCCACCTTCCTGTCCCTACCCTGGCATGCGCTCCCTCACCATTTGGCTGGATTTCTGAACTGCCTTCCTAAGGGTCCTTCTGTCTCTGCCTTCTCCACCTCCACCCCCTGCAGTCTACCCAGTAGTCCAAAAGACTTTCCAGGCCATGGAAAGCAGACTGCTTCCAACCAAGGCACCCCCTGGTGTCTACTCTGGGCTTGAGGCAAGCATATTCACCAGTCTTCTCCTTGTCATTCATCGTCCATGGAGTCTCTTCTTGTTGAGATGACCAGGACTGATTACTTTAGGGAAATTGAGTGGACAGGAGGGGGAACTCAATAGAGACAGCAGGAAGGACACACAGGCACCTCCTTTCCTTCAGAGCCTCTCTCCTCACCTTGCCTGTTCAGATTATTCCCAGGCAGTGTGTTTCAAGTGGACCTGAAATCCTATCCCATTTATTCTTGTTCCGTATTAGCACAGTGTTTGGTGATCTCTTTATCACGGGCTGACAAGTTAGTGTCAACCAAAGGAGGCTGAGCACATTCATCACTGCAGCTGGGACGTGCCCCAGCCTGGAAAGACTATGCTGACCCCTTGTCATTTCCTGGCAGCTCCCCCCATCCTTGCATCCAGCCTCCTCATAATTGAAAACCTCCAACTTCTGTGACCTTTAATTGACTGGCCAAGTTCAGCTTCACATGGAAACTGAGTGCTGAGGCTTTGTCAGAGCCAGGCTGGGACGGCTGACCCTCAAGAGTTCTGGGGAGGAGAAGAAATCAGAGAATTTTGAGGTCTTGTCACCCTCCTTACTTTAGAGGTCAGTAGAGTGTGGCTGGAGATGGTAGGGAAGGCACCAGTTCTAGAACTTCCATGGGGAAATCTGAGGGTGACACTTTGATTGGAAGAAGGAGCTAGCAGACTTGTTTTAATGATGAAATTGCACAGAAAGCATTTTTTAAAATTAGATTGTTTATTGGGGTGGCTTGTGGGAGCTGGTGGAGATAATGGACGTAGGCAAGCAACAGCCCTGTACTGGGTATTGATACTTACCGTCCAATGTCTTTCCCCTGCTCAGCTCTGTATCACAGGCCAACCCTGAAAATGACATGTCCTGGGCTCCTTTGTCTTCTGACTTCTGAGTGAGTGAGAGGCACTGTCAAGAGATTGGAGACCAGGAGAATTGGCGAGGCCTGGTTGCTGTTCTGAGCAGCAACTCAGGGAGAGTCTGCATCTCTTCTGTGACCCCAACTGCCACTGGCAGTGCTCCTTTAGTTCCAGCTCCTTAGCTCCCACAGGGTGGTTTTGCCTCCAGGATAAGGTGACACCACACCCTCCCTCTTTCTCCAGCCCAGGTTTGGTAAACACTTCCTGTAGGTTGCTTCACTCTCCTGTATGACCCTTTAGCTCTCCTACAGCCTATAGTACTGACTCCTCTCTTCAGGTTTCTTCTGTTGACCTTTGTGACATGGATGTGTTTTCCTGACTGGACCTTCTCTCCTTAACGGTGCCTTGATACAATCACTAAGCAGGAATGGATTTGAAGGCAGCCATCCAGTGAAAGCGGAGCTTAGAATCACTGCCCTAACCAACAATCTACAAAGTCTTTTCATGCTACCGCACGACCTTCCGAAAAAGAGGCACCTGGGTCACAAAGAAGAAGGGTTCCTGTTACCCCAGGGATCCTGTTAATCATGTACCATGCTGCACAGCACAGGCTCTTCTTCCCAAACTATGCTCAGACTGTCAGTGCTGCCAGGGTCTTGGTGAGGGACTAAGGGGAAGGAGGAGAAAGAGTTGCTGCTCACTTGGGGAAGAGACCTGAAATCAGGCAAAAGACAACAGAGCATATATTGATGAATGCTTGCTCCCAGGCTCAGATTCTCTGCCTTGCAACCCAACACCCTGCCTCCACTGCCTGGGCTGGTCAGCACGTACTTGGGAAGTGGAAACTTCCCTAACCTCAGAAAACCCCTGCCTGAGATGGGAAGCTCCCCAAACACAGCCCTCCCATGCCAACACAATAACACCACACCTGCAGCCTTCTTTTTTTTTTTTTTTTTTGCGGTACGCGGGCCTCTCATTGTTGTGGCCTCTCCCATTGTGGAGCACAGGCTCTGGACGCGCAGGCTCAGCGGCCATGGCTCATGGGCCCAGCCGCTCCGCAGCATGTGGGATCTTTCCGGACCAGAGCACGAACCCGTGTCCCCTGCATCGGCAGGCGGAATCTCAACCACTGCGCCACCAGGGAAGCCCTGCAGCCTTCTTTTTGATTCCATGAATATTTACTGAGCTCCTGGAATGTGCCCTCTTGGGGATTTCAAAGAAGTATGAATCATGGTCCCTACCTTCAAAAGGCCTCCATCTGGCTGCAGAAATGAAGCAGACCTACCTGAACCATCTGAAGAGCCATACAAGGCAGACCTCCATTTAGTGTCAGGATGAGGACCTGGAAGGACAGGTAAAGGGAGGGCTTTTTTTTTTTTTCCTGTGACATCATTTAATTTTTTATTTTAGAAATTTTTTTCATCTGACTTCAAGTATGTTATACATATGTGTGTGTGTATATATGTGTACAATTGCGTGTACATATATACACATTTACATATCATAAATTATACTGCATTGAATTTTCATACACTGAAAATACCCATGCAACAAGTGCCCAGATTGAGAAATAGGATATTATCCTCATTCCCACAAACCCCCTTGTGCTCCTGGCTTCTTTTTTTTTTCTTTTATTTATTTTTCATTTTTTTAAACATCTTTACTGGAGTATAATTGCTTTACAATGGTGTGTTCGTTTTTGCTGTATAACAAAGTGAATCAGCTGTATGTATACATATACCCCCATATCCCTTCCCTCTTGTGTCTCCCTCACTCCCACCCTCCCTATCCCACCCCTCTAGGTGGTAACAAAGCACCAAGCTGATCTCCCTGTGCTATGTGGCTGCTTCCCACTAGCTATCTATTTTACATTTGGTAGTGTAGATATGTCTGTCACTCTCTCACTTTGTCCCAGCTTACCCTTCCCCCTCCCCATGTCCTCAAGCCCATTCTCTATGTCTGCATCTTTATTCCTGTCCTGTCCTTAGGTTCTTCAGAACCATTTTTTTTTTTTTAGATTCCATATATATGTGTTAGCATACGGTATTTGTTTTTCTCTTGTGACTTACTTCACTCTGTATGACAGACCCTAGGTCCACCCACCTCATTACAAATAACTCAATTTCATTTCTTTTTTATGGCTGAGTAATATTCCATTGTATATATGTGCCACATCTTCATTATCCATTCATCTGTTGATGGACGCTTATGTTGTTTCCATGTCCTGGCTATTGTAAATTGCACTAAATATTTTATGTATATAATTCCATTTAATTATTCCCCAGATCCTGAGAATTGTACACCATTATTTCCATTTAACAGAAACCTGAGACTCCAAGAGGTTAAGTATTCCAGAGTCACAGGGCTAGCCAGTGGTAGAGCTGGAATCACTACCTCGTTTGTCTGGTTCCAAACTCATGCTTCTCCCACCATTTCACTCACTCTATTCCTACTATAGCCAGTGGCAAGAGACTGAACTCAGTCCTGGGTACCCTGGGGAGCCAACTGGTGAAGATGCTGGACCTAGGGTGGGACATCAGGTGAGTGATGTCTGAGGAAGATCATTCTGCCTGCGGTCTGCAGGATGGGTCCAAGAAGAGACTAGGGACAAAGAGATGAGTTAGGGGACTGTCCCAATGATCCCTGTAGGATGCCCTGAGAATGGAAAGGAATGGGTGTACATGAGAAACAGCTTGAAGGGAGGTCACCAGGCAGACCTAGGTGTCTGATTGACACAGAGAATGAAGGAGAAGCATTGAGAGAATTAATGAGTCCTCAATGACTCATAATTTGAAACTATGATTTTGAAAAACATCTACCTCCCCAATTTGCAACTAAATGCCAAATATGCTCTCTTTTTTTCCTCTGTAAATTAAAAAAGGGGGGGAGTTGTAGTTATTAAATAAAAAACTGCAATTTATACTTGTTGAGTTTAAGATTAGGATGGTTTGTTGAGTTGTTAATAACTCTTAAGACCAGGAAAGCAATACTGGTTGTCAGAGCTTCCAGTGGATAAAAAGGGGGGTGATTGAATTCAGGTTTAGGCAAATGTAGTAGGCCATCAAGAAGTTCCAGAAAAGACTCACCTAGGAGTTATAGAGGAGGAAGCTAGAGGATTATTGGCTTGGGGAAGAGGTAGCTGCAGAAAGGACCCATTGGGATGAGGGTTTTTCACTCACCAGGAAAGAATTAAATCTTTCAAAGACTGGAACTTTGAAAATCAGCTACTCCTTGGGCAATAAACTAGAAGAGTAACAAAAAAATGTATAAACATAGTCTTATTGCTTAAGCTCTGTCAAAATGAATTGACTAAGCTACAGATTTGTAACTTGCCTACTGAGATAGATGCTGTGACCTGAGATTTCCTCCCACTGTTGTGTTCTTTATTGTGAAGACCCAAATGAGTAAAAAACTCACCAAGGGCTCAAGACAAAGGTCTGTGGACTGGGATCCTAATGTAAAAAAAAAAGCCCTGTCCCTTAATTTCTTGGTTAGTGAGAAAACTATATAGACATGAATATTGGTGCTCTCAGTTTGTGGTTTCAGTGGAATTAGGGTCATCAGGAAGGAGATTGGATTTGTGAGAAAAGACATTGTTTAAATGGGGGAATAGTATGAGAGCATTCAGTCCAAACTTCTCATGTCACAGACTAGGAAACTGAGACCCACGGAAAGAACGTGGCTTTAGGTTGAGGTGCTAATGGACCATCTGGGTCAAGAGCCGAGAGGGATGGAAATTAAGAAAATAGGAAAGAGCTGGTGGTTAAGGCCTGAGTCTTAAGGGAAACCTACAGCCAGGAGCAGAAGAGATATACTCAAAAATACAGTTACAAGAAGTGGGAGAGCAAGAATATTTCAGTATAATGGAAGCCAAAGGAGAGGATTTTGAGAAGAAAAAGACTAGCCAATTGTAACAATGGCCCCAAAGTGATTGAGGAAGAAGGATGTAAGCAGTTGTGGAATTTGTCATGTAATCTTTAGAAGTGCAGTTTTAGTCAAGTGATAGGAAGGGAAAGACAGTCAAATGAGGTGTGTGTGTGTATGTGTATGTGTATGTTCGCCTGAGCCCTGTGGTCTGAATTCTCCTGCCCTGACCGGGAGATGGTGGAGCTGAGGTGAGGGGCAGATCGGCACCACTGACAAGTCCTGGAAGGCAGAGGCTGAAGGTGGGATCCTCTCCCCTGACACCCAGGGAAATGCCCAAATCAGCAACCAAGATTCAAGCATGGAGCTGGCTTCCTAGAGAGGGGTGTTGGGATGAGACCCGAGCCTGAAGGGCCAGAAACAGAGACCGAAAGGGATAAATCCAGAGACTGAACCAGGATGTGCTTAAGGAAGAGGGAAGGGCCCGGGAGCCAGATGGGAGCACTCTGGGACGGATGGACTCAGGCATTGTCCAGAGCTGGCTTTGTGTGTCTGCCACAGCATGACGGTGGGAGCGGGGCCAGCTCTGTGAGCACACAACACGCCCTCAGAAGGCCCCATGCTTGGTTTAATATTCTGTTTTCACCATCTTGAAATTCTTAATAATTTTACCTGACAGCTTGTGTTTTGTATGTCAAGTCTGACGGGACGATGGATAAGGTGTGTGAGCGGAGGAGGTGTGTATGATGTGTGTCAGCCTCTGTCCCATTTGTGTGTAGCGTTTGTGATGTCCCATGACCACAGAATTTTCCCAGAGCCACAATGCGTGAGAGATTCAATGCAAACACAAGGTGAATGTGCTACCTATGTTGTTGAGTAATTAGGGGTCTGGCAGCTCTCCCCACAAGAAGCCACACTTTCCTTTTGGACTAGAACTCGCTTCCAATGCAGAAAGACTGCAATGATGTTCTAAGAAACACAAATGACCAAGGAACCCTATCCTATCCTTTCTCACCCATGTTACTTCTCTGAATTAACCAACCACTCACACTGAAAATGATGAAATAGAAGGAAAGGGTAAGACAGGACAACCCTTACTTCCTTTTCCTTTCAGCCCTTTCTTACATATCAGTAAGCTGGAGACGGAGAATGTTGATAGAATGTGCACCGATCAAGAAGTCAAATGAAAAGCAAAAAGAGCATAACAAGTCCAAACACAGCTAATGTTAGAGGTAGCTAAAGCTACCTCTCCACTAGCTTTTCAATTCAAATGAAGCTACTAAATATGTATTTGCTTGGGGGGGAGAAATAGCATATTCAGAGAGGGGTAATGACTTTAGAACAGAAAGATGAAGCCAGTCTGTGCTCTACGACTGTGAAGATAACCATTGGTTTCTACTTAGACCCATTTTCTTGCTGGTGGTGCTTTTTAAATTTCTGGCGCCATAACTTTTCTTTCAACCAAATAGGACAACTAGGGTCTTTATTTGTTTATTAGGCAGTGATAAAAATCTCCCCTCAGCACACTGTATACTTTTATTAAGGACCTATTTCATGCCAGGCACCAGACTAGATGCTCATGACAAGAGCACAGTCACTGCCCTCAGTGAGTTTTCGGTCCAGTGGTGGACACACAAGTAAACAGGTTTACCACAATGCCAAGTGATAAGTGTTATGATGATGGACCCACGGGGATGCTGAGGAGCATACAAGAGGGACCCAGGGCTTCCCTGGTGGCGCAGTGGTTGAGAGTCCGCCTGCCGATGCAGGGGACACGGGTTCGTGCCACGGTCTGGGAAGATCCCACATGCCGCAGAGTGGCTGGGCCCGTGAGCCATGGCCACTGAGCCTGCGCGTCCGGAGCCTGTGCTCCGCAACGGGAGAGGCCACAACAGTGCAGGGCCCACGTACCGCAAAAAAAAAAAAAAAAAAAAAAAAGAGGGACTCAAACCCAGTTGCAAAGGATTCCCCAAAAAGATGATATCTATGCTGAGTCTCGAAGGAGAGAAAGAAATTTGCCAGACCATGGAAATAAGGGGTAGAGGGGAAAACCATTCCTGGAAGAGGGAAGAGCACGTGCAATGGCTCAGAGGAGAGAGTGCGGGTGCATGCGTGCATAGTATACATGGGGGGCTGCAAGGGCAGGGCGAGTGGAGCAGAGAGTTCCAGGGGTGACTGCAGAGAGATGAGAACAAGAAGGGTCTCCATACCATGCCCATGAGTTGGGGCTTTATCCTGCTGGCCGTGAAGAGTCATTGAACTGTTTGAGGAAGGCGGGTGTCATGATCAGATTTGCATTTTGGAAAGATAGTCCTGGAAGCAGTGTGGGGAACAGATTTGGAGATGGTAAGGCTGAGGCAGGGAGGTCATTTGGAGACCACTGCAGCCATTTGGTCAAGAAATGGGAGTGGTGGCCTGCAGTGGGGGAGATTACATGTGTGGGGTTGGGGGGAAAAGAAGGGGATGAAATGGAGGAAGAATTGGCAGACTTGGGCACCAATTAAATATATGGGGTCATGGAGAGAGAAAAATCCAAAACCACTTCCAGTCCTCTAGCTTGGGAATGAGGTTCATAGTATTACTGTTCTCTGGAGTAGAAACAGGAAAGGAAAACATCGAGCAGGAAAAAAATGATGCTGAGTCTGAGGGACCTGTAAGACAGCCAGGAAGTATCTGAGTATATGGGTCTAAACCTCTGGAGACAGATTTGAGCTGGAGATATAGACTGGTGATACAGGAGTTATGCCCAGATAAGTCAGTGATGAAAGAGGGTCTTGGAAACACTGACATTTAATGGGAGACCAAGAAAGTTGTCTAAGAAGGATTAGCCAGAGACATAGGAGAGAAACCTAGAGAGAGTGATATTTGGATGCCCAAGAAAAGAGAGATGATAAGCACATGAGGAAAAAAATCACCAGCTGCAATAAAAAAAAAAAGTCATAGATAATAACTAATATATTAAAATTTTAATCCAATTAAAATGCATTAATTGGATTTAGCAACAGGGTCAGCAGTGGTCATGATGAGGACAGTTTTGGGGAAGTGATGGGGTGGAAGCCAGATTGTAGAGTGCTGAGGGGTGGGAGTGGGAGGTGGGAAAATGAAGATAAATATAGACAATATTTCATGACATTTGACTTCAAAGAGGAGAAAAGAAATAGGTGATAGTTAAAGTGGGACCTTTGGTTAGAGGAAGATTTTATTTGTTTAAATGGAATTTGTTTAATCGGGTTTAAATGTTGATGGGGGGACGTGGGGAGAGAATGAGAATGAATATGGGACGCAATTGTGCCAAAATGCTTTCATATTTATTCATTTATTTAGCCTTACAGTCCATTTAGAAGATTATTTGTCTTTCTTTTTTTTCCATTTCCAGGTAGAGAAACAAAATGAAACCCAGAAAGATGAAATAAATTCTCTAAGATTATATGTCAGAGAGACAAGCGTAGACTCCGAGGTTCCACCAGGCAGTAAAGCTTCAGGAAGAAAAACGCATTTTCATCTGTAAAATCCCTTGACCTCAGAGCAGATCTAAGGTACCGTAATTACCGTGTCCCCCCACTCCCCACCCTCAACTGGGAGGAGGAACTAATCTCCTAGCTCTTATCAGACTCTATTGAGCTGGAGCTTTAATGAGCAGCAGCAATCTGTTATTTTCCTCTTGTTTGCCTTGCAAGTTGCTCTTTTTTTTTTTTTAAAGGATTCTTTTTTTTTAACATCTTTATTGGAGTATAATTGCTTTACAGTGGTGTGTTAGTTTCTGCTGTATAACAAAGTGAATCAGCTATATGTATACATATATCCCCATATCCCCTCCCTCTTGCATTTCCCTCCCTCACACCCTCCCTATCCCACCCCTCTAGGTGGTCACAAAGCACCAAGCTGATCTCCCTGTGCTATGCGGCTGCTTCTCACTAGCTATCTATTTTACATTTGGTAGTGTATATATGTCCGTGCCACTCTCTCACTTCGTCCCAGAGTACCCTTCCCCCTTCCCGTGTCCTCAAGTCCATTTTCTACGTCTGTGTCTTTATTCCTGTCCTGCCCCTAGGTTCTTCAGAACCATTTTTTTTTTTTTTAGATTCGAAAAGAGAAATGCCATATGCAAGTTGCTCTTTTAATTCACATCAAGAGAGGGAGAAGGAGGTGAATATTAAAAGCGCACATCAAGGGACCGAGGGAGGCAGGGAGGCAGGGAGCTCCTCAGTATGCAGAGACAGAAGCAGGGTTTGACATGAGGCAGAATCTGCTGCCTGAGTCTGCTCTGGTCTCTGACAAGTCTGCCCTTGGGGAATGTTTTGCACTAGACTGCTCAGCTGTTGGGAGAGGGGATGTTTCTGGAATTGTCTGAAATGTAGGCTTGGCTCACTCTGGAATGACAGCAGAAAGAAAATGTATTACTAAGACCTTGAGAGAATAATTCTTTCTGGAGCAGGGAGTGAGGCAAGGGGGAGAGTTTCTGTCGTGGGACATCTCCTTAAAAGGAGTAGTAAGTCCAACCGGTGTGGGATGGTTTGGGGTGTCGGGAAGATGGATGGATAAGGTCTCAATGTCAAGAGTAACATTTTCTTTTGTGTCTACTCAGTAGTAAGGTTCAGATTTACCAAGTTAACTTCCTAAACTGGTGAAAATCCAGGACAGAGGTCAGCAAATATTTGAGACTTGTTTGTCATAGCTGGTCCAGAATACCCAGTGAGGGCTTTTCTGCTCTGTGAATCTGAGAACTGGGAAGAATGAGAGCTTAATGAGACAGTATAGGAAGATAGTATCAACTCCACGTGCTACAAAGTATTTTCACCATCAGAGACACATAGAGCTTGTATTTGCTGATTCAGGCAAGGTCGGTTCTCCTGGAAGACCTCACGGTTGTAATGGAAGAATGCCAGGATTGGTTGGTTGGTGGTTAAGGGTAATAAATCTGTACCAAGCACAAAATTACACAGGGCTGCCATCTTTAAGATCTGTGCCTGGAATGTGGTGGATGTTTCACAAATCTTTGTTTAATCACTGAATGAATGCTCCTTGTTCTTTACTCCTTTATTCAAATGATCTGTGCCAATTCAATCCAACAATTTTTTTTTTTTTTTTTTTTTGCGGTACGCGGGCCTCTCACTGTTGTGGCCTCTCCCGTTGCGGAGCACAGGCTCCGGACGCACAGGCTCAGCGGCCATGGCTCATGGGCCCAGCCGCTCCGTGGCATGTGGGATCTTCCCGGACTGGGGCTTGAACCCGTATCCCCTGCATCGGCAGGCGGACTCTCAACCACTGCACCACCAGGGAAGCCCCCAACAAATTTTTATTGAGCACTTTCTATGTAAGAGGAACTTAGAAAGGGCTTGTCTTCCTAATTGTAGCAGAAACTGTGAGTGCTTGTGTCCACATCATTTTAATTTTCTTAATTCCTGAATAAGCTACTGGCTCCTTCTTGGAGGCATTTGTGACTCTCTCTGTCTTGGGACTGTCTCTGGTTTCAGGGTCTGCTCAGCCTGTGCACAGTGAGGCTTGAAGTGAGCTGAGCCAGTGCTCCTGGGAGCAGTCTTCAACTAATGACAGATGGGAGTTGGGGCATAAATACTGCAACTTCCTTACCCCTCAGATGGATCAACTCTGAGTTTGTTCTACACACTCGCCTGGAATTTCCTAGGAAAAGTGAGCCCCAGTTGCCCACAGCTTCCTGAGCCAGGACAAGCCCTATGTTGACACCCGTCCTTCCCTCTTCTCCCACTCCCATAAAGGTGCTTC
This sequence comes from Pseudorca crassidens, assembly GCF_039906515.1. Lineage (NCBI taxonomy): Eukaryota > Metazoa > Chordata > Mammalia > Artiodactyla > Delphinidae > Pseudorca > Pseudorca crassidens. The sequence continues at coordinate 96,915,530 of NC_090297.1, forward strand.
CTGGGATTGCCTTCCAAAGAAACTTCTTGTAGTCAAATCTTTGTTTCAGGGTCTGCTTTTGGGGGAACCTAACTTAAGAGACACAATCTGTGGTTAAGTATATTTGAATAGCATCTGCAAGGATGGGGAGAAAATTTCTACCACAGAGAAATTGAAGGCAGAACTGGAAGAAGAGGGGTGAATAGTTGGTCCACTCTTGGGATCACAGCTGAATACTTGCCTGAAAGGAGCTAGTTAAAAGACAAGATCCCTGGGAGTAATATGGTAGCAATTGTAGTGTCCCTCCAAAATACATGTCCACCTAGAACCTTGGCATGTGACCTTATTTGGAAATAGGATCTGAAGATGTAATTAGTTATGATGAGGCCATACTGGATTAGAGTGGTCCCTAAATCCAATGACTGATGATCTTATTAAGAAGAGGAAGGGACACACAGAGGTGCACACATGTAAAAAGACCATGTGATGACAGAGTCAGAAAGTGGTGTGATGCAGCAACAAGCCAGAGAAAACCAAAGATTTTCAGGAGTCACAAGAAACTAGGAAGAAACAAGGAAGGATTTTTCCCTAAAGCTGTCAGAGAGAGCATGGCTCTGCTTGCACCTGGATTTCAGATTTGTAGCCTCCAGAACCATGAAAGAATACATTTCTGTTGTATTAAGCTACCCAGTTTGTGGTACTTTGTTACAGCAGCCCTAGGAAACTAATATAGATATGAAAGCAAATGGATAAGAATTGTGGAAGATATAAAGTGTTATGTAAAGACAAAGTGGTGATATATATATATATTTTTTTCTGTTGTTATTTTTCTTTCAATTCCCTGCTTGTCTTCCCTAGCCTGCCCACAGTGTTTGTTAATTAGGTAGGGAATCCTAAGAGGAATCTAGCTGGCTCCTTTCTTTCTGCCCTGCGAGCCTGAGTCTACAGAGGCCAGATCTGTGTTTGCTGCAGGCAGATGCCTGTTTTCTGAGCTCAGAGGTGAGGAGGATGGAGGTGGGCACTGAAGGTACTGAGAAATGTCAGCCTAATGCTCACTCAGTGTGCAGAGAGAATGTTTTTCTGCCCAGTGATATATATTTTTTAATATTTATTTATTTATTTTGGCTGTGCCGGGTCTTAGTTGCAGCACACGGGATCTTTTAGTTTGCAGCATGCAGACTTCTTAGTTGTGTCATGCATGCAGCATCTAGTTCCCTGAACAGGGATCGAACCCGGAACCCCTGCATTGGGACCGTGGAGTTTTACCCACTGGACCACCAGGGAAGTCCCACCTAATGAGATTTGAAAAATATTTACAAGGTAATTTCAAAGCCACTGGATAAGAAACAGAATTAAAGGAGGTATAGACTAAGAGAGGAAAAGTGATGAGTAGAAATGGAGAGGGAGACTGTCTGAGTTCCCCAATTTTCCTCCAGGGCCATCTCACTGTTTTCCCCTCCTTCTAGCCTTTAGTGACCCCATGAAGGTGCCTCCCCTGATTTGGGCATCTGGTCTACCTTCCTCTGGCCTCAGCTCCTACACACCCTACTGCCTATAGGGTATGATTCAGTGAGGGCATGCATGCTCCTTGCCTTCAAATACTTTCCCTGCTTATTACTCCCTACTTATTATTTCCCTACCTTGTTTTCTTTAATAATTGACCAACTCTTTATTTCTACAAAAAATAAAACAAAACACCAAGGAGTTCACTTGCAAGTGGCCCTGGCGGGTGGAATAGAAGATTAGCTTAAATTTTGACTTACCTGTAAACAACTGTCATCAAGGCAAGTTTTGATGGGGAAGAGGAAAGAGAGCAGACAATGTCTCGGATGCCTCCGACTTTTCTCAGCATGACAGGTCTGGGCACTGCCTCTCACAGGGGCTAAGAACTCAAGACCAGCTCATCATGTCTTCTCAGCAAACCTACTGATGCCCTCTCATCCCAGGGCCTTTTTCTTCCTAAATTCTCTCTGTCTCTATGCCTTATGTGGTATATCAGGTCTAGAGAATGTTTAATGTCTCAGATAATAATAACAAAAAATACCCATTGCTAACACGTGCTAACTTAAGTATATTATCTCAGCTAACCTTCAAGGCATTCTACAAGGCAGATAATCGATTTCACAGATGCAAAAGGGAAACTTATATCACACAATTCATAAGTGGCACAACCAGGATTTGAACCCATCTCTCTAATTTCAGAGCCTGAGTCCTTAACAAGGCTCTCCATCGGGGCTTCCTAGGTGGTGCAGTGGTTGAGAGTCCGCCTGCCGATGCAGGGGACACCGGTTCATGGCCCGGTCCAGGAAGATCTCACATGCCACAGAGCGGTTGGGCCCATGAGCCATGGCCGCTGGGCCTGCGCGTCCGGAGCCTGTGCTCCAAAAAGACCCTCCATCATGAAAGTCATCCAATTCTTCCTTCAGTCATTCTCTAGACACCTCCTACTTCTGCTCTCCTCTTTCCAGCCTGACCAATAAATGCAGAGCAAGAGTTGTTTGTTGCTTCCTCTTCCCAGGATCTTGGAATAACTTGCACAGGTTGAAGGGAGGGGTGCGGATAGGGAGAGATGGTTAATTTTGTTTCTATCTCTTTTCTCACCCTGAACAATTCTTTCCAAGTATTTTGTTCAGCTGCTGTGTCATCCCCTAGAGTGAGATCCTTCACAGACTCTCAGGCATCTTCTACTTCCATGCCCAAAACAACCTCTTTGAAAGGAAATAGAGACAAAACCTCAAAATTGTTCTTCTGTGGATCTTTATATAAACATGTCTGAGAGCTTTTAAATGAAGAGTTATGACTCCCAGCAAGAGTTTGACCGCCTTTCCCTCCTTTATTCCTCCCAAGGCAGGTACATCCCAGATACCAGGCAAGAAGTTAGCTCAGCTGTAGTTTATAAACTCTGCTGGGGCTGGAAAGGCTGTTTATAAACATGAACTCTACCTTCCATATCTTGCTCCTGCTCCCATTTTTTGCCTTGTTGTTCCCTTTTGAAAGCTTCACTGCTAGGCTGGGATGGTGGTGTGGGTAGGGGAAGGATGGGGTCATTGGTTCTTGGATTTTCCAGGGTCAGGATTGGTCTGACAAAGTTCAGAGGCACAAGAAGAATCAGGGACATTGAGAGAAACTGGGCTTAGGCTAAAAAGCTATGGGGGGAGGCTGTGACTGGTGCAGCAGTAGGCCTGAAGGATGCTCCAATGTGAAGCCACAATCCTGCAGGAAAAAGATCAGCCAGTCTGAAATTAAGGCTAGAGCCAAAGGCGGGACCCATAGCCAAGTTCTTCATTCCTGTGAGTCTGCCTGGAGCCACGATGAAAATCAGGACAAGAATGCCCTGCCCCAGCCTTGTCAGGATGGACAAGGAGCAACTTGAAATTAGGGTGTGGTGTCCATCTCTGTGTTCCCAGACTGGTCCTAAGGTGGTGATCAGTAAATGCCATTTCCAAATTTACTTACTGAGCTTCTGCTCTGAGCCTGACACTGTGCTGGGTGCTGGGAGTTCATACATAAACGGGACACAGCCTCTGCCTTCAAGATGCACAGAGTCCAGGGGAGGAAACACACCTGAGAACAAATACAACAGTGTAAGAGGCTGAGTGACTGAGATGCGAACAGAGTGAAGTGGGTGCCCAGACAGGGGCCGACTAACTCTGCCCTGGGGTTAGGAGAGGTTTGGGAAGGAGGCTGTTGCTGGTTTGAACTGAGGATGACAGTTGAGGAGCAGTGGTCCAGGCTGGGTGTGGAAAGCTGCTCTGTGTGGCTATTCTTCCCTTTTCTGGCTTTAGACAAGAGAGCTCCTGGGTGGCCAGAACAATTCTCAAGTACGGGGATGAGAAGAAAAGCAGGAGATATAGGAGAAGCTCTTCCAAAACTCATCCTTAAAGAAGAGCAGAGATAACAGAAAAGTCTTAAAATCTGACTTCTCCATTTCACACTCCTCAAGATGTCAGCTTGGGCCTGCCCTCTCCCACCATCACCCCCCCCAACCCCCGCGGTGGATTGTTTCTTCCGTTTCTTTCTGAGACGGACTAAAGAGGAGCCATGCATCTTTTCTGCACGCCTACTCAGTTCCCAGGAGCCTCAGGGCACCGAGAGCCTGGAATTGCCTCATCCACAACAACCTTGCTGGGGAGCCGGGGTGTGTGCACACCAGCCTCCCTGCTTCCCTGCAGCTCTGGCCACAGGGTGCAGAATCAGCCCTGGAGTCCCCATTCCCCTGAACTCTTTCCTTCCTAAACTCTCCCTGTCCTCCTCCGTCCTACCCATATTCACATTTCTTTTCTCCCCATGCTCACTCCCTCTCTCCTCTAAACACCTCTCTAACTTATTTCCCCATTTTCATAGGATGTATCAAGATATAATGAGATAGCCATTTGCACTAGGAACTCTGGTCTGAAGTCCTGGGTGAGAGGTCTGTGGATGTCGCATCTTATGAGCAAGTGAAACTGGACAAATGCAAAGGAAACAAAGAATCATAGAACTAAGTTAAGGAGTGTATGGCATTTCCTTTGGATAGGATTGCATTTACCAATGGGCCTGTGATTCACCAAAATATAACATGTTACTACATGCTGTCATATCGCGGTCTAACATGACTGTTGAGATTAAACAGTCCACCGTCGAGCCATGTGGCTGACAGGGTCTGGTGCTCTGGCCAGATGTCAGGCCTAAGCCTCTGAGGAGGGAGAGCCGAGTTCAGGACATTGGACAACCAGAGACCTCCTGGCCCCATTAATATCAATCGGCAAGAACTCTCCCAGAGATCTCCATCTCAAAGCTAAGACCCAGCTCCACTCAATGACCAGCAAGCTCCAGTGCTGGACACCCCATCCCAAACAACTAGCAAGACAAGAACACAACCCCACCCATTAGCAGAGAGGCTACCGAAAATTATAATTAGTTCACAGACACCCAAAAACACACCAGACGTGGTCCTGCCAACCAGAAAGACAAGGTCCAGCCTCATGCACCAGAACACAGGCATCAGTCCCCTCCACCAGGAAACCTACACAACCCACTGAACCAACCTTACCCACTGGGGGCAGACACAAAAAGAATTTGGGAACTATGAACTTGCAGACTGCAAAAAGGAGACCCCAAACACAGTAAGTTAAGCAAAATGAGAAGACAGAGAAATACACAGCAGATGAAGGAGCAAAGTAAAAACCCACCAGACCAAACAAATGGAGAGGAAATAGTCAGTCTACCTGAAAAAGAATTCAGAGTAATGATAGTGAAGATGGTCCAAAATCTTGGAAACAGAATGGAGAAAATACAAGAAACATTTAACAAGGACCTAGAAGAACTAAAGAGCAAACAAACAATGATGAACAACACAATAAATAAAATTTAAAATTCTCTAGAAGGAATAAATAGCAGAATAACTGAGACAAAGAACAGATAAGTGACCTGGAAAATAAAATAGTGGAAATAACTACTGCAGAACAGAATAAAGAAAAAGGAATGAAAACACTTGAGGACCGTCTCAGAGACCTCTGGGACAACATTAAATGCACCAACATTCGAATTATAGGGGTCCCAGAAGAGGAAGAGAAAAAGAAAGGGTCTGAGAAAATATTTGAAGAGATTATAGTTGAAAACTTCCTTAATACGGGAAAGGAAATAGTCAATCAAGTCCAGGAAGCACAGAGAGTCCCATACAGGATAAATCCAAGGAGAAACATGCCAAGACACATATTAATCAAGCTATCAAAAACTAAATACAGGGCTTCCCTGGTGGCACAGTGGTTGAGAGTCTGCCTGCCGATGGAGGGGACACAGGTTTGTGCCCCAGTCCAGGAAGATCCCACATGCTGCAGAGCGGCTGGGCCCGTAAGCCATGGCCACTGAGCCTGTGTGTCCAGAGCCTGTGCTCTGCAATGGAAGAGCCCACAACAGTGAGAGGCCCACATACGGTTAAAAAAAAAAAAAAAAATTAAATACAAAGAAAAAATATATAAAGCAGCAAGGGAAAAGCAACAAACAACATACAAGGGAATCCCCATAAGGTTAACTGCAGATCTTTCAGCAGAGACTCTGCAAGCCAGAAGGGAGTGGCAGGACATATTTAAAGTGATGAAAGGGAAAAACCTACAACCAAGATTACTCGACCCAGCAAGAATCTCATTAAGATTTGACAGAGAAATTAAAACCTTTACAGACAAGCAAAAGTTAAGAGAATTCAGCACAACCAAACCAGCTTTACAACAAACGCCAAAGGAACTTCTCTAGTCAGGAAACACAAGAGAAGGAAAAGACCTACAATAACAAACCAAAAACAATTAAGAAAATGGTGATAGGAACATGCATATTGATAATTACCTTAAATGTAAATGGATTAAATGCTCCAACAAAAAGACATAGACTGGCTGAATGGATACAAAAACCAGACCTGTATATATGCTGTCTACAAGAGACCCACTTCAGACTTAGGAACACATACAGACTGAAAGTGAGGGCATGGAAAAAGATATTCTATGCAAATGGAAATCAAAAGAAAGCTGGAGTAGCAATTCTCATATCAGACAAAATAGACTTTAAAATAAAGACTATTACAAGAGACAAAGAAGGACACTACATAATGATCAAGGGATCAATCTAAGAAAATATAACGATTGTAAATATTTATGAGCCCAACATAGGAGCACCTCAATACATAAGACAAATACTAACAGTCATAAACTAACAGCCATAAAAGGGGAAATCGGTAGTAACACAATCATAGTAGGGGACTTTAACACCCCACTTTCACCAATGGACAGATCATACAAAATGAAAATAAATAAGGAAACACAAGCTTTAAATGACACATTAAACAAGATGAACTTAACTGATATTTATAGGACATTCCATCCAAAAACAACAGAATACACTTTCTTCTCAAGTGCTCATGGAACATTCTCCAGGATAGATCATATCTTGGGTCAGAAATCTAGCCTTGGTAAATTTAAGAACATTGAAATCATATCAAGTGTCTTTTCTGACCACAATGCTATGAGACTAGATATCAATTACAGGAAAAAAACTGTAAAAAATACAAACACATGGAGGTTGAACAATACATTACTAAATAACAAGAGATCACTGAAGAATTCAAAGAGGAAATCAGAAAACACCTAGAAAAAAATGACAATGAAAACATTACAACTCAAAATCTCTGGAATGCAGTGAAAGCAGTTCTAAGAGGGAAGTTTATAGCAATACAATCCTACCTCAAGAAACAAGAAAAACTCAAATCAACAATCTAACCTTACACCTAAAGCACTTAGAGTAAGAAGAACAAAAAAGGCCCAAAGTTGGCAGAAGGAAAGAAATCATAAAGATCAGATGAGAAATAAGTGAAAAGGAAATGAAGGAAACGATAGCAAAGATCAATAAAACTAAAAGCTGGTTCTTTGAGAAGATAAACAAAATTGATAAACCATTAGCCAGACTCATCAAGAAAAAAAGGGAGAAGACTCAAATCAATAGAATTAGAAATGAAAAAGGAGAAGTAACAACTGACACTGCAGAAATACAAAGGGTCATAAGAGATTACCACAAGAAATTATATGCCAATAAAATGGACAACCTGGAAGAAATGAACAAATTCTTAGAAAAGCACAACCTTCCAAGACTGAACCAGGAAGAAATAGAAAATACAAACAGACCAACCACAAACTCTGAAATTGAAACTGTGGCTAAAAATCTTCCAACAAACAAAAGCCCAGCACCAGATGTCTTCACAGGAGAATTCTATCAAACATTTAGAGAAGAGCTAACCCCTATCCTTTTCAAACTCTTCCAAAATATAGCAGAGGCAGGAACACTCCCAAACTCATTCTACGAGGCCACCATCACCCTGATACCAAAACCAGACAAAGATGTCACACACACACACAACAATTACAGGCCAATATCACTGATGAAATAGATGCAAAAATCCTCAACAAAATCCTGGCAAACAGAATCCAGCAGCACATTAAAAGAATCACACTCCATGATGAAGTGGGGTTTATCCCAGGAATGCAAGGATTCTTCAATATATGGAAATCAAATAATGTGATACACCATATTAAAAAATTTATGGATAAAAACCATATGATCATCTCAATAAATGCAGAAAAAGCTTTTGACAAAATTCAATACCCATTTATAATAAACACCCTCCAGAAAGTAGGCACAGAGGGAACTTACCTCAACATAATGAAGGCCATATGTGACAAACCCACAGCCAACATCGTTTTCAATGGTGAAAAACTGAAAGCATTTCCACTAAGAGCAAGAACAAGACAAGGTTGCCCACTCTCACCACTATTATTCAACATAGTTTGGGAAGTTTTAGTCACAGCAATCAGAGAAGAAAAAGAAATAAAAGGAATCCAAATCGGAAAAGAAGAAGTAAAACTGTCACTGTTTGCAGATGACATGATACTATACATAAAAAAATCCTAAAGGTGCTACCAGAAAACTACTAGAGCTAATCAATGAATTTGGTAAAGTAGCAGGATACAAAATTAATGCACAAAAATATCTTGCATTCCTATACACTAATGACAAAATATCTGAAAGAGAAATTAAAAGAACACTCCCATTTACCATTGCAACAAAAAGAATAAAATACCTAGGAATAAGCCTACCTAGGGGGACAAAAAAACCTGTATGCAAAAAAACTATAAGAGACTGATGAAAGAAATTAAAATGATACAAACAGATGGAGAGATATACCATCTCTCCATTATTCTTGGATTGGAGGAATCAACATCGTGAAAATGACTATACTACCCAAAGCAATCTACAGATTCAATGCAATCCCTGTCAAACTACCAATGGCATTTTTCACAGAAGTAGAACAAAAGTTTTCACAATTTGTATGGAAACACAAAAGACCCTGAATAGCCAAAGCATTCCTGAGAAAGAAGGACGGAGCTGGAGGAATCAGGCTCCTGGACCTCAGACTACAGTACAAATCTACAGTAATCAAGGCAGTATGGTACTCTCACAAAAACAGAAATATAGATCAATGGAACAGGATAGAAAGCCCAGAGATGAACCGCACGCATATATGGTCACCTTATTTTTGATGAAGGAGGCAAGAATATACAATGGAGAAAAGACAGCCTCTTCAATAAGTGGTGCTGAGAAAACTGGACAGCTATATGTAAAAGAATGAAATTAGAACACTCCCTAACACCATACGCAAAAATAAACTCAAAGTGTAAATGTAAGGCCAGACACTATCAAACTCTTAGAGGAAAACATATGCAGTTGATCTATGACATAAATCACAGCAGGATCCTTTTTGACCCGCTTCCTGGAGAAAGGGAAATAAAAACAAAAATAAACAAATGGGACCTAATGAAACTTAAAATCTTTTGCACAGCAAAGGAAACCATAAACAAGACCAAAAGACAACCCTCAGAATGGGAGAAAATATTTGCAAGTGAAGCAACTGACAAAGGATTAATCTCCAAAATTTACAAGCAGCTCATGCAGCTCAATATAAAGAAAACAAAAAACCCAATCCAAAAATGGGCAGAAGATCTAAACGGACATTTCTCCAAAGAAGATATACAGATTGCCCACAAACACATGAAAGGATGCTCAACATCACTAATCATTAGAGAAATGCAAATCAAAACTACAATGAGGTATCATCTCACACCAGTCAAAATGGCCATCATCAAAAAATCTACAAACAATAAATGCTGGAGAGGGTGTGGAAAAAGCGTGTGGGATTGCACTGTTGGTGGGAATGTAAATTGATACAGCCACTATGGAGAACAGTATGGAGGCTCCTTAAAAACCTAAAAATAGAACTACCATACCAGCCAGCAATCCCACTACTGGGCATATACCCTGAGAAAACCATAATTCAAAATAAGTCATGTACCACATGTTCATTGTGGCTCTATTTACAATAGCCAGGACATGGAAGCAACCTAAGTGTCCATCAAGAGATGAATGGATAAAGAAGATGTGGTACATATATACAATGGAATACTACTCAGCCATAAAGATAAATGAAATTGAGTTATTTTTAGTGAGGTGGATGGACCTAGAGTCTGTCATACAGAGTGAAGTAAGTCAGAAAGAGAAAAACAAATACCATATGGTAACACATATGTATGGAATCTTAAAAAAAAAAAAAAAAAGAAGGTTCTGAAGAACCTAGGGGCAGGACAGGAATAAAGACGCAGACCTACAAGAGAATGGACTTGAGGACACAGGGAGGGGGAAGGGTAAGCTGGGACGAAGTGAGAGAGTGACATTGACATATATACACTGCCAAATTTAAAATAGACAGCTAGTGGGAAGCAGCCACATAGCACAGGGAGATCAGCTCAGTGCTTTTTTACCATCTAGACGGGTGGAAGGGAGACACAAGAGGGAGGAGATATGGGGATATATGTATATGTATAGCTGACTCACTTTGTTATAAAGCAGAAATTAACACACCATTGTAAAGCAATTATACTCCAACAAAAATGTAAAAAAAAAAAAAAGATATAATGGAAAAGCTAGTGGGCTTTGGAGTCAGTCCAGCTTCAAATTAAGGCTCGGCTGTGTGGTTTGGGACAAGTTGCTTGCTTGGCAGAACTGCAGCATCCTCAACTTTTCAACTGCTGGGGTTGCTGTGAGGATTAATAACAACCCTCAGTAAATGATCCCTCTTAGTATTAGTCACCTACCAACCACTTGCTTCTCCCCAAACCTTCCTTCTTCCCATTCCTTAACTGACCCAGGAGTCAATCTGGGATGAGAGGGTGAGGGTACTGGGATAAATATATTCGACCCTTCCTTTCTTCGAGGGAGACTAAATGCTGGGGAAAGCACTGGGGAAGAGCAGAGAAAGAATCTCCAGGACAAAAGAAGCCTCTCTTCCTTAAGGATTTCTATGGGCCAGGTACTGCTGTATGTTTTATGTGCCTCCTCATTTAACTCTTACAACAATCCTACAGGGTAGTTGTTATTCTTCCCATTTTTTTGGATAAGATCCTTACAGAGAGTAATTAATACTCCCAGAATCAAACAAAGAATAAGTGCAAAGCCAGTTCTTTAACTCGGGTATTTTTGTTGTTATTGTGTATGTGTGTGTGTGTGTGTGTGTGTGTGTGTGTGTGTGTGTTTTCTTGTCTACAAATCAGGGGCAAGAGATGCTTGGAGCTAAACGAAGAAAGGCGGGCTCCCTTCTCTCTTTGCCCCCAGTTCCCCTGCAGTCCTCACTGGGTCTGGCTTTCACCTCCTGTTCCCATGGGGATCTCAGGATCCCAACAGGCTCCACTCTGGCATCCCCACAGCCAGTCCTCAGGGTCCACCTGAGAGTCTCAACAGGAACAGGTAGAAGGTGTAGAGAGGAAGGAAGGCCTGAGAGAATAGTCAGCAAAAGAATAGGGGACTCAAGAATTACTCAAAAGGAGGCAGAAGGGCCAAAGAAACAGCAGAGCAGCTGAAATGCTTGCACAAGAACATTTTGCTGCAAGTAATGAGTAGGGTGCACACAGCTGAGCACATAAATCTGACCAGGAGTGTACTTTTCTAGAGTTAGGTTAATTGGTCCGAGGCCAGAGAAGAGTAGAAATGAGCAAATTAAAGGAAATGTCCTACTCTCAACCCACAAACTGACCAGCAGTTGCTAGCAACCTGGAATCAGGAGGAGGCACAAGTTAAGGGGCTGTCCAGTCCCCATAAATCTGAAGGAATAGGACAATTCAGTCATTTTCATGAAAAACCCTCCTTGAAGCTCTGCACGTGTGTCTTGATGCCTCTAAACGGCAGCCAGGTTCCCAGGAAGGGAGCTGTGCTGTTTCTGACATTCCTCATGGCGGGGCCAGTCCTGGGCAATTCCACAGACAAGAGGTTACAGACCAAGGCATTCTGGGTCTGAAGACCTGACTCAGAATTGGGAATGGAGGTAAAGGTCATGCCTTGTTGACAACAACCTGAAATTAGTCCTCTCTGTTCTGCTGGCGGTGGAGGGAATACCACAGAAGCTGGTGCCCAGGTGATGGAGGGTCTCCAAGGCCTGCTTAGTCCACAGGGGAATTACCCAGACCCAGTGAGGGTGCATTGCCAGGGCAGGAGGTGACATCATGGTCAGAAAGAGCCACCTCGTCCCAGGCAGGCAATGAGGCACATCTGAACTGAAGGGCAAGGCCAGGCCTGAATTGGGTGTCTGAGGAGCGCGGAGGCCAGCAGTGTGGGGCTGGGACGCGGACTGTGTAGGGTCTAGGTAGCTGCGGCTCTGTCCAGGAAGTAGGAATCTGGGCCAGAGTCTGAGCCTCTGAGGATCCCCCTCTCAACTGACCCCTGTTTTTTTCATTCTCCATGTGATTGTTTTGGGGGAGAGAACTACCTTAGAAAAAGGCTCTGGTTTACTCCTCAGAGATCCCCAGGAGCTCCCTAGGCAGAAAAAAGAAAGTCCAACCTTGAGGGGTCATTGGCAGCACGGCTGCCAAGGTGAGCCTTCCGTAAAGAAGCTTAGCCTGGTGGCCCTCTGACACACTTCCCAGCAGGCCTCCTTCCTGTGTTCTCCAGGTGAGGCCTTGTCTTTCCCTCAGCCCTGCAGGAGCTTCCCATTGGGTCAGGCTCCCCCTTGGGTCAGGCTCTCCCTTGGGTCAGGTGCCAAAGTGCAGAAGGGAGCCAAGCCAGATGGAGAAGGCAATGGGCCTCTTACCCTAGCACGTTCCTTCCCCTTGACAGGCTGAGCCGCCGCATGTGACGATTCCAACTCTGACCCAGCATCCAAGGAGGCTGCTGGAAGCCTGTTTGCATCCCTCAAGGCTGGCTTTCCTCGTCCTGCCCTGGGAGCTCCTAGTGGCCTCTGAAGCATGGCATGGAGTCTCTAAGGCAATTTTCTTCCCAGAAAACAGTTGTATACGGATTGAAAAAAGCAGGAGCTGTGAGACCCATCAAGAGGGAGATTCTTCATTAACTAAATCTTTTTGGTTTTGAGGATCTTTTTTTTTTTGTAGTTAATTAATTAATTTATTCGGATGCCTCCAGTCTTAGTGGGAAATGCAGGAGCTTCGTTGTGGCATGCGGGATCTTTTTTTTTTTTTTTTTTAGTTGCAGCATGCAGGATCTTTTAGTTGCAGCATGCAGGCTCTTAGTTGTGGCATGTAGGATCTAGTCCCCTGACCAGGGATCGAACCCAGGCCCCCTGCATTGGGAGTGTAGAGTCTTAACTGCTGGACCACCAGGGAAGTCCGGGGTTTGAGATTTTGAGGATCTCAAGTGTTCTTGAAGGTCAGCTCAACTCTGCAGCCTTTGGTCAGGCCCCTCCTCCAACTTTTACTGATAAATGTGTTTTCCTGCTTTTGGGCTTCAGTGGGTCATTAGGCCCCTAAACTCTCAGAACATCCTTTGCAGGCTCAACACCTCCTAAGGATGACATGGAAGCAGAGCAATGGCTGAGTGACCTCCAGGGCAGTGCTATTTCTTTTCAAACTTCAATGTACTTAGGAACTTCTGGGGATCAGGAGTGGGGCCTGAAGTTCTGCATTTCTAATAAGCTCCTAAGCCAGGGGTCAGCATGGTTTTTCTGTGTAAGGGCCACATAGCAAATATTTTCAACCCGGCAGGCCGTGTGGTCTCTGTCTTACCTACTCACCTCATCTGTGGTAGCTAGTGCAAAAGCAGCCCTAGTCAATGCTAAACCAATGGATGTGGGGATGTGGTTGTGTTCCAATACAACCTCAGAGATAAAAATGGGCAGTTATCGACAAAAATGGCAGGCTGGATTTGGACTTGTGTTCGATCCCTGCCCCGGGTGATGTGGACGTTGGTGGCCCATGGACTGCACTTTGTATGGTGATGCCTGGGAAGGTTCAGCCAGCCTGAAGACTTCTGTGAAGAAGATCCGGGAAGAGCCATGTCCCTCTAGAGGGGACTTCAGCCATCTGAAGGGGAGTGGGCCCCTCCAGGGAAGGGGGAACTAGTTTTATTTATTGTTACCACAAAGGGCCTGGGGGAAACACAATGAAGATGGAAAGTTTGACCTACGAAATCGGTAGCATTGAAACTTTCTCTTTGGTTTGGGAAATCTCTTCCTTCAGGCTGATTTGTTATGTTTAATGACCCAAAGGACCATTGAATTTTTTTGTTTGTTTTTTGTTTTAACATCTTTATTGGAGTATAATTGCTTTACAGTGGTGTGTTAGTTTCTGCTTTATAACAAAGTGAATCAGTTATACATATACATATGTTCCCATATCTCTTCCCTCTTGCGTCTCCCTCCCTCCCACCCTCCCTATCCCACCCCTCTAGGTTGTCACAAAGCACCAAGCTGATCTCCCTGTGCTATGTGGCTGCTTCCCACTAGCTATCTACCTTACGTTTGGTAGTGTATATATGTCCATGCCTCTCTCTCGCTTTGTCACAGCTCACCCTTCCCCCTCCCCATATCCTCAAGTCCATTCTCTAGTAGGTCTGTGTCTTTATTCCTGTCTTACCCCTATCTTGTATTTCTCCCAGTATTGGGAGGAGTGAGAAGAATGCAAAGAACTCGGGTCTTTTTGGGGATCTAAAGTCCTGATTATGACTGTCGCCTGAATTCAGGTACCTGCCCATGTTTCCAGCAGAATTCAGCACTGCCCTGTCCCTAAGCTTGCTTGTTCTAAATTGATCAAAGTGGAGAGGAATTAATCCGTGGCTCTTGTTCTTTCCAAGAAGAAGCAGACTCAATTCAGAAAAATGGGCATTAATGCTGTAATTTAATGGTGTTTATTAATTCATCATTATGGTTAAGAGTTCAGGTTTTAGAGACAGTCAAACCTAAGTTTCACTACACCACTTACTAGCTGTGTGGGCAAGTTATTTAAATCAACGTTTTTTCTACTATACCCATTAAAAAAAATAACACCCAACAGATAAAATAAATTTAAAATTACAGAAATATTTAACATGAAAAGTAAAAAGTTCACTACCTAAAATTTCTATCAGCCCAGGATAACCACTGTTGAAACCTTGATATATATTCTTTCATTATTTTTTAATGAATATTGTAATAAAAATATATTTTTTTCAAATCGTTATATACCATCTTTTTTTGTGTGTGTGGTACGTGGGCCTCTCACTGCTGTGGCCTCTCCCGTTGTGGAGAACAGGCTCCGGACGCGCAGGCTCAGCGGCCATGGCTCACGGGCCCAGCCGCTCCATGGCACGAATCTGTGTCCCCTGCATCGGCAGGCGGACTCCCAACCACTGCGCCACCAGGGAAGCCCTACCATCTATTATTATTATTACTATTCAACCTATTTTTTCCTTTTACTATATCCTGAATATCTTCTATGTCAGTGAATAAAGATACCTCTTTCTTTTAACTGGTAAACAGTGTGCTGATGAGCCATAATTTAATTAATTTAGCCCATTTGTTTAACTTCATTAAGTTTCAATTCCTCACAGTTTCAATGAGGATAATAATAGTACCTATTTCACAGAATTGTGAGAATTAAGTGAGTTTTTATCTGGAAAGAATTGAATACAGTGCCCATGGTATTTAAAAAACTCAAATAATGATGATAACAAATCATTTATGTCTCATATCTACTTTCCAAGGGCTTGCAAGTTGCACATAATACAGACTCATGGAGATAAGATACAAATGGAACAAAAGCACAGGAGGAGTAGATGACCAGAAACACTCATATCACTACAAGGTTGACTAGCATCTTGAGTTACCAGATGTTAACTCTATTTATTGAATCCAGCCAATAGGTAAGATCAATTTGAAAGATAAAAATCACATTGGACCTGAATTATCTACACAAATCCAACAGTTGTTTGCCTACATTCCTTACTTAGGCATTTTGGACAGAGCCAAAGATCCAAAAGGGTTGGATTCTTGTTCTGGACAGCGCCCAACCTTTTGCCACCATAAACTGGGGCTTTTAAATAGTAATTTTGATGTGGTGACACAATGTAATAGAAAATTCACTTGGCTTGGGTTGAGCCAGTGGCATCTGTTGCCTATTATCAGGAGTAGAAATCAGAGACCTTCTGCCCGCAAGGAAAGCACAATACAATCAACCACTGAATGGAACAATGCTTTACATACATGGAGAAGAGACACAGCAAGATCAGCTTCAGTAGTGGGCATTGGTCTTCCATGGCCAGCGGGTCCTTCCTGGCAGCCGACACGGTGCAGTTGGCCCTCTTGTGGTGCGACAGGAGGACTCTGTTCCCTCCCTGCAGAGGACAGATGTATCACTGGGGTTGGCCAGGTGCCTTCTGACTCACATGGCTCAGCTGAACAAAAGACTGTACACTGAGTCTGAAACAGAGGATTCTTTATCTCATGATAAGAAAGTGTTTCAGGCCCAAGGTCTATCTATCTTTATGCAGCCTGAGCAGGGGTAGAAAGACAGAATGCTAGGACAGAAAAATCTACTGTGCCACCCAGATTATCTGTGAGGATTAGGTAAGATAATGAAAGCCCCTAACAAAAGGCTTTACTGAGATTAGTAAACGTTGAATACATGACTTGATCATGATACATAATTGAACTTGTGGACTCTAAACAGGAAGTGAACTTAACTGTGTAAAGAAAAGTTGGAGCTAGAGAGGTGTCTGCTGTGAGAGTTAATGTAATTTCAGGCTGCATTTGTAGAAATATGACAGGATGTAACTGTCCTACTCTGCTCTGTATAGATCATACCTCTGGTCTTGTGTGCGGTCTGGGTGGAAGAAACTGAGGCTGCTTGGGTCTGAGGTAGAGAACAGATGGGCACCCTCCCAACCTTTGAAATATCTGAAGCCCTCTGTTTAACCCCAGACTAGGGATTTGACCCTTTGTGGCAGAATTTCAGAGATTTGGGTCTAGTATAAGGAAGACCTATTTCACAGGTAGAACTGATCATAGAAGGAATAGACCCCAACAAGTTCCCTGGCACAGGGGTGTGTGAGCAGACTCTGGGTGGCCATGGGTCTTGGAGGTTCTGGGGGAGATTTAAACCACAGATGGGTGGTTGGGACAGATGGTCTCTAAGGCACCCTGGGATCCTGATATTCAATGATACCATAGTTTGTCCCAAGAAGCAGAAGCAACTGCATGTTTATGAGCAATGATGCAAATGCACAGAAGGAAAAGAACTTTGGGCTTCATTATTCAACCAACTACTTAAAACATTTTGGTCATTTCTGTACTAATACAACAGAAATAAAGAATCGACATATATTATTGTTTGAATCGGGTTTTCCCACAAAAGATATGCTGGAGTCCTAACTCCCAGTACCTCAGAATGTAATCTTATTTGGAAATACGGTCCTGATCTTATTTGGAAATATGGTCTTTACAGAGGTAATCAAATTAAAATGAGGTCATGTGGGTAGGTCCCAATCCAATATGACTCATGTTCTTATATAAAGGGGACATTTGGACACAGAGACAGACATGCACAGAGGGAAGATGATGTAAAGACAGGGAAAACACCAGCTTTCCCTGTGTTTTCCCTGTGTTTCCCTGTGTTCAGATGGAGGATTGGACTGATGTACCTACAAGTCACAGACCACCTGAGGTTACCAGAAGCTAAAATAGAGGCCTGAAACAGATGCTTCCCTAGAGCCTTCAGAGAGAGCATGGCCTTGTCAATACCTTGGTTTTGGGCTTCCGGGCTCCAGAACTGAGAGACAATAAATTTATGTTGGTCTAAGCCACCTAGTTTGTGGTATGTTGTTATGGCAGCCCTAGGAAACTAACATAACATAGTCCTACATAAACACTACTGTGCTGGGTGTTGCGGCAAGAGAAAAAAATAACTTATATATGATATACATGTAGAAAAAATATACATGTAGAAAAATAACATATATACGATATACATGTAGAAAAAATAACATATATACGATATACATGTAGAAAAAAATAACATATATACGATATACGTGTAGAAAAAAACAACATATATACGATATACATGTAGAAAAAATAATAAACCAGCTCCTGGCAGTGTGGCACTGGTAAAACATTCTGAGGAAGACAAGACAATTTGCAGTAAGGTGCAAATTGACAATAATAAAGTAACAAAATATACAGATAAATAAGCTCGTGTGTGATAAAAAAAACAATCACAACAATAAATACGTTTAAACATTTCCTCCCCCACTGCCAGAAGACATTTAAGGGTTCTTTAACATTAAATTAGCTTATTGATACAATTCTACATTTCTCTTTGGAGGTTAGATCTGACTTTAAGATAAAAGAGGTCATAGCTGTTGCTGTCAAAATGCTCCTATATGCGGTGTAACTAGTTGGAGAAGAAGCCCTGCCCTGTTTCTGCCTGGGTTTGGGGGACAGAGGCAGGATATGGGTTTTGTTTCAGCCTCACCTACTTTGCTCTCAAGTTCACATACCCTCTGGGCAGCACCAAAATAGCTCTGCAGAAATTCTAGCTCCTCTCACACCTCCCACAGTCAGGGAAGGTGTTGGAGTGCTGGGCTGTATGTGGTACATAGCATGGGGATAGGATGAGGGCAAAGAGTTTTTTGCAAGAGGAAGAATGAAACTGTCCCTCTTTCCTCCCCCAGTTGATCTCAAGGCTTATTATTTCTTATGCAATTATAATTCTTGAGTCCTAGAGCAAGAAGCAGCCCTGGCTATCTAGGAGAACTCTCTTACTTTGCAAAGAGAAAAATGAGGCCAATTAGAAGTGAGGATGGGGTTTTGATGACACTGTGAGCAAGGATTCAGAACTAGGTGAATTCTCCATTCATCTTTCCTCTTGAGAGTGTGAAGGGAGAAACACTCAAGGAATAGTAGCCATATGGAATACAGAGTGTCACAAGATGGTTCGACTCACTGTAGATCTTTTCCATAAACCTGAATGGAGAATGTGGCTTTTGCCTCAAATGTACTTCCAATATCTTCTCCAAGTCTCAATGCAAGCCTTAAAGTATTTCCACCCCCAATAAAGAAAGGAACCTCAGAAGAAGGGTCTGGGGAGAGAGAGAGAATGAATATCTGGCTTGCACAAAGGTGCCAGATCTGGCTGCAACATATCCTCCCAGAGGCAATGGAAGCAGCAAGCAAAAGAGGAGTGGGGTGACACCTTTAAGAAAACACTGATTCTGCCTATGGAGAGATGTGCTCCAATCAACAATTTAGGCTCTCATCACAATAGCTTTTTCTCTTTTGGGGGAGAAACAAGGAGAAGGGGTGAGCAAAAAGGAGGACAGATCAATGGATGGATTAATTTAAAAGATGTGGTGTATATATATATATATATATATATATATATACACACACACACACATATACACAGTGGAATACTATTCAGCCATAAAAAAGAATGAAGTCTTGCCATTTGCAACAACATGAATGGCCTTTGAGGGCATTATGCTAAATGAATAAGTCAGACAGAGAAATACAAATGCTCTCTGATCTCACTTATATGTGAAATTTAAAGCAACAACAATAAACCAAGCTCATAGATACAGAGGATAGATTGGTGGTTGCCAGAGGTGGCGGGGGGGAACGGCTGAAGGGGGTCAAAGGTACAAACCTCTAGTTATAATTAAGTCAAAGAGACAATGTACAGCATGGGGATTATAGTTAATAATATGTTCTGCATATTTGAAAACTGCTGAGAGAGTAGATCTTAAAAGACCTCATAGCAAGAAAAAAAGACATTGTATGTATAGTGATGGATGTTAACTAGACTTATCGTGGTGATCATTTCACAATGCATACAAATATCAAATCATTATGTTGTACCCTTAAAACTAATATAATGTTATATGTCAGTTATACCTCAATTTTTTTTAAACGGTAAAAAATAAAAAGAACAAATCACCACCTTTAGAGAGATCTGGAAGATTTGATACCTATCTAACAAACTAGTAAGTATAACAGAAATTATGATCACAGACTTTAAGAAAAAGAAAATGAATTATTCTCTAATGCTGTATAAAAAAATTACTCTAGACTTAATGACTTAAAACAACAATGAACATTTATTATCTTGGAAAAAAGAAAAAGAAAGGAGGGCAGAGAGGTGGATGTGGGGAGAGAGAGCCAAGAATTCTCCTTGCTAGGAGAACAAAAGAAGGGAAGTGTGATATAATAAGAAATATATCTGGTCTTGCATTCCTAAAACCCTTGCAATTTCCTAAGTGATAGGAATGTCTTTTGTTATTCATAATAAGCCTTTTCAATGGCACCTGAATTTATGCTAATGAAGTGACTGAGGATGGGTACTTACAAAGCCTCAGGATGGGACTGGGCATTAGGAAAAAAAAGGTGATTAGAAGGTTGGAACTTTCAGCCTTACCCACAGACCTCTGGGAAGAAGAAGGGGTGGGGCCTGCAGATTAAAGCTCTATAAAAACTCTTGAACAACAAGATGTGATAAGCTTCTGGGTTAGTAAACAGGTCAGGAGGGTGCTGTCCCCCAGTTCCCCAGGGACAGAAGCTCCTGCATTTGAAATTCTCTGGGACCTCACTCTACGTACCTCTTCATCTGGCTGATTATCTGTATCCTTTATAATATCCTTTATTATAGATGAATAAATATAAGTATTTCTTTGAGTTCTGTGAGCCTCTCTAGCAAATTAATCAAACCCAATGAGGAGGTTGTGGGCACCTCTGATTTATAACCAGTCAGCTGGAAGCACATGTAACAACCTGGACTTGTAATTGATGTCTAAATTGGGGGCAGTCTTGTGGGACTGAGCGGTTAACCTGTAGGATCTGATGCTATCTCCAGGTAGATAGTGTCAAAATTGAGTTAAATTTGTGGGAATGTCCACTGAGAATTGGGGAATTGCTTGGTGGTGTTGAAAAACACATCAAAGAAAGTGATTTGCCCATGTTTCTATAGCTGTTTAGTTGCAGATCTGGGTCCAGTGTCCAATTGCTTTTATTCCAATGGTGATCAATTCAACCCAGAACAATTCAATTCAACAATTACTTACTGAGCCCCTACTGCGGGTAAGGCATTGTTCTAGAATCAGAAAATGAGTGGACAATCTATGCCACCAAAAAGTTTATGACTTGGTATCAAACACTATAGGAGGAAATGAAGCTATTATGAAGCAGCATTGTCTTCAACCCTAGGTGCACCTTACAATCACCTAGGAAGCTACTATACTATACTATACTATACTATACTATACTATACTATACTATACTATACTATACTATACTATACTACACTACACTACACTACACTACACTACACTGTACTATACTATACTATACTATACTATACTATACTATACTATACTATACTAGGAAGTACTATACTTTCTCCACCACCAGAGGTGTAGGTTTAATTGGTCTGGGGTGAGGTCCAGGCATTGGTGTTTTTATAATCTCTTCATGTGATTCTAATGGGAAGTCAGGGTTGAGAATCGCTGTGTAAAGAGAGCAGAGAGTTAGGGCAATAAGGGGAAGCAAGGAAAGTTCAAGGCTTTGTTCAATGAGCTTGGAAGGCTAGTTTGGATTTCTATAGGTGGAGCTTGCAATGGGGGAGCCTCCCACAGGTATGAGGACCCACATGAGCAGGAAACAGAGGTGAGGAAACATGAGACATGATCAGAAAATAGCTGGTCTTGTTTGTGTGGTAAACAGTGCACCTAGGGAGTAATGGGAGAAAGGCAAGAACGATGGAGTGGAGACTGCTTTGTCCAAAGACACACAGAAAGTACTGGTAAAGCCAGAACCAGATTGTGAATCTCCTGACACCTGGATCACATCAGGCAGCAGGGTCTAGGAACAAGTGCCCTGAGACCAGAACAGTAGTTCTGGGACAGGATGAGGAAGCCAAACCAGAGAGTTTCTGGTCACAGCTTAATGACCCAGGGCAGGAATAGGCTGAGAGCCAGAGAAAACTTGCCAGTTGTATTGGTTTGGAGGGAACGAAGCTCTCTGATTCCTCTGGGAATACAGTGAATCAGGAATGGTTTGCCTTCTGTGAATGAGCAACTTATATATAATGAAGACCAGAAGTTAATAAACTTCTTCCGGGTCACATGGGTGCAGATTTTACCTGTTTTCAAAATCAATGCTGTCTTCATTTATTTGAATTCTACTTTGCCTTGTATGCCAACTCTAGGTTTTGTATTATTGTCCTCCATAAACTTTGTGTATAGCTCTGTATTTAATATCTTGTTTTAAACTTGCATCCTTATGACTCTGTTTACCTTATTAGACTGTGAGCTCCTTGAAGGTAGGACCACATCTATTCAAATAAAATCAAATTTATATAGGGTTCTGAGATACATATTACAACTATTCATTTACCTAACAGTCACTTAATAAATGACTACCATGTGCCAGGTACTGAAAACAGAGTAGTACAAAAATTTAGTTCCTGTCCTCAAGAAGCTCATGGTCTATTACAAAACCTCTCACGGAAGAGTGTTCACTGGGCCTGTGTCCTCTCTCATCTTGCTCTGTTGACCTTACTGATTAATCCTTACCTAGTCAGTCCAGTTATAATCCAGGTACCTAATCTCTTCTGTGGCCTCAAGTATAAATTAAGTTCTACTATGTTGATAGGATTCATCTGGATTAGCCTTTGGAAATGTGATTTGTAAAGTAGAACAGAAAACAATAAACCATGGCATGGAAAGGCAATTTTTGAGACAGGCAGATGGATTTTAAACAGCAGGCATAGGGTCAGACAGCTAGGCTGTAGGTGAGCAAGAATGTCAGTACTAAAGTTGGCAATGGCCACTAAGCACTGAGTTTCTATATCTCAGGGTCCAGGTCAGTAAGGCAACATGGCATCAAAATTATCCAGTGCTTCAGGTATATGACTATTCAGCTTAGTGAGGAAAGAACACCAATAAAATAAACTTTAGGTTAAACTGACTGGTGCAGTCTTAAATTCAGTCCCCAAATCATGGTCAACCTCTGAAGGTGAAGATGGTGTGCCTCTGTCCTTGGTGCTGAAATACAGCCCATAAATTGGGGCCCTTGCCCTGGAAGTGCCTGTTATCTATGAGGTGTGGTGGTGGGTTGAGGGGGAGTGATGAGACATAGCTCTCCACACTACTTTCATTGGGAAGGGGATAGTATGATCAATACTAAAATGCCCCAGATGTGTGCCTGGTTGACAAAGATGCCTCAGAGTGGCTTAGGAAGTCAGCCTTAGCTCCCCCAGCCTCCTTCATGCCTCTGACTTAGCATGAGCCTATTTCAAGAATGGCTCTTATTACATATACTGAAATTATAAAAATCAGGTCTGACTCTAAAGCCACGCTCTGTTCTCTCTTCCTTGTACCTTGCAGCTGCCATGCTGTAATGTACCTTCAGATGAATGAGGTTGACATGTTTATGGATCTTTCCTACCACATAATGAGTCTTATTAGGGTTTATTTATCTTATCTCAATACAATCTAGTACAATACATCTAGAACAATATTAGCACTGGTGGACTCTCAAGACATTCTTTTGACAATGAAAATAAACAGTTGACACTTGATTTTCTGTGGAAAAGATCTAGAGAAAAGACCACCGACTGGGGAGGGTTCCATTTTCCTCTACACTGTTTCCTCATAAGAAATGATTTACAATGGTAAATCACAACGAAACTTTACCGGATACTCAACCCCATCACTGCTCTATTGCTGGACTGAGGGCTGTGGGTGGGGTAAGAAACCAAAACCCAAGAAAGTTAGCCAATGGGTAAGAGATAATGAAGTTAATATTTCACATATGTTTTTCTTTAAACTCTTCTGAAGTGTCATCTTATCCAACTCCACTTGATCATTATAACATGCATATGAGGTAGACAGCCTAAGCGTTAGAATCCTTATATAAAAACATATACGACTGTGGCTCAGATATGTTAAATGTCTTGGCCAACAAAACGATAAGCTGTAGCTGATCTTGAAAATAAATTGAAGTATCTTGACCTCCAACCCAGAATTCCTCCCATTGTTTGATAGAGGGCCAAGGCAAAATGAAGACAAAAGCCTCAGAATCTTAGCTGATTTGCTCAGCAGCCCTCCTAGGGTCACTGGAGGTGTGAGGATCTTTGGGACAGGTCTCCTGATAGGGACCATCCCCTCCCAGTTACAGAGAGACTCTTTCTCTCATGGACACTAACAGAAACAGCAGAATTATTTGTGTGTGCCTCGATTCTATTTGGCAGGCTTAATTTATTCTGGATAAGTCTTGCCTCCTGCCTTAAAGCCAGACCATTTAAAAACATTTTTTTAAAGTTTTAGTTATTTACCTTAGTCACTTTTAAATTCGGGCCAATTGCTGTAAACTCTTTCAACACTGGCCAAAACGTTAACAGCTCTAATCTGTATTGAGTACCTAACACTCATGTATTCATTCAATATTTAATTATATCTTTCCTTGTTAGATGTGCTTTATTTCCTGCGAGGAAGCTGTGAGGGGACCCCCAAGTGGTTAAGTTCTAAAGGGACTTACAGTATTGTCAGGAGACATGCTATAAAGCTGTGAAATGTTGAGTAATAGTAACAATTTAAAACAGGAGTAGAAGAGCTATCACAAGGCAGCATTTGATTGATCCCCAAATAAGTGGTGCAGACAAGAACACTATGATCTTGAGATATTATACATTGATTTCAGGAGATTGAATTGGACTGAGCATAGCTCAAGGGGTAAACTGGTATAGAGAAGGCACTAACGAAAATTTCCACCAAAATGCAATGAGGGAGATCCTCTTGACAGGCAGGCCTTGGGGGAGAAAAGGAAAGGAGAGAAAAAGATACTAGTTTATCTTTAATCCCATAAAGTAAGGGGAAAATTTTTACGGTGTTTGGACAGAAATAAGGTATAGTTGTAATCTCTCCAGCATTAAGTAGAAAAAAAATCAGAGACACAGAAATTTATTTATTAAAAAAAATCTTTATTGAGTCCAATTTGTTCTCTTCTCCAGGGCTAGGGATAAAGTGGTGACCCTGATAGCCACGGGCCCTGCTCTCTTGGAGGATAGGATAGAAGTGGGGCTGCATAAGGTGCTATGGGAGCACAGAGGAGAGACTGCCCAGCTGCCTTGATGGTTAGTAAAGGCTTCCTAGAGGAGGTGGCATTTTATTTGAGACTTAAATTTCAGGCAGGAAATAGCTTATTAAGGGAGCTTAAGAGTACTGAAAAGATTGTTCCAAGCAGAGAAAACAGCATGCATTGTGGTCCCAGAGTGAAAGAGCACATGGCCTATTTTGCACAAGAGTAGTTTAGTTTGCTGGAGCCCACTGTTTGAGGCAAGAAGTCATGAGCTGAGGCCGCAGAAATAAGCAGGGGACAGATTATGCAGGATCTCAGGCTTTGGAGACAAAAGCAAGGCCTGGGGAAGAAAGGAGAAAAATACATTCTTGAAGGGTTTTATTGAGAGAATGGCATGAGATTTGCACATAGGATGCTATATGAAAACTAGATTGGAAGGGGCAGGTAGGCTAATCAGGAGACTGTTACAGTCATTCAGGCAAGAAAAAGTGGTGCTGATCTAGAGCATTAGCTGTGGGAATAGAGAGAAGGAGGACGAGTTTAACAGATATTTAAGAGTCAGACCCTGTAAGATTGATGATGGGTTGGATGTGGAGGATGGGAGAGAGGGAAGTGTTGAGGATATTTCCACATTTCTGGCTCTCATTGTATTGCAATTACATTCTGCCTGTCACTGATTCATTGGACGAATTAATCTGGTGTGGACTCTCTAGGTGTTTTATTTGGCTGGGTGATCTATAGATGATTGCACACCTTTCCACCCCCCAACCCCCATCACTGTGCTCATCCCTGTACGCTCAATCTCATTTCTCTCATAAAACCTTGCCTAAATCCCAGGAAAACTCAAACTGGGGCTGAAAGTTTGTGGAGGGGGAAAATAACTAGTGGATTAAAGATGGTCATTTGATTCAACTTGTTTTTTGTTTGTTTCCAAAGGACACTTTTAATTTTTTTCCTGCCTTTGTCCTGATCCACAGCATGAATTCACTTTTCTAGATTTGTCTGCTGCTCACGGTGACATACCCGTGCTACTTGGAGAAAGAAACGAATAATTCTCTGCTTTGAGCCTGGCAAGGAAGACTTGATATTCTTTGCTCAACAGCTAAGAAAACATTATCTCCTCCCTTTCTAAGTGCATCCAGGATCCTTTTCCTAACAGATTGGAGAAAGGAACCATGGAAGGCTAGAGCTGACTCTGGATGGGGGAATCCCCTCCCTGCTACTTAGCTGAAAAAGTTGGCAGAGGTAAAATAAATATCATAGCAGAAATGTCAGCCCCCATGCTATTGGAGGTATCTGGCAGATGGCTCAGCTTCCAGTGGACAGAGAGGACACCTGGACCCCAGCACAGGAGCCAAGGAAATTATGCACATAATTAGCTCAGCTCAGGCTCAGGCCGGTGGGAATCTTTGGGAGACATCTTTTTATACAGCACTTTATCCAGCTCCAATTATTTTAGAAAAAGCCTAGATCGTTTCTCTAACCCTTCCCTTTCTGCATCAGAAACCAGAGAATACAGCTTTAAGTCTGCAGTGAAAATGGCAGTGATGCTGGAGACAAGGATTTTGTGTGTCTCTGAGACCAGCTAACATCCATTCCAAGAAAGCTTTCCGCACACTCTGGGGTGAGGTGTGACAGAAGCGCGACAGAGGCCCTCGTTTCCATCAGCTTTTCAAAAACATTCCCCAGAAGTTTGATCCTGCTTGGCAGAAGCTTCTTGCCGGCTGTGGTGGTGAAAATAACAAAGACTCCCCATTTGTGAGCTGTTTTTCATCTTGGTGGTACTTTTTGAAGTGCTGCATCATTAGCCAGGCTGCAAATGGTTTTCAAAGATTCCTTTGCCCAAGCAGGCAATGCAGGCTCAGAGAGGCTGCTGTGGGTGAACAGATGATGGTGCTTGGGGGCTTTGTGTCCTATGGGAAGGCTCAGACCATCCTCCTGTGGCTTCAGTGTTCCCTGCAAAGGGTGGGGCAGAGGCCCTCAGTATCTCCCGGGTCACTTAGTAATTTTTTTTTTTTTTTTTTTTTGCAGTACACGGGCCTCTCACTGTTGTGGCCTCTCCCATTGCGGAGCACAGGCTCCAGATGCTCAGGCTCAGCGGCCATGGCTCACGGGCCCAGCCGCTCCACAGCATGTGGGATCTTCCCGGACTGGGGCACGAACCCATGTCCCCTGCATCGGCAAGCGGACTCTCAACCACTGTGCCACCAGGGAAGCCCCACTTAGTAATTTTTGTCACAGGCATGATGGGGCAAGAAGGACATGTCACAGCAAATGGGATTGAAAGAATAATAACAAAGGTCATTCTCTCCTCCACTCCTGAGTCATAGTGTGCACTGGGAACTTGATGAGGTTTAATCTGTGACTCCCAACATTACCTTTGGTTTCACGTCAGAAACTGAGCCCAGGGAAAACTCATAAAGTGGAGAGAGAGAGTCTAGATGCTCTCACTATAGAGATTTCCAAACCCTAACACCAATATTCTCAAACTTTGGTTTATATCCCTGTTGACTGAAAGATATGTTTTTTAGTTTTCTTTAATTTTGGAAAATTATTTATTTATTTGGCCATGCCATGCGGCTTGTGGGATCTTAGTTCTCCGACCAGGGATCGAACCCGTGCCCCTGCAGTGGAAGTGCAGAGTCTTAACCACTGGACAGCCAGGGTAGTCCCAGATGTATGTTTTTTGTTTTTGTTTTTGTTTTTGTTTTGCGGTACGCAGGCCTCTCACTGTTGTGGCCTCTCCCATTGCGGAGCACAGGCTCCTGACGCACAGGCTTAGCGGCCATGGCTCACGGGCCTAGCCGCTCCGCGGCATGTGGGATCTTCCCGGACCGGGGCACGAACCTGCATCCCCTGCATCGGCAGGCGGACTCTCAACCACTGCGCCACCAGGGAAGTCCACAAATGTGTTTTTAAAAAGTGGATTTTCAGGGTTGGCTTCAAAGTCTCGGAATCTGAATCTGCAGGTCGGGAACAGACCACCTGAACTTTTAAAAAGCAGCCCACGCACCGGGGCCATGAAATACACACAGATGTTTGACAGCCATTGTATTTAAGCAGCTGTTCTTGAGAATTCTGCATACCTTAGGCATCTGAGAAGCCTCAGATCTTGGCTATGTGCCAGCACAGTTGTTTGAGGCCTCCAGTGGAGGTGTGCTGGAGGCTTGGCCCAAAACAGAGGGCACTGTCAGGTAGATCCAGGTCGCTGCTGGAGATGCAGAGGGAGCTGTCAGGCCAGATCAGCCAGCTTGGAGTGAAGACTCTGATTCTGAAATGTCAGAGCTGCTCGGGAAGCCTCTCTGGAGAGCTGCTGGCTCTCAAAGAATGGGATTGCATTGAATAAATTGTGTTGAAAATTCCGGAGAAGCAGAAGGCTTGTAGAGCACATTGGAAATTTTAATCACTTCCTCAGAGTGGCTTTGATTAACATCCTTTCTAGCTCTTCCTAGGTGTGTCCTAAGCCTCCCTCGTTCCAGCTGACAGGTAATTAGTGCCATGACTGGGGATTGGAGGCGCAGGCTGTTCAGATCAAGTAACATAAAGCGTGTGAAGATACTGCATAAACTCGAAAGACTGCAAATGGAAGGGATCGCTCCTATCCACCCCCATCCCATGGTTCACACTCCTGTCACCCAGGACCACCCGCAGCCTGAATACCACGTAATTGCTCATGCTGTCCTCCCACTGCCTAGAATGCCCGGCTGTGCCGTGTCCACCTAGGAACTCCTGCTCTTTTCTCAAGGCAGAGCTCAAATGAAACTGATCTTGAGTTTCTCCATTCCCCCTGGCAGAGTTAAGCACTCGGTGCCCACCTCTATGAAGGCCACTTGAAAAAGGCTGCATCACCTCCGGCAGGTGGTGGCTGCTTGGTAACTATTCTCTTCCGTTATCTCATCATTTCTTTGTGTGTGTGTCTCCTTCAAGGTAAGAAATGAGCTTATTCTTCTCAGCATTCTCAATAACTATACAAAGCCTGGACTAGTAGATGCTCAGTAAATGTTTGTTGAATGAAAACAGTAAGTATCAGTCAGAAACTGGAAGACATGGGGTGGAAAGAAATGCCTTGCCATGCTATCCAGAGCCCTTCTAGAATGTTAGGTTGACCTAAGGTTTGATCTAAGAACTGTAGGAAAGGACCTGTTATCATTTCAATGCATAAGCCGCTAAGAAAATCCTGGCCAACATATCTAATTTGAATGTCATACAATCGTGGTTGTAAATAGTAGCACTTTTATGTCGTATTATTTTATAGTCAGAAGATTTGCCTCTTCATGCCTCAGTTTTCCTGTCTGCAGTGTGGGACAGAGCAAATCATGACTCTGATGAGTAATCCTGCCTTCCCTCCTTCTCTGATACATCTTTAGAAGAAGACAGCTGTCACAGGGGGCGTGTGTGTATAGATCTTAGGAAAACAGAGTCATTTGTCTCTTGTAGCAAGAAGCACGAAAGGCAGGGTTTGAGATGGAGAAAAAGAGAGTGAAAGAGAATCAGAATTGCTTTTTTCTTCCCCATCTTTCTGACACCACACTCTGCATTAATTTACCTACCCTGCAAATAAGAGGAGTGAACAGCACTTATTGCACTGCTAGCATATAACAGAGAGATTTCTACTCAAAGCGGGATCCTCAAACCAGCACATCAGTACCACCTGGGCACTTCTTTAAAAATGCAGAAGCTCAGGCCCCACCCCAGATCTACTGAATCAGAACTAGAATTTTAATAAGATCCATAGGTGACTCATATGCATTAAAATTTGAAAAGCCCAGGCAGAGAATCATCTTAAAGACATTTCTGAAAGTGAAATGAGAAGCAGGGAAGAATAGATAGGAAGGGCATTAAAAAGATACTCTGGGGCTTCCCTGGTGGCACAGTAGTTAAGAATCCGCCTGCCAATACAGGGGACACGGGTTCGAGACCTGGGTCAGGAAGATCCCACATGCCGTGGAGCAACTGAGCCTGTGAGCCACAGCTGCTGAGCCTGTGCTCTAGAACCCATGAACCACAACTACTGAAGCCCATGAACCACAACTACTAATGCCCATGTGCCTGGAGCCTGAGCTCCGCAACAAGGGAAGCCACCACAATCAGAAGCCTGCGCACCGCAGCGAAGAGTAGCCCCCGCTCACTGCAACTAGAGAAAGCCCGTGCGCAGCAACAAAGACCCAACGCAGCCAAAAATAAATAAATAAATTTATTTTAAAAAAATAGAATAAAAAATAAAAAGATATTCCACCTATAGAGATATAATGAAATAGAATGCTCTCATTAAAATAACTAGAAAACTACTGTGGTGAGGTGATGAGAGAAAGGGAGGAAGGCTTTTACTTAGCTGCAGAATTACTCAGGGTGTTGACGCAGAAGATGAAAACATCAGTGTGTAAGCTCAGACGAATGCAGTGCACCCAGCCCAGCACAAGGAGAGAGGAGCCTAAACAGATATTGGAGGAGAGTTGACAACTCCCCTAACCCTGTCCTGTTGGATCTCCCGTGGTATTCGTCCCCAGACCTGCCCAATCATTTACTCACCATAGCAAGATACCCATGACCTTACTCTGGGGGTTATGGTAGTGGGGAGTGAGGTCAGTGCATTCTAGTTCTGTTTTACGACTCCTCCTGTTTTCATCTAGTTGGAGTCTTAGACTGAATCCCCCTCCCTCACCAAGCATTGAGACTGGATTGGGGAGTCTCCCTGTGGGATATGAAGCACGTGTGTGTGTGTGTGTGTGTGCGTGCTTGTATGTTTACACACACATGCACATCTTTACATGAGGTATCATTTACATACTATAAAACTCACAAATCTTGTGTTCAGTTTGATGAGTTTTGACAATTGTATACACACAGCTATGTACATACCATCACTCCAAAGAGTTTCCATGTACTCTTTTGTTCTTTGCATATTTCCATGTACTCTTTGCATATTTCAGTATGCAAATATTCTTTGCATATTTCCATGTACTCTTCCATTTCTAGTTGATACCCCATTTCTCCATCCACCCAGAGGCAAATAGTTCCTGATTACTATTCCCATAGATTAGTTATGCCTGTTCTTGGACTTCATAAATGGAATCATGCAGTACAAACAGGAAGTATATACTCTTCTGTGACTCACTTCTTTCACTCAACATATGTTTTTGAGATCTGTCCATGCTATGGCACGTATCAGCAGTACATCCCTTTTTAATGCTAAATAGTAGTCCACTGTATGAAGATAATACAATTTGTTTATCTATTCCCTTGTCAGTGTGCATTGGGGTTGCTTAAAGTTCCTGGTTCTTATGAATAAGGCTGCTTTGAGTATTCCTGTAGAAGCCATTTATGGACTTTGTTTTGGTTTGTTTTTACTTTCTTGGGGATAAATAACTAGGAATATAATTTCTGGGTCATAGGTAGATGCATGTTTAAATTTATTTCAGCTTCTTTCATCAGCAATGCATGAAGTTCTAGTTGTTCCATGACTTCACCCATGTGTTGGTGTTATCAATCTTTTTGATTTTTAGCAATTCTACTAGGCGTGAAATGGTACATCACTGTGGTTTTAATTTATATTTCCCTGATGACTCGTGATGTTGAGTACTTTTTCATGTGCTTATTGGCCACTTATATATCACCTTCTGTGAAGTGTCTGTTTAAATCTGGTGCATATTTTAAAAAAATTATCTTTTATTGTTGATTGGTAGGAATTCTTTGCATATTTTGGATATAAGTCCTTTGTCAGATATAGGTATTGCAAATATCTTTTCCCAGTCTATGGATTGCCTATTTATTTTCTTAATAGTGATTTTTGATGAGCAGAAACTTTTAATATTTATGAAGTACAATGATTTTTTAAATGTTTATGAAGTATCATTTTTTTCCTTATATACCTAGTGCTTTTTGTGTTCCAGTAATCCTTGCCTTCCTCAAGGAGAAGAAAGATAGGAGAAGAAAGATATTCTCCTATGTCGTCTTTTTATAATTTTATGGTTCTAGCTTTTACACTTAGGTCTATGATCCATCCCAAATTACTTTTGTGTTGTGTGAAACAGAGGTTAAGGTTTGTTTTACCTTATATAGATATCATTGTTACAATACTATTTGTTAAAAACAATTTCTTTTCCCCATAGAATCAACTTTGGTCAAAACCTAATTGACTCTATACATGTGGAACTATTTTTGGACTCTGTGTTCTCTTCCATTGGACCTGTTTGTCTATCCTTATTCCAGTACCACACAAGTTGATTACTGTATTTTATTGTGACTCTTGAAATCAAGCAGTATAAGTCTTCCCACTTTCCTCAATTTTTAAAATATTGTTTTCACTATTCTAGATCCTTTATATTTCCGTAAAAATCTGAGAATCAGCTCAAATTTCTTTTAAAAAGTCTGTGACATTTTGATTGGTTTTTCATTGAATCTAGATTAATTTGAAGGAAATGGCTATCTTAACAATATTGAGTCTTGCAATCGTGATATGGCATATACCTCCATTCACTTAAGTCTTAAAATTTCTGTTGGCAATGTTTTGTAGTTTTCAGAGTAGGCATCTTGCACATTTTTCATTAGAGACATTCCTATATAGTTAATCTTTTTGATATTATTGCAAATGATATATTTTTAATTTTATTTTTCATTTGCTTGTGGCTACTATATGGACATTCAATTGATTTTTTAAAAAATTTATTTATTTATTTATTTATTTATTTTTGGCTGCATTGGGTCTTCATTGCTGTGCGAGGGCTTTTCTCTAGTTGCGGCGAACGGGGGGTCACTCTTCCCTGCAGTGTGTGGGCATCTCATTGTGGTGGCCTCTCGTTGCAGAGCACAGGCTCTAGGCATGTGAGCTTCAGTAGTTTTGGCATTCAGGCTCAGTAGTTGTGGCTCACGGGCTCTAGAGCACAGGATCAGTAATTGTGGTTCATGGGCTTAGTTGCTCCGCGGCATGTGGGATTTTCCCGGACCAGGGCTCGAACCAGTGTCCCCTGCATTGGCAGGCGGATTCTTAACCACTGTGCCACCAGGGAAGCCCCCTCAATTGATTTTTATATGTTGAATTTAATTTATATTTGAATGTTGAATGACCTTTGTGTTCCTGGGATAAACTCACGTAGATTTTATTATCTTTTTATGGATTTCTGTATATTATTTGCTAATATTTTGTTGATAATACTTGCATCTATGTTGATGAGGGACTAATGGTCTCAGTAGTCTTTCATTTTCTTATAATGTCTTTGTCTTTGAGATCAGGATTGCACTGGCCTCACAAAATGAATTGGAAAGTGTTCCTAATGAGCTTTTATATTTTTTGAGTTTATGTAATATCAGTATTTCTTCCCTAAATGTTTGATTGAATTTATTGTTGAATTATCTGTAACTGGGGTTTCCTTTGTGGAAAGATTTTTGAATATGAATTAATTTCTTTTTGTTATCCTACAGATATATGGCTTTATATTTTCTATGCCTTATCAGTTTTGGTAATTTGTGTTTTTCCAAATTTGTCCACGAATCTAAATTGTTGAATATATTGGCATGAAGTTGTTCATAGTATTGTTTTATTTTCCTTTACTGTGTGTAATATCTATAGTGTGGTCCTCTCCTTCACTCCTGATATTGGAAATTTATATTTTCTCTTTTTTGTCTTTGATCAGTGTTTGGGGTACTATTGCTGCATAACAAATTATCCTTAGAAATATTTCCTTATTTCCGTTGTGATTATTTCATTGGCCCATGGCTATTGTTACTTAATTTATAAATATTTGGAGATTTTCTAGATTGTCATTCATTAAATTAAATTTGACCATGGACAGAGAACATACTCTGTATACTTTGATCCTTTGAAATTTATTGAGGCTTGTTTAATTGGCACAGAATATGGCCTATATTAATGAATATTCTGTGTGTACTTGAAAACAATGTGTATTATGTGGTTTTTGGATATAGTATAAACTCTATAAATGTCAATTAGATCTAGGTGATTGATAGTGTTGATCAAATCTTTTATATCCTTATTTTTTTATCTATTTGATTCTATCAACCACTGTGTGATGAGTATTAAAATCTTCAACTAAGATTGTGGATTGTCTATTTCTCCCTTTAATTCACTCAATTTTTGCTTCATTTATTTTGAAGTCTTGCTATTAGGAGCTGCTTATGTGCTTTTGAAGGAATAGGAAGATGTCAACAGGATAATGGAAGATTGCTTGTAATCAGATGTGTTTGCCTATGATCCTAAATAGCCTTTGTCACCACACGAGTAAGGAAAAGAAAGAATGCTATGGGTGAAACCTGGCCATACTTCAGTGAAGGGACCAACTGGCTTTTGTTTTTGTTTGTTTACTCTGATTAGGTATTCATCTCCCAAAGACGTTAACTCTAAAGGCCTTAACAAGGAACTAAGACAATATCCAGACCCGGTCCCATGAACATGCTTCTAGGAATCTGATGAACAGCAACTACTTCTTTCCCACCTCATTACATTATAGCCTTGGGGTTTCATTTAAATATAATCAAATCAGACAGACAATTGGTTTTGCTATAAGCCAGAGGGACAGTAATCAAAATTGCTGGGGCTCCAGGTATTCTTTCTAAAGAGCATGTAAGACATTGCTGATGAGCATTTATAGGGATCTCCTGTGTTTGCCCCGAGACAGACCTAACAATAAACAGAGGAGTTCAGACCCTGAACTTAAAGAGTTTATATTCAGGCTGAGTAACCTAAAAGCTATAAGAGAGAAACTGGAGGAGGACAATGAATAACAGTCCCCTACTTATGTGTAACACTTTTGTTATCTATCAGTGTCCTTCACTGCTCTTCTCTAAGTAGTAGGTGGCACAGGTTTTGTTATTTCAGGTGTGCAAAAAGGCTTACTGTGAGTTCATGACCCTGCTCTGGAGCCATCAGATGTATCACAAATACTTACTTTTTGTCTGTTATACAGTCTTTACCCAAGGCCATAGGGACAGCCAGTTCAGACCCCATACAACTTAGGAATTAGGCCTGACGATACCATTCTTTTTGCTATAGTGTCCTGGTTAAGAGCACAGACTTGAACCCAGGCTGCCTGATTTTTGAATCCTACCCCTGCATTTACCAGCTGTGTGATCTTGGCAAATTGCTTAGCCTTTTTGTGCCTCTGTTTCCTCTCAAATCATAGCTCAACAGATTATTGACAGGCTGAAATGAAATCTGTAAAGTGGGATCATCTATGATGATATCTATCTCAAAGGTTGTTACGAGGGTTAGGTGAGGATTATAAAGTGCTTAGAATAGAAGTCTGAAAATATGTTTCCCAATCTCCTCGTTATATTAAAATAAGAAGGCAAATAGAAGGTTCACTCAATCTTTCAAATGATTATTTATTGTATGTGTCAGGCAACCATGCTGGGCATGGTTTTACCATCTAAAGTCACTCTAAAGCTCTACCATCATTTACTTTCAAAAATTTAGTAGCAGCTAGTATGTTCTACAAAATTTACAGTCATCTCTTTCATTCCTTCATTCCTGCAACAATGTGTTAAGTACTTACTATGTCTCAAGTACCAGGTTAAGCCCATTACATACAAGCTATTATTCAACCCTCAGAATGTATCTTCAAAGACCCTAACTTTGGTGGAATCTAAGAGTAAATTAACCATCAATGTTCCTTTCTCTGGGTTCCCTTAAAACAAGGACTGCTTGACCATCAATGTGCCTTTCTCTGGGTCCCCTTAAAACAAGGACTGCTTCCTCCACTCCCAATCTAGTCTCTTGGCAAGACTAACAGGTTCAGCCTGCCAATTGGTGCCTCTGGAAATAATGGATATTCTAATCTTTGAGTTGTCTGCAACTGATTAAAAAGGCAGTTTCAAGCCATGGGCAGAAAATAAATCATCAGAGTTAGAAGCAGAGGCTTTGCAATCCAACAGACCTGAGTTGGAGTCCTGACTCTACTCTTTTCTAGCTATGTAACCTTGAGCAAATTCTTTACCATTTAGTCATCCATCCTTTCATTCATTTAACAAATATTTATGAGCATCTATGTAGTTTCAGGCTCTGTTCTAGGCTCTGAGGATATAGCAGGGAACAAAAGAAACAACAATCTCTGCCCACAAGGGCCTTACATCCTGGTCGTCTGTGGCTCTATTTTTTTCATTAAAAATAAGGAAAGACAACAGAGCTTTCTTTATAGATTTGTTGTGAGATTAGATGAGATAATGTAGGGAAAGTGCCTAGCATAGTGCCCTGGAACATATTTAAAAAGTAATAATGTCAGGGAAAATGAAAACACCTTCCTGAATTTGATATTTTCAGACATCTCTTGATGGACTTAATAGCATGAGAGAGTTGTCTGCCAGAATAGCAGTGATTTCTAGAATATCTGGTCTGAAGGTTGTTCTTCTTGGTCTCTTTTCCAAGGAGAGCTGCCTGACCAAAAGATGAAATTACAGCCAAGACCATTTACTATAGCAATTTAAATATATTTATGATAGTCTGTAGAATAAATTGAGAGGAAATTTCATTTACATCTTTAACAAGGAGCCAGCATTATTGACTATTTAATTGTCCACCCTTCATTGTTTATCTCAATCCTTCAGACAGATATTTGAGACAAGACTGAAGGTCAGCATGTCTCCTTTAAGCTTATTCTAAACCTAAATATTATTGCCTTATGTCTGACCATACACATAATAGTAATAGAGGGTTTAGTGGGTAAAGATTAAGATGGAATGAACCCCCCTTCAACTCATAAAAGAAACTACATATATCTGTAAATGTCCACTTTGCCTTCTCTCCTGTTACAGTGGAGAGACACTACCTCTGTCCTACAAAAGAGCAACCCCTTAGATCTGATTCCATCTCTTCTCTCTGCATCATAACCATTTATTTAGTCATCCATCTCGCCCTATTAGACTGTAAGCTTCTTAGAGGGAGGGACCAAATTTTACATTTTTCTATCTTTTGTTCATATCATAATGCCTGGCACATAGTTGGTTTTCAGTGTATGTTAATTGAATCAAATTGAAACAGCACTGATTTCCTCTAATTCATAGATTAA
This sequence comes from Pseudorca crassidens, assembly GCF_039906515.1. NCBI lineage: Eukaryota > Metazoa > Chordata > Mammalia > Artiodactyla > Delphinidae > Pseudorca > Pseudorca crassidens. Next base: position 96,952,430 of record NC_090297.1, read on the forward strand.
TAGACTGTGGATTTAGTTTTATAAAGAGTTCTAAAAACACCTAAATAATGATGACAAAGTCATTTTAAAACACTTTGAGTGGAATTCAGCTAAAGTTTAAATCTTTTTACACCAAAAATTACATGAAAAGATGCTCAACATGGCTAATTATTAGAGAAATGCGAATCAAAACTACAGTGAGGTATCACCTCACACCAGTCAGAAGGACCATCACCAAAAAGTCTACAAATGATAAATGCTGGAGAGGGTGTGGAGAAAAGGGAACCCTCTTGCACTGTTGGTGGGAATGTAAACTGGTACAACGACTATGGAGAACAGTATGGGGGTTACTGAAAAAACTATAAATAGAACTACCGTATGATCCAGCAATCTCACTCCTGGGCATATATCCAGATAAAACCACAACTGGAAAATACACATACACCCCAGTGTTCATTGCAGCACTATTTACAATAGCCAAGACATGGAGGAAACCTAAATGTCCATTGACAGAGAAATGGATAAAGAAGATGTGGTACATATGTACAATGGAATATTACTCAGACATAAAAAACAATAAAATAGTGCCATTTGAAGCAACATAGATGGGCCTAGAGATTATAGTGAGTGAAATAAGTCAGACAGACAAATATCATATGATATCGCTTATATGTGAAATCTAAAAAAAGTGATACAAATGAACTTATTTACAAAACAGAAACATACTCACAGACTTTGAAAACAAACTTATGGTTACCAAAGGGGAAAAGTGGGGGGAGGGATAAATTAGAAGTTAGGGATTAAAATATACACACAACTGTATATAAAATAAATAATCAACAAGGACCTGCTGTATAGAACAGGGACCTCTACTCAATATTCTGTAATAACCTATATGGAAAAAGAATCTGAAAAAGAATGGATATATGTATATGTATAACTGGATCACTTTGCTGTACACCTGAAACTAACACAACAGTGTAAATCAACTATACTCCAACATAAAATAAAAATTAAAAAAAATCTTTTTACGAACAACATGCCATCTCAAAACAATAAATTTATCATAGTTTCCAGTGAAGAAATCTTACTGCTAAAATCACAAAGAAGTAGGATCTGCCTAATAGTGGATACAGTTTCAATACTAAATACTTTATAATACCCCCTTATTACCTACCGCCTCTTTTCAGCTTATCTAGTTAAACAACTAGGCACAAATACTAGATAATCTGGTTGCACATTCTCTGCAACCAGAGAATTATTACAGTAACAAGAAGACAAACATTCTCTTCTACTTGAAGACATGATTTTATAATTTTCAATTGAGTGTGAAAATATAAAAAGACTTTAGAAGTGCTGAAACTTTTGGTTAGTTATTTCAGGAATAAAAAGTTAAAGGAAGAGTAAATATTTAGTCTGGAAAACTTGGGAGCAGGGGTGTGGGGCAAAGAATTGGGGGATTAAAGTCATTCAAGAACATTTACTGAGCACCTACTATGTGCTAGCCACCATGTAAGTCCTGTGGATACAGAGGTGAACCCTGATCTTGTGGAGCTGATATCTAAGTTGGGGGAGCACTTATTCAAAGAAGTTCTAATAATGTTGAACCTCAAAAGGAAAGGCTTTCATGCCATAGATTCCTGGAGCTTCTTGGCCCTATGCAAATGTGCACTGTCCCTTCCTACCTATGAGCTCCACATATTCAGAGGAATTAGGAGGGAAAAGCATAGTTGATCACAAAACAGGTGTTATTATAACCTTCTCTGGGGCATGGATTATCCATTTGTCTTATGTTTACATAAGCAAGAGAGGCTACTCAAGTAACTCTTCACTAGACAGAACGATATGTCCCAAAGTGACTATCTGTATTTACATATACTGAGGATTGGCTGGCAGTTTCTCTGCTAAAATTTAAAATATATAATAACAATAATAGATAAAAGAAAATAAATACTTTCTGTGTCAGCAGGCATCTCTAGAACCCATCTATCCCAAGATTATCTCAGTGAATATTAAATAAGATAATGTAACGTGCATAGCATGGTGCTTGGCATGAGGTCAGTATTAAACACAGAGATGGACACAGACACACAGACCCACACACACTTCGTTCCTCCACCACTTTGAGAAGTACGCTGCCCCTGTCTCTGAGAGAGAATATAAATCAGGCTTCTAATCATCTAGCACAGGCCATCAGCCCTGCCTCCTGCACATCTGGTATGTAAAACCTGTGAATCCCTCTTTAATCAACAGCTCAGAGTGACGGCATTTCTGACCCTCATCAGAGAATTCAACCAGGGATTGATTGCAATGTATCTCTTGCCAAATGCTTGCTGGGACAGTTGATATTTGAGAGAAACTGCCTAAGGGATATGTCACCGACATGAATTCTTCTAAGCTTTTTCTTTGAATTGTCATCAGAACACTTTACCTGGTCTACTTTATTGCAATCCTCTATAAAGTCCTTTGTTGAATTAAAATGTGCTGCTTCTTTATCTACTTTTTAGAGATAATAATTTATATTAAAAAGTATCTGCTTAGCATGGGACCTGGTCCATAGTAGGTCCTTATTAAGTATTTGAATATCAAAAGGGTAAATCTGTTTGAACAAGAATTGTGGGTTTTTTCCCCCTCAATACAGCCATAAGTGAAAATAACATCCATTAGAATTCCCTTTTTATTTCTTCTCTCTCTAGGGAACTGCTCTTCATCCTTCACATCTTAGCCACACAGCACCTTCTTTCTGGTGCCCTCTCCCTCCCCAGGCAGAGTCCTAAACTCTTTCTGCCTTGCTCCTTCCTCTCTTACAGCACCTATTGCATGTTTTTGCAGTTGTTTGCACTATCTTCTCCTTGCTGGACTGTGAGCCACTTTACAATATGACTGTCTTTTTCATCTTTGTAGCCACAGTGAATGGCACAGAGTCTGGTCCACAAAGGGCTAATAAATGTTTAAACGTCAAAAGATAAATAAAGCAATTCAGTGTCCCTTATATAAATGCCAACTGAACACTTTTCCTTAAATTCAGTAACAGGAAAACTTGATTATTTCCAGTATATTTTTATTGAGTTTATGCTTTTTTCAAAACACTTTCCTGATATAATAGAGATCTTTGTGTTCCTTACCACCAAGGACGTCTCCATCAGGTGAGGGAGACAGACATATCTACAGGCATATTCAAGGCAATCTGGATTCAATGTTCTAACGGCAGTACACAGAAAGAGCTCAGGGGAGTGTGCGGGCAGCGTGGAAGAGATTAATTCCAACATGGAGATAAAGGAGGCTTGTTGCTTAAGACTGCCTTTGAATGGATAGAATTTTGACAGACAGATATGGGGATGAGAAACAGATCCCAGGTAGAATGAATATTTCTTTACTTGTCTCTGACTCTGTGGTTTCTGAATACATGAACTGTATTTCCATCTTTGTATTTACAATACTTAGTACGGACTTGGCATATGGCAACTTTTCAAGAGACGCTTGCTGGAAAATAAAGTTTACAAATATGGAGGTAAATAAAACTTGAAAGTTTGGTTGAAACCAAAGGGTAGCCATTGAAAGTTCTTGAGCTGGAGAGGGATGCAATCTGATCAGGGCATCTGTGAAGGATGAACTGGAGAGGAAAGAAATTGGACCAGGGGAACAGCTAGATGATACTTCAAAGGTACAGGTGAGAGTCAACAAGGATGTGAATTAAGCAGTGGAAGAGAAAGGAAGGGATGAGTGTCTTCTGGTTTTAAGTTTACATTTCTCTTACTCTCTTTTAAAAATCACCAAAGCAATAAGAAGGACTAGAATAAAACATGTGTTCCACCACTGGTGAAACTAGGAAAAGAGACATAATCCCAAACCACAATATATAAAGACAGAAACTGTTTGGAAGGTTGGGAATTGACTTGGCAGAGCAGAGAAAGCTTAAAAGATTAAAGTTAGAGGACTGTGGATGGGTATATCAGTGAGAAGCAATGCTGTTCATTCTGAAGAACCCAAAAGAGAACAAAAGCCTAGAGGTACTAAGTGCTATGGAAGGTGGAGGTGTATACAGTTGAAAAAAAGAGGAATTCATTGAAAGTGTGTAAAAGGATTGGTTAGACCTCAAGGACCCCACCCTGTACCTCCAGGTGATTATCCCTCTCTCAGTTTGATGGGAGAGAAGGGATTTATTCTCTAAAGCAATTGAACCAGAAGGCCTCTGAATTCAGAGACACCAGGCATGGCAGAGAGCTTGGATGAGGTGGCCAACTGAAAAGAGAGGAATTACATGAAGTGCTGCATCTTGAATGGTGAGGTACTAAGTCCCCTTCCCCTACCCTATAGAAGACAAGCTACCTTTACACCATCATGAGAGGAGACTGAAGCATCCTTCTCTGGAGAATCCCAATGGCCCTGGCAAAGGAGGAGGGAAGGGTGCGTGTGTGCACACGCACACACACACACACACACACACACACACACACACACACACGCGCGCGCTTCCCCAAGGAAAACATCCAGTCCGTAATTTGAACTCCAGCAGTCATCAAGCCTTGCCCAATCACAGAGGACTTCTAATCAGTCTTTTAGTGTCTCACTTTTATAAATAAACAGAAAGTACAGGGTCTAGAAAGGCTGACAACATAAAAAGCAGAGAGAGAAAAAAAGAACTCCAAGAAAACAAGGAGCAGAAGAAAACTTACTTTAAGGAAAACAGTAATTAGCATCCTCAGATGCTATGAAAAATAAGAGAATAAGAAAAAGCTTTTGTAAATTAGCAATATAATTAAATTAAAAATTCAAAAGAAAAATTGGAAGATTAAGTTGAAGAAATCTCATTCAAAGTAGAACACAGGGACAAAGATATAAACAATAAGAGAGAAAAAGATAAGGAAATTGGAGGATTCAACCTCTGATATCAAACTAATAGAGGTTATAGAAAGACTGAACAGAGAAAATGGATGAAACAAAATTATCAAGGAAATAATTTGAGGACATTTTGGAAAACCAAAATACCAAGGTATTAAAAGACTAAAAAGTGTTCCTTCCAAAATAAAGTTTTTAAAAGGCTGCACCAGGACACATCATGAAATTTCAGTATGCCAGGGCTAAAGAACTGATAGAAAAATATTCCAGAAAGAAAAACAGGTTACATATAAAGGTTTAGTAACTAGCAGTTACCCTGGAAGTTAGAAGACAGTGAAGAACTACATTCAGTATTATGAAGAAAAATTATTTCCACTCTAGGAATGTATAATTAGCCAAACTATCAAGATTTGTGATGACAGAATAAAAATATTTTAGACATACAAAAATCTCAACAAACCTACCTCCAGTGTATCATGTCTGAAGAAGCTACTAGGTGATATGCTCCACTCAAGGCAAGAGGAAGCATGAGATCTGAGAAGGATGGGAGAAAGGTGAAGAAAATTTCCAGGCTAATGGTGAAGGAAAGTCTCAGGACAAGAGCCATGTAGCTGACTAGAGAGGAACCAGTCCATAGAACAGGAAGATTAAAGGCTCAGGAGATAATTCTCTAGGCAAAAATAATACATACATATATATTATCATACCATATATATATGCATATATATATATGGTATGATAGCAAACTGCATTTGGGAAGTCATTGGAGGAAATGGGAGGATTGAATACATAGTCATTGGTACATAGAATACTATGAAAATGGGAGAAAAAAGGCACATATTTACCCCGCAAAAAAACTACAGGTGAACAAGGAAGGAACCACAATAATAGTACACTACTTGATATAGTGGTCCCAATTAGGTTAAATATTGAATAATGCTTGAAATGAAATTGTGATGTAATTATTCAGATAAAAAGATAAAAGAGGAGATATCATGGGGTGAGTCTGAGAAAGGGAAGTAATCATTCGTTATCAGAGAAATTCTGTACATAATAATGGATACTGGAGAATCAAGAAAAAGCCATACAGGCTTATTATCTAGAATATAAAGGTACATACTGGAGGAAATAGCTAAAAGAATCGAAAGTGGCTACAGCTTGGCTAGGCTACTATATATGATGGTGAAAGTTATGCATTACACAAGTCTGGAGGGTGCCATTCCCATCGCAAAGTGTTTAAATGGTGCCCCCCAAATTGAGTTTTGCACAACCTACACAGCTTTATGCAGAAGTTCTGCCTTTTGGAAGCAGGACTAGTATGGGGCATGTTGGTGAGAGAATGGGATTGCTCTATTCAGTTATATACATTTTAGCACTATTTGCCTTTTAAAATTATTTAGATTTTTAAAAATCTAAAATAGAAAAGAAAGGAGAGGATGGATTTGAGATATATTTCTGAAACAGCTTATTGGGATTTGTCAGTCTCTGAGGAATAGGTGATGAAAAGAAGACAGTAAAGAGAGGGGAGAATAATCAGTTACATAGGGAGAAAAAGCAGAGGAAGTTAGGATCATAGAAGTCAGAAGGAGAGAGTTACCAGAAAGAGATAGTGGACAACAGCGCCACATGCTGGTCATCAGGAAATTATACATGTTTTGGTATAAGAAGTCCTGGGACTGAGCCTCACTCAGCTCCGTCACCCTCCCATCCACTGTTCCCTCATCTTTTTTTCCTTGTTTTTTACATCTTTATTGGAGTATAATTGCCTTACAATGGTGTGTTAGTTTCTGCTTTATAACAAAGTGAATCTGTTATACATATACATGTGTTCCCATATCTCTTCCCTCTTGTGTCTCCCTCCCACCCTCCCTATCCCACCCCTCTAGGCGGTCACAAACCACCGAGCTGATCTCCCTGTGCTATGCGGCTGATTCCCACTAGCTATCTATTTTACGTTTGGTAGTGTATATATGTCCACGCCACTCTCTCACTTTGTCACAGCTTACACTTCCCCCTCCCCATATCCTCAAGTCCATTCTCTAGTAGGTCTGTGTCTTTATTCCCATCTTACCCCTATGTTCTTCATGACATTTTTTTTTTCTTAGATTCCATATATATGTGTTAGCATACGGTATTTGTCTTTCTCTTTCTGACTTACTTCACTCTGTATGACAGACTCTAGGTCCATCCACCTCACTACAAATAACTCAATTTCGTTTCTTTTTATGGCTGAGTAATATTCCATTGTATATATGTGCCACATCTTCTTTACCCATTCATCCGATGATGGACACTTAGGTTGTTTCCATGTCCTGGCTATTGTAAATAGAGCTGCAATGAACATTTTGGTACATGACTCTTTTTGAATTATGTTTTTCTCAGGGTATATGCCCAGTAGTGAGAAAAATAGTGATGATGATACCAACCTCACAACACCACTTTGCTGTTGCTCTCATGAAATATAGAGTGGCAATCTTGCTGGAGTAAGAAATCATTTTCAGCATCCGGTTTTATATCTTGGCAACACTCTCCTCAAACTAATCTAAGTATTACCTGGGGAAAGCACTATGCTATTAGAAATGATTTTATTTTCAGGGTTATATTAATTATTCCCAAGGCCCTTGGGAAGATGTTTTTCTTTTAAATTAGACTGGGAGAGCTTTTAAATTAGCGGAGAGCTGCAGCTGGGATTTCTGAGGCTTTTGGAGACCCCCATGGAAATTCTCTGGCCCTGAAGAGTAGCTGTAGGGGACTCTTGGCCTCCTGCTGGATAGGGAGAATAAGCTCTTTCCTGCTGCAGGATTCTAGCTGCAAGATGAGCTTCCCTTCCTCTGGGAGTAGACACAGAACAGGGTCATTAAAGTGATGCTGTCTCAACTGAGTCCAGGTCTGGCTTTCAGGAAAGACAAATTGGATCTTGAGCCTGGGGCATCTAGCCTAAAGCCTGAGCCCATGAAAGAGCAAGGAATATCTGGAAGGAAGAAAAATCTGGAGTGGAGTGCTGTTCCAAATTCACCAAAATCCATATCCTCTTCTCGCTTCAGGAAGGAGTCCTTCTTGCATTGACCAACCCCTGTAAAACCAGGCGAGGCTGTGGAGGAAGTCCTTAGTGTCTCTCAGCACCAAGAGAATGCCTCCTGCTTCACGCTTTCTGGCTGCATGGAAAATAATAACAACAACAACAACATTAACAGTTTTATAGAGCATACTATATGCCAGGCACTGTCTTCAGCACTTTACTTAGATTAACTTTTGTACAGGTGAGGAAACGGAGGCACAAAGAAATTAAACAACTTGCCTAATATTAGAGACATGCCAAATATTAAAGGCTTTGTGCTTTGGCTAATGCTATTTCTTTATCCTGAAGTGAAGAGCAATGGAGTGATAGAAATTAGATGGGATTTGAAATAAAATTCATTTCTATCTGTCTAGTCTCTTTCCAGCTGTGGCAGAGATTGCTAACTGTCTTCTGGATATCAACTTTCCCTCTATCTAGAAATAACAGGACACTGACCTTTTTTTTTTTTTTTTGCGGTACGCGGGCCTCTCACCGTTGTGGCCTCTCCGTTGCAGAGCACAGGCTCCGGACGCACAGGCTCAGAGGACATGGCTCACGGGCCCAGCCGCTCCGTGGCATGCGGGATCTTCCCGGAATGGGGCATGAACCCAGAACACTGACTTTTGTATGGACACATCACTGACAATCTAAGAGACTGTTTGATCATGTGACTAAAATTTAAAAATGATATATAGGTGAAAATGTTATGTGAGATTTCTGAAAATTTTCTTATATTGAATGTAGTTAGCCCTTCTTCCTCCTTTCTCCATTCTGCTCTTTGGAGTGTTGGTGTGATAGCTAGAGCCCCAGCAACTATCTTGCACCACAAAGTTGGGGACCACACATCAAGGGTGATGGAGCAGGGATCCTGAAAAATCCTGGGTCTCTGCTACCATGCAATGGCCATGTCAGCCCTGAATTACCTGCCTTTGGACTTCTGCCTCATTTACACTTTTATTTTTCAGGTTTTTGTTATTCATAGGAACTTGGGGTCCGATTCAACCACCAACTAGGTGATCACAATGCCATAATAAATTTAGCAGAGGAAAAAAAATAAAGCAGGTGAAACACCAACCTAGCCATAACAATTCTCAGTAGGACATTCATAGAACATTTAACCTTGAACAGTGAACCCTTCTTGATATGTCCTTTAAGATGCACTGTAACCATTTTTAAGGGTACTGTCTAGTAGTATTAAGTACATTCACATTGTTGTGCAAACATCGCTGCTATCCGTCTCTCCAGAATTCTTTCTATCTTGGAAAACTGAAACTCTGTACCCATTAAACAGTACTCTCCACTCCCCCTCTTCCCAGACCCTGGAAACCACCATTCTACTTTTTGTCTCTATGAACTATTCTAGATCTCTCATATAAGTGGAATCATAGAATATTTGTCTTTTTGTAACTGGTTTATTTCACTTAGCATAATATCTTCAAGGTTCATCTGTGTTGTAACATTTGTCAGAATTTGCTTCCTTTTTAAGGTTGAATAATATTCCATTGCATGTATATACCACATTTGTTTATCTATCATCGATTGATGGATAATTGGGTTACTTTCATGATTTAGCTCTGTGAATAATGCCGCAATGAACATGACTGTACAAGTATCTCTTTGAGATCTTTGCTTTTAAGTCTTCTGGGTATTCACCCAGAAGTGGAATTTCTAGATCATATAGTAATTCTATTTTTATTTTTCTGAGGAACCACCATATTGTTTTCCATAGCACCTGTACCATTTTACATTCATACCAACAGAGCACAAGGGTTTCCATTTCTTCTACGATTTCTTTCCTTCCCAACACTTGTTATTTCCTGGGGGTTTTGATAGCAGCCATCTTAATGGGTGTGATGTAGTATCTCACTGTGGTTTTGATTTGCATTTACCTAATGATTAGTGATATTGAGCATATTTTTGCCATTTTAATATAAGAGAATGTTATCTTTGTATTCTTTTTGGTGTAGTGGGAATGTGTGGGTATCACACCAGTGTTATCAAGTCTTTTGCATAAAATCTTTTAAAAGTCCAGGACACATCCCTGTTTATCTCACTCCATTTGAATGATGTCCATTAGACATCAGAATCACATTCCAACTTCTCCAACTCTTAGACAGTGAAAGGCATGGTCTGCACAAGCATTAGGAACTGAGATCAATATCAAGATCATGTAGCTTTTCTCATAAGCACTTCCTGTCCATAGAGTCTATAACAGGCACTCTTAGGTGCTTTCCTATGGCTTTGAGCTTTCTTAGGCAATAAGAAGTCTATGATAAAGTCATTTGAAAAATTCCTGGATGGCCTCCTCTGATTTCTGCTTTACATGTTTCTTCCCTGTCAAGCAAGGCACCAGGAGGGTAAGTGCTATATTTGCTGGAGCAGAGTGTGAATAAAATCATTTTAAGGTAATGGCAATCCATTCAGAGGAGATGAGAGGAGAAACCTCTCCTTTGAGGCATCTAAGGTTTAAAAGATTCTTTGATGGTAACAGCTCAAATAGAGCAAGAGAAACCTGGTGCATTTATTGCCTCTCCCCTGACCTCCCCAGCACAATCATAAGTACAGGTAGGCTCCAGGGAAGCTATGCAAAAATAAGTGAGGGGGAAAATGCATACATTTTACTCAGACCACAGCAAAAAAAAGGGCTGGCCACAACATAAAATGTACAATATAGATAGAAATGTAAGTTCCCTGAGATTCATTCTATGTACTACCATTCTGCACCACTGTTTTTTGAAGAAAGTACATTTGGCAAGAATTTTTTTAAAAATTTAGATTAATAAATCTATCTGTGAAAGAATTGTCTATGGGAATCTACTCATTCCACAAAAACTTGAAACAAGGGCTCATTGGAATCACTGCCAGTCCTGGTGTTTAGATCTCCAGAGATGTTATTTGAGCCTGGAGAATAAACAGATTATCCTCAAAAGGAGACTGTTTGTCTGAGCAGACTGGGCAGTGTGTGGTAAGGCGGAGAATCTTCACCTTATCAGGAAAATGAATCAAAGCCAGGAGAAAGGAATTCTGTTCAAGCACGCTGTGGAGCAAAGGTTGAATGAGATAAGGGTGGCCCATTCACCACAACTGCAATCAAAATTCCTGTTTTTTCCTCTTGACAGTCACAGAAATAAATAGCAACCCCCCCACCCCCTGCCATGGAAAAAGAAAGTCCTAAAATGAAAGGTGACTTTAAGCATGTTAGTTTGAGGGGAAAGAAGAGCTGACCTTTGAAAGCATGCTTTAGACTCTATTCTGGATCCCATTTGAAGGGTCCACACACAAAGTACAGCATCTGCCCTTTTAAGCATCCCTTGAGTGCTTTACTTGACTTGAACACTGAAAACTCTGCAGCAAAGGACCTTAAAACTCTCAGAAAACCTGACACACCAGAGTCTTTACCATAGGATCTCAATTGGTCATGTTTGAAGTAAGGATCTTTAGTTAACAAGGAGCAGCAAACACACACACATGCCACCCCTGGCCTTCTCATAGAGCAGCATAGCACGGGGCAGCGGGTGGGGATCATCACAGGGCCGACACTCTAGTGTAAGAGCCCGAGTTTTCATCCTGGCTGTACTGCTTCCTGGTTGTGAGTCTCTGGGCATATTATGTAAAATCTCTATACCTCGATTCCCTCATCTGTAAAATGGCAATAGAAATAATATATACCGACTAGTGTGCCTATGAAGATTAAAGGCGATCATTCATATACAGTGCTTAGAACTAGGGCTGGCATATGCCACATATTTAACAATTGTTACCTATTATTACTAATTTTATCATTTATGATTTATCCCTTGCTCCCAGTAAATGGCCCACATCTGCCTGGCCTCATTCGTCTAGTCTAAGGTAGTCCAACCAGTTCCTGGAAATGGAGTGTCTTCAGGGTGTCCAGGTGAGGTCACTTGCCTTGAGGAGAGACTTAGTTGGGACTCAGTCAAGGAAGAATTCCTCAGGGCTCTCTAAAGTGAGAAGGTAGCTCAAGAGCTTATCAGTGTAGCCCTCCAGGAGAAGTGACCCTCCCTGAGATTGTGAGGGAGGCTCTTCAGCCAGGCTGTGCAGTAATGGCCTTGGACCAGAGAAGGATTTACAGCAAAGCTAGCAAAACTTAGCTCCAGGGCCCTTAACTTGCATGGGCTTGCTCCAAGGCCCTGGGCAATGCCTGCCAATTTAATATTCACAATTTTATATTATTTTTCTTAAAGAGGTCTCCCAAATTATATAATCTTTGGACCCCACAAAATCTGAATCCATCCCTACATAGTACTTGTCATGGAGAGAAAGCACATATTCTGTAGGGTCCTATAAATGGACTGAACGTAACTTTCATGGAAACCATTGATAAGAAGTCGGAGGGTGGGGGGAGGCTTCCCTGGTGGCTCAGTGGTTGAGAGTCCGCCTGCCGATGCAGAGAACACGGGTTCCTGCCCCGGTCCGGGAAGATCCTACATGCCGCGAAGCGGCTAGGCCCGTGAGCCATAGCCGCTGAGCCTGCGCGTCCGGAGCCTGTGCTCCGCAACGGGAGAGGTCACAACAGTGAGAGGCCCGCATACTGCAAAAAAAAAAAAAAAAAAAAAAGTGGGGGAATTTTCTTTTTGGCCTCGGCCCGCAGTTCTCCACTTCAAGATGTGCTGGAGGTATATGAGAATGATTAGATTTTCTTTCTCAAGATGCACGTACTTGGTGGAGAAGAGTCTCATCAAGTTTTTTCCCCAGGTAATTTTAACACACTCCTCCAAATTGGCTGACCACTATTAGGCTGGATTATGGGGCTCTACTTCCCTAGAATATAGTCTATTTTCTCTTCCACCTGCAGTTGAAGCTGTGGTGCATCACTCAGTTTCTCTCCCCCTCCCACCAGGAGTATTACCTGCTGATAGCACACACCCACCAAGTCCCCTCCCCACCAGCATTGCCCTCAAGGGAAGGAACTTCATACCCAAGATTACACCTCCTTGTACGTTCAGGGTTCTAGTGAATAAAGGCTCAGCCCCCAACCTCAAACTGCCATATCTCTGAGGGTCCATCTCCGTTTCAGAGCTCCCCATGGGACGAAGACCTCGGTTACAACTGCATCCTAGTTCAACTTCTCCCTCTATCTGTCCTGCTTCTCTCACTTTCTTACAAGTGCTGGTTCTGAGTGTCCTCCCCCACAAACCTCCTGAATGTAAGTTTCTGCTTCAGTCTGTTTCCCAGGGAACCTGACCCACGACATACTTCCATCTCCCTTATCCCCCCTGCCCCCACATCTTTACAGCATCCCAGAAGAGAAACTTTTAAAGTTATCAGAAATATGGTAAATTTGTGGGGCGTACATTATAGACATATGAAGTCAGCTATATAAATTCCTAGGTAAAACAAATTAAACTATAGAAATAAAAAGGATTATTTGGAGATGGTTTAAAAATAAACTAAACCAAATGCTTATAGATTAAAGAAACACATTAGGTTAGATAAACTAGACAAAGTTCAAAATAAAATGCTAGAAGTCAAGATTTTTAGAAAGTAAAAAGAAATGAGATTAAGATTTCAAATGAAAAGCTAAAACCCAGGATATGAAAAGATGAAAATGTATAGGATTTGAGGATTAGGAATAAAATTCAAGAACTAAAAGGAAAAAGAAAAAGAATTTAGGAATGATTTAAAAAATAAAAGCAATTCCTCAAAAGGTGAAACAGAGAATTACCATGTGATCAAACAATCACTTCTAGGCATGTACCCCCAAAATTTGAAAGTAGGGTCTCAAGCAGATACTTGTACACCCATGTTCATAGTAGCATTATTCACAATAGCCTCAAAGTGGAAACAATCCAACTGTGGATAAAGAAAATGTGATATACACATACAATGGAATATTATTCAGCCTTAAAAAGGAAGGAAATTCTGATACACGTTATTACATGGATGAATCTTGAAGACATTCTGCTAAGTGAAATAAGCCAGTCACAAAAAGACAAAGAATGTATGATTCCACTTATATGAGGTGCCTAGAGTTATTAAATTCACAGAGAGAAAACAGAATGATTGTTACCAAGAGCTGAAAGGAGTGGGGGAATGGGGTGTTGTTATTCAACGGTACAGAGTTTCAGTCAGGAATGATGAAAAGTTTTGGAGATGGATAATGGTGATGGTTGCACAATGTGAATGTTGTACTTAATACCACTGAATTACACAATTTAAAATTATTAAAATGGTAAATCTTACATTATGTTTACCACAGTAAAAAAGTCTCCCCCAAAGTTAAAAAATCAAAGCAAAAAGTTCACAGATTAGAGAAACATATAGTTAACTAAAAGGAAGAGAGAGAGAGGATAAACCTGGCCAAGCTGACAAGCTTTGGCTCTGAGCAGAGCTCGGTGGAGTGATGGGGGGCAGTGCTCGTTCACGGAGGAGGTGGGAGCAACGCGGTGCCCCTGACCTCACCGCACGCCACGCTCATGTTCCTGCCACAGGCACATTTTTCAGCTGGGTCTTCTAGCAACAGGGAGCGTGCATTCTGGGTCAGACTCCCCCTGAAACTTCTCAGGCATCTTCCATAATCCATGTTGAGAAGAGGAAGTGTTTCTGAGCAGGTCTCACCTGGAGGGAGAGACTCCTCGGCACAGAAATGGAGAGGGGAGCCTCAAAGCCAAGATGGAAGCTCCTGACTCACTCAACTATTTTAACCAGCACATTTGGGGGCAGTGCTACTTTAAGCTGTGTCTGAAGGAACTCTTTCCCATGGGTTGGAATGGAAGTCTTGGCAGCTGTCCCTCTGCCTTCCTGACAATTGTCCCCTCTTTCCTGACATTCATCCCAGCCCATAGTTCTAGCATTGAGACTCCTTCTCACAGGGACACTTGGGTGATGAAGAAACCTCCGAGGAGGAAGCTGCTTTTCCGGGTCTGGAGGAAGTGGAAAGGCAAATTTGACCTGAATTTACCTGGTTCTGTTCCCATGTGAACTGTGAGCATTCCCACCCAGCTGCAGCCAACACCAGTGTTTCTCTTCATTCCTTAAAACTCTAGATTTTCCAGGAAGACATCCTAAATTAATTCCATTTCTGCTGTTTCCTTAAGATTCAGTAATTTATTTATTCATTTCTTTATTCATTTAGCTATCATTTTATTCTATAAATATCTATTCAACAAATATTTATTGAGTGTCTAATATGTGCCATTGTGTTAGAAATTGTGGTTGGAATCTTAGAGAGGTTGATTCTAGCATAAATACTTCATTTTATAAGTAGGGATACAGGCCCAGAATTGCTTTATCCAATATGAAAGCCACTAGCCATATATAGCTATTTAAATTTAAATTAAGATTAATAAGTCAGTTTCTGAGTCACATTAGTTACATTTCAATTTGTCAATAACCTGATGACTAATGGCTATCATGTTGGACAGTCAGATCTAGAACATTTCCAAAGGTTTCATTGAACCATAAGGGTCTAGAGAATTACGTGAATTGACCTGGATCACATAGTCATTTTATAGTTCAAATAGAACACTGTGAACAACCATAATTTTCCAGTGTCTTATGTTTCTGCCAAAATAAAAATAAGACTGAGAATTATTCTAGTTGTAAAGACCAAAACATTTGGAAGAAAACAGAACAAAAATAGAGATGTATGTATATTAAAGTATCCAGGTAGTTGACTCCAGCTAGAGTTAAATATTCAGATATCCAGACTGAATGTTTTTATTCATAAAACAAGTTGTTACAAACCTTGAAAACATGGCTTAAACGATTACCCTGGGCCCCTGAGGTCTGTGCACTTATTTTAATTGCAGAATCACCCCTTTGGCTAAGATAGACTCCGACCATACAGACCCATCCCTGATGGAGCCAGACAGATCCGTAGGCTGCAGGGCCGTTGAGGTTTTCCACGGAGGACAGTGGCTGGGAACCCAGGGTTTGAGTTCTGTATCCAGCATTTGGATAAGTTTCTTAATTTCTCTGAGCATCAGAATCCTCATCTCTGAAATGAGTATAATACTACCGATCTGGCAAGGCCCTTTTGAAGGTCAAATGGGATGATTTATGTGAGAGTGCTTTGAAAACTTTAAAGCATTAATCAGATATTCTTGTTAAAATGCCATTCCTTTCCCCTTGGGGCTGGACATACCTGCCTCCCTCCTTGCTGCTTCATAATTAAACCCTCCCACACCGTTGCTCAGACTTTGTGTGTGCCATTTCCACCTGTGCTGGGAGCGGGGGGCACGGCTCTTGACAGTAGAAGTACAAATTGTCCTGTTTTGTATTATTATTGTTATTTTTGAGTTTCAAAAACAACATTGCTGGCAAACACAATAACAAATAAGGTGAAATTACTTCCAAGGGCCAGATTACTTCAGCCTACCTCTGTCCCTGACTGATCATCTGAGCCAGCTCAGGAAAGTCTGGATTTTCTTCTTCATTACAGATGCTAGATTGTTCTTATAGATGGGGGCCCAGCTGAGAGGGAGTAAGGCTAGTTTTCCATTTTTCTTGAAGATTCTTTGAGTAGGGATTGGGTCATGCCATCTGACATAAACAGAAATGTCTGAACTGGTAGCCAGTACCCCCTAACTCCATGCAATGGTTTATTATGACTAGCACCAAAGGACGTTTCGAAGAACAGAAGGCTAGTGTGGTCTCCACACCTTCCACACAAAAAGGAGCTTTTATTATTTGTTCCCTTTGGAGTCTGTGTTGTATCAAGAATATTTACAAAAGTAACAATCACCACTGCCATGCATTGGATAATTCACATACATTATCTCATTCAATCTTGCAGAATAACCCAAAGAGGTAAGAATGATTAGTATTCTCATTTTTACAGATTAATAAACTGACTCTTTGAAATAATTGTCTGCCTTAAAAAGTGCATTGATTAGGCACTTGTACATTTACTCATTTATTATTTTTATTCTATTTTATTTTTTTGGCTACACCACGTGGCATATGGGAACCTAGTTCCCTGACCAGGGGTGGAAGCCGCACCCCCTGCAGTGGAAGTGCAGAGCTTAACCACTGGACTGCCAGGGAAGTCCTACATTTGCTCATTTAAACAAATAACTGAAGACATGTCACTGTCAAACCAAGCTGATCATCACAAGATATCCAGTGTTGCCAGTAGATATCATTCTTTTCAGAGCAGAAAAACCTGATATTGCAGTTAGCTTATACATCTTTATGGTGGGTAAACATACAGTTTCAATCAATTGTTCTGAAATCATGAAAAGCCCTTGTGAGATCATCTAGAGGTGTGTGTTCACTGGGTCAGGGACTACTGGGACCCTATGGGGATGGCTGATCTGACCAAAATTAATTATCAGAACTCCCTTGTATCATCGTCACAAGAGGCCGCCAGACATTTAAAAACATTTTTTCCAAGTTGAAAATCAATTAGTTAAATCTTGAGGCTGAATTATATATTAGATAATGCTTATTTTCCCTTTTCTAATGTTAGTTAGAGCTCATTAAAGGCAAGTATCAGCATCACCAAGAACAATTATAGGGCTCTGCCTTGGGTCCTATTCTCTGCTCTGTTCACCTGGGTAATCCCACGCCATCCCAGGCTTTGAAATCCATCCATAGAATGATGATGTCCCAATACATATCTTTCTCCAGGCCTGACATCTTCCCTGAGCTCTAGATGACTTGGTCTTTACACCTGGATGCCTAGCAGGTATCTCAAGATATCAAGTCCAAACAGAGCTCTTGATCTCATCCTGCCCCCACACGTGCTCCTTTGCTGCCTTCCCTACTTCAACAAATGGGATCACCCTCCTAAGGGAAAGTCAAGTCAAAACCTATAGATCATGCCTGATTCTACTCTTCCCCTGGCTGTACATTCGATCCTGTCACTTCTTCCTCCCAAATGCATCCCACAAGCCTCTCCTCCTTTCCACCTTTCCGCCTCTTGCTCCCGACCAAGCCAGCACCATCCATCCCCAGACTGTCCTAAAAGCCTTTTGTTTCCTCTGCGTCCACTCTAATGAACTTCAAATCAAAGGACTGTAGGTAACTGCTGGGCCATTGTCTTCAAATTAAAAATGAGAGGGAGCGAACAAAAATGCCAGAAGGAAGAATCAAAGTTGGTGTTAAAGAAAAAACAATTTCTTGTCAAAATAGTGATTTCTTGTGTGTGTGTTTATGGGGGTGGTGGTATTTACTGGGAAGAAGCATGAAGAAAACTTCGGGGCTGTTAGAATATTCTATATCTCGATCCAGGTGGTGGTTATGTGGGTATATATATATATATATATATATATATATATATATATATATATGTATGTATGTAACTAATACTTCAGTTTTTAAAAGTTCAAAAAGAAAGAAAGAGAAAGGAAAGAACTTCTTGCCAAGATTCTAAAGACAGTTTGGCAGCACATAAAGGGATGTTGTGGAAACTACTTTCCTGGCTTCTTTTCAGAATGAGATGGAGTCCTAGATGCCTGGGGTGTTCAGTGCCTAGAATTAAAGAGGTATAATCAGAAATTACATTTTTTATGCTTAATTCTACCCTTGACCTTGTGCT
The DNA here is from genome assembly GCF_039906515.1 of Pseudorca crassidens. Lineage (NCBI taxonomy): Eukaryota > Metazoa > Chordata > Mammalia > Artiodactyla > Delphinidae > Pseudorca > Pseudorca crassidens. The sequence continues at coordinate 96,970,810 of NC_090297.1, forward strand.
AGGTGCATCATGATGAATATTTAATGAGTCACTTAGCATTTCGTCACAGAAGAGTATTTAAGGACATGATGAATAGTTAATATGCTGCGCGGAGAGAGGTTTGAGAGTATCCAGCCTAGGCCGTCCTCACTGTGGAAACAAATTACTGTGGGACTCCGTTGGGTCAAAAGCAGCCATCTGTTTATCAGATCTTTCCTGATATGCCCAAAAGCCACTGCACCCTTCAGCTTCAGAAATAAGTCCACCCAAAGCAAAACCAGGCTCTGGTGATAAAAGAATGCCTTGGAAATGTACACTTATGGAGGAACACAGCAACACAGCCTGTGGAACCCCAAAGAAGCCAAATTGACTCATGGTTTTCCTTTTCTCTGTTCCTATTGGCCAACCATGGGATGAACAGACCAATAGTCCAGCGTGCAGCTGAGTATACCTGGCCTAGGTGTGTTGTCATCTGCAGGCAGGTGCGGTGCTTGCCAGATTGGGTGGGGTGGGTGTGTAGGAGATGGGTGTTTAGTGTGCAGCGTGACAGCACAGTAGTTAAAGCCTGGTCTCCAGAGTTCAAGGCCCACTGCTGCCACTTCCTAGGTGTGTAACTCTGGGTAAGCTTCTGAATCTCTGGTCTCAGATTCCTCAGCTGTGCAGTAGGGAGTTGGGCCGGGGGGCCTCTGAGATCCCACTGACCTTGACCTTCCACGGCCCCAATTCCCCACACTCATCTCTGCCCGCAGCAGGTAGTCTGGTCTGAGTAAGAGGCTGTGATGGGGGAAAAGAGGCTACTGCTGTGTGCATATGTTTGAAGACGCCTCAAATGACAAAAGTGTCGGAGCAAATCTTTCTCCTGTCTTCGCCAACATCGATTTTTCCAAATGTGGGATCAATGCACTGTTGAGATGGGGAGGGGAAGAGTACACGATGTTCTCTGAGACCACAGAGGGCAGGCCCTTGCAGAGCTGTCTCCTTGCATCGCCAGCCTTTGTGACTTCCTGGGGTTTCTGCAGGCATGATCAATGCTGACAACACTGTCTGAGAAGGATGGGAGGTGGGGGGAAGCATGAGGAAGCACTGTTTTCTCTGGCTTGGAGTCCAGGGACAGATGCCATTTGACTTCTAGTCACAGCTTCACTACTTCCTGTCTCTGGAACCCTGAGTCAGTCCCTCTCAGGGCCTCAGTTTCCTTCTCTCTCAAAGAAGATAATTGTATCTGAGGTTATTCTGGAGCATTAAAGGGCACATGAAAACTGCCCGTTGTCAACTTCATGAGATGCATGTGTTTTTTGCTCTGCTTGGGAAGTTTTCAGTCCTCAACTGAAACTATTCACAAATACCCCCCAACCTTTGGGATGGAGACTAAAAGCTTTGGCTTCTCGGGGGTACAGTTGTGCCACAGTGGAAAGAGGATCTAAGAGCATAGCCAGGACTTTCTACTTGGCATCCAAAGCAGGGTCTGGGTGAGGAGCATGTAAATCTGTACTAAAAACTTCACTCAGCAGGAAAGACAGTATGAGGACCAGAGCTTGATGTTGGATGCACAAAGGTAAGCTGATGGTCCAGAAGGGAAGGCAAATTGGTTAGACAATGGCAGTCTATGGTGGAGGGCGTGTAGGTGCTATGGGTGCATAGAACAAGGACATCAAACCCAGGCAAAGTGGTGGCAGGGAGAGAGCAGGGAAGTGTCTTCCTGGAGAAGATGATGGCAAAGCTGGGTCCCAAAGGATCGGTGGGAGCTAGCAGGAAAGGGAATTCAAAGCCGAGAGTATTGCATGTATCCAGTGCAAGAAGTGGCTGGAGTGTAGAATCTGCTGTGGGGTATATGGGGCATTGGGGGAAACCAGAAGTGGCACCGAGAGAAGAAGGAAGGGAGCAGAATAGAATTTTCTTCTGACTTTCAATTTAAAAATGCTGTAACCATCATGACAACCAGAGAGGGTAAGTGATTTATCCAAGATCGTACTGGGGAAAAAAAGACCCCGAAGTGTATTGGGGATGAGGTGGGCATGGATATGGCTACAACACTGCTCCCAAGACTGCCTGCCAGAGATTTTCCCATGTTGCCTCACAAGAGGCGTTTCATAGCAGGTTAATAATACACTAAACGTGAGGTATTTCCTGATGTGCCACATTTCCTCTTCGAGGAGAGACTAATTAAACTCTGGGGACAAGAAGTGTGTGTGTGAGAACACGGAGTGAAATCAGGCTAATCTGACATTTCACACTCTTTCCGTGACCTTGGCGGCTAACTTCTATTCAGTGAATCTTGGTTCCTCATTCTTCATGCAGATGCCTTCCTGAGGCTTGAGCAGTAATCATTTCGGAATGGGATAGACAAGTCCCAGATTAAAAAAAAACTCCCCTCCCCAGCAGTACTGCCCTTCAATAGGAACTAACATTTTCAAATGCAAGAAATGAAATTTCAGACCAGCTTAGTAATTTCCCCCAGAAGATACCAGTAAGCCAAGGGCGAAAGGAGCTAGAACCTGGCTCCCTGTTTCCTGGTCCAAAACACTTTGCCCTATGCCTGCCTGGGGTAAAGGCGCTGTTTTATCCTGCCTGTGTTAGAGGTGATAGGGAAGTCAGAAAGTTATGTCACGTGTGTGGAACCACTCTGGGCCTTCTCTGCATGGCCGTAGATAACCCCACCTATTAAATCCCTGCAGAGGCACTGAAGTACAAGAGTTCCGTTGCCATCCACCCCAAACCCCACTCTGACCTTTGTTTTCACGATCAACACGGTTTAAAAGGTAAAATAAGCGAGGAGGATCTAGGACATGGGAATGTTAATTTAAGAATTACTCCACTTTATGCCACCTAATGAAGGACCGTCCACATGCCCGACAACTAAATCTGCCCTGATGGGGGCGCTCAATTAGAGCCAAAGCTTTCAGGGGTCTAAGATGTGAAAGCGTAGCAGCAACACAGAAGAGCAAACCAACCCCTCATCTATTTTTTTTAAACATCTTTATTGGAGTATAATTGCTTTACAATGGTGTGTTAGTTTCTGCTTTATAACAAAGTGAATCAGTTATACATATACATATGTTCCCATATTTCTTCTCTCTTGCACCTCCCTCCCTCCCACCCTCCCTATCCCACCCCTCCAGGCGGTCACAAAGCACCAAGCCGATATCCCTGTGCTATGGGCTGCTTCCCACTAGCTATCTATTTTATGTTTGGTAGTGTATATATGTCCATGCCACTCTCTCACCTCACCACAGCCTACCCCTACCCCTCCCCATATCCTCAAGTCCATACTCTAGTAGGTCTGGGTCTTTATTCCCATCTTACCCCTAGGTTCTTCATAACCTTTTTACTTTTTTCTTAGATTCCATATATATGTGTTAGCATATGGTATTTGTTTTTCTCTTTCTGACTTACTTTGCTCTGTATGACAGACTCTAGGTCCATCCACCTCACCAAAAATAACTCAATTTCGTTTCTTTTTATGGCTGAGTAATATTCCACTGTATATATGTGCCACATCTTCTTTTTTTTTTTAACATCTTTATTGGAGTACAATTGCTTTACAATGGTGTGTTAGTTTCTGCTTTATAATAAAGTGAATCAGTTACACACACACATATGTCCCCATATCTCTTCCCTCTTGCGTCTCCCTCCCTCCCACCCTCCCTATCCCACCCCTCCAGGCTGTCACAAAGCACCGAGCCAATATCCCTGTGCCATGCGGCTGCTTCCCACTAGCTATCTACCTTACTACGTTTGTTAGTGTGTATATGTCCATGACTCTCTCTCGCCCTGTCACGGCTCACCCTTCCCCCTCCCCATAACCTCAAGTCCGTTCTCTAGGAGGTCTGCGTCTTTATTCCTGCCTTACCTCTAGGTTCTTCATGACATTTTTTTTTCTTAAATTCCATATATATGTGTTAGCATACGGTATTTGTCTTTTTCTTTCTGACTTACTTCACTCTGTATGACAGACTCTAGGTCTATCCACCTCATTACAAATAGCTCAATTTCGTTTCTTTTTATGGCTGAGTAATATTCCATTGTATATATGTGCCACATCTTCTTTATCCATTCATCCGATGATGGGCACTTAGGTTGTTTCCATCTCCGGGCTATTATAAATAGAGCTGCAATGAACATTTTGGTACATGACTCTTTTTGAATTATGGTTTTCTCAGGGCATATGCCCAGTAGTGGGATTGCTGGGTCATATGGTAGTTCTATTTGTAGTATTTTAAGGAACCTCCATACTGTTCTCCATAGTGGCTGTATCAATTCACATTCCCACCAACAGTGCAAGAGTGTTCCCTTTTCTCCACACCCTCTCCAGCATTTATTGTTTCTAGATTTTTTGATGATGGCCATTCTGACCAGTGTGAGATGATATCTCATTGTAGTTTTGATTTGCATTTCTTTAATGATTAATGATGTTGAGCATTCTTCCATGTGTTTGTTGGCAATCTGTATATCTTCTTTGGAGAAATGTCTATTTAGGTCTTCTGCCCATTTTTGGATTGGGTTGTTTGTTTTTTTGTTATTGAGCTGCATGAGCTGCTTGTAAATTTTGGAAATTAATCCTTTGTCAGTTGCTTCATTTGCAAATATTTTCTCCCATTCTGAGGGTTGTCTTTTGGTCTTGTTTATGGTTTCCTTTGCTGTGCAAAAGCTTTTAAGTTTCATTAGGTCCCATTTGTTTATTTTTGTTTTTATTTCCCTTTCTCTAGGAGGTGGGTCAAAAAGGATCTTGCTGTGTGGGCTTCCCTGGTGGCACAGTGGTTGAGAGTCCGCCTGCTGATGCAGGGGACACTGGTTCGTGCCCTGGTCAAGGAAGATCTTACATGCCGCGGAGCGGCTAGGCCCGTGATCCATGGCCGCTAAGCCTGCACGTCCGGAGCCTGTCCTCCGCAATGGGAGAGGCCACAACAGTGAGAGGCCCGCGTACCGCAAAAAAAAAAAGAAAAAAAAAGGATCTTGCTGTGATTTATGTCATAGAGTGTTCTGCCTATGTTTTCCTCTAAGAGTTTATAGTTTCTGGCCTTACATTTAGGTCTTTAATCCATTTTGAGCTTATTTTTGTGTATGCTGTTAGGGAGTGTTCTAATTTCATACTTTACATGTACCTGTCCAGTTTTCCCAGCGCCATTTATTGAAAAGGCTGTCTCTTCTCCACTGTATATTCTTGCCTCCTTTATCAAAGATAAGGTGACCGTATGTGCGTGGGTTTATCTCTGGGCTTTCTATCCTGTTCCATTGATCTATATTTCTGTTTTTGTGCCAGTACCATACTGTCTTGATTACTGTAGCTCTGTAGTATAGTATGAAATCATGGAGCCTGATTCCTCCAGCTCCATTTTTCGTTCTCAAGATTGCTTTTGCTATTCAGGGTCTTTTGTGTTTCCATACAAATTGTGAATTTTTTGTTCTAGTTCTGTGAAAAATGCCAGTGGTAGTTTGATAGGGATTGCATTGAACTTGTAGATTGCCTTGGGTAGTAGAGTCATTTTCACAATGTTGATTCTTCCAATCCAAGAACGTGGTATATCTCTCCATCTATTTGTATCATCTTTAAACTCATCTTGATTTGCCTTCCTTTCCCTTCCTTTGCATCAAACGAACATGCTCTATATCCATGGGCGTCAGTAGGGAGTGACATTTCCCAGCCTGGGATGATGCTTGGCTAATACCATTGTCCCTCTGTCCCAACCCCTCTCCCACACCCCTTCCTTCACCCCCTTTTCTCCTCAGCAGACAAATCATGCCCTGGACAGAAATGTCTAGACACCTGCGTGGACATAGCCTGCGGCAAGGGTCCTGAGCAGCAGGAATGTCTGTAATCATCATGATCTCCAAGATCCTGGGCCAAGCACCAGGGAAACTGAATTGGGAAGAGCTGCAACGCAGCATTCTGGAGGATTCTCCCCAGCACGCTGATTGGTGGACTTAACAGCTGCTGACTCAAGATTTCCTGCGGTGACGCTCTGCCCTCTGGTGGTAGATCTGTAGAAATTATTACATCCCCTTGGTGGCCTGATTCCAAGATCATCTGTGACTTGAGCCGCAAACCTGAGCTGGGTTTTCTTAAAAGTCACCAGCAAGGGCCCTTTCCCCACCAGCTACCTGGAGGAGACAGAGAAGCAGCATGAGCGGGGATGGTTAGGAAAGAATGCTGAACTGGCTACCCGGACGTTGTTTAAACAACAGCAGGCTTTATCTAAAGGAACGGTCTCCCATAACTCCTGTGGTGACACAGCGGGAAGGACTGGTCCTAGACAATAGTGTTAATATGGCCTTTTTTTTCTACCTCCCCCATCCCCTCAGTCCTCTAAGTCTCTCTTCCTCTGTCTCCTAGGACCAGGACTTGTCAAGACTGTGCCAGAGAGAGATTTTGGTGGATTGCAGAACACACTCATTAGCTGCACTTGTAGGAAGAATGCTCCAGGTTGATCAGGTAGATTCCATGCTATGTTAACCCTCTTTAAAGTTAAAAATAATCATAACAACAAATTCTTCTATATTCTAGTCTATTGTCATGTGTGTACTCATTTAATACTCACAACAGCTTTAAGAGGTAAAAAAACTGCTTTACCCCCATTCTATGGGTGAGGAAACAGACTCAGAGAGGTTAAATATCTTGTCAAGTAGAAGTAGCAGAACTGGAGGTTGAGCTTAGAACATCTCTAAGCTACTCTACTATCCTGCTTCTCTTACTTCTCCTGACTCAAAATAGTAGGTCAGTGGAGGCAGACAGCCTGTACACAGAGAAGTGATTAGGGTTAGAGACTAGAATTACCTGAGGGATCCCACAAAGGGAAAAAGCCAAAGGCTGGGTGGCCCCTCTGAAACAGATTCTGCAAGGGAAGTGTCATCTGAGATGGACCCCATGAGGGCCAGTCTCCAAATAGGATTGTAATAACAATGGCTTCCATAAGGTGAATCAAGGATTGACAAATTTAGGGACTTCCCTGGTGGCCCAGAGGATAAGAATCCACCTGCCAATGCAGGGGACACGGGTCTGATCCCTGGTCCAGGAAGATCCCACATACCATGGAGCAACTAAGCCCGTGTGCTACAACTACTGAAGCCTACATGCCTAAAGCCTGTGCTCTGCAACAAGGGAAGCAACTGCAATGAGAAACCCATACACCACAATGAAGAGTAACCCCCATGCCACAACTAGAGAAAGCCTGTGCGCAGCAACAAAGACCCAACGCAGCCAAAAAAATTAAAATTAAATTAAATCTTTAAAAAAAATTAAGGGAGGACCTTCGAGCTGGCGGAGGTGTAAGATGTGGAGATGACCTTCCTCCCCACAAATAAATCAAAAATACATCTACATGTGGAACAACTCTTACAGAACACCTACTGAATGCTGGCAGAAGACCTCAGACTTCCAAAAAGGCAAGAAACTACCCACGTACCTGGCCGTGTGGCTGACAGGGACTTGGTGCTCCGGCCAGGTGTCAGGCCTGAGCCTTTGAGGTAGGAGAGCCGAGTTCAGGACATTGGTCCACCAGAGACCTCTGGGCCCCACATAATATCAATCGGCAAGAGCTCTCCCAGAGATCTCCATCTCAACACTAAGACCCAGCTCCACTCAATGACGAGCAAGTTCCAGTGCTGGACACCCATTACCAAGCAACTAGCAGGACAGGAACACAACACAACCCATTAGCAGAGAGGCTACCTAGAATCATAATAAGTTCACAGACACCCAAAAACACACCACCAGACGTGGTCCTGCCTACCAGAAAGACAAGGTCCAGCCTCATGCACCAGAACACAGGCATCAGTCCCCTCCACCAGGAAGCCTACACAACCCACTGAACCAACATTACCCACAAGAGGCAGACACCAAAATCAATGGACACTACGAACCTGCAGCCTGCGAAAAGGAGACCCCAAACACAGTAAGTTAAGCAAAATGAGAAGACAGAGAAATATGCAGCGGATGAAGGAGCAAAAAAAAAAAAACCCACCAGACCAAACAAATGAAGAGGAAATGGGCAGTCTACCTGAAAAAGAATTCAGAGTAATGGTAGTAATGATATCTAAAATCTTGGAAACAGAATGGAGAAAATACAAGAAATGTTTAACAAAGACCTAGAAGAACTAAAGAGCAAACAAACAATGATGAACAACAAAATAAATGAAATTAAAAGTTCCCTAGAAGGAATCAATAGAAGAATAACTGTGGCAGAAGAACGGATAAGTGACCTGGAAGATAAAAGAGTGAAAATAACTACTGTAGAGCAGAATAAAGAAAAAAGAAAGAAAAGACTTGAGGACAGTCTCAGAGACCTCTGGGACAACATTAAACACACCAACATTTGAATTATTGGGGTACCAGAAGAAGAAGAGAAAAAGAAAGGGTCTGAGAAAATATTTGAGGAGATTACAGTTGAAAACTTCCCTAATATGGGAAAGGAAAGAGTCACTCAAATCCAGGAAATGCAGAGTCCCATACACGATAAATCCAAGGAGAAACATATCAAGACTCATGTTAATCAAACTGTCAAAAACTAAATACAAAGAAAAAGTATTAAAAGCAGCAAGGGAAAAGCAACAAATAACATACAAGGGAATCCCCATAAGGTTAACAGCTGATCTCTCAGCAGAAACTCTGCAAGCCAGAAGGAAGTGACAGGACATATTTAAAGTGATGAAATGGAAAAACCTACAACCAAGATTACTCTACCCAGCAAGGATCTCCTTCAGATTTGATGGAGAAATTAAAACCTATACAGACAAGCAAAAGCTAAGACAACACAGCACCACAAAACCAGCTTTACAAAAAGGAACTTCTAAGCTAAAGGAACTTCTCTAGGCAGGAGACACAAGAGAAGGAAAAGACTTATAAAAACAAACCCAAAACAATTAAGAAAATGGTAATAGGAACATACATATCAATAATTACCTTAAATGTAAATGGATTAAATGCTCCAACCAAAAGACATGGACTGGCTGAATGGATACAAAAACCAGACCTGTATATATCCTGTCTACAAGAGACCCACTTCAGACCTAGGACACATACAGACTAAAAGTAAGGGGATGGAAAAAGATATTCCATGCAAATGGAAATCAAAGGAAAGCTGGAGTAGCAATTCTCATATCAGACAAAATAGACTTTGAAATAAAGACTATTACAAGAGACAAAGAAGGACACTACATAATGATCAAGGGATCAATTGAAGAAGAAGATATAAAAACTGTAAATATTTATGAACCCAACATAGGAGCACCTCAATACATAAGGCAAATGCTAACAGCCATAAAAGGGGAAATTGACAGTAACACAATCATAGTAGGGGACTTTAACACCCCAGTTCCACTAATGGACATCATCCAAAATGAAAATAAATAAGAAACACAAACTTTAAATGACACATTAAATAAGGTTGACTTAATTGATATTTATAGGCCATTCCATTCAAAAACAACAGAATACACTTCTCAAGTGCTCACGGAACATTCTCCAGGACAGATCAAATCTTGGGTCACAAATCAAGCCTTGGTAAATTTAAGAAAATTGAAATCGTATCAAGATTGATCATATCTTTTCCAACTACAATGCTATCAGACTAGATATCAATTACAGGGAAAAAAATCTGTAAAAAATACAAACTCATGTAGGCTAAACAAAACACTACTAAATAACCAAGAATTCAATAAGGAAGTTAAAGAGGAAATCAAAAAATACCTAGAAACAAATGACAATGAAAACATGATGACCCAAAACCTATGTGATGCAGCAAAAGCAGTTCTAAGAGGGAAGTTTATAGCAATACAATCCTACCTCAAGAAATAAGAAACATCTCAAATAAATAACCTAAAGTTACACCTAAAGCAATTAGAGAAAGAAGACAAAAAAGCCCCAAAGTTAGCAAAGGGAAAGAAATTATAAAGTTAAGATCAGAAATAAATGAAAAGGAAATGAAGGAAACTATAACAAAGATCAATAAAACTAAAAGCTGGTTCTTTAAGAAGATAAATAAAATTGATAAACCATTAGCCACATTCATCAAGAAAAAAGGGAGAAGACTCAGATCAGTAGATTTAGAAATGAAAAAGGAGAAGTAACAACTGACACTGCAGAAATACAAAGGATCATGAGAGATTACTACAAGCAACAATATGCCAATATAATGGACAACCTGGAAGAAATGAACAAATTCTTAGAAAAGCACAACCTTCCAAGACTGAACCAGGAAGAAATAGAAAAAACAAACAGACCAATCACAAGCACTGAAATTGAAACTGTGATTAAAAATCTTCCAACAAACAAAAGCCCAGGAACAGAATTCTATCAAACATTTAGAGAAGAGCTAACATCTATCCTTCTCAAACTCTTCCAAAATATAGCAGAGGGAGAAACACTCCCAAACACACTCTATGAGGCAACCATCACCGTGATACCAAAAGCAGACAAAGATGTGACAAAGAAAGAAAACTACAGGCCAATATCACTGATGAACATAGATGCAAAAATCCTCAACAAAACACTATCAAACAGAATCCAACAGCACATTAAAAGGATCATACACTATGATCAAGTGGGTTTTATCCCAGGAATGCAAGGATTCTTCAATATCTGCAAATCAAACAATGTATACACCCTGTTAACAAATTGAAGGATAAAAACCATATGATCATCTCAATAGATGCAGAAAAAGCTTTCAACAAAATTCAACACCGATTTATGATAAAAACCCTCCAGAAAGTAGGCATAGAGGAAACTTAGTTCAACATAATAAAGGCCTATATGACAAACCCACAGCCAATATCGTTCCCAACGGTGAAAAACTGAAACCATTTCCACTAAGAGCAGGAACACGACAAGGTTGTCCACTCTCACTACAATTATTCAACATAGTTTTGGAAGTTTTAGCCACAGCAATCAGAGAAGTGAAAGAAAGAAAAGGAATCCAAATCAGAAAAGAAGTAAAGCTGTCACTGTTTGCAGATGACATGATACTATACATAGAGAATCCTAAAGATGCTACCAGAAAAATACTAGAGCTATCAATGAATTTCGTGAAGTAGCAGGGTACAAAATTAATGCACAGAAACCTCTTGCATTCCTATCCACGAATGACGAAAAATCTGAAAGAGAAATTAAGGAAACACTCCCATTTACCAGTGCAGTAAAAAGAATAAAATACCTAGGAATAAACCTACCTAGGAGACAAAAGACCTGTACTCAGAAAACTATAAGACACTGATGAAAGATATTAAAGATGATACAAACAGATGGAGAGATACACCATGTTCTTGGATTGGAAGAATCAACATCGTGAAAATGACTCTACTACCCAAAACAACCTACAGATTCGATGCAATCCCTATCAAACTACGAATGGCATTTTTCACAGAAGTAGAACAAAAATTTCACAATTTGCATGGAAACACAAAAGACCCCAAATAGCCAAAGCAATCTCGAGAAAGAAAAACGGAGTTGGGGGAATCAGGCTCCCTGACTTCAGACTATACTACAAAGCTACAGTAATCAAGACAGTATGGTACTGGCACAAAAATAGAAATATAGATCAATAGAACAGGATAGAAAACCCAGAGATAAACCCATGCTCATGTGGTCACCTTATATTTGATAAAGGAGGCAAGAATATATAATGGAGAAAAGACAGCCTCTTCAATAAGTGGTGCTGGGAAAACTGGACAGCTACATGTAAAGGAATGAAATTAGAACACTCCCTAACACCATACACAAAAGTAAACTCAAAATGGATTAAAGACCTAAGTTAAGGCCAGACACTATAAAACTCTTAGAGGAAAACATACACAGAACACTCTGACATAAATCACAGCAAGATCCTTTTGACCCACCTCCTAGGGAAAGGGAAATAAAAACAAAAATAAACAAATGAGACCTAATGAAAATTAAAAGCTTTTGCACAGCAAAGGAAGCCATAACCAAGACAAAAAGACAATCCTCAGAATGGGAGAAAATATTTTCAAATGAAGCAACTGACAAAAGATTAATATCCAAAATATACAAGCAGCACATGAGGATCAATATTAGAAAAACAAACAATCCAATCCAAAAATGGGCAGAAGGCCTAGATAGACATTTCTTCAAAGAAGATATACAGATTGCCCACAAACACATGAAAGGATCCTCAACATCACTAATCATTAGAGAAATTTAAATCAAAACTACAATGAGATATCACCTCACACTGGTCAAATGGCCATCATCAAAATTCTGTAAAAAATAAATGCTGGAGAGGGTGTGGAGAAAAGGGAACCCTCTTTCACTGTTGGTGGGAATGTAAATTGATATTATGGAGAACAGTATGGAGGTTCCTTAAATAACTAAAAACAGAACTACCATATAACTCATCAATCCCACACCTGGTCATATACCCTAAAAAAGCCATAATTTAAAAAGAGTCATGTACCAAAATGTTCATTGCAGCTCCATTTACAATAGCCAGGATTGGAAGCAACCTAAATGTCCATTGAAAAATGAATGGATAAAGAAGATGTGGCACATATATACATGGACTATTTCTCAGCCATAAGAAGAAACAAAATTGAGTTATTTGTAGAGACATGGATGGACCTAGAGTCTGCCATACAGAGTGAAGTAAGTCAGAAAGAGAAAAACAAATACCATATGTTAACACATATATATGTAATCTAAAATAAAGAAAAAAATGGTTTTGAAGAACCTAGGGCCAGGACAGGAATAGAGACACAGACGTAGAGAATAGACTTGAGGACACAGGGAGGGAAGCTGGGATGAAGTGAGAGAGTGGTATGGACATATGTTAACTACCAAATATAAAAATGTAGCTAGTAGGAAGCAGATACATAGCACAGGGATATCAGCTTGGTGCTTTGTGTCCACCTAGAGGGTTGGGGTAGCAAGGGTGGGAGGGAGACACAAGAGGGAGGAGATATGGGGATATGTGTATATGTATAGCTGATTCACTTTGTTGTACAGCAGAAACTATCACACCATTGTAAAGCAATTATTCTCCAATAAAGATGTTAATTAAACAAAAATAAAAGGAACTGACAAAGTTAAGTAATGAGTTAATATTAATGACTGTTAAGTAATCTTATGTAAGTCATTTAACTACTCTAAGCCTCCTATAAAATGGATATTTAGGGACGTAGATATAGGACTAGATGTGTTCTAAGGGTTAAATGTTAATTACTTGTGCCACCTTTATTTAAGAATTAACCACAATTTCCTGGGTACCTACTATGTGATAGCCTCTGGGCTAGTTACTGGGTTTTTTGATGCTGATAAGATAAAACTTTTTCTGAGAATCCAGATTTTTCATGGTGAAATAGTAGCTTTGAAGTCACAAGATTAAACAGGAAAGAATGTCACAGGGAGAATTTCTTAGAAAATATGTAAACCTAACTTGCTGTTCCAGCCTCCATTTGAGATCACTGACTTGTAGGAACCTTTCTGGACTAGCTCACACGCCCACCAAACATACACTAGGCAGCCCTATTATATATCCTCATAGTATCTTGTATTTCTCCATAAAATTATGTGTCTCATGCTTATATTCCCTGTTAAACACTAACTTCCAGGAAAGTCTGGATTGTGCTCACCCGACATCCACAGTGTTTATCATTCAAGTATATTTGTGGGAGGAAGGAGAGAGGAAAAACAAGAGGTCCTGGCTATTCCCCAGGGAAACAAAATCTATTAATCATGAAAGAGAGAAAAAGACAAGTGTCAGAGAGAAGAGAGAAAATGTTTCAAGGGTCCAAAGAGGGGGAAGGCACTTCCTCTCCATACTTGAATATTTTCACTGAAGCTAGAATGAGAGAATATGTATGTTTAGAGAGTATGAAGGGTGTTGGGATCTTGAAAAATTTGAAATCACATATGCAATTGCTTTGCAAGTCTCATGAATGATCTATTTCCTCTTACACTGCTGCCACTTGTTGGAGATAACTGAATATATTCAAATCTGTTTAGACACTTTGAATATTGATATTATCTGTCAGATTCTTTACACTGTCTGAAATTTAGTTTTCATATTTTCATGTCTTTAATTAAGACTTCCAATGTAGGTGATAATATAGAATGGAACAGGGTAGATAGTCCTCTTCCTCAGTTATATTTTTCTTTTAATCATGATTCTTTGGTTAAGGAAATTTCATCAGCCCAAAGTCCACCTATCTTTATTTGTATATTTCACAATCCCAATGACAAATAAGAGTTTAAAATATAACAAAGGGAAAAAATACACAATGTATTACCTACCAAAAAATAAGATTTAAATAGCCTTATCCTTCGGTATGCAGGCCTCTCCCTGTTGTGGCCTCTCCCATTGCGGAGCACAGGCTCCGGACGCGCAGGTTCACCGGCCATGGCTCATGGGCCCAGCTGCTCCGCGGCACGTGGGATTCTCCCGGACCGGGGCATGAACCTGTGTCCCCCGCATCGGCAGGTGGACTCTCAACCACTGCGCCACCAGGGAAGCCCAATAGCATCATTCTTTGATGATCACAAATAGGTGATGGAGGACAGTGAAATGACATCTTCCAAGGTTTTTTAGAGAAATGGTTTCATATCCTGAATTTTACACTTGGTCAAACTATCAATCAAGTGTGAAGGTATAATTTTTTTGTGTGCTTGTTTTAACTTTAAAGAACTTAACATTTTACTTTCTATATCCCCCATCTGAGAGAGCTTCTTGAAGATACCAAAGAGGATAATGTGGGGAGAATAAAAGGATCCAATCCAAGGGCCATTGGAAGGAAAGGAAAACTAGGATGAGGGCTTTCTGCAGCCCATCTGGCCACATACTTGAGAGACTCAGAGGGCCTCCAGAAGGATGTATTTAAGATGTTTTACAATAATAGAAGAGTGATGTGCTGCATTTTCACTTATAAATTCAACCAAAGAGAAAACATGGAAGAGATGAGTAAAACGATGAAGAAGAAGGTCAGTGGGATCCTCCCAGACAAGATAAGAGTGATGATACAACTGACGAAAAACTGGAGGTGAGATGGGGAATGGTTGGGGGAGGGGTGGCAGGGAAGGAGATATTCTTATTATACCACCCTATTTATGCACTAGAAATAGAGGATTAATAGATCATTGACATACACGGGTAACCAATAGATGAGCTATAGTAGTCATTTAAAATTAACAATGAAATTAACTGATTCAATGGAAAATTTGGTAGAAAGTAAAGTAGGTGAATGAAACTGTTTTATCACAATAGGAAATCAGTAGATAATGTCTGATGTTGGAAAAATGAGAAATAAGGTTAGAATACCATAGTATTTCAAAGATTTAATAATAGAAAAAAAAGTGATTTCCTTGGGAGATTGAGCTGGGAGTGTAGATGGGGTCTGGGGATTGTTGCTTTTTATCATAAACTCTTGTATTCTTTGACTTTGTAAGCAAATATAAAGAATAATTTGATTTAAAACATTTTAAGGGGAAAAAACTATTATAAATATCTGAGCTTATTAGAGACCTGCCTATGCAGCTTCCTTGTTGCTTTAAACACTGATCTATTTTATTTTTGTCGGGATTATCTGTGATTAAGTAGTCAGATTTCTATTTTTTTTTTAGAACCACAGCTGCCTCCCTCACTCCCTTCTGCTTAAGGGCTGAGAATGAAATTATATACATCCTTTTCCAGAATTGTTTGAAATGGTTGAATTGAAGATGAAGAAAAAAATCACACCCTCATCCCTAGAAGATCACACCCTCTTTTCTTTCACTAAAAGTCACTACCTCAGGGGACATCTTTCTTGAACGTGTTTTTCAAGTTACTCTGAGCTTCATAAGGTTAGCTGTTGCACACATAACACACATGATAGTAGTAATAATACTAAATAATTGCTCATGTTTATTAAATGACTCTATGGGTCAGGCATTGTTCTAAGGAGTTTCAAATATCATATCATTTTAGCCTGATAATAGCCTATGGGGGCAACTAGCATGGTGGTTGTGTATAGACTCCAGGATCCACTGTCTGGATATTGATCCAAGATCAGCCATATACTAGCTTGTATCTACAACTTACTTTTTTTTTTTAATTGAAGTATGGTTGATTTACAAGGTTGTGTTTGTTTCAGGTGTACAGCAAAGTGATTCAATTATGCATACATATATGTCTATTTTGTCAGATATGCAAGAACTGTTCCAGGAAAAAATGTTTCCAGCTCTTTCTTTGAAAAAAAAAGCAAAATAAATGCATGAGTTTCAGTAGTACATTATTGTATTCATTAAGTCTATTAAATAAAATATTGCTTTTTAAAAATTGAAAAAAAAATTTAAAAAAAGGATTGACAAATTTTAACTTGGAAAGTCTTAAGCTCCTTGAGAATAGGCGTTGCTTTAATAATGACCAATGTTTAGCAGTGCTTTGCACTTGGTAGTTGGATAGTAAATGTTTGCAGGATGTAGAATGGATAACAATAATAACTAACATTTAATGAGCAATTATAATATACCAGGCAGTCTTCTAAGAGCTTTACGTAGATTATGTCATGTAACATTCACAACATCCCTATGATGTATCTTGTTTTCACTACCATTCTCATTTCATAGATAAGGAAAGAGAGGCACTAAAGGTTGAATAATTTCCTATGGTCACATAGAGAATAGAGTGAGGATTTTAACTCAGGTAATGTGTCTCCAGTGTCTGGTCCCCTAACTACCATGCTTGCTGTCTTTCTGGGTCAGAAGGAGTAAGATACTAGTGATTAAAAAGTCCTCAGGATGCCCACTCTGGACCAGTAATTCTTCCTTAGAGGACTATTGATGGGATTCAGGGATTCGAAGTACATTTTCTGGGGAGAAAGACATAATGATAGCAGATAATATTCATGTGCTTGCCAACTGTTGAACTGAGTTATTTTAAACCTCAGAGCTCCCCTATGAGGTAAGTACTATTATCATTGGCATTTTGCAGAGAAAACTGAGGCATAGAGAGGTTAAGTAGCTTGCCCAAGGTCACCTGGCCAGTAAGAAGTAGAACTGGAATTTGAATCCAGGTGGTCTGGCTCTTGACTCTGGGATTGTGACCGCCATGCTATACTGCCCAGAGACTCTGTTGAGTTAAAAAGGAGCTATCTAGACCTATTACTCTAGAAAATTTTGGAGGGAAGTTAAGTCACTTGTCCTTTTTTCACCATACAAAAACTTAGGTTTTCCTATAAGCAACTAAAGTAATGGGAAAATCTCAAAGTGGAAAGGTGTATTTCTAGCCCAGAATCAGTGTGGAGAACATATTGCTGAGATTCTGGAGGACAAAGGAAAAAACAGAGTAATCTGAGCGAGACTGTAGAACAACCGGCCCAAAGCAGCGTTCACTGTCATCTCTACCTCCTTCTTCTCTTTGCTTCTCTTTGCTTGGTCTGATTCACCTCCTTTGACCCCCAAGTGGTGCACAGTGAGCAGTTCAGTTGTTTTTCTCCTTTGACAATCACAGACCAACTTCAACCTGAAACTGAAAGACAAAGAGCTGGGATCCCAGTGGCTAATAACATTTGCATCTTCCTCCTCCGGCTAGGGAAGTGCCTTCAAAATGAGTTCCTGGACATAAATTATCCAGCTGGACACACAGTGAGCACAATTCTGCAACAAAAAAACTGCATTGGTTAAAAGCTCATTTTCATTATTACCTTTGTATCTCCTTTCCTTGCTACCTTTTATTTATTATTATTATTATTGCGGTACGCGGGCCTCTCACTGTTGTGGCCTCTCCCGCTGCGGAGAGCAGGCTCAGCGGCCATGGCTCACGGGCCCAGCTGCTCCGGCAGCATGTGGGATCTTTCTGGACTGGGGCACGAACTCGTGTCCCCTACATCGATAGGCAGACTCTCAACCACTGCGCCACCAGGGAAGCCCCTCCTTGCTACCTTTTAGTCTTCTAGGTGATATGGAGGAGAGGAAACATACTGTATAGGAGATTCAGAGCCTAGAGTAGAGAGTTGTTTGTTTGTTTGTTTTATTGTGTTTCTCTCCAGAAAGCCTCATTAAGTAATGAACATTTTCATAATATTTGGTGTGTGTGCAGCATCATCAATCTCAACATCTCCTGGGGAATTGGTAACACCATCAATCTCAAATTTTGAGTGAGGTTTCATCCCACTTCTGCAGGTGATCACAACATTGTCTCATTTAAAGTACACAGCAAGCCTATGAAGTAGGTGCTGGAATTATCCCTAGCTTGCAGATGATGAAACTGTGGCTAAGAAATTAACTTGCTCAAAGTCACATAGTTAAGAAACTGTATTTGGACAGAGGCTCAAATCATTTGAACTCCTGAGGTCAGGTCTAAACTGTTCTGCTCAATTTCCCAAGTAAGGGACTTTGGACTTTATCAATGAAACAACATTGAAGAACTTTAAGTAGGAGAACATAATGTTTTGCCTTTTAGAAAGATCTTTCTGGAACTTGTGGACAATGTGAACTGGCTGTGTAATTCCTTTCCCCCCAAACAGATAAGACATTATAGATAAAATTTCACTTATAATAGGAGTCTTGTGTAAAACAAGAAAGCAAAGTTCCCAGGTGCTGGAAATGAAGAGGGACCACAAAACTTGAGAAGAAAGCAGGAAGTGAAAGTTGAGTGTATTTAGGGGTATCAGAGCCAGATAAATGTCAGGGTAATGGGACTTTAATGGTGGCAGAGGAATGGCTGATGAGATCAAGGCCTCAGCATGTCAGACAACTGGAAATAAATCACCCACATAAAACTGGGAGTCACTCATCTGTGAAAGAAGAGGTAGAATTTCTTTGTTCTATAGCCCAGAGACACCACAAGGAAGCTTGATAGCCTCATGGAAATATGGCTAGAAAGTTAATGGAGGAAAGTTAACCCCTCCAGCTAGATCAGCATAAATGATCTCCATAGTTGCACACCCCAGGAGTATGGAAATTCAGAGTCAATATATATTATAAAATTCCTCTGGAACCAATGAAACCTACAGGAACACAATAAGGAAATTTGAAACTTCCTCCCAAGATTGTTCCTAAGTTCTAGGACCTGAAGGACTCCCATGGAAAACAACTCTCTTTAAAGATGAGTTTATGATATAAAAAAATGACAAGGCACAAAAGGAAACAAACTGTCTTGAGAGGGTGTTGTAAAGAGCAAACACAAAGAACTACAGTTAGTAGGACAAGCTGAGAAAGTCTTTAAATTAGGTGAGCTCGAAGAGCAAGAGTAAACTCCACAAGGCAAGAGAAAGACATTGTGGGGAAAGAGTCAGTAAACTGAAAAAGATACAAAGTTAAATTCTAGAAGTTTCACAATTTGCGATATATGTACACATAGTTGCAGACATTTAGGTAACAGGTTACACTGCTTACATAAGTAGCTATATTCCCTGTGATTCTTGTCTTTCCTAAAATCTAGAAATAGGGCCCAAGTAAGTGTGTTTTTGGTGGTGGTGATGGAGTCTATCCCCTGCACAAAAGACTGACTCTGCTGGGTTAAAGGAAGTGTTACAGGATTTGGGCAAAGGCTGGTGGTTGACTCACAGCCCACAGTTCTTCATGGTCTAAGCTACATCCACTCTTCAAACTGCTTCAAGGTATCCTCAAAGCAGACTTCAGCTCCCTAAGCCTTCCTAAAATCCTCATTGATTAGTAGGAGTTGACACCACCAAGCCAGTGGGAAACCTGATTTTAATGCAATGCAATAGATAAGCTCAGCAGAGGGAGGAGTAGCAGAGCATTGGCTGCCTGGGGATTGGCCTAGTCAGCATAAGGATGTCACCCATGGAATTCTGAGGTCATCTCTCCCTATGCTTCACATGTAAATCATGCTCATGAAACCAGAATGTCGAGTATCTGCTTTCAGGCCCAATGTGTATTCAGTTGCCCATTTGTGCAGCAAGTTTCTGATATACATAATAGGTATTCAATAAATAATTGTCCAATGAATAAACAATGGATCTTGGACTATACCACACTCTCACTCTGAGCTGTCAATAATTCTTGGTTTTCTGGAATTCCTGGTGGTCCAGTGGTTAGGATTCTGTGCTTCCACTGCAGGGGGCACGGGTTTGATCCCTGGTCAGAGAACTAGGATCCTGCAGGCTGCGGTGTAGCCAAAATAATAATAATAATAATAATTCTTGGCTTTCTGCCCCTAAACCCATACTATTTAGAGTGGTGGTCATATTGCAGTTTATCCTCTCCCCTTCACCTTTAGGGAGTTTGTCTCTCAAAATCACATTCCCATACTCAAATTCACTCTCTAATCATCTACTGGTTCTCCTTCTTCAAGATCACTTAGCTGGGGTAGTTATGAAAGTATGAAAGCACAGAGTGGCCCCAACATGATATTCCTAATCTGTTGAGACGTTGTGGATGGCCCTACACTCAGACTTCTTAGAAAGGGCATGTAGAGAATATAGTGCAGATCCTGGAAGGCCTCAGGAAGGGCCGTTATTCCCCTGCTGGCTGTGCCCACGTGTTATGTGAGGTACTTTTTCTCTTTTCCAGATGTAAGGTGGCTCAGATATTGGTGAAGGCTTCTTACACATAGCACTTTGGACTTCCAACAATAATCGTTCAACAGTCTTGGAGATTTGTGAGATTTCATCCTTAAATGGGTTGTATCTCTTTTAACAGAACCTACTTTTTTTTTAAAGTTCAGGTCTTCTATTTATTTATTTATTTATTTTTATTTGGCTGCCTTGGGTGTTCGTTGCTGTGCACGGGCTTTCTCTAGTTGTGGCGAGTGGGGGTTACTCTTTGTTGTGATGCGTGGGCTTCTCATTGCGGTGGCTTCTCTTGTTGCAGAGCACAGGCTCTAGGCATGTGGGCTTCAGTAGTTGTGGAGCATGGGCTTCAGTAGTTGTGGTGTGTGGGCTCAGGAGTCGTGGCCCACAAGCTCTAGAGTGCAGGCTCAGTAGTTGTGGCGAATGGGCTTAGTCGCTCTGTGGCACGTGGGATGTGGGATCTTCCTGGACCAGGGCTCGAACCCGTGTCCCCTGCATTGGCAGCAAGCGGATTCTTAACCACTGCGCCACCAGGGAAGTCCCTAGAACCTACTTCCGAAAATGTTATATACTGCCACCAGATGGAGATAGAGAGAGTCAAAGTTTCATTTTGTGTATGTAGCAATTTTTGAGTGTTATGTTATTTATTGAACATAGGGTTAACTTATTAATCCTTTACATATGTTAGCTCACTAATATTTATTTAGCTATTTAATTAATTATATTATCCACCATATAAGGGAGATATTATCAACACATTACAAATGAGAAAACTGAAGCTCAGAGATCTTACGTATCTGGCTCAATTTCTAAGACATGTGGTCGGAAATTTTCAGAGCGTTTCCTCTTAAAATATTTTTAAGACAGTTTCTTTCTAAGTTAGACATATATTTACCATAAGGCTCAGCAATCCCACTCCGAGGCATTTACACACGAGAAATAAAAACTGTGTCCACACAAAGACCTGTACACAAATATTTATAGCAGCTTTATTCATAGTAGCGAAAACTGGAAGCAACCCAAACTTCCATAAACTTACAAATTGATAAATAAATTGTGGTATAGTCACAAAATGGAATACAGCTCAGAAATAAAAAGAAACTAATTACTGATAACTTGCAAAAACATGGATGAATTCAAAAGCATTTAGCATTGCTAAATGAAGGAAGCCAGACACAATAGGCTACCAATGGCATGATTCCATTTATATGATATTCTGTAAAAACCCAAAACTATAGATACAGACATGAGATCAGTGGTTGCCAAAGTTGAGTGTGTGTATGTGGGCAGGATTAAATTCACTACAAAAAGGTTCAAAGGAACATTTTTTAGAGGCTAGAACAATTTTTTCCTGTTTTTATTGTGGTTGTGGTTACATGACTGTATTTGTCAAAACTTGTCAATATGCTAACTTATAAGGGTGATTTTTCCTAAAGTATGTAAGTTATATCTCAATATATATGACTTTAAAATATCTTTAAGAAACAACTAAACTTGACTGATTCATAATGGCATATTATATGTGGTACTCCTTAAAAGAACTGATGAAATTATCCCTGATCTTTCTTAACAACTTTATCTTCAAGTTAATTTGTATATTCACCTGTTGAACACTTGCAAACAACGCTAGAACTGGGATTATCAAACCTTTAGAGGTACATGAATAGGATTCAAGAAGTCAGTGAAACTTTTGAAGTTAAGTACGAAATTTTGTGTGTGTGTGTGTACAAATGGGCACTTACATGTGGAGAAGCTCATAATTTTTGAGTTTTCAAAGGGAACCCCTGAAAGTTACCAACAAGTAAGGCTTCACTGTACCCAGGGAGAAGAGGTTCTACCATTGCATGGCATCAACTGTGAAAGGAGTCTGGATCTCAGCATCTAGGGATAGTGAGGCTGAGTCCTAGGGAGGACAGGTCCTGGAGAAAGAGTTCTCAGGGCCTGTCTTCCTAGCAGATGGGTGGAATGATGAAGGTGCTCCAGAAAAGAGTCTTTGGGAAAATGACTACAGCATACCATGAGGAATGTCTGCACCAGACACTTCTTTAAATACCCAAGGGATAGAGTACTCAGCAGCAGTTAGAAGCAACTGCTTCTACATATGTAAAAAGTATGAATCTTAAAAACGTAATCTTGAGTGAAATAAGTACAAAATATTATAGAAATATTTTATATTTAAATATATATGTAGTATGTATTATATGTCTATAAATATATATAGTATGTATTATATATAATATACATAATAGTACATATGCATTTGTTTTATATAATACAGCAGCATCATTTAGGTAAGTTAAAACATTTGGCATTAGGTCATAAAAGCAAAAGATACTCATTAAATGTGTTAGAGTAGTTGCCTATGAGAGGAGGAGAATGGAGTGGGTCATGGAGATAAAGGAAATGAATGAATGAGTATATATATGTGTATATATATATATACATTTTATATATATATATATATATGTATACTCATAGAAGAGAAGAAAACCCAAGGAGTACAAACTAACGAGTTTGATCCAATGGTTAATTATTCTCTTCCATAAAAAGTTCACCTGTGGCAGGGAAAGGACAGATTGTTGTTGTTTGGGCATCCTCCTGACCATTCTCTGCCCTTTCCTGTCTGAGCATGACCTAGGACTCCTAATGCCTGGCTGATCTCACAGTCAGAATGTAATATCTCATGGAATTGTAGATTCTCAAGAGGAAAAGCAAATGTAAAGTTCAACTATTATATATGCTCTGTCTCATTCCCCAAATATTTTAGGGTGGTGTAGCTATCATCCTAGACCCATCTTGTAAAACGTTCTCTGTCCTTCTTCATCTTCCCCAAACTTGCTCATTCTTCCACCCTCTCCTTGAATCTCGTTTCTTTTTCATTGCTCCCAGACCTGACCCTACTGACGAGGTGGAATATTATTTGCACCACATTCTAAACCTTATTTTCTTCTTTTTATTTTTAAGTGTTTAGTTTTCCTTAAACTTTCTCTCTTTCATTTAGTGCTAACAAGTGAAATTCCTGGGTGTACTTTTGAGAATATGGTCCATCTAATTAGCAGCTCCTTGTGAAGGAAATTCTGAAAAGACAAGAGGGAAGAAAGAACTGTTGATGCAGATGTGAAATAAAGTGGAATTATAAACTATAAAGCCATTTAAGAAAATATTTTAAGATAAAGTTAGGGACCAAAAACCATAAAATAGACTTTTAGGAGGGGAAGATGGCGGAAGAGTAAGATGCAGAGATCACCTTCCTCCCCACAGATACGCCAGAAATACATCTACACGTGGAACAACTCCTACAGAACACCTACTGAACGCTGACAGAAGACATCAGACCTCCCAAAAGGCAAGAAACTCCCCACGTACCTGGGTAGGGCAAAAGAAAAAAGAATATACAGAGACAAAAGGATAGGAACGGGACCTGCACCAGTGGGAGGGAGCTGTGAAGGAGGAAAGGTCTCCACACACTAGGAAGCCCCTTCGCGGGCGGAGACTGCGGGTGGCGGAGGGAGAAAGCTTCGGAGCCGTGGAGGAGAGCGCAGCCACAGGGGTGCGGAGGGAAAAGCGGGGAGATTCCCGCACAAAGGATCGGTGCTGACCGGCACTCACCAGCCCGAGAGGCTTGTCTGCTCACCGCTGGGGTGGGCGGGGCTGCGAGCTGAGGCTCGGGCTTTGGTCAGAGCGCAGGGAGAGGACTGGGGTTGGCAGCGTGAACACAGCCTACAGGGGGTTAGTGCACCACGGCTAGCCGGGAGGGAGTCCGGGAAAAGTCTGGACCTGCCTAAGAGGCAAGAGACTTTTTCTTCCCTCTTTGTTTTCTGGTACGCGAGAGGAGGGGATTAAGAGCACTGCTTAAAGGAGCTCCAGAGACGGACGCGAGCCGCGGCTACAAGTGTGGACCCCAGAGGCGGGCTTGAGACGCTAAGGCTGCTGCTGCCGCCACCAAGAAGCCTGTGTGCGAGCACAGGTCACTATCCACACCCCGCTTCCGGGGAGCCTGTGAGCCCGCCACTGCCAGGGTCCCGGGATCCAGGGACAACTTCCCCGGGAGACCGCATGGCGTGCCTCAGGCTGGTGCAAAGTCACGCCGGCCTCTGCTGCCGCAGGATCGCCTCGCACACCGTACCCCTCCCTCCCCCCGGCCTGATGAGCCAGAGTCCCCGAAGCAGCTGCTCCTTTAACCCCGTCCTGTCTGAGCGAAGAACAGACGCCCTCCGGTGACCTACATGCAGAGGTGGGGCCAAATGCAAAGCTGAGCCCCTGCGAGCTGTGAGAACAAAGAAGAGAAAGGGAAATCTCTCCCAGCAGCCTCAGGAGCAGCGGATTAAAGCTCCACAATCAACTTGATGTACCCTGCATCTGTGGAATACATGAATAGAAAACGAATCATCCCAAATTCAGGAGGTGGACTTTGAGAGCAAGATTTATGATTTTTTCCACTTTTCCTCTGTGTCAGTGTGTATGATTATGCTTCTGTGTGAGATTTTGTCTGTAGAGCTTTGCTTTCACCATTTGTCCTAGGGACCTATCCGTCACTTTTTTTTTTTTTTCCTTAAAAAATTTTTTTTCTTAATAATTATTTTTTATTTTAATAACTTTATTTTATCTTACTTTATTTTCATTTCTTTCTTTCTTTCTTTCCTTCCTTCCTTCCTCCCTCCCTCCCCCTTTCTTTCTTTCTTTCTTTATCCTTTCTTTCTACTTTTTCTCCCTTTTATTCTGAGCCGTGTGGATGAAAGGCTCTTGGTGCTGCAGCCAGGAATCAGTGCTGTGCCTCTGAGGTGGGAGAGCCAACTTCAGGACACTGGTCAACAAGAGACCTCCCAGCTCCACATAATATCAAATGGAGAAAATCTCCCGGAGATCTCCATCTCAACACTAGCACCCAGCTTCACTCACCGACCAGCAAGCTACAGTGCTGGACACCCTAGGCCAAACAACTAGCAAGAGAGGAACACACCCCCACCCATTAGCATAGAGGCTGTCTAAAATCATAATAAGTCCACAGACACCCCAAAACACACCACCAGACGTGGACAGCCCACCAGAAAGACAAGATCCAGCATCATCCACCAGAACACAGGCACTAGTAGCCTCCACCAGGAAGCATACACAACCCACTGAACCAACCTGAGCCACTGGGGACAGACACCAAAAACAACAGGAACTACGAACCTGCAGCTTGCAAAAAGGAGACCCTAAACACAGTAAGATAAACAAAATGAGAAGACAGAAAAACACACTGCAGATGAAGGAGCAACATAAAAATCCATCAGACCTAACAAATGAAGAGCAAATAGGCAGTCTACCTGAAAAAGAATTCAGAATAATGATAGTAAAGATGATCCAAAATCTTGGAAATAGAATAGACAAAATGCAAGAAACATTTAACAAGGACCTAGAAGAATTAAGACGAAACAAGTAACGATGAACAACACAATAAATGAAATTAAAAATACTCTAGATGGGATCAATAGCAGAATAACTGAGGCAGAAGAACAGATAAGTGACCTGGAAGATAAAAAAGTAAATATAACTACTGCAGAGCAGAATAAAGAAAAAAGAATGAAAGGAACTGAGGACAGGCTCAGAGACCTCTGGGACAACATTAAACTCACCAATATTTGAATTATTGGGGTTTCAGAAGAAGAAGAGAAAAAGAAAGGGACTGATAAAATATTTGAAGAGATTACAGTTGAAAACTTCCCTAATATGGGAAAGGAAATAGTTAATCAAGTCCAGGAAGCACAGAGAGTCCCATACAGGAGAAATACAAGGAGAAATATGCCAAGACACATATTAATCAAACTATCAAAAATTAAATACAAAGAAAACATACTAAAAGCAGCAAGGGAAAAACAACAAATAACACACAAGGGAATCCCCATAAGGTTAACAGCTGATCTTTCAGCAGAAACTCTGCAAGCTAGAAGGGACTGGCAGGACATATTTAAAGTGATGAAGGAGAAAAACCTGCAACCAAGATTACTCTACCCAGCAAGGATCTCATCCAGATTTGATGGAGAAATTAAAACCTTTACAGACAAGCAAAGGCTGAGAGAGTTCACCACCACCAAACCAGCTTTACAAGAAATGCTAAAGGAACTTCTCTAGGAAAGAAACACAAGAGAAGGAAAAGAACTACAATAACGAACCCAAAACAATTAAGAAAATGAGAATAGGAACATACATATCGACAATTACCTTAAATGTAAATGGACTAAATGCTCCCACCAAAAGACACAGATTGGCTGAATGGATACAAAAACAAGACCCATATATATGCTGTCTACAAGAGACCCACTTCAGACCTAGAGACACATACAGACTGAAAGTAAGGGGATGGAAAAAGATATTCCATGCAAATGGAAACAAAAAGAAAGCTGGAGTAGCAATTCTCATATCAGACAAAATAGACTATAAAATAAAGACAAGAGACAAAGAAGGACACTACATAATGATCAAGGGATCGATCCAAGAAGATATAACAATTGTAAATATTTATGCATCCAACATAGGACCACCTCAATACATAAGGCAAATACTAACAGCCATAAAAGGGGAAATCGACAGTAACACATTCATAGGAGGGGACTTTAACACCCCACTTTCACCAATGGACAGATCATCCAAAAAGAAAATAAATAAGGGAAAACAAGCTTTAAACGATACATTAAATAAGATGGACTCAATTGATATTTATAGGGCATTCCATCCAAAACCACAGAATACACATTTTTCTCAAGTGCTCACGGAACATTCTCCAGGATAGATCATATCTTGGGTCACAAATCAAGCCTTGGTAAATTTAAGAAAATTGAAATTGTATCAAGTATCTTTTCTGACCACAATGCTATGAGACTAGATATCAATTACAGGAAAAGATCTGTAAAAAAATACAAACACATGGAGGCTAAACAATACACTACTTAATAACGAAGTGACCACTGAAGAAATCAAAGAGGAAATTAAAAAATACCTAGAAACAAATGACAATGGAGACACGATGACCCAAAACGTATAGGATGCAGCAAAAGCAGTTCTAAGAGGGAAGTCTATAGCAATACAATCCTACCTTAAGAAATAGGAAACATCTCGAATAAACAACCTAACCTTGCACCTAAAGCAATTAGAGAAAGAAGAACAAAAAAAACCTCAAAGTTAGCAGAATGAAAGAAATCATAAAAATCAGATCAGAAATACATGAAAAAGAAATGAAGGAAACGATAGCAAAGACTAATAAAACTAAAAGCTGGTTCTTTGAGAAGATAAACAAAATAGATAAACCATTAGCCAGACTCATCAAGAAAAAAGGGAGAAGACTCAAATCAATAGAATTAGAAATGAAAAAAAGGAGAAGTAACAACTGACACTGCAGAAATACAAAAGATCATGAGAGATTACTACAAGCAACTCTATGCCCATAAAATGGACAACCTGGAAGAAATGGACAAATTCTTAGAAATGCACAACCTGCCAAGACTCAATCAGGAAGAAATAGAAAATATGGACAGACCAATCACAAGCACTGAAATTGAAACAGTGATTAAAAATCTTCCAACAAACAAAAGCCCAGGACCAGATGGCTTCACAGGTGAATTCTATCAAACAATTAGAGAAGAGCTAACACCTATCCTTCTCAAATTCTTCCAAAATATAGCAGAGGGAGGAACACTCCCAAATTTATTCTGTGAGACCTCTATTACCTTGATACCAAAACCAGACAAGGATGTCACAAAGAAAGAAAACTACAGGCCAATATCACTGATTAACATAGATGCAAAAATCCTCAACAAAATACTAGCAAACAGAATCCAACAGCACATTAAAAGGATCATACACCATGATCAAGTAGGGTTTCTTCCAGGAATGCAAGGATTCTCCAGTATATGCAAATCAATCAACGTGATACACTGTATTAACCAATTGAAGGAGAAAAACCATATGATCATCTCAATAGATGCAGAGAAAGCTTCGACAAAATTCAACACCCATTTATGATAAAAACCCTGCAGAAAGTAGGCATAAAGGGAACTTTCCCCAACATAATAAAGGCCATATATGACAAACCCACAGCAAACATCATCCTCAATGGTGAAAAACTGAAAGCATTTCCACTAAGATCAGGAACAAGACAAGGTTGCCCACTCTCACCACTCTTATTCAACATAGTTTTGGAAGTTTTAGCCACAGCAGTCAGAGAAGAAAGGGAAATAAAAGGAATCCAAATCAGAAAAGAAGAAGTAAAGCTGTCACTGTTACATAGAGAATCCTAAAGATGCTACCAGAAAGCTGCTAGAGCTAGTCAATGAATTTCATAAAGTAGCAGGATACAAAATTAATGCGCAGAAATCTCTGGCATTCCTATACACTAATGATGAAAAATCTGAAAGTGAAATCAAGAAAACACTCCCATTTACCATTGCAACAAAAAGAATAAAATATCTAGGAATAAACCTACCTAAGGAGACAAAAGACCTATATGCAGAAAATTATAAGACACTGATGAAAGAAATTAAACATGATACAAATAGATGGAGAGATATACCATGTTCTTGGATTGGAAGAATCAACATTGTGAAAATGGCTCTACTACCCAAAGCAATCTACAGATTCAATGCAATCCCTATCAAACTACCACTGGCATTTTTCACAGAATTAGAACAAAAAATTTCACAATTTATATGGAAACACAAAAGACCCTGAATAGTCAAAGCAATCTTGAGAACGAAAAACGGAGCTGGAGGAAGCAGGCTCCTGACTTCAGACTATACTACAAAGCTACAGTAATCAAGACAGTATGGTACTGGCACAAAAACAGAAAGATAGATCAATGGAACAGGATAGAAAGCCCAGAGATAAACCCATGCACATATGGTCACCTTATCTTTGATAAAGGAGGCAGGAATGTACAGTGGAGAAAGGACAGCCTCTTCAATAAGTGGTGCTGGGAAAACTGGACAGGTACATATAAAAGTATGAGATTAGATCATTCCCTAACACGGTACACAATAATAAGCTCAAAATGGATTAAAGACCTAAATGTAAGGCCAGAAACTATCAAACTCTTAGAGGAAAACATAGGCAGAACACTCTCTGACATAAATCACAGCAAGATCCCTTTTGACCCACCTCCTAGAGAAATGGAGATAAAAACAAAAATAAACAAATGAGACCTAATGAAAATTAAAAGCTTTTGCATAGCAAAGGAAACCATAAACAAGACCAAAAGACAACCCTCAGAATGGGAGAAAATATTTGCAAATGAAGCAACTGACAAAGGATCAATTTCCAAAATTTACAAGGAGCTCATGCAGCTCAATAACAAAAAAACAAACAACCCAATCCCAAAATGGGCAGAAGACCTAAATAGCCATTTCTCCAAAGAAGATATACAGGCTGCCAACAAACACATGAAAGAATGCTCAACATCATTAATCATTAGAGAAATGCAAATCAAAACTACAATGAGATATCATCTCACACCAGTCAGTATGGCCATCATCAAAAAATCTAGAAACAATAAATGCTGGAGAGGGTGTGGAGAAAAGGGAACACTCTAGCACTGCTGGTGGGAATGTGAATTGGTACAGCCACTATGGAGAACAGTATGGAGGTTCCTTAAAAAATTACAAATAGAACTACCATATGACCCAGCAATCCCACTACTGGGCATATACCCTGAGAAAACCATAATTCAAAAAGAGTTATTACCAAAATGTTCATTGCAGCTCTATTTACAATAGACCAGAGATGGAAACAACCTAGGTGTCCATCATCGGATGAATGGATAAAGAAGATGTGGCACATATATACAATGGAATATTACTCCGCCATAAAAAGAAACGAAATTGAGCTATTTGTAATGAGGTGGATGGACCTGTAGTCTGTCATACAGAGTGAAGTAAGTCAGAAAGAGAGAGACAGGTACCGTATGCTAACACATATATATGAAATTTAAGGGAAAAAATGTCATGAAGAACCTAGGGGTAAGACAGGAATAAAGACACAGACCTACTAGAGAATGGACTTGAGGATATGTGGAGGAGGAAGGGTAAGATGTGATGAGGCGAGAGAGTGGCATGGACATATATACACTGCCAAGCGTAAGATAGATAGCTAGTGGGAGGCAGCCTCATAGCAGAGGGAGGTCAGATCGGTGCTTTGTGACCACCTGGAGGGGTGGGAAAGGGAGGGTGGGAGGGAGGGAGTTGCAGGAGGGAGGCGATATGGGAACATATGTATATGTATAACTGATTCACTTTGTTATAAAGTAGAAACTAACACACCATTGTAAAGCAATTATACTCCAATAAAGATGTAAAAAAAATAATAATGAAAAATGAATGAAGTATAATTGACCCTTGAATAACGTGGGTTTGAACTGCATGGGTCCACTTATACATGGATTTATTTTTCCATTAAAATATTCACAGTACTACACGATACATGGTGTATCCAAGGATGTGGAGGACTGACTGTAAATTTATAGGCAGATCTGACTGCACGGAGGGTCAGCACCACTAACCCACCTTGATCAAGTGTCAACTGTACTGATACACACGATAACATGGACGAACCTTGAAAACATGATGCTAAGTGAAGAAGCCAGTCACAAAAGTTCACATACTGTATGATTCTATTTATGTGAAATGTCCAGAGTAGGCAAAACTATAGAAACAGAATGTAGATTAGTGATTGCCTATGGCTGGAGTTGGGGGTACACACATGCAACAAGACCTAGGAGTAGGGTCATGGGGTGTATACACTTCAACTTCATAAGATACCAGATTGTTTTCCAAAGTGGTTGCAGCAATTTACACTCCTATAGCAGAGTATGAATGTTATCACTGCTTCATATTCTTATTAGTATTTGGTAGTATCTGACATTTAAATTTCTACCAATTTAGGGGGTATAAAAAGGTACTGTGGTCTTTATTTGCATTTCCTCAATTATTAATCATGCTGAATATCTTGTGATTCCCAATTTGGTTTCTTCTGTGAATTGCTTGTTAAGTCTCTTGCCCATTTTCCTACTTCGTGGGGGTTTTTCTTACTAAGTTCTAAAAGTTTTTTTTTTTTAATATACTTTGAGTACAATTAGTTACAAAAATTCTCTTCTGATCTGTAACTTGTATTTTCACTTGTATGTCTTTTAATAAATAGTATTTATTATGAAACAAAAGAAAGTAAATCTTAATTAAAATTGTTTTTGAAGTCTGAATAACATTCTAAGATCATAAATAACCAAGGTTAAACTAGCTTATGACATCTAGAATAGTTTCTGATTAAAAACAACAAATCTGAGCTGTGTGTTTGGGCTAAGGCAAGTGAGATAAATTCCTGCAAATTTACCCTACTCTCCAAGATGATAGCTGATATTTTCCAACATCTTCCTTTGGTTTAATGTCCTTGCCTCTGACGTTTATTGTCTACAAAATTGGCCCCGGCTTCCAAGCAGAGCTTGAAAATATGAAGTTGATTCCATAGCTCCAAGGGGCAAAAGCTGGCAAAAAGTAGGCAAGAATGCTCAAAATAAAGTTTTACTTAGATATAGCCAACTACATATATTTCACATTCTTAGGATGAAGGCTGTTTTCTACACAGCCAGAACAGCCGCACTTCTAGTGAGCTGTCCAGGGTACTGGAATTCTTCTTCCCTTAATTCTCTGTGATACAGTATAGCAGAATCTTCCATCTTTGTGCTTGTTCTAGTTACATGAAGATACAGTATTGAATTGAAAAAAAAAACTTCTAAGGTAAAGTTTGTCTTCTGATTATAAGATTAAAAAAGGAAAAGATCACCCATAAATCCATTACCTCCAGTTATGAATAATATCTGGTTTTACGTATTTGCAGTTTTCTACATTCTACATTCATATGTAGAATATGTAGCTTTACATATTTAAGGCTATTCTGAATATACGATACACATCTTCACATTGCTTTTTTTTTTAATAGTGGCACATGTATTTCTTGTTATTTTAAACTCTTTGAATTCACCTTTTTAGGTAGATGTGTAACATTTCATCATGTTCTGTTCCATAATTGACCAACTCATCCTGGTGTAATTGGATATTATTTGTTATCATAAATATTATTTATAGAACTACAGTAGACCTCCCTTTTATCTGTGGTTTCACTTCCCACGGTTTCAGTTACCTGCAATCAACCATGGTCTGAAAATATTAAATGGAAAATTCCAGAAATAAACAATTCATAAGTTTTAAGTTGCACACTGTTCTTGGTAGCATGGTGAAATCCTCATTGTCCGGACTTGTCCTGCCTGGGACATGAATCATTCCTTTGTCCAGAGTATTCCATCCATGACTCACTTAGTAGCTATCTGGGTTATCAGATCGACTGTTGCAGTGTCAGAGTGCTTGTGTTTAATTAACATGTATTTTACTTAATAGTGACCACAAAGCACAAGAGAAATGATGCTGGCAATTTAGTATATGCCAAAGAGAAACCATAAAGTGCTTTCTTTAAGCGAAAAGGTAAAAGTTCTCGACTTAAAAAGGAAAGAAAAAAAATTTTATGCTGACGTTGCTAAGATCTATGGTAGGAACAAATCTTTATGAAATTTTGAATAAGGAAAAAGAAATTCATGTTAGTTTTGCTGTTGCACCTCAAACTGAAAAAGTTACAGTCATAGTGTGTGGTAAGTGCTTATTTAAGATGGAAAAGACATTACATTTCTACAATAAGACATTTTGAGAGAGAAAGAGGCACACACACACAACACTCGCATAACCTTTGTTACAGTTTATTGCCATAATTGTTCCATTTTATTAGTTATGGTTGTTAATCTCTTACTATACCTAACTTATAAATTATAAACTTTATCATAGGTATGTATGTATAGGAAAAAGCATACTATATATAAGATTCACTACTATCCACAGTTTCAGGAATCCACTGGGTGTCTTGGAACATATCCCCTATGAGCAAAGGGAGACTACTGTATAATAAATAGATTTGTACTAAATATTTTTTCAATATCCAATATTTAGTATAGTTTCCTTAGGACAGAGAACTGAAAATGCATTCTATGCAGTCACTTGCTAAGAGAAATAACAATTTTAAACCTGATAAAAATGCATAGTCCTGGAAAACTGTGACCCTTGACAAAAAACAAATAGTTCAGGAAAAGCAATACCATTCTAATGTTAAGGTATGAGAGAAATTTCTCCTGAGGGTCCTCAAAAGGAGACTAAAACCAACATGATGAACCATGTCCTTAGCACCATCTTTATAATAAACACAATGAAGGTTTGTTATTTATGAGAGATCAATGACAACACACCAAAATGCAAAGTCAAAGTTTTGAAGGAGGGTCAGATAAACAATGCTTTGCTGGTATGGTTCAATCCAGGGTAGAGTGTGGAATATCTAGAGAACTTACAGACTTTAGACTAGTTTTTATTAACATTTCTCCTTCAGAAAATATAAGAAAGGAAAATGAAAGGACAATCTTGCTTATGAATATGGATGCAAACATCTTTTACAAATATTGGTAAACCAAATACAGCAATATAAGGGATTATATTAGATAACAATCAAGTTGAGTTTATTTCAATAATGGAAGGCTGATTTAATAGTTAAAAAGAGGAAAATTATATGAATATCTCAATAGATGCAGAAAAAACATTTGACAAAATTCAACTAACATTTATAACAACTTTAAGTAAATTCAAAAAAGAAAGGAATTTCCTTACTCTGAAAAAGATAGCCTCAAAAATCTACTGTAATCATCCTTAATTGAAAAATATTAATATTTTTCCATTTGAGATTTGGAGCAAAATAGGCTCCTGCTAACATCAGTATTTTCTATATTGTACCAGAAATCCAAGCCATTACAAAAAGGTAAAGAGAGAGAGAGGAAGGGAGAGACAGAGAGAGGGAGAATATTGAAGTGTATATAAAAATAAAGGAACAATTTGTCATTGTTCATAGATAATATAATTATGTATGTATTTTTCAACAAAAATGCAAATGGCCAACAATAGCTGGGACACTATTAAAGAATAGAAATAAGGTGGAAGAATTTGCTCCATTGGATGTCAAGATTTATCATAAATCTACTGTCGATAAGGCCCTGATATTGGGTCATAGATAGAGAAATAGACTAACAGAACAAGAGAAAGAACTCAGAAACACACACAGACATATTTTGAAACTTGAATTAAGATGAAGATTGTGGAGGCAGGGAAAATGTGATGTAGAAGAACCTAGCTTCCCCTTTCCTTGACAAAGATGAAAAATTGGACAGCTATCCACAAATAAAAGAGCTCTGGAAGATCTCCAGAGTCCACTTAAGAAGTTTTAGCAACAAAGTGGAACAAAAAAACCTCAGAATAATTACACAGAAGAGAAGGAAGACAGCTTCATTTTGTCTTGATCACCCCTTTCCACAAGTCAGCATTGTTCAGCACCAAGAACTAATTTCCCAGCTAGAAAGAATTTCTCTCACAAGGAAAGGAAGAGTGGAATAGTGACCAGCTTCTCCAGCCTCTCAGGGCACTATGTAAAAATCCCACTTTGGTTTCACCCAACCCAGACTGTCAAAGCTAAGACATACAAAGCTGGCTAGGAATAAGGAAGAAAAGCAGAGGCTATTATTAGCAGACACACAGTGGGAGTGATTGCAGTTCAGAGAGACCTGCTCTGCAGACAAACTCGGAACATTTTGCCACTGACAAAGCAATGGTCAACACAGCCACCACAGATCCCCTGCAGATTTCACCAGCTTTTGCCCCACAGGTATTCACACTTGCTGATGCCAGCTGCCTGAGTCCCTCCTTGCTTTCTCCCCTCCTTGCCTTTGCTGGACATTAGGAACCACACCAGCAGCCATCCAAGGCCTCTGTGACTGCATGAATGTAAGACTTCAGCCAGGATTCCCCAAGCTGACCCTCACATTTTTGCTCATGGTCATGCTCTTGGATAGTCCCTCCAGCTGGACACCTGCACCCACTGGCTTGTCACTAGCCTCCACTGCAGCATGCATGCCTAGGAAGAGAGTGTGTATTCACAGGTTAACACACCAGCAGCCAGGTTGCCCACAGCTGCTTGTGGTCCCAGATCAGTTCCTGTCTTCTGTCATTGGCTGGTACCATTGTGCCCACCTGTAGCAAGTCTCACCAGCTGTGCACCTCATGCTCCCATCCTGACCCTTATCACTAGTTTTCACTGTGTTGTATACACTCAGGGGGAGAGTGTGCAGCCACAGGAAGAGTATGCCTATAGCCAGGGCCTCTGCAGCTGCCACTGTTGGTCCTGGCCCTTACCACCTGCCCTGGCCCCCATTGTGTGTGTCAGCAATTGGCCTGTGCAACTACTAGGAATCTGCATCTGGTCCCCAGAGCCAAGTATGTGTATACTGCTGGCCACCACTGCTACTTACCCAGGTCCCTAGCTACTGGACCAGGAGGTACTACTGAGGACCCCAACAGTCCTTGCAGCCACAGTGGACACTTTGCAGTGCTTACCAAGGACCACACAGTTGTTGATGCTGTGGACTCCAGTGAGTTGAGCTAAAGAGATATCATGCCCCCAGGACCAAGGGCCACCAAAAAACTCCACATTTGGTACCCTGTACCACTAGACTCTTGATCCAGCATGCCCCCAACCACAGGTGAAAGTCTTCCTTTAAAGTCAGTCCATAAAGTCTGGGAGAAGTGACTGCTTTTTCAAATGCACAAACACCTACACAAGATTATAGGGATCATGAAGAATCATAGAAATATGACTCCACCAAAGGAATATAGCAAACCTCCAATAATTGGTCCCAAAGAAATGGAGATCCAAGAATTTCCATACAAAGAATTCAAAATAATTTCTCTAAAGATACAGAGAGCTACAAGAGAACATAGATAAACAATTTAATAATATCAGGAAAACAATACAAGAGCAAAATGAGAAGTTCAACAAAGAGATAGAAAACATTAAAAAAAAAGAACAAACAGAGGTGATCATTTTATAACGTATAGAAATATCAAATCACTATGCTGTGTACCAGAAACTAACATAGTGGCTTAGGTTAATTATACTTCAAAAACAAATAAACAAATGAACTCATAGAATAAAAGATCAGATTTGTGGTTACAGAGGTGGGGAGTGGGGGGAGGAGGAATTGGATGAAGATGATCAAAAGGAACAAACTTCCAGTTATAAGATAAATAAGTACTAAGGATGTAATGTACAACCTAATTAATATAATTAACACTGCTATATGTTATATATGAAAGTTGTTAAGCAAGTAAATACTAAGAGTTATAAGACAAGGAAAGATGTTTTCATTTTATTTTGTATCTATGTGTATCAAAAGTCTTAACAATATGTTTTCCCTTTCATCCAGAAATTTTAGTATTAGGAACATATCCAAACCAAGTAATCAGGCAAAATGCACAATGACATATGAAAAAGACTAATAGTTTCTCATAGTGGTGGTTTAGGTTATATGGATCAAACTCCCTCATGAAAATAACTAAAAATGCAGAATAATATTTTTTAATTTAAGAAAAGCACTGAAGAGCCAAAAGTGAAGGGAAAAAGGGAACTCATAGAATTAAGCAGAACATTAAATCCTCTTTTACCCTGAAAATACTTGCCAACCCTGGCAAATTTAAACTTTAACTTTAGGAGTCTTGTGAGGCAAGAGGATACAGAAATCCATTTCCAGGATTAGACCAATAAGAAGTCTTACAAATACCCTCTCTTCAATGAGTCAGGATTTCAAAAGGTACAATTCTCTGGGAAAGACCAAACCAGAAGAAAATTTGCCCTTACACAGATTTTTTTTTTTCAGCTGGCTTCAC
This sequence comes from Pseudorca crassidens, assembly GCF_039906515.1. Classification (NCBI taxonomy): domain Eukaryota; kingdom Metazoa; phylum Chordata; class Mammalia; order Artiodactyla; family Delphinidae; genus Pseudorca; species Pseudorca crassidens. Next base: position 97,008,063 of record NC_090297.1, read on the forward strand.
ATCACTTCAGTTGGTCAGGAAAATATAAATATTTGAAATTGGTTCAAGGTAGTCCCCATACTGGTAATACACCCAGGCACTAGGCAGAAACAAATGCAAATTCTCTCTGGAGGAAGGCAACTTTATCCTATACATAAAATTATTTCTACAAATATTTATTCAATAACAATGACCAGCACACAGTAAAAGATAACAAGGCATACAAGAAAACAAGACATGGGGGGGCCTTCAAGATGGCAGAGGATTAAGACATGGAGATCACCTTCCTCCCCACAAATACATCAAAAATATATCTACATGTGGAACAACTCCTGCAGAACACCTACTGAACGCTGGCGGAAGACCTCAGACTTCCCAAAAGGCAAGAAAATCCCCATGTACCTGGGTAGGGCAAAAGAAAAAAGAAAAAACAGAGACAAAAGAATAGGATGGGACCTGCACCTCTGGGAGGGAGCTGTGAAGGAGAAAAGTTTCCACACACTAGGAAGTCCCTTACTGGTGGAGATGGGGAGTGGCTGTGGGGGAAGCTTCAGAGCCATGGAGGAGAGCACAGCAACAGGGGTGTAGAGGGAAAAGCGGAGAGATTCCTTCACAGAGGATTGATGCTGACCAGCACTCACCAGCCTGAGATGCTTGTCTGCTCACCTGCTGGGGAGAGTGGGGGCTGGGAGCTGAGGTTCGGACTTTGGAGGTCAGACCCCAGGGAGAGGACAGGGGTTGGCTGCGTAAAGACAGCCTGAGAGGGCTAGTGCACCACAGCTAATTGGGAGGGAGTCCGAGAAAAAGTCTGGACCTGTCAAAGATGTGAGAGACCATTGTTTCAGGGTGTGTGAGGAGAGGGGATTCCTTCCCCATATGCCCACAGAAGGCAGAGCACTGCCTAAGTGAGCTCTAGAGACAGGCGTGAGCCACGGCTATCAGCTTGAACCCCAGAGATGGTCATGAAATGCAAATGCTGCTTCTGCTGCCACAAAGAATCCTGTGTGCAAGCACAGGTCACTATCAACACCCCCACCCCCACCCCCCCAAGGATCCTGTGCAGCCCACCACTGCCAGGGTCCCATGATCCAGGGACAACTTCCTGGGGGCAACACACGGCATGCCTCAGGTTGTTGCAACGTGATGTTGGCCTGGGCGGCTGCAGGCTTGCCTCACATTCCAGTAATGATTACCATACTTCTCCCTCTCCACAGCCTGAGTGAGCAAGAGTGCCCTAATCAGCTGCTGCTTTAAACCTCTCCTGTCTGGGCGGGGAACAGATGCCTGAGGGTGAACTACATGCAGAGGTGGGGCGAAAACCAAAGCTGAACACCTGGAGCTGTGAGAACAAAGAAAAGAAAGGAAAATTTCTCCATGCAGCCACAGGAGCAGCAGATTAAACCCCCACATTCACCTTGATGTACCTTGCAACTGTGGAATACCTGAATAGACAACGAATCATCCCAAAATTGAGGCAGTGGACTTTGGGAGCAACTGTAGACTTGGGGTTTGCTGTCTGTGACTGATTTTTTTCTGATTTTTATGTTTATATTAGTTTAGTTTTTAGCACTTGTTATCATTGGTGGATTTCTTTATTGATTGGTTGCTCCCTTCTTTTATTTTTATTATTTTAATAATTTTTAAAATTTTATTAAAAAATTTCTTTTCTATCTTTTTTCTCCCTTTTCTTCTGAGCAGTGTGGCTGACAAGGTCTTGGTGCTCTGGCCTGGTGTCATGCCTGAGCCTACAAGGTGGGAGAGCTGAGTTCTGGATATTGGACCACCAGGAACCTCCCAGCCCCATGTAATATCAATTGGCAAGAGCTCTCCCAGAGATCCCTATCTCAGTGCTAAGACCAGCTCCACTCAATGGCCAGCAAGCTCCAGTGCTGTATGCCCCATGCCAAAGAACTAGCAAGATAGGAACACAAACCCACCCATTAGCAGAGAGGCTGCCTAAAATCATAAAAATTTGATACACACCCCAAAACACACCACCGGACACAGCCCTGCCCCCCAGAAAAACAAGATCCAGCCCCACCCACCAGAACACAGGCACCAGCCCCCTACACCAGGACGCCTACACAAGCCACTGAACCAACCTCACCCACTGGGGTCACACACCAAGAACAATGGGAACTATGAACCTGCAGCCTCTGAAAAGGAGACCCCAAACACAGTAAGTTAAAAAAAATGAGATGACAGAGAAATATGCAGAAGATGAAGGAGCGAGGTAAAAACCCACCAGATGAAACAAATGAAGAGGAAATAGGCAGTCTACCTGAAAAAGAATTCAGAGTAATGATAGTAAAGATGGTCCAAAATCTTGGAAACAGAATGGAGAAAATACAAAAAACGTTTAACAAGGACCTAGAAGAACTGAAGAGAAAAAATGATGAAAAACACAATAAATGAAATTTAAAATTCTCTAGAAGGAATCAATAGCAGAATAACTGAGGCAGAAGAACAAATAAGTAACCTGGAGGATAAAATAGTGGAAATAACTACTGCAGAGCAGAATAAAGAAAAAAGAATGCAAAGAATGAAGACAGCCTCAGAGACCTCTGGGACAACATTAAATGCACCAATGTTACAATTATAGGGGTCCCAGAAGAAAAAGAGAAAAAGATAGTGTCTGAGAAAATATTTGAAGAGATTATAGTTGAAAACTTCCCTAACATGGGCAAGGAAATATTCATTCAAGTCCAGGAAGCACAGAGAGTCCCATACAGGATAAATCCAAGGAGAAACATGCCAAGACACATATTAATCAAACTATCAAAAATTAAATACAAAGAAAGCATATTAAAAGCAGCAAGGGAAAAGCAACAAATAACATACAAGGGAATCCCCTTAGGGTTAACAGCTGACCTTTCAGCAGAACCTCTGCAAGGCAGAAGGGAGTGGCAGGACATATATAAAGTGATGAAAGGGGAAAACATACAACCAAGAGTACTCTACCCAGCTAGGATCTCATTCAGATTCGAGGGACAAATTCAAACCTTTACAGAGGGCAAAAGTTAAGAGAATTCAGCACCACCAAACTAGCTTTACAAAAAAGGAACTTCTAAGACAAAGGAACTTCTCTAGGCAGGAAACACAAGAGAAGGAAAAGACCTATAAAAACAAACCCAAAACAATTAAGAAAATGGTAATAGGAACATACATATCAATAAGGACCTTAAAGGTAAATGGATTAAATGCTCCAACCAAAAGACATAGACTGGCTGAATTGATAAAAAACAAGACCTGTATATATGTTGTCTACAAGATACCCACGTCAGACCTAGGGACACATACAGACTGAAAGTGAGGGGATGGAAAAAGATATTCCATGCAAATGGAAATCAAAAGAAAGCTGGAGTAGCAATTGTTATATCAGACAAAATAGACTTTAAAATAAAGACTATGACAAGAGACAAAGAAGGACACTACATAATGATCAAGGGATCAATCCAAGAAGATATAACAACTGTAAATATTTATGACCCCAACATAGGAGCACCTCAATACATAAGGCAAATGCTAACAGCCATAAAGGGGAAAATCGACAGTAACACAATAATAGTAGGGGACTTTGACACTCCACTTTCACCAATGGACAGATCATCCAAAATGAAAATAAATAAGGAAACACAAGCTTTAAATGGCACATCAAACAAGATGGACTTAATTGATATTTATAGGACATTCCATCCAAAAATAACAGAATACATTTTCTTCTCAAGTGCTCGTGGAACATTCTCCAGGGTAGATCATGTCTTGGGTCATAAATCAAGCCTTGGAAAATTTAAGAAAATTGAAAACATATCAACTACCTTTTGCGACCACAATGCTATAAGACTAGATATCAATTACAAGAAAAAAAATGTAAAAACTACAAACACATGGAGGCTAAACAATACACCATTAAATAAACAAGAGATCACTGAATAAATTAAAGAGGAAATCAAAAATGCCTAGAAACAAATGACAATGAAAACATGATGACATAAAACTTATGGGATGCAGCGAAAGCAGTTCTAGGAGGGAAGTTTATAGTAATACAATCTTACCTCAAGAAACAAGAAAAATCTCAAATAAATAACCTAACCTTATACCTAAAGCAAACAGAGAAAGAGGAACGAAAAAACCCCAAAGTTAGCAGAAGGAAAGAAATCATAAAGATCAGAAATAAATGAAAAAGAAATGAAGGAAACAATAGCCAAGATGAATAAAACTAAAAGCTGGTTCTTTGAGAAGATAAAAAAAATTAATAAACCATTAGCCAGACTTATCAAGAAAAAGAGGGAGAAGATGTAGATCAACGGAATTAGAAATGAAAAAGGAGAAGAAACAATGGACACCACAGAAATACAAAGGATTATGAGAGATTACTACAAGCAACTATATGCCAATAAAATGGACAACCTGGAAGAAATGGACAAATACTTAGAAAAGCACAACCTTCCAAGACTGAACCAGGAAGAAATAGAAAACACAAACAGGCCAAACACAAGCACTGAAACTGAAACTGTGTTTAAAAATCTTCCAATAAACAAAAGCTCAGGACAAGAGGTCTTCACAGGAGAATTCTATCAAACATTTGGAGAAGAACTAACACCTATTCTTCTCAAACTCTTTCAAAGTATAGCTGAGGGAGGAACATTCCCAAACTCAAACTACGAGACCACCATCACCCTGATACCAAAACCAGACAAAGATGTCACAAGAAAAGAAAACTGGAGGCCAATATCACTGATGAACATACATGCAAAAATCCTCAACAAAATACGACCAAACAGAATCCAACGGCACATTAAAAGGTTCATACGCCATGATCAAGTGGGGTTTATCACAGGAAAGCAAGGATTCTTCAATATACACAAATCAATCAATGTGATACACCATATTAACAATTGTAGGAGAAAAACCATTTCAGTGGATGCAGGGAAAGCTTTCAACAAAATTCAACATCCATTTATGATAAAAAAAAAAACCAGAAAGTAGGCACTACCTACCTATTATGTTGAGGGAACTACCTCAACATAATAAAGGCCATATATGACAAACTCACAGCCAACATCATTCTCAATGGTGAAAAACTGAAACCATTTCCACTAAGATCAGGAACAAGAAAAGGTTGCCTACTCTCACCACTATTATTCAACATAGTTTTGGAAGTTTTAGCCATAGCAATCAGAGAAGAAAAAGAAATAAAAGGAATTCAAATCAGAAATGAAGAAATAAAACTGTCACTGTTTGCAGATGACATGATACTATACATAGAGAATTCTAGAGATGCTACCATAAAACTACTAGAGCTAATCAATGAATCTGGTAAAATAGCAGGATACAAAATTAATGCACAGAAATCTCTTGCATTCCTATACATTAATGATGAAAAATCTGAAAGAGATATTAAGGAAACACTCCCATTTACCATTGCAACAAAAAGAATAAAATACCTAGTAATAAGCACACCTAGGGAGAATAAAAACCTGTAGGCAGGAAACTATAAGACACTGATGAAAGAAATTAAAGATGATACAAATAGATGGAGAGATATCAACATTGTGAAAATGACTATACTACCCAAAGCAATCTACATGTTCAATGCAATCTCTATCAAACTACGAATGGTATTTTTCACAGAACTAGAACAAAAAATTTCACAATTTGTATGGAAACACAAAAGACCCCGAATAGCCAAAACAATCTTGAGAAAGATAAATGGAGTTGGAGGAATCAGGCTCCCTGACATCAGACTATACTACAAAGCTACAGTAATCAAGACAGTATGGTACTGGCACAAAAATATAGGTCAATGGAACAGGATAAGAAGCCCAGAGATAAACCCACGCACATATGGTCACCTTATATTTGATAATGGAGGCAAGAATGTACAATGAAGAAGAGATAGCCTCTTCAGTAAGTGATGCTGGGTAAACTGGATGCCTACATGTAAAAGAATGAAATTAGAACAGTTCCTAACACCATACACAAACATAAACTCCAAATGGATTAAAGACCTTAATGTAAGAGCAGATACTATAAAACTCTTAGAGGAAAATATAGGCAGAACACTCTATGACATAAATCACAGTAAGATCCTTTTTGATCCACCTCCTAGAGAAAGGGAAATAAAAACAAAAATAAACAAATGGGACCTTATGAAACGTAAAAGGTTTTGCACAGCAAAGGAAACCATAAACAAGATGAAAAGACAACCCTGAGAATGGGAGAAAATATTTGCAAACAAAGCAACTGACAAAAGATTAATCTCCAAGATATACAAGCAGTTCATGCAGCTCAATATCAAATAAACAATCCAATCCAAAAATGGGCAGAAGACATAAACAGACATTTCTGCAAAGCAGATATACAGATTGCCAACAAACATATGAAAGGATGCTCAACATCACTAATCATTAGAGGAATGCAAACCGAAACTACAATGAGGTATCACCTCACAGCAGTCAGAATGAACATCATCAAAAAATATACAAACAATAAAAGCTGGAGAGGATGTGGAGAAAAGGGGACCCTCTTGCACGGTTGTTGGGAATGTAAATTGATACAGCCACTACAGAGAACAGTATGGAAGTTCCTTAAAAAACTAAAAATAGAACTGCCATAGGATCCAGCAAGCCCACTACTGGGCGTATACCCTCAGAAAGCTTTAATTCAAAGAGAGTCATGTACCACAATGTTCATTGCACTAGCCAGGACATGGAAACAACCTAAGTGTCTGTCAACAGATGAATGGATAAAGAAGATTTGGCACATATATACAATGGAATATTACTTAGCCATAAAAAAGAAATGAAATTGAGTTATTTGTAATGAGGTGGATGGACATAGAGTCTGCCATACAGAGTGAACTAAGTCAGAAAGAGAAAAGAAATACTGTATGCTAACACATATATATGGAATCTAAAAAAAAAAAAAGGTTCTGATGAACCTAGGGGCAGGACAGGAATAAAGGCACAGACATAGAGCATGGACTTGAGGACATGGGGACAGGGAAGGGCAAGTTGGGATGAAGTGAGAGAGTGGTGTGGACCTATCTACACTACCAAATGTAAAATAGTTAGCTAGTCGGAAACACCCACATAGCACAGAGATATCAGCTTGGTGTTTTGTAACCACCTAGAGTGGTGGGATATGGAGGATGGGAGGGAGACGCAAGAGGGAGGAGATATGGCAATATATGTATATGTATAGCTGATTTACTTTGTCATAAAACAGAAACTAACACACCATTGTAAAGCAATTATACTACAATAAAGATGTTAAAAAAAGAAAAACAATGCATAAAGAAAAAAATAGGAAAAAAACAGTAAAGAAAGGGAAAAGACACACAAAGCCATCAGTTATTGCAATCATTCAACCCAGAGTATAAAACAGTAGTGTTGGGGACGTCCCTGGTGGCACAGTTGTTAACAATCTGCCTGCCAATGCAGGGGATATGGTTTCAATCCCTGGTCCGGGAAGATCCCATATGCCACAGAGCAACTAAGCCCGTGTGCCACAACTACTGAGCGTGCACTCTAGAACCTGTGAGCCACAGCTACTGAGCCCTTGTGCCACAACTACTGAAGCCTGCACGCCTAGAGCCCATGCTCTGCAACAAGAGAAGCCACCGCAATGAGAAGCCCATGCACGGCAATGAAGTTTAGCACACACTAGCTGCAACTAGAAAAAGCCTGTGCACATCAATGAATACCCAACGCAGTTCCCCACCTCCAAAAAATAAATAAATAAATAAATTTAATAAAACTGTGTTTAATGAAATAAAAGAAGAGCTGAAAATAACATTAGGGAAGAAGAAACTATCAAAATTAATTCAACTGTTTAAAAAGAACTAAATAAAACTTCTAGAAACAAATAATAACCAAATTTAAAATTCAGGTACTCAACAGCAGATTAGGATAGATCAAGAAATAATTGATAAATTGAAACAGAGTTGAAGTAACTTATGCAAAAGGCAGCATATATAGACAAAAAGATATTGAAGGTAGGAAAGAGAGATTAAGAATTATGATAGATGAAATCTATAGTTGATTAGAGTCCCAGGTGAAGAGGAGGTAGATAATAGGGACTCTGTAATATCTGAGGAGATAAAAGCTGAGAATTTTCCTCAAACTGAAAAATACATCAATCTACAGATCTTCAAGAAGTTCAACAAATTCCAGTTATTACAAATGAAAAGAAATCCACACCTAGATACATCACTACTTTTTTTTGCAGAAAATCTGAGACAAACATAAAATCCTAAAAGCTTTGAGAGAAAAATTCAGAGTACCAAAAGGAATAACAGTTAAACTGACAGCTGTTAGATCAGCAAAAACAATGAAATCAAGAAGATAATGTTAATGACATATTTAATGGGTTAAAAAATGTCAACCTATAATTCTATACCCAGCAATAATATTCTTCAAGAATGAAGATGAAATAAACATTTTCAAACAATAAAAACTGGGATTATTATCACCAGAAGTATTTTACTAGAATAAACTCTATGGCTATACTTCAGTTTAGGCAGTTTGGTGGTTTGAGATTCAAGAAGGAACAAAGGGCCAAAAATGTGTAAATATGTGTATGAGTAAAAATAAATATTGACTATATAAAACTTCTAATGGAGTTAAAATAATAGAACTAAGATAATCAAAATAAGTATTAGTTGAAATGAGAAAAAGTGAAGTTAAAATGTTCTAAGACTTCTGTATTACCTAGATGTGGATAAAGATATTGAAAATTTTTATATTTGAATAAATTAAATGTGGATGTTTTAATTTATGTAGCAATCACTAAGTGAGTAGAAATAGAAAGCATAACTTGTAATCTAGTAAGAGGGGGATGGAAATATGAAGTCAGAAAGTCCAAAAGAAGCCAAGAAAGGAGAGAAAAATAAACCTAGACCAAAAGGCAAATACAAAAACAAAATAAAATAGTAGATTTAAATCCAAAAAAAAATTAATTACGAATTTGGTAAAGCTAAAAACAGTTTGTTGTGGTAGACTGAAGAATTTTAATGGAATTCTATTTATGAGATACATTAGAAACAGAAAGTATAAAAATACAAGGATGGAAATAGATAACTCATAGAACTACTCACATTTAAAAAATGGAACATGTGGCAAGTGGGATCTTTGTTCCCTGACCAGGGCATCGAACTTGTGCTCCCTGCATTTGAAGCATGGTGTCTTAACCATCAGACCACCAGGGAAGTCCGTGGCTGTTCTATTTTAGTCCTTGAATCTGGGCCTGGCCATTTGATTTGCTTAGGCTCATGAGTTGTTAACAAATAGAGACTTATTTAAATAATGTCCTATTGTTATTATTTGTTTTTTACTTTACAAAATGCTCCTGTTAATATCTGTATATATATGCATATATTTTAGTTTTCTTTAAAAAGCAATGTATAAACTCACATAACAGGAAGTACAGAGGTTGGACAATTTTCAGGGTGGTTTGATTTAGTGGTACTGTGATTGCATCAAAGATTCAGAGTAATTTTGTCCATGGATCTGCTGTACACAGTGTTGTTTCCATCTTTAGACTGACTTTCTTCACAGGCTTAAGATAGCCATAATGTGCTTCTTTGTACGCATGCAGAGGGACAGAGGAAGAGTAACTTTACCTACACCATACAACAAGAATTGTTCTCTCCAGTCTGGACCAACTTAAGTCCTACGCCTACCCCTGGACCAAAAACTGTTAGTAGAGAATGCTTTGGAATAAGTGACTTACATGACGATTCCAACCTAGGGAAATAAACATGATTGACTTAATCAGGGCCCAGTCCCAGAGTAGAACTACTTTCTCTAACCATACTACAGTTACACAATGAGAAAGAAATGGAAATGAGGAGTGCACTACACTTAGTTCTGAACTTCTCATGGTTTAATGTTGTAAGATTAGGAAGTTCATATAAAACAAAGAGACCATAATATTGGTTGCTATTGGAGATTCTTATAAAATTATAATTTTTTTTTTAAAATTTGGATTGCGTACTTTATGGGTATGAGTATGCAAACTGAAATGGCCAGATGTACAAAAGGATTTTATAAACCTCATTTTCATTGGAGACTCCATCTAGTTTTTTCTGGAAACCATTAGTTTCCTGTCAATTATTCTATTTATTTTTTGGTAATCTATCCTGAGACATATGTCTCATCTTCAGCTATTTCCTAAGGAAAATATTTCTCTCCCAAGACCTTAGACTCATGCTTTAAATCATTGTGAATTTCTCTAAGCAAAATATGGTTCTCTACTAATGCCATGCTTACTGTGGTTATCTTAGTCCATTTGGGCTGCTATAACATAAATATCACAGACTGAGTGGCTTATAAACAACAGTTTTTGTTTCTCACAATTCTGGAGTCTAGGAAGTCCAAGATCAAGGCCCTAGCAGATTCAGTGTCTTGTGAGGACCCACTTCCTGGTTCATAAATGATCATCTCTGGCTGTGTCCTCACACAGTAGAAGGGGAAAGTTTGTTCTCTGGGGTCTCTTTTATAAGGACATTAATCCCATTCATGAGGGCTCCTCTTTCATGACCTAATCACCTCCCAAAGACATACAATGAAATAAAATCAGACAATAAGAATATAGTTGAAATATATTTATTAATATGTAGGTTATAAGTGTTACATTAAATTATAAAGAAGAGTGAACAGTACTACCTGATTCCTGTAAGAATGTGTGGTGTGAGACGAGGGGAAGATGGCAGACGAGGAAGATGCAGAGATCTCCTTCCTCCCCACAGATACACCAGAAATACATCTACACGTGGAACAACTGTTACAGAACACCTACTGAACGCTGGCAGAAGACCTCAGACCTCCCAAAAGGCAAGAAACTCCCCACGTACCTGGGTAGGGCAAAAGAAAAAAACAGAGGCGAAAGAATAGGGACGGGACCTGCACCAGTGGGAGGGAGCTGTGAAGGAGGAAAGGTCTCCACACACTAGGAAGCCCCTTCATGGGCGGAGACTGCGGGTGGCAGAGGGAGAAAGTTTCGGAGCCGTGGAGGAGAGCGCAGCCACAGGGGTGCGGAGGGAAAAGCGGGGAGATTCCCACACAAAGGATCAGTGCTGACCGGCACTCACCAGCCCGAGAGGCTTGTCTGCTCACTCACCAGGGTGGGCGGGGCTGTGAGCTGAGGCTCGGGCTTTGGTCGGAGCGCAGGGAGAGGACTGGGGTTGGCAGCGTGAACACAGCCTGCAGGGGGTTAGTGCACCATGGCTAGCCGGGAGGGAGTCCGGGAAAAGTCTGGACCTGCCTAAGAGGCAAGAGACTTTTTCTTCCCTCATTGTTTCCTGGTGTGCGAGGAGAGGGGATTAAGAGCGCTGCTTAAAGGAGCTCCAGAGATTGACGCGAGCCGTGGCTACAAGTGTGGACCCCAGAGGCGGGCTTGAGACGCTAAGGCTGCTGCTGCCGCCGCCAAGAAGCCTGTGTTCGAGCACAGGTCACTATCCACCCCCCTCTTCCAGGGAGCCTGTGCAGCCCGCCACTGCCAGGGTCCCGGGATCCAGGGACAACTTCCCCGGGAGACCACATGGCACGCCTCAGGCTGGTGCAAAGTCACGCCGGCCTCTGCTGCCGCAGGATCACCCTGCACTCCGTACCCTTCCCTCCCCCCGGCCTGAGTGAGCCAGAGTCCCCGAAGCAGCTGCTCCTTTAACCCCGTCCTGTCTGAGCGAAGAACAGACGCCCTCCGGTGACCTACATGCAGAGGTGGGGCCAAATGCAAAGCTGAGCCCCTGCGAGCTGTGAGAACAAAGAAGAGAAAGGGAAATCTCTCCCAGCAGCCTCAGGAGCAGCGGATTAAAGCTCCACAATCAACTTGATGTACCCTGCATCTGTGGAATACATGAATAGAAAACGAATCATCCCAAATTCAGGAGGTGGACTTTGAGAGCAAGATTTATGATTTTTTCCCCTTTTCCTCTCTGTGTGAGTGTGTATGTGTCTGCTTCTGTGTGAGATTTTGTCTGTATAGCTTTACTTCCACCATTTGTCCTAAGGTTCTATGCGTTCATTTTTTAAAAATTTTTTTTCTTAATAATTATTTTTTAATTTAATAACTATTATATTTTACTCTATTTTATGTTACTTTATCTTCTTTCTTTCTTCCTTTTTTTCTTTCACCCCTCCTTCCTTCCTTCCTTCCGCCCACTGTCCCTCCCTCCCTCACTCCCTCTTTCCTTCCTTTCTTCTTTCTTTCTTTTTTCCTCCCTTCCTTCCTTCCTTCCTTCTTCCTTCCTTCTTTCCTTCCTTCCTTCCTTTCTTTCTTTCTTCCTTTCTTCCTGCTTCTACTAATTCTTTCTCTCCACTTTTTCTCCCTTTTATTCTGAGCCGTGTGGATGAAAGGCTCTTTGTGCTGCAGCCAGGAGTCAGTGCTGTGCCTCTGAGGTGGGAGAGCCAACTTCAGGACAATGGTCAACAGGAGACCTCCCAGCTCCACATAATATCAAATGGCGAAAATCTCCCAGAGATCTCCATCTCAACGCCAGCACCCAACTTCACTCACCGACCAGCAAGCTACAGTGCTGGACACCCTATGCAAAACAACTAGCAAAACAGGAACACACCCCCACCCATTAGCATAGAGGCTGTCTAAAATCATAATAAGTCCACAGACACCCCAAAACACACCACCAGACGTGGACCTGCCCAGCAGAGAGACAAGATCCAGCCTCAACCACCATAACACAGGCAATAGTCCCCTCCGCCAGGAAGCATACACAACCCACTGAATCAACCTTACCCACTGGAGAGAGACACCAAATCAACAGGAACTATGAACCTGCAACCTGCAAAAAGGAGACCCCAAACACAGTAAGATAAGCAAAATGAGAAGACAGGAAATCACACCGCAGATGAAGGAGCAAGATAAAAACCCACCAGACCTAACAAATGAAGAGGAATAAGGCAGTCTACCTGAAAAAGAATTCAGAAAAATGATAGAAAAGATGATCTAAAATCTTGGAAATAGAATAGAGAAAATGCAAGAAACATTTAACAAGGACCTAGTAGAACTAAAGATGAAACAAACAACAATGAACAACACAATAAATGAAATTAAAAATACTCTAGATGGGATCAATAGCAGAATAACTGAGACAGAAGAACGGATAAGTGACCTGGAAGATAAAATAGTGGAAATAACTGCTGCAGGGCAGAATAAAGAAAAAAGAATGAAAAGAATTGAGGACAGTCTCAGAGACCACTGGGACAACATTAAATGCACCAACATTCGAATTATAAGGGTTCCAGAAGAAGAAGAGAAAAAGAAAGGGACTGAGAAAATATTTGAAGAGATTATAGTTAAAAACTTCCCTAATATGGGAAAGGAAATAGTTAATCAAGACCAGGAAGCACAGAGAGTCCCATACAGGAGAAATACAAGGAGAAATATGCTAAGACACATATTAACCAAATGATCAAAAATTAAATACAAAGAAAACATACTAAAAGCAGCAAGGGAAAAACAACAAATAACACACAAGGGAATCCCCATAAGGTTAACAGCTGATCTTTCAGCAGAAACTCTGCAAGCTAGAAGGGACTGGCAGGACATATTTAAAGTGATGAAGGAGAAAAACCTGCAACCAAGATTACTCTACTCAACAAGGATCTCATCCAGATTTGATGGAGAAATTAAAAGCTTTACAGACAAGCAAAAGTTGAGGGAGTTCAGCACCATCAAACCAGCTTTACAAGAAATGCTAAAGGAATTTCTCTAGGCAAGAAACACAAGAGAAGGAAAAGAACTACAATAACGAACCCAAAACAATTTAGAAAATGGGAATAAGAACATACATATAGATAATTACCTTAAAAGTAAATGGACTAAATGCTCCCACCAAAAGACACAGATTGGCTGAATGGATACAAAAACAAGACCCATATGTATGCTGTCTACAGTAGACCCACTTCAGACCTAGAGAAACATACAGACTGAAAGTGAGGGGGTGGAAAAAGATATTCCATGCAAATGGAAACCAAAAGAAAGCTGGAGTAGCAATTCTCATATCAGACAAAATAGACTTTAAAATAAAGACTATTACAAGAGACAAAGAAGGACACTACATAATGATCAAGAGATCGATCCAAGAAGAAGATATAACAATTGTAAATATTTATGCACCCAACATAGGACCACCTCAATACATAAGGCAAATACTAACAGCCATAAAAGGGGAAATCGACAGTAACTCATTCATAGTAAGGGACTTTAACACCCCACTTTCACCAATGGACAGATCACACAAAATGAAAATAAATAAGTACACACAAGCTTTAGATGATACATTAAACAAGATGGACTTAATTGATATTTATTGGACACTCCATCCAAAAACAACAGAATACACATTTTTCTCAAGTGCTCTTGGAACATTCTCCAGGATAGATCATACCTTGGGTCACTAATCAAGCCTTGGTAAATTTAAGAAAATTGAAATCGTATCAAGTATCTTTTCCGACCACAATGCTATGAGACTAGATATCAATTACAGGAAAAGATCTGTAAAAAATACAAACACATGGAGGCTAAACAATACACTACTTAATAACAAAGTGATCACTGAAGAAATCAAAGAGGAAATTAAAAAATACCTAGAAACAAATGACAATGGATACACAACAACCCAAAACCTATGGGATGCAGCAAAAGCAGTTCTAAGAGGGAAGTTTGTAGCAATACAAGCCCACCTTAAGAAACAGGAAACATCTCGAATAAACAACCTAACCTTGCACCTAAAGCAATTAGAGAAAGAAGCACAAAGACCCCCAATGTTAGCAGAAGGAAAGAAATCATAAAAATCAGATCAGAAATAAATGAAAAAGAAATGAAGGAAACGATAGCAAAGATCAATAAAACTAAAAGCTGGTTCTTTGAGAAGATAAACAAAATAGATAAACCATTAGCCAGACTCATCAAGAAAAAAAGGGAGAAGCCTCAAATCAATAAATTAGAAACGAAAAAGGAGAAGTGATAACTGACACTGCAGAACTACAAAGGATCATGAGAGATTACTACAAGCAACTCTATGCCCATAAAATGGACAACCTGGAAGAAATGGACAAATTCTTAGAAATGCACAACCTGCCAAGACTGAATCAGGAAGAAATAGAAAATATGAACAGACCAATCACAAGCACTGATATTGAAACTGTGATTAAAAATCTTCCAACAAACAAAAGCCCAGGACCAGATGGCTTCACAGGTGAATTCTATCAAACATTTAGAGAAGAGCTAACACCTATCCTTCTCAAACTCTTCCAAAATATAGCAGAGGGAGGAACACTCCCAAACTCCTTCTATGAGGCCACCATCACCTTGATACCAAAAGCAAAAAAGGATGTCATTAAGAAAGAAAACTACAGACCAATATCACTGATGAACATAGACACAAAAATCCTCAACAAAATACTAGCAAACAGAATCCAACAGCATATTAAAAGGATCATACACCATGATCAAGTGGGGTTTATTCCAGGAATGCAAGGATTCTTCAATATACGCAAATCAATCAAAGTGATAAACCATATTAAGAAATTGAAGGAGAAAGACAATGTGATCATCTCAATAGATGCAGAGAAAACTTTTGACAAAATTCAACACCCATTTATGATAAAAACCCTGCAGAAAGCAGGCATAGAGGGAACTTTCCTCAATGTAATAAAGGTCATATATGAAAAACCCACAGCCAACATCATCCTCAATGGTGAAAAACTGAAACCATTTCCACTAAGATCAGGAATAAGACAAGGTTGCCCACTCTCACTACTCTTATTCAACATAGTTTTGGAAGTTTCAGCCATAGCAATCAGAGAAGAAAAGGAAATAAAAAGAATCCAAATCGGAAAAGAAGTAAAGTTGTCACTGTTTGCAGATGCCATGATACTATACATAGAGAATCCTAAAGATACTACCAGAAAACAACTAGAGCTAATCAATGAATTTGATAAAGTTGCAGGATACAAAATTAATGCACAGAAATCTCTTGCATTTCTATACACTAATGATGAAAAATATCAAAATGAAATCAAGAAAACACTCCCATTTACCATTGCAACAAAAAGAATAAAATATCTAGGAATAAACCTACCTAAGGAGACAAAAGACCTCTATGCAGAAAATTATAAGACACTGATGAAAGAAATTAAACATGATACAAATAGATGGAGAGATATACCATGTTCTTGGATTGGAAGAATCAACATTGTGAAAATGGCTCTACTACCCAAAGCAATCTACAGATTCAATGCAATCCCTATCAAACTACCACTGGCATTTTTCACAGAACTAGAACAAAACATTTCACAATTTATATGGAAACACAAAAGACCCTGAATAGTCAAAGCAATCTTGAGAACGAAAAACGGAGCTGGAGGAATCAGGCTCCTGACTTCAGACTATACTACAAAGCTACAGTAATCAAGAGAGTATGGTACTGGCACAAAAACAGAAAGATAGATCAATGGAACAGGATAGAAAGCCCAGAGATAAACCCATGCACATATGGTCACCTTATCTTTGATAAAGGAGGCAGGAATGTACAGTGGAGAAAGGACAGCCTCTTCAATAAGTGGTACTGGGAAAACTGGACAGGTACATATAAAAGTATGATTAGATCACTCCCTAACACGGTACACAATAATAAGCTCAAAATGGATTAAAGACCTAAATGTAAGGCCAGAAACTATCAAACTCTTAGAGGAAAACATAGGCAGAACACTCTCTGACATAAATCACAGCAAGATCCTTTTTGACCCACCTCCTAGAGAAATGCAAATAAAAACAAAAATAAACAAATGGGACCTAATGAAAATTAAAAGCTTTTGCATAGCAAAGGAAACCATAAACAAGACCAAAAGACAACCCTCAGAATGGGAGAAAATATTTGCAAATGAAGCAACTGACAAAGGATTAATTTCCAAAATTTACAAGGAGCTCATGCAGCTCAATAACAAAAAAACAAACAACCCAATCCCAAAATGGGCAGAAGACCTAAATAGCCATTTCTCCAAAGAAGATATACATACTGCCAAAAAACACATGAAAGAATGCTCAACGTCATTAATCATTAGAGAATTGCAAATCAAAACTACAATGAGATATCATCTCACACCAGTCAGAATGGCCATCATCAAAAAATCTAGAAACAATAAATGTTGGAGAGGGTGTGGAGAAAGGGGAACACTCTTCCACTGCTGGTGGGAATGTGAATTGGTATAGCTGCTATGGAGAACAGTATGGAAGTTCCTTAAAAAACTACAAATAGAGCTACCATATGACCCAGCAATCCCACTACTGGGCATATACCCTGAGAAAACCATAATTCAAAAAGAGTTATTACCAAAATGTTCATTGCAGCTCTCTTTATAATAGGCTGGAGATGGAAACAACCTAAGTGTCCATCATCGGATGAATGGATAAAGAAGATGTGGCACATATATACAATGGAATATTACTCAGCCATAAAAAGAAATGAAATTGAGCTATTTGTAATGAGGTGGATAGACCTAGAGTCTGTCATACAGAGTGAAGTAAGTCAGAAAGAGAAAGATAAATACCATATACTAACACATATATATGGAATTTAAGGGAAAAAATGTCATGAAGAACCTAGGGGTAAGATGGGAATAAAGACACAGACCTACTAGAGAACAGACTTGAGGCTATGGGGAGGGGTAAGGGTGAGCTGTGACAAAGCGAGAGAGCGTCATGGACATATATACACTACCAAACGTAAGGTAGATAGCTAGTGGGAAGCAGCTGCATAGCACAGGGAGATCAGCTCGGTGCTTTGTGACTGCCTGGAGGGGTGGGATAGGGAGTGTGGGAGGGAGGGAGATGCAAGAGGGAAGAGATATGGGAACATATGTATATGTATAACTGATTCACTTTTTTATAAATCAAAAACTAACACACCATTGTAAAGCAATTATACCCCAATAAAGATGTTAAAAAAAAAAAAAAAAGAATGTGAGGTGTGTATGTGAGTGTGTGTGAGCTAAGAAAGGGAGAAGAGAGAGAAAGGGGAAAAATATGATAAGATATACATCAAAATATTAATAGCAGTTATTTTTAGGTGATGGGATGTAGTAAATTTATTTTCTTCTTAAAAATAAACATTTTAAAAACAGTCTGTTTTCAGTCGATCTTTGACTTCACAATTTATTTTTTATTTTGCATAATGATGGGGTGAAACTTTGTGTTACACAGGTCAAGCCAATGCTAAGTTCTGAATCCCCCTAGCTTCAGTTCTGACTTTCAGACTTTCTACTGTCACCTGATTTCTGCATATCCTCACCATCATTATCATCATAATTTGCATTGCTTTATAGTTTACAAAGCTCTTCTTCTGCATTGTTTCATTTTTCCATTGGGAAAACAAAGGAAAAACTTTAATGACTTAATAAAATTTACACTGTAAAAATCTTCCAACAATATTTAGAGCTTAACTCTTCACACAACATTGGTGTTCAGAGTTTTAGTTTCTATAGGCAGTTAAATATATCTTAATGCTTTCCTTTAGTCAATAGTTTTCTATTGGGGGCATAAAATTTTAATTTTTTATTTATAAATTTTTAAAATTTTCTTTTGAACGAGATACATAGTAAACACTCAATAATGCTTGGTTTTGGATGTTGTAGTTTGATGCTCTTGATTACTGGTAGTGATTTTGAATATAATGATGTTGACTGCTGTTTGAGATGATGACAGCCTTGATTTCAATTGTTATCTTGTTGCTCAACTTATTATGCTTCACTTTAACATCTTATCCACAATGTCTTTTGTGTAGTGTTTTCACCTCTGTTCTTGAAAAATGTTCTTTCTCACCAGTCTTTTAATGATTAGCTTTTCAAGATTATCTCCCAATGTTAAAAAAAATTCTATTGGAAAGGATGGAAACAAGAATAATGCACAATAAAGAAGATAAAATAGCAGTTGGATCTACTTTGTTGGATGCTCAGAATTAAAAGATGAAGTTAAACAGCTCAACTAGTAGTGTTGCTGTGTCAAATATAGGTCTCCTAGTAGACATTCTCCCTTTTTTCCTAATAATTACAGAACTTTCTCTCCTGCCAAAAAAATTTCAGCAGGGCAAACGACTATCAAATTAGAGTTGACATTTCCAAAGATGTAAGTGCAGTAATGTGTTCAATTTCCTTGTCAAATTATTAAAAGGAAATTGCTTGCTTTCACTTTCTCCTTTTCCTGATATTACCTTCTCCTTCTCCCTCTTCTTTCCTATTTCCTTTTTTCAAGACTATGAATGTGAGGATTTGGGCTACATATCCACCTTGGAATAATGAGGGAAAAGTCAAGATCATTACAGAAACCTCAGTCCTAAGATTCTGGGCCATCAAACCTATGCCAGTATCTGCTTAACTAACACTTCTTGTTACATGAGAAAATTACCATCCAAAATGTGTTTAACCATTATATAGATAACTTTTCTGTTACTCATAGCTAAACACTATTCCTAACTGATTCATGAAAGAGCAAAGAGAAGGTAACTCTCACTGAGGAAAAAGAGACAAGATAAGCTTCCTTCAGCAGAAACAGATTTTGCTACCTATTATTTATCTATTGCTATTATAAACATGCTGTATAACAAATGACAATAAAGCCTCAGTGGCATTAAATAGGAAACATTTATTGCTTATGAATCTGGAGCCTACTGGAATTTGGCTAGGTGGCTCTGCTAATCTTGGTTGGGCTTGCTCACATATCCAAGGATGGGCTGTTTCTTGGCTGATCTAGTATGCCTCACATGGCTTGGCTTCGGTGCGTCTCTACCTGTTTACCATCCTCCAACACAATAGCTTTGGAATGTTCTCATGTTAGTTGCAGAGATACAAGAGCAAGGGTAAACTCAAGTGCTCAAGCACTTTTGAAGTCTCTATTTGCTAACAACTCATGAGCCTAAGCAAATCAAGTGGCCAGATCCAGATTCAAGGACTAAAATAGAATAGCCACGGACTTCCCTGGTGGTCTGGTGGTTAAGACTCCATGCTTTCACTGCAGGCAATGCAGGTTCAATCCCCTGGTCGGGAAACTAAGATCCCTCAGGCCATGTGGTGCAGCCAAAAAAAAAAAAAGAAAGAAAAAAGAATAGCCAGGACACAAATTACAGCACTATGTTAGGATAAAGAATTTGTTCACTTAGGAAATAAGGTAGTAACTCAGGTTATCTCTACACTGGTTATTTTGGGGAAGTTAGGGATAGGTACCACTATCCCCCCTGAAGTTACTAACTGCCAGAAATTTTTAAACAGCTGAGATCAAACATCTACAAAGATAGATATGATCACCTTAGGACATGGCGATTAAGTTAAGACACTTTTGATTGTAATTATCAGAAATTCCACTTCCAATATCTTAACTAATAACACATTAAAGAAGTGGAAATATAGTAGAGTAGGTAATCTGAAAGACCTTCTACCTAAAAACTTCTAGAAATGCCTAAATTCTAGATTAAAACAACAACATCTTTCAGATGCGTGACTGAGCTCAAAGAGAGGAAGAGGAAAAAAGCAGAGAAGGCAAAAACTAGGGGAGTGAGTGAGTGCTGAAGTCACAGTCACCTTTGGGTCATTTACCAATCTCAGAAGACAAGACACTTGTGTTTTTGTTTGTTTGTTTGTTTGTTTGTTTTTGCGGTACGCAGGCCTCTCACTGCTGTGGCCTCTCCCGCTGCAGAGCACAGGCTCCGGACATGCAGGCCCAGCAGCCATGGCCCAAGGGCCCAACCGCTCCGCGGCACATGGGATCCTCCCGGACCGGGGCACTAACCCGTGTCCCCTACATCGGCAGGCAGACTCCCAACCACTGCGCCACCAGGGAAGCCCGACACTTGTTTCGAAATGGCTACATGAGGCCAGGGAATAAAGCTTTGGGCTCAAATGCCGTATAGTTGAATTTAAGCCTCAGTTTAAAGCCGAGACCCTACATGTCCTATATGTTCAGTGAAAGAGTGGATTAGAAAATACGCAATTCTGTCAAAAACAGATAGCAAAGACTATCTGAGTGGAAAGTAGAGTAATCTAAAATTCCTAACCACAGCCTTTCATCAATCATGTGGTAGGTAGAATAATGTCTCCCCCAAACCCCCAAGATAGCCATGTCCTAATCCCTGAAACCTGTGAATATATTACCATAAATGGCAAAAGGGACTCTGCAGATGTGGTTAAGTTAAGGATCTTGAGGTGGAAAAATCCTCAATTATCCAGGTGGATCCAATGTAATCACAATTTCCTTATAAGGAGGAGACAGGAAGGAGCGTCAGAGAGATATTTGACATCTGGTTTGTTTCACTTAACATAATGCCCTCCAAGTCCATCCATGTTGCTGCAAATGGCAAAATTTCATTCTTTTTTTATGGCTGAGTAATATTCCATTGTATGTGGAATCCACATCTTCTTCACCCATTCATCTGTTGATGGACACTTAGGTTGCTTCCATAGCTTGGCAATTGTAAGTAATGCTACTGTGAACATCGGGATGTATGTTATCTTTTTGAATTAGTGTTTTTGGTTTCCTTTTGGATTCATACCCAGCATTGGAATTGCTGGATCATATGGTAGTTCTACTTTAAGTTTTTTGAGAAACCTCCATACTGCTTTCCATAATGACTCTACAAATTTATATTTCCCACCAACAGTGTGCAGTTTCCTTTTCCTCCACATCCTCACCAATATTTGTTATTTGTGATCTTTTTGATGATAGCCATTCTGACAGATGTGAGGTGATATATTTTTGTGGTTTTAATTTGCATTTCTCTGATGATTAATGATGTTGAGCATCTTTTCATGTGCCTGTTGGCCATCTGTGTGTCTTCTTTGGAAAAATGTCTATTCAGATCTTCTGCCCATTTTTTAATCAGGATGTTTTTGTTTTTGTTTTCATTTGAGTTGTATGAGCTGCTTATATATTTTGGATATTAACCCCTTATCAGATATAATGTTTGCGAATATCTTGTCCCATTCAGTAGATTGCTTTTTGTTTTGATGATTCCTTCCTTTGTTGTACAGAAGCTTTTTAGTTTGATTAGGTTCCATTTGTTTATTTTTGCTTTTATTTCCTTCACTTTAGGAGACAGATCCAAAGAAATATTGCTACAATTTATGTCAGAGAGTGTTCTGCCTATGTTTTCTTCCAGGAGTTTCACAGTTTCTGGTTTTACATTTAAGTTTTTAATCCATTTTGTGTTTATTTTTGTACATGGTGTTAGAGAATGTACTGATTTCATTATTTTACATGTAGCTATCCAGTTTTCCCAGCACCACTTATTGAGGGGACTGTCTTTTCTCCACTGTATATTCTTGCTTCCTTTGTTGTAGATTAATTGACCATAAGTGTGTGGGTTTATTTCTTGGGTCCCCGTTCTTTTCCATTGATCTATGTGTCTGTTTTTGTGCCAATACCATACTGCTTTGATTACTGTAGCTTTGTAGTATATCAGAAAAGCATGGAATATCTTTCCATTTATTTGTATTTATTTCTTCCATTTCTTTTATCAATTTGTATCTTCTTCCATATCTTCAGTGTAGAGGTCTTTCACTTATTTGGTTAAATTTGTTCCTAGGTATTTTATTCCTTTGATGCAAGTATAAATGGGATTGTTTTCTTATTTTCTCTTTGCAATAGCTCTTTTTAGTGTATAGACAAGCAACATTCTTTTGTAAATTTATTTCATATCCTTCAATTTTACTGAATTTATTTATTAGTTCTAACAGGTTTTTTGTTTTGTTTTGTTTTGTGTAGTGTCTTTAACGTTTTCTACCTATAATATCATGTCATCTGCAAACAGGGACAGTTTAACTTCTTCCTTTCAAATTTGGATGTCTTTTTTTTTTTCCCCTTTTTGCCTAATTGCTCAGTCTAGGACTTCCAGTACTATGTTTAATAAAAGAGGCAAGAATGGGTATCCTTGCCAGGTTCCTTATCTTAGAGGAAAAACTTTTAGGTTTTCACTATTGAGCATGGTATTAGCTGTGGGCTTCTCATATATGGCCTTAATATGCTGAGTTACATTCCCTCTATACCCAGTTTTTTTGGGAGTTTTTTTTTTTTTTAAATCAGGAGTGGATGTTGAATTTTGACAAATGCTTTTTCTGCATCTATTGAGATAACCATATAATTTTTATCTTTCATTTTGTTAATGTGGTGTATCACATTAATTGATTTGTGGATGTTGAACCATCCTTGCATCTCTGGAATAAATCCCACTTGATCATGGTATATCTTCTTTTAAGTATTGTTTACTTTAGTTTGCTAATATTTTAATAAATTTTTGCATCTAGGTTGATCAGAGATATTGGCCTGTAATTAAATTTTCTTGTACTGTCCTTGTTTGGCTTTGGTATCAATTAATACTGGCTTTGTAAAATGAGATTGGAAGTGTTTCCTGGTCTTCACTTTTTTTGGAAGAGTTTGAAAATGATTAATATTAATTGTTCTTTAAATGTTTGGTAGAATTCACCAGTGAAGTCATCTGGTCATGGACTTCTATTTTCTGAGAGGTTTTGATTACTGACTCAATCTCCTTATTAGTAATTGGACTTTTAGATTTTCTATTTCTTTATGGTTTAATCTTGATATGTTGTACATCACTAGGAATTTGTTAATTTCTTCTAGGCTGTTCAATTTGTTTGTATATGATTGTTCAGAGTAATCTCTATAATCTTCAAACTTGTGGGGATCAATTATACTAATTTTCATTTATAATTTTATTTATTTGAGTTTTTCTTCTTTTTCTTGGTAAATTCATCAAAAGTTTGTCTAATTTTTAATCTTTTTTAAAAATTAGCACTTAGTTTCCTTGATCTTTTCTATTATCTGTTTAGTCTCTAGTTCCACTCTGATCTTTGTTATTTCCCTCCTGCTACTACTAACTTTGGGTTTAGTTTGTTCTTTTTCTAGTTCCTTGAGGTAGAATGGTAGTTTGTTTATTTAGGGTTTTTTTCTTAATGTAGGCATTTATTGCTATAAACTTCTCTCTTAGAACTTCTTTCATTGCATCCCAAAGTTTTGGTATGCTGTATTTTCATTTTCATATGCCTCAAGATAGTTTTAGTTTCTCTTTTATTTCTTCTTTGACTCATTGGTTATTCAGGAGCATGTTGTTTAATCTCTGCATATTTGTGAATTTTACAGTTTTCTTCTTGTAATTGATTTCTAATTGCATACTGTTTTGGTCAGAAAAGATGCTGGATATGACATCAATCTTAAATTTATTAAGATTTATTTTGTGGCCTAAAATATAATCTATCCTGGAAAGTATTCCATGTGTGCTTGAGAAGAATGTATATTCTGTTGCTGTTAGATGTGATAGTCTGTAAATGTCTTTTGGTCCATCTGATCTAAAGTGTAGTTTATTTATTTTAAATAAATTTATTTATTTTTATTCATTTATTTTTGGCTGTGTTGAGTCTTCTTTGCTTCACACGGCCTTTCTCTAGTTGCGGTGAGCAGGGGCTACTCTTTGTTGCGGTGTGCATGCTTCTCACTGCAGTGGCTTATCTTGTTGTGGGTCATGGGCTCTAGATGCATGGGCTTCAGTAGTTGTGGCTCAGGGGATCTAGAGCACAGGCTGAGTAGTTGTGGTGCATGGGCTTAGTTGCTCCATGGCATGTGGGATCTTCCCAGACCAGGGCTTGAACCCATGTCCCCTGCATTGGCAGGTGGATTCTTAACCACTGTGTCATGAGGGAAGTCCCTAAAGTGTAGTTTAAACCCAATGTTTCCTTATTGATTTTTCTGTCTGGAAAAATTGATTTTTCTATCCCTATTGTTGATAGCTACCTTCACTTTTTAAAATTCTTTTTTCTTTTTTCTCCTCTGATTGGATAATTCAACTGTCCTGTCTTCGAGTTTACTGATCCTTTCTTCTGCTTGATCTAGTCTTCTAGATCTAGTCTTCTATTGAATCCCTCTATTTAATTTTTCAATTCAGTTATCATATATTTCAGTTCTGTGATTTCTGCTTTGGTGCTTTTAAATACTTTCTATCTCTTCATCAAAATTCTCACTTTATTCATGTATTACTCTCCTGACCTAAGTGAGCAACTTTACAACTATTATTTTGAACTCTCTGTCATGTAAATTGCTTATCTCTGTTTCATTAAGATATATTTTTGTAGATTTACCTCGTTCTTTTATTTGGGATATATTTCTTTTTTTTCTTCATTTTCCTCAACTCTCTGTGTTGGTTTCTATACCTCAGATAAAAACGCCACCTCTCCCCATCTCGACAGAGTGGTCCTGTGTAGGAGATGAACTTTGTCTATCAGTCCAGCCAAATCTCCTGATTACCTCTCAAATCTTTGATTGTCCAAGCTTATTCTTAGTACCTCCCCATACCTGAGGGTGTACCAAGGCCCATTAGCATCCCAAAAGAAAGATTACATTCAGCACCTAGATGCAGGCTGATTGGAAATCACATCCTCTGACAGCAACTGAGAAAGTATATAGTTAAGCTCCTTCCAAGGAAGAAGAAATTGGGAGATAGTTGATTTTGTCTGTTTTCTCTGTGCTGGGTCCAAGTGTATAGCTGCAGAGGGGTTCTCCTGCACCTGTTAAGAACTGCTTCTTTGCTATAGTACTATGGGACTTGTGAATTCAAACCCCATTGGCTATCAGAGCCAGGCAATCCAGAGGCCCATCCCTCAGCAGCCACAAGATCTGAGGTGCCAGATATGTGTACAAGCTCTTTCCAGGGAGATACTTGTGACTTTGGAGTGGGCTAGAGGGAAAAGAGTGTCCAGCATCTTCCACAGAAACTGGAGAGGACCATAGCCAGCTCCCAGATGCATGCTATATTAGAAGCCTGACCCGTAGCCTCATGAGCTGCTTCTTTTTCCAGTAGTGGATCTTGGCCTTCTCCTTTCTCTTCTCCTCAAGTGTAGCCCTTACTGCCTGGTACTTCCAGCCAACCTCATGAGCCAGGCACCCTAGGTAGGCAAACTTCCGTGTAGGCTTCAGACGAACAACCTTGAGGGCGGCAGGAACCACCATCCACTTTTTCTTGTCATAGGGTGGCAGGATCCCATCAAACACCTTGGGGAAGTCCAGAGCGGCCTGGCCTCGCTTGGTCTTGTGAGGCAGCATGCCTCGCACTGTCCGCCAGAAGATGCGGCTGGGGGCTCGGAAGTGGTAGGGGCCACGGGAGGGGTTGGTGTTCATCCGCTTGCAGAGGAATGCCAGGTACTTCAACTTGTTTCTATAGAAATTGCCAGAAATGTTGATGCCCTCACAGCGCACAACCACCACCTTTCGACCCAGAAGCACGTGCTTAGCCACGATGGCCGCCAGGTGCCCCAGGAGATGGCCTCGGCCATCGAGAACCAGGACCTGCCCCTCCGCCATCGTCGGCAGCCGCCTGGGAAAAGTATTCAGATAGAAGCAATTTTGCCTGCTTCCTCTCTGTTGAACCCTGGGGAGACAGCCATGATGTGTGTCTGCACCTGCTAACAACTCTTTCTTTGCTATAGTTTTGTGGGTCTTGCAGATGCAAACCTTGTTGGCTTTCAGAGCTAGGTGTTTTGGGAGCCTGTCATTCAAGTTGGAGTCTTAAAAGTTGGGGTCCTAAATATGGGGTCCAAACTTTAATTCCTCAGGTAGAAGTTTGGAATTGGGCATTTCCTCCCAATTGTATGACACTGTGTTGAGCATGGGGCTTATGACAAACATGTCTCACTCTGCTTTCCTACCTGTTTTGCTGTGGGTATTTTCTTATTCACCCAATATGTAGGAGTCACACAACTTGCTTCTGGATTTCTTTCAGAGGTAATTGCTCTCTGTGTAGTAGCAGAACATTCATTGTGTCCATGGGAGAAGTGGGGTTAGGAGACTCCTTTGTCATCATCTCGGCTGACCCCTCTTTCTCTCAGTCTTCTTTTAAAGCAGTTTTACTTATATCTCATTTTATTGACATTATCTGTTTGTACTCAACCTCCCTAATTGGACTCAAAATAACATGAAGGCAAGGCGTGTACCTTCATAATTTCCAGTCTGCATTACCAAATTAGCACAGAATACATAGTCAATAAATGAACAAAGACATAAACCAAATGGAACCAGGAAGCCTAGTAATTATGTAGGTAAATAGGTCCCTTCCTTCTGAACCTTCAGGCATGATATCTGGAAAACAGTTTGAGCAAGACAACTTTGGAATGAGTGAATTAGAGCCATGGTTGCCAAGAAAGCCTTTCATGATTGGAAGGGAACCACCAAACAATTTATGTAGGCTCAAGGAGTCACTCTGAGAAATAGTTCTGTTTCTTCTTCCATTTTATAAGAAAAATAGTAGGAAATAAAGATGAAGAGGAACTTTGAAATAAAACCTTATAAAGCAAAAAGCGATGCCCCTCCCATCTTTTAACTATTGTTCACAAGTCACTTAAAAGTCCTAAGAAGGTAAATTAATATCTTCTCTTCTCACAGGTTATGAACAGGGAAGTAAGACTGGACTAGAGCCACCTATCAACAGACCCTGAAGCTCAGGTTCTGGAGCAGTCCACATTCCCCACAGTGCTTCTGGTCTTACGCAAAAATTCACCTTGATATGAGGCTCAGACAATAAATAAAATAACCTATGAGGAACTGGAGCTGGAGTTTATATATATTTTTAAAATCTTTATCTTCACTTAAATTTTTTTCAATGCAAGTAATTTATTTCTTTACTATTCACATGTCTATTTTAAAATATGGCTAAGGAGTAGGATTGTGTGGTCGACATTTCCTCTGTCTGTGGTCTGCATGTGAAGAATCTTGACTGGTTAGTCATTGTTGAGAGTTTTGCTAGACTACTCGATAATATTGCTGCCCCAGCATCCATTTGTGTGGCCAAGCAGCCTGCAGGGGACTTGAACTGACTGGCCCCCATCCTGTGAGTGCATGCGGTAGATAACACCATTACAGTCATAAGTAAATGTAAGATCCTGATATGACTACCCCAGCCACCTTTGGATAATTACTCTCCCGTGCCTGCCAAGGCCTTCTCCTTGCGTACCCCTTAAATAAGATGCCCCACAAAGTTCACCAAAATCCCACTCTTTTTGGTTTGAATTAACCAATCTGGACTTAGCCAGGGAACACCAACGTATTCCACCTGTAGACCCTAATAAAGGCATATGCCCCAGGTCCTGCCATGCTCTCTCTGCCTGTACCCTGCCTTGACCTCTCATGGCCCCATGAGGCATGCAGTGCACCTCCTCCAGGACCTCTGAGTAATAAACTTCTCTATTTCAATTCC
The DNA here is from genome assembly GCF_039906515.1 of Pseudorca crassidens. Classification (NCBI taxonomy): domain Eukaryota; kingdom Metazoa; phylum Chordata; class Mammalia; order Artiodactyla; family Delphinidae; genus Pseudorca; species Pseudorca crassidens. The sequence goes on from NC_090297.1 coordinate 97,036,306, forward strand.
TTTTCTTGAACTATGGCTCAGCAACCAGATACCCAGGGCTCTACTTAACAAATGCTCATTTAACAAAGTCACAATAGTCACACAAGTACCATTTTCCCCCTGAAGGCAAAGTCCCTAAAGAAAATAACCAGTCCCTAAAGGGGCTGAAAATCCAATCACTTAGAATAACTGCAAATTTCATGGTAACACTATAGATTTTTGTTTTCATTATTTCCTGCAAATAGTTATTGTCTACTATGTGCCAGTTATTACCTACTGTGTGGAGACACACAGACTATCTGCACTGGATATAGTAGCAGACAAGATAGAAACATCCCTGCTCTTCTAGGATTATAGTCTTAAGGGGGAGATGGTCAACAACCAAGTAAACAAGTAAAATGAAATGAAATAGTGATACCTGACACAAAGAAATAGAAACAGGGCATAGTCTAGACAGAGCCAACAATTACAAAGTCTCTGAGATAGAAGGGGGCTTGAGGTTCTTAAGGGCTGGGGACAAGGGAGTAAAAGAGAAGATGTAATAGGCAAACATACAGTGAACTTTCCATTATATCCACAAAGTCACCTTCCCAATCGTCCTGAATAACTGAACTTAACACATTAGGCTCAAACATGCTATTATTTTAACACTTTTTATTTTCTTTTTAGAAATTTTTACCTTTTTTAGACTTACAGTATGTAGACATTATAATTTAAATTCTTCTTGAAGCCAAAGGAACAGTTATAATTGCTTGTTGCACTGTGGTATATGGCTTGAGAGTCCAAAGTGTTTACCTGGAATATGTACCAGCTGCAGAACATATCTGAAGCTTGTAATCTTAAATAAATTTGCATCAGTGGCTTGGTTTCCAAAAAATAAATATCTTTTATTTTTAAGAGTAGAAAATGGTTTCACAACCTCTTAGAAATTGAGAAGTAGCCTTTCTGAAAAATAACTAACTGGCTTAATTACTGAATCAGGCTTCTCCTAAATGACTTTGCTGTAAATAAAATAATCTTTGCTTTTTTTTTTAAGGTATAATTTGCCATTAAAAGTTTTTTAGCATCAGTAACTGCTTCCATTACCTAGTCAACTTCAATTCAGGTTTTAGAGCCCTTCCTTTAACTTAACAGGGCTACAGTATCATTTTGTGAAGGTTGGAGGAAGGGGCTTGATAAAACAGAAAGAACACTTTATATGAAGTCAGATATTTGCTCACGTATTTATTCATTCATTGATTTATAAATATTTATTAGAAATCTTACTATGTGCCAGGCTCTGAGGTAGATAGAGTAGTGGCTGAAATAGACATTCTCTGTCCTCATGGAGTTTTAGTCCATTTCCAGTTCCCTCACATTCTTCTGGCTGGGTAATTCTGAACAAGTCATATCACCTCTAAACGCCTGGATTTCCTCATGAGTAAAATAAGCAATATGTAAGAAGCATTGTGCGGAATATAGATAATAGCATAGGCTTAGCACAATGTCTGGCATATGGTGGTTACTTAGTAGATTTCAGTAAGGATATCCTACCCAGAGGCCTCATGTATTCAGATAGTTCATTAGAGGAAAATATTTCAGTTCTAAAGAACAAATGAGGTAGTTTCAATTCATTGATTATTTTATTACTGTTTCATTTGTTACACTTATTGGATAGCTGTATTAATATGTTAGTTTGAGCTAATAGCTCTCCAGTTTGTTAATGTCTATCAGTAAGTGATAACTTTAATTCCGTAAGGTTTCCACTCACAAATGTACACTTCCCAGAACAGGACTAGCCTTGCTTACTATTTTTAATCAATAACAAGAATCCAAGACAACACAAGTTCTTTAGAATCCTAATTAATGGCTTTGGTGATAAATGTTTACTATCACAGATACTTGCTTCAGTTTCCACCAAACCTACACAATAAAGATGTGCACAGTAATTTTTCTTCCTGAGGATAGAAAAAAATTGAATATTTCCTTCAAAATGTTACTTTAATCCATTCTACCAAAACATAACATAATGATACATTTTCAATAGCTCTTTACAAATTAAAGCTCTTTACAAAGGTCATATAAATACAGAGTCATTATTAAAGTAGAAACTTAACACAAAGCAAGGGGAAGAAGATATTTCCTCTAAGGTAACTTGGTTTCATATTATTTCCAAAATAAGAACAATTCCCCACAAATGTCACTTGGGAAATGCCCATGAGCACCAATATCAGAGGAGGTTATGGCTTTGCCCACAGAGGGACCTAAGTTTACACAGAGGAAGGAGGTTGAAAGATGGGGCCAAAAGTCAACTGGCCTCCTAAGGTTCATGTGGAAAGACAGCTCCAACTTTGTTTTTGTCAATTGCACAGGGAGGTGTATTTCTGGATAAAAGCAGGATTCCAGCTGTCTAGCCCAGTTCTATGAATCAAGGGGAGATTTACATGCATTGTCTCTGTGGCCTGACTCCCCAAATTTGATGTGGACCCCTCTGAGGCACTGACAAGTAGAACTTATCTATTCTGCTGGTGTATGCTTCAGTTTTCCCTATTTTAAATCTGTCCTTTACTAGATGAGGTCAGAGAGATACAATTCCCTGGCATACTAAATCAGTTATCAGTTTAGTGAGAAAATCAAATTATTTGTCTGTCTGGTAGACCAACTGTTCAGCTGAATTAACCAGCAGCTGGCAAGAGACAACAGCCCTTATCAATAAGCCAAATGTTGGCTGACTTGATTGGTTAATTCGTTAACCACTGAATTCAGTTAAGAGAATGGCTCCTTTTCAGATAGCACCTGAGTCATTTCATGTCTTTCCTTGATTTTTGTTAGTGGAAGATATAAAACCTCTGATTATTTACTGAGTATTTGTGTTTTTACTTTGCTTTGTGATAAGTCTCTTCTCTTTCCCACAAGCTTGCTTTATGTGTGTGTCCTGAGGGAATGGAATGTGTCCCAATTAGGAAAAACATTCAAGTTTGGAAGGGATGTTAAAAATCATCAAATCCAAGTAACTCTCCAGTGCTTTAGTCTCTTTGTCTTTATAATTTGTCCTCTCAATATCTCCAATGAAGGGAAGCAGATGCTTTTCTTTTAGCATAAGAGCTCATCTACCTATAGATAGCATTAAATGGGCTGGCATACTTGGGAGGAAGGAAGGAGTGGAAGAGAAAGAGATGAAGAAGAGAGGAGGGGTGGAATGTGCTACAATTTATTGAGCCCTTACTCTGGACCCAGCTCTGTGCAGACATGAAGCACAGACATATCATGTGATTTGGGGTTGTGGCTCTAGAGTCCAGCAGTGTGCATGAGCAGAGTTAACACAGGAGCGTGTTAGCAGAGTCCACATCTCTATCTTTTTTAATAATATCCTTTTTTGATTTCCTCGCTTCTGCGAGGGAGATAGAGGGAGAGATAGTAGTTGTATATTAGGGTCAGAGGTGGGGGATTAGTATCATCAACCTCTCTGCTGCCCTTAAAATATTCATCTTCTCAGACCTAGAGGCAGCAGAGTTGCTCTTCCCTTAAAGGTTATAAAATGGTTTCGCTCACATATATTCGTGGTTGAGCAGGAATTTGAATCTAGGCCAGTTTAATTTTATAGGCTGTGCTCTTAACCAGGCTCCACTGCCTTTCTAGTCAGTTATCTCATACCTTTCACCTGCTTTCTATTCTCTATCATGCCTTCCTGTACTGCATCAAGGTAGTGCAACAGCTCTATAATTGCCTGGTAGAGGGAAAGTAGTAATTTCCTATGCACATATCCAAAAAATGTTAGATTTATTTTTAAGGTAATAAAGAAAGGACATAAAAGTAGTAGTGTGAAAACAAGTACAGGAGACAGGTAGAGAAGGTTGTCAGAGTTTGTAACCCTTTATGGAATTGTTCCCTCACCAACTGACAAAGCAAGTCTCACCTTCCCTGAAGTTAAAACTTGGATGAGTGGCTTCCTTGTGGAACCCTTCTCCTTCCCACCTCTGTGAGATAATGCAAACTAGCCATGTACCCAAGCCCCATGAGAGGCAGTGTTCATGGTTAGGAGTGAGAGATCCAGAGCAAGTCTGAATCTCACCCCTTCCACTTTCTAGCTGATGACCATGGTTAAGTTATTTAGCTTCTCTGTGACTCCATCTGGAAAGTAAAGATAATAAGAGTACTCACTACATAGGGTTGTTGTGATGATTAAGTGGGTTACATATTTTCAGCACTTAGGACAGTACCTGGGATCAAGTCCTAACATCATCATTAGCAGAAACAAGCAGTAACATTCTGGAGTTTGGTTGTATTCTGTCAGACCGAAGCCTTCTCTCTGAGATCTCAGGTTGTTATTTGCACTTTTCAGGGGATTGAGAGAAGTTCTCTCTTTGTGCCTTCTCCATGCTCCACTGAATGAGCTCAGTCTGAATGGCCAGTTGCTGGACATCTTCTGGGCACCAGGAATTTTGGTCAGTACAGATTCCAGGTTAGTTCTGTGAGCCCCTTTGAAAAGCTGGAACCAGATCTCCACAAAATGGTACCTAGGACACTGGGTCAATTTTAAAATGGGATTAATGTATTGAAGGCTTTTGTATGATAAGTGATAGCAGGACGAGCTTAACTACTCACACAATTACATGCTCACACACTGCAGGATGTGGCAAAAGAAATGGCCACATTTCTCTGCTGCTTCTTTCTCACAGCAATCACGATGGTCCTACTGTCTAGACTAACCTTCTGTGAACCCAATGAAATTGATCACTTCTTTTGTGACTTCACACCTCTGGTCCATCTCTCCTGCATGGACACTTCACTGACCGAGACCATTGCCTATGCCACCTCTTCTGCAGTGACTCTGATCCCATTTCCTCTCATCACAACCTCCTACTCCTTCATTCTTGCTGCTGTCCTAAGAATTCCATCTGGCACAGGCTGGCAAAAGACCTTATCCACCTGCTTCTCTCACCTCACCATGATCATGGTGTTCTATGGGACACTGATTGCCACATACCTCATGCCCTCAGCCAACTCTTCCCAACTCTTGCACAAAGGATTTTCTCTACTTTATACCATCCTAGCACCCATGTTCAACCCCATCATCTATAGCCTGAGAAACAGAGATATCCATGAAGCCCTGAAGAAGTGTTTGAGTAAGAAGCCAGGTTTCCTTAGATGATGCAAAAAGGAAAAGAACTATATTTGTTCAATGGTTCATAAACTGGATTGAGTAATTTAGAGTTAACATAAAAGGCAATTACCTAAACTATTAGCTACCAAAGACTGATGACCAGATGCCTATGAGTATGGCTGTGGACACTGCTGAATTCTGACAGTGAACTGGTGTTCCAGGAATGGTCTAAGCAGGTCAGATTCTGCTCCATTCTGCTCCAGGATGCTTGTGTAGAAGCTCATCTCCAAAATGAACTGGTAATGCTGGCCACTCATTTGTTCAAATACTCATTGAGGGTCTACTATGTTCAAGGCATTGTACAAAATATAAGTGCAAAATAAACAAAAACAGAGGAAGTCCCTGCTCTCACTAAATTCACAGTCATGGGGGAAGACAAACGTTAATCAAATAACTAGTGTAAAACTACACATATAAAATTACACTTGTGATTCAAAATTAAAAATAATAAGATGACTACTACACACCTATTAGAATGGCCAAAGTCCAGAATACTGACAACACCAAATGCTGGTGAGGATATGGAGCAACAGAAACTCATTCATTGCTAGTGGGAATGCAAAACAGTACAAATGCTTTGGAAGACATTTTGGGCATTTCTTACAAAATTGAACATACTTTTACCATATGTTTGAGCAATCACACCACTTAGTATTTACCCAAATGAGTTGAGAACGTATGTTCACACAAAAAACTGCACCTATTTGTAGCAATTGTATTTATAATTGCCAAAACTTGGAAGCAACAAAGATGTCCTTCGGCTGATGAATGGAAAAATAAAATGTGCTACATAGACAATGGGATGTTATTCAGCACTAAAAAGAAATGAGCTATCAAGCCATAAAAATACATGGAGGAAACTTACATGCATATTACTAAGTGGAAGAAGTCAATCTGAAAATGATATATAGTGTTTTATCCCAATTATATGATGTTCTGGAAAAGGCAAAACTTTGGAGACAGTAAAAAGATCAGTGGTTGCCAGTCTTGCACTCAAGACTTAGAAGTGGGAAACAAAGATTTGGGGAAATGAGGGCTAGGCAGAGGACCCATGATGAATCTATGATTCTCTATCTCCCCTGCTATTATGGTAGCAGGCTCAGTTGGAAGCTGGGACATTGTATTTATTGAGTTCCACCTCTTCCTGCCAGGCCCTCTACCAGGCTCTTGCCTGCACTTGCTCCCTCTCCTACTGGCACATGTTCTTAGTAAGTTAGAGCATAGGGTGTGGTGGGCATGTGTTTTTTGCTCTTTGCAACTCTAAAGAGCTGAGTTGACTTCTGAGTAGAAAAGCTGAGGTCAACATTGCACATTCAGATGCTGCCTGACTTCTTTTCTGGCTCCTACAAATTATGCGCCCCTAGTGCTGAGGTTAGGATTATCTCTTGCCTAAACTTTCTTCTGAAACATTCTTTTTTTGAGTTAAGCAAAGAGATTATGTTCACCATGCGTGGGTGTTACTCAGAACCTTGGATTGGAAACAGCACATATGAGACTATGCTGGGTATCTGAAAACATTCTCAGACCTTGCTTTATGAAGAGAGAATTGCCCTCTTCTTGCTCCTCTTGTAAACTAGGAAAATATTGTGTGATCATCTTAGGGTACTCCCAGTAAAAGTAAAACTTGTCAGCTTTCATTTATCCACAGGTGGCTCATTGGGAGCCAGGGTTAATGTCAGACTAGCTCTGCAGGAAATTGGATAGGAGAGCAGGCTTTTGTGTCATGGGAAAGTTTTTAATTTTAGCTCTGCCACTTTCTTGTAATGTGCTTTGGGAAAGTTACCTAAACTCACCAATTTTAGTCTTTCTCATCTGTAAAGGAGGACATGCCATGCCCATCTCACACTGTCCCTAAGTGAGAACATGCACTGCCTGTCTGGCCCATAGCAAGTGCTCAGTAAATGGTAGCTCTTGTAACTCTTCTTCTAGGTTCCACCTTCTGTACCAAATCCCAGCCAAAACTATTATGTAGTCAAATTTCATTTTGACATTACAAAGTAATAAATATTCAGAATGTTTAAGGCCCAGAGAGAATGTATGGATTACACAACATCTTCTTCACAAGAAGTGATCTCCTAAGGGATTAAGTGGACTTTCCCCAGGTAACACAGACTAGAATCCAGAAATTCTATATCTGAGTCCTGTCCTCTCTCCCCTATACCACACCACCTACCAACTCAGTAGGTTTTCTCCTTGCCTAGGGACACATAAGGAACATTTCTGTATATGCCGGCATCACTGGTTATACTTGGCTAGGAGAGAGTGTAGTGTATCACAGCACATGCCAGAGCCATGGAACTCCCCCTCCAGCCCCAAGTCTTACATTCCATCTCCTACAAGCCTGCAGCTCCACTCAGGTAACAAAGCCTCAGAATGTTTGTGGCCAGCACAATTGCCATCAACTGGGAGAAACTTCTCCACTACTCCTTCTGCAGGAAGCCACAGCTCTCAACCTCTCAAATGGGGAAGGGGACATGTTGCGGGTAGAACTGGCTTCCTATTTCCACTGAGACATGGCAATGAAACATGAAGCCTGGGGAGTCTCTTCCAAGTTAGTGAGGGCTGCAGGAATGGAGCAGCCACAGCCCTGCTCCCACAACTGAAAATAAGCCCCAATACTGCCAAAGAACCCAGGAGTCTCATCTCACCCAAACCAGTGGTTTTCTGACCTTAGAGCTGGGCAAAGGTGCTTGAGAAGCCACCAAAGGTGAGGAAGAGGTTGAGCAGTCTCTAAGCCCCATTCCTGCACTCACTAAGCAATTCTGTTTTGATGTATCTTATTTATTCCATTTAAAACTTCATTTGAATAAAGACTTTTGCTGCTAAATATGTGTACACACACACACACACACACACACACACACACTTTTTTTTTTTTATTAGACCTTTCCTTCCATTATAGCTTCCCTTATTTTCCCTGCTGGAAAAACATACAAAAACATGAAGGTCATGTTTGGATTAGTTTACGTCCCATAAAGTCAAGGACAGTTGGTGTACCCTGACTAAGAGGACAAGACAGAGAAAGTATTTAGAGAAGACCACAGCTTCTAGGATGATGATTTCTGCAGGAAATTTTGTATGTCAATTACCTGCACTGTATTTTTTAAGCCTCTGAATCTCTGTAACTGACTTCTACCAGGTTGAAGCAACACTTGTCAGTGACTTTCCCAGGTTTATCAGGGATGCCTGTCCTTGGGGGACACTGGACACCTCCAGGTAGCATGACCACACCCTGACATATTTGTGCCTTTAGGCTCAGAAGTGGGTTAGTCTGCAAAAGAAACCTTTTGTCACTCACAGACTTAGATTCCTTCTGAGGAGAAGTGAAGGGAAGGTTACACGATGACCTGTAAATTTCTGATTCTTGTCCCAGGGCTGTGCAGGCCTTTACTGGTAGATGAGAGGGATATAGATGTACAACCAACTAGATGGAGTCAGAAGAAAAGGTCATAGCCACTCCTGCCATCATAGGGAGTAGCTGTGTTTCCACAGAGACCTGCCACCCTGCTCTCTCTGATCTCAGGCAGGAGGGCAAGAAAACCCATATACAATCTTGGTGGTTTCTCACTGGTCCACACCTGCTCAAGCTCAAAGAATTTGGGACCTTAGTAAGAGAGAGTCACAACTTTCAGGCAGAAATCAAGAGTCTTCAGCACAAGGGGTCCACTCCTTGTGCATGCTCCTGGGGTCTGACCACACCCCTAACCACTGAAAGAGTAGAAGGTTGTGGTATCTGCTTAGTTCTTTCTTAGCTGACCTGAGGCAAGTCTCTTCAGCACTTTAGGTTTTAGGCTCTGAATCTGAAAAATTGGGAAGATTGGCTAAGTGTTTTCCAAGGAATATGCTGAGGATAACAAGTAACATTCATATCATACTTTAAATTTTATAAAGCTCTTTCACATAGTTTCTCATTTGGTCCTCATTTGGCTATAAAGTAGAAACGATCCCCACAGCACAGATGAAGAAACTAAGACTCAAAGATATTAAATGACTTCCTTAAAGTATCTCTCTGAATGCCTTTTGATTTCCAACCCTCTGTTATTTCCTTTACAGTGTACTCCTAGCTCTGACTTCCATAATTCAGTTCTTCTCTTCTGGGTATGTGCTATAAACTGAAAGTGTTCCCCAAATTCATATGTTGAAACCTAATCCTCAATGTGATGGTATTAGTAGGTGGGGCCTTTGGGAAATAATTAGGTCATAAGGGTGGAGCACTCATGAATGGAATCAGTGCCCTTATAAAAGAGACCCCAGAGCTCTCCATCTCTCCTCTGTGCCTTGTGAGGACACAGCAAGAAAACGACCTTCTATCAACCAGGAAGCAAGCTCTCACCAGACACCAAACCTGCTGGCACCTTGATCTCAGACTTCCCAGTCTCCAGAACTACAAGAAATTAATTTCTGTTGTTTATAAGCTACCCAATCTATGGTATTTTTGTTAGAGCAGACTGAACATACTAAGACAGTACTTTTTAATTTTTTTAAATTTATTTTTTATTGAGATAACATTGGTTTATAACACTATAAGTTTCAGCGTACAGCACTGTATTTGTACTTCTACAGCCCGTATCACTCCTAGGGCCTAAATCAGGTAGGCATAATATATCATAGACATTATGTTAAAAAGTGCCAGGCACTTCCCTGGTGGCACAGTGGTTAAAAATCCGCCTGCCAACACAGGGGACACGGGTTGGAGCCTTGGTCTGTGAAGATTCCATATGCCGTGGGGCAACTAAGCCCGTGGGTAACTGAGCCTGCACTCTAGAGCCCACGAGCCACAGCTACTGAGCCTGCATGCCACAACTACTGAAGCCCACGTGCCTAAAGCCCATGCTCTGCAACAAGAGAAGCCACCACAATGAGAAGCCTGTGCACCACAATGAAGAGTAACCCCCGCTCGCCACAACTAGAGAAAGCCCACATGCAGCAACGAAGACTCAACGCAGCCAAAAAAAAAAAGTGCCAAACTTTTTGGCAGTATGGTATCTGGGACAATGATGCGAGTAGGGGGCTGCTTTGGATGCAGGTTTCCCAATCCCAATGTCACATTGGATTATGCCTTAAAAGCAAGGCAGTATCATTGTTGGTTATTATAGCTGGAATTAAAAAAAAATGCTCTCTACCCTCAGCTTGGAATTTTATCTGTATTCTTCTCATATTTCAATATTTTCCAATAATAAAAACAGACTCACTCATCTTAAAAAAAAAAAAAAGAAGGCTTAAATGGGAACCCAGTGATTTCTCCATGTCTATGTGAGGTTTTGTCCATTCAGGAGGCATTTTGGCAGGTACTACTGCATGATAACGCAGCATCAATATTTTGTGTTCCCACTCCTTATCTGGCCAACTTCAGGTCTCCTAAACACCCAGATTCTGTTATCACCTACCATACTTGATCAATAACATGCACTGAGAAAACCAAACCATGGGTCTGACCTTCTGCTATATCCTTTTTCTAATTTAGTTTTTCTCATAGTTTTTGAGCTTTCTTCTGGATTATTCAAAAACATGGGCTGCCCTGACATTGTCTTATTCTCCATTTTTTTTCTTCTTCCTCCAAATGGATTGTAAATATCTAATGGTCAGAAACAACATTAAGTTCTCAATGAAATCTTGTAGGTTTGGGTGTGAGTGGGTATAGAGCTCTCTACCCTTCCCTGACTCCCAGGACACAGCTGCCTCTGGTTGTCAAGCACTTGGATCAGCAATTGGGATGAAGGAGAGGAGTACATTAAATAAATTTTCTCCATCAAAATGATCATTCATTTCTGCTATGAGGAACTCTTGTCTTGAGGTATTCTTCCTGATATTCCTAAAATCCTCTCTCTAATAACCACTTCTCTCTCCACAGATGTTCACTCTACTTATCTCTCTACTCTTATTTTCTCCTCCCTTCCCAAATCTCCAGTTCTCCTAAGTTTCAGGCCTGAAGTTATTCAAACATTTATAGAGCACCTCTTATGTTCCAGACACAATTGTTCAACATACACAGAGCAACACAGAGGTTTACAGAGCTTTGAGTCTACAGGTGAGAGAATATTCCAAAGACAAGAGGGGAGGGAGGGAGGGAGAGTGAGAGAGAGAGAGAGAAAGAGAGAGAACTAGAGTGATTTGTTCAAGCAATTAAAAGGAATTCAATAACCAGTATGGCAGTACAGTGGGGGTGGGTGTGGGGAAGGACTGGCCAGCTGAGTGTGAGGAGTTAATAGGACCTGCTTAAAACCTATGGGAAGCCATTAAAGAGTTTGTTTGGTTTTTTTTTAACATCTTTATTGGAGTATAATTGCTTTACAATGGTGTGTTAGTTTCTGCTTTACAACGAAGTGAATCAGTTATACATATACATATGTTCCCATATCTCTTCCCTCTTGCGTCTCCCTCCCTCCCACCCTCCCTATCCCACCCCTCTAGGTGGTCACAAAGCACGGAGCTGATCTCCCTGTGCCATGCGGCTGCTTCCCACTAGCTATCCTCCCTACATTTGGTAGTGTATATATGTCCATGCCACTCTCTCACTTTGTCTCAGCTTACCCTTCCCCCTCCCCATATCCTCAAGTCCATGCTCTAGTAGGTCTGTGTCTTTATTCCCATCTTGCCCCTAGGTTCTTCATAGCATTTTTTTTCTTACATTCCATACATATGTGTTAGCATATGGTATTTGTTTTTCTCCTTCTGACTTACTTCACTCTGTAGGACAGACTCCAGGTCCATCCACCTCACTACAAATAACTCAATTTCATTTCTTTTTATGGCTGAATAATATTCCATTGTATATATGTGCCACATCTTCTTTATCCATTCATCTGTTGATGGACACTTAGGTTGCTTCCATGTCCTGGCTATTGTAAATAGAGCTGCAATGAACATTTTGGTACATGACTCTTTTTGAATTATGGTTTTCTCAGGGTATATGCCCAGTAGTGAGATTGCTGGGTCGTATGGTAGTTCTATTTGTAGTTTTTTAAGGAACCTCCATACAGTTCTCCATATTGGCTGTATCAATTTACATTCCCACCAACAGTGCAAGAGTGTTCCCTTTTCTTCACACCCTCTCCAGCATTTATTGTTTGTAGATTTTTTGATGATGGCCATTCTGACCAGTGTGAGGTGATATCTCATTGTAGTTTTGATTTGCCTTTCTCTAATGATTAATGATGTTGAGCATTCTTTTTCTGTTTGTTTGTTTTTATGTTTTTTATTCTTTATTTTTAAAATATGGGTGAAAATATATATTTAGAATTAGTTATCTGGACTCAGTTTAGATGATTCCAATTTTGTTGGCAATATTCAAGGCACCATAGTCAGGAACCAGTGGAACCTATGCCTTCTTCTTTCTTTTAGGCCTGATGAGAGCGTTGACCTTGGCCACATCAGTGTCACAGAGCTTCTTCACAGCCTGTTTGATCTGGTGCTTCTTGACCTTGACATCCACAATGAACACAAGTGTGTGTTATCTTCTATCTTCTTTATGGCTGACTCAGTGGTCAGGGTGACCTTGATGATGGTGTAATGGTGGAGCTTGTTTCTCCTGAGTGTGCTCATCTGAGGGTATTTGGGCAGCCTTTTTTTTTTTTAAGTATTTATTTATTTTTACATCTTTATTGGAGTATAATTCCTTTACAATGGTGTGTTAGTTTCTGCTTTATAACAAAGTGAATCAGTTACACATATACATATGTTCCCATATCTCTTCCCTCTTGCATTTCCCTCCCTCCCACACTCCCTATCCCACCCCTCCAGGCTCACAAAGCACCGAGCTGATCACCCTGTGAAATGCAGTTTCTTCCCACTAGCTATCTACGTTACGTTTGGTAGTGTATATATGTCCATGCCTCTCTCTCGCTTTGTCACAGCTTACCCATCCCCCTCTCCATATCCACAAGTCCATTCTCTAGTGAGTCTGTGTCTTTATTCCTGTCTTACCCCTATGTTCTTCATGACATTTTTTTTCTTAAATTCCATATATACGTGTTAGCATACAGTATTTGTCTTTCTCTTTCTGAATTACTTCACTTTGTATGACAGACTCTAGGTCTATCCACCTCATTACAAATAGCTCAATTCTATTGATTTGAGGCCTCTCCCTTTTTTTCTTGATGAGTCTTGCTAATGGTTTATCTATTTTGTTTATCTTTTCAAAGAACCAGCTTTTAGTTTCATTGATCTTTGCTATCATTTCCTTCATTTCTTTTTCATTTATTTCTGATCTGATTTTTATGATTTCTTTCCTTCTGCTAACTTTGGGGGTTTTTTGTGCTTCTTTCCCTAATTGTTTTAGGTGCAAGATTAGGTTGTTTATTTATGTTTCCTGTTTCTTTTTTTTTTTTAACATCTTTATTGGGGTATAATTGTTTTACAATGGTGTGTTAGTTTCTGCCCCATAACTGTTTCCTGTTTCTTAAGGTGGGCTTCTATTGCTATAAACTTCCCTCTTAGAACTGCTTTTGCTGCATCCCATAGGTTTTGGGTCGTCGTGTCTCCATTGTCATTTGTTTCTAGGTATTTTTTAATTTCCACTTTGATTTCTTCAGTGGTCACTTCGTTATTAAGTAGTGTATTGTTTAGCCTCCATGTTTTTGTATTTTTTACAGATCTTTTCCTGTAATTGATATCTAGTCTCATAGTGTTTTTGTCGGACAGATACTTGATACGATTTCAATTTTCTTAAATTTACCAAGGCTAGATTTGTGACCTAAGATATGATCTATCCTAGAGAGTGTTCCAAGAGCACTTGAGAAAAATATGTATTCTGTTGTTTTTGGATGGAATGCCCTATAAATATCAATTAAGTCCATCTTGTTTAATGTATCATTTAAAGCTTGTGTTTCCTTATTTATTTTCATTTTGGATGATCTGTCCATTGGTGAAAGTGGGGTGCTAAAATCTCCTTCTATGAATATGTTGCTGTTGATTTCCCCTTTTATGGCTGTTAGTATTTGCCTTATGTATTGAGGTGGTCCTATGTTGGGTGCATAAATATTTACAATTGTTATATCTTCTTCTTGGATCGATCTCTTGGTCATTATGTAGTGTCCTTCTTTGTCTCTTGTAATAGTCTTTATTTTAAAGTCTATTTTGTCTGATATGAGAATTGCTACTCCAGCTTTCTTTTGATTTCCATTTGCATGGAATATCTTTTTCCATCCCCTCACTTTCAGTCTGTATGTGTCCCTAGGTCTGAAGTGGGTCTCTTGTAGACAGCCTATATGTGGGTCTTGTTTTTGTATCCATGCAGCCAGTCTGTGTTTTTTGGTGGGAGCATTTAATCCATTTACATTTAAGGTAATTATCGATATGTATGTTCCTATTCCCATTTACTTAATTGTTTTGGGTTTGTTATTGAAGGTCTTTTCCTTCTCTTGTGTTTCTTGCCTAGTGAAGTTCCTTTAGCATTTGTTGTAAAGCTGGTTTGGTGGTGCTGAACTCTCTCAGCTTTTGCTTGACTGTAAAGGTTTTAATTTCTCCATCAGATCTGAATGAGATCCTTGCTGTGTAGAATAATCTTGGTTGCAGGTTTTTCTCCTTCATCACTTTAAATATGTCCTGCCAATCCCTTCTGGCATGCAGAGTTTCTGCTGAAAGGTCATCTGTTAACCTTATGGGGGTTCCCTTCTGTGTTATTTGTTGTTTTTCCCTTGCTGCTTTTAATGTGCTTTCTTTGTATTTAATTTTTGATAGTTTGATTAATATGTGTCTTGGCATGTTTCTCCTCAGATTTATCCTGTATGGGACTCTCTGTGCTTCCTGGACTTGATTAACTATTTCCTTTCCTATATTAGGGAAGTTTTCAACTATAATCTCTTCAAATATTTTCTCAGTCCCTTTCTTTTTCTCTTCTTTTCTGGGACCACTATAATTCGAATGTTGGTGTGTTTAATGTTGTCCCAGAAGTCTCTGAGACTGTCCTCAGTTCTTTTCATTCTTTTCTCTTTATTCTGCTCTGCAGTAGTTATTTCCACTATTTTATCTTCCAGGTCACTTATCCGTTCTTCTGCCTCAGTTATTCTCCTATTGATCCCTTCTAGAGTATTTTTAATTTCATTTATTGTGTTGTTCATCATTGTTTGTTTCTTCTTTATTTCTTCTAGGCCCTTGCTAAATGTTTCTTGCATTTTCTCTATTCTATTTCCAATATTTTGGATCATCTTCACTATCATTATTCTGAATTATTTTTCAGGTAGACTGCCTATTTTCTCTTCATTTGTTAGGTCTGGTGGGTTTTTAACTTACTCCTTCATCAGCTGTGTGTTTTTCTGTCTTTTCATTTTGCTTAACTTACTGTGTTTGGGGTCTCCTTTTTTCAGGTTGCAGTTTCTTAGTTCCCTTTGTTTTTAGTGTCTGTCCCAATTGGCTAAGGTTGGTTCAGTTGGTTGTGTAGGTTTCCTGGTGGAGGGGACTAGTGCCTGTGTTCTCGTGGATGAGGCTGGATATTGTCCTTCTGGTGGGCCAGTCCACGTCTGGTGGTGTGTTTTCGGGTGTCTGTAGCCTTATTATGATTTTAGGCAGCCTCTCTGCTAATGGATGGGGCTGTGTTCCTGTCTTGCTAGTTGTTTGGCATAAGGTGTCCAGCACTGTAGCTTGCTGGTCATTGAGTGAAGCTGGGTCTTGGCATTGAGATGGAGATCTCTGGGAGATTTTAGCCATTTGATATTAAGTGGAGTTGGGAGGTTTCTTGTGGACTGATGTCCTGAAGTTGGCTCTCCCACCTCAGAGGCACAGCACTGACTTCTGGCTGGAGCACCAAGAGCCTTTCATCCACACGGTGTTCTTTAGGATTTCTTGGGTATATTTTTCTTTGCTTTCTTTCTTTCAGGTATTTTTTTTTCCTTACTTAGTTGCAGTGAAATCCAGGAATGAAGCAATAGGCAGGTGAATTGTCTCCAATTCAAAGCCAGGCGTTTGTCAAGCTCTTGCTAGTTCTTGTTTTCCTTGTTTCTCTGGAGGGAGAACCAGGAGGTGGTTCCAGGCTCTGTCCCTACTGCTTCCCCATGCGGACCCATGCACACACATCCTCTTGCTGCCTCTGCTCTTGGAGGGGCAGCTTTCTAAGAGATGAAAAGTGCTTGCAGACACCAGAACTCCAGGCTAAGATCAGAGGAACAGGACAGATTGCTTACATTTCCCCTGAAATGGCTGCTAGTGTTGGAGGGTCTCCTGCAGAGGCCGGGAGTGGCTCTGTTTCACTGTGGGACAAGGACACTGGCAGCAGAAGTTCTGGGATGTACTCCTTGGTGTGAGCCCTCCCAGAGTCTGTCCCATTGAAGAGTTTTAAAGTGGGGAGTGACATGATTAAATATGCATTTTTAAAAGCGCTGTTCAGGACTGAGGCAGAAAACATCCAAGCTGATCTTGAAGGAGGCTGGTATCCAGTGACCCAGGAGAGAGATAAGGATTAGTGTAATGGCCCTGGAGTGATAAGAAGTAGCCTGATTTGAAAAACATTTAGGCAAAGTATAATTTAAAACACTTTTTGGTTGATAACATTGACATAACTCTTTAGGCCCAAGATGGAGATGCTCCTGCCCCAGGTGCCATGTCAGCAAACTGAAATTTTTTATAACTTTTGTGTCCTTGTAAATGCTTTGCTTGACTGGTCAACACATCAACTCTAGGCTCTATACTTATTTCCTTGTTCCTTCTCACCCCAAGCAAGTTTGACTATGTGGCCCCAGTCAACCAGATATTTTTCTCTTTTTCTCTTCTTTGCTCTTTATTTTCTATTCTATAAAAGCTTCCTGCTTTCTGCCCCACTTTGCAGTTCTCTGAATGGAGACTGTCTACTTCAAGAAGTGTTAAATAAAATTTGCTCCTGTCACCAAAATTGTCTTCTTAATCATTTTTTAGCAATAATATGTGGTAGTGTGGGAGAAAGAGTAGCCTAAAAGGATGCTTTGAATCTGACTTGGGCAACTGAGAGTTTAGTCAATCTTTCCCTGAGATGGTAATGGGGGTGAGGGGGTGGAAATCAGGCTGATTGGGAGGAAGCTGAGTTTACTAAGCTGAATTTTGGATACTGTACTTGAGGTTCCTGTGTGGTGCTCAAGTGAGAGACCAGGTTGCACATAGAGATGTGAATCTTTGACACAGAGACATAGTAATCAAACTCATCAAGAAGTCTTTCCTCAATTACTCCACTTCAGCAGCCTCGGGTGAGGGGCAGTGATTTCTCAGAGTGATGCCAGCTGAAGAGAGGAAAGTTTATAACAGCATTTCCTGAAGTACAATTACACTGAAAAATTGTTCCCTGAGAAATACCACACACACACACACACACACACACACACACACACACACACACACACATTGTTCTATGATCTAACAAGTTTGGGAAAAGTTACATATTTAGGGAATGTTAAGAGACTATTAAGGACTGACACAACACAGTCTGCAATAAAGAACATTTTCTTCTTTGTTTAACTCAGCTTTCCCCATGAGCCAACCCTGGCCAGAAGTTATTCCAGAATCTTAATGTCTCAGGGCAAAGGAAGATAGTAGAATTATTATTGGATGTTACTATTAATAAACTGAAGCTGAGAGGTTGAGAGTTTCTCAGTATCTCACAGCTAACAGAAATAAAGGTTAGACTGAAACCCAGATGTTAGGACTCTAAACCTGGAGCTCCCTCTACTAACCAAATCATTTCTACTAGTGCCCGCTGGATTGTGCCTTGGAGTTTGCTCCTGAAAGTACCCTTATATAAGGACAGTCCAGCTTTTGAGACATGGAAATCTGAAAATAGTGACCCAATCAAACTGGAGACTACAGATCTTCTGGAAGGTAGTTGGAGGGAGGGTGGAGAGAAGGTGGAATGGCTTAAGAGACATTCCTAAGTGTCAGTCCTAGAAAACTTCTTAAAATATTGATTCTTGGGTTCCACTCCAGTCTGTCTACCTGAATGGGACTGGAGAAGTATGGTGGGGTCAGGCCTACTTATCCTTGAACAGATCCACAGGTAATTCTGAGATGTCACCTTGATTGAGAAGCACTGCCCTTTTCTAGACAAAAAATAATGTCAAAATCTCCCCAGAACCCACCAGTTCTCACAGATTTCTACCTGAACCAACTTGGTCGTTGAGATTTTCCTGAGTTGCAGAGAAACTGGTTTAGACATTTGGGTGGGTTGTGGAGTAAGCTTCTAAAAAGCCTCAGGGGAAGGATTGTATCTTTGAGGCTAAAGAGGGCGGGCCCAGCCCCACTTCCTCTGTCTCCTCATCTGGGCTTCCTGTCATCACAGTGTGATCACATTTATTCCCCCTTCACTTCTCCTTTTACACAAATAGCCCCAACTTCCGTGTTACCAGCCTTGTCTCGGCGCCTCATTGATAATCACCAATTCTGCCTAAAGGACTGAGGAAAAGAGCCTGCAAAAGGTAAGATTGGTGATATTTTAACCTTGTTTGAGAGCAGAGACCTGAACCATATTATGTGGGCTAGAGTATCTTCTCAGAAGTCTCTATATACCTCTCTAGTAACTACAATTTCCTGAAACTTTTGCAAATATTTACTGCAGGTAGTAAAATTATGAACAAGATTCTAGTGACCCTCAAAAGGCAATCAGGCTGGAAGGAGTTTCAATTAACTGGATTCCCATTATCTGATATCACTTTGGGTCAGGGCATTTATGTGCTTAAATTGCTTCAGAACTTGAATTTGGGTCTGGTCATTTCTGTTGACCAGAGCCATCTGTACAAGATGAAGCTGGGGAGATTTCCTACATGTGCTGATCTTCAGAAGATTTGTCTTGTGATTTTAAAGTGAGCAGAGAACCAACAGTCATAGTTATTTTAAAAGGTAGCTGGGAGATGCAGATCTTCTTCATCTGAGAAATTTTCAAAAGTAAAGTTAGTGACTCCCACTGTGATTCCTCAGAGACACTAAACAGAAGGACTGATATAAATCACAATACCCAACTCAGAGTCAAGGACACAGGACATGCTCAGAACCTGTATTTCGAGAAGTAAAAGCTAGACACCACTAAGAGATGCTTAGATTTGTTGTTTTTAAAGGGCAGGAAGACCACTGTGATCCTCAGGTTTCCCCCAAATAAAAGTATCCTTAGTATTCAAAACAAGAATATTGATAAATATAATATGACGTGCACCAACTTTGCATGACTTGCAAAACAAACTTGATATTGCAATGATTTCTAATTCAGGCCCCATAACTAATAACTGAGGTCTTACGGACTCAGAAAGTGATAGCTAAGCTTTGGTCCTGGCTTTCTGTAACCACTATAGTCACTGGGGGTAAGGTTACCACAGGGAACTCTAGATGAAAGCTTTCTCCTTCCAATATTTGCAAGGATCTTACTGGGAATGGAGAGGAAAGTCCCCTAGAACCACACTCACCCACCTAACAATGAGGCATGGGAATGGGGAAAAGGGCTGTAGATTCCCAAAGCACCTCAGGGACTATTGCACTTTGAATTTAAAAAATAATCAGATGTTAAGTACCTCCTAGGGCCAGGCACTGTGCCTGGGAGGAAGGGGCAAAGTAGAAGGAAGATATTTGTCCAAAAAACAATCTTGCCCTTAAGGAACTCCCTTGGGAGATAAGAAATATCAGATATGTATGCAAGGGCTTTGGAAGAGAACTGAACAAAAGCAGAATCTTAGCTGCTGGCTAAACAAAGAAGTTTTGCTTTCTCAATCTCTACCAGAATCTGCACTATTTTGAAATTGTGGTTGAATTAGAGCAGAGGTTGAACTGAAACATGATTTCCTGTGATGTTTCCTGTGTAGGCCAGTTAGAGTATTTAACCTTTAAATGAAAGGATTGGACACCTTTATACCAGCAAGGAATGATTCAAAGCCCAGCCTTTTACATCTACTACTATCTAAGTGACCTTGCATTTGGTAATTGACAAGAGACACACGCTGGAAACCTCAAACTCTGTTGGTCTTTAGTTTCTTATGTCCTCAGGTTGCTTCTGACCGTGCAGAGGGCTTCAGACTAGGACCTGAGGTTTGTTTAAACTTCCTCACTCCTACTTTGCAACATGCCAGCAGCTAGGCATATGCTAAACACTGGAGACCCAAGGATAACTGATGTGGTTATCAATTTCAAAGCATTTGTAGAGTAACATGAAGGACAGACACAGCAATACAAAAATATGGCACAATGTGAACTTTTCTATAATGGAGCAAGTGTGTGCACAAAATGTAGGAGTTCAGGAGTGTGCCAAAGACTCCCTGGGAGAGGTGACTGCTTGGGTTCATTTTCAGGGAAGGATGAGTTTGCTATGGAGACTGGGGGTAATGGCATTTCAGACAAGACACAGTATATGCAAACTCAAAGAAATGTGAACACCCAGGCATGCTAGAAATGAGAGTAAGAAAATGAGATTGGACTATAACAAACCATGGTTGCAGGACCACAGGAAGTAGGAAATTTCTCCTACTTGGTTCTAGAACCCCAACACCTGAAAGTGGAAGGCAAGATCTCTAACCAGGAGGGTCCCAAGCCCAGCCCTGGATGGAGCTACGCCTGAAACCTCCACTTGACAGGCTTGATGGAATGTGGCTTGAAATGAGGGTGAGAGTCAGATTTCTTCTTCTTCAACCTAGGTTTTCCCCCTAGATTTAAGTGAAAGGTGGAGCTTTTTGCAAGGTTACAGACATTCTCTTTCCCTCAGCTTCTGTTTCCGGAAATGCTGTGTTGATTTAGTCATGGTGGTTTGGTTTATGTTCCTGAAATAGTCAGCCTACAGTACTTCCTGTACCGAGTGAGCATCCAATGTGTGCAGATCACCATGGGCCTAGAGACTGGACACTTGCCTTCAGGAACCTCCAGGACCCAGCTGCCACTGCAGGTGCAGAGCACTGAATGTCTAATGCAGAGATATTAGACAGCTCTGCAGAATGGGTCTCCAGGGTGGCTGCTGGGACAGAGGAGGAGAGGATTGCAACTGGTGCTTGGGTGGTCAGTTTGGGAAGGCCGTCTGGAAGTAGGCCTTCTGAAAGAGGAAGATAACATTTTTCCAAAGCCAGTGGGTGAGCCCTCAGGCCATCCATCTCTGTGTTGGGATATAGAGTCAATTCCTCTATTCATTTCCCATTTCACAGTAGAGTTCCTACCCAAGCAGTAGCAACAATACATCCTAGCTATGGCCAAAAGTTGTTCAGCCACAAGGATACATTTCCACAAACATTTAAAATAAATGCACTATATTCCAAGTGTTAGAATGTTGACACTTAAAGGGAACTTAGAGATTATTTAAGCTTAAATAAATTGTCCAACTCATAGTGGGAGCCCTGTTTTGCTATTATAACATTCCAATCTGTATATTTTTCAGGTCAGATGACTTGTCCAAAGTCATAAAATTACTTAACTAGTTATCTAGAATGTTTCCTGAGTCTCTGTGAAATGTTCTTTTCTCCACACTACATTATACACCTTTTCTTATAGACTTCTTTTTAAATAGGCATCATTAAACTGTGTTATTTGTTCACATAAAGAAGTTTCCAGTGTTTTTTAACATAGGTAGACAGAAAATACACTTAACTATAAATCCAGATGATCTGAAATCAATATGCTAACAAATCAAGTATTTAATATCTATTTAATTTGTCAAACTTTTGTTTGACATTTTATATTTCAGGAGAACTAAAGAATAAAGGTGAGAAATGATTTTGATAACTCACATCTTTTAAAATTTATTCAAGTAAATTTGAACTCATGGCTTAATATTTACTCTATATTACAAACAAATAGAGGCCTTAAAGAATTATCCCATGGTTTATTCTTCTAAACATAGTTATTGTAGAATCACAGTATTTATACCATGAGGGACTTAAATCGTAATGATTTCAAGATAGGTATCCTTCAGATCATTTACTTATGTTCAACTGTTTTTTTTTTTTTACTTTTTATTTTGACAAAAATTTGTACTTACAGAAAAGTTACAAAAACAATACCAAGAATTTCTGAACCCCCTTCATTCAGATTTCTCAAATATTAACGTTTTATCACATTTTCTTTATCCTTCTCCAGCTTTCTCATTTGAGAGTAATTGCTGACGTGATATCTTTTCCCCTTAAGTGTTTTAGTGTGTATTTTCTACAAACGAAAACATCCTCCTATATATCCACTTTACAATATCAAAATCAAGATTTTAACACTGATACAATACTATTACCACTCTATAGATTTTATTCAGATTCCACCAATTGCCTACTAATATATTTTACAGCAAAGGGAAATCTCTGATCATACATTGTTTTACACCATCGTCTCTCTAGTCTCCTATCTGGAACGGTTCCTGAGTCTTTCTTTGTGTTTCATGATGCTGATATTCTTGAAGAGTACAGGCAAGTATTTTCTAGACTGTCTCTCCATTTTGGTATTTCTGATGTTTCCTTGTGACTAGATTCAGGCTATTCCAACTTTTGTTAGGAATATCACAGAAACGGCTTTCATTATCCCACAGAGAGCCTTGTCCACCATGGGCATAACTTGCCTGAACACACCATGGACAGGTCTCTAGGACAGGGACCCTCCACAGCAAAATTCTACATATTTTATGCTAAGGAAAGAGAACCACTAGTCCACTGACTCTGGAACAATGGTAACTGTTTTATGTAACTGTTCCTGATTTACAGAGAGCCCTTGTTATATAAGTCCCTGTCTCAGCTCAGCTGCTAAGAGCATCTATGATTTTTCTGTTGAGTGATGATCTTCCTAAGCTCCCAAATGGAGGAAAATGAGACCCCCAAGATAATCTGGATTTGTTTTTCCTCAATTTCTTCTCTTCTCTTTGCTTCTTGTTTCTTTCTCTCTTTTATAAATCACCAATTCCTCTCCCTTGAGGACAGCCTTGAAAGGAAATTTTCACCTGAACACAATTTCAGGGAAGAATAAGATGACAGACACATTCCTTTGACAAAGTGATGGAGAGGTGAGAGGAAACTAATACATGAGAGTTGATGGTTTGATTTGGTTTAATTTTAGTATCACCCTTTCCCCTGTAACTACTTATTACTCCATGAATAGACAGAAATGCAAAACCCACATCCTACCTCAGCCACTTCTCACAGGGGTTCAGACTGAAAGATGGAAGGAGTCCTCCTGGAGGCTCATCACGTTGCCGTGGGGGGAGTTGTGTTGGGAAGTGGGAGGTAAGAACTCAGAACCTGGGACAATGAAAGGAACGTAGGCTTGGGAGACTGAAAGACCTTGGCCTGTGCCCTGTCGTTGTTGATTATTAGCTGGGTGATCTTGTGCCAGTTACATAGGCTGTCTGAGTCTTGGACTTCCTGTTTGAAAAGTGGGGCTATTGACACCTAAGTTATGAGGTTGATATGAGGATTATAAATAAAATTTATTTACGAAGAGCTTGGCATTTTGCAGAGTTCAGTGAACTATATCATTTATCAAAATTAATTTGTCAAGACAGCCATAATTTGGGAACCCTCATGGAGAACAGATTTCCTTTCCTATTTAGAAAAAAACTTATGTTAATAATGGCCCCAATATTGTTCAGTGATGAATTAAAGACCTCCACAGACTCTGTGTAGGAATAAATGGGAAGCCAATACTTACCTTGCTGGATGTAAGAACATTACATGTTCTTCTATGTAAATTACCAAATAGATCTGTATATCAAGAAATGTCTGGAAAGATGTTCACCAAAAATGTTAATGGTGGTTATCTCTGGGATGTGGAGTTTCAGAAGATTTTATGTTTTCTTCTTTGTACTCTCTTTATGGTTTAAATTTTTTCACAAGAACACACAAAACTTTTTTAAAAAGTTATTTACAAAAAATGAAACAAGCAAAGGATTACTAAAAAGGTGTTCTGGCACCCAATGTATTTTATTCCTGAAAATCTAGCAGAAATTTCAGAGTCACCCTTAAGAATTGACTGTTAGGGAAGCTCTGAACTTGATCTTTTCCTCAGTTTTCACTGAACCAGGCACTCTGATACTGAACCATCCAGGAAATATTATCTCATTTAACTCTCAGAACAACCTATGAGGTATGTATTAATGTATCACCATTTTAAAGATGAGGAAATTGGAAAAGTTAGAGAGATTAAGGAAATTGCCTAGGGCCATACTTCTGGTATGTACCACTGCTAGAATTCAAAACTAAACTTGCCCGCATCCGTTACTAGTGTTTGTCAAACTGTGTTCCATGGAACACTATGTTCTCTGAGCTGTTAATAAGTAACCTGTAATATATGAATAGGTTTGTAGTTATATAAGTAGACTTTTCTCTTAGACACCCACAATGTACATTAGTACATATCAGTTTTCACAGAAGTCACTCATTAAAAAAACTGTTCATTATTTTATGTTTTATTTTTATTTAATCTCACTTCCAAAATTATTGACCATGGATATCTCTCATTCCCTATGGTTTTGTTTGGTTTTGTTTGTTTGTTTGAGGAATATTTATTAACATCTCATAAATCTAATAGTCCGTGTAACACCAAAGCTGTCTTGCTGTGGCTCCAAATCTAAAATTGGATCAGATAAGGCTGGAGAGCAAGAATTGATAGTTTCTTGAAACTTCTGTCCAACTTTAGCCACTTCTAAGCTTGATTACCTTCAACACTGTATTAGATGACCTGCAAGTATGGGTTAAAGAAAAGAAAGAGATTGAACTAGAAATCCATGAGACAGCTTATCAGCCTGAGCTCTTTGCTTGGAGGAAAATTAGTAAAGGGTGAACTTCCTCCCTGGCCTCCACGTTGGGTGTGGGAGGTGCTGCAATTAACTGCAGTTCAGTCATGGAGGTTTCCTGGAAACTGACGTCAGGGGCTTTCTTCACAGGGCCACATTAGTCACAGATTTTGACTGCAGAGGGGTGTCAGTTTTTCCAGTGGGGTTGGAAGGGGTGGAAACTCAATAACTGACCAGCTACAGTGAAGAAAGGAAAGGGGAATTCTCTCTTGATTTATGTAAAAACTGGGTTCATTGTTGCATATGGTAAAAGTAGTAATGATCTTCACAAAATGGGTGGCTTTTCTCCTTCCGTTTGGTGCAAGTCTAAGTGGAAAATCAGGAAGGAGAAAGAGGTTCTTTTTCCTGTCTGTGAAGGAAAGAATCAGTGGGGCTATCTGCAGGTTTGTGGGCACCTCATTAGTTGGTGCTCTGTGGACAATTAGATTACAGGGTCCTGAAGCAGCTGTCACAGGATCTGAAGATATTGGACATGAGATGACTCTAGGAGGCATCTGGCCCAGTCTTCTTCTGGGTCGGTTATTTTCAATGTCTAAAAGATTAGATTAATGGCACAATAAATCTCAAGCCCAAAGCTCCTCACTTTGCAGTGTCATGTTCATTCCACTACACAAGATAATTTAGAGTTAATGAACAAAGTTCCAGTCATTTGTTCATTCAACCATCTTACTTTTTTAGTGTAATTAGGTACTGTGTTAGGCCTCGAGGATTCAAAGATGAATCCCTCAAGAAGCTGACAGTCTAGTGAGCCTAGACACAGGATGATTAGTAGCTAACCTAATTAAGGGGTCACAGGGAAAGAAAGGGGCAAATTCCAGCAAAGGACCTCTGAGCAAAGGTAAGGAAGGAAGAATGGAGAAAAGTATTCAATGTTACTTGCTAGATTTTAAAGTATAAGACCAAGAACGTTGCTATGAATTTGGAGAGATGGACAGGAGGAAATTAGGAAGGACCTTTTAACATATGTATACATGCATAAAACCTAACTACAAACACTGTAAATTAACAATACAATAAATAAATAAATAAATAAAGTTGTAAATTTTCCTCTAAAAAAAAACAACTGAAGAGGAACAGTCAGCTCTACCCACCACCAGTACCTCCCATCAGGAAACCTACACAAGCCTCTTAGATAGACTCATCTACCAGAGGGAAGACACAGAAGGAAGAATAACTACAATCCTGCAGCCTGTGAAACAAAAACCACATTCAGAGAAAGATAGACAAGATGAAAAGGCAGAGGCCTATATACCAGATGAAGGAACAAGACAAAACCCCAGAAAAACAACCAAATGAAGCAGAGATAGGCAACCTTCCAGAAAAAGAATTCAGAATAATGATAGTTAAGATGATCCAGGACCTTGGAAAAAGAATGGAGGCAAAGATCGAGAAGCTGCAAGAAATGTTTAACAAAGACATAGAAGAATTAAAGAACAAACAAACAAAGATGAATAATAAAATAACTGAAATGAAAACTACACTAGAAGGAATCAATAGCAGAATAACTGAGGCAGAAGAATGGATAAGTGACCTGGAAGACAGAATGGTGGAATTCACTGCTGAGAAACAGAATAAAGAAAAAAGAATGAAAAGAAATGAAGACAGCATAAGAGACCTCTGGGACAGCATTAAATGCAACAACATTTGCATTATAGGGGCCCCAGAAGGAGAAGAGAGAGAGAAATGATCAGAGGAAACATTTGCAGAGATTATAGTCGTAAACTTCCCTAACATAGGAAAGGAAATAGCCACCCAAGTCCAGGAAGCGCAGCAAGTCCAATACAGGATAAACCCAAGGAGAAACATGCTGACACACATAGTAATCAACTTGGCAAAAATTAAAAACAAAGAAAAATGATTGAAAGCAGCAAGAGATAAATGACAAATAACATACAAGAGAACTCCCATAAGGTTAACAGCTTATTTCTCAGCAGAAACTCTACAAGCCAGAAGGGAGTGACATGATATACTTAAAGTGATGAAAGGGAAAAACCTACAACCAAGATTACTCTACCTGG
Organism: Pseudorca crassidens; assembly: GCF_039906515.1. Lineage (NCBI taxonomy): Eukaryota > Metazoa > Chordata > Mammalia > Artiodactyla > Delphinidae > Pseudorca > Pseudorca crassidens. The sequence continues at coordinate 97,063,130 of NC_090297.1, forward strand.
CAAGGATCTCATTCAGATTCGATGGAGAAATCAAAAGCTTTACAGAAAAGCAACAGCTAAGAGAATTCAGCACCACCAAACCAGCTCTACAACAAATGCTAAAGGAACTTCTGTAAGTGGGAAACACAAGAGAAGAAAAGGACCTACAAAAACAAACCCCAAACAATTAAGCAAATGGTCATAGGAACATACATATCGATAATTACCTTAAACGTGAATGGATTAAATGCTCCAACCAAAAGACACAGGCTTGCTGAATGGATACAAAAACAAGACCCATATATATGCTGTCTAAAAGAGACCCACTTCAGACCTAGGGACACATACAGACTGAAAGTGAGGGGATGGAAAAAGATATTCCATGCAAACGGAAATCAAAAGAGAGCTGGAGTAGCAATACTCATATCAGATAAAATAGACTTTAAAATAATGAATGTTACAAGAGACAAGGAAGGACACTACATATTGATCAAGGGATCAATCCAAGAAGAAGATATAGCAATTATAAATATATATGCACCCAACATAGGAGCACCTCAATACATAAGACAACTGCTAACAACTGTTAGAGGAAATCGACAGTAACACAATAATAGTGGGGGACTTTAACACCTCACTTACACCAATGGACAGATCATCCAAAATGAAAATAAATAAGGAAACAGAAGTTTTAAATGACACAATAGACCAGATAGATTTAATTGATATTTATAGGACATTCCATCCAAAAACAGCAGATTACACTTTCTTCTCAAGTGTGCACGGAATATTCTCCAGGATAGATCACATCTTGGGTCACAAATCCAGCCTCAGTAAATTTAAGAAAATAGAAATCATATCAAGCGTCTTTTCTGACCACAATGCTATGAAATTGGAAATGAATTACAGGGGGAAAAACATAAAAAACACAAACAAATGGATGCTAAAAACTCTGTTACTAAATAACCAGGATATCACTGAAGAAATCAAAGAGGAAGTCAAAAAATACCTAGAGACAAATGACAATGAAAACATAACAATCCAAAACTTATGGGATGCAGCAAAAGCAGTTCTAAGAGGGAAGTTTATAGCTGTACAAACATAACTCAAGGAAAAAGAAAAATCTCAAACAAACAGTCCAACCTTACACCTAAAGGAACTAGAGAAAGAAGAAAAAACAAAACCCAAAGTTAGCAGAAAGAAAGAAATCATAAAGATCAAAGCAGAAATAAATGAAATAGAAACAAAGAAAACAATATCAAAGATCAATAAAACTAAAAGGTGGTTCTTTGAAAAGATAAACAAAATTGATAAACCATTAGCAAGACTCATCAAGAAAAAGAGGGAGAGGACTCAAATCAATAAAATCAGAAATGAAAAAGGAGAAGTTACAACAAACACTGGAGAAATACAAAGCATCCTAAGAGACTACTACGAGCAAATCTATGCCAATAAAATGGACAACCTGGAAGAAATGGACAAATTCTTAGAAAGTTATAACCTTCCAAGACTGAACCAGGAAGAAAGAGAAAATATGAACAGACCAATCACAAGTAATGAAATTGAAACTGTGATTAAAAATCTTCCAACAAACAAAAGTCCAGGACAAGATGGCTTCACAGGTGAATTCTATCAAACATATAGAGAAGAGCTAACACCCATCCTTCTCAAACTCTTCCAAAAAATTGCAGAGGAAGGCACACTCCCAAACTCATTCTATGAGGCCACCATCACCCTGATACCAAAACCAGACAAAGATACTACAAAAAAAGAAATTTACAGACCAATATCAGTGATGAATATAGATGCAAAAATCCTCAACAAAATAATAGCAAGCAGAATCCAACAACACATTAAAAGGATGATACACCATGATCAAGTGGGATTTATCCCAGGGATGCAAGGATTCTTCAATATACACAAATCAGTCAATGTGATACACCATATTAACAAATTGAAGAATAAAAATCATATGATCATCTCAATAGATGCATAAAAAGCTTTTGACAAAATTCAACACCCATTTATGATAAAAACTCTCCAGAAAGTGGGCATAGAGGGAACCTACCTTAACATAATAAAGGTCATATATGACAAACCCACAGCCAACATCATCCTCAATGGTGAAAAACTGAAAGCATTTCTTCTAAGATCAGGAAATAGACAAGGATGTCCACTCTCACCACTATTATTCAACATAGTTTTGGAAGTCCTAGCCATGGCAATCAGAGAAGAAAAGGAAATAAAAGGAATACAAATTGGAAAAGAAGAAGTAAAACTGTCACTGTTTGCAGATGACATGATACTATACATATAGAATCCTAAAGATGCCACCAGAAAACTACTAGAGGTAATCAATGAATTTGGTAAAGTTGCAGGATACAAAATTAATGCACAGAAGTCTCTTGTATTCCTATACACGAATGCTGACAAATCTAAAAGGGAAATCAAGGAACACTTCCATTTACCATTGTGACAAAAAGAATAAAATATCTAGGAATAAACCTTCCTAGGGAGAAAAAAGACCTGTATGCAGAAAACTATAAGACATTGATGAAAGAAATTAAAGATGATACCAACAGATGGAGAGATATACCATGTTCTTGGATTGGAAGACTCAATATTGTGAAAATGACTATACTACCCAAAGCAATCTACAGATTCAGTGCAATCTCTATCAAATTACCAATGGCATTTTTTATGGAACTAGAACAAAAAATCTTAAAATGTGTATGGAGACACAAAAGACTCTGAATAGCCAAAGCAGTCTTGAGGGAAAAAAACAGAGCTGGAGGAATCAGACTCCCTGACTTCAGACTATACTACAAAGCTACAGTAATCAATACAATATGGTACTGGCACAAAAACAGAAATATAGATCAATGGAACAAGATAGAAAGCCTAGATTTAAACCCATGCACCTATGGTCAACTAATCTATGACAAAGGAAAAGATAGACAATGGAGAAAAAACAGTCTCTTCAACAAGAGGTGCTGGGAAAACTGGGCAGCTACATGTAAAAGAATGAAGTTAGAACACTCCCTAACACCATACACAAAATTAAACTCAAAATGGATTAGAAACCTAAATGTAAGACCGGACACTATAAAACCCTTAGAGAAAAACATAGGAAGAACACTCTGACATAAATCACAGCAAGATCTTTTTTGATCCACCTCTTACAGTAATGGAAATAAAAACAAAACTAAACAAATGGGACCTAATGAAACTTAAAAGCTTTTGCACAGCAAAGGAAACCACAAACAAGATGAGAAGACAACCGTCAGAATGGGAGAAAATATTTGCAAATGAATCAATGGACAAAGGATTAATTTCCAAAATATATAACCAGCTCATGCAGCTCAATATTAAAAAAACAAACAACCCAATCCAAAAATGGGCAGAAGAACTAAATAGACATTTCTCCAAAGAGGACATACAGATGGCCAAGAAGCACATGAAAATCTGCTCAACATCACTAATTATTAGAGAAATGCAAATCAAAACTACAATGAGGTATCACCTCACACCAGTTAGAATTGGCTTCATAAGAAAATCTACAACCAACAAATGCTGGAGAGGGTGTGGAGAAAAGGGAACCCTCGTGCACTGTTGGTGGGAATGTGAATTGATACAGCCACTATGGAGAACAGTATGGAGGTTCCTTAAACAACTAAAAATAGAATTACCATATGATCCAGCAATCCCATTACTGGGCATATACCCAGAGAAAACCACAATTCAAAAAGACGCATGCAACCCAATGTTCACTGCAGCACTATTTACAATAGCCAGGTCATGGAAGCAACCTAAATGCCCATCGACAGACTAATGGGTAAAGACATGTGGTGCATATATCCAATGGAATATTACTCAGCCATAAAAGTGAACAAAATTGGGTCATTTGTTGAGACATGGATGGATCTAGAGACTGTCATACAGAGTGAAGTAAGTCAGAAAGAGAAAAACAAATATTGTATATTAATGCATATATGTGGAACCTAGAAAAAATGGTACAGATGAACCAGTTTTCAGGGCAGAAATTGAGACACAGATATAGAGAACAAACAGATGGACACCAAGGGGGAAAGCCACGGGTGGGTGGGTGTGGTGGTGTGATGAATTGGGTGATTGGGATTGACATGTATACACTGATGTGTATAAAATTGATCACTAATAAGAACCTGCTGTATAAAAAGATAAAATAAAATTCAAAAATTAAAAGAAGGATGCTAAGTTGTGACAGCAATAGGAAAAGAATACCAACCACATGCAGTAGCTACCTAAAAAAATAAAATAAAATAACCGTCACTACAGTCAAAGTAACAAACATATTCATCACTCACAAAATATTATTCATGGTCTTTTGTGATCTCTTCTTCCTGTCCTTCCCTGCTCCCCCTCTATTTACCCCATGCCATACTCCTCTACCCCAGTCTCCAGGCAATCATCCATCTGCTTTCTGTTCCTATAGTTTTCATTTTCTAAAATGTTATATAACTGTAATCACACATTAGGTACTTCTGTTTTGTCTCGCTTCTTTCACTCACCTTAATCATTTGGAGATTCATCTATGCTCTAGAGTGTACCAACAGTTCATTCCTTTTTATTGCTGAGTAGTATACCATTATATAGTTATACCACTGTTTATTTATCCATTCACCTGTTATTAGAGCTCTAGGTTCTAAATTAGCTTCCTGGACCTAATTCCAACATATGTGTGTGAGGCGGCTTCCCCATACTAACAAGCAATTCTTGGAGACAAGCAGAGTGTCCAAGAATTCAACTCAATTCTGACACTGTCTACCCAGAGATAGAATCATATTCCATGAGTAAAGGGCTCAGTCCCACAAGACTTCCTTCCATTTAAGATACCAGTCCCAAGCCCAGGTTGTAACCTGTGCTTCTGACCTCCTTCCTATAAGTCAGAGGTTCCCATAACTTCTTTTTGGAATCTGGATAGAAGCCCTTTATCTCATATGTGATTTGGAAATATTTTCTCCTCATCTGTGGCTTGTCTTTTCTTTCTCTTAACAGTATCTTTTGAAGAGCAGAATTTCTTTAAAATTTTAAAGAAATCTAATTTATCAGTTCTTTTATGGATTATGCTTTTAGTGCCTTATCGGAGAATTCTTTGCCTATCGAGGTTGCAAATATTTTCTCCTATATTTTCTTCTGTAGTATTATAGTTGTAGGTTTTATATTTAGGTCTATGACCTATTTTTTACTTAATTTTTGAGATATATGTATCCAAATTCATTTTCTTGCATATTTGCAATATCCAATTTTTCCAGTATCATGTTGAAAAAAATATCCTTTCTCTGTTGTATTAACTTTTTATCTTTGTTGCAAGTCAATTGTTCATATATGTCTAGTTCTCTATTCTGTTCCATTAATCTATTTGTTTATTTTCATGCCAATACTGTGCCTTCTTTATTGTTGTAACTTCATAGAAAGTAGCAAAATCAGGTAGTGCTTGTCCTCCACCTTTGTTCTTTATCAAATTTGTTTTTGCTATTCTAAGACCTTTGCATTCCCAAGTGAATTTTAGAATCAATATTCAAATGTCTACAAAGAAGTCTGCTGTGACAGTGATTGCAATTACAATGAATCTATCGATAAATTTGGGAAGAATTGACATTTTAACAGCATTGTCTCTTAGCCCATGTACATGGTATATCTCTCCATTTATTTATATCTTTTTCAATTTCTCTCAGCAATGTTTTTTTGTTATTTATGTTTGTTTTTTAGTTTTCAGTGTGTAGGTGTTTCACATCTTTTGTAAGATTAATTCTTAAATATTTCATAGTTTGATGCTATTGTAAATATATTTTTTAAAAATTGAGTTCTGAATATTTGTTGCTAATACACAGAAGAACTATGGATTTTCTTTCTTTATTTAAGTATAGTTGATTTATAATATTGTGTTATTTCAGGTGTACAGCATAGTGATTCAGTATTTTTGCAGATTATACTCATTATAGGTTATTACAAGATGATGCATATAATTCCCTGTGCTATGCAGTATATCCTTGCTGCTTATGTATTTTATATATAGTAATTTGTATCTGTTATCCCATACTTTTAATTTGTTCCTCCATCTTCCCTCTCCCATTTGGTAAACACAAGTTTATTTTCTATATCTATGAATCTGTTTCTGTTCTGCATATTCATTTATTTTTATTATATTTTAGATTCCACATGTTAGTGATATCATACAGTATTTGACTTTCTCTGACTTATTTAACTATGCACAATATTCGCTAGGTCCATCCACATTGTTGCAAATGGCAGTATTTCATTCTTTTTTATGGCTAATATATATATTTATATATGTATTTCTTTATTCAATTCAATATCTTCTTTATTCAATTGTCTGTTGATAGGCACTTGGGTTGCTTCCATGTCTTGGCTATTTTCAATAGCCAATAGGCTATGAATTTTAGGGTGCAATTATCTTTTTGGATTAGAGTTTTTGGTTTTTCTCAGTATATAACCATGAGTAGAACTGCTAGATAATATGGTAGTTCTATTTTTAGTTTTTTGAGGAACCTTCATAGTTCCTTAGTGGTTGCACCAATTTACATTCCCACCAACAGTGTACAAGGATTCCTTTTTCTCCACATCCTTACTAACATTTGTTATTTGTAGACTTTTTGATGACAGCCATTCTGACAGATGTGAGGTGATACCTCACTGTGGTTTTGATTTGCATTTCTCTAATAATTAATGATGCTGAGTATCTTTTCATGTGCCTGTTAGCCATCTATCTGCATGTCTTCTTTGGAAAAATGTTTGTTCAAGTCTTCTGCCTGTTTTTGATTGGATTATCTGGTTTTTTGATATTGAGTTGTATGAGCTGTTTATATATTTTGGATACTAACCCCTTGTTGGTTGCATAATTTGCAAATATTTTCTCCCATCCCATAGGTTGTTTTTTTATTTTGTTGATGGTTTCCTTTGCTGTGCAAAAACTTTAATTAGGTCTCATTTGTTTATCTTTGCTTTTATTTCTTTTGCCTTAGGAGACTGATGCAAGAAAATATTGCTATGATTTATGTTGAGAGTGTTCAGCCTATGTTCTCCTCTAGGAGTTTTATAGTTTCTGGTCTTACATTTAGGTATTTAAACCATTTTGCATTTATTTTTGTATATGGTGTGAGAGAATGTTCTAACCTCTCTGTTTTACATGTGGCTGTCCAGTTTTCCCAGCACAACTTTTTGAAGAGACTGTCTTTTCTCCATTGTGTATTCTTGCCTCTTTTGCCATAGATTAATTGATCATAGGTGCATAGATTTATTTCTGGGCTCTCTATTCAGTTCCATTGATCTATGTATCTGTTTTGGGGCTGATACCATGTTGTTTTGATTACTGTAACTTTGTATTGATCTGGATAAAACCTTATAAAAAAGCCCGCAAGAACTTTTTGGCCAACACAATAGTACATCAGGCTTATTTATAGCCTGAATGAACTATCACTTAAGACCATCTGGTTTCTGGGTATCTTGACACTGCAATGAGGGTATGATGGATTATAAAAGCAATCTATGCACTAGAAAAAGCATAGTTCTAATGGGAGAAAAAACAAAAATTGACTTTATTGCTTTGTATATCAGTCTTATGTGCAGTTTTAAAATATGAGTCACTATACAGAAACTCATTACTTCTGAGAGAAAATTCAAAACTGTGTATCTGGATCTCTAGAATTGAGGACCAGACTGTGGATACTGATGTCCTCACTGAAAAACAAAATTATATTTTTAAAAATTTCAAGCTCTCATTGTAATCTCTTTTTGTTTCTTCACTGGATATTTGTTGCTCAATATTATCTCTGCTGTAAGGTTGACATTTTCTGGAGGATTGCTATTGCTTAGTCATGTTTATATCTCCCACAGCACCTAGAACAGAAAACACCATATATGTTTCTTCAGTAGAAGGATGAATGAGGCATAGATATGTTTCCCACATTTTCATGTGGAGAAGTTCATAGACCAAATGTAGAGTGTATATGCAACTCAGGGTATATAAGAAACTGGTAGATCAAGTCACTGACCTTCTCCACAGCTGATTGACCAGCCTATCCCTGATCCCAGGGCTTCCTTCAGTCCCTGAGCACTGACATGGTATGTGTCACTGACTCAGCCTCCTCTAAGAATGGTTCTATTACTTACTTCTAGAGTGCTTAATTCAATGTTAAGCATCTTTAGCTTGCTGAATTGAAACAAATGTGGTGTCCAAGATGAACCAATTGGTTCCTCAGTTCAGAGACTAAAAGAGCAAGAAGTTTGGGGAAACTTTCCAGAAAAGATTCACAGCTCAAACCCAAGGTGATGCTGGAGATCCTTGAACCCTGGACATATGTGTCCTCTGATCTCTGGTGCCACTTTGCAGAGCCAGGTCACTTATGTCCTCTTTTCTTCCTTCTACATTTTAGGGCAAGAATATCTCAGCATGGGCATAAGTAGCTTGAAATTGCTGAAGTATGTCCTGTTTTTCTTCAATTTGATCTTCTGGGTAAGTCTGTCTCTTCTGAGCATGGTTGAACTCACCTCTTCCTAGCTACACTCTACTTCTCTCTCCTCTCCTGAAGAGCCTGGTGTGGAGTAGAACCCACACATGCCCAGGTCAGGTGCAGTATACACAGCCTAAGAAGAAGGGGATGATAATTTTCTCCCCTCTTTCCATCCTGCCATAATATAAGCCTGCAAAATTGAAAGATACCAGTGCAGTAGAGGATACTGTTTCTCTGGGAGCTTTAGGCTATTACTGCTCACTGCTGACATCTATGGGTCAGAAACCTAAGACTCTACATTCCCTGTATTTAATGGCTCTTTTCTTCTTGCTCCCCCGATGCCCAAACCTAACCCCTTGGAAAGAATAGATGATTGAAAAGGAAGTCACCTTTTCTGGGGAGGTGTCACTATACCAGATTAAGCAATTGAATTTCAGACATAGGATAGGTTGGTACTCATGTTTCTATGAGAAGATTCTTAAAAGTTTGGCTTCTCTAGTTTTCTGCCAAGAAAGATGAACTTCTCAACCAGGGTATTCCCTTTACATGGTTGTGGTTTCCAAAGGGAAGACCATATATAAGTAGTTGAGGGAACAAGGAGTAGGGATCTGAATCATGAAGATCTGGAAGCAAGAGTGGGAATCTGAAGCATGAAGATACTGTGTTACCCATAGGAATGAGCTTTCCCTGGTATCTGATATGGGTAGGATGAGGCATGAGTGGGACATCACAGGAGATGATAACTTTTTTTCTAAGGGCATGGGGAAATCTGGGTAAATAGTTTGTTGTGTAGAACCAATAGAAAAAGGTGATTCTAATCTCATGTAAGTGAGTATGAGGAGATATTCAAGGACCACATTTTATTTCAGAATGTTATGTGATTCTTCCTTTCAGCTCTGTGGCTGTTGCATTTTGGGCTTTGGGATCTACCTCCTGATCCATAACAAATTTGGAGTGCTCTTCCATAACCTCCCCTCTCTCACGCTGGGCAATGTGCTTGTCATCGTGGGTTCCATTATCATGGTGGTTGCCTTCCTGGGCTGCATGGGATCCATCAAGGAGAATAAGTGCCTGCTTATGTCGGTGAGTTACTCTCACAGTTGATGTGGTGCCCTAAGTGGGGCGACATGATGCCTTGGCTTAAGCCACAAGCAAGATATTTTCTGGCAACTCACCTATTAGTGCAGGGAAATCATAGGAACATAAAATTGGCACCTCAGGTCAGTCCACTCTGTCTAGACCAGTAGTATTTTGTTCTTGACTGCAGTCCTAGGGATAGATAAGAGAGGGCATTGCTATCCTCCTTGACATCCATTTTACACTGTTAATGACGAACTTATCATTATAATTTGCCTTCATAACTTTTATTTCTTCTTTCTTTTTCCTATAGATTTCATCATTTATTTTATTTTAAAAATTTTTATTGGAGTATAATTGATTAACAATGTTGTGTTGGTTTCCAGTGTACAGCAAAGTGAATCTGTTATACATAAATATATATCCACTCTTTTTTTGTTTTTAGATTCTTTTCCCATGTAGGCCATTACAGAGTATTGAGTAGAGTTCCCTGTGCTATACAGCAGGTTCTTATTAGTTATCTATTTTATATATAGTAGTGTTTCTATGTCAATCCCAATTTCCCAATTTATCTCCCCCCATTTCTTATTTATATCTGGTTGAAATCAACTGTCATCCATCTGCCTAAATCCTCCTCACATTAGTATATATTTCCAGGATCTGACTCAGAGTCACTAACTGATGGAAAATATAGTCTCTAGATTCTTCTGAGTGCTGTAACCCTCCTAAAATGGCAGAGGATGCTTACCTATCTGATATCTGCACTAGATACACCATAGTTTGAGTGACCCAAATGGGTGAAGGCCTAGGCTGCAGCTATTGAGGTCTAACATGAGAGATGCTAGAGCTTTTCACTTGCTCCCTGTCAGTTACCTATCCTAAGGAGCACCTTTAGACTTAGGTTTTTCCTGTAAGATCTATGGAGGAAGAGCTCTTCATTCCTCTGGTGTGCTCAGAACAGAGCTTGGTATAACAGTGCCACTCTATCCATAAATATGGGTTCCCAATCACCTTTCTTTTTCCTCAAGTTATGTGGTTAATCTTCTTTCCATTATGGGTCAACTGTTAAACTGGAGTCAAGAGATAGAATAAGAGGGCTCCCCTGGTGACACAGTGGTTAAGAATCCACCTGCCAATGCAGGCGACATGGCTTCGAGCCCTGCTCCAGGAAGGTCCCACATGTCGCAGAGCAACTAAGCCCATGTGCCACAACTACTGAGCCTGCACTGTAGAGCCCTGCGAACAACGACTACTGAAGCCCATGCGCCTAGAGCCCATGCTCTGCAACAAGAGAAGCCACTGCAATGAGAAGCCGGTGCACAGTAACGAAGACCCAACACAGCCAAAAATAAATAAATTAATTAAAAAAGAATAAAAAAGGGGGATAGAATAAGAAAGTCCTTGTTCTCAGATAGTTCCCAGACTAGTGGCAAAAGATGGAAGATTATAGACTTGGGAAAAAGGTTTTAAGTAGTCAAAATTTGTGTTGGGGTAAAAAATGAAGGAAAGTGAATAAGTGAAAATGTGTTTTCTGTTAATTGTGATTGGCATAAGCACCTAGAGTTGGAGATAAATATGAGTTAAGATCATAATTAGAGCGCCTTTTCTCCCCATCTGTACAGGGCTCCTCTCAACCTCTACCATTACCTTCCTCTACCTTAAAATAGCCCTTTGCTTGCAGAAAGGACCAGGCCCCAAATTCTAAAGACACATGGTTCAGTTTACTAGTTTTTGCTCAGTTGTTTCAATAGGCTGATGCTAAAACTTCTTCATTGAGTCAACAAATGGTATTGCCTATTCATTATGCACATGGAGCTCAGTGGGCACAATGGGTAGAAGCACAATGGGAAGAAGAGAACAAAGTTAGAAGACAGCTGATCTGCCCTCTAGAGTCTTGGAGTATAGTTGTAGGAAAAGAACAAATATTCCTCACAAAACAAGAGAAAGCTTATGAAGGCTCAAACAGTCAGGAACAGAACCTCCTGCACATGTGCAGAGACATGCCTGGATGCTCCCAGGATGGAGTAGAAGTGGGGGAGGAATGAGGATCAATGCTGTGAGCATCTCTTTTCTTTGCCCCAGTTCTTTGTCCTGCTGCTGATTATCCTCCTTGCTGAGGTGACCTTGGCCATCCTGCTCTTCGTGTATGAACAGAAGGTAAGTTATAGAGAATCAAACTCGTTGTATTGCTAAGAGTGGGTAGTGTGCAGTGGAGAAGAAATTGGCACAAAATAAATCCTATAATAGAGTTAGAATCAAAGTAGAAGGATGAAGGAAAGAAGGATTAATTGCAATTGGGGAGAGAAAAAAAATCATGAAGGAGATTGCATTTGAATGGTGTTTTGAAGGATGAATAGGAAGAACAGTAAAAAAGCAAGTTTATCTTCCTCTTATTTACCTATTTACTTTTCTCCATGTGTTTGGCAGTACAGAATATCTGTCTCAGTGCCTAAGAGAACTCATGCTTTGATTGTCCATTTTCCTCCTTTGTAAAACCAGAGTTCTGGAAGGACAAGAGACCACTGTGTACTTCTTCCTTCAATGCCATCTCATCCTCAGCATTTCTTCCTATATATAAGCTCCCTCCCCTCACTTCCTAGCTCTGAGGAGACCATTTGGAAGGGAGGAGCAGATGGAACTATTTTATTAGCCTACATTAGAAATTCCTTGTTCCTTGAACTCACTTGCTTTTTACAATGTCTTCTCTGCTGGAATGTGCCCCACCCAGCTGAATGACTATGTGGCTGAGGGTCTGACTGACAGCATCCAGAAATATTACTCAGACAACAGCACCAAGGCGGCATGGGACTCCATCCAGTCATTTGTGAGTACAAGTGGAATCCTCCTCGGCTCAGCCCAGACATAATTTTCCAACCTCAGTCCCTGGGGACTAGACAGGTCTTCCTTTCATGAAAGTTTCAGAATCTAAGGTCCACAGCTCCTAGGTTAAGAATAATGCTTGGCTATCACAAACAGGAGAGCACAGGAATCAGCTTGATTGGTACAAAGTTGTCTACATTCTCTTTTACACTTCATCCACTCAGGCTCATTTTTTAAGCCCTACTAAGATGTACGAAAGACCCAAACATGTTATACTGGATTCGTTTATGTATTTTCCAAAATTTTTCTGAAAACAGAAATTGGTTAATGCAAGAAATCTCTTTTGAAGTCCTGAGTAGCCCAAATCATTCTTGTTATCTAGCTCACCAGCACCCCATTCCTCATACCCTAACCCACCAACAAACATATATATTAACTTGGTATTCCTGCCTTGGTGTGTTGGGGTCAGGGGGCCAGCATGACACTGGCATAGCTTGTGTCTCAGACAATACCATTATGACCACATGGAGCCGCCTGTGGCCCTGCTATGCCTGCTTAGTGTGGAGTAAAAGAAATAACACAGGGCTTCCCTGGTGGCGCAGTGGTTGAGAGTCCGCCTGCCGATGCAGCGGACACGGGTTCGTGCCCCGGTCCGGAAAGATCCCACATGCCACAGAGCGGCTGGGCCCGTGAGCCATGGCCACTGAGCCTGCGCGTCCGGAGTCTGTGCTCTGCAACGGGAGAGGCCACAACAGTGAGAGGCCCGCGTACTGCAAAAAAAAAAAAAAAAAAAGAAAGAAATAGCACAGAAATTAAAACCCAGAGACCAGGATTGGGTAGTCTTGGAAAAGTCACTTAACCTTTCTGGATCCCCAATTCTTTCTTTTTTTTTTTTTAAACTCCTGTTTAGAAGCCTTCTTATTATAGAATTTCTAGACTTATACAAAAGAAAAGAGAATAATAGAAAAATGTATCTCTGGGTACATATCACCCAGCTTCAATAGTCAACATTTTGCCAATGTTGTTTTAGCTAACCCTCTATACTTTTTTTGCTAGTATTTATTAAAGCAAATAATAGATATTATATCATTTAAAATTAAATATAAAGATAATAACTTCCTTTTTAACAAACTATTTATTTATTTATTTATTTTGCGGTACGTGGGCCTCCCACCGCTGCGGCCTCTCCCGCTGCGAAGCACAGGCTCCGGACGCGCAGACTCAGCGGCCATGGCTCACGGGCCCAGCCGCTCCGCGGCATGTGGGATATTCCCGGACTGGGACACGAACCTGCGTCCCCTGCATCGGCAGGCGGACTCTCAACCACCGATCCACCAGGGACGCCCCAAACAGTTTATATTTTTAGAGCAGTCTTAGGTTTACAACAGAACTGAGAGGGAGGTACAGAGATTTCTCATATACTCCCACAAATGCATAACCTCCCCCATTATCAACATCACTCACCAGAATGGTACATTTTTTTAGATGAAGGATGAGCCTACATCGACACATAATTATCATCCAAAGTCCATAGTTAACATTAGGGTTCACTCTTGGTGTTGCACATTCTATGCATTTGAACAAACTTATAATGACATATGTGCATCATTATAATATCATACAGAGTAGTTTCCCTGCCCTAAGAATCCTCTGTGCTCTGCCTATTTATACCTCCTCCTACCCTCATCCTTGGCAACCACTGATCTTTTTATTGTCTCCATAGTTTTGCCTTTTCCAGAATGTCGTATAGTTGAATTCATACTGTATATAATCATTTCAAGCTGGCTTCTTCCACTTACTAATATACTTTTAAGATCCCTCCATGTCTTTTCATGGCTTGATAGCTCATTTAGTTTTAATGTTAATATTCCATTTTCTGGATATACCACAGTTTACTTATTTATTCACCTATTGAAGGACATCTTGGTTGCTTCCAAGTTTTGGCAATTATGAATAAAGCTGCTATAATCATCCATGAGCAGTTTTTTTCCTGTGGACATAACTTTTCAACTCCTTTGGATAAATACTGAGGAACATGATTGCTGGTTCATTTGGTGAAAGTATGTATAATTTGTAAAAAGCCTCCAAATGGTCTTCCAAAGCATCTGTACCATTTCTCATTCCCACCAGCAATGTATGGGTGTTCCTGTTGATCCACATCTCATGAGTATTTAGTGTCAGTGTTCCAGATTTTGACCACCTTCACAGGTGTGTACTGCTAGCTCATTGTTTTAATTTTCATTTCCTTGATGACGTATAATGCGGATTTTCATATGTTTATTTGCCATCTGTATATCTTCTGTGGTGAGGTGTCTGTTAAGGTCATTGGTTCATTTTTTAATCAGGTTGGTTGTTTTCTTATTGTTGAGTTTTAAGAGGTTTTTTTTTTTTTTAAATATTTAGGCAAAAATTCTTTATCAGATGTGTCTTTTGCAAATATTTTCTCCCAGTCTGGCTTGTCTTCTAATTCTCCTGATATTGTCTTTTGCGGAATATAAGTTTTTAATTTTAACTGAGTCCAGCTTATCAATTATTTCTTTCATGGGTCATAACTTTGGTGTTTCTTCTAAAAATATATCTTCATAATCAAGGTCATGTAGGTTTTCTCCTGTATTATCTTCTAGGATTTTTATAGTTTTGTGTTTTACTTTTAGGTCTATGATCTATTTGGAGTTAATTTTTGTGAAGGGTGTAAGGTCTCAGTCTAGATATTTTCTTTCTTTCTTTCTTTCTTTTTTTTTTTTTTGCATGTGAATATCCAGTTGTTCCAGCACCATTTGTTAAACAGACTATCTTTTTTCCATTGTATTGCCTTTGCTCCTTTGTCAAAGATCAGTTGACTATATTTTTGCAGGCCTGTTTCTGGGCTCTCTAAATCTATTTGTCTATTCTTTCACCAATACCGTACTGTCTTGATTACTGTAGCTTTATAGTAAGCCTTGAAGCTGGGTAGCATCAGTCCCCCAACTTTGTTCTTTTTCTTCAATATTGTATTAACTATTCTCAGTCTTTTGCCTCTCTATATGAACTTTAGAATCAGTTGGTTCATATTCATAAAATAACTGGCTGGGATTTTGATTGGGGTAGCACTGAATCTATAGATCAAGTTGGGAAGAACTGATACCTTAACATTGAGTCTTCCTATCCACGAACATGGCATATCTCCCCATTTACTTGGTTCTTCTTTGATTTTGTTCATCAGAGTTTTATGAGTTTTTTCCTCATACAGATCTTGTACATATTTTGTTAGATTTATATTGAATACCTAAGTATTTCGTTTTGGGGGATGCTAGTGTAAATGGTATTGTGTTTTTAATTTCAAATTCCACTTATTTATTGTTGTAATATAGGAAAGAAATTGACTTTTGTATATTAACTTTATATTCTGCAACCTTGTTATAATTGCTTGTTAGTCCCAGGATTTTTTTATGTCAATTCTTTCAGATTCTCTTCATAGATGATCATATCACCTGTGAACAAAAACAGTTTTATGTCTTCCTTCCCACTCTGTATACTCTTTCTTTCTTTCTTTTTTATATTTTTGTGTTCCTCTCTAAAGTTTTCACTGTGTACATCTCTTATTTTCCCTAATTCAGTTAACATTTTTATTACCAATATTTTGAATTCTTTATCTGTAAATTATTTCTATTGCATTATTTATTTATTCAGAGGTTTTCTTTTGCTCTTTCAATTGAGAGCAGGTCCTCTGCCTTTTCATTTTGCTTAACTTTCTCTGCCTCTATGAATTTAGGTGAAAGAGTTACCTATTGCAGTCTTGAAGGGGTGTTGTTATGTGGGAGTGTCCCTGTATAGACTATGCATGCCCAAAGCCTTTGGTGGGAGACCTGGATTTGATGTGGATGCAAGTCACATCTTTCCTTAGTGTGTGCTGACAGCTATCACCTTGGTGGCGAGTGGGGCTAGAGATGGAAGGGCTAGATCTAGAGCCAGATGTAAGGTGGAACTTCCCCTCTGCTCAGTGATCATCACTGCCCTATCAGTGGCAGGGTCTAATCCAGTTGCTGGAGCCAAAGCCCTGAGAGTCAGACCTGAACTGGCTCTGTTCCCTTTAAGTGTGTGTTTTCCCCTCTGCCTGCACTGGGGCCCTTGACCCAGAAAGAGGAAGTGCTGAAGCAAATGGGACCCCTGTGGGCTCTTGGCTCATGTCAGCTGAAGACAGGCCTCTGAGCTGTCTTTGATGTGCTGCTTCACAGACACCTGCAATTGTTTCCCTCATTCTGCTCAGAAGCAGCCTTGGGTGCAAATCCCCTTGTCCCTCACAGCCAATCACTGCCCCCAGCCTCTGCTTCCCCTGCCCTGTTGTGGAGCCACACCTCAGGGCAGGTGGGGTCCGCATGAACTCTCAGTGTATGGTGGGCGGGGGGAAGGTGGTGGAACAGCCTCCATCAGAGATCTAGGATGTTTCTGATGCACTGCTTGAGTAAACACCAACAATGGCAGCTGCTGCTCCACCCAGGCTCCGCCCCGATACTGGATCACCTCTGTGTCCCATGGTTTCCATCTTCTCCTTGGTCATGGCCACCCCAGATCAAGTGCTGCACTGTGACATGGAATGAATGGGGCCAGAGCATTTGCTTGGCTTGGGTTAGGACCTGTGAGCAGGTGGTTGCAAGAAATCTGGCAGCTGTTAAAGCAAACATCTCTCCACCCTGCCTTGGAGGCAAGCCAGCATGCATGCACTCCTCACGAGTGGAGTCCAGGCTTCCACAGCCCTCCTGTTGATCCAACCAGTACTCCAGTCAGACAAGGTACCTTTTCTCCCAAGCATAGGAACCCACGACTGGGGCTCCACATTTGGGGTTCTCACCACTCACTCCCCAGCATCGGTATCCCACCCATGCATTCTCCCTTTTACTCTGAGTTCCCTCCCAGGGGCACAGGTCCTGACCTAATCACTTTTTTCCCCTTCCTACCCAATTATATGTGTATTTTTTTACAGCCTTGGTTGTACAGGATTCCTTCAGCCAGTTTTTAGTTAGTTTTCAGTGAGTTTTTTTTTTTTTTTTTTTTGCGGTACGCATGCCTCTCACTGTTGTGGCCTCTCCCGTTGCGGAGCACAGGCTCCGGACGCGCAAGCTCAGCGGCCATTGCTCACGGACCAGCCGCTCTGTGGCATGTGGGATCTTCCCGGACCGGGGCACGAACCCATGTCCCCTGCATCAGCAGGTGAACTCTCAACCACTGCGCCACCAGGGAAGCCCTCAGTGAGAATTTTTCCACATGTAGATGTATTTTTGATGTGTTCATAGGGGGAGGTGAGCTTCACGTCCTCATACTCCACCATCTTGATCAATCTCTCCAGGCCACCTTTTAATTTTGATGATTTTCTCTATTGATTTCCTATTTTCAATTTCATTGATTTCTGCTTTAATTCTCATTTATTTTTCTTCTTACTTTGAACTTAATTTGCTCTTCTTTTTCTAGTTTTCTAAGATATACACTGAGATTATTGATTTTTTGATCTTTCTTCTTTTCTAATATTTTTATTCAGTGTATCAATTTCCCTCTAAGCATTGCTTTTGCTGCATCCCATATATTTTTATAAGTTGTGTTTTCACGTGTGTTTTCCTTTTTGTATACGTTTTCCAATATTTTTAAATTTCTCTTGAGATTTCTTCTCTGATCATGTGTTATTTAGAAGTGTGTTGTTTAATCTTCTTGTAAAATAAGGTCTATTTAATACACCTAAAATTTTACAATAATTCTTTAATATCATTAATAAATGTCTATAATCATTTATCTAAAAATATTATTTTTAATTGGTTTCTTCCAACCAAGATCCAAACAAGGTCCACATATTATATTTGGATAATACATTTCTAAATCTCTTTTAATTTATGATAGTATCTCTCTGTGTTCATGCTATTTACTTGTGGAAATAAATTAGGTTGTTTGTCCTATAGAATTCCCCAATTTCTGGATTTGGCTATTTGCTTCTCAAAGGATTTTAGCATCAGGGAGTCTCTGTCTCCCATACTTGTGAATCTAGAGGCTTGATAAAGTTTCCATTTGTGGTGAGACTAACATACATATTTCCTACAGCATCACGTAAGCAGGCACAGAATATCTGATTGTCCTACTTTTTGTGATCTTAAGACTTGTTGGTGAGTGTCGGAGGACAGAGGGAACAAAAACTGCCCAACAAACTGAGAAGGCATCTTGAGACCAAAAAGTGAGGCATGCAGCTCCATATAATCAATGGATCAGCTTATTATAGGGTAACTTACAGAGTGGGATTGGGAGTGGGCAGATGATTTGGAGGCATTTGCAGATGTATTCCACACTGCCAAGGGGCCATTGGGATGGTCTTATAGGTAACCTAGGGTATGGGGGTAGATACTTGGAAACAGGACGTGCATTCCTAAGTCAAGATTAACCATCTTACATTCTGTCACTTCAATATGTTCTTCTTCTTGTTGTATTTTCTTTGACATAACGTCCTAAGTTGCAGAACATGCCATCCAGACGGTCCTCTCTAGTGCCAGTGCCTCTTTAGTCTTCTCTAGTTCCCAGGTGAACTGTAATTTCTTTTCTGTGCTAATATTTAGAGTACATAACAAAGACCATGCAACAGTTGCAATAGCTTGCTCACTTTTTTTTTCACCCCACTTTTGCTTTGCTACCTCTTTGGTTAATATATCTAGTATGCCCTTTGGTGTTTTCAGGGTATCCCTCTACTCTTGCACCAGCCTGAAGTGTTCCATAAATATAGCCAGATCACCCCACATGGAAATGGCTGACCAGCCTGGAATTTCCCCCACAGACAACAAGTTTTCCCTGTTTGGCCCCTTCACCCATTCCTGCATTATTTTCAGTCTCCTGCCTGGCTTGCCAATTGTCCAAGGATGGAGGGAACAAAAAGTGCCCAGTGAACTGAGGAGGCATCTTGAGACCAAAAAACAAGGCAGGCAGCTCCATATAATCACTGGATCAGTTTATTATAGGGTAACTTACTCACAGGGTAGTATTAGGATCTGGAGGACAACGATCAGGAAGCATTCGCAGCTACACTCCACACTGCCAAGGAGCCGTTGGGACAATTTTATAGTTAACTTAGGGTATGGAGGTAGATGCTTGGAAACAGGACATTCATTCCTAAGTCAGAATGAATGGTAACTAGTCTTGTGGGCACTGGGAGTACATCAGCAAATGTTATCACCATTGTTTTGGGACTAACAGAGCATAGAGGCCACAATATCTATTAATTACAAAGCTCTTTATGACATAGAAGTGATTTATTGTACCCTGGGTAGGGTCAGCGGTAGGACAGGAGAAACTGTAAGGGCCCAAGATAGCATCAGCTATGCTAACAGCCATACAGTGGGTCTAGGTGTGGTCAGCCTGATCCCTCCATTATAAAGTCTCCTGTGTGCCTAATTTTTTATTTGTAAAATGTGAATAAATTAAATATGCCCTCTCTACTTCAAGAAGTTTTGTGTGAAGGGAATGGTATCACAGGTTTGAAAGTACTTAGTTCTAAGGAGCCATAGTAGTCAGGCCAATTCTGGATTTTCTGCTAGAGAGTCAGATCTGAAGGGCCTACCGTTTCTCCAAGGCCCATGGTTTTCTTTCTGTTATCTTACTAACCAACACTTGTTTGGGGTTTGGCTTTCAGCTGCAATGTTGTGGTGTAAATGGCACAAGTGATTGGATGGGCAGCCCACCAGCATCTTGTCCCTCAGACCCACAAGTTAAGGTAATTTATTTTCAGAAACTTTTCTGCTATTGGTCACTGTGGTTAAACTTTTAATTACCTTAGAAACTCCAGTCGTACAGGACCTAGTCCTCCCAGCCAGAAACAGGAAACCTTAAACAAAAGAGAGACCAGGGAAACAACTCATATAACTAGACAAATAAGAAAAACAAACAAGAAAAAAATAAGTTCATCTAGATTAGAGATGCCGTGAAGAATCTTGCTACTCTAAACTATTACATTAGAGGGGAAAATTTATGTGATAGTGGCAGAAGACTATGTCTAGATTTTTCTTGAGCAAGAATTAGGTCTTCTTATGGTTGAAAGTGAAATTGTAAGGTTGAAGCAGAAAAGCTTCTCTCTACCTGTTTCCCTGCTCTCCTTCCTTGGAGATGGCAGCATCCAACCCTTTAGCAGAATGCATCATAAGTGAAGGAGTGAGGAGTTGGGGAAGAGAGAGTTGACAGAACTTCTGACTAGACCTAGAGAAGAAGCCCAAATCAACTTTCAAATAGACTAAGTCCCTAAGGTCCTCACTTGAGGTTGTTTGGAAATCTCTGGAATTTGGGAGGGTCTGTGAAGAAGGACTGGGACACCTACCAACCAGCAACTGCCCTGCAGCTTGGCAGGCCTATTATGTTTACTGGCTTTTGAAGCAGAAGCTGAAATGCAACCAGTCCTAGGATTGCATAGCCTATATTCCCATTTGCCAATCCCAAGACACTAATGAATATTCAAAAAACACAAAGACATATGTTGTTGACCTGCCTCTTAGGATCTAGTTTAACTCAGTGTGTAAAGATCTAAGACTTCTACTTTAGATGACACTGTAATGATAATAATACCAGAAAAGTCTCTAGTTTAATGTTTTCTATTTTATGCCCATTTCTTCATCCATATAAAAATAATAAAAATATAATGCCTGGCCTAAGTCTCTTGGCATAAGGCAAAATACAAACTATCTTCCCAAATAAACCTCCTGATAAAGTTGAGTAATATAGTAGCGTCATTTGTACTTGTAATTTTTTCTAGGGTTGCTATGTAAAAGCAAAACTGTGGTTTCACTCCAATTTCCTGTATATCGGAATCATCACTATCTGTGTATGTGTAATCCAGGTAAGAGCTTAACCAGAGGATTACTTTGAGGATTAAATGAGATGTCATGTAATTTTTAGAATGGTACCAGGTACAAAAATATGAGCTCCCCCAGTAAAGTAGAAAATGATGTTATTTCCAGTTTAAGGCATACAGAAAATATGCTGTAAGATCTATCTGGTCAATTTATCCCTAAGAGAAATGAGTGTTTCATTGTCAAATTAAAAGCCACCAAGCAGAACCTTACTTTGGTCCCTCACAGAGCTGGTCTGGAAAAGCCTGTGATGAATAAAGCATTCTGCTTGAAAAATTGGCCTTGTGTGCTAAGCAGGAGTTGGTGATGAAAACTGTAATCAATTTCCTCATTGCTTCTCTGCTTAGTTTGACAAGTCAGGGGTGAATGGGTGATAGTTTTTTTTTATTATTATTATTATGTGATATTTCTACCATTTTTATACCCAAGTTTCTTGAGTATATCACAGATTAGCTAAGATCTAATCAAGAAGCTCAGAGAGAAATGATTTTTCTCTACTTGAAAACCAAGGAGGCCTAAGGCAAGGGTAAAGATCACTCACTGCACAAAGTATTGACCTGTGCAGAGCTTGATTATACCAGCAGCAGGACTTCTGTGATTTATTAAGGAGACAAAAGATGTCCCAACACTTTATACTCTACTGTCTTGCCATCATTACCCCCACTTGTCTCCCCACTGCCATTCTAAAGCTAAAGGAGAAAACTCCTGAGAAAGAATTAGAAGTGAGAGTAGGAAGGGTAGTCTCAGTGTGATGGACAATTTCTTTTTCTCTGAGACTGATTCCAGGGACTGTGGGTGAGATGTTTCCACCTGTAAAGACCTCACACTTTCCCAACTGTTTCCTCAGGTATTGGGGATGTCCTTTGCACTGACGTTGAACTGCCAGATTGACAAAACCAGCCAGGTCCTAGGATTATGACCTGTGGCTGCCTTGTGCTGGAAAGACTTGTTTCATCACTGGAAATCTAAAACCACTTGTAACATGAAGCTCTAAATGACCAACTCCTGAACTGGTGTCTTTGTCCCCCTCCCACCTCTTCCCTGTTGAGTCCCTGTCTCATACAACCAGAGAAGAGGGTGTTGGTCAGGCACTTCCCATCTCAGATAGCAAGACAATCCTTTATCATTCATGGCAGCAGCCTTGTCACTCATTAATAACTGAACATTTGTCAGACATGAAAGTCCAAGAGAACCTGTGGTACTAATGGCTCAAGATCAAAAGATGGGTCTGCAGCTTGGGTTTCTGCATCTTCCCATTGTCAAACAAGTCTCTGGCCTCTAAATCATGCCCAGTCCACTCTCCAAAGTCAACCAAGAGATAAGCTTAAGGGAGCTCTGGGGCCAGGTTCATTGGATCATTGTCACAATCCTGTTTCCTTTTGACTGGGGGCCTTGGCTACAGGAATGACAGAGTACCCTTTCTCCAAAGGTTAGGTTTCATTTCAATTTCTTTATTAAAGGGTCTTATTGATTCATCTAAGTCTTTCCAAAATAAACTATCCAATGACTCACACCCTGATTTCAGCCAATCTCTTAGCCTTTGATTTACATAACTATGAAGGAATTCAGCAGGATAGGTATTTCTGGTGGTTTAGGTAATAACTACATTCAAAAGAGTTCTGGTGTTATTTCTCTTTCAGATAAGGTTTTGTTAATGTACTGTTTTAATTCTTCAATAAATAAAATAGCTTATGCTCTGTCAATCACTACATTCTCATTCCTTTGTCTCAAATATAATTTCCATGACTCAGCCTAATTGCCCTGCCAGCAAGTTAGGGATATTAGTTATCTATTGCTGCATAATGAATTACTCCAAAACTTGTCGCTGAGAACAATGAACATTTATTATCTGACAGTTTTTGTTGATCATGAATCTGGGAGCAGCTTTATTGGGTGATTATGGCTCGTGATCGCTCACATGACTACAATCAAGATGTCAGCTGCAGTCATCTCAAGTCTCAACTAGAAGAGGATACACTTCCAAGTTCTCATATGGCTCCTGATAGACATCAATTCTTTGCCACATGCACCTTTCCATAGCACTGCCTTATGACATGGAAGCTGATTCTCCCCATAGCAAGGTATTCAAGAGACAGCATGAAATACAGCACCCAAAACAAACCATACACTCCTTTTATAACCTAACTCAGAAGTGCCATCACATCAGTCCTGCTGTATACTATTCCTTAGAAGTAAGTTGAAAAGTTCACACTCAAGGGGAGGAAATTACACAAGTGTGTAGATACTATGGGGTGGAGATCACTGGGGGCTATCTTAGAGGTGGTCAACTACACCATGTTTCTTGGGTCAGGAGAAGCTAAATTTAATTGTCTATATGATAACCATACTTTGAAAGCAAAAGATCAGACCACATCTAATACAGAGTCAAATGTAGAGAAGTTAAAGAAAGGGGTGAGAGAATTGGTTTCTATTCTCAAAGATTTGTGTGGGATCTCCAACTTTCTTTTAGGAAAATTGGTCAAATTCATAGTAGTTTATAGGGAAATGTATATCTTTTGCACCTTCCTGAGGCAAAGGAGCAGAGGAGACATTCTCATGATTATCACAAGTATCAAACATGTCTCACATTCAACATGCACAAAATAAAACTTATTATATCTTCCAAGCCTGTTTCTCTTCTTTGTTCCCCCATATCAGTGAGTGATAAGACCACCTTCTGGTTGCCATAGCCAGAAACCTGGGCTTTGTCCTAACTCTAGCCTGCCCTTCACTCCCAACATCCAGTCAGTCATAAAGGTCTAAGGATTCAGCTACAAAATACCTAATTCATCCACTCTCCCCATTTCATTTCTTACCTATATTCCTTCAGTTGTCTACTATCTGTTCTCCTAGTACCCACTATTGACCCCATCTAAGCTATTCTCCATACAGTAGCCAAAATAATATTTCTAAAACATAAATATAATCAGGAGACTTTCGAACCCTGGGTCAAGATGGCAGAGTAGGAGAAAGTGGAGTTTGCATCTCCTCACAGGTACAGCAGGGGTACATCAGAACAGTTCTTGCCGAGCACCTTCTAGGCATTGATGGGGAACCTTGGACACCTGGGGGACAGGAGGGGTCCCTGTGCAGCTGGGTGGGACATGGGAGGGGAGGAGAGAGGGAAGGAGGGAGGGAAGAGTGATGGAGACGGGACAGGGCTGGCACCCCTAAGGGGAGGGGCTGGGGGAGAAGAGAGGTTTCAGCACTCAGGGGGACACACTAGTGGCAGGAGAATCAGCAGGGACAGGGGGGACCTTCAAGGGGCGGGGGGTCAGAGGGGTGCCCTGCAAAGGTCTGTGGGGGTAGGGACGGGGTGGGGCCTGTGTGTGTGGTCTGTGCCAGGCCCCTACACACCCCAGCCTGGGTTGTGTGTCCCCTGGTGGGGAGAAGGGCTGGGTGCTGGACAGTGGGGTTTGGAGGGTGGACCCAGGGAGGGGACCACTGTGGGAGGTGACCACTGTGGGAGGTGGGGAGATGACCTGGGGTGGCAGGGGGAAGTGTTCCACAGCCAGGAAGGTTGGTGGAGGAGGCCCAGGCCACCAGGAAAGTGGGACGCAATTGTTGAGTGATGCACAGAGGGCAAGGCCACCATTGCAACACCCTTCTCTGCCCACCAGCCTGGCCTCCTTGGGCAGTGGCAGGGGCACACACCTAAGCAGGCTCAACCACCCCTCAAACCAGGGTTTCCCCCCACCACTGAGGCCCCAGCAAGCCTGCTAGGGTGCTGGGCCTGAGCTTTAACCTCATGGAGGTCTCTTCAGGCCATATAGGTCCCATGCCTGAGCCCTGCCCCTGCTGAGGCCTCCTCTGGCTTCTCAGGTCCCAATGGACCCAAGTACAACACCCCCCAGGGCTTCTGGGGGCTGCTCGGGTCCTGGTGGACCTGAGGACTGTCCCCCACAAAGCCTACAAAGGCTGCGCAGGTCCTGGTGGCCCATGTGCCGCCCCTGACAAAGCCCCTCCTAGGGCTGTGAGGGTCCAGGCAGGTCGAGCACCACCATTTTCCAAAGCCTCCTCAAGCCATGATGGCCCCTGTGGACACACCCATGGAAACCTGCCCCCAAGCTGGCTTGCATGAGCACATGTGCTCTGGGTCAACTTCAGGAGCAGACACTGGTGAAAGAAACACACGCAGAAGTGGGGCTGACACAGAGGGTACAGATAACTACCTAAAGGTGTTGGAGGCCCTCCTGGGGAGGCACGGGTTGGATGTAGCTCACTGTGGGGGCAATGAAACTGATAGCAGAAGCACCAGGGAATTTTAATTTTTTAATTAAAAAAACTTTTTTTTCAAAACCAACTTTATTCATGACACATATTAAAAAAAACTCCCACCCCCTGGAAATGAGCTAAAAAAATAAACAAAATCTACCTCCCACCTCCATGTCCCCACTTCCTCCCATTCCCTCCAAACAAAAGGGGAAAAAAGGCAAAGGAAAATAAAACAAAACAAAAAAAACCCCAAAACCCCCCAAAACAAGGTAGTGCATTTCCCCAGGGGAAAGGGGAAATTACACTGGAGCCACTGGGAGTGGATAGGAGATCCTCTGGCTACAGAATCCTGCAAAGAAAGACAGACACTCAAAACAGAAAAAGAAACACAAAAGGAAACAAAATAGATCACCAGGCAATCTGGAGGGGCAGGGAGCCAGAAAAGAGGGGTGGGGTGGGTGGTAGACCTGGCAGGACAGGAACAGGCAGGAGGGGACTGTGAAAGCTAGGGAGAAGATGGAGGGAAGGTAACAAGCAGAACAGTTTGGTGTCCTTCCAGAGCCCTGGGTAAAAAAAAACCTCTTACCACCCATGCCCACCTACCCTTGAGCAGCCCGCAAGGGGGCAAAGGGGGACAGGGAAACAGGGGGAGCAGCTTGCGCGGTTGAGACGTGTCCATGGCGAATCCCCAGAGTGAATGAGCAGCCCCCTGCCCCACTCCCTGGGCCTTCCCTTACTCCCGAAAGCAGGTCCCTCCTCAGCAGTTAGAGTTACCCCCTTCCACAGTATATCTTTTTTTTTTTTTTTGCGGTACGCGGGCCTCTCACTGTTGTGGCCTCTCCCATTGTGGAGCACAGGCTCCGGATGTGCAGGCTCAGCGGCCATGGCTCATGGGCCCAGCCGCTCCACAGAATGTGGGATCCTCCTGGACCGGGGCACGAACCTGCGTCCCCTGCATCAGCAGGCAGGCTCTCAACCACTGCGCCACCAGGGAAGCCCCATCCTTTTTTTTTAATATTTTTTTTCTATCAAGGTCATCTTCTGCTTTTCTTTTTTTTCTTAATTCATTTTTTTCCTTCTTTTCTCTTTTTTTCCTCTCTCTCCTCCTAATACACACTTTTTTTTAGTAAGGGGAATACCATGATGTCGCTCTAGCCCGGCCCCTGTAGACATGACCCCAGGGCCTGTTGTTAAAACCACTGTAGAATCGAGAGCGGGAACTGTTGTAGTTGGTGGTCTGGGCACGGTATCAGGCTCGCGGGAAACTCCAGTCTGTTGTGCTGATGCCTGGTCTGTTGGTTTGTTTTGGGATCACCTTGATTTGTCTTCCTCTAAATAGGGCCAAGGAAGTCCTCACTGACTCTTTGTCTGAGAACTCTATATATGCAAACCCTTTGGGATGGCCACTAAATTTGTCACATAGTATAGTAACACAGTTGACTGAACCACAGCCATGAAAGTGTGCTTCCAGCTCTTCTGCTGTTGCACCATAGTCCACATTGCCAACATAGATGGAACAGGAATCGGCCTCCATCTTCTCCTCAGTGGACATGATCACTGAGCCAGCATTGCCTGCAGGTAGACTCATATTCATCTGCTTCTCTACCTTGTTCTGTAGCTCCTTTAGCTTCTCAGTTTCTTCCTCCATCTCCCTGACTTGAGCTTTGATCACTTCCAGCTCTGGGTCCTCAATGGCGCCATCCCTCAGGTCACCCTCGACCAGTCCTGGCTTCTCCTCCTCCTGGCTGCTGGGGGCTCCCGACCCGGGCCTAGGGCCTGGAGCTCCCAGGGGGGCACGGGGCCAGGATGGCTCCTTTTCGGGCTCGGGCTCTGGCTCAGGCTCCAGCAGCAGATCCTCAGGCTCCAATTCCTCAGACTTCAAGCCGTTCCCATAGTACCCTGTGCCCCCCGGGACCCCCTCCCTGGCCTCCCCACCAGCCCTGGGCACAAGATGGTGCCACCGCCCCAGCCCGGAGCCCCAACCGCCCACAGCCTCCACTGCTGCTGCCACCGCCACCACCACCACCATCACCCTAGAGTTAAAAAAATTTTTTTGGCTGTTGTGTTTTGTTGTTTCATTTTTATTTTTATTTTTCCTAATATATTTTTTATTTTTCTTATTTTATTTTTCATTCTTTGTTATTGTTCTGCTCTTTTTTGCTTGTTGTCTTTTTTTGTTTCTTTTTGCTGCACCTCATGGCTTGTGGGATCTTAGTTTCCAGGCTGGAAGTTGAGCCTGAGCGCCTGTGGTGGCAGCACTGAACTAACAGAGAACTTCAGACACCAGGGAACATTAATCTCTGTGAGCTCTCACAGAGATCCTCACCTTGGCACCAAGACCCAACTCCACCCAACTGCCTGCAAACTCCAGTGTTGGATGCCACAAGCCAAACAAGCAGCAAGACAGGAACATAACCCCACCCATCAACAAAAATGAGATGACAGAGAAATATGTTACAGATAGAGGAGCAAGGCAAAAGCCTGTAAGACCAAATAAATGAAGAGGAAATAGGCAATCTACCTAAAAAAAAATTCAGAGTAATGATAGTAAACATGATCCAAAATCTCAGATATAGAATGGAGGCATGGGTCTAGAAAATACAAGAAATGTTTAACAAGGACCTAGAAGAACTAAAGAACAAACAATCAGTGATGAACAACACAATAATTGAAATGAAAAATTCACTAGAGGGAATGAATAGCAGAATAATTGAGGGAGAAGGATGAATGAGTGAGCTGGAAGACAGAATGGTGGAAATAACTGTCTAGGAGCAGAAAAAAGAATGAAAAGAAATGAGGACAGTCACAGAGACTTCTGCAACAACATTAAATGCACCAATATTCGAATTATAGGGGTCCCAGAAGAAGAAGAAAGAGAGAAAAGACCTGAGAAAATACTTGAAGAGATTATAGCCGAAAACTTCCTTAACATAGGAAAGGAAATAGCCACCCAAGTCCAGGAAGGGCAGAGAATCCCACACAGGATAAATCCAGGGAGAAATATGTTGAGACACCTATTAATCAAACTAACAAAAATTAAATTCAAAGAAATATTAAAAGCAGCAAGGGAAAAGCAATAAATAACAGACAAGGGAAACCCCATAAGGTTATCAACTGATTTTTCAGCAGAAATTCTTCAGTCCAGAATAGAGTGGCAGGATATATTTAAAGTGATGAAAGGGAAGAACCTACAACCAAGATTACTCTACCCAGCAAGGATCTCATTCAGATTTGACAGAGAAATAAAAAGCTTTATAGACAAGCAAAAGCTAAGAGAATTCAGCACCACAAAACTAGCTATACAACAAATGCTAAAGGATCTTCTCTAAGTGGGACACACAAGAGAAGAAAAGGAATTACAAAAACAAACCCAAAACAATTAGGAAAATGGTACTAGGAACATACATATCAATAATTACCTTAAATGTGAATGGATTAAATGCCCCAACCAAAAGACACAGACTCCCTGAATGGATACAAACATAAGACCTGTATATATGCTGTGTACAAGAGTCCCACTTCAGACCTAAGGACACATACAGACTGAAAGTGAAGGGATGGAAAAAGATATTCCACACAAATAGAAATCAAAAGAAAGCTGGAGTAGCAATACTCATATCAGACAAAAGAGATTTTAAAATAAAGACTATTACAAGAGACAAAGAAGGACACTACATAATGATCAAGGGATCAATCCAAGAAGAAGATATGGCAATTTTAAATATATATGCTCCCAACATAGGAGCACCTCAATACATAAGGCAACTGCTAACAGCTATAAAAGAGGAGATTGACAGTAACACAATAATAGTGGGGGACTTTAACACCTCACTTACACCAATGGACAGATCATCTGAACAGAATATGAATAAGAAAACACAAGCTTTAAATGACACAATAGACCAGATAGATTTAATTGATATTTATAGGCCATTCCATCCAAAAACAGCAGATTACACTTTCTTCTCAAGTGCACACAGACCATTCTCCAGGATAGATCACACCTTGGGTCACAAATCCAGCCTCGGTAAATTTAAGAAAATTGAAATCTTATCAAGCATCTTTACTGACCACAATGCTATGAGATTAGAAATCAATTACAGGGGGGGAAAAAACGCTTAAAAAACACAAACACTTGGAGGCTAAACAATACATTACTAAATAACCAAGAGATCACTGAAGAAATCAAAGAGGAAACCAAAAAATACCTAGAGACAAATGACAAACAAAACACAACCATCCAAAACCTCTGGGATGCAGCAAAACCAGTCCTAAGAGGGAAGTCTATAGCAATACAATCCTACCTCAAGATATGAAAAAAATCTCAAATAAACAATCTAACCTTACACCTAAAGGAACTAGAGAAAGAAGAACAAACAAAACCCAAAGTTAGTAGAAGGAAAGAAATCATAAAAATTAGGGGAGAAATAAATGAAATAGAAACAAAGGAAGAAGTAGCAAAGATCAATGAAACTAAAAGCTGGTTCTTTGAGAAGATAAACAAAATTTATAAACCTTTAACAAGAGTCATCAAGAAAAAAAAGGGAGAAGACTCAGAAAAATAGAATTAGAAATGAAAAAGAAGTAACAATTGACACTGCAGAAATACAAAGGATCATGAGAGACTACTACATGCAACTATATGCCAATAAAATGGACAACCTGGAAGAAATGGAAAAATTCACAGAAAAACACAAACTTCCAAGACTGAACCAGGAAGAAATAGAAAATATAAACAGACCAATCACAAGCACTGAAATTGAGACTGTGATTAAAAATCTTCCAACAAACAAAAGCCCAGGAACAGATGGCTTCACAGGAGAATTCTATCAAACATTTAGAGAAGACCTAGCACCTATCCTTCTCAAACTCTTCCAAAATATAGCAGAGGGAGGAACACTCCCAAACTCATTCTACGAGGCCACCATCACCCTGATACCAAAACCAGACAAAGATACTATGAAAAAAGAAAATTACAGACCAATATCACTGATGAATATAGATGCAAAAATCCTCAACAAAATACTAGCAAACAGAATCAAGCAGCACATTAAAAGGATCATACACCATGATCAAGTAGGGTTTATCCCAGGAATGCAAGGATTCTTCACCATATGCAAATCAAACAACGTATACACCATATTAACAAATTGAAGGATAAAAACCATATGATAATCTCAATAGATGCAGAAAAACTTTTGAAAAAACTCAACACCCATTTATGATAAAAACTCACCAGAAAGTGGGCATGGTGGGAACCTACCTCAACATAATAAAGGCCATATACGACAAACCCACAGCAAACATCATTCTCAATGGTGAAAAATTGAAAGCATTTCCTCTAAGATCAGGAACAAGACAAGGATGTCCACTCTTGACACTATTATTCAACATAGTTTTGGAAATCCTAACCATGGCAAACAGAGAAGAAAAAGAAATAAAAGGAATACAAATTGGAAAAGAAGTAAAATGTCACTGTTTGCAGATGACATGATACTATACATAGAAAATCCTAACGATGCCACCAGAAAACTACTGATGCTAGTCAATGAATTTGGTAAAGTTGCAGGATACAAAATTAATGCACAGAAATCTCTTGCATTCCTATACACTAGCAATGAATTAGCAGAAATATAAATTAAGGAAACAATCCCATTTACCATTGCAACAAAAAGAGTAAAATAGCTAGGAATAAAATTACCTAAGGAGGCAAAAGACCTGTATGCAGAAAACTATAAGATACTGCTAAAAGAAATCAAAAATGACACAAACAGATGGAGAGATATACGATGTTCTTAGATTGGAAGAAACAAGTTTGTCAAAATGATTATATTACCCAAAGCAGTCTACAGATTCAATGCAATCCCTATCAAATTACCAATGGTATTTTTCACAGAACCAGAACAAAAAATTTTACAATTTGTATGGAAACAAAAAAGACCCCAAATAGCCAAAGCAATCTTGAGAAAAACACAAAACAGAACAAAACAAACAAACAAACATGGAGGTGAAGGAATCAGACTCCTTGACTTAAGACAATACTACAAAGCTACAGTAATCAAGACAGTAGGGTACTGGCACAAAAACAGAAATATAGATCAATGGAACAGGATAGAAAGCCCAGAGAGAAACCAACACACATATGGTCACCTTATCTTTGATAAAGGAGGCAGGAATATACAGTGGAGAAAAGACAGCCTCTTCAATAAGTGGTGCTGGGAAAACTGGACAGCTACATGTAAAAGAATGAAATTAGGACACTCTCTAACACCATACACAAAAATAAACCCAAAATGGATTAAAGACATAAAGGTAAGACCAGACACTACAGAACTCTTAGAGGAAAACATAGACAGAACATTCTTTGACATAAATTACAAGATCTTTTTGACCACCTCCTAGAGTAATGAAAATAAAAACAATAATAAACAAATGGGATGAAATGAAACTTAAAATCTTTTGCACAGCAAAGGAAACCATAAATGAGATGAAAAAACAACCTTCAGAATGGGAGAAAGTATACGCAAATGAAGCAGCTGAGAAGGGATTAATGTCCAAAATATACAAATAACACGTGCAGCTCAATATCAAATAAACAAACAACCCAATCAAAAAATGGGTGGAAGTGCTAAATAGACATTTCTCCAAAGAAGACATACAGATGGCCAAGAGGCACATGAAAAGATTCTCAACATCACTAATTATTAGAGAAATGCAAATCACAACTACAATGAAGTATCACCTCACACCGGTCAAAATGGCCATCATCAAAAATTCTACAAACAATAAGTGCTGGAGAGGGTGTGGAGAAAGGGAAGCCTCTTACACTGTTGGTGGGAATGCAAACTGATACAGCCACTATGGAGAACAGTATGGAGGTTCCTTAAAAATCTAAAAATAGAACTTCCATATGACCCAGCAATCTCACTACTGGGTATATACCCAGAGAAAACCATAATTCCAAAAGATGCATGCACCCCAATATTCATTGCAGCTCTATTTACAATTGCCAGGACATGGAAGCAACCTAAATATCCATCAACAGTGGAATGGATAAAGAAGTTGTGGTACATATATACAATGGAATATTATTCAGCCATAAAAAGGAATAAAATTGTGCCATATGCAGAGACATGGATGGACCTAGATACTGTCATACAGGGTGAAGTAAGTCAGCAAGAGAAAAACAAATATCGTATTAACACATATATGTGGAATTTAGAAAAATAGTAAAGATGAACCTATTTGCAAAGCAGAAGTAGAGACAGAGACATAAAGAACAAACTTATGGACACCAAGGGAGGAAAGGGTAGGGGGGTGGGATAAATTTGGAGATTGGGATTGATATATATACACTACTATGTATAAAATAGATAACTAATGAGAACCTCCCGTATAGCACAGGGGAAAAGAAAAAGAAGACACAATCTGTTTGTTAGACATATTTTAAGGTAACCTTAAAAATACATTCTAATATACACTAGGTGTAGACAAATACTGTTTGATTCCACTTATACGAGGTACCTATAATAGTCAAATTCATGAGTCAGAATGTACATTGAAAGATGCCAGGGACCAAGGGGTGAGGGGTGGATTGGGGAGGGGGAATGGGGATTTAGTGTTTAATGAGGACAAAATTTCAGTTTAGGAAGTTGAAAAATTCTGGAGATGAATGATGGTGAGATTTGCACAACAATGTGAATGTACTTAGTGCCACTGAACTGTACAGTTAAATATGGTTAAAATCATGTGTTTTATATTATGTGACTTTTACCACAATTTAAAAAATTACTTTAAAAAAATCAGGAGACTTTCCTGCTTGAAACCCTTCAATAACTATGTTTCTCTTAGAATAAAGTCCAGATTCCTTATTATGCCTACCAGGCTCTACATGATATGCTTTACTCTTAGGTCTTCAACCTCAACCCCTGCCATTACCACTCTTTTATTCTATGCTTTAATTATGTTAAAATTTATTTAGTTGCTCTAAGTTTTATCAGTACTAAACTTTTCCCACTCATCCACTGATACCCTTTGTCTGGACAATTCTTACCCTCTGCTTTCTCTAAGAAAGCTTTCCTTAATACTGTAAAGTTTAATATTGAAATTGAGCAGAACCCCTGAGGGGCTCCTGGGCACAAAATCCTTTCTGTCTCCTGTTTCTTGACTCTGTCTCCATGACCTTCCCTGAGTTCCAAAGGGCAGATTCCAACAGTTGCTAACCTGGGAAAGGAAGGGATGCAAAGACAAGGGAGGGGCAGCCAGGAAACAATAGTGCAGCCTTAAGGCATGGTCCTGGTTCCACCTCAAGGGATGCACATAACAATGTCTTTAAGCTCTTTAACATGTCATTATTCTTCATACCAGAGAAAGGCCTCCTGAGGCTACATTAAAGGAACCAGAGAAACTCATCAAGAAGATTACCTGAGATCAGATTAGAGGAGTAGAGGCCCTGCACACACACTAATCTTATCAGCAACCTCACCCTTGAACCATTGCTATAAAACTCTTCATCAAATCCTCCCCTGTTGGGACACATAGTTGTTGGGGCAGGAGCTCATTGTGTCCACCTTTGCCTGGCAAAGCAATAAAGCTATTCTTTTCTACTTCAACCAAAACTCTGTCTCCAAGATTCGATTTGGCATTGGTGCACAGAGGCTGAGCTTTCAGCATCAATATCTATTGAGGTTTTATCAAGTATGAGACAGTGTGCTAAGAACTTTACATACATATTCCTATTTAGTCTTGACAAAATGTCTCTTGTGTTTACCTCCATAACACACTCATAGAAATTCCATAGTTCTTATCACATTTTTTAATCAACTATTTGTCTATATTAATTATATTGGCCTGATCACATTAGAAAAAGAGAGGGGAAATGTAAAAATTAACTATAAATAAAAATTGGGCCATAACCACAGATATAGTTAAAATTTTACAACCCTTGAGAGAATATAGTAAAAAAAAAAAATTAGGACAATCAATTTTTTAAATGTATGTGGTGGAGATAATTTTCTAAAATAATAGAAATCATCCAAATTGATTAAAACAAAAAAGAGGATTTCTGTTTCTGATAAGACAACAGACAATATTACTAGACTAAACTTCTTATTTTAAATAACTAAGGTGCTAGATAAAAACTTTAAAATGTTTTATTAAGAGCACTGTTGAATGCTTGCTTTGGCAGCACACATGCTAAAATTGGAATGATACAGAGAAGATTAGCATGGCCCCTGCACAAGGATAATACACAAATTTGTGAAGCATTCCATATTAAAAAAAAAAAAAGCACTTTTGAGCAGCAAAGAAAGTAAGAAATTCTCAATCCAGGGATATAGTGATGGTGTGAACCAGGTAGGTAAAAGGAATTTGAGGGCCTTTGCTAAACTAGGTGAACTTGGGTATCAGTTTTCATAGTCTCATGGCACATGGAGTACAGGAGGAAAATTTTGTGATCTGCTCAAAATGGGGACTATAAGAAGAGATCTTTCCCCATGTAAGTCAAAGACCCCAAAGGGTTTCACCTTAATGTAAGAGAGAACTAGAAATACTGCTCACTTTCACCAAAGATTACATGAAAATCTGTCTGAAACTTGGCAGTTTAGCAGAGGAAAGCAACAGTCCTAAAACACTGAATTCATAATCTGGCTTAAGGTGTGAGATTAAATTTGCACTTAAGGTGCAAATTTATAGTGTCTGAATCATTCTTAAACTCTCAAACTAAAAATTTAATGTAGCTCCAAATAAAATGTTATCCTTAGCTCTGGCAGAAACAAAATGCACACACTTTCTGAAGGAACCCACATAATACCAGGTCTCCATGAATTTTTAAAAGCAAATTTTCAATGAAATTGAACTACTCAGACAAAATTCACTAAACACATGAGAAAACAAGGCACTCTTAACCAAGAGAAACAACAAAATAGGAAAGGATGCATGAAACTCCAGATATTGCAGTAACTTGACACAAAATATAGATAGTCATGTTATTATATATTTACAAAAATTAAGGACTGGTTTTCAAAATGTGCAGAGAAGAATCTAAAAGACTAAGCATTTTGAATAATGAAAATTTAATAATTGAAAATTTTAAAACATAAATGAATACATTGAACAGCAGATTTGATTCAACTAAAGATAGATTAATAAACAGGAAGATTTATACAAGTAGATTAATCAGAATGTAGCTGCAGTGTGTTAAATTGTGTCCCCAAAAAAGATATGTTCAAATCCTTGGCACTGGGACTTCCCTGGTTGTTCAGTGGTAAAGAATCTGCCTTAAAATGCAGGGGACATGGGTTCAATCCCTGGTCAGGGAACTAAGATCGCACATTCCATGAGGCAACTAAGCCCACGTGCCACGACCTCTGAGCTTGCACACCTCAACTAGAGAGCCTGCGTGCCACAAACTACAGAGCCCACATGCTCTGGAACCCGTGCACCACTACAGAGTCCACGCACCCTGGAGCCTGTGCACCACAACTAGAGAAGAGAAAACCCACATGCCACAACTAGAGAGAAGCCAATGTGCTGCAATGAAAGATCCTGCATGCCTCAGTGAAGATCCCGTGCACTGCAACTAAGACCCAACGCAGCCAAAAATAAATAAATTAATGAATAAATAAATCTTAAAGAAAATCCCTGGCACCTATGAATATGACCTTATTGAGAAATAGGGTTTTTGCAGATGTGATTGTTAATAATCTTGAGATGAGTTCATCCTAAATTTAGGGTGGGCTCTAAATCCAATGTCTGTTGTCTCTATAAGAGAAAGGAGAGGAAGATTTGAAACACAGATACAGATGAGAAGACCCATAAGGAAAGACCATGTAAAGTCAGAGGCAGGGAATGGAGTGATGGGTCTACAAGCCAAGGAACACCAAGAATTGCCAACAACCACAAGAAGTAAGAGAGTGACATGGAACAGATTCTTCCCCAGAGCATCCAGAAGGAGCAAACCCTGAAGACACCTTGATTTGGACTTCAACCCTTCAGAACCATGAGAGAATAAATTTCTGTGGTTTGAAGGCACCAAATTTACGGTAATTTGTTCCAGCAACTCTAGCAAATGAACACAGTATCACACAGAAAGAGTGAAAAATATTAAAGTGAAGTTAAGAAATGATGAGGACTGAATTAGAGAGTCTAACGTAAATGTAACTGGAGTTCCAGAGAGAGGAGATACAAAGCATGGTAGACACAATACCTGAAGTGATAACAGCTGAGAATATTCCAGAAATGATGAAAATACAATTAATAAATAAGAAGTCCAATGAATTATTTTCATGAGGGAAAATAGAAACTCATGCCTAGACATAGCATGATGACACCCGGTAAAAATAAAGAATTTTAAAACAGCCATAGAATTTGTGGTTCTAGTAATGGGCAAACAGAAGTATAATATTAGAACACCAAAGTTGCCTATGTCCAAAGGTATGAACTAATGCTACAAGTACTTGCATTTTGATATTTTGGGTGTGGGGAAAAAGTCTTGTGGGAGACCTTTATATTGAACCACACCCTCAGTCATAACAAAAGAGAGGTTGACCCACTATATTTCCTTCAAACTCTGATTATTTGTGGAATGGACTGCTGTGGTTTTGAACCAAGTAGGAAAGGAAAAAGAACAGGAAAATCAAAAAGAAACATACTTGTGTGGTTATAACAGCAGACAAGTCTCCCATGTTGTTGCACACTAGGTAAGCAAGGTCTAGGTGGAGTAATGACTCACAGAACTTAAATTTGGTTTGAAGTTGTCCCAACTAAACATGCTCAGAGACCTAAGAGAGGTAAATCAAAAACCTATATTGAGGAGGGAAAATCCATCTTATGCCTCAGGAAGTGTCCCAAAATAATTTTTCAAGGACAATGGCTAGCAAGTAATCAAAGTTTCTGAGCCAAAAAAGAAAGCAACAATATAACATGAGCAAGAACCAACATAAACCAGAGTCAGCAGAGACAGAGTTCAGATGTTGAACTTTTCAGACACATGTTTTAAATCAATTGTGTTTACCATGTTATAAAAGTAAGTCACAAATGTTAAAATTTCTACCAGAAATAGGAAACTATAAAAAAACACAGACTTTAAAAAGAACCAAATAACATCTAGAAATGAAAAAAGGCAATAACTGAAATTAAAAACCTCAACAGATGTATGTGGTAACAGATTGAATACAAACAAACGACAAAATATGTGACCAGGAAGATAGAAGAGAAAAATATATTGAGAATGCGGCATAGATATATATAAATATAGAAAATGTACAGAGGACAAGAGATACATAAAATACAGTTTGAGTTCATTTGATTTTAGTCCTGGAAGGAATAGAGAGAAATGAGCCAAAGGAAATATTTGAAGAGAATATATCTAAGAATTGATGAAAGGCTCCAATGTATAGATTGAAAAGGTCCATTTAATTTCAAGGATAAGTAAAAATAAATCCACAGTCATGACTATCATATGAAAACTGAAGAAAACCAAAGACAGAAAAATCTTGACAACAGCCAAAGAAAGATTATTTCTGAAGAAATGACAGATTGACCATTGATCAGTAGTAAATCTCTCCAAAGACAGTGGACTTCAAAGTGCTGAGTTTGAAATAAGAATGTTCTTAGAGAAATAAGTCAAGAGAATTTTTCATCAGCAGATGCTCATTAAAGAAAATTATAAAGGATAAATTTCAGGCATAAAGAAAGTGATCCTAGATGGAAGGTCTGAAATACAAATAGAATCAAGGAGAAAAAAATAGTAGTAAATATGTGGGTAAATGTAAATGACCATTGATTCTATATAAAATAATTATAATAATGTATTGTTGGGGTGGAAAAAGAGATGGATTTAAAACACTAGACAACAACAAGTCAAGAAGAGGATAAATGGAGTTAAAATGTTCATTGTATATCTAAGAGGTAGATAAATATTTTTTAAATTCAGACTTTGAAAAGTAAAGTGTACATGTTATAATTTCTAGAGTAGGCACCATAAGAGGAGAAATAACATTTTAAAACTTCCAAGAGAATATAATAATGATAAAATAATATTTAGTCAATTAAAGCAAAGTCAAGAAAAAAAAGAGTGAACATATATGATAAATGTAAAGGACAAAATAAGAGGGTAGAAAGAAACTCTAATTTATAAGTAATTAAATTGAATGTAAATGAATGATATTAACTAGTCAAAGGACAAATTATCATACTGAATTTTTTTAACGTTAAACTATATATTGTTTATAAGAGAAATATCTAAAATTTCAGAGGAATGAAAATATATAGGATATGTCCTTTGCTCATAATCCATTTAGACTGGAAATCTACTAAAGAAAGACAAAAAAGCACTTGCATTCATTTAGAATTTAAGAAGTACACTTCCTAGAAACCCATGGAACAGAGAAGAAATATAAATTACATATAAATTTTTAAATATAAATTAGAATATATTTTGAACTGAATGATAACACTAATACTGTATATCATGATCTATGGGAAGGCACTGCAATTTGGAGAGAATTTACAGCCTTAAATGCATATATTAGAAAAAGAGAAAAGATGAGAATTAATGAGCTAACATCTAAAGAAGTTAGAAAAAGAGAAGCAAAATAATTAAACGTAAACATTTTTTTAAAGCAGAAGGAAGAAAATTAAACAAAGGAGCAGAAGTTAAAAAATAAAAAACAAGCATAAGCAAAGTCCAAAGTATGCTCTTTGAAAAGACAAACTTCTGGTGGTGAGACTTCGGGTGGGGTGGGGAGAAAGGAGAAAGAGAGGGTGGGGAGGAGAGAGGGAGAGAGAGAGAGAGAGAGAGAGAGAGAAAGCCAGAGAGAAAAGGCAAATAACAGGAATGGAAAAGGGGACATCATTACAGATGCTGCAATGACATTAAACAGATAATAAGAGCACCATCTTTAGAATAAACTAGATAATTCTACAGTAGCAGAAAACAACACAGATTTATTTCTTGCTTGTGTTACATATTTATTATTGGGAGAGGGCCACTTCTCACTGAAGTCACTCAGACACCCTAGCTAATGGAGTTGAAATTTATGCCCACAAATAAACCTGTGCACAGGTTTATAGCAATTTTATTCATAATTGCAAAAGCTTGGAAGCAAGCAAGATGTCCTTCAGTAGGTGAATGGATAAACACACTGTGGTACATCCAGGCAATAGAATATTATTCAGTGCTAGAAAGAAATTAGCTATCAAGTCATGAAAAGACATGGAGGAATCTTAAATGCATATTCAAAGTGAAAGAAGCCAATCTGAAAGCTACGTATTGTATGATTCCAACTATATGACATTCTGGAGAAGGAAAATCTATGGAGACAGTAAAAATGATTAGTGATCACCAGGGGTTGGGGGAAAGGAGGATGAATAGGCAGAGCAAATAGTATTTTTAGGGCAGTGAAACCATTATGTACGATACTATAATGGTTGATACATGTCATTATACATTTGCCAAAACCCATAGAATGTTCACCAAAGTGAACACTTATGTAAATTATGGGCTTTGGATGATCATGATTTGTCAATGTAGGTGCATCAAGTTTAACAAATGTACAACTGTGGAGAAGGATGCCAACAGTGGGGGGAGGATGTGCATGTATGGGGACATGAAGTATATGGAAACTCTGTACTTTCTGCTAA
Source organism: Pseudorca crassidens (assembly GCF_039906515.1). NCBI lineage: Eukaryota > Metazoa > Chordata > Mammalia > Artiodactyla > Delphinidae > Pseudorca > Pseudorca crassidens. Next base: position 97,103,220 of record NC_090297.1, read on the forward strand.
ATTTTTCTGTGAATCTAAAACTACTCTTAAAAAATAAAGTTTGCAATCTAAAAAATAAAAGTGAAGCAAAGACAATTTGAGGCAAAAATAATACAGGCATTTATCACCAGGAAAACCTCATTAAAAGAAATTCTAGATTGGGAGTCAACAAGATGTTGACATAGGAGGATCCTGAGTTTCCCTCCTCCCACAGATGCAATGAATGTACAGTTACACACATAGAAATTCCCTCTGAAAGAGATCCAGAAACTAGCTGAGTGATTTCTACACAACAGACTAATGAGAAAATACTGACACTGAAATGGGTAGGAAAGACTGAGACACTCTCTTACACCATAAACCCCACCTTTAGCACAGTACCATACAGTTGGAAGGGAACACCCAACTCCCAGATTCTTCTCAAAGAGTGAAGAGTTTGGACCCCACAAAAGTTTGGATCCCAACTTTTGGACTCCCATCAGAGGGACAGGTTCCCAAAACACCTAGCTCTGAAACCCAGTGGGGCTTGTGTCCAAGAGACCCACAATACAATGGAAAACACAAAAAAGCAATTCCTAATGGGCACATGAGAACTCACCATGCCTCTCCCTCCAGGGTTCAGCACAGATGAAGCAGGTAAAATCACGCATCTCCTAGTATTTCCTTGAAAGAAGCTTATCAGAATACTTTGAAATCTACTATCTGAGGGCCAGCCTTCCAGTTTTGCAGGTACTAGGGACTGGCTGCAATTCTCCCCAAAGACCAGGGAAGATGGCAGACACCCATTCCACCTTCTCCTTCAGCCCATTCCAAATTATTAGTATCTGACTGGAAGGAGATTGTACACATGTGTGCAACCCAGTTTTTAGAGCTTCCACAAAAGGGGAATGTCCCCAGATTGCGTGGCTCTGATAACCAAAGAGACTTCCTTCAAAAGTCCCACAGGTCTCATACAGCATATAAAGAAACAATTCTTAACAGGCTATCCTCCAAGGCTTAGTGCAAAGGGAGCAGGCAAAATCATACATCTCCAAATCTTTCCCTGAAAGAGGTTTATTTGCATACTTAAAAACTATTGTCTGAAGGTCAGACTTCTAATTTAGCAGGCACTAGGGACTGGCTGCCATCTTCCCCAGAGGCCAAGAAAGCTTATGTACACCTTGATCCAATAACAAGATTAAGTTGACAGTGTCTTCCTGAAAGGAGCTTGTACACACATATAGTGCCCCAGGATTTGCAGGTCCCATATGAGGTATGGGTCACTGGATCACTTGGCTCTATAGCCAGTGTTGCTTGCATTCATGAGTCCCACAGGACTGTAACAAATATAGAAACACTTTCTTAACAGGTGTAGGGGCATCCCCTTCTCTGTGGCTGTACATCAAGGATCAGTACAGACAGAACAGGCAAAATGGCCATCTCCCAGTTTCTCCCTTGGAGGAGGTTAAATGCATACTTTCCCAGCTGCTACCTGAGGATCCAGGTTCTAATCAACCTGCATCTAGGTGCTGATTGAAATCCTCCCTTTTGGGACACTGAGATGTCTTGACATACCCTAAACTACCGGGAGCCACTGAAAATGGAGAAGGAGGCTTGGACAGTCACAAAAGATTGAAAGACAGCTAGGAGCTCAGGCCAAACCATCAATGAGGTTCAATCTCCTATAAAAGACCACTCTATCAAGATGGGGAGAGGTGGTTATTTTATCTAATGCACAGAAACAAACACAGTCAAAGAAGATGAAGAAACAGAGGAGTAAGTACCAAACAAAAAAGCAAGATAAAGCTCCAGAAACAGATCTTAATGAATTGGAGATAAGTGACTTACCTGATAGAGAGTTCAAAATAATAGTCATAAAGATGCTCACTGATATCAGAAGGGTAATGCAAGAACAAAGGGAGAATTTTAATGAAGAGATAGAAAATATTAAACAGTACCAAAAAGAAATCATAGAGATGAAAAATATAACTAAACTGAAAATTTCACTAGAAGCATTCAATAGCAGACTAGACCAAGTAGAAGAAAGAATTCCAAGGCAGTGGAGTTCATCCAATCAGATGAGTAAATAAAAAAGAATGAAAAAAGTGAATATAGCCTGATGATGATAGAAGACATCATCAAGCCAACCAATATATGCATTATAGAGGTCCCACAAGGAGACAAGAGAGAGAAAGGGGGCAGAAAGCTTATTTTTAAAAAATAATGGTTGAAAACTGCCCTAACCTGGAGAAAGATAAAGATATCTAGGTTCAGGAATCCCAGAGAGGGACCCAAATAAATAAACCCAAAGAACCATACCAAGACACATTATAATTAACTTGCCAAAAAGTTAAAAACAAGGAGAAAATCTTAAATAGCCAGAGGAAAGCAACTTATAATTTACAAGGGAACTCCCATAAACTTTCAGCAGATATTTAAGCAGAAACTTTGCAGACAGGAAGATGTATTCAAAGTGTTGAACAAAAATCTGCCAACCAAGAATACACTACCTGGCAAGGTGTGCCTTTAGAACTGAAGGAAGGATAAAGAGTTTTCCAGACAAGCAAAAGCTTATGAAATTAATTACCAATAGAATAACCTAACACGAAATGTTAAAGAACATCTCCAAGTTGAAACAAAAGGGCTCTAATTAATAACAGAAAAATATATGAAAGTATAAAACAACAGTATTAAAAAACAGCTATAATTACATCAATTTGTTAATGGATACACATTGTAAAAAGATATAAATTAGTGATATCGAAACCAAATGTGGAGAGAGGGAGTGTAAAAATGTAGAACATTTGTATGCATTCAAAGACAAGTGATCAGCTTAAAAGAGACTGCTATAAATATATTTTATATGTCTCAAAATAACCACAAAGTTAAAGCTTATAGTAGATACACAGAAGATAAAGAGAAAGGAATCAAACAATACCACTACAAAAAAATGGCAATAGTAAGTCCACGTCTATCAATAATTACTTTAAATGTAAATGGACTAAATTTTCCAATCAAAACACACAGAGTGACTACATGGATTCAAAAAACCCAGAAAACAAAAACCAAGACACAACTATATGCTGTGTACCAGAGATGTACCTCAGCTTTAAGGACACACATAACTGAAAGTGAAGGGATGGAACAAAGATATTCAATGCAAATAGAAATCAAAAGAAATCAGGGGTACCTATACTTATATCAGACAAAATACACTTTAAGCTAATGACTGTTACAAGAGACGCAGAAGGTTTTTCTATAATGAAAAATGGATCAATTCACCAAAGGGTATATAAAAGTAGTAAATATTTCTGAACCAAATATAGAAGCACATAAATATATAAAGAAAATATTAACAGATCTGAAGAGAGAAATTGACAGCAATACAATAATAGTAAAGAACTTAAATACCACAATTCAATAATGGATAGATCATCCTGACAGAAAATCCATATAGAAATATTCAATTTTAACTACACATTAGATCAGATGGTCATATCAGACACTTAACATTCCATTTAACAGTAGTACAATACACATTTTTCTCAAGCTCACATGAAGCATTCTCCAAGACAGATCATAATTTAGGCCACAAAAGTCTTAATAAATTTAAGAATATTGATATTATATCCAGCATCTGTTCCTACCACAATGGTATGAAATTAGAAATCAAATACAAAAAGAAAACTAGAAAATTCACAAACATGTGGAGAATAAACATGTTCCTGAACAACCAAGGGTCAAAGAAGAAATCGAAATAAAAATTAAAAAAAAAACTTGAAACAAATAAAAATGGAAACACAACATACCAAAACTATGGGATGGAGCAAAAGCAGTTCTAAGGGGAAAATCTAGAGCGATAAATGCCTACATTAAGAAAAAAGGATGATCTGACATAAACTAACTGTAAACCTCAAGGAACTAGAATAATAAGAAGAAACTAAACCCCAAGTTAGTAGAAGGAAGGAAATAATAAAGATCAGAGTGGAAATAAATAGAGACTAAAAAGAAAATAGAAAAAAAATCAATGAAACCAAGAGCTGTTTTTTTAAAAGAAAAAGAAAATATACAAACCTTTAGTTATATTTACCAAGAAAAAAAGAGAAAGGATTCAAATAAATAAACTTGGAAATGGAAGAAGAGTCATTACAACTGATGCCACAGAAATACAAAGAATCATAAAAACAAGTATATGCTTGTTTATTGAACAATCTAGAAGAAAGCAATAAATTCCTAGAAACATAAAACCTTCCAAGATTGAATCATGAAGAATACGAGCAGTCCAATTACTAGTAAAGAGCTTGAGTCAGTAATCAAAAACCTCCCAAGAAAGAAAAGTTTATAATCAGAAGACTTCACTGATAAACTCTACCAAACATTTGAAGAATTACTATACATCCTTCTCAAACTTTTCCAAAAAATAAAAGAGGGGGGGCACTTCCAAACTCGTTTTATGAGGTCATCATTACCCTGATACCTAAGTTAGGCAAGGACACTACAAGAAAAGAGAATTATAGTCCAAAATCCCTGACAAACGTTGATGTAAATATCCTCAACAAAATATTAGCAAATCAAGTTCAACACTACATTAAAATGATCATACACCATAACCAAGTGGGATTTACTCCAGGGAAACAAGGATGATTTAACATCTGCAAATAAATCAAGGTGATATACCACATTAACAAACTGAAAAATAAAAATTATATGATCATATTAACAGATGCATAAAAATCATTTGACAAAATTTAACAACATTTCATGATAAAACTCTTAACGAATTGACTACAGGGGAATGTATCACAAAGTAATAAAGTCCATAAATTACAAGCCCACAGCTAACATCATACTCAACAGTAAAATGTTGAATTTATTTCCTCTAAGATCAGGAACAAGATGAGGATGCCCACTCTTGCTACTTTTACTCAACATAGTAGTGAAATTCCTAGCCAGAGCAATCAGGCAATAAAAAGAAACAAAAAACATCCAAATAAGAAAGGAACACACAAAATTATTTCTATCTGTGGATGGCATAATATTATGTATAGAAAACTCTGAAAACCCCACCAAAAACACTGTTAGAACTAACAAACAAGTTCAGTAAAGTTGCGGGATAAAAATTAATATAAAAATGTAAATTGTTTCTATACACCAACATTGAACTATCAGAAAGAGAAACTGAGAACAATCCTATTTACCATAGCATCAGAAAGAATAAAATACTTAGAAATATATTTAACCAAGGAGTTCTAAGTTCTATATACTGAAAACTAAAAGAAACTGAAGAAAACCCAAAGTAATGGAAAGATGTTCTTGTTCATGGATTGGAAGAATATCATTAAATGTCCATACTGGGGACTTCCCTGGTGGTGCAGTGGTTAAGAATCCACCTGCCAATGAAGGGGACAGGGGTTCGAGCCCTGGTCTGGAAGATCTCACATGCTGTGGGACAACTAAGTCCATGCACAACAACTACTGAGTCTGCTCTGTAGAGTCCATGTGCCACAACTACTGAGCCCATGTGCCACAACTACTGAAGCCTGCACATCTTAGAGTCTGTGCTTAACAACAAGAGAAGCCACCACAACGAGAAGCCCACACACCACAACGAAGAGTAGCCCCCACTCACCGCAACTAGAGAGAGCCCACGCACAGAAACAAAGACCCAACGTAGCCAAAAAAAAAAAAGAAAGAAAACGTCCATATTGCCCAAAGCAATCTACAGATTCAACATAGTTCCTATAAATTCCAAAGACATTTTTCTCATAAATAGGAAAAACAACCCTAAAATTTATATGGAACCACAAAATACCTCAAATAGCCAAAGCAATCTTGAGAAAGAAGAACAAAGCTGGAGGCATCACATTTCCTGATTTCAAACTATTTTACAGGGACTTCCCTGGTGTTCCAGTGGGTAAGACTCCACACTCCCAATGCAGCAGGCCCTGGTTCAATCCCTGGTTGGGGAACTAGGTCCCACATGAAAATAAGAGTTTGCATGCTGCAACTAAGGGGTCCACATGCCGCAACAAATATCCCACACGTCACAACTAAAACCAAGTGCAGCCAAAATAAAAATAAATAAATATTTTTTTAAAAACCTATTTTACAAGCTCGGTCATCAAAACAGAATGATTTTGGCATAAAAAATACATGTAGACCAATGGACCAGAATAGAGAGCCCAGAAATAAACCTATGGATATGTGGTCAATTAACGTACAACAATAGAGCCAAAAATATACAAAGGAGAAACAACAGTCTCTTCAATAAATTGTGCTGAGAAAACTGGTTAGCTACATGAAAAAGAGAAGAACTTGACCCCTGGCTTACACCATACAAAAATTAAACTAAAAATGGATTAAAGAGTTGAACATAAGATCTGAAACTGTAAAATTCTTAGATGAAAAGAGACTGTAAGCCCCTTGACATTGGCTTTGATAATTATTCTTTTTGGATTTGACACAAAAAGAACAAACAAAGGCAAAAATAAGCAAGTAGTACTACATCCTGAACAGACATTTTTTCCCAAGAAGAAATACAAATACAACAGGTACATGAAAAAAGTGTTTAACATCAGTGATCATCAGGAAAATTCTAATCAAAACCACAATGATCTAGAGAGACCTTCAAGATGGCAGAGGAGTGAGACATGGATATCACCTTCCTCCCCACAATACATCAGAAATACATCTACATGTGGAACAACTTCTACAGAACATCTACTGAACAATGGCAGAAGACCGCAGACTTCCCAAAAGGCAAGAAACTCCCCACATACCTGGGTAGGGCAAAATAAAAAAGGAAAAACAGAGAGAAAAGAATAGGGACAGGACGTGCCCCACAGGGAGGGAGCTGTGAAGGAGGAAAAGTTTCCACACACGAGGAAGCCCCTTCACTGGTGGAGACTAGGGTGGGGTGGGGGGGTCGGGGGACGGTGGTGGTGAGGGGGAAGCTTCGGAACCACGGAGGAGAGCGCAGCAACAGTGGTGCACAGGGCAAAGTGGAGAGATTCCTGCACAGAGGATCAGTGCCGACCAGCACTCACTATCCTGAGAGGCTTGTCTGCTCACCGGGCAGGTGGAGGCTGGGAGCTGAGGCTCGGGCTTCTGAGGTCGGGTCCCAGGAAGAGCACTGGGGTTGGCTGCGTGAAAGCCTGAAAGGGGCAAGTGTACCACAGCTAGCTGGGAGGGAGTTCAGGAAGAGGTCTGGACCTGCCTAAGAGGTAAGAGACTATTGTTTCGGGGTGCAAGAGGAGAGGGGATTCAGAGCACTGTCTAAATGAGCTCCAGAGACAGGCACGAGCTGCGGCTATCAGCGTGGACACCAGAGATGGGTATAAAACACTAAGGCTGCTGCTGCAGTCACCAAGAAGCCTGTGTGCAAGCACAGGTCACTATCCACACCTCCCCTCCCAGAAGCCTGTGCAGCCCGCCACTGCCAGGGTCCCATGATGTAGGGACAACTTCCCCGGGAGAACACATGGTGCCTCAGGCTGTTGCAACATCACACCAGCCTCTGCCTCTGCAGGCTTGCCCCACATTCCGTATCCCTTCCCCTTCACTGCCTGAGTGAGCCAGAGCCCCCTAATCAGCTTCTACTTTAATCCTGTCCTGTCTGAGCGAAGAAGAGACACCCTCAGGTGACCTACATGCAGAGGCAGGGCCAAATCCAAAGCTGAACCCCAGGAACTGAGCAAACAAAGAAGAGAAAGGGAGATTTCTCCCAGCAGCCTCAGGAGCACCAGATTAAGTCTCCACCATCAACTTGATGTACCCTGCATCACTGGAATACCTGAATAAACAATGAATCATCCAAAAATTGAGGTGGTGGACTTTGGGAGCCACAATATATATATTTTTTCCTTCTTCTCATTTTGTGAGTATGTATGTGTATATTTCTTTGTGTGATTTTGTCTGTAAAGCTTTGCTTTTACCATTTGTCCTAGGGTTCTGTCTGTCCGTTTGTTTTTGTTTTTATAGTATCATTTTTAGCGCTTGTTGTCATTGGTGGATTTGTTTTTTGGTTTCATTGCTCTCTTCTTTCTTTTATTTTTTCTCTTTTTTATTACTTTTTAATTTTTTTATTTTTAATAATTATTTTTAAATTTTATTTTAATAACATTATTTTATTTTATTTAGTTCTTGCTTTCTTTTTTTCGCCCTTTTCTTCTGAGCCTTGTGGCTAACAGGGACTTGGTACTCCAGCCGGCTGTCAGGCCTGTGCCTTTGAGGTTGGAGAGCTGAGTTCAGGACATTGTCCACCAGAGAACTCACGGCTCCATGTAATATCAAACAGCAAAAGCTGGGTTTCCCTGGTGGTGCAGTGGTTGAGAGTCCACCTGCCAATGCAGGGGACACGGGTTCGTGTCCCGGTCCGGGAGGATCCCACATGCCACAGAGCAGCTAGGCCTGTGACCCATGGCCACTGAGCCTGCACGTCCGGAGCCTGTGGTCTGCAACAGGAGAGGCCACAACAGTGAGAGGCCCGTGTACCGCAAAAAAACAAAAACAAACAAACAACAACAACAACAAATGAAAGAGCAAAAGATATCCCAGAGACTTCCATCTCAACACTAAGACCCAGCTCCACTCAACAACCAGTAAGCCACAGTGCTGGACACCCCATGCCAAACAACTAGCAAGAGAGGAACACAACCCCAGCCATTAGCATAGAGGCTGCCTAAAATCATAATAAGTACACAGACATCCCCAAACACACCACCAGACGTGGTTCTGCCCACAAGAAAGACAATATCCAGCCTCATCCTCCAGAGCACAGGCACTAGCCTCCTCCACCAGGAAGCCTACAAAAGCCATTGAACCAACCTTAGCCACTGGGGGCACACACCAAAAACAACAGGAACTACAAGCCTGCAGACTGCAAAAAGGAGAATCCAAACACAGTAAGTGAAGCAAAGTGAGAAGACAGAGAAATACACAGCAGATGAAGGAGCAAGGTAAAAACCCACCAGAGGAAACAAATGAAAAGGCAATAGGAAGTCTACCTGAAACAGAATTCAGAGTATTGATAGTAAAGATGATCCAAAATATTGGAAATAGACTGGAGAAAATACAAGAAACATTTAAAAATGACTTGAAAGAACTAAAGAGCAAACAAACAATGATGAACAACACAATAAATGAAATTAATTAAAACTTCTCTAGAAGGAATCAATAGCAGAACAACTGAGGCAGAAGAATGGATAAGTGACCTGGAAGATAAAATAGTGGAAATAACTACTGCAGAGCAAATAAAGAAAAAAGAATAAAAAGACTTGAGGACAGTCTCAGAGACTTCTGGGACAAGATTAAATGCACCAAGATCCGAATTATACGGGTCCCAGAAGAAGAAGAGAAAAAGAAAGGGACTGAGAAAATATTTGAAGAGATTATAGTTGAAAACTTCCCTAATATGGGAAAGGAAATAGATAATAAATTCCAGGAAACACAGAGAGTCCCATACAGGATAAATCCAAGGACAAAACCTGAAGACACATATTAATCAAACTACCAAAAATTAAATACAAAGAAAAAATATTAAAAGTAGCAAGGGAATACCAACAAATAACATACAAGGGAATTCCCATAAGGCTAAAAGCTGATCCTTCAGAAGAAGCTCTGCAAGCCAGGGGGAAGTGGCAGGACATATTTAAAGTGATGAAAGGGAAAAACCTACGACTAAGATTACTCTACCCAGCAAGGACCTCATTCAGATTTGATGGAGAAATTAAAATCTTTATAGAGAAACAAAAGTGAAGAGAATTCAGCATCAGAAAACCAGCTTTACAACAAATGCTAAAGGAACTTCTCTGGCAGGAAACACAAAAGAAGGAAAAGACCTACAATAACAAACCCAAAACAATTAAGGAAATGGTAATAGGAACATACATATCAATAACTACCTTAAATGTAAGTGGATTAAATGCTCTAACCAAAAGACATAGACTGGCTGAATGGATACAAATATAAGACCCAGATATATGCTGTCTACAAGAGACCCACTTCAGACCTAGGGACACATTCAGAACTGAAAGTGAGCGGATGGAAAAAGATATTCCATGCAAACGGAAATCAAAAGAAAGCTGGAGTAACAATTCTCATATCAGACAAAAAAGACTTTAAAATAAAGACTATTATAAGAGACAAAGAAGGATACTACCTAATGATCAAGTGATCAATCCAAGAAGAAGATATAACAATTGTAAATATTTATGCACCCAACATAGGAGCACCTCAATACATAAAGCAAATACTAACAGCCATAAAAGGGGAAATTGAAAGTAACACAATCATAGTAGGGGACCCTAACACCCCAATTTCACCCATGGACAGATCATCCAAAATGAAAATAAATAAGGAAACAATAGCTTTAAATGATACATTAAACAAAATAGACTTAATTGATATTTATAGGCCATTCCATCCCAAAACAACAGAATACACATTCTTCTCAAGTGCTCATGGAACACTCTCCAGAACACAACATATCTTAGTCACAAATCAAGCCTTGGTAAATTTAAGAAAATTGAAATAGTATCAAGTACCTCTCCTGACCATAACACTATGAGACTAGATATCAATTACAGGGAAAAATCTGTAAAAATTACAAATACATGGAGGCTAAACAATACACTACTTAATAACCAAGAGATCACTGAAGAAATCAAAGAGGACATCCTAGAAATAAATACCTAGAAACAAATGACAATGAAAACACAATGACCCAAAACTTATGGGAGGCAGCAAAAGCAGTTCTAGAGGGAAGTTTATAGCAATACAATCCTACCTCAAGAAAGAAGAAATATCTCAAATAAACAACCTAACCTTACACCTAAAGCAAATAGAAAAAGAAGAATAACAACAACAAAACCCCAAAGTTAGCAGAAGGAAAGAAATCATGAAGATCAGATCAGAAATAAGAGAAGAAGAAATGAAGGAAACAATAGTAAAGATCAATAAAACTAAAGGCTGGTTCTTTTAGAAGATAAACAAAATTGATAAACCATTAGCCAGACTCATCAAAAAAAAAAAAAAGGGAGAAGACTCAAATCAGTAGATTTAGAAATGAAAAGGGAGAAGTAACAACTGAAACTGCAGAAATACAAAGGATCATGAGGGATTACTACAAGCAGGTATGTGCCAATAAAATGGACAACCTGGAGGAAATGGACAAATTCTTAGAAAAGCACAACCTTCTGAGACTGAAGCAGGAAGAAATTGAAAATGTAAACGGACAAATCACAAGCACTGAAATTGAAACTGTGATTAAAAATCTTCCAACAAACAAAAGTCCAGGACTAGATGGCTTCACAGCCAAATTCTATCAAAAAATTAGGGAAGAGCTAACACCTATTCTTCTCAAACTCTTCCAAAATATAACAGAGGGAGGAACACTCCCAAACTCATTCTATAAGGCCACCATCACCCTGATACCATAACCAGTCAAAGATGTCACAAAGAAAGAAAACTACAGGCCAATAACACTGATGAACATAGATGCAAAAATCCTCAAGAAAGTACTAGCAAACAGAATCCAACAGTACATTAAAAGGATCATACTCCATGATCAAGTGCGTTTTATCCCAGGAACGCAAGGATTCTTCACTATATGCAAGTCAATCAATGTGATACACCATATTAACAAACTGAAGGATAAAAACCATATGATAATCTCAATAGATGCAGAAAAAGCTTTTCACAAAATTTAACACCGATTTACGATAAAAACCCTGCAGAAAGTAGGCATAGAGGGAATGTACCCCAAAATAATAAAGGCCATATATGACAAACCCACAGCCAACATCATTCTCAATTGTGAAAAGCTGAAACCATTTCCACTAAGATCAGGATGAAGACAAGGTTGTCCACTCTCACCACTATTATTCAACAGTGTTTTGGAAGTTTTAGCCATAGAAATCAGAGAAGAAAAAGAAATAAAAGGAATCAAGATCAGAAAAGATGAAGTAAAGCTGTCACTGTTTGCAAATGACATGATACTATACATAAAGAATTCTAAAGATGCTACCAGAAAACTATTAGAGCTAATCAATGAATCTGGTAAAGTAGCAGGATACAAGATTAATGCACAGAAATGTCTTGCACTCCTATACACTAATGATGAAAAATATGAAAGAGAAATTAAGGAAACCTTCCCATTTACCACTGCAACAAAAAGAATAAAATACCTAGGAATAAATCTACCTAAGGAGACAAAAGATCTGTATGCAGAAATCTATAAGACAATGATGAAAGAAATTAAAGATGATACAAAGAGATGGAGAGATATACCATGTTCCTGGATTGGAAGAATCAACATTGTGAAATTGACTATACTACCCAAAGCAGTCTACAGATTCAATGCAATCCCTATCAAACTACCACTGGCATTTTTCACAGAAGTAGAACAAAAAATTTCATAATTTGTATGGAAACACAAAAGACCCTGAACAGCCAAAGGAAACTTGAGAAAGAAAAACGGAGCTGGAGGAATCAGGCTCCTGACTTCAGACTATACTACAAAGCTACAGTAATCACGACAGTATGGTACTGGCACAAAAACAGAAATATAGATCAATGGAACAGGATAGAAAGCCCAGAGATAAACCCATGCACATATGTTCACCTTATTTTTGATAAAGGAGACTAGAATATACAATGGAGAAAAGACAGCCTCTTCAATAAGTGGTGCTGGGAAAACTGGACAGCTACATGAATAAAATAGAACAGTCCCTAACACCATACACAAAAATAAACTTAAAATGGATTAAAGACGTAAATGTAAGGCCAGACATTATCAAACTTTTAGAGGAAAATATAGGCAGAACACTCTATGACATAAATTACAGAAAGATCCTTTTTGACCCACTTCCTAGAGTAATGGAAATGAAAACAAAAATAAACAAATGGGACCTAATGAAACTTAAAAGCTTTTGCACAGCAAAGGAAACCATGAACAAGACGAAAAAACAATCCTCAAAATGGGAGAAAATATTTGCTCATGAAGCAACTGACAAAGGATTAATCTCCAAAATTTACAAGCAGCTCATGCAGGTCAATATCAAAAAAACAAACAAACAAACAACCCAATCCAAAAATGGGCAGAAAACCTAAACAGACATTTCTCCATAGACGATATACAGATAGCCAATAAACACATGAAAGAATGCTCAACACCATTAATCATTAGAGAAATGCAAATCAAAACTACAATGAGCTATCACTTCAGAGCAGACAGAGTGGTCATCATCAAAAATCTACAATCAGGGCTTCCCTGGTGGTGCAGTGGTTGAGAGTCCACCTGCCGATGCAGGGGACACGGGTTCGTGCCCCGGTCCTGGAAGATCCCACATGCTGTGGAGCAGCTAGGATCCATGAGCCATGGCCGCTGAGCCTGTGCATCCGGAGCCTGTGCTCCACAACGGGAGAGGCCACAACAGTGAGAGGCCCGCGTACCGCAAAAAAAAAAAAATCTACAATCAATGCTGGAGAGGGTGTGGAATAAAGGGAACCCTCTTGCACTGTAGGTGGGAATGTAAATTGATAAAGGCACTAGGGAGAACAGTATGGAGGTTCCTTAAAAAATTAAAAATAGAACTACCATACAACCCAGCAATCCCACTACTGGGTGTGTACCCTGAGAAAACCTAATTCAAAAAGAGTCATGTACCACAATGTTCATTGCAGCTCTATTTACAATAGCCAGTACACGGAAGCAACCTAAGTGTCCATAGACAGATGAGTGGATAAAGAAGATGTGGCACATATATACAATGGAATATTATTCAGCCATAAAAAGAAATGAAATTGAGTTATTTGTAGTGAGATGGATGGACCTAGAGACTGTCGTACAGAGTGAAGTAAGGCAGAAAGAGAAAAACAAATATTATATGTTAACACATATATATGGAATTAAAAAAATGGTACTGATGAACCTAGTTGCAGGGCAGGAATAAAGATGTAGACATAGAGAATGGACTTGAAGACATGGGGTGGGAGTTGGAAGCTGGGGTGAAGTGAGAGTAGCATCGAATATATACACTACCGAATGTAAAATAGTTAGCTAGTGGGAAGCAGCAGCATATAACAGGGAGATCAACTTGGTGCTTTGCCATGACCTAGAGGGTTGAGATAGGGAGGATGGTAGGGAGGCTCAAGAGGGAGCGGATATGGTGACATATGTACGCATATGGTTGATTCACTGGGACGAAGTGAGAGAGTTGCATGGACATACATACACTAGCAAATGTAAAATAGATAGCTAATGGGAAGCAGCCACTTAGCACAGGGAGATCAGGTAGGTCCTTTGTGACCACCTTGAGGGGTGGGATATGGAAGGTGGTAGGGAGATGCAGAGGGAAGAGATATGGGGATATATGTATATGTAAAGCTGATTCACTTTGTTATAAAGCAGAAACTAACACACCATTGTAAAGCAATTATACTCCAATAAAGCTGTTTAAAAAACAAAAAAAAGAACAAAACAAAACAGAAAAAACCCACAATGATCTATCACCTCAAGTCTGTTAGGATGTCTATTATCAAGAGACAAGAGACAAAAATATTGATGAAGATGTAGAGAAAAGGGAACAATTGTGCACTGTTGGTGAGAATGTAGACTGGTAGAGCCATGGTGGAAAACAGTATGGAGGTTCTTCAATAAATTAAAAATAGAGCTATCATATAACTCAGCAATATCTCTTCTGAGTCTATGTGCAAACGGGACAAAACCACTCTCTTGGAAAATATCTGTACTCTCATGTTCTTTGCAGCATTATTTGCAATAGCAAAAGCATATAAATAACCTACGTACTAAGTGTTCATTATGAATGAATAGACGAAGAAAATGTGATACCCACACACAGATTGGAATATTACTGGTCTCAAAAGAAGGGAATCCTGTCATTTACAAGATGGATTAACCTGGAAGGCATTATGTTAAGCGTAATAAGACAGAAAGAAAAAGATTAATACTGTATGATATCACTTATATGTGAAATCTTCTTTTTTAAATGTCAAACTCATTGAAATACAATATAAAAGTGGTTGCCAGGGTCTGGGAGGCTGGGGAATTAGGGAGAGGTTGGTAAAAGAATACCAACTTTCAGTTATAAGATCAATAAGTTCTGAGGATCTAATGTGTAACATGGTATCTATAGTTGATTAAACTGTATTGTATAATTGAAAACTGCTAAGAAAGTAGACCTTAAATGTTCTCACTAAAAGAGGAAAAAGTAAATATGTGAGGTACTGGATGTGATACTTAACTTGATGAGGGTAATTCTTTCAGAATGTATATTAATATCATATCATCATTGTACACTTTAAATATCTTACAATTTTATTTGTCATTTATACCTCAATAAAGGTGAAAAAAAAGAAATTCTAGAGATGTATTTGCTTAAAGCAAGTACAAAATGGTGCTAGACAGAAGATCTGAGATGCATAAGTTAATGAGAAAAGAAAGTGGGCAAATGTAAGTGAACATATATGAAACAATAATATTAGTGTTTATTGGAATTTTAAAATTTTACTTAAAAGATATACTCAAATTGTCAGACAACAATAACATTTAAATTATGAGAGGTACATATATGAAGTTAAAGTGTTCTGAAATCTGTATAATCTGGGAGATGAGTAAAGATTTCAATTAAATTAAGACTTTAGTAAGTTAAGTTTGCATGTTGTCATTGGTTGGGTTACCACTGAAAGTACGGAAATAACACAAATAGCTGCCAAACTAGTAGAGGTAAAAAATAAAATGTTTAAAAAAAATACTTATTCAATCCAAAAATATCAAGAAAGGACCTTTCTACTAGTGGAACTAACAGAAAGCACCAAATAAAATGGCAAATATAAGCCCAACTATTTCAATAGAAAAACTAAATGTAAAATCATTAAAGGTCCAATTTTTTAAAAAAAAATCATTAAATTGGATAAAAACAAAATTAACCTAACAATAATAACAACAAAAACTGTCTTTACATCAGGCAGAAAGTACTTTAAGGAAAACAACATTATTACAGGTAAAGAATCACTTCATTTCACCAGAAAAAAATTAAATATTTTTATGTACCTAATTACATAGCCCTAAAATATATAAAAGCAAAAATTGACAGAACCATAGGGAGAAATAGGCAAGTAAATAAGTATAGTGGAAATTTTCTAGAAAACTTCTTTCAGTGGTAGATAGAACATTAAAAAAATCAGTAAAGATTTAGTAAACATGATAAATAAAATTGACCTAACAGACCCATATAGAATGCTATCCAACCAATCTGAACAATACAGATTGTTTTCAAACACACATAATATTAGTTTACTATTTCTATTTCACAAATTTAGTGGCTTAAAACAACATAAATTTATTCTCTTACAGTTCTGGATATCCGACGTCTAAAATGGACCTTAAGGAACTAAAGTCAAGATGCCATCAGGTCTGATTCCTTCTGGAGACTCTAGGAGAGAATATGTTCCTCTTTTAACTTCTAGAGCCTATGGCATTCCTTTGCTCCTGGCCACATCGCTCCAAACTCTGCTTCCATTGTCACATTGCCTTATTCCCTCTACAGTCAAATCTGCCCCTCCCTCCTTCTTGTGATTACATTGGACCTACAGGGATAATCCAGGATAAATTCTCCACCTCAAGATTCTTATCACATCTGCCAAGTCCCTTTTATTGTTAAGGTAACTTATAGGTACTGGGCATTTAGACATCAACATTTGGGGGGCATTATTTAGTCTACCACATAAATAAACATTTACCAAATTTGACTATATAAACGATCATAAATCAAGTCTCAAAAATATCAAGTGATTAAAATCATACAGGGTATTCTTTTACCATAATGCAATTTTGCTAGAAACCAATAACAAAAGATAACCAGAAAATCTCCATATATTTGGGAATTAAGAAGTAGACTCCTAAACTGACATGCATTAGAGAAATAAACAATGACAATTAGAAAACTTTTAAACTGAAAATAAAAAATACATACTCTTAAGGGATAGTGGTTGAGAATTTTTCAAAATAGATTAAATGTACAAGATGGAGTTAAAACAGTGTTATACTGAGATTTAATTTCTAAATTCATATATTAGAAGATAAAAAAGATTGAACATTTAAGATCTGTGTATTCACCTCGGGAAGTCAAAACAGAACAGAAAAATAACCTGAAAGTAAAGCAAAATAAATAATAAAAAATAAGCAAGAATTAGTTATGCAAAAATATGTAGTAGGTAGGATCAATAATACTAGAAATATTCTTTTTAAAAATCTAGTATAAATCGGGACTTTCCTGACAGTTCAGTATTTAAGACTCAGTGCTTCCACTGCAGGAGGTATGGGCTCATTCCTGGCCAGGAAACTAAGATCCCACATGCTACATGGTGCAGGGTCCCTGCCCCCCAAAAGAAAAAATCTAGTATAAACGAAAAACTTCTGGTAAGAGTGTACTGGGAAAAAAAAGAAAAAGGCATAAATGAAAAATATGAAGAATGAGAAGAGCTATCCCTAGAAATTCCAGAGAGATTAAGAGTATTGTGAATAACTTATGATGATACATTAAAAACACTAGTTGAACTGGGAAAAGTTTTAGACAATTTTTTTTTTTTTTTTTGCCGCACTACTCGGCTCATGGGATCTTAGTTCCCCCACTAGGGATTGAACCCAGGCCCACAGCAGTGAAAGTGCCAAGTCCTAACCACTGGACCACCAGGGAATTCCCTGGGAAAAGTCTTAAGAAAATAATTTATCAAAACAATTTCAAGTAGAAAACATGAAGAGTCAATAACTGTTTATAAAATTGAATCAATAGTCAAAAATATTCTCATAAAGAAAATCTAGGCCAAGATGGCTTCACTGGTGAGTTTTACCAAATATTTAAGTAAGAAATTATTTTAATCTTCCAAAAAACAAAAACAAAAGAAAAACCAGGGTATAGAAAAAGATTGAATACTCCTCAAGGTAAACTTGATACCAAAACCTAAAAGAACAATATGAGAAAGGAAATTAATAAACATTCTTAGTCATAAATTTACATGCAAAAATCTTAAAATATTAACAGAATTAATTTTGGAATAAATTTCTGGATAAAACATCATTATCATGTTAGGTTTATCTTAGGAATGATACAATCAATGTAACTCACCATGCTGACCAAGTAAAGGAGAAAAACATTATCCCCTCAATAGATGTAGAAAAATCATTTCATAAAATTTAACTATATCACTAAGTATTAAAACAAAAATGAAATACCTTGTAATAAACTAGTAATTAGAAGGGAATTTTTGTAACCTATTTTGATGGATGATGTTATGTGGACTTTGCTAGGTCACAGCACCCAGATATTTGGTAAAGCACTATTCTAGATGTTTCTGTGAAGGCATTTTTGCATGAACTTAAGATTTAAATTAGCATATTTTGAGTAAAGCAGAATGCCCTAGGTAATGTGGATGGGCCTCACTCAATTAGTTGAAGGTCTTAAGAAAACTGCCCTCCTTCAAAGAAGAGGGAATTCTGCCAGCCGACTGCCTTCAGACTTAAATGGAAAACCTCCCCTAGGTCTCTCACTTGCCAACTTACTCTGTGGATTTTCCAACCTCCTCAGTTGCATGAGCCAATTTCTTAAAAGAAATCTCTTTCTCTCTCTCTCTCTCTCTGTCCCTCTTCTTCCTCTCTGTCTCTTCAGTCCTCCCTTTGTATCTGCAGGGGATTGGTTCCAGGAGCCACTATGTACACAAAAATACCCAGACATTCAAGTCTCATAGTTGGCCCTCAGTATCTGAAGGTTATGCATCTGCATGTTCAAGAACTAGAGATGAAAATTTCAATCTGTGGTTGGTTGAATCTATGGATATGAGACTTGTAAATATAGAGGGTGAATATATATTTATTGGATAAAATCCACTCATAAGTGGACCCTTGCAGTTCAAACCCATGTCTTCAAGGGTCAGCTGTATATATAGACATATATGTATATGTACACATATACACACCCTATTGATTTCTCTTAAGACCCCTGACTGATATACCTACAAAAGAGTATTTATCAAAAAAAACAAACAAACAAAAACAAAAAACAAACATTATTCTGCATGGGAAAATTTTGAATTTCTTCTCTTTTATATTGAGAAAAAATAATTATTTCATATTAAACCAGAGATTCTGGAGCAAGAGAATTAGGCAAAGAAAATAAATGGATGAGAATGGAAGAAATAAAACCACCATTATTGGCATATGATATGTGACTGTGTATGTAGGAAATCTAAAGAATCTACTTATAAACTATTAGAAATAATAAGATATACCATCAATATAAAAAATGTATCTTGATATACCAATAGTGTCTAGTAGAAAATGAAATTTTAATCAGATATCATAAAACTTTTTTTAATTAAGTAAATCAGATGACAAATCTAATAATAGATGTGAAGAATATTATGGAGAAAATCACAAAACTTTATTGAGAGAAATTAAGGTAGGTTTAAATAAATGGACACCCCATCTCATGGATTGAAAAGACTGACAAAAATGTCATTTCCCCAAAAATTGATTTATAATTTAAATATTATATTATCAAAAATACAATCAAAAGCACAATAATGTATGAGTATGAGTAAGACAAGAGCTGACAATGATTCTAAAATTTAAATGGAAGTTGACAGAACTGGAAATAGTCAAGATACTCTTGAAGAACTATTGATATAAGGTAGGAGACTTGATCTATGAAATATACACATTATTAAGCTAAGGTAATGAAGATAATATTGGCATAGGGATAGATAGTTCAACCAATGGAATAGAAGACAAAATATAGAAACACACTCATGCATATATGAAAACTTGATATATGACAGATGTGGCACTAGAGAGCACTGGAGAAGTGATGGATTTCTTAATATATGGTGCTGTGACATTTGTGTACCAATATGGAAATAAATAATTGTACTCCTACAAAAATCAGTTCCAGAATCAGTGCTGTTTAAATGACCATACCACTCAAGGCAATCTACAGATTCCAAGCAATATCAAATTACCAATGGCATTTTTCACAGAACTATAACAAAAACATTTTAAATTTGTATGAAACCACAAAAGACCCCACACAGCCAAAATAATATTGAGAAAGAGGAATGGAGGTGGAGGAATTATACTCCCTGACATCAGACTATACTACAAAGCTACAGTAATCAAAACAGTATAGTTCTGGCACAAAAACATACACATACATCAATGGAACAGGATAGAAAGCCCAGAAATAAACCCACGCACTTATGATCAGTTAATCTGTGACAAAGGAGACAAGAATATACAATGGAGAAAAGAAAGCCTCTTCAACAAGCAGTGCTGGGAAAACTGGACAGGTACATGTAAAAGAATGAAATTAGAACATTCTCTAAAACAATATACAAAAAATAAACTCAAAATGTATTAAAGACCTAAATGTAAGACTGGATATTCTAAAACTCCTAGAGGAAAAGATAGGCAGAACACTCTTTGACATAAATTGCAGCAATAGTTTTTTGGATCTGTCTCCTAGAGTAATGGAAATAAAGATGAAAATAAACAAATGGGACCTAATTAATCTTAAAAGCTTTTGCACAGCAAGGGAAATCACAAACAAAACGAAAATACAACCTACAAACTGGGAGAAAATATTAGCAAAGAATGCTACCAAAAAGGGATTAATTTCCAAAATATAAAAACAGCTCATACAGCTTAAAATCCAAAAAAACAAACAGCCCAATCAAAAAATGGGCAGAAGCCCTAAACAGAAATTTCTCCAAAGAAGATATAGAGATGACCAACGGGTACATGAAAAGATGCTCGATATTGCAAATTATTAGAGAAACGCAAATCAAAACTACAATGAGGTATCACCTCACACCAGTCAGAATGGCCATCATGAAAATGTCTACAAATAATAAGTTCTGCAGAAGGTGTGGAGAAAAAGGAACCCTCCTACAATGTTGGCAGGAATGTAAATTGGTGCAGCCACTATGGAGAACAGTATGAAGGTTCCTTAAAACATTGAAAATGGAGTTACCTTATGATCCTACAATTCCACTACTGGGCATATATACAGAGAAAACTCTAATTCAAAAAGCAACATGCACCCCGGTGTTCGTTGCAGCACTATTGACAATAGTCAAGACATGGAAGCAACCTAAATGTCCATTGACAGATTAATGGATAAAAATATGTGGTGTATGTATATATACAATGGAATCTAGTCATAAAAAAGAATGAAATAATACCTTTTGCAGCAAGATGCATGGACCTAGAAATTATAATATTAAGTGAAGTAAGTCAGATAAAGATAAACATCATATGATATCACTTATATGTGGCATCTAAAAAATGATACAAATGAACATATTTACAAAAGAGAAATAGACACTTCGACATGGAAAACAAACTTATGGTTACCAAAGAGGATAGTAGCGGTGGGGGGAGAGATAAATTAGGAATTTTGATTAACATATACACACTACTATATATAAAATAGACAAACAACAAGGACCTACTGTAGAGTACAGGGAACTATATTTAATATCTTGTAATAACCTATAAGGGGAAAGAATCCGAAGAAAAAAGAATATATATATATAACTGAATCACTTGGCTGTACTCTTGAGACCAATACAACATTGCAAATTACACGTCAATAAAAAATGGTTTAAAAATAAAAAGATAAATGAGCATACAATAATACATAAATAAACATTATACTAACTTTTTAAAATTATTTTTAAAAAATCAATTCCAGGTGAAATAAATACCTAACTATGAAATAAAAAGAAATATAAAGTTTTTAGAAGATAATATAGGAAAATTTCTTCTTGATCTTGGGGTAGATAAGGAATTTTCCAAAAACATGACAATAGTCACAGAAAGAAAAGACTGATGAATTTGATTACTTTCCACATATCAAAAAACATCCCCAAATAATGAACAGACAAACCACAGAGGAGGAGAGAATATCTGCATCACAGATAATCAACAAAAATCTTCTATTCAGAATGGATAAAGAATTCCTACAAATGGACAAGAAAAGTACAATATAGAGAAAATGGACAAAAGACTTGAAATGGCACTTCACAAAAGAGGAAATTCAAATGACTGGTAAACATGATAAATTACTCAGACTCTTTAGGAATCAGGGAAATAAGATACCACTGCATACATATCATTTTGGCTAAGTAAATAAATAAATACTAGAGCTGACTAATTCCTGTGTTAGATAGGATATGGAATATTGGGAACTCATACGCTGCTGATGAGTACATAAATTAATACAATCCCTTGTACAACAGTGTGACACTTTCTGTGATGCAGTAATTCGACTGTTAGATAAGCATCCTACAGAAATGCATAGTTACATGCACAGGGAAATAGTATAAATTTTTGTTTTATAGAAGCATTGTCTATAACAGTTAAACACTGGGAAAATTCCTAATGTCTATCAACAATAGAATGGATAAATTGTGACTATTCATGCAATGAAATACTACATGGCAATGAAAATAAATGAACTAAAGGATGATTCTTTAAAATGTAATATTGGATGGAAAAAACAGCACTCTGATAAATATATACAGTATATTTCTATTAAGCACCTATAAAGTTATATGTTATATTTTACACCAAAATTTTTTAATTACCATTTTTAATGTATCAAAAATATAAGTATCTAGAAATAAATTTCTAAAAAGTTATGCAAGAGCTTCTTGAAAAATATATTAAAACTCAATTGAGGGGGGACCTTGAAGGTGGCGGAAGAGTAAGACGCGGAGATCACCTTCCTCCCCACAGATACACCAGAAATACATCTACACGTGGAACAACTCCTACAGAACACCTACTGAAGGCTGGCAAAAGACCTCAGACCTCCCAAAAGGCAAGAAACTCCCCATGTACCTGGGTAGGGCAAAAGAAAAGAAAAAACAGAGACAAAAAAATAGGGACGGCACCTGCACCAGTGGGAGGGAGCTGTGAAGGAGGAAAAGTTTCCACACACTAGGAAGCCCCTTCGTGGGCAGAGACTGCGGGAGGCGGAGGGGGGAGTTTCGAAGCCGCGGAGGAGTGCACAGCAACGGGTGCGGAGGGCAAAGCGGGGAGATTCTCGCACAGAGGATTGGTGCCGACCGGCACTCACCAGCCCAAGAGGCTTGTCTGCTCACCCGCCGGGGCGGGCGGGGCTGTGAGCTGAGGCTCTGAGGCTCGGGTTTCGGTTTTGGACGGAGTGCAGGGAGAGGACTGGGGTTGGCGGCTTGAACATAGCCTGAAGGGGTTAGTGCACCACGCCTAGCCGGGAGGGAGTCCGGGGAAAAGTCTGCACCTGCTGAAGAGGCAAGAGGCTTTTTCTTCCCTCTTTGTTTCCTGGAGCGTGAGGAGAGGGGTTTAAGAACGCTGCTTAAAGGAACTCCAGAGACGGGCGCGAGCCGCGGCTAAAAGCGCGGACCCCAGAGACGGGCGGGAGACACTAAGGCTGCTGCTGCCGCCACCAAGGGGCCTGTGTGCGAGCACAGGTCACTCTCCACACCCCTCTTCCGCGGAGCCTGTGCAGCCCGCCACTGCCAGGTTCCCGGGATCCAGGGACAACTTCGCCGGGAG
The DNA here is from genome assembly GCF_039906515.1 of Pseudorca crassidens. Classification (NCBI taxonomy): domain Eukaryota; kingdom Metazoa; phylum Chordata; class Mammalia; order Artiodactyla; family Delphinidae; genus Pseudorca; species Pseudorca crassidens. Next base: position 97,126,792 of record NC_090297.1, read on the forward strand.
AACGCACGGCGGGCCTCAGGCTGGTGCAAAGTCATGCCGGACTTTGCCGCCGCAGGCCCGCCCCGCACTCCGTGTCCCTCCCTCCCCGCCGGCCTGAGTGCGCCAGAGCCCCCGAATCAGCTGCTTCTTTAATCCCGTCCTGTCTGAGCAATAAACAGACGCCCTCCAGCGACCTACACGCAGAGGCAGGGCCAAATCCAAAGCTGAGCCCTGGGAGCTGTGAGAACAAAGAAGAGAAGGGGAAATCTCTCCCAGCAGCCTCAGAAGCAGCGGATTAAAGCTCCACAATCAACTTGATATACCCTGCATCTGTGGAATACCTGAATAGACAACCAATCATCCCAAATTAAGGAAGTGGACTTTAGGAGCAAGATCTATGATATTTTTTCCCTTTTCCTCTTTTTGTGAATGTGTATGTGTATGCTTCTGTGTGAGATCTTGTCTGTATAGTCTTGCTTCCACCATTTGTCCTAGGGTTCTATCCGTCCATGGTTTTTTTTTTAACTTTTTTCTTAATAATCAATTTTAATTTTAATAACGTTATTATACTTCACCTTCGTTCTTTCTTTCTTTCTTTCTTTCCTTCCTTCCTTCCCTCCTTTAGACAACGAATCATCCCAAATTGAGGAGGTGGTCTCTGAGAGCAAGATTTATGATTTTTCCCCCTTTACCTCTTTTAGTGAGGGTGTATGTGTATGCTTCTGTGTAAGATTTTGTCTGTATAGCTTTGCTTCCAACATTTGTCCTAAGGTTCTATCCGTCCCTTTTTTTTTTTTCTAAATAAGACTTTTTTAATTCAATAACTTTATTATACTTTATTTTATTTTTACTGTATCTTCTTTCTCTCTTTTTTCCTTCTTTCCCTCCTCCCTCCCTCCCTCCCTCCTTTCTTTTCTTCTTGCCTTCTTTCCTTCTTTGCTTCCTTCTTTCTTTCTTTCTTTCTTCCTTCCTTCCTTCCTTCCTTCCTTCCCTCCTTTCCTTCTTTCTTTCCTCATACTTCTACTAATTCCCTCTACTTTTTCTCCCTTTTATTCTGAGCTGTGTAGATGAAAGGCTCTTGGTGCTGCAGCCAGGAGTCAGGGCTCTGCCTCTGAGGTAGGAGAGCCAACTTCAGGACACTGGTCCCAAGAGACCTCCCAGCTCCACATAATATCAAACGGCGAAAATCTCCCAGAGACCTCCATCTTAACACCAGCACCCAGCTTCACTCAACGACCAGCAAGCCACAGTGCTGGACAACCTATGCCAAACAACTAGCAAAACAGGAACACAACCCCACCCATTAGCAGAGAGGCTGCCTAAAATCATAATAAGGCCACAGACACCTCAAAACACACCACCAGACGTGAACCTGCCCACTAGAGAGACAAGATCCAGCCTCATCCACCACAACACAGGCACTAGTCCCCTCCACCAGGAAGCCTACACAACCCACTGAACCAACCTTAGCCACTGGAGACAGACATCAAAAACAGCGGGAACTATGAACCTGCAGTCTGCAAAAAGGAGACCCCAAACACAGTAAGTTAAGCAAAATGAGAAGACAGAAAAACACACAGCAGATAAAGAAGCAAGATAAAAATGCACCAGACCTAACAAATGAAGAGGAAATAGCCAGTCTACCTGAAAAATAATTCAGAATAATGATAGTAAGGATGATCCAAAATCTTGGAAATAGAATGGACAAAATGCAAGAAACAGTTAACAAGGACCTAGAAGAAATAAAGATGAAACAAGCAACGATGAACAACACAATAAATGAAATTAATTAAAACTTCTCTAGAAGGAATCAATAGCAGAACAACTGAGGCAGAAGAACGGATAACTGACCTGGAAGATAAAATAGTGGAAATAACTACTGCAGAGCAGAATAAAGAAAAAAGAATGAAAAGAACTGAGGACAGTCTCAGAGACCTCTGGGACAACATTAAACGCACCAACATTCGAATTATAAGGGTTCCAGAAGAAGAAGAGAAAAAGAAAGGGACTGAGAAAATATTTGAAGAGATTATAGTTGAAAACTTCCCTAATATGGAAAAGGAAATAGTTAATCAAGTCCAGGAAGCACAGAGAGTCCCATACAGGATAAATACAAGGAGAAATACGCCAAGACACATATTAATCAAACTATCAAAAATTAAATACAAAGAAAGCATATTAAAAGCAGCAAGGGAAAAACAACAAATAACACACAAGGGAATCCCCATAAGGTTAACAGCTGATCTCTCAGCAGAAACCCTACAAGCCAGAAGGGAGTGGCAGGACATACTGAAAGTGATGAAGGAGAAAAACCTGCAGCCAAGACTACTCTACCCAGCAAGGATCTCATTCAGATTTGATGGAGAAATTAAAATCTTTACAGACAAGCAAAAGCTGAGAGAGTTCAGCACCACCAAACCAGCTTTACAACAAATGCTAAAGGATCTTCTCTAGGCAAGAAACACAAGAGAAGGAAAAGACCTATAATAACGAACCCAAAACAATTTAGAAAATGGGAATAGGAACATACATATCGATAATTACCTTAAATGTAAATGGACTAAATGCTCCCACCAAGAGACACAGATTAGCTGAATGGATACAAAACAAGACCCTTATATATGCTGTCTACAAGAGACCCACTTCAGACCTAGAGACACATACAGACTGAAAGTAAGGGGATGGAAAAAGATATTCCATGCAAATGGAAACCAAAAGAAAGCTGGAGTAGCAATTCTCATATCAGACAAAATAGACTTTAAAATAAGGACTATTAAAAGAGACAAAGAAGAACACTACATAATGATCAAGGGATCGATCCAAGAAGAAGATATAACAATTGTAAATATTTATGCACCCAACATAGGAGCACCTCAATACATAAGGCAAATACTAACAGCCATAAAAGGGGAAATCGACAGTAACACATTCATAGTAGGGGACTTAAACACCCCACTTTCACCCATGGACAGATCATCGAAAATGAAAATAAACAAGGAAACAATAGCTTTAAATGATACATTAAACAAGATGGACTTAATTGATATTTATAGGACACTCCATCCAAAAAAACAACAGAATACACATTTTTCTCAAGTGCTCATGGAACATTCTCCAGGATAGATCATATCTTGGGTCACAAATCAAGCCTTGGTAAATTTAAGAAAATTGAAATTGTATCAAGTATCTTTTCTGACCACAACGCTATGAGACTAGATATCAATTACAGGAAAAATCTGTAAAAAATACAAACACATGGAGGCTAAACAATACACTACTTAATAATGAAGTGATCACTGAAGAAATCAAAGAGGAAATCAAAAAATACCTAGAAACAAATGACAATGGAGACACAACGACCCAAAACCTGTGGGATGCAGCAAAAGCAGTTCTAAGGGGGAAGTTTATAGCAATACAAGCCCACCTTAAGAAGCAGGAAACATCTCGAATAAACAACCTAACCTTGCACCTCAAGCAATTAGAGAAAGAAGAACAAAATAACCCCAAAGCTAGCAGAAGGAAAGAAATCATAAAAATCAGATCAGAAATAAATGAAAAAGAAATGAAGGAAACAATAGCAAAGATCAATAAAACTAAAAGCTGGTTCTTTGAGAAGATAAACAAAATAGATAAACCACTAGCCAGACTCATCAAGAAAAAAAGGGAGAAGACTCAAATCAATAGAATTAGAAATGAAAAAGGAGAGGTAACAACTGACACTGCAGAAATAAAAGAGATCATGAGAGATTACTACAAGCAAATCTATGCCAATAAAATGGACAATCTGGAAGAAATGGACAAATTCTTAGAAATGCACAACCTGCCAAGACTGAATCAGGAAGAAATAGAAAATATGAACAGACCAATCACAAGCACTGATATTGAAACTGTGGTTAAAAATCTTCCAACAAACAAAAGCCCAGGAACAGATGGCTTCACAGGTGAATTCTATCAAACATTTAGAGAAGAGCTAACACCTATCCTTCTCAAACTCTTCCAAAATATAGCAGAGGGAGGAACACTCCCAAACTCCTTCTATGAGGCCACCATCACCTTGATACCAAAACCAGACAAGGATGTCACAAAGAAAGAAAACTACAGGACAATATCACTGATGAACATAGAGGCAAAAATCCTCAACAAAATACTAACAAACAGAATCCAACAGCACATTAAAAGGATCATACACCATGATCAAGTGGGGTTTATTCCAGGAATGCAAGGCTTCTTCAATATATGCAAATCTATCAATGTGATAAACCATATTAACAAATTGAAGGAGAAAAACGATATGATCATCTCAATAGATGCAGAGAAAGCTTTCGACAAAATTCAACACCCATTTATGATAAAAACCCTGCAGAAAGTAGGCATAGAGGGAACTTTCCTCAACATAATAAAGGCCATATATGACAAGCTCACAGCAAACATCATCCTCAATGGTGAAAAACTGAAAGCATTTCCACTAAGATCAGGAACAAGACAAGGTTGCCCACTCTCACCACTATTATTCAACATAGTTTGGGAAGTTTTAGCCACAGCAATCAGAGAAGAGAAGGAAATAAAAGGAATCCAAATCGGAAAAGAAGAAGTAAAGCTGTCACTGTTTGCAGATGACATGATCCTATACATAGAGAATCCTAAAGATGCTACCAGAAAACTACTAGAGCTAATCAATGAATTTGGTAAAGTGGCAGGATACAAAATCAATGCACAGAAATCTCTGGCATTCTTATATACTAATGATGAAAAATCTGAAAGTGAAATCAAGAAAACACTCCCATTTACCATTGCAACAAAAAGAATAAACTATCTAGGAATAAACCTACCTAAGGAGACAAAAGACCTGTATGCAGAAAATTATAAGACACTGATGAAAGAAATTAAAGATGACACAAATAGATGGAGAGATATACCATGTTCTTGGATTGGAAGAGTCAACATTGTGAAAATGACTCTACTACCCAAAGCAATCTATAGATTCAATGCAATCTCTATCAAACTACCACTGGCATTTTTCACAGAACTAGAACAAAAGATTTTGCAATGTATAGAAACACAAAAGACCCCAAATAGCCAAAGCAATCTTGAGAACGAAAAAAGGAACTGGAGGAATCAGGCTCCCTGACTTCAGACTATACTACAAAGCTACAGTTATGAAGACGGTATGGTACTGGCACAAAAACAGAAAGATAGATCAATGGAACAGGATAGAAAGCCCAGAGATAAACCCATGCACATATGGACACCTTATCTTTGATAAAGGTGGCAGCAATGTACAGTGGAGAAAGGACAACCTCTTCAATAAGTGGTGCTGGGAAAACTGGACAGGTACATGTAAAGGTATGAGATTAGATCACTCCCTAACACGGTACACAATAATAAGCTCAAATTGGATTAAAGACCTAAATGTAAGGCCAGAAACTATCAAACTCTTAGAGGAAAACATAGGCAGAACACTCTATGACATAAATCACAGCAAGATCCTTTCTGACTCACCTCCTAGAGTAATGGAAATAAAAACAAAAATAAATAAATGGGACCTAATGAAACTTCAAAGCTTTTGCACAGTAAAGGAAACCATAAACAAGACCAAAAGACAACCCTTAGAATGGGAGAAAATATTTGCAAATGAAACAACCGACAAAGGATTAATCTCCAAAATTTACAAGCAGCTCATGCAGCTCAATAACAAAAAAACAAACAACCCAATCCAAAAATGGGCAGAAGACCTAAATAGACATTTCTCCAAAGAAGACATACAGACTGCCAACAAACACATGAAAGAATGCTCAACATCATTAATCATTAGAGAAATGCAAATCAAAACTACAATGAGATATCATCTCACACCAGTCAGAATGGCCATCATCAAAAAATCTAGACACAATAAATGCTGGAGAGGGTGTGGAGAAAAGGGAACACTCTTGCACTGCTGGTGGGAATGTGAATTGGTTCAGCCACTATGGAGAACAGTATGGAGGTTCCTTAAAAAACTACAAATAGAACTACCATATGACCGAGCCATCCCACTACTGGGCATATACCCTGAGAAAACCAAAATTCAAAAAGAGTCATGTACCAAAATGTTCATTGCAGCTCTATTTACAATAGCCCAGAGATGGAAACAACCTAAGTGCCCATCATCGGATGAATGGATAAAGAAGATGTGGCACATATATACAATGGAATATTACTCAGCCATAAAAAGAAACGAAATTGAGCTATTTGTAATGAGGTGGATAGACCTAGAGTCTGTCATACAGAGTGAAGTAAGTCAGAAAGAAAAAGACAAATACCATATGCTAACACATATATATGGAATTTAAGAAAAAAATGTCATGAAGAACTTAGGGGTAAGGCAGGAATAAAGACACAGACCTCCTAGAGAACGGACTTGAGGTTATGGGGAGGGGGAAGGGTGAGCTGTGACAGGGCGAGAGAGAGTCATGGACATATACACACTAACAAACGTAGTAAGGTAGATAGCTAGTGGGAAGCAGCCGCATGGCACAGGGATATTGGCTCGGTGATTTGTGACAGCCTGGAGGGGTGGGATAGAGAGGGTGGGAGGGAGGGAGACGCAAGAGGGAAGACATATGGGAACATATGTTTATGTATGACTGATTCACTTTGTTATAAAGCAGAAACTAACACACCATTGTAAAGCAATTATACCCTAATAAAGATGTTAAAAAAAAAAACTCAATTGAAAGCCATTACAGAAGACTTAAATAAATGGAGAAAGGCACCATGCTTAGAGATTGTATCTATTAACATTGTATACATGTTAATTATCTCCATTTTATTGATTTAATTCAACCTGAATACATGTCCAACAGATTACATTATGGAATTTGACAAGATATTTCTAAAATTTATATAAAAATGCAAAAGATCAAAAATGCCAAGATACTCTCGATGAAGAAGAGTAAGATAGGGTAGTTGCCAAGATTTATATTAAAGCTATTATAATTTAGACACAAGTACTCACTAGGACATAGATATCCCCTCACTTAAACTTAGTTACAGCTTATAGATATACTAAGATATGTACATAAGTAAACTAAGAGAAAGACCAGAAGATAAACCCATACATATATGGACACTTGCTATATGATGAAGTTGGTATTACATGTTAGTCAAGAAAAGACGAACTTGTCAATTAAGAATCTTGAAACAATTGGTTAATCATTTGGAAAGAAATGGAATTGAACTCCTTGTTCACACTATACATACACGAAAATCAATATGAAGTGAATTAAAGACCAGTCTTTGAAAGGAAAAATTCTAAAACTCTTAGCAGAAATTATTAGAGAATTTAAAAAATAAATTCAGGGTAGTATATAAGTCAGAGTTCAGTCAGAGAAGCAGAACCAGTAGAATGTGGAATATGTGTGTGTGTTTGTGTATGTGTAAAAAGATTTGTTCCAGGAATCTAACTTTCTTGCCTCCTTGTGAGGATCTATTTTCTCCCTATCTGATCCTGAATCTTCAAGTCCACAGGGCAGGAAATCAGGAAGAATAGATGAATGTGGCATGAGGGAGAGGAAGAACAATCTAGAACACCCAGGGCCAAGCTGAGGGACACAGGATAGATTGAAACCTGTGTCAGTTCTTGTTGTCTGTGACCTTGATGCTACACATGTCCTCTTTGTCACAGAGCTAAACACAATTACTTGGCCAACAAATAAGAGAAGCTGAAGAGAAATCCAGGGGAAGATGAAGTAGTTCCAGATCGGGCCACACCTCATGTCAATGAGATGCACCAGTAGATCAGAGACAATGTGTGTGAGCTACAAAGTGGCTGCTGCTTTGCTTTTGCCCTCCAAGTCTCCTACAGGAGTCTGTCTCTCTTGTAGTCGACCCTAACTAGAAATACTATATACAAAAGGGAATTCTGGGAAATGTAGTTTAGCCTAGCCAAGCTGACATAGTACAAAGCCACCAGAGGTGGAAATATTTTTCTTAAGACACAATGAGCAGGGAATTCCCTGGCGGTCCAGTTGTTAGGACCCTGTGCTTCCAATGCAGGAGGACTGGGATCGACCCCCTGGTCAGGAAACTAAGATCTTGCAAGATGTGGGGCCAAAAAAAAAAAAAAAAAAAAAAAGACAAAATAAGCTGTAATAGCACATGTTAAAGTAGTTTTATTCAAGAAGGAAAGATGAGAAGTATATTTTCTGGGCTCCTGAATATTTGAGAATATCTTTTTCTTGATATCATATATCATTCAGAACTTAGGTTCGTAGAAAATTCTTCATTTACGATTTTTCCCCTCAGAACTGTAAAATTTGTGCTGTTTTTATTTTTCCCTTAATATTCCTGAAACAAAAGCAGAAATTTATGAAAGTTTTTGGCTACCTTTTAAGCAATATTTTTTGTCTGAATAGTTTATAGTATTCATTCTGTCTTTCTAACCTAAACCTTTTGTCAAAATGTGGTAGATACACAGTAATGTTTCTAGCCATAAAAAAATTCCTAGCCTTCATTGCAGTTAGAGGTTGTCATGTAACGTAGTTTGGCCAGTGATCCAATAACACATGAAGAGTTTTTTTGCTTTCCTAATATATCTCTTTTTTGCCACTTTTTTCCTGCTCTTGAAACTGGAATAAGACATTGGAGATGGAGCAGCCTCCACATGACTATTCATTCTCTCTTCATGTTCACTGGCAATACATCAGTGAACAAAATAGTCAGACCTCTTCCTAACTTTAACTTAGGTGCAGCTTAAACTCTGCTGTATATCAATGTGTAATAATATAATTAAATAGGTAAAATATGCAGAATATTGATGATGATAATAAGGGCTATGGGAAAAATAATATCAGAATATGGAACTCCAGGAGGCTGGTAGGTGCAAAATAAAATAGGGTTGTGAGGAAACTTTCACTGATAAGATGACATTTGAGTAAAGATGAAAAATGTGAAAGAGCAGGCCATGAAGTTAGCTAAAGGAAGAACAACCAGTGGTATCTGGGAATAAACAAATGCAAAGACCTGAGCCGGGAATGTACCTGCTATACCTAAGGAACACCAAAAAGTTAGTTTGGCTAAAATTCTGTGGGGATGGGGAGACTAGTAGGAGATGAAATTAGACAGGAAGGAGGGGAACAATTAGTGTAGGGCTTTTCCACCATTGTGCAGAATTTGGCATCTAATTTGAGTGAGATAGAAAGCCACTAGAGGACTTTGAACAGTGGAGGGAATGTTCTGATTTACAATTTTTAAATATTTTGTCTTGTTTATAAACTTTTTATTTTGACCTAATTTTAGACTTACAGAAAACTTGTAAAAATAGTACAAAGAGTTCCCTTATATCCCTTATCCCACTTCCCCTATGTTAACATTTTACATCAAAAATGGTAAATTAATACTAGTGCAATATTATTAACTAAGCTACAGGTCTTATTCAAATTTCATATTTTTTCCTTCACTGTGTCCTTTTTCTGTTCCAGAATCCTGCTCTGGGTCCCATATTACATGCAGTTTTGTTTTGATTTTTCCTCCTTAGTCTCTTCCAGTCAGCAACTGTTTTTCACTCTTTCCCTTGTCTTTCATGACCCTGACACTTTGGAAGAATACTGATCAGTAATTTTGTAGAATGCCCCTCAAATTGGATTTGTCTCATATTTTCTCATCATTGGAAAGAGTATTAGCTCAGGCTGCCATAATGAAATACCACAGACTGGGTGGTTTCAATAACAGATATCTATTTCTCTCAGTTTTGGAGGTTCAAAGTCCAAGAGCAAGGTTCCAGCCAATTCAGTTTCTAGTGTGAGCTCTCTTCCTGGTTTGCAGATGGCAGCATTCTCACTATGACCTCATTTGATCTTCAGTGTGAGCATGCTGGCTCAGCGCATTTTGCTGGCAGGGGTGGTTGGACGGGACCATTCTGAAGTCTCATAAGGACACTAATCCTATTGGATCAAAGTCCCATCCTTATGACTTCATTTAACCTTAATTACTTCCTTAGAGGCCCCATCTCCACACTGGGGGTTAGCTCCTCAATGTATGAATTTTAGAAGGGACACAAACATTCAGTCTATAACAGGTTTTGTATTTTTGGAAAGACTACCACCTACAAAAATATCTTTATGCATCATATCAAGGGATTCATGATATTGTTATGTCTTATTACTGGTGATATTTATCTTGATCATTTGGATAGGTTGGTGTCTGCTAGGCTTCTCCCCTATAAAGTTACTTTATTTCCCTTCATAGTTAATAAGTATCTTTGGGGAGATGCTTTGAGACTGCAAATCCTGTTTCTTCTCAAACTTTTGCTCCCTCATTTTAGCATCCATTGGTGAATCTTGTCTGCAACAGGTATTACTAGGGCACTTACAATGATGATTCTCTATTTCCCCTTTCCATCTACATTTATTAACTGATATTCAATTGTGAGGAAAAGCTGTCCCTTCTCCTTCATTTATGCATTTGATTTTTATATTTGCATAGACTCACTGGGTATATATTATTCTAGGGGTTAAACTCAAACACTGTTTTTATTATTCACATTATTCCAGTTTTGGCCATAAGATGCTCCTTCAGATTAGCTCCTCTGTTTTTGATAAGCCTCCAACTTTTGGGGGAGAATTTCCTTATCTTCTGACCTCACAATATGTTTTAGGTTCACCTTGTGTTTTCTTTGCTCCAGCCTGCCCTGAAATCAAATTATCTAAGAAACCCTGGTTCCTTATGTTAGAGAATCGTGTTTAGAAACCAAGATCTGGTGCTAAGTGTGCTCATTGTTCTGGAGTGTCACTGCCTCTAGGCCTTCTCATTGAATGAGTTAGTTAGGAAATATATGAATGTATACTAACCCCCCCATATATATATATTTCTTTATCTGTCTGAATATATATCAAAAACCATGAATTTATACTGATGCCTCTTATTGTAATCCAATACCACAGGGTTTATTTTAGCCTTCTTCCTTTCCTTATGTCTTTCTCCAATTGTAAGAAGCCTGGCTTTCACTATCTACAATATATGTACTTACTTTTCAATTCTAGTATACACACAAATGTAGTTTCAGGATTGCTAACTCATATCCCTGTGAGAAAAACATTTACTAACTAGATTACAGTGCTTAAGTCTTTAGCTTTGTGCTCACTGAAGATACTGCTTCTAAGTTACTTAGGTTAGTTGTTTCTTTTCCATTCCCTTAAGTATGGTCATGTTATTCTTTCACAATACATTTACTTTCATTTGTTAGTATTTGCATTCCAGTTTGTGTTGTCATCATTTCCTGCTTGGTTTTAATCATTTGCTTATTTAGGGGTATGTGAAGAGTATGCAAGACATTACTCATTCTAAGAGTTCTACAAAAAGATATAATCAGAGAAATGTTACTCTACTTCATCCTTGCTAACCTATTGCCATTCCCCTCTTCTTTCTACCCCTTTCCTTTAGGTATCAGTCTTGTTAGCTTTTGGTTTATCCTTCCTGTATTTTTTTTGTACAAATAAACAGATGTTTGTGTATTTTCTTATAGCTCTTCTTTCTTATATGAAGGGTAGCATGCTATACTCTTTTGTGCTTTGCTATTTCTCATTTTATAGTATGTCTTAGAAATCACTTCATATCAGTTCATAAAGCTCTTCCTCATTCCACTGTGTATACATATCATGGTTTTTTCAACCACTTTCCTATGAATGGGTATTTAGGTTGTTTCCAATACTTTGTAATTAAAAACAATATTGTAATTAATATATTTCTGTATATATATTTTAATATTGTTGGAGGTATATCTTCAGGATAGATTCTTAGAAACAGAATTGCTGGTCCCATTGGTTGAAAGGTAAATACATATGTAATTTTGTTAGACACCATGAAATTTCCCTCCAGAAAAATCGTACCAATTTGTATTGCCATCAGCAACGTATAAACAAGTCTATTTCTTCACAGTCTTGCCAAAATAATGTTTCCACATTCATAAATATTTTCCATTCTAATGAAAAATGCTGTGGTGTTAATTTGCATTTACCCAATTTCCAGTGAATTTGAATATTTTTCATGTTTGAAGGTCATTATTATATATTTTATCATAAATTGTTCATATAGTTTTCCCATTTTTCTATTCTGTTTTTTTTCCTTTCCCCTCATTACTTATACATTTAACAAAATTACTTGGCTATCGTGATAAATAAAGGTTGTCGGAGGACACTGATGGAAGCAGGGAGACAGTTGGTGCTTTCAATAATCCAAATGAGAGATAATGCAAGGTTGTCACAGTAGAGGTGGTAAATAATGATCAGATTCCAGGTAAATGGAGAAAATTTCCTAACAGACTAGGGCATGAGAAAAAGAAAAATCGAGGTTTACTCCAAGTGTGTACACTTGAACAAGTGGAAGCCTGAATTTGTCATTAACTGAGATAAAGAAGATCTTGGTTGAGGCAAATTGTGGGTGTGGATAATTAGAACGTAGGTTTGGCCTGTGTTAATTTTGAGATGCCCACTGGACTTCTAAATAGAAATGTCAAGAAGGTGGTTGGATACACGATGTTGAAGTTCAGAAGAGAGTTCCTGAATATGGATGGTAATTTGATCCATGAGAACTAGGTGAGACCATCATGACTGAATATAGGTATAAAATAAAAGACATACAAGGACTGAGCTGTATGTAACTCCAATATTATGGATCATGGAGAAGGGAAGGAATCAACCAGGGACTAAGGAGCAACCAATAAGGTAGTAGGAAATCAAGAATATGGTGTCTTGGTAGCAAAGTGAAGAACAAATTTCAATGACAGACTTATAAAAAGTGTCAAATGCTACTGACAGGTCAAATAAGATAAAGACTAAGAACTGACCATTAGATTTAGCAATATGTTGATTGTTGAACACCTTGAGAAAAACAGGTTTAGTGGAGTGGTCAAGACAAAACCCTAATTTGAGAGAATTTCAGAGTGAGAAGTAGGAGTTTGAGACCATCAGTATAAACAAATTTTGAGAATTTTGCTATAAAGAATTCAAGCCACATTTCCATACCATGGAATTTATTATCAGAAGAAATGTGGTGCTTGATGATTCCATGAGCAGCAAAGCCTTAATAGTAAAAGAAGCAGAAAACATCAAAAGGAGAAGGTAAGAAAATGAAATGAAATGAAAATGGATGCAACATGTCTATTAGGATGATTTTAGTTGAATTTATTTTATTTAACAAACATTGATACATTGCTATGTGTCAAGCACTATTCAAGGATTTGTAAATACAATTCATTCAATAATCTTCCAATCCTCAAAATTCATTTGAGATTGCCCTTTTTCCAACCTTTAAATGTAGTCTGACATGAGCCCACCATTTTAACTTCTCTGTTTATACTGTTTCCCTAAGTGAAGTTTTCCAGACCTATGACTTCAAATAATATCTATTTACTGATAGCCTTTAACTATGTATCTCCTAGCCCCCAAATTTAATGTTTTAGCTTGATGGGAAAGTGAATTTTTAATATTTTAGTTTGTATTTTCAATTTTCCCACAATGGACATGTACTGGTTCTTTTATAAAATGTTTAAAATTTTTTCAAAGGAGGTAATAATTCATGAAATTATATTCCCACTGATAGATAAATTAAGACTGACAATTGACCACTGCATCTAGCAACATGGAAGTCACTGGTGTCGTTAACAAGATCCATTTTGGTGGAGTAGGGGGAGAAACATCTGCCTGGAATAGTTTGGCAGTTCCTCAATGAGTTAGGGTATGACCAGCAATTACACTCCTAGGTATATACCCAAGAGATTTGAAAACATTATGTCCACACCAAAACATGTACCCAAACGTTCAGAGCAACACAGCAACATAACATCCTAGTAGCCAAATGTGTACACAACCAAAATGTCCATAGACAAATGAATGATAAAGTGTGTTATATCCATACAGTGGAATATTACTCAGCAATTAAAGAATTACATACTAATACATGCCACAACACAGATGAAACTTGAAAACATTAAGCTAAGTGAAAGAAACCAGTCACAAAGGGACATATATTGAATGATTCATTCCATGCATATGAATATCCCAAACAGGCAAATTTATAGAGACAGAAAGTGTTGGTGGTTGCCAACGGCTGGGGGAAGGAGGGTCTGGGGAGTGACTGCTAATGGGTATGAGGTTTTTTGGAGGTAATGAAAATGTTCTAATTAGATCATGTTGATGGTTGCACAACTCTGTGAATATAACCACCACTGAGTTGTACACTTCAAAAGGGTGAACTTTATGATATACAAATTATCTTAATAAAGCTGTTACAAAAACCCAAAAAGGCAAGAGAATCTAGCTGATGCTCAGTTTGCATTTGTTCTACTCCTTCTCAGTATTTTCTGACTTATTGTTTTCTATTTTGTTGCCAATGTCCAGGTTTTATTTGACCAACACTATTCCAGGAATTTGTTAATCATTTTTTTAAAAAAATAACCCTTTCCTCCCCCTTAATCCCCATCTCTACACCATTCTCCAACTCGCTAAATCAAAGATAACCAGATAGGAAAATGTCTGCCTCTATTATGAAAAACTACACTTTACCACTTTAAAAAGTATTAAATGTGGCCATGTTCATATTTACTTTTCACACAATCCAAGTCACATATGTACAAATTCCCCCCCCCCACAAAAAAAGGAAGCATTTGCCTAGGAATAATAACATATCACTTTAAGCAAACAATACACTATATAGCCTGAATTCTAAAACCCATTTTGTATTATATGAAACTACTTTGTAAAGTTTATAAAACAAATGTCCCTCACTCTTGAGAAATGTTTGAATTTTTAAATAATGCTGCTATAATACATTTTCTTTCATGAAATTAAAAAAAATCTTACAACAATGGCGAGAATGTATCATTTATGGGTAAAGAGACATATAGATATACAAGCCCATTGGAAAAGCTAAGTTTAGAGCTGATTTCCTCTGTTGGATTGTATAATTTAAAAAGTACACAATAATTACCTATTGTTGGAATAACATCTGAGCAATTTAGCTAAATGTACAAACAATAACAAATATTCAAACTTGGGGAATTCAAGTTAAAGTAATAGAAAAATAGAAAATTTTTCCTTCCAAAAAGAGGTATCTAGACAAAGATTCAGATACCCCATGAGATTATTCACAAAAGTCATATAATCAACCTTTTCTGTATTCCTTAAATAAAATTTGATAATCAACTGATGAAAAGACAAGTTTAATATTCAAAGACACTTTCAGAATGCATCTATAATTAACTTAATGCAAAAGTATATGAAAAAACACAGCTATTTCACTGGTCTTTACATATAGCAACATTTCATTATTTTTGGCTCATCTTCATACGCATTTCTTCAAGAGCTGCTTCTTTTTCTCTCAGCACCTGCTTAAGTCTTCTTATTTTTTCATCTCTAATGGTTTCTTCTAACTCTGGTGGTGTCATGGGGAAAATATCTTCAGTATAGTTTTTATTGAAGGAATGGCTTTGCTCAAAAGCTGTATTTGAACTCAGTGTGCCTTTCTCTTCATTCCCATGGGTAGAGTGTTCTACCTCAGATCTCTTCTCTTCCCTGGTTTTGTTGCAGCCTCTGAGAATGTTATGGTGTGATACATTTGAAGTTGGTAAAATACTGCTAACGAGTTGGGAACTGGTGACATTAGTTCCTCCATTTACAGTTGTGTTATAAACACTCTCAGTTCTTCTCTTCTTTGTGTGATCCATCTTCTTATTGGTTTTTGCTTTTCTTTTCTTACCAAAACCCTGTTGCAATGTTGAGTAAGATTCCAAAAGAAAAACAAAATATTATTGCTGAATAGTGTGCTCTCGAATTTAACAAAGTTTGCAGATACAAATATTTAGCCATTAAATTCAACTCAACAAAATATAATTCACATACTCCTGCTTAAGTCAAATATTAGAAGCTATATTGATCTACTATGAAAACCTAACAACCATATGTGAAGAGCATAAGAAACAGAATTTATTTATTTATTTTCTCCTCTGCAGAGTAGGCACATAGGGAAGATTATCACTGGGAAAGGTTGACCGGTTTCAGATCTGAAGTTCAGGATATTATACAATAATGAAATATTTATAAGTAGAATGACAGTAAGCAAAGTTATAGGGATTTTATTTTCATCATTATTGTGTAGATTTCTTAAGATGTTTAAATTAAAGTAATACTTCAGTGAGTATCTGCATGCTTATATTTTCCCTGCATTTCTGTCATTTCTTTTCTTTTCTTTTCCTTTTTTATTTTTTTTGGCCATGCCTTGTGGCTTGTGGGATCTTAGTTCCCTGACCAGGAATTGAACTGGGACCCTCAGCAGTGAGAGCTCGGAGTCCTAACCACTAGATTGGTAGGGAATTCCCTAAAGCAACATTTTTAATTAACTGGGGATGCATTTTTACCTGTGCATATATGGTTCTTCTTAACATTGTTTTAGTATAATACATATACATGCAAATTTGGTAACAACTATCATTCATATTAATGCACAAGACTAAAAAAAAATCAAGAAAATTAATACATTCATATATCTTTGGAGTACCTACAAAGGACACTTTAAAATCTATTACCTGTTTTCTCCCTTCCTCCTTCACTATAAACTCTGTCTCTTTGTAAGTATCACTTTTCACCAAACAGCTAAAGGAATCAAAACCTCCTCCAGAGCCCAAATGGTGAGGAATCCGAGTAAGGCACACGCTCAAATCTTTAGTGAGACCAAATATCTTTCTAAGTTCAGCATCATTGTTCAGATATGATGCCTTATTGCTTCTTCCTTGGGAATTGTTCTTGTCATTTCTTTCTTGAGTAACTTTTTCTAATGTTGATGCCATCTCATTCTGGATCTGGAAATAGGAAAAGAAAACACACAAACAATACTGCCAATTACTTAAGCTATTTTATCAGACTAGCAACTAAGTGATTACCTCATCTTACTTAAAATGCTATGCTTTAAAGTCCTAAATGATTGGATTGTATTACTCTTGCCTTACCACCCACACTTGAAAAGCTGAACTTAACTGAGCAAAACCAAAATGTTCTCCTACAATTTTACTTTCTTGTACTAGGAAAGTAACAGGTAGTTAATTCTCAAACAAATGAAATGAGAATACAGACTAATGACAAGTTAAAAATAATCAATATAACATCATGTTGGAAATTGTCATCTTTTGGAAAACTCTTATAGCTTTAATCAATTTGTACTTAATCAGAATTTACCTCCTTACATCTCTGGAGTTCATTGAATTCTGTACTGAAGGGGAGAAATACTGAACATTATTAAGTAGACCTCTAAGAAGGAAAATGTGGGTACAAATATTTAGTGATTACACATGTACATATCTTAAGTAGAACAGAAGGATAACTATGTGGATATGTTGAGTAATTGAATGATTCAGAAAGAAGGACTAAAAAGAGGAACAGGAGACTTGTATACTAAAAACACAAAAAACAACCAAACAACCCAATCAAGATGTTGATAAATTCTTCTTCCACAAATGACTGAAAGGTATTAATTAGCCATGTCCTGCCCCTTCTACCGTCTACCTAAAAAACTTGCCAGATATCTCCCTACCACCACAAAACAAACAAACAAATCCCAGCACTGCTCTGTGCATAATATTAATCTCTTCATATACTAAAAGTAAGCTCTTAAGTATATATGTATGCATGTATATGTATTTATGTGTACAAAGATAAGTATGTGTGTGTGTATATATATATATGTATATACATATATATATACACACACACACACACACAAAATTTTACTAAGCTTTGAATTCACATTATCCTTCTCCAACTCTTCTAAATCTTGTTGCTCTGTGATTTGTTTGTTTAATTTTGCTTTGAAGACTTGGCATGCCAAATGATTCTAGAGAAAAATACTGCTTCAGCTCTCTCTATTACACTCCTCAAACATTTCCTTCAGATGAAAGCTTTGACTTAATTAAGCATTCATGTGCGTATGGTATGTGTGTGATGAAGAGGAGGATGGGAGAGGAGGGAAAGAGAGGTATCATAGATAACTAACTTTGAGAATTAAGAAAGAAAAATTTTCTATATACATAGATAAAAAGAACACCCTAACATGGGAAAATTACCTTTGGTTCTTGGTCTCTGAAAACACACTGTTGTGAAGTAACAGTTGTTGCATCAACAGAGGAACTTATTTTCTCTATGCTGTGGATGATATTTCCTTTTCTGGGGGAATTTTGTCCTGTACTAAATCCATCTGGAAAGTCTGGCTTTGAGAATAAAGTCTTACTGTGCTTTAAGTAGTTAATGGATTGGTTCATACTATGTGGGTTTGGGGTAGAAAGAGATGGTTTCTCCACTTTCTTATTCTTCTCTGCCCTTAGATTGGCCATGGAAGCAAGCTGGGTATTTGAAAGTGATTTTGTCTCCATCTGGGAAGATTTACTTTTAGCCAAAACAATACTTACAACCTCTCTGGATATTTCTGTGACTGGACTTGAACTTACTATCTGTGATGTATCTTTTCTTGGTGGAATATCAGGAGAAACAGAATTCTCTTGGTCAATTTGTGATGGCAAAACATCTGTCCCCTTTTTAGCCAATAGATAGACTTTCCCATTAAACATAACCAAAGCATTATCTTTAATAGGCATACTTTTGGATTGTGTCCCACTAGGACTGATGGTACTCAATGGTGGCAAATTTACAGTATTATCTCCCAAACTTTTCCTATCTACAAAAGTTTTTAAAATCTTTGAAGCCACATTATTTGAAGATTTAACAGGAACAAGAGATGGAGTGCAAGGCTGTAGATTCTCTTGAAAAATCCATTTCACTGGAGCAGCTTGAGAATGCTGACCACCTTTTAATTGTGTCTCTTTAGCAACATTCATTGGAATCTGTGTGGTGTTTAGTATCATTGGCTTTGCTATTTCTGTAACAGGTTTTGGGTAAATGTTTTGAAAGTTCTTGGTAACTACATTTTTCACTGTATTTACAGGAGATACATAAATAACAGTTGGTATTTGGGAGGCCTCAACTGTTCCTGAGGTACTTGTGGTTGCAGTTGCAAGTATCTTTTGCTGAACTGAAGGAGGCAATGAAGACGCTGGTACAGATTTCACTTCAGCATGGGCTGGAATCTGTAAATGATGCCCAGAAGGCAAAACCGGAGACTTCACAGTCATTGGAAGACTCTGGGTATTTACTAAAATATAAGATGAATCATTTTGTGTTGAGGAGGGAGAAACAGCAAACGTTTGCATGGTGAGTCCATCAATTTTCACACCATGCCTCTGAACTTTAGAAACTGATGAGGTAAAATTTTCAGTTCCCACAGAAGTAACTCTAACTTTTTCTGCTGTGTCTACTGTTCTTGTAAGAAAATAGTTTGAAGAACTGGCTGGCTGAAAAATGGGCAATTGAACTGATGCACTTGTGGAGGAGCTGGAAATCTGAGTCTGAAAAGTAACTTGAACTGGATTTCCTGTATTCCCTTTCAAAGCATCAGACATGACTGTAGATTGAACTAGTGGTATAAGATTTCCAGAGGAATTAGGAATTGGAAGTAATTGCAGAAGATTTTTTCCATCCGAGCCAATCGTCTGAACTACTTGGTACATGCAGCCTGAAACACTTAAAAGAACATCGAGTAAATAAATACAACATACTACATGGTATATACATTTTATTTAAAAACAAGTATTTGCAAACACTATGTTTTAAAAATAAAAATTTATAAAATATAATAACATAAGTATGTAATTTGTCACTTTGAGTTTTCAAAGTGAAATACTGCAAAAGAAAGAGTTTGAAGAAGTAGAAGAGATAATCAAAGGTATGGTCAGCTTTGATATAGATCTCCTCACATGATTAGGCAATGGGTATAAGATATTAGCATTTATTCCTAAAAGTAGACTTTTCTAAGTTTTACCCTGTATAAAATTTCAGCTACTAGAATATGCTCCTCTTAAACTATTAGCATCCTTCCTTCTTTTCCTTAAATTCTTTCCTCTAGTCCTTCTCCTTTACTATTATTGACCAGGATTCTTATTTTACCTCCATTTATGCTTATTCTATTTCCCTCACTTTTTTCTCCCCCCACCCAATCTGTTCTGTATTCTTCCCACTGATAATGACAAGTTCTACTGTCAGCCATTCTTTTGCTTAAGGCATCTCTTAAGATGATACCTTAGTTTGCCACATTTCTGGAGACTAAACTGAGTTACTCATGTAGGAACTAGTTTCTTCTTTGATTTATTGTTCCAGCATGTTTGATGTTTGGTGTAAAATAGCTCTTAGTATGGCAATTACTCATATTAGTTCCAATTGTCAGTCAACCCATATTTATAATAGCAACATCATTTCAGCTGAATGGTTTTCAGTGAATGTGGAATACACTGGAAGTCAATAATTTTTTTAACTTAGCCTATTTTGATTCTATTAAAAGTTATTAGCTATTACTTAGCACAGATTATCTGATTTTTTTTAAAAAATCCAATACTAATCTGTATCTGTTTGTACAATCAATTATTTGTAGATTACTTAAATGCAGACACCTCAAGTTATCCTGAAACCATCCTTCAGTTCTTGGAAAATACTAAACCCTCATGGGACTCAGGGTAGTCACACATGCTACTTATTCTTCACCCACCCATATACTCAACTCTCAACATAAATGATACTTCCCAGAGGATACATTCTCTGGCCACCTTAACTACCCTTGCTCTTCCTTCACAGGTAATAATATTACATCTGTTAGTTTCCTTCATGGTACATATCATAAGTTGTCATCATATATTAATGGATTTTTTCCACTGGTCTACATATTGTCTCTCATACTAAATTCCAGCAATATGGGTACAGAGTCCATGTCCTATAGACCCAATATGGCCTTACATGGCTAAGATTAAATGAAAAAAATTTAAGAATGAAAAATAATAATAATTAGAATTCTCAGTAGTGTAAAGGTGTGTTTTTCTGCCTATAGGTGTTTTTAAAGCTTCAGGTATTAATACAAATCAAAGCCAAAAATTCTATGCATCTTAGAAAGCACTGGATTTAGTTTTACCTTTTTGCAACCCCAAATAACATAATTATATACTTATAAATATTTAAAAGTTTTCTGGCCCTTTGATAGCACTTCAAAATGTTATATTTACTTTCAATAAATTAAAAGTTAATCTCTAAAGAAGTATAAACATAAAGAAAAGTATGAATTCTTGCTTTGACAGGTTGAAGAAGAAAACTCACCTTCACCTCCTCCCTATCCCCCAAAAAGCAAATATAAACTGGATCAGAACTTAATTTATTAAACCAAAATTTACTGAGTGTCTGTTATGGTTTAGGCACCAGACTCAGTTATGTAGCTCAGTAAGCTACAGCCTGGGGCCAAGTCTGGCCCTCTCCCTGTTTTTGTATAGTACACAAGCTAAGAATGGTCTTTATATTTTAATTTAAAAAAATCACAAAAATAACATTTTGTGATATATGAAAATTATGAGTTTCAAAACTCTGTATCCATAAATAAAGTTTTATTAGTACACAGTCACACACATTTTTTATGTATTGTACATGGCTGCTTTCTGCTGCAACAACAGAGTTAAGTAGTTGCAGCAAAGATCACATGGCCTATAAAGTCTAAACATTTACTATCTGGTCCTTTACAGAAAATGTTTGCTAGCCTCTAAACTAGTTCAACCCACAATCCCTAAAAGAACTTAAAATGCTGGGTACATGGACATGTAAATAGGCAATTTTTATTGAGATAAATGATGTACTTGGAAGAGTACAAAAATGCTCACTCCTTTTCTTTAAACATTTTCTTCCCAAGGTTTCCTAGATATGACATACTTCTATCCCTGTAGTGACTCCTCAGTCTTCTTTGCCAACTCATTCTGCTTGAATCAACCTTAAAATGTTGGAATTCACCAAAGCTTAGAGTAAATTATTCTCTTCTTACTCTGTAAGCTTTCCCCCAGATGATTTATTCTATATGCATGATTTCAACTAAACTACCATTTATATATCAACAATTCAAATAGTTATATCTTAGCTCCTTTGAGATTCAGGCTTATATGTCCAACTTCCCTCTTGACATTTCCATTCAGAATCTCAAATGCACCTAAAACTCAACATGGTCTTTTCCAGTGTTCTTCCTTCAGTAAATGGCATCTGAACTATCTTAGATGCCTAAATCTGAACAAGTAATTCCAACTTTCTTACCATCTGTATTCAACCTATCACAAAATCCTGTTGATATTAACTCCTAAATTTCTCTTGACCTATTCAATCGTTTACAAATCAATTGTTCCCACTCTAGTCCATCTCTGGCTTGGTCTATTATGGTAGCTTCATAACTGGTCTTTTCTTCAGTCTACCATCTCCTTTTAAAATTACTCAGCACTCTAATGCCAGCCCTTCCCAGCTTAAAACATTTCATCAGCTTCCCACTTTCTTTGAGTGGTAGAAAGAAAATCAAGAGATTCTGATGCAATGGAAGCCAAAGGAAGAGAGAGTTTCAAAAAAATTGGGCAATTCTATTGAAAGTTTCTGAGAGGCCAAGTAGGATGCAGGTTTAAAATGTATACTGGAATTAAGGGCATGAGGATCATTGATGGCTTTAAAAGAGCAGTTTGGTGAGGAAAGAAGTTGGTAGGAGTGAATATGAAGACAAAAAGGATAGACAACTCTTTTATGAACTTTGACTGTAAGAGGAAGAGAAAAACTGGAAAGCAGCTGGAAATTAAATGGGGTCAAAGAAAAGATCTTTTCTTTTTTTCTTTTTTTTTTTAATGTTAGGTGAACTAGAGCATAAATGCTCATGTGAGTCAACGAAAGGAAGAGACTGGTAATAAAGGAGAAAGAGGGGTAATTAATAATGTAAAGTTTGAAAAGGAGGTAGGAAATTGAGACCATAAGACAGCTGAAGGGACTGAACCTTAAAGAGAGCTGGAGAAGTATGTCCTTTCATTGGAACTGGAAGAGAGGTTAGGTGCATTTGCAGGTAAATTTAAAGCTTTGGTGTTAGAAGGTTGAGGTAATTCTGATCTAGTGGCTTTTACTTGCACTATGAAATAAGGATATGACATCAATTGCTAAGAAGAGCAAAAACAGGGAGAGATTTGAGGATAATCAAAAAGATTTGAAACAGTCTTTGTGAAAAAATAAGCTGACCTCAGAAAATATCAGTCATCAGGCAGGGTTGATGGCCCAGGGAGATAGGTAATGATCATGAATTCATAGTAATACCAACCTGTGCTCATGAGAGTCTCCCTGTTTCACCAGGTATAGGCAGAGAAAGTAAATCACTGAGTTCATCCAAGACTGGGGTGGCTTCAGAAGGGTATAACAAAAATCAAAGAGGAGCAAAAGATTTTAGGGTACTGAAAAAAATTACCAAATGATGAAATATAGAAACTATACTAGATGGGAAGGAAATGAGAACATAAAAGGCTAATGTATAGGGAGAAAATAAAGGGAATGGACTGAGGGCCAGATAAAGAACAGTCAGAGTGGGAATACTTAAACAACTAAGCTAAAATATAGGAACTGGTGTTTGGAAAGCAGGATGCCTAAATCAAGAATTTTGTAGATGCAGCAATTTCATCTGATAACAAGAACTACAGAAGTGGATAGCTGGTGATAGAATGGAGAAAACACTGAGGAAAAAGATCTTTGTACTGAAAGACCAGGTGACAAAGAGGTTATCCACACAGATGCTAAAGTTATGTAGGATTAGAGAGAAGATTGGGATGTGGGTGCCAAGTTCAGTGACAGAAAGTTGGTAGATGGTATTAATGAACCATAATTAGGACCATCTACCAACTTTCTGTCACTGATATGCCAAAAAGTTGTCTTGAAGCCCACTGTCTTCTGCAATCTATTTTCTTTCCCATTATTCTATGACACCTTATTCTCAAAGATTATGAAATATGTCCACACAGTTAAATCTGGCTTTACTCTATACTCATTCCCTAGGTGCTCTCTGCTGAAATTAGCACTGGTAGTTAATTATCCCTCCATCTTGAACCTCTTTCTACTACGATTTCCATTGTGTACAATATTTCTTGTCTTTCTTAATGTTCCCTTTCTTATTCATTTTCTGCATTTTAAGTATCCAACTATGACTTCTCCCCAAAGTACAGTTCTTGACCCTGTTTCTTCTTTAACACATTCTTCCTTTGTAAATCAACCATACTTCAATAAAAAAATAAAATTTAAAAAAGGCATTCTTCCTTAAAGAGTGCACCAAGGTAATAGTTCAAAGCTTCAACTATTACCTTCAACTATCTCTTCTGCAATGATGACTCTCACGTTATATCCTTTTATTCTATCCCCTAATATTGACCTCAATTCCATATTTGTGATGTCTGACCAAACATTTTCACTTTTAATACCATTACTTTAAAGTTAAAATTACTCTGTACTGAAAACTACTACTCTATCTTACCATCCAGTCATGGGTCAGCACTACTGTTTTCCAGGTCACTTAGGTCTTAAATCACCTCGTAATCTCTATCTTTACCACCCTCTTTATTCATCTTTAATTCACCCATAGTACTTTGTATAGATGCTTACAAAGGATAAACATTCAATAAATGTATACTGAATGAATCACCAAGTCCATAAAGTTTTTTTTTTCTTTTTTACAGCTCTTACTCATATTCTCTTTCTTCACCTTTGCCACTTCTACTTGCTACATCAGACCCGCATCACCTTGTATCTAGTCCTCATTATCTCATTCCTGTGTTTGGCTCTGACTTTTAAACTCATTTTTCTGACTGTGGCCATTATCATTATGTATCTCTGGCAGACTAAATCATTGTTTTCATCCTGTTACCTCCTTGCTCAAAGTTTCAGTAATTCATCATTGCCAATTCAGCCTGACATGAAAATCATCTACAATCTAGCCCCAACCAATCTCTACAATAGTACCACCTAGAACATCTCAGCATAAAATCTCTGGTCCTACCAGAAAGGTCTCTACTATTCTGGATTGTCTTATGTACATTATTTACTCTAAGCATTCTTTAAGGTTTTTTTTTTCTTCTCTAACAATTTAAAACATAGTTATAAACTGAGGATCAATCCATCTTCTCCACGAAATATCTGCTAGTCACTCAAACTCATATTAATTTCTTCCAAGTTGGAATCCCTAAAGCACTCTCATTGGTGCCACTAATGCTAGGAGTTACATAATGCCTTCTATAAGGCCTTTGATCTATTAGTTAATTTTAAAAAATTAGTAAAGTATTTTTTTTCCTCAGTGAGCTTGAAACCCATTATGGTCAGAGACTATATCATTTATTTTGTAACTGTTCTTCCAATACCAGGCACAGTAGGCCCTCAAAAAATTATATAAAAAATAAGGCAGCTCTTTCAAACATTTCAAATATATTGAAATGTCTCAATACCTTTAATGTTTAGTCTCATTTAGTTTATGTACTTCATTTGTCAGTAACACCTGGTTAACACATTAGAAGCTTCAACAGAGCAGAACACACGCTTTTATAATTAATTATTTGCATGGGGCAAACACATTTTAATTGGCATATTAGTTAAACAAATCACACAGAATTCTGATACTTCATTCACATACTTTATTATATGGCCCCTATATTTCCGCTTTATAAAAACATTTATATTGCACAAACTCTTCAAATCTAATCATGGATTTTTCCTCTCTTCTTCATTTCCCCTCCAAAAAAGGGAAGGAAAATACAGTTTCTTCTATGTCAGTATATCAGTAGAGATTCATACAATCTACCAGAGACCATAAATTCCTTAAGGGTAGGTTATTCTATTCATATCTATATTCTCTACACCTAATAGAGCAACTGGCACACTGTAGACAATATTGGCTGAATTGAATCCTACAAACTCTGATTTTAAAAAAGTCTGTGATTTCCTAGTAACAAATGGAATGAGTTCTAAAAATTAAACTGAAATGCAGAATGCTAAGGAAAGAAGTGATGAATCAGGGTGAAATTCATACTTCTTCAATCAATATATATATTTTTCAGTTATAGAAGAGATCTTCCACTTAACATACTAAAACCCTATAAAGATTCTGTTTTCTTAAAGATCATATTCTGTTAGTTAAGGTTAGAACTAAAACTAAAACCGGACTTTGCATCCCATGCTCTGGTTAGGTCACTTAAAAAGAAGAGTAATCAACATGCTAATTACTTTAAACCAACTAGGATGTGAACTGAGAAACTACACTGGAAAACTAATACAGTTTAAGGCTTTAAAAGAGAACACAGGAATACATTAGAAAGATTCTGGGCTTCTAATCCTGGCTCTTCCAATTATTAGTTGATTGACTTTGGTAAATTTACTTAACCTCTTTGAATCTTTCTTCATTTGTAAAGGTTTGCTATAACTGGTTGGGACTCTAATAAGCTCCCAATATAAGCTAGATATCATCTTCCACAAAAATATATAATTGGTGTTCAAGAACAAGTAAATGAATCAGATAATCTTTTGAAAATGTGAGAAATTTAATAAAAGATATATTAAACATACTTATAATATTATATAACTTCTGACATTTTTGACTATTCTAATTTTGAGTGAAGCATTTACAGATTAGATATGGAATGATAAAAATTTTGCAGGTTACTGAACATTTCGTAGATAATTTTGCAAAATTTTCAACTGCTAAGAGACTTTCTTCCATCTTACTCTCTCTGATTCAACATTATGTACATACATAACATACACAAGTACATAATGTAATAATATATATGATAATATTTACCATATAATATTATATACATAATAGATATGTTATTGTAAACAGTTGTCATTAACTCTAACCCTAATAAACAGTCCAACAAGGTAGGTATTGCCATTCCTATTTTATAGTTGAGAAAATGAAGATTTAGTAATATTAAATAACTTATTCAGAGACATGCTTTCTTGGGCAATCCCATGCATTTTCTTGTATTTACTTTAGCATAACCCTAATATAACAGGGTCCCAAAAATTCATGAATAAACTGAGAGATTAATGAGAAATAGATCTCAGTTAGCCTTATGGTATGTGTGTCTCTCTCTGCCTCTCGTACACGTACACGTACACACACACACACACACACACACAAATCACAAAAGCTAAGATAATAACACTTACACTGTACAAAACTAAATGCACACTGAACTGACAATGAAACATTATCTGTCTAACCAAACCAAGCCCCCTGCTGAGGACACCCATTTTAGCTCCCTATTTAAGAACAAAAGGTCAAAGGCAGATAGAAGCCAACGGTCTATCACTCTCTATTTTCAGCTCTGACCCTGCCTGAGTTTCAGATTCAAATATCTCACTGATTGCTTTCTTGGTGTGTTCCTAACCTCAATTAATTTACCAATATCTACCCAGAAAATTGGCATCATAATTGATCCACTTTTCTTCATGCCAGTTCACTGACAAGGTCTGCCTATTTTCCTTTCTATATTTCTTTGAATCCAACCCTTGCTCTACATTAGCTAGTGCAGGCTCTCTGAGTATCTGAAAGGACAACTGAAATAGAATCCTTATATGCCTGACCCCTCACCCCCAAATCCACACTGCCATCAGTTACCTAAAACGACACCTGACCATGACAGTTCTTTTCTTAAAATCCTCTGAAGGCTCTCCAACAGATGAAGTCTAATCTTCTCAGCAAACCCTTAAGAGCTCTCTATTTATCCCACTTATTACTAGTAATAAGTCATACTGCTGTTTTTTTTTAATCAATTCCCTCTTCCTGGCATAGCCTGCATTCATCTTTAATTGGATAGCTGATACTTCCATTCCCCAACTCAGCCACTCCAGAAACCTTTCCTACAATTCCCTTTCTGTATGCCCTCACAGCATCATCCTGTACATAACACTATTAAAAAGTGTATTACATCATATCCACCTCCAGACTTAAGGTTTTTCATGGGCATGGCCCATATCCTACTCTTTAGTCAGCCTCTCAATTTAGCACAGTCTGTCACATAGCAGGCACTCAGTGAACGTTTTTTAACCAAATGTTTGAACGATACAGATAATAAGTGGTGACGCAGCATATGAACCTAGGTCTCTGTAACTCTACCTTGTTTCTGTAACTCTACCAAGGTCTTTGTAACTCTACTGTACCATTCTGACTCCTGCTTTGCTCTTTGCATATGAAGTCCAAATCTAAATAAACTTAATGTTTACTGTCACAAATATCTTCCAGATTTTTCCTTTGTATTATAAGATTAAATTTGGGTTTTACATTTTATGCACTGATGAAGAGATACTTTTTAAACAATAAACATTCTGTATCACATTACTGAAAAACTTTACAGCAGGAAAGAAGTAACTCAAGAAAAATTCAAGTACCTACAGAAAATAATAAAATCATATAGTCATTCTAAACTTATGAAAAAAATGATTTTATACCATCAAAATATAAGAAATATAAGAAAATGAAGCTTCCAATAAACTAAAGAGATGACATTAATCCAACTATTTGCAAAAGTATATTTGGACATCATGCAGATTGTTGCTTATAAAAAAGAATAGAATCAAATATGCAATCAATAACCAAAGTAAATGTCAAATTGTTTCAGAAAAGCATCTTGTAAATGTCTTAAGTATGTGATTTAAAATCGAGGATTTGAAGAAATAAATGCATTCAAAAATGATAAAAAATAATGCATAAACCAATGAGTTAACGAACTCCAGATAACTGATGAATGTAACTAAAACAGAATTCAACTTGTAATGTTTTAAAAATATAGATAGCCAAAAGAAGTAGAAACTGGATAACAGAGTTAAATTACACAATACACAAAAAGTAAGGTTCTTACTCTGTCTAATTTCTGATATTGAAAAAGAATGCAATCCTGAAACAAATTGTGTTAAATTAGGGTAAATCAGATGTTATAAAATATCCAGGTACTAAAACAAGATAGAAGAAATGAACAATCATTAAAGACTAATTCTATTTTTGCATATCTATACAGGGCACTACCTCTGCCTTCCCCTTCAACTTCCACCAAAAATAAGCCAACAAAAAACATACATGCACAAAAGCTGGCTCTTGTTAAGATCTGAAATACAATGGTTCTTTCTTGGCAGTTCTTCCATATGGTTTTAGCTCAACACTTTTGGTGACCATTTCTCTTTAGAATATTATGCATACTTTTTTAAAGTGTTTATTACAATTAGGTTTTATAGCTACTTGTAACTACCTACTTCCTGGGCTAAAATTTGTACAGAAGTAAAGTTGTATCCTTACGATAATAATAATAGCTAACATTTAAATAATGCTTTTCTATTTTTCCTATACTAAGTATTTTAGTATATTCATTCTTTTAATCCTTAAAATACCTCTAGGTGCTCTTATTTACAGACTGGAAACCAGGTCACTTGGCCTCACAAATAGTAACTAGCAAAGCTAGCATTAAACCTAGTGAGCCCGATTTTCTTCAATCATAAATGCTCTTCCATGATTTTTATATCTCCATTTCCATGCCTTCTTCTTCACATTTTCCTTCTGCAGGGACTCGTTAACTTTCTTCTCGCCGCTTATTATATACCCACAAACCATGAAGAGTACAACTTAAAATATTCTACCTTAGCAAACAATTTTGTTCCAGTTTTATTTCTTCTTGATTAATATGAGCTTAAAAAAACCACTGAGTTAGTGATAAACTATTGTCTAAATTTACAAATAAGTGTCTAAGAAATACTCGAATCTCCCCCGACAAATGTAGTTCCTCTACATAAACATCCAATTCGAGACGACATTCTCATTACACCTGCTTCGAATATGCTGTTCGAAGGGATTAACTTTACATGATAATTTCTCTATCTTCACTTTTCTTTATCTTCAAATAAAGCTATTATTCGAAATTTTAAAAAAATCGATTCCCTTATTCCAGAACAATTTTTCGGTTTCTATATTCATATACTCTTATCAATTACACAAAAATATGTCCTTTCCTTCTCACTAACTCTCTTAAATTACAGTTACTTTCCCTGAAGGTCCAGCGCCACCTGAGCTGCACTTGCTAATCCGCGCGGATTGCTGCGTGTTTTTCTGCGAGTGCGCGAGAATCTTCCAGAAGATTTTGCTCACACAGGCGCGCCGGCCATGTTGATTTTCCTCTCCCGTGGAGATCTACTCTGTCAGCCTATGAAACTTCAGACGCTGGAGTCCTGCGGAGCCAGGGCAGAGGCTGACTGCGTCAGGCTCTGAAGAGGTTTTACGTTTCCGACAGGGATGTGCTCTAAGGGCTCTAAGTGCCAAACTGCCGCGAACTTCCCCTGGAGTGCTCACCCAGCGGGATCAAAGGCATCTGAATTGCAGAACGTCAGGAAACGACGGCCGACTCGACATCCTGCTAAGAGACGGGCGAGGTGCGGCCATGTCGAGGGAGATTCGAAACCGGTACTTACCAGTGCGAGGCGTTGCCTGACTTTTCCTCTGTAGGTTTCAGGAAGACCCTCTGTAGGTTATTGGACATTTTAGAGGAGTGGAAGGGACCAGTACATCCAGGAAAGGGGGCAGTGTCGGGGCCGAGGTCCTCCAAGTGGCGAGAACCAGAGAGAGAGAATGTAGGGATGGAGTTGCCCCGTAGCAGCTCAGAGAGGTTAGAAGCTGAAAGGAGAGCGACGGCGGGCTCTCGAGAGGGCGTATCCTCAGGCTTCGGATGGAGGCGGCGCAGCCACCAGAAACCGGAAGAATCGAAGAGGCTGACGGGGCGGGTCCGTCCCTAACCTCTGAGAAAACAGCCCTGAGTCTCCGCCTCAGCGCCTAGTACATCGCTCCAGAGTCACCGGGAATCAGCGCGGGAGGCGTGGCCTTAATGGTGCCGCCCCTATCGGTGCCGGGTCAGTGGTGAAGACCAAGCCAGACGGGCTCGGCCGACCCCGCCCACCGAGGCCGCCAGCGAGAGCAAAGCTCAGCCTAGCAGCTTCCGGTATCGCCACATCCGGTCGCCAAGGTGAATGGCTCGCTAACGCCCCGCCCTTATGCTGCGATCCAATCGCAGGTGATGTTTGCTGTCTCTTCTTCCGGATCAAGTAACGAATCGCCAAAGAAAATTCTCCAGATACCTACGCAAAATAAAATGTTTCCGGGGTCAATCGCAAAGTTTCTGCCTTTGTATTCGCCGCTAGTGTAAGTTTCCTCTGCCGCCAGTGCTTTAAAAGACATCGGAGCGCTCTTTTGAAGCCATATGCACTCCTGGCGTGAGAAAATTTTAGACGCCTGCCTGTGGCAAGCGCCTGTATTATTGCTACTTCCTGAGGGTTTCTTGGTTTTTTTCCTTTCTTGAAGCTTTGCCTCGAGATTTAACCTAATCTCTCTCTCCACCCCACCATTAATTCTCGCTCGAAATTACTTATTGTCATATAGTTAACTACTTGATTCTCTAAAAGTTTAATTCCCCATATAGACTTACTTTTTGGCACCTTTATTTGGATCTCCAGAGAAAAACTTTGCAGAAGTCTCTTGATTCCCGCTGTTAAAATCTCTTATCTGAGGAACAGGTTAAGTCTCTGGCTTCAGCTGGGACTAGAAGGAAGTTGTGGGAGGAGTGGTTTAGGAGATCCAGTTTTATCAGCTAGAGGCAGTAAAAAGGTAAACTGGCTCAAATTTAGGAGATTGATGTATGGTAGCCAAGTTGGTTTTTTAAAAATGCTGGGTACTCATTCTCCTAACTCCTTAATCAGCTAGTACTGATGAAAGATCTTGATGTTCTGATACAGAACGTAATACTTTTTAACTACTGTTCATTCTTTGTTAAAGGTTAATTTTAGCGATGTCGAATCCTGTGTGTGTAACTGGCATTTATCTTTCAGTCAAATATTTCCCATACTAAAGAGGGGGCAGAGTGGTGAGCCCTTAATACTGTCTTGGTTCTGATCATCCTATCTGTGAAAGCAAAACTACTTGAACGAGTTGCCTATTCTTGGCTTGTTACATTTTCTCACCATTCATTTCTTAACTTTGCAGTTTGGCTTCTCCTCATATCCAACAGCACTTCTAATAAATGAAACTCATTGTCACAGATTGGGTTCCCTGGGAAGCAGACTCTTGAGATGGACTTTGGTGTGCCTGAAGTTTATTAGGGATCAGTATCTGTAGAAGGGAAGAAAAGGGAGCAAAACTCGGCAGAGGGAGACGTTGGGTTGTGACGCCCAGTCTCAACAAAGGCCTTAGACTATCCCACACAGAGCTCTAAAATTAAGATGATTTTTTTTTTTTAAGATGAACTTCTGAAGTTTTCCCCAGTAGGATGCAGGCTTTCCCAAGGAAGGATGCATGACCTTAGGCAAGGATGATCTCCTTAGCCAAAGTAATTCCTCAAGGTGGCTGATAGCTGAGGCGTGTCTGCTGGCAGCACTCCAGTAACTGGCAGAATAAGACCTTCATTTTGCAAGGGAGGTCTGGGAGATGCATCAGAGTGTCCACTGTACTCATTAAACCACTCATTTAGCTGTTTCAATTGATACTATTTATCACAAATAGTATAAAGATTTGTTCAAATCTTTATTCTGCAGTGCTGTTAATTAATTCTTCTTGATGCCATTGGTAATATACTTTCTTGGGTTTCCTCCTACATTTTTATGTACTCTTTTTCAGTTTCTTTTGAAGGTTTATCCCTCACTTGGCCATTAAACAGAAGAGTTCCTTAAATCTTGATGATTGATCCTCTTATTTTCTCAAACTATCCTGTCTCCTCAAGCGATTTCAACATGCCTGTGGTTTCAATGACCACCTCTAGCCATTTTTATACTAGCCAAACACATAATACTACATGCCAAGTACTATTCTAAGTGCTTTACTGATGAAGAAACTGATGCACAGAGAATAGCATAACAGCAGAGATAAAGGGACGAGAGACCAAAAAGAAATTAGAGCATATTAAAATATAGCTCTTGTTAGCTAAAAGAGTGACAAATTTAAGCAAAAACTGACAGAAATGAATAGATTAATGAGTCAACAAATGTAGAAGGTTATTTTACACACGTACATCTCTGAGAAATTAATAGTTGAAGCAGAGAAAAGATAGGCATAGATATCAAAATTTTAAACAATACAGTAAACCAGGTTGAGACATCAGATGGTAAATAATCCACTTATTGGATAGTTCACATTATTTTTGAGCACATATAAAATATGTATAAAAATAATGTGATAGGCTACAAAGGAAGCTCTACTAGTGCTGAAGGATTAATTCTATATATACTATGTTTTCCAACCAAAAATTGATTAAAATTAGCTATCCAGATAATTAAGAATAGCTTTAAGACATATTTAGAAACAATAACCTATTACTAAATTACCCTTGGGTTAAAGATGAAATCATAATGGAAATTAAGTGATTTAAACACATTTGTCATAAAATAAGAATGTTTAAACACACATGAGTTAAGCATCCAATTTGGAAGTATTTTAAAAAGCAAGAGAGAATACCAAAGGAAAAAAGAATAAGTAAGTGAAGTATATAACAACAAAAATAATGCAGTAAATTAACAAAGCCATAAGCTGATTCTTTGATAAAATCAATAATAGAGAGAGACCTTTAGTGAGATTAATCAAGCAAAAAAAGAGGAAAGATGCAAGTAAGCAAAATACAGGATGAAATGGTTAAATAACTATAAATACAGCAGAGATTTTTCTTTGCAAGTATTATACATAACAATTATAATACAACATTTGCTGAATCCTGCTACGATGATGAACTACTATGGGCTACTGGTTCCTTTCTCTAAATTATAAAAGGGAAACATATATTCTAAGAACTAAGAGAAATTTTAAAAACTCCTAAGGGAGCTGAAGCCTGTCTTAAAATGAATGTGTAGGGAAGAAAGTAGCTGCAGTCCAAGCACAGAAAACAGGGAAAGAATAGGTCGGGAAAAGACAGGTTTAAGTTATTTCTGTTGTCTCTCTCCCACATTGCCCTGGGATTATCAATGTCTGTCCACTCAGAAGAAAGTTAAGGAATAGTCCAGATTTGTTATTTTTCTTTTTAATCTCCAATTATTTTCACTTTTTAAAAATCTCTTTTGTTCTCTTCCTCACACATACAGCATGCTGGGAGTGGGAGGTGGGCAGGCTGGCAGGAAGAGCATGCCCTTCCACAAGTAAATTTCAGGTTTTTCACAAGGCAAAGTGCCATGTTTACTATAGTATTTATGTATTTATTAGTCATTTAACATGTTAAAAACTGTACTTACATTTTTATTTAGTCCTTGTCTTTTGTTTAGTATGTCAGAATTTTTTGGTGTTGTGCTCATAACCTCATTTTCCCTTGAGTAAAATGGGGTTTTATTGCATAATTTTGCATAGTGTGGTGATTTTTAGGAATGTATATGTCATGTTATATCAGAACTGACTACAAGAATAGTCAAAAACTTTTTAAAGTCACTTCTGGACAAGACAGAGTAACAGGGACTGGATTTACCCTCCTACCTGAAGCAATGACAACAACAACCAGACAAGAATGCATGAAACAACACTTTTCAAGAAAATCAAATAATGAACAATGTCTTAGCTTGGGCTGCCATAACAAAATACCATAAAATGAGTGGCTTATAAAAAACAGAAATTTATTTCTCACAGTTCTGGAGGCTGGAAGTCTAAGATCAGGGTGCCAGTGTGGTCAGATTCTGCTGAGGGCCCTCTTCTGAGTTGCAGACTATCAACTTCTCATTGTATCCTCACATAAAAGAGAACAGAGAAAGGAAACAACCTCTCTCTTGACTCTTATAAGGGCACTAATCGTTCATGAGGACTCCACTCTCATGCCTTCTCCTAATTACTTCCCAAAAGCCCATCTCCAAATATCATCACATGGGGGTGGGTAGGGTTTCAACATACAAATTTAGGAGGGTGCAAAAATTCCCATCAGACAGTGATCCCTGAAAGATGGGAAACAAATGAGGTAAATCTTACAAATGCCTCAGATTACTGCTTTGAGAGAGTTTCCATACTACAGCTCAGGGAGGGAAAACTGAGGAAGAACATGTCAGCCTAGCTGAGTTGTGAAGATGGAGTTGATGGTCCAGGATACAAGGCAGCTACAGTTGATAAGATAGACTATTAGAGGAAATAATTGCATTGAAGAAGAATCCCAGAGATCTGTACAGTCCCTCTTGAGTATTCAGCAGAGAAATAATAAGCACATAACTGTAAGGAAACAATCCAAAACTGGGGAAAGAACCATCCAAAAGGAATAGAGGGAAACAGTATCTAACACACACACAGGGCTGGAATCAGTACTCGTTCTCACATCTGGACTGGAAAAATTCATACTTCATGGGTGCTGTATATAGTATCTCTACACTCCAGATCCACCTAATGCACCACACAAACAAGACCTGAAAGTATCGAACTGTTTCCAAGTAAAATAACTGTATCCCAGAGCAAAACTCAAGAAAATGTTTAGCAATATAAAAATATCCAACACTCAATAAGGTAATAGTGACAATGTTAGAATCCAATTCAAGATTATCAGGCATACAAAGAGGTACTAAAATATGATCCATAATGAAAATCATCAATCAAGCAAAACTAGATGTAAGATGTTAGCTCCTAGGTATGGTTTTCTTTGTATTTATCTTATTTAGGATTTATACGCCTTCTTTAATCTGTATTTTGATAATTTAATTTTCAAAAATTGCTCACCAGTATTTCTTCAAATATTGCTTATCAATCCCCCCTCCCCGCTCTCTCCCACACACCTTACTGTATCCAATTACACATATGTTAGACCATTTATCAATATCTCATATGTCTCATGTTCTATTCAATGTTTCCTATCTTTTTTTCTGTGTGCTTGATTCTGGATATTACCCTGAACTCTTTCTCAAGTATATTGCCTACCTCAACTTCGTTTAGTTCTTTTTTTGGGTTTTATCTTGTTCCTTCATTTTGAACATGTTCCTTTGTAGCCTCATTTTGCCTAACTTGCTGTTTTTATTTCTATTTATCTGGAAGGTTGGTTAAGTTTCCCAACTTTAGAGAAGTGGCCTTTTGTAGGAGAGTCCTATGTGTCCTAGCAGCACACTCCCCTCTTGTCACCAGTGCTCTATACTCTAGGGATACCCCTCATGTGGGTTGCATGTTTCCTTCTGTTGTTGCAGGATGATTTCTATGAGTGGTCTGGTAGGCTTGGTTGGTTGTCTTGTGGAGAGGCTGCTGGCCACTGATTGGTGGGGCCAGGTCAAGAGGTGGCTGGCTGTGGAATCCTGGTGGGCCCCTGGTCTAGTCCTCACTCAATGGTGAGTGGAGTCAGGGTCCAGGAGACTCTGGGGTGCTGCCCAACAACAGGTGGGTGAAGCCAGGTCCTGAGGCTAGTGCTGGCTAGGAATAAACCTACCTAAGGCAGTAGAAGACCTGTACTCAGAAAACTATAAGACACTGGTAAAAGAAACAAAAGATGACACAAACAGATGGAAAGATATGCCATATTCCTGATTTAGAAGAATACATAATGTTAAAATGACCATACTACCCAAGGCAATATATAAATTTAATGTGATACCAATTAAAATGCCAATGACATTTTTTACAGATCTAGACCAAAAATTCTAAAATTTGTATGGAAACACAAAAGACCCTGAATAGCTAAAACAATATTAAGAAAGAAGAACAGAGCTGGAGGTATCACACTTCCTGACTTCAGACTATACTACAAAGCTACAGGAATCAAAACAGTATATATTGGTACAAAAACAGACACATATATCAATGGAACAGAATACAGAGCCAGAAATAAAACACACATGGTCAATTAATAGAAAAAGGAGTCAAGAATGTACAGTGGGGAAAAGGCAATCTTTGCAATAAGTGGTGCCAGGAAAACTGGACTGCTACATGTAAAAGAAATGAAATTAAAAATAAAAATTTTCTGGGCTTCCCTGGTGGCAGAGTGGTTGAGAGTCTGCCTGCCGATGCAGAGGACACGGGTTCATGCCCTGGTCCGGGAAGATCCCACATGCTGTGGAGCAGCTGGGCCTGTGAGCCATGGCCACTGAGCCTGCACATCCGGAGCCTGTGCTCCACAACAGGAGAGGCCACGACAGTGAGAGGCCCGCGTACAAAAAAAAAAAGAAAAAAGAAAGAAAAATTTTCTGGAACTTGCCTGGTCATCCAGTGGTTAAGACTCCACACTCCCAATGCAGGGGCCCTGGGTTTGATCCATAGTTGGGGAACTATATCCCACATGCCACAACTAAAATGATCTCACATGCTGCAACTAAAAAGATCCCACATACTACAACTAAAACCTCGTGCAGCCAGATAAACCAATCAATAATTTTTTTAAAAAAGAAATTTTCTCACAGAATATACAAAGATAAGCTCAAAATGGATTAAAGACCTAAATGGAAGACTGGAAACCATTAAACTAATAGAAGAAAACATAAGTAGTAATCTCTTTGACATCAGTCTTAGTAACTTTTTTTGCTATGTCTCCTCAGGAAAACAGGGAAAACAAAAGCAAAAATAAACAAATGGGACTACATCAAACTAAAAAGCTTATGCACAGTGAAGGAAACAGTCAACAAAATGAAAAGTCTACCTACTGAACAAGAGAAGATATTTGCAAACCATATATCTGATAAGGGCTTAATATTAAAAAAAATATATAGGAAGAACTCATGCAGCTTAATATCAAAAAACAAACAAACCAATTATAAAATGGGCAGAGGACCTGAATAGACATTTTTCCAAAGAAGACATACAGAGGGCCCACAGGCACCTGAACAGATGCTAAACATCACTAATCACCAGGGAAACACAAAACCACAATGAGATTTCACCTCACAGTCATTAGAATGGCTATTATCAAAAAAAACTACAAATAACAAGGGTTGGAGAGGTTGTGGAGAAACAGTAACCCTCATATACTGTTGGATGGAATATAAAATGGTACAGCCACTTTGAAAAACAGTATGGAGATTCCTCGGAAAACTAAAAATAGAACTACCATATGACACAGCAATTCCACTCCTGGGTATTTATCCAAAGAATGTGAAAACACTAACTTGGGTAATTCCCTGATGTTCCAGTGGTTACACTCGGCAATTTCACTCCCATGGCCCAGGTTCAGTCCCAGGTTGGGGAACTAAGATCCTGCAAGCTGAGTGGTGCCGTTAAAAAAAAAAAAAAAAAAAAAAAAAACAAGAAAAAAGCCCACTAATTTGAAAAGATACATGCACCCATATGTTCATTGCAGTATTATTTACAACAGCCAAGATATGGAAGCAACCTAAGTGTCCACCAACATATGAATGGATAGAGAGACGAGGGGAAGATGGTGGAAGAGTAAGACGACAAGATCACCTTCCTCCCCACAGATACACCAGAAATACATCTACACGTGGAACAACTCCTACAGAACACCGACTGAAGGCTGGCAGAAGACCTCAGACCTCCCAAAAGGCAAGAAACTCCCCATGTACCTGGGTAGGGCAAAAGAAAAAAAGAATAAACAGAGACAAAAGGATAGGGATGGGACCTGCACAAGTGGGAGGGAGCTGTGAAGGAGGAAATGTTTCCACACACTAGGAAGCCGCTTCACAGGTGGAGGCTTCGGGTGGCGGAGGGGGAAAGCTTCAGAGCCCCGGAGGAGAGCGCAGCCACAGGGGTGCAGAGGGCAAACCGGGGAGATTCCCGCACAGAGGATCGGTGCCGACTGGCACTCACCAGCCCGAGAGGCCTGTCTGCTCACCAGCCAGGGCGGGCGGGGCTGGGAGCTGAGGATTGGGCTACGGTCTGAGCGCAGGGAGAGGACTGGGGTTGGCGGCATGAACACAGCCTGCAGGGGGTTAGTGCACCACGGCTAGCTGGGAGGGAGTCCGGGGAAAAGTCTGGACCTGCCGAAGAGGTAACAGACTTTTTCTTTCCTCTTTTTTTCCTGGTGCAAGAGGAGAGGGGATTAAGAGCGCCACTTAAAGGAGCTCCAGAGACAGGCGCGAGCCGCAGCTAACAGAGTGGACCCCAGAGACGGGCATGAGATGCTAAGGCTGCTGCTACCGCCAGCAAGAAGCCTGTGTGCAACCGCAGGTCACTATCCACACCCCACTTCTGGGAAGCCTGTGCAGTCAGCCACTGCCAGGGTGCGGGGATACAGGGACAACTTCCCCGGGAGAACGGCGCACCTCAGGCTGGTGCAACGTCACGCCGGCCTCTGCCGCTGCAGGCCCGCCCCACACTCCGTGCCCCGCCCTCCCCCACGGCCTGAGTGAGCCAGAGCCCCCGAATCAGTGGCTCCTTTAACCCAGTCCTGTCTGAGCGATAAACAGACGCCCTCTGGCGACCTACACACAGAGAGGGGGCCAAATCCAAAGCTGAGCCCCTGCAAGCTGTGAGAACAAAGAAGAGAAAGGGAAATCTCTCCCAGCAGCCTCAGAAGCAGCGGATTAAAGCTCCACAATCAACTTGATGTACCCTGCATCTGTGGAATACATGAATAGACAACGAATAATCCCAAATTGAGGAGGTGGACTTTGAGAGCAAGATTTATGATTTTTTCCCCTTTTCCTCTTTTTATGAGTGTGTATGTGTATGCTTCTGTGTGAGATTTTGTCTGCATAGCTTTGCTTCCACCATTTCTCCTAGAGTTCTATCCATCCTTTTTTTTTTCTTAAAAATTAATTTTTATTTTAATAACTTTATTATCTTTTATCTTACTTTATTTTATTTTACTTTATCTTCTTTCTTTCTTTCTTTCTTTTCTCCTTCCTTCCCTCCTTCCTTCCATCCTTCCTCCCTCCCTCCATCTCTCCCTCCCTCCTTTCTTTCATTCCATCTTTCTTTCTTTCTTTCTTTCTTTCTTTCTTTCTTTCTTTCTTTCTTTCTTTCTTTCTTTCTTTCTTTCTACTTCTACTAATTCTTTCTACTTTTTCTCCATTTATTCTGAGCCACGTGGATGAAAGACTCATGGTGCTGCAGCCAGGAGTCAGTGCTGTGCCTCTGAGGTGGGAGAGCCAACTTCAGGACACTGGTCCACAAGAGACCTCCCAACTCCACATAATATCAAATGGCTAAAATCTCCCAGAGATCTCCATCTCAATGCCAGCACCCAACTTCACTCAATGACCAGCAAGCTACAGTGCTGGACACCCTATGCCAAACAACTAACAAGACAGGAACACAGCCCCACCCATTAGCATAGAGGCTGCCTAAAATCATAAGTCCACAGACACCCCAAAACACACCACCAGATATGGACCTGCCCACCAGAAAGACAAGATCCAAGCTCATCCACCAGAACACAGGCACTAGTCCCCTCCACAAGGAAGCCTACACAACCTACTGAACCAACCTTAGCCACTGGGGACAGACACCAAAAAAAACAGGAGCTATGAACCTGCAGCCTGCAAAAAGGAGACCCCAAACACAGTAAGTTAAGTAAAATGAGAAGACAGAAAAACACACAGCAGATGAAGGAGCAAGATAAAAACCCACTAGACCTAACAAATGAAGAGGAAATAGGCAGTCTACCTGAAAATGAATTCAGAATAATGAGAGTAAAGATGATCTAAAATCTTGGAAATAGAATAGACAAAATGCAAGAAACATTTAACAAGGACCTAGAAGAAATAAAGATGAAACAAGCATTGATGAACAACACAATAAATAAAATAAAAAATACTCTAGATGGGATCAATAGCAGAATAACTGAGGCAGAAGAACGGACAAGTGACCTGGAAGATAAAATAGTGGAAATAACTACTGCAGAGCAGAATAAAGAAAAAAGAATGAAAAGAACTGAAGACAGTCTCAGAGACCTCTGGGAAAACATTAAATGCACCAACATTCGAATTATAGGGGTTCCAAAAGAAGAAGAGAAAAAGAAAGGGACTGAGAAAATATTTGAAGAGATTATAGTTGAAAACTTCCCTAATATGGGAAAGAAAATAGTTAATCAAGTCCAGGAAGCACAGAAAATCCCATATAGGATAAATCTAAGGAGAAATACGCCAAGACACATATTAATCAAACTGTCAAGAATTAAATACAAAGAAAACATATTAAAAGCAGCAAGGGAAAAACAACAAATAACACACAAGGGAATCCCCATAAGGTTAACAGCTGATCTCTCAGCAGAAACCCTACAAGCCAGAAGGGAGTGGCAGGACATACTGAAAGTGATGAAGGAGAAAAACCTGCAGCCAAGACTACTCTACCCATCAAGGATCTCATTCAGATTTGATGGAGAAATTAAAATCTTTACAGACAAGCAAAAGCTGAGAGAGTTCAGCACCACCAAAACAGCTTTACAACAAATGCTAAAGGAACTTCACTAGGCAAGAAACACAAGAGAAGGAAAAGACCTACAATAACAAACACAAAACAACTAAGAAAATGGGAATAAGAACATACATATCGATAATTACCTTAAATGTAAATGGACTACATGTTCCCACCAAAAGACACAGATTGGCTGAATGGATACAAAAACAAGACCCATATATATGCTGTCTACAAGAGACCCGCTTCAGACCCAGAGACACATACAGACTGAAAGTAAGGGGATGGAAAAAGATATTCCATGCAAATGGAAACCAAAAGAAAGCTGGAGTAGCAATTCTCATATCAGACAAAATAGACTTTAAAATAATGACTATTACAAGAGACAAAGAAGGACACTACATAATGATCAAGGAATCGATCCAAGAAGAAGACATAACAATTGTAAATATTTATGCACCCAACATAGGAGCATCTCAATACATAAGGCAAATACTAACAGCCATAAAAGGGGAAATCGACAGTAACACATTCATAGTAGGGGACTTTACCACCCCACTTTCACCAATGGACAGATCATCCAAAATGAAAATAAATAAGGACACACAAGCTTTAAATGATACATTAAACAAGATGGACTTAATTGATATTTATAGGACACTCCATCCAAGAACAAAAGAATACACATTTTTCTCAAGTGCTCATGGAACATTCTCCAGGATAGATCATATCTTGGGTCACAAATCAAACCTTGGTAAATTTAAGAAAATTGAAATTGTATCAAGTATCTTTTCTGACCACAATGCTATGAGACTAGATATCAATTACAGGTAAGATCTGTAAAAAAATATAAACACATGGAGGATAAACAATACAATACTTAATAACGAAGTGATCACTGAAGAAATCAAAAAGGACATTAAAAAATACCTAGAAACAAATCACAATGGAGACACGATGACCCAAAACCTATGGGAAGCAGCAA
The DNA here is from genome assembly GCF_039906515.1 of Pseudorca crassidens. Lineage (NCBI taxonomy): Eukaryota > Metazoa > Chordata > Mammalia > Artiodactyla > Delphinidae > Pseudorca > Pseudorca crassidens. Next base: position 97,168,952 of record NC_090297.1, read on the forward strand.
AAGCAGTTCTAAGAGGGAAGTTTATAGCAATACAATCCTACCTTAAGAAACAGGAAACATCTCGAATAAACAACCTAACCTTGCACCTAAAGCAATTAGAGCAAGAAGAACAAAGGAAAAAACCCCCAAATTTAGCAGAAGGAAAGAAATCATAAAAATCAGAATAGAAATACATGAAAATGAAATGAAGGAAACGATAGCAAACATCAATAAAACTAAAAGCTGGTTCTTTGAGAAGATAAACAAAATAGATAAACCATTAGCCATACTCATCAAGAGAAAAAGGGAGAAGACTCAAATCAATAGAGTTAGAAATGAAAAAGGAGAAGTAACAACTGACACTGAAGAAATACAAAGGATCATGAGAGATTACTACAAGTAACTCTATATCAAAAAAAGGGACAAACTGGAAGATATGGACAAATTCTTAGAAATGCACAACCTGCCAAGACTGAATCAGGAAGAAATAGAAAATATGAACAGACCAATCACAAGCACTGAAATTGAAACTGTGATTAAAAATCTTCCAACAAAAAAAAAAAAAAAAAAAAAAGGGCTTCCCTGGTGGCGCAGTGGTTGAGAATCTGCCTGCTGATGCAGGGGACACGGGTTCGTGCCCCGGTCCAGGAAGATCCCACATGCCGTGGAGCGGCTAGGCCCACGAACCATGGCCACTGAGCCTGTGCGTCTGGAGCCTGTGCTCCACAATGGGAGAGGCCACAACTGTGAGAGGCCTGCGTACCGCAAAAAAAAAAAAAAAAAAAAAAAAAAAATCTTCCAACAAACAAAAGCCCATGACCAGACGGCTTCACAGGCGAATTCTATCAAACATTTAGAGAAGAATTAACACATATCCTTCTCAAACTCTTCCAAAATATAGCAGAGGGAGGAACACTCTCAAACTCATTCTAAGAGGCCACCATCACCTTGATTCCAACCAGACAAGGATGTCACAAGGAAAGAAAACTACAGGCCAATATCACTGATGAACATAGAGGCAAAAATCCTCAACAAAATACTAGCAAACAGAATCCAACAACACATTAAAAGGATCATACACCATGATCAAGTGGGGTTCATTCCAGGAATGCAAGGACTCTTCAATATACACAAATCAATCAATGTGATTACAATATTTAAAAAATTGAAGGAGAAAAACAATATGATCATCTCAATAGATGCAGAGAAAGCTTTTGACAAAATTCAACACCCATTTATAATAAAAACCCTGCATAAAATAGGCATAGAGGGAACTTTCCTCAGCATAATAAAGCCATATATGACAAACCCACAGCCAACATTGTCTTCAATGATGAAAAACTGAAAGCATTTCCACTAAGATCAGAAACAAGACAAGGTTGCCCACTCTCACCACTCTTATTCAACATTGTTTTGGAAGTTTTAGCCGCAGCAATCAGAGAAGCAAAGGAAATAAAAGGAATCCAAATCGGAAAAGAAGAAGTAAAGATGTCACTGTTTGCAGATGACATGATACTATACATAGAGAATCCTAAAGATGCTACCAGCAATCTACTAGAGCTAATCAATGAATTTGGTAAAGTAGCAGGACACGAAATTAATGCACAGAATTCTCTGGCATTCTTATACACTAATGATGAAAAATCTGAAAGTGAAATCAAGAAAACACTCCCATTTACCATTGCAACAAAAAGAATAAAATATCTAGGAATAAACCTACCTAAGGAGACAAAAGACCTGTATGCAGAAAATTATAAGACACTGATGAAAGAAATTAAACATGATACAAATAGATGGAGAGATACACCATGTTCTTGGATTGGAAAAATCAACATTGTGAAAATGACTCTACTACCCAAAGCAATCTACAGATTCAATGCAATCCCTATTCAATTACCCCTGGCATTTTTCACAGAACTAGAACAAAACATTTCACAATTTGTATGGAAACACAAAAGACCCCGAATAGTGAAAGCAATCTTGAGAATGAAAAATGGAGCCTTAGGAATCAGGCTTCCTAACTTCAGATTGTACCACAAAGCTACAATAATCAAGACAATATGGTACTGGCACAAAAACAGAAAGATAGATCAATGGAACAGGATAGAAAGCCCAGAGAAAAACCCACGCACATATGGTCACCTTATCTTTGATAAAGGAGGCAGGAATGTACAGTGGAGAAAGGACAGCCTCTTCAATAAGTGGTGCTGGGAAAACTGGACAGGTACATGTAAAAGTATGAGATTAGATCACTCCCTAACACCAGACACAAAAATAAGCTCAAAATGGATTAAAGACCTAAATGTAAGGCCAGAAACTATCAAATTCTTAGAGGAAAACATAGGCAGAACACTCTCTGACATAAATCACAGCAAGATCCTTTTTGACCCACCTGCTAGAGAAATGGAAATAAAAACAAAAATAAACAAATGCGACCTAATGAAACTTCAAACTTTTGCACAGCAAAGGAAACCATAAGCACGAACGAAGGACAACCCTCAGAATGGGAGAAAATATTTGCAAATGAAGCAACTGACAAAGGATTAATCTCCAAAATTTATAAGCAGCACATGCAGCTCAATAACAAAGAAACAAACAACCCAATTCCAAAATAGGCAGATGACCTCAATAGACATTTCTCCAAAGAAGATATACAGACTGCTAACAAACATATGAAAGAATGCTCAACATCATTAATCATTAGAGAAATGCAAATCAAAACTACAATGAGATATCATCTCACACCACTCAGAATGGCCATCATCAAAAAACCTAGAAACAATAAATGCTGGAGAGGGTGGGGAGAAAAGGGAACACTCTTGCACTGCTGGTGGGAATGTGAATTGGTACAGCCACTATGGAGAACAGTATGGAGGTTCCTTAAAAAACTCCAAATAGAACTCCCATATGACCCAGCAATCCCACTACTGGCATATACCCTGAGAAAACCATAATTCAAAAAGTGTCATGTACCAAAATGTTCATTGCAGCTCTATTTACTATAGCCCAGAGGTGGAAACAACCTAAGTGTCCATCATCGGATAAATGGATAAAGAAGATGTGGCACATATCTACAATGGAATATTACTCAGCCATAAAAAGAAACGAAATTGAGCTATTTGTAATGAGGTGGATAGACCTAGAGTCTGTCATACAGAGTGAAGTAACTCAGAAAGAAAAAGACAAATACCTTATGTTAACACATGTATATGGAATTTAAGAAAAAAATGTCATGAAGAACCTAAGGGTAAGATAGGAATAAAGACACAGACCTACTGGAGAATGGACTTGAGGATATGTGGAGGGGGAAGGGTGAGCTGTGACAAAGCGAGAGAGAGTCATGGACATATATACACTACCAAATGTAAGGTAGATAGCTAGTGGGAAGCAGCCGCATGGCACAGGGAGATCAGCTCGGTGGTTTGTGACCACCTAGAGGGGTGGGATAGGGAGGGTGGGAGGGAGGGAGATGCAAGAGGGAAGAGATATGGGAACATATGTATATGTATAACTGATTCACTTTGTTATAAAGCAGAAACTAACACACCATTGTAAAGCAATTATACTCTAATAAAGATGTAATAGAAAACCAAACCATATGAATGGATAAAATTATGACACACACACACACACACACACACACACACACACACACACGAATATTACTCAACCATAAAAAGTAATGAAATCTTGCCATTTGCAACAACATCAATGGCCCTACATGGTATTATGTTAAGAGAAATAAGTCAAACAAAGAAATACAAATACTGTATGATTTCACTTATATGTGGAATCTAAAAAACAAAGCAAATGAACAAACATAACAAAACAGAAACAGAGATACAGATTCAGAAAATAAACAGGTGGTTCCCAGAGGGAGGAGAGTGGGGGCAGAAAGAAATAGGTGAAAGAGATTAAGAGGTACAAACTTTCATTACAAAATAAGTCACAGGGTGTGAAATGAACAGTATGGGGAATATAGTCAATAAGTGTAGTATATTTGTATGGTGACATATTGTTACCAGGTTTATTGTGGTGATAAATTTGAAATGCATAGAAATAGCAAATCACTATGTTGTGTAACAGTATCTAACATAGTGTTGCAGGTCATTTATACCTCAAACGTAAATAAACTCATAGATAAAGAGATCAGAATTATGGTTACCAGAGGTGGGGGTTCGGGGGAGGGGGAATTGGTTGAAGGTATTCGAAAGGTACAAACTTTCAGTTACAAGATAAATAAGTATTAGGGATGTAAGTTATACATGATAAATATAATGAACACTGCTGTATGTTACATACAAAAGTTGTTAAGAGAGTAAATCCTAAGAGTTCTCACACAAGGAAAAAATTTTTTTTTCTATTTCTTTAATTTTGTATCTGTATGAGATGCTGGATGTTCACTAAATGAATTGTGATAATCATTTCATGATGTATGCAAGTCAAATCATTATGCTGTACACCTTGAATTTATACAGTGTTGTATGTCAATTATACCTCGATAAAACTGGAAGATGAAAAATTGGTGAACTTTGAATAAAACAGATTGTCCTTCACAATGTGGCTGGGCCTCATCCAATCAACTGAAGACTCCTCATGGCAAGAAGGAATGCTCCAGCCTCTTGGCCTTTGGACTTGAATTACAACATTGGCTCTCTCCTGGATATCTTGTTTGTTGGTCCGCCCTGCAGATTTTGGACTTGCCAGTCTCCATATCGTGTGAGTCAATTACTTAAAATAATTCACTTTTTTGTGTATATATACATACAAGTTCTCTTAGTTCTCTGGAGAATCCTGACCAATACAAGGAGCAAACTGAAGTCATTGATTTCAGACTTTTTTTTTCTAATATAGACATTTACTGCTATAAATTTCCTTTTAAGTAAAACTTTAGAGGTGTCCCATTAAATTGTTTTAAGTTAATAGACTTTATTTTTTGAACGATTTTAGGTTTATAGGAAAAACTGATTGAAAAGAACAGCGGGTTGCCATATAACCCTTTACTCTCCCCACAATTTCCCCTTTTAGTAACATCTTACATTACTGTGGTACATTTGTTATAATATATGTACCAATGATGCATTATTATTAACTAAAGTCCATAGTTTAAGTTACACAAGATTTTGTTTTATTTTATATTTTTTTGGCAGTGCCACATGGCTTGCAGGATATAAGTTCCCCTACCAGGAATCGAACCTGTGCCCCCTGCAGTGGGATCGCATATTCCTAACTGCTGGACCACCAGGGAATTCCATAGTTTACATTAGGCTTTACTCTTTGTGTTGTATATTCCATGGATTTTGACAAATGTATATTGACATGTATCCATCATCACAGCAACACACAGAATAATTATTTTACTATGCTCAAAATCTCCTGTGTTCTACTCATTCATTCCTCCTTCTTTACCTACCTGCTTTCCTCCATCAAAACCCCTGGCAACCACTGAACTTTTTACTATCTCCATAGTTTTGCCTTCCCCAGAATATCATACAGTTGGAATCATACAATATGTAACCCTTTCAGATTGGCATCTTTTACTTGGTAATATGTACTTAAGGTTCCTCCATGTCTTTTCATGGCTTAATATCTCATTTCTTTTTTATCAATGAACATTATTCCATTACACGGATATACCACAATTTTTTTCCATTCACCTATCAAAGGACATGCTTCTTGTTTACAAGTTTTAGCAATTATGAATAAACTTGCTATAAACATTTATGTGCAGGGTATTTTTGCACATAAATTTTTGCACATAAATTTTTTTGCATATAAAATTTCAACTCATTTGGTAAAACACCCAGAAGTGTGATTGCTGAAACATGTGGTAAGAGCATGTTTAACTTTGTAAGAAACCTCCAAACTGTCTTTCAAAGTGGCTGTACCATTTTGTATTCCAACCAGCAATGAATGAGAGCTCCCACTGCTCCAAATCCTCACCAGCATTTGGTATTTTCAGTTGTTTAGATTTTAGGCATTGTTACAGGTGTATAATGCTATCTCACTGTTGTTTTAATTGCAACTCCCTAATGACATATGATCCTGAGCATTTTTCATATGCTTATTTGCCATCTGTATATCTTCTTAGGGGAGATGTCTTTTTAGATCTTTTTCCTATTTTTAAATTGGGTTGTTCATTTTTTTGTTGTTGAATTTTAAGGGTCCTTTGTATACTCTGGATCCTTGTCCTTCATCTGATGTGTATTTTGCAAAGATTATCTCCCAGTCTGTGGTGTGTCTTTTCATTCTATTAACAATGTCTTCTGTACAGCAGATGTTTTTAATTTTAATGAAGTCCAACATATCTTTTTTTTTCTGAATCATGCTTTTAGTGTTGTATCTAAGAAGTCATCAACAAACCCAAGGTCACTTAGATTTTCTCCTACAATATATTCTAAGAGTATCATATTAATTTTGACATGTTGTGCTCTTTTACCCACTTGGTTAAAAATACTTTCTAAAAGAAAGCCAGAGTAACAATACTTATATCAGATAAAAATAGAGTTTAAAATAAAAACTATTATAAGACACAAAGAAGGACACTACATGATGATCAAGGCATCAGTCAAAGAAGAAGATATAACAATTGTAAATACATATGCACACAACATAGGAGCACCTCAATGCGTAAGGCAAATGCTAACAGGCACAAAAGAAGAGATTGACATTAACACAATAATAGTGGGGGAATTTAACACCACACTTACATCAATGGACAGATGATCCAGACAGAAAATCAGTAAGGAAAAACAAGCCTTAAATGACACATTGGACCAGATGGACTTAATTGATATTTATAGAGAATTCTGTCCAAAAGCAGCAGAATAAACATTCTTTTCAAGTGCAAATGGACATTCTCCAGGATAGATCACATGTGGGGCCATAAAGCAAGGCTTGGTAAACATGAGACAACTGAACTCATATCAAGCATCTTTTCCAACCACAAGGCTCTGAGATTAGAATTCAAATATAAGAAAAAAAACTGCAAACACATGGAGGCTAAACAATATGCTACTAAACAACCAATGGGTCACTGAACAAGTCAAAGAGGAAGTAAAAAAAATACCTAGAGACAAATGAAAACAAAAACACATAATTCACAACCTATGGGACATAGCAAAAGCAGTTCTAAGAGGAAGGTTTATAGTGATACAAACTTACATCAGGAAACAAGAAAAATCTCAAATAAACTACCTAACTTTACACCTAAAACAACTAGAGAAAGAAGAACAAACAAAACCCAAACTTAGTAGAAGGAAAGAAATCATAAATATCAGAGAAAAAAGAAATGAAATAGTGACTAAAAAAATTTGTTTTTAATTTAAAAGATAAATGAAACTCATAGCTGGTTCTTTGAAAAGTTTTTTTTTAATTTATAACCTCTAGTCAGACACATCAAGAAAAAAAGGGAGAGGTCACAAATCAATAAAATTAGAAATGAAAAAGGAGAGGTTACAACCAACACCACAGAAATACAAAGGATCATAAGAGACTACTATGAGCAACAATATGCCAATAAAATGGACAACCTAGAAAATATGGACACATTCTTAGAAATGTACAGTCTCCGAAGACTGAACCAGGAAGAAATAGAGAATATGAACAAACCAATTACAAATACTGAAATTGAATCAGTAATTTAAAAACTCCCAACAAACAAAAATCTAGGACAAGATGGCTTCACAGGTGAGTTCTACCAAACATTTAGAGAAGAGTTAACACCTATCCTTCTGAAACTATTCCAAAAAATTGCAGAGTAAGGAACACTTCTGAAATCATTCTATAAGACCACCATCACCCTGACACCAACACAAGACAAAGATACCACAAAAAAAGAATAACTGGCCAATATCACTGATGAACATAAATACAAAAATCCTCAACAAAATAACTAGCAAACCAACTTCAAAAATACAGTAAAAGGATGATACACTATGATCAAGTGGGATTTATCCCTCGGATGCAAGGATTTTTCAATAGTCACAAATCAAACAATATGATACACCACATTAACAAACTAAAGAATAAAAACCATATGATCACCTCAACAGATGCAGGAAAAGCTTTTGATAAAATTCCATATCCATGTATGATAAAAACTTTCCAGAAAGTTAGCATAGAGGGGATATACTTCAATATAATAAAGGCCATATATGACAAACCCACAGCTAACATCATACTTAACAGTGAAAAGCTGAAAGCATTCCCTCTAAGATAAGGAACAAGACAAGGATGCCCACTCCCACCACTTTTATTCAACATAGTCTTGGAAGTCCTAGTCACAGCAAACAGAGAAGAAAAATAAATAAAAGGAATCCAAATTGGAAAAGAAGAAGTAAAACTGTCACCGTTTGCAGATGACATGATGTTATACATAGAAAATCCTAAAGATGCTACCAGAAAGCTACTAGAACTCATCAATGAATTCAGTAAATTTGTTGGATACAAAATTAGTATACAGAAATCTGTTGCATTTCTATACACTAAAAATGAACTATCAGAAAGAGAAATTAAAGAAACAATTCAATTTACCATTGCATCAAAAAGAATAAAATACCTAGGAATAAACCTACCTAAGGAGGCAAAAGAACTGTACTCAGAAAACTGTAAGGCACTGATGAAAGAAATTGAAGATGATGCAAACAGATAGAGAGGTATACCGTGTTCTTGGATTGGAAGAATCAATATTCTTAAAATTACCATACTACCCAAACAATCTACAGTTTCAATGCAATCCCTATCAAAGTTCTAATGGCATATTGCACAGAACTAGAACAAAACATTTTAAAATTTGTATGGAAACACAAAAGACTCTGAATAGCTAAAAGAATCTTGAGAAAGAAGAACAGAGCTAGAGGAATCAGGTTCCCTGACTTCAGAATATACTACAAACCTACAGTTAAAAAAAAACAGTGTTGAAAAAAGAGTGGATATATGTATATGTACAACTGATTCACTTTGCTGTACAGCAGAAACTAACACAACATTGTAAATCAACTATACTCCAATAAAAATTAGTTTTAAAAAATTAAAAAATGAACACAGTAAGGTACTGGCACAAAACAGACATGTAGATCAATGCAACAGGATAGAAAGCCCAGAAATAAACCCACACACTTATGATTAATTAATCTATGACAAAGGAGACAAGAATATGCAATGAAGAAAAGACTGTCTCTCCAATAAGTGGCGCTGGGAAAACTGGACAGCTACATGTAAAAGAATGAAATTAGAATATTCTCTAACACCACATACAAAAATAAACTCAAAATAAAGACCTAAATGAAAGACTGGATACTCTTAAAACTCCTAGAGGAAAATATAGGCAGAACACTCTTTGACATAAATCACAGCAATGTTTTTTTTGGGTCTATCTCCTTGAGTAATAGAAATAAAGACAAAAATAAACAAGTGGGACCTAATGAAACTTAAAAGCTTTGCACAGAATAAAAAACATAAGCAAAACAAAACTTATGAACTTGTAGAAGGTATTTGCAAATGATGCTACCAACAAGGGATTAATTTACAAAGTGTACAAACAGCTTATAAAACTTAATATCCAAAATACCAAACAATCCAATCAAAAAATGGGCAGAAGACCTAAATAGACATTTCTCCTAAAAGATAGACAGATGGTCAACAAGCATGTGAAAAGATGCTCAATATGACTAATTATTAGAAAAACGCTAATCAGAATTACAATGACATATTACCTCACACCAGTCAGAATGGCCATCATAAAAATGTCTACAAACAATAAATGCCAGAGAGGGTGTGGAGAAAAGGGAACCCTCTTATATTGTTGATGGGAATGTGAATTGATACAACCACTATGTAAATCAGTATGGAAGCTCCTTAAAAAACTAAAAATAGATTTGCCATATGATCCAGCAATCCCACTCCTGGGCACATAAACAGAGAAAACTCTAATTTGAAAAGATACATGCACCCCAATGTTCATTGCAGCATTATTTATAATAGCCAAGACATGAAAACCACCTAAATGTCCATCAACAGATGAATGGATAAAGAAGATGTGGTATGTATACAATGGAATACTACTCTGCCATAAAAAAGTATGATATAATGCCATTTGCAGTAACATGGATGGACCTAGAGATTATCATACTAAATGAATTAAGAAAGAGAAAGAAAAATATCATATGATGTCACTTATATGTGGAATCTAAAATATGATACAAATGTACTTGTTTACAAAACAGAGACAGACACACAGACATAGAAAACAAACCTATGATTACCAAAGGGGAAGGGGGGTGGGATAAATTAAGAGTTTGGGATTAGCAGATACAAACTACTAGATATAAAACAGATAAATAAGGTCCTACTGTATAGTACAGTGAACTATACTCAATACCTTGTAATAAACCATAATGGAAAAGAGTATGAAAAAGAATACATATATCTATATCTATCTATCTATCTATCTATCTATCTATCTATCTATCTATCTATCTATCTATCTATCTGAGAGAACATTACTCAGCCATAAAAAAGAATGAAATAATGCCATTTACAGCAACATGGATGGGCCTAGAGATGATCATACTAAATGAAGTCAGTCAGAAAGAGAAACGAATACCATATGATATTACTCATATGTGGAATTGAAAAAATGATACAGGGCTTCCCTGGTTGTACAGTGGTTGAGAGTTCACCTGCCGATGCGGGGGTGCGGGTTCATGCCCTGGTCCGGAAGGATCCCACATGCCGCGGGGTGGCTGGGCCCGTGAGCTGTGGTCTCTGAGCCTGCACGTCCGGAGCCTGTGCTCCGCAATGGGAGAGGTCACAGCAGTGAAAGGCCTGCATATCGCAAAAAAAAAAAAAAAAAAAAAAAAGAAGAAAAAAGAAGAAAATGATACACGTGAACTTATTTACAGAACAGAAATAGACTCACAGACACAGAAAACAAACTTATGGTTACCAAGGAGGAAAGTGGGGTGAGGGATAAATTAGGAGTTTGGGATCAACAGATACACACTTCTATATATAAAATAGATAGACTCCAAGGACCTACTGTATAGCACAGGAAACTATATTCAATATCTTGTATTAACCTATAATGGAAAAAAATTTGGAAAATAATATATATAACATAGAACTGAGTCACTTTACTGTACACCTGAAACTAATGCAACATTGTAAATCAACTATACTTCAATTAAAATTTTTTTTGAATACCTTCCAATTTCCTTTTGATTTCTTCTTTCACCAATGGGTAATTTAGAATTGTACTATTTAGTTTTCAATTATTTGGAGATTTTTCCAGGTATCTTTCTATTATTGATTTCTTAATTCTATTTTAGTCACAGGATATGCCTTGTGTGAATTGAATTTTAGATTTGTTTTACAAATTTCATTTTAAAACTTTGGTTTTAAGTCAGAATTTCACTGAATCTATAGTTTGTGTAGTATTTTCATTGTTATGGTGTCATGTATTTCTACTCATGAAAACTGTTATATATCTTTATTTACTCGTATTGTCTTTGATATGTTGTTATAAAATTTTACAATTCTCTTCTTAAAGATCTTGCACATCTTTGTTAGGTGTATTTCTAGGAATATTACTTTTTTGGCTATTTTTTAATTGAGGTGAAATTTATGTAACATAAATTAACTATTTAAAGTGTACATTAGTACATAAATTAACCATTTAAAGTGTACATTAGTGTTGTTTAGTGCATTCACAATGTTGTGCAACATTACCTCTATTTAGTTCCAAAACAATTTTATGATCCCAAAAGAAACCCATGCTCATTAGCAGTCACCATTCATTCCCCCTCACTTGAGCTCCTGACAATCACTAATCCATGCCTCTATGGATTTACCTATTTTGGATATTTCATATGAATGCAATCATAATATATTACCTTTTGTGTCTGGCTTCTTTTACATAGTATAATGTTTTCTAAGTTCATATCCATTGTAGCATGTATCAGTACTTCATTTCTCTTTATGGCTGAATAATGTTCTATTGAATGGATATACCACATTTTGTTTATGCACTCTTCTGTTGATGGACACCTGGGTTGTTTTCACTTTTTGACTATTGTGAGTAATGCTGCTATATACATTTATGTACAACCTTTTATTTGAACACCTTTTTTCAATTCTCTGGTAATTTTAAATTTAACTTTTTGAGGAATATCTAACTTGTTTTTAACAGCAGATACACGATTTTACACTATCACCAGAAATGTATGTGGGTTACAATTACTGCACATCCTGGCCAACACTTGTTACATTCCAATTTTTTAAAATTATAGTCACCTTCACATGTGTTAAATGGTATCTCATTGTGGTTATTATTTTTATTCCCCTAATGATTAATGATGCTGAACATCTTTTCATGTGTTTATCAATCATTTGTATAACTTCTTTGGACAAATGTCTATTCAAGTCCTTTGCCCATTTTTGAATTGGGTTTTTAAAAATTGAGTTCTAGGAGTTTTTTGTATATTCTGGATATCAGTCCCTGATAGATGACTTACCAATATTTTCTTCCATTGAGTAAGTTGCCTTTTTAATTTTTGTTCTGTATCATTTTATTTTTAAGTGTTATTATTGTGGCTATATACACATGTCATAAAACTTACCATTTTAACAATTTTTATTATATAACTTTCAGGTGTATAGCATGATAGTTTAACATCTGTGTACATAATAGTGATCATCACCACAAGTCTAGTTACCATCCATCACCATACTGTTGACTCCCTTCACCCATTTTGCCCAAATGCTCTTCCTCTCTGATAAACACAAATTTGTGCTCTGTATCTGTGAATTTTAGTTTATTATTTTAGTTTATTTCGTTTTTATGTTTTGTTTTACAGATTCCAAGTGTGAGTGATTATATGGTATCTGCCTTTCTCCCTCTGACTTATTTTACTTAGCATAACACCCTTAAGGTCCATTCATGTTGTCACAAATGGTGGGATTTCACTCTTTTGGATGGCTGAGTAGTATTCCATTGTATATATACACCCCATCTTCTTTATCCATTCATTCATTGATGAACACTTAGGTGGTTTCCATGTCTTGGCTATTGTAAATAATACTATGATAAACATAAGGGTGCATATATCTTTCTAAATTAATGTTTTCATATTCTTTGGATAAATACCCAGAAGTGGAACTGCTGGATCATATGGTAGTTCTATTTTTCATTTTTTGAGGAATCTCCACACCATTTTCCAAAGTGGCTGTACCATTTTATATTCCCACCAACAGCATATGAGAGTTACCTTTTCTCCACAACCTCTCCAACACTTGTTATTTGTAGTCTTTTTTTTTTTTTTTTTTTTTTTTTTGCAGTACGTGGGCCTCTCACTATTGTGGCTTCTCCCGTTGTGGAGCACAGGCTCCGGACGTGCAGGCTCAGCGGCCATGGCTCATGGGCCCAGCCGCTCCGCGGCATGTGGGATCCTCCCGGACCGGGGCACGAACCCGTGTCCCCTGCATCGGCAGGCGGACTCTCAACTACTGCGCCACCAGGGAAGCCCTGTAGTCTTTTTGATAATATCCATTCTAATGAGTGTGAGGTGAAATCTCATTGTGGTTTTGATTTGTGTTTCCCTGATGATTAGTGATGTTGAGCATCTTTTCAAGTGCCTGTTGGCCATCTGTATGCCTTCTTTGGAAAAATGCCTATTCAGGTCCTCTGGCCATTTTATAATTGGGTTGTTTGTTTGTTTTGATGTTGAGCTGTATGAGTTCTTTTTATATTTTGAATATTAACCTCTTATCAGATATATTGTTTGCAAATATCTTCTCCCATTCAGTAGGTGACCTTTTTGTATTGTTGATGGTTTCCTTCACTTTGTAAAAGTTTTTCAATTTGATGTAATCCCATTTGTTTATTTCTGTTTTTGTTTCCCTTGCCTTTGGGGTCAGGTCCACAAAAACATTGCTAAGACTGATGCCAGTGAGATTACCACCTATATTTTCTTCTCGGAATTATATGGTTTCTGCTCTTACATTCAAGTCGTTAATCCACTTCAAGTTAATTGTTGTGTATGGTGTAAGCTAGTGGTCTAGTTCCATTCTCTTGTATACAGATGTGGAGTTTTCCCAACACCATTTATTGAAGAAATTGTCCTTTTCCTATTGTATGTTCTTTGCATCTTTGTCATAGATTAATTGTCTATATATGTGTGGGTTTATTTCTGTTCTGTTGATCTATGTGTCTGTTTTTGTGTCAGTACCATACTCTTTTGATTACTATAGATTTGTATTATACTTTGAAATCAGGCAGTGTGGTACCATCAGCTGTGGGTTTATTGGGGGGTTTTGCCTCAAGATTGTTTTGGCTATTCAGGGTCTTTTTTGTTTTCATATGAATTTTAGAATAATTTGTTCTAGTTCTATGAAATATGCCATTGGAATTTAGATAGGGATTTCATTGTATCTGCAGATTTCTTTGGGTAGTATAGATATTTTCACAGTATTAATTCTTCCAATCCATGGGCACAGAATATCTTTCCATTTTTCATGTCTTCATCAGTTTCTTTCATTGGTATCTTATCGTTTTCAGTCTATGGGTCTTCACCTCCTTGGTTAAATTTATTTTTAGGTATTTCATTCCTTTTTGGTGCAATTGTAAATGGGATTGTTTTATTAATTTCTCTTTCTGACAGTTTGTTGATAATGTATAGAAACATCACAGATTTATGTATATAGATTTTGTAACCTGCAAATTTACTGAATTTATTAGCTTTAACCATGTTTTTGTGGAATCTTTAGGGTTTTCTATATATAGTATCATGTCTACAAATAGAGACAGTTTTACTTGTTTCTTTCTGATTTAGATGTCTTTTATTTCTTTTCCTTGACTAATTGCCATGATTAGGACTTCTAATACTATGTTGAATAAAAATGGCCAGTGCAAGCATCCTTATTTTGTTGCTGATCTTAGAGGAAATGCTTTCAGCTTTTTACCATTGAGTATGATGTTAGCTGTGGGTTTGTCATATATAGCTTTATTATGTTGATGTATATGCACTTAGTTGAGATTTTTTTATCATAAATGATGTTGAATTTTATAGAATGATTTTCTGCATCTATTGAGATGATCATTTGATTTTTATTCTCCATTTTGTTAATATGGTGTACCATGTTGATTTATTTGTGGATGTTAAAGCATCTTTGTGTCCTTGGAATAAATTCCACTTGATCATGACTTATGGTCCTTTTAATGTATTGTTTAATTCAGTTTCCTAATATTTTGTGGAGGATTTCTGCATGTATGTTCATCAAGGATATTGGTCTGTAAGTTTCTTTTTTTATAGCATCCTTGTTTGGTTTTTGTATCAGGTTGATACTGGCCTCATAATATATGTTTGGAATTTATCGCTTCTCATCAATATTTTGGAAGAGCTTCAGAAGGATGTTTTGAATATTTGGAAGAATTCACCAGTGAAGCCATATGGTCCTGGACTTTTGTTTTGGGGGGTATTTTTAGTTACTGATTTGATCTCCTTACTAGTAATCAGTCTATCAAGTTCTCTATTTCTTTATGATTCAGTCTTGGAAGATTTTGTTTCTAGGAACTTGTCCATTTATTCAGGTTGTCCAATTTCTTGGTGTATAATTGTTTGTTGTAATCTCTTATGACACTTTTAATTCCTGTGGTATCAGTTGTAATTTCTCCTTTCATTTCTGATTTTATTTATTTGAGCCTTCTCTTTTTTTCTTGCTTTGTCTAGCCAAAGGTATGTTATTTTGTTTATATTTTCAAAGAACCAGCTCTTAGTTTCTTTAATGTTTTCCATTGTCTTTTTAGTCTCTATTTCATCTATTTCTGCTCTCATCTTTATTATTTCCTTTCTTCTACAACCTCTTTCATTGTGGTATGTAGTATTTCTGTTTTCATTTGTCTTCAGGTATTTTAAATTTTCTTCTTTGATTTTTTTGATATGGGTTGTTCAGTAGTATGTCATTTAATCTCCATGTTTTTTGTGGTTTTTCCATATTTCTCATTGTAACTGACTTCTATTTTTATACCACTGTGGTCAGAGAAGATACTTAGTATGATTTCAGTTTTCTTGAATTTATGGAGACTTGTTTTGTGTCCCAACATACGATCTATTCTGAAGAATGTTCTGTGTGTTCTTGAGAAGAATATGGATTCTGATGGTTTTGGATGGAATTATGTATATGTCTATTAACTTCATTTGGTCTAATGTGTCATTTAAGGCTGATATTTCCTTATGGATTTTTTTGTCTGGATGATCTATCCATTACTGTTAGTGGGGTGTTTAATTTCCCCTACTACTATTTTATTGCTTTTTGGTCCATTAATATTTACTTTATATCTTTTGGTGATCCTATATTGGGTACATATATATTTATAAATATTATATATATTTTTGCTTTATTGGCCTCTTTACCATTAATTAGTGCCCTTTTTGTCTTTTATTATGGTCTTTGTTTTAAATCCTATTTTGTCTGATATAACTTTTCCAGGTTTCTTTTCATTTCCATTTGCATGGAATATCTTTTTCCTGCCTTTCACAGTCTGTTTGTGCTCTTACTTCTGTGGTGAGTCTCTTGTAGGCAGGATATAGATGGGTCTTATTTTTTTTAATCCATTCAGCCACTTTATGTCTTTTGATTAGCAAATTTAGTTCATTTACATTTGAAGTAATTATTAGAGTCTGGGAAAAGGTCTGGAGCTGCCGAAGAGGTAAGAGACTTTTTCTTCCCTCTTTGTTTCCTGGTGCACGAGGAGAGGGGATTAAGACTGCTGCTTAAAGGATCTCCAGACACTGGTGCAAGCCGCGGCTAAAAGCGCAGACCCCAGAGACTGGCAGGAGATGCTAAGGCGGCTGCTGCCACTGCCAAGAAGCCTGAGTGCGAGCACAGGTCACTATCCACACCTCCTTTCTGGGGAGCCTGCGCAGCCCGCCACTGCCGGGTTCCCGGGATCCAGGGGCAACTTCCCTGAGAGAACGCACAGTGAGCCTCAGGCAAGTGCAACGTCACGCTGGCCTCTGCCACCGCAGGCTCGCCCCGCACTCCGTGCCCCTCCCTCCCCCTGGCCTGAGTGAGCCAGAGCCCCCGAATCAGTGTCTCCTTTAACCCCGTCCAGTCTGAGCAATAAACAGACGCCCTCCAGCGTCCTAAACGCAGAGGCGGGGCCAAATCCAAAGCTGAGCCCCTGGGAGCTGTGAGAACAAAGCAGAGAAAGGGAAATCTCTCCCAGCAGCATCAGAAGCAGTGGATTAAAGCTCCACAATCAACTTGATGTACTCTGCATCTGTGGAATACATGAATAGACAACGAATCATCCCAAATTGAGAAGGTGGACTTTGAGAGCAAGATTTATGATTTTTTTCCCTTTTCCTCTTTTTGTGAGTGTGTATGTGTATGCTTTTGTGTGAGATTTTGTCTGTATAGCTTTGCTTCCACCATTTGTCCTAGGGTTCTATCCATCCATTTTTTTTTTTAAATTTTTTTCTTTCTTAATAATTAATTTTAATAACTATATTTTATTTTACTTTTTCTTTCTTTCTCTTTCTTTCTTTCTTTCTTTCTTTCTTTCTTTCTTTCTTTCTTTCTTTCTTTTTTCTTTCTTTCCTTCCCTCCTTTAGACAACGAATCATCGAAATTGAGGAAGTGGACTTTGAGAGCAAGATTTATAATCTTTTCCCCTTTTCCTCTTTTTGTGAGTCTGTATGTGTATGCTTCTGTGTGAGATTTTGTCTGTAGAGCTTGCTTCCACCATTTGACCTAAGGTCCTATCCATCCGTTTTATTTTTAATTTTTTTCTTAATACTTATTTTTAATTTAATAACTTTGTTATATTTTACTCTATTTTATGTTACTTTATCTTATTTCTTTCTTTCTTTTTTCCTTCCTTCCCTCCTTCCTTCCTTCCTCCCACCGTCCCTCCCTCCTTCCCTTCCTCTCTCCTTCCTTTCTTTCTTTCTTTCTTTCTTGCTACTTCTACTAATTCTTTCTCTGTACTTTTTCTCCCTTTTATTCTGAGACGTGTGGATGAAAGGCTCTTGATGCTGCAGCCAGGAGTCAGTGCTGTGCCTCTGAGGTGGGAGAGCCAACTTCAGGACAATGGTCAACAAGAGACCTCCCAGCTCCACATAATATCACACGGCTAAAATCTCCCAGAGATCTCCATCTCAACACCAGCACCCAACTTCTCTCAACGACCAGCAAGCTATAGTGCTGGACACCCTATGCCAAACAACGAGCAAAACAGGAACACAACCCCACCCATTAGCAGAGAGGCTGTCTAAAATCATAATTATTTCACAGACACCCCAAAACACACCAACAGATGTGGACCTGCCCACCAGAGAGAAAAGATCCAGCCTCATCCAACAGAGCACAGGCACTACTCCCCTCCACCAGGAAGCCTACACAACCCACTGAACCAACCTTAGCCACTGGGGACAGACACCAAAAACAACGGGAACTATGAACCTGCAGCCTACAAAAAGGAGACCCCAAACACAGTAAGATAAGCAAAATGAGAAGACAGAAAAACACACAGCAGATGAAGGAACAAGATAAAAACCCACCAGACTTAACAAATGAAGAGGAAGTAGGCAGTCTACCTGAAAAAGAATTCAGAATAATGATACTAAAGATGATTCAAAATCTTGGAAATAGAATGGACAAAATGCAAGAAACATTTAACAAGGACCTAGAAGAAATAAAGATGAAAGAAACAACGATGAACAACACAATAAATGAAATAAAAAATACTCTAGATGGGATCAATAGCAGAATAACTGAGACAGAAGAATGGATAAGTGACCTGGAAGATAAAATAGTGGAAATAACTACTGCAGAGCAGAAAAAAGAAAAAAGAATGAAAAGAAATGAGGAGAGTCTCACAGACCTCTGGGACAACAGAGGGTCCAATGCACCAATGTTTGAATTATAGGGGTTCCAGAAGAAGAAGAGACAAAGAAAGGGACTGAGAAATTATTTGAAGACATTATAGTTGAAAACTCCCCTGATATGGGAAAGGAAATAGTTAATCAAGTCCAGGAAGCACAGAGGGTCCCATATAGGATAAATCTAAGAAGAAATACACCAAGACACATACTAATCAAACTGTCAAAAATTAAATACAAAGAAAGCACACTAAAAGCAGCAAGGGAAAAATAACACATAAGGGAATCCCCATAAGGTTAACAGCTGAACTTTCAGCAGAAACTCTGCAAGCCAGAAGGGAGTGGCAGGACATATTAAAAGTGATAAAGGAGAAAACCCTGCAACCAAGATTACTCTACCCAGCAAGGATCTCATTCAGATTTGATGGAGAAATTAAAACCTTTACAGACAAGCAAAATTTGAGAGAGTTCAGCACCACCAAACCAGCTTTACAACAAATGCTAAAGGAACTTCACTAGGCAAGAAACACAAGAGAAGGAAAAAACCTACAATAACGAACCCAGAACAATTTAGAAAATGGGAATAGGTACATACATATCGATAATTACCTTAAATGTAAATGGACTAAATGCTCCCACCAAAAGACACAGATTGCTGAATGGATACGAAAACAAGACCCACATATATGCTGTCTACAAGAGACCTACTTCAGACCTAGAGACACATACAGACTGAAGGTAAGGGGATGGAAGAAGATATTCCATGCAAATGGAAACCAAAAGAACGCTGGAGTAGCAATTCTCATATCAGACAAAATAGACTTTAAAATAATGACTATTACAAGAGACAAAGAAGGACACTACATAATTATCAAGGGATTGATCCAAGAAGAAGATATAACAATTGTAAATATTTATGCACCCAACATAGGAGCATCTCAATACATAAGGCAAATACTAACAGCCATAAAAGGGGAAATCGACAGTAACACATTCATAGTAGGGGACTTTACCACCCCACTTTCACCAATGGACAGATCATCCAAAATGAAAATAAATAAGGAAACACAAGCTTTAAATGATACATTAAACAAGATGGACTTAATTGATATGTATAGGACACTCCATCCAAAAACAACAGAATACACATTCTTCTCAAGTGCTCATGGAACATTCTCCAGGATAGATCATATCATGGGTCACAAATCAAGTCTTGGTAAATTTAAGAAAATTGAAATTGTATCAAGTATCTTTTCCGACAACAGCGCTATGAGACTAGATATCAATTACAGGAAAAGATCTATAAAAAATACAAACACATGGAGGCTAAACAATACACTACTTTATAACGAAGTGATCACTGAAGAAATCAAAGAGGACATAAAAAAATACCTAGAAACAAATGACAATGGAGACAGGAAGACCCAAAACCTATGGAATACCACAAAAGCAGTTCTAAGAGGGAAGTTTATAGCAATACAATCCTACCTTAAGAAACAGGAAACATCTCGAATAAACAACCTAAACTTGCACCTAAAGCAATTAGAGAAAGAAGAACAAAAAATGCCCAAAGTTACCAGAAATCATATAAAACAGATCAGTAATAAATGAAAAAGAAATGAAGGAAATGATACCAAAGATCAATAAAATTAAAAGCTGGTTCTTTGAGAAGTTAAGCAAAATAGATAAACCATTAGCCAGACTCATCAAGAAAAGAAGGGAGAAGACTCAAATCAATAGAATTAGAAATGAAAAAGGAGAAGTAACAACTGACACTGCAGAAACACAAAAGATAATGAGAGATTACTACAAGCAACTCTATGCCAATAAAATGGACAAACTGGAAGAAATGGACAAATTCCTAGAAATGCACAACCTGCCAAGACTGAATCAGGAAGAAATAGAAAATATGAACAGACCAATCACAAGCAATGAAATTTAAACTGTGATTAAAAATCTTCCAACAAACAAGAGCCCAGGACCAGATGGCTTCACAGGCGAATTCTAACAAACATTTAGAGAAGAGCTAACACCTATCCTTCTCAAACTCTTCCAAAATACAGCAGAGGGAGGAACCCTCCCAAATTCATTCTACAAAGCCACCATCACCTTGATACCAAAACCAGACAAGGATGTCACAAAGAAAGAAAACTACAGGCCAATATCACTGATGAACATAGTTGCAAAAATTCTCAACAAAATACTAGCAAACAGAATCCAACAGCACGTTAAAAGGATCATACACCATGATCCAGTGGGGTTTATTCCAAGAATGCAAGGATTCTTCAATATATGCAAATAAATCTATGTGATAAACCATATTAACAAATTGAAGGAGAAAAATCATATGATCATTTCAATAGATGCAGGAAAAGATTTTGAAAAAATTCAACACCCATTTATGATAAAACCTGCAGAAAGTAGGCATGGAGGGAACTTGCCTGAACATAATAAAGGCCATATATGACAAACCCACAGCCAACATCATCCTCAATAGTGAAAAACTGAAAGCATTTCCACTAAGATAAGGAACAAGACAAGGTTGCCCACTCTCACTGCTCTTATTCAACATAGTTCTGGAAGTTTTAGCCACAGCAATCAGAGAAGCAAAGGAAATAAAAGGAATCCAAATGGGAAAAGAAGAAGTAAAGCTGTCACTGTTTGCAGATGACATGATAGTATACATAGAGAATACTACAGATGCTACCAGAAAACTACTAGAGTTAATCAATGAATTTGGTAAAGTTGCAGGATACAATATTAATATCCAGAATTCTCTGGCATTCCTATACACTAATGATGAAAAATCTGAAAGTGAAATCAAGAAAACATTCCCATTTACCATTGCAACAAAAAGAATAAAATATCTAGGAATAAACCTACCTAAAGAGACAAAAGACCTGTATGCAGAAAATTATAAGACACTGATGAAAGAAATTAAAGATGATACAAATAGATGGAGGGATACACCATGTTCTTGGATTGGAAGAATCAACATTGTGAAAATGACTCTACTACCCAAAGCAATCTACAGATTCAATGCAATCCCTATCCAATTACCCCTGGCATTTTTCACAGAACCAGAACAAAAAATTTCACAATTTGTATGGAAACACGAAAGACCCCGAATAGCAAAAACAACCTTGAGAACGAAAAACAGAGCTGGAGGAATCAGGCTCCCTGACTTCAGACTATACTACAAAGCTACAGTCATCAAGACAATATGGTACTGGCACAAAAACAGAAAGATAGATCAATGGAACAGGATAGAAAGCCCAGAGATAAACCCACGCACATATGGTCACCTTATCTTTTATAAAGGAGGCAGGAATGTACAGCGGAGAAAGGACAGCCTCTTCAATAAGTGGTGCTGAGAAAATGGACAGGTACACGTAAAAGTATGAGATTAGATCACTCCCTAACATCATACACAAAAATTAGCTCAAAATGGATTAAAGACCTAAATGTAAGGCCAGAAACTATCAAACTCTTAGAGGAAAACATAGGCAGAACACTCTCTGACATAAATCACAGCAAGATCCTTTTTGACCCACCTGCTAGAGAAATGGAAATAAAAACAAAATTGAACAAATGGGACCTAATGAAACTTCAAAGCTTTTGCACAGCAAAGGAAACCATAAACAAGACCAAAAGACAACCCTCAGAATGGGAGAAAATATTTGCAAATGAAGCAACTGACAAAGGATTAATTTCCAAAATTTATAAGCAGCTCATGCAGCTCAATAACAAAGAAACAAATAACACAATCCCTAAATGGGCAGAAGAGCTAAATAGACATTTCTCCAAAGAAGATATACAGACTGCCAACAAACACATGAAAGAATGCTCAACATCATTAATCATTAGTGAAATGCAAATCAAAACTACAATGAGATATCATCTCACACCACTCAGAATGGCCATCATCAAAAAACCTAGAAACAATAAATGCTGGAGAGGGTGTGGAGAAAAGGGAACACTCTTGCACTGCTGGTGGGAATGTGAATTGGTACAGCCACTGTGGAGAACAGTATGGAGGTTCCTTAGAAAACCAGAAATAGAACTGCCACATGACCCAGCAATCCCACTACTGGACATATACCCTGAGAAAACCATAATTCAAAAAGAGTCATGTACCAAAATGTTCATTGCAACTCTATTTACAATAGCCCGGAGATGGAAACAACCTAAGTGTCCATCATCGGATGAATGGATAAAGAATATTTGGCACATATATACAATGGAATATTACTCAGCCATAAAAAGAAACGAAATTGAGCTATTTGTAATGAGGTGGATAGACCTAGAGTCTGTCATACAGAGTGAAGTAAGTCAGAAAGAGAGAGACAAATACCATATGCTAACACATGTATATGGAATTTAAGAAAAAAAATGTCATGAAGAACCTAGGGGTAAGACAGGAATAAAGACACAGACCTACTAGAGAATGAACTTGAGGATATGGGGAGGGGGAAAGGTAAGGTGTGACAAAGCGAGAGAGAGGCATGGACATATATACACTACCAAACGTAAGGTAGATAGCTAGTGGGAAGCAGCCGCATAGCACAGGGAGATCAGCTCGGTGGTTTGTGACCACCTAGAGGGGTGGGATAGGGAGGGTGGGAGGGAGGGAGATGCAAGAGGGAAGAGATATGGAAACATATGTATATGTATAGCTGATTCACTTTGTTATAAAGCAGAAAATAACACACTATTGTAAAGCAATTATACTCCAATAAAGATGTTAAAAAAAACCAAACAACCCAATCCAAAAATGGGCAGAAACCTAAATAGACATTTCTCCAAGGAAGATATACAGACTGCCAACAAACACATGAAAGAATGCTCAACATCATTAATCATTAGTGAAATGCAAATCAAAACTACAATGAGATATCATCTCACACCACTCAGAATGGCCATCATCAAAAAATCTAGAAACAATAAATGCTGGAGAGGGTGGGGAGAAAAGGGAACACTCTTGCACTGCTGGTGGGAATGTGAATTGGTACAGCCACTATGGAGAACAGTATGGAGGTTCCTTAAAAAACTCCAAATAGAACTCCCATATGACCCAGCAATCCCACTACTGGCATATACCCTGAGAAAATCATAATTCAAAAAGAGTCATGTACCAAAATGTTCATTGCAGCTCTATTTACAATAGTCCAGAGATGGAAACAACCTAAGTGCCCATCATCGGATGAATGGATAAAGAAGATGTGGCACATATATACAATGGAATATTACTCAGCCATAAAAAGAAATGAAATTTAGCTATTTGTAATGAGGTGTATAGACCTAGAGTCTGTCATACAGAGTGAAGTAAGTCAGAAAGAGAAAGACAAATACCATATGCTAACACATATATATGGAATTTAAGAAAAAAAATGTCATGAAGAACCTAGGGGTAAGACAGGAATAAAGACAGACCTACTAGAGAACAGACTTGAGGATATGGAGAGGGGGAATGGTAAGCTGTGACAAAGCGAGAGAGAGTCATGGACATATATACACTACCAAACGTAAGGTAGATAGCTAGTGGGAAGCAGCCGCATAGCACAGGGAGAACAGCTCAGTGCTTTGTGACTGCCTGGAGGGGTGGGATAGGGAGTGTGGGAGGGAGGGAGATGCAAGAGGGAAGAGATATGGGAACATATGTATATGTATAACTGATTCACTTTGTTATAAAGCAGAAAGTAACACACCATTGTAAAGCAATTATACTCTAATAAAGATGTAATAGAAAACCAAACCATATGAATGGATAAAATTATGACACACACACACACACACACACACACACACACACAGAGAGAGGAATATTACTCAACCATAAAAAAAAACATTGGAAAGCAATTATACCCCAATAAAGATGTTAAAATAATAACAATAATAAAGTTATTATTGATAGCATGTACTTATTGCCATTCTGTTCATTATTTTCCAGCTGTTTTTGTAATTCCTCTCTGTTCCTTTCTTCTCTTTTTCTCTTCCCTTGTGGTGTGATCACTTTCTTTGGTGTTATATTTATATTCCTTTCTCATTTTCTTTTGTGTATTTACTGTAAGTTTTTTCTTTGTGGTTACCAAGTGTTTCATAAATAAACATCCTATGCATACAATATTTTTTAAAAATTTGATAGCATTTTATATTTGAACACATTCCAAAAGCTTTACATTTTTACTCTTCCACCCAGATTTTATATTTTGATGACATATTTTATGCATCCCTTAAACTAATTAGTACAATTTTAATTTTACTACTTGTATCTTTTGACCTTCATACTTGCTTTATAAGTGATTGATCCACTACCTTTACTTTTTATTGACTTTTTCCAGTGAGAGTATTATTTTTGTATGTTTTCTTATTGTTAATTAGTGTATCTTCGTTTCAACTTAGAGAAGTCTTTTTAACATTTCTTGTAAGGCTCGTTGAGTGGTGATAAACTCTTTTAGCTTTTGTCTGTCTGGAAAACTCTTAATCTCTCCTTCAATTCTGAATGTTAACTTTACTGGGTAGAGAATTCTGGACTGGATTTTTTTTTTCTTTCAGCACTTTGAATATATCCAGAGAGGAATGCAGCACTCCTCTCTGGCCTGAAGAATTTCTACAGAAAAATCTGCTGATAGCCTCATGGGGTTTCCCTTGTATGTAATACATTGTTTTTTTCTCTAGCTGCTTTTAAAATTCTTTCTTTATCCTTAACTTTTACCATCTTAATTATAATGTGCCTTGGTGTGGTTCTATTTGGTTCTTCTTATTTGGAACTCTTTGGGCTTCTTGAATATGGATGTCTCTCTCTTTTCCCAGATTAGGGAACTTTTCATCCATAATTTCTTCAAATAATTTTTCTGCCCCTTTCTCTCTCTCTCTTTCTTATCCTCCTGGAACCCCTATGATACAAATGTTATTCTGTTTGATGTTGTCCCAGGGATCCCCTAAGTTGTCCTCACTTTAAAAAATTATTTAATATTGCTGCTCTGTCTGGGTGAGATCTATTGCTTTGTCATCCAGTTAACTGATTTGTGCTCCTACTTCATGCATTCTGCTGTCGAAACCCCCAGTGTATTTTCAATTGTTATAAGCTTTGTTTGGTACTTTCTTATTGTTTTAAATTCTTTGTTTATGTTCTCACTTTTTTCATCTCTTTTTCTCCTGAGATCAGTGAGCATCTTTATGACCATTACTTTGAACTCTTTATCAGATAGGCTGCTTATCTCTTTTTTAAAATTTTAGTTTTTATTTTTATTATTTTTTAAAAAAATTATTGGAGTATAGTTGATTTATAATGTGTTACTTTCTGCTGTACAGCAAAGTGAATCAGTTGTAGATATACATATATGCACTCTTTTTTTAGATTATTTTCCCATATAGGTCATTACAGAGTACTGAGTAGGGTTCACTGTGCTATACAGTAGGTCCTTATTAGTTAACTATTTTATATATAGCAGTGTGTATATATCAATCTCAATCTCCCAATTTATCCCCCCCACCTACCTTCTTTTATTAGGGTCACCCCCCACACACCTACCTTCTTTTATTAAGGTCCTTTGCTGGGGATCTGTCTTGTTCTTTGGTTTGGAACATACTCTTTTGTCTTCTTATTTTTCCTGACTCTCTGTGTTTGTCTATATATATTAGGCAAAACAGCTACCTCTCCCAGCCTTGAAGGAGTGGTTTTGTGTAGCAGATGATCCATGGAGCCCAGAAGCACAATCTCCTCTGGCCTCCAGAGCCAGGTGCTCAAGAGGCATTTCTTGTGCAGGCTGTGTTCTCCTGCCAGCTAAGGCAGGGCTTCAGCTACTGCACAGGGAGGATGGGGTGTGATGTGTTCACCTGGTACAGCTGTGGCATAGATACAGCATAGTGTGAACAAGGCTCAAGGCATTCCCTTGGCCCAGCTGTGGCATGGCTGGTGCATGGGAAGGGCAGGGCTTGGGGCCTTCGCCTGGCTGTGGTGTAGCTTCTGTGTAGGGTGGTGGGGCTCAGAACACTTGCCCAGCCTGGTTGCATGCAGCTGCTGCTCAGATATGGTAGGGCACCATGTGCTTGCCTGTCCTGCTTGAGGGGTAGCTGTTGTGTGGGGTGGGTGGGGTGTAGAGCATGTCCACAGGTGGTAGTAGGCTACAGAGAAGGCACAGAAATGGTTTGCAGTTGTGCTTCTGTGTCACCGCAAGTTCCTGT
Source organism: Pseudorca crassidens (assembly GCF_039906515.1). NCBI lineage: Eukaryota > Metazoa > Chordata > Mammalia > Artiodactyla > Delphinidae > Pseudorca > Pseudorca crassidens. The sequence continues at coordinate 97,196,002 of NC_090297.1, forward strand.
CTCTCTGGCAGCTGCTTTAGGATTAGCAAGTAGGTCTCCCTCACTTATGATATAGGTGCTTTTTAGACTGTTGTTTTTGCACTAGATCTCAGGGTGAGTGGGTCTGCACATGAACGATTTCAAAGCAAGTTCTTCACTCCCTGTAGTTCCTAGACTTAATTAAATCCTGTTAATTTTCAAATACAGATATTTTGGGGGTTTGTCCTTCTGGTGCCAGATCCAAGAGTTGGGGTTCATGTCTATGGTAGGGCACAGGCCCTTCACTTCTCTCCAGAATATTTTGTATTTTGGGAATTCTTCCCAAATTGTAATACTATGCCAGGGGTTGGGTCCTGGGCAAGACCAAGTCTCTCCCTCTCCTACCCATTTTGATGCATCTCTTTTATCTTTTGTTGTGGATATGCTGTTCATCTAGTTTTCAGGTCCTTGTCAGAGGATAATTATTCCACATGTAATTCTAAATTTGTTATGTCTGTGGGAATAGGTGAATTCAAGGCTTCCTCTACCAAAATCTTAAACCAGTTTCCTGTTTCGTATTCTTTTAGGTAATGGTGAGTCAGGTGCAGCAACAAGAGGGAACACAGGAGAGACTCAGGGAAACAAAGTTTGCTATACTCATAAATCCTAAAGAGGCAGAGGCACAAAATGCTAAGAGGTCACAGGCGGAAGTTCTGAGGGAGAGGACTCAACAAGAAGATAGGGAGGAAAGAGAGAGAGAGATAGAGATAGAGAGAGAGAACCTGTGAGTAAGTGCTTTTATTGGGGGTTAGGGTGGAGTACACAAGCAAAAAGTGCCAGGGGATTTCATTGGTGTGTTTCAATGTCAGTAGGTGACAGACAGAAGAAGGGGAACTTGTGGCAAGGGCCAACCCTATCATATTTGCTCATCTGGGCAGGGTGCTCAGAGCCTATTGGTGGGGATGCTGAGGCAGCAGTAAAAAATGAAGTTTTAAAATTTACAATACAGTTGGGGCTTCCCTTGTGGTACAGTGGTTAAGAATCCGCCTGCCAATGCAGGGGACACTGGTTCAAGCCCTGGTCCAGGAAGATCCCACATGCCACGGAGCAACTAAGCCCGTGTGCCACAACTACTGAGCCTGTGCTCTAGACCCCGCGAGCCACAAATACTGAAGCCCGCATGCCTAGAACTCATGCTCCGCAACAAGAGAAGCCACCACAATGAGAAGCCCGTACACTGCAGCCAAAAGTAGCCCCTGCAACTAGAGAAAGCCTGAGTACAGCAATGAAGACCCAATGCAGCCAAAAATAAATAAATAAAATTAATTAATTAAAAAAATAAAATTTACAATACAGTTGACCCTGTGGGGCTCAACATCACTGACAATTCTAATTGGGAATCAGAATGGATAATGCTTGCCCCCTGGCTTCTGGAGATGTTAAAGGTGAATGGAACATCTTGACTTAGCCACTGAAGGCAAATTTTGATAAAGGTGACAACTAGGAAGAGTTCTATTAGGCATATTATGAAGGTTTGGTACCCAGTTCACAACCAGGCACCATACTTTGTGGGAGAAATCCAGGCATCTCTGGATTAAGGAAATCTGTTGGAAGATGTTGGTTATATTACAAAAGATCTTTACCTCTTGGCCATTCCTCATAGCTTGGTCTGTACCTGTCCAGACTTATTCATACACATACAACAGGAGGTATCCTGAATGGCACAAACCTCTCCTTCCCTGGCTAGTAAAAAGACAAGAGCCAGTCTGTTATCCATTACCACCTGGGCTAGAGACTAATGGACTAGTTGTAAAAGGGACAGTGTTTTGACCAGCCTTTTAATATTACTGAAAAGTCAACTGAAAGGTGCTAGTTTGTAGTTATAATTTGATTTTTTTGACAAAAACTGCTGTTCTGATGCCAATTCTGGCAGATCCTATAGCTATGGCAAGTGCTATTAAGATAGGGATAAGGGCTTCCCTGGTGGCGCAGTGGTTGAGAGTCTTCCTGCCGATGCAGGGGACACAGGTTCGTGCCCTGGTCCAGGAGGATCCCACATGCCGTGGAGCGGCTGGCTTCATGAGCCATGGCCGGTGAGCCTGCAGGTCCGGAGCCTGTTCCACAATGGGAGAGGCCACAACAGTGAGAGACCCGCGTACCACAAAAAACAAAAAAAAGATATGGATAAATATAGCCCATTTTACCTGGTGTCCTTGGGTTGATAGAAACAAGGAGGTACCCAGTGGACAAGGAAATAGGGGAATCCCCTATGTAATCATTGCACACTGGGGTATGGTTTCATTAGGGAAAACCTGTGGGGAAGTTGGCAAAGAAAAAATACATAAGGTGCTATGCCTGTGAGTTTGGACCACAATATAACTGGAAAGTGCCATTATTTAGAGCACAATGTATCCTTGAGGATGTTATCATAAGAAAGGTAAAAGCCTCAGCATGGGGAAGTGGCCAAGTGCAGTTGACTCCTCAGTAAAATTGGCAAGACTTTGGGGATGACTTGACTATCATGTGCAGCTGTCCCAGGTGAGTAGAGTTAGGAATGAAGGCAGGTGTGTTTAAGTGAATATGGGTTTTCCTTGGAAGTCATGATAGAACTTAGTTTAGCATGGTGATGAGGAGGACATTAAGGTGGGGTCCCATCTCTAGAGGGACTTAGTGGCAGGCCCAACAGTTTTAAAGGGCTTGTGTCATGACTGAAACTTCAGTAGCCTGTACATATGAGTTAGAGGTCTTGGTTTGCAGCCAGGGTGGTGTGGTAGTTGATATAAGTGAGTAGAGACAGGGAGCGGAGGTGTTCATGGGAGTGGTATGTGTGCATGTAGGTATGCACATGTGGTATGTATGTATGTAGGCTTTGGGGTGCCAGCCTCAGGAGTGCTGGGAGATCATCTTTCTGCTATTGGCCTGATCAGACCACAAGGCCGTTTGCAACCACCCATGAAGCAATAAGAATCTAGACATAGAGAATCTACCTAGCAAAGGGCATCCTGTAGTGTAAGTTGGGCAGGCCCAAGGACATCATCCCTAGTCACTTGAGGCCGGATGATAGTTTGCAGTACTCCAGTGGACAGCATTGCATACATTGGTGGTGCTGTCATAAGTGAACACCAACTTCCTTTCCATGTCAGACATTTGGTCACAAGGGGCTCTCCATTTTGCCAGAGGATGAGGCAATGGGGGCACCATTGCTGTCTCTAGGTCCATGGGCAATGTGCTGAACATGGGGGAAGCCACATACCCTGCAACTTAGAAAGACCCTGTTTGTAAGGTTTAACCAATTACTGAAGGTTCCTTTTCCACTTAAGCGAAGTATTTTCCATGGTCATGCCAAGCCACTCCTGGGAAGAATCTGTCACCCATGACAGGATAGAAATCTGGGTTGGGACAGTGAGAGCCTCAGTCTCTATCAGGGCCCAGTAGACAGCTAATATTTGGCTCTCTAAAGGTTTGTATCAGGCAGTGGATGATGGTGGCCTTCAGCTTCAAAAGCCCATTAAGAGCATTTTTGACCATGCTTAGTTCACAGAGTCTCCAGGAAGCATAGTCGGGGATGATCAATGGCTCAAGTACAAAATCAGTTTGGGGGAACCAGTGGCCTGGCTTGTGGTATAGTCTGCTGAGTTAATTCTCATGTCCCTTGTTGGTGCTCCCCACAATGGAAGATGGTCAACTTTTGAGGGAACTGGTAAATAGGCAGAATTAAAATGGAAAGGCATAGAATGTGATGTTTCCAGACATGAAGAGGTCTAACAGGCCTAGCAAGGCATCTGGGGCAGGCTGAGCTTTAAAAGCTGTTGTTTACTATAGTAGGGATTTGGTGACCATCAGAAGACCAGATTGTGTTCAAGAATTAAACTGAGGTCACCAGGCCTTGGATTTTGTGTGGAGCTATTGCCCAACCCTGTTTTTTGGAAATGATGTGTAAGTGCATGTAAATTCTCCTTAAAGGGGACCCTGTATCAGGATATTATCTATGTAGAGCCATCAAAGAGAAGTCTTGAAGGGGATCATGTCCAGGTCCTGAAGGCACAAATCATGGGTAATGGCTAGGTTTAAATAGCCCATGAACAGCAGGGTAAATGTATAATGGGTTCCTTCAAAGGCAAAGGCAGGGACTTCCCTGTGGTGCAGTGGTTAAGAATCCACCTGCCAGTGCAGGGGACACAGGTTTTATCCCTGATCTGGGAAGATTCCACATGCCATGGAGCAACTAAGCCTGTGCACCACAACTACTGAGCCTGCGCTCTAGAGCCTGCAAGCCACAAATACTGAACCCGCGTGCCACAACTACTGAAGACTGTGCGCCTAGAGCCCATGCTCCACAACAAGAGAAGCCACCACAATGAGAAGCCCACGCACCGCAGTGAAAAGTAGCCCCCACTCAACACAATTAGAGAAAGCCCGTGCACAGCAACGAAGACCCAATGCAGCCAAAAATAAATAAATAAGTAAATAAATTTACAAATAAATAAATAAATGGCAAAGTCAAACTGAGACTGACTGATTGGCAATAGGTACTGAATAAAACATATTGGTCAGGTACTCCATGGTGAAATAGTAGCCAGATGACATTTGCATATCTTTAATTAATTTGATTATGTTAGGTATTGGAGTCTTAATGAGTGGAACCTGAACACTGAAATTTCGATAATTAATAGTTAAGCACAACCAGTTGGTGGAAGCCTTTAAGACTGGCCAAAGAGAATGATTGAAAGGAGAAATAGTGGAAATAATTGCTCCCTTCTTTTAGTAAATCTTGACAAACAGGTAGAAGGCCAACAGTGTCTTGTCATGGGATTTTGTGTCATGTTCACTACCTTTACTGGCAGGGGCAGCCCCACAGGGTCTCACTGCAAATCTGACTAGTAGGGTCAGGGACTTCGGTTTGTTCCAGTGTTGCACCTGGCATGCAGTAACATTTATGCCTACAATAGGAAAACTCAAAGCCAAGAGAGCCACCAAGATGTTTAAGAAAGCTGTTTAAGAAAGAATTGTTCCAATAGTGACATCTAGAGGAATCTGTTCTTGCCGTGAATGGTTTTACCCACATTACCCTGCAGATTAAAAGAGGTACCTCCTTTAAATGTGGGTGAGTTGCCTGGAATGATGGTAACTTGAGTTTCTATATCTGGTAAAGCTAGAAAATATTCTTTATTTTTAGAGTTCTGATTAACCACCAGAGTCATATATGGGCAATTACTCCAAGGTGGTGGGACGTGGCCTGGGAATGGCCAAATCCCTATTGAAGAGTTTGAAGTAATTGCCAGTTTCAGAGGTCTGGGTATTGGCTGGACACATCTTAGGTTCCCTTGGCCACCAGATATATGGGCAAATGATGAGATCCTTTTAACACAATCTCCATTAGCTGTGATTTGGAGGTGACCTTTCTAGTAATTACTTCATGAGGCTCACTCTATTCAATTGCCAATAAAGAGAGAGAGTTTGATTGCTCAGTGGCTGTAGGGGTAGTCAGAAAACAACTAGCAGGCAAATTGGTTTAGGTGGGGGGTGGGAAGTGGCGAGGGGCAGGGTTCCTTTTGCTCCAGGAGGTGGAATTTAACAGATCAGAATTTGTGAGTCAGGGTGGGCTGAGCCCTCCTGGAGAACCAGAAGATCAATTCCATTCATGGGTTTCCCATATGGTGTGGGAAATGCCAATGAGATTAAATAATTCCACCTGGTAGCTGGGAGGGGTGCCCTGCAAGAAACTATTCCATGGACTCTGTGTCAAAGGGGGTTGCCTCTGATTTAGAAATGTGTTGAGGATCTTCCTTGTCTGAATATTCAAAGAAATGATAGACCCATGGAACCATACCAGTTCTGCAAAGAGCATGCAGACCTCCACCATAGTTTTCCACTGGGCATTTGCCTTAGCATCAATGATTGCAAAGGAGGGGTGAGCTTACCGCCAAGACATGAAAATCCAAGTCAGCAGTGGAAAGGCTTTGGAATACTGAGGGTTCTGAAGCTTCTATAACCTCCTCAAAAGCTTTGGCCTGTTTATCATACTTTCCCTGGATTTGAGAATGCCCTCTATATTCCCTGGGTACCTTCAGACCTAAATGTCTTGTAAGAATTGAGCTCCAAGAGACAAAGAATCTCTAAACAAATTATGTATTTTAGAATCTTCAGTAATGTTGGTGGTTAATTTTTGTAGCCCAAGGCAGGTGCTCCAAGCCCATATTAAACACTCAGTGACCAGTTTTCTCCCTTCTCCTCATCTCTCTGGAAAAAAAAAATCTTTGAGAATAATTTGAATTTCCAGTCTCATCAAATTACAAATTTCAGTTTCTAATTTCTCACAATTTCCTATGCTCTTGACCAGCTGGGTTGTGACAAGAAAGAACTTAAATGCTCCCTTCCCATGATCCCCCTCACAGGCAGCATCGTCCCTCTCTAGAGTGTCCCAGCTGGGTTGGGTCTGCATCTAGGAGAGATATGATAGCCAAGGCTTCCCTGGGGAGAGCTATTAGACCTTGGAGTGGAGCAGAAGCATCTTGGCATACTGATATGCAACAGCACTAATAGAGATGCAAAGAGGTTTTACGTTTCTTTAGTACTTGGTAACCTCCTCTAGCATGTTGGGAGGTGCCAGAATCAAATGCTTCTGTTCCCATCCTAGCCATCTGATCCTGAGCTACTGATCTCTAGGGATAGGGCCTTCCATACCTCATGGGGTAGAGAGATTAAAAGCAACAGCAGCAAGGTACGCAGCAGAGAAGCCATGGCCCCCAGCATCAACCCTTAGTAAGCCCATGATAGAATTGACTTGAAGGGGGTGTTCCTTCACTGCTTAGGATTGGGGAGGAACTTGAGAAATATGAACACGAGGAAGGAACTTAAACATGAGGAAGCTCCCCTAACCTGATGCCGTCTTTGTCTGCCCATGAATCAGCTAATAGTCTGCATCTGATATTCAGTGAGCCTTTACTGGGAGTAGGGAAGTCACCCTTCCATTCTCACCCTCTGTCCTGATGGAACCTTCCTAATATTTTTAGCCGATTGTGTTAGTTTGTCTATTAAAGCACTAAGAGAAACTTTCTCCCTCTGTTGAAAAGTCAGAGCTGGCTAGAAGTGGAATCTCAGGGTGTTCTAGGCGAAGGAGATCCACAATATAGGGTGGGGAGACTCAACAGTACCCAAAAAAAGGCAATGCAAATTTGTAGTGCAAAGAGGAACACAGGGACATCAACACTACATCAAGCCTTCCCAGATGGTAAAGCCCAACTGGGCCAGCTAATTAGTAAGCTAAGAGGAGTCAAGGGGCATCTTAAATCTCTTCTCACTGCCAGTGACTAGGCCATCCTGTTTGCTTATTTATTTATTTGTTTACTTATTTATTTTATTATTTTTTAAATAAATTTATTTATTTTATTTTTTATTTTTGGTGTTGGGTCTTCGTTGTTGTGTGCGGGCTTTCTCTAGTTGCGGTGAGTGGGGGCTACTCTTCGTTGCAGTTTGCGGGCTTCTCATTGCGGTGGCTTCTCTTGTTGCAGAGCACGGGCTCTAGGCTCACAGGTTTCAGTAGTTGTGTAGGGACTCTAGAGCACAGGCTCAGTAGTTGTGATGCATGGGATTAGTTGCTCCACGGCATGCGGGATCTTCCTGGACCAGGGCTCGAACCCGTGGCCCCTGCATTGGCAGATGGATTCCTAACCACTGTGCCACCAGGGAAGCCCAGCCATCCTCTTTATGATGCCACTTATTCTGTGTTCTTTTAGGTGATGGTCAGTCAGGTGTGGCCACAAGTGGGGGCACAAGAGAGGCTCAGGAAAACAGGGTTTATTATACTCACAGGTCCTAGAGAGACAAAATCACCACATGCTGAAAAGTCACATGGGAGGAGCACCTAGGGAGCAGACTCAGCAAGCAAGTGGGGAGCTGAGAGAGACAGAGAGAGAGAGAGAGAGATGAACCTGTGAGAGAGAGAGAGAACCTGTGAGCACCTGCCTTTATTGGAGATCAAGTTCAAGGTGAGTACACAAGCAAAAGGTGCCAGGGATTTTATTGGTGTGTTTGGATGTCACTAGGTCACAGTCAGAGGAGGACAAGAAGGGGAACTTGTGACAGGGGCCAACCCTATCACACTGGTGCATCTGGTCATCTGCGTAGGGTGTTCATAGGCTATTTGTTGGGATGTAGAGCAGCAGGAAAATATGGTTTTAAAATTTACAATACACTTTCTTGGTAGGATCCTCCAATGTACAGAATTTTGATGAAGTACAATTTATTTATTTATTCTTTCATTGCTTATGCTTTTGGTCAAATGTCACATTTCCCAATATTTTATTATAACAGTTTTATAGTTTTAGTTCTTAAGTTTAGATCTTGATCTATTTTCAGTTAATTTTTGTATATGGTGTAAGGTATGAGTTCAGCTCCATTCTTCTGCATGTAGCTATCCAGTTTTCCAAGCACCATTTGTTGAAGAAACTCTCCATTCTCTATTGAATAATCTTGACACTGTTGTTGAAAGTCAGCTGCTCAATATGTGAATGTTTATTTCCGGGATCTCGATTCTATTCCATTGGTGTAATGTCTGTCCTTATGCCAGTGCTGTATTATTTTAATTACTGTATCTTTTCAGTAAGTTTCAGACAGGAATTATGAGACCTCCAACTTTAATCATTTTTTAAGATTGTTTTGATTATTTGGCAACACTTATAAATCATATGAATTTGAGTATTGGATTTTCTGTTTCTGCAAAAATAGCTATTCAGAATTTGATAAGGATTGTGTTGTATCTGTAGATTACTTTGGGTAGTATTGCTATCTTAACAATGTTGAGTCTTCCTATTCATGAACATGGGAAACCTTTCCATTTATTCAGATCTTTAATTTCTTTCAGCAATGTTTTGTAGTTTTTTGCATGCAAATCTTCACCCCTTTGGTTAGATTTATTCTTAAACATTTAAGTATTTTAGATGCTACAGCAAGTCCCCTACATATGAACCTTCAAGTTGCAAATTTTCAAAGATGAGAATGTGAGTTCACATGTCCAATCATGTAGTTCACGTGTCTGGCATACATTGTCATGTGTGTGTGTCCTCTATAAGTGGTTGTGCTTTTGTGTACTTTACTGTACAGTACTGTATAGAGTACAGTAGTACAGTATTTTTATTTCAAGCTCAGGATGTCTGGAAGCAAGCGTAAAAGCAGCAGTGATGTAGCTGGTACTGCTAAGAAGTGCCCGGTGATAATGATGGAAACAAAAGTGAAAATAATTGAGAAAGTGGAGCAAGGTGAAAAGACAGAATTGGAGGCCCAGAGAAAGGATGAAGAGAGAGAGACAACAGGAAGTAGAAGTAACTTAAGAACCAAACAGATTCATGATGCAGGAAATGGCAAGGGGATTTTCTTTATTTGAAGAGGCACTGTTAGTTTTGGAGGCACAGAACCCAAACGTAGAACAGTACACAAAGTTTTCAGCAGCCTTTCAGAATGCAATCCAGGGCTACCGTGTCATCCATGATGAGAAAAAAAAAAAAAAAAGCTGCTACCCAGACATCACTAGATAGTTTTTTCAAGAGAGTAGATAGAGTTGAATCCAGCAAGGAACCAGAACCTGTGCCATCAACATCAGGCATGAGTGAAAGTGCAGCTTGCCCTCCATCTCCTATTGCTGACAATCCTTCAGTTCTACCATCTCCCACCTCCTTTCCCTCCTCCAGTCAGTAACTCTTCTTGCCTGTTCACTTGATGCCAGCCCCTGTATGCCAGCTGTTGTACTGTACTACTGTACTTTTCAAGGTACTGTACTATAAGATTAAAAATGTTTTCTTCATTTTTTGTTTATTTTTTATGTATTATTTGTGTGAAAAGTATTGTAAACATAATATAGTACAGTACTATATAGCTGATTGTGTTTGTTGGGTACCTAGGCTAATTTTGTTGGACTTATGAACAAATTGGACTTATGAAAACACTCTCAGAACAGAACTCATTCGTATGTAGGGGCCTACTGTATTTTAAATGGGATTGCTTTCTTAAATTCTTTTTTGGATTGTTCATTGCTAGTGTATAGAAATACAACTGATTTATGTGTATTGATCTTGTACTCTGTGAATTTTTAGCTTAAGTAGCTTTCTTGGAGATTCTCTAAGATTTTCAGTATTGTGTCATCTGCCAATAAATATAGTTTTACCTCTTCCTTTCCAATTTGGATTCCCTTTATTTTTCTTGTCATATAGCTCTGGCTAGAACTTCCATAATGATGCTGAATGTGGGCATAGTTGTCTTCCTGATATATATATATATATATATATATATATATATATATATATATATATATATATATATTTTTTTTTTTTTTTTTTTTTTGGCCACACCACGTGGCATGTGGAACTTCCCTGACCAGGGATCGAAACCATGCCCCTGAAGTGGAAGCATGGAGTCTTAACCACTGGACCACCAGAGAAGTCCATGATCTTAGAGGGAAAGCTTTCAGTCTTTCACCACTGAGTATGATATGACATTGAGCTTCTCATAAATATCCTTTATCATGTTGAGGAAGTTTTCCTCTATTCCCAGTTTACTGATTTTGTCATGAAAGGATGTTGGATATTGTCAAATGTCTTTTCTGCATCAATTGAGATGGTCAAATGTATTTTTCCCTTTTATTCTATTAATGTGATATATTACATTGACTGATTTTCTTATGTTGAAACCTACTTGCATTTTTGAACTAAACTCCACTTGCTTATGGTGAATAATCCTCTTAATATGCTGTTGGATTCTATTTGCTAACTTTTTAAAAGTATAGTTGATTTATGATATTGTATTAGTTTCATGTGTACAGCAAAGTGATTCTGTGTGTGTATGTATACCCATATATATATATATATATATATATATATAGTTTTAGAATATATATATATATATGAATATATATTCATTTTCAGATTCTTTTCCATTATAGGTTATTACAAGATACTCAATATAGTTCCCTGTGCTATACAGTAAATCCTTGTTGTTTAGCTATTTTATATATAGTTGTGTGTAGCTGTTAATCCTATACTCCCAATTTATCATTCCTCCCTTTTCCCCTTTGGTAACCATAAGTTTGTTTTCTATGTCTGTGAGTCTGCTTCTGTTTTGTAAATGAGTTCATTTGTGTTATTTTTTAGATTCCACATATAAGTGATATCATATAATATTTGTCTTTGTCTGACTTCACTCAGTATGATAATCTCTAGATCCATTCATGTTGCTGCAAATAGCAATATTTCATTCCTTTTTATGGCTGAGTAATATTGCATTGTATATATACAATGGAATGAATACACACACACACACACACACACACACACACACACATACACACACAACACGCATCTTTATCCATTCATCTGTTGATGAACACTTAGGTTGCTTTCATTTCTTGGCTATTGTAAATAGTACTGCTACGAACATTGGGGTGCATGTATTTTTTTCAAATTAGAGTTTTCATCTGTTCTGGATATATGCCCAGGAGTGGAATTGCTAGATAATATGATAACTCTATTTTTAGTTTTTTAAAAAACCTCCATAATGTTTTCCATAGTGGCTGCATCAATTCACATTCCCACCAATAGTATACAAGGATTCCCTTTTCTCTACACCCTCTCCAACATTTATTATTTGTAGACTTTTTTATGATGGCCATTCTGACTGGTGTGAGGTGATACTTCAGTTTGCTAGTAATTTTAAGGATTTTGAAATCTATTCATAAGGTACACTAAATTTTCTTTTTTTGTGATATCATCTCATTCTCCTATCAGAGTAATTCTGGTCCATAGAATGAATTAGAAGTTTTTCCTCTTCCACTTTTTGCAAGAGTTAGAGAATTATTGGTGTTAATTCTTTAAATATATAGTAGAATTGACTGATAAAACCCTCAAGTCTACAATTTTTCTTTCTTTAGAAGCTTTTAATTATGGATTCAATCTCCTTACTAGTTATATGTCTTTTCAGATTTTGTATTTCTTCATGAATCAGTTTAGATCATTTGTATATTTCAAGGAATATTTTTCATTTTTTCTAGGTATCTAATCTTGTATTCTCTTATAACTTCTTGTCTCTGTAAGGTCACTGGTAAAGTCCCTGCTTATGTTTCTAATTTTAATAACTGTGTCTTCTGTATTTTATTTTTTGTCATTCCTGCTAGAGTTTGTAAATTTTGTTGATATTTTCAAAGAAACAACTTATCCTTCAATTGATTTTCTCTGTTGGTTTTCTATTCTTTGTTTTGTTCATTCCCACTCTAATGTTTATTAATTCCTTTCTTCAGGTAGCTTTGGGTTTAGTTTGATCTTTTTGTTTCTTATGATGTAAAGTTAGGTTATCAATTTAAGATCCTTCTTCCTAGTAATTATATACATTTACCACTATAAATTTCCCTCTGAGCACTGCTTTTGCTGCATCCCGTAACTTTTTGTATGTTGTGTTTCCATTTCATCTCCCTCTAAATATTTTCTAATTTCCCTCATGATTTCTTTTTTGGCCAATTCATTGTTTAAGATTTTGTTGTTTAACTTCTGTGTATTTTGGGGTTTTCCAGTACTCCTCCTGTTACTGATTTCTAACTTTGCTCCAGTTTTGTTGGAGAAAATAATTTGTATGGCATGTATTTTTTTCAATCTATTGAGAATTGTTTCATGGCCTGGCATACAGTATATCTTGGAGCATGTCTTATGTGAACTTGAAAAGGATATATATTCTGCTGTTCTTGGGTACAGTGTTCTTATATATGTTAAGTTTAGTCCATTTTTGAAATTTTCAAATTGGTTGTTTTCCTACTTATTTCTGTATGGTTGATCTATTCATTATTGAAAGTGGGGTATTGAAGTTTTCAACTATTATTGTAGAACTAACTATTTTCCCTTTCAATTATGTCAATTTTTGCTTCAAATATTTTAAAGGTCTGTTATTAGGTGCATAAATGTTTATAATTGTTATATGTTCTTGCTGTATTGAGCCTTTTTCAATATACCATGTCCTTCTTTATCTCTTGTAATCTTTTCTTGAGTTTAAAATCTATTTTGTCTGATATTATAGCCATCCAACACACTTTTGGTTACTATTTGCATGGAATAAATTTTATATACTTTTACTTTCAACCTATTTGTGTCATTGGATCTAAAGTGAATCTCTTATAAACAGCAAATATTTGCATCATTTTTAAAAAATCCATTGTGCCAATATCTATCTTTTGATTATAGAGTTTAATCCATTTACATTTAAAGTAGTTACTTATAAGGAAGGACTTAACTTCTTCCTATTTGCTATTTGTTTTCTATGTAACATAGCTTTTTTATCCCTCATTTTCTCTATTACTGCCTTTTGTGTTTAGCTGTTCTTTGTAGTGAAATATTTTGATTCCTTTCCCAATCTTTTAATGTATTTTCTATACATATCTTCTTTTGGGTTACTATAAAGATGGTTTATAACATCTTACACTTAAAACAATCCAATTTGAAATTATGCCAATTTAGCTTCAAAAGCATACAAAAACTCTGCTCCTACATACTTCTGTCTACCGCTTTCTGTTATTGATGTCACAAATTACATCTTTATACATTAAATGCCAAATAACATAGTTTAATAATTACTTTTTATGTATACATCTTTTAAATCCTATGGAAAATAAAAAGTGAGGTTATAAAAGTGAAAAGTGAAAAAGTGGAGTTATATTACAATAATAGTGAATTTTACAAGTTCCTGTGTATTTGTATTTACCAAACATTTTTTTTTCTTCAGATTTGAGTTATTGTCTGGTTTCCTTTCACTTTAAAGTTAAGGATTACTTTTAGCATTTCTTGCAGGGTAGGTCTAGTGGTAACAAACTGACTCAGCTTTTGTTTATCTGGGAATGTCAATTTCCCCCTTATTTTTGAAGGACAGTTTTGCCAGATATAGACTTCTCAGTTGACAGTATATTTTCTTTCAACACTTTGAATATAGCACTCCATTACCCTCTGATTTCCAAGGGTTCTACTGGGAAATAGACTGATAGTCTTATTGAGAATCTCTTGTATATATGAGTTGTTTCTCGCTTGCTGCTTGTAATATTCTCTCTTTGCCTTTGTCTTTGAACATTTTGATAATAATGTGTCTCAGTGTGGGTTCCTTTGGATTCATTGTTCAAGATTGCTTTGGTTATTCAGCGTCCTTAGTGGTTCCATACCAATTTTAGGATTGAATTATTTACTTCTGTAAAAAATGACATTGGAATTTTTAAAATAAATTTATTTTATTTTTTTATTTTTGCTGCATTGGTCTTTGTTGCTGTGCGTGGGCTTTTCTCTAGTTGCAGCAAGCAGGGTCTACTCTTTGTTGTGGTGTGTGGGCTTCTCATTGGGTGGCTTCTCTTGTTGCAAAGTATGGGCTCTAGGTGCGTGCATTTCAGTAGTTGTGGCACTTGGGCTCAGTAGTTGTGGCTCATGGGCTCTAGAGCACAGGCTCAGTAGTTGTGGTGCACGGGCTTAGTTGCTCTGTGGCATGTGGGATCTTCCCAGACCAGGGCTTGAACCAGTGTCCCCTGCATTGGCAGGTGGATTCTTAACCACTGCACCACCAGGGGAGCTGTGTCATTGAAATTTTGATAAGAATCCTATTGAATCTGTAGATTGCTTTGAGTAATATGGACATTTTAACAATATAAATACTTCCAATCCAAGAACACAGGATATCTTTCCTTTTATTTATGTCTTCTTCAATTTATTTCATCAATGTCTTATAGTTTTCAGTGTATAGGTATTTCACATCCTTGGTTGAATTTATTCCTAATTGTTTTGTTGTTTTCGATGCTACTTTAAATGGTATTGCTTTCTTAATTTCTATTTGATAGTTCATTGTGTATAAAAATGCAACTGATTTTTATATGTTGATTTTGTATCCTGTAACTTTCCTGAATTTGATTAGTTATAAAAGTTTTTTTTGGAGTCTTTAGGGTCTTCCATGTATAAGATTATATAATTTGCAAATAGAGATAGTTTCACTTTTCCCCTTGTGATTTCGATGTCTTTTATTTCTTTTTCTTGCCTAATTGCTGTGGCTAGGGCTTCTAATACTATGCTGAATAAAATTAGCAAGAGTAAGCATTTTTCTCTTGTTCCTGAGCTTAGAGGAAAAGTTTTTATCTTTTCAAGTTGAGTTTGATGTTAGCTGTGGGCTTGTCATATACAGCTTTTATTATGTTGAGGTATGTTCCTTCTATCCCTAATATGTTGACAGCTTTCATCCAGAAGGCTGTTGAATTTTGTCAAATGCTTTTCTTCATGAACTGAAATGATCCTATATTTGTATCCTTCATTCTGTTAATGTGGCATATCACATTGACTGATTTGCATATATCATACCATTTTGCAACACAAGGATAAATCTCACTTTAGCATGATGTAGGATCTTTTTAACATACTCTTAAGTTTGGTTTGCTAGTATTGTGTTGAGGATTTTTGCACCAATATTTATTAGGAATATTGGGCTGTAACTTTCTTTTCTTGTGTCCTTTTCTGGCTTTGGTATCAGGTAATGCTAGCCTTGTAAAATGAGATTAGGAGTGTTTCTTCCTCTTCAACTTTTTGAAAGAGTTGTTTGAGAAGTACTGGTATTAATTATTTTTTAAATACTTGGTAAAATTCACCAATGAAGTTATCTCATCCTGAACTTTTCCTTATTGGGTGGTTTTTGGTCACTGATTTGATCTCCTTACTCATTATTAGTGTTTTTCACTTTTTTTGTTTTTTTCAGTCTTGGAAAGTTGTATGTTTCTAGGAATTTATCATTTCTTCTATTTTACCTAATTTGTTAATGTACAATTGCTCATAGTAATCTCTTATGATCCTTTGTATTTCTGTGGTATCAGTTGTAATGTCTCTTCTTTTGTTTATAATTTTAATCGAGTCTTCTTTTTAAAATTTAGCTTAGGTAAATGCTTGTCAATTTTATCTTTAAAAAAAAGAAAACCTTTTTTCTTCCCCTTAGAGTATAGTTGATTTACAACAATATATTTGCTTCTGGTGTACAACAGTGATTCAATATTTTTATAGGTTATACTCCATTTAAAGTTATTATAAAAAATAAATAAAATTAAAAAAAATTTAAGTTATTATAAAATATTGGCTGTATTCCCTGTGCTGTACAATATATCCATGTATTTTATTTATTTTATACATAGTAGTTTGTACCTCTTACGCCAACCCTTTGTTTTATTGATCCTTTCTATTTTCCTTGTATTCTATTTAATTTATTTCTGCTCTAATCTTTGTTTTAGACTTACTTCTGCTATCTTCGGGGTTAGTTTCTCTGGTGGTGATGAACTCCCACAGCTTTTGTTTGTCTAAAGAAGGCCTTTTCTTTCTTTTATTTCTGAAGGACAACTTGGTCAGGCAAGGTATTCTTGGTTGGCATTTATTTTACTTTCAACACTTTGAATATATCATCCCACTGTCTCCTGGCCTGCAAGGTTTCTACTGGGAAATCTTCTGATAGCTTTACTGAGTATCCCTTGTAAATGAAGTCATTTTTCTCTCACTGCTTTTGAAAATTCTCACTTTATCTTTGATTTTTGAGAGTTTATCATAGTGTGTCTTGATGAAGACCCTTTGAGGTGAGTCTGTTTGGGGACCTTTGAGATTCACGTACCTGAATGTCCATGTCTTTCCCCAGATTTGGAAAGTTTTCAGCCATTACTCCTTTAAATAAGCTTTCTGCTCCTTTCTTCTTCTTCTGGGGTTCCCTTAATGAGTATATTTGCTCTCATAATGGTGTCCCATAATCCTGTAGGCTTTCTTCATTCTTTTTCACTTCTATTTCTATTTTCTTCTCCGACTGGATAATTTAGAGATATATCTTTGAGTTCACAGATTCTTTCATCTGCTTAATCAAGTCTGTGGTTGAAACTCTTTTTTACACTTTTCATTGCATTCATTGTATTTTTCAGCTCCAGCATTTTTGATTGGTTCTGTTTTCATGATATCTATCTTTTTGTTAAACTTGTCATTTTGTTCATGTATTGTTTTTCTGAGTTCATTGAGCTGTTTATTTGTGTTCACTTGAAAATCCCTGAGCTTCCTTAAGTTAATTCTTTTGAGTTTTTTTGTTTTTTCAGGTAACTGGTAGATCTCCATTTCTTTTTGGTCAGTTACTGGATAATTATTTTTTCCTTTGGTGGTATCAGGTTTCTTTATGTTTTTCTGTTTCTAGTGGCTTTGTGCTGAAGTCTGCACATTTGAGAGTGCAATCACCTCTTCAAGCCCTTTTGGATTGGCTTCAGTGAGGAAAGACTTTAACCTGCAGGTGGTTGCAAGGGCAGTGATTGATGAGGTGCAGTCTCTAGTTCTGGGAAGGGCACAGTGATATAGTCTCCATGAAGTTCTATCACCTGTAGTCAATGTCAGCAAAGACTGTGGGAATCTTTAGTGATCAAGGCTGCAGGTATCTTTGGTGGCAGTGGTAACTAGGGATGTTGGGGTTCTTGGTGACAAAGTCTGCTGGGGTCCTTCTGTTCTTTTTGTCTGTGAGAGGAAATTCTAGCCAATAAGATCCTTTCTGGCACCATGTCTAGAAAAATGACACTCAGATTAGCAGCAAAGCTGGTGTCTTGTGCTCAGGAGCATGCAGAACTACCATAGTGCCTGGAGCTGGGGGCACAGACACATTTGCTGCTGTGGTGGCATGAGTGTCTGAGGTACAGTCATGTGAGGCTATCCAAAGAAGTGAAGTTAGAGCTTTTTGTGGTAACTTGGGCCCCAGGCTAGTGGAGTGGGGGTGACGAAGTAGTGACGGGCCCTGGGATAACAGGGTGCAGTGGTAGCCTGGACCTAGGGGACAGGGTGCACCAGGAGTGCAGCTCTGGTGATGTCAGGTCATAACTATAACTCAGGCCTCAGGTATCTGAGTGCAGAGCAGCAAAACTACGGTCACAGCCACAGCTTGGGCCCTAGGGTTGGAGCCCAGAGCAGCAGCAGTGCAGCACTGTTGATGGTGGGTTAAAGCCCTGACTCAGTACCCAGGGGATGGGGCACAGCACAGCAGCAGCTCTGGTTCCATATATGGTAAGAGACTGTGGCATCCAAATCCTGGAAATTGGTATGCAGCAGTGACTCATTTCCTAGGGAGCAGGTCTCAGCACAGAAACAGCAACAACCCTGGGGGCGTGGGGGAGATGTAGTGACAGGGGCTCTGGGCAGCTATATCAACTGCATTCAGAGTTGGTAAAGACTGTTGGTGTTCTTAGTAGCAAAGGTTACAGATGTTCCAGCAGCGACAAAGATTGCTGGACTCCTCCTGTTCTCCTCTTTGTCATGCCTAAAATCCCTCCAAGGAATTCCTCTTGGTGCTGAGATGCTTTGGACTGGAAGATGGGGTGATAGTGGTAAAATACTACCTATGCTTTTCTATGCAGCCGTCCTAAGTTTTTGTACTCCATGGGATTTCTGCTGATCCTCGATTGCAGTCCACAGCTTTTACAGAGATGTTTTGTTGGTTTGTAATTGTTTATTTGTTGTTTTTGTAGGGGAGACAAGCATTGAAATGCCCACGTCCATCATCTTGCTGATGTCTCCTCTCAAACTGAGATTTTTTTCTTCAGGTTTAACTAAGCACTCTGTCTTACAAAACTATTATAGGCCACGCTTAGTCTACTCAGAGGCTATGAGACAGGCACCACAACATGCTATGCATTCCTCTTCTTGGAAGTAAACCTTGCAGCAGTCTTTGTAATAGTTCACATAACCACTTCAGATCTACTTTCCCTGACCCCACAAATAAGAGCTCAGTTTCAAAGAAATGAGATTAACATTGAGTGAAATGTGGAAGTTTCTCTGTCTTAAAAGCCCCATTCTCCTCAGAAGCTTACCCCAACTCCACAGACGTAACTTTCAGGGTTCCCTCAAGGATATTGTCCAGTTATGAGTCTCACACTAAGGAAATGCCCCAAATATGGATTCTCATGAGGTATTTATAGCTCTCCAAGTCCAGATTCAATTTACCAATCAGGTTCATTTTAACTGAAGCAAATGTTGCTTAGTAACATAATTGATACATAAAATCCATATTTATTTCCAGAGCTAGAAAATAAACTCAAGATAAAATTTTCATGCAGAAAAGAAAAAAAATCCTTTATTCATACTCTCTCTCCCACGACATTAGCACCTTTAACATAGGAAAAGACAAGCTAATACATTGTATAATCACCAAAATTTTTATTATTCAGTGAGACTTATTCAGCATTCCTTCTGTCCCTTAACAAATTGGAATTTTCTTTAGCCAATTAGTTTCTAGAATGCCACAGGTCTTTGTATCCTAGGGATCAAATGTAAGTTTACATCAAATATCAACACATCAGAACGTTTAATAAACCAAACGTAGTACAGTGTCATTTTTCTCTTTTCAGTAAAATGTTTCTTTCATATACCATCAGTAAATTAGGGGTTTATCCAATCTGAAACAGTCTTATCTCAGTAACTCAAAACTAAGTTTTTGTCCATAGTTTCTTGGCTTAATTTTTCTAAAAAGTTTGTCACTTGAAATCATTTAAGAAATTTTTGCATTCCCATCAGTTTTCTCTAAGTGACAACAAAGGACATTATTTAAACTCCAGTACAGGTTCATACCATATAAAAATGCACTGGCTGACTTGGTTGGAATGATTTTTGCTGCCTGGCTGTGATTTACCTGCTCCCACACATAGTGGGAATTTTGGTAAAATCTTTTTTCCAATGTCCCTTGGCCTTATTAAGTTGTTATCAGTGTGTCTTTCCAAGACACAGCAGATGCTACCATTCCTTGACAGAGGTCTATTCAATATGATATAGGATAGGAACCACAGCTGCTAGTGGGACAGCTGTAAGCATACCTCTTTTGTGGGAGTAAAGCTTGCATGTGTCCTTACAGCAGTCTACACAGCCAGGTAGGAGCTAGTTTCCCTGGCTCCCCAACTATCAGATCAGATATGAAAAAATAAGACTGATTTAAAAAATTCGTATCTCTCAAGAGCAAATATCTCCTATTAGAGATGTCATCTTTTAAAATTCCAGATATTGGGACTTCCCTGGAAGTCCAGTGGTTAAGACTCTGCCTTTCAATGCATAGGGTGAGGGTTCGATCCCTGGTTGGGGAGCTAAGATCCCACATGCCTCACAGCCAGAAAACCAAAACAGAAAACAGAAGCAATATTGTAACAAATTCAAATTCAATAAAGACTTTAAAAATGGTCTAAATAAAAAAAAATCTTTAAAAAATATAAATAAAATTCCAGATATTGAAAACTTTTGGTTTCTCTTACTTTTTCCTCTTAATTAGTCCTGCTAGCTGGTTAGTAATTTTATTAAATTTTCAAAACAAACTTTTAACTTTTCTTATTTTCTCCATTGTGTGTCTGTTTTCTGTTCACTGATTTCTGCTCCTGTCTTTGTTGTTTCCTTTCTTCTATTTTTCCTTAGGTCTAATTTTCTTTCTTTCTACTCTTAAGGTGGAAGGATAGATTTTTAAACTTTTCTTCTCCTATAACTGTGTGTCTAAAGCTTTACATTTCCCTCTAAGCCCTGCTTTAGATGTGTCCCATAAGTTTTGAAATAGTTTTTATTATTCTTCAACTTAAAATATTTTCTATTTTCCACTGTGAGTTCTGCTTTGAACTATTGGTTATTTGAAGTATGTTATTTAATTTCCAAATATTTAGACTTTTTAAAAATTGCCCTTTTCATTGATTTCTAGATTTATTTCACTTTTGGCAAAGTGAATACTCTGTGTGATTTCAGCCCTTTCAAATGTATTAAGACTTGCTTAAAGGCCTAATATATGGACAGTTCCCTTGCACACTTGATAAGAATGTATATTCTGAAGTGGTTGGGCATAGTCTTCCATAAATATTGATTATAGTTGAGTTGGATAATAGTGTAATGGAAATTTTCTAAATTCTTACTAATTTTTAATATGATTGTTCTATTAATTACCAAAGGTGTGTTAAATCTTACATTATGATTGTGGATTTGTCTTTTTAGCTCTGTCAATTTTTGCTTCATATATTTCGAAACCATGTTATTAAATGCATATAAATTTAGTGTTTTTTTTGTTTATTTTTGTTGTTTTTGTGGTACGTGGGCCTCTCACTGTTGTGGCCTCTCCCGTTGCGGAGCACAGGCTCCGGATGCACAGGCTCAGCGGCCATGGCTCACGGCCCAGGCGCTCCGCGGCATGTGGCATCCTCCCGGACCGGGGCATGAACCTGTGTCCCCTGCATCGGCAGGCGGACTCTCAACGACTGCACCACCAGGGAAGCCCCTAAATTTAGTGTTTTTATGTTTTCATAAATGTCTTTTAGCACTTCAAAATGTAGTCTTTATCTTTGGCAATATTCCTTGTCTTGAAATCTACTTTCCCCTATAATAATATTGTCCCATTGGATTCTTCTATAATTAGTATTTTCATGTTGTATCTTTTTCTATCCTTTTTTAAACCTGGTTCTTTCACTTAATGTGTGTTTCTTTTAAACATAATATAATTAGGTCTTATCTTTTTTTTTTTTTTTTTTTTTCTGTATGCAGGCCTCTCACTGTTGTGGCCTCTCCCGTTGCGGAGCACAGGATCCAGACGCACAGGCTCAGCGGCCACGTCTCGTGGGCCCAGCCACTCCGCGGCATGTGGGATCTTCCCGGACCGGGGCACGAACCCGCGTCCCCTGCATCGGCAGGCGGACTCTCAACCACTGCGCCACCAGGGAAGCCCGGTCTTATCTTTTTGATCCAAGAAGAAAGCTACAGAATAAGCTCATCTTGGGGAGGATTGAAATGATGGAGTAAGACAACGTGGAGCTCTCCTCTTCCCATAAACACATCAAAAATACATCTACTTGTGGAAAAATTGTCACTAAAAAGTAACTGGAAACTGGCAGGTCTCCTGTACAACCAAGGCTGTAAGAAAGATACACACATAATTGGGTAGAAAGGGGGGAAAAGCAATTGGGTCAGGACCTATGACCCTGGGAGGGCACTCAGAGGAAAAGGGAGATTTCAGGGGCAGACACCCACCCTGGGGAGTAAGCAGGTTGAGACACATGATGGACGTCCTAGTCCTGTGTTCCTACAAAGAGGATACAACCACTTTGGCTGGCTGGATGATGCTGGTCCAGATAGACAAGAGAAGCCTTGACTCTTTGCATGAGGAGAATGCACATGCTCGATAGCCCCCAAAGGAGGGCTTAGAGTGGTCCACTCTAGCAGTTTCCAGGTTTCTAGACACTGCCTCAACATGCTTCCCAGCCCAAACCAAGTGAATGCTCTGGCATCACTCATTCCAACTCACAGTGTGTAACTGGATCTGGGATGGCCAGAACCAGGGAAAAGAATCGACCTTGGGATGAAGAGGTGACACATTCCTGGGGTGTAGCCTGGCTGGGGCAGTGGTGGCCATTGTTGGTGCTTACTCAAGCAGTGCCCAGAAGACTAGAAATTTGATGGCAGCCACTCCAACACAGCGCACCCCCTGATACATGCAGAGAAACCACATGGGCCCACCTACCCTGCAGAGCAGTTCCACACCAGGTCAGGAATGGAAGAGGCTGCGGACAGGGATCAGTGGTTCGAGACAAAGGGGTATTGAACCCAAAGAAGGATGGAGAGAGGTCTGCCTTAGAGGATGCCGAGTTTCCTGCAACAACCTCATTGTGTGCCCCAGCCCGAGCCAACTGAATAATTTGGCCTGACTCAGCACACACCACAGTGTGGCACTAGATCTGGGGTGGCCATGTCCAGAGAAAATACAGAAACATGGGCTGAATCTGAGCATATTTGCATATGCCTACAGAGGCAGAGCATCAGACCTCTGTATGCACAAAGGTCCCACTTGCATTAGCACTACCCTCCCAGTGCAGGGAGAGGGAAAAACAAACACTTAAATGATACACTTTCAGCCTGATCCTTAAGGCTTCTGCTCCAGCAATGGGAACAGACCTTGCTCCTGACAGGTTACTAATGGCCACTGAGCAGAGAGGAAGTCCCAACTCAGCACTGGCTCTAGCTACTCCATCTCCAGCCCCACCCACTACCAAGGTGATAGCTACCAGTGCACTGTGATGAAAGACTTGACTTGTGTCCACATCAAATCCAGCCCCCCCCACCAAAGGCAATGGGCACACTCAGTCTGCACAGGAGGCTCCTACATAAGAACACCATTTCAAGACCACAGTAGGTAACTGTTTCATCTAAATTCACAGAGGCAGAGAAAGTTAAGTAAAATTCAAAGGCAGAGAAACTACTCTCACTTGAAAAAGTAAGAGGAAACCCCTGAATAAATAACTAATGAAACAGAAATAAACAATTTATCAGAAAATAATTCAAAACACTGGTAATAAAAATATTAACTGAATTAGGGGAAAGAATTGATCTAAAACTTGAACATTTTAACAAGAAACTAGAAAATACAAAAAGAGATCCAATCAGAAGTGAATGATTTAATAGCTGAAATGAAACACACGTTAGAAGGAATGAAGAGTGGATTAAATAATACAGAACACAAAAGTGATGTGGAGATAGAATAGTGAAATCCCCCAATTAGAACAGCAGAAAGAAAAACAATTTTTTAAAATGAAAGCAATATAAGAGATCTTGGGGATAACATTAAGCATTCCAACATTTGCATTATAGGGTTCCAGAAGGAGAAGAGAGAGAGAGAAGGGATTTTAAAAGTTATTTGGAGAAATTAGGGCTAAAAAAGTTCCCGAATCTGAAGACCTATGCCAAGACATATCACAATTAAAATGGCAAAAGTGAAAGATAAAGATTGAATTCTAAATGAAGCAAGAGAAAAAGAGTCACATAAGAGGGAATCTCCATAAGAATATCAGCTGATTCCTCTGCAGAAACTTTGCAAACCAGAAGGAAATAGCATGATATATTCAAAGTGCTGAAAGGGAAAAACCTGCAACATAGGATACTCTACTCAGCAAGATTATAATTTAGAATACAAAGAGTGATAAAGAACTTCTCAGACAAGCAGAAACAAAAAGAGTTCATCAATACTAAATCTACCATAAAAGAGATGTTAGAAATGTAAAGAAATAAGAATCTATAGGCAAGGGAAAACCCCATTAGAAAAGGAAAATATACAGTAAGGATTGAAGATGGCTTAAATAAGTCAGTATGTAGATTAAAGCAAAAAAAATTGTAAAAGTGAATATAACTACAATGAACAGTTAAGAGATAAGCATGAAGATATAAAATAGAACATGAAAAATACAAAATGTGGGGAGGAAAGTAAAAAATATAGCTCTTTTGAATGTGTTTGAACTTAAATGACTACAAGATTAAAACAAGTAGAGATAATTATTCATCAACATATATAATCCCCATGGTAACCACAAATCTAGAGCCTAAAATAGATATGCAAAAACCAAAAAGAAATGAACACAAAATACTACTAAAGAAAATCATCAAACCACAAGGAAAGAAATAAAAAGAAGAAATGAAGACAGAACTACAAAAACAACTGGAAACCAAGTAATAATATGGCAATAAGTACATAACCATCAATAATTACTTTACTGGACTTCCTTTTTGGTGCAGTGGTTAAGAATCCATCTGCCAATGCAGGGGACACAGCTTTGAGCCCTGGTGTGAGAAGATCCCACATGCTGTGGAGTAACTAAGCCCATAAGCCACAACCACTGAGCCTGCACTCTAGAGCCCATGAGCCACAACTAATGAGCCCTTGTGCCACAACTACTGGGACCCATGCACCTAGAGCCCATGCTCCTCAACAAGAGAAGCCACCATAATGAGAAGTTCATGTACCGCAATGAAGAGTATCCCCCGCTTGCTGCAACTAGAGAAAGCCCACGCATAGCAATGAAGACCCAATGCAGCCAAAAATTAAAATTAATTAATTAATTTAAAAATAATTACTTTAACTGTCAATGTACTAAATGCTCCAATCAAAAGACATACATGTCTGATTGGATTTTTTTTTAAAAACCACTTAATATGGTGCCTACAAGAAACTCACTTCAGGGCTAAAAACACACACAGACTGACAATAAAGGGATGGGACAAGATATTTCATGCAAAAGGAAATGACAAGAAAGTGGGGTAGCAATATTCATATCAGAAAAAATAGACTTTAAAGCAAAGGCTATAACAAAAGACAGAGAAGGGCACTATATAATGATAAAGGGAACACTTCAAGAAAAGGATATTACACTCATTAACATACATGCACCCAATACAGGAACACCTAAATGTACAAAGCAAATTCTAAAATACATAAGGGAGAAATAGACAGCAACACAGGAATAGTGAGGGACTTTAACACCCCACTTACACCAATGGACATATCATCCAGACAGAAAATCAATTAGGAAACACAGGCCTTAAATTACACATTAGAACAGATAGACTTATGTATATATAGAACATTCCACCCCAAGGCAGCAGAATACACTTTCTTTTCAAGTGCACATGCAACATTCTCCAGGATAGATCACATGATAGGCCACAAAACAAACTTCAGTAAATTTAAGAAAATCGAAATCATATCAAACATCTTTTCCAACCACAGTGCTACAAGACCAGGTATCAGCTACAAAAAAAAAAAAAAATGTGGAAAAAAACACAAACACATGGAGGCTAAATATATGCTACTATACAAACAATGAATCACTGATGAAATCAAAGAAGAAATTTTAAAATACCTGGAGACAAGGGAAAATGAAAACACAATAACTGAAAATCTATGGGACACAGCAAAAGGAGTTCTAACAGGGACATTTACAGCAATACAAGCATACTTCAGGAAACAAGAAAAATCTTAAATAAACAACCTAACCTTTCACCTAAAACAACTAGACAAAGAAAAACAAATAAAATGCAAAGGTAGTAGAACTAAAAAATAATAATAAAAAACAGCATAAATAAATTAAATAGAGACTAAAAAAAGTATAGAAAAGACAGATAAAACTAAGAGGTGCTTCTCTGAAAAGATAAACAAAATGGATAAAAATTTAGCCAGAATCAACAACACAAAAATATAAAGAACTAATATTTATCCTTCTCAAACTATTTTAAAAAATTGAAGAGTATGGAACACTCCCAAATTATTCTACAAGGCCACCATTACCCTAATACCAGAACCAGACAAAGACACTACCAAAAAATAAAATTATAGGTCAATTTTTTTTTTTTAAAGAAGATGTTGCGGGTAGGAGTTTATTAATTAATTAATTTATTTTTGCTGTGTTGGGTCTTCGTTTCTGTGTGAGGGCTTTCTCTAGTTGTGGCAAGTGGGGGCCACTCTTCATCATGGTGCACAGGCCTCTCACTATCGCGGCCTCTCTTGTTGTGGAGCACAGGCTCCAGATGCGCAGGCTCAGTAGTTGTGGCTCATGGGCCTAGTTGCTCCACGGCATGTGGGATCTTCCCAGACCAGTGCTTGAACCCGTGTCCCCTGCATTAGCAGGAAGATTCTCAACCACTGCATCACCAGGGAAGCCCCAGGTCAATATTTTTGAAGAAATAGATGCAAAAATCCTCAACAAAATACTAGCAAACTGAATCCATAATATATAAAAAGGACTATATGCTATGATCAAGTTGGATTTAACCCAGGGACACGAGACGGTTCACCATTTGCAAATTAATCAATATGATACACCATATAAACAGAAGAAAGGATAAAAAAGATCACATGATCATCTAAATAGATGCAGAAAAAGCACTTGACACAATTCAACATTCATTCATGATTAAAAAACTCTCATCAAAGTTGACATAGAGGGAATATAACTCAACGTATGAAGGTCATTTATGACAAACTCACAGCTAGAATCATCCTCAATGGTGCAAAGCTGAAAGCATTACCTCTAAGATCAGAAACAAGACAAGGATGCCCACTATTTCCACGTTTATTCAACACAGTGTTCGAAGTCATAGCCATAGCAATCAAACAAGAAAAAGTAATAAAAAAAATCCAAACTTAAAAGGAAGAAGTAAAACTGTTTTGTTTATAGATAACATGCTATTATACATAGAAAAGCCTAAAGATGCCACCAAAAAAATGACTAGACCTCATCAATGAATTTGTATAAGTTGAAGGATACCCAATTAACATACAGAAATTTGTTTCATTTCTATACACTAACAGCAAACCATCAGAAAGAGAAATTAAGGAAACACTTTTATTTACAATAACATCAAAAAGAATTAAATATCTACAAATAAACCTACATAAGGAGGTAAAAGATCTTTACTTGGAAAAATATAAGACACTGATAAAAGAAATTGAAGATGACACAAACTGATGGAAAGATATATCATGTTCATGGATTGGAAGAATTAATATTGTTAAAATAACCATACAAGGGAGTTTCCTGGTGGTCTAGTGGTTAGAATTTGGTGCTTTCACTACCGTGGCCCATGTTCAATCCCTGGTCTGGAAACTGGGATCTGCAAGCAGTGTGGTGTGGCCAAAAAATAAAAAGTAAAAAATAAATAACCTTACCACCCAAGGCAATCAACAGATTCAATGCAATCCCTATCAAAATACCAATGGCATTTTTCAAGTACAAGAACAAATAATTTAAAAATTTATATGGAAAGATAAAAGATCCTGAATAGCCAAAATAATATTGAGAGAAAAAAAAAAACACAAAGATGCTGGATGTATCATGCTCCCTGACTTGAGACTATATTACAAAGCTACAGTAATCAAAACACTATGTTACTGGCACAAAAACAGAAATATACATCAATGGAGCAGAATGGAAAGACCAGAAATAAACCCATGCACCTAAGGGCAATTAATCTACAACAGAGGAAGCAAGAATACACAATGGAGAAAAGACCCTTTCTTCAATACACAATGGAGAAAAGACACTCTCTGAGAAAACTGGACTGCTACATGTAAAAGAATGAAATTAGAACATTCTCTAACACCACATACAAAAGAAAATTCAAAATGGAGTAAAGACATGATGTAAGACCAGAAACCACAAAGCTCCTAGAATAAAACATAGGCAGAAGACCCTTTGACGTTAATTATAGCACCGTTTTTTGGAATCTGTCTCCTAAAGCAAAGTAAACAAAAGCAAAAATAAACAAATGGGACCTAATTAAACTTAAAAGTTTTTCAAAGCAAAGTAAACCATCAACAAAACAAGAAGACAACCTACTGAATGGAAAATATTTGCAAATGATATGACCATTAAGGGGTGGATATCCAAAATATATAGACAGCTCATATAACTCAATATTAAAAAAAAAACTAATTTCAAAATTAGGCAGAAGACATGAATAGAGATTTTTCCAAAAAGACATGCAGATGGCCAACAGGTACATGAAAAGATGCTCAACATTGATAATCATCAGAGAAATGCAAATCAAATCCACAATGAGATATCACCTCACACATGTCAGAATAGCTATCATCAAAAAGAACACAAATAACAAGTGTTGCTTAAAATGTGGAGAAAAGGAAGCCTTTGTACACTGTTGGTGGGAAAGCAAATTGGTGCAGCCACTTTGGAAAACAGTATGGAGGTTTCTCAAAAAACTAAATTTAGAAGTACCATAGGACTTGGCAATTTCACTCCTGGGTATATATCCAAAAAAACCAAAACCACTAATCCAAAAACACACATGCACCCCAATGTTCATAGCAACATTATTTACAATTGTCAAGATATGAAAGCAACCTTAGTGTCCAGCAATAGATGAATGGATAAAGAAGATGTGGTATATATATACAATGGAATTCTGGTCAGCCATAAAAAAGAATGAAATTTTGACATTTGCAGCAACATGGGTGGACCTGGAGGGCATTATACTAAGTGGAGTAAGTCAAAAAGAGTAAGACAAACACAGTATGGTATCATTTATATGTGGGATCTGAAATATACAAGGGACTAGTAAATATAACAAAAAAGAAGCAGACTCACAGATATAGAGAAAAAACTGGTGGTTATCGGGGGGGAGAGGGAAGGGGGAGGGGCAATATGGGTAGGGAATTAAAAGCTACAAACTACTATGTATAAAATAACCTACAGGGATACACTGTACAACATGACAAATATAGACAATATTTTATAACTGTAAGTAGAGTATCACCTTTAAAACTGTGAATCACTACATTGTAAACCTGTTACTTATATAATATTGTACATCAGCTACACTTCTTTTTAAACCTATGAATAGAACTAGAAAGCATATCGACAA
Organism: Pseudorca crassidens; assembly: GCF_039906515.1. Classification (NCBI taxonomy): domain Eukaryota; kingdom Metazoa; phylum Chordata; class Mammalia; order Artiodactyla; family Delphinidae; genus Pseudorca; species Pseudorca crassidens. Next base: position 97,225,158 of record NC_090297.1, read on the forward strand.
AGTAATAAAAAACTGAAACAAAACTATGAACAGGCTAGACGTAACAGACCTCTACAGAATATTCCACCCAGAAACAATAGAATATACATTCCCCAATATAGAACATATGCTAGGCCATGAAGTAAACATCAATAAATTTAAGAGAATAGAAATAACATAAAATATATTCTCCAACCACAGTAGAATAAAATTAGAAATAAATAATGGGAAAATTCAGAAAACTCACATGTATCTGGAAATTAAACTACACGCCTAGATAATCAATCATTCAAAATAAAAATCAAAGGGTACAGCAGAAAATACTGAGCTTAATGAAAATCAAGACAAACCTTAGCAAATGTTATGGTATGCAGATGAAGCAGTGCTTTGAGAGAAATTTAGAGATATAAATACCTACATTATGAAAGAAGCAATATCCCAAATCAACAACTAACTTTCTACCTTGAGATACTAGAAAAAGAATAGCAAAACTAAGCCTAAAGCAAGGAAAAAGAAGATAATAATATTAGAGTGGCAATTAGTGATAGAATAGAAGTGCATTAGAGATAAATTAATAAAATCAAAAGGTAGTTCTTTTAAAAGAACAAAAATCTGACAAACGTAGTTTGGCAAACTGTAAAAGAGAAGACTCAAATTATTAGAATCACAAGTGAAAGAGGGGATGTTACTATTGATCTTACATAAATAAATAGCATTATGAAAAACACAATGAACAATTGTGTGCCAACAAATTAGATAACTTATATAAATGGCTCTTGCTCCTTTTTTTCTATATTATAATTGAGGTAATAGCTAGGAAATTAGACAGGATAAAGAAATATAAGGAATCCAGATGGAAAAATGAAAGGAATTTGCTTAAAATAGCTATTAGATTTAGTCAATTAATTCAGCAAGGTTACATTATACAAGATCAATTACAAAAATGAATTGGATTTATTTTAGCTGTTGTTAGATATGTTTTATTACATTTATCTTTTATTGAAGTATAGTTGATCTAAAATGTTGTGTTAGTTTCAGGTGTACAGCAAAGAGCTTCAGATAGATAGATAGATTCCTTTTCAGACTCTTTTCCCATATAGGTTATTACAAAATATTGAGTGTAGATTCCTGTGTTATACAGTAGGTCCTTGTTGTTTACCTATTTTATATATAATAGTGTGTATATGTTACTCCCAAATTCATAATTCACCCCACCTTTCCCCTTTGGTATCCATAAGATTGTTTGCCATATCTGTGAGTCTGTTTCTGTTTTGTAAACAAGTTCATTTGTATCATTTTTTAGATTCCACATATAAATGATATCATATGACATTTGCCTTGTCTGATTTAATCTACTTAGTATGATCATCTCTTGGTCTATCCATGTTGCTGCAAATGGCATTATTTCATTCTTTTTTAAAAAATTATTTTATATTGGGGTATGGTTGATTAACAATGTTGTGTTAGTTTCAGGTGTACAGAAAATTGATTCAGGTATATATATATACATGTATCTATTCTTTTTCAAATTATTTTCCCATTTAGGTTATTATAGAATATTGAGCAGAGTTCCCCATGCTATACAGTAGGTCCTTGTTCGTTACCTATTTTGAAGATAGCAGTGTGTACATGTCAATCCAAAACTCCCAATCTATCACTTCTCCCCACTCTTTATCCCTGGTAACCATAAGTTCATTCTCTAAGTCTGTGAGTCTATTTCTCACTTGTAAATAAGTTCACTTGTACCATTTTTTGATTCCACATATAAGTGATATCATATGATATTTGTCTTTCTCTGACTGACTTAATTCACTTATTGCTTGCAGATGACATGAAAATATATATAGAAGATCCTAACAACGCAACCAGAAAACTACTAAAGCTCAACAATGAATTTGGTAAAGTTACAGGATACAAAAATAATACACAGAAATCTGTTGCATGGTAGTCCTATTTTTAGTTTTTTAAGGAACCTCCATACCGTCCTCCATAGTGGCTGTATCAATTTACATTCCCACCAACAGTGTAAGAGGGTTCCCTTTGCTGCACACCCTCTCCAGCATTTATTGTTTGTAGATTTTTTGATGATGGCCATTCTGACCAGTGTGAGATAATATCACACTGACGTTTTGATTTGCATTTCTCCAATGATTAATGATGTTGAGCATTCTTTCATGTGTTTGTTGGCAATCTGCGTATCTTCTTTGGAGAAATGTATATTTAGGTCTGCCCATTTTTGGATTGGGTTCTTTGTTTTTTTGATATTGAGCTGCATGAGCTGCTTGTAAATTTTGGAGATTAATCCTTTGTCAGTTGCTTCATTAGCAAATATTTTCTCTCATTCTGAGGGTTGTCTTTTGGTCTTGCTTATGGTTTCCTTTGCTGTGCAAAAGCTTTTAAGTCTCATTAGGTCCCATTTGTTTATTTTTGTTTTTATTTCCATTTCTCTAGGAGGTGGGTCAAAAAGGATCTTGCTGTGATTTACGTCATAGAGTGTTCTGCCTATTTTTGCCTCTAAGAGTTTGATAGTGTCTGGCCTTACCTTTAGGTCTTTAATACATTTTGAGTTTATTTTTCTGTATGTTTAGGGAGTGTTCTAATTTCATTGTTTTACATGTACCTGTCCAGTTTTCCCAGCACCACTTATTGAAGAGGCTGTTTTTTCTCCACTGTATATTCTTGCCTCATTTATCAAAGATAAGGTGACCATATGAGCATGGGTTTATCTCTGGGCTTTCTATCCTGTTCCACTGATCTATATTTCTGTTTTTGTGCCAGTACCATACTTTTTTGATTACTGTAGCTTTGTAGTATAGTCTGAAGTCTGGGAGGCTGATTCCTGCAGGTCCGGTTTTGTCTCTCAAGATTGATTTTGCTATTCGGGGTCTTTTGTGTTTCTATACAAATTATGAAATTTTTTGTTCTAGTTCTGTGAAAAATGCCAGTGGTAGTTTGATAGGGATTGCATTGAACCTGTAGATTGCTTTGGGTAGTATAGGATGAAGCAATCTCACTACTGGGAATATACCATGAGAAAACCATAATTCAAAAAGAGTCATGTACCACAATGCTCATTGAAGCTCTATTTACAACAGGCATGACATGGAAGCAACCTAAGTGTCCATCAACAGATGAATGGATAAAGAAGATGTGGCACATACATACAATGGAATATTACTCAGCCATAAAAAGAAACAAAATTGAGTTATTTGTAGTGAGGTGGATGGACTTAGATTCTGTCATACAGAGTGAATTAAGTCAGACAGAGAAAAACAAATACCGTATGCTAACAAATATATACAGAATCTAAAAAAAAAAAATGGTCATGAAGAACCTAGGGGCAAGATGGGAATAAAGATGCAGACCTAGAAGAGAATGGACTTGAGGACACGGGGAGGGGGAAGGGTAAGCTGGGGCAAAGTGAGAGAGTGGTAGTGTATATATGGACATATATACACTACCAAAATGTAAAATAGATAGCTAGTGGGAAGCAGTCACATAGCACAGGGAGATCAGCTCGGTGCTTTGTGACCAACTAGAAGGGTGGGATAGGGAGGATGGGAGGGAGGCAGATGCAAGAGGGAAGAGATATGGGGATATATGTATATGTATAACTGATTCACTTTGTTATAAAGCAGAAACTAACACACCATTGTAAAGCAATTATACTCCAATAAAAATTTTTTTTCAAAAAGTCTGTTGCATTTCTATACACTAACAGTGAAAGATCAGAAAGAGAAATTAAAGAAACAATCCATTAACTATCACATCAAAAAGAATAAAATACCTAGGAATAAACCTACCTATGGAGACAAAAGACCTGTATGGCAAAAAGTATAAGATACTGATGAAAGAAATCAAAGATGATACAAATTGAAGGAAATAACTATGTTCTTAGATTGAGTCAATTTTGTCAAAATGACTATAATACTCAAGGCAATCTACAGATTCAATGCAATCCCTATCCAATACCCAATGGTATTTTTCACAGAACTACAAAAAAAAAATCTTAAAATTTGTATGGAGACACAAAAGATCCTGAATAGCTAAAGCAATCTTGAGAAAGAAAAATGGAGCTGGAGGAATCAGATTCCCTGACTGTAGACTATACCACAAAGCTACAGTAATCAAGACAGTATGGTACTGGAACAAAAACAGAAATATGCATCAACAGAAGAGGATCAAAAGCCCAGAGATAAACCCACACACCTATGGTCACCTAATATATGACAAAGGAGGCAAAAATATACAATGGAGAAAAGACAGTCTCTTCAATATGTGGTCCTGAGAAAACTGGACAGCTACATATAAAAGAATAAAATTAGGACACTCCCTAGCATGATACAAAAAAATAAAGTCAAAGTGGATTAAAGACCTAAATGTAGGACTGGATACTATAAAACTCTTAGAGGAAAACACAGGCAGAATACTCTTTGACATAAATCACAGCAACATCTTTTTCAATCTATCTTCTAGAGTAATGGAGATAAAAACAAAAATTTAAAAATGGGACCTAATTTAACTCAAAAGCTTTTTCACAGGAAAGGAAAGCATAAACAGAACAAAAAGACAACCCACAGAATGAGAGAAAATATTTGCAAACAATGAAACTGACAAAGGATTAGTTTCCAAAGTTTACGAACAGCTTATGTGGCTCAATATCAAAAACAAACAAACAACCCAATCAAAAAATGTGCTGGCGACGTAAATTTACATTTCTTCAAAGAAGACATACAGATAGCCAAGAAGCACATGAAAAGATGCTCAACATTGCTAATTATTAGAGAAATGCAAATCAAAACTACAGTGATATATCACCTCACACCAGTCAGAGTGACCATCATAAGAAAATCTACAAACAATAAATGCTGGAGAGGGTGTGAAGAAAAGTAAGCCCTCCTACACTGTTGGTGGAAATGTAAATTGGTACAGCCACTATGGAGAATAGTGTGGAGGTTCCTTAAAAAACATTATTTTATTCTTTTTTATGGTTGAGTAATATTCCATTGTGTATATATATACCACATCTTCTTTATCTGTTTGTGGACATTTAGGTTCCTTCCATGTCTTGGCTATTATAAATAATGCTGCTACAAACTTTGGGGTGCGTGTATATTTTTAAATTATGGTTTTCTCCAGATATACGTCAGGTGTGGGATTCCTGGATCATATGGAAGCTCTATTTTTAGTTTTTAAAGGAACCTCCATACTGTTCTCCACAGTGGCCATACCAATTTACATTCCCACCAACAGTGTAGGAGGTTTTCCTTTCCTCCAACTTAGTTTAATTGATCTTTTCTATTGTTTTCTTCAGCTCTATTTCATTTATTTCTGCTCTGATCTTTATGATTTCTTTCCTTTTACTAATTTTAGGTTTTGCTTGTTCTTCTTTCTCTAATTGCATTATGTGTAAGGTTAGGTTGTTTATTTGAGAATTTTCTTGTTTCTGGAGGTAAGCTTGTATCACTATAAACTTCCCTCCTAAAAATTGCTTTTGTTGCATCCCATGGGTTTTGAATTGTCATTTTTTTTTCATTTGTCTCTAGGTATTTTTTGATTTCCTCTTTGATTTCTTCAGTGATCCATTGGTTGTTTAGTAGCATATTTTTTAGCCTCCACATATTTGTGTTTTTTGCAGGTTGTTTTTTTCTTGTAGTTGACTTCTAATCTCATAGCATTGTCATCAGAAAAGATGCTTGATATGATTTCAATTTTCTTAAATTTACCAGGGCTCACATTGTGGTCCAGCATGTGATTTTTCCTGAAGAACATTCCATTTGCACTTGAGAAGAATGTGTATTCTGTGGCTTTCAGATGAAACTCTCTATAGAGATCAATTAAGTTCATCTGGTCTAATGTGATATTTAAGACTTGTATTTCCTTATTGATTTTAACTCTGGATTATCTGTCCATTGATGTAAATGGGATGTTAAAGACCCCAATAATATTGTGTTACTGTCAATTTCTCCTTTTATATTTGTTAGCATTTGCCTTATATATTGAGGTGCTCCTCTGTTGGGTGCATATATATTTACAATTGTTATATCTTCTTCTTGGATTGATCACTGGATCATTATTTAGTGTTCTTTCTCTCTTGTAACAGTCTTTTTAAAAAAGTAATTAATTAATTAATTAGGTTGTGCCAGGTCTTAGTTGTGGCAGGCAGGCTCCTTAGTTGTGGCTTACCGGCTCCTTATTTGTGGCATGCGAACTCTTAGTTGCAGCATGCATGTGGGATCTAGTTCCTTGACCAGGGATTGAACCCAGGCCCCCAGGATTGGGAGCATGGAGTCTGAACCACTGCACCACCAGAGAAGTCCCTCTCTTGTAACAGTTTCTTTTTTAAAGTATATTTTTTCTGATATGAGTATTTCCACTTCAGCTTTCTTTTGATTTTCAGTTGTGTAGAATACCTTTTTCCTCACTTTCAGTCTGTCTATATGTGCCTCTAGATCTGAAGTGGGTCTCTTGCAAACAGCTAATATACAGGTCTTGTTTTTGGATCTATTCAGTAGTCTATGTCCTTTGTTTGGAACATTTAATCCATTTACATTTAAGAAATTATCAATATGTATGTCCTTATTACCATTTTGTTAATTATTTTGCATTTGTTTTTGTAGGTCTTTTTTTCTTCCTCTTCTCTTGTGATTTGATAACTATTTTCAGTGTTGTGTTTGGATTTCTTTTTTTTTTCTGTGTATATCTATTATGGATTTTGGGTTTGCAGTTATCATAAGGTTTTGACATAGCAGTCTATACAAATACAAGGTTGTTTTAAGGTGACAATCTCTTAGTTTCTTTTTTTAAAAAAATATTTATTTATTTATTTGGCTGCATCAGGTCTTCATGTGGGATCTTTCTTTTTTTTCTGAGTCTATCTTTTATTTATCAAAGAAAAATTTGCAAATAATATATTTCTAAACATATTTTAGTCTCTATTCTTCAAAGAATGTTTCCAAAAAAAAAAGAGATTACCATTTTCTTCAAAATATACAGTATTGCACCAAAATGTTTGAAAAAAGATAGCTGAACCAGAGACAATAACAAATTATTAGCAAAACTGACCAATTTTCCTTCATCAGTGGGATCTTTCATTGTGGCATGTGGGCTTCTCTTTAGTTGTGGCACCCAGGCTCAGTAGTAGTTACATCACGCGGGCTCTCTAGTTGTGGCATACAGGCTATAGGGTGCACGGGCTTAGTTGCCCTGCAGCATATGGGATCTTAGTTCCCCGACCAGAGATCAAACCTGCATTCCCTGCATTGGAAGGCAGATTCTTAACCACTGGACCACCAGAGAAGTCCTGATGATCTCTTAAGTTCAAATGTATTTCAAATACCCTGCATTTCTACTCTCCACCTCTCACACTTACTTGTTTTGATATCATATTTGTGTGTGGATGATTTCCTCCCTTTACTGTATGTTTCCCTTTACCAGGGAGCTTTGCCATTTCATAATTTTCTTGTTTCTAGTTGTGGCCTTTTCTTTTCCACCTAGAGAATTCCTTTACCATTTGTTGTAAAACTGGTTTGGTGGTGCTGAATTCTTTTAGGTTTTGCTTGTCTGTAAAACTTTTGATTTCTCTGTCAAATATGAATGAGAGCCTTGCTGGATAGAGTATTCTTGGTTTTAGGTGGTTTCGTTTCATCACTTTAAATATATCATGCTATTCCCTTCTGGCCTGCATAGTTTCTGCCGAAAAAATCAGCTGACAATCTTACAGGAATTCCCTTTTATGTTATTTGTTGCTTTTCTCTTGTTGCTTTTAATATTTTCTCTGTCATTAATTTTTGTCAATTTGATTAATATGTGTCTCTGCATGTTCCTCCTTGGGTTAATCCTGCTTGAGACTCTCTGTTCTTCCTGCACTTGGGTGACTGCTTCATTTCCCATGTTAGGGAAATTTTCAGCTCTTATCTCTTCAAAATTTTCTCAGGCCCTTTCTCTCTCTCTTCTCCTTCTGGGACCTCTATAATGTGAATTCTGGTATGTTTCATGTTGTTCCAGAGGTCTCCTAAACTGTCCTCATTTCTTTTCATTCTTTTGTCCTTCTTCTGTTCCACAGCAGTGATTTCCCCCATTCTGGCTTCCAGGTCACTTATCTGTTTTTCAGCCACATTTATTCTGCTATCGATTCCTTCTAGTGTATTTTTTTCATTTCAGTTATTGTATTCTTCAACTCTGGTTATTCTTTATATTTTCCAATTCTTTGTTAAAATTTCTTGTAACTTCTTGCACTGGACATCCATCCTTTTTCTGAGATCTTGGATCATCTTTACCATCATTACTCTGAACTCTTTCTCTGGTAGATTGCCTATCTCTACCTCACTTAGTTGTTCTTCTGGGGTTTTTATTTTGTTCCTTCATCTGGAACATATTCCTCTGCCATCTCAGTTTGTCTAATTTCTGTTTGTGGACTTGGTTCTGCAGGCTGCCAGATTGTAGTTTTCCTGCTTCAGGTGCCTGCCACCTGCTGAATAACACTGGTCTAGAGGCTTGTGCAGGTCCCCTGTTGGGAAGAGCTGGTGCCTGCTCGCTGGTTGGTGGAGCTCGGTCTTGGCCCTCTGGTGTGCAAGGCCTTGTCAAGAGGTGTGTCTAGAGGTGGCTGTGAGCTCAGGAAGTCTTCAAGAAGCCTGCCTCCTGATGGGTGGGCTTGTGTTCCTGCTGTTGGTTTTTTGGCATGAGGCATCCCAATACTGGAGCCTACAGGCTGTTGGGTAGGACCAGGTCTTGATGTTGATGATGCAAGCAAGATGTTTGCCTCCCCAAGAGTTCAACTAGCAGAACACTCCCTGAAATCTCCACCATCAGTGTCCACATCCCCAGGGAGAATGACAGTCACACCATGCTTCCCCAGGAGACTCTCTGAGACCAGCAGGTAGGTTTGGCCCAGGTTCCTATGAAGTCACTCACTTTGCTCTGTGTCCCAGTATGCATGACACCTTGTGTGTTCCTTCCAAGAGTGAAGTTTTCATTTCCCCCCAGTCCTATGGAGCTGCTGCATAGGAACCTTGTTGGCCTTCAAAGCCAAATGCTTGGGGGCTTCTTCCTCTGATGCCAGATCCCTGGGCTGAGGAGCCTGATGTGGGGCTTAAAACTTTCACTCCTGTGGGAGAACTTCTGCAATATAATTATTCTCCAGTTTGTGATTTCCCAACCACGGGTTATGGGATTTGATTATATCATGAATGTGCCCCTCTTACCCTCTTGTTGTGGTTTCTTCTTTATGTTCTTGGATGTAGAATATCTTTTCAGGCAGGGTCTAGTCTTTTTTATCAATGGCTGTTCAGCATTTAGTTGTGTTTGTGGTGTGCTCATGAGAGGAGGTGAGTCCAAGGTCCTTCTACTCTGTCATCTTAGTTTTGACTTCTCTTCAATTGGTTTTTTTTTTTTTTTTTTTTTGCAGTACGTGGGCCTCTCACTGTTGTGGCCTCTCCCATTGAAGAGCACAGGTTCCAGATGCGCAGGTTCAGCAGCCATGGCTCATGGGCCTAGCCGCTCCTCAGCATGTAGGATTTTCCCGGACTGGGGCATGAACCCGTGTCCCCTGCATAGGCAGGCGGACTCTCAACCACTGCACCACCAGGGAAGCCCTTCAATTGGATTTTTATACACTTGTAATTATCAATCTGAAAGTGAAATTAAGAAAACATTTCAATTCGTAATAGCATCAAGATGAATAAATACGTAGGAATACATTTAACAAAAGAAGTATAAAACTTAGAGTCTGAAAACTTCAAAACATTGTAGAAAGAAGTTAAAGACAATCTAAATCAATGAAAAAACATTCCCAAATTCATGGATTGAAAAACTTGGTATTGTGAAGATGGAAATAGCCCTCAAACAGATGGGCAGATTCAACATAATTCCTATAGAATTCCAGCTGACTTTTTTTGCTAACTGATAAGTCAATTCTAAAATTCATAAGGAATTTCAGGAGACCAAGAATAGTGGAAACAATCACGAAAAAGAAGAATAAAGTAGGAGAATTTACTCTTGCTAATTTCAGAACTTACTACAAAGCAATAGTAATCAAAAGTGTAGCAGTAGCACAAGGATATACCTAGATTAAAATGGAATAGAAGTGAGAGTCCTGAAATAACCCCATACATCTATAGTCAACAGATTTTTAATGAGGGTACCAAGACCATTCATGGGGGAAATAATGCTTTTTAAATAAGTTGTACTGGGCAACAGGACAGCCACATGCAAAAGAACAAAGTTGGATTATTTTCTTGTATCATACACAAAAATTAATTCAAAATGGGTAAAGACCTAAATGTATGAGTAAAAGCTATAAAATTCTTAGAGGAAAACATAGGAGTAAACATTTGTTACCTTGGATTTGGCAAAGGATTCTTATATACGACACCAAAAGCACAAGCAACAATAAAAAAGTAGATAAATTGGGCTTCATTAAAATTAAAAACTTTGGGCTTCCCTGGTGGTGCAGTGGTTGAGAGTCCGCCTGCCGATGCAAGGGACGTGGGTTTGTGCCCCGGTCCGGGAAGATCCCACATGCCACGGAGCGGCTGGGCCCGTCAGCCATGGCCGCTGAGCCTGCGCATCCGGAGCCTGTGCTCCACAATAGGAGAGGCCACAACAGTGAGAGGCCCACGTACCGCAAAAAAATAAATAAATAAATAAAAATAAAAACTTTGTACATAAAAGAATACCATCAAGGATGTAAAACAGACAACTTATAAAATGGAGGAAATATTTACAAATAATTTACCTCAGGATAAATTTATATTTAGAGCATATAAAGTACTCTTCCAACTCAGTAATAAAATGACAACCTAACTTTTTTAATGGAAAAATAATTTGAATAGACAACTCTCATAAGAAAGATATACTTGGGACTTCCCTGGTGGCTCAGTGATTAAGAATCTGCCTGCCAATGCAGGGCACACGGGTTTGATCCCTAGTCTGGGAAGATCCCACATGCTGTGGCGCAACTAAGCCCGTGAGCCACAACTACTGAGCCCACGTGTCACAACTACTAAAGCCTGAGCACCTAGAGCCGGTGCTCTGCAACAAGTGAAGCCACCACAGTGAGAAGCCCATGCACCACAACAAAGAGCAGCCCCCGTGGGCTGTAACTAGAGAAAGCCTGCACACAGCAATGAAGACCCAACGCAGCCAAAAATAAATTTATAAAAAAGAAAGAGAGATATACTTATGGCCAATAAACATATGAGGCGATACCCGACACTGTTAGTCACAAGGGAAATGCAAATCTGAACTACAATGAAAAAAGTAATGAGATACCACTTCACATTCAGAAGGATAGCTAGAATTTAAAAGTTAGTTAAATTTCAGTCTGGTATGTAAGGTGATTGGAAGGCTTTACTACATTTTGATAAGTAGAAAGCTGAAACTAAAAATTAAACAACTCTTCTTAGATCGATCAGAGAAGTGGATTCACAGGGCAAACCACCACCTCTAAAACTGGAGAGATACACAGATACAGAGAATCACAACTTACCAGAGCAGAAACCCATGATTAGGAATCTCTGTGGGAACCAGCACAGGAATAGAAAAACTAAACTTTGACAAATTGCTAGATACTTAGTGTGGACAAGTGTGAGAGTTAAAACTCCTGGGCTGTGTGGGGGTCGTTATAAGGTTGTCTCCCACACTTTTGACAGTCACCTCCAGGAGCTCTATGAAGTTCACATAGTAAGTAGTAGAGAAAGAATCCCCTTGTGTTTCCAGGATGAGGTGGGGAAAAGTAACATTTTGAAATATGCTAGAGAATTCTGTTCTTCTTAACAAGGTCTGTCCTCAAGAGAAACAATCCTACCAGAACCTAACCTACCAGGTTTTTTTCAGAGCCTAATTGTAATGGTTACTTTTATGTGTCAACTTGACTACATCCCAGGATGCCCAGAAATTTCCGTTAAATATTTTTTTTTCTGCAATTTTCTGTGAGGGTGTTTCTGGTTGAGATTAACATTTGAATCAGTAGACAGAGTAAAGCAGATTGCCATCCCTAATGTAAGTGGGCTTCATCCAGTTCTTTGAGGGGTGAAAAGAAAAAAAATATGGAGGAAGGAAGAAGTTGCTCTATCTCAGCCTGAGTGAAAGAGCTGGGATATCAGCTTCTTCCTGTCTTAGGACTAGCACTTACACCATTAGTGTTCTTAGTTCTCAGGTCTTCAACCTAGGACCAGAAACACATTACTGGATTTCCCGAATATACAGCATGCAGATGGAAGATTGTGGGACTTCTCAGCCTCCATAATCACATAATTCACTATATATAAATGTGTGTGTATCTCCTATTAGTTCTGTTTATCTAAAGAACCCTGGTTAATATACAAACCACTATGGTGGAAGAGAAATAACCAACTCCAGCCTGCTATAACCGTCCTGTCCCACTTAAGAGGGGGAAGAACTAAGAGGCACTTGTAAAGTTAACAGCTTTACAAAGGCACTTGTAAGGTTTGCACAGGCTCACTAAAGGACTGAGACCAAATCATAGTACTACAGAATGCTTCCCCTCTCACCACATCTTATCACCACATTACTAAAGGCCTATTTTGGGTTTCTTTTACCTAGTACATTATGTCTGTTTTTTGACAAAAACTAAAAAGCATATTAAAAGAAAAAAACAAACAAACAGGGGGAGCAACAGAGCATCAAAGCAGACTTAGCTATGGCAGAGATATTGGAATAATCAGACCAAGAATTTAAAGAAACAATGATGCTAGGGACTCTAGTGGAAAAATACACAATATGCAAGAACAAATGGGTAATGTAAGCATAGAGATCAACATACAAAGAAATAACCAACAAGAAATGCTTGAAATCAAGACCACTGTAACAGAAATTAAAAATGCCTTTGATAAGTTCATTAGTAGATGAGATATGGCTGAAGTAAGACTATCTGATATTTAGAATATATCAACAGAAACTTCCAAAAACTAAAAAAGCAAAAGAAAAGACTGGGAAAAATAACAGAATGTCCAAGAACTTTGGGGAAAACACAAAAACTGAAAGGTACACATAATAAGATTACCAAAAGGAAAAGAAAGAGAGAAGGGAACAGAAGAAATATTTGAAGCAGTAATGACCGAGAATTTCCCCAAATTAATGTTAGACAGCATACCATAGGTCCAGTAAGATTAGAAAACACAAAACAGAATTGATGCCAAAATAAAACCAAAAAAACCCTACACCTAGGCATATCATGTTCAAATTGCAGAAAAAAGGATAATGAAAAAAATCTCTAAAGAAACCACAGAAAAAAAAAACTACAATCTACTTTTCCTCAGAAACCTTACAAGCAAGAAGAGATTGGAGTAAAATATTTAAAGCATGAGAGGAAAACCCCATCGACCTGGAATACTGTATCCCAAAAAATTATCCTTCAACATGAAGGAAATTCAGGGGCTTCCAAGAAGATGGCAGAGTAGAAAGAACCATATATCTGTGTCTCCACCTAGACAACAACTGCTTGGCAGAATCTGTCTGATTTAACTATTTTGGTACTCTGAAGTCTATTGAAGACTCAATTTCCAAGAGAAGTCTTGGATGGTAAATTGCATGGATGCTTAATTTCATCTTTAACACAGTCGAAGTTACCCATCATTCAACTAGCAGCCTGTGACAGACAGCTGTGAAAGTGTTCCTGGAGGAACTTGCACAAAGCTTGCAGGAGCCAAGGTGAGCAAAAAGAACCCTGTCCTCTAAACACTGGGGATCTGTGCTCTGATCACAGATTGCTGCTTCTGATTACAGAAGTGTGAAGAAAAAGTTGGTAGTCATTGTTGTTGCAACTTCCCCCATTGTTGCAAATCCCTCCTCTGGCTGAATTGAACTAAAGGGGAATTAAAGGTTGGCACATTCCTATCCCTTTCATTTCCGCCCCCCCCCCCCCCCATTTTGGAGCAAGACATTGAAAACTATGACATTCAAAATCAAGCAGATATATGGACAAAATTAGAAATTCACCATACATGACCAAGGGAAGGCAAAGGCTCAGAAAAGACCTTAACTTTGCACTCAGTCAGATCCTCAGCACAGAGACAGACTACAACCAAAAAACAACAAAAACAAAGCAAAACAAAAGCCAAAACACCACGGGGAAAGGGGAAAATTTGATTTCTAGAGTTACCACATTATTAGATTCAAATGTGTGCTTTTCAACAAAAAAAATCACAAGTCATACAAAGAAGCAGGAAAATATGGCCCATTCAAAGGAAAAAAATAAACAAACAGAAACTGTCCCTGGAAAAGACCTCATGGTGGGGAGAACCTCAAGATGGCAGAAGAGTAAGACGCGGAGATCACCTTCCTCCCCACAAATACATCAGAAATACATCTACATGTGGAACAACTCCTACAAAACACCTACTGAACACTGGCAGAAGACCTCAGACCTCTCAAAGGGCAAGAAACTCCCCACGTACCTGGGTAGGGCAAAAGAAAAAAGAATAAACAGAGACAAAAGAATATGGACGGGACAGGACCTGCACCAGTGGGAGGGAGCTGTGAAGGAAGAAAGGTTTCCACACACTAGGAAGCCCCTTTGCGGGCGGAGACTGTGGGTGGCGGAGGGGGGAAGCTTCAAAGCCACGGAGGAGAGCACAGCAACAGGGGTGCGGAGGGCAAAGTGGAGAGATTCCTGCACAGAGGACTGGTGCGGACCAGCACTCACCAACCCGAGAAGCTTGTCTGCTCACCCACTGGGATGGGTGGGGGCTGGGAGCTGAGACTCCAGCTTTGGATGTCGGATCCCAGGGAGAGGACTGGGGTTGGCTGCATGAACACAGCCTGAAGGGGCTAGTGTGCCACAGCTAGCCAGGAGGGATTTCGGGAAAAATTCTAGAGCGACTGAAGAGGCAAGAGACTTTTTCTTGCCTCTTTGTTTCCTGGTGCGTGAGGAGAGGGGATTAAGACTGCCACTTAAAGGAACTTCAAAGACGGGCACAGGTATGAGCCGCGGCTATGAGTGCGGACCCCAGAGACGTGCATGAGATGCTAAGGCTGCTGCTGCAGCCATCAAGAATCCCATGTGCAAGCAAAGGTCACTATCCACACCTCCCCTCCCAGGAGCCTGTGCAGCCCATCACTGCCAGGGTCCTGTGATCCAGGGACAAATTCCCCGGGAGAACACACGGCACGCCTCGGGCTGGTGCAATGTCATCCTGGCCTCTGCCGCCGCAGGCTCGCCCTGCACTCTGTACTCCTTCCACCCAGCCTGAGTGAGCCAGAGCCCCTGAATCAGCTGCTCCTTTAACCCGGTCCTGTCTGAGTGAAGAACTGATGCCCTCAGGCGACCTACAGGCAGAGGCAGGTCCAAATCCAAAGATGAACACCAGGAGCCGTGCGAACAAAGAAGAGAAAGGGAAATTTCTCCCAGCAGCCTCAGGAGCAGTGAATTAAATCTGCACAATCAACTTGATGTACCCAGTATCTGTGGAATATTTGAATATACAACAAATCATCCCAAATTGAAGGGGTGGACTTGGGGAGCAATGATATATATAGTTTTTCACTTTTTCTCTTTTTGTGAGTGTGTATGTGTATGCTTCTCTTGGTGATTTTGTCTATATAGCTTTGATTTACCATTTGTTCTAGGGATCTGTCTGTCTGGATTTCTTTTTTTCTTTCTTTCTTTTTTTTTTTTAGTATAGTTCTTAGCAATTGTTACCATTGGTGGATTTGTTTTTTGGTTTGTTTGCTCTCTCTCTCTCTTTTTTTTTTTTTTTTTTCAGTACGTGGCCTCTCACTGTTGTGGCCTCTCCTGTTGTAGAGCACAGGCTCCAGACGCGCAGGCTCAGCGGCCATGGCTCACGGGCCTCGCCGCTCCACGACATGTGGGATTTTCCCGGACCGGGGCACAAACCCGTGTTCCCTGCATCAGCAGGTGGATTCTCAACAACTGCGCCAACAGGGAAGCTCTCCTCTTTCTCTATTTTTTTTTACTTAAAAAAATTTTTAATAATTGTTTTTAATTTAAAAAAATTATTTTATTTTACTTTATTTTATATTATTTTATCTTCTTCTTTCTTTCTTTCTTTCTTTCTTCTTTTTTCACCCTTTTATTCTGAGCTGTGGGGATGACATGCTCTTGGAGCTCCAGCCAGGCATCAGGGCTGTGCCTCTAAGGTGGGAAAGCCAAGTTCAGGACACTGGTCCACAAGAGACCTCCCAACTCCACATAACATCAAATGGCAAATATCTCACAGAGATCTGCATCTCAACACCAAGACCCAGCTCCACTCAAGGACCAGCAAGCTACAGTGCTGGACACCCTATGCCAAACAACCAGCAAGACAGGAACACAACCCCATCCATTAGCAGAGAGGCTGCCTAAAATCATAATAAAGCCACAGAAACCCCAAAACATACCATCAGACATGGACCTGCCCACCAGAAAGACAAGATCCAGCCTCATCAACCAGAACACAGGCACTAATCTCTTCCACCAGGAAGCCTACACAACCCACTAAAGCAACCTTAGCCACTGGGGACAGACAACGAAAACAATGGGAACTACAAACCTGCAGCCTGCGAAAATGAAACCCCAAACAGAGTAAGTTAAGCAAAATGAGAAGACAGAGAAACACAGAGCAGATGAAGGAGCAAGGCAAAAACCCACCAGACCAAACACATGAAGAGGAAATAGGCAGTCTACCTGAAAAATAATTCAAAATAATGATAAACATGATCCAACAAATCCAGCAAGGATCCAGCAAGGATCTCATTCAGATTTTATGGAAAAATTAAAACCTTTACAGACAAGCAAAAGCTAAGAGAATTCAGCACCACCAAACCAGCTCTACAACAAATGCTAAAGGAACTTCTCTAAGCAGGAAACACAAGAGAAGGAAAAGACCTACAATAACAAACCCAAAACAATTAAGAAAATGGTAATAGAAAAATACATATCGATAATTACCTTAAATGTAAATGGATTAAATGCTCCAAACAGAAGACATAAGACGGCTTGAATGGACACAAAAACAAGACTCGTATATATGCTGTCTACAAGAGACCCACTTGAGACCTAGGGACACATACAGACTGAAAGTGAGGGAATGGAAAAAGATATTCCATGCAAATGGAAATCAAAAGAAAGCTGGAGTAGCAATTCTCTCTCTTTTTTATTTTTTTAAGAAGATGTTGGGGGTAGGAGTTTATTAATTAATTAATTTATTTTTGCTGTGTTGGGTCTTCATTTCTGCATGAGGGCTCTCTCCAGTCCTGGCAAGCAGGGGCCACTCCTCATCGCAGTGAACTGGCGCCTCACTATTGCGGCCTCTCCTGCTGTGGAGCACAAGCTGCAGATGCACAGGATCACTAGTTGTGGCTCACGGGCCCAGTTGCTCTGCAGCATGTGGGATCCTCTCAGACCAGGGCTCGAACCCATGTCCCCTGCACTAGCAGGCAGACTCTCAACCACTGTGCCACCAGGGAAGCCCAGCAATTCACATATTAGACAAAATAGACTTTAAAACAAAGACTATTACAAAAGACAAAGGAGGACTCTACATAATGATCAAGGGATCAATCCAAGAGGAAGATATAACAATTGTAAATATTTATACACCTAACATAGGAGCACCTCCATACATAAGGGACATAATAACAGCCATAAAAGGAGAAATCAACAGTAACACAATCAGCATAGGGGACTTTAACACCCAACTTTCACCAATGGACAGATTATCAAAAATGAAAATAAATAAGGAAACACAAGCTTTAAATGATACATTAAAAAAGATGGACTTAATTGATATTTATAGGACATTCTATCCAAAACCAAAATAATACACCTTCTTCTCAAGTGCTCATGGAACATTATCCAGGATAGATCATATCCTGGGTCAAAAATCAAGCCTTGGTAAATTTAAGAAAACTGAAATCGTATCAAGTATCTTTTAGAACACAATGCTATGAGACTAGATATAAATTACAGGAAAAAATCTGTAAAAAATACAAACATATGGAGGCTAAACAATACACTACTTAATAACCAAGAGATCACTGAAGAAATCAAAGAGGAAATCAAAAAAATACCTAGAAACAAATGACAATGAACACAAGATGACCCAAAACCTATGGGATGCAGCAAAAGCAGTTCTAAGAGGGAAGATTATAGCAATACAATCCTACCTCAAGAAACAAGAAACATCTCAAATAAATAACCTAACCTTACACCTAAAGCAATTAGAGAAAGAAGAACCAAAAAAACCCAAAGTTAGCAGAAGGAAAAAAATCATAACAATGAGATCAGAAATAAATGAAAAAGAAATGAAGGAAATGATAGCAAAGATTAATAAAACTAAAAGTTGGTTCTTTGAAAAGATAAACAAAATTGATAAAGCATTAGTCAGACTCATCAAGAAAAAAAGAGAGAAGACTCAAATCAATAGAATTAAAAATGTAAAAGGAGAAGTAACAACTGACACTGCAAATATACAAAGGATTATGAGAGATTACTACAAGCAAGTATATGCCAATAAAATGGACAACATGGAAGAAATGGACAAATTCTTAGAAATGCAGAACTTTTCGAGACTGAACCAAGAAGAAATAGAAAATATGAGCAAACCAATCACAAGCACTGAAAGTGAAACTGTGATTAAAAATCTTCTAACAAACAAAATCCCAAGATGAGGTGGCTTCACAGGTGAATTCTATCAAACATTTAGAGAAGAGCTAACACCTATCCTTCTCAAACTCTTGCAAAATATAGCAGAAGGAGGAACACTCCCAAACTTATTCTACAAGGCCACCATCACCCTGATACCAAAACCAGACAAAGACGTCACAAAGAAAGAAAACTACAGGCCAATATCACTGATGAATATAGATGCAAAAATCCTCAACAAAATACTAGCAAACAGAATCCACCAGCATATAAAAAGGATCATAGACCATGATCAGGTGGTGTCTATCTCAGGAATTCAAACATTCTTCAATATATGCAAATCAATAAATATGATACACCATATTAACAAATTGAAGGAGAAAAACCATATGATCATCTCAATACATACAGAGAACGGTTTCAACAAAATTCAAGACCCATTTATGATAAAAACCCTGCAGAAAGTAGGCATAGAGGGAACTTGCCTCAACATAATAAAGGTCATATATGACAAACCCACAGCCAACATTGTCTTCAATGGTGGAAAACTGAAACCACTTCAACTAAGATCAAGAAGACAAGGTTGCCCACTCTCAGCACTCTTATTCAACATAGTTTTGGAAGTTCTAGCCACAGCAATCAGAGAGGAAAAAGAAAGAAAAGGAATCCAAATTGGAAGAGAAGAAGTAAAGCGGTCACTGTTTGCAGATGACATGATACTATACATAGATAATCCTAAAGATGCTACCAGGAAACTACTAGAGCTAACCAAGGGATTTGGTAAAGTAGCAGGATACAAAATTAATGCACAGAAATCACTTGCATTCCTGTACACTAATGATGAAATATCTGAAAGTGAAATTAAGAAAACATTCCCATTTATCATTGCAACAAAAAGAATTAAATACCTAGGAATAAACCTACCTAAGGAGACAAAAGACCTGTATGCAGAAAATTATAAGACACTGACAAAAGAAATTAAAGATGATACAAATAGATGGAGAGATACACCATATTCTTGGATTGGAAGAATCAACATTGTGAAAATGACTATATTACCCAAGGCAATGTACAGAATCAATGCAATGCCTATCAAACTACCACTGGCATTTTTCACAGAACTAGAACAAAAAATTTCACAATCTGGATGGAAACACAAAAGACACTAAATAGCCCACACAATCTTGAGAAAGAAAAACGGAGCTGGAGGAATCAGGCTCCCAGACTTCAGACTTTACTACAAAGCTACAGTAATCAAGACAGTATGGTACTGGCACGTAAACAGAAATATAGATCAATGGAACAGGATAGAGAGCCCAGAGATAAACCCACGTACATATGCTCACCTTATCTTTGACAGAGGAGGCAAGAATATACAGTGGAGAAAAGACAGCCTCTTCAATAAGTGGTGCTGGGAAAACTGGACAGCTACATGTAAAAGAATGAAATTAGAACACTCCCTAAAACCACACACAAAAATAAACTCAAAATGGATTAAAGACCTAAATGTAAGGCCAGACACTTTCAAACTCTTAGAGGAAAATATAAGGAGAACACTCTATGACATAAATCACAGCAAGATGCTTTTTGATCCACCTCCTAGAGAAATGAAAAAAAAAACAACAAAAATAAACAAATGGGACCTAATGAAACTTAAAAGCTTTTGCACAGCAAAGGAAAACATAAGCAAGATTAAAAGACAACTCTCAGAATGGGAGAAAATATTTGCAAATGAAGCAACTGACAAAGGATTAATCTCCAAAAGTTACAAGCAACTCATGCAGCTCAATACAATAAACACAAACAACCCAATCCAAAAATGGGCAGAAGACCTAAATATACATTTTTTCCAAAGGAGATATACAGATTGTCAACAAACACATAAAAGGATGCTCACCATCATTAATCATTAGAGAAATGCAAATCAAAACTACAATGAGATATCATCTCACACTGGTCAGAATGGCCATCATCAGAAAATCTACAAACAGTAAATGCTGGAGAGGGTGTGGTGAAAAGGGAACCCTTTTGCACTGTTGGTGGGAATGTAAATCGATACAGCCACTATGGGGAACAGTATGGAGGTTCCTTAAAAAACTAAAAGTAGAACTACCATACGACCCAGCAATCCCACTACTGGGCATAAACCCTGAAAAAAACATAATTCAAAAAAAGTCATGTACCAAAATATTCATTGCAGCTCTTTTTACAATAGCCAGGACATGGAAGCAACCTAAGTGTCCATCGACAGTTGAATGGATAAAGATATGGCACAGATATACAATGGATTATTACTCAGCGATAAAAAGAAACGAAATTGAATTATTTGTAGTGAGGTGGATGTACCTAGAGTCTGTCATACAGAGTAAAGTAAGTTAGAAAGAGAGAAACAAATACTGTATGCTAATCCATATATATGGAATCCAGAAAAAAAAAAGTTAATGAAGAACCTAGGGGCAAGACGGGAATAACAACACAGATCTACTAGAGAATGGACTTGAGGATACAGGGAGGGGGAATAGTAAACTGGGACAAAGTGAGAGAGTGGCATGGACATATGTACAATACCAAATGTAAAATAGATAGCTAGTGGGAAGCAGCTGCATAGCACAGGGAGATTGGCTCAGTGCTTTGTGACCACTTAGTTGGGTGGGATAAGGAGGGTGGGAGGGAGGGAGACGCAAGAGGGAAGAGATATGGGGACATATGTATATGTATAACAGATTCACTTTGTTTTAAAGCAGAAACTAACACACCACTGTAAAGCAATTATACTCCAATAAAGATGTTAAAAAAAAAAGGCCCAGAGATAACTCCACTCACATATGGTCACCTTATTTTTCATAAATAAGGCAAAAATATACAATGGAGAGAAGACATCCTCTTCAATAAGTTGTGCTAGAAAAACTGTACAGCTACATGTAAAAGAATGAAATTAGAACAGTCCCTAACACCATACACCAAAATAAACTCAAAATGGATTGAAGTCCTAAATGTAAGGCCAGACACTATCAAATTCTTTGAGGAAAACATAGGCAGAACACTCTATGAAATAAATCTCAGCAAGATCCTTTTTGACCCAGCTCCTAGAGAATTGGAAATAAAAACAAAAATAAACAAATAGAACCTAATGAAACCTAAAAGCTTTTGCACAGCAAATGAAACCATAAACAAGATGAAAAGACAGCCCTCAGAATGGGAGAAAGTATTTGCAAATGAAGCAACTGACAATGGATTAATCTCCAAAATTTACATGCAGCTCATGCAGCTCAATATCAAAAAAAAAAAACAAACAACCCATTCCAAAAATGGGCAGAAGACCTAAATAGACATTTCTCCAAAGAAGATATACATATTGCCAACAAACACATGAAAGAATGCTCAACTTCATTAATCATTAGAGAAATGCAAATCAAAACTACAATGAAGTGTCACCTCACACTGGACAGAATGGCCATCATCAAAAAATCTGCAAACAATGCTGAAGAGGGTGTGGAGAAAAGGGAACCGTCTTGCACTGTTGGTGGGAATGTAAATAAATATAGCCACTATGGATAACAGTATGGAGGTTCCTTTGAAAACTGAAAATAGAACTACCATACAACCCAGGAATCCCACTACTGGGCACATACCCTGAGAAAACTATAATTCAAAAAAAGTCATGTACCTCAATGTTCATTGCAGCTCTATTTACAATAGCCAGGACATGGAAGCAACCTAAGTGCCCATCAACAAATGAATGGATAAAGAAGATGTGTCACATATATACAATGGAATATTACTCAGCCATAAAAATAACGAAATTGAGTTATTTGTAGCTAGATGGATGGATGTAGAGTCTGTCATACAGAGTGAAGTAAGTCAGAAAGAGAAAAACAAATACCGTATGCTAACACACATATATGGAATCTTAAAAAAAATATTGGTTCTGAAGAACCTAGGGGCAGGATGGGAATAAAGACGCAGACCTACTAGAGAATGGACTTGAGGACATGGGGAGGGGGAAGGGTAAGCTGGGACAAAGTGAGAGTGGCATGGACTTATATATACTACCAAATGTAAAATAGATTGCTAGTGGGAAGCAGCTGCATAGCACAGGGAGATCAGCTCGTTGCTTTGTGACCACCTAGAGGGGTGGGATAGGGAGGGTAGGAGAGAGGGAGACACAAGAGGGAAGAGATATGGGGATATATGTGTATGTATAGCTGATTCACTTTGTTCTAAAGCAGAAACTAACACACCATGTAAAGCAATTATACTCAAAGAAATATTTTTTTAAAAATAAATAAATACATATTGTAAAAATGCAAAAATAAAAAGACCTCATGGTGGATCTACTAGACAAAGATTTAAAAACAAGTATCATAAAAATGCTAAAATAACTAAAAGATGTAAAGAAAGTCAATGAATCATATAAGAGCATGAAAATGTCAATAACAAGAAAAAAAACTTAAGCAGAAACCCAAAAGTAATTCAAGAGCTGAAAAGTACAATAAACATAAAAAACTCACAGTGGAATCTGAAGGCCAGTTGAATCAGTCAGAAGAAAGAATAAGTGAACGTGAAGATAAAACAATGGAAAGTATTGAGTATGAGGAGGCAGCAAAAGAAGAATGAAGAAAAGCAAAGAAAACCAAAGGTACCTGTGCAACACTATGAAGAAGACAAATATATGCATTGTGGGAGTCCCTGAAGAGGAAAGAGAAAGGGAAATGTTTGAAGAACTAATGGCTGCAATTTTCCCAAATTTGAAGAAACATATGGTTATAAACATCAAATAAACTCCACAAGTTCCAAATAGAATTAACTCAATGAGATTGACAGTGAGACAAAATATAATCAACTGTTCCTGCTTCTTTGTCAAAAGCCAATGACATAGAGAACTTAGGAAGCAGTAAGAGAAAAGCAACTCTTTACATATAAGAGATCTTCAATAAAATAACAGCAGATATCTCATCAAAACCTTTGGAGACTATAGTCTGATATATCCAAATCACTAAAAGAAAAAAAAAATCCCTGACAGGCAAGAATTATAGTTCTGGCAAAACTCTTTCAAAAGTAAGGAATAAATTAATAAACTCTCAAAAAAAATCTCACGGAGCTCAATACAATTAGACTTGCCCTATGAGAAATACTAAAGAGAATCCTGAAGGAGGAAGGATATTCCATACAAAGAGTAACCAAAGCTGTTGGGGTGGGTATACTAATAACAGACAAATAGACTTCAAATCAAAAGAGGTAACATGAGGGGCTTCCCTGGTGGCGCAGTGGTTGAGAGTCCGCCTGCCGATGCAGGGTACACGGGTTCGTGCCCCGGTCCGGGAAGATCCCACATGCCGCGGAGCGGCTGGGCCCGTGAGCCATGGCCGCTGAGCCTGTGCTCCGCAACGGGTGAGGCCACAACAGTGAGAGGCCCGCGTACCGCAAAAAAAAAAATAAAATAAAAATTAAAAAAAAAAAGAGGTAACATGAGATAAAGAAGGATATTACATATTAATAAAAGGTCAATACAGCAATAAGATAGGTCAATTATAAACATTTACATACCTAATAACCTACTATCAAAATATATGAAGCAAAACCAGATAGAACTGAAGGGAAAATAGACAGCTGTATAATATTACTTGGAGATTTCAATACCTCACTGTTGGTATTAGATAGAAAATCCAAACAGAAGATAAGTTTAAAAAATAGAGGACTTGAGCAACACAGCAAACCAACTAGATCTAACAGACATATACAACACCCACTATGCAACAACAATGGAATAAACATTATTCTCAAGTGTATATGGGACATTCCAAGCAAGTATAGACCAAATATTAGGCCATAAATTGTTTTGATTGATTCACAAATTTGTGGAAATTTAACAACACACTCTTTTTAAAAATGGATCAAAGACATAATTAGAAGAGTAATTAGAAATAATTAGAGATGAATGAAAACAAAAACACAACTTACTCAAATTTATGTGACATAGTAAAAGCAGTCCTAAGGGGAAATTTTATACCTATAAATAATTATATTAATAACTAATGTCTCAAAATAACAACCTAAGTTTACAACTTAAGGAACTAGAAAGAGAAGAACAAATGAAACTCAAAGCTAGAAGAAAAAAATAATAACTAGATCAGAGATAAACATAAGAGAGAATAGAAAAATAATCGAGATAATAAACAAAACCCAAAATTGGTTCTTTGAAAATAACAACAACCAAAGAGGACAAATGTTTAGGTAGATGGACTGAAGAAAACAATTCAAATTACTAAAATCAGAAAAGAAGGTGGGACCATTACTACTGATTCTACAGAAATAAGACATATCATAATAGAATACTATGGGCAATTGCATGACAACAAATAGAATAACCTAGATGAAATGGACAAATTTCTAGAAACATAAAACCTACCCAAACTGAGTCATGAATAAACAGAAAATCTAAACACATTGATAACTTTTAAGGAGATTAAGTCAGTAATCAAAAACCTACTGACCAAGAAAAAACCCTGGACTTCATGGCTTCACTGGTGAGACCTACTAATAATTTAAAGACTCAACAACAGTCATAGTAAAGTTTTTCCAAAAACTTGAAGACAGAACACTACCTAACTCTATGAGACCAGCATTACCCTGATACCAGGGCCAGACAAAAGCACTATAAGAAAACTACACACCAATGCCCATTGTAAACACTTATACAAAAATTCTCAACAAAATATAATACTAGCAAACCAAATTCAGATACATATTCAAAGGATTATATGCCACAAGCAAATTAAATTTATTCCTGGAATGCAAGGATGGTTCAACATATGAATATCAATCAATGTAAAACACCACATTAACAGAATGAAGGGGAAAAAAACACATGATCATCTCACTGATGCATAAAAATAATTTGACAGAATTGAACACACACATTCATGCTGAAAATGCTCAACAAACTAAGAATAGAAGAAAATTACCTTAATGTAATAAATCCATAAATAATAAATTCACAACAAATATCATACTAAATGGTGAAAGACTTAAATCTTTTCACTTAAGATCAAAACAAAGCAAGGATACCCACTTCTGCCACTTCCATTCAACACAGTACTGGAAGTTCTAGCCAGAGCAATTAAGCAAGAAAAATAAATAAAATCATCCACATTGGAAAGGAGAAAGTAAAATTATCTCTGAAAATGATATAATCTAAAATATAGACAATCATAAAGATATGACAAAAAACCTTAGAATAAATTAATTCAACAAAGGAGCACAATAAAGATCAAAACACAAAAATCAGTTGCATTTCTATACAGTAACAATGAACAATCCGAAAAGGAAATTACAAAACCAATTTCATTTGAAATGGCATCAAAAGTAACGAAATACTTAGCAATAATTAGCCAAGGAGGTGAAAAACTTGTACAATAAAAACTACAAAATATTGCTGAAAGAAATAAAGGGAAACATCAATAAATGGAAAAACATCTTAAGTTCATATATTGGAAGGCCTACTATTGTTTAAATGTCAATACTATCCAAAGTGATCCACAGACTCTGTGTAATCCTTATCAAAACTCCAATGACTTTTTGTTTTTGCAGAAATAGAGAAACCTATCCTAAAATTCATATGAAATCTCAAGGGATCCTGAATAGTTAAAAGAATCCTGAAAAATAAGAACAAACTTGGAGTACTCACACTACCTTATTTTAAAACTTACTGCAAAGCTACAATAATAAAAACAGTGTTGTATTGGCATAAGAAGATATAGACCAATAGAAGAGAAAAGAGAGTCCAGGAATGAACCCTCATATGAATGGTCAAGTGATTTTTGACAACAGTACCAAGACATATAATCAAGAAAAGTCAATATTTTCATCAAATACTACTGAGTATACACAATGCAAACAAATGAGGTTGGACTCTTACCTATCACCATATATAAAAATTAACTCAAAATGCATCCAAGACTGACCTAAATGAAAGACCTAAAACATAAAATTCTGAGAAGAAAACACTGTACAACAACTTCACGGCATTGGCTTTAGCAGTGATTTCTGGGATATTACACCAAAGCCACAGGTATCAAAAGAAACAGAAAAATTCAACATCCATTCATAATAAAAAGTCTCATCAAAGTGGGTATAGAGAGAATATATCTCAACATAATAAAGGCTATTTATGAGAAACCCACAATTTACATCATATTCAAAGGTGAAAAGCTGGAAGCCTTTCCTCTAAAATCAGGGACAAATGACTTCACTGGCAGCCCAGTGGTTAAGACTTCACATTTCCAGTGCAGGGGACGCAGGTTCTATTCATGATCGGGAAACTAAGATCCCACATACTGCACAGCAGGGTCGAAAAGAAAAAAAAAATCAGAGATAAGACAAGGATGCCCACTCTCCCAACTTCTATTCAACAAAGGTTTGGAAGTCCTAGCCACAGCATTCAGAAAAGAAAAAATAAATTAAAAGTATCCAAATTGGAAGGGAAGAAGTAAAACTGTCACTACGTGCAGATGACATGATATTATATACAGAAAATCCTAAAGTCTCCACCAAAAAACTATTAAAACAAATAAATCAATTCAGTAAAGTTTCAGGATACAACATTAATATACAGAAATCTGTTGCTTTTCTATACACTAATAATGAACCATAAGAAGAAGAAAGCAAGAAAACAATATGATTTAAAATCTCATCATAAAGAATAAAATACTTAGGAACAAACTTAACAAAAGAGGTGAAAGACCTATACTCTGAAAACTATAAAACATTTATGAAGGGAATTAAAAATGATACAAGAAATGGAATAATATCCCATGCTTCTGGATTGGAAAAATTAATATTGTTAAAATGGCCATACTACTTAAAGCAATCTACAGACTTAATGGAATCTCTATCAAAATACCCAAGAAGTTTTTCACAGAACTAGAAAAAATAATGCTAAAATGTATATGGAACCACAAAAGACCCCGATTTGCTGAAGCAATCTTGAGAAAAAGAACAAACCGGGAGGTATCATTCTCCCAGACTTCAGACTATACTAGAAAGCTACAGTAAAACAGTACAGTACTGACACATAAACAATGATGCAAAGATTAACGGAACAGACTAGAGACCTCAGAAATAAAGCCACACACTTATTGGCAATTAATATAGGACAAAGGTGGCAAGAATATACAATGGAGAAGAGACAGCCTCTAAAATAAGTGGTTCTGAGAAAAGTGGACAGCTAACATGTAGAAGAATAAAATTAGAACATTTTCTTACACCATATACAAAATTAAATGCAAAATAGAATACAGGGACTTCCCTGGTAGCACAGTGGTTAAGAATCCACCTGCCAATGCAGGGAACACAGGTTTGAGTCCTGGTACAGGAAGATCCCACATGTTGCGGAGCAACTAACCCTGTGAACCACAACTATAGAGCCTGTGCTCTAGAGCCCATGACACACAACTACTGAGCCCACGAGCCACAACTACTGAGGCCTACGTGTCTACAGCCCGTGCTCCACAACAAGACAAGCCACAGAAATGAGAAGCGCACATACTGCAACGAAGAGTATCTGCACTTACCACAACTAGAGAAAGCCTGCACACAGCAATGAAGACCCAACACAGGCAATAAATAAACAAATAAATATTAAAGACACCTTTAAAAAAATGGATTACAGCTGCAATTGAAATTTCTCAAAAATATAAATTAGAATTACCATATAAACGAGTACTTCCACTTCTGGATATGTACTCAAAGATTTAAAAGCAGGTTTTTTTCATTAATTAATTTTCAGCTGGTTTGAAAACACGACAACCCAAAACCTATGGGATGCAGCCAAAGCAGTTCTAAAAGGGAAGTTTATAGCAATACAGTCCTACCTCAGGAAACAAGAGGCATCTCAAGTAAACAACATAAACTTACAACTAAAGCAATTAGAGAAAGAACAAAAAATCCCCAAAGTTAGCAGAAAGAAAGAAATCATAAAGATCAGATCAGAACTAAATGAAAAATAAATGAAGAAAACAACAACAAAGATCAATGAAACTAAAAGACGGTTCTTTAAGAAAAAAATAAATAAACCATTAGCCAGACTCAACAAGAAAAACAGGGAGAAGACTCAGATCAGTAGAATTAGAAAGGAAAATGGAGAAGTAACAACTGACACTGCAGAAATACAAAGGATCATGAGAGATTACTATAAGCAACTATATGCCAATAAAATGGACAACCTGGAAGAAATGGACAAATTCTTAAAAAGCATAAACATCTGAGACTGAATGAGGAAGAAATAGAAAATATAAACAGACCAATCACAAGCACTGAAATTGAGACTGTGACTAAAAATCTTCCAACAAACGAAAGCCCAGAACCAGATGGATTCACAGGCAGATTCTATCAAAGATTTAGAAAAGGGCTAAAAGCTTTCCTTCTCAAACTCTTCCAAAATATAGCAGAGGGAGGGACACTCCCAAACTCATTCTACAAGGCCAAAATCACCCTGATACCAAAACCAGACAAAGATGTCACAAAGAAAGAAAACTACAGGCCAATACCACTGATGAACATAGATGTAAAAATCCTTAACAAAATACTAGCAAAGAGAATCCAACAGCACATTGAAAGGGTCATACACTATGATCAAGTGGGGTTTATCACAGGAATGCAAGCATTCTTCAGTATATGCATATCAATCAATGTGATACAACATACTAACAAATTGAGGAGAAAAACCCTATGACCATCTCAATAGATGCAGAAAAAGCTATCAACAAAATTCAACACATAGTTATGATAACAAAAACTCCAGAAAGTAGGCATAGAAGGAACTTACCTCAAAATCATAAAGGCCATAAATGACAAACCCACAGCCAACCTCATTCTCAATGGTGAAAAACAGAAACCATTTCCAATAAGATCAGGCACAAGACAAGGTTGCACACTCTCACCACTAATATTCAACATAGTTTTGGAAGTTTTAGCCACAGCAATCAGAAAAGAAAAATAAATAAAAAGAATCCAAACTGGAAAAAAGAAGTAAAGCTGTAACTGTTGGCGGATGGCATGATACTATACATAGACAATCCTAAAGATGCTACCAGAAAACTACTAGAGCTAATCAATGAATTTGGTAAAGTAGCAGGATACAAAATTAATGCACAGAAATCACTTGCATTCCTATACATTAATGATGAAAAATCTGAAAGTGAAATTAAGGAAACACTTCCATTTACCACTGTACAAAAAAGAATAAAAAACCTAGGAATAAACCTATCTTAGGAGACAAAAGACCTGTATGCAGAAAACTATAAGATACTGATGAAAGAAATTAAAGATGATACAAAGAGATGGAGACATATACCATGTCCTTGGATTGGAAGAATCAACATTGTGAAAATAACTATACTACCTAAAGCAGTCTACAGATTCAATGCAATCCCTGTCAAATTACCAATGGCATTTTCCACATAACTAGAACAAAATATATCACAATTTGTATGGAAACACAAAAGACCCAGAATAGCCAAAGCAATCTGTAGAAAGAAAAAAAGGAGCTGGAGCAATCTGCCTCCCAGACTTCAGACTATACTACAAAGCTACAGTAATCAAGACAGTGTGGTACTGGCACAAAAAGAGAAACATAAATGAATGGAACAGGAGAGAAAACCCAGAGATAAACCCACGCATATATGGTCAATGAATGTTTGATAAAGGAGGCAAGAATACAATGAAAACAGCCTCTTCAATAAGTGGTGCTGGTAAAACTGGACAGCTACATGTAAAAGAATGAAATTAGAACACTCCCTAACAACATACACAAAAATAAACTCAAAATGGATTAAAGACCTAAATGTAAGGCCAGACACTATAAAACTCTTAAAGGAAAACATAGGCAGAACACTCTATTACATGAATCAGAGCAAGATACTTTTTGACCCACCTCTTAGAAAAATGGAAATAAAACCAAATATAAACAAATGGGACCTAATGAAACTTAAAAGCTTTTGCACAGCAAAAGAAACCATAAAAAGATGAAAAGACAACCCTCAAAATGGGAGAAAATATTTGCAAATGAAACAACTGACAAAGCATTCACCTCCAAAATTTACAAGCAGCTCATGCAACTCAATATCAAAAAAACAAACAATCCATTCCAAAAATGGGCAGAAGAGCTAAACAGACATTTCTCCAAAGAGGATATACAGATTGCCAACAAACACATGAAAGAATGCTCAACATCATTAATCATTAGAGAAATGCAAATCAAAACTACAATGAGATATCATCTCACACCACTCAGAATGGCCATCATCAAAAAATCTAGAAACAATAAATGCTGGAGAGGGTGTGGAGAAAAGGAAACCCTCTTGCACTGTTGGTGGGAATGTAAATTGTTACAGCCACTATGGAGAACAGTATGGAGGTTCCTTAAAAACTAAAAATAGAACTACCATATGACCCAGCAATCCCACTATTGGGCATGTACCCTGAGCAAACCATAATTCTAAAAGACTCATGTACCACAAAGTTCATTACAGCTCTATTTACAATAGCCAGGACATGGAAGCAACCTAAGTGTCCATCCACAGTTGAATGGATAAAGAAGTTGTGGCACTTATATACAATGGAATATTACTCAACCATAAAAAGAAATGAAATTTAAATATTTGTAGTGAGGTGGATGGACCCAGTCTGTCATACAGAGTGAAGTAAGTAAGAAAGAGAAAAACAAATACCGTATGCTAACACATATATATGGAATGTAAAAAAAAAAAAAAAAAAAAAAAAAGGTTGTGAAGAACCTAGGGGAATGACAGGAATAAAAACGCTGACCTAGAGAATGGACTTGAAGACCACGGGAGGGGGAAGGGTAAACTGGGACGAAGTGAGAGAGTGGAATGGACTTATAAATACTACTAAATGTAAAATGGAGAGGTAGTGGGAAGCAGCTGCATAACACAGGGAGATCAGCTCAGTGCTTTGAGATCACCAAAAGGGATGGCATTGGGAGGGTGGGAGGGAGATGCAAGAGGGAGGAGTTGTGGGAATATATGTATATGTATACCTGATTCATTTTGTTATAAAGTAGAAACTAACACACCATTGTAAAGCAATTATATTCCAATAAGGATGGTAAAAAAAAACGAATTTGCGTTGGTTGTAAATGTACATTGCCAACTTTAGTGCAATCACTAAGAAAAAGTTAAAAAGAGAACTATACAGAGGGCAGACAGCAGAAGCAAGAAGAACTACAATCCTGCAGCCTGTGGAATGAAACCCACATTCATAGAAAGATAGACAAGAAGAAAGGCAGAAGGGTATGTACCAGATGAAGGAACAAGATAAAACCCCAGAAAAACAACTAAATGATGTGGAGATAGGCAACCTCCCAGAAAAAGAATTCAGAATAATGATAGTGAAGATGATCCAGGACCTCGGAAAAAGAATGGAGGCAAAGATCGAGAGGATGCAAGAAATATTTAACAAAGACCTAGAAGAATTAATGAACACGCAAACAGAGATGAATACAATAAGTAAAATGAAAAATACACAAGAATGAATCAATAGCAGAATAACTGAGGCAGAAAAACGGATAAGTGACCTGGAAGACTGAATGGTGGAATTCACTGCTGCAGAACAGAATAAAGAAAAAAGAATGAAAAGAAATGAAGACAGCCTAAGAGACCTCGGGGACAACATTAAATGGAACAACATTCACATTATAGGGGTCCCAGAGGAGAAGAGAGAGAGAAAGGACCCGAGAATATATTTGAAGAGATTATAGTTGAAAACTTCCCTAACATGGGAAAGGAAATAGCCACCAAAGTCCAGGAAGCACAGAGAGTCCCATACAGGATAAACCCAAGGAGTAACATGCCAAGACACATAGTAATCAAATTGGCAAAAATTAAAGACAAAGAAAATTTATTGAAAGCAGCAAGGGAAAAATGACAAATAACATACAAGTGAACTCCCATAAGGTTAACAGCTGATTTCTTGGCAGAAACTCTACAAGTCAGAAGGGAGTGGCATGATATACTTAAAGTGATGAAAGGGAAAAACCTACAACCAAGATTACTCTATCCAGCAAGGATCTCATTAAGATTCGATGGAGAAATCAAAAGCTTTACAAACAAGCAAAAGCTAAGAGAATTCAGCACCACCAAAACAGCTGTGCAACAAATGCTAAAGGAACTTCTTTAAGTGGGAAACACAAGAGAAGAAAAGGATCTACAAAAATAAACCCAAAACGATTCAGAAAATGGTAATAGGAATGTACATATTGATAATTACCTTAAATGTTAATGGATTAAATGCTCCAACCAAAGACACAGGCTTGCTGAATGGATACAAAAATGAAGCCATAGGGGCATCCCTGGTGGCACAGTGGTTGAGAATTTGCCTGCAAATGCAGGGGACACGGGTTCGAGCCCTGGTCTGGGAAAATACCACATGCCGCGGAGCAACTAGGCCCATGAGCCACAAATACTGAGCCTGCGCGTCTGGAGACTGTGCTCTGCAACAAGAGAGGCCACGACAATGAGAGGCCCGTGCACTGCGATGAAGAGTGGCCCCCACCGCCACAACTAGAGAATGCCCTGGCAAAGAAACGAAGACCCAACACACCGAAAAATAAATAAATAAATTTATTAAAAAAAAAAAAACCCATATATATCCTGTCTACAAGAGACCCACTTCAGACGTAGGGACACATACAGACTGAAAGTGAGGGGATGGAAAAAGATATTCCATGCGAATGGAAATCAAAAGAAAGGTGCAGTAGCATTACTCATATCAGATAAAATTAACTTTATTTTTTATTTTTTTGCAGCATGCAGGCCTCTCAACACTGTGGCCCCTCCCATCGTGGAGCATAGGCTCTGGAAGCACAGGCCCAGCGGCCACAGCTCACGGGCTCAGCTGCTCTGCGGCATGCGAGGCCCTCCCGGACCGGGGCTCAAACCCGTGTCCCCTGCATCAGCAGGCAGACTCTCAACCACTGTGCCACTAGAGAAACCCTAAAATAGGCTTTAAAATAAAGAATGTTACAAGAGACAAGGAAGGACACTACATAATGATCAATGGAGCAATTCAAGAAGAAGATATAACAATTATAAATATATATGCACCCAACATAGGAACACCTCAATACATAAGGCAAATGCTAACAACTATAAAAGAGGAAATCAACGGTGACACAATAATAGTGGGGGACTTTAACACCTCACTTACACCAATGGACAGATCTTCCAAACAGAAATTTAATAAGGAAACACAAGCTTTAAATGACACAATAGATCAGATAGATTTAATTGATATTTATACGCCATTCCTCCAAAAACAGCAGATTAAATTTTCTTCTCAAATGCGCACAGAATATTCTCCAGGGTAGATCACATCTTAGGTCACAAATCAAGCCTCAGTAAATTTAAGAAAATTGAAATCATATGAAGCATCTTTTCTGACCACAACGCTATGAGAGTAGAAAACATTACAGGGAAAAAAACGTAAAAAACACAAACTCATGGAAGTTAAACAGTACGTTACTAAATAACCAAGCGATCAATGAAGAAATCAAAGAGGAAATCAAAAAATACCTAGAGAAAGATGACAATGAAAACATGACAATCCAAAACCTAGGGAATGCAACAAAAGCAGGTCTAAGAGGGAAGTTTACAGCAATACAAGCCTACCTCAAGAAAGAAGAAAAATCTCAGATAAACAATATAACCTTACACCTAAAGGAACTAGAGAAAGAAGAACAAACAAAACCCAAATTTAGCAGAAGGAAAGAAATCATAAAGATCAGAGCAGAAATAAATGGAAAGAAACAAAGAAAACAATAGCAAAGATCAATAAAACTAAAAGCTGGTTCTTTGAGAAGATGAACAAAATTGATAAATCATTAGCCAGACTCATCAAGAAAAAGAGGGAGAGGACTCAAATCAATAAAATTAGAAATGAAAAAGAAGACCAAGAGACACCGCAGAAATAACAAATCATTCTAAGAGACTACTACAAGCAACTCTATGCCAATAAAATGGACAACCTGGAAGAAATGGACAAAATCTTAGAAAGGTATACTTTCCCAAGACTGAACCAGGAAGATATAGAAAATATGAACAGACCAATCACAAGTAATGTAAGTTAAACTGTGATTAAAAATCTTCCAACAAACAAAAGTCCAGAACCAGATGGTTTCATAGGTGAATTCTATCAAACATTTAGAGAAGAGTTAACCATTCTTCTCAAACTCTTCAAAAAAATTGCAGAGGAAGGTACACTCCCAAACTCATTCTATGAGGCCACCATCACCCTGATAGCAAAACCAGACAAAGATACCACAAAAACAGAAAATTACAGACCAATATCACTGATGAATATAGATGCAAAAATCCTTAACAAAATACTAGCAAACAGAATCCAACAACACATGAAAAGGATCATACACCACGATCAAGTGGGATTTATCCCAAGAATGCAAGGATCTTCAGTATACACAAATCAATCAATGTGACATCCTGTATTAACAAATTGAATTATAAAAACCATATGATCATCTCAATAGATGCAGAAAAAGCTTTGGACAAAATTCAACACACATTTATGATAAAAACTCTCCAGAAAGTGGGAATAGAGGGAATCGATCTCAACATAATAAAGGACATATATGACAAACACGCAGCAAACAACATTCTTAATGGTGAAAAACTGAAAGCATTTCGTCTAAGATCAGGAACAAGGCAAGGATATCCACTCTCACCATTATTATTCAACATAGTTTTGAAGTCCCAGCCATAGCAATCAGAGAAGAAAAAGAAATAAAAGGAAAACAAATTGGAAAAGAAGAAATAAAAATATCACTGCTTGAAGATGACATGATATTATACATAGAGAATCCTAAAGATGCCACCAGGGAACTACTAGAGCTAATCAATGAATCTAGTAAATTGACAGGAGACAAAACTAATGCCCAGAAATCTCTTGCATTCCTATACAATAATGATGAAAAATCTGAAAGAGAAATTAAGGAAACACTCCCATTAACCATTGCAACAAAAAGAATAAAATACCTAGGAATAAACCTACCTAGGGAGACAAAAGACCTGTATGCAGAAAACTATAACACAATGATGAAAGAAATTAATGATGATACCAACAGATGGGGAGATATACCATGTTCTTGGATTGGAAGAATCAATATTGTGAAAATGACTATACTACCCAAAGCAATCTACAGATTCAATGCAATCCCTATCAAATTACCAATGGCATTTTTTACGGACCTAGAAAAAAAAATCTTAAAATTTGTATGGAGATACAAAAGACCCCGAATAGCCAAAGCAGTCTTGAGGGACAAAAACGGAGCTGGAGGAATCAGACTCCCTGACTTCAGACTATACTAAAAAGCTACAGTAATCAAGACAATATGGTACTGGCACAAAAACAGAAACACAGATCAATGGAACAAGATAGAAAGCCCAGAGATAAACCCAAGGACCTATGGTCAACTAATCTATGACAAAGGAGGCAAGGATATACAATGTAGAAAAGACAGTCTCTTGAATAAGTGCTGCTGGGAAAACTGGACAGCTACATTAGAACACTCCCTAATACCATAAACAAAAATAAATTCAAAATGGATTATAAACCTAAATGTAAGGCAGGATACTATAAAACTCTTAGAGGAAAACATAGGAGGAACACTCTTTGACATAAATCACAGAAAGATATTTTTTGATCCACCTCCTAGAGTAATGGATATAAAAACAAAAATAAACAAATGGGATGAAATGAAACTTAAAAGCTTTTGCACAGCAAAGGAATCCATAAACAAGACAAAAAGACAACCCTCAAAATGGGAGAAAATATTTGCAAATGAATCAACGGATAAAGGATCAATCTCCAAAATATATAAACAGCTCATGCAGCTCAATATTAAAGAAACGAACAACCCAATCCAAAAAGGGGCAAAAGACCTAAATAGACATTTCTCCAAAGAAGATATATGAATGGCCAAGAAGCACATGAAAATCTGCTCAACATCACTAATTATTAGAGAAATGCAAATCAAAACTACAATGAGGTATCACCTCACACCAGTTAGAATGGGGATCATCAGAAAATCTATAAACAACAAATGCTGGAGAGGGTGTGGAGAAAAGGGAACCCTCTTGCATGGTTGGTGGGAATGTAAATTGATACAGCCACTATGGAGAACAGTATGGAGGTTTCTTAAAAAAAACTAAAAATAGAATTACTGTATGACCTAGGAATCCCACTACTGGGCATATATCCAGAGAAAACCATAATTCAAAAAGACACATGCACCCCAATGTTCATTGCTTCACTATTTACAATAGCCAGGTAATGGAAGCAACCTAAATGCCCATCGACAGACAAATGGATAAAGAAGATGTGGTACATATATACAATGGAATATTACTCAGCCATAAAAAGGAACAAAATTGGGTCATTTGTAGAGATGTGGATGGATCTGGAGTCTGTCATACAGAGTGAAGTAAGTCAGAAAGAGAAAAACAAATATCATATATTAATGCATGTATGTGGAACCTAGAAACATGGTACCAATGAACCAGTTTGCAGGACAGAAATTGAGACACAGATGTAGAGAACAATCTTATGGACACTAAGGGGGGAAAGCGGCAGGGGGTGGGAGTGGTGTTGTGATGAATTGGGTGATTGGGATTGACATGTATACACTGATCTGTATAAACTGGATGACTTATAAGAACCTGATGTATAATAAAATAAAATTAAATTAAAAAGAGGACTATAATTGATATTATAAGAGAGGAGACAAATGGAATAATATAAAATGTTCAATTAAAATTGCAAAGGGTAGAAAAAGAGTGGAAGATAAAAATGTGGACAAAGGTCAAGGGCAATGAATAGAAAACAGTAACAAATATGGTAGATATTAATCAACTGTATCAATATTCGCTTTAAATGTCCATGGTCTATGTATACCAGTTACAAGATAGAGATTGTTGGTGTTAAAATCAAATATAAAATAAAGACCAGGCTTGAAAGTTTCCTGAGTAGACAAACCCAATTAATCTATATAAGCAACACTTAATTTATTTTATTCTGTGAAACAAGTGAAACTTAACTTGAGCCTCTTCTTGTAAATAGTTCAGAAAATAATAAATGAGGTTTAAGCTGTTCTCCAAAATTGGCAAGAAGTAACTCTTTATAACCAATCCCTTATCAGGAGGAAACCTTTAATGCTATAACCAATTATTGTTAAGAATAAACATCTTCTGCATTTTCAAAATATAAGCTTTCTTCTAACAATATTCCTCGAAGCCTCACTCCACTGTCAATTTGATAGTTCTCAGTTCATTAAATGTTTCTATATGCACAATAAACTGTTACTAATTTCTAATTTAGTGATTTAGTAGTTTTGCTTTTGCTGCTTCTGGATTTTTGGCATCAGAGTAAATACAAAAATCAAGACCTACATGTTATCTATGAGAAACCCAGTTTAAACATAAGGACACATGTAGATGAAAAGTAAGAGAAGGAGAAAGATAAATCATGATAACACTAATCAAAAAAAGCTGTAACAGTTATATCAACCTCAGACAGAGCAGGTTTCTAAACAAGGAAAATCATCAGCTATAAACTGCAGCATTACATAATGATAGAGGAGTCAATTTTCCAAGAAGATACAACAATCCTAAACATATACACACCTAGCAACAAGACAACAAAATACGTGAGGCAAAAAGTAACAGAACAGCAAGGAGAAATGGATGAATCCACTAATATATTCAATCAACACTTGAATATCAGAAATGGACAGATCCAACAGGCAGAAAATCACTATGGACATAATTGAACTCAACAGCACCATCAACCAACTGGATATAATTGACATCAATAGACTAGTAATCCAACAGAAGCAGAGTACTCATTCTTTTCAAGCTCACATGGAACATTCACCAAGATAGTCCACATTCTTAGATATAAAATAAACCTTGAGAAATTTACAAGAATAGAAATTATACAATGTATGCTCTCAGACCACAATAAAATTAAACTATAAATCAATTGGCAGGAAGATAGTTATAAAATCCCCAAATATATGGAGATTAGATAACATACTTCTAAATAACACATGGATCAAAGAAGAAATTTCAAAAAAAAGTCTAAAAATTTTTTAAACTAAGTGAAAATACAATTTATCAAAATTTGTGGAATTCAGCAACAGCAGTTGTCTTAATTTCATTTCTTTATATGGCTGAGTAATATTCCATTGTATATATGTGACACATCTTTATCCATTCATCTGTCAATGGACACTTAGATTGCTTCCATGTCCTGGCTATTGTAAATAGCGCTGCAGTGAACATTGTGGTACATGACTCTTTTTGAATTATGGTTTTCTCAGGGTATATGCCCAGTAGTGGGATTGCTGGGTCATATGGTAGTTCTATTTGTAGTTTTTTAAGGAACCTCCATACTGTTCTCCATAGTGGCTGTAACAATTTACATTCCCACCAACAGTGCAAGAGGGTTCTCTTTTCTCCACACCCTCTCCAGCATTTACTGTTTGTAGATTTTTTGATGATGGCCATTCTGACCGGTGTGAGGTGATACCTCATTGTAATTTTGATTTGCATTTCTCTAATGATTAGTGATGTTGAGCATCTTTTCATGTGTTTGTTGGCAATCTGTATATCTTCTTTGGAGAAATGTCTATTTAGGTCTTCTGCCCATTTTTGCATTGGGTTGTTTGTTTTTCTGATATTGAGCTGCATGAGCTGCTTGTATATTTTGGAGATTAATCCTTTGTCAGTTGCTTCATTTGCAAATATTTTCTCCCATTCTGAGGGTTGTCTTTTCATCTTGTTTATGGTTTCCTTTGCTGTGCAA
The DNA here is from genome assembly GCF_039906515.1 of Pseudorca crassidens. Lineage (NCBI taxonomy): Eukaryota > Metazoa > Chordata > Mammalia > Artiodactyla > Delphinidae > Pseudorca > Pseudorca crassidens. The sequence goes on from NC_090297.1 coordinate 97,264,639, forward strand.
AAGCTTTTAAGTTTCATTAGGTCCCATTTATTTTTGTTTTTATTTCCAGTTTTCTAGGAGGTGGGTCAAAAGGGATCTTGCTGTGATTTATGTCAAAGAGTGTTATTTGTAGTGAGGTGGATGGACCTAGAGTCTGTCATACAGAGTGAAGTAAGTCAGAAAGAGAAAAATAAATACCATATGCTAACACATATATATGGAATCTAAAAAAAAAAAAGTGGTTCTGAAGAACCTAGGGGCAGGACAGCAATAAAGACGCAGACTTTGAGAATGGACTTGAGGACACGGGGAGGCGGAAGGTAAGCTGGGATGAAGTGAGAGAGTGGCATTGACATATATACACTACCAACTGTAAAATAGAAAGCTAGTGGGAAGCACCTGCATAGCACAGGGAGATCAACTCGGTGTTTTGTGACCACCTAGAGGGGTGGGATAGAGAGGGTGGGAGGGAGACACAAGAGGGAAGGGATATGGGGATATATGTATACATACAGCTGATTCACTTTGTTATACAGCAGGAACTAACACAACATTGTAAAGCAATTATAGTGCAATAAAGATGTTTAAAAAAAACAAAAAAATCAGTTGTTGTCTTAGTCCATTTGGGCTGCTATAACAAAATATCACAGATTAAGTGTCTTATAAACAAAAAACATTTATTTCTCACAGTTCTGGAGACTAGGAAGTCCAAGATAAAGTTACCATCAGATTAACTGTCTTGTGAGGGCCCAATCCTAAGCTCACAGATGGCTGTCTTTTTGCTGTGGGCTCACATGGCAGAAGGGGAAAGGGAGCTCTGTGGGGTCTCTTTAACAAAGGCACTAAGCTCATTTATGAGGGCCCTGCCCTTGTAACTTAATCAACTCCCAAATGCTCCACACTTAGTTACCCTCACATTGGGAATAACTTTTAATCTATGAGTTGTTGGAGATGAGGGAGAGAGCAAGCGTTAAGTTTATAGTAGTACTCTTAGAAGGAAATTGAGAGCTTTGAGTGCATATATTAAGAAATATCTAAAAGCAATAAAGTGAGGTTCTTCTGTAGGAAACTAGAAAAAGAATAAGAATTTAAATTGATTGTAAACAGAAGACAAGAAAAAATAAAAATCAGTGCAGAAATCAGTGACATTAAAAACAAGAATTCAGGGGCTTCCCTGGTGGTGCAGTGGTCGAGAGTCTTCCTGCCAATGCAGGGGACGTGTTAATATACAATATTTTTCTCTTTCTGACTTACTTCACTCTGTATGACAGTCTCTAGATTCATCCACGTCTCTACAAATGAACCAATTTCGTTCCTTTTTATGGCTGAGTAATATTCCATTGTATATAGATACAACATCTTCTTTATCTATTCATCTGTTGATGGGCATTTAGGTTGCCTCCATGACCTGGCTATTGTAAATAGTGCTGCAATGAACACTGGGGTGCATGTGTCTTTTTGAATTATGGTTTTCTCTGGGTATATACCCAGTAGTGGGATTGCTGGGTCATACTGTAATTCAATTTTTAGTTTTTAAGGAATTTCCATATTGTTCTCCATAGTGGCTGTATCAATTTACATTCCCACCAATGGTGCAGGAGGGTTCCCGTTTCTCCACAACCTCTCCAGCATTTGTTGTTTGTAGATTTTCTGATGATCTCCATTCTAACTGGTGTGAGGTGATACCTCATTGTAGTTTTGATTTGCATTTCTCTAATAATTAGTGGTGTTGAGCAGGTTTTCATGTGCTTCTTGGCCATTTTTATGACTTCTTTGCAGAAATGTCTAATTTAGGTCTTCTGTCCATCTTTGGATTGGGTTGTTTGTTTTTTTAATATTGAGCTGCATAAGCCGTTTATATATTTTGGAGATTAATCCATTGTCTATTGATTCGTTTACAAATATTTTCTCCCATTCTAAGGGTTGTCTTTTTGTTTTGGTTGTAGTTTCATTTGCTTTGCAAGGTCCCACTTGTTTATTTTTGTTTTTATTTCCATTACTGTAGGAGGTGGATCAAAAAAGATCTTTCTGTGATTTATGTCAAACAGTGTTCTTCCTGTTTTCCTCTAAGAGTTTTATAGTGTCTGGTCTTACATTTAAATCTCTAATCCATTTTGAGTTTATTTTTGTGTATGGTATTAGGGAGTGTTCTAATTTCATTCTTTTATATGTAGCTGTCTAGTTTTCCCAGCACCACATATTGAAGAGACTGTCTTTTCTCCATTGTATATCCTTGCCTCCTTTGTCATAGATTAGTTGACCATAGGTGCATGGGTTTATCTCTGGGCTTTCTATCCTGTTCCATTGATCTATATTTCTGTTTTTGTGCCAGTACCATATTGTCTTGATTACTATTGCTTTGTAGTATAGTCTGAAGTCAGGGAGTCTGATTCCTCCAGCTGCGATTTTTTCCCTCAAGACTGCTTTTGATATTCAGGGTCTATTTTATCTCCACACAAATTTTAAGATTTTTTATTCTAGTTCTGTAAAAAAATGCCATTGGTAATTTGATAGGAATTGCACTGAATTTGTAGATTGATTTGGGTAGTATAGTCATTTTCACAATATTGATTCTTCCAATCCAAGAACATGGTATAGCTCTCCCTCTGTTTGTAACATCTTTAATTTCTTTCATCAGTGTCTGATATTTTTCTGCATACAGGTCTGTTGTCACCCTAGGTAGGTTTATTCCGAGGTATTTTATTCTTACGTTGCAATGGTAAATGGGAGTGCTTCCTTAATATCTCTTTCAGACGTTTCATCATTCGTGTATAGGAATGCAAGAGATTTCTGGGCATTAATTTTGTATCCTGCAACTTTACCAGATTCATTGATTAGCTTTCTGGTGGCATATTTACGATTCTCTATGTATAGTATCATGATCTCTGCAAACAGCGATAGTTTTACCTCTTCTTTTCTAATCTGTATTTTATTTCTTTTTCTTCTCTGATTGCCATGGCTAGGGCTTCCAAAACTATGTTGAATAATAGTGGTGAGAGTGGGCAACCTTGTCTTGTTCCTGATCTTAGAGGAAATGCTTTCAGGTTTTCACCATTGAGAATGTTTGCTGTGGGTTTGTCATATATGGCCTTTACTATGTTGAGGTAGGTTACCTCTATGCCCAGTTTCTGGAGAGTTTTTTTTTTTTTTTATCATAAATGGTGTTGAATTCTGTCAAAAGATTTTTCTGCATCTATTGAGATGATCATATGATTTGTATTCTTCGGTTTGTTAATATGGTATATCACATTGGTTGATTTGCATATTTTGAAGAATCCTTGCATTCCTGGGATAAATTCCACTTGATTATGGTGTATGATCCTTTTAATGTGTTGTTGGATTCTGTTTGCTAGTATTTTGTTGAGGATTTTTGCATCTATATTCACGAGTGATATTGGTCTGTAATTTTCTTTTTTTGCAGTATCTTTGTCTGGTTTTGGTATCAGGGTGATTGTGGCCTTGTAGAATGAGTTTGGGAGTGTTCTTTCTTCTGCAATTTTTTGGAAGAGTTTGAGAAGGATGGGTGTTAGCTCTTCTCTAAATGTTTGACAGAATTCACCTGTGAAGCCATCTGGTCCTGGACTTTTGTTTGTTGGAAGATTTTTAATCACAGTTTCAATTTCATTACTTGTGATTGGTCTGTTCATATTTTCTATTTCCTCCTGGCTCAGTCTTGGAAGGTTATACCTTTCTAAGAATTTGTCCATTTTTCCAGGTTGTCCATTTTATTGGTATAGTGTTCCTTGTAGTAGTCTCTTAGGATGCTCTGTATTTCTGTGGTGTCTCTTGTAACTTCTTTTTCATTTCTAATTGTATTGATTTGAGTCTTCTCCCTCTTTTTCTTCATGAGTCTGGCTGATGGTTTATGAACTTTGTTTATCTTCTCAGAGAACCAGCTTTTAGTTTTATTGATCTTTGCTATTCTTTTGTTTCTAATTCATTTATTTCTGCTCTGATCTTTATGACTTCTTTCCTTCTGTGAAATTTGGGTTTTGTTTGTTCTTCTTTCTCTAGTTCCTTTAGGTGTAAGTTTAGGTCGTTTATTTGAGATTTTTCTTGTTTCTTAAGGTAGGCTTCTATTGCTACAAATTTCCTTCTTAGAACTGCTTTGGCTGCATCCCCTAGGTTTTGGATTGTCGTGTTTTCATTGTCATTTGCCTCTAGGTATTTTTTGATTACCTCTTTGATTTCTTCAGTGATCTCTTGGTTATTTAGTAATGTATTGTTTAGCCTCCATGTGTTTGTGTTTTTTACGTGTTTTCCCCTGTAATTATTTCTAATCTGATAGAGTTGTGGTCAAATAAGATGCCTGATATAATTTAAATTTTCTTAAATTTACTGAGGCTTCATTTGTGACCCAAGATGTGATATATCCTGGAGAATGTTCCATGCGCACTTGAGAAGAAAGTGTAATCTGCTGTTTTTGGATGGAATGTCCCATAAATATCAATTAAATCTATCTTACTGTGCCATTTAAACCTTGTGTTTCCTTATTAATGTTCTGTTTGGATGATCTGCCCAATGGTGTAAGTGAGTTGTTAAAGTCCCCCAGTATTATTGTGTTACTGTTGATTTCCTCTTTTATAGCTGTTAGCAGTTGCCATATGTATTGAGGTGCTCCTATGTTGGGTGCATAAATATTTACAATTGTTTTTTCTTCTTCTTGGATTGATCCCCTCATCATTATGTAGTGTCCTTCTTTGTCTCTTGTAATAGTCTTTATTTTAAAGTCTATTTTATCTGATATGATTATTGCTACTCCAGCTTTCTTTTGATTCACATTTGCATGGAATATCTTTTTCCATCCCCTCACTTTCAGACTGTATGTGTCCCTACGTCTGAAGTGGGTCTCTTATAGACAGGATATATATGGGTCTTGTTTTTATATCCATTCAGCAAGCCTGTGTCTTTTGGTTGGTTTAATCCATTCATATTTAAGGTAATTATCAATATGTATGTTTCTATTACCATTCTCTTAATTGTTATGAATTTGTTTTTGTAGGTCCTTTTCTTCTCTTGTGTTTCCCACTTACAGAATTCCCTTTAGCATTTTTTGTAGAGCTGGTTTGGTGGTGCTGAATTCTCTTAGCTTTTGCTTTCTGTAAAGCTTTTGATTTCTCCGTCGAATCTGAATGAGATCCTTGTGAGGTAAAGTAATCTTGGTTGCAGGTTCTTCTCTTTCATCAGTTCAAATATATCATGCCATTCCCTTGTGGCTTGTAGTGTTTCTGCTGAGAAATCAACTGTTCACCTTATGGGAGTTCCCTTGTATGTTATTTGTCATTTTTCCCTTGTTGCTTTCAATAATTTTTCTTTGTCTTTAATTTTTGCCAATTTGATTACTATGTGTCTTGGTGTGTTTCTCCTTGTGTTTCTCCTGTATGGGACTCTGTGCATTTCCTGGACTTTGGTGGCTATTTCCTTTTCCATATTAGGGAAATTTTTGACTATAATCTCTTCAAATATTTTCTTGGGTCCTTTCTCTCTCTCTTCTTCTTCTGGGATCCCTATGTTGCGAATATTGTTGCACTTAATGTTGTCCTAAATTTCTCTTAGGCTGTCTTCATCTCTTTTCATTCTTTTTTCTGTTCTACAGCAGTGAATTCCACCATTCCATCTTCCAGGTCACTTATCGGTTCTTCTGCCTCAGTTATTTTGCTATTGATTCCTTCTAGTGTATTTTTTATTTCAGTTATTGTATTGTTCATCTCTGTTTGTTTGTTCTTCAATTGTTTGTCAATTCTTCTAGTTCTTTGTTAAACATTTCTTGCATCTTCTTGATCTTTGCCTCCATTCTTTTTCCAAGGTCCTGGATCATCTTCACTATCATTATTCTGAATTCTTTTTCTGGAAGGTTGCCTATCTCCACTTCATTTAGTTGTTTCTCTGGGGGTTTATCTTATTCCTTCATCTGGTACATAGCCCTCTGCCTTTTCATCTTGTCTATCTTTTTGTGAATGTGTTTTTTTTCCATAGGCTGCAGGATTGTAGTTCTTCTTGCTTCTGTTCTCTGCCCTCTGGTGAATGAGGCTATCTAAGAGGCTTGTGCAAGTTTCCTTATGGGAGGGACTGGAGGTGGGTAGAGCTCGTTGTTGCTCTGGCAGGCGGAGCTCAGTAAAACTTTAATCTGCTTGTCTGTTGCTGGGTGTGGCTGAGTTCCCTCCCTGTTGGTTGTTTGGCCCAAGGTGACCCAACACTGGAGCCTACCAGGGCTCTTTGGTGTGGCTAAGGTGGACTCTTGGAGGGCTCACACCAAGGAGTACTTCCCAGAACTTCTCCTGCCTGTGTCATCCTCACGGTGAGACACAGCCACCCCCCGCCTCCACAGGAGATCCTGCAACACTAGCAGGTAGGTCTGGTTCAGTCTCCTATGGGGTCACTGCTCCTTCCCCTGGGTCCCGATGCACACACTACTTTGTGTGTTCCCTCCAATAGTGGTGTCTCTGTTTCCCCCAGTCCTGTCAAAGTCCTGTAATCAAATTCTGCTAGCCTTCAAAGTCTGATTCCCTAGGAGTTCCTCCTCCCGTTGCCGCACCCCCAGGTTGGGAAGCCTGACGTGGGGCTCAGAACCTTCATTCCAGTGGGTGGACTTCTGTTGTATAAGTATTCTCCAGTTTGTGACTTACCCACCCAGCAGTTATGGGATTTGATTTTATTGTGATTGCGCCCCTCCTACCATCTCATTGTGACTTCTCCTTTGTCTTTGGATGTGGAGTATCTTCTTGGTGAGTTCCAGTGTCCTCCTGTCGATGAGTGTTCAGCAGTTAGCTATGACTCCGGTGCTCTCGCAAGAGGGAGTAAGAGCATATCCTTCTACTCTGCCATCCTGAACAATCTGTCCTTCTTCACCTTTAAGTTTTGCCATTTTGATTACGATATGTCTTGGGTTCATCTTGTTGGGACCCTCTGTGTTTCCTGTACATGTGTATCTGTGGATATCTGTTTTATCCTTTAGGTTGGGAAGTTTTCAGCCATAATTTCTTTAAATACATTTTTGATCTCGTTTTCTCTCTCTTCACTTTCTGGAACCGCTATTATTCATAGGTTGGCACACATTACATTATCCCATAGATATTGTATGTTGCTCTCTTTATTTTATAATTTGTCTTTCTGGCTGCTATTCTGATTGGGTGATTTCCATTATTTTATCTTCCAGATAACTTTTTCATTCTTTTCACCATTTAGTCTGCTATTCATTGCTTCTAGATTGTTTTTTTCTCAGCAATTGAATTGAGTAATTTTGATTCGTTCATCTTTATAGTTTCTAGTTCCTTGTTACAGTGATCTGTATTTCTATCGACGATTTTTCTTAATTTCTTTAGTATTTTTATTACCTCCTTTTTGAACTTGGGGTCTAGTAGACTGGTGAGGTCTCTTTAATCATTTCTTCTTTCAGGGAATTTGTCTTGTCCTTTTAATTGAGAGTAGTTCCTCTGCATTTTCATTTTACAGAAGTTTCTCTTTCTCTATGAATTAGGAAAAATGGTTATCTAGTGTGGTCTTGACAGAGTGTTTTTATGTGGGAGTGTGCCTGTGTGGAGTGTGTGAGTCCAATATTTTTGGTGTGAAGGCTGGTTTTGGTATGGATGCCAGCTGCATATTTCCTCAGAGTGTTCTGGCCATTATCCCCTTGATAGAGGGCAGAATTTGTGTTGTGGTATTCTGAGCATGTGCTGGATGAGGGATAGAACCTTCTCTTTGCTCTGTGGCTGTCAACATCCTATAGGTAAAAATGGCCATACTACTCAAAGCAATCTACAGATTTAATGCAGCCGCTATCAAAATACCCATGACATTTTTCACAGAACTAGAATAAATAATCTTTTTAAACACAATTTTTAAAGGTTACTTTCATTTACAGTTACTACAAAATACTGGCTATAGTCCCTGTGTTGTACAATACATCCTTGAGCCTATCTTACACCCAATAATTTGTATCTCCCATTCCCCTAACCCTATATTGCCCCTACCCCATGACTGGTAACCACTATTTGTTCTCTGTATCTCTGAGTCTGCTTCTTTTATGTTATATTTACTAGTTTGTTGTATTTTTTAGATTCCACATATAAGCAATATCATAGAGTATTTATGTTTCTGTGTCTGACATTTCATTTAGCATGAGGCCCTCCAAGTTCATCCATGTTGCTGCAAAGGGCAAAATTTTGTTCTTTTCTATGGCTGAGTAGTATTCCATTGAATATATATGCTACATCTTCTTCATCCATACATCTGTTGATGAACACTTAGGTTGTTTCCATGACTTAGCAATTGTAAATAATGCTTCTATGAACACTGGGGTACATGTATTTTTTTGAATTACTGTTTTTGGATTTTTTGGTTACATACCCAGGAGTAGAATTGCTGGGTCATATGGTAGTTCTATTTTTAGTTTCTGGAGAAACCTCCCTACTATTTTCCACACTGGCTGGACCATAGAACAAATAATCGTAATTTATATGGAACCACAAAAGACCCAGCATTGCCAAAGCAATCCTGAGGGAAAAGAACAAAGCTAGAGGCATAACCCTTCTGGACTTCAGTCTATATGACAAAGCTACAGTAATCAAAACAGCTTTGTATTGGCACAAAAGCAGACATGTGATCAATGGAACAGATTAGAAATCCCAGATATAAACCCACACACTTACAGTCAATTAATCTATGACAAAGGATGCAATTATCTACAGTAGAGAAAAAACAGTCTCTTCAACAAGTGGTGTTGGGAAAGCTGGACAGCTACATTTAAATCAGTTGTAATTAGAACACTCCCTCACACCATATACAAAAATAAACAAAATTGTTTAAAAACCTAAATACAGGACGTGACTGCATAAAACTCCTAGAAGAGAACATAGGCAAAACATTCTCTGACATAAATTGTGGCAACATTTTCCTAGATCAGTTTCCCAAGGCAAAAGAAATAAGAACAAAAATAAACAAATGGGACCTAATTAAACTTAAAAACTTTTGCACAGAAAAGAAAATCATCAACAAAATGAAAAGACAACCTACAGAATGGGAGAAAATATCTGCAAATGATGTGACCAATAAGGGATTAATATCGAAAATATACAAACAGGTCAGGTAACTCAATACTGAAAAAACAAAACAACCCAATCTAAAAATAGGCAGAAGACCCAGATAGACATTTCCCAAAGAAGATATACAGATGGCCGACAGGCACATGAAAAGATGCTCAACATCACTAATTATTAGAGAAATGCAAATAAAAACCACAATGAGGTATCACCTCACAACGGTCAGAATGGCTATAATCAAAATGCCTACAAATAATAAATGCTGGAGAGGGTGTGGAGAAAAGGTAACCCTCCTACACTGTTGGTGGGGAAGTAAATTGGTGCAGCCACCATGGAAAACAATATGGAGGTTCCATTAAAAACTAAAAATAGAGCTACCATATGACCCAACAATCCCACTCTTGGGTATGTATTCAGAAAAGTCAAAAACTCTAACTCAAAAAGATACATGCACCCCAATGTTCATAGCAGCACTATTTACAGTAGCCAAGACATGGAAACAACCCATGTGCCCATCAACAGATGAGTGCCTTAAGAAAATGTGGTGGGCTTCCCTGGTGGCGCAGTGGTTCAGAGTCCACCTGCCGATGCAGGGGACATGGGTTCGTGCCCCAGTCCGGGAAGATCCCACGTGCCGCAGATCGGCTGGGCCCGTGAGCCATGGCTGCGGAGCTTGTGCTACCGGAGCCTGTGCTCCGCAGCAGGAGAGGCCACAATAGTGAGGGTTCTGTATACCGGTAAAAAAAAAAAAAAAAAAGAAAGAAAAAAATGTGGTATCTATCTATTTACAATGGAATATTACTCAGGCATAACAAAGAATGAAACATTGCCATTTGCAGCAACACTGATGGACTTAGAAAGTGTCATAACAAGTGAAGTAAGCCAGACAGAGAAAGACAAATATTATATCACTTACATGTGGAATCTAAAATATAATACAAATGAATCTATATACAAAACAGAAGCAGGCTCACAGACATAGAAAATAAACATAGAAATGTTACAAAAGGGGAAAGAAAAGTGTGGGAGGGATTAATTTGGAGTATGGGATTAACAGATACCAACAACTATATATAAAATAGATAAACAACAAGGATTTACTGTATAACACAGGGAATTATATTCAGTATCTTGTAATAACCTACAATGAAAAATAATCTGTAAACTATATATATAATTGAATCACCTTGCTGTACAACTGAAACTCACACAGTACTGTAAATCAACTATACTTCAATTTTAAAAAATCTTAAGGAATGCACACAAACTGTCAGAAGTAATAAATAAGTTCAGCAACTTTACAGGATAAATTTATAAAAACAATTGTATTTTTATACTGTAGCAATAAATAGCATAACGTGAAATTTAAAAAACCAGTTCCATTTATAACTGCATCAAAAATACTTAAGAATAAATTTAACAAAACAAGTGCAAGACTTGTGCACAGAAAACTACAAAACATTGCTCAAAGGAATGAAACAAAACCTAAATAAATAGAAATATATCTTATGCTCATGGATTGTTAATGTGGCAGTGCTCCTGAAATTGATACACAGATTCAACAGAGTCCTTATCAAAATCCCAATTATTTGTTAGCATAAATTCACAATCTGATTCTAAAATTCATAAGTAAATGCAAGGGACTCAGAATAGTCAAAACAATCTTTAAAATAAAGAACATAGTTGGAAGACTCACACTTCTCAATTTTAAAGCTTACTACAAAGCTACAGTATTCAAGAAAGTATGGTACTTTCTTGTACCATATGGGGATTATCTATCTATCTATCTATCTATCTATCTATCTATCTATCTATCTCACTGGGAATAGAATTAAAAGTAGAGAAATAAACCCATACATGTATCATAAACTTATTTTCAATGGGGAAGCCATGACCACCCGATTAGGAAAGAGTAGTCTTTTAAACAAATGGTGCTTAGACAACTGGATATTCACATGCAAAGGAATGAATTTGAACCTGTACTTCACATCATATACAAAACAATTATTAATTTTGCATGATAAAATTTAAGAGCTAAAATTCTAAAATTCTTGGAAGAAAATTTAGAAATCAATCTCTGTAACTGGGTAAGGCATTGATTCCTTACAAATGATACCAAAAGCATAAGTGACAAAAGAAAAAAAATAGATAAAATGGACTTCATAAAAATTAAAAAGACTTTGTGCATTGAAGAATACCATTAAGAAAATGAAAATAATACACTGAATGGTGAAGATATTTAAAAATCACATAACTAATAAAGGACTTGTATGAAGGATTTCTACTGCTCAACAATAATAAGGACAACTCAGTCTATAAATGGCCAAAGAATTGAAATAGACATTTCTACAAAAGGATATACAGATGGACAATAACCTAATGATAAGATATAATACATCACTACTTATTAGGGAAATGCAAATAGGATACCACTTCACATTCACTAGAACGACTTTTTTAAAAAGGCAGATAATAGAAGTGTTGAGGAGGATGTGGAAAAATTAAGATCCTAGTTTATTGTTAGTAGGATTGTAAAATAATGTAGCTACTTTGAAAAAAATTTTTGGAAGGCCTTAAATATATTAAACATGCTTACCACATAAACCAGCATACCTTAGTTGTACACCCGAACAAAGAAAACATACATCCACAAAAAAGTTGTATTCAAATGTTCATAGCAGCATTATTTATAATAGCTCCAACATGGAAACATAGATTTCCATCAAGTGATAAATGGATAAACAAATGTGTTATATCTATACAATGCAATATTATTTGGCCAAAAAATAAAGGAAAGAGATGAAGTAATGGGTCATGCTATGACACGGGTCCCAAATTCTCCACAGCCTTATCAGCACTTTTTTTCTTTTCTTTTTTTTTTTTTTTGGTCGTGCAGTGTGGAGTCTTAACCACTGGACTGCCAGGGAAGTCCCAGCACGTTTTCTGTTTTTTGTTAGTAGCCATTGTAATAGGTCTGAGGTGGTATCTCACTTAAATTTCCCTAATGATTAGTGGTGTTGAGCATTTTTTCATTGTTTATTGAAAATATTATATTTCTTTTTTTTTTTTTTTTTTTGCGCATAGGCTCAGTGGCCACGGCTCACGGGCCCAGCCGCTCCGCGGCACGCGGGATCCTCCCGGACTGGGGCACAAACCCGTGTCCCCTGCATCGGCAGGCGGACTCTCCACCACTGCGCCACCAGGGGAAGCCCATATTTCTTCTTTTGAGAAATGTTTATTCACGTCCTTTACCCATTTTTGAATTGAGTTATTGGTTTTTGTTGTTGAGTTTTAGGAGTTCTCTACATATTCTGGATATTAACTCCTTATCAGATATATGACCTGCAAGTATTTTCTAATATTATGTGTGCTGTCTTTTTACTCTGTTGGTAGTGTCTTCTAATGCATCATTTTTTTGAAAAAAAAATTTAAGAAACCCAACTGGTCTGTTTTTTCTTTTGATACCTGTGCCTTTGCTGTCACATCCCAGAAATCATTGTCAAATCCAATGCTGTGAAGGTTTTGTCCTGTTTTCTTCTAAGAATTTTATGTTTTAGGTCTTACATTTAGGTTCTTGATATATTGTAATTTTTTGATATGGTGTTAGTTAAGGGTCCAACGTTTTTCTTTAATATAGGGATATCCAGTATTCCCAGCACCATTCATTGAAAAGACTGACATTTCCCCATTGAATGGTCTTAGCACCCTGTCAAAAATCATTTGACCATATATATAAGGATTTATTTCTGGGCTCTCTCTTCTGTTCTATTGGTCTGTAAGTCTGTCCTTATGCCAACACAGCACTGTTTTGGATTACTGTCACTTTGTAAGCTTTGAAATCTCTGACTTTGACTTTGTTCTTATTTTTAAGGATTGTTTTGGCTCTTCAGGGTCCCTTGAGATTTCATATAAGTTTTAGGATCGGGTTTTCTATTTCTAAAAAAAAAAAAGAAAAAGAAAAAAGTCATTGGCATTTTGATAGGGATTACACTGAATCTGTAGATCACTTTGGGTGGTATCAACAATTTAGCATAGTAAGTCTTCCAATCCATGGATATAGGATGTGTTTCCATTTATTGATGTCTCCTTTATTTCTTTCAGCAATGTTTTGTAGTTTTCAGTGTACAACTCTTTCATCTTTTTGACTACGTTATTTACTAAGTATTTCTTTAATGCAATTTCAAATGGAATTGCTTTTGTAGTATCCTTTACAGATTGTTCATTGTTAGTGTTTAGAAATGCAACTGGTTCTTAGGTGTTGGTTTGCACCGTGTTCCTTTGCTAAATTATTAGTTCTGAGTTTTTGTGGAATGTTTAGGGTTTTCTATACATTAGATCACGTAATATTCAAAGCAATAATTTTACTTTCTCCTTTCCAATTTGGATACCTTTTATTTTTTATCTAGCCTAATTACTCTGCTAGAACTTCCAGTACTATTTTGAATAGATGTGTTAAGAGGGCATCCTTGCCTGTTCCTGACCTTAGAGGAAATGCTTGTAGTCTTTCACCAATGAGTATAATGTTCACTGTGAGTTTTTCATAAATGGCTTTTATTATATTAAGGTAGATTCCGTCTACTCCTAGTTTGCTGAGTGGTTTTATCACGAAAGGGTGTTGAGGGACTTCCCTGGCAGTCCAGTGGTTAATATTTCTCTTTCCAATGCAGTGGGTGTGGGTTTGATCCCTGGTTGGGGATCTAAGATCCCACGTGCCTTGAGGCCAAAGAAACAAAACAAAAAACCCAACATATAAAACAGAAGCAATATTGTAACAAATTCAATAAAGACTTTAAAAATGGTCCACATCAAAAAAAATCTTTAAAAAAAAAAGGGGGGGGGTTGAATTTTGTCAAATGATTTTCCTGAATCAAATGAGATATTCATGTGGGCTTTTTCCCTTTCAGCCTGTTGATATTGTATATTACATTGATCAGTTTTCATACGTTGAACATCCTTGCTTTCCAGTAATAAATTCCATTTGGTCATGGTGTCTAATCCTTTAAATATGCTGCCAAATTCTGTTTCCTGGTATTTTGTTGAGGATTTCTGTATCAATGTTCATAAGGGATATTGGCCCATAGTTTTCTTGTAGTGTCTGTCTTTCTTTGATATAAGGGGAATGCTGGCCTCATAGAATAAGTTAGGAAGTATAGTCTTCCATTTAATTTTTTTAATAAGACTGAGAAGAATTGCTGTTAGTTCTGTAAGTGTTTGATGAATTCACCAGTGAAGCCATCAGGTCCAGGGCTTTTCCTTTGTTGGGAGATTGTTTTTTTTTTTTTTTTTTTTTTTTTGCGGTACGCGGGCCTCTCACCGCTGTGGCCTCTCCCGTTGCGGAGCACAGGCTCCGGACTCGCAGGCTCAGCAGCCATGGCTCACAGGTCTAGCTGTTCCGCGGCATGTGGGATCCTCCCGGACCGGGGCACGAACCCGCGTCCCCTGCATCGGCAGGCGGACTCTCAACCACTGCGCCACCAGGGAAGCCCCTTGTTGGGAGATTTTTGATTACTGATTCAATCTACTTATTACTTTTAGGTCTATCCAGATTTTCTGTTTCTTCATAATTTAATCTTGGTAGGTTTTTTGTTTCTATGAATTTGTCCATTTCTTTTTTTAAAAAAAAAATTATTGGAACATAGTTGATTTACAATTCTGTGTTAACTTCAGGTGTACAGAAAACTGAATCAGTTATACATATACATATATCCACTCTTTTTTAGATTCTTTTCCCATATAGGCCGTTACAGAGTATTGAGTAGAGTTCCCTGTGCTATAAAATAGGTCCTTATTAGTTATCTATTTTATATATAGTGGTGTGTATATCTCAATCCCAATCTTCCAATTTATCCCTACACCTCCTTACTTTCTGGTAACCATAAGTTTGTTTTCTACATCTGTGACTCTATTTCTGTTTTATGAATAAGTTCATTTGTCCATTTCATTTAGGTTATCCAGTTTGTTGGCATACAATTGCCCATAGTACTCTCTTATAATCCTTTTTGTTTCTGAATCAATAGTAATATCCCCATTTCATTTCTGCTTTTAGAAATTTTAATCTTTTCCATTTTTTTCTCAGTCCATCAGGATAAAGATCTGTCAATTTTGTTTTGATCTTTCCAAAGAACTGTTTTATTGATTTTCTCTATTGGTTTTCTATTCTCTATTTTGTTAAGCTCTGCTTAAATCTTATTTCCTTTATTTTGCTACTTTTGGATTTAGTTTTTTTCTAGTCTTTACATTGTAAAGTTAGATTGTTGACTTGTTTTAATAGAGTACTTTATTACATTTTATAATATAAACACAGGTATAAATTTCTGTTAGCACTTCTTTTTCTGGGCCCCATAATTTTTAAAAAAATTATCTCTATGTGTTTTCTAATTTCCCCTGTTGACTTCTTTGTAGACCCATTTTTTTTAGAATTATGCTGCTTAATTTCCACCAATTTGCAAATTTTCATTTTCCATCTGCTATTAATTTCTAATATCACCCCATTGTGGTCAAAGATACTTTGGATGATCTCAGTCTGTGGTATTTTGTTATGTCAGCCCTAACAAACTAATACAGATTTTAGTACCAAGAAGTGGAGTATTTCTACAACAAATATCTAAACAAAAAGTGGCTTCGGAACTAATTAATGAGTGGGAGCTTGATGAGGTTTGAGATTCTTGTTAGAAAATGCCTAGATTGCTTTGAAAGGACTACTGATAGAAATATGGATATTAAAGGTATTTCTAAGGACTTCCCTGGTGGTGCAGTGGTTAAGAATTCGCCTGCCAATGTGGGGGACATGGGTTCGAGCCCTGGCTGCGAAGACCCCACATGCCACGGAGCAAGTAAGCCCACGCACCACAACTACTGAGCCCGCATGCCACAACTACTGAAGCCCGTGAGCCTAGAGCCTGTGCTCCATAACAAGAGAAGCCACTGCAATGAGAAGACAGTGCACTGCAATGAAGAGTAGCCCCCGCTCGCTGCAGCTAGAAAAAGCCCGCACGCAGCAACGAAGACCCAATGCAGCCAAAAATAAATGTGTGTGTGTGTGTGTGTGTGTGTGTATATATATATATATATATAAAGGTATTTCTGAGGAGACCTCTAATGGAAATAAGGAATGTTATTATACTGAAGAGGAAAGATGATTCTTGTTATAAAGTGACAAACATCTTGGCTAAACTGTTTTCTAGTGTTTGTGGGCAGCAGAATTTGTAAGGGATGAACTTGGATATTTAACTGAGGAGATTTCCACTCAGAGTATTGAAATGGGCTGGTTCTCCCTTATGGCTTATGGTAAAATGTGAGAGGAGAGAGATAAATTGAAGATGATAAGCAAAAAGTAACCAGAACTTGATCATTTTGAATATCCTCAGCTCATCCATATTGCAAAAACAAAAAACAAAACAAAAAACCAAGCACGTTTTGAGAGAACATTAAGGGTATGGCTGAACAGTCATTTGAGAAAGAGATTACAGGTGTGCTATAGAGTGTTTGTGTCACCCAAAATTTATATGCTGAATCCCCAACATGATGGTATTTGGAGTTAGGGCCTTTGGGAGGTGATTAGGTGATGAGGGTGGAACCTTCATAATGGGATTGGTGTCGTAAAAAAGACAACCCAGAGAGCTCCCTTCCCCCTTCTGCCACATGAGGACACAGCAAAAAGACAGTCAATTATTAATCAGGAAAATGGTCCTCACCAGACACCCAAACTGCTGGCACTTTGATTTTGTATGTCCCAGCCTCCAGAACTGTGAGAAATAATGTGTGTTATTTATAAACCACCCTATGGTATTTCTGTAGCAGCCTAAATGGACTAACAGCACCAGTGTTATTCATGGATCCAATTAGCTGTCTCAGCAGAAGTCAGGAATAGAGATGGGGTTACACCCAGAAACACGGCTAGCTTGGACTAAGGGGGACAGAGATGGGACAAAATGAAGGCAGGCTATCAGACTTCTGGGATACTACAGAATTGGAACATGTTTTATCCTTCAAGTAAAGGGAAGAATGGCTCTGAAGGTAACTCAGAGATCAGTACAGGGCTGCCACTGCCACCACAGGATCATAGGGTACAGGTCCAGGTGCCAAGGCTGCTTCCTCTTTGATTACAAATGGCAGAGCCATCTCCAGGGTTTCAGTAGGTCAGACTGCTGCCCAGGGTTGTAAGGGCAGGGCTGACACCTAAGGCCTCAGGCTGGACTACCTCCCCAGTGGGCCTGGAAGACAGAGCATTGAGACAAAAAAATTATTCTCTAGTCTTAAAAATCTAATGGAATGTTCCCTGCTAGGTTTTCAACTCCCTTGGAACCAATCACTCCTGTCTTCTTATTTCTCCCTTTTGGAATAGAAATGTCTATCCTATGTCTGTTTCAGCACTGCATTTTGGAAGCAGATCTTATCTGATTTCACAGGTTCACAGCTGGATAAGAATTTTGCCTCAGGATGAATCATACTTTGACTCTTGCCCACCTGATTTAGATGATATTTAGATAAGACTTGGGACTTAGAGTTGATGATGGAATCGTTAAGACTTTGGGCAGTTGTGATGGAGATGAATGTATTTTGCCTATGAGAACATGATTTTCAGGGGTCCAAAGAATCGTGTGTTATGAGCTGAATTCTGTATCCTCAAAATTCATATGAAATCCTAACCCCCGGCTCCTCGGAACATGACTGTTTGGGGATATAGGTCCTTCCAAGAGGTGATTTAATTAAAATGAGGCTGTTAGTTTGGGCCCTAATCTATCTGACTGGTTTCCTTATAAGGAAATTTGGACACACTAAGAGACACCACTGATGTGAATGCATAGAGAACATGTGTGAAGACACAGCAAGAAGGCAACTAACTGGAAGCCAAGGACAGAACTCAGAAGAAACCAAACCTGCTGACACTTTGATCATGGACTTCTAGCCTCCAGAATCGTTAGGAAAATAATTTGCTGTTCAAGCCACCTAATCTGTGGTATTTTGTTATGGAAGCCCTAGCAAACTAATACAGGAGTGTATGTCTCTATGTTATACCTCACACAAAATTTTGGTTATTTTATTTTTCTACCAAAAAAATTACACATAATGTTGAGGTTCTCTATTCTATGGAAATTGGTTGGTTTAAATTTTCTATTTCAAAATAGATCAATTTTGATAAATTATATATTTTTGAGAACTGTTGAAAATATAAAATTTATTTCTATATTATGTATTCTCATTACTTTAAATTTTGCTTTTTCAACTATTTCTCCTTAATAGTTCTCATTTTGTACATTTGTGCTTTATTTTAAAGGTTAGCTAAAATTTTATCTATTTTACTGACTTCTCCCCAAAGCATCAGCTAATTGTCTTATTTGTTTTTCTATTTTCTTCTTTTATCTTTTCTTAATTAAAATAAAATAAAGGCATGTAGATCTTAAGTGTTCAGTATAATGAACTGAAAACTGTATACACCTATCACACACATCTACTTCAAGATGGAGAATGTCTGCATCATCCCCAGTAAAATTATCATATTAGTTTGCTAGGGCTGCCATAACAAAGTACCACAGACTAGGTGGCTTAAACAAATTTATTTTTTCATAGTCTTGGACGTGAGAAGTATGAGATCAAGGTGTTGGTAGGGTTGGTTTCTCCTAAGACCTCTCCTTGGCTTGTGGATGGCCGTCTTCCTCCTTTGCCATCCTATGGCCTTCCCTCTGTATATGTCTATGTTCTAATTTCTTCTTATAGAACACCAGTCATATTGGATTAGGCACTCCCTAATGACCTTATTTTAACTTAATCACCTACTTAAAGACATCCTCCACATATTCATATTCTGGGGTGCTAGGACTTAGAACTTCCAACATATAAATTTTGGAGGGATGTAACTCTGCCCATGAAAATCTCTTATGCCCCTTTCCAGTAAATCTTTCCCATAAAGATCACTTTCTGACTTCTATCACCATAGTTTTTGCCTGCTCTCATGCTTCAAATAAATAGAATTATACTTTATATATTTGTGTGTGTGTGACTTCTTTTTCTCAATACAATGCTTTTCTGATTCATCCACGTTGTTGTGCATATCTGTAGCTTATTCCTTTTTACTGCCAAGCAGTAAGCCATTGCATAAATACACCTCAACTTGTTTATCCATTTTCATATTGATAGTCACTAAGGTTACTGCCACACTCAAACTATTATTAAGATTGCTGGAAAGATTCTTGTCTTTTTTTTTTTTTTTTTTTTGCGGTACGCGGGCCTCTCACTGTTGTGGCCTCTCCCGTCGCAGAGCACAGGCTCCGGATGCGCAGCCTCAGCGGCCATGGCTCATGGGCCTAGCCGCTCCGTGGCACGTGGGATCTTCCTGGACCAGGGCACGAACCCGCGTCCCCTGCATCGGCAGGCGGACTTTCAAGCACTGCACCACCAGGGAAGCCTTCTTATTAGTCTTTTTGTGAACATGTTTTTATTTCTCTTAAGTAAATTCCTATGAATGGATTTTTCAGGGTCACTGGGTAAATGTAAGTTTAACTTTAGAAGAAACTACCAAACCATCCTCCAAACTGGTTTATCAGCAAGACAAAAGGTCCAGTTTCTCATAGTCTTATCAACATTTGGTGTTGTCAGTCTTTTATTATAACCATACTAGTGGATATGTAGTGGTTGTGGCATTTATTTTCATTACTCTGATGTTGTACATCCATTTCAAGTCTATTCATGTATTTTATTTTGTGAAATATCTGTCCTTTGCACACTTAATTGAACATGGACTTTTTATTTTTGATTTGTTGATGTTCTTTATATATTCTGCATACAACTTCTTTATAAAATATACATGCTGTGAATATGTTCACCCAGTCTGTGGTTTGCCTATTCAGATTCTTAGGGATATCTTTTGATAAACAGAAATCTGAAATTTTGAAAAAGTCCTTAATATCATTTTCTTTGGTGTTTCTAAGAAAGTTTTGTCTCCCCTGGTGTCACAAAGATATCCTCCCAGGTTTTCATCTAGAAGCTATATGGTTTGGGATCTTTCTTGTAGGGTTGTGATGAACCTCAGCATGTCTGTACAGGACTGAGATAAATGTTGCAGCTCATCGTTTGGATATTCTGGTGTAAGAGCATCAGCTGTTGAAGACTTTTTCTCATTGAATTTTCTTGGACCCTGGCTGAAAATAAATTGACTATGTATGTGCGGCCTATTTTAGGACTCAATTCCATTCCACTGGTGTATTTATCTATCTTTATGTCAATAACTACATTGTCTTGTTTAATATTATGATACATCTTCAAATCAGATAGTGTGCAATCTTTTCAAGACTGCTTTGACTATTCTAGATGCTGTGAATTTCTAAATTTTACAATCAGCTTGTCAATTTCTTCAAAATATCCTGCTGGAAGTTTGTTAGGGGTTACATTAAACCCACAGATCAACAAATAGAGAGTGGGCATCTTAACTATATTGAGTCTTCTGATATATGAACATGGCAAAAATGTTTCGGGATTTTAAAATTTTTCACAGCAACTTTTGTAGTATTCAGTGTAAAGGTCTTATACGTTGATCATTAGATTTATTCTGAGGTATGTGACTTTTATGCTATTGTAGATAGCATTCTTTTAATTTTCAAGTGTTCACTGTTAATATAGAACTGCAGTTTATCATTATTATTGAACTTCTAACCTGTGACCTTTCTAAATTCACCTATTAGTCCAAAATTAGTTTTGAAAATTACATAGGATTTTGTAAATATACAACCATTTTTCCTTGTCTCTTAATCATTTTCTTGCCTTTTTGTATTAACTAGGGCTTCTATTGCAATGCCAAGTAAGATTGCCTTCTTGGGCTTCCCTGGTGGTGCAGTGGTTGAGAGTCCACCTGCCGATGCAGGGGACACGGGTTTGCGCCCTGGTCCGGGAAGATCCCACATGCCGTGGAGAAGCTGGGTCTGTGAGCCATGGCTGCTGAGCCTGCGAGTCCGGAGCCTGTGCTCCGCAACGGGAGAGGCCACAACAGTGAGAGGCCCGCGTACCGCAAAAGAAAAAAAAAAAAAAAGAAGATTGCCTTCTTTCCAATCCTAAGTGAAAAGGATTTAATATTAAACCATTAATTATGTTATCAGCTGTTAGATTTCATAGATGTACTTTATCAAGTGGTGGAATTCTATTTCTAGTTTGCTGGAAATTTTTAATAAGAATGTTCAATTTTGTCAATTTTTTGTGTCTGTTTTTCTCCTTTATGTTAATGTGGCAAATTATATTGCTGGAATAAACCCCACTTAGTCATGCTATCTTTTTTTTCATTGCTAAGTTCTATTTCCTACTATTTCATTAAGTATTCTTAACATCTATATTCATGAGAGATAGTAATCTTTTTCTTTTCTCATATTTGTCAAGTTTTTTTACCAGGGTTATGCTGGCTTCATAAAACAAGTTGAAAAACTCTCTATTTCTTGAAAGAATCTGTGAACTGAATATTATTTTTAACTTAAATATTTGACAGAATTCAACAGTGAAATAATCAAGGCCTGGAGTTTCTTTTGGGAAAGATATGTAATTATAAATTCAAAATTTTAATAAATATGGAGCTTTTTTTAGATTTTCTTTTTCTACTTGCATCACTTTTGACAAGTTACGGTTCAAGAGGCTTTTGTCCATTTCATAAGTTGTTGAATTTATTGGCATAAACTTGTCCATAACATGCTCTTCCTATCTTTAGTGTCAATAGGCTATGTAGTGATGTCCTTTTCATTCCCAATATTAGTCATGTGTTTTCTGTTTTTTATTTTTTTTAAAGCCTCCTAGGATGTCATGACAAGTCACCATAAAGAGGGTGGCTTGAAACAAAAGAAATTTATTCTCTCATATTTCTGGAGGATAGAGATCCAAAATCAAGGCTCCCTCTAGAGGCTGTAGTGAAGGATCCTTCCTTGCCTCTTCCTAGTTTCTGGTTACTGGCAATCTTCGGTATTCTTTGGTTTGAGGCTGCATAACTCTAATCTCTGCCTCTGTCTTCATTTGGCCTTCTTTTCTGTTTCTTTGTTTCTATGCAGTCTTCTTATAAAAACACAAGTCACTGGATTTAGGGGCTCATTCTAATCTAGTATGATCTCATCACAACTAATTACATCTGCAAATGTCCTATTTCCAAATAAGGTCACATTCTGAATTTCTGGATGGACATGACTTTTGGGGGAATACTATTCAACACAATGTATTAGTCTTGCTAGGTGTTTATCAATTTTATAATTTCCAACACCTCACTTTTGTTGATTTTCTGTTAATTTCCATCAATTCTGCACAAGATCTCAGTCAATATCTTTCAAACATTTCTTCAATACCATTCTATCCTCTTCTTCTGAAACACAATTATAAGATTAAGACCATTTAATTTTGTCTTCAAAACTCAGATAGTCAATTCTTTTTATTTTTTTCTGATTTCCAGTTTTCATACTTTCAATTGCCCTGTCTTCAAGTTTATCAATCCTTTCCTCTGTGTAGTCATATTATATTCAATTCTAGAATTTTCTTTTTTGTTTTTCAAAATCTACATGTCTGCTGAAATTCTCCTTTTCATGCATGTTTTCCACTCTTTTTATTAGCTCCTTCAGCATTTTTATCATAGTTATCCACCTCTGATAACTGCAACACCTGGGCAATCTGAGTTTGCTTCTATTGACTATTTCCTGTCTGGATCAAACTTTTCTGCTCCTTTGCATGTCTTTATAATTTCTTACTGTATGCTGCATATTTTCTATAAAAGAACAGTAGGTGTAAAAATAATAGTTGCCTCTCAAAAGGGTCATGCCTGTTTTTTTGTCACGTTTATAGAATGGGAGGCTGAGTTAATATGATTTGCAGTTGAGGTGGAGAGATGAGCTTTGTTGTTGTTCTAGTTTGATTCACTTTATTACTTGCTTCAAAGATTTGAAGTGAACAGGATTTCCTTTCAGCAGGGATTGGGATCTGGTCATTGTGAGATTCTACTGGAACCTTTGTGCTTTTCAGTTGAGCTGCCAGCTATCCAAACATGGGGAATTTCCCTCTGCACTACATTCCAACTGCATATTTTAGAATTTCTGAGGCATTCTCTTTATACTCCGATCAGGCCTTCTGAGTAGGTGAACTCTGAGGTGAACTCTATTTCAGATTACCATGCCTTTTGGAGGATACAACTGTTTACATTAAGACCCATAATGCCTCAGAAAGAGTTTTCCTTTGTTTTAGGTCTATTCTACATTCTTGTCTTCTTAATAAATGAGCACACTGTTTCTAAAACCAGCACTCTGGCTGGTTGAAAAAAGGCAAGATTAAGGACAGTAATCCAACATTTACTCAACTTCATTTCACAGTGAATCTGTACAGAACACTGCACAAGAGACAAGAGAAGTTGTCTTTCTCATTCATAAATCCATCGCGCATTTACAATATGACACTATTCTAGAAATATACAATATAATCTTAGGAATTAGGATAAACAGAAACAGAGTTCTTAAATTGTTAGATCTTTAGTTTGGTATTCTAAAATCTGATCAAAAGTGGACTAGTTCGGGCTTCCCTGGTGGCGCAGTGGTTGAGAGTCCGCCTGCCGATGCAGGGGACACGGGTTCATGCCCCAGTCCGGGAAGATCCCACATGCTGCGGAGCAGCTAAGCCTGTGAGCCATGGTCGCTGCACCTGCGCGTCTGGAGCCTGTGCTCCGCAACAGGAGAGGCCATAACAGTGAGAGGTCCGCGTACCGCAAAAAAAAAAAAAAAAAAAAGTGGACTAGTTCAAGCTCCTACATGTGATTCTGTCCTTTCCTAAAAATCTTGTTGTCATCAATATACAAACGGTGTAAAGAGAAAAAACTGGGAAAGAGCATTCCTGTTTTTCAAAACCTTAATACGAAAATAGCAAACACATCCATTTCATTTACATTTCACTGGCTAAAATTTGGTTTTATGCCTATACTTAATTAAAAGGGAAATGCAGTCTTGCTGTGTCTCCAAGGACATAGGAAATATCTGCTAATTTTGTCAGCTTAAAACCTCCTATTCTAAAGGCCAAACATTCAAAACAAAATTGATTGAATTGAACTACCTTAACCGTTCATCCAAGCTACTATATCTGACAGTGGTGGCAAGGCATATTTTGAGGTAGGATATGGTTGTCTTCCACTAATTCAGCCTTAAGATGAGGGATGAAGGCACATTCAAAAATCTCTTTATTTATAATCCCTTTTTGAACTTATTCATATTTTCAGCCCATGTTATTTCTAAAGGTAAAAGTTAAATAATGGAATTAAAATACTATCCAAGTAATACTTTTTGTTTTAAAATAATTTAATGTTGTTAGTATACCTCTAAGTCTAATATTCTAGTATGGATGTACAAGTCCATGTGCTTCCCTGTGCCATCTCCCCCACACATAATTTATAATCTTATAAACTTTGATTCTATCAATTTCCCTCTTACCATACCATGGTCCTTCACAACTTGGAATTACATTTCCTTGAGGGACAGCAATCAGGACTAGATGCTGTTTCCCAGATGTGGTTGCACCATGATTTTCAGAGGCATGATAAAAATGTTTTATGGTTTGTATTGACAATTTTTTTCTAGTGATGCCAGATTTCAATCAATGTTTATTGAAATGTCTCCCATGTTCACTGTTGCTTGAAATAGCTAAATAGTATTTTATTCCATTTTCTCTCTTATGAGTCCAGAAGTCTTCAGAAATACTATTTAGAGTCCTATAACTAGCAACCTTTTCATAATTGAGATCTACGTTTCCACCATATAACCATTTTTCCTAAAATTGCTCCCTCTTACACTTTAAACTTTTTCTTACTATCTTTTATTCTGGCTATGGACCCAATTCTTCTAAAAAGATAAAACTTGTTAATCTTCGTCAGAGATTCTTTTGCAAACCAGTTTGTCACTGGGCACTTCCAGATGAGCATTTTCTTCTTTTGAATTTTATCTGGCATCTGTAAACCATTCTCTATCTGCACAGATAAGGATCCAAGTAGAAGCTATCCAATCACTTGCATGACCAGAGAGAAAGAAAATTATTTTGGTAGATGCATGTATCACAATTATTCTGTACCTAGTTTTTCTGGATTGCTGATATTGTCCTTTAGAATTTGGGTTGTATAATATAAAGATCACATCCCATTAAAAAAGGCTCACCATTTGCCTGTTCAAGGCTGCTTTTTCAAGTAATTATAATTTGCTATAAATGAAAATCTTCACTCTTGAGTGCAGTTTGAGGTGACTTTTATTTTAATTATACTTACTGTTATTCACAAACTTCTCAGACTTGTGTAGGAACACTAACCATTGTCTTATGCAAAACACAACTGGAGTAAATTTACCTATAGCTACTTTTCTCATTCATTAGTAATTAAAATCTCGTATCAGAGACTAAGCTTCATGAAACTATCACAAGCATGTGTATACACCAGTTAGCATACTATCTGGCCTTGTGGCAGGAATCAAATCAATATCTACAGAATCTCTTGTGCAAAGCTTAAGCAATAAAAGTGCTCACATGAATTCAGGTCTGCTTCCCTTTAAAGTTGGATTCCAGACGAAATAAATTTTATAAAGACTATAAGAAATGTATTAATATGGTAAAACTATTACTTCAAAACTCAATTTTAAAGGAGCTGTTGAGCACTGCTGATTATTTGGGGTCCTGAAACATATCTCACATAAGTGCTCCAAACAAAATATGATTTGTAATGTTTTTTAAAATGTGAAAAGCTGGATTTTGCAGACTGCTTGGTGCATTTCTGGTTGTTTCTCTTAAAAAAGTAGAAAAAAATCTACAATTTTGTAGTCCTTTGGTTTTATTTTCTGGGATAAAAAAGTATAGGCATAAATGTTTTTTCACGGTCCTCTTGAAGATATCCTTTAAAACAACACCAAATGGCTTAATTCATGTCTCTTGATTATCAGGATTCTTTGATATCACTGTCAGCCTTGATTAACTGGTTGAAAATTTCAGAGCAGAATAAGTAACTTTCATGAATATTTCCCCAATCCCTGAGAATCATAATCACCATAGGTATATTTTGTCCTTTCATCATACATCTCTGGAAAGTAGCCGTGTTCGTTCATTGTTAATAGGGCAAGGAGCAGTGTCATAGAGGGTTAATCCATGTAAAGTGGCTTCTACCCGTAAAGAAATTTTCTGGAACAGAAAAGAACATTACATACAGAAGTTTGCTCCTTAAAGACAGATCACATGTTCAATATTTTCTGAGGAATACCTTTTGGGATTAGGAATGTAAATCAATTC
Organism: Pseudorca crassidens; assembly: GCF_039906515.1. Taxonomy (NCBI): domain Eukaryota; kingdom Metazoa; phylum Chordata; class Mammalia; order Artiodactyla; family Delphinidae; genus Pseudorca; species Pseudorca crassidens. The sequence continues at coordinate 97,290,909 of NC_090297.1, forward strand.
TAATGAGTAACAAGAGAGAGACAGCTGTTGTACTGCTGTAGTACCAACAGAAATGGGAAAAATAAGCTTCTTTCCTCAGAAGTTCCTTGGTGTTCTTTGGTTTCTATGAGGAATCGGTAAAACTAAATGTTGAGGATGGCCTATGTAAATGTAGGCAGAGTTGATAAAAGTTCTCTGAATTTCTGCAAATTCAGTTGTTTTACAACCCTATTTTCAAGACTGGACCTTGCTAACAAAACACTATTTCTCGAAACACAGAAACAATTCACCTGAGAAGTTCCTCTTCCAGCATCACTGCTTAAGAAGTTAATTTTCGAAAAGGCAAGAGTTGCTATAGAAAGCTTTCTTATTCCACCTGAAGGAGGTTTGACTGCATAAATCTAATTCTACATTTCCTTACCTGAAAATCACGAATGTAAGTCAGGAAAAAACCGAAGAAGGAAAGTGACATAGACCATTCTGCTGCAGTAGTGATCATGTGAAGCACATAACCCTTAAGTGACAACAAAAAAAGAGTAATTCTATGAAATTTCATTCAAATGATCTATAATTTTTCTCAAATAAAAAACCTGTAATATTTATAAACCAATCTGTGTTCTGAATATCAACCCCTGATTTATTTAACATATCTCTAGAATTAAAGGCAGACATTAGAAATAGTCCTAAATGATCTATCATAGTTTCATCCACAGCAAGTAAAATTTTCATTTGAATAACTAAGACAGGAGAACCTCTACCCTACAACCAAGAAGTTACTACCTTTCCCAAAGCCACGAGTCATTAAATGCCACTAAAAAAAGTTTAAGTAAACGATGCTCATGATAAACTTAGTGCTATTTTTTGAGCATTAAATAATATATGGATTCTAATTAGGAGAACCTAGTAAATTATTTCATTTAGTCATTCTCACAAACATGTCCTATCTAGGGCTGATTCTTTAAAAATAATTTAAAATAAAATGCCACCTGAGTGGTTTGTGAAAACAGATGGACTCATTTTATTACCTATTCAAGTATATGTCCCACCTCGCTTTTTCTCAGTATCAGAGATGCTATGTCCATTCAGATATCCACTATATTGGAACCCAAATGCAGAGTCCATAATAATAAACTTCCAGATAACAAAAAGTAGGAAAAGAAATTTTTTTCAATTCAGAAAACAAGTATTCTACTAATAAAAGATTTCAGTCAGGTATACTGCATACTATATCCACCTTTAGAGAAGTCAATTTCTGAGAAAACTCTTTGCCATCACAATTCTCTTCAGAGTTTGAAAATGTTCACAGACCACAAAGTGACAGGAGAATGTGGATGGTTCTACATAAACTCTATCATTTATAGAAAATAATCCTAAGACATAACTGATTCTTCTACTGAAAAACTTTTATTGTTAGTAGTGAAATGAAAAATACATCAAAATCAACCAAAACAGTCATCTTTACTATAAAACTAAGTTTTATAGACTCTCAGTTCTTACTTTGTCCTCAGGATTCCAATGGAGTTTCTGTACTATATCAGCACCAAAACTGCCACTGTACAAAAGTGATGAACAAGTCAGCACTGTAAAAAAAGTAAGTCAAGGAAGAATCTCAGGGAAGACCTGTAAGTTTAATTTAAAACAAAACAAAAATCTCTTTAAAGATATAAAAGGATTACACATACATTTGTTTCCAAGGTCCAAACCCATTTCTTGAAGACATCATGTTACATGGCAGTAGTAAAATTTAAAATGTGCCCAGAAGATTACTATGATGCATAGTCAATCCCTCTTTGCTCAATAATTCATTAGTTCTATCATAAGCTTTTGCTACATAACTGTTCTCAAGGAGGGCACTAACTAATCCTTCCTGTCTTTGAAGTAAGTATGACTAGGCTAGACATTATCTTTGTTTCTAGCTCAGTCACTAGGTCCCATGTAAATATTTGAATTTCACGTTTCAAATTCTTTGATTTAGGGTTTACTAAACCCAAGAATATCACCCACAAAAGGCCTACTTACAATATGCCAACAATGTTCACTTAAGTTTTGTTATTCAATTCCAAGTGTAGCCACATTCTACAGCAAAGGATACTGCTAAATGCACTTACTCCACACCAGATAACCAACAGTAGTCTGATCCAGAAGACTTGTTTGCCGTGAATTTTGGGCTGCATTTGGTAGGAAAGGATAGTCTGAACAAACATGTATAATGAGCCCATGCCAAAGGTGAGCACAGCTCCACATACATGTACAGCAAAAAAGGTGGTTTTCTGAGAAGTAAAAGGAAGAAATAAGTAAATAAAAGAAACCCCAAACGCATCGACAACACAATATTTAAAAGCACAAGCCCAGCGATTTCAATAGGACATTCACTGAGTGGAAAAGCTCTGCAGATTCTACAAATTATTTCCTGAAGTAATTTTCCCTCAGTACTCAGCATAAACCTGAGAATTACAGTAATCCATATTACTTCATATGCTACTACTGAAAACATGATAGTAATTATTCATTTACACATTAAATAATAAACTTTAGAAATAAGTAAATTCCATAGTATACTAAATGGTGATATGGGTTATAGAAAGAGTAGAACAAGTTAAAGAAGACTAGGATGCTTGGGAATGCAGGGGGTAGGGAGTCTCAACTTAAACCTAATTAAAATCTAAATGCAATTTAAAGGCTCAACAAATTAAAACATCCCCCCTTGTCTCTAGTTTGATTGGTTTTGATAAATTATACAATGAGGGATTACCATAAATTGTAGTTATCTTCTCCTTTACCTTACTCTTTGTTTTCACTTTTTAATTAATTTTTTTCCTTTGCCTTACTCTTATCAGTATCCATTTACATTTTACTCTATATGTCCCTGTTTAAAAGTGATGACAGTAGTTCACCAAAAATTCTACTATCAAAGGCCTTTGGTTGAACTGTATTTTTCTAAACTGATGCTGTCTGTATGTCATTTGCTTGAGAAGGTACTATGCAGCACTTGGTAAAGAGGGTATGACGAAGGTAACAGGAGAAGAGAGGTTAGGTTAGGGGTTGGTTCCCTCCTTCTACAATCAACTGCGCTAATTCACATAGAGTTCACTTTTTTAGTTGAAGGTACAAGAAGTTTCTAGTATAAAGAAATAAAAGGTTATAAAGCAGAAACTCACACACCATTGTAAAGCAATTATACCCCAATAAAGATGTTAAAAAAAAAAAAAGAAAGAAAAGGTAACAATTTATTTGCCAATGGCATTGGTTTCCTTTTGGAGAGAGAAAGTGCTACTTCGATAAGGTTTGGGGTGTTTTAACTGGCAATAAGTTATGAGCATTGGGAAGGGGAAAAAAGTCATTGTTACTACCACTCTGGGTAACAAAGAAAAAAAAAACATTCAGCACCCATAAAACATAATACAAAATGGTAATATCTTCTTGGTTCATGTGAATTTACCTATATATGTAGATATATGGATAAAGGCTGCAAAAACGAAACTGACTATTTTAGGGCTAAGAGCAAGAATATGGGTGAATTTTTCTCCTTAAAAATATTCTCGCATATATTTGTTGACTGAAGAGAAAAAAAAACACAACCTAAAAGTTGAGAATTATATTTTATTTGGCAGACTTTCTGAAGACTTCAAGCCCAAGAGGCAGCCTCTCACATGGCTCTAAGGGACTGCTTCAAGACAAAAGGGAGGAGCCAGGACATATAGGAGTTTTACAACAAAGAAGATTACCGTTAATTAAAGAAAACCAGGTATCTCAAATTAATTTTGTGCTTTTCTGTTTGGGAAGATGCAAGAGTCGGGGCTCACTGAAATCATTCCATTGATAAGCACCTTAGCTGTCTAGGGCCAGTATCCAGCCCCATCCTGAGTCCCCTCAGGGTGTACCGTTGGTGGGTGGCTGCAGGCCACCCATCTGTCTCCATCCTGAGTTTCCTCAGGGCTCACTGCCCGGGTGGCTGTAGTGGCTTGATGGCTGCAATACCCTTTGTTTACGGAAATGGCAGGCAATGTTTTTCATTCATATATTGATGAAGCTAAATACAGATATAGCCTGACCAATGCCCACATGTGATCAGTACACAGTTCCATCAACAAAATCCTGTAGTTAAAAAGAAAAATAAAGAATGGAGAGCATTTACTACTGTATTTTTATAATCAAAAGAGAGGTATATAAAACTGGTTTTAACTGGCCAGCACTTCTGCTTAATCCACTCAATTTTGTCATTTTAGAGACTAGGAAAACAGCAAAAGATCTTGAAACGGGCAAGAGATTATTCTTTCAATGGAATACTAGAGCCTCTGGGAATGGTTCTACAGAAAAGTGAATTTTATTTGTCTTTGATTAGGCTATTTTGCAGAGAGAACTTGTGCAATGATGGATATTATGTGTATAGACAAAAGTTAACTTATTGAAAATGCATAATAACACAAATAATCCATATGAATAGAAATGCATATTGTGTCCTATTGAATGAAATTGACTATCACTCTGTGAATAATGATCAGTTTCGCTAGCTTTGCATCTATCTGTAAATTCATTTGAGCATTCCTTATCTGACTATAAATGTGTGGTACTTTGATTTCTCTTTTGAAGTGGTTTGTATTACCTACTATTCCTCTCATTAGTAAATTAAATACAATCTTTGACATGTACAAAAGTCACGATTTTATCTTCTTTAAAAATATATCATTTAACAAAGACAAAAAGGTATTCTTTGACAAAGACAGAGAAATTACAGAGATATGTGTGGTCAGGGGCAAATGTTTGCTATAGAACTTAAAAACTATGTATTGAGTGGCCTGTAATCTTCACCTAAAAGCAGTTAACAAAATTTAAGAACTAATCTTTATTCCTTCCAAAGTCTCCATGAGGATAAATTTTCTAGGAAGGGAGAATGTCATGTGACAACAGAGGCATAAATTATAGAGTTATGTTGCCACAAGCCAAGAAATGCCAAGAATTATTAGAAGCTGGGAGAGAGACATGGAATAGATTCTCCCTCTGAGCCCCCAAAAAGGAACCAACCCTACCAACACCTTGATATCAGAATTCTGGCCTCCTGAACTCTGAGAGAATAGATTTCTGTTATTTTTAAGCCACCCAAATTGTAGTATTTTGTTATGACAGCCCTAGAAAATTAACATCGATTTCTGCCTAGTTATCCCTTTCAAGTTTCCTTGAGGATGAATATCCTAGTGCCAACTAAAGAATGTCGCTCGCCATCTGGCCCTACAAGGATTGAGTCATTAGCCACGGTAGTCACTGACCTTCAACATACTCTGAAAGGAGCTCAGGGCAGAGATCAGGAATGAGGCACTCTGCTCTGTGGAAACTGGCAGAACAGGCCTTCAGACAGTTAGATGTTTTCAGGAGACAATTTTATGAACCCAATTTCTTGCTTCTTCCCATACTTAGAAAAGCACTAAGATCATTAACTAAGATATCTGTGCCTTGTGACTAGCAGAGACCTTCTACTGAGATGTGTGTTTGACAGCACGTACCCTTTCTCCAATAACACATATATGCTGACCTCCCCCCTTAACCTCTTTGGAGCAGTCTCTCAGAGCTATCTCAGAGGCTGCCTCCGGGCTATCGTCCTCAGTAAGTCCCCAATAAAACTGCAACTCACATCCCTCACGTTGTACGTTTTTATTTCAGTAGACATTAGGAAGGGAAATATTCCTAGGCACTGAGGACACATATTTGTTTTGCTGCATGTTTTTTTTTCTTGTGGCTGTGAGGCTTGCAGGATCTTACTTCCCCGACCAGGGACTGAACCCGGGCCCTCAGCAGTGAAAGTGCAGAGTCCTAACCACTGGGTCACCAGGGAAGTCCCTTGCTGCGTGTTTTTATACACACTTGTTTTCAAAGAAATTAAATATGTATTTTTTTAAGTCAGAGTTTTTGTGCTAAGTACTCTGTTAGGTGCTGGATATACAATGGTGAACAAAACCACTGAGCTATAATTAGTGGAAATATATCAACTAAAATTTTTTTAAATAAATCTAAAAAACATAGATAAAAAATTAGACTATAAAAAGTGCTGCACAGAATTAGTTTCCAGAGGCCTGGAGAACATAAAGAAAGAAAACCTGAAATATATAGGAGGAAATCTATTGACAAAAAAAGACTTCCCTGAGGAAATATAGTCTGCCTACATCTATTTAGGCTTGGGGCTGTGGAATGTGCAACAGAAGAAACAATGTATGAAACAGAGTAAACCAGTCTTATTTAAGGAACACAGAAAGACCCCGTGTTATGTACAATATTAGGAGGGGAATGATGTAGAATGAGGCCAGACAGGTAGAAAGTAGCCAGATCACAGAAGACCTTTGAGTTAATTAAGCAGTTTGGCAGTTTAACAAATTATTTTTTGCTCTCTTGATTCTATCTCTTTTCATGTGACCTTGGACCTGTGAGCTTTAAACAGTGGTACAAGGAAACAGAATGAGGTGTACATATATTTCCAAAAGATTACTTTGGCTGAGGCATCAAATTAAAGGGATGTAACAGTGAATGCAGAGGAACTATTAGGGAGGCTAGGGCAGTAATCCAGAGGAGAGGTGATGAAATCTAAACTGGTTGAGAAGGAGATGGCAGAGACAATAGAAATGAAAATGGAGAGAAGCAGATGTTTTCAAGAAATATTTAAGAGATAAAACCAACAAGTCCCTACTTTAAAACAAAGTTCTTGCCTCTCTTCCAAGTTAAGCTCTCTAACTGTAAACCATTTATAGACCTGGTTTGTGTACAATTTTTCCATATATGAATCAACTAGAGTTTGTCTCTGCAAGAGAGAAGTGGGGACAGGAGAAAGAGACAATGCATTCACCACTTTAAATAAGCAGTGAAAGTTTACATTAGAAAGGAAGGAAGGAGAACTGTTTGATATGTAGGTAATGCTACAGGGTCTGCTTATAAATAGGGTCCAGCAATAATTTGCAATGGGTGCTATTAGGAACTGCCATTGGAATTTACTGGACTGTGTAAAAAAGTATTAGTTACTAACAGGAGTAGTATGCTATATGTGGAGGTCACTTTGGAATCCATTTTTACCATACAGTCATGAGATATTGTTAAACTGATCAAGGGATAACTGGAGCAAAGAATCACTATCCATATACTAAAAACCTCCAAATGACTTTTTTAAACACTGAGCTATACAAACTGATTAGGGAAAGCAGGACCCTATTTGTGGTAGACAGCTAGCTAGTTGTCCACAAAAGTTTTTGTGTCCCTTCCATAGCATAGAGTTGCCCTGGGAACTGATGCCCAGCAAGATTACATTTCCCAGCCCCTCTTACATCTAGCAAAAAGGAATGCCAGTGGAATGATGCGAGTCACTGCCAGGTCCAAGTTTCTAAGAAGTAGGGGTGAATTGTGCATGTTCTCTTTGACTGTTTCAGGCAGCTAGATGCAGAAGACCACAGAGTTTTAGGGAATTGCAGGGCCCAAAGATGGACAGTGTCTGGGCCTTAAATCACTGTGGGAGGAAGGCCATCTATCAACCAAAAATACCTGCACTGGATGCATGTATGTAAGAAATAAACTTCAATTGTGCTGTATGTGTAGGGCTGATTCATTTTGTTGTGCAGTGGCGGCTAACACAACATTATAAAGCAACCATACTCCAATAAAAATTAAACAAACTTCAATTGTGTTAAGCCACTGAAATTTTGGACTTCGTCATAGCAGCAAGCATTACCCTAATATCCACTTGGATTATACTTAAAGAGTTTACTAGTATTAACCATTACTAAAAAACTGAAAAATAGGAGCATTCAATCAGAAGCATTATAGGAATGGAGAACTTTGAATAAAAAAGAGAGATGGAATATGCCTTTATACATGTATTTGTATGATGAGGGTGTGTTTGTATGTCTGAATAGCTACTAGATGTCGAAACAGGTTACCAAATGTATAGACTGAAACTCTAAAGACTGCAGGGATTAATAAAAAAAGCACCATATGCTTAGGATGCAGCTGGTATTACCAAAGACTCCTCTGAAAGAATGTCAGTAGAAAGGAACGTGGAGACTTTACAAATATTTGCTGAAGGCTGACTGCTACCTTAACATAAAGAATTCCCTGAGAAAAAAACTGGAAAAGCTATAGCTCCTCCCTTGACTTCCTCATTTAAGTGGCTGGGCACCTAGGGATGCAGGCAATAAACAGGAACATCTAAACAAGAATATAAAAGAGGTAAATGAGTGTGACTTGTTAGGCATAATAAAAAAAGAGTTTAAGTCTGTAATTGTGTCACTTATAATTTATGTCAATTCTCTCTGGTCTTGGAGTAATTTCCAACTAAGTAGTAATAAAGAATCTAGTAAGTAAAGAGTCCTGAGGATCTTTAAAAAGTTATAATAATTTGTATTTGTTCAGAAGATTACTGAGAATGAATTTTTCTAATTTCTAAGAGGGTCAAGTAATTTAAAGGCAGTGGATTCCATTTTGTTAAGGCAAAAAACAATAACTACATGTAACTGAATCTTTCAGGTTTTCTTTCTTAGCATGTATTTTTATGTACTTCAGGAAAATACCTGTGCTGAGCTAAAACACAAACCTGGAAGTTTGCCACAATAGAAAGTCCTAAACAACTCAGTAATCCAAGTACAAGGCCAGCCTTGTTTAATTTGATGATACGACTCTCTTCAGGATTCAGAGCATGAACTTGCTTATAACGAACATAAATGGTCGCAATGCCTGGGAAGAGATAATCGGAAAAACAACAAAGTAATAAATAACTAAGGAATAAAGTTGCCAATAAAGAGCTCACAAAGGTCACTGCTATCCAGAAACATAGTTTCCTTTTAAAGCTAATCTGATAGAAGAAAAAACAATAAAAAAACAAACAAACAAAAAAACGGCTGTAGATTTTAAAGAACTTTTAAAGTTGCATTGTGAAACTACCGCTACCTCTGTGTGACTGAGCAAGTCGTTTGCCTCCCATAGCCCTCATATTAAAAATATTTAGGAAAGGGCTTCCCTGGCGGCACAGTGGTTAAGAATCTGCCTGCCAATGCAGGGGACACAGGTTGGAGCCCTGGTCTGGGAAGATCCCACATGCCACGGAGCAACTAAGCCTGTGCGCCACAACTACCAAGCCTGTGCTCTAGAACCCACGAGCCACAACTACTGAGCCAGCATGCCACAACTACTGAAGCCCGTGCACCTAGAGCCCATGCTCCTCAGCAAGAGAAGCCACCGCAATGAGAAGCCCGCGTACTAAAACGAAGAGTAGCCTCCGCTCGCCGCAACTAGGGAAAGCCCACGCACAGCAACGAAGACCCAATGCAGCCAAAAATAAATAAATAAATTTATTTATTTATTTTTAAAAAATTTAGCAAAAATTTAAGAAATTAAGTTTGATGTTTTCTGAAAGTCTCTAGAAATAAATTTTACATAAAACACAAAATATTCTATATGATTAGCATTAAAATATAAAGTAATTAGTTCTAGAACACATATAAAATGAAAGGCAAAAAACACCGAAGGATTATTTGCCTTGCTCCCATTTCATTTTATTTCAAATTACTACAACTTGGCTCAATCAGATATAGCTGTCAGTTACACAGAAAAATAAAACCCACTTGACTGTCCTTATTGTTTAAGAATCATTTTTTTAACTTCAATGTTTTACCTGACCAAATAATAAACATCATATGGAAACATGCAAATATTTTAAACAATCACGACTGATGGAAGAAGTATTATTTTAGTAAACCATTAATAAAAAAATTGGTTCAGGGACTTCCCTGGTGGCGCAGTGGTTAAGAATGCACCTGCCAATGCAGGGGACACGGGTTCCATCCCTGGTCCGGGAAGATCTCACATTCCATGGAGCAACTAAGCCTGTGTGCCACAAATATGGAGCCTGAGTGCCACAGCTACTGAAGCCCATGTGCCTCAAGCCCAGGCTCCACAACAAGAGCAGCCACAGCAGTGAGAAGCCCGTGCACCGCAACAAAGAGTAGCCCCCACTAGCCGCAACTAGAGAAAGCCCACGTGCAGCAACGAAGATCTAACACAGCCAAAAATACATAAATTAATTAATTAATTTCAAAAAAATAATGAACAGGAATGTAAAATACTGTAGTAGAACTCAATTTCTTTGGCATTAGAATATCACTCAAAAATCAAAACACGGTTCCACAGCTATTCTCAAACTTCTGAAGTGTTTATCATAAAGGAATTTTGTTGGGGTCAGCTGTGGTCAGTGTGTTTACAGCTCTTTGTCCTTTATTGGTTGCTTAAGAAATCCACTTAGGGCCTCAAGGAATATTTGGTTATACTTTACAACTTCTATAAGCAAGTATATTTGGTTATACTTTACAAGTTCTATTTCTATAGTAGTCAAATAGCCTTATAGGTATTTTTAAAAGATTTCCATAATTTAGCATTTCTAGAAATTATTTTTACTTTAAAAGAAACATATCTGTGATCAATGATTTAGTGATAACATTCCTTCAATTGTAACCAGAAAGTAAAATAAATAACCCAACAGTGTTGAAAGAAGAAAAGGGCAATTCAGCTATTAATTTTGATTGTTAAAACCACTCTCACTACTTACATAAAACTGCAGCAATATTTAACATTGCCCCAAACAAGCATTTTTCTGGAGCTACCGTACCAGTGTCACTGAAAGAAAAAAAAAAAAGGTATGAGGATTTCTCATATTAGATTTAGTATACACATGTATTTCTTCTAAGGGATAAGAAACAAAAGGGGTTATTTCAAATCCTTTATCTTTTTATAAATCTATGAGCTCAACTCTTACATAATGTTATAATAAGAACATGATAATTTGAGCTCGCAATAATTGCCTTGTTCACCTTTTTCTTATATCACTTAAGGTTATTTCTTTTTCACATAATAGAAATCACTATGAATTGATAAAAAAGCTATCCTTATTTATGTTAAGGCTGCATTATTAACTTACATCAGTCAGGCGGCACGTTTACCTGTCTCATCTGAATATTCTCTAAACACCAAAGGACCTTTCATGATTCTTTTGGCATCTGTTATTCTCGCCTATAATTCAATTAACACCTAATCGTTTCCTGATTAATTTTAAAAAATATTTATCAAGCACCTACCAGCATTGTCAGACAGCATTTTAGGGACAGGAACACAGTGGTAAGTACAAGAGACCAAGCCCTTACCCTTCTAGAGATTCCACTCAAGACAGCCTTGCTGACTCACACAGCTCTCAGTCCAGACTTCTATTAAAATCACAGATGACGCTCTGCTGCAATATGTCTGTTACATGCCTGTCTTTCAGCGCAGGGTGAAATGCATAGATCCTGATTAATAGTCCACCATTTACTACTAACTGGGGAACCTTGAGAACATTCTTTTATATACCTCAGATGGTTCCCTATCTGTGAAATGGGGCTATCAATTCCCTCCCAGCCTCATCAGATCAACATGAGGAAACAAAACTGTGGTCGTGCATGTGAAGTGTCTAGCACAGCAGCAGACACACAAGAGACACCCAGTAAATGTTAGTTCCTTCCCCTTCTCTCAAACTACTGAAAAGATTAAAAAGACAAACTCTTTAGCCTCAAATTGAAGTACTATAGGAAAGAGGTAAGAAGGATCTCAATTCAGACAATGTAATGGGAATAAAAAAGAAATGGAAAGTCATATCCGCTAAGGAATCAATAAGATTTGGCGAACATTTGGATTAGGTTTAGGAAAAGTAAAGCATCAAATATGAATTCTAAGGATTGCTCCTTCCCACTCTAAAATGTTTCTTCAGACACAAAAGATTTTGTTACTCTTGATCACTTTCAGGGAGTGCGGATTACGTTTCGTTGTTGTCGTTCCTTCTACCTTTCAAGTTTTCAAGAATAATGCATATGTATTATTCTTATAATCAGAAAAAAATCCATAATTTTAACAGTCATATTCCAAATGATGCTCCTGTTTTGGATTACCCCATAAGTAAATAACAGCACGCACTTCCAAGATGGCTGGCTAAGTGTGCTCTGGATCGGAATGACAAACTGGCCTAGAAGTGAAAACACCCATCAGCATCGCACTTCAACCCAGTAGTCATCAAACTATTTTGATCACACACCGTCAAAAAAAAAATTGTCTGATCATCATTATATGTTATTTATCATATTATTATACATATACTAAATATAAGTTTAAATAGTTTTTTTTTTTTTTTGGCCGCACCGAGTGGCTTGTGGGATTTTAGTTCCCTGACCAGGAATTGAACTCAGGCCCTCAGCAGTGAGAGTGTGGAGTCCTAACCACTAGACTGTCAGGGAATTCCCAAATGTAAGTTTAAATATTTTGAAATCAAAAATACATAGAAGTTCTAAAAAATTCTTCTTATACCCCAGTGGCTAGTCTCATGCACCCTACTTGAGCATTCACTACTTGAACTAAGAGAACACCTGAAGCACACTTGCAGTGGAATTGTCTTTGAATTGTGAATTGTCTTTGAAGTGAAATTTATATTTGGTTATGTCTTTTGGGGACTTTAATAATTAAGCCTTTTAGGTAGGGTCTATGAACTGAAAGGAATTCTGCAGAGTACCTAGTCTAACTCAACCACTGAATTTAAATATATTAGAATGTTGGAGAAAGTTCCCCGTGCAACAATACTAAGTTCATTTGCAAAAAAGTTAAAAGGTAGAAGGACAGAGACAGAAAAGGAAGTGCCTGGGGTCATATTGATCAGAGAATCACATGCAGTACCATTAGAGAACTGAAAGTGAAAAAGAACTCAAACAGACAAGTTCTCTAAGGGGAAATAAAAATGCTGAAGGACGCTCAGGAATATGTATGCTCTCCTGGAGTTACTAAAGAATGAACTGGCTCCTTAAGCTGCATGTCCCTCTAGCAGAGTGGTAAACAGAGGTGACTACTTATCAAAATTATTCCTAGAACTGGAAACTTAAATTCTAAAATACCTTTGGATTTTGTAAATCTTCCCAAAGTGGACTCAATTTGTTGGTGTCCTTTGTGCTACGCCATACCACAGCGGTAACAACAAATGTAATGGCAATGCCCTGACCTCTTCTTGACATTTAAAGAAGATAAATTTAGCCTTTTGGTTTATCATCCTTTAAAAGTTCACTATTTTCTGTGTTGGAAAGGTTATTTTTCAGAAGGTAAACAAATAAATAAATGAAACAACTACAACAAACAACAAAACAAAACAAACTCTGGAAGGAAATCAACCAAACCATTAATCACCTCTGGAAGGGCAGGAACTAGAGGGAGGCTGGAAGAGTCTTTCACTTTTTATTTTTATAATCACTCTAATAGTGTTTAAAATTTGTTATAATAAGCACATATTGCCTTTATAATTGGGGGGGGAAAGAGGGTTATGGACATAGCACATGCAACTGAGTACCCATACTTATATCATGAGTAGTTTTGAAATTTCAAAACTAGTATCAATAAATTTAGATACTTAATGTGTCAGAAAGATCTAGGCAACATGTCATAGATCAGCTCGGTGCTTTGTGACCGCCTGGAGGGGTGGGATAGGGAGGGTGGGAGGGAGGGAGATGCAAAAGGGAAGAGATATGGGAACATATGTATATGTATAACTGATTCACTTTGTTATAAAGCAGAAACTAACACACCATTGTAAAGCAATTATACGCCATTAAAGATGTTAAAAAAAAAAAAAAGAGTAAGAGCACAGTCTCTAGAATCAAATGGTCCAGTCAAACTGAATCTTGGTTCCATTAATTACTGAGTCATGTGCCCTTGGACAAACAACTTAATCTCCCTGGACCTTATTTCCTCCTCTACCAACTGGGGGTAATAGTCCCTGCCTCAAAGGGTGGCTGTAAGGATTCAATTATTTAAGACCTGAAGAATGCTTAGAACATTACCTTGTACACAGTAAGTGGATCAATTAATGTTTGTCATTATCATTATTTTTTAATATTATTATCGTTGCTCTAGCATTTTTTAATGGTAAGGGGAGAATAATTCCAATTCTGTCTTCTGAGACCTCAAATAGTTATTTGGAAGACAAGGCACTGAGGTGTCACAATTCACTAAATGAACCTTAGCCCTCTGTCTCCACATTTCTCTATCACATAGAAAGAGCCAAATACAACTTCCTTTTTATGTCCCTTTCACTGTTGTAATATCAAACATAAAAGTTGAATTTTAAAATGTTAAAATTGAATGTTGGGTTCAATGTTAAAATACGAATGAGACATACCATTCTCCATAAAAGAATACATTTCACTGACCTGATATAAGGCAAAACAGGGTCAACATGGTGAAGTGTTATAGCAGTGATATATGAAAATATGAAAGCAGCAGCCGTCCAAATTACAAGGGCTGAAGGAAGGAAACTGAGGCCTTGCTGAAACCACCACATCTCAAACACGTCTCCTGAAGCAGAGAAAAACAAATTAGAAAAGATTATTCACACGTATTTCATCTATTCTGCTTTAGCCATCCCATCCCACAACCTTGTACTTATCATCCTCAGCTGTTTCACTTCTCATCGGCTCCCACACCATCTACTGACACCTGCTCTCCTTCAGCTTCTCAGTTAATGGAACCAAGATTCACCCACTTGCCATATCTAGACACTATCTTTCTCCCCCATCTTTCCACACACAACCAAGTACCAAGGACTGTTTATTCCACCTCCTAAATTTCCTCAAATCTACTCGTTCTCCCCATCTTCACTGCCACTACCCTACTTAAACCACCATCATTTCTTGACCAGATAATTATTATAACCACCTAGACTTGACTTTAAAAATCAGAATGAGCCTTCTAATTCTAAAATACCAACCTGACCACTTTATTCTCCTCCAAAGAACCTCTTAGTGCCTCCCCTATGCCCTTATAAATTGTCCTTCCTCCTTAACATGTCTATAAGGTCTTTTTGTTGTCCAATCTCTACTTAACCTTTCTGTATTCCTCTCCCACCAGTTCTGTCTGCTCCTAGTTCCTTGCCCTAGCTATCATCATCTTCATCATCATTACAAAAGCAAACACAGTGTTTACTGTGTCAGCAAGGCTACTAAACACCTTAAATACATGATCTCGTTTACTCCTCACAACAGAATTACAGAGGTTAAGAGAACTGCCCAAGGTCATAGGGCTGCAGTAGAGACCGGACTCAAACTCAGGCAGTTCCAGTCTAACACCAATCACCATGCTATACTGCCGCAGCAAACTTCTTTCAGATCGTCAAGTGTGTCATGCCCTCTTGCACACCTTTGAAACTTGGTGCACGTTGTTTTGCCTGGATGACTAGACTACTATGGTGTCACCCCTCCTGCCCCACTACCACCAGTTAACTGCTATACATTTTCAAGCCTCAGCTCTTCTAGCTTCAGCTGAGTGTACCTGCTTTGTTCCCAACAGCAGGCTCACTTTCCCAACCAGGTCATTCATCACACTTAACTGTTACTCGCTTGTTTGGTTCTCTCTTCCTCAATAAACTTGAAAGGGCCTACACATACACATACCACTTATCACCATTTTCTCCCTTAAATTCCAGACTGACGATGTTAGTAAGTAATAAGAGGTCAATAATATGAATTAGAAAATATTAATGTATTTGCATGCACTTAATTAAAAAGAATAAATACAGAAATATTTTCAAATTATAAGAAATTACTCCTACGCATGTGAAAATAATTTCGTATTTGGAGGCGTATTTTTTCATAGTGTGATGGACTGAAATTTAGTATTTCCCAAGGACTCTGTAAAAACTTACAATTCTAATCTCCACAATCCTCCAATATGCTCAGCTTCCTCATCTCAGACTGACCTTCCAGATAATAAAACCTCAGCCATTTTTGACTTGTACTTGTCATTTACTCTGATCATCTGACTTGCTGCTAAAATATGTACATTTAAATCTTGCCAAATAAGTTTCTTTTCCTTTATCCCTAAAGTCACCATTATAAACTTGATTTGAGTAATTTCCTGTCTGAATTGTCATAATCTCTTTTCTGTTTTTTTTTTTTCCTGTCAGCCCTTAACATTCCATCAATTTTACTCTTCTGTTTAGCTAATCATGACAGTTCCTTGCCAAGTTCCTATAGGACTTTCCCCAACATAAGTTTATGGGACAATAATTCTCAATTTCAATAAATTTTGATTAACTTCTAAAATCTTTCATGTTTCTCCCTTCATTTCTTTAAATGTTATTTTGTTTTTTGTCGTTGTTGTTTTTGTTTTTGTTTTTGCGGTATGCGGGCCTCTCACTGTTGGGGCCTCTCCCGTTGCGGAGCACAGGCTCCAGATGCGCAGGCTCAGCGGCCATGGCTCGCGGGCCCAGCCGTTCCGCAGCATGTGGATCTTCCCGGACTGGGGCACGAACCCGTGTCCCCTGCATCGGCAGGTGGACTCTCAACCACTGCGCCACCAGGGAAGCCCTGTTTCTGATAAATTCGATTCTAAAATCTTTAGGAGTCTAGTTCCGTATTTGTTGGTTCTGCCAGCCCTTGTACATGTGTTTTTCTGTTTTTGACTATGAGCTCCTGTTTGGATGATCTTAACTGGGAGTATTCTAAGAGGCTTAGATTAAGGGTGAATCATTCCAGGGAGGGTCTGTATTTACTTTTGCCAAGCACTCTGGCACATTACGAACCTGGGCCGACTTTTAATTTCTTGGCTTCCAGGTTTTTTAGACCATGTAGATAAGTAAATTTGAACCATGAATCTGAGTGATGACAGGCCCTGTAGTTTCAAGTTCTTATGTGGTATCTTTATTCCCCCACCTGGAGCTGTGGTGAAAATGAACAAATTTCTTAGTGATCCCCCTTTGCCAGGAAGGAGGTATTTTTCCTAGCCCACCTTTCACTGAGTGTATAGATTTTTGAGCGTCCTGGCTGATTTGGGGGGAGGTGGTTCTCCAAGGCCATGAGTTGTACAATTTCAAGTAGAAATATTTACATTTTACTTTTTATGAAAAAGTCATCCCCTGACACACAGGCATCATCTACACAAACTGTATCATGTGAATAGTGTCTCTGGAAGTTGTACACCTGGGAGGTCAAAGGGGTATGAATTCTATCTCTCTACCTTGGGTGGTGAGCAGGGGGAGCTTATCATTTACCTTTGATTGTACTTTATTTCAAAGGCCCCAAAAGAGACACACTACTGGTTTACTACTCTGGTGTCAGCTCTCTTCGACTTTTTAGTCCTGAGAATGTTTCTTTCCTACGTGAACTGCTATGCATTTACAAGGCTAATATATTCAGCATTTCGGTGTTTTGGCAAAAGGGATTTTCAAAACATTTTGTCCACCCCATTGCTAGAAGTATGACCTCTTTTTTTTTAAAACAAACAAACAAACACTACAACTCCCAGAATTCTGTGGGTCGCATTAGTCTCAGGTATGTTGGAAGGAATGGTCCCAGCCAGGTTCCAGAGTAGTAGATAATGTCAGAGAAGAGAGTAGGAGTGGTAGAGATAGATGTCAGAGGATTTCACTGGAGGGACAAGTAGGCGATGGTTCATTTCAAAGTTGAGGGAAAGCACTGTCTTCCTCTAGGGAGAATGGGAGAGCCTATTTTATTTTATTTTACTTTTTTTGGCCACCCCACACAGCTCACGGGGATCTCAGTTTCCCGACCAGGGATTGAACCTGGCCACTGCAGTGAAAGCCGGGTATTCTAACCATGAGGCAACCAGGGAATTCCCACATGACCTCTTCCTTTAATTGTTTTTTCATGTCCAAATCCTTCCTATTCTTCAAAATCAAGCTGAAATACCATCTTCCACACACAACCTTCCCTAATCCCTTTGCATCTGGAAATAAACACCCCTTCCTCTGAGAACATTTGATTTGCACATCTCTTACAGCTCATTATCTTCTAGAGTATAAAAGTTTGGGAGGGTGTCTGAAGTGGATAAAATCCTTGGTGAGGGATTTCACTTCTCTGCCCAAGCAGAGAAGAGGGCCTTGCTCATAAAAATTACTCAATAACCCAAACCAAATTCTCATAAACCCCAAAAAGGTTCATTATTTTTCCATTTCAGTTAACAGTACAGGAGATCCCTGACTTAACGACAGTTCAACTTAGAATTTTTCCGCTTTATGATGATGCAAAAGCAATAAACATTCAATCGAAACCTTACTTTGAATTTTGACCTTTTCCCAGGCTAATGATATGCAGTACAATATTCTTGTGACAGCGAGATGCAGCTCCCAGGCAGACACAAAAATCACAAGGGTAAACAACCGATACACTTACCACCATTCTGTACCCAGACAACCATTCTGTTTTTCACTTTCAGTACAGAATTCAATAAATTACATGAGATATTCAGCACCTTATTATAAAATGGGCTTTGTATTAGACGATTTTGCCCAATTGTAGACTAATGTGTTTTGAGCAAGTTTAAGGTGGGCTAGGCTAAGCTACCATGTTCCTGTAGGTTATATGTATTAAATGCATTTTCAACTTATGATGTTTTCAGCGTACAATGGGTTTATTGAGACATAATCCCATTGTAAGTGGAGGAAGATCTGTTCGTACTACCGTTTTTTCAGGCTATCCAGATTCTAAGCCCTCAGAGTAACCTTAGGTTTTCTCATCCAAAGCCCTCACATGTTGTCGCTAAATGACGGCATTTCTACCTTCAGTCATTGGCAACCATTCTTCTTCCTAGTTGCCAGTGTAAACACTCAAATCAGATTCTCAATTCTCTTGGCCTATTTTTTTCTTCCCATCCATCCATTCTATGTGCACTGCCAAATTAACAGTCCTAAAACATTTTTCTGCTCAAAAACGTTTTTTTAAATAAAATTGTGCAAACTTGGGCAAACTTCATTAATTTCTCTGAACCAGTTTCTCCTTTGAAAAATGGCAATAATATTATTGGTAAAAGCTGCACTGTCTAATATAGTCACCACTAGCCACATGTAGCTATTTAAATTAAAATTTCAATTGATTAAAATAAAATAAAATTTAAAATTTCAGTTCCTCAGTTGTACTAGACACATTTCAAGTGCTCAAAAGCCACAGGTGTCTAGTGGCTACCATATAGGATGGTGAAAATATGGTACATTTCCATCATCGTGGAAAAGTTCTATTGGACTAAGCTGGATAATTATTGCAGGAATTACACTGACATAGCACAAGTAAAGAACCTAAACACATTGCTGATACCGGTAACTTTCAGTAAATGGTCTAAAACAATACCCGCTTCAGAGAGGTTTATTCAAGAACTAAATAAGATAATATATGTAAAGATGCTCTCATAGATGGTCAATAAATGTTTGTTCCTCTTTTAGAATGTAAAAGACAAATTACCTGTTTTACAAGTTCTCAAAATCCCAGTCTTCAAATCTGCCCAAAACTGCACCTTTTGTAAATCCTGAAATCCACACACAAAGAAAATAGAGGTTGTTTCGACCCACAGGCTTTTAAAACATGTAAAATTTCAAGTCAATGCACCAATATTGTTCATGGATAGAACACTATGCTATAGTATTATTAACGTTTTCTCTTTTTCTTTAAAGAGTTGACACTTGTGTATTTTATAATGATGTACCATCTGGAATTAAATAATATTTTAAATCTGGGATATCAATTTTCTCATCCTTTCTCACATTAGACATCTTTCGCTGATCTCAAAAAGGATAAAATAAAATGAAAAACACTGAGTTCCTTCCCACAGAAGGAAAGACAATAATGAGGAAAGAATGATAGCTTATTATTAAGCCAAATAAAGCACTGACTAGTCCCTGTGATGCAATGGAAAGAACACAGCTGTAAGATCAGATTTATCTAAGTGCAAATCCTAGCTTTATCACATCCCAGCTGTATGATTTCTGGCAAGTTACTTAGCTTCTCTGAGTTTCAGTATTCTGATTTGTAAGGTAGCTCTGTTCCTTAGAGTAGTACAGAGTAAGCATACAATATAATAATGAAAGGTGATTTGTACAACCACAATTAGCCACAGGGATGGGGAATGACAACACTTCATTCTTTGTATATGTGAATCATCTTGGATTCCTATCTCCTTAGGCTTTGAGGGTTCTAGTTATCTAAACTGACAATTTAGAGGAAAAGCAGGGCTTGAAATAGTTTACCAGTTTGCTAAGGACTACTGAGAAATTTAAGTGCACCGACTAGGTGAGGAAGACTACTATTGCCTATGTATCATCACACTGGAAAGCTGGAAGCTTGGCTGGCTAACTGCCAGCCAAGCAAAATTAGAATTTTAATGGTTAACAATTTAAGAAACTTTTCAAGATATTTGAAAATATGCAGGAATAACCTTCATATAGTAGTGAAAGTGTTTAACAAAATGTTCTTGCATCGCTCACCTATCTCTGCTTTCCTTGAAGATCCGTGAATCAGAACTGCAGTCACAATTTTTGAATTTCACCAATATTTAAATGCCACCAGTGAAAAGATGAATTCCTTACGCTGTCTCCTCTAAGTGGTGACTGCTTAGGAACAATAAAAAAGTAAATTCTGGATATTCCAAGTGAAGAAATAAAGCCCTAGGTACACAGAATCATGCCCAATGCAAAGCATAATAGTAAATGGTTATTTTTCGAAACTCTAATTTGGCCTTCTAACAAATGTAATATTCTCGTAACGGTTAAAAATTAAATAGTCTAGAAAATTAAGTAACTGTTTTACAAGTTGGATCAAATGTTACAGGGAGAGAAGTCGGGGAGAATCTGATGATGCACGGCAAATTAGAGCTGCATTTGGGTACTGATTTACAAATTTAAATTGGGAGAACTAGGAAAATGTGGTGTTTTGTAAATGTATCCTAATGTAAGCACGGTTGTGAGGATACAAAGGACCAGCCATTTACCTTTCTGTATTGGGCTTCCCGCGACAAAACTCCGCGTAGACTTGAGCTTCGAGTAAACACAAGGTCACCACGTACCTCAATTTCAAACCTTCCTCCCCCTTCTCCCCCCAACCCCGCAAAAAGGAATCTGAGCCCAGGAGTGACAAAGGGAATGCATACTCAACCACTGTGTTTCGTGGGACTGGGGCTAAGGTTCTCGGTAACCGCTTAAAACAAATAAAACCAAAGAATTATTTACACTCACCGCTGCCTTCTTCCGGAAGCGCGAAGCACTCGGACGAAGAGCTGGATTAACGCGTTGTTTGGTGCCGGGAAAAGATGCGAGAGGCAGAGCTCGGTCGGGCTTGGGGCAAACGGGGCGCGGAGAGGAGGGGAGCTGGGGGGAGAGAGCAAGAACCCGGACGTAAAGGTGAGTAGCGGAGACCTGAGCCCAGCCTGCACCCACTCCCGCCCCCCCCTCCCCAAGGCCCCCTCGCAGCCCGCCTGCGGCTCTGGCCAGCACCTGGTCCCTCTCCCGCGCGTCGCACAGCGTAGTCTTTGGAGGCAGGGCGAGCTGGCACGCGACTCGCGCGTCCACCGCGGGGGTGGAGAGCTCCCGGCAGCGTCCGCTTCCCTACTCGCCCGATTCCATTCTCTGATACACACCCCTTAGTGGGAACTAGGGCCGGTCCTCATCCCCTTTTTGGCCTACCTTGCTTGGATGTCCCTGCCTGTACGGACTGCCGGCTCCGGAGGCTGCCAGCAGGACAGAGGCCCAGAAGCGCGCACCCGAGCAGCTAAGCCGGCCCTGGGGCGCGCTCACCACTAGGGGGTGCGCGCTCGCGCCGCCTCCTGTTCCGACCCTATATCCCTTTACGGCAATCGCGAAAGTGTCGTGAATGTGCTGCCGCGGATCAGAGTCACTCAGTCGGCTGGAGGCGGAGGTCTGTTTCCAGGGGTGTGCCTTTGGGGGCCGGGGTAAGGCTGCGGGGCTCGGTCTTTGGAAAACGGCCAGGGTGTGAAGCGTATGTCCGGGGACACGACTCTCAGGAGGGCTGGAGAGATGGCTGCAAGCTCTGGGGTGGGGCATTGGAATATAGCTGTGTATGGACTCGCGCGAGGCAAACGCAGTCCTGCCTCGCGCTCGCTTGTGGGGAGGGCGAGGGGCGACTGCTCCTATGGCCCCGGATGGAGAGATTGATATGGGGCATTGCCAGCGGTAGAGTCCGGGGGCTGCTGTGCTGGGAGTCGGGGTGGGGAAAACCTCGGCGGCCCGGACTGGGCGGGCCGAGGGCGCTGCCCGCGCGGAACCGACCTTGGCTCTCAGGTCCACACCCTCCTGCTCAGGTGCTGCCAGGTCCACAAACGTATTACTTCCTGTGCCGGATTTGCCTTCCCTTTGGAATACGGTGCTGGTGATTCGTGGCTAGGGCCGCACTTCTTGGTCAGCAACTTTTCTAGAAATTTCAGGATATATTGACAAGCTCTGAGGTTGCCAGCTAGGGCTTATTTCAGCAGTATTCTTGGAAGGAGAAAGGACAGGAGGGTTTGCTAGTCTTTGCCGGTATTCCAAGAATACTGGATGAATGGGATCTTTACGTTTAACTTGTTTTTTCTCCAATTCGGTGCTTGGCGTTTTTGTGTCATTTTTGACGTTTTGCATCATTGGTATTAATATATAATTTTGCTTGAAGTCTCAGTTCATTGATGAATCCTTGTTACGGTAGTAGGCAAATTCATAATTATCTTTAAACAAATGTTAGTGTCTTGTATGTGAACAAAGAATAAAGATTCGGTTTCTACTCTCATACTAGTAGGCATGTGTTCAGTGGAGGTGTTGAATTGAGTAACAACCCAAGTAAGACTGGTGAAGGCATTTAGGGCGTTAGGACTTTAGAACCATTGGCGTTCACGTAAAATTCCAGAAAACGAAGTTCTAAAAGCAGTTTGCTACATATTTGTTTTGTGCTGAGCAAAAGCTAGTCAGAAGCCCCTTGTACAACTTGTCTTTACAACCCTGCCATTTAAGAAATAAGCTAGATAAATATGCCTCTTGTATTAACCTGTTCTGACAGAGGTGTCTTTATTTGTTGTCCAGTTAATAGATTATTATTGAATATTTACAATTGTGGTTTCATAACTTCATTCTTCTTCCTCTCCCACACCCAGTCTCTTAAAATTTACGTTATAAACACTATTATATATTTGTTATTTAACTGTAAACTTGTTTTATAACCGCAGTTATATTTTATTGCATAGTCAATGTGTTTTCTAGGCAGCAGTAGACTTCTTTAAGCTGGCTAAAGTGCCGGTGATGTTCTTTTTGAGGGTCACGCTGTGCTGTCTCTTTCAAGGGAATAGGAAAATAATCCACAAAATGTTAGGCTTTGGCTTTGTTTGTTTGTTTCTGGAGGAAGTTGCTTCCTTTTTTTTTAAGGAATGCAAGATTTCACTTCAGCAAAACAGTAGATCTAAATTGTGTTACACAGTACTGTTTTAGCTTCCAAGTCTGCTGAAAAGGCTTTTGTTTTTGCTAACTTGTTCTGTGTATCACTTGTTAGATAATGCTGAATGTAATCCTGTGATCCTATTAGTTTTTTTTTAACTTGCTTTTTATAATTTGCTCTGCCTCCCAAATATTGTTCACCATTAGTATTTTCCTCTAGTCGTGCCATAAAAGTGGAAAGAGCTGTGTAGTCACCAGTTCCTGTGAGAGGACTATAAACATACTGCTGAATCAGCACAGCTCAAAACTTGGAACCCTTAGACATGGGAGGATGGGAATTTGGAATTTCACACTACAGGTTGGATATTGTGTAAGCTTACCTTATGCTCTGCTGAGCAGTTGGAGATTCCTTTTTTAGTGTGATACTTGTCAGGTGTTCCCCAGTGCTGAACACAGGAATAATGTAGGCAGCATGCTATTATCCTCAGCTGCTATAAGCACAGATGTTCTACATCATAGATTTAAGGTCCACGAATTTTGTATAATTTTAGTAAAGGTATTCATTAAATATCTCTGATTTTATTTTTTGTACCTTTGTTGGACTTTTCATATAAATATTCGTGCCTGCACAAAGAAGAATTTGGGTAGACCATAGGTGCCCCCTCCTCTGGACTCCCACAACAGTTTGTTCACAGTATAACTTAGCTGTTTACAAGACTCCCCACCACTACTTTGAGCTTGAGAGCATGGATGGCATATTTCAATCCTTCTGTTTCCTCAGGGGTCTAGAGCAACTAGGTGTTCATTAAATACTAGATGAACCATATTTGTTCATTGTTCCACAAATAAGTACTGATTACCTACCTGATGTTAGGTATGGTCTGGGATTCTGGGGAAAGAATATTAAGACATGCAAGGCCCCTGCACTCCTTTGTCTTACATACCAGTATGGGGAAAAGACCAAAAAACAACAACATCTAGCAAAAAAGTTCAAAATGTGGTAAGTGCTATGAAAGGAGTATCACATTTGAGCCAGGTTATAGCAGAGGAGGGGAATTTGCTGACTACAAGTGGAAAGGTTACAATAGGTATAGGACAGTACAATAGGTATAGGATCAGTATTAACATAAACTGAATTCCAGGTGATGAGAATTTTTAAACGTTTAAAATACTCACTTTTACTGTTACAATTTATCAGAACATTTCCTCAGTTAACAAATAGGCTGTGCTACAAAATTATAGGAATCTTTTCAAGCTAATTGATGGCTTTCTATAACATCAGAATAAAATCTTAATTCCTTGCCAAAGTCTATAAACCTCTGCATTGTCTGGCTTTTCAAACTTTATTTTATCCCACTCTTTCATATGGTTTACTACTGCCCCGCCATAGTGATCCCAGAGGTATGAATAAGAAAGATAAGCTCACTCTTGGGTCAGGGCCTGTTCTCCCTTTCTTGGACTGTTCTTCCCCTTGCTCTTGGAATGGCTAGCTCCTTCTCTTCCTCTGAATTTGGTATAAATGCTTCGTCTTCATCGTCTTCAACCACCTTATCTAATAAAATGTGCACCTCAACTATTTCCTGGCTCCATACCTTGTTTTCTCCATAGCGCCCATCACAGTGTGTAATGTTATTTGCTTGTTTACCTTCTTTTAGTTATTTTCCCATTGGACATGGGAGCTGGGACCATGTCTGTCTTGTTTACTGCACTCAGATATTGGTTGAATGCGTTTGAAACTTGGAATCCATTTTCTCATAAAAACTTAGGACTGGTGGCTAGGTTTCTAGGCTAACCAGCAATAATTTTAATTTCTTGCATTAATTTTTTCGTTCCTTATAGTGTGGGTAGTAAAATGACATTTTCTCCTCAACCTTTTGGGCATAAGCTTGACGTTAGATAAAAATCTCAAGTGGCTAAAGTAATTTTTGTAATGTTTGTACCTCCTTTCCATATTCCCATCTCACATCCTTTTCCTCTTTCTCTCCATAGAGTCTGCTCTTCTATTGTAGCAGCCTACACTGTCCTGCTCCCTTGATATGCTTGCTTTTCACTTGCTGAAATTCGGAAATGCCTCTTTTCTCCTGATACGGTTTTCGTGGCAATAGCCTCCTGGTCTCAGGTGATGGGAGGAAGGAACAGTGGAGATGGATCTGTGGTAGTGACAGCAACCTCTGTGGCTACCTGTTGAAAGCAAAGTAGCTAACTATATATGTCAGTGGCAACATGTATCTGAATTTTTATTTGAAATCTTGTTACTAATAAGCTTCATGGAGACAGTGTTCCAAATTGAAATATTCTTTTTTTTAATGTATGAATTATATAATGACTAGATCTAGAAAGGTTTGTCAAAATGTAGATTTTTCTAAAAGAGAAATAGAAGGGAAAAAAAATCTAGGTCAGAAGGGGAAAACACTTAGAAGGAAGGTATCAGTTTATCAAATAGTCCTGCCAAATGCTCAAACTTAAAACCATTAGGATCAGTTGCTTGTAGCTGTTTAGTGCCAAAAGCAGGCCAGCATCCTCAATATGTCACTTTTTAACTATAGGAGAATGGAACACTGCAATCATAAAATATAAATTGAGTTGGCTAAACTTTTTATTACCATTTTAAGTGGAAATCCATAAGAGCTGATTGATTATAGCTCACCAAATATGAAAATACATCATTCAATTTGACTTTTGAAAATTTGGCTGCTTTATAGTACAGTATTTTGGTGGTTATCACTCTGTCATTTCATCTAAGATGATTTTGTAACCAGTTGTTTGACATTGTATAAATATTACTTTAAAACAGTTTTAATCAGTTGCTTTTGGTACAGTTGGGTGTGTGGAAGAATTCTTTGAAATAGTAGGAAATTAGCTTTCATTTGACTTGGCTTGAAAATTATTACAATATTTTTATTTCAGAGCACTTCAGTTAAATTGGGGTACTGATGATTCTTTATAGATTTTTGAAAATTTATTTAAGTCAGTTAATGACTACAATAACTATTCTCTAAACCAATTATTGAGATACATGATTGACTGAGGTTTGGGATGCCACTTTAGGTCATTCGTGACATTGAAATTTTGGAATTTCTTGTTTTTGGGAATAGAGAGAAGTCGTGGGCATGTTTTGCTACCAGGTCCATTGTTGAGATGTCCTAGACCCTGTATCACATTCTGTGTTCCCACAGTGCAGCATTTCCGGGAATTTCATATTGCATTCTGGATAGCTTTCTGCCAGGAGATCAGAGTACACCTGTGTTGGTTCAATGCCACTACCCTTTTAGTTCCATTAAGATTTTCTTTTTTTTTTTCCTTTTTTAATCCTTTTATGGCTTCTCTTCCTGCTCACTAACCATGAGTTTCCCACAAGGTTCTTTATTCTTTTCCTTTTCTCTTCATACTTAATGCCTTCAAGAAATTTTCTACTTTCTAGTCTTTAACTAGACTTCAGCTTCCAAGTTGAAAACTTGAAATTTCTATCTCTTACCCAAACTCCAGTCATTTGATTTTGTCTAAAACATCTCTACTTAAAAGTTGCATGTATGTCTTTCCTACTCTCATCTCGAGATCCCCTCTCACCCACACCCGCCAAAAGCCAAAATAACAAACTGATTTTCCTTCCAAACTCTCCTTTTTGACAGTAGTACCACTAGTCTTTGACTGTTGATTTCTTTTTTCTTCTACTTATTTACCCCTCATATCTAATTCCTAAGTACCTCCTCTTGATTCTTCCTTCTAAGTAGAAATTACTTATAGATTTGACTGTCTTTCATATTTCCATTTTTACCACCCTACTCTAGGCCCTCACCACTTCATACCTTTGATATCACCATACTGATTTTTAAGTGTTAAACTTGTCATTGTTTTCTTACATTAGTTAATAACTTATGATAATTATGTTATTTCTGATCTTTTCGAAGTCAAGTGCAAGTACTTCAGGGATTTAAGGTTTTTTATGAACAGTCATCACTTAATGCAGTTACAGTTTTTTCTTACTACTTCAATTTATCAGGTCACTGCTAACACATAAATAGTGTCCTCTTAAAGTTAATTTTTTTCATTGTTGTTTATCCCCTCCTGGAATATCATTTATATCCCTTTCCACTAATAAGTTTTATCTTTTAATTTAAACAGAAACCTTGTGTTTGTTTGAACCTTACTTACCAGCTGTGTGAGTTTGGACAAGTTAATTAGCCTCTCCGTGCCTTAGTGTCACTTTCTGTAAAAATAGGGATAATTAATAGTCTTTACCTTCTTTGGTTGTTGAGAGGATTAGATGAGTTAATACATAAAACTTGCTTAAAGTGTTTAGTATATAGTAAGTGCTCAATAAATATTAGCTATTCACATTAAATAAATATCTAGTTTAAGACCCATTTGATTCAAGTCATTCCTCCACTATTAAGACTAATTTGCTAGCTGTCTTTGGGTATGCCTTGGACCTCAGTTTCCATATATGTGAAATGATTAGGTCATTTCTAGGATTTTTTTTCGATTTATACTACTGAAAGTGTGAGATAGAAACAAGAAGATCATGAGCTTCGAAGTCAGGTAAACTATAAGGTAACAGGAAGCATATTACTATTAAAATTCTTAATATTTTTCACTTAAAGGTGAGGTTATATGACTTCTTTTGGCTTACATCATCAATAAGAATTAGAGCTAAAAACAGATCCCTGGTGTTCTGATCCCTGTTTAATATGTAATATTCTGTTACCAGTTTGATTTTTTGTTTAGTTTACTGACATTGATATAAATAGTGGCTGATGAATATATCTTTTTTTTCCTCCAGGTAAAGACTATCCACAGAAAGCTATAAAACAAGATAAATTACACTCCCTAAATTAAAAAAAGGCAAGATCCATGAGTGGGCATCGGTCAACAAGGAGACGATGTGGAGATTCTCACCCGGAGTCCCCTTTGGGCTTCGGGCATATGAGTACTCCAGGGTGTGTATTAAATAAATTGTTTCAGTTACCTACACCACCATTGTCAAGACACCAACTTAAGCGGCTAGAAGAACACAGGTATCAGAGTGCTGGACGGTCCCTGCTTGAGCCCTTAATGCAAGGGTATTGGGAATGGCTAGTTGGAAGAGTTCCCTCCTGGATTGCCCCAAATCTCATCACGATCATTGGATTGTCAATAAACATCTGTACAACTGTTTTATTAGTCTTCTACTGTCCTACAGCTACAGAGCAGGTAAGAGGAATTTCTTTAATAACAGATATAAACATTTATTGCATGCCAGAAACCCTATAATTGGGATTTTTAGGTCGTTTAACTAAAGGTAAGATAATCTGACAGCTATTTGTCAACTGTTTTAAAGTATCCTATCATATATATCATTAATAAAGCTCATAGCTACAACCTACTTTATATACACTATGCTTATGAGAAACCAGAAGCAAAATGTGGACTCTGATCCCAGTAGATAAATTAATGTTAGTTGAGACTAACATGTAAAATATTCCTTTAAAATCATTAAGTCTCAATTCTTTAAAAAAGAGTTTTATCCCATTTTTTTTAAAATGGCTAGTAAAGTCTTAGCAAAGTTTAAAATGATCAGAGAGGAAAGTCTGTGGTAGTAAGATGGCACAGCTATAAATCAGTCTTATCAAAAGTATTCTCTTGATTCCAGTAAGAGTTATTGAATATCCCTTTTACCTTCCTGTAAACATATGTGGCTGATAACCTCAGGAGTATCTCTCTTATTCTAAGAAGGCAAAAGAAGTATAAGAAAGAAACAGTATAATGTATTTCCTGCTGTGGTATCCTGCTATGGCTGCCATTAAAAAAAGGGAAGCATGGTACTGCTTACAAAGACTCTCCCTGGGCCTTCTCAGATATAAGTCTCTCCACTGCTATTCCCTCTTTTACTTTCTCTACTCACTTCCTAAAACCAAAACTGAAACTAGAGCCCTTCATCTGAATGGGTAAATTGATGTTTAATTGATTTTAAAATGTTCTTGTCAAAAAGTGAACTGGGTAAATTGATGTTTAATTGATTTTAAAATATTCTTGTCAAAAAGCGAACTAAGGTAGTTAGGTATATGAAGGAGAATCAAAAACATTTATTGTTCCTGTATTAATCAGAATGATCAGCCACAGGTAAACCAAGAGGATAGAAGGTGATCCTCAACTAAAGCTGTTAAAAGTGACTGAACCATGTAAATCATAATGGCCACCACATTCCTTGTCTTGTTTTAAGCTTGAAGTAATTTTTTTAATGTAGTCTTTTCAGATGATTTTTTGAGATAAAATTATCACCATTCAATCCTTTATACCTTTCTGTTTTCATTAATTCATTTGTTACCACATATTGCTCTTAAAGTAGCTGTTGAGGGTCACAGTTACCTATAAAACATACTTTATTTTTTGTCTTTTGCCAGATGTTTATTTTCCCCTCACAATTGAATACCTTTATCTTAATTCCTCTTTTACTATACAGGTACAGTTTATACAGATTGTATGGATAAATTTCTGGTTTCCCCTCATTTTCTTAACTGTCTTGCTTTACATCAATCAATAAACTTAAAAATAAACACCAGTACAATTGTTTAAATATGTGCTGGGATTCTTTATCACATTCTTCGAGCTGTTTTACTCTTGGCTTACTTGAGGACCTGACATATACTTCCAGAGGAATCTGGTCCAGATCTCGCACATCTTTAGAGGTATAGAAGAACAGGGAACTGGGTTGGTTCCAGTTGAAGCCTTCTAAGTCCTAAACTAGTTCCAGGATGGGGA
Source organism: Pseudorca crassidens (assembly GCF_039906515.1). NCBI lineage: Eukaryota > Metazoa > Chordata > Mammalia > Artiodactyla > Delphinidae > Pseudorca > Pseudorca crassidens. Next base: position 97,320,847 of record NC_090297.1, read on the forward strand.
TCAGGGAGTGAGAGCAGGGTGGAGGGTAGCTTGGCCACGAATAGTCATTTATTCAACACCCAGAGTATACCAGGCACCGTGTTCCCTATAATACTTTTCCTCATCCTCTGTTCTTAAGTGATTTGGAATTATTAGAGTAAACTTAGAATTAGTTAAATCTTTGGGGAAACTTCCAGAATAGGAACTACACTAATCACAGAGAACTTTTCAGAATGCTGCTGGGAGGACTCAAGGTGGAATATGACTGTACAGTAATAATTCCCTGATTGATATATTCAGTGTATCAGGCTCTTAACCCAGCTGAGACCAGACTGGCTCCTGAATGAGAAGGCTTTCTTCTTAAAACACCTATGAGAGTTGTGAAATAATGGAAACAAGGAAGAAATATATAAATATTAGTTTAGTGTTCTACAGATTCACCGGAAGAAAGAAAAGTCCAAAGATAAGAAGGCTTTGCTCTCTCTTATATATGTAATAACCATCTTGCTGTTTTCTAGGATTATGTATATACTAATACTTGAAGTTGTCTCTGTTCCAGAGTAACACTTTTCCCCATTAAAATCCTAAAACCGCCAAGAAGTTCCTTGTCCCCTAAAGCAGTACTGTTCAATAGAAATTTCTGTGATGATGGTAGTGTTCTGTGTCTGTGTTGTCTGATACGGAGGCCATAGATACTTCTGGCTGTTGAACACTTGAAATGTACCTAGCAACTGAGGAACTGAATTTTTGGTTTTATTTAATTTTAATGAATTTAAACTAAAATAATCACAGATGGCTGGCTAATGGCCATTATAGGACATTATAGGACAGCTCTAGAGAGTTACTGGATTCCTCTAAGAGTAAGAAGCAGTAGACCCAAAGTCTAGAAAGGTAGAGTTCTTAGTCTCATAAGATAAATCACTTAGTCCAGTGTGCTGGCATGTAAACTATGGTTACATAACCACAGTTATTGTTTTCCAGGTTGGTAACTCGAGCCTGGGGGAGGTATGTACGATGATCCTTTTAGCAACCTCAGTGTTTTAAAGTATGAGATTCCAAGAAAACATTTAAGAGAAGATCTTTACCTTTAATAACTGAGATCTAAATAGACCTCTGTCAGAGAGATACCTCTTTGCAGTGCAGAATATACTGAATATTTTTTGCAGCTCTGAGTAGTTTTAATTTGCAGCCCTGAGCATTTAATATGGTTAACTTGATAACCAATATCTGAGAAATATCATGTGGTTATAAAATTTTTTTCGTGGCCTGGACATGGGAAAATAGTAAAAAGTGATGCAAAACACTCTGACACATTCTTACGGAGAACAGACCAAATAGAAGCTCTCCTTATTTATTTATTTATTTATTTATTTTATTTGTTTTTGGCTGCATTGGGTCTCTTGCTGCACACAGGCTTTCTCTAGTTGCAGCGATCGGGGGCTACTCTTCATTGTGGTGCGCGGGCTTCTCGTTGTGGTGGCTTCTCTTGTTGTTCAGTACAGGTTCTAGGTGCACGGGCTTCAGTAGTTGTGGCAGGCGGGCTCAGTAGTTGTGGCTTGTGGGCTCTAGAGCACAGACTCAGTAGTTGTGGTGCATGGGCTTAGTTGTTGCTCCGCGGCATGTTGGATCTTCCCAGACCAGGGCTCGAATCCGTGTCCCCTGCATTGGCAGGCAGATTCTTTACCACTGCACCACCAGGGAAGTCCCAAAGCTCTCTTCTTTTAGTTCACTACATTTAAATTGAATATTAGTGGTTCAGTTTCTGTCTGGGAAAAGAGAAACCATTCCTTGAAAATGTGACCATAAATATTTGAAAAATAATATAAGCACTCTGTCTAGTAAGTAGATCATTATTTTCCTAGTGTTGTTTCATGGAACATTGAAGAGATGCCTAGAGCCCATGCTCCGCAACAAGGAAAGCCACCGCAATGAGAAGCCTGCACACCACAACAAAGAGTAGTCCCCGCTCGCCGCAACTAGGGAAAGCCCGCCCACAGCAACAAAGACCCAACACAGCCAAAAATTAAAAAAATAAATAAAATAAATAAATTTATAAAAAATAATAAATAAGTTACATGCTCAAATAAGTTTGGGAAATGGCAGCATGTTGTATCCCCCTTGAATATGCACAATAGGCATTAGTGAATAATCACAATATGCATTAGCAATCTGAAGGGCTGGAAGAAGTCCAGCAATTAAGAAATCTGTTTAACATTGTTTAATCCAATGTTTCCCAAGTGAGTTTAGCATGGAAATTTTATTTTCGTGTAATACCTATAAGCGTCTTGAAAGATACAATTTGGGAAAAACTGTACTGGGTTATTCATTAATTGATTCGTAGAATCTAAATGTTAGGAGAGATCTTATAGAAGTTACCTAGCCTAATCTCTCATGGGATTTCTGTATTATCCCTGTGAAGTAGTTATCCAGCATCTGTTTGAGTACTCCTACAAAGCAAGGAATTTTAATTCTCTTATAATTCTGATTGTTTACAGAAGTTTTTCATTAGGTAGCACCTGGATCTTCTCTCCCATAGCCTCCAACGTCTCTGAAAAATGAAGATAAAATATCTGCAAGTAAAAATATATTAGCCAGATACAGTAATTAATATGTCTTATTACTCTTGCTTTTCTTATTTTATTTCACAGGCACCTCTGTGGGCATATATTGCTTGTGCATGTGGCCTTTTCATTTACCAGTCTTTGGATGCTATAGATGGGAAACAGGCAAGAAGAACCAATAGCAGTTCTCCTTTGGGAGAACTTTTTGATCATGGGTGTGATTCACTATCAACAGGTATTGTTGATTTTTTAATATTAATGATTAACAGAGTTAAAAGGAATATGATAAACAGTGATAATAAGATAAATAAGAGGTTCCTGGTGTTATAATAGTTATCAGAGTAAGTGGTTTTTTGTATTACAAGTTTTAATATTTTCAAAAATATAAATCTGGTTAATATTTGTTCATTATTTGGTGGTATTGGGAAATTTAGAAATTAATTTCTACTTAAGTTATTTTTAACCCTATATATCATTGTTTTGACACCTGTTGTTTTGAAATTCTAAGGGCATAATTGTTATCATGGAAAAATCTCATAAATTATAGATGAGAGTTCAATAATGCGAGACTAGGAATTTGTAGTCTTTATATTTAAATGGACGTTATGTAGACATGTAAAATTACGTTGTAGACTTGGAGTATAACCGTGATAATGGGCTTGGATGAAAAGACTAGAAAAAAATACACTAAGGTGCTAGCAATAGATAAGTTACTATAATTAGATTATATGTGTTATGTCTTTATTTGTACCATTTAAAAAATAATATTTCGGTAGTTTTTTAGAGGGCAAAAAGAAATTTAGAAATTAAGTGACAGTTTCTAACTAGTCTTCCTTTGAAGAAATCCCCTCACCCTGACTTCCCACCCACCCCCGACACACACACACTTATTTTTTATTTAGCAGCTCAGTTGGTTTCTTGTCATTTGTCATAGCATTTAAAATATTTTAAAAGAAGCAAACAAAAACCCTTGATGGTTTTACCTTGTGAACTCAGATTCACATACGTAGGTGTATGTTAAAATCATTGTTTCAGTGTATCCTGACAGCAGCTTGCTTAGTAGAGGGGAAGGAACAGCTAAGCTCTTATAAAGGCTAGTTGGGCATCTTGAAAGGCTATTATAATTTAATTAGTTGGCAGCAGAATGATAGGTGTCCTGTTTTTTAAGTGATAGTCATTTTTGCATTAGTAGTTTGAGTTCCAGACTTTTATAGGAAGTCCTTTTTTTTTCATGTATATTACCCATAATGAAATCTGCTAAATAAGAAAAGACAACTATCTATCTAAAGCTAGTAGGTCCCTTTGTGAATTATCTAGGCCTTTTGTTTTTCTTTCTTTTTGACCTTCTGCCTTGTAATTTTTCACTGCTAACTGGTATTATAGAGTTGGGGGAATACAGACATACCTCAGAGATATTGTGAGTTCGGTTCCAGACCACTGCAATAAATATTGCAATAAAGCGAGACACACAAATTTTTTTGGTTTCCAATGTATATAAATGATATTTTTACACTACACTTTAGTCTATTAACTGTGCCAGTAGCATTATGTCTGAAAAAACAATGTACATACCTTAATTAAAAAATACTTTATTGCTAAAAGAATGCTATCATCTGAGCCTTCAGCAAGTTGTAATCTTTTTGCAGTAGTAACATCAAAGATCACTGATCAGAAATCATCATGACAAATATAATAATAATGAAAAAAGTTTGAAATATTTTAAGAATTACCGAAATGTGACACAGAGATAACTAAGTGAACAAATGCTGTTGGAAAAAAAAAGGCACTGATAGACTTGCTCAATGCAGGGTTGCCATAAACCTTTACCTGGTTAAAAAAAAAAAAAAAAAAGGACAGTATCTGGAAGCATAGTATCTGCAAAGTGTAATAAAATGAGATATGCCTGTACTCCAAAAAATGCTAAAGTATTTTAGTTGCTTTCAAGAAGTTTGGTTCCACTAAGTGGTGTAGTGAAAGAAGAGATTGAAATTACAGGGTAAATGATAATGTAAAAGATGATATCCTACTTTCCTGTTTGCATAGATAACTGAGAGAAGATTGTACGTTCACAGCATGTTTTCTTTTTGCCTCATGTAAAATCATTTCCAGCTCAGTTAATGTTTGTTATTCAGATTTTTCAGTTTTCATTATGATCTTTCTTTTTCAGTTTTCGTGGTTCTTGGAACTTGTATTGCAGTGCAACTGGGGACAAACCCTGACTGGATGTTTTTTTGTTGTTTTGCTGGGACATTCATGTTCTATTGTGCACATTGGCAAACATATGTTTCTGGAACATTGCGATTTGGAATGTAAGTAACACTTAATGGTGATTTTGTTTTCTCTTTCAAATATGTAGAATGTTGCTTATAGGTATTTGAGTATTAGGACTTGATTAAATCACTAGTTCAGTAAATAAAAGACGTTTAAAACTCTCGTTATTTAGCTACTATGTAACGGTCTCAATCATGTGTCCTTCTGTCACACTTTTTAAAAGGAAATATTAGAACCTCCCAACCAATATTTTTAAAGTAACATGAAAAACAGTAGGCCCTTCACTCATATCCACTGTATTTCCCTCAGACAAATTCATTTTTCTTTCTCCCCACTGTTATTCACCTTAACACTATGTTTTACTTTGACACATGAAAATGTATTTTCAGGAAAGAAAAGATAGTTTATGAAAGCAAAGAGCAACTCTTATCTCCAAATATCATAGCTTAATTAGATTTTATTCTTTTCACATCGTTTTATTTATGAATCTATAAATATCTAAGCTCTTAATAATTTAGTGGATATGAGCACACCATATAGATTACTACTGCCAACAAAATGGCTAACAATTTAAAAAATGAAATAGAAACATTCTTCAAACTCCGAAGTGAATAGTTCCTACGTGGTGATTAGTACTTTTCCGTAAATATTAATGAGTAAACCAGTCTTGGAACAATGTTAAGGATGGAATTCACCAACTGGTGTTTAGTTAAGTATCACAGATCCTATTTACACTGCTTAAGTTAGTCTTTTATTTTTTTCACGGTGTAGGATTAAAAGATAACTTGAGAAAAGACTCTGAAAACTTCATGGAATATCAAAATAAAAATCTTGATGTCAAATGATAGGAGAATATCTTAACCTAATTTCTCATTAAGGCAAATAATTAATGAATTTTAAAATTTTAGATCACTGATAAACTTAGTTTTCTAGGCCTTGAAAAAGCCAGAATGCATAGAAATTTTTAGCTGTTCCCTACAAGTTCACTTCAGGTGATTTTTGCTAACCTTATTTAAATAGAATTTAAGATGTTCTTATGACAGTAAATGAATAATTATTAATATTTTGGATGTTAACTAAAAGACATGTCTTGGAAGAGTTTAAAGATAAAAGGATTTAGAGAACATGTTTAAGGCACATCTCAAGTGACAATAGTGGACATGAGTGTCCAGTTGAAAACTGTATGCCTGTGCATTCATCAGCAGTTTATAAAATGATCTATGCTCAGAAAATATTGAAGATATCTGATATTAGAAAAGAGCAGTAATCGAAAATATTATATGCAGATGTTTTTCCTCAATATTTTCATAGCCTTTACATTATCTCAGTAATGTTTTCATAGTTTTTTTCTGCTTTAGGTAAAAACCACAAATTATGATAGACTTCTAGGATCACTTGGTTTGTCCTAATTCAGTTTTAATTGTTTGTGATGTTACTGTTTTCAAAAATAGCAGAATTTGTAGTATCTGTTTTTCACATAGTTTATGTTTCATTGGTTATTATCTCACAGTTAACTTTCAAACCCTTATTTTGGAAGCTTATCTAGCCCTAACTTATTTTCTTTCCCTTTCAAGTAAAGCAGCACCAGCTACATGGTGTAGGAACTGAAGGAAGGAAAGAAAATGAACTGTGGAAGCAAGGGAAGAGTTAAATAGACAGTGTTTTTAGCAGTGATTTGCTATCACAACTTTCTTTTTGCCGGTCTTAAAATTTCCCTTGCAGTGTATTCCTTTGATGAAATATATACTTGAAGAACTGAAAGCAGTTCTATATTGTTAAATCATAAGATGCTTATAGGAGTGTGGCAGGAGATAAGGCTGGAGAAGATCCAGAAAATTGAGGGCCTTCTATGTCCTGCTGAGGGCTTTTTATCCTGAATCTATTGAGAACCTTTGCAGGACCTAAAGCAGGGAAATGACAAAAGTACCTTTTGGAAATACCAGTCTAGCAACAATTTGGAGGGTGAATTAGAGTGAGCTGTGACAGAAGTAAGAAGATCCCTTAGGAGCCATCAGCATAATTAAATGTGAGGAACAAATGAAATCTGAACTAGCACAATGACAGTGCTATCGAAGAGAAAGGGATAGGTTGGAGAGAGACTTAAGAGGTAGAAACTGTAGGACATAGTCTGTATTTGGTTATGGAGAATGAATGAGAGAGCAGAGACTGGAATGACTCCCAGTTCCCCTCCTTGGGTGGTTGGATGGAAGGTGGAGAAAGGCCCTGCAGGGAGAGGAACCTATTCAAAGGAATAGTTTTATCTAGAACACGTATGTGAGGGATTTTAGACACCCAAATAGAATGAGAATAGCAGAAAACAGAGAGAGCAAGCCTAGAAAGAAGCCCATGAAAATTATTGAACAGCCAGAGTAGGAGGAGGCATACCAGAATGAAAAGCCAGTAGAGGGATGAATTTCAAAAGAGAACAATGCTAAGTGCTGCCAAGACTCAAAATGAGGCCAGACTGTAGGGAACAGAAGTGAACAAAATAAATAAGCACACAGTTAATACAGGTTACTTATAAAATGTGTAGCTGGGATGGGAAGGAGCAAGGTATCAGAGGAGCAAACATGGGCTCAAAGGAAGAAGGGGTTTGTATTTTTAATGGGAAAATTTTGAACATACAGAAGAAACTGACTTAGAAAAGAGATTGAAGACACCTGAAGAAAGGGGGGTGATTTATCGAGCTTAGACTGCTAAAAATGCAGGACCCAAAGGAGTAGAGTATCAGGCAGTTGGGACTAGATTAGGAGCACACTCTCCCTCTGAAACTGTAGTGCTTCCTTATAATGGTGTGGAAAAATATCTAGAAATATCGAGACCAGCTGGACTTAATTTCTCAGTTTAAATTAAATATTTGTATTGTAAAGGATTTTTTTTAATCGACTTTATTTATTTATTTAAATTGGCCGCAGCTTGTGGAATCTTAGTTCCCCCGACAAGGGATCGAACATGCGCCCTTGGCAGTGAAAGCATGGAGTCTTAACCACTGGACCTCCAAGGAATTCCCTAAGGGATTGGTTTTGATTTGGGAAAACTGTATACAGTTTTCTGAAATCTTGCATCCACATTAAAGCAACACCGAATTTAGTTATTTTTAAAATTAAAAGCAAGCTACAACCTTCATAGAAATATACTGCAAGTGCTTTACATTTAAGGAAATATTTATCAGAATACCAATGTAATGGAAGCATATGGAATAATATAGATATTTCTAAAGTAGTTTTAAAAATGCCATTTTAGATTTCACTTTTTTTTTTTTTTTTTTTGCGGTACGCGAGCCTCTCACTGTTGTGGCCTCTCCCGTTGCGGAGCACAGGCTCCGGACGCGCAGGCTCAGCGGCCATGGCTCAGGCCCAGCCGCTCTGCGGCATGTGGGATCTTCCCGGGCCGGGGCATGAACCCGTGTCCCCTGCATCGGCAGGCGGACTCTCAACCACTGTGCCACCAGGAAGCCCCAGATTTCACATATTTTTTTTTAAGAGCAGATATAATAGGCAGATGTATAGTAGCTTAAATATCGAAGTAAAGTTTATACGTGTGGAAGAGAAAGTCCAAATTTTATTTATTTAATTAGGATAGGTCAATTCTCAAATATAATTTGAGAAAAGAAATTTTTAAAAATCACTTGCGTTTTGTTCCTCCTTAGGGGAAAGCAGCCTTAGGCATCTTGGGAATTTTATTTTAAAACATTTTTATTTTAATTGTTTTATTTTGATATTTATACACGAGTGACAAAAAAATCATGAGGTTTCTTAATATATATACAATAAATCCAGGTTGTTATATGTTTAATAACCTTATAAAATAGTATATTTACCAAAGAAGAAATTTTGTTTGTTTTTCTTAGTCTCCTAGTGTCCCTATTTTTAGTTTTTAAGTGTGCTTGCACAAAAATTGGCATAATAATTTATCCATAACTAAATAATTTTCATTCACAGTCAAGTATTGTGAAAAAACCAATGTGATTTGGATACTTCTTCCCTGAAAGTATGAGCTATATCTTTGTTCTGATTACTAAAATCTGATTTGCTAAAAGCTGCCTTGCACAGAGAATATCAGTACCTGTCACAGCTAGACAGACCTCTGTCCTGACAGTGCTTCTGGACTGAGTAAGTAGAGAGCTGATGGAGATGGGTACTGCTCATGGGGACCTTCCAGACACAGCTTAGACCTTTAGGATTCTTACTAGCCTGGATGTGAAAAACTGAGGGAGGGATATGGGCTTAGAGGCTAGAACTGCATAGAAGGATTGGGTTAGTGGAAGGAGAGAAGAATTACGAGTTGAAGCTCATTTGTAAACGTTTGTAAAATATTCTTTTAATGTTTATGGATTATATTAAATGGAAGAGTTCACATTTCTTAAGACCTAAACCCTCTATATCCAGATACTTTTAAATATATAACTTGTAGATGTATGTATAGAATCATTTTTATAAATTAAATGCTTAGAAACCCTAAACAATCTACAATAAGACTATATTTCTGTAAAACATAGGTCTTAAAAAATCTTACACACTGTGAAAGGTAAAACTCTTAAGTTATCGTTTCAGAAAAAAAATACTCTTGTTATCTTTTTGGGAGAGAATAAAAGAAAGGAATTATAATAGATTGAACTCAGGCCGGTGTGTCTTGCCTCAAGTGTTATCTCCAAATTATCTGTATATCAGTTTGGGCAAGGCCCATGACTTTTGTGGGCCTCATTTCCCAATTTGTAATGTAAGAGTTTTGGATTACATGATATCTAAGGTTCCTTCTGAGAGTCTATTACTTTTATAGATATTATTTCTACTGTGCTTATTATTTATAGTTATAGCAGGCAGAGTATCTTCACTTTATGACATTTTTCAATTCATGCATCTAGGGTTTCACATTTACATTAGCTAAAAAGCCTGCCACCAACATTTATTCCTATGTAAGTAAATAACTTCTGGCTTTTTCTTTTCTGTAGTTAATTGAAAAAAGTTAATAGGCTGTGTATTTACTAGTAGTGTGACAAATCCAGTTCATCTTCATATCCAAATAACCTCTAAAGAATAAGTATTCAAAGACCTCCTACTTCCAAGTAATTAAAAACTGTTGTCTGTTATATTGGGTTGGCCAAAAAGTTTGTTCGAGTTTTTCCGTAAGATGTTATAGAAGACCCCGAATGAACATTTTGGCCAACCCAATACGTAATCCACTTTCTGTGGATTAAGAATTAGGAAATTTCCTATATATAAAATAGATAAACAATAAGGTCCTACTGTATAGCACAAGAAACTATATTCAATATCCTATAATAAACCATAATGGAAAATAATATGAAAAAGAATATATGTTATATAACTTATCTATTTATAAAGTATGTTATATAACATATACATACTGTATATACATATTATGTTATTTTATATATACATATTATATTTTATTAACTGAATCACTTTGCTACACACCAGAAACTAACACAACATTGTAAATCAACTATACTTCAATAAAAAATAAAAGAATTAGGAAGCTTCCTACTAAATTGCTGTATAGGATCTGCCTATCTTTAAATGTTTAAGATTTATCGCATGAATTATTAAATACCAGAGATTTTCCTTTTAGTTTCTAGTTTACCTGTTTTGTTTTTTTTTCCTCAGCAATGATTCATTCATTTGGACTCTGCCCATTTAAATTTTATCAAATTATTATAGATAATATCCTAAAACAACTACAGCATTTGTATTAATGTAAAACCTAGATTGTAGTTTGAACTCTCAGATCATCAGGTAAAATCATGGACCTCTTTCTATCTCATTAGCATTCCTCAGTTCTTAATTTTGATTATGTAGTTTTTATTTGAAGCCTGTTCTATACTGCTACTCTATTTCTGTCACCATTGAATTGGATGTTTTAGCTATTTTTACGACTAATAAACTAATCCAATATAGTAGAGAGTTATAATGCTGATGGGGAATTAAGGGAAGAGAAAGGAAAAATGATAAGATTCTTAGACTAGAAACAGGAAACAGGATAAGGAAATGGCCAATTTGATTTTTGCTGTGGCCATATCAAAAGAAGTCATACTTTCACTTGCCCTCTTGCCCCTTCCACATCCATGTGGTAATTTTACTGAAATAGCAGAGGTAGGAGCAGGATGAGGTGTGGAGAAGTGAAGGGTATAAGATGATTAGCAGTTTTTCAAGCACATAGATAGATGACTGTCCACTGGGGCTTCTGGGAAGCATTTCTATCCACAGGGAAGTCTGGATAGGTTCTGGCACTGAGGGGACCTATGTCACAGACAGTGTGATTATTTAGCGAGTAGTATTCACCATTCCTAGGTAATTAAGAATTGACTGCATTTTTAGTTCCAGTGTTTCCAGCTGCCTATTTATGAGTCATTTATTCGGTGTATTACAGTTTTAAATTTTAAACTTTTATACTGTTTTGATTTGGGTAAGAAGTATACCTGTATGCATAAGGATAGTAATTGTACTGTATAAATTGTTTCATTGAATCTTTAGATGTCTTTATAAGGAGAATGCTACATTTTAAATCTATTTTTGCTACCTTGTTTTAGTAGGGCTCTTTAGCAAAAGCTCTGAGTAAAGTTATTTTGAAATGTTTGTTTCCTTATGCATAGATTCGATGTTACAGAGTCCCAGATCATAATTATAATATGCCAGCTTCTCACAGGAACCCTGGGTCCTTGGTTCTGGAACTTCACGGTAACTGCTAGAATATTCATGCTGTCCAGTGAACAATGGCGTGAACTCAATAAAGACAGCACCTTTGTCATGCACAGAGTAATTTAAAAACAAAAATTCAAGTTTTCTTGTGGTATTTCACAGACAAACAGGTTATTAGAAAACAAATAATTTTAAGATATAGGGCAATAAAAATCCACCTTATTAAACAAAATTTTTTGAAATATAATATTTCTGGTGATTTGATGCTAAAAACAATTCTCTCTCCCATTTACCTACTGTACCTGGTAACATTTTTGCTCTGAAATATTTTTGAAACAAATACCTTTCCACCATTAAACAGAACTTTTTGGTATTTACATTTTTAACAAAATAAAGCAAGCAGAGTTTTCCTTAGATAGGTTAGTTGAGAGGACTCTTTATAGTAATGTAGGAAAAATTCTGTTTATTCTCTTAATATTCTTTAAGAAACCTGGTACTAGTTTTTCTGCTTCTATTAAATGATCTTGGTTTTAAAAAAATAAAAAATTTAATGTTAGAAGCTATTCTCACTTCTATTTGTTTTGTTTACTGTTTTCCTCTCTTAGTTGTGCTTTAAAAACTAAGTATTCTTAGCTTTTCATGTTACTGTAGTTATTCTTTGAATACCCTCCTTTTTCTGTTTTGTTTTGGTAAATACCTATTTCCTTAATTAATGCTAAGAGAGGAAGTAATAATATCTTTTTTCTTTCATATTAGAATTGTAATTTTGGCCTTATGACTTTTGAAAGTTTAAAAAGATTTATTAAGAAATGGTTTCCCAGTGGAATTTTCCAGAATCCTTCACACTTTAGTATGATAAGGTTTATTTACAAGAAAAATAGATTTTTTTAAAAATTTTGCAGTTTAGGGAATATTGGGGAACTGTTCATATTACAGATCATTCTATCAATACAAGGCAGCATTAGGTTTTGTGCATTGAGTCCCCATACCCAAACATGCTTCAATAATATGATAGAAATAGTGAGTCTCTGATAGCAGTTCTTTCTGAAAGGTATCTTGTTGCATTATAAATCCAGTTATTCAGTGGTAGTAATGATGGCTTTGGGGACAAATCAATAGTGAGGGATATCCTACATCATGTTTTCAAATAAACTTGGAATATGGAGTATACTAAAAAGTACTATAGGCATGTTTTAGGAGCAAAACTAAAGCCATTTTCAATTGAATTTACAATGTATTGGCATAATTATTTGTGGGATTCCCACCTAGAGCAGAATAATATGCATAGCTCAGGATGTGTCATTCTTTAGCACTCCTTTACACTTAACCTGTTTCTGGTACTTTCTGCAAAGACCTGAAGCTTTATGCTCACTGCAGTTGTCTAGATTTATAATTTTTGATAGCTCATTTATTAATATTAATTAAACTTACAAAAGGTTTTTTTCCACCAATGTTCTTAAAGAAATTAATAGTCAGGATACTATTATTTACCTTCACCTTGTCTGTCTATGATAACAAAGTACCCTCTGTTTATAGAACCCTTCCTATTAAAATGTTTCTAGAACTAAAGCATTTTAACATCTTGAAAAATGTTTTGGAAATACATTTTTTCTTCAGATATATTGTCTTCACTTTTATCAGTTGCTAACTTGCAGAGATTTTCCTTTGCTTTTAATGTGTGTTGCTTTAACTGATTTGGTCATTGAAATGAAATTGTCAGATGTACTTTCTTTTTTCTTTACAAAGTCAGAGGAAAATATAAGCTTCAGAAAGAGTTGTTCTTTGTAATTTGTCTCCAAATTATTTTAATTTATTAGCATCTAAACTTCCTGTGTTAGCTATTGCCTGTGGTATTCTGCCATTTTAGGGAAAACTGTGTTAGAATGCAAGAACCTTCATCCTGAAACATACAGACATCTTAGTGATAACAAGTTAAAAACGTTTGACAAATGTTTGTCCCAGCTGATTAGCAGACTAAAAATTAGAAGAGTTTTAGCACAGTGTAGGAACAACACTAATTCCTTTCAAGGCTCTGCCACTTATCATTTCTGTAACCTTTGAAAAGTCACTTACCCTATCTGACCAGATTTCCTCATCTATAAAATGGTGGTAATATTTCCTACCTCCTAGGATAGTTGTAAAGATTAAAAGAGTAAAACATGTTATGTGCTGACTACAGTGCTTGTCATAGTGTTTATTATCATTATTGTTACATTTTAAGACCTGTGTTAGTAATTCCCAATAATTTCCAGATTTCTTTCAAAATTGATTGTGCTATTTTGAGAGGAAGAATATGTCCATGATCCCTTTATTTAACTCTGAGATTACTACTAAATGAGGTGAGAGGACTGTCTTCTAATTTTTCTGTTGCCAAAGGTGATAAGGATAGGCTGCCCCCTTAAATTTGAGACCTAAACTTTAGTTCCTCTTAGAGGACTTGTTCTATTCTAGCTTTTGCCTGTTTTTCTCTTATTCAAAGTCACTGGGTGGGTTGTTGTTTTATTTTAGTCTTCTCAGATAGTCTAAAGATCTGTATAGTCACTCATGTGGTAGATAATACTGTTTTAAATAATTCAGCTTATCTCAAAAATAGATGCTTAGACTTTCTCTATATATAACACTTGACTTTAAAATACTCGTAGTTGTCACTCAGCTGTATAGTTAATGTTAGTAACATTAAGCTTGTCATGCGCAGTTTGCCCCTTATGAAGGGTAGAAAGTAAAATATTGGAAGGCAGTATGTTGAATTTCTAGGTCAATCTTCATTCCGGTCTACTAGTACTTCACCCACCCTGGTAAAATATATAATGAGTACCATATTCTGCTTATGTATAAGTTCCCTAGAACATCAGATCCATTTACAAATAATTGCAAATCTGTAGTTAACAGCAATCTAATCCTTGACTAGGACTCCAGCCCCCTTCAATGACTTTCTAAGCAAAATGCTTCTTTTAAAATAGTAGCTAACAAGTCAAATTGTACAAATCAGAATTTCTATGACATTGCGAATCTAGCCCTAGTGCGTATTCTCTATTAAAACCAAGCTGGTAGCCAACCCAGTTACAACGAAATTATATTTATTATGTATAGTTTAATTTAAAAAATTATGTTTCCAAATTAACTGCAAGTATAGTTTAATTTAAAAAATTATGTTTCCAAATTAACTGCAAGTATATCTTTGAAATGCATATGCCATATGTAGATGAAAACTAGATTAAATTGTCTTATTTCTGATATTGAAAATGCTAGGAAATGACGATTAACATGCTTATCAACGCTCACAGAATGTCAGTTAAATCCCTTCACATTCCTCAGTTAATGCTGAGTCTTGTTGGAATTCAAACCAAATGCATTTGTTAGGAATCTCTCTGAACACTAAGAAATAAAAATGAGACATTCAAAATAGAAATTTTCTTTATAGTTAGCTAACTTAGATGGTTTGGAGTTGTTGCACCCCTTAATCACTTTTAAAAGCTGTACTTCTCATGAAATAGCTGTCCTGATCAGGGAACTTTTTAAGCTGTCTTTCTCTGGTGATGAAGCCTCCCTAGGATCCACACTCCAACTAGAAAGCTTCTGTTTCTTTTTAGTTAAACAAGTTGAAGTTAAAATTGCTCATATTTATTTAGGATGCCTTGATATCTTTACCTCTTATTTAGTTGACCATTAGGATGTTGTAAGGAGTGATGGGCCCAAGGGATTTGTTATGAGTGTTGAAGGTTATTTTCACTGTGGACTGCCACACTTACAGCTCCCCTGTCAGAAAGATGGGAGAGCTCAATCTCCACAACTGGTTTGCTTTTCTCCACCTTTCTTCTGTGACAACCATTAGAATGGGTTGTTTGTTGCTGGCTTGTTGTAGTAATTTAAGTGTGTTCTGACCAGAGTACTCATGGATTATCCACAGCAGTTGGGAAAGTTCTTTTTGTCCTTTGACAAAACCTATACTAAAATAAAGTAGAAATAAGAAATTATTTAAGCAATAAAAGTCAAGATATTTAAATACTTTCATGGTTATAGAAAATTATGTTTATTATCGTCTAATTTCCCCCCTCTGAAACTTTTAGGCTGTGAAAATCTAATGCTATAGTTAAAAGATTTGTTTTCCCATGTCTTTTTTAAAAAGTCACTCTGGTGTTTTAGGTGGTTTTCTACCACATAGCCCTTGTCCCTTGAAGGGCTTATTTTTGGTGTAGTTGTGGAGGTTGTTTTTTTTGTTTGTTTTTGTTTTAGAGAAATAGTTCCAACACTTGGAAATATTATCACCCATGTTATTATTTTGGAAATAACAAGTGACTACAGAAATGCCAAATTCCTGCCTTATATAATATTCTCTAGATAATTATGTCTTTCCTGCATAGCCAAAAAGCATAAAATGAGCCCCCTCCTAATATGTGTTACAGTAAATTCAACCCATATTGAGAGACTTCTTAGTGGAAGGGTGGAAAAATGGACTGTCAGGTAACCACTTCTCTTCTAAACAGAATCATTAACTCTTGTTCACTGTTAATCATTTCTGCCACCTGTCCCACTTAGCTTGCTTAGTTTCTCTCTTTCGGGATGGCCTCGCACTGCGCGTTTTTTCATTGACAGTCAAGATTAGAGCCACACATCTAGAAGTGGTGATAGGCAATTCTCATGATTCAGAGCAGGAGGGCTTTATCCTGGAGTACAGAGTATTCCGCTAAATCAGATAATCACACAGGAAAAAATGTTCTTAACTAACTACCAGCTGGTAAGTAAGTTTTCCCTGACTCTCCCTCCTAACATTAAGGCATTGTTGATCTAAATTCAGTGATAATATCTGAACGGTTTACAGAATTCTGTCTTCCAAAATTTCCAAACAGGCTAATCCATAAAAATTTCCCAGGAATCCCAGTTTGGGCTTTGTAAAGATCTTTCATGTTTCCTAATCTCTTTTACTTACATTCATCCAAGGTACAAAGATTAATTGCATGAGGTTCCCTCCATTTTTATTTTGTAATTCTATACTTCTGGCCCTTCCCCTCCCAAAAGGCTACTTCACATATCCAGCAAAATGTTGTAAGATGTCTACCCTCCTCCACCCAAGACAGAGTCGATCATCTTTGACACCTGCTTAGTCTCCTGAGTCTGCTACTGAGTGTAATTCCCCTTATTGGCAACATCACTCACCAGGTCAGCTCTACAGATTCTTTTGAGCCTAATTCAGTCCATTTTTTTTTCAATAAATGTGTATATCAAGATAACTACATCACTATATGTTTGCAGCTTAATATGCTTCTATTTAAAAAACATTCTTGAGCAATCAAAGATAATTTTTTTTAGTTGTGAGAGATTGGTCTCAATCTGGTTATTTATTATGAGCATAAAACTTACATGTCTTAAGCTCACATGATAGATTGTCTGCTTGAAGTATCAATTTTAGAAATGGGGGCTCTATTCTGCTCTGGGATTTGAACCCCCTTGCTGTTGTTGCTATCAGTTTTCTTAGACTGAATTTTTTTTTAAGTTTACCTTCTTAATAGATAAATTATTCACTTTGTTTAAAAACTAACATTATAAAAAAGGTGTGCAGTGAATAGTCTCCTTCTCATCCTCATCTCCAGCTGTCCAGTTCCCACACTGTCCTCTCCAATAGGTACCCACTGTTCTTAGTTTGTAATGTATCTTTCCAGAAATTTGTTATGTAATTATCAGCAAAAATTAAAATGTAATATTATTTTTCTTCTTTTTTTATGCAAAAAGTTCATATACACATTCTGCAGCATTTTTCTTCACCCAATATAACTTTGATATTTTTCCAGGTCACCACTAGAGAGCTACCCCACTCTTTTTTTAAAAGCTACCCAATAGTTCACTGTATGGAAGTACCATAATTTCTATAACTACTCCCTCATTGAGAGATATTTTTAAAGTTTTGCAACTATTAATAATGCTGTAATAAATAACCTTGTACAGACATTTTGTGCAAGCATATCTGTAGCGTAAATCAGTAAAAAAATTAAAAGGCATTTGGATCCAGTAATCTGAGAATGACAATCTCAAGATTATAAAAAGTGCTAGTTTACAGAGGGAAAGGAACACCAGTTTTTGCTTTGCTCCTCAGTCTTCAGAATATGCCCATATTCTTTTTTCAGACTTTCAGGCTTCTAATTTCTACTGCCCTGTTTTTGTACCAGGTTTGTCTCTTCTTGACTATAAGATCATTTTCAGCAACCTCAAAGCTAATTCTTGGCTGCTTTCAGTATCTTCTTTCTAGACGTCTTAGAGTAGTTGACCTAATAAGCATAAGAATTTGATTGAGAATTGGGTGAATTTTTTTTTTCACACCCACATCATGGAAGGCATTAAATGAATATATCTAAAGGGCAGTAAGTATTGCCAAGGTATCAGAGATTTATGTTACTTTAGTAAAAGCTCGCCATTTCTTCCATTTGATACTACAAAGCACTTATTTGAAGATCTCATATTATATAGCAGTACAATGCAATCCTCTGCTTGACATTCAAAATTTAATACACACACACTTTTTTCTTTTCTTTTCTTTTCTTTTTTTTTTTTTTTTTTGGTGAGAAAGGTTAAGCTGTAGTTTCAGCCCAACTTCAATGAGTCAGAAATTTTCTTTAGAAAGGAGGGGTTTTTATTGCTCTGTGAAATTCATCAAATGAAATTAAAACGCTCTGGATTTTATTTGATTTTGCTCATAACAAATTTTTGACACCTCCTTCTCCCCTTTCCTCAATATTTGAGATTTTTTTCTATTGTGCATGATAGAGGAATGCTGCTAAGCTTGCAAGTAATTAACCTGAAATTGTTTTGAGTAATTCTGCTTTTTTGGATTTTTTGTACCTAATCAGAATTGATGTGACTGAAGTGCAAATCTTCATAATAATCATGCATTTGCTGGCAGTGATTGGAGGACCACCTTTTTGGCAATCTATGGTAACTCTGCACATTGTGTATCCCATATAATGCATGTTGTCTTTTGCTTGTGTTTTTCTAATATAGTATAATCCAGTTAAAGGATGATATGTAAAATTATTTTATTCTTTCTGAAAACAAAAAGTCACAGCAATGATAGGACACAAACTTCTCTTTAGGGCATAGTGAATTTTACTACCTGGGGTTATGTTGTACAGTAGGTCCATTTCAGGGTTATTTTTGAAGGCTATCAGAATTATTATTTGTCATCCTATTTTACAGCTGAGGAAACAGCAGGTAGTGTATCAAGTTAACCAATGACAAGATTAAACTAAATATTTTATTCTCTTTCTGAGCTACATGAGTCTACTAATTTCTCCGTTATATGCTTAAAGCTGAGTAACAAATCTTGGTAGTAAATTAACTCTGGCCCAAGAACAGAGTAAGTGCTTATTGAAATCAGTGCCTTAGGATTGTTTTCACAAGCCAGGACCTTGATTTTCAACTTGACTTGAAATACAGTCACCCCTACAAACACAAGTTCTTTTCCACAAACTTCTGAAAGAGCGAATATAATATATATAATACGGGGGCCAAGAACACAGTCTCAGGAACCAGACTGCCTGAGTTTGATCCTGGCTCCACTGCCTACTGTATGAACTTGATCTGTTATTCAACTCTTGTGGCTTAGTTTTCTTCTCTGTAAAATGAAGACAATAATAGTACCTGTCTTATAAGGTTATTTTGTGTATTAAATGAGTATGTGTAAAGCACTCAGACCAGTGCCTATCAAATAATGAGCCCTCAATAGAAGTTGTTGCTGCTCTTACAGTTGGCATGTTTGCTACTCCTAAACAAACACAGTTCATAAAAATCAGATTAATTTTAAAGTATAACGGAAATTTACTGAGCAAGATTTTTTCCCTTACCTAACTCACTTTATGATGGTAAATTAGATACTTAAGGAAGTGTAATTAACATGCTTCCCTAAGTATCTATTACCAGAAATTGTTTAATGCCTTTTGTTGGGAGGATAGTGTTGTGAGGAGGGTGAAGATGAAGGAATAAAGAAAATCCATAGTCAGCCAGGAAAATTCTGAAACTGTTCATTCATGTACATAATATCATTCAAAATCACATCTTTTTTTACACATTAGTCTCAAAAGTCAATACTGTCTCTAGTGACATCTGAGGTCTATAGATACATACACACTGTATACATATAGATCTATATCTATAGATCTTGGATTTCACTAGAATGTTATTACTTTTGCTCTTGTGTAGGTTAAATAGCAGTTATAAATAGCTATAAAACTATTAAATAGTTAATAGTTTTAAACAATCTGGCTGTAGAAGAAGGAAAGAAAAGATTTTCTTTTCCTGAAACTAGGTAATAAAGCCTAAAGCCTACCTCCCACTTAATTTTTTTTAAATTTCTTCACTATATTATTATTTTCATAGGCTTTGTGTTTTATACCAAGATCTCTCCCCCTCCAAAATTATTTTGCATATCTTACACACATATAAATTACCTTTAATGTTTCAGCATATCAGTAACAAAAAAAATGGGATTTCTGGCTTAATCATCCAAAATCAAGTCAGCATCAGGTATATATCCCTAATTATCTGTATCAGCATGGAGGTACAGAAAGCATTGTTTTCAGTGCAGTTATGTATTCACGCAGGCTATACACATATCCATAATTTTTAGGTGGTGCCTGGTAGTAAATTTGCTTCAGGTAAACTTGTCACCTTTCTTTATTAGAATTTATATACACAATCTATACATGTACATAACATGTAATTTTTTTTCTTTTAAAAGGATCAAATATTTTATCCTATCTTTATTGACAATTAAGATAATATAATCATTCTTTTTTATTATATGTTTTAAAAGAGTAATCTGAGGAACTCTCAGATCCAAGACTGAAATGGAGGTTGCAGTAGGGAAAGAGATTCACGGGCCACTGTCTCATTATTAGCATCATTGGTTCTACTGTTACCATCATTAAAATAAAAGGAAAGGACTGGACTTCTCTGGTGATATTCGGAGGCTTAGAGAAATACTCTGGGTTCTTTGAGCAGATTTCAGTACAGATTCCCATAATTGACTCCAAACCACTGTATTTCTTTTTTTCTTTATCCTTGGCCCTATGGGCTCATTGCTGAATATGCTGTTTTGAATTGCATTGTGTTAGTTCAGGAAAGACTACTACATGCAGTGCTCTGATATATTTGTGTGCCAAAATGGAGAGAAGATATTTAGGGCCTAGCTGTGAAATTTTTATCTCTTTTGAGGTTGAGGCCATGAAATGGAAATTGCCTTCCAAATCCTCATTAAAAGACTTTTACTCATATTTAAGAAAGCAACTTTATAGTAAAAACAAACAAAAACAGTGCAAATGTCTTCTTAAAGCTGATTTTAGAAAATCAGCTGTTTTGCAAAGGTAAGTGATTTCTATCTACTGCTTACTGATCACCCATTTCTTGCCTTTTTTTTTAATTCAAAGAGTTTTGTGGGGGTTTTTTTGTTTTTTGTTTTTTTTGCGGTACGCGGGCCTCTCACTGTTGTGGCCTCTCCCGTTGCGGAGCACAGGCTCCAGATGCGCAGGCTCAGCAGCCATGGCTCACGGGCCCAGCCGCTCCGCGGCATGCGGGATCTTCCCGGACCGGGGCACGAACCCGTGTCCCCTGCATCGGCAGGCGGACTCTCAACCACTGCGCCACCAGGGAAGCCCAAAGAGATGTTTTTTTTACCAAAGGTTGTAGTTAGTTTTTGTTGGTTTTGGTTGGTTGGGTTTTTTTGTGTGTGCATGGTTTGTGTTTTGGTTCCCCCGCCCTTTTTTACGGAAAGAAATTATTTTCATGCACAAAAGTTAGTATATGGTTTACACATTGCAAAAAACAAGACTTTTTTTGTGTATTACTTCCCTAAAAGAATATATCCTTTTGGGATGTCTTGGAACTATCTTCTATCATATATATAACTCTTTAAAAAAAGAATGTCATCACTTTGGAAGGGACCCATAAAATCCCCTCACAGTTACTTTCACTGACGTTTGATTCTTTTAAAAGTAGTAGCTGAGGGGCTTCCCTGGTGGCGCAGTGGTTGAGAGTCCGCCTGCCGATGCAGGGGACTCGGGTTCGTGCCCTGGTCCGGGAGGATCCCACATGCCGCGGAGCGGCTGGGCCCGTGGGCCATGGCTGCTGAGCCTGCGCGTCCGGAGCCTGTGCTCTGCGGCGGGAGAGGCCACAGCGGTGAGAGGCCCGCGTACCGCAAAAAAAAAAAAAAAAAAGTAGTAGCTGAGGACTTCCCTGATGGCGCAGTGGTTAAGAATCCACCTGCCAATGCAGGGGACACAGGTTTGATCCCTGGTCCGGGAAGATCCCACATGCCACAGAGCAACTAAGCCCGTGCGCCGTAACTACTGAGCTTGTGCTCTAGAGCCCACAAGCCACAACTACTGAGCCCGTGTGCTGCAACTACTGAAGCCCACGTGTTCTAGGGCCCATGTGCTGCAACTACTGAAGCCAGCGTGCCTAGAGCTTATGCTCCACAACAAGAGAAGCCACCGCAATGAGAAGCCCACGCACCACAACAAAGTAGCCCCCGCTCGCCACAACTAGGGAAAGACCATGTGCAGCAACAAAGACCCAATGCAGCCAAAGATAAAAATTAAAAAAAAAAAAAGTAGTAGTAGATTAAACGTGTAATAAACCAGGAGACACCTTCTGGAATCCAGTTAAGGCAAATGGTGGGTGTTACTACAGGTGAAGTTTCAGAATTCATTAGGTAGAACTGAAGACGTGCTATATAGTGTAATTTATTTGTATCTCATTCTTAAACTAAAAGACTTAAGTAGTGGCTTTATACTTAACTAAATCAGACATTATAAACAGGCATTCCCACATTCTTTGGAAGGAAGTATCTAATCTCAAAATGATACTTTCTGTTTCT
The DNA here is from genome assembly GCF_039906515.1 of Pseudorca crassidens. NCBI lineage: Eukaryota > Metazoa > Chordata > Mammalia > Artiodactyla > Delphinidae > Pseudorca > Pseudorca crassidens. The sequence continues at coordinate 97,343,178 of NC_090297.1, forward strand.
GCTGAAATTTACAAAGCCTGTAAGAATATTTTATTATGCTCATAAGAAAACTTGTCTAACAGCTTAGTAACTGATACTCTGCATTAATCCAAACGATTAAACCAAAATCTGTGTCCATTTAATCTGGTACACCTGAGAATTTAAGATTTTTTTTAATCTCTGAAAAATGAACTACATTAAACTGATATTATTTGGCTACATAATTTTATGGCATGAATCCAGAGGATTTTACCCTAGCTGTAGAGCAGACACCATGACCCAAGGGAGTTCTTATTCTTCCCAGTCTCAAAGACCATTGACATTCTGGGTAGGCCTGAGATAAAAGTGTTTTTAGTACAGCTTTCTGGCTGTTTCTATAGAGTGGATGCACTTTGATCACCCTGCATATGTTCCAGGAGGCTGAGGACAGAAAGAAAGATTGGGAAGGACAATGTGTCCACCCTCCTTGATCTTGAGTGTGAGGTGAAAATGGCAGTAATTTTAATACTTTTTAAAAGTGATTGATCAGTGCTGATTTTTAAGTGATCACCTGGTGAGACTTGGGGTTCCTCTGATTTCCGCTTTCCCTTCATGTTGCCTCATTTTGTTGTAGCTAACTTCCTTTTTTCTTCTTAACGTGACGGCAAGGTGTGTCACGTATTTTGAAATACGGTAGTATTTCAAAAAAAGACATTCTACGTAGAGAGAGAAAGGGAGAACATCTTAATCTATTTGATAAGTTTATACTGAGCACCTACAATATCCAGGCTTCTAAAAATCAATTCAAACATAAACCTACATTCAGGAGCTTATGTTTTGGTGTATGTAGCTATCATATATGACAGAAGTGAAGAGGGCCCTAAGAATGTTTATGATTCTTTGCCCCTACGTCTATAGCTTGCTTACTTGGTTTGTGGTCCAAGCCATTTACTAATTTGCCTGGCTTTCGTAATGTTGCTGTTTATCCTTTGTTCTTTCAGAGAGCAAAAATTTCCATGATCCTAAAGCATTTTCACCAAATTTTAAACACATTTGTGATGCAATGCAGTTCAATTGTGGCACAGATTACTGCTACACTAGAGTTGGCACTTGTTTAGTGCCCTGGCCTTAATACAGGCATGCCCCTGTAATGGATTAATGCTTCACTTCTTTTGAAATCTAAGTGAGTGTAGTATTTCCTCCTTTGCCAGACAGGTCCTTTGTCTTTGGAGGGAAAAGGAAACTAGACAGAATATTGAATTTCAGCCAGGTGCATCAGACTTAGATTGTAATATCCTTAGTTTTCTGAACTGGAGCAAAAAAGTCTCTTGGAGTTCAAAGCAACCATGGTGTTGATTTTCTCCTTTATTGAAAACAAGCTCTGAGTTTGGACTGTAGGGTTTGGAGATCAGTTAGAGAAGGAAGGAGACAATTTAAGATGCTCCGTGAAGTTCTGGGCTTAATTTTTAAGTTGACCTATTTCATTTTAGAAAATTAAACACTGCCACAGTACAACTTGAAATTTGAATTGTTGATTTCCCTGTTTTTTTAGACTGCAGTTTTGCAAGAGGTTGTAGAGTTGTGTAAGTAAACTGAGTTCTTGAGAGTTTTAAAGAAATAGAGTAGCTAAACATTAAATTTTATATCTATCAATTTTACCAGGGTTTTATACATACAAAAAATAAGAAGTGTCACATTCTTATTTGATTTTAAAAGTGTAAGCAGATGGCATCCCTAAAAAGTGTAGACAGCCCTGATTAAAATGTCTTCATTGTAAGAACTCATTGCCTATTAAACTACTGTGGGCTTTTGGAATCTTATTCCTAGGGTCATTTGTTTCACTTAATAGAATCTATCATTTTACTATTCCTTTCTTTTCAGTCCATATTGGACAAAATTGGAGACTTCAGAAAAGCTAAAAAGAGATGTGCAGAAAGAAAGAAAATCTTAAATGATTTTTAGGATTTAGTATTATACAAGTGTATTTAATTTTAAATGAGGTATATTGTGTTCACAAGGTTAGATACATGATCTCAAAGCATTCAGCCCCCCTTACTTTAGGTAAATCAATTCATATTTTCATATACTGTAAAAATTTATTATTTACTTCTTCTGAAAAGTAAACATATGTTAAAGTTTCGGATTCACAATTATAGAGCTGTACCTGCTTGGGTGTGCTTCACATATTTTTCGTCCTGTCCCTGAGTTTGCTCTGCTCCAATCAGAATCTCTTGACATCAACATGGGAGCTGTTTTTACTCTTATGTGAAGCTACAATTTGAGATTACAGAAGCTCCTTGAATATGAATGCCTTCTTAGTTGCTTTCTACTTTTACTAGCTGGCTGTATTCTAACAGTTTGGAATTGGGAATTCTCTAGTTTGCAGATTTTTTAAATCTAGTTGCAGATATTTCTAGTCCTTTATGCTCCATGCTTTCTCTCATAACAATTAGTAACGAATTACAGATTTAGCAGTAGAGTTCAAAAAATGCACAAAGATAAAGGAAAAGTACACTTCTTTTATTAAAAGGCCAGAAGATAGCCTGGTTCATTATTGCGAGATTTCTGGGATGCATTAGGTGAACCTTATTTAGCTATGACACGAGCTAATAAAGTTGGATCAGTTATTTTTTTTTAAGTTGGTATCGGAAGTCAGATTAATTTTTATGTAGTCTCTCATTTCTTGAGACTTTATATTGTTTATAATGGAAAGGTTAGGGAAACTTCCATCAATTTAAGTATTTACTAAACTAGAAGGAATGGAGAATATATCAGAATATGAATCAAATGTTTGCTTTGTTTTCTTATTTTGATTTATATATATATATTAATTGTTTTCTCTCTCTACCCATTAAAGATTCCAGTGCTGAATATTCAAATGAAAATTTTTCCTGCGCTTTGTACTGTAGCAGGGACCATATTTTCCTGTACAAATTACTTCCGTGTAATCTTCACAGGTGGTGTTGGAAAAAATGGATCAACGATAGCAGTAAGTATTTCTTAAGATTTCCAGTGATTGTGCTAGGACTTAGTTTTGTAGTCACTTTGTTTTTCATTTGAATTGTTATTTGAATTAATTAAAATCATTGTTAATTGAGAGTTTCCACTTAGTCTTAAAAAAACCCCTGAAACTTCTCAGTTTTATTTACACATGTATACATTTATATGCTTTTATTTGCATATTTTTTGTGCATGCAGACACACACTTTTATACACATATATATATATATTTTTTTTAAGTGCGATCTGCTTTGTAAAATGTCTGCCCTCTTAGGTAAAATCCTCAGTTTGTGCCTAACTAATCCATGCTGCTGCTTTTCCTTAGCTGTTCTGGTATTCAGTTATAAAAGCTGCTGGCTCTCAGACACCGTGAGGTTCTTAGAAGTTCAAGTTGATCTGTCTTCCATCAAGCAAATCGGTATAGAATACCACTAACTCCTCACTTCTCTTTACTCTGTACAGGGAACAAGTGTCCTTTCTCCTTTTCTCCATATTGGATCAGTAATTACATTAGCTGCAATGATCTACAAGAAATCAGCAGTTCAGCTTTTTGAAAAGCATCCCTGTCTTTATATATTGACATTTGGTTTTGTATCTGCCAAAATCACCAATAAGCTTGTGGTAAGCACCAGAGTTTTTGTCTGTTATCTTTTTAACTTTCATCTTATTTTGGTTTTATGGCCATAGTTTTCATTTCATAATTTCCTAAGCAGTTCTAGAGTTTGCTGTCCTCTAATCAAAATCTCTTGATGTCAATATGGGAGCCATTTTTACTCTTACATGAAGCTACAATTTGAGATTACCAGAAGCTCCTTAAACCTCTACAACTCTTCTTTCTATCCACATTCTTCATTCTCATTCTTCATTCTCATTCTGTACACTCAAGGCTCCTTGTGAAAAGCATATTTAGGGGGACTTAGTTGGCATGGTATATACCTTCGGTGTATAGCTCTCACACCCACTTTTTGTTGTTGTTTTAGTTTTGAAAGTTCAACAGATATTGCTAAAGAATTCTTGAAACTTGATATTTGATCACAATACTGATTTACTGTGTAGCTCACAATTGCTTTAATATGGAAATGCCTGCCTACATCACCGATTCTCTTTATTCATAGGTGGCACACATGACTAAAAGTGAAATGCATTTGCATGACACAGCATTCATAGGTCCAGCACTTTTGTTTCTGGACCAATATTTTAACAGCTTTATTGATGAATATATTGTACTTTGGATAGCCCTGGTAAGTTTTGTACTGTGTTCTATTTCATGATTTGAAGGGTACTTGTTTTCTGTTTCAGTGGGCCAGTCCTGAGAGACAGATCGTATAATTGTAATGATTTAGAATACTAGAAAACCACATTTATGGGACTTCGTGGGAGTTCTTCATGGCTTCATCTTTGAGTCATTTTTTGTATTATTCTTATTAGTCCTGCCTACATCCTGGCTCATAAATTCCATATTTCTAACTGTAAAGCAGGAGTTGGCAGACTACAGCTTGTGGGCCAATGGCCAGTTTTTGTAAATAGTTTTATTGGAACACAGTCATGGCCATTCATTTATGTATTGTCTGTGGCTGCTTTCATGCTACAGTGGCAGAGTTGAGCAGTTGTGACAAAGAGAGTATGGTCCACAAAGCCTAAAATATTCACTAAGTTTGTTGCTCCTTGGTGTAAAGGAAGAATCTTTGAGGAAATTGAGTTATTAAATTTTATGGAATTGAAGGTAAATTTCAAAATAAGAGAAGAAAGAAGCCTCTCCTCTTGGCTTTCAGGAATCTTAGGGATGGCCTAAGCAGATTCCTGAGAATCTAATAGTATCTTTTTTTTTTTTTTAGGTCTTCTCTTTCTTTGATTTGATTCGCTACTGTGTCAGTGTTTGCAATCAGATTGCGTCTCACCTGCACATACATGTCTTCAGAATCAAGGTCTCTACAGCTCATTCTAATCATCATTAATGATGTAATTGATGTTATAGGAAACTCATGTTTTCTGCCCGAAAGGATCTGAACATATTAAGGAGAATGGGGTGGTTAAGAACAAATATAATTTATAGTAACCAATGTTATATATAACTTTTATTCTTTGTTATTGGTAACACTCCTTAACTATCCCTGTGTGAGAATGGGAGTTTCAAGTTCCATCCCGTAAATTGTACATGTTGTCAAACAGGGTTGGCCCAAGAAAGCATGCAAGAAAAAAATGCCATGTGTTTGTAATTATCCTGGATTCATAGTAAAATTGTCATGGGGAGCAGATCCCCAGTGGTGGAGATTTCTAATGTAGAATATTTGCAGGCCAAAAGATGGTTGCTTTATAATTTTAACAAATCATCATCTTTTAGTGACGTCCTTGTTTAGTATCTTCTCAAGCTTTCTTTACTGAGGAGCTCAGCTTGTGGCACAGATATATCTTGTGAGGTGGAACCTAGTGATAAAGATCTTGAATTTGGATTGAAAGGTTTCCTATCTTTACATTATTGAGGAAGTCATTTTTTTTATTGCTCAAGAAATGGTATCTCATGGGCTTGGGAAATCCTGTTAGCATGCATAATAATGTGGTAACTTTGTCGATCCATTTTATTTTTTTAAATAAATATATGATCTGAAAGCCAGTCTTCTTCTCAGTTTTATTCAGTGGAAAGATAAACTAAGTTTTAATGTCGTTTTTAAAATTTTTAAGCAAAATTTATTCCTGTTCTTTAATAAATGAGGAAATTCAGTCAGCTACATCATCATTATGTGTCCTGTGACCTTTCTATTTTGTATAAAACTGTTTAACTTAAAACACAGGAGTGCTGGGCCTCCCTGGTGGTGCAGTGGTTGAGAGTCCGCCTGCCGATGCAGGGGACACGGGTTCGTGCCCCGGTCCGGGAGGATCCCACATGCCGTGGAACGGCTGGGCCCGTGAGCCATGGCCGCTGGGCCTGCGCATGCGGAGCCTGTGCTCTGCAACGGGAGAGGCCACAACAGTGAGAGGCCCGCGTACCGCAAAGGAAAACAAAACAAAACAAAACACAGGAGTGCTATGTTCATTTTCCCTCTTGGTAGATTTTTTTGGTTGTGGTTGTGTCACCCTTGAGATTATAAATCTTTTTTTCCCTTTGAGAAAACAGAATCATAATCTTAAAAGTCCAGAGGGGTTTAATAGTCACCTGGTCTAGGAATCTCAAACCCTTCCCCCAGATTTTTAATGAGAGAGGCTTGGGCCTCTCTAGGCAATTATTGAAAATTTGCACTCTCCTTTTCTGGCTACTCAGTATCTGTACAACAGTTTGAATTGAAAACCAGGTGTCCTCAGTAACTATAAACCAGATCTGTTTCCATTGTATATAGTTCAGTTGCTTGAATGAAGAGGGAGACAAGCGGAAAAGGTTTAAGCTGTTGACTAAAATGAGGTATCTTCCTATTGATTTTTATTTATACCCTGTTTCCATAATCATGGATACACAATAGCTGTGCTGCCTTGCCTGGCAACCAGAACTCTTCCTTGCACTTTTAATGATTTCATCAATTCCATGTAATCTTGATTAGCAATGACTGTGAAACCTTTCATTTCTTTGCTAGAATGTAGCAGGAAGGGGAAGTTTCTCACTGCCTTTGCTTGCTAGCAACTTCTCCAGCATCTGGGGTAGAGAAGTACATACAGAAAAATGCTAGGGCGGATCAAATGTTGCAAGCTAGGACAAAGGAAAAAGAAGGAGGGATAATTAACTAAAGTTACCTCATTGTCTTATTATATTAGATAGACAGAGCAAATGTTAATTACCTACAGTGGAAATTGAGGTCTGGAGAAGCTCAATGGCATACCAGTGTCACAACAGTTACTCCTTTTCCAAATGGGGACTAGAATCCAGATCTTCTGAATCCTAATCCATTGTTCTCTCCTACACCACACTAGGTTTTAGTGGGCTGAAGCTACAAACTGAGATTCTAGAATCTTTTTCAGTGTAAAGGAAATCTGGAAGACGTTCAGGTATTTGGTGTGCTCTTCCTTCAGCTCTAGATAACCATCCGCATCATATCAATGGTATGTTTATAGTAAACCTCAGCTGGTCCTAATTCTTCTTGTGATCATATTATATATGATTTTGATACCTGGTTAGGTATCAAAATCATCTGAAGAATTTTAAAAACTACAGGTTCCCAGGTCCTATTGCTAGAGATATTTGGTAGGTTTGAGATGGGGCCTCATATTTTCATAAGCTCCCCAGGATTCCAGTCCTTGTTAAACCTTTTGAGTTACAACTAGGCTTAGGAACCACTGTCATAAACTACCTAAAAAGGTGCAATGACTCTTGGAAGCTGTGAAGAGTAGCAGCATAGTTAGGGGTGGCATGTGGACGGAAGAACATGTGCCACCTGCAGTAGGTCTCTGTGACCCTAAAATAAAATTATATTGGCTTTAACTTCAATTTGGTAACCCTAGTCCCCATCCCACCCTCCAACAACATTTGTGTTCTTTGTACAGAATGCAGGGGCCTCTGAGGGCCACACTCACATACTCACATTAAAAAGATGGAATTTTTGAAAAACAAGATGCTTCTAAAAGTTTCCCATCCCTTACAGTGTTTAAACAGAAACCGTCCATAGAGATACAGAGGGAAGATGGACCAGGTGACTACTAAACTCGTTTGAACTTCTAAGATTTTGATTCTCTTTTCTCAAAGAGAAAAAACGTCAATGCGGGGGATCCCTCTACCTTTAGCTAAAGAGTTGAACTGGGCTTCTCAACATATTGAAGTTGGAAGTAGGATGTCTAAAATGGAAAGTTCCAAACTGGAAGTGATGGGCAGACAGACCTATTGATGGAAACAATGTAGTGTTCTTCACTGGCTTCTGTCAACTGAAATTCCTACCCTCAAGTTACTCGACTGCAAATCCTTCACTCTGGCTAGCAGCCTTTCCTCCCAAGATTCTGGAAAACACACCGAACTAGAACCAAGAACTGCTGCCGTGTCCCCAGTGCGGTTGCTGCTTTTACCAGTATCCCTCACCCTTCCTATTAGAAGGCTCTGCCGACCCCTGTAATCCCACCGCTCCAAACACAGTCCCAGAGTTCTGGGCACTATTGCCAGGTCCTCTACTTCTAGCGCAGTTTATTCTCACATCTATTGCCTTGTTTTCCTGGTTTTCTCTCCATAGTGGAAGCCAGAGATACACATTTAAAGAACAAGAAGATTTTCATCTTTATTCTTATCCTCACATGTCCACAGACCTCTTCTTCTATGTGGAGAAACTGAGCCTTTGGGCCACAACTGCTTTCCCTGTTGAGGATTTTGTAAGAGGTTCCTGGAAGAGGGCAGTTACAGCAACTTGTAAGACTCTACAACACCTCTACTACTGTCTCCTGCCTGGTGTCACCTCTGCAGGAAAGGCAGCTTTGTGCCCAGCTCTGTGAGCACAGAGGTCAGAGCCTTCCAAAGTCTTGAGAAAGCTGATTCCAGGGATCCCAAACTCAGGACACCAACTTGAAGCAAGACCTGGTTACCAGGACTCGGAAGAAGGCTGTGGATTCTGGGGGCTGAGAGCTTCACATCCTACCATGCTGGCAGGGGCCAAAGTCCACAACTGGCCTATAGGTCTAGTCACTGCTGTTCACCACAGCTCTTATTTCAAAGTCTTTTCCTTTGGTTTCTTCTGTTTCTTCTGTTCCTCGTATTCAAGTATTTTCTGTTGGAAATAGCCTGTGGGTTCAGATACATGTGTTAAGAGACATCTAATCTGGCCAGGCAGACTTAAGATAAGCTCAGGAGTGAGGGTCAGGAATATCCTCTCTGCTGCCCACGCTCCCAGACTACACCCACATTCCTGCCAGGATGCCCAAGCCCTCACAGGTCTTTGGAGATACAGGTATTTGATTTGGCCCCAGAGGGGGCCTAAAACAAATAATAATTAGTAGGAATTAGCTCCAGACTAAAACAAAGAGTATACGGCCTCCTGCTGGCTGATGAACAGAGCAACTTCTGCAAAGTATCAGCTCAGGAGGCATTTTCTTAGGCTTCAGGTTCTTTCCTTCCAGCCCCGCTTGGTAAGATTACAGCTATTTTTGTGGGCCTCTAGAGAGAAATGCTCTTTCCTCCCCTCCTCTTCATCGTAGGGCCACACCTGACTTGGAGGCAGTGACCCTCTGGGCTTGGATTGTTAGGGGCCTGTCACTATACCTGCAGGAGGGTTCTTGCTCTTCTCAGCTTCCTGGATGAAAAGGGAAAAGAGCTGTGTCTTCACAAACTTCTTCACAAATCGGCGGTTGGCCTTGGAGGTCAGAGCCTTATAGAAGCCCCGTTCTTGGAAGTGGCCTTGCCCATTTGCTTCCCGCTTGATGTAGGAAGCGTAGTGGCCCACAGTCTTGACAAAGAACTGCACAAAAGGGCCTGAAACATGCTCATTGATTTGTTCAGAAGCTGCAAGGAACAGAGACCATCTCAGGATAGTGGAAGGATGAAACTACCCACTCTTACCTCCAGTGGCTTTCTTCGCAAGCTGAAAGCTCTTGGAGAAGGGGTGAGGTAGGCTTCATAACTACTGATTGACTGATTAAAATGGGAGACTAGATATGGGTTCACCATTGCTTAGGAAGAATAAAATCTCATACTCGCCCTAGAATCAAGGCCTCTGGGACTAGCCCAGGACTGCTGAGTGAATTTGTTTTAGTTCTGGAAGGGAATTATTGGGAATCATGCCCTCAAGCTCTTAGGAGAAAGCCAAAATAAGAGGAGCCTAGGACTTACTCTGTGACCCCTTGATCCCCTGACCAAGAGATTCTAAGATGTCCTCCTGAAGCTTGGGTGGTAGGATGTCTTTTTCATCACCAACCTAGGAGACGACAGAGGTAGCTCAGAGGTTAAGCAGTCAGGGGGGAGGTGTGAAGTGAAGTGTTGGCAGAGAGTGTGAGATGGGGATGAATTCTACACCCCACTCTTCCCCCCACCCCCAGATAATTGGCCACATAGAAGAGAAGCAACAGAAGCTTTGACTCTAAACACTAGTAAGTTTCTCCATCCCTCTGGTACTTGGTTTATATCCTTGCCCTAAAGGCACTAACAGATGCCTTGTGAAGTCATCTGTCTTTGTCATGGGCTCCTTGAGAGAGGAGAGATCTTGTTAGCATGGATTCTCACTCAACAAAAGTTCTTAAAGTTTGTTAAAGTAAGTGGAACATCAGTGAGACTAGAGCAATTGAAGTGGTGGTGGGTCTGCTGGGGATCTGAACCCAGACACTTACTGACATTAAGAAGGTTCCTTCACAAAGATTCACCAACAGGACCTGAAAAAAACACAAAACAGCTTGATCTCTTCCCCTTTCTCCATTTCTGCCTGTGGTTGTAACTTTCAGCCCAAGTAGCAATAAAATCAGCACCTTAAGTTCTCATTTCCTGTCTGATAGTCTCTTTTCTCACCACCCCCTCTTTCCTGGGAAAACGGTGTGAGGGTGTAGGAAGCAGGAAACAGGAGAGAGCTAAGGAAGATGGGACAGACAATATGGGTAGCCAGTCACTCCCTTAATAAAACATTGATCATGGTAATGGCTTCTACATATGCAACATTTAGTACGTGGCACACATGGTGCTTTGCACATTTTATCTCATTTAATCTTCCCAATGCTCCTGTAGAGGCAGGTACTGTGCCTGTTTTGCAGATGAGGAAACAGACCCAAAGAAGCTAAGCTGCCTGAGGTGATACTGCTAACAAATAGGACAGTTTCCAAGCCGAGGTTGTGCTGTCCCTGGGACTACGTCTTTCTCCCGACAACTCTCCTTCAACTCCCTTCCTTCTGGTCAGCTTTAGGACAGGGATGGACATCTTTTGATTTTTTTAATGCTCACAACAACTTTATGTACAATTGCCTGGAGTTCCATTTATAAAACTCCCACAGAGCTCTGAGCCTTCCAGCAGGAAACAGCGAGAGGAGGAAATGAGCCCAGGGTCAGCAGGAAGAGGGAAGGAAAGGCAGTAACCTGTGTCTATAGGCTGCAGGTAGGACAAGCACAGGGCTGGAACTTGGGAGACCTGAGCTCTAGTATCAGCTCCATCATTGCCTGAGAGGCCTTCAGTCCAGACTAGAGATGACAAATAGGCATCCTGCTGGTTGGATTCCAACCTACAGATCTGTTTCTTTTTGCCTCAGAGAATTTTTAAATAATTGAATTTAGTTTCCAATATTTAAATTGGAAAATTTCACATAAAATTTGGATTTGGGGCTTCTCCTGAAAAGTCAGGAGCTCTAACACTGATCCACATACAGATGGAACTGAGTTACAGCTGCCCCCTTTAGTCAAGGCCTGTGCTCAGCAGTTTGTCATAATCCCCCGAAGCCTGTGTTGGCCATTTAAATGCCTGCTGGCTCCCTCTTTTCAGTTTGTGACCCTTGGTCTCGACAGGTGGGTGAGTGATCCCTGCATGCACCCTTCTCCCAAATAAAAAGAAAGAGAGGAACTAGGAAGTGTGCCAAGAGACAGAGCAAGCACTGTAATTATCCATCGTCAAGGGAGAAAAGTTGAACTAGTTCAGGCCTGAAACCACTTGTATACATAGGCTCAGATGCCTTCACTCAGGGCAGGCTGTTTACTTCGGGGGCTGGGAGGTAAGAGTGTGTGAAGAAATTTTTTGTGAAGTTGTTCCCAGAAGTCTTTCCAGTACTTGGAAAGACTGTCTGTCAAGCGTTCCCTTCCAGAGAGTGGACGTGGGGAGTCAGGGAATCCCCCTCCCCTTCCCTGGCCCCTAGCCCTCTCCCTTCCTCACCCCCTGCCCATTTCACGGAGCAGCTGCAGAGGAATAAAATAGGCCAAGGCTCTTAGCGAGCAGGAGCTGGAGTCTGTGTAGCCTTCCGGTGTCTTCCCGCCAGGCCAGTGGAGGAAGAGCCACAGCTGAGGAGATAGAGCTGTAGCATCAGGAAGTTTCATAACTTCTGGGTATGGGGCATTTTAAGTCATTGCTAAACATGGGGCTGATACTCTGTCCCAGTTAGTCACAAGGCAAATACTGGCTCAAAGGGCATGTGTACTCAGCAGTCCTGAGGAGGGTTGAGCGGGCCAGCAAAGCAAGGAAGGGAAACAGAGCCTGCTTCTTTACCTCCCAGCAGCACTCTGTGGAAGAAAGGCTTTGGTTCTATCTACTAGATTCCATCCTTGCCTATGTGGCTTCAGATAAATGAGTTATCTGGACCGCAGATACTTCTTATGTAAATGGAGGAAGTCCTCCCACTAGGGTGGGTTGCAAGCCTTCAATAGCTTACTTCTAGGCCCTGCCTCTCCCCTTGGTAGGCCCTTTGTCTACACAGAGGGAGTCAGTGGTTAGCCCGTGCAGACAAACCGAAGTAGCTCTTCTGGCTTGAAATTATCATCATGTGCTATCTCTTGAAAGTTCCTATTGACAACTCAAGCAAAGCACATGTTTTGAGTTGTTCTTCCAACACTGGAGATAGATTTATGTTATTAATGCCTATTTTCACCACTGATCTTTCTGGTGTATCTGGAGGCACTGCCAAGAAATAAGAAGCTGACAGAGATCAAAGGGAATTTGGACCTCTATCCTCATTAGCCAACTGAGCTCTGAGCTAATCAGAAAAATGACCCTTGCTACAAAAAAAAAAAATCTGCATTTTCAAGGCTTGTTGTTTGCAGGAAGGCTATGTCAGTTCACTTCTAAGCACCGCACCGTGAACAGCCCCCAGTGGGGTGTGTGTTGTATAGACCAGCTGTTGTACAGACCAGCTGTGCTCGTCCGTTCAGAAGAAAAACGGGACACCTGGGGCCTGCTCATTAGGACTAGCTGGCCTAGGACAGTCGGGTGAGCCCTGAATAAGCCACGTGCTGCCCCTTAAGCCCAGGGAAATCATTCAGGAGGAGGGAGCAGACCCTTATTGAGTATCAGCTATATGTCAGGCACCAGGCTAGGTGCTTTATGCAGAATTTTTCCCCCTAGGATCCCTAGGAACTGAACATTGTCATTCCGATATTACAGATGAGGGAGCTCAGGCTTAAAGAAGTTAAACAACCTGCGGCAAAATCACCCAGCTGTTAGTAGCAGAGCTGGGATCGGGATCCAGGTCTGCCTGGCTCCAAGTCATGCCCTCTTCTTGCGGCATCATACCTCTTCCATGGGGCTCTCCATAACCTCCTGCCGAAAGCGCATTTGGACTCCAACCATGAAGGGAGTGGGGCAGCAGACAGTGGCCAGAAGGCTCTCGGGGACAACAGGGATGTAGGTGTGGGCCCAGCTGAAGGGGTAGAGCAGCGCCGCAGCAGCATGGATGCACTGAGACAGTGTGCTGGGGACAGGGCACAGAGAGTGAGAGTCAGAGGGGCCTCCCTGTGCCTCCACCCCCAGGGACCCACCCCTACAGCCCACCACTGACAGCAGCTGCTCATGCTGCCTGTAAAAGCAAGTCTGGGAGCCATGCCAGTCACAGAGCTTGTGACTACTTGTAGCTGGGAGGAAAGGTACAGAAACTGGGAGGCTGAGGCTCCTCTCATCAAGGATGGGGCCTCTATTTGATCCTTTTCCCAGTTAAGTCTTCTCAACTCACTTCCGGGGGTGGGGGGGGCGGGGGAGTAACTCTAAAGAGGGGAGGGAAGAAGAAATGTCTTCATTGTTCGAGTCCCTTCTCTGTGCTTACCACTGTGCTAAGGATGTGGATACCAGGAAGCATAAGACTGGCTCTGCTTTTAAGGAACTCAGTGTAGTTAAGGAGACAAACGTGTAAACATTGGGGTGCAGCAGAGAGGTCAAGCCTGTTTCCTCCTTATGTCTCATCCTGAGTCTTTAACTCTCACAGCTCCCTCTGGCCACTCGTGGTTATTTCAAGTTACCGGGTTGGTGCCTGAGTTTGCTTGGGAAATTCCTGGATTCCAGGAACCTCTGACCAGCAATTCCTACCTGGAAAGTCCCACAGAAGTGGCTCCTCCACCCTTCCCAACGAAGCATTCCCTGTGTAATTATTGCCTAAGTCACAACTCGGGCCCAGCTCCCCCCAATCCCTCCCCCCTTTGCCCCTCCAACACACACACACAACCCCCCTTTCTGTCTTCTCTATTCTCCACTGGCTTTCACGGCTCTTCATTTCTCCAAATTACCCCAAAGCCAAAGCCAATCAAAACACAGATGCAGAAACCTTGTTTCAGCTCTTGGTATGGAGCTAGCACTTCCTGAGTTAGAAAGATGGAGTCTCTGAGAGTCTCGCCAAGGCTTAGGCTGACTGGAAGTCCCCTTCCTGCCTGAGTTGCAGAGATCTGAAACACTCAGTGTAGGAAGGAAGTGGGGAGTGGTGGAGTCTCCCTGAAGAAAGTTAACGCCTGAGAGATGAGTCTTGCCGGCCTTTGCCCATGTCCAGGCCAGAGTCCCCTTCACTTCCTAAACACCGATCTTAGGAGGAAAAGGCCAGAATCCCAGCTCCAGCTGTGACAGAAACTTCTCAGTCCCCTACAGGGCAGAGAGTAGAAGAGCTACTTCCAAAGCAAAAGATTACACCACTTTCCACAAGGATTGGCCTACGACTGGTGCCTTTTCGGTTATCACTGATTTTTACAGAATTTTCAACCCACAGACCCCCACTGCCTGCCCAAGCTTCCTTTCCTCTAAAACCCATGACATTCACCTGGCCCTCTGGTCTAATATTTGGGTCCCTAATATCCTTTTCTTCTTCTTCCCTAAAAGATAAAACCAGGGTTGTCAGCCCAATATAAGCAGCTTTCTCCATCCCAAGACATAAATAGGTCAACCTTCTACTGTCTTACGATTTTTCTCCCTTCTCTATTCTGTCACACATCTCCCCATGTCTTTCTCAGACTTGAAGCCCCTAAGAGGTAGAGACCAAGACATGATATTATTCTGCTTCAACTATACACAGGGATATAGTCAACCATGAACTTATTATTAAGAAAAACAACTAGCACTTACCAGTGTGTGCCTGGCAGAGTGCTAGTTACCTAATGTGCATTACTTCATTTAATCCTTACCACACTCTTATGAAGTAGCTACAGATCTCCATTTTACAGATAAGGAGATCATGACTTCAAGAAGTTAAGAACCTAACCTAAGGAACACCATGTAGCTAAAGGTAGAGGAAAAGAACTTGAACTTTGTTCTGCTGATTTCAATACCTGTGCTTTCTTTTCAAATGGGGATAATTCGACATTCCCTTAAGGTCTAGGACCATGTCTTATTTGTCTGTATTTTCCTGATGCTTGGCATCTGGTAAACAGTTGACACACAATAAGTGTTTGTTGAATGAGTGAATAAATGGACAAATGACATGTGTTTGCCACTAAGGATAGTGCGCTTGACCTCCCTACCACTCTATGACTTCCTGCCCTGTCCTCCCTCAGCTTCTCGAGAGCAGAATCATGTCTGCATCCACCCTAACTGGTCTCCTCCAGGGCTGTCACGGGAATACTTCTTGTACTTCTCAGTGCTAAATCACAAACCTCCTTCAGGCTTAGGCAGTGATCAAGTTTGGAGGCAGAAACAGGGAATTATAACAGCTATTTTCTAGGCTTAGTGCAGATCAAGGCAGGGTGGCAGGAGGGTGGGGAGCACACAGGTCCTACAGCCTGATTTCCTTCGAGAACCCTCCGGTCTATTCCTTGGAACCCAGGGATGCCAGTCAGTTCAGGTGACCCCGCTCGGTGGCTGGACCAACCTGAGACCTTCTGCCAGGAAGATGATTCTTCTCTCCAGCACTGCAGAGGCAAAGATCTGAAGAATCTGCTCAAAACTGAGACAGCGCAACAGAGAACTAAAATCCACGTGCTCTAGGTGGGAGTCAAGGGGCCGCGTCAGCGAAATGAACTGTGGGGAAACCAGAGAGAGGGGGAGTCACCACACTCAAAAAATCACACAAACCCCCGAAAGCTGGGTCTCTACCAGCCTCCACCCTATCTTCCCCAA
Organism: Pseudorca crassidens; assembly: GCF_039906515.1. NCBI lineage: Eukaryota > Metazoa > Chordata > Mammalia > Artiodactyla > Delphinidae > Pseudorca > Pseudorca crassidens. The sequence goes on from NC_090297.1 coordinate 97,359,020, forward strand.
AGGAGTACATCTGACCGTGCCTCCCCACTGCTAAAAACCCACCCATGGTTCCCCTACGCTCTGAGGATGACACTGATGTAATCCCCTATGTGGCCCACAAGGCCCGCCTCTCTCACCACCTGCCTCACCTCGCTTCCCCGCATCAACTCCTTTCCGTTCCTTGAGCATGTCACACTCTTTCTTGCCGGAGGTTCTTCCCTCCCTCCCCTGGGTTGCCTTTCACTCTTTTTCAAAAAAACTAACTTATTAGTTTTTCATTGAAGTATAGTTGGTTTACAATATTTTCTCTCTTCATTCTTATCCTCCTTTATGTCTCAGAGGCCTTCATTGGCCACCTAATGCAAGGTGTCAACCTGTGTTTCTCATCATTTTCCCATGTAGTATCCTGTTTTCTTTTCATCACAATCATACAATTTTTAATTATTTATTTGTGTGTTTACTTATTTAAGTCTTTAGACTTTTAGCTCCATGAAGTCAGGGACCACATTCATTTTATTTACCGCTTCGTAGCCAGGAAATAGTCTAACTTGGTGCATAGCTAGCCTGCCACACTTATGTTTTGAATAAGTGAACAAGCCTAGCCCCTCCCCTTATTCCGATCTGGGGAAGCAGAAGACACAGCAGATTATCCAGAGTACCAGGGGTCAGGACTGGAATTCTTAAAACAGCGTTCTACTTGCTGCTTTGTCTGCTTAGTGTCTTAAAACAATAGCATCCCCACTGTGGCATGGGTGGGGACTCAGGGGTGGGGATGTGTGATAAGAAAAAGACAGGTGGAGGCCATAAGGTAGAGATATAGGACAGACACCGGAAGATAAGTGAGGTAATGGGGAAAAGTGGCAGTTTGGCGGCTGGGGGCAAAGGCCATTCTAGGACCAGGAGCCTCAGCTTACCTGATTTATTTATTATAAATAAAAGTCTTGGTGGCTTAAACAGTAAGTAGGTCCTTGTGAGCATCAGGTTGGGAGGATCAGAACATTGGGGTTTGACTTTCAGCTCTGCCGCCAATAATTCGAGCCAAGCCCCAGTGCCTGCCTGGCTCAGTTTCTGGTGAATGGGAGCACTGTGACGAGAGGTGCCCCAGGAACACGCCCCCTGCAGTCAGGGAGGGTCTTGTCCATTTTGCTCACCCACCTCAGTGCCTGAGTCGGGGATGAAGCTCTTGAGGGTGACGGTCTTCCCAGGAGCGGGGAAGGCTGCCTCTCGGAGGCCCTGCATGAATGGGTAGATGACTGCCATGGAGATCTGATGCCTCTTTTCCACTTCATCCAGGATCTGTACGGAAGAGGACCACGGGAAACATGACTCAAAGGGACGCTCCCAGGCTGGTAGCTGAGATCTCACGTGTGAGGCTGGTCCCGCCAATCCTTAACTGGTTCATTCTTCCCTGGCAGAAACCAGTCTGCTGTTTACCTCCTGCGCAAGACCTGCTTTTGCTCCTAGCCTTCTTCTTTTCGTCTTCTCTCTACCGATCCGTATTCCTTCCTTCTCCTAACATCAGCACGAGCTACCTTCCCCAGGAAGTCATTCGAGAGTAAACTCGTCATCCCTGATGGTACCATGTTCATTTGTGCTAGATGGAGTGGGAGACTAGAAGCTGGGCCTCTTAGGTGCCACTCTGCCCTCCAACTTCCACCAGAGGCTCCCCAGGTCGAGGGATGGCCTTCATCCACAGAACCCTGCACAGATGAACCATCCACCCAAGCCAAGGCTGATGGAGTATATTACCTTCATCCTTCAAGGGGCCTGCCTGGGGCAGAGCACACTGATGCCCTTTTCTGGCCACTAAGACATGCCACATCCATTCGGAAGGATTCCTCTCTGATCCCAACTCAGGTGTACTAGCACTCAAATTGCTCCAGCAGAAGTCCTGGAGACCTCAACTTCCCCCTCTACCCTGGAAAGAGTCAGAGGGAGTCCCCCAAGCCCCGCTGTATAATTGTCTTTATATCTGTTTAGTATTCTGTCTTCTTCATGTATCATGTCATCTGAGCCTCACAGCAACCCATGAGATAGGAAGGTGAGGGATCATTCCATGCACTTGACAGATGAGGAACTGGAACTCCCCACTCCTGACCTGGAGCTCTACCCATGTCCCACTCCAGCTGCATTCTTACCTGACTAGATGGGGAGCAGTGGGCTTTCTGCAGGGGAGACAGTCCTCTAGCTTCAGTTCCTACTTTTCCCTAAAGCCAAGTCCAGCCCAATCGCCTGTCTGCCTGAATCTCCCCAGGGTGCCTCGCCTGACCCCGGCTGTGGGGGAGGAGCACAGGGGGCTCAGGCAGGGCAGGCAGCCAGGTGGACCTGGAGGCTCAACAGGCCCAGCAGGCCCCGAGGAATCCCGTTCCACCCCTACCTTGGAGAACAAGCCGAAGCAGCCAATGCAGCTGATGATGCAGTACACCCTGGGGAGGCGAGGACCACGGCCGGCGGGCTAGGGAGGGACGGACAGGCTCCTTCAGTGCTGCAGCCTCCCCAGGGCCTCTATGCAACTGGGGCTGATGGGGCACAGGGCTGGTGGCTGGGGCTGGGGGATCCATGGTGAATGGTGGGCTGGAGGGAGAAAGACCTGGCTGTGCAGAGGTCCCACTCATGGGAGAGGCAGCAGGGAGGCCAGAACGGTCACCGAAATCCAAAGAAAGTGGCCTTGAGGGGGCTGGTTGGCTCAAGGGCGAACACTGCCTGCATCGGCACCAACACTATCAGGGGTGAGCCAAGAGGGAGCAAGTGTGTTGTAGAGACGAGGAAACAGCTAGGCAGGAGAGCGCTATGAAAGTGACTTGAGAGCCCAAGGACTGAGCTTCGTTGTCCAAATCCCAGGCCAGGCTGTGGGAGGCAGGGGCCAAGTCAATGAGGCCTGGATAGAGAGGGCGGGTAGCGGGTTAGAATGAAGCTTCCCCCCGAGCTGGGGAGAGTAGAGACCAAAGCATGGCAGCAAAGGTGCCCTGGGTGGGTGAGGAGGGGTGTGTGTCCCCATTCTTGTGAGGTGGCACAGGGCACTAACATGGCAGCAGGTACTGGGCTGTGCTCTCTCTACAACCACCTCTGCCAGGGAGCCTTGGCTTTTGCAGCTGAGGCTTGAGCAAACCCAGCTGTGGAGCAGAACAGGCTGCAGAGAGGAGGGGCCCGTTCTGAGCTCTACAAACCAAGAGGCGCCTGCAGTATCCAATCTTCCTGCTGCCATCCACGTTGGTCAGGACAAACGAGAAGGTCTCCCTGAGGAAGAGCAGACAAGACCTGGTTTACATTTGCTCACTGGGTTCTTTTTATTCCTTAAGATTTATTTATGATTTATTTATTTATTTTTGGCTGCCTCGGGTCTTTGTTGCTGCGTGCAGCCTCTTCGTTGTGGCGAGAGGGCTTCTCTCTAGTTGTGGCATGTGGGTTTTCTCTCTCTAGCTGTGGCACGCAAGCTCCAGGGTGAGTGCTCTCCGTAGTTGTGGTGCGAAGGTTCCAGAGCACGTGGGCTCTAGTTCAGGCATGCGAGCTCAGTAGTTGTGTCTTGGGCTTAGCTGTCCTGCGACATGTGGGATCTTAGTTCCCTGGGATCGAACCCGTGTCCCCTTCATTGTGAGGCGGATTCTTTACCACTGGACCACCAGGGAAGTCCCTGCTCACTACATTCTAAAGCAGGAAGGCAGTCAGCATCAGAGCAGGGCTGAGGGGGGTGAGGAGGGTAAAGGGGAGCTGCTGATTAATCCTGAGAGTAACCGTAACATCAGTAATTTATTTAAAGTGCTTATTGGTGTCAAGCTCTAAATGTATCATCACATTTAGTTCTCAAAACAACCCTTTGAAGTAGGTTCAATCACTATGCCCACTTTACAAATAAAGGAACTGAGACTCTGGGGGAGTGTTTCTCATCCAAGGTCATTCAACTCATAAGTGCTAAAGCCAAAACTTGAGCTCAGGCAGTCAAATTCCAGGACTCACGACGTAAAAGGCTCTGGCATATAAGGGACTCCTTAGAGGCCAAAGGACTTCTTCTAAGTCCATCTTCTGCCAGAGGCCATCAAAACACAGTGACTAGCTCCTAGGACAAGTGAAAGAGCCTCGCCCTTCTGTTAGAAGGGACTGCTTAACCTGGTTACCCGAGCTCTCTTGCCTCGAGGTGTCCCAGGCAAGATGTTTAGAAATGAATCAACTCCAGCCCCTCCCCATCAGGAAGGAAGCTGGTGAGAAATCCAGTTGACGGGGGGTGCAGGAACCCCGTGGTTCGCCCTTCTCCTCCAATCCCAGATTCCCCCGTCCCAGGGCCGAGCGATTACCTGGGATACTCAGTGAGTGGGGCCCACTCATTCCCATCTGGGAAGCAAAACAAGGGGATGGCTCCGAGCAGCCGTTCCTCCTCCTCCTGTTGTCCCCGAAGCAAGTTCTCTCGCTACAAGGAATGGGAAAAGAGACAGGTGGATGTGGAGGTAGGAGCAGGTGGAGAGGGCTTGGGGGCTGGCGGGCTACTCTGTGCCCATCACTGCATAGAGACTGCGTTCTGGGTCTGCCTGGAAGAACCCCAACGCTGAAACAGTCCCTCCCGGGCCAAGTCTACATGAACCTGAGTTGGACTTCAGTATCCTAAGGATCTACATAGTCAGGAAGGGGGCCAGGACCATGCTGAGTGCAGAAAGGCCCAGAGACCTCCTGGCTTCCTGGGAGGACCACATCAGAGAGATACCGCATCTGAGAAGAGAAGCGGCCAGCTCAGTAGCCTCACTGTCGGGGTTAATGAGAAAGATGCCCTAACCCCACCCCTTCACCCGCTGCGGGACCAGACAAGAAGGAGTCCGATGCTTGGGCTGTGGCCACCAGCTACGTGCCTGCCCCACCCTTTCCCTCCCACCCACCCCAGGGAGGGGATTCCTGCGAGGACCTCTGGCAGAAGGTAAGATTCTCTACAGAGAAGGGTGGCTGAGCATAGAATTTGGAAGAATTAGGAGGTCCCCCAAACAGCAGAAGAACTAGCCTAGTTTCCCAGCTAGGGAGCCTAGGTCAGTTCGTTACAGACCTAGATTCTGCGGGTGATAAGAGAAAACAGGGCTGGACCTGAAGGAAACAGGAGCAGTGAGCTCAGGGCAGCTCTAGACGAGCCCCCTGCAGGGTGGGGGGCTGGGGATGGGGAGACGGCACCCCCCCACACCCATCGCCTCTCAAACACCCGAACCCTCTGTCCCCCATTGCCCCTTCCTTCAATCCTTACCTTGGGGAACTGGTAGGTGATTGTGGGCTCATAATCATCCCCCGAAGGCTTTTTTTTGAGAGAAACCACGAGGAGGTATTCAAAGAAGTGCTGCCCTCCGGCAAAGTTGGGTAGACAGTGCTCCTGGGCCCTTTCTGGTTCCTTTACAACTTCCCCCAGATTATCCTGGGGAGGTCCTGAAACCAAGACACCAGGGCCCACTGGTATCTCATTGATCCAGGCCCCGAGTGGAGGATGTGAGGCTCCAGTATCTTTGGCACTTCTAGGCCGTCATACCGACACCGAGGTCCCTGGAGCCTGCCCAGCACCTCAGGTCCAGGCACGGGATCAGAGCCAACTGGGCAGTTTCCGTGCCTGCCTGGGAGATTTGGAACCACCGGGGGTGGGGGGGCAAGAGGAGGAAAGAAGTCACTGATTCGGAAGCCAAGGAAATATACTGGGGAGGTCACCTGGGAGGCCCGAGGCCCCAGGGTAGCAGAAACTCTGCCTAAGTGAAACAGTACACCCCGAGTTGACTTGGACTCAAGAAATCGGAACAGGCCACGGCCACGTGACTGTGACCACAGGGCATGACCGGCTCTAAAAACCAACAGGGGAAACCTCCTGGCCAGGTCACATGGGGAACCAGGGGAAGGATGAGATATAAAAGAAGAAGAAAAAGAAGTATTTCAAGGAAGAAACAGCCCCATCGAAGAGGGTCACCCTGGAAAAAAGAAGTAGCTAATCCAGTCCAGACCTGCTCCGTGTCGAGGCAGCCAGTTGCGGAAGCGCCTGAGTATCCCGCCTACCACTTGTCTTTCCATCTTCTTGGGCCTGTAAGGCATGGAGTGCTTGCCTTTCCTCTAACAGACTGGCTACAGAAAACCTGAGAAGGCGGCTGCCGTTTCAGTCTCCAGCCACAACTCTATGAAGCCAAGCCACGTGCTGTCTTCCAAATAGGGGAGAGCAGTTTCCATCCTATGCACCCAATAGTTGAGCAAGGAGCCCGTGTGACAGGACCCAGAAAGGCAGCAGAACGCCTGCACTGACAGAGGCAGCATCCTGGCACTGCAGCTCAGACCTCAGCTCCTCCCAAGAGCCCCAGGGTGTGGTGAGAGAAAAGGTCATAGGCAAACACCTCCAGAGCCCAGCTGCTTCTGGGCTAAGGGCTTTTAATTCTGGGCTGAAGGTTGTGCAATGGGTTTATTTACAACCCCTTGACAGTGGAGAATGCCTTGCCAGTCCCAGGACAGGGATCTTATATCTCCATAACTGATTCCCGACCTTTCACTTCCTAACTCGGTCAATGGCAGCAGATAACCTCTGCATGGCCCCCTGCTGCACTCTGGGACTTCCAGGACTTCAAGGCTGCAAGCAAGAGCACAGGACCAAAAACTCCTCACAGCAAGGTTGCCCCTGCCTCCCCTGATTAAAATCAATAGACTTGACCTCATTCATTATTTAAGTGGAGAAATTGTTCTAGCAAGAGGAATTCCTGGATATCAAAATGAACCTAATCCTCTCCTGGTGGTGAAATAAAGAGCAAAGTCCATCTCTGGGTTGGAGAGTTCCTGATATCTCAGCACAGTCTACAATGGTGCATCTTTCATCCCCTGCAATATGTCCTAAGGCAAACTTGTCTCACTGGGACCTGTTCCAGGGCTCCAGCAAAGAATCCCTCCTCCCAGATAGGAAGCACTGACTTAGGACAGTCTCCCTGGCCTACAGTAGGGGACTGGTTTCATCAGTAGCCTGAGGGGCACTCAGTGGAGTGGAAAGCATCTGGGTGATCTCCACCCCACCCCCACGCCTGCTCAGTCTTTTTTCCTGGTTTGTCCAGGTCAACAGTTCTGCACAAGCTAAGAGCAGAGCAGCTGGGCCCTGGGGCTCCAGTGGTGCTGTGTCTGGAGGCTGGGGAAGAGAGACAGAATAGCAGTAAATCACCTGGGATTCTCACATAAACCCTTGAGTGTGTAAATGCACGTGGTAAGAGAGAAAGACTCTTGCCAGGAGGCTGCCCCTAAGAGAAGCTAGAAGGCAAAAGGGTTTGGTGCCAGTGTCTGCCACTCCTGCAAAGAATTAATAGACCTCTGGAAGAATGTGTGGTGCTGAAATAGGGGACACAGTTGCTTGCTCTTAATAGTTCCAGACCTGGCTTCTGTGGACTAGTAAAAGCCAGTACTCAGTGGCCCAGCCATGACTCCTGGGGAGATCAAGGATCACAGTAAATAAGAATGTTTCAATCACTGTAGGGACTTCCCTGGTGGTGCAGTGGTTAAGAATCCGTTTGCCAATGCAGGGGACATGGGTTCAAGCCCTGGTCTGGGAAGATCCCACATGCCACGGAGCAACTAAGCCCGTGCACCACAACTACTGAAGCCCGTGTGCCTACAGCCCATGCTCCACAACAAGAGAAGCCACCGCAATGAGAAGCCTGTGCTCCGCAATGAAGAGTAGCCCCCACTCGCTTGCCTGGAGCTAGAGAAAGCCTGCATGCAGCAACAAAGACCCAGTGCAGCCAAAAAAAAAAAGGGAACGTTACATTCACTGCAGTGGTGAGAACAGTGACCTGGAACACTCGGATCTGTCACCACACCTTATCTGCAACCTGCACAGACTGGCTGCACAATCCTCGCCACCAATCTGAGAAACAAGCATCATCTCCAGACACAGATGGGGAAACCGAGGCACAGAGTAATTCAGGGACTATTTGGGGAATACAACAGAATCTGTCGGGGGTGGGAATGATGAGCGTTTCATGTTCACGCTCCTGCCTCCTGGGTGCAGTACACACCAAACATCCCACAAATGTGGATGCCTCCTGTTTGCAAAAGACCTTGAGAAGCAAAATCTTTTCCCTGGGCATTCCAGAACCTCAGGAAATGATTTCTTTCCCTAAATCCTTCGGGTTGCATTTTCAGCCCATTTCTTCCTGCTTTATCAGAAGAGCCAAGAGAACAGCAAAACTTACAATCGCAAACAAAAGAAGTTACTGGACTTTGGGGCTGAGGACCAAGAAATCCAGAAAAAAGTCTTCCCCCTTTCAAAGGGGGTTATCAACAGAAGGAAAACCTCCATCACACACACGTTTAATATGGGTCTTCTCATTTAATCCTCAGTGCCCTAGAAAGGAATTATTATCCTGAATTTTCAGTTTAGGAGGGAGACGCCCTTTCTAGGGAAGTCAGGAGTCTGGTTACACGTGTTCCTCCACCAGGAAGTGCCTCCCACAGCCCTCTGACAAAAGTCCCAGAACCAGCTGGAATATAGGTGAAGGGACTTTCTGGAACCTTGATCTGGAAAGCTGGCCCTTCCTCTTCTAGCTCAGCTGCTCTCGACCCAGGACCACCACCACTGCCAACCCTCCCATCAGGATGATTTACACCCATGCATGTGTGTATACACACACACACACACACACACACACACACACACACACCCTCCTACCACACAGTTGCCTTGGGGCCAAAAGGGCAAAAGAGGGAGGGGGAAATTCCGGGAAAGGTGGAGGATAGTATGGAAGATGAAGAAGGCACACTCTCCTGCCCGCTAGGTGCCAGACCTCAGGACAGGTAATACTGGCTGCACATCTTACAGTCCCTCATTGTCATCAGGTACAGTCATCAGCCCTGTTTTGGGAACAACTGGAATGTTTCCTCTGGGCTGCAGGGAGCAGATCCCTTCCATTCACACAGGCTTCTGAGGGTCGAGGGAGACCAGGAAAGACCAAGCCGGTGCTCTCCAGAGAAAAGAGGCCACCAGCCCCACCCTGCATCTGCTCCTGCCACGGCACGCTCCCAGGCATCTGTCCCAACCCATGGTCTCTGACCTCTCCGCCTCAGTACAGGTGGAATGACCAGATAGATACTGGAAACCTGTGTTCAGGGAGAACAGCAAGGGCTAGGGGTGGGGGACAGGGGTGATGGCAGAAGGAGCACTGATTCCCCCCTCCCAGGTCTCCCCAGTTCTGGGGCTTGGAGTAAGAGGGGGTCTCATTCAATCTTTTGACCACCAATGTTAGAAGGGGTAGACTGTCTTGGTATGACCCCTGCTTACTTTCCAATCGGTTCCCTTCTTCTCAGAAGGTGGGACCTCTGGACAAAGTATCTAAGGGTTGTGGCTGCTTAGCCATCGGGCTGGTCAGTGGTAAGCAGCAATAAATATGTGTTGAATGAATGAAAAAAAGAATGAATGAATTCCTAACTCCCTTCCAAAGCCCAGCGCCCCTGCTGAGAAGAAAGGAAGCGAATATTGACTGCTAATTTAATCCGTACAACCCTGTATGGCAGGAATCATTCTTCCTTCTGTAATGGGGGACCAAGGGATAAGGGAGCCTTGCCTTGCCGGGTTCGCACACTCTAAGGAAGCAGCTGAGCAGGCTCTATCCCAGCTCTGCTCGAGGCCACACTCTCCAGGGCTCCTCGCCGCCCCTAGGGGAGGGAGGGGGGTGACGTCGCAGGGGAAGGGCAGTGCTGTGGCCGGCGGCTGTGTGCGGGGCAAAGTCGCGGGCTCCCACGAGTGGAGTCCGGGGGCGGGGAGGCGGGGCAGCGCGGGGAGGCGGGCGGCCGAGGGCTGAGGCTGTGTCTCCCGGGCGGCCGCCGCGGCCCGGGAGCTGCAGGCACCCTGCGGTTGCCCCACAAACTTCCTGGCTGGTAGGACACGTGGCCCCGGGGCCCCACAACGGTTTCCTTTGGCTGGCGACCTCCCCTTTGCCCCTGCTGGCGTGGCTTCTCCTCTGACCTCCGACCCCTTCCCCACCAGCCCGTTTCCACCTCTACCTGCGCCCTTTCTCTCCAGCTCACCTGACCCCTGCCCAGCACCCCCGGAATGCCCCCTCAGACTGCTCCTCGATCGATCGCGACCCTCCGCACCGCCCTGCCTTGGCCCCTTGTCCCCGTCACCTCCTGTCCTGGCCCGCGGTCCCCCCGCTGTGCCCGCGCCCTCGTCCCGGCGCGCCCCGGCCCGGCACTAACCCCCACGGCCGCGCTTCAGTCTCAGGCTGGCTCGGAGGCGGCGGCCGAGCCCATCCATGGCCCCTGGAACACCCGGCGCCCGCTCCCAGGTCCGCGCCGGCCCCGCCCCCCCAATGCGCGACCTCGGCTGGCAGACACTTTCACTTTTCCGCGGGGGAGAGGCAGAGGGGGACGAGCCGGGACGCGACGGCACACCTTCCGGACTCCGGCCCAACCCCCGGCGCACCTGGGCGGGCCCGCTCTTCCCTGGGCGCCGGGCAGGGCTGCGTGGGGTGACAGAGGGCGCTCAACGCGCGTCCGGGAGGGGCGGTGCCACCTGGCTCCCACCCTCTGTGGGGCGTCCCGGGAAGTTTGACTTTCCGAGCCCCGCGGTCCGCAAATGTTCGGGGTCGCCACGAAGTCACCCTCCGCCTCCGCGGCAAGCGCGGGTTGTGCCCTCCCGGTGGGCATCCCTACACCTTCCAGGTGGCTCGGGGACTTATGCCAGAAGGAGACAGAGTTTTCAGAGTCGGCACAGCTTTCCAACCTCTCCACTTCGCCCCCTGCAACTGCGTTAGCCTCTGGCCATTTCCAGATCTCTTGCTATATTTGTCCTTCTCCTCCGTGGGGCCCGTGCCCCTGCGTTGCTCTTTTCCCTATTCCACTCCCCCGACGAAAGGACCTGGCCCTGTGAGCTCTTGAGGAGGGACTGGAGATGCAGTTGAGGGCCTTGATCCTGCCTTCCATCCAGCCGGCTCTTGGGCAGTTCAGCAAAATGAGAGTAATCCCTGCCCTGCCACCCTGCAAAGACATGGAAGTCAAGGATTAGAAAGCTCTTTGTAAACTCTTATGTGATACAAATGTAAGGGATGATGATAATAATGATGACAATAGTGATGATGACAGTTGCAGCTAGCCACACTCCCCTTCTTCTAATCCCAAATCCCCATAGAGCCATTCAGCTTTTCTTCTGCCCTTCTCACCTGCAATGGCTTCCTTACACTTCCACATTTCAAGCTTCCTTTGTCAGAAATGAAAATTTGCATTTGATAAGCCCCTCTTGGTCCTGGGGGATCCGCCCTGGCTCTCCTCTGCCTCCCAGGACCTGTAGGGTGGAAAGGATAGAGGAAGTGCAGAGTCCTGTCTGAAATTTCTCCATTCACAGAGGTTTTAGCCTCTGTTTCAGATGTGGGTGGCAGAGGGAAGAAGACACTGTGGCAGAAATATGTCTAGGATCTATAGAAATGACCCCCGGACCTACACCCCCTTCCTCTCCCCTGCATGGCCTCCAGGTGACTCTTGTGTCACAGACTATGGGTGAGCAACAGTGAGGAATCTAGCCCTGGTATTAAACTGTCTAGTCTTAGCCCAGAGGTTCTAAAAGTTGCCTCTACTCTGGGCCTATGCAATTTTGTACTTAATTACACAGTCTGTTTCTGTTCCCTATTCTCTGTGAATTTCCACACACGAGGACACATCTCTTTCTCAAGTACCTTCTCTTGGCTCTGCATTCATGTCTTCTGCATCTCCGTGTAAGTATAGTAGTTGTTCATGATAAATTTGTCCCACTGGTTGAACATAATTGTGCCTTAATTTTCCCAACCTATTTTATGGCGGCCTTAACCAATCTACTTCCTTCCTGTAAAAACAGATGAAGAAATATGTGTATAGGTACAGCAAAAAGATATGTACAAGATTGTTCATGTTGAATCTTATCTGAAATAGCCTCAAACTGTAATAACCTCAAATGTCCATAAACAATGACATGGATGAGTTGCAGCATATTCTTACAATGGAGTACTATACAGCAGTAGGAATGAATACACCATGACCGCATGCAATAGCATGGCTACACCATACAAATATAATGTTGAGCAAGACAGTCAGACACAAAAGACGACATAATGTAAGTTTCCATTTATGTAAAGTTAAAAACAAGCAAAACTAATATATGGAATGAGAAGTCAGGATGATGCTACGTTAGGGAGGAGGGAGGAAGTAGTGATTGGGAGAACACCATAGGGCTTCTGGGGTGCTAGTAGTGTCCTATTTCTTTTTTTTTTTTTCTTTAATTAACATCAAGCCATTTACTTTCATTTATCTGTCACTTTTTTTTAAAGGATTTCATGATGATGTATGTTTCCTAAAGTTTAGGTGTGAATCAAAATGAGCCTTTGTGTTTAAAAATATATACAATACATCTTTTAGATGGCTTATTGTCCACCTTTGATTATGAACTATTACAATGAAAATGAAAAATTGGGCAACGTTGGTGCAAGCTGTGGCTTTCGCATGCCTTACCTTGCTTCTTTTTATCCCTGTCTTCTCTTCATTTATTTGATGTTTTCTGCCTCACCACGACCATTTCAGTTGGTGATACTGTGATAGTGAAGTTATTTGCCAGTTGGAAATATAAACCTTGCTCCCGTCACGATTTGTTTCACTGCCGAAGGGCTTAATAATTTTTCTCCACCCAACTTTTTCTGTCTGTGGCAACCAAGGTAGTGTTATGAGAAATTCTCTCATGAATAAAGCTTAACTTCTGAATCTGGGGGCAGGGAGTAGAGTCCTGTTCAGTCAAGTTACTGATTTCTCTAGTTTATCTTTTTTGGTAACTAGAGCCCTCAGAACAAAATGGTAGCCAACAGACATTTCCCAGAGAAGAGGAAGTCAAAAAGGAGTTCTCCACGATGTAGTAAGGACTCTTAGGAATTCATAGGACTTTTATAATCAGTATTGTCTCTCCTCTCTCACCATGACCCTTTTATATAAGAACAATATTGGGCCATCAATGTCCTATTTCTTAACCTGGTGGCAGATACATAGGTGTGGTCATTCTTTGCACTGTATGCTTACATGTACTTCTTTCTATGTATGTGAAACTAAATAGTTTTTTTTTTAAAAAAAGTATCCATTAGGACATTAGGATGACATAAATGGAGGCATAAGCTAGTTGAGAATGAATTGAGAAATTATTGGGATGTAAGTAAGCAAGTATAAATCTACATTTTTGAGAAGTGTGGATAACAATAGGAAAAATTGGTCCATAGTTAGAGGGAGATTTGGTTTTAAAGTGGTGGGTTAAGATGGGAAAGATGAGAGCATATTTATGGGCGTAGGGGCAGGAACCAGCGGGGAGGAGATGAAGAGTACAAGGGAGTGGCAGGTTGAACAAGATCTGAGAGCGGGGAGAAGGTAGAAGTTGGAGGCTTTGGCAGAAGACTGGCTTTAAATGGGAAAAAGAGCTTTATTTGTGGGAAATGGGTATAGATGTTGATTAATTTGTAGATGAAGAAGTGGGAAGTTAAAAGGATAAAATAAGAGGCCTCAGTTTCTACTAGAAGAAAAGTTTTTTCCTCCTTTTCTTCTTGTAGCTGTGTTACTGAGTCCAAGCTCGCTCTTCTCGCCACACGACAGGCCAATAAATCAGAGACGAGGTGTTGAGGCAGGGAATACGACTTTATTCGGAAAGCCGGCAGACCAAGAAGGTGGCAGACTAATGTCTCAAAGTAACTGTCTTATCTGGCTTTGGATCCCAGTTTCTTTTATAGCACAGAGATGGGGAGGAGATAAGGAAGTAAGTAAAAAGGCCATAAGATTTGCAAATGTCCCCTGGAATGGCCAACCTCTGGAAGGGGATGTGTTCATTTCTTCTTTCTTGCAGCCATCCACAGGTGGACAGGGTCAGGATGTTTCCCTGAACAAAGGCACTCTGGTTTAACATTCAGGCAGAGGGGCAGGGTTCCCCAAGGCAGGCCATTATGTATAGACAGTATCCTTTTAGTGAACAAAAGCAACGGGAAGCAAAGGTTAAAGTAAAAGAAACAGATCCAACATGTAGTCAGATTTGGCGCTTCCTCCCTCTCTATCCCTCTGCCTGTTCTCCCAGAGTCTGACTGTGGAGTGGGAGAAAATGAGCCAGCCTTCTTTTCTTGAAGGTCTTGAAAGGAAGCCCACAGGTAAGTTTTATTCAGGGAGGCAGCATGGCACAACAGAATGACCTTGGGTGCATGGACTTAGCCCCAGGATGATGCTTACTTGCCCAGCAGCCTTGGGTTAGGCATTTCCTATACCTTACTCTCCTAAAATAAATAAATCACTTTCAGGGTGCTTGTGAAAACTAGAAAGAATAGATTTGTAATGCAAATGTCCAAACTTCACATATCTCTTTAATGCCCAAAACACTGTAGTCTCAAATCATCTCTTTTAATTGCAGAAGTACTGTCTATTACCAGGCTTCTCTTTCCGGGGATTTCCGGGCAACCTTTAAGAAGTGTTTACACATTCCACAAACCAATTCTGGTAGTTGCTTGTCATCAGAGTCCGTAGTAGGGATCCAAGCTATTACTTCCTCCTTCCTCAGTTATGCGTTTGTCTCCCCTGTGCCATTTTGCCCAGTTTGGACATTGGCCCTATCTCCAACTCAGGACGGTGATAGCTGAGGTCAGGAAATACGATTTGTTAGGATTTTGCTGACGGCTTTGATAAGAAAGGATATTACAAAACAGAGAACTTAAAAACGAAGTATCGCTGCTCTTGGGGTCCACAGAGGGGTCCTGTCCTGGCACTTCTCTGCCTGCCCCTAGGGCTGCCCCCATGTTGCAGGGACCAGCAGACTTGACCTCAGCGGAAATGCCCTTGAGTCTAGGCTTGTCTCTGAGTTCACATATTCCAGAATGATCTACGGTGTCAAGGTTTATTACATTTGGGGGGAGCCCTGCCCCTGAACGCGATCCTGTCCTTTGGCACAAAACATCAGAACAACAACAACAAACTCCACAAAACGCCTCCAAAGAATGGGTCCTTCAGTACAGAATAACACTGTCCATAGTCCTGTACAGTTCTTCTTCACAGCTTGAGGTGCACAGAAGCTCAACTATCTGTCCTTCAAGCCACCTTGGAGTCTTGGTTTCTAATCTCCTGTGAGCAACAACTTGAACAGGGACCCACGCCTCTGCTAGGAATAATCAACAATAGCCAGGATTAGCAAAGGACCTCTGAGTACTAGGAACAAAGACTACCTTTTTTTTTTTTTAATATTTATTTATTTATTTAGCTGTGCTGGGTCTTAGTTGTGGTATGTGCCTCCTTTAGTTGCGGCCTGCATGCGGGATCTAGTTCCCTGACCAGGGATTGAACCAGGCCCCCTGCATTGGGACCACACAGTCTTTTTTTTTTTTTGGGACCGCACAGTCTTAACCACTGGACCACCAGGGAAGTCCCACAAAGACTACCTTTTACATTCCCACAAAGAGATCCTGGAGCCAAAGTTCTCAAACCTCTCTCCTGGACAAGGGTCTCTGCTCTATATTTGGATAATTTTGACCAAACCTTGACACCCCTCCTCCCTATTTAAATTAGATCCTCTTGTTACAACCTCAGATCACACTCTTCCCTTTGTTTTCTTAAAAACACTTAACGATTTATAGTTAAACATGGATTTCTGAAATTAGTTGTTCAGCTATTCTCTGCCTTTCTAGAGTCACCCCAGGGGGCATGGATCATGTCTCTTTTGCTCATCCCTGTGTCCCCAGTGCCTAGCACAGTGCTGGGCACACATTAGATAATCAGTAAACACTTCTCCATTGAATAAATAAGTGAATGACTAGGGGGGTAGTCTACCCTTAGCGTCCACCTCTAAGGAGACAGAAAATTACTTGAAACATTTTTGGTCTTCCAAGTTCTATCAGGACTAACACTTAGATTGCTTAACGCTCATTCTGACTCTTTCTTTGCTGGATGAGTCTTTGATCAGAGGTGTATCAGATCAGTGGGATCTGATCATGGCGGTCCCAGTCTCCTTTCTTGAGAATGATTTATAGTGGGCAGGTGACTCAGCTCTGGCCCAGTAAAAGGTAAGGAGGTGTCTGTCCTAGTCAAGGGGAGATCTGCTGGGGACTTCTGGTATAGGTTTCTCTAGAAAGGATGGTATTTTTCTGCCTCTTGACATCACTGAGTTTGGATATGATGACAGGAACTGCCGAGACGGAGCCAGCACATGCAGCAGAACAGGGCAGACCAGCTCTCAGAGTAAGGGGACCAGAGCCAGCTACAGCTGGGCTGGCAGGAGCCTGGAGCTGCCTCAGCTCTGCGCTTCTTGTTACCCAAGGTATCAACTCTTCCTACGGATTAAGGTGGTGAGCTTTCTAAGTACATTTTACATGGCGTCCGACACAATACACACACAGGTAATATACAAAAAACACAAGCTTCACAAAACAATACCACTCCCACTATACGCAATGTATTTCTGCTTTTTTTTCTTCCGTTCTATTATTGCATTAAAAAATATGCTTTTTGAAGGCACCCTAAAATGATTTCATCACCCCAAATGTGTGTAACCTGCAGTTCAAAACACTTTGGAGTTTTCTGGTGCTTTTAACTGCAGACTCTGGGGCCAGACTACCTGGGTTGGTATCCCAGCTCTGCCAATTACTAGCTTTGTTACATTGGACAAGTTTCTTAACCTCTCTGTGATTCGATTTTCTCATATTTGATGGGGATAAGACTGACCTACCTCATAGGGTTGCTTTAAGGATGCATAAATGAGTTAATGCCCCCAAAGCACATGGTAAGGGAAGGCATCGGGAGGTCTGAAGAGAAGACTGACATGATCTCACAAAGATGAATAAGCTACAGTCCCTGTCCTCACGGAGTTTACATTGTTGTGGGAAAGATACAACGAAGAGGTGCTGAGATTAAGAGAAATACAGAACAGTCCAGAGACATGAAGGAGAAGCATGCATTCTAGCTGTGGAATCAAATCTAATCTCCAGGAGGGAGGACTGGGAGATAAAATGAGTTGTGAAAATTCTACTTACTTAAAAAAAAATAGGGCTTCCCTGGTGGCGCAGTGGTTGAGAGTCCGCCTGCCAATGCAGGGGACACGGGTTCGTGCCCCGGTCCGGGAAGATCCCACATGCCATGGAATGGCTGGGCCCGTGAGCCATGGCCACTGAGCCTGCGCGTCCGGAGCCTGTGCTCCGCAACGGGAGAGGCCACAACAGTGAGAGGCCCACGTACCTCAAAAAAAAAAAAAAAAAAAAGACTAATTTTTAGAGCAATTTTAGGTTTATAGAAAAATTGAATGGAAAGTATGGACAATTCCTACATATATCCTTCACTTCCACCCTCACACACAGTTTTCCCTATTATCAATATGTAGTACATTTGTTACAGTTGATGAGCCAATATCGATACACTATTATTAACTAAATTCCATAGTTTATATTAGGGTTCACTCTGGGTCTTGTAAATTCTGTGGATTTTGACAAATGTATAATGACAAGTCTCCACCATTACAGTATCATATGGAGTAGTTTCACTGCCCTAAAATCCCCTGTGTTCCCACCTATTCATGTCTCCTTCCCTCCCTGGAATCCCTGGCAACCACTGGTCCTTTTACTGTCTCCATAGTTTTGCCTTTTTCCAAAATGTCATAGAATCGGAATCGTACAGCAAGTAGCATTTTCAGATTGGCTTCTTTCACGTAACAATATCTACTTACATTTTAAAAACCTCTCTGAGTACAGAATACATTCAGAAGAAAAAGAACGAAGAGTAAGAATTTGAAAGTATCTTTCATCACTATTCAGGGTTCTGAGCAACCAATAGGCATAACCAATGTCCTCGACAAGCATCTGCTTAATAAATATTTGTTGAATAACTATGAATAAGTTCCCAGTGCTATGACTGCAACAGTAGTACATGGTTAGTACATATCTGTTGAGGGGAACTACAGTCCTAACACCTTTGATTTTAACTTAGGAGCTTCCCGGTTCTCCTTGGCCATTCACTTAATAGGAACAGACAGTTCTCATGGTTTGAGCTCTTTATATGTTCCAGGAACGATGCTAAGCATTTTACAAATATTATTTCAAATCAGCATTACTAATAATCCTTTGAGCTAGGTGTTACTATCTCTGCTTTATAGATGAAGAAACAGGTTCAGAGATGCAAGGTCACACAGCAAGGTAAAATGAACCTTTCATTCACACTCAGATGAGAACGTTATCTCCAGGTTCTTAAGCCACTGCCAATGAGTCCACCAGCAGTTGCTGTGGAGTCTTCTATGGAGCTGACAAGTGGTCTGGCCCTCAAAGCCTTCCCTGATGTCCTCAGACAGATATCCTGTGTGATTACAGTCAGGTCAGTCTGCTCAGTGCTCCTAAACTGCCCTACCTTCCACACTGAGGAATTCCCCAAAGTCTATGTGGGTTTCATTGTTGTTGTTGTTGCTTTTTCTTTTTTGGGACAGAGGCTCATCATTATCGGTGTCACAGCTACTAAAAGTCCTGAGATGCGAATGATCCCCTAGAGATAAGGCAGACAGTTCTAGTGAAATGCTAGGAAAATAAGCCCACCATTCACCATTGTATGGGGAAAGAAGGGGCCCTGAAGATCATGTATGGCTTTGTAATTCATTGAGGAATTTCTGCATTTAGAAATTCTGCATTTAGAAATTTTAAATGCATTTAGAAATTTTAAATGACTGAGTTCTCTGCATTTAGAAATTTTAGAAATGCAATTTAGAAATTCTAAATGCAGTTTAGAAATTCTGCATTTAGAAATTTTAAATGACTGAGTTCTCCAACGCTTCAAACTTCTGGCAGGGAAGACATATTAATCCAACAAGCAAATCTTCTAAACATGTAAATGAGTCTTGCAAATCGAACATATCGACCTGCTAAATGTGGCAAGCAGACAGAAGATAACCAAAGCCTCACCGTGAAGATAAGTCACTTTACCTGAATGAACACAATTTACCAAAAGTACTGATCCCACTGTCATCTATTTATTGCCTCCTTGCTTATCTGTACATTTTCCCAGAACTACATTTTTTTCTCAGCCAACCAAGGGAAACTTAGAAACCCTCAGTCCCATGACTACAGTAACTGACATTTCAGAATCAGAGTTTGGTCTGAGACTCTGGATAACTAAACAAGGCTTACACAGTAATTCTAAGATCATGCTAGATGAGCCATAAATAGGCTGAACTCTTCTTAAGTCTTTTCAATCCTATACATTTTCTTACAATATAGTGCATCTTCTAACACCTTTTTGATATTTTGAACAGTAACCTTTTATAACACTTTTACTGAGATATCTTCCATGTGAATTTTGATTGACTAATTGGAACTTCTTTTCTCCTTGTCTAGTTTTCAATGAAATGCCTTTATTGCCTGCAGTGAAATCTCTTTGTTCCATACCTTCTTTGTTTCTCTACATCTCATTTGTCTCATTAACCATATTCTGGGCATTTATTGACAGAAAGAAACTAGACTTGTAAAATGTCCAGTTAGAAGGAACCGGATCAGGGGCATTCCTATGCCCCAGGCTGGCCCTGTCAAGGGCTGCTACCTCTGCGGGCACAGTCTCAGCAATAGGAAAATCCCTGCCTTGAGAACTTAGAGTCTGCCAGTCCATGGCCTCCCGGGCCATGTGTGTGCACGCATGCGTGCGTGCGTGTGTGTGTGTGTGTGTGTGTGTGTGTAGCCTTGTCATCATACAGCTATTTAGTGGCTGTCTAAGGACAGGCTCTGTCCAAGCCCTTATCTTCAGCCCAGTGAAGGGATCTGATGGATAACTGTCTTCATTTTTCCCCCCTTTTTCCCTTAATGAGCAAATACCACAGAAAGCAGTGAGCACTCCGCACAGCCCTAGAACACAGAGATCAGTAAATACTTGTTCATTGACTGATTAATGACACTGACCCCCAGCTGTCCACATTCACCCTAACAACAGAGCCTAAGAATATATGAGCCCCACACCCCCATGGGTCTCTTCCTCTCCCCTTACGCCTGCCCAGTTCAGAAAGGAGCTGTGCTGAACAGCCTTGACCATGGCCATCCTGTAGTGGAAGCTAAGGAAATGATGAAAGGTTTTGAAAGACAAGTATGTGAAGAAAGGGGGAAGGTCACAGTGGGCAGGGACCTGGAGGGAAGAGAGAAAGGTGGCTGGGTAGAGAGGCCGGGGGCAGGACTGTCATCCCCCTAAAAACCAAGGCTGCCCACTTGGGTCTCAGAGACTGCTCTCCTTTCCTTCCCTTTGACTCCTGCAGAAAATATTATTTTGTCTTATGTCTCGGTCATATTTAACTAGATGGATGCATATAGGTGTATGTATGTACACATACATATACTCACATAGTTGCCCACATGTCTATTTAGCTATACATACCAAATTGACACCTGTTCCCAAACTGGACTCTGCTGAATACAACCACTCAAACTCAGTGCCCTCAGGGAGCTTGCACTCTTGGGATGACACATCAACTCAAGGATAAGGGCCCACCTCCCCTTGGGTGGATGCCTATATCAGACTTCTCTAAGAGCTGAAATAAACCACAGCCTACTTCATCATTTCTCCACTTCTCTCCTCACTTTACATCTCACTCCAACATTTCTTCATGCAGCTGTCATTTCCTGAGTGTCTCCTGTGTCCCAGGCACACTTCTGGGTGCTGTGGATTGAACCACACAAACTTGAACCTGGTTCCAAGGAGGTACCCCCTCAGCACTCAGAGGAGTTTCCACAACCAATGCAAATTGCTGGCTTCTTGTGAGGACCAAGGGAGATTGTAGTTATGAAAATGCTTCGAGTAATTGGAATACCCGAGCTAATATTTTTGCCATATACTTCAGTGGTATGTATAACAGAGCTCACTAGTGTTCTTGAAGCTGAGAGGAAGCAGAAGGGAACAGTACTCAGCACCTTCATGGACCACACGAAGGGTGTGAGGTCTGAGCAGCAGTCAGGTTGTGAGTACGTGAGAACCCAGGAGCATCCGGGTCCCATAGTGAATGGGGCTGTGCTTTTTCTTTCTTTTTTTTCCTTTTTGTAATATACAAAGGAAACTAAATGCAAATTGGTACTTATTTTATAGGGGCCCAGATACCAGTCCCCTGCTTATCAGGAAATGGAAAGTATCGGTTGCCCTAGCAACAGAGTCCTGGTGGCAAGAGACCTGGGGGCAGGAGGAGGGGCTATGGTTGTTTACCAGCTTGCTCTGGGGAAGGAGGTGGAACCCTCACCCACTGCACTAACCAGAGGAAACTGTCTGTTCCCCAAGGTCATTATGGGCTTCCTGCCAGAGCACCTGAAATTTCAAGTCACGAATGAGGTGGGCCTTCACCTCAAAGTCTTTCCATAGATGGAGATGGAAGTGTGGGTTTGTGAATGACCAACCAACCGCCTCCCAGCTCAAACTTGAACTCCTTCGTGCTGACTGGGGGAAACTGCAGGTAGAAGGAGCACCAGGTTTTTGAATTCTGCGTTTCAATCCTGGCTCTGCCATTTGAAAGCTGTGTGGGGAGAGGGTATAAAGTCCATTGGCTACGTGCAGGCTCAGCGGCCATGGCTCACAGGCCCAGCCGCTCCGCGGCATGTGGGGTCCTCCCGCACCGGGGCATGAACCCGTGTCCCCTGCATTGGCAGGCCGACTCTCAACCACTGCGCCACCAGGGAAGCCCCTCCCATCCATTTTAATTTTTCCCCTTTCCTTCCCAGTTCTCAGGATCCCTTTATCTCTCCTCTTGTGCAGCCAGTCAGAACTCAAAATTCTTCTTACTTTATTGTGCAAAGCAATTTTGTTTACTTTGTTTCATTTTGTGCTCTCTAAACCAGATCCTGAGACCTAATTTTTCAGAATTGAGTGACTATGTAAGTGTTATGCTAACAACAACAATAAAGTTCTTCTCCAAAAGGAATTCTGTCTCCAGCTTTAATATAACATTGATTTTTTTTTTTTTCCCTCATGGCTACTCTGGTGGTTCTTCACTCTATACTTCCCTACATCCCTTGCTCCTCAAGATAACCTAAAATGAATGAGAGAGCCAAACTGGCATGCCATCTCTACAGACTTTTCCCTGCAGATAATGTATGACTTTGTAATTCCTTGAAGATCCTTAGATATTTCTACATTTAGAAATCTAAAATGACTGATTTCAGGCTTCCCTGGTGGCGCAGTGGTTAAGAATCCACCTGCCAATGCAGGGACACGGGTTCGAGCCCTGGTCCAGGAAAATACACATGCCGCGGAGCAGCTAAGCTTGGGCGCCACAACTTCTGAGTCTGCGCTCTAGAGCCCGTGAGCTACAACTACTGAGCCTATGTGCCACAATTACTGAAGCCCGCGTGCCTAGAGCCCGTGCTCCACAACAAGAGAAGCCACCGCAATGAGAAGCCCACGCACCACAACAAAGACCCAATGCAGCCAAAAATAAATAAATAAATAAATAAATAAAATAAAATGACTGATTTCTCCAGTGCTTCAAACTTCTGGCAGGAAAGACATATTAATCCAAGTCCCCAGGGGTGGAATACTCCCCACAGGCCATTTTTCAAACAATCTGAAACCAAACATGCCCACCCTTCTCCCCTCCATCTTCCTCCTGTGTCTTTCTTTCAATCAGCTTGTTAATGAAGTCTTCCAAAATCAGTCTGCCATCTTGCCAACATCATCACAATACATATTTATTATATACATCTGCCAAACACTGGCGGGGGCTGGGGTGAAGGGGTGGTTTTGTAACAAAATTGCAAAAAGCAATCTATGATAGAAATTGTCCATCACCAACTTAACATTCTTCCTGCATCATGCCCCTTCTACTCTGCCAATAGAACCTCAATGTGTTTAGCTACCAGTAGAAATCTTTTGACTTTAGGGAGAGAAGATCCCTTACTCTGGCCATAAGGAATGAATTGCAATTTGCCTGGACCACACATAGTAATCTCATTCTCCTAAGGTTGGCTACATGAACCAATGAGATATGAGGGGAAGTTTGCTGGATGGGGTTTCCAAGAAGGTTTTTGCTTTCTTGGGTAAAAAGGGACAAACTCAACTGGCAGGGTCCCTTTTGTCCCTTTGTCATTGCTTCTTTCCTGGAATACTGACATCGTGCCTGGAAGTACAGCAGCCATCTTGGGACCATGAGGCACAGGAAAAAGGACAAAGATGCAATCTTTTATGTATGGTTTAAGAGAAAGATAGCAAGACCCTGGGATACTAATGGTAACCCTGAGTAGGTGACCATCCCTGGTCTAATCACTTATGTGAAACAAGCCTCCATTTGTTTATGTCCTTAGGTTTTCTGTCATATGTGTCTAAATGCAGTCCTAACTGATATATACTTCTTGCTCCCAAGAAACATTTAATGGCTCTTGAGAGCCATTAATGTATATGCGTCTTGACATCAATCTTGATTCCAAATTCAGTGCATGGAACAAAATCCCATCTGCCCTACTATCAAAATATATCCCAGATTTCAACCACTTCCCTTTGCCCCTGCTGCTACCTGGTTTAAGCCACCATCCTCTCTCAGAATAATGTAGTATTTTCTTGACAGAACACCTGGGTCTGCTCTTTTGCCTCTTCAGTCTATTCTCAACACAGCAGCCAAAGTGATTCCATAAAATGTAAGTCAGACGGTATCACTCCTCTCATCAAAACCCTCCAATGGTGTCCATGTTACTCAGCTTAGAAGCTAAACTCCTTAGAATGACCTACAGGGCACCTGCATGATTTCACTCCTGGTTTTAGATAGTTTCTGTTACGCCACCTTCAAGTTCACTGTTATTTTCTTCTTCAGGATCTAATCTACTTTTATGTCCATCCAGTGAATTTATCATTTTGTATTGATAAATTGTATACAAAAAATATTGCATTTTTCAGCTCTTGAGGTTCCATTTTTTTTTTTTACAGTTTCTATCTCTCTCTTCATTACATCGACTGAAATAAAAACACACAATATGAGAGATGTGAGTTTCAGTCTTATTTGGGGACTTACTGAAGACTATAATCCTGGAGACAGTGTCTCAGATGGCTCTGAGGAGCTGCTTGAAAGAGGTAGGGGGGAGGCCAGCATATATGTGATTTTGCAGGAGGGGTACATGCTATCAAGCACACATCTTGGTAGAAGGTTGCTACTAGTCAAGAGGAACAGCTATGATTAGTGCTTTTCTAAGTGTGGAAAGATGCAAGAATCCAGGTTCATAAAATTTCCTCCTGAAAGTGTCTGACTCTCTGAAGGCCTGTTCTGCCCATTTTCCCAGAGCACAGTGTGCCTTGTTCCTGATCTCTGCCCTAAACTCCTTTCAGGGTGTGTTGAAGGTCAGTGACTACAGTGGCTAATGACTCAATCATCGTGGAGCTGGATGGTGAGTAAAATTCTTTAGTTGTCATTATATTTATGTTTCCCTTTAAGTCCTTGAATATACTTATTATAGCTGCTTTAAGGCCTTTGCACGTCAATCTCCATTTTCGAGGTTTGTTTTTATTTACACATTTTCATCCTGGTTATTAGTCATCCTTCCTGTATTTTGGCATATGTAGCAATTTTTTATTGGATGCTGAGCACTGTAACTGTTATGTCATTGAATCTGTAGATTTTGTTGGCAGGCAGTCAATTTACTGGCAGTATGGCTTGAGTGTTTTGCAACTTGTGTTCAGGCTTTGCTAGGGATGGTCTCGAGTGGTTGTTTAGCTTTCAGCTCTCTAGTGGCGTTTTTTTCCTTGGTGATGGGTCTTCACCCATTCTTCTGGAGTTTCACCCTTTGTACGTACAGCTTGGCATTCAGCAAAGATTCAGGGGAAACACACAGATTTCTGAAGCTCTTTTTCTGTATTGCTCCCTTGTCTCTGGGATGCTACTGCACAATTTCCATACATCCCAGCCTCTTCCAACTCCAGTCTTTGCCCTCTCAGCTCAGTGAGACCACCATGCTCTTCATAGGCCCCCCTTCCTTGTGCTACGATCTGGAAATGGTCCCAAGGCAGAAATCTGGGGGAGCAGTAGAGTTCACCTCATTTGCTTTCCTTCTGTCTGGGTTCACAGTCCTGCACTGCACGTTGCCTACTGCCTGCAAATAATGGTTTCACATATTTAAACTAGTTCTCTAGTTTATGGCACGAGGGTTACTCAGTCATAACTGGAAGTGGTCACAAACCCTTACTAAACGTGTAGAGCATTTCAGCCTCTGTGCTAGTTACTAGGATACGAAGTTGAGTGTAAGTACATTGGCACGTGGTAGAGGAAATGAAACTCAGAGCGGGGAGATAATTTGCCTAAGACAAAGCTGTCGGTTGGTACCAGGAGGAGTGTCCAGGCGTTTTACATTCTCAGGCTGTTCTTTATGCACAAGCCATATCATTTTTCCCTCAGCTTAGCTCCTCTGAGCACTTTCTCCCCCTCAGTCCCTGTCTTCTAACATTTGGAATACTGACTCCTTCAACCAGCTCCTCTCCAACACCTCCCCAACCCCTCTTTCAGACTAGCTGGGAAAGTTTTCTCAGGCCCACATGTAACAGACCATTTAGAAGGATTGAGACCCCTGCCATCACGAGCCAGTGGGTTGAGCTTTGTGATTCTCTCCACTTGGACATCTGCTTCAGATTTTCCCCAAAGTCCCTTCACGCCAACATGCAACAAGATGAGCCCATGTCGAGGAAATTGTGCCCCAAATAGCAACACCTAAGCAAATGGGATCCATCAAAAACTAAGCAGAGTAATAAACATCTGCCTCTGTGCATCAGGCCCCAAGGGGCTGAGGGTCACAAATAAAAGGCCTCTTTTCTCCAGGAGCATTCATTCAAGGGACTGGCGTTGGCAGACATCTCCTGCTGTTGGATTTTCAGGGTCTGCCTCAGATACAGATGTCCCCCTTTCCCAAGGTCATGCCCTTACCAGGGTGGCCCACGTCTGGGGACAAAATTGGGTGGGAGGATAAAGGTCCAGGCATTTTAGTCTGAAGCAGGACGACTCAGATGGACACCACTTGTTCTAGAGCTCCTGGCCAGGTTGGCCGAAGCTTTGTCAAGGCTGCGTCATGACTCAGCTTCTCCCTCTGCCCAGTCCTGCCCCGTCTCCCTTCCTTTCACAGGCGGTGATTCCTGATAAACGACTTGTACCCAAGCTCTGACTCCACATCTGTAACCAGACTACCTACACTGTGACGTAGGAAGCCACCACTGGACTTTGGCAGCTACACAGAGTCCAGGTTCCCTGCAGCCAGGGCCTCAAGGTCAGGCAGTGGGTGATGACCCCCCAGGAAGGTCACCCTGATGCACAGGTTCTGGCCCCTCACAACTCTCCACCTCCCTTCTTTACCAGTGGGACAGAAAATTGGCATGAACACCCAGAATATATCGGAAAATAACATTAGATATTTACTGAGTGTACATTCGGATCCAGGCGGTATACTCAATGCTTCCCATGTGTGGTCACATTTAATCCCCACAGGCAATCCCACACGGGAGGTCACCTTATTGTCCCTATTCGCTAAAGGACTTTCCTCTTCCCTGGCCTGTGTCTGCAAAACGTTGGGGCATGTCCATGGGCAGGTGATGTATGATTATCTCAGGCCCCCTCCAGGAATCTGGCCCCAACTTCTAGGGCATGAGACCCTCACAGCAGCTTCCTTTCATGTCTGGCTGGTGGTTACGTCCTTCTTTTCCTCGTTCCTCCCCCAACTTTCAATTCTTCAGATCTGGCAGCTCCCCGCACGGGGCCCACTGACAAATCAGAGGCACTTTCAGAGCTCCACCCCCACCCTCAAGACTAGGAAGGCGAGAAGCACGCAGCCCACATCCTGTATTTGAGCCCAATTCCCACAAGTGGTTCAACCTAGGCAAGTCTTTATGTAACAGCTTTCAGCTTCCCTCCAGCTTAGCAAACACCCACTTGGGGTCCCAAGAGGTCACTCATTCACTCATCCGTTTATCAACGATGCACTACCAGTGGTGAACCTACTGTGGACAGGGGCCGGCTGGAAGGACACAGATGAATGACCTGTTCGTCTATTCTTACACTTGTTTATTTAATAATGACTTGCTTTATTTATTTATTTATTTTTGGCTGTGTTGGGTCTTCGTTTCTGTGCGAGGGCTTTCTCTAGTTGCGGCGAGCGGGGGCCACTCTTCATCGCAGTGCGCGGGCCTCTCACTGTCGCGGCCTCTCTTGTTGCGGAGCACAGTCTCCAGACACGCAGGCTCAGTAGTTGTGGCTCACGCGCCCAGTTGCTCCGCGGCATGTGGTATCCTCCCAGACCAGGGCTTGAACCTGTGTCCCCTGCATTGACAGGCAGACTGTCAACCACTGCGCCACCAGGGAAGCCCTGAGGTCCTATTCTGTTTGAAGCACAAGTCCTAGAAATATGTGGGGTGAGAGCGGGGAAGCAAGAAACAGTCTTTATTTATTTATTATCGAAGCAGAGTTGATTTACAATGTTGTGTTACTTTCTGCTATACAGCAAAGTGATTCAGTTATACATACATATACATTTATTTTTACATCCTTTTCCATTATGGTTTATCACAGGCTATTGAATATAGTTCCCTGTGCTATACAGTAGGACCTTGTTGTTTATCCATTCTATATATACTCGTTTGTATCTGCTAACCCCAAACTCCCACTCCATCCCTAACTCCCCCTCACCCTTGGCAACCACAGGTCTGTTCTCTATGTCTGGGAGTCTCTTTCTGTAACAAATAGTCTTGACCTTACACTCCACTTAGTGGAAGGGAGAAGGGCTAGAGTCCATGATTAAACTACTTTACCATAGTCCCGTCTCACACACAAAGTCCAGAAGAATGGGCAAGACATTTTTAGTTCAAGTTTAACAGCAAAAGGCGTTCTCAGAGAGGTGGGTAGTTCTTTTGGGGAGCTGAGTCTTTCTATTTAGATCCTCTGGGTGTGTCACAGGCCAGTTCCTCTCACCAAGGAGCAAATACCTCTGTCTGAACCTGCTCTCTCCCCTCCCCCTCATGGACACTTGGCCTCATTTAGCCTCCCTCCCAGCGTCCTGCCCCGTAGCTGGGCCTCTCTCAGCACACATCCCATGTGTCTCCAGGCTGAAGTGACTTGAGACACTTCCTCTGACTTGAGGCACATTAACAAAAGCCCCTTCTGTTACACCAAGTGTAGGCCTGAACTAGGTCCCAGAAAGCAAGGTGGGAGGTGCCAAGCCTCAGGAATGTGTGCAAGTTGGGACAAACAAGAAAAACCCATTTTGCCATATTTAGAACACAGCATTTCTTTATCCTTTTTCTGCATTTTTCCCTTCTAACTTCCCTGGCATTCTGCCTCTGCTTCGTCCATTTTTTCAGTCCATACCTATTTCCACAGGGAGCTGGGTCACAGACTCATTCCTATATCCCTATTCCTATCCCCATTCACCCTCCCAGCTTTTGGGAGACATCCTCTATCCCAGCAAGAGACTGAGGGGTTGGGGGACACAGCACCTTCTCAGGCCACAAGCCCAGGTATTGAGCCACTCACCAACCACCACCAGAGGGCGCTACTTCCCCTTGCCTCCTGCTACCAAGGCACTCTCCAAGTCCAGGCTGGTGGTGGTTCAGCCCAAGTGCAAGGGCCTGGAACCAGAACTCTACCTGGACCAGTGACAGTGCCTCACTTTCTTCACTGGCTAATAAAAAGCCACATTTGTTGGTTTTTTTTTTTTCAATAAAAACATATGTATTGCCCATTCCACTTATTTTCCACTTTTTTTTTTTAACATCTTTATTGGAGTATAATTGCTTTACAATGTTGTGTTAGTTTCTGCTGTATAACAAAGTGAATCAGCTATACATATACACATATCCCCACATCTCCTCCCTCTTGCGTCTCCCTCCCACCCTCCCTATCCCACCCCTCTAGGTGGTCACAAAGCGCCGAGCTGATCACCCTGTGCTATGCGGCTGCTCCCACTAGCTATCTATTTTACATGTGGTAGTGTGTATACGTCCATGCCACTCTCACACTTCGTCCCAGCTTACCCTTCCCCACTCCCCGTGTCCTCAAGTCCATTCTCTATGTCTGCATCTTTATTCCTGTCCTGGCCCTAGGTTCTTCATAACCTTTTTTTTTATTTTTAGATTCCATATATATGTGTTAGCATACAGTATTTGTTTTTCTCTTTCTGACTTACTTCACTCTGTAGGACAGACTCTAGGTCCATCCACCTCACTACAAATAACTCAATTTTGTTTCTTTTTACGGGTGAGTAAAATTCTGTTTTATATATGTGCCACATCTTCTTTATCCATTCATCTGTCGATGGACACTTAGGTTGATTCCATGTCCTGGCTATCGTAAATAGTGCTGCAGTGAACATTGTGGTACATGACTATTCTTGAATTATGGTTTTCTCAGGGTATATGCCCAGTAGTGAGATTGCTGGGTCGTATGGTAGTTTTATTTGTAGTTTTTAAAGGAACCTCCATACTGTTCTCCATAGTGGCTGCATCCATTTACATTCCCACCAACAGTGCAAGAGGGTTTCCTTTTCTCTACACCCTCTCTAGCATTTATTGATTGTAGGTTTTTTGATGATGGCCATTCTGACCAGTGTGAGGTGATACCTCATTGTAGTTTTGATTTGCATTTCTCTAATGATTAGTGATGTTGAGCATCCTTTCATGTGTTTGTGGGAAATCTGTATATCTTCTTTGGAGAAATGTCTATTTAGGTCTTCTGCCCATTTTTGGATTGGGTTGTTTGTTTTTTGGGTATTGAGCTGCATGAGCTACTTGTAAATTTTGGAGATTAATCTTTTGTCAGTTACTTCATTTGCAAATATTTTCTCCCATTCTGAGGGTTGTTTTTTCATCTTGTTTATGGTTTCCTTTGCTGTGCAAAAGCTTTTAGGTTTCATTAGGTCCCATTTGTTTATTTTTGGTTTTATTTCCATTTCTCTAGGAGGTGGTCAGAAAGGATGTTGCTGTGATTTATGTCATAGAGTGTTCTGCCTATGATTTCCTCTAAGAGTTTTATAGTGTCTAGCCTTACATTTAGGTCTTTAATCCATTTTGAGTTTATTTTTGTGTATGGTGTTAGCGAGTGTTCTAATTTCATTCTTTTACATGTAGCTGTCCAGTTTTCCCAGCACCACTTATTGAAGAGGCTGTCTTTTCTCCATTGTATATTCTTGCCTTCTTTATCAAAAATAAGGTGACCATATGTGCATGGGTTTATCTCTGGGATTTCTATCCTGTTCCATTAATCTATATTTCTGTTTTTGTGCCAGTACCATACTGTCTTGATTACTGTAGCTTTGTAGTATAGTCTGAAGTCTAGGAGCCTGATTCCTCCAGCTCCATTTTTCTTTCTCAAGATTGCTTTGGCTATTCAGGGTATTTTGTGTTTCCATGAAAATTGTGGAATTTTTTGTTCTATTTCTGTGAAAAATGCCATTGGTAGTTTGATACATCCTTCATTTTTATTTCCTTCTGTGGCAGAACTGAGTTCTGAATTTCCTCCTCAAGCAAATCCCTGAAAAGCATATTTCTGACTAACCTTAGGTTAATAAGTATAGTTTTTTCCACCTTTAGGGATTCAGGTCTTCCCTGGGGTTTGAAACAGAGCTAGATCATCCCTTCCTAGGTCCCTGTTAATCAAGCTGACCCAGAGTTGGCATTGAAATCTGGCCTTATAACCAAAATGGACATCCTCACACTCCCCCCATCTGGTGATTCTCAGTTTCTATGATGCTCATAAAGTCTCTCAGTCACTCTTGTTCCTACCTGGAGACTTGCTTGAGATTTGGCTGCAGTGCATGTTTCTGACTCTTCTCTGCACCCTAGCAAAGTCAATGTCCTCTTTCTAATCCTGTCTGAAAGCTTGCTTTCTGAAGGAAGCCAGCCCGGTTCCTCCCAGCGCACTGCAGCCATTCTCTAGCCAAAGTCCTCCATTCCATTTGCACTGCTGTTCTATGTGTATTTTATTCCCTATTCCTTCATCCTGCGTCTGACACAGGTCTCACCTACGTCCCCTTTCCCGGGTTAGATTCAGAAGCTATAAGTAAAGCTCGACAGATCAGACTTCAAAAAAATATTTTTAACTACACAAAGAAAATATAAACAAAATATAAAGTGAAGAAAATGGGAGAAATATAAAATAAATATGAGAGAGAAAAGATTAATGTATACATAATAGAGAGGAAACTCCTAAAAAGCAATACCAAAAAGAAGGATAATCCAGTAGGAATGGGCAGGCAATAGTATCGGCCAATAAACAAATAACATAATTGCTCAATGTTTAATTTTAATATAAATTAAAAATAAGGCATCATTGTTTAATATAAAGGATATAAAAGACTGATAATAACTATTATTTGTTAGAATGGAGGTGATGGGCCCACTCCACATATTGTTGGAGGGAGTATAAACTGAGGAACATTTTGAAGACTAATATAGAAGTAGTAAATGCATTTTTTTGGGTACAAACTCATGTCATTGCAGTATTTACTGTAATTGTGAAATATGGAAACTAAAACATCCATCAGTGGGTAATTGTAGCTGTTGAAAAAGACATATAAATTGATATATCTTCATTGGTGACACATAAGGACGTTTTATCACAAATTGTTGAGTGCACATATGTGCGTGTGTGTGTGTGTGTGTGTGTGTGTGTGTGTGTGGAGAGAGAGAAAGAAGAGAGTTAAGAATGATATATCCTATAGCCACTATGGAGAACAGTATGGAGATTTCTTACAAAACTAAAAATAAAACTACCATATGACCCAGCAATCCCACTCCTAGGCATATACATGGTGAAAACAATAATTTGAAGAGATACATGCACCTCAATGTTCATTGCAGCACTATTTACAATAACCAGGACATGGAAGCAACCTAAATGCCCATTGAGGGATGAATGGATAAAGAAGATGTGGTACATATTATACAATGGAATATTACTCAGCCGTAAAAAGAATGAAATAATGCATTTGCAGCTACATGTATGGACCTAGGCATTGTCAAACTGAGTGAAGTAAGTTAGACAAAGATAAATATCATATGATATTTCTTATATGTGGAGTCTAAAAAAAATGGAACAAATGAACTTATTTATGAAACAGAAATAGAGTCATAGATGTAGGAAACAAACTTATGGTTACCAAGGGGGAAAGGAGAGGGAGGGATAAATTGGGAGATTGGGATTGACATATACACATTACTATATATAAAACAGATAACTAATAAGAACCTATTGTATAGCACAGGGAACTCTACTCAATACTCTGTAATAACCTATATGGGAAAAGAATCTAAAAAAGAGTAGATACATGTATATGTATAACTGATTCACTTTGCTGCACAACAGTAACACAACATTGTAAATGAACTATTCTCTAATAAAAATTAATTTAAAAAAGAATGATATATACTAAATTGTTACAGTGGTTTCTTTAGAGAATGACTAAGTACTTTCATTTTCTGCTTTATATACTTTCTTATACACTTTCATATTCTTTAGGGTTTTGGTGCAGGGTACATTTGCTACAATTATGTTTTTTTTTTTCAAATTTTCAGTTTTGGGTACAAAGGAACAATTCATTTATGCATTTGTCTCCACCACTAAGGACATAAGTTATTGGAAAGCTGGAACCATATCATATTAATATTTATAAAGTAGATGACATAAACATTCCATTAATCTATTTTGAATTGGTTTTCTTTTATACAGTTTAAAAGCTGATGTTCTGTTTAGGATGTACAGCATTCCTCCCTTACCCACGGGGTATAAGTTCCAAGACCACCAGAATGACAGAAACAGTGGATAGCACTGAACCCTATATATACTATGTTTGTTTGTTTTTTTCCTATACAGATATACTTATTGTAAAGTTTAGTTTATAAGTTAGGCACAGTGAGATAATATCCTAATCACCAGCATCATTACTCTTGCACTTTGGGACTCTTATTAAGTAAAATAAGGGTTACTTGAACACAAGCCCTGAAATACCAGGACAGTTGATCTGATATCCAAGAAGGGTACTAAGTGACTAAATGGGTGGAAGCGGATACAACACAGATATGCTGAACAAAGTATTGATTCACACACCAGGTGGGCTGGAGAGGGATGGCCTAAGATTTTATCATGATACTCAGAACAGCTCTCAATTTTAAACTTATGAGTTGTTTATTTCTGGAATTTTCCATTTAATATTTTCAGACACTGGTTGACCACAGGTAACTGAAACCATGGAAAATGAAACCAGGGAAAAAAAACCATGGATGAGAAGGGACTACTGTACTTCATTTCCCATAGTATTATACTTAGCTGTATAGTTGACCCTTAAATAACTTGGGGGTCAGGGATGCCAGCCCTCTGCACAGTAAAAAATCTACATAAAACCTTACAATTGGCCCTCTGTATCCATGGTTTTACATCCGAAGATTCAACCACAGATTGCGTAGCACTGTAGTATGTATTTATTGAAAAAAATTCGCATATAAGTGGACCCATACAGTTCAAACCTGTGTTGTTCAAGGGTCAACTGTATTTTCAAATCTGTCTTCATAAGTACAAGTTCCTTGAGGCAGATCACATGCATCCCCTATAGGCCTCTAGAGGTTCATTGCAAAGTGTCGACTTTGCGTAAAGTTTGCTGAACTTGTTGGATGGTGAGTGACTGCAAAACTTACTCGCTGCTCAGGCCTCAACCCTTCCACTCATATTCTCCTTCTCTTCCACAGTGGAGCTTTGAGTTTAGAACATACTGATGTCTCTTGTGAGAGCATGAATCTAGTAAGGAATGTCTCTAATTTAGGCTTTGAGTCAAAATAGACAATGGAGAAGAAGACCCTGCTTGGGACAGAATCCACAACTTGGACCTGGAAGGAGACTTGTTTAAGCAGAAGGTTTGCACACAAATGTCATGACCTTGATAATGAAAACCAAAATATGTTTGCTCTTTTAGTCTTGGGGGCAAATTTATTATTTTCCAGAATTAAAATAAAGGGAGAAAAAAGATACATCTCTTCTACCAACATAATAAAGCATAATAGCAGGAAAGAAGAGATGAATCCTGAATTACTTTCTTTAGGATACTGTCCATGAGCCTGGCCATCTGATTAAAATACTGAGATGAACATGTGCAAAGAAATGCAAGCCAGTGTGCAATTCACAGGTATACTCACAGAATGCTAGGGTTACCTTTTCTAGCAAGGCAGGAAATACTCACCATAGGATGGGAAGACCTCAGTTCAAACTGAATAAATTATTAGTCAAATAAACTAGATTAGGTGATTTGATCTTGTGGAAATATCAAAGATACCAAATTAGGGGCTTCCCTGGTGGCGCAGTGGTTGAGAGTCCACCTGCCGATGCAGGGGACACGGGTTCGTGCCCCGGTCCGGGAAGATCCCACATGCTGCGGAGCAGCTAGGTCCATGAGCCATGGCCACTGAGCCTGCGCGTCCGGAGCCTGTGCTCCGCAATGGGAGAGGCCACAACAGTGAGAGGCCCGCGTACAGCAAAAAAAAAAGATACCAAATTGAAATTAAGAGGTTGGGGGTTTGATTTCAGGTTCTGTCTTTAACTAGGTGTAGGATCTTGGACCTGTAATTAAACATTTCTGGGCCATGATTTTCTCTTCTCTAAAATGAGGAAATTAAAATTGATAAGTAGTTTTCAAAATTTTTGTTGTTGTTTTGAAAATTCCAGAACACTTTCTTCAAATGTAAGTTTAGAGAAGTTCCATGTATACAAACATAAAAATGAAACTACTCTAATTGAGGCTGGTATGGGTGCCTGGAACCATTTGTTCCCACAAGGCTGCCTTTGGTTGGAACCCAGGGAACTCCAGACTCCACGAAGCTCAGTGTAAAAGTTGCTGGACAGGATAATCCTTGGAATCACTTTCATTTCTGACTGGCTACAACTCAAGGACCCTAATAAAATTAATTGCTAAAATTCAGACATTATGTTGAGCATAGATTTTAGCCTGGGAAACGTGGAGGCACCAACATCCGGTGATGACATGGTTAGTTATTTTTCACCCCTCGGTTGCCCTGTGTCAGAAAATCTTCTATAAGTACTAGAAAATTTCTATAAGAAATTTTCTGTAAGTCAAATCTAGTTTATTGGACTAATTATAAGCAACTGAAAAGGTCCTAATAGATCTTTTTCTACTGAAACTATTGAGACCTAATTCTGAGTTTTATAGCAAGTCCCCTACTTTACCAAGTTCTAACTAAGCAAATGTGATTATCTTAGAATAAACTCAAATTTATCTTTTCCCAGGCTACCTATCTCTGACTGTAGCTAGTTCAGCACTCGTCCAATGACAACTACTTGGGAACCATTGATCTACCCTAGTTTCAAAATTATGAAGCTCTGTATTCACCCAAAAAACAAGCACACTGGTTTTCTATATAAATCCTCAGATCTCCATACTGCTTTCTCCTAAACAAATAGATGAACAAATAAACAAAAATGCTTTCCAAAGCCTCATTTTAATTTGCAAGGAGAATGAACTCCTTTGTATGCATAATGTTAATATTATACACAATAATAATATTTTTCTCTGCTGTGTTTTGTAAACCTCACTGAAGAAACCAGAAGAAAGTTAAAGCTTTCTACACCATTTTCTTGTCCCCCTCTCAGTGGGCTGAGCTGAGTGATTTTCATATTGACTCAGGTTCTGTAGGCTTCTGGAGCCATGGAGAATCAGAGTAGGTAGGAATGAATTCCTGACAGATCAAGTTCCATGGTAAATGGTAATAAATATGACTGAGTCAGCAAAATGGTGGAATAGAAGGTTTCAGCCCTCATCCCCCCACAGAAACATGGATGTGACAATCATTCGTGGATGAAAATACCTGCATAAGGGCTCCAGAATCCAGGTGAGAGATTACAGAACCCGGGTAGAACACAGAAATGAAAAAAAGACACATTGAAGAGGGTAGGGGGGACAGTTTTATTTCACCTGTGCCACCTCTCTCCCAAGCCTACACAGCACCAAGGGCGATGCCTCACCTCACACTTAAGATGGCTTTTATTACAAAACCCAGAAGATAACAAATGTTGATGAAGATGTGCTTGTACAATGTTGGTGGGAATACAAATTGATGCAGCCACTATGGAAAACAGTATGGAGTCTCCTCAAAAAATTAAAAATAGAACTACCACATGATCCAACAATTCCACTTCTAGATATATATCCAAAGGAAATGAAGTCAAGATCTGAAGATCCTGAACGTACATATTCATTGGAAGATTATTCACAATAGCCGAGACAAGGAAGTGACATTCATCAACAGATAAATAGGTAAAGAAATGTGGTCTATACATACAATGAAATATTATTCAGCCTTAAAAAAAGGGAAACCTCACCATTTGTGACAACATGGATGAACCTGGAGGACATTATGCTAAGTTAAGTAAGTCAGACACAGAAGAACAAATTCTGCATGATACCACTTATAAAATGAATCTAAAATAGTCAAACTCATAGAAACAGAGACTGGAATGGTAGTTGCCAGAGACTGGGGGGAGGGGGGGCAAAAAGAAGGTATTAGTCAAGTGTACAAAGTTTTCATTACACAGATGAGTATGTCCTAGATACCTATTGTACAGTATATATAGTTAACAATATTGTGGACTTAATTTGTTATGAGAATAAATCTTATGTTAAGTGTTCTTATCACAATATAATAATAATAATAGGGCTGGAGGAAACTTTTGGAGATGATGGATAGGTTTAAGGCATTGATTGTGGTGATCATTTCATGGGTGTATACTTATCTCCAAACTCATCAAGTTGTATATATTAATTATGCACAGCTTTTTATATGTAAAAATGAAATAAAATACAACAGAAAAACATGACCAAGCCTAAGTTCTTCTCTAATTCACAGATACATTTTTAAAAGTGTTATCTTGTTCCAGGGCACATCCAAGCACTTTAAAAAGTGACAATTATTGTGTTTTCTTCCTGATCACAAAAGTGCTGCGTGATCATTAAGGAAAACATGGAAATTACAAGGCCTCTGGATTCTTTGATTGCACCAAAGGGAAAGCCAAGCATCCTTCTCCATCCTGTCCTGTTATCAGGATCCAAGTCATATCCTTCTCCATCCTGACCCCCTCTCTTCATCCAGGGATGGCTTCAAGAACTCATTCAACCTATTGGTCAATTAGTCTCTTAAAGGTCAACTCAATATTAACTCCTCCAAAATTAAAACTATTGCTTTTGGTGTACACTTTTCCCCTCTACAACATGGCATGATGAATGTTAGCTTTAATATTCTATGATTTGGTAACCATAAAAATGACTCTAATTCACATTTTGTTTTATTTTACTATCTTGGGGCTATATTTCACATCTAACTCATCTGAGAGGGTCCCTTTAGATGTGGACCCATGCAAAAGAAAACGTTCTCAAGAAATGCATGTGGCATAATATAATGTTATATATTTTAAAAAGCAGAAACAAAAGTGTATATGAGATGTGCTACAATGTTAAACTGCACAGATTCATCAATGAACAGAATATAGGGGCAGAGAATAAAGAAACTTACCTAGTAAATTTGCTACCTGAAAGTGGCATTTCAAAGCAGTTAAGAAAAGATGAATTTTTAATAAATAATATTAAAACATGTAGCTAACTATTTGGGAAAAAACTCCATCCACAGGCATTAAAGAAAAAATTAACTCTGTATAGGTCAAAGATCAAAATGTAAAAAATAAATGACAAAGTCTTAGAAGAAAACATAAGTAATTTTAAAAAATATAATCTTGGGTTTAAAAGGCCTGTTTGCTTAAGCAAGATACCAAAGCCAGAACTCATAAAAAAAAAAAAAAAGATTGATTTTAACTACATATAAATTAAAAACATTGTGGGCAAAAGCACCACAAACAAAATTAAAACCAAAAAAATCTAAGAAAATATATTTGCAACATATTTGACAAAGCTCTAACACACTTTATATATAAAGTCAGGGCTAATTTATTTATGGTGTAGAGTTCTTTCAAATGAAAAGGAAAATCCAATAGAAAAGTAGACAAAAAAAATGTAGGCAGTGCTCTGACAATGAAATGCAAATGATTCATAAATGTAAACAATAACACTCATTTAAAAGAGTGCAAATTAAAACAATGAGGTAACATCTGTCACCTACGAAATTGGCAGAGATAACAAAGTTGAAAGACGTGCAAAGTCTTTGGAAGGCAGTTTTACAATAACTCTCAAAATTTAAAAATTCAAATACCCTTTGACCTATCAATTCTGCTGCTAGGGATTTCTCCTAGAGATAGACTCCTACACATATAAAGAATAGATATTTTCATGGATGTTCATTTTAACTTTGTTTTAAATAACAAAAGTATCTAGAGATAAGCTAAATGTTTATCAATAGGAAGTGATTAAGTAAATGAAGGTATAGCCATACAGTGGAATGCAATGAAGCCAGTAAAAAGACTGAGTTAGACAGAGACTGATTTGGAAGGATATCTGCGTATATTAAGTGGGAAAAATGTAAAGAAAATGAATATTTTATGCTCCTATTTAGACATAACACTAGATTTCTTAAAAGGTGAACAAGTATGGCTGGTACAGTGAAGTAGCAGGACGTACCGGTTAGAATCATCAAAGCAACTTTACTTTTGGCTCTGGTCCCTTTAAGTGTGCTGCTCAGTGGAGATGGTTCTACCCTCTTCCTGGATTTTTCTTCTGACTTGCAGGTAATAAAAGTTCTACAGGCAATATAAGTTACAAACACAATTCAGTTTACTAACCAGTCCCAGGTGATAACCAAGACTCCAAACTTGACTGAATGTTAAATCGGATCCTCTTCCCCAGCTCAGCCTGCTATGGGATGCTGCTTGAAACCACCTTCCTTTTCTCTTTTCTTGCTTTACTCTTCCGCCCCCTGATTTTCCATCTTGCTATTTTGATTTCTGAACCAGCTTTAGTCAAAGCCAGGGGAGGGAGAAGAGTGGCAAGAGGAATAGGGTAGTTGTCACTTAACTGGTGTGGGCTTAAGAGGGCGTCATGCCTCCAGGGCCTGGCAGATGTTTCAAGCTGACATTTTTCCCTCCTGAGAGAATTTGTGCATTTTCCTGCAGCCACTGGTTCCCATCTGTCCCTGCTTTTCAAGTATGTCCCTCCAAACAGCAGACTTTCTCTGTTGGGGTCCTATTGCTCTTCCTTGGGCAGAATTTAAGATGGATCCAGGGCAGTTTTCTTTTCTGCGTGTGGCCCACATCTGATATATGAGAAACAGCAGGCTCAAGGCTGGAGAGAAGTATCCTGGGACTAACACACAGAGCAAGAGAACAGAGTCAGGAAAAGTGAGAGACAGAGACACAGCCACAGAGAAAGCCAGGAGACTGGAGAGGTAGTCAGGGAGCAGATCGTGTAGGGCCTTGAGAGTCTGTCTGCACCTTAGAATCTGGGGTACAATTCAATTCTAATTAATGGAGGATCTTCAATAAATATTTGTTGAGGTTTTTGTTTTTCTTGTTTCACTCAGTTCTTGTACTTAAGAACTACACAGTCAAGTTGGGGAGATAGACATGTACACCAGTGCACTACAGTACAGTGTGGAGACATGAGAAGAAATACAATGCTCTGTGAGCAGAGGAGCCAGCTACCCTGGGCTCAGGGAGAAGCAAAAAAGGTTCCATAGAGAAGGCGTCATTGGATGTTATCAGGTAAAGAAGAGCTGTAGGGTAGGACCACCTGGGATGGTAGCACTCTCTGATTAGATGATCAAGAATATGCAGGCCACAAGTGATGTGAATATGGAGGGAGGTGAGGGAAAGAAGAAGGAGACAGATCCTGGATGGTGGAGAAAGGGGATTTGGGACCCAGAAAGCAGTATGAAGAGGCAACCCAAAGTACCATCTCCTTCCCTTCTCAGGGACCAGATCCCTTCAGGATGAGACTGGAGGAAGAGGACCTCTCAGTGGTTGTCTCCACTGCAGCTTTTTTTTTGACACTTGGCATTGCACAAATCTGGGTCTCATTGCCAGGAAGTTTCACAAGGCAGATTTGCCAAGGGAAGTCCCCGGAATCTCCTGGACTTCTTCCTGCTTCCTTCCCATAAGAGAGGCTGTTGAAACCTCTAGGGCGTAAAAGGCCCAGAGACATCCCAGGGAAGCTGACCAGGGATATGGGAGAAATCACCATGGACCAGAAGTCTGTCTCGCTGGGCAGGTGAGCTCTGGGCTGATAATTCAGCAGGAAGATAATGAGGAGAGAAGGGGTAACATAGGTAACATAGACCTATGGAAGAAGCGGTCGTCTTCTCCTCCTGGGACACTAGTCTCTCTGTTCACCTCCTTATCAAAACCTATCGAGTCAAGGCAACTGCCCTAGGGGACCATCTGATCTTTCCTAGATGGGCAAGGGAGCAGCCGTGGCCAGAGCCCTTCAGACCATCAGGAGTGTTTTCAGTCTGCATTTTCACAGAGCCGCCTCTTATCCAGATTGTGATATACAAGCACTGTCTTGGGAGTCCCATGTTTCATGGGCTCTGCTTTCTGCACATGTTAAAACTTTAGGGAGCCTCACCACTTCTTGTCTTCAGAATGATCTGTTGGGGTAAATGTTTTCTAAAATCCCCCTTTCAACTCTAAAGTTCTGATCCAAAACTCTGGCTTTCATGGTGGCTGGGAATTTGGATGAAGGTGAGGATGACACTAAATAAACAGGGCTATGGGTGAAGAAGGGAAGTTTGCCGGGCCGAGATGGATTATGTCTTACGGAGGAAAAGGAGCCATTTCATCGTGTCTTTCCCTCTTTCCTCCTGCCTATGGTCTCAAGGCATGTCTGCCCACTTGGAAATGGCAAGATCATTTTAAGTTCCCTGTTGAAGGTCTCCGCTCTGAGCCCTTGGGGGAGCAGCCCACAGGAAGCTGGCAGTTTGAAGAAGGGCCTGGAGGCTGACTTAACAGCAGATGTGGCAACCAGAATTCTCCTACCCACTTAGCAGGTGTGTGGAGGGCCAGTTCCCTAAGAGTCATGTGAATCAGGAGAGCAGAACCCTTGAATCCAGTTTCCCAGCCCCAAAGTCTGTGGAGAAGGCACAAGCCCCAACAGCTGTCATCCAAGGTTTTATCTCATTTTTAACTGCCCTTTTCTCCATTTTCAGACCCCCCAAATGTCCTAGTGTGGGTAAGTCTAGACAATGTCCCCCGGGTGGGGGCATAGTTCAAGGAGTCTTGCCTTTTGGGTGAGGTTTCCAGCATCAGGGTCCTGCCCTTTCCTTCCCTTTAGGAGGGTGAATTAAGGATAGAATGGTCTCATCAGTCCTCCCAGGGGAGGTGTCCTATGGAGAAGAGGCTGGACATGACCTCAGTCATGAAGGCTTAGCGCACTCCCAGAGGCAGCTCACACTCCTCAATTCACCTTGCCTTGTTTTAAGAGTTAGTTGTGTGTACACACAGTGACTATTCATTTCAATTCACCCAGGAGAGTTCTGGTTCAAGCTGGTGCCCCAGGGGAATTATTAATAATA
The DNA here is from genome assembly GCF_039906515.1 of Pseudorca crassidens. Taxonomy (NCBI): domain Eukaryota; kingdom Metazoa; phylum Chordata; class Mammalia; order Artiodactyla; family Delphinidae; genus Pseudorca; species Pseudorca crassidens. The sequence goes on from NC_090297.1 coordinate 97,400,393, forward strand.
CTCCTTTTCACCCTCCAAACTGTCCCATTGGATGATAAACTATTTGGTCACCTTAACTATATTCAATTCCAGACAAGGCTGTAAGCTCCCTGAGTACAGGGACAGCATCAACCTCATTTTAGCTTTCCCAATATCCAGGACAACACTTGGCACAGAGGAGGTGGTTCAATTAATTTCTATTGGATAAATGAATGAGCAAATGAATTCCCAGTCTGGAAAATGTTTCTCTGTAGGGCTGTAGACTCCACAAGGCACCCAGGAGCTGGGGACCTCAAGGCCCTATAAAAAGACCTCAGTAGCTATGCCTGCAGTGTCCAGAGGAAGTGTAGCTATATTTTGCATGTAGGCACACCCGCACACTCACTGCCACAGTCTGAGACAGAGAACCAGCTGCGGCTTAGCAGATTTCCTTCTCACCCACCTCTTACAGTTTTAGTGGTCTTGTTGCTTCAGGAAGTCAAGTAGTCAATGAGTTACCACTGCCTGGGTCCCCTGGGCTGTGTCCCTTCTGATGTTTGGTTTATATCTCTGCTTCATTTTTTTTCTCTTGATGACTCTGCCAGGTTCTGACACTAACATATTGATGACTCTGAGGTTTTGGCCTGTGTGTCTCTTTGTGCACGCATGGCTCTGCTTCTATCTTTTGAGCCTCTCTCTCTGTCTCTCTGTCTCTCACCCACTTCAGTGTTGTGTGTATCATCTCTTTTTTTATCCACTGATATTTCTGTGTCATTCATCCATCCATCCACATTGAATCTCAGTGCTCTGGGGATGAGTTCCATAGGGATGATATCTCTGTCTCTCATTGTATCTCTTAACTGGGGTCTGGATGCTCAAGAGCCAGCACTGAGGGCCCAGGTTGAATGACCCTCAGAGGCTCTGGCTGAATAAGCAAAGGAGGCCATGGTTTTTGGGGGAGAAGCTTGTGGCATTCTGGGCTCTGAGGCCACCGCACTAGGTTCACCATTGGCTCTCTTCCCTCTACTCCAGGATCTGCCTACAAACTGGTTTGTTACTTTACCAACTGGTCACGGGACAGGCAGGAACCAGGAAAGTTCACCCTTGAGAGCACTGACCCCTTCCTATGTTCTCACCTCATCTACTCATTCGCCAGCATCAGTAACAACAAGGTCATCATCAAGGACAAGAATGATGCGATGCTTTCCCAGACCATCAGCAGTCTCAAAACCAAGTCAGTAGGATAGGAGTGGGGAGCATCCAGGGTGGGTTCTGGGGGAGAGAAGATAGTTCTAAACTGGGCCTAAGGCCTTCTAGCTCCATTCATTCATTTGTGTGTTTATTCAAGTGTTTTTCCTTGGGTATAATCCTGATGCTTCCTGGTTTTCTCCCCCATGCCTCATCCCTTCACTGAACTTAGCTGGTAAACAGCTGGAGCCCACTTACCCATAATCTAGTCCTAACCCTTTAGGCAAAGTTTTCCCTGGCAGCCAGTAAAGAAATAATCAGCTTATTCTTCTACTCCAGGAATCCCAAACTGCAAATTCTCTTGTCCTTTGGAAGGTATCTGTTTGGTTCCAAAGGGTAAGACCACAATATCTCTATTTTTTGTTTATTCTGCCGTGTAATCTCTAATCATCACTGCTTTTCCTCCTCTTGAAAAGAGACATTGAATTAGGCTTTAGAAAGGTCCTCCCTTGACTTAGATGGCAAAACTGATCTGAATTTTGTCACAAGTTGAGGCATAGCACTATGTTTGCTTGTGTCTTGGAAGGAACTCTGCAGGAGTTTAACACAAGCTCAGATACTTAAGTCGTGGGAGAAATTGAACTGGAAGCAGTATTTGGTAAACTTTCAATTATTTACATGAAGGTTTTTCACCTAATGGACTATGGGGAGATACAATTTTTTAAAGGGTTTTGAAGGTTTGACTTTGTACCATGGGGGTGGGTCATGTAGGTGACTTCCACATAAAACCAAGTCCTTAGCAGCCATCAGGGGACCTCGATTTCCTGGGTCATGGTTGTACAGCTGGATGGCCTGGAAGTGCAAAGCAGCATAGGGGCAATCGGTCTGTTTTGCTTAAAAACAAAATAGTTATTAATATGAGACATATACTATAAATTATAATTCCTATTCACAGGAAAATGATACTCCATTTGCATCAAGCTAAATAAATACAAATATGTAAGGAAGAAAGGCACCTTTTTTTGCAATTTTTAAATGCAGTTAATCTAATTTTGAATTTCTTCTGCTTTAATTTTTTTTTAAAGTGCCAACATTTTAAAATGTCCAGAGATCTTAATCTCAGTCAGCAGAGGCTTTCCGCTTTCACGAGAAGTCTGGTAAGACATCTTTCTCGTGTAGCAGGTCAGTACTCTTTACAGCTGGAGTAAGCAGAGGAAAGAAGTAACATTAGAAGACCTATGTAGATGAGTGACCTAGGGAAAGTTAACTCACCTCTCTGAGCTCAGTTTACCCATCTGTAAGATGTACATCACAACATCTACTTCATAAGGTGCGTGCAAAGACTTCGAATGAGGTAACATATGTCATGTGCCTGACTTAGTTATCGACCAGTAAGTGTCAACTTTTTCTTCTCCTTTTTTTATACTGAATATTTTCATCTATGAAATAAGAGGGCTGACCTAATTAATTTCTAAAGTCTCTACCAGCTCAAAACTTGTAGAATACTTAGTAAAGCAATTTCTATACACATAAAGAAAAAAGATCAACCTACCTAACTTATCTGGTTCTGCATTAACCTCACCATGAACTCCTTTTAATTATTAATGGGTTTTCATGGCAATTATCCATCTGATTCCCAAATTCCCTCTCATTCGTAATACCTGCTTATCTTCGATTCAATTAAAAATATCTTCACTCATTCATTCTTACATGCATGCATTCATTTATTCAATAAATAATTTATTGAGTACTTATTGTATATTAGTTTGGTGGTTAAAAGTAGGACTTCGGAGATAAACAAATTTGGTTTGGCTTTCTCTTTAGCTATATGCAAGCTGCATGCAAGTTGTTTAACTTCAGGCAATTTCTTTTTTTCTTTTTTCTTTCCTTTAGGCAATTTTTTTAATGTCTCTATGCTTCAATTAAAAAAAAAAACTACACAATGAGGCAAATAACAGATTCAACCCAAGGATGAAGTTGTGAGGGCGGGCAATGCAAGCAAACTGTTTAGGTAGTGCTGATGTGCAAAAAGGACCTAATGTTTGCAATAATTATTGTTGTATATTCATGTTGTCATTATTATTAGGTAAATACCAGGCTTTGTGCCAGGTGCTATGCAGCAATACTTAAAAATATGTAATGCACAGACTTGCTTCTAAATTTCTAAAGAATGTTTGTCTTTCCTAAAATTGGAGGTTTCTGCCCAGAACATCAGATGCAACTGCTCCCTAAAAGAGGTATCCTTGCTTTTCTTCTAATCACTGTGAGCACTTCTGAAATATAAGAATAAAGTTACAAACCTACTTCTACCATGTTTTTCAGATAATAGTCCAAGTTTTGCTATCTCCTCCACTGTGCTGCTGAGATACATGCAGGAACCAAATCCTCAATTTAATTTTTTTTTCTCTTTTTTTTTAACATCTTTATTGGAGTATAATTGCTTTACAATGGTGTGCTAGTTTCTGCTTTATAACAAAGTGAATCAGCTATACATATACATATGTTCCCATATCTCTTCCCTCTTGTGTCTCCCTCCCTCCCACCCTCCCTATCCCACGCCTCTAGGTGGTCACAAAGCACGGAGCTGATCTCCCTGTGCTATGCGGCTGCTTCCCACTAGCTATCTATTTTACGTTTGGTAGTATATATATGTCCATGCCTCTCTCTCACTTTGTCACAACTTAACCTTCCCCCTCCCCATAACCTCAAGTCCATACTCTAGTAGGTCTGTGTCTTTATTCCTGTCTTACCCCTAGGTTCTTCATGACATTATTTTTTTCTTAAATTCCATATATATGTGTTAGCATACAGTATTTGTTTTTCTCTTTCTGACTTACTTCACTCTGTGTGACAGACTCTAGGTCCATCCACCTCACTACAAATAACTCAATTTCATTTCTTTTTATGGCTGAGTAATATTCCATTGTATATATGTTCCACATCTTCTTTATCCATTCATCCGATGATGGACACTTAGGTTGCTTCCATCTCCTGGCTATTGTAAATAGAGCTGCAATGAACATTTTGGTACATGACTTATTTTATTTTATTTTTTTTGCGGTACGCGGGCCTCTCACTGTTGTGGCCTCTCCCGTTGCAGACCACAGGTTCCGGACGCACAGGCTCAGCGGCCACGGCTCACGGGCCTAGCTGCTCCGCGGCATGTAGGATCTTCCCAGACCGGGGCACGAACCCGTGTCCCCTGCATCTGCAGGCGGACTCTCAACCACTGTGCCACCAGGGAAGCCCCATGACTCTTTTTGAATGATGGTTTTCTCAGGGTATATGCCCAATAGTGGGATTGCTGGGTTGTATGGTAGTTCTATTTGTAGTTTTTTAAGGAACCTCCATACTGTTCTCCAAACTGGCTGTATCAATTTACATTCCCACCAGCAGTGCAAGAGTGTTCCTTTTTCTGCACACCCTCTCCAGCATTTATTGTTTCTAGATTTTTTGATGATGGCCATTCTGACCTGTATGAGATGATATCTCATTGTAGTTTTGATTTGCATTTCTCTAATGATCATGATGTTGAGCATCCTTTCATGTGTTTGTTGGCAATCTGTATATCTTCTTTGGAGAAATGTCTATTTAGGTCTTCTGCCCATTTTTGGATTGGGTTGTTTGTTTGTTTTTTTTGTTATTGAGCTGCATGAGCTGCTTGAGAAATGGAAATAAAAAAAAAATAAACAAATGGGACCTAATGAAACTTAAAAGCTTTTGCACAGCAAAGGAAACCATAAACAAGACCAAAAGACAACCCTCAGAATGGGAGAAAATATTTGCAAATGAAGCAACTGACAAAGGATTAATCTCCAAAATTTACAAGCAGCTTAATTTAATATTGATTGAAACAAATGAATTCAAGACTCTAAATCTGTCTGGGGATGGGAGGTGTTGTGAGAGGTGGGAAGTGACACAAGTCAAAGGATATGTCCTCTGGAAAATACCAATATCTTGTCTATAGCTTTGGATTTTAAATACTGTTGGTGCCCTCTGTGTGGGCAGCTAAGAATCAACTTCCTGGCTTAAGAATTCTAGTTCAGATAAAAGCTCTTGAGGGGCTGCTGCTTTCAGGGTCCTCCTGGTTTTTCACCAGAAGCCCTGGGACTGGGGAGATCTGGGTTGCTAATTCGTGCCTGGGTTTATTGTTTGGGGAATGTGAAGTCCAGCTCTGCTTTCATGAAGCTTGTCAAAATGTGATCACTTTGAGATAGATGAGGCAGGATCAGTATCTTCAATCCCAATTTAGAGATGACCAGACTGAAGCCAGAGAGCTGGTTAGTGAACAAAAGGTCACTAGAAATGACTGTGACCTGGGACTTGAACCCAGATTTCCCAATCCTAAGCCCACCACACTGCAAACTGCTTTCTCAAGGGTGTAAGATGTTAAAGAAAACCAGAGCTGGACAGTAATTAAAGAGGTAAAAATAGCTTTTATTCAGGAAATATTATAAGAGGGGAAAGGAGACCTCAGTATAGTACTGGGCTCAATTCTGGATACAGCAGGGGCAAGTGGGGAGGTATAGCCAAGGAACAGGTTGCAGGTGTGGGTTGGTGGATGGAAAAAGAGGGAACATTAGAGGTAGGGAGATTCTTGCTAAACTGACTCAACAGAACTCTTGCTGAAGGCAGGCCAGGGTGAACAGATATCACCTGGGGGATGGTAGGGGAGGAGGAATTTGATCAGATACTGAAGAAGATCTGATATCAAGGGTGGGGCAGTCTCATTAAACTGACTTAGGATTCTCTTTTTAAACATCTTTATTGGAGTATAATTGCTTTATATTGTTGTGTTAGTTTCTGCTGTATAACAAAGTGAATCAGTTGTACGTATACACATATCCCCATATCCCCTCCCTCTTGTGTCTCCCTCCCACCCTCCCTATCCCCCACCACCAGGTGGTCACAAAGCACGGAGCTGATCTCCCTGTGCTATGCGGCTGCTTCCCACTAGCTATCTATTTTACATTTGGTAGTGTATATATGTCCATGCCACTCTCTCACTTTGTCCCATCTTACCCTTCCCCCTCCCCGTGTCCTCAAGTCCATGACTTAGGATTCTTGCTAAAACTGCACTCTGCAAAGATAGGCACAGAAGTCCAAGGTCAAAGTCTAGTTGAGAAGAGGGTTCAGAGGAGTCTGGCTAAAGTTTGGTCAAGGAGTGTCTTTGTTAAAGGCAGCTCCATTACCCTGCAGAAAGGTCTGCAGAGAACCCAATTGTCCTCTGCCCAATCCAATCAATTTTCTGGCCCAACAATCCTTCCTCTCCTCTTTTGTTCCAAAAGAGGCAGGGGTTGGGATAGATAAGTGGTGAGAAAATATTGGGGAACAGAAGACTATTTCAGGATTTCTGTGAAAAATATGTTGTGCAATGGTAATTACTTCCTCTTTCCAAAAACATCTGTATTGCTTCTACCCAGGTTCCACCGCATGGTTGATTCTTCTACATTACGCTTGGAATTTATCAACTCTGTAATCCTGTTTCTGAGGAACCATAACTTTGATGGGCTGGACATAGCTGGATTTACCCAGATCTGAAAGACAACACTTGTTTCACTGTGCTGATTCATGTAAGGCAAACTCTGTGGTACCCTTAGTACCTTAACAAGTGGAACCCATGGCCACACCAGGAGAAAAAAAGGAAGAGATTGGCTCTGGCTTGAAGACAGTCCCTTTCTTCCAGAAGCCCCCACTGATGAAGGAAAAGCCCTTGGTCCTAGTTTAGGGCAAGGACAACATCAGAGAACAGAGCCTCCTTATACAATAAACAACACTGAAACAAAGCAACACCCACATAAAAGATTGTGGGACCATAGAATCTCCTGAGCACTGAAAGAGTCTCACAGATGTTCTATCAGATAGATTAGAGAATCCATTCGGAGGAAACTCAGTTTTTCCTGGGTACAATGTGACTGGTTGTCCTCCTACCTAATGTGTAGATTTCCTGACCACAAGGCAGGAGGCATCCCCATGTGGGAATGGGGAGAAAAGATTTGATCTTTCCATCTAATGCTGTTTCCATCTAGAAATGTCCTATCAAGCAAGAACTTTAGCGCTTTCCTCTGGGAGGGAAAATTGACCTCTTCTGGGTTTTTTTTGTTTGTTTTCATAGGCGTTAGCAGAAGCCTTTCATCAGGACTTTGTAAAATCCACCAAAGAAAGGCTTCTCTTGACTGCAGGAGTTTCCGCAGGGAGGCATATGATTGACAACAGCTATCAGATCAAGGAATTGGTAAAGTAAGTGCATTGGAGCACCCCCTCCATCTCTCTGCCTCCAGCCTGGCCCATGCAAGTGATGCATGCCAGTATGTCTGAGGGATGAAGGGAAGAGGGAGAGCATGAAGGTCACTATCCTAACCACATCATCTGGGCAGGAACTTTTCCTCTATGGCTAATTTCAATCCTTCTAACAGCATCCAAAGCCCTAAACAAATATGTATACAGTTGACCCTTGAACAAAGCGAGGGTTAACCCACATGTAATTTATAGTTAGCCCCTTTTATCCATGTTTCCTCCACATCTGTGGATTCAGCCAACCACAGACCATGTAGTACTGAAGTATTTACTGTTGAAAAATACCCTTGTATAAAGGGACTGTGCAATTCAAACCCACAACGTTTCAGGGGTCAACAGTAGTTGCTCCCACCTCTGCTCATCACAGAATCTTTTCCTTTGCTTTTGGCAATCTAGAGAACTGGATTTCATCAACCTCCTTTCCTTTGACTTCCATGGATCTTGGGAAAAGCCCCTCATCACTGGCCATAATAGCCCTCTGAGAAAGTAGCAGCTGGACAGAGGGACAAGCTCTTACTACAATGTGGAGAGTTATAAGGAGGAAGGGTGGTGGGACACTGGCTGTGGGGCAAGCTGAGGACAGTGCAGCTTGTCCAGAGTTATTTCTGTCTTGAACTGAGGAGGGGATGTGTTGCCAGAGGGACTCAGGTAACCCTGGAAGCTGGTGAGAACAGGGAAAATGCTTTGACCAGGCACAGTAAAATGTCACCAGGAAAATGTCAGAGGACCTCATATTTGAAGCGCCCTAAACTTTGTCTCTGGCCCAAGGTGTCAGCCACCCCAGTCTTCTCTTAATTCTCCATCTTTGATACATGTCCTAGTGCCCACATGGATGTACAGGACTTGGTACTCTGCTGTGTCTGTCCACATTCCCCATTAATTTGATCTTCAACATAATCCTCTGAGGTTGGCTGGTCAGGAAGCATTACTCTCACTCCACAGATGATGAAATGGAAGCCTGGCATTAATTGGCTGTTCAAGGTCATGCTGATGTGAAGGTCCTGAAAAGTGGTGGCAAATGAAAAATGCAAGGGAAAAATGTCATTAACCAAACAATTTTATTGTTGTGGTACATATATAGAGATGTGTATTCTTAAAATTGGGTGAGAGAAAATGTTGTCTAGGTTGCATATTTCCAGGCCTTCATGTTTAAAATTAAAAAATGGGTCAGTCCAAAGCTGGGTATTCTGATTTCTAGTCTGGGGTTTTCTAGAACTCCGTATGATTGTGTCACATCAAGTTCCCTTCATTCTTTCCTCTCCATTGATTATCTTTAAGGGTAAGGAGACATATCCTCATCCTCTCCAACCCCTTATTCTGTTCTGGAGGGCAGTAAGGCCCCAGCTAGCCTCTGACCTCTTACCTAGCCTCTTGGGTCTGATGTCATTGTGAGGCCCCACAGACTAGGGTCTGACGGCCACCTCCCCCCACGCCCGCTTTCATCAGTAACACAACTAGCCATAGTGTAGACAAACTCCATAGGCAATTGACTCAAAGGGGAAAGAAAGATGGCGACAACTTTGATTTCATGTTTTCTAGGTCACTTGCCTGATTTCTTTCGTGACCCATTGTTCAGTTTTCTTTCACGATTAGAAAAAGCTGAATTGGTCTCAGTGCTGAAGAGCATTAAGTGCATTAGAATAAGCACTCTGGTTCTGGTGGGACCCTCCATAGCCACTGATGTAGAAAGGGAATCAAGGAGTCACTTCTGTGAATTTGGGCTGGAGGCTCAGAAAGGTCTGACACCTTTCTTTCCCATACACACTGTGCCTCAGTCTACTTCTCTTTCTAGGAATATGCTGTGGGATACTGGCTAAACAAAGGAATGCCTGTGGAGAAGGTGGTCATGGGCATCCCAATGTATGGACGTTCCTCTACACTGGCCTCTGCAGAAACACTTGGGGGCCCCTACCCCTGGTCCTGGAGCTGCTGGCCCCATCACCAAGTTTTCAGGCTTCCTGGCTTTTTATGAGGTACCTGGAACCACCCTGTGCCTTCAGTTGCCCCCTGTCTCTGGGTAGGAGTTCCAGCTTCAATCTGACAATAATAAAGTATCACATCCTGAATGCTGGGAAGGGAAGTATGGAGTACTATTGGAGCATGTAAGAGAAGCACCTCCCTCTGACTTGGGAGGGGGTCGGTGAATGCTTCCTGGAGGAAGTGATGTAGCTGACATCTGGAGAGGAGGTGGAACTAGTGAGGAGTGGGGATGGGTGGAGCAATATGGGAGACTGAAAAGGGAGACGGTCCTAGGTTTCTGACTTGGGCAACTATGTGGATAGTAATGCCATTTTTACTGAGTTGGGATAGGAAGGAGCAGAGTGAGCATTGGTCTCAATCATGAGATCAGTTTTGGTCATTCTGAGTTTGAGGAGCAAGTGGGACATCCAAATGCCTGTGGGACATATAGATAAAAAGTGAGTGGTTAGGTATATGGGTTTGGATCACAGGAGGTCATTCTGTGCTAGAGATGTAGATTCTAAAATCATCAGCATAAAGACGGTATTTGTAGTGACAAAACTCAAGAACCTCCTGCACCTAAGAGATAGGCAGAAGAGGAGCCCACTAAGGAAACTGACAAGATCAACAGAAGCTAGGCAGAACCCATACTGTTCTGTGCCAAAGACCTTAGAGAAGAGGGTGTTTCAAGAAGAGAGGAGTGGTCAAATGTGTCAGATTCTGTCCAGAAGTCAGACAGACTTAACATCACAGAGATAACAGTCAAAGGTGTTTGGCTGATTAGACCATCATTTCTTTCTGCCCCTCAATCTGGAAAAAAAAAAAAGTTTTTTTTTTAATGTATAGGAAACACTAAGAATCAAACAATAATTCAACCAACAGAAACTCTTGGGACCCTGCCATATCACAAAGACTGGGTACTGTGAGAGCTAGAAATAAGTAATTCTTCATCTTTGTCTCAAAGGGCTTACTGTCAAGGTGGAAAGAATGTAGAGTGCATTCATAATATAACTAGTTAAATAAGAGTTTAAAAACAGGATAACTATGGGGAATTCCCTGGTGGTCCAGTGGTTAGGACTCCATGCTGTCACTGCTAAGGGCCCAGGTTCAATCCCTGGTTGGGGAACTAAGATCCTGCAAGCTGTGTAGTGTGGCCAAAAAAAAAGAAAAAATTTTAAAAAACCCCAAAGATAACTATAATAGTTAATAAAATTATGTAGGTATTGCAAAATGAGATGTGATTAAGTGGCCAATGTGGAGGGTCATCAGTTCAAAGATGAGTAACAGGTGAAGAGAGATACATGCTGGCCCTTGAAGGATGGGAAGGAGTTGGATCAGGTAAGGAAAGAATAATATCCTACATCTTGGTTTCCCCTTGGAGTCCTAGTCTAGCCTCTTGTCACTGGTGTGAGCAAGCTATAAACCCCTACTGAGGGACTTGGCATCCACTGAGGAACTCAGTGAGTGTAATGTTCAATTTTTCCTCTCTTCTCACACAGGGGAATGATTGAGGCACCTTGTTCAGTTGGCAGGGGGAAAGGGGCATGGGACACCATGCTAATCCTCACTGAATCATTTAATATAAGGGATAAGAGAAGTCAGTGCTCAGAATCTGCTGGTAGGATTTTAGTACGGACCACTGGATACACAGTTCCCTATTTCATGGAAAATTTAATTTGATTGTTCAGTTTACCACGCTAGATCATTATAATTTTGACAAACTGGTATTTGCTTAAATATTCAACTTTCCATTTTCTACCCTCTTTGAGGCAAACGTGAGTGTAAATAATCTAAAAAATGTAAGCAAGATCCAAAATGAGTTTTCTACGTGACCTTAAAATACATTTTTTTCCACTGAAGATTTATCTCTTTTAGTAGCTCTTACTTATGCTAACAGAAAGGGAAAATAGCTGATGATAAAAGTGGGGATCCCAACACAGGCACATTGGGAAGGGGAAAGGGGAGAGGGAGAGCAGCGGGATTGAAGCAGGGATAATCTACAAGGTGGGGGAATGATGGTGATTGTCATTGTAATGTTACATATTTATAAAGCACTGTACTGTTTGCAAAGTTGTTTTTTTCCTAACGAGTGTTAGTTCATTTGATCCTAACAACAATATTGTAAGATAGGTGTATAGGAGACATAATTATAATAGTTTCCATTTTTCAAATGAAGACGTGGGAAGATTTACTGGTCAGTGCTGAGGTCTGATGTGGAACTCAAGTACTGTCTGCCCTCTAGCTGTTTGTGGCTCCTCCTGATGAGGACTTAGCACAAACAATTCCCAAAGGTTCACCTTGGACCATCCATTCTGTATGCTGTATCTGGTCATTTCTCTCATTGATCCCTGGAGTGAAGACTCTGTTGTCCCCAAGACCCTAGTGTCTTACCTGCCCCTTCTATTTCTAAATTTCAAGAACAACCCATTACTGACCCTCTTGTTCCTCCTTCCCCTGCCAGATCTGCCACTTCCTGAAAGGAGTCAAGATCACGAGGCTCCAGGATCATCAGGTTCCCTATGAAGTCAAGGGAAACCAGTGGGTGAGCTATGAGGATGTGGAGAGCGTGGAGACCAAGGTAGGTAGGCAAGAGGCTCTGGGACAGCAGAACACTCATGCGGGTGGGGAATGGGGTGTGAGGTCAAATGCCTTAGTAGTCTGTGTGGAAGGAAAGAAGCCTCTGGGGCTCCATTCTTGGATGGGATCCAGTGGCCTCTGTGGCTCAAACCTAGTAGTGACTCTAAGCCACACCTGTGAGCACCTATGGTACATGTGGGAGAGGTGGAAAGGACGCAAGGAAGAATTAAGAATAAGGGGAGAAGCGAGGAGTGGAGAGGAGGTAGGAGGAGAAGGGAGAGGGAACAAAGGAGACATTGGTGTCTATATAGAGTAGTTACCCACCCAGTTGATCATCTCAGGACAAACCCTTCCGTCCTTCTTATGGATTACCTCTCTAGGAGACTCCAAATTTCTGAGCCTACCAGTTCTTAGATCTTGCTAAGACCTTTGTTTGCCTTCCAGGCTTAGAGCAGGACAAAGGCATCAATGTAATTGACAACCCAATTGTAATTCAAATCTTGCTAGTGGCTTCCAAGTTCCCACTCCTCACACCGGAGCCTCTAGTGTTTCAGAGCCTTCAAGAACACTGAACCTAGGGTGTGGTTATTCCATGAGAAGTGGTTAATAGTGGGTGGCCTTCTCTTCATTTTATAAGCCTCCCTAAGTGACCTTTCCCTTCAGGGAATCCATGACTCCATAGGCTATAAGTCTACTTCTGCACTCTAAGCTCAAACGCTCATCTGAACCTGACTTGGGTCTTGGGCCCTTAACAGTCTCTTCTAACCTCTGTATGCCCTTCTGTGTCACCCTCAGGTTCAGTTCCTAAAGAATCTAAACCTGGGAGGGGCCATGATCTGGTCCATTGACATGGATGACTTTACCAGCAAATCCTGCAGCCAGGGCTCCTACCCTCTTTTTCAAGCTGTCAAGAGAAGCCTTGGCTCCCTAGGAAGATAACAGAGTCCAGGACAGGCTGGGAGTGGGCGGAGAGTGGGCAGAGTGGAACACAGGGGTCTGGGGGAGATCATCTTCACATATTTGGATTGATCCATTCTTATGTCCTTTGGACCTTCTGCCTTGTTTCCTTATTGATTAGGCTGGTTCTGTCCTTTTGGTGGGCTTCCCATAGTTTAAAAAATATAACAGTAATAATTTGGTTACTATTTATTGAGAACAGTCTGAGCTAAGGGCTTTCTTTTCATGTAGAGTGGGCATAAATGTTGACTCCACCACAAAATCATCAGCCTGTTTTAATTTTCTAAATCAGGATAAATCTGATTTTATGTCCCCCACTCACTGCTAAGAAACCCAAGCTCAGTCGTTAGTAAAGCTCCCTCCCTCTCCACATCCACAGTTGATCTTACTTTAGACATTCAGGAGGTCTCATGGTCATCATGGATGACCAAGCCCACTATTGCCTTAACGGCAGGTGGTTTGGCTCTGCCCCATCCCGGGGTGCCTGGTTCCCCAGGTGAATGGTACGCATATCCTCTGGTGCAGGTGAGAGCCGTTGCTGACCAACCAGCTGTGCTGACATCCATTGCAATGGAGGAGCAGGAGACTGGGAATCACTGCAGACAGACAACTGGAGAGGACTGGCCATGTTGTCCTGCAGAAAAGCCCAGAACAGTTTGAAATCTCCTAGACTATATGACTGGGCAGCAGCTTTCCAACTCTGAACATCTATGGCTTAGTAACTTGACTCAGGCCTCAGGTTACTGACTTGGGCTTTGAAATAGTCTTTCTTTTGTACCCAGGTTTAACTCGTAGCTGAGCAGGCAAGGAGCTGCCTGCCCCTCCTCTGCAGGAATTCCTGAGTGAGATTCTCAGAGGTTAGAAGAGGCTCTCCAGATGTCTCTCCTCCAAGCCACCCCTTGACTTTCTCTCAGACTTCAGACTGGGCCTGGCTTTGTTCTCCTGCAGCTGCTCACTTGTTGTCCTGAAGCACAATAAAAGAAGCATTTGCTCCAGTCAGTGTGGCCTCATTTGTGCAATCTTTGACCTTCTGGTATAAGGTTGTCCTGTCTCACCATTTGTGGCACCCAGGGCTGGGGTACAAATGGAGGCCTGCATATCATATGTCTAAATATTTAAATGAGCCAAGTATTAAAATATGGTTTATATTCTTAACAAGTATGATTTCACAATGACCTAAAAGACCAGGTTTGAATTCAGAATTCTGCGACTCCTCGGAATTCTTCACCAGCATGCAGCAGCTTGTGCTTTTGGTTCCCAGCCCATGTTCAACACCCTTCTCTTCCCATCTCCATCCCTGTCCCACACAGCAAGGACCTCACGTACACACTTTGCATCCAAGGTTCATCTACACCCCACCCCACCCCAACACACACACACACACACACACACACACACACATACACACACGCACACACACACACATCCTCTAGCAGGTGTGTTCACACTAGCATTGTGTTCACACTCAGGATCATGGGACCAGGAAAAAGGGCTGTGCAGGCCCTGAAAGTGGGCACAGGCTGTTTGGGCTATTTGTGCAGGAGTCCTGGGTATCTGGATTAGGGTTTAAAAGAGCAGGGTTGTGGGCTTCAGGTGGATGTGCCCTTAGCCCTGCAGTCTTCTCACCTCACGGGGAGGGGTGCAGCTGGAAGAGGACAAGAATGGAGCCATCAAAAGCAGGGGGTAGCAAACTGCGGCCGATGGGTCAAATCTAACGCACTGCTTGTTTTTGTAAATCAGATTTTATGGGAACACAGCTGTGCCCATTTTTGTTTACATATTGTCTATGGCTGCTTTCTCTCTACAGTGGCAGGATCAAGAACTTGCAACAGATTCGGTATGGCCTACAAAGCCTAAAGTATTACTATCTGGCCCTTTATGGAAAAGTTTGCAATTCTTCCTCTAAAGCGTGGTGCCCGAAGCAGGGAGTAAGGCTGCTTGAAGTCTAAGGCTGTTTCTGAGTTCAGACACCCTAATTTCAGGATAAATTGTGTTTCCCCTCATTCTCCCCACTACTCTTCGAATCCTTTCCTTATTGAAAAATGATTTTTATCTTAAACTTTCTTTTTTTTTCTTTTTTTTGGCTGTGTGGCATCAGGGATCTTATTTCCCCAACCAGGGATTGAACCAGTGTCCCCTGCAGTGGAAGCGCAGAGTATTAACTACTGGACCGCCAGGGAAGTCCCTTATCCTCAACTTTGAACAACACTTTAATTTGCATATTTAATCATCATGGCTTATGAAGGAGGCATTTAAGCCCAATTTGCAGATGATCTGACTGGGGCTCAGGGAATGTAAGATCATATATCTAAGTGGTAGCAGCACTGATCTCAGAGAGACAGCAGTGAACGAGATCTTAGTTCCCTGACCAGGAACTGAACCTGGGTAACCTGGATGAAAACAGGGAATCCTAGCCCCTAGACCACCAGGGGCTAGAGGCTAGAAGCAAAATTCCCCTGGCCCTTGCTCCCACTGAAAAATGTATTTCTCAAAGAGGCAAAAACTGTAAAACCAGGTACAAAGTTTATTATTAGAGACACAGTACAACGAATGGGAGAGCCCACAGAGAAACAGTTTGTTTAGTTAAGAAAGAAGCAGGGCAAAGATACACACCAGGAGAGAAAGGGTGTGGGCGTCCTCCCTAATGAGTGCAGTAAAGAGGCGGTTAAGTCACTTACATCAGGCAGTTCTTCCGGGTCTTTGTTTACCTGTGGCCAACGACCTGGTTTCTTTTTCCACACCTGACCTGTCCTAGGACCCTCCCCAACAGGTGTGCACTACTTTTTCCAAGATGGATTCCAGCCCAGAGGCCTATGGGGGGCCTTGGCAGCACCTATTCTGGGGTGGTGCCCCCTCCGGTTTGACCAACAAGGAGACTTTCTGTGCATATGCAGTATCTCCCTTGACCCAAGGATGGGAAATATGTGATCTTTTACTCAAGCAGGGTTTAGCCCTCTCTGTCCCTGCCATAACTGTTATCTTAAAGTGTCCACAGGAGGCAAAGTCCAGCTATTTACCCCGTTCCTGTTGTTATTTCCATCTCGAAGGGCAAACAGGAGGCTGGTTGTAAGTGTCTAGTCTAGAGCCCACATGCCTCCTTCCTCAAGAAATGTAAACAGGAGGTTAGTTGTAAATGCCTAGCCTGGAACCCATCTATCTCAGCACCAGAATTTCTGCAGGTGAAGGGGCTTAGAGGTGGCTATGTGATCCGAAGGTGAGTGAGAGTGGGAGTACCAGGGGATTTATTCCTTTATGGTTGAGAAAACATCAGATGTACATATGAAAAAACAGGGGTGGCAAACGCTGCTGGAGACTAGGGGGAACTTTGTGCCCAAGGCCCCCTAAATGCTGCCCCAGAGCTCAGGTCTTCTTACTATAAGGTATACGTTGTTTGGGGTACCTCTCTGTGTTTCTAACTCTGGCTCAGTCCTTTGCTTCCTCAGGTTGTTGCGTTCTTGAGAAGCAGAAGAGTGAAATGATTAAGAGCACAGTCAGGAGTCAGACTGCGTGGATTCACATCCTGGCTTTGTCACTAACTTACTGTGTGACTTTGGCCAAGTTACTTACCTTCTCTGTGCTCCACTCTTCTCTGTAAAATGGGGATAATAAGCATGCCTGCTGCCGGAGATATGAGGGGTAAGTAAGGTAATATTTGCAAAGAATTTAAGCTAGTACGTGACACATCAAAAACATTATTTGTGTCTGTTGTTACTTTGATTATCATGGACAGCTGTCCAACACAGTTATCTTGGCCTCGCATGGAGCCCAAGAGTCCATCAAAGGTCTATGTCTTGGGCTCCAAGCCCTGAACTCTATGGATTCCTTTCTCACACCTGCTGTGAGGAGAGAACCCTTTGCTTTGCAAATATCCAGGAGTAGATTAAGGAGATTAGGGCCTTTTGTTTAGCTGAGATTGGAGAGGAACCCTGATCAACCTCCTACCCCCCCGCCCCACCCAGACAACTTCTTTCAGTAGACTTTTTAAGGCTAGGTAGGAGTCCTCTGCCATAGAGGAGCCGTATGTGCCGTTGTATAGGGTGGTGTGGGTGAGGGATGGTGGAGCAAGAGAACCCAGGTCCCAGAGGCAGGCTGTCTCTGCTTGGGTCTCAGCTCTACTTATTCTCAGCGTGACCTTAGACAGTTAATTAATTTCCCTTAAATCTCAGTTTCCCCAGTCTGTAAAAGGGATGACAATAATCTGCCTCAAAGGGTTGATTTGAGGATTAAATGACTTAATCATCTCGCACATGCACAGGCTGAATGAATGTGAGCTGTTATTACTATTTTCAAGACCGGGCCAATTCCAGTTAGTTCATGCCTCAAGGGCTTGGCAGTCAATGACTAGAGGCCAACTGAGTCAAAGGCCTGGGAAGGATAACAGCCATGGGATTGCCAGGAGCCCATCATACTTATATTGAAATCTGTAGGAGCCATTCCTGTATTCTCTGTGAACCCAGATTGCCCTTAAATGGGTCTGGATTAGAAGTTCCCAAAGGTCTGATCAGCATCTTTCAGAAGACATTGAACACTCACCTAGTAGGTCTCTAAGCAGCAGGTAGGTGTTGCCTGGAGTGCGGCCAGCAGTGCCACCCGTCCCAACTGGGATTTTGGTCGGACTCAGTGTGTGTCCTGGGGCTGGAGTCAATGCCAGAGGAAAAACCACACCTTTGCTCCTCTCATTGCCTTCTGGGGCTGAGTGACCCTGAGACGCGGTCTGGACATCTGTGATGTGGCCTCATAGTGGGCTTCCTGTAGGTGCATCCCCTTCTGTCTGGGCAGTTAGCCTGGGAGTGGAGTGGAGGGAGGGAGGCAGGTCCTAAAACATTGTGATTCTCAGTGCCTCGATCCACGGACATTTTTGCTGCTGTCTTTGCTCTGATTTTTATGGCTGCCTGGGGCCTTGTCCCAGGACTTGCTGCTTCTCCCGTCTGAAGCAAAGCCTAACTATAAATGTCTGCACCCCGTGAATTTCCTCCATCCTCTGAAAACTGGGCCACCTTCGGTTAAACGGAAGCAAGTTTGAAAAGTGATGCTTTCTCACTGCAAACTTGGTGAAACCTCACAAACTGGTAGCCATTACCTGACATCTATTGTTACGATGGAATCAAGGAGTTGGAGGCTGGGCAGGGCTGCCTACCCTTGTCTGGCCAGCGATAAATCCTGGTCAAATGGCAGCCTCACTTCCCTTGTCCATACTCATCCCCTAGAGTCCAGATGGTCTCTTTGGACATGTAGGGCCTACTGGGACCTGTAATGACTTTGAACCCTAGACCAGCCTTATACCTGTGCCAGATATACCATTTTCCTAAACGTACCTTCAGTCAATAACCTTTTAAGGCTGTTCTTACCGAGTCTCCATTGTGTCTTGGGATTGATTACCTAAGAAGGAAAACACAGATAAGGTTCAGAGGATAAGTGGGAGCCATGTGTCCCCTGCTACCCCTTTATTCCTGGGTCAGAGGAAGGGAGCCTTGCTTGCTGAAGGGAGCCAGGTGCGGGGTGGCAAGGCCTCCAGTGTTCCCTATAAAAAGCTGTTGAGTGCCCATTCAGCCCTGGAACTCGCAATGAGCACTTCCCATCAAAAAGGGGAAATGGCTGATTCTTGCCGGTGAGTCTGTCCCAGGTGGCCCAGTTGAGCTTTCAGAGTATCTGCTTTTTCTCCTCTATTTATTCTACCTCCACCCTCACTCTCTATGCTCCAAGGCTTCCTTGTCCCCTTTCTCTCTTGCAGATTCCTTGGGTTCATAACATAGTGGGGAAGGAAGGAAGGAAGAGAGGGAGAGGAAGAGGAAGGAAGGGCCTGCTAATCACCCAAGGGCTTCAGATGGGAAAGAAAATGGATAACTCTGGTGAATCAGGACAAGGCCATTTCCCCACGTACGGTGATGGAAGACTTGGGCTAGCCATTCTAGTTCTGATGTACCTGTGGGGAGGAAGGTGATCTCCGCGTCTTACTCTTCCACCATCTTCCTCAACCCCTGGGCTAGCCATTCTAGTTCTGATGCTCTGTGATGCCTCCTCACTGCCAGCCACAGAGCGGGAACTCAGTGCATACACTTGACCAAGGATTAATCAACTAACAGGAACAGTTAGCAGAAAACTGGATGAGGCAGAGGTTTTTCTGGTTGTGTACTTTGGGGATAGGTGTGAGGGTTCCAGGGAGAGAGGCAGACAAGCCCTTAAAGAGCTAATGCACTTCCGCCAGTGCTAACTCATCCCTAGAGATGACGCCGCAACTGTGGGTAGGAGCCCAATGAGAATGGTCACTGAGTCAGATAGCACAGCGCATCCTGGGTACAACTGGGTAGCTTGGATGGAAATAAAATTTAGGAGCATAATTTCAGTTGAGAAGTAGAGTGAAACTGGTTCTGGAAAAGTGAGTTCCAGTCCTTAGTGTGAAGGGTATGGCTACCGGAGGGGGCCCTCTGCCTGCCCTCCCCTTCTCCACCTCTGGTGCCTCCTCTGCCCTTCTCCACCACTTTGGTTTATCTTTATGGTCTGTTTATTCAATACATATGGACAGAGAGTTGACTATGTGCCAGGCACTGGGCTGGGTAGTGGGGATTCAGCGGTGTAAGCACAGTCCCTGCCCTCAGGGAGTTCATATTCTAGTGGGCAGACCAATAAACAATTAGTGCTTTCAGGGTGAAACATGCTGTGATAGGGATAAGAAAGCACAAATCCCAAAGGAGCCTAGAGGGAGAACAGAGAGCCCAGTCCCAATGTCACCTCTCTTGGGAAGTCTTCCCTGACTTGTTTTCTATAATATCCTGGGCATATCTCAATTTTAACACTTGTCTCATTGCATTGAGCTGAGGTTTGGTTGTGTTTACAGGTTTGACTTCCCCACCAGGCTCAGAGTTCTCTGAGGGCAGGGAGTTTGTCTAGTTTTTCTTTTTGTCTTCAGAACTCAGTACTTAATATGAGTTTGTTGAACGAATAACAACATGTGTTCCTGGTTCCTGAACTGCTCACTATCATCTGAGCTTCCAGGTAGCTCACCGAGTGCCTACATTAGCTACTTTCCCTGAAATCATCATGCAGGGGTCCATGTTGGGAAAGGATTTATAGAGCAGAGGGGGTACCAGGCCCCAGCTCCCCTTCTCCATTTACTGCCGAGTGCTGTCTCAGGTCAGCCAGGGAAAGAAAGACCCTGCTACCCTCTGACCAAGATCTCTTTTCTTCTTTAGGGCTGGCCGTCTTCTTGCAGCTGGGTAAGTGCCCCATGTGAAGATGTGGAGTACCAGGGTGCCCTGGGGACAAGGGATATTAGTCAGGGCAGGGGCCACCTCTTATTTCCCTGCCGTTCCAGGCACAGCAACCAAAATTTTCTGTTACTTCACCAATTGGAGCCAGTACCGTCCTGGGATTGCCCACTACATGCCCGAGAATGTGGATCCTTGTCTCTGCACACACATCATCTTTGCTTTCACTGGCATGACCAACAACCAGATGACAACCATTGAGTGGAATGATGAGACCCTCTATGCCAGCATCAATGGCCTCAAGCACTAGTGAGTTCTGGGCTTGGGCTCTGGGCTGGGTTGGAGGTTTTCACATGGGTCTTTCAGAAGTCCTTAGAGACACCAACACCAGAATGCCTCGTCTTTGAGTCCTGTTTGCAATCACTCTCATGCCTCATTGGCAGAGCTATTGGCATCATTCTCCCTAGGAGAGGCAGGTTGCTGTCATTCGTCTGGATTATTTTCTCAGCAGATCCTTCGCATTGAATGCTATGTGTCCCATGAGGAGCCATCCACAAGGGATTCATTGTGAATACAGTCCCCTGGAGGTTGCCATGTTGCAGTACAGACCCACACCAACCTATGGGCTAGCTGCCAATTTAACCTGAGATGGTTCTCGTGCCAGTTAAACACTTAGCACATGTGCTGAGTGACTACCAATGAATTGGGTGGGCCAGACATTATGCTAGGTGCTTTTCATTTATTATTTATGTAACCCCCACAACAAACACTAGGAAGTAAGCATGTTAAAGTTTAAAAGATATTTTAAGCTTGAGGAAACTGCACTGTAGAGAGGTTAAAAGCTTTCCCTTGCCCACAGAACTAGTAAGTGGCGGAACTCAGGAATGCCTGATCAGTTTATCAGAGAGGTTAATTGACACTTTGGTCCAGTTGGGAATCCAGTGGGTAGTTTTTAAGATCAAGCTCACAGGACCTGGGTGCCTGCTGGGAGACACCATGGAATAGAAGAGTTAGGTTTAAATCCTGGCTCTGCCAACCTTAGTAGCTGGGTGATCTGGAACAGATTGCTTAAGCTCTCTGAATATCACTTAAAGGGCAAAGTGAGATCAATACTTCCTGCCTATTGGGACTGTGAGGGTGACAGAAGCAATGTATGTAAAGTACCTGGCATTTGGTAGGCACTCAGTAAATGGTAGACACTTCTACTGCCTCTATTCCTTGTTCTTTCCTTTAAGAGTCTCAGACTTTCAGCTTTCTGGCCTAGTGTATCCTGGCAGCTCCAGCCCCTCTACCATCTGTGCTAAGGGACTACTTTTAGGTTCTTCCATCCTCCCTAGGATGCCCTGCCTTGTCTTCCCCTGAAGCTTCCTGTTGAATCAGGATCCACCAGCCCACTGGCAAGGCCAGGAACAGGAACCTGTTCAATGAGCATTTATACTGTGTCCTGGAGGTACGCAGAGTAAGACAGTACTTGGCTCCTACAGAGAGCTCTGCTCCCAGTGTGAGATCAGAGACTGGTAATGGGGTAGGCCTGGCGCTGCTCAGGTGTAGGATACGAGGGTGGAGAGACTGACCAGCAGATGACATCTCCTTGCCTGTGGAATTTTATTTACATTGGGATCTTTCTATCTCCAGCAACAGGGGACTGAAAACCCTGCTATCTGTTGGGGCTGGAACTTTGGAACCCAAGGGTAAGACTTTGCATTCACAGAGGAATCGCTCCCAGATCACTCAGTCTCTTCCAAACTCCAAGGGCTCTGAATTCTCTGAAGTGGGTGGCCTCTGGCTTCAGGTATAAATTTAGATATCCTATAACCTTCTGGTCAGAGCTCTCTTTGAAGTCTGTCCTTCCTTTATCACAGCTCTTACCACCTGCCTATCTACTTATCTATACCTTCCTTTATAGGAGCTCCTCCAGGGCAGAAACTCTATTGTATTCACCACTATATCTCAGCACTACCAAATGTCAAATGAATGTCTGAATAACTGAATATGCATCTGGACAAATAGGAGGCTAAGTGACAAGACAGAGGACCCAGGAGCTTAGGCCACTATTGTTTCCTCCTGTGTCCCCCCACCCCACCCCTACCCCAGCCCCAAGTGCCGCATAATAGAATCCTGCCCTTGAGAGAGTCCACGTTGAAGCCCATCACTGCCACTAAGATCATAATGACTTGCTGACTCCAGATTCTCCAACATGGTGGCCACTGCTGAGAACCACCAGACCTTCATCCAGTCAGCCATATGGTTTCTGAGGAAGTACAACTTCCATGGGCTGGACATTGATTGGGAGTATCCTGGCAACTGTGGCAACCCAGCTGACACCAAGCAGCTCTTCACTGTCCTGTTGAAGATGACTCACATTCCCTGTGTCCAAAGAACATAGGATCTGGTCCACAATGGACTGGGGAGAAGACCACTATATGATGAGGGGTTCTGAGAGAGGCTAAATACACCTGAGGGTGTGAATCTCAGTTCTTCTGGCTCAAATCCTGATTTCTATAGTGTAAAATCAGATTTTTCTTGCAGGGAAAACTTGTAGGGCCAAGTTATAGAGACTACTGTAAGGGAGCATGAAAGTTAATTTATTTACAGTAAGAAATCTGCCAAGGAGTCTGAAACATTCATGTTCTAAGCACAGCTATGGGAAGTCAAATAGTCCCCAAACAGGTCCTTCCTTGGGGGGCAGCATGTAGGGCAAGGTGAGCTAGTTACAGACTGAGATGTTCAATGGCCCCTCACTCTGGTAAGTAAAACCAGATTCTTCCAGCGAAGAGGTACTCCTGCCACCAGGGCCAGACATAAAGTTGTTGGGCCAGAGTGTCCTCTCCCCTGGGCAGCTTGATTGAGCACCAATGATTGCGTCAGTACTCTTATTTCCTCTTCTTCCATGATTGATTTTTCCAATTGTTAGATTTAATCATATATAGTCTGTAGAGCTAAGAGCCATTTTTTTTGGTCCATATATTAGCTTTCTTTTTTTATTTTTCTGCTCTGGACATTATTTGTGACTCTTAGAGGGTCACCAAATTTCCCTCAGTACAAGTTTTGGGGAGACAACTCATTGTTGTTCCCAGAGACCAACAACAGTTCTTTTTGTTTGTTTTGTTTTTTTATTTATTTTTATTTTTGGCTGTGTTGGGTCTTCATTTCTGTGTGAGGGCTTTCTGTAGTTGTGGCAAGTGGGGGCCACTCTTCATTGCGGTGCACGGGCCTCTCACTGTCGCGGCCTCTCTTGTGGCGGAGCACAGGCTCCAGACGCGCAGGCTCAGTAGTTGTGGCTCACAGGCCCAGTTGCTCCGCGGCATGTGGTATCCTCCCAGATCAGGGCTCAAACCCGTGTCCCCTGCATTGGCAGGCAGATTCTCAACCACTGTGCCACCAGGGAAGCCCCCCAACAACAGTTTTTGAAGCAAAGGACTCTAAGCTGAACACTGTTCAGCTTTCTTTGTAAGAATCATGACCTTGTCAAATGTTCATTGGTCCTTGCAGCCTGAGTCCAGTGTCCTCTGTTTCACAGGAAATGTATGAGGCTTTTGAGCACGAAGCCACCCAGAGCAACAAGCCTAGGTTGTTGATTTCTGCTGCTGTGTCCGCTGGCAAAGGTACCATTGAAACTGCCTACCAGATCCCCGAGATATCAAAGTAAGTAAACCCCAAGCCCAGGAGCCCAAGTTCAGAGCTAAGTAACTCTGAGACCTGCCCCATAGATTAGCCAATGCTCAGGTACCTTGGAGAGAGAGGGCTCTGTCCCAAAAGAATAAGATGACCCCAAAGCCTGAGAGAGAGACGTGGGAAGCCAGACAAAATTCTCAATGATAAAAGGCTATTTAGAAAAGGTTAGTTGAGTTTCAAACTTCTACAAGACCTGAAGGTCTGAGTGCAGCCAGATATTGATTATGGGTTGTATGCCTTCTATATATCAATTTTTCAAATAAAGGTGAGAGAGAATGAAATAAAGAACAATAAAGCATATTCCCTCATGATGTAATTACAAACAACACATCCAGTAGGGACTAGGAGCTTTAGGGGGAGTGGGATGGAGACTATGATTTCCTCTGGATCATTTTTCTTCTCTTGTATCCTACCCTCAACAGCCCAAGGTACATGGACCTCATCAACGTGATGACCTATGACCTCAGGGGCTCCTGGGATGGCTTCACAGGAGAGGACAGCCCCCTGCTTGCAGGACCCAATGACAAGGGAGACTACAAATACTTCAGTGTGGTGAGTAAGGATTTGGGACAGCTAATTCTGATGGATATTTTCAAAGCATGTCATGGGATCCCTGGCCAAGGACCAAAAGGGAGGCTGAGGAAGCTTGATGGACAAGATAAAGATGGTGATCTTTTTTAACCCAGTTCATGTTGCCTGCTTCCTTTTTCCGATGATTAATTGTACCCATTCATCTTTCACACCAAAGGAAGCAGAATAGTGGCTTGGGATAATCCCAAACATTGAAAAAATAATTTAACTATCATTGTCATTGATGCTAGGAGCACATTTCATGATCTATCTTGCCCCTAATCTTCCTCACCTCCCTTCCACTTTCTCCCCATCCCATAAGATTTATCTTCTTAACTTGTATGGCATAGGCAGCTGTAATAATAAATCTTAATGATTAGTAGGTGTGTAAGTTGGCTAGATGTGATTTCAGTGTAGAATGCAACCAGAGATATAAAAATTGGCACGGGAAAGTCTCCCAGGAGCATACCCCATGCTCAAACAATTCTGAGCTGTTATATTCCACAAGTTGGGAAAACAAGAGGATGCATAGCTGAACTCCAGTCCCATCCCAAATGCCAAGTCCCGTATGAGGGGAAGGAGGATAGCGAAACATTTTGTTCCCAGTTGACACTGGGCCCTGCTACCTAAGTACTATACCTCTTGACTGACGCTGCCTCTAACACCCAGTTCCAGAAGGAAGGGTAGGTTGGGCTGTGGAAGGGTGAGGACTGCAGGCTATGTCTGAAGTAGCCAGTAAATTGGGTAGAAAACGTTGGCTATTCCACAGGCCTCTGGGCACATCCTCAGCTGCTTTTTAGTACAGTAATATGTTCCTTACCTTGCCTCTAGGATTATGCAATGAACTACTGGAAGAATCAAGGTGCCCCTGCTGAGGAGCTGATGGTGGGCTTTGGGGCTTATGCCAGTACCTTCACTCTCACTAACCCTGCCAGGCATGGCCTGGATGCTCCCACCTCTGGCCCTGGGACTGCCAGGTCCTACACTCAGGAGGCTGGGAGTCTTGCCTACTTTGAGGTAATGTCCCAGAGGGCCGGAGGAGCAGAGAGATTCACTTTCTGTTCTAAAGGATCATAGATACTTCCAAAGAGAAGGAATTTATACTCTGATTTCTAATACAGGATACCCCATTGTTGCCAGCTCTGAGTGTATGGGGTAGGGAGGGAAGGGTAGAATGAACTATTGATAGAACATCTCAAATTTTAACCTTTTAGAGTAAATGTGCATCTTTCATGCTAGTAGTGGTTAACATTTACTGGGTCCAAATGTATAGCCAGGCTCTGTTCTCAGTGATTTTTATATATCATCCTATTTAACCCTCACAACAGTGAGGTGCTGATTTTATCCTCTTACACAAGAAGACACAGAGGCACAGAGGGATCAAGAAACCTGCTCAGGGTCACAGAACTTGTAAGTGGCAGAGCTAAGATTCAAACTAAAGTTGTCCAGCACCAGAATCTCAGACCCTAAACATTATGTGTTCTCACCCCCTTGTTGGCTCTTGGCTCTTTTTGGCAAAAATTCTTTCAAATAAGAGAAACAGGAAAACTCGTTTCAAAGGGAAACTGGGCCACAAGGCACAAAGAAGCTGCCCTGTCCCTTGTCTCACAGATGGGTATTGGCAGACCCAGGACTGGGATTTAGGTCTTGTCTTTCCAGCCTGTGCCCTTTCCACTGTGCCACCCACAAGAGGGAAAGCAGGGGAGCTGGGGTGAAACTGGAACCATGAGCTCTTATTTCCAGCAAAGAGAGGTGGGGAGAGGAGTGTATTCCAGAAAATAAAGGGAGGGAGGAGGGAGATGTGAGCCAAACACAGGCAGGTGCATCTGAGCCGTGATTTGTCCTCCTGCCCCAGGTCTGCTCCTTCTTGAAAGGAGCCACCGAGGTGTGGAACGCTCCCCAGAAGGTGCCCTATGCCTACAAGGGGAATCAGTGGATTGGATATGCCAATCCCAAGAGCTTCACCCTCAAGGTAAGGCCCTCCACACCCTTCCTTCTGCACAGTTGGGAGAGGTAGGGAACCTGCCCTCCAAGTGCCTTTGAATTATAAGAAAACACCTAAGAGAGGTAAGGCAAGACCCAGGGTGGCCCTGAGGTCTCAAGGGGGCTGGTAGCCCAGCTGCAGAGCTCGGCGGTTGGAACAACCCCTCTGCTTCCGGGCAGTTGCAGCTGGTTCCTCCCTTCCCTCAGCTCCTGTGCCTTCCCGTCCTCGGCCCCCACGCCCACTCCTGGAGACTCCCTTTTGGCCCCTTTCCCTGCTCTGCTCTGCTCCTGATCCAGCGCTCTGATTCGTGCTTCCTGAATTAGGCACTCTTCCACCCCGAGGGCCATGGTGTAGATCAGTTTCTTCCTCTCCTTTTCTCCTCTCCTGCATACAGTAACTTCATACAGGAGGAACCCACATCAGGAGGCAAGAGATCCTTGGAGCCATTAGGCTTCTGCCCACTGGCCTTTACATGCTCATATCTGGGTGGTTACTATTTACCAGCCCCAAAGCCCTTCACCCTATAACTCGCCATCAGAGCCCTGTCTCTCTGCCCAGACACTTGCCAGGTGAAGGGCCCTGTATCTCTTTTGACATCACAACCACCCAAGCTCCAACTCGGACAAGCCTTCTCAGAAGGTGGTTGGTGATAACAGAGAGCAGGGGAGAGACTCATTCTCCCTGACTTGGTAGTCCTAAGATCTCTCCTTGTCTACAAATATGTCCATGACTCCCTCAGAGTCTCTGTGGGAAAGCCACTCTCCCATTCCCTCCTCTCCATGACTGGATCATGGCCTTCCCCGTCATCCTGCTGGAGTCACTCCCTGCACTTGTGCAAGGACATCCCACAGTGCCCCCGATTCTCTCCCACAGGGTGAGTGGCTGCTGAAGAACTAGTTGGGGGTCCATGGTCTGGAACATTGGCTTGGATGACTTCACGGGCACTTTCTGTGGACAAGGCAAATACCCTTTCATGCATGCCCTCAAGTCTGCACTCAGCGTCTCCACTCCCAGTAAGTAGTGAAGCACCACCTACCAGCCATGAGGTAACAAACTAGACATTAAGGAGGAAGAAGAGACTATCCAGAGCTCCTCCCAGTCTGGCCTCAAAGAAAGCCTCCTTCAGATCTTCTACCTGTCCTAGCATGTCCACAGGGAACTGGCATGTGGGACCCAGAAAGAGAGACTCAGGTGGCTGCTAAGGGACAGCCCCTGAGTGAGAGAGAAAGGCCCATCCCTGTTCCCGAGGGCTTTCCTTGTAGAGCTGTTCAAGGAGCTCCTGGAGAACATTCCGGAGCCTGGGTAGAGAGAGGACCACAAATGCCTTGTTCCTGTTCCTGTCTGCCCAGCTCCAGCCTTTAGGAACTTTGTGGAGCAGAGAAGACAAGGCAAGGGAGGGATGGCAAAGTTAGGTGGTGAGGAGAGGGAAGAGAGAAGGAGAACCCTGAAGGGGTCCAGCTGGCCCATTCCCTGAAGTGAGGAGCAGAATTACGATTAGTCTCAGCACACAGCTTTGCCCCAGACCCAAAGGCCTGGGCAAGTGCCGAAAGCACAAGGGGCCAGGAAGACATGTGGACAGCCAGTGCTGACTGCTGGACCATGTCAATTCTGCTGGTTCTTTCAGATTTCAAGTTATCCTCACAGGTGCTCTTGGAGACAGGTGTAGTCTACTTAAACATAAAAACTAGGGAGGGAGAAACAGGGAGGTATTAGTCAAAGGGTGCAAGTTTCAGTTTTACAATATGGATGAATCCTAGAGATCTACTGTACAACATAGTGCCTGTAGTTAAGAATACTATATTGTATACTTAAAAATTTGCTGGAAGGGTAGATCTTGTGTTCTTACCACAAAAAATAATAATAAATAAAGAGGACAGGAGGAGACTTCTGGAGGTGATGGGTATGTTTACGACATTGATTGTGATAATCGCAATGTGCACTTATCTCCAAACCCATCAAGTTTTATGTAAACACTTTGTATGTCAATCATACCTGATAAAGTGGTTTAAAAAAGAAAGACAACAGTGTAGTAGGCATAACACAGGCTCTGAACTCAAGGTAGAACTAGTTTTGAATCTCAGTTCTCACCTTAGCTGACATGAATAAAATAATCTTTAAAATTCTTCCACTTTGTAGGATTTTGGGGGGTTATGGAACATAGTATTTGGACAAGCATTTAGGTGATAAATAACATTACTTTCCTCTTAAAAATAAAATAAAAACAAAGCTAATTATTCTGTAGCACTTACTATTTTATACAGCATACACATGGGAAAATGCTTTATGTAATAATTCTAAGAGATAGTACTAGTATTCCATCATTTAAGGGAGGAAATTGAGGCTCAGAGAAGTTAGTGACTTGTTTGTGGTCACATAGCTCATAGCAGAGCTGGGCTGTGAACTTGGGTATCACTGATTCAGGCCCAGAGCATTTAACCACTGGTTCAGATAAGATGAGGAACCCCCAGTGACACTACAGACACAACACTCATGCTGGGAAAGTAGTCCACCCCAGAACCTATGGGGCCCTTTTCTTACTCTCTCAGGTTGCAGAGTGCCCACCTCTACCATGGGCTCCCACACCAACACTGTGGCTCCCGGGAGTGGCAGCACTGGCGAGAGTGGATTCTGTGCCGGAAAGTCCAACGGTCTCTATCCCAGCCCCACCAGCAAGTGCACCTTCTACAACTGTGTAGATGGATGTACCTACGAGGAGGCTTGTCAGACAGGCCTGGTCTTTGACACCAGCTGCTCTTGCTGTAACTGGATTTAAGCCATCTGCTTGTGGGATCCATTGGGGACTGTAGGACAGAAGGATGATTAAATGGAAGTTTTGCCTCAGACTACCAAGTTGTCTACTTTGATTTGTGAATCTACGTGATACTCCCCTGTGTGTAAAACAGAAGCCTTACCTTCTTGCTTCCCAGAGGTCTCCAGAGGTTGGGGCTGGGAGACAAGGATGGGTAGTGTCTGGGACCTCTCTGAGCATTTCCGTGAGAAGTTCTGGTGTTCTGGACTCCTCTTGAGGCAGAAGGGGAAAAGAAATGAGAGGCTCTAGGGTCAAGAGAGATCAAGGGAGATTTGATCTCTCATTTTGTTCTTTCCCACAAATATGCCTCCAAAGTGTCTTGCAGAAGAACCTAGAAAAGTGGTTGGACTCAGAACACAATTTACTGCATCACCTTCAGGAACTCTTCCTTTACCAGGTTAACTCATCTCCCAACTCCAGGGCTAAACAACCCAAGAAAACCATACTTGTTTGAAGACAGAGCATGAGGGCCACCTGTAGGATGGTCCACACACTCCACTTCCACACCTGTGAGGCTAGAAACAAAGACCATCGGCACAATTATCTAACTTAAAACAATATTAGTTCATTTTCATCTTTATTGCCACACTACACCTGAATGTACCCTCAGAGAAGGTACCAAGAAAGTGGAAAGAAAAGGCAGCTTACAGCAGGATGGGAGGTTTCGCTCCTACCATCTCCAGGACAGCATGGCCCCTGCTCTGAAGAAGCTGAGGAAGCGTGCAGCTCACCAAGCAAGGAAGCTTCCACACTAATCAGCTCGTTTAGGAGCTCAGGGAGGACTGGTTCCGGAGATTATGTTATTTTGACAAAACCAATACAAACAACAAGCAGAAGTTAATTTCTTTCCCTCCCATCTCATCAGCTGGAATATGAGCAGAGTTTCTACCCATCTCAGTTTGCCTGAGGTAGTCCTGGTTGTTAACTATTGTCCCAGCTTCCCATTCATTTAGCAATTTTACTGGTTTAAGAATTTTATTAAAAGTTTTTTGTTTTGTTTTGTTTTTTACTAGTTGTATCAAAGTTATCTGGAGTGGATTTGACACACCTCTACTTTATACTACTTCCAATTTCTGCCATGGTCTGTACACAGCATTCTTACTTTAACACATGGTTAAATGTAAATGTTCACTGGTAATAACACGTCTGCCTTTTCCTGATTCTTTTCTGACAAATCTTAAATTATAGCCTCTTGCGACTGCCTGCAGATGCTCACTGAGAAACGGACGTGTGCTTGGATGGAAGTGGCTAAGGACAGCTATCTCCTCTTGGTCTGCAAGGCTTATGGGGGAGGTATTGACACTGCTGCTCCTTTGTGGGCCACCTACTGTGTTGTGGCCTGAACCACGGCCTGCAAGAATCACAAAGTCATCAGGCCACCAAGGGTGGGATCAGTGGGAAATGTGGGAAAATATAGGTTAGAATTATGTGTAATATGAACAGGGAAAGAGAAACCAAGCAATCGGACCATTGAACTTATAAAGAGTAGTCTGAATGCTCTTGCTACAGGGTTTGTCATTTATTGTGTGGCATAAATCTACAACCACTTATTTTATTGTCTGACAACACTTTCTATTTTTCAAGTAAATGCTTTTGTCAGCAATAAGCTATATACAATTAAAATGACTATATAATGAAAAATTAAGTACTGAATTTCCATTTTCCAAGAAAGTTGAGCTGAATGTATAACTTGCATTAGATGTTAGTTGACATTCACTATCTACCATGGGGCTGTTGGGTATTGCATGAAAACCAGAGGTCACAAATCTGCTGAGCAAGCATCAGCATCTATGTCTAAATTACTAACTATTTTAAGAGAATTTTACTTAAAGATGCTGATTTAACAAAGGTAGTTGCAAAAGGTGTTTTATATCACTTGGTGAAACATAAATTTCATTTAGGCAGATATTAGAATAGATGTGCCAAGTTCATTTCTCTCTTTTTCTAATCTCTGTGTGTGTGTGTGTGTGTGTGCACGCACACATATTTATAAAAGTGAAGCTCTGTTTGCTTCACAAGCTTTTAAGTAATGCCAAATTTATATCGCTGTCATCAGGTGCTTTAAATAGAAAGTCACATAAGATAATTCTAGTAATAGTTGAATTTTTTTCACTCAGTTCATGAAATCAAAGTAAAGTTTTTGGCGGTTCATTTCATCAAAGGTGAAACATCTGACATTATTGTAAATGTTGCTGTAAATTCGGTTAAAAATTTCAACATTGAAAGTTATTTTTGCAATGATAATATTTGTGGTGATGAATTTAAATATCAATGGAACACAACATTATGTAAAAAAATATTCTTTCTAAATTAAAAAACCTACAGAGCAGAAATATGCTGGGAATTAGCTGTAGGTCACAAGTCACTCATTAATGTGTTAAAAAAAAGTGACATTCTATCATTCAAAATAAAAGTTGTAAAATTTTCAAATATTTTTATATACCTAGAGTAACTGATCTATAATTTTTGGACAATGCTGACGCTGAGTACAAGAAAATATACATCAATGTGTCAGTACAAGTTTCCTCTCTTTGCTGCCTATTGTCTGTTGGATTTTAGAAATGTTTGGACCATTGAAGAATTATGTCTTAATTCAAAGTGTTCCACAGTGGTACTGAACTTTTAAAAAAAATTTTAGATATCTTCTACGTTTTGATTGCATTTTATTCCAAAACGATTATAAATATTTTATCAAAGTATTCAATGAAGAAACTCTAAAGCACTTTAACTTTTGAAGTTTTAATAAGTTAATATTATTTAAAAAATGAATTTTGCAAATAGGAAGACTCTGAAAGAGGCATCTAACAAATTAAATGAGAAGTGAACAAATTAAATGAGAAGTGCTCAAATGTATATGACATACAGTTTTGAAATTTTAAAACTGCATTTTCAAATATTTCAATTTGTAGGAAGAATATTTTGATTGAGCCACTATTTTTAGCTACAATTTTTAATTGGATATATTTATTGCTATATTAGATTAGAAAGAAACTGAAGAGGCATACAATCTTGCAGCATCTAAATTTGGGGAAACATTCAAAGGAGTAATGAAGATATTTGTTGAAGAAAGCTTCTCTGGATGGAAGCAAAAAGATAACATCTGTGAAAATATTTGAGTTAAAATATTTAAACATTTTAATAGAAAAAAGTAGAATTGAGAATATCCCCGATTTAGCAGAATTTCCTCTGAGCATCTGTAGAGAGAGTTTTTCTCAATTAAAAACTGTCTGGCCTACAAAGAAAAATCAACAGAAGTTTTATGGACTGAATTGTGTCCCTCTAAAATGCATACGTTGAAGTGCTAACCCTGAGTACGTCAGAATGTGACTGTATTTGGAGACAGGGCCTTTAAGAAGGTAACTGAGGTAAAATGAGGTCATTAGGGTAGCCCCTAATTCAGTATGATTGGTGTCCTTATAAGAAGAGAAGATTAGGATACAGACACACGCGCGCGCGCGCACACACACACACACACACATGCACGCACACACACAAACAGAGGGAAGACTGTGTAAAGACACATGGAAATGATGGACATCTACAAGCCACAGAGAGAGGCCTCAGAAGAAGCCAACCCAGCAGACACCTTGATCTCAGATTTCCAGCCTCTAGAACTGTGAGGAAATAAATTTCTGTTCTTTTATGGCAGCCCTAGCAAAGTAACACCAAAGGTATCAGCATCTTTGAAATGATTAACCATGAAAAGCAATTTTGAAGATTTCAGGCAACATTATAAAAAAAATTTTAAATAGTAAAACCACATTGAAAAACCTTTATTCTTCAGAAAAATGCCAGTGACATCTTACTAGAAATATGGCTAAGAAATTGATTGAAGTTTGTGAATATGGAGCAAGAGTAATCATTCAGAATTTAAAATTTTGATTTACTGGGCATATATATATTTACTTTTTAGAAAAATAATTTTTTGAAAAAAATTTTAACAGAACTATTTGGTAAGTCCATTTGTATAACATAACATCAATCAAAAATAAACATTTCAAAAATTACATATTTCTAATGCCCCTTTCACTCAAACGTGTCTGGGTTTGGATGATAAATTATGTGAAAGGACTCAGAATTGTTGATCAGATATTCCATTATATACTGAATGTACTCATACATCCGCAGAAAAGAAGACCCCAGATTTGCACAAAGTGCTGACCCAGCCATTTTGTAAACTAACTACAAAGAGAAAACTTGAACTTAATTTGAACTTATTTCAGAACCATTACAACATCTCTGGCCCAGGGTTTCCCCATCTCCCTGTGATCCCTGTGGCTTGCACTTTAGCCGTTTGCACATGTGTCTGGATTGCTGTCTTTATCCTGGGAGTCCACACACCCTCATGGCTCCTTATCTCATTGTCCTGGCTCTGCCAAGAAGGAAGTCACCCTCCATATTCCCCCAGTTCTCGCTCCAAGTTCCTTCCTGCTGCTTTATTTATTTAACCAACATTTATGTAGCACGCTATGAACAGCCCTGTCCTCAGCACTCTAATGAACATCCACTCACTGGATTTTCATTAGGACATCCCTGTGGTAGTCATGGTGATTATTCCCACTTTACAGGACGCCTGCACAGAGAGGTTGAGAGACTTGCCTAAGGTCAAAGGGCTGGAAAATGCATTTCAAAGCTGGTAGTGTGGCTTCCGTCTTAACCCACACTCCATGCTGCCCTCTGGCCCATCCACACCCGAAGGCCACTCCTCATTTACAGCCCGGGCTCCAGTCTCTGGATCATACTCAGAACTGAGGGGAAAGTGAAGTGGAGCGGGTCAGGGGGCAGTACCCAGTGTTTTAGGACCCGCTCCTCTGACTTCAGCACACCCCATCCAGGAATCTGAGTCATGCTGCCCCTGACTGTCTCATCGCCCTCCCGGCGGGGCAGGGACCTCGAAGGGGGAGCGGGGTGGTTGGAGTATGCTGGCAGGTGGTGACCCAACCAGCGGGGCTGTCCTTGAGCCATCTCGCTAGGAACCACCAGCATCCTCATCACTTGCACGGAGTGATCCGCCCCGCTTGCGGGGCCGAGACAGCGACTGTCCCTCTTTTCCCTCCCGCGGGGGCACTGGATCCCAGCCAGAGCGACCCCAAGCCGCTTCCCCCGGCAAGCGCACTTGCTGGCCCCTCGGCACTCTGTCCCCTCTTCTACCCGCGTCCCCTCCCCCTATCTTCCACGCCCCCTCCCCCCTCCTTCGCGAGGGTTGTCGAGCTCAGAGCAGAAGTTAAGGGCAGAGGAGCCAGAATCTCTTAGGGTGATGAAGAGAGCCGGTTTGCTGTCACGGCTGGACTGGACGGGAAGCCACAGGGAGGAGTGAGCCCAATGAGGAAATCCCCATCCCTGTTCCTCGAAGGAGACAATTGAAGGTCAAGTGACAGCGCGCTGGAGGTGTCAGTGACCTACACCTCCTGCACTTCACAATTCTCGCGGCTACCTGCGCCCTTCATCCACACCCACAGGCTGTGTGATCCATTGCTAAAGATTGACTTTTTTTTTTTTTTTTCAGAACCTCTGTAGGGGCGTCCTGAGTTGGCTTGAGCTGTCAAGGCCAGAATCCAAGGCTGGATTCTTGGCTGGAAGGAGCAGTCCATGTTGGGTTCTGCCCCGGGAAAATCGTGAGGGAAGTGAGGACCCTCTCAAGCGCAGGCCGCCTGGACTCCTAAGGCTGCTTGGCGCTGGCTGCGGGACTTCCCTTCCCACCAGCCGACCTGGGCCACCACAGTCTAGCCAGGAGCGGTGGCCACCATTCCCAGCAACAAGGAGCAGGTGGGCCACGCCCTGGGTCTTTAAAACCTCCTGGCTGGAAGCTCTGAGAGCCCAGATGGGAGGCAGGCAAGTCTGTGGGACCAGACCTTGCTCGTTATTCCTACACATGGACGCTCACCTGCTCCACTCTTGTCCTGCTGTCTCTAGTTCCTCACTCCATCACCATTTTTTTTTCTCAAACATCGCTATCAGAGCTATCATTTGGATCTGACAGGTTGCTCTTCCATCAGCTGCAGCATTTTGCAAAACATGTTCTAAATAACACCAGCATTTTGCAAGCTGGTAATAAATGAAACACATTTGGGAAATGTATCCTATATGCATACTATGTGTGGGCCACAAATTTGATTCTACATTTCAGGTAGCCAGTAAAAAATAGGAAAAGAAATTAGTTACACAATATATAATATCCAGAAGATCAGAGCAAACCAACAGGACAGATCCAACTAGTTTAGATTCTAAGAAGAGAAATAAACTTCTCCCCAGGATTTTCCTAAAGAGAACACTGTATAATGTGAGGGTGAACATCCTCCCAGTACACACAAGGCATATTTTACAAATGGATGCTCCCTATAGCATCCCTCAAAAGAAAGGGAGGTCCTAAGTCCAAAATGCATGTCAATCAAAGCAAAACTCTGGGGAGCCTATAATATAAGAGCCAAATCTGAGTTCTCTGCTGGGCTCTCTGGAGCTGGGCTGTCCAAAACAGTAGCCACTAGTCACAGGCAGCTACTGAGCACTTGAAACATGGCTCATCCAAACTGAAATGCATATTTAAGTATGAAATACACACCAGCTTTTGAAGACTCACTAAAGGGAAAAAAAGTAAAATATCTCAATAACTTTTATATTAATTGTATAAATGAGTAGTCACATGATGAAATGTTATTATAGATAAATTAGATTAAATAAAATATTATTAAATTAACGTCACCGGTTTTCTAAATGTAGCTGTTAAAAATTTTAGAGATATATATTTCTACTTAACACAGCTGCAGTGTTACTTAAACTATATACCATATAAAACTATATATAAACTATAAATATCAAGTATGCATGACAAAAAGATTTCATATTTAATAATTTGGGAAACACTGTCTACTGTATCCCCTTCTTGGTGTGTTCTGTAGGACAGTAATGTGGAAAACTTGGGAAAAAAAATTCATGAATTAAACGTATTTGGGAAATGCCAGGTTAAGCATAGAGGACTTCTTAGGGCTTTCAATACCATGAGAATTGTGATTTTCCAAGAGATGCTTCTCAGATGCAGCATTTTCCCAACACCTTCAACCAAAGAACTCCTTTTATCATGAACACAGCACTCATTGGCATAACTCTGAAGGGCAGTTTAGGGAACACTGGCCTAGAGGATAAGTCTCACAGGACTTACCTTGGTCCCTAAGGCTCTTGTGTGGCTTGTGGTTTGGCTCCAAAATCTTTTCTCTTGCTATTTCCTCCAGTTAATATCTAATATTTTCACTAGATTTCAAGTCTTCACCCCAGACTTAATGAATCAGACCCTTTGAGACTACCCTTTTTATATCAATTAACTTTTGCTGCATGATAAAACTCCCCCAAATACAGTGGCTTATAATAGTGACAATTTTACATGCTATGCCATGGATGAACTTTGCTGAGTGAAATAAACCCATCACAACATGACAAATACTATATGATTCTACTTACAGGAGGTATCTAGAGTAGTCACAAGCATGGATACAGAAAGTAGACGGTGCTTACTGGGAAATGAGGAGTTGTTGTTCAGTAGGTATAGAGTTTCAGCTTAGGATGATGAAAAAGTTCTAGAGAGCTGTTACACAGCAATGTGATTATAGTAAACACTACTGAACTGGACCCTTAAAAATGGTTAAGAAGATAAATATTACAGCATGTGTTTTCTATCACAATTTTAAAAATTTAAATTAAAAAAAAACCAGCAACAGTAAATTTAGTTTGCAATTCTGTAGATCAGCAATTTGGGCTAGGATGAGCTGGGCACTCCTTCTACTGGTCTTGGTTGGGCTGAAGCATGCCTCTATGGTCAGCTGGCAGTCAACTGGCTGACACTGCTCCTGGGGTTGCCTGGCTCTCAGCTAGGGCCATTAGGGTGACTGGCCACATGCTTCTTGTCCTCCCTCAGGCTCACTCTGCTCACATGGCAGTCTCAGCACTCTAAGACTGTGAGAGCAAAAGCCGCACAGCCTCTTCAAAACTAGACCAGGAACTCACACAATGTCATCCCTCTTGCTGCTTTCTATCAAAGCAAATAACAAGGCCAGCTCAGATTCAAAAGGTGGGGTAAGTATCTCTATCTCCTGATGCAAAGAGCTAAAAAGCCGAGTGACTGTTTTTACAATGGTCCACACATGTTCTGTAGTCCCATTTTCCAGAACAATCCATTATAATCGGTTTCTTATCTTTGATATGTACAGAAGCATACTTTTTTTTATGAGGCTACCTTCCTGTTTATTTTATATAATGTACAACCAAACATAGTGTATAAACTTCTACTTGATATAATAAAACTTCCTATTTCAGCACAATGTCAGAAGCAGACTCTTTTGTACTTCACTTTTTTCACTTTCTCAGACACATATCATCAGCAGATCAGAGCTATTTTATTTTTTTTAGTGGTGAATTTTTGCATTATCACATTGCTAGGCTTCCCTTGCCCCCTGTCTCTCCATCATCTTTATTGTATCTCAATACTAAATGCAAGATATTCTCAATATGATCTTTTCCAAATACATTTTTTGAGTCCTTCCACCTACCTCTGACCATTTTCTTTGGAATCTTTAACCCCAGGTGCATAGCTGCCCGCTCCTCAAGCTGAACTCCTTTTTGCTTGGCTCTAGTGGTTACTCTGGACCAACTTGTCCTGTAGCACTTAATTCACCAGATCATAATTTCCCACTTATTTACCTATCTGTACCAGTGATGGTGAGCCCTGTGTCTTGTTTACTCATACAACCCAGCATCCTCATGGTACCTGGCACAATGTAGGCATTCACTAGGTCATTATTTTTTGTTTGTTTGTTTGTTTTTGCGGTAGGCGGGCCTCTCACTGCCGCGGCCTCTTCCGTCGCGGAGCACAGGCTCCGGACGCGCAGGCTCAGCGGCCATGGCTCACGGGCACAGCCGCTCCGCGTCACGCGGGATCCTCCCAGACCGGGGCAAGAACCCGTGTCCCCTGCATCGGCAGGCGGACTCTCAACCACTGCGCCACCAGGGAAGCCCCACTAGGTCATCATTAAATAAATAAATGAACATTAATGAATAAATAGTTCAATGCAGGTGCATTCCCATGGTTTTTTACTGTAAGTACGGTATCTGTCCACAAGGTTATAAGGGATGGGAACTGTACCTCCTCCCTTTATTTCTTCCAACTTGTGACTCACATTTTACTGGAAGAATGCCTTCTTTTAATACCACTACCCTGGTTTCCCATATGCTCATTACTATGGCAACACTCTCAGATTTCTGTGTATACATCTATGAGTACTACCTGTTAGATTCTGCCTCTTTATCAGAGTATTTCTTCTTTGTGTGTGCTTTAAGTGATGGGAACTCTCTGGAAACAAGGGCCCCTACCCTCCTCACTCCTTCTTGTGCACTTGAAAAGAATGATTGTGCAACTGTGGATACAGTATTTTATGCATGTCAATTAGGTCAAATTTATTAATCATCTTCTCAGATCTAGACACTGACTTTTCTTTTTCTTCTTACTGTGGAGAGGTACTTTAAAATCTCCCTCTGTGATTTTGAAGTTGTCTGTTTCTCCTTTTGGTTTTGTCAATTTACATATTATAGAGACTTTGAATTTTGATATCTTCTTGTTGGATCAACCCCTTATTATTACAAAATGTCCTTCTTTATCTCAAGGAATACTTCTTATCTTAAAATCTGCTTTGTCTAATATCAGTATAGCTACATCAACTTTCTTTTGGCTAGTGTTTACATGGTATATTTTTCCCAACCTTTTACTTCAATCTTGCTGTAGCTTTGTGGTATGTATCTTGTAAGCAGCATACACTTAAGCAGTATTTAAACAAGAAAATAGATTGCCAATCTTTGACTTATGCCTAGAGTATTTAGCCCATTTACATTTACTGTAATTACTAGTATATTTAGGTTTAAATCTACAATCTTTTTTTTTTTTTTCCACTGCTCCAGTCAACTAAAGGGAAACTTTATTGACACTCCCAGGACCATGGGGGTATGACCCTGAAGAGCAGGAGGGACTATATTTGACCTTCTTCTTCGGGTGCATGTTGTTGGTGTGGCTTGTAACATTTGACAGCATAGGGGTGCAGGTGAGGGAAACTCTTGGGAGAGCTTATCTTGTTGAAGTTGTATTTCTGGTCTAGCTTGTGGGAGGAAGCCTCAGTAATGCCACCTGGTAGGTGCAGCACCAAGTTCAGGGTGGATTTTTCCTGGATGTTATAGTCTGAGTGAGTATAGCCACCCTCCAGCTGCTTACCCATGCAAATCGGAGGGTGCTGGCTAGGTGGGATGCCCTCCTCATCTTGAATTTTGCCTTTGACATTCCTTTGACATCTTTGACATGGTCACTGGGCTCAACCTCAAGAGCAAAGACCCCATCAGGGTCTCACAAAGATCTGTATCTCTACATCTTCTTATTGGCTGCCTCATTGAAGAGAAAGAGCTAAATCTACAATCTTTTTTGACCTGCCTGATTTATATTGTTTTCTCTCCCCATTGAAGAAATAACAATTGTGAAAAGTGAAGCAAGGAGGAAAATCTTCAGACTGTAGACTAGTTTTCAGGCAGACGAATTCTAGCAGAGAGTACATAGGAAATTTGAGAATCTGGACATTTATTCTATTCAAAAGTGTTGTTAGATATTCTAGCATCAGGTGTGAAGGCACAGGGGAAAGAGAGAGTAATAGCATGTTAATCTGTTTCTGGAAATCGTTTCCTACTAATACATGAGATAGGAAGCCAGAGAGATTAAGTGACTTTCCCAAGCCCCTCAGCTTATTAGTTCCAAGTCCAGTCTCACCCTCCTCCCTCACCCTGTCCCCATCACTGCTGTAATCCCAGTTCTTACTGTCCTTTGAGAGGTGTGGGCAGCATACCGCTGCTCTAGAATCATAGGCTGGGGTCTGTCCTTACTGTTGAAAAAGAGGCCAGAAAAAAGGAATATTAATAGCCCTGTAGGGCTTTCCAGG
Organism: Pseudorca crassidens; assembly: GCF_039906515.1. Lineage (NCBI taxonomy): Eukaryota > Metazoa > Chordata > Mammalia > Artiodactyla > Delphinidae > Pseudorca > Pseudorca crassidens. The sequence continues at coordinate 97,440,530 of NC_090297.1, forward strand.
AGCCCACAGTAGGGTTGGGAGACTTTCAAACAAACCAGCTGAACTAGCACAGATAGTTGTGAGCTTTCTTAAACTCACCTGAGAGACTTAAGATCTGGTAGTAAGAACAGGGTCAGGACCTCAACGCCATTCTATAGATTGGAAACCCAAAATAAATCAGAGGTAGGACTGAGTCCAGACCCACAGGCACCAGCAAAATGCTTCATATGCTACACTGCTAGAACTCCCTAGCTCACCTGTTTTACTTTTAAGGGAGAAGAATGCTTTGAGCATTCCGAAACATAGCTCGGGAGACATAGTAGGAACTAATGATGATCTGGGAGCGCTGGAGTACAAGATGAGAGAAACCATACTTGCCTTTCATCCAGGTGTACCTGGTGTGCACACTACCTCAGTGCCTCACTCTTACGGCTATGAGTTTTACAGGAACCCTTCTCAGACTGCAAAAAGACTCAGCTAAAATCCATCCTGCACTTCCTAGTGCTTGTACTAAGGCAGGTGGTATGTCTGGACAGCCTTCTACAGCATGTGATTTGAAAGAGATCAGAACATCCCTGCCCAAAAGTATGCCCTTGGGCCAACCAGTTCTTGTATATAAAATATGCATAATAGTTACTCTTACTAAAATTAATTCATTTGGTATTCAGTGAGTGTTTATCCATGTGGCCTATTTTGCATAGGAAGTAGATTTTAGGTGTGATATGGGAAGCAACAATGGTTTGGTTGGTGTTCTTAAGGAGCATTAAGTCAAGCAAGGAAGATAAGGCACATGTGCAATATTCTATAATGACAATTATCATTTGTAGAGTGCTCATCGTGCACTTGATTTTTTACATATATTTTGTTTAATGCTGAGAACGGCTTTGAAAAGTAAGCATTTATGTCCCACTTTTACAAACTAGGAATCTGAAGGAATTTTCCAAATTTCCCACATCTGAGCAGTGGTAGAAAGCACTCGAACCTCAATCTGTGTGGCCCTTCTACTAGTTCCACACTTCTTCCCAAATGGTCCATAAAATAAGCAATGAATTATCTGAAAGGTGCAAATAAAATGTCAGGGAGCGGGTTTCCCTGGTGGCGCAGTGGTTGAGAGTTCGCCTGCCGATGCAGGGGACACGGGTTCGTGCCCTGGTCAGGGAAGATCCCACATGCCGCGGAGAAGCTAGGCCTGTGAGCCATGGCCGCTGAGCCTGCATGTCCGGAGCCTGTGCTCCGCAACGGGAGAGGCCACAACGGTGAGAGGCCCGCGTACCACAAAAAAATAAAATAAAATAAAAAATGCCAGGGAGCAAAGATGCTCACTTCCAGCTGTGATGATTGGGGAAGGTATCATGGCAGAAATCATTTGAGCTGGGCCTTTAATGATGGCAATGGATACAGGAGGAATATATTCTAAATTCTAGATAGAGAGAATGGCTTCAGAAAAAGCATAGAGGTGAGACTGGTTTGGATCTCATAATGGGGAATAGTATAATTTAATACCCAAGGTGTATACTGAGGGGCAAGCAGTAGGCAAGGCTAGAAATGTGAGTTCAGGCCAGATTGTGGAGTCTTGCTGACAGGTGAAGAAGAAAAGACGCTATGAGGCAATAGGAGCCATTAAAGCCCCCCTCTCAGACCCAGGGAATTGGGGATATATATACACTACATTTAAAAGGAAAATGAGGCCACAGAAGACTTATACCTCATTTTATTGCACTTTGTTTTATTTCACTTCGCAGATACTGCGTTTTTTACAAATTGAAAGTTTATGGCAACTCTGTGTTGAACAAGTCTGTCGGAACCACTTTTCCAATAACATTCTTTTACATTGGGTCTCTGTCTTACATTTTAAAAATTCTCCCAATATTTCAAACTTTTTCATTGTTATCATATTTGTTATGGTAATCTGTGATTCTTTTTTATTTAAAAAAATTTTTTAACATCCTTATTGGAGTATGACTGCTTTACAATGCTGTGTTAGTTTCTGCTGCATAACAAAGTGAATCAGTTACATGTATACATATACCTCCATATCCCCTTGCTCTTGAGTCTCCCCCCCATCCTCCCTATCCCACCACTCTAGGTGGTCACAAAGCACCGAGCTGATCTCCCTGTGTTATGCAGCTGCTTCCAACTAGCTATCTATTTTATATTTGATAGTGTATATGTGTCAGTGCTACTCTCTCATTTCATCCCAGCTTACCCTTCCCCCTTCCCATGTCCTTAAGTCCATTCTCTACGTCTGCGTCTTTATTCCTGTCCTGGCCCTAGGTTCATCAGAACCATTTATTTTTATTCCATATATACATGTTAGTATACGGTATTTGTTTTTCTCTTTCTGACTTACTTCGCTCTGTATGACAGACTCTAGGTCCATCCACCTCACTACAAATAACTCAATTTCATTTCTTTTTATGGCTGAGTAATATTCCATTGTATATATGTGTCACATCTTCTTTATCCATTCATCTAATGATGAACACTTAGGTTGCTTCCATGTCCTGGCTACTGTAAATAGTGTTGCAATGAACATTGTGGTACATGACTCTTTTTGAATTATAGTTTTCTCAGGGTATATGCCCAGTAGTGGGTTTTCTGGGTCATATGGTAGTTCTATTTTTAGCTTTTTAAGTAACCTCCATACTCTTCTCCATAGTGGCTGTACGAATTTACATTCCCACAAACAGTGCAAGAGGGTTCCCTTTTCTCCACACCGTCTCCAGCATTTATTGTTTGCAAATTTTTTATGATGGCCATTCTGACTGGTGTGAGATGATATCTCATTGTAGTTTTGATTTGTTTTTCTCTAATGCTTAATGATGTTGAGCATTCTTTCATGTGTTTGTTGACAATCTGTATATCTTCTTTGGAGAAATGTCTATTTAGGTCTTCTGCCCATTTTTGGATTGGGTTTTTGTTTCTTTGATATTGAGCTGCATGAGCTGTTTGTAAATTTTGGAGATTAATCCTTTGTCAATTGCTTCATTTGCAAACATTTTCTCCCATTCTGAGGGTTGTCTTTTCATCTTGCTTATGGTTTCCTTTGCTGTGCAAAAGCTTTTAAGTTTCATTAGGTCCCATTTGTTTATTTTTGTTTTTATTTCCATTTCTCTAGGAGGTGGATCAACAAAGATTTTGCTGTGATTTATGTCATAGAGTGTTCTGCCTATGTTTTCTTCTAAGGTTTTGATAGTGTCTGGTCTTACACTTAGGTCTTTAATCCATTTTGAGTTTATTTTTGTGTATGGTGTTAGGGAGTGTTCTCATTTCATTCTTTTACATGGAGCTGTCCAGTTTTTCCAGCACCATTTATGAAGAGGCTGTCTTTTCTCCACTGTATATTCTTGCCTACTTTATCAAAGATAAGGTGACCATATGTGCGTGGGTTTATCTCTGGGTTTTCTATCCTGTTCCATTGATCTATATTTCTGTTTTGGGGCCAGTACCATACTGTCTTGATTACTGTAGCCTTGTAGTATAGTCTGAAGTCAGGGAGCCTGATTTCTCCAGCTTCATTTTTCTTTCTCAAGATTGCTTTGGCTATTCAGGGTCTTTTGTGTTTCCATACAAATTGTGAAATTTTTTGTTCTAGTTCTGTGAAAAATGCCAGTGGTAGTTTGATAGGGATTGCATTGAAGCTGTAGATTGCTTTAGGTAGTATAGTCCTTTTCACAATGTCAATTCTTCCAATCCAAAAACATAGTATATCTCTCCATCTGTTTGTATCATGTTTAATTTCTTTCATCAGTGTCTTATAATTTTCTGCATATAGGTCTTTTGTCTCCTTAGGTAGGTTTATTCCTAGATATTTTATTCTTTTTGTTGCAATGGTAAATGGGAGTGTTTTCTTAATTTCACTTTCAGATTTTTCATCATTAGTGTAGAAGAATGCAAGAGATTTCTGTGCGTTAATTTTGTATCCTGCTACTTTACCAAATTCATTGATTAGCTCTAGTAGTTTTCTGGTAGCATCTTTAGGATTCTCTATGTATAGTATCATGTTATCTGCAAACAATGACAGCTTTACTTCTTCTTTTCTGATTTGGATTCCTTTTATTGCTTTTCCTTCTCTGATTGCTGTGGCTAAAACTTCCAAAACTATGTTGAATAACAGTGGTGAGAGTGGGCAACCTTGTCTTGTTCCTGATAATGTTGTTTTCATGCCCACTAACACAGCGTCCATTCTGTGTTAACCATTGGATCAAGGAGTAATTTCAACTTGTTATTCAAAAAATACATTTTTAAAGGCTGTTGTTGCCATAGATAGTGATTCTTCTGATGGATTTGAGCAAAGTAAATTGAAAACCTTCTGGAAAGCATTCAATTTTCTAGATGACATTAAGAACATTCATGATTCATAGAAAGAGGTCAAAATATCAACATTAACAGGAGTTTAGAAGAAGTTTATTTCAACCCTCATGGATGACTTTGAGGGGTTCAAGACTTCAGTGGAGAAAGTAAGTGCAGATGTGGTAGAAATAGCAAGAGAACTGGAATTAGAAGTGGAGTCTGAAGATGTGACTGAATTGCTGTAATCTCATGATAAAACATGAATGGATGAGAACTTGCTTCTTTTGGATGAGCAAGGAAAGTGGTTTCTCGAGATGGAATCTACCCCCGGTGAAGGTGCTTTGAAGGTTGTTGAAATGACAGCAAAGGATTTAGAATATTACATAAACTTAGTTGATAAAGCAGTGGCAGGATTTGACAGGATTGACTCCAATTTTGAAAGAAGTCCTACTGTGTGTAAAATGCTATCAAACAGCGGTGCATGCTACAGAGAAATCATTCATGAAAGGAAGAGTCAATTGATGCAGCAAACTTCACTGTTGTCTTACTTTAAGAAATTGCCGCAGCCATCCCAGCCTTCAGCAACCACCACCCTGATCCGTCAGCAGCCATCAATGTCGCAGCAAGACCCTCCACCAGCAAGAAGATTAAGACTCTCTGAAAACTCAGTTGACGGTTAGGGGTGTTTTTTTTTTTTTACAATAAACTATTGTAAAATTATGTTATGCACATTTTTTTAAACATCATGTTATTGCATACTTGATATACTACAGTATAGTGTAAACATAACTTTTATATGCACTGGGAAACCAAAAAATTTGTGTAACTTGCTTTATTGTAACATTTGCTTTATTACAGTGGTCTGGAACTGATTCCACAGTATCTCTGAGATATGCCTGTAAACCGTCACAGATGATAAGCTCTGAGAGCAGTGGTGGTGGAGAGTGGAATGGAGGATACTGAAGAGAGGGGACCAAGGAGAGGAGCGCTACCAAGCTCAGTAACCAATGGGTTGTGGAGAGTAGAGAGATGATTCAAAAGGGATATTGTAGTGAGAGCCATGGTGACCAGAATGTTGGAAGCATTCACAGAAATATGGGCAATAGGAAGAGGTGCTGACCTGGGGGAAATAACCACCTGGAAAGTGTCACCCTTAGGCTCAGGGTCTGGTGGTGAGGCAGCTTATGCTGGGGGCAGCTGAGGAAGGCTGAACCCAGGGAAGTATCACAGTGGGAGGGAGCTTGAGCAGAGTGGAAACAAGCTAGGGCCACTTGAGGGGTAGATGTTTGGGACAAAGTAGGAGGACTAGGAACAGGAAAAGGAATAGGAAGAAAATAGGTAAGAATTGGAGGGCAAAACACCAGAGTAGGTTACTCCTCTCTATGCCTTTGCCTAAGGAGGGACCTTTGTTCTTACAATAAATGAATGAATTCAAACAATAAATAAAAGCAAAGTTAGTTAATGCTTCCGCCTATCAAAGAGAGTGTGTGTGACACAGCCAATTAGTTGCTTCACTCTCCAAACAGATTGTAGCCCACTGTATATGAACCATCTTGAATTATGTAAATTATTCCTTAATAGAGCTTATTAATATGGTTCCTGGGCTTGAGTCCCATCTTTTCTTCTAGTAAAGTGAAATCAAATAACATGGTTTCACTGTCGATAATGAGTTCTTAAATGGGCTTGAGCTTTGTTAACATTACAAACATCAACATGATTTCATTATTTCTGGGGAAGAAAATATAGGATAATATTCAAAGATAATATTATCTTATTCAAACTGGGTGGTGGGACAGGGGTTTCACTTTAATACCTTTCTTTAAAATGTATATCTAAACTTATATATATGGTACCATAAAATTGATAGAGACTAAATAATACAGGCTTGCTGAAAGAAAAATGAGCAATATGGAAAGATACACAATGCCCACACTTTTAAACCTTTATTATTCTACAAATCTTATCATGCTGGTAATTCTTTCCAGCACTCAAGTGCTCAGATGGAAGGCAAGTTTGACAAGGACTCAGTTGGAGCTACTAAGGAGTTATTAAGAAGGGACGTTTTACCAGCAGGTCTTTTGTACAGGGCCAGGAGGGCCAAATTCAATAGAAAACATGTTACAAAATTTAAACAACATCTAGATATGTTAGTGCCAAATAGATAAATCTGGGACTACCGGCCGTGCTGCTTGTTTTTGCATATTTTTGACTTGCCCTTGATTTGACACAGTTCTGACTCTTTGTCCCAACCATATTCTCCTAGGTACCTCATGGAAATGTCTTTCCTAGTTCAACCTGTGCCACCAACTAGCCCACTTCATTTAATATAAGGAAGTAATGCAGTGTAAATACTAGGAGATTTCCATTCTGCATGCTCCTGCTCTTGACACTGAATCCCAGACCTGGTACTTAAGATTTGTTTGACAATTTTCTCACCTACAAAGTTGAGGTGACAGTAATAATTCTCATTATAGGCCAAATAAAATAAGGAAGTAGAGCCCTCTGACGAATATTCATTGTTTTCCAGTCACTCAGTATTCACTCTCCATTCTTTTAGAATTTCCTTTTATGGCCAATTTGGATGGAAATTTAAATGCAAGTGCCCTGTCCTTTCTCTAAGTGAGGGGCTGGTTCAAGCTCAAAGCTACACAATCAGACTATTTCTCACAGGACTTTGATTCTTGTATGGACTGATGCATGGATAAAAAGTAAAATTGGAGCTTACTTATCCTAAGCTCTCCTTCCACTTTGCTCCCCCAAGAAATGTGATTTCTGTCATAATCAGAAGCAGGTCCTATATTCTTATCTTTGATTCTGTGAGCTTCCTCATATTCTCCCAATATACTGATTTGTGCTTGTTAGAGTTGGTTTTAATCACTTAGAAAAAAGTAATCCTTCATAATATAAAAACCAAGAACAATCTCTGGCATATAGTAGGTGCTTGTAGTGTTTGTTGATATTATTATTTTTATAACTGAAAATCTTCCTGGCAGCACTTCTACCAGACTTTCTCTCTGGTCCTATGAGTGAGAACCAAACACCAAGGACCTAATTATCATTGAGTAAATGGACACAATTTAGTTTCTAAATGAGATAAAATAAAAAATTAGTCTATATTTACAATAAGTCTGCTAAGGTGTCAGCATCCCATCATGTGCACCCATAAGTCTACCAACTGCTTTCCAGTTACTGTCACAAGACGGTACCATATAAGCAAGAATAGACAATATGTACTAAAGGACATAAAGTATTTCAGAGGAAGGAGAGATCATTGAGCTTCAAGGAGAGGATCTGAGCTGGACTTTGAAGAACTGTAATACTGGGATAGAAGATATTACAGGCAAAGGGTGGAGAGACAGTGTGAGCAAAGGCATGAAAGACATGTTTGGGGACAATGAATAGACCATTTTGGCTGAAGCAGAATTTTTTTATAGGACAATAGTAGTGGATAGTGTTTGGAAAGGTGGGCTGGAATTAACTTTAAACAAAAATTCCATAAATGGTCAAGTTGTAAATATTTCTATTAAAAGAAACTCTTCAATATCATCTGCATCATCTTTATCCATCAGCAGCACAAAATATTTTTAAACATCTTCTGGATGTAATTTGGAACTATGGATTAGAGAGTTCTCATTGACCTTCAGAGGGTACATTTTGGGAACCATACCTTCCTAGATAAAATTATCGTATAATTATGACTAAGGTCATTCCAAATAACAGGTATGGATAGAATGTTCATAAAACAGCACCTGAAGATGAAAGCCCCTAGGCACTGATTATACAAATCATATGTGAATAATTCCATGAAAGAAAACTTTTGTTTTGTTTTGTTTTGTTAACATCTTTATTGGAGTAAAATTGCTTTACAATGGTGTGTTAGTTTCTCCTTTATAACAAAGTGAATCAGTTATACATATACTTTTGTTCCCATATCTCTTCCCTCTTGTGTCTCCCTCCCTCCCACCCTCCCTATCCCACCCCGCTAGGTGGTCACAAACCACCGAGCTGATCTCCCTGTGTTATGCGGCTGTTTCCCACTAGCTATCTATTTTACGTTTGGTAGTGTACATATGTCCATGCCACTCTCTCACTTTGTCACAGCTTACCCTTCCCCCTCCTCATATCCTCAAGTCCATTCTCTAGTAGGTCTGTGTCTTTATTCCTGTCTTACCCCTAGGTTCTTCATGACATTTCTTTTTCTTATATTCCATATATATGTGTTAGCATACGATATTTGTCTTTCTCTTTCTGACTTACTTCACTCTGTATGACAGACTCTAGGTCCATCCACCTCACCACAAATAACTCAATTTCGTTTCTTTTTATGGCTGAGTAATATTCCATTGTATATATGTGCCACATCTTCTTTATCCATTCATCTGATGATGGACACTTAGGTTGCTTCCATTTCCTGACTATTGTAAATAGAGCTGCAATGAACATTTTGGTACATGACTCTTTTTGAATTATGGTTTTCTCAGGGTATATGCCCAGTAGTGGGTTTGCTGGGTCATATGGTAGTTCTATTTGTAGTTTTTAAAGGAACCTCCATACTGTTCTCCATAGTGACTGTATCAATTTACATTCCCACCAGCAGTGCAAGAGTGTTCCCTTTTCTCCACACCGTCTCCAGCATTTATTGTTTCTAGATTTTTTGATGATGGCCATTCTGACCTGTGTGAGATGATACCTCATTGTAGTTTTGATTTGCATTTCTCTAATGATTAATGATGTTGAGCATTCTTTCATGTGTTTGTTGGCTATCTGTATATCTTCTTAGGAGAAATGTCTATTTAGGTCTTCTGCCCATTTTTGGATTGGGTTGTTTGTTTTTTTGTTATTGAGCTGCATGATCTGCTTGTAGATTTTGGAGATTAATCCTTTGTCAGTTGCTTCATTTGCAAATATTTTCTCCCATTCTGAGGGTTAAGAAAAGTTTTAAGAACAGCTAATACCTGCCAAGGGTTTTTACTGTTTATTTTCCAATAAAAACATGCTTTGATGCCAGGCACAAAATGTCCACCTCATGAAAACCACAATGTTTAAACAGATGCTTATCAGCCCTGAGAACTGCCAAAAAAGCTAATAAGCTGGTGCTTTTCATGGTGATGGTCTCTACCACCCTGTTAGGAGCCATGACATTTTGTCCTTATTGAGCAGAGAAGGTGGTGGTGAGGGGAGTGCAGGTTGGAGGTACACAAAGTGGTGTTTGTAGGGGAGGAGATCTGTTGACTTACTGATTAGCTATATACACATTTGGGTTAAATGCTCTCCACTTGGAAGATATCCTTTGTGATAACCTGGTACTCAGATGGTATAAAAAGAAAATCCAGGCTCTGCTAGACCAGAGCCAATGGCAACCATGGCAAAGCTTATTCTCACAGGTGAGTCTGTAATTGGAGATAAAGCCTTGTTCTTACCTGATTTATTTTTCTCTCTGCATCTGACAGGCATGAGATAGTCTTCACACACACCTCTATGCTTTTCTATTGTTCTTTCATTATTTCAAATTTCCAAGAGAATCCAGACATACACAAATGAGTCTACTTCTGATTCTTTTAATCTCAATTGACTCTGGCAGCATTTCTACCTTCGTTGATGCCACAAGCATGGTCCTAAAAGAAAGGCTAGTTTTCTTCCAATGCTTGTCTTACACTCCCATTCCTTGTTGGGTTGTTCCCATTTCTCTATTCATCTTCCTGCACCACCTCATTTTAATTGATTTTATTTTAATTTACATGTTTGTGTTTTTGGTCTATCTTTTTCAGAGATGAAAATCAGTGGGAACTGAGACAGAGTTATGCAAGTTATCTTTGATCTACTGTTTTCAGAATTATTTCTCTTTAATCCCTTACTGTCTTACTGAGTTGCTGATGTATTATAAAAATATCAGTTATAATTCAATCATTTAAAGGGGTTGATTCAGTACATTGTTTAGAGCCAATTTATATCCATAGCTTATTAGTTGCTCTAGAGCTGAGATTTACAAACTTTTTATAGCTTCAGAACCTTTTCCAAATGAAACCTCTAGCTCAATTTATAAAGCAATCAGGTCAAAAGTGTCCTGGTAGAAGCCAGGGAACAGCATCTGGAGCCTTGCCTAACAGTTTCTAGTTCTCTTCTACCGTAAGAGCTCTTAAAGTTGGTATAAAAAAACTTGAAGGCCCCAAGAGATACTGAATTCACTGATTTAGAGGATGCTTTGTGTGTGAAGCTGTATTCATCCCAGTTAAGGGTGGTGAAGCATGGATGGGTGTGTAGTCATTGAGTAGAGTAAATTTTGGGTAGTTTCAGTACATAGATCTCCCATAGGTAGTAGACTTCCAACTCTGTCTTCCGTAACATTTGTTACTGACATGGAAGAAGGAAGAAGAGAGAGCCATGCTCATTTTTGACTAAGAGAAGGGAAGTACAGATTTATTGGTGCCTTCACTGAAAAGCCTACTCTTTGGCATAACCCCTAAGTGCCACTTGGGCTATAAAAACCTATGACCCATAGGATGGTACCGAAGGCCTCAGAATTATATTCTACAAGATATAGACAATTGGTTCAGAATACATGTGTTTTCTTTCTCTCTAGGTCTGGCCCTTCTGCTGAATGCTCAGCTAGGTAAGTCATGGACTCTGTATTATATTCTTGACATAATTTTTTCCTACAATAAACCTAAAATCTTTATAAATTACTCATAATGCAATTGTCTGCGTAATGTATTAAATGTGATTTTTTTATATTCTAATATTACTTTTTAAAAAGCATATCAAGGGCTTCCCTGGTGGCGCAGTGGTTGAGAGTCCGCCTGCCGATGCAGGGGACATGGGTTTGTGCCCCGGTCCGGGAAGATCCCACATGCTGCGGAGCGGTTAGGCCCGTGAGCCATGGCCACTGAGCCTGCGCGTCTGGAGCCTGTGCTCTGCAACGGAAGAGGCCACAACTGTGAGAGGTCCGCGTACCACCCAAAAAATAAATAAATAAAAATAAAAGCATATCAAGAGATAGATAAGCTATGCTAGGAAAGAAAGCTACTGTCTTCTTTACAGACAGATGGATTTGATGTTGGGAGAAACTGTTATTTTGCATTGGCTGCCACTGTTATTCTCTTCAGCATGACCACCTGAGAGTTGTAAGTTGGTATTCACTGGGCTTCATAGGACTACTGGGCATTTTTTCTTCAGTGGTTCCTAGGCTTCACCAAGATCCCAAAGTGAATCTGTCAAAGTTAAAAATAACCAACTTGAAAGTCAGTGACTAGTTCCCAAGTTAGAAGCTTTGAAATCATTTGCAAGATTGTTCCTATTAACCACCCTTACACAGAGATCAGGTATCTGAGGCAAAGGGAGGGAAACAGAAGCAGGGCTAAAACTTACAGCACATTTCAGTGGCACCTAAGTCAGGCCATTTTTCTTACTTCTTATTACTCTCAGGTTCTGCCTACCAGCTGATGTGCTACTTCACCAACTGGTCCCAGTACCGACCAGGCCTGGGAAGTTTCAAGCCTGACGACATCGACCCCTGCCTCTGTACTCACCTGATTTATGCCTTTGCTGGGATGAGAAACAACGAGATCACCACCATTGAATGGAATGATGTGACTCTCTACCAATCTTTCAATAGCCTGAAAAACAAGTAAGAGAACGGGAAGATATCTAAGTTGGTATCTCTGCAGTTCAGGTTCAGTGAGTCTGAGGTGGGAACCAAGACTCTGTTATTTCTAACAAGCTTCCCTATGATGCTGATGCTTCTGGTCCAGGAGCTACGCTTTAAGTATCGAGGATATAGGTAACGTAGCACGTTGCCTGCTCTAGCTAGTATTAAAAAATAGTTCTGTATCTTCCTTTCACTGTAATTATCTTTTTTATGACTCAGGAAACTGCAAACCATCTTAGCTACTTGCATCAGAGAACAGGAGGCAGAGGATACTGAAGATTAGACATAACAGAGCCCAAGAAATCAGAAGAGTTTGCTGTATTTTAATAGAGTTCTGTTCTGTGTAAAAATGAAACAAAACAAACAAAAACCCTGGTATCTTTTAATTTCTAATTTGTTCAGTTAGTTACATCCAGGAGAAGTAAGGCTACAGGCCATTGCTACCTTCAGTAGTGGCAGTATCTTGAATGCAGCCACTAGAACTTGAGTTATGATACCTAAGAAGAAATAAACCCCTTCAGAGTGGTATTTCTCAAAGTGTGATCCATTGACCATGCAACAAAATCACATGAGTCACTTGACAAAAATCTCAATCCCTAATCCAACTGAATCACAATCTCTGAGAAAGGGGTTAAAAACCTGGAATTTTAATGTTGTCCTCCAACTCTGGTCCTTGTACTTCATTCTTATATAAACTGATGTTTGAGAACCACTATTCCAGAAAATGTGTATGATTTTAAGCCAACTGATTTATATTCATTATCATAAAGTCTGAGAAAGTAATTATGTTCAAGCAATATTTACCATTTCATCTGATAGAGTAGAATGTAAGAATTGCCAATACATTCCAATTTTTAAAAAACCCGGTTGCTTAATTTAGATTTTTCTAAAGAACTCTGAGTGCATTCATAATGATAACACGAATAATTTTTATAAAGTGTTCAGTAGTGAAGGAAAATTATTATACAGAATATTTTATCAAGGCAACATCAAAGTTTCTGACCAGGCCCAATACCGAAGCAATGTTATTTTAAATTGAGGGACTCATAGATTTTGAAGTTTTTCTTTTCTATCCTTTGCTTTAAAGGAACAGCCAGCTGAAAACTCTCCTGGCCATTGGAGGCTGGAATTTTGGAACTGCCCCGTAAGTCCTCTACGAGAGAGCCTGGTATTCATTTGTTACAGAAAACAAGTTAGCCCAATGTGACCTATGTCCCTTCAGATTTCACATCTTAAGACAGGATATTAAGGATATACATTAAACAAATATGCTACTTAAATAAATTACTACACCAGAATCTCAGTATTAATTAGAATACCATTTATTTTGTACATTTACATTTAGTTGGATATTCTGGGACTACATTCACAGAAGCTTAGTTACTGAGATTTCAAAACAACCTCTTCTCAAAATGTTTCTGAAGTACAACCCCTGAGGAGAGTGTTATAGCACTTCTGTCTATTTACCTTCTGGGAGAAGGGAAGAGAAAGTCATGCAAATAAACAAGAAGAATTTTTTGAGGTTATACAAACATCAGGGACTATTTGGAGAGACAACACAGTGGGCCAAGGTAGCCAGGTGTTCAAAGTAACAGGTACAATTTGGGAGAAAGATCAGAGTTGGGTGGATAACAAAACAAAGAGAACACTGAGGTACCATGGCTGACAGAGCAGTGATTACAAAGCAAGCACAGGAGAAAGCCAGGAACATAGTTTTATCTGGGATGTGGGTCTTGGTGTAAAGCTCTGAGGCAGAAATATAGGAGTTTGACTTTGTTACAAGGTGTTGGGACTACCAAGGCCTCACCCTGCTTTCTTTGGATCTCCTTCAGTTTCACTGCCATGGTTTCCACTCCAGAGAATCGCAAGACTTTCATTTCTTCAGTCATCAAATTCCTGCGTCAGTATGGATTTGATGGGCTGGACTTCGATTGGGAGTACCCTGGCTCTCGTGGAAGCCCTTCTCAGGACAAGCATCTCTTCACTGTCCTGGTGCAGGTGAGGAGGGAGGTGTCAGTGTTTAGCCCAAGAAAATTCAAAGCCTGTTCTTTTCAAGGAGAACCTGGTGGTCCAGAGTGAAACTAAACTGGGATTTAGAATTTTGGAAACTTTACATTGCAAAGATTCTTAGATATCATGCCTACATTCAACAGCCTTTAATAATAATAATATTATGATGTGTGCTATGTGTCAGGCACAATTCTACAAGCTGGTTTTAGAATCATAACTCATTTCATCTTCGTATCTACTCTATGATATAGGTACTGTAAGTACCATAACCTTTATTTTACAGACGAGGAAGCTAATATATAGCGGGTTTAAGTAACTTGCCTAATATCACACAACTAATAGGTGTCATAACTACCCAAGTAGTCTGACTACAGAGCCCATTGCTTCTAACCTTTATATTAGACTGCCTATTATCACTGAGCACTTACACCATCCCAGACACTGCATTAAGTGTCAGGCTAAAGATAAGAATAAGACACAATCCTTGGCATTAAAAACTACACCATCTTAGGTGGAAGCCTGAAAAATAACCAACAATTACAGTACACTTAGGTAAATGTCATGATAGAGGTATTCAGAGTGCAAAAGTAGCAAAGAGAGAAGGTACCTAATTCTGCTCTGGGGCAGGATCAAGAAGAGCTTAGTCTTAAAAGTGGTGTTAACCAATTAAGTGACGATGGGATTGCACAAATGAAGACATGTAGATATGTGTGAGCAGGTATGTGAGTAATGGATTATGAGGCTGCACCAGAGACAAGAATCAGATCATGTAGGATTTGTATATTACGTTAAGTAATTTGGACATTATGTTCAAGGCAACTTTGAAGGATTTTTAAGTAATGGAAAGATATGACGAAGCTCATGTTTTAGAAGGATCACTCTGGCTTTAACCACGGCGGATGAATTAGAAGGTAAGGAGTCAGGAATAGAGTTAGGAGGCTATTGCAATAAATCGAGCAAGAGATGCTGAGGGTCTGAACGAATACCCTAACAGTGAGAACAGAAAAAGGAAGTATATAAGAGATATTAGGAGGGTAGAATCAATAGGATTTGGAGACCAATTGGAAGTGGAAAAGGAGAGAACTTCCAGTTTTCTGACCTTGAGAACTAGTTTGACTATGGTCCTGTTAACTAAGATGGTAAATACAGGAAAAAAGGTAGATTTGGAGCAAGAAAAAGGGCTCATTAATTTGTCTTTGAACATGCTGAGTGAGAGGAATCTGTAGAACATCCTATAGTTTTGCCTAATAGACACTGGATGAATAGATATTGGGTGAATGCCAAGCTGGAGTTCAGAACAAAGGACTTGATTTGATATACCGTATTGACGTCATCAGCAAAGGTAGATAACTAAGAGATCACCAAGGAAAAATGAATGGAGTGAGAAAAGCCAAGGATGGCTTTTAGATTTACTCTCCCCCAAGACAGGGTTTTTTCCTATACCATCTGTTATACCAGATTGTCAGGCAGCCTCCAATAGTTTCAATATTAAGTAATTCACTGGTTGAAAAATAAACCTACTTACTTGTTGAACAGCTCTAGAGATCAAAAAGAACATCTGTATTCTTAGTCAATACATGCGTCCAGTCATAATTAATAACTTCCAATTAGTGGTTCTAGCTCTGCCCACTGAAGTAACATAGAATAAAGCTGCACCTTTTGCAATATATTAGTTCGATATTTGAAGACAGCTATATCTTGCCTATAATTTTTCTCCTTCTAGTTAAATAACCTAGTTCCTTTAACAAGTACCCATACAACAATTTTCAGACCCACTCTTCACTGGAACACACTCTGGTACACCCTAATAATGCAGTTATAAAAACTAAATCCATGGATTCCCTGGTGGCGCAGTGCTTGAGAGTCTGCCTGCCGATGCAGGGGGCGCTGGTTCGTGCCCTGGTCTGGGAAGATCCCACATGCCATGGAGTGGCTGAGCCCGTGAGCCATGGTCGTTGAGCCTGCGCGTCCGGAGCCTGTGCTCTGCAATGGGAGAGGCCACAAGAGTGAGAGGCCTGCGTACCGCAAAAAAAAAAAAAAAAAAAAAAACTGAATCCAGTGCTCCGGGTAAGATTAGAGTCACAAAATAACAGTGGATTAACCTCTAGCATTGAACGGGAACCTATCACCTGGCTGTTACCACCTTCCTCACTGGCCAATTCAGCATTTCATTTGATGGGATGTCAGTCCTATAAAGTAGCTCATTTACTGGACAAAGGGAAGCAAATCTCTATATTGCTAAAAGCTGGATATAGGTTACTGTAGCAAGTACAACTTCAAAGTGTAGTGATATAAGTAAAGCTCTGACTGGTCATCTGGAACCTGGGTTCTCGTCATGACCTGGATACTCACTTGCTGTGAGACTTTGGTGAAATTGTCTAACTTCTATGCATATTAGCTATAAAATGAATACCATCAATTCTGTCTACTTTATAGGGATATGCAGAAACTAAAGATAAAATATGTGAAAGCACTTTGAAAAAGAAAAGCATTATACAAACATATATTTATTAATATTTAAGGAGGTGAAATCAGTTTCATAGATGTCCTACTATACTTGATTATTCTATAGGAAATGCGTGAAGCTTTTGAGCAGGAGGCCATCCAAACCAACAAGCCCAGGCTGCTGGTCACTGCTGCAGTAGCTGCTGGCATCTCCAACATCCAGTCTGGCTATGAGATTCCTCAGCTGTCCCAGTGAGTGACTCACCTTATCCTCAAACTCCTATAGGTATCAGTTTTGCAAAACAGACTTGTCCTTAGTCTGTCTTGCCACTCAGGGACTTTGTTTAAGAGGCATTGGAAGTGGTATCTTTTGTCTGCACAGGTGTGGGAAATAACAATTGGAAATGCTTTTAAACGCTTTATCCCACCTCAGGTACCTAGACTACATCCATGTCATGACTTATGACTTCTATGGCCCATGGGAGGGCTACACTGGAGAGAACAGCCCCCTCTACAAATACCCAACTGACACTGGCAACAATGCTTACCTCAATGTGGTGAGTACCCACACAGATGCAGGTTCAGACCAGAGATGTTGTAAATCACATGGAGATTCAGAGACAAAAGAAATATAAATTCTGCAAAAGTCTCATTTGGGCAACTCTCTTCTTAAGTGGCTGATCATATTTCATTAACTATAACCTCACCAAAATATTTCCAAAAATACCAACTAATCTATCTGTTATTAGCATCATTCAATTTTACCTTTTAGGACAGTGGACTAGCATAACTAAGCAATGGGTCATCAGCTGGGTGGGCCTCTAACTCACCTGCTACATTTTCAGGATTATGCCATGAACTACTGGAAGAACAATGGGGCCCCAGCTGAGAAGCTCATCGTTGGATTCCCTGCCTATGGACACGACTACATCCTAAGCAACCCTTCCAACAATGGCATTGGTGCCCCCACTTCTGGTGCTGGTCCTGCTGGGCCCTACACCAGGCAGGCTGGGTTCCTGGCCTACTATGAGGTAGGTAGCCTGGGCTTTACAGTTGAAATTCTGTGAATTTCATGCCCTGTGCTGCACAGTAGCCTTAGGGCTAGAATCTGTGTAAAGCTTGAATGTTCATTTTGTCCACTACTTACCTACTGTAACACAAATATTACTCCAAATGCTTCAGGTGTTTAAGTAACCTATTCATTTACCTAATCCAGTATGAAGAACATTTGTAGTGTGCAGTATCCCTTCAAACAACAGACTACATACTTAAGGTCATTTATATTAGCACTTAAGGGAATTAAATAACTGTATCTCCCATACTAACATGGGTTCTCAAAATCAAGCACTAAAAATAGGGATAACATCTGAGTACTTCAAAAACAACTTGATCTTATTTACTGCAAACAAAAACCCATAATTAGAAATCTGAGGAAATCCCCTATTGCAGGCATGACAGAAAAAAAAAAATCAAAGAGGAAATTGTATGTTTTCTCTTTTTGGGGAGTCATACTTAAAGGATTTGAATCTCTTGACTTTTTAAAGATCTGCACCTTCCTGAAAGATGGAGCCACTCAGGCATGGGATGCCTCTCAGTACGTGCCCTACACCTATGAGGGCAATGAGTGGGTTGGCTATGACAACGTCAAGAGCTTTAATATCAAGGTAAGGTCAGCCCCTCCAATGTACTGTGAGCTCAGCCCTGAGTCCCCCGAAATAAAATGACTGCTGGTGTCCTCTATCCTTAAACAGGCTGAGTGGCTTAAACAGAACAACTTTGGAGGTGCCATGGTCTGGGCCATTGACATGGATGACTTCACAGGCACATTCTGTAACCAGGGCAAGTTCCCCCTGATCAACACCTTGAAGGATGTTCTTGGCCTGAAGAGTGCAAGTAAGTGACAGCAGGGGGATGCCCATGGTGTATAAATGCTCCTTTTCCAACTCAAAAGACAGCCTAACATCTTCCCCCTTTGCCCCAGGAGTCTCTTCCCATTTTACCTCACTGTTCTTGCCTGCCTGAGAGAGAAGTGCTATATTCTTTCCTTACCCTTGAATGTCCACATCAGGAATTTTATGTTCTTATGAGAAACCAGGCTTACTGGGTGGGTTTTCCAGGTCTACTAATTCTTAAAGGTGTGGAAAAGCCTCAAGAAATTAGGCTGACCTTCAATATAAGCATTTATTTTTCTATGAATCCCTTATTAAAAGTCTCCTTCAGCCTGCTTGGGGAGATCGAACAAAAAATCCTAAGCAGTACTGAAATATTTCTAATCTATAATTCAGAGGAAGTACCAATTCCCTAAAATTTGTCCAGATTTTCTCTTACAGCTTATTTGCTTACTGCTTATAACCAGATCCTAGAAAAGCATTTTGCATATACTGGGTGCTCAGTAAAATATTTTTTAAATGATTTTAACATTATAAGAGAGAACTTTTAAAATTTAAAACTGGGCTGGCTTGAAATTATAGCTGTTCCTAATTCCTAAGATGGAGTTATCTTGTGAGCTCCTCAGTTACAGGGACCCAGAGCGAACTGCACTCCACCTCCAGACCTCACCCCAGGTCTGCTAGTTCTTCACCTCTAGGTGAATCTGAGAGCTTCTTCCAGGTCCACTAGTACGCTCTTCATGCTCTTTCAGGTTGCACCACCTCCACTCAGTCCAGTGAGCCCAACAGTCGTACCGGAAGTGGGAGTGGAAGTGGAAGTGGGAGTAGCAGCTCTGTGGGTAGTGGATACTGTGCCGGCAAAGCCAATGGCATCTACCCTGTGGCAAATAACAGAAATGCCTTCGTGAACTGCGCAAATGGAATCACATACGAGCAGTATTGCCCGGCTGGGCTTGTCTTTGACACCAGCTGTCAGTGCTGCAAGCTGGCATAAATCTGACCTGTGTCTCCATTCCCTAGTGTGCTGAACAGTCTCCTTTGTTTAGCACACCTTGCTCCTACCTAGAGTTCTGCAATAAAATCCATCAGTCAAAACATGAGTGTCCTTGGTTTTAAGTGATTTGGGTGGAGACCCTTCTAGATTTGAAAATACAGGTTGTGCATGGGGGTGGAGTGGCAGAAGAGAGTGTGTGAGGAAATGATGACACCAACAAACCCACAAGCCTTCTACTGGCTTAGGTTGATCTGCATAAAGGTTGGATGCTGTCAGGAGGAAACATCTGAATGTTTGGTGTTGGCATGGGATGAGGACATGAAGAAGATAGGTCTGCATCTTGGTGACTGTTCTCAGTAGGGAACCAAAGTGATTCTGGGAGACTCGGGGGCACAGGCCTGTTTGGCTTGCTCAAGGAACAGAAGGCCAGGACATTCTTTCCGTGTCTGCTGAGGTCCCAGAGCTGGTCCAGCTCCCCTGAATTGGCACCATCGGGAAGGTCTTTGCAGTGGGCTCCTTTGGGGATGTCTGCCTTTCTCAGGAGTGAAAGCAGAGGTCCTTTCCTTGAAACCATAGCTGTGGTCACTAGCAGCTGTGGTTTTACTGCATTATCTCCTCCCCTGGCTTGGCTGATTGACTGGCGTAGACGTCAGATTCAAGAGGGCTTATCAGATTATCACCCCTTGGAATCTGCAACAGAGAACAAGGAATGGCGAACAGTCCCTGAGACTGGCTCTGCCTATAATATGTAAGCTTAGGATCTGTAGTGAGAAACTGAAGAGAAGGGAAAGTTGCCCTGGATGCAGAGCAAGAAGACTAAAGGGGAGCAGTGGAGAAAAGCCACGATGAAAGATGCAGAGAGGACATTTATCAATAGCTTTCCAACTCTTCATTCTAGCTCCTTCCTGAGGCCCAGATGCATTTCTGCCTTTGGGTTCTGTGAAACACCCCTATAACTATGTAATAACCTCCTCTTTGCTACATAAGCTGGCTTAAGTTTGTTTCTTTTATTTTCAACTGAAAGAATCCTAAGTAATAAGAATATAATGGCTCCTATTTTCCAGCATGCTTACTGTATGTCAAACTCCATTTTAAGTGTTTTACATGTGTTTTGTTATTTAATTCTCTCAGCAACTTTGTGAGGAAGATAACATTAACCCAAGAAGCTGAATAACCTGCCCGACATCTCACAGCTAATAAGTTGCAGAGCCAGATCCAAAAGAGGTCACAGTCCTAACTACTATGTTTTACTGCCTTCTTTGACACAGATCTCAGTGTTCTCATGGTAGATGGCAGCACTGGTGGTAATGATGAGGCACATGCAGCTTTCTGGGTAATGACTATTCATTCATGAGCCCACAACATTTCTTGATTATTATGTGCCAGATAATGTTCTAGGTACTAAAGACATAGTGGTGAATAACATAAAGAGTTCACCCTTATGGGGATTATATTTTGCTGATGGGAGTGTTAAGCAATAAATTAGCAAAAAAGAAAAAGAAATGAGGAAAGTGAATCAGTGATAGAAAGTGACCAAGGGAGGAGCCTATTTTAGTTTGAGCAGTCCAGGAAGGCATCTCTGGAGAGATCCCATATGAGATGATCCTTGATATTAGAGAGGAATCAGTCATTCTGAGATCTGGGAAAAGTGCATAGGTGCAGCAAGTACAAAGTCCTTGAGGTGGAATGAACATGGCATGTTGGGAAAAAGAAGATCAGCGGTGACGTCAATATCATGGTAGTATGAGACAGTCTGTTGGTCTCTCCTCTTCAATCTACAATGAGTAAAACGTTCATAACTCAACAAAGGTTCCTCTGGTCCAACACACTAGGATTCTGGAGAGATCCACACATCTGTACATCTGAAGATAAGTAGACTGGAACAAATAGAGGAGGTGGAATTGGGAGAACAGCAGAGGTGGTACTTGCAATCTGGACTCCGTGGCCACGACAGTACTGAGCCAACAGTTCCAGAGGACCCAGTAGT
Source organism: Pseudorca crassidens (assembly GCF_039906515.1). NCBI lineage: Eukaryota > Metazoa > Chordata > Mammalia > Artiodactyla > Delphinidae > Pseudorca > Pseudorca crassidens. The sequence goes on from NC_090297.1 coordinate 97,461,772, forward strand.
AATAGGGGAGGCAGCACACACAAAGTAGGCCTCCAGACTGCAGCAATACCCCAGACACAGGGAACCAGGCATCAGCAGTGGCAAGGCCCATGACCTCAGTCCCTCCAGTTCTGGTGGTGCCTGGACTCTGGCACTCTTGCATCTGACAATCCCAGATGCATCAAAGGCACCCATGACCCCCTTCCCACCCCACCCTCCCTCTGCCCTTGCTGTGGCAGAGTTGCCCACCACCCAAGCATCCCTGGACCCAGTGGAGGTGCCCACCATCCTGATGCCCTTGGCAGTGACCCTAGCAACAATGGCAACATTGACAACAGCAAGGCACCAGAGATTCTGGAGGCAAAGCAGCAAGGGCATAAGTGACACCTCTGGCAGAGGTGGTGGAAGGTGGAAAGTCAATTTTCAAATATAGCCAGAGACATTTCAGGTAAGAGAAACAAAAACTGTGCTATAGCACTACCTACTGGAAAAATTTTTAAAAAAGGCCTCTAATAACCAACATGTTGAATTGTTAAAATCAAAGTGAAAAGAGTTTTACCTAATTAAAAAAGGTGTTTGCTACTTCAAAAGTGCCAGCAGAGGAACAACTCATTAAGCACCATGAAAAACCATGGTAATATGGTATCACAAAAAGAAAACGGCAATTCTCAGGAAACCAAACTTAAAGTCATGAAAGAGTGTGAACTAACTGATAGAGAATTGAAAATATCTGTTATGAAAGAACTCAATGAGCTACAAGAAAACTCAGAAAGACAGTTCAATGAGCTCAGGAATAAAATTAATGAACAGAAGGAATGCTTTATTGAAGAGACTGAAACTCTAAAGAAGAACAAAACAGAAATTCTGGAGCTGAAGAACTCAATAAATTAGATGAAGAAAGCATTAAAAGCATTGGAAATAGAGCTGACCATAAGGAAAAGAGAGCTAGTAGGTTCAAAATCTACGAATGATTCAGGTAGAAGAGAAAAGAGAACTACAATTTTTTTTAACGAATAAATTCTATGAGAACTACCCAATTCCATTAGGAAAGGCAACATAAGCTTAATGAGTATCCCAGAAGGAGAAGAGAGGGAGAAAGGAACAGAGAGTTTATTTAAAGAAATAATAGGTTAGAACTCCCAAGCCTGGGAAGGAACTGGGTATACAAGTTCACAAAGATAAGAGAACACATAATTATCTCAGTGCAAGAAGACCTTTTCCAAGACACATATTAAAACTGTCAAAAGTCAATGACAGGGCTTCCCTGGTGGTGCAGTGGTTGAGAGTCCGCCTGCCGATGCAGAGGACATGGGTTCGTGCCCTGGTCTGGGAAGATCCCACGTGCCGTGGAGTGGCTGGGCCCGTGAGCCATGGCCGCTGAGCCTGCGCGTCTGGAGCCTGTGCTCCGCAACGGGAGAGGCCACAACAGTGAAAGGCGTACCACACACACACAAAAAAAAGTCAATGACAAAGAAAGAATTTTAAAGGCAGCCAGGGGGAAAATAAAGACAGTAACCTACAAGGAGCCCCCATTAGGTTATCAGTAGATTCCTTAGCAGAAACTCTACAGCCCAGGAGAAAGTGGGATGACATACTCATAATATTGAAAAATTAAAAACTGTCAGCTGAGAATACTCTACCCAGCAAATTTATACTTAATTATAATGAAGAAATAAAGGCTTTCCTAGACAAACAAAACCTGAGGGAGTTCATCACCACTAAACCTGCCTTAAAAGAAATGTTGAAAACACTTCTCACTACCTCTATTTCAACTACGTTGGTGTCTTTGCTGTTTCTCCAATAGTCCAGGCGTGTTACTGCCTCAGGGCTTTTGCACAAGCTAGAATACTCTTTCCCAAGATTTCCATTTGACTCTCTGCCTCACTTCCTGCAGGCCTTTCCTTGAAGCCACCTTCCCAGTGGGCCCCTTCCTGGCCATGAAACTCCCTTTTCCCTTCTTCCCTGTCTGTGATTCCTTTGTTTTTCCTTGGCAAAATTAATACCTGACATCCCATACATTTTATGTATTTACCATTTTTATTGCCTCCCCTGCTAGAATTAATCTCTAGAAGAACAAGGATTTCTGTTCACTGCTATATTCCCAAAGCCTAGAGCACTACCTGACATATTATAAGAGTTTAATAAGTACCTGTTGAATGAATAAATCAATGAGGGCAGGAAGGGAAATGATGAACAAGTTGAGTAAGCCAAGCATTGGACTTTATATAAGTTATCTCCTACATGGTGAATATTGTCCTTGTGCTACAGGTGAAGAAACTGAGATATTGTGAGGAAAATTTGCCCAAGATTATGAAGTTAATAGTTAGCAGAGCTTATTTTCAAAGTTGGGCTTTTCTGGCTCCTTCTACATCATAATGTTGCCTTGTAGAAAGCAATGTCACAACGACTTCAAGCGGGAGGGGCTGTTGCTTAGCAGCCAGTCTGAGTTACACCCCTCAAATTCTTGGTTAAAGTCCACTTGTAAGAGTAGTCACTCATGGAGATGGTATACAAGAGAGTCAGGGTTTTTAAAAGTCCCTTTGATAGAGAGTTCTGGTTCAGAGCTTCTCAGAGATCTTCAAAGTTCATGCCATCTGGTCTATCCAGGAACATGAAGGGAAACAAAATTATGCTACAGATCACCCAGCCATTCCTTTGGGACTTTGATCATGGTAATCATATTCTTGGACTCCAGCACATGTATGAAAACTCATTCCTTCAGTATTGGAGTCTAATTGGAGAGAAGTAGGGGAAGGACCTTGATCCTCGTGGGGATAGGCGCAGTGCTCCACTCACCAAGTCATGAGCCTTGACTGGGTGTGACACCCATCCAGATGAAAGGATACAATTTTAAAATTTGCACAAAGGTACCCTTGGAGTTAGCTATAGTCCTGGGCATGGAGTTGGTAGATTGGAAGTGCATTAATATTTGTTCAATGTCAATTATAGGTTAGTCACTTGCTGTGCAAGATTTGTCTGTGTTATCTCCTAAATTCTCATGGCAACCCTAAGAAGCAAGAAATGATTAGTGCTATTTTATAGATGAACCAAGGCTTAGGTGGTTTAAGTAACTTCCACAAGGTCATGTAGCTAGTAAATAACAGACCTGTACCTATTAGAAACCAGTTCTGAGGGGCTTCAAAGCCTGTGTTTGTTCTTCTACCAATAAATGAAAGAGAGTGGTGTTTAAGGAAGTCAGGAAAGTTGGATTTAGAAAGTCTATTAACCTCTCCTTTGTTTCCCTTCTCAAGACACATCCATCCTACAGCAGAATCCCTATTATTTTGATCAAAGCTTCTCAATTCTGTTTAGACCCAAGTCCTGCTTTGAGTAACAAATTATTTTGTAACTCTCCCTTTATTATCCTAAGATTAACTTCATGGATAGCATAACCTACTAATATAATGCTATAATTGTAAAGGAGGAAAAATAATTCCTAATAAAATAATAATATTGCAATATATAAATGCTCAGATACAACTACTTTAGAAGAATAGAGTAGTCAGGCTCTTGCACCATATAATGAATAATGAGTAAGTCTAGAATTAAGAGAGAAGGTTAAATGTCGTTTCATACAAGTAGTTTAGGAAAGTAAAAGAGCAGTGTTATAAGTGGACATCAGAACAAAAACTAATGTTAGGAGAATTAATAACACTCTAGACTTACTGGTTTCTGGTAACAGAAGAAGGTAAATAGCTTTAGTTAGAAGAAGGATAATACTCAAATTACAAATCATTGAAGTAAAAAAAAAAAGTGAAGTGGGTGTGACTATGTTATTCTTGAAAAGAAGTGAGTAAATAATGTTAATGTGCCAGATTTTTAAAAATAAGCTATTTTATTGGTCTATCTTACATACCAAAAAAGGTCCAAATCATAACTGAACAGATTAATGAAATATTCAAGGTGGACTCATTGGTCTAAGCAGTATCCAGTTCAAGAAATAGGGAGAGTTAGCCAAGATGGAGGAGTAGAAATACACTGAGCTCACCTTCTTTCATGGGCACATGAAAATTACAACAATTTACAGAACAGCTATCAATGAAAAAGAAAAGGGCTTACCAGAAAAGATCTTCTACAACTAAAGATATAAAGGAGGAACTACAATGAGATGGGTAGGAGGGGTGGAGCTGCAGTATAGTCAAGACTGATACCCCTGGGTGAGTGACCTACAAACAGGAGAATAATTACAAATGCAGAGTTTCTTCCCAAGGAGAGAGGGGTCTGAGACCCACAACAGGTTCCACAGCCTGGGAGTCCTGCACCAAGAAGACGAGCCCATAGAACATTGGGCTTTGAATGCCAGCAGGGCTTACTTGCAAGAGACTCAGAGCATTGTGGGAAATAGAGACTCCATTCTTAAAGGGCTCACATAAATCTCACATGCTTCAGGACCAAGGGAGAAGCAGTAATTTGAAAGGACCCTGGGTCAGACCTACCTACTGATCTTGGAGAGCCTCTGGGAGACACAGGAGAGAACTGAAGCTCACCCTGGGGACCTAGACATTGGCAGCAGCATTTTGGGGTGCTCATTCTACCACGTGGACACTGGTGCTGGCAAGCACCATTTTGGAATTCTCCTCCTAGCTAATTAGCCTCAGGACCAAGCCTGCCCACACTCACCGGCTCGTAGGCACCAGTACTGGGTTGACTCGGGTCAAGCAACTAAGTGGGGACACAACCCCATCCACCAGCAGAAAGACTGCCTTAAGATCCCCTGAGCCTATAGCCACCCCTGGACATGGCTCTGCCCATCAGAGGGCCCAAGAACAGGCCCCACACAATGGTGTCTTCTTCTAAGAAGAAGACATAACAATTGTAAATATATATGCACCCAGCATAGGATCCCCTAAATACATAAAGCAAATATTAACAGACATAAAGGGAGAAATTGAGAGTAAAACAATAATAATAGGGACTTGTAACACCCCATTTACATCAATGGACAGATAATTCAGACAGAAAATCAATAAGGAAACATGGGACCTAATTAACACATTAGACCAGATGAACTTAATGGATGTATAAAGAATATCTCCTCTAAAAGCAGCAGAAAACACATGTTTTTCAAGTGCAAATGGAATATTCTCCAGGACAGATCATATGCTAGGCTACAAAACAAACCTTGATAAATTTAAGAAAATTAAAATCATATCAAGCATCTTTTCCAAACACAGTGCAATGAAACTAAAAATCAACAAGAAAAAACTGGACAAAAACAAACACGTGGAGGCTATACGATATGCTATTAAACAACCAAAGGATCACTGAAGAAATCAAAGAGGAAATAAAAAATAATACCCAGAGACAAATGACCATGAAAACACAATTCAAAATCTATGGGACACAGCAAAAGCAATTCCAAGAGGGAAGTTTATAGTGATACAAGCTAACCTCAGAAAACAAACAAAAAATCTCAAATGAACAACCTAAACTTACACCTAAAGGAACTAGAAAAGAAGAGCAAATAAATCCCAAAGATAGCAGGAGGATAGAAGTCATAAAGATCAGAGAAGAAATAAATGAAACAGAGACTTAAAAATAGGAAAGATCAATGAAGCTAAGAGCTGGTACTTTGAAAAGATAAACAAAATTGATAGCCAGACTCATCAAGACAAAAAGAGAGGGCCCAAATCAATAAAATTAGATGGGAAAAAGAAATGACAACTGACACCACAGAAATACAAAGGAGCATAAGAGACTACTACAAGCAACTATATGCCAATACAATGGACAACTTAGAAGAAATGGACAAATTCCTGGAAATGTACAATCTCCCAATCTCTGAAGGCTGAACCAGGAAAAAATAGAAAGTATGAACAAACCAATTACCATTAATGAAATTGAACCAGTAATGTAAAAACTCCCAAAAAACCAAAGTCCAAGATCAAATGGCTTCACAGGTGAATTTTACCAAATATTTGGGGATGGGTTAATAAATTATCCTTCTCAAACTATTCCAAAATAATTACAGAGGAAGGAATGCTTCTAAACTCATTCTATGAGTCCAGCATCACTCTGATACCAAGACCAGACAAACATATCACAAAAAAAGAAGATTACAGGCCAATATCACCAATGAACATAGATGCAAAAATCCTCAGCAAAATATTAGCAAACTGAATCCGACAATACATTAAAAGGATCATACACTGTGATCAAGTGGGTTTTATCCCAGGGATGCAAGGATTTTTCAGTATCCATGAATCAATCAAAGTGATACACCACATGAACAAACTGAAGAATAAAAACCATATGATCTTCTCAATAGGTGCAGAAAAATCTTTTGACAAAATTCAACATCTATTTATGATAAAAACTCTCCAGAAAGTGGGCATAGAGAGAACATATCTTAGTGTAATAAAGGCCATATATGACAAACCCACAGCTAATATCATACTCAATGGTGAAAAGCTGAAAGCATTTCCTCTAAGATCAGGAACAAGACAAGGATGTCCACTCTCACCACTATTATTCAACATCATATTGGATGTTCTAGACACAGCAATCAGAGAAGAAAAAGAAATAAAAGGAATCCAAATTGGAAAAGAAGTAAAACGCTTACTGTTTGCAGATGACATGATACTATACATAGAAAATCCTAAAGATGCCACCAGAAAACTAGAGCTCATCAATGATTTGGTAAAGTTGCAGGAGACAAAATTAATATACAGAAATCTATTGCATTTCTATACACAAACAGCAAACTATCAAAAAGAAAAATTGAGGAAAAAATTCCATTAACAATTATATCAAAAAGAATAAAATACCTAGGAATAAACCTACTAAAGGACATAAAGGACCTGTACTTGGAAAACTATAAGACACTGATGAAAGAAATTGAAGATGAAACAGACAGATGGAAAGATACACCATATTCATGGATTGGAATGATTAATATTGTTAAAACGTCCATACTACCCAAGGCAATCTACAGATTCAATGCAATCCCTATCAAAAAACCAGGGCAATTTTCACAAAACTAAAAAAAATAATTTAAAAATTTGTATGGAGGGGCTTCCCTGGTGGCACAGTGGTTGAGATTCCGCCTGCCGATGCAGGGGACATGGGTTCGTGTCCCAGTTCAGGAAGATCCCACATGCCATGGAGCGGCTAGGCCTGTGAGCCATGGCCACTGAGCCTGTGCCTCTGGAGCCTATGCTCCACAATGGGAGAGGCCACAACACTGAGAGTCCCGCGAACCACAAAAAAAAAAAAAAAAAAAAAAAAAAAATTGTATGGAAACACAAAAGACCCTGAATACTCCAAACAATCTTGGGAAAGAACAGAGCTGGAGGTATCATGCTCCCTGGCTTCAGACTATACTACAAAGCTACAGTGATCAAAACAGTATGATCAGGCACAAAAACAGACACATGCCAAATGGAACAGAATAGAGAGCTCAGAAAGAAACCCACACATGTATGGTCAATTAATCTATGACATAGGACCCAAGAATATACAATGGAGAAAAGACAATCTCTTCAATAAGTGATGCTGAGAAAACTGGACAGCTACATGTAAAAGAATGAAATTAGAACATTTTTCACACCATTTACAAAAATAAACTTAAAATGGATTAAAGACCTAAATGTAAGGCCTGAAATCATGAATCTCCTAGAAGAAAGCAAAGGTGGAACACACTTTGGCATAAATAGTAGTAATACTTTTTTGGCTTTGTCTCCTAAGGTGAAGTAAACAAAAGCAAAAATAAACAAATGGGACCTTATGAAATCTAAAAACTTTTGCACAGCAAAGTATATCATCAACAAAATGAAAAGGTAACATACTGAATGGGAGAAAATATTCCAAATAATATGACTAGTAAGGGGTTAATATCCATCATATATAAACAGCTCATACAATTCAACATCAAAAAACCCAGCCTTATTAGAAAAAGGGGAGAAGACCTGAAGAGATATTTTTCCAAAGAAGACATGTAGATGGCCAACAGGCACATGAAGAGATGCTCAATGTTGCTAATCATCAGAGAACTGCAAATGAAAACCACAATGAGAGTTCACCTCACATCTGTCAGAAGGACTGTCATCAAAAAGACCACAAATAACAAATGTTGGTGAGGATATGGAGAAAAGGGAACACTTGTACACTGTTGGTGAGAGTGTAATTGGTGCAGCCACTATGGAAAACAGTATGGAAGTTCTTTTAAAAGCTAAAAATAGGACTACCATATGATCCAGTAATTCCACTTCTGTGTATATATCCAAAGAAAACAAAAACACTAATTTGAAGGGATACATGCACTCCAATGTTCATAGCAGAATTATTTACAATAGCCAAGGTATGGAAGCAAACTAAGTGTCCATCAACAGATGAATGGATAAAGAAGATATGAGATATATATATATATATAGATAGATAGATAGATAGATAGATAGATAGATAGATAGATATACACACACATACACACAATGGAATACTATTCAACCATGAGAAGCAACAACTGTTATTGTTATTATTATTGTTGTTATTTGCAACAACATGGATGGAGCTGGGGGTTATTATGGTAAGTGCGATAAGTCAGACAGAGACACACAAATACTGTATGTCATCACTTATATGTGGAATCTACAACATAAAGTAAAATAATGAATACCTTTTTTTAACTTTAAAAAAAATCTTTTCAATAGAACCCCTTTTATTATTATTTTTAACATCTTTATTGAGTATAATTGCTTTACAATGGTGTGTTAGTTTCTGCTTTATAACTCAGTGAATCAGCTATACATATGCATATATCCCCATTACTACTCCCACTTGCATCTCCCTCTGGACCTCCCTATCCCACCCCTCCAGGTGGTCACAGAGCACAGAGCTGATCTCCCTGTGCTATGCGGCTGCTTCCCACTAGCTATCTACTTTACATTTGGTAGTATATATAAGTCCATGCCACTCTCTCACTTCGTCCTAACTTACACTTTCCCCTCCCTGTGTCCTCAAGTCCACTCTCTACGTCTGTGTCTTTATTTCTGTGCTGCCCCTAGGTACTTCATAACCACTTTTTTTTTTTTTTTTTTTAGTTTCCATATATATGTGTTAGCATATGTTATTTGTTTTTCTCTTTCTGACTTATTTCATTCTGTATGACAGATTCTAGGTCCATCCACCTGGCCACAAATAACTCAATTTCGTTTCTTTTTATGGCTGAGTAATATTCCATTGTATATATGTGCCACATCTTCTTTATCCATTCATCCGATGATGGACACTTAGGTTGCTTCCATGTCCTGGCTATTGTAAATAGAGCTGCAATGAACATTTTTGTACATGACTCTTTAAATTATGGTTTTCTCAGGATATGTGCCCAGTAGTGGGATTGTTGGGTTGTATGGTAGGTCTATTTTTAGTTTTTTAAGGAACCTCCATACTGTTCTCCATAGTGGCTGTATGAATTTACATTCCCACCAACAGTGCAAGAGGGTTCCTTTTTTCTCCACACCCTCTCCAGAATTTATTGTTTGTAGATTTTTTGATGATGGCAATTCTGACTGGTGTGAGGGGATACCTCACTGTAGTTTTGATTTTCATTTCTCTAATGATTAGTGATGTTGAGCATCCTTTCATGTGTCTGTTGGTAATCTGTATATCTTCTTTGGAAAAGAGTTGATTTAGGTCTTCAGCCCATTTTTAGATTGGATTGTTTTTTTGATATAGAGCTGCATGAGATGCTCATAAATTTTGGAGATTAATCCTTTGTCAGTTGCTTCATTTGCAAATATTTTCTCCCATTCTGAGGGTTGTCTTTTCATCTTGTTTATGTTTTCCTTTGCTGTGCAAAAGCTTTTAAGTTTCATTTGGTCCCATTTGTTTATTTTTGTTTTTATTTCCATTTCTCCAAGAGGTGGGTCAAAAAGGATCTTGCTGTGATTTATGTCATAGAGTGTTCTGCCTATGTTTTCTTCTAAGGTTTTGATAGTGTCTGGTCTTACACTTAGGTCTTTAATCCATTTTGAGTTTATTTTTGTGTAAGGTGTTAGGGAGTGTTCTAATTTCATCCTTTTACATGTAGCTGTCCAGTTTTCCCAGCACTACTTAATGAAGAGGCTGACTTTTCTCCATTATATATCCTTGCCTCCTTTATCAAAAATAAGGAGACCATATATACATGGGTTTATCTCTGGGATTTCTATCCTGTTCCATTCATCTATATTCCTGTTTTTGTGTCAGTACCATACTGTCTTGATTATTGTAGCTTTGTAGTATACTCTGAATTCCAGGAGCCTGATTCCTCCAGCTCCATTTTTCTTTCTCAAGATTGCTTTGGCTATTCAAGGTCTTTTGTGTTTCCATACAAATTGTGAATTTTTTTGTTCTAGCTCTGTGAAAAATGCCATTGGTAGTTTGATAGGGATTGCATTGCATCTGTAGATTGCTTTGGGGAGTATAGTAATTTTCACAATGTTGATTCTTCTAATCCAAGAACGTGGAATACCTCTCAATCTCTTTGTATCATCTTTAATTTCCTTCATCATTGTCATGGTTTTCTGCATACAAGTATTTTGTCTCCTTAGGTAGGTTTATTCCTAGGTATTTTATCCTTTTTGTTGCAATGGTAAATGGGAGTGTTTCCTTAATTTCTCTTTCAGATGTTTCATCATTAGTGTATAGGAATGCAAGAGACTTCTGTGCATTAATTTTGTATCCTGCTACTTTACCAAATTCATTGATTAGCACTAGCAGTTTTCTGGTACCATATTTAGGATTTTCTGTGTGTAGTGTCATGTCATCTGCAAACAGTGACAACTTTAATTCTTCATATCCGATTTGGATTCCTTTTATTTCTTTTTCTTCTCTGATTGCTGTGGTTAAAACTTCCAAAACCATGTTGAATAATAGTGGTGAGAATGGACAACATTTTCTTGTTCCTGATCTTATAGGAAAGGGTTTCAGTTTTTCACCATTGAGAACTATGTTGGCTGTGGGTTTTTCATATATGGCCTTTATTATGTTGAAGTAAGGTCCCTCTATACCTACTTTCTGGAATTTTTTTTTTTATCATAAATGGTGTTGAATTTTGTTGAAAGCTTTTTCTGCATCTATTGAGATGATCACATGGATTTTATCCTTAAGTTTGTTACTATGGTGTATCACATTGATTGATTTGTGTATATTAAAGAATCCTCACATCCCTGGGATAAATCCCACTTGGTCATGGCGTATGATCCTTTTAATGTGTTGTTGGATTCTGTTTGCTAGTATTTTGTTGAGGATTTTTGCATGTATATTCATTGGTGATATTGGTCTGTAATTTTCTTTTTTTGTAGTATCTTTTTCTGGTGTGGCTTTCAGGGTGATGGTGGCCTCATAGAATGTGTTTGGGAGTGTTCCTTCCTTTGCAATTTTTTGAAAGAGTTTGAGGAGGAGGGGTGTTAGCTCTTCTCTAAATGTTTGGTAGAATTCACCTGTGAAGCCATCTGGTCCTGGACTTTTGGTTGGAGCATTTAATCCATTCACATTTAAGGTTATTATTGATATGTATGTTCCTATGACTATTTTCTTAATTGTTTTGGGTTTGTTTTTGTAGGTCCTTTTCTTCTCTTCTGTTTCCCACTTAGAGAAGTTCCTTTAGCATTTGTTGTAGAGCTGGTTTGGTGGTGCTGAATTCTCTTAGCTTTTGCTTGTCTGTAAAGCTTTTGATTTCTCCATCAAATCTGAATGAGGTCCTTGCTGGGTAGAGTAATCTTGGTTGTAGGTTCTTCCCTTTCTTCACTTTAAATATGTCATGCCATTCCCTTCTGGCTTGTAGAGTTTGTGCTGAGAAATCAGCTGTTAACCTTATGGGAGTTCCCTTGTATGTCGTTTGTCGTTTTTCCCTTGCTGCTTTCAATAATTTTTCGCTGTCTTTAACTTTTGCCTGTTTGATTACTATGTGTCTCAGTGTGTTTCTCCTTGGGTTTATCCTGTATGGGACTCGCTGCACTTCCTGGACTTGTGTGGCTATTTCCTTTCCCATGTTAGGGAAGTTTTTGACTATAATCTCTTCAAATATTTTCTCTGGTCCTTTCTCTCTCTCTTCTCCTTCTGGGACCCCTATAATGTGAATGTTTTTGCATTTAATGTTGTCCCAGAGGTCTCTTAGGCTGTCTTCATTTCTTTTCATTGTTTTTTCTTTAATCTGTTCCATAGCAGTGAATTTCACCATTCTGTCTTCCAGGTCACTTATCCATTTTTCTACCTCAGTTATTCTGCTATTGATTCCTTCTAGTGTAGTTTTCATTTCAGTTATTGTATTGTTCATCTCTCTTTGTTTGTTCTTTAATCCTTCTAGGTCTTTGTTAAACATTTCTTGCAACTTCTCGATCTTTGCCTCCATTCTTTTTCCGAGGTCCTGGATCATCTTCACTATCATTATTCTGAATTCCTTTTCTGGAAGGTTGCCTATCTCCACTTCATTTAGTTGTTTTTCTGTAGTTTTATCTTGTTCCTTCATCTGGTATATAGCCCTCTGCCTTTTCATCTTGTCTATCTTTATGTGAATGTGGTTTTTTTCCACAGGCTTCAGGATTGTAGTTCTTCTTGCTTCTGCTCTATCCTGTATTCTTTTCATTCTTTTTTCTTTATTCTGCTCTGTGGTAGTTATTTCCACTATTTTATCTTCCAGGTGACTTATCTGTTCTTATACATCAGTTATTCTGCTTTTGATTCCTTCTAGAGAATTTTTTATTTCATTTATTGTGTTGTTCATCATTGTTTGTTTGCTCTTTAGTTCTTCTAGGTCCTTGTTATACGTTTCTTTTATTTTCTCCCTTCTTTTTCCAAGATTGTGGATCATCTTTACTATCACTACTCTGAATTATTTTTCAGGTTGACTGACTATTTCCTCTTCATTTGTTTGGTTTGATGGGATTTTACCTTGCTTCTTCATCTTCTGTGTGTTTCTCTGTCTCCTATTTTGCTTAACTTACTGTGTTTGGGGTTTCCTTTTCACAGGCTGCATGTTTGTAGTTCCCGTTGTTTTTGGTGTCTGCCTCCACTGGCTAAGGTTTGTTCAGTAGGTTGGGTAAGCTTCTGATGGAGTGGACTGGTGCCTGTGTTCTGGTGGATGAGGCTGGATCTTGTCTTTCTGATGGGCAGGACCATGTCCAGTGATGTGTTTTGGGGTGTCTGTGACCTTATTATGATTTTAGGCAGACTCTCTGCTAATGGGTGGTGTTGTGTTCCTGCCTTGCGAGTTGTTTGGCACTCTAGCTTGCTGGTCGTTGAGTGGAGCTGGGTCTTAGCATTGAGATGGAGATCTCTGGGATGTCTTTTGCCATTTGATATTACATGGAGTAGGAGGTCTCTGGTGGACCAATGTCCCGAACTTGGCTCTCCCACCGCAGAAGCAGAGGCCTGACACCTAGACAGAGCACCAAGAACCTGTGAGCCATATGGCTCAGAAGAAAAGGGAGAGAAAAAGAAAAGAAAGAAAGAAAGAAAGAAAGAAAGAAAGAAAGAAAGAAAGAAAGAAAGAAAGAAAGAAAGAAAGAAAGAAAGAAAGAAAGAAAAGAAAGAAAAAGAAAGAAAGAAAAAGAAAGAAGGAAAGAAAGAAGGAAAGAAAAGAAAGTTATAACATAAAGAAAAAAACTATTAAAAATAAAAATATTAAAAAGTCATTTAAAATAATAAAGAAAGAAGAGAGCAACAAAATAAAAAATAAAACAAATCCACCAATAACAAGTGCTAAAAAGTATACCAAAAAAACACAACAAATAAAAGGACAGGTAGAACCCTAAGACAAATGGTAAAAGGAAAGTTATATGGACAACATCACACAAAGAAGCATGCACATACACACTCCCAAAAAGAGAAAGAGGAAATATATATATATATATTTATATATTAAAAAAATAAAGGAAGAGAGCAACTAAATCAATAAACAATTCTACCGGTGATAATAACCTCTAAATAATAAACTAAGATAAATATCAAACCAGAAACAAACTAGATGCAAAAAGCAAACCCCAAGTCTACAGTTGCTGCCAAAGTCCACCACCTCGATATTGGGATGATTCATTTTCTATTCAGGTTTTCCACAGATGCAGGGTACATCAGGTTGACTCTGGAGATTTAATTTGCTGTTCCTGAGGCTGCTGGGAGAAATTTCCCTTTCTGTTCTTTGTTCGCACAGCTCCTGGGGTTCAGCTTTGAATTTGGCCCTGCCTATGTGTTTAGGTTGCCTGATGGCGTCTTTTTCCTGCCCAGACAGGACGGGGTTAAAGTAGTGGCTGATTAGGGGGCTCTGGCTCACTCAGGCAGAGGGAAGGGAGGGGTATGGAATGCGGGGCAAGCCTGCGGTGGCAGAAGCTAGCATGACATTGCAACAGTCTGAGGCATGCCATGTGTTCTCCCAGGGAAGTTGTTCCTGGACCACAGGACCCTGGCAGTGGCAGGCAGCACAGGCTCCCAGGAGGGGAGGTATGGATAGTGACCTGTGCTTGCACATAGGCTTCTTGGTGGCTGCAGCAGCAGCTTTAGTGTTTCAGGCCCTTCTCTGGTGTCTGCGCTGATAGCCGTGGCTCATGCCCATCTCTGCAGCTCATTTAGGCAGTGCTCTGAATCCCCTCTCCTCGTGCACCCGGAAACAATGTTCTCTTGCTTCTTAGGCAGGTCCTTACTTTTTCCCAGACTCCCTCCCAGCTAGCAGTGGTGCACTAGTCCCCTTCAGTCTGTGTTGACGCAGCCAACCTCAGTCGTCTCCCTGAGATCTGACCTCCGAAGCCTGAGCCTCAGCTCCCAGCCCCCACCCGCCCCGGCAGGTGAGCAGACAAGCCTCTCAGGCTGGTGAGTGCCGGTCGGCACCGATCCTCTGTGCGGGAATCTCTCCACTTTGCCCTCTGCACCCCTGTTGCTGCGCTCTCCTCCATGGCTCCAAAGCTTCCCACCCTCCCCCGCGCCCACCCACCCCCTGGCTCTGCCAGTGAAGGGGCTTCCTAGTGTGTGGAAACCTTTCCTCCTTCACAGCTCCCTCCCAGAGGTGCAGGTCCTGTCCCTATTCTTTTGTCTCTGGTTTTTCTTTTTTCTTTTCCCTACCCAGGTACGTAGGGAGTTTCTTGCCTTTTGGGAAGTCTGAGGTCTTCTGCTAGCGTTCAGTAGGTGTTCTGTAAGAGTTGTTCCACATGTTGATGTATTTCTGACGTATTCTGGGGGAGGAAGTTGATCTCTGTGTCTTACTCCTCCGCCATCTTGAAGGTCCCGTTTTAATGCTAATGGACATTCACTTGTTCCAGTTTGGGGACTATTATGGGTAACATTGCTTTCAATGTTCTTGTATCAATACATGTTTTTGGAACACAACTGTATTCATTGCTGCTAAGTAGATATCAAGGAGTAGAAATTATTAGGTCACAGAGATGTCTATGCCCAGCTTCAGTAAATACTATCAGTTCTCCAAAGTGAATGTATCAATTTACCCTTTTATTAAAAGTGCATTAAAGCTTTCCAGTTATTTCACATCATTAGCACTATTCTCCATCTTTATAGTTTTAGCCATCAGGTGGGTATGTCATTATGATTTTAATTTTCATTTCCTTTTGACTACTGACGTTGAGCACTTTTTATGTTTACTGGTCATTTGGATGTTCTTTTTTCTGTGGTGCGCATTCAAGTCTTTTACCAATTTTTAAAATTAGGTTGTTTTTCCTTATTGATCTGTAAGAGAGCTTTATATCTTCTAGATCAGCACTATCCAATGGAAATACGATTTGAACAAATGTGCTTAATTTTAAACTTTCCAATAGCTACATTAAAAAGAGTAAAAAGTGGCATATGAAGTTAATTTTACTGTATGTTTTATTTAACCAATTATATCTAAATATCATCGGTTCAACATGTAACCAATATAACATTATTAAAGACATAATTTGTACACTTTGTTTTCATTCTAAGTTTTTTAAATCTAGTGTGCATTTTTCACTTATATACATCCCAATTTGGACTAACCACATTTCAAGTGCTCAATAGCTACATATGGGTAGTGGATACTTTATTGCATATTGCAGGTTCAGATGCTTTTTTGCTTATATCTTCTCCCATATCTTGGCTTTGTTGTTCACTCTCATAATGATACCTGATACATATATTTTTTTAATTATTATTTTGAAAGTTTCAAATTTAAAGAAAAGCTACAAAAACAGTACAAAGAATCTCCTTATCCCCCTCACCCAAATTCCTCAACTGTTAAATGTTACTTCTCTCTCTCTCTCTCTTTCCATATATACATATTTTTTCTGAAATGATTCCCCCTTCTTCCTAAAAACTCTACTGTTACTCTCCCAGAGATTCTCTCATAAATTATGATCATACAACCGTACCAATCTGAAAATCAACACTGATAAACACTATCATTAAATCCACAGACCCTATTCAGATTTGCCAACTGTCCCAACTACATATTTTTCCTATCTCATTCAGGATCCTATCCAGGAATAAATGTTGCATTACATTATGTTCATCAGTATCCCTCAGTCTGAAGTAATTCCTCAACCTTTCTATGTCCCTCATACTCTTGGTACGCATACATTAACTTTGTTTCTGTTAGTTTTCATATGGGATATATATTCCATCCTTTTACTGTTATTTCTTTAGCACTTAAAAATACAATTCCATTGTCTCCTGGCTTCTCTTTTTTTCTATTGAAGAGTTACCCTCCAGGCTTCTTGTTTCTTCTTTAAAAGTAACCTGCCTTTTTTATCTGGCCAATTTCAAATCTTTCTTTTTAGGTTTTCATCAGTTTTACTATATGACCAAATGAAGTTTTCCTTATATTTGTCTTGCTTAAGATTGTAGCATTTGTTAATCTCTGGTTCAATGTTTTTCATCAGTTCAGAAATATTCTTAACCATTATCTCTTCAACTCTTGCATCTGCCACATTCTTTTTCTCTCCATTCCTTGTGGAACTCCAAATACATCTGTGTTAGAACTTTTCATTGTTTCTCATCTGCCTCTGTATATTCTGTCTTTGTCTCTCCAAGCTTCAGTCTGAGTACATTCTTTTGATTTATTTTCCATTTCATTAATTTTTTTCACCTTTTATAATCTTCTGTTCTTCATGCATTCAGTTATTACTTTTGGTGACAGCACTTTTAATTTCTACAGTTTTTATTTGCTTCTTTTTTTACTTCTAAAATTCTCCATCTTTTCATTTAGTCTCTTAAATACAATTATCAGCTTTTACTATTTGCTGTATATTGACATATTACCGTTAAATCCAATATATTTTTATTTTATTTTATTATTTTTTTAACATCTTTATTGGAGTATAATTGCTTTACAATGGTGTGTTAGTTTCTGCTTTATAACAAAGTGAATCAGTTATACATATACATATGTTCCCATATCTCTTCCCTCTTGCGGCTCCCTCCTTCCCACCCTCCCTATCCCACACCTCTAGATGGTCACAAAGCACCGAGTTGATCTCCCTGTGCTATGTGGCTTCTTCCCACTAGCTATCTATTTTACATTTGGTAGTGTACATATGTCCATGCCACTCTCTCACTTTGTCACAGCTTGCCCTTCCCCCTCCCCATATCCTCAAGTCCCTACTCTAGTAGGTCTGTGTCTTTATTCCTGTCTTACCCCTAGGTTCTTCATGACATTTTTTTTTCTTAGATTCCATATATATGTGTTAGCATACGGTATTTGTCTTTCTCTTTCTGACTTACTTCACTCTGTATGACAGACTCTATGTCCATCCACCTCACTACAAATAACTCAATTTCGTTTCTTTTTATGGCTGAGTAATATTCCATTGTATATATGTGAAATGAGACAAAAATCTATTTCAAACATTATACAAAATGTTGAGTCTACTTATCCCCATTCAATTAGACCACTAAAACAGAGGAAGTGGTTCCCTAGAATCATAATTCTTACAATGGCCTCATACATAGTCAAATGAGGAAAGCAGATAATTATCTCATAAATCTGTAACAGATAGTCTCCATAAATATCAGGCATCCTCTTTATGCTATCACTATGGTTAGAAATGTACATGACAAGAACTGCTGAATTCTTTAAGGTCTTCATCAAAAGTGGCTACATATAAAACTTTGTCTAACTATTCTTCTGTTCTAAGTGGTCATCTGCAAAGTTTCCTTTGCACATTATCATCATTCAAAATAATCCATCATTTAAAGATTCTATGATTCTTGACAATCCTTGGAGCTACCTGAAATTCTGCTTAGCTTCTGAATTTTACCATTCCACAAAGAGTAATACAGGAGACATAACATATAGACAGTCTATCTTTGACTGCACTATGTCTGGATTGGCTTTAATGAAAAGTTGATACATTTGCATCAGTCTGGATGAAGGTGGGCTCTGTTGTGTGTTATATGAGTAACATAAACATAAAGACTGATGGGGAAATTTTATCTTTCCCTGAGTACACTGGGATCTCTATTGGTTTTGTTTTTAGGGTCTAATCTATCTTTTTCTTTTAGCTTCTTACCTCAGAAACAAAGAATTTGCTTCATGATCACAAATTTCCTTGCTTTCTTTTGCTTCCTATGTTCATGTTGCAATCTTCAGCCTTCTTCTAAAATCTGAAGCCAAGTACGGGTATTTTAAAGTCCGCACTTGATTTTAATGTCCACACTAATCTCTGGATTTCCTTTGGGTTTATTTCTACTTTTTTCTTTTTTCTCTTTTTTCTTTTTTGTAGGAGTGGTTGTTTTATATTGAATGCCAAACATTTTGCATAAAAAAATTATAAAAATTATTTGAGGCTCGGATGATGTTATGCTAATAGATGAATTACTTTTGTTTCTGGTATGCAGTAAGGGTAGAAATAGATCATCTTAATGCAACTGGGGACTGAGTTGATACAAAGCTGAATTTCAGAATTTTTTGAGAGTTGCTCTAGTTCTTACTTACTTTTATTCCTGAGGTGTATTTCTTTAGAGCTCTAACTAAAAGTCCAAGGTGTTTTCCAGTCTCCTCTCCTCCATGGTCAGCCTAATTTTTGCTCCCCATCTTTCAGAGACCGTCTGCTCGAGTTTCTGCTCAAATCCTCTGCTTCTCCACCAGGTTTTTAAAAAATTATTATATTTTTATTTATTTTATTTATTTTTTTAATTTATATTTTTATACAACAGGTTCTTATTAATTATCTATTTTATACATATTAGTGTATATATGTCAATCCCAATCTCCCAATTCATCATACCACACCCCCCACCCCACTGCATTTCCCCCTTGGTGTCCATATATTTGTTCTCTGCATCTGTGTCTCTATTTCTGCCCTGAAAACTGGTTCATCTGTACCATTTTTCTAGATTCCACATATATGTGTTAATATACGATATTTGCTTTTCTCTTTCTGACTTACCTCACTCTGTATGACAGTCTCTAAACCCATCCACATCTCTACAAATGACCCAATTTCGTTCCTTTTTATGTCAGTCAACTTTTAATTAGTGAATGTTCAAAGGGAACAGGAGCATCAACTGTTGGGCTCACCACTTTGGGCTACCCCTTTCTCCGGGATCTTGGTCCTGCAGGTTCTTTCTTCTTCAGTATATCTCTGATGTCTTGAAATATATATGCTTTATTGAGTCTGTTTTTTCTATCTCTTCTCACCTGGAGGATTATCTTGAAGCAAACCAATCTACCAATGAGGGAATATGTTGCCATAATTTCAAAATACTTTGTGAGACATGTTTCATGTCACTAATAATGTAAACACTAATTTTCAAAAAACACTGTATTAAAAATGTTAATATTCCTTAAAATATTAAAGAAAGTGAAAATTATCAAATTAATACTACATCTCTTTACATTTTGTTTACCATAATTTTTACTGTAATTATATTTTGAGTGGAAAGGAGGCTTGAAGCAAATTGTGCAATAATGTTGAGACCATATTTTTATTCCAATTAAGCTTTGTTTCTCATAAGACCTTCTCCTATATTACTGGGCTTTCTGCATTATTTGGTTTAAAAAAAAAAAGACCTTCTTCAATGTTGCTATATATGTCAGATACAATCAGTTATTTTTGTAGAGGCCAGGAAGACATTTGAATGTTATATACGACTTGACACAATTCACTGTGTAACTGGGCAATGAGCTACAGGTATCCAGCCTCCCTGGCCCATTGACCAGGAGCATTACCTCAGTAATTTTTAACAAGCAAAACACTTCTACAAGTTTCCAAAATATCCTCTAGGACTCAGTATTACCTCTTTTGGAACCCCTATATTAGAGCTATAAAATCATCCCTGTAGACTGTGCTAGCCTTGGGTATGTGTGGATCCCAAGATCATCCTTAGAAGCCAAAGGTAGAATGTACCAATCACACTGCATCCTGTTGCCTCTCACACCTGACAACTCCTAAAGTTATCCTAAAATCAAGTGATAACAAGTTAGTGTTAATATCTAGGACAAAAGTAAAGAAGTCATCATACACTCTGATATTTCTTCTTGGGTTAGGATGGGAGTGCTCCTAAGCTAGCTAGATACTATTTCAGTAATAATAGCCTCTTGCATTGTCACCTACCAAGCATCAGGCAATGAACTGCTTTAATCCTGTTATCTTAATCTTCTCAACAACCCTATAAAGAGGAATTATTATTCCCAATTTAGAGATAAGGAAACTGTGACTTAAGTAACTACCCCCAAATTTAAACTATTAAGCACTTCTGTGATTCCACTGCACTCCTACTGTTCCCCTAAGGATTCCAGACCTTTTAAAGCCTCGAGCACCACTTAGGGGTAGAAGGGGGTAACCTGATGGGAATTGCTTGAAGAAAAGGGAAAATGTGTCTGAGAGGCCTAATATAGAACTTTCTGGGCTCCATTAGGTCCCCAACTCCTCTCTTCTGGGCATTTCCCAGGAATCCCACCCCCATAGGCCACCACTGCAGAGGCTGTGTTTTCCTACATCCCTGAACCTAGTAGCCTGGATTTCAGGGCATCCTGAACATGGGGGTCCCTCCTTCCTCAGCAGTGCATTTCTGGTGGCCCAGCTTCCAAAGCTTTTCAGCCTACAACCTCAGATCCAGCAAACCCCCTACCTCTTGCCCAGCTGCAGAGTTTTCACTCCCCTAGGCTCCTGGACTTGGAGGTGCAGTTCCTGCCCCAACGGTGGCTCTGCAGGATTCCCCACTTGCTGAGTAGGCTAGCTCAGAGCTGCTCCTCTCTGGGAGCTTGGCAGCTGGGGCTGCCCAGCCCCGCCTCTGTTTCCTAGGCAATGCAGTACACAAACTCTGGCCCTGGTGGCACTGCTGAGATGTGCTTCAATAAAGCAGGTAAGGAGGACTGTAATGGAGGAGTCAAGAGTAGAGGTAAGAGGAAGAGTAGGGAGGCTGTGAAAGAAGAAAGGCGAAGGGAAGGAAAATGCGCTTCACTCCCTTACATGGAGTTGATCTAGTTTTTGTTAAGAGCTGGGCCTGCTCTTAAGAGCTCTGCCCCGCCTCCCTACACCCCACCCACCCATGAGCTCTCACTTAGACCAGGAGTCTTCCCTCATGTGGAGTTTCTCCTCTTTCTTGATCTTCAGAGCCGCTGGTTAACTACTCCTTTGGAACATGTCAACAGAGGAAGGTCTTTCCTCACTCCTGTCCCCCAAGCTTGTTGAGGAACAAGTTTCTCCCTTTTAGGGGAGAGCCCAACAGAGGGCCTGGATGTTACATAGCAGAAGATGTGAGTATTCACCTTCCCTTAGGTGGGTCTCAAGGTATCCAAGGATACCCAAGTTTCCTGGAAGAAAAACTCTATGGGATTTGTGACCTTCAGGGTCCCAACATGAGAAAATGCCCTCTGAAACCAGCTGTCAGGGCCAATATCAGAAATCAAAGGACAGTTGCTCCCTTTTTGCCTCCCACCAAACGCAAGCCTTGGCCTCATGCGGTCCCCAGTACAGTCCTCACCAAAAGAGACTCCATTCCTACCTCCAAAGGCAAGTGACTCAATAGCTCCCCTTAGCCCAAATCTGGACTGTGGCTGTGCTGGTAGGTCAGTTTATGAAATCATATAATCAGACTGACAGTTGCATTACAGCAGATTCATCTCTGTGGGGCTCAGAGGAGTGGATTCACTGGAAGTAGAGAAATGTCATTCACTCTACCTATCCAGCCACATTCCTTTGTAGAGTTGCCTGGGTTACTTATGTAATTGCTTGTATGGTCTTGATGCAGAGGAATCAAGAAAGAGCAACTGTGGCAGAGAAGATTCAGGAATACTCTAAGTTCGCTCTGTTTTAATAACTATAATGTTCTCTATGTATGTTTTTTCTTTGTTTTCTATATACTACCGGAAGAGGTATGGCTTGGCATACAACCTCTCTAAGGTCCCGACCAGTATAAAAGGATATGCTTTGGGAGCCAGAACAGCCGTGAGGTTTAAGCCAATTAACAAGGTGAGAAATGACTGAATGTGCTTAGATTTTAGTGTGATTTATTGCTGTGTGTATTTGCACTGGGGAGCAAAGCTGGAGGTTATGTAAAGAATATGCCCTGAAATTCAAGAAAAAAAGTCATTTGGGCAAAAGCTACTAAGAAGCCTATCAGAAAAGCTTGGATGTTAGCATTTCAAATGTGTGTGTGAGTATCCTGGGAGAGTAGATAACAATTCTCAGAATGAATGGTACCCAAGGCAAGGCTTCAGTCTTGAGACACCTGATGTTAAAATACTGGAAGCTTGTTTATATGCATCATATTATCTTGTCAGTTAAAAATAAAATCGAACTTCTTCACCCTTTTGTGTGATTGGACTTCAAGTCTTCAGTATAGGCTCCTAATCTCTTGTTGGACATTTTCTTGACAATTAAGCTCAAGGAGAGGGATACTGGCTCTAAAAGAATCTCTGAGTGGGATGGTGGCATGGTGGGGGTAGTAGCTGCAATAAGTTACCTTGGCTGTCTACCCACCATAGGTTTATTTCTACACCCTAAGCCTAGGTACATTTAGGTAGCTGAACCATACCCTTATCTTAGTTTTCTACCTACTATAGGCTTGTTTCTAAACCATAGCTGATACATGAACAGGAAAAGGATGATTTTGTTTTCTCTACTTAGAAGGCTTTTCGTGTGTGTGTGTGTGTGTGTGTGTGTGTGTGTGTGTGTGTGTGTATATATATATCACCCTCTAACATATTGGTCTTTTTCTTGGAAACAGGATATGACACCTTACCCAGGCATGTACCAGACAGTCAATCCTCGAGAGCAAAAACACAAACACAATTTTGCTCCATTTAATTCTTTGCTGCCTCGATTTAGGACATACTTAAAGGACTCTTGTTATCCTGGGTATGTGTCCCTTTTTCTGGTGCACTTCAACAAATAGCAATAGGAAAGGAAGTACAAAAAGGGGTTTCAACCCAACCATGCCCTCTAAATAAGAAATCATCTATCTTTAAAGATTCAACCTCTTGCCTTCCAGGTCTCTAGAATTATAAAATTGTAGAGTATAGTGATTCATTCAATAAATATTTATAAATGGCCAGGCAGATTTGTAAGGTTCAGAGATTTTGCATTAAACCCATCACACAAGATTCCTAATGTCTTATATTCTAGATTCTTATATTCTTATTCTTATATTCTAGAGCTTATATTCTAGAGTCCAAACAATGAGAAGCAAATAAACAAGAAAATATCAATGGTATTAAGGAGAGTGACCATATTATTTGTTAGTCAGACAGTGACACTTCTCAGAATGAAAGGGTGTCAATTATACCAAGATGGTAGCCATAAACTAGGGCTGTCATGGGTGCATCAGGAAGTCTGGTGACCTGGTGATGTGCTGAATAAAATCAAACAGGATGATGATATCATACAGAGTGGTGCACTGGAATCTACTTTGGCAAGGATTGTCAAGATAGGTCTTTTTGGGGAAATGACACTATCTGAAATCACAATGACAAGACTGAGCTGGCCCTGTGAAGATCTGGGCCCAGAGCTTCTCAGAGAGGAGGAATAGCAAGTGCGAATGCTATAAGCTGGGACGGAATTTGGTGTGAGGAAAAAAGAAAGAAGATTAGTTTGGCTAGACTGCAGTGAGCAAGGAGGAAATGAAAACATAGGAGGAGGGGTGGGGCTAGAATATGTAGGCCTAGTAGACCAAGGGAGGCATTCTAAGTGCTTTAGGAAGGCTTTCAGAATGTGTGGAATTGTAGGGCAAAGGGTCAAGGACTTTCTTTCTTTTTTTTTTGTTAATTTAATTTTATTTATTTTTTTTTTAACATCTTTATTGGAGTATAATTGCTTTAAAATGGTGTGTTAGTTTCTGCTCTATAACAAAGTGAATCAGCTATACACATACACACGTTCCCATATCTCTTCCCTATTGCATCTCCCTCCCTCCCACCCTCCCTATCCCACACCTCTAGGTGGTCACAAACCACCGAGCTGATCTCCCTGTGCTATGCGGCTGCTTCCCACTAGCTATCTATTTTACGTTTGGTAGTGTATATATGTCCATGCCACTCTCTCACTTTGTCACAGCTTACCCTTCCCCCTCCCCATATCCTCAAGTCCATTCTCTAGTAGGTCTGTGTCTTTATTCCTGTCTTACCCCTAGGTTCTTCATGACCTTTTTTTTTTCTCTTAGATTCCATATATATGTGGTAGCATACGGTATTTGTTTTTTTCTTTCTGACTTACTTCACTCTGTATGACAGACTCTAGGTCCATCAACCTCACTACAAATATCTCAATTTTGTTTCTTTTTATGGCTGAGTAATATTCTATTGTATATATGTGTCACATCTTTTTTATCCATTCATTTGATGATGGACACTTAGGTTGCTTCCATGTCCTGGCTATTGTAAATAGAGCTGCAATGAACATTTTGGTACATGATTCTTTTTGAATTATGGTTTTCTCAGGGTATATGACCAGTAGTGAGATTGCTGGGTCGTATGGTAGTTCTATTTGTAGTTTTTAAAGGAACCTCCATACTGTTCTCCATAGTGGCTGTATAAATTTACATTCCACCAACCCTCAGAATGGGAGAAAATATTTGCAAATGAAGCAACAGACAAAGGATTAATCTCTAAGATTTACAGGCAGCTCAATAACAATAAAACAATCCAATCCAAAAATGGGCAGAAGACCTAAATAGACATTTCTCCAAAGAAGATATACAGATTGCCAACAAACACATGAAAGAATGCTCAACATCATTACATCATTAATCATTAGAGAAATGCAAATCAAAACTACAATGAGATATCATCTCACACAGGTCAGAATGGCCATCATCAAAAATTCTAGAAACAATAAATGCTGGAGAGGATGTGGAGAAAAGGGAACACTCTTGCACTGTTGGTGGGAATGTAAATTGATACAGCCACAAGGTCTTTCTTTTACTGGTGAGAAATCCAAGGATTACTGGTGAGAAATCCAAGGTCTTTCTTTTGCTGGTGAGAAATCTCAAGGTTGTAGTAAGGAAGTGGAGATGTTGAATCTTGATTCCCTCATCCATTCTATGTGTTATTTCCACAGCAAAGAGTCTACACCAAAAGACAAAGTGTTATGAACAAAGGCAATTATTAAATAATCCCATTATCAAGAAATTTCACCTGGTTCTGCTTTGCTGTCCCTAGATTACTGATAACTTTAAATTAGCACTGCACTTTTATCCTCAATTTTATATCATGAGCAGTACTTATGCATCACTGTGTTAGCTGTCTTTTATTACCCACCATTTCTGGGAACTTATGGTCTCTCAGCTAAGGATACTGAAGTTCCGGAAATATTTTAAAATAGAGTTGATTTTTACTTTGTCAAGACTAGGTATCTTGAACGCTAAAACTTAGTTAGAAATACATTAAAAGGTAAAGGAACGCTATGTTAATCAGTTGGCTGCCTTTCCCCAAAAAGTTAGGACTCTAGATCAGAGGTAGAAATTCATATATGACCACTAACTCATTACATATGATATTTTGTGTTTTTGTTTCTAGCCCCACCACATACAACCCAGAGATAAAGCCACCCAAAAAAGTCACCTGGCCAATGAAATTTGGATCTCCAGACTGGGCTCAGGTTCCATGTCTACAGAAAAGAACACTGAGAGCAGAGGTAATAGGATTGGACTTCTACGGAGCTCTTTACCTAACACTTCCATGTATATCAGTGATTCTTAACCAGGAGTCTGTGAATAAGCTTCAAGAAATCATTGTCCCCCTGAAATTACTTGCACAGTTTTGTGTGTATATGCATATGGGCATCTTTTTGGAGAGTTACACAATTTCACTTGATTTTTAAATGTGCGTGTGAGCAAACAAGTCACATTTTCTTATTTATTTCTCAAGTAATCTATAGTAGTCCGAGATACTTATCCCTCCATGACTGAGGAGAAAACTGAGGCTCAGATGAATTAAGTGGCTTGTAGAAGTTACTCAACTTGAATCTAGGTCTTGTGAGTCCTAAGCCAGTGTTCTTTCCATCACACCACTTGCTTATTAGATCATCAAGGGGCTGTGGATCATTCTGGCAAGAACATGAATTTCAGGAACAGACTGCCTGGATTCAAATACTAGTTCCATATTTGCTTGCTTTGTGATCCTGTCCAAGTCCTCTAACTACTCTAAGCCTCAGTTTGCTTATCTTTAAAATGGATATAATAATAGACTCAATCTGATAAAGTAGTAAAGATTGAGATATTGTAGAAAAGCATTTAGCACAGTACCTGTAACATAATAAATGCTCTCAATCCGTGTCAGCTATCATAATTCAGGAGGTGCCTTTTTTCCCCTAGTGGAACTTTGGATTAATTCTACAAATATTTATTAAACGCCAAACGTATTAACATCATTGTGCCTATGGGTAACATTCAAGTATTAAACACATAATCGTCATTTTCAAGAAGTTTACCAGCTATACTTGACAATTTACCAAGTAGAAAATAATTCCTAGAATGATATATTCCAGAGTAAGATGACAAAGAGTACATGTACAAAGCAATGTTGAGAGACTCACTAAGGCTAGGTTACTATGCAGTTGGGGTTCAGCTAGGCCACAACAGCTATAACGTACAGTTCTGTTTTGCACAGCCAGGAAGACTAGAGGCAGAGGGTTCTCATTCAAATATTGACCTAGAAAATATTCTTTCACTGCAGCTGCCCACAGACAAAGACTTTAGAAAGCATCGGAACCGTGTGGCCTACCTAAGCCTGTATTACAACTGAAAAGCTGTGACTACCTTCACGTGTTCCTCCTGACCACAGACTCTCCAGGATTGAGGACAGAGCTGCTCTTGTCCTTCTGCATTGCTCTGGCCCGCCTGTCTGCCAGCATGGGGCACAGGGAGGGGCAAGGGACTCATAACTACTATATGACAGCATAAAGACTAGTTCAGAGGGCTCTCTCTCCATGTGCTGGTTTGTTGTATATACATGTAGATGGGTCAAGGGGGTTTCTACTGAGTGTTCAGTGGGGTGGCTTCACTTTACTGAAATACTTGTGGGTCCCTGGCCTCTAGCTCTAATTCTCAGGCACGAGTTTTATGTTTTATACCACTAGCCCTTGTGATAGGTGACTGTTAGTCTATACATATCAAGGATTTGGATGGCTTGCTTGGCCTTGTATTTGGGCTTGCTAGAAGCAGAGGATACTTAAAGGCAGTGTTAATGTTTAGGTTTTAGGAGCTCTTCCAAGTGTCTGAGTTCCCCAGCATGGATTGGGGAGGTCCTGATTTGATTGCCTTTCCCAGATTTGTGTAAAACTCACAGAATCAAAATATCCCCCCTTTCCCATTACATCATCTATTTAGTCTTTCAGTCATCATCATATTGAGTTCCTACCATGCATCAGGCAGAGTGACAAACACTGGGAATACAGCAAGAATCAAAATAAACTCACTTACTGGCTTCTTGAGCCTGGACTGAAGTATGAGAAGGACTCCCCAGGGAGGCTAATGGATTGGATCTGTTCCCCACTCCCAGTTTGAATGATGTCCTGAAGCCTTACAAGTTACTCTAGGTGTGTTAAGGTCAGAACTCATAGCAGCCACATTCAATGTACTTATCTAGACACTGGCCTGGGAGACAGGCCTTTTCCTTCCAGCACAAACTGAAATAACTCAAGTATGGTTCCTTCAGAAAGGGCATTAAGTACAGTCTACCTTATCTTTTAATGGGAAGGTCCTTTTGTGCCTACTTAGCCTTCTTAGTAATTATCAGACCGATGGCAAGTCTTCATGTGTCTGGATACCAAAGAGTGAGATGCTGCTAGTGCCTCAAAAAGCTGTAGCCTGATGTACTCTTCAGGGTCAGCGTATGATAAGTGTTAGCTGGTGAAAGAAGCACTAGGAGTTGAAACCTATTGGAAGTATGATGCTGAGAGGCCTAATTCCTTAGGGGCCAAGATCTTCTGAAGAAAAATGGTGAAAGACAAGTCCACTGGAAATCAAATTAGAATATTGAGATAATGTTAAATATACCTCAGTCTAAAAACTTTTACTTCATTTAATCTGATTATTTAAAGATTTCTCTTATCTTGTCAAGAAGTATTTTTATGACTTGAGATAAATCAAGATTAACATTTCTCACCGCTTTTGCACACCTCCCTCCCTTTTCTCCTCTGGATCCACACACATGCTGCTTTTTCCAGAGGTGGTAATTTAGCATTCATTATTTTTTCTGACTTAGGGTCTTGGGCCCCTTCTTTGGAGGATATTGACAGGGATGAGAGAACATCTTTCACACTGTTTTTTGGTTCATACTCTCAAGGCTTTTGCCAGGGAAGGCAACTCCCCTTTCTAAAATAGTAATCTGATTTGACAAAAAGTAAAAATTTTACTATAGCTTCAGTTAACCTCCAGGGTCCCTTGAAATGCTTAATTGTATATACAAGTACTTAAGAAAAAATACAAATGAGTACAAAACATAAAGCATACAGTGTCATTTATTTTACATATGGATTTTGTTCAAGGGGTTTACAGTTTTTTTAGATCTTAATGGAGTAAAACCTAATTATAATTCTGTTTTAGTAAGGTAGGGCTTCCAAATTGACAGATAAATTGATATAATATGTAGACTACATGGAGTATTGGAAGATTAAGTTTGACACGCAGCACAAGAGAATTTGCGACAAAGTAGAATTTTTCCAACATTTTAAATTGAAGGCCAATTACGACACTTGCAGTTCTGGTGGAACACCAGACCCTGAGCACACTGGGAGTGGAAGGTCTTGCCTCCAACACACTGGTGGAACTTGGTGGTGTCTTTAGGATTGCTATAAATGCCATCTGCTTTACCAGTGCAGAAACCTTCATCTCCTCCACTGCCCCCATCACCGTCACCTCCACAACTTCCTCCATCACCACCACCTTCTCCACCACTGCCGCTGTCTCCACTGATATTGGCACAGAAACCTTCACTTCCGGGTGTCACTGGTGGGTTGTCTCCACCAATACTGGCACAGAAACCTTCACTTCCGGTGTCCCTGGTGGGTTGTCTCCACCGATACTGGCACAGGAAACTTCATTTCCGGGTGTCACTGGTGGGTTGTACCAGGTCTTGGTGGCTGGTGGAGTGCATTCTAAAAGAACAAAAAGGTCATTTCAGAACATCATCATAAGCTATTTTTGAACCTAGAAGCAAAAGCTATAGATCTCCTCTTATATCAGTTTTGTTCTCCAAGAACTTGAGCCCTGTGAGAGTTCCCAAGCTATGGTTGAGAAGAATGTTACAAGGGGACAGATGTCCAAAGCAAGGAGGAAGGGAGAACAAGGGCTACTGGAGTCCTAGCAGGATGTCAGCCCTGGGCTTATGCTACGTTTCTACTCAGGGAGAAGTGAACCCAACCCTACCGTGATTAGACCAAGGGTTTTATGTGGGGGACTAATTAATACTTGTGTCTTCGTAGAGGAGGCTTATCCATATTTCTGTCATAAGTAATACATCTGCATTTTGTCATCTTGTTAGCCATATTATACTTAGATTTTTCATCTTGTTTTGTTTCTTATACTTTATTTTTGCTTGTTTCCTTTCATCATTGCTTTTTATCCCCTTTTTCTCCCCCTGGCAATTCAGACATTTTATATTTCATTTTACTGTATTACTAGAACCCTCTCCACCACTAGAATTTGCTGCCTCTTACTCCCTCACTCTACAATTTGAGCCCATCTTTTTATAATCATCTCTTAACAGGTTTTACAATTTAAAAAAATCAATTATTCTGTCAATATCCTGAGAATAGAGACATACAGAACCCTTATATCTTCTACTTCTCTACCTCCATCTTTAGCCTTACCCCAGGGATGCTTAACCAAGGAACATACAAAGCATGTGAAGAGCAGGGGTTTCTCTCCTCACACTGCTGAGTCATGGACCAATCAGCAATGTGAGCCTTTGTGCCTGCTCTTCTTCAAGACCTACCTCCAACCCTCCCCACTAGCACCCAAAGACAAAAGCTGTAACTAAGGCAGGTGGGTAGTGGCTAAGCTGGCCTGCTTATGTCTAAGTTAGGATATGGTGCACTGCACTGACAGGGGAGCTGTCTAGTTTAGAGAAAATGTCAGCACATGCATCAGACTCACTTTCAAGATATCAGATTCTTCCTCCCAGACAAAATTTTCCTGAGAAGAAAGGCCCACCTCTAGGGTATAAGGTATATTCAAATCTTTGCCCACATAGCTACTGAACTTAGACTGGCCTCTTGGTTGAAAAAAGTCTTTCTAAAAAACCTCTTCCTGTAAATCTGTCCCTTTTTCACATGATGCTCTGTGGCCACCTCCATGCACTCTTGCCCCTCTGCAGTTGCCATTCTTGCAGCTTGACCTACATCATCTTTAGAACAATGTGGTGAACTTAGTAGTGATGCACCTGAGGACAAGCCCAGGAGTGACTTCAGCTTGATTGTGAGTGAATATTTGCCCTTATTGCAGAAGGAGCCTAAGAAGTCATCCAGATCAATGGCCCAAATCACGACCGCACCAAAATTGTTCTCCTTAAGAAAGTCAACCTGCAGACACAAAGAGCACTTGGTAGCCAGAATCGAATGGCATCTACACAACAAAGGATGGAGTACAGGGTGACAAGGGGATATTAGGGAGAAAAATGCAAGTGGGTTGAAACCCTATGAATTTTTCTTTTATGAAAGGATATGTGCTTTGTGAATTCAAGGTATGATTGTCTAACTCAGTTCTATTTTTGTTTTCTTGCTCCAGTTAATAAACTCTTGGGTATTAATATAAACAAAGCTAATATTTATTTAATACTAGTATTCCAAGTTAAGCTACATTTTAACATTCATTACTTGCTTAATCTTCACAGGAACTACTAGGTAGATCCTATTATTATTACTCTTTCACAGGTTTCTGGGAAGTCACCCAGTCTTAGATCAGGACTTGAGAGCCAGGTATATCTGACACCAAAGTCTAGACTGTTAACCACTGCACCATACAGCCCCTTTCTCCTGACCAGGATTCTGTAAAGATGAAATGACAGAGCAGTGCGATGGAAAGAGCTGGACGTGAGCCAATGTGGTAAGTCATTGAACAGAAGGCTGGCAGCAGGCCCAGGAGCAGAGTTCAGACAGCCCACCTGAGGGAGTCCAGGAGCTGCACAGAGAAGGCATCACTCAGGCTGGAGGGCTGGGCCAAGGCCCGGATATGACAGAGAGAAAGAGCCGCCATAGGGCTCTTGCTAGGCAGCTCTTTGTCCAACACCTGCAGGTGATGGCAGTAAACAACCTTCTGTTACCGCTGTCTTGCCCTTCTCCCCGGCCTTAGGCTTCCCCTGTGCCCTGAGCCCAGATATGATCAAAGTAGAATCATTTCTGGATTCGGGAGCTGCCAGGCTGGCCTTACTTCAAGTAAGAAGACAAAGGTCCAGCGGTCATGCCTGGGGCTGCCTCTGAGTCCAGGGTACAAGAAGAAGAGGTCCAGACCATCAAAGCCATGTGTCCTCAGGAGGGCTACCACTGAATTGACAAACTTCTGCCGGTTGGCGAATGTGGACAGCATCGTGGTGAACCTGCAGGGAGACCAGAGGTGAGGCCAGGAGTGTTTTCTGCACAACCTCAGCCTCCCTTACAAGACCCCTTGGTTCGCACCCCATGGAGGGGACAGTGGATGTGACTGAGGAAAGGAAGGCAGGTCTTTGAAACTCTCAGAGCCTCCCAGCACGGGGCTCCAATACCCAGGAATGGGGACTTCAGGCTCCAGGGAGGATTTGCAAACCACAACTTCCCCTGCCAGATGGAAACAAGCACACAGCCTGGGGTGGAGAGAGCAGGCTCAGGCCAGCTTGGCCTCTGAAAGCATGGTCCGCCCCTAGCCACGCACTGTCCCTCTGCTGTTTCCTCGTGGGTAACAGCTCAGTCCTGACACCCTGTCCTGGCACTGACTTTCTCTGCCTGAACAGATTAGCGGAGGGAACATGAGCTAAGGGCCAGCATTTCCAGAAAGATCTCTGAGCTAACGTGGCACAGGAGGGCCATGCTCAGACTAGGAGTTCTGTACTCTTTGCTCTTTTGTTCTTTGGCTGTTTGATTGTTTTATTTTTTTTTCTAGTGCTTTCTCTTCCACAGTGAAGACACTATTGGAAAACTTGTAATTTATCGGAGTTGAACTTTAAGCAATTTGGGACTAGTCCTGAGTACAATGATTAGAAAATTAACCAGATTCAGACTTAGGCAGGCCTAGTTCCATTATCTGGTTTCCACCCATAGCTGGGCCATCTCTCATGGTCACCTGTGTGAAATATGGTACGTTTCTTAAGCTCGCATTCCTGCTTTTCTCTGCAAATTTAGAATGTAAACAGCCACTTTGTAAGCCTCTCCCAAGTAACCATGAGATAATGCATGCAAAGCCTCTGGCCAGCGTTTGTACACAGCGAATGTTCAAGAAGTCGTGGCCCAGGGAGAGGCGAGGCCTGGGGTCAGGCAGAGCCAGTTCTCACCCAGCTCCCTGCATCCTCCCTGCATTGCTCCTGGGTTCTGTGCCAGGTGCTTCCTCACAGTCCCTCACTCTCAGGCCTCCAGGTGCCCCTCTCCTACAGCTCCTTCCTCTAAGGCAGGAAGGGAGGCAACTCTCTACCCTTGGCCTCAGCCATGAAATAGGGGAAAGTTTCTTCAGAGAACATGAAGGCAGCTTGTCACCTCCACACTGCCTAGTGGAGGGTAACGAAGAGTAGCCACCATGCACTGGACACAGATCATGTGCCCAGGTGCTCAGCTGAGCATCTGGTTTATATCACTTTCTTTCCTCCCATTCTTTCAGGTTGATACCACTGGCTCCATTTATAAAGCGAGGAAACCCAGGCCCTGGGAGGCTTGGGGTTTATCCATGTCCTAAACAAGACTCCTCCCCTCTCTGAGGCAAAAGCCCTGCCTCTTCTGAAGCATTGAGGGGACAACTGTGAGCACCCCATTTTCCCTCTCATTTCCCCCCCCAGCCCCTTTCCCACCACCTCCTGGACCTGCCTTGTCTCCCCTCACTCACCATGGAGGAGAGGTCAGGGGACCCTGGACTCCAGGGCCAGGTCAGGACTCGGGGGAGTACTAGCGTGTCTCCCCACAGCCCAGCTGGCTCCCCACTCTGTCCTCACCTCTGGCCTGCCTGCTCCTCCCCCATACACCGCCCCCACCCCAGAGAGAAGACCTGACAGCACAGTCTCACCTCGATGTGCCGAAGTTCCAACCCCCGATGGACAGCAGTGTTTTCACCTCCTTGTTCCTGTGATGCAGGACAGAGTCTGTGAGCTGTGTTCTCATTCATTCATTTGGTGAGTGGGAAGTTGGGGGGATGGGAGGACAGGAACAGAAAGGGGGAGACAGGTGGGGGAACCTAAGGAAGAAAAGAGCAGAGCCCAGTAGAACCCAAGAAGGGAAGAAGGAAAAGAGGGAGAACAACTAGCCCACACAAAAGTCATCACACCCAGGAACGCCAAGGCTGCCCAAAGGCCCCCAAACTCCCCACTCCCATGACAGTCCCATAAAAAGGAAAAGAAAAAGCCTCCTAAAATTTCTCTTCACTCACTTTCTTAGTCAACAAACGTTTATTGAACAATTATTATTTGCCACTGACTGCTTTAGGTGCTTGAGATACAACAGTGAACAGAGAATAAGCTCCCTGCTCTCCTCTCCAGAGCTTGTAATCTAGTGACATGGATTCTCCCCACCCTTCTATAACCATGCATGCAGTGACAGACCACCCCCTGGACAGGAGAGCCCAGGAGTCCTGGGGAGGGAGTACTGAGCACCAGCTCTCTGCTGGGCACTGACCCAGCCACTGGTGAACAAAGATATCACAGACACTGGCCCTTCCCTTGGGGGACTCATTTGTAGGTGATAGATCGTACCAGAAACACTAGCATTTGTGAAGCATTTGTGATGCACAGCCCTCCCTGAAGCGCTTGAACAGCATTAACACGTAGAATCCTCAACATGGGGCTTGAAGGGTGAGTTGGGGGATGCCAGGCAGAGAAGAGAGAGGAGGGCATTCCAAGCAGGGGCCACAGCAGCCACGAAGGCAAGGAGGCAAGGACGAGCTGAGAGTGCTGGTCAGTGGGGAGCTCCCAAGGCAGGGAAGCCCTGGAGCGCCCTGGACAGGAGGTTAGGACACAAGAATCAGAGGAAAGTGGACGACTCACAGCAGAAAAGGATTAACTCTCTTCCATTTGTAAGATACAACCCCACATCCAAAGGGAACACACCTCTCCTTGAGCTGGTTGAACTCTGGGTAGAGGATTTTCTCATCCTGGGAATCCTTGGGAACAATCTGATTGTTGTTCCTTGAGGCAAAGGCAAATACCAGGTGGGTGCAGAGAAAGGGGTCCAGGTCCCGCGGCAGGATCGAAGCAGGGCTGGGCCGACTAAATGCCCAGTTGGTGAAATAACACACCAGTTTGTGGGCAGCACCTGGCAGGGGAGAGCAGGCATTTGTTGGCAGAAACCAAGGTGGGGATGGAGCTCAGCTTCCACAGAGCAGCGTGGACACAGCTCAAGAGGCAAGGCCACAGTAACACCCCCCAACTCACACCCCAGAGCTACACTGAAGGCAGGTCCCTCCCCCAGTGCTGGGGTCCCCGGGGGCAGGGGGAATAATGCCTTGTGAAACCCTGGTCAGAATGGTTCCTCGAGTCTGGATCCTGGCACAGAGAGTGAGCCAAACAGCAGGTGACTGAAAATCCTCTGCTGAACTGCATTGGGTCAGCGATTCCTGACATGGAGCCAGGGCAGGGCGGGGCTGCAGGGGCACTTGGCCTGGAGCACTTCTCAGGTGGACACTCTCCCTGGCTCTGGAGAGGACCGCACAGGGTCCTTACCATTGTGGTGTTTCAGCACAAGAACCAGCGCTGCAGGACACAAAGGAGGAATCACACAGAGATTCACAGGCACACCCAGAGTGACAAATCCCAGCACACCCTCCAGTTCTGAGTACATCCACAAACTAACACAAAGGGAGACAGACACACCCTTCCCTCTTTCCTCTTCTCTACCCTGAGCAGACGAAGCCAGATCTACCTAAAAAAATAAACATCACTTCAGTAAACACCACATATATACACACATGCTTTGCACAGGGACAACCATGACATTTAGAAGTCCCAGCAAAAGTTCAAGGTCAGTGGTTCTCAACCCTGGATGCTAATTTAAAAGTAGTGTTATCCTATTATTCAACATAGTTTTGCAAGTTTTAACCACAGCAATCAGAGAAGAAAAAGAAATAAAAGGAATCCAAATTAGAAAAGAAGAAGTAAAACTGTCACTGTTTGCAGATGACATGATACTATACATAGAGAGTCCTAAAGATGCTACCAAGAAACTACTAGAGCTAATCAATGAATTTGGTAAAGTAGCAGGATACAAAATCAATGCACAGAAATCTCTGGCATTCCTATACACTAATGATGAAAAATCTGAAACTGAAATTAAGAAAACACTGGCATTTACCATTGCAACAAAAATAATAAAATATCTAGGAATAAATCTACCTAAGGAGAAAAAAGACCTGTATGCAGAAAATTGTAAGACACTGATGAAAGAAGTTGAAGATGATACAGATAGTTGGAGAGATATACCATGTTCTTGGACTGGAAGAATCAACATTGTGAAAATGACTATACTACCCAAAGCAATCTACAGATTCAATGCAATCCCTATCAAACTACCAATAGCAATTTGCACAGAACTAGAACAAAAAATCCCACAATTTGTATGGAAACACAAAAGACCCCGAATAGCGAAAGCAATCTTGAGAAAGAAAAATGGAGCTGGAGAAATCAGGCTCCCAGACATCAGACTATACTACAAAGCTACAATAGTCAGACAGTATGGTACTGGCACAAAAACAGAAATATAGATCAATGGAGCAAGATAGAAAGTCCAGAGATAAACCCATGCACGTATGGTCACCTTATCTTCGATAAAGGAGGCAAGAATGTACAGTGGAGAAAAGACAGCCTCTTCAATAAGTGGTGCTGGGAAAACTGGACAGCTACATGTAAAAGAATGAAATCAGAACACTCCCTAACACCATACACAAAAATAAACTCAAAATGGATTAAACACCTAAATGTAAGGCCAGACACTATAAAATTCTTAGAGGAAAACATAGCAGAACACTCTATGACATAAATCACAGCAAGATCCTTTTTGACCCACCTCCTAGAGAAATGGAAACAAAAATAAACAAATGGGACCTAATGAAATTTAAAAGCTTTTGCACAGCAAAGGAAACCATAAACAAGACGAAAAGACAACCCTCAGAATGGGAGAAAATATTTGCAAATGAAGCAACTGACAAAAGATTAATCTCCAAAATTTAAAAGGAGCTCATGCAGCTCAATAATACAAAAACAAAAACAAAAAAAAACCAACCCGATCCAAAGATGGGCAAAGAAAGAAAGGCTTCCCAGGTGGCACAGTGGTTGAGAGTCCGCCTGCCAATGC
This sequence comes from Pseudorca crassidens, assembly GCF_039906515.1. NCBI lineage: Eukaryota > Metazoa > Chordata > Mammalia > Artiodactyla > Delphinidae > Pseudorca > Pseudorca crassidens. The sequence goes on from NC_090297.1 coordinate 97,498,587, forward strand.
AGGAGCCACGGGTTCGTGCCCCGGTCCAGGAAGATCCCACATGCCACGGAGCAGCTGGGCCCGTGAGCCATGGCCGCTGAACCTGCGCATCCGGAGCCTGCGCATCCGGAGCCTGTGCTCCGCAACGGGAGAGGCCACAACAGTGAGAGGCCCTCATACTGCAAAAAAAGAAAAAAGAAACTAAAAATAGAACTACCATACGACCCAGCAATCCCACTACTGGCCATATACCCTGAGAAAACCATCATTCAAAAAGAGTCATGTACCACAATGTTCATTGCAGCACTATTTACAATAGCCAGGACATGGAATCAACCTAAGTGTCCATGGACAGATGAATGGATAAAGAAGATGTGGCACATATATACAATGGAATATTACTCAGCCATAAAAAGAAACGATATTGAGTTATTTGTCGTGAGGTGGATGGACCTAGAGCCTGTCATACAGAGTGAAGTAGGTCAGAAAGAGAAAAACAAATACCATATACTAACACATATATATGGAATCAAAAATAAAAAGGTCATGAAGAACCTAGGGGCAAGATGGAAATAAAGACACAGACCTACTAGAGTAGGGACTTGAGGATACAGGGAGGGGGAAGGGTAAGCTGGGACAAAGTGAGAGAGTGGCATGGACATATATACACTACCAAACGTAAAATAGATAGCTAAAGGGAAGCAGCCACATAGCACAGGGAGATCAGCTCGGTGCTTTGTGACCGCCTGGAGGGGTGGGATAGGGAGGGTGGGAGGGAGGGAGACGCAAGCGGGAAGAGATATGGGGACATATGTGTATGTATAGCTGATTCACTTTGTTATAAAGCAGAAACTAACACATCATTGTAAAGGAATTATACTCCAATAAAGATGTTTCAATAAATAAATAAATAAGTAAAATAAAAGTCGTGTTATCTTGGGTCCTCCCCCAGAGATTCTGATTGAATAGGTCTGAGGTGGATGCCAGGCATAAAAATGTTTAACGTGTAGCCAGAGCACCACCACTGCTCTGATCTCTCCTCCCTCGGCCCCTCTGGCCCTTCACTGTGTCCTGTCCTACCTCCACCTAATCCAGGCCCCTGAGTCCCAGGATGCTTCTCAGGCACCAGAGAGACAACAAGTTTATGAAGCCTGGCACCCCTGGACTGAGAGACATTGACATTGGAACCCACCACAGTCACCACCCCATAGCAACAGCTTCCCCATCTCCATGTTGTGAGAGCTGTAGACTTAGACATGGAACCCCTTTATATGCGCTTCCCCAGGTATGACCCTGGGACAACACTGGGATAGCCCAGCTAAATACACACAAAACCAGGGACAATGATTAATGGGCAGCTGCCCCAGAGTCACAGTGACCCCAGCATCTCCTGTCTTCCCACCCAGCAGAGCTATAGCTCTCAGATCCAACAAAGCAACAACTCCCTCTGACACTGGCACAGAGTGGGTATCCACCATGGGCCCTGGCGAGGGCAGGGCAGTGCTCAGCCCTCTTCCTGGAATTCAGCCCCATGTGGACTGAGTATGAGGAAGAAACACTGAAGGGCAGCAGTAATTCTATTGTTTTAAGATTAGTGGTTTAGGAAAGCTGTGTAATGTAAAGTTAAAAAGCACCAGACATGGACTCAGGCAGGCCAAAGTCTGAATTCTAGTGTCAAAAATTAGAAGTTTTAGGGCTTCCCTAGTGGCACAGTGGTTGAGAATCTGCCTGCCAATGCAGGGGACTCAGGTTCAAGCCCTGGTCCGGGAAGATCCCACATGCCGCGGAGCAACTAAGCCCGTGCGCCACAACTACTGAGCCTGCGCTCTAGAGCCCATAAGCCACAACTACTAAGCCAGCGTGCCACAACTACTGAAACCCACGCACCTAGAGCCCGTGCTCCGCAACAAAAGAAGCCACTGCAATGAGAAGCCTGCGCACTGCAACAAAGAGCAGCCCCTGCTCGCCACAGCTAAAGAAAGCCCGTGCGCAGCAACGAAGACCCAATGCAGCCAAAAATAAAAATTAAATAAATAAATAAATTTATATACAAAGAAAAGTAGAAGTTTTATCATCTTGGACAGTTACTTGGCTCTTTGAGCTCCAGCTTCCACACTTGTAAAACGGAGATAACACTTGAACTTACCTCATAGGGTTTTATACATATTAAAGAGATAATGTGTCACTTCGTCCCAACATTGACATATACACACTACCAAATGTAAAATAGATAGCTAGTGGGAAGCAGCAGCATCACAAGGGTAGATCAGCTCGGTGCTTTGTGACCACCTAGAGGGGTGGGATGGGGAGGGTGGGAGGGAGATGCAAGAGGGAGGGGATATGGGGATATATGCATACATATAGCTGATTCACTTTGTTATACAGCAGAAACTAACACAACATTGTAAAGCAATCATACTCCAATAAAGATGTTTTAAAAAAAGAGAGATAATGTGTGAAAAACTGTTAGTTCAGTGTTTTGCATATAGTAAGGGCTCAGTCAATGGTAGCAGGTATTAGTGATACCATAAGAGTTTCCCCGAGAGCAGCGTTCTCAAACTCAAATGCTGACAGGCAGGTAATGTAAATCAGTGTAGTGGACACAATAGAATAGTTCACTTTCCACTTAATTGGAAGAATAACAGTTCAAGCTCAGTGATACACTTCAACTAACATGAGGAGGCAGCAGAGATTGGTATGAACAGGGACAGCACTGAGTAGCCACTAATTTCTGCCTTGCAGTGAAATAGAACCAATCTTTTGGAGGATTCTTCAATTTCTCAAGAGAAAACAAAAATCTGAATTTTTGTTTGAGTCAACAATGTTTGAGCCAGTATATGAGCCAATGGTGACACTGTCATGAGAGGTGTCATGAACCTAAGGAATATAATGAACCCAATTCTGGACACCTGGATTTTTAAAATATACAACAATAATACAGCAATAATATGAAGGGTACAACAATTTATGAAGGATAAATAACATAAGTCTATACTCCAATGATCCATCAGCTTTTTTGTCTGGTACAGAGGCTCTCAGACCATGAGAATTCCCATATTTCAGGCTCTGAACCTCAATCATGGGGGACCAGAAACTGGATGTTCTCAGTGTATCCACTATGCCCATCCTCTTGGAGACTCACACAGCTCACCTAATCCACACGCCATTGAGGTGCTAACCAGATATCAATATAATAAATGACACTGGCAAATAACAATGGCTAGTGGTTGAATTCACTTCATTTCCAATATGAGGAAACTAGGAGAGTTTCATTTGTATCAGCAGGTTGCTTGCATATCGTGGAATAAAAACAATAAGTATAAACAATGGTATAGAATGTTTAGGGCAAGGATATTTCACTGAAACTTGGGAAAGCTTGAGGGAATACCCCATCCAACAGAGGCTGTGTCTCCATTCGTTCAGCCCTCTTCGCCTTCCTTCATGTATTCAATGAATATTCACTGAGCACAGGCCAGGCCCTGATAGCCACCCTATGTTTGTGGTGATGAAGGCATAGTTTCTGCTCAAGGAGCTTCTAGTCTAGTGAGCACATGGATTACACTCCTCAGAGCCAGTGTGTGTCCCTCTCTTGTATCTCTCAGATGAGTGTAGAGTAAAGCACATGAGTTTTGTTTCCAAACAACCTTGAGATCCAGTTCCCGCTCTGTACTACCATTAGGTCTCACCTGCATGTTCAATGCCACCCTCCATACCTTGAGCTAATATTAACCAGAATCAGGAGATACTTAAGCCTCATAAATGCAGTGCTGGATTAGATCTGGCAACATCTCGCACCATTAGTAGATTACCCCTGGTGCGGTTTCTAACTCTAGTGACCAAGCTCTTACTTGTTTCCCAATTCCCAGCCCATGTGCCTTAAGTCTTGTTTCTGGGTCTCTGCTTTGATTTCTCTTCCTGGTTTATAACTGTAGGCACCACAATTGGTTCCTAGGGCCTGTGTCCTGACTCATTCTTGCCAGGCTCCAGGGGCCTTACTGCCTGTCTTTTAAGACCACCCTGATGTGAATGCCTGCTTCTCTCTGCTTCTAAGCCTCCCTTCACCCCACCTCCTGCTCCCCAGATACCACATCACTGAGATTTCCCACGAGGTTTGTGCCCTTCCACCCAGACTCCTGCCAGGAGCACTAGCTGTTCATGCTGTACCCATCACAGGGCCAGATCTGCCTGCCAAATGAACCTCCTTCACTTGAACCTGGCTCAGTGTTCTGGGCTCCTAGTCTGCTGCAGTGGGCAAGGCTGGATCCCAGATCTCCCTCTTCCATACTTTCAAAAGTGACTAATGATGCTGAGAAGAACGGCAAGATATAACAATGGATGCCCAGGAGTGACGTCTGCTTCATTCAGGGATGACTGTGCCAAAGAATTGGCAACTAAGCCTCTGTGTGTAGGAGATGATGAACAGTGAAATGCTGAGTGAGGGTCAGGTTGAAAGTCACTGTGCCATGTTGCACTGCTCGCTCCCAATCCTCCTCCTTGGGTTCCTGCTGTCAAAAGTATGACCGTTGCTTTGTATTTTCACACACCCACCCAGATGCTTAGGAAACACTCCTTCCCAATGCTCAGCCTGTTCTCACGAAATGAGAAAAGGCACGTACAATACCTTTTAGTTGGCTTGCTGAAGAAATCCCCACTGCAGCACAACCTCTTCCACATTCTACACACTCAACTAGATGAAGGCAAGATCACAGACGTGAAGGGCTGTGGGTTTAACAAAGCATTTGACCAAACTTTTCATGATTCTCATGCGGAAGAACTGGAGAAGTATGACTCAAACAAAAGCAACTGGTTGAATAACACAAGAACACAAAGAGCGTTGACTCCAGATCAGTGTAAACTTGAAATAGCTTTACCACATCTCTAAAATGAAGGAGATAGACTAGAGCATTGTTTCCCAATATTTAATATAAAAGATGATTTTTGGCTGTACATTAGGATTTTTTAATTTTAATATTTATGTGCTTATTTTTAATGTGTTAGAAAATGTAATTATCCAAAAACCCCATGATTTCTTAGATATTATTTAAGTGTAAAACTTGAGGCAATTCAAAAAAGAATATTTTAATAAAGTCGTAAAGGTAACACTATTCATTCAATCTCCTTAGAAGACATTTTGAGAACACCACAATCCTAAACGCATTTTATAACCCAGCAAGTTCACTTTTAGAAATTTACCATGCAGACATATCTGCCCAAGTACACAAAGAGAGTATGTTCACTGCAGGTTTATTTGTAACAACAACAAAAAAGAGAATTCCCATCTAACTAAATGACCATTACTTGGAGACAGATAAATATGTTATTGCACATACACGCAATGACCTCTTTCTTTACCTTTTAAGCCAGTGGTTTTCTACTGGGCAATAAATCACCCCCATGGGACACTTGGCAATGTCTGGAGACGTTTTTGCTTGTCACGATGGGGACGGGGTGCTACTAGTACCTAGTGGGTAGAAGACAGGGATGGTGCTAAACACCCTACAAGGCACAAGACAGCCTCCAACAGCAAAGAATTATCCATTATTGATAATTAATAATCTCAAGGGTGAAAAAAAACCCAGTTAAAGCAGAGTTGCTTTCATTATTGTTCTTGTTCTTTTAATGCCATCACAAACCTGAGATCACGTATATACTTACCCCTTATTACCCTAGATTTAAAATTAAACAACTGTTTCAACTATTGCAAAGTGAACTTTTTTAGTGAGGATAAGTGATTGATTTATCTTTGTAGCCCCAGAACCAATAATTAAATAGTCTGCCTTTGGAATGAATGAGCTAAGGAAAAGCACAGCCAAGGAGCACACTCTGGCTTAGAAAGAGGCAACTGGCACTGGGTCCAGTTATAGAAGCAGGGATTGTAACAGCTATATTTTATATTACTTGTTTTTATCTTCCCATTTCCCTCCTGTTACTTTATATGAGGGCACTGTTGATGGCTAATTGTTTAGGTTTAAAGTGAAATTATGAACAAATGAACATCATCCCATGATGATAAATAGCTGATGGAACTTTGGGCATCTCTTGTGTTGAGGTCATGACATTTGACCTGCATTTCAGACAAGAGAGGACAGTAGGGGGCAAACAGGCTGGACCACAACAGATATTTTCCAATTGTCCCTCTACCTCCCTATCTTTCTCCACCTTGCTCTCTGCCCTTGCAAGTTAGTCTGTTTGGACTACATCCAATAGCTCAGTGGGCTCTGCCTGACAGAAGAGTAGATGAAGGAAGGAGAGTGAGGTCAGGGTAAGGATCACTCCCTGTGAGGTCACATCAAGATGATCATAACCCTCCTTCGAGGTTCACTGCTCCGCTCAAGGAAGACTGCTCAACCTGACTATCTCTTCTTCCAGTTTCAGGTAACCTCTCCCTGTAACAGTTCCACTCTTCTAGCCCTGGCTTCCTACACTAGCTCTATGATTCCCCTACACCACTCCCCAAACTCTGTAGTTACTCTCTTTGTAAATGAACCCTCCTCACATTATCTTAATTTGAGTATACCACCTGTTTTCCTTAGGACCCTGACTGACAGACCATATAATCTTGGATCATGTTGCTTAATCTTTATGAGTCTGTTTTCCCGCCTATAATGTTAAAATATTAATAATTATCTTTCTGAGTGTTCAGATTATTAAAAGTCTTACTTTAAATAGAGCGTTTAAAGGGTAAGTACTCAAAAATATAATGCCTATTAACTATTTGCATTTTTTAGGTGCAACAGAACACTCAACTAGAAGCAATTTAACCAAAATGAAAACTTATTTACACTCATTAACAGAAGTCCAGAAGAGACGGCTTAATCAGCACTGCTTAATTCAGGTGTTTAGCAGAATCATCCAGGACCCAAGTTCTTGATGTGTTTCTTCTCTAAAGGACATGGCCACCCATACCTGAACAAAATCAAAGTCCTGTTGGTAAATATGGAGGAAGGAGGGAGAATAGTTATTAGACAGCCAACTATGCAGGCTACACAGTTATTAAAGTGTATGTTAATGAGCAGCTGCCCAACCTTTGGTGGCACACCAGAGTGCATGGGGCCCAGAAAGACTCTTGGGGGGTTGCAGTCAGAAGAGCAGGGTCAGAACAAGAAAGACAATACCCTTCACAGAAACCAATGAAGAGGGACTGTTACTCCTGATGACAGTGACGACTTCACAGAAAGATTCCCATAACTCTGACAACAGCTTCTATTCACTTCCAGCCTCACAGAACATGCAGCATTTTCCCCACTGACCAAGTAATTGTTGGAGTTGTGGGGTTGCAAACAACAGACACCAGCTCTGGCTAAATCAATCAAAACAGGAATTCAAAGGAAAGCCTGTAAGGCAACTTACAATCAGTGAGCATGTTGTAGAATAGTCTTGAAACACAGGCAGTGTATATATGTCCATTCTCTAACAGGTCTGTGTCTTTATTCCCATCTTACCCCTAGGTTCTTCATGACCACTTTTATTTATTTATTTTTTAGATTCCATATATATGTGGTAGCATACGGTATTTGTTTTTTTCTTTCTGACTTACTTCACTCTGTATGACAGACTCTAGGTCCATCCACCTCATTACAAATATCTCAATTTTGTTTCTTTTTATGGCTGAGTAATATTCCGTTGTATATATGTGCCACATCTTTTTTATCCATTCATTTGATGATGGACACTTAGGTTGCTTCCATGTCCTGGCTATTGTAAATAGAGCTGCAATGAACATTTTGGTACATGATTCTTTTTGAATTATGGTTCTCTCAGGGTATATGACCAGTAGTGAGATTGCTGGGTTGTATGGTAGTTCTATTTGTAGTTTTTTAAGGAACCTCTGTACTGTTCTCCATAGTGGCTGTATCAATTTACATTCCCACCAACAGTGTGAGAGGGTTCCCTTTTCTCCACACCCTCTCAAGCATTTATTGTTTGTTGATTTTTTGATGATGGCCATTCTGACCGGTGTGAGATGATATCTCATTGTAGTTTTGATTTGCATTTCTCTAATGATTAATAATGTAATGATGTTGAGCATTCTTTCATGTGTTTGTTGGCAATCTGTATATCTTCTTTAGAGAAATGTCTGTTTAGGTCTTCTGCCCATTTTTGGATTGAGTTGTTTGTTTTTTTGATATTGAGCTGCATGAGCTGCTTGTAAATTTTGGAGATTAACCTTTTGTCAGTTGCTTCATTTGCAAGTATTTTCTCCCATTCTGAGGGTTGCCTTTTCATCTTGTTTATGGTTTCCTTTGCTGTGCAAAAGCTTTTAAGTTTCATTAGGTTCCATTTGTTTATTTTTGTTTTTGTTTCCATTTCTCTAGGAGGTGGGTCAAAAAGGATCTTGCTGTGATTTATGTCATAGAGTGTTCTGCCTATGTTTTCCTCTAAGACTTTTATAGTGTCTGGCCTTATATTTAGGTCTTTAGTCCATTTTGAGTTTATTTTTGTGTATGGTGTTAGGGAGTGTTCTGATTTCATTCTTTTACATGGAGCTGTCCTGTTTATGTTTTGGTTTTTGATAATAGTCATTCTGATAGGTGTGTGGTGTTATTTCATTGTAGTTTTGATTTGCATTTTCCTGATGATTAGTGATGTTGAGCATTTTTTCAGGTGTCTGGTGGCCATATTTATTTATTTATTTACATTTGGAAAAATGTATTTCAGGTCTTCTGTTCATTTTTAATCCAGTTGTTTGGGTTTTTTGATATTAAGTTATATGAATGCTTTATTTTTCTCGATATTAACCCCTTATTGAATATATGATTTGCAAGTGTCTTCTCCCATTCCATAAGTTGCCTTTCTGTTTTGTTGCTGGTTTCTTTCTCCTTGCAAAAGCTTTTTAATTTGCTATAGCTCCATTTTTCTTTTTTTCTCTCTTTTGTTTCTTTCTCTCTTTTCTTTCTTTCTTTCTTTCTTTCTTTCTTTCTTTCTTTCTTTCTTTCTTTCTTTCTTTCTTTCTTTCTTTCTTTCTTTCTTTGTTTCTTTCTTTCTTTCTTTCTTCCTTTCTTTCTTCCTCCCCCCCATTTTGTTGTCCTTGCCTGAGGAGGCAGATCCAAAACAATATTGCTAAGATCTAAGTCAAAGATCTGACTGCCTATGCTTTCTTCTAGGAGTTTTATGGTTTCAGGTCTTACATTCTTACATTCAAGTGTTTGAAACCAATTTGAACTCAGCTTTGTATATGCTGTAAGATAGTGTGGCCCAATTCATTCTTTCACATATAGCTGTGCAATATTCCCAACACTATTTATTGAGGAGACTCTCTTTTCTCCCCCGTTCTGTATTCTTGCCTCCTTTGTCATAGCTTAACTGATCATATGAGCATGGATTTATTTCTCAGCTCTCTATTCTGGTCCATTGATCTATGTGTCTGTTTTTGTGGGAGAATCATAGTTTTGGTGTCATATTTTACATATTTTTATTTTGCATACCCTTAACTAATCATTTTAGATGTAGATTATTTTACTACTTTTGTCCTTTAGCCTTCATACTAGCTATAGGTGCTTGATCCACTGCCTTTTACTTTATGTTTCCATTTACCAGTGAGAGTTTTCTTTCATAATTTTTTTGTATCTAGTTGTGGCCTTTTCTTTTCCATTTGAAGAAATCCCTTAACATTCCTTACAGGGCCAATTTACTGGTAATGAACTTCTTTTACAGTTGCTTATCTGGGAAACTCTTTTCTCTCCCTCAGTTATGAATGATAACTTTGCTAGGTAGAGTAGTCTTGCTTTTTTTTTTTTCTTTCAGCACCTTTAGTATATCATGCCACTCCCTTCTGGCCTGTAAATTTTCTGCTGAAAAATCAGCTGATAGTCTTATGGGGTTCTCTTGCCTGTAACTAGTTGATTTTCTCTTGCTTCTTTTAAGATTTATTTTATCTTTAACTTTTAGACATTTTAATTATGTCTTGGTGTGGGTCTCTTCTAGTTCATCTTGCTTGGGACTCTTTGTGCTTCCTGGTCTTGGATGTCTGTTTTCTTCACCAGGTTAGGGAAGTTTTCTGCTATTATTTCTTCAAATAAGCTTTCTGTCCCTTTCCCTCACTCTTCCTTCTCAGACTCCTATAATATGAATGTTACTACAATGTAATGTTGTTCCCAAAGTTTGTTAAACTCTCCTCATTTTAAAAATTATTTTTTCTTTTTGCTGTTCCAATTGTATGGTTTCCATTGCTATGTCTTTCAGATTACTGATCTCTTCTTCTCTGTCATCTAATCTGATGTTGATTCCATCTAGTGTATTTTTTACTTCAGTTATTGTATTCTTCCCGATTTGTTCTTTTATATATTTTCTATCTCTTTGTTGAAATTCTCACTGTGTTCACCCTTTCATACTCTATGATCATTACTCTATGACCATTACTTTGAACTCCTTATCAGTAGATTACATATCTCCATTTTGTTCAATTATTCTTTTGCGGTTTAGTCATGTTCTTTCGTTGGAACATATTCCTGTGTCTCCTCATTTTTTCTAACTCTCTGTTTGTTTCTATATATTAGATAGATCACCTACATCTCCCAGTCTTGAAGGGGTGGCTTTATGTAGAAGAATTCCTATGGGGACCAGAGAGCAATCACTTCTGGTCACCAAAGCCAGGCACTCTAGAGGTGTACCCTGCATGGGCCTTCCTGTTGTGGTGGTTCTATGACAGTTGTGGGTGTGCTGGTAGGTGGGACTAGCCTCCAATCTGGCTGAAAGTGAAGCTTAGCAACAGCTGCTGTAGGTGTACTGGTGGGTAGAGCTGGCTCTGGGGTGCTGACTCAGGGTGCAGCTGCAACATTGAAAGCACACTTCTGGACAGCACTGACCCCTGGAATATCAGACTTAGAATTCACACCCACCACCACATTCCTCCTCTACCAGGGACAGAGCTGGTTTTGAGTCAGCCCCCCAGAACAGGGAGACAGTCAACAATTTGCTTGCTTCAATCACCCAGTCCCCTTGAAAGAGACAATATTTTTCAGAAGAGAAAAAGGACCCAGCGATTTGCTGCTCCCCTCCCTAATTCCTGATCACAGGGTTCTACATCACACTTACAGCTCAGAAAAGCCTGAGTCAAGCACAGCAAGTGAGCAGTCTTCACTAACAGAGACCAGGAGGGGAGCATTAAGAGAGAAGAAGGTTGAGAAAGGTAAAGCCCATGGGTCTCAAGAAAAAACCTGACTGGGCAATCCCCAAAGCCCATTCTAAAATGATCAGAGAAGGTGGCTTGATCCCCACTGTGGGTTAAAGTCTGGCTACCACTCAAGTCTACAGTACAAGTTCCAAGGAAAGATAAAGGAAATGGAGGGAAGCCAGGGTTGAATGCCATCCTGGCAACTAACCATCCCATCTGGTCCCTCCCTGTAGCTTTGGCAAAAAGCCAGAAACACAGGCTTTCCAACCACACAGCCCTACAAGCCCACAGTATTAATCATTTTGGGTGTCAAGCAGGAACAAGACCATATTTTAGCCATTTGCAGTCAGAGACCATACAAACCCAAAAATGGACTATAGTCTTAAGAGATCTTTCACATTCCAAAACCTCAGCTACAACAGTGCCTGCTTTAAGGAGGTACCCAATCAGCTAATGCTATGTCAACACAAGGATCCCCCCTCATTCTTCCTATTCATACCCACCAGGCCCTTGATGACAAAGAACAGAACCTGTGCGGGGAGAACACCAGCCCAGTGACACACTGGGAGTGCACAGCTGAGCTGAGGGCACAGCTTGCACTCTTGGTGTCCACAAGGGAGACAGTCCCATTCTCATCACCTGAAGGAAAGAGAGAGTACATCACAGAGGTTACAAGCAAGAGCTTTGGACTCAGCCAGATCTGGATTTGAATGCCCTCCATCATGAACAAGTTAACCACTCTGAGCATCAGTTTCCACTTTGGTAAAGTAGGAATAACTGGTCATTTGGGGGTTGTGGAAATTAAATTAATGGATGACATAATTGTTATCACAAACTATGTCACCATATATCCAGCCATATCACCATGTTAACACAACTGTCCCTACTATACAACCATATTCCCTATGTAACAATCCACTTGCTTTCTGGCCCACTGACTTCTAGCCATGAATACAAAAGCCACAGCAAACAGTCAGGAATCAAATCTACTAGGACAAAAATCATCATGTTCTCCAAAGCTAAACTAAAACCACTTTTGGATCATCCTACACCCCCATTAATATAATTCACCTTGCGCCCAGGTGTGCTGATGAGACTGAGCAGCCAGAGTCTCGAATTATGGGGTCAGCTCTCTGGCTCATCCTCCCCTTCCCAGAGTCAACACACAGTTTGACATGCTGCCTTACCAAAGACAAAGACTTCACTCTGCTGAGGATGCCAAGCCAGGGAGGCGGGAAGGTAGCCAGAGGCACTGCAGCCTGCAAAGGGGAGAAGAGGGGTCTGGAACAAGACTCCGAGCCCAGCTCTGAGCCGAAGCTTCCCAGGTGAAGTCAGTTGAAATCCCAGGAGCACCTTTATTCAGTTTCCCAAGCCCTGCTAAGGCAGTCCTGTCCTCCTCCTTGACCCTCACAACCTACATCTACCCATCAGCCTCTTGCCCTTTCCAGACGTGAGTCACGGGCAAGTTTCAAAACAAAGCGTGAAGATAACAGCTCTGACCCCTTTGTTCGCCCATCCAGGAAATGTAAGTGACCCACCCAGTAACTAGCTCTTCCTCTTGGGACCCACTGCATGAAATGGGGTCAGCAGAACTTTAGTGAGAAGAAAACAATTTTGTCACTTGTGTCAAAGTGACTGGGCATCTGGCACCTTCACCTTTGACTCTAGCCAAGGAAAGCCTCTTCCAGGTGGATTCCTAGTACCATCTAAAAACAAAACAGCCAAGGCTAGGACTGATAAAGAAAGAGCATGCACTCACCTCGGTATGAATTCAGAACCATTTGCTGAGCAAGGTCCCAAACCTTGATGCTAAGAAGCAAAAGGAAGCAGAAACTTAATGTTGACCTACACTGTCTACATAAAAACATGTGTTCAAACAAGAAATTCCTTTAACAGACACATCTTATGTCTTTGTCTACTGGACAGCTGATATAGCCTGTTTTTACAGTAGATTGCAAAATCTCTAAGGAAACCTTATAGACATGTCATAATTAGTCACTGGGTTCTTATAATAAGTCCAAAACATTACTTAATGAGGCCAGTATGACACTAAAGACACACAAAGGAGGCCTAGAGACTCAGTGGGAGCAGGGACTCACCAGAAGTCTTTCCTACCACTGACAGCTTGTGTGCCAGAGCTCAGCACACTGACTGTAGACATGATGTCATAATGCTTATACTTGCAGAACTTGCTGACAATGAGTGTCTCATTCTCATCCAGCTCCCACAATTCAACAGCACCTGTTGGGAGTGGGGAAGAGGGTGAGGAAAACAAACTTGGATTATGCCAAGACAGCAATTCACTTCTAGGATTCAAGTAGTCCATTGTCAATAAACTAACAAATTAAGTTATTCCTATAAAAGCAAAGTCTGCATCTTTAGAAGGTTTAACTAACTCTCAAGCCATTTGACTTTGTTCTGGCATTACTGATGTCCTACTAACAGTCCAGAAAATTAGGTGGGGAAAGCTTCTAGAAAAAGACAGAGAAAGATGGAATGGCTAGTAAAATCCATTATCCTGCTTCCAGTAAGAAAACATTGCAAAATAAGTTCTTAGGAGACAAAGATGAATCTCCACAATGATCTGCATAGCATACAGTCCAGTATGGTTAAATCTTCTCTGTTATTTGGACACTAATAAATATTGGTTGAACAATTTGAATAAATGTCTTACAGAGTCGTAAAAAATATGTTGAATAATTCAGTGTCTTCTCAGTGACTGGCTAAGTTCAAAAACCCTCCACATAGCTGTCCTGAATAAGTAGTGTTCAAGCTCAACTGCCAGAGAGGCTCAACCTTTAATGTCCCACTCTTACCTTCCATGCAATGTCTGCCAACACCCAAATGATGTTTTTTTTTTTTTTAAATTCCAGAGTCTCCATTGCTGAGCCTGACATTCAAAACAAAGAAAGCAAAATGGGAAGAAACGGAAAGATACAGGTAGTACAGATTGGACATTCTTTTCTCTGAGGTGCCCATTCAAATTTTTACCCATTTTTAAAATTAGGTTCTATTTCTTACTGTTAAATGTTACTTCCCTCTCCCTCCCCCCGCCCCCACCCCCGCCCCACGTATAGATAATTTTTCTGTTATGATTCCCCAACCATCCTAAAAACTCTACTGTTAATCTCCCAGAGATTCTCTCAAACATTATGACCATACACCCCTACCAACGTGAAAATCAACAGTGATAAACACTATCATTAAATCCACAGACCCTATTCAAATTTGGCAGTTGTCACAACAACACATCTTTCTTATCTCATTCATTCAGGAATACGTGTTGCATTAGATTTTCATGTTTCATCAATATCCCTCAGTCGGAAGTAATTCCTCAGCCTTTTTATGTCCCTCATATCCTTGGTACACATACAGTCACTTTGTTTTTGCTAGTTCACACTCTCCTGGGCTCCTGGCCCTGGAGGTGCATGTTCCCACCCAACGTGGCTCCGGGACAGCTCCGGGGCAGCTCCGCGGCAGCTCCGCTTGCCGCGCATGTGTACTAGGAGCCACTCCCCTCAAGGAGCAACAGAGCTGGAGCTGCCGGCCAGCTTCTGTTTCCTAGGCAACGCAATACACAAACGCTGGTCTTAGTGGTACTGGCACAATGTGCTTCAACAAAGCAGGTGAGGAGGGATGAGTCAAGAGTAGAGGCAGGAGGAAGAGTGGGGAGACTGGGAAAGAGGGGGAAAGGAGGGAAATTTGTTCACCCCCCTCCTTGGATTGGTCACGGTTTTGTTCAGAGTACTGTCTGCCCAGGTCTCTGCTCCCCCTCCCCACACCCCACCTGCCTCCAGGCTCTCACTTAGACCATGGGGCCTTCCCTCATGTGGAGTTTCTCCTCTTTCTTGCTCTCCAGAGACGCTGGTTAACTGCTCCTTTGGAACATGTCAATGGAGGAAGCTCTTTCCTCACTTCCACCCCCCAAACTTGTTGGGGAACAAGTTTCTCCCTCTTAGGGGAGTGCCCCACAGAGGGCCTGGATGTTACATAGCAGAAGATGTGAGTATTCACTTTCCTTTAAGTAGGTCTCAGTTCCCAGACTATCTAAGGGTGCTTGAGTTTCCTGGAAGAAAAGCCCTGTGAGGTTTGTGACCTTCAGGGTCCCAACATGAGAAAGTGACCTGGTCCTCTGCAACCAGCTGTCAGGGCCAATATCAGAAATTGCATTGCTTGCATTGCTCCCCTTTGAATTCCCACCAAATGCAAGCCTTGGCCTTATGCGGCCCCCAGTATAGTTCCCACACCATTCCCACCTACAAAGGAATCAATAGCTCCCCTTAATCCAAACCTGGACTGTGGCTGTGCTGGTAGGTCAGTTTATGAAATCATATAATCAGACTGACAATTGCATGAGAGCAGATTCAGCTCTGTGGGCCTTAGAAAACTGGATTCACTGGAATGCATAGAAATGTCATTCACTCTACCTATCCAGCCACATTCCTTTGTAGAGTTGCCTGGGTTACTTATGTAATTGCTTGTATGGTCTTGATGCAGAGGAATCAAGAAAGAAAGAGCAACTGTGGCAGAGAAGATTCAGGAATACTCTAAGTTCATTCTGTTTTAATAACTATAATGTTCTCTATGTATGTTTTTTCTTTGTTTTCTATATACTACCGGAAGAGGTATGGCTTGGCATACAACCTCTCTAAGATCCCGACCAGTACAAAAGGATATGCTTTGGGAGCCAGAACAGCCGTGAGGTTTAAGCCAATCAGCAAGGTTAGAAATGGCTGAATGTACTTAGAGTTTAGTGTGATCCATGATGCTGCATGTATTTGCATTGGGGAGCAAAGCTAGAGGTTACCTAAAGGACATGCCCTGAAATTCAAGAAAAAATGTCATTTAGAAGAAAGCTACTAAGAAGCCTATATGAAAAGCTTAGATATTAACATTGCAAATGTGTATGTGTGAGTGTCCTGGGACAGTGGAAAATAATTCTCAGAAGGAATGGTACCAAGGCAGGGCTTCAGTCCTGAGATACCTGATGTTAAAATACCAGAAGCTTTGTTTATGTGCATCATATTATCTTGCCAGTTAAAAAACAAATTCCAGCTTCTTCACCCTTTTGTGTGATTGGACTTCAAGTCTTCAATATAGGCTCCTAACCTCTTGTTGGACATTTTCTTGATGCTTAAGCTCCAGAGGGATACTGGCTATAAAAGAATCTCTGAGTGGGATGGTGGGATGGTGGGGGTAGTAGCTGCAATAGTTACCTTGGCTCTCTACCCACCATAGGTTTATTTCTACAACCTAAGCATTAGGTACCTTTAGGTAGCTGAACCATACCATTATCTTGGTTTTCTACTTATTGTAGGTCTATTTCTATAGCTTGAGGTGGTTCAATCATAGCTGATAACATGAACAGGGAGAGGATGATGTTGTTTTTTCTACTTAGAAGGCTTTACATGTATATATATTACCCTCTAAACTATTGATCTTTTTCTTGGAAATAGGATATGACACCTTACCCAGGCATGTACCAAACAGTCGGTCCTCAGGAGCAAACACACAAACAAAATTTTGCTCCATTTAATGCCTTGTTGCCTCGATTTAGGACATACTCTAAGGACACTTGTTATCCTGGGTAAGTGCCCCTCTTTCTGGTGCACTTCAACAAAGAGCAATAGGAAAGGAAGTACAAAAAGGGGTTACATCCCAACTATGCCCTCTAAATAAGAAATCATCTATCTTTAAAGATTCAACCTCTTGCCTTCCAGATCTCTAGAATTATAAAATTATTATAGAGGATAGTGATTCATTCAATAAATATTTATAAATGGCCAAGCAGTTTTGTAGGCTCTGAAGATTTTGCACTAAACCCACCATGCAAGGTTCCTGATTTCTTGGAGCTTACACTCTAGAGTCCAGACAGGTGAGAAGCAAATAAACAAGAAAATATCAGTGGTAATGAGGAGAGTGACCATATAATTTATTAGCTAGTGTGTCACTTCCGAGAGTGAAAGAGGATCTTATTAATAATTATACCAAGACTGTAGCCATAAGCTAGGGCTGTCATGAGCACACCAGGAAGTATAGTGACCTAGTGATGTGCTTAATAAAACGAAACAAGATGATATGATATGGAGTGATGGCTGGAATCTATTTTGGCAAGGACTGTCAAGATAGGTCTTTCTATGGAAATGACACCTGATCTGAAATCACAGTGATAAGACTAAAATGGCCCTGTGAAGACCTAGGCCTAGAGCTTCCCAGGCAGGAAGAACTGCAAGTACAAAGGCTGTAAATTGGGAAGAATTTGGTGTGAGGAAAAAAGAAAAAAGGCTAGTATGGCTACAGTGTAGTGGGCAAGGAGGAAATGAGAACAGAGGAGGAGGAGGGGCTAGAGTATATAGGCCTAGTAGACCAAGGAATGCGTTCTAAGTGCTTTAGGAAGCCATTCAGAGTATGCGGAATTGTAGGGCACAGGGTCAAGGCCTTTCTTTTACTGGTGAGCATTCCAAGGATCAGAGAGTGAGTGTAACTCTCTCAAGGTTTCAGTAAAGGAGTAGAAGTGTTAAATCTTGATTCCCATGACCACTCTATGTGTTATTTCCACAGCAAAGAGTCTACACCGAAAGACAAAGTGTTATGAACAAAGGCAATACAAAATATCCCATTGTCAGGAAATTTCACATCATGGGCAGAACTTAAGCATCACTGTGGAAGATCTCTTTTATCATCCACCATTTCTGGGATCTTTTGGTCTCTCAGCTAAGAATACTGAGGTTCAGAAATATTTTAAACTAGAGTCGATTTTTACCCTCACTGCATGTCAAGACTAGAAATCTTTAACACTAACACCTATTTAGAAATACATTAACAGGCAAAGGAACACTATGCTTGCCTGACATTAAGATCTAATCAGTCTGTTGCCTTTTCCAAAGGAGTGAGGACTAGCTCAGGTGCACATGTGGTACTGATGAGGTTTGTATATGGTCACTAACTCATTCAACATAATATTTTATATTTTTATTTCTAGCCCTGCCACATATAACCCAGAGATAAAGGCACCCAAAAAAGTCACCTGGCCAATGAAATTTGGATCTCCAGACTGGGCCCAGGTTCCATGTCTACAGAAAAGAACCCTGAAAGCTGAGGTAATAAGATTGGACTTCTGTGGAGCCCTGTATTTAATACTTCCACATGTATCAGTGATTCTTAACCAGGAGTCCGTGAATAAGCTTCAAGAAGTCCTTGCACTGTTTTGTGTGTATATGGATATGGGGATCTTTTTGGAGAGTTACACAATTTCACTTGACTTTTAAAGGTGTGTGTGCTGAACAAAAGTCACATTTTCTTACTTAAACATCAAACAATCTTTTATGGTAGTCCAAGATAATTCTCCTCTATGATTGAGGAGTAAACGGAAGCTCAGATGGATTAAGCAGCTTGTAGCTGTGACTCCTAAGCCACTGCTCTTTCCATTACAATACTTGATCTACGAACGGCTGTAGATCATTCTGGCAAGAACATGGATACCAGGGACAGACTGAGTGGGTTCAAATACGAATTCCATATTTGCTTGCTGTGTGTCTTCTAACTTTTATATTTGCTTGCTGTGTGTCCTCTAACTTTTCTAAGTCTCTGTTTGCTTGTCTTTAAAATGGATGTAATAATAGACTCAATCTGATAAAGTTGTGAAGATTGAGAGGTCGTAGAAAAGTGTTTAGCACCGTACCTGTAACATAATAAATACTCAATCCGTGTCAGCTATCATAATTCCAGAAGTGCCCTTTTTTCCCCTAGTGGAACTTTGGATTAATTCTACAAGTATTTATTAAATGCCAAATGAATTAACATAATTGTGATAGGGCCGATGGGTAACATTCAAGAACATCTTTGTTTTCAAGAAATTTACCAGCTATACTTGGGTATTTATCAAGAGAAAATAATTCCTATGATGTATCCTAGAGTAAGATGACAAAGGGTAGATGTACATAGCAATGTTGAGAGACTCACTAAGGCTAGGCTTCTATGGGTTGGGATTCAGCTAGGCCACAACAGCTCTAACATACAGTTCTATTTTGCACAGCCAAGAAGACCAGAGGCAGAGGGTTCTCATTCTAATATTAACCTAGACAGCATTCTTCCATTGCAGCTGCCCACAGACAAAGACTTTAGAAAGCATCGGAACCTTGTGGCCTACCTAAGCCTGTATTACAACTGAAAAGCTGTGACTACCTTCACGTGTTCCTCCTGACCACAGACTCTCCAGGATTGAGGACAGAGCTGCTTTTGTCCTTCTGCATTGCTCTGGCCTGCCTGTCTGCCAGCATGGGGCACAGGGAGGGGCAAGGGGCTCATAACTACTATATAACAGCATAAAGATTAGTTCAGAGATCTCTCTCTCCATGTGCTGGTTTGTTGTATATACATGTAGATGGGTCAGGGGGGTTTCTACTGAGTGCTCAGGGGGGTGGCTTTACTTTACTGAAATACTTGTGGGTCCCTGGCCTCTAGCTCTAATTCTCAGGCACGAGTTTTATGTTTTCTACCACTAGTCCTGGTGATAGGAGACTGTTGGTCTACACATATCACGGATTTGGATGGCTTGCTTGGCCTTGTATTTGGGCTTGCTGTATGTAGAGGATTCTTAAGGCAGAATAAATAATGTTTTAGGAGCTCTTCCAATTCCTGGACAAGATGGCAGAGTAGAAGGACCTTGAGCTCACGTCTTCTCATAAGCACACCAAAACCACGACTAACTGCTGAACAACCATCGATAAAAAAAGACTGGAAACTACCAAAAAATATTCTACATCCAAAGACATAAAGAAGTAACCACAACAAGACAGTAGGAGGGGCACACTCATGATATAATCAAATCCCATACACCCTGGGTGGGTGACCCACAAACTGAAGAATAATATCACAGAAGTTCTTCCACAGGTGTAAGAGTTCTGAACCACACATCAGGCTCCCAGCCTGCAGGTCCGGCATCAAGAAGAGCCCCCAGAGCATCTGGCTTTGAAGGCCAGTGGGGCTTAATTGCAGGAGCTCCACAGGACTGGGGGAAACAGAGACCTCACTTAAAGGGTGCACACAAAATCTCACACACACCAGGTCTCAGAGCAAAGGCAGTAACTTCATAGGAGCCTGGGCATGACCTACCTGCTGGTATTTGAGGTTCTCCTGGGGGGGCGAGGGCAGCTCATCCTGGGGACAGAGACCGTGCTGGTGAAAGTATTGGGGAGTGTTCATCTGCATGAACTCTTGCTGGAGGCTGACATCTTGCTTGGGTCATTAGCACCAAGACCTGGCCCCATCCAACAGCCTCTAGGCTCCAGTGCTGGGACGCCTCAGGCCAAACAACAAACTGGATGGGGATACAGCCCCACCCATCAGCAGACAGGCTGTCAAAAGACTTCCTGAGCCCACAGCGACCTCTAGACATGCCCCTTGACATGGCCTTACCCACCGGAGGGCCAAGACTCCCAGCTCCACCCACCAGTGGGCAGGTACTGACCCCTCCCACCAGGAAGCCTGCACAACCCTCTAGACCAGCCTCACCCACCAGGGGGCAGACACCAGAAACAAGGAAACTACAGTCCTGCAGCCTGTGGAACTGAGTCTTCAAACACAGTTCAGAACCCACCCTGGGACCAGCTGGTCCCTGGTCCTTGGGAGATGAGAGGGGAGTGTACTCCTGGCATACATAAGACATCCCCTACAGAGGGCCACTTCTCCAAGGCTGAGAAATATAACTAACCTTCCACATACATAAAAATACAAATAGAAGTTTAGACAAAATGAGATGGCAGAGGAATATTTTCAGATGAAAGAACAAGATAAAACGCCAGAAGAACAGCAAAGTGAAGTGGAGAGAGCCAATCTACCTGAGAAAGAGTTCAAAGTAATGATTGTAAAGATGATCCAAGAACTTGAGAAAAGAATGGATGCACAGAGTGAGAAGTTACAAGAAGTTTCTAACAAAGAGTTAGAAAATATAAAGAACAACCAAACAGAGTTGAAGAATACAATAACTGAAAAGGAGCTCTTCCAAGTGTCTGAGTTCCCTGGCATGGAGTGGGAATGTCCTGATTTGATTGCCTTTCCCATATTCATGTAAAACTCACAGAGTCAAAAATCGCCCCTTTCAGGGACTTCCCTGGTGGCACAGTGGATAGGACTCTGCACTCCCAACGCAGGGGGCCTGGGTTCGATCCCTGGTCAGGGAACTAGATCCCACATACATGCCGCAACTAAGAGTTTGCCTGCCACAACTGAGGAGCCCACGTGCTGCAACTAGGGAGCCGGCGAGCTGCAACTAAGGAGCCCACGTGCTCCAACTAAGGAGCCGGTGAGCTTCAACTAAGGAGCCCTGGAGCTGCAACTAAGGAGCCTGCCTGCCACCACTAAGACCACATGCAGCCAAATAAATAAATAAATATATAAATTAAAAATCCTCCTTTACCATTACATCATCTATTTAGTCTGTCAGTCATCAACATATTGAGTTCCTACCATGGATCAGGTAGTGGCAAGCACTGGGGATACAGCAGGAATCAAAATAAACTCATCTACTGGCTCCTTGGGCCTGGCTGAAGTATGAGAAGGACTCCCCAGGGAGGCTAGTGGATTGTATCTGTCCTCCACTCCCAGTTGTAATGATGCTCTGAAGTCTCACAAGTTACTGTAGGTGTGTCAAGGTCAGACCTCATAGGAGCCACATTCGAAGTACTTATCTAGACATTGCCTGGTGTCTACTCCACTTTGTGCATATTTAAAACTTTGAAACCATAGATCTTAGTGAAATGGGCTCCTGATGAGCTTAAGATTCAAAGCTAGAATTGTAATTTTTTTACACTGTTCATGTGTTATATCCATAGCTCTCAATATTGTCATAACCAAACCATTCAGTGTTTTTATAAGCATATAGGACTTTTTGGTCTTCAGTCCAGGCATTTGTGGCTTTATTTAGGAATATGCAGATCTATGCGGGGAATGAAGAAGGCAACATTGAACACGTCACAGATTATGTCATATATTGGAAGAAAAAGGACTTAAATGGGAGAAAAATAGTAAGAAATGGGAGGGGGATAGAAAAGGGGACGTTATGAAATATCACCATTAATTTCACATATTTCTCTCAAAAGTGATTTTGTTTCATAAAATGAACACAAATTTCTATGAAAACAGGCTATGAACAAGTGAAATTCTAATTCTGTACCCAGAGGTTGAGAAATGGTAAGCATGACCATATGTGCTGAGATCATTCTTCCACAAACACTCTAGTCTTTGGCAAACACTGCTAATCATTCCCTGGATTTTCAGCATAGAATTTGAGTAAAATCAATCAATTCAGATTGGCAGGGAGATCAAAATATTTGCCATCCCCGGGCTAGTCTGTTGAAATCCTTCTCCACCTATTTACGCGGGCGTACTAAAATTCAGTATTGCTTTGGGCTGTGGCAAAGATGGTGTTATACACTTCAAAACCCAAAAAGGAAATTCAGATTGATTTTTTTAAGTGAAAAGTATTACAGCCATCAACCTGCCTTTCCACAGGCTGCTATGCTCAGAGCTGTCAGATCTGTGAAAGCTGGGATGGATATAGGATCTCAAGAGCAGAAGGGTAGCAAGATGACTTGGAGAGTGGAAGAATTTTCCCCAGGGCATTTTAGCCTGAATTAGCTGTGTTAGTTACCTCATAGTAAGCCCAGAAGCCAGCCTCACCTGTGTAAGGACCAGATGACCCTGCTCCAGAGACTGGGCACAGACTGAGGTGTCAGAAATGCTGAGCCGGAAAGTCCTCCCATAGGTGGGGAAACCCATGATGAGCTTCTCCGAAGGGACCCCACTGTCTCTCCAGGGCTTCATGGCATATTCCTGCAGAAGGCGACACAGACATTATTCCTCACCAGTGTTTGTTCCATATGATCAACAAAGTCTAGCTAATTGTCCCCCAAAGAGAAACCCTGTTTTCCAACAACCAAGACTCCCAATCCCTTCCCCATCTCCCTTCTGCATATGATTTGAGTCTTTTCTTTCTTACACAGTTGCAATAACACATGTCACCTCCATCCTTGCTTCCTACATGCAGGAAAATGTTGTGTCCTGTATATGTGCCCCAGACAACATGGAAGTCATAGGTCATCACACTGATGGGATCAAGGAGCCTGGAACAAGAGATTTTGAGCCATCAAGATCCTGGGAGCATTTTCTTATAGACAATTTAAGAGCAAGAAATGGTAGCTGTGGAAATTCATGATGTCAAGTAGATGTCCATATGGCCCCACTAATGTGGCTTCCTTGGTGTCTCCAGGGAGCAGATTATCTTCTGTGACTCCCATAGGACTAGACAGAAAGTCTCCTTTACTTCCTTGAAAGATTAAGGGCAAACCCAGAGAAGAGGGAAAGATATGTTGTTAGAAGAGTGTGTTTTAGAAATACACATCTCCAGGGCCATGGTAAGCACAAATGAGTAGCTTTGTCAATAATAGTTCTCCTGATTTTACAACCTTTTCCAAAAGGAACTGCTAATGGTAATTTCTATTACACATAAGGATTTGCCAAGGTCTTGAATCTTGTTCCTCTTTTCCCCAACACCCATCATAGTGGCAATTTAAAGGAGTCAGCTCTTTATCCCGAAGCCATTAATTCCCCAAACTTCTTTGGCAATTGAAGGTACCAGCTTTCTCAACATTATGTTTACATAACTACTTGGGATGCTCTCCACCAAAAAGTTTACAAATCTCTGCTCTAGGATTTGGGGGCCCTGGGAAGTTCATCACACTCACTTCCCAACCTCTGCAATTTCATATCCTGTGTCAATGGTCCCTTTGCCAGCAGATACAGCTGCTGTGATCAGTAGTCTTGGGTATCCTGTTTCCTTAGCTGCTTCTTCAAAAGCCCGTAGCATTTCCTGGAGAGAACAAAGGGTGAATTTTTGCGGTTGTCTTCATTATCTCTGTCCAATAGTATGTACATTTGGGGCTGCTTTCCAGCTTGTAGCTATTCCCTTATTTCTGGAAATAACCCCTGAAATATAGGGATAGGTTCTGGCAAGGTGTAACTTGGACCAAAGAGGTACAAGGACACTAACAGTCCTTGAATCCAAGTCACACTTTATGACAATTCTAAAGAAAAAGCCCAGGAACTCCTGGCAGAGAGTCTAGGAGCTATCTTGCCTGCTGTGACTTCACTCTCCCTTTTAAAGCTCTAGTCTCTCAATTTTTAATAGCCATGCCTCTTTCCTGCCTTCAGTGCTTTGCTAATGCTGTTACCACTTCCTTAGAAAATTCTTCTTCCTATCTTTTGTATGCCTGGCTCCTTTTAACTCTTCATATTGCAGCTTAAATATCACTTCCTCTGGGAAGGCCCCCTGTCCCGACCATCCTATTTGCTGCTATCACTGCTATTATCACCATTTGCAATTATTTGATTTTTTCTTTTTTCATTTTATTTTTCTTTCTTTTCTTTTTTTTTTCCCCCTCCGTATCCTCCACTATGCTGTAACCCCACAAGAGCAGGGATCATGCTTGTCTTGTTCACTGCTCTATCTCTAGTGAAAAGCACAATGTCTGGATCACAGTAGATGCTTAATAAATACTTACTGAACAAATGATATAACAAATGGTTCCACCTCCTCAACTCAAGAATGTCCTCCTTGGGTTCCTTCAGATACCAGTATCCTTTCAATAAATCCTCTTTTGGCTTGAGTTAGCTAGTCTGTTTCTGTTGCCTGCAAACCACAAACACCTTCACTAGTGTACTTCCGAGGGCAGCATCCTTTGCTATCCCCAGGAAATGCAACTCTTACAGAAAATCTACTAAGGTACCAGCCTCCCTACAAGAGGACACAGAGCTAGTGCTTCATTCCCACCTTAATCAAGATGGTAATCAAGATGGACACTGTTTGTCCTCAGGTGGGAGGGATATTCCCTGGGATATTCTATATCCCTGGATATTCTATATCCAAGTCAATGTCATCAAATCCATGTTGACAAAGGAAGTCAATGACAGGACAGATGAAGATTTTGCTTTTGACAGCTGTGGAGACCATGGTGGTGAATCTAGGCAGAGAGTTTATCTGTATTAACATCACAGATCCAGGAATCCTCCCCACACCATTCTAATATTAATTTTTAATTTGCATTTTATAATAACCCCTGTTGTATTTTTACAGTTAAGATGAACTCAAAAATGTTAATGTTAATTAATGGATTTTTAATTTAAACTTTTTTTTCTTTGGTATACCCATTGAATAGTATTTTTCTACTTATTCATAAGATCAAAGGTACATGTACATTTTCTTTTGTAGTGAGATCTTTCAAGGGCAGTGGTTTAGATAACTATATTTCTTTGATTCTATGATGTTTGTTTTTTATATTTACTGCTCCCAAATTAAGATGTGATTTACAATCTGTGAATACATTTAATGAGGCACTTCTGACACCACAAAGAATATGCTATTAAATATTTTCTGAATCCTGTATTTGAAGGTGTCTTAATATCTAGAAAATTTAGATCCTCTGCCATAGTCAGCAGTTTTATAGTCTATAAACACATGTTTATACACCCTCAGAGGGGAGATCAATATGACGGAGTGAGAGGACGTGGAGCTCACCTCCCACCATGAACATATCAAAAACACAACTACATGTGGAGCAATTCTCACTGAAAACAAACTGGAGACTGGCAGAATGACTTTTATACAACCAAAGCTGTAAGAAAGATCCACATGTAATCGGGTAGGAAGGGAAGAGAAGTGATCAGGTCAGGACCTGCACCCCTGGGAGGGGACACAGAAGAGGAGGAGGATTATGTGGGCTCAGAGATCCTCCCTGGCGGGCTACATATTGGACGTCCCAGCCCTGGGGTCCAACACCAGGAGGATAAGTCCCCTTAGGTGCTTTGAAAACTAGTGGGACTGGCAAGGAGCTATAAGAAGCCTAGACTCCACTCTTGAAGAGTGTACACACACTTGCTAATCCTCAAAACAAGGTGGAGGAAGCAGATTGAAACTGCCTGGGACTCAGACCGGTTTCCCACCACTGCCCCAGTGCGTGCCCCAGCCTCAGTAGAGCACCCGCTCTGGCTACTCTTTCTCTGCAGTGCAGCTCCGCAGTAGGGCCAGGGCTGCTATGGCCCAGCGGACTGTGTAGTTGTGAGGGATGTAGCTGGCTTGGACCCAGAAGGCATCTCAACAGGGCAAGGGCAGCCATTGTTGGAGCCTAAGGAGGCAGTGGATCAGGATCAGTCTGGGATGCTGACCGCCGCTGGGACCACAGCAGCCTGCGCCCCAACCCACACTGGGGTTCTAGTCCTGACGTCACGAAAGGAGAAGGAAATGCAGAGTTGGAAGGAAGGACGGAAAAAGGAGTAATGATCAGGAAAACTGGAGTGTGGACAGGAAGCTGTGTTACTCCTTACCTAGCTGTACCTGCAGCAGAAGAGCCAAGCCTGAAACAAACAAAGAAACAAAATACAAAAACAAGGAGTCCTCAAATGGGTTTCCCAGTTAGGACCTGCTGCTACCCAGGAGACTTCCAGGATGTCAAGGGCCCAAAGGCCTTTGGATTTATCAGTGGCCTTTCAGAGCCCAAGGCATTGGGGTGGGGGAGGGGGAGGGCGGCATGTAGAAGCCTCACTGAATCAGAAGCCTGCCCTCCTCCCCATTCCCAGGGACACCCCATGACCTGTGGGAAGGAAGAAGGGCAAAAAGAGTAGGAGACTCACAAGCCCAGAGCAGCATCCTCCCCACCATGCCTACACACTGGCCACCTTGGGCAGCCTCTTGGTGCAGTCCTTATGTAAAGAGGAGACCCCTTTTATCATTCTGATAACAGCACAGCTGCCACGTTATGATCACAGATGCCCGAGGCTGTCACATTCATATCTCCACCCATCCCATTTCATCCCAGATTCATGAGAATCTAAGGGGAGGAGAATCCCAGAAGAGTTCCCTCACTAGCCCAGGCCTGGCTACTTTGAAAGAACTGCTTACAAATGGAAGCCTTAGCTTAGTACTGAGGCCAAGTCTCCCTGGGGATGTGGAAGCCCAGGGAAGGAATGAAGGGCACAATGCTGGAGTGAGGGTCCCAAGGTAAGGGCCCAGAACCAGGAAAACACATTGCAGGGGGCGGTTATTTGCGATATTGAGTATTCATTTAAGGCATGTAATTTTCCTTCTATAGGACCATTTAAGGCCAGTGGCAAGGGTCCTGGAAGGAACCTGGTTCAGGGAAGGGTTAGCCCTGCTCATCTTCTCCCCCTTGTCCCCTAGTGATTTTACTGTCATAGTTCTGGAGGGAAAGGACAGGGGCAGACATAGGATGCTGCAGCTGCCAGCTCTCCCCTCTTATTCCAGCCCAGGGGAGAGATGGAAAGAAAGCAGCTGCTGCCAGAGAAACATCGACCTTGTATCTCCGCCTCCTCCTCCTCATTCTTGGAGGGATGGGGGTATTAGGGTACAAGGAACATTGTGTCTTATTTTTGCTAGAGCTTGACTCCTTAGGAAAAACAGATGAGGTTTAGAGGTGTGGGGGAAGGAAGGAGAGGTGTTCCTGGGAGAGTAGTCAGTGCTACAAGGCGGGCAGGAGTTACAGAGGTCAGGGCTTGTTTTATCTCACCTGATGCCCCAAGGCCATAGATTTGCCACTGCCAGCAGCCATATCTCTCAAACCTGGCCCTAAGCCAACTGGGCAGTTAAGAGTTGGCACAGGTGGAGGGGCAGCTGCCAGCCTTGGCCTTAAAGCAGGTCCTCAGGTTGAGCCAAGAATTTCTTCAGTGTATCTAGCCTCCTTTAAGTCTTCTCGAGTTCATCTTTGGATCCCTGGAAGTTGACACAGACTAGGCACTTGATACAAGTTGGTTGAATAAATGGATGTCTCTTCTTCAACAGTTTTGGTGTTGGGCAATCTCATGGACAAATGTCAACAACCAAGCTATTCCTGACTCTATTCGTTATCTATTGCTGTATAACAAATTATCTCCAAACTTAGCCACTTAAAACAATAAGAAATATGTATTATTTCATATAGAGTCTATAATTCAGGAGCAGCTTTGGCTGAGTGGTTCTGGATTGGGTTCTCTGATGAGGACTGCAGGTTGCAGTCAAGATGTTGACTGGAGCAGTTACTGAAGGCTTGACTGAGTCTGAAGGATCCATTCCTAAAATGACTCACTCACATGACTGGTAAGCTGGTGCTGGCTGTTGGCAGGAGGTCTCAGTACCTCCCTGTGGGCCTGGGGGAATATCAGCTGATACTCCCAGGGTAAATGAGCCAAGAAAGAGCATGACGGAAGTCCCACTCCAACGTATCCACAGTGTCCTTATTGGTTACACAGGCCAGTCTTATCAGTGTGGGAGGGGATGATACAAGGGCATGAAGACAAGGAGGCAAGAATCACTGAAAGGCAATTTGGAAGCCTTATTCCAAATTTTTAAAGAAATATTTCCTTGACCACTTTCACTAGTGTATTTTTCTTGATTAACCTGATAATCAGTTTATCCAATTAAAACACACACACACACACACACACAGCTCTGGGATTTTTACATTGTGATACATTTAGAAATTACTATGTGAAAAATGACAAATTTATAATGTTGAGTTTTCCCATATAGGTATATGATTTATTCTGATGGATTAGAAAAGCCATGAAGAAAAGAAATTTATATATTTTATTTGCTTCTGATCCCCAGGGCCTAGCAAATCCTGGGAAATAATAGATGCTCAATACATATATGCTTATTCTTTATCTCTATCAGGTTTAGTTGAAATGTAAATAAATTGAAAAGATTTTTTTAGGCTCTGGAAGTTCTTAATTCTTTCTTAAATGTTTGAGGACTGTCTGGGCCTGGTAGCTTTGGGGGTAATTTTTAATAGCACTTTCAACATCTTCCAAGGTTATTGGTCTGTTTAAGTTTTCTACCTCTTTTTATGTCAATTTGATTAGTTCATGTTTCCCTACAACTTGTTCATCTAGATCTTTTAGTTTATTATAATTTGAATCATCTTTTTATCAATGGTAATCTCTGGAAAGAAAACAACATACTGATTCCACATTCAGATAAGTCTAAAGTGAGCTCTTCACTAGAATAGTAGAGGGGTCAATACCCTAAACATACAAAATTAGAAAAGTCTTCTCTTCTTAAATCCAAATCAATCCAGATCAGAGGTAGGAGGACGCTTTTCACCAAAGATTAGAGCAGAGTTGCAGATTACCACAGGATTCTTTGCTCAAAGTGAAAAGAATGCTAGTTTTATTCCTTTCACTAGATAGACTGGAGAAAATATATAGTCTTGAAATATTTGGTATTTCGTTTCTTTGCTGGGTTACACAGCAATAGCTGTTTCTTGATAGGCAAAATGAATTAGTCTCAAGTTCACCATAGCAAGGCAGTAATTTTGTATATAACATACTGACAGATGGAAAAGTGCATATTTTCTAGGGTTTTGTTCAATAATTTACCTCAAAAGCCCATCTCAAACTCTCAGATGAGAAATTATTGAATGTTAGAAACCATAAGTTGTCTTGATGTTCAAGGTACTGACGTTCATGGTACATCATTTAAATTGTAATGTCCTATGCCTAGGTGAAATGGTTCATGGGCTCTGGCCTACTCTAAATAGGATGACCATCCATCCCACGTTTCTGTGGACTCTATAGGGTTGTACTATTATTCACTCAAAAATGTCCCAGTACTGATACATTTACAACATGAATACTACAATTCCATGCATATGAGTATCCTGAAGAAACAAATTTGTAGACACAGAAAGCAGATTAGTGTTGCCTGGGGCTGAGCAGGAATGGGGAGTGACTGCAAATGGGTTGTTTGAGGGATTTTTTTTTTTTTTTTTTTTTGCCACACTGCGCAGGATGTGGGATCTCAGTTCCCCGACCAGGGATCAAACCCACACCCGCTGCAGTGGAAGCGTGGAGTCTTACCCACTGGATCATCAGGAAAGTTCCCTGAGAGATCTTTCTAGGATGATGAAAATGTTCTAAAATTGATTTGTGGTGACAGGTCTGTAAATTTTACAAAAATCTTTGAATCGCAATATGAGTGAAATTGTAAAATTGTATTGTTAAAATGAGTAAAGTTCATGGTATGTAAACTATACCTCAATAAAGTTGTTTTTAGAGAAGGGGAAAAAAAGTATCCCAGGTTGGGAAGTAAAGCATATGGTCATCCTTGCTAGAAATTTTAATTTTTCTCTGCAAAAATAAATTTAAATCCCCACAGCAGGAATCATGCCTTGTGCCTCTGTTTCCTAGAGAATCAGTAAGTGAACCAATGTGTATGGAAGTATAGTTTTTTTGGTTCAAGGTGTTTCTCTAATTACCTGGTGTCTAAAGCCCCAGCAGAGACTTGAGCTTGGAGATCAGAAGGTACAAACCCTCACTGCAGAAGTTTCCCAAGAAGTCATCTAAGCCAAGACCCCAAACCATGGCACCATCCGTCAAATCCATTGGCTTTCAGAAACTTCACTTGTGATATGAGTGTCATCTAACAACCCAGCACAAAGTCTCTTAAAACACTATAAAATTATTGAAAGCATTATGCAATACCTTTGTACAAAGATAATATAAAGAAAAACATCATCATACCACTGTAAAGTAACTCATCACTTTTGCATGTTAATCACAGTCTTCATGCACCCACCATCATTATTTACAAGGTCACCATCACAGCATAAAAATCCTGTTTTTTATCTTTGTTTTCACTTTGGATGACAAATAAACATTTCTCATGTTTCTGCTTAATCTTTATACTTATTTTTAATGATTTAAAATACTTCTTCATGTTTATGAAATATAATTTAATACACCATTATTCATTCTTGTGATATTTTACAATCATAAGCAAGACTCTGAGAAATACCTTAATACATAAATGCTTTGATCATATTGTCTTTCCAAAAATACCCAAAAATTGAAATTGGAGGCTAAAGAGTATACATATTTACACAATTCCTGTTATATACAGCCATATTGTTTTCCAAAAGAGGAAGCCAACCAAACCCTATACAAGAGGCTCTTGGAATGACAAATGTTCTTACAAACTGGGAGTCTGTTAAGGTGTGGTGAATAGAGGATAAGTTTGGAATTATTCAGACCTGTAAACCAAATACTAGTACACCATTTACTATATGTCCTCCAAAAGTAAATTAACCTCTCTTAGCATCAATTTCCTTATTAGAAAATGAAAATTATAATACATATTTCATAATAATAACACTTCCATTTGTTGAGCATACATTCATCATGCATTCTTCATGTAATCCAGCCTCTAGGCTTATTATAAGAATTAAATGGAATAACATATGTTAAAAAGCTAGCACATTGTAAATAACCAGTAACATGTACATTTCCTTCTCTTTCAATGGAATAAAAAAAAATTTGTCATAATCTCAAAAAGGAACTCTCTAAGCAGAGGGAGCTTTGTCTTCAGTTACGCTTATGGAGTGCCAGCAGCCTCCAACAAGCATGCAGACATGGTCCTGAGGCCAGGATTTTATTGGCAAATGCACCTACAGGAACCATCAAGTCCCCTTTTGGTCACCAATGAATCATCAAGGTCTGAGAGACTGAGGCTACCCACTTCTCACACACTTGCATTAGTGGTAATAGGGTTGATTATGGTTAGCTTTACCATCTCCTTCTTAAAAGTTATGCCAGCAAAATTATTGGGCCCTCTGTGACCCCCCCATGGCATCATTACCCTGCTCATCAATATAAGGGGTAATGTTCCTCCTCTTGGCAGCTTTAATTCTATCTCCTCTCTTATGAACAAAGGGGTATGAACACTCAGAACCTCCCTCCTGCTGCCCCAGGACAGTCTCATCTTCCTTTATCTTACCTTTGCTTACTCTTCTCTAAACTTATCGAAGGAGGGAGAACAGAGATAGAAAGGCAAGGCAGAACATGCAGTTAGAGATAAAAGAGTTGGTCGGGGTTGGTGAAGAAAAAACAAATATTCTAGTTTCAATTTCTTCTCTACCACAACCCCTGGATTTGGTTACAAAGAACAAGAAGTGAGCGTGTTTATTTGTAAAGGTCTTTTGGGTATTAGTGTATATGTGTGTCTGTGTACATGTCTAAGAAGGTAAATGTCAGTGATTCATGTTCATGTATTATATATATATATTATATATGTGTTATATAAATTATATATAATACATAAACATGAATCCTGACATATATGTAAATCATTGATTTCTTTTTTTTATTTTTAAATTTAATTTTATTTATTTTTTTATACAGCAGGTTATATTAGTCATCAATTTTATACACATCAGTGCATACATGTCAATCTCAATCGTCCAATACATCACACCACCATCCCCACCCCCCTCCGCAGCTTACCCCGTTTGGTGTCCATACGTTTGTTCTCTACATCTGTGTCTCAACTTCTGCCCTGCAAACCGGTTCATCTGTACCATTTTTCTATGTTCCACATACATGCGTTAATATCTGATATTTGTTTTTCTCTTTCTGACTTACTTCACTCTGTATGAAAGTCTCTAGATCCATCCACGTCTCAACAAATGACCCAATTTCGTTCCTTTTTATGGCTGAGTAATATTCCATTGTATATATATACCACATCTTCTTTATCCATTCATCTGTCAATGAGCATTTAGGTTGCTTCCATGACCTGGCTATTGTAAATAGTGCTGCAATTAACATTGGGGTACATGTGTCTTTTTGAATTATGGATTTCTCTGGGTATATGCCCAGTAGTGGGATAGCTGAATTATATGTTAATTCTATTTGTAGTTGTTTAAGGAACCTCCATACTGTTCTCCATAGTGGCTGTATCAATTTACATTCCCACCAACAGTACAAGAGCGTTCCCTTTTCTCCACACCATCTCCAGCATTTTTTGTTTGTAGATTTTCTGATGATGCCAATTCTAACTGGTGTGAGGTGATACCTCATTGAAGTTTTGATTTGAATATCTCTAATAATTAGTGATGTTGAGCAGCTTTTCATGTGCTTCTTGGCCATCTGTACGTCTTCTTTGGAGAAATGTCTATTTAGCTCTTCTGCCCATTTATGCATTGCATTGTTTGTTTCATTAATATTGAGCTGCATGAACTGTTTATATATTTTGGAGATTAATCCTTTGTCTGTTGATTCGTTCACAAATATTTTCTCCCATTCTGAGGGTTGTCTTTTTTCTTCTTTATGGTTTCCTTTGCTGTGCAAAAGGTTTGAAGTTTCATTAGGTCCCATTTGTTTATTTTGTTTTTATTTCCATTACTCTAGGAGGTGGATCAAAAAAGATATTGCTGAGATTTATGTCAAAGAATGTTTTTCCTATGTTTTCCTCTAAGAGTTTTATAGTGTCTGGTCTTACATTTAGGTCTTGAATCCATTTTGAGTTCATTTTTCTGTATGGTGTTAGGGAGTATTCTAATTTCATTCTTTTACATGTAGCTGGTCAGTTTTCCCAGCACCACTTATTGAAGAGACTGTCTTTTCTCCATTGTATATCCTTGCCTCCTTTGTCATAGACTAGTTGACCATAGGTGCATGGGTTTATCTCTAAGCTTTCTATCTTGTTCCATTGATCTATGTTTCTGTTTTTGTGCCAGTACCATATTGTCTTGATTACTGTAGCTTTGTAGTATAGTTTGAAGTCAAGGAGTCTGATTCCTCCCACTCCATTTTATTCCCTCAAGACTGCTTTGGCTATTCAGGGTCTTTTGTGTCTCCATACAAATTTAAAGATTTTTGTTCTAGTTCCATAAAAAATGCCATTGGTAATTTGATACAGATTGTATTGAATCTGTAGATTGCTTTGGGTAATATAGTCATTTTCACAATATTGATTCTTCCAATCCAAGAACATGGTATATCTCTCCATCTGTTGGTATCATCTTTAATTTCTTTCATCAGTGTGTTATAGTTTTCTAGATACAGGTCTTTTGTCTCCCTAGATAGGTTTATTCCTAGGTATTTTATCCTTTTTGTTGCAATGGTAAATGTGAGTGTTTCCTTAATTTCTCTTTCAGATTTTTCATCATTAGTGTATAGGAATGCAAGTGATTTCTGTGCATTAATTTTGTATCCTGCAACTTTACCAAATTCATTGATTAGCTCTAGTAGTTTTCTGGTAGCATCTTTAGGATTCTCTATGTATAGTATCATGTCATCTGCAAACAGTGACAGTTTTACTTCTTCATTTCCAATTTGGATTCCTTTTATTTCTTTTTCTTCTTTGATTGCTGTGGCTAGGACTTCCAAAACTATGTTGAATAATAGTGGTGAGAGTGGACATCCTTGTCTTTTTCCTGATCTTAGAGGAAATGCTTTCAGTTTTTCACCTTTGAGAATGATGTTTGCTGTGGGTTTGTTGTATATGGCCTTTATTATGTTGAGGTAGGTTCCCTCTATGCCCACTTTCTGGAGAGTTTTTATCATAAATGGGTGTTGAATTTTGTCTAAAGTTTTTCTGCATCTATTGAGATGATCAAATGGTTTTTATTCATCAATTTGTTAAAATGGTGTATCACATTGATTGACTTGCGTATATTGAAGAATCCTTGCATCCCTGAGATAAATCTCACTTGATCATGGTGTATGATCCTTTTAATATGTTGTTGGATTCTGTTTGCTAGTATTTTGTTGAGGATTTTTGCATCTATATTCATCAGTGATATTGGTCTGTAATTTTCTTTTTTTGTAGTATCTTTGTCTGGTGTGGTTATCAGGGTGATGGTGGCCTCATAGAATGTGTTTGGGAGTGTTCCTTCCTCCACAATTTTTTGGAAGAGTTTGAGAAGGATGGGTGTTAGCTCTTCTCTAAATGTTTGATAGAATTCACCGGTGAAGCCATCCGGTCCTGGACTTTTGTTTGTTGGAAGATGTTTAATCACAGTTTCATTTTCATTATTTGTGGTTGGTCTGTTCATATTTTCTGTTTCTTCCAGGTTCAGTCTTGGAAGGTTATACGGTTCTAAGAATTTGTCCGTTTCTTCCAGGTTGCCCATTTTATTGGCGTAGTGTTGCTTGTAGTAGTCTCTTAGAATGCTTTGTATTTTTGTGGTGTCTCTTCTAACTTCTCCTTTTTCATTTTTAATTTTATGGGTTTGAGTCCTCTCCCTCTTTTTCTTGATGAGTCTGGCTAATGGTTCATCAATTTTGTTTATCTTCTCAAAGAACCAGCTTTTATTTTTATTTTTTTAATTTTTTTATTTTTTATTTTTTAACATCTTTATTGGAGTATAATTGCTTTACAATGGTATGTTAGTTTCAGCTTCACAACAAAATGAATCAGTTATATATATACATATATTCCCATATCTCTTCCCGCTTGCGTCTCCCTCCCTCCCACCCTCCCTATCCCACCCCTCCAGGCGGTCACAAAGCACGGAGCTGATCTCCCTGTGCTATGCGGCTGCTTCCCACTAGCTATCTACCTTACGTTTGGTAGTGTATATATGTCCATGCCTCTTTATCGCTTTGTCACCGTTTACCCTTCCCCCTCCCCATAGCCTCAAGTCCATTCTCTAGTAAGTCTGTGTCTTTATTCCTGTTTCAGCCCCCAGCAATCCCACTACTGGGCATATACCCTGAGAAAACCATAATTCAAAAAGAGTCATGTACCAAAATGTTCATTGCAGCTCTATTTACAATAGCCCAGAGATGGAAACAACCTAAGTGTCCATCATTGGATGAATGGATAAAGAAGATGTGGCACATATATACAATGGAATATTACTCAGCCATAAAAAGAGACGAAATTGAGCTATTTGTAATGCGGTGGATAGACCTAGAGTCTGTCATACAGAGTGAAGTAAGTCAGAAAGAGAGAGACAAATACCGTATGCTAACACATATATATGGAATTTAAGAAAAAAAAATGTCATGAAAAACCTAGGGGTGAAACAGGAATAAAGCTTTTAGTTTTATTGATCTTTGCTATTGTTTTCTTTGTTTCTACTTCATTTCTTTCTACTCTGATTTTTATGATTTCTTTCCTTCTGCTAACTTTGGGTTTTGTTTGTTCTTCTTTCTCTAGTTCCCTTAGGTGTAAGGTTACATGGTTTATTTGAGATTTTTCTTGTTTCTTGAGGTAGGCTTTTATAGCTATAAACTTCCCTCTTAGAACTACTCCTGCTGCATCCCATAGGTTTTAGATCATCATGTTTTCATTGTCTTTTGTCTCCAGGTATTTTTTGATTTCCTCTTTGATTTCTTCAGTGATCTCTTGGTTATTTAGTAACATATTCTTTAGCCTTCATGTGTTTGTGTTTTTTACGTTTTTTTTCCCTGTAATTCATTTCTAATCTCATAGTGTTGTGGTCAGAAAAGATGCTTGATATGATTTCAATTTTCTTAAATTTACCGAGGCTTGATTTCTGACCCAAGATGTGATCTATCCTCTTCCGTGTGCACTTGAGAAAAAAGAGTAATCTGTTGTTTTTGGATGGATTGTCCTATAAATATCTAAATATATTTAGGTCTTGAATCCATTTTGAGTTCATTTTTCTGTATGGTATTAGGGAGTATTCTAATTTCATTCTTTTACATGTAGCTGGTCAGTTTTCCCAGCACCACTTATTGAAGAGACTGTCTATCTGATATGTTGTGTCATTTAAAGCTTCTGTTTCCTTATTTAT
This sequence comes from Pseudorca crassidens, assembly GCF_039906515.1. Classification (NCBI taxonomy): domain Eukaryota; kingdom Metazoa; phylum Chordata; class Mammalia; order Artiodactyla; family Delphinidae; genus Pseudorca; species Pseudorca crassidens. The sequence goes on from NC_090297.1 coordinate 97,535,268, forward strand.
TTCCATTTTGGATAATCTGTCCATTGGTGTAAGTGAGGTGTTAAAGTCTCCCACTATTATTGTGTTACTGTCGATTTCCTCTTTTATAGCTGTTAGCAGTTGCCTTATGTATTGAGGTGCTCCAAGTTGGGTGTATATATAATTATTGTTACATCTTCTTCTTGGATTTATCCCTTGATCATTATGTAGTGTCCTTCCTTGTCTGTTGTAACATTCTTTATTTTAAAGTCTATTTTATCTGATATGAGTATTGCTACTCCAGCTTTCTTTTAATTTCCATTTGCATGGAATATCTTTTTCCATCCCCTCACTTTCAGTTTGTATGTGTCCCTAGGTCTGAAGTGGGTCTCTTGTAGACAGCATATATATGGGTCTTGTTTTTGTATCTATTCAGCAAGCCTGTGTCTTTTGGTTGGAGCATTTAATCCATTCACGTTTAAGGTAATTATCCATATGTATGTTCCTATGACCATTTTCTTAATTGTTATGAGTTTGTTTTTGCAGGTCCTTTTCTTCTCTTGTGTTTCCCACTTACAGAAGTTCCCTTAGCGTATGTTTAGAGCTGTTTTGGTGATGCTGAATTCTCTTAGCTTTTGCTTGTCTGTAAAGCTTTTGATTTCTCCATAGAATCTGAATGATATCCTTGCTGTATAGAGTAATCTTGGTTGTAGGTTCTTCCCTTTCATCACTTTTAAGTATATCATGCCACCCCCTTCTGGCTTGTAGAGTTTCTGCTAAGAAATCAGCTGTTAACCTTATGGATGTTCCCTTGTATGTTATTTTTCGTTTTTCCCTTGCTGCTTTCAATAATTTCTCATTGTCTTTAATTTTTGCCAATTTGATTACTATGTGTCTTGGCATATTTCTCCCTGGGTTTATCTTATATGGGGCTCTCTGTGCTTCCTTGACTTGGGTGGCTATTTCCTTTCCCATGCTAGAGAAATTTTTGACTATAATCTCTTCAAGTATTTTCTCTAGTCCTTTCTCTATTTCTTCTCCTTCTGGGACCCTTATAATGTGAATGTTGTTGCATTTAATGTTGTCCCAGAGGTCTCTTAGGCTGTCTTCATTTCTTTTCATTCTGTTTTCTTCATTCTGTTTCACAGCAGTGAATTCCATCATTCTGTCTTCCAGGTCACTTATCCATTCTTCTGCCTCAGTTATTCTGCTATTGATTCCTTCTAGTGTAGTTTTCATTTCAGTTATTTTATTGTTCATCTCTGTTTGTTTGTTCTTTAAATCTTCTAGGTGTTTGTTCTTTAATTCTTCTAGGTCTTTGTTAAACATTTCTTACATCTTCTCGATCTTTGCCTCCATTCTCTTTCCCAGGTCCTGGATCATCTTCACTATCATTATTCTGAATTCTTTTTCTGGAATGTTGCCTATCTTCACTTCATTTAGTTGTTTTTTCTGGGGGTTTATCTTGTTCCTTCATCTGGTACATAGCCTTCTGCCTTTTCATCTTGTCTATCTTTCTGTGAATGTGGTTTTTGTTCCACAGGCTGCAGGACTATAGTTTTTCTTGTTTCTGCTGTCTGCCCTCTGGTGTATAAGGCTATCTCAATCATTGGTTTCTGAGCTGCCTTTCCTATGTTCCAAGAACATAGGAAAGGCAGCTCAGAAATTATCCATTCCAGTGGCCTTGTTTTAAAAATTAGGAAACAGGCTTAATAATGGGAATTATTGGCTTAACATCACAGTGAGACCATAACAAAGCTGTAACTGTAATTGTTATTTCCTGTCACCTTAACTAGGGCTCTTCCCACTTAATGAATTTTTCAAGGGCAGAGATAATGTTAATAGTCTTAAGGTCCATGGGCTGAAACTTACCTTATGCTCATAGCTTTCAGTATTGTCAAACCAAATCCATGCATTCCTTTGTAGTCTTAAGGGGGCTTCTGGTCTTTAATCCATGAGATGGTGGCTTGAGGTAAAAAGAAATGTGCATATCTAATCAGAGGTACCCAAGTGAGCAAAATCATGGTGATGGGGTTGTCAATAGGAAAGGTGAATATTTTTCTTAGATGTTCACATGCGAACAATTCTACTGTTGCACAAATCACACTTTATTGTAATTATTCCTTTGTGTTTTTGCTTCCTATACTTGGGCTATGAACTCCATGAGAGCAGAAACTATGTCTTAACTATATTCCCAATGTCCAGCACACTGCCTGACATATATAAGTGCCCAATAAGTTATCTTAGACATACTTATTAAACAGAAGTAGCTTGAGTATTACTTTGAGCTCACAAAAGAGTTATTTCCCTGAAAGCTTTTGCATTCTAAAAATTAAAAAGCAGAGATTTTAAAATTTTGCATTTTTACTTGGGTTTAAACTCTTACTATTAAAATGAGCTTACCACTCCTATAAGTCAAACTAAGGTTATCTTATACATAGGAAGACCACTTCAATTTCCAAGGTGATTCATCTCTTCCTGGGGAATGTTTTTCATCTCCAATAGGGGTATATGGAGAGACATAAGCAATTATGCAACAAGAGTTATTTTATTAGCAAAAGGATCCCAAATTTATCTAATCTCACTCCCTAACTGACCAGAGTTTCCACTGCAGTCTCTCCTGGGAGGAGTTACCTCATGGTAGATCGGAAGCCAGCCTCCTGGGTGTGGGTCCCAATAGACCCTGTCCTGAGGTGGGTGCTGCCCACCATTTGAAGAAGTAAGGTGTTTGGTCTGTCCGTACGTGGGGAACCCCATAATGAGATTCTCATCAGGAACTCCATCATCTCACCAATATTCTTGTGGCAAGTTCCTGGGGGAATATTCAGCTTAAGGCTCAAATCCAGTTCCTGTCTACCCTCCTCCCCATTTCTGCTTCCCAGTCCTAACCAATGGCTCCTACTTTACAGTGTTGAAATAGACAAAATTTCCATGGTCAGTGGAATCCTTGTGCAGGGGGCTGTTTTGTCCTGTGCCAGTGTCCCAACCTCCATGAACATCATAGGTCATCACATGATGAAGCCCAGGAGCCTAGGAGGGAAATGGCACAGGAGGGTTGTTCGCTGAAGCTGTCATTGTCATGATGGCTGAGACGGAGGCCATGGCCATGGCTATACCTGCAGCTGAGACGTTTCTCAGGGACCCAGTGGATTATCTGGTGGTGTGGGTTTTTGTTTTGTTTTCCAGTGGTGATCCACAGAATCCTAGAAACCTGGACAAGGATGCATGAACCATGTCAACCAGAATCCCTTCAATTTTATATCTTTTCTGATTAGAGATGTGACAAATATTTCATTTGAGAAGGAGTTACAATGCTTTTTCAAAAGTTTTAAAGCCACTGGTTTGATGTAAGTTCCCACCAGAGCATTAAAAAGGTTCATTTAGCCTTTGCTGGACACTTTTGAGCTAACCACCTAATCAGGCATTTGATATAATTATGATGTGGCTCTCAATCTAACAACTGGCCCTAGAAAGTTAATTGTTTTATTGATCTGCAAAATGATTCCCTGTAATTTCTTCCTGTTGGCACTAGCTTTTCATTCAGGACCAACAAAACAAGTCTGTGCTCTCAGATGTAATTGTACGTGATTCCCCTACCCCACTTTATTTTTGTTTTGTTGGGGGTTTTTTTTGCTGGATCATATGGTAGTTTCATTAATTTAAAAAAATACTTAACAGGGCTTTCCTGGTAGCGCAGTGGTTGAGAGTCCGCCTGCTGATGCAGGGGACACAGGTTCGTGTCCCGGTCCGGGAAGATCCCACATGCCGCACAACAGCTGGGCCCGTGAGCCATGGCCGCTGAGCTTGCGCGTCCGGAGACTGTGCTCCGCAACGGGAGAGGCCACAACAGGGAGAGGTCCGCATACAACAACAACAACAACAAAATACTCAGCAGTTTATTTTAAAAAATAATTGACATGGAATGTTATATTTGTTTCAGGTATACAACATGATTCAATATTTGCATTCACTATGAAATGATTTCCAAAGTAAGTTTCATTAATATCCATCACCTTACATCATTACAATTTTTTTCCTTGTGTTGAGAACTTTAATTTTTTTAGATTAACTTTATTACACATCATTACCAAACTGTTATTATTATTTTTTAAAATTTATTATTTATTTACTTTTGGCTGTATTGGGTCTTCCTTGCTGCACGCAGTCTTTCTCTCTAGTTGCAGTGAGTGGGGGCTACTCTTTGTTGTGGAGTATGGGCTCTAGGCTCACGGGCTTCAGTAGTTGTGGCTCACAGGCTCTGGAGTGCTGGCTCAGTAGCTGTGGCACACGGGTTTACTTGCTCTGTGGCATGTGAGATCTCCCCGGACCAGAGCTTGAACCCATGTACCCTGCATTGGCAGCAGATTCTTAACCACTGCTCCACCAGGGAAGTCCCATAAGAACTTTTAAGATCTACTCTCTTAGCAACTTTTAAAAATATGCAACACTGTATTAACTACAGTCACTCTGCAAAGCACTTTGATTATCTGTCAACTTGGATCTCAGAATTTCTTCCAGGAAAAAAACTTCTCTATTCCTTTAAATCTCCAATGAACTAGTGTGCCATTCAGTTCCATTCCAAGTAGGCTTCCTTCAGCTCTAGATAATGATGCTCCATGACCTCAGAGACCCCTCTGGTTTCTCATGCAGTGGATAGATCAGGGGGCTGATGAACTAGCTATTGCTGGAGTCTTGGGAAGAATACCCTGGAGCCAGACCCCTTTCACCTCTTCATGCCTAGTGTCAGGCTATAATGTAAAAAAATTTTCCCAGAACGGTCCTAGGGAAAATACAAGCAGAGGAATTATCAACACACCTAGCTTGCCCCATCACTGTTCAGGCGGGCATTGACAGTAAGCTTGATTGCACTCAGAATAAAGAACTTTCTCTAACTCTCCTCTTCTGCTCTCACTAGTGGCATGCCTTCAGTGGATGCAACAAGCCTTCCTCTCCCTGGATCAGTACAGTAGCTGGGCCACATGCATTCATGCAAGCCCATGGAGAGCCTCAAGTCATGTAGGACACATGGAACACTCTCTAGGCCCTAAGCAGGAGACGAGAGTCATTAGCATACAGCAGCTGTCAGGCAAGAGACTTGAGGAAGAGAAAGGGGAGGGGAACCCCACAAACATCAGGCAAAGATGTACAGACTATGTTAAGTTTAGTCTGACTGCAGCTCCATGGGTCCCTCAGGTTTAAATTTCACACTGGAATGAGACTTGCTGTTCAGGTCTTTGGGTATTGCTACCTGACTCATGCTCTGATCTTGGCCATTTCATAACACAAAACAACAGTTCCTTTGCCTGCAGACATAACTGCCAAGATCATTAGACAGAGATGGCTTGAGCCTCAGCCTCAAAAGCTGGTAACATTTGGCAGTATATATAAGTCCATGCCACTCTCTCACTTCGTCCCAGCTTACCCTTCCCCCTCCTCGTGTCCTCAAGTCCATTCTCTAGTAGGTCTGCATCTTTATTCATGTCCTGCCCCTATGTTCTTCAGAACCTTTTTTTTTTTTAGATTCCATATATATGTGTTAGCATACAGTATTTGTTTTTCTCTTTCTGACTTACTTCACTCTATATGACAGACTCTAGGTCCATCCACCTCACTACAAATAACTCAATTTCGTTTCTTTTTATGGCTAACATTCCATTGTATTATATATACTACCAAATGTAAAATAGATACCTAGTAAGAAGCAGCCCCATAGCACAGGGAGATCAGCTCTGTGCTTTGTGACCACCTAGAGGGGTGGGATAGGGACCGTGGGAGGGAGACGTAAGAGGGAGGAGATATGGGGATATACGTGTATATATATAGCTGATTCACTTTGTTATAAAGCAGAAACTAACACACCATTGTAAAGCAATTATACTCCAATAAAGTTGTTAAAAAAAAAAGCTGATAACATTTCCTGTTGGAAAAGATAGGACAGTATTGGTGATTATAATAGTAATAATTTTAGGGAAGATACAGTATTCATACATGAACCAAATTTTAAGTTAAATATATAAAATTTTATATTTAAATATAAATTTGTATAAATAAATATAAATACATAAATAAATATAAATTTGTATAAAATAAAATTTTATATATATAAAATATAACAATATTTGGTAGGGAAAAAAATCTCCCTGTGTGGACTGGAATGTATGTTTACCAGGTATGTGTGTGTGTGTGTGTGTATGTGAATGAGTTAAGGCTTGAAACCAAAGTGTCTGGAATATTTTCCCCTGCTCTGGGGGCCCAGGTACTCAAAGTCAAGGTCAATGCCATCAAACTCATCCAGCCAGATGTATGTGATCACTGAGTCAATGAATACCTTACAGTTGCCAGTCTTGGCCACCGTGGAGGTGAACCTGGGGAAGGCATGATCTTGAGTGGCACTCAGATGCCATCACCTGTTCCCTTTCCTTCTTTCACTCATATGGATTTGATCTAGTCCAAGCTCCAAGAAATATCAAAGGAATCATCACCAGCCCATGCAGCCCTGTCCTGAGCAATCCATCTTCATCTCCAGCATCTGCTCCTGGTAGTCTGTTATCATAAAAATCCTCCTATAGTAGCGATAGATGAAGGGATACCAAAAAAACAAAATTCTCCTATAGAGCCTATAAAGCAGTCAATATAGCTAACCTGGCCTTTTGGTGCTTGCAGATGAACAATCCCTTAGTTACTTTAGGGTCTTCTTGAAGCCACTTACCAGTCACACTCCATGTCCTCTCATTAACTCCCAAATCCCTTCAGCAAGGGCATCATAATACAGCAGTAGGGAAAGAAAAATGACATCTCCCTTCACAAAATATTCATTATCACTCTTCCCTCCCTCTTTCTCTTTTCCTCTCTTTAGGATATGGTTTTACAGCTACTCGATTGCTCAAAGTTCGCCCAAACACTCATTTTATACACTCGCACTTCTATTCCTTTGCTCGAGGAGTTCCATTCTCTTGGAATGTCCTTCCCATTCTTCTCTGACAAATTTCTACTTATTATTCATTGCCTTTTTCAAATGTTACCTACCGTTAAATCCTTCACCCAAGCAGAATTTACCATTGCTTTCTCATCATTTTCTGACGACATTTTACGTATTCCACCATGGCACTCCATTGCAGTTTTCAGCTGGGTGTATACATGTTTGTTTCTCCACTAGACAAAAAGCTTCCTGGGACTCTTTCATTCACGTTTTCTCTCCTATAGTGTCTTGAAAGGCTCTGACTCTATGCTAATTAACAGATATCTAATATCCTTGGGTTATCCCAACAATATTTAATATCCTTCATGCATTCCCCAGGCTGGCAATATCCCCCTATTTATCTTCTTTGCTCTAGTTGACATAGTAGGAGACATTGTATTAAGATATCTTCTCTTATAGCTCCTTCTTCCTTGGATATCTTGCATCTATCTTATCTTAGTACCTATCATGGTATTAAGCACGTAATAACGGACTCAGTAAATACTTATTGAAATAAATGGAAGCACTGCAAATAAACTTATCATATACTATATGTATGTCATATGACAGATTCCTTCCACAGCGTAACCCTTCATGCTGGTTCTCTTTCTCTAGTTCTCTGCCTTTCTTCATCCTATTATCCTAGATGTGGATAAACTCTATTTATCCAAAGGCACCCCTGAGACTCTAGAGGTTATCCTCACCACCACCACATCACCACACAAAATTATCAATTGCTTCACCAATTTGAAAACAGAAAAAAATGAGGATCTTCCAAACTGGGTTGACTCCTCTCATCCTGATGTCTGTAGGAAGGTAATTCACTTAGAAAGTTCTTTAACTGAGGCTAATTTCAATCAGTCTCTGAGATTACTTTCCTGTTAATTCCCTCTGGAAATTCTGGACTTTCCCTTGCTCACTGCCTTCAGCTAAGTAGCTTCAAAGGGACACGTGATGGAGCACTACAGGGCCTTCCAATTTACAGGTGTGAACTTAAAAAATAAAACAGCCAGTTACTTTTCAAGCAAAATGGGTTTATTCAGGAACAGCAAAGAATTACAATTTTGGATATGCAGGCTATAGCAAAAGCCAAGGGAAATCTAACAAACAAAGGAGAGGAAAGTTATTTTACAGAGTAAAAAGGAGGAAGTTGGGAGGGGTTGTTTTGAAGGAAAGGAGGAAAGTGGGAGTTCAGAGAGATGATGGGTTCTCATAGGCCAGGTAGCTGGGGTTGTCCATTTCCTGTAGGAGATGCAAGTACATCTTTCCTGTTGAGTCCTGTAACTGACGATTCTTTCCTGATGATGATTCTTCCTGTTGGGGTCTCTAAGCGACTGTCCTTCCTGTTATTGACCTTGAGGGGTACTGTGTGAGAACTTCCCCTTCTGGCATCTCAATTCCATTTTAAAAGAAGTTCGTCTTTATTAATTTTCACAAAAGTAAGGTTAAGGAAAGGGAAAGAGAAAATTAGAGCAATGAAGCCAGTTATTGTGGCATGCAAAATTACTGCTGAGGAAAGGGAAGTCATTTTGATTTGTGTCACAGTGGCTTGTCATTTTCATTCCTGTCTCCACCAGAGCCACCCTGTCCGTATTGCATAATTTAGCCCTGAGTTGGGAGATGGCTCCCAAAACTAGCTTTGAGTTTCAAGTCCACCCAGAATGTCTGTCCTAGGACTCTCCCAGATATTCCAGGACAAGGTACTCACTGCTGCTTGAGGGCCTGGAACACGGGGTAAATGGCATCATCACTCCACTGGGAGACATCTTGATCTTGAACCATTCTTGGAGAAGGGAAATTTCCCCTTTACCCCTCTTGAATTCTTTTGGCTGGTCTAATAATTAAATTGACACACTACATATTAACAGGAGTAAAAAAAAAATTAATTCATAAACATGGAGGTTTCAAAGAAATCAGACCCCCAAAGTGACCAAATAAGACTGTTTATATATCATTTTTAAACAAAGAAACATTTACTTGTGAAGATTTAAAAAAACAAAGGGGTGAGCGCTTGGGGTAGCAGACTAATGAAGAAGTAACAAAATTTGTTTATGCAGACTTCTTGGTCCTGAATTCCTTGTCTCTGGGGATAAGGGTGTCCTTCTACCTCCAGATGCAGGGAGTGGCCCTTTCACATGAGAGATATATTTCCTGCTTTCAGGGAGACAGAAAGGAGGGTCAAAGTGTTCCTCTTGCAGCAGCCATTTCTTAAGCAAATTTAATTCAAAATAGTCAATATGCCATTGAGGCATGTTTTGGGGTGGCCTGCCCTGGACCCCAACACCATAGTGGTGAAGACATAGATGAGCTGTGTACACTGGGGGTGTGAGGAAGACATGAGAAAGGCTCAGATTGCTGAGGTAAGACTACAAGCTAAAATTCCCCTCTCAAAGGCCTGGGAATGGAGTCACAACAAATACAGGATAAAGTGGACCACCTTCCCTGAAGAGTTCTAATTTCTATGGAGTTGAAGACTGGTCCACTCTAAACTAACCCATTGTACTGCTATCTTAATTCCTTACCCTGACAAGGGTCATCGTGAGCCTCAGCACTCTTATTCCCATCTCTAGTTCATAGGAATGTGGATACGGGGGTGTAGGAGGTAGAGTTGAGGAAGCTCTCTCTTTTCTTCTTCCTTCCTTCCTTCCTTCTTTCCTTTCTCTCTTTCTTTTTTGTAACAATTTTAAGTGTCTTATAGGAGGTGGAGATTCCAGCTCTCTCAGATTTTCAAATATGTATGTTTGCCGATGGTGGAAACTCCTCTGTCAAAAGGGAAGACACTCATGATGCTTACCAAGCTGCAGCTGCAGCAACACAGCCAGACCTGTAAAAAGGCAATAAATACATGACTCAGCTCCGGGCTTCCTGGGGAAGCTACAGACCTGTTGCCCTGCTGGGTAACTAACAATGAACAGTCAGCTCCTGGTGAGTCCTGCACAGATCTTCTTCTTTACAACATGTGCCTAAGCCACCCTGGGGAGGAGGGGATCCTGGACCTGGGTTCCCCACCACCTAGTGAGTGGTGAGTGGAAAGAGCATGGGCTCTGAGCAGATACTGCTGTGCTTGAAGCCTGGCTCTTCTCCTTCCAGCTGCAGGATGCCGGATACCTTGTCACACGACTCCTAATATCAATTTGCTTACGGACAGAAATGCGGAGATTAAAACCCACTTCAAAATATATTGTGAGTATTAGATAACTGAAGTGACATTATCTAACATTACAGAAGTGACATTATAGTGAGAATCAAATAAATGTGTGTTGTTTTTTTTTTCTTAACATCTTTATTGGAGTATAATTGCTTTACAATGGTGTGTTAGTTTTTGCTGTATAACAAAGTGAATCAGCTATACATATACATATATCACCATATCTCCTCCCTCTTGCCTCTCCCTCTAACTCTCCCTATCCCACCCCTCTAGGTGGTCACAAAGCACAGAGCAGATCTCACTGTGCTATGCATCTGCTTCCCACTAGCTATCGATTTTATATCTGGTAGTGTATATATGTCCATGTCACTCTCTCATTTCGTCCCACCTTACCCTTCCCCCTCCCCGTGTCCTCAAGTCCATTCTCTATGTCTGTGTCTTTATTCATATCATGCCCCTAGGTTCTTCAGAACCATTTTTTTTTTTAGGTTCCATATATATGTGTTAGCATATACAGTATTTGTTTTTCTCTCTCTGATTTACATCACTCTGTATGACAGGCTCTAGTTCCATCTACCTCACTACAAAAAACTCAATTTCGTATCCTTTTATGGCTGAGTAATATTCCATTGTATATATGTGCCACATCTTCTTTATCCATTCATCTATCTATGGACACTTAGGTTGCTTCCATGTCCTGGCTAATGTAAATAGAGCTGCAATGAACATTGTGGTACATGACTCTTTTTGAATTATGGTTTTCTCAGGGTATATGGCCAATAGTGGGATTGCTGGGTCATATGGTAGTTCTATTTTTAGTTTTCTAAGGAACCTCCATAATGTTCTCTACAGTGGCTGTATCAATTTACATTCCCACCAACAGTGCAAGAGGGTTCCCTTTTCTCCACACCCTCTCAAGCATTTATCGCTTCTAGATTTTTTGATGATGGCCATTCTGACCGGTAAGAGATATCGCATTGTAGTGTTGATTTGCATTTCTCTAATGATTAATGATGTTGAGCATTCTTTCATCTGTTTCTTGGCAATCTGTATATCTTCTTTGGAGAAATGTTTATTTAGGTCTTCTGCCCATTTTTGGATTGGGTTGTATGTTTTTTTGATATTGAGCTGCATGAGCTGCTTGTAAATTTTGTAGATTAACCTTTTGTCAGTTGCTTCATTTGCAAATATTTTCTCCCACTCTGAGGGTTGTATTTTCATCTTGTTTATGGTTTCCTTTGCTGTGCAAAAGCTTTTAAGTTTCATTAGGTCCCATTTGTTTATTTTTGTTTTTATTTCCATTTCTCTAGGAGGTGGGTCAAAAAGGATCTTGCTGTGATTTTGGTCATAGAGTGTTCTGCCTATGTTTTCCTCTAAGACTTTTATAGTGTCTGGCCTTACATTTAGGACTTTAATCCATTTTCAGTTTATTTTTGTGTATGGTGTTAGGGAGTGTTCTAATTTCATTCTTTAACATGTAGCTGTTCAGTTTTCCCAGCACCACTTATTGAAGAGGCTGTCTTTTCTCCACTGTATATTCTTGCCTCCTTTATCAAAGATAAGGTGACCATATGTGTGTGGGTTTATCTCTAAGCTTTCTATCCTGTTGCATTGATCTATGTTTCTGTTTCTGGCCAGTACCATACTGTCTTGATTACTATAGCTTTGTAGTATAGTCTGAAGTCAGGGAGCCTGATTCCTCCAGCTCCATTTTTCTTTGTCAAGATTGCTTTGGCTATTCAGGGGTTTTTATGTTTCTTAGCAATTTGTGAAATTTTTTGTTCTAGTTCTATATGCCATTGGTGGTTTGATAGTGATTGCATTGGTGGTTTGATAGTGATTGCATTGAATCTGTAGATTGCTTTGCGTAGTATAGTCATTTTCACAATGTTGATTCTTCCAATCCATGAACATGGTATATCTCTCCATCTTTTTGTATCATCTTTAATTACTTTCATCAGTGTGTTATAGTTTTCTGCATACAGGTCTTTTGTCTCCCTAGATAGGTTTATTCCTAGGTATTTTATTCTTTTTGTTGCAATGGTAAATGCGAGTGTTCCTTAATTTCTCTCTCAGATTTTTCATCATTAGTATATAGGAATGCAAGAGATTTCTGTGCATTAATTTTGTATCCTGCAACTTTACCAAATTCATTGATTAGCTCTAGTAGTTTTCTGGTAGCATCTTTAGGATTCTCTATGTATAGCATCATGTCATCTGCAAACAGTGACAGTTTTACTTCTTTTCCAATTTGGATTCCTTTTATTTCTTTTTCTTCTTTGATTGCTGTGGCTAAAACTTCCAAAACTATGTTGAATAATAGTGGTGAGAGTGGGCAACCTTGTCTTGTTCCTCATCTTAGTGGAAATGGTTTCAGTTTTTCACCATTGAGGACGATGTTGGCTGTGGGTTTGTCATATATGGCCTTTATTATGTCGAGGTAAGTTCCCTGTGCCTACTTTCTGGAGTGTTTTTATCATAAATAGGTGTTGAATTTTGTTGAAAGCATTTTCTTCATCTGTTGAGATGATCAATATGGTTTTTATCCTACAATTTGTTAATATGGTGTATCACATTGATTGACTTGCGTATATTGAAGAATCTTTGCATTCCTGGGATAAACTCCAATTGATCATGGTGTATGATCCTTTTAATGTGCTGTTGGATTCTGTTTGCTAGTGTTTTGTTGAGGAGTTTTGCATCTATGTTCATCAGTGATATTGGCTTCTAATTTTCTTTCTTTGTGACATCTTTGTCTGGTTTTGTTATCAGGGTGATGGTGGCCACATGGAATGAGTTTTGTAGTGTTCCTCCCTCTGCTATAATTTGGAAGAGTTTGAGAAGGATAGGTATTATCTCTTCTCTAAATGTTTGATAGAAGTTGCCTATGAAGCCATCTGGTCCTAGGCTTTTGTTTGTTGGAAGATATTTAATCACAGTCTCAATTTCAGTGCCTGTGATTGGTCTGTTTATATTTTCTATTTCTTCCTGGTTCAGTCTTGGAAGGTTGTGCTTTTCTAAGAATTTGTCCATTTCTTCCAGGTTGTCCATTTTATTGGCATACAGTTGCTTGTATTAATCTCTCATGATCCTTTGTATTTCTGCAGTTTCAGTTGTTACTTCTCCTTTTTCATTTCTAATTCTATTGATTTGAGTCTTCTCCCTTTTTTCTTGATGAGTCTGGCTAATGGTTTATCAATTTTATCTTCTCAAAAAACCAGCTTCTAGTTTTATTGATCTTTGCTACTGTTTCCTTCATTTCTTTTGCATTTATTTCTCATCTGATCTTTATGATTCCTTTCCTTCTGCTAACTTTGGGGTTTTTTTCTTCTTCTTTCTCTAATTACTTTAGGTGTAATGTTTGGTTGTTTATTTGAGATGCTTCTTCTTTCTTGAAGTAGGAAATATTGCTATAAACGTCCCTCTTAGAGCTGCTTTTGCTGCATCCCATAGGTTTTGGGTCATTGTGTTTTCATTGTCATTTGTTTCTAGGTATTTTTTGATTTCCTCTTTGATTTCTTCAGTGATCTCTTGGTTATTAAGTAGTGTATTGTTTAGCCTCCATGTGTTTGTATTTTTTACAGATTTTTTTTCAGTAATTGATATCTAGTCTCATAGCATTGTGGTCGGAAAAGATACTTGATACAATTTCAATTCTCTTAAATTTAACAAGGGTTGATTTGTGACCGAAGATATGATCTATCCTGGAGAATGTTCCATTAGCACTTGAGAAGAGAGTGTATTTTGTTGTTTTTGGATGGAATGTCCTATAAATATCAATTAAGTCCATCTTGTTTAATGTATCATTTAAAGCTTGTGTTTCCTTATTTATTTTCATTTTGGATGATCTGTCCATTGGTGAAAGTGTGATGTTAAAGTCTCCTACTATGATTGTGTTACTGTCAATTTCCCCTTTTATGGCTGTTAGCATTTGCCTTATGTATTGAGGTGGTCCTATGTTGGGTGCATAAATATTTACAATCGTTATATCTTCTTCTTGGATTGATCCCTTGATTATTATGTAGTTTCCTTCTTTGTCTCTTGTAATAGTCTTTATTTTAAAGTCTATTTTGTCTGATATGAGAATTGTTACTCCAGCTTTCTTTTAATTTCCACTTGCATGAAATATCTTTTTCCATCTCCTCACTTTCAGTATGTATGTGTCCCCAGGTCTGAAGTTGGTCTCTTGTAGACAGCATATATATGCATCTTGTTTTCGTATCCATTCAGCCACTCTAGGTCTTTTGGTTGGAGCATTTAATCCATTTACATTTAAGGCAATTATCATTATATATGTTCCTATTATCATTTTATTAATTGTTTTGGGTTTGTTATTGTAGGTGTTTTCCTTCTCTTGTGTTTCCTGCTTAGGGAAATTCCTTTAGCATTGGTTGTAAAGCAGGTTTGGTGGTGCTGTATTCCCTTAGCTTTTGCTTTTCTGTAAAGGTGTTAATTTCTCCATTGAATCTGAATGAGATCCTTGCTGGGTAGAGTAATCTTGGTTGTAAGTTTTTCCCTTTCATCACTTTAAATATGTCCTGCCACTCCTTTCTGGCTTGTAGAATTTCTGCTGAAAGATCAGCTGTTAACCTTATGGGGATTCCCTTGTATGTTACTTGTTGTTTTTCCCTTGCTGCTTTTAATATTTTTTGTTTTTATTTAATTTTTTTTTTTTTTTGCAGTACATGGGCTTCTCACTGTTGTGGCCTTTCCTGTTGCAGAGCGCAGGCTCAGCGGCCATGGCTCACGGGCCCAGCCACTCCGTGACATGTGGGATCTTCCCGGAGCGGGGCACGAACCCATGTCCCCTGCATCGGTAGGCAGACTCTCAACCACTGCGCCACCAGGGAATCCCTGTTTTTATTTAATTTTTGATAGTTTGATTAATATGTGTGTTGGTGTGTTTCTCCTTGGATTTATCCTGTATGGGACTCTCTGTTCTTCCTGGACTTGATTGACTATTTCCTTTCCCATATTAGGGAAGTTTTCAACTATAATCTCTTCAAATATTTTCTCAGTCCCTTTATTTTTCTTTTCTTCTGGGACCCCTATAATTCAAATGTTGGTGAGTTTAATGTTTTCTCAGAGGTCTCTGAGACCGTCGTAAATTCTTTTCATTGTTTTTGCTTTATTCTTCTCTGTGGTAGTTATTTCCACTATTTTATCTTCCAGGTCACTTATCCATTCTTCTGCCTCAGTTATTCTGCTACTGATTCCTTCTAGAGAATTTTTAAGTTCATTTATCATATTGTTCATCATTGTTTGTTTGCTCTTTAGTTCTTCTAGGTCCTTGTTAAACGTTTCTTTTAATTTCTCCACTCTATTTCCAAGATTTTGGATCATCTTTACTATCATTACTCTGAATTCTTTTTCAGATAGACTGCCTATTTCCTCTTCATATGTTTGGTCTCGTAGCTTTTTACCTTGTTCCTTCATCTGCTGTGTGTTTCTCTGTCTTCTCATTTTGGTTAACTTACTGTGTTTGGGGTCTCTTTTTCGCAGGCTGCATGTTCATAGTTCCTGTTGCTTTTAGTGTCTGCCCCCAGTGGCTAAGGTTGGTTCAGTGGGTTGTGTAGGTTTCCTGGTGGAGGGGACTAGTGCCTGTGTTCTGGTGTATGAGGCTAGATCTTGTCTTTCTGGTGGGCAGGACCATGCCTGGTGGGTGTGTTTTGGGGTGCCTGTGACCTTATTATGATTTTAGGCCACCTCTCTGCTAATGAGTGGGGTTGTGTTCCTGTCTTGCTAGTTGTTTGGCATAGGGTGTCCAGCACTGTAGTTTGCTGGTCATTGAGTGGAGCTGGGTCTTAGCGTTGAGACGGAGATCTCTGGGAGAGCCTTCACCATTTGATATTAGATGGAGCCGGGAGTTCTCTAGTGGACTAGTGTCTTGAACTCAGCGCTCCCACCTCAGAGGCACAGGCCTGACACCCAGCCAGAGCACCAAAACACTGTCAGCCAAATGGCTCAGAAGAAAAGGGAGAAAAAAAGGAAGAATGAAAAAATAATTAAATAAAAAATAATTATTAAAAATTAAAACAATTAAATTAAAAAGTAATTTAAAAAAGAAAAAAAAAAAGAAAGAGAGAAGAGAGCAACGTAACCAAGAAACAAATCCACCAATGATAACAAGGGCTAAAAACTATATTAAAAAAAAAAAAAAAAGACAGACAGAACCCTAGGAAAAATGATAAAAGCAAAGCTATACAGACAAAATCACACAAAGAAGCATATACATACACCCTCACAAAAAGAGAAAAAGGAATAATATATATATATTGTTGCTCCCAAAGTCCACTGCCTCAATTTTGAGATGATTCGTTGTCTATTCAGGTATTCCACAGATGCAGGGTACATCAAGTTGATTATGGAGATTTAAGTCTCTGCTCCTGAGGCTGCTGGGAGAGATTTCCCTTTCTCTTCTTTGTTTGCACAGCTTCTGGGGTTCAGCATTGGCTTTGACCCCGCCTCTTTGTGTAGGTCACCTGAGGGCGTCTGTTCTTCACTCAGACAGGATGGGTTAAAGTAGCAGCTGATTAGGGGGCTCTGGCTCACTCAGGCTGGGGGTAGGGAGGGTTATGGAATGCAAGGCAAGCCTGTGACAGCAGAGGCCAGCATGACGTTGCAACAGCCTGAGGTGAGCTGTGTGTTTCCTGGGGAAGTAGTCCCTGGATCACGGGACCCTGGCAGTGGCGGGCTACACAGGCCCCCGGGAGGGGAGGTGTGGATAGTGACCTGTGCTTGCGCACAGGCTTCTTGGTGGCTGAAGCAGCAGCCTTAGCGTTTCATGTCTGTCTCTAGTGTCTGTGCTGATAGCTGCAGCTCGCGCCCGTCTCTGAAGCTCGTTTAGGCAGTGCTCTGAATCCCCTCTCCTTGCACACCCTGAAACCATGGTCTCTTGCCTCTTAGGCAGGTCCAGAGGTGGACTTTTTCCCGGACTCCCTCCCAGCTAGCAGTGGTGCATTAGCCCCCTTCAGGCTGTCCTCACGCAGCCAGCCTCAGCCCTCTCCTTGGGATCTGACCTCCGAAGCCAGAGCCTCAGTTCCCAGCCCCTACCAGCCCTGGTGGGTGAGCAGATAAGCCTCTCAGGCTGGTGAGTGTTGGTCAGCACTGATCCTCTGTTCAGGAATCTCTCCGCTTTGCCCTCTGCACCCCTGTTGCTGCACTTTCCTCCATGACTCCGAAGCTTACCCCCAGCCACCCACCATGTCTGCCAGTGAAGGGGCTTCCTAGTGTGTGGAAACTTTTCCTCCTTCACAGTTCCCTCCCAGTGGTGCAGGTCCCGTTCCTATTCTTTTGTCTTTGTTTTTTCTTTTGGCCTACCCAGGTACGTGGGGAGTTTCTTGCCTTTTGGGAAGTCTGAGGTCTTCTGCCAGCATTCAGTAGGTGTTCTGTAGGAGTTGTTCCACATGTAGATGTATTTCTGATATATTTGTGGGGAGGAAGGTGATCTCCACGTCTTATTCTTCCACCAACTTGAAGGTCTCTCCCAATGCGTGTTAATTAAACCATTAGCCCATCTACCTGGCGTATTCATCAAGGCTCCAATGGACTGGATTCTCACCTTTCGACAATGACCTTAAGCCAAGATCCAGCTTATCTGCTCTTGTCTTTCTTTCTTTTTTTTTTTTTTCTCAGTACGCAGGCCTCTCACTGTTGTGGCCTCTCCCGTTGCGGAGCACAGACTCTGGACGCGCAGGCTCAGTGGCCATGGCTCACGGGCCCAGCTGCTCTGCGGCATGTGGGATCTTCCCAGACTGGGGCATGAACCCGTGTCCCCTGCAACGGCAGGCGGACTCTCAACCACTGCACCACCAGGGAAGCCCTCTGCTCTTGTCTTAACTCAGCTGAATGTTCAGTGAGGGCACAGCTGAACAGCTCTGCGTTCTCACTGATGCCCAGGACACCCCAGAGCCTGTTGGATGAGCTGTTCCCCCTGGTGGTGTTCAGCATCCTCAGGTGTTCATGGACCACAGCCTTCCAAGGCTCTTTGGGAGTGGGGTGTTGCCAGCTCATGGATCTGAGCACTGAGGGTAGCATTAGTTCTTCCTTTACAGAAGGCCTCATTGGGCAACAAATGGGTGGTGAGAGAGGTGATGGATAAAGGAGACTAGGAGTTGTAAAAATTATTCTATTAAGTAAAATATTGGAGAGAGAGAGGAAATGGGACTTGGATTGGAAGCTATAGAAGCAGTGCCTTGGCTTAGATGCCCTGTCTCTAGGAGACCATTATGCAGGCCCTGCTTGGGCTTGGGCTCAGGGCAAGCACTCAGGCAAGTAGATTCACTACCCTGGACTAAGTCTTCACTCCCTTGTCAGAGACGGAGTAATACTATGACCTTTGTCAACTCTAGGTTTTCATGCCATAAAATTAAATAATGAATGTGAAAGAGCTCTAAAAACACAAGGGATTGAACAGGAGTCAAATACTGTCTGATAATATTGAGATTTGCTTTTTGGTTAAAAAATGGCCCAGTACCTGTCCTATAGTAACTTCTTAATAAATACTTATTGATTGAATGAGTGGTGTGATTAGAATAGGAATATGAATCTGCCCTGACCTAGATCCCCCAATCTCATTCCAGATATCTCCTACTCCCTTGGAGCCATATTTCCCCCTCCCTACTTGCCTCCTCCTTGTACTTAGGCAACAGAATAAAGTGGCACATCATTAATGGGATGAAAGAGAGAAGGAAAGAGGAAAGAAAATGGAAGAAACACCCAATATGTCCGTAGGGATGGCTCTGAGGCACAATCATTTCACCCAGGGGAGCCAGAGACATGCAGGGAATGGATGACTTTCTGGGACACACCTGCTTAGACTTTGAAATGCAGTTCTTTGCTGCTTTAGCACTTTCTATCAATGCACAGAGGATGTCACTCTTTTCATTCTGGGCCCTGAGCATATGCAAAAGAGAGAGAAAGCCATAGCCTAACAAAGCAGGGGCTTGATGAAATGGCACATGCCAGGACGAGAGAGAAATGACAATAGAAAAATCCAAACAGAGCCTTTTTGTATTGAAGCTAGGGGCTGGATCCCTGCTTTCTGATGCCTTGATGAAGAGGATTCTCTGGATTTAGAGGAGAAGAGGGGAGTGGGTCTGTGTTACTTACTAGCCCAAAGCAGCATCCTCCCCATCTCTAATACAGTCCCCACACAAAGACCTGGGGCCCATCACTCTGTGTAAGATCTGAGCTGAGAGGGGTCTCGTTATCCCTGTGACAGTAGAACAGCTGCACAAGGTATTGTACCAGAATCCAGCTGCAGAGCCTGCATCCAGCTCCACACTTGTCCCATTCCCAAGGTCTCTGGGCAGCCTATTGTGTTGTCAACCCCTCACCAGCTGTGGCCAAGTTCAGAGAACTCATTATGTGTCAAAACTTCTCAAGAAGATAAAATCCTTTTGCCATGTCTTTGACTGTGAGAAGGACAGGGAAGGAGGCCTTGGTCAACATGCCAACAGGACTGTGGGGAGCTGTTTTTGTGGTTCCTGTGACTTTTGGATAGTAAAGTGAAGAGTCACAGTGGAACTAAGAAATAGGGAAGCTGAGAGCTCCCTGATTTGGGTTGGCTCTAAATTCTGGGCTTTGGGGTCTTTCACTTCTGTTTAGGTCTCTCAGCCATGACCATGAGCTAGGAAAATGGCTAGGGTCCTAAGGCAGAAGCTCTACCAGGAATGAAGAATATGCCTCTCTCTGGAGTTGTGTCTCCACCAGGTATGGGAACCTGAGGAACCCCAACTGAGGGCTGTGGAGCAGAGGGGCCCTGCCAGCAGACCTCTCTTCCTCAAACAATGTTCTGATCATTCTCTCTCTTCTTCTAAACCCACTGTGTTTCCCATCGATTAGATAATAAAGTCCAGACTTTTAGCAAGGCCATGCCTATCTGATCCAACCCACCTGGCAGTCTCATTCCCTGCTATCCTTTCCAGGTACTGTGTGCTCCAGCCAATTCAGAGTCCCCACTGATCTACAATGGCACAAACTCTTCCAAGCCTCTGTGTTGTTCTTATGCTGTTTTTCTGCATGAGATGCCTTTTTACTTTCCCTACCTGATGAGTTCCTACTCACACTTCAAGGCCAAAGTTAATTTCCTCTGTGATACCTTCTTCTTTCCTGAAACTCTCAGGCAGAATTCACTGTAACAGCATTTATCTCACTTGTATTTTCATTAATTTGGCAGTACAACAGATGTTTGCTAAGTACTTATCTGCAAGACACCTAAGATCTGGTGATTTAAAGAGAAAAATAACACAGCCTCTTTCCTCTAGGAAATCATAAACTAGTTGTGGAGATATACATGCAAATGGGTAAAATCCAATGCACTGTGTAATGCATTATCAGAGATACCAAGTGCTGTACCTCTTCATAGGGAGTGGGACAGTAGGCACAGGAAAGGGAGAAAAATGTCAGAGATCAGGGAAAATTTTATTTACATAAACTGAGATTTTGATCAATATTTATGAATTAGTGATATTTGACCAGAGATGACATCGTGAGGAATAGTTAAACAGAAAGAAATGTCTAGAACCTGTTTTAAGTATAACAAGTGTAACCAAAATATAAGCTAGCATCCCAAGTGGCCATTGTCTTCATGAATTCAGTTTTTACCAGGGCCATGTGCTTTATTTCTGGGTTCTCCTCTGTCTGGCCCATCTCTGGGTCCAAGCAGTGTTTGCTGACTTTAGAATCAGTGGACAGAAACTATAGCAAATTCCATCGGCCACATTATGGAATATTTATGTTATGCTTTTAGTGTGTTACTTTTGTATTTTGAGGGAAAAAATGAAGACAATTTGCTGGAGAGGGTGTGGAGAAAAGGGAACCCTCTTACACTGTTGGTAGGAATGTAAATTGGTGCAGCCATATGGAGAACAGTATGGAGGTTCCTCAAAAAACTAAAAATAAAGTTGCCATACGATCCAGCAATCTCACTCCTGGGCATATATCCAGACAAAACTATAACTTGAAAAGATACATGCACCCCTATGTTCATAGCAGCACTATTTACAATAGCCAAGACATGAAAACAACCTAAATGTTCATTGACAGATGAATGGATAAAGAAGATGTGGTATATATATACAAAATGAAATATTACTCAGCCATAAAAATAATGAAATAATGTCATTTGCAGCAACATGGATGGACCTAGAGATTATCATACTAAGCGAAGTAAGTCAGAAAGAGAAAGACAAATACCATATGATATCACTTATATGTGGAATCTAAAATATAACACAAATGGACTTATCTATGAAACAGAAACAGACTCACAGATATAGAGAACAGACTTGTGGTTGCCAAGGAGGAGAAGGGGTTGGGGGATGGATGGATTGGGAGTTTGGGATTAGCAGATGCAAACTGTGATATATGGGATGGATAAACAACAATGTCCTACTATATAGCACAGGGAACTATATTCAGTACCCTGTGATAAACCATAATGGAAAAGAATATGAAAAAGGATATATATATGTGTGTGTGTGTGTGTGTGTGTGTGTGTGTGTGTGTGTGTGTATAACTGAGTCACTTTGCTGTACAAAACAAATTAATACAACATTGTAAATCAACTATACTTCAGTAAAATTTTTAAAAATGAAAAAAAAAAGCACATTACAGCTGCCAATGATAAATAAAGGGGAATTCCAATCTCTACTTATAGCTCTTGAAGAACATTAAAAATTAGAATTTGTAAGCATAGGTAACATTTCTCAAAATCTCCATCATACGTTCCCCTCCAGGGATGTTGCTCTGGAACATCTTCCCCAACAGAGCTCTATCTTCACCTCCACCCTCCATAGTTACTATCCCTTCTCACTTCCATGTTACCTCCCAGCTCTTTCTATCTAAATACTATCATCTATCTTCCTACCTTTCTGGACTTGTTCTCTCTCTCCCTCTCTTCCCAGTCCTCCAATTCTCTATCACAGAAGATATGATCATTGGGCAGGTAAGATCTTTATTTAGGGTAGTAGAGACAGAGGGGTGCTAGTAAAGGTGAGGGAACAGTCACATATTAATAAATCATGTCCCCATTCCACAGTGATAGTCAAGGCAGAACAGACTTTAACTTGTGGAGTAGTTTCTGTTGGGTGTTATTTTCTAGAATCCAGGAGCAGATAGAATTTTCTAGCTCTGGCTTTACCCATACCTCATATGTTGTTCCAGCAGGCTGATTCCTGCTGATGAATTTCAGGTGACTCAAGATAACTTGCATTTTGTTGTATCTCAGTATTGAGAACTTTCCAGAAATTATATCTCTAACTCAAGATCTTTGCTTTGAATAGTTGAGGTCAAAGGCCAGAACATGAATAGAAGTGATACTGAGGCAGGAACAGTGGCTGACAAGGCAGGGGATGAGGATGGAGGTGAATTGGGGTTAACCTGCAACTCCCTTCCCTTTGACAAAAAGAATCTATTTCTTCCATTAGACAAATGCAGCAGAAAAGAAAGAAGGAATGACTCAAGTGCAGAGACAACTCAGTTCAATAAAATCAATGCACTATGTGTTAGTAGAGACCGCTGATGAAATGACATAGAAAAATACATACCTACATCCACCACTACCAACCCACATACATCTGAATTGATAATGCTTTGCATCTTTCTTTCCAGATATGTCCTAATTATATTGGTTGAAGTTTTGAGGTCCCACAGCAATAACAGTTTTTAATTCC
Organism: Pseudorca crassidens; assembly: GCF_039906515.1. Lineage (NCBI taxonomy): Eukaryota > Metazoa > Chordata > Mammalia > Artiodactyla > Delphinidae > Pseudorca > Pseudorca crassidens. The sequence goes on from NC_090297.1 coordinate 97,558,009, forward strand.
CTGGAGGCAGCATTTCTGCATGGGAAGAACCTGTTCCAGATTACTGATAACAGTGTGTTGCAAATTCAGCTATTGGGCTTACTTCAAACAGGAAAAGTGCTCAAAAGTAAAATCCTCTATTGGGGGAGTGGCTAAGATGGTAGAGTAGGAGCTCTACTCTGAGCTCACCTCATCCCATGAGCACACCAAAATTACAATTATTTACAGAGTAACTATTGATGAGAATGACCTGAAAACTAGTTGCAAAGATTTTCCACATTTAACAATATAAAGAAGGAACCACAATGAGATGGGTAGGAGGAGCAGAGATGTGGTATAGTCAAGACTCACACACCCATGAAGGTGACCCACAAACAGGAAGATAATCACAATTGTAGAGATTCTCCCCCAAAAAGTGAGGGGTTCGAGGCCCACATTGAGCTCCCCAGACTGGGGATCCTGTAACCAGGAAGCCAAGCCCTCGGAATGTCTGGCTTTGAAGGCCAGTGGGACTTGCCTACAGGAGAATCAGAGGACTGTAGGAAGCAGAGACTCCACTCTTATAAAACACATGCAAAATCTCACACACTCTGAGATCCATTGCAGAGACAGTAATTAGAAAGGATTCTGGGTCTGACCCACTTGTTGATCTTGGAGAGCCTCCTGGGGAGGCAGGAGGGAACTGGGACTCCCCCTGTGGACACAGACACTAGCAGCAGCCCTTTGGTGGAGCTCCTTCTACCATGAGGACACTGGTACTAGCTTTGGAGTTCTTCCTCTAGCCAATTAGTGCCAGGGGCTTACCTGCCCACTAGCCAGTGGATACCAGTCCCAGAACCACACAGGCTGAGGAGCCAGCCACGTGGGAACTCAGCCTCACACACCAGCAGACCAGCACCAGCCCTGAGCTCCCCCAGGCTCCCCACAAAGCTGCCCCAGAACCCATAACTACCCAGCAGTGGCTGCCACTAGACCCATAACACCCAGGCCCTGCAGCCAGCTGCACAAGGACTTGGCTGCAGCTACCAGTGGGCTAGCTTTGGTCCCAGGACCAAGCCTGCGTGCCTAGAGCTCGTGCTCCTCAACAAGAGAAGCCACCACAATGAGAAGCCCGAGCACCGCAATGAAGAGTAGCCCCTGCTTGCCACAACTAGAGAAAGCCCATGCACAGCAACAAAGACCCAATGCAGCCAAAAATTAAAAAAAAAGAGAGATCGTTAACTTAAAATAATTGCATACATATATAGAGAGAGAATATATATTACTTATGTTTTATATATATCATATATAGGGTTGTTTTACATATATATCTTATGTTTGTTTATATATAATATATATTACTTATGTTTTATATATATAGGGTTGTTTTATATATATAAAAAAATATATATATATATATGGCTGGCCAAAAAGTTCATTTGGTTTTTTCCATAGATGTTATATATATATTACAAATATATTATATATATTATATATATGTTACATGATATATATATATATATAAATTACTTTGGTACCACAATCCATTGGTACCACAATCCAAAATCTGAAGGTCTATAATAGATACACATACACACAAAAAGAAAGAAATCCAAACATAACTTAAAGGTAGTTATCAAATCACAAGGGAAGAGAGCAAAAGAAAAAGAAAGGAACAAGAACTACAAAAACAACCCCAAAACAATTAACAAAATGGCAATAAATACATACATATCAATAATTTCTTCTAATGTAAAGGCACTAAATGCTCTAATCAAAAGACACAGAGTGACTGAATGGATACAAAAACAAGACCCATACATATGTGGCCTACAAGAGACTCACTTCAGATCTAAAGACACGTACAAAATGAAAGTGATGGGATGGAAAAAGATTCCATGCAAATGGAAATGAAAAGAAAGTTGGAGTATCAGTACTTATATCAGACAAAATAGACTTTAAAATGAAGATGAAAGCAAAGAAGGACATTACATAATGATGAGAAGATCAATCCAGGAAGAAGATATAACAATTATAAATATATATGCACCCAACATTGGAGCACCTAAATACATACAGCAAATATTAACAAATGTAAAGGGAGAAATTGACAGTAACACAATCATAGAAGGGGACTGCAACACCCGACTTACATCAATGTCAAGATCATCCAGACAGATTCAATGAGGAAACATTGGCCTTAAACAACACATTAGATCAGATGAATTTTCATATATATAATATATATATATATATAAGATAGGTAGATAGATAGAGAGATAGGTAGGTAGATAGATAGATAGACAGATATTCAATCCATATGAAACAGAATACACATTCTTTTCAAGTGCACATGAACATTCTCCAGGATAGATCACATGCTAGGCCACAAAATAAGTCTCAATAAACTTAAAATTGAAATCATATCAAGTATCTTTTCTGACCACAGCAAAATGAAACTAGGAATCAGCTATGAGAAAAAAGAACTGCATAAAACACAAACGCAGAGAGACTAAACAATATACTACTAAACAACCAGTGGGTCACTGAAGAAATCAAAGAGGAAATCAAAAAATATCTAGAGAACAAAGGAAAACAGAAACACAATGATCCTAAATCCATGGGATGCAGCAAAAACATCTCTAAGAGAGAAGTTTATACCAATATGAGCTTACCTTAGAAAACAAGAAAAATCTAACCCTACACCTAAAGGAACTAGAGAAAGAAGAACAACCAAACCCAAAGTTAGTAGAAGGAAATAAATAATAAAGATAAAAGCAGAAATAAATGAAATAAAGACAAAAAACAATAGAAACAATCAATAAAACTAAGAGCTGGTTCTTTGAAAAGTTAAACAAAATTTATAAACCTTTAGCCAGATTCAACAAGAAAAAAAGAGACAGGAACTAAATAAATGAAATTAGAAACAAAAGATGAAAAGTTACAACTGACACCACAGGAAAACAAAGGATCATAAGAGATTTCTATAAACAATTATATATCAATAAAGTGGACAAACCTAGAAAAAATGGATAAATTCCTAGAAACATACAATCTCCCAAAACTGAATCAGAAAGAAATACCAATTACCTGTATGAAAATTGAATAAGAAAAAAATTTTCCAAACAGACACAAGTCCAGGACCAGTTGACTTCACAGGTGAATTCTTCCAACCATTTAAAGAAGAGTTAATGCCTACCCTTCTCAAACTCTTTTTAAAAACTGAAGTTGAAAGTATGCTTCCAAACTCATTCCATGCAGCAAGCATCACCTGATCCTAAACCAGACAAAGATGCCACAAAAAAAGAAAGTTACAGGCCAATATCATTGATGAACATAGATGCAAAAATCCTCAACAAAATATTAGCAAACCAAATCCAACAATAAATTAAAAGAATCATCCACTATGACCAAGTGGGATTTATTCCATGGATGCAAGTATGGTTCAATATTTGCAACTCAGTCAGTGTGATACACCACATTGACAAACTGAAGAATAAAGATCATATGTTCATCTCAATAGATGCAGAAAAAGATTTTGACAAAATTCAACATCCATTTATGATTAAAAGCTCTCAACCAAGTGGATATAGAAGGAACATACCTCAACATAATAAAGGCCATTTATGACAAATCTTCAGCCAATATCATACTCAATCAGGAAAAGCTGAAATCTTTTCCTCTAAAATGAACAAGACAAGGGTGCCTCTACTTACCATCTTGATTCAGCATAGTATTGGAAGTCCTAGCCCCAGCAATCATATTAGAAGAATAAATAAAAAGAGTCCAAATTGCAAAGGAAAAAATAAAACTGTCCCTGTTTACAGATGACATGATACCATATATAGAAAATCCCAACAATGCCATTAAAAAATCATTAGAACCAATAAATAAATTCAGTAAAGTAGCAGGATACAAATTTAATATACAGAAATCTGTAGCATTTCTATACACTAACAACAAAGTATCAGAAAGAGAAATTAAGAATCAATCCCATTTACAATTGCATCAAGAAGAAAAAATACCTAGGAATAAATCTAACCAAGGAGGTAAAAGATCTGTACTCAGAGAACTGTATGACACTGATGAAAGAAATTGAAGGCAACACAAACAAAGGTAAAGGTATACCGAGGTCATGGACTGGAAGAATCAGTATTGTTAAAAAGACCACACTACCCAAGACTATCTAGAGATTCGATGCAATCCTTATCAAAATACCAATGGCATTTTTCAAAGAACTAGAAAAAATAATTCTAAAATTTGTGTGGAAACACAAAAGACCCCAAATAACCAAAACAATCTGGAGAAAGAACAACAAAGCTGAATATATCATGCACCCTGATTTCAAACTATACTACAAAGCTACAGTAATTGTTTGATGGTATTGGCACAAAAACAGACACATTGATCAATGGAACAGAATAGAGCACTCAAAAATAAACCCGCACTTTTATGGTCACTTAATCTATGACAAGGAGGCAAGATTATACAGTGGAGAAAAAACAGCTCTTCAATTAATGGTGCTGGGAAAAATAGACAGCTATGTGCAAAGGAATCAAACTGGACTACTTTCTCATACCATATACAAATATAAACTCAAAATGGATTCAAGACTTAATGTAAGACCTGAAACCATAAAGCTACTAGAAGAAAACATAGGCAGTATGATGTTTGACATTGTTCTTAGCAGTATTTATTCAGATATGTCTCCTCAGGCAAGGGAAACAAAAACAAACCAAAAAAATAGGACTACGTTAAACTGAAACGCTTTTACACAGCAAAGGAAACTATCAACAAAACAAAAGAGCCACCTATTAAATGAGAGAAGATATTTGCAAACCATATATTTGGTAAGGAGTTAAAATCCAAAATATACAAAGAACTCATAGAACTCAACATCAGAAAACAAACAACTCGATTTTTAAAATGGGCATAGGACCTGAATAGACACTTTTCCAAAAGATGTACAGATGGTCAATAGACACATGAAAATGTGCTCAACATCACTAATCGTCGGGGAAATGCAAATGAAAACCACAATGAGATATCACCTCACACCTGTCAGAATGCCTATTATAAAAAAGGCAACAAATAACAAGTGTTGGAGAGGATATGGAGAAAAGGGAACCCTGTGCACTGTTGGTGGGAATGTAAATTGGTGCAGCCACTATAGAAAACAGTATGGACGTTCCTCAAAAAATTAAAATTAGAACTTCCGTATGATCCAGCAATTCCACTCCTGGGTATTTATCCAAAGAAAACAATAACACTAATTCAAAAAGATATATGTACCCCACGTTCATTGCAGCATTATTTACAATAGCCAAGATGTTGAAGCAACCTAAGTATCCACTGATAGATGAAAGAATAAAGAAAATATTATATATATATATATATATATATATATATATATATATATAATGGAATATTACTCAGCCATAAAAAACAATGAAATCTTGCTATTTGCAACAACATGGAAGGACCTAGAGGGTATTATGCTACGTGAAATAAGTCAGAGAAAGACAAATATAATATTATTTCATTTATATGTGTAATCTATAAAACAAAAGAAATGAACAAACATAACAAAATAGAAACAGAGTCATAGGTACAGAGAACAAATAGGTGTTTGCCAGAGGGGAGGGGGATAGGGGAATGAGTGAAAAATGTAAGGAAGATTAAGAGGTACAAACTTCTAGTTACAAAATAAATGAGTCACAAGGATGAAATGTACAGAGTGAGAAATATTGACAATAATAATGTCATATTTTTGTGTGGTGAAACATGGTAACTAGATTTATCGTTGGTGGTCATTTTGTAATATATAGAAATATCAAATCACTATGTTGTGCACCAGGAACTAACATAGTGTTGTAGGTCAATTATACTTCAAAAATAAATGAACAAATAAAAAACTCATAGAAATAGAGGTCAGATTTATGGTTACCAGAGGTAAGGGGTGGGGGGATGGGGGAATTCGATGAAGGTGGTCAAAAGATACACTTTCAGTTACAAGATAAATAAGTACTAGGGATGTAATATAATGATAAAAATATCATGTAACAACATGATAAATATAATTAACACTGCTGCATGTTTTTTTGTTTGTTTATAAATTTATTTATTTTTGGCTGCGTTGGGTCTCCGTTGCTTTCTCTAGTTGCAGCGAGTGGGGCCTACTCTTCATTGTGGTGCACGGGCTTTAATATCCACTTTGTAGCCAATTTTAAAAGCAGTTAATGGCTTTGCTGATGGAAACTAAAGATTAGGATGTGATAATTAATGTAAAATGCATTGGGGACAAAGGATCCTGGCACCCTTGCCTACTGGGAAATGGCTGCTGGCAACTTACGCCAGAACAATGGAACAATTTGCTATTTGGCTCCAGAAGGCATGTGCTTTTTTGAGATTTACAGTGTACTCTCTACTGCTTCTCCTTTTCCTCCTTCTTGCTTTGATTAGTCTCACCTATAGCCTTCATATATGATTCTCATAGTCCATGACACACTATGTTCTTTTTTTTTTTAGTTCATGAATTTATTGAATGCCTACTCTGTGCTCACCTCTGCACTAAGCTCTGGGAGTACAAAGATAATTAAGAAATGGTCCTTGTACGTAAACCTCTGCATTCCTGCTGGAATGACTGAAACATATTCAAATTAGGAGTCTATGTGGCTTGAATATCACTCTAGGCATTCAAATGGATGTTGAATGAATGAGAGTGAAATTAAGAGTATTCATAAAGCAAGCAGAGAAGAAGTGATAGCTCCTGGTGGGATAAAAAGGCTTCACAGAAGAGGTAACATTTGAGTAACAATCCTACAGGAAGCTAGATGAGGAAGTAAGGGAAGTAGAAGAGCCATTGGAGGCAGAAGAAAAGTTTGAGCAATAGCATAAAAGAAGAAAGTTATGTGATGAGTTCAAAGAACATTATGACGAATGAATGTAGCCAGAAGGGCAATTCTCAACATGGTTTCTCACCAGCCAAGACACAACCAAAGGACCTGCACTGGATCTGCACAATTCTCATCATGCTAATTGTAGCTATGAAAATTATTTTCTGCTCAAGAAAACATTTGAAATGAAAAGGACTATAAGGGTAAAATAGGAAAACTCTTGAGTCTTCAATTATATTAAAGCAGTACATAGTCACTACCTTCAGTATTTTAACTATTATTCTGTCAAATTATTTATGACATGCCTTACCACACCAGAGCACCATGTGTGGCACTACTGGACTACGGTACTTGATACCAATATAAGCATGATTGTAAAGCCTATTGATACATGTTTATTTAAAGCATTGTGTTATTGACTCTGCTGTTAATAAATGAACAAATGACCCTCTGGAGGAACAGCTAAAATACGTGCTTACTTTCAGAATTCTAGAGGTACACTTTTATTTATAATTGGATAGACTACATTAATTAACTTTATAGACCAGCATGATTATATAACTTATAGGCTTTGTATTTTTATAATTTTTATTTTTTGCATATATTAAGTGTAGTTAGAAGGTATTTCATTGATTGCTCTCCATAATTCTTTACTTTTTAAATTTTTAAAATATTTTTAATTTTTTAATATAATTTTTAAAGGTTTCCATTTACAGTTATTGTGAAATATTGGCTATATTTCCTGTGTTGCACAATATATCCTTAAGCCAATAGTTTGTATCTCCACTCTCCTACCCCTTTTTTGTTCCCTCACCCCCAACTGGTAAGCATTAGTTTGTTCTCTATAATTGTGAGTCCACTTCTTTTTTGTTATATCCACTAGTTTGTTGTATTTTGTAGATTCCACATATAATAAGTGATATCATACAGTATTTGCCTTTCTCTGTTGGACTTATTTCACATAGCATAATGCCCTCCAAGTCCATCCATGTTGCTGCAAATGGCAAAATTTTATTCTTTATTACGGCTGAGTAGTATTCCATTGTGTATATATATACCACATCTTCTTTATCCATTCATCTGTTGATGGACACTTAGGTTGTTTCCATATCTTGGCAATTGTAAATAATGCTGCTATGAACACTGGAGTGCATGTATCTTTTCAAATTAGTGTTTTTGTTTTCGTTTTAGATATAGTATTTATATACTATAGTTCAACAAGCATTCACAACAATATCATGAGTTATATTAGATTTTTTCAGCTCCAAACTCCTTCCCTAGGAATTCACCCTTCCCCTACCTCCACTTCCTTCAAGACAGGCAAACCTTGTTAGTGCTCCCTCTCCCACTTCTGGTCTCAGTGATGGGTACATTATTTAGGCCCAGAAAAATTTTGGAGCCTCATTCCCTAGAAACAATGACTGATACCAGGATTAGCACATGACCCTCATGAGGCCACCAGGGTCTTTCTTGCAATTGACATAGAGTTATCATGTGAGATAAGTATTCCTTTCACTGGGAAGATATTACTTTGGGGATTCCAGCAGCAATCGACTTGATCAGATGAAGAAGATTGTCTGCAAAATTAAGGCAAATAAAAGCAGGCAGAGATTGTGTGTGTGTGTGTGTGTGTGTGTGTGTGTGTGTGTGTGTGTAAGAGAGAGAGGAGAGAGGAGAGAGAGAGAGATCCAGCTCTACTGACCACCCCAGAGTAGGTACAGTGGGGTAAAACAGAAAATGAACATCATCTTCTTGGGTTGTGTGATTTCTCAGCCTGACAATTATTAGCATCATCTTACTTTAAATTTGGATTCTGTTCATATATTTCTATCCCTGCCAAGCTTTGGGGAATTTGTATTTCTAAAGCACTCTAGCTCAGCCTGAAAATTCTGTGATTTTTCAAATCTTAAAACAACTCCTCACCCCGCAAAAGTGCACCATCAAGAAACAAGCTACATGGTGATGGATGGAAACTAAACTTTTGGTGGTAAGCACACTGTAGTGTATACAGAAGTAGAAATAATAATGCTGTACACGTTAAAAAAACAAACAAACAAAAAAAAAACAAGCTACAAATACTGCACAGCCCACTGGAAGTGTAGACTCTCCACAGCCTGCTTCAGAAGCGGTCATGAAGGAAATGGGCAAGAGAAAGCTCCGAGACAGCAGTCAGGAATATGGCATGTGTATCACGTGCCAGGCACTCTTCTAAGTGTTTTAAGCATATCAATTCACACACTGAGTCCTCACATTTACCAACAAGGCAACTGAAGCCTGAAGAAGGTAAGTAACCTACCCAAGGTCACAAAAAAGCAAAGATCAGAATAAACACGGTCTGGTCTGGATACACACATTAACCACACACTCTGCTTCTTCTCTGAAATGGACAAGAGATTCCTATCAGAGAGAACTAGGGGCTGGCAGGTGAACTAACCAAAGAACTCACACCCTGCCAAGGAGGGAGTCTTTGTAATTCATAGTCAACAGGATATGAACTTTGTAATGTTTCCCATTCTTTTATTTTTCCAAAGGGAATTTTTACTGGGGGAGATGAAAATAACTTGCCTTGTAGTTTATAGGTTATCAGGCCATGGGGGTCAACTTAGGGCATAATCACGAGGACTGTGTACCACCCAAAAACCTTGGCCTTTGAGCTGCAGGCAGTAATTGAAGGGACTTTGGAGTCAATTTCCAGGAAGATAATAAGTGGTTCTAAACATAAAAGAAGGGTTTGCACAGATATTTGAATGGCCAAAAGGGCAGATGTATGGCAAAGACTGCTATTTACCCCCAATATCTGTCCTTACTTTTATATATGTCATAGTATAAAAATCCTAATATTTACCTGAGTCCATGGCCTACCAGAATAAAACCAGTATTTGTCAGGTTTCATTGCAGAATGAGTTCATTTTCAGAACAAGTTCACAAGAGAATGTGTGACCTCAACATTGAACTCCCCGCTTCCCCTTTACTTGTGACCAATACAGGGTAGAACCTTGACTGCCCACTGATCTGTGTTTTGAAAGAGATGATGAAGTTGGAAGTTCCAACCAATTTACAGCTAAAAGATAAGTTCCCAGAAGCTTATAAGTAAGATTTTTAAAATATAGAGATAAATAGAAACGGCCAGACACATTACCCTTGAATAAAGCACATGCAGAAAAGGGGACAGAAAAAAAAATCACAAAGATTCACCAGAAATATTTATTGTCCATATAGGAGCTAGTGGAAAAAGCTCCACCTCTCTCTCTTTTCTATACTATAAGAAAGACCAATTAAATATATAAGCCCTAACCTTTAAGGAGATGAGTATAGGGTTTATACAAAAAGTAGAAGAAGAAACAAGATAATCCGGTGTCCAGAATGAAATGACAACCCACCTCTATTCCATCAAACCTTAATACGAACATGGAACCCTTTGATCCAATTGTGCTATCAAAGCACGTGCACGCGCGCACACACACACACACACACACACCTGTAAGTTTAGCTTCTCTTAAACACAGGAATATTGAGCTTGTATGGTAGGTTACTGCGGTAATATCCTCCAGTTTATTCTTGCCTCCCTGTATCCACTTGGATAATTCCCTACCATTCTAACTCTGGGTTTGGTCATTTGACTTGCTTCGGCCAATGGAACAACAGTAAATAAGATTCAAGCAGAGAATTAAAAATTGTCTATTGGAGATTTCTCTCTTGCTTTCTAGTAACAATGAGACCACAACCATGTAAACTAGCCAGTTGAAGAATGCAAGTTCTCATGCAAAGAGACCTCAGTCAGCCCAGCTGAGGCCATGACAAACCAGTCTACCCCAACCCAACCCACTAGCTGACTGAAGATGCCTGAGCCATTCCAGCCAAGACCAGTTCAGACCATAAAAACAACCTGGTTTTTCAATCCAAAAAAAAAAAAAACCCCACCTAATTGAACACAGCCTAAGTTACCAAATTTTAGATCTATGAGCTAAATAAATAGCTGTTTTGTAAGCCACTAAGTTTTGAGGTTGGTTTCTTTCCCAGCTTAACTGATTTGGGATTTATGGTGTGGCAACATGGTCCAGGGAACATGTGCCCACACATGTGTGGATACAGACTACACCTGCTTTAATCATTTATGATAGGTGCCTGCTCCCACAGGTATTTTAATGAGACCCTTATCTTAAAGTCCTGGAGGCTGCACTTGCAAAAGAAAAGGTAATATTGGTGGTAGATCTGACACTCACTAGCATCACTGTTTCCCAGAAAAGGGGGGCTAGAAATTGGTCCTGTGTCCATATTGACTATGAGGGTCAATCATGCCCAGGAAAATACTCTGTAGGTGGACTGCAGTGTGTAGTATAGGAACTGGTGTTTCTGGAGGAGACCTAGAAGTTTGCAGGTAACACAAAAAATAACGATTTTGTCTTCCCCTCCACCACTTCTTAAGGAGAGAATAGGTGGGGGTGTTTTTTCAGAGACAACTAAGACTTTACAAAGTAGAGAATATAATTGGAAGGCACAACCCCCTCCTCCTTCTCTCAGGCCCCTTGGGGAGTATGGAAAACTTCTCTAGAGGAGATTCTGGCTCTGACCAACAGTGAAGTCAGCAGTAGTTCATGGCAGAGAGGGAAGCACATAATGGACACTGGAATCCACATCAGCATGGGCTAGACACAAACTCCCTCTTTCCAAAAATAACAGGAGAGGAAAGTGACCTTGAAAGGGAGAAGCTGATAACTGGCTAGCACAGGTCATTTCAAGAAAAGAACTTCAGAGAACTCAAATGAATTCTTATGCTTCCAGTTTATTCAACAGAAGAGAGATTAACTCAGTGTGGCCTGGGGCCTGCTTTGTCCCAAGAATGGTTTATGAATGGCTGGGCACAGGCAGCTTTGGTCAGGGGACCTAGAAGAAAAGGCAAGGACTTTCCCCAGTTTCTGCCAACAACAGATCTTAAGATCCTCGGTCCACAGCAGAGTTTTCTGGATTTTCTTTCTTTAGAGAGAGAGGACTCACTGGAAGGGTTACTGAGTCATCAGAGGAATGATTCCATCAGTGGGAACAAAGGGCTTGTCAAAAGCAAGAGGAGTGTGTCCTGGGGGCGAGATGACAGGACCAGAGAGTAGCATCCAGTTTTCAGCTTCTGTGTGAAGACCAAAGTAACCCACCAGGGGTTCAGGGTCCACCTCAGAAGTCAAATGCTCTTCTCAAGAGTCTCAGTCTGCCCAGCAGGGGTGACTGTCATCTTTCCTGAGGGAATGGTCATCTTCTCAGGGGCTTCAGTCTTCCTTCTTGGGGGCATGGTTTTCTCTCCAGTCTGAAGATGCATAGGAGCCACAGTTATCCCTCCAGGGGTCACAGCCTGGTGGCCCACAGGGGTCATGGTCTCCTCTCCAGGGGTTTCAGTCTTCCATTCTGGAGCTAGGGGGTGTTTTCCAAAGGACAGAGTTTCCCTTGTAGGGGTCACAAGCCCACCTCTGGGGACTGTGGTCATAGTTTCAGACTTTCTATGGGTCTCGGTGGCCACAGCCTCCCCTCCTGGGGGCAAGATCCCCAAATCAGTGGTCAAATCCTTGATCACAGTCAGCCTTTCTGGGCCAATTCTTGAAGAATTCACAGCAGTTGAGAGCCAAAAGTTTGGTGGAGGAGTTGAGCTGAACTCTAGAGGAAATCATCAGAAAAGGTTGAGATTCCTACCCCTTCCTTCCCATCCTATTACTGGCAGGACTAGACCCACTCCAGGGCTGAAGTACCTGCTCCCAAACCAGAATTGGAGGATTTCCTAATGTACCCACTTGAGGACATAGACAAAATCTCAACACATGGAAGCCCTGCTCCCCTACCTCATCATGTTAACATGATCCCAGGGACCCATGGGTACTCAATGGGTCTGTTACATTTCCAGTGAGTAACCCCAAGGATGAGTCTGCCAGTTCTCTATGCTTAAGCCCTTGATTTGACCTTTGCACCTTGAGTAAGACCTTGCCCCCAAAGCCTATTTCTTACTTGTGGAATCCTCAAGGAGAACCCTTTTGTGTCCCCCCATCCTGGGAGGCACCAGGAACAAGGCTGAGGGCCAGGAAGCTGCTCTAGACAGCATGCTGTAAAGAATTGGGTTGGAGTCCCATTTCCACCCCGACTGGCTGTATTATCTTTCTGAGCCCTAGTCTCCTCACAAAATGAGGGTTATAGACCACCTCCAAGATTGTTGCAGCTCTAGCATGCCAGGTTCCATCTCCTAACAGCCAAGGCAGTCTCTACTATCAAAGAGATATCAAAAAGAAACCTAATTTCCTTTTCTGGCTCTTGTCCCATGAAAACAGGAAAAAGAAATAGAGAAATAAACTAACATATATTGTGTTCACTATGAGCCAGCAAGTTTTCATTCCATATCTCATTTAGTTTGTGTAATGTCCTGAGTGTAAGGATTACTCCCATTTTGTAGATGGGGAAAACAAAAGTCACAGAGGTCAAATAGAGCATGCACTCAAACCAAGATGAGAAAGCAGACTAGCGTGGCATCAAAGTTTATTCTCCTCTTTCAGTGTCATGCTGCCTCACCAAAGCCTTTAGATCTAACAGAAAGCACGCACCAGTAGCTGGGTGTGCAACAGCCAACCCCAGTTTCCAGGTCATAGCTACTCACCAGCCTTCACCAGGAGATTATTCAACGTGTAGACAAGGGGGAAAGGGCCAGTTCCACAGAAAGTGCCCCTGACGTCATCCAGGTCCAGTGTCCACACCATGGCCCCCCCAAAATGCTCTCTCATTATGAAAAAAGCCTGAAAAAGCAGTAGTCAGTCAACCCACTGTACTAGGTACAATGGCAAAAACAGATGGGCTCTCAGAAGGCAATATGGCAGGATGGTTAGGCATGTAGTCTGGATCTGAATCTAGCCTCTACTGCTTATTAGCTATGGGATCTTGAAAAAGTTACATAAAGCTATGTGTCTTAGTTGCCTCATGTGTAAAAAAAAATGGATAATAACATTTCCAACATTTTTAGGATCCAAAGAACTCCTACATGCACATGTTACAACATGGATGGAATTGGAAGACATTATGGTAAATGAAATAAGCCAGTTACAAAAAGACAAATACTATGATTCCGCTCATAGAGGTACTTAGAGTAGTTAAATTCATAGAGATGAAAGGTAGAGCTGGGATTAGCAGGAGCTGCGTGAGGGAGGAACGGGCAGTTGTTTAACGGGTGTAGAGTTTCAGTTGGGAAGACAAGAAAGTTCTGAGATGGATAAGGGTGATAGTTACACAACAATGTGAATGTACTTAATGCTACTGAACTGTAACAAAATGGGTAAAATGGTGACTTTTATGTTGTATATAATTTGCCACGATTTGAAAAACAATTTTTAAATTCCTACATGTAAAATATTTGGAGCAATGCTTTGCACATAGTAAATGTTCATAAATGTTAAATACTGTCTGGCTCCCCAGCCTGCTAATCACCACTATCATCATATTAAATGATAGATATTGCTTTAGTTTTTAAAAATCACATCAACATACCTTATACCGTAGCGATGCTAGAAAGGAGGAGTAGAGCACATAATATTGTACCCTTTACACATATAAGAAAATAAAGGCTTTTATCCATGATTTTTTAAACTTCAGATATAACTGAAAGGAGGATGTTTAGCCTTGAATCCAGGTTTTATTATTACTTTATGAGTGTTTTCTGTAAGGCTGATGGAAAAGATACAATCTGTCACATCCAAACAGCTCCAAAGCCAAATCAGTTGGCTCCTTCTGGGCTTTACTTCTCCCAAATGTAAAATAAGAATGAACCCCATAATTGTTAAGTTTGAAACTGAAGATTCTCAGATTTTTTTCTACTTACAGGCTAACAAGTTAACCTGCCAGTTTTATAGGTACACACACACATACACTCACACACTGTACAGACAAAGGCCTCATGGAAGCAGAGGGAAACTCTATGCTGGAGCAAGAAAGGAACAAGGTCTCACCTTGTAACTGAAGCTGACGGCATCATCATAGCCAACCCACTCCTTCCCCTTGTAGGCATATGGGACATACTGATCATCAATCCAGCGCTTCTTCGCTCTCCAGATGAAGGAGCAGATCTGCCAAGAAGATCACCAGGTCAGTTCTGTGCCACGGAGGGAAGCGCCAGCAAGGATAAAGAACCCAAGAATCCCCCACCAGGGAGTGAGAAGAAGACAGACCAAAGAGGGGGCGGGGAAGCCACTCACAAGGGACCTTCTCTCTATTCTGCAAAATTCCTACTACTGCACATTCCTTCCTCTGACATCCGCGATGGATAAACAGAGAGAGAACCAAGGAGTGGCTGACATCCTTAAGTAACCAAACCAGGGTTTGGTAAATAATGTCAATACCAAACTACTACAGTAACAGACTTGACTCTGGACCAAACTGTATCTTTTACAAAGAATTTTCATGAACAAGTATCTCCTCTGTTCATTAAAACCAACATAAACTGCCCCATCTAGGTAGTTATCAAACTAACTTTCGAATCTATAATAAATATAAAGGTCTTGAAGGTAGGGAGAACTAGGTTATTACAATCAAAGAAGCATTGAGTGTGGACTGGGTACCCATCCCTGAGCCGGAGACCATAGACTGCAAAGACGTAGATGTGTTCAAGTTGGGCTGCAGAAGTTAATGTATAAGGTTTGTTTTTGTTTTTTTAATTAAAGGTTTAGTCTACCAAAATTTCTTTGACCCATAATGTCTTTCAAGAACACTCCTTCAACTATGTTATCACTCATAACCATGCTTCATTGGACTAGCAGGAAAACACCTCCAGGCAGCCAGCACAGAATAGAGATTGGAGAGACACCAGCATCTCCACTACTACCTCAGGTAAAGACACAGCTCACCCCCTGGCGCCCCTACACACCTGTGTCTATGTGCCTGCTGTTCTCTGCCTAGGAGGTCCTTCCCATCTTGTCATTCCTGCCCATCAGGACTCTACCTGTGCTTCAAAGATCTGCTCAAAATCCACCTGTGCCATAAGACATTCACAGGTAATATAGCCACCCACTCAGTGCCCCTTACTGTCTTCTCTTTTGTTTCACATCCCTTGGGTCCATGTCTCTTTCCTTCAGTCAACAGTAAGCTTTGCTGAGATGGGGATTAGGGAGTGGAATTAGGGTAGAGGAGAAAGAATCTGTGATGGGAGATGCCTTGAATTACTTCAAAATTATCTAGTAGTGGGAGGGAGCGATTCAGGGAGCAGGGAAGAAACAAGATTGGCCATGAGTGGTTATTGATTGAAGTTGGGTGAGGGGTATCTGGAAATCAGGGAGAGTGAGAGGATATATATATATATATATATATATATATATATATATATATAGCAAATATTAATTATGTTTAGGCCATATATTAAGTCAGGATTGACTTAAATATCTTTTAAGATTCTTCTAAGGGGTAAAATTATCTGTCCTGCTCCATTCAGACTCCACCTAGTCCCTCACCCCTAACAAAGGACTCAAATAACTTCCCCCGAAGAAACAGAGAATATCCCAGAGAGTGGGTTTCCCTTGCCCCAGGAAACCACCTCCTTGTCCTGTCTCCAGCCCTCACTCTTGCCTTTCTCCCTGTCCTTGCTCTTGCCCTGGGCTGGGGTGTGAGAGCCCTAACTAATAGACAGAGCTCCCCATTCCTGTCACCTCATAATAAGCCAAGAAGCCAGCTTGCTTGGTGTACTTCCCTGGAGGTGCCGGTCCCACAGCTTCTGCCCACAACTCATTCTCAGAGGCTTTGAGGAGGCGAAAAGTACGTCCATAGGTGGGGAGCCCCATAAGGAGCTTCTCAGGTGCTGCCCCAAGCTTTCGCCAGTAGTTCATGGCATATGCCTGCAGGCAGGAAGAACACAAACCCCTCCTTCTTACCAGGAGCCAATGGCCTGACTCAGGGACAGATTTCTGGGCCACATGAGAGCTTTCTCTTTCTTACCGAAGATTTGGGGTCCTTGGGCACAGAGAACAGCGGGCTATTGTGTCCTGTGAACTTTTCCCAGCTTCCATGTAAGTCATAAGACAAGACGCTGATGAAATCCAGTAGTCTGTAAGGGGCAGGAAGAGGAGATATGAAGATCGTGCTAGCTAGATTTTCAAGTCCGATCATCACAGCGATGACTAGCTAACTAGCTGTAAATTGGGCACCCAACTTCCCTGCCATTTCTGTCTGTGGCGACGGCCCAAGCTGTGCCCTCCACTTGAGAGGCTGCCCCTGGAACACACAGCTGTTTAGGGACAGCGGTGCATCAGGACCTATGCCATGCTGAGAGTAACCAAGGGAGTGAGCAGGGGTCAGAGCAGAAAACAAAGGCATTCAGGCTGATACAAGTGCAACAGAGGTCTGCATAAATCGTCATGTGTAAGCAGTTCTGACCCACAGCATGAAAAAGCTTCTGTCCTTCTACCATTATAGGAACCATTGAAACCTATCTCTTCCAGAAAGCTTTCCAAATGACAAAGTATAATTGAGCCCTACCAGGTCACAGGTGTCCAGGTTAACATGGATTATCTAATTTAATTTTAATCTGTCCAATGCCCTAAGTACTACAATTGTCTCCATTTTAAAATGAAGAAATTGAAACTCAGACCGTTATCTAATTTGTCTAAGGTGACCCAGCTAGGTGAAGGTGGTCTCACTCAACCCTGCCTGGCTGTAAGACCAACACTAGCCAATTGTGCCCCACTATGTCTCTCACCTTTCCTGCCACCATGGAACCACTCTCCTTAAGTGTAATCACATGCAAAAATTGCGTGTGATTTCTTGTGTTCTGCCTCTACCTCAGTTATCACATCTGTGAATACCCGATTCTTGAGCTTTGAGAAAATTAGTCCAGAGCTGTCCAGAAAGTTAGGAGCTCTCTTTGCCTGATTTTGTAACTTTTGCATGAAGACCTGTGCTCTGAAAACTGGGCCTGACTGGGCATTCGTATTTTTGTTTCAGTGGCAGTAGTTGGTAATTAATCCATCTCTATGATACCAGCCATCTGGCACACAGTGTATGTCTAAGGGGACTCTGGGACAGCAGAGGCCAGACTCCTGGATTCTTCTCCTAGAGACCCAGCGATAGGCGATACAGATCTCTACCCAAGAGGATGCTGTGGTGTGGACTGGTACTACATCACCTCCCTCTGATCTCCTAAGGAAAGCCCAGAATATAATGGAATAACCCTTGTCCCCACCTATGCTCCTAATCAGCCCACCTCCCAAAGGTGCACTTACAGCAGGGCAGGAACTTGAAAAGCTCAAGGACAGTGCTTGGGCACCTCTGGGGTGCTGAGCGTGAGATGTCTCCTTCCCTCCAATGTCCTGCCCACCAACGCAGCACCCACTCACCTCCCCAGGAGGTGCACATCATACGCTTTTTGGATGACACGGGGATCCCCAGAGACAGCAGCAGAGAGCAGCAGCCTTGGACGCATGGTGAGCTGCGCCTCCTTCCTGAAAGCAAGCAGGAGCTCCTGGGAAGAAAGAGAGGCAGACGCGAGAACCCGACAAAGCAGAGTCTGGGAAAACAAGACTCATCCAAGAAACCTTTATTTACGGAGCCCCTTGAGCCAGGAGAGTCAGACACCGGCCCTGCCCACCGGCTCGTGAGAAAGGCGGACGTGAGCCAATGTGGTAAGTCATTGAACAGAAGGCTGGCAGCAGGCCCAGGAGCAGAGTTCAGACAGCCCACCTGAGGGAGTCCAGGGCCTGCACAGAGAAGGCATCACTCAGGCTGGAGGGCTGGGCCAAGGCCCGGATGTGACAGAGAGAAAGAGCCGCCATAGGGCCCTTGCTAGGCAGCTCTTTGTCCAACACCTGCAGGTGATGGCAGTAAACAACCTTCTGTTACCGCTGTCTTGCCCTTGTGCCCGGCCTTAGGCTTCCCCTGTGCCCTGAGCCCAGATATGATCAAAGTAGAATCATTTCTGGATTCGGGAGCTGCCAGGCTGGCCTTACTTCAAGTAAGAAGACAAAGGTCCAGCGGTCATGCCTGGGGCTGCCTCTGAGTCCAGGGTACAAGAAGAAGAGGTCCAGACCATCAAAGCCATGTGTCCTCAGGAGGGCTATCACTGAAGTGACAAACTTCTGCCGGTTGGCGAATGTGGACAGCATCGTGGTGAACCTGCAGGAGACCAGAGGTGAGGCCAGGAGTGTTTTCTGCACAACCTCAGCCTCCCTTACAAGACCCCTTGGTTCGCACCCCATGGAGGGCACAGTGGATGTGACTGAGGAAAGGAAGGCAGGTCGTTGAATCTCTCAGAGCTTCTTAAAGCCCCTCCCAGCACGGGGCTCCAATACCCAGGAATGGGGACTTCAGGCTCCAGGGAGGATTTGCAAACCACAACTTCCCCTGCCAGATGGAAACAAGCACACAGCCTGGGGTGGAGAGAGCAGGATCAGGCCAGCTTGGCCTCTGAAAGCATGGTCCGCCCCTAGCCACGCACTGTCCCTCTGCTGTTTCCTCGTGGGTAACAACTCAGTCCTGACACCCTGTCCTGGCACTGACTTTCTCTGCCTGAACAGATTAGCGGAGGGAACATGAGCCAAGGGCCAGCATTTCCAGAAAGACCTCTGAGCTAACGTGGCACAGGAGGGCCATGCTCAGACTAGGAGTTCTGTACTCTTTGCTCTTTTGTTCTTTGGCTGTTTGATTGTTTTCTTTCTTTTTTTTTTTTCTAGTGCTTTCTCTTTCACAGTGAAGACACTATTGGAAAACTTGTAAGTTATCGGAGTTGAACGTTAAGCAATTTGGGACTAGTCCTGAGTGCAATGATTAGAAAATTAACCAGATTCAGACTTAGGCAGGCCTAGTTCCATTATCTGGTTTCCACCCATAGCTGGGCCATCTCTCATGGTCACCTGTGTGAAATATGGTAAGTTTCTTAAGCTCGCATTCCTGCTTTTCTCTGCAAATTTAGAATGTAAACAGCCACTTTGTAAGCCTCTCCCAAGTAACCATGAGATAATGCATGCAAAGCCTCTGGCCAGCGTTTGTACACAGCGAATGTTCAAGAAGTCGTGGCCCAGGGAGAGGCGAGGCCTGGGGTCAGGCAGAGCCAGTTCTCACCCAGCTCCCTGCATCCTCCCTGCATTGCTCCTGGGTTCTGTGCCAGGTGCTTCCTCACATTCCCCCACTCTCAGGCTTCCAGGTGCCCCTCTCCTACAGCTCCTTCCTCTAAGGCAGGAAGGGAGGCAACTCTCTACCCTTGGCCTCAGCCATGAAATAGGGGGAAAGTTTCTTCAGAGAACATGAAGGCAGTTTGTCACCTCCACACTGCCTAGTGGAGGGTAACGAAGAGTAGCCACCATGCACTGGACACAGACCATGTGCCCAGGTGCTCAGCTGAGCATCTGGTTTATATCACTTTCTTTCCTCCCATCCTTTCAGGTTGATACCACTGGCTCCATTTATAAAGCGAGGAAACCCAGGCCCTGGGAGGCTTGGGGTTTATCCATGTCCTAAACAAGACTCCTCCCCTCTCTGAGGCAAAAGCCCTGCCTCTTCTGAAGCATTGAGGGGACAACTGTGAGCACCCCATATTCCCGTCATTTCCCCCCAGCCCCTTTCTCACCATCTCCTGAGCCTGCCTGGTCTCCCCTCATTCACCATGGAGGAGAGGTCGGGGGACCCTGGACTCCAGGGCCAGGTCAGGACTCGGGGGAGTACTAGCGTGTCTCCCCACAGCCCAGCTGGCTCCCCACTCTGTCCTCACCTCCGGCCTGCCTGCTTCTCCCCCATACACCGCCCCCACCCCAGAGAGAAGACTTGACAGCACAGTCTCACCTCGATGTGCCGAAGTTCCACCCCCCGATGGACAGCAGTGTCTTCAGCTCCTTGTTCCTGTGATGCAGGACAGAGCCTGTGAGCTGGGTTCTCATTCATTCATTTGGGGACTGTGGCAAGTAAGGGGGATGGGAGGACAGGAACGGAACGGGGGAGACGGGTGGGGGAACCTAAGGAAGAAAAGAGCAGAGCCCAGCAGAACCCAAGAAGGGAAGAAGGAAAAGAGGGAGAACAACCAGCCCACACAAAAGTCATCACACCCAGGAACGCCAAGGCTGCCCAAAGGCCCCCAAACTCCCCGCTCCCATGACAGTCCCATAAAAAGGAAAAGAAAAAGCCTCCTAAAATTTCTCTTCACTCACTTTCTTAGTCACAAACGTTTACTGAGCAATTATTATTTGCCACTGACTGCTTTAGGTGCTTGAGATCCAGCAGTGAACAGAGGATAAGCTCCCTGCTCTCCTCTCCAGAGCTTGTAATCTAGTGACATGGATTCTCCCCACCCTTCTATACCATGGATGCAGTGACAGACCACCCCCTGGACAGGAGAGCCCAGGAGTCCTGGGGAGGGAGTACTGAGCACCAGCTCTCTGCCGGGCACTGACCCAGCCACTGGTGAACAAAGATATCACAGACACTGGCCCTTCCCTTGGGGGGCTCATTTGCAGGTGATAGTTGGTAACAGAAACACTAGCATTTGTGAAGCATTTGTGATGCACAGCCCTCCCTGAAGCGCTTGAACAGCATTAACACATAGAATCCTCAACATGGGGCTTGAAGGGTGAGTTGGGGGATGCCAGGCAGAGAAGAGAGAGGAGGGCATTCCAAGCAGGGGCCACAGCAGCCACGAAGGCAAGGAGGCAAGGACGAGCTGAGAGTGCTGGTCAGTGGGGAGCTCCCAAGGCAGGGAAGCTCCGGAGAGCCCTGGACAGGAGGTTAGGACACAAGAATCAGAGGAAAGTTGACGACTCACAGCAGAAAAGGATTAACTCTCTTCCATTTGTAAAATACAGCCCCACATCCAAAGGGAACACACCTCTCCTTGAGCTGGTTGAACTCTGGGTAGAGGATTTTCTCATCCTGGGGATCCTTAGGAACAATCTGATTGTTGTTCATTGAGGCAAAGGCAAATACCAGGTGGGTGCAGAGAAAGGGGTCCAGGTCCCGCGGCAGGATCGAAGCAGGGCTGGGCCGACTAGATGCCCAGTTGGTGAAATAACACACCAGTTTGTGGGCAGCACCTGGCAGGGGAGAGCAGGCATTTGTTGGCAGAAACCAAGGTGGGGATGGAGCTCAGCTTCCACAGAGTAGCGTGGACACAGCTCAAGAGGCAAGGCCACAGTAACACCCCCCAACTCACACCCCAGAGCTACACTGAAGGCAGGTCCCTCCCCCAGTGCTGGGGTCCCCGGGGGCGGGGGGAAGAATGCCTTGTGAAACCCTGTTCAGAATGGATCCTCGAGTCTGGATCCTGGCACAAGGAGTGAGCCAAACAGCAGGTGACTGAAAATCGTCTGCTGAACTGCATTGAGTCAGCGATCCCTGACACGGAGCCAGGGCAGGGCGGGGCTGCAAGAGCGCTAGACATGGAGCACTTCTCAGGTGGACACTCTCCCTGGCTCTGGAGAGGACCACACAGGGTCCTTACCATTGTGGTGTTTCAGCACAAGAACCAGCCCTGCAGGACACAAAGGAGGAATCACACGCAGATTCACAGGCACACCCGGAGTGACACACCCCAGCACACCCTCCAGTTCTGAGTACACCCACCAACTCAAGCAAATGGAGACACACACACCCTTCCCTCTTTCCTCTTCTCTGCACTGAGCAGGTGAAGCCAGATCTATCTGATCTCCTTTCCACTTCAGTAAACACCATACGTATACACACATGCTTTGCACAGGGACAACCATGACATTTAGAAGTCCCAGCAAAAGCGCTAGGTCAATGGTTCTCAACCCTGGATGCTAATTTAAAAGTAGTGATATCCTGGCTCCTCCCCCAGAGATACTGAATGAACTGGTCTGAGGTGGAAGCCAGGCATAAAAATGTTTAATGTGCAGCCAGGGTACCACCACTGCTCTGATCTCTCCTCCCTGGGCCCCTCTGGCCCTTCACTGTGTCCTGTCCTACCTCTACCTAATCCAGGGCCCCGAGTCGCAGAATGCTTCCCAGGAACCAGCGAGACAATGAGCTTATGAAGCCTGGCACCTCCTGAACTAAGAGACATTGTGGGGCTGGGACCCACCACACTCACCAACCCAAAGCAACAGCTTCCCCATCTCCGTGGTCTGAGAGCTGCAGGTCTAGACCTCGAGCCCCTTTATATGCTCTTCCCCAGGTATGACCCTGGGACAACACTGGGATAGCCCAGCTAAACACACACAAAACCAGGAACAGTGATTAATGGGCAGCTGCCCCAGAGTCACAGTGACCCCAGCATCTCCCGTCCTCCCGTCCAGCAGAGCTATAGCTCTCCGATCCAACAAAGCAACAACTCCCTCTGACACTGGCACAGAGCGGGTGTCCACCATGGGCCCTGGCGAGGGCAGGGTGGCACTCAGCCCCTCTTTCTGGAATTCAGCCCCATGTGGACTGAGTATGAGGAAGAAACACTGAAGGGCAGCAGTAATTCTATTGTTATAAGATTAGTGGTTAGAAAAGCTGTGTAATGTAAAGTTTAAAAGGCCCAGTAACATATGTATATGTATAACTGATTCACTTTGTTATAAAGCAGAAACTAACACACCATTGTAAGGCAATTATACTCCAATAGAGATGTTAACAAACAAACAAAAAAGGCCCAGCTATGGACTCAGGCAGGCCAAAGTTTGAATTCCAGTGTCAAAAATTAGAAGTTTTATCATCTTGGCCAGTTATTTAGCTCTTTGAGCTTCAGTTTCCACACCTGTAAAATGGAGATAACACTTATCTTACCTCATAGGGTTTTATATGAATAGAGATAATGTGTGAAAAACTGTTAGTTCAGTGCTTTGCCTATAAGTAAGGGCTCAGTGAATGGTAGTAGTTATTAGGGATGGCACAGGAGTTTCCTCCCAGAGCAGGGTTCTCAAACTCAAATGCTGACAGGCAGGTAATGTAAATCGGTGAAGTGGACACAAGAGAATAGTTTACTTTCCACTTGATTAGAATAACGGTTCAAGTCCAGTGATACACTTCAACTTCTCTTATCAGGAGACAACAGAGATTGGTATGAACAGGGACAGCACTGAGTAGCCACTAATTTCTGCCTTACAGTGAAATAGAACCAATCTTTTGGAGGATTCTTCAATTTCTCAAGAGAAGACAGAAATCTGAATTTTTGTTTGAGTCAACAATGTTTGAGCCAGTATATGAGCCAATGGTGACACTGTCATGAGAGGTGTCATGAACCTAAGCAATATAATGAACCCAATTTTGGACACCTGGGAGCCAATTTTTTAAAAATATAACAATAATATGAAGGATAAATAACATAGATCTATACTCCAGTGTTTTCATGATCTACTAGTTTTCTTTTCTGCTATCGAGGCTCTCAGATCATGAGTAGGTCCCATATTTCAGGGTGTGAACCTCAATCAGGGGGAACCAGAAACTGGATGTTCTCAATGTATCCACGATGTTCATCCTCTTGGAGACTTACACAGCTCACCTAATCCACATGCCACTGAGGTGCTAACCAGATGTCAATATAATAAATGACACTGGGAAGTAACAATGACTAGTCGTTGAACTCACTTCATTTCCAATATGAAGAAACTAGGAAAGTTTAACTTGTAACAGCAGGTTGCTTGGATATCATGGAATAAGAACAATAAGTTGGTATAGAATGTTTAGGGCAAGGATATTTCACTGAAACTTGGGAAAGCCAGAGAATACCCCACCCAACAGAGGCTGTGTCTCCATTTGTTCAGCCCTCTTTGCCTTCCTTTATGTATTCAACGAATATTCACTCAGCACAGGCCAGGCCCTGATAGGCACCCTAGGTATGTGGTGATGAAGACAGTTTCTGCTCAAGAAGCTTCTAGTTTAGTGAGCACATGGATCACACTCCTCAGAGCCAGTGTGTGTCCCTCTCTTGTATCTCTCGGATGAGTGTAGAGTAAAGCACATGAGTTTTGTTTCCAAACAACCTTGAGATCCAGTTCCCGCTCTGTACTACCATTAGGTCTCACCTGCATGTTCAATGCCACCCTCCATACCTTGAGCTAATATTAACCAGAATCAGGAGATACTTAAGCCTCATAAATGCAGTGCTGGATTAGATCTGGCAACATCTCGCACCATTAGTAGATTACCCCTGGTGCGGTTTCTAACTCTAGTGACCAAGCTCTTACTTGTTTCCCAATTCCCAGCCCATGTGCCTTAAGTCTTGTTTCTGGGTCTCTGCTTTGATTTCTCTTCCTGGTTTATAACTGTAGGCACCACAGTTGGTTCCTAGGGCCTGGGTCCTGACTCATTCTTGCCAGGCTCCTGGGGCCTTATTGCCTGTCTTTTAAGACCACCCTGATGTGAATGCCTGTTTCTCTCTGCTTCTAAGCCTCCCTTCACCCCACCTCCTGCTCCCCAGATACCACATCACTGAGATTTCCCACGAGGTTTGTGCCCTTCCACCCAGACTCCTGCCAGGGGCACTAGCTGTTCATGCTGTACCCATCACAGGGCCAGATCTGCCTGCCAACTGAACCTCCTTCACTTGAACCTGGCTCAGTGTTCTGGGCTCCTAGTCTGCTGCAGTGGGCAAGGCTGGATCCCAGACCTCCCTCTTCCATACTTTCAAAAGTGACTAATGATGCTGAGAAGAACGGCAAGATATAACAATGGATGCCCAGGAGTGACGTCTGCTTCATTCAGGGATGACTGTGCCAAAGAATTGGCAACTAAGCCTCTGTGTGTAGGAGATGATGAACAGTGAAATGCTGAGTGAGGGTCAGGTTGAAAGTCACTGTGCCATGTTGCACTGCTCGCTCCCAATCCTCCTCCTTGGGTTCCTGCTGTCAAAAGTATGACCGTTGCTTTGTATTTTCACACACCCACCCAGATGCTTAGGAAACACTCCTTCCCAATGCTCAGCCTGTTCTCACGAAATGAGAAAAGGCACGTACAATACCTTTTAGTTGGCTTGCTGAAGAAATCCCCACTGCAGCACAACCTCTTCCACATTCTACACACTCAACTAGATGAAGGCAAGACCACAGACGTGAAGGGCTGTGGGTTTAACAAAGCATTTGACCAAACTTTTCATGATTCTCATGCGGAAGAACTGGAGAAGTATGACTCGAACAAAAGCAATTGGTTGAATAACACAAGAACACAAAGAGCGTTGACTCCAGATCAGTGTAAACTTGAAATAGCCTTACCACATCTCTAAAATGAAGGAGATAGACTAGAGCATTGTTTCCCAATATTTAATATAAAAGATGATTTTTGGTTGTGCGTTAGGATTTTTTAATATTTATGTGGGTTTTTGGGGGGTTTTTTGGGGTTTTTTTGCAGTACACGGGCCACTGACTGCTGTGGCCTCTCCCGTTGCGGAGCACAGGCTCCGGACGCGCAGGCTCAGCGGCCATGGCTCACGGGCCCAGCCGCTCCGCGGCATGTGAGATCCTCCCGGACCAGGTCACAAACCCGTGTCCCCTGCATCGGCAGGCGGACTCTCAACCACTGCGCCACCAGGGAAGCCCCTATGTGTTTATTTTAATTTGTGTTATAAAATGTAATTATCCAAAAACGCCATTATTTCTTAGATATTATTTAAGTGTAAAACTTGAGGCAATTTGAAAAAGAATATTTTAATAAAGCAGTAAAGGTAACACTATTTATTCAATCCCCTTAGAAGTCATTTTGAGAACATCACAATCCTATAACCCAGAAACTTCACTTTTAGAAATCTGCCATGCAGACATATCTGCCCAAGTACGCAAAGAAAGTATGTTCACTGCAGGTTTACTTGTAACAACAAAAGACAAACAAAACAAAAGGGAAATCCCAACTGACTAAATAGCCATTATTTGGAGACATATAAATATGTTGCTACACATCCATGCAGTGGCCTCTTTCTTTACTTTTTAAGCCAGTTGTTCTCAATTGGGCAATAATTTGCTCCCCATGGGACACTTGGCAAAGTCTGGAGACATTTTGGTTGTCACGATGGAGGCGGGGTGCTACTAGTACCTAGTGGGGAGAAGCTGAGGATGATGCTAAACACCCTACAGAGCACAAGACAGCCTCCCACAGCAAAGAATAATCCATTATTGATAATTAATAATCCCAAGGGTGAAAAAAACCCAGTTAAAGCAGAGTTGCTTTCATTGTTGTTCTTGTTCTTTTAATTTCATCACAAACCAGAGATCAGGTATCTACTTACCCCTTATTACCCTAAATTTAAAATTAAATAACTATTTCATCTATTGTGAGCTCTTTTAGTCAGAATACGTGACTGATTTATCTTTGTAGCTCCAGAACCAGCAATTAAATGGTCTGCCTTTGGAATGAATGAGCTAAGAAAAAGCACAGCCAAGGATCACACTCTGGCTTAGAAAGAGGCAACTGGCATTGGGTCCACTTACAGAAGCAGGGATTGTAACAGCTATATTTTATATTACTTGTTTTTATCTTCCCATTTCCCTCCTGTTACTTTATATGAGGGCACTGTTGATGGCTAATTGTTTAGGTTTAATGTGAAAGTATGAACAAATGAACATCATCCCATGATGATAAATAGCTGATGGAACTTTGGGCATCTCTTGTGTTGAGGTGACGACATTTGACCTGCATTTCGGACAAGAGAGGACAGTAGGGGGCAAACAGGCTGGACCACAACAGATATTTTCCAATTGTCCCTCTATCTCCCCATCCTTCTCCACCTTGCTCTCTGCCCCTGCAAGTCAGTCTGTTTGGACTACATCCAATAGCTCAGTGGGCTCTGCCTAACAGAAGAGTAGAGGGAGGAAGGAGAGTGAGGTCAGGGTGTTTATTCCCCTAAGGATCACTCCCTGTGAGGTCACATCAAGATGACTATAACCCTCCTTCGAGGTTCACTGCTCCTCTCAAGGAAGACTGCTCGACCTGACTATCTCTTCTTCCAGTTTCAGGTAACCTCGCCCTGTAACAGCTCCACTCTTCTAGCCCTGGCTTCCTATACTAGCTCTATGATTCCCCTACACCACTCCCAAAACTCTGTAGTTAGTCTCTTTGTAAATAAACCCTCTTCACATTATCTTAATTTGAGTATACCACCTGTTTTCCTTAGGACCCTGACTGACAGACCATATAATCTTGGATCATGTTGCTTAATCTTTATGAGCCTGTTTTCCCACCTATAACATTAAAATATTAATAATTATGTTTCAGAAAAGACAACCTACTGAATGGGAGAGAGATTTGCAAGTGATATGTCTGACCAGGGAGTAAATTCAAAAATACACAGAAAATTCAGCCAATTCAAAAAACAAACAAATCAATCTAAAAAATGGGTGAAGACCTCAATAGACATTTTTCCAAAGAAGATATACAGATGGCCAACAGGCACGTGAAAAGATGCTCAACATTGCTAATCATCAGGGAAACGCAAATCAAAACCACAATGAGATATCACCTCACACCTGTCAGAATGGCTATCACCAAAAATACAACAATAATAAATGTTGGAAAAAAATAAATAAAAATAAAATAAAATAAATGTTGGCAAGGATATGGAGAAAATGGAACCCTAGTACATTTTTGGTGGGAATGTAAATTAGTACACCCACCATGAAAAACAGTATGGAGGTTGTTCACAAAATTAAAAATAGAACTACCATATGATCCAACAATTCCACTCCTGGGTATGTATCTAAAGAAAATGAAAACACTAATTTGACAAAAATACATGCACCCCAATGTTCATAGCAGCATTATTTACAATAGCCATGATTTGGAAGCAACCTAAGTGTCCATCAACTGATGAATGGATAAAGAAGATGCGGTATATATGTACAATGGAATGTTACTCTGCCATCAAAAAAAATGAAATGTTGCCATCTGCAACAACATGGATGGACCTGGAGGGTATTATGCTTAGTGAAGTGAGATAAGGAAAGACTAATACTGTATGTTTTCACTTACATGTGGAATCTAAAAACAAAAAATGAATCAACGTAACAAAAGTAGTAATAATTACCTTTCAGAGTATCCAGATGATTAAAAGTATTACTTTAAATAGAGTGTTTAAAAGGTAAATACTCAAAAATATAATGCACTATTAACTATTTGCATTTGTTAGGTGCAACAGAAAACTCAACTAGAAGCAATTTAATCAAAATTAAAACTTATTAACTCACATTAAAAGAAATCCAAAAGAGGTGGCTTAATCAGCACTGCTTAATTCAGGTGTTCAGCACAATCATCCAGGACCCAAGTTCTTGATGTGTTTCTTCTCTAAAGGACATGGTCACCTGTATCTGAACAAAATCAAAGTCCTGTTGGTAAATATGGAGGAAGGAGGGAGAATAGTTATTCGACAGCCAACTGCGCCTGCTACACTGTTATTAAAGTGTATGTTAATGAGCAGCTGCCCAACCTTTGGTGGCACATGAGAGTGGATGGGGCCCAGAAAGACTCTTGGGGAAGGGGGCGGGGGTGGAGTCAGCAGAGCAGGGTCAGAACAAGACAGAAAATACCCTTCATAGAAATCAACGAAGAGGGGCTGTTATTCCTGATGACAGTGATGACCTTGCTGGAAGATTCCCGTAACTCTGACAACAGCTTCTATTCACTTCCAACCTCACAGAACATGCAGCATTTTCCCCACTGGACCAAGACAGTAATTGTCAGGGTGGTGAGGCTGCAAACAACAGACACCAGCTCTGGCTAAATCAATCAAAACAGGAATTCAAAGGAAAGCCTGTAAGGCAACTTAGAATCAATGGGCATGTTGTAGAATCAGTCTGTTGTTTTTAATTGAGGTACAGTTGATTTATAATATTATATTAGTTTCACGTGTACAACACAGTGATTCATTATTTTTATAAACTCCATTTAAAGTTATTACAAAAGAATGGCTATATGTCCCTGTGCTGTACAATATACCCCTGTTGATTATTTATTTTATACATAGTATTTTGTGTCTGTTAATCCCTTACCCCTATCTCACCTCTCCCTCCCTTCCTCCTCTGCACTGGTAACCACTAGTTTGTTCTTTGTATCTGCAAGTCTGTTTCCGTTTTGTTATATACATTCATTTGTTTTATTTTTTAGATTCCATATATAAGTGATAACACAGAGTATTTATTTTTATCTGTCTGATTTATTTCACTAAGCATAATACTCTCTAGGTCCATCCACATTGTTGTAAATGGCAGAATTTCATTTTATGGCTCAATAATATTCCACTGTATGTACGTACATCACATCTTCTTTACCCATCATCTGTTGATGGACACTTAAGTTGCTTCCGTACCTTGGCTATTGTAAATAATGCTGCTATGATCATTAGGGTGCAAGATTCTTCTCAAATTAGTGTTTTTGTTTTCTTCGGATACATACCCAGGAGTGGAATTGCTGGATCATATGGTACTTCTATTTTTAGTTTTTTTGAGAAACCTGCATGCTGTTTTCCATAGTGGCTCCGTCAATTCACAATCTCACACTGACAGTGTACTAGGGTTCCCTTTCCTCCACACCCTCACCAACATTTGTTATTTGCAGACTTTTTGGTGATAGCCATTCTAACAGGTGTGAGGTGGTATCTCATTGTGGTTTTGATTCGCATTTCTCTGATGATTAGTGATGTTGAGCAGTTTTTCACGTGTCTGTTGGCCATCTATATATCTTCTTTGGAGAAATGTCTATTCAGGCCTTCTGCCCATTTTTTAATTGGGTTCTTTGTTTGTAATAATGAATTATGAGAAAGAGAAATTAAGGAAACAATCCCATTTACAATCACAACAAAAATAAAAAAATACCTAGGAATAAACTTAACCAGGTATGTGAAAGACATATACTCTGAAAGCTATAAAACACTGATGAAGGAATTTGAAAATGATACAAAGAAATGGAAAGACATCCCATGTTCTTGGATTGGAAGAATTAACATTGTTAAAATGTCCATACTACCCAAAGCAATCTACAGATTTAATGCAATACCTATCGAAATACCAATGACATTTTTCACAGGACTAAAACAAGTAATCCTAAAATCTATATGGAACCACAAATGACCCCAAATTGCCAAAGCAACCTCGAGAAAAAAGAACTGCGCTGGAGGTATCACACTTCCTTAATTCAGGTGTTCAGAACAATAATACCACAAAGCTTGAGTACAAAGCTATGTTAATCAAATCAGTATGGTATTGGCACAAAAATCAGACACATAAATCAATGGAACAGGATAGAGACCCCAGAAATAAACCCACACACTTATTGTCAATTAATCTATGACAAAGGAGGCAAGAATATACAATGGAGAAAAGACAGTCTCTTCAATAAGTGGTGCTGGGAAAACTGGACAGCTACTTGTAAAAGAATGAAATTACAACATTCTCTAACACCATATACAAAAATAAACTCAAAATGGATTAAAGACCTATATGTGAGCCTCGAAACCATAAAACTCCGAGAACACAGGCAGAGCACGCTTTGACATAAATAACAATATATTTTTAGATCTGTCTCTTAAGGCAAAATAATTAAAAGCAAAATTAAACAAAGGGGACCTAATCAAACTTAAAAGCTTTTGCACAGCAAAGGAAACCATCAACAAAATGAAAGGACATCTTACTGAATGGAAGAAAATACCTGCAAATGATATGACCTATAAGGAGCCAATTTCCAAAATTTATAAACAGCTCATACAACTCAGTATCAAGAACCAGTCTTAAAACACAGTCAGGATCCAAGAAAGACTATTTATAAAAAAAAAAAAAAAGACTGCCGGGGTCCTGCCATGGGAAGTCTGGTTAGAAAGTTCCACTGGTGGAACTGGTGCTGCCGCCACTGGGCTGTCCACTCGTCATTGCCAGACACCCATTCTTTGAATCTTTGCTGCACTGCCTCCAGATTTAAGTCCTACATGGGAGCAGCCACATGGCCAAGCCTAGTTCAGCTGCCTACACCCTGGTGGCTTAGGTCAAAGAAAAAAACAAAACCTAGGCCCCTTTAAGCTTCCATAGTCTCCCCTCCAAAGCACATCAGTGGAATCCATTTCAAAAGCACATGCAACAGGTTACTTCGCTGTTTGAGATCTTCAGCATGGCTCACAGCACCCACCATCCGGTGGCAACCAACCTCATCTCCTTTTATCCTGCACCCCCACCTCCATATTTAGCCCTAGCTGCAGTGACCTCCTTCTCTAGAAAGCTCTAAGCTCCTTCCACAGCAGGACTCTCACACTGCCACTTCCATCTGGAATTCTTCCCCAGCCCCAAGCATCAGCTAACTCACATCCAACCTTTAGGACTCAATCCAAATGTCACTTCATCAGGGAAGATTTGCCACTTCTTCATGTCTGGCTATCATCCTTCTGTTTAGCAACCTTTATTTCTTTTGGCTAGCACTAAAACATTATTCCCTTCCTGTCTCTCTCTCTAGACTAAGCTGCCGAAGTGTGGACTGACCATGTCTGTTTTGCTCGCTACCACACACAATGCCCAAAAGCTTCTGATACACCACAGCTGCTCACTCTTGAATGGCTGGTGACTTCCCTGCCTGGTTCCTGACCCATCTAGAATTCTCAGTAGATAAAGCCAATGCTTCTCAAACTTTAACATGCAGGAGTCACTGGGGAAGTTGTGAAAATATACTCTGATTTTGGAGGTCTGAACATTCTGCCCTTCTAACAAGTTCTAGGTGATGCCAATGCTGCTGGTGCACAGACCACACTTGGAGGAGCAAGTCAACACCTTATGAAGTCAAATGATAAGCCAGACACATAGCACAAACACTGTATGATTCCACTCATAGAGGTACCTAGAATAGTCAAGTTCTTAGACCTGAAAGTAGAATGGTGGTCGTCAAGGTCTTGGAGGAGAGTTATTGTTCAGTGAGCACAAAGTTTCAACTTGGGATGATGGATGGTGGTTGCACAATGTGAATGTACTTAATGCCAGGGAACTGTACACTTAAAATGGTTAAAATGGTAAATTTTATATTGTGCCATATGTTTTTTTAAAAAACAACTTAAGAAAAATAAACAAGGCCCACATTGGCCCTGCCAAGTACAGACTGCAACAGGGGCCCAGGAATGGTGTGGGGCACCCAGCCTGCGTCTCCAGGTGCCGAGGTCAAAGGTAGCATTAATGCTAACTCTGCCAGGCAAATTGACATCGGACAATGGCCAGGGGTCTGTACATGAGCCAGTTTCTATCCTAATCAGAGGGTTTCTGTGAGAGACAAGTTGCTTGTTAAAGATCTGGCAGAATTTGAAGCTGATATACTTACACATGTAAAGTACATTTTCTGATTCAAACAAGCTTCAATCCTTTCAGCTGAGATCCTAGATAAGGGTTACCATTGGAGTGGAAAATTTTAGTTTGAAGTTCCTAATGCTTATAACATGGTGCCTCCCAAAGTGAAATATACCAGAATCTGACAACCAACATCACAGTGACAATGAAATGTCTACATTCACTGAAGGAACTTGCACCCAGTAGCACTGGCTTTCCCACCAGAAAGTTGAAAGGATGGTGTTTGGGGGTGAAACCCTTTACTTACTGACCTTTTGAATTCTGACGATCTCTTATATACTGAAGAAGCAGAACATCATTTACAAGACAAGGAGAGTTTCCAGAATAAGTTGAGGACTACATTAAACCTTACTCTAGATGATAAAAGATTTTACGATCAGTGACTGTATCTATAACTTAAAATGAGTTAACGCTTCCTGTCCTGATCTTTGCACCTCCTTCACTCCCTGGATTGCACTAGTCCTACGACCATGTAATGAAGATGAAAAACTCCACAACTGCCCGTTTTTGATGGAGAACTCAATAAGAAAATGTGTTTGGGGCTCAAAACTGGTCTGCTTCCTTTACTTTTCCAAAATCAAGCTATATAGACTGCTGATGCTCTTGAGAGATTTTAATTACATCAAAATAGAGACTAGAGCCTCCTCACCCTTTTTCCAAACAAAATCAGTTCCCTGCACAAGTGATTCTAAATTTCAGTGTGACCCAGAGAGTGGCAGTAAGAAAGTTGCTACGAATGGTGATTTGATATGAATTCTTTCAGCTTCTTTCACATATGTTGGCTCTCTTTAGGTGCCCTAAAACTTCCCTAGGATGCATACAAATATTTGATGTATGTCTTACTGAAAGAAATGCTTATGTAAGTATAGTTTGGAACAAACTTTTTTTTTCTATTCTTTTAGTTTGTAGATACAGTTAAGTCAAACAACTACAGAAATACAAAGAATATGAAAGCACATTGCTCATACTGTCCAAATGTAACAAGAAATCTGCATTTTACAAATCAGAGCCCTTTACTTTTGGGTCTAGATGTGGCAAGAGTTTTGGAGCCCTCTGTAACTGAGTGATTAAAAAATAAACTACAGAGGGCTTCCCTGGTGGCACAGTGGTTGAGATTCCGCCTACCAATGCAGGGGACACGGGCTCGTGCCCCGGTCCAGGAAGATCCCACATGCTGCGGAGCGACTAGGCCCGTGAGCCATGGCCGCTGAGCCTGCGCGTCCGGAGCCTGTGCTCCGCAACGGGAGAGGCCACGACAGTGAGAGGCCCGCATACCGCAAAAAAAATAAATAAATAAACTACAGGGACCAGCCCACACCCACCGTCCCAATCTCCTGCCCTTTCTATAATGCTGCCCAGAGGAAACATGGCTGGGAGTCCAGAGCAGTCAGAGCTTGGGTGATTCTGCTGCCTCAATGCGACTGTGGATCAGCAGTTAATGCCTATAGAGCTGGTAATTGACCAGCCTCCTACCGTCCTGTAGGGCAGGACAGATCTTGGAGAACCAGCCTGATGTTTGGAGCTACCTGAAACAGTACTTGAGCCAACCTCAGTGTTTGCTGTTCTGAGCACGAGAAATCAGAGGTGGAATATAGTCGGTCAGGTTAGTGGACTTCACAGTAAGAATAAGGATAGGAAAATGGACTTACTCCAGCAATTGGATATTTGAACCAGTGAAATTAAATGCAAAATATATGCTTGTATGGTTTTAAACAAAGAAAACAAAATGAGCCCATTTCCATCTGTGGTCAGCAAATCTGCGCTCACTCTACTGAAACTACTCCCAAGTCAATGGCCTAGTAAACAGCACTGCATGTGATACTACATTTCTGATTATTTTGAGGTCACCTTCTATTTTGAACCATCTTTTTTTTTCTGTTATAGATACATTCAATCACAATTGTGAGGGTCATTCCTACTGTGACTTCGATTACATTTGCAAATGTCTTGGTGATGATCATGAATAGATGTGAATTACTTGCATCAGCACAGATCTATCTGAATCTAAACTAATATTTTTTACATTAAGTAACATGGTTCTTCAAACTCTAGGTTTTCCTTCGCTGATGTCATTTTAACCACCTTGACACATTATATTCATTTCCTTGGACTCTTATCTCTTTCACCGACTTTTCTCTCTACCATTCTTCAGTCCATGAGGAACATGCCCACGAAAATTTAATTCCTGCCCACCTCACCCTCTACCTCACTTTCTCTAAGTGATCACAAATTTTAAGTTTTTACCGCTGAGAAGAACTTAAGTGTTTCTACCAACACATCCTATTACCCCCCAAGAAGTTACACTTACGAACAGTGAGGGCTTCAATTCCTCCCCGCAAACCCGACAGTTAGATCATATGACAACAAATTCCCATGTTTTTACTCCAGGGTAATTGTGAGAACAGAGCTCACGCTCAGCAAGGGTGAAACACAGAAGCTTTACTTACAAATACTTTGCCCATGAAACTGCCCGTTTCATGATATTTTAGCTAAACGAAACTTGCAAAACACAAAGGACATAATTGATTTAATTTAGTTTCAATACAATCAGTAATTGATCCATAACTTCTAAGTGGCAGTAGCCACCAACCCAGTAACCAAATATTTACCTTAAGTTCCAACTAGCTACTCTGGGGGGCTGGGGAAGCACACAAAAAAGTAACAGGCTATAAGAGATACCCTGATGACTCACATAAGTAGCAGGTCTAACGGCACATGACATACACGCTTCAAAAGACAAGCCAACAATGAATCAACTTTTTATTTCACTGACCGGTACTTCCGATTCTTTCTCTGATGCCGAATTCAAAATTTTCAGAGTCCCCCAAAATAGCATTTAGGCTTCCTATATCCAGAAACAGGGGCCCAGAGGCAAAAAAGGTCAGGCCCCAGACTGTTTTCAGGTGGGAAAGTGGCAGACATTCCTATGCAAGTCTGTGTCAGTTTTTAACTGAAATGCCTTTAAGCTCTCCATCCTGAAACTCTTCTATGGCATCTATGACAGAAATACACTCATCTCTCATATACACAACTCCATGGGGGTCGGGGGTGGGGTGGGGGCATTACACAGGTACCAGCCAAACTTCTTATTAAGCCAGAAACTGGACTTCTGGCTCAGTTTAATAACAAGGGATGCGCAAAACTGTGGTGAGTGTCCTGGCTCTTCCTCAAGGTGAGCTGGGCTGGATGTGAATGGAAGCACTGCCCAAGACAAAGGTGAATTTAAGCTCTATAAAAAAATAAAATTGCTCCTATCTCTATGAGCTGCTTCCAAGAATCCAGGGATGCCCATATCCCATACCTCACACAGACATGGCCCAAATTCCTCATGCAAAGCTACGTGGGAAGCATAAAATCTTTTGTTAACTTTGGGGCGGGTGCGGGGCGGGGGGGAATGGGGATTGGGCCTTGGGAAAGATGCGGGATGGATTTTTTATTCCCCCATCAACAAAAACTATTTACCCACATACACACTCAGATACATACATATCCGTGTTCAAGGAAGTTTTTCTTCCCTGGCTACAGGACCCCAGAATCCAGCCTACCCCAGGCTGAGAGACAATGCCTATTAACTGCACAGATCTGGTGTACCAACATACTGTAAAAGGCTCCTGTGTTGTCTCACCAACTGAGAGGGAAGGGGCAAAGGGAGTGGATACTCATTGGGGATTTGCTTTTTGTCTGAAATCCAATCTACTCAGCAACACTCTTAGGTCCAGGCTCTGGGAGAGGTTCTGTGGGCACGATATGGTGGATGACCTGATGGTCCCAGCCCACCGTGGTAAGAAGGGAGTGATTGAGCGGGGACCAAGTAGCATCTCTCACAAAGTCTCTGTGGGCTCGGCTTCTAAACCTACGAGAGAACAAAGAAAAGTGTGGGCATAGTAAGAGACAGAGGAAAAAGCAGAAATGGAAAGAAGAGACCCAACACACCCAGGGCACACCTCGCCATATATATGGCCTAGTCACCAGCATAGTGGTGTAGCTACCCACAGAAGACTTCATCATCCAGTCTAGGACCCTATATTCATAGAAGAAATGATAGCTAGACCAAGGGTGGTGATCTGAGCCAGTATCAGACAGCATCTCATGGCAAAGAAGGAAGTACAATCAGATCTTCTGTCTGGTGCCTTTCACCCTATAGCAGGTTGCATTTCCTACATGAGGTTCTTTGTGTGAAAAGGGTAGACCGTCTCTTTCTGGGAGTCAGTCGGAATGCCAGGCTCAGAAATCACACCCACCACCACATTCCTCCTCTACCAGGGACAGAGCTGGTTGTGAGTCAGCCCCCAGAACAGGGAGACAGTCAGCAGTCGGCCTGCTTCCATCACCAAGTCTCCTTGAAAGAGACAACCCAGTTTTCCAAAGAGAAAAAGGACCCAGCCACGTGTTGCTCCCCTCCCTGATTCCTGATCACAGGGCTCCACGGCACACTTACACCTCAGAAAGGCCTGAGTCCAGCACAGCAAGGGAGCAGTCTTCACTGACAGAGGCCAGGAAGGGAGCACTAGGAGACAAGGAGGAGGTTGGGAAACATAAAGCCCATGGTTCTCAAGACAAAACCTGACTGGGCAGTCCCCAAAGCCCACCTAAAATGATCAGAGAAGGTGGCTTGATCCCCACTTTGGGTTAAGGCCTGGCTACCACTCAAGTCTAGGTACAAGTTCCAAGGAAAGATGAGGAAAATGGAGCAAAGTCAGGGTTGACAGCCATCCTGGCAACTAACCATCCCATCTAGTCCCTCCCTGTAGCTTCAGTGATGATTCAGAAACACAGGTTTTCCAACCACACAGCCCTACAAGCCCACAGTATTAATCATTTTGGGTGTCAAGCAGGAACAAGACCATATTTTAGCCATTTGCAGTCAGAGACCATACAACCCCCAAAATGGACTACAGTCTTAAAGAGATCTTTCACATTCCAAAACCTCAGCTACGACAGTGCCTGCTTTAAGGAGCTACCAATCAGCTAATGATACGTCAACACAAGCATCCCCCCTCATTCTTCCTATTCATACCCACCAGGCCCTTGATGACAAAGAACAGTACCTGTGCGGGGAGAACACCAGCCCAGTGACACACTGGGAGTGCACAGCTGAGCTGAGGGCACAGCTTCCACTCTTGGTGTCCACAAGGGAGACAGTCCCATTCTCATCACCTGAAGGAAAGAGGGAGTACCTCACAGAGGTTACGAGCATGGGCTGTGGACTCAGCCAGATCTGGATTTGAATGCTAGGTCCTCCATCCTGAACAAGTTAACCACCCTAAGCATTACAGAGAAACATTACAGAGCAAGGGGAGAAACTGAGCATCAGCTTCCTCTTTGGTAAAGTAGGAATAACTAGTCATTTGGGGGTTCTGGAAATTAAATTAATGGATGACATAATTGTTATCATAAACTATGTCACCACACACACAGCCATATCACCGTGTTAATGCAACTGTCCGTACTATACAACCATATTCCCCATGTAGCAATCCACTTGCTTTGCGGTCCACTGACTTCTAGCCATGAATACAAGAGCCACAGCAAAGAGTCAGGAATCAAATCTACAAGGGCAAAAATCACCATGTTCTCCAAAGCTAAACTAAAACCACTTTTGGATCATCCCACCTCCCTACACCCCCGTTAATATAATTCACCTTGCGCCCAGGTGTGCTGATGAGACTGAGCAGCCAGAGTCTCGAGTTATGGGGTCAGCTCTCTCACTCAAACTCCCCTCCCCAGAGTCAACACACAGTTCGACATGCTGCCTTACCAAAGACAAAGACTTCACTCTGCTGAGGATGCCAAGCCAGGGAGGCGGGAAGGTAGCCAGAGGCACTGCAGCCTGCAAAGGGAGGAAGAGGGGTCTGGAACGAGACTCCGAGCCCAGCTCTGAGCCAAAGCTTCCCAGGTGAAGTCACTCGAAATCCCAGGAGCACCTTTATTCAGTGTCCCAAGCCCTGCTAAGGCAGTCCTGTCCTCATCCTTGACCCTCACAACCTACATCTACCCATTAGCCTCCTGCCCTTTCCAGACGTGAGTCACGGGCAAGTTTCAAAACAAAGCGTGAAGATAACAGCTCTGACCCCTTTGTTCGCCCATCCAGGAAATGTAAGTGACCCACCCAGTAACTAGCCCTTCCTCTTGGGACCCACTGCACACAATGTGCCTCAGTGGGAAAGAAAGCAATTGTGTCATTTGTGTCAGTGACTGGGCATCTGGCAGCTTTGCCTCTGACTCTGGCCAAGGAAAGCCTCTTCCAGGTGGGTTCCTAGTATCATTCTCCCACCACTGGCTCTCAGACTCACCCATCTGTGATGCTGGCTTGGGACAGCGGGTATCCCACAGTAAAATCCTACTGTCCTAAAAGAAGGAACAGAAAAAGGGCTTCACAATCCAAAGAAGCAGCTGCTGGCCAGAAGCCCTCCACGCTAGACTTAGGTCTAAAGGGTCTGAGTGCGGTTAGGATGTGGGAAGGGAAAAAGAGATTATATCTCACCTCACCACATGAAAGAAACACAGAATCCTTGTGGGGAGAGGCAGCAACACAGGTGACCTGCCCAGAGTGAGCTGTAAAGGAGACAGAACAAGAAATAAGACAGAGAAGATGCAGGCATTACTATCAAGCAGTCCAGACACTATGAAGGGGTAGGAGGGAGGGTGTGAGAAATAGGCCTAGTCTCATGATGCAAATTAACAAATTCTGTGAGATTTTTGGATTAGATGAAACCTAAGAGGAAATGTTGATATCATTATAAAAACTCAAAAGGCCTGGAGAAAAATGAATCATGAAAGACATGAAAGATAAATTAAATGCTGAATAAGAACAGGAGAGGAATTTACAGTAAAGACATCCTAGAATAGCAGTAGCACACTTGCCTCCAGGTAGCATACAAAGACTTCTGAGGGAGTTCTGGACACTGCGAGTTTTAAGGGAATTTCTCTAATGTTCTTCTTCCATATTGAACTGAGAAGCTGCCTATAACCTGCCAGCAGTGCTGACCTCTACTCTCACAGTCACCCTTCTCCCATGTGTAGAAGAAATACACACCTCTCACCCACCCCAAACCTTACCATGATGCTCAGGAGTATAAAAACCTAAGGCATAAAACAAAAGGGGCTTTTCCTGAGACAAAGAAAGAGCACTTGTGTAAAATTCTGTGAAGGAGGCTGGCCTTTCTCAGCCACACCACAAACACAAGTGTGGTTCTGTGACTGATCTCTTCTCTTTAATAATGAGAATTTTGAAACATATGACAGGTGGTTGTCATAAGGACGTACATAGCTTATCTGAATTTAAAAATGAAGTCAGACTTTTTCTGACTGAAAATTAAGTCCCACTTGGCCAACTGGCTTAACAGTGCATATGGTTTTTGGCAGTTAGGTTATTTGGTAGATGTTTTACATAAATTAAATGAGCTTAATCTGCAAATCCAAAATTTTGACAAACATATATTATAAAAGTGTACAATAAATGACATGGCCAGATATAACTTTCTTTGCAACTAGTTAAATTTAAATTAGATACTAATTTTAAAATGTGTGAGAGGGTACACTTTTTCAAAATTCTTTTAGGGCTACATGCTAAAAATGTTAAAGGTCTCCGCTAAATGTTAATTACAGGCTGTGGAAACCACCTTCTCCAAAGTGATTTAGCCAGACTTTCTGAGATAGTCTGAATGTGGCTCTGCCCTGAGACAGAAGTGTGGGCTCAAACTACCTTCCATAGAATCCATGGAAAGCCAACACGAGGAAAAGGAATGTATTGCTCACTTGAGAAAAGCAAAGCTTTGGGACAAACACCATGGGGGAGTACAAAAGATGAAAAAAAAAATATGTGGTTCCTCTGCCCTCAAGGAATTTGGAATCAGTGGGGGGAATAAGAATAAACACAAAGAACTAATTAAAAAGGCTGAAAGGAACAAGTGCTGAAAAATAGTTATTTAGCATTGACCAGAAAAACACATCGTAAGTCTAGGAAACAAAAGGCAAGTACAGTAGACTTTGAGCACTGACATTTTAACATTATTGTCTAACTATCTGCAAGTGACCATGAAGCTCCAGGAGATATATGAGTTTATGATTTTGCTTCGCTCATATCTGAATCACGCACTTTGAAGTTAGAACTGGCAGAGAAAGGCACTTAGTCACTGGGGGAACCAGTGATCACCCATATCTACATCTCTTAGCCACACACACATTAACGCTCTATACATTATCTTCATTAAGATTTGGTATCTTCATGAGGAATGGCTCCCAAAATAAAGTCAACTGCTAGTGCTGCTAATGAAAGTGAGCAGAAAAAGGAACATTAATAGAAAGTGATGGTTCTCACCAAAAAAATGAGATTTTATAGAGGTGAATATTCAAAAGTTCAAGATTCACAAGTATCAGGGTTTATACTTGGAGAATGCCAAAGATCTACTGTGATCGGGTTTAGATAGCATGGTATGCTTGAAGGAGTGACAGGAAAAAGGCTTGAATGCCAGGACATGAACATGAGATTTTAACCTGCAAGCCACAAGAAACCAATGAAAGACTAAAGATTACAGGTAGAACAATGAGATGAGTGCCACCGTCTGTAATAAGATAAAGCCTGAAAGTAAATGGGAGCATAAGAAATGGAATGGAAGGTCACTGACGAAATGGAAAAAGACTCCAAAGAACTTGGGGACCAACTGATAGTGGGAAACAGGAGGAGTGGAAGAGGACTGGGATTTTCAGCCTCAGGTGACCAAGAAGGTGGTGAGGCTGTCAATAAAAAAAAAAATATAGGGAAATTATGAAAAGGGCTAGAATCGACATTGGAGCCTGACCGTAGTTTTGGAAGAAATATACTATCAGGCAGGAGAGCAAAGAATTGATATCACTAACATGCAAGCAAAGTTCAAAGAGCCCAAAGGGGAGAATAAAAACAAACCAGCCAAGGCCAGGACTGAAAAGGAAAGAACATGCACTCACCTCGGTATGAGTTCAGAATCATCTGCTGAGCAAGGTCCCAAACTTTGATGCTAAGAAGCAAAAGGAAACAGAGACTTAATTTGACCTACACTACCTACATAAAAACGTGTGTTCAAATAAGAACGCCCTATGTCTTTGCCTACTGGACTTCTGGTACAGCCTACTTTTACCATGGATTGCAAAAATCTCTAAGAAAACCTTATAGGCATGTCATAATTAGTCACTGGGTTCTTATAATGAGCCCAAAACATAATTTAATGAGGCTAATATGATGCTAAAGACACCCAAAGGAGGCCCAGAAACAGGAGCGATGAGAGGAGGGACCCACCAGAAGTCTTTGCTACCACTGACAGCTTGCATGCCAGAGCTTAGGACACTGACTGTAGACACGATGTCATCGTGCTCATACTTGCAGAACTTGCTGACAATTAGTGTCTCATTCTCATCCAGCTCCCACAATTCAACAGCACCTGTTGGGGGTGGGGAGTAGGGTGAGGGAAACAAGCTTGGATTATGCCAAGACAGAAATTCGCTTCTAGGATTCTAAGCTCTCAGGAGACAAGGAGGAAATCTCCCCAATGATCTGAGTAGCACACAGGCCGTATGGTTAAATATTCCCAGTTATTTGGACACTAAAGTATTTGTTGAACAATTTGAATAAATGTCTTAGAGTCATAAAAATATGTTGAATAACATAAAAATATGTTGTACAGTGACTAAGTATAGAAAATCATCAGACAGCTGCCCTGAATATAGAGTGTTCAAGCTCAATCGCCAGAGAGGCTCAATCTTTAATGTCCCACACTTATCCTTCCATGCAATGCCTGCCAACGTCCATATTCTGATTTCTTTTTTTTTTAATGTCAAAGCCTCCATTGCTGAGACTGACATTCAAGGCAAAGAAAGCAGAATAAAGGCATTTAAGAATAAAATGGGAAGAAATGGAAAGAGCACAGATTGGCCTCGGCATCATCTTTAAGATCAAGATTATCCTTGGTTTGGGGTTGGGTGGATACAGAGAAGAAAAATAGTTCCAATTAATTTCTTAATTTTGTTATGGATTATACTAGGAATTTCCACCAAACAATTTAGAATCTTGGGGAAGGTATTTCCTACCTACACAGTCACTCTCCTTCGGGACCAACACCCTCAAGCTCCCCCAAGCACTGAGTATGGGATTTTAAAAATTGAGCACAGCCCGACCTATACCCATGGCCTCCATCTCACCTGTAAGGTTGAGGAGAAAGTGACTCACCTGAATCGGAAGCCACTAGGATACCTCTGTCCCCTACCCAAGTGAGGTCAGCCACTCCGGCCTCCGTCTGGACTCCAGCGGAGCAGAAACCTTCGTTGGGGGCGGCACAAGGGTCCTTGAAAAGCCAGAGGGAGCCAGCCCAGCAGCGGCCACTCAGGCTAGAAGCCCCGAGCAGAAGCGCCCCATCTAAGGGAGATACAAGTTGTCAGCGCGTGAGGAGTGGAAGGGCTAATCTCCCTGGTGACCGCCCAGCAGCCAGCTGGCCGGGTCTGGATCGGAGCCCAGGAACGCCGAGCACGGCTGGGGACTGAGCTCAGCGACGCGAGGCAGGGGTGAGGATGGCATGCGGGGTAAGCGGGGGGCTGGGGGAAGGCTGGAAGGTTTAGTCCCGGGAAAGGGCATTCGGGGTGGCGTGAGGGAACTCCCAGACCCAGGACCTAGGCTCACCCGACCGGTACCGCGCAGCCTCCAATTGCCGCTCCATACAGGCTGGTGCATTAGGGGGAAGGTTCCACTCCCGGGCCTCCGGGGGCACTAGCGGGGGCGGGGTTTCCTTCCGCATCTCCACGATTCCAACTCCAACCTAGACCCAAACTGGACGCCCGTCGGAGACTCAGCTCCGCGAGCCACCACGTGGCCCCGCTATAGGCCTCCGCCCCTCTGGCCAGGCTACAGCCTCTCTACATCTCGCGAGAATTGCTTCTACGATTCCATTCCCGTTTCCAGCGAGCAACCTCTTGCCGCGAGCTCTCAGTGCCCTGTGCTTCTTATCGCAAAAAAAAAAAAAAAAAAGACCGGAAGTTG
The DNA here is from genome assembly GCF_039906515.1 of Pseudorca crassidens. Classification (NCBI taxonomy): domain Eukaryota; kingdom Metazoa; phylum Chordata; class Mammalia; order Artiodactyla; family Delphinidae; genus Pseudorca; species Pseudorca crassidens. Next base: position 97,602,084 of record NC_090297.1, read on the forward strand.
ATGAAAAGGGCACGATGTTCTCTTCTCGCGAGACTTGTGAGCGACCATCTTGTTTCTGCCCCTGACAGAGTCTCCTGTAGCGGTCACTGGGGCGCAAAGACTGTTGTGTGGACGCTATCTGACAATGTTGTCCCGGGTGGTACTTTCTGCCGCCACCGCAGCAGGTGAGAGGTACAGACCCTAGTCCAGGCTAGCAGAGTGATTGCAAACCAGCGCGTCTAGGGTTACTTGGAGCGGGTGGGAGGAAAGGGGATGAAAGGCGCGGCGGGATTTGGGCCTGCGTGGAGAGTTGATTAGTGCCGCTCAGAAGGAGAGTGTGGGGTCTCGGGGGATAGGAATGGGGGACGCATGGCCTTAGTGATTGGGCTCCGCGGGGACCGAGGAAGGGGCAAACCAGATTTCACGGTGACCTTGCTAACCTGTGCCTTGTGCATTTTTAGCTCCCTCTCTGAAGAACGCAGCCCTCCTCGGTCCAGGGTAAGTGTAAGGGGTGTAATACTCCCTTTTGTCCGTGTTTTATCACCTATTTCACTTCTGGGTAATCTGTTCTTAGCTTTGGGCCGGTAATTACCTTTCTTTAGGTTATTTTGGAACGCTTCAAGTCTCATTCAAACATGTGTGCTCCTGTTACTGCCTGGAACACCGTTGTGTCACTTAATGTGTTCTAACTAAACTAGAAACTGGTTTTGGTGTCCCCTAAGCCCCGCCCCTCTCCCTTGTGACCTTCAGCTAGGCACAGCTGCGGCATCTCTAGTCGGGGTTACTAGATTGCATACCCTAGGACAAGTTTTGTTAAATAAAACAGTGAAGCATATTGTTTTTAATCTGCCTCCCAGATTCCAACTTTTACTGTCAGGTCAGAGAAATTATTCGTCGTTTCAGTAGATATTTATCTTGCCACGCACGTAACCGAACATAAAAAAAATGAGTAAGGTTAAGTACCTGCCTTCGTGGACCTCACGCACAGTCTACCAGAGGAGGCAGCTATAAAGTGGTAGTTTACAGTGAGGATTCCACAGCTGAAAGAGGGTACACCGGGCTCCTCCACTTACAAGTGGGACCTTACTGTGGGACCTTAATTTCCCCTTCTGCAAAATAGAATAGTACATTATGGATTGTGAAAATTAAGGGAATTAATTCCTGGGAACCCTAAAAACAGTGCTTGGTACATAGTATGTGCTTAGTAAATATTAGAAGGTGTTACTGATATTTCATAAAACGTCAGTTTTCTTTGGGATTTCTCTTTTTACTTCCAGATTTAGTCCTAAATCTTGAAAAATTTGATAACAATCCTGTAGCTTGAAAAAGTGGCTTTGGTTTATCTGTAATTTTTGTATAAGCAATAAAGTGAGGCTATAATTGGCTGCTTCCAACTTCTCGGAGAAGAAAGATTCCATATAGACAAGTAAATAATTGTAATATAGATAATAAATACATATACAAAATGCAAGGAACATCCTTGATTTCTCTTTCACATTTCGTGTCTAATGCATTAGTAAGGCTCTTTCTCCAGATGATATCCAGACTCTGACCACTTCTTCCACTACTACTGCTACTGGAGTGTGAACCACCATCACGTTTCACCTAGGCTATTTCAGTTGTCTCCTAACTCGTCTCCTTGAATCTATATTCTTGTCCCATTACAGGCCATCCTCACAATAGCCACAGAGATTCTGTCAGTCCCCCCACCCTTCCCCTGCAGAACCCTCTAGAGCTGCCCATCCCACTTGAAATCAAATCCAAACTTACCTTAACACAGAAAGTTCAACATGAGTTGACCCCATCCTACCTCTTGATTTACCTTCTTACATTCTCTTTTAAGCTCATTCTCTAGCCTTACTGGCCTTCTTCCTATTCCTCTGAAAACTGCCAAGCTTATTGTTGCCTCAGGATCTTTGTACTTGCTCTTCTCTCTTTTCCCCAGGTCATTGGCTCAAATGTCATCTGATCTACCAAAAAAGCCTTTCCCTCACTCCATTACAACTGTCTGAAATTGTGTATGGACCTATACACTCACACTTCCCAAACCCCCACTAGAATGTCAGAGGCTGGGACTTTGTCTGCTTAGTTATACTCCCGGTGCCTAATATAAGCAGAAAGTCAGGAAATGTTTTGTTGAGTGAGTAATTGTCAACCCAAGATTGGAAGGCCTTTATAAAGGATATACTCAAGATGTTCTGAAGGCTGGTTGGTCTTGGCAGTCATTAAGTGAAAGGTATACCAGGCAGAAGGAGCAGCATGAGGGTTTTTTTTTTTTTTTTTTTTTTTGGTTTTTGAAAGCTGTAAGTTCCATATGGCTGGAGAGTAGGAGAATGAAGGAAGATGAGGATATAAAATTTGACAGGTGCTGAATCACGTATGCTGTATTAAGTAGTTTGTTTTCTGTGGGCAGAAGAGAGCCTGTTGAAGAGTTTTAAAGTCAAATTTGCATTTTAAAAACTTTCAAAGCAGCAGGGAGGGGGCTAGGTTCAAGGGGTATTTGAGGAAGAGCCAAGAGAACAGATTTTGGGTTACTTACTTGTTCAGGCAGGAGTAGATGAGGGCTTGAAGTGAGACAGCCGGATAGGGAGAGGATTTGTGTTCCCCTAAAGCAAGTTCTTTAGTGCTATGATTTAAGTCAGTGGTTCTCAACCTGGGGCAGTTTTGCCCTCCAAGGGACTTTTGGCAATGTCTGGAGACATTTTTGGTTGTCACCACTGGGTAGGAGGGAGGATGCTACTGGCATCTGGTGTACAAAGGCCACAGGGATCCTCCTAATTACTCTAAGTGCACAGAACCGCCTTCCACAACAAAGAGTTGTCAGTAGTTCAAAATGTCAATAGTGCTGAGGTTTAGAAACCCTGATTAAAATGAAAGAATCTTGAGCATGATTCTCAGATTTCAAAAGTTGGTGAGGCAACTCAGTACATTGGGAAGCAGAAATAATATTCAAAAGACAGGCAGTGAACAATAATCAATGAAATAATGTAAACTCTTACATTGCAAGGAGATAAGAGAGGGGGGAGGTGAGGGACAAAAACATACTTAGAATTTGAAGGGGATTTAGCTCGACAGCAGATATGAAAAGGCTAGAGGACTTTATTTCATCAGAATCCTATGTACCAGTATGCTGTAACTGCTACAGATACAATCTTAGGCTACTTTAAAGATAAAAATAGTTCGCAGATCCATGATAATAGTACAGTGGTTCAAGCCCAGTGATGGCAATAGCAAGTTCTCAATATGTATTGATATTTGTAGGATGAATGAATTAGTCAAGCTGTATTTCAGTTCAGTATTATGTTCAGTTCTGTATACTTCATTTTTGTAAACAAAACCAGTTTGCTGCTTGTGGACAGTCAGTGAAGGAACTGAGATGTTTAACCCAGATACATGAGTGTTAACTTACATAGAAGAATAATATTAGAACCAATGGATAGAGGTTTCAAGGATGTATGTAGCAGTTCAATTCAAAGGATGATCATAGTTAGAGCTATCCAACACTGAAAAAGCATGTTTCACTTAGTGGTTATTTAGCACCCCAATACAGAGAATATTCAGAAAGGTCAAAGTTCTTGCCATCAGGGAGCTCACAGCACAGTGGACATGTAATAGCTAACCGCTTACATAAAACTTTACCATATGCCAAGCACTATTCTATATACTTTACATTTATTAACTCAGTTAATCCTCACAGCAACCCTCTAAGGTCATATTCTTTGTTCCTACTTTACTTTAGAGAAATCAGAGACTACAAAAGCATAAATTAAAATTTGAACCCAGATAGTCTCGCTGCAGAGTCTATGTTCTTACATAATTCATTGCTAGTAATAGACATATAAAGTGCTAGACAGATGACCCGTGAGACTTAACAGAAGGGATTCTAGTATTGGGTAGAAGGTTACATACAGCTTTAAGTAAGTTGTTTCCCCTTATCACACAGCTAATTCTAGTATTGGGTAGAAGGTTACATACAGCTTTAAGTAAGTTGTTTCCCCTTATCACACAGCTAATTATGGGACCCTAACCTTCCTGTTCTTGGTCTGTTCTGTTCCCATTAAGACAGTGGGAAACAGCCTCAATCCTCATCCCTATTTGTTCTTTTCTACAGTTGTTCATACATTGTGTTCTCTTTAAAGAATAGGCTTTAAATTTGTGTAATTCCTACCTGTAGGGTATTGCAGGCAACAAGGATCTTTCACAAAGGGCAGCCAAGTCTTGCCCCTGTACCACCTCTTCCTGAATATGGAGGAAAAGTTCGTTTTGGGCTGATCCCTGAGGAATTTTTCCAGTTCCTTTATCCTAAAACTGGTGTAACAGGTGAGCATTTGCCCAATGTTTGATAGTATGTTTAGATGGTATGGTTTATGTTAATCTAGCGTTTTAGTGGTCTCTTAACCTCTTCCACGTGTACCAGAAAAATCAAGTCAGTTGTTTTTAAAGTAAAGTGTGGAAGTGATTCAATGTAAGAATTGATATGGTTGCTTTAACTTGTCTTTGGAATAAATTTGTTTGGGATTTTAACTTGATTTTATAACATTGTCTCCATTTCTTGTTACACCAAATTTATTGACTGCCTGCTGTATGCTAGGCACTGTTCTCAGCATACAGTGGTGAACTAAAGTGCCTGCCATCATGAAACATACATTCTTTTGTAGGATAGACAATAAGGAAATGAGTAACTGGGGAATTCCCTGGCGGTCCAGTGGTTAGGACTCGGTGCTTTCACTGCAGGGGCCTGGCTTCCACCCCTGGTCAAGGAACTAAGATCCTGCAAGCCGCACAGAGCGGCCAAAAAAACCAAAATTGAGTAACTGTATAATACATTTTCAGGTAATGATAGAAAGAGCTGTGGATTAAAATAAAGCCAGGTAAGGCAATAGAGACTCTGTGTTGTATGTATAATTACGAAAAAGGAGCTGGGCCATATTAATCAGGGTTTTTTTTTTCCTTTTAAAAAGGCATAGGGACTTCCCTGGTGCCGCAGTCGTTAAGAATCCGCCTGCCAATGCAGGGGACACAGGTTCAAGCCCTAGTCCGGGAAGATCCCACATGCCACAGAGCAACTAAACCCGTGTGCCACAACTACTGAGCCTGTGCTCTGAAGCCTGCACACCTAGAGCCCTGCTCCACAACAACAGAAGCCACCGCAGTGAGAAGCCTGCGTGCCGCAACTAGAGAAAGCCCGCACATAGCAACGAAGACCCAACGCAGCCAAATAAATAAATAAATAATTTTATTTAAAATAAATAAATAAAAAGGCATAAACTGTACTGAAACCTTACATTTTTATAATACTATATGCTTTCACTTTATTTAATCCATACAACAGTTCTATGAAGACTTTCCTTTTTTTTTTTTTTTTTTTGCTGTACGCGGGCCTCTCACTGTTGTGGCCTCTCCCGTTGCGGAGCACAGGCTACGGACACGCAGGCTTAGCGGCCATGGCTTACGGGCCCAGCCGCTCCACGGCATGTGGGATCTTCCCAGACCAGGGCACGAACCCGTGTTCCCTGCATCGGCAGGCGGACTCTCAACCACTGCGCCACCAGGGAAGCCCGAGACTTTCTTTTTTTTAATAAATTTATTTATTTATTTTTGGCTGCGTTGGGTCTTCATTACTGCTTGCAGGCTTTCTCTAGTTGTGGTGAGTGGGGGCTACTCCTTGTTGCGGTGCGCCGGCTTCTCACTGTGGTGGCTTCTCTTGCTGGCAGAGCATGGGCTCGAGGCACACAGGCTCAGTAGTTGTGGCGCACGGGCTTAGTTGTTCCACGGCATGTGGGATCTTCCCGGACCAGGGCTCGAACCAGTGTCCCCTGCGTTGGCAGGTGGATTCTCAACCACTGTGCCACCAGGAAGCCCTATGAAGACATTTTTATTACTCAGAACTAGAAAACAAAGAATTTGCTGAGATTTATTCTCTCTTTAGTGACTGAGTTGGACTTAAACACAGGTTCTACAGTTAAGTTTAGTGTTCTTTCTACTACATGCACTGCCTCTCTTGCTGTTCCCAAATATTGCTATGACCATGAAACATTGAAAACCAAAGTTTTTTTTTTTTTTTTAATCTCTCCAGGGAGTGGCCTAAGGTAGCATTTCTGTAACTAAAATTGCAGGAAACATTAATTTCCTCAGACCTCCATAGCTGATAAAAATGCTACATATGATAGGCCTTTCTTATCAATTCACATTTAAAATTTATACATTGAAGGCAAATTTTTTAAAAAAAAACTGTTGAAACTTTGTATGGGAAACTGGGTAAAATATATTTGAGAATGTAACCCTTTTATTCTCATAGTATATCCTAACATCCTTTGGTACCTGTATTGCTCAAAAACATTGTAAACTGCTTCCCCAAAGACCTGCTTTGACCTTACCTAGCATCTAATGAGGCATAGAGGAAAATCCTAAAGAAATGTACCTTATGGTTTGTGTCCTTTCAGAATTCATGGCCTGGTTAAAGAAAAAGATGGCTATATTTGAAGCATTATAATAAGACACTACAGGAGTTGAGAATCCTGTTATTTAGTTCTTTTACATACATGCTTCATAGTTGTATCTGTTTTGTTTGCTTATTTCCAGTGTCAGGTTCCTATTCAGTAAATAGGCAAGAGTGGATAAATTTTATTCTGACCAATGTCCCCACTCAATAAATAGTATATTTTGCTGCACAAATTACTTCTGGAAGTAACCTGACATCTTTATAAAATACTTCCTGTTTGTTGAGCAATTGTACCAGATACTTAATATACATTATTTCTCAATTTCATCAACCCTATGAGGAAGGTACTATTCCCATATTACAGTTAAGGAAACTAAGCTCAGAGATCATCTATATTGCTCAGTGTTTTATAAGTTGCAGAGTCAGATTTCCATGGGTCCAGATCCTTGTTCTTGCAACCCTACCATACTGGTTCTCATCTAGTGTTCCATCTTTGAATCTGATTATTTAAAATCATTATTAACTTTGCCTTCAACTAATTAAGTACGGAAGTATCTCTGTCTTCCCCTTTTAGACATAGCATATCCATCATAAAATAACTTTTTCTTCTTTTAGGACCCTACGTGCTTGGAACTGGGCTTATCTTATATTTACTCTCCAAAGAAATATATGTGATAACTGCAGAGACCTTCTCTGCCATTTCAGCAATAGGGGTGCTTATCTATGTAATTAAAAAATATGGTGCCTCTATTGGTGAATTTGCTGATAAACTCAATGAGGTAAGAACCATAAACCTTATTTCCCATTTTAGACCGTAGTAGTCGTGTCAAAGCCATCAAGTGATGTTTTTGGTACGAATGATAGGGGCAGAGCATATAGAAATGAATCTAATTATAATGATTTCGGTTATAAGTGTTACTAACTTGAGATCAAGTTTTAAAAATCTACCAAACTTTCTCCAGCTTTTCCATAGTTTTGTTCATTCAACAAGATACTGCATAGCTATTTTTGGCAACTCTTTTCAAGGATTTGTATAGTTCTCCCTATGTGTGGGTGTTTTCACAAATGAGGGGTATGACTTTGAGGAAGCATAAAATGAAACTTTTTTATTACCCTTGGTACTTTCACTGATCTTTGTTGTCAATATCATAATTGCAGCAAAAAATTGCCGAACTGGAAGAAGTGAAACAGGCTTCCATCAGACAAATCCAAGATGCAATTGATCTGGAGAAGTCACATCAGGCACTGGTTCAAAAGCGCCATTACCTTTTTGATGTCCAGAGGGTAGGTTTCAGAACTTTCTAAGGCAAGTGAAGTTACTCATTTGTGTGCATTTAACACAAAAAATTAGAATCTTATGAGGAATAGTTGGATAAGTTGAGCATATTTTGTTTAGAAAAGAGAATATTTGGGTGGGGGTCTAAATAGCAGTTACAGCTATTAACTATACAGTGGACCTATCCAGTAGAAAAATAACTAGAATTATTACTCTAAAACTAGAAAGAGTAAAAAGTATAAAAGGACACATTTTGAGTCCACAGAGGGAAAATAATTCATTAAGTTATAGCAGATTAAAAAATGGCATTCACTGTAAAATACAGTAGGTGAAATACATGCTGTGCATTTCATACATGCTCACTATAAGAAAGTCTTACTTAACATACTTGCTATAAGAAAATCTGATACCTTACATTCCAGATTCACAAAGCAGATTCAGATGGCCGGAGAGCTTTTTAGTATGATCAAAGCATAATTAGATTCTAAAATATTTAGTTTCTAAAACAACTTTAGGAACGTGTTCAAGCATTTTGTTGTTAATTACTTTGAGCCCAGTACTTTATGCCTGATATTTAAAGTGAGATGAGCTTATATTGAAATTTTATGTATAGAAACACCTATGAAATGAAAAATTAGGTGCTAAGGTAAAATAAGTATCTGAAATATTAAGGGTTTGGGCCAGTATTTCCTAGTGTAGTCTCGGTACCATGTGCACCAGTCATCTTTCATGCAAATTTTTGGACCCATTCCAAGACCTGTGAGATTAGAACCTCTGTTAGGAGCTATCCAAGAGTTTGTATTTTTTTTTAAATAGGATCCTGAGAGATTCTTAAGCACATAAATGTTTGAAATCTTCGGAAATTTTTAAAATATCTTTCCGTGCAGATTTAGGTTACAATCTAAATGCTTCCTGCCTCATAGAAACTATGTATGCACAAACAAAATCTGGCTTTTGAAGATGTAGCTTTTTTATAAGATTCAAATGATAGTCATTAAAATTTTTATTTATTTATGAAATATTTAATAGGTATATTTTATATGTGAACACTGGTCAAGGCAAGGTGCTGGGAATACAGCAGAGAGCAAAACAAAGTCTGCCTTCCTGGGGTCTCTCTCCTAGCCAGGGGTTGAGAGAAGGACAGGAGAAAAATAATTAAGCAGATGTGAATGTCAACTGGTATGAAGTACATGTAGAATAATGAACTTATGTTAAAGGAAAAGGGATTTTAGAAGGAGGGAGTTACTGTTTTTATTGGGCAGGCTAGAAAGGCTTCTAATGTGATAATTTGAATAGAGACCTGTCAAAGTGATGGTTCAGGCTGTGTGGATTTCTGAGGAAATAGTATTCCAGGCAGAGGGAAGAACAATTGCAAGGGCCCTAATCCTGGAAGCTTGCTTGGTATAGACAAGGAAAAGTAAGGAAGCCACTGTAGCTGAAGTGGAATGAGTGAGGAGGAAGGTAAAAGGAAGCAAGGCAGGGAGTGGCCAAGGGCTAGGTCATGTAAAGTCTTATAGGCTTCTATGAGAACTTTGACTTGTACTCAGAATGAGAGAGAAAGTCATTGAATCTTTTAGGCAGAGGAGTGATATGATCTTGCTCGTGTTTTGAAGGGCGACTCTGATTGCCTTGTTGAAAGTAGCCTTCAGTCTTGTATGCATTGGTTCGCAATGCCAGTGAGTTAGCCAAATAGAGTTGTTAGGTAGACCATTAGATATATGAGTCTGGAGTCACTGGGAAGAATTCCAGACTGGAGATGAGGGAATCATGAGCTTACAAGAGGCACAGCTGTAAGACTGGAACATGAAGGAAAATAACTGGAGGAAACAAGGATTATTTTAATTTGTAGTCGCCCTACTTATGGTCAAGTAGTAAGGGTCTAAGAATTTGGCATAGGATTTAGCAACATGGAGGTTGGTGACCTTGGTAAGGGCTATTTGAGTAAGTTGAAGGAAAAAAAAAATGGAAGAAAAGTAATTGGAGTCTGAGTATAGATCACTGTCAAAATTGTGAAGGAGTTTTACTGTATTGGGCAAAGAAATGACTCAGTAGCTCAGAAGGTAGGATGTAGTAATCAAGAGAGATTTTTTAAAAGATGGAAAGTATAACTACATGTTAGCATCTGATAGAAGTTAGTAGAGAGAGAAAAATTGATGCAAGAAAGGGGTGGGAGTAGGGAGGAATTTGCTGGAGCCATGTCCTTCAGTAGGCCAGAGAGTTTAGAATACACAGGTGGAAGGGTTGGCTTCAAGAGCAGAGACAGTTCAGCCATAGTTAAAGGAAGGCAAAGTATGTGAGTATAGGTCCAGGTAGATTGGTTTATATGGTGGTAGAAGTTTGTGAAGTTCTTTGTTTCCTTTTTCTCAGTGAAATAGGAAGGTAGGTCATTTGTTGAAAAGGAAAGTAGTCAAGGAGATATACTAGAGATTTCAGGAGAAAGAAGAACAGGAGAGTGAATGGACTAAAAAAAAAAAAAAAAATGTACCTAGAAGTATTAAGGGCCTACTTGAGATTAATATCTGAAGCCTTTATATAAAACAGGCAGACCTATAAGCATTCTCATTACAGACTAGAAGATGACAATATACCTGTCACCATTACTAATTCAATGTTATTCTGGCAGTAGTAGCTGATATTAGAGAAGAGAAAGAAATAAGAAGTATAAAAATTAGAAAACATAAAGTTATCCTTACGTACAGATTACCTGATGATATACCTCAGAAAGCTGAGAGAATCAACGTAACTCTTAAAACCATAAGCAAATTCAGTAAGGTATTTGGGTACAAAATTAATATCTAATAAACAAAATCAGTAGCCTTCTGTATATAAATATCAGTTAGAAAATATAAGAGAAAAAGGTAAACCATTTAGGAAGAGATACCTAGGAGTAACTTAACTAGAAATAGAGTCTTTTTACTTTAAAAAATGTGAAATGCTTGTGAGGTATAAGGTTCTGAGAACCTAGACTCAATAATATAAGGTATCAAATTCTCCCTACTTTAATCTCTAAATTTTACACATTCCTAGAAAGAAAATACTAACAGACTAGGAGTAGGGGGTGTTGGGACTTGAACAAATTGATTATTACTAGAAAAAGTAAAAAAATATTCAGGAGTATTCTGAAAAAGAGAAGTAGTGAACAGTCCTACCAAATATTAAAGCTCAAAATTGTAAAGGAACTTTAAATAAATAGCTTGGCACACTACATGAATAGAAAGTCAGATTGGCACAGCACTTGAGAGAGGGTCTAGAGATAGACCTAAACTCATAAGGTAGTTTAGATCGGTGGCATTTTCATCTTAGAGGGGAAAGACAGACGGGTATCTTTGTAGGTACAGAGTTGTTTTCCTACTTTTTGCCTTATACCAAAACAAATTTAAGATGAATTAAAGATCTTTAGATAAGAAATGAAACCATAAAAGTAGAAAAAGAGAACATGAAAAACAATACAATACCCTTGGAATGGCAAAGCCTTTCTAATAAAGACAACAAAATGCAGAAACTTGTGTGGTGACGTATGTTAACTAGACCCATTGTGGTGATCATTTCACAATATATACAAATACCGAATCATTGTGTTTGTATGCCTGAAATTAATGTAATATTGTATGTCAGTTATACTTCAATTTTTAAAAATCCAGGAACTATAAGAGAAAAAATTAAGTTGATCTCATTAAAAATGTAAGTTTTACATGTAGAAGTTACCATAAACAAAGTTAAGAGACAAACTAGGAAGAACACATGCATTCCATATGACCCAAAAGGGTAGTTACCTTAGGATAGACCAACATCCCAGTAGAAAACTAGGTGTAGGACATGCACAATTTATAAAGATGTAAGTAAATGTAAATGGCTTCTAAATATGTAAATTTTCTCCTTAGAGAATGACAATTAAAATTGATATTTTTTCTGCTTATCAGAATAGTCGAGAGTAAAACGTTTTATAAACACCATTGGCCAGGGTTTAGAGTAACAAGCATTTGTGTTGCTGGTGAGAGTATGAAGCAGTACAACTTTTCTGTGGAATTGGACAGTGTTAATCACAAGTTACAATGGATCTTTAAGAGCCTGGGCTTTGTAGCCTGACTCCTTGTAGTCAGGTCTTGGCTTCACAGTTCATTTGCTCTATAACCTTGGACAAATTCCTTAGCATCTGCCTCTGTTTCTTCCTCACTGTAAAATGAGTATAATAATAGGAACTATCCTATGGTGTGATTTTAAGATTTAATTGAATTGACACACAGTGTTTAGAACATAGTAGGTACTCAACAGTTATTAGCTATTATTTGACCCAGCAAGTATTCACACATAAGTGCAAAGACACATACAATATACGCAGCAGCATTATTTGTTAAAGAATTAGAAGCAACCTAATCTATTAATAGAGCTTAAATAAATTATGGATTATGAGACACCAAAATAGTAGAATCCAATGTAACTTTTAAAATTAAGGTGGGTCTTTGTGTCATAATCAGTAAAAGTGATGTTTGTGTGTGTACATATACCTATGTTTTGTTTATTAAATATTTCTGGGAGAGAATACAAGAAATAGAGGAAGATGGTAGCCTATGGAGGGGCTGGAGGAGACTTATTTTTTACTGCATATACTTTTAAATATATTTTTACTATATGCTGTTAGAATTTTTCTACCACATGCATGTGTTACCTATTCATATTAAACAAATGAATTTTGCATAAAATACAGGTAATGATGGGTATTCTAATGGGCAGAATCCTCAGAATGGAAGTGATCCTTTAACTGTGCAAACAGTTTTCATCACTTCTTAATTTTCTTCAGAATAACATTGCCATGGCTTTGGAAGTTGCTTACCGGGAACGACTGCATAGAGTATACAAGGAGGTAAAGAATCGCCTGGACTATCACATCTCTGTGCAGAATATGACACGTCAGAAGGAACAAGAGCACATGATAAACTGGGTGGAGAAGAACGTGGTACAGAGCATCTCTGCGCAGCAGGTACATGATGTTTTGAAGCTTCTGGAGTTGTATTGATATCTCTGACAGGATAAAAATAGCTGGTAAGGAGTCTTTAGCCTAGAGACATTGGGGTGGTCCTGGTTCACTTTTCTGGTTAGTGGTAACCTAGAAGATGCTGTACAACTGCCTTGGTAGGTTGCCTCCCTCCTCAAAGTTTGGCTTCCAAAGAGTCTCTCACCTCATGGATCAAGAGGAGTGGAAAGATGGTTGAGAACACTCGTTGAACAGACGTATGTTCAAGTTCCAACATTTGGGAAATATTAAGCAACATATTTCATTTCTCTGTAAAACAGAGGCTGGACAAGTCTTCTTCTGAGCCTCTTCCATTTTCTGAATAATTCCATGATTTCCATTCCATGCCATTTCCTCTTCCCAGCCACTTAATTCATTGGTCTTGAACAGAAATGTTTTCTATTTTTTACCTAAATGTGATTTCCTTTTTAAATTTTATGTTCTTTATTTACTTTTGACTTTATTTCTTCTTTCCTAGATTTATAGTATACTTAGGCATTTCTGATCATTTTCTGCATAACCATGCAGGACTAGAAAAACAGGGTCTGTCAACATTTAATGCCTTGGGTTTTTTAAAATAAACTGTCTTTTACATAAAAGTTATATACTTATTTAAGAAACTTGAAAAGACAAAAGTATACAAAAGAGACTAAAAGTTATTTTTATTCTTTCTTAACATTTCTCTATTACTAATGTTTGTTAGGTTGGTCTTTTTTAAGCAGCTGTTAGCTGTAAAACCTAACATCAGTGGCACATGGTTACAGGAGTATCTAGCTTCAACCTCTAAACAGTTTTCACTGATGAAAGCTATGAGCCAGGGGACTTTAAATTCCCTCCATTTGCTTAAAATAAATTTTGCATCTCCCCCATGTTAAATAATTAAATAATTTTTTTAGTCTATCATATTAAGCCAGTAATCCATCTTGAGATTCCGAGGAACCTCTTATAGGAGGTATCCTTTAGAATTACAGTGTTTATACCCTTCCATGATTTGAAAGGTTCTAACCAGCTTTCTCTTTCCTTATCACAGGAGAAGGAGACAATTGCCAAGTGCATTGCAGATCTAAAGCTGCTTGCAAAGAAGGCTCAAGCACAGCCAGTTCTGTAAATGCATCTGTCCCAATTGAGACAGCTAGAAACAGTTGACTGACTAAATGGAAACTAGTCTATGTGACAAAATCTTTCTGTATTGCTCTGTACTGAAGTTAGTTTCCCTTTCCTAAAAATGAAAAGTTTGAGTTTCATGTAATGAGAGAATTAAAACAATCTATTGGCCAGGAGGATGTTTCTCTCATCCTTCTTGCTCTGCATTTTGAGTTGTTCCATGATCACTTTTGAATAAGCAGTTTGCTTTGAATAAAGTTTGGTACCTGACTAAAAATTGTCAAGTTAGAGTTTAAATTTGAATTAATTCAGCCATCTTACAATAAAGTGACAGTTGAAACAAAGTTTTTCAAGATGCATAATTTTCTGAAATGTTATTTCAACATTTATTATACGGGTAAAATTAAAGATGTCATTGAGCTGATAATATTGTTTATAAGACTTAGTGGTAAGCTATTTCTTGCTGACAGGTTATGGAGAATTTAAAACTTCAGTATTCTTAAAATAACTAAAGGAAATCTTGTATATCAAATTATATCATTGACTTTATTTTCATTTTAGTAGTATGTCAACAGAAAATATTATGGACTCAATGTGTCATAAAATCACTCTGAAGAATCCAGCAGATAGTTAGAAGATTCTGCCCTTCCATTGGTTTGTCTATATTTAATTCTCCCATACTTGTATAAGGATTTACTTGTAAACAGATGGATAACTTACATAATAGGAAATATTTGAAAATACGTACCATATGGATAATTGCCATATTCATTGACTTCCTAAGGTTTTAATTATATAACAATCATTTAAGTCAGTATTTATTTGTTTATTGATGGCTAATGTATTCATCTTATATAGAAATGAGACTGATAATCATTATTAAGATGTTACTTAAAGGAGATTTTGATAGGGTCAGCAGAGGTGTTCCAAATTATTCATTAAACAAAGAATTGCCGTGCTAAGCACAATCCTGCACTGGTCATACAGATAAAAAGTTCCTACCTCAGGGAGTTAAATATCTACTGGAAAGGCAGTAAGAATATGTGATACAGTACAGATTTTAGGTGTTTTGAGAGTGTAATGACAAGCACCATTTTAGGTAGTCTCAATAACCTCAGCAGTTTCCTTGTACATAGCTGTATCAGTCAGCATTCAGTCAGAGAAGCAGAGCTACTAGGATATATGTTTATAGGTAAGGGATTTGACTTTATGCTGTCACGGGAGCTGGTTAAGCCATCTCTGTAAGCTCTTAATCTTTGTTTCTGATGAAGGAGCTTGACGTGCATGGAGCAGGCATTTAAGAAGGGAAGGTGGATGTGAGATGGGAGCGGGTAGGAACAAGTGGAAATAACAAGCACGGACTGAAACCCTTGTCAGTTTTTATTACCTCAGATCTTCATGGTATGATTGTCCTGCAAAACCCCAAGCCTTTCCTCACACACCTGGTCCAAAGGTTAGAGAAGCTGAAGGATGACCCAGAGAAGGGTTGGGAAGTTATAGGCCCAGCTACAATTGGTGAGTTAACAGATTAGCACCAGTATGTATAAGCCACAAAGTTGCTTCTTTGCATTCGCAAAGGCAGCTAGGCTAGGCATGAGGCTGTCAAAGTCCTCTGGCCAGTCACTTCATAATGAGAACAGTTTCATCTGGGTCTCCTCATAAGGCTGTCAGATCCAAGCAGAGACTGACAGTGTGCCCCATAGTCCCCAGAACCAGGGAGCCAGATGAATGACATCCTGTACTCACAGCAACAATTACAACATGTTTGTATGGATAGCCAACACGATGCTCTGACACCTGGACTTCACTGTTGCAGCCAGCTGTAGAGCATATGCTGCTCCTTTTGGACAAGGATGTGCTGGAGGAGTTTGCTTACCTGTGCCCAAGGAGCATGGTATCACAACCCAAAGTGAAGCCAGTCAGGAATGAAAAGGAGGTAATAAGCTGAGCAGGTTTCCTAGAGGGGAAACGCCAGACTACAGCCCCAAATCTTTACCTTCAGAATACCAGAAATTCATTTCTATGTGGTGGATGTGGTTTGGTATGTACAAATTGGCTGCATGGTAATTGGTTGTGCAGTCTCAAGAGTATCACAGTTATTTTTTTAAATGTATGGTATGAAAAAGTTCAATTGATTTGAAGTATTTTCGTATTAGCAAAAGAAATGGATTACATTTGTCAATGATAAAAGGGAAATGTTGGGTTCTTTTGTCATAAATTTTGTAATGACCGTAAAAATAATTTCTCATCCATGATAATAAGAATCTGAAGATCATTCCATCAAGTGGTCAGTTAACTAATTCACTGGCTATTCTTAGCATCATTCATGGTGGAATAACCAGATATCTTTCCTGATCTGCTGAAATACGAAGTAGACAGTATCACCTGTGATGTAATCTAGCCAGACGTATTTAACCTGAATCTCTCAGGACTTAAGATGTAAATTCCAGTTTCCAGGAAATGCAGGAGATAGAGGGACATTATAAATGACACCAGGGGAAGTAATTAAATTAGGGATTATGCTTCCATTTATTGGGTCATAGTGTTTTTCATTAAAATTTTTAATGTTCTCTGTTAAGGTCCTGTACCTTTTTTTGTAAGATTTATTCTAAAGACTTTCTATTCTTTATTAAGATTATAAAACGTACCTGGCTTAAAAGTAAATGTTCTGTTTGTTGGAGTAAGAAAATTAAGATTCAGATTCCTGCAACTTTGTTGCTGAGGTTAAATGCAATTAAGATGCAAAATGCTGTAACATTTGCTTCCAGTAATGGTAGACTAGGTAATTCAGACCAACTCTCCTACTGAAGAAATTTTTCGCATCTGGTGAAATATAAAACATATCTTAAAAATATTAAAGCACCGGATGGCCCTAGAGATTGTCATACTGAGTGAAATAAGTCAGACAAAGACAAATATCATATGATATCGCTTATATGTGGAATCTAAAAAAATGGTACAAATGAACCTATTTACAAAACAGAAATAGAGTCACAGATGCAGAAAACAAACATATGGTTACCCAGGGGGAAAGTGTGGGGGAGAGGGGGGGATAAATTGGGAGATTGGGATTGACATACACACTACTATATATAAAATAGATAACTAATAAGGACCTACTATGTAGCATGGGGAGCTCTACTCAATACTTTGTAATGGCCTATATGAGAAAAGAACCTAAAACGAGTGGCTATATGTATATGTATAACTGATTCACTGCTGTACACTTGAAGCTAAAAACACTGTAAATCAACTATACTCCATTAAAAATTTAAAAGTCTCTGCCTAACCTAGAAGTTTTGTAATTTTAGCTCCCACAGGTAAGGATATGTTACATAATTTGTAGATGGTGTGAAATAAAGAGTTTAAGACTTTTTTGTTTTTCATATGAATTCCCAATTGTTTCAGCACAGTCTACTAAAAAGATTATCTTCCCCCCCCCCAAAAAAATAGAATAAAATAAAATAGATAATAAGAACATACTGTATGGCACAGGGAACTCTACTCACTTCTCCATAATGACCTATATGGGAATAGAATCTAAAAAAGAGGAGACATATGTATATGTATAACTGATTCACTTTGCTGTACAGCAGAAACTAACAACATTGGGAATCATCTATACTCCAATAAAAATTAAAAAATGTTAAAGCACCAAGAGATCATGAGAAATCATCAGATCAAGAACTGAGAGAGGGTGGAAATTCAGAGAGGTGAGGTTAGCCCTCAGGACCATTTTTGTCCTGGGAGCATTTGCCCATCTGAAAGATATGGCTAAGACACTTAGTCATGTTTTTGGTCGCTTCACAGGGCTAGAGGAACAAAAGATGGAGTTCAGGACCCATCAAGAATAGAGACCCTAGTAAACCACCACTGCCTACCACCACCACTACCATTCGCACAGTCAGCTGCACTCTAGGAATAAAGATGAAGACAAATAAACAGCCCTTGGGAGTTCCCTGGTGGCCTAGAGGTTAGGATTCCGGGCTTTCACTGCTGTGGCGTGGGTTCAACCCCTGGTTGGGGAACTGAGATCCTGCAAGCTGTGGGGCGTGGCCAAAAATAAATAAATAAATAAATAACCAGTCCTTAATGAACAGTGTCCTGCTGTGAACAGATGACCCAGTAAAAACTCAAGCCCCGAACTTGGATTAAGGTGATCACAGATTGCTGGTGCCCCCAGGTGGCTGGCAAAAGCAATAAAAGAAACCTTGTTTGGAGGAAGATAACATGATTCTAGACTTGCACTTCAATCACTACATTACGTTGTGTTAAGACTCCATCTTAGCAGGCTGGAGAGAGACTCTCCTGCTGGCCTTGAAGAATCAAACTGCCAGGTTGTGAACTGCCTGTGGACAGGACCACATGGCAGGGAACTGCAGGCAGCTTCTAGGACCTGAAGACAGACTCTAGCTGACAACCAGGGCCCTCAGTTATACAGCTGAAAGAAAATTTATTTGTCCAGCAAATAGGGGAAGTGGATTTTCCCCAGTCAAGCCTCTGATGAAACCAAGGCCCCAGCTAATACCTGAACTGTAGCCCGGTGAGACCCTGAAACAGAAAACCCTATTAAGCTGTGTCCCAGCCTCTAACCCACAGAAACTGTGAGAAAAGAAATGTGTACTGTTTTAACCATTTATACTTGTGATAATTTGTTATACTGTGATAGAAAACTGATACAGCAAGGATCCCTACCATTTCCATGCAGCATGATTTTTCCTGATTCACCCACTGTGGGTTCCCTTTCAGGGGGTCCAATCCAATTTCCCACTTTGGTGCAGGCTTTAGACTTGGTTTCCTGACCTCATACAAGGCCTTCAGACCCAATCTTCAGGTCACAAAAAATTGGTGGCTATTCCCAGAGCAAACCTTAGCTTCAGGTCTCACTCAACTCTCTCTTTCTGATCTTTGAGGATTTCCAACATCTAGTTCAGCCATGCATTTTTTTTTATCAATTTATTTTATTTTATTCATTTTTATTTTTAGCTATGTTGGGTCTTCGTTGCTGTACACGGGCTTTCTATAGTTGCAGTGAGCGGGGGATACTCTTCGTTGCAGTGCACGGTCTTTTCATTGTGGTGGCTTCTCTTGTTGCGGACCACAGGCTCTAGGCGCATGGGCTTCAGTAGTTGTGGTGCTCAGGCTCAGTAGTTGTGGCACACAGGCTTAGTTGCTCCACAGCATGTGGGATCTTCCTGGACCAGGGATCGAACCCATGTCCCTTGCATTGGCAGGCAGATTCTTAACCACTGCGCCACCAGGGAAGTCCCCAGCCATGCATTTTTAAATTATGGTGTTTCAAATGTTTTATCCAGGATTTGCTGGTGTTCTTTAACGAGAGGATCTCTTTAAAAGATCTAATCTGCTGTAGGTCTAGGGATTTCCATTCACTCTTTAACCCACTGAAGTCTGACTCCCCACCACTACTACACCCCAAGCTGCTTTAGCAAAAGAGATCAGGATCTCTTCATTTCCAAATTCAATCAAATCTTTCCAGTCCTCATCTTACTCAGCCTCTCTCTCAGCAGCACCTGGCACTGTTGGCCACAGCTATTCCTTCCTTCTTTTCCTCCCTGGCTTCTAGTGGCATATGTGTGCTATTACTGCTGTCACTGTTTCCTTGCAATTTCCTTAGCTGACTCCACTTTTTCTGCCTTCCTGTTAAATAGTGGTATTCCTCAGAGTTCTAAGAATGTTTTATTCTCATTCCACAAACTGTACCTGGATGATCTTATCCATCCCCATGGCTTCTATTGATACTATCACGTGTATGCTGACGGCTTCCTAATCTATACCTCACATCTATTAGGCAGGGTAGGTTAGGTTAAGTGAGGTAAGAATCTATCCCAAAATCTCAGTAGTGTAACATGAAAAAGTTTATTTCTTGCTCACACAGAATCCACTGCAGGTCCAGGTGACCCTCCAGAGAAACTATCCTCCATACGGTGACTCAGTGATTCAGCTTTAGAGCTTGCAACCTCACCTTCTCATCACAAAATCTCCATAATCACCCTGAAGGGGAAGGGGTCAGAGGAGGTCTTCCTTAAGCAATTAAATGCTTCAACTAAAAGGGAAATACATCACTTTCATTCATAGACCATTAGCCAGAGCTTATCACATGGCACTACTAAACCACAAATGAGGCTCGGAGGCCAGGAGGAGAGGAGCTCTGGTTAGGGTTGAGAACTAGTACTCCCTACCACACAAATCTAGATCTCTTTCATGAGCCCCCAACCTGTGCAACCAACATCCCTCTCGACATCTCTACCTGAATGCTCCGTAGGCACCCTAGACTCAATGTGTCCAAAAGTAAACTCATTATATATGCCCAATCCTACACCCCCCTTCTGTATTCTCACCATCAGCTGGTGATCCAAGGCAGAAACCTGGGAGTTATCTTGAGCTCCTCTCTCCCCCTTACCTTCCTCTCACAACTGAAAAAAGACTAGATTCATCATCTTTTTTGCCCTACCTCCTCTTCCCCACAGCCTGTGCCTCTAATCAGATCATCCCTGTTTCTCACCTAGAACTCTGCCATACTAAAGGACTCCCTGCCCACTCTCTGTCCCACTGCCCCTCACCAGTCCCTCCTACACTCTGTTGCCCAAACCCAAATGTAATCATGTTACATCCTTCAGCACTGTCTCCATTGCCTCTAAGGTGAGGTTTGTTTAGGGTCCTCCAGCATGTGAGCTTGTCCTTCCTCTACAGGCTTTCTCTTTCCATTCCCCATCCCCACCCACCCTCATTCCCTGTAGCACCAGTGACGGTGAAATACTTGCATTTCCCTGAACATCACAAACATGACAAAGCATGTGTTTGCTCAGGCTGTTCCTCTGCCTGGAATATGCTTCCTTCCTCTGTCTGCCTACAAAATGTGATTCATCTTTCAAGATGCAACTCAAACATCATTTTTTCTATGATGATTTTCTTGACACCCACCCTCTCTCCTTTTTTTTTTTTTTTAAGAGAGAAGGCTTGAATTTTTTTTTTTTAAAGAAGATATTGGGGGTACGAGTTTATTAATTAATTTATTTATTTTTGCTGTGTTGGATCTTCGTTTCTGTGCGAGGGCTTTCTCCAGTTGTGGCAAGCAGGGGCCACTCTTCATCGCGGTGCACGGGCCTCTCACTGTCGCGGCCTCTCTTGCTGCGGAGCATAAGCTCCAGACACGCAGGCTCAGTAGTTGTGGCTCATGGGCCTAGTTGCTCCGCGGCCTGTGAGATCCTCCCAGACCAGGGCTCGAACCCGTGTCCCCTGCATTAGCAGGCAGATTCTCAACCACTGCGCCACCAGGGAAGCCCCACTCTCCCTCCTTATTGTGCAACCTGAGCCCTTTCTCTTTGAGTCCCACTCCATCCTGTATGTCTGACACAGCATCTACAACATTTCATTACACTTACTCCCGAACTTAACAGTATGTTTGGGTCATAGTAGGTGCTCAGTAAATGTCTGATTAATTAATCCTTACTCTAGGTCTGGAACTACGCTGTTTCCTTCTCTGGCTGCTCTTCCTCCTTCTGCCCTTTGGAGATATCTCTGATCATAGTCTTCGACTTTTTATCCTCCCTTGTTTTTTCTACCACGCTCCTAAACATCTCTCAAGTTCATTTACATTTCTTTGTCTCTCCACTGCTACCTACCACCCTAGTCCAAGTTACTATTATCCCTCAACTGGATCGCTGTAATAATCTCTTAACCAGTCTTGTCATATCTATTCTGGCTCCCTTCCAATT
Organism: Pseudorca crassidens; assembly: GCF_039906515.1. Classification (NCBI taxonomy): domain Eukaryota; kingdom Metazoa; phylum Chordata; class Mammalia; order Artiodactyla; family Delphinidae; genus Pseudorca; species Pseudorca crassidens. The sequence goes on from NC_090297.1 coordinate 97,623,632, forward strand.
TATTCTCACCCCCCCACACCCCCAGTTTTCGTGATTGTTTAGAAAGCAAGTCTGATCACATCACCCTTGTTTAAATACCTTCAGTGCAGATAAGCCCACCTCTCTTGTCATAAAGACAAAAGCTCTCAGGGAACGGGCCCCCACCTGGTTCTTAAACTGAATCCCCATCATACTCCATACCCACCCCAGCACCCCAGCATCACCTCACACACTTCCTTGCTCTTTCACGCCAGCCTTTTTTTCAGGGGGCACGGGGGGACACTTCCTGCCCTCCTTTCTTGCACAGAGCTTTTGAATTTCAATGTTCTCTTCCCTTTGATCGTTACTACCACCACCAGCACCACCCACCCCCACCTTGGCCTAGTGGAACTCCAGCTCACAAAAGATTTTGGCTTATTCTCTTCCAGGAAGCTGTCCCTCGTTCCCTGTATCATAGGAATATACAGCCAGGGATCCTGCACAAAAGGCTGTTTTTTTGCCCACCATTATGTCCTCAGAACTTAGAACTCAGTACATGGCACATAGTAAACGTTCAGTAAGCAATTTTGGAGTGAATGAACAAATGAATTCTCTTGGCCACTGAGATTCAAACACTTGGAGTAATCATGGACTCATTCTGCTATTTCATTCCCTGTATCCAGGTCCCAAGTCTTAGAACTTCCAATCTTATTATACCTGTGGATGCCTCCCCATTCCTGATGCTCCCGCCCTTATTAAATACCTGAGATATTGCCATACTCCTCCAGCTTATTTCCTTGTCTCTTTCTTTACCCACAATTTATCTTATTTGATGTGATATAATCTTCCTTAAAGGCCATGTTTATCATATTATACCCCAGTTCAAAAACCTTTAGTTGTTTGTCATTAATGCTTAAAATATATTTTTTGCTTGGATTTAAAGACCTCCACAATATGTCTCAAATCTATCTATGCAACTGTTTTCCATGTCTCACCCTTTACCAAGGCCCCACTCTTGAACCATGCTGATATCCCAGAAATCCATCACTCAACGCCCAGCAACCAATCCTGGGCTTGGGCATTTCCTCACGCAGTCCCTTTCTTCTCCCCCATCCACCCTCCAGGTCTCCCTGCACACAGTCCTGCCTGATTCTGCCAGCTCTGCCAGCCCTTCCCTTCTTCCAGGCCTGCGAGTTGCTCTGCCCTCGGCCTGAAACTGTCTTCCCCAGGAGGTTCTTTGCCCGGCCAGCTCGTTCTCATCCTCTGGTTCTCAGGGTAAATATCACTCCTTGGACAGGCCTTCCCTGGTCATCCATTTTATCTAAAGATGTTCTCCCATCATTTACTCTCCGGCATGGCCCTTTGCTTCTTTCCTTCATGGCCCGTAACACATCCGTGATTAATCTGTTGTTTTCTTGTTTGTCGTTGCTCTTCTCAATTAGACGGTAGGCCCCATGAGGAGCTTTTCTGCCTTCGCTCTGAAATACCCACAGCACTTAGCCCACTGCATGGCCCACTGTGTTTATTTAATAAGCATATTTATTAATATTATTTTATCGATAAATGTTTACAAGGTAAATGATTCGCCTTCCCTTTGAAGAGATCTCCATGATCTTAAAACACTTAAAAGTCTGTCCAGCCCTCACTAAACTCTTAACACCATTTGCTCTTTGTTTTTCTTTATCAAGAGCATTTCCCTGGCTAGAATGAGTGGGACTATGACATGCTTGATGACAATGATAATGTCACACCATTGTGACCCCTACTATATCTGGCATGGTGGTCACATATTCAATAAATACTTAATTAGAAATAAACTTATCTCCCTGTGTTCTGGCATTCATGTGTCAAAAGATACAAAAGCAGCTCTCTGCTTATGGAATTAAAAAAATACAGTGTTGGCCACAAAGAGGATGTCTGCCCTGGAGTTTAGACAAGATCTTTGTGACACACAGCTTGGTGTAGCAGTGCCAGTGGCAGTGGCAGTGGCAGTAATCACTATTGCATCATTCTGAAAACTAGGGGTGGTAACAGAAGCAGCAGGTGAAAAGTTCAGTCTTAGACAATGACATCTTAGGACCAGACTTTTTCTTAAAAGGTAAACGTGTTTACTCCATGCTTTTAATCTAGACGAAATAATCACCAAAAGAAAATGCTACCTAATTTATAGTGGTTTCTGTAACTTTTTTCTTTTTAACTTTATTTGATGGAGGAAGGGTTGCATTTGAATGACTGAATTTAGTTGGCAGATTTTATGACAGTCAGTAAGGTTCACCAATGCTGGACAAAATATGAAAAAGTATACATATATAGCACTGTTTCTATTTTAATTTATACTTCTATCAAATATTTGGAGTGTCGTTTTCAAAGGGAATGTGTTTCCTGCTTTTTTTGGCCTGGATCTGTAAGTAACTATTTCCCTGTGGCATCATGTGATGGTTTTGTCTTTCAGGGTGGGGGACCGAGCTTTTGTTTCAGATGGCTGTGCTAACATTTCTTTGGGATGGTTGTAAATTCAGAGCCACTCATGGGAAGGTTAAGATTTTATGGAAACCTATGATCCTCCCCTCTTCCACCTCCCCAGTGATATAGTCTAGTAAAAGTTCATAGGATATGTTTATACTATGTTTAGTGTAAAACGTGTATTTCAATATTTTAAAAATACTATATAAATATTTTACAGTGCTCTACAAAGAACACCGTTGACTTTTATATTAGAAAAGGAGCAAAAAGTGCTGGAAAAATTGTCGCCACTGTTGATTCTGCCATGGATGACGGACTTTCTATTCTCATGGCTCAGAATTCTCATCAAATTTCCCTGTTGGCACCTTTCTTGTTATCTTAGATTACATGCTCTTAAAAAGTTTGTTTGATTGTAAGGCACTTGATAATGTTGCTGTTGCTGTTCTAACTGGTACATGGCAATGAGGTGTCCTCCTCCCAATCCTCTCTATGTCCAAGGACTTAGAAACTGATTCACTTTGGAGAGCTGAGCAATTAAACACAAATGATCAATGGCATTTATTGTCTAACTAAATTACCTTAAAATACGGTAGATATAGCAGAGCCAAAAAGTCTTATCATGGGTTTGCCTAAGTATAAAGTAAAATTGTGGGCTCCTAAAATTTTTTGTTATTTGATTTTGTTTAAATAAAAGTGGGAATAATTTTTATCAACAAACAGGAAACTGTAAACGCAAGCTATAGTACATAGCTATAACAGAAAGACCTATCACCACTAAAAGGCTTAAAGAAATTTTCAGTAAGATAGGAAAATGTTTATGGTAAAAATCATAGTAAAAAAAACAAAACAAAACAAGGAGATATGAAAAAGTATCTCAACTAGCTTTTTAAAAATGCATGAAGTACAACACAAAGGAAATACACTAAAATATTAACGATAGGTAGTGGAAGTTTGAGTGATTTTACTTTTCTGCTTTTAGGTACTTAATACTTTTTAGTATAAATAAATGAGGGAAATACAGAAAGCTGAACGTAATAGAACTATAGCTTAGATAAGGGCATTTTCACACTCAAAAATATAATGTGTGAACAAAATAGAAGTGTCTGATGCAGCCTAGAGGAAGGACCTTCAAGCACAAGTTAGTCGGTTTATCCAGCGCTGCCAGGGAAGAGTGAAGCAAATGCATCAGACCTAGATGGCACTCAGTGTTAAAATCAGCCATTCTGCTTCTATCATACTTCAGTTCGATGTTCATCAAGCAAAATTATGGTTTTAATTGGCTTTCTCATACATTTTGATAGAATGCACTGGTTATACCAACTTGTTTCTTATGTTATTCTAGTTCACACAGCAGTCTCCTGTGAGTTGGTTGGTGTGAGTCAGTTCTGGAGCAATCAGTCAATTCTTGGTGCCCTGATATGATCAAATTTATGAACCTGCAAAGCTGAGGACTGCCTGCTGAGCTACAGTACTCACACTGTAAAGTATGTGACCACTGATCTCACTAGAACACCCACCCACCACTTGCCTCTCTCCCACATTACGGCTCTAATTTTAAGATCACAGTCTCAGAATTGGCCACTCTGCTGCGTCTCCTTTCCAAGCTTTCTAAGAGGCACCTTTTTTATTCTCAGGAGAAAGCAACATGGGAAGTAATATTTCCAAACTTGAACCAAACAATAGTAAGTCCAGGACAGAACCCATTACCTGCCTCACTGCTGAGTTAAAAGGGACAGGAATCACTAGAAACTGCTGAAGGGCTGTAATGAGACATTTCCGAAGTTGGAAAAATCAGATTTTACCATGATGCAGGGTCTAATGCCAAGAAGAGTGAAAAGGGGAGCAAGGAAGAATTATCTGATCCTCCAAATTTGAGGAAAGGGTATCTCTGTGCTCAATATTAGACCATCTGGGTAGTTTACGAGACTCTGGCTCCCTTCCTTAACTGCTATTCTACTTGTGGCATAAGTATTAGAAAAGCTCACTAAGGCTGCCTTTGGCTAGCCACTGTTAATAGCTTTCCTGAAAAACAAATGAACAAAAAAAGGCAGCTATTCCCAAGGTCAGATTCCCCAGGACTTTGGCAAATGCTAGTTCTGGGTTTCACTTTTGGTTCTTTACCCCCTGGCCTTGAAATTCTCTGCTTAAGTCCCAGGAAGCATTTGTCCCTAGGGTCTTATTAAAATCTTTAAGGGAGCACCCTGCAATGTCTTTATCAAAGGGACATATGGGGCTGCAGAAATACTAGGCTCTTCTTTCATTTGTGTAGCTGATTTTTGTTTAAATTCCTGATCTAGTTTTCACGTTAAAGTACACAATGTTCTCTCCTTTTGAGGAGCTGTAGCCCTGTCGTTAGTCTCCACTGGTTGCTTGGATAAGGTGCGATATGTGGGTGCCCTAAAGCTGGAGAGAGACGTGGCAGATGCACTAATGCCCTTCGTGTTCTCTCAAAGACAGACAAAGCACCCACTCCACGGCAGCCCCGGCAGTGACCTCTGCACCCTGCTTCTCTGGCCACCCCGAGTAAGCAAGCATCCTCCCACCCGTTTCCTCTCATACCGCATGATATTTGACTTTGCGTTGAATGCTTTGCCTTATGGACTTGGGGAGGGAGGTCTGAGGAGAAGGGACCAGAAACAGAGGAGGAACTAAATCAGTTTTTTTACCTTCAGAGTGTGTTTCTTAACCTGGGGTCCCCCAAGCCTCGAGAGACTCATGAATTCCCTAAGCTTATAGATAAAATTTGCTCTGTGCAGTCCTGTGAACATTTTTAAGGGGGAAGAGAGCCACAGCTTTTATTGAGCCCTCAAATGGATCTGGAACCCCAAAGCCAAAAGTTGAAAACCCGGGGGTGAGATTGAAAGTTAATTAACCACTGTGAAAGCTATTTCAGGGATTTACCCATAGGTGGGAAAGGTTACCCTCTGGTCTTTAGGAAAGGACTTCAAAAAGCCCAGCGGGTCATCTGCTCATTTTCTTTGCCACAACAGCAAAGAATATTTGGTCTTAACCTTTCTTGGCGGGGTTCTACTGACACTGCTGCTGATGGCCCTTGTCTTCCTCATCATAAAGAGCTACAGAAAATGTAAGTCTCCAAGAGCTGTGACAGCCCTTCTTTTTCTGTCTCCGAGAATAGAGTTAGCTTTAAGGGGGAGTAAAATTTGCATAGCCCACCCTCTCTACAGACCGAGGACTCAAATCCCTTTACTTCTCTCCTGGCCACTCCAACCCTCCACCCCGCCCACCTCCAACACCTCCCCACCACCCCATCCCTTCACCCAAGATTGAAGAAAGCAGCTTCCAATTCCTCCAGGCCCCATTGGTGAGACTTGTCCCTCTTCTTCCTGGCACTTGTGGCAGGTCACTCCAGTCCCCGGGCCCTGGATCCCCTCTCAGTTCCTCCAGCCGAGGTAAGACGACCACGCTGTTTCCTGGATATGGAGGCCTGCTGCCAGGGGAATTTCCTTCTATCGACTAGAGTAGTGTTATTTCTCTGGACACTGGGCAAGTGATTCTTTGAAAGGCTCTTCTGATCTCTTTAAGTCGTTTCTAAATGTCACTTGCTTCTAAGAGACACCTTCCTCCAAATTGAACTCACTCATTCCTCCTCCTTCTTCCTGTGTAGTTTTCACCCCCAGAGGAAGCACTTACCTATGCCAACATGACTTTCAAAATCTCGAAAGAAAAGAGCAATCACCTGACCGTGAACCATTCTGCAGACTCGGACTCGTTGTCTACGCTCAAATTAAAGTGACAAACTCACCTTGCCTTTCCAGTGAGGCGTGAGTCCCATTCCTCTCATCTCAGCTCCATTGTCTTCATACATCACTTTCCCTTTTAACAAATTTTGGACTACGACCTGGGTGAAACCACAGTCGGAATTGTCTGGGTGTGATTAGGCAATGCTGGCCAACAGTTTTGAAGACCAAGGGTCAGTCTTTTTCCTGGTCTGAGAAAAGATTGCTGGCCCTCCCACTTGGATGGACAGTGAGTTAGCCCCTTGAGGGCTGAGACGGCCTTCCTTGTCCCCTTCCAAGTGTGTGGTACAGAGCTCAGGGCACAAAGAGTATTCCCTCAGCATCATTGATCAACTTGGGACAAGTCAACCAAATGAACAATCTAGAGAGGATTACAAATAAAAGCAAACTCTCTGCAATGTTGGCTCCTTCTCCATCATTGGTGTGTCTTTCCCCATCACCTCCAGAGGTGCAGAGCTCATCCACAGCCAGAAAAGCCTAAGGAGGTGATGGTACTCTGGAACTAACTCAGGATCGATTGGGACACAGGTCTCAAACTCTATCACTAACTAGCTGCCTTCATTCATTGTGGCAAGTATGTTAAACTTTTGAAGCTTCTATTTCCTCATCTTGAAAACAGAACTAATAACACTTATCTCTTAATGTAAGAATAAATGAGATATCATATATGTAAGTACTCTGTACATCCCAGAGCTCTACGCAAATACAAGGTCCCTATTGGCTAAAGCACTATTCAAATGTGGATGTCCATCTCCTTTCTATAGCATATGATATATGCCTAACACTCTACAGGAACTAAAGATTAATCTAAATGTTAACCACCTCTGCCAAATCCCAATGAATAACCCCATAGACGATCCTAGTAAAAATATGAATAAGATTATTTTTTACTAGGTAAGATTATTCTAACTCTCCTATGTGAACAATAAAAAAGAAAGCAAATCCAGGAAAATTCATAAAAATAAGCAAATAAAATATGGGAAGGCTGGCCTTAACAGCTAACTAAAAGTACTGTTTTCTTAAGAATGTCTAATTAAAACATGTTAATGGTTCATGAATAAATAAATAAAGGGTTAAAATAGCAAGACCAGAAATAGACCAAAAACACATGAGGAAGTTTAGAGTATGATGAAGATGGCATATCAAATCATTTGGGGGAAATTAGTTTATTCATAAATGGTGTTGAGACAATTAAGTAACCATGTAGACGAGAATAAGATCAGATCTATATCTGACTCCTTGTATCAAAATGCCAGATGTGTCAAAAAATTGTTTTAAAAATCATAAAAGTACTGGAAGAAAATATGGGAGGACTTTTAAAACAACAGAGTGGAGCATGACTTTGAATGCAGGACACCTGTTCAATAAACCAGAAAAGACTAATCAGCTTTACTTACAAAGTAACATTCAAAAGACAAATGAAATGTTGGGAAAATACTTGCAGAGCATCTTGTAGACAAAGGGCTGATCTCCTTAATCTATTAAGAGTTCCTATAAATCAACAGGGAAAAAAATCAACAACTCAATAGAAAAGAAAAAGGACAATGGATAATGTTGGGCTAGTCACAGAAAAGGAAATATAAATGCCATTAAACATATGAAGAGAAACTCAACTTTACTCATATTAAGAGAAATCATAATTAGAACTACAATTAGATGATATTTTTCATCAATAAGATTAGCAAAATTCAAAAAGTTTGCTAACAAAACGTCTGGGCAAGATTGTGGGGAGCTAAGACACACATATACTACTGGTGGGAGACTGAGTTGACACAACTACTGTGACAGGCATTTTGGCAACAGCTAACAACATTTCCAATTCTATTTCTAAGAATGTATCCTACTTAAACATGTGGGGAGTCACCTATGTAATTTGAACTGCAGCATTCATCAAACTGACTAAAACTTAGTGAGTCTTGTTATACTCCAATCACTATTCTGAGCGCTTGGCGTGTGGTCATGGAATCCCCACAAAACACTAGGAGGTTACAGTTATTATTATTCTCATTTCAGATACAAAAATGGAGGCACAGAGAGGTCAAACAACTCGCCTGAGTTCACACTGTTACACACTATTACTGAGTTTGCACCTGTATTTGTATTTATTTAGTCTGTCTCTAAAAGAAAACACCACTAACTGATCTTAGTAATTGCCCCAGGGGAGAGGAACGTGATAACTGAGGGACTGAGGGGCAGGGATGGGAGGAGGTATGCTTTCCCTTAAAAACATGTTTGTAACTTTTGAAGTTCTTCATTGACCTTGTTGAGGATTTTCAGGGAGCCTGATACCTAGTGTTCACATTTCCCACCTGAATTCTAGACCAACTGAGAAACAAGAGGACTCAGGAGATGGAGAACAAAATAGTATCTTTATTACAAACATAGGAGAATATAAGCATAAACCATGGCTGCCAAGAAGTGGGCTTCAGAACCCTGAACTCCATGCACCACGGCGAGCCCCCGCCCCTCCCGGCAACCCAAACAGAGGTTCACCTGCCCACAGAAGCTGAAGAAGAGACCATGTGCTCTTTGAAAACTGCACACAAGAGATTTAAAAATGAAGAGGAAAGAGATGGGTTCAAGATGGCAGAGTAGAAGGACGTGCGCTCACTCCCTCTTGCGAGAGCACCTGAATCACAACTAACTGCTGGACAATCATAGGCAGGAAGACACTGGAACTCACCGGAAAAGATACCCCACATCCAAAGACAAAGGAGAAGCCACAGTGAGATGGTGGGAGGGGCGCAATCACAATAAAATCAAATCCCATAACCGCTCAGTGGGTGACTCACAAACTGGAGAACACTTATAACACAGAAGTCCACCCACTGGAGTGAGGGTTCTGAGCCCCACGTCAGGCTTCCCAACCTGGGGATCCAGCAATGGGAGGAGGAATTCCCAGAGAATCGGGCTTTGAAGGCTGGCAGGATTTGATTGCAGGACTTTGACAGGACTGGGGGAAACAGAGACTCTAATCTTGGAGGGCACACACAAAGTAGTGTGCACATCGGGACCCAGGGGGAAGGAGCAGTGACTCCATAGGAGTGACTCCATAGGAGACTTGCTGATGTTGGAGGGTCTCCTGCAGAGGCAAGGGGTGGCTGTGGCTCAGGGTGGGGACAAGGACACTGGCAGCAAATGTTCTGGGGAGTGCTCCTAGGTGTTAACCCTCCCAGAGTCCGTCATTATCGCCACCAAAGAGCCTGTGGCCTCCAGTGCTGGGTTGCCTCAGGCCAAACAACCAACAGGGAGAGAACTCAGACCAACCCATCAGCAGACTAAAGTTTTACTGAGCTCTGCCCACCAGAGCAACACCCAGCTCTACCCACCAACAGTCCCTCCCATCAGGAAGCCTGCACAAGCCTCTTAGATAGCCTCATCCACCAGAGGGCAGACAGCAAAAGCAATACAATGGAGAAAAGACAGCCTCTTCAATAAGTGGTGCAAGGAAAACTGGACAGTACATGTAAAAGTATGAAATTAGAACACTCCCTAACACCATACACAAAAATAAACTCAAAATGGACTAAAGACCTAAATGTAAGGTCAGACACTATCAAACTCTTAGAGGAAAACATGGGCAGAACACTCTATGACATAAATCACAGCAAGATCCTTTCTGACCCACCTCCTAGAGTAATGGAAATAAAAACAAAAATAAACAAATGGGACCTAATGAAACTTCAAAGCTTTTGCACAGCAAAGGAAACCATACACAAGACCAAAAGAAACCCTCAGAATGGGAGAAAATATTTGCAAGTGAAGCAACTGACAAAGGATTAATCTCCAAAATTTACAAGCATCTCATGCAGCTCAATAACAAAAAAACAAGCAACCCAATCCAAAAATGGGCAAAAGACCTAAATAGACATTTCTCCCAAGAAGATATACAGATTGCCAACAAACACATGAAAGAATGCTCAACAATCATTAGAGAAATGCAAATCAAAACTACAATGAGATATCATCTCACACTGGTCAGAATGGCCATCATCAAAAACTCTAGAAACAATAAATGCTGGAGAGGGTGTGGAGAAAAGGGAACCCTCTTGCACTGTTGGTGGGAATGTAAATTGATACAGCCACTATGGAGAACAGTATGGAGGTTCCTTAAAAAACTAAAAATAGAACTACCACACAACCCAGCAATCCCACTACTGGCCATATACCTTAAAAAACCATCATTCAAAAAGAGTTATGTAGGGGCTTCCCTGGTGACACAGTGGTTGAGAGTTCACCTGCCAATGCAGGGGACACGGGTTCGCGCCCCGGTCCGGGAAGATCCCACATGTCGCGGAGTGGCTGGGCCTGTGAGCCATGGCCTCTGAGCCTGTGCGTCCGGAGCCTGTGCTCTGCAACGGGAGAGGCCACAACAGTGAGAGGCCCGCGTACCACAAAAAAAAAAAAAAAGAGTCATGTACCAAAATATTCATTGCAGCTCTATTTACAATAGCCAGGACATGGAAGCAACCTAAGTGTTCATCATTGGATGAATGGATAAAGAAGATGTGGCACATATATACAATGGAATATTACTCAGCCATAAAAAGAAACAAAATTGAGTTATTTGTAGTGAGGTGGATGGACCTAGTGTCTGTCATACAGAGCCAAGTAAGTCAAGAAGAGAAAATCAAATACCGTATGCTAACACATATATATGGAATCAAAGAAAAAAAAAAGTCATGAAGAACCTAGGAGTAAGACGGGAATAAAGACACAAACCTACAAGAGAGGTAATGGGGAGGGCGAAGGATAAGCTGTGACAAAGTGAGAGAGTGGCATGGACATATATACACTACCAAATGTAAAATAGATAGCTAGTGGGCAGCAGCCGCATAGCACAGGGAGATCAGCTCGGTGGTTTGTGACCACCTAGAGGGGTGGGATAGGGAGGGTGGGAGGGAGGGAGATGCAAGAGGGAAGAGATATGGCAACATATGTATATGTATAGATGATTCACTTTGTTATAAAGCAGAAAATAACACACCATTGTAAAGCAATTATACTCCAATAAAGATGTTAAAAAAAAAAAAAAAGAAGAAGAAGAACTAGAATTCTGCAGCCTGTGGAACAAAATCCACATTCATAGAAAGAGAGACAAGGTGAAAAGGCAGAGGGCTATGTACCAGATGAAGGAACAAGATAAAACCCCAGAAAAACAACTAAATGAAGTGGAGATAGGCAACCTGAGCCCACGTACCACAACTACTGAAGCCTACACGCCTAGAGCCCGTGCTCCGCAGCAAGAGAAGCCACTGCAATGAGAAGCCCCCGCACCACAACCAAGAGTAGCCCTCGCTCACCACAGCTAGAGAAAAGCCCGCACACAACAACGAGGACCCAAGGCAGCCAAAAATAAATAAATTAATTAATTAATTTAAAAAAAGAGAAAACAATAGCAAAGATCAGTAAAACTGAAACTGGTTCTTTGAGAAGATAAACAAAATTGATAAACCATTAGCCAGACTCATCAAGAAAAAGAGGGAGAGGACTCAAATCAATAGAGTTAGAAATGAAAAAGGAGAAGTTACAACGGACACTGCAGAAATACAAAGCATCATAAGAGACTACTACAAGCAACTCTATGCCAATAAAATGGACAACCTGGAAGAAATGGACAAATTCCAAGACTGAGCCAGGAAGAAATAGAAAACATGAACAGACCAATCACAAGTAATGAAATTGAAACTGTGATTAAAAATCTTCCAACACACAGAAGTCCAGGACCAGATAGCTTCTTAGGTGAATTCTATCAAACATTTAGAGAAGAGCTAACACCCATTCTTCTCAAATTCTTCCAAAAAATTGCAGAGGAAGGAACACTCCCAAACTCATTCTACAAGGCCACTATCACCCTAATACCAAAACCAGACAAAGATACTACCAAAAAGAAAATTACAGACCAATATCACTGATGAATATCGAGGGAAAAATCCTCAACAAAATACTAGCAAACAGAATCAAACAACACATTAAAAGGATCATACTCCATGATCAAGTGGGATTTATTGCAGGAATACAAGGATTCTTCAATATATCCAAATCAATCAATGTGATACACCATATTAACAAATTGAAGAATAAAATCCATATGATCATCTCAATAGATGCAAAAAAAGTTTTGACAAAATTCAACACCAATTTTGATTAAAAAAAAACTCTCCAGAAAGTGGGCAGAGAGGAAACCTACCTCAACATAATAAAGGCCATATACAACAAATCCACAGCAAACATCATTCTCAATGGTGAAAAACTGAAAGCATTCCCTCTAAGATCAGGAACAAGACAAGGATGTCCACTCTCACCACTATTATTCAACATAGTTTTGGAAGTCCTAGCCATGGCAATCAGAGAAGAAAAAGAAATAAAAGGAATACAAATTGGAAAGAAGAAGTAAAACTGTCACTGTTTGCAAATAACATGATACTATATATAGATAATCCTAAAGATGCCAACAGAAAACTACTAAAGCAAATCAATGAATTTGGTAAAGTTGCAGGATATAAAATTAATGCACAGAAATCTCTTGCATTCCTATACACTAACAACGAAAGATCAGAAACAGAAATTAAGGAAACAATCCCATTCACCATTGCAACAAAAATAATAAAATACCTAGGAATAAAGCTACCTAAGGAGGTAAGAAACCTGTACTCAGAAAACTATAAGACACTGATGAAAGAAATCAAAGATGACACAAACAGATGGAGAGATATACCATGTTATTGGATTGAAAGAATCAATATTGTGAAAATGACTATACTACCCAAAGCAATCTACAGATTCAATGCTGTCCCTATCAAATTACCAATGTCATATTTTACAGAACTAGAATTTAAAAATCTTAACATTTGTATGGATTCACAGAAGACCCCAAATAGCCAAATCGATCTTGAGGGAAAAAAATGGAGCTGGAGGAATCAGACTCCCTGACTTCAGACTATACTACAAAGCTACAGTAATCAAGACAACATGGTACTGGCACAAAAACAGAAATTTAGATCAATGGAAGAGCATAGAGATCCCAGAAATAAACCCACATACTTATTGTCAATTAATCTATAAAAAAGGAGACAAGGCTATACAATGGAGAAAAGACAGTCTCTTCAATAAGTGGTGCAAGGAAAACTGGACAGTCACATGTAAAAGAATGAAATTAGAACACTCCCTAACACCATATACAAAAATAAACTCAAAATGGATTAAAGACCTAAACACAAGGCCAGACACTATAAAACTCCTAAAGGAAAACATAGGAAGAACCCTCTTTGACATGAATCACAGCAAGATCTTTTTTGACCCACCTCCTAGAGTAATGGAAATAAAAACAAAACTAAACAAATGGGACCTAATGAAACTTAAAAGCTTTTGCACAGCAAAGGAAACTCTAAACAAGATGAAAAGACGACCCTCAGAACAGGAGAAAATGTTTGCAAACAAATCAACGGGCAAAGGATTAATCTCCAAAATATATGAACAGCTCGTGCAGCTCAATATTAAAAAACCAAACAACCCAATCAAAAAATGGGCAGAAGGTCTAAATAGACATTTCTCCAAAGAAGACATACAGATGGCCAAGAGAAACATGAAAAGCTGCACAGGATCACTAATTATTAGAGAAATGCAAATCAAAACTATAATGAGGTATCACCTCACACCAGTTAGAATGGGCATCATCAGAAAATCTACAAACAACAAATACTGTAGAGGGTGTGGAGAAAAGGGAACCCTCTTGCACTGTTGGTGGGAATGTAAATTGATACAGCCACTATGGAGAACCGTATGGAGGTTCCTTAAAAAACTAAAAATAGAATTACCATATGACCCAGCAATCCCACAACAGGGCATATATCCAGAGAAAAGCATAATTCAAAAAGCCACATGCACACCAATGTTCATTGCAGCACTATTTACAATAGCCAGGTCATGGGAGCAACCTAAATGCCTGTAAACAAACGAATGGATTAAAGAAGATGTGGTACATATATACCCAATGCAATATTACTCAGTCATAAAAAGGAGTGAAACTGGGTCATTTGCAGAGACATGGATGGACCTAGAGACTGTCATACAGAGTGAAGTAAGTCAGAGAAAAACAAATATGGTACATTAACGCATATATGTGGAATCCAGAAAAATGGTACAGAGGAAGCAGTTTGCAAGGCAGAAGTAGAGACCCAGGTATAGAGAACAAATGTACGGACACCAAGGGGGGAAAGCGCGGGGGCAGGGGCAGGTGGTGGGATGACTGGGAGATTGGGATTGACGTATATACCCTAATATGTATAAAATAGATAACGAGTTAGAACCTGCTGTATAAAAAAAAGAAATAAAATTCAAAAAAAAAAAAAATGAAGAGGAAGGGCAGAGTGGGCACACCTGGTTCCTACCTCCAGACTCACTCATCAGACAGACCACTCCACCTCCGCTGGGGTGTCACTGAGGAGTGTCCCCGCAGTGGAGCTCAGTCCACAGGGAAGGAAGCTCCCTCCACGAATCTCTCTTAAAAAAACATAAGTAATATTTTTGAATACCAAGGTAAGGAAATTAAAGCGCAAAGAGAGATGACATAATTTACCCAATGTCTCCCAGCTAGTAAGTGGCAGAACAAAATTTAAATCGAGTCCTCTCACTTCAAATTCCTTGCATCTTGCCTCTACACCAAGCTGTCCCAGAGTACGTATAGTGGCAGAGAAACTAGAGAGGAAAAGCCAGGGGATGTGTTCGAGAGAGCATGTTCACTCTGAGATGGAGCAGCTACTCCTGACAGCTGGATATGGAGGGGAAGACAGAGGAAGACAGAGTTGATAAATGAGCCCCCATCACCACCCGCAGTGCAGCCAGCCACACAAGGTCAGCAGAGCGCCAGGAATGCCCTTCTCCCCCGGCTGGCTGTGGTGCGCATCCTTGGGTAGGACTCTCTCAGTTTCAGCTGAAACTCTGAGCCGACATCAAAACAATTCTACCAACATTGAAGCTAGAAGCCACATCAGCTTTCCAGTTCAGGGCCAGTACCTTATGAACAGCTGCAAGAGGAGATGTAAACATTGTCCTATGGCCACACAATACGTGAAATATCAGATTAATTGCTCTTCCCTCTGTTTTTTTGAAGCTTCCCAGTTTTAATAGCACAGCCTTGTATTTACAAAGTCTTGTTTTTTGGTCTCTTTATCATGAAAACTGGTGCGTGACTAGCCTTGCTGGAAGAGGAAATGAGTAATTAAATAATTGACCACAGATTCAACAAGTCTTTGCTTGGTGTGGGAAGAAACATGGTTGTGGATGCTGGATCATGGAACCAGAGCAAACCTGTAGGATTCTCAGGGGAAATAGTTTTCCAGATAAGTAAGTGTAAATCTTCCAAGACATCTATGGATGTCTTCATCTGTTGTGGAATATTGCTGTCTACTATCTTGCCTTGTGTAGTGGGATGTACAAGCCAACTTGTACAACTAGTGTACAAGGCCAGCCCAGACTGGATTGCTATTTGCAGAACTGGTGGGCTAGTGGCTTCTTTATGCAAATTCAATACATGGCCACAGGGGAAGGATTGGGGTTGTTTTGTGGCTGAGGCGAGAGACAGCACTTTTTTTTTTTAAAACATCTTTATTGGAGTGTAATTGCTTTACAATGGTGTGTTAGTTTCTGCTGTATAACAAAGTGAATCAGCTATACATATACATATATTCCCATATCTCCTCCCTTTTGCGTTTCCCTCCCACCCTCCCTATCTCACCCATCTAGGTGGTCACAAAGCACTGAGCTGATCTCCCTGTGCTATGCGGTTGCTTCCCACTAGCTATCTATTTTACATTTGGTAGTGTATATATGTCCATGCCACTCTCTCACTTCGTCCCAGCTTACCCTTCTCCCTCCCCGTGTCCTCAAGTCCATGCTCTACATCTGTGTCTTTATTCCTGTCCTGCCCCTAGGTTATTCAGAACCATTTTTAAAAAATGTTTTTTAGATTCCATATATATGTGTTAGCATACGGTATTTGTTTTTCTCTTTCTGAGTTGCTTCACTCTGTATGACAGACTCTGGGTCCGTCCACCTCACTACAAATAACTCAATTTCGTTTCTTCTTATGGCTGAGTAATATTCCGTTGTATATATGTGCCACATCTTCTTTATTCATTCATCTGTCTATGGACACTTAGGTTGCTTCCATGTCCTGACTATTGTAAATAGAGCTGCAATGAACATTGTGGTACATGACTCTTTTTGAATGATGGTTTTCTCAGGGTATATGGCCAGTAGTGGGATTGCTGGGTCATATGGTAGTTCTATTTGTAGTTTGTTAAGGAACCTCCATACTGTTCTCCATAGTGGCTGTATCAATTCACATTCCCACCAACAATGCAAGAGGGTTCCCTTTTCTCCACACCCTCTCCAGCATTTGTTGTTTGTAGATTTTTTGATGATGGCCATTCTGACGGTGTGAGGTGATACCTCATTGTAGTTTTGATTTGCATGTGAGAGACAGCACTTTTGATGTTGCTTGATCTGAGACTCTGGGAGGGAGGGGGCCAGCTGTGTGGGAACACGGAGGATGGCAGCAGTGGAGTGGCATCCACACTCCCTCCTCTCCCCATCAGGGTTCTGAGTAGCTTTGAGTTCCCTACCTATGGAGAGAGGGTTTAGGGTGGAAGCTGAAGGAACTGTGCTCATAAACAAGTGAGTGAGAGCCTGGACCTACACGTGCAGGGCATGTGCAGAACCCTGTCCCAGCCCTGCTCAGACCAGAGGGCAACTGAGTGTCCTGAGTGCAGAGACTGGCCAGCACCCTACCAGAAGAGACTGGAAGAGCAGGGTTTTTATGAGGGCAACAGAGGCAGTGGTGGGGAGCCGCCAGGGTCTGAAATAGCAGGAGAGACACTCTACGGGAAGAGAGGGTGCAGACATTCATGTAGGAGCTAAGAGTTTGGGTAATTCTGGCATTAATGACAGTATCACCTCACCTGCACCCACAACTGCTGATGCCCCCGTATTGATTTGTGTTTCCTGATGTGAATGAATATTTCTCTTAATTTATCACACCTTGGTTTCTCGCTGATCAGAAGCAGGTATGCATTCAGTCTAGTGGCAGTTTCCCATACAGGACAGTCTTTGAGCCAAGAGAACCTAAGAACCCCTGATTTAGCCTCTCTCCCTTTCTTTGGGTAGAACAGCATGTAATACCAATTCAGAAGTAAATTGGAATACTATACTTTAAAAGAAACTTTTCCAGAAATACTCTCCCAGTGATATCCTGAGAGAAGTTAGTCATACCTTGGAGTTCATTCAACACTGGGTCAGAAATTTATTGGCTAAGGAATACAACACAAGTGATCTCCTGGCCCTCTGACCAAGATCTGGCCCTTTTCTTCACCTCTGACAAGCCGAGTGCGTGAGAACTAAGATCTTGAGATGTTATCCGACCGTGGCCTTGCTTAGGCGTGGCTGCCACCGTTCTTACGTAACTGCAAATGATAGCTGGCAAGGTTAGAGGGGCCTTCGAATGCCTGAGATCAGAATCAGTCCCCAAGATGTGGGCCAGTTGTCATGGTGACTCTATTGTAGCATCATTTTATTTTTCAACTAAATAAAAGAAATCTTCAGATCCATCTGTTCAGTATGAGCCATTGCCTTTGGAGTCAGGACATGAGAGAGGGGCTTCAAAGAGTCGTCTACTTTGTTGGAAACAGAAAAGGAAAATTGAGTTGAGATTTTTCCTACTTCTGCTGGGTGTTTCTGCAGCAAAAGTGGCAAACTCTGTCATGGGTGCTCCATGGAGACCAAACACCGAAGTTTGTTTTCAGGGTGGAAATCAGACGTCATGCCTTTAAAGGTCATCCGTCAGTCAGCAGGAAAGCTTGGTGCGTGGGGCCTGTGTTCACCTCTCACCAGGCTCTGGTGACGTGAATGCAGCTGGACTCCTTCAGAGCCCATAAAGGACCCTGATTGCGGCTGTCACGTTCCCATGGCCTGAGTGTGAGGAAGCAGGCCGTGGCTAAACCAAGTTGTACAACTCCTTGCTAAAAAAGAACAGGGTTGGGTGCCATTGCTTCAACTTGCGTAGCACCACGCATCTCTCCTTCAGAGTACTTACTCTAGTTGATGATCTCACGTGTGTGTGTGTGTGTGTGTGTGTGTGTGTGTGTGTGTGTCTGAGATGGCTTGCCTACTTCCCACTCTACATTATATGCTCCATGAAGACAGATGCTATTTCTTTGGCTCAGCTGTGTATCCCAGAATCTGGCGTGGTCCTTGTTTATTGAATGAATGAATGAATGAGTGAATTAGTAAAAAATCCTGGGGAGTATGGGGTCCTCAATTGATAGAGAAGAAAACAGGCCCAGAGAAGTAACAAGTTTCCCAAGGTCATGCCTTAAGGAAGTGACAATGGGTTTTGCAAAAACCTAGACTCAAATTGTGTCCCAAAGGGAGAGGTCTTGGGTAAAACCAAGCGAGATGTTGCCTTGTCTGCCTCCCCCACCTCCACAGTTCCCACAGCTCTTAAACGGCAAAAGGCCAGAAATGCCATGGGAGCCACTGCTTCGATTTCTTAGGACTCCTGCTCTGCCCCCGGGGCCAAATTATCCCAGACAGAGAATGAGGCCTCACAGCCTTAGCTCTGGATTTCAGGTTTGTCTGGCTGTAGACCCTGTGTTTCGTTAACAGGTGTTTCTGGTTTGTGTTCTCTCATTCTCTAAAATGTTGTTTCCTACACTTCCACACCCAGAGGAGTTTGGAGTCTGTTTTGTAATTATGCCTACAGTCTCTCCATTGCCCAAGGTATTTCTGTGACTTCTGAGCATAAAAAGAAAACAATAAAAAACCTATTAGACAAACAGTGGCACTTGTCTGTGATGCTCTCTCTACCCTGTGTCCACTTGAGAGGTTAGCCAATTCACCACAGGGTGGCCTTCTTCTATTTAGGAATAGGGTGCCCTACAGACCAGGGAGTGGTGGGCACAGGGCCCAGGATAGAAGAGTCAAGGAGGGAACTTACCGGAAGCGTGGGGACCACAGAGGAAGCTTGGCTGCTTTTCTGGCTTCTGGCTAGGACTTTACCTGCAATCGCCCAAGGGCAGAAGGAGGCACAAAGCTGAAAGGCCTCTCCTCCCATGGCTCAAGGCTAGGCCTGAGGCCCTTGGGCCTGTCCTCTTCCGATCCTGACCCTTCTTCTCAAGGAGACCTTTCTATGCCTGCTTACCCAGCGGCCCCAGAAGCTCCTCTGACGTCTCAGCCTCCCTCCCTGCTGGTCTACACACATCTCCACTTATGAGGGTTACAGTGCTCTCTCTGCCACCTCTCAGAGAGCATTTGTCACCGTGAAAGAGAATTGCCCCTAGCCCATGGGCAGGCGGCACGGGATTCCAGGGGTCCAAGCAAAAAGAAGAGGGTCACATTCACCCATTTGAAAGCTGTTCCTTGACCCCTTTCATTTTCCTCAATTCCCACCCACACCACCCCAACTGCTTCCTACCCCTTCTACTCATTTGGCCTCTCCTTCTTCTGGACAAATGACTGATGATAGAGATGGTCCCCAAGCCCGTGCTCAGCATGCAGATGATGGGAATGGTCATCCTGGAAGGAATCAGACACAATCCGTGTCCCTTGGAAGACACCATCTTTTGGTTCTCTGCTCAGGATCCCCTTTTCTGGGACCCGTCCCCTCTCCCTGCCCCTGCTCTTGCCCAGTTCCAGCAATCCTGGATTCCTTCAGAGCACCCGTCTCCTCCAGACCACACTTGATTGGACCTGGGGTGGGTGTCTGACCAAGCTGGGCCCAGCCCCCTCCTCGGGAACTAACATGGGACTGGAAGTGGGAGGATGCAGTCTCAGGCTGGCGAGTCTCTTGAACAGGGGCAAAATAAACTCGGCAGCTAGAAATGGATTATCTTCTCCTATGGCAAAAATGAAATATAAAAGGGTAGTGGGGAGAGAGAGAGGAAGCAAACACACATAAGCGTAGCAGATTAGAGATGGAGATAAATCCTGATGACATTCAGACCCTTTCTCAGGGCTATCACATCCCTGCCCTCTCATTTCATCAGTCATTGCTCTCTCCTTATGAAGAATTTCCCCCTTTAGCTAAAATAGCCAGAGAGCATTCTTGCTGCTTGTGATCAAGAGTCCTAAACTATATTCTTTTGAAAGGAAGCAAATAGTCACACTGAAGACAGTTCAGGAAGAGAAACAATACACTGCTGAAAAGGAGCAGGTGCAAACCCACCGTCATGTTGTGTTGTTACTGCCCACCCAAAGTCTGCTTGTCTCCTAAAGTCATGACTCACCTGGAGTGATCTGCCTTGTGGACAACTTTGGAAGAACCGCAGCTTCTATTCTTGTTGCCTGATAGGTCTGTGTCAGAAAGGATTTGTTGAGAGTCAAATAAGGCCCATCCCCAGGCCCTTCCTTTGCCTTCTGCATCTCTGCACCTCTGCCTGTCATTCCCTCAGTCTCCAGAGAATTAGTGCCCTGGGTGACTGCTGGGTCAAGTCCAGCTGTTTATGGGTGCCCTGCACAGGGCAGAGGTGGAGGGAACATGCAGGGCTGTAATCCAGCCCATATACTCGTTTGCCAAGCCATGCACCTTGCCACTGGGCTCCATGCACCTGGAGGAAGGGGCATCTTTTCCAGATTTGCACAAAGGCGCTGTGTTGACTAGATATGGCCTGTGGTTAGAGAGTGCCAGGCTGAGTGCCAGTCCTATCCTTAAGGAACTGATCAGTAGGTAACATAATTGCCACATCGTGCTTCTGACAGCCACCAAAACCCAACGGGAGAAGGGCCACTATGGTCACCCACATTGCCACCTGTGATAAGACTGGGGTGTGGGGGGTGTATCTGTGTTTCATTTAAACTAAGGAGCACACTTAGGTGGGACTTCTCTCATCCTGAGCCTAAAACTCAGGACAGACTACACAGTTAAGTAAAAGCAGAACCACACAAAGTAGAAACACTGCAGGCGTGAAGGGTATCACACATTCAGCAAGAGGCTTGCTGAACAAATAACCAGTGGGTCAAGTGTGAGCAAGGCCCTCTAGCACCAGGAGGAGGCTTCCCGGAGCTTCCCTTAAGTCCTCTGTTTTCCTACTGACACTGTGCTCTGGATTGCACTAGAAAAAGACATCCCTTCTAGAAATGGAAATAATGAGAAGTCACTAGAGGAAAGGAGGAAGAAAAGAAAGATAGTACTTTCCATAAGCAGTGTGCCTGAGACAGGTTTTCAGCATTGGACAGAAGGATTTGGGGGAGCATCTGGAGACCCTATGCCTTCGCCCGGGCCCAAAGGAGCAACACACTGGCTTACACAGACTTAACCCTCCAGGCTGCTCCACCCACACCCTTCCGGCAGCTTCCTGGTGCAAACTGTACTCCTTAAAAGAAAGCACTGACCTCTGGGACCATATTTATCCCTGTAAATTATGAAATTATTTAAGTGGACAGTTTTTGAGGGTGCTTGTCTGGGTGCTTAGACCCCTTTTTTTTTTTCTTTTTTTCTTTTTTTTTTTTTTTTGCGGTACGCGGGCCTCTCACTGCTGTGGCCTCTCCCATTGCGGAGCACAGGCTCCAGACGCGCAGGCTCAGCGGCCATGGCTCACGGGCCCAGCCGCTCTGCGGCATGTGGAATCTTCCTGGACCGGGGCACGAACCCGCGTCGCCTGCATCGGCAGGTGGACTCTCAACCACTGCGCCTCCAGGAGAGCCCTTAGACCACTTTTTACAGCCTCAGTCACGCCTCAAGAAGTGAATCTTCAAGATTCTAGACCTGCAAGGCAATGCTCTCGCACCTGTCAGCCTCCCAAGTTCCATCTGCCAGATGGCTGTGAGGGGAGAGAGGTGCCAAGAGCACCCCAGGGCAATGGACCCTCCTCTTCCCCAAATTCCAAGTCAGTTGTCAGCAGCAGCAGCAGCAGCTATCCTACTATGGAGGGAAGGAGAGGCCAGGTTACCCCAGAGAACCTAGGGGGAGCCCGAGTTGTTGCTCTCTGAGTATTTACCACACCAGCTAACATGCACTGCTGTGGCTTACCCGCAGCTGGACCCCCAACAGGCTCTTACCTCTCCCAGACCAAAAATTGTTGGCGAGGGCTCTTCTGTTGTCAGTGACAACCAGCTCTGTAAAATCCATGTCATCCCTGGCAAAGTCCCACTGGATGCTGCACCAGTACCAGCCCGTATCCTCCTTGGTCAGGCAGGACACAGTGACGATAAGCTGGTTTCCTGTGTCCCCCAGGGCCACACGGTCAGTGCTGTTGGGGGTGAAGGCGATGATGTTGCAATAGTCCCGGAAATAGCCTCGGCACCAGTATTTGGCGTGGTCTTTTTAGTGGGCATCGTAGTTGCAGATGGCAGAAGCTGTGTCCAGCACAAAACTTTCCTTGACCTTTTCGTCCATGACCATAGCATCTGTGAAAACACACATAGACAAACACTATTGTTCTTTTAAACACATTGTAGTTCCTGCACCCTGGAGGAAAATTAATTAAAGCATTGGAGGCCGATTTTTGCCTGCTTTGGGGTTGGCAACTGTTATGGGCTGAATAGTGTCCCCCTAAAATTTATACGTTGAAGTGTTAACTACCCAGTACTATAGAATGTGACTACCTTTGGATTTAGAACCTTTAAAGAGGTAATTAAGTTAAAATGGGGTCGTTAGAATGTGCCCTAATCCAATCTGACCGGTGCCCTAATAAAAAAGATTAGGACACAGACAACAGAGTGATGACCATGTGAGGACACAGTGAGAAGGCGGCCCTCTGCAAGCCAAGGAGAGAGACCTCAGGAGAAACCAAACCTGCCAACACCTTGATCTTGGACTTCTGGCCTCCATCACTGTAAGGAAACAAATTTCTGTTGTATAAGCCACACAGTCTGTGGTTGTTACAGGAGGCCTAGCAGACTAATACAGCAACCCTGGAGAAGACTTCTTCCCTGGCCTAAGAGCGGGTAAAATACATCTCCCCCTCTGCAAGAATTTAGGCAGCTTCTCATGTTGCTTGCAGGGGAGGGTAGAAGAGCCTGAGGCTTCCTGTTAGTATATCCTCTGACCCTAGCCCCCCACTCCACCTTGGTATCCTCGAGAAGAAAGTAAGGAGGTTTGAAACAGAAACAAACTCACAGACATAGAAAGCAAATTTATGGCTACCAAAGGGGAAAGGGCAGGGGGAGGAATAAATTAGGAGTTTGGGGTTAACAGATACACACTACTATATGTAAAATAGCTAAACAACAAAGACCTACTGTATAGCACAGGGAACTATATTCAGTATCTTGTAATAATCTATAATGGAAAAAAATCTGAAAAAATATATATATGTATAACTGAATCACTTTGCTGTACACCTGAAACTACACAACGTTGTAAATCAAATATACTTCAATAAAATTTTAAAAAATAGAAAATAGGGCTTCCCTGGTGGCGCAGTGGTTGAGAGTCCGCCTGCCGATGCAGGGGACACGGGTTCGTGCCCCGGTCCGGGAAGATCCCACATGCCACGGAGCGGCTGGGCCCTTGAGTCATGGCCGCTGAGCCTGCGCGTCTGGAGCCTGTGCTCTGCAACGGGAGAGGCCACAACAGTGAGAGGCCCGCGTACCGCAAAAAAAGAAAATAATTATAGAAAAAGAAAGTAAGGTGGTTTAGAGGTTTCTGATAGATGTATAGGGCTGAAAACAGAGATGTCTGGTTCTATCTGTCCTCAGGGGCTAAGAACTTCATGTTTCCTCCATACCAGACCAGTGTGGGCACATCTGTCATCTCAGGATGTTGCATAATAAGGAAGTCATGTACTTCACATCCAGCATGATAGTGGCTGGGGAAGTGTCTGACCAAGGAGACGAGATGGGCAACAGAGACCACCCCTCAGCCTTCCAGATGTGCACTGGGGCCTCCTCAAATGCTGCCTCAAGTGTAGCTCACAGTGGGTGTGACCAGCCTACAAAGCAGGCTCACATCCTTGATATCATTTGACATGGTATGATATTTTGTTCTCAGATGGACCCCATAAGAAAGATTGTGTGATACTCAGTTTACTGGCCTGAACACTGACTCAGAGAGGTGCAGTGACTTTCAAAGGTCACAAGGCTGGACAGTGGCAGAGCTGGGGCCAGCCCGGTCCTCTGAGTCTCATCTTTGGGGTCAGGCATGGGCATAAAGTGGAAAGTCCAGTCCTCATATATTAGCACAAATGTTTTTAAGGGGAGAAATGGGAAAGGAAGGGGAAACTTAAACTGAGAGAGAGAATCCAGACCCCTCATTTTAGCTGAGGGCTTCAAATTCCCCCACAACCCCTTCATCAGATCAAAGAACAAGGACTAATTTAGACAAGATCTATTTCCACCTCCTTTTATTTTCCCATCCCACTCCTTAGGTGGTTTGCGCTAATAAGCAAGAACTCCAGGTAGGAAAGGAAAAGAAAATGTATAGTCTCTGGGAAGCTTGGAGGGCTGGAGATGTTCCTTCCCTATCTCTTACCTGAAAAGACAGTCAAGGAGAGCAGAATGAAGAGCCTCATGACTGGAAGGAAGTGAACCTTCAACTGGGATGACCAGATGGACCCAGTGGTCTTAGGAATCCTAGATCTGTTTTCAGGAAATAGGAATCTTTGAGTTTAAGATGGTTTTATCCTGTTTGGAGTGACCAGGGAAAAGAAGGACCAACCAGTTAATCCAAGAAGTGCTACTATGTATAGGTACCCAGGTTGTGCACTGCACAAGGGTACCTCATCAGAGGAATGCCATTTGTGGACATAAACTTACTTATATAGTAATATGAGAAAATTCTGGGCTTCCTGGTAGAGCCCAGAACAGCAGTGAAGATCCCCCTCCTGGGTAAATCCACTCTGGCACACAAGGCACACTCAGAAGGGCACATGTGCACACACCATCACTGGCACACATTCGTCTGTGCAACAGTGCCCTGTTCTGCCAATGGTCCAGGTATCATACGAGGCCAGGCCTCTTGTCTGTTCACCACTCTTGGAAGTCCAATTCCTATTTAGCTGAGAGGAAGACTAGTAATGAGATTCATAACTATCCTGCCTTCTGAGTGGATAGAGGGTGGAGCCTGAAGCAGGTGGAGCCTGGCATCCGGAGCATGTGAGCAGGTGAAAGTGCGGGTTTTTGTGCATCAGTAGACAGGCTGCAGCCTAAAGACATCTTGAAAGCTTTCTTGGGACAAAGCAAGGCTATCTGTCCATGCAGCAGAAGCTTCCCCTTATTCCTAATGGGACTCATATGGCCTGGCCACTGATTTTTAAAGTTTGAATTATGGAACCACCCTCAGTTGAATTTAAGCTGAATGCTTACTTATAACATCCCTGAGCTAGCACTTCTCATCAAGGGCTGGACGTGGGTGATTGTCCAGGTTTTCAATAATGTCCTCTCTTGAGGAAGGAGAGCCTTTCTCTAATTCACACCAAGTCAGTATATGGGCCAGCAGCAGGCCTGCATCATGGTACGTGTTTTACCTGCATCATGGTAGGTGTTTTGCTTATATTGCCTCATTTATTCCTTATGAAACATTTATGAGTTCAACAATTAAACTGCATAGGGAAAAAATGAAGCAGGAATCTATAGATTAAAAGGGGCTTAAGAGACATATTGATAAAATTGCAATATATGGAATTTATTTGGATTCTAACTGAAGAAAACAATTGAGAAAATTTGGACAGTGACTAGATAGTTGATGATATTCAGAGATTATTGTTGGGGGACAGAGTCAAGATGGCAGTGTGGGAAGATGCTGAGTTAGGCTCTCCCCACAACTAGGGCACCTGCCGGCCACTGGTGGGGGACCGTGATGCCCAAGTAGACAGGAGGAACCCCCAAGTGAACCAGTAGGACACGGGGGCACTGAGGGGGAAGAATTGGAAGCCAGACAAGATTGGTGCCCCTGAGGCTGGGGAGATCAGGACAGGCAGGCAGGAGGGACTCTCCGGGAGGAGCAGGAAAGGAGCAGAGGGCGATCGCCTGGCCCACTCAGGCCTAGGGAGGCTGCTGAGCTCCCAGGCCAGTCCTCTGTCCTCCAAGGCCCCCCCACCCCACCCCGGCCGCATTGGTCCTGGGGGCATAGGAAGGAGCCCGAGGGGAGAATAGGAGAGGCAGGCAGGAGGGGGCCTCCGGGACCAGGGGAGCAGGAGAGGGGAGGAAGGCATTTGCCCCATCCACTCAAGTCCAGGAAGCTTGCTGGGCTCCCAGGTGAGGTCCCCTGCCCTCTGAGACCAGGGGTGGGGGACACGCCTGGACCGCTTCTGTTCCTTGAGCCTAAGCCACAGCCCCCAGGGCCTTTTCCAGCCCTGTGGGTCCTGAGCATAGGCCCCGCCCAGCACCCAAACCTCTCCCTTGCTTAGGCCCCGCCCTCCACAGCCAAGGCCTTCCCCTCCCCTTTTTTTTTCTTTTCTCTCCTCCCCTTCTTTACTATTGTGATACTGACATACCTTCTAGTTGTTGATTCATCTATATTTTTATATTCTTTCTAACATATCTGTTAGTTTCCTAGTCTAATTTTATTTTTTACTTTGTTATTGTTCTCTTTTTTGTTTTTTTGCCACCCCATGCAGCTTATGGGATCTTGGTTCATGAGCCAGGGGTCAGGCTGAATCTCCTGTGGTGGGAGCTCTGAGTCCAAAGCATTGGACTAACAGAGAACCTCAGATCCCAGGGAATATTCATTGGAGTGAGTGAGGTCTCACAGAGTTCTTCATCTCAGCACCAAGACCCAAGCTCTACCCAGTAGCCTCAAATTCCACTGTTGGAAGCCTCAGGCCAAACAACAAGTAAAACAGGAACACAATCCCAGTCACTAAAAAAAAAAAAAAAAAAAAAATTTCACAGATGAAGGAGTAAGGTAAAAATCTACAAGACCAAATAAATGAATAGGAAATAGGCAATCTACCTGAAAAATAATTCAGAGTAATGAGAGACAAGATGACCCAGAATCTCAGAAATAGAATGGAGGCATGGATTCAGAAAATACAAGAAATGTTTAACGAAGATCTAGAAGAACTAAAGAACAAAAAAACAGAGATGAACAACACAATAACCGAAATGAAAAATACACAAGAAGGAATCAATAACAGAATAACTGAGGCAGAAGAACAAACGAGTGAGCTGGAAGACAAAATGGTAGAAATAACTGCTGAGGAGCAGAATAAAGAAAAAAGAATGAAAAGAATTGAGGACAATCTCAGAGACCTCTGGGACAACACTAAACACACCAACATTCTAATTATAGGGGTCCCAGAAAAAGAAGAGAAGAAGAAAGTGTCTGAGAAAATATTTGAAGGGATTATAGAAAACTCTATAATCTCTTCCTTGACATGGGAAAGGAAATAGTCACCCAAGTCCAGGAAGCACAGACAGTCCCATACAGGATAAATCCTAGGAAAAACACACCAAGACACATATTAATCAAACTAACAAAAATTAAATTCAAAGAAAAAATATTAAAAACAGCAAGGGAAAAACAAAACAATAACATACAAAGGAATCCCTATAAGATTATCAGCTGCTTTTTCAGCAGACACTCTGCAGGCCAGAAGGGAGTGGCAAGATATACTTAAAGTGATGAAAGAGAAGAACCTACAACCAAGATTACTCTACCCAGCAAGGATCTCATTCAGATTTGATGGAGAAGTCAAAAGCTTTTCAGACAAGCAAAAGCTAAGAGAATTCAGCACCACCAAACCAGCTTTACAACAAATGCTAAAGAAACTTCTCTAAGCGGGAAACACAAGAGAAGAAAAAGACCCACAAAACAACTCCAAAGCAATTAAGAAAATGGTAATAGGAACATACATATTGATAATAACCTTGAATGTAAATGGATTAAATACCTCAACCAAAACACACAGACTGGCTGAATGGATACAATAAAAAGACCAATATATAGGCTGTCTACAAGAGACCCACTTCAGACCTAGGGACACATACAGACCAAAAGTGAGGGGATGGAAAAAGATATTCCATGGAAATGGAAATCAAAAGAAAGCTGAAGTAGCAATACCTGTATCAGATAAAATAGAATTTAAAATAAAGACTGTTACAAGAGTTAAGGAGGGACACTACATAAGGATCAAAGGATCAATCCAAAAGAAGATATAACAATTATAAATGTCTATGCACCCAACATAGGAGCACCTCAATACATAAGGCAAATGCTAACAACCATGAAAGGAGACATTGACAGTAACACAATAATAGAGTAGGGGACTTTAACACCCCACTTACACCAATGGACAGATCATCCAATCAGAAAATAAGTAAGGAAATACAAGCTTAAAATGACACAATAGACCAGATATATTTAATTGATATTTATATAATATTCCACTCAAAATCGGCAGAATACACATTCTTCTCAAGTGCACATGGAACATTCTCCAGGATAGACCACATCTTGCAACACAAATCAAGCCTCAGAAAATTTAAGAAAATTGAAATTGTATCAAGCATCTTTTCTGACCACAACACTATGAAATTGGAAATCAATTACAGGAAAAGAACTGTAAAAAACCGAAATACATGGAGGCTAAACAGTGTGCTACTAAATAACCAAGAGATCACTGAACAAATCGAAACAGAAATTAAAAAACACATAGAAACAAATGACAGTGAGAACACAATGACCCAAAACATATGGGATGCAGCAAAAGCAGTTCTAAGAGGGAAGTTTATAGCAATTCAATCTCACCTCAAGAAACAAGAAAAATCTCAAGTAAACTATCTAACCCTACACTTAAAACAAGTAGAGGAAGAAGAACAAAGAAAACCCAAAGTCAGTAGAAGGAAATAAATCATAAAGATCAGAGCAGAAATAAATAGAAACAGAGAAAACAATAGCAAAGATCAATAAAACTAAAAGCTGCTTCTTTGAGAAGATAAACAAAATTAATAAACCATTAGCCAGACTCATCAAGAAAAAAAGAGAGAAGTAAATCAATAAAATTAGAGGGGCTTCCCTGGTGGCGCAGTGGTTGAGAGTCCAGGAAGATCCCACATGCCGCAGAGCGGCTGGGCCTGTGAGCCATGGGCGCTGAGGCTGCGCATCCAAAGCCTGTGCTCCGCAATGGGAGAGGCCACAACAGTGAGAGGCCCGTGTACCGCAAAAAAAAAAAAAAAAAAAATTAGAAATGAAAAAGGAGGAATCACAACTGACACTGCAGAAATACAAAGGATTATAAGAGACTACTACAAACAACTGTATGCCAATAAAATGGACAGCCACGAAAAAATGGACAAATTGTTGGAAAGATACAATTTTCCGAGACTGAACCAGGAAAAATTAGAAAACATAAACAGACCTATCACAAGTAATGAAATTGAAACCATAATTAAAAATCTTCCAACAAACAAAAGTCCAGGACCAGATGACTGGACCAGGTGAATTCTATCAAACATTTAGAGAAGAGCTAACACCCATTCTTCTCAAAACAGATGGAGAAATATACCATGTCCTTGGATTGGAAGAATCAATATTGTGAAAATGACTATACTACCCAAAGCAATCTACAGATTCAACGCAATCCCTATCAAACTACCAATGGCATTCTTCACAGAATTAGAACAGAAAATTTTACAATTTGTGTGGAAACACAAAAGACTCTGAATAGCCAAAGCAATCTTGAGAAAGAAAAACGGAGCTGGAGGAATAAGGTTCCCTGGCTTCAAACTATAGCACAAAGCTAGAGTAATCAAGACAGCATGGTACTGGCACAAAAACAGAAATATAGATCAATAGAACAGGTTAGAATGCCCAGAGATAAGTCCATGCACATATGGGCACCTAATTTACAACAAAGAGGCAAGAACATACAACGGATAAAAGAGCGCCTCTTCGATAAGTGGTGCTGGGAAAACTGGACAGTACATGTAAAAGAATGAAATTAGAACACTACCTAACACCATACACAAAAATAAACTCCAAATGGATTAAAGATCTAAATGTAAGACCAGACACTATAAAACTCTTAGAGGAAAACATAGAAAAACACTCTTTGACATAAACCATAGCAAGATCTTTTTTGACCCACCTCCTAGAGTAACAGAAATAAAAACAAAAATTAAAAAATGGGACTTAATTAAACTTAAAAACTTTTACACAGCAAAGAAAACCATAAGCCAGACGAAAAGACAACCCTCAGAATGGGAGAAAATATTTACAAATGAAACCACGGACAAAGGATCAATCTCTGAAATATACAAACAGCTCATAGAGCTCAATATCAAAAAAACAAACAATCCAATTAAAAAATGGGCCGAAGGAAGACCTAAATAGACATTTCACCAAGGAAGACATACAGTTGGCCAAGAGGCACATGAAAAGATGCTCAACATCACTAATTATTAGAGAAATGCAAATCAAAACTACAATGAGGTATCACCTCACACAGGCCAGAATGGCCATTATGAAAAAATCTGGAAACAATAAGTGCTGGAAAGGGTGTGGTGAAAAGGGAACCCTCATGCACTGCTGGTGGGCATGTAAATTGATACAACCACTACGGAAAACAGTATGGAGTTTCCTTAAAAAACTAAAAATAGAACTACCATATGACCCAGCAATCCTACTACTGGGCATATACCCCAAGAAAACCATAATTCAAAAAGAGACATGTACCACAATGTTCATTGCAGCACTATTTACAATAGCCAGGACATGGAACCAAACTAAATGTCCATCGACAGATGAATGAAAGAAGATGTGGCGCATATATACAATGGAATATTACTCAGCGATAAAAAGATATGAAATTGAGTTATTTGTAGTGAGGTGGATGGACCTAGAGTCTGTCATACAGAGTGAATTAAGTCAGAAAGAAAAACAAATACGGTATGCTAACACATATATATGGAATCTAAAAAAAAAAAAAAAAATGGTACCAATGAACCTAGTTGCAGGGCAGGAATAAAGATGTAGACATAGAGAATGGACTTGAGGACACGGGGTGGGAGGGGGAAGCTGGGGCGAAGTGAGAGTAGCATCGACATATATACACTACCGAATGTAAAATAGATAGCTGGTGGGAAGCAGCAGCATAGCACAGGGAGATCAGCTCAGTGCTTTGTGACCACCTAGAGAGGTGGGGTAGGGAGGATGGGAGAGAGGCTCAAGAACGTGGGGATGTGGGGACATGTGTATGCATATAGCTGATTCACTTTGTTGTACAACAGAAACTAACACAGTATTGTGAAGCAATTATACTCCAATAAAGATCTATCAAAAAAAAATTTTTTTAAAGAAATTATTGTTACATTTTTTTTCAGATGTGATAATGATATTGTCATAGCCAGCCTCTAAGATGGCTCCTGACATTCATGCCATTGTGTAATCCCCTCCTAATCTGAATCAGGGCTAGCCCATGTGATCAGTAAAATATGGTAGAAGGGATGGCATATGACTTCCAAGGCTAGGTCATAAAAGGTGTGCAACTTCCACCTCAGAAGTCACACTGCTCTTTCTTTCTTGCGGAAGTCAGATGCCATGTTGTGAGGACTCTCAAGCAGACATGTGCAAAGGCCCATGTGGAAAGGAACCAACTTGCGACCCACCTTGGGAGTAAATGTACAACCCACCTTGGGAGTAAATCCTCCAGCGCCATCAAACCTCCAGATGACTACAGACCCAGCAACCTCGTGAGAGATGTCAAGCATGACCCACCCAACAAAGATGCTCCTGAATTCCTGACCCACGGAAAGTACAAGAGATAATAATTATCATGTTAAGCCTCTAAGTTTGGGAATAGTTCATTACATAGCAATCAATAATTAATACTGACATTGTGGTTATTTTTTTTTAAGTAGTCCCTATTGCTGAGAAAGCTGCATGTAAAACAAACACTCAGTATTGCTCAGAGCTGGCACACCGTGAAACCGAAGAAAGTACCAACAGAAGGAGATTATGCACAGATATCAGGAAAATGCCCAAGACATGAAAAAGTAACATTCTAAAGCAAATGACAGGCTCAGAGTTACAGAGAATAAACAGGTGTGTCTATTAGCGTTCTGAGTATTATCTGGTGTTATTAGTTCTGTTGCTCCCTCTTAAGGGTAGAATTAATTTTCACTCTATTTGATGTGTAAATAAAAAGATAAATGGGTCATAAGGATAAACCAAATTTTTAAAATATCTTTTAGAAATACAAACTGCAATGTTTACAGATGAAATAATTTGATGTGCAAAATTTCAAGATAATCAGGGTAAGGCAAGTTGGTGGGGTCATTAATGAAACAAGGCTGGCTGTAAGTTGATCATTATTAAAGCAGGACAATAGGTATATGAGCCTTCATTATTCTAATCTCTCCACTTTTGTGTGTTTGAAATTTTTCATAACAAAAAGTAAAAAACGAAACGTTGACACAGGTATTACTAGTCTCCCATTTTACAGATGAGAAAAATTGAGGCTTAGTTAAAGTAACTGCTAAATTTAAGTTCACACAGCTAGTACAGCCGCCATGAGCTGATGCTAAATCTGAAAGAAAAAATTGTTCTTTCCATCGCTCAATTCTGCTTCCCCAGTAGTAACAATATCGCAACACTGTAGAGCACTTTAGAGTTGAGATTTTACGTTATGCCAGTCATCCGAGTGGTTGGGGCAAGATGCAGCCTCATTTTTCTCATTCCCATTGTACCCAGTATAGTATCTAAGGGCAGAGTTTCTCTAGAAAATGTGAATTTAATTGTAAGAAACTGAAGATACAAACGGACCATGGCCAGACCATATATAAAAATAGAACTCTGGCCCACTACCAGCCCAGGAAACCAGCCCCTTATCTATAGTAACTGGCCCAGGAAGCCAGCCTGATGTAAACCAGACTTATAGGAACTCAGGCCATTATTCCTAGTAACAATTCAGAAAGCCAAACAATAATCCCTGTAACAATTGGCCCTGAATGGCCAGGACCTGATGAATAACTGACAGCTTCCCTAATTTTTGTCCTGCTTCCATCTACGAACCAACCAGAGAAAGTCAAGTATGCCCCCTAACCCATCACACAGGACACCCCACTTCTAGTCGGCCTGCCTACAGCCTCCCCAGGCCAACAGTCTCCAGTCGGGGTGTACCTGAAGCCTTCTTTTTTCTACTATAAAAGTGTCCCACTCTTCTGCCTGCCTTTAAGTCTCTGCCAAAAAGCAAAGGGCAGTGACTGACTCCTTTGCTATAGAAAGCTCAGAATAAACAGGGTTTGTTTGTTCTCATTTGGTTGGTCTTCACTTATTTCTACTGTTGATTTGATTTTAAAAATTGAGTAAATAAGCCCAGCTACTCAGCATCTACCTTTGTTCCAGTGAATCTGTCTGGAGGAGGAAGGAGCAAGCAAACCTCAGTTTTGTCTCGGTGGTCTTTTTTGTCTTATTCCTTTAAAATGAAAGCCCAACAGCCACCTTTGACAATATTTAGCCGAAGGGAGCTAGCCAGGAGACAGACTCAGGGAAACTCCAGTGACATTAATCTCTAAACCTGAAACCAGGGTAGATCTCGCCACTTCCAGCCCAACTCCTCACCAGTGAGTCTTGGTTCATCTTTTTTGAGTTCACGCCAAAAGATGTTTCACTGTAAGGGCCTCTTCTGGGCTGGTGGAGCCCCCTAGCTCAAGAGATTCTCATTGACTCTCAAGCCCCCAACATACAACTTCCTACAAGCCTTCAGTGGGTTTGCTAAGCAGTGACTGTCAGAAAGGAAAAGAGAGAGAAGGAGGGGAGGAGGAGAAAGGGAGAAAAAAAAAAGTTTTTCTGAAACTCTGGAGCTACAGCTTGTCTGATGACACCAAATGACTCAGGACAGACTGCTGTTTTCTTGTGAGGCAAGCGGTCCCTTTAAATCAAGTTTCCTAAAAGGGCACATGCCCAATGTTGCTATAGCAACTGGGTTAGAGGCCAAGAACCAACCAGCACTTCCCTCAAGTCTCCAACTGGGCAAAGGTGAGTCGTGGGCAGAACAGTGTGCCAGGAGCACCCAATGCCCCAGAGTAGACCCAGCGCCTCGTCCTGGAGGGGCATTTTAACTAAACACAAAAGTTAATTTGGGGGAAAATGCTGAAATCAAAAGAGGGGATACCATTAAGAAAAAATTAGAGGTGGGGGAGGCTTGTCTTTTGAAAGAAAAAAGATCCCCCAAAACGTTGATGGGGAATTTGTCAGGACAAAAGTCCCCTCCCACGTCCAGGGACCCCCAGGAATGGAGGGCGGGGGTGCGTTGCAGTCCTCTGCCTCTAACATAAGATTGTGAATGGCACCAGGAAGTGGGTGGGCGGGGTGACCAACGGGTTTGGCATCGGTAGAAAATGCTACGTGCGTGCGAGCTTTGCAACATCGCACATAGTGTTGATTACTCCTGGGCTGACAAGAGAAGACATGAGGACATTTCCCTGAAGTGCAATGTTAACAAGATAAATAGGCTTATCGGGCTCTGGCCTAAGATTAGGATCAGGATAACCTTTCAAGATTGGCTAAGAATTAATTAGAAAAACGTTTCAGTACAGTTATCTTCTTTGATGTGGTTTAACTGAAATCCCCATCTTGCTGCTCTCATCAAGTTAATATATTTATTGTCTTGGGAGTGAGAGTCCACAGCTGCAAGTTTGGATAGCCCAATCAGAGATGCCACCTCAAACTTCCAGAGCCACACTTAAAGCCCGAATGACTTGACTAGAACGCCATCCCTGTCTGGTGTCCCAATTGGCAACAGCAGTTAATGCAAAAAACCCAGCAGTCTTTTTTTTTTTTTTTTTTTTTTGGCGGTACGCGGGCCTCTCTCTGTTGTGGCCTCTCCCGTTGCGGAGCACAGGCTCCGGATGCGCAGGCTCAGCGGCCATGGCTCACGGGCCCAGCCGCTCCACGGCATGTGGAATCTTCCCAGACCGGGCCACGAACCCGTGTCCCCCGCATCGGCAGGCGGACTCTCAACCACTGCGCCACCAGAGAAGCCCCCAGCAGTCCTTGAGTATACAAATCATAGTTTGTACCCATGATTCTGTTAATTGTACATAAGGTGGACTTAAGAGTTTGGAATTTGTAGAAATGCCAAGTCACTCTGCATGTCTAGGGATAGTTAGCAAGAATCTTGGGTTCTCCCATAAGGCAGGACTGCCTTGAAATCCTGGCTCTCATACTCGTTAACTGTGTGATCGTGGACAAGTTACTTAACACCTCTGTGCCTCAGTTTTCTCTTCTGCAAAATAGAGATGGTAATAACGGTGGTACCTAAAAGACTGTCAGGACCAAAAGAGAGAACGCGTGCAAAATAGTACATAGAAAGTGCTCAACATATAATAGCTGTCTGGTGTCTCTTTTTGCCCCACTCCCACTATTCCTATTAAATTATAAAATACCAGAGGAGATGATTAAGACTCAGCTCTAAGAATCATTTCTTCTCTAACACTCGATGAATGGTTCATAAAGTTGACAAATGTTCTGATCAGCCCTGGAAAAAGGAGCAGGGTGTTCTGGGGCCAGGGGTGAGGGTCCTAGAATTTACACAGACGAACATGCCACATGGCATCAGGTAGAAGCAGGCTGAGTGCCAGGAGGAGCCAGCTGGGTCTTCAAGACCCAAGTGACCCTGACCCTCAGCAAAGAGCTACACAGCAATTAGTTATCATCTTTTATTTACTCAAATACATTTACAGGTGAATCCAGCAAGTTAAGTCCCTCTTAAACTCAGTTCACTCCTTGCATTCCATCCATCCTCCAGGTATCTGCTGAGAGCAGGGTTCTCTGCTTAGTTCCATAATGGAGTAGAACTGAGTCACCATTACGTCCATGTCCAGCCCAGTTGGGACCCTTTTGTCAGTAAGTCAATGAGGCATCCTTCAGATTCCATGACTTCTGTTTGGGAAGGAGGAACACAGGCAGTAGTAACAATAGACTATTGTCCTCAAGTCAGACACCCAGAAAATTGAATTAGAAAAGAAGGACAAGAAAAAAATTGAATTAGAGAAAGAGGGTAGTAGGGAAGATAAAATTGGAGACAGCCAGCCAAATGCATCCCACATCACTGGAAGGAATCAAACACGTGAGAGCCCATGGCCCGGGTGGGTAGGCCCTCAAGTGTTTGTCCATGCTGAATCTGAAGGGTAATGGAATGGAGAGTCATCTTTCATGGATAGCTACTCAGAAGTCTGCTCAGTGCTTGAGTCCAAGCAATTAGAGGGCTGGCAGATCACACAGGATTTGAGGATCAAGAGATAGGTTTCCTTGAACTTCTTTATTTTATAAGCATAGACGATAGGGTTCATCATGGAGTTAGCATGGGACAGCAGGATGCCCAAGTAGAGCACAACTTGTGGTACTTCACCATTAAAGTAGATGATACAATTGATGATGGATAAAGGCAGCCAGGACAAAGCAAACAAGAAAAGAACCAGAAACAGAGACTTGGCTGTCTTGAACTCCCGTCCATAAAATGCACCTGTCTCTTTGGAGTTAGAAAAGTTCTGATTGAGTTTGTTCCGGATGACATAGAAGATGTCAAGGTAGATGGCACACATGACAACCAGGGGAATGAAAATCCAAGTGAAGAAGCTGAAGTAGACCATGTAATCCATCCTCATCACGGAACGGAATTGGCAGGAAAGGAAGGTGAGATTTTTGTGGTACTCTGAGTTCAGTTTCATGTTCCAGCCAAACATGGGAGTCAATCCCACCAGGAATGACACCAGCCAGCAAAGGCCCAGAGCCAACCATATTCGTCTTTGAGTGGTGAACCTCTTGTATCTGTTGGAATGGAAGAGAGTCAGTGAGTTCACAGAGGAATTGCTAATGAGTGGGGGGAGATGGAGCTGGAGGGTGTTGGTATTCTATGGTGATTTCAGCTAAACTCTACTGGATGTGAAGACAAGATGAGCAGACAATGATTAGAGAAAAATACAGCAAAGTTCTCTGGGAACTTTTCTAAAGAAGTACAACCTCCAAAGCAACAGGAGTACGTTGCCTAGAGTCAGGGGCTTGCGTACCCCATTCACAGTTCCATTTCCAGCCCAAGAATTCTTCAGTCCCTGGGAGGTAAGAGTTATCGATCAAAGTCTCCTGGGATCGCCTTACCTGGGGAGAAATAATCTGCTCAAAGCATATTTGCCTGCTGTGCTCTGCACTGGTTTTTTGTTTGTTTGTTTTGTTTTTTGGCTGTTGTGCTGCTGTCCATAAATTAGACTCTGCCTGTCCCACACTTACTCCCTACCTGTGTCTGCCCCTGCTTCTCTATTTGCACTACACTTGGGGTTTGAGTTAGACTCCACTCTCATGGAGTTGCAAACATCATGTTGAGGTGCTTCCAGGACCTTAAAAGACTCATCCAATCAAAAGTCACCATTTCTCCTTAAACCATTCTTCCTGACAACATTCTACATAGGCTATAAGAAGGAAGCAGATGTTAAGTACTGGCTATGTACTCAGTAGACTTTCTCTCAATAAAATCTCATGACAAACTGGAGATATTTTTATGACAATCTCCATTTCATTGATGGTAATGGTGAAAATCATAGTAGTTACAGCTACCATTTACTGAGCACAGACTGTGTGCTGGGCATTTTTCTAAGAGCTTTACGTGTATTAACTCATTTGATCTTATGGGAAAAGTACAATTATCATCCCCATTTTATAGATGAAAAAAATGAAACAGACAAGTTAAGCAACTTGTAGAAGCCAAAAGTGTTGGAGCTAAAATGGAATGGAGGTGAATCTGAGTTCAGAGCATCTTAACACTATGACGAGGAACTGAGACACAGAAAGCTAAATAACTTGCCCAAGATCAGGCCTCAAGATCTGGGATTTGAACCCAGGCTCGTTTGTATCAAAAGTTGTCTGTAGCTCCCTCACCATGCTCTTTCCCCAAGAGAAGAGAGGAGCAACAAGATACCAATGTAATTCAGGACACCTGGGGAATTCGATTTCTTCATTTGGCAATCTGTTCTGTTCACATGGTCACCTGAAAAGTTGTTACTACTTTCTGTAATGGAGAACTTTTGTGGTCCCCTTCTCAACATGGAAGAAGAAACAAAATTAAAATAACTTTAAAATAGCTTACATTTGCAAAGAAGAGAAACATCAGTTTATCTCCTTCTTTCCTCTCTGCTTATCTTATCATCTAGTACGTCTCTATCATTTCTAAAAGTCAAGAGCATTTTTCACTAATTAAAGATGCATCGAGTTTTTATCATCTTTAGCCCCCCAGGGTATTGAGCATATACTCCTGTAGTCAGTGGGGAGGGATTGGAGCGTTCCTCTGTTTCTAGTTCCCAAGTCTCTACTCATCGTTGTTAAACCCTTCACACACCAAGTGGTGAAAAGAACCTCTTTCAAGCTCAGAGGCCAATTTGGATTTGTTTCCACTCAAAAAGTCTGAGATCTGGAGGTTGTAGTCCCATTTCCCAGGCACCTCTATCACTGCCCCACACCACCCCTCTCCAAGCAAGTTACCTGACCGTGAGCTTGACCCGCAGGTATCGGTCCACGGCAATGGCTAGCAAGGACATGATGGAGGCGTGGGTGAAGATCAGCAGCAGGCAGGTCATGAGAAGGCAGCTATGAAAGTGGATTGTGACACCCAGGCTGATGACAATGGCCAAAGGCATGACCAGCACCCCGACAGCAATGTCAGCCAGGGCTAGGGAGACAATGAAATAGAAGGTGGTGTTCTGCAGGCTGGGGTTCAGTTTGACCACCCAGATGACCAGCACGTTGCCCACTATGGCACAGAGCCCAATGAGAATCTCCACAGTGATGTAGGTAGCGTTGGCCAAGGACACGGCAGTGCTGTTGACAGGCATCTCGCTTTCCAGGTGGAGCCTCCCAGGTGACATTTGTGCCAACAAGATCCGTGTGGACAAGTCAGCCTAGCTCTTGCCAGACATCTCACCAGAGGTCCAGGTGCAGCAGCCACAGTCCAGAGCTCACAACACACCCATTCCTTCTCTTCTCTGTTGGAACCCCCTCTCCCCCTGTCCTTAGAGACAGTCCATCACAGGGCCATCACTTTCAGCCCCAATGCAGGCCGTACACCCCTGGGCTCCCAGAAGCCTGGAGGACAGTTCTATGTGGGCTGAAAGTGAAAATGCTGCTTCTGTTAGTTCCCCTGCCCCTGGAGGGCTACTTAAGCCCCATCAAGACAAGCAATGCTCTTCAGTGGTGTTTCAGGAAGTGAGATGGGCCAAGAGGAAGCACAGAGCCAGGAACACTCAGCAAGAAGATGGAAAGAATGAGAGCTGGGTGGGGGCGTGTTCGTAGCATGGAGAAGACTCAGCATTCATTTACTCAAGGACTAGATAAGAATGTCACTCTGGGTGGGAGAGGAGCTGGGAGCACTGACCACGTAACATTCTGGTTTTCTGATAGCTTATCAGAAAGATCGCACAGTAAGGAGGCAAGCAGAACCCACAGAAGAGAAAGAAATAGCCTTTGGTGGCAGGCTCCTAAACTTAGCCAGAATGTACTCTTTCTAAGGAGTACACTCCATAGACTGACTGTGTCCCCCCAAAACTCATAGGTTGAATTCTGACCCTCAAGTCAAAGTAGTTGGAGGTGGTGGCTTTGGGAGCTTATTAGGTCATGAGGGTGGAGCCCTCATGAATGGGATTAGTGTCCTTATAAGAGGGACCCCACAGAGCTCCCTTGCCCCTTCCACCATCTATGTACCAGGAAGTTGGCTCTCACCAGACACAGGTTCTACTGATGCCTTGATCTTGGACTTCCCAGCCTCCAGAAATGTGGGAAATAAATCTCTCTTGTTTCTAAGTCACTTAGTCTTTGGTATTCAGTTATATCAGCCCAAAGGTACTAAGACAGCGCATAACAGTAAGGACTGAGAATTCGGCCACATGAGTTGACTCTGCTGGGGCATAGCTGGAACACAGCCTTTGTATCAAAGATCTTTTGCCAAAGAGACAAACTAAGATTCCCTGTTCAGATGAGCAAAACTTCAGCACCTCCCGTAAGCATCACATCTGCTGACCCTCATCTTCCCTTCTCAGCCCACACACCCACCATGCCCTCACACTAGCAACCAGCCTGTGTCAGATCTATTTGAGGGACAACAGGATGACCAGCCATGCAGAAAGGAGGGAAAGGGCAACATGTACACATGATCACACAGCATACCTCCTGCCCTCCGGCCCCAAGCCCCACCCCCGCCCTGCAGGAACAGCCATCTACCTGAAAATCAGACCCTCTCCCTGAAGTTGCTCACCTGGGAACTCCTGGGAATCAGACACTTGAATGCAATTTTTATTTGGAGTTCCCCTGGTTCAGGGGTTTCTCAGTGCCGCCCAAAAGGGTTATTTAGAGAGACAGCAAAAGGAACAGTTGGACCTAAGCCCACACTGTGGATTGAAGGGTTGATAATACTTACCTCTAAGCACCAATCTACGTAGAGCCAAAAAATAAAATTTGACGATCACAGGAGTGCTGTTCTGGTGTTTACTAACAAACACCTCTCACTGGGGCACTGGCGAGATGCCTCAGCATGGGGCCTGCCAGGGTC
The DNA here is from genome assembly GCF_039906515.1 of Pseudorca crassidens. Taxonomy (NCBI): domain Eukaryota; kingdom Metazoa; phylum Chordata; class Mammalia; order Artiodactyla; family Delphinidae; genus Pseudorca; species Pseudorca crassidens. The sequence continues at coordinate 97,664,277 of NC_090297.1, forward strand.
TTCTTTAGTTGTTCTGCTTCGGCATCATCTGTCGACACCCCTACCCCCCCACTGCCCACCCCCACCGCATCCCAAGTCTGTCTGGTGTGCCTTGCTAATCCCTGCTAGACTTGCTCAGGGAAATGAGCCATCTCCCCGGACATTAAGTGGCAGTCCTCTCCAACTGCATTTCTGTCGCTCCAGCATTTCCCAATGTTAGCCGTGCCCACATCCCTGCACTTTGGGAACATGAAAGGTGTCACCAGCCTCCAACGTGACCTCTCATAAATGTCTCTACTGCAGCTGCTCTCTTTATCTCTGCTCGGGAGAAGGGAGATATAGAGAGCGATTTCTAGGAGGCTGCGTGCGACCGAAACAAGTCCTCCTCGCTGTAAAGCCGTTGTTGAATCTTGGTAATTCACTGCCAACAATGTACCCCGGCTCCTGACCCTCAGCCACCCAGTAGCACCAAAACCTTGTGGGAGAGAAAGACCCTCTGGGGTAGCAATGAGTCGTGTTGCCTGGCTGTGGTGATGGTATAGCTAAGGAACATTTTTCCTGGAGGGTTTGGTAACCCCGGGTCTGCCTGGGGTGGACGAGGACAGAGCGAGTGGGCTCATGGCAGAGTGGAGCACAGACAGCTGCTGTGTGTTTGGGAGCTGGACAGACAGTGGACAGTTCCTGCATTTAAAGAAAAAAGCCTGTGGCCCTTGTGCAGCTGTAGGCCAGAAGCTTGGGGGAGGGAGAAGGAGGTGGAGGCCAGGGAAAAACCACAGATCCATCCTACCGGAAGTGAGCCGAGCTGTTAGGGATGGAAGTGACAGCAGGAGCTGGAAACCTGACTGGTGGGTGTTTTCAGATTCCAGCCTAATTCCCCTCCTTTAAGACCCAGGTGAGTCCTTCCAGAATCAGCCCATCTCATCTGGGTTAGAGAAACCAAGTAGAAGGGTTTTGCTCAAGGACCAGTCACAAGGACAGCGTGGTGGGGACAGGATAGCCTGTGAAGCTGTAACCCACAGGAACAAGGAGAGACAGGGGACACACTTGGGGCCACTGACCCAGCCACCGCCTCCCCCCCTTCCCCAGGAATTGTTCCCAGAATCCTCTGCACAAACCTGGGACATTTCCTCTCCATGAATAAAGGAAGCCCTTCCTTTATATTTTCTGAGTAGACAGAGCCCACCGATACTCAGGGGGCTGATGTGAGGGGTGAGGAGGAAGGCTTTCACAGTCACTTAGCATTTTGGGGTAAGACGGGGCCCTGAGTGTCCTTTTCATTCTAGACCGAACACCAAAGGGCAGCCAGGGAAAGAGGACAGAGAAACCAGGAGGAATGGTCCCCTTTCCCCATCCCCCCAACCCAGTCCACAGCCACTCTTAGTCAGGGAACTACCCTCATCACCTCTGAGCCCCCTAACCCAGCCCCAGGTGCAGCCTCCATGTTGCCCCCACGATCAAGTCCAGACTCCTCGGAATGGCATTGGAGACTCTCTGTGAGGGGGTCTCCCAGCCCCTGCAGTCTCCTGTTGCCTGGTTCATCAGGAAACCATAAGTGCCCCTGGGCCACGTGTCCCGGGGCTCAGAGCGAGCTGTTTCGCTTCCTCTCCCCTACGCACATGCTCCTTTCTGGCTAGGAAGGCCCTTCTCCTGTGCATCCACACAGAAAACAAGCACTTTTCCTTCTAGACACTTCTCAAACTGAACCTTGAAGAAAAATTTTCAGACCCCACCCGCCCCTGTCCCATGCTGGGTTTATATAATCCCTCCCCTGTTATTCTTTGAGCTGCTGGAAGGCAGGGATCTCCCCTTTTCATTTCTGCATTTCTATCCCCTACCACAATGCCTGACAGCTACTAGGTGCTCAGAATATTGACAAATGAATGAGTAGGAACCTCAGTGAACCAGGCGACGTAAACTCAGCACTGGGTATAGAATACCAGCAATCAGCCAGGACCTGTGAAGCGCTTTCCATTATACTAGCTGCTGTGCCGAGCATTTTATACATCTGATCTCCTTCGATTCTCTCTGATGAAGTAGATACTGTCATTACTGTTGAGGCTCAGAAGGGTTAAGTAACTTGCCCCCCGGGATGCAGAGCTAGGAAGTGGCAGAGCTGGCATTCAAACCCAGGTTCCCGGCTTCCGTAAATGCATAAACGAGAAGGGCTTGGGCCCCAAGGGGATCTCTGTACCAGAAAGAAAACCTTTTGTTGGACCAAGGTGCCCCACACACAAAAAATTTAATAATAAAATAAATTATAAGTGAAACGTGGCTCAGCAGATTTTCCCATCTAAAAGAAAGCCCATGTCTGTTTAGGTTCTACTGAAAAAACCTGAAAATATGGAGGAGGGAAGGGTCTGGGAGGAACCATGAGCCTGAATCAGAGAAAAAGCAACCGAAGTCCTAGGGAAAGGCCTCTCGTGTCCCAAACCCTGGCCTGGAGCCACCATGGGCTGAGGCAACTGGACTCAGATCAACTGCAAGGCCACAACCTGACCCTTGGGCTTCTGCTTAAAAGCTTAAGAGCCCGGCCAGAGATGGTTCATCTGATCCTTTGCAGCTTCTCAGAAAAGCCTGGGAAATCCCAGCACCCAGCCTGCAGCAACAACAAGACGCAGTGTTAGCAGGGGCCCAAGGAAAGGACTCTGCAGCCCCAGAACTGGTGCAGGTGGTTGCTGAGACAGGATGTCAGGCAGGCGGAAGGTGCGGGCTTCTGCCAGGGGCTGGCTCTCACTGACTCGACTGCTGCCTGCAGAGTTGCACAAAATCATTTTGCTCACTTCCTCTTGGCCCCATCACCACTTCCCCAAAGATTTATATTTTTATAGAACTTGATGCTTGCCAGCTAGCAGCAGAGGCTTAGAAAGAGCAAGTGCTCAGAGTCCCTCCAGGACGGTGGTCTGCTCTTTCTCCCCCTCTGCCAGCCCCCCTTCCTTCTCTGCCTCTCAATCAAGCCAGAGGGAGGAGGCTGTGCCCATCTGCAGCCACTGTCCCCAGGGGGCTTCCTACTAGGACTTCAGCTGTGACCAAGGAGCCAGGGATTCCCTATAGCCTGAGTTCAGCAGACTAACTGAGAGCCAGTGTGATGGGGGAGGAGAGAGGTCAAGGTTCCTTCACTCTGAGCAACAGGAAATCCTGCCCAGCTAAGGGGAACTGTTCCTGGCACCTACGCCCCACCCACCAGACCCTCCACCCACACTGAGTGTGTCAGAAGGCCTCTGGGCTCTAGTGGAGAATCCAGAGAAGGGTTCAGCTGACTATATTTATTCCAGGTTCTAGGCACTTAGGAAGTGAGGAGGTGTTCCGACTACCGGAGTCTTAGCAGGTAAGAGGCTTTTATTCCTGTGTCCCTGTTGGGGTGCTATGTGCAGCAGTGACCACCAGGTGGCAGCACATTTCCACTGCCACTCAGGGTGCAGGCTGAGCAATAAAATCCCTGAGAATTTAGCAGCACAGCCTCCGAGCACCACCTAGCCAGCCCCCTCAGATCGCGACACAGAGAGATTGCCATCTGCCTAAATTCAATCCAATCCCAAAGAATATTCCTGGGCAGTGCCAAATTCCATCCTCTTGATTCAAGGGGCTGAGAAGCAGCTTCTCCTTTTAAACCCGTGAGTGTTCCAGTAAAAACAATATTTGGTGCCCTTCATAGCGTGCAAAACTCCTCACACGGTCCACGTCAGTAAATGAACACAACAACCCCGCAAGGTAGGTATCATTCGTCTCATCTCCCAGCAGGAGAAACTGAGGCAGAGAGACAGGGGGATCTACTCAAGGTTGCCCATCTGGTCAGAGGCAGTGTGAGGATGGAGCCATCTCTGGCCTCCTTGACGTGGGGGGAGGGCTGCGGGGGGGACAGAAACCACCCGGGGAGGTCCCACCGGGATGTTTCGCTCCCTATGCCTATGTCACCAGGCCCTCCCTCGGTGCCTGCCAGTCTCTGACCTGTCCTCTCCCTTCTATGGGCACAGGGCCCACTGGTCCATTTTCCCGGCCTTTGCTGGAATGCTTCCTGTCTTTTGGTGCACATGATTTCTCAAACCACCTTGGGTCTCTTTGCAATCCAGCCTCCTCTTCATCACAGCCCCAGGCTTCTGACCACCCATGCCGGGTGTCTCCACAGTCCCCGGGGTGGCCAACTGTACACCCTGCTCTTGATCCCCACACCCTTTGTCTAAACACCAGAAGGTGTAAGAATGAACTCCGGATAGAGCAACTGCTGATCCTAAACGTTTCCAGCAGGACCATGCCCCGGGCCCTGCTTTTTACCTTCTACCTAGCAAATGTGATGACACTCCTGCAGGAATTGGGTGGGAATGCCCCTGTTTTGATGACATATGTGTCTTCCCCTCCTATACTACAAGGCCTCTCATATTTATGACCATGAGAGCTGCATGATTGGATGCCAACCAACCTGTGCCAGGCACTCTGCCAGGGGTTGTACACACAAGTCTACAGCAACCCTGCAAGTGAGTATTATTAGATCCATTTCACAGATGAGGAAACTAAGGCATGGTAGCCAGTGAATGACTTGCTCTGGGCAACACAGCCAGTAAATGGCAGAACTGGGCCCAAACCCCAGTCTGTCTTGCCTTCAAAGCCCTGGCTCTTCTCAATGAACCCCATGAGGACAGTTACACATCAATATGCCAACACCCCAATTGTCATTTGGGCAGAAATCCTTCAGTGTCCTAATTGATAAGACTGGCTTCAGAGGTCAGGCCACCTACTAGGGGCAATGTGTTATTGGGCCAATTGTCTGCGTTCCAGCACCTGTCAAAGCTCAGCTCAGCAGGGGGGTATCCTGGGCCTCCAGAGCAGCCAGTCCCCTCCCCCTCCACACTCTCTGCGTGCAACTCCTACAGTGGGCCACATGAGGCAATGGCGTCCTGGAACCATATTACTTTAGTTCCCTGCTGAGACGCGTTCCCAGATAACCTCAGCCTCTGCGTTTTATTAAAGGTAAATATGGAAGGCTGTCAGAGGAAGTATGTACTGCATTTCATCATGACCAAAGATACTATCTGCTGCTATGTTCCCTATAGAAAGTTTCTCAGGATACATTTCTCTGAGGAGTTTAGTGTTAGAAAAAAAAAAAAAAGTTGCTTCTCTTAATAAACTAGCCTGCTTTGTTGAACTGCTTAGTGGTAGAGCTTTGTATAATTTGGTTTTGTGTGGGCAGCCAAGAGGCTCCGCCCTGGTGTTCTGTCTCAGTAACCACGCTCTGCTTAGGTATCCCACGGCATCTATAGTCCCCGCGTCAGCCCTTGGCACCTGTTGTGTCGGGGATTCCGTCGTGCCTTGTTCTTTTATCATGAAGGGCTCCCATGCTTTTTGGAAGTGGGCAAGCTGTAAATAACGAACACACAGAACTGACATTAGAAGGCCCGTTAGTGTTTATTTTGAAGGCAGGTCTGCCGGTTGATTCACCCAGGTTCTTAAACAAAGATTCTTGTCAGTCCCCCCACGACTTGGAGGGGAGGATTTTTTTCCCCGGACAAGTGATCCACAATCGTATTTTAGATGATCAGTTTGGGCAAAAGAAAAAATACGTCGACACTGGAAATGCCCTCTGGGGTTCAGTGAGCCCTTTGAGGAAAGCTTTCAATACAATACTTGAAGCATCAGTATCCAGCAGGATCTGGTAAATGTTCCCTTAGGAATGATGCTGTATAGAGCATAATGTAATGATTCTCCAGGTGGAATTTATTTTTATTTATGTAACCCCACCCACTTCCACAAAGGACTGAAGTTACTCTACCAGGCTGAGTCAATAGCTTCCCCCTCTGTACTCCCACGTCATCTCACACATTCCTCTGTTTGAGCACTTATTACACCACTTTGTAGTTATTTAATTACATGACTGCTCCTCTCACTAGCTAGCAAACCCCAGTAACTAGTAAACTCCTTAAGTAAACTCCATAAGAAATTATACCTTATTCATCTTTATATCTCCCTCCCTCTCCCCTTCTGCCAAAAGTACCAAGAGCCTGAAATAGTACCTGGCACATAGGAGACCTACAATCAATTCTCATTGGATGTGTGTTGCATTATTCTCAGGTCTCTCCACTCCTCACCTTGCAGGAATGCTGACCATATGTCTCTACGTCCACTGCGGAGTCAGGAGGGATCTAGGAAGTCCTCTTGCTCACCAAAAATAGCTTTTTGCATCTAACTTCAATTGCAAACCAGTACAGATAGAGAACAACATTTTTCTGGTCAAAGTTTGGGTCTGGTCAAAGGCACCCTCAGGGAGAATGTGTGCTATTTACATTACAGTTTGTGGTTTCAGCATTTTTATATACAATAGCCTATTTCATTCTCTCATCTCTGTGATTTATCTAAAATGGTGCCCTCTACACACACACACACACACACACACACACACACACACGCGCGCGCGCGCGCGCGCGCGCGCGCGCACTCTCCGTCATCTCACTCTGTTTATTTCCTGTTACCCCTTTCACAACCAGAGCACTTCATCAGAGTTTATTCCTTTCCTCACTTGGCTTGTCACTGCTCTGTCTGCAGGACCCAGAACCACCTCTGGTCCTGGCTAGCCCATTTAGTGTGACACATGATGTAGTGTGACAGATCACTGGGTTTGGTATGGGGTTTCCAGAATATGAGGATTTGGGGTGGGAGGGAGCAACAGAGGAATCTGATGCCCAGAGTGGCTAGTTCAAGGTCAAACCTGGAGCAAGCAGCCAGGGTTCTTCGCCAGCAGAAAGACTGGGAACCCACGTGGTTGGGAATCCCTAACGATGCGCTCCCCAGTTCCTGCATTTTCTTAGGGTTGATTCTCTCAGTCTCTTGCTGGAGGGGCTCTATCCATGTTCTGCTTCACTGGCTCCTTTGTCATTCTGGTCCCCCCTCTCTCTGAATCCGCAAACCGCCTAGGACCCTCCAACCAAGTCTGTGGTTGATTTTTTCTTCTTTCATGCCTGCACTTGAGCCTTGACCAGTCTGCCTGTCAACCCGTGCTGATGGGTGCAGTGGTGGGTGCTAATGAGTTACACCTGGAGCACCCCAGATGGGCCTAATGGACGTTCAGCTACAGTGAGATGCTTGACGGCACGCACATCCGTGCCTCTTCATCCAGGTGCCAGGCCCTTCCCACTCCGCCCTCACCTGACATGCTCCGGGGAGAGATCACTGTCCGGTCCAGGCCTGTGCTGCAAAACATGCTCATCTGTCTTTTTAAAACTCTGTTTCTAAATGGATGATGGCGGACAAGTTGTTCATTCTGTGTCTTCATTTTCCCCTTGATAAGTGACAAAGATACCTGACCGAGGGCTGAGGGAAGCAACGTGGGCCCGGCAGCTGGTCCACGGTCTTGCTGACCTCCCCCTCTACCAGTGTGTGAGCGCTACAGGGGAGGGTCCTGGTTGCACGGTCAGGGTCACGCCAGCGCCCGGCCACTGCTCCACCTAAGAGGTGCTTGATAAATATTGAATTAAAGGAAAATCATTTCACACCTACCAGCCTCCCCAAACCGTGAGATACAGGCTTTTGGGAATCCAAGAGGAAGGACTCCCCAGATGCTGGTCTCTTCGGCACTGACTCTCCCAGTTTCTCAGTGGAGCGGCTCTACTCCTGTCCAAATCCCCCAGCAGTGCTCCTGGCTTCTGAAACAGGAAGTGTCCAAAGGAGATTTGGAGGAGGCGGTATCATCTTCCTCTCCCTTCTCCACAGTTGCCAGGGTAACTTGCTTACCCCGTTCCAAGTGGTTTGTTAGCATTGGAGATGGTGCCCACCTACCCGGGGAAGCAGAAGCAGGCGACCTCGGTGGGCTCCCAACCGTCCCATCCATGACTCCTCTGTGAGCCTGGGGAAAGGCAGCTCTGATCTGAAGACGCTCAGTTCCAGACATGCTGTCTGCCAGGTCACTGGCCCCTAAGAGCCACCCTGGCCCCCGACGTGCCCCAGGTGACACTCTCCCAGCACCAGTCTCAAGAGCAAGATTATCCCAAGCAATAATCGTAGTTTCCATTTCTCACGTGTCATTCATTCTGGAGGGCCTGGCACGTCACTCGACACTATTCACCACTGGGAAGGGCCCCCTCCTGCGCAGGGTGTAAGGGTTGCTGAATATTACAGCCAACTCCTGCCGAAACAACTGCATGGCAAACCTGGGGGCACATGAGGCCCACAATTTAACTTGAATTACATCTATTTGTATTTGCTGTCAACCCTCAACACCAAACATCATCCAATCTTTCATTAACCGTGGAATCTTTCCTGATTTCAAGGCAACAAAGAAATAAGTTTGTTTTAGGTCGAGAGTTTAGGCTCAGAGCCAACTCCAATCACTCCCGGCTTCCAAAATAGCATCTCATTCTGTCCTTGTCCCTCCAAGATGAGCCAACTGGCCTGCTCTGGCCATTCCCAGTGGAAGGCTAGACCTCGCTTTAATGACCATGACTTCAGCTGGGGCAACAGAACTCTAGGTCACTGCAAGACAGTCCAGCCCACGCCCCTTTGTCCCCCACCCCCGTGCCCTGCCCAGTGCCCATGACTAGAGCTTTTTATGTGATTCTGGAGTTGGCACACTCTCCCTTTCTTGCCAATAATGCCAGCTGTTGTTTCTGAGCAAATGGAACAAATGACCAACGTGAACTCCACGCAATCTATGGACTGGAAACAGCTACAGGGAGGCAAGGGCAGCCGCTGCCTAGGGTGGGACTGGGGGAGATGGAGGAGGGGTTTGCGAAGGAAGATGCAAGAACCTCAGGGAAGAGGGCAAAGGGCGAAGCCTCAGCAGAGAACCACAGAGAGGCACAGGGGCCTTGGCGTAATGGCCCAAGACTGCTGCAGGCCTCACAACTCCTCCCCAGTTTCGCTTCCAAAGATGAACTCGGCTGCGTCTTGACCAGATGAACGGAGTATATGCATAGCCTTTTATGAATGCCATTTTAAATGTTAAATTCTCTGTTAAAGCTGAAATGGATCTGAGAAAACAATAGGTCAAACTCCCGATTTCACAGGTGATAAGAAAGGTTCAAAGACAAAATAGATGTGTAAGTGAGAGGCCAAGTCTAAACTAGTACCCAGCAGCACCACTGCCCCCTGCAAGTGTGCACGCGCGCGCGCGCACACACACACACACACACACACACACACACACTATACCACACCGCCTCCAAGTCAGGTAGATGAGGAAGGAAAAGAAAAAATAGCAAGTAGAGATTGCCTACTATGTGTCAGGAGCCACAGTAATACAGCGACAGCCACTAACCCTCCTGCGGGCGCCCTCTGGGCCTGGCACAATGCTTAGTGCTCTGTCACACGCTCTCCCTTGATCCCTGTCAAGGCTGTATCGCAGAACACATCCTTTTCATCACATCTGCTCTTTGCAGGAGGGAAGTTGCGTTTAGAAAGGTTCTGTAACTCAACAAGGTAGCCCTGCTTGTAGACAGTAGAGCCAACATCCACCTGGGTCAGTCACCTGCCCAACCCCTGTGCCACATGCCCCGGGCTGCTCGTTCAGTCCCGTTGCAACCTTGAGAGGTGGGTTTTGCCAGTCTCTGCAGATGAGAGATGGGGGTGAGCAGCTCGAATCCGGAATTCAACAGTAAGACAGCCCCAGGATCTGCTTTTCCCCTCAAGTGGGAACCTCTAGAGGGAAGCGCTAGTTCTTGACCCCAGACTCTAACCTGGAAAGGCCTTTCTGAGCATCGCACGGACTGGCTACCGGCACAGCTGGTGGGACATAGACTGGGTCACAGGGGCTGCCCAGCCAGGACTCCCACCGAGTAAGCCTGAGCCTCATTCCCTGGGTCTGGAAGAGGAAACACCAGTTTCCTAAACTGCCCCCTGCCAGTCCGCAGCCCTGCTTATTTGATGAAGGAAACACCAGCGGAGGGGAGTTTTCAGGTCCTGGATGTTGCGCGAGGAAGGGGCTGTGTGCTTCCTCGTGGGAGCGGGTGACGCTGTCAGTCTCCCCCGCAGCAGATGACAAGGAAGGAGGTCCCTGCGAGGAACTAAAGGTGCCCTGCGCTGAGGCGATGGGCCGGGTCCTCACAGGCAGCTGAGCCCAGCCATAGGTCTGAGAACTGGAGGGAAGCAGGGACAAGGAGGTGGAGCTCTCGGGGGGGGGTGGGGGGCTTGGTGGGGGGCGGTACTGGTTCCCAGGCACCCCCAGGGGGTCACTGCGCCGTCAGCTCAGCTCCGCTGCTCTAACGCGGGGGTGGAAGGTGTGGAACTCTGGGGCTGATTCATCCGCCACACAATTTGAGGACGCCGGTGGTACACCCGGCCGGAGGTGCTCCTCTGGGAGTCTGCGAGCAAGGGATGCGAGAGGGAGTGTTCCCCGCAGACCGCAGACCTGAGCCGCTCTTGTCAGCACAGCCCGGCCCAGAGAGGGGCGCCCCCATTAAGATCAGGTCCAGCCGTGATGCCCATGCTCTGTCGCGGGCGTGGGTACCCATTCACTTACACGCCCCAAGAGTCCCGGAACTGCAGCTTCTGCGATTCCCCCGAGGTGACTCATCTGGGCGCTGTGTCTCCCTCCCCAGCTCCCATCAGCGGAGCCTGAGGCTGGGATTCCTCTGACAGTCCTGTTGTAGGAGAACCGGGCTTGGGCTCTGCCTGCCAGGACAACGCCCTTGGCACGTGCCTTGGCACACAGCCCGCCCTCACCTTCCACGATCCTGTACACATCACCTGGGCTCGAGCTGACCTAAGCAGGAAGGTGCTCCTTGCCACGTCAGTCATGACCAAGGAGCCAAGTTCTGACACCCGTGGCTCAGGGCAGTGTCAGAAAGGCCCAAAGCAAATCAGCAGACGCCCATCTGGGAGCAGAGCCTGTGTCCTTATCAGCCTTAACAAGCCCCCGCCAAAACCCTGTCTCCTCAGAAACTTCCGCCCAGCCAGCAGCTGTTTCCTCTCCTATATTTAAACAACCAGGCTAGTGAACTTGAGAGAGCATTGCTGCGGGGGGAGGAACACAGCCTCCCATGGAACCCACGGGCATAGGATGACCCCGAGGCCTAGTGGCCTCTCCTAGTGGCTTGGCTTCTCCCCAGCTTCTGCTGGGTGAGTGTGGCCCAGAGTTCCCAACAAGGCCTCAAGCAGCATGGTCTGTGCAGTGAAGCAGGGGGCCTGCAGGTCTGCCCAGACGGGTGCAAGCAGCTCGTGATGCCTTCCAATAGCGATGGGGTGAAGGGGACCCGCAGGAGAGCCACGAAACACCTATCTCACAGCCCCAGCCCTGAGCACCAGTGGGTGCGACTCTCTAACACCATTACTGCTGGGGTACATTCAAGCCTTTTGGCTATTTTTAGGTGCCATTTCCACCCATATCTAAACAGAGCTGTTTGTTTAGAGGAAGGCCACCGTTTTACCAGAGACGTCTTCCTGGTTCTGCCGGCTCCCCAGGCCCAAGCTATTGTGGTCTCATCCCACTAGACACACACACACACACACACACACACACACACACACACCACTAGCTTCATGAAACATTTAGTGAGAGGAGGGGCGTTTCAGGAATCCTCTAGAAAATATCCCCTTGTGGCAGAAAGTACCAACAGGGAGTAACCTAACGGCCCACATCCCTTCTCTCAGGCTGCCAAACCTCGGCCATTACCAAGAAATGTTCTCCATGAACAGCTTTACGTTGCTCTGCAAGGCAAGGAGGCTTTCCTGGACTTAGTAGTTGTCACTGGACAAGAGCAAGGACTGCTCCTGTCATTTGTGTCCTGCTCCCCTTGCCTCATCCCCATATACCGCAAGCCCCTTGTCCCAGCCGGTACTAGAGACAGGAGCTTGGCTTTACATTTTTCCTCCCTTCCTTAAACACAGAACACACCAACCAGCTGAATATTTTATATCTTGGAGTCTACCCTGAGGTGGGCATTTCTGAATTTCAGCCCACAAAAGCACAGGCTAGAGTCCTACCTGGATTTAGAACCCTAGCTCTACCCCTTAGGGCTGTGTGAGTCTGGGCAAGTTACTTTGTCTGGAGCCTCTTTCCATATCTGTAACATAAGCCTGAAATAGGTTAATGAAAGCCATTTCAAAGAATTGTCAAGGGGATTTAATGAGATGATATTTATAAACACCTGGCAACCCGCCCAGCAACACTTACTGGGTCTTGAGCGGGTTGATGAACTTTCTATTGCTGTGTGAATTATCCATTTCTGTCTGGTTTGTGTTCCTCTTCATAGTTCATATAAAAAAAGTTCAGAGCTTCTGATTAAAATCAGTGCCCCTCTCAGCACTGGCTCCATAACTACTCCCCTTGTAATAATAGAAAGTATGAGTTGAGCAGCTGCTAAGCTATGCAGACCCATCCTTTGTGTGTCTTAACACGTCTCTGTGAGGCAGGTATCAGTGTTGTCCCCATTTTGTAGATAAGTAGACTGAGGTTAAATGACTTGAGCAAGAATACACATGTAGTAAGTGGTAAAGCCAGGATATGGATCCAAGCAGGCTGGCTCCAGAGCCCCCACTTGGAACCTCTTTGCCGCACCTGCATTAACTGTTGAGTGGACTGCAGGTAGCACTGTTGGGGACTTTTCCAGAACCTAAGGCACACTTGCACAGTCCTTGCTTCCCCAGAATCTGGTTTTCAATTAGCCACACTGAATTGATCGTTTGGTAACGATAGTGCCACCGATTCAGCACCTGTTTTATGCCAGACACTTGCATATATTATCTCTCAACAAGGATTTCCCAAGCTCAGCTCTATCGACATAATTCTTTACTGTGAGGAGCTGTCTGTGCATCGTAGGATGTTTAGCAGCATCCGTGGCCTCTACCCACCAAATGCCAATAGCATCCCCTCACTCCCAAGTCATGAGTCGTGATGATCAAAAATGTCTCTAGATATTATGAAATGTTCCCTGGGCGGGGGATGCGAAATCACTCCCAGTTGAGAGCTACTGCTCTAAATGGGAAGTCTGAAGTTCAGAGAGGTTAAGCAATTTTCCCAAGGCCACAAGGCTGGCAGGCAGCAGAGTCAGAATCTGAATCAAGGTGTGCCTGACACCAAAACCAGGTATTTGTCACTCTGTCATGCTCTCTCCTAGTTCTAAATAAGGAAGGTGTGAACTCGATACTGAAATCTATCTGCCCAGAGGCAATAGCATCAATAAACTGATTCCCCACCCCGGAGAGTGTTCAGATTCTGAACTGACAACTTCTGGCTACTGCTTATCTAGACTTTGGGAGCTAAATCAACTGAGACCTAGGCCACTCTGCCAAACCTGGAAATTTAAGCTCTTCTTTACAATCCTGTCTCTCCTATGTGTGCCATGAACTTAGTTTGGACATCTACTGCACTGGTTCTTCTGGAACCATGGAGAGGCTGCGGTCTTGGGAAATAATAGCAACTCTTCCAGTAGCTTGTCCACAGCCACTTTCTAGAAACATGCTGAGGCCAGAATCACAACCCAAACTTCTGCCTGAGTTCCATCTTCTTTTGCTTCCGAGTTCATTGATTAAAAGCTTCATGGAGGGCTTCCCTGATGGCGCAGTGGTTGAGAGTCTGCCTGCCGATGCAGGGGACACAAGCTTGTGCCCCAGTCCGGGAAGATCCCACATGCTGCGGAGCTGCTGGGCCCGTGAGCCATGGCCGCTGAGCCTGCGCGTCCGGAGCCTGTGCTCCGCGGCAGGAGAGGCCACAGCAGTGAGAGGTCCACATACCGCAAAAAAAAAAAAAAAGCTTCATGGACATATTGTCATACTGAGTGAAGTAAGTCAGACAGATAAAGACAAATATCATATGATATCACTTATATGTGGAATCTAAAAAATATGGTACAAATGAACTTATTTACAAAACAGAAATAGAGTCACAGATGTAGAATAAAAACTTATGGTTACCTGGGAGGAAAGCGGGGTGGATAAATTGGGAGAATGGGATTTACATATACACGCCACTATATATAAAATAGATAACTAATAAGGACCTACTGTATAGCACAGGGAACTCTACTCAATACTCTGCAATGACCTATATGGGAAAAGAAAAAAGAGAGGATATATGTATATGTACAACTGATTCCCTTTACTGTACACCTGAAACTAACACAACATTGTAAATCAACTATACTCCAATAAAATATATAAAGTAAAATCTTCATGGCCATAAAATGGACTGAATTTGCACATTATACCACTTCCTGTGACATAAAACTATGCGTAATTGAAGAGAGACTGCGAGGCACATGAATATAAAGTTGCATACGGGAACCTAATTCACAGCAGAACTTGAACTACCCCAAGCCTAGATTTCTGTCATCACTTTTTATTCTTTTCTCCCCTCTCCTAGTTTTTTCTCTTCTTTGCTAAACCCTGCTGTGCACAGACATCTACCGCTGTTAACGTACTGGATGTTAGGAAACAAGGAACCACTTTCCATATGGCCTTCTTCATGCACAGGCAAAAACAACAACTAAAAGTAAATCCTGCAGGAAACTAAATAAGTCATCACTAAGAGTAGGTTCACTGCCAGAGCCTGCTAGCTTTCTTTTATGAGAGAAATGATAACTAATAGCAGCTGCTACCCATGTTGGTAAAGTCCAAAAGCCTTGGCAACCACAGCAACTGTGTGGTCGGTAGCTGCCTTCTCACTGTTCCTCAAAAGCCCCCCATAGTGTTCCTTTTGCCTAGAGTCATCACAGAAGAATTTTCATTATGAGATCATAAGATCAACAATCTCCCGAACAAGTCAGTGGCAGATCATGGCAAAAGGGGGAGTGTAAGTCTCAGTTTCCAGTGCAAGAATTTGAAAGATTAGGACTTCTACTTTAAGGTTCTATAATTTCTCAACCACACTAACAGAAGGGGAGATGAAAGTTAGTGGTCAAGACAGAGAAACTGACTCAGAGGGGCTTGTCAGTGTAAGAGACTGTTTTGGACTCAAGCCATTCATTTTTCAAACATATTTTAAAGCCGTGTTTTTCAAACTACAGATCTCAATCTACTATAGAAGTATGAAATCAACTTTGTAGATCATGATCAGAGTATACTTTCAATTAAATGGAATGGAATGAAATGTATATATCAGATTACATTGCACATTGTAATTTCATTTCAGTTATGTTTGAGAGTACAGTGGATAGCAATCAAAAATGAATTCCTGGGCTTCCCTGGTGGCGCAGTGGTTGAGAGTCTGCCTGCCGATTCAGGGGACACGGGTTCGTGCCCTGGTCCGGGAGGATCCCACATGCCGCGGAGCAGCTGGGCCCGTGAGCCATGGCCACTGAGCCTGCACGTCCGGAACCTGTGCTCCACAACGGGAGAGGCCACAACAGTGAGAGGCCCGTGTACTGCAAAAAAAAAAAAAAGAATTCCTTTCGTTTTACACCCTCACTGAAGTATAAGTAACATGCAAAAAACTTTACGTGCTTAATGTATGCAATTTGATAAATTTTTACACATGTATACACCTGTGAAACAATCACTACAATCAAGGTAACAAACCCATTGCTCCCCAAACTTTCCTCATGCCCTTTGGTAATCCCTCCTTCCACTTAACTACTGATCCGCTCTCTGTTACTATAGTTTGTACTTTGTGCAATAGAAAATTATATAAATGGGGTCATACAGTAAGTACGCACTCTTTTTTATCTGGCTTTTTTCGATCCGAGTAATTACTCTGAGATTTATGCATGTTGTTGTGTGCATCAGTGGTTCATTCATTGTCATTGCTGAGTAGGATTCCATTGTGTAGCTCTATCACAATTTGCTTATGCACTCACCTGTTGGTGGACATCTGGATTGTTCCCAGTTTGGGACTATTACAAATAAAAGTGCTATAAACATTTACATACAAGTTTTTATGTGGACATAGTTTTTCTTGGGGAAATACCTGGTTACGGAATGAGTGAATCATATGGTAGATGTATATTTAGCTTCCTCAGAAACTTCCAAACCGTTTTGTAAAATGATTTTACCATTTTACACTCCCACCAGTAATGAATGACAGTTCCATTTCCACTACATGGATCTTTGCCAGGGCTTGGAAAGGTCAGTTGATTTAATTTTAGCTGTTCTAGTAGTTATACAATAGTATCTCATTTAATTTGTGTATAGTGAAGTGACTATTAAATATTTTGCCCATTTTTATTTATTTATTTATTTATTTATTTATTTTTGTGGTATGCGGGCCTCTCACTGTTGTGGCCTCTCCCGTTGCGGAGCACAGGCTCCGGACGTGCAGGCTCAGCAGCCATGGCTTACGGGCCCAGCCGCTCCGCGGCATGTGGGATCTTCCCAGACCGGGGCACGAACCCGTATCCCCTGCATCGGCAGGCGGACTCTCAACCACTGCGCCATTTTAGTTTGATTATTCATCTTCTTATGGAATTGTTAGAGTTCTTTGTATATTTTAGTTACAAGTCCTGTGTCAGATATATATTCTGCAAATATTTTCTCCCAGTCTCTAAAGACTAACTAACCATTCCATTGTTTTAACAGTGCCTTTGAAAGACAAAAGATTTAATTTTGTTTATTTTTACTTGTATATCTAGTTTACTTATTTTGGGTTGTATAGTTTGTGCTTTTTGCATCATATTTAAGAAATCTTTGCCAAGCCCAAGGCCACTAAGACTTTTCCTTAGGTTTTCTCTTAGAAATTTTATAGTTTTAGCCTCATATTCAAGTCTATGGTCTACATTTTTTTAAGATTTTTTTTTGATGTGGACCATTTTTAAGGTTTTTATTGAATTTGTTACAATATCGCTTCCATTTTATGTTTTGTTTTTTTGTCCGTGAGGCATGTGGGATCTTAGCTCCCCAAGCGCACCCCCTGCATTAGAACGCAAAGTCTTAGCCACTGGACCATCAGGGAAGTCCCTATGATCCATTGCAAGTTGGTTTTTGTATAAGGTGTTAAGTAAGTGTTGAGGGTCATTTATTGCATATGGCTATCCAATTGTTCCAGCACCGTTTGCTGAAGATTGTCCTTTTCCCATTCAGTTGCCTTGGCATCTTTCTTGAAAATCAATTGACCATTATGTGTGGGTCTATTTCTGGACTCTATATTCTGTTCCATCAATCAATTCATCTATTTTTACACAAATACCATACCATCTTGATTGCTGTGGTTTTATAGTCAGTCTTGAAATTAAGTAGTGTTAGTACTCCAACTTTTTTTCTTTTTCAAAGTTGTTCTGACTAGTCTGGGTCTTTTGAATTTTCATATACATTTTAAAATCAACTTTTCAATTTCTTCAAAGAAGTCTCCGGGAATTTGATTAAGGTGGTGTAAATTTAAGAGATCAGTTTGGGAGAGAATTGCCATCTCAACAACACAGAACCTTACAATGTATGAAGACAATGTATCTCTTCATTTCATTAGGTCTTCTTTAATTTCTTTCAGCAATGTTCTATATCTTTCAGTGTTCAGATATTGCATAGTTTTCATTAAATTTATCCTCAAGTATTGTTTGTTGCTATTGCTGTTGCAAATGGTATTTTTTTTTTTTTTTTTTTTTGCTGTACGCGGGCCTCTCACTGTTGTGGCCTCTCCTGTTGCGGAGCACAGGCTCCGGACACACAGGCTCAGCGGCACGGCTCACGGGCCCAGCCGCTCTGTGGCATGTGGGATCTTTCTGTTTTCTACTTCATTAATTTCTGCTGTTATCTTTATTATTTTCTTTCTTCTGCTTGCTTTGGGTTTAATTTTCTTTTTCTAGTTTCTTAAGGTAGAAGCTGAGGTCATTGATTTGAGACCTTTCTTTTCTAACAGAGGTGTTTCATTCTATAAATTTCCTTTTGAACACTGCTTTAGCTGTGTCTACAAATTTTGATGTTACATTTTTACTCCTATTTATTTCAATATACCTTCTAATTTACCTTTTGATTTCTTCTATGACATACATTATTTAGAAGTGTGTTAATTTCTAAATATTTGGGGATTTTCCTAATATCTTTCTATTATTTATTTCTAATTTAATTCCATGTGGGCAGAAAACAGTTTGTATGATTTAAATTATTTTGAGTTTATTGGGATTTGTTTTGTGTTTTCTTGGTAAATGTTCTATGTGTACTTGGAAAGAGTATGTATTCTATTGCTGTTGCATGGATAGTTCTATAAATGCCAATTAGGCCTACTTAATTGATGGTTGTTATTCAGTTTTTCTATATACTGTCTGACTTTCTATTTATTCTAATAACTATTGAGTGAGGGGTGTTAAAAATTCCAACTATAATTGTGGATTTGTCTATTTCCTCTTTCAGTTCTATCAGTTTTGTTTCATGTATTTTGAAGCTCTATTATTAAGTGCATAAATGTTTAGGATTACTGTGTCCTCTTGATGAACTGACCCTTTTATCACTATGAAATAACTCTCTTTATCCCTAATAATATTCTCTGTTCTGAAATCTACTTTGTTTGATATTAATGGAGTCTCTTCAGCTTTCTTTTGATTAGTGTTTCCATGCTGTATTATTTTCCATCTTTTTACTTTTATCCTAGTTTTATCTTTATATTTAAAGTGGATTTCTTTGGAGGCAATATATAGTTCATTCTTGCTTTTGTATATAATCTGACAATCTCTGCCTTTTAATGAACATCTAGTGTAACTATTGATAAGGTTGGATTTAAATCTACTATTTTGCTATATGTTTTCTATTTGTTCCATTGTTCTTGATTCCCTTTTTTCCTCTTTTTATGCCTTCTTTTGGACTATTTTTTAGAAAGTTTTTAAAAATAGACTTTACTTTTTAGAACAGTTTTAAGTTCACAGCAAAATTGAGCAGGAAGTACAAAGAGTTCACATATATCCCCTGCCCCACATATATACAGCCTCCACCATTATCAACAACCACAGTGTGGGGTGATTTTTGTAGTTGTTATTGTTACAATTTGTTATAATTGAAGAACCTACATTGACACATAATCATCACCCAAGTTCATACTTTACAATAGGGTTCACTCTTGGTGTTGTACATTCAGTGGGTTTTAACAAATGTATAACAATATGTATCTACCATTATAGTATCATACAAAACAGTTTCACTGCCTTAAAAATCCTTTGTGTTCCACCTATTAAGCTCCCATCCCAACCCCCGGCAACCACTGATCGTTTTACTGTCTCCATAGTTTTGCCTTTTCCAGAATGTCATATGGTTGGAATTGTAGTAGTCTTTTCAGATTGGCCTCTTTCACTTAGTAATGTGCATTTTAGGTTCCTCCTTATCTTTTCATGGCTTGATAGTTCATTTGTTTTTAGTGCTGAATAATATTCCATTATCTGGATGTACCACAGTTTATTTATCCATTCATCTACTGAAATTCATCTTGGTTTGCTTCCATGTTTTGACAAATCTGAATAATGCTACCATAAAAATCCTTGTGTAGGTTATTATGTAGGTATAAGTTTTTCAACTCATCTGGGTAAACACCAAGGAACACAACAGCTGGATCCTAGGGTAAGAGTATGTTTAGGTTTATAAGAAACTGCCAAACTGCATTTCAAAGGGACTGGACCATTTTACATTCCCACCAGCAATGAATGAGAATTTCTGTTGCTCTACATCCTTGCCAGCATTTGGTGTTGTCTGTGTTTTAGATTTTGGCCATTCTACTAGGTATGTAGTGGTGCCTCACTGTTGCTTTAATTTGCATTTCCCTGATGACATATGATGTAGAGCATATTTTCATATACTTATTTGAAAATCTGCATATTTTCTTTGGTGAGGTGTTTTTGTCCATTTTTAATCTCGTTCTTACTGCTGAGTTTTGAGTTCTTTGTATATTTTTGTTAATAGTTCTTTATCAGACTAGTTCTTTCTCCCAGTCTGTGGTTTGTCTTCTCATTCTCTTGACGGTGTCTTTTGCAGAGCAGAACCTTTTCAATTTAACAAGTCCAGCTTATGAATTATTTCTTTCATGGATTGTGCCTTTGCTATTGCATCTAAAAAGCCATCTACCACACTGAATGTCATCTAGATTTCCTCCTATATTATCTTCTGGAAGTTTTATAATTTTGCATTTTACATTTAGGTCTATGAGCCACTTTGAGTTAATTTTTGCAAAGGGTATATGATCTATGTTTAGATTTACTTTTTGCATGTGGGTGTCCAAGTTGTTCTAGTACCATTTGTTGAAAAGACTGTCGTCTATTGTATTGCATTTGCTCCTTTGTCAAAGATCAGTTGACTATATTTATGTAGGTCTTTTTCTGGTCTCTCTATCCTGTTCCATTGATCTATTTATCTGCTCTCTTGCTAATACCATGCTGTCTCAATTACTGTAGCTTTACAGTAAGTTAGGTAGTATGTCTTCCAACTTTGCTCTTCTCTTTCAATGTCGTGTTGTCTATTCTGGGTTTTTGGATTTCCATATAAACTTTAGAATTAGAATGCTGACAAAAAAACTTGCTGGGATTTTGATTGGGATTATGTTGAATCTATAGTCCTAAGTAGGAAGAACTGATATCTTGACAATACTGAGTCTTCCTATTCATGAACATGAAATATCTTTCCACTAATTTAGTTCTTTTTTTAAATTTCTTTCATCAGAGTTTTTGTAGTTTTCCTCACATAAATCTTGTATATATTTTCTTAGATTTACTCTCAAGTATTTAATATTTTTAAGGTGCTAATGTAAATGATATTATGCTTTTAATTTCAAATTCTGTTTATTACTAATATATAGGAAAGCAATTGAGTTTTGCATATTGACCTTGTATCTTTCAACCTTGCTATAATTGTATATTAATTCCAGGAGCTTTTTGTTGATTCTTTGGAATATTTTACATAGATAATCATTCATCTTCAAAAATTGACAGTTTTATTTCTTCCTTCCCAATCTGTATACCTTTTATTTCCTTTTGTCTTATTGCATTATCTAGGACTTCCAGTACAATGTGGAAAAGGAATAATGAGAGGGGGCATCCTTGTCCTCTTTAATTATTAAAATTATAATTCTAATGATTCTATTTTATATCCTTTGTTAGCTCATTAGCTGTAACTCTTTGTTTTATTATTTTATAACAAAGGTTTGCAATATACAGTCTACCTTCAAATAATATACCATTTAACACATAGTATAAGGACCTTAAAACAATATATATCCATTTAACCCCTTCCCAGACTTTGTGCTATTGTCATACATTTTACTTCTATGTATGTCATGAACCTTTCAATACATTGTTATTACTTTTGCTTTCCAAAGTCAATTATTTTAAAGAGTTTTTTAATGATAAAAAAAGTCTTTTATATTTACTTACATATTTACCATTTCTAGTGCTCATTTTTCCTATGATTTCCATCTCATATCATTCTCCTTCTCCCTGTAGAAATCTCTTTAACATTTCTTGTGCAGGTCTGCTGGTGATAAATTCCTTCAGTTTTTGTATGCCTGGAAAAGCTATCATGGGCAAAAGTTATTTTTTTTTTTTTTTTTTTTTTCCGTTACGTGGGCCTCTCACTGTTGTGGCCTCTCCCTTTGCGGAGCACAGGCTCCGGACGCGCAGGCTCAGCGGCCATAGCTCACGGGCACAGCTGCTCCGCGGCATGTGGGATCTTCCCGGACCGGGGCACGAACCCGTGTCCCCTGCATCGGCAGGCGGACTCTCAACCACTGCGCCACCAGGGAAGCCCCAAAAGTTATTTTTGAAAAATTTTTTCACTGGGTTTTGACAGATTTTCTTTTCTTTCCACATTATGAAGATGTTGCTCTATGGTCTTGTGTCTCACACTGTTCCTGACATGATGTATTCTTTCATTCTTTGTTCCTCAATATGTAATGTGTCTTCTTTTTATCCCTTTCTGGAGCTTTTAAGATTTTATCTGTATCTCTGGTTTTGAGAAATTTGTCTCTTGGTGTAATTATTCATGGTTTTTATGCATGGCATCCATTAAGCTTCTTGGGCCTATGGTGTTATAGTAGACGTCAAATTTGGAAATTTTCAACCATTACTTCTTCAAACATTTTCACTGTTCATTCCTCTTTCCTCTCTCCTTCAGGGTCTCTACTTACATGTACATTGGCCTGCATGAGGTTTTACCACAGCTTACTGATGTTCTTAGATTTTTTTTAAATTCATTTCTCTCAGTTTCATTTGGCATCATTTCTATTGCTAAGCCTTCAGATTTACTAATCTTTTATACTTCAGTGTCTAATCTGTTAATCTCATCCAGTGTATTTTTCATATCAGATATTGTCATTTCCTCACTAGAATTCTGTTTGGGCCTTTTTAATATTTTCCACATCTCTACTTAACATGCTCAATCTTCGCCTTCTTGAACATATAGAATATATTATAACTATTATTTTAAACTTTGTCTACTAATTCTATCATATGTGTTATTTCTGGGTCTGTTTCTTTGACTTTATACCTCATTACTGGTCATGTTCCTGTTTCTTTACATACTAGGTAATATTTTGATTGTATACCAGGCCTTGTTAATTTTACCTTGTTAGTACTAGATATTTTTGTCCTCCTTGAGTTTTGTTCTGGAGCACAGTTAAGTTACTTGGAAACAGTTTTATCCTCTCCAGGCTTGCTTTTAAACTTTGTTCAGTAGACCAGAGATGCTTTTAGTCTAGGACTAATTTTGTCCTATGCCGAGGCAGTATCTTTATAAGAATTCTACCCAAAACCCCATTAATTTGAAGATTTCCTCTCTGGCTAGAAGAAACATGAACTATTCAGGTCCTGTCCCCTCTCCTTTTGGGTGGTTTTCTCCAGCTTTAGGCAGTTTCCTCATATGCATGTGCTGACCAATATTCAGCCAAAGACTAGAGGGAGACCCTCTGCAGATCTCCAGCACTTTCTCTCTGTGAAGCTCTCTCCTGTTCCGTGCTCTCTTCTGCAGACTCTAGCCACCTTGCCCTCCCTAGGCTCCCACCTCTGTCTCCTCAATCACCATGCTCTGCCTGGGTTTCTCCTCCCTGCTTTGCAACACAGACACTCTCCCAGAAATAAGCTGGGAGTAATTGTGGGGCTAACTTCATTTGTTTTCAGTGTTCAAATATAGTTGTTTCATATATTTTGTTCAGTTTATTACTTATTTCTGGCAGAAAACTAAATCTGATTCCTTTTACTTCATCTTGCCTGCAATTAAAAGTCTAACATGTATTTTTTTTTTTGTATGGGTTATGGGGTGGGGGGAAGTGTAAAAAATGCTGTCTTTGAAGACACATTTCCATGAATAATGAAAATTCCATCCATTGCAGAGTTCAGTCATGCAAAGGTCAACCAGCTTTAGAAAATCACTTCTTTAACAGAATGCTCCCAAGTTGCCTTTGTAAAGGCACTCAGTAACTTGTATAAAGATTGAGAACTTAAATTCAAGTAGTGTAAATAATCATTCAGATCATGTACAGGAGACAATGGGAAATCAATGTCAACCCTAACAAACTGCCCAGAACAGCTTCACCATGAGGAGATACCATGAGCAGAGAAGCAACTCTCAGATGCCAGTTAGCCCTGAAAGATAATCAGTGATTCTTCCTTGGAGACCTAGCCATAAGTACTGGGGCGGTAGTTCCTACCTCCCCTATGGGCAGTGATGTGCTCAGAGAGCCAGCCATTGGCCTTGGAATGGGAGAGGGATGCACCAGCTTGGCTTATTCTACAGGCCTCTGAACACAATCAGAGCAAATCCTCCTTAGTGACAGAGTTATATCCTCATCAGAAATGAGGAACTTTGGGGATACAGTAACCCTCTTCTAGGACTTCATGGTATTTAGTAGCTGAGTAAATGTAGCTTCCAAAGATTCCATATGCAAGTGCCAGTCATACTAGTAAGTTAGAGGAGAATCTGAGGTGTCAGACAAGGTACAACTCTGCATTTATGCTGCAGCTCTGGCAACCTGTTTATTAAGGAGCTTGCTTAAAAAATAGTTTCTATTTGCACTTGAAAGAGCAATCTAGCATAATGCATAATGTACACATTTAATGTATAAATTTACCAGCTTTGGACTTGAACAGTCCTGGGTTCAAATCCCACCTCTGCCACAAATGAATGGCCCTGGATAAGACTCTTAACTTCTCTGATGATCAGTTTCATCCACTTGTAAAATGGTGTTAATATTCCCTATTGCAGCATTTTGTTGCGAGAAGTGTATAGGTAAGATTCCTGGCATATAATATTCATTCAGTAAATATGGCTATAATTACAGTTATGGTAGCTATCTGGGGATGAAACAGGAAGAAAATAGGAAGGTGGGACCTCTTCATACTAGTCAAGATGAAAACATGCCATGCTGTAAGTAGAAGTACATCCAAGCTTAGGGAAAAAAAAAACGAAGAAAATCTCATTTGTACTCCCCAGACTCTAAATTGTCAGAATTATCTCAAGTGAGGATGATTTTTCTTGGCCCTGACTGACAGTCCTTTAGAGGCTACCTTTTCCAGAGACTCAGTCTTTCTTATGACAGTGCCCAACTCATGAGACCCTGGGAGCCACTCAGGGCTGAGCACTGCCTGTCCACTGTGCATCAGGAAGGCCCTGATATGAAAGGCAATAGCACGCTCCTTCCTCCAGAGACCTTGGCTCTAGCTCAAGGGTAAAGGTGGTGGAGCTGATAGCAGACCTGGCAAAGGAGCTGCTGGGGTCTGCTGGAACAGGGCCACCTCACAGAGGCCTGTCACCAGGCCAGGAAGGTGTCCCAGCAGCTGAAACCTGATCCCTTCCCTCTCACACCGGTGTGGTTTTGGGTGGCCCCGTTTACCTGAACTGCTCTGTAGAGGAGGATCAATCTGCATTTGCATTTTTCAGAGACTGGGAGCCTACTCCTGCTTTAAAACAGCAAACTTTCCTCTAAACCAGGACACTAGATCTCAAGATGGAGACAAATGAACTATGCTTGAAATTCTTCCTGGGACCCTCCAGACCATCCCCCAAAAGGACAGTTACTGGTTAACTTATAAAGTGTGTAAAATATTTCATTCCTGTACATGGAGAACACAGGTTTTTCCCTCTGCTGAGACCTTATATTTAGTGTGGATCATTAAAGTCAGCAGGGCTAGATGCCCAAGTTCCTCGTCACACTTCCATGCACTGATTTCCACTCCTTTCCCTTCTTTGTTGCTTCTACTGGCTCCTCAGTCATCTTTCTCCCTCTTCTCTCTTTTTTTCCTCTTCAGTTTTTTTTTTTTTAGTTGTAGTGAAATACACTTAACGTAAATTTTACCATCTTAAGTGCATTACCATTTTCAAGTGCGCAGGTCAACGGTGTTAAATACATTCACGTAGCTGTGCAACCACGACCATCATCCAACTCCAGAACTCTTCATCTGGTAAAACAGGAACTCTATACCCATTAAAAAACAACTCCCAATTCCCTCTCCCGCCAGCCCCTGGCAGCCACCATTACACTTTCTGTCTCTATGAATTCGACGGCTCTAGGTACATCATCTCTCCCCCTTCTCTTTAAGTCATACCCATACGCTTTCCTTTTTACTTATAAACCCAGCCCAGTCCCCATTCTCTCCTCCTAAAAACAGAATTTTCTTAAATCTCTTCTCTTGACTAGGCTACTTCAAATTCAATGGTTGCCTGCAGCCCTTAAAGGATTTTTTAAACTTGTAAACAAATAATCAGATAGTTTAAGAATAATGCCCCAAAGTACAGCAGTGTGTATTATAAAAATAAAATGTCCTCTCTTGTCCCTCATCCAAACCCAAATTTCCACATGTCTTTGCTAACCATTGTTAACAGTTTGCTGTATATTTGTCTAGAATTGTCCTCTGCTTCCATGACATTTAAAGTACAGCGTACTGGTTAATAGTAGACGCTCTGGGGCCAGGATGCCTGGGTTTGAATACTGACTTCACTACTTAGCTGGGTGACCTTGAGCAAGTTACTTAACTTCTCCATACTTTGATTTCTTCATTTAAAACTGAGCTAATATTAGTATCCATTTTATAGGATTGTTCTGAAGATTAAGTTAATAAATGTAGAGCACTTTGAATAATGCCTTGTGTATAATAAGCATTTTTATTATTGTTATTATGCATGTGTTTTTATCTTGGTTACACAAATGGGAGTATACCATGCATATTGTTCTGCAAGCTTATTTCACCTAATGAACACACCAAGGGTAACTTTCAATGTTAATGCACCCTTATTCATTGTAATGACAACACACCGTTCCACACTATGGTTATAAGAGTTGGACTGGTTTTTAAATTCAGGGTACAAGAAGCTATAGAGTACGTGATAGCATGCCACAGAATATGTCCCAAGATGACAGTCTTGAGGTGTGGGGGATGACACATCAGAACTGGAGTTTGCTTTTGTCAGTGCTGAGCTCCTCAAGGGCAGGACTGATTTCCTTCTATGCTCAGAGAGCTGGTGATTGCACCGCCTCACTCATAGAGGTTTGTCCTTCACAGCTGCTATTCTTTTTTTTTTTAATATTTATTTATTTATTTTATTATTTTTTTAAATAAATGTATTTATTTATTTTGGGGCTGTGTTGGGTCTTCGTTGCTGCGTGCAGGCTTTCTCTAGTTGCGGCGAGCGGGGGCTACTCTTCATTGCGATGCATGGGCTTCTCATTGTCGTGGCTTCTCTTGTTGCAGAGCATGGGTTCTAGGCACGCGGGCTTCAGTAGTTGTGGCACGTGGGCTCAGTAGTTGTGGCTTGCAGGTCTAGAGTGCAGGCTCAGTAGTTGTGGCGCACGGGCTTAGTTGCTCCACGGCATGTGGGATCTTCCCAGGCCAGGGCTCGAACCTGTGTCCGTTGCATTGGCAGGCAGATTCTTAACCACTGCACCACCAGGGAAGCCCACAGTTGCTATTCTTATTGATCAAATCTTACAAGCGTGCCTCTCTAAACATGGTTTTCCAGCAGACCCTTGGAAAGGAAGTCATCTCCTTCCTGCCCCTTCCCATGACCTGGAGTGCAAAGGACTGAGCCCTCAGGGAAACACTATGTGTAACCTGGCAGGAAAGGAGCCTCTGAGAGCACATGAGTGATGTGAGGATAAAATAAATAAATTTTATTGTGAGCGTGTGTACATGTGTGTGTGTGTGTGTGTGTGTGACCTCGATGCCATGACTTGTTGCCTTCCTCTCCACCCCTGTTGACTCTCCCATGACTTTCTGCTCATCTTATGTCGGGGAACCAGAATATAAAGACAATGAATAGTCAAGACTTATATCTAGAATGAAAGTACAACATAGCTGTCAGGAAACCAAGAGGCATGAAAGTTAGAGAAACACCCTGCTCACAGGAAATTAGTAAAATGTCCCACTCTAAGGACCATATTTGGGAGCCTGGCTCAGCTACGTATCAGCTTCATGATTTAACCTCTCTATGCCACGGCCTCCTCATTTGTTAAAGTGACAAAGACAATAATATCTATTCTATAGAGTCACTTTGAGGATTAAATGAATTAAATTCCTAAAGTACCCCCACCAGGGTAAGCTCTGAATGTCAACTATTATTACCATTGTATCTAAATGTATTCTACTACCCCCATCTCTAAACCCCAGTTTCCTTTTGTGTCATCTCCTTAGGCTTCATCTGTTTAAAGAGAAATCACAGAAAAACTATCACAGAGGTTTAGCAGAAGAAATAATTTATCAGTTTAGAAATATTTCCCAAAGAGGGGGTCAGAGCCATTTCAAGGACCATCTGATTAGATCCCGTAAAGCAGTAGGCACAGAAATCCCTCCAGACTTTTTAAATCAGATGGGCATTTATTCAACACATTCCTGTACAGGGTAGTTTACAAAATTAAGCTAACACAGCAAAAGGACCCAGCGCTGCAGGAACTTACACACCTAAAATGGTCATCGGAGGCAGGGCAAATGTTCAGGTGAGTGGAAAGTGTTTGATGTTCCTTGCTTTACTGAAAGTCCTTATTCACAGATTCACGGAGGTCTCATGCTAATGAGAGCTGATAACTCCTGCTCATGATCTGCTTCCTGTTTTCTAGACTTTACAGCATGGGACTGACTAGAATTTTATTCTCCAGACCAATGTGTCCTATGGGGTATCTCCAAAAGAGGAGCATCAAAGGGGAATAAAAAAGATGCTGGCTGTTGAGCTCTAGAAATCCAGCTGCCTTCTCCCAGCTTCTGGACACACAACGGCTTCATTGTGTATGGAGAAAAAAAATTGAACTGAAGCTTTCCTGCAAGCATTTTTGAACTTGGACCTCCAGTGCATAGATTAGAAGCCAGCTCCCAGCCCAGGCCCCCTCCTCTTCTCCCTTCTCCTTTCCATCTTTGTCAGAGAATTTAGTTCCATTTAAGTCCAGGGGACATGGCAAAAACAACACTCCAAACACCACTTCCATTTTTGGCAATCGGATCCTTCAAACAGTGAGAAATAGCCCTTCAGTTCGCAGGCCCCTTAGATTCTGCACCTCATACACTAGTTTCCTCTGCTCGCTTCAGAGGGAAGGGATGGATCTGAAGAGTTGAGGCTCATTTTCTGAGTTGTTTTTTAAGGAAAAAGATACCAGCAAAAAGAACAGTCACTGATTCTTAACGCTGGAAGGAGGTTAGCTAGCCACCAATCAACTCCCCGTTTTGCAGATGAGGAAACCAAAGCCAAAGAGGTTAACAACGCGAGCAGCACTTTGAGAGGTAGCCCCAGGACAAGCCATCTTAGGACACCAGAGACGCTGAAAGCCATGCCCTCATTTCCCCATTTACTTGCATTATTAACTTCCTATTAATACTTACTGATAAATTGTTATATACTGAGTCCTGTGCTCAGGAGAAGGAAGCAAAACTCGATCCTGCAGGAGTTTATAGTGATTAGTTCATTTTCTTTTCTTTGAATTCACTTCATCTCTCATATTTCTCTTTCCTGTCAATGAAATAATAAACCATTCTTTTTGTCCCTTTGGTTCAAATTTTTAGAGTCATAGACATGTCTCATGTTCACTCCTTTTTGATATACCACGTACTATTAATTATTCATGTAAATATTCCATCTTTCTCTCAACAGACATTTATCATCCCCTACCACGAGCCAACCACTGTCCCTTTCCACCGGGGTACATTCTTTTTCTCTCTGTTCCTTCTGCTATCACCCCAATCCCAGGCTTTATCAACTTCCAATTGACTGGTATTTACAAGAACTACCTGGCTGCCTCCAGGCCAACCTCTCTGTCTGCAACAGGTCAAGTCTGATGAATTTTCCTTGAACAGTCACTGGTCACATCGTGCTTCTGCTCCTCAGCCTGCAGTTGCTTGCTTCCTATTACCAATCAATTTGGGTCCAGATTCTTCCCCTTGGTTTTCAAATTTTCCTGCAATCCCTTTATCTACCCAAATTTATTTCCCCTTTATTCTCACCTAACTATTCTTTACTTTAACTGGTGAAATTTCACTCATCCTTCAAGGCCTGGGGTCAGGTTTCATCTACTCTCTGAAAAGTTCCTCTTCCCCAGCATCACAGTAGCCACTCCCTCTTAGACCTCCCTGGGCACTCACCTCTAGTGTAAGACTGCTCAGATTGCTGTAAGGTTATTTGTTCATCGGCTATCTCCTTACCTGGACTCTGAGCTCTTGGAACACAGAGACCATCCTTTTAATGTCCTATTCCAATGTCCAGCAGAACATAGGTGCTCAATATATGTCCTGCATGGAGTGAACGAATAGCTCCTAGCGCAGCACTGAGTTCTATGCAGGTGCTCAATGAAGACTTGCTGAGCACCTGAAGGTAGCCTGACATCAGAGCTCAACAACCAGTGATGCAGGCAAGGATGTAAATAGCAATTGTGACACAAAACTATGCTCATAAAAGCATTGTTGCTAAAGGGAAACTTCCCTTTTTGGGCAACCTAGGCCAAAGAGACTCAAAGTCCAAGCAGCACTTTGAAAGTTATCCCCAGGGCAAACTGTCCTAGAACACCAGAGAGCTCTCCTTTCAAAGGGAAGCTTCCCTTTTGACACATGATTTTAAAGAATTGGAAAGAAGGGAGTCTGAACTCACTCGTAAATGCTAAGGAATAAAAATATTATATTTCCGAGGGAAACAATCTCCCTTCACCAAGCCTAAGGAAGACATATCTAATGTGGAATTAATACATTTTAAGAAAAAATTAAAACAGTATAGTTAGCAACATGAGACACATGGGAGCTATGATAACCAGAATGAAAATAGATGTGATCTTTTTTATTGAACCACTTTAATTACTATTTATTTATTCAAGAGGATGTTTATTCAAGAGGATGTTATCCCCATGCCTTTACTACAAGAACGGCCCTCTTACCATTTTCTTTAAATATTTTCCTTAAATACCTAAGCATTTAAGATTATCAATGACTTGTTTGCTATTAGTCAGCTCATATAGCATTTTCACAATTTTTAAAAGAACGATTGCATCAGAAAATTGAACATATTAGGATGATATCATGGATGATACCAGTCATTAAGAATACACTTCCCATGATATGCAGAAAACTAGAGCAATTTCACTGGAAAATACAATTTGTGCTTCTGGAATTAGCTCTTGTTACAGACATTATCAAGTACATATTATGGACAAGATGCTGTGCAGAAAACCAAGCTGTACCTGAGCAACTCCTTGCTCTCAAGTTTACCAAATACAGGAGGAGGATTTGAGTTGGGAAGTTCATCACTCAACACCCTTCACGTGTCTACAGAAATTGCAAGGTCTTTCCATTACCAGGCTCATTGTTTAGATACGCCACATTTCTGTGTGTAACTAATGACTCTGAGAAGGCTGTGAGAAGGAGGCTCTCAGTGAGGATGTCTCTGTTTCATTGGGGCTGCTGAATCGATCTGCTCCCAGCATCTGACCCTGCGTACTGGGCGGCACCTACTACTACTTCACATTTTGTCCTAAATGCGCTGGCCCATTTTTGATCCCAGGAACCAAGTTCACTGGGTGTCCTTTGAGTTTAGAACCATATTGTCTACAAAATAATTGAAACATCTACAGTCATTGAAATGCATATTGAGAAACATTCTCAAGAATTAAAGAACTGAAGTTTCACAAAAAGATTTTTCATTCTAAATGCACTGGAGAATAAAAAAGCTTCCCAGGACCTCTGGCATTCCTCCAGAAAAGGACTACCACACCACAGAGGAATTGGACTTTTGCCTAGTGACCTTTGGAATGACCTGAAATTTATATATTTTTTCAAATAGATGCCCTGCATGGTGACCTGGCAGCAGGATTATTTTCCCAGTCTATGATTCAGAAGCCATGTGATACTCATATTCCTCTGCAAGGGTCCATATATTCTACACCCTAGTGAGCCTGATCCTGAAGACCAACGCTTGAGGATTTCTCCCACTTGAGCCACTTGCCAATGGCAGAGCTATCCCACTCTTAGCAGCAGGCCCTTGCCCTGAAGATACAAAATTCCCTTCGGTTCTGTTAAATTAATTTTAACAGATGTTATCTATGTGCCAAAAATTGTGTTTAGCCACTGGAAGTTAAACAAAAGAAGAAGATCTGGTCCCTGATCTTGAAGAGCTTATAGACAATTACTATACAATATAATGTCTTAACCAAACAACTCAGACCAGGTTGGGGTGGGGGGCATCGGAATTCAGAAGAGAGAATCATAGCCCAACATGGGGGCTTGGGAAATGCTTCTTGGAGAAGATGACATATAAGATGATATTCTTAAAGGAAGAATTAGAGGGTATCAATCATAAAAAGGGAAGAGTGCTCTTGGCAGAGGAAACAGTATAAGCAGAAGTACAGAAGCATAAAGAAAATGGGCTGTACACATAGTTAGGCACTAGTTAAGAAGTTATAAAAGAACTACAAGGTAGAAGGTGGGGACAGAGGTGATACAAGGGAGACTAGATTTATAGAAGATAGGATACGAAGAACCTTGGGCGACCTGCTAAAGAGTTTGGAATTATTCAGTACATAATGGGTACCCATTGGTGAGTTTTGTTTTGCTTATGTAAGTTGTTTGGGTGGATAGTATTTTTTTAATTTACCTTTTAATGTTTTATTATCAATAAAATTAACATTCATTTTATTTTAAAAAAATAAACTAGGAACAACAAGCCCAAGTAGCCAAAGCAATCTTGAAAAAAGTAAAATTAAAATGTTGGCGATTTCACACTTCTTGATCTCAAAACTTAATACAAAGCTACAGTAATCAAAACAGTGTGGTACTAGCATAAAAACAGACATACAGATCAATGGGATGGAATGGAGAGCCAGCAATAAACCCTCATATATATGGTCAAATGAAAAGCTGTAGAGACCATTCAATGAGGAAAGGACAGTATTTTCAGCAAATGGTGATAGGAAAAACTAGATATTCACATACAAAAGAATTAAGTTGGACACTTACCCTACACTATAAAACAAAAATTAACTCAAAATGAAACAAATATTTAAACATAAGAACTAAAACTATAAAACTCTTAGGAGAAAACATAGGGGAAAGTTTCATGACATTGGATTTGGCAATGATTTCTTGAATATGACACAAAAGCATAGGCAATAAAAGAAAAAAATGGCTAAATTGTACTACATCAAAACTAAAACTTTTGTGCATCAAAGGACACTGTCAACAGAGTAAAAAGTCAACCCATGGAACTGGCGAAAATTTTTGCAAATTATATAGCTGATAAGAGGTATATATATAAATATTTAAAGAAACCCTACAATTCAACAACATAAAAACAAACAACCAAATTAAAAAATGGGTAAACTGGGCTTCCCTGGTGGCGCAGTGGTTGAGAGTCGACCTGCTGATGCAGGGGACATGGGTTCGTGCCCCGGTCTGGGAAGATCCCCCATGCTGCGGAGCGTCTGGGCCTGTGAGAAATGGCCACTGAGCCTGCGCGTCTGGAGCCTGTGCTCCACAACGGGAGAGGCCACAACAGTGAAAGGCCTGTGTACCACAAAAAAAAAAAAAAAAAAAAATGGGTAAACTGAGTTGAATAGACGTTTCTCCAAAAAGCTGTACAAATGGCCAATAAACACATAAAAGGATGCTCAACATCACTAATCATTAGGGAAATGCAAATCAAAACCACAGTGAGATACAACTTCATACCCAGTAGGATGGCTATTACCAAAACAAAACAAAACAAGCAAACAAATGAAGAACTCAGAAAATGACAAGTGTTGGTGAGGATACAGAGAAATTAGAATCCTTGTGCACTGCTGCTGGGAATGTGAAAAACAGTATGGCAGTTCGTCAAAAGATTAAATCCGGAATTACTGTATCATCCAGCAATTCCACTTCTGGGTATATCTCCAAAGGAATTGAAAGCAGAGACTCAAACAAATATTTGTACCCTCACGTTCATAGCAACATTGCTTACAACGGCCAGAAGATAGAAGCAACCCAAATGTCCATCAACAAATAAACAGATTTTAAAAAATGCTGCATATGCAATATAATGGAATATTATTTACCCTTTAAAAAATGAAATTCTGATACATGCTACAACATGGCTGAAACTTCAGGATATTATGCTGAGTGAACTAAGGCATTCACAAAAGGACAAATACTGTATGATTTCACTGATGTGCAATACTGAGAGTAGTCAATAGTCAAATTCATAGAGATGGAAAGTAGAATGGTGGTTGCCAGGAGGTGGGCAGAGGGAGAAATGGGGAGTTAGTGTTGAAAGGATATGGAGTCTCAGTTTGGGAAGATGAAAAAAATTTGGAGATGGATGATGGTAACAGTGTGACAACAATGTAAATGTATTTAATGCTACTGAACTGCTACTTAAAATAGTTAATATAGTAAATTCTATGTTATTTAAATTTCACCACAGAAAAACTCCTAGGAACCCAGAAAGCAAGAAAGTTACTCATAAGCTTACACAATATTCCCAATCTCCAGTACCAATATAACACTCTGGAGTGGTGAATGGGAGAATACATGATGTGGTTCGATTTGTGTTTGAGGTAGTTTCCTTCAACTGTAGAAAGGAGGATGGCTTTAAGCAGGACAAAATGAAAGGCAGGGAGATTGTTTAGGTAGTGACAGAAATAAGGCAAAAGACAAGGAAGGCCTGAACTGGGGAAGTGGTAGATCACTGCTATAGAGGAACAGACATTATTAGAAACATATTTAGGACCTGAAATGAGCAAGATTTGATGAGTGACCAGTGATGAGGATGGAGAGGAAGACAACCAATTTCAGAAATTTCAGAAATTTCAGAAATTTAGTGAATAGGGCACCATTACTTAAGACTACATACACAGAAAAAACAGAATAATTAATTTAAATTAAATTTAAATAACTAAAATGCAATATAATTTAATTAAATAATTTAAAATGTAATATAATGTAAATTTTTAAATAATTTAACTAAAATGTAATATAAGTTAATTAGAACTTTAAATAGTTTAATTAAAAATTTACTAATTGGGAATGTGATTGTAGTGGTTTGTATTTTGTTAACTTGGTTAAAATAACTATTTCCCAGAACTCTCTTCCTTGCATGTTTCTGTTTAGGGTGGACCATAGAGACATCTTGCGTGAGCTTTGGAAGGTGGAAGGGAAGCAGAGGCCATAATGTTTGGATGCGCAAAAGGTTGGTGCAGGAGCAGGAGGCACTGATGGAGCTCATGCACTTTGTCTCTTATGTGGGGGCTCAGGAGGAGCTGGAACACTTTGTCATGGTGTTAAACATTTACCTGAATGAGGAGTCAAAAAAGTTGAAGGAAGATCCAGGAGGAGGTAGAGAAGCTGCAGGACTGGATGCTGCCCTGAGCCAAGGAGATGAGGGGCCCATAAAAGAGCCTGAGATGCGTAAGACCCCAGGAAAAGAGGCCGAGGAAATGGAGAGTCTCAAGATGCTGGGAGTGACTGCAATAAAACTGGGTCTGGCTGAGCTGGAGAAATTTGGTAAGTCAGAACTGAAAGAGCCAGGAACATGGCCAGTGCCTTCAAAAGAAACATTTAAAGAGGAGAAGCAAGATGTGAATTTTTATGAGGTCTGTGTCACCAGAGCACAGTCATCCTACTAGCATTTCCTTCTTTATTATTTTTTAATCTATTTTATTGAAGTATAGTTGATTTATAATGTGTTAATTTCTGCTGTACAGCAAAGTGATTCAATTATACATATGTGTGTGTATATATAGGTATATATATATATATATATATATACATTTTTTTTCATATTCTTTTCCATTATGGTTTATCACAGGATATTGAATATAGTTCCCTGTGCTATAGAGTAGGACCTTGTTGTTTGTCCATTCTACATATAATAGTTTGCATCTGCTGATCCCAAACTCCCACTGCATCCCTCCCCCCGGCCTTTTGCAACCACAAGATTGTTTTCTATGTGTGAGGAGTCTGTTTCTCTTTCATAGATAAGCTCATTTGTGTCATATTTTAGATTCCACATATAAGTGATATGATATGGTATTTGTCTTACTCTTTCTGACTTACTTCACTTAAGATAATTTCTAGGTCCATCCATGTTTCTGCAAATGGCGTTATTTCATTCTTTTATGGCTGAGTAGTATTCCGTTGTGTATGTGTGTGTGTGTGTGTATATATATATATATACCACCACTTCTTTATCCATTCATCTGTCAGTGGACATTTAGGTTGTTTCCATGTCTTGGCTATTGTAAATAGTGCTGCAATGAGCATTGTAGCATCCCCTTCTTTAAATAGCCATTTAACTTGGGGACGATGCAGAGGTTAGATACAGGAGAAATGGCTGTGCGGCTCCTTCCTTCCACAGGAGTGGAAAGGACCGTGCTGGATGAGAGGTAAGAGCCCCAGGAAGCTGCCTCGTGTCCTCCATTTATCTGATGAAGTACTAAGCATAGTCACTGAGAAAGGAAGTCGAGGGTTGTGTAGAGAGTTTGAAGGGAGAAGTGAAGTTTGGGAACAGTCCCCCGAGGGTGGGAAAATTTTATTTAAATAAGTGCAGACTTCATACAGCACCGTTATATGAATGCCCTTTCATATGTGACTTACAATGTGAAGGGAGCATTTCTCTTATGATCATCTTAACAATACTGGGCATGTTTGACCACATCCAGACCAGTTCCTAGATCCAAAATTTATCATGAGTGGTTTTCTTTTTCAGTAACCATGGATAATGAAAGAACAAAAAAGAATTTCCCTGATCTCTAGCAGCTCTGAGAGCATCCTTTTAAATTCCTAATTCTCCGAACACTCACACAGAAGAGCTAAACAGACCTGCATTAATTCACAGTATTGACTCCCACCATATCTTACCAAAGTATTACTTGCAGATTTCTGTTTATTTCACTTGTTCTAGGAGACCTGCAACCAGCCCTGCTGAAGTACCAGATGAGTAACTTCGTATGTCTACTCCTTCACAAATTCAGTTTCCTCCTGATAAAAGAAAACATAAAAAATATAATTTGGACTGTGATGGGAAACTGAAATCAAAAGTCTATTTGCACATTTCCCCTGTTGGGTTATAATATCTAGAACAATTCTAAAGAAATTCTTTCTGCTAAATACACACACACAGCACAGGTTAAGAGTTCTTTGGTAACCCAACTGTGAAATGGAGTTTTTATGGGTATTTTTACCGATGAACCAAAAAAGATCAAACTAAATTTATTCTGTGTGGACACAGGTGTACATATATTTTGAAGCGTACAATCAGAGAAGAGCTTGATTTTGAAAGAAAAATCGACGAATTTCATTTCTGAGGAGATTCACTGCCCAGAGGGAAAAATTATACATCTGGTCTCCCTGAATACTGTCTCCCATCCATTCAACACACAGCAACCAAAGTGATCTGAGAAATATAATTGGATAACATCACTCTTCTGCTTAAAACTCACAATGGAGAGTGTTCCCCAAAATGTTAGCGCAATCACTTCTTGATGTGTCAGTGCTTTGAGGAAATGAAAAGTGAATTTCCCTCTTTGAAAGACCAATCCCTACCTTGAAGAGGAGGAGGGAAGGAGCCCTACTGCAAATTGGAAAGCTTCATATAAAAATAGAATTACCCTATTCTTATATTTGTCTTGCCAACCCAGAGTGAGCCATTTTTGAATTTGGTGGGGTTTTGCTTGTTTAAAAGCACCAGGCCTTCTCAGAAAGAGATGGCAGATCATAGGCTATGATCTGCAAGGACGGGTTCCTTTTCTTGGA
Organism: Pseudorca crassidens; assembly: GCF_039906515.1. NCBI lineage: Eukaryota > Metazoa > Chordata > Mammalia > Artiodactyla > Delphinidae > Pseudorca > Pseudorca crassidens. The sequence goes on from NC_090297.1 coordinate 97,701,251, forward strand.
GAGGGCTTCATTCTCCCAATAGCTACTATATCCTATGCTGAAGGTTCCCAAATATTCCTAATTTCTGTATTTTTTTTGTTTTAGTTTATGTTAGTTTTCTTTTTTGCTAGTAGTCATACTAATGGATTTGAAGTGCAGTAATGCCATCTTAACAATAATTTATTCCTAAGTATTTTATTCTTTTTGATGGTATCATAAATGAAATTGTTTTTTAATTTAATTTTTGGATTGTTTATTGCTAATGCATAGAAATTTTATCTTTCAACTTTGCTGAACTCATTTTCTAGCTCTAATAGTGTGTGTGTGCGTGTGTATGTATTCTAAAGAAAACCTAAAGGGTTTTTTATATTTAAATTGTACCCAAATCATGTCATCTGTGAATAAAGATACTTTTACTTCTTTCTTTCCAAATTCAACGCTTTCTATTTCTTTTCTTTCCTAATCGCCCTGGCTAGAACTTCCAATAGAGTGTTGAGTAGGAGTGGTGAAAGTGGTCATTTTTGTCTTTTTTCTGATTTTAGGGGGAAAGATTTCAGTCTTTCACCATTAAGTCTGATGTTACTTGTGGATTTTTCATAGGTACCTTTTATCCAACTGAGGAATTTCCCTTCTATTTCTGATTTTGTTGACTGCTTTTTTTGTGAAAGAACGTTGGATTTTGTCAAACGTTTTTTCTATGTCTATTAAAATGTTCATTTTTTTACTACATTGATTTTTGTACATCAAACCAATCTTTCATTTCTGGGATAATTTCTACTTGGTCATGATGTACAATATTTCCTTATATGCTACTGAGTTCAGTTTGCTAGTATTTTATTGAAGATTTTCACACCTACGTTTATAAGGGATATTGACCTGTAGTTTTCTTTTCTTTTGATGTCTTTGTCTCATTTTGGTATCATGGTAATACTGTCCTCTTGAACAAGTTAGGAAGTCTTTGCTGTTTTTTATTTTTTGGAAGTGTTTGTATAGGATTGGTGCTAATTCTTTGAGCACTTGGTAGAAATAACCAGTGAAGGCATCTAGTACCAGGTTTTTCTTTATTGGAAGTTTTTTGATTGTTGACTCAGTTTCTTTACTTTTTATAGCTCTATTCGGATTTTCCATTTCTTCTTCAGTCAGTTTTGTTAGTTCACATGTTTCTAGAAATTTGTCCATTTCATCTGGGTTTTCTGATTTGTTGGCATATAATTGTTCATAGTATTCTCTTAAAATTCTTTTCATTTCTCTAAGGTCAGTGGTAGAGTGCCTGCTTTCATTCCTGATTTTAGTAATTTGAGCCTTCTCCCAATTTTTCTGGTCAGTCTAGATCAGGGGTCCCCAGCCCCTGGGCCACATAGCAGGAGGTGAGCAGCGGGCGAGCGAGCAAAGCTTCATCTGCTGCTCCCATAGCTCCCCATCACTTGCATTACCTCCTGAATCATCCCTCCCATCACTTGCATTACTGCTTGAACCATCTCCCACTCCCCACAGTCTGTGGAAAAATTGTTTTCCACAAAACCAGTACCTGGTGCCAAAAACGTGGGGCACCACTGGTCTAGATAAAGGTTTGCAATTTTGTTGCTCTTTTTAAAATACCAACTTTTAGTTTTATTGATTTCCTCTATTATTTTTCTATTCTCTATTTCATTTATTTACATTTTGATTATTATTTCCTTCCTTGTTGATTTGGGCTTAGTTTGCTCTTCTCTAGTTTCTTCAGATGGAAGATTATGTTATTGACTTGAGATCTTTCTTCTTTTTTAATGAAGGTGTTTACAACTATAAATTTCCCTCTGAGTATTTTTCCAACATTCTCTGTATCCCATAAGTTTTACTATGATGTGTTTTTGTTTTCATTCATCGCAAATTATTTTCTAATTTCCCTTTTGATTTCTTCTTTCACCCATTGATTATTTGAGTGTATTTTCACATATTTGTGAATGTTATAGATTTTTTTTTTTTTGCGCGGTACGCAGGCCTCTCACTGTTGTGGCCTCTCCCGTTGCGGAGCACAGGCTCCGGACACACAGGCTCAGTGGCCATGGCTCATGGGCCCAGCCGCTCTGTGGCATGTGGGATCCTCCCAGACCGGGGCACAAACCCGTGTGCCCTGCATCGGTAGGCGGACTCTCAACCACTGAGCCACCAGGGAAGTCCTGTAATACTATTTTTAAATTTTTATTTTATTTATTTATTGCTGCATTGGGTCTTTGTTGTTGCGCGCGGGCTTTCTCTAGTTGTGGCAAGCGGGAGTGACTCCTCATTGTGGTGTGCAGGCTTCTCATTGCGGTGGCTTCTCTTGTTGTCAATGTTCTAAATTTACTTCTGTTATTGATTTCTAATTTCACTTTATCGTGGTACGAGAACATACTTTGTCCGATTTCAATCTTTTAAAATCTATTGAAATTTGCTTGTGGCCTAGCATATAGTCTAAACTAGAGAATGTTCCATTTACATTTGAGAAGAATGTTTATTCTGCTGTTATTAGGTGGAGAGTTCTAGAGGTATCTACTAGGTATAGTTTGTTTATAATGTTGTAAAGTCTTTTACATCCTTGATGGACTTCAGCCTATTTGTTTTATACATTATTGAAAGTGGGATATTAAAGTTTCCAGCTATTATTATAGAATTGTCTATTTCTCCCATCAGTTCTTTCAGCTTTGGTCAGTTCTGTTGTAAGATGCATACATGTTTGTAACTGTCATATCTTATTGAGTGGTTGATCCCTTTATCATTATAAAATATCCTTCTTTGTTTCAGTGGCAATTTTTGTTTTAAAATCTGATATATTTCTCTGATGTTAGAATAGCTATGCCAGCTCTCTTTTCTTTACTGTTTGTGTGGAGTGTCTTTTCCCATTCTTTTTTTTACCCTACTATGTTTTTAAATCTCAAGTGAGTCCCTTGTAGACAGCATGTACTTGGATCATGTTTTTTAAAAGTCCATTCTGCCAATCTCTCTGTTAATTGAGTGTTTAATCCATAATTAATTAATTATATTTAATGTAATTTCCAGTGGAAAGGACTCACTTCTGCCATTTTGTTATTATCTATGTCATCTATCTTTATTTTTCTCAATTCCTCCATTACGACTTTCTTTTATGTTAAATAGTTACTTTCTAGGGTACCATTCTAATTCCCTATCATTTCTATATATTTTTCAGTTATTTTCTTAGTGCTTTACCTGAGAATTACAATTAACAATTTATAGCAATCTAGTTCATATTAATACCAACTTAATTTTAATAATATACAGAATTTTGCTCCTATATAGCTCAGTTTCTCCCTCCCTTTATTCTGTAATCATTACAAATTATACCTTTAAACATTGCTTGCCCATCAACATAGATTTATAATTATTGTTTTAGTTGTCTTTTAAATCATAGGAAAAAAGAGGAGTTACAAACACAAATCCATTAATACTATCCTTTATATTTATCTATGTAGTTACCATTAACAATGGATTTGAGTTATTGTCTAGTATCCTTTCATTTTAACCTAAAGGATTCCCTTCAGCATCTCTTGTAGGACAGATTTGCTAGAAACAAACTCTCTCAGTTTTTGTTTATCTGAGAATATCTTAGTTTCTCCTTCATATCTGAAGGATATTTTTGCTGAATATAGAATTTTTGCTTGACATGTTTTTTTCTTCAGCACTTAAATATATCTCCCCACCACCATCTGGCCTCTATGGTTTCTGATGAGAAGTTAGCTGTATGTGATGAATTGCTTCTTGTCACTTTCAAGACTCTCTGTCCTGAGCTTTCAACAGTTTGATTATGATGTATCTTGGTGTGGATTTCTTTGAGTTTATCCTTCTTGGAGTTTACTGAGCTCCATGGAGGTGTAGATTCATATTTTTCAGAAAATCTGGGAATTTTTGGATGTTATTTCCTCAATTATTTTTTTCTGCCCTTTTCTCTTTTCCTACAGGAACTCTCATTATGCATCTTTTAGTTCACTTAATGGTGTCACACAAGTTTCCTAGCCTCTGCCATTTTTCTTCATTCTTTCTTCTTTCTGTTCCTGACATGGTATAATTTCAATTAGCCTATCTTCAAGTTGCTGATTCTTTCTTCTACTTCCTCAGATCTGTTGTTAAGCCCCTCTAGTGACTTTTTCATTTAAGTTATTGTATGCTTCAACTCCAGAATTTCTGTTTGGTTTATTTGTATAATCTCTACCTCCTTATTGATATTCTCTATTTGGTGAGGCATTGTTTTCATGCTCTTCTTTAGTGCTTTACATATGGTTTCCTTTAGGTCTTTAAGCATATTAAAATGGCTAATGTTAAGTCTTTGTCCAGGAAGACTAATACCTGGGCTTCCTCAGAAACACTTTCTATTGATTGTTATTTTTCCTGTAAATGGGCCATAATTTCTTGTTTTGGTTCATGTCTCATAATTTCTTATTGAAAACTCAACATTTTGGATATTAAAATTTGGCAACTCTGAAATCAGATTCTACTCCCTCCACAGGCTTTGTTGTTGCTGCTTGCTGTAACTATTGTTTGTTAATTGAATTCTCTGAACCAGTTGTGTAAAGGCTGTATTCTCAGTCATGTGCAACCACTGAAATTTCTGATTGTTAACTTAGTGGATAACTAATGATTGTACAGAGATTTCCTTAAGCACCTGGAACAACAACAGCGACAACAAAACCTCCCAGTCTTTGCACAGAGATTCTGTGTGTTTATTGTAGCATGCCTTCAACACTCAGCCAGGCAATTTACAACTCTGCCTTGACCTTCGCTTCCTGCTTGTTCAGGACAACTAGAGGTCAGAGCTTAGGAACTTCTTGACCTTTCTTGAGCATGGGAACAGCCCTGGGCCTTCTAGATTTCCAGAAATATGTCAGAACTTTTCAAAGCCCTTATTCCCTAGCCTTTCTTTCAAGATATTTGATTAATCTATTGTTTACCCCAACTGTTATCCATTGCCTTAGCAGCAAAGGCTAAAACATTTGCCTCCAAGTGTTTTCAATGAATGACCCCAGGTAATGCCTTTAAGGCTGGGCAACTTCTGCATTAAGTGAGGTAAAATATGCCTTTTGAGCTGGTCTTCTAGGGAGTCACCAGACAAATCAACCAAAAACAAATATTTCCAAGTGATATTTATTCTACTCCCTCTGGCACTGGTACTAGAATACAGGTGGTTATTTTCAAGGCCACCACAGACCTGGGGGGCTGGAGACGGGACAAAGGCAAGTTACAATGCCACAAAGCTTGTTGTTCTTGCCAAGATCCAGCTTTTTTCCTGGAGTATGTGATCCATGAATTGCTGCAAGCATCTGGTTGGTTTCCAGAGTTATGATAAAAAGTTTATTCTGACAGTTTTGCCAGGTTTTTAGTTGCTTTTATGAAGGGGTGGACTTTTGAAGTATCCCACTCCACCCTTGTCACTAAGATCAAAACTCATCCCTTTTTATTCATCCTCTATATCCAGGAAATCAGCAAATCCATTCTACTCTTCCTTTAAAACTTCTTTTTTTCTGTTTTTCCCAATTACCACCACCAGCAGGCAAGCACTGAAAGTTTATCGTAATAACTAAAAGCACAGATTCTGGAATCACATGTTGGTGTTTGAATCCTATCTCCACCACTTCATACAAGTATAACCTGAAGTAAGTTAATTAAAACTTTCTGTGCCTCAAGTTTACCATCTGTAAAATGGGGTAATAAAAGAACCTATTGTTGGGAGGATTAAATGAGTTAACACTTGTCAAATGATTAGTGCTGGGCCTGGGATGAGGTAAACACTAAAAAATTGTTACACACTAAATGCATTCAGCAAATATTTATTGATGGCCTGTTATATACTTATCTGTATATTACAGTGAACAAGACTAACAACAGTCAGTGTCTTATCCTGGGTTGCTATAACAAATTACCATAGATTGGGTGGCTTAAATAATAAAAATTTATTTCTTACAGCAGTGCTGGAGACTGGGAAGCCCAAGACCAAGGTGTCAGCAGATTTGGTGTCTGTCAAGGGCATTCTTCCTGGTTTTCAGATGGCCTCCTTCTTGCTGTATCCTCATATGGCAGAGAGAAAGAGAGATCATCTTTCTCGTGTCTTTTCTTATAAGGGCACTAATCCATGCATGAGTGCTCTACTCTCATGACCTAATTACCTCCCAAATGTCCCACCTCTAAATATCGTCACATGGGGATTAGAACTTCAACATATGAATTTGATGCAGACACAAACATTCAGTCTATAGCAACAGGTAAAATCCCTGCTCTCATGGAGCTTATATAAAATGTTGCAAATGCTTCATACTCAGATTGCTATTTTTCAGATTCCTTCTGATGGGAAACAATTTTTGTGGTTTTCTCACGTTGCTTCCCATCTTGCAAACAGAGGCACCTGTGGCCTTACTTTTGGACTATTTCCCTCTAGAGCAGAGAACAGGTTTGTTTATTGTCTAGTATAATAAAGATGATGTCTCCCTCCTGGCAGAAATCAGGTAGATGTTCTTGTAGTCCATTATAAAAGATTTAGTTCATTAGGGTTGAAGTTCTTCAGCTGTGATACAAACCCCTTGCACATAGAGCTTTCATTCTACATCACTTCTGTGGGACTCTAGGAACAAGGAGAGTGGAGGTGAAACTGAAACTCATGCTGCTTGCTGTGCCACGAATAACAAAGTCCTTTGTCTCTGCTCAGGAGCCTTGTGTCTTCTGCCAGCATCTATGCAACAGGCTAACTTTTTTTGCTTTCAGGTAGAGTAAAATGTCAGACCCGTCATGGTTTTTGATAACTTCCATCTAGTATGCTATTATGAAGGTGTCTTCCTTAAACCTAAGTTCTACTTATTACACCTAAAGTTTTTTATCTGACTTCCAGGTTCCTTATACCTATCCAACTGAATTGCCCATTTCTTCTTTAAGATCTTCTTCATGGGCCAGGGTTTTCAGACATATATTATCATGCTCATTTCTACTTCTGACATTGGGTGCATATCCCCCCCCCAACCCCTGCCCCTTTTGGAATTTCTTCCTCATTCCCTTTTCTCCTACTTTGTTGATTCATACCCATTTCTCAAGACCTATTTCAAGTCCAAAAACTGGCAGAAAACTTCCCCATTGATTACTCTTTCTGAAAACATGTACAGTGATTAAGAACCCATACACATAACATTATCTTATATTGTTTTTTAATAGTTCCATATGGGAATGCTTGGTGTCAGTTTATTTATCTCTTGTAAAAATAAAATACAGTGTGTGGGTGTGTGAAAAAAAAAAAAGTTCCATATGGGGATGCATTGCTTCCTCATTCTGATTGTAAGCAGGAAGGAAGAGTGCCGGGAACAAAGAGTAGTCTGAATATGATTGATTGGAGTGGTTAAGTACATGTGCACTGAAGCCAGAATTCCCAGATTCAAATATCTACCACTTATTGGCTGTGTGACCTTGGGCATATTACTTAACTTTTCTATGTCTCGGTTTCTTCATCTTTAAAATGGCAATGATGATGATAATAATAATACTTATCTCACAAACCTGTTGTAAGAATTAAAATAATACACCATACACCAAATATAATAAAAACATAAGAAAACATACACCAAAGATCAAATTAAAAACATCACAGAATTTAGAGCTATGTATGTGTGTAGTATAAATACTGTAGAGGATTTCATATCTGAAAAGACTTCTTGCTATGAATCTCTCAAAACCACCAGATAAAATATAACAAAAATCTTCTGTTTGACAAGAAAATAAAGAAAATATTCAAAGGTCAAAGATGAAACCATTGCACAAATCTAGAGAAGAGGGTGAATGCTGAAGCTGGGGACTGTTCTAGAGCATTTGCTGATCCAAGATAATCTAGAGCATTTGTTTTAATGGCCACTTGGAGGCAGCACAATAAATCTCAAGTCCATATAAGTTCATGAGTAACAGGAGAGACCCAAACATTTATCCAAGAGTTGCAAAGGACTATACACAAAGTAAATAATTAAAAGAGACACACACATACCCCTCAAAGGAATATAATAAAAAAAACCCACACAATTAATATATCAGTCATGGCATTTGGTACAGGGTCAAAGGCAGCTTTGTGAATTTTTAAGCACATGTGAGATCTCAAATAAGTTTGGGGCCTGAATTCAGATTTCCTTCATGTTCCAAAAAAACCCAAATCAAAAATTTAGTTCAAAGTGGTCCTAGATTGGTAGTACCCTAGCCTCTGGTAAAAGCAAACACAAATTCTCTCCACTCAGGTCTCTAAGAGTTCCCACAAAGCTCCAAAGAATGTTAGCTCACAATCAAAAATCACAAAATACATGAGTACACAAATTTCCCTGCATAAGAGACAGCAGAAACATGCAGGGAAAAAGTCACCAGCCAAGATTTTAAATATAAGTATTAATGGTTACAGAATATTAAGTAAGTATGTATAGTATGTTTATAAGGTATGAGTATTAATTGAAAATATGAGCAAAGAATAAGAGACTATCAAAAATGACAAGACATATTTGGAAAAGAACTACATAGAACTTCTAGAAAAAAAATTTTAAATGTAATAATTGAATTTAAAACTCAGTAGACAGGTTAAACAGTAGACTAACCCAGAAGAATAATTAGTAAGTTGAAAAACAAAGCCGAAGAAATTAAACAGAATTAATATTACAAAGATAAAAGAAACTAAGATTAAGAAATAAGAAACATGGAAGATGAAATGAGAAATATGTCTATTTAGCTTTCCAAAAGAGAGACTAGAAATGAAAAAAGGAGAGGCAATATTTAAAGAGTCAATGGTCTTTTCAACAAATAGTGTTTGGAAAACTGGATATTCACATGCAAAAAAAAAAAATGAAGTTTTATACCATATACAAAAATTAATTTAAAACGGATAAAAACCTAAATGGAAGCACTAAAAGTATAAAAATCTTAGAAGAAAATATAAGGAAAAACTCTCGATTGGGCAATGATTTCTTAGATATGACAGCAAAACCATAGGTAACAGGGAATTCCCTGGCAGTCCAGTGGTTAGGACTCCAGGGTTAGGCTTCCATTGCAGGGGGCAAGGGTTTGATCCCTGGTTGGGGAACTAAGATCCCACAGGCTGCAGCCAAAAAAAAAAAAAAGACATAGGTAACAAAAGAAAAAAAAATTGGACTATATCAAAACTTAAAACTTTTTGTGCATCAAAGGATACTACTAACGGAGTAAAAAGGCAACTCGTGGAATGGGAGAAAATATTTGCAAGGTATATATCTAATAAGGAATTAATATCTAGAATAGATAAGGAACCTACAACTCAACAACAACAACAAACCCAATTAGAAAATGGGCAAAGGGCTCAAATAGACATTTCTCCAAAGAAGATATACAAATGATCAAAAAGCACATGAGAAGATGCTCAATATCATTAATCATTAGGGAAATGCAAATCAAAACCACAGTAAGAAACCATTTCACACCCACTGAGATGGCTATTATCAAAAAAAGAAAACCAAAACCAAACCAAACCAAGCAGAAAATAACAGGTGTGGATGAGGATGTGGAGAAATTGGAACTTTTGTGCACTGCTGGTAAGAATGTAATATGATACAGTCACTATGGAAAATAGCATGGTGGTTCCAAAAGATTAAAAATGGAATTATTGTATACTTCTGGTTATATAGCCAGAAGAATTGAAAGCAGGGACTCAGATATTGGTATACCCATGTTCATAGCAGCATTATTCACAATAGCCCAAAGATGGAAATAGAAGCTAACCTGGATGAATGGATAAACAGAATGTGGTGTATTCATACAATGAAATACTATTCAGTCTTAGAAAGACACGTACTATAATACCAGTGAACCTTGAGGAAATTATGTTTAGTGAAATAACACAGTCATGAAAGGACAAATACTGTTTGATTCCAGTTACATAAGGTACCTAGAATACTGTAGTCAAATTCACAGAGACAGAAAGTAGAATGGTGATTGCCAGGGACTGGGGTAAGGGAGAGTTAGTGTTTAATGAGTACCGAATTAAAATTTTAGAAGATAAAAAAATGTTCCGGAGACAGATGGCGGTGATGGTGGTACAACAATATGAATGTACCTAATGCTGCTGAATTGTACACTTAAAAATGGTTAAAATGGTAAATTTTGTTATGTATATTTTACCACAATTTTTTAAAAACTTAAAAAAAGGTTAATGGCTGATAATTTTACAGAAAGATAAAGGATAGAAGTATTCAACTTAAGAAATCACAGTAAATCCTTAGTAAAATAAATACATGTCTAGACACATTGGAGTAAAACCACAGATTAACAAAGAGAACATGTTAAGACCTGTCAAAGCGAAAGATATCACCTACGGAGGAATGATATTGAGACTGACAACTGATTTCTCAACATCACAATGGAAGCCAGAAGAGAGAAGTATAATGTCTTCCAAAAACTGAGATGAAAAATAATTCTACATAAAAATGTATACCTTATTTTTTTAATTTACAGAAATAGTGAAAATATACCCCATGTAATTTTGTACAGCATTTTAACTCCATGGGTCATGTGTCTGTCTCCTGCACCAGTGCCTTGTCTTTGATTCCTAAAACCTAGTACAGAGCCCATTAGTTTAAAAACTCTTCATTGTGTGGATAAATTAAACAAATAGCCAAACAAACAAACACAGTGCTAATCATTTTTTTGGTGACGTATAATAACACATCTACATTTGTGTCCATCAAAATTTCTGAACAAAAATTAAGATGCATGGTCTGGAAATGGGGCAGATGATTTGCAATTGGAAAATATCCTCGAAAATATACTGCCTCATACGTATATCCCACAACCATCCCGTCAACATCTCAGTACTAATATTGCCAATATCCCCTTCCTTGACCCAAACCCACTGTCATATTTCAAGTGAGATTTATCAGTTGTCAACCCAAGAAAATAAGTTGCCTTAATATTACTGTTTAAGTCTCTGCCTGGGTCAGGAAGCCATAACCCTTTCAGTTTCTGCTGATAGGCTGGAAGATTAAAACCAAAACTGGTCATGAATTATTGTTTGCTTTCTTTGCTTCACTTCCAGTTCTCAGTTAAGTATTTTGAGAAAACCCAGTACTAGTATGTACCAAGTGCTGTGCTGGTAACTATTGTTCAGAATACTGATTAGGCTCTTACTAGGTACTAGGTATTGAGTTTAGAACTTTAGATGCATTATCTCTTTCAATTCTCACAAAAACACTTTACAAATGATATTATTATAATGTCAATATTGTGGATGAGAAGACTAATTCTTTAACAGATTAAGTAACCCTACCCAAAGTCCTACACAGCAAGTAAGTAGCAAAGCCAAGATTTAAACCCAAGAGTAAATGACTCTGAAGTCTGTGTTCTCAGCACCACACAGCTTACAGTCTATCTGGGGATATAAGAAATTCACATATGAAATCAATGGAAAACAGTATTTGGTGAAATGCCAAAGTATAGCTCCTTAAGTCACAAACTGTGGTGGTTCTCCAAGCCAGACTGATATTTGTTTTTCTGAACCCTGAGGGACATTCAAGAGGAAAGGGCTGAACTTTATAACAAAATAAAAGTTTACAAGAGCCCTGAGTTATATACAATCAGGAAATTCAATGATTGAATGTGTAGTGTGGGCAGACAAGAAAACTCATGGGAAAATACCTACAGCGCTAAAAACTTGTCTTTCTCAGCTTATAGAGCACCTTCATATATATCATGTCATGTCATCTTCACAACAACCCTGTGAAATACAAATTATGTCTCTTTCACAAGTGAGGACAAAGCATTGATTGAGTGGCTTGCCCCACGTCACTGAGTCGTGTTCCAAAGTGGTCAGTATGCAGACTCAGACCGAGATCTTTGCCTCCGCCTCTTATTTCTGCTCTGACTCGCTGCCACTCAGGACTCCGGCAGCCCAGCATTGGTCAGATGTTTTTCTCAGGATCTTTCCTACCTGGTCCCTTTCTGTCCCAAGCAACCTGCTGGAGTCCCTGCATCAGTCCAACTGATGGTGTCCCTTACCAACTGCCGTGGAGGCTTCCAACAGCTACAATCCATCCCTCCAACCCCTCTGCCTTTAGAGGATCAGGGGTCCCCTTATTCTGGGGACAGAGAACTGGACTCACTCATGAAGACTTTACCTCCTAAAACTCACAATTATCCTTTTTTCTCCTGCAGCAACTTCTGCACCATAAGTCGAAGAAAAGCTGAAATTTGGGTAACTTTCAAGCCGTTTGGACATTTTAAAATTTGAAGTGGGAGAAGTACTGAAATTTCTGGAACTCTGCTTCTGAGTGCTTATTACCTTTTCCATTTCCCTAAGCTCCCCTATGATAGATGGTCTAACCTTCTTGCAGTCAATAAATATTTAATGAGCACCTATTAGGTGCCAGGGACAGTTCTAGGTTCTGGAAAAACAGCATTGGACATCACAGAAAAGTGCCTACTCTCATGAAACTTGTGTTCTAGGAGTAATTAATAATCATAAGTAAATTATATAAGTAAATATAAAGTAAACAATTATAAATGAATAGTAATTAGTTCTAGTATGGAGAGTCAGGTGGTGATGGGCACCATGATGAAAACTAAAGTTAAGTGGTAGAAAATGACTGGCAGAATGGGGCTTATTTTCAAAAGGTTGGCCAGGGAAGGCAGCTGTAAAGAGATACCTAAATGCAATGAGGGAGCAAGCAAAGTCGACAGGCCTTCCAGGGGAGGGGCTCTCTAGGCACAGAGAACATTGTGCTGAGGGCCTGAGGTTGGCACATACACAGAGCATTCAATGAATGATAAGGAGCTGGTGTGGCTGCCACAGGGTGAATGAGGGGAGGGTGGTAGGAGACAAAGTCAAGTGCAAGGGACTGGATTTTGTAGTGCCTTGAAAGCCCAGAGAAGATTGCTGCTGTTCAGGTATTCAATCACCTTCAAACAAACTGAGCAACTATCTTAGCCAGCATTGTCCGATGTTGAAAATACAAAGATTTGTAAGACAAAGTCCTAACTGTCAATAAGGTTAGAGTCTCATGAAAAACAGAGACAAGTAAGCAGACAACTCTATCACAGTGTGATAAGCATTATGATTGGGTTAACCACAAAATACTGTAGTAGCATCTGGGAGGGCACCCAGTGCAGACTGGGCATGTCCAAGAAAGTGAAAACTAAACCTGTGATGTCCGTACGGTGGTCACCAGCCACAAGGAGTGATTAAGCGCTTGAAATGTGACTAGTCTGACTGAGGAACAGAACTTGTAATTTTCATGAGTTTAAAACTGAAGCAGTGTGAACTATTTTTCCATTAAACACAACTTTATGGTTTTGGTAGGATTACGTTCCTTTGCCATGGCATCACGTAAGATATTGTTGTGCTGTAGTGCTCATGTGCTTTTTACTTTTAAAAACATGGCTCCTAGAAATTTTATAATTAAATAAATAGGTGGCGCATGTAATATCTCGGTGGATAGCACTAATCTAAACTGAAAGTGGAGGAGATGAGTCAGGGCAAAGTAGGAGGGAAGCCTCTAGGCAGAAAACCCAGATGGTGGAGCGAGCTCTGCACCTTCCAGGAATTACAAGTAACTCAGTGTGATGAGCCCTGAAATGCCAGCCAGGTGTGGGGAGACAGGAGGGAAAGGTAAACAGCAGGCAAGTCCTGAGGGCTTTGCACATAACACCACGGAATCTGAGCTTTATCTTGAGTAGAATAGGGAGCCACCGAGGGATTCAAGCATGAGAGCTATGATCACCTTGGAATGGCTGAAAAGTTCTCTCCGGCTATCGGCTAGGCTATCGTATGAAGGATGAATTGAAGAGGGCAAGAGCAGAAGGAGGAAGACCAGTTAGCACAATAACCAGGCGAGAGAGCATGGCAGTGACACTGGAGGCAAAGAGAGAAGTGGGCTAACATGAGACGGTAATGAGAGGTCAGGTTGGCTAGACTTTCCACTGAGTGGGTGTGAGGACTCCTGCTCTCTGAAGCCAGGCAGACAACTAAGCTCCTAAAGGAACTCAGGGTGCGAGGGCTGCCCCACATGGCTGTGCTTCCCCTTTCTGTAAAGGCTCTGAGTAATAGTTGGTGGGAAGAAAACTCTCCTGGAATCATGCTTGGGCATATTATTTTGTCTTTAATTAATGATTTTTGGAAGTCAGTGTATTCCATGATGCCAGGCACACAGCTCCACTATTTTCATTTCCTTTGATCAAAAGATGGCTTAGTAGACACAGATATAGAGAACAAACTGGTGGTTACCAGTGGGGAGGGGGAGGAGAGGGGAAATATAGAGGTAGAGGAGTGGGAGGTACAAACTATTGGGTGTAAGGTAGGTTACAAGGATACAATACGGGGAATATAGCCAATCTTTTGTAATAACCGTAAATGGAGTGTAACTTAATTGCATAAAAATAAAAATTTAAATAATAATAATAATAAGATGGCTTAGTGAACAGATTATATCTCTCAAAAATAGCCTCAGGGGGCTTCCCTGGTAGCGCAGTGGTTGAGAGTCCGCCTGCCGATGCAGGGGACACGGGTTCGTGCCCCGGTCCGGGAAGATCCCACGTGCCACGGAGTGGCTGGGCCCATGAGCCATGGCCACTGAGCCTGCGCGTCCGGAGCCTGCGCTCCGCAACGGGAGAGGCCACAACAGTGAGAGGCCCGCGTACAGGAAAAAAAAGAAAAAAAAAAGCCTCAGGAAAGAGAAATGTATTTGAGGTGCATCCCTCCCCTCCAGGGTCAAACAGGTTAGGGAAGAAATATTAAATATAGTAGAGAGCCACACCTTACCTCAGCAACCCAGGGCCATACCCAGGTTTTATGGAGCCAGAATTTATATAGTTTTGGTTTTGTCTTGCTTTGTTTTGTTTTGTTTTTGGAGGGAGGTTGGGATTAACAATCTCTTTAAGGAAAAGAATACCAAATTGTGACTTTGAAATTGCTTAGATAGGTCCTCATGCAAATGAGGGGCCCTGATACTTAAGCTTCATTAGCTTCACTGTATGTCTGCCTTGGTACCAACAGTTTTAGGAGACCATTTTGTTCATCCCTCAAACATTTATCAAATGTCTAAAGGTTAAGGGCACCGAGCAGGGTGCTGGAGACAGACATATCAATGGGATGAGATGTAGGCTCTCTCCGCAGGTGCTGTGGGTGCAGGGAAGAGGAGCCCCTGGCTCACTGGAAGGCAAGCTGGCTGGGGTGGCTTCCTGACGGGGGGTGCATAACATTTTGTGTCCCATGAAGCTGAGAAATCTGTCCACTGAAAGTAGAAGTGCCTGGAACGGCAAATCCAGTTCTTGCAAAAAGTCTCATCACAGCCAAGATGAATGGCTTACTAATACCTTGAGATCCACCCCAGGGTAAAATGACAACACTGCTGGGGACTGAACTTTGTCCTCTCAAAATTCGTATGTTGAAGCCCTACCCTTCCTTTTGACTGTATTTGGAGACAGGGACTTTAAGGAGGTAATTAAGGTTAAATGAGGTCAAAAGGGTGGGGCCCTGAGCCAATAGGACTGTTATCCTTATAAGAAAAGGAAGAGATAGGTAGATCTCTCTCTCTCTCTTTCCCTCTCTCCCTTCCTTTTTCCCCTCCCTCTCTCCTTCTCTTCCTTCCTTTCTCCCTGCCTCTGTCCCTGGCAAACCAGGAAGACAGACCTCACTAGAAACCAAATTTTCTGACACCTTGTTCTTGGACTTGTAGTCTCCAGAACTTGAAAGAAAATATGTTTCTGTGGTTTAAGGCACTCAGCCTGTGGTACTTTGTTATGGCAGCTGCACAGACAGGACAAACCTCCAGCGCAATGCGGTCAGTTTCTCACTACACCTGCCCCTGGACAGAAGAGCCAGGAGCAGAGGGGCAGTTCTTGGCCTCCCTCCATATTTCCAGGGGAGATGCAAGAACTGTGACTGGTGTCCCCTTATCTCCTTGGGCCCTCCTTCCTGATGCCTTAGTCCCACCAGGCTACTCTCCCTTGGAGTCATCCTCCCAAAGGTCACATTCATAGTTAGCAAATGATTCTCCGCTAGTGGATGAAGCAGCTAGCCTGCTATGGCTGAATGAGTCCTGGTAATATTTAGAAAGAGGCTGGCTTGGCCACTGTCCTGGGTACAAGGCCCCAGGAAAATCAAGTCCTGTCTCTGAACTGTGAAATGAGGGGGATGGGCCAAATCATCCCTAAGCTCCCTTCTACCTCAGGGATTCTAGGATTCTAAACTTCTATCACTTTCAAGGGCCTCTGAGTACAGAAATGCTTCCAGGTCCCACAAGAAGGAATCTTTCTCTGAGATGGGGAGGTACTTCTGGCCAGGGAGCCTTCCCAGTGGTCTTCAAATCACCCTTGGGTGCACAGGCAACTGTACTACCTACTCAGAAGTCTTAGAGTCTCCTGCTTCTTAGCACTTTTGAAGCCACAAATGTACTGGAATTCAGAGGTTTCCCTGGAAGGTTCTGACTAGCCAGAAATATAAAAAGTCTTTTCCCAGTTACAGGAGGAACCTCTGTGGCATTCCTTCCACTTGGAAAAAAATAAAAACAAAGCATAAAATGTCAGGGAAGAAACTGCTGAGTGCTGTGTCCTGAGCGTGTGGTGCAGGGAAGCTTCTTAATTTCCCAAAGAACATGCAAAAGTTGGCCAACCTAAACTTCATTTTGGCTTGGGGACTCAAATGCTATGTGAGCTAACCATGGCCGGCACCCAGTTCTCGCTGCCATGCCAGCGTCTCATCTGGTCAAGGTGGCAGACCCTCCCAGAAGCAGGGTCTGAAACCCAGGGTCTTTGAGGCCACGTGGAGGTGGGAACCACATCTTGCTTCTTATAAACTTACAGCTTGTGCACCTTAGAATATTTATAAATTGAAATGATATTGAGGTTGAAAGAGACTTCAAGGTCAAATTAAGGAGATACAGCCATTCGCTTGTTGGGCACTTTCCAAAATGACTTTGAATTGTGCATTTTTTCATGTGCATCCAAACTCCCAATTGATAGTAAGCCCTGAATGACCATCTCTTATTTTTGTGTCTCCTCCTTGGTACTCAGCATGTTCATTGCAAAGCATGTTTTCTGACATCAGAGGTGTGGGAGTTCTTCACATCAATGCTCCAATTCTCCAACACCAACAATTTGATTCAATTCTGACACTAACTCCTGAAGTTCATGTCCCGCACATCTGTCTCCACTTGAGACACCAGACACAAATGAGGTGCCGGGGCTACCCACACCTCTGCTTGGCTAACTGCAAATTTGAGGGTTCCCACAACCACCCCCCTCAGGTTCCATAATTGGCTAGAATGACTCATACAATTCAGGAAAACACTCTGCTTACCAGCTTATTATAAGGGATACTCAGAAACAGCCACATGGAAGAAATACATAAGGCAAAGTATGAGGTAGGGGGTGGGGGGGTGCACAGAGTTTTTTATGTCCTTTCTGGGTACAGCACCCTCCCAGCTCATCAGTGTGTTCTCCAACCTGGAAGCTCCCTGGGTCCCCTTGTTTTTGTAACCCATCTCCAGGCCCCTCCCCTCCCTGGGGGTCAGAGGGTGAGGCTGAAAGTTTGGTCTTTCTGGTGACCAATCTCCATCTTGAAGCCGTCTAGGCATCCCACCCTGAGTCACTTCATTAGCAAAAACTCAGGTGTGATCAAAAGGGGCTCTTTATAAATAACAAAAGATGCTCCTATCAGGAAATTCCAAGGGTTTTAGGAACTCTGTGTCAGGAATCCGAGACAAAGGCTAAACATATATTTTTTATCATACCACAATTGCACGCATATTCTTTTTTTTTTTTTTTTTTTTTGCGGTACGAGGTCCTCTCACTGTTGTGGCCTCTCCCGTTGCGGAGCACAGGCTCCGGACACGCAGCCTCCAGACGTGCAGGCTCAGCGGCCATGGCTCACTGGCGCAGCCGCTCCGCGGCATGTGGGATCTTCCCTGACCGGGGCAGGAGCCCGTGTCCCCTGCATCGGCAGGCGGACTCTCAACCGCTGCGCCACCAGGGAAGCCCTTGCACACATATTCTTAGTGAAACATGTGTCAGTTAACTCCTTGACTAACTTGGAGTACAAGAAGCATAATTAAGAATTAAATATGGCTAAGGAATCCCCTTTCCCTGAAATCAGAAAGTTTCTGGAGGACCCTTGTTTTTGTGACAGGCCATTCTGCCAAAATGTATGGTGCCAGTTCCACACATCAACTTGAATTTGGTGAGAGGACAGATAAAACAGCATACGTTTGGGCCACTTTTGTTGTTATGAAAAAGCTAAATTTTTTATTTAGGAGGTTCCAAAGACTTAACTAATTATGACTATTCCTTATTCCTTGACCCTTTCATTGAAGCCTTGAGCGCTAACAGGATGACAAAAAGCAGAGGCTGGTGTACAACGCACTTGGCATCTCTGCCGCTGAGAAGCCTGCCATTTCCACAGGCAGGAGCTTCTCAGAAGCTGCATCTCATAGACAGTGGGCAGTGGAAACGCCTCAGCACCAGGGAGGTACCAGAGCAGGTCAGCAGGGCTCTGCTGAAGTCATCAATATGCAGTAGGATTTGGCTACCTTGCTCCTTTCTCCACATTCCAATGGCTCTAGCGTTACAGAGCACGGCAGGTTCCGTGCTCCCCAAGATGGCTGCTTGGTGCCCCAAGTTCTAGGCAAACTGCGATGATGAGTTTGTCACCCTAGGAAATGGCCAGGACTGACCTGAAACAAATATAGTCCCAGAGGCTAGATTCAGAGCCTGGTTTTGTTTGCAAGGTTGTTATACTATTTTCTTGAATGTAGCAATAAATAATGGTGTGGAGTTACACAAAAATTATTCTCTATAGCAGTTGAGAGCGCAAGCATAGAGAGTCCAGAATAAAAAATAATCCACAAAAATATCAGGTTTATGAGAGCAAGAACCATGATTTCTGTATCCTTATCACTTACATAGGACATAGTAGATAGCCAATATATATTTGCTAAATAAATGAGTAAACTCATGAGTAAACAAAAAGGTCCAGTTCTGGCTCTATCACTTCTAGGTGTGTGGCATTAACCAAGTTAATAGACTTTTTTAGGCCTCTGTCTCTTCATCTATAAAATAGGGATAATAATAATTAGCCACTTTATAGTTGTTATGAGCTCAATTGTATCCCTTCAAAATTCAAATATTGAAGTCCTAACTCCCAGTACCTCAGAATGTAGCGTTGTTTGGAGATAAGGTCTTTAACGAGGTAATTACGTTAAAATGAAGCCATTAGGATAGAGCCTAATCCAATCTGATTTATAAGAAGAGGAAGTTTGAATACACGGAGAGAGACACCAGACACCCACACACAGAGGAAAGACCATGTGAGGACACAGTAAGAAGACAGCCAAGGAGAGAGGTCTCAGTAGAAAACAAACCTGCTGGCACCTTGATTTTGGGCTTCTAGCCTCCAGTACTGTGGGAAAATTAATTTCTGTTGTTTAAGCCACCCAGTCTACGGTACTTTGTTATAGCAACCCTAGCGACAACAATGATTAAAAGAATAATACACATAAATCACCTACCACATGAATGCTCAGTAAAATTTCTTGTTCTTCTTATTATTTACTATTAATAAAAATATCTGGGGGCTTCCCTGGTGGCGCAGTGGTTGAGAGTCTGCCTGCCGATGCAGGGGACGTGGGTTCGTGCCCCGGTCCAGGAAGATCCCACATGCCGCGGAGCGGCTGGGCCCGTGAGCCATGGCCACTGAGCCTGCGCGTCCGGAGCCTGTGCTCCACAACGGGAGACGCCACAACAGTGAGAGGCCCGCGTACCGCAAAAAAATATATATATATCTGGGACTTCCCTGGTGGCACAGTGGTTAAGAATCCGCCTGCCAACGCAGGAGACACGGGTTCGAGCCTTGGTCCGGGAAGATCCCTCATGCCACGGAGCAACTAAGCCCGCGCGCCACACTACTTTGCCTGCACTCTAGAGCCCACGCACCACAACTACTGAAGCCCACAGGCCTAGAGCCCGTGCTCTGCAACAAGAGAAGCCACCGCAATGAGAAGCCCGCACACCGCAAAGAAGAGTAGCCCCTGCTTGCCGCAACTAGAAAGAAAGCCCGAAGATCCAACGCAGCCAAAAATAAATAAATTTTTTAAAAAAATTAGTTTCCTTTAAAAAAAAAAATCTTAAAAAATAATATCTGTGCAGGGCACTGAAAAAATATATAGTATGTAGAAAACCATACAAAAAGGATCAGTAGAATTGTTGCCCACACTGGAGGATCTTGGGGGGGCGGACATAGAAAACTGCCCCTGCCCTGCATAATGACCACTATGCTGAGATCACAGAAGAGTTTGTGTGTCAGTAAACAACATTCTAGCCCAGAGCTTCTCAGACTTTAAGGTGCATGTGAACCACCTGAGGATCTTGTGGGTCTAGGGTGGGGCCTGCAAGTCTGCATTTCTAATAAGCTTGGAGTGATTCTCAGCCTGCCGGTTGAAGACCACACCAGGCAACACTGAAGAAACAGGTTGTTTGGTCCCAAGTGAGGCAAGAGGTAGATGGGCCCCCGGCTGAGCAGCTGGAGTTTGTCCCCTGTAGGGGGCACAGGAGCAAGAGAGGAGCTGAGCCCTGCCTAGATAAGAGATAAAGAGACCACATATTTCTCATTCTCAAGGTCAAAGAGACCTTCCTGACTACACATGAACAGAAAGGCTCCTCAGAGGTCGAAAGGGAGGGGGCGTCATCCCATAGTAAGTGATGTCAACCTACCCATAGACCTCTTTGCTAGAATCCATCTTGGCTAAGACATAAGCACACACATGGGAGGACTCTGAGATATACCAGATATGGACTCAGAACCAGGCACAGCAAGATGATTGGCCAAAGGGAACCCAGGAGGGATGCCCAATATAAGTGGTTCAAACTACCAAGAGGGCGCATCTCTCTCTCTGAGTCCACCCATGTGAGTCTATTCACATGTAACCTATTTCCTCGTGATAAACACTTTACTTGTTTCACTACTTTCCATCTCTTTGTGGGAATTCATTTCTACAAAGCCGACAGGCCAGGGCCTTGTCACTGGCCACTGGTCTAGTGGCTAGGATTCAGCGTGCTCACTGCTGCGGCCTGACTTCAACCTCTGTCCAGGGAACCGAAATCCTGCTTCAAGCCCCTGCAGGCCGAGGCCACCCGAGATCGCAAGGGGTTATGAACTATTTGGATAGCCAAGACTAAAACCAAAATACATCAAGGGAGTAGAAAATACTTTCTAAACTGCATCCTATATCTACATATAATGATTAGAGTTCTCAGTACCATTTAAGTGAATGTATAATCCAGGGCCAGAGAGTGAAGGTGCTCAGGCAGGTGGAGTTATTTGGAGAATCCTTGGGGGAAGGAAGGAAGACACTTGATTCCAGGGGAAATGAAATCTTTCTGTAGGAGAACCTCTCTGGACTAAAGCCACCTTAAATAGTCCATCTGAGGTCCTATACGGTTCTTTTTCTTTTTTTTTTTTTTTTACATCTTTATTGGAGTATAATTGCTTTACAATGGTGTGTTAGTTTCTGCTTTACAACAAAATGAATCAGTTATATACATACATATGTTCCCATATCTCTTTCCTCTTGCATCTCCCTCCCTCCCACCCTCCCTATCCCACCCCTATTCGGTTCTTTATTTCCCTATCCAAATAAGGCCAGGAGTGGCATTTTGCTGCTCCTTTGAAGGGGTGAGGGGAGGAAAGTGTAGGCGCATTTCTGGCTCTGTTTGCCACCAGCTAGCTAATGTTTGGTTTCCTTATCTTTGGAGAGTATAATGGGTGTTGGTGCCAGTTTGGAAGCTACCTGATCTCAATCAGACTCTAAAGTCATTAACAAAGCTATCAGGAGGTAGGTCTCCACGTGAGCCTGCAGCCAGAGCTTTAGGAAGAGGGCCTGGGGAGGAGGACGAACAGACTCAACCTCGGGTTACTGGGAACCTAAGTGGAACATCTTTAGTAGAGCCCCCAAATCTGCATCATCAGGGCTTATTGCTCTAACTGTGCCCCAAGAAGCAATCCCTTCCAGGTACCTGACCACACACAGGTCAGATTTTCCTTGTCTTCTGAGTCCCCCTGAGACCCAGCAGTTTCCCTAGGGTAAGGAGATGTGGATCCAGCAACTTGAGGAAGCTTCTGTTTTTCATGTTTTTCTAGAGTTGGAGATGGGAGGATGGATTGAGAAGGAACAGCAGAGATCTCAGCCCCTAGAAACTTGGATTAATCAACTGACATCTGGGTATTCTTTTGCAGGAAACCAGGTTCCTTGTAGGGTAAGTGGTCAAAATGACCCCTGATGACAATTTCCCCCTGAATAGATTTTTGAGGACTTCATTCAGTTGTAGAATCAAGTACATTATTGTGTTTAGATTAGGACCTTGGATTTTGGAAGCTGACCGGCTACTTGGTCAAGTCACTTAACTTCATTAAAGTCTCAATTCTTCATATTTACAAAATAATAGTACTTACTTCCAAGTGAATCGTGGATTAAGTGAGAGATAAAGCACCTAAATTGTTAGCTTTGATTATAATTTCTTCTTTCTTTACCCCACTTAATCACATTCATTTCCATGATCCCATCGCAAGCCCCATAAATGCGTACGAGCTGTGGCTTACTTCCCTTCTCTCCTCCGATCCTAAAGTCTACTACAGTGCTTTTCAGGGAGATAAAATCTAAATAAGCATCTTCTATTAGCCAAACAAAAGACACAGTCCTTGCCCTTAAGGAGTAACACAGCCTCTTAGAGGGAAACAGAGGAGTCAACAAATAAATGTAATCAAGTATCCTAGGCGCCCTGACAAACGTCTAAATGGGCAAAGAGCAACGAAGCAGAGCATGTTTACTTTCAGCCTGGAGACTTAAGAGATAAGAAAAGGGTTCAGAAGCTTCCGGGTTGGTGAATGCATGGAGATTTGGGGAGAGTAACACCCTTGGAGAGGATATGGAAGCACCTTGCCCTTTCCCCACACCTTGCCTTATGCATCTCTTCCATCTGGCTGTTAATAAACTGGGCTCTCTCTCCTTTATAAGCACCTGATTGGCCCCAGAGTCTTGGCCGTTCATGTGCCTGGGCTCCGGCAGAAGCCACAGACAGTCCGAGTGAGCCAGGACAAACTAAGGACTTATGCTCGCTGCACAAACCACCACCACCACAACTGTGTTTGCGGATCCATTACACTTTTTATTATCAACCTGCACTGATCAAGAATGAACTCAAGCTGGCCAGGACTTTCAGGGACAAGCTTATGCACCAGTATCTGTTGCAGCCCTGTGGAAAGGAGGGTCTAAGTCCAATCTCCTCTCTTTAACAAAAATAAAGGAAGTTATTGGAATGTCCAACCAGCCACATCAGAGTGGAACTCAACAGACATGTGAACAACTATCATAAGCAGGAAGGCACAGAACCACTATTGAAAATTAAGAAATGGAACCAATTTTGTCTAGCAGGCAAAATGGCTCCAGTACCCAGATAAAATAAAGCTGAGGAGGATGCATGCTAAATAAAAGGAGAGAAAATAAAGAAAGAAAAAAAAAGAAAAAGCGTTCTGCAAGGATGTGTTTGAACTGAGTTTTGAGAAAAGAGAATAGGTCGGGTGTCCAAGGATATGCTTCTAAGTGTCTAAGTGTGGACCTGTGTATGGATGTGGGATGGAAGGAGTGGGATGGAAGGGAAGAGATGGAGGGCATGGGGCAGCCACCAAGCAGAGGGAGAACCCTATGCAAAAACAGGCGACAGCCTGGCTTGTTCAGGGATCTGGAAGAGGTTTGGAGTTACCAGAGTGTGTAATGGGGGAAAGGGAGGGTTGGTAGAGCATGAAATAAGGTTACATAATGAGGTCAAGGCCAAATCACAGCTCATCTTGTAAGTCACGCTTAGAGGTTTGGACTTGACCGAGGAGCAATGAACAGCCAATAAAATCAAGTGGCATAATCAGTTGTCTGTATAAGAGTGTTTGTTTTAGCAAAACGTTTTTCTTTAGTTGCAAAAATAATTTCTTTTCAATGGGAAAAAAATGAGAGAACATGAGAAAAAAAAATCACTTATAATCTGACTACCCATACACACCTCTTAATGTTCAAGAGTGTGTCTTCCAGAAGAAAATAACAGGGAAAGGGAGCTAACATGTGCTGGGTACCTACTGTGTGCCAGGTGCTTTCTGGAAGTTATCTCATTTAATGTAACACTAAGGTTCCCTGCTCCATGCTGGCTAGAGATAGAGGGTTGTAAGAAGGGCCACTGAGGAACTGGCTCAGCCATGC
The DNA here is from genome assembly GCF_039906515.1 of Pseudorca crassidens. Classification (NCBI taxonomy): domain Eukaryota; kingdom Metazoa; phylum Chordata; class Mammalia; order Artiodactyla; family Delphinidae; genus Pseudorca; species Pseudorca crassidens. Next base: position 97,725,463 of record NC_090297.1, read on the forward strand.
ATGACTAGGTTACCTAAGATGAACATCTTTACTGAAGTGTCCACCTAATATCTGCATCACCAAAGCCCAAAGTACACAGTACTCCATTGGGCAGACGAGATGGGGCATGAGAGGGTAGGAGGAGAAGCAACTTTGGGAAGAGGAGTTGAGGAGAATAAGTTCTCTTTGAGATGTCTGTGAGACCCACAGGAGAGCAATCTGGGCTGGAACTAAACATTTCAGTAATCGATGCTTAAATGGGAACTAAAGCCTTGAGAATAGATGAACATGTGCCAGGGAGAGAGAAGAGAGAAGGCCAAGAACAGAGGCCTGGAGAATGACAAAATTTAAGAGGCAGAGCAAACGAGACCCCACTAGGGTTTATGAAAGAAGGTCAAAGAAGAACAGGAAAGAAAAACATCCTGGAATTTATAGAGCATCTAATGTCACAGAGGCCAAGCAAAGTGAGCAGTGGAAAGATGACACAGGCTTTAGCCATTCATCAGCAGGAACTTGGCCAGAGCATCTCATGAAGGGGGTGGGGGAGCCTGAGTGCAGCAGGTGGAAGAATGGGTGGAAAGGGACCATGAGTGCAGATTATGCTTTTGGAGAGCTTGACTGTGAAGGGAGTGGACTTTTTGTTGGATTGATCTGTTTTGTTTTGAAAGACTGGAGAATACAGCATATTTTTATGAGAGAAAAGTGCCAATAGAGGCTTAATACAGATCCTGGAGAGGAGGGCTAGCCAAGGGAGCAAAGTTCTAGAGCAGTTTTCCTCAACCAAGAGCAGTCAATGTCTGGAGACATTTGGGGTTGTCACATCCAGGTTGGGGAGTTGATACCAGCTTCTAGTTCATAGAGGTCAGGGATGCCGCTCAACATCCCACAATGTACAGGACAACCCCCCATAAAACATAGAATTATCTGGCCCAAATCTCAATAGTGTCAAAGTTGAGAAACCTTTTTTTTAAAAAATTTGTTTGTTTGTTTATTTATTTATTTATGGCTGCGTTGGGTCTTCATTGCTGCTCACGGACTTTCTCTAGTTGTAGCCAGCGGGGACTACTCTTCGTTGCGATGCGTGGGCTTCTCATTGCGGTGGCTTCTCTTGTTGCAGAGCATGGGCTCTAGGCGTGAGGGCTTCAGTAGTTGTGGCTCACAGGCTTAGTTGCTCTGTGGCATGGGGGATCTTCCAGGACCAGGGCTCGAACCCGTGTCGCCTGCATTGGCAGTCAGGTTCTTAACCACTGCACCACCAGGGAAGTCCAAGAAACCCTATCCTAAAAGGAGAAAAAACATATTAAGAACACAAGCAGGGGCTTCCCTGGTGGCGCAGTGGTTGAGAGTCCGCCTGCCGATGCAGGGGACACAGGTTCGTGCCCCGGTCCGGAAAGATCCCACATGCCGCGGAGCAGCTAGGCCCGTGAGCTGTGGTCTCTGAGCCTGCGCGTCCGGAGCCTGTGCTCCACAACAGGAGAGGTCACAACAGTGAGAGACCCGTGTACCGCAAAAAAAAAAAAAAAGAACACAAGCAGTATGACAAGCTACCATCTGATATCATCAAATAAATATTTAGTGAATAAATAAATGAATTAAAAATTCCATCTGGAAGCCCTATAACTTAAACAGGGCATGAAGAATTTGAATACTATGTATCTCTGTGGACTCAGAGATAAGATACAGGCTCATACTCTAAGTTTTGAGTAAAATGATGCTGCCTAGAGAACCAAGGAAGGCTTAGAAGATGGGCATGGAAGAAGGACATTGACATTTATTGTCTGCTGTATGCCAAGCACTGTATATAGTTTTATGACTTAATATTTACTACACTCCAGTGAGTAAGGTAATAACTCCATTAACTAAGGGGGAAACAGACTCACAGAGATCAAATTAACTTGTCCAAGGTCATCACTCTAGTAAAAAAGGGTACCAAAATTTAAACCCAGTTATGTCTCACTGTAAAGTCCAAGTTCTCTCCACCACGCTATGCTGTCTTCATGCTATAACCAAATCAAGTGACATGTTAGCCTTCAAGGATGAGCAGGACTTCAACAAAGAGAGGAGAAGAGAAGAATAGGGGCATTCCAGGTGTTGTGGAGCACGTGTAAAGGGCCTGTGGTGTGAAACAGCCTAGATGGTGAGGCGGTGTGACTGAAATAAATGGAACACAGCCAGGGCAAGGGTGAAAACTGGCACAAGGGGTAGATGAGTAGTGTGGCCACCACACAGGTAAGTCATTTCCAGAAGTAAGCAGTTCTTAATTTTAGTCTTTCCTGTTGCTATTCAACCAGTTAGAGACTCCTCATTCTCTGTTTTACGTGGTTTTCCTTTTTCCCAGTACTAAATTTTCCTTATTCCAAGCACAGAGGTATCTATATATTGGTTTAGTGTTTAGTAAATCTTTTTGTTTTCTATGACAGCAAAAATGAACTATGCAACTTACAAATCCCTTGACTAGACACTCATTTTACAAGGGAATACGATTTATAGATTAACTGGGGGAATTTTAACACCTGTTAAACAGCAGTGGGTACACAATTGCCCAGAACGTAAAACCAAGGCTGTCAGGGAGCACCTCCATCTTGCTAACTGTAATGCCAGATAAATGTCATCCTCTGCTCAGGCTTTTTCATAGTTTCTTATAAAATAAAAATAAGTACTCAGTTGTACTTCCTAAGGCATTTCCTGTTTACAGGGTGTGTGTTCTAGCAGCTGTGTTAGAAATTGTGACCTAAGGGCTTTTGGATCAAATTATCCTTTGAAGCTACTCGATGCCAAGCTAGGGGATTACTCCCACCCAGGCCAGAGGCTGGTCTACTGGCCCCGATCCTGGCAGTGCTGAGTTCCTGGCTCCTACAGTCATATAGTCCTGTAATGACGGCAAGGGGATGAAGGGTGCATGGAGGTCTGGAGTTTACTCTGTCTTCATGGAATGTATCATTTAATTGGAAAGGCAGGAAAAAAATGATATTCACAAAGTATTTTTCTGAGATTCCTGTGTTTCCCAGTCACAGAGAAGAGGTTTCAAGGCACAGGTCACTGCTGGTCCTCCAAACTCTCCCTCTCTCACCCACCCCCAATGTCTTTCCCTGCTCTGGAAAAGGGCAAAAGGGCAGTTTTTGTCCCAGGCTGCTGAACACATGCCCAATTATTCTCTGGGACAATGAGTCCACTGGTGATAGGTAAATGTACATGCTTACAAAAAGAAAAAAACGGGGCTTCCCTGGTGGCGCAGTGGTTGAGAGTCCGCCTGCCGATGCAGGGGACATGGGTTCGTGCCCTGGTCCGGGAAGATCCCACATGCTGCAGAGTGGCTGGGCCCACGAGCCACAGCCGCTGAGCCTGTGCATCCGGAGCCTGTGCTCCGCAACGGGAGAGGCCACAACAGTGAGAGGCCCACGTACCAAAAAAAAAAAAACGGTGATAGGTAAATGTACATACTTACAAAAAGAAAGAAAAATCCCACTTTAAATAGTCAATTTAAACACATTTTTTACTTTTAGGCCACTAATTCACTAATTACCATTCCAGTAAAAAATACCTAGCCAGCCTGAAAGAAGTGAATCTCATTTCACACAGAAAGAGGTGAATTTATAAAGATGTTCATTGCAGCATTATTTACAATTGCAAAAACCTGAAAACACCCTAAATCTATAATCACAGAATAGATTTTAAAAAAAGTATGATATATGCACAGTGAGATATTATACAACTATTAATAATTTTACTTAAGAGTGTTCATGGGCTTTCCTGGTGGTGCAATGGTCGAGAGTCCGCCTGCGCATGCAGGGGACCCGGGTTCATGCCCCAGTCTGGGAAGATCCCACATGCCGCGCAGCGGCTGGGCCCGTGAGCCATGGCCACTGAGCCTGCGCGTCAGAAGCCTGTGCTCCGCAACGGGAGAGGCCACGGCAGTGAGAGGCCCGCGTACCGCAAAAAAAAAAAAAAAAGAAAAAAGAAAAAGGGACACTGAGATTGTGTGCTCTATGAAATAGTTAAACCATAAAACCAGCAAGGCCAGTAATTAAGGGGATTAAATTGATACAGATGATGGGCATAAATCAGAAGTGTGTTGTCAAAGATTTGTAGTTACTAAACCTGTTTATCCTCGTTCCAATAGGAAAAAAAATAAAGCAATCATAGGGTTTTTAATGGAGGTCTGGGCCATTAAGCCATTATGTAATTTTTATCTTTTCTTGCTCCCTTGCCAGAAGACTCAATAATATCCCCTGAGTAAATAAATTTCCTCTGCCTCTAACAAGCTGTGTGGTGCAATCCCGGGCCAGCTACTTACCTCTTGAGATTCAGTTTCCTCATTTGGAAAGGAGGGAATTTGTTCTTATAGGTCTGACATTCTGTTTCTCTAAAACAAAATGTTTAGATAGTTCTAGGACATTCATTCTAAGACACATTTAATTTAAGACACATCATCATTTTGTGTTTCACTAAGAAAAAAAAAATCTTGCCAGCTAAGCGCTGACACAATGCCTTAACCATAACCCTATGACCAGGAATCTGTCACACCAGGCTCTCATGACTTTGAAATATGGAACAATTCTCCCTGCCTTCAATTGTGTTGCTTGGCTTATTCTAGGCAATTCTTTTGTGCATATACCAGTAACACAACAGAACACAATTTTATTTGCTTGTGGGTATTTTTTCTTTCATAGGTCCCATAAAACACTTGGTTCTTGTTTTTTGCAGTAACATATGGAATTGTGGTAATTTCTCCAATGATAAATATCTGCTTCACTAATGTCAGATTCATGTCCCACTATTTTCATGCCTTCTGCAAATACAATCACTTTTCATTTCAATGTCAAATGATAGTGTAATTTTTTGTAATTTAAACGGCAACCAAGCTCAACATGTTATTACCAACAGTGTACTTAACTGAAGTACTGACACCATGAACAGCTATGAGTAAGTTTGAGCCTGGGCAGACCATGACAACTACATCATGGCTACAGCCTGGCTGACATCAGTGTAAGAAGTATCCCAATTGATTTCAGAGATATTAAAAAATTGGAAGGAAGGCGGGAAAAGTGTGTTTCAGAACTGATGAATTGAGATATGTCCTGTTCACCCCGGTGATGGGGATCTGGAACAGAGTAAATGTTCAGTAACTATTGTTTGGTTGTTGAAAGATTGGAATGAAAGGAGGAATGAAGAAACAAGTATCTAATTGGGAATGCTGCAAAGGCACTTCACTTACTGCCTTCTTTCAGATTGTTTTTTATTTGGTGGCAAACTACCACCAATGTATTATTCTCTGTACTTAAAATATATTTGCTTGAAATACATCATTAAAAGAGTTATATACTGGGCTTCCCTGGTGGCGCAGTGGTTGAGAATCCGCCTGCCAAGGCAGGGGACACGGGTTCGAGCCCTGGTTCGGGAAGATCCCACATGCCATGGAGCAGCTAAGTCCGTGTGCCAGAACTACTGAGCCTGTGCTCTAGAGCCCGCGAGCCACAACTACTGAACCCACGTGCTGCAATTACTGAAGCCCGTGCACCTAGATCCCATGCTCCGCAAAAAAACAAGCCACTGCAACGAGAAGCTTGCACACCGCGACAAAGAGTAGCCCCCGCTCGCCGCAACTAGAGAAAGCCCACACGGAGCAACGAAGACCCAACGTGGCCAAAAATAAATAAATAAATAAAATAAAATTTTTTTTTTTAAGTTATATACTATCCTTAAGGAGTTGAAACCTTGTTACCATGTTAAATAAACAAAAACTTCAATATCAAGTCAAATATGATAATTTATAGTAAATTTTGCTCTGAATCACCAGAGCTGGCTGGTATCATGAATCTCCCAACTTTCACCTAGGACTTGGAATCTGGTTCACATTCCGTTTTTTTCCCCTACAACCTCTTACATCTCTATCAAACTGTGAAACTCTAATGTTCACGTGGAAGACTCGTGTCACATGATCTTACACAGCCTTGACTCCTCAATACCAGTGGCCTTGCCTTCCTATCCTCTCCAGCCGCCACCTCCCAGCCCTCTTCTTCCTGATCCGTGTATTTCAACCATTCTATAACATTCTACCTATTCTATTCAATCTGTCATTCTTCTCAACAGCTCTTTCACCCTTTGTTTTTCCCAAACCCTCAAGATCTTCACTTTCAGCGAATCATCTTACTTTCCATCCTATGAGAAAATTAAAAGTCATCAGGTTGGAACTCCCTGAGCTCCCTCCCCAGAACCTAAAAACTAAAAACACTTATTCTACCCTTTCCTCCTTCTCTCCTGTTTCAGGGTGACTCCTTCTCCAGTTCAAGACTTATCCCTCCATCTGGTCTCTGCCTCCCCCTCAGGAAACTCTTACTCTGTTAATCATCACATTCATCTCATTTATGCTAAGTTTCCCCTTCACTTGATCTTTCCTGACAGCATATAAATATTTTCATCTCTTCTCTCTAAAAAAACAACTTTTACTCGTCCACACACTCCTCCTCTCTCCTAGCTCTAGCCTTTTCTCTTTCCTTCAAAGCAAAGTTTGTAAAGTCTACCTATTATTGTTGTCTGCACTTTCATCTCCTAGTCACTTGAAAGTCTACTGCAATCTGCCATCTGGGAAACATCCTTCCTATACCAATAAAATTGTTCTCTAAGCTGACCAGTGACTGCCATGTGGCCAACGGTATCTCACCTTACCTCTCTGCAGACATTAATACTATGGAATCTCCTTCCTTGACATTTCTTCCCCTTTGGTTTTTAAGGCACCATTCTCTCCTCCTTTTTCACATTTTCTCTGTTTTATTCTTTGACCAGACAGAGGAAGTCTCTGTCTTCAGCCTTTTGCTCTTCCGATCTACTGACGAAATCTCTTTGGTGGTCTTCTATCAAATACACTGCTTCAGCTTCCACATATGACCCGCAGCCCCAAATCTGTCCCAAATGTGTTCAACTCAAACTTCTCTCCACATTGATGATAACAGGTCTCAATTAAGCTCATCATCTTCTCCCATAAACCTGTTTCTCCTCCTGCCTCAGTGATGAGCATCACCATCCTCACAGTTGTCAAGCCAGAAGTGGGGCCATCCCCTTGGACTCGTCCCTCCGTCATCTGCACATCTGATCAGTTACTTAGGCTTCTAGAGTCTGCGTCCTAGCATCTGTTGATCCATTTCCAATGCATCTGCTTTAATGAGGCCTTTGTCATCTGTCACTTGCATCATTATAGTGGTCTGCTAATTGCTTGTTCTCCAATCTACCTGCCACACGACTGCCGGAATAATCTTCCGAAAATGCAAATCAGATCACATTATTTCCCTGCTTAAATTACTTAGATGGCTCCCCAGGAGCTTTCAAGACAAAATTAAAACACCTTAACAACTAATCCTTCTAGACGTGCTCCTGCCTACATCTCTGGCCCTTATTCAGCTAAATACCCTAATACTTTCTTTTTTCTGATCACACTTAACTATATGCACAGGATGTTTCATGACCCTGAGCCACCTCCTCAGACGCTCTCCTATGCTCTCCTCTTTGGTCCAGCTAACTAACTGCTGGACATCCTTCTTGAATATCTCTTCTTCTACTAAGCCTTCCTTAACTCCCTGATTAGCTGCTGCTCCTCTGTTCTACAAGACATCCTGTGCACACCTCTATCGCCTCTATTGTCATTGCTGGTTTATATATAAGTCTTGTCCCAGAATTTATGCTCCAAGAAAGTAAGGACCATATGTTACTCGGTTTAGGTTGTTATAAATATTAGTAGAATGAATGAATGAACAGATGAATCACTGAGTCTTCAAGTCTAAAAATAAGTTGTTTTACAGTATGGAGGTTCCTCAAAAAACTAAAAGTAGAGCTGCCATATGATCCAGCAATCCCACTCCTGGGCATATATCCAAACAAAACTATAATTCTAAAAGATACATGCACACCTGTGTTCATAGCAGCACTATTCACAATAACCAAAACATGGAAACAACTTAAATGTCCATTGACAGATGAATGGATAAAGAAGATGTGGTACATATAGGCAGTAAAGTACTACTCAGCCATAAAAAAGAATGAAATAATGCCATTTGCAGCAACATGGATGGACCAAGAGATTATCATACTAAGTGAAGTAAGTCAGAAAGACAAAGACTTGTGGTTGCCAAAAGGGAGGTAGGTGGGAGAGAGATGGAGTGGGAGTTTGGGGTTAGCAGATGCAAACTATTATATGTGGAATGGATAAACAACAAGGTCCCACTGTATAGCACAGAGAACTATATTCATTATTCTATGATAAACCATATGGAAAAGAATATTTTAAAAAAGAAAGTATATATATGTATAACTGAATCACTTTGCTGTACAGCAGAAATTAACATGACATTGTAAATTAACTATATTTCAATTTTAAAAAGTTGTTTTGTACTCAAGACAGAGGAGAAATTGTGGATAAACTAAGGAGTGATAACAGTAAAAGAAGTATGAAAAAAAGCACTTCATGAAATTAGATATCTTTGTTTACTTGCATCTTTCTCTAAATGGTTTTATTCTCTTAAATAAGTATATTAATACAGTTATTATTAATATTTTGGTGTCTTGCTGATATTCTAATTTTTAATTGAAAAAAAAACAACCCCAATTCATTAGGAATATATCTTAAGCTGAACTCCCAAGGGAAATTCAAGTGGAGCCTAAGTACTTGAAACTCAGATCCAGGCACCAGAGTATACCTTAGGAGGTTTGGATTTTCTCAACCAACACTTTCACTTGGCATTTAAATTTCTCCAAGATTTTATACCAATCCATCTTTCACCATTCTTCTGTACTCATCTTATATTCCAGTCCAAGTGAACTTCCAAACATTCCCTGAAAATGCCTAACTTCATTGTTATTGTTATTACACTGTCTTCATTGTTATTGATTTAAATTGACTTGATATATAGCAGCACAAATTCTCCCAATCTTGTTTTTCTTTGAAAATATGTTGTCTATGTATGGTCTTCTGAATGCTCTACCTTTTGAATTTAGGTTGAGCTTATCAACTGCCACTCAATAAATAAATAAAGCAAAACAACAGAACACTTGGAGATTTTGATTGGAATTGCACTGAACTTAAATTACCTTGTGAAGAATTGACATCTTTATTGAGTCTTCCTTTCACAAAATACAGTACCTCTCAGTAGTTGTTTAGGTATTATTTTATGTGTTCCAATATGGTTATATAACTATTTCCACAACTGTGTTACACATCTTTGGTTATATTCTTTTTGTTGTTGTTGTTGCTAGGAAACATCATCGTTGTTTTTATTATTATGGTTTCTAATTATTTGTTTCTCTTATATAAGAATACAGCTGATTTTTGCATTTTGATTTTGTATCTAAGGGTTTTGCCAAACTCTTTTATTTTAATAGTTTGTAGATTGTCTTGAATTTTTTTATATAATCACATTAATTGTGAATAACAGTTTGTTTCTTCCTTTCAAATCCTTATCCATTTAACTTCTTTTGATCTTATGGTTGCTTGCTGGGCCCTTCAGTACTCAGTTTAATAGAAGTAGTGATGATAAGCATCATTGTCTTATTCTTGACTTTAAAAGAAATGCTTCTAGAAAATTAATCATTAAGTATATTAAATGTGTTATTTGCTGTAAATTTTGGGTGGACACCCTTTATCAAGTTAAGGAAGGTCCTTTTATAATGCATTTGCTAAGAATTTTTACCATGAATTAAATTTTATCAGATATTTTCTCTGCAGACATTGGGATAATTACTTTTTCGCCTTTCATATAGTAATGTAGTAATATATAAATATAATGAATTATATTGATAAATTTTCTAATGTTCTAGTATTGAATTCTGGGATAAACCCTAATAGATCATGAATCTTAATTCTAATGCATTGCTGGATTTAATTTTTTACTATTTTGTTTAGGATTTTTACTTCTGTATTTATGAGGGATTGATCTATAATTTCTTCTCCTATCTATCCTTGTCTGGTTTTGATATCAAAATTCTGTCAGCTTCATAAAATGATTTGAGGTCATTCTTTCCTTTTGCTGTTGTTCTCTGAAATGGATTGTGCAAGATTATGGTTCTCTTTTTCTTAACTGTTTGTCAGAATTTGCCTGCAAACTCCTCTGGCCCTTATGTATTTTGTTTTTTTTCTGTAGGTAGATTTTAAACTACCAGTTCAACTTTTTTAAATTAATTTTTAAATGAAGTATAGTCGATGTACAATACTTTATAGTTACAGGTGTACAATATAGCAATTCACAATTTTTAAAGGTTATACTCCACTTATAATTATTATAAAATATTGGCTATATTCCACGTGTTGTACAATATATCCTTGTAGCTTATTTTATTTTATTTATTTACTTATTTATTTAGTTGCTCTGGGTCTTAGTTGCAACAGGCGGGCTCCTTAGTTGTGGCAGGTGGACTCTTTAGCTGCGGCTTGCTGGCTCCTTAGTTGTGGCATGCAAACTCTTTGTTGTGGCATGCATGTATGATCTAGCTCCCTGACCAGGGATTGAAGCCGGCCCCCTACCTTAGGAGTGTGGAGTCTTAACCATTGTGCCACCAGGGAAGTCCCTTACTTTATATATAATAGTTTGTACCTCTTAATTCCCTACCTTCCCCCAACTGGTAACCACTAGCTTCCCTCCCCCAACTGGTAACCACTAGCTTGTTCTCTATATCTGTGAGGCTGCTTCTTTTTTGTTATATTCACTAGTTTTTTGTATTTTTTAAATTCCACATATAAGTGACATCATAGTATTTTTCTTTCTCTATCTGTCTTAGTTCACTTACCATAATACCCTCTAAGTCTACCCATGTTTCTGCAAATGGCAAATTTTCATTTCTTTTATGGCTGAGTAGTGTTCCATTGTCTCTCTCTCTCTATATATATATATACACTGCATCTTCTTTATCCATGCATCTGTTGATGGACACTTAGATTGCTTTCATACCTTGGCAAGTGTAAATAATGCTTCTATGAACATTGGGGTGCACGTAGCTTTTTGAATTAGTGTTTTTGTTTTTTCCAGATATATATACCCAGGAGTGGAATTTCTGGGTCATATGGAAGTTCTATTTTTAGTTTTTTAGTTTTTTGAGAAACCTCCAAACCTCCTGTACCAATTTACACTCCGACCAACAGTATAAAAGGGTTCCCTTTTCTCCATATCCTCACCAACATTTGTTATTTGTGTTTTTGTTTTGTTTTGTTTTTTATTTTTGGCTGCATTGGGTCTTCATTGCTACACGCAGGCTTTCTCTAGTTTTGACGAGAGGGGGCTACTCTTGGTTGCAGTGTGTGGGCTCCTCATTGTGGGGGCTTCTCTTGTTGTGGAGCATGGGCTCTAGGCACGTGGGCTTCAGTAGTTGTGGCATGCAGGCTCTAGAGTGCAGGCTCAGCAGTTGTGGTGCACGGGCCTAGTTGCTCCGCGGCATGTGGGATCTTCCTGGACCAGGGCTCGAACCCACGTCACCTGCATTGGCAGGCAGGTTCTTAACCACTGCACCACCAGGGAAGCCCTTATGTGTTCTTTATGATGAGAGCTCTTCTGATAGGTGTATGGTGATATCTCATTGTGATTCTGATTTGCATTTCCCTGAAGATTACTGATGCTGAGCATCTTTTCATGTGCCTGTTGGGCATCTGCATTTCCTCTTTGGAAAAATGTCTATTCAGTTCTTCTGCCCATTTTTTAAATTAGGTTGTTTGTTTTTTTGATGTTGAGTTGTATGAGCTCTTTATATATGTTGGATATTAATCCCTTAACATTCATATCATTTGCAAATATTTTCTCCCATTCAGTAGGTTGTTTTTTTGTCTTGTCAATGGTTTCTGCTGCTGTGCAAAAGCTTTTAAATTTAATTAGGTACCATTTGTTTATTTTTTTCTTTTATTTCCTTTGCTTTAGGAGACATATCCAAAAAAATAATGCTGCAATTTATGCCAAAAAGTGTTCTGCCTCTGTCAGGAAACAAGATTTGTCTTGTTTCCTGAGGTAAGCTTGTATCACTATAAACTTGCATCTCAGAACTGCTTTTGTTGTGTCCCATGGGTTTTGGATAGTTGTGTTTTCATTTTCATTTGTAAACTACCAATTCAACTTTTAAAAAATAGCTATAGCTGTTTATTAGATTTTCTTTTTCTTCTTGAGTCAGTTTTTGTAATTTCCTTTTTCTAGGGAACTGGCCATTTCATATGTTTTCAAATTTTGTTGCGTGAAGTTTATAAAATTCTCTTATTTTTAAAAAATTCTATATATATATGTAGTGATTTTCTCTATATATGTAGTGATTTTCTTTTCTAATCTGTGAATTTATTGGTCTTTTCAAACCACCGGCTTTTTGTTTTCTTGATCATTTCTACTGAAACTTTGTTTTCTATTTAATTAATTTCTCCTCTACAGTAGTTCTTTTCATCTTTATTCTTTGTGTGTATTCTGTTGTCCCTTTTTCCAGTGTCCTGAGTTGGACACATGGCTCATTAACTTCTACTTTTTCTTCTTTTCTAAATAAGCATTTTAAAGCTTTTGTGAATTTCTCTGCAGTTCTTACTGTATCACATAAGTCTTGAAATATATTTTATTATTTAGCTCTCTATACTATTTGATTTTAGTTATGATTTTTTTCCTTTGGCCTATTCAGTTATGATTTATTCCCCATGATTTTTAGAAGAATCTTTAGATTTCCTAATTCATGGAAATAAGTAAATTTTTTTAAAAGTAAGTTTTAAAGTTAAGTTTTGTTTTGTTTTATAGATCAGAGAATGTGGTCTATGTGATTACTGATTTGTTGTTGTCTGGGCTAAGATGGTGGCATGGTGCCATCAGAGACCTAGATCCTTCTGTCTTTCTGCTCCATCATCCCAATACGTGACTTCCATAATATACCTTTTTAAAATTTCTTACTGTTCCCAGGAAAATGGTTTTCATATAGCAGCTGTTAGGTACAATGATCTCATTTAACATACCATGCAGCATTAGAAGGAATTAACAGCCCAAACTCAATAATCAGGAGATTTGTCATGAGTCAGTCCTCCTTCCATCCTCATCAGCTTCTTTCTCTCAGACAGAGTTCAGAATCCTGTTCTGGAATTGCTCCATCTCATTCCCCGGCTCTGGACCTGAAGAGCTGCCTCCAACGTTAGGCATTTAGAAATATTTGTCAAATTAAAGAATACACAATTAGAAAGGAATGAATATCTCCCAGCTTGTTAATCTTGCAAGTCCCAAGCTAGGAATGGATGGCAAATGTCACAAACAGTAATTGGATACACTTACTAAAGAGATTGGAACTAGAACAAGGCAGGCTTACAGTACAAGAAGAAGCATCATGGACTGCACAGTCTTGGGGGAACAATTTCAGGAAAATTAATCTTGAAGCAACAACTTTCTGGGAGCCTCTGAAATATATATATTCATGAATTTTCTGGCTGACCTATCACATATAATTTTCCCATTTTTCACAACATAAGCAGTGTCTGTCTATTCAGGACAGCAGCAACTCCACACCAAATATTGTCCACAAAGCCAATCTAGACAGTTGAGCCGAAGGCACATGGCTATTGGGGAGTGGGAGACGAAGTTTAGGGCATTGTATTTTGTAGGTGGTGCTTGGCTGTCCTGTAACTGCACCCTTCCACCTTGCTCTGGCCCAGTCAGCACAGCTTGGGTGTGGTTGCTCGTAAATATTCCCAAAGAGCAATGACGATTCTTTTGGATTCCTGAACACGCCATCTCCCTGTGGGAGAGCTCTGGGGTGTGTGGCCAGGACTCTCAATGAAGTTTTAATCAAAGCACTGCTTCCTCCCCGTTGTTGCTTTTGGAATGGCCTTGTTCTCTGAGTCCGAGTTTTGACAACAGCACCTCGCTAAATTTTTCCATAGCAGCTCTTGGATTTTTGCCCCATCTCCTCCCATCTGCACACCCCCATTTCCTCTCTTCTCTGTTTTGGCTCTGTGTGGTTCTTCTCGGTAACGTGGCTGAAGAGTAATGAACCCAAAATACCTAAGCAACAAGTGAGTCACCACACTCAACAGCAGAGTTCTGAAGATCAGCGGGTGTGTTGGGAGCTAAATAGCAGAAGAGGTGGCTGCCCAGAGAGAGAGGGAGACGGAGAAAAACAGAAACAAAATGAACAAGTTGGCTGAGGTGGCTGACAGCAGCTGAGTGGGTGGAGGGGGCAGGGAACTTGGTTGGCTTGCAAAGGTGAGATCGGCACCGTGGCTTGTCACACCCTGGCTGACTCAAGCTAAGTGCAGCCCCCTCTGGACCTGTTAACACTGGACTGTCTAGTAAAACCTGGCTGGACAAGTCATCTGACTGCTGTCCTCTCTGGTTTACAAGTTCTGAGTCCTAGGGCTTGCAACTCTTTGTCCAGGTTGCTACAAGTCTGCTTAATCAGGGACCCAGTGATATTGTTCCAGGGCCATTCCCTTTCTGGTCATACATTATCTGGGTGACAAGAGTCAAGACATAATTTAAATTGCTTCTTTGTACTTTTCTGTTTGTTGGGGTTTTTTTAGAATGCATCATTTTCCCAAAATCTTATCTTAAAGCATAATAGTAGAGCTGGATGGCCAGCTCAAGGCCAAGGCTCCAGGCTGCACTGGCCGTGAACACTATGGGCAGCTAAGACTGTGACTGCTGAGAGATCCGGGGACATTGCCCCATCAGGATCAGCTTGGCTTAGAATCCACAGGGCATGTGTCCTGGAAGCTTAGGACATGACTCCCACTTTTTCTACTTTTCTAAGTAAAAACGGGAATGGAGTAGGCTGAGCCCTTGGAACATGTCTAGTGGTCTGATTTCATGGGGATCTGCCTGGCCAGCCCACAGTCCTTCCCAAAGACTTTTTTTTTTTTTTTTTTTTTTTTGCGGTACGCGGGCCTCTCACTGTTGTGGCCTCTCCCGTTGCGGAGCACAGGCTCCGGACGCGCAGGCTCAGCGGCCATGGCTCACGGGCGCAGCCGCTCCGCGGCATGTGGGATCTTCCCGGACCGGGGCACGGACCCGTGTCCCCTGCATCGAAGGCGGACTCTCAACCACTGCGCCACCAGGGAAGCCCCCAAAGACTTTTAAACTATCACAAGGAGCCAGAAGGAAAAGCCACATGTGCAAGGGACAAGGGCTAGGATGCAGCTAGGACTGTTAATGTGTCATGGCTGCCAGGAGAATCTTTTGAAGAAAAAAAATATATAAAATGTTCCTTGAGATAGGCTGTCTCAGATCATGAGGATGACAGGGTTTGCTCACAAGCTGTTTGGAAGTTTGGGGACTACCTTAGAAAGAGAGGAAAACAACGTAAGCTGCTTTGGGTTTTTAAGTCTGCAGCCACTTTCTGCTCCACTTGACCCTGCACTGGGGGCTGGACTCAGCCTTTGGTTTCGTCTCCCGCAGACCCCGCCCCCACCCCACCCTGCAGAAGAGCACAAGCAGATGCCATGACTTGGGAAAAGCAAAGATTGATCTTGAGAGGAAGTGGAGGACTTAACGCTAACCAGGCTGGACAGCTAGAAAGAGAACAATTCCAGCCCCTGTGAAGAAAGACCAGAACCCAAGGCCTGATCAAGGCAAACTTTCTGATCCCTATGAAGTTCCTGAAAAGGGCTGCCTCTGCTCAGTTCAACTCACCCTCAGCTGTGCCAACAGGTGAATTACTGAAAATCTTCTTTGGAAATGATTTGTTACAATCATCTCAGGGAAGTCCATATTCTTAGCCTCAGAAGTCTTCATTTCAAAATGAACAATATCATTTTCTTAAGATGACATAAGCAAGTAAGCTTGTTATAAAAATAAAAGTAGAAACAAAGAAGCCAGCCATAGTTCCCACTTTCAGAATGTTAACTTTTTAGTGTGTTTCCTTCCAGTCCTTTCACAGGCATTGGTCTATTCTTTCACACAGTTGTTCTCATTCTGTATATAGAATTTTGTACACTACTTTTTGCTAAACATATCTTTTTCTGGTATCACATGGAAAATCTGTAACCATAGTTATTAATGGTTGACATATAATCCATAGATTATGTTTTGGACATTATTTGTGCTTCCAGTTTTTTAAAACTATGCCTGTATTTAATTAATGTACAAAATTTGGAGATTTTCACATTAGCCCCATCACTTAGCCATGTGGTAAATCATAATAATATCCCAGTTGGTAACCCGAGGGCTTTGGGAGGAATCTATAGGACAGCTAATCGGAGGGAGCTGCCAGTCAGTCTTCTTCAGGGATCTAGCCCCTCTTCAGCTGTAAGATCATGGATTTCTGGTACAGGAGTCCTGAAGGACATAGAAATTGCTTAAGGCAATGTCACCGGCATCTAGCTGTGTATTTCCTGCCACATGTGGCCCACATTTCCATCTCCAGCCCCACTTTTTCAAGCATCCTGAAGACAACAGATAATATTTTCAGTGAGTGAAAAGAACAGTAAAATGAAGGACAGGGGCTACACTCAGTGTGACAAGGCTGAGGCTCTCCTTTGAAAACATTTATAAAGCATCTTCTTCTGCTGCTGATTTCCTAGCGGAGCATTTTGATTTCTTGTGGGCTTCCCTGGTTGGGTCTCTTACTGGAGAGAGATGTTTTGAGCTGCAGAACTAGGGCAGCGGAAGCAGAAAGAGCTGGCACTAGTCAGGACAGGTAGAGTCAGCTACGGGTATAATTTATCATTTACCAAATAGCTCATAGTTGTATGGTTGCCTTTAAACATTGCATGAAAATGCTGTTTTCTTTCAAAGGCAAGTCCTGCATCATATAGAACACCGTTCCTGAGCATAATGGAGGAGAATGTGCTTCAGGCCAGGTACTTTTTAGTGATTATTTCATTTAAGAAACTCAACAATCCAGAGTCAAGTGCTCTTTTCCTTATTTTGTATATGAGGTCATTAGACCATAGAAAAGAAAAATAAGTCACCTAAGGGGACATGGCTAATAAATGTTTGAGTCAGGATTAGAACCCAGGGCTGATTTCAAAGCCTGTGGTCTTTGCCCTACATCATGCTGCCTCCCTTGTTTAGCCTGGCTTATCTATTTTTTAAAAATATATATATTTATTTATTTATTTTTGGTTGCATTGGGTCTTCATTGCTGTGTGCAGGCTTTCTCCAGTTGTGGCAAGCGGGGGCCACTCTTCGTTGCGTGGGTTTCTCATTGCGGTGGCTTCTCTTGTGGCGGAGCACGGGCTCTAGGCACGCGGGCTTCAGTAGTTGTGGCTCACGGGCTCAGCAGTTGTGGCACGTGGGCTGTAGAGCACAGGCTCAGCAGTTGTGGCACACGGGCGTAGTTGCTCCCAGCATGTGGGATCCTCCCAGACCAAGGCTTGAACCTGTGTCCCCTGCCTTGGCAGGCAGGTTCTTAACCACTGGGCCACCAGGGAAGCCCAGCCTTGCTTATCTATTGATAAACATGCTTGTAATTAAAAATGAGCTGATACTTATTGGTTAAAGGTGGGGCTTTCTCAGAGATCCAGAAGTCATTCACAGCATTCTCTTGAGAGACCCTAAGACTAGGGGTCCAACAGTGTATAAGGAGCTCTTTCATGGGGTGGTCTTAGAGACCCCATGGAGGTTCTGACAACAGAAGGCCACAGGGAGCTTCCACCTCCCATTTTCTCCAAGGCCAGTCCTTGGGACATATTACGGAATAGAAACTATTGATTTACTGTGCTCTTTAATACCTGTGTAATAGAATGACTTTATCATAAGAAAAGTGTCTATGTTCCCACTAGACTTGAATTTTGTGAAGTAGGGGACTATACTTATTTTCTTCATTGCTATATTCCCACCCTTAATGCAGTGCTTAGTCAATAATAGATGCTCAATAAAATTTGTTGAATGAATGAATGAAAATAATATCTAATCAAGTGTGGGCCTAAGGTGTAGGCTGGAGTTAAGGATGGCTCATGATCAACTCCCCGGATATAGATGTGTTTCTCAGGATGTGTAGTCTAAACTGAGGTGGCCCAAATCAGGATTGGTCAGGAAGCCTGTGCAATCTGTTTCCATTTTTTAATGCCCGTGGTAAACTCTTGGTCACAAGCATGAGGCCATTTGACATGGGAAATGAAGTGTTTCCTTTTTTCCCCTGCCCTTCCATCGTGGACTGAAGATAAACTTTTTTTCCTTGTCTCCTTGATTCCTCAATCAAGTTGGATTTATGCTAGGCTTACAAAGAGAATCCCTCCTACAGAGAGTGCTTATAGCATCCGGCTTGTTCCCCAAAGGGAAAAGTCAGGGGGAAAGTGTACATTAAGCCCAGTTAATTAAGTGTGCGTTAATATTAAGCAATTAATATTGTGTTCAAGAAACAAAAAGCAAGAGCATTACAAGTGGTTTTTGTCATAATCCTGTATCTCCCAAATGTGTAAACTCCAGGAAAGTCCAGATCCCCAGTAGGAACCCATCTGCTATATTTCTAGTCTGATACTCTTCTGTTTATATTTGCTCATTTCTCTCACAGAGTGCCAGGAGAGAAAAAGGGATATTTAAAAAATTCATCTGCTAGTATTTATGCAAACACAATCCTCTCCAAGTGTGGGTTGAGCAATATGAGGAAAGCAGATGCAAATGCCTCCAGCGGACCTCAGTGAAACTGTAATAAAGAGAAGGCAGAAATACGTATATCTACCTTATAAGATCTGAAAAGCAGAAGACAGAAACTGTCCTCTGACCAGCTGCATTTGACAGGGAGAAGTTCTGGGTCTTGAGCTCCAGATTTGGAGGCTTATTTTCATCTGTCAGTGAATCTGTTGGGCTTCTCCTGTGTACTAGCCAGTTAGGGAATTATAAAAGCTTAAGATTCCTGGTTAAGGATATAACAGTAAACAATTATAAAAGAGCATGTTACTGACCTAAGGAGAAAAGGGAAGAAACATTGGTTGAGCCTCAACTATCCGCTTAACTTTTTGCTGAGTGTTTCACACACAGTATTTCATTATTTAATTCTGACAGCTCTCCTATGATACTGTCATCCTCGTCCTTCAGACCCAGCCTCACGGTAGCCGTATAACTTGTGCAACATCATATAACTTAGGCTGTCTATTTCGAAAATCCATGCTTTTCCCCCTATATCATACATAAGGAGCTTCTAAGGCTTAAAATCCAATGTTATATGTGTTCGGAATCTAAATAGCTAACATCAGGGAGTTCCCTGGCAGTCTAGTGGTTAGGACTCGGCGCTTTCACTGCTGGGCCTGGGTTCAATCCCTGGTCAGGGAACTAAGATCCCACAAATCGAGTGGCATGGCAAAATAATAAAAAAATAAAATAAACAAATAGCTAACATTGGTTGAGTGTTTATGAGATAGGCCAAAGTTTAAGTTCTTTATATATGTTAACAGATTTAAAACTTTGTCATCACTCTAGGAGGTGGATACTACCCTTATCCCATTTTAAGGATGGAGAAATTGAGTTTACGTATAAATAAAGTTGTCCAAATCACAAGGAAAGAGCAGAGCCCAGTCTGGATCCCGAAGCCATGCTTCTAAGCACTGCACCACACTGCCTCTCCTCTGAGGAGCGCTTTTAAAAGCATTCCAGAATCCCGCCTCCCCTTCAGCCAGCCCAAGCCTACGTCGATTTAACGGGGACAATATTCAGTAAACACAGTACAGTAAGTCCTCCATATCCGCAGCTTCCACATTCAGGCATACAACCAACCGTGGATGGAAAATATTCAGGAAGAACCAAACAAACAGAAAGTTCCAAAAAGCAAAAACGAGTTTGCAGCCCTGGCAACTGTTTACATAGCATTTACATTGTACTAGGTATTAAGAAATCTAGGGATGATTTAAAGTATACAGGAGGAGGTGCATAGGTTTTACGCAAATATGACACCATTTTATATACAGGACTTGAGCATCCCTGGAGTTTGGTATCCGTAGGGGGTCCTGGAACAAATCCCCTGTTGTTATTGAGGAAAGACTGTATTTCAATTCCTCTCAAAATCTCTCTTCTTGCAGCCCACATCTCAGGGTCCTAGCCTGGAGGTGTAATGCCTCAGGCAGGTCAGGACAGTCACTTGCAGCAAGCTTGGAAAAACGAATTGGATATATACTCTTTAGAAGCTCAAGAAACAAGCAGTTTAGTGTTTCCCCCTTAGTATAAAGAAAATACTCTTCTGCTTGCGATAAAGGTTAGCGGGCCTCCCCGTGCAGCCTGATGCTAGAAGGAGACGGAGTGGATGGCCACACGCCAGGCCCGGGTCCCCCTGTCCCCTCCTCTCCCTCCTCTCCAGGTCTCTGCCTGAAGAGAATGAAATAAATTAAAAGAACATCCAGGGCAGGAGAGCTGTTTCCCTTTCCTGTAAATGCCTTTGTTAAGGCACCATGTTTAAGAAGGCATAGCAATGTGGGGAGGGAGTCAGGGGCCTGGTCTCAGAAGCATGAGTAGTACCATTTACAGAGAAGCAAGCAGAAGAGAAGAATCTGAAAGACAGAGCCTTAACCCAAAGACACAGAGTTAAGCCTAAAGAAAGTGTTTCAATAATTGAATGACGAAATTTTAAAACTTATGGAACTAAAGTTAGTTTTTTCCCTCTTGCTACCCAGCAAGTGGAGGCTCACAGGGAGAGCAGAGTGACTTAGAGAAAAAAGAAACTGTGTTTTCTTTACACATCTGAGTGGAGTGAGTAATTTTACAATCCTGGTTTACACGGGAAAGGGGAGGCGGGTGTGAATTTCAGTAGTCAGAATCAGAGCTGAGGCCGCTGCAGTCCCCCTCACTCCCTCTCCACAGCAGCAGGGGTGGGATCCCCAACACCTTTCTTTGAAGACCTGTTCTCTCCCCAGTGAGGTCCACGTGCTTATATTTAGACAACATGAGGACATGTTCATGAACCTCACCCACAATGTTCAGTGCGGGTAAACTGCCGATCTCTCTCTGCTGAGGCCCATGATGATGCTGGGATCCTTCATGTCCAAGGAGTGGGATGTCGGCCACTTTTTACTGCCTGTGGGTGTCCAGGACAATGACCACATCAGAGGGTGGTAACCCACAGCTGAGAAAGAAGATCCTCGTCTGCAGTCGCCCCTCACTCCCATCACATCAGAAAGATGCTGAAGACCAGCTGAGGAGAAGAAAAATAGGAGCCAAGCTCTGCAATGAAAGGTGAGGAGCTGAACTCAGCAGGCTTCTCCAGCAGGTTAACATGAATGTGGGTAGAGGGACGTAGCGCTTCATGTGGCAGAAGGTTCCTTTTCCTCTAGAAACAGAAAATGAGAAAAGACTCTTTCCCAAGTACAGAACTGACCCTTATCTATGTACAATCTTCCCTGATGACAAGCAGCAAAAAGTGTACTTGATAGGTGCCCAGGTTTGGAAGTTCAAATCCCAGCTGTGCCACTTCTTTCCTGTGTAACCTTGGGCACGTTACTTAACCTCTCTGTGCCTTTCATCTGTCAAATGGAGAAAATAATAATACCTTCCTCAAAGGATTGGTGGAGGATTAAATAACATATGTAAAACCTAAAGAACAGTTCCTGGTACATAATAAGCCCTCAATAAATTTGGCTATAATTACTTTTATGACAAGGGTAAGAGCAGTATGATTTTGAAGGTCTTTCTAGTTTAAGGTATCCTTAAATTTACTGACAAGTGATTAAGGATAAACTCTAATTGAATTTTTCAACAAAGTCATAGAGTCTCTCCCTCCATAGGCCAATCACCTTTTGCAAGGAACTGTACCCCACACCCTGGAAAGAAAGGTATTCATTCAATGAATCAGCCTTCAGCCAAATAGGATTTTGAAACAAGACTGACATCCTGACACTTCCTATCATTAAGGATGTTCTGATAATCATGTTATATAAGAAGACAGTCAGTACCCAACTACTGTCCTTTTCCTCCCATAGGCTGAGTTCAAGATCAAGTCAGCCTTCATTCAAAAGGGGCACTTCAGGGCTTCCCTGGTGGCGCAGTGGTTGAGAGTCCGCCTGCCGATGCAGGGGACACGGGTTCGTGCCCCGGTCTGGGAGGATCCAATGTGCCGCGGAGCGGCTGGGCCCCGTGAGCCATGGCCGCTGAGCCTGCGCGTCCGGAGCCTGTGCTCCGCAACGGGAGAGGCTACAACAGTGAGAGGCCCGCGTACTGCAAAAAAAACAAAAACAAAAAAAAATGGGCACTTCAGCATGAAAACAATACTCATAGAAAGAATGTGGAGTTAGGAAGTCCTGGGTTTTCCATTTTGGCCTCCTAGCTTCCTAACTGTGAGAGCCTAAGGGAGCCGTTTCTAAAAATGAAGATAATACCTATAGAGTAGGGTCTTGTGAGGGAGGACTAAATTAAATTAAAGTGACCAGTATAAAGAAGGCACTCAAATGTCAGTTCCTGCTTCCTCTTTCCCCCTTTCCTGGTGAGATACAGAGTTGGACTACTCTGTGGGAAGGGGGCATTCATCAAATGATGTGTCAGTTTATTTTTCTCCCACTTTTTTGAGGCAAGGGATCATGAAGATGGGAAGAAATAATCACCCATCAAGAAAAGATTGGTCTAATCTTTTCTACCCAGTGGAAATTGCCCATTTTTCTCCTCTAGCACTTTAGAACAATGATCAAAGTCCAGCTGATACTGAAAGATCTAGCGACTCTAAGACTGCCTCGGTCAACCAAGGAGTAAGTGTCCTGTTGATCGCTATTGAAGGTGGAAACAAATAAGGCCTCAAGCAAATCCATCCCAATATGGCCCCTTTCCAGAGTTTACAGGATGTATGCAACACCCAAGGGGGCAAGACAAGTGGCCACAGCATTGAGATGCTTCAATAGAGGAGGTAGTACAAGTCCTGCCAGCTTCTTATCGGAGTTCTAAGGACAAAGCTGAGTGTCCAGTCCAATCCCCTCCAGTTATACCAATTCATAGTCACAGAGCCCTTCTCTTCCCTGCTAACATCCATTCAAGCACCCAACCATCAAACTCACCAAGGCCTCGCTGTAATTCCCCACCCACTCTGTTTTCTTCAACTGCCAGAGAACTTTTCTAAGATGAAGCAGAGGCCAAGAATCTGGGGCCCCTTGGACAGGAGTCATCTTAGCTGCTGACACACACAAGTGCTGACATTGGAAAGTACCACTGCTGAATCAAAAAGCCACTTCCTAGAGATGGCGGAAGTCCTCAAGGCTTGGTTCCTGGAACACCACTGATGAGGTCCAGAAACTTGAAGCCTTCCATGCCTCAGTTTTCCAGCATGTGGGAAGGGTAATGACAACAAAGGAAAATTGCTACCTACTGCCCAAGTTGTCATCACTATAAGTTTGAATGACTCAACCGACTTCAGAATGCTGTGAAAAGTAATTAGTATTTACTGTGTTTTCTGAGATGAAAGGTGCCAGAATTAGGCAGAGCTGAGTCAAGCAGTAGGGTGTCAGCTGGGATGCAGTGAAGCTTTGACAGCATGTTCCCTTGGCTTGTAGACTGAACTTTAATTTTTGCCGTGGTAGAAATTTTTCAGTAAGAATTATTTTATTTTTTCCTTTGCAAAATACTTTTACATTTCTCTTTCCAAGTCTGAGGCATGAAGAGTTGTGTTGGAGGGGCTTCCCTGGTGGTGCAGTGGTTGAGAGTCCGCCTGCCGATGCAGGGGACACGGGCTCGTGCCCCGGTCAGGGAAGATCCCACATGCCGTGGAGTGGCTGGGCCCGTGAGCCATGGCCGCTGAGCCTGCGCGTCAGGAGCCTGTGCTCGGCAACGGGAGAGGCCACAGCAGTGAGAGGCCCGCGTACCGCAAAAAAAAAAAAAAAAAAAGAGTTGTGTTGGAATACAAAACCACTCCTCCCAGTTGAACTGCTCAGGACTGCAATTTAAAAAATAGTTGAACATCTTTTAGATTCTTCTTCATACCATGCCACGCAAAGGGGTTAGTATCTAGCTTTTTGGGGTTTTTTTTTTCTCTTTCCAACAAAACAAGTAAAATTTCTAAGATTGAGAGTCTATGAGATCCTGTTCAGCTTCTGCCCTGACAGCTGTCTTTGCCTCCCCCTACATTTTCAGATGAGCTTCATTTCAGACTCATTTTGGAAATGTAGACATTTATTTGCTCCTAGGCCACTTACTCTTTGCCTCTCTGTTCAAATGTCAAGAGCACAAAGGGAAAAGATTGCAATGATCATGTGCAACTTGCCATCCCAAACCTCTGATGTAAGAGATGCAAAGCAGACTAGAGTGGGCCTTGGCTTCTCTGACAGAAGAGCAGCCAGAAGAGGAGGAAGTGGGAAGAGGCCCCGGGGCTGCGGTGGAGACTCTATCAGCAAAGTCAGCACCTACAGGCTGACAGAGGTAGCAAACAGGTCTGTGCCTGGTGCCCCACCATGTAACTGCCCTATCGGGCCACATCAGGGGCTGTCGAGCCGAGTTTCTGCACACCGTCTGCACTCCTACATGCTGTCGGTAACACAGGCACCCTGTGGAGTCGACAGACAGTTTCTTGTGGAGCTGAACCCTCTGCCTCATTCTCATCTCCTGCGTGTGCCCCCTTCACCACCACGCTTTGATCCAAATTCTTCTCAGGGTCCCTATTACATGCTGGTTCTACTTGAAATCAATCCCTGGTGGCCAGGATGTCCAGAGTTTAGCTTATAGCCTTCAAAACAAAAGTGAAAAAAATAATCATCACTAAAATAAATAAAAACGAGTCTCCACTTTCTGACAATTTTGATAGTTTCATTTGTTTACCATGTGACAATTTCTACCTACCTCCCATCTTGCCTCGTCATTTGCCTTCTTTGGTGCCCTTTTCCTTCTTCCTCCCTTTGGGCCAACCCATTGAAAGCCATCCCACAAAATGGCTGGACGGTGAATTGCCTGTCTTACAAATTCATCCTCAAAACAATTGTTCAGTTAAAATACTCTTGGGCCCTCCATCAAAAAAGATCAGCAATGTTCTTTGAAACGTCTAAGCCCGTCTCATGTCTGAACATACCCAGGGCCATGTTTCTCTCCATTTCTATGACTCATCAACCTCTCTGACTCTCCGGTTTCCATACTATTAGATTGCTTTGGGGTTAGTTGTGAGGTGAAGACCTACTGCAAAATTCAAGTTGGTAGTCATAATACTACGCTGAACCTCAGACAGAAGATTGACATGGTTTCTTACCTGCCAGGAATAAGCAACCCCAGGACTGAAGTGATTTTCAAGATTCAGGATTTGCTGAGTGGTCCTAATTGCTAACAGCCAACAGAGGAAGGGGATGTCCAAACCCAGCCAGCCTACCCTGTGAACTGTTGGGCACAGTCATTCCACTAAAGATGGTGGTTTGCCCATCTTTGTGTTTTGCCATTATTTTGGCAGGATGCAAGCCCCCAAGGGCTAATTTACCCCACTGACCACCACTTAACAGTTAAAAAACAAACAAACAAAACAAAACAAAAAAACAAACAACAAAACTTAGGTTTGTTTATCGAGAAGAAAACCAAAGCTTTGGAGAGAAGACAGGGATAATGTCTTTGGATCCCCAGGGCCTAATGGTCTCAAAAGATATTTACTGAGGTCATTTGATTCCTGTGAGGGTTAATCATACATAATTTTCCAATCATTCCAGTCTTGAAACTACCCTTGGAAGGTAAATCTTTGTTTTAGAGTACAATCAGGTAATGGATTGTGGCCAGACTAATTTCTTAATTTTTATAAAACGTGGTAAAGAGGAGAGGAGCAGCAGCCTGAACCTCCCAAATGCTTAGAATTAATTGATCGGTCATTGATTATCTGTTAAAGATGTTTCTCTCTAAAACTTGGTTGGGGGAAGAAGGAGGGTCCAACGTGGTCACCAAGGTGGCCAGAAATCCAAATGCTATGACAGGCAAAATTCTTGGCATAAGAGAAAAGAAAATTGGGCAATAGGATTAGACTGTGTGTTTCTGAGGTCACGTCAGCAGTCTCCTGGGCCACGGCTTTTGCTTGCTCACAAGGCAGTTTGCTCAAGCAGTGCAGCTGCGGGCAGCAGGGCTTTGGAATCAAAGCCCTGGTGAGAGAAAATCAAAATAATCCCCATTAAGTTCCTATTATCTTAAAACTTAGAAACCCTAATGAGAGGCTTCCAGAGTGAGCAGCACAGCAGGAGGGCACGTCTGATGCATGCTGTCTTCTGTGAGGATGTCACTGTCGCCATGGGCAAGCTGAGTGCCCACGTGCATCAGAGCAGTTTCCCTGGAAGCAGCCAAGACTGACGGGGCACCCCAGGACTCAGAAGCCACGAGGAAGGGACAGAGAAGCAGCCCGGAAGTGACACTGGCGTCCTGAAGGAGACCCTGGGCCTGAGGGGTGACTATCTTTAACCTCGCATTTTGTTAGTTGCTCCTCAGAAACTCTGAGCAGATTTCACTTTGAAGGTCCCAGACTCTTTAGTGTGGTGCTGCCTAAAGGCAGGTCAAATGCCCTGTGCAGGACTCTCTCACCTCTACGATTCTCAAACTATGTTCTCATTATACTTCAGGTAGAGGAATCTCTTATGGGAAGAAGGAGAATGCTTATTCCCCCAGCAATGAGCAATTGTGGAAGCACTCCTCTCTAGACCCAGCAGATGGATTTCAGTGTTTTCTGTCCAAACACTGCGTCCCCCCGCCAGGTCTGCATTACATCTTGGCACTGCGCGGCCCACTAGTACCACATCATCTCTTGGCACTGAGCCAAGAGTGTGCCCAGCAGCGCTTAGCACCATACAGGGAGTCTATGGGGGCCCTCCAAGCTCCCTCCACCGCACTCCTACTGGAGCAGGGGAAGAGATTATCAGGCAGCAAGTCACAGTGTTGTTAGGTATTGTTATTATTACCCTGATGTGTAATAAATCTGCATGGTACAATAAATTAAGGCAAGGATCTGTTCTCACTTTACACGCTGCCAATAGTTTTATTGTAACAGCTTGAAGATATGCGTTTTCCTTTTTAGGCAGAGCAGAGGAAGCTGTGAAATTTGAAGAGAGAACAAAAGCATACTTGAATGTAGTTTGCAAGACAGGTATTGGACAAAAGGCAGCTCATCAGGACAGGGAGCATCTAACATTTCTGTGTTTAATGGTGTTGGGGAACTTTGACGCCTTACAATGCTGCAATAATTCATTTGAATTCATTTTCCTATCAGTAGATCTGCGTTCTGCAAAGCTGACCTCTCTACCAAGACTTACAGTGCTTTCTTTCAGTGATAAACCTGAGCTGATTGTAAGATCACACAAATTGGTTCTGGAACTCATTAAAGTCAGCAAATGAGCATTAGTGAGATAGTTGCATAGGCTGAAATTGTGATAATCTGTCCATTCACCCAGGGTGAAGAGAGGGGAGGTGAGAAACCCTAGGGCTCCCAGCAGGAAGATTATGATGCATTTCAGGTGCCTGTCCAGTGATGCACATGCCCTGGCTTTTCTTCCTTTACACCACGCACCTCGGTTCTGCAAGAGACAAGGGAAGGGCTTGAGAAATCCTTCCCCTCTATCCTTTGCCAAGTTCAAAGCCCAGGCCGAGGCCTTTAATCATGTCCCCAGCATATCTTACCCTTAATGAATCTTTTTTTGTCAAGAGTGCTCCTCTTTGGTAGGAAATCTATTTCTATTCTTTGTTTCAGAATCTAGCCTTTACTTTTGAAATTCAAATTGTTAGTGATTCAAGATCTCTTAACCCTCTGGTTCCAGGGCTTTCCATTTATCTTTTTCTTCTGTTTCCCTAGGCTCATAGGCTACTTTCCCCTAAACTAGGCATACGGGGTGCTGATGCTCTGCTTTCTGTGCCATTGGATCCCCTGAATGTTTATTAAGCTCTTGAGTACATAGTTGATACTCAGTATATAAATGGTAATTAACTGATTTTCAAAAGAGTCATATATGGCTCATTCTACAACTACCAGCTCTGTTTCCCTAGTTTACCATCATCTCTGTATTACCCTGCACAACTATGCATTCCCCATGACCTTCCAGCCCCAAACAACTGACGGCCTTGGTAATCCCCTTGGCAAAACCCTAAACCTCACCCCTTCAGTCCTCCTTAGAAAATACTACACTCCTTTGCTTGAATCTCATTTATTAGCAACAAGCACTAAGACAGGAAATTTCATTCTATGAGTTTGAGTAATCTCATGAATTCTATTTTTTTCTCCTATGTTTTCCCCTTAATACAGTCTACCTCTGGTTAATCTGTAACAAGCCTAATCAGTATAAACTCTGGAAAAGCTGAGGTCATAATTTCTGAATCTGGTTTGAATTTGGGATTTGCTCCCTCAACTCAAAATTAATATTTTAAATGTACTAGAAGTGTTTTCCACTTTCTGGCCTCAAAGTTATGTTTTTTACACACACAGTTTAGGATCTGGCTCAACTAATTATGAAAACGGAAAGGAAATTTCCAACTCCTTTTCTGGCCTCTCTTCTATCTCACCACTGCCTGCCACCAACATACACACACACACACACACACACACACACACACACAGACATACAAGTCACTGGAGATGGGGAAGATGGAGTCCTTTCTTGAATTCCCCTTAGGTTGTATCACTGTTTGGAAATAATTGGTTCTCATCCAGAAGCAGACAGAGACAGAGTAAGGAGTTACTGTTTTAGCTTAGCCATATAAAGTAGCACGTACCCCAGGCTTTAATCTTTCTGTGAGGCTGCTCTGGGATATGGTCTTCTTTCTAGTGAATAAGCAGATTCATGTTAACAAATATTTACCAAGTACTTATTTTGTTCCCAGTACTCTACTGTTCATTATACTAGCTCATTTAACTTAATTCTTGCCTTTAATGATATTTTCATTTCATAGATGAGGAAGCAAATGTTTAAAAATATTAGGTGGCTTTTGCTGAATGGTAGAACCAGAATTTTGGATTCCAGGCCTACTGTTCTTCACATTTCACCATGTTTTCTCTTGTCTGATTTTTTAACTTTGTGCTAATAAAATCCTATGTGTAAGAAGTGGAACTCTGTGTATAAAGTAGTTGCTCTTATGTAACATACAGAGCATGGACATGTATGTTACTTAAGAGTATGTACCATTCTGATGAAACCCCATTCTAGAGCTGGCATTGGCTTCTGGGTAAATATCCATCTAGTAAATACTCAAGTAATACTTTATAAAGATTTACACAAATTTCTCACTGGAAATTTGGAGCTTAGGACATCTCCAAGTTTGGGTCCAAGCGTTATGCATCAAGGGAAGGAACAGAAAGCCTGATGATACTGTAAGACGCTGGTTGTGTGTTCCTTTATGCCATAGATAATGGGTCTAAAAGTTGTATTAATTTGTTGTAAACAAAATTGAAAGTAGGATGAAAATAGGGGGAAAAAAATCTCTGCCTAAATTTTTTTTTTAAAAAGGCACTTGAGGACTTCCCTGGTGGAGCAGTGGTTAGGAATCCCCCTGCCAATGCAGGGGACGTGGGTTCGAGCCCTGGTCCGGGAAAATCCCACATGCCGCGGAGCAAAAAAGCCTGTGCGCCACAACTACTGAGCCCGCAAGCCACAACTACTGAGCCCACACGCCACAACTACTGAAGCCTGCACACCTAGAGCCTATGCTCCACAACAAGAGAAGCCACCACAATGAGACGCCCGCGCACCGCAACGAAGAGTAGCTCCGCTAGCCGCAACTAGAGAAAGCAAAAAAGACCCAGCACAGCTATAAATAAATAAATAAATATTTTAAAAGGTACTTGAAATCATAATGCCAGGTTTTTGAAGATGTTTGGTTATCAAATAACCATTTACCTTTCCTATACAGACAACTAGTATTTTTTCAGCATTCACTATATGTTAGTTACCATTATAAATTTTATGTATGATTCAATCTTCACAACAACTCTATGAGGTAAATGCTATCCTCATTTTACATATACAGAAACTGAGGCTCCAACGGGTTAACTAATACGTCTAAGGTCCCACAGTGGCAGGGTCAGAATTTGAAGTCACACTGTGTGACTCCAGAGCCTACATGTTTAATCACACTTAGGGTTGCCAGATAAAATACAGGATGCCAAGTTAAGTCTGAATTTCAGATAAACAAAGCTCAAGTATTGTGTGGAACATATTTATACTAAAAATATATTCATTGTTTATCTGAAATTCAGATTTAACTGGACATCTTGTATTTTTATTTGCTAAACCTAGCAACCCTAACCACACTATTCTGCCTTCTAAAAATGCATACATATGTCTGTATCTATGCGGGTTGCTTAATTTGTGGTTTACATATGCTTGAGTTTTGTTACAGAATAGGAAATGATGTTAACTCATAGCCACAAAGTTAGAGCAAGCCCTCTTGGATTCCTTTACCCTCCATTTATTGAAGGCTGGGTTGGTCTGGGGCCAGTCTTATCCTTGATACGGCAGTTAAGTGCAAGCTTTTCTCTTTTGATAAGAGAAGACTTTGCTTACTGTTGGCACATTCTGGCCTCCTGCCTATATTGAGCTCTCTCTTCAGTGGCCACAAGTTTTCTCCCTGGTACTCATCCTTATCCAACTTCCTTGCTGCAGAAATCCTTGATTCTTTCTTGGAGTTTCAGAGCTGCATGGTTGAGTAGCTCCTTCCTCCCAAATGACAATGTTCACAGAAAGAAATGGAAAAGAATGAGCTGGCTTAGCAGAAAGGGACCTTGCATATAAAGTCTGCTGTATAAAACATATAAATAGGCAATCTACACACCACCAAACAAGCACTCATGTTTATCAGTGTGTGTACTCTCCACTCTAATGTACATCATGCAGGGACTTCCCTGGCGGTCCAGTGGTTAAGACTCCAGGCTTCCACTGCAGGGGGCACAGGTTTGATCCCTGGTCAGGGAACTAAGATCCCGCATGCTGTGCAGCCAAAAAAAAAAAAAAAAAAAAGTTCTCCTTGGAAATAGAAACTGTTTTTAATGGCCACTTAGAAGACAAATATATTGTCCCTAGATCACACAATGCATTAAAAAAAATAAAGGACTTTTGAATTAGCTTATCTTTATTATCCTTCAATAATGTGGATAATTGAAAAGTGACCATCCATTTACAGGCTTGGATGGTTACAGAGTTACCTCTATAGTCAAGATTTTTTTAAATCTTTTAAACAGCATGAATTTTTATGAACTTAAAATAAAATAATAATGATAGATAATATTTATGATAACATAAAACCAACATTTTGCCATTATGTGCCAGGTTCTAAAAACAGTATTTTTTCTTTTTGCAGTACGCGGGCCTCTACTGTTGTGGCCTGTCCCGTTGCGGAGCACAGGCTCCGGACGCGCAGGCTCAGTGGCCATGGCTCACGGGCGCAGCCGCTCTGCGGCATGTGGGATCTTCCCGGACCGGGGCACGAACCCGTGTCCCTTGCATCGGCAGGCGGACTCTCAACCACTGCGCCACCAGGGAAGCCCTAAAAACAGTATTTTATATGCCTGATTGCTAAAATTTTTACCAAAACGCTATGATATTTTGTACTATTAGTAGTACGATATCACAAAAAAGAACACTGAGGCTGAAAGGGGTTAAGTAGTTTGCCCAAGGTGGCACAGTTGGTAAGTGGCTAAACCTGCATTTAAACCTATATAGGACTTCCCTGGTGACGCAGTGGTTAAGAATCCACCTGCCAGCGCAGGAGACATGGGTTCGAACCCTGGTCCGGGAAGATCCCACATGCCGCGGAGCAACTAAGCCCATGTGCCACAACTACTGAGCATGCACTCTAGGTCCCGCAAGCCACAACTACTGAGCCCATGTGCCACAACTACTGAAGCCCGCATGCCTAGAGCCCGTGCTCCGCAACAAGAGAAGCCAACGCAATGAGAAGACCGTGCAATGCAACAAAGAGTAGCCCCCACTCGCCGCAACTAGAGAATGCCCGCGCACAGCAACAGACCCAACACAGCCAGAAAAATAAAAAGTAAAAAAGTAAGTTAGGCATTAAAAACTAATAATAATAAAAAATTTAAAAATAAACCTACATAGTCTCACTCCAAAGACCATATGCTTAATTACTGAGCAATAATGCCTCCACAGCATAAGATCGGTAGATACAGCTTCTGTGGTGAAAAAGAAGTTTTTAAAAAATTTCCAATCTGTTGCTGACCCTTTCACTCCAAAGGCATGAAGTGCTTTCTTTCTGAAAACGTAAGGAATATCCAGGCGGAAAAGAAGGTGGGTGGCAAATAGCCAAAGTGGTTAGTATTAATTTAGATGATTAAATTCCTAGAAACGCAACCTACCAAGACTGAATCATGAAGAAACAGAAAATCTGAACAGACCAATTACCAGTAATGAAATCAAATCAGTAATCAAAAGCCTCCAACAAACAAAAGTCCAGGACCAGATGGCTTCACTGGTGAATTCTACCAAACATTCGAAGAAGAACCAATCCTTCAACAAAATAAAAAGGGAACCCATTGAATGGAAGAAAATATTTGCAAATTATATATCTGGTAAGGGGTTACTATCTAAAATATATAAAGAACTCAAACAACTTAATAGCAAAAAACCAACAACCTGAATATAAAATGGGCGGAAGATCTGAATAGACATTTTCCCAAAGATATACAGATGGCCAACACAAACATGAAAAGGTGTTCAACAACAGTAATTAAGCAAATCAAAACTACAATGAGCTATCACCTCACACCTGTTAGAATAGCTATTAAAGACAACAAATAACAAGTGTTGTGGAGAAAAGGGAACCCTCATGCACAGTTGGTAGGGTTATAAATTGGTGAAGCCACTATGGAAGACGGTATGGAGGTTCCTCAAAAAATTAAAAATAGAACTACCATATGATCCAGCAATTCCACTTCTTGATATTTATCTGAAGAAAATGAAAAACTAACTTGAAAATATTTATGCACCCCCATGTTTGTTGCAGCATTATTTACAATAGCCAAGACATGGAAGCATCCTAAGTGTCCACCGATGGATGAATCGATAAAGAAAATCTGGTGTATGTATATAAAATGGAACATTATTCAGCTATAAAAAGGAAATCTTGCCATTTGTGACATGTGGATGGACCTTGAGGGCATTATGCTATGTGAGATATGTGAGGGAAAGGCAAATACTGTATGATCTCTCTTATACTTGGAATCTAAAAAAACAAAAAAACAAACAAGCTCATAGAGATCTAGAACAGATCAGTGATTGCCAGATGTGGGAGATGGAGGGGGTGAGAGAAATGGGTGAAGGGGGTCAAAAGGTTAAAAAAAATTAGATGTTGTCTGACTACTATACAGCTTATACCTCATGTGACTCACTATACAAGCTGGGCAACACCTGCACTGGTCTATGCCCTGCTCAAGTAGACAGGTCTACTGACGACTCACTTGTAAGTCACAGCAATATAAGTAGCCACAAAAGATTCTAAATTCTTACTGTCATTTTCTGTACTTATCTTAAGGTCAACTGGGGCTATAGTCTGAATGTTTGTGTCCACCCCCGCATTCATATGTTGAAATCCTAACTCCCGAAGATGATAGTATTAGGAGGTGGGCACCTGGGAGGTACTTATGTCATGAGGATAGAGCCCTCATGAATGGTATTAGTGCCCTTATAAAACACATGCCAGAGAGATCCCTAGCCCCTCTCACCAGGTGAGGACACAGCAAGAAGGTGCTGCTACGAATCAGAAAGAAGGCCCTAACCAGAACATGAGCATGCTGGCATTGTGATCTCAGTTTCAGCCTCCAGAACTGTGAGAAATACATTTCTGTTGTTTATAAGCTACCCAGTCTGTGATATTTTGTTATAGCAGCCCCAACGAACTACAGCAATTGGTATTAAACAATTCTATGGACCAGAACCAGTATGTGGACCACACTTTGAACAGCACTAATATAGAAAAGATCAGCTTAGCACATAACTAAAATATACAAATATGCTAATGATTTAGATGGTTGGCTATACTCTCTCTCCCTCCCTCACCTACTGCCCCCCCCTCAACGACACGCACACACACACACACACACACACACACACACACACACACACTCCTGAAATATTTATTGAGAACCTACTATATGCCTGGTACTTTTCTAGGCTCTGGGAATACAGCAATGAACAAAACAGATCAAGTGCCTGTCCTCAGAGAACTTACGTTCTAATCCAACGAATGTTTTGACACCAAAAGTTCTGGGTTCCAGCTCAAGATCTTGCCAGTTAACAGCTCTGTGCTTCTGTACAATTCATGTAATCCCCCTGAACAAGTTTTCCCTAGTGCAAAATAAGCCTGATACCTACCTTAATGACATTGTTGGTAGGATTAAATTAGGTACTGTGGAAATATTTTGAAAACTTTAAAGTTATATACCAACATCAGGTCAGTTTTACCATGTGTCCTTCTTGAAGCCAAGGGCCATATCTTTCCTGTCTTTGTATCCAGGGCAACAAGCATAACTGCTTGGCAAGTAACAAGCACTCGGTTAAGGTTTGCTGAATAAATAGATGTTAAGGTCCTATACATCTGAGTTATGTTTTTTGTGTAAAATGTTATAACTGTTCTTCAAATCCTTAAAACCACTGCACCAACAGGAAAAGTATATTTGGCACTGCAGAGCATGGCACGTGTAATTCTATTCTTGGGTTACAGGTTTCTAAGAGTCCGAGGCCTAAAAATATATATTCTGAACACTTATTAGATGGAAACCTCTTTTTATGGATTTGTATCACCATCTGAACGCTTCTTAAAGGTCTTTTCCATAAATTGACCCTAGGAGTAGCTATGCTGGTCCTGCCAGTTCTAAGCATGCCCTTGCTCTCTAGGGTTATGAGCTAGAACTGAGTTGTCAAAGTACCCTGTAAAAGTTGGGAAGCGTTTGGAAGAAACTCTCAGCAAATGGTAACATGAAAAGAAATATAGTCAGGTTGCTTCTTTTCAAAAATTGGAATCTCATATTAGTTTTGTTTTTTGTTTTTAATTTTAAGGTCAGCTTATTAAGTTCAATGATGAAAGCTATCAGAAGAATATTTTCCTGAAAATGATTTTTTCTTAGAAAAAGAGAAAGGAAAATGACCACCCTCTCAGCATAGCCACAGATGCTGTGGCAGTCAGACCTCTCTGTGGATGGCGGTAGCCCATCAGTTGGTCAAGTCACTCTCAGGGTCAGCAGGACTGTAGTCTGGATCACCCTCACTCTCCTCCAGATCCTGGAACAAAGAATCATCTACCTCCACATTGTTTCTAGCATCCTCCAAGAACCGGATATCAGATGTGCCAAAATTATGCTCTATTTCAAATGGCTGTTTCCCACTTTACTTTTTCCTGCTTGTTCTTCCTCTTTCATTCATTGCTTTTTAATTTCCAAGAATTCTGCATCAAACTTGGCCTTCCAACTGAAGAAATTCTCAAGTGTAACAGGAGTACTTCTTGGCTTCTTCTGCTTCTTTTTCTTTTTGTTTCTCCCAGGGTATACAGACATGCTCTTTCAGGGTTAGAGATATTACTCTTGGAGGCAGAGAGAGGCACAAATTCTCTTGTAGAACTCAATGCAGTGGCTAGTTGAGGAGTACCTCATATATATAAGGTGCAAGACTGACACTGAAGGGGCACTAACACAATTAGAGTGATCTGCAAGGAGGAATATTTTGTAACGGAAATGCCATGAATACATAAAATACATAACAAGGCAACATATAAGTGCCACAGGTAATGTAAAAACAGAAACTGTAGGGAATTCCCTGGTGGTCCAGTGGTTAGGACTCGGTGCTTTCACTGCTGGGGTCCAGGTTCAATCCCTGGTCAGGGAACTAGGATCTCCACAAGCCGTGCAGCACAGCCAAAAAAAAAACCAAACCAAAACAAACAAAAAACCCCACAGAAACTGTATTTCAGAGGAGATGAAAAATCAGAGAAGTTTCCAGGGGGGATTCCCTGTCGGTACAGTGGTTAAGACTCCACGCTTCCACTGCAGGGGACGCGGGTGTGACCCCTGGTCCGGGAACCAAGATCCCACATGTCACATGCGGCACCCACCCCCATCCTGCCAAAAAAGAAAAGTTTCCAGATATAAACTGCTATGCAAGACAGGCCTTCGAGAATTTCAACAAATTTGGGGCCTAGAGGCAATTGTCTCTGTTCCAAGCAAAGACAATTTAGACAAACGCGTTGACTGCTTTGTAAAAAGTTGGTAGAAATTATGGCAAGCAGTTCAATTTTGCTTGAGAACCAACTCTATATTATGTAAAGGGGCAGTGCAGGGTAAGGCTGGAAAAGGGGAATGGAGACATATAACTGGACAAATGCCAGATTAAGCAGTTTTACCTAATTTGACAGGGAAAATAATTTTTAAAATAGGGTTGGAGCTGTGATCTGGCCACTGCTTTAGGGAGACGGCTCTGGAAAGAACACAAAATGTATTGAAGGGAAAGCAACTAAGCAGGAGACCAAATAGGAAACTACAACAAAAGTCTAGAGAAGAGGTAATCAGTACCTGACCTAGGGCAGTGGCAATGGTGATAGAGAGGAGGGGGCAGATGGAAGAGACATTGGGTAGGAAAGGTCTATACGTGTCTGTCCAATATGGTAGCCCCCAGCCACATGTGGCTATTTAAATCTAATTTAAACACCCTAAAGTTAAATAAAATTTAAAATCTAGTTCCTCAATCAATGCTTGATAGCCACATGTGACTATTGTATTAAATATACAGCTAAACATTACCATCACAGCAGAATGTTCTGTTGGACGGTGCTGATCGATATACTTTGAGGACCAATTGGGTACAGGAATGGGGAAGATGGATTAAATGTGGCTGAGCTTTGGTGGATGAGTAACTGAGAAAGACAGTGCCAAGAGCAGGAAAGGGGAAGTAAGGAGGAAAGATGTCGTTTAGTTTCTGTCAAACACCAGGCAGGACAAAGCATCTACACAAATGCTCAGGTGGGTAGAGCAGGGCATGAGTGGGCTCTCCCAAGCCTTGTCAAGCCACATGATTCCCCATCCTCCAACTTCCCCTTCCCTGCAGTATTGAGTTGGCTTATCCTCTATCGGGCTCAGTTTCTCCCCAGCTAGGGCGGCTCCCTCAACCTCCCCCAGATCAGCGGCTCACAAGAACTGTGACAAGGCAGGAGCCCGAGAGCCTACTGTTTCCTCCGCTCAGAGGCGCCTGCCTGGATCCTCATTTCTCACAGATACCTTCGCTTCCTCTCTCCCAACTGCCTCACTCACCCTTCCCTATGCTCAATCCTTGGAAAGTCCCCTTGATCCCACTTATTTGACTGCTTCCTCTTGAACTCTTCTCTCCTACAAGAACCACGACACCATTGACCCCACCGCTTTTTTACTTGCCCTCTCTTCCCTCTCAGCTTAGATTCTAAGGTTTATCACTATAACCACTCCCTGGCTTGTACCCCTCCCCCCTCTAATGACTTTCATCAGCAAAACCCAGCCCTGGCCAAATCCACCTCTCCTTCAACCCCACAAGCAAAGGAATGTGGCTGGATAAAAACCACACAAACTTGCTGAGTGGTCTCACTTTAGATACAGGACCACTGACTCAAGAGGGCCCTCAGCCTTGTCCGTACTACACTTCTCCAGTAACTCTTCCACTCTGAGGGAATTCCTTCTCACCTTCTTCTATCTCCTTAAATAGCCAACAGCCCCACCCCACTCACAGCTTTCTATTGCTTAGAATAAAAGAAAGCTCACAGCCCTAATCTACTTCATCAAACCCACTGAGGCAACCGCACAACAAAGAATATTCCGTGCAAACTGGGAAAAGGTGCACACAGACTGCGTGTGCGCGTGCACGTGTGTGTGTGTGTGTGTGTGTGTGTGTGTGTGTGTGAGATGCGGAGGATTTGCTAAAAGGCACCACCTCTGCAGTTGGAGCAATTAGAAAAGGTGCTCCTTCCTGCAGGTTGATTTGGCCTCAAACTTGGTTGGCAGAACAGGGGCTGGATTTCAGCTCCCACCTGCCTCCTGCACGTCAGTGGCCTGAACAGGCTACCATATGTACTACCTGACCTACCTGCATTTGCACCCACGGACTTTGCCTCCTCTCCAAAAAGAGTGTGTGAACATACTGTCCTTGCTCCTATCCAAGGCCAACTCCTCCACTTCTACACTAGGTCTCATCGTTTCTCACCTACTGGAGGACAAGCTTTCTCCAGCTGTCTCCTCTTATCTTCTGCGTCATCACCTTTACCTCTCTAAAGGTTCATTCCAGAATACCAACATAAGGAAACATCCCCCATCTTTAAAATACCTTCCCTTAATCCCAAGTACTCCTCTCTCTCCCTCTTTCTTTACAGCAAAGCTCCTCAAGAGCTGTTTAGACTTGCTATAAACACTTTCTCTTCCTCACCTCCCATCTCTTGTTCACACTAATCAGACTTTCTGCCCAATGACTCTGTTGAAACTGCTTTCGTCAAGGACATCAGCAACCTTCATCAGGTCAAATGCAGTATTCAAACTCTCAGTCCTCATCTTACTTATTTCAACGGTATTTGATAAGACTGGTCACTCCCACCTTCCTGAAACAATTCTCTTATCTTCCAACACTCCACCCTCTCCTGGTGTTCCTCCTACCTCGTAGCTCCTTCTGCTCTTCTACAGAATTTCCAAAGCTTGAAGTTTACCTTCCTCCTCCCCTCTAGCTACTCTCCCTCCTAAGTGATTTTACGTAGACCTAAGGCTTTAAAAAGCATCTATGTGCCGATGACTCCCAAATTCATATGTTCAGACTCATATATCCATCCAACTGTTTTGCATCTCTACTTGGATGTAGAACAAGCACCTTATGCAACATGTGCAAAACAGAATTCCTGATTTCCCCCACCTCAGATTTTTTTCCTTTTTAAATCTTCCCCATCTCATTAAATAGTATCACCATTAACCTATCCTTTACGCCCTGAACCTAAGTATCATTCATGATTTTTTGTTCCTTCACACACTCTCTGCCAAATCCATTCCAAATCTATATGTATCTGAATACATCCCGAAACATCCCTTCTCACCCCTTTTCTGCTGCCATCCTAGTCCAAGCTACCATAAACAGCTTCCTTACTGGTCTCCCTGAGGACATCTGTGCTTCCCTGTTGTGTATTTTACACACATTAGCAAGAGTAACTTTTTCAAATGTGAATCAGATGCGGTCACTCCTCTGCTCACCCTCCCATGGCTTTCTGTTGCTCTTATTAACAGCCCATAAGGCGCCATAGGATCTGACCTCTTCCCCACCTCTCAGCCTAACTACTACTGCTCTCTGGCTAACTGACTACGCTCAGCCATACTGGCCTTTTGTTGGTCCTGCAACATGCCAGGCTATTCCCACTTCTGAGTTTATGGCTGATGTTCTTTCAGCTTGGAAAGACCCCCCTACCCCTCTCCTGCCGAGGTATTTGCTAGGCTCACCCCTTCATATCATACATGTATGTGCTCAAAGGTCTCCTCTGAGGGGCAATACCTGGCCATCTATAAAGTCATCCCATTCCTGGCTTTATATTTCTTCACACAACATCACTTCCCGAAATTTTTGTTTACTTGTTTGTTGTGTCTCCTCTCTCCCACTAGAATGCAAGCTCCACGGGGCCTTTGCTTGCCAACGGCATTCCCTGAACCTAGGACAGTGCCTAGCACCTACTAGATGCTCAATTAGTACTTATCAAATGGTTGCATTCCCTCCAAAATTCTATTCTCCTGAATCTTCAGACCCTTCCTCATTTCCTTTCCAGCCTCCCACACCACCACCCCACGCAAGGCAAAGCTGCAACTCCCCGCTCTTTCCTCTGCGTTCTTAGCTCTTCCACCGCCTTCCAGCGCGGCCCCTTTAAGCGGACTCCGGAAAGCCGCGGGGAAGGCGGGGCCGAAACCTCGCCGATGCTGACTCGAAGGGGCGGGGCGGAACTAAGGGGGCGGGGCCTGCGTGCTGCGTGCGTGCGCGTTCTGGAGGCGCCGCCGCCGCCGCCGCCGCTCTCGAGGCCGCCGCCGCCGCCGCCGCCGTCGCCGCGCAGAGCCGGAGCAGGAGCCACGGCCGAGAGGAGGGAGGAGGAGGAGGAGGAGGTGGAGGAGGCGCCGGACCGTGGGGGTGAGTGAGGGGCGGGGAGCCGGAGCCGGCCCTAGAGGGAGCAGGGGGCGCGGGTCGGCCGAGCCCGGGCTGAGGCGGCTCCTGTCGCCGGTCAGTCCCCTGGCTCCCCCTTCTTTCTCCGCGTTCCCTCGGTGTCCGGGGCGGCGGCCCGGGGGCCTGGCCGGCGGGAGGGGCCGGGGCTCGGGGAGGCCCGGCCGCTGCCGCCCGGGGCCAGAGCCAACCACGCCCGCGGACCGAGCCGGTCGACTGTGGTTGGGCCTGCGGGAGAGGGACGGGAGGGGCCCGGGCCGGGTGTGGGAGAGAAAGAGGACATTGTGTCCCCCACCCTCCAACTCCCTGAGGTGTCATGGCACAAGCCTATTTCCCTCGCCATCTCCCCGGACATAGTGCCCTCGCCCCTCGCTGCCTGAGAGAGGTAGAAGATTAGACATCGCTGCATTTTTTTTCTTCTTGCTTGTCCCCAGACTAGGGTCAGATCTTCTTTCAAACGCAGCTCACCCTTTGGGGGGCACGCGTAGAAGGGGGTTGCAGGGTTGGGTGAATTTTCTGTCCTCCCTCGGCTCCTTGGAGAGGTGCGGGTAGACGGGAGCGGTGTCCTTTCTGTGTTCCCTTGTTAGGGTTCGGGGTCTCCCGTTCCTTCCTTCATTCCCCCGGTGCACAGGGCTGACATCTCTACACCCCACTCCACCTCTCAGCTCCTTTCCCGCCCTCTCTCCCCCACGTCTTCCGTAGCATGCCATGTGTTCGCTTTTTCAGCGTTGCCTTTCTTGGATCTCTGCTTTTCCCCTGAATTTTGTTAGGGAAGAGGTCACTGTGTGATTCTTCTTGTCTTCCTTCAAACGGGGACTGGTAGGAGTGTCTTTTGCCCCCTCGTTCAGGAAGTTAAGGACAGTGTCTTAGATAAATTGTGTAATTTACTGCTATAGGGGAAAGATGAGGGGAAGACATCAACTCACAGGGCTGAGAACCAGTTTAGGGGACCATTTGACCTCTTGGAAAAAGAACTAGCATTGAGGAGTTAATGTATTCCGTTTTGGGAGGGAAGATCGTTTTGTCACTGCTTTGAAGGGAGGTGGTTTTAAGAAGGAAGGGAATAACAGGGCAGGAGGTTATTGGGTCACAGTCGTACAGGTAGCCACAGTTTTCTGCTTCCTGGGTGTGAGATGATGATTTTTCCTGTTTTTAATCACAGTAAAAATGAAGGATCAGCTCTTAGTTTTAACGTGGGGCTGCTACCTTCAAAAGCATGCTGAAAGGGCAGTCTCAGAAGGGATGCTGCTGGAAACAGGATTTGGAAACTTTATTTTGGTTTCCTGTCAGAGTGTGTGGGGGTGGGCACACGTGTGTGTAGTTTTTCTTTTCTTTTGATGTAACTGATACCTGTGATATTTTGCCATAATAAGCACTAAATCAGGCCCTGATCCCCTGTCTGTCTTTATTATGATTTCCTATAACACTTTCTGTTTGAAATTATATTTGTGTTGGTTGAAATTCTTTTTAGTCTGGTGTTTCAGTGAATCTTGTTTACTCCGCATTTTGAATTATGTACTACAAAATATACTTAGGTGTAAGGTACTGAGGATCACACCATGCCCACTGGCACATGGTAGGCACTTGGTATTTCTTGAATGAATTGTTTGATTACAAAGATGTGTCTAAGTTTTACATATCATCTATCTTTTTGAGAGGTAGCTCAAATTAGAAGATTGCATTTCACTTCCAATATACAAAATACTAATTATTAACGTTTTTGGGGCCACTGACACCTTTGAGACTATAGTGAAATATACGTATAGACTCTCTCCTCAGGAAAGAAGCAATAGACATTTATGCACAAAATTTCACATTCAGTTTCAGGGACCCTCTGAAACCAACCATGGGTGCTTGTCTTAAATGTAAACTGGAATCCTGAGTATTATTCAGTTCCATATTAAAACTGTTCAAATACCTTTGTTCACCTTCTGTGTGACCTCAGGAATGACAGTGTCTGCCCTTACAGACTAAACTTTGGGTCTTTGGAAACAAGATTTAAGAGTGATTGTTATTACAATTTTATGTGGAAAAGTTCTCATTAATAACTTTTACCAATAATTTTGAACTAGTAATTTTAAATTTTTTTTTTTTTTTTTTTTTGCGGTACGCGGGCCTCTCACTGCTGTGGCCTCTCCCGTTGCGGAGCACAGGCTCCGGACGCGCAGGCTCAGTGGCCATGGCTCACGGGCCCAGCCGCTCCGCGGCATGTGGGATCTTCCCGGACCGGGGCATGAACCCGTGTCCCCTGCATCGGCAGGCGGACTCTCAACCACTGCGCCACCAGGGAAGCCCCTGAACTAGTAATTCTAAACAAACGGCTTTGAAGGAAATAAGATTGTTATAGTCACTTTTGACAGCTTAAAATCATAATCACGACTGACTTATGATTTTTATTGTGCAAACTCCTTAGCAATATGATCAGCACTTGAAAATGTTCATAGATCATTTTTCCTGTTCTCTTCCAAGCTTGTTTATATGCATGGTTTTTCATGTAGTTAATAATTATTGTACAATTATCAACATCCAGTATTAATCTAACAAGTGCTTTTTAAATGCCTATTAAAACAAAGTCCTTGCTGTCATAGAGCTTATATACTAATCAGGAGAGGTGGGCCATAACCAGATAAATATAGAATAAGTCAGATGATAAGAGGTATGCAGAAGAGTAAAGTAGGGTAAGAGGATAAAGAGAAACAGTAGCAAGGAAGGGTAGTCAGGGAAGACATGAGTGAGGGATATATGCTCTCTTGGGGAAGAAGGTTACAGGCAGAGAGGACTGTTAAGTGCAAAGACTGCTCAGTCTTTGCCTTGACCTTTTGGAGAAGGCCAGTAAGCAAGAGGGAAAGTGAGAGAGCTTGAGGTTAAAGAAGTAGCCGAGGCCACTATAAAGCCTTTTAGGCAATGGTCAGAACTTTGGATTTTACTTTGAATGAGATGGGAAACCACTGGAGGGTTTTGAGTAGAAGAGAGACCTGTTCTGACTTACGTTTGTGGGAAATGTTCTGGCTGCTGTGTGGAAATCAACTGGGAGAGGGGGGTGGGAGTAGAAGCAGGAAGACCTTAGGAGGTTAATCTTCATTTTAAACCTTTTTCCGTGGTTGCAAAATAGTCCATCTACCTGCTCTTGGGCGTATAGGTAGTTTCCTTTTCCCCCTATTGAAAATAACAATGAAATGAACACTTTTGTGTATACAACATTTTCTTTCTTTTCGAATATTTCCTTGGAATTGATTTCCAGAAGTACTGCTGAATCAAAGTATATAAATATACTTGTCTTCTTGGTGTGTCTATTAATTCCTTCAGAGAGTAGATTGTACTAGTTAAAAGTGACAGTTGTTGATCTTAAGTTTCATGCAGTGTCACTTGCATTGAATATTATTATTTAATACTTTAAAAAATAATTTGAGTTATAAAAAAGAGACCTTTTAGATTGTTAGAGTGAATTTTCCAGTAGCTCACGTGAGTTCATTAGTTAGCTCACCTCTCTCTTTAACATTTGACAGCAGCGTGCCAGCTGTTGGTGCTAACTGTTGGGGATACATCGTTGAATTAGAAAGGGTCTCTGCCCTCAGGGAGTTTTACATAATGTGATAGTTAAATAACTTCAGATCTTGCCAGTGTTTACTGATACTCAAGAACTTTGTTAGTATATGGTTGATGATCTTTTATATAGAATGGACATTCCAATCAAGCACCTAATTTTTCATATTGATAATTCTTTTTTTTTTTTGCAAAGGGATTTTTAAATGGCATCTGCAATTTGTTTAATTTCTGTTTTGTATGTCTTTAGAATCATACATCTCTGATAGCCCCACGTTTTGTTCTTTGCAGTAAATTTACGCAGATAGTACTTGGTTGAGGACTTTCACAGTTGAATTTTTAAATTGTTGTAATTCTTTATAAGTTATTCAAAACACAGAGACTGTTGTTTCTGTTAAATAAGGTCAGCACTGCATCTTTGAAATTTTATTTAGATTATAAAGGAGGATGATACCAGTCTGTTTTGATAGAGTCATACCACTGGGCGTCTACGTGGCTTGATTTGGCATGAGCGGAAACTCCAATATCTATGAATTGAGTGGGTTGAACTAATAGAGTTACCTGCAAGCACCTAGCACTGTGTCT
Source organism: Pseudorca crassidens (assembly GCF_039906515.1). Lineage (NCBI taxonomy): Eukaryota > Metazoa > Chordata > Mammalia > Artiodactyla > Delphinidae > Pseudorca > Pseudorca crassidens. The sequence continues at coordinate 97,769,522 of NC_090297.1, forward strand.
GACACGAGCTAGGGACTCAGCAAATGTTCATTGAACCTCGGATAACCTCTAAGCTCCCAGTTCTAAAATTCTCTTATTTTAGAAGGTCAATAAAAATACCTTGTTTAAAGCATTTATATCTTAATGTTGTGGTGAGTTTAAAATTGTGAACATAAACTTACTTCCTCCTAATGTTCCTTTCAGATTGAACTCATCAGTTTTAAAAAGAGTTATGGCATATTGCCAAGTATTTTCTGCTCGTTCCGATGTCATATACTGCTGCATGACTTAATGCCAAATTCATATCTTATGGAAATGATTAATGTTAAAAATAAAGATATTTAAGCTTTCTTATGTTACTGAAACAGATGAAACATCCATTTTTTCCCCTTTTTTCTGTGTGTGAAATTTGAACCTATAAACTTACCATGATGTTCGATCAGTTAAGCAGTTCAACAGAGAACTATGCCATTCTGTCATTTTTGCTTGAAAATAGGCCTTTTAGAGGTAGAAGGTACAGGTATGCACCAATAGAAAAAGGAAATTGTGTATGATGATTAAGGTGGAATTGAAATAAGAAATAGTATACTTTTATAAGTGGAATATCTCAGGATTAAATATGTTCTATGAAATTAATTTCAATCATTAGACTAATGGCTTTTTTTTTTTCAGTTCAGATGACTTACTTAGGCTATATAAATTTAGGTTAGATAAATCTGGAAAAGGTTTCTTTGCATATCCAGTTTTCCCAGAGATAGAGATAAGTTTCCTATCTTCAGCGTATTTATTTAGTTCACATTGACAGAGAGTGGTTCAAAGTGTCGAATGGTAAAACTAACCAAATTTGGAATTAAATATGTAATTCTGTGTTTGGTTTCAGAATATATTTATATTAGGCCATATCTCATAAGGATAGGAATGTACTAAACACATAACTGATAAAAGACACTGTTGGATTAATTAAAACTTAAGTTGATTTACTTCAAATTCACAAGTATACATGTATACCTATAACACGCATGGTTGTTTGCAATGCTGTGTTATACTCACTCATTTTGGTTGTAAGAAATAACTTTGCTTAGGCTAGAACTGTGGCTTAGTTATCAATGACAAAAGTGTAAAGTTGGAGAGACACAAAGAACTGAGTACAACTGTTTCTTTGGACAAAGCCCAAATGCCGCTTGTAAGATTCTAAGTTAGTAGTAGTAAGAATTCTCTCTTATTGCAGACTGAACATTTCAGATCTGTCAGATGTGTGATCCGGAGAGTAAATTCATTCACTCTGTTTTCAGTGATATTTTTAAATTCATTTATAAATAGGATCATTCTGTTCTAGACATGTTGGCTGTTTTATAGGACATTAAGCAAGCAACCATAACTTAATTATTTTAGCAGCTGACATTTAACACTAATCTTTGGGTTTTATGTAGTTTTCAGTATCTATTCCAAATCATTGATGTCTTTTGAACTACCTTATTTATTCATTTATTTGGCTGAACCGGGTCTTAGTTGCGGCATGTGGGCTCTTTTAGTTGCAGTATGCAGGCTCTTAGTTGCGTCATGTGGGATCTAGTTCCCTGACCAGGGATTGAACCCGGACCCCCTGCATTGGGAGCTCACAGTCTTTTTTTTTTTTTTTTTTTTTTTTTTTTGCGGTACGCGGGCCTCTCACTGCTGTGGCCTCTCCCGTTGCGGAGCACAGGCTCCGGACGCGCAGGCTCAGCGGCCATGGCTCACGGGCCCAGCCGCTCCGCGGCATGCGGGATCCTCCCAGACCGGGGCACGAACCCGTGTCCCCTGCATCGGCAGGTGGACTCTCAACCACTGCGCCACCAGGGAAGCCCGGGAGCTCACAGTCTTAACTACTGGACCACCAGGGAAGTTCCTGCACTACCTTTTTTTAAATTTATTTTTTTAATTTATTTATTTTTGGCTGCATTGGGTCTTTGTTGCTGTGTGCAGGCTTTCTGTAGTTGTGGTGAGCGGGGGCTGCTCTTCGTTGCGGTGCGCGGGCTTCTCATTGCGGTGGCTTCTCTTGTTGCGGAGCACAGGCTCTAGGCGCGGGGGCTTCAGTAGCTGTGGCATGCGGGCTCAGTAGTTGTGGCTCATGGGCTCTAGAGCGCAGGCTCAGTAGTTGTGGCGCACGGACTTAGTTGCTCCGTGGCATGTGGGATCTTCCCGGACAAGGGCTCGAACCCATGTCCCCTGCATTGGCAGGTGGATTCTTAACCACTGTGCCACCAGGGAAGCCCCCTGAACTACCTTTTATTTATTTATTTATTTTTAATGCATTTCTTTATTTTATTTATTTAATTTTGGCTGCGTCAGGTCTTTGTTGCTATGGATGAGATTTTTCTAGTTGCGGTGAGCGGGGGCTGCTCTTCGTTGCAGTGCGTGGTCTTCTCATTGCGGTGGCTTCTCTTGTTGTGGAGCACAGGCTCTAGGCGCCCGGGCTTCAGTACTTGTGGCATGCGGGCTCAGCAGTTGTGGCTCGCGGCCTCTAGAGCGCAGGCTCAGTAGTTGTGGCGCATGGGCTTAGTTGCTCTGTGGCATGTGGGATCTTCCCGGACAAGGGCTCGAACCCATGTCCCCTGCATTGGCAGGCGGATTCTTAACCACTGTGCCACCAGGGAAGCCCCCTGAACTACCTTTTAAACTCTAGCTGTGAAAATATTGCATAACTTGATTATTAGATTTCAGATTCAGTCATTGAACAGAAGTTTGGGTGACCCAGTATTTGGCAGTTTGACAGAAACTGAGATGTGAGTCTGTAGTTTCTACTCTAAGTATATAGTCTATATATATAGTCTAGTAATTTATTTTGTTTCCCAGAACCTGACATATGTCTTTTAAATAAATGTTGTATTTTCATGGTTGAGTAAAAATAGAATGATACTCATTTTGTAAGTAAAAGCTATGTGATATTTTAATTCTCTCTTAGTTTCTGAACAACTATTTCTGTGGTCTTATTTTCTAACAGCTTTTTAGTAGAAATTATCTCTGGGTGATAGGTTTATGGGTAATCTTCAACTTCTTCTTTACATTTATGTTCTTTTCAAAATTTGCCACAATGGAACATGAATTAGTTTAAACAAGAAAAAAATGTTTTAAACAAGAAAAAAAATGAAGAAAAAAATTAGGGCAAACCAGTTTCTCATTGGTTAAAGTGCAGTAAAATAAGAATTGCTTGCTCAACCACCTATTTTACTTCCGTCAAAGGTCTTTTCTTTCCTTTTTTTTTTTTTTTCCAAATTGCTTTTCTGCATATATGCCACATTGTAGGGAAGTTTTTTCCCGGTTCAGCTAACAGTTTTAATTCTATGTTTAATGTGAGAAGTTTTGGATTTTTTTTTTCTTTTGAAGAACAGCTTAATATTTTTTCTACACTGATTAAAATCAACCTGTGCCACTAAAGTTAACTATCCAATAGAACAGAAACGTGCATATAGAGAAAATGCATTTGTGTGCGTTTTTAGTGAATGTTGTTGGTAGCTTGCCAGCTTTATTTTCAAGTTCCTCCCAGACCTGTGATGTGCTTATAAGGCAACAACGGTATATTTAGTTAATTTGCAAAATGAGAATACTTTTTCTGGTTTTTCCATTTTGCATGTTTTGAGTTAGGATTAATTGGACATTTATTATTCTCAACAGGCATACGGTAAAACAGTTCGTTTAACTGTGGTGCTTTCTATTGGAGTATTGGCTGACTTTTAGATAGTGAGCCTTGTGCAGTTTCATGAGTACTACTGAGTTTTGGATGACATTCTTTACACAATCTGAAAGTACCCCTGAGCCTAATAGAAGCTGGAAACAAAACAAATTTGATGTTTTCTTTGCAGTAGGAAGTGTAGTTTCTAGTACAAGAAATATGCCCTTGTTAGGTTCAGGACCATTTTCAGGGGTTATAACTGTTTGAACATTTTTTTCTTGTTTAAACTAATTCATGCTGCATTGTGGCAAATTTTGAAAAGAACATAAATGTAAAGAGGAAATTGAAGATTACTCATAAACCTATCGCCCAGAGATAATTTCTACTAACATTTTAATGTACATTTTTCTAGTTCTTTCCTCATGTGTACAGATTCTTTTAATTTTTAAAAAAATTGGAATTATATTTCTATACATACAGTTTCGCTCCTACTTTTTTCTCTGAACAGGGTATTGTTCTCCTAGTGTGGGACCCTTAGGTTGATCTTTATAATACTACTATTTTAGATAACACTGGGGCAAACATTTTTGTACATTTATCTTTGATTGCATCTCTGTTTTTTTTTTTCTTCCTTTAGGGTAGATTCCCAGAAGTGGGATAACTGGATCAGAGGGTGGTTACCCTGTGTATAAGAGTGTGTGTCTCACTGCACCTTCAATGGCATTGAGTAGGTCAGTTTTTACAATCTTTGCCAATTTGATAGATATCTGTTACAATTCTTGGGTGGTAATCACAAAATCCTCATATTATTAATAATCTGTAAAACCATCAGCGTGTATGATTATTAATTTGCAGTCGTCTTTGAAAAAGTTGGTTGGAATGATTTTCTTTGAAAATATTTTAGGTAAAAGTAATCTTTGTAACAAAAAAGATATTCCTTGACATTGCAAGTTGAGTATTGTTCTTATATTGGAAAGAAATAGCATTTTAGTCTTCTCTCTTTACTAAAATAACAAACATGAGAAAGCTTATTTTATAGTATGTAATAAGTAGAACTATAATGTAAAACTAAATTGTTTCAGATAGATGAGAGGGATAGTCACATGATTCAGACTTAAAAAAAACCACACAACTTAGTGTTTAGAGCAATGGCTGTAGAGTTAAGCAGCCTGTGTTCAAATCCTTGCTTTCCCACTTACTAAGTATATCATTTGAGGCAACTTACTGAGTGTACAATTTAAGGTAACCTACTAAATATATAATTTGATGTTTCTGAGCTTTGGGTTTCTCATCTTTAATAGGAGAATAAATAATAATACCTACTTTATAGGATTGTTGAGAGGATTAGAAATACTGTTTAAGACTACTGAGCACATAGTAGGCGTTTAATAAAAGCTGGCAGTTGTTGGGTTTGGAAGTTTTGGGCCAGTGTTGTAGGGTGGGGCAGGACATATCTTTCGTGTGTCCTTATTTACATAAATAAATGCAGAGATGCAAAGGGGCCTTGAGCAGTGGCAGCTGGAAGGGAGTGGTAGACATTCTTTGTGGTAGGAGTGGCATGAGCCAAGATAGAAAGTTCAGGACAAGTTGGAGGACAGGAGATTGATTTGACAGAAGCCTAGGCTTGTATAGTTAGAAAATAATGGCAATAAGGGCATAGAGATTGATTGGGACTAGACTTTGGAAGCCATTGAATGCTAGGTTGAGAAGTATAGGCTTTATGTGGGAGCACAAGAAGTTTTGATATGAGGAAAATGATCCGATCAGAGCATTCATCTTTTGGAAGATGAATCTAGCTACAGAGTACAGAATGAATTGAGGAAGAAAGAGACTGAAGATAAGGAGACTGGTTTAAACACATAGGTAAGGCAAGATCTGAGGGTTTAACGGAAAACAAGAGGGAAGGTTTTGGGGGGAGTTGCTAGGAGTCACTGTTGTGAAGATCTCTGGATCTTCAAGTATACCCAGTTTGGACATGAAGTTCAAAAGAAAGAGTCTGATTCTATTGAATAGGTTACATGGAATTAGGTAACCTCTGAGAGAAGATAAGACTCAGTGTGTACACTTTGGTTGTTGCTACCTTTTTTAAAAAAATTGAAGGGTAAAAGATTCCTGTTTTTCATCAATAAAAATCATGTTTATGCTATTTCTTTGACAAATGTATAGTCTCCTGTAGAAATTTACTTATCTAACATTTTGAGTTCTTAGCTAACAGGGAATCTCACTTTTAGACATTGTATTTCTGAAGGTATTATCTTAAAATACTTCACTATAAGGTGAAATTCTTCTCTGTGTGGTTTTTCCAGCTTTTGTGAATGCAACTGGACTTTAGAAACATCAATTTTGTGAGCAGAAGTGATGAAAAGTGCAGTATAGACTTCTTGTTAAGCAGCTTAGCATGTTGAAGGCAGTAAAATATGGAGCAATAAAAAATAGGAAACTGAGGATGTGCTCTTTAGAAAAAATATCACTTTCAGTACTTCTCTCTTAATTTCTTAAGTTAAAATAAAATGAGTTAGCAAATGCCATTCTTAGTCATTCTGGTACTGGTTCTAGCTCCACGCTAATTGTACTTTCCACTTGGCTGAATAATATGTAAGCAAGTTAGCCTAAAGATTTATATTAATATTTCTTTTTGACTGATAAGTAAACTCACATGAGCTGTGAATTATCTGCTTGCTGTCTTCCTTTTATGTTACCAGTTGAAAAAAGAAGCAACCCCCAATTTTTAAAAAATAAATACAGCTTTGTGACACATGTAAGGTGTTTGCATTTTTTAAACCATTGAGTTTTATACCTTTCTTAATGTTTCTTTTAGTTTTCAAATATTTTCTAAACTCAGAAATAAAGTCTTTATTTTTAATTTTATTCACATTCCTCCCCTTTAAGAGTATCCTTGAAAATATTTTAAATTAATAAGCAAATGTAGCACATAGTATTGAGGACTGTATATGTGTTATTTTTTTTTACAAACACTGTTTTTTTAATGTGAAACTGCAAAAGCCAAATCTGGTCAACTGAGTGTTATTTCATTTACTAGAGACCTCAGATATTCAAAACAGGGATTTAATGTCTCAAACTATGAGATTCCAGTTAAGTCTATTTGAATTGATTTGAAGATATTCCTGTTGATCAACAGAAATCAGAACTACAATTCATTCCCTAGGACTGATGACTCTTAACCCTTCCCTCCTTCTCCCCAAGCATAGCTGAGAACAGAATCTTCCCTGATTTGGGCCATGCTGGCACTGTCACTATGATGTCAGATATAGCCTTCCCAGTCTGTACTTCTTACATTCTTCGAAGCCTACTTGCTTCTTGGCAGCAAAAATAAGTTATTAGATTGAGTGGCTAGCAGCTCATGGTATACTATTATAAGAAAATTCACAATTTTAAATGTCAGTTAGACCTCAATAAAGCTAAAATTAAAAAAAGAAAATTTATTCAATTTTTACATGAGGCGACATATGAGGTATGTGAAACATGAGTAGACTTCCATATTTTTCTATCCCAAAAGATTGAAATAAAAGAAAATAAAGCCCATTGGTTGAATAGATTATTGTGTACATTTTTCTTACTCTTTTTTCATTGAAAGAACATTTTTTCTTACTCCTTTTGAATAAGCAATTTTGAATGCTAAATGTAAGTTCTTGACTAAGAAATCAGTCCTTCCCCAAAATAATCTTAAGCAGTTTGGCTAGTTAGCCAACAAATATTTATTGAGTGATTATTGGTTACCTGGTGCTATTTTAGGAACTGAAGATAGGGCAGTGAATAGACTGCTCTCTGGAGTTCTTTATACCTGTGGGGTTTGGTGATTGTGGAGAGAAACAGTAAACAAACAAATAAGGGAACAGATAATTTCAGAGGTCACAAATGCTATGAAGAAGCTGTAACAGGAAGAAATGATAGTGATGGAAGGGTTTAGAATGAGTGTTGAGGAAAAATTCCCTGATGATATTAATCTGACACCTGAATGACAAAAAGCCAGACATGTGACAATCTGCAAGAAGAGTGAACCAGACAAGAGGGCCAGTTGGTGCAAAAGCCCTAAACTGGGAAGCAGCTAGTCATGATTGAGAAGGCCGTTGTGGTAAGCTGAGGGGAGACTGGTAGATGAAGTTAGCAAGGGACAGATCACAGAAGTCTATGGTGAAGGGTTTGGATTTTGTTCTTATAAATACAAAGGGAAGACGCAGGATATCACTACCTACCTTTATGGATAAATATGTGTAACTTTTGAATTTGAAGATGGTGTTACTAATGATACTGGCTTAAAACAAATCTGTAGGGTAACCAGTAGTTTTTCCAGACATAGAAAATCACCAATTTATGGTACATAAATTATGTTTTTCCAGGGGTCTGCAGAAATAAGAGTGAATTCTTTTTAGTATTGCAAAGAGCCTAATGAAAATTGTATGTTTGCTCTCAATAGATTTATACAGGTGAAATATTATGTATATTTGCTTTGACCAATAATTATATTGACTCAAATCTTTGAGGCTAATTACCACATTATCATTATCCTACATTGTGGTGATTTGCAGGCTGTTAATGAAATAAAACATTGTGCTTACACCTCAGAAACCCAGCATTGAGTTTCATTAGTTTTTATGTCTGACAATTTGAGAGTTCTAATTAGCCATTATAACTGATTAATAAAATGTGAGTGCATTTGATACACAAAAGTCTTTAAAGACATGGAATCTGTGGAGAATAAAGGATTTTTCATAGTTAGGTTGAGAACCACAGATAAATGTCCCAATCTCTAGAGGGACTTATAGGGGAAAAGGAACTAGTATTTTTGGGGGGGAAGGTAAAACCCTTACATCACATTTCATCTGCACAGCAAATCTGTGAAATAGGTATAGTTCATTTTTTGTAGATGATGAAACCCAAGGTAATTATATAATTTATGAAAATTCACAAACTTTTTTTATTAAGTCTTTTTTTCTTTTATTTTTGGCTGTGCTGGGTCTTCGTTGCTGCTCATGGGCTTTCTCTCGTTGTGAGGAACAGGAGCTACTCTTTGTTGTGGTGCGCGGGCTTCTCATTGCGGTGGCTTCTCTTGTTGCAGAGCATGGGCTCTAGGTGCTCGGGCTTCGGTAGTTGCAACACACAGGCTCAGTAGTAGTGGCACGCAGGCCCTAGAGTGCACGGGCTTCAGTAGTTGTGGTGCACGGGTCCGGTAGTTGTGGCGCACGGGCTTAGTTGCTCTGCGGCGTGTGGGATCTTCCGGACGAGGGCTTGAACCCGTGTCCCCCGCGTTGGCAGGCGGATTCTTAACCACTGCACCACCAGGGAAGTCCACAGACTCTTAATTGTAGAGGTTAATGCTGACTGCAAACTTTTAGAGGAAAGGACTGCTGCAGTACAAAGCACAAAATAAATGATCAGTAAATATTTGTGTTTTGCTTGCATGCAAACATGAATGAATGAATGAGTGAATGAATGAATGAGTAGGTGAATGACGGAAGACTGCCTCTATCCCTCTAATCTTTTCTTCAGTGCAGCACACCCTTTTTCTTCTATTAGATGAGTCTCAAAAACTCTTCAGAAATAATTGACTTCACCCATCTTTTTTCTCTGCAAAATTCCTCCCCCCATGTAGCTTAAATTACTTAAAATAAATCACACAGTAAAAATTCTAAGGAGGGAAATAAAGACCAGAAACTCAGAAAGTATAATTTTCACTAAGATTTTAACTACCTGAGTAGTCCCTAATGTTTTCAGCTTTAAAAGAAATCTGCTTTAGACCCTTGCATTCACATTCGAGATATCATCTTCTTTTGGTTCTGCTTCTATCTCTTAAATTGTTCATAATTGTTTAAAAATTTACTGTAGATTTTTGAAGTAAGGTGGCGGAACAACAGTAATCAAAATGTTTATGCAGCCAACATTAGTTGTCCACGTAATCTCTAACTGTTTCAGTGGGGGGGGTGTTTATTTCTGTCTTCTATTAGTACACCGTAGTGTGTGATTTATTGTTCAGAAATATGAACTGATAATTCCGGGGCATTTAATGGTTAGTAGGGTTAAAAACATACATAATGGGGATTTTTTTTTCCTCGACTGATGTTAATACTCAGGCAGAATAGCAGTATGAGATCTCTCTAAACTTCATATTTATAGTTTCTAATCCTTCAAATGAATTAACATCTTTTTTATATATAAATTTATTTATTATATATTTTTTTTTTGGCTGAGTTGGGTCTTTGTTGTTGCACGCGGGCTTTCTCTAGTTGTGGTGAGTGGGGGCTACTCTTCATTGCAGTGTGCAGGCTTCTCATTGCGGTGGCTTCTCTTGTTGCGGAGTACGGGCTCTAGGCACACGGGCTTCAGTAGTTGTGGCGCGAGGGCTTCAGTAGTTGTGGCTTGCAGGCTCTAGAGCACAGGCTCAGTAGTTGTGGCGCACGGGCTTAGTTGCTCTGCGGCATGTGGGATCTTCCCGGACCAGGGCTCGAACCAGTGTTACCTGCATTGGCAGGCAGATTCTTAACCACTGCACCACTAGGGAAGGCCCCAAATGAATTAATATCTTAATAAATTAAGTTTAGAGTACTTTTAAATGAATACTTAATATGAATGGATACCTAAGAGATGAAAATAGATGCAGATAATCGAGAGATTGAAAGAAACTTTTAGTGGAAGGTTGCAAAAGGGAAGGGATTATAATACAGGATTTACCATAAGGAAATGGATGACACGGGAAGTTGCTATGCTAGACTGTGAAAAGAAACTTATCTTCACCAAAAGAGAAATGAAATTGATGAAATGAGGGCTAAAAGGAGATAAATAACATTGAAGAGTAGAAAGAACACTTTAGGTTAGATATGGTGGCCTACAGGGACCTTCTGACAGGATATGATGAATCTCATCATTTGTGGCAGTATCACTACTTCATGAAGGATGGGATCTGTCTTGTTGATTTGTGTTCAAAGTACAATAAACCTAGACAGAATGAAGAGTGTTGTTTTTGTGAAGAAGGAACATGTTTTTAAATTTGTCTCTAGCTGTCTGAGACTAAGGTTATAATATGATGGGTCTATAAAAGATAACTTCCGGTAATATTTGGTTCTTGGTATCCTCAAAGTGCTTTTTTTGTTTTTTGGGGTTTTGGGGGCTAGATTTCTGTATGACAGCTTTCAACTGCTCAACTGTTGTATGCTGCTGCTCTTTATTCTAATCATATAATCAGTTTAGTAATGACATACGTAACCCCCTGACATGAGATTTTCATGCTTCAGAAAATTGTTTTGCATATAAAGTACAAGTACCAATTTGCCCTGTTGATGTGTATATCTAAAAGTTGATGTAAGTGACACTTTTATAAATTTAATTATTTAAGAATATTAGATTAATTTAAGAAAAACCATGGGCAAGTCAGTTGGAAGGTGAATCTTAATGTCTTCAGACCCACCTTTATTTGTTTAAATCTTCAGATATTAGGTTATTTTGATGTTGTGTCTTTTACATCCAGATGATAAGTCTGGAACTTAAAAAAAAGTTCCTGTGCCTTTTGAATATTGAGTTTCACACTTGGGACAAACTCCATTGTAAGACATTCTTTTGAATTTTAAATAAATGTTTGGTAACTTCTCACTAGTAGTCAAATGTCATAATTTTTACTTTAAAATATGACAGCATTATAACTCAAGTACAGTTGAAACTATGGGTAGGAGGGTTTTAGGTGATGTAGTCATTCTCTTATTTCCATTATGCTTTAGACTTGTACTACTGTCATCAATAGAACAAGCTTGAGATTGTGTCACCACTCAGTGCTATCTGCTTGTGTGTGTATGTAAGCAGTAGGCCTTAATACTGGGTAGAAAGAATCATTGCTTTGTGGTGTTCCAAACTGGCTCTGCTTAGGTTCAACGGTACTGGGTTGAGCTTGTGTCTATAGTGAATTGTCACATTTTTGATCTTTTGCAGCTATAACATTTCCATAACCATGTATTTAATGTCTTCTGTGTGTTGATGTGCTGAAGATGGACATGTGAAGTTTTTTAGTAGTACAAAGAGAATGCCTATTTAATCAGTAAAATTTTTCAATGATTTTTTTTTAAAGCATTCAAATACTTGCAAAAGAGAGATGGCTCTATATGAAGGACCAACCATCCTCTCTCCACCTTGTGGTTAATTTTCACAGTATAAGAAACTATTTTTTTAGTCCTGTAAGCCAAAATGTTTTGTAGAAAATCAATCATGTAATCGCTTTTGTCTGCACCATTTAAAGAAATGCTCTATTGTTAAGAGAGAAAAAGTTGATTAACAATGTTTATATAGTATGATTTCAATTCTTATTTTTTACAAGTTTCTATTCGTATGTAGAATATAGGCAAGAAGGAAACATCAGTAGGATCAAAGTTGTTATCGTGAAGTTGAGATTACAGGTGATTTTTATTTTCCTTTTTAAATTTAAACTTTTTTCTGAATTTTATACACTGTTCATATATATATTATAATTAGAAAATGAAGGTTCTAAGATGAGTTCATTATAGAATATGAAATTAAATTTAATAAAGCTTTTACAGATGAAGATTCTTTGGGGATAAAATGAGTTAAAGGCTTTACAGATGAATTAAACAAATGCATTCCTGAGATGGAATTATATATAATGACAAAATCTGTACTTTAAAACAAAAACAAGCAAAATTAAGTTCGTTTTCTTGGTGTAGCAAGTGAGAGAAATGGGAAAAGTGTACTATTGATATGATGACTTGGAAAACTTCTGATTCTTCTAACTCAGGTTTGCCTCAGTTACATTCATTTGTATACTGTTTTATAGATAATTGTTTAATTACAAGATATAAATGTATTTATATAATGATATGCCAAATCTCACATTGAATATTTGGTTATTTGATACTGTATTTGTGGTCAGCAGGCAAAACACTATGAAAGTTTGTATATAGTATCTACCAGCTGTTACTTCACCTCTTTATTTCCCAGTTGTTTTCATCTGTAAAATGGAAAAAGACATGTTTGAGGATTGAATAAGTATGCCTGGCGTACAAAAAGAACTTAAATATCACTGCTGCCGCTATTATTACTACCACCAAAAGTTGGCATCGATGTCTATAAGAAACTGGAGAAGATCACTAGGAACTGAAGCAACGTCTTAATCCTTTGTATCCATTTTGACTAACCCAGTGTATTCTCTTTTAGTTAAGTGGGACTACTACCTGTACACTTAGGTAGATTCATTATTTATGTACACAGTAAATCTTGGCATTTGTGGTTTAACATTTTAAACCCAGAGTCTTTAACATGGGAGGTTTGTAATTTGGGATAGGCAGAATTTTGAATCTTGCATATTTCAAGGCTGACATGACAAACACGTTTATTAACTAGCAAATTGAATGTAGCTGACAGCATCCCAGTTATTATTACCTAACAGTGACTTTTCTTCCCTACTTGTTTAATTTTCATCATGGGATGAAAACTTGTGTTTCTTCGTGAATGATGCCTTGAGAAGGCCAGTAGTTAATACTGGATTTTGCAGATATAACTGAAGTGAGTTTATTTTAGTGGCAAAATTTATGAATTTTGCTTATTTCTTTTATATTCTTCACAGTGCCTTGTACCCAGTAGAAATAATGGATAATAGGGTGTGTTTGATAGTTTGTGAAGAAATTTGAATCTCCAGGTTCCTTAAAGGAAAGGGAGGAGGTTAGCAGGAATTCCTAGATTTCCGGGCTTTTAGGTTATTTTTATTTTTATCACTTAAGTACATAATTTAAAAAATTTCTTAGACCAGATTAAAATATATATCTGTCTGGATTTCATATTTCCATGGAGTGGTATGATGATATAAGTGTGCCTCATTTAATAAAAGCTACTAATCCCATCCATAGATATGTTGATTTTATTATCTGCAATAGGACCAAGGAATCTGTAGTTAACTCTGCCAGTGGATCCCAGATAATTCTGACGCAGTACTTTCTCAATTTCTTACTCTATGTTTTCATTTTAGTATTATTTTTTTTAAATCTGTATTGTATTTTTAAAGCCTTAGGACTATAGGAATAAACTTTATATTTAATAATGAAAATTAATGTTATGTCTTAACTTTAAGTAGTTCAATGTGCATATATTACTTATTCAGACCCAAGTAATACCAATGAGAGTACCAATGAGGCAGTGTTTCTCAGCCTTTTTATTATTATCACTTGCTCCCCTCACTCCAGTCTTTATATATATATTTTTCTAATCGTCCCCCAATGAAATTTTAATACCACAGGTATTATCCTGTATATTTGTTTATTTATTGTACATTAATCTGTGCTTTGTACACTAAAAGAGTTAAGATTTTTTTTACCTCCTTAGGAGCAATATTGCCCCTGTTGAGAATGAATACAATAAGCTAAAAGAAAAATCACTCTTAGTCTTACCTCCCAGTCTGTTAACATTTTGGTATACTTCTTGCCCAGTGGTTTTCAATGCATATCTATTTTCCTTCAGAAAATGAGATTGGATGCATAATAGTTCATGCCCCCTTTAAAAAAAATATTGTGAAAATGAATATATTTTATATTATATCTAATGGATAAATAATATCAATAGGTGTATTCTGTTATGTGAATTTGCAGTCACTTTTAAAAATTATTCCCTATAGTTTTCAATTTTTTTTTTTTTTTTTTTGGTTGCACCAGGTCTTAGTTGCGACAGGTGGGCTCCTTAGTTAAGGCTCGAGGGCTCCTTAGTTGTGGCACATGGGCTCCTTAGTTGTGGCATGTGGGATCCAGTTCCCTGGCCAGGGATCGAACCTGGGCCCCCTGCATCTGGAGCGCAGTCTTAACCACTGTGCCACCAGGGAAGTCCCTCGATTTTTTATTATAAAAGCTCTGCTATGAATATCATTGTAGTTGAATTTTTCCAGGCATTCTAAATTATTTCCTTAGGATGAATTCCAAGAAGCAGAATTATTTTATTCTGTATATCTTAATATTTCGATATGTATAAATTATTGAAAGTCCTTTTCCCCAAGGACAACCACTATTAATGTGAATATTTGTCCAGCGTTTTCCTGTGTATATTCTAACATAAGTAGTTTTATAAACCTGTATCTATGTTTTTTTTTAATTTATTTTATTTTTAAAGATGTATTTATTTTTGGCTGCACCATACCATGTTTGGGATCCTAGTTCCCCCACCAGGGATTGAACCCGCGCCCCCTGCATTGGAAGCATAGAGTCCCAACACTAGACCACCAGGGAAGTCCCTATCTATCTTTTAAAAAAGAATAATAGACTGAACTTTAACTATGGCAAATTGCTTTTTTGCCCAAGGCATTTTGGTCATCTTTTCATATCACTATATGTAATTTAACCCATTTCTTTTTAGCAGTGTTCTACTGAACTGAGGTACATTTATCCATTCTTTTATTGGAGGGCCTTTTGTTTCCTGGGTTTTTTTTCTTTTTGTTTTTGGCATACATCTTTGTTTGCTTGTGTTTTTCTGTATCATAAATTCCCATTTATGGTGGAATTGCCAGGTCATTTAAGAATTGAAATTGCATTATATGCTTGAGTCTCTTTTTAGGCTTTCACTTCTTTTTCATTCCTTTACATGCCTGCTCTGATATTGGTACTAGATTTTCATTACTGTACTTTAGTGTTGTACTTTTATATCTGGAAATATAAAAAGTTCTGTTAAGTAGGCAGATGTGCTTTTGTATATTTTTCAGATTACAAGTTACAGTTTAAGTTTGGCTAGATTTTGTTTCTTTGTTTTTTTAAGACACAAGTATTGATATATGTATTTTAACTAGATTGGAATAATACAAATTTTTGAGGATTGACATTTTTAGGCTTGAGAACTTTTAGTGCCTGGCAGTAATTCAGAACTCTAAAAGTACCTCTGAGTTGCAAAGTAGACAAACAAGTTGTTGAGCTGTGAGTTCTATGGAAATACTTGGAACCACAACATTTCTGTCCAGTATGCCTTTTAATCTTTGGTTTTTTGATTGAAGTATCTTGAATATATACTCTTTGCTATCTAACTTTTATTCCTTTTAAAAGGAGATATATTCTCTCTCTCTTTGTACATTTTTGGTAATGTACTTATTTAGATATCTCATGTTTTTTCTGCTTATTTTTACAGAGTTCCTTTATATTATTGTCTTCAGAGTTATTCATACATTTTTCTGAGGTTTAGAGTTCATAAAGTTCAAAATATATGAGAATAGATCTATTAAACGTTGCAGAAGAATTATGCTTTGGTTTTCTATTTTAAATAAATTTATTTTATTTATTTATTTTTGGCTGCGTTGGGTCTTTGTTGCTGCGCGCGGGCTTTCTTTAGTTGCGGCAGGTGGGGGCTACTCTTCCTTGTGGCGCGTGGGCTTCTCATTGCGATGGCTTCTCTTGTTGTGGAGCATGGGCTCTAGACATGCAGGCTTCAGTAGTTGTGGCACGCAGGCTCAGTAGTTGTGGTGCACGGGCTTAGTTGCTCCGCAGCATGTGAGATCTTTCCGTACCAGGGCTTGAACCCGTGTCCCCTGCATTGGCAGGCAGATTCTTAACCACTGTGCCACCAGGGAAGCCCCTATGCTTTGGTTTTCAAAGTAGAAGTGTTTTTTGGCTTTTTTTTTTCTTTTGCGGTACGTGGGCCTCTCACTGCTGTGGCCTCTCCCGTTGCGGAGCACAGGCTCCGGATGCACAGGTTCAGCGGCCATGGCTCACGGGCCCAGCCACTCCGCGGCATGTGGGATCCTCCTGGACCAGGGCACAAACCCGTGTCCCCTGCATCGGCAGGCGGACTCTCAACCACTGCACCACCAGGGAAGCCCCTAGGCTTTTTTTTTAAGGCACTAATTTTTTTCTGAGACAGTTTCTCCTTTAAATTTAAACTTAACTGCTCACACCATTACTAAAGTCTTTAAATGTTTATTCTGACCCTACTTACTATGATTCTATCTATGACCTAACTTTTTTCTTAAGACACTTTTGTTTTTAATTTTATTTATGTATTTATTTATTTGTTTTTGGCTGTAGCGCATGGCTTGTGAGATCTTAGTTCCTGGACCAGGGATTGAACCCGTGCCCTTGGCAGTGAAAGCGTGGGGTCTAACCACTGGATCGCCAGGGAACTCCCTAAGACACACTTTTGAGTGAGACTTTCAAATGCTCTTAGTGTTCTGGAAGACTTAATTTACCTTTGTAATGAAAAATCTCTCCTGAGAGTACTGTGTTCACCCAGATTAAAAACTAATCATAATAAATAGAATAAATGATATTCAGTACCTAGGCAATTCGGATAGGACTGTTTTCTACGAGTAGACTCTCTTGGAGTTGAGTTGTTACCACAGCTAGCTTAGGCTCATTACAGAGGCTCACATTGCTTTGGGTCATGGTTCTTCATCTAGCCAAGTGAAAAACCAACCATCTTCCCTTGTGGTATGGTCTTTCTTGCGAGTTATGTTTAAAAAATTGACATCTCAAATGTGATTTTTGTCTCTTGAGGCTTACCGTTTAACCAGGTTTGAGATTTTATTCTTTGGTGCAAACTTTAACTTAAACACTTTGTTAATGTACACGAAGCTGAATCTTTTACTCAGACTCACAGTAGCAAGCAAATGACAAGCCATGCTTGAGCATTAACTCACTATGACTTTACACATTTGCCCGAGCCTGTGTGATTGCTTGGATACTGTCTTAACCACCCCCATTGCCTACTTTCTTTTCTGAAGCCTGAAGCCATATTAAAAACTTCAGATTCATTTAAATGAATTGTCCATATAAGGAGGATATTTGATTTTAGCTAAACATAATGTGAGATCATTATAAATGATTATAAAAATTAGAATGTATAATAGACATTTGTGTTTGTAAAACTTTGAAATATTTCCATTTTATTTTTTATTATTTAAAATATTTCCCCTCATGTTTAAGTATTTTGATAGATTAGTACCAGTAAAACTTCAGTTAGTAATAGTCATCTGGTAGAAAAGATTCTTTAATAGATTTGTTAGAATATACATCTCTGCTGCACATAAAGGTTGGGGAGATTTTATGTCTTGCGCTCTGACAAAAAGTAAACTGCTTTCTAGGAAGGTATCAAGTAATTTTTACTAGCTTTTTACGTAATTATTTTGGTATTCAAAGTATAATTAAAGTAATCCTTGAACATCCTTTTAGCCATACTGTTTTTAAAAAATTATTTTTAATTAAACAAGTAATACATTATAAAAAGAAATACATGTGACAAAAATACAGATTGAGTAAAAAATACAGATAAGGCAAAAATAATAGTTATCATTCGCTATGTATCTTACAAAAATTTCTTGTGTAAACATGTATATGTAAAAATATTTAGTTTTGTTTTTATACCTGCTTTTTTTTTTTAAGTTTTTAGATGTAGAGTTGAGACATGAAGACTAGAAATGCACTTTACTAGCATGCTGTGGTACTAAATGAAAATTCCATTCTTGGAAGATAAGTTTGTCAAGTTTCCCCATCTCTACCTTTGCCCCTCCCCTCACCTGTATTCTTTTCTTTTCATCACACTCTCCTTGAAAGGAGAGAAATATACTGTGGTAGGTCTCAACCCAGGATTGGCTGTATATTAGAATTAACTGAGGAGTTTTAAGAAATATCCACATCACAGCTCCACCATCCAGATTCTTATTTAATTGATCATGATGAGGCAAGACATGTGGAAGGAGAACATGCTTTATCTTAGCCTTCATATTGAAGCTTGCCTGAGCTTCTGAGTTCAAGTATGGTTTGGGGGAGGCACTGATTGAATCCAGTGGGGCATCTTCCTGAGTTTCCTGTCTTCAAGCAGGAAGATAGGCATAGGTCTTTGTCATCCCTCAAGTTCTCTGAGGAATCCACTGCCACAAACTTCTTCATTTATTCCATTGTTTGTTCATCTACAAAGTTTGTAATACTTTAAGGAAAATCAACATCATTAATGCTGTGCAGATTAGATAGACAAGAAGATGAGTGATAAAGCAGTATGATGTTGTGGTTAACCACACAGATGCTAGAGGCAAACAGCCCGGGTTGTAATCCTGGTTCTGTAATTTATGTCTGTTGCACTTGGGCGGGTTTGTTTTAGCCTCTCTGCCTCATCTATAAAATCAAGATAATGGTCTCCACCTCATAAGAATGTTGTAAGGATTAAAAATATTAATATGTGTAAAGTGCTCCAAACAGTGTTTTGTACATACATGGTGAGGATTCAAAGAATAATAGCTACAATTAATTTATTCCTTTTCTTGTATCCTCCTTTCTAACATTTCCTCCCTTTTGTTACCCATTCCTCCTGAAGATAGGTTAATGCTTTTCTTTGATAAACTAGATTGGGGTCAGCAAACTTTTCTCTAAAGAGACAGATGATAAATACTTTAGGTTTTTAGGGTCATGTTGTCTGTGTTGCAATATTCAGTTCTACTGTTGTAGGGCAAAATCAGCCATAGACCATATGTAAACAGATGTGCATGGCTGTGTCCACTTTATTTATGAGCACTGAAATTTGAATTTCATATAATTTTCACATATCACAAAGTACTGTTTTTCTTTTGATTTAAAAAAAATTATTTAAGAATTTGAAAAACATTCTTAGTTTATAGGCCACACAAAAACAGGCAGTGGACTGGATTTGGCCTGTGGGTCATAGTTTCCTGATCCCTGAACTAGAGTAAAGGAACCTGAACATTCTGACAGCTGTTTTAGACACCCTTTCTTTCTTAAGGATGCCATCATTCTTTAATTTCCCTGTACTTTGGAGGAATCTAGAAAATTAGTTTTATTGCCAGTAGGTTTAGAATTTAAAAATTCTACTCACAGCTTTGATCTTAAACTATTAGCGCATGTGTCAAACAGTGAAATCTTTGTGGACTCTCTTTCTCAAACAGTGACATATATAACTGTACTGGGCTTTCTTTGGTTGCAAGCAACAGAAACAGACTTTGTCTTGTTCTCAGCACCAGTATACAGCAGATGTTTGTATTAGTCAGGTTTCTCCAGAGAAACAGACCAGTAGGATTACAACGTGTGCGTGCGCACACACGCATTATACATATACACATACATTTTGTGTGTGTGTGTGTAAAAATAAAGAGGTTTATTTCAAGGAACTGGTGTCTATGGTTGTGGGGGCTGGCAAGTCCAAATCTATAGGGCAGACCAGCTGGAAGCTTTGGCAGAAATTCTCACGACGGAATTTCTTCTTTAGTGAAACCTCATTTTTGCCCTTATGGGCTTTCAGTTGGTTAAAGGAGGCCTCCTCACATTATTAGTAATCTCCTTTACTTGATGTTAACAACAGTTACATAATACCTTCACAGCAGCACCTAGATTAGTGTTTGTTTGAATAACTGGCTACTATAGCCTAACCAGGTTGACACATACAACTAACCATCACATAGTTCAATAAATACTTTTCCAATAAAAGGATGAACAAATGGCTGAAATGGTTAATTTAAGCAGAAAAAAAGATATTTATATGATGGATGTTGAATAACAGAATTTACATAAGAAAAAAGTATGCAGGCCTCAGGAAACCCCAAGAAGAACCAGGACAGTTTGCAGGGATCAGGACCTAGGTAGCAGCAATGAACAACAGTATCTTTAGTAGTGTACCACAGTCAGAATGAATCAGCTCTAACCATTTTCCATATTCACATCATTGTGCTCAAGATTCAGCATCATAAGAAATTCAGCCTAATTGGCATCCCTCGACATCCCTTGGTACGAAATCTCCCTTGCCTAGTGGGGGGTGGAATACTTTGATTGACGTTCCCACCAAAACTACTGTGCGGGAAACAGGTTATTTCCCCACAGAGTGTCAGGATAACCAAAAAGAGGAGGAAGGGATACTAGACATGCAAAAATAACCTTAAATGTGAGGAGGGACAACTTTATCCACTGAGTGGGACTTGAGGGGAAAAGATGATAGTGACTGGACTTGGTAAGTTTATCAGTGAGGGGAGGGAATGAGAGAGGAAGTAGAGCAGAGATTGGTAAAAGGATTGATATGCGGTACTGAGGGCCCAGGTGAGATTTCATATCAGAAATTTGTAGTAGTGACATCACTTACATGATGGTATTTTCTCCAGCAATGAAGAGAGATTTTAAGATTCATTCATGGTTGATGTTACCGGCTGATTTGGGGGGAAAGAGGAATACATGACACAGAGGGTGCTGGGCAAAGAATAACTCAGACAAAAATGGTGATGATGATAAAGAGCAAACACTTCTAGAGTCCTTACTCTGTACTAGGCTCAGTTATAAGTTTGCTTTAAAGATGCTAACTCATTTACTCAGAATAACCCTGTGAAGTAGGCACTGTTTTCCCCGTGATGAAGCTGAGGCACAGAGAGGTTAAGACATTGCCTGATATGACAGTGTTCACAGGTTCAAAGTCTGTGCTTAGCTACTATTCCTGATATGACAGTGCAAGTGTCAGAGCTGGACTTCAAACCCAGGAACTTAGGTTCAAAGTCTGTGCTTAGCTGCTATTAAGTTACACTGATGATCACTCTTGGAATCCAGGTTTAGGAGGGAAGGAAAGATGATAGTGTGTGAGGTGACAAAGGGATCACAGTGTCAGAAGTTTCAGTGAAGTGGAAAAAATGCTGTGGGGGTTTCCTCAAAACACACACACACACATACATGCACACACATACATGCACACACACACACATGCACACGCACGTATGATTATACCAGGCCAGGTATTGAAAAAAAGGATATTTATTTAGACAGTTACCAATAATTCTTAATGATGAGTAGCTTTTTTCATGAGTCATATTTGGACTGCACAATAGTTTTTGCTCCATTTTTGTGTGCTAATAGTAAGATATTCTTGTAAAAGTCAGCCTCTCTGTTTCCTTTTGTATGCTCCACCACCTAGTTTTGACAGAACCCTAGTAAATGACCAGATTTTTTCTACTCTTTCTCTTTCCTCTCATAACATTAACTTGGCAGACTTTTTCATTTTTGTCTGTTTGTATCCACTAGTATACTTCTGCCTACTTAGTAGGGGAGCTCTGCCAGTTAGAGCTAGAGGTGGTTTTTTCTAATTTGGAAAGACAGCATGTGTCTCTGTCTTTTAAGTTCTCCATGATATTTCCTTTTTTTTTTTTTTAACTTGGTGCCTAATTTGTAAATAAATTTCAGCAAATGTAGACTTATAGAATTAAAAAATGAATGCATCCCTTAGAGTGGAGCATCTTCTCAACACAGAACCAGTTTGCTTTTTTGAAAAGTGTTTGGCTTTTTCCAACAGTTTTTGTTACCTACAGCCTATATAATTGATAAGTTAATCAAGCCAACACTTTGAGAAATGGGATTGTAGTATTTTTTTCTTGTTAAATTTGGGAACTGGCTTTATCTTCCTTTATCTTTCATTGTCTCATTTTTAGCAGATAAACATAATAGGTATTTGTGGCATTAGCGACCATTGTAGTATTGTTTTTTTCTGTATCAATCTAGATAGTGAGGTAAGTTTGAGGTTTGCTCTGCTTGGTGTGCCTTACAGATTGATTCAGGCTAATATTTAAATTATTCGCTTCCAGCCAGTGAAAGGCATTGTTAGAAACAGGGCTCTAGATCTAAGATTGTAACTTCTGGAAAATTTAATTATAGATATTTAATTGTAGTGTCTCCCTTTGAACCCTGCCCCTCAAGGCTTTAGTAATACTTAAGGTGTCTCCGTATTCAGGTAGTTTTTGATTTGACTGTAAATACTTTCTCCCAGGTAACAAGCTTAGTCCAGAGATAGGCCTCAAAGTTAGCCCTTTATATGCTTGTAGAGAGAATTTTAATACTTATTTCTTATTGATTGTTATCTTTTAACTAATATGAAGTTATTTAAATTGTTTTTTTTATTATACTATACCAACAAAAGATTGTAGTAATTCATTTTTGAAGACCCTTGAGAATCATGTGAGTCCAAAAGTATTAGACTCAAACACAGTGTTAGGAGTTGGTGATTTCGTCATTTATTTGTATGTAGCATTTTTCAAATTTCACAACTTGTATATGTTCTGACACTTTCATATATGACAAAGGATTAAGATAGGTCTAGATACTGAGAAATTTCTCCTTATCAATGTGAATGTGTATGGATATTGTAGACAACATTATTAGTCTTTTAGTCTGTACTGTATTGAGAATTCTATTGTTCAGTGAAAATTGCTGGTATACTAGGTGTCTAGAACTAATTCTACATAGAAATTGCTGTATAATCATTATATTTTCAGGTATATATAGCAAAATCACTGTTCAGCTGTGATATAATTTCTCTTGTGGTATTTTGTGTGTGTGGTTGCTTAGAAATTTTATCATATATAATGGGAATATTTCTTTTTTTGACAATTTAAAGATTGTTCCCATACCCCTACATTTTGTTTTTGTAATTTTATTTTATTAAATGTTATTTCTTTGGCAACTCTTTTAATATCCTTAAATGTTTCCATGTTTGTGACCCTTCATCATTGCCCTTCAACATACTGATGTCAGGTGCAAGATTTGGGGTTCCCCCCCCCACTATGTTCTTTAGATAAAAGAAAAATAAAATTCATTCAGATATGACTTTAAAAAAATTGATCAGAATTAATAACTTAAAAAAATTTTGATCAGAATTGCATTTTCAAGGAGAGTCGTAATATATTGGTTTCTGCAAACATGTAACCTCATTGTGTACCAGACCTTACGTGATGTACATAGAAGTAAAAATGGGCTTAGGGAAAGTGGAGGTAAAGTTAGTTGGTTATGCTGATGGACAGTGGGTGGACTTGGGTTACAAATATTTCCTGGTGATCATTCCTGCCAACAGAATTTCAAATATTTAATGTACTCCTCTGTAGCAAGTAATCTAGTGCATTTTCAACCACAGTGACTACAGATTTAAAGTCCTTGGAATGGGCTTTCTTAAAAGAATTCAGCCATTGTGAGGGACAAAACCTACTGAAACAAGGCTTAATTTTGAACTTAAAAAAATTAGAAGCCAATGTTAGAATGAGTATGTGTAGAATATGTTATCTCAACCCTTCACCCATCACCTTATTTTGTTATGTGGTCTTTTGGTCATTAACTACTTTTTATCAATTTTGAGTACTTGGATTTGGAAAGAAAATGAGTTCAAGCACACATTTGGAAGTTTTGCCTTTTTCTTGGATTTCGTTTTTGGTTTGCTTTTGCTATAGAAAATGAAGTCTGTTAAACACAGTTTATCTTACTTTAGGTTAAGAATGTGGGCGCTAGAGTCAGGTTGTCTGAATTCTAATCCCTACTATGCAGATTACTGTGAGCTTTGGTAAAATATTTTTCTTAGCCTCACTTTCTTTAGCTATAATATGAATAATAATAGTAGCCCTACTTTATGGTCATAAAAATCAAATGATATGGTCTGTATAAAGTACTTAGCATGGAATATTATATATTATCATTGCTTTATTATTCCTTCTTTTCTGCTGATCAAAACTTTACTGCTGATTCTGGCTTCATCTTTGAGGTTACTGTTTGGTTCCCATTGAATTTTTAGCAGGCAGCTTGGTATTTAAAGGAATATTTAGTACACTATTCCTTTTAGCTAGAATAAGCTAAAGATGCAAAAGAATGAATGTTGTCTTAAATTCCTAAGACCTGGGGAACTGGTCTGAATGCTTTTACGCACTTGGTTAACCTTTGTGCCATTCAGAATGTAAGACCAGTTTGTGCTGATTTCCATTCTTCTTTTAGAAAGACTTAAAAAAAAGAGTGACCATAGTATTCATTGATGTCATTTGGACGATTAGGAAAAGTACTTATTATACCCCTGAAGACCCAGAGAACTCTTGTTTATGCTTAGTTTAGTAGTGAAAACTTGGTTTTGGCTTAGAATTCTTCTAACGATATATGAGTCATATTATTTGTAGGGTGCTTTTTATAAAATTTTATAAACTTTGTCTCATTTGATCATCACAATTCTGTGGAAAAGGTAGGACAGATGGAATCACTCCTACTTTTAAAGATGAGAAATCTGTACTTGGAAGAAGTTCAGTGACTTCCAGAGATAAATAGCTAGTTGTCTGCTCTCTGATACTTTAGTTTTCATTCTGTGTCTGAGAGTTTCTATGTAGAATCAATTCCTTCTTTGAGATCAACTTATAATTTCCAGAATGTAAAACTCAAATTGTTGAAATTACCGGATTTTCACATTTGCCAGAAGTATATACCTTTTGTTTTGGTTTGGTTTGTTTGCTCGTTTGTTTTTTGGCCAGTAATCAAGTTAGAGGAACAGCTATCAAGTTCTGCCATAGTATATTAGTATAACTTTAATGTTATTTGTAGCTTTAGGATTTAGAGGTAGTTGAGTCAAAAGTATGCCCTTAAAATACATTTGATGCTAGAAAGTTAATTGCCTCTAAATATAATTTTGATTCAAAGGGCATTTATAAAATTTTTTTCTCTGATTCTTAGGATATTCATAGTCAAGCTGCCCAATTTCAAAAGAAAAATTATGTTTTACTTTTAGTACTCATTTTAAAAACTAGCATGCTTTATTTATATTGTGTAAATACCTATGGGAAGATGCATATGTATTTTTTTAATTGGGGACATTCTTTGTGCAAGATGTTCAGTTCAAGTATTTTTAAAACCTCTGCTTTTGTATTTATGGGCTCTGTGCATATCACTGTGAAGGAATATAAAATAGTCCTTACCTTGCTTTCAACGAAGTTGACATTGATAGGGAAGGCCAGGCTAATTATGAAACAATCTGAGTAGAGGTTGCCAAACTATAGTCTGAGGCCCATTTTTGTTTGGCCCTCAAGCTAAGAATGGCTTTTGCTTTTGTTGTTTAAAAAACAAAAACCAGAGGAGAATATGTAACATAGACCATCCCTGGCCCTCAAAGCATAAAACATTACTGTCTGGCCCTTTACAGAAAAAGCTTGGTGACGATGAATTAGAGGAATATGTCACATAAAATAAAATATAACCAGAGACATTAAGGGATGCAAATCAAAACCACAGTGAGATACCATTTCACACCCACTAGGATAGCTGTAATCAAAAAACGGGCGATAGCAACTGTTGACAAGGATGTGGTGAGAATGTAAAATGGTACAGCCACTGTAGAAAACGGTTTGGCAGTTCCTCAGTAAGTTAAACATAGAGTTACCATATGACCCAAGCAATTCCCTTCTAGGTATACACCCAAGAGAATTGTAAACAGGTTCACAATTAAAACTTGTGCAGTATGTTCATAACATTATTGGTCATAATAGCCAAAAAGTGAAAACAACTCAAATATCCATTGAATGGATAAACAAAATGTGGTATAGCCGTATAGTGTAATATTCAGCCTTAAAAAGAAATGGAGTACTGGTACATGCTACAACATGGATGAACCTTGAAAAACATTATAAGTGAAAGAAGTCAGACACAAAAGGTCACATATTCTGTTACTTCATTTATAGATATAACTAGAATAGTCAAATCCATAGAGACAGAAAGTAGATTAGTGGTTGCCCAAAGGCTAGGGGGAGGGGGAAATGGGAAAG
Organism: Pseudorca crassidens; assembly: GCF_039906515.1. Classification (NCBI taxonomy): domain Eukaryota; kingdom Metazoa; phylum Chordata; class Mammalia; order Artiodactyla; family Delphinidae; genus Pseudorca; species Pseudorca crassidens. The sequence goes on from NC_090297.1 coordinate 97,795,654, forward strand.
TGACTGCTAATGGATATGGGGGTTTCTTTTTAGAGTGGTAAAAATGTTCTGGAACTAGATAGTGGTGATTGTTGTACAACCTTGTGAATGTAATTTAAACCACTGAATTATATACTTTAAAATGGTAAATTTTATGGTATGTGAATTTTATCTCAACAAAAGAAAATGTAACCAGAGACTAAGTAGTTTTTATAAAAGAAGTAATGAGAGGTCAGGTAAAGAAGGCTACAGGCATGAGTTAATGGATATAACTTTGAAGTCGGGGCTTGAAATGCACCCTGAAGAGCTTGGAGGATTTGGATAGCAAAAGAGGAAGTGGGTATGGCATAACACCGTAAGGGGTATAAACCAAGGTATTTGTGTTACACAGAAGAGGAAGAAGTGGCTAGACTAAGAGGGAAAAAGACAAACTGAGTCTCTTGTTTTCATGGGGCTTCTAAACGTGCATATTTAACTGATTTGGGATCATGCTTTGTGCTGTCATTTTCATGGAATAAATTGTATATTCTTCTAGCCTGAGACAGACTTTTTTTTTCCAGCCAGAAAGCAAAAGCCTAAGGGCTGTCTCCATGGTACTTTTAACAGGTTACTGTAAGGATTTTAGTTCCCAGTATATGTGTTGAAGAATTTGCCATCATCTCTTTTGCTTTGTTTTATTAAGTCATACAAAGTATCTATCTGATATTTTTGTTGTTATTCAGAACAAAAATCTTTGATAATAACTGTTCCTTATGCTTGCCACTTTACACTATAAAGGTCATTCATGTGTATTGCCTCATTTAATCCTCTCACCACACCTATGAGATAAATGGTATCATTCCCATTTTAAATATGAAAGAGGCCATATAATAGAGTGATTAGGAGCCCGGATGGAGGCACTGGAGTCAGAAAGCCTAGATTCAAATCCTGGTTCTGCTGTTTACTAATTGTGTTTGAATTTTGATGAGTTATATAACCTCTCTAGGTTATATGTTTTCTCTTGTGTAAAGTGGTAATTATAATATCATAGAGTTATATTTAAATAAGTGACAAAAGTAAAATTCCTAGAGTCATGCTTGGCACATAGTAAGCCCTCAAAAATACTGTTATTTATAGATCATGAGAGTTGAATGAGGTTAAGAAGTCCAAAGTCTTGTAGCTGGTAAGTGGTAGAGCCAGCACCTAATTACAGGTGTTCTAGATTCAAGTACCATTTTTCTAGTTGCTTTTACCAGATTTTATTATATACTTACTTATGTATTGCTCATACATTTATAAACCTTCATTTAAATGGTGACTAGATAATAAACCAGATATTAATAGCACAAGAAACTTTCTAACTTCCTTACAACAGAACTTTAATTCCTAAACCAAGTCTTTTGCTTCAATCTGCTGATAGCCACTCCTTAGTAGTTATAAACCAAATTATGAAAAGGGAAAATGACAAAGGAAAATACAGATTTAACATAATTAACAAAAATTCACTTGAATATGATAAAATAAACAATTAAAAGTAAATAACACCTGCAGGGAAAACTTGCAGTAATCACAAGGGTGACTGTCCTTAATTAATAAACATACTAGACTGATAGATAGGGAAAATAACTTTTTTCAAAACAAATGAGAAAAGAATAGGCAGTTCGCAAAAGAAAGAAGGTGTGACTGACAAGTATTTGGAAAACAGTTTAACCTCATCAGTTAATCAAAGAAATTTAAACTAAAGCAGGGTAATACACCTCTGATGATATGATTAACAAAATAAGAACATTTAAATTGTAATAAGCAAATTTAACTTGAAACTGTTATTAGGGATGTGGTAAAATGGGACCCACATATTCTTTTTTTGTTTTTTTTGCGGTACGCGGGCCTCTCACTGTTGTGGCCTCTCCCGTTGTGGAGCACAGGCTCCAGACGTGCAGGCTCAGCGGCCATGGCTCACGGGCCCAGCCGCTCCATGGCATGTGGGATCTTCCCAGACCAGGGCACGAACCCATGTCCCTTGCATCGGCAGGCGGACTCTCAACCACTGCGCCACCAGGGACGCCCCTCTTTTTTTCTTTTTTTGACCATGTGGGATCTTAGTTCCCCAACCAGGGATTGAACCCATCCATACCCCCTGCAGTGGAAGCTCCGAGTCCTAACCACTGGACCACCAGGGAATTCCCGAGACCCACATATTCTTGATATGGGAATGTAAATTGATAAAACGATTAATCTCCATGAAGAACGTTCAAAAAGTTCCTAACCTTAAATCTAGTAATGATCCATCTGAAAATGTAACCCAAAGAAAAAATAGTAATTCTGGATAAAAATGTATGCATAGATTCATTGCAGGGTTATCTATTATAACTGAATGTTTGGACATATCCAACAAAAAGATAGTTAAATTATTGTACACTTATTGCAATATTATTTGATAAAGAGTTATTAAAAATTTCAATGACCTTGGAAAAAGATGATGAGATAACGTATGTTTGGGAGGTGGAGGGAAGAAGGATTCAAAATTGCAGCCCTGTGCCCTCTAGTGTCAAGCAGTAAACCTAGTCTTGAGGATAGTTCATTGTGGACAAAGATTTACTAAGTAACTCTTGAATGTTTGATGTACTGAACTTCTACCTGCTGTGGAAATAGTATAAAGAAAACCCCTTTTGAACCCAAATCCTCTTTGCCTTGTCTTAGTGACCACCCCATTTTTCTATTCTTTAAGTAAACTCCTCAGAAAAAATCGTCTAATGCTATTTCCAGTTTGTCATCTCTCAGTCTTTCTTGAACCCGGTCAGTCTTTTGGACCTAGGTTATTCCACTGAAATGAATTCATCAAGTCTCCAGTGACCTCCAGTGGTCAGTTCTCAGTCTTCATCTTACTTGACTTGTCAGCAGCATTAACAGTTAATCACTTCCTTTTCTTTGAAATGTCTTCTTCTCTTTGTTCCAAGAAGCCACATATTTGGTTTTACCCTTACCTTACTGGCTGCTGCGTCTGATCTTCCTTTGCTGGCACCTCTGCCTGTGATTTACTTTAAGTTAGTATGGTGAATTACATTATTTTAAAACTTGTGATAAAATACACATAACATAAAACTTACCGTTGTAACCATTTTTAAGTGTACAGTTTAGTGGCATTAAGTACATTTACATTTTTGTGAAACTGTTAACACCATCCATCTCCAGAATTTTTTTTCATCTTCCCAAACTGAAACTCCATACCTGTTAAACACTAACTCCCAATCTCCCCGCCCCTGGCAACCACCATTCTACTTTCTGTCTATGAATTTAATTATTAACTACTGTATGTACTTCATGAATGTGGAATCATACAGTATTTGTCCTTTTGTGACTGGCTTATTTCACTTATTATGTCCTCGAAGTTGATGCTTGTTGTAGCAGGTATCACAATTTCCATTTAAAGCTGAATAATACTCCATTGTATGTACATACTTACACTTTGTTTATCCATTCATCTGTTGATGGACACTTGGGTTGCTTCCACTTTTGGCCTATCGTGAATAATGCTGCTGTGAACATGGGTGTACTACAAATATGTGGTTGAATCCCTGCTTTCAGCTCTCTTGGGTATATGCCCAGAAGTGGAATTGCTAGATTATATGGTAATCGTATTTTTAATTTTTTTGAGGAATTGCCATACGTTTTTCCACATTCCCACCAGCAGTGCACAAAGGTTCTAATTTTTCCACGTCCTCACCAACACTTGTTATTTTCTGGTTTCTAAATTTGTTTTGTTTTGTTTTCTTTTGTTAATAGCCATCCTAATGGATGTAAAGTGGTATTTCATTGTGGTTTTGATTTACATTTCCCTAATGATTAGTGATGTCGAGTATCTTTTCATGTGCTTATTGGCCATTCGTGTATCTTCTTTGGAGAAGTGTCTATTCAAGTCCTTTGCTCATTTTGTTTGGGGTTTTTTTTGGTTGTCGTTGAGGTTTAACAGTTCTTTATTCTGAATATTAACCCCTTATCAGATATATGATTTACAAATATTTTCTCCCATTCCATCTGTTGCCATTTTACACCATTGGTTGTGTCCTTTGATGCACAGAAGTTTTAAATTTTGATGTAGTCCAGTTCATCTATTTTTGCTTTTGTTGCCTGTACTTTTTATGAAATATCCAAGAAATCATTGCCAAATCCAATGTCATGAAACTTTTCCCTATGTTTTCTTCTAAGAGTTCTATAGTTTTGCTCTTACGTTTATGTCTTTGATCCATTTTGAATTAATTTTTGTATATAGCGTAAGGTCAGGGTCCAGCTTAATTCTTTTGCATGTGAATATCCAGTTTTCCCAATAACATATGTTGAAAAGACTGCCCTTTCCTCATTGAATGGTGTTAATACCCTTGTCAGAAATCATTTTACCATTTATGAAAAGGTTTATTTCTGGGCTCTTATTCTACAAATTTTGATATGGTGTGTTTATTTTCATTCTATTGAAAATAGTAACTTCCCTTTTGATTTTTTTCCTTGAATCAAGGATTATTTAGAGGTATGTTATTATAGTTTCCAGATACTTGGGGATTTTCTTGATGTCTTTCTATTATTGATTCCAGCGTGATCAGAAAACATACTCGTATGATTTAAATTTCTTTAAATTTACTGAGACTTATTTATAGTCCAGATTATGGTCTATCTTTTTAAATGTTCCATATGCCCTTAAAAATAATATATATTTTGTTGTTATTCATGAAATATTGTAAAAGTATCAGTTAGGTCCAACTGATTGGTGGTATTCAGTTCAGCTATGTCCTTTCTGATTTTCTGCCTGCTGTATCTATCAATTACTGATAAAGGGGTGTTGGAGTCTCTGGGTATAATGGTAGATTCATCCGTTTTTCATTGTTGTTCATCTGTTTTCTTGTTGTTCTAGAGCTGGGCTCTAGAGCGCAGGCTCAGTAATTGTGGCACATGGGCTTAGTTGCTCTGCGGCATGTGGGATCTTCCCGGACCAGGGATCGAACCCGTGTCCCCTGCGTTGGCAGGCGGATTCTTAACCACTGCGCCACCAGGGAGGTCCCCAAAGTGTGTTTCTTGATCCACTCTGACAGTCTCTTTCTTTTAATTGGTGTATTTAGAGTTGATTTTTGACTAGCGATTTTTAATGTAGTTGGATTAATAGCTCCCATAGGTGTTACTGTTTTCTGTTCATTGCCCTTGTTTCCTTTTTGTCTTCTACTCTTTTTCTGCTACCTTCTGGTTTTAACTGAGCATTTTATATTATTTCATTTTTTCTTTTCTCTTACCATATCAATTATACTTTTTTTTTTTTAGTGGTTGCACTTGAATTTGAAATATACATTTACCACTAATCCAAGCCCAGTGTCATATAACACTATACCACTTCACAGATAATACAAGTACTTTATAACAGTTTCCAATTCCTAAAATCCCTTATAATGTGCTGTCATTCATTTTACTTACCCATAAACTATAATCATCTAATACATTATTGCTATTATTTAAAATTGTTGTCTGTTAGATCAATTAAGAATAAGAAAAATAAAAGATTTTATTTTACCTTCATATATTCATATTTAGGTCCAAGTTTCTGACTTAAATCATTTCCCTTCTTTTAAAGAACTTCTTTTAATATTTCTTGCAGAGCAGATCTATGGCAACAAATTCCACTGAATTTTTGTTTGAGAAAGTCTGTATTTCTCTGTCATCTGAAGGCTAACTTTGCTGGATTTGCAGAATTGTAGCGTGGTGGGGTTTTTTCTTTCAACAGTTAAATATTTCACTTCATTCTCTTATTTTTGTGTAATTTCTGAAGAGAAGTCTCAGGTAATTCTCATTCTTGCCCCTCTAGAAGTTGGGTGTTTTTTTTTCCCCCTCCAGCTTCTTTCAATATTTGTCTTTGATTTTCTGCAGTTTGAATATATTCCTAGGTGTAGATTTTTTGGTATTTATCCTGCTCAGTGTTCTCTGTTTGGCATCTGTCTTCTGTTTATTATTTAGTAGCCTTTTTTCTCCCAACTCTTCACTCCTTTTGGCCCTATCTTTAAATATATCTGGAAGATAACTAATTCTTACCACTTCCACTGCTACTGCTTTGGTCCATATTGCCATCTTTTGGGTTTCATTTGCCTTCAAATAGTTCTCCCTGCCTCTGCCCTTGACCTCCTCCTTCCTTTCACCACACGACAGCTAGAGAGATCTGTCTAAAAGTTCAGTGGGAACTTGTCATCCTTTGATCAGAACCGTTCAGTGAGTTCCCATCTCATACCAAGTAAAAGCCAAAGTCCTTACTATGAGCTAAAAGCCATCTTTAAGCTGTCTGTTTCATCACTTACCTTACCTCCTACTAACCATCTCATTACTTCCCTCCAATTAGGGTGCCATCCTTTCTCTTTATAGAAGTCACTAGACATCTCAAGGTTTTTCGATTTCCTTTAGATGTCTGCATGACTCTGTTCTCTTACTTACCATTCATTGCCTTTAGGTCTTTACTTGAGTATCACTTTGTTTCAAACTACAAATCTTCCTGCCCTTTGAACTCCCTATACCCCCTTTCCTGCTTTACTTTTCTCCAGAACACTTTACCAACTGACCTGTGTCTGGCAGGAGAGAGTATGGCACAGTGGAGAAAATGGAATAAAGGCAGTTTGGCTGGAGCATTGAGAGTGAGAGAGAGAACATTGTGAAATGAAGCTAGAGTGGGAATTAGGGACCAAACTGTGCCGACTCTTGTAGGCCATGTTAACATTTTCTGGCTTTATCCTTAAGGGTAGTGGCAAATCACTGAAGTATCTTAACTGGAGGGATTTGGGAAGAGGGTCACTATCATGAGTAAATAAGTATTTTTATAAAGATCATTCTAGCTTCACTATGGGAAAAAGATTGGGAGGGTGAGGGGAATTAGATGTGAAGGGACCCGATGAGAGGCTATTGCAGTGATCTAGGTATAAACTTATGATAGCGTAGTCTACTGGGGGGGGGGGGGGTTGATGGCCATCCAAAAAAGAATGTTTGAAACTGATTCTTATCAAGAAATCCATTTATAAACATATGTGGTCAGCAATTCATAACTCTTAATTGCTAAATTAAGATCTCCCATTTATAGAATCTCCATTTAGTTCCATTATGAGAAAATAAAAATCTCTCACCCAGTGTTACTCTTCTTGAAAATAAATCCTAGAAATTCTATAAATCAATAGTCACATTTTTTTTTGGTATATTTCTTAGCATTAGGCACAGAATCCAAGATCCCTGATTAAGTTTAATTTTCATTTAATGGCCAATTTTTAGACCTGATCAAATTGATTTGTCTCATGAAAGCAAGCTTTAAATAATTTTCTTATTACGTTTTTCTGACCTCCTCTCATCTCAAATACTAAGAACTTGATTAGAACTAAGATTGTCCTGAACAGGATATTTTAAAGACAAAGGTGTCTATGCCTGTATTATTTCTTTTCACAAAGCCAGTAACCTCTGGCAACAGGAACCTTCAGAGTTTTTGAGAATCAGAAACTCATGACTATCTGGCCATGCTAAGATAGATTTGAAGTTCGTAAAGCAAACAGGTTAATAAACTAGGGTCCTAGTAGTAGTTTTCTAATGTGGCAGTGTTTTCATCAAACCAAAATATTGATCCTCTGTTTTCACTTTAGGAGGGGAAAGCATTTTAACTTCTCCCATGTTTTAAGCATTTTATAGGTACTTAAAATATGTTATATTGTTTAATTATCAGGAACCAGTGAGGTATCTAATCCAGCTTTGTTTCGTTAATAAGGAAATTACATATTAACAAATAACTTGCCCAGGCTCACACAGGGATCCAGGTATGCCAGGGGTTCCTTTCGATCAGGGGTTGTTAGTTTGGGTTCCTTTGTCTCCACTTCTCCCTATGTGTTTACATTTTCAAAGAACTGATGACCCTTCAATTCAATAAGGTTCAGAATCAATAAATTTTATTACGCTGCCTCCTGATTTGGGGTTCCTAATCTGACAGTACTATCCACTCTTGTCTTACATTACCTTTCCACAATTCTTCTCAAAATATTGATACCAGTAACACTGTAGTTACAGTAGTAAAGCAGTGATAGTAGTAGTAGTTGTTTTTTAGCCAGGCACTGTGCTAAGAGCTGTATATGCATTATCTCACTTGGTGTTCACAGCAAAGTTGCTGAACTATGTCCCTTACTTTAAGACTAATCCTCTCTATGTCTCAAGTCCCAAGCCCCATTCCTTGCCCTCCTAACTGGACTCCCTGCTCCAGTTTCTCATTCCCTTTGTTCCTACATCCACAGTTCTCATAAAAGTTTGTGGGTTTTTTTCTTTTTTTTTCCCCTCAAATTATCTATTCAAAAACCTTAGGTGACTTTCCTTCTCTGATAGGAAAGTTTCAAGTTCTTTGGCTGTCATACAGGGACTTTGGTAGCTTGCTAGCCTGCTTACTGTTTAAACCACATCTGTACTCATTCCTTTCCCCCTACCTTTCCCCCAAGCTTTCACTGTAAATTCTCAAGCCACCTAGACTTTTTCTTAATAGTTTTTTTTTTAAATTAGACTTTTCATTCTCTTGAATCTGTGCGTTTTTTCCATGGAATTCCATGTCTGTAATACTCCTACCCCACTCCCCTTCCTCTGCCTGACCTTCAAGAAATACATGTAAGGCATACGGTGAAAAATCTCCTTTCTTTCCTTGTCCCCTCATTCCTCAGTTTCCTTGCAAAGGTATTCTATGTGTATTCAAGTTTCTATGCACATATATGAGTAGAGGAAAGTTAGCATGTTAAGAGTGTGAACTCAGGAACCAGGCTGCCGAAGTTTGAATTGTGGATTCTCTTCCTAGATGTGTGGTTTGGGCAAATTGCTAGTACCTACCTCATAAGATTTTTGTGAGGATTTCTCACAGCAGTGCCTGGCATGTGGTAAGCTCTCAGTAAATGTACTATTAATATTGTTTGTTATTGTTATGTAACAAAGCATAATACATTGAAAGAGAATGGCATTTAATATCAGGATAGGTTTGAGTATAGCTGCCTAGTTACTTTGCCCCTAAGTCATTTAACTCAAGTTAAACCTTGGATGGTTTCCTTATCTTTATAGTGGGGGAAATCATATACAGTTTTGATTTTGGTGAACTAAAAAATATAAAGGAAAGAGCTTTGTACATGATAAAATGCTATATAGAGGTTAGTTGCTATTGGTCACATCATTTTACTTTTCCTTCCAGGAAGGATCTCAGCATTTCAGTTGGTTATAAGAAGTGAAGTAGTCTTTAAAAATAAAGATTTCAGAAATTTGTGACAGGTATGCTGTTTTGCTTTAGAAATTATTTTAGATTCATACTTTTTCATTAGCTATGGCTTGCTTTAGTGTTAGTCTTAAATTTTAAAATTATGATTATATAATTTATGTGGCAATGCCCTTAAGGGGATAAAGTTAAATACCTCTTTTTATGGAAATGTATCCATCAGGATTCTAGAATTGATATACTTTGCATAAATTAGTAAACTTATTAATTTAGTAAGCCTTTTAAGGAAAAAAATTTTTTTGTCAACATAGAAAGTATTAGTCACAGCCTATAAAATTTTCTTCATGGTTTACAAATGTTTTATTTGCCTGCGATGATAAAGATTGCTAAAGAATATTCATCTTACTAAGTAGATTGTACTACATATAAAAAGCAGTCTGCTTTGATGTAGTTTTTTTTTTTTTTTTTTTGCGGTACACGGGCCTCTCAGTGCTGTGGCCTCTCCCGCTGCGGAGCACAGGCTCCGGACGCGCAGGCTCAGCGGCCATGGCTCACGGGCCCAGCCGCTCCGCGGCATGTGGGATCCTCCCGGACCGGGGCACGAACCCGTGTCCCCTGCATCGGCAGGCAGACTCTCAACCACTGCGCCACCAGGGAAGCCCTTTGATGTAGTTTTTGATGATTTACTCTGTTGCTAAAAAAGAATAGGTGCTCACTTTTTTTTTTTTTTTTTTTTTTACAACTCATGGAGCACATGTCCTGCTCAAAGGCACAGTGTAAGGAATACTTTTGGATAATGTGATAGTCTCCCGTCTTCTATTTAATAGAGGCATTCCCAATATTCAGCATTTAGGAGGAAAAGTTGTAGACAGAGGTTAGTAAGTGGTAGAGCAGGATTCTAGTCAGGCAGTATGGATCATAAGTTCAAGCTTTTAAACATTTCACTATAATGTTGTGAGAAACAGAATGAGACTATGAACAATTACCAATAGCTTTGACAAAATAATAAAAGAACTTCTGGAAATGAAAAATATAAATAAAAAATTTTTAATTCAATAGATAGGTTTAACAATAGATTAGAATTCATGAGCTGGAAGATGACCTGAAAAATAAATTAACCAAAATAAAGAGACACAGATGGACAACATGTAAGAGAAGAAATGAGAATTAGAAAATTGGGGCAGAAATTGCTAGATTTCCTTGATTTCTTTCTCCTTTTTAGCAATAACTGTATTAGTTGGATGCTTTGCTATCCAGCTACAGCTTCCATTTCACTGCCTTTCTGATAGTGAGATTTGACTCTGTGTCAAAGTTTCAGCAATTTGGATGCAAGTGGAAGTTATGTGTGCATAGGTTTTAGCCTTACGGTTTATGCCTATAAGAGGAATGAGATACTCCATTTCCCACCTCCTTCTTCCTTCCCATAGACTGGAATGTGGACACAGTGATGAACTATTTTTAGTTAGGTAGAAGAGGGCAATACTATAAGGATGACAGAGCAGCAACAAGATGTAAGAGCTTAGCTCTCTCAGACTGCTAAGCTGCCAAACCAGCCCTGGACTGTCCCTTTCTACTGTCATGTGGGAGAGAAAAAAACCTTGAATTTTGCTCAGGCAATTGTAGAGTCTCTTATTGCATCAGCCTAGTCTTGTATTAGTCTTAACTAATACAAGAAGAACATGAGAAGATCTACCAGTTATCAAAGCAGAATATAGATGTGAAGAAAAGTCAAGTAAAAATAATATTTGAGGAGTTTATAATTAAGAATTTCTAAAATTGCAAATGACACAAATTCAAGAAGTCAAATCCTAAACAGGAGAGAAAAAACTAAACCTAAACACTTCATAGTTAAATTTGCATATAGTCAGAGACCTTAAAAATAGCCAAAGGGCTGGGTTTCTGGTGGCGCAGTGGTTAAGAATCCACCTGCCAATGCAGGTGACACGGGTTCGAGCCCTGGTCAGGGAAGATCTCACATGCTGCGGAGCAACTAAGCCCATGCACCACAACTACTGAGCCTGCGCTCTAGAGCCCACGAGCCACAACTACTGAAGCCCGCACGCCTAGAGCCCGTGCTTCACAATAAGAGAAGCCACCGCAATGAGAAGCCCGTGCACCGCAATGAGAAGCCCATGCACCGCAACAAAGAGAAGCCCCCGCTCGCTGCAACTAGAGAAAGCCTGCGCACAGCAACAAAGACCCAACACAGACAAAAATTAAATGAATAAAATAAATAAATAAATAGCCAGAGGGAGAAGACGGATTACCTTCAAAATATCTACTATTAGACTGGTTTATTGAAAGGAAAAACTTGAAATCAGAAGAAAAGAATAACTACAGTGTGCTGAAAAGAAATAACTATTAAAGCTAAAATACCTTTCAAGGGTGTAGGTACATAATAAAGTTTTCAGAAAAATTAAAACAGAGATTTTTATCTCCAGTAGAATATCATTAAGACAAATTCAGAAAGATACACTTTAGGTAGAAGGAAAAAGATCTCTGATGGAGGCTCTGAGATATTTGTTGGAAAAGAAGAAAGGCTGAAAATTAACGAGCCAGGAATTCAATCTAAATTAGAAACAGGACAGAATAAAGAAAGGAAGGAAATAATAGAGATAAAAGTAGAAATAAAGAAATATAAAACAAGTGAACAATGAAGGATCAACATAGCTGAAGCTGATTCTTAGAAAAAGACTAATAGAGTTAACAAATCTGGTAAGATTGATCAAAAGAGAGAGAAGCCATAATAAACAATAAGTTTGAAAAAGGAGATGTAACTACAGATGCTACAGAGATTATTATAAAAGAAAAATGTACTCACTAATACATTTTTTAAGGAATAATTTCAAATGGCAGGTTATTGCATGAGTTATCATAATAGTATAATAAGCCTTTCAAGACCACTTGTGAAATTTGCCAAAAATTTTTACTCCTGAAAAAGTAAGATGGTTGGATTAAATATTTTAATCCTTTACCTGAATTCTTAGAGAATGTCAAGGGTACAATGAATGGGATAACTGCCTCAGTCATAATTTACTAAAGGTTTTAGTAAAAATTTGTTTGGGGATAATTGATGGGTCAGTGTCTTCTAAAGCAGTAGAATTTGTGTTCCTTTTTTGATACATAAAGAAGTAGGGAAGTGTCATTTAGTAAGGAAATGTAAGAACCTAAGAAATTGTGGAAACCTTGTGCTTTTAAAAGTTTTTTTTTTTCCACCAAAGATAATATTTGTTTTTATTATTATTCTGTGAAAGAAGTAAGGTAATCTGATAAATTGGGACTAAGTTAGGCTGGTAGGACAATCAAGGAAAAAATATCTTTAAGAGATGAGTGCCAAAGAATAGAAAGGAATCATTTATGGACAATTTTTCTGGAAATAATATTTCCAAAACATGGGAGAAACAAATACAAAGGCCCTGAGGCAAGATGAAGCTTAACTACAATCAAGGAACAAAAAGAAGCTAAAAGGTTAGGTCAGGAGATAACCACACAAATTTACACCAGCTGGTCCCTAACTTCAAGTCTACATGGATATATTCTTTTTTTTTTTTAACATTTTTATTGGGGTATAATTGCTTTACAATGGTGTGTTAGTTTCTGCTTTATAACAAAGTGAATCAGTTATACATATACATATGTTCCCATATCTCTTCCCTCTTGCGTCTCCCTCCCTCCCACCCTCCCTATCCCACCCCTCCAGGCGGTCACAAAGCACCAAGCCGATATCCCTGTGCCACGCGGCTGCTTCCCACTAGCTATCTACCTTACATTTGGTCCATGCCTCTCTCTCGCCCTGTCACAGCTCACCCTTCCCCCTCCCCATATCCTCAAGTCCGTTCTCCAGTAGGTCTGTGTCTTTATTCCTGTCTTACCACTAGGTTCTTCATGACATTTTTTTCCCTTAAATTCCATATATATGTGTTAGCATCCGGTGTTTGTCTTTCTCTTTCTGACTTACTTCACTCTGTATGACAGACTCTAGGTCTATCCACCTCATTACAAATAGCTCAATTTCGTTTCTTTTTATGGCTGAGTAATATTCCATTGTATATATGTGCCACATCTTCTTTATCCATTCATCCGATGATGGGCACTTAGGTTGTTTCCATCTCCGGGCTATTGTAAATAGAGCTGCAATGAACATTTTGGTACATGACTCTTTTTGAATTTTGGTTTTCTCAGAGTATATGCCCAGTAGTGGGATTGCTGGGTCATATGGTAGTTCTATTTGTAGTTTTTTAAGGAACCTCCATACTGTTCTCCATAGTGACTGAACCAATTCACATTCCCACCAGCAGTGCAAGAGTGTTCCCTTTTCTCCACACCCTCTCCAGCATTTATTGTTTCTAGATTTTTTGATGATGGCCATTCTGACTGCTGTGAGATGATATCTCATTGTAGTTTTGATTTGCATTTCTCTAATGATTAATGATGTTGAGCATTCTTTCATGTGTTTGTTGGCAGTCTGTATATCTTCTTTGGAGAAATGTCTATTTAGGTCTTCTGCCCATTTTTGGATTGGGTTGTTTGTTTTGTTATTGAGCTGCATGAGCTGCTTGTAAATTTTGGAAATTAATCCTTTGTCAGTTGCTTCATTTGCAAATATTTTCTCCCATTCTGAGGACTGTCTTTTGGTCTTGTTTATGGTTTCCTTTGCTGTGCAAAAGCTTTAAAGTTTCATTAGGTCCCATTTGTTTATTTTTGTTTTTGTTTCCATTTCTCTAGGAGATGGGTCAAAAAGGAAATGTAAGAACCTAAGAAATTGTGGAAACCTTGTGCTTTTAAAAGTTTTTTTTTTTTTTAAGTTTTAGATACTTGTACCAAAAAGTGATGGCACAATACTGAAAATGATCTATAATTTAGTGTTTTCTTTTCTTTCTCTTTTAAAAAAATATTGTCACCAGCCCAATAGTTCATATTCACACTGTTCTATTGATTTAAACAGTGTGCTTAGAGAAGATGTTGACTTATGGGGACAAGTGCCTTATTTTCTGGAGGAGCAGTAGAAATAGTAGTGGTAACCTCTGTGGATAGGCACTCTGAAGCACACCAGTACGTAAGAAAGTCCTAGGCTGACAGACATCTGTGGGCCTGGAGAGCAACTGGTACAGATTACAGCAAGCTACAGGAAGGATTTTTTTTTTGTGGGGTGGAGGGTGGGGAGAAGGGAATGAAATTCATAGATTATCTGGCAGGTTTGGGTGGAAAATACGTTGGTAGACAATTCCAGAATAAACACAAGTTATATGAAAAAGGAAATGTAATCTTAATATATTACTTTGCTATGTGTTATTTAAGAGCTAAAATTCTCATCTACCATAATAGCAATATGTAAAACTAAAAACCAAGAGATAGGAGTATAAATATCTTATTTAGAAGTATGGAGAGCACTCAAAGAAAGAGCTAGAAGTTTGAAGTAGGTTAAGGGGATATAGTTACTGCTCTTTTTTGTTTTAAGCCTTTTTTTGTAATGCCTGCTAGTAGTACTAATTAGCATATATTACTTTTAGTTTAAGAGAGTGTAAGACCTAAAGCTTTTGGGTAGGAGACAGAATGATTACAGAATTTGAAACTATCATCTGAAAAATGAAATAGGATTGCTTATTGAAAAAGAAGATATGGCAGGTGGAATAACTGTTTTCTAATATTTGAAGGAGCATAGACTGGAAGAGGAATTCTCTTTTTTCTGTTTGGCATCAGAGACAGAGACCCAGTAAGTGGCCACTACAAAGAAACAGCAATGTAAAGAACGTTCTAACAATTAGGTTATCCAGAAATGGAATGGACTGTTTTGTGAGCATAGAATTCAAAGGGTTAGATGACCATATCTGGAGATGTTTTTAGAGTGAATTACCACAAAAGAAACACTTACTATGGTTCAGGCATTCTGTTGTTAAATACTGACTTCAGTATTTTAAACAAGAAAAGACAAAACCAGCTATTCATATAACATGTTATAGGATTTGCTACATGTAAATTAAATGTATTATTTTCTAAGTTTGTCATCACAGTCTTCATAGAATAAGCTTTTATCATTTGTGGTTTGCAAATGATACCTTTCTCTCCTGTTGTTTATTTTTCATATTCTGACTCTGGTTGAGTTGGTCAAGTTTTCTTTGCTCGTTTTTCCTCTGGTGATTTTTAAGTTATATTATTTAGTTGTTGACATTACATTTTTCACATGTTTAGATTTATATTTTTTTTAATGTATAGAAAAAGAGAGATTCAGTATCTTTATCCTTTTCCCAAGAAGAGAAAACCTTTAACATGCCTTTCTTCCTGTCTCCTCCCAAACAAAAAGGTTGAGATAATCAGTTTTATTTCCAGATTTTTATACATATTTTAGTGATAATTAGATACCTAACTATAATTTTTCCTGATTTATTTATTTGTTTGCTTTATTTGCTTGGCATATTTCTTGTTCTTACACCTTTCTGTTTCTTGAATCATTTTCCTTTTTTGTGTTGGAGTACCAACAACTCCAGTAATTTTTTAACATCTTTATTGGAGTATAATTGCTTTACAATGGTGTGTTAGTTTCTGCTGTATCACAAAGTGAATCAGCTATATGTATACATATATCCCCATATCCCCTCCCTCTTGTGTCTCCTTCCCACCCTCCCTAACCCACCCCTCTAGGTGGTCACAGAGCAGAGCTGATCTCCCTGTGCTATGCAGCTGCTTCCCACTAGCTATCTATTTTACATTTGGTAGTGTATATATGTCCATGTCACTCTCTCACTTCATCCCAGCTTACCCTTCCCCCTCCCCATATCCTCAAGTCCGTTCTCTACATCTGCATCTTTATTCCTGTCCTGCCCCTAGGTTCTTCAGAACCATTTTTTTTTATTACACATATATGTGTTAGCATATGGTATTTGTTTTTCTAGTAATTTTTGATATGTATTTTTATTATCATTTAGTTCTAATTATTTACTTTCCATCTTGATTTCTTCTTTGACCCATGTATTATTTAGAATTATGTTGTTTAACTTACATTTTGAGATTATGTATATTTTTGTATTGGTTCCTAGTTTAATTGTAGTTAGAATGTACGCTTTGTATGATTTCAGTCCTTTGAAATTTGTTGAGACCTGATTTATGGCCCAGCATTGTCTGTTCCAGTAAATAATCCATGTGGCAATTTAGAAAAATGTGTAATTTGCAGTTGTTGGGTGTGGTGTTCTATATATGTCTACTGGAGTAAGTTGATTTGTTATTTGGTCAAATCTTTTACATATCCGTACTGATTTTTATCTTCCTTTTCTATCAGATACTGTTATGTTAAAATCTAATCATGATTGTGTATTTGACTAGTTTTTCCTTTAGTTCTGTCAACTTCTGCTGTATGTATTTTGTCTTGTATTTTAATTTTTCCTATTGAACATTTACTCACGTAATTAGTGATATTTGGATTATCCATTATTTTCAATTTGTCCATCTCTTCTTTGTTCCTTCCTTTTTTTCCTTTATTCCTTCTGTTTTTAGTTATCAAACCATTCAAAATGTAGTGGCTTAAAACAACCCGTTGTTTCTTGAGTATGGAATTAGGGAGTGGCTCAGCTAGGTAGATCTGGCCTAAGGTCTCTCCTCTGGGTGTTGCAGTCAAATGGTGGCTGTCTGGGATCATCTTCTACACTCACAGGTCTGGGAGGACTCACAGCTGGGGTTCCTCCAGCAAATTTGTCCCATCTCTGTGGTCTCTCCAAAGTGGCAGCTTCAGGGCAGCCTTACAGCCTGGGCCCAAAGACATGGCTGCAAAGAGAAAGATCCAGGAGGAAATTCTGGCACCCTTTCTAGCTTCAGAAGTCAGACAACACCACTTCTGCTATATTTTATTAAATCTTCCCATATTCAAGGGGAGAGGAATATGTTTTTCTCTAGAAGTTTTTTAGGGTGAGATTTATCCTTCTTACCTCTTTCACACTTTCCATCTCCCCATCCTTTTGTTCTTCTCTGTTTGGGTGGGTTCAGTATATTGGTTCACTAACCTGCTTTTTTCAGCTATATCCATTTTTCTCTTCAGCCCATCTACTGAACTTTTTTTTGATGCTCATATTTTTATTTTCTAGGTTTCCAAAGTGTCTTTTACATAGATGTAATAACTTCACAGGTTTCTTTAAGGATATTACATTTATTTTATAGCGTTTTATAGGCCCTCTTAACTCTGTTTTCTTTGGTTTTTGTTCTTCTGTTTGTTGAATTTATTGCCTCTGTCAAGGTGTTTTCCTCAAATCTGTGATTAATTGTCTGCTCTTTTTGAGAATCCCTACTGGCCTCTTCTATTTACAGGAGCTTACCTTCTTTCATTTGGGAAGGGGTAGGAAGTGCTATTGGGCTGAGTATACCTGGTTTTAGAGTGTGAAGACTAATTTATAAACTTCATTTATAAGTACATTATGTCTGATCACTTTATCCCTATGTACATCCTCTCCCCAAAATACTAATCTTGAGAAGAATAAGAGGAGAAGGTATCAAGGAAGATATTCTCTCAATGAGATAATGTGATTTTATGTTACAAAAACAGTTGATGTTGCATTATGATGTACTATGAGGAACTTTGTTCTTTATTTTAGAAACTTAAGTCTTACCATCATTTCCATATTTATTCACCACTATCCCCACCCATCCCCAACATGTTGTGGTCAGTTGTCACGTTTAAAATATTCACAGCTTCTGTAAATATTTAAGTATAACCAACAGTATAACTGCTTGTTAAGCTTCAGTGTTCCTTAATGTAAAAAATTTTTTCTCCAAAATTTCTTGTCACAACTAAATTTCCTTTAATGAATTTTGTTTCATAGGTTCAATTGTGCAGGAGAAACTATTTCATCTTTTAATTAGTTTAAATATTTAAAAACAGAAACAACAAAGTTGGGGTCTATTTGCATCACAAAGAAATCAAATTGTTACTTTATGAAATTTAGAAGTAGTTTTGCTGAAGTTCGAAGAGTGAAAAAATGTTATAACTTAGACCGTAGTGTTAGGGATTCAAGATTGACTTAAAATGTAAACATAGTGTAATGTTTATTCTTGTCCTCCTTATTTGTCAGGGAATCTTAACCAGAGTCAGAAATTTTCTGGTGCTGTGTTGGGAGTGCACGGCACAAGAGATTTCCATAAAAAGGCATGGGATTTGCTTGGAAGAACATAGTAGTTTTCTAACTTGGCAGTAATGAGTTAGAACTAACCCCCTTTAAAAAGAAAATATTAATCTACATTATTCCTCATTGGGTATTTGTATGTGTTTTCTTATCTGAGCTATATTATTCTTGTATCTGCATTTGTGCATATGTATATACATTTATAATCCATGGTACTTGTTAGGTGTAAAGAAAATAATTTTCTATGCATACAGTATGTATGAAAAATGATTTTGGAAGTCGACTCTCTTACCCCTCGAGTTGAGTAACGGGACAAATATCTTGTTCTTACAGAGTACCCAAAATAATTTGGCAATCTCTGAGTGCTTTTCCCCAAATTCTATTGCCCTAGGAGGCAATTTGGGGAGCATAAATAAGCCTTACTATATTAGGATTTCCTCTCGAAGGGTACACATTTTTGGATGAGAGAGGTGATGAATTCATATCTTGTTAAAATGACAGCAATCCTCAGACTAAGAATCACTGGGGGCCTTGAAAGGGGGTTAAGGATATGAGGATCTGTCTGGTTGAAAGAACCTTGAACATTATACTTCCAGTTCCCTTCCCTTTCTTGTGCTATTATTGTAATATATTTTACTTCTATGTATGTTGTAAACCCTGTGGTACATTGTTATTTTTGCTTTAAGAGGCCAAAAAAGTCTTGTAGATTTACTCTCACCATTTCTGGTACTTTTTATTCTTTAGTAATGTCATTTCTTTTTCTTTTTTTAAATTAATTAATTATTTATTTATTTTTGGCTGCATTGGGTGTTTGTTGCTGCGCACGGGCTTTCTCTAGTTGTGGCACGCGGGGGCTACTCTTCGTTGTATACTGACTTCTCATTGTGGTGGCTTCTCTTGTGTGGAGCACAGGCTCTAGGCACACGGGCTTCAGTAGTTGTGGCACACAGGCTCAGTAGTTGTGGTGCACGGGCTTAGTTGCTCCGTGGCATGTGGGGTCTTCCCGGACCAGAGCTCGAACCCATGTCCCCTGCATAGGCAGGTGGATTCTTAACCACTGTGCCACCAGGGAAGCCCCAATTGTCATTTCTTTATGTAGATCCACATTTCCATCTGTTATCATTTTCTTCCACCTGAAGAATTTTTTTTGCTTTTTTTTAAGTGCAGGTTGGTGAACTTATTTCTTCCCCCAGCTTTTCTCTCTTTTTTTGGATCTGAAAAAAAAAATTATTTCACTTTCATTTTTGAAGGATACATTCATTGTATTTAGCATTCTAGGTTGACCATATTTTTCTTTAAGCATTTGGAAGATGTATTTTCTTCTGTCTTGCATAGCTTCTCGAGAAAGTCTATATATTTTCTTAACTTTGTTCCTCTGTGGCTAAACTTTTTCCTTTAGCTTCTTGTAAGATTTTCTCTCTTTGACAGTTTTTCAGGAATTTGATTATTGTGCCTTGTGCTTTTCTTTGTATTTATACTAAGGAGAGGGCTCACTGAGTTTCTTGGATCTATGGATTTATAGTTTTTATCAAATTTTGAAAGTATTTTATTATTCAACCCCACCCCCACCCCATTCCAGTTACACACATATACTTGATAGCTGTGGTTTTCCTTTCTTCTTTTATTTTTCTTCTTCCTTTTCTTTTCTCTCTCCCTCTCCTTCCATCTCCCCACTCTTTACCCTCCTCATCAACTTTTTTCTATCTTCATCTCAGCTCCTCTGAAATTTCCTTCTGCAGTATTTAATACAATGTTAATCCCATCTGGTTATATTTCCATTTCACATACTGGTTTTGAACACTAGAAGTTCATTTTGGTTCTTTTATGTCTACCGTTTCTCTCCTCATATTTTCATTAAATCCTTGAGCATATTTATCATAGCAGTTTTAGAGTCCTCATTGGCTAATTCCATTATCTCACTTCTGGGTCTGTTTCAGTTGACTCATCCCACCCTAGTTTCAGGTCATATTTTCTTTCTTTCTTATGTGTCTATTAATTTTTATTGGATGCTGTGGACATTGAAAATTTTATATTGTTGAATGGTGGATTTTTTTTTTCTTTAAAAAAATCTTGGACTTGTTCTGACAGGCAGTTGTTATCTATGGATTGACTCAATCCTTTTGAGGCTTATTTTTAAGCCTTTTTAGGAAGCATGTAGAGTATTTTTTACTCTAGGGTTTGTTTACTCCTGTACTAAGTATGAATATTCTGGGGTTTCAAGTGAATTGTCTGTTTTTCAACAAAGAAGACTCTTCTGGTCAGAATGTCAATATTTCCCAGCCCTCTGGGAATTGCTCAGCTTACAGATTCCTATTTATTCTTTGCCTTACCTCATGGAGTTTCATCCTGCATGCCTGGCTTAGTGTTTGGCCGCAGACTCAGGTGGACCCCTGTGCAGATTTCTGGAGTTTTCTGTGCATAACTCCCACTTCTCTGGTAACTTCTCTGCTTGAGTTTTTTCTCCCTGCATCACAATCTGAAAAGTACCTCTAGGCAGAAAGCCAGGGCAGGTGTAGGTCTCACTTCATTTCCTTCCCACCTCTCAGAGATCACAGTGCTTTACTGCTTATTGTCCAACCATGTCTTGCAAACAGTTGTTTCATATATTTTGTTTGGTGTTTTAGCTGTTTATTGTGGGATGGAAAGTTCATTCCTATTTACACCATCATGATCATTGGAAATTCTTTTGTATCTTTTTAAGATAATCATGGAGATAAAAAATAAAGTTTATATTTATTCCCCTCCCCCCGTCCCAGCAATTTGGGCCTTATGAAATAAACCAGCAGTACCTACCTACAGAGTTTCAACAATTTCATCTACATTTTCCCATTTGTATCATAATAATATTTGAGGTAACAGTTTATGTGGTTCACCAATAATACAATAATGAACAAAACAGTATAGAATTACATATGATATTTTAAGCAAATAAAATAGCATTTTCATTATATTCAAGCTCATGAGTGAACTTTTCAAAAAAGTATGTAAGTTTAAGTGATAGCTTCGTAAAGAGCTCGTGATTGTAGCTATAACTACTAGTTTTAATCATCTTATTTTCTGATCAAATACGAAGTAACATGAACAGGCTAATGATTGATGACTAGTCAAAGATAATCTGTAATGAACTAAAATGCCTGGCAGTGGTCCTATAAATTTGTATTAAAATATTCATGGTTTTGTTGTATAGCCTCTGTCTTCCTCTTGATAGTTTTAAGGGAAAAAACAAACAAAAAACAAAATGTCATGTTATTTCATGTAACAGTTGTACATTCTTAGGCTATTCTTAGCATGTTTATTAATCTTTGATTTTTTTTTTCCCCCAGATTGTCAGTATTTAAAAAGACCACATCATGCGTGAGTACAAGCTAGTGGTCCTTGGTTCAGGAGGCGTGGGGAAGTCTGCTCTGGTAAGTTAGCCACCTAACTATAATTAATTAATATAATGCAAGAAGAACGGTGATATTTTCTTGCTTTACAACTTCTAGTCGCTCAAGAGAAAAGGTGGCAGTATGTTTTATATGCCTAATATCTGACCTACCAGGGTACAAGGACTCATTCAGTAACCATGGATGTGTAGTTTTATAATGGTGGCTCATTCATTCTTTCATTTATCAAATATTTATTGGCTACCTATTTTATGTTAAGCACTAGTGTTTGTGATTCAAAGAGGAATAAAAATTGTTTTCATTGTTAAGGAACTTACATTCTAGTGTGGGAGACTGATTATTACAAGTACCAGTGGAGTAAATCCTACCCTACCCCCATCCCAGACTTAAGTGGAATAAAGGTCATTTTTTTGTACACATGCTGTATTTATTTAGGAAGTGTTCATTGAGCGTCTATAACGTCAGACTCTAAAGTTACAACAGTGAACAAAAACAGTCACAGTCTCCCTCACAGAGCTTACATTATAGTGGAGGAGATGTAATAGATACACAATTAATCAAAGAACTACTTGATTATAATTGTGAGAGAGATACTTTGAAAGAAAAGTATATATTGTTAAGAGACCTCTATGACAAGGGAACCTAAATTAGCATTTGAACAACTGAGAAGGGTCACAGTTGCTGGGATAGGAGTGAACCGGGAAGAAAGTAGAGGGAAATGAGGTGAGAGATAAGCAGGGGCCAGATCATGACTTGAAGACCATGTAAGAACTTGGAATTTATTCCTAATGACAATGAGAAGCTGTTGAAGTAGGGTTTTGGGAGGGTGGTGGTGGTGACAGAATTGGATATATGTTTTAAAGAGAGCACTTTGTTCTATCAAGAGTAATTTAGAAGACAGGCAGAGAAGATGTGGGAAACAAGTTGGGAGTTAATGCAATACACCACATTATTGTTTGTAGAAGCTTATATTAGCAGTGAAGAAGAGAAAAGTAGATGTTTTGAGAGTTAAATAGGAGGTAGAATTGACAATTAACTTAGTGCTAGATTGATATGGGGACTAGGAGAGAAGGAGCTGTTGAGGGTGACTCCCAAATTTCACAGTCAAGCTACTGATTTTATGAATGGACCATTAAAGAAGTAGAAGGAAAGCACTGGAGAATGAGCAGATTTGAGAGTGAAAATCAAGAGTCATGTCAAACGTCATGTGCTTGTGAGATGTTCAAGTAAATACATCAAATAAACATCACATCCTCAAGACAATAGCTTAAAAGAGAGACTTGTGGTATGATTTGGGTTGCCATGAATATATCTATGGTATTTATTTTATAGGAATTATGTTACTGTTAGGAGTGTAATTTAGTACCTCTGTGGTGAATGTTTGCGAGTATCTGTTATTTTATTATTTTTTTAATTTTTTTTATTTTTTAACATCTTTATTAAAGTATAATTGCTTTACAATGGTGTGTCAGTTTCTGCTTTATAACAAAGTGAATCAGTTATACATATATCCCCATATCTCTTCCCTCTTGGTATCCGTTATTTTAAATGCATGTAACTTTCAATTCAGCAAGTCCCTTTCTGGAAATGTATCCCACACATAAGTTCACATATACAAAATGACATGGTCAAGGATGTCTATTACAACATTCTTTACAGTGGCAAGAGTTTGGAAACAACCTAAATGTCTACCAGTAGGGGCTAAATAAGTTTTTAATACGTATTTTGAGTAGAATCCTATAAACCATTAAAAAGAATGCAGCAGCTCTGTATATACTGATAATTAATGATATCTAAGCTGTATTACTTAGGAGGAAAAAGATACTAAGCAGTGTAGAGTACCATATGTGTTTTATAAGAAAGGAAGAATGAGGGGGGGAGATATTATAAAAGAACAGAGGCTATTTTTGCAAGGTTCAATAAGCTGCAGATAACATATCAATTACTTCCTTGGGAGTGGAATTGGAAAAGATGGTAAATAGAATTAGTTACCATTACATATGTTTTTGTGTCTTTTGCATTTTGTCCTACGTCCATGAATTACCTTTTTAAAATAAATAAATTAATTTAAAATCCATAGGAATTAATGAGGTTGTCTAGGGAGAGACTAGAGAGAGAAGAGAACTCAGGACTGGGCTCTGAGTACCTCTCAACATTTAAAGAGTAGGTAGGATTGGAGGATCCAGCATAGAAGAATGTATCTTGTACTTGAATGTAAATAATGTACCTTTACTTGACTGCTCAGAAGTCATAGCATAGTAGCTGGATGTGATAAAAGCAGCTACAGTAAGGTGATGATGCCATAACCATCCTGGGGTGGGTTGAAGAGTAAATGAGAGCTGAGGAAATGGAACCACCATTATAGATAGCTGAAGAAGTTTACTATATTCAAATTAATCTATTTAATTCAAGCTAAAATAGTATATAAAATATTCCTCTGGCTAATTGAAGTGTGAATGACCTCAGTCCACATTCTTACCCTTGCTTTTAGGCAGTGATGTACCAGACCCCGTTCTAAAGCTATCTAGGAAATATTTCACAACCATCTTCTGTACTTCTTTTCATTTACTGAATGGTAAAATACCTAGTTTCCCATCTTTGTTTATAGAAATTTTAGAGATAAAAGTAGATAATCTGAAAAAGATGAGTAGGTAATGTTTTCCTATGCAAAGAGTAAGGCTTTGGAATCAGGAAGGTATATGTTTGAATCTCAGCTGGCAAATCAGAAAAATAACTACTTCTGGGGTGAATATGAAATTTGAATGTAATTATAAATTTAATAAACTCAATAAATTTTAATTCCCTCTTCTGTTTTCCCCCACAATTAGAAAGACTGTTCAAGACTTTTTAAAATTTACAATGTTTTGTCTCTCTCCTTTGAGGGTATGAGATAAAACTTGCTATAGATACATAGAGGGGTAATAGGAGTTTAAATACTGATAAATTTTCACGTTTTAGTAGATTAGAATCCATGTCCTTATTTGTATCCTGGTAGTATTTTAAAACTTAATATAGTAATTATTTAACAGTGTAATGTCAGCAGCAGCATTGATGACAGTTTTTAACATGACCACCTCCTTTCATAAGTGTACTCTTAATTATGAATGTATCCTTATATTGAAAAATAATGACACTTCACATTTGCATGTTTACGCAGAGTTTTCATATAATTACATTTAACCTTTACCACTTTGCGAAGTTAAGTAACATTTAAGAGGGGCTGATTTTTCTTTTAAGTCCTTAACTTTTGTCTGCTTTTTTTAAATTTCTAGACAGTTCAATTTGTTCAGGGAATTTTTGTTGAAAAATATGACCCAACGATAGAAGATTCCTACAGAAAGGTAAAATATGAAACTTGTATACACATGCTTACAAGTAGTTTCTTATGACTTTAAAACTTGATCCATGGAATTGCTTTTTTGAAAATAGTTTTGAGAAATGATACAGATGTTCTGTATTTGTTTTTAAAAGTTTCACCAAGACAAAATACTTTTCGTAGAACACTGCTTATTAGCTATAGAGAGCTCCATGTTCTGTTACTGATTAGTAATCTGTTCTTTAATGTACACATTTTCCTGGTGGGAATTCTTTTAATGTAGAAAAATTGCATATAAATAGGTATATTTTTGATTACTCTTTTTGTGAACTAAAATTGAGAACACTTTATGCTTGAAGTTATACAGTAACTGAAAGTTATTTTTGTTTAGTTGTATAATAACTTAAAACATATTTCTCCTTTAAACTGTAAATAGTTAGAGTTGGATTCTGTAACACCAGAACACCAAGAGTAAAATTGCTAACTGTGGACTTTGCAGGATAATGATGTGTTGATACAGGAAGGTTCATTGATTCTCACAAATGTACCACTCTGATGCAGGATGCTGATAGTGGGGGAGGCTAGCAGGGAGCAGGAAAAGGGTGTATCGGAACTCTGTACTTTCTGCTCAGTGTTGCTGTGAACCAAAAGCTGCTTTCTAAAAAATAAAGCTTATTTAAAAGGAAAAAAAATTTTAATAGTTGGTCTTGACAAAAAATACTATTTTATTTAACTATAAGACTAGCTAGAATTGTGGAGAATTTTCATGATTTTATTTCCCAAGTATGTTATGGGGGGGGGGAAGAGACAGTGTTGTAAGAAAGCCTAGTAACCAACGATATACCCCACTGCCCCCCAAAAAGATTAACCTGCCTTTCAACAAATAAGAAAGGGTTGCTTTGGTAGATGTTTTAGAATTTACCTTTAAATAGTGCTATAACTTTTGCTGAATTAAGTTCATCAAGCCTACTGGCAGAGCAGTTTCATTATCTGTAAATTGGAAACAAAATTGTGATATATATTGAGAAACTACAGACCTAATTCATTGTTCATTGAACATGCCCATTCACAGATTGTGCAGGTTGTTATCATATTTGTCCCGTAAGTGGTAGACAGTGAGTTTGTAGATCCACCTGTGGTGCTCCTCATCAATTCCTGATCTGACAGAGAAGCAGAGTTTAAAATAGTCCTTAGGTTAATATGTTTATTTTTAGAAGACCATGTTGCATTACTGAAATTTCCCCCAAATAAGTTGCCGGTTAAAGCTTTAACTACAAACGGAGATATGTACCTTGAGTGCTGAAGCACTTTTCTTAATCCCTTCTTTATTGAACATTTTCCTCACAGCTAATAGTTGATACTTTCTTTAGGACAACCTTCTCTTCTGTAAAGCCCTGGGAAAGTAGAATTCAGTATATGAAATTTCACCTTATACACACAGCTTTTCCAAAGAAGTACCTTTTTTTTAAGTCTTGAGAACTCTATAGGTTCAGTGTTATTGTGTTCCCTTTATCTCTTAAGAATTTCCTTTGTATTAAATTTGGGCATATTTTAGTAAAACTTTGACAACTTGAATCTGGTAAGTTGGCAAAGTTTTCTTTACCCCCAGATATTGGCTGTTTTGAGCTGCTTTTGTGCTTTGTTTTGAAGATAATATAAATATACATACTTTATACATTTTTTTTCCCCTGTTAGAACTATACCTGTTTGTTGCAGTTTTTCTTAAATTGCAGAATATGACCATTGGCTTCTAATAATAACAACAATCATTACTCAGAGTTTATAGTGGTCAGAAAAATATCTAAACTCAGGATTAACAGTCCTAGCTTCTGTATTATTAATAGAATGTGTTTGAGACCTCCTGTTCTTTACTGTGGTACCAACTTGGTCTCCACCAATACAGCAAACTGCTAGAGAAAGGCTTTGTAGTTGTTAATAAGGACTTTGAGTGAAGAGGTGGGAGGAAAACAGACTGACATTTTGATGTTACTTTTTCATCCCCCTCCACCCCCCACCCCCCTGCCCTGACCCTAACAGCAAGTTGAAGTAGACTGCCAACAGTGTATGCTCGAAATCCTGGATACAGCAGGAACAGTAAGGATGTTTTCTCTTTTTTTTTGGCGGGGGTAGGGTGGGTGGACAGATTTTCATTTGTGAACAGTATATGGTCACCTGAATGATTTCTGTGAGTAAAAGCATTTGTTCTGATTAAGAACGTTAAGTCTCTAAACGTAGGGCTTCCTAAATTTTCTTATGTGTGTGAAACTATCTGTGATGTACTTAATGCCCACATATCACTATTAAATTGTATGTTGCGCGCACCTACAGAATCTGTGTGTTGAGTTTCTTTTCCCTGTATTGAGGTAAGGATTATGCTCTTAGTGCTTTAAACGAACAAACAAAAGGAAAGTATTTTAAATACGGAATTTTAGTTAAAATAGGTATTTCTCTGGGTTTAAATAAGACTGACTCTTAACACCGTGGTCATTCATTTATTTAAAAAACTTTTTTTGCTTTTTATTAGCATTTTAACATCTCAAGGGACTGGTGACAGATACATGTGTTCTGACAAAAATCTTTAGGATTATTTTGAGCCTCATTTTTCACATGCTTAAATGAGTATAGTGACGTTTAGTACATTATAGGGTGCTTATAATGATCAAACGAGATAGTGATTATAAATCACTTGGCACAAAATGTCTTTTATATTTGTGTATTTGTGTATTTGTGTATATGTGTATTTGCTTTTATTTTCATTGTCTTCATTTGTCCTCACCTTTTTAATTGTTTAATTAATTAATGATGGTTTTATTCTGCCACAATTATACTACCACAAAAAATGCACACATTAAATGATTTTCTTTTCTTTTTTTTTTCTCCATATACGTAGACTTTACCTATTAGGCAATTCCTAGCTTTAAAATGGATGGTATTCTTAAATGTTTTAAGTTGTTTTAAAATTCAGCACAAATATTCCCACTATAATTTTATAAATGGTAAGAAAGCTTCAGATCAAAAAAAAACTTAAGCAGACTGGAGCAATTAGAGTACGAATTATACCATATTTTTCTATTCTTTTGTGGGAAAATGGATCTTGATTCCAACAGGAAGCTTTGGATCACTGGAACTCCTTCTTTCTTATATCAGCTGAATTGAGACCTCCCCCTCTTGCCACTTCGTCCAACCCCCAAATTTCCTAGCTTCTGAATCAGCAATAATTCTCCTTTGTTCCCAAAGACCCCAACAGTTAAAAAAAAAAAATACTTTCTATTTCTTCCTTTCACAGCCTCCACAAGTGTGAGGGCATTGTTTCTTCCTCCTCTTGTCCAAATTAAAATTTTCCCCTTCTACAGAGATCTTCCGCTTTTGCTCTCAAATATCTTGTATTTATACCATCCTAGCACTCAGCATGCTGTGTTGTAATTTTCTGTTTACTTCTCTGTCCCCAGTGCCTTGCATAACGTTTGGAAAGTAGTTGATGCTCTTTGATCTTGTTCTAGATCACTCCTTACTCCTTAAGGATTTTTGCTTACTTTCTCCAACACTGCTTTAGTCCAAATTCTTGGTGATTTTAGTATCCAAATAGAATCTTTACGGGTAATATAGATGATCCAGTAGCTTGGCCTCTCAGGTCCTTGACCTCCACCCTGCTTCAGTCATTCATGCCCGTGGTCTTTACCCTAGACTATATGATTACCAGTAACATAATACCATCTTAAATCTCATTTTCAAGTGTCCTACTCTCTACTAACCATCTCTTGTTTCTCCATCTCACTTCCTTTCATACCTTTCAACCTGACTGTAATCTGCAGTCTGTTAAATCTAACATCTCTGATTATCTATCATATCCTCAACCCCCTCTTTATACAGCTTCAAGTCCATGGTCTGTCATTCATAATCAATCCCTCGGATATATCCTCAACCTTCTTGACTTTTCAGCAACCTTTGACTCAGTAGATCATTATCCTTATCTGTAAAAATTTTATTCATTTGACTTCTAGGAAACAACACTTGCTTGCTTTTCTCCCTGTATGATTCGTTACTCCTAAGTCTCCTTTCCTGATTTGTCTTCATTTCCCCAACCTCTTAATGTTGGAGGGCCTCAGAGTTCAGTACTTGGACTTCTCTTTTCCAAAACCACTACCTTGGACATCATCTTTTGTAGCACCAAAATAATTAAAATCTGTATATAAAAAGGAACTATATGCAGTTTTTCTAAATCACACAGAAACAAATTAAAGTGGTTAAGATTTCCGTTCTAATTCTGTAGCTGTTTCTAGTCATGTACGTAGGGGACAGGGACATTCATGTCAAATTTTCCAGAAACCGTGTATCACGTCTTATGTTTCCTGTCATGATAACATGTAATAAAGAATTCAGGGCTTCCCTGATGGCGCAGTGGTTACGAATCTGCCTGCCAATGCAGGGGATACAGGTTTGAGCCCTGGTCCAGGAAGATCCCACATGCCGCGGAGCAACTAAGCCCGTGCACTACAACTACTGAGCCTGCTTTCTGGAGCCCGCGAGCCACAACTACTGAGCCTGCGTACTGCAACTACTGAAGCCCGTGTGCCTAGAGCCTGTGCTCCGCAACAAGAGAAGCCACCGCAATAAGAAGCCCGTGCACCGCAACGAAGAGCAGCCCCCGCTCGCAACTAAAGAAAACCCGCGTGCAGCAACGAAGACCTAATGCAGCCAAAAAATATTTATATATACATACATACATACATTAAAAAAAAAAATTCAGTAGCTCACTTGTGATTATTCTGATTTAAATTGTTTCAATATACATTTAAGAAGTCATATTTATAATTGCATATTTTTTTTATAGGAGCAATTTACAGCGATGAGAGATTTGTATATGAAGAATGGCCAAGGGTTTGCACTAGTATATTCTATTACAGCTCAGTCCACATTTAATGACTTACAAGACCTGAGGGAACAGATTTTACGGGTTAAGGACACAGAAGATGTAAGTATTTCTCTATATATATAGCATACTGCCATCTCTCTATGGCCAAATAAAAAGTGTCCATTTTCTCTATCAGTAGAGGATTTAGAGGGTATTTACCATGCGCCTAAGAGCCCTGGTGACCAAAAACGTTTTTAAGCTTTCTAAATTTACCTACAGATAATATGCTGAGATGATTAGAAAAGAAGGACACGTATGTAAAGTTCTTCTTTCTCTACTGTACTTATGACCTACATGGTGCTATGTGGGTCATAAGTGGAGTGGAGAAAGAAGAATCAAAGAGTACTTGGTAGAAGAAGGGGGACTCCAGTTGGGCTTGGAAAGTTGGTAGTTATGTCAGAAACAGTGTTCAGAGAACATTATTAAGAACCGTAATGCTGTGTTCCTATTTCTAAAATTCTGTTGGTACAGTTTTTACTTAGTTTTTTCCTTTGAATTATGGTAAAGATTTTAATTAACTTACATTTTTATATATTTTTTTGTTTTTGTTTTAGAATTCTTTTTTTAATGTTAATTTTTTATTGTGGTAAAATATACTGTTTTAGAATTCTTGTCTTATTTGATGAATAGCATCATTGTTGTTTTGCCTTTTTGCAAAGATTAAATGTATATTTTACGTTTGTCTCAGTTTTGAGCTACAGAAAGTTCCTTTTTCAAAAGTTGTATAAATTAGGATATAAAATTTCATTTGTACCTTCTTTTCTGTTTTTGTGTGTTCTCTCTCATTATTAATGGGAACATAGGCACCTGCTTAAGACCTCAACTTTGGGTAATACTGTAGGCGGGAGGAATTTGCACCATATGACTCATGACCAACCATAACCTAATGAATAGTTCTCTTTCTTCCCATGACTAATTCATCTAAGAGAGTTCTCTTTTCATAGGCAATTACATGCAAATCACTGAATTCTGGTAATGTTAATCTCTTTATCCCATGTAATAAACTAAAGATTGAGTTGTAGATGAAGACATAGCTACTCAGTGGCTGTATTTTTATTCTTTTCCTTAATATCTCACCTAAGCTAGTCTTCAGATCTAGATGTCAGTTGTAGAAGTAAAACTTATTAACGTGTTGGTCTTGCCGCTACTATTGGCATTTTTTGGTCCTGTGAGATGAGGCACTTAAAACACACCAAGACAATGAGTATTGCAGGAGGTTCCTTTTCCTTCAGATTTTTCTACTTGGAATTCAGCCATTAGCATTAGTCCACCTGAGCATTTTGGGATTATAGTCTTAAAATAATTTAGCAGATCAGTGTTGTAGAATCTTGTCCATATTTTTTCTGTCTCTTCCCCCTCCAGTTTCCCCCCAACACACGTACATACACCTTTTTTTAAGCACTTGATGAAGATTATAGTCCTAACTAACACATTTCAGTTGGTGGCTGGTAGTTGCTTACTTATAAAAGGCTGAGTAACAAGTATGTTAGGGCTTATTATATGATTTTTTCCTTCTCGCAGGTTCCAATGATTTTGGTTGGTAATAAATGTGACCTGGAAGATGAGCGAGTAGTTGGCAAAGAACAGGGTCAGAATTTAGCAAGACAGTGGTGTAACTGTGCCTTTTTAGAATCTTCTGCAAAGTCGAAGATCAACGTTAATGAGGTAAACTACAGCTGCTAGGCAGCACAAATAAGTGCCTTTTTAGTTTCCTTTCTTTCAAGTTAACAGCCAAAAACATTTTTTAAAAAAGAAAAAGTGGTGTTCTTTTAAGTAGTCTTTATCTATCAATTTATGGAAAACACTAAGTAATTCCTAGAAACCTTATTCCTTCTCTTATATGAAATCACTTTGTTGGCTGTGATGAGGACACTTATATTTACCTTGTTGGCAAAGAGGTGGTTTAAGTTAGAGAATATGTTTTTTAAAGTCCTGCTAAGCCTCTAAATGATAAGCCAGAAAGTGGTGTGTGAAAATTGTCACATCACCCTTGTATTATAACAATTACCTATACAGATGTGTGTAAAAAGGTTGTAAAGTCAAGTAGAAAAATAAAAAAAAATCAAAGTAGTTACTGTAATGAACTTACGTTGTACAGAAAGATATCATGGAATTTGGTGTTTTGAGTCCTGCTTCCCTTTGGTGCATGACTCAAAGGGAAGAATCTGTGTGAGTGTGGATGGATACAGAACTATGATTCACTCGGTCTTTTAGGCCTGATAACAGCAGGTGCACAAGGCTTTTTTTGTCCGTGACTTAACTACTCCACTATCCTGAGAACATAGCTGGGGACAGGAATGCTTAACAAGTAAGCTTGCCTGCCTGGATGTAAAGGGCCAATAGTTTACTGGATCCCTAAAAGATTAGTGCAATCCCCAACTGCAACCACTACATCCAAGCAAAATCTTAAGAGGTTCCTTTGCTTTTTGTTAATTTTAACATAAGCCTTTTTTTTCTTAAAAAAAAAAGCAGAATAGGCTTCTTTCCTTTCCCAGTAGTACAGAAGTCTTCATTTGCCAGTGTGCTTGCCATTTGTAGCATCACAGGTAATCAGTCAGAGTTCAGCACACTTACAACATAGATGAGAGTTAAGACTGGTTTAGGTTATCAGAGTCCTCTGGTGTGTTTTTGCTTATGATTCCTCTCTGGCCTTTGGTTCTTTTGGTCACTTTTCCTTCACTGATATTATGGTTGTAGACTATTATTTGACTTTTTAAATGACCAAATTACTTTAAACGTGTGGCACGAAGAAAATTTAAGGTTGTGGGACTTCGCTGGTGGCGAGGTGGTTAAGAACCCGCCGGCCAATGCAGGGGACACGGGTTTGAGCCCCAGACCGGGAAGATCCCACATGCCGCGGAGCAGCTGAGCCCACGCGCCCACGCCCTAGAGCCCGTGCTCCACAGCAAAGAGAAGCCACCGCAATGAGAAACCCGCGCACCACAATGAAGACCCAACGCAGCCATAAATAAATAAATAAGTTTTACAAATAATAAGTCAAAGCTTGTCTTTCAGATAAAACCAGTTTTAATAAATACATAAAAATAAGAAATTCATAAATTTTATTTATTCAGCAAATATTCATTGTGTTCCTATGTTCCACTGTGTTAGGCACCAGGGTAACAGTCATTTAGACAGAGACTATTCTTGCCCTCAAGAAGTTTACATCCTAATGGGGAACAAGTCCTGCTGAGATCTTCAACAACAGTTATTTGTAATTCACTGCCAAGTAAATGAAAGGAAGTATGAAATGCTTCTAGTTTCAACTTTCTCTGTTGTGGAATTACAGTTTCATAGATGTTATCCTGAAAAACATGGCTGATCATAAAATGTTGATTTTTGGTTTAGTCTCCCCCACACCACCACCAAAAAAGAAAAGAGAGAGAACGTTAAGGTAAAACACATAAACACATGAGGTAAAACAATGAGCTTGGCTAGGGGAGTAGTAGTGCACGGTCACCATCTGCAGGATGATTGGCCTTAGAGATATAGTTCCTGCTGTCCTGTGATCACCCTCACTGGTACCCGACCACCAAGTTCATAGGACTCGGCCGAGGTTGAGTTGGGCCAGGGTCCAGTGAGCACAGTGGACAGAGGTATTCCTTACCTTTCAAGCATTACCTGTTTGTGGGAACTTACATGCTACTAGATCTCCCTCCTCTGGGTTTCAGTTTCCCATGCAGCAGAGGTGCTTTTTCACAGTAGTCTCGTTGAAATCAACCGTTGACATGAAGGTTTATAAAACAAAAATAGAAAAAAAATACAACAAAATGAACTACATTAGCTACTTAAGGTTCTTTACTCTTTTGGAAAACATACAAACTTTATGCTAGAAATTCTTGAGAGTGTAATAATTTCTTTCTTTTAATATTTCTCTCTTGATAGCCTAATAATCCAACTATGGAGTTTTGGGGGTAGTTAATAGTTCCTCGGACAGCTAATGCCTTGAAAATATGTGTGTGATTTCTGAGTGCCTGAAGATAGAGAGATCATACTTTCACATGATTGAACTCTTGGACTCAAGTTTGAAATCATACAGGGACATCCTGCTTAACTAAATTGCCCTCTAATTCTCTACTATCTATATCAGAGAATATATAATTTTTTAAAAAAAAACTCTTGGGACTTCGCTGGAGGTCCAGTGGGTAAGACTCCATTCTCCCAATGCAGGGGGCCCAGGTTTGATTCCTGGTCGGGGAACTAGATCCCGCATGCACGCCGCAAGTAAGAAGTCTGCATGCCTCAACTTAAAAAAAAAAAAAAAGGTCCCGCATGCTGCAACGAAGATCCCATGTGCCACAGCTAAGACACGGCACAGCCAAAATAAATAAATAAGTAAAAATAAATAAATATTTTTTTTTAAAAACTCATCATTTTTGTTGTGTTTTGAAAGTAGTACATAGCTGTATCAGAATCACATCAGTCTTAATCAAGAATTAATTGTTCTTTGCTGATGCTGGAATAATAATTGGAATCAAAACATCCCAATTAAGGAGTGATAGAGGGATTGAGAAATTATTCTGTGTTCCCTTTAGATTTTTCTATAGTTCAGAAGGATGAGGAAGAACCTAGACTGAGGGCTTTCAGCATATCTAACCTAATAACTATAGTTCGAACTTGCCCTCATCACTGCTGCTGTGAGGTAGGCACCGTTTGCCAAGGAAATCCTTAAGTGTAATACCACAAAACCAGTTACCATTTTGTTTAGTACCAGAAACCCATGGCTACCATGAAGAAACATGCTGTTTTGATTAATTTACTATTTTAGTTTATCCTTTTGTTATTTTTCACTTATAGATTATGCACTGAGGCTGGGGAACTAATGAGATTTTGTTTATGGCTTATGAACATTAAGTTCTTGAAGGGCTTTGGAGCTGTGAAACAGAAACTACCATTTTGTTCATAAACTCTTAAGTTTTCAACTTTCTTAGAAATAAGATAATAGAATTAAATGGTTGAAAGAAAATGGGAGAGTGGGTAGGATGGACCAGAAAGAAAAGAATATAAATGAATCAATAGCTTTGGGATAAATCTGTTTATCCCAAAGGGGGGTAAATGAAGGGGTCCCCCCTTCAACAATTAATTTAGGCTTGTAATCTTAGGACCATTATTTTTTAAATTGAAGTATAGTTTGCTGTACAATATTATATGTTATAGGTGTACAGTGTAGTGATTCATAATTTTTAAAGGTTTTACTCCATTTATAGTTATTATAAAATATTGGTTATATTCCCCATGTTGCTATTCCCCATATATTCCCCATATATCGTTGTAGCTTATTGTATACCTAATAGTTTGTACCTCTTAACCCCTACCCCTATATTGCCCCTCCCCCCTTCCTCTCCCCACTGGTAACCACTAGTTTGTTCTTTGTATCTGTGAGTCTGCTTCTTTTTTGTTATATTCACTAGTTTGTTGTATTTTTTAGATTGCACATATAAATGATATCACACAATATTTGTCTTTGTCTGACTTATTTCACTTAGCATAATGCCTTCTAAGTCCATCCATGTTGCTGCAAATGGCAAAATTTCGTTCTTTATAGCAGAGTAGTATTCCATTGTATATATACACCACATCTTTATTCATTCATCTGTTGATGGACACTTCCATATCTTGGCAGTTGCAAATAATGCTGCTATGAACATTGGGGTGCATGTATCTTTTTAAAAAATATTTATTTATTTACTTCTTTACTTACTTACTTACTTTGGCTGTGCCAGGTCTTAGTTGTGGCACTAGGGATCTTTTTTTTTAGTTGCGTCATGGGGACCTCTTAGTTGCAGCATGCGTGTGGGATCTAGTTCCTGACTAGGGATCGAACCCGGGCCCCCTGAATTGGGAGCATGGAGTGTTACCCACTGGACCACCAGGGAAGTCCCATGGGGTGCATGTGTCTTTTCAAATTAGTGTTTTTGGGTTTTTTTGGATATATACCCAGGAGTGGAATTGCTGGGTCATGTGGTAGCTCTATTTTTCGTTTTCTTGAGAAACCTCCATACTGTTTTCCACAGTGGCTGCACCAATTTACATTCCCACCAACAGTGTAGGAGGGTTCCCTTTTCTTCACATCTTCATCAACATTTGTTATTTGTGTTCTTTTTGATAATTGCCATTCTAACAGGTGTGAGGTGATATCTCATTGTGGTTTTGATTTGCATTTCCCTGATGATGAGCGATGTTGAGCATCTTTTTATGTGCCTGTTGGCCATCTGCATTTCTTCTTTGGAAAAATGTACATTTGGCAAAATATTACTAACTGGTGAATATGGGTGAAGGAAATACATAAGTTCTTGGTACCTGCAACTTTTCTGTAAGTTTGAACTTTTTTAAAAATAAAGCAAGTATAAAGATATAAGTGAAGCATTAACTGTTCTCTTAATAATTAGGTTTTTGAAGCATCAAAGATTCCACTTCACTATCTTGTTTTTTTCACTACTAATTCTTTTTACTAATTTGTTATTGAATATCTCTAAGAGCAAGTGTATTTCCCTCATTGTAAGTAGGTAAGTTGTGCTTTACCCTGACTGAAAATCAGCTGAGGCTTCTTAGAAACCTGCTGTTTCTAAGAAGCAGCAAAATACAAAGCAGCAAAATACAGATCCAAGAGCAGAATAATATTTCACAGAATCAAGATTGTTTTGTGGAACAAGGTCTCAAATATTGGTTAAATAAGTACTTTTTCTTGTTTTTATTTAGATATTTTATGACCTGGTCAGACAGATAAATAGAAAAACACCAGTGGAAAAGAAGAAGCCTAAAAAGAAATCATGTCTGCTGCTTTAGACCCACAATAAGCAGCAGCTCTGAGCCAGGTAAGATGCTAAAAGCAGAGCAGATACCTTTCTCATCCTCTTATTTGGGGCTTTCCCCAACATTAACCACTTCCCATTTCACCTCTTAGGGTATTTCCAGGCTTCTGTAATTTGTAAATGTTTTATATAACTTATAGATATGTTCATCTACTGGATAATTTGTCTTTTTCTCCATGAGATTCTAAGCTGTCTGAGGGAGGGCAAGGATCATGTCTGTTTTACTCACCAGTACATCCCCAGTGCCTGGTACAGAATGGGTGTCCAAACAATAGTGGTTCAATGAATAGAAAGCCTTCCAAGGTCACACCGAAATTCAAGGTGAATTGAAGTGGAACAGTGGTTTATCTGAAAATAAATTTTTTTTTTGATGAAATATTTCAAAGTGAGCACACATATATATCAGTAATAGTCATTCCTCCTCAGATGTAATCCCAGCCCTGATTCCTGACACAATGGATTAGTTTTGCCTCTCTGAACTTAACAGAAACAAAAACACTTAATGTGTTATTTTATGTGTGGCTTCTTTCACTCAAAAATGTTTTTGAGAATAATCCTTGTTGCATACAGCAGTAGTTTATTTTTATTGTATGACTATACTAGCAATATATTTATGTATTCTGCTGTTGATGGACATTTGGGTTCTTTCCAGGAACAAGTATGGTGCCTGTGCACTTTCTATTTTTTCTTTTTCTTTTTTTTTTTTTTTTGAGATGATCATATGGTTTTTATTCTTCAATTTGTTAATATGGTGTATCACACTGATTTATTTGCATATATTGAAGAATCCTTGCATCCCTGGGATATATCCCACTTGATCCTGGTGTATGATCCTTTTAATGTGCTGTTGGATTCTGTTTGCTAGTATTTTGTTGAGGATTTTTGCATCTATATTCATCATTGATATTGGTCTGTAATTTTCTCTTTTTGTAGTATCTTTGTCTGGTTTTGGTATCAGGGTGATGGTGGCCTCATAGAATGGGTTTGGGAGTGTGCCTTCCTCTGCAATGTTTTGGGAGAGTTTGAGAAGGATGGTTGTTAGCTCTTCTTTAAATGTTTGATAGAATTCCCCTGTGAAGCCATATGGTCCTGAGCTTTTGTTTGTTGGAATTTTTTTTTTTTCTTTTTTTTTTGCACGGTACGCGGGCCTCTCACTGTTGTGGCCTCTCCCGTTGCAGAGCACAGGCTCCGGACACGCAGGCTCAGAAGCCATGGCTCACGGGCCTAGCCGCTCCACGGCATGTGGGATCTTCCCGGACCGGGGCACGAACCCGTATCCCCTGCATCGGCAGGCGGACTCTCAACCACTGTGCCACCAGGGAAGCCCTTGTTGGAATATTTTTAATCACAGTTTCAATTTCACTACTTCTGATTGGTCTGTTCATATTTTCTATTGCTTTCTAAGAATTTGTCCATTTCTTCCAGGTTGTCCATTTTATTGGCATAGAGTTGCTTGTAGTAAGTAGTCCCTTAGGATGCTTTGTATTTCTGTGGTGTCTGTTGTAACTTCTTTTTCATTTCTAAGTTTATTGACTTGAGTCCTCTCCCTCTTTTTCTTGATGAGTCTGGCTAATGGCTTATCAATTTTGTTTATCTTCTCAGAGAACCAGCTTTTAGTTTTATTGATCTTTGCTATTTTTTTCTTTGTTTCTATTTCATTTATTTCTGCTCTGAATCTTTATGATTTCTTTCCTTCTGCTAACTTTGGGTTCTGTTTGTTCTTCTTTCTCTAGTTCCTTTAGATGTAAGGTTAGATAGGTGTAAGGTAAGATTGTTTATTTGAGACTCCTCTTGTTTCTTGAGGTAGGCTTAGAACTGCTTTTGCTGCATCCCATAGGTTTTGGATCGTCGTATTTTCATTATCATTTGTTTCTAGGTATATTTTGATTTCCTCTTTGATTTCTTCAGTGATCTCTTGGTTATTTAGTAACGTATTGTTTAGCCTCCGTGTGTTTGTATTTTTTACGTTTTTTTCCCTGTAATTGATTTCTAATCTCATAGTGTTGTGGTCAGAAAAGATGCTTGATATGATTTCAATTTTCTTAAATTTACTGAGGCTTGATTTTGTGAGCCAAGATGTGATCTATCCTGGAGAATGTTCCATGCACACTTGAGAAGAAAGTGTAATCTGCTGTTTTGGAATGGAATGTCCTATAAATATCAATTAAATCTATCTGGTCTGTTGTGTCATTTAAAGCTTCTGTTTCCTTATTAATTTTCTGTTTGAATGATCTGTCCATTGGTGTAAGTGAGGTGTTAAAAGTCCCCCACTATTATTGTGTTACTGTCAATTTCCTCTTTTAGAGCTGTTAGCAGTTGCCCTATGTATTGAGGTGCTCTATGTTGGGTGCATATATATTTATAATTGTTATAGATTCTTCTTGGATTGATCCCTTGATCATTATGTAGTGTCCTTCCTTGTCTCTTGTAACATTCTTTATTTTAAAGTCTATTGTATCTGATAATGAGTGTTGCTACTCCAGCTTTCTTTTGATTTCCATTTGCATGGAATATCTTTTTCCATCCCCTCACTTTCAGTCCCTAGGTCTGAAGTGGGTCTCTTGTAGACAGCATATATATGGGTCTTGTTTTTGTATCCATTCAGCAAGCTTGTGTCTTTTGGCTGGAGCATTTAATCCATTCACGTTTATGGTAATTATCAATATGTATGTTCCTATGACCTTTTTCTTAATTGTTTTGGGTTTGTTTTTGTAGGTCCTTTTCTTCTCTTGTGTTTCCCACTTACAGAAGTTCCTTTAGCATTTGTTGTAGAGCTGGTTTGGTGGTGCTGAATTCTCTTAGCTTTTGCTTGTCTGTAAAGCTTTTGATTTCTCTATCAAATTTGAATGAGATCCTTGCCGGGTAGAGTAATCTTGGTTGTAGGTTCTTCCCTTTCATCACTTTACGTATATCATGCCACTCCCTTCTGGCTTGTAGAGTTTCTGCTGAGAAATCAGCTGTGAACTTTATGGGAGTTCCCTTGTATGTTATTTGTCATTTTTCCCCTGCTGCTTTCAATAATTTTTCTTTGTCTTTAATTTTTGCCAATTTGATTACTGTGTGTCTCGTCATGTTTCTCCTTGGGTTTATCTTGTATGGGAGTCGCTGTGCTTTCTGGACTTGGTTGGCTATTTCCTTTCCCATGTTAGGGAAGTTTTTGACTATAATCTCTTCAAATATTTTCTCTGGTCCTTTCTCTCTCTCTTCTCCTTCTGGGACCCCTCCCTATAAAGCGAATGTTGTTGCGTTTAATGTTGTCCCAGAGGCCTCTTAGGCTGTCTTCATTTCTTTTCATTCTTTTTTCTTTATTCTGTTCCACAGCAGTGAATTCCACCATTCTATCTTCCAGGCACTTACCGTTCTTCTGCCTCAGTTATTGATTCCTTCTAGTGTAGTTTTCGTTTCAGTTATTGTATTTTCGTCTGTTTGTTCTTTAATTCTTCTAGGTCTTTGTTAAACATTTCTTGCATCTTCTCGATCTTTGCCTCCGTTCTTTTTCTGAGGTCCTGGATCATCTTCACTATCATTATTCTGAATTCTTTTTCTGGAAGGTTGCCTATCTCCACTTCATTTAGTTGTTTTTCTGGGGTTTTATCTTGTTCCTTCATCTGGTACATAGCCCTCTGCCTATTCATCTTGTCTGTCTTTCTGTGAATGTGGGTTTTGTTCCACAGGCTTCAGGATTGTAGTTCTTCTTGCTTCTGCTGTCTGCCCTGTGGTAGATGAAGCTGTCCTGTGCACTTTCTTGTACAAGTCTTTATGTACATGTGCATGCATTTCTGTTTGGTGTGTGTGTGTGTATGTGTGTGTGTGTGTGTGTATGAATGAAATGGCCAGACTATACACTATATATGTGGTAGCTTTGGTGGATACTGCTAAGAAATTTTTCCAAGTAGTTGTACCAGTTTACACACCTACTAGCAGTTTACGAGTTCCACATCCTCCCCAAATTTGGTATTGTCAGTCTTTGTAACTTGAGCCATTCTGCTGGATGTGTGTTGGTATGTCAGTGTAGTTTTAGAAGTCATTTCCTCTCAGGTGTGGGTTGACGTCTTTCAAATGTTTCTTCTATAGGTCTGTAGGTAGTAGTCAACTTTAAGTACCACTTAAGTTTTCATTAAGTGAACCCATTGGAGAGAAATTAGTGGCCGCATTGAAGCTGCCTATCGCTGCCTATCACGTAAGCAACCAGGCCATGTGGGACCATTTGTTTTCCCTTAATTATATATTTAAATCCCCTGAACAGTTTTTACTTATGTTCATCAACTCTGTAAACATTACCATAAAAGAATACTTTCATGGAGTGGATTTATGATGTAATTTGATGCTAATTATGGGACTGTTACTAAACTGGGTCCGCTTAGAGGAGAGTTGGTTGTGCTAAAACTCTTGTA
Organism: Pseudorca crassidens; assembly: GCF_039906515.1. Lineage (NCBI taxonomy): Eukaryota > Metazoa > Chordata > Mammalia > Artiodactyla > Delphinidae > Pseudorca > Pseudorca crassidens. The sequence goes on from NC_090297.1 coordinate 97,836,768, forward strand.
GGTCTCTTGGGTCTGTTTAGTAGATTACATCTTCTGGAGCATCAAATTAACTAATATGTGCTTCCTTAGAGATATGAATGAAACTCTCTTGGGGAAACAACTGAGTAATTGTACCCCTTTTTGAAATGAAGTAGAGGGAAAATAGACAGAAAGGAGTAAAGGTCACAGATTGCCTCTGGATAGTGAGATTTTGGAAAAACAGCTTCTGGCCAAATGCTTGCTTAGGCTTTTAGTGAAATCTTGAGTCAGTAACTATAAATCATCAGCTCCTTGAAGGTGATTATTGTTAAAGTTGATAGTATTTGTGTTTCTTTAGGTAAGGGTACAAAGGTAGAAAAAAATGAGAACTCCAGTTCCTGTTCTGAAATGTATTTAACTCTTCTACAGTTAGTTGTCTGGCTTTTTTTTTTTTTTTGGGCTGCTTTGGTTCTTCGTTGCTGTGCATGGGCTTTCTCTAGTTGCGGCGAGCGGGGGCTACTCTTCGTTGTGGTGTGCAGGCCTCTCATTGTGGTGGCTTCTCTTGTTGTGGAGCGTGGGCTTCAGTAGTTGTGGCACATGGGCTCAGTAGTTGTGGCTTGCAGGCTCTAGAGTGCGGGGCTCAGTAGTTGTGGCGCACAGGCTTCGTTGCTCCATGGCATGTAGGATCTTCCCGGACCAGGGCTTGAACCCGTGTCCCCTGCATTGGCAGGCGGATTCTGAACCAGTGCACTACCAGGGAAGCCCCTGACTGGCTCATTTTTATCATTATCTTAGCTGACTCTCGTTTAATGTCCAGTTCTCAGAAAATGTCCTTTTAGCTTATGTCTAAAGGAAGAGGTGCCGTCTCCTGGCCTATTGGGCAGATTCATTCACGTACACCCTACAGTGTACTACTATGAGTGTTACCTTAGAGGAAAGAAATCTTGACCTAAATCTAGAAATAAGACTTTCATCCTGGTTGCATAAATTCTTAGGCTCTGATAGGTAATTCAGCTTACAATATATTTAATGTTACCTGAGATCTCTGTGCATATTTGATAATACCAAATAATAGGTTACTTAGTAATCAGAATACTTTGCAGAGCATTTTGCTGTGATTATAGACTTGAAGTGCTATGTTGATCCCATTTAAGAAGTACTGAGATATGGAATAAATTTAAATAGCCACTATAAATGGTTTTAGTAAGGGTATGTGAACCTTAAGGGCAGCTTACCTAGCCCTAGCCGTTAGGCAAAATCATACTGAAGCGTGTTAGTCTCTTTCTAATATGTCCTACTTTTTTAAACTGAGGAAAGAAATTCATCTTCAGGAAATTATTCCTTTAACCTAATTCTTTTCTGCTGAGCAGTAAACCTAACTTTGAGTCTTCTGCCCTTGAAAATGGGCATCAGCTCTTTCTGTATCGTTTCTTCTTGTCCTAGCCTGAATTGGAATAGGTAACCCTAATATAAATAATCATAAAATGGTTGAATAAAGAATTTCCATTGGGAAGTTGATGCAGGCATGAGTTGTTTCCTTAGTGGAAAAGGAACCTTTAAAAATAAGATGATACTGGGGTAGAAATGAAATAATCACTGTTTTCCTCTTTACAGACAGGACTGCCAGATATATTGTGAAACACTAAGTACAATAAAACTATTTTTTAAACATTTTTAAAGGGAGTTTAAAATAGCCTTGTTACTATATATGTTTAATATAATTTAGTTATCTAATAATGATCAGCCAAAATCATTATTTCTCTCTGTATTATTATGTAGCTACTTATTTACTATCATCTTCTGACATCAAGGTTAACCATATATATCAGTATATATATATCTGTATCTATTCAATGTTCTAGATTACAGGAATGAAGAACTGTTGCCTAATTGGAAAGTGCCAGCATTCCAGACTTCAAAAAATAAATCTGAAGAGGCTTCTCCTGTTTTATATATTATGTGAAGAGTTTAGATCTTATATTGGTTTGCACAAGTTCCCTGGAGAAAAGAATTGCTCTGTGTATATCTCTTGGAAAATAAGACAATAGTATTTCTCCTTTGCAATAGCAGTTATAACAGATGTGAAAATAAATATACTTGACTCTAATATGATTATACAAAAGAGCATGGATGCATTTCAAATGTTAGATATTGCTACTATAATCAAATGATTTCATATTGACCTTTTTATCATGTTTCCTCCCTGTCAAGCACTAAAAAGTTGAACCATTATACTTTATATCTGTAATGATATAGATTATGAAAATTTCCCCTCAGACTCATTGCAGCAGATAACTTTTTTGAGTCATTGACTTCATTTTATATTTAAAAAATTATGAAATATCATTCTGTCATTATATTCTAATTAAAATTGTTTGTGCATAATGCTTTGGAAAAATGGGTCTTTTATAGAGAAAAAAACTGGGATAACTGATTTCTATGGCTTTCAAAGCTAAAATATATAATATACTAAACCACCTCTAATATTGCTTCTTGTGTTTTACTGTCAGATTAAATTACAGCTTTTATGGATGATTAAATTTTAGTACATTTTCATTTGGTTTGTGTGTTTTTGTTATTGTTTATAGATTTAAGGCCTTTATTTTATAATGATCACATTGTTTTAAATGCAGCAGTAGCTCCTTCCTGGCTGGTACCTGCAGAACACTTGGCTTTAAACCCCTAAGTAAATGGTGATTTCTCTACAAACAGACCTCGCACTTTCTGTTCTATATATATTTATTCCTATTATACAGTAAAATACATCAGACTACATACAATAGTTTTGTATATTCTCTCTTGATCTTAAAGATTGTATCTTATTGAATAAAATATCCCACTGTGTATTATTTTTATATGTAAAAAGATAAGTTTACTACTGTATCAGGGTTTAACTTTTACTACTTCAAATCTTCCACAGGTTGTAATTTCAAGGGAATCATTTTGCCATTGTTAATTTGTTGAGTATAAGTCCACCAATGAAATGTTATGTAAATATTTTCAAGTTTGCTTTATAATAGATCGAAGAATCTAAGAGAAGTGGGTAAAAGTGAAAAAGCATATAAAGGATGTGTCAGTTGCTTTTTCTTCAACTGTATATGAAGTAGTATAGTGGTAGTCATACGGAAAAGATTGCTAAGTTAAATTTTTAGCTGGCTATATAGTGGTGCTTTTCCTTTCCTTCCCAGTTTTTTTTTCTGTTTTTTACAAAAAGTGGGGCTTAAGTAGGACATGGACCTAGGGTGATATGACTTATGTACACCATAGAGGTAGAGCAGAACAGCTTGTTAGCCACTTAAGTGCTAGAGAAGGAAAGAAACAAGCTTAGGAAACCCTGTGCCTTGTCCCTGAATGTTGAGGAGGAAACCAGTCCTAGAAAGTCTAAATCATTGCTCAGGGATCTAGATGCTGTCTCGTTGCAACTAGGTGTGAAGTAGTGTTCATGCCTTGTTGAGACTTCCTAGGAGTGTGGTCAGCCCCATCAGTTACTAAATTGAAATTTAAAGATCAGATTTCAAATGTAATCTCTGACCAACCTGAGAAAATGTTAAAATATTGTAAAAAGAAAATTTGGAAATTGTATTCTTTTAAGTTTCTAATAAACTTAGTTACCTAATACTTACCTTCTACTGATTCAGTTATACATATGTCTGGGACTGAGGGGCCAAAAATCTCATAAATGCAATAAATTAAAAAAAAAAATAAGTGAAGCATTAGGGCCAGTCTGTCCAGGTCAGTGTAGCATATTTTAAGGTCCTCTAAAGTCATTCTGCTTTGAAACTCACCTCTCAAACATTCCTTTGGACTTAAAATCATAGATAACCATCTCATAAGCGAGCAAACATTTCTAAATATTACCTGTTACATAGATTGTGTCGTTATTTGCCAGATTAAGTAGGAATTATTTTAAATAAGAAGAACTCCCAAGTTACAGTCTGCTTGACTAGGAGCATAACTCGATGTCCTCTGTTTTAGGACATGGTAGGAAAAGACGACAGGTACTGGATTTCTTTGTTACATCTTACACAGTCTACTTGGGATAAAGGTAGAACTGTGAAGAAAAATGCCCTTGTGGCACACAGTAGTGTGCAGAGCAGGACCAGCTGAATTCAGAGACATGCATTGTTATCTCAAAGAAGTCTGCCATTGCTGAGCAAGATGGAAAGGTATCCTGTCAGAAAGTGAGATAGGTGTGCTTTTATATTGTCCCTATGTGAAGTCCTTAGTCTTGGTTCCAGAGGGGAGGGTGCCTGAAAATACGATATATTTTTATAGCAGAAAAATCAAAAAGTCCTCAAGGATATTATATGAATCTCATATGGTGAATATTGAAGAACTGACACCGTATCAGTATTTATGGCTATTTAAAGTATATTAACTTTGGTTATATGAGTAATATCTACTTTAAAGGAGGCTTGATGTCACAGTCGGTAGTTTGCTTTTTTCCACTAGAATACGAACAACTTTAATGGCTTCATAGTGTCCCCAAACAATCTTAGTTTTGGAAACTAAGTTAATACATAATCTATAATTTTACCCTCCACCAGGGGGAGCTTCAGTATCAGTTAACACTTCTACCATTGAATTAAAAGTAGATATTCAAGCCATCTATTCTATAAATACTGTGTGCCTCACAAAGAGGTGTGAAGGCCCTCCCTCAAGAGTTTGCAGTTTAATTGGGCAGAGAAGATATAAGAAATTCGTCAGAGATATGAATAGCATTGTAATTCATTGAACTGTGGCCACAGGGCAAATTCTCTTAGGAATGTTTAGAGAGAGATGGATATTGGTGTGTTTTTCTCTTCCCTACAACTTTGAACGAACCTGTATTTGGCAGCTTGGTTTGCCATCATAGCCGGCTGCCTTTTACTCCTTGGTGAAACCGTGTGCATCTTTGGAGTTAGAATGTACTTGGAAAAAGTCAATCCTTGGGAAGATACTGATCTTTATTACCAACTTTATGAACATAGGTTACTTGGTCTGAGGCTGCTTTTCTCCACATATGAACATTCTGCATTTTCTGGACCTGCCCAATTTCAAATAGTTTGCCTCATTATCCTCATAGGTACACATATATTTGTCAGTTCACGTATCCGATTTTTGTTTTCAGGACTGAGGGACAGAAAGATACAAAGATTACCTCAGTATTTTCCTTTGTAAGCAATCATAGTAGAATGTTAGAGGGCGTAAAATACACTCATAAATATGTGTGTAGTGAAACCAAAGTGTGAAGAAATTGTCAGGTATTCGGAGGAGGAAAATAACTTGTAAAATAACCTTTTGTTTTGTTTGGGTCTTGTACTTATTTAAGGTGCTACTTAAATGTGTGTTAAAATAGCCCCTCTTGACTCAGCTCCAAACTTAAAAGGGCAGAGTGGTTTGGGTGCTTGTCCAGGATCTGGAAGGAGCCCATCTTGCCGGGGAGGAAATGAATGTGAGCTTTGAGGCAGTCTAACCACCCAGCTTTTAGCATTTCTATTCCCCAAAAATGTAAAAACATGCAAGTTATTCTTGAAAATGTAGCATAGACATTGCATTGAACATGGATTTTTCTTACTATAACTTCATCTTGGGTTTGTTGAATGTGTTGAGTGTGTAGTGCACTTATTTAATGCCATATCTTGCCTAAATACTCTTGTTGAGAACAGCTGGAGACTTTGAACTGGGTGCCTAGTTCTGTTTTCTGGGAGGCAACATGGATTCTGTTTTGCAGACATCAACAAGAGCTTTAAAAGTGAATTGGGGATGCAAGTTCTTTGGCTTGTTAAGAAGCTTCCTGTGGTTCTGGGCCCAAGGTGTGACATACATTTCCTGCTAATCGCTTCTCTTAAGAAGCATGGGCTTGGCTGTTCGTTTGGAGGAAAAACCTTAATAAACCTTCCCATTTTAAGCAGTGATGTGACTCTTATTTTGAGCTGTTGTTTTCAGTGCATTTTTTTAAACTTAACCAAATGCAAGTTCTTGTGCCTACTTTTAACCATGTAAAAGTTCTTGTAGGGCTTACAAAGCAGAACAAGGCATGATCCTTCTAGGCCTACCAGCAAATAGTTATTGTGCCTCTGCTGTATGCCAGGTGCTGGTCTGCGTGTTGGGGCTACATCGGGGAATAATACAAACCAAAATCCCTTCATCCCTTCCCTCGTGGAGTTTCTGGCAAGTGGCAAAAGCTGTGTGTGTGTGTGTGTGTGTGTGTGTGTGTGTGTGTGTGTACTATGCAGAAGAGTTAAGCAGTGTAAAGGGGCAAGAGTGCTGGGCAGAAGGAATGTGGTGGTAGTGGGTCACAGGTTTAGGTTTCACTGAAGTTGCTCTTGCATAAATATTGTAAATATGTAGCCCATACACCTGCCTGGGGGAAAGCACAGCCTTCCATGCAGTGGGAAGGGTCTGCAGATGCCATAAGGTGGACATATGCCTGGTGTGTTGAAGGATCAGCAAGGAGGCCAGTGTGGCTGGAGCAGAGGGATCAAGGAGGAGAGTAATAGGAGGTAACAGAGAGGTAGTGGGATGGGGGAAGACACTTCCTTCCGCATTTACTGAGTGGAGTCCACGAAAGAGCTTTTGGCAGAGGATAAAACATGGTCTGACTCGGCCTACCATAAGGAATACTATTTAGGAATAGCCTATAGAGGGCCCAGGATGGAAGCAGAGAGGCCAGTTAGGGTACTGAATAATCAGGTAGGAAAGTGGAGCCAACAGGAAATGCTGACACATGGAGAGAGAGAGAGAGAGTGAGTGTGTGTGTGTGTGAGTGAGAGAGAGAGAGAGAGAGAGAGAGAGAGAGAGAGTCAAAGATGACTCCAAGATTTTTGGCCAGTAAGGTAGTGAAGATTATGACAGGAGCGGGTTTGGAAGGGGCAGAGGGAGGGGGTCAGGAATTCGACTTTGAACATACTAAGTGTGAAAAGTGTGTCACATTCTAGAGTTGTACGATAGGTGGTTGGGTATGAGTCTGGAATTCAGAGGAAGAGGTCTGGACAGGAGGCTTACATTTAATATTTAAGAACATGAAGCTGAATAGGATCACCAGGGTTGAGTATAGACAGAAGCGATCCAAGGATTCTGTCATGAGGTTGGGAGACGAAGAATTAGCAAAGGAGAACACGGAGGTCACTGGTGACCTTGACGGGCTGTCAGTGGAGTGGTAGGGGACAGTGTCTGGAGTAGGTGTAGGAGAAAACGGAAAGAAAGACAGTGGAGATGTCAGGCATGGATTACTGTTGAGCTGGATGAAACAGTGCATGTTTGTGTGCTAATAGGAGTGGTCCACTGAGGAGGCGTGTAAGGGAAGAAGCTGACCCAGATAGGAGCATGGGCGGCTACAGTGGCAGAAGGCAAACAGTATGTGGGATAGAAACTGGTAGGTTACAAGGAACTAATAAAAGGTACCATGAAGAAGTTTTAAGCAAAGTAGCATGAGACAGAAGAGACAGATGCTTTCTGTTCTGGGAGATCTGAAATGCTTCCAGAGAGGGGAGTTGAACCAGGCTTTAAAGGGTGGAATTTTCAACAGGTGTTACAGGCAGATTGCAGGAAAAAGCAAGCGCAGGAAACAGGAACCAGGAGTGATCTAGTTTCAGTTGGTGTTAATGTGGAGAGAAGAGGCTGGAGCCCTATCATGACAGGCCTTGAAACAAGAAGTCAGCAACTAGTAGGTTGAGCTAAGCAAATAACAAGCGCATAGCATCCTCTGGGTGAGACTTGGAGAGGACAGGGATGGGGGGATTTCAGAAGTGAGGAGGATTGGCGATTTCGAGGTTATAAGGCCTACTCCCCACGGATTCCAGTGGTCTTCCCAGGCTTCATATCGCACTCCATTCTCCCTCTTTCTCTAATGACGATGATCTCTGAGGCTTATCGTTGTGATCATTCCCAAACAAAAGCTCCGTTTAGAAGGGAACCAGCATTAACACTTCGGCATTCCAAGATGTTAGGGAGGATTTAAGAGAAAAGGCTTTTTTTTTTGCTCTGTATTCCTCTGCTTCACTTGACATAATTCTCCCCTCAGACCCTTTGGTACCTACAGGGTGGGTAATTAGTTCCCACCTTCACACCCTCCCAAGTTTTCCTTTCTTTACTGTTACTTCACAGCAGGAGACAGCAGCCCCTCTGGCCCTTCAGCCCCTTCCTTTCCCTGGGGATCTACCATTTTGATTAAGAAGGCTCTTTCCCTTAATCCACTCCTATTGGGTAGGTGCCAACTTTCCCACCAAGACCCCATCATTCAGGCCTTCCCTTGCGGGTGAAAGCCAAGCCACACTTCTGTAGCCCCCGTCTCCCTTGCCCTTTGCATCACTAGTATCTCTCTAGGTGGGTGGGTTGGGGAGTTTGAAGGAGCGGCGTTAAGCATGCAGTCTTCCCATTACGGAAAGTAGGACTTGGAATTGTGGGATTAGGCACTGGGCCCTGTCTGCCTTGCCTGGGAGGGGATACATTTAATGGAGAAGTTTAAAGAAGATATTTGATCCCTATGTTCCCTGTAGGGTCCCGAAGCCAAGACCAGGAGCTTTGGAATTCTTTGGGCCTTTGAAATCACTGATACAGTCCCCTAACCCCGTATTTTCTGGAATATAAATTGACTTATTTGAACAGATGCTTGGAACCTCAGATCGGGGATTCTAACACCTGCTTGAGTCAGTCTGCCCGGTGCTCCCTGTGATGAGGAGGAAGCTCCCTAGGCCCGTCCCTAGGCAGTGCACGTAGGAGGCTTTGAGTGACTACTTGGTGGCCGTCCGGGATGAAGTCACCAGCCTTGGCACTTCTGCCTGAGGAGCAGGGTCTATGCAGGGATTTCAGTTGCTGTACTTGAACACCATTTGGAGGAACCTCCAAATGTTGCTACTTCTTGCTTTTAGAAAACTTTTTATGCCTGATACCCTCCCCTTTCCCACCACTTCTACACAAACGACTGATACGCATGCTGCCTTGCTGGGAGACAATGTCTGGAGTGTGGCCAGTAGTGGGGCTGGAGGGAGGGAAGGCGCTGAGCACCCAGCTCTCAACTTCCTTCCCCCTTGCCCCACCCTGACCCTCCACAATCACAATGGGGGAGGCAGAATCTAGCAGACTCGATGTCCCCAGCAGGGGCGGGGATCCCTGGCAAAGCAGGTTAAGAAAAACTCCTATGGTAGGGTAAGGCTGGGGCCAGATGTTGTTGCCAAAAAGGACAAGGGGATGAGCCAGGTCAGGACGACCTGTTGGGAGGGAGCAAGTAGAAGGGGATAAAACTTGGAGGCTGGGGTAAAAGCGATGTCCTCCAGGATGGAAAGAGGGAGCCACTGGGATTGAGCAGGCATGGAAGACAAGTGGCTGCGGTCATCTGCAGGACCTGAGCTCTGGGCGGCCGGATGACAGCATGCCAGGGGCAGGGAGCTGGGTGGGAGGGGGAGGGCCAGGGCTCCTCAGACAGCCCGTGTTACAGTAGAATTGGCCTGGAGAGCTAGGGTGGAGACGCCAAAGCAACGGGCCAGAGACAGAGGGCAACACACAACAGCTTGGGGAGGGGGGCTCAGGTTGGGGAGTTTACTCTCTTGAAAGTGATGTTGGCCCCAGCTCCCCTCTCCTGGGGAGTGGACTGAGGAGTTGAGTGAGAAGTGGGCCTGGGGAGGCAGCTGAGGGGCCTTGACTGCTGGTCTTGCCTAAAGCAGGAGATGCAGGAGCCGGGCTCAGCAGAGGGTTCACTCTGAGGAGTGGAGGTCGCGTCGAGAGCCCTGTGCTCCGCGGTGCTGGAGGTACAGGAGTGGTGGGAGAGGAGTTGCTAGGGTGACTTACAAAGTAATTCCTGTGGTTGGGTACAGGCACAGATAAAGCCCCTGGAGAGGGCTTCGCAGAAGAGATGCCCTCTGAACTGCAGAGTGAAAGGTGCGTTAACAGGTCAGCCGGGCAGAGGCAGTGGGGAAACAGCAATGCAAAGACCTAGAGGCATAAAAACCCCAAGCTTGGAGCAAAGTGCTCACCTCCCTGGAGCATCAAGTTGGGGGGTGGGAAGTGCCCAGAAGTAAGGCTGAGAAAGTCCATTGGGGTCTGTTGGGAAGGACTGGGCCTCCAGACACCCACGGAAGACAGGCCCAATGAGGATGAAGTCACAGGATCTTGAAGACACTTCCTTCACCTCCTCTGTCCTCCCAGAGCCCAGGCAGCATTTCCTTGCAGCTGCGGGCCCTCTGGTCGGCAGGGGGAGGTGAGGAAGGGGCCTGAGGGGGAGGCACAGGAGGAAAGGGAAAGCAGCCAGGGGAGTAACATGTGCAGAGCGGGGGAAACAGGGAAACAAAACCTGATTCTTCCCTTGGATGGGGGCACCTCCCCCAAAAACCAGGTGGCATCTGCTGTGCCTGAACCCGCCCCCCGCCCCGCCCCGGCCAGTGGGAAGAACTAGGGGGCAGGGCGGAGAGCCCAGAGCTGGGTCGTGGTGGGCTTCTGCCGGAGGTGCAGAGCTCGCAGGAGGGCATTTTTGGCAGTGATTCCTATGCCCCCGGAACAGGGTGGCTGTCTTGAGGGATGGGTCCAGAGGGGCGTACAGGGAATGGATTCAGTGGAGTGGAAGCCAGGGAGCAGAAGTGCGGCAGCTGTGGCCTGAGACCTGGTGGAGAGTCAGAGACCCTGCTCCCTCCCGGACCCAGGGCCCAGCCTGGCCAAGATACAGGGAAAAGGCGGAGTGTGAGGTGCAGTCATGGCTCCCTGCCAGATTATTTTTGCCCCAAGTGTTGTGTTGAGGAGTAGGTGCCCGAGAAGGGCTCCCTCCCTCTTTGTTCCTTGGAGGCCTCTCTGACCAGTAACACAAAGATGATTTCAGAGAGCGATGCGGGTGAGAGTGTGGGGTGGCGACACTGACTCCTCAAAACCATCAGAACTTGGCTCGTCCACTTCTCTAGTCCTTGCCAGGAATGCACGGGCCCTGAGGGTTTACTGTGAGGGAGCGGGCGGGGGTGGGGGTGCTCCCTAGAGCACATCCTCAGGCAGTGGGGGGTCTTCAAGCACCATTCCTGAGCTCAGCCTATGCTGCAGCCCCTCCGTACCCAGCCCCCTACACACGTGCACACACATATCCTTCCACGGAAAAGTGTAAATTGTTTGCCATTTGGCAAATAGCCCATCCGGGTAATATTTTTACAATGTACAAAAACATGTTCACACTTATTGTCTTCTCTGATCCTTGTTACAGTTCTGTGAGGTAATAGGGCCAGAAGAGGAGACCAAGGCTCTGAGAAAGCTGTTCTTGATCTTTCAGTGTTTTTTGCCCTGGGTCACTTGGTCTGCGCCTGAAGGGATGGTCGCTCACCTGATACATACTGAGCTTCTGCTGGGTTCTAGAGGCCGAGGTGCCTCACGTCCTTCACATCTCACAGCAGCCCTGTGTTTTCACCATTTCACGCCAAGAACAGTGAGGCTCAGGGAGGTTAAGCCACCCACTCTATCTTACACAGTGACGGGCAAGTGGGTCTCCTATCCTGTTTGGCTCCGGAATCCAGTGCCCATGCCCGGGTGCCGGCAGAAGTGCCGTGACTGCCCTGGCTGGGGAAGGCACCTGGCGGGCACTGAGAGCCAGATACCCGCCGAGAGACAGGCTGTGCTCCCGCTTTAGGGAGGCCCTGTAGGAAGTGTTGCTGTGACTCGGGAAAGATGGGGGCGCCCCCGCTTGCCACAGCGCTCTGCGGAACAGGGCCACGTGGCGGGGACAGAGCTGAGCCAGGTCTCTGGTCCTCGGGGCAAGTTTGAGTTCGGCTCTCCACCTGAGGGGTGGTGCAGCGGAAGTGCTTGAGGAAGAGGGACCCTCTGGGAAAGAGGGGTCCCAGGGCTGAAGGGATGGGAAGAGAAAGGAAGGGGACTAGGCAGGCCCTCCGGCCACAGGGACTCTTCTAGTTCCTGCTTGTGGCCAGGGATCATCTACAGACACACTCTGGTCTCAGGGCCACAGGGAAACAGGTGGGGTCCTGAGCAGATGCCTGAGCCAATCAGGGGACCCCGGTACCTGCCAGGGAAGTGGGCCAGGTGTGAGGCGGACCCCATGCCAGGGAGGGTATCAAATGAACTTCCAGCTTATTTGCATGTCCTAATTAACCATAAAATGAGCCCCAGGGGCAGCATTAAGCTGTCAATTTCTCTCAGCTTCCTTCCACTACTTCCCCTTACACATGGCTCCCCCCCTCCACATTCCTGTATCACTTAGGCCGCACGCATTCCCATTCACCTCTCCCCTCAGCGTCAGTAAAATAGTCTCCATCATTTTCCCGGCAGGAGCCCAAAAGGGGACGGAGAAGGAAAAATAATGGGGGTGGGGGGACACATATGAATCGGCCCTAATCTTTCATCATCAAAGCACGGGACGGGGCACTACATCAGCCCTGTCAAGACCCGGGCAAAATTCCGCCACTGGCAGCCAGCATTCCATTTATTCTCCATGCGTGGATAATGCGGGGAGGATGGGTTTTGTTGTTGTTCCTCTTGACTTGGCTTTGGAGTAAATATGGACAGTTTGTGGGGCGGTGTGAAAAGCGCAAGCCTGCAAGTCAGCTGGAACTATTTCAATCCCAGCTCTGGCACTGGGACCCTCGGCAAGTTGCTAAACTTCTCTGAGCCTCTCCATGTGAAATAGGAGTAACAGCAGCTATTTCCCGAATGTGGTAAGAAGGAAATAAGAGCACGAAGCAGGCAGTGCCCAACACCTGCGAATTTTGTGGCAGCATGTGTCACTCATTGTTTTGTTCTGGCCCAAGTTGCAGTGAGTTTTCATTCCCTTGGATCCCTTCTGGCTAACCTTTGGGTTAAGAGTTTCTTCTTTCTTCCTACTGGACCCCTTGAGTCAGGAACTGGGTCCTTGTCATTGCTCTGTTCTTAGTTCCTATCACAACGCCTGGCACTGGGAAGTGTTCAGAAAGTTTTGTTCAGTTGGTCTGAATCGCAATGACTGTCCACAAAACTGATGCGTCACAGATGAATGGCCAAGAGGTGACCTGGTTTCCTGTAGGATCATTCCTGACTCGGAGCTGGTGCCTTCTTGAGTAACTGATGGGTAGCTTCTCCCCCATCCAGCAGCCCATGGCTCCCTCCTCTCCAGACTCAGCGATTCAGTGGGTGGGATCTTCACACACACACATTCTACACGTGTGCAAACACACACACATCACTCCACCACCCGAGGCAGCCACAGCCGATGGGCCTTCACCCAGGATGGATTTCAGGTTTCTGTGGGGAGACAGGAAGGATGGGCAGGGGCTTCCTCCTCCAGAAAGGGCTAGCTCGGTTGGTAAACTCCAGGGAGACACGAGGAAAGTACAGGCTTTGGAGCCAGACATCCCTCTGTTTCAAATCCTGGTTCTTTCATTTGCTAGTAACCTCATATGGGCAGCTTACAGGACCCCTCAGAGCCTCCACTGAATTACCAGGTATTAACAATACCTTCTGGGGTCATTTTGAAGTTTGAAAGACGTGTGCACACTGCCTGGCCAATAGCCATTGTGCGCGCACACACACACACAAAAAAATTAATAAGCACCTTTCCTCTTGTAGCTTCTGCCACTGAAAACTACACATCTACCATTTGACTGTGTGGGAATTCGAGGGTGACCCTAATCTCTTCCCAAATAGAGCTGTGGGGCTGTTCACTCTAAGCCCCCTCCCTCCATCTCTGCCCCCAGGGGTCCAGGATGCAGGAAGAGCCTGTCTTGTTATTTTTTCCTCTACAATTTGGTATTAAATGCTCTGAGGGCGGGAAGGCGGCTTGCCTCTAATTGCAGCTGTCACTCCCCATCAGGCAGAGGGGAGTTCAGCCAGGAGGAGGTGAGGGAGGAGAAACGGATTGCCCTGCTGGTCAGGCTCGGCCCAAACAGGGACCCGCATTGTCTTTTCCCAGCCAGTGGGCGTTCCCTTGCCAGGGTGGGAGGGACAGGCAGGCGGGCCCTGGATCTGGCAGCGTTGCTCTCCGGGCCACGTGCCCAGCACGGCTTTAGGTGTAGCCAGGGGTGCCGGAGCTGAGCTGCTGCCCCTCCACCCTGGGTTGTCCTGGACAAGATGGGAAGATGAGGCCAAAGGCATTTTAAAATGAGTGCGTATTTCTTCTTGGCTCACCTTGCCTCACTGGTGAATTCACATGTTCTTGTGCCCTGGGTGGAAGTTCTGAGCTGGAGACAGGGTGTTGGGGAAGGAGTGTGTGTGATTCCAGGGCCCGGCGTCTGTTCTTCAGTCAGCCCCTGCCTGCGGCCTGTACTTGGACAGGTAGCACATCCAGGCTTACTTCCTCATCTGGAAAATGGGGATAATACCTGCCTTTCTTGCCCATTTACGAAGGAGATAATGGATATGAAAAGGCTTTCAGACGTTTAACGTGCTATACAAATAGTAGCTTTCCTTTCCTGTGCTTCTGGAAAGGCTTGGGGCTTCCCCAAGCACTCCTTATACACACTCCTTAGTCAGCCGTTTCTCAGGGTCCAGGGATGGGCTGAAATCTCAAGGGCAACAGAAGGGGGTGGGAATTTGCCTCTCTGCTCCCACTCCCAGGAGGGCCAGGCTTTACTACCTGTGCCTGGAGCAGCGCTTTGCCAAGGAAGCAAACAGTTATGAGGCTGGGGACACGAGAAACAAGGTCTTTATTGGCGATGTCTCTGGGGAACCTGTGGCCCCAGTGCCCGATCCATGCAGAATGTTACACTGAGGTCTTTGGGGCAGTGAAGGAATGTCAGAAGGATTTCCTGTTCTTCTCCCCCTGCCCCTCTCCTGCTGTCACCTCCAGCCCCAAAGCAACACACACACACATTCTCTCTCTCTCTCTCTGTCCAAGGACTCTTGCCTCCCCCACCAGCCAGCCCCTAGTACAGCCTCGCCCAACTACAGGCCTGTCAGCTGTGCTCCAGACCTTCTGCTGCTTCTCCCTCCCTTCTCGGCGGAAGGGACTTGGAGTTAGGCTTTTGAAAGCCATACCACCTGGCCTCTTTCCCAGGGGCCCTTTTGGGTCAGTCAAATTTCTACCTCTAGGATTCAGACCCAAACCGCTGTGTTAACATCAAAGCCAGAGGGTGAGGATTCCAGGGCCTTGGGGCAGCTGGTGGAAGGATTCTCCCCTCGTCTGGGCTCCGAGGCACCTGGGAAGGGGCAATGTCCAGAGCCCTTGGAATGGCCCCGCTTCTTGCCCTTCTGCAAGCGTCCGGCTCTGGGCTCAGAGGCCGTGGGTGTCACCCAGCCTGGTTTCTCCTTCAGCAGCCGGTCACGGTCAGGCCGCACACTACGCAAGAACTTCCTAAAGATGTTTGCTGTTAGGGCAAACCTGCGGCCCAGCTCCCGCGGCGGGCCCCTCCCTCCTTTGGGGGCTCCTGCCTCCCGGGTCTCACCCTTCTCCCCACCCTTCTCCAGTTCCGGCAAGTCCAGCCAGTTGCCCACCAGGTCCGCAAAAACGTTGTCACCTAACACCAGAGGCTGTCGATTCCGGCCCCGGGACATCAACGTGGAGGTCCAGTCATCCGGTTCCACCAGCTCTGGCCCCCGCTGGGCACAGCTTTGGTGCTCTGGCAGCCGTGTCCTGGGCGGGGGAGCTAGATCCCTCCCACACACACTCCTAGGAGATGGAAGCTTGGCGCTGCTGCCCAGAGCGGGCTGGCTGGAGGGGGAGCAGCCCGCAGGCCTGGCAGGACCGCTGCCACCCTCCCACTGAGGGGGCTCCAGCTGCGTCCGGGGGCTTTCAGGGCAGCCTGGGGCAGGACCCCCTCCAGAGATCTCCAGCTGCTCCAGTGCTGTCTGCACCTGCAGGAGCTTCAGTTCTTGCAGCGCCCCCATCATGCAGTTCATCTGATCCTGCAAGCCATCGCCCACTTCCTTCATGGACATCTGCAGGGGAGAGAGCACAGGGCCTGTGAGCCAGGGGGAAGGGCTGTTCCCCAAACACACACCTCCAGGGTCATTCCGGCCTGCCACTGACCCCATCTCTGTACAGCCTAGTACAGTGCAGATCAGGGCTGGGAGAGGAGGAATTTTGACACGGATATGGCTGGATAAAGGAAATACTATTAATGGCAGCTGACTTGCTAAGACAGCACCGTCCTGAGCTACATATATGTATACATATATGCATATGTGTAATTAATCTATAGTTAATCTCCCCAACTACTCTGTGAGGTAGTATTATGGTTCCTATTTTACAGATGAGGAAACTGAGGCACATAAGGAACTAGCTCAAGATTACATAGAAGGTAAGAGGTGGCACTGAGATCAGTTTGACGGTACAGAAAGTTCCGGTGGCCACCTGTGTCCTTTGTGTCTGTGCCCTCTTCTCCTGAGCCTCCCTGAGATGAGGATGATGAAGACAATAACAATTTGTGAGCAGTTACCGTGTAACAGGAGTTGAGCTAAGTATTCTGTGCACATCATCTCATCGCATCCTTATATAAACCCTAGGAGGTTGGTATTATAATTCTCATGTTAACATATGAGTTAACCACGGTGAGGGTGAAGTAACTTGCCCAAGGTCACATGGCTCACGCTGCTGGGACTCAAACACAGGACGTCTCACTCCATATGCTAGCGTCCTAACCACCAAGCACTGCCTCAGGATGGCTGGGCAGTGGAGGAGGGCTGAGAGGGACGCTAGGGAAGAGGAGGGGCTCAGATTCCCTAAGAGAAAGGGAGGGTAGGCCTGGGGTTTCCTTTCACTGTTCACATCTGGCAGGTCAGGAGACAGATAAGGAGCCACGAAGCTCCTGTTTGCTGAGACCCCTGCCCAGCTCTGCCCAGCCCTTTTCTCCCTTCCCAACACCTGTCCCCTCTCAGCTGCTCTCAAACTTGGCTCCAGTGCTCTTCCTGCCTTCTTGGCCCAGTTGGCTCCGCTGTCCTAGCCAAGAGTGGGGACACCGGGGGCCAGTTCCCCAGCCCCTCTGTGGGTGTCTAAGGCCCGAGTCCCAGGTGCCAGCTGGAAGGGGCTAAGAGATTGACTTGGGTGAGGGCCGAGTTTGGAGGCTGGGCAGGGGATGCTTTGTCTGATAACATTCACGAGGTTCCCGTCCCCGGGCCCAAGCTGCCTTGGTTCCGCCAGCTCCCTCCCCAGATCTGCTCATGTTACAACGGCAAACCTCAGGCAAGGGGACCATCTGTTTCTTAAGCCCCCCAGAGACCCACCGGGATCATCTTACCTCCCAGCCTTGTCCTAATGCACAGAGCTAAGCCCACAGGGTGGAGGGGTGCAGGGCCTGGGAGGGCAGGCGCAGAGGCTCTGCAGCGCTGTGCTGGCAGCTGACCCTCTCAGGCTTTAGGGTCACACCCTCCCCTGCCAACTCGGGCTTTGGTGGGAGTTAGGGGCCAGCCCAGGCTCTCCTGAGCCAGCAGTGCTAACAGACAGTGGAGGACTGACTGTCGCTGAGGGCAAGGAAGCCGTTGCTGAGTGTAGGATTACCCCCACTCTGCACCTTCCCCAAGAAAGAGCAAGAAGAAGTGGTGGCTCGGGGCCTCACGGCCTGGGGTTTGCCAGGCTGCTGGGCAAGCATGCTCCATTTGAGTGGCAGCAGCAGCAGCAGGAGACACAGCCTGTGGCGTGGCCACGCTTGCTGACGGCCCCCTGCTCTGGCCTCTTTGGCTTCTACCTTCCTGACCCCTTCCTTCTGGAGGCAGCTCAGCCACAACTGGAAGACCCAGAGCAGAGTCAGGAGACTCTGAGCCCCAAACCAAACTCCTCAAGGTCCTTTCCCGGCAAACTGCTGCACCGACTCTCCTATTTCTGCCCCCTGCCTCATACCACTCACCCCAACCTGGAACCTCAGGGTCATAATCGGCTTTCCCACCCCACTGGCCGCTCTTGTCCCCAGATGCTGCACATCTGCCCTCCTACCCCCTGCAATGCTGCAGAAGCCTCCTTGCAGGCCACCAAATCAGGCTTCCCGACACACACCTCCGACCCTGTCACTTGCCACTCAGAAGCATAATCCACTCCCATATGCACCCCACACTCCCATCAGAACCTCTTCTGTGATACTTAAAACGCTCTTCCCTGTCGTCCTGCTACTCACAGCTCCTCTGTGCCTTTAAGTGCTGGGTCACTGATGAAACATTCATTGAGCATCTTGGGGGCAGGGACTGAGATCTACACATCATTGTGTTGCCCCAGAACCCAGCTAGCACCTCTGCACTTACTACATATCCAGAAAACATACACTGAGTACCACTGAGCACCCCAAATTGCTTGCTGCCCTCAGTAAGTCACTACCCAGGGAGGAAGGGTCAGGAACCTTTCTCAAGGTTTCATTTCACCAAGAGGCACAGAGTCGGAGCTTGCCAGCTTCCTTCCAGAAGGCTAAACACAGTCCAGGTCAGAGGCGGTGGGAGGAATGAAATGACCCCATTCAATCCCTTCCAGTATGGAAAAATCCTTAAGAAATAATGCTGACATTTTCTACCTTTTTAAAGTGAGAACGAATGTGTGGGTATGTATGAATTCAGGGATGCCCGTAAAACAGAGGCCCCATTTAAGTAAATAAGAGCTGAAGTTGCAGCCCTATGGAAAATGACAGTGCATTGGTTAAGATCTTGGGTTCTGGAGACAAACGGAACAGGGTTCAAATCCCAGCTCTGCCATGTAATAGCTGTGTGATCTGAGCAAGCTATTTAAATTCTGTTTTTTAATTCCTCCATTCTTGCTTTTTTTGGCCGCCCTGCGCGGCTTGCAGGATCTTAGTTCCCCCACCAGGGATTGAATCTGGGCCACTTCAGTGAACGTGCTGCATCCTACGAACCACTAGACCGGCAGGGAACTCCAAGTTCTCCATTCTTTAAAATGGGAATAAGAGTTCCTGCCTGGTCCAACTTTGGACAGACGAGATGAGGTAATGTGTGTTTATGCGTGGCCTACAGGTGGAGTTTGGCTGTTATCTTAAGACTTCCTGAGAACTTCCAGAACATTTCTTCCTCAGTGAACCTGAACACGCAGTAGTGATAGGATTCCGTTCACCTGTCTGGTCTGATTGAGGAGAAACGTCTCGTCTGGTCCCTTTTCCCACCCTGGCACCACACAGAGGAAGGAAAAGGGAAGCCTCGCATCCTCCTGCCCACGGTCCAGCCAGATTCGGTCAGCCAGCCACAGAGCGCTGACCTTGGAGGGCAAGAAGGCAGCTGTGAGGGGGCTGAGGATGGAAGAAGGAAGCCCGAGTGTGGGAAACAGGGAGGCCAGGGAGTGGGGAGGCAGGAGCATCGGCTGGGGCGCCTGATGGAGAAGCGAGCTGCCTTTCCCAGCCCGGGGGGAGTGATGTCACCCAAGGAGAAAGAGCCAGAGGGCAGGCTGCTGTCTTCCCCAGAGCGTGGGACCCGCTCAGATCCCAAGGTTTCTCTGGCCGAGAGGGAGAAGAGAGAGCAACGTGGGGTGGGCGTAAAGGAGAGGCGCCAAACCTGAGAAAGTCCCGAGCTAGAAACGAACACTAAGTCCCATGCTGTAGGTGATGAGCTCCTCTCTGGCCTCCCAGTGCCTCGGGACGGTGCCAAGTCATACCCAACTTGCCCTCAGGGCTCAGGTGGAAAAGTCACAAGAAGGCCTAATTAGTTCTGATTCGTTTGAGTGGGAATGGCTCTAACAGGCACTACCATCTTTCTCCACCCCAGCTCACACACACTCACACATGCTTGTACACACACGTGTGCACACAGGCACAGAGCTAGCCTGCTCCACTGCCAAGCACAACACCCGAGATAAGCGTATCCTAGAGACGGCTGTGCGAACCCTTTCTGAGAAAGGTCTCACCACCCTCCTTGCATCCACCCCACCCCACAGCCCATCTCCCACCCCCAGCATCTTCTGGGCCTCCAAATGTCTCATTCTAAACATTTTCTTCCTGTCAAACTTTAATCTCTCCCACTGCAATCTAAACCAGCCCCTGGCTTCCTCCCTGTGGTGGAGCTGGATGCCCCCGGGCACCCTCCTCGGGTTTGTGAAGAGCCCCATGCCGTCCTGTGGGGACCTGGCCCCCTCCAGCTGACTTAACTCGGCCACTCCACATGGGGCAGATTCACCAACCTTTTGTGCTTCGGATTCTGACTGTGAAATGATAACCCCTCACACGTGTGTAGCACTTGCTCTGTCTTCCACATGACCTCGTCTGATCCCCACAATTGCTCCGGGAGTCTGACGAGGCAGTTGGAGTTACCCCACTTAATGGATTAGGAAGCTAGGGAGCTGAGAGGTTCGTTTTCTCCCTCAGTGTTTCCTAAGCACGCTTCCCTAGACTTTCCTTCATGATTTCACCATATCTATATATGACCTAGTCTCCTACTTAATACTTTACTTAAATCTGTTTATATAAATTAATGGATTTATATGGAAACTTATATGAAATGTATATCACTTGCCATAAACAGATGGTAACGTTTCCTATCTATCTATCCATCTATCTATCGAAACTAAGCTTTTCGTCTGAGTATCACCTGATGTCATCTTGAGCACCTCCAGTGGAAACACAGATCTACTGCCTGAGGTTCCGAGGTGGATTAGTGGCAGGACTGGGACCCCATGCCTGGCCCTCTGACTCCAGGCCAGTGAGCTTTCCATGTCATCATAATCCCTGACTCTTCAGCCTCATGGGATTGTTGTGAGAAGAAACCAGGATAGTCAGTGGGACGTGCGAGGGCAATTATCATCACATAGGGAGGAAGAACATGAAGTCGTGGAGGGACTCCAAGACCCAATTCGGTTCACTTCCACTGAAGGTGTTTCTTCACTGACTCATCTGAAGGGGGAAGATGCTTGCTGGGAAGCCAAACCCCACCATCCTGGCCCTCCAGCCCTGAGCCCTCCGCGGGGTGGTGAGGGCTCAGCTGCCCATGGACAGCTCCCCTCCATGGCACTCGCTGGGCCCTTTGTGGTTTGGGAGGAGTAAGGATGGGAAAATGTGACACCAGCATCCTCGGCAACCTTCCCAAGCCCTCTCCTAGGCCCCTGACTGATCCCACAGCTGTGCCCTCCATCCATCCATCTCACGCCCTCTCCCAGCTCAGCCAGAATCCTTTGACACAGGCTCCAGCTTTGCCCATGGACCTGGCAGTGTGCCCTGCCTCGCTCCCCCCACCCCCATTACTCACAAGATCCCCACACAGTTCCTTTCAGCCCCTCTGGAAGCTAGAAGGAGGTTCAGGGCCGGAAATGGGAAAAGCCCAGCTTTTGCCAAGTGGCCCATTCTCCAGCTCCGTGAATAGGGACCTTCACAGCCCCCTGCTCTTGGCTGGAACTCTCAACAGGAAGGTAAGGTAGAAACTGTGCCAAGAGCCGGAGGAGGGAGGAGGGTAAAGAAAGGAGGGAGTGTGAGATGGATGAGCCCACTCTCCCAACTGAACAATCTACGGGGGGCCATGTGCTTGGGCAAGAGGCAGACAGACGGAGAGAGGGGCCCAGTCTCGCCCCTGCAGGGGGCTTGCCTCTCAGCCTCACCTCTCCCCTGTCCAGCTTTAGCCCCTCTCCAAGGCAGCCAGTGAACCAAGTTCCTTGGGCATCCAAGGGACCTCAAAGGGTTACCTTCTTTTTCTCCTTTCTGATTCAGGCCCTCATACTCTCCTGTGTGGACTCTTGTGATAACCTTCTACCTCATCTTCCCACCTCAATTTCCTCCCTCCCCCTATCCCCACCCCAACCACCTCCTAGATCCCAGGGCAGGTCTCTAACCACGCTGCTCGGCAATGCATATGGAAAAGGTCAGACTCTTCAGCATGGCATTCAACCCCGCCCCCCCTTCTGCTCTCAACAGCTCTTTCAGCCCTGTTGCCCACTCTTTTTCTGCATATACCCTATGTTCTAGCCATAATCCAGTGAGTCTTCAAATGTCCCCTCCAGACAGTCTTCAAACACCCCCATTACTTCCAACTCTGCACGTTTTGGTCATGTCGTTTCATCATCTGCCTGAAATGCTCTTTTTCTCCTGTGCCCATCCCTATTTATCCCTCAAGGTGTGGTTCAAATGCTACCACTTCCATGAAGCCTTCCCTGATCCCCTAGCTGGAGGTAATTCCTCCCTCTCAGAGCACTGAATGTGTGCCTCTCATCTAGTACGTATCCTCCGTTTCTATACAAGACATTCGCATGCATATACTGGCTAGGAGTGTGAGATCTGCAGTCAGACTGGCTGGGTTTGAATCGTAGTTCTGCCACTTATCAGCTCTATACCTTGGCCAAGCCACTTAACCTCCCCATGTCCCATTTATAAAATGGGAATAATGGAAGTGCAACTTCTTAGTGTTGCTTTGGCAACTGACATAATACCTGAGATATCTGGCATATCAGTAACTGTTAACATCAATATATGTTGTTATTATTATCACTCCCATTAAACTCTAAGTTTCCTGAAAGCAGGATCGGTGTCTGTTTATATTTGTAACCAAAGTACTAGTGCCTGGCAAAGTGCTTTAAACATAGTACGAACTCAATAAGTGTGTTCTGTGAACGAATGACACATGCACACTAGTCTGATCAGTTCATCACTGTGAGTTTACCAAGTGCTTACAACACATTAGGTACTGTGTTATGTGCTAGGGACATACAGCTGGGGAGGCACTTGACATAATCTTCACAGTAGCTGTATAAAGTAGGTACTTTTAAAAGCCCATTTTACGGATGAGAAAGCTAAGGAACAGAGACGTCAAATAATCTGCCAGGGTCACACAGAGCCAGGTTTTGAGTTCAGGTTGGCCTGACCCCAAATCCTGTGCTCCATGCTCTTCCCACTGACTACAGCACACCCCAGCAAAGTCCTCTTCACTCTAGCTCTAAACATCAAGGGAGACCACATTATGAGATCCTTTGCAGAAGCTTTTTTCTGCCTCAGGAAACTTGCTCTTTTGCCCCAAGAGCTGAAGGCTGTTCCTAATATACCTCCTCTATCACCTTCTTATTTCCTCCTTATTTTGTCTTTATGCTCTGGTCCTCCTCCATGTACCAGAATCTCCTGAACTTGTGGCCACTAGTGGCTAGATAATTGCCTTCTAGGAACACCAAGTTGTTCTAGAAGGACCTTCCCCAGCCTGAGAGAAGTCTCTCTGCTGCTTCACCAGGCCTCAGCTAGGATCGACATTAAAGGAGCTGGTTCCATCAACCTCCTCCTCCTCCAGGAAGCCTTCCCACCCTGGCTGTACTTTACTCAGCCTTTATGCACTCTGTTTGCTCTACACTGATCTGAACTCATGAGCAACACCCTGTGAGCATCTTACATCTGCTTCCTCTGTGTGCCTATGTCTACCCCATTTGTTGGAAGCCCTCAAGGGAGCAGTGTATAAGGAACAGCTGGTCCCAAGGCCTGTGTTCAGGCAGGGCCCCTCTTTGGCTGCTGGAGGGGGAGAGATATATTCTCTACTGAGTAGTTGCAGTCCTGACCCCCTCATCCTTAGGAAGAAGTGTGTCAGCTGCTGCTACTCTCCTGCTACATTTCAGCCCTGAAACCAGATCCCTGTCCTCTTCCAAACAGGGGAGAAGGGCCAGTTCTCCAGACATCAACCTAATTGAGCCAGGATCCCCAAATTCTCAGCGTCCCTCCAGTGCTCACTTGTTACAATGCAAATTTTCTGCTTCAGGAAATTGGGAAATTCTGCTACTTTGGTTTTCAAGATCAGACTCTTCTTGTCTAGATTTTCTGGGCCAAGGGCAGGACCAGGAGGCAGGAGAGGAGTGCATAACACCCTCGACAAAGAAAATTTCACAACTCCTTGATGTTTCTTTTTCCAGCAGCCTTAACCCACAGTGTCTGTGGGACGTATGCTTCTTGAAGGGAATTTAACGGCATAAATGAATGTAGAACTTGACTAGTATTACATGAGTGCCATTCCTGGGCACACACTAACTTAGGGCAAAGCCAAGCACCACACAGTCCTCCTGGGTGGCAGGGAAGATTCTGCCTGGGATGAACACACACACACACACACACACACACTTCAAGCTCATGACACATACTGACTATAAGCCTTTCCCACCCCATTGCAGACCCAGGGGATAAACAAGCCAACACCTTCCTAACCCAGGCACAACCAAGCTGCGGTGAATTCAAACCCCAAAGTCCTTAGAGGAGCCAAAAGGCTGAGCCTGAGCTAACTCAGCTCCACCTTCTCCTTCACTCCATTGGGAAAACAGAGTCACTGAGATCTGGCTCTGCCTAAGCCCTGGGCTGAGGCGTCAGGGAGTGAACAAGACTCTAATAGCTCTGCCTGTCACTCTGCTCTGTCTCCTTTCTGGGCAGACTGGCACTGGGGAGGGGGCGGAACACCATGGGTGGAGGGAGGGTGCAGAGCTCTCCCATCTGAGTGTCATTCTGGGCCCCAGGCCAGGCATTTGGCTTCCTCTCCAAGAGAGTCAAAGGCTGAAGCTGTTCAGACAAAGCGCCAAATGAAAGCTAATGGGGAGCTGGGTGACTTCAGCCTCTCCCCTTCCTCCTTCCGGGGACTGGGGCTCAAGTCCTTGGCAGGAGAGCGTGCAAATCAAGACCTGGAGCTCAGCTCCGTGCAGATTCCTATTGCCTTTTTTATTCTCCCGGCGTCCACAGACTGTCTTCGCCCCCCCTCACCACCTCCCACCTAAGGTGCTGTAAAAAATGCAAATCAGTAGGATTTTAAAATTCAAGCCCGTGCCAGGAACACCCACAAACCCTCTATTAAGGCAGATCCTGAGGTGGGTGGTGTGGTCCCAGATTCCAAGCAAAAAAAAGAGGATTCTGTTAGATTCTTTTCTCAGCATGGCCCTTGGACTTCAGACGTTATCTGTGGCAACCTTGACCTTTCCTTCTGGTATTGGACAAGTGAATGGGACAAGTCAGAATTATGTGTGGGCTGGGGCCAGCCATCCCAAACTGACATGGAAAGCATGAGAAAATGAGTATGGGAAAGGACATGATGGAGACCCTTCTGTCCCTCATCTAAGAAGCATTCCTCTGGGTAATGTTCCCATCTGAGTGTCACCACCAAAAGGGCTTGGGGAGGAAGTCCCAGAGAAGTGACCATTGACCTGAGAAGGCAGGCCCCGGAGTGGGACAGACAGAAAGAGTGCCTGGGCCACTTGACCAGGAAACATCAATGAGAACACCTGCTGCTACAAGCTCCCCCTCCCCCCCAAGCTGGCCCCTGTTAAAGCTGCCAAGCTCCCTCCCCAGCGGGAAGAGTGGACAGTTTGCAGGCAGGAGTGGGAGAGGCTGTCATGGAATCTGGAGAGCCATGGGCTGGCACTTTTTGGATCCAGGTCTGCTGTTGTCAGCCTGGGTGCCCCTGGCCCTGAAAAGCAAGAAGAAAGAGGGGAGAAAAGTGAGACCGAAAAGAGGTCGACTCCAAGAGAAACAAACTAAAAGGGACAAAAGGAGGCGGAGGCAAAGCCCCAGGAGAGCCTGGTTGACAGAGACGGCTGTGGCGGCCCAGGTGGGGGACGTGCATAATATCTGTCTGAATTCTCGTGGTGGGTAGAACAAGAGAGGTGGCAGGTGGGAGGGGGAGGGATATTAAGTCAGTAAGAAGCAATGCGCCTCCCACAACAGAGTTTCGGCAGAAGCCGCTCTCCCGACTTGGGCGATTTCCACGCCCCGCCGCCCACCCCCCGACCCCGAGACTGTGCCACTTCTCCCGGCCCCCGTACCCCGGCCTCTGCACGTTCCCTCCTCGTTCCCCCAGCCCAGACCCCTGACATCTGGCTGGGCCTCCGCACTCCCGCTTGCGAGCTGCCAGGCGGCGCCCGTCCTCCCGCGCCGGGCCCGCCCCCGCCGGTCCAGCTGCCAGCCCCCTCCCCGCTGGCAGGCAAGTCCGGGCAGACAGCCGGCAGGGCCTGCCCCTGCAGCCGCGCCAGCCCTGCCAAGCCCGGCCGCCACAGCTGGGGGGGTGCCCGGAGGTGCCAGCTCCCCTCGAGCGAGCAGTCCCTGGCCGACCTCCTGCCCCGCGCAGGGCTGGGGCCACGCACCCTCCTCCCGGCGCCCCGCGCAGTCCCAGCTGCCCGGCAGCCGCGTTCCGCTCTTTCCGTGAGGGCGCCCGGGTCCCACCGCGTCTCGGGTGAGCCCTCTTTGCTCCCTCGGGTCTCTGGGCACATTTCGGTCTGGACTTGCTTGGCTCCCTCCGTCTCTCTCACTCGTTCGTGCCTGCCTCCCTCTCACACAAGTCTCTGCTCCAAGTTTCCACGGGGCCCCTTTTCCTCAGGACAGGCCCTGTCCTCCGCCTGCTCGCCGTGTGCCCTCCTCTCCTCTCTGGGCCTCGGCCCCGCGCGCGTCGCAGTCCCGGGGTCCTGGCGGAGGCCAGGTACCCGTCGTGGCGGAGCAGCCCTCCCAGCCCCCGGCTCCCGCTCCGCTCTTACCAGCTCCTGTTTGAGGCGGCGCAAATAGCAGTCCATTTCCCTGCTCTTCTTCCTCATGCGCCTATTGGCCGGGCTCGGCTCCACGAAAGAGTCCCAGGATGGGAACACCGGTCCCACCGAAACCGCGCTCGGCCGGCTCGCGGCCCCCGCGCCTCTCGCAGCGCCGAGCCGAGCCTCTGCTCCCAGGTCCGGACTTGGAGCCGCTTCCCGGCTACTCGCGGCGCGCAGTCCGTGCTGGGGGCGGAGGGAAAAGTGGGACAGCCTATGAGAATGCAGGAGGGATGCCTTCAGCCAATGAGAAGAACGCACGGGGGGCGCGGGCTGGGCTGCAGTGGATGGGCCCTGGAGCGGGTGGGTGCACCAGGCGAGGGCCTCCGCTCCTGGGGGGCTGACATGGGGGACACCTACCTGGTCCTGGCCGGTGCGGCGGGGTATATCGTGACGCCAGACTGTACCGACGTCCCCCAACAAAGCACGTGACCCCCAGAGAGAGCCCGTCTTACGGATGGGAACTGGGTAGCGGTCTCGGAAGAAGCTGAGTACCTCAGTGTCAACACTGTTTCCCAAACTCCGATCAGAAAAGGAACACCCTCCACCCCAAATGCCACTCGGCAGCTCTTTTGAATTCTGAAGTGTTCAAAAAAGTGGACTCCGGAAGTGTGGGTCTACCTCACCTTCCAGTCTACTCCTCACCCCTGGAGCGGAGGAGCCGCCGCTCGGTCCGTTCACGTATTTATCACGAAGCAATGGAGGCTCTACTGTACTCCCTGCAGGGTTATAGGTCTGCGGTTACTGAATAAGACAGGCTAGGTCTCTGGTCTCAAGAACGTACAAGGGGCGGCGGAAGGGAAGGGGATAAGACAGGTAAAAAAAATTAGACACCATAATTTCAGGTAATGACTCTTCATGAAAACATAAAATAGGGTAATGGGATGGGGGCTGCCTTCAGTAGGGTGGGCAGGGGTGGAGGGGCAGGTCTTTCTCTCCCGCAGTACTCCGGCGGCGTCAGTTATCCTAATTCTTGCTCTGGCCACTTGCGAAGCTCTCTGTAAGGTCGGTGGAGGGAGAGAGGACTCAAAGATGCTAACATTCTATTCAGCAGACGCGGCCCATGCGCCGGAGGTGTGCGAGCTCCAGCCAGGTCCTGGGCGATGGACCCGAGAGGAGCCGCAGGCCTGCCCGGAGCGCTCCTCCCAGCCGAACCCAGGACCCGCAACGCCGGCCTCCGCGTGAGTCGGGGCTGAGGTTCCCACCCGGTGCCCGGGCTCCCTGCAATACGGCCTGGCCCGCGGGGGGACGGTGTTGCAGGGCCCGAGAATAATTAGCGCAATTAGCGACTTGTTGTTTCAAGGTAATTAATGGGGGAAAGTTTGCCCCAGGCAGAATTTAGGGATCTCCGAATGAGTCAACCTTGAAGACGCGAGAGAAGGGGCAAAGAAAGGAGGCGGAAACTTCGGCCATTCCGATCCGTGTCAGCAAAGAGCGCCACCTTTGTTTACCATGGAGAGGTGAGAGCGAAGGAGGGAGGGAGGATAAAAATGAACGTCTTCAGAAATGAAGACTTTGCAGAGTCCAGTCGGACGGCCTCCACTTAGCCCCGGGTTCTCAGTTATAGTGGACCTTGCCTAGGGCTCTCGGCCTAGCCCTGACTGCCCCCTTTGGATGAAGCTGGGCAGCGGAAGCCGCTGGATAGAGAAAAGGAAAAGGCACACAGGTGGGTCAGAACCCAGTCCGAAGCCTGTGTCTCGGTGGCCGCTCGCCAACTCAGGTGGCCTCGCTCCCTTCGAGATCGCGGCACAGGATCCCGCGTGGGTCAGAAAGCCGACGGCCGTGGGATGGAGCTGAGAATCTGCCCCCGAGTTTCCAACGCCCGCTGGGAGAGCCCGAAAATGCATTTCCTGCTGCTCTCCCAGGCTGGCCACCGCCCATGGCGAGTCCGGCCCGCTGGTCCACTCAGCGTTGCAGAGCCCGGCCCCCGGCTTCCTGGCAGTTGTGAATCGAGATCCCCAAGGGGCCCCTTTGGGTAGGACACGAGGAGAGTTCAGAGTGGGAGCCATTCCCAAGTATGGGGCTACGGTCTCCAGCCCAGGTGGACCAGTTTTTGAGTTGAATCCTCTGGGACTGCCCGTTAACATATAGTTCACGGAGGAAGTTTTATGCGGGGAGAAACACCACAAAAGAGCTCCTCAACCCGGAGGGCCGGTGCTTTGCTGCGCAGCACCCAGCAGCAGTGGCGGGTATACGAGGCACTGAGTCTGCGGGTGTGTGGCTGAAATAGTATTGGGAGTCAAGTTTCAGGCCTAATTTTCTCCATGCCTTCGAGCTCAAGGACTGGAATCCTCTTGGAAGTTAGTGGGAGAGCAGCTATGGTTAAAACTCCCGGAGATGCAGGCTGATGTCGTCACAAGAATTTAGGACTGGGTGTTGAGGCCTTCTAGAGTATTGACAACACAGTATGACCTTGCACAGATGCTTTCCTTTCACTGGCCTCAATTTCCCTTGTTATAGTTTAAACCTATGTGAATCCTAACACTTTATGCCTTACAAAACTCTATTTTGACACTGATCTGTGAAGTAGTCAGGACAAGGGGAATCCATCTTAGAGATGAAGAATATATTGTTAGCAAAGCCAAAGATTGCATTCTACCCACTTTTTTTTTGCAGTACGCGGGCCTCTCACTGTTGTGGTCTCTCCCGTTGCGAAGCACAGGCTCCAGATGCGCAGGCCCAGTGGCCATGGCTCACAGGCCCAGCTGCTCCGTGGCATGTGGGATCTTCCCAGACCGGGGCACGAACCGTGTCCCCTGCATCGGCAGGCAGACTCCCAACCACTGTGCCACCAGGGAAGCCCTCTACCCACTTTTAAGGTCAAGGATATGGCAAGAAAAAAAACTGATGACCATAAACTCAGTGCAGTGCTCAAAAGAGACAGGTCCCAGCCAAGTCAGAAGCGCTATTCCCGTGTGGTTCCCCCAGAACTTTGCAGGACAATTACTGTCAAACTCTGGGGTGCTTTTATGATGCTGGGCCACTACAACTTTCTTGCTCCCCTGCCTCTGAGAAGGTCAACATTACACCAGGGTGTGTGGAGCCCTCTCTCTTACCTGGTTTCTGAAGAGGTAGCTCTGTCTTCCACCTTTTCTTTTTCTTTTTCTTAAGTGGTAGAGAATAAAGCCTATTGCCATGGTTGTATAAACAGGGATAAATATCCTTGGGCTGAGGATGGGGGTGGGGGTTAGAGGACAATTCATTTTTGCTGAAGAGGAATCAAATGGTTCAGCCTCCTCCCTCCTGCCCGCCCCCCGGCAACACTCAGCCTGGGGGGAAGATGAGATTACCTCATTTGAAAATAAATCAAAGGTCTTGAGATTGGATGTGAACTTACTTTCTCAAAGCCGTCCAGAGCTGGAGTGGAACCCTCAGAAGCATCTCAGCTTTGCCCCTTGCTGGTGGGGATAAGTGTATTGTGGGTACTTTTCTTGAGGTGCAGCTCCTGGAAACGGTGCCTAAAGGTGTCAGACTCTTGTGGTTTGCCCAGCCTAGTCAGGGAAGGTGGTCCCCTCTGCTCTACTGCCAGAGCCTGAAGGTCCTGGCACCGATGACTGAGCTCAAAGGGAGAGGCAGAACCAGGTATATCCCAACGGAACTCGGATCCTAAACTAAACAATGGAAACACTGCCATTCTCCTAGCTCCAGATCCTATGGTTCTCACCTGGATGTCCCAACCCACCAAGTCTTAGCCTGCCCTGGATGAGGCACCCCTGGCTAAGGCAATGGTCATCTCATCTCCACTGGCAACAGAAGAGCTGAGGAGCTCATCCTGATAACCTGATGTGAGGAAAGAGATATGTGGCCACACACAGTCTGGAAACCTCATCATAACATCACCCTCCCAAGGGTGGGTCCATGTCCCCATTGCCCTCATGCCTCCCCCCCTTGTGGCTGCCAACAGCCCTTATCCCAATCCCCGTCCCTACTCCCCCCACACCTCCTGAGCATCAATAGGAAAGGCTGACCCTAGAGATAAACACGTGCTGTTGGAATGTGTTCGGATATCACTGCAGAACTGTTTCTCTCCAGGCAGAGGACCTCTCCTGGCAGGCAGGCCCAGAGGTGCTGAGCAGAGACTGCGTGGCTGGTGTGAAACACTGGGATGGTGGGGGAGGAATTGGACAGAAGCCTAACTCTTCTTAGAATAACCTAACTCTCAGTTTTCATGATATCTTCCTCTGTCCACCTTAGACAGAGGCCTGGGCTCCTCTGCTTCTTACAATCCCAACACCAGGAGAGACAGCAGAGAGACGAAGTGGTCTACATGTTGGGAGCCCTCTCGGTTCCAAAAGAAAGATTCACTTTGGTGTTTAAGGGAAAACTCTTCTGACTGGGTGGTGGAATCAAAGACTCAGTCATAGGAAGCTTGTTAGCTTTTGGTGTCCTCAAACACAGAGTATCATTCTCCTCACTTTCAGATAGAGCAACTGAGGTCCAAAGAGATGGGTCTGAAAGGTGATATAATAAAGTCTCCCTGTTTCCAAGGTAACCTCTTTCTACTTCCCTCCTCTGTGGAATACTTCCCCATCCGCAGAATGGCCATCGCTCTTGCATACTGTGTTAACTTAGACGCCACGGTCACAGTCGTTACTTCTTTACAAAGTTCCTGGGCTGCAAGACCCAGTTATGCAGGTGCTAAAACTTTTTGGAGAGGGACAGAAGGAAGGTGTTGGAGGAAGCAGTAGCAGGATAGTCATCTGAGAAAACTTCATGCATGAAGGATAGTCGTCTGAGAAAACTTCATTCATTCCTTCCTTCATTCAGAGGAATTGTAAGTGCAAAATTAGACTAGTCTGAATAATGAACAGTTAAGTCTATGGGCTGCTACCAACCCCTATTTGGAATTATTTGCAGCTATGGGCCTGTGCTTATGGTGCCTAAGCGATGGTCTCATTGCTACTGGGAAGTAAACATTTCCATTTTGCAAACATTTGCTGGAAAAGCAAGTATTTTTCAACTGCAAAGAACACCTGAAGAATGTCAGGGCACAGCTAGGGGATATACTTATGGAATTTGTGCAGATTGATGCTGGTTGATGCAAACAGCACTGAGAAGGAAAGAGACTTGCTCCCTGCACTCTCCTGGGGATATCCTGCCACATCTGGCTCCCTGGAGGCCCAGCGCTGACTTGCCTGTAACATCACCGTGGCCTGCAACTCAGGGCAAAAGCTGATTTTATTACACACTATTTGGTCATCTCCACCAGCTTCTGGTAGCTGTAAACAAGTATCAGGCATTGGCAGCCTGCCAGGGGGAGAGTTGTCAGCAAGAGAGAAAGAAGGCGACCTGCTTCTCCCACTGAGGCCATGGGGTAAGTAGAAAAAGAGGTCAGTTTCAGGTTTGGCTTACTGTGCATATTTGCTTCCACCAGGCTGGCTCCTAAGCCTGGTCTTTCGCAGGTGGCAGAGAACTGTCCTTACCTTGATCAGACACCGGCCCTGGGGTACAGGTGAGGTTTCAGCCTGGAGACCCTGAGGGGAGCCAATGCTTGAGGGTGACAGCTGCTTCTGTGAGGGCTTCTGCTCGACCAGAGTTCTGGGGTTTTGTGGGGTGTGAGTGGGGTGGGCAGTGACTCACAGCAGCAGCAGTCTGTACCAGGAGACAGCCTCCGGTTCCCAGAGCGGAAAGGCAATGAGGCCAAGAAACACTGCCGTCATTTAACAAATGAAGATGCACATTGCAGAACAGGAGTTGAACACGCAAAGGAGTTTGGGTTTTTTACTGCCCTCCCTCCTCCCTGCATTTGGACAGGTTTTCCCTGCTGTGATTATTCCTCATGAATCGTCATCCATAGAAAGCGACTGAGGCAATGGAGAGTGAATAATGAATCCCCCAAATGGCCTTTTGTGTCTCTGCCTGGAGGGTTTTCGAAATCACTTGCATTTTCATCTCTCTGACTTAGAATCATAGAATTTGGGAGCTGTAAAGGACCTTATAGATAATCAGGGAATTGTGACCTCATGGAGAGACTAGAAGTCAAGCTCTGTGGGTCTGAACCTCCAGTCTGTCACTGAAAATAGAGCTAGCTAACATTTATTGAGGGCTTTCCTTGTGTCAGGCACGCATCTGTTCTTCCCAGACCCTCGGAGGCAGGGCTCCTATTGCCTCTGTTCTGCAGGTGAGGAAGGGATGAGGAACCAGAACTCCCCTCGGTTCACCCAGAGGCTCTGGCTTCAGAACCCATGACTTCTGTCACTCCAAGGCCTCACCATGTGGACTTGAACACGTAATTTAACCTCGTTGTGTCTCAGTTTTCTCCTCTGTGATCTCTAAGTCTGACAGTCTGCATTTCACACCCAAGCATATGACTTTACAAGTTACGAGAGTGCAGCCCAGAAATGTTAAGTGATTTGCCCTAAGTCACCCAGGTCGCTAATGGCAGAATCAGCAAAGGAACTCAGATCCAGTGATCTTCCCTCCCCTGTCCCTCCCACCCTCCCCCTACTCCCCGCCGAGACCTCTTTCCCCTCCATCACACTTTGGTAGGTGTTTCTAGAGGAATCCAACTCCTTGCCATAGAGATCTCTTCTATGATTTCAGATCGATAGGTTGGACGTGTTGGGTTTGCGTGCGGCCAGTCACAACACCAACGGTGAGTTCAGGAAGCTGGTGATATTTGTCCAAGTACCTTCGACCTATCTGCCTGCCTGCTCTTTGCTATCTTTTTCAGGTCAAGAGTGGTGATGAAAACCATGAGGGAAGAGCACGGCAATGCCATGTCTGGTGTGGCCCATACATACGCTCCCCTGGTAGGTGCTGTTTCCAGCTGTTTGTCCTCATCAGGCAAATGTTACCACCTTGTGCCGGCTCTCCCTCCCAGCTTCCTTCATGGTGGCAGTGGTTGAAAGTCTGCTCCTCTCTCCCCTTCCCTCTGTCCTTTGTTCTCCCTGTCCCAGGTTCTGATCATTAATCGGCGTGTGATGAGTGTGCCTTGGAGCAGGTAGGGGTCAACAGGGTCTCCAGTAATCACTATGCACTGTCTTTGCCAGCCTCCGCATCCCAGTGTCTTTCCTACGGAAAACAGATTGGAAAAGGGTGGAGGTGTCAATAAACAAATCATTGGAGTGCATGGAAAGTGAGAACAAGGGAATCCTGGGTGAGGCATTACTCTATTCACAATGGCACTGGGTACCCATGCATGTGTGTGAGTGTGTGTGTGGCTCACACACTCTGAAATGAGCTCTCACCCACTGGTGAGTGGAAAATTAGCTTTGGCAGGTGAGGAACTGGGTGACAGGTGAGGAAGCCAGCAGGGTATCGGTGTTATCTGTCTCCTATTGCTGTTTGCTGGTGTTGCTAACAATATCTCGCCCACCCCCTTCCCCTCCCCTAACTTGTAATTAGGTGGAGTGGAAATCACTCGGGAGGGCTTGGGCAGGTGGGAGAGTGATATGAGTACATTAGAATGGCCTTGTGACCTTTGGAAGCCAGCCGTGTGCTTTGCAGGTGGGCTGCCCCAAGCCAGGTGGGAACTGGCATTTTCCTGATGGCCCACGAAGCAAGCTGTGTGGTTTACATTTCTCTGGTGGGTGGGAGAAGAGATGGCAGTCCAGGGACTAAGTCCTGGGGAGTTCCGCCAAATGACATAAGCTGGAGGTGAAGTGAGCCAGGACGGGGGAGGGAGAAGTGAGGGAGACCTGGGGGTCTTAGACTGGCTCCGCTGCCCATCTCTGCCTGCTAGTTGGCCCTGTAATCCACCCCCGTGCCTCAATTTCTCTGACTGTAAAGTGAGGAAAACAATCTCACTGCTACCTGCCTGCTGTGAAGGTAAAGTGTAAAGGCCCTTTGAAATGTCAAGAACACTGTCACTGGACAGCGCCAAGGGAATTTGCAGAGCCTACTGAGCGGCGGCAGTCTGCCGCTGCATCACTTTCACAGCCTGTGCTCAGACAGGTACTTAGGCATCTCACATCCATAAATCTCATCTCCTATCTATAGTCAGCAAATAAGGGAAAGGGCAGGCCGCTGCTCTGCTACCATCTGATCTTCCTGGGAGGGAGGCCCCAGCTCCCGGCCTCCCCTGCCTCCACCGCAGGTGATGAGCCCTCTGCGCTCCCTCATCTGCTCCCGGCCTGTCAGTTTAATTTAACAAGGTTGAGGGAGAGGTTTGATTTAATCAAACCAGTTGCTGTATCCATTCTGCTCAGAGGTCCCTCAGTGTCACCACTGAGGCTCAGATTAGACAGTGACAATGACTTCTTCTTCCCTGACTTTGCCTCCCCCTCCCTTTCTCTCCCTGGAGGGAACACGGAGGCAGATCAGTCTCCTGGGACCTAAGAATAGATGTGGGAGGATCACAGGAGGGAAGCAGACTGGCCTCAGAAAGCCCCTCTCTCGTGCCTTACGTGGCCTTGTTTAAGTCTGAGCAACCGCCTGAGGGATGAGGGGAGCGGCAAATTTGAGCAGAGCCGCCCGGAAAGGCTCAGGGCTGCCTGAGGACAGAGCTGTGCCATCACCAGTGCCATCGTGGATGGCCTCAGAGAGAAAACCAAGCTCCCTTGCTGTCGGGAAGCTGGGTGGAGGGCGGGCCGAGGAGGTAAGGTGCGGTACGCTCTGCACGCTCCAGACAGGAATTTATTTCCAGTTTCTCAGCCTGGATTCTGGGGTCTCCAGCGCCGGCAGACAACAATAGAAAAAAGGTGAGGCTCCATCCATCTGAGTCTCTGTGGCTCTGTTCTCGGCATGAAAGCAGCAGTGACAGGAGGAGGCTGTGTGGATGTGGGTAACTATGGTGTTGGGGGGAGGCAGGTAACGGTGGTGTGTGTGGGGGTGTGATGTGTCTGTGAGTGTCTGTGGCTGGGGAGCCAGGCAGGGGGGTGTCTGGTGCAGATAGGTCAGGCTTAGGGAGTTTCGAATTCCAGAACAAATCTCTCTTGCCACTTAACTCTTTCCTTTCCCTCCTTCTCCAGGAAGTGGGTGCTCGGCACCTCTTGTTCTCTTGAGCAGCTCACAGGAGAGAAACAAAGTCCTCTTGAAGGGGAGCCCTCTCTTGGCCTGATGGAAATCTTTCCTTTTGCTCATTTGTGTCACATTCTTCCATCAGGCCGGGCAACTGACAGGTGCACCCTTCCCCGGGCCCCTTTCAGAGTCCCCTCCCTGCCATTTGTGTCTCACCCAAATAACCAGCAGACACCACCATCCACAGGAGCTGCGTATGATTAGCAGAAACCCCTCCTGACAGCTCCAAAGAGAAGCCCTCAAATGCGTATTCTATTGAGTGCATCTCATTGTTGCTGACAGCCGCTTTATCAATTAAATTCCACATTCCCCGTCTTCGGAGACGCCACAAACCTCCCTACCTAATAAATCACAGGCCCCCAGTTATTGTTAAATGTCCCATCAGTCTCTAATAAACTCCCTGCCAACAGGGGCAGGTTATTTATTATGTTGCCTGGACAAGAATGAATTGGGCCCCATTCTCAGCAGAAGAGCAAACGTGACGCCTTCCTCCCTAAAGACTGAGGCTGTGGTATTAAATGGGGCAATTAATCAACGTGGGCCTTGGGCAGAGGGGAGTCTGGTCTAGAGAGAGGGAGGATGGCCTGGGGTCCTTTACTGAAAGCCAGCTAAGCAAGTCCCCATGGTGAGAGGTGGCCGCGCAGAGTATAGGAACCTGGGCCTTTCCTGCTTCTTCCCCTCTCCTCATTCCTGTTTGAAAAGGTACTGAAGACATAGTCACCCCATAGGCCAAGGGGCACATATGAAAATAGTTATTCTCCACGTTGAAAGGTAGCTGCACAGGACTGAGCAGGGTCGTGAAAAATTCTGTCCAGAAGGCCAGATATTGTTACTTAATAAACTTGATGTAACTTAAGTTTATTGATGGTGCTATAGTCCACTGAGCAGATGAACTGAAGAATATAGGAGGGAATGTTCCCCTTGCCTGGGAGAGAGAACTAGGAAACATGTGCTCAGTCACTGCTTGCTGGCTAAGCAGCACACAGGTTAAGCACTGACACTCAGAAAGCAGTGGACAACACCCAAAAGACCCAGGGGTTGTTAGGTGTGAGAAACAACGTTATAAAGTGGGCCTTGCAGTTACTACCTCATATTAGATCCCAAACTGAGATGATGCTCGATGCTCTGCAAGTTACAATCCAAACTCCTCAGCTTTGTCACCGATCAAGCCTTAGTCTATACTTCCAATTGTATTTCTCTCTATTGCTACATAACACTATCCTCCTTTGGGCGAGCATAACACATTAATTTTATGTTCCTTATGGTGGCAGACAAGGTCCTCCATACTATGGGACCAATATATCTCTGCAACCTTGTTTCCTGGTAAGCGCTGCCATACTTGCCTCCGTTCATGCTAAAGCTCATACCTTACCGTATCTACTATAGTTTCTCATGCTTCCACGCCTTTGCACAAACTGTTCCTTTTGCCCAGAATATCTTTCTAACTTGTCTGCCTGGTGAGCTTTCCTTCCACCCCCACTGCCTGATGAACTCCACATCTATCCTTCAGGATCAGCTCAGAAAATCACCCCCCCAACCCCAGTGCTTCAAGGGACTTGAGCATTGTCTCCTGGTGCAGCTATCTTGGCAGAAGTGCTAGACTCCAGGGATTAGGAAAAAAGTGACCCGGGCATGGAGGTTTTCTTATAGTTCCATGCATGCTTTAAACCACTCTGATTTGGGATGGGGAGAGAAGAGCATAGAGAAGAAAGCTATTGGTCTCTGAATACCAAAAGCTGTTTTTCTCAATTTTTCAGATGTTCTCACGCTCTCCCACATGACAGCCACACTTTGAGCCGCTAAGGCCCTGAAAAATGTCAGTACTGCATGTACTTTTACACCACCTTGTGCTATCTGAATATTTCCTCCTTGGCCAGAGCTATCCGTCTGCATGTATCTTTCTTCTTGAGGGCAAGTGCTCTGCTTATTTTGTCCCAGTTTTGCATCTCCAGCATCTGGCTGATTCGTATTAGGCGTTTAGAAGATTTCTGCTGAAAGAATGAATGAAGAGATGTTTGCAGATTGAATGCAAATAATAAGGTTGCCTACCCTTTGTTGCTTTGAGGATCAAATGAGAAAAAGTGGCTATAAAAATCTTAGTGCCTTCCCTTCTTTCCACATAGTCCCACGGATCCTCACATTCGAGGGGGGCCACCTTATGTCTATGTTTTTGTTTACATTATTTTCCTTTCCTCTGGGTGCAGAAACTTCCATTGTGAAATCATTGCCTGGGACCATTTGAACCTGAAAATCCATTCTGAGTCTACCTTTTACTCCCACTTCTTCAATTCACAGGAATCCTTCCCCCCTCTACCTTCCAGGTACATAAGGTGAGGAAAGATTTTCCAAGTAGACAGAACAGCATACAAAGAGGCTGGGGTCCCATTGTGATTTTATCCTGAAGGAGGACAGCAGGCAGACAACAGTCCAACTGGTTTCTGCGTATGTTACTCTCATACCTTACCTGGTTATTAAATGATCTCTTACCTTTATGTTTTATTTTTATGGCACTAAAAATTATGACCAACAGCATTATTACAGTTTTTAACTACTGAGGAAAAAAATTGTATTGATTTGTTTTTAGCTATAGCAATATAATTTATGACTAGTAACATAACTGCAATATTTGGGCAGGGGAACCATTCAGGAGGTTGTTGTGATAGTTAGGACCTAAAAGTTCCTAAAATAGGACCCTTAAAAGGGACCTAAAATAGGACAGATGCTATGGAGACTGGAGAAGAAATATGGATGCGATATTTGGAAGCAAAATTACTTGCCCTCAAGTAATTGTTAGAAAGGGGAAGGATTTCCCTGGCGGTCCAGTGGTTAGGACTCAGTGCTTTCACTGTCTGCCATGGCCCCGGGTTCAATCCCTGGTCAATCCAAATCCCCCCCCCCCCCCCAAAAAAAAAGAAAGGGGAGAGGGATAATGGAAGGTGGAGTCAAGAATAATTAATTCCCAGGTTTGGGATTTAGGGATTAAGTGGATGAAAGAGGTGGGGTAGGTACTAAGAGGAAGTCTGGAACCTTTACTGCCCACTCCCAACAGGCCCCCTTCTTTCATATGAACAGTTCGCATTTTCTCAATGTTTTGTAAATTTATAAGAAAAATGCATCTGAGAATACCTTTCCAGTGGGATTACCTTGCCAAAGTCCTCCTACCTCCTTTGGAATCTGCATCATCACCGTGTGTGTGTGTGTGTGTGTGTGTGTGTGTGTGTGTGTGTGTAGGGAAGTGTGAGGCTGGTGAGAGATAACGACCAGAATTATGATATAATCTTTAGATTTGTAATTGTGAATATTAGGTTCCAAAAATACTTAATTTGGAGTTACGACTCAGACTTTTTATAGGAGCTCATTTATTCAATAAATATTGAGCACTTACTCTGTGTTAGATTGTTTTTTCCGATTAGGCATACTGCAGAGAACAAAAGAGAATAGGTCCCTGTCCTCAG
Source organism: Pseudorca crassidens (assembly GCF_039906515.1). Taxonomy (NCBI): domain Eukaryota; kingdom Metazoa; phylum Chordata; class Mammalia; order Artiodactyla; family Delphinidae; genus Pseudorca; species Pseudorca crassidens. The sequence continues at coordinate 97,875,441 of NC_090297.1, forward strand.
AGAGTGGGGGAGACAGACAATAAACATATGATTTCATCTAGTGATAAGCAGAAAAATAAAGCAGAATAAGGGAATAGAGAGTGATGGGAAAGGCTGGGGAGCTGCCAGGATGGGGGAGCTATCTCAGAGTGTTCAGGAAAGTCCTCTTTGAAAAGGTGGTATTTGAGCAGAGACCTAAAATAAAGTGGTAAAGACTGCTGTCATCCATGAGATGGTGGTGGGGAAGGATAGGAGCAACACATAGAAAATGTTAAATTTGAGCTATTAGACATAAATTGGAAGTGTTGAAAAGGGAGATGGATGTACAAGTCTGGAGTTCAGAGGAGGGTCGGAGGTGTAGCTACTAATGTGGGAGTTGTCAGTTCAGTTGCTGGTTCCAATTCGATTTGCTTTTATCAGAGCTCAGCGTGTGCCAGGTACTGTGCTAGGGGCTGGGAACGCAGAGATGAAAGCACACAGATATATACCTGGCAACGTGGTCAATCCTAAATCTCGCTGTACTTCGGGCGCTCTGCGAGCACAGGAGGAGGCAGCGAGTTGGGGCGGGACACGGTGGGGAGCCGGGGGAGTTGACCGCCGAGCCGAAGCCCGGAGGCTGGGAGCGTGACGCACTGGGCTCTTCACAAAGGCAGCATTGTGAGGTCAGCAACGCGGGCGCAGGGCGGGGCAGTGCTCCCACCGTGAGCGCGCGGCGCCCTCTGTAGGCCGCCGGCGGCGACACACCGGTAGCCTCAGCTTTCCTCCCCTCCCTTTTCCCGCCTTCCTCAGGCCACGTTTTTTTTGTTGTTATAGCTGTTTCCGAGTCCTTCTAAGCCTCCGACTTCCGTCCCTTACCCCTCCTCTTCGAGGCCGGAGTGTCAGTGTCTTCGCAGGAAGACTGCCAATAAAGTTTTTCCTCTTCTTGTTCTCAGGCTCCACGCCTCGCCCCAAGTACCGCGAGATCCGGCGGCGCGGCTAGCATGGCGACGGCTTTTGAAGGCTCGGCGGCCTTAAAGACCGTGGAGAGCACTATGCCGGCGGAGCGCGTGGCTGCGCAGTTCGCGGCCCCGGAGCCAGCCACCCGGCCAGTGCGGAGTCTGCGGACGGCTCATGACATCAACAGTCCGCGGACCCGCACCGGGGACGTGCTGCTGGCGGAGCCGGGGGACTTCGAGTCGCTGCTGCTGTCGCGGCCGGTGGTGGAGGGGCTGCGGGCGGTTGGCTTCGAGCGGCCGTCGCCCGTGCAGCTCAAGGCCATACCGCTGGGGCGGTGCGGACTTGGTGAGGGCTGGGGCCCTGGAGGGGCCGGGAGGGCCGCAGGAGGGGGCGGCGGCGGCGGCGGCGGCCAAGCCCGTGGCGAGGGCCGGGAAGGGCCCAGAGCGGCCGTCTTGCAGGGCTCGGCCCGGGGCAAGACGCCGCACGCACGCGAGCCTCAGTTTCCTCCTCTGTCAAACGGAGGCGCAGTATTGAATTTGGAGATAGTTGAGGTCCATTCCACGCTGTCAAGTGGTTCTACGTTTGGGAATATAAACGGCAGGAAAGATCTCAGATGAGATCAGCCTGGATTAGGGTAGGCCCTAAATCCAGTGACAAGAGTCCTTATAAGAGCAGGGAGAAAGGCAGAGAAGAAAGCCATGTGAAAATGGAGGCAGAGATTGGAATTACACAACTCCAAGCCAAGAAATGTCTCAGCCGTCAGAAGCTGGAAGAGACGGGAAGGATTGTACCATAGAGCCGTAGGAGGGAATGTGGCCCGGCTGATACCTTGATTTCATATTTCTGGCCTCCAAAACTTTGAGAAAATAAATTTCTGCTTTCTAAGCCAAAAAAAGAAGAGAAACGGTGGAGGTTCAGGGAGGAGGCCTGTTTCTGGATATGGCCGCATGCTTGTTTTAGAGTTAACTTAAAAACGAAGGTGGTTAAGGATGTGATCTCTGGAGGCCTGTCTAGTTCTGGAATTTCATGTTGGTACCTAAGCTTCTTCAGTCAGTCCTGGCTAATGATAATTTTTTTTTTCCTCCCCAGATTTAATTGTTCAAGCTAAGTCTGGCACTGGGAAAACCTGTGTATTCTCCACCATTGCTCTGGACTCTCTTGTTCTTGAAAACCTAAGTACCCAGGTGAGTTTAGCTCAGAGGACCCAAGGAGGGTATGTTATGTGGATTTCCTACAGGTCAGATGAAATACCAGTAGCTCCTCAGAGGTAGAAGTGAATGATTGTGTTAAGACATATGAAAAGTATACAAGTAAAGTAGATACTTAGGCTGATGAGTGGTGTTGGTGTGGTTAGTGACCAAATACACATTATTAGTGTTAGAAGTTTAGAGATTTCTGTTATTACTGCGTGTTAAATAAAATAAGTCTGCCATGTGTGTCAATTTTGTCATTACTTGAGAATACAGATAGGGATTTTTTATTCTTTTATTTGCTCACTAGATTGTGGTGAGGTTTAGCATTTGACCTGATTCGTGGTAATGAGGTGTTTGGCTATGGTAGGTAACTGCATGTGGTTCTTAAAGTGAATGTATTATACTGATCTCCCACCTTCTGGGTTCTCTCAGAGTAGGGTCTAAGAGGGCCTTACCCAAATTAACAGGAGATTTGGGTTTGGAGATCATTTCTTCAGCAAAGATTTGTTGAGCCCATGTTATGTTTAAACAGTATGCCAGGCATTGGGGATATAAAGATGAATCAGGTATGACCCTCATAGTCTTACTTTGTGGTTTAGTAGTTACAGCAGGCTGTATTTCAAGTTCTCAGTCATGTATATCTGATGATGACTCTTCAACAGTGTTTTTTAACCCAGATATGAGTATCTGGGTTAAAAAACACTGTAAAGCTTTTTGAGTCCTGCCTTATGTATTTATTCTGCCGACTTGTTAAAGTTATATTTTATGTGTTTTTTAGATTTTGATCTTGGCTCCTACAAGAGAAATTGCTGTACAGATACATTCTGTTATCACAGCCATTGGAATAAAAATGGAAGGCTTAGAGTGTCATGTGTTTATCGGAGGGACTCCATTATCACAAGACAAAACCAGACTTAAAAAGTGTCATATTGCTGTTGGTTCTCCTGGTAAGATATCAATGCTTGTTAATAACTGGGGCTTTTAAGTAACTGAACACTTCTATATAGCAATAAGAATATGGCAATCTTTGATAATTATGGTAATTATTTTGAGGATTAAAAATGAAGAGCATTAGATTAGTGACATATAAACACATGACTGGATTACCAACAGGATTTATGAAATTTCTGTTTCTAAGGATGTTTAAGAACAAGTATGGGATAGGCTTCTGAGCAGAAGAGGAATGAGATGATTTCAGAAAGCCCTTCTAAGCCATGGATTGGGATTATTCTTTGCTTCAGTATTAGTCCTTCGGTCATGAGTCACTCAGAATCATAATCTAGCATTCAGTGCCTTACAAGTCTTTTGACAGGAAGTGTTTATTTTCCATACGTATTGGTGATGAAATGTGAGGGAAAAAATAATGGATTTAGGGAAGATCAGAACTCAGGATTTCTAATTTGTGGTTTAGTGTGTAAAGAATAATGAGGGTTGGGTCAGGAAAGTTAGCAATTCAACCTGTAAGTAGAATAACAACATTGGCTGAAATTTGCACGGATTTGGTGCATATGAATATTTGAATATTTTTTTTCTGGACTTTAGGCAGAATTAAACAACTGATAGAACTTGACTACTTGAATCCAGGCAGTATACGTCTCTTTATTCTTGATGAAGCAGATAAGCTTTTAGAAGAAGGCAGCTTCCAGGAGCAAATAAAGTAAGAAAAATAACTAACTTGACTATTGAAATGGTGCCCCAAAGTATCTATCTTTTGCTTTTCTAGGTGGTGATTATCATCTGAATAGTTTCCATGGTGTGTGTGTTTTTCTTTTATTTTGCAGTTGGATTTATTCTTCCTTGCCTGCCAGTAAGCAGATGTTGGCAGTGTCAGCTACTTACCCTGAATTTTTGGCTAATGCTTTGACAAAGTACATGAGAGAGCCCACTTTTGTAAGACTAAACTCCAGTGATCCGAGTCTCATAGGTGTGTACAGATACTGGATATTTAGTGGGTTGGTTTGTGATATTCTGGAGCTTTCCTTTGCTAAGTTGGCTTTTGCTTTCATATTTGCTATAGAAAATATGTTCATTTTAACAGAAGACTCTTCTTTGTAGGTTTGAAGCAGTACTACAAAGTTGTCAGTTCATACCCTTTGGCCCATAAGATTTTTGAGGAAAAGACTCAGCATTTACAAGAATTGTTCAGCAAAATTCCATTTAATCAGGCCTTAGTCTTTTCTAATTTACACAGCAGGTAATGTACCTTAAAAAGTCATCTGGGGGGCTTCCCTGGTGGCGCAGTGGTTGGGAGTCCGCCTGCCGATGCAGGGGACACGGGTTCGTGCCCCGATCCGGGAAGATCCCACATGCCGCGGAGCAGCTAGGCCTGTGAGCCACGACCGCTGAGCCTGCGCGTCCGGAGCCTGTGCTTCGCAATGGGAGAGGCCCGCGTACCGCAAAAAAAAAAAAAAAAGTCATCTGGGGAACTTGTGAAATAAAAGGATAGGTGTGGGGCAGTATTTGTAAAATTATAACCCTCTGTGTTATTTTTCATAGAGCACAACACTTGGCTGATATCCTTTCTTCTAAAGGCTTTCCTGCAGAGTGCATTTCAGGTAAGTTCATCTCTTAACTTTAATCTTTGTTTAGTATCCTGACTTGAAGCTTCTTCAAAGTCGGGAGGAAGAGATACCACTTCCTGACTTGTCTTGTGAGTGTGAGGTTAGACTGAGTCTTCAGAGTAAAAGGAATTTCAGGTTTATTTTTCACTGGGATTTGTCTCTTTAAGAAGTAACATGGTATGTACTAAAAAACTAGAAAACTGGAGTTATAGCCACAAAGAACATAATAACTTTACAAAATAGAGTCTGTTTTTGTTATCTTAAGATAAACATTGTAAAAAATACAAAGAATTGCTAACTAAATTGACTTTTACAGTCTTGTGGAAGGCAAAACTGATTCATTTTTGACACAAAGCTAAATTATTACTGTTGACCTAGGAGTGAAAGATTTAAAGGAATTTTTGATAAGTGAGATCCTTTTTAGAGTTTTGATTGCTATCTCAGCTTAGTTTTTAACCTGTTAGCGTAAGCTCATTTAGTCGTGGTATATTATGAGATACTGGGGAGATTGTTTTCTGATGGACCAGTATTTGGATGATAGATCACACTTCAACACCAAATTGGTAAACAGCTGGTTAAATCAATATTATTTTCCTAAGAATTGTTAAACCTCATATGGCACTTTGTAGATATAATGTTATATCTGCAGGCATAGCCTAGTCACCATTTAAAATTGAATTTCTAGTTGATTGCCTAACCATATTTTAGAAGATTCTGACTTTAGGTTTTTGTTTCTGACGTTAGTTCTTAACCTAGATTTGCATATAAGGACAGAATTAACTTTGGTTGTTAAAGTGTTAAGACTGGCAATTATGATTTCTGATTTTTGGGGATTTGATAAATGTATGTTCACTTGTTTTGGTTTTTTTTGCGGTATGTGGGCCTCTCACTGCTGTGGCCTCTCCCGTTGCGGAGCACAGGTTCCGGGCGCGCAGGCACGAACCCGTGTCCTCTGTATCGGCAGGCGGACTCTCAACCACTGCGCCACCAGGGAAGCCCTGTTCACTTGTTTTTATATGACTTTCTTTCTGGGTCTTTTTAGGCAACATGAATCAGAATCAGCGTCTTGATGCTATGGCTAAACTGAAGCAGTTTCATTGCAGAGTCCTCGTTTCCACAGATTTGGTAAATTTCCTGTTCAGTTTGGGTGATTAATCCATCTGGACATATGTTCTGTTATCAAATGTACAGATTTCATCTGTTATTTTAGGTGGGTGTATCTGACAAGAATACCAGAAGATAATTGTCTTTCCAGTGCTGGGGAATATGATTTCTTCCTAAAAATGTCTTCTGTATTTTTATCTTTATTGTTGAAATTAGTCATTAGAAATGAATTTTCTTTTCCTTTGCTCCTAAATATCCTCCTTGCTCTTAAATATCCTCCTATTCTTAATTGGGCTCTTGGTTATACTGAATAATATAGTGTGCCATGCAATGGCTAATGCACACAAACAACTGTTCTCTTCTTCAAGACGTCCCGTGGAATTGATGCTGAGAACGTGAATCTGGTTGTAAACCTGGATGTTCCATTGAATTGGGAGACATATATGCATCGGATTGGCAGAGCTGGCCGTTTTGGTAAAAAAAAAAAGAAAAAAAAAAGAAAAGAAAAAAGTTTGGGTGCTTTCTTTAAGGGGAGGAAGCTATAATGTGACAGGTGGACTTGAAGTGTCATTTATGTGAAAATGATTTACTACTTAACATTCCTTCTGTGCTTTAGGTACTTTGGGACTGACAGTGACCTACTGCTGTAGGGGAGAAGAAGAAAATATGATGATGAAAATTGCCCAGAAATGTAAGATCAATCTTCAGCCTTTACCAGGTATGTTTTGTCTGTTTCATTTTGCTGTCAAAATAATAATGATAGGCCTAATAAAAATAATAGCTAACATAGAGTACTTATGATGTGTTGGATACTGTTCTAAGTATATATGTTAACTCATTTAATTCACACCACAATTACGTGAGGTATGCGCTATTATTATCTGCCTTTTGTAGATGAGGATATTGAGGCATAGAGAGGTTAAATATTTGTCTAAGGTCTTACAGCTAATAAGTAACAGGGAGAAGATTGCAAGCTAACTAATGACACATGAAAAATGAAAAATATTTTCCTACTGTATTAACTCCATATTTTACTTTGTAGCCCTGCAATTTGATTTTATTCTTTTATATCAAGGGATGTATTTTACCTCTTATGTTGTTATGAAGGTAATTCTTGCCATACTCCCCTTTGTCACCATGGGGAAGGAATAGTATCTTTAATTTGGACACTGTTCTGAAAATGTTGAAGTGTTTTCTTTTGATTTTAATGAATCATTTATCAAGCTGCTATTTTTTTAAATTAATTTATTTATTTTTGGCTGTGTTGGGTCTTTGTTGGGTCTTCGTTGCTGCGTGCGGGCTTTCTCTAGTTGCGGCGAGCTGGGGCTACTCTTCGTTGTGGTGCGCAGGCCTCTCATTGCAGTGGCTTCTCTTGTTACGGAACACGGGCTCTAGGCACGTGGGCTTCAGTAGTTGTGACACGTGGGCTCAGTAGTTGTGCCTCCTGGAAGTCCCCACCCAGTTTTTTAGGGTTTCTAAAAAAGTTTTCAAGAGATCATTAATAGTTTCAAACATGCATTGTTTCCAAGACAGCAGTTTTAAAAAGCAGCTTGGGGCTTCCCTGGTGGCGCACTGGTTAGGAATCCACCTGCCTGTGCAGGGGACACGGGTTCGATCCCTGGTCCGGGAAGATCCCACGTGCTGCAGAGCAACTAAGACCATGCACCACAACTAATGAGCCTGCGCTCTAGAGCCCATGAGCAATGCAGTCAATCGATAGAGCCCAATGCAATCAGTCAATCGATCAATCAATACACAAACAAACAAACTTACTAAAAAAAAAACCAAACTCCTGGGTGGAAATATGGTTTATTTGCTATACAGCTGACCCTTGAACAACAATGGGGGTGGTTAGAGGCGCTGAGCCTCCATGCAGCATAAATCGCTGTATAGCTTATAGTCAGCCCTCCATATCTGCCTTTCCACATCCACTGATTCAGCCAACAGCAGATTGTGTAGTACTATTGTACATATTGGAAAAAATCTGCGTATAAGTGGACCTGCGCAGTTCATACCTGCAGTTCAAACCCGTGTTATTCAAAGGTCAACTGTATATGTTAATGTATGCACGTTAGTGTGTGTATATATATACGTTGTATAGATACATAAATGTATACTTATATAGTGTATACATGACCTTCTAGAAGATGGACTATGTAGTTATTGAATAAATATAACAATGAATATTTTACCAATTTATATTAACTCCTTTAGTGATTTTTACAAAGCTAGATGAAACACAGGTTTGGGAGTACTGTGAATTTTAGTAGTTTTGGCTTTGTGGTAACTCATTTTCACACATTTTTTAAATTGCTCTAAGCTTATGTCCTGATTTACAAAATATTTGTTTTTAGAGTAGATGGTCTTTAGGTTCTCTGTCAGTTCTAAGACTATATTTTGTTAATTCTCTCTATGTATAAGTCTATTGGTGATCTTTATAGTTATAAATAATGGAAAAAGTAAATTGAAAATTGGTACAAGAGAGTTAGGACTTGTGGTAGGACTCAGTATCATAACATCTAGTGATAAAAATAAGATTTGCCTTTGGTTACCAGAAAGTGACATATTTGGATCTTTATGAAAAGTTAACAGAGCCCCGAAATGATGAGAAAATGATATTTATAGTGTTAGATCTATACTGGACTAGGCACTTGTGTGACAACAGACTGTTCGGGTGAGTTGCCTGGAGCAGGATTAGGAGGGAATTGGCCTGAATGATAGGTCTCCGCAAGCAAGGGATGGCACCTTAGTAGGAATCCATGTTTAGTTAGAGGGTCTGTTCAGTGAAGGATCAAGAGCCCCAGCTGAAGAATCCAGATCTGAGAGAATGAGTAGTGGGTACACATACATGGAACACCACTAGCAGCAACAGACAGGGGAGGTCTTTGTAAAGCAGGGCCTCTGTGTACTTAGTCTGCCTAAGATGAAAATTGGTCACACTTTGGAAAGATCTGAGTGCAGGTGGAAGCAAATTGTCATGCCTGGATGGGATAGGAAATTTATAGAGTTAGAGCCAGCAAATTTTTTTAAACTTACAAGTGCCATTGGTACCACAGATCTTTTCACAGTCATCTGGCTTTTTTCCCCGTGGAGGTTTTTTTCCTCCACCGTTGAGGGCAGTGATTTCTCCCTGGTAGAATATAGGGTGGCAGATTTACTTGGGTACAGGGTTGCAGTTGTAATATTTCCCAGTTGGTAAGCTTTGGGGAGCACAATCCATTTTCTAATATCTTGTTTTGCTGTTATCAGTAGTGAGATAATGGGGAGGAGTTGGGGAGAGGGAGACGAGGAAGGATGGGAGAATCGCTGTAGAGGCATACCTCACTCCTAGAATAAGCTCTTTTCGAGTGAGGGGGTATGGGATGGGTCTTTTATATTTTTGGGCAAATTTCTTTACTGCAAGTTTTGCTTAGGTCTTTTAAAATCTAATATATTAAGCTTCTTAGTATAGTGTTAGTATATTTTGTTTCTTAATCTTATTTGACCGTGGAAAGCTTTATTAATCCATTCAGAAAATGCTGGTCTAGAACAGCTCGAGAATTTAATACTTTTTTTATTCCTTTTACGTAGATCCTATTCCTCCTGGTCTGATGGAAGAATGTTTGGATTGGGATGTGGAGGTTGAAGCTGCCATGCATACATATGGCTTAGCAAGTATACCTACACAGACCCTAAAACAAATTCAAAAAATAGAGAGCACCTTTCAAACTCAGAAAGCTCATGGTAACCACATGGCTTCATCTAGAAATACTTCTGTATCTGCACTATCAGTCAAATCAAAAAATAATACCAAACAAAAGCTTCCTGTGAAAAGCCACTCAGAGTGTGGAATTGTAGAAAAAGCCATGTCACCAAAAGAACTGGGCTGTGCCGTACAATTGAAAGAGCAAATGAAGAATTCTATTCAGTCCTCTGTTGAAAACTCTACTAACAGTCAGCACCAAGTCAAAGAAGCTTCTGTGTCACTCCCCAAAATTCCCTGTCTGTCTTCCTTTAAAACCCATCTGCCATGTACTTTGACTTTTGCAGAATTGATGGAGGATTACGAACACTATATTAAAGAGGGGTTAGAGAAACCTGTGGAAGTCATCAGACACTACACAGGTCCTGGGGATCAGACTGTGAATCCTCAAAATGGTTTTGTGAGAAATAGAATTACTGAAGAGAGAGTGCAGATATTGGCAAGTAGTAGCCAATCTGGAGACTCTGAGAGTGACAGTGATTCTTACAGTTCAAGGAGTTCTTCCCAGAGCAAAGGAAGTAAGTCATACTTGGAAGGTTCTTCTGATACTCAGCTGAAAGACTTGGAATCTATTCCTGTGGTTGGCCATATCTCTTTGGAACAACCTCTGAATGGAAATGACCCCCCTCATCTAGTAGAGTATCAAGAATCACCTGAAATCAAAATAAAGACAAGGCATAAAGAGGGAGCTAACCATAACCAGAGAGCTAAGCAGAGCCAGAGAAGCCTTCCCAGGCGGTCTTCCTATCGATTGCAGGCAGAACCCCAGGAAGATGGTTGGTATGACCGCCATAGGGAAACACATCCGAGTTTTTCTGACACCTATCAGGACTATGAGGAGTACTGGAGAGCTTACTACAGGGCGTGGCAGGAATACTATGCTTCTGCTTCTCAGTCGTATTATTGGAACGCTCAGAGGCATCCAAGCTGGATGGCAGCCTATCACATGAATACCGTTTATCTACAAGAAATGATGCGTGGCAACCAGTGATTATAGGCTGTACGTCACGCCATCTGGGGATATCAACAAGTGATACCTTTGGATTGCCATCCTTGACCTGTAGTAGAGTGGCATATAGTGGCATTTTTGAGCAACTGGAGAAGTTTTGAGGCTTTCCACTGGGACACATCTAGTTTTCAGATTGTTTTGACCTAAATCAACCTGATTCAGGTCAGATGAATTATCTTCTTTAAAGAAACGTCTTGGATGAGATTCTTGAAAGAAAATTTTGGGGGACATAGAGCTAAAGGTCCCAGGGTGCCATTTTCTATAAGCTGTTCCAAAAAGAAACACTTAAAAAGACTTATATACCACTGCTTGCTTAAAAGAAATAAAAACAGTTGAGATTTGAAAAATAATGCTAGTTTATGCTGTGGAGTTCTTTCCAAAAGTCTTGGGCTACATATCCATAGAGGTGTGTTCTTGTAGAAATTTGTAGCATGGTAGAACAGAAAGCCCCCTCTCCTTTTAGGTTTAGGCAGGAAGGAATAAACATTGCTTCAGACTTTCCTGAAGGTCCTTGTTTGCTTCCAGTAAAAATATTTATTACCAGTAAAAGTAGAAACTTAGCCAAGTGTGTTGACATGTTTATTGTTCCTCTTTTGAATATCTTTTGTCTTTATAATTGTGGAAGCTGTGGTTGATGTGCATTAAATAGCTAAGGATCATCAGTAGTGGCTGTCTTTGTTTCTCAGGAAAAGGAGCAGCTCTTAATCTTTGTTGATTTTTGGATCCTTTTATGAATCTGATGAAAGCTATAGATTTGTCCCAGAAAATTTCATTCTATAAACAAGAATTGTATATGTAATTTCAAAGGGTTCATAGACCCTTTGAAGCCCATCTGTGGAACCCAGGTTAAGAACTGCTGTACTCTGCTGGTAGGCTAAGGGAAGTTTCTAGCATTTTTCTGAGATGCTGTATCTGTAAATTATGATTTAGATAAATGTAATTGGAAGTTACATATTCTTTAATTTCTTCCCTGTAGAAATATTTTATGAATATACGATTCATATGAATATACGATGAATATATGAATATACGATGAATATACATATATTTTATGAATATACGATTGGTTCCCAAACTTCTCTGTGAACGGATTTGTGGTGAGAGAACCGAGTATGAATAGAGATATGTATTTACTTTTTAAAAGTGATGGGAAGCTCTCCTTTCCTGTGTGCATACTTGTCTAGGCAATATAAACAGGTTCCCCCATGGCTGTCAGCAAACATCCACAGCCATTGTCATTTACTGTCTGACACTCACATAACACAGCCCTAAACTGTTTAACTTAGATTCCTGTCATTTGGGTTGGGCAATGATATGCTTTATTTATATGTATCAGTACTGTACATGTATTGCCAAGTTAGAGTGAATTAATTAACATTGTAAATAGCAAATCCATAATTAGGTCCAGAATGTCATTAAAAAGACTTTAATTACATGTTTAAATAAGATCTTGTCACTGCTATATAATTGAACTTTCCTCTTTTTTTTTTCCTACCCTTTCCCCCACAATACAGCCAAGTTCACAGTTTGTCATTGCTAGGGAATTTTAATCAGGATACTCCTGCATCTTAATTAGAGATGTGGGTACCCATTAGTCTTGAAATTAATTGGATTCTCTTTTAGGATTGTCTTGTGATCTCTTTTTTAATATAAAAGTAAGCTGGAGGTAAGCATATACATAACATGAAAATAATACTGTTTTATTTTTCATAAGCATTTGCTAGGAAAATTTCAGCAGTTACCTTCCCAAATAAGGGATGTAGTTATTGTGGCTGTGGAAGGAATCTGCTGGCATTTGTATGTTACTGTGTGTGGAATTTTAATTTGGAATTGTCATTCTAGGTGCATAACCCCTTAATCTTTTGGGGACTATAGATAGGTTTTAGGCAAACGCACTTGAGAATGTTGTGTAGTAGAAGGAGCAGTTGTCTTGGTTGACTCTGTTACTACCTATTTTTTACTTTGTACTAGTCATTTAGCCTCGCGGGGTCCAATTTTCTCATCAATAAAAGGAGGCAGTTGGACTAGATTTTTAGGGTCCCTTCTAGTTCTAAGATTTAACTAATACATGACTAGTAAGAGAAGATAATTTCTAGTTAGAGAAAAGAATAATCTTTTTATGAGTATAGAGAGCCTTTATACATTCACTTAATTTGGATGAGGGCTAGTGTGAATTGGTTTAATGTCTGAATTCTAGAATACTAAATACACTTATTAACAGCTGTTCAAGTTAGGCTTTAACTTAAATTAGGCTAGCAGTATTAACATGTAGAGAAATGTTTGAGAAACCTGTTGCTTTGGATAATTCTGACTTAGAGGATACAAGTTATTTGGGGTAATTAAAAGTAATATTTTCTAAAGTAGCCTAAGTATTGCAATAATAATTGCTAACCTTTTAAACATAACCTAACCTTAAAAAAAAGCTTTAAAGGTAAACTTCAGCCCCTGAATACTAAAAATAATTGAACAGAAATTATAGTAGTTACAGATCAACTCATGAGACAAGGGAGTAGTTTGAAGTTTTAGGGTTTTTTTCCTCCCGCAAATATAAATAAAGCTATGTTAATCTTAAAAGATAAAATTATATTTTTGATAGTCATAGCTGACATTGGAACTCTGACAAGGTTATTCTCTTATTTTGGCAGAATATGTTTATTGTTTTGTGCCGCTGTGAACAAGCACATATATCCCAGTTAACATTTAGTGCTTTTTAATGAAAAAGCACGTATTGCTCACCACATCTGGTTTCCAGTTACTTTGCTCCAGATTATTTGAGCTGTGAATCTGTAGTGACACCTAGTGGGTGATAAGGATATGAACATTAGTGATTGAAATGAATTTCACAGCCAACTTCTAGGGCCTTCTGGCATCACGGATTGGCCTTAACCTTCCATTTCTATTTCAGTTTTCATTTATTGGGATCTGGTTGTGGGGAAATCAAAAGAATCCCCGTTGTTCTTGCCACATTACGGTGAAATATGAAAATGCCTTTTGCTCTCACTACCTAAACCAGAATTATTAAGGTTAGAACAGATCTTCAGGATATCTAATCCAATCCCCTCATTTTTAAGAGGAGGAAACAAACTGAAGCCAAGAGAGAAGAGACTGATGTGAAGCCATATAAGTAAGTGATAGAACCTAAGGGCCTCTGTCATCTGATTTCCAAGCTTTCTGCTATACCCTGTATAGCATTTAATTTTGAGTTTTTAGTTTGAGACGTTGGTTTAGATGAAAGAGTGGATATTCAGTGTATTCTCAGCAGAACCAGTGCAGATTAAAAGCATATTTTCTTTCAGTAATACAGGGCTGTGTCTCAAAATAGAGCTGTTGGCAAATGCCAAATGCTTTCCCTGTTAGTGAACATCCATGACTAAAGCATACAAGCAGGCAAGAACCATCTCAGATGTCACAGAGGAGCTGCTTGCATTGAGGGAGGGCGGGGAAGGGAAGATGAGACTAGACCTTAAGTACCCTTCTGAGATTCTATGAGTCTTCTGGCAAGGAAGAAAGTCTCTGTTCAAATATATGGCATCTTAAAAAAAAAAAAGCTACTGATAAACCTAGTGGCAGGGCAGGAATAAAGACAGACATAGAGAATGGACTTGAGGACACTGGGAGGAGGAAGGGGAAGCTGGGACGAAGTGAGAGAGTGGCATGGACATATATACACTACCAAATGTAAAAGAGATAGCTAGTGGGAAGCAGCCACATGGCACAAGGAGATCAGCTCGGTGCTTTGTGACCACCTAGAAGGGTGCGATATGGAGGGTGGGAGGGAGACACAAGAGGGAGGAGATATGGGGATATATGTATATGTATAGCTGATTCACCTTGGTATACAGCAGAGACTAACACACCTCGTAAAAAAATTATACTCCAATAAAGATGTTTAAAAAAAAAACAAAACTTCCCCCAAAACAAAATTACCCTATTTTCTAATGTATAGCAGGAGAACTGGTATTAAAATAAACAATCGTAATCATGTTAGGGTTTGCGGCACATAGTTTGTTTAATCCAGATTGGATACATCAGGTACAGCAGTGGCACATGACTCAATACCGTAAATGATATACATTTTAACATATGCACTACAGTTTCAAAAGAAGACGACAGGAAACTCGAGTTTTTTTTTCCCCATAGAAAGTTTTCACATGTTTATCTTCCTGCAGTTTTGTACAGTATTTCTTCTTTGCCATTGTGTTGTTGGTAAGCAAAGCCCATTTATTATATGAAAATAGAAAAGAACACACTTGATGTTTTTCACGATAACATTGATGGGGGAGGGTGACCTCTAAGGAAAACATTACATTGGAATGTCTGATTATCAAAAATATACCATCCCTCCCACCACCCAGGTTTGTAAAATAGTCTGTTGGTCCAAGGAGCCCCCCCAGGACTTGGGTCAGTGCCCTACACTGGTTAGTGTGACATTATCCAGTGTAGTTAAGTAACCTGCTAAGATAAATTCATTCCCACACTTGATGAGAAAAACATAGAACATTCTGAGTAGAAAACAAGACTCAAAAGGAACCCCTTTAAAGCTGTTTCTTTTTCTGATCCACTTTCTCTTAGTTCTAATGATGCTCCTCATGATGCTCTTTGGGCTCCGAGGGTGATGGGTCATAACAACGCTTTTCCTTCAATCATTTTAAAGCGTTGCAAATGCTGAGATTTCATAAGGACATCAGAAAGGGAAAATAAAAGTCTTTTTGGTTCCTGTTTGTCATGGTTACCATGCCAACTAGATTAAAAGGGAAACAAATATTGCCTTAGATTAACAGCATTAGGATCTTTCTGCCTTGTAGTTACCTGGTAATTGAAATGAGGGAACCTGGATCACTAGAATTCATTAATAACCTAAACATCTAGGTTTAGATAAATTTCAACCACTACCTCTGCAAAGTTAAAAAAAAAAAAAAACAAAGATAAGGAAAAAAATCTAGGTACATCTTTCAATGTACTTTCCCTGCCAATATTCTAACAGGTGACATGATCCCGAACTGCAGGAATCATAGTTTGAAAACTGGGTAAGGTCCTCAACATATCCACGAGTTGACTTTTTTGTTAATTGTCGATCAGCATTAACTATCCACTTTAATTTCTGTTCAAATTATTTTTCTTAATTTCACTTTTCTACTTGCTGACTTCATACTCCTGTATGACTGTAGACTCATGTGTTCAACTATCATTGAGACTATCTAGTCTTTTGAACAGGATTCTATGCAGTTAGTCTTGAGCTTGACACTAGTTACGAAAAGAGGGGATGAAGGAGAAGTAGTACAGAGTTTGCTTCTGGAGGTCCTGGTTCAGGGTGGTTTTGAGTATAGTGCTTCCTCTCCCTAATCACTAGCCTTGAAATCCAGATATTAAAATATATAAGCAATCCTCAGAGTTATGCTACATGATGTAGAGGAAAAGGTCCCGGGACAAGATGTCTAAGCCCTGGATTGCAAACATAGTTCTGCCACTAACCTGCCATGTGAACTTGAATGTCACTCAGCTTCTTTCTGCCTGTTTTCTTCTCTGTGAATCAAGGATTTAGGTACTTGATCTACTACCACCAGAGGTGGTGGAAAGGATTAAAAGGACTATAGAAGGTATGCTTCAAAACGTTGTCCTAGCCCGCTCTTCGAGGAGAGACAGGATTTGACTGAAAAAACCTGACTATTCACTTACCTATTTTTGACAGAATTGATAGTCCGTAGCTAGTTGTATCTAGTGGATGGTGGTTTCCAAAGTATGGTTTGGATTAGTACAGTCAGTGGTTTCCAAGGGCTGTGTCCAAGTAATAATTGACTTTCACATAAGACTATGTCTCTAGATACAACAAGTAATCTTTGATGGGTCTTCTCTAAAGCATCGTTGCTCTGAGAGGCAGTGGGTGTAGGGAAAAGCATTAGACTAATAGCCAAGGGACTTGGGTTCTGGTCCCAGTCGTGTCATTAAATAACTGCATGACCTTGAGTAGGTCACTTAATTTCTCTGGGCCTCAGCCTTCTAGACTGTAAAATGACTTAGATATTCTTTAATCTCTTCTAGTTCTGATTCACTCTATTCCATGTTTTCTAAGTTTCCATTCATTTCAATATAGCTTATTGGTTGGTTGGTTGGTTGGTTTTTAACCCTCCCTAATGTTGAGTAGGATTGAATGGGATAGGTAGTTTTGTAAATCTATTATGCTGAAGTTGTTCATGAACTATGAAAGCTCGAGTCATTTCACCAGAAAGCCATTGTCCCCTGAAAACCCTGATAATATCCTGGTTCTTCAGTCCCTGGCCAATGAGTTAGACATTCAACTGATTTGGCACACTTTGGACCTTCTTTTTACTCACAACTGCGCTTTAGCAGTGTAGTCTTGCTCTATTCTGTTGTGTAGATGAGCCATTTTCTTGTGTGAACAGGGTCTCTCATCTTTGGCTAAGGCTACACTGGGGGATGGAGATGCAGGGGTTAGTCTAATAATGGTGGTTTAGGAACTGGCATCATGTGGGATTTGGAAATGAAATTGAAGAAATACAAAACATTCAGTTCATTAGGGTCAAAAAAGTGGGAAATTATTTGGGACATGATTTTTTAAAATTTCATTAATTTTTGTGGGAACCACTAGTAAGCTCCCCTGATGCACTACCAAACAGGTCCTGGGTTGGAGCAGTCATTCTTCTAACTCTGTGATGACCTGTTCTTAAACACAGGCAGTTCGTATGTGTGTGTAACCATGTTCCTATTTACCTCTTTATCCTTTACCCAATTCGGTTCCTATGATGTATACTTAGAAACTTAAACCTTGTTTAACTTTGTTCCATTACCCATTCTTTCAAAAGGAAAATTCCTTTTCTAGTCCTTTGCCTGCCCTCTAGATGGAGTCCAGCCCAGTCCTCTGCCTTCCCTAATGAGATACGTGGATGACGTGAATGGGATTAAGTACGCAAGTGTGTTTAGGTTGTTGTGTGTTTGTGTGTACACACGTATTCCTCTGTAATTGTAAAGCTTTTTGCCTACTTACACCATAAGCTCAGAGGGCCAGACCACCCCATTCTCGGGTTAGGGGGAAATCCTTGAGGCCAGACCCAGAGAAGGGACGCAGTCAGTGGTCAGCGAGGATAGCGTAAAGGAGAAGGTTCTGTCTCCTCTGCCCTTCTGCTCACCTTCTGGTTAGGTGCCACCTCACATCCCTTTGACTTTCTCCTTCTACAGGGTCAGTAGAGCTGGGGTCATAGGGAAGCCCGTTGAAGGTGTTTTTAGGTTCCCAGCTAGTGAAACTCTTCTGGATGGCTGAGGTGGGCAGAAAAATTGTTGGCCTAGCATTAAACAGCTAACCACTAAGCTGTTGAATGGATAAAGAGTTCCCAAGGAGCTCCTGTGTCTCAGAGTCCAGGCTAGAGAGACTGCAATAGGGTAGTTGGAGATTGGGGAAGGCGGAAAGGGCCTGGTCACTAACCCCGAGGCCCACCTGCTCTGCTAAAAGCAGTGAAAATTGATTGGATTCCGGAAATGCTGTTCCCAGCCCCATCAGGATGCAAACCACTTGCACAGAAATGTGTCCAGGTTTTCCAAAAATAATATTCACTTCCTCACTTGCAGGGAGGTGATCAGGTTTCTCCCCCATTTCAGTTATCTTCAGGGACATCAGGCCTGAAGACTCTTCAGATCTCAAGGCATCATTCAGACCAGATAAGAATCATCTCTAATCTCTTGCTTGACTTCACTCTTTGGAGCATCCTTCGTGAGGCACACAGGCTTAACCTTCTGCAGCCTCCGTGGGAGTTGCCTCAGGTGTGAGATAAGTCAGAAGCTTGGTCCCCGTGCTGCTGCCTTCTCTGCGGGAAACTGCTCCTGGGGCTTCTTGTCAGAGCTCTGAATGGCTTTACAGTGGGTCCTGAAAGAAGGGTACAGAGCAAGGTGCCACAGGGGCTGACTGCAGCTGGGAGCCCTGGGTTCTTCTCTTCTCTCTTCACTGGCACACTGGCATTACCTGTGCCTCTCAGGTGCTAGCGATTTCCTTTTCCAAGATCCCAGTGAGATAAATGTGGTCATTCCCTTTCTTCCCCAGAAATGGAAACTTCAACACCAGTGGTTCCAACCACAAGGGAAGCACTCTGTTCTTTAAGGTGGACTTCCCTCATCCCTAAATGCCCATTTTTGCTTTATTCTTTTCTCTTCCACCACTGCATTCATGTCCTTGGCACGAGTCTGCAGGTGCTTGGCAGTGGAGAAGGCTTTACTAACATGTCTCAGTATCACTGGGGTCCATGTGGAGACAGATGGCTGGACACAGAGAAAAACAGCCAGGGGGTGAAGCAGAGAGGTACAGAGACAAAGGAGACAGGGGCAGACAGAGGGTGAGTGTTGCTGTGTGGTCACGTGGCAGCTCTGTGCAGGTCAGCTGGGCAGTGCGGCCCAGGCTCAGTCGACCTCACCTACCTGGGGGAACGAAGAGAGAACTCAGCAGTAACTGACTTCTTAGCCTAAAAGCTTTTGCTATAAAAGGAGAAAAAAAAAAAAAAAAAAACCCCCTCACAAAATGCATTGTTTTGGTTCAAAGGTATTGGGTCCATGGAGAAAAACATTTCACAAAACTCCGTGGGTGTTTTTGTTTTCCACCTTTTCCCATGAATAAATATTATCCATTAAGAGCCTTGAAAAAGGTGCTTAAATACACAGTGTTATATTTTCTTCCTGTTTTGCATGTGACAACTCGGCCTCTGTGCTGCTCTTGGTCTTGTATTTTCCTCACTGGGGTCTCCAGAAACAATGGTTATTTGGTCTGAGGCTCCCCACTCCGGGCCCTGTCCTGGCTCGCAGCTTATACCCGCACAGTCCCATCCCTACCCGCCCCGCCCTCCCTTTCCTCTGGCCCCTGTGAGATGCAGTGGCACAGGGCTATGTCCACGCTTGCAGCAGTGAACCTCAGGTGCCCCTTTGCTGCCTCTTTCTCCTTCCAGGCACAGGTTTCAGTGTTGGGGGTGCAACAGGGTGGGCAGAAATAGTGGGGGAGGGGGAGGGAGTGGTCACAGTGGCCACCCACCAACATGCCAGCCCCCTTCACTCCCACTACCCGCACTGGCCCTCTGTCCAGTGGTTTTACAAGGCGGAGACCTTGACAACATTGCTGGCCATGGCAGGAATGTTCGTGTTGGAGCCTGGGCTGGCAGGGGGTGGCCGACCTTCCCCCTCTGGGGTTAGCGCTGGGGGAGTAGGAATGCTGATGATGGCTGTGGTGATCTGGGATGTTTTGCAGTTTGGTCTCAGTCCGTCGTCTGCTTTCAAATTAAGGCTGGAACGACTGGGATAAAAAAAGAGTGAGTTGATGATGGTTCGTCTTGCTAGTGTCCCAAAGCTTCCTTGACCCTCTACCTGTCTAGCTCACAGTAACTGGGAGGTGATTTGGGTGTCCCTCCATCTCTGCTTTTGGTAATCGGCCTGTAATTATCCATTCTGATTATTATTCCTAAACTACCCCGAATTGTAAAAGTCATGGATACTGGGCTTTGGAATTCAGAGTATACTTTTTTCCCTCCAGTGGATTTTTTTCCCATCCCTTGTGGCATTTGATTTTGGTTTCCCTGAATTCCTTGCCACTCATTGGAGGTAGTGGGAAGTTGCCTACATGTAAGTAGAGAGTCAGTCTGTGATTCAAAATCAGCCTGGGATAAGCCGAAATTTCATATAATTTCACAATTGTGAAAATTATTGTCTTGAGAAAACAGTCCATTCTTCGCACTAGGGTAGGTCATTTATGGATTTTTGTTGTTGTTCTTATTTTTTCTGGTATCTAACCCCACCTTGGGCCTACACCTGCTATAGTATCCTCCAAATCATATAAGAGGCGTGTGGGTTAACTTGCAAGGATGAGAAGGAAGGTGGGGGGAGGAAGGTGAGGTGAGGGACTCATGCATTAGACAGGGAGGAGGGAAGGCTGAGGACCCCCAGGGGTCTCCTAATGCTGAGAGCCTTTTACTCTGTGAAGGGAGCGTTGCAAACCTTAGGGAGTGATGGAGATGGGAGCCACCCACCTGGTAGTGAGGGAGGGCTGCTCGCTGCCCTGGATGTGGATCGTGCTGAGCTCTTGCATGCTGCGCAGGCGGGTGGCCGGCAGGTTGGAGTTGGGCAGGTGTGTGGTTTTCTTACTACGACGGGAGCAGCAGGTGGTCGTGAGGCCCGGGTGGCTGGACAGTGAGGGACTCCGTGTGGATGGGTAGTTCTGCATTGAACTCTCCATGCAGTTCTGCTCAAACATCTGTTCATCTATAAACTCGTGGTTCTGTGGGAAGCAGAGGGAGAAGAGGTAGGAGAAGGAGATAGGAGGAGGCGGGGGCGGGGATAATCCCCCGTACCCTGTATAGCTGCCTGTCTCTGTTCTGGCCCTTGGGAGAAGGGCTCCCAGCTGCGTGGAGCACAGATAAGCATTCAGGACATGGGGGATATCCTACAGGCATCAAATGAAGGAAGGAGGAGATTACCATTGACAGCCCTGGTCATCAGACTGGAGGGCGGAGACTGCGGTTGTGAAATCATGATGTGACATTCACTTCGTCTACAGCTTTGGCTGAAGGGATACGGAGGACATGGAGGGACTTAGTGGCATCCTCAGAGCTAGAAGCAAAGACTTGACGGACTTTGCAGGCTTTGACAGGATCTTCTCGTGGCGGGGGGCAGGGAGCGGCAGGTAAGGAGTCACTAACAATGGGTAGTGGGTACGCTGGGTTGTCTTTTCTGGATTTACTGGGTGAGATCCTTATGAATCCTGGGCAAGTGTGAGACATAAGCTTTTAAAGGCACTGGATTATTCACAGTGTTGGGAGAGCTTTGCTCTGGAAGGCCAATGCGGTCACACACTCAGGGTTATGATTGCTTTTGAGTACTGGGTTTTTTCCACCTGGTTATGGGGTATGGCTCCTTAATATACCTAAAGGCACAGGATTCCCTAAGTCAAGTGTAAGCATGGGAAGGGGATGCTAACAGACTCCTGATGGAGGCCACCAGGATGGGGTGGAGTGGAGCCCAGGATAACTAACATATGGCTGTTTAGCCAAGGTGACTAAACATCTATGCCATGAATGGTCTGGCCAAGGCTGCCAGAGTGAGGAGAAAGTCTGAGGAGAAGTAGCATGAGAACAGAGTTCAGAGAGAGACCAGCCCTGACAGCCGATACCAGGAGTCCCCATAGGGCTGGGCGGGTGGCACAGACAGATGTGGCACATGGACACTCACAAGGTACCAACATTGGTTCCATGTTCCGCCACCCCTCCAAGCCCCTGGGGAGGTCAAAAAAGGGAATCAGAAAGGCACAAAAAAACTGGAAGCCTGAGCTGGTACTGGGTAGGATAAGCAGAGTTAGGATAAGCCCAAGAAGAATCAAGAGCACATGCAGAGAACCAGACCAGGGGGTAAGAAGAGGAGACTCCACAGACTCAGAAGAATCAGAGAGAAAAACATCAATTGAAATTTTAAAAAGTTATACCTTGATGGTGGAGGTTCGTACAGATAACAGGGGATCATCCACAAGATAGGACAACCCCTACAGGACAACATGCCAACAGAAGATAAAAACACCATTGATTGTACATTCCAGCATTCCCAGGCTCAGTTTTGACATTCGATCTCTCAATCCCAGCATTCCACCCTTCCAGTCCAACATTCCATCCCTTGCTTCCAGCATTCTTCCTCCTTTGTCCCAACATTCCATCCCTTGAATCCAACATTCCTTGCCTAAAATGCAGCATTCCATCTCTTTAATCCCAATATCCCCACAATCCGACATTCTTTCCTTCAAATTCAGCATTCCACCCCGTCAATGCCAACATTCCATCTCTTAAAACCCAAACATTTTCACCCATATCCTTTCAACTTACACATTCCACCCAGCACATGCAACTTGGAAAGGGCAGTTGGGTCCAGGCCTATTTCTTTGGCAAGCTCTGAGTCTTTGAGAGAAATTCTAGATACACCTGTACGGTTCTTGACACTAAGAAACATTGGCTAAGTCCTGGAAACTAGGGTTTTCAGAGTACCTTCCCACAGTGGAAGCCCTCACTGGGCTCAGCTGCCATCCACAGCGTCCACAGCTGTCCATACTAAGAGTCACCTAACATCTACTTCCCCTACATTTGGGAGGCCAGGATATGGAACACTGAAAATTAGAAAGTTCCTTCCTTAGTGTGCTGAGCCCTGACCATAGCCTTTTTGGGGAAGGAGGTCCTAGAAAAGAACAAGAAGGAGTTTCTCTTTGTCTCTCTTTGGTTGTCCAGCCTAACCTCTCCTCCCTCCCTACTATTCCTAACACTTTTGCCAAGGCTCCAGGGTTGACCCCACTGCCCTTCCTTTCAGTCTGTTGGAGAGGCACAAGCATCATTCCACATTCCAGCTGGGGCACCCTAAGCCATGACTCATTTTTAGCAATCAGCCTTTCAGAATCTGAATTCCCTGGGAATTGCAGGGTGACTGAGATGGGGTGGTACTGGTAAAATCCGTGGCTAGAGAAATATATGCACTGCTTCGTTCATTCACTCTCTCCTGTTCCAAGTGGAATGGAAGGAGAAAAGGGACCCACAGATTGCATCAACCTAGCCCCAGGGATAGGACAAAAACTGACATTCTTCTCTGCTGTCCTGTAGTAACCTAGTATAAATTCAGCCCTAGCTCTGAAGAGGGGTGCTCATCAGAGCTGAGAAACTGATAGGCAGAGCCCTTAGGCCTCAGTAACTAAGAAATGGGCTGTGAGGACGGATGTAGGGTGTGTGTGGAAAGACTGGGGGAATGGCCTCCTCTGTGCTGCGGGCCTCCTGACCCTGGTGGCTTTGCCCCACTCCTTGGGGTCTTCCTCCTGAGGGCTGATAGAGACCTCATTGCTACTCTTTGGATCTAAGGGGACAAACTTTGACTTCTGAAGCCTGGGGTGAGAACGTGAGGACAGAGTTCTCACTCTGTAAGTTCTGACCTCAGAAAAGGGTCAGGGGTCAGGGATGAGAAGGGAGGTGGCACTGGGCTGGGACTCACAGTGGTTTTCTCCAGGCAGTGCAGCAGGTGGTGGTGCTGGCTCTCGATGAGTGAGGTGGTCTTGCCCATGTGCTCCTCTTCCGGGGTGCCCTAGGAGGAGAAGAGGAGAGGCTGGGTATGAAGCTGCTGGCTCTCCTTCTCTCCATCTCCTTCATCTCTCCACAGAGGGGAGGGGGGGACTGGAAAAATCTGGATGAACCAAATTTTAGGGTCACCCTAGACCATGCTAGCCTTTGGCTGGGAGCCCTTGAGCTAAAGGGGGTTTAGGGGTGATGATGAGAACCCTATGGAAGACATATGTGGAGGGTGGCTGCTACCTGGGGAAACTTTGGGGCTTTGGGGTGGGAGTGCTGATGCCCCCAGGAAGAAAAAGCAAGTCCATCCTCCCCTCCATCTCCCCAACCCAAGTCCCCCAGGCACCTACCATCAGCTCCAGTGCCTCGTTGAGGAGTCCGTTGCGCTTGCTGTGCAGGTAGGCATTGGAGCTCCCTGTTTTGGCCACACGGATCCTGGCAAGGCGGGCCTTCTGTGATTGGCAGAGAGAATAAAAGAGTGAGCAAGACTGAGAGACAAAAAGACAGTGAGCCTGGCCAAGCCAGCGACAGTGGGCTGTCCCAGCAAGGTTGGGTTCCCAGGTGATGTCTGATGAAGGGAAGGAAGCTGCTTCTTCCCCGCCGCAGAGATCTCTGTTTATAGACCTGGGACTGGGTCAGAGAGGCTGTGACCCCCCTGTACAGAGTGAGCATGGTCATGGTCAGAGTGCCTAGGGGTTTCCACTTGTCTCTCCAGCCTGGGTGTGATCCTGGCCAGGGAAATATCACTCATCAAATTCCTCCCTCCTTCCTCAAATTTCATGACCTTTATCCATTCAGTATTGCATTGGGGTATTTCTCATCTCAGACTGCAAGTTCTTTAAAGGAGCCCATGTTATAGCTCTCCTGATTCTCTCCTAGGGTCCAGTGCAATTCCCTGCATACAGCAGGTGCCCAAATACCAGTTAATTATAAGAAAAGCAAGGAGTGTGTATACGTGCCCCTCAACTCCTTCCCCTCTTTCTATTTTTTCCTTAGCATTCATTACTAAGGTGGTATATGTTTTACATATTTATCTCGCTATTGTCTCTCTTTCCCCACAGGAATGTAAACTCCTTGCGGGCAGCGGTTTTTGTTTTGTTCTCTGATATATCCCCAGTGCTTGATAACTTGTCAATCAATGGAAGAATTTACAATTGCATGTCTGTCTTTGGGATGTGTCTTTACATGTATATTTTGCTGTGCATGTCTATGGGAACGAGTGTAGGTGCATGTGCGTGTGACAAGGGGCCCAATGTGGGTGTGAGAGAGGAGAGGATGGAGCACATTTCCATACACCACCCTGGCTTTAGCTGCGGCGACTGAGAATCTCCCAGCTCCATCCTTGGAAGGCTTCGGCAGTATCCTGTGCAAGGGTCGCGTGGTACCTCAACCACACAAACTCATCTCTCTTGCTTGCAGAGGCAGTGGGAGAGGCCGGACACACTGCACAGGCTGACTTCTCTTCTCCTTCCTAATAACCATAATCAGTGTCACTATGACAGCAGCACAGCCACAGTGTGAGGCCTAAGAGGAAAGAGGCTCTGGGAAGGAGGGAGAAGGGACGGGTAGAGGGCTTCCTGCTGGTTTAAAAAAAATGCAGCTTCACGTTTGGGCTCTTGTGGATCTAGACCCAGCTGCAGGAAGAAGAGCCCACAAGGCCTCACAAACCTATTCTGGGGCAGAGGGGTCCTTCCTTCTGCCTCTGGGAAAATACACATTTAACGTCAGCATGGACTCTGAACAGAGGAGTCCTTGGAAAATTGTGGCAATTTTCACTTCTTGTGACTTTCTCCCCAGCATGGGGAAGTGTCCCCTCCAAGTGTCCTACTGGGCTGGCTCATCTGCTAAAAGGAGGCCAGGGACTTGGATTTAGGCTGTCAACAGAAGCACAAAGAACACACGATAGCTATTGTTCCCTGGGAAGTCCCCCTGTGACCACTGTGTCCTTGCAGGAACAATTCAACGACTTCCCCTGGTTTCTAAATATGGCGAAGAGGTCAGCACTTGAGCCTAGAAGATCTGCCTGTAAAACTGAGGAAGAACTCTCCTCTAGACAGAGAATAAAAAGAGGAAGCAGGGAGAGAAAGGATGGTAAGTAAGCCCTACCATTCCTCTTCTCTCTGAGCAAAGAACATGCATTCCAGGTGCAGGACAGTTCTCGTTCCTGGGGATCCCGCTCCAGCCCTCCCCTCAGCTCAATGTCTACATTCAAGCAAGTTCTTCATCATTTGAGGATGTGGCTACTATTGCTTTGGGTGAGCACTGGGTGTTGAGAGCTGCGTATGGAAATCCGGTTGTGTCAGCTCATTTTAGCCTTATATAATTTGATGGCACCACTTACAGCCAGACCATTCTTGTATCTGGGGTCTGTCTTCATTACTTTCTGGAGATGAAAGATTCTCCTGCTCTCCTTTGTGGCACTCCTTTTAATCTTATCTTACCCTGGGCGCTATTAAAGCAACAGATTGTCATAACAAATGCACTATATCGTTTAATCATTTCCCACACAGGATAAAGAGGTTTGCAATATATTTATAGAACCATACCCAGCATATGTAATTTGGTGAGGACTTTTGGCTTGACTTTGAGCCCCTGAGGGCCAGAGCCTGTGACTTATGCATATTTTTATCTTCAGCACCTAGCACAGAGCTTCGCACTGAGTATTTGCTCAAGCAAGGCTTGTGATGGCCCAGGAAGGAAGATGATCCTACACAGTCGGTCAGACATCCATGTTAATAAAGCCGTTGTGATGGGCTCAGTCCTTGTGTGTACTGGTCAGCCTCCTTCTCTTCCATGAACATGAGTACAGTGTAAGAGTTCGGAGAATGTAGGGATCATCTAGGCTATTTTACAGACGAGGAAATGGAGGATGTGAGAGGAAGTGACTTGTTCAGGGCAAGGTTTCAGCTCAGGTCTTCCAACCTCCCAACGCTGCTTCCATAACACCCCCTCCTCCTTCCCTGAATTTCAACTCCCCTCAGACAAGTTTTCAACTTGATGAGCAAAGCCCAGAAAGTTGCATTTTCAACAGCTGTAGACATTCCAGGGCTGGAGGAGAGGTTTGGATAGAGGATTCTGCCACCCTGGGCACAGTTCCAAGTTCAGGCTAATAAGCTCAAGAACTCTGTCAGCCCCGAGAAGGGTTTCACGATGAAGCACTTCCTAGCTATCTGGCTGGCAGGTGCCCTTGGACCATGAGTATTGACATCTCTACCCTGGGAGAGGCAGAAGAAGGAAAAAGAGGGAGAAATGGAAAAGCCAAAAGAGAACATGGGCAATTGCACTTTTAGGCATTTATCCCAGAGAAATGAAAACTTACGTTCACACAAAAACCTGCACATGGCTGTTAACAGCAACTTTATTTATAATAGCCCAATGTCCCTCAACAGGCAAACTGTTAACCATAACTGGGATGCATCCATACCAGGGAATACTGCTCAGCAAGGAAAAGGAACGGACTACTGATACACATGACTTAGATGAATCTCCAGGAATTATATGAAATGAAAAAAGCCAATCTCCAAAGGTTGCCTACTGTATTTGATATACCATTGATATACCATTAAAAAAAAAACGTTTTTATAAAGGGAGGACAGATAAATAGTTGCCAGAGGTTAGAGATGGGGTAGACATAGAGTGAGGGGGGTGTGGTTATAAAAGAAATAGTGGGAGGGACCCTTATGGTGTTGGAACTGTGCAGTACCTTGACTGAGATGGGGGATGTGAACCTGCATAGGTAATAAAACTGTATAAAACTTCACACACACACACACACACACACACACACACACACACACACACATGGGTACAAGTAAAACTGGGGAAGTCTGAATAGGATTGGTGGATTGCAGCAATGTCCATACGCTGGACATGAAATTTTATAACTACATGTGAATTACAATTATTCCAATTAAAATTTCCATTAAAAACGTTCCCCCCCTCTGTCCACTGCTAGACCTCCTTACTTGATCTCCAGTTCACTTGGCTTAGAAAACCCAGTCTCTGCAGCAAAGAGTCGTGGAATTCTTTCAGTAATAATCCCAAGCCAGTCAGTCACGATGGGAAAGGATGACAACATTTGGAGCCTTTCCTCTCCACCTGAGGCATGTGGGCTGGAGCTTACCTTCACAGCTCCTGAGTATGTGGTCTGGGCTGAGAACTGTCATCAGCACCCCTAACCCCCTTCCTGTCCCATCTCTCCATTCCCCACTAAGTTCCCCAACCTGGCTTCCTTGCCTCGCTGTGACAGACCCAGTGCTGGAAGCAGGCAGTATTCTTGTGTTCTTTTTCTTTTCCTCTCACAGGAAGCCTAAGGTGAAAAGAGGCAGAACTGAGCCTACTGTGAGGAGAGACAGTATCCAGAGGAGGTGAAAACACTGCAAATATTTACTCTGATTTCAAGGAAGAGCAAAGAGGGAGAGGGAGAAGGGTGGGAAAGGAGGCAGAAGGGAGGGAGTCTCATCCTGAGGGGCTAGAGGGAGGAAGAAGCCTAAGCTGATTCCTTCTGGATCTTAATTACACAGGATGAGCTTTGTAAAGTTCTGCAGAGAAATGGTCCCTGTCGTATTCTTTGCAGGGGCAAAACGACAGCAGATGCGATGCTCTAAGAAGTAGGTAAGGGTGTGAGCCCGGAGGGGAAGGGAGCACAGGAGTGGCTGAAGCACAGTTTGAGTGGGGCTGTTGTGGGCTAGTGTGTGAGCTGAGGATACCTTGGGTTCCCACTGCTCTACAAAAACCCTGTGTCATGTCATGGCTATTGTAAATAGAGCTGCAATGAACATTGTGGTGGTTTTCTCCGGGTATATGCCCAGTAGTGGGATTGCTGGGTCATATGGTAGTTCTACTTTTAGTTTTTTAAGGAACCTCCATACTGTTCTCCATAGTGGCTGTATCAATTTACATTCCCACCCACAGTGCAAGAGGGTTCCCTTTTCTCCACACCCTCTCCAGAGTGAAGTAAGTCAGAAAGAGAAAAACAAATACCGTATGCTAACACATATATATGGAATCTGACAGGAATAAAGACGCAGACGTAGAGGATGGACTTGAGGACACGGGGAGGGGGAAGTGTAAGCTGGGATGAAGTGAGAGAGTGGCATGGACATATATATACTGCCAAATGTAAAATAGATAGCTAGTGGGAAGCAGCCGCATAGCACAGGGAGATCAGCTCAGTGCTTTGTGACCACTTAGAGGGGTGGGATAGGGAGGGTGGGAGGGAGGGAGATGCAAGAGGGAGGGGATATGGGGATATATGTATACGGATAGCTGATTCACTTTGTTATACAGCAGAAACTAACACACCATCGTAAAGCAATTATACTCCAATAGAGATGTTAAAAAAAAACCCCAAACCAAAGCAAACCCTGTGTCAGCCCTTGCCCAGTGCTGGGGGGTTGGGGGAGGGGGAGGTTGAGGTTGCTATAGGACCCTTGACCCTTCAGGGCTTTAGGCTCCTTGATTTGGAAAGGCGATCCCCGTTTCTTTCTGCCCCTTTCTTTAGGACAGCATAATGAATTTATATATTGTTCACATTTGCCAGCTGACTTGAACAGGGAAAGAGATAAGACTTCTATTTCTGAGCTGGCTAGCAGGGGATGGGGGTGGGGAAACCTGACCTTGGGTGAAGAGGTAGGAAATGGTTCTGGAGGGGATGGAGAGGACAGCAGATCAATCCAAGGCAGGCTGACAACATTAAAAACCCAGGTCAAGATAAGTCAAAATATATTTCCACACAGGTGGAAGGAGACAGCAGGGCAAGGAAGTGACAAAGGCACACAAAAGGGGAGATGCTGGAAGTGGGGACCAACTGGATTTATTATATAACTATGTGATATATATTATATTATTAAGTATTTTTACATGTAAATTATTATACATTTCAGAGCTAACTTTCATGAACTTTGAGACTTTGTTTCAGTCAGCATACACAGATTTGTTCTGGAATCCTGGATTCCTCTGA
Source organism: Pseudorca crassidens (assembly GCF_039906515.1). Lineage (NCBI taxonomy): Eukaryota > Metazoa > Chordata > Mammalia > Artiodactyla > Delphinidae > Pseudorca > Pseudorca crassidens. Next base: position 97,904,997 of record NC_090297.1, read on the forward strand.
TATGTCGTGGAAGCCCTGCCACTTGGGAGTTATCCCTGTGAATGGAAGGTCAGGAGAGAGGATCATGCGGTGAGGAAGTAACCCAGCTGCAATGCATAGGGCCTGGCACATAGTTGGTGTTCAGTAAATGTGTGTGGAATGAATGAATAAAAGAAAGAATAAAATAAGGACATAATGTTTCAGGCCTCCATAAGTGACTCTTTCAGGTCCCCCTGTCCCCTGTACCCAGAAAGGCTTTGATCGTACCCCATGGAGGTTGAGATGCTGCTGAAGGGGGAGTATTTCAGCCCAGAACAGAAGAGAAAGGATGGCAGGGCCCTGAACCAAGATGGCGGAGTAGAAGGACATGCTCTCACTCCCTCTTGTGAGAACACCAGAATCACAACTAGCTGCTGGACAATCATCGACAGGAGGACACTGGAACTCACCAAAAAAGATGCCCCACATCCAAAGACAAAGGAGAAGCCACAATGAGACCATAGGAGGGGTGCAATCACAGTAAAATCAAATCCCATAACTGCTGGGTGGGTGACTCACAGACTGGAGAACACTTATAACACAGAAGTCCACCCACTGGAGTGAAGGTTCTGAGCCCAATGTCAGGCTTCCCAACCTGGGGGTCCAGCAACGGAAGGAGGAATTCCTAGAGAATCAGACTTCGAAGTCTAGTGGGATTTGATTGCAGGACTTCGACAGGACTGGGCGAAACAGAGACTTCACTCTTGGAGGGCACACACAAAGTAGTGTGCGTATTGGGACCAAGGAGAAGCAACAGTGATCCCAGGGGAGACTGAACCAGACCTACCAGCTAGTGTTAGAAGGTCTCCTGCAGAGGCAGGGGGTGGCTGTGTCTCACTGTGGGGACAAGGAAACTGGCAGCAGAAGTTCTGGGAAGTACTCCTTGGCGTGAGCCCTCCCAGAGTCCGCCATTAGCCCCATCAAAGAGCCCAGGTAGCCTCCAGTGTTGGGTTGCCTCAGGCCAAACAACAAACAGGGAGGGAATGCAGACCCACGCATCAGCAGTCAAGGAGATTAAAGTTTTACTGAGCTCTGCCCACCAGAGCAACAGTCAGCTCTACCCACCACCAGTCCCTCCCATCAGGAAACTTGAACAGGCCTCTTAGATAGTCTCATCCACCAGAGGGCAGACAGCAGAAGCAAGAAGAGCTACAATCCTGCAGCCTGCGGAACAAAAACCACATTCATAGAAAGACAAGATGAAAAGGCAGAGGGCTATGTACCAGATGAAGGAACAAGATAAAACCCCAGAAAAACAACTAAATGGAGTGGAGATAGGCAAGCTTCCAGAAAAAGAATTCAGGATAATGATAGTGAAGATGATCTAGGACCTCGGAAAAGGAATGGAGGCAAAGATGGAGAAGATGCAAGAAATGTTTAACAAAGACCTAGAAGAATTAAAGAACAAACAAACAGAGATGAACAACACAATAACTGAAATGAAAAATACCCTAGAAGGAATCAATAGCAGAATAACTGAAGCGGAAGAACAGATAAGTGACCTGGAAGACAGAATGGTGGAATTCACTGCTGCAAAACAAAATAAAGAAAAAAGAATGAAAAGAAATGAGGACCGCCTAAGAGACCTCTGGGACAACATTAAATGCAACAACATTCGCTTTATAGAGGTCCCAGAAGGAGAAGAGAGAGAGAAAGGACCTGAGAAAATATTTGAAGAGATTATAGTTGAAAACTTCCCTAACATGGGAAAGGAAATAGCCACCCAAGTCCAGGAAGTGCAGAGAGTCCCAGGCAGGATAAATCCAAGGAGAAACATGCCGAGAGAGATAGTAATCAAATTGACAAAAATTAAAGACAAAGAAAAATTATTGAAAGCAGCAAGGGAAAAATGACAAATAACCTACAAGGGAACTCCCATAAGGTTAACAGCTGATTTCTCAGCAGAAATTCTACAAGCCAGAAGGGAGTGGCATGATATACTTAAAGTGAAGAAAGGGAAGAACCTACAACCAAGATTACTCTACCCAGCAAGGATCTCATTCAGATTCGATGGAGGAAACAAAAGCTTTACAGACAAGCAAAAGCTAAGAGAATTTAGCACCACCAAACCAACACCAAACCAGCTCCAAACAAATGCTAAAGGAACTTCTCTAAGTGCGAAACACAAGAAAAGAAAAAGACTACAAAAACAAACCCAAAACAATTAAGAAAATGGTCATAGGAACATACATATCAATAATTACCTTAAACATGAATGGATTAAATGCTCCAGCCAAAAGACACAAGCTTGCTGAATGGATACAAAAACAAGATCCATATATATGCTGTCTACAAGAGACCCACTTCAGACCTAGGGACACATACAGACTGAAAGTGAGGGGATGGAAAAAGATATTCCATGCAAATGGAAATCAAAAGAAAGCTGGAGTAGCAATACCCATATCAGATAAAATAGACTTTAAAATAAAGAATGTTACAAGAGACAAGGAAGGACACTACATCATGATCAACAGATCAATCCAAGAAGAATCTATAACAATTATAAATATATATGCAGCCAACATAGGAAGACCTCAATACATAAGGCAACTGCTAACAGCTATAAAAGAGGAAATTGACAGTAACACAATAATAGTGGAGGACTTTAACATCTCACTTATACCAATGGACAGATCATCCAAAATGAAAATAAATAAGGAAACACAAGATTTAAATGACACAATAGACCACAGAGATTTAATTGATATATATAGGACATTCCATCCCAAAACAGCAGATTACACTTTCTTCTCAAGTGTGCATGGAACATTCTCCAGGATAGATCACATCTTGGGTCACAAATCAAGCCTCAGTAAATTTAAGAAAATTGAAATCATATCAAGCCTCTTTTTGACCACAACACTAGGAGATTAGAAATCAATTACAGGGAAAAAAATGTAAAAAACACAAACACATGGAGGCTAAACAATACATTACTAAATAACCAAGAGATCACTGAAGAAATCAAAAAATACCTAGAGACAAATGACGATGAAAACACGACGATCCAAAACTTATGGGATGCAGCAAAAGCAGTTCTAAGATGGAAGTTTATAGCTATAGAAGACTACCTCAAGAAATAAGAAAAATCTCAAATAAACAATCTAACCTTACACCTGAAGGAAGTAGAGAAAGAAGAACAAAATGCAAAGTTAGCAGAAGGAAAGAAATCATAAAAATCAGAGCAGAAATAAATGAAATGGAAACAAAGAAAACAATAGCAAAGATCAATAAAACTAAAAGCTGGTTCTTTGAGAAGATAAACAAAACTGATAAACCATTAGCCAGACTCATCAAGAAAAAGAGGGAGAGGACTCAAATCCATAAAATTAGAAATGAAAACGGAGAAGTTACAACAGACACCACACAAATACAAAGCATCCTAAGAGACTATTACAAGCAACTCTATGCCAATAAAATGGACAACCTGGAAGAAATGACCAAATTCTTAGAAAGGTATAACCTTCCAAGACTGAACCAGGAAGAAATAGAAAATATGAACAGACTAATCACAAGTAATGAAATTGAAACTGTGATTAAAAATCTTCCAAAAGGGCTTCCCTGGTGGTGCAGTGGTTGAGAGTCCGCCTGCTGATGCAGGGGACACGGGTTTGTGCCCTGGTCCGGGAAGATCCCACATGCCACGGAGTGGCTGGGCCCGTGAGCCATGGATGCTGGCCTGTGCGTCCGGAGCCTGTGCTCCACAATGGGAGAGGCCACAACAGTGAGAGGTCCGTGTACCGCAAAAAAAAAAAAAAGAAAAAATCTTCCAACAAACAAAAGTCCAGGACCAGATGGCTTCACTGGTGAATTCTATCAAACATTTAGAGAAGAGCTAACAACCATCCTTCTCAAACTCTTCCAAAAAATTGCAGAGGAAGGAGCACTCCCAAACTCATTCTATGAGGCCACCACCACCCTGATATCAAAACCAGACAAAGATACTACAAAAAAGAAAAAATTACAGACCAATATCACTGACGACTATAGATGCAAAAATCCTCAACAAAATACTAGCAAACAGAATCCAACAACACATTAAAAGGATCATACACCATGATCAAGTGGGATTTATCCCAGGATTGCAAGGATTCTTCAATATATGCAAATCAACCAATGTGATATACCAAATTAACAAACTGAAGAATAAAAACCATATGATCATCTCAATGGATGCAGAAAAACTTTTGACAAAATTCAACACCCATTTATGATAAAAACTCTCCAGAAAGTGGGCAGAGAGGGAACCTACCTTTACATACCAAAGGCCATATATGACGAACCCACAGCAAACATCATTCTCAATGGTGAAAAACTGAAAGCATTTCCTCTAAGATCAGGAGCAAGACAAGGATATACACTCTCACTACTATTATTCAACATAGTTTTGGCAGTCCTAGCCACAGCAATCAGACAAGAAAAAGAAATAAAAGGAATACAAATTGGAAAAGAAGTAAAACTGTCACTCTTTGTCGATGACATGATACTATACATAGAGAATCCTAAAGATGCCACCAGAAAACTACTAGAGCTAATCAATGAATTTGGTAAAGTTGAAGGTTACAAAATTAATGCCCAGAGGTCTCTTGCATTCCTATACACTAATGATGAAAAATCTGAGAGAGAAATTAAGGAAACACTCCCATTTACCATTGCAACAAAAAGAGTAAAATACCTAGGAATAAACCTGCCTAGGGAGAAAAAAGACCTGTATGCAGAAAACTATAAGACATTGATTAAAGAAATTAAAGGTGATACCAACAGATGGAGAGATATACCATGTTCTTGGATGGAAGAATCAATACTGTGAAAATGACTATACTACCCAAAGCATTCTACAGATTCAATGCAATCCCTATCAAACTACCAATGGCATTTTTCATGGAACTAGAACAAAAAATCTTAAAATTTGTGTGGAGACACAAGAGACCCTGAATAGCCAAAGCAGTCTTGAGGGAAAAAAACGGAGCTGGAGGAATCAGACTCCCTGACTTTAGACTATACTACAAAGCTACAGTAATCAAGACAATATGGTACTGGCACAAAAACAGAAACATAGATCAATGGAACAAGATAGAAAGTCCAGAGATAAACACATGCACCTATGGTCAACTAATCTATGACAAAGGAGGCAGGATATACAATGGAGAAAAGACAGTCTCTTCAATAAGTGGTGCTGGGAAAACTGGACAGCTACATGTAAAAGAATGAAATTAGAACACTCCCTAACACCATACACAAAAATAAACTCAAAGTGGATTAGAGACCTAAATGTAAGACCATACACTATAAAACTCTTAGAGGAAAACATAGGAAGAACACTCTTTGACATAAATCACAGCAAGATTTTTCATCCACCTCTTAGAGTAATGGAAATAAAAACAAAAATAAACAAATGGGACCTAATGAAACTTAAAAGCTTTTGCACAGCAAAGGAAACCATTAACAAGACAAAAAGACAACCCTCAGAATGGGAGAAAATATTTGCAAACAAATCAATGGACAAAGGATTAATCTCCAAAATATATACAGCTCATGCAGCTCAATATTAATAAAACAAACAACCCAATCCAAAAATGAGCAGAAGACCTAAATAGACATATCTCCAAAGAAGACATACAGATGGCCAAGAAGCACATGAAAAGCTGCTCAACATCACTAATTATTAGAGAAATGCAAATCAATATTACAATGAGGTATCACTTCACACCAGTTAGAATGGGCATCACCAGAAAATCTACAAACAACAAATGCTAGAGAGGGTATGGAGAAAAGGGAACCCTCTTGCACTGTTTGTGGGAATGTAAATTGATACAGCCACTATGGAGAACAGTATGGAGGTTCCTTAAAAAACTAAAAATAAAATTACCATATGATCCAGCAATCCCACTACTGGACATATACCCAGAGAAAAGCATAATTCAAAAAGACACATGCACCCCAATGTTTATTGCAGCTCTATTTACAATAGCCAGGTCATGGAAGCAACCTAAATGCCCATTGACAGACGAATGGATAAAGAAGTTGTGGTACATATATACAATGGAATATTACTCAGCCATAAAAAGGAACGAAATTGGGTCATTTGTTGAGATGTGGATGGATCTAGAGACTGTCATACAGAGTGAAGTAAGTCAGAAAGAGAAAAACAAATATCATATATTAACGCATATATGTGGAACCTAGAAAAATGGTACAGATGAACCAGTTTGCAGGGCAGAAATTGAGACACAGATGTAGAGAAGAAACGTATGGACACCAAGGGGGGAAAGCGGCTGGGGGGATGGTGTGTGGTGGTGGGATGAATTGGGAGATTGGGATTGACATGTATACACTGATGTGTATAAAATTGATGACTAATAAGAACCTACTGTATAAAAAAATAAATAAAATAGAATTCAAAAATTTAAAAAAAAAGGCTGAATACATAAAAAAAAAAAAAAAAGGAGTAAAAGGAAAATCTGCCCCCTGGGTCCAAGAACCTTCACCAGCCAGATGCCCTAAAAATGCAGAGAAATGACATTTGGCTGAGAAGGTGAGGTATTTTGGGTAGAAGGTGGCGGCCAGTCATGAAAGGAGGCTTCTGTCTTGGCACCAAAGCCTTCAGACATCTTTCGTCATCCTGTGGTGAGAGGGCACTCATCCTGCCCTGCCTTCCTAAGCTGTGTTCACTGGACATCACTGAAAACTTTTCCAGGACCCATGATTAATCTCCTGACCGTCAACTGCAGTTCCGTGCCTTATCCTATGATATCATGAGGTGACTAAAGCCTGCTGTGCCATTTGTCCCTGAACTCAGTGGCCTCAGAATGTTCTCCTTTCAGAGTATTCATTTTTCTTTTTAGCAAATTTATTTTTGTCACTTTGTTTCGTATAGGCTATTACAGAGTACTGAAAAGCAATTATGTTCCCCAGTAAGCTCTTGGCTGGGAAAGGGAAGAGTCCGGGCACTACCCAGGGTTGATGGCTGAGATCTTGGAAGAGGAGCCAGGGCCCAAGGAAACTGCACAGAATATCTTCCGAAAGGGAGAACAGCAGCTTGTGGATAATCGAGGGTTTGCTCTCTTGTGCAACTGTCTTGGGCTGGAATGCAGCTTACTGGTAGGTAGGAAGGCACTTGGCACTGCTTTACCTTCCAAGCCAGAGGCTATCTGCGCAGTGATTCTCCCAGGAGCTCCTTGTGACAACAGCACAAGGCCAAGAGCACCCTCCCTGGTGCTGCCTGCCCCCTTCTCGGGTCTGAGGCTTACCTTTTGTGCCCTGCGTTTATCAGCTCTCTGATTCTGGTGGTAAATCCGGCTGAAGTTGGAAACGATCACAGGGACCGGCAGGGCAATGACGAGGACACCGCTCAGGGAACAGATGGAGCCGAAGATCTTCCCTGCGATCGTCTTGGGCACCATGTCTCCATATCTGAGAGACAGAAAGAGAAATGGGTGTAAGGAAGAAGGGCCATTTGGGAAACAAGTCAGGCTTCCGGGCCAATCATTCACTCCTTCACTCAACAATTGTTTAGAGTGCCTACTGTGTGCCAGGTACTGTGATAGGACCCGGGAGTGAACAAAATAGACAAGATCCTTATGTTCACGGAGCCAACATCCTACCAGGGGAAGACGGTAAAGTGAATATATAAAAACATTGTGACTTCTGGCTATTTCTATGAAGAGAACAGAGATGGGTGCTGTGCCAGGTTGGGGGAGTGTGGTCAGGAAAGGCCTCTCTGAGGAGGTAACATTTAAGCTAAGATTTGAAGGTAAAGAATCCAGCCAGGCAACAGCCTTGGGGAAGAGTGTGCCAGGTAGCAGGAACAGAAAGGACGGAGGCCCTGAGGTAGGAAGGGGTTCGGCCTGTTCTAGGAACAGTGAAAGGGCTAGCGGGGCTGGCGCACAGGGCGGGTGGCGGGTTCTACAAGAGGAAACTGAGGCGGCAGGTGGGGGGCCAGACTATGCGGGGTCTAGTGGGCCACGACGAGGAGCGTGGGTTTCATCCAAGTGCAAAGAGGAGCCGTAGATGATTTTGAAGCAGAAGAAGAACACAATTTCATTTTTGATAACAAAACGATGAATAATAAACCGCCTTCTATTCATGTGGAGGTTTATAATTTCCAAAACACTTTTACACATTTGCCTCACATAAGCTCCATGAACCCTGTGAGCTTGGAACCCCGATCCCCATTGTACAGATGAAGGAACCGAGGCTCAGAGGCATGAAGTGGGTTGTCCATGTTTGGGTACGCCTGGGACTAAAACACACTCCTCTTACTCTCATCTCTTTTCTACTAGCCATGCTGTCTTAGAGGGGACCATGAGCTCCAAATCGCAGCCCCTTAAGCCGTGAAGCCACTTTGGGACAGTGCCGGCTACTCTCAGAGCTCAGAGAAACTTCACACCTTGGCAACTGCCCCCTGGGACCAGCCTGCCCTGGTTCCTGCTCAGCCCCAGGTAAGCAGGCCAGAGCCTCTCTCCTCCAATCAATAAGATACGCTCCACAGCGTTAAGTGTTTAGCCTCTTCTTTATTGAGATAATTTAAAGGCCAAGTTAAGAAAAGCTGTGATGACTCCTTTGGCCAAAGCCAGAAACACCATCTCCCCCGCCTCTGTGCCCTCTGGGTGTCTGGAGCAGAAACTGGCTTAGGGCGACCAGGAATTGTTGCTACTGAAATTGTCAGGCTCCAAGTCACTTGTCCTGAGGGGCCCAGGTGTCCTGGGGTCCAGAGGGGCTGTGGAAAGGGATGGGGGAGCCATTTCAGAACTATGAAGTCCTCACCTCCTAACACTGAGGGCTTTGTGGAGGATGTGCAGTGATTGACACATATTTGGCAAGTGGATGAATGATCTCATTTAAGCCTCTCAACACCCTATGAAGTTGGCTCCTGTTTTGAGGACCATCTTCCTTCTCCTTGTGTCCAGGCCCTTTGTTCTGGCTCAAGCTGTCTCAGTCACACCACTGACAGTAAGGCCTGCGAGAGCTCCTTCTGGGAACTTTGATGCTAGGTTTGCCTTCTCTGCCATGATGCTCAGGAGGGGCTTCCGGTGAAGTGGTCGAGAATTCGGCTTCCGAAGTTGGACAATATGGGTTCAAGACTCACCCAGCTCCACCCTAAAATAACTGTGACCTTTAGGCCTCAGTTTCTCTGTCTCGAAAATGAAGATAATAAGAGTAACCTAGGTCATAATCCTATTGTGACGTATACAGCTCTACAAACAATAAATACTATTACTTTTACCTAGACAGTCTGCAAACCATGGTCTCTGTTGCCGAGAAGCTGATTATTCCAAGTTCAAATCATCCCAGTGATGAAGAAAAGGGGGCTGCCCTGGAAGTGAATCATGTTAGCTGGGGTTTTCAGATGACATGATTGAAAGGTGGACATTGGGTACGTGACCGTAGGTGAAAACAAAGTGTGGCGGGAGTATGTAAGAATAGCGTCAGGAAGGCTACATTTCAGTGACTGAGGTGGTGAAAAATGCTAAGGACAACAGGAATGTTGTTTCATCCACTGGAAGGAAAGCTGTGCCTTCTGCTAGGCAGATGGTCTGCTGGAAACAGTTGACAGAGAGAAAGCTGAACAACGCATCTCCCATGCGCTCTCTGCCTTCTCCACGGAGAAAAGCACGCTTTATCTTGGGAAGGCCAGGACAAATGTGGAAAAACAAAGATCCAGAGCTTAAGGGAGGGGAGGGGAGAGCAGGTGAGTGGCCAGCTGTCTTCAGTGGATTCCCATCACAGGCCCACCTGGATCCTACCCCAGGAGACAGGAGGAATGTGCAGATGGCATTATAGAACCACTTCCCATGATGGCTGGGAAATCATGATGCAGCAGAGAAATATCAGGAGACTAGATGGAAAACTACTGTATCAATATATTTAAAGAAGAGGAAAGGAGGCCTGAGGAACCACAGACCAGCAGGCTTGGCCTCCATCAATTCTGCCATTCAGTTGCGGGCAGAATTTGAGAGTGGATCGTGAAGCGGACAGCGTGAGAACACTTGGAAAATAAGCTGCACTGGTTCATTAAACACATCTTGCCAGATGACCCTTATTTCCTGTTTGGAGAGGGTTAACTGGCTGGTGGATCAGGAGACCGCTACAGACCTACTGCATCATCGTTGCAGCAAGGTGTGTGCTTGCCCCCGTTCTCTGTACCCTGGACAAGCTGGAGGAATGTGGAGGGGACTGCAGTGTGGCTGGCAGGGGCTGAACAGCCATCTCGAGTCTTCCGGCCCTTCTCAAAGATAAACAGAAATGGTCCCAGGACAGCAAAGGAAGTTCCTGGTTTTCATGTTAGAAGGATCTCCTTCAATGAAAGAGTAAATGAGCAAACGAAATAAAGAAGGGATCTAAAGTTAGGTCTCCAGTGGTGCATTTCAGAATTTTTTTAACAACTCATGTAAGGCCAGAAGGAGGCAGTGTGGCCTAATGATTGAGAGAGGAATCAGATCTGGGTTGAACCCGAGTCCAACGTTACTTACTAAATAGTTAAGTGTCCTTAGGGAAGTTATGTAACCTGAGCCTCTACCAATATAAATGGGTTTTACAAACCTAACTTACAAGGTTGTTGTGATAATTAATGAGATAATTCAGAAGCACCACTTGATGCTGTATCTGGGTAAATGTAAATTCTCTACAAAAATAGCCAGTGTGGTAGGCATCGATTGTTTTGTCTGCTAATAACCTACACCCTCCTAGGAACCGAACCCCTCCCCTCCCCATTACAACATAAACTCTGTCCAGAGGCGCCGGGTCTCAGAGGAGCTGCTATATTCTTAACAAGCTTTCCCCGACGCCTCTGCTCCAACTGGCCACAGGTAGTAAATTCAGAATAGGCATCTGACTCAAGCTGGGTCAATGAGTTCTTTCCTGGATTTGTTTTTAAACAGCTTTATGGAGATACAATTTAAATACCATAAAATTCATCCACTTAAATCGTAAAATTCAATGGTTTTTAGTGTATTTACAAAATTGTTTTACCATCACCGGAGTCTAACTTAGAGCATTGTCATCACCCCCAGTAGAAACCTAGCACCCATGAGCAGTCAGTGACCATGGTACACCTCACCCTTCAGCCCTAGGCAACCACTAATCTACTTTCTGTCTCTATGGATTTCCTTCTTTTGGACATTTAATATAAATGGAATCATACAGTATGTGGCCCCTTGCGCCCGACTTCTTTCACTTAGCATAATGTGCTAAGGGTTCAAGGTTCGCCCATGTTGTAGCATGTATCAGTACTTCATTCCTTTCTTATGGCTGACTAATATCTCATCGTATGGATAGACCACATTTTGTTCACTCATTCATCAGTTGAGAGACATTTGGATTGTTTCTACTTTTTGGCTATTATGAATAAACTCTGCTATGAAAATTTGTGTACAAATTTTGGTGGGGATATATGTTTTCATTTCTCTGGGACTCATGTGGTAACTCTATGTCTACCAGTTTGAGGAACTGGTGAACTGTTTTCTAAAGTGGCTGTGTCACTTTACAATCCCACTAGCTATAAATTAGGGTTCCAATTTCTCCATATCTTCACCAACACTTGTTACCATTTGTCTTTTGATCCCAGCTGTCCTAGTGGGTGTGACATGGTATCTCATTGTGTGTTTTTTTTGTTTTTGTTTTTTGTTTTTGCGGCACGCGGGCCTCTCACTCTTGCGGCCTCTCCCGTTGCGGAGCACAGGCTCCGGACGCGCAAGCTCAGCGGCCATGGCTCACGGGCCCAGCCGTTCCGTGGCATGTGGGATCCTCCCGGACTGGGGCACGAACCCGTGTCCCCTGCATCGTCAGGCGGACTCTCAACCACTGCACCACCAGGGAAGCCCTGTGTTGGTTTTTTTTAACATGTTTTTAAAAACTGAAGTATAGTTAATTTAGAATGTTGTGTGAATTTCAGGTGTACAGCAAAGTGATTCAGTTATATATATAATATATATTATATTTAATATGTATATTATTTTTCAGATTCTTTTCCCTTAAAGGTTATTACAAGATATTGAATATAGTTCCCTGTGCTATATAGCAGGTCCTTGTTGTTTATCTATTTTATATATAGTAGTGTGGATCTAATCCCAAATCCCTAAATTGTCTCTCTCCCTCCCACCTCCACTATCCCCTTTGGTAATCATAAGTTTGTTTTCTATGTCTGTGAGTCTATTTCTGTTTTGTTAATAAGTTCTTTTGTATCATTTTTTTTAGATTCTACATATAAGTGACATCATATGATATTTGTCTTTGTCTGTCTTACTTCACTTAATATGATAATTTCTGGGTCCATCTGTGTTGCTGCAAATGGCATTATTTCATTCACTTTTATGGCTGAGTAATATTTCATTGTATATATGTACCACATCTTCTTTACCCACTCATCTGTCAATGGACATTTAGGTTGCTTCCATGTCTTGGCTATTGTGAATAGTGACTGGGGTGCATGTATCTTTTTGAATTAGAATTTTCTCCAGATATATGCCCAGGAGTGGAATTGCAGGATCATATGGTAACTCTAGTTTGAATTTCTCATTGTGGGTTTGATTTGCATTTACACTGTTGGCTAATGATGTTGGTCAATTATTTTCTCCTCCCCTGGATTTTTACCCTTGAGATCAGATCAATCTCTTTCTTTCTTTTTTAAAAATTAATTAATTAATTAAATTTATTTTTTGGCTGCATTGGGTCTTCGTTGCTGGGCGCAGGCTTTCTCTAGTTGCGGCGAGTGGGGGCTACTCTTCGTTGCGGTGCGCAGGCTTCTCATTGCAGTAGCTTCTCTTGTTGCAGAGCACGGGCTCTAGGCGTGTGGGCTTCAGTAGTTGTGACACGCGAGCTCAGTAGTTGTTGCTCCCGGGCTCTAGAGTGCAGGCTCAGAAGTTGTGGTGCACGGGCTTAGTTGCTCCGTGGCATGTGATATCTTCCCGGACCAGGGCTCGAACCCATGTTGCCTGCATTGGCAGGTGGATTCTTAACCACTGCGCCACCAGGGAAGTCCCAATCTCTTTCACAGAAGTGGAAACTGCAACTAATAAAGCTCTGGAGCTGTTGGCAGCCATGCTTTCTGCCACTGGGAAAAGCCAGATTGTAGCTAGAAAGGGAGCAGGCTGACAGTAGAAAGAGATGAGAGGTGAAAAGGGAAATCTGATGGAGGTTCGAGTTCCTGTCCTAATTCTTACTGATGACCAGCTTTACTTTTGACTTTCCTGTGGCTTGGTTGTGCAAGCCTTCTTTTGACTCTGCATACTAATGAATTATTGCTTTTGTTTAACCTTCTTCCATTTGGTTCCTATGACAATGACAATGATGATAACGATGGTGATGATGCTGGTGATGATGAGGCTATGACTGATTATTTTTAATCAAGCTCTTCAGATTTCTAAGTGACAGCGCTACTATGAATTGACGTCCTTTGAAGTCAAAAGGATTTTTAACAGGTTGTAATCGTGGGTGAAATCAACCAGATTAATTTTAACAAAGATAAATGACAACACCAGCATTTTGATTCAAATAATCAATGACTTGTATAGCTGATGAGAGAGACCAGCTTAAAAGCCATCCAAGTTAAAAATCACTGGGTGGGGGGGGGGGGCTTCCCTGGTGGCGCAGTGGTTGAGAGTCCGCCTGCCGATGCAGGGGACATGGGTTCGTGCCCCGATCTGGGAAGAACCCACATGCCGCGGAGCGGCTGGGCCCGTGAGCCATGGCCGCTGAGCCTGCGCGTCCGGAGCCTGTGCTCCGCAACGGGAGAGGCCGCAAGAGTGACAGGCCCGCGTACCGCAAAAAAAAAAAAAAAAAAAAAAAAAAAAATCACTGGGGGGAATTAAGTTTAACATAGCCACCAGTGTAACGCAGCTGCTAAAGACCTAATGCCGCCTTAGGCTGGACTGATAGGAGTACACAGCCCAGAAAAAGGGGGCGGGTGTTCAGACTGTGCTCCTCGGTGCAGACCACTTCTAGGCCACTGTGTGGAGTTCTGGGCTCTACATATTGTATAGGATATGATTAACTGGGTCACGTCCAGAGAAGGGAGGGTGGGAGGTGGAATTGTCTGGAAATCCTCTCACAGGGGAAACGATCAAAGGGACAGGATCGTTTAGCCTAAGAAGAGGGGATGGAGAAGGGAAGCATGAAAGGGAACAATGTACTGGAGACTGCGCTAGGAAATTTGGCGTCACTGGGTCTCACAAAAGCCCTGTCAAGTAGGGCTGAGGAGCCGGTCCTGAGAGGACAGCGACTTGTTCAAGGTCCTCAAGTAGTAAGAGGCGGAACTGAATGGGTTAAAACCCAGGTCAGTCTGTTTCCATTGTCCTGCTCTGTCCCTCACATCCCGCTTCTCCAGAGGAGTGGGTGGTCATGGGAGAGGGCTCAGAGGAGTCAGCTGGCGCTCACCCCCTTCTCAGCGTCTCTGCCCACTCAGTGGTAGCAGTACAGCATAGCGGGTAAGAGTGTGCACTCTGGGCAGCAGACTATCTGGGGCAAGTCCTGGCTCTGCCACTTGTTAGCTGGGTGACACTTGTGCAAGTTACTTCTTTGTCCTCAGTTTCCTGGGACCGATAAAATAATAGTACCTACATCACAGAGTTGTTGTGAGGGATAAGATGAGTTACCATTTGTCAAAGGCTCAATTCTGGCACATATTAAGAACTTATTATAAACGTTTATTAAATAAATCCTAGGCCCAGACCACTGTCGTTTCTCGACTGGACTTCTGCAAAAGCCCCTTAACCAGACACGTCACTTGCACTTTTGTTTCCCTTTAATTCACAAAGAACCATAGTCTTAGAGTGCAAATCCAAGCACATCATTCCCTTGTTAAATCACTTCAATAAATGTTGGTCGAAGGTGTGAGTTAATGAAGAAAACATACCTTTTCGTAATGTTTTTGCAAAGACTAAATTCCCGTTACACGGTAAACGCTCATTAGACAGCAGCTGTTAGGATTGTAATGACTGTGATGGGCAGTGCCCTTTGTCCCACGGCCCCTCCTGGGCCCACCTGGGCAGGAATACTGAAGTGCTGGAGCTGACAGTGATTCTCTAAGTCCTCGTGGCCTCTCTGGCCTATTTTCTCCGTGGAATTTTGAGGAAGGAAAGGGGTGAGGAAAGAAAAAACAGAAAATGTCGTGGCCTAGAAAAAAAATTTTTTAAGCCATAGCCTTATTTCCTTTCTGTCTTCCTCGTTTCAGGCAAATAAGGACTCCCCTCCCCCACCTCCCATCCTGGCTCTGAGGGTGGAGAAACGTAAGGTACAAGAAAGCTTCTCCTGGAGGTGACATGCCACGTATAGGGGAGCTGTGGCGCTCAGTCCAGACCTAGGACTCACACGCAGCCCTTAACTGGGGCCAGCGTGGAGCCAGCTGTCTGCTCCTGACTGGGTGGGGCTCGGGGGCTCCCTGCTTCTCTCCCAGCACATCCTCGGTAACCCTCAGTGAAGTCTGGGCTGTGGCAAGAGCAGGGAAGCTCACCCTCCTAATATGGAAAGCTAATTAATTTGTATTAGGGCTTAGGGATAATTAAACTTTTTATCTGAACTTAAGCTGCGCAAACCACCGGCTTTGTACAATTAATTGCTGCCTTCGTTCCCTCCTCCAGGGGCTGAGAGATAAGTGCAAGCCAAGCTCCCCCGTCTGATTCTGTCTTCCTCTCAGGTAGGGGTAAGGCTGCCCAGCTGGTGGGGAGTGCATTCTTTACCGGAGGCCCGGCCACCACCCATTCGGGGTCCAGCTGCTGGGAGCTCTGACACGGAGGCACGTCCTCGATGAGTTTCTGCAGTCTCCGCCTCACTGCTACACCCACTTCTATACCCACCTTCTCCACTGAGATGCCCCTGAACTTGGCTTCCGCCTTTGCTCCTAGAACCTCCGGTGTTGGAGATGCAGATGAGGATGAAAGCTGTCCTCGTGGCTGGGGTCAGGGTGAGCAGGGGAGTTAGGGCAGCCTAGGCACCACAGCGGTTCCAGTACTCAGAACGCTGGGGCTGCCTCCTTGTCCGGGGGCAAAGGACAATGGTAGACCACCCCGGAGGACACAAAAGACACCAGCCTGGCTGATAAGTTCACCCCGTGAGGAACATCTGGTCAGCCCCTTTTCATGTCCAAATCCCTTCCTACAAAGCCGCACTGCTGTAATATTTTTTTTTTTTGAGCTCTTAAATCATGTCAGGTACTGCAAATACATGATTTGGAGGAATACATGTTCCTCCCAGCAACCCTAAGCAATAGATGCAATGATTACCTTCATTTTACAGGTGAGGAAACTGAGGCACAGAGTAATTAAGTAACTGGGCTAGCCCGCTGCAGACCCGGGACGTGGATCAAGCCTCGCAGATTTCAAAGCCCCTACACACACTACTAGTTACGACAGCCCAAAGCCATGGTCCCCGAGGAGCCAACATGGTGGGCAGCAGTCTGGTTAAAGAGCAAGGGGGTACTTCAGAGGTGTCTGGATCTAGGGCAGCCGCCTAACCACGCCCCTGCGCTGCTGATTCTCGAGGAGGGGGACTTGGGGAATGAAATGAAAGCCGTGTATTACTCTTCCTTCCTACAGCACGTCCCTCCTCCCCCGAAATAAAACCACCACATCTCTGATCACCACCCTACAGCTAGACACTCTCCTGGGCTCACCTGCAAAGTGAGCCCCAGCAGCGAGCCTGGAGCCCAAAGGATGGGTTGGCATTTTGGAACCTTGAGGTTCCTCTGAAGACCTTGGGGGGCTGGACCCAGAGAGGAGAGCTGAGGCTCAGAGCAGGGGACTTTATTAACCGTCACAGTGACAATTCAGGAATAGTTTATTTTTACTTAGCATCAATGTGTGCCATTCAATCTTCATAACAACCTTATGAGGTATAATCAGCCCCCTTTTTGAGATGAGGAAACCGAAGTTCTGAGAAGTTAACATGCTCAGGATCATCGGCCAATCCAAGCCAGTATTCCGAATTGGGCTTGTCTGACTGCAGAGCACCCTCTTTCTTACCGTGCTCTACTGCAGGAGGAGAGAGACGAGCCAGAGGACCTGGCTAGTCCACAGGAGAAAACAGCTTCAAGAAAATGGAGACACTTTCAAAGCGGTGTGAGCCCAGACACCCTGCTGGGAAGCCCTCAGCTGCTAAGGGAGGAGTTCTGGGTTCTGCCAGCGAAGAATCCTGGGCAAGGGGCATGTGTGACCTCTCCAGGACTTTGCTGTGGTTGGCCTGCCCTCAGGGGCACAGCCGGTCACAGCTGCAGGCTCTTGGCCACTGGGAGTCTGTGGCGATAACCTCCTTATTTTGCCAATTGTGCTGGATGACAAAGCTGTTCTTCTAATCCAGCCTTCTCAGAATTTAGTGTGCATCGGAATTGCGTGGAAGGCTTGTCAAAACATAGACTGCTAGGCCCCAACCTCAGACTTCTGATTGTGTAGGTCTGGAGAAGACCTGAGAATCTGCATTCTAACCAAGTACCTAAGTGACACTGATGCTGGTGAGCTGGGACCACACTTTGAGGACCACCGCTCTCAACCATCCTCTCTCCAGAGGTCGCAGATCTTCAGACGCACAGAATGTCAGAGCCAGAAAATGGTGGCAGCAACCAGACTCAGACCAGTCACTGCACCTAGGAGGAAACTGAGAGCCTAAGGTCATAAATCAGTTGAGAGCCGGCCTGATCGCTGGAGGAATGCCCTGCCCATCGTGTGTACTCCACACACACCAACCTGCATGGGCCCACAGCTTCTATCCCATCCCTCTGGATTGATTCATTCATCAAACCCCTGCTGGGTGTCTGCCTTGTGTCTGTCACTCTGCTAGGTGCTGGGGATACAAAGCCAGATAGACATGTCCCTTGCCCTTAAGGAGCTTATGATCTCATAGGGAAGATAGACAGCAAATCATGATGATGGTTCAGTGTCCTTACACTACAGGAAGGTTGTGTACAGGGTCCTGTGTGAGCACTAAGGAGGGACCTCTAAATCAAGCTGGAGGGTGGTCAGAGGACCTCCCAGAGGCAGTGGCACAGGCCAGTTTCCTGAACCGTAAGCCAGTAGGGCTTGCCTACTATAAGGAATTAGTGGAACTGTAGGGAATTACTGGCTGGAGGAAGATGAGGAAGTTAAGCTGGAGAGGTGGTCACATGAACTTTCTCCTGGGTTAATCTGAGGAATCTGAACTTTCTCCTAAAGTAAGATGATTAAATATTCATCTTTGAAAGAGCACTCTGAAACAGAGTAGAGGATGGGTTGGATGGGGATGAAGGGAAACCAGTTAAGAGGCCGCTGCACCAGTCCAGGCAGGAAATAATGATGCCGGAACCAAGGCAATGGCAGTGGGGATGGGACGGAGGAGATAGACACAGATCATTTAGGAAGCAGAACCTGGAGGACTTGGTAACTTACTCAGTGTGAGGGTGAAGGGAAGGGAGGGACCCGGGGGGCACTCAGGCTTGGAGGATGGGGCAAATCCTGTGTACATCTCAGCCAAGCTCCCACCCTCCCTTGCTGTCTACACTCTGCACACTGAACTTATCTCTGCTCCCGGAGGCATCAGGCTCCTCCTTGACTTCAAGCCTTTAGCCAGGCCCTCCTCTCTCCTGGGAACTCTTTCTCTTTCCCAGGCAACAGCTACCCATCTTTCCAGATGCTGTTCAAATGTCACCTCCCTCAGGCTCTCGAGTTTCACTCATTCCTGTGTCTTTCCATCTCCATCAGACCCCTTACGCCTTTATGCCTTGCTATACCTTTCGGAATGGCTGTTTTTGCCATTGGCAAAAGTGTAATCTGAGCACAGGGCTCTCTATCTCTGCATCCCCGGAGCCTGGCATGTTGCAATGTGCACAATAGGGACTCAACACTCAGAGTGAATAAGAGAGAAAGCAGCAACTCTGGTATGTGTTCCATGGACTGTAGCGGCCTCCGGGACTGACTCCTGGGATCAGACTGCAGGCTCCAGGAGGGCGGAGGCTGTACCCCTCGTACCTGGAACCATGCCTGGCACATGGTAGGCACTCAGGGTATTTGCTGAATGAGTGGATGAACTATGAACAGATTAGCAGTGGAACTGCTGACCCCAGCGGATCAGACCATCAGGGAGCCCTTCGGCTGCAAAACATCTAAATCCTGAATCAAATACACTTTTTGAGGCATTGTTGAGTTCACTCGAAGTAGGGGAAATGTAATTTACCCCTATGAAAAAGGAACAAACCACAAGGGAAAATCACAGCTGGGAGGAGGGTGCAGTAAACAGAGGAAGGGACACTGTTGCTCTGAGGGCATGTGCCAACGACAGCCCGGTGACCTGGGACCCGTCACTGGGAAACTGAACCTTGGCCCAATGGCAAAAAGGAACTTTCTCAGAGTTTTCCACTGAAGCCAGGCCCAGCACATGGGCTGAAGTGCTCCCAAGATGGTAGTACTACCTAGCTTATGGGCAAACCCGATTTAAATCCTGTCCGGAGGAAAACACCTTTACCTGGGGCCTTCGGGATTCCTACAGATTAAAATCATGTAAATGTGAGTTTGCTTAAAAAAATCACAAGGAAGCAAGCAACCATGAGTGAGAGTCAACAGAAAAAAAACAAAGAGTGGATTTAGACTCCCCCGGCCCCAACTAAAGAACTTCAGATACTGGAATTGGTAGATGCAGAAGAGTTACATATGGAAATAATTTTTTTTTTTCAAAATAAAGGATGGAATCACAAAGATGAACTACAATAGACCAGTATCAGGAACCACCAAGCAGATATGAAAAAGAATCAAATGGAGCTTCTAGAACTGAAAAAGTGAAATGCTAAAATTAACTATGACTGAACATAATGCCTTAAACAGACTGGTTATCCCTAACGAGTTCAGCTTCTGGAGTAGACCTCATCTCCTCTACCTAATCCTTAAGTACCCTCATGTTGTCACTGGGTCCAAATAGTCCTCCTAGCTGAGTCTATTCCTATCATGACTAGTAGGAGGACAGTAAAGACCAAGGAGCGGCCTGCAGCAGCCATGTCACCAAAAGAGGTGGTCGCTGTAGTCACATTATGGGGCTGAGTGAAGCTTGATTCCTGTAAAGACACAATCCCTTTAGCTCACACAGCTCCCGGGAAAGAGACACTAACACAGATGAAAATACAGAGGATAAGCAGACAGCAAACCAGTGCTATAACTAGACAGGAATGGTGCCAGCCACCTTCGTATAAAAACCAGGGAAGGAGATGTAATCACGTTCACTACTGGTCTCCTGTCAATGAGAAAATAGTCAAATGAAAATCGGAATTTGGTTATTTCTGGTGGCATTTCCTAAATACCCAGTCAGTGGTTCCCTGCTCTCTGAGTGGGCTTGCTCCGAGCGTGTTCTGCAAGGACATTTGTCCTTTGGAAGGAAGAAGTCGAGGGACCACCCTGCCCTGACTGGACCCAGCTCTGGGGACGAGCCTCATCAGACCTGGAGGGGGCCCGTGCCCTGACTCAGGGCGCCTGTGGGCCGGGAGTCACCTTGGCACAATCAAAGTACTAGCCCCAATCTTTTTTTTGTTCTTCAGTAACTTTATTTTTATTATTATTATTTTTACATCTTTATTGGAGTATAATTGGTTTACAATGGTGTGTTAGTTTCTGCTTTATAACAAAGTGAATCAGTTATGCATATACATATGTTCCCGTATCTCTTCCCCCTAGGTTCTTCATGACATCTTTTTTTCTTAGATTCCATATATATGTGTTAGCATACGGTATTTGTCTTTCTCTTTCTGACTTACTTCACTCTGTATGACAGACTCTAGGTCCATCCACCTCATTACAAATAGCTCAATTTCGTTTCTTTTTATGGCTGAGTAATATTCCATTGTATACATGTGCCACATCTTCTTTATCCATTCATCCGATGATGGACACTTAGGTTGTTTCCATGTCCAATTAGCCCCAATCTTGACGGGCACGCTCTTCTGGAAATCAGGCCTTGCTCATCCATTCTTCACAGTCTCAGCGCCCCAGAGACTTGTCCCTGTTTACCCCCTCTGCACCCTTGGGAGCAGAGATTGACAAGAAAGAGTAGCACATGCGTCTCGTCAAGCCACAGTGCTCCCTCAGAGACCCTGTCCCGCAGGCCTGCACCATCTGCTTCTCTTTCTCCACATGGCCATCAAACAGCCTTTCTCCCTGGGGCGGCTTCTCGGCCTTCTGCCACCTGGGCTGGCAAGCGTTTCTCAGGAAGGGATGAGCTGTCTCCCCTACAAAGGGGACCCCTAGCACAATAAGCTTTGGTTGGCACCAGGGTGGGCCTTTAAGGCAGAAATTCAGTCTGACCTTGGCAGGAAGGGGGAAGGGCCACAAAGTGCACAGCAGAGGTGGGGTTGTGGCCAGTCGGACACCAGATGGCACTCCCAAAGGGCATGAGCATTGAGGTCAAAGTCCACGGAGGTGATGGGGCACTAGGACGCAGAAGCTGGGGTGGGCTCACGGTAAAGCAGACAAATTCTTGTGCACAGGGTGTCTGTGGTTGTGCAGACCTTCTCGGAAGGTCCAGTCTTGTCTCTGCCAGCGCACCTCTGATTCTTTCTCCTGTAGCTCCGGCTGGCACGGTGGCAGGGGAAGGAGTGGGCAAGAGGCAAGGACCTCAGTGCTGAGAGGAATCTTAGCCCCAGGCCAGGACAGATTGAGGTGCTGAGTGATTTGGCCGCTTGACCCTATATACGGTCACCAGGCATCCCTACTCATCACAGCGCTCTGCCCTCCACGGCCCATCGGCTAAGTCCAGTCTATTCCAACTGTCCTTCCCAAGTCTTTTCTGGCCCTCCTCCCCTCCACCCTGTACTGTCTAGTGCCACCCTCCCTCATCTTGTGTGTTCTCCCTGCCCCTCCTCACCCATCCCCACCCTCTAAGGGCCAGAAGACATTCTCTCTCTCCCATTAAGCCTTATCTGAACTGCACATCTTTCTACTCATTAGATGGGAAACTCCATGACAGCAGGCCTGGCACAGTGCTGGGCACACAGTAGGTGCCTCGCAAGCCTAACATCACCATCTTGAAGATAGGGTTTTACTTCTGTGTTACTGCAGCACTTCTGCCATAGCGGACACACGGTGGGCTGGTCAAAGATACTTTTAGGCGTGGTGGACTAAATTCACTCATCATTCTGTAGGCAGGTTTCACCTTGAGCCTGTACCAGGACTAAATTCCTGGGTCCCCAAGACACTTAACTATTACCTCTAACCTCATCTCAGGCACTTGAAATCCTGCTCCAGGGCCTGAGGCCAATTTCAGTTTCCGCTGAGCTATGGAAAACCCAGAAGCATCCTTCTGCATCTTACCTGCTGCCAGCCCTGGGCTCAGAGCTTCTGAGTTTGGTCTGGTTCAGCTCGGTGCATTCGCTGAGCCTTGATCATCCCCCTGTAGGGTTTCTTTTGCTTCGGAAGGTGGAAATGAGCCGCGGGCTGGACTCTGCCTCACCTGGCCCTCGTCAGGCACCTGGTCTCTGAAGCCTGCCTGGAGCCTGACCCCTTTGGCCTCGATCTTTAATCTCTGGGTCTCTGAGCCTTTGCCTCTCTCTCTCTGTGTCTTACGCTCGCTTCTGTGAGAGGCCTCTGAGGTGTGACACCCCAGAACAGCTCTCCTACAGTACACACTGGCCCATTTGCTCTCTGCCCCCAAAACCCACACCCCCATGTAAGCTGGTGACAGAAGGGGCTTTGCCTGCCTGGGTCACCACCGCTTCGTCAGTGTTTAGTGAGCACATTGCCTGCCAGGTAATAGGGTTCATTACGTATTTTTATGGAGAAATGGACATTTAGCTGATTCTCTTTCAGTCTCTACCTCTTTGGGATCCTTATGTCCAAGCTGTTCTGGCCAGCCTTTTCTGGGCTGAGATCTGCTAGGATCAGTAAAGATAGTTTTGAAATGATTAGAGGTGGTCCTTAGGGCAGCTGCTTGTGTGTGTGTGTGTGTGTGTGTGTGTGTGTGTGTGTGTGTATGTGTGTGTGTGTGTGTGTGTGTGTGTGTGTGTAAAATAGCATTACCCACATACACCAAACCCCAAATAGACGTATCACTTCCTCCTCATCCCATCAGAGAGCTCCTCTGACATTCACAAGCACACATACACTCACACCAGGTCAGTGATGGAAGAAACCTTAAAAACCATCTGTTTCATGCATACTGAAATATTTATGGGTGAAATGACACATATCTGGAATGTGCTTTAAAATACTCCAGGAAAAAAGGGCGAGTGAGGAGAAAAAAGATAAAGCCAGGTAGGTAGGTGCATGAAGTTTCAGTTACCACTGTCTCCCTTTCTGTATACTTTTGAAATTTTCCAGAATAAAAAGCTGAGGGTAGAGGGGGGCACCGACTAAGTTAAAAGAAAAACCATCTACTTCAACCCCCTCATTTTCAGAGTCGTCTGAAACCACTGCTCGTTTTTCACGTACAACAACCAGTGCAAAATCCCTTGTTGCTTGTTTAATGTTTCATTTGTGTGAGGCTCACGTTGCCAACTAGATTCTTGCTTCTTGAGGGCAGGGCTGTGTCCTTTGCTATTTTTTTATCCTCCTATAGAGCTTAAAATAGGGCTGGGCGTATGGGAAAGTACTCAATGAATACTCGGTGAGGGGAGCTGCCTGGCCCTTGCCCCTTGGACCAAGGTCTCCTTTCATATCCCCACGTCCATGGCATTTCACTCCTTCTCCACCCTCACCCCATTCCCAGCTCTTCTCTGGCTTTTGCCAAGGTGACAGGGGATGCTTTGCTCAAGGGCGGCCCAGTTTCCTTGTTAATCAGAACCTTCCTTCAGCCCTGGCAGCACGCCCTTCTCATTGTCAATATCTAATTTAATAAAATGTAAATGGAGGAAGGGAGGTGGGCTTGGGGGTTGCTACAAGGCTGGCAGGGCCCGTCTCCCAGGCTCCCCCAAATTCCGACGTGACCACACACATTACATTGTAACCGAGCCTCTGTACTCTGAGCCCTCCTTTGTAACATTTCTGCCCTCTGCCGTTCAGTTAACCTCCAGAGCTGCGGCCCGATGTGACTACTGCATGCGGGGAAGGGAACACGCCAGGTCAGTCCCACGGCTCCACGTGGCCTCCACGACACCGGCCTCCACGACACCGGCAGCCTCTGT
Organism: Pseudorca crassidens; assembly: GCF_039906515.1. Classification (NCBI taxonomy): domain Eukaryota; kingdom Metazoa; phylum Chordata; class Mammalia; order Artiodactyla; family Delphinidae; genus Pseudorca; species Pseudorca crassidens. Next base: position 97,929,073 of record NC_090297.1, read on the forward strand.
GGGAAACACAACTGCAGCTCCAAGGGAAGGTGACGTAACGTGACTAATTCTAACGTAACGTAACGTGACTAACTCTAACATATGAATGCTTAGTATGTGCTAGGCGCTGGCCCAAGTAATTTTCAAGTATTTGTCTATTTAATTCTCCCAACAACCTCAGGACACAGGATCTATGATTATCCCCATTTTGCAGACTAGGAAACTAAGGCTCAGAGAGGTTGAGTAATAATCCCCAACCATATAAGTAATAAACAGTCGAGCTAGTGTTTGAGCCCAGGTGGTCTCCCTCCAGAGCCTACGCTCTTGACCACGACCTTTCAGTGAGGGAAGAAGGCTGGGTCCAGAGCAATCAGGCACAGCTGTCCAGGCTGAGAAGCTCCCCTGCCTTCGCCTCCCCCACCTCCCTGCACCGAGCTGCCCCCTCGGCCCCTCCAGGGCCCTGTGCACATGGGCTGGTGGGTGAGCCTGCTGCAGGGGGATGCTGTATACAAGTAAGGGCAGAGGGCTTCTTGGCTACAAAGCAGAACCGGTGGCATGAGGAAAGGGTGGCCTGAGCTGACAGGTAGGGCTTATTTATGTGATTTCTCTTCATCACAGGGCCCCTTTAAAAATGACTCAATCGACTATTAATCTTGGTGAAACATCAACCCCAACAGGGAGAAAAAGAGTTAGAAAGTCTGCAAGAGGAGAAGGCATATGTCTCAGCCTCAGTCCTCTGGAGAGGGGACCGTGGGGACACTGCAGGAGCACATTTTCCAGGTCCCGACAAAGAGGTCCACCCTCACTGGCTCCCAGCTGGTGGGATCCCCACTGAGCCCACACACCTGTGTGTGTTCATGAGCCTCCTGTGTGGATGGTGTGACGATTAAGCTGAGAAATATTGCCGAGTGAAAAAGGAAAGTCCTGGAGGGGCATAAATCCCCCCCTCCCCGCCCCAATCCTGCCACCCCCTTTAAAGAGCTTGGTTCAGCAGAGGCCCTAAACTTTAGAGAAGTAAACTTTACTTGAGAACAAGATCAGAGCCGGGAGGCTAGGGATGTGGAGGGCTTGAGCCTGCTGTTCACTTGGCTGGGGGAAAGTGCCCGAAGAAAATTCCCCTGCTGCCACAGTCAGAGATGCAGCGACCGGCTTGTGGCGGAAAAGTAATTCCAGAATGTGTGTATGTTTTCCTAAACTCAGAGGTCCGGGACCAAGGTGTTCCAGAGAGGCTGCAGGGTGGCTTCCCAGTGGCAGGAAGAAGACAAGGAGAGCAGGAAGAGAAGGGAGAGGAGTGTGAGTTAGCAAGTTCCCGTCAGGTCAAGTCGAATCCTAAAGCCCCGGGCTGGCCTTCCTCCCAGGCCCTTCCACCTAGTGGCAATCTCGTGGCTCCCACTGGGCACTCGGCTCTGTGGAGCACATCTGTTCCAACCTGGGCTCCCAGCTGCTGGGACACTCCCCTGCCCTCTGTACACTCCAGCTCCAGTGGGGAGCATCTGTGTCCCCAAGATCAGGGCCACTCGAGGGGGCACATCTGTTTCAACAGGGACTCCCGTTCCAGTGCAGGGCACCTGCACAGCCTGGCCTGCCCTTTGCCTTTGAGAATTTTTCTTTTGACACAGAAGCTCTGCTCTGTGGATGTCTCTGCTCGTGAAACTCACTGCCCAGGTCTCCCATTTTCCTCTGACTTCTTGCACAGGCCTTTCACGGACACTTTATTTATTTATTCATTAAAAGATTTATTTTTTTACTTTTTTATTTCCCCAGGGGTATTTACACTCTAGCCGGAGTACACGCCTTTCTGAGACAAGAATCTCTAAGTATGAAATATCGGACATTGATGAGTAAGGGGAGTCCCAGAGTCTCCCAAGTTGTACCACTCCCTTGGTGGCTTTAAAAGATTTTTTTTTTTTTTGATGTGGACCATTTTTAAGTCTTTATTGAATTTGTTACAGTATTGCTTCGTTTTATGTTTTGGTTTTTTGGCCGTGAGGCATGTTGGATCTTAGTCTGACCAGAGATCGAACCCACACCTCCTGCACTGGAAGGCGAAGTCTTAACCACTGGACCACCAGGGCAGTCCCTCACGGACAATTTAAATAGCTTCCTGCTCCTCTTTCCATTCCTAAGCATGGTGTAGTGGGAAAACAATGGACTTTGGGCTTGGAACAGTCTTGATTCAACCTTTGAGTCCTCCACTTGGGGACCACTGACTTAGGCAAAGTTTCTAACACTCACTTTCTCATCTGTAAAATGGGAATATTCATATCTACTCACCTTGCTGAATCATTGTAAGGAAAAATGAGAGAAGGACATCTACTTGCAGTAATGAAAAGCAAATCAATTTGAATAAACCCTTCTGCTGAGGACAAATAAAAAGCTGGATGAAATACAACAACATTTTCTTAGGATCATCAGAGAGGTAACAACATAATGAGGGCTCATTCGGCCATAATCTCTGAGGAAGTGAGAGCTCAGACAGGTATAGCCCAGTATACCCTTGCTTTTGAAAAATAAATTAATCCAGAAGTAACAGTGACAAAAAGGATCTCTGGGGACTTCCCTGGTGGTGCAGTGGTTAAGAATCCACCTGCCGATGCAGGGGACACAGGTTCGAGCCCTGGCCCGGGAACATCCCATATGCTGTGGAGCAACTAAGCCCGTGCGCCACAACTATTTAGCCTGAGTTCTAGAGCCCATGAGCCACAACTACTGAGCCCACGTGCCACAACTACTGAAGCCCGTGCACCTAGAGCCCATGCTCCACAACAAGAGAAGCCACCGCAATAAGAAGCCCGCGCACCACAATGAAGAGTAGCCCCCGCTCACCGCAACTAGAGAAAGCCCGCACAGAGCAATGAAGACCCAACGCAAGCTAAATAAATAAATAAATATATATATGTTCCTTTTAAAAAAAAGAACACTGGACTTTTTTTTTTTTTTAAAAAAAAGGATCTCTGATTTTTGCAGTTCCCACCCTCATCCCAGGGTGGGAGGCATGAATAAACACTCTCCACTTCGCTCAGAGTTGGGATCCTGAAGGGCTCCACCCTCAAGGTAAAGATGAACTGGAAGTAAACATTCTCTCTCATGGATGTGCAGCCTTGAATTCTGGCTAAGGAATTCAGATGAAGGTAGTCCTGGACTGGCAGCGTTCCCAGGTGTCTGGCAAAAGCTCACTAAGCAAACTAAAATCTTCTCTGGAGGAAAAATACTATCACCCTAAATCTCAGATTATTCCTTCAAATACTGTTCAAATACATTGAGTAGCAGAGAGTTAAAGATAACCAAGTACACAAGGAAAGAAAACATTATGAATGAGAACCAGAAGAAACAACATAACAAAGAGATTCACAAATGCTTGAAATATTGGAATTATCACCCTCAGACAGCTATGCTTACAATTAAAAGAAGTAAAAGGCGAGATTGAAAATTCTGTAAGGGAATGGAAACTAAAAAGTGATCTAGTTATTTTGAAGAAAGCCAAATAGAAATTCTAGAACTAAAAAATACACAACGGGGCTTCCCTGGTGGTGCAGTGGTTGAGAGTCCGCCTGCCGATGCAGGGGACACGGGTTCTTGTCCCAGTCCGAGAAGATCCCACATGCCGCGGAGCGGCTGGGCCCGTGAGCCATGGCTGCTGAGCCTGCGCATCCGGAGCCTGTGCTCCGCAACGGGAGAGGCCCCAACACTAAGAGGCCCGCGTACCGCAAAAAATATAAAAAAACAAACAAACCCACAACAACCAAAACGAAGTACCTGATCGACAGATTTGCATGTATATTAAACATAGCTGAAGAGAAAATTAGTGCACTGCAAATTGGAAGGAACTATCCAGAATGTAGCCCATAGAAACACATGAGAAAGTACATGTGCCTTGTTGAATGCCTCACATATAAAAGTGGGAATTCAATAAATGTTATTTTCATCCCTTTTCCTCTTTCAGGTACTAAAAAATATTTCTTATTTCAGGAAACCTTTTCTGTCTTTTTTTTTAACATCTTTATTGGAGTATAATTGCTTTACAATGGTGTGTTAGTTTCTGCTTTATAACAAAGTGAATCAGTTATACATATACATATACCCCCATATCTCCTCCCTCTTGCATCTCCCTCCCACCCTCCCTATCCCACCCCTCCAGGCTGTCACAAAGCACCGAGCTGATCTCCCTGTGCTATGCGGCTGCTTCCCACTAGCTATCTATTTTACGTTTGGTAGTGTATATGTGTCCATGCGACTATCTCACTTCGTTCCAGCTTACTCTTCCCCCTCGTGTCCTCAAGTCCATTCTCTAAGTCTGCATTCTTTATTCCTGTCTTGCCCCTAGGTTCTTCAGAACCATTTTTTCTTTTTTAGATTCCATATATATGTGTTAGCATATGGTATTTGTTTTTCTCTTTCTGATTTACTTCACTCTGTATAACAGACTCTAGGTCCAGCCACCTCACTACAAATAACTCAATTTTGTTTCTTTTTATGGCTGAGTAATATTCCATTGTATATTATGTGCCATGCCACATCTTCTTTATCCATTCATCTGTTGATGGACACTTATGTTGCTTCCACGTCCTGGCTACTGTAAATAGAGCTACCATGAACATTGTGGTACATGACTCTTTTTGAATTATGGTTTTCTCAGGGTATATGCCCAGTAGTGGGATTGCTGGGTCGTAGTAGAGTAGTTCTACTTTTTCTTTAGAAAGTAAAAGTAGTTCTACTTTTAGTTTTTTAAGGAACCTCCATACTGTTCTCCATAGTGGCTGTATCAATTTACGTTCCCACCAACAGTGCAGGAGGGTTCGCTTTTCTCCACACCCTCTCCAGCATTTATTGTTTGTAGATTTTTTGATGATGGCCATTCTGACAGGGGTGAGGTGATACCTCATTGTAGTTTTTTTTTTTTTTTTTCGGTACGCGGGCCTCTCACTGTTGTGGCCTCTCCCGTTGCGGAGCACAGGCTCCGGACGTGCAGGCTCAGCGGCCACGGCTCACGGGCCTAGCCGCTCCGCGGCATGTGAGATCTTCCCAGACCGGGGCATGAACCTGTGTCCCCTGCATCGGCAGGTGGACTCTCAACCACTGTGCCACCAGGGAAGCCCACCTCATTGTAGTTTTGATTTGCATTTCTCTAATGATTAGTGATGTTGAGCATCCTTTCATGTGTTTGTTGGTAATCTGTATATCTTCTTTGGAGAAATGTCTATTTAGGTCTTTTGCCCATTTTTGGATTTGGTTGTTTGTTTTTTGATATTGAGCTGCATGAGCTGCTTGTAAATTTTGGAGATTAATCCTTTGTCAGTTGCTTCATTTGCAAATATTTTCTCCCATTCTGATGGTTTCTTTTCGTCTTGTTTATGGTTTCCTTTGCTGTGCAAAAACTTTTGCTTCATTAGGTCCCATTTGTTTATTTTTGGTTTTTATTTCCATTACTCTAGGAGGTGGGTCAAAAGGATCTTGCTGTGATTTATGTCATAGAGTGTTCTGCCTATGTTTTCCTCTAAGAGTTTGATAGTGTCTGGTTTTACATTTAGGTCTTTAATCCATTTTGAGTTTATTATTGTGTATAGTGTTAGGGAGTGTTCTAATTTCATTCTTTTACATGTAGCTATCCAGTTTTCCCAGCACCACTTATTGAAGAGGCTGTCTTTTTTCCATTGTATATTCTTGCCTCCTTTATCAAAAATAAGGTGACCATATGTGCATGGGTTTACCTATGGGCTTTCTATCCTGTTTCATTGATCTATATGTCTGTTTTTGTGCCAGTACCATACTGTCTTGATTACTGTAGCTTTGTAGTATAGTCTGAAGTCTGGAAGCCTGATTCCTCCAGCTCCATTTTTCTTTCTCAAGATTGCTTTGGCTATTCAGAGTCTTTTGTGTTTTCATACAAATTGTGAAATTTTTTGTTCTAGTTCTGTGAAAAATGACAAATCCCTAGTTTGATAGGGATTGCATTGAATCTGTAGATTGCTTTGGGTAGTGTAGTCATTTTCACAATGTTGATTCTTCCAATCCAAGAACATGATATATCTCTCCATCTGTTTTTATCATCTTTAATTTCTTTCATCAGTATCTTATAGTTTTCTACATACAGGTTTTTTTCTCCTTAGGTAGGTTTATTCCTAGGTATTTTACTCTTTTTTTTGCAATGGTAAATGAGAGTGTTTCCTTAATTTCTCTTTCAGATTTTTCATCATTAGTGTATCGGAATGCAAGAGATTTCTGTGCATTAATTTTGTATCCTGCTACTTTATGAAATTCATTGATTAGCTCTAATAGTTTTCTGGTAGCATCTTTAGGATTCTCTATGTATAATATCATGTCATTTGCAAACAGTGACAGATTTACTTCTTCTTTTCCGATTTGGATTCTTTTTATTTCTTTTTCTTCTCTGATTGCTGTAGCTAGGACTTCCAAAACTATGTTGAATAATAGTGGTGAGAGGGGACAACCTTGTCTTCCTCCTGATCTTAGAGGAAATGGTTTCAGTTTTTCACCATTGAGAAAGATGTTGACTGTGGGTTTGTCATATATGGCCTTTATTATCTTGAGGTAAGTTCCCTCTATGCTTACTTTCCAGATGGTTTTTATCATAAATTGGTGTTGAATTTTGTTGAAAGCTTTTTCTGCATCTATTGAGATGATCATATGGTTTTTCTTCTTCAATTTGTTAATATGGTTTATCACATTAATTGATTTGTGTATGTTGAAGAATCCTTGCATTCCTGGGATAAACCCCACTTGATCCTGATGCATTAACCTTTTAATGTGCTGTTGGATTCTGTTTGCTAATATTTTGTTGAGGATTTTTGCATCTATGTTCATCAGTGATATCAGCCTGTAGTTTTCTTTCTTTGTGACATCGTTGTGTTGTTTAGGTAACAGGGTGATGGTGGCCTCATAGAATGAGTTTGGGAGTGTTCCTCCCTCTGCTGTAGTTTGGAAGAGCTTGAGAAGGATAGGTGTTAGCTCTTCTCTAAATGTTTGATAGAATTCACTTGTGAAGCCATCTGGCCCTGGTCTTTTGTTTGTTGGAAGATTTTTAATCATAGTTTCAATTTTATTACTTGTGATTTGTCTGTTTATATTTTCTATTTCTTCCTGGTTCAGTCTCAGAAGATTGTGCTTTTCTAAGAATTTGTCCATTACTTCCAGGTAGTCCACTTTATTGGCATAGAGTTTCTTGTAGTAATCCCTCATGATTCGTTGTATATCTGCAGGGTCATTTGTTGCTTATTCTTTTTCATTTCTAATTCTATTGATTTGAGTCTACTCCCTTTTTTTCTTGATGAGTCTGGCTAATGGTTTATCAATTTTGTTTACCTTCTCAAAGAACGAGCTTTTAGTTTTATTGATCTTTGCTATTGTTTCCTTAATTTCTTTTTCATTTCTTTCTGCTCTGATCTTTATGATTTCTTTCCTTCTGTTAACTTGGGGTTTTTTGTTATTCTTTCTCTACTTCCTTAGGTGTAAGTTTAGGTCGTTTATTTGAGATCTTTCTTGTTTCTTGAGGTAGGATTGTATTGCTATAAAATTCCCTTTTAGAACTGCTTTTGCTGCATCCCATAGGTTTGGGTTGTCATGTTTTCATTGTCATTTGTTTCTAGGTATTTTTTGATTTCCTCTTTGATTTTTTTCAGTGATCTCTTGGTTATTTAGTAGTGTATTGTTTAGCTTCCATGTGTTTGTATTTTTTCGTGTAATTGATATCTAGTCTCATAGTGTTGTGGTCAGAAAAGATACTTGATATGATTTCAATTTTCTTAAATTTACCAAGGGTTGATTTGTGACCCAAGATGTGATCTATCCTGGAGAATGTTCCATGAGCACTTGAGAAGAAAGTGTATTCTATGGTTTTTGGATGGAATATCCTTTAAATATCTATTAAGTCCATCTTGTTTAATGTATCATTTAAAGCTTGTGTTTCCTTATTTATTTTCATTTTGGATGATCTGTCCATTAGTGAAAGTGGGGTGTTAAAGCCCCCTACTGTGATTGTTTACTGTCATTTTCCCCTTTCATGGCTGTTAGCATTTGCCTTATGTATTGAGGTGTTCCTATGTTGGATGCATAAATATTTACAATTGTTATATCTTCTTCTTGGATTGATCCCTTGATCATTATGTAGTGTCCTTCCTTGTCTCTTGTAATAGTCTATTTCAAAGTCTATTTTGTCTGATATGAGAATTGCTACTCCACCTTTCCTTTGATTTCCATCTGCATGGAATATCTTTTTCCATCCCCTCACTTTCAGTCTGTATGTGTCCCTAGGTCTGAAGTGGGTCTCTTGTTGACAGCATATATACAGGTCTTGTGTTTGTATCCATTCAGCCAGTCTATGTATTTTGGTTGGAGCTTTTAATCCATTTACATTTAAGATAGTTATGGATACGTATGTTCCTATTACTATTTTCTTAATTGTTTTAGGTTTGTTATTGTAGGTCTTTTTCTTCTCTTGTGTTTCCTGCCTAAAGTTCCTTTAGCATTTGTTGTAAAGCTTGTTTGGTGGTGCTGAATTCTCTTAGCTTTTCCTTGTCTGTAAAGTTTTAATTTCTCCATCGAATCTGAATGAGATCCTTGCTGGGTAGAGTAATCTTTTTTGTAGGTTTTTTCCTTTTAGCACTTTAAATATGTCCTGCCACTCTTTTCTGGTTTGCAGAGTTTCTGCTGAAAGATCAGCTGTTAACCTTATGGGGAATTCCCTTGTATGTTATTTGTTGCTTTTCCCTTGTTGCTTTTAATATTTTTTCTTTGTATTTAATTTTTGATAGTTTGATTAATACATGTCTTGGCATGTTTCTCTTTGGATATTTGCTGTATGGGATTCTCTGCACTTCCTGGACTTGATTGACTATTTCCTTTCCCATATTAGGGAAGTTTTCAACTATAATCTCTTCAAATATTTTCTCAGTCCCTTTCTTTTTCTCTTCTTCTCCTGGGACCCCTATAATTCGAATGTTGGTGCATTTAGTGTTGTTCCAGAGGTCTCTGAGACTGTTCTCAATTATTTTCATTCTTTTTTCTTTATTCTGCTCTGCAGTAGTTATTTCCACTATTCTATCTTCCAGGTCACTTATCCATTCTTCTGTCTCAGTTATTCTGCTATTGATTCCTTCTAGAGAATTTTTAATTTCATTTATTGTGGTGTTCATCATTATTTGTTTGCTCTTTAGTTCTTCTAGATCCTTGTTAAAGGTTTCTTGTATTTTCCCCATTCTATTTCCAAGATTTTGGATCATCTTTACTATCATTACTCTGAATTCTCCTTCAGGTAAGCTTCCTATTTTCTCTTCATTTGTTTGGTCTGTGGGTGTTTACCTGGCTCCTTCATCTGCTGTGTGTTTCTCGGTCTTCTCATTTTGCTTAACTTACTGTGTTTGGGGTCTCCTTTTCACAGGCTGCATGTTCCTAGTTCCTGTTTTTTTTGGTGTCTGCCCCCAGTGGCTATGGTTGGTTCAGTGGGCTGTGTAGGCTTCCTGGTGGAAGGGACTGGTGCCTGTGTCATGGTGGATGAGACTGGATCTTGTCTTTCTGGTGGGCAGGACCGCACCCAGTGGTGTGTTTTGGGTGTCTGTGACCTTATTATTATTTTAGGGAGCCTCTCTGCTAATGGGTGGGGTTGTTTTCCTGTCTTGCAAGTTGTTTGGCATAGGGTATCCAGCACTGGAGCTTGCTGGTTGTTGAGTGGAGCTGGGTCTTAGTGCTGTGATGGAGATCTCTGGGAGACCTTTCACCGTTTGACATTACGTGGAGCCGGGATGTCTCTGGTGGACTAATGTCCTAAACTTGGCTCTCCCATGTCAGAGGCACAGGTCTGATCCCTGGCCAGAGCACCAAGACCCTGTCAGCCACACTGCCAGGTATGTGGGGATTTTCTTGCCTTTTGGGAAGTCTGAGGTCTTCTGCCAGTGTTCAGTAGGTGTTCTGGAGGAGCTGTTCCACATGTAGTTGTATTTCTGATGTATTTGTGGGGAAGAAGGCGATCTCCACGTCTTACTCCTTCACCATCTTGAAGGTCTCCAGGAAACCTTTTCTGATTCATTTGACCTGACATCCATCACTCCATTATTCTGAATTTTCTCAGCATCTTTGTACTTGTTTATTCAAATTGACAGGAACTCATTTCTTGAGATCAATGAATATAAGAATTAAGAGACACCCAAAACTTGTGTCCCTTGGTCCAATGTTTCCTGGTCCATAAACCTCTTCTGCCTCTTTGCCATGACGCTGTATGAGTACAAGGGCTTCCTTATTAGAGGTACTGCTCCAAGGAAAAGGAGTCAGTTGAATTCCAGAGTATGATCTGCTTCCTGACCCCGTTCCCCAATCAATGCTGTGTCAAGTCCCCTGCTGACCCACGAGCTGCCATTAATGCTCTCAGGTTCAGGGTCAACAGGGAAGATGCACATGGTCTCTTGGGCCCTTCTTTCCTCTTCTGGCATAGCTTCTGGTCTAAGCTCATTCTGGAATTTCCAATGACCAAAGTCAGTGAGTGGGAGTGGCTATAGGTTGCCATTAATAAGACCAACAAAATCACCAGCCCTAAGAGGACCTTGTCAACTCTGCAAGCAATATTTCTGTTCTGCAGCCCCTGGCTTTCAGGGAATTTTGAAAATCACAAGTGGGCCTCACCAGAGGTGCCCCCTGCATGTTGACTTAAAGTGGCTGCTCTTCACTGGAGCAACAAGGACAGAGATGCATTGAATAACCCCAAACCTCAAAGCACAAGCATATAGAACGGAGGTAGAAGCAGGGCCAAAGTCCTGTCTCCCCCTCAACAGGCTGTAACATAAGGGAGCAGGACTGGAAAGTCTCTGGGAGAGAAAGACAAGAGGGAGACTTTGGGGGCTTGGCCACTGGGCTATGCTGGGTTTGAGGGAGGTTGGTGGAGGAGCCATGCAGGGGCCTTGGGGTGGGAGGCCAGGGAAGTGCTTTGTGTAGGTGCCGAGGAGAAACATTGTGCTTTGATTAGTAAGAGTCCAAGGGGACTACTGAATCCAATGTCTTGGCCTCACCTGTTCTGTTTCAACAGCAGAAAATTATTTTTCTAGAGTTAGAAAAAATTGTGTCACACTTCCTCTATGTGGTTGTGTGGGGTGTGTGTGTGTGCTGCACACACATGTACTGACCTACTCATTTGACAAAGGGTTCTCCAAGAATAAGGGCCCATGTCTCCATTAAAACAATATTGATTGATGGCCTTTGTGTGTCAGGCACTGGCCTGAGTGCTGGGAACTCAAAACTGATCAAGACAGGGTCCCTGCCCTGCACTTGGGTTGTTTATGGGCTCCAGGGAGACACAGGCACTCTAGATGGTGCCTTGCTGTGCGCAGCCTGCTCTAGGTCTCTATTTATTCACTGATTGGTATCTGGTCCAGCCAAAATGCTTTTTCAAGCCCATCCTGGGCTCCAAAGGCAGCACCGGAAATTTCAAGCAAGAAGTCGCTTCCTGGTCCATCATCACCCAGTGTCGACAGAATATTACTGAGATCGAGGATGGATGAGCTGCCTGGGTTCTTGTCTGCCTTTCTGCCCTGGATCATGGAGCAGGAGATAACCTGGAGGTCAGCATGGGAGGGGCCTCCTGAATTGATTCGTGGCTCTATCTTGAATAAACTGGGTGAGTGGTGTGTCTTTAGCTCCCCCCTCTAGCTTTTATTTCCTACTTCTGATTCAAGGTTGGGTTAGGTGCCTGGACTCAGTGACTGTTTAGTCTCTTCCCATTCTCTGTCCAAAATGGGCTTTACCTTGCTGGAGGAGGGCAGTCCCCTCATGCTGAGACCAAACACCTTGAAAGGAGCAGCTCCTAACTGCCCTGAGACCCATGGGGGCCAGAGGAAGAAGCCGTGCTCTGGGGCTCCAACCACCCACTTTGCCCCAAGGCTGCACCCAATGGTCCACACTGGGCACAGGCTGACATGCCCCGAATTTCTCTCCAAGCATCCATCCTGGCTGGAGAGAAAGCAGGTGTTTGAGAACTGTTCCTTCTCTTCTCACTGATGATCTGCAGCCAATTAGCTGTGCCCAGGAAGGTGGAAAATGCCTCTTTCCAGCCTCAGAGCTAACAGAAAATCCAATGTTTCTTGCAGACATCTCTGTGAAGGGCAAGGTTGGGGTAACCCCCCAGGACCGTAGGGGGATGGTTTGTGGCTGCCAGCCCAAGGTTTTAATAACAGAAAAGGCAAAGGAACACTCCACTGAATAGCTTAAAAAAATAGTAAAACTTGGCCATATCTTTTCCAGACTGTGTCTGGGTTTTTTTTGTGTGTGTGTGTGCAAAGAGCAGGGACTCTCCCTGGGTCTAACAAATTGGGGTCTTTGCTGTGACGGGGTATGGCAGCTGTAAAAGCAGTCAAGCTAATGATGGGGGCTAAAATAATTCGTCTCAGTATGTGCTCTCCCTCCAGCGTGCACCTGCATGGGCCTCAGGCAGGCTGACACACACCTTCCTGACACCACAATCAATATTCAATTTAAGCAGATTTTATCTGTATAAAACGGTCGCATAAGAAGAGAGGGCCTCTGGACAGCATAATTCATGGGGGAGGTGGTCCTGGTTCTCTCACTGTTCTGTGACTTGTATTTCAGCACGTCCTCTTCCTCTCTGTGCTTTACTTCTCCTCCTTTGCTCAATAAGTTTGGTGACCTTTTTTTTTTTTTTTTGCGGTACACGGGCCTCTCACTGTTGTGGCCTCTCCCATCGCGGAGCACAGGCTCCCGGACACGCAGGCTCAGCGGCTATGGCTCACGGGCCCAGCCGCTCCACGGCATGTGGGATCTTCCCAGACCGGGGCACGAACCCGTGTCCCCTGCATCGGCAGGCGGACTCTCAACCACTGCGCCACCAGGGAAGCCCTGGTGACCCTTTTGTTACCTGTACACAGGAAATAAAGAGGATTCGTGCTCATGGAGTGGGACAACAATGTGCTAGATCCAGGGCCACATGTTTTATACACCTTGTTCCATTACCAACGTTGTGGTGAGGATCAAAGGGATAAGAGACGTCAAGGACTTCGGACAAAACCAGAAAATGCTATACAAACACGGGAGCAATATATTTTTCCTGTTTGCTGCCTTGACCCGGGCAACCCTGACTGTACCTGGCATATAATAGGTGCTCAGGAAACATGCTGAATGAAAGAACCCTGGTTTATCTGGGAGGTGTCCATCTTTGCCTTATCTGCCTACTGAGCTCAGCTAAGGGGGACTGACTGAGTGATGGGAGATGGAAGGACGGGAGGGTGAACAGATCCTCAGGGTTTGGGTATGTGTTTCTGCGTCCCTGGGTAAATGCCATAATGGAACTCCCGAGCCAAATGCACTCTTAGGACCATCCTCTTTGGGGACTGACGTGCCTCTGTCCACTCCGTTAGCTCCCAGCCGTCAGTTTTGGATGCAAAGGACTAAGGCTTGATTGTTTTTAGAAATCATTCGGCTCTATTAAGGTATGACTAAAGTTTCTATTTTAAACTTCCCCTGGAGAGACATTACTCACCGGGAATAGGTGAATAACACTGGCATTTTTCCTTGAGAGTTTGGGGTCTAGAGAATTTGGACTTGGACACCCCTTTTCCTTTCTCCCGCCTGCCTGCCTCCCGGGTCCAACACAGAGGGATTCCAAGAGACTGAGAGGCAGTGCCGTGCAGCGTGGTGATTAAGAACGGGTAGGAACGGCTCTGGCTTTTACCTGCAGTGTCACTTGGGCCAGTCTCTTTGAGTTCCAGTCTCCTCGTCTGACAACTGGGTATGATGTTAATTCCTGGGCAGGGTGATGTTCCTGCAGTCCTGGCGCCTGGTAAAATGCTCCCTGAGCAGAGCTGTGCTGGCCGGGGAGGGCAGAGGAGGGCAGAGGGTGTCAGGACCGGCTCCCTGGCTCTGCTGGGAGCGCTGGGGGAGCTGGTTTTCACACCCCTAAGGTCAGCTACTCAGCTGGTTTTGTCCCTACGCACACCCTGCAGCAGGCATTCTGGAAAATGCAGAAATGACTTTGGGGTCCCTGGGCACCCACCACTGCCCCACACGGAGCAGCCGGAGGGCTTAAGTGCTGAGGGTCTGGGTTCAGGAGCCATCAGACCGCAATGTGGCTTTCCTCCAGGGTGAGGCGGGGCAGGATCCCTGCATGAAATAGGCAAGCTATAAAAATAACAGCAGTGCACATTTACTGAGTGCTTACTGTATGCTAGCACTGTGCCAGCACTTTCTCCCCTTGGACATTTTACATTTTAATCTGCACAAGGGCTCAGTGAAGTAGGTTTTCTTATCATCCCCATTTCACAGGTGTTGAAACTAGGACTCATTTAACAACTTCACTGAGGTCACCCAGCTCGTAAGCAGTAGAACCAGGTCTCAAACCCGGTCCTGCTTCACACCAGTGTCTGAACCAAACCCCCAACACGTTGGCTGCACAGGCTGGCAGGAGGCGAGCCTGATACCCTGCAGAACACACGCCTGCACTCCCACCCTTCGGATTTCTCTGGCTTGGCCTCCGGGGCATTGAGACACGTGTTCTCACAGCATCTTCTGTCCCTCAGGCCCCACCAGGACAGGGCCTGCCATCTAGATCCACGGAGGCAGGGGCAGCTGGTTCAGGTTCCCAGGTGAAGAAGTGGGGAGGAGGGGGTGCCCCCCCAAGTCAGGTGAAGTAACCTCAGGCTCCTGGGAATCTCAGCTGCAGGCCTGCCAGGTGGGAGTGCCCTCTGCGTGGGGTAGGTGTGGGGAAGGGGTCACACCGGGTCCCGGGGGGTCCCCAGACCACCCTCTGAATCCTAGCAAGGATGAGAAGCCAGCAGTTCCGATGCCAGCCGTATCAGACTACAGTCTCTCAAATTAATGCACAATCCAATTTAGTTTCCCTTTAGGAAATTACGTATTTTTAAAAAATACATGAAGAGTCGGAAAGGAGCCATGGCAACGATGCAGCTGAGCATCAGAGCCGAGGCCATGCTTTTTTCCCTCCGCTGGGGCACCTGACCTTCCAGGACAGAACCTCTCGACTGTCTTCACATCATGGCACAATGCAAAGCAGTAGTATTTGTCCAGGTCACTGGAGCCAGCAGGGGCGGCTGTCTGTAGCTGGGGTGAGCAGCCCGCAAGGGCAGAGGGGCCCATGTCTCACACACCTGTACCAGGTGAGGGGGCTCTGTTATGGGCGTCTCCTCCAGCCAGGTTCTGGCTCTGTAGCTGGGTCAAAGGGTGCAGGTGGGTTCAGCTGACACTGACTAGGGCCTGTTAGGATTCACCCACTGGTGGCAGCTGGGATTCCTCTCCCGCTTTATAGATGAGGAAACTGAGGCTCAGAGACATTCGGTGACTTGCTCCAGGGAACAGTAACAGTATTTGGCGAGTGCTTACGCCTTATCAGGCTCTGTGCTGCATGCCCGGTACACGTCGTCTCCCTCTGTTGAGGGGCCCTACCCCACCTCCATGCTGGTGAGCTGAGCTCACGGAATCTGCTGAATGTACCAGTCACTCATCAAATGAAGAGCACTGATGGTGTGCTGGGTCCTGGGGTAGGTCTCCAGTACAGAGGTAAACAAAGGAAATGGGCCTGCCCACGGGGAGTCCACTCTATGAGACAGATCTGTAGCCACGTGACACGAATAGGCCTTTATCCATACTTGCCTCATGCCAGGCGTTGTCTAGATGCTGGGCACAGAAAGACGGAGCAGTAAGCATGGTGCTCATCCTAGGAAGGTGCTGACTAGCGGAAGAGCCCAACCTATCACCTGATCCATTATGCTGCAGCAGGGTAATTTCCAAAATAAAGGTCCCACAAACCAAAACGGGGCCTGGAGGTAGCAACCTCCACCCTGGAGAACACTGCAGATTCCACACTGTGATAAGAGAAAACAACATTTATTGGGCCTCCACTATGAACATCCATGGGAACCAGACGTGAGTGTGTCTTGAGGACAAGAATTGTGTTTGACTTGATGGAGCCTGAGTTCTGCATACAGCGGGTGCTGCATGAGAGATTAGCTGAGTAATGAGTAATTGAGGTGCTTCTGTCATCTTCTTATTTTCTTATCTCTCCGATTAATCTGGCTTTAGCAAATGCTCAGAGCAGAGAACTTATTACTAGAGAAACCCCTATTGCCAGGATAAAGATCTGCTTTGGGAGCTGGGAGGAATTGCCAGAGAACGGATGCTAACATCCAGGCCCCCGTTTCTTTGGATGTCCTCCTGGTGGAGGGGACCCAGGCCCAGTTGCCGAGATGCTGGCTGACTTTCCCCTTGTGTTTATCTACCTCTGCAGCCCGCGGCTCTGCTGTCTGAGCCACATGCATATTCATCTTCTCTGCCTGAGTCCCTAGGATGTGTCTGCTCAGCCATATGAGGAAGGCCCAGTGTCCTAGTATTTTATCGAATAGTGTAGTACCTGACTATATTTGTACCCTGACTCATGTGGTGTCTTTATTCCAAAGAACACAAAGCAACGGGCAGACTTTTGGTCAGTTTAGCTTCCTCCTGCTTCTGAGAGGAACAATCGATTTTCTCTCTTTGGCAGAAGGGGCTGCGGAGGCCCAGGGATGCATCTGAACCCTCAGGGCCTTGGTGGCAGAACCTGGACTAGAGTCTGAGGGGGTGGGGTGTCCAGACTGCGTTCAGGGAAACGGTCCTGTGCTCGGTGTACCATCTCCAGCTCTCTGTAGGCCAAGCTCACTTTCAGACCAGCCCCTGCGTACCTTGGTAAATTTCAGTCACCAAATAGCACAGTGATGTTCCCTGGCTTCCCTCCCTTCCCCTCTTTCCCTCCCCTTCCTTCCTCTTCTCTTTTTGGTCAGTCATTTTGATCAGTTCATAAGCTCCATTCTTCAGAGAGTTCCGACAGAAGGTGGGAAGAAATTTCCGCGCTCTCCTGAATATTGGCACACAGAAAAGTCTTCCTCTCTGGAATACTGCCCAGCCCCCTCCTCTCCTGCCAGCCGCGCCTCCCAGGACCCAGAGAGAAAGTGAGGGGAAACAAGGGAGGCTGGGGTTATAGTGGAAACAATAGCAGCTCACCTTCCTGTGTTTTCATGAATGATCTCCCTTAATCCTCACGACAGTCCATGAGGCAGGTATTATCATACACCCATTCTATAGATGAAGAAGCTGAGGCAGAGAGAGCTTGAATGACTTGTCCCAGCCCCATAGCTCAGGAGGGTGGGGCTAGGATATGAACGGCCTGCACTCGGCCGCCGCCGCCTCCCCGGGAAGGGGGTGAGTCCAAGTGCTCCAGCCTCTCTCCTGAGGACACCCTTTGGGTGTCATCTCCAGCTGTCTGCCGGCCACGCTGACTCTGAGGGGGTTTCCCACATGCCCTCCTGTTAGCACTCAGCCTCTTCCCTCTCTCTCGGGCATATGTGTCTTATTCATGGAACATGTCAGGTTGAAAAGGGCCACGCCCAGACCTGGCGTGACCTCAAGAACTTGGGGAAGAGAAGGATGATTGGGGTAGAATTAACTCAGATCCTATTGTTTCTTCCGATAAAGGCCCACATGCGCTCATATAGAGGTTCATCCCTTCATTCCACACAAACATTTGCAGAACCTGAAGAGTGACTTGGGCTCTTTGCTAATGACTGCAGGACAGAGAAGAGGCTGGCATGGCTCCCCAGGACGTTGTCACCTCATGGGTCTAGGCCAGCGTCCAAACGTGCCCAACTTTACACCCCAAACTGAGGACAGACAAGGGGAACTCTGGGCGGGAGGGCTTCCGTTGTACCTTCATTGGTTCATGTACTAGTGTCCACAATTCTGTGTCATAGAAATTATTAGCCCCATTTTACAGATGAGAAAACAAAGACTTAAAAGCAAAAGGCCAAGTAACTGGCCCCAACTCATACAACTACCCACTTGGTAACACTGAACCTGAGCCTGAAAGATTCCAAAGCTTGCAATCTTCCCTCTTCACTTCCCTGTCTCTCTCATAGAAGGTGAAAATAACCATACATCAACTACATACACTCACACTTACAAACGTACAAATGGAAGCATCTGGTCTCTGAGATGCTCATATAGCCTGCAACGTCTCTCTCTCTCTCTCATACACACACACGTGCACACACACACACACACACACGGTGCATTCCCCATGCCCATGTGCACAGTTCATGCACAAATCAATGTTTTTTTCCTTACTTTTGAATGTTGTGAACACTGCAACTAGTCAATAAGCACACAGAAAATATCCAACCTCACTATATACTAAAAAATGTGAATTAAGGCAGCAAGGAAGTCCTGTCATTTTAGCCCACCAAATTAACAAAAGTTAGAAAAAGCAAATGAGAAAATAGTCCTGATGAGGACGCATCGAAATGAGCACTTTCGTATACCACTGATTGGTACAACTCTTTTGGAAAATGACTTGGCTGTATCCACCAAGAGATGTAAAAGTGTCCAAGACCATTGGTCCAATAATTTGACCTGAGCATCATTCAGAAGTAAATGCATAAAAATGTTCAACTCAGCATCGTTCACCATAGCACAAACTTGATACTGACCCAATGACTTACACTAGGGGGTTAGCCCGTTAAGCTAGGCAAAGGGAACAAAGGAAGCCATATGTAAAAATACAGAAATGTTAAGAGTGGTTGGGTTTCAGTGACCAGAAGTTATGGTTACTTTCTTCCTCCTACTCTATCCATCATCTTTCTTCTCAGGCAGAGAGAGAGAGAGGTGGAGGGTCCCCAGCGGCTGAAAGGCCGAGGGAAGGCCAGGGAGAAACAGCCTGACGTTTTAGCAGGAAGGGGTTTTCACCATTCTGGGGCCTCCTCTGCTTTTCTCCTGCTGATTTATCAAATATGCAATGGCCAGGCTTTTCACATCCCTTAGAGACTGGGCTAAGACCCCAGGGGAACGGGACTGATGTTCTCCAAACTTCCTGGGTGCAGGTGAGAATGTGTATTGTCCCCCTGTTTGCCTTCTGGCTCCAAGCCCCGGGCTGGCTGTTCCAAGCAGCCTCCTTGCTCCCTCCCCTGGGTCTGCAGGGCAGGTCTGGGCCACGCTCTCTGCAGAGCCTTCCAGGCTCACACGGGCTGGTGCACAGGCCTCAGGCTCTGTCCCATTTTGAGGAGGTCCCGGGGCAGGCCCCTGAGATGCTGGGCCCAGGGGGAGGCCTAGCCCCACACGTCAGCTCCTGCAAAGAAGACCCAAGGAAAGCATCCCCTGCCTTACTTTTCCTCTCATCTCTGTGAGGCCCAACTCAAGAGGAGAAGCAACTTCTGGTTCCATTTGAACCCGGACCGGCTTTCTTTGCTTCCTGGAGAGCTCACACATCCCCATGTGTGGCCATACGTGTGCACACACAGCCTCTCACTTGCACACACTCTCAAGTGTGCACACACAGGTACACACACACACACCCCCTCCACCTCTGTGTGCTTAGATTCTGCCTGGATGGTGGCTGTGAAAAGTGTCCCGCAGGTCTCACCTCTGATGATCCAAGAGGAAAAAAGGCACAGCAGAGCTGGACTTCAGATTAGAGATATGAAACAAAAAAAAATCCCCAAGCCCAACCAGGAAAAGAAGCTCATTAATGTCTCTGTTCCCCTCCTCATTAAGCAAGAGCGCACTCATAAATATTCACAGACTTCTAAAGTAAGACCGAGGTGAAAGTTAATGGGCAACAATTAAGCCGGCTCACAGCTCTCGAGCAGCCTGACGGGGCTCTGGCCTCCCCAAAGCCGCCAGAGATCAGGCAAGCTGCTGGTCTCCCAGCAGGGCAGGAGAGGGGGCGGGGCTGGGGCAGAGGCTGTCCGCACTGCCACCTCCAGGTGCCCTTGTGAATGCAGCTCACCTGAAGGCCCTGCTGGTGTCTTCTTAGTCTGAGAGCACCCTACCTGTGGGAGGGTCTTAGAGATCGCAGAACGCCCATCACTGGCCACCCTATCTGTTCCTTTTTTTTAATTTCAGCTTTATTGAGGTATAAGTGACAAATAAAATTGTAAGACATTTAAAGTGTATATCATGATGATTTGATATACATATACACTGTGAAAGGATTCCCCCCATCTAGTTAATTAACATATTCATTACCTCATATATTTATCTTTTCTTTTTTAGTGAGAACATTTGAGTTCTACTCTCTCAGCAAATTTCAATTGTACAATACAGTGTTATCAACTACAGCCACCATGTGCTATATTCGATCCTCAGACCTCATTTACTTTACAACGGAAGGTTTGTACCCTTTTACCAACCTCTCCCTATTTCCCCCACCCCACAACCTGGCAACCACCATTCTACTCTCTGTTTCTTTGAGTTTTGTTTTGTTTTATTTTAGATTCCACTTATAAGTGATACCATGCAGGACTTGTCTTTCTCTGTCTGGCTTATTTCACTCGGTCACCCAGCTCATAATGAGGTACCCAGAGTGGGTGTGTGACCTGTCTAAGATGGCCACTCCAAGCCGTGACTGAGTCCCCAGGCATTTTTTACAACGCACCTTCAGCCTTTAGCCAGGACAAGGAAAGATCTCACCTCCCAGGGGGATCTCTTCTGGGTTCCGCCCTGATCTCTCCCTGCTCCAGGGCTTTCTGATTCTGCACACTGCAGCCAGATTAATTTTCTTAAATGCAGGTTTAATTGCCTCACTCCTTCCAAAAAACATTCATGGACTCCCCATTGACTACGAATTAAGTGCAAACTCCTCATGTTCTGTGGTCCAAATCCTCCTTCACAACCTTAATTACCATTACTCTTCATTCATTTCCCAATGTTCCAGCCAAATGAACTTGGAGCTCTTCTTCAAACATGCTTTATACTTTCCTGCTTCCAAGGCTTGTTTGTGTAGCTCCTACTTCCTGGATTTCCCTCCCGTGCAGGTTGCACTGCCAAAATCCTAGCCATCTTTCCCAGGCCTGTTTCATATCATCTCTTCTATTAAACTAATCCTGTTTCCCACAATCTGATCTAGTCTCCCTCCAGGGTATTTTGCTTGAACCTCTCCTATGCTACAGTTGCCTACATCTCTGCAGTTCAGCTAATAATAGTACTGATAATAATTGTTATAACAATATTGTTACTGTTTACTGAGTGCCTACCATGTGCCAGTTGCCTTGCACATATTATATCTTGCAAGGTAGATACTGTTATCCCATTTTACAGTTGAGTACACTGAGGCTCTGGGAGGGTAAGAAGACCAACTCTAACTGGCTCTAAAGTTTTTGCTCTATCTTTTTTGCTACATTGTTTCACTATTACTGTTGGAAGCTCCCTGGGTTGAATTGTCTTCCTAATATATACAAGTCCTAACCCCTGGAACCTGTGAATATGCCCTTATTTGGAAGAGGGTCTTTGTGGATGTAATCCACTTGATTAACTTAATCAAGTTAAGATGGGAACATACTCCATTGGACTGGCCCTTAATCCAATGACTGGTGTCCTTAGAAGAAGAGGGAGAAGTGGACACACATGTGAAGATGGAGGCAGAGATTGCAGTAACGCAGCTACAAGTCAAGGACTGCCGGCAACCAGAGAAGCCAGCAGAGAGGTAGGGAGCAGGTTCTCCCTCAGAGCCTCTGAAAAGGAACAGCTTGCTGACACCTTGATTTCTGACTTCCAGCCTCCAGAGCTGCGAGAGAATACCTTTCTGCTGTCCTAAGCACCGAGTTGGTGGCACTTTGTTACAGCAGCCCTAGGAAATGAATACCTTCCCCAAGGGCAGGATCTGTTATCCTCCTCATTGTCCTTATAGACTGGCATCCTGTCTTCCTGTGACAGGTGCCCAGGAAGGCCTATGGAGTGGAATGGAGATTTCCCTTCCCTGTCTGCAGAGGTCCCAGGGCTGGGAACAGATTCAGCATTTCATTGACGGGTGTTAGAGGTCCGGAGAGGTCAGTTACCTTACAGCTAGCTGGCAGTGGAGCTGCTCCCGGACAGGAGCCCTTGGGTCTCAGCAGCTAGGCAACGTGGCACCTGGTGTGACTTGTATCTAAGTGTGAGGTCAGCCCAGCCCAGGGCCTGAAAGTGCATATGGGTTTCTTTGATGCCCTCATCTATGGGCCATTTAAAATGTCCTGGGTCCATGGTGGTGCTGGAGAGAGGACTCGGGGAGGCCTGGTTACCTGTCTGCTCAGGAAGCCCAGGTTGGCCAGCTCTGGTCCTGGGCCTCAGGGTCATTCTGGGATTCAGGTTTTCCAGGGGGCAGCCTGAAGGCTGTGGGGCTCCGGACACCTGGAGGCATCCAATGGCAAGCCGACTGGAAGTCCAGCCAGCGTCCTCTCCCCCTGCAGTGCCAGCAGTCAGGTACCCCAGGTGGCCCCTCACCCTGGGCTCCTGTGATCTCTATTAGTAGACAGTGGGCTTCTGGGTGGGGGACTGGGAGCGGTCACTGGGCCAGGGAGCATCCTGTAGCCCCACTGCTGTTTGGAAGGGTGGTGGTGAGCACAGCTGGCTCTGAGGGGTGCGTGTGTGCTGATGTCACAGAAGGCAGGAAGTGGGCTTCATCTCCTGTGTTCTTTGCCCCACCCTCCGGAGCTGTGAGTGGTGGCAGTTCAGATATTTTTCAGGAATTGTAAGCCACACTCTGAGATTTCCCCTGCTAAGACCTGGTTTCTCTGTGCCCTTGACAAGGTGCCATGATGGATGGTACTTCTACTCCCTTCTTCGTGTGTCTTCTTCTTCTTCATCTTCTTCTCTTTTTTTTGGTATTAAAAATCATATTCTCTTTATTCTAAGATTTATATGATTTTTACATTTTAATATTTCTGAAATAGTGTCATGGACTAAAATTAAGGCATAATTTTTTGTTGTTATGTAAGCATTTTTCTTATTGGAGTAAAATATAAATAACAAAATTCACCATTTTGACCATTTTTAGGTGTGTACAGTTCAGTGGCATTAAATGCATTTATACTGTGCAAGCATCACCACCATCCATCTCCAGAACTTTCTAGTCTTCCCAAACTGAGACTTTATGCCTATTAAACACTAATTCCCCATTCGCCCCTGCCCCCAGTCCCTGGCAACCACCATTCCACTTTCTGTCTCTATGAATCTGAAACTCTAAGTACCTCATATGAGTGGAATCGTACAGTATTTGTCCTTCTGTGACTGGCTTATTTCACTTGGCATAATGTCCTCAAGATTCATCAATGCTGCAGCATGTGCCAGTATTTCCTTCCTTTTTAGGGCTGAATAGAACTAACTGCTGAACAATCATCGATAGGAAAACACTGGAACTCACCAAAAAAGATACCCCACATCCAAAGACAAAGGAGAAGCCACAGTGAGATGGTATGAGGGGCACAATCACAATAAAATCAAATCCCATAACCACTGGGTGGGTGACTCACAAACTGGAGAACAATTATACCACAAAAGTCAACCCACTGGAGTGAAGGCTCTGAGCCCCACATCAGGCTTCCCAACCTGGGGGTCCGGCAATGGGAGGAGGAATTCTCAGAGAGTCAGACTTTGAAGGCTGGCGGAATTTGATTGCAGAGCTTTGACAGGACTGGGGGAAACAGAGACTCCACTCTTGGAGGGCACACACAAAGTAGTGTGTAAATCGGGACCCGGGGGGAGGAGCAGTGACCCCATAGGAGACTGAACCAGACCGACCTGCTAGTGTTGGAGGGTCTCCGGCAGAGACAGGGGGTGGCTGTGGCTCACCGTGAGGACAAAGACACTGGCAGCGGAAGTTCTGGGAAGTACTCCGTGGTGTGAGCCCTCCCAGAGTCCACCATTAGTCCCACCAAAGAGCCGGGTAGGCTCCAGTGCTGGGCCGCCTCAAGTCAAACAACCAATAGGAGGGAACTCAGTCCCACCCATCAGCAGGCAAGCAGATTAAAGTTTTACTGAGTTCTGCCCACCAGAGCAGCAGCCAGCTCTACCCACCACCAGTCCCTCCCATAAGGAAACTTGCACAAGCCTCCTAGACAGCCTCATCCATAGACAGCAGAAGCAAGAAGAACTATAATTCTGCAGCCTGTGGAATGAAAACCACATTCACAGAAAGACAGAAAAAATGAAGACACAGAGGACAATGTATCAGATGAAGGAACAAGATAAAACCCCTGAAAAAGAGTTAAATAAAGTGGAGATAGGCAACATTCCAGAAAAAGAATTCAGAATAATGATAGTGAAGATGATCCAGGACCTCAGAAAAAAAATGGAGGCAAAGATCAAGAAGATGCAGGAAATGTTTAACAAAGACCTAGAAGAATTAAAGAACAAACACCTAGAATATTTAAAGAACAAACAAACAGAGATGAACAATACAACAACTGAAATGAAAAATACACTAGAAGAAATCAAAAGCAGAATAACTGAGGCAGAATAACAGATAAGTGACCTGGAAGACAGAATGGTGGAATTCACTGCTGTGGAACAGAATAAAGAAAAAAGAATGAAAATATATTAAGACAGACTAAGAGACCTGTAGGACAACATTAAATGCACCAACTTTCACATTATAGGGGTCCCAAAAGGAGAAGAGAGAAAATATTTGAAGAGATTATAGTCGAAAACTTCCCTAACATGGGAAAGGAAATAGCCACCCAAGTCCAGGAAGTGCAGAGAGTCCCAGGCAGAATAAACTCAAGGAGAAACATGCCGAGACAGATAGTAATCAAATTGACAAAAATTAAAGACAAAGAAAAATTATTAAAAGCAACAAGGGAAAAATGGCAAATAACATACAAGGAAACTCCCATAAGGTTAACAGCTGATTTCTCAGCAGAAACTCTACAAGCTAGAAGGGAGTGGCATGACATACTTAAAGTGATGAAAGGGAAGAACCTACAACCAAGATTACTCTACCCAGAAAGGATCTCATTCAGGTTCGATGGAGAAATCAAAAGCTTTACAGACAAGCAAAAGCTAAGAGAATTCAGCACCACCAAACCAACTCTACAACAAATGCTAGAGGAACTTCTCTAAGGGGAAACACAAGAGAAGAAAAGGACGTACAAAAACAAACCCAAAACAATTAAGAAAATGTTAACAGGAACAAATATATCGACAATTACCTTAAACGTGAATGGATTAAATGCTCCATCCAAAAGACACAGGCTCGCTGAATAGGTACAAAAACAAGACCCATATATATGCTGTCTACAAGAGACCCACTTCAGACCTAGGGACTGAAAGTGAGGGGATGGGAAAAGATATTCCATGCAAATGGAAAACAAAAGAAAGCTGGAGTAGCAATATTCATATCAGATAAAATAGGCTTTAAAATGAAGAATATTACAAGAGACAAGGAAGGACACTACATAATGATCAAGGGATCAATCCAAGAAGAATCTATAACAATTATAAATATATATGCACCCAACATAGGAGCACCTCAATACATAAGGCAAATGTTAACAGCTATAAAAGAGGAAATCAACAGTAACACAATATTAGTGAGGGAATTTAACACCTCACTTACACCAATGCACAGATCATCCAGACAGCAAATTAATAAGGAAACACAAGCTTTAAATGACACAACATATCAGATAGATTTAATTGATATTTATAAGATATTCCATCTGAAAACAGCAGATTACACTTTATTCTCAAGTGCACATGGAACATTCTCCAGGGTAGATCACATCTTGGCCCACAAATCAAGCTTCAGCAAATTTAAGAAAATTGAAATCATATCAAGCATCTTTTCCTACCACAATGCTATGAGATTAGAAATAAATTACAGGGGAAAAAACATAAAAAACACAACCACATGGACGGTAAACAATACGTTACTAAATAACCAAGAGATCACTGAAGAAATCAAAGAGGAAATAAAAAATTACCTAGAGACAAAGGACAATGAAAACATGACAATCCAAAACCTATGGGATGTAGCAAAAGCAGTTCTGAGAGGGAAGTTTATAACAATACAAGCCTACCTTAAGAAACAAGAAAAGTCTCAAATAAACAATCAAACCTT
This sequence comes from Pseudorca crassidens, assembly GCF_039906515.1. Taxonomy (NCBI): domain Eukaryota; kingdom Metazoa; phylum Chordata; class Mammalia; order Artiodactyla; family Delphinidae; genus Pseudorca; species Pseudorca crassidens. Next base: position 97,954,916 of record NC_090297.1, read on the forward strand.
ACACCTAAGGAACTAGAGAAAGAAGAACAAACAAAACCCAAAGTTAGCAGAAGGAAAGAAATCATAAAGATCAGAGCAGAAAGAAATGAAATAGAAACAAAGAAAAAGATAGCAAAGATCAATAAAACTAAAAGCTGGTTCCTTGAGAAGATAAACAAAATTGATAAATCATTATCCAGACTCATCAAGAAAAAGAGAGGGAGGACTCAAATCCATAAAATTAGAAATGAAAAAGGAGAAGTTACAACAGACACCGCAGAAATACAAAGCATCCTAAGAGACTACTACAAGCAAATCTATACCAATAAAATCGACAACCTGGAAGAAATGGACAAATTCTTAGAAAGGTATAACCTTCTAAGACTGAACCAGGAAGAAATAGAAAATATGAACAGACCAATCACAAGTCATGAAATTGAAACTGTGATAAAAATCTTCCAACAAACAAAAGCCTGGGACCAGATGGCTTCACAGATGAATTCTATCAAACACTTTGAGAAGAGCTAACACCCATTCTTCTCAAACTCTTCCAAAAATTTGCAGAGGAAGGAACAATCCCAGACTCATTCTATGAGGCCACCATCACCCTGATATCAAAACCAGACAAAGATACTAAAAAAAAAAAAGAAAATTACAGACGAATATCACTGATGAACATAGATGCAAGAATCCTCAACAAAATACTAGCAAACAGAATCCAACAACACATTAAAAAGATCCTACACCAGGATCAAGTGGGATTTATCCCAAGGATGCAAGGATTCTTCAATATATGCAAATTACCCAATGTGATACACCAAATTAACAAACTGAAGAATAAAAACCATATGATCATCTCAATAGATGCAAAAAAGCTTTTGATAAAATTCAACACCCATTATGATAAAAAGTCTCCAGAAAGTGGGCAGAGAGGTAACCTACCTCAACATAATTAGGCCATATATGACAAACCCACAGCAAACATCATTCTCAATGGTGAAAAACTGAAAGGATTTCCTCAAGATCAGGAACAGGATGAGGATGTCCACTCTTGCCACTATTATTCAACATAGTTTTGGAAGTCCTAGCCATGGCAATCAGAGAAGAAAAAGGAATACAAATTGGAAAAAGAAGAAGTAAGACTGTCATTGTTTGCAGATGACATGATACTATACATAGAGAATCCTACTAATGCCACCAGAAAATTACTAGACCTGATCAATGAATTTGGTAAGGTTGCAGGATACAAAATTAATGCACAGAAATCCCTTGCATTCTTATACACTAACAACAAAAGATCAGAAAGAGAAATTAAGGAAACAATCTCATTTACCATTGCAACAACAAAAATAAAATACCTAGGAATAAACCGACCTAAGGAGACAAAAGACCTGTATGCAGAAAACTATAAGACACTGATGAAAGAAATTAAAGATGACACAAACAGATGGAGAGATATACCATGTTCTTGGATTGGAAGAATCAATATTGTGAAAATGACTATACTACCCAAAGCAATCTACAGATTCAATGCAACCTCTATCAAATTACCAGTGGCATTTTTTACAGAACTAGAACAAAAAATCTGTATGGAGACAAAAAAGACCCCAAATAGTCAATGTAATCTTGAGGGAAAAAAACAGAGCTGGAGGAATCAGACTCCCTGACTTCAGACTATACTACAAAGCTACAGTAATCAAGACAATATGGTACTGGCACAAAAACAGAAATATAGATCAGTGGAACAGGATAGAAAGCCCAGAGGTAAACCCATGCACCTATGGTCAACTAATCTATGACAAAGGAGGCAAGATATGCAATGGAGAAAAGATACCCTCTTCAATAAGTGGTACTGGTAAAACTGGACAGCTACATGTAAAAGAATGAAATTAGAACACTCCTTAACACCATACACAAAAATAAACTCAAAATGGATTAAAGACCTAAATGTAAGACCAGATACTACAAAACTCTTAGAGGAAAACATAGGAAGAACACTCCTCGACATAAATCACAGCAAGATCTTTTCTGACCCACCTCCTAGAGTAATGGAAATTAAAACAAAAATAAACAAATGGGACCCAATGAAACTTAAAAGCTTTTGCACAGCAAAGGAAACTATAAACAAGACAAAAAGACAGCCTTCAGAATGGGAGAAAATATTTGCAAACGAATCAACAAAGGATTAATCTCCAAAATATATAAACAGCTCAGGCAGCTCAACATTAAAAAAACAAACAATCCAATCAAAAAGTAGGCAGATGAGCTAAATAGACATTTCTCCAAAGAAGACATACAGATGGCCAAGAAGCACATGAAAAGCTGCTCAACATCACCAATTATTACAGAAATGGAAACCAAAATTACAGCGAGGTATCTCCTCACACCGGTTAGAATAAGGCATTATTAGAAAATCTACAAACAATAAATGCTGGAGAGGGTGTGGAGGAAAGGGAACCCTCCTGCACTGTTGGTGGGAATGTAAACTGATACAGCCACTATGGAGAACAATATGGAGGTTCCTTAAAAAACTAGAAATCCCACTACTGGGCATATAACCAGAGAAAACCATAATTCAAAAAGACACATGCACCCCAATGTCCATTGCAGCACTATTTACAATAGACAGGTTATGGAAGCAACCTAAATGCCCATCGACAGATGAATAGATAAAGAAGATGTGGTACATATATACAATGGACTATTACTCAGCCATAAAAAGAAACGAAATTGGGACATTTTGCAAAGACGTGGATGGACCTAGAGACTGTGAAACAAAGTGAAGTAAGTCAGAAAGAAAAAAACAAATATCGTATATTAACGCATATATGTGGAATCTAGAAATATGGTACAGACGAACCGGTTTGCAAGGCAGAAATAGAGATGCAGATGTAGAGAACAAACATATGGACACCAAGGGGGGAAAGCGGGGGCGGGGTGGTGTGGTGGGATGAATTGGGAGATTGGGATTTGCGTATGTACACTAATATGTATAAAATAGATAACTAATAAGAACCTGTTGTATAAAAAAATAAAATTAAATTTAAAAAAAAGGCTGAATAATATTCCATGGTAGGTGTGTGCTGCATTTCGTCTACCCATTCATCTGTGGATGGATATTTGGGTTGCTTTCACCTTTTGGCTGTTGTGAATAATGCTGCTATGAGTAGGGTGTACAAATATTTGTATGAGTCCCCACTTCCAATTCTTTTGAGTATATACCCAGAAATGGAATTGCTGGATCATATGGAAGTCTATGTTGAATTTTTTTGTAGAAGCAATTCTCTTTATAATCAGAAATAAGGATATGAGGAGTGGAGAAGGGAAAAGAACTAATATCTCTTGAACACACTTTGTGCTAAGAATTTCACGTCATCTTTTTTCAACTTCACAACAAGCCTATGAGTGAGATACCACTTCCATTTTATAGATGGGAAAGCCAAGACACAAGGTCATATGGTTTATAAGTGTGGAGCCGCAACCTGCACCCAGACTCGGTGGCTGAGCTGTGGGTGGAATCACAGAAGTCGGGGGTCTTACTGTTCCATGGTCTCTCCACTTTCTCCTGAGTACTGCCAAGGGGGCTGCTGGGGAGGTGATGAACTTCCCTCAAAGATCCCAAAGAGTGTCCGGTGGGGTGGGGGGAGCTCGGCAGGGTAATTGAGGTTGTTGGAGGAATCCCTTTTCTAAACAAGCAGTGGTGTGTGTGTCATCCTTCAGGTTTTTTTCTTGTCTACATCTCCCAGTTTCTTTCAATGGTTTCTCATATGGGACAGTGGCCGAAGTCCCCACTGTCCCTCCTATTCTCCCTCCGTTGAACATACTCTGGTCACCAGCACAACATGGCCTGCGTGTCACATCATCCCAGGCTGCAGATCAGGCCTGATGGTTCTAAGGCATCTAGGGATGGAGCTCATTTAAAGACTGAACTGCTGGGCTTCCCTGGTGGTGCAATGGTTGGGAGTCCGCCTGTCGATGCAGGGGACACGGGTTCGTGCCCCGGCCCGGGAAGATCCCACATGCCGCGGAGTGGCTAGGCCCGTGAGCCATGGCTGCTGAGCCTGAGCGTCTGGAGCCTGTGCTCCGCAACGGGAGAGGCCACAACAGTGAGAGGCCCGCGTACCGCAAAAAAAAAAAGACTGAACTACTCTCTCTCTTTGCTCCTAATTTGAGCTTTGGTTCTCTTTTTAATGGTGTTGGTTTTATGCTTTCCAGTCTGAAGAACATTTTCCTTGACGGGAAAAGCAAAAGAAAATTAGGAGCTGAATAGTGCATTTCATTGGGGTGCATTTTGCCCTACAAAGCACTTCGTGACTAGCAGCTCACTTGGTCCTCCTGTGCGACCCTGACGGCGAAGTGGGGCAGTGTTATTACCCAGTCAGCGAGGCTGAATGACTCGCACAAGGTCCCTCAGCTAGTTACCAGCCCAAGCAAGACCGGGAGGTACCAACCCATGGCCAGAGATCTTAGAGGAAATTGACTACACAAGCACAAATAATCCCAATCAGGAAGCATCTAAAGCCACTAATGTGGCCACGCTGGGAACTCTCAGACAAATTCACATTTGAAAACCAAAACCGAAAATAAAAGAAGAAGACTGCTTTAGTTGTCAGTAGAGAAAGTCCAGCGCCGGGGAGCAGCGTGGCTCCCAGAGGAGGATGTGGAAGATGCTGGCTCTTTAGGAAAAGTACAGAGGCAAAGTAAAAACGTTTTTAGTTGTGCTGATAGCATGATCTGATGCCCTCCCCAACTCGAAGAAAAAAATAAAGCTCAACAACAAACATCACAAAACCAAACAAGAAATGACTATCACAGCAAAGAACAAGACAGCGTAAATCTGCTGCTTAGAGGAAAGTGGAGAAATACTGACCTAGACGAGACAGCTCCTTGGGAGGCAGGTGGGCGTGGGGGGAGAGTTCCTAGCTGAAGGGGGTGGGAGTGTAGGGGAAGTGGGGTGTGTTCAGGCTTGGGCTGCCGTTGGCCAGCTGGGTGACTCACAGCAAGGCACCCCGCTTTCCTGCCCCCTCATGTTCCAGATGCCCAAGTGTTTACTACACTTCACTCCTTCTCCTGGCCATTCTGCCTTGTCCACACACCACCTGCGTTATTAAATGCCAGCCAGATGCTGTTGGCTGCTTAAGGTACAGAGCCCACAGCTTGCTCATGCTCTGTTAGGAAGAGAGACTCGCAACGCTGATCTAACAAGGCTAATCCAAGTCATCAAACTAAGACTTTCTCCTTGGTATAATTGGAAAATGGAAAGAAAATTGAAAAGAAAAAGCTTAAAAAAATAATTCCATATCCATATACCACCTAAATTGCCTCAAGCTTCATTTAGAGTCATTTTGAGGACCCCCAGTGGTCCAGGGGCCACACAACGGGAAGCAGTACACTACACTGGGGATCACTGAAGTCCCAATACTCTTAGGATTTTTTGACCCATAGGTCTGTGGTCCAGGATCCTCTTCACTTTCTAGCACAACAGCCCATTTTGCTCAGTTTTTCCTGTTAACTCTGTACACGCTTCCTCGCTGTGTACATGTTCTTGAGAGAACACAGTACAAGTTCCTCCAGTGGATCATAGCACTTCCCACAAGCCAGTCCTACTTGAAGCTAAGGTGTCATCGGCCACATGGTCGCACTCGTCTGTTGGATTTATCTTTAATCATGCAACTTTCTTCCAGTCTTTTTGTACCTTCTGAACTTTTAAATAACATTTCTTTTTTTTTCCATAATAAAAGTAATGCATGGTCATTGTGGAAAATCTAATCACCAAGCAGAAATGCAGAGAGAACTAATCGTCCATTGTTCCAACACCCAGAGATACCATCATTAGTATTTTGTTTTCTACCAGTCTTTGTTGCTGTTGTTTTAAAAATCATAGTTGTTAACATAATATCTGTGCAATCTTGTCTCCTGCATTTTCCCATACCATCATGAACTCATCATAAACATCATTCTACAAGGTTGAATTTCAATTACTTCTAATTTTTGCTTGTATAAATAACACTATTAATAACAAGACTTCTGAACTAGAGCTATTTCCATAGGAAGATCTAAGGAGTGACTCTCCTGGGTACCATATCCCACCTGCAATATTCGAATGGGACTATTTGCTGCCCTCTTACCAGTTTTGGTTATTCATTAAAAAATAGAAATCTTTGCACATGTACAAGGCAAAAGTAGCTATCTTGTTGTCTGAATTTTCATTTTGATTACTAGTAAGATTGAAGAATTTCCATCTTTTGGAAAGCTGGCTTTCTTGCTTCTTTAGTGAATTATCACATCTTTGGCTCAGGTCCCCATTGTGCCTTAGGGGTTTTATTATTGATTTGTGTGAGCTCTTTATATGTTAAAGATATTAACCATTTATCCAATATTTGCTGCAAATATATTTTTCCCAGTTTGACTTTTTTTTTTTAAAGCGAGCTAATTTTTTTAAAAAATAAATTTGTTTATTTATTCACTTTTGGCTGCGTTGGGCCTTCATTGCTGCACGCAGGCTTTCTCTAGTTGTGGCAAGTGGGGTTACTCTTTGTTGCAGCATGCAGGCTTTTCATTGCGGTGGCTTCTCTTGCTGTGGAGCATGGGCTCTAGGTGCGCAGGCTTCAGTAGTTGTGGCGTGCAGGCTCAGTAGTTGTGGCATGCGGGTCTGGCCGCTCCGTGGCATGTGGGATCTTCCTGGACCAGGGGTTGAATCCGTGTTCCCTGCACTGGCAGGCGGACTCTTAACCACTGTGCCACCAGGGAAGTCCCTCCCACTTTGACTTTTAAACTCTAGGTTCATTAGAGGTTTCTCATGTAGCCACATCGATTTCTTTAGAGAACCTGTTTTCTTCCTTGTTGGAATTATACGTGATTTTTATTGTTCTAATTCCATTTTAGGAGTCTCTCTCTCTCCTTGTGAGCTCTGTTTTCTTTTAGCAGCCATGGGACCATAATAACTTTACTTCTAATTTCAAAGTCTAGGATAGTGTCTGCTGTCATCCAACACTCTCATCCACTGCATGCACAACCCTCCCCCCCAACCCCATCCCTTATTAGGGACATATAGAGACATTTGGGTCTCGGGCCCTCAGGTGTGATTCAGGGTTTTCACTCTATTGTTAATGCTTGTTTGAGTCAGAAGGTTGCTCACAGGTGGGTTATTATGTTCATGAATTCATGGTTTCTGAAAGGTTCCTAAGGCTGAAGAATTCATTCAGGGTTTTCGTAGGACAGTGGCATCTCAGAGCAAAATCCTTATTCGTGGGAGACGTGCACTTTCTATAATAATAATAATAATGACAGCTAACACTGAATGATCACTTCAAATAGGCCAATCGTTATTCTAAGCGCTTCACATGAATTACCTGGTTTAATCTCCAACAACTCTATGAGGCTGGCACTATTATTATTGCCAGTTTTCAGATGAGAAAACTAAGGCCCAGAGCAGTTGAATAATTTGCCCAGATGTGTAGCAGAATGGGAAGACGTGCACGTAGTGTGCGTTCCTAAGAGAGCAGATGTGCATGCAGATGACAGTGTGAATTTCCCTGTGTGGAGTGGGAGAGAAGTGAGGCAGGAAGTGGGAAGCGCCAGGACGAGAGGGAAGGCAGCAGGGGCTGTGCTGGCCGGGAAGAAACGGAGTGAGAGCTCACTGCACCCTGTGACCCCCACTGCACTCCTTGACCCTCCGTAGGTTCACTCTTGCACAGGAATCACAGTACTCCCCAGGGGCCCCAGGACACTGAGAAGGCAGAATTTTGATACCTGTTGACATTGCAAGTCAAGTACTGGGATTCCTAAACCCAATGAGGGCCGGGGACAGATAATCACAGTGGCAATAGCTAACTTGCAGTGAGCACTTAGAACATGCCAAACACCGAGCTAAGAACTATACATGCATTTGCTTATGCACTCCTGATACCAATCCTATGAGGCTGGAGCTATTATTATACCCATTTTATATATGAGGAAACTGAGGTTCAGAGAGATTACAAAACTCTACTTGGCAGAGCCTGCATGGCTCCAAAGTCTGTATATTGTCTCCACTCCCCTCTGCCACCCTCCTCCCCAGGTAGGTGGCACCGGTACTGTCTAGCTCCTCCCTCCCTCCTTCTCTGGACACCCTGATCATCAGCCAGGGCTGCGCAGAGGAAGAAGAAATGGAGCTCCACGGAATCCAGCAGAGGACCTTGCCATTCTTTCTCTAGAGCCCTGGGATAGACAGCAAGTAAGAAATAAGATTTGCAGGGACTTCCCTGGTGGTCCAGTGGTTCAGACTTCACCTTCCAATGCAGGGGGTATGGGTTCGATCCCTGGTTGGGGAGCTAAGATCTCACATGCTTCGCGGCCAAAAAACCAAAACATAAAACAGAAGCAATACTGTAACGAATTCAATCAAGACTTTAAAAATGGTACACATCAAAAAAATCTTAAAGAAAGATAGAAGATTTGCAGTTTCCAGGTTGTTCTATTCCATCTCCTTCCCCTTCTGCTCAGGGGCACTGGAAGCGGCTTCTTTAAAGGAGCAGAGTGGAGCCTGAGGCTCGTCCCTCCACCCCTCTGCCACAAGCAGCGTGTCCTGATGGGGCACATCTGGGCATGGAAAGCCCAGTGACCATGGTTCCAGCCACATTCACTGGGTCAGTGCTGTGTCTGGGGCCGGCAGCAAGATGTGACAAAGGCTTTTCCCTTCCCTTACAGAGCTTGGCATTCACACAATGTTCTGTGGCTTTGCGAACAAAGATGGGACCCAGCTTTTCCTTCCATGTACCTGCGGCTGTCTCATAATAATTGCCTCGCTTCATGGGCTTCTGTCTCAGCTTTTAGCTTGTTACTGCTCTTGTTTGAATAGACAAAGGAGAGTGCGCTTATTCTCTTCAGCTTCGTCTCCTATTAGTCACAATGCGAGCTCTCTATCCTGGCTGGGCCAGCTCTCTCACCATCTGCTCAAGCAACAGATGTCATCTGTGTGCCTCAGCTGCTGTCCGCGGCTGCCTCGATAAGCCCTCTGGTGGGAATGCTCGGAGGTATTTATTTAGGTCCCGAGGACGCTCAGTAATCCTCAGTTCCTAGGTGTGTCCTGAGAGGATGGGTCATCACTGTTACCTCTGGGTGAGCCCTGAGATCTCTCAGGTGCCACAAACCTGGTGGGCTGGGGTCTGGAGGGAGCCCACCCACAAACTCTGCTCAGCTTTCCGTCCTCTCGTCTGGACACCTGGCTTTGCTCTTTGCTGTTGTCAACCCCCTTCACCACACCAGCCACTGCTGGGGTCTTTCTCTGAACAAATGAGGCACCTGGAACTAAGGCACTACCCCCCAGCTGCCCTTCAGTTTCGTGATGCTTACAGCCCTCTGCAGCCTTGCTCATACCCCAGAGAGTATTCCCTTTGGCTTGATGCTTGTTCCACTGGCTGGTGAAGCCACTTCCCTAGCCCTGGTGCTCGCCAGTGTTTCTTCAGCATTAAACCCGTTAGGCTGAGGTCTCAGCATTCATTCGGGAACTACCCCAGAAACCAAGACGAAAAAGACAAGTCAGCATATTTCCTGCTGTCATGTGGCTTCCACTTTAGTGGGGAGAAAGTCATGTGAACAAATAGTTGCACAACTGTGTTATGAGTACTAGAACAGCCATGGTGAGACAGATTGGAAACTAAGGGAGAAGGTAACCAACTATGTCTGATGGTATGTGGTTGTGTGTCGTCTGAGGTGGAGTGGGAGGGAAGACCTGAAATGAAAGAGGACGCTTGAGCAGGTCTTGAAGGATGAGTAGGAATTCTCTAGTAGGACAAGCTTCTGATGAGCGTGGGAGGGGGCAATGCAATTGGGCTTTCCAGATGGAACAGAATGGAAGAGTAAAGAAGCAATTTAGGGGTGCAGAGGGTAAGCGAGGGAGAGCCGGGCAGATCATGAAGCCATGGTAGGTGAGGGCTGAGCAAGAGGGAGCTTCTGAGAACGACAAGGTCATCAGCATCGTTAATGAAGAGAACAGTCTTCAGGGGTGGGGAGACGACATATCTGCCTTGAGACATGTGAAATTTGAGGCAGGTGGCAGGAACAGGTGGATATGTTGGCGTCCCTTGGCTGTCTTCTCTCCTAGGTTTTTTTTTTTTTTTTTTTTTTTTTGTGGTACGCGGGCCTCTCACTGTTGTGGCCTCTCACGTTGCGGAGCACAGGCTCCGGACGCGCAGGCTCAGCAGCCATGGCTCACGGGCCCAGCCGCTCCGCGGCACGTGGGATCTTCCCGGACCGGGGCACGAACCCGTGTCCCCTGCATCGGCAGGTGGACTCCCAACCACTGCACCACCAGGGAAGCCCTCTCCTAGCTTTGAGCACTGTCCCTGGGTGACATTATCCGTTCACCACCGGAATAAGCGACAGCACTTACATCTCAATTCCAATCGAGTCCTCCGTTCTGAGATCAGACCCATATCATACAACATCTCACTGGACATCTCCACCTGAATGACCCCCCTCTCCCAGGCACCTCAGACTCAGCATGCTGTGAACCGAGCTGATTACCCAAAGCCAAATGCTTCTCCTCGTGGATGCGCCAGCTCAGGGGCAGTGCATCCCACGGCCTGAGTTAGCACGCGGGGCACCATCCTAGCCTCTCCCCACAGGAACACGGCTTAGCACATCCTTAATGCCTCTCCTGCTCGCTAATGCTCCCTCCCCCATCTCTGCTGCCGCTGCCCTGGTCCCCATCATGTCTTCCGACTAGCGACTAGCATTACAACTGTCTGCACTCTTCTCCCCTCAGTCTAATTCTCTACCAGTCCATCCTCTATTGCCAGCAGGGTGGATCTCGGTCTTATATTTATTTATTTTCTGCTTCCCGACTAGAATACAAGCTCCATGAAGGCAGAAACCTTCTCTGTTCACTGCTATCCCCAGTGCCTGGCACACAACAGGAGCTCAATAAATATCAGTTGAATAAATGAATCTAAAAATGCAAATCTCATCCCATCACTCCCCTGCTTAAGACCTTGTATGGTTCCTTAGAGCCCTCAAGATACAAGCCAGCTTCCTCGCTCAGGTCTGGCCCTAGCTCGGTTCTTAAGCCTCTTGTACTCATGCATGACTCTTAGTATCTGCCTACGTTCCAGCTATGACCACGTCCCTGCAGCTCCTGGAGCATCTCTGAAGCCAGCAATTTTCAAAGTATGGTCTGCAGAGCCCTGGGAGTCTTGAGACCCTTTCAAAGAGTCAGTGAATATGGGTAAAGGTCCATTCAGAGTGCAAGAATGACCAATAGATTTTAATGTCAACGTGGTATGAAAAAGTGCATTGTAAGGTTCAGATCCCACAATGCAACTCACCCACTACTTGCGTTCTGGTGTGGTATCAAAAAAATATCCACCATTACCTGACAAGGCTATCAAAGTACTTCTTGCCTTTCCAACTCCTTATCTGCGTGACGGGGCTGGGACTAAAGTGAGGCAAGTGAAGTTCCTAGAATGCCAAATTTAAGGAGGCCTACACTCTCAGGGCCAACCCTGTGATGGCATGACCCTGAGTGAGGGTGCCTCCTTAAATTTTGTGTCCTAAGTGCCTTGCTTGTCCCACCTCAGTCCTGGCCTTGCTGTGTGGGTCTGGGTTTTCTTCAGATACCTCAGCTAAAACCACACAGAAAAACAGATTGAAAGCAGATGTAGATGTGAGAATCCAGCTGTTTTCTATTAAGCCAGACCTTAAAGAGATTTGCAAAAATATAAAATAACGCTACTCTCCTCACTAGTTTTATTCTAGAAAATATAGTTATTTTTATAACATTACGTTAACATGCAATGGATTTATTTTAAAATAAATTAATAAATACATATTTTTAAATACTCAGAAAATTCCACAGTTTTAATTTCTAATACCACACACATCTCACAAAAATAAAGCTCTTTAGTGTCCTCAATAATTTTTCTGAGATCAGAAAGGTTGAGAACTGCTCTGTTAAACTAGAAGATGTGGGAAAACACTCTTTTAATGTTAAAAGTAAACACGGTTTGCATGAATTTTATAATTAAATAGGACTTCAGACAAATTGAGGTAGATCAATTCAGGCAGCACCCCTGCTGGCCTCAAGGTTTGCAATCCTTTTTTTTTTTTTAAAGTGGGCTGTGCTAACTCCCCTTTTCATCCTCAGAGAAGAAGGAAAGTGATGGGGTAAGTTTCTCCCTTATGCCAGGTGGAAATCTCTTGCCCCAATTCACTCATACTTCCTCATTTTTGCTCATCCTGTACATTGCCTGCCGCCCACTGTATTTTTCCCTTCAAGGTACAACTCAGGTCTCACCTACTCCAGGATGTCCCTGGTTGCCATGGTCCCAAAGTTCCCAAATGTGTGTCGGCAGATCTGTGCTAAGCTGGCCCCATGAGATCACCTGGGAAGCAATTAAAAACCATAAGTCCAGGGGGCTTCCCTGGTGGCGCAGTGGTTGAGAGTCCGCCTGCCAATGCAGGGGACACGGGTTCGTGCCCCGGCCCGGGAAGATCCCACATGCCGCGGAGCGGCTGGGCCCGTGAGCCATGGCCGCTGAGCCTGCGCTGGGCCCTGAGCGTCCGGAGGCTGTGCTCCGCAACGGGAGAGGCCACAACAGTGAGAGGCCTGTGTACCACAAAAAAAAAAACCACAAAAAACAAAACTAAACAAAACAAAAAAAACCCCCATAAGTCCAGCCCACTCCCAGAGATACTGATTTATAGGCTCCAGGGATAAGTATTTTTAAAAATTCTCTGTAGGAGACCCCTGTAGCCAGGGGTGGGAACCACTGAGTATGTAAGTGGCACTATCTCAAAAAGTTCTTCCTTCAACAAGGCTGTAATCTCTAGGAGTGCAGGGGTCAGAGTGTCTCCTCCCTTTATATCCCCAGAGCAATGAGCATAGAGCTGTGCACAGAGCTCAGGGTGTGGTGACGGAATCCCACTGAGCCGGGATTGTCAACACAGTGACTACACCCCCCTAACCTCACCTCCTATCCTGAAGCCCACACCGCCGGTCTCCCCTTCCTCGGGAGGTATCAGGGAACCAAAGGCACAGACTCAGCAAGCTCTACCTTCATGCACACAGGCTCTATACATCCCTGGCTAATGGTCAAGGGCCGATGACAAGCACATGTAGTCTCAAGCACGCGCATGTGCAAAGCACACAGACGTAAAGAGGCTTTTAACTCTGAGACTAGCTTGGGATGCTGAGTGACAATGCAGCTCGGATCTGAAAATTCTTTTTTTTTGTTCTTTTTCCGGAGACTTTCTAAGTTCCAGAAAAGCTTCCAGGGAGGGTTTTGTCAATCAAAGGTAACATTAATGCAATTCTCCAATCATCTCTTCTATAATTTTATATCTCTCCACTCTCTGAACCCTTTTCCTCTTTTCTGAAAATGTCTCCAAACTTATCTCCCTTCCCTAAAGGTTAGGGCAGCTATAACTATTTCCAAGATCACTGCCGGGAAAGGTGACCTTGGAGGGGTTCTCAAATTCTGCTTTACTTAGACTCACAAGTAAAGATGTCCCAAGATGTCACAAGTAAAGACATTCCCAAGATGTCTTCATAACTAAACACAGCCACTCTGTTCCCCATGGTTTCTGTGAAGGCTAACGGGCTTTTGTATTTCTATGGGAGCCATCTCTCTTCCCTCCTCCAGCTCACCACCAGCAAACAGACATTTTCTGGGTCCAGAAAATAATTAAAGTTTCAGGGGCAGGTGGGAGGCAAGAGGGGAGAGAGCCAGGAAAGCAGTAGGACCAAACATTGGCAGGGTTGTCAAGTTGGCCTTGGTCCCTGGTTCCTGGTGACAGCTGAGCTTCCACGTTCACTCATTTTTATGGAGATTGAGAAGAAATGGAGGCTTCTTTTTTTGCCAGTTTTGACACCTCTCTGCTTTGCACATTAAGAGGCTCGCCATTTGACACCACGTCTGATCCATCCACTGCTCCGTGGAGGTGTCAAGCAAACTTGCCGGAGATACTAAACCCCAATTATGGTGCCCCATTTACACTTGGATCTTAACAGACGCTGGAAACCTTTTAGGCTCTGGGATGATTAGTGCAGACCTTTCCCTTGCTTGCAAGCAGCTTGGAACACTTGCACCTGTTTTGTCGGCATCCAATGCATCCTTAATAAGTGGCCTTCCCCAAGGTGGCCCAGAGGGGCAGTCAAAGGCTCAATGACAAGGAGCCTGAGGCCCAGAAAGGAAAGGTGACTTGCCTGAAATTATTCCTCAAGCCTGTAATAAGTCCTCAGTTCCTCAGGAATCATGCTCAAAATAAGAGATTCAGACAGGTTGAGGCAAGAGCAGCAAGACAGCCAGAATTTTTTGGATGAGGATGAGAACAAATTAAGGGGATCGTTGTCCAAATGTTGGTGGTGCTGATTTCTGGCATAATTACTCTGCCTTCTGCTGCCCATACACGAAGGCCAGGAGTCAAAAACAGAGTCTCTTAATGTCACTTTCTTTATCAGTTTCTTAATCCAGGGGAACATTTCCCCAAATATAGAGCTGATAAATGGTATATCCATAGGTGTTCAGGGAAGGTGGTGGTGAGCAGCGGTAGCTGAAAACCTTTAAGAACAAACTGATCTGACTAAGCTGAAACAGAAAGAGTGAAGAAAACCCAAGAAGTGGCACTGACCAGGGCTCATTTCAGGAGGGAAATGGAATGTCCAGGGTATGGGTGAAGGGCCCAGACACACAGGCTAGGAGTGGGAAGAAGACTGGTTACCCACAGATGCATCCTTGACAACACAGGAACTACGGCTCTGAGTTATCTGAGATGGCCACTTGGGTGGGTCTAATTCCACTTATCTACTCTGCTGTTTCACATGGGATCAGATGAAGAATTTAAGCCATGGAGGGGTTTAGGTATCTTCATGCAGCTCTCTCCCTGTTTCTGTGACCACCTGAAAGTCAGAAAAGAGGAAAAGGCCTGGGGAACAAAAGTAGCTACTGATGCCCACTCTTGGAGAGACCATTCCTATGGGGAGCAGATATCTTTGAATACCCCAACAGAAGTGAGTCCTGGTCCTGGAGCTCAGACTCAGATTTATTGCTCCTTCTGATAAAAAGAGCTTGAAAAACAAAACCCAAGAGGTTAAAACCAGAACTTGAGACTTACCAAACTTAAAGATTTTCTCCCAGCTTTACATACTCATCTCAGCTCTTTCTGGCTAAGTTGTCATGACCCTCAGTTTCTGCTCTCTCTACGGAATGAGAACATAATCTGCAGCTTGGAAAAGAACTTAGAGAGCTTCTCATCCAAGCTTTCAGGCAAAGTAGAACCCCTCAACGGCAACCTTGACGGGAGGCCATCCAGGCTTTGAACTCTGGCCACAAGCAAGCACTTGATTACTTTTCCATGCAATCAGATTATCAGAGACCCCAACCGCGAGAGAGTCTTTTTCAAGACGGAGCCAACATCTGCTTCCCTCTAACTTGCATACCTGGGCCCTGATTCTGCTTTCTGAGAATACACAGAGGAAGTTTATTATATCTTTTATATGACAACTCTGCAGGTATTTGAAGACAACCAGCAGACCCCTCTGCGTCTTCGTTCAACGTCCCCAGCAGGACGTGGCTCAGGTCCCCCACCAGCCAGATTGCCCAACCGTGGACATGCTTTCGTCTGTCAATATCTTTCTTAAAATGTGAGGCCTTGTTCTGAGTACAGATAATTCGACTCGTCTGCATCCAGTGGGTTCGAACCACTTTGGAGGGACAGACGGCAACCTGGATAGTGGCTTGGAGGGTTCTCAGTCCACCTAAGAGTTAAGCTAGAGCTGTTTTTTGGAGAAACTCTAGGCTGACCATCCTCCAAAGCAACCCGCAGAGGTGGAGGCTGTGCTGGCAGGAGGTCTGCCAGGGAATCGGCCAAGCCCGGTGGGAGGTTAACTCCTGACCTTTGGGCACTCTGCGTTCACATCTTTGGTTTGGCCCCTCCTGGGAGCGGTGGGGGGGGGGCTGTGTGTGTGGGTGATGCATTTTAGTTGTTGATTTTATCAGAAAATATTCAGAAAATCAGTGTCTGTGTCATTTTATGTAAATCCAGATCCATCTGTCACTGTCTATTGTACCTCCAGGCAGTGTAAAAAATTTTTTTAATACATTGTTGTTTTTCTCCAAAGGCGTGTGGTAACATCTTTAGAAATCTCTGGTGATAAGGAAATTTTGGCATAAGGCATGGCTTCAGGCCCTGAAAGTGTTGAAATTCACATGGTGGATGCTGGACAAGACTTCTGGTCATCCGAGACATGTGACATGTCAACAGGAATCCTGAGGGACCAAGTCACTCATACTCCCTCTGCTGTGTTCCTGTCACCGTGCTGCCTCTGAGACTGGGCACTGCCTGTCTGCACCTCTTGCCTTCTCCCTTTTTTCCTTCTAATCCATAGTTACTGCTGGGTAGTTCTGTAATGACTTCCTATCTCTCTCACCAATCCAATTCCCCTCTTTCCCAGTAATCGGACACCCTCCGGGCTCTGATTTTACCTGGAACCTCCTTGACTGTTCAGAGCTCCACAGAAATTGGTTCTAAAGTGTCTGGGATAGATTATGATTCTCAGTCTGCCGTCCATTGACGTGGACTCCATTGCTGTTCTCTATTTGGCTCCCATGAGAGTGGCTCTTCCCCACTGACCAACCCCCCCAACCCAGAGCCTCCAAGGGCAGTGACCATTCCACCTGACAGGCCCTTTGGATGGGGTACTCAGCACACGACCACTTCCGCAGAACTGCTGGAGGGGCAGATTACCATAGCAGCCACCACTGGCTAAATGCTGACTGTATGCCGACCCATTCGTGCACGCAATCCCACAGCAACCCCGTGAGGTTCATACGATGATCTCCATTTTACAGAGGAGGACAGTGTGGTTCACAGGATTTGGGTAAATTTCCAAAGCCTGTGCATTCTCTAAAGTCCAGCCCCTACTTCTCTGTGAGCTCATGACATCAGATTCCATCCCTGAAGAGAGGTCTGTGTCCTTGATTTGCCCCTGATAGCTCTGCAGTTGAAAAAGGGAAACATTTCAAACAGCACTTTCTTGTGCTTTCCCCACCCCCTGTGAACCAGCACAGTAGCAAATATACAAATGTCTAGGTATCAAGGTAGTTTTAATAACAGCACAGGCTTATTAACAACAGTTTCGTTTTTTTCAGCGCACTTCCATATTTATTAACTCATTGATCCTCTCAGTCTCCCTGCAAGATTGACCAAAAAGTGTCCTTATCTGTATTTTGGGGATAAGGAAGGAAAAACCCAGACAGGCTTTGGGACCTACTCAGGGCTTTGGTAAATGAATGACAAAGATTATCACTTCTACCTGCTGGCTCTCTCTCTGAATTGAAGCAATAGCTCCTGGGTCCAGTCTTTCCTCCAAGGTAAACATCATGAGTTCCCCATGACTCCCTCATCTAATGCTATTCTCTGAGCTGCTGAAGACCCCTTTGAAATAGAACTTACTCTAAAAATTAAGGTGTGGGGCCCATGCTCCCCCCATCAGACCCTTTGCCCATAAAGACCCATTTCCTAAGTAGTTATCATGGGCCGGGGCTTTGCGCCACCCAATGGCTCTATCAGGTTGTTACCGTTATCTGCCCACTTTGCAGATGAGAAAACCAAGAACTGGAGAGGTTAAATGACTTGACTAGGTTAGGCAGAGCCTGGGCTTGAACCCAGGAAGTCTGAGCTCCAAGTTGAGACTCCTCATGTGGTCTGAGCAGTGGAATCCTGCCAGGATGCCTGACCTGAAGGCTGACGTGCTGTTGGAGCAACAGAGGATTACTCTTCGTTCCACAACCACATTGCCCAGTGCCATGCACTGAGATTTGGTCCATTAAAAGCCTGAGATGTCTTTCCTATAAGCTGTATTTAATTTGGATGTCCCCAAGACACACTTACATAATAAGTTATTTTTATCCTAAATGCAGGAGTTTATACTCATAGCCACTATATATTTTAAATAAACTTAAAAATTTTTGGAATAGATTTACAGAAAAATGGTGAAGTTAGTACAGAGAGTGTCCATACATTCACATCCAGTCTCCTCTATTATTAGCATCTCACATGTTAATATGGTAGATTTTCCCATGATTAATGAATCATTATTGAAATATTATTATCTAAAGTCCACATTGCACTCAGATTTCCTTAGTTTTTGCTTAGGATCCCATCTAGGATATCACATTACATTTAGTTCTCAAGTCTCCTTAGGCTCCTCTAGACCATGAAAGTTTCTTAGAATTTCTTTGTTTTGACAATCTTGACAGTTTTGAAGAGTACTGTCCAGGTATTTTGGAGAATGTCCCTCAACTGGGATTTGCCTACTATTTTTCTCATAATGAGATTCAGGCTATAGGCTTTTGGGAGGAAGACCACAGAGGTAAAGTGTCATTCTCATCACATCACATCAAGGTATCCTATCATGCTATCAACGTGACTTATCGCTGTTGCTGTTGACCTTGATCACCTGGTTGAGGTAGTGTTTGCCAGGTTTCTCTGCTGTAAAGTTAAAGTGATTCTCCGCACCCCCTTCCTACTGTACTTTTGGAAGGTCATCATGCACAGCCGACACTGAAGGAGTGGAGAGTTATGTCTCACCTCCTTGAAGGCAGAGTATCTGCAGAAACTACTTGCTATTCTTCTGCATGTCTCCATTATATTTTTTGTGCTTTTATTTTATTTATTTATTTTTATTGAAGTGTAGTTGATTTACAATGTTGTGTTAGTTTCAGGTGCACAGCAAAATGATTCAGTATTTTATATATATATATATATATATATATATATATATATATATATATATATACACACATATATATACACATGTATATTCTTTTTCAGATTCTTTTCCATTATAGGTTATTACAAGATATTGAATATAGTTCCCTGTGCTAAGTAAATCCTTGTTGCCTATCTATTTTATATATAGTGTTGTATATCTATTAATCCCAAACTCCTAATTTATTCCTCCCTCCCCCCTTCCCCTTTGGTAACCAAAAGTTTGTTTTCTATGTCTGTGAGTCTATTTCTGTTTTGTAAATTAAGTTCATTTTTATCATTTTTCTTAGATTCCACATATAAGTGATGTCATCGGATATTTGTGTGACTTATTTCACTTAGTATAATAATCTCTAAGTCCATCCATGTTGTTGCAAACGCCATCATTTCATCCTTTTTATGGCTGAGTACTATTCCATTGTATATATATACGCCACATCTTCTTTACCCATTCATCTGTTGATGAACTTTTAGGCTGCTTCCACATCTTGGTTAATGTAAATAGTGCTGCTGTGAACACTGGAGTGCATGTATCTTTTCGAATTAGAGTTTTCATCTTTTCCAGATATATGCCCAGGAGTGGGATTGCTGCATCATAGGGTAACTCTATTTTTAATTTTCCATTACATTTTGTTCAGTGTAAGCTCATCATTTCAGGTGGTGGAGATCTCTTTGGATCCTGGCACCATATCTATCTGGTAATTTAACTTCCCCTGTAGGTGGTATCTATGTATCTATTAGCATGATTTCTGAATCACTTGTACAAACATTGAACAGACCACTTTTTAAGAGATTCTCTTGACACTTGGGGAGAACAACTGGCATAGTAGGGGAACTTTTTTTCTTGGCCATGCCTTGCAGCATGCGGAATCTTAGTTCCCCAACCCGGGATTGAGCCCATGCCCCCTGCATTGGGAGTGTGGAGACTTAACCACTGGACCGCCAGCAAGTCCTGAGGGGGGATTTTTTTTTTTTTTTTTTTTTTTGCGGTACGCAGACCTCTCACTGTTGTGGCCTCTCCCATTGCAGAGCACAGGCTCCGGACGTGCAGGCTCAGCAGGCATGGCTCACGGGCCCAGCCGCTCCACGGCATGTGGGATCTTCCCGGACCGGGGCATGAACCCGTGTCCCCTGCATCGGCAGGCGGACTCTCAACCACTGCGCCACCAGGGAAGCCCAGGGAGGATATTTTTGAAGTCATATCATTGCACTATTGTTCAGATCACATTCTCCATTTTATCCACAATGTGATAAGGAGCAACTTCATTAAATGTTTTCCTGAAATCAAACTATATGACAATCGTCTTCCTCTGATAGTCTAGAAAAAGCACCTACTAAAAAAATCATTTTAATTTCGCATGATTTATTTATAGTAATCCCATGCTGGCTCCTGGGTCTCTATTTCTTTTCTAAGTGCACACAAACAATCCACTTACCACGCTATCTTTGTAGAATATCATCAGTTTGATATCAGGCTGATCAATCCAGAACTTCTAGAATCTTGATTTTAGAAAAGTGAGCTATGCCCAGTCTTTGAGCATCTTCTCTGTTCTATGTGGTTCTTCAACAATTACCAGCAACGTTTCTGCCATTGTATCTGCAAATTATTTCAGTCCCGGGACATCGAGCATCTGGGTCTGGAGTCTTGGCCTCATGTAAGGATGATAGATGCTCTTCCTGACACACCAGATCAAAACTTGTTCCCTTTGGTGACGAAGATGGAAGCAAAACAAGAGGTAGGCAGTTTTATTTTTCTGTCTTCTCCAGGGGCCACGTAGGCATGTGTGTTGTATTCCTTTCCTTCCCTTCCATGCTAGCCCGATTCCCTTTTGTTAGATATTTCTTTCCAACAAAGTTAATATGACATCATCTTCCCCAAGGAGCAGTCCTTTATCTTGTTCATTTTCCTGCTTCAGGCATTACTTAAAAATAACAAAACCCACTAAAAGCTAATCTTCATTGAAGGGTTTGATAGTCAGAAAAGGAGAACAAGGGCATTACAAGCAGAAAATAATGATAATAATAATGATGGTAAAGATGTATTGAACAAAATCTGCCTGGCACCAGGCCAAGTACTTAATGGGTATTATCGAATTTATTAGTTATCATAAGCCTTTGGGAATAGATATCACCCCCACTTTAGAGATAAGGAAACGGAGGTTTGGTGAGGTTAAAGGGCTTGTCCAAGGTCACAAAGCTGAGATTTAAACGAGGTGGGTCTGATTCCTGAACGCTTGCTCTTGGCACAATAACTACAGAAATATCCAAAGTGCCTTTGTATTGACCGGATTTTAAAAAATGATTTATTCTGAGCTTAGACGTCCCTACACAGCTCTTGCAGGGTGTAGGGCCCTCTGGTACCCTTCCTTGTTATGCAGCCCTCCCACCTTCCAACATGCCCTACACTCTTGCCAAACCAGAACTCCTCAGAAGTATTCTCTGCATTTTCATTGGTTCCTGTATGTTAGACCTTTTTTTTTTTTTTGTGGAAGAATGGTCATAACAGAGATATTTTTAATAGCTAAAAACTAGCAATCACCAAAATGATCAGTTTAATAATCTGACATAAGTAGATCTTAACATGAGGTCTCCATCATCTCCTAAAGTTATACACAAAACGGTGTATAGAAGTGTTTTCTTTTTTTTCTTCTGTGAGAAAGGTCTATAGTTCTCATTAGGTTCTCAGAGTGACTTATTTTCCATCCCTTCATTCAAACATGTATGTCATTGCTTTTGATGTCTCTCTTTTTTCTTAGAGATGGTTTGTGACTGTAATATGGACATTCCATTTTTATATCTCCCCAACCATCCTAAGCTGTGTTCCCTCTGGCATCCCTGGCCACGGAACTGAACTGACTGCTCCATTGCACTCCCTAGACTCACCCTTTATAAAACCTCAGGCTCATGTTGGAAAACGCCAGCGTTCCCCTCCCCGGGAATCCATCGTGCTGAGATGGCGTGGCCATCTCCTCCAGGTTCCCATCCCTGTTCTTTTCGTTCACCAAACAAATAATTCCTCAACTACAATGTGCCAGGCACTGTTCTAGGCAGAGGGGACAAAACAAAGTCCTTGTCCCTGGGGAACCAGTACTCTTCACAGCAACAAATACATCTTTTCTGTGGATCACAGTTCAGTCTAGACTCAGTTCCCCTATTTGCCTGTTCTACCTTTTAAGGGATAAAATTATTAGCAAGTCAAGTAAATAATTTATCAGCTCTTCTGCCTTTAGCAGAATGATACTCGCAGTCGTCTAATTAGTCAGAAGCACCACCACTATTTCTTTCTGTCCTGTGCTATTGGAGAATCGTGCCAGGTTCACATCTGGCAGGGAGTTAGTGGCCTATTCCCACTGAAATCCTCTCACCTGGGCTGCCCCCTCTGGCTCACAGGTTTCAGATATGCAGGTACCTTCCTGGCACGTAGTGTTTCCTTCTCCCCCTGTTGTCACAACTTACCTTGCTCTACACTCCAGGCATGAGTTCCGTCCAACAGGCTGCAGGGCCTCTAGACTACAAGTTAACTCGTCCCCACACTGTGTGTGTTACGACATAGATGTCAGAGAACCTCCTTGCTCCTGACTCTTCAGCTGCTACTTCCTGAGGCTTCCTGGGCCCCTCTTCCAGCAAAGTTCTTCTTTCTCTAGAACCAGTGGGCTTAACTTCCTCTCCGTGCAACTTTGGGCAGGTTAAATTCTCCGAGGTTTCTCCATTTCTATAGCAAGGATGATAATACTTATCTCATGGGGCTGACGTGAAGCGTGAGTGAGACAGCGGTAAGCAGCTGTGGTGCCAGTGGCAAAATGAGGCCCCTACGTACGGGCACAACGCACGTCTGCTCCCTTGCTGGTCCGGATCTGTCATGCCTGACTTCCTTCAGGGTATTTGTCCATTTCTGGGCATTTTGCTCCCTCTGTTTTCACCTTAGAGCCTTATTTCAGTGTCTGCTTGTTTGGGACTCTCTTTAGGAGAGAAGAAAGAACGGAGAAGTTTACCCTAAAATGGTCAGGGTGGCAGTGGGTTATGCCCAAAGTGCCCTGGGAGCCAGGGGATAACTCTTGGCTCAGATACGCCATTTCCAACAGTTCCTGATTCCCAGCCCCTGGGGCTAGGCCAGCGCACTTTGGGGCTTTGCAGTGTGGAAACACATCCGGAGGGAGGGAGGGCAGCTGGGAAGTGAAGCACCTGAGAGGCCACAGAGGCATCAGTCTGGGTCCCAAATGCCAGCCAGGAAGGGGCCCAGGTATCCTGGGTTCGAGATTGCTCCCACTAAGCTGGGCACTCCTAGGGGGCTCGGGGCTCGACAGAACTCCAGGCAGAGGTGCCATGGTGAGGGTGAGCCAGTGCTGAGCTCCAATTAGGCCTCAGCTGTCCAGACTCTCCACCCGCCCCCAGTAGCCCTCCTGGCCAGATGACTGCCTGTCCTTTGGTTCAGTTGCCCCATTTTAGTGTCCCTCTGAGGAGTAGGTCTGGGGGGCAGGAGGGACTCTACAGTTGCTAGGGACCAGGAGTGGGAAACCGGGTACCATTATCCATGGAGGGAGGTCTAGCAAGGCTCTGACCAGGGAGCAAATGCCACTGAGAGGTGTTCAGGCTGCAAAAGACCCAGCTGAGTCTGGAAAAAAGATTTCAGCCTAGGTCTGGACAACAAGAGAGCACGAGCAGAAAATGATTCCAAGAAGGGTCTTCACTCTGGACAGTAACGATCAGGGGCTCCATGGAACAGCCAGTTAAAGCCGCAAATCTCTGCCAAGATGAGTGACAGCTGCCTCCCTCCATCTGTAGGACTGGGTCTGTCTGGCAGGTGTCCTCACCATTCAGTTGGATGCAGGGGCTGAGCCCATGTGGCAGACGCAATGAACCAAGGGGAATTGCAAGAGAAGAGAAAAAGTGGGGAGAAACTGCAAGCCCGGGGATTCAGCTCAGGAAGAAGAGATGCCAGGTCTCCCAGCCCCATGCCCCGACTCCTCTGCTTTTGGTCCCTGGATCCTGGCAGCTCCTGTGATCAGTTATGGGCTAGAGAACAACAGGATCACATCTTGAGGGCAAAGATTCTGTTCTGTTGATTCCTGGCATCCTTAGCATCTTTACAGGCACGCGGTCCACCCGTGGCTGAGTGAATGAATAAAGGACGCTCTCTAGTACATTGTTTGTGTTGAGCTCAACTGGGAGCCTCTTTATTGCTTTCATTGTCCTTTACCCTCCGAGTTACAGATTTGCTCCCAGTCCTACAGGAAGCTCAAGCTGAGCTCAGAAAAATGCTAGCAGGGGTCTGGGGAGGGTTCTGTTCTGCAGAGTCAGAACAGCGCCTAGAGTCTGGGGTTCCCAGAGCAAGGTCCTTGGAGGCCCTGCCAGAGCCCTGGGCACAGGACTGACCACTGTGGTTCCAGTAGACTCCAGTTCCATTGGAGGTCCCACTGTGTGGATTTCCTGGCCTGGAAAATGTGGACACGGAGAGGGCTGTGTTCCCCGAGCTTTTCCTCATGAGTGGCAGGAGAAGGCATGGCCTGCCCCATCCTCCCACTAAGGCCAGATGGTGTAGGCCCCAAGCCCTCTGCTTTCAGAAAGTGGGGCAGGGCTCGGGGGCCCACAAGGGGGCTAAAAATAAAGCCAGTCTGTTTCTGCTCCCTCGGTGGGAGTCTGGGTGGCCACTGGGGTTGGATGAGCTGTGGTCCTCCCGCCTTGGTGACACCTTGCTTCATTTTGCCCTCGGGAGCCAGTGAAGCACCTTCTGCCCTGCATTTCAGGGTTCTCTGATCAAGCCATTAGTGCCAGGCTGGGAAGCAAGGAAGAAGGTAGCGATGGGGACAAAATGAGTCCCATCGAAAAACTAGAACCATGGTTGCAAAAAAACAAGGCCCCTCGCATTTGATGCTGTGTTTCTCCGACACCGTGTCACCACTGCTCCTTTGGCTACACACTGCAGTATCAGAGTTACTGAAAACCCAAGAGTTACCTGGTAGATCAGGTAGCAATCATTCCACGTTGGCATAAAATGATTGGGGGGCAGGTCTCACACTCTCAGGGACTACAGCTGCCTCTGTGAATGACAGCAAACATCCCTTCCTCCTCTTTCTCCACCTTCCAGTCCCCCATATGGCCCCTGAGAGGGGAGCAACCGGCACACATAGGCTGGGCAGGTGCTTCTCAGGGACAGGAAGAGGCAATGTTCAGAGCAAGAAACACGGGTACAGGTGGAAGCATCTCTCAGGATGGGAGCAAGGCATTCAGGCATTCATTCACTCATTCACTCTCAACCAGCCAACATTTTTAAACGACCTATTAACTAAGCCAGGTGGGTAGGAAAATGGGACGAAGGCAAATTGGGCACAGATTCTGCCTTCACGTTCACCATATCCCTGCAGACCTCTCTGAAAAGAGATGCTCATTTTTCCAGGAGGTGGGGCCCCCTTGCCTCGTAACTGATGCCACTTCAAGATTATTCCTCTCTTTTCTGTTGTCAAATTTTTAAAAAAGCATCCTGCTTCTTTGATGCTAGCTACACACTTCTTCCATCCTTTTGTTGGTCTCTATCATTTATCAGCCTTCTGTTCACTGAAAACCATGGCATCGACTCTCATTCCAGTCCAAGCCCGGCCACCATCCCAGGTGCCCACAGGATCCCTGTGGCACCTCAACAGCAGTGCCCCTCTCGGTCCCTAACTGTCCTCTATCTGCCCACAGGAAACACTTGTTTCATTCCCCACACAGCTTTCTCACGTGATCACCCTTTCTTCAAGCCTCCTTACCCCATTTCTTCCCTTCATAGGAGGTCTTGCCTCCAATGGCCCAGAGAAAATGGTGCCGGCTGCCCCCTCGGCTGGTAAGTTATCCGTATCCTTACCTCTCCCCTCATCTCTCGATAGAAGGCAGCCTTCCTGCTGTCAGAGCTAATCCTGCTGGTACGCCCAGCACCTCATCCCCTCCTGCCTACTCAAGGACTTTGTTCCATCACTTATGCCTTTATCTGACAACTGCTTCAACCTCTCCATCTCTACTGTTCTCTCCCGAGTTCAAGGCTCTTCTCCTAAAGACAAACACACCTCTCCTGACCCTGCACTCCGCTGTGGCCATTGTCCCTTTCCTTTGCAGCCCAGCTTCTTAAAAGCGGTCCACACATGTTCTCTCCATATCCTTGTCTTCCATTCACACTATAATCCTTGCCATGTATGGTGAAACACGCCCACCAAGGCCACCCATGGCCTCCACAGCTAAATCCAGCAGGCTTTCTTCCTCTCTGAACTGCCCCGCCTCGCTGTAGCATCTGCCGCTGTTGAAAACTCCCTCTTTGTTGAAATTCAGTTCTCCCTTGGCTTCTGGGAAATAATCCTCGCCTGGTTTTTCTCCTGCCTTTCTGATCACGCCTCGGGTGCCTTCCCGGGTTCCTCTCCTCCGCCAGCAACTTAAAGGCTGGTGCTCGCAGGGTTTTCTGGACGCTTGTCTTCTACTCCATCCCCTCCTGGTGAGGTGCAGATGATACCAAGGTTGGAATCCTCAGCCCAGATCTTCCTTGCACGCTAGACGTGGCATGCCCAGCTACCTATGTGGTATCTCCTCACCTCTGACACGTCAAACCCAGCATATCCCAAACAGGCCTCGCCACCTCTGTGTCTTCCCCCGCTGCATCTCCTCTTGTTCTCAAGCTCAAGGAACGCTTCTGTTCCAGTGACCGATGCCAGAGACCGAGTCATTCCTGACTCGTTACTGCTTACCACTGCCTTATATATTGACTCTATGTAATGCTCACAACCACCCTGGGAGGTGATGCCATTATGACACTTCATTCAGAGACAAAGAAAGTGAGATATGGAGAGATTAAATAATTTACCCAAGGTCACGTAGTTAATAAGTGGCCGACCTGGGATTTGAACCCAGAGAGCCGGGTGCCGGAGTTCCTATGCCCTTACCCACTAACCCCATGGCCTCTCTGTAACCAAAGTCTGTGGATTCTACTTCCTTAATAATCCAATATCACTGTCCGTCTGGACCACTGCATCCTAAAGGTCTGGTTGGCCTCGGGCTTGCTCCCTATGATTCAGGCCCCAGCGGGTCTCCACATCCTTCAGGATAAAATCCGAGTCCTTGAGTGCGGGCTCGCCAAGCCCTGTTTTCACTCCTCCAGGACCCACACGCTAGAATTATGGTGACCGTGTAATTTATCATCCTAACTGAGGTTGTCTGAGAGGGAACAGGGACTATTTATAATGAAGCTGGGCCAACAGGTGTAAACCGGGACAGTCCCAGGCACACTAGAATATATGGTCGCCCTAACTACCACCCACTTAGATGGAAATATTTTCTGTTCTCTGAACACACTGTGTTCTTTCATCTCTGGGTCTCAGAACACACAGTTCCCTCTCCCAGAAAAAGGCCATTTATCCTCTTTCAGGAGCTCTTCCCCGATGTCACTTCTCCAGGTTACGTAAGGCAGCTTTCCTCCGTGCGCCCATCATGCTCTCTGCTGCTGTGGCTGCCGCCAGTAAAAGAATGGGAGCCAGTGTTACCTGGGCTGAGGAGTCGGGTGAGGAACACAGTAGCACAGTGGTTAAGCATCTGGGCAAGGGAGCCGGACAGCCGGGGGTCGAATCTCAGCTCACAGCGCGACCCCTATTAAGTTATCGAGCCCCTCCACAGCTCCGTCTCCTCGGGAGGCTCTCGTGAGGCTTGTAGGAGACAGTGCACAGGAAATCTGCCCCGTATGCAGTAAGCGCCCACTGAGCACGGCTACTATTGCTTACTGAGCATTTGCTGTGCGCCAGGCGTGGGCGAGCGCTTCACCTGCAGCATTTCCTGAGTGTCAACGGTTTTGTGAAGTAGGTATTGTTATCATCTTAATTTTACAACCGGGGAAACTGAGTCTTAAAGAAGTTCCTTGCCCGAGGTAATAAAGCAGGTCTGGCAAGTGCTGGCCTCCAGGTTTGTACCCAGGCTCTCTGAACCCGCAGCCCAGGTGGCACCTGTGCATTCCTCACTAGACTGACTGTGAGCCACCTGAGGGCAGAGGTGGGACCTGCGGCCCCTGGATCCTCAGCCCAGGCAAGGGGCCTGGCCCAATCCCGTAAGCGCTTCCTGAAGGAAGGGAGCAGCGCACTTACAGGCGACCAGGAGAAGGCGTGATCCTGCCGAAAGGAAACACCAAGGGTGAGGTGTGTAGTCAGGGAGACGGGGTCAAGGGGTCAGAAGAGCTGAGGTGGGAAGGATGCCTTCCACCAGGTGATGGGGCGGCACGGGGTCATCTTCTCATGGGATTTGGGTTTTATATCTCAGAGGCAGAGAGAAGAGACCCCTCTGTCTCTCCTTTCCTCCAAGAATTTAGGTTTTAAAAATATGTTTATTCCGAGTCGGGAGGAAAAGAGTGTATAAGTGTGTTTGTGTGTGTATTTGTGCTCTGCTGCAATTTGGGCTCCTCTGTGCCGCTCATCCGAGGTAAAAACTGCCCAAAGAAAATAAAACTCCTTCAACCATTTCCATCTTCTTTTCTTGGAAAAAGCTGCAGGAAGGCAGCCCAGAACACCATGGGTCTTAGATGAGCATAGACAGCAATTCAGCAACAATGGAGATGTGTGTGTGTGTGTGTGTGTGTGTGTGTGTGTGTGTGTGTGTGTGTGAGTGCGCACGCGCGTGCGTGTGTAGTGGGTGATCCAGGTGGAGGTTGGCATATCAGTCCCCGTTCCTGAAGCTAAGCAGCAGCAAATTATCAAAAAATATTCCTACCAGGCCCCACACTGCTAAAGAGTAAACATAATTATCCTTAATCAATATAGACCCTTCAGCACTAGCTAATGGCTGTCCTGGGCTTAACTGTTCGCTCGTAGCAGCTGGGGAGGGGCACGAGTGGGAGAGTCCTCCCGCTTCCCTCTAGCAGGGCGGGGTGTCCCGGAGCTGTGGGTAGGCCCCCCAGGGCCCATGGAGGGAAAGTGGAGGTAGAGAGAGGCCAGGAGAAGCTCACATGCTTCGCACCGGATGCCCTGAGCCGCTGGCATGGAGTGGTGTCCCCACGGCCCCGCTCTGCCTTGAGAGTCCTTGCCCAGCCCTCCTCCCTCCCGTGACGCCCTCCTCAGGCCCCGCGAGGCTGAGGCACCAGGGGCCAGCAGCTGCCCTGCTCCGTCCGACACCCCTCACGTGCTGCATGAGGGTGCAGGTTACAGACTGAGGCACTCCTGGCCTCAAGCAGCCCGGTCCTCTGTGACTGTATCTCCTGGCAGAAGACACTCTGCTGGGGGTAGGGGGCTATGTCCTACGGGTCCTTGGCAGGCAGAAGCTGTCGGAGTCTCAGCACCGAGGTCACAGCTCGGGCTGGCGCAGTCTGCCCTGTAGACTGCCGGGGTTCCTGACCCGGGGCCCCGCGTGCCCTCAGAGGGGCGCAGTTGTGGGTGGGAGTGGTGGTCCAGTGGAAACTTTGCAGAGTAAGGACTTTGCGAGTTGCCTGCTTCTCCTTGCCAAAAGAAAATAAAACTCCTTCAACCATTTCCATCTTCTTTTCTTGGAAAAAGCTGCAGGAAGGCAGCCCAGAACACCATGGGTCTTAGATGAGCATAGACAGTAATTCAGCAACAATGAAGATTGTGTGTGTGTGTGTGTGTGTGTGTGTGTGTGTGTGTATTTCCCTGTGAGAAATAGGCTCACACGGTCTCAGACCCAACCCAGAGGCTTCAAGAACCCTGGCTTCCGTTCCCTGGGCCCTGCACCAGCCCAGGAGGCCTGCGCCCAAACTGCCACATATGCTCGGTCACCAGGTGTGGCCCTGGGACTGGCCTGGCATCCCCTTCTTAGTTCTGAGAACTTGTGGGGGGATTACTGTGCCTCTCATGCCTCAGCTTCTGTCTGTAAGACGTGGATAATGAGTCCTACCTGGTGGGGTGAGGGTGAGAATGAGATGAGGGAAACACATGTACGCGTACAATGATGCCAGGGACACAGGAAGCACTTCCCGCGGAGGTGCCGGCTGCCCCATCCGGAGAGGTTGCCAGTGGCTCTCCCGCACGCTCCGCTCCTTCCTGTGCCCTGAGTCGAGCCTCCAGTTCTGGTCTGCACCCCTTGCTCCGTCTCCTTCCCTACTCTCCGCTCCCTGCCCACCCCCTCACCCTCGCCTCTGCAGGCTCCCTGCTTCTCGAGCAGAGGCCGTAGGAAGGACAGACGCACACTTGCGCTCCTGCCTGTGTCTATTCCTGGCCAGGCACAGGCGGCCCTCAGAGACTGACGTCCTATTGATCGGGTCAGAACACCGTCTAGACGGGGCAAACCTCTTGAAGTGGACGCTTGCTACAATAGCACCAAAAACTCCTCTCGACACGTACTTCCCTTGCCCTTGGCGGGCCTAGCAGAAGACTGAAGATGTGAGCTGGCAAGCCACCTGCTGTGCTGCACACACAGCAGCACGCAGCCTCCAGCTACCAGAGCGTGTGTGTGTGTGTGTGTGTGTGTGTGTGTGTGTAGTGGCGGGGCGAGCAGTGAGCACCTGGCCCAGGGTCCCCATCCCAGCCTGTCTTTCTCTCATCACCCCTGACGGGGGGCTTCTGCTCCTTGAGAACTCATGGAACCCCACTTCTCAGCAAGGAACCCCTGGCTTTAGGCCTGGCAAGGAGCCCCTGAGACCCTCTCCTCTTGCACGTGGTACCATCTGTAAGGGCAGTCCAGGCCAAGCTCTGGGAACTATCCTATTTCTAGGTGGGGCAGTGGAGGAGTCCAAGGCACACCATTTAGGAGCTCAGCCTCAAGGCCATGCGTTCCACTGCGCAGCTCATGGCCGAGGGGCAGCCATCTGCGTGCTGCATCTGCGGGGAGTGGGGCGGGTGGCAGGAGGCACTTTTCCTCATCCATGAGAAGATGCCATTTAGCCTGGTTGGGCCCTGCTCAACCCAGAGGCTCTCTGTTGGCTCTCCTCAGAGCTTGGTGGCCTGCTTCCTTGCTTGGACTCATTTCTTCTGTGACTAAGCTCCTTCTTTGGTCCCCCTGTCCGTTCTTTTAGGGACCAGATTTCCTATCGGGTGCTCCAGCCTCCTCATTACAGGATTCCTGATCCTGCCCCAGTCTCCTCATCCTGGGCCTTCCTATTTTCTATCAGACCTGGCTTGTAGTTGCCATCAGAACTTCCTGGCTGATTGCACTTGCCTTGTTGAAGGCAAACGAGAGTCCACCTTCTCTCCTAGGGAACCCACCCGTTACCCCCTGTAACTCGTTGGCCATCTTCTCATGTTCCTTCCTGCTCAATCTTAGCACCTTTTCCTCTTGTCCTTTTCTTTGTGGGGCTGGAAAGTATCTGATTCTCCTCCAATCAATCCCTGCCCAAGACTGTCATCTTTCCTGGTCTGGTCCTAACAGGCTCTGCATGGAATTTCAAATCCCCTGGCACCCTCAGTTGACCTGTTCCCTGCTCCCTGATTAGGGAAGCCCCAGTTGCCTGAGTGCTAAGAATAGCATCTTCATCAGTGACTAAACAACCTGACAAACAGCAACCCGCACTCTCCCCTGTCCAATGTGCTTGGGGACACGCCTCCTGGGCTTCTGCTCCCTCGGGAATCCTTGGAGGCTGCAGCACTACCTCGGGACCCCTTGCAGCAAATTCACAGGCATCACTTCCCCTTGGAACATACCCCTCCTTGTGAAAAGGAGGATAACGAAGGGAGGGAAACGTGATCAGCGGGTCTCATCCCAATCACTCTGGGGAGCTTAAAATGCACAGGCCCTGGGTCGCAGCCTGGGTGCCCAGATTCTGACGTGGCTTCCTCATAGATGGAGGAGGGCTGGCAGGGAGAAGATGGGGTGAGGGCTAGACCAGCAAGGAAAGTCCAGGAACAATAAATTTCAGATGCCAGAAAAAGAGCTTCAACACCTGCAGGGCAGCCCAAAGCTCTCGGCGAGGCTGCTGGGAGCCCTTCCTGGGAGCTGGCAGTCACTGGCCACTGGGAGTCACCGCACCAGGTGACTTTTCCATGTTTGTTTTCAAATAATAGGAAGCCCAGGGATGCGACAATGACCAGTGACGTCACTGGGGGCAGAAGAAGGCTGGCTCCCTGTTCAAATGCCCCCATGACACGTCCATGTAAGGCTCAAGCCACAGTCACTAAGACTGAACTGCGCGTATTTCTCACATGCAAAGAAGCCTGCATAGGGTTTATTCTCCATGACAGTCATCTAGTCTTCAATGTTGGGATGCCTGTGTTACCTCTCATTTGTAATACTGTTGAGCTCTTATATTGCCCACTGTTTACGTCCTTATAATCATCCCCACTGACTTTATAACCTGCCGCTTTTAACCTGGAAACTCCTAATCACTCTTCAAAACCCAACTTGTACATAACCATTCCTAGAAAGTCTTCCCTGAGCTGCTATTCCCTCCACTCCACATAAGTAATTGTCCCTTTGTCTCTATACCTTGAAAAGACTCTTCTCATGATGGACATACTCCATTGACTTATGATGTATTTTTAAAAAATTCATCCCCGTTGGTAATTTATGAATAATGGAAAAATTAAATAGGGCATTATTTTACCTATGCTGTACAAAATTTCAATTCATACCCCTTGCATACCCAATCTTGAGCACAGCACATATTTTGTTGTTGTTGTTGTTTCATTTGTCATGTTTCATTTATTCTTCATAGTGGCTTGAAAAATAGGTTCTTTTATCCCCAGTTTACAGGTAAGGAAACTGAGGCTGTGATGGGAAAAAACACAAAAAAGATTTGCCCGAAATCACACAGTCTATGGAGCACCAGAATTGGAATTTTGTTTGTCTGTTTCCCTCTAAAACAGGGCAGCGACGGTGTCTAATCATCTTTGTATCTTGAGCTTAGTACAGGCTCTGGTATACAGTAGGTGCTCAGTAAATGCTTGTTGAGTACATGAATGCAGTGTGAGTCTTCCCACCTGGAGTGCAGGCTCTTTGAGTCCAGGAACCATACATCTTCTACAAGCCAGCATAATGCTTAGTGCAGAAGTATACACATACCTCTCTGGAACAAAGGAAATGTTATTGCTCTGGTTCTGCCCCCAAACTCATCTGTACTCAGCGAAAATCTCAACAATCTCGTCACCAACTCCTGGCAAATTTAGTCACTCCCTTCTCTGTGTTCAAACCTCTGTAAACACGCCTGCATTACGGTATTTATCCCCCTGTATTGCGACCATTTGTTTACATATCTGTCTTCCCCACTAGACACGAGTTCCCTGGGGACTAAATGTGTTTCTCAGTTTTCTTTATATTCCCTCACCCAGCACCTAGCAGGAAGTCTGGCGCTGCGGATGCTCAGTGCCTGCACACAGAGTGAATCACCACCGTGAGGGGGGCTGTAGCTGTGGAACCAAGAGTGGCTCCCAGCTTGCTGGAGACCCTGGAATGAGACAGCCTTGCCAAGAGACACTGCTCTTAGCCGAGGGCAGTAAAGTGCGAGGGAAGCTTAGAAAGATGGCCAGTTCCTTGGTTTGGCTCTCGTCCCTGCCCCTAAGTCCCCAAGAGCACCTGTTCCATCAGTCTTTATAGCTGTTGCGTCTGGATAAGTGACTATTTGTGGAGGCCGGGGAACGTGGGCCCAGGCTCAGGTTTCCATCCTGGAGGATTAACGGAGCATCCCTTTGTCCTCTTCCCATTGGAACTATCTCATGCTCAATATTAATCAGGTGCCCACTCTATCTGAGTCCCTGTTCCAGGTGCTGAAGGCACTTCTGGAAAGAAAGCCTGAGTGGCCAGTGGCTGTCATAGATGGAGGAAGGCTGGCAGGGAGAAGATGGGGTGAGGGCTAGACCAGCAAGGAAAGTCCAGGAACAATAAATTTCAGATGCCAGAAAAACAGCTTCAACACCTGCAGGGCGGCCCAAAGCTCTCGGCGAGGCTGCTGGGAGCCCTTCCTGGGAGCTGGCAAGGACGGGGCCGCGCTCGGTCCGCACTGGGCGTCCGGCCTCTGCTTCCAGCCTGGTACTGGGCTCTGTCCTCAGCACCTCGCTTTAGGGTAATCATTTTAATAGATATGAACTGTGGGCCTCTTGCCTGCGAGTGAAACTGAAATCGAATGCATAATCCAGACAGAGGAGAGTGCAGCTGCAGCGGGTTAATTACGCTCGCACCGGGCATATGGCGGGCAGCGCACCTCCAGACCAGCAGGCGAAGAGCGCTCTCTGGGACGCAGTTAGTTCCTGCGCATGCATAAAAAATGAGCCGGCGCCTCCGAAAGAAAAATAAAATCGCTTAAGTCATAACCTCAAACCACTGTGATGACAATCACTGAGTCGCGCCACTTATGTTTAAGCAACGTTTACTCATCCGCTCCCACACAGGTGAGCTTGCCTGCGCTGGTTCTCTGTCCACCTTCGTCCTGCCTGGCGCTGCCTCCGTTTCCGCGTCCTCTGCTCTCCCAAGGCATTCTTTCCTTCCCCAAGTCCTGCGAACCACATGGCTTAACTCGGGTCCTCCAGGGGGATCCGATGAGTAGGGCATGATTCTTTGGACGACAGTAACAGCATGAATGTGCTGAGTCTGGCACTTAACATATATTACCTACTAATCCTCCCAGCAATGCTATGAGGTAGATAATATTAACCCCACTTTTCAGATGGGGAAATTGAGGCTTAGGAAGTGAAATCAGCTGTGACCCGAGTGCTTCCCATTCTGCTCGGTGATGGACTTGGAAGAACCAGGCTTGGATCTCAGCATCCACACTTCAGGCGAGTCATTTCATCTTTTTGAGTCATTTCATCTTTCCTCTCTGGAAACGTGTGATAATACAACTTACCTTCAGGGTTGTTCTGATGTGGGGATTAAAGGAAATCATGTATGTGAAAGGGATAGGCAGGAAGCCTCGATCAAGGGCTGGTGGGCAGGAATGCACAGTGATTAGGAACCCGGCAGCAAGAATCAGCGCTCTGGGCTGCGGGGTGCGGGAGATGAATTTCTTCTCCGTTTCTTTCTAAATTATCCTCACTTCCTTCATGGCTTTGCTCAAATGGGTCCGTGTCCGGGGCTTTCCCTGACCACCCGAATTTGAGTTACAGCTCCCACCACGGACATTCCATAACCTCATTCTCTGCTGTATTTTTCTCATGACACTTGCCACTTTTTCACATACTACACTTTATATAGTCTTTATTCCCGTCTCCCCTACCCCTGCTCCCCACTAGAGTGCAAGCTCCACGAGGGCAGGGGTGTTTTATCTGTTTTGCTCATTGTTGTATTCCCAGCACCAAGAACAGTGCCTGACACTCAGTAGGGGCTCAATAAATATTTGGTGAATGGATGAACAAATGATTAACTTCAATAATCCTCAGTTCCCTCATCTGTAAACTACCACACTCTTAAGTTTTTGTGAGGATGACCTGACATAGCTTCCAGAGTGCTTAACACAGAGCCTGACATTTGGTACCTGCTCCAGACATGATGGTTATGTTTATTTTCCGTTCACCACTGTAACCTCAGTGCTCAAGAGGGCAATTGGTACAAGATAGATGTTCACTAAACATCTGTTGAATGGATTCTTATTCTTTGAAAGTTCTTTGAATCTGAAAAGATATAGGAGGTCTGTTAGAGCATGAGGTCCCCTGATGTCCCCTACACGAAAGGACAGCTTATGGCTCCCAGAGGCTCATAGCTGAGGATGGGGTATTGCTCAGAGCATGGCCACTCACTAGGGCAGGCACCAGGCAGCTGACTCTATTTGGGAGTCTTGCTGGCTGGGGGTAGGGTTGCCAGATAAAATACAGGATGCCCAGTTAAATGTGAATGTCAGATAAACACAGATAATTTTTTTTTACACCTTTATTGGAGTATAATTGCTTTACAATGGTGTGTTAGTTTCTGCTTTATAACAAAGTGAATCAGCTATACATATACATATGTCCCCATATCTCTTCCCTCTTGCGTCTCCCTCCCTCCCACCCTCCCTATCCCACCCCTCCAGGCGGTCACAAAGCACCGAGCTGATCTCCCTGTGCTATGCGGCTGCTTCCCACTAGCTATGTATTTTACATTTGGTAGTGTATATATGTCCATGCCACTCTCTCTCTTTGTCACAGCTCACCCCTCCCCTTCCCCATATCCTCAAGTCCATTCTCTAGTAGGTCTCTGTCTTTATTCCTGTCGTACCCCTAGGTTCTTCATGACATTTTTTTCCTTAAATTCCATATATAACACAGATAACTTTTTAGTATAGGTATGTCCCATGCGATATTTGGGACACACTTGTACTGAAGACAATTACGCATCGTACTTTATTTTCATTTGCTAAATCTGGCATCCTTGGCTGGAGGATGTGTTTTCGAGGCCCCCTGAGAAGATGGAGGTGTCAGGAAGATTCCCCTCGGCCACAACCATATCTCCTCCTAGGCTGTGTCTGGGGTGCTTAGATAGGAGCTTTATGAGCTCAGAGGCAGAGAGAGAGGCAGGAGAAGGGGCCGGAGGGGCATGGAAAGGGTGAGACGCTGACCTCTGCCATTGGGCAGAGGCCGGTTCTCTGGGGAGTGGGTGTGAAAGGGTGAGAGAATACAGGGATCTCCCTTGGGACACAGACATCCCTGCTCTTAGCTGCTGTTGGCTACAAAAACGCCTCCCCCATTTGCAAATGCCTCCACCCGTTAATCTCAGAGTAGGTGTCTCCTCCACTTCACAGATGAGGTCATTAAGGCCTCGGGCCACCAGGAGCACTGCCTATGTGAGCCAGCTAGTTAGCTGCTGAGCTGTGCTCGGACCCTGGCCTCCTGATGCTGGCGTCCTGTTTGAGAAGGGATGAAGCTGCATCACATTGCCTAGTTTGTGCCCTGACTGAGCTCTGAAGCACCTGGAGTATCCCACCAACATTTCTCGGGAGCCTGTTATGTACCCAACACCACGTCATAAGCAGAGTTAGGCGCTTGCAACTCTGTGGTGGGGTCAGTCCTAGAGCCGTGGTTCCCACCCCACTGTGCCGAGTGTCCATGCTGGCCTGGTGGGCTGCTCTCATTACCTCCGGGGGCCACTGTGTGAAGCTGAGGTCCATGGGGGAAGGTAGGCTGAGGTCAAACCCAGACTGAAACCTCAGAACCAGAGATACAGCCCCCCACTGCCTCCCCCTCGCCCCCCACTGTGTTCTGGAGTTCCAAGGTCTGGGCTGCTTCTCATCCTTTGGGGCCCCAGGATGTCCGATTGGGCAGCCTCCAGACCTCCCCAGTCCACTCCATCCCTCTCATCAGGGCAAGTCCGCCGCTCTCCCTCACGAGGGTTAGAGTTCCTGGTGCCTGCTAGACAAAAGCTAACTAACCTCACCCACCCTGCCAGGGTCAGAGAAGCATGTTCCAGCAAGTGAGACCGAGGGGTGACTCATCACCAGCCTATAATTACTTTTCACACCAGAGCTGCGTCTCGACGATCCTCTTTGAGCAAAGAGTCTGTGTCTTACGCTAATGATCACATACCAGGCAAGTGAAGGAGAGCCGAGGAGGGATCCTACAAGATCAAGGAGGCTGTCTGGACCTTCTTCCAGACTGCTGGAATCTGGGGAAGCTTTGAGCTACGTAACCCTGTGGAATGAGCCAGAGCCAGCATCCTTCTATCCAGCTGGCTCCAGGAGGACCATATATCTCACCTTAGACCTCTCCTGACCTCCTTCCACACCCCCACTGCTGATAGACGGCACACTCAAATGAGGGTAACCGGGAAGGTCGCTAAAGCTCCTTCCCACAGAGGCGTGTGCTGGGTCTGCCGAAACCACGGGGGACGGCACAGTATAGCCAGAGCAAGTAAAGCAGGGCTGTTACCAACTGAAGGGATGAAGGGACAAAGTGGTACCAACACCGGGAAAGAGAGGCATGTAGAAAGGGCCCCCTTGAGAGGAGCTCTGGCTTTCAGTTGGGACCTGCGGAGGACATCTCCACTTTACTCTCCTCCTTCTCTCCAAGCTGTTGCCAGGACTCCCCGTTGGCAAACCCAGCCGGAAGCAGAGAGCAGGGAGGAGAGGATGGAAGCAGATGGAGGGAGAATGCTGTCCCACCCCCTCAGGAAGAACAACTAAGGAGATGTTTCTTCTCTCTCCACGCCACCCAGGAGGAGAAACAGGAGGGGCAGGGCAGAGGGTGCCTGCTCCCTACCTTAGAGTCTGTGAGGGCACTGATGTGGTGTGGTTAGATGCGTTTAGAAGTTTCAGGAAAAGGAACACACAAGGTGCTCTCAGAAGCCTCAGGACCTTGAACTGTGTGTGTGTCCTTGGTGTAGTCACTTACCTTCTTCGAGTCTGCGTCTTATCTGTAAAGTATAATACTGAGCCCCCAGGCCTGTTGTGAGGTTTACACAGGATAACGTGAGCGAAAACTCTCAGCGCAGTACAGGCCTATAGTAGGTGTACAATAAGCAAAACTGAATCTAAATATCTGCGGAAGGTTGCCTGATGCCTTGTGCTTCTCCTCCATTCCCGGGCCTCCTGCCTGTCATCTCTCCCAGCCTCCCTCCGTGCAGGCCCCCCTCGCACGTGTGGATCCCGAGGCTCTGCCCAGCCTGGGGTCAGCTCCAGGAAGCCGGCTGCCAGCCCCACCTGCCAGTTTCCACGGCGACACTCGCCAGCATCCGTCCCTGTTTGGTTGTGAGTATTGGCTCCATGCCCCAAGGGACTGCACTGTGCCGCTGTGCACAGAGGTGAGCAGGAAGGGGCAGGGGACCAGGCTGGGGCACAGGAGGGAGGGGAGATCCTCCCTG
The DNA here is from genome assembly GCF_039906515.1 of Pseudorca crassidens. Classification (NCBI taxonomy): domain Eukaryota; kingdom Metazoa; phylum Chordata; class Mammalia; order Artiodactyla; family Delphinidae; genus Pseudorca; species Pseudorca crassidens. Next base: position 97,993,292 of record NC_090297.1, read on the forward strand.
CAGGCTCCGGTACCCAGTACTCTGGGGGGGCAGCTAAGCAGGGCGGGAAGAGAGGGGAGGGCCCTCCCTGCCTGGGAGAAACCAGCAGCTGCCTGTCTACCTTGTTAACTGGAGCACAATTAAGGCCGTTAGGAGTCAGAGGATGTCTCATGTTTATTCATGTACCTTTCACACACTGTCTTTCTGCGTTGGTCACAGTTCCAGGGGCACTTTGTGGTCACTCCCCCTTCTTTAACTTTCTCTGCCTCCACCTAGTTCCTGGGCAAGCATCCTGTGCCTGCTCTCATCAACTCATTTACAAACTGTAAATGAACATCTGTATAATGTCTTACAGTTTACAAAGCACTTTCGACATCCATTACTCTGTGTAAGTCTCACAGCAGCCCTGCACAGTTTCTGTTATTACCACCATCCCCATTTTACAGATGCTCCGCCCTGCCTGGGGCTCCATGCCCCCAGCAGAGATGGGAGGCAGTCTGCCGGCACAGCCCTGGGTCTCCATGGGGTCTCTGCAGGCGCCCAGGAGGAGAAGAGGGCCGAATGCTCTATTCTTCACTTGCTCACTGGGTGCCTCGGCCGGTTTTGCTCACCCAGGTAGTGCGGATGTGAAACGAAGTGTTCCTGAGGGCTGATGCGGGGACCGCCATCCTCCCCTCTCCTGGCTGAGCTCCAGGGGCTCCTTTGCCAACCGTGCAGCAGGGAAAAGTAAATACCCATCGCTTATTGCGGGGGGTGGGGGGGGTGGGGTGGGGGGATGGGGAGATGCGGCAACCCTCTGCTGGCTGAACAGCGTGGTAATTGTTGCCGCCTCAGCAAACCTACACCTCTGACAGCTGCTTGGACCCGGGCTCCGGGGCACTCCAGCTGCCTTCTCTGCTCTGCTCCATTCAGAGTACCCAGAGCATGCCCCCTTTCTCAGGGGAAGGGCCACCCTGGCTCCAGGGGAACTCACTTGTTCACACGTGCCTTTTCCGGAAAGGCTTTCTCTGACCACCCTATCTAAAGAGCCCCTCCCTGACGCCCCACCTTCTCACACAGTTCTTCTTAACAGCACGTATTCACCCTGACAATATAGGACTTTCATTTCTTTACTCTCTGTTGCTCCCACTAGAATACAAGTTTCCTGAGGGAAGAGTACTAAATATTAGGTGACTGAATATGTAAATGAATGAAAGAATTATACTGGACCTTTGGGAAGGTTCAGTTCATATTTACGAGCACCTACTACGCACCAGGCACTTTTATTTGGGTTATTTATTTTTAATTTTTTGATTCTTACAGTGATGCCAGGAGATCGTTTTTGGTACCCCTGTTTTGGAGATAAGGAAACTGATGACTCGAAGGGCTCCATGACTTGCCCAGGGTCACACTCTGGCTGCCCTGGTCCTCATCACAGCAAAAAGTACCATCGAACACGCTGCTGCCCAAGTTAGTGAACCAGAGTCACACCTCCTTCACCTCCTCACCCTCCCCCACCCCACAACACACATACACACAATCATCAAGTCTTGTCAACTCCATCACTGGACTATTTCTTGACTCCATCTACTCCTTTCTCCCTTGCTGTTTGCCCAGACCAACCCACCATCATTTCTCGGGGCTGCCTTACCTTGACCCTTCAAGGTCTCAGTGTTTTTCTCTGTAAAATGGGGGTAAGTTCAACCAACTCTGGGCCAAAGTCCCTCCAAAGGCCTCCCAAGTAGGATGACTAACTGTCCTAGTTTATGTCCTGTTTTATGATATTTGTGGGCCCTTTGCCTTTATAGGCTTTGACCTTGGCTTCTTCCTCCATTAAAAAAAAAAAACAAAAAAACTGAAACCTAAAAATTATCCTTTACATTGGTATATAAAGACAAAGACAATTCAGGCTGGATTTATTATTATATATTCATTATCATTATATTCTTTTTTTCTCCTGATTTAAAAAAAATAAAATTAAAACATTTTCATGGGCCCCTAAAAGTACGGTGTGCCCTAGGCACTGTGTCTGTTGTGCCTTATGGATAGGTTGTTTCTGTTGGTTTTAGCACCAAAAGTTCCACATCACAGGAAACCCCTCAGTCCTGGGCAAACTGGGACCGTTGATCACTCTACCATGAGGCCCACCATGATCCGGTTCCCCATTGCCTCTCTGACCTCAATGCCTACTTCCTTGGCTAGTTCTACTCCAGACATACTGGCTCCTCTGCTGGTCCTTCAACAAACTGGGCATACTACTGTCTCAGGGCCTTTGCACTTACCCCTCCCTCTGCATGTCATAAACATTTGGCTAACTTCATTAAGATCTGTGCTCAAGTGTCACCTTGTCAGGGTAGCCCTCTGTGACCACCAGGGCAGTAGCCCTCTCATGGTCTCCCTTCCTCCCTCCTACTCATGTCCACTTTTTTCTCCATACAGCAGAGTGGCCTTTCAATAAGGAAAATTGATCATGTCTGTCTCCTGACCAAAAAAAAAAAAAGTTTTTTGGTTCTCGTTGCATTTAGAAGATCCAAACTCCCTCGCCTGACCTACAAGACCCTGATGAGCTGATGCTACACTCCAGGCTTCTGCGGGGAGATATTCCAGTCAGGAGCTGTAGTGCTGACCCTTTTGAAGTTCTTCTCCCAAGGCCCTCCCAGTGCATGGCCTGTGCTGATCGCCTTGTAAGAAGCTCTCGGGGGCACCTGAGCCTCAGCATTACCTAATCTGAGAAGAGAGGACACCTCAGTGTGTCAAGGGAAAGCTTGGGATTGGTGCAGATGGGAAGGAAATAGATGGATAGGATGACTCCAAGAGACTTGGGGAGATGCTGAAGGACACTGGGCTCCACTTGGCAAGGGAAGCAGGGAGAGGATTTTGCTTGGAAATTTTCATCTTCTTTTACTTCTGGGCATTGTTTGAGGCTGGACAGTGCTTTCCAGAAGCCACAGAATAGGAACTTTACAGGCTACAGTTAGGAAGCCTTGTGCCTTCCCTACATGCTGCATGCTACAATTTCCCTCCTCCGTGGAAATGGAGAACCTGGAGATCCTCCCACCACAAAGCGCTCTGTGCTCGTGAGAGCTGAGCTCTACGAAAACAATACAAATGAGTATTCGTCAAGCCTTTATCGTGTACCAACCATCCTCAGCGCTTTAATGCCTAAAGTAATTTATTGTTCACAATAGTCCTTGGAGAGGGTATTATTTGATGAGTTGAGCGTTTGGAGCTCCTATCTCCCTGACCCTGCTCTGCTAGGGTGGCAGGAGGTGTGGGAAAGCCTTTCCCTACCTCTAACCCCTTTTGGAGCGGAAGCCTCTGCATTCTCCAGGAAAGCACCCTAAAGACAATCAGGGGCAATCCTGCAGAGACCACCTCTTCGGTGCTATTCTGCTATAGATACAGCTGGAGTTGACACAAGTTCCACAATCTTAGGTATGACCAAGAGTAGCTATCAGAATGGTGCCTGGAGTATGGTGGGCATTTAAAAAATATGCTGTGAATAAGTGAATTTATTGAGTATCTACTTAGTGCAGTGCTCGAGAAGATAATTTGCACACCTTGTCTCATTTAAGCCACACACAAACCCTTAAGTAGCTATTGTGAATTCTATTTAAAAGATGAGGAAATAGCAGCTCAGAGAGAATAAGTAGCTTAACTGAAGCCAAACTAATAAATGTTGAAGCTGAGATTTGTCCCTAGGACTGTTTGACTTGCCTCTAACAGCTTAGGTGCTTGATTAATACTTGTTAGGTGGCAAATGAAAACTGGGCCACTGACAGCTCTGCCTGGGATAAAAACACCAACATCGTGCATCCAGCCCCTTGGGAAGATGCGTTCTGGCGGTGGGAGAGGATCTGGAACATGGTTACTGCTTGGTTTCTTAGCTTTCCCCACCCCCAGCCCCCGGCTTTCGATTTAGCCCTATCCACTCTGCTAATGGATGACCCACGCTCCCAACTTCCCCCCAAGCCCTGCCCATCCCTGAGCTGCAGCTGTGAAATCGTAGTGACAGATCCGGTTTAGTTCCCAGGATGAGCCTGTGATTATGTCTGCCTCAGCAGGGAGGTGACCCCTTCTCCATCCTTGCCCTGGGACAAATGAGCTCTCGTTCTCATTCAGGTAATTCCAACACACCACCTCCTCCATCAAGCCTTCCTGGCTTGACTAAATGTCGGCTGTCAGCTGACAGAAGTCCTTCCATCCACCCAGAGAAATCTTTGGACCCAGATGTCAGCCAGAGTCTGTCCCTGTCTTCTTGGATTATTGACGGGACATCTCTGGGAAGGTTTAGCTCCCAGCAAGGAAGTCTCCCTATTGATCCTGAGCGAAGCCCTCTTTCAAGCAGGAGCTGTCTGGCACAGCCTAATTCACCAGCTCCCATTTCCAAAGGGCCTCATGGGGTAAATCCAGTAGTCGAGGGGGTTTTGTACAAAGTAAAGGGGCAGAAGGGAGCGGGGAGGAGAGAGAGAGACAGAGAGAGAAAGAATTTTGGGCATAAAAGCTTCCTTTAAAAGGAGATAGGGAACGTTTCCTAGGGGAAGTTCTGCTGAGGGTCACTGGATAACCCAAAACAACCAGAGTCTGCACCCCGGGTTCCGATGAAGACATGCCGTAACTCCAGAGATTCCGGCACACAGAGGCACTTTATGTTTAGATTTGGGGATTCTTCCAGACTTCAGCTGTGCCCTTTCCCCCCCTCAGCGCAGTCTCGGGAACTTGGAATAATGAGTTTTTGAGATCACGTTAACAGCCTTCTCATTTTACAGATTAGAAAACCGAGGCCCCAAGTGTTGCTTCAGGCCCGCAGTGGGTTCCTCCTTGTAGGCAGCTCACGCCTCCCCATGTTCATGGAGGAGGCTGGCAGCAGGAAGGGGCCTCAGGGACAGGACAGAACGCGTCGTGCCTCTCATTCCTCCCCTGTCCTCTCCTTCCCCGCTTCCTGAGACAGTATTTCCAGGCTGGCAGAGCAGGGTGGGGTGCAGACCAGGCTCTGCAGGGAAGGGGGGCCTGCAGGGCCAGGGCAGACACCAGTGACACGAGCTATTTATTTCCTGGGCACACAGATTAGACGGCAACTGAGAAATTCTCCCTCTGCCATCCATCAGCTGGCCACCTCCGGCGGCCTCCGTGGGGTCAGGACATTTGTCTTGACTGCACTGCTCTGCCACTTTCCTTGTGCTTCCGTGGCTCAAGCCATGACAGAGACCCCCAAACCAGCAGAAGGAATCAAACCCAAAGACTGTCCACAAAGCTAGTACCTTATAAACTGCACCTGTCTGCTCCCACCCTGGGCTGCACAGACTCCCCGAAGGACGTGATGTGTTTCCTTGGGGCCTGCAGGCAACAAGGGGCTTCTCTTAGTGCACTGCACTGGCTGGAAAGGAAGCAGCGCCTGGAGACTCTGCCCAGGTGTCTGGGCTCATTGGGATTTTCCCAGCCTGCTTTGACAAGAGGGTGTTGGATGAAAGTACTGTTAGCTGAAGCGGTTGGCGAACTTTTCCTATAAAGGGCCAGACAGTGAATATTTTAAGCTTGCAGACCATAAGGTCTCTGTCACAACCTCTCAGCTCTGCCACTGTAGTGCAAAAGCAGCCACAGACAATATATAAATAAATCAAGTAGCCACATTCCAATAAAACTTTATGTATAAAAAACAGGTGACTGGCCATATGCAAATGTCTCAAACCCTTAGGAATTTGGAGAGCCCTCCCCTTCTTAGTAAGACATATCAACTAATAATTATCATGATAAATTTTACAATGAAAATCTGGAAATCAAGAAATGAGGCCACTGGGGTTTACCCTAAATTCTAATACAGGGAGCCTATGCGTTGTCTCACCAAGTCTCAGAAACCAAGGGGTCTGCTCTTCCGTGGATTTGGAGCTATTATCTCTTGCAACATCTTTAATCAGTGTTGGACAGGAGTGTGTAGGAGTTCAGAGAACAGGCTCTGCCGTCTGTCAGTCCTTATTCTACTACTAACTGTATGACCTTAACCCCAATTGTCTCAGTTTCCTCTTCTGTACAATGGGGACAGTAACATTCACCCTCTCAGGATCATGGTGGAGCTGAATGAGTTATTACAGGTAATGCACTATGCCTGGCTCATGGTCAGTCCTCAGATGTTGCCGGATCCTAGAACTGATCCAGATCCTTCACTAAACACTGCCCAGGGCTGGCTAATCTTCAGTGATGTGAGAGGTTGAGGTGTGAGGACACTGTTCCTGTTGGATGGGCAATAGGTGACCGTCCTCATCCAGGTACCTTGGCATTGGGCATTGGGATTTCTCTTTTGCCTTTGCCTGTTTTTATTAGAATAGAATTATAACAAGGAGAAGAAGAAAAAGGACATGGAAACTACATTTATTGAGTTGCTACAGTGGGCTGGGCAGGGTTAAGTGCTTTACACATTTTATTCCATAAAATCCACACAACAACCCTGCAAGGTAGACATTTGTGTCCTTGTTTTATAGACAAAGAAAATTAAGTCTCAGAAGGTTATGTGACATGGTCAAGGTCACGCAGACTGCCTAATTACAAGTTCATTCTTTCATCAAATATTGCTTTTTCAGCAACTATATGTCAGACAGACATAATTTGTGAAACAGGGATAGATAAAACCAGCTCATGGTCGAGATGGGGGAGATGAGAATTTAAATCAATCATTAAGGTGGATTTGGTTACAAAGGAAAGTTTGGGGAAACAGAAAGTCTTCACCAAGGAGGAGGTACTCAAACTGAGTCTTGAAGGATGAATGGGAGTCTAGTGGGAGGACAAGGAGAAATAACATCATATGCAAACACACAGGCATTAAGTAACATGGTTCTTTGGAGAACAGACATTCATTGCTCTGGAGGGTTGCCAGGGCAAGCAGTGGGCAAGGAGGTTGGAGAGGCAAGTCCCAAGGGGTTCAGGGAAGCCCTTGTGGGTCATGAGGAAGAGTTTGAACTTGGTCTTCATGCAATGTGGGGGGTGGGGGGCATCTAAAGGGTTTTAAGCAGGGCAGCAACAGAACCCACTTATGTTTTAGAAATAAATAATGAAGGTTGGTCTGGAAGGTGAATGGGGCAGGAAACAGGAAGAACATCCGAAAGACAACCAAAATAATCCAGGGGAAAAATGATGAGGGGGTTAGCTAAAAAGTGGCAGTGTGTCTAGGGAGGGTAAGTCTGGTTTGGAAGATATTGAGGAGTTGAGGTTGGTGGGATTTGATGATGATTGAAATTAGGGGTGAGGTGGGGAAGAAAGAATGGAGTCTAGGGTGACTTGGAGCTGTGGGTGATGAGAGGAATGGGTACCACCTTGACTGCTCTGGGGAACCGAAGGAAAAAAGGACTTTACAGAAAGAGGCCCACTTTAGACAAGCTGAGGATGGGTAGCGTGGGAGTTAGTTGTGGTGGAGGGTGTGGGTGTCGGACGGCTGGACTGGGGGGAAGAGGACACGCATCCTTCTTTCAATGCCATGCGGGACTCACTGATAAGAGCTGAGAAACAGCACTTTCATCAGGCCCAGATAACCAACTTTAGGGGCTCAGTGGAGGGTACCTCAAAGTTTCTGTGGGGTATTCTCTACCTGTTGCTTTCGGGAAGGGTCTTTGAGTGGGAGAAACCACAGGTGGGAATCCTCCTTTCTTAGGAAACTGGTTTGGTGTAGACAACTTTCTTTTCTTTTTTCTTTTTCACTTGTTTGTATTTCAGTAAAATGTAAATTCTGTTGTCACGGTAGGACCCAGTTATCTGGCTTTTTAAGGGCTTAGCAAAGATGAACAAATGGAGACCTTCCTTGTTCCCAGAGTTCCTTTCATGTGGTTTGCAAGTATTTGCCTAACTCTCCCCATCCCCCCAGGCCCAAATCCTCCTTGCCTGCTGCAGCATTTGCCTCTGCTAGGACAGCTCCCGGGACCACGGGAGGCATCTCAGGAGGAACTGCTGACTCAGCAAGTTCAGGCAGTTGCCCAAACCATGACCTTCAGAATGACTCACTGTCGTCCCCAGCCCAGACCTCAGAGAAGGGCTCATCAGGAGGAAGGGCAAGGATTTTCCAAGGAGTAATAGAATAGTGTGCATGTTTGTCTGTGTGTTTGTGGGGAGGAAAGGGGGAAAGGGAAGGGAAAGCAGAGAAAGACGTAGGAGACAAATATGGTCAGAGAGAATGCTCACATGCAATAGAAGCACAATGTGAAATTGTAGACAGATAGGGAGTGGTGACAAGAGGAGGAAATAGGGGGCAGGAAGTAGGAGAAATAGGAGACAGATATGGGGTGGTGGTGATGATGTGTCAGGGACAGCCAGAAATTCAACAACCCTCTTGGTCTTAAGGTGCCCTCATCTTGATCTTAAAGCGTCCTTGGCCACGGTGCTGAATTCTAAGGCCCTAACAGGTAGACACCAGTGAACCATGCTATGACTTTAAGCTGTTATAGACACAAATTCCTTATTACAGGAAAAATAAACTCAATTTGTTATTGAGTTCCCACTGTATGCCAGATACTCTGCCCCTTGCTTTCATACATATTATCTCATTTAATCACATAACTTCCTAACACAATAATTCAAAGAACTGCCAAAGTCTTGCCTTAAGTTATTCAAACCAAGCCATAGTTGGGAGTGGGTACTGATTAAGAATATCTTACTTTGTTATAAGGACCTTGAAGAAAGGCAAGGGAGGAAGGGAGAGAGCTGGTCTCTGGTTACATTTCCGTGATAACCAAAGGGGTCAGAGTTACACAAAGAGAGAGAGCCAGCGTGGGTTTTGTCAAGGATGTGTCACACTAGAACACTGCCTGTCTGTGCTAACAGTGGCAGGGTCCTAGGGAATTTTAGGTGCTATTGTAAATGAGTATCTTTAAAATAACATAGAAATGATGTATCCAAAAAAGATTCTTTCATAGTTGAGATTCTAGCAGCTCTGACCCATTCAAATTATGTTGCTATTATTCAAAAGAGTTTTGGGCTCTTTTCTTGGAGGTTTTCTAAAGACATTATTTATATGCTTTCAACTGTAAAAATTCTTCATTTTGTGGGTGGGAATTATTTTTTGAATAAAATACTTTTGACCATTCTATTTTTGTTTGAAAATTTTAAAATAGATTTTATTTTTTAGAGCAGTTTTAGGTTCATGGCAAAATTGAGAGGATACCATTTTATTTTTCTATGTTGTTTCTCTAATTTTGTTTGTTTCTTTAAACACACACACACACACACACACACACACTGTGGCTGAGAAGCTGAGCAATGCTATTTCTTGTCATACTGAAAAGCAGAACTTGCTAAAGTATTAGTTTTTGAGACTTACTTCCCCCTCTGCCGGAGTAATATTCACCTCTAAGAGCGAAAAAGCTTTAAAAAAATCCTCAAAGAACAGATTTGCCAGTGACAACACTGCAAGCACCCTGATAAAGGTAAATATTTCTGGATATTTTGTAAGAAACTTTGAAGAAAACCCTTCTGAGCACAGTGCAGACCTTAGCACTGTAACAGACACTGTTTCAGTGGTAAGAGCACAGGCTATGGTGAAAGACAGAACTCGGTTTCAATTCTGGCTCCAACGTAACACAAGCTGTGTAACCTTGAGGAAGCTGCTCATTGTTCTGTGCCACGGAGCCTCGTGTGTCAAATGGAGACAATCCCAGCATCCATCTCATTGGGCTGTTACAAGATCTCCACGAGTCAGGTCCCTAAGGCACTTAGCAGAGTGCCTGGTGCAGGAAGCTCTCTGTAAGTCGTCATCGCTCTTATTATTTTAAGTGGCTGATTATAATAACAGCTCTCATTTATTGAGCACTTACTATAAGCCAAACATTCTGCTAGGTGGCACAGTGGTTGGGAGTCCGCCTGCCGATGCAGGGGACACGGGTTCGTGCCCTGGTCCGGGAAGATCCCACATGCCGCGGAGCGGCTGGGCCCGTGAGCCATGGCCGCTGAGCCTGCGCATCCGGAGCCTGTGCTCCGCAACGGGAGAGGCCACAACAGCGAGAGGCCCGCGTACCGCAAAAAATAAATAAATAAATAAAGTGCTTAATGTACATTATTTTATTTAAACTTTGCAATAACCCGTTGAGGGTCATTTCCACTTTACAATTGAGGAGACTGAGGCCAGGGAATTCAGGTGGTTTTATTCCAGAGTCAAACATATTAAGCAGGGAGCCAGGATTTAAACCCAGGATTCCTTGACCACAAAGCCCATGCTCTTAAGCCCTATGCTGGTCCCCGTCCATAAGCCAGCCATTCACCCGCAGGCCCCTGCACAGCAGGGATACCCACTGTACCTGACTGAAATCAGAGCGCTCCTTTCCCCCTTTCCTTTTCCTTATTATATTCTTTCCTCTCAAAAAGTCTGCTTAGCATTCATAGAGTGCGGACCTTTTAAAGCGAGCTCATGAGACACAGAAATATCCAAGCTGTTAGAATGATCAGACAGAAATAGAGTTTCCAGAGCCCCTGGCCCAGACCCTAGGACCCGTAACCTTCATTCCAAAATTGTCCACCAGCCTGAACTCTCTCCTTTTGTCCCAGCCACGCCTCACCCTCTTCCATCCGCAGTGTCACTACAGGATCCTGAATGAGTTGGGGCTATGGCCACATTACGTATACTAGTCCACATATTCTTCCAGGGATGTTGTAGTCCCTGTTTACAGACTGAAAACAGAGAAATAGAAGCTAAGATGAAAAATGAATGAGGATCATTGAGTGGTCAGGGGGCAGAGATGGGACCAGAGCTTGAATTTTACAAAGCCAAATCCTATCCTGACAGCTCTTAGATCCCTTTCACCCTGGTCCATAATCTGCACGATGGTTCTTGTGAGGGTCTGCCTGCACGCAACATTGGCAGTGAACAGAGAGTTCAAAGCTCAAGGCTCTAAGCAACGTCCTTATGTGCTCAGCCAGGAAGGAAGAGAGGAGTGTAAACAACACGATGAACATCCACCATGTGCCGGATCCTTTGCCAGGCAGTTCCACATATATCATGTTATAATGCTGCAGGGAGGTAGTGATAGCCTGCTCTTAGAGATGAGAAAATTGGAATTCCTAGAGATTAACCTACAGCCAGTAACTGATGGATTTAGGTTTGGAATTCACATCTGACGAAGTCTGTACTTTTTTTTCTTTTTTGAAACTTTCTCCCCAAAGAATGAAAACACACACACACACACACACACACACACACACACACACACGAGTCAGGCACTGAAATAAAGTGCTTGTATCAAATCAACATCAAGGATAACTGTATAATATGTGTTATTGGGGCAAGGAGGATGAGAAGCAAAGGGATTAACCGAGATACATACTGGCAGAATAATAACAGGTAAAAAATTTGAGCACTTGCTCTGTGCTAAGCCCTATTCTAAGTGCTTTCTATGTGTTAGCTCATGTAAACCTCACAAACGTCCTGTGAAGGAGGTATGACTGTTATTCCCATTTTAAACATGAGAAAACTGAAGCACAGAGAAGATAAGCCATTTGGTCAAGGTTACCGAACCGGCAAGAGTTGTGCCAGTGATTTACCTATTGCTACACCTTCAGCCGTTTCCTCTTCTCGCTTCTAAGCTGGACTCCACGGCCTCCCTTGATAACTGGCTCGCTATGAGGCTTACTGATAGCAGGCGTTTAGAAGGAGACTGGAAAGAAGGAGGAAAGGAGGAGGGGACTTATTTCCTGATTTTTCCTGCTCCTGTTAGTGTAGCCTTAGCAGTGGCTCTTGGCTCCAGTCACTAACTCTTTCGGGTATTTCAGAACCAGCCTTTATTGCTCCCTCGGGGACCAGCAGCAACCAGCGGGCACCCTCAACTCAGAGGTTGGAACACCAGCTCCTCTGAGCTCCAGGTTCTAGTAACTCTTCCCTCTTGCCCTCCCAGTCCTAGAGATGGCAGCTGTTTCTTGCCTTCATTACCTCTGGGTCACTTCAGTGTCCCCTTTTTGTTCTTCCAGCTCTCCCACCAACTCCCTGTATTAAACCTATTCTGTTTGAAATACCTAGGGTGGCTTATTTTTTTTCTGACTGGACCCTGACTACTATAGTACTTGGATCTGGTAGCTTGTTTCCAGAGCATGTTCTCTTAACTACTAGTGTCTTACCTGCCTCTTGGTAGCTGTGGGAATTTCAAACCCCAGCTGGCAGGATCACAGAAGTCACTTTTATGATTTCATATTTTTTACCAGACGCTAAATTCACTTCTCAGAAACAAACATTTACAAATTCCTAGCAGACTATGGTCACAGATTTCACTGTGAAGATTCTCAGCTATGGGAATCCTGGTTGGGGGACCCTGGGCAAGGTGGATACTGAGAACGGCCAGCCTGATTTTGACTCCCCTCATTCTGATGCTGGGCACTAATGTCATCCTGCCAGAGTCAGACTGAGATGGAATTAAGAGGAGAGATGGTCACTTTGACACTGAAGGAAATTACTGGGGATAATAAAAGCTTATGGCTTTAATTAGAGGGCCAGCTGGCGTCAGTACCATTTTGAAGACATGGGTATCAGGCATTCAAAGGTGCACTACCTGGAGAGCTTTCAGCTAGGGCACCTTGTTAAGAGGGCTTTGATCAGGGGATGGGGCGGGGAGGGGCACCACATCAAAGATTTGGAGTGGCAGTCGTGTAAGCCAATGATTATGGTGCTACAGGGTCTCTTGTGTAAGACGGTACACAGAATTGCACTTAGTGAAAGAAAAAAAAGGACACAAAAAGAGGAAAGAGGTGGCCTCTATCCAACCACTTAACCATCCATCCAATCATCAATGCACCAATTTATTCATTCATTTAACAAACATCTGTTGGGCTACTATCCTATGCAAAGTGTATGTGGGATGGGAGACAGAGATGAGTCAGACATAGATCCCATCCTGAAGGAATATAACCTCCAGTAGGGGACAGCAGAAGAAGAAAAGGTACCATCTAGCAGGAGTAACTGTGGCTTCACAAAGGAAGTAGCAACTGAGATGGGGAGGAAAGTGCGGGGCACATGTGAGCATGTTGAGAAATCTGGTAGGTTATATAGTGAAGGTTTTGTGAAGAGATGTCATGGCAGCAAGATCAGAAAGAGAGCTGAGACTATATCATAAAAGGCTTTGGATCTCGACTTTGTTCTGTTGGTAGTAGGGAGGAACTGAGTGTTTTAAAGCAGGATATGAGATGATGAAAATCGGTTCATAGAAGAGTATTCTAGAAGCACAGTGTAAAATGGACTGTGATTGAGACACCAGTTAAGAAGTTGTCATGATGGTCAAGGCACTGAAGACATAATGAATGAGTGAATCGTAGGAGAGGTAGAGAAAATACAGACAAGGAAATGGAGTTCAGAGCAAGATGGTAACCCACTTGGTAGGACCTGGCAAGAGGTAGGGAGGAGTCAAGCTTGGGTGGTGAAGAGGACAACTGTGTCACTAAGAGAAACAGGGAGCATGAAAGAAAGACCAATGTTACAGGTCTCAGTCTATGAGTTTGGCTCTGAACACACTGAGTTTGAGGGTTTGGAGGAAATTAAGGCTGAGATGTCCAGCACATAGTTGGAAAAGATGGACAGCATGGAGTTCAGGAGAGAAGGTGGGGATGGATGGGAAATCAGTTGGAGTACCATCTGCCTTCACCAGGGTTAGCAGATGAAGCTCTGTCATTGGACGTGATCTCCTAAGGACAGAGTATTGAGAAAGAGCCAAAAAGAGCCATTCTTGAGTAAAACCTAAGTTTGTAAAGTGGAAGGAAGGAGGAATCAAAGGATCGATGGCCAGAACAGCAGAAGGACAACAGGAGAGAGAGGCTGGAAAGAAACACAAGGAGGAGGGTGAAGCATTAGGGAAAGGAGAATAGAACGCCAAATGCTCCCAAAGGCCAGGAGAGGAGGAACAGGAAAAGGCCACTGGGCTTGGGGGGCTGAGAAGTGATCAGTGACGATCAGGGGAGCGAGTTGGGTAGAGTGTGAAGGCAAGAGCTAGGTTATAAAGAGCCAGAAACAGTCATCATATAAACACTAGTAAAAACAACGAAACCTTGCATTCGATGCTTACTAAGGGCCAAGCACTTTGTAAACACTTTACATGAATGAATTCATTTCATCGTCACAACTACTCCATGAGGTGAGTACTATTATTACCTCCCACTTTACAGACAAGGGAACCAGGGAACTGAAGAAAAGAAGAAGAAAGGAAAAGACTGTAGATCTCCAAAGTGCAGAGCCCCAGTCTTGCAAGAAGCACTGCATAGAAGGGCTCTGAGCTTAAGTAAATTTGGCATTTCCTCTTTTAGGAATGCAGATGAGTATATTAAAGACTGAGAAGCCCTGCACTGAAGAAACTGGTTTAGTTTTGTGAAATCCAATGTTTTCTAGATTTATTTGACCTATAAACCTTTTACCATTACCATTCTATGGGACAATGTTCTACAAGGCACACTTTGGAAAGTGCTGGTGTGAAGAGTCTTTTATAACATTATGGACAGAAACTCCAGGAGGCTGTGGAGTCCTATTCTTCTTTTTTGAGAGGGAAGGCTGTTTGTTTTTTATGATAGGGGAGCAAAATTTTAGGGTGAGTAAAGGAAGTGAGGGTGAGAGATCATGGGAAACAAGGAATCTTAGTGTTGGACAATAAATCAACACACATTTATAGAGCTTTGAGCTGGGATTCTTGGAAAAGAGACCACAAGAGAGCACATTATGACCAATTGCACTTCAGAAAATTGGCCTGTCCAGTCCCATGGATCCACTGAGCACGCTCACCAGCTTCATACGGGGAGATGCTCCTATAGTTTTAGGGGGCAATCAGATTATTCTGAATCCTCTTCCCCATTCATTGTTTCATTAATTCATTCAAAAAATACAGACTGGACTTCCTCTGGGCCAGGAGCAGCGGTAGGCATTGCTCTTCCTCTGATGCTATCTCTTCCGAACTCTCAGCTCTTCGTTCTGCGGCCTGGATTTTGGTCCTGCCTCTGAGCCTTTGGACTTGAAGCTGTGCTTGGTTTTCCCAGTTTTCCCACTAGTCTCTGGCTTATCCCTCTTTGGGTCCCAGTGTCCCATGAAGCTTCAGGTAAGAACGCTGATCCGGTCCTGGGCCATCCACCCCTGACACTGTCCCCTTGTGCAGTGTCCCAGCTTGTCCTGCCTCGAACTGTCCCTGCCCTCTGCTGTGTGCATTAGGGGGTGGGCTAGGGGTGCAAAGGATGAGAGCACTCAGATAAGAATAGACCCTGTCTTCAAGGAGACACAAGCCTAGCCAGGGCAGAGGTGGCAATGCTCTCCTAAGGAGGACCTGCCAGTAGCGTATAAAGCAGGCATGCATGGTATGACAGGTGGTAGCAATTACTGGGTAAAGACTTCTGGAAGAAAGCATCTTACTTTTTTTTTTTTTTTTTGCGGTACGCAGGCCTCTCACTGTTGTGGCCTCTCCCGTTGCGGAGCACAGACTCTGCGGCCATGGCTCACGGGCCCAGCCGCTCCGCGGCATGTGGGATCTTCCCAGACCGGGGCATGAACCCGTGTCCCCTGCATTGGCAGGTGGACTCTCAACCACTGCGCCACCAGGGAAGCCCCTGGAAGAAAGCATCTTAAACCAGTGGCCCCACTTGGGGGCAGGGGATTGTGGGCAGAAGGAAGTTTGGCCTGGAAATTCTGCTTTATGAATAAGAAACTGCCTGTTTGGGCTAGATCCATTCCACAGGGAAAGAAATGCTGCTCCCTCCACCTGGGAAGACAGACTAAGTGTATTTTAATGTGCAGCTGCAGCCCTAGCCTGCGGGCCCCCATCAGGCCCAAGGCATCCGGCTGGAGAGGTCTCTTTTAAACAGATGCTTATTATGGACTCGTTCTGAGCACCTACCATGCCTTGTCTTTCCCAGCTGCCAAATGCCCATTTCCAAGTTACTGAAATTCACTGGGAAGTATGGTTAACATGAGAATATAGATTAGCCCCCTTGCCACTGATGCAAAGCTGCCTGCTTGGCAGTCTCTGGTACTCAAGATTCATGAACTATCCGGCAGGAGCAGGGGAAAATGAAGGACTGGACGGGGGTGGGGATGGGAGGGTAGGTTTAATTCTTGAGCTACTAATGAATCTGATTGCAGCCAACACTCAATTATACCCAGGTGGATTACACACTGGGCAAGTTGTCTGTAGAAAATGTTAAATCCCTTGAGAGTTTTGTCATTGCTCCACACACCCAAAAAGCTTCCAAGCAGCCCGACCCAGCCATTAATTGGTGTGCACTCACAGCCAGCCAACTCATTTCCATATTGTTTGAAGCAAAACATAATTAGGAAGGCAAACACGCTGTAAGATATGTACACTGTCCATATATCATACCACACATTTGAAGTCAAACAACAGTGAGTCTCCGGTTATCATCGTTTTGAGTTAATTACCCCACTGCTCTCCCCGCTCCGTCAGCGTGAACCAATGAGGAGGAGCTGCAGGCAACAAGGCTTTTTTTTTTTTTTTTTTTTTTTTTTTTTTGCGGTACGCGGGCCTCTCACTGCCGCGGCCTCTCCCACTGCGGAGCACGGGCTCCGGATGCGCAGCTCAGTGGCCATGGCTCACGGGCCCAGCCGCTCTGCTGCATGTGCGATCCTCCCGGACCGGGGCACGAACCCGTGTCCCCTGAATCGGCAGGCGGACTCTCAACCACTGAGCTACCAGGGAAGCCCCACAAGGCTGTTTTAACGAACGTCTGATAACATACACATTCAAGTGTGTTGTTCTTTCAAAATCGTCACTTTGGGACTGAGTTGCTGCCTTACTTAAGACACTTCTGGAAGTTCTTTTTTGGGAGAGGAATTGCCTTTGCAGCTCCTTGCCCATTCTTTAAAGTGCCTGTCTTCTACCGAGGGGCAGATATCCATCTTGGGACGGCAGGGCTGATTTTTAGTGACAGCAGAAAGTATTCTGGAGCGAAGTGTAGTGAGTCAATTACCGTCTTATAGTTCTTATAAAGATTTGTTTTCCCACTTCCTTTTTTTTTTCCGGGAAAGTAGTTTAAGGTGAACTTTGCCTCTGTGAGCATTGCCTAAGCAAGGGGTGAGCTCAACAGTGTTCCCCTGAGCAAAAGGAGCATAAGAAGCCACCCCCTGCCCCCAACAATGACACGGGGACCTTTTCTTCTCCTGAGCACTCAGCCCTCAGCCAGACGCCGCGAGCGTGGCACACCACCACCTAACTAGCCCCCAGGGCCTCTCCTTCTTGAGCTGCTGAAACACTGGCTTCGAACATCTTGCTCCAGTCCAGCTTCCCTCCCCAGGCAACCAAATCCTCACCCACCGCCCAGGGCCACTCATCAGCCTGTGCTGGGAAAGGCACATTCATGTGAATGTCAATGTCCAAGGTAATCAGGAGGATGAAACCATGGCAACAGCCTCCAGAGAAGGAACCAAATGCCCCGAGGAGACATTCTGATTCCAGAGGGGCAATGTGGGCTTGCAGTGACCTGGGGCTGGATACCTTTCCGAAGGAAAGCATTCAAGCTGTCCCAGGAGATGTGGCTCTAATGCACAGGTTCCCAAGGGGACCTCTTAAGGGAGATCAAGCCTCCTAGTTGAATTTAGGACTTCTGACATATTGGTTAAAAAAATAAATTCAAGGGCTTCCCTGGTGGTGCAGTGGTTGAAAATCCACCTGCCAATGCAGGGGACACGGGTTCGATCCTTGGTCCAGGAAGATCCCACATGCCGCGGAGCAACTAAGCCCGTGTGCCACAACTACTGAGCCCGCGTGCTGCAACTACTGAAGCCCGCGTGCCTAGAGCCCCTGCTCCACGACAAGAGAAGCCACCGCAATGAGAAGCCCACGCACTGCAGTGAAGAGTAGCCCCTGCTCGCCGCAACTAGAGAAAGCCAGTGAGCAGCAACGAAGACCCAACTCAGCCAAAAATAAATAAAATAAATAAATTTATTAAAAAAAATTCAAATGTTTATGTTTGTAGTCAGAGGGAGTGCTAGGTCAGGTGAGAGGAGGTGGACTGTCTTGGGGTGACTATATGCTTGTAAATCTGTTTTTAACTTATCAAGTGAGAGACACCCTAGATCCATCATCAGGTCTCTAGCAAGGCAGGTGAGCTGTTCCCAAGACCCTGTTCCATATCCCTAAATCAATCTCTTTACCTTTAAAGTATCTAGATTGTAGGTGCTACTTTAGGGACTGACCATTCTGTGCTGGTGAAAGAGTGAGGTTTCCAGGAATGAAAATTCAGAAAGCCAGACCCCAAGGGGAGGGGAGCCCACAGATCTGGGAGAATTCTCCATGGAAGCTACAGCCCCTGCTGTATTGCTTCCGGGGATCCACAAACTTTGCCAGCACCAGTCCCTGGAGATTCTCCCTGACACCAGGGAGCAGTGAATTCTGGGGCTGTCCCTAGCTTCTCCTCCCTCAGGGATGCTCTACAACCAGCTACAACAATTTCCACGTCTTCATTCCCTGGACACGGAGCCTCCAGATTCTGAGAAACTAGAATCCCATTCTTTCCTCTAAGGAAAACCATTAGACCTGCACTTAGCAACCACCAGGAGGGTATTTTTAGCTCTCTGGCAGAAGGGTAATGTACAAAATGTAATCATCTCGGCCTTGAAATTCCTTACAGCCCCATTCAACATGAAACTGTGGCTAATGGATGCTCATGGAGGGAGCAGAGAAACAGGGCCGGAGGGCTTGTCTACTGTTCGCCTTCTCTGTTCAGGATGTTGGTACCAGAGGTGGCAGAAAAGCTCAGGAACACACAGACTCAGGCAGTTCACTATTCAGCCAGCAGGGAAACTAGCCCCCAAGTGCTGGTTCTTCCTTAGGTCAAATTGATAGCCCATGAGCTAAATCCACTAAGCTGACATTTCCAAGTGTACCAGTTGTCCTTCCCCTGATTTGTTCTGTGTCCTTGGACAAGTCCCTTCACCAGTCTGGGCCTCAGTTTCCATACCTGTAAAATGGTTCTTTTCAGCTAGGACAGTCCATAATTCCAGGAGCCACTACATGGAATTGATTCAAGACAAGCTGCATGAGTGGGCAGAGGTCCAAAGCAATCACACTGTGTATTTGCTGAGTGCCTATGGAGTACTCCACGCCGCTTCTCTGGCCCTGGCTCAGGCCCTCTTTAGACAGATTTTAATCCCATGATGCAACCCCACTCTATCTGGCACCTCTGACTCCAGGCTACCTGCCCTGATTTTACCTGGAGGAGCCCCAGGAGCTCTGAGTGGATTTTAATTGCAGCTCTAGCAAAACAAAACCAAGCAGGTTCAATCTGCTTCAGAACACTCACTGGACTTATTCTGAGGTCAAAGAAGGTGATTTTTGGAAATGTTACTATCTTCAGACAACCTAGGGGTAGAGAAAGAGATAGAGTTTGTTCTCCCTCTTCCGACCATGCTCTTCCCAAGGCAGAAGAGGCAAGAAAAGGGGAGGAAGAGGGAAGAGGATCTGGAGGTGTGTTTACTGCCTGGAAGTCAGGGAGGAGATAAAGATGAGGAGAGCCATTCCCTGGTCCTGACTCCCCCAGCAAGCCTGGCTCCCAAGGCTCCTTGCCGTCTTTCTGTCTCCAGGTAGGATGGCTCCACATCTACATGGACTGATTGGGATCCTGTCTCATTCAAATGCATTTAGAAAAGCACCTACTATGTGCCAGGCAGTGTGCTCGGCTGACAAGTTGTCTTTGTTTAGAGTATTACCAATCTCTAGTGGAGATCTAGAGAAGAGGTTTCCCTAAATCTCAGCTTTGCCTATATCCAAAAAACGCTTGAAACGGCATCAAACCAGTGTCCCTAACACTTTCAGCTCTTGTACACCTACGTGCACACACTGGAGAAGTGGGGGTGGAGCCTGGGGATGGGGAAGCAGGGAGAAGACACTCTGAGTTGCCTGCAGGAGGAGAGTAGATCATTCACTTCTGACATGATCATAACCAGTGACGAAGGCCCCAGAAGACTATGCAGGGCTTCAGGGCTGGGAGGGGCATGGAGGAAGTGGGAAACTATGAGGAAGATACAGATGTAGTTCTATCTTGTGTATCAGAGACCCACAACCATCCTTGAATTATCCACACCAGGAGAGACGCGTGATAATGGAGGATCTTACGGATTATTCCCAAACTCACTAAGCCCGTGGCCGTTGACCCTCAGCCTCATGACGTGTAGTGGAGCAGTGGGAAAGAGTTCTTGACCTTTAAGAATTAGAGTAAGTTCCTTCCCCCAGGGCACACATTTAGCTGTGCAGGGAGCCAGCTAGAACTTTAAATCTGCTGTGGATATTCCACTAGGAGAAAACTGATTCTCCAAACCTCAGGAAGCAAAAGGAGGCTGATGGGTATTAATAAAAGCTAACATGTACTGGGGCCCTACCTAGAGCCAGGCTTTATTTTTCATGGAAGCATAGCTGATTGACAGTGTTGTGTTAGTTTCTGGTGTACAGCAAAGTGATTCAATTACATATATACACACACACACACACACACACACACATATATTCTTTTTCAGCTTCTTTTCCATTATAGTTTATTACAAGATATTGAATGTAGTTTCCTGTGCTCTACAGTAGGTCCTTGTTGTTTATCTCTTTTGTATATAGTAGTTTGTATCTGCTAATCCCAAACTCCTAATTTATCCCTCCCCTCCTTTCATCTTTGGTAACCATAAGTTTGTTTACTATATCTGTGAGTCTGTTTTTGTTTTGTATGTAAGTTCATTTGTTTCATTTTTTTTTTTTTTAGATTCCACATATAAGTGATATCATATGATATTTGCCTTTCTCTGTCTGACTTACTTCACTTAGTATGATAATCTCTAGGGCCATCCACGTTGCTGCAAAAAAGCCAGGCATTTTTAAAGCCATATATATATATATATATATATATATTCATCTATAAATAGATGAATTCATCTAATCTTCACAAAAACAATCATATGGAGTGGGTGTTATTATTCTCTTTTTTTTTCTTTCAAGTGAGGAAGCTGAGGCATGGGAAGGTTAAGTGACTTGTCCAAGGTCACTCAGCTGGTAGATGGAGGATGAGGTATACCGGGGACCAAAGCCCCCACGTGAACCTCAGTGCTATCTCACCTCTGGGTTACTGGAAAGGGAAGTCTGTACTCATCTCCTCTGGCCTGTTGCCACTGCCAGCTTTCAGATTAGCAGGCAGAGAAGCATGTACGTGAAACCTCTTCATGTCTCTTTGCCGAATTCCACTTCCCAGAGTGTGAAATGAGCTTCCCTCCTGTCAGCCACAATATGGCCTTATTATTCCTAATAAGAGAGGAGGCTTGCTAGCCGGCATGAGCTCAGATGATGAGCAAAGGCGAGATACAGGGACTCTGCTTCCACTCTACCATCTGCCCATCCAGGGTGCCTGGGTCTGAGGCCCAAGGTCACAGACAAGACAGGACCCATATGTGGACCTCTCTCCCCATCTCTGGCTTCTCTGCTCCATTTTTCTGGTCATGTGGGGTCCTGGGAGGAAACAAAGTGGGTAAGGAGTGAAGAGAGGCACTCCCATTGTCAGGTATTGGTACTTTAACCCGCACAGCTGGCTGCCAAAGGCCACGGATGTAGGAGGCCAGCAGAAAGGGCAGCCCCACTAGTGGAGCTACTAGGGTGTTCTAAGCACTCTTCCCACATTCCCGCCTCCTAGAACAATAGTTGGAGGGCAAGGGGTAGAGAATGCAGAGGTGCAGTGATGGCTACTTTTGTGTGTCGATTTGACTGGGCCGTGGGGCGCCCAGATATTTGGTCAAACGCTCTTCTGGGTAAGTCTGTGGGGTGTCCTTGGTTGAGATTAATATGTGGTTGGTAGACTGAGAAAAGCACATTGCCCTCCCTGATTTGGGTGGGCCTCATCCAATCAGCTGAAGACCTGAATAGAAGCAAAAGTCGACCCTTCCACAAATCATGGGGAAACTCCTGCCTGATGGCTTGAGCTGGGACATGGGTCTTTTTCAGCTTTTGGACTCCCACCGAAACATCAGCTCTACTCCTTGAACTTGTACCGTTGGCTCTCCTGGTCCTTTGGGCCTTCGGACTCATACTGGAACTACACATTGGCTCTCCTGGGTCTCCAGCTCAACAGCTGCAGTCTTGGGACTTCTCAGCCTCTATAACAGTGTAAGCCAATTCCTTATACGGAATATGTATCTCCTATTGGTTCTGTTTCTCTGGAGAACCCTGACTATACCAGCACCATAAATATTCATTGGTGGGGACCTGACTTGGAATGTGGTGGGCTGGGCTTCTGCCTGTGCGGGAAGGTTCTGAGTCAATGCATTTGCATGCTGGCCTCTTAGCTTCCAGGGGATATACTCTAATGGCCCCTGAAATGCCACCTTGAGTAGGAAACTCAGCATGAAGGCACTGTTCTGGCCAAATATTCCTAGATATGGCCTGTTTTGCATAGCTTGAAATTAAAAGTCCATATGCAGAACTTTTCATTCTTTCCAGCTCTGTATGTGCTACAGGGCTGAAAAGAACCATGTGGTGTGAGAGTTTGAACATGCTTTATCTCAGCCTTGCATAGAGAAGCTTGCTTTGGTGTCCATATGCAAGTATTGTCTTGGGAAGACAATGACTGAATTCAAGGGGGTGGTCTTTTCCAGTCTCCTGCCTCCAAAAGGAAGGGCTCTCATCCAGACGTGTGGTCTCTGCAGTTCTTCAAGGTCTCCGAGGAAGGCACCACCATAAGCTTCACCACTCATTCCAGTGTTGACTGATCCAGAATATTTCAAATACTTTAATTCCAAGAGAGGTCAATGTTTCTGCCATGCAGACCCAAGGAGGTGAATCTGGGGGCAGGCTGGCGAGGCAGGGTATAGTGAAGGGTCACCACTTATGCTGGAGCTAGATCCTCTGGGTCAATCACAGCTCTGATGTTACCGCCTATGAGATCTTGGGTGAGTTATTTAAGCTCCTTGTACCTCAGTTTCCTCATCTGAAACCTGGGATGATGATAGTGGCAACCACTCAAGGCTGTTGTGAGGATTAAATGAACTAATATATACATATATATATATACATATATACATATATATATATATATGTAGGTGTGTATGTGTAACTTTTAGTAAATTAGCTGCCTGTAGTAGCACTATACACATTTTAGCTATCATTAGATGTTTATAGGTTGGTGCAATAATTTACCCTTCCTTGTATCCCCTCTAAGCCTAGAACTTGCCCAGTATTCAAAGAATCATACATATGACCGTAATATAGGAAGATGCTCAACTTTCTGATGTTAGACATTATCCATTGCCAGGACCCCAGCTCAGCCTAGACTCAGCAGAGGGATACTTGAGACAAGGCCTTGATCAAGCTTATCTACTCTCACCAGGTTAAATATTGGCAACCACTACTGCAGGAGGTGCAACTAAGGACGTGGGGGCCGAAGAGCATTTGCCAGCCTGGGTGGAATCTACCCAGGGCAGCTTTGGGGTTTGAGGTGAGACCCTGTGGCCTCAGGCTCACCCAGCTAATGTCTTGGGTGGGTGGAGGGATGACTATCTCCTCTGGGGAATGGATTGGGAGAGAGGTGCTCAGAATGGTAACAAAGTTTTGAAGTTTCCTGCTGGGACTTCTTTGCTAGTGCCATAGAAATACGGTGTAGGCGCACAATGTCTTAAGTAATAAAGGAGGAGGAGAAAAAAACTAATCCAGAAAGAAATCAGCTTATGGTTCATTTAAACCTTACTGAAATTTCTACTGCGGAAACATTTAAATATCATAGTTACTGCCGTGTGTCTTCACTCCTGCTATTCCCGGGTGGATGTTTCGTTGCACATTTGGTTGGGGAGCAGAAAAATAAAGCTGCTTGGAAATTGCTTTCCCACTGCTAGGTAGTTTCAACAGGTTTGTATTCCAAACGTAAAGAACTGTTATTTTTGTAATAAAGGGAGCTCTCGGTTGGTCCCGGCCACCTCTGCCCCCCAGTCTCCGGCTGCACTGGCCCTTTGCTCCCACATCCTCTGTTGCATCCTTCACTTGGCCTCCTCTCTCTCCCGCCTTTCCCCTAAGAGGCAGCTGGAAGCAGCTGTCCAGCTGCCGGCGCCTCTGTCTCCCAGCCCGGGAGCCTTGCGCGTCACCGTTTAGAGAAAGAAACAGCCCCCTCCAGGTCTCTGTCAAGAACATTAAATATTTAGCCTGACTCCATCCAGACCATCAAACATAGTCCTTTCCTACCCAAAGTGACACATTTCCCCATCTCCATCCCATCTTTTTTTTTTAATACTAAGCAAGTGATCTGGGATTAACTCGGCATTTGTCAGCTGTCTGAGCACAGGCGTGAGGTCTTTGGCTCTCCCACCAGACAGAGCAGAGAAAGTGCCTTTTGTGCTCTCAGATGCACAGTTTAGCCTGGCAGCCAAGTGAGCACCTGCCCAAGGCTGCGGCGGCTCAAGTCCCCACCAGTTGCCCCCACGTGGCTTCTCTCCTCTGCTTTCTCAGGTTTAACTCCAGGTCGGCTTCCCTGTCATCTGACACGTTTCTTTCTTTCCTAACCCCTTCTGACTCTGGCTACTTGTGCTGGGAAAACAAATTCTCTTTATGCCATCACCTCTGACGTCACAGAGGGGAGAAACGGTGCGGGCAGGCTCTACACCTCACGTGACACAGTGGCAGTCCAGAGTGGCCTCCACGGCAGGGCAGAGGGCAGGGCCTCAGAGGTCAGCCCATCGTCCTGCAGCTGTGTGGCTCCGAGTGCCCCCTTCCCCTTTCTGGGCCTCAGTTTCCCTCTCTGGAAAATAAGAGAGGTAGACTAGATATCTTTGCATCTCTTTGAACTATAATACCCCACGATTTGACATTTCAGTCTTATCCATTTCGATCCACTCTCTGCTGTTTTGCCTTATCCATGCCCACGTGTCCTCCCCTGAGCCTCAACTTCCAGGCTGGAGCCAGACAGAAGTGCTGTGCTAGCCTCGAGTTGCCTGGCTTCGAGGGGCAAGTGTCTGTTAATTACAGATTTATTCCAGGGAGAGGAGGAACGTGAGGACTGTCACTGGTGCCCTGGTGGACTGAAGGACTAGGAATGGAGACCCGGTAGCTTCGGAGCGAGGCAGGCGGATGGCCTCTTCAGGACAGACGAGGTGTGCTTTGGAGCCCACTCTGACATTTGGGGAAGACACTTAGCCTCTCTGAGCTTTGGTTTTCCACATCGGTTTAATGGGATGGCATTATCCATGCCCCCAATTTAGGAGCATCAATGAGGAAATGAAAAAAAAAAGTTCTTTGGGAAGGAAAAGAAGTCAGAGGACCAATGGCGAAATCGAGGCATGGAGAGCTCCACACATGTCTGGAAGAAGTGACCAGCATTCCACACCGGAGTGAGCCAGGGCCTGCTGCCTCCAATTTGCAGTTCACTGGGCCTCTCCCTGCCCCAGCCCAGAACACTGGGGCAGAGCACTGCGGGGTCCAGGGCCAAGGAGGAGCCCGGAAGGAAAGGTATGTTGTCTGCTCTGGGTCTCGAGTGTGGGTGGGGATGAGAGTGTGGGAGGGAGCCCAGGCCGGGCCCCAGGCCCAAGCTGCCCTGAGGCTGGTTTCTGAGGTGTGGCCGGCGAGGGGTGGGGGGATGGGAGGAGAGCAGCGGCTGTGCTGGGGGCGGACAAAGGGAGAAGACAAAGATTATTTTAAACCTGTATTAATCACTGCTCCAAACAGGGACTGGGGGTGGGAGCGGCAGCTGTCACAGGGAGGCTGGTGAGGGTGGTGGAAGAGGGTCCGGCGGGGAGGGGCCCGAACTCTGCACTCCCCCCAGGACCTCGGCCCAGCCCAGCTGTAAGCCTGGGGCTTTGCTGAATCTCTGGGGCTTGCTCCAGAGTCCAAAGTAAAGACATGGGAAAAATGAAACTGCAGCCCAGCTTTCTGGGCCAACTGGTCTCCCTGCCTCTACGCACCCTCCTCGCCAGCCTACCCTCCACAGCGTTGCCCAGAGTTAGCCTAAAACTCTGTCCTGTCACTCTCCAAAGCTGGGAATGGCTTCCTGGTGTCCAAACAACTGGCCTCCTCCTTGACCTGGTATACAAGGCCCTTGAGGACTGGCCCCTCCAGACATGCCAGCCCCAAGATCAAGCCCCGAGCCACAGGTCCAACAGTGATGGTCCATTAAGCACTTACCACGTGCCTGGCACTGAGCTAAATGCTTTCGTATGTTACTCACTGAACACTCACACCGACCTCGCAGGTTATTTTTTTACAGATGAAGAAACTGAGGCTTAGAGAGCATACATGACTTGACCAAGGTCTGTCTGTCTGATACCCCAAGCTTATGTTCTTAACTTCCTGGAGAGTTTCACAAATATTCATTATTCCCTTCCTAGCTCAGCTCTTATCTCACCCTGAGAGGTCCTCTTGGTCCTTTTTGCCCTTACGAACATCCTCTTCGTTCCTCAGGGCTTGGCTCAAATGCCATCTATTTCAAGAAGTCTCCTAGGTTAAAACTTAACCATGGATTCAACAAGCATCTGAGAGGTTTAGGTAGGTCCTATTATATCCATTTTTTTAGATGAAAAAACAGAAGCTTAGAGAAATTAAGCAAAGCCTCCATGTTTACACAACTCCTGAGTGACGGAGGAGGGATTCAAAGCCAGGTCTTCCAGTGATCCCAAGTTCAGTGTCCTTCACAACACTTTCAGTGACATCAATCGCTCTTTCTTTACGTGTCCAGTCCTTTATGCCATTTTTTAGTGCTTATCAAATTCTGCATGTCGCATATCTGTACTAGGATATTAGAGTATTTAATAGTAACTACAATATTGGCTTCTTACTAGGTGCACAAGGCATTTCAGATGCTTGTTCTCATTTTGTGTTCACGACCATGAGACAGTTATTGCTATCTCCATTCTTACAGAGGAGAAACGGATACTTCAAGGCATTAAGGACTATGTCTAATGAACACAATCTCACTACCTCTGTGGGATTCGGATGCAGATCTGTTTCAAGTTCTTGTTTTGCATTACACAGGCATCAGGTCTTCAAGAGCTGGGTCCATGATTTCTTTATCCCTGAACAGATAGGGCCCTAACAGCAGTTTGGATACAGTAGGAGCTCAGTGAATATGGAGATAGATCATTCCTGGCTGGCGGCCCTGCTGGACACCAACAACTCCTTTAATGCCTCAGCTCCATCCTCGTTAGATTTAGTCCTCTAAAGAGGTGTGGGAAATTGTGTTATTTATTTACTTTTCCATTTGTCAAGGTTTTTGAGTTGTTCTTTTTGGGACACTGATCCCTCCCTAAGCGGGAAATGGGCACATTTAAAGAGGGAAAGACATTTCCACAAGACTTCCTAACTTTCCATAGATTCTGTACCATTCCTGGCTGGGACAAGAGGCATGGAGGGTGAGAAGGCAGAACTGAAGTCATCACTAGGAACGTGAGCAGTCCTGGGAAACTGTACAGAAATCACTAGAGAGGAAACTCCTTCACTATCTCCATGGAGCAGGGCATCCCTGGAGGAACTTACTGCCCACGAGAGGAGCAGCCCCACAAATCTGGGGACTCTCTACATGAGACTGGAGAGTCTAGACGACTTTTCATTCAATCAGAGGATTCTCTCTTGCCAAAAATAAATTTATGTTAATGTAACTTTTGGAAAGTGGTGATTATTAAGAACCAACAAGGATTTATCAAAACCAAGAGATGTCAAATCAATCTTCAAATTTTTTTTTTTTTTAATTTTGGTAACATTCTAGATTAGCGTTTCTCAACTTTGACATATAGACCTGACAATTCTTTGCTGTGTGTAGGAGTAGGGGAAGGGGATTGCTCTGTCCATTGTAGGATGTTTAGCTGCACCCTGGCCTCTACCCACTGGATGACAGTAGAAGGCCCTTCTCCCCCAGTTCATACATTTGGTCGTGCCAACCAAGAATGTCTCCAGACATTGCCACATGTCCCCTAGGGAAAAATCTTCCCTAGTTAAGAACCACTGCTCTAGACTGATAAATCAGGAAGCTTCTATATACCCAGTTCTTTAGTGAGGTATTTGATATGTCTGTGCACATTCCTTGAGAAGAAGAAGGAGAAAATGGGTTGAGAATCAGCCCAGTTAGTTGTACCACTGGAAGACTGTGCATGGCAGTGTTGGTTTATGGATGGGTATCAGCTTGGGGCACGTCCACGATGACAGGCTTCCGGGCTCCACACATTTCTATCAACAGCTTGGATAAAGACATTGATGACATGCTTACTTTGTGTACAGATGTCACAAGTCTGGTAGATATGACATTATGTCAGATGAAAGACTGAAGATTCAAAAGGATCCCAGACATTGTCAGGTGAAAAAAACCAAGCTTTAGAGTGGTGTGTTCCATATGCTTCTCTTTGTGTAAAAAGCAGGTGAAATATAAGAACCAATATTGGTATTGGCTTGTAGCTGCATAAAGAAACTCCAGATGGATACATAAAAAACTAAGAACGTGCTCACCATCTATGTGGGGATAAAGAAGTTTGGGCAGATAGGGTGGCCTGGAAACTTTTCACAGTTTACCCTGTTATATTTTTTGATTTTTTTTTTTTTTTTTTTTGCGGTACGCGGGCCTCTCACTGTTGTGGCCTCTCCTGTTGCGGAGCACAGGCTCCGAACGTGCAGGCTCAGCGGCCATGGCTCACGGGCCCAGCCGCTCCGCGGCATGCGGGATCCTCCCGGACCGGGGCATGCACCCGCATCCCCTGCATCGGCAGGCGGACTCTCAACCACTGCGCCACCAGGGAAGCCCTATTTTTTGATTTTTTAATATGGAAGTCTATTATCTATTCAAATAATGAAATTAAAAATAGAACTTCAACCTACAGTAGGGGTCAAAATAAATACAATGCAAGTGAACAGACACAACATCGATCCTGCATTAGTTCAAAAATTAATGTGGCTAATATAGTCATTTTCACAATATTGATTCTTCCAATCCAAGAACGTGGTATATCTCTCCATCTGTTGGTATCATCTTTAATTCTTTCATCAGTGTCTTATAGTTTTCTGCATACAGGTCTTTTGTCTCCCTAAGTAGGTTTATTCCTAGGTATTTTATTCTTTTTGTGGCAGTGGTAAATGGGAGTGTTTCCTTAATTTCTCTTTCAGGTTTTTCATCATTAGTGTGTAGGAATTCAAGAGATTTCTGTGCATTAATTTTGTATCCTGCAACTTTACCAAATTCATTGATTAGCTCTAGTAGTTTTCTGGTGGCATCTTTAGGATTCTCTATGTATAGTATCATGTCATCAGCAAACAGTGACAGTTTTACTTCTTCTTTTCCAATTTGTATTCCTTTTATTTCTTTTTCTTCTCTGATTGCCGTGGCTAGGACTTCCAAAACTATGTTGAGTAATAGTGGCGAGAGTGGACATCCTTGGCTTGTTCCTGATCTCAGAGGAAATGCTTTCAGTTTTTCACCATTGAGAATGATGTTTGCTGTGAGTTTGTCATATATGGCCTTTATTATGTAGAGGTAGGTTCCCTCTATGCCCACTTTCTGGAGAGTTTTTATCATAAATGGGTGTTGAATTTTGTCAAAAGCTTTTTCTGCATTTATTGAGATGATCATATGGTTTTTATTCTTCCATTTGTTAATATGGTCTATCACATTGATTGATTTGCATATATTGAAGAATCCTTGCATCCCTGGGATAAATCCCACTTGATCATGGTATATGATCCTTTTAATGTTTTGTTGGATTCTGTTTGCTAGTATTTGGGCAACCTAAATGCTCATCAGCAGATGAATGCATAAAGAAGATGTAGTACATATATACAATGGAATATTACTCAGCCATAAAAAGAAACAAAATTGGGTCATTTGTAGAGATGTGGATGGATCTAGAGACTGTCATACAGAGTGAAGTAAGTCAGAAAGAGAAAAACAAATATCATATATTAACGCATATATGTGGAACCTAGAAAAATGGTACTGATGAACCAGTTTGCAGGGCAGAAATAGAGACACATATGTAGAGAACAAACATACGGACACCAAGGGGGGAAAGTGTCAGGGCGGGGGTTGGTGTGGTGAGATGAATTGGGAGATTAGGATTGACATGTATACACTAATATGTATAAAATGGATAACTAATAAGAACCTGCTGTATAAAAAAATAAATACAATTCTAAAATTCAGGAAAAAAATTAGCGTGGCAAGTATGATGAGTGCGGGCTTGAGAGGTTCATGTGAAAATCATGAGTTTTTAGTTGGTCACAGGTCGCCGAGTCAACCAATCAACAAAGAGACATACCAACATACACTAATACGGCTTTGACTGTTTATGGCATCCAGGTCAAGGGCAATATAGTCCCATTTGCACCCTTGGCAGGTCAGGACAAATTTGTAGTCATACCTTCACTTCTATGCGGTGTATTTTTGGAAGAGCATTGACAAGTGTGTACAAAGGACAGTGACCCAGATGGCAAGGGGCCTGGAAAGCATGAAAAAAATATGAGGAATAGGTGACGAAACTAAGGATACCTAAAGTGGAGAAAAGATTCAGAAGGAACATGAAAGCTGTCTTCAAACATTTGAAGGGTTATCCCATGCAAGAGGGATTAGGTGCCTTTTGTGTAGCTCCAGACTGCAGAACCAGGCCTTCTTCCATTTATTGGGAGGGCATTTCAGTTCAGAACGTGCAAAGGCCGCCTTGTGAGTTAATAATAAAATAGCTAACGCTTACTGAGCATGTACAAAGCATCACCCTGTGATAAGCACTTTCCCTGCATTACACAACACCCTGACAAAGATTTTTTTTGGTTGTCATTTTAACAAAGGAGAAAACTGACAGGTTAAGTAAATGTGACACAACCAGTAGATGGTGGATCAGTGTGACCCCCAACACACGTATTATTGACCACTAAGCCTACGACCTAAGGGTAGTGAGCTGTCCATCGCAACCAGCATTCAAAAGAGATGTAAATGCTGCCTGGGCATGGTGCTGTGAGGATTCCTGCAGCGTTTAGCAGAGGCCTGTTCCATGCCTAAAGAACTACAGTCCACTAAGAAGAAAGTCCTGCACGTGTGACAAAGCCAGGGATGGGGAGGCATGTGGGAAGAGAGGCCAGCAGGCTCCTGTTCACATCTGTCTGGGGGGAGTAATTGGAGTTTTTAGTGGGGGTGGTGTCAGTTACGAGTCAGAGGTAAGAGACAAGGAGAAACACTCCCTGGGCACTCAAGAGCTGCTTCTTCTGTGCAAGGAGGCCGGGAAGCACTTACCAAACATGAGTTATTATGCTTTCCATTTTACAAGGTCCCTTCATGGACATGAGGCCATTGCAGTATTCCACAACTTTCTATGAAAATACCCTTCTGGAAGGTGGGTGTGAGGAGGGTCGGGAAGGCTGTCTCCAGAGACAGAAGGGGAGAATGACAAAAAGAGAGAACACGACATAGTGGTGGTCACGCTAGAGAAGGAATTAGAGAGGAAGGGGAGAGAGGAGAGGAAAAAAATGCATCTTCCCAACCTCATCTGGGGCCCAGGCAGACCTGCTTGCTGCCTTCAAGTACTTAATATTTCCAACTGAAACAAAACCCCCAAAGGCAAAGGACCGCTCAAGTGCTCCATGATTTCTCTGTCGTGGAGTAGCGGGGGTGAACATTCACTGGCTGGGAAAAGGAAGAGCCAGCAGGAAGCCAGATTTAAAATTGGCCGAATCACAGCAAATAAACCAGAGGCTGGTGCTAAGTTTTATGAAGTTATCCGACACGCTGTCTGTAAAAGAGAAAGATGGGTAGGACTTACATCTGACAAGGAATCACTTTGGAGTGCCAGGGGTGGAAAATTCATGGTCAGTGGGAAGGAGATGCAGAGAAGGATTTGTAATCTGGAGGGAGCTTTCCCAGAGAACCAAGCTCGTGCCTAAGACCCAACTGCAGGGTAACTCCGGTGAAAGGGGAAAAATCTCAGGTCCTGGCAAAGGCCGTGGGCGACCAGACAAGCCAACGCAGTGCAGCTGAGATAAGGTCACCCCTGGTAGGTGGACCAGAGCTTTGGCAAAGAAAGCAGAGGAGCTGGGAGGGCAGGGGCTGACCGTAGGCTCTGCTCAGATTACATACCAATGTCATGGACGGAAATCCTAAGGGTAGGGTTAGGAGGGAAGGGATGCAGGAATTCCCAGTGGAACTGGTGAGAGGAGGCAGAGCACTGCCCCCCAAAGGCCAGAAGCCAAGAGAAGAGGCAGAATGGGGTGAGGATTCGGATGGAGAGGGAAACAGAAAGGTTGTGCAAAAGAAAGGTGGAATGCAGGAGGGCAAAGATTAGAGAGAGACAGAGGCAACGGACGCACAGAGAGAAAAACACAGACGATGAGGCAGAGACCCAGATAGAGAGAAACTCAAAGCCACAGACAGAAACCTATGCAGGGGCTAAAGAGAGAAGGGACAGGGAGAAGCAGAAGAGAAAGAGGGCAAACACACATTTAGAGAAAGAAGAAAAGAAACCAGCAGACAGACCGAAGAACCCTGGGGGCTGCAGGCGGCAGAAGCCAAGCCCGTCCGCTGTCTCAGGTCCCATCGCACCCCGTTTCCCATCACTGGCTGGCAGCAACCTTGCTGGCAAGGGCCTCTTCTCTGGTTGTGTCTGCGAGGGAAGTGGGAGGCGTGCAGAGGTCAGTTTATCACTCTTTAGACCAGGGCTGTGTGTTTATCTCCATGTAACAGGTCTGTCTGGGTAAACGGAGGCGATGTGGTCGCTGCGCTGGAGTTTGCTGGGCTGTGCGTAGCGCCCTGCTCCTCCACCGGGGCCACAAACGTTACCCCACACAGCAACGGGAGTCTGCTCGGAAGTGCAGGGCAGTTGCCGCAGTCTTGCCAGGGGGTCTGCCCCGTGGACAGACTGATGGTCCCTAACCCTGCTCTAGCAGGGAGGGAGGACACAGCAGGCCCCTGGCAACCATCGGTTCCCAGCCTGGAAGGCCTTCATCCAGATCATCATTGAATAGGTGTCTACAGAGCATGGTTCCGTCACGTTCTGTCCTAGTTGCTTAGAATATCCCTGAACAAGGCAAAGATTCCCGCTCCCCTGGAGCTCACATTGCAGTGAGGGGAGGTTTACCTGCATAAGTAAAGCTTAGCATATGTTAGAAGGTGAAAAGTTCTATGAAGGAAAAAACAGAGCAGAGGAAGAGGAAGTGGGGAGCCTGGGGAAGTCAGGGCAAGTTCCATCCAAAAGGTGACTCTGAGGGAGTTGGCTGTGAGGGCACCTGGGGGGTGAGCATCTCAGGCGATGGAAACAGCCAAGGGCAAAGTCCTAAGGTGGGAGTGTTCCTGAGAAGTTGAGGGACAGCAAACAGAATGGCGGGTACGGAGCGTCCCAGAAGGGGAGCAATATGAACTCCGAGAGGCTATGGGCACTGGATGGTAGAAGGTCGTGGAGGACACCATAAAGGCTCTGCCTCTGGATGAAATGGGAAGCCATCAGAGGATTGTGAGCAGAGGAAAACATGCTCTGACTTAAGTCTTAAAAGGGTTGCATTGGCCACTGGGATGAGAGTAGATAAGGGGTCAGGGATGCAAGTGGGGGACCAGCTAGGAAGACATTATGTAATCCAGAGATGATGGTGGCATGCGCCAGCACGGCGGGAGGGGAGATGGTGAGAAGCGGTCAGGTCCTGTGTGGGCTCGAAGGAAGAAGAGTCAGCAAGATTGCTTGACAGATGGAATGTGGGGTGTGAGATAAACAGAGGAGTCAAGGAGGATGCTAAGGCTTTTGGCTTGAGCACCTGCAAGGACGGAGATTTCCATCAACAAAGATACATGGGTGGAGCAGGTTTGGGGAGGGAGGGGGGAAGAAATCAGTTCAGTTGGACAGGTTGAATTTGAATTATCTATTATATACCTGAGTGGAGATGTGAAGAACTCAGGTGGATAATTAAGCCTGGAGTTAGGGAAAAGGTATGCACTGGAATTATAAATACAGGAGGCTTAGCATGTAGTTTTTAAAGCCAGGAGATTAGACGAGATGACCAGAGAGTGAATATAGATGGAGAAAAGGATGAAGGACCCAGTTGTGGGCTCTTCCAAATCCACAGGTTAGGGAGAAGAAGAGAAGCAGGCAAAGGAGACTATTAGGGAGTGAAAGCAAGGTGGGAGGACCAGGCGAGGGTGGGGTCCAAGAAGCCTGGAGAAGAAACTGTGAGAAGGAGAAGAGTGACCAACTGTGCTAAATACTGCTGTCTCGAGACGTCAGGAAAGATGAAGAGTGAGAAATGACCGTGGGATCTAGGAACATGGAGGTCACGGGTGACGCAGACAGGAAGAGTTTCAAGAGAGTGGGGCTTGAGAATCCCGAGTGAGGTGGGTTTCAGGAGACGTGACACAGGGGCTTGTGTAGCAGAGTGATTAACAGCACAGATCTGGGCCCCAGCCTCCCGGGGTTCAAGTCCCAGCTCTGCCTCTTTTTGGCTGTGTGACTTTAGGCAAATTATTTAACCTCTCTTTGCCTCCATTTCCTAATCTGAGACCACCTACTTCAAAGGGCTGTTAGGAGGGTTAAATCAGTTAGTATTTGTACAGTGCCAGGCACAGGGGCAGCACAATGAATGTTTATCAAGTTAAAAGGAAAAGAAAAAAAGAGAATGGGAAGAGATGAATCAGAACATTCCTTCAGGGAGTTTTGCTGCAAAGAGAAGCAAAGAAATGGAGAGGGCTTGGTAGCAGGGAGGTGGGGGGAGGAAAGGAAGGTATTTTTAAGAAGGAAGAAATAACAGGATGTCTGAATGCCGATAAGAATGGTCCATTAGAGAGGAGAATTCAGTGATTCAGAAGAAAGAGGGGAGACTTGTTGGAGGGATGTGCTGCAGGAGGGATGGGACCGAGTGTGGCACCCCTCACCTCCCTGGAGGCATCCCCACCGACACTTCCTCAGGGACCATTCCTGACTGATCTGCTCAGTATCGCATCCCCAACACTCCCTGCCCCCTTCTCTGTTTTACTGTTCCCCATGGCATTGGTCAGCATCTAACTTATTAGCTCGGTTACTTCTCCTGTTTTGCCTGTCCCTCAGCTAGTGTGTAAGCTCCCTGAATGCAGGCAGTCTTGTCTGTCTTGTTGACAGTTGTATCTCCAGAGCCTAGAACAGTGCCTGGTACAGAGTAAGCGCTCCTTAAATATTTGCTGAAGAAACAGATGAATTGGTACCAGTATTTCGGGAGCTCCTTACCCATCAGGGAAGAGAATAAACTCCCTTCTTCATTTATTTCACACATCCTTTCTGAACATCTACTACATTCTGGGAATTGTATTAGGTTCTAGGGAATCAGAAGTGAATCAAACGCCCGCCTTGCCCACACTGAGTCAGCTTCCTTGTGCATGTGCATGGGTGTGTGTGGGTGTATGTTGGGGGAGCCTAAGAAATAAAAGGCCATTCCGAAGCTGTGTGAGAAGCCTTACAAGAGAGGGATATCCAGGCTCCCGCTGCCTTGGGCATGTGAGACAGGAAAAGCTTCCTGGAGAAGGGGCTTCAAACAGGAAGTGCGAACCAGAGTCAGCAAAGTGGGACAAGGGGGTAGGGTCCAGTGTTTCAGGTGGAGGAGAAACACCCACCAGCAAGGGTCTGGCGGTGGGAATGAGTGTCCAAAGCTCGTCTCAGCCCTCATGCCCTCCAGGAAGCTCACCTGGCCCCCTGACTCCCCTCTGCTCCCACCCTGACAGCACCTGTTGTATCATTTCTTGGGCATTGCTCCGACCTCTGAGCCAACCATCCAAGGTGTGAGTCTCAGGACCTCAGGCAGATGGTCTGCCCTTGGAGGGAAGGGCCATGGTGCCTATAGCAACAGTTTATACATAGGAAGAGCTCAGGAGTCATTTGCTCACAAAAGAATTCCCGAGGGCCTGCCACATGCCAGGCACTGTTCTGGGCACTTGGGATGCAGCTGTGAGCGGGATAGACAAGGTCCTGCTTCCTGGAACTTACATTGTATTTGGGAAGATTATACAATAAATAAATAAACAAGCATGTAAGTGAAAGATAATAGAGTACCACAAAGAGAATAACAGTGAGTAGTGGGCGGGGGATCCTCCACACCGTCATCAGGAAAGGTGTCTCTGACATTTAAGCCAAGACTGAATGATAATTATCTACTGAACCAACTACTGAAGAGAAGCAGAACAGGCAGGAGGGCTTTCTGAAAACCACAGTCTAGGGAGGTATGGATTTGAATCAGGGAGCCCACAGGTTCAGAGGATACGGCAAAGTATCCTCTAACATCAAAGCAGACTTCCTGGAGGAGGTGAGTTTTACTCAGGACTTAGCGTGAGTGGTGAGCATTAGATCTGCAAACG
This sequence comes from Pseudorca crassidens, assembly GCF_039906515.1. Classification (NCBI taxonomy): domain Eukaryota; kingdom Metazoa; phylum Chordata; class Mammalia; order Artiodactyla; family Delphinidae; genus Pseudorca; species Pseudorca crassidens. The sequence goes on from NC_090297.1 coordinate 98,029,457, forward strand.
TGATGGGACAGCTTGACTTTCGGCTGAAATGATGACCGAAAAGGAGGGTTCTGTGTCAACAGATGCTTGGTGAGTAGCTGCTCTGGGCCGAGCTGCCTGAGGACAGGAAGATGGCGAAAGAAGGCAGCCCCCTCTGGGGGCTCACGGTCCTGCTCAAAGACAGGCAGGCAAATAAATAATTACTGTGCAGTGTGATGAGGGCTGTGACAGGCAGGCAAGTACAGGGAGGATCTGGACACGCGAGGTGTGAGGAGTCTGCGGCTCAGGCGAGGGGGCAGGGCAGACCAGCTAGGTCTAACCCCCAACGCTGGCCTCTGCCATCGGCCTTCTCACTCGGCACCTGGGTCCCTCTTGCTGCCCACAATCTATCCTTCACACATCCATCAGAGTTAGCTTTTAAAGCATCAACCAGATCACATCACCCACTGCTGCAAACCCTCCAGAGGCTTTCCCTAACACCTAAAATGCGTTCCAAATCTTCCGTTGGCCTAGGGTGAGTGAGGGCCTGTGCTCGGTGGCTGGCTGCCTCCCAACAGCCCAGCTTGTTCACTGCCTGCCCCCGCGCCGGCCATACGCCTGCCCCCCGCCTCTCAGATATGCCAAGACCGTTCTGATACTGGCCTTTGCTGGGCTGTGTGTTCGCTTCCCACCTGGAAACTTCTTCCCTGGATCTTTGCAGAGCGACGTCCTGCGCCTCAGGGCCGCAGCCCTCAGCTGGGGCATCTGGATACTAAAGCTGTCTCTCTCACGCTACCCTGTTCCATCTCCTCCACCACACTCTGTTGGAGGTCGTCTTAGTCATTTGTGAGTTTATCTGTTTACACGTTCCCCTCCCTCTACCTACCTACCCATCACCAGAATGCAGGGCCAGGAAATAGGCCTCATTTACGGCTCTGCCCCCAGACGCCAGCACAGTAGCTGGCACGTAGTAAACACTGACCGACTCTCTCCCCGGGGGCTAAAGATGGCAGGAATGAATGTTACCAGACTGGGCTGCACTGTGGCAACGCAGGAAGCTCCCAGTTGGGGTTGGTGGAGGTCCTGGCAAAGGGCTGGCCCGGGGTCACCAGGCCAGGAGCCACCTGGCCTGAGAGTGTGGGGAGGGAAACGTTCTCTGGCTGACACTGAGCCTGCAGGGCAGGGCTCTGGGCCTGGTCCGGCCCGACCTTCCTGAGGGTTTCTTTCTCCTAAACAATTCCCAGAAGCTCCTCCTCCAAAACACAGCAGAGCAGCGGGGCCTGCACATGCCATGGGGGGCCTTGGAGACCTCAGTTCGTGATGTGTTCCTTGTCAGAGAGGCACAGCAGCTGGTGGGGGTGGAGAGGAGGGAAAGGTGGGAGAGGAAGGGGGGAGGGAGAGGAGGAAGAAGGGGGGAGGGAGAGGAGGAAGAAGGGGGGAGGGAGAGGAGGAAGAAGGGGGGAGGGAGAGGGAAGAGGGGGCAGAAGGAGAAGGAAGAAAAAGAGGGGGGATGGGAGGACGGGGAGAAAGGAGGAGGTGCACGAGGGAGGGTTCTGCCTCAGCTGTGAGACAGGCTGTAGACCAGGCTGCCTGTGGGCTTCTCTGCCTTTCCTTTGAGGGTCACGGCAGCTGGGAGGACACACCTTTGACCTTCCCTTGGCCTTGCAGAGCAAAGTCCACACCAAATGGGGAGGTGGGAGAAGGGGTAATAAAAATTTTTTAAGTTTTTTAAAGTTGGAAGCACAAATTAGTTGGAGATGAAGCAAAAAATATCTGTGACACACCAAGCACTGTTTTAATGACAGCCCGTGTGGGAGGACAGTTTAGTCATATTTTTCATTTTCTCTTCCCCGGGGAGCCGCGTTCCAGCGATCAGGCCCTGATATCAAATTGGCATGTTCCCTAAATCAGTCACCTCCCCTCCTGGATTATTCAGCAGTTCGATGAGTCAGGGGGCTGCGGAGTAACCCCTTTGCCATATGCTCAGGATGTGCTAGCTGTCCTCCTTGGGGGGCGGCTGAATGGGGAGCCGGCCGGGCCGGTGGGTGGGCAGGAAGCTTGGGAGGAGAAACTGCCCGCTCCCCACCGCACCTCCCGAGAACTCCCAGGGATGAGGATGTGACTGGTCCCCCACCTGGGGTCACAGCAAGGCTGAAAAAGGATTTCTTCGAAGGCAGCTTGGTTAAGTGCCAGGAGGAAGGAGTTCAGGAAACAGAGCTGCCATCCCCTCAGGCACGAGCACTTCCAGGACGATAGATAAAAATAAGGAGGATAATTTTAAGTGACTGCCACTGGGATGTGAGTGCTGACTGCAGGCAACACGCCTCCCGTGTCTCGGTCCTCCTCACCACAGCCCTGGAGACAGATGCTTCCATCCCCAGGACCCGGGGGCAGACAGGAGGTAAAGGGACTTCTCCAAGAGTGTAGCTGCTCCTCGTCAGGGCAGAGCTTGAACCCAGATCTGCGGGATTCCGGAGTCCAGCTGCTTGCCTGCACGGTGGGGTGGTCAAGAGCTCACTCCTCCTCTGAGTGGATGTGGGGAAAGTCCATGAGAGGGACACGAGAAGGGGACCTATTCCTGGTGCTTCACCCAGAAGATCTCCACTCTCTCTAGCTACTATTTTATTTTTAATTCTGTTCACTTAATACCACACGAACATATTCCCTGGAAATCAGGGGGCAGCAGGCGTTCGTTCTTCCTTGTTTTACACATGGGGAAACTGAGGCCCAGACTGAGGAGGTGAGTGGGCCTGGTTCTGACAGAAACTGTACAGTGCCACCTGGACCCGACGCAGCTGGGCTGGAGTCCTACCTCTTACCTACTAGCTGTCTGGAAAATATCTCATTATTGGAATAGTTGACCTCCATTTCCCTCATCTGTACAGTGGGAGTAAGGAGATCCACCTCAGAGGCCGGCTGAGAGGTTCAATGGGGTAAATAAAGTATGTGTAAACGGCTTTGTAAACTCTAAGTGTCCCTTCAGATGGGAGGCAGCATCCTTCTCCCTCCTGGGGATCATCATCAAACCCTGGCTCCCGGCATGGGCTCTCAGACTGCCTGGGTTCCAGTACTGGCTCCTTCATTTATAAGCTGTGAAATCTTGGACAAGTTACTTAACCTCTCTGTGCCTCAGTCTCACCATCTGTAAAGTGGGCATGCTGTCAGCAGCTTCCTTATGGGTTGTTATAGGACGTCAATGCATTCACACGTATCAGTGGTAAGGGGATTCTGACACACAGTGAGGTCTAGTAACTGCTCTTATTACCCTCATCACCAGACTGCTACTATGACCAGACTACGCTCCACGAAGAGGGGCAGGTCTGTCTCATCTACTGTTTCAGCCGCAAAGCCGAGCACGCTGGCAGTCCCAGGGCAGGGGCTCCATGCACACCGGTTAAGTGAAAGCATGAAGGCATGCGCACAGCATCAGCCCTTCTTCGCCCTTTGACCTGTCCTCCAACTCTGGGAGACTTTATTAAGTCCTTGCCAGCATCTGGTATTTGGGGGGTTTCCTTGGACCTCCACCTTCTCAGCTGTGATGATCAAACAGCTCCACTGCACCAAAGCCCCCAGCACTAGGGCCTGGCTGCCCGTTCCCCTGTGGTCCTCACAGCCCAGACAGGTGATTTGCTCTCTCCTTATTCTCCTCACCCCAGAACACTGCTGACCCTGAGTCCCCGGCAGGGTGCCTGGACGTCAGTCCCAAATGTCCTTTTGGACTTTGCCCCTGCTTCTGTGGCTTCCTCCTCCGTAGTGGTGGGAGTCCCTGGGTGCTGCGCGTGGGGCAGTCGGGCACACAGACCTCATCTGTGTGTGTACAGGCGGGTGGGTGTGTGGCGTGTGGCTTGTGTACGTGCCTATGTGAATGTGAGGGCCTATCTGGGAGCAGAGGGGTGGGAGAGGGTGCGTCCAGGTACAGGGGGGCCCGCAGATGTGGAATCGTGGGGCTGGGCACGCAGGTCTGGGAGGTGTGCACTGGGATGGGACAAAGGCAGATGGGCCCACGTGTAGGTGTCTGGGTCCACCATCTATATGTAGTTGAGGGAGGTCAGATGTAGGTGCAGGCTTGTGGGTTTAGGTATATATACGGAGAGGAGGGGATAGGAGTGAAAAGGGCATTGGGTCCTGGTCGCCAGAACCGGGTCTGAAGACAGAGAAATGCACCTAGTATTTTATTTCCATAAGGAATGTGAAGGATGGATAAATACAGGTGAGCTGTAAAGGAGAAAACACTTCCTTAGACTGCCAAATACTTTGGGACATCGGAGGTCTCCCATCTCCAGATGCAGCCCTCCTTCCAAAACATAATCTCTCTCCGGACCCAGCCTCACCAGTCCTTGGGCATCCTTAGATCAGCCGAGAAACAGGACTGCCCGGGTTTGTATCCCAGCCCCGTGCTTTACCTGTGGCCCTCGGCGTCTTCTTTACCCTCCCTGGCTCTGTTTCCTCATCTGTTAAATAGGATCCCAATAGCCCTCCTCAGGGGCTTGTGGGGAGGAATAAATTAATCCACGTGGAGCGCTTACACAGTGAAGGACCCTACTTGTTTTAACTCTTATTTTCTTGGTCTTTACCTTGATTATACCCCTGGGGTGGGAAGCAAAAATGAATTTAAAAAAAGCCCAGCCATCTGCTCCGAGAAGCCTTCCTTGAACCCACCAGCAGGGTTAATGGCTCCTTCAGTGGCTTTCTCACAGCTCACAGCCAGCCCCTCCACGCGCCTGGCACCTAGGAACTACGTGAAGAGTGTGGCTATTATTATGATTGCTGTCTGACATTGGCTACACAGGACTGCAGTTGGGGAGTGTGTGGCCCTCTACCCTGGGAGACTGTGAGCTTCCTGAGGGCCAGGACTGGGCCTCTGGGGACGGGCACAAGGTGACTTTCAGTAAGAGAACTGAGTGGCACTGTGAACAGTACATGTGGTTTTTTTTTTTTTTGGGGGGGGGTACACGGGCCTCTCACTGCTGTGGCCTCTCCCGTTGCGAAGCACAGGCTCCGGATGCGCAGGCTCAGCGGCCATGGCTCATGGGCCCAGCCGATCCGCGGCATGTGGGATCTTCCCGGACCGGGGCACGAACCCGTGTCCCCTGCATCGGCAGGTGGACTCTCAACCACTGCGCCACCAGGGAAGCCCAGTACATGTGTTTTGTACTTAGTTCTTTACTGAGTGTGGGGCTTTAACCATAAACAAAGCACAGGCCTTGCCCTCCAGGAGCTCAGAGTCCCAGGGGAGGGGCAAAAAGGGGAAGACAGGGAAAGAGCAGAAGTCACACAGTGTGGGATTGGAGACAGGTTTGCAGAGGAAGCAGGGCCAAGCTGAGGCCACAGGAGCAGAGAGCAGGAAGCACAGGTTCGGGTAGGGACATGCTCCAGGCCTCCCAGGAGACACAGTCCCCCTCGTGCCACCACAGCAGCCTCCAACCCTCCATCACCAGCCGGATATAGCATTGCCCTGGCTCCTCTGATGAGCGCCAGGACTTGCCTGGGGCGCCACACCATATCCGCCACTCCCTTCTCTGTGGTCACACCGGTGCCAGAAGGGGTGGCACGATCAGTGTCTCCCTCCTGGTAGCTGTGGCAGGGGTGCTGTCTTTTCCCCTCTCCGAGCCTCCCAGCACTAGGGGCTGAGTGCTCCATTCTCATCCCAAAGGGCGTCTAGCTGCTGACTTGCCCCACAGAGGTCAGCATCAAACCTTTGTTCAGTCTCTCCCCTGCTCTTGGCCCAATCCCTAACTTATCACTGCTCCAGCAACTACTCCACTGAGCCCTGCCTGCCCCATCTGTAGAAGAGGGATACTGCTTCTTGTGAGGATGAAATAAAGCATGAGGATAAAGGCCAAGGTCTAGTCCACAGGAAGCCCTCTGCAAATGTTAGCCCCTTTCCCTTCCATCCTTTACCTGCCTTCCTTACTTTCTGATCAACAACCATTTGAAAAGGCTTTTATGTTCTGTTTCTTGGCCTGAGGCTGGGACTGGGGTCGGGGATGACTGGGTGGCACAGTGGGTCCACCATGGCAGAAGATTGAACTCCATTAGCTGTACCGACCTGGGAAGGGTGTGGACACACATGTGCACGTATGAGTGTAGGGTGGTGGCAAAAGGGAACAGAGAAACTGGAGAAGCTGGACACTCCCATGGGAACCACCTGCCCACGTGGGTGCATGTGTGAGTGGGCACTTAGGTGTGGGCGTGCCCTGGGGATGAGGAAGAGAAGGAGTGCTTATGAAAGAGAGTCTGGGACTCCATCACGGCCTCCATAGGAGTCCCAGGGGGAACCCCCACAGCCAGGCAATGCCTCCCAGGGACACCATCCAGTGTGGCCTGGAGCAGGGGATGATGAGGGCCACCAGCAGTACTTCTGGTCACCTCACCCATGCCTCCCCTGAGACCCCTCCACCCAGGTCTTCACCCCAGGCCTTCTCCCATTTGTCTGGGTCACCTCTGGCAGGAAAGAGAACCTTTTTATGTCCCCTTGAAAGCCCGATGATGTTGTGTCCAGAGGAGAATGCCGGGACATTTCCCCAATACCTTCACCCCTCCCCACCGCACAGAGCATTTCAGGGACTCCTGGCAAGTGCTTTTACCAGCTAAACATCCATTTGCGTAAGGTGATGTCAGTTTCTAGAGGAACCAGACAGCAACCTCCATCCTGCAAAGGGCTACAAACTTGAGTTTCCACCAGGGGCATCATTCCCCTGACGCAGTGAAGGAAAAAGGCGATTTAGACGCAGTTTTGCCACTTATGAGCCTGGTGGTCGCAGGCAAGTCACTTGAGAGTCCCTGAATCCACATCCTCATCTGTAAAATGGGGAAAACAAAACCATGTTTATCTTGTGCACCACTATATGCCCAATGCCTTGCAAACAGTGAGCGTTCAAAAAGGACTGGCCGAATAGATGGATAATGAATACAGAAGGATTGTTATTGGGATTCAATGAGATGAGGGTAGTAAAGCATTTATCACAGCGATGCCACCTATTAAGCATGCGATATAAGGTTGTTATTGTTAGCTATTATCCCGGAGCCAAATCTTATCATTCAGTCAGACCGGTTCCCAGAGCTAATATAAAATCAGGTAATTAAAGCTAAATAGTGACACGCCCCAAAGAATCTCAGCAGCTGCCCCTGGAGTCCAAAGGGTGATATGCTGTATTCCAACCCATTTATTTTAACAAGTTTATATGAGCCCAGAATGGGTGAGCTCCTTTGCAAGATACAGAATTAAGTCAAGCTCCCCTCATCCAGGAGTTACCTTCTGGTTGGAGAGGCAAGATCAACACTCATTAGCATAAATGCCTTCCAGCTGGAGCCAAAGACTCAGACTGCGTTCTAAAGGCCAGTGCCAAACTTTATTTCTACCACAAATATTCATAGCTCACTTGCTATGCAGCGGCAGGCCCCTAGCTAGGCACTGGGGACACTGAAATAAATACACTGAATTAGAGGAGCAGCTCCCAGACTAGAGAACGAGATCTAATAGAAATAGGTCAGGACAATAAATGCTAAACCAGAGCACAGAACTTCTGTGTGTGTGTGTGTGTGTGTGTGTGTGTGTGTGTGTGTGAGTGTGAGTGTGTGTGTGTGTGTGTGTGTGTGTGTGTGTGTGTAGCGGGGGGAGAGGGGGGAAGATGCTCATTCCCAATACTTCCAGGGAAGGGGTTACGAAGAATGCTTTCTTATTCTTGGGAGACATGCTTATGCAGACCCAGGCTAAACCTCCTGCCTGGGGCCCCAAAGCCCCAGTCTGAGCTCATCTTGATTGGAGGCTGGAGAACCAGGCTCTCCATCCAGGCACCCCATTTGGACCCCGAGAGCAGCATCTCCCACTATGGCCCTTACCCCTCGGGTGCCCAGGGGTTCTGTGCCCTTCGAGAACCCCAGAGTATCAGCACTGTAAGGGAACTTAGAGACCATCCAAATGAAGGTGGAGCCCCACAGGAGATGAGGACCCCAAACCACTCCGTTAGGCAGTGACAAAGCCGAGTAAGATTCCATGTGTCCTGATGCCCTGGCCAGTGCTTGAGCTTCTAAAGCACTAAGATGCTTGAGGATTCAGAATCTCCCAGAGTCCCCGCCTAGCCTTACTCAGGAGCCTGAGATGTCCCATGGCACCTGTCAGGTGCAGCAGGTGACAGAGGAGTGGCGCTGCTCCCAGTGCCTCGCCAGTGCACCTGAGGCAGGCATGGGGCACACATTAGCAGTGAGGCGGAGGCCAGTCCCAGAGCGGGCCCGGGCCTCTGGGTATCTAATACGTGGGCACCTTGTACTGCAAGTCAATGAATCTAGGGTGCAGGGAATAAAGGGGTGGAGGAAAGAGCAGATGAGGGGCGAGTGACTTAATAAAACACCTGTTTCCAACAGCACCTGCCCTGCGCTTCGACGGGGCCCTGTAGCAACTGAGGACAATTTGGTGGGAGAAAAGGCACCATGGGACAAAGGTAAGTATGGACAGGAGACAATAAAGTGTGGCTAAACTTCACAGCTCCTGGGCAGGACCCTGGACTTAGCATTGCAGTCCTGTTCAGACACAAGCTGACTGCACTCCTCTCTGCCTGTTCCCTGCTTTGTAATTACAGCGGTTTGTAGGTGGACCTGCCTGTGCTCACAGAGCAGCAGGGTGATGGCTCCCGAAGGCAGGGCCATGTGTAATTCACGGCTAGTGGTTCAGAGCTCGGGGGCCAGCAGATCCTCTGGACTCAAGCCTGAGGTTTGCCAGCTGCTTTCCTGTGTTGTGCCCCTGGGTGAGTTTAACCTCTCTGATCCTTAGTTTTCTCATCTGCAAGATGGGGTTAACACTTCAAGGATGTCGTGAGGCTTAGATGAAAGGCACTGGTGTCAAGCACCTAATACAGTGCCCGGACTATACTAGCTCTCAGCAGATAATATAATTATTTTCATATAATCTTCACATATTCCCCTGCGCCTTTTCAACACGCTTCAGAGAGTAGCATATTGCTTCCCTACAGTGCTCAATAAATTTGTTAAAGGTACATATTTACTTGTATACAGAAAGAAGGATTCATAAGAGATATATTCACGTATACATATAAATGCTTACATACATACATAAGTACAGGCTGCAGAAGCTCAGAAACAGACCCTGAAAGTCAGAAGGAATTCTTCCACGCAGTGTGCTTTGGGGCTGGGCTGGGCTGTCCGGTGAGGAAGGTGGGACCCTTTCTCTTCGACTTCGGATTGTGACATACACTCAGCCTGGTTCACTGTCCCTGGGAGTCTGCTGGCCATGAGATCAGGGTGAGCAGAAGGGAAGTGCTAGTTTCTGTGGCCTTCCCTGGTGCCTACTTATTACCACCAGGTAAGAGTTAGGGCAGGAAAAGCTGAGTAGGGAGTAGATGGGAAGGGGAGGGTCATGCAACATTCAACATGAATGTAGTGGGGGAGGAAAGATAGTCCAAACATCCCAGTTCATTTAAAGCCCAGCTGCCTGGAGACGGCACCCGTTCAGTGCATCCCTGGCCAACTGTGGTTCCGGCCTCTGAAGGCCCTTCTCTCCAAGGCTCAGAGTGACAGAGTAAAGATTCCAAGATTCCAGAGTGAAGATTCACTTCTGCCAAGTGAAGAAGCCATGGATTTCTGATCCGTCTTTTAACTTGCTCATTAAGCAGCAGGGTCATTTGTAAATAACTTGAACAATGATAATGAACTTGGCATGGAACTCTTCACCTGGCATCACTAACATCCCTGAAGATGCCAGGTTGGCTAGATACTCTCCACACAAGACTGGCTGGGAAAGGCACAAGGCCCAAGCCAGGTGGGTCTCCTGCCTTTAGTCCCCGCTCCCCAGACCCCCCGACTGCTCCTCCCACAGGCCCTGCACCAGTTCACATTACGCTCATTTGCACCAGCATCTGTCCTCTGGGTCTGTTCTCCAGTTTCCTTTTCATTCCTGCGTTCCTGGGGGCTCAGGGACCTCAGGGGACCAGAGCCTCAATCTTTCTTGTGCTTATCTCTCTACAAGGCCCCGGGCTGAGGGAGCTCAATCCAGGCCACTGAATGGGCCACGGCCTGAGCAGCCGAAGCAAAGTGAGGGACATGCAATTACCTGGTGAATTCAGGCAAATAAAAATTTGTCAGCACTCTGGCTCCCCCGGTGTGCTGCCTCCCTTTCATGCGTCTTAGAGGGCTTTGGAGGAGAGAGGGGGAGCTTAGAGCAAATCCCCAGGTCATCAGGCCATTAACTGAAATTTCCAATGACCCAAGTCTCTCCTGTGCCCCCTCCCAAACAAGAGCCCCTCCAAAGGGTCACGATCTAAGGCCCTGGGCAAATACTCAGTTGCTATGCCTCTGCTCTGGGCAGCATCTCAGGGGCCAAACTGCTCAGCAATCCAGAGAATCCTGTTCTCCGACGCTCCTGTTCCAACGCCCGCCCCAGCCAGCCCCCCTCCATGTCCAGCAGGTCCAGGGATGGAGTTGTGGATGGCTGGGCGGAGGAGGTGTTTAGGGGCAGTTTCCCTCATTGCTCTAAATCAGCTTAGCTTTGTTGTTCTATTCCCTCTTGATTTCCTTTTTTCTTATTTTTAAAAAACCCTCTCAATGGGCGAAACACAGCCCTCCATAGAGTGTGCCTAACTGAGGAATGTTAAACCTTCCCATGCTGGACTGGAAGTCAGCCTCTTTCGAAGCTGTCCGCCGGGATGTACCACTGTGGGAGCTAAATATAGAAAGGGCTCCCTCCTCCCCCAGCCTCCCTTATCCTCTGTGGGCAGCGGCACAGGCGAGAATCGATGCTGTGCTTGGCCGCTGCAGGCTGCGCGACAGCCGCCGCTGCTTAGAGACCCTTATCTGCACCTGCCACCGCTGCCCAGTGGCTCTCAGAGAGCCCGGATATACTGGGGACAGGAAGTCACCATGGCGACCTCGCACAGCCTGGGCAGTGGCGGGGTGGGGGGGGCTTGGCTGTGGAAGGCAGACTCGGGACCCACGCTCGGCCCAACCTCGTGGTCTGGTCCCTCTGCCCTGGCCACATAGGCTGGCGGTTTTCTTTCCGGGCCACCTGCGGAGAGGGCTGCCCTGCTGGCGAAGGAGGGGAAGCAGACAGCATTGTCCATGTGGAAGCCCACCGCTTCGCAGGGACCTGTGCCGCATGCCTCCCCAGAACGCCGAGAATGGATGAATCAGTCCCGGCTCGTTGGGGCCTTTCACGCTAAACTAGCCCAAATGACTGATTTAGAAACTGCATGGTATCGTGCTTTCAGTGGAGTTCTGAGGCAGGCACACTCCAGAGCAGGCCCGGGCCTTCATTCTCCCCATCCACGCCCTCTGATTTAGCATCTGTGGCCGCATGGCGCTGGGGGCTGGGGCAGGACACACCAACGTAGAAACCCATACCCAGGACACTCAGGCAGCAGGAAAATCCGAAAAACAGCAGTAGCATTCGTACCAGCATCTCCGCTGCTCATCACAGCCCTGTGAAGTATTGCTATAAGCCTATTTGACGCGATGACAGATCGGTACCTTTCAGAAGGACTCCCAGTAGTGACAGAATGGACACCCTCGAGTTTTCGCTCTCCAGTGCTCAGTAAAGACACCCCACGGTACCTGTGAGCCCGCAGCATGAGAGACACCAGGGGACATCCTTCAATGCAGACTCCTGGGCCTCCCCCTGACCTAGAGATCCTGCGTCAGGAGGCACAGGGAGTGTGAATCAGTCCCCAGGTGACTGTGGAGCACAGCCCGCTGGGAGTCACACAGGAAACTGGTACAGCAAGAGCCCCAGCCTCGAGTCAGACTCCAGGTCTGTTGAATGGAACAGTAATGCCCTAGCCTCGGCCCAGGCCCTTCAATTCGAATCACTCATGGTGAGGCCGGGGTGTCACCCACTTCAGAAAGCTCCCTGGCCGGTGCTAATGAACAGCCAGGGCGGAGAACCGTTCTTGAGGCCCCTTGGTTTTACAGATGAGGACCCCACAGCTCTGGTGTGAGCTGTCGGCAGTCGTTACTAGATGGGTAGAGAACCAGGAGAAACGGGTTCCTCTGCACTCCTGTGTTCTCTGTGTTCTTGGGGCTGTGAGCCCAGAAGTGGCCGTGGGAGTCCCGTACTCAAGTGGCCGTGCCTGGGGAGTATGCTACTTTTCCTTTCCTAGACTCATTAGTTTGAAAAAAGAGCTATCAAGCTAGACAAGCAGGTGGTGACAGACACGGAAGTCCCTGCTCTGAAGTGCCCGGTGGGGCCCAGGAGCCCGCCCTATCAGTTCCCCTGGCCCAGCACCTGTGACGGTGGGCACGCCTAAATACCTGTGTTGCTCGCCCTGCCTGGGGCACGGCACAGCACGTCACCCAGCAGGCATCCCGCCACGCAGTACCACCCTATCCAGACTGCTCTGCAAGAGGGAGCTTCAGCCTGTCTGACCTTACCCGACTTAGTGTCAGCATCCCTTATTTGGAGGTTGGTCATTTGCTTGTGGCTTGTGACACCTGGCATATCACTGTATTTTTTTTAAAAAAACCCGAACAAACGTAACTCTTTTCCTGTCTTAGCGAACGAAACTTGGTTTGTGAATGTGGCCCCGGCCTTGACCTGGTTCTCTCTCAGGATGCTGCTTCCCACACCTTGCTTCTCTGCTCTGCCCAGGGCTCAGGGACAGCCCCTCAAGCCGAGCTGCTGGGCTTAGGGCATTGGATCTTGTGATCATTCCTTCCTTCCTTATTCCAGATCTACCTGTGCTCAGGGCATCCACTCCTTAACCCAGTCTGACCAAGGCTATCAAGATGGGTCCAAAGGGAACTAGAGAATCAGCTGCCTGCTTAACTGCTGGGCCTTTGGAAGCTGTGCTTCCAAAGCTTCCCACGTGCCCCCAACTCTGCCATACTCTCTAACAGCCCCCCACCCGTGACGCCTTTCTTCCCTCTGAACTCCTGCTTCCGACTGAAACACCCACTCCCCACTCCTGGCTAACACCTCCCTGTCCTTCAGGGCAGTTTAGGCTCATCTATGGGGTGACCTCCCTGACCTCGTTCCCTCTCTGCTCTCCACCTCCCCCCCACCCCCCACTGGCTCCTGTGCCCCAGTGTTCAGCCATCTGTCATGGTACCCACCACATAGCGCACAAGTGGGCAGTAAAGACTGATGCACTGAACTTTTCTCCACAGGGGAAGGGACTTGTCACTGGGGTGTGCTGGGGAAGTCCCAGATGTTGTTCTCAGACCCAGAAGACCTAGAAGACGGCATCTCCTTTATGCACGTGCAAAGTAACAAACAAAACACATGAGAAAAGGCCCTTTGGTTCAGCATGCTGGGGTTCTCCTTTCTGGTTGTTGGGCTTAGAAGAAAAAGCATCCTATGTCCTATGGTTGGCAGCCTTTAAGATGGTCGCAGTATCCCTGCCTCCTGGTATTCACACCCTGTGTACCTCCTTTGTGCATGGGCTAGACTTCATGACCTGCTTCTACCTAAGAGAATGTGGCAGAAGTGATGGGGTCTCACTTCCAAGATTAGAGGAAGACTGTGGTGTCCATCTTGGGCTCTCTCCATCTCTTAGATCATTTGTTCTGGGGGAAGTCAGCAGCCATGGTGAGGGACTGAGATGGGCCAGTAACCGCCGGAGTCAGACTTCAGATGCCTGCAGCCCTGGCTGACATCGTGACTGTCACCCCGTGAGTCCTGGAGCCACAGGCACCCAACGAAGCCATACCTGGATCCTCAGCCCACAGAGCGTGTGAGATGATAAATGTTTGTTGTTCTAAATTTTAGGGTCCTTTGATCTGCCGCAGTAGATAACCAGTACATGTCCTTTGTATTCCTCCAATGTGCACATATGCATGGGCACGGCAAGGGTAAGCGGCACCCAACGGGGCTCAGGGCAGGCCAGTGGACCGGGGTGGGTGGGCAGTGGCGGGCGGGAGAGCTTCGGATCCCTGCCCTCCGGGGCCCCAGAGCTCAGACGCCGGGCCCTGATGGAGACAAGCAAGCGGAGGTGTTCTGTCCACCCTGCTCACATGCTAGCTCCTCTACCCACCTTACTAACCACTCTAGCACTCACTGGATTCCGCCCCTCTGTAATGTCTCCAGCACACACTGCCTGTCTTAGTATTTCATTGTCATTTTACTTAAAATTCACTCGTTCGTTTATTCCGCACATAGAATGCCTACCATGGACTGCGCCCTGCTCACCGTGCAGGGGGTTCTGCAGCTCGCAGTGCACATGGCACTTTCTTACCTGCACTGTTTCTTTTCCTCCCTCAAGGGTGAAGCACCTTGAGGCAGCACGCTCTCTCTGCACTTTCAAACTCTCCACAGCCCCCAGCCCAGTTCAGCACTCTGCAAATATTTGATGATTCAGGAGGAGAAAATGAAGAATTGCCTGCCACAGGCATTTGAAAGGTATACGTTTGCGTGAGATGGGACAGAAGAATGCATGGTGGACAGTTTTAAGGTCTTGTCTCCTCCCTTCCTCCTTTAGAATAATAGATCAAGGTTTGACTGACATTTATTTAGCACCTCCTGCACGTGTGGAAAGCAGTGGCTAGGCACTCTCTGACATATTAACTTACTTAATCCTCACGAATATTTGCCTGTGAGGCAAAAATAATTCCCATTTTACTAACGAGTAAATCAAGGCTCAGAGAGGTAAGATAACTTGTTCACATTGCACAGTAAAATTAACAGCTACCACTCATGGCGTGTCCCTAGTTAGCTCATCTATCCTCTTTCAGCCCAGACTGACACAAGTAAGTATTAGGTTAACCTGCCCAAGTTTACACTGGTAAGCTGGTAAGTGTCAGAGCCAGGGATGGAACCTGGGAGTTAGACTCTAGAACACTTACTCTTAACCACACTAACGGTCGCAGCAGAACTGAAACTCCAAGTTAGGTCTTCTGGCGCTGAGTCCAGCTCCCGTTGTCTCCACTGTCCCCTCCCACTTGCTCTTTCCTGCCTCCTGCCCAGGCTTCCCAGCACCCACCCAACTTCAGCTCGCTCCCTTCTTCCAGTGACTCTCTGATTTGACAGTGGTTTTGCTTGAGTCTTTGACTTAATTCAAAACCTTTTTTTTTTTTGCCTCAAAAATAAAGAAATCAGAGCTCTTCTCCTATGTGATGGAAATGCCACCCATTGCTTTCCCAGCTTTTTGGAGGTTGTGTTGTTGTGTGTGCAGAAAAGGAAAGGAAGCAGGAAAAACAAGAAAGGAATTTTTTCAAAAAGTAGAGCAACAAGGAGTTTCTCCTCCCTGAGGTGAAGTTTTGGTTCCAAATGAATCTAAAGCACTGGTCCTATGTCTTTTTTGGGTAAGACTCTGTCAGTAGGCAAATACTGTGACCTGGCAAGTAATAAAGTTTCCACAGGCATCAGGTGGGGACTGAACATTCGGAAGGCAGGCTCCTCAATTCTGAATTAACTTCTTTTTTTCTGGGCACAAGCAGGTCTATGTTTCTCTTATCTTCTCCCCAGCCCCACACATGCTCTTTCATGCAAGTCAACATTCCTGCCCCACAATAGGCATGATTGCTTCCCATTATGTTGTCATGGCAACATCCACTGCCATCTGGGGGTGGAAACAAATGACTGGCCAATCAGGCTTTCCAGGAAAGTCTCATAATGACACACTGTCATTGCCAACTGCAGGGGCCTCGCGGGAAAAGGTTAGTGTACGAGGACCCTATTGGTGGGGCACAGTGCTGGACCCTGCCCCGTCGACTGAGGCACGTTGCGTCCATGTTAATGTGCATTTGCCGATTGATGGATTATTGATCAGTGTGAGAAGGGAGATAGAACTAGCGAACAGTACTGAGAAAAGCAAAAGGCCCTTCAATGTAACTGTCCCATGTTTGTATGAAAAATACATGGAGACAAAATCTTTTCTGCACCAAGGTGCGTGGAAGATTACAGAACCTTAGTGACACCATGGTCACTGCCAACTACCACCACCAACCCCAGAAAGAAAAGGAAAAGTCCTATTGTCAAGACCTCCAAAGACGAGAGTGGGTGAAGCGCTGGCTGCGGTAACAGACACACTGCTCTGAAGGATCTGCCAGTGAGCAGCTGTGTGGCCTCTCTGCTGTTAACATCTCTCAGCCTTGTTTTCTCCTTTACCAGATGGGGAGAAACAGAGTCGTTGTGAGGATTAAATGCGGTAATGCAGGGCTAAGTACCCAATATATGTTAGCCATTGTTTTTATGAGTACTCACAGATGCTCAGTGCTGTCAAAGATGCGGCCACTGCAGTGTCTCCCGTCTCTCTACCTTAGATTCTAGGTTCTGGTGAATAAGCACAGCAGGATGAATTTTCAGTGACCCACGAACCACAGCCATAGCTTTTCACTAGGCTAGGCTTTCAAAGAAGCTTCCAAACCCTCTTTAGCCCCCTAGGGGGGAGAGAGCCATTGTCATTTTCTCCTGGGAAGAGAGGAGGCTGACAGCTTGGCGTTCCTCTTTATTTTTTTTTATTTTTTATTTATTTATTTTCTTTGCGGTACACGGGCCTCTCACTGTTGTGGCCTCTCCCGTTGCGGAGCACAGGCTCCGGACGCGCAGGCTCAGCGGCCATGGCTCAGGGGCCCAGCCGCTCCGCGGCATGTGGGATCTTCCCGGACCGGGGCACGAACCGGCGTCCCCTGCATCGGCAGGCGGACTCTCAACCACTGCGCCGCCAGGGAAGCCCTGGGCGTTCCTCTTTAGAATGATTGTTGACTTCACACCGCCAACTGAAGAGTTCCTGTAACTCCACCTTGGGAAGGTCTATGATAAGGAACGGACCTTGCTTTAAGGGTTTAGCACAGCATCCTCCATGGTTGCCACTGCTAGTGCTCAAGGGAAATCTCTCAAGCCTCAGATCAAGAAGTGTCTGGCTCATACTCCTGTCCCAATACCCAGGGCCCAACACTGAGCCCCTGGGGCTTTCTGATCAAGACTGGCAAAGACAGCCAGTAGGAGGAGGCAGCTGAGGTCGACTGGAGCAATTAATCCTAAAGGTTACTGGAGCCTGTCCTGCCGGGGAGCAGGAATCCAATTACCCACAGTGACAGCAGCTTGGTCCCCGGGGAGACACTCGTCTGCAGGGCAGACCGACAACCTGCCCACTTGAAAACTTCCTGACGAGCAGTCTCCCACCCCTTCCGCTTCCTCCACATGCCCCAGCTGGGCACAGACCTCAGCTGACCAGGACATCACCCAGGCCCCAGTGCTGGGGTTATGGAGCAAAAGAGTGAATTCTAGGAGGTTGGATCAGGACCAGCCTAGAGGTCTTCTGAGAAGAACCCATTTGCCCTGTAGAAACAAAGACCAGAAGAACTGGTCATTTTTCCAGGCTGAGCCAGACTTTTATGACACAACAAAAGCAAAAGCAGGAGGGAGAGAGAGGGAGAGAGATAATCCAAATGAGTTTGTTTGGCCATAAAATAAATATGCAAAATTATGCGGATGTAGAAATGGGCATATAATTTTCAATCAATTGCTCTGCCGTCATCCGAAACAGACCTCAGTCTGGATAAGGGGACCACTGAGAGAGAATTCTGGCTCTCTTTCTTCCACTTTCCCAAAATATGTAGGGTAAGGAACAGGGTATTTGGAGGAAGGTATGCTATGCCAGATGAACTTCTTTTCTCTTTATGTGGCCTAACTCAGACCAAGATGGGCTCCTACTTGTCCAGGATTTCCACGCTGGACAACAGCAAAAAAGAGGCCAACTCTTGTGCATGGCTGCCACTGGGGAAAGGAATTTGATTTTTTAAAATGCAGATTGGCTTTCTGGCTTGAAAGTGTATGATTAAAATATGTTTCAATGCAGAAGCCAGACAGAAGATTTGAGCAGCAGCTGCTGCTCACACACAGGAGTATATGCAAGGTGCATGCAAGGGTAGGTGAAGCAGTACCTGCTGAGGCATGGAGACCTCAGGACACGATCATCAGCATGGCCCATTCAGGTGGTATTAAACAAACACAACCTGGGTATATTATAAGAGATATACCATCTGGTATGGTATAATACCATATATATAATATCATACCATTATAAGAGAGAGAACCATCTCTCTCCTTCCTGGGAAATGCTTCATTCAGTCCCAGATTGGTCAGTCAATTATTCATTTTATTTAACAGCATCTACTGAGTAGCAACACTGTGTACCAGGTGCTGTGCTAGGTGCCTAGTACACAGCAGTGAACAAGACAGGAAAGGTCCCTGACCCCCAAGGAGCTGATAGTTTAGTGGAGACTGCTGACCAGGACTCAAATCTGGACTCTGCCACCTAAGAATAATGTTATCTTGGGCAAGTTGTTAAATATCTCTGTGCCTCCGTTTCCTTATCTTTTTTTTAAAATTTAATTTTTATTTTATATTGGAGTATATCTGATTTACAGCGTTGTGTTAGTTTCAGGTATGCAGCAAAGTGATTTGGTTATACATATACATATATCCATTCTTTCCCCATATTGGTTATTACAGAATACTGAGTAGAGTTTCCTGTGCTATACAGTAGGCCCTTGCTGTGATTATCTATTTTATGTATAGTAGTGTGTGTATGTTAATCCCAAACTCCTAATTTATCCCTTCCCTCCACCTTTCCCCTTCGGTAACCACAGTCCTTATCTTTAAAATAAGCATAATGAAGTTACATACTGCCACTTGTGCTTCCAGCCATGATACAGTAACTGCGACTGGATTTACCTTCCTGTTTTAAACAACCAGAACATCATATAAAATGTATGAAGCAAATAATTCCAGACATTGGACAACAAGCAGTACAGGATTCCCTGAGAGAAAGGAACCAAATGGGGGCGGGGAGAGGGCTACAATTTCCCCACCTCACTGCCTGAACTCAGTTCCTAGACTGCAGCCCAGGGAATGGGAATCCAAACAGAGGCCAGTCTCTTAGACTCTGAGGAGACTGAGGCAGCTAGAATGTTCAGAGCAGAATATCAGAAAGACTTCTGGTAGAGCTGAAAAGGATCCTCTTAAATCTTTGGCTAAATACTAATTTGCACATGCAAGGTATGAAACTCCATGAGGCTGGGGAAAGAACCATCATGAAGAATCGGGCCAAACAATTTCCAGAGCTAAATGGGGCTGGGTAGTGTTCATGTTCCCATAAGCCAGAGTGGACAGACCTTATAATAAATGCACAGGTGTCAGGCAATGTCCTGACAGAAAGTAGTGAGCTCCAGACTCATCCTAAGAGAGCTTGAAAAACAAGCCTTGGAAGGGTCAAACTGATCCCAAGTAACTAAACTTTAGGCCAGAACAAAGTCCAACACTATTTAAAGGATGCAAAAAGAAAAAAAAAATCATCACCCAACAAAGTAAAGTTCACAATGTTTGGCATCTAATTAAACAAACAAACAAAAACACCCAAGGCAACCAAAAAGACAGAAAAAACAGGAGAAAAACTGATCAGTAGAAAATGACTCAGAAATGACAGAGATGATGAAATAGTATAGAAGAATATTAAAACTACTCTAACAAATATACTACATACGCTTAGGAGTGTATAAGAAAATATGAATGTGTTGAGGATAGAATTGGAAGATATAAAAATGACCCAAATGAAAGTTCTAGAAATGAAAACATACAATACTGAAATGAAAAATATAATGAATGAGATTAACAGCCAACCAGACACATCAGAAAGTCAGTGAATTTGAAGATATAGCAATAGAAAATATCCAAAATAAAGCAGAAAGAGAAAAAGGACTGAAAAATAAATGAACATGGCATCAGTGACCTATAGGACAGCATCCAGTGACCTAACATATGTGTAAATGGAATCCCTCCAAAAAGAAAGGGAGCACAGAAAAAATATTTGAAGAAATGGTTAAAAATTTTCAAAATTTCATGAAACCTATAAAGCCACAGATCCAAGAGGCTCACTGAACTCAAAGCAGAGTAAATGTAATAAACCAATAAACAAACAAAAAAAGACACCAAGGCACAGCATAGCCAAATTGCTAAAAACCAGTGATAAAGAGAAAACCCTAAAAGTAGCCAATGGGAAAAGGACATTCTACACGGAAGAACAAAGGCAAAGTGGCAGACCTCTTGTCATAAAGATGCAAACCGGAAGACAGTGACAGCTGTGAGCACGGAAAGGAAAAACTGTCAACCTAGAATTCTATATTCAGCAAAAATATCTTTCAAAAATGAAAGCAGAATACTTTTTCAGATTAAAGCTGAGATAATTCATTGCCAGCAGTCCTGCCTATAAGAAATGTTAAAGGAAGCTCCCCAGGATAAAAGAAAATGATACTACATGGAAATCTGGATCTGCCCAAGGGAATGAAAAGCACTGAGAATAGTAGATATGTGAGTAAACTGAAATACATTTTTACTCATTTTGAAATCTCTTTAAAAATATTGACTGTTTGAAACTATCAAACTCTTAGAGGAAAACATAGGCAGAACACTCTATGACATAAATCACAGCAAGATCCTTTTTGATCCACCTCCTAGAGAAATGGAAATAAAAACAAAAATAAACAAATGGGACCTAATGAAACTTCAAAGCTTTTGCACAGCAAAGGAAACCATAAACAAGACCAAAAGACAACCCTCAGAATGGGAGAAAATGTTTGCAAATGAAGCAACTGACAAAGGATTAATCTCCAAAATTTATAAGCAGCTCATGCAGCTCAATAACAAAAAAACAAACAACCCAATCCAAAAATGGGCAGAAGACCTAAATAGACATTTCTCCAAAGAAGATATACAGACTGCCAGCAAACACATGAAAGAATGCTCAACATCATTAATCATTAGAGAAATGCAAATCAAAACTACAATGAGATATCATCTCACACCAGTCAGAATGGCCATCATCAAAAACCCTAGAAACAATAAATGCTGGAGAGAGTGTGGAGAAAAGGGAACCCTCTTGCACTGCTGGTGGGAATGTGAATTGGTTCAGCCACTATGGAGAACAGTATGGAGGTTCCTTAAAAGACTACAAATAGAACTACCATATGACCCAGCAATCCCACTACTGGGCGTATACGCTGAGAAAACCATAATTCAAGAAGAGTCACGTACCAAAATGTTCATTGCAGCTCTATTTACAATAGCCCGGAGATGGAAACAACCTAAGTGTCCATCATCGGATGAATGGATAAAGAAGATGTGGCACATATATACAATGGAATATTACTCAGCCATAAAAAGAAATGAAATTGAGCTATTTGTAATGAGGTAGATAGACCTAGAGTCTGTCATACAGAGTGAAGTAAGTCAGAAAGAGAAAGACAAATACCGTATGCTAACACATATATATGGAATTTAAGAAAAAAAAATGTCATGAAGAACCTAGGGGTAAGACAGGAATAAAGACACAGACCTACTAGAGAACGGACTTGAGGATATGGGGAGGGGGAAGGGTGAGCTGTGACAGGGCGAGAGAGAGGCATGGACATATACACACTAACAAACGTAAGGTAGATAGCTAGTGGGAAGCAGCCGCGTGGCACAGGGATATCGGCTCGGTGCTTTGTGACCGCCTGGAGGGGTGGGATAAGGAGGGTGGGAGGGAGGGAGACGCAAGAGGGAAGAGATATGGGAACATATGTATATGTATAACTGATTCATTTTGTTATAAAGCAGACACTAACACACCATTGTAAAGCAATTATACCCCAATAAAGATGTTAAAAAAAAATATTGGCTGTTTAGAGCAAACATTTTTCACTGTATTATGGGGTTTATATAATGTAGAAATAAAATGTATGGCAATGATATCACAAAGGACAAGAATCAGAAAATAGAATACGTAGCCATAAAATTCTTTACACTATATGTGAAGTGGTATATTATTTGAAGATAGACTTTGATACGTTAAAATCAATAAAATATATTTACATTTACAATAAAATACCTTGTAAATCATAGAGCAATCACTAAAAATAAAAGAGATATGGCTAGTAAGCCAACAATGGAGATGAAATGGAATCATAAAAATACTCGATTAATACATAATAAGGCAGAGAAAGAAGAAAACAGAAACAAAGTACCGATGGGACAATTAGAAAATAAATAGCAAGATAGTAGATTTAAATTCAACAAAATCAATAATTAAATGAAATAAAAAGGACCTACAAACTTTTATTAAAAAGCAGAGATTGTCATATTGGATTTTAAAAAGCGAGACTTAACTGTATGCTATCTATAAGAAACAAACTTTAAATACGAAGACACAGGTAGGTTAAAGGTAAAAGGATAGAAAAAGATATACCAAACAAACACTGATCAAAACAAACTGGGGTGATGACATCACCTAAAGTAGACTTTAGAACAAGGACTCTTACCAGAGATAAAGACGGATACTTTATAATGATAAAGGAGTAAACTCATCAAAAGGATATAACCACCCTAAATATATATGCACCTATTAATAGAGCTTCAAAATATATGATGTAAGCAAAACTTGATATGTAAAAGGAGAAATAGACAAATCCACAACTATAATTGGAAGTTCAAACATTCTTTTCTCAGCAATTGATAGAAAAAATAGACAAAATCAGTAGGGATATAAAACACTCAATCCCATCAACCTTCTTGACCTGACATAATTAGAACACTCCAGCCAACAACAGCACAATATACACTGCCTTCAGGGGCATATAAATAACTTACCAAGATAGACCATATTCTGGGCCACAAAACAAGTCTCAGTATATTGTAATGGATTGAAATCATATAAAGTCTTTTCTTTGGCCATAATAGAATTAAACTAGAAACTTTAAAAAAGATATCTGAAAAATCTTCAAATATTAGGAGATTAAACAGTGCATTTCTAAATAACCCATAGGCCAAAGGAAAAAAAAATCACAAGGGAAATTAGAAAATTTTGAACTGAATAAAAATGAACACAACATACCAAACTTAGTGGTGTGTAGTAGCAAAAGCAGTGCTTAAAGGGAAATTTATAGCATTAAATGTTTATACTAAAAAAAAAGAGAAAAGTCTCAAATCAATAAGCTAAGTTTCCATGTAAGAAACTAGGGAACAAAAGACAATTGAAACCACAGTAAACAGAAGGAAAGAAACAAAAAAAGAAAAGAACATAGATCAATAAAATATAAAACAAAAGCAAAAATAGATTCAATGAAACCAAAAGCTCTTTCTTTATAAAGATGAATATAATTGAAAAACTATCATTCTGATCAAGAAAAAAAAGAAATCACCAAGGTCAGGCACAAAAGATTGAATTTTACTATGGATTCTATACACTTCAAAAAGATAATATTATAAATGACTTCATGGCAAAAAATTCAAAAATTTAGATGAAATGGAGAAATTCCTTGAAAGACATCAACTATCAAACTCCCAAAATGTGCTCAAAAAGAAACAGATAACCTGAATAGCCTTATATCTATTAAATAAATTGAATTATTAGTTTAAAATATTTCCACAAATAAAATTTCAGGTACAGATGGCTTCACTGATAAATTCTACCAAACATTTAGGAAAGAAATAATATCAATTCTATACAAACTCTTCAGTGTATAATTCACCATATCAATATACAAAAAAGGAAGCCCATATGATCATCTCAATAGATACATAAAGAACTTTTAACATAATATAATACCAACTTATGATTTTTAAAAAACTCTCAGCAGATGTCCTCAACTGGAAAAAAGGCATCTATAAAAAACCTACAGTAACATCATACCTATTGGTGAAAAGACCAGATCCTGGTCTTACTGTGGAAGACTGGATGTCCTTAGACTGGTAACAAGGCAAGGATGTCTGCTTTCACCATTTCTATTCAACATTTCATTCAACATTGTACTGAAAGTCCAAGCTGGTACAATAAGGCAAGAACAAGAAACATAAAAGCATCTAGACTGGAAATGAAGAAGCAACACTGTCTTTATTCACAGACTGCACACTCATCTACATAAAAGTACCCACTTCCTAGGGAAGTTGTCATGATTGAGTTAATCCATGCAGAGTGCTTAGAATAGCTCCTGGCACCTAAGAAATGCTCAGTAAATGTTCACTGTTATTGTTAATTCAAACGATGACAGAGCAGAACTGAGGCCGTGTGATGGGGTCTAGCCTGGTTGGAGGAGGGGTTGTGAGAAAATACCTGCTTGCCTCTGAGGCAGCAGACACTCACACAGGTGGAGGGTTGGGGAGGTCCCTGCAGGAGAGGGAAAAAAGGAGCCCTCCTACTGGTATTTCTCTTCATAAAGGCCTCTGGGATACAAAGTCTTATATATCCTTTAATGACCTTGGGAGGGGACAGGGCAGGTGAATTCTCTCCATCCAAAGGATGAGGGAGCTAAGGTGGAGAAAGCACAGACCCAGACCACTGGACCTCCCACAGTACCCTCCTTCCTGCCCGCCTGACAGGTCACAACACAGGGTGCTTTCTGCTGCTACAGAAGGGGTCTGAATGTTGACAATCTTGGGTGGGCACATTTATGAGAAGGCTGGCCCGGGAAGCAAGTGGGCCTTAATATGGTATGGTGCGCTGAGGCCTCAGGAATAAGGGGCCTTGAGTATAGTTTTCCCTGCTTTTGTGAGGTTGTCCTACTCTGAACAGTTGGCAGGTTCCCACAAGGAGGCTCAAAAAATACCCCAATCCAATCATGACATGTAATCAGCGCTCAGTAAATGTTTACTTAGAGACTCTGACCGGACAGGAGCCCAGAGGAGATACAAGCGGCTTGGATATGACAAAATTATCCTGCACCAGGAAACCACTTTGTAAACTGTAAAGTGCTTTGCAAATGCTGATGTCAATGCTAGCAACTGTCTGAGAAGACGATGAGACCAAAAACGAAGACCTGAGTAAACTGTCATTTGGGTGAGTGTGGGAGTAGAGCTGGGAAGAGATTTGGAACCGTTGAGAAATATAGGGTTCAAAGAGCATGTTGTAAAAGGAATGATGGGAATGGGGATTGGGGAGAGAAGAAGTTTCCTTGGCATCTCTTGGGGACTTAGAGACACTGTACTCAGTGTTGGGCAGACTGAGATAAAAGACACAGCCCTCACCACTGAAGAGCGCGTGGTCTTACAGGGTAGGGGGACAGGCATGCAACACTCTGTATACATTACACTAAGTGCTGGGGCCCGCACTGTGCTGGGCAGTGGGGTGCGGGGAGCACAGGAACTCTGGGAGGGGCCGAGGGAAGCTGCTCCTGAGATCAGGGAAGAGTGGAGACAGAGTCATTTTACTAGGAAACTGGGGGGCTGAATGGGGCCCAGGCAAAAACGAAACAAAAACAAAAACTTAAGCTCCCTTGCTGGCAAAAGGAACTAATGGGAGGTACTTTTGCAGGCGGCAGGCAGTGAATGACAAACCAGGAAACACAACTAGCGACGGGGGAACAGGTTTATCAGAGCCCTGAGATTATTCCTCTGTGTATGGGTTACACCCTCAAGATTTTGCCACCTAATGTTAAAATGGTTTCTGCATTTTAAGTGGCTGTGCGTGTAGAAGGCACTGCAGGGGAGAGGCAGCTGCGGGGTGAAAAGGGAAGTTGTGCAAGGTAGCAGAGATGATAAATCAAATGGGAGCACCTAGTGTTGAGCAGTACTAGCCTCAGAGCCTGAGCTCAGGGCATCATTGGACCATAAGGCCCCATTCATTCATTAATTCATTCAGCAAAAATCTCTTGAGCCCCCACTAAGTGCCAGGCACTGTTCCAGACGCAGGGGAGGGAGCAGTAAACAAAACAGATTCCTTGCCCTCAATATGCTTACATTCTAGATGGGAGAGACAGACAGTAGATGAGTATACGAATAATGCATAAGATAAATGTAGGTAATGATAGGTGCTACGAATGAGGTAAAAGAGGGTAATGGGACCAAATAGAGGCTGATGGTGGGCTCACAGCTGGGTGGTGTTCAGGGAAGGCCTCTCTAAGGACATGCTATCTGCCTGAATGATGGACAAGACCTGAATGATGAGAAGAGGCAGTCCTGTGAAGATCTGGGGGAAACAGAAGCAACGACCAGCGCAAAGGTCCTGAGGCAAGAATGAGATCGGCACGGCATGTGCAAGGACAGGAAAGAGGCCAGAGGGGCTAAAGCCTTGAGGACAAGGGGGCGTGGTAGGGGATGGGTTAGGAGAGAAGACAGGGGTCTCATCAGATAAGGTCTGGAAAGCAACTGTAAAGGTTTGGATTTTATTCTAAGCGCCTCATTTTGTCACTCACCAAAGTGGTCCTAATCCTGATTAGATGATGTCCCTGCAGCAGGCTGGGCAAATTTACACATTATCAAATCAAAGTCCCACAGTTTAAAGTTCTTCTGGTCAAACCTATGCTGGAGTCCCCTCAACCAGAGTCTTATGAAAGGATTAACCCCGCCAAGCTGGTGCCCTCTTCCTCCTGAGATGGCATCTTTGGACTGTTAGGACTTGATTTGAAACAAGTGCCACTCTTTGCTCTGGACCCTAGGCAGTGTCTGAATGAATGACACTGTCCTTGAAGGAGCCAGCCTAGATGGAGGGCGATGGAGAATGTTCCAAGGTTCTAGTTAGGAGCTCAGGTTGGTGCTGTACCATCATCCCCTCTCTCTGCTTCCTACTCCTCCTGGGGAATAGGGAGCCAAGGACAGCTCTGCCCCCAGGCCACTGGACCAGTGCCTACCTGATGCCCTGGGGAGCATGAGGGAGCAGAGGACCCCACCGCCCGACAGCTGGGAGCCAAAACGGAGGCCTCCACTCCCTGCCGATGTTCCATCTGGGAAAGGTCACCCGGACCCTGGACTCACAACCGTGGGCAAAAAAAAAGCCTGTGAAAGGGCAGTGTGTGCAGCCGCGTGGGCACGATCCTCACGTGCGTCCTGACCGGGGTGGGGTGGGTGGACAGGGGAGCGGGTGGGGGGCAAGGAGAGGTCGTCTTCCCACCACCCGACCTCACACATTCCTTCAGCATCTCTGGGAAATAATCACACTCTCCACGCCGAAGAAACACAGTCAACAGATTCTGGTTTCCTAGATACGCCAGTGGCTTCTAAAGATAGGCAGGCAATGACAAAGCAAATTGGCATATGGACTGCAAATAATTCCAGTACCAGCTTGCTTGGCAGCACCTAAGCCTACCCGTGCTGGGCGCTCCCTCCTCTTCCCTCTCCTGTTTCTGAAACAGTCTCTGGTTGCTGAACACCCCAGCCCAAGTGTGAGCTGGAGGGGCCCCCTGGAGCCCCTAGAGCGGGTCCTGCTCAGGGCTGGTGTGTTCTGCTGGGCTCCTGCTACTTCAGTCACGTACATCTGTGCCCTCCACCACGCCGCACTCACACGGAAGGTCCACCCCGTTGCCACCCGCAGCTGTGTGTGTGCCCTGACCCCTTCCGGGGCAGCAGACCGCTTCCCTCTTTGTGACCACATGCAGCTGCCCCGGCATTCCTGCCCTGGGGCTCCTCCCCTGGGGGAAAGGTCACAGTCCAGACACTTCTCACTTTGACCCCATTCCTCTTCTGGCCCCAGGAAGGAGACTGTAAAGCATCTTCCTATCTAAGCTCCTTCATTCCCCAAACCCTGCATGTTGGTGATGCTGACTCGGTGCCAGGTTCTGCATTGGCATACCCAGCAGTGGGGATTCCAGGAGGGAAAAGACAGGATCCATGCCCCCAGGAGCAAGGAAAACGAACACGACTAGGCTCCTACTCTCTGCCACTCTGCTTAAGTGCTGTTCACAAGTTGTCTCATTTATTTCTCATTCAGCCTCTATAATGACCCCACAGTGTAAGGAGTCTTATCTCTCATCATCTTTTTATCACGATGCTTATTCTTAACTCTGTGAACCAATTGAAGAAAGAAGCTCAGATGGGTTGAGTAAGTTGCCCAAGGCTACAGCTAAAAAAAGTTTCCCTGGAATTTGCTTTTATTTTTTATTGTTTAAATGTTTTAAAGATCTATTTTGTATTCCAGCCCTATGGCATAAAGGCCTTCATACCTGCCATTAAACCACAGCATAGCTTCAAGAAGCTCAGAGGAGCTCAGTGAGGGCCAAGCAGTTAACAGACTCCATCTCACCTGGTTCCAGAGGCTCTGATGAAAAAACCATTTACAGAGGTGAGGGCAGGATTACTGGGACCAAAAAGGGCTGCTGAGATACCAGGGGACTAGCAATGGCCAGAGGCTGTCACTATTGCCAGGCCAAAGGGACAGAGGAGCAAGCATGGAGAGCTGAGCCAGGGAGGAGGGGCTGCCGGGCTCGTGCACTAATTGTGGAGTGGTGCCCAGAGCAGTGAGGAAGCGGAGGAACTACCCCAGCCTCTCTGTCCTCCCACCTGCAGTAACTCACCTGGATGCCACATGTCAAGGGAGCACTAGGGATGCAGCCCAGGGCACAGGGCAGGCTGCAAAGCATACAAATGGATCTGCAGGGAACAAACAGAATGACCTGTCCATGAAAGAACAAACTCATTCTTGATGCTCAGGGCTCATTAAGCCAGAGTGCAGATAAGGCAGGGAAGTTAGGGACTGTGTGGACTCTAAAAGGAGAAGAATGAAGAGAAGGATAAACAGGAGATCTGGGAAACAGGAGCTCTCGTCCGGGGCTCTTTGGACCAAACCCTTCATTTTGCAAATGACTTAAAACTTATTTTAAAAATCATTTGACTGCAAAAACTACCATTTAACCCACAGTTTATGCCTGGATCTTATTTATTTATTTATGAATCCTGTATCCCTTGGGCCTAGCACAGTCTCTGTTATTCAGTTTGTTGAATGAGTGAGATCTTTCCCCATGTATCCCCTTGTCATCTGGTTCTGAAAATACAACCTCTACGCATGGTAAGTGCAGCACTCAACACACACATACAAACCTAGTCAATTACAAAGGCATGAACTCAGAGTTCTCATCAACTGATTGTTAAGAGAAATCACCCAGGACTTTACATGCATTATCTCATGTAGTCCTCCCAACAGCACAGTGAGATAGGCCATTTTACAGGTGAAGAAACTCAGGCAAGGAGAGTGCGCTGGCCCTGCACTTTTGGTCCTCAGATCCATGCCTTGCATTCCCTCATAAGCTACATTTCTTGGGTTCCTGTACCAACTGGTTTCCAGCTGGATTCAGCCAAAGGGAGGCCCTGGCAGAAAATTGAAGGGTGAGAGGAAGCCAGAGTCAGGGTATTTCTCTCTTCTTTCTCTGCTGTGTGTGATGTCTCCCTCCAGACAGGGCACCATAATTTCCCCTTCTGCTGAGTGATGCCAAGGGGAGACCTCCTGTGATTCAGCCTCTCCCTAAGAGGGGTGGCTTCCTGCTAATCTCTGGTTACCTCTCCACCCCCAGTCTGGCTCTTCACTCTTCATCACCTGGTCACCAATTCTCTGCATTAAATTCCCCCCCTGTTTCCCTGGTTTGAACTTGGGCTTTGATAAGCCAGATGTAGAATGCTGCCCAAGGCCACACAGGTAGGAGACGGCACAGTTACAATTCAAGCCCCAGTTTCTGAATAAAGTGCTCCTAACCACCCACATCTGCCACATCTTTTTTTTTTTACATCTTTATTGGAGTATAATTGCTCTACAATGGTGTGTTAGTTTCTGCTCCATAACAAAGCAAATCAGCCATACATATACACATGTTCCCATATCTCTTCCCTCTTGCGTCTCCCTCCCTCCCACCCTCCCTATCCCACCCCTCCAGGCGGTCACAAAGCACCAAGCTGATCTCCCTGTGCTATGCGGCTGCTTCCCACTAGCTATCTACCTTACGTTTGGTAGTGTATATATATCCATGCCTCTCTCTCACTTTGTCACAGCTTACCCTTCCCCCTCCCCATATCCTCAAGTCCATTCTCTAGTAGGTCTGTGTCTTTATTCCTGTCTTACCCCTAGGTTCTTCATGACATTTTTTTCCCCTTAAATTCCATATATATGTGTTAGCATACGGTATTTTTCTTTCTCTTTCTGACTTACTTCACTCTGTATGACAGACTCTAGGTCTATCCACCTCATTACAAATAGCTCAATTTCGTTTCTTTTTATGGCTGAGTAATATTCCATTGTATATATGTGCCACATCTTCTTTATCCATTCATCCGATGATGGACACTTAGGTTGCTTCCATGTCCTGGCTATTGTAAATAGAGCTGCAATGAACATTTTGGTACATGACTCTTTTTGAATTATGGTTTTCTCAGGGTATATGCCCAGTAGTGGGATTGCTGGGTCATATGGTAGTTCTATTTGTAGTTTTTTAAGGAACCTCCATACTGTTCTCCATAGTGGCTGTACCAATTCACATTCCCACCAGCAGTGCAAGAGTGTTCCCTTTTCTCCACACCCTCTCCAGCATTTATTGTTTCTAGAGTTTTTGATGATGGCCATTCTGACTGGTGTGAGATGATATCTCATTGTAGTTTTGATTTGCATTTCTCTAATGATTAATGATGTTGAGCATCCTTTCATGTGTT
Organism: Pseudorca crassidens; assembly: GCF_039906515.1. Taxonomy (NCBI): domain Eukaryota; kingdom Metazoa; phylum Chordata; class Mammalia; order Artiodactyla; family Delphinidae; genus Pseudorca; species Pseudorca crassidens. The sequence goes on from NC_090297.1 coordinate 98,059,737, forward strand.
TGTTGGCACTCTGTATATCTTCTTTGGAGAAATGTCTATTTAGGTCTTCTGCCCATTTTTGGATTGGGTTGTTTGTTTTGTTATTGAGCTGCATGAGCTGCTTGTTAATTTTGGAGATTAATCCTTTGTCAGTTGCTTCATTTGCAAACATTTTCTCCCATTCTGAGGGTTGTCTTTTGGTCTTGTTTATGGTTTCCTTTGCTGTGCAAAAGCTTTGAAGTTTCATTAGGTCCCATTTGTTTATTTTTGTTTTTATTTCCATTTCTCTAGGAGGTGGGTCAAAAAGGATCTTGCTGTGATTTATGTCATAGAGTGTTCTGCCTATGTTTTCCTCTAAGAGTTTGATAGTTTCTGGCCTTACATTTAGGTCTTTAATCCATTTTGAGCTTATTTTTGTGTATGGTGTTAGGGAGTGATCTAATCTCATACTTTTACATGTACCTGTCCAGTTTTCCCAGCACCACTTATTGAAGAGGCTGTCCTTTCTCCACTGTACATTCCTGCCACCTTTATCAAAGATAAGGTGACCATATGTGCGTGGGTTTATCTCTGGGCTTTCTATCCTGTTCCATTGATCTCTTTCTGTTTTTGTGCCAGTACCATACTGTCTTGATTACTGTAGCTTTGTAGTATAGTCTGAAGTCAGGGAGCCTGATTCCTCCAGCTCCGTTTTTCGTTCTCAAGATTGCTTTGGCTATTCGGGGTCTTTTGTGTTTCCATACAAATTGTGAGATTTTTTGTTCTAGTTCTGTGAAAAATGCCAGTGGTAGTTTGATAGGGATTGCATTCACATCTGCCGCATCTTAATTCAGAACTCACTTTAGTCCTAACTTCTCACTACACTGAAGCCCAGAGAGAGTGAGTGACTTGCCCAAGGTAACATAGCTAGTTAATGGCAGAGCGAAGGTTGAGAGGAGTACTTGTTTCTCAACTGTTCCCAGTGATATTTTCCCTCTACAGCACCATCAACCCCCTAATGTGTCTGAGGCCTTGGATAGGAGGAGTTACTGCTTATTTTCAGAGCTGACTTTTCCTTCTCGCGTAAGAGCTGAAAGAGCATACTGGCCTCTCCTCTCCCAGAGCTGTTAGGAAGATAAACAGGATAAACCAGGGCTCTGAGCTCCCACGGAGATAACGGAGATGTCTAAATATAAGGCTTTATGGTGGTAATGATAGCAGGAAAGTGCTGTGGGTAAACAATGATTTAAAACAATTCGAAGTTACTGCAACAGTCATGGGTGTTCTGTTCTCAAGGCAGCTGAAAAACTCACTCTGTAGACATTTCTGTCTCCAACTATTTGTTGCCTTGAAGCCCAAGAGTGCTTCTAGGCAGCCCTAATTTGTTGGAGATGAACACAGAGGAGGTGATGCCATTACGAAGCCATGGCCACAGGCAGCATCTTTTATTCATGAGCAGGGTGGCATTGGCAGGAGGAAAGGAAGAACTGCCTTGAGTCTCTGCCTTGAGGTCAGGTAAAATTTAGATTCCACCCAGTTCCAGCACAGCTAAGTGGCTTTCAATTTGTGTTTTGAGGAGAGGTGATATGGTGCTGGTCATGGTTGGGAGAGGAGAGATTCTTCTGATGAACCAGCCCCCCGAGTGCTAAGAGCATAGCCGAAGATCCCCCGGCAGTTACTCCTGTACTTCTATTCATTCATCCAACAAATGTTTACTGAGTATATGTAGAACACTACTAATAGTGAGTTCTTCTGAGTCAGAAAGATTACTGGCTATGTGACTTTGGCAAAGATACTTAACCTCTCTGTGCCTTTAAAGGGGGATAGTAACAGCATTTATCTCATAAGACATTAGGAGCATGAGTTAAGTTGGAACATACAAGGACTCAGAACAGTATCCGGCATATAGGAAGGATTTGCTAGATATATTTTGGCTCTGAAGTCAGATCTGGCTCTAAGTTCTGTTTTTAGCTGTTAGTAGCTATGTGACTTCAGGCAAGTTACCTGACCTCTCTGAGCTACAAATGTCTCATCTATAGAGAAGCACAATCCCTGTTTTATATGGAAGTTGTGAAGGTTCAATGAGATAGTGATGTAAAGTATCCAATCAATGTTTATTGAGTGTCTCCTCTGCAAGAAATAGAAACAGAAATAATGGGCCTGGCCTTTAAGGCCTATGTCTGGGGATAAGCCAGGTACACACACTCAGGTCTGATCATCCCCACAAAACTCCAAATAGACTCTGGACCAAAAGTCAACAGGCCTGGTTCTGTCCTGGCTCTGCCCACACTAGCTGGGTGACCACGTTCAAATTGCCTGACCTCTCAACCTCCCACCAGCAGGATAAGGGGTTGGAATGTATGGCCTCTAGGGCTCCTTACAGCTCAACTATCCCAAGAGTCAAGGCACCTTCTCCAGGACTCCCTTAGACCTCTGGCCCAGGCCCAGTCTCGAGAATCAACGCGGTAGAGTGGAGAGGGTGGGCTCATGGGGGTAGACGAGGGTGCATGAAGGTCTAGCCTGGCGTCAAACACCCAGCGTGTATTCCAAGGTGGTTTCCTGTCTGCTTCCTGGCCCAGCACAGGTATCACCGTCTGATTCCACAATAAAGGGCTGAGTCTTTTAAAGCTAGGATGAGCCCCCAGATCGTTGCATATTCCTCCTCCTTTCTGTGCCCTGCTTACCCAAACCGCCTTCCTCTGGTTCTCCGACAAGCTCCAGGTGGCTGTCCCACTGAGGCTTCCAGGCCAGGACCTTGATGTATAGTTGGTCCTCAGCTGGGATCCAACCCGGGCTGGTGGGAGGGAGGGGAGTGAGCGCCAGCCTCACAGGAGTGAGTGTGTGTGTGTGTGGTGTATGTGTGTGTGTGACCTTTCCGCTTTCATCTCCAGGATTCTAATCTCCGGCGTTATAACACCTGGGTCAACAACTTGGAAATATATTTCTGTATCTCCAGCGAAGGAGGCGGCACATGTTTCTGTGTCAATGAAAAACCAGTGGGGGCCTTAATACCTCCTCGGAAGCGCCAAGCCCCTCAGTAGAGATGCAGGGCTTGTTGCACAGGTGGGTACCTGCCCCCTTCTTACTTTGATCCTCCTGAAGGCAGTGGGGGGCAGAAGTGCTGCTATGAGCACCACTGGCCAGAGGCAGCTGGTCAGAGGTGTGGGAGGCTGCCAGGCAGATGCCCAGGGTTTGGGATTTCAAACCGTGGAGGGATTCACGAGCTGTCGCTTGGGCAAGGGACATTCCCATAGGCAAGGACCACTAGCACAGCCCTAAGCAGGCTTCCCTTGGCCGGTGAGTGGTCACAGGAAGTGGCTCCCGACCACGGAGGGCTGTGCATCCCATCTCCCTCCCTCTCTGCCTCCTTCCCATTCCACAAACAGTCACCGAGCCCCAAGTGCCAGGCCGTGACCGTGGGGCTGCAGAAACAGAGGTGAGTAATGCAAGCTGTCCCTCTGCAGAGCTGACAGCCTAGAAGAGATGATTATGGACATATAAACAAATAATTACAATAGCGCGTGCTAAGTGCTATAATAAAGCAATAAACGTGGTGCTCAGGGAGCATGGAAGATTCCGGGGAACATTAGAGTCTGCAGATCACTCACTTAAGAGAGGCAGAGACCAGGGTTCAATCAGGCCTGAACAGATTGTTCAAAAGCATTTCCAGTTCACACTTCAGCACCAGAGTTTTTCTTTTCTGCCTGTTAACATGTGCGTAGGAAACCAAGCCTTTGGCTGGAAGCTCAGCTCTGGGGCTGCTGCCCAGTGGCCCAGCCATCCCAGCAGAGCAACCGAGGGCCCTTGTGTTTAGAAAATGCCTCCCCGTGAGGACTTTGCCAACCTGGAGGGCCAGGGCAAGGGTGCCCTTGGACCATCTTAGTTTAGGAGGAAAAGTTGGGGCTGCCACAGCTCTGGGCTATTTCCGGACACGATGTACTTGAGAAATAACAGGCTGACCTGTCTTCCCTCCAGACACAGGCTCCCTTGCACCTGACTCTTTAATCTCCCTCGAGGAAAAATCATCGCTTCGGGCTATGACCCGGAGAGGGACAGCAGCATCCTCCTTCCTGACCGCTGTCTCCTACTGGCAGAGGAGCCAGACCTGACACGCAGATGCACTTGGTACCTGAACGCTTCTGAGGCAGAGATGAGTGAAGCCTCTTGAAACCGAGGCCTTCACTGATCTTGTCTCCACACCCTGGGCTACCCCACATGTCCAGGGGCCAGCATGAAATGTTCAGGTGGTGCTTCAGACCTCACATCAAATGCCCCCTTGATTCTGTAGTTGGCCGACCGGTGGGGAATTGGGTGGAGCAAGGAAGGCACTGGCCAGCCTCACTCCTCCCTTCCAGGGCTGCCCATGCCCCTTGCCACTGGCATAGGCTGGCATTCAGCACCTCCAGAATGTGTGCCCACATCATGCCCGATACTGAAACATGCAGAACAAGAGCAGTTGCAAACAGGGTCTCTGTCCTGGCAGTACTGATAGGTTTCTCTGGGGCATGAAGTTGTCTCTCCCTTCACAGTGGCAGGCTTCGAACTGGGGGTCTGAGTGATGTTCTGGTGCTGAGAGGGAGAGGCAAGAGGACCCAGATGATCCAGAGGGGGTGCTATCAGCTGCAGTCCACAGACAGGATCGCAGCCCCGGGTCCTGCCTGTGTAAGGGGCCCCCATCAGAGAAAACCCCAGCTAAGCCACACCTCCCCTGCCTGGGCTCACCACACACTCCATAAACAGGTCAGCTGGCTATGCCACCAGCAGGAGGGGCTGGGCACCAGGAAGACGTGACTACATTTCTTGATAATAACAGCTGACGCATGCCGTGTTCACTGTGCGGGGCACAGTGCTAAGTGCTTTTACAGGGGTTAACTCATTCAATGCTCACACAGCAGTATGACAGGTTACTATTACCACCCCTACTGCACAGACGAGGCACCGAGAGGCTCTGAGGCTTGCTCAAGGTCACACAGCCGCTAAGTGGATAGGCCAGGATTTAAATCCCAGGAATATGAATTTAGACCCTGTGTTCTTACCCACTATATTACTCACTCAAATTCCTCATTTAACCCTGGAGGGATCACAGTGGTTATTCTTACTAACAGTTTTAGTGGTGGACAGGGTCTGGCTCTGGAGTCAGACGCAAGCAGACCTGGGTTCTAACTGTGTGAACTTTGGAAGGTGACGAAACCTCTCTGGGCCTCAGTTTCTCCATCTGCGAAAGGGATAGGAACCCCTGCCTTGAAGGAAGTAAAAATGTAATAATGCACTTAGCATAGGGCCATTCACCAGTAAACACTCAACAAGTACCATTTTACAAATGTGTTTTCTTAGATTGACAAAGGAGATCTGCCCAGTACTTAATTACAAGCTGTGTGACCTTGGGCAGGTCACTTGGCACTGGTTTTCCATCTGTAAGACACTGGAACGGTATAATGCATTCCCCAGCAAACCCAGGCTGGGCAGTGGGGAGAAAGAGGCTTCCGGCTGCCCTGGGATTTAAAACATCCTCACAGAAAATCCACATAGTAAACGTACACACACACGCTTATGCAGATGCATAAAGATTGTGGCCTTTCCACTGTTTTTAGCCAATTTGGTTCCAACGCCCACACTCGGCTCCTTTTAATCCCTCTCCCTGCTAATTTCTCTCCATAGCACTTAGCACTAAGTGACACACTGTGTATTTTATTCACGTTTATGAACCACCTGCCCCTCCTCTACTGTAAGCTCCAAGAGGGCAGGGACCTTGCCTGTCTTGTTCCCTGCTGGAGTGCTAGCTCCTGGGTTAGGGCCCGGCACGTGGTGCTTGGTAATGTGAATGTGTGCTCAGCGAAGGGAAGGATAATGGGAGGCGTGCAACTCCCTGTCCTTTCTCTCCTCCAAGGGCCCCATGTGTCAGAACCGCCCACCTCTCTGCCGCTAAGTTGCAGGGAAGACACTCATATTTACAGAAAAGTACATAAAAATGGCTAATAAATGGCTTTATTTAGCTCTGATGGTGTACCCTGCCCTGGGCTGAGCACTTTACATGTATTAACTACTTTAACTCATTTAATCTGTATCACAGTCTGTCTCCAGCTTACAGGGCAGAAAAGCAAGGCACAGAACAGCTAATTGCACGGGGAATGAAGCCCACGAGGTTTAGCTTCATAACCCACACTCCTAACCGCTTTGCCCTTGGGCCTCCCAAAGTTTCACCGCTAGCCTCCTCTCTTCTTCTCCCCCAGCCCCAACTTCCCTTTCTTCCCATTACTTCTCAGTTGCAAACATGTTTGCAATGTTCTCAGTTGCAAACATTTCCCCCAAAGGCATGTCTAAGCACGCATTCATTCATTCAACAGATGTGTTGGAAGCGCCAGGTATTGTTTTAGGCACTGACTCTCCTAATAGAGAAAGGAGTCCCTTCCCACCTGGGCACCCAGAAACTCCCAGGGGCAATGCCTTGTGCTCTTTCTTCGCTTGTCACAAGTCCAGGGTTTGAAGAGTGCCTGGCTAAGTGGTTTGTCAGGGCCTAATATTGGAACCTGGGGCAGGCAGCGGTGGCTGATGGGGTTTGGCCCAGATAGGACCTGAAAAGGAACCAGCCCTCCCATTTGGGATAAAAGGATGGGGCCTGGGCATCCTTCCCTCATCCTATCCTCTTCCCCAGCCCTAGTATCTTCCCTTCTCCCAGCTGATCACAAAAAATGCCTTCTTTGCCTAATTGTTACATATACTAATTATTTTCATTTACATGCCTAGCTTACCATTTATGCCTAATTATTGTGCAGCTCTGAAACAATTACGCATACCATTAACAATGTATCAGGGTAACTTTGCACTGAATTTTATTTAATGTCAGTACCCAATGGTTCATGTGCAACTAATCTCCACAGTTTGTGGTTCCCATAGCAGAAAGTTCCCTAAAGTGAGTTGGGGCTGGGAGAACATTAGGGTGGGTCCCACTGCTCTGTGATGGTGCATAAGAACAATAACAAGAGTAGCAGGAGAAGGAATAGTTGTAACAGTTACAATTTACTGAGCCATTATGTGCCAGACACCAGACACTGTTAGCACTTGATACGCATTGTATCATTTAAACTTCAAGGCTCTCCTATTTTTAAAGATGAGGCAAGTAATACATTCAAGGTCACACAGCTGGGAACTGGCAGGTCTGTGCTCAAAATCAGACGTGTGTGGTCCAGAGCCTGACCCTTTTACCACCTCACAGGTGCCTGTCCCCTGCAAAGGTCCAGGGAGAGCCCTGGGGGGACCTGGGAGGCCATCCCACTCCCCTCGTTCTCCCGAAGAGAAAACTGAGGCCAGAGTGGGTAAGTGGCTTGGCCAGCCAGGCTAGACCTGGACAAGGTCCAGTTCTCCTGGCGCTTGGCTTTCCCTCTGCTGCTCTAGGAGGAAGCTGTCCTGGGAACAGAATCGGCATCCCTGAATCCCGCTCATCACTTGGGGCTGACGCAGGCAGCGATGCGCTCCCCACCGCTGGATCATCAGCCGGGTGAGGAACGGCGTTCATTTGCTCTGATTCTTAAGAGCTGACCTGTTTTAGGAAGTGTTCCCTTTGGAAGATGCCTGGTCTCTTCCCCTTCCATCCTTTCTTTTCTAAACATGCATCTCCCTTCACTCCATTTATCTTTCCTCAAAGGCAACAAATAGAATTTAGTGAGTTACTAAATGGGCTGGTTATGACACTAAGTGCTCTACATCTCTTTTCCTATTTAATTGTCACAATACCTCTCTGGGATAGAAACTATCATGATCTCCCTATTTTCCAGCTAAGGACTCTGAGGCCCAGAGAGGTTAAGTGATGTGCTCAGAGTCACACAGCTGGCAATGTCAGTGCACAGATCCAGGGCTAGGTATATCCGATTCCAAAGCCTCCCCTCTTAGGTCAACGCACAGCATAATCCTTCTTAATATCAACCTGCTGGCTACCAGGCTGGCATTGCATTTTTCTTTGCTAGGAAGCCAAAGCAAACAGCCAGGTATTTTGAGCCCAAAGAGTGGTCCTGCTTGCACTTCTGCTCCTGGAAATTTCCTCCTCCCAGACACCTGCATGGCTCACTCCCTCACTACCTACTAATTACTGCTTCCTCTCAAGGGGTCTTTCCTGCCTGCCGCATGGTAGACGCCTACCAGGCTCTGCCCTCCAACTCTACTTACTTTCCTTCATCCAGCTCTGACAACCACCTGACGATGGATTCTTTTTTTTTTTTTGGTTTATGTATCTCTAGGTTATCAACCCCCACTAGGATATAAGCTCCATGAAGGTAAGGACTTTATTCTACTATGTTCATGATTAGAATAGTGCCTGTCACATAGGAGCTTAAAAAATATCTGTTAACTGAATGAATGGCCCAGAGGGAGGGGGGTATGATGCCCAGGAAGGAGAAGGGGCCCCGGAATGAGGCTCACCTCCTGCCCCTGACGCTCAGCTGGCTGGGATCTCCCTGCCCTTAAAGAGCTCCAGGACAGCTCCTGTCTAAGTGCCTTCTCTCCTTTGCACAGACACATGGAATCGTCAGTGCCTAATGCTCAGCCTCCACAGAGAGAAGCAGTAGCGAAGCCGCACGCAAGCAGGGCAGCAGGCTGTGGGGTCCACTCCTGTATGGCTAGAGAAGGCATCGCACAGTTGCTTTGGGGAAAAATTCACCACCCTGACTGCACCTGTGGAAGTTGAGGTTCAGATGAGTTCTCACTGTCTGAATGCCATGTGCAGACATGGAGCAGGAAGCCCCCAGGCAGAGCGGGCAGCAGGCAGGGGCCAGCCGGGAATGACATCGCAGAAGAGGGGCTGAGTCTAGCTCACAGGCCCCCCCCACCCCGCCAAGTGTCCTGGCCCCAGGGCTCAGGGCAGTCCCACATAGACCTCATAATGCTCCCTTCACAACTTCCTGGGAGCAATGTCACAGTGGGCTATGGGATGTGGGGCGTGGCAGCTTTCCCTCCCTGGCTTCCAGTGTGTGGGAAAAGGCCACACAGCCTGGGGCCAGGGGAGGAAAGCTCTGCTCGAAGACGGGACTGTTTCAGAGGAGAGATAACAAGCCTCTGATGGCATCAGGGTTAACAGAGCCTCCTGCAAACTTGGAATCCAACAGGCTCCCGGCAGCTGCATTAAAATCTAAACAGTCTTTCCTGTGGATTTTTCCGATTAATGCAAATTTGTTTTGCTTTGCAAATTGAAAATCAGTGGCAAGCACCTGGTGTAAGAATTCCAGCAGGGAGTAGAGAACGCTGAGAGGAAGCCAGCCAGTCCCCAACCTTGCCCACCTCTGGTTCCTGGGCAGCCAGGCCTCCTCCACCTCGCTGGGTTCCACCCCCCACCTCCTCAGTAAAGGGCTCTCACGAAGCAAGACTGACTGCACCCCAGTGGTTTCCAGATGCTGGGACTCCCAGGCTTCTTTCTTTCGCCAGCAATGGGGGGGTGATAGGTACAATCAGGGAAGTCATTCAAGCCCACTGTAAGAAGCCTGCCTTGGCATCTCCTGGGGGAGGGGAGGCGGGATGCCATCATATGATACCATAGTGGCATTATTTCATCTTTCAGCAAAGGAATGGGCAGGTGCCTTGGAGATGCACATCTGGTTGAAATCGTTCATGTCTAGCGCTTGTCCCAACTGCATGGCTACCTAGCTCTGAGCAAGCGCCTCCTCCCACCAGCACCAGAAAGCACAGGGAACTACTGGGGGCTCCCAGGGAAAGCGGGGTGACAAGGAAGATGCTGCTAGCATCCCACAGCTGCCTCTCTCTGCAGAGCTGGGCCCATCCCGCTTGTGCCTGGATACCTGTCAAAGCCATGCTAAGCAGACAGGAATACCCCTTTCCCACCTGTCCCCTCCTCCACCAGCCGCGCATTGTTCATTCAGCTCCGAGATAAGTCGGGAGGGAGGGCAGTTATGAACGGGCCCCATTATGCTCCCCCTTCCCCTGCTACGCAATTTAAAGGCAGGAGACAGAGAGAAATGCTCTGGAAATCCAAATTAAAATGTATTCCTGCAGCAATCCCGCACCCAATTAAAGTAACCCAGAGCCTATTGTCCTTTGCTAAATTTAGAAAATGCTCAGGTGTGTCTGATCCTACTCTGCACAGATATTTTTAATACAGATTTAATCATATTTTGGGTTAGGAGAAGAAGCTAATTAGGTAGGCAGATTTAGAAAGGCTGCCGGAATGCGGGACAAAGAGAGGTGATTTGATGCGATTTGATGTTTTTTTTTTTTTTTTTAAACAGTAAGTTGTGTTGGGCTTGGGTTTTGGATTCACAGCAAATAGGCTTGAAAACCGAGGTAACAACGAAAGAAAATCTCCCCGTGTTGGTAGTCGATGATTCCTGGGGCTGGAGGGGACCCTGAAAGAAGGTCTCGTCCACTTTCTAACTCCACTGAATGCTGGACCCAAACCCACCAGGGGCAGAGGGCCTTCACTGTTTATCAGGGCACCTAAACTGGCGCTCTCCATCCTTGGACGGGAAGCGTTCACTCAGGTCTCTCTGCAGGAAGGCACATGGTGTTAGCAGCTCAGTGAGTGCTGGTGGCATGGATAACTGAATCAGTGACCAAGCAGATGAACCTTGAAACCTGCCAGCCCCAGACCTGGGCGAGGGGCATCAGGCTTCTGCCCACCCTTTCCCTGGGGCCCTGGCCTACCTCCTCTAGTTCTCGGGTGTTGCCTGAGGCTCCACCCTCACCCAGTAAACTGATCTCTACAAAGCATCACTGACTGCGCCCAAGTATAATAAAGAACTAGGAGTCTTGGCTGGACTCCGTGCTGAATCATCATGCGATCGAGTAAATGATGCAAAAACTCCTCTGAGCCTCAATTTCTCCACCAGCAACACGAGGATTCAGGTCTCTCCCTTCATTTATTAGGATGACAAAGGTCTGGCAAAACCTGGGTGTGCCAAGCTGGACGTGTCAGGGAGAGGGCCACGGCAGGGCACATACCCAGGCAAGAAAGGTCGTGACACTGTGGGTTTGTTTTGTTTTAACCGAAGTGTGAGTGTGTTGGGGAGAGTGGCCTCTTTATCCAGGGCCCACCCCCACCCCTGTCTTTGTGATGAAGGAGGCTGAGCCCAGCATGTTGTTACTGAGTTTTCCAGCTTCCTCCTGAACATACTGCCAAGTTACAAGGCTGGGATGAAGTGAGAGAGTGGCATGGACATATATGTAAAACAGCACAAATGTAAAATAGACAGCTAGTGGGAAGCAGCCACATAGCACAGGGAGATCAGCTTGGTGCTTTGTGACCACCTAGAGGGGTGGGATAGGGAGGGTGGGAGGGAGACGCAAGAGGGAGGAGATATGGGGATATATGTGTACGTATAGCTGATTCACTTTGTTATAAAGCAGAAACTAACACACCATTGTAAAGCAATTATACGCCAATAAAGATGTTTAAAAAAAAAAAAGGCAAAGCGCAAGACTATCTACAGTGTGCCACCCCTCACGTAAGGAAGAAAGGGATGGAAGAAGGTACACAGGTATCTTGTCCATTGGTGCAGAAGGAATACACACACTTAGGTTGGTTACCTACCAGAGGTGGATGAGAAAGGGGGGGAAGAAGGGGGATGGGAACGGGGATCAGAGGTGAGGAGGGAGGGGCACTTCTCTGAGGATAACTTTCCATTTGGGTCTAACTCCTGGAGCTTTAGTACTGCTTCACAGAGCCTTCACACACCCCCAAATAAACAAGCAGCCCAACAGGATGTGGAGGGACACCCCCCCCCGCCAAAACCCACAGAGTTTCTCCTAAATCCAGACTCTCTTCCTCAAGGAATGGGTCCCACAAAAAGGAGAGCCTATTATTTTCACAGTGTAGCAGCTGAAAGCAAAGATTCTAGAGGTTAGGTTCAAATTCCAGCTATACCCCTCATAGGCAGTGTGACTTTGATCAAGTCACTTAACCTCTCTGGACTTCAGTTTCCTCATCTGTAAAATGGGGTAAAATGGTAACTACCTCGCATAATTGTTATGAGGAGTGTATGCGTTAGTACGAGACAAGGGCTGAAGACAGTGCTTGGTACAGGGCTGCGTAATTGCTTGCTATTATGATTATCACAGTTTCGGGGCTTGACGGTTAGGGGCAGTCGCAGTGACCCATCTTCTGCCTTATGGGATAAGGGCTCCCTTCTTCCCCTAGAACATCTCTCAAGCGTTGTGAATGGACCAGCCTGACACGGATCTTCCAGTGGCAGGCTTACTGCGGTGGCAGGACTGCTGAGCTCTGGATCACTGCTCTGAGACTACAGTCCTTTCCTATTGCTGTTGTAACTAATCAGCAGAGACTCACTGGCTTAAACAACACAACTGTATCACCTTACAGTTCTGGAGGAAAGAGGTCTGAAATGGGTCTCACTGGGCTAAAATCTGTGGCTTACAGTCCCTTCCTCCCCTTCAAAGGCAGCAACAGAGGGTAAGTCCTCATATGACATCCCTCCAGCCTCTTCTTCTGCCTCCCTCTTCCATTTTTAAGGACGCTTGCTATTACCTTGGACCTACCTGGATAACCCTGGACACTCTCCCTTTCTTAAGGTCAGCTGATTAACAACCGCTGTAAATCCCACCTGCTGCCTTAATTCGCTTTGCAACATATTCACAGGTTCTGGGGATTAGGACATAAACATCATTGGGCCATTATTTTGTCTACGGCAAAAGGACCAACTCCTGATCTGCTTCACCCTCTTCACCTGTGCTCAGGGCTTGGTCTCGGGTTTGTTTTTGATTTTTCACCATTTTTAAGTGTACAGTTCAGTGGCATTAAGTACATCCACGTGGTTGTACAGCCATCACCACCATCCATTCTCCAGAACATTTTTCTTCTTGCAAAACTGAAACTCTGTAACCATTAAACAATAACTGCCCACCATTCTACTTTTTGTCTCTGTGAATTTGACAACTTTAGGTACTGACTTATTTCATTTAGCACACGTGCTCAAAGTTCATCTATGTTGTCGCATGTTGGTCTCTTGGTTTTGTGACAATGCCATGCTCCTGGTTCTACTCATCCACCGCAAAGTTGGCCCGGCAGGAGGTACCCAATAGGAGTGGAATTTCAGGCTAAAAGTTTGCAGACAGGTGGCCTAGAGATTTAAAAAGAACACAGTGCAGTGTGGTGTGATGGCGTTGATATAGTTCAGAGTGCTGCTCTGGGGTCACTGGGCACTGGGCTCCAATCCATGCCCAGCTATTTGTTGGCTACGTGACTTCCAATCACCAGCCAGCACTCAGGGAGCACCTATGATGTGCCAGTCATCGTGGAGACACATGGGGCACAGAAGCTGCCCAGCACAGTGCCAACCACAGAGTAAGTGCTCAGTGAATGCTAGTTCAAAAGGGTGGTTGAGGTAGGAGCAGAGTCGAGTGGAGAACCCCTAGCGTTCCACATGAGCTTTCCGTTAGGAGCCTCAGGGAGCTGTTGTCGGGATTTGCTCTGAATCCTGGCAGAAGAGCATACACAAAATTATAGCAGTGTTTCCTAAGACGTCAGGAGAGGCTGCTCTGGGGATGAACCTTTAAAGGTAGGCCAGGAAGCAGGATCAAGTCAAGAGTGACATGCATGTGGGAAAGGAGGCAGGGAGGCCAAGGTTCACCTTTTAAAGCTGATGGGCTTTCCCAATCCTGTTTTTTTTTAAAAATCTCCTCTTCCAGGAAGCCTTCCAGGATTAAACCCACAGAACTCTAGTCACTTTTACTAGACTTCCCCTCCATATAGCAAGAGGCAGCTGCCCTGACCACCCAAGACTAAGGAGCCCCAGTTCCAAAAATCACAGTCAACAATGACAGTCATCATGTCGTTGGAGAGGTGTGAATCACCCAGATCTCTTTCTGTTTGGCTCTGATGTTTATGATGCATGTATGATTTTTTACAGGCAGATTTACCCTTTTGATTATACACTTCTGAAGGCAGCTACTAAGATGAATTTTTATTCTAGACCACGCTCCCCTGGGCATGTGGGGAGCTGGTCAGGACCAAAGAGGTTACAGAATATCCTCCCACGGCAGTGGAGAGTTAGCGACACCAGCGTCAATGGGAGGAGGGAGAACAGGTTCTGAGGTCAAGGCTGCCCTGGCTGGTCCTGGAAGCTGGCTGGTGCGGACTGGCCAGGTGGCCCTGGGTGGGACGAGAGTAGGTGGAAAGGTCCTCCGTCTCTACTCACACCCCTCCCTGCTACTCAGAGAGACCAACAAGGCTGGGGAGCTGTGAGAACAGTGTGGTGGTGCCCTGGACCACTTTCCCCAGGTGGAATCATCTTTTATCCTGGTGAGAACATGCTATAATCACAGCTATCTTCCCAAGTAACCAGTGCTTTCCAGCCCTGTAATTGGGCCACTGCTGGGAAGAAAGGACAATTTGGAAGTGACTCGAGGAACACAAGAGGGAGGGCTATTTTCCCGGCATTGCAAGGCTGACTCCCACCCATCCCGCATGACTCCCCAGCCCCCAAGCCCATTCCATCCGTCTCTGGTCCGGTGAGGGGCATCTGAGTCAAAGCCTTGGCCCAAGCACATGTTTTATGTTCCTTAAAAGCCATGGGCTGCCAAGGGATCAGGACAGCTGATGACCAACAATATCAGGGAAACCAGACCTGGGAGGTGCTGCCCACGACAAGGAACGTCAGCCTTGGGCATGGGAGGCCTGGACAGACCTGGTGAATGCAGTTGTCTAAACTACAGGGAGTCTGTAAATTAATCCCAGACTGCTACCCTACCAGACTTGTGTGTGTTCTGGAAATGCCAATATCATTCTTAGAAAGAAAGAAAAAGGAATGTAAATCTGCCCAAAAGTGGGCACGTGTGTGTGTGTGTATGAGTATGTGTGTATGCATGCATGTATGCATGAACGTGTGTGTGTGTGTGCCTGCCCTGGGCCTGTGTGTGAGCACCGCAGGCAAGGATGCGGCTGGATGCATGGGCTCTGGACTCAGAGTCTCTGTCCTTGTTTGGTCCCCTTTGATGAACTTGGTTCATCAACACTGATGAACTTGGGCAAGTGCCGCAACCTGCTCTACCTTAGCTTCCTCAGTCATAAGATGCAGATGCTAATAGTATATAACTCATGCAACTGTTTATTAAACGAGTTAATAGGTAGAGAACACATAATGCTTGGTATATGAGTTTCACTCAATAACTGTTAGCTACTCTTCTCATTTTTGTTTATTTATCCAGGTCAGTTGGCTGAAAAAGGTCACCTCTTCTTGACTTCAGATCGAGGGAAGCAGGAAGCCCTGAAGGTCACCAGACTTAAACCAAATCCATCCATACATTCAGTATGTATTTAATACAGAGCATGTACACAAGACCTGTGCCTTTAGGTCCATTCTCAAGTGCACAAGAAGGACCTTCAATGACATGCCATTCCTAGAGTCCATGTCAGTGGGACCCTTTTATACATTCAACCACCTTATAACAAGGTCCTTCAGATACATCATCAGCCCAAACCTTTAAAACTGGTCCAACTGACCCATCTCACGCTCTCCACGGCTTGTCTGCAGGTAGATGGTTGAGTCGATTGTAGAGCCCACAGCTTTAGCTTTTGGATTATTTTTGCAACCACCTGTTTCCCTTACTCCCAGATAATTGAATTGCCTGTTTTCACTCATTTAGGTAGACAGATATCTACATAAATGAAATCATTTTAATATCTTCTCTTTATTTGGTTGTAATCGCTCAGAGAGAGAAAAACATGTCCTTTCCTCCTGGGAGATGCAAATCTTTAGTATGATGGGTACAATGAGCAGAGGATTTTGGTGATAAGAATAATGAAATACTAAATAATAATTACATCGGCAACAATACTATTGACGATAATGAGGAAGCTGGGACAGCCTCTGTCTTTTGCTGGACACTTACATATGCCAGACACTAGGCTCCATCCTTCACTGGCATTAGCTCATCTAATTTGGGCACAGGAGCAGAACTGCCTCTTTGCTGCAAACTGAGCAAACTTTGCAAACGGGCAAACTGCCCATTCAGATGTAAGAGGTGTGTCCAGAAGCCCCGGCTGCAGATCCAGAGAGCACAGCCTCCTGGAATCCCAACCTCATTCCAGTCCACGGGGAGAGCGGTGAGCCTGCCCTTGGCATGGAACACCCCCAATCCACTTTTCAATCATCCAGACACACACATGCCCCCTATGTAATTATCCCAACAAATGTGCTAAAGGAAAAGAAACGCTGCAAGACTGTCTTATAAAAATAGCAAAATGCACAGCAAAGGCCGTCTCTGTATAATTCATGCAGGAAACAGGGAAACAACTTATCCTGATAAAATTGTGCTTTCTGTGAATTTGCTGATTATACACACACACACACACACACACACACACACACACACATGCATGCTCGCACGCATGCACAGAGTGCCTCTGTATGGCTTGTATTTTGATAAGGAGATGAGGAGAGCCCAAGTCTGAAGACTAGCTGTGCCCTGGGGCAGCTGTCAGCTGAGGACTGGGAACCTGAGTGGCTGGACTGGAGACCACTTTCTGGCAGCCTGGGCTTGTCTTCCAGTTCAGACTGTTCAGCTCCATAATCTTTAGCAAGTCGCTGTTACATGCCCATACCTGGGGAGCAAAGGGGTCACAGAGAGCAGTGAGAGTCCCATGGAGGAAGCAGACCCCTGGACAGATAAAAACAGGACCAGGTAGGTATGATTGTGATGCTGAACTGGTGGATCAGGTGGGCTCCTTGGAGGAGGAGTCTGAGTCTTGAAGGATGAGCATGGTGGCCAGGGTAGGAGAGTGAGGGTGGCATTCTTGGTAGAGGGAACACCCAGAGCAAAGGCCCTGGGCACCAGGAAATGGAGGGTGGACCGTTAGTTTGGCACCACCAAGGCACACAGTAGGGCAGGCAAGAGCTGGGGCTGGAGCGCTAAGAGGGAGCCAGAAAGGAAGAGAAGGCCCCAGCCACCTTGCCAAGTGACATTACCACTTGGCCACTGCCTAAGGTCTGCTCAAGTGTCACCTACTCAAGGAGACCTTCCCTACTCCCTGCCTCGACTAGATTAGAGCCCTCACCAGCACTCTCAGCCCTCCTTGCCTTTCCGTCATGGTGCTTCTAGCTCCAACTGGAATTATAGAATTATCCTGTGATTTGGGGTCTCCCCGACTAGACACTGTGGGTTTTCCCTTCACCCAGTGCCTTGCACTGTTCCTGGTATATATGAGTCACTCAATAAATGCTTACTAAATGAATGAATGGCTAATGAATGGTTCTCATTAACTCATCGTGGGATGGTCGGGAGGGGGCGAAACTGGAGACCAGCTGGAAGGCTAGTGGCATAACTTTGCCTGAAAGATGATAAGGGTCTGAAGCACGTCAACCTGGTGGGAAGGCAGAACAGCAGGCCGGTGTTGCTGGATCTAGGTGTGGGGGGAGGGAGAAGTTGTCTGGATAAGCCCCAGGTTGGGCTTACTTCCTGGATAGGACAGGTGCTGGGCCATCTGCCGAAGTGAGAAAGAAGGGCGAAGGAGCAGGGCTTGGGGAGAGAAGGGGTGGGATGAGTACATCACTTTCATGGTGAGCCTGAGTTCCCAGACATCCAGGGCATCCGTTTCCTGGAAGCAGACCCTCTGACCCCTCTGGCCACGTCTGGCACCCCCTCCTCAGGCAGCATTAGCATCCATGCTGACCCTGCTGAAGCCAGACCAGCCCCTGTGCTTTTCTATTCCACCAGCCCCACCCGGGGGCACCAGACTCCCCGGGGGAAGGCGGGTGCAGGCCTAGCCGACAAAGACTGCTGGTCTTAAGAGGAGGATGAAAAAGACGTCTGCTGTATAAATGGAATTCAAGCAGACTCCCTGGACAGGCCGGCTGGCTGTTCCACACTGGTGCTCATTTAGAAACTTTCTCCTTCATTATAACCAGTCTGTGCCTAGAGGCAGGAGATGGGAGTGACAGTGCAACCATCTGAGGGACACGGCAAGAGGCAACAGCAGGGCAGAGATCCAGCTTTATTCCCAGGAATAGTCAAGGAGGAGGGGATTGGCTTCTAAAACCTGGGGTGCGGCTCCCAGCCTGGAAATGGGTCCGTCAGACTCGTCTTCCATGCCCTGGGCCGGCCTGAACACACACACACACACACACACACACACACACACACACACACACACACACACGTGCGTGCGTGAAGCAGAGGAGCTGCGATGGAGGGCGGACGGGGTCTAGAGTGATCGCCCTGTCCCCATCCAGCCTGCTCATCCCGCTGGGTCAGTCTTTCTGAAGTTCCACAGTTGATCTCGCCACTCTCCTACTCAACAACCTTCAGTGGCTCCTCGTTGCCTTTGGGATGAAGCTGAAGTCCAAAGCCCAGGGTTCAAAGACCCCTTTAGTCTGACCTCAACCCACCTTCCCGACATTTCAACTCACTCTCTCCCTCCCCGCATGAGGGCACTTCGCGGCAGCCCAGACGGTCTCCTCACTGACTCGAGGTCTCAGAAAAAGACAGAATCGTGGACAGTTAGGGCAAGGCCCAGAGAAGGTAAGTGATTTGCCTCGGGCCAGGGTCAGAGCCGAGTCTAAGGATGCTTGTTCATTCATTCATTCAACGTGTACTAAATGCCCATTCCCTGCCAGACACTATTCTCGTTCACGTAAGAACGTGGAACCCACCTTTAGTCATTTATTTAGCAAGTGTTTATTAGGCACCTTCTATGTGCCAGGCTGGGCGCAAGATGCAACCGCAAACAAAACGGAGAAGTCCTGCATCCTTGGAGAGTTGGGGAGCTACACAATCAATACAGATATAAGACAGGCGGTGATGGGTGCTGTGAAAAAGAACAACGAAGGGAAGGGGACGGAAAGCGATGGCAGAGAGGCACATTTCATTGAAGATGCTAACGGAAGTGGGTGTTTGAGCAGACACCTGAAGGAAGTGAGGTTCCCCTGGAGGAAGCGTGGTTCAGGGGGAGGGAGCAGTAATCACAAAGGCCCTGAAGCAGCAGAGCCTTGGTGAGCTGGGAGGGAGGCGTGAAATGAAGAATAACGCCACCAACGACCTCAGAGAAGAAGTGTGGAGTACTCCAGCCAAGGTAAGGACGTCGGCGCTTACTCTAAGTGAGATGAGGTTCTGAGCAGTGGAGGGATGTACGCTGACTTGGGTGAAGGAGGGAAGAGTCAGACAGACACATGCAGAGCGACAAGAGCACAGCAGCACTGGGACAGGGTCAGGGAAGTTTCCCCAGCTAGCTTCGCAAAGCAGGATGGTCAGGTGTTTAGGCAAGAGAAGTGTGTGTGAGTGTGTGTGTGTGTGTGTGTGTGTGTGTGTGTATGTTTAGTAGGGGAGAAGGAAAGAGAATAATAGCGAAAAATAATACCCAAGATTTATTAAGGACTCAGTATATGCCAGGAACAATGTTAAGTATTAATTCATCTAATACTCCATTCCCCCATTTTACAGATGACAAAATGGAGGCAAAGAGAGATGAATTTGTTCAAGACCATGCTATGAGTAATGATCGAGTGGCACATAAACCCAGGCAGTCTGGCTATAGAGCCTGCATTTCTAACCACCACAGGATGTCACAGCGTAGAAAGTGTTCCAGGTGGAAATGAGAGGGGCAAGGTGAATAGGGGGGGTGCTGGTCAGGCATCTGGAGCCAGGAGGGCTTTGGCACTTTCCCTTCCTTTGCACAGCATCCTAGAGTTAAGGAAGCCCACCCAGGGCAGGGTCAGAGAGGTGCTGTGTGTGAGTGGATGAGGTCACATCTCAGCCCCAGGGGGCTTAGAGCCTGAAGGGGCTCCCAGCTGCACCTACACCCCAATTGCCTTTAGATCTTGACTACTTAAAGTGTGGCCCCCAGACATGCAGAGTTAGCATCAACAGGGAGCTCACCTGGTGAGCAGAACATCAGGCCCTTGCCCAGACCTCCTGATTCAGGATCTGCATTTCAGCAAGATCCTCAGGAGATTTCTTGTAGACCCATTAAAATTTGTGAAGCCCTGCTCTGGTCTCAGGCCACACACGATTTCAAGAAATCCTGCTCTGATGGTCCCCCAGCCCACAAGATCTCAACCTACAATTTTATTCTCTCAAAGCAGCTTCAAACCCTCCTTCATAGCACGGACCACATTGTCATTCAATTGTTCTCAAAGTCGCTGTACATCGTAATTACCTGGGGAGAGTGAAATACCCGGAGGGTCAGCTGCCCCCCTGGACAATGAGATCAGAACTGAGGTAGTAGGTTTTTTAATGTCCCCTCACCCCCAAGGCCTCAGTGCTTCCATTGTACGATAAAGTCTTCGAACCCTTGATGTAACCAAATATTTCATGTCTCTCTCCTTTGAGAAAAGTCCCAGGAGAGCAGGGATTACATCTGCCCCATTTACTGCTGTTCTCAGCTTCTGGAACAGTACCTGGCACAAAGGAGGTGCTCAACGAAAACTTCTCAAAGGAAAGCAGGAAGGAGGAGGGGGAGTAGGAGGGAAGGGTATCCTCCTCTGACAAACTTATCTCGGAAGAGCAGCAGCTGCCGCTATTTCTGGGATAAAAGAAGAGCAGAGTCGCTGCCCAGATGCTGACCAACTTCTCGTAACAGCCGACCATGTGCCGCCCCTTCTCACTCACTACAGGCGCCCAGGAAAGCAAATAGCCCAGCTGGGTGTCGGCTCTGCCTCTCACCAGAGGGAGCGGCTAAGGATGAAGACTCTCAGCGTGGAGAGGGGAACAAGGAGGCCTGGTGCCTGCTGTCTGTAGGGTTCCCTTCGAGGCCCCTTTCTGTCCTAACCACTCCCTGCACACAGTGATGTGACACAGGTCCTCTACATAAGATGGCTTGGGATGCACCTGGGCCCAAACCTTCGACCCAGCTCCCAAGGGCTGGGATCCTGGCTCCAGATTCACTCAGGTTTCTGCATGGAAACAAATCAGGACCTTGTTTAACACCAGAGTACACATTACTTTTCCTCTCCCGCTAAAGCAAATTTCTCTCCCATCCCTTCTGGAGAGGTTCATTTAATAGTGTGGGAAATGAAATGTCAACAAGAATTAGAACAAATGGCATCGTAATCCCCAGCAGATGACAGGCAGCCAGGGGCAGGCCGTCTCTGACAGCCCGAGCCGGAGGGAGCCAGCCTGGGAGACCCCAACCCCAGTTCCGGAAATGGGAACCTCCCCTGCCTGCCAGTGGAATATGGTCTTTGAGTTCTGACAGCAGAACAGAAACTGCCTCTGACACAGGAAGCAGATTTCCTCTGACACACAGTTAGCAATGACAAGTGTTCCCCGGGGCTGGACCCAAAAGCTCCATCAGTCAGCCCATCAGGGGTCATGTGGATGGGGGGTCGTCCTGACCAGAGCCTTGACCTACTACCAGGAGTCATCAGCTCACCTTGCCTGGCATCGGCCTGATGCTCTTCACAAGCCCCTGCATCTGTCAGCTCATCTGCCCTGGGGGCTCGGAAGTATGAGAGAAAAATGCCTCTGCCCTCTGCCCACCTGGACCGCAGAGAGCAAAAGTCAGGCTCACTTAACTTGATCATGGAAACAATGAATGTTGACTGGATGCTTACCACAAGTTGGCTCCTAGGCTAAGAATGTTATGTGCATTATTCTTTTTAATCTGCTCATTCATTCAAACACATATTTATTGAGTGTCTACTATGTGGCAGGCACAGCTCTAGGCACAGCAGTGAAAGAACAGACACAAATAGCAGCAAAGTGCTATGGGGCGATGGTGGACCCATGCCCGGTGCAGTGGGGACACCAAGGACGAAGGGAATGGTAATGTATATGTGTGAGAGAGAAACGGCGGGGAGTCTTGGGGAGGGTCAAGAAGGGCTCCCAAACCCCTGGTGTGAGATGGTGTTCAGGTGGTGGACAGGGGCAAGGTGTTTCCAGACAGAAACTGAACAGGGTAGAGAGCCACCATTCCGTATATCCCGTGGCACTGAGCCCAGGGCCGGGAGCAGGTTGGTGCTCTCTGTGGTACTTACTATGTAAACAAGATGGGAGAGATGCTGTCTGCATCCTTCTCGCCCTCAATGGATGAAGGCAGCCAGACTCTCACTGACGACCGGTAGAGGTCCCCAGTCCAGGCCTGCTGGGACTCACCCTCCAGTCTCCAGGACCCTCTGGTTTAGCGCATGCCTGTTTCCTCCTTATCTAACTTCCTTGTAATACTCCTCCATAGACTGGTAGATCATTATTAAATACCAAGAAGTGAGAATTCAGAAGGTTATGCTGCTCTTTGTATTTGTAAAGGGCTTATCCACACCCTGGCAGAGCTGTTGTTTGTCCCTACACCCCACCCTGCACGGGAAACAAGCCACGGGGACCCCAGTGGACAGGCAAGGCCGAGGAGACAGCTGTTTACTGGTAGATGCATAATTTACTTAACCAATCGATAACAAATACGTAAGATAGGGCTGTATGAGTCAGGAACTCTGTTAGGCTCCATGGATACAATGGCAAATTGAGGACAATCCCTTTCTCCCAGAGGCACTGAGGCTGTATTGCAGATGAATGACATGACTTGCCCAATTTCTATGTTCTGGATAATCATTTGTTAATTCATTCAACATGTGAGTGATTGCCATGTGTCATGAGCTGTTCTAGGTGCTGGGGGTTCAGCAGTGAAAAAAACAAGGTTCCTGCCCTCATGGAGCTTACATTCCAGCAGGGGGGACAAGCAATGCATAAACAAAACATTTGTCCAACACTTTAAAGTTTATAACACACTTTCTCCAACCTCATCCCAGTTCTTGCTTCAGTTCTGTGATAATTGTATTTTTGTTATTCTCTTTTAATAGATGAAGAAATGAAGACTCAGAGAGGTTAAGTGACTCACCCTAAATCACACAGGTAATAATCAGTGAGAGCAGGGCTCAAACCCCAGTTTTCAGACACAGGAGATCATGTGTTCTTTAGGCAATACTCTGGCAGGACAATGGTGTTACCAGAAGAGCTAAAGGGAGAAGGGGTATTTATAGTGGGGGCTTTCCTTCATCTATCTGGGACTTCCAAGGAGGATACTGAGGTTTGGAAAAACTTTGCTTATTCTCATAATGGCTGACAAATGACCTATGGTAGACCAGATGGCTAAGAAATCACAGGGACCTGTGAAATCCTGGGCTGGAATAATACTTGTTGTTTGATTCGTTTTTTATTTATTTGCTTGTATTATTTTGTTATGACAATCCTTGTTTTGTATACAATGACATTTCTCCAGTGGAGACTGTGTATGTATGTATGGGAGAGGCAGGTAAGCAGACAGGGAGAAGTGAGGAAAGACAGAGGGTAATGGCCTGACCTCCGAGGAACCTTGTTCAGCCACCACTCACTCCTTCCACTAACATCGAGCAAGTTCCCAGTGCGCCCTGGTGTCGAGAAAGCACAAGGCAAGGCTTGTCCGCCTGCTCTGAGGAGGCGGCCCACCAGGCCCGCTGTACACATGGGTTTGCCTGTGCCCCTGCCACGTGTCTGGTGGCTGAGCAGGTGCCCTCAGACACCTGCTGAGGTGAGGGCAGGTAAGGGCAGAGGCTGAGGGCACCTGCTCAGCCTCTACAGAAAGATCTATTTCAAGGCACTGGCCTGGTGCTGGGCATGGGGCTCCCGTGCCAGAGATGAGTGTTGTTCCCATTTGTAAATGGCTCCAGCTTCTGGAAAAGCAGCCACAGACGAGAGCTTAGCGGCAAACAGATCACTCCCCACCGAGCCTGTGATTCACCAGGGCAGAGAGCCAGCCTCCCAGGGGCAGGGAGGCAGCAGCCCTGGGAGGTGCCAGGGAGGGGCACGGAGCTCTGGCCCACACTTAGGATAGAATTTATTTCTTCTCCTCTGCATAGCCTGTCGGGCTATTCTGCTAGTTCTTCCACTTATTTTATTTTTTTTTCCCCAGGGTTGGAGAGAGTTTCCATCCCAGCTCTGCAGGGCATTTTAAGAGAGGCTTAAAGACCCTCAGACCAATTAGCTGGAAGTCTGTAACCAGGGTCTTTTTTACTCTCCCTTCTCAGCAAGCAGACTTCTCCCCTCTGGGAACGGGCCTCCCTACGGCCAGTCTAGGTTTACTGTGCATGCAGGAGAGGGGAAGCATGGGGTGTGAGGAAGGGAAAGGGGGAAGAGATGAGGGAAAGGGCTTCTGGAAGGCAAGAGGAGGAGGAGAGGAGAAAACAGAGAAGAAAGGCAAGTACACGTGGAGAAGAAAACAAAAAGGAGAAGGGTTTGTGCTATTTCGGTGATCTGTGCCTTGGGGCCTTACTGTCATATTGCAATGTAGGCAGAACATCACAACAAGCATTTCTGAGCCTCATTCTGGGCATCCAGCACTGTGGGAGATGCACAAGTGTGAAACGCAGCCTACACCCCAGAGGGGTTTAAGATCAGGCGGAAGGGTCGGTCTGAGCATCACATGTTCAAGGTCCAACTTGATACAAATAAAAACGTTTTCATCGGAAAGCTGGAAAATCTGGTGACAGTCAGAACCGGAGTCACCATCGCCCACCTTGGGGTGAGTCTGGGCCTGCACTGGACCTCCCTGTGCCTCAGTTTCCCTTCTGTAAAGTGGAGACGATACATGTCTTGATGCCCTTACATGGCCATGGGACCCCTCAAAGGAGACCCTGTGGGTGAAAATAAATTCTAAAGTAAATTCTAAAGCTGGACTGAAATGCAGGAAACACAGAGCAATTAAGGGCTGGATACCGAGGCACTGAGGCCACTCAGAGGGTGGTCAGAGTCCTGGGGGCCAGAGCATTGGGCTGAGCTGGGAAAGAGAATCAACCAGTTTTAGAAGAGAAAAGGGAGGCTGGTGAAGGCAGGGGAGAGGACACTAGATGAAAGGCATGAGGTGGGAATATACTTGTATTTGTGGGGCAATTACCAAATAGTTCTCTGGTTCTTTTGCTTGCTTTCTCTGCCCTCCTTCTCCCACCCTGGTCATTTTAGGTGACCCTTTCTGCCTTGAATAGGCTTCTATCCTCCTACCCTTCTTTTTGATGAACTTTTACTCAGATTTCAGGTTTTTTTAAGATGTCATTCTCCAAAAAGGTCTTCCTGATTCCCAAGGACGGGTGCTCCAATATACCTTAAGTTAGTGTTTAGTTCTAAACATTTTTACTATGACCCAAAATAAGAAATATATTTTACATTACCAGACACACACACATATCAATATATAAAATGGAAACAAAGTTTTAAAGAAACATTTTCCCCTCATTATGGCTGTGATCCCATAATATCATTCTGTGATATTTTTCTTTTGCTCTATTTAATTTTTAAAAAAATGATGGTTGTGACCCACTAAGTTAATTTCATGACCCACTAACGGGCTGGTCACCCGCTGTTTGACAACACTGCCTTTCTCCTTCTCTCCCGTACCACATTCATGCCCTGGATCACCACGCACATCTGCAGCCCCCGCCTGACTGCAACGCCCCCGAGGATAGGCATTTCCTCATGCTCTCTCCTGGACCCAGCCGCAGCTCCATGCCTGATGCCCAGGAGGTGCTTTAAAAACACTGAATGGATTAGTTATTGAATGGAGGGATATCTGGCTGGAGCAGAAGAGAATAAAATAAGAGTGGAACAGAATGAGGGCCTTGAAAAGTGGGCAAATGAAGGTGAATTTTAAGAGAACATGTGAGGGCAGCAGGGCAGCAGTCGCAGGCTGGAGAGGAGGAGGGCGCTGGCTGCAGGGGCCGCGAGGAAGGGCTCATTCTTGCAGCCATTTGAAGGGAGAGGTGACAAGGCTTTAAGGCAGAGAGCTCTAGGTGTGGCCGAGAAGAAGTGGCAAAGAGGACCCCAAGTCTCTAGCCTGGAGGCAAGACGCCTTGCGATAGCTGTCCTGCCCGATCACTGCAGCTTGGTAAAGACCCACAGTCGCAGCTTATGTTTCTTGACCATGTGCAGGCACTGTACCAGATGCTTTGCGTACGCCCACTATTTACAACCACAGACCCGAGTAACCTGCCCAAGGTCACACAGCTGGTGAGCGGCCCAGCCAGGACTCAAGGGGGATCAGTCCGAGTCCACGGTGCATACGCTTTCCCATGCACCACCTTGTCCACACCCCAGTCCTCACCTCTGCCTCCTGTTCATCAGTGTCTATGGCTGACACAGTCTAGGAGCCCTTGATTTCTTCAAAATTGGGAATCACGTGTAATCAGGAGGGCAGTAGATAGGTGTATGGCGGAGGGTTGGATGGGGCAGGTGTGGTGGAGATGGTCTCTGTGTTGACCACCTTAAGTGTGGGAACGTCCAAGGGATGACAGCAGGGCATTCACACATTCATCCTTTCACTCTTTCAACAAACATTTATTGAGTGCCTACTATGTGCCTGGCACTGGCCAAGGGGCTAAAGGTACAATGGAGAATGAAGTCCCTGCCCTTGTGGAGTTCACATTCTAGAGAAGCGGGGAGCCAGATGACTATCAAATAGATATAGGAAATTGTGCCAGGAGACAATGGGTGCTGAGAGACGGGTGAAGCAGGGTTGGAATTAGGCCACTGCCCACAGGGCAGTCTGGGGGGGTCTCTTGAGGAGGTGACATTTGAACAGAGACCCAGGGAAAAGCTCCACAGGAACGTGCACAGTTGCAGGGAGGGAAAATGAAGAAGCAACAGCAAGGAGAGTCAAAGAAAACCCATGAAAGAGCAGGGGAGCCTCCAGAAAGACAGCAGCGGGTTTGGTAGAGAGGAGAGAAGGTTTCAGGAGCCAGGAACAGCAGGGAAGACATGAGTGTCCTCAGTGAAACACTGAGATTATTGACAAAACACGGCCAAGCCAGTGCCGCAATCGGCCAGGGCACACCTGCATCCAGGCCCACAGCCCCGGCGCTGGGAATTGTGGGATATTCCAGGAGCACGTCTGGTCCATCTGCAGGGCACAGCCACTGTCTCCGGCCTCTGGGAATCGGTCACAGGGGTCAGGAGTCACGGCGAGGAGGAGAGAGCTGTTCTCAGCCTGAACTGGGGCATCACTGCCCTCTTGAAGCCTCTTAGGAGGAGGCTGCTTGTGGTGTGTCTGGGAATCTCTGCTTTCAAAAGGGTCCCACCGCACCCTTGCAAGGGCAGGGCTGACTTTGGAGCCTCTTCCACAAACCTGGGTGTCCTCTCTCCCTTCCTCTGCCTCTCACTCTCCCATGTAGGGTCTAAGAAGAGGAGAAGGAAACCCTGGGGCTGGCCGACAGGGTGACTCATCCCACCCGAGCCCATGCTTCACCATCTCGCATCAGAGTTTGCAGCTTCAGCATCTCGATGAGGGTAAGACGTTTCTGGAGCTTGGATACCATTTCCTTGCCTTCCTTCTCCCCTCACAGCCAAGGTGGCTAGAAAAGGAGGGAACATCCCACTTGGCTTCTCCCATTCACACGTCCCTCCTTCCCAGAGGGAGATGCTGAATGTGGGATCGAAGCCTGCCCGAGGCCATGCTTAATGCTAAGAGAGAACCCAGAAACGTCCATGCTTGCCTCCTTCTCTTGGCAACCAGTGCCTCCTAACCACCCTCAGGAGGGTTAAAAGGCCAGTGGGAGAGAGACAGACAGGGACACAGAGACAGAGAGACAGAGAGAGAAGTCTGGTTCCCTCCCCTCAGCTCTTCTTTTAGAAGGAGATCCTCCCCTTAAGCCATGTTCCAATGAAAAAGAAAATAATAATAACAATAGCAACAAGAGCGCTTTATTGAGCACTTACTACATTCCAGGCATTATTCTAAATGCTTTATAGGAACAAACTCATTAAATCCTTAGGAAACCTGATAAGGTACCCTATCCCCACTGTATACAAGAGGGAACAGAGAGGCTAATTAACTGACTCAAATCTGGTGTAACAGTATGGTGGACTTCTTTAATCATCTCCAGTGAAGTGCAAGATGAGCATGCAGGATCCAAGCTGTCCACCCACCCCGGCCATCAGCGAGTCAGGGAGAGTAAGAACAATGGGGCTGTTGGAGATGGAAGAGGGGTGCTGAAGAGAGGAGGTGGTGTATTCTGCCTGCTCCCCGTTCAGGTCAAGCCAAGAGTGAGGGGCTTGAAGGGAACCTCTCAGGGAGTTCTTGAAAGGAAACTCTCAGGGAGTTTTACATGGGTCCTCTGAACTTGGGAGACACGGAACACTGGCGTCTAATTCATGCCTGAATAATCTACAGGGAAAGTGATGGACGTGCTCACTGTAGCTTGGACGGTGGAGCAAAGGAAAGTGGCCTCACAGGTACCCCAGGTTTCCAGGCAAAGGAGCACTTCCTGTGGTCGGGGGTGGACACCAGCAGGGAGAGAGCCTGCCTAGAGGGCGGTGGGCCCCGCAGGGATGTGGTGGGGCCCCCAACACTCAATGTTGAGAAAGGAGTTGAGCGCCCATCAGGGAGAGGGCATCACATACAAGAGGGGAACTGAGGGTGCTTCCTAGTGACTGGGTGGGGCAAGGGTCTCCAAAGAACCTTGAAAGTGCTCCTCAGAAGAGAAAAGTCAGCTTTACACATCTCCTGGGCCCAAAGAACTCATAAAAACTTCCATGCCCAGCCCTCCGGACCTCCCTTTCCAACTGCCCTAACCTGGGAAGAGAGAAGGAGAGGACCCAGGAGGGGGTTTCCTCTGCCCCCCAGACCCACCGTCTACCCTTTCCTGGCTCCAGCTGGAGCCGACCTCTGTGGACTGAACCAGCAGGCTCCATGCCTTCCAGCAGGAGGCACTGTGGACTAACAAGCCTGGAGGATGCCAGGCCCTCTGCCTCTGCTCACCGGTGGCCCTCCCCTCGAGTGGCCCTATCCATATGGCTCCTTCCCTTAGTTCCGGTAACTCCTCCTTCCCCTGGCACCTGCAGGCCCCGCCGACGCCTTTGGAAATAGTCCCTTATGAAACTCCCCTCAACTTTCCTGCTTTTGAGAGCCTGTCAGACCTGGACTGACAGAGGGAAAGAGAAAAAAGCCAGTCACATCCACCACCCTATTTCTACCAGCGGCACTCAGATCGGGGACGGGAGGTGATGTCACTGGGTGGGCTTTAAAGTTGTGATGATTGGACTGGGCTGGACACAGTAATGATGGAACTGAGGCTGTTTGTGTTACCTAAACATGACCTGGAAAGTCATGGGATCTGGCCCAGATTTCATCCAGGGCAGCAGAAGAATCAGCTCCACTGAATAAATTCACAGGGACAGTGGAGACAAAGTAAAGCTGCTTTCTCATCGCACCGGGGGTTGCACTTGGTCAAGGCCCAGCTATTCTCACAAGCGCTGGAGCTGGGAATTCCAGCCCAGGCGGTCCGACTCCAGAGCCTGTGTCCTAACTCCTGTACAGTTTCCTGCAGGGCTGGTCCTCGTAGATGTGAGAATTTCTTTAATTTTCAATGACTACCCCACGCAGGAGACCTAGACACCTAGACATCTCCAGCTCCTTCCTTCAGAATTCCATCCCTGGCTTCTGGATTTCTAATCTAAGCCCATCTTTTGGGGGCATTTCCTTTGGTTTCTCTAGGGAGGAAACTGACCTTTGAGCCAAAGGCTTTGAGCCAAAGTACTTGTATAGAGTGTTTGTGAGATAGGCCCTCCTCTCGCACAGCTTAATACCAGCAGTCTGCCTCTGATGTCAACCTGGAGAGCAGTGTCTGGCGATGGCCCTGGGGTTATCCTCAGCTTGGTCAAGATGCTCCTGAATGATTGGGCCAGCTTTCCCAACTCCAGGCCTTTCTTCCCTCTACCTAGACTCTCTATATTCCCTTCATGTCCTGTTGTGACCCTCCAGGGCCTTCCCTAAATACCATCCACTCCAAGAATCCTCCACGGCATCCGTGGAAGGGTAACTCACCCCCTCCTCTGGGATCTCCTCTGCAGATCTCAGCCACACTCCTATTACCACTCTCACACTGTGTCGCAATGGTCCATCTACACGCCCGTCTCCCTCACTAGGCAGTGAGCGGCTCAACAGAAAGTTCATCTGTATTTAACAGTTTTCACATCTTCGGTGTCCAGTATGAGGTCTGACATGTGAAGGCTCAATAAAGGTTTTGAGAATAAATGAATGAATGAATCAGTGAGAGAATGAATTCCTTTAGCTTTTGAATCAAATGAACTAAACAGGCAATGTTTATTAAACACCCTCTACATGGCCATCACTGTGCTAGGCACTGGGGGAGGTCACCTCAAGGATAAAGGAACCATTTCTGCCCTTGAGAAACAATCTGGCCAGGGAGACAAAGGTAATTAACACACACATAGTAGTAGCGTGGTAGTAACAACAACTGGCACTTATGGAGTGCTTGCCCTGTGCCAGGCTCTTCTAAGTGAGTCATCAGGTGGTAACTCATCTTAACCCTCATAATCTATGAAGAAGGGGCTGTTATTATCTCTAATTTATGCATGAGTAAACTACAGCTAAACTATAGCCCCCTCCCCTCCACCAGCTAGGAGGGGCCATACTGAGTTCCACACCTGTAGGACAGACCGCAAAGGTTGCAGGAATAAAGGGAAGAGGGAGATGCTTGTGGGCAGGAGTAGTCAGGAAACGCTTTGAGGGAGACGCAGGATCTGAGCTGAGTCATGAATCCCCATCCCCCAAACCTTTTTTCCCACCCTGCCGGGGTCCAGGACCCTCATCCCCACGCATCTGGAGCCCTGCGGGAGACCACTGAACGTTAGATGACTCTGTGAGGGCACTGATATCATTAGCACTCCCGGGGTGGCCGGTGCCCCAGCTCCTGCCAGGCGCCTCCCCAGCTCTGGAGCCCGAGGGGGCAGGAACCCACAGCAGCTGCTGATTAATTTCCACTGACAAGAGGTTGCGTCTTCTGCAAGCACGGTATTAAATAGCTCCTTTTGATCATAATTAAGTTTCTCTCCGGCTGATGCTATAAATAGCCATGCCCTATTGATTGGAGGGTCTGGGCTGTGAGCTCAGCATCCTCCGGGAGCCTTTCCAGGCTTGGCCTGGGCTCTCGAGTCCCACTTTTCTCTTCCTGACACGCAGCATTCCTAAATTCAAGGGCAGGTGCAGCCAGATACCAGGCTTGAGTTCAGCTCATTTTTTCAACCCTCCTCTACCCTCCACTGGCATTCCAGCTGAAGCCAGGGTTGACTCACTGGGTTACTTGGCTTCCTGGACAGAGACCTCAGTGAGCAGGACACCTGACGTCTCCTCCTGGCCCCTCAGGACCTGGGCTTTCCCCTCTCTCAGCAATGGGGACAATATCCCTGGCCCTCTCGGCCCTGCCTGGACACCTCCCTATTATACCAACAGGGAAACTGAGGCCCAGACAAGGGAAGATCCCACTCAAAGTCTATAGAGGAAAAATAAACTCACAACTAGGTTGTCTCTTCCTCCTTCTCTTCCTAAAATAAAACCAATCTTGTTTTTCTGTACTCAGTGCAATGTCTAAGAGAAGATGAGAGGAGGGGCTTAGGGCCTTCAAATCCCAGGGTCACAATAGTGAGGGAGGGAGGCATCCAGAACAAAGCAAACTGATTACGATGCCGGCCAACATATAGTGGTGAAAAAAGTACCAGTGGGGCTTCCCCGGTGGCGCAGTGGTTAAGAATCCGCCTGCCAATGCAGGGGACACGAGTTCGAGCCCTGGTCCAGGAAGACCCCACATGCCACAGAGCAACTAAGCCCGTGTGCCACAACTACTGAGCTTGTGCTCTAGAGGCTGCAAGCCACAACTACTGAGCCCGCGTGCCACAACCACTGAAGCCCAAATGCCTAGAGCCCGTGCTCTGCAACAAGAAAAGCCACCTCAGTGAGAAGCCCACACACCGCAACGAAGAGTAGCCCCTGCTCGCCGCATCTAGAGAAAGCCCGTGTGCAGCAACAAAGACCCAACACAGCCAAAAATAAAAATAAATAAAATAATTTTTTTTTAAAAAGTGCCAGTGGAACTCTCTCCTTGTCCCCAACTAGATGCCCACCAGAGTCACTTCCCAGAAAGCAACAAGGTTCTTTCTCCAGGACTTCTGCCGACACCCTAGATGCCCCCGCAATCACTAAACACACACACAGCACTGCTGCCTAGCCCTGTTTTGTTCTGCCCCACTCTAGGGACATAATGGGCTAGGGATGAGACAGTATGGTAGAGAGGAAAGGTCTGGCTGAAATTGCCAGGATTTGCATGATCCCACCTCTGCCACCAACTAGTGCTATGGTCATCTAGAAAATAAGTGGGTAGAATGAAATGACCTTTCAACTCCCAGTTCTTTTTTCTTTTTACTTTTTATGTTACATTGGAGTATAGTTGATTAACAATGTTGTGATAGTTTCAGGTGTACAGCAAAGTGATTCAGTTATACATGTACATGTACCTATTCTTTTTCAAATTCTTTTCCCATTTATGTTGTTACATAATATTGAGCAGAGTTTCCTGTCCTATACAGTAGGTCCTTGTTGGTTATCCACTTTAAATATTGCAGTGTGCACATGTCAGTTCTATAAAGTATAATTCTAAGTACAAAAAGGGTATGTACACACATGCACCAGGAAAGGAACGTGGAAGTGCTGATGCTAAGTTTTCATTCTAAAGCAAGATGTTGCTTAGGCCCCCAAAGAGAGCATCTGCAGAGGGCCAGTGCTGGTGTCAGGCTCCTGTCCTCCACTCTTTACGGCAAACTACAGCTCTTGGACCAAATCTGTCCCATCTCCTGTTTTTATAAATAAAATTGGCACACCACCATGCTCATTCGTTTACCTATTGTCTATGGCTGGTTTTGTGCTACAACTGCAGAGCTGAGTAACTGGAACAGAGAAAGTATGGCCCACAAAGCCTAAAATATTTATTTTCTGGCTCTTTACAAAATAAATTTGTCGATTTCTGCTAGGGCATGTCAGTGAGTGGGGAGGAGGGAGAAAAGGACTCGCTCAGTGGAGGTCAGGAATACAAACCTGGGGAGATCCTGGGCAGTGCAGGCTGCCTACTCGCCTACTCCCCACTGTCCTGTGAATCAAGTTTTAGCAGGGCACATGGATAAGGACCCTTGAGTCCCTGGGGGGACCCTTGAGTCCCTGCCCAGTGACCTGGCAGCCTGGAGATAGGCTGTCCCCAAACCACCCAATACACATACACACAGAGATACCCAGTTCTGCAGGTGCGTGCATAGGTGTACGCACCTGCACACACACACACACACACACGTGGCTGGGGTAGCTAGGTTGGGGCAGATACTTTCATCCTGAGCGTGTGACAGAGAGAGGGTCCTAATCCATCTTGTATACAGGCATCCAACCTGACCAGGCTGTGCTCATCCCTGCCAGCGTCCCATGGCTAATCTGCTCCAGAAACCTCTCCAATCCCCTGCAGAGCCCCGAGCTGAGGCTGGAGTAGGAGAGAACCTGGGGCCTAATCGGCAGTGCCCAGGAGCAGAGCCGTTCCCTGGGAAGAGTGGGAAAAGTTGGTCACCAACGAACAGAGCAGACTGGAGACCCTGCGAGCTTCACTTAGCAATATGACGTATGAACAGACAGCGAGCTGCCAGGGAACTGGGGAGCAGGAAGCGGCTGGAGGGCGGGCAGAGACATTGAGTAAAATCAGCAGTGATGAAATAAAAACACACTGCCGGTTAGCCTGTACTCTGTGCTCCCCAAAACGGTCCAGGCTTGGGCTGCTCAGCTTGGGGTTTGGGGTGCTCCCCATTCTTCTCTACCCTCTGGAGCTGGCAGGCCCCCTCTGTCTAGCCCTGTCCTGGCGGCCAGCATTTCACAGCAGCCCTTGATCTCCACCCCAGAGCCTCCAGCATCCATCTGGCAGGCTGTGGGGGGCTTTGATGGTCTTCTCTTCCTCAACATGAAGCTGATCTGGTTTTCCAGGGTAATGGCAGGCAAACAAAATCTCCCGATTAGTTTTCACACGCGGCCGCCCGAGGCCATACGCTGTGTTCTTCAGCTCTGCCATCATGCATGTTGCTTGTAATTGCTTTAGAATGACACTCATCAGGTTCTATTTTATCACCCAATGACAGATCCACAGAGGGGAAGGGAAACACACTCACACGCACACACTCATAGATGAAGCCAGACTGCATAACGGTTAGGCAGAGTGATTGTTCCGAAATTCCAAGAGCTAGACTCTGTCCTCTTGCCTCCGTAGAGAATGTGTTGCATTCGCTGTGATGGCTTTCGCGTATCAAAGCGAGGCGAGGCAGCCAGTGGTGGACTGCCTGCCCCATGCTTCTAGAAGCACGTTCCCATGCTAACCCCGCTCCCTCTAAACTTTCCACAAAACCCTCAGCCTTCTCGGCTATAATTACCCAAGGGATGAAGATTTCTTTCCAGGAGCAAAAGACAACTATAAACAGAGAGGGAGAGATAGTTATTCTTCTGTATTTAAACACTCCACCTCGAGCACCCTAGTTATTCCTCTGTATTTAAACACACCACCTCGAGCACCCTAAGGTGAACAGCCCTCCATTCCTGCCACCCCGGGTCTTCTTGTGACTCCCATTGCTCCAGGAGGCTCACTCCATCCACCACTTCCCACCCTCAGCAGGTGGGGCCTCCGTCATTCCCAAAGGTCACAAGGGTGGAAAGCTCCCAGGGGCCTCCGAAAACTGAGCTGCAGACATGCTAACTTCACTTACTGACTCCTGTGTTCTGGGGCCAGTGGGGGTGGGAATATCTATATTCTCTCCCTGCCCACTGCTGGGAAGGTGGGTAAACCCAAGAGACGGCAGCTGTGACAAACGAACCAGAGCATCCTCTGGGCCAACACTGTCCCCGCCAGGTGCTCTGTGGCAGGTACGAAGTAGAACACAGAGAGCCCCAAGGGGTAGAAATGGTTGGGTGTGAGGTCCCCGCGGTCAAACGGTCTCACAGTCCTAGCAGTGTCTCCCTTACCCACCTTGGACCAAACCCCTCCATGCCCCACTGCTAGGACCTGCATCCTCTTCCCGAGCTGGCTTCTCAGCAGACCCCAAACAAATCCTCCAGTACCCTGCAGTCCATAGCTATTTAGGGCTTAAAATCTGAGCCCAGAGAAAATAAAGAAAATATCCCAAAGCCAAAGATCCTTTCTTGCTAAGGATGCTGACCCTCACGGTGCTTGAAAAAGCCCCACTTAGCAACCTTGAAGGGGATAGTTCATGGTCCTCAGTTACCTTCCAAACAGAGAAACAGGATCCCCCATGGCGTGGGGACACCACAGGAGGCAAAGACCAGCCAAGGCTAGGCACTGCTTCCTCCCCTCCCCAGAGGACTGGTCAGAACACGGACCTCTGTAGCTCCCTCCCTTAGCCCAGAAAGTTGTCAGGTAGAAACACTGGAAGATCCTTGGGGAAACCTGGGGCCAGAGGTGGGGTGGGGGGAGAAATCCCATGTTGACAGGCTGAGACGGGGGAGAAGCTTGAAGCATCAGTGCTACAGTCACGTATGCAACACTGTCTCAATTCCAGGGGAGACACGGGCTCTCAAACCCCTTCTCATATGAAGATGGGAACGAGCTTACATCCCTGGGGACGGACGGGGAGAGAACAGAACAGACTGTTTCCAGAGCACTTTCCCATCAGCACTCATCTCTCTATATCTTAATGAGGAGCCCGAGGGGAGCCTGGGGCCTCAGCGGTGGAGCACGTTAGTGAGTGATTGGGGGAACCCCATCCAAACTCCTGCTTCCCTCTCTAGGGAAGCCCCCCAGGTCATGCCTTGCCTCCCCCTTCCCGCCAGAGTAATGGGGCGTTAGCCTGGGAGCCTGGGGAGGGGGCACAGATAAGGCAGCCTGGACCCTGTGCCTTGTCCTGGGGAGGAGGGAGGTCCTGTGGAGGGCGATGCTCGCTCTGCCCGGGGACCTGGGCTACAGCCCGGCCTACTTTGCTGCTTCCTGGCCCACCTGCCAGGGGCCGGCAGCCAGGATCTCGGCTAGCCACAGAGGGCCTGTCCACCTGCACTCGTCACACACACAGTGGGCGTCCTCAGCTGCCCCTCCAAAAGCAAACAGTCACGCCAGCGAGGCCATTGTACTCCAAGCAGCCCCGTCACCCCCATCAGACTCAGTTGGCACGATGTTTCCTGGTCTTCGTTGAATGTGTCCAATTTCCTGACCAACTCCCTGATAAATAATCATTTCCTCGTTCACTCCAGGCAGCTCCAAGCGAGCGAAGGGCAGAGGCTGCCTTGACGGAGACACTCTTTCTTTTGTTTCGTTGGTGTCTGAGAGCCAGGGTTGAACTCTGCTTAGAGCAGGGGGCACGGGCTGCTCTGCAAAGGCCTGTCTCAGCCTCAGCAGCGGCCAGCAGCAGCCGAGCTCCCTCCTTGCTGCCGCCTTGGGCACCTCCTCTGCATCTTCTCTCCCCCTCCCTTACGCGGAAACTCTGCATCTCGGCATGGAGACCAGACAGGAATCTGCTAGGGTGCTGATCTAGGGAAATGGGTATTTGAAGGGAAGTCAGAGGGAGACACTAAAGCCCTCATGGCATGAAGGGAAGGGCATCGGCCAGGAAAGAAAGTGATCCGGGTTCCAGGCCCCCTTTGGCTGCTGCTTGGCCGATACTGGGGCTGTGATCTCAGCTTTCTTGTTTCTAAGACACTGGGGTCCACAGAGCCCTCCTTGCCTGTGTGGGTGGTGCCCACAGAGCCGAACCCTTGGGCAGCTACAGTCCCACTTCTATTCTCCCTGCAGCTTCTGCCCTGAGTTTCCCTGGCTAGAGTTGCTGGCGTACCATCTGGTATTCCTCGGCGAGCCAAGCGCTGTTTACCAGTGACAGCTCTGTTCATCTGGCCATCCCTGCCCAGAAGCAAGTGCAGAAGAGCCCCTCCAAGCCCTGGTGATGGTTAATACTGGGCACTTACACATGTCAGGCACTGACCTAGGTACTGCATAAATGTCACTGGTTTTCAACCTCAGAGCAATTCTCATTTGTCAAAACAAGACATTGAGGTTCACAGGCAGACTGCTGTTTGGTCACACCCTAAGAAAGTGGCCGAGCTAGGGACACATTCAACAAAGACCAGGAAACATCATGCCAGTTGAGACTGATGGGGGTGACAGGGCTGCTCAGAGCACAAAGGCCTCACTGGTGTTGGGCCCAGCTGGGACCCCGACGGCCCCAGGTGGAGAGAGGTGAAACTAAGGATGCTAAAGTAGAGTTTCCCAGCCTGGGCGCCACGGTACACAGGTGGGAAAGAATGGGTTACCTGCACGCAGGCAGGTGCAGATCTCCTCAGCCCCCAGGGCGTTCAGGTGAGGTGGGGGGTGGGGAGCAGAGCCGCGGATGAGTAACCTCCTTTCTGAAGCAGCCTGGTCAGCCCCAGTGGAGCAAGGTCAAAGGCCAGGTGACCACACTGGGAAGAACAGATCTAAAGGAAAAGAATCTAAAACCTGGAGCAAGGAAGGAGGCACAAATTGAGAGGGGTTTTTCTGAGACAGAATTAAAGATTATATTGTCAAAATTCTAGCTGTTGAGCACAGTTAACTGCTGAACAGTCATTGACAGGAAGACACTGGAACTCACCAAAAAAGATACCCCACATCCAAAGACAAAGGAGAAGCCACAATGAGACCGTAGGAGGGGCGCAATCACAATAAAATCAAATCTCATAACTGCTGGGTGGGTGACTCACAAACTGGAGAACACTTATACCACAGAAGTCCACCCACTGGAGTGAAGGCTCTGAGCCCCACATCAGGCTTCCAACCTGGGTGTCGGCAATGGGAGGAGGAATTCCTAGAGAATCAGACTTTGAAGGCTGGTGGGATTTGACTGCAGGACTCTGACAGGACTGGGGGAAACAGAGACTCCACTCTTGGAGGGCACACACAAAGTAGTGTGTGCATCGGGACCCAGGCTAAGGAGCAGTGACCCCAGGGAAGACTGAACCAGACCTACCTGCTAATGTTAGAGGGTCTCCTGCGGTGCAGGGGGGTGGCTGTGTCTCACCATGAGGACAAGGACACTGGCAGCAGAAGTTCTGGGAAGTACTTCTTGGTGTGAGCCATCCCAGAGTCCAGCATTAGCCCCACCAAAGAGCCTGTAGGCTCCAATTTGGGTCACCTCAGGCCAAACAACCAACAGGAAGGGAACCCAGCCACACCCATCAGAAGACAAGTGGATTAAAGTTTTACTGAGCTCTGCCCACCAGAGCAACAGCCAGCTCTACCCACCACCAGTCCCTCCCATCAGGAAACTTGCACAAGCCTCTTAGATAGCCTCATCCACCAGAGGGCAGACAACAGAAGCAAGAAGAACTACAATCCTGCAGCCTGTGGAGCTAAAACCACATTCACAGAAAGGTAGACGAGATGAAAAGGCAGAGGGCTATGTACCAGATGAAGGAACAAGATAAAACCCCAGAAAAACAACTAAATGAAGTGGAGATAGGCAACCTTCCAGAAAAAGAATTCAGAATAATGATAGTGAAGATGATCTAGGACCTCAGAAAAAGAATGGAGGCAAAGATCGAGAAGGTGCAAGAAATGTTTAACAAAGACTTAGAAGAATTAAAGAACAAACAAACAGAGATGAACAATACAATAACTGAAATGGAAACTACACTAGAAGGAATCAATAGCAGAATAACTGAGGCAGAAGAACGGATAAGTGACCTGGAAGACAGAATGGTGGAATTAACTGCCGCAAAGCAGAATACAGAAAAAAGAATGAAAAGAAATAAAGACAGCCTAAGAGACCTCTGGGACAACATTAAACTCAACAACATTTGAATTATAGAGGTCCCAAAAGGAGAAGAGAGAGAGAAAGGACCCGAGAAAATATTTGAAGAGATTATAGTCGAAAACTTCCCTAACATGGGAAAGGAAATAGCCACCCAAGTCCAGGAAGTGCAGAGAGTCCCATACAGGATAAATCCAAGCAGAAACACGCCAAGACACATAGTAATCAAATTGGCAAAAATTAAAGACAAAGAAATATTATTGAAAGCAGCAAGGGAAAAATAACATACAAGGGAACTCCTATAAGGTTAACAGCTGATTTCTTGGCAGAAACTCTACAAGTCAGAAGGGAGTGGCATGACATATTTAAAGTGATGAAAGGGAAGAACCTACAACCAAGATTACTCTACCAGGCAAAGATCTCATTCAGATTTGATGGAGAAATCAAAGCTTTACAGACAAGAAAAAACTAAGAGAATTCAGCACCACTAAACCAGCTCTACAACAAATGCTAAAGGAACTTCTCTAATTGGGAAACACAAAAGAAGAAAAGGACCTACAAAAACAAACGCAAAACAATGAAGAAAATGGTATTAGGAACATACATATCGATAATTACCTTAAACGTGAATGGATTAACTGTTCCAACCAAAAGATACAGGCTCGCTAAATGGATACAAAAACAAGACCCATATATATGCTGTCTACAAGAGACCCACTTCAGACCTAGGGACACATACAGACTCAAAGTGAGGGGATGGAAAAAGACATTCCATGCAAATGGAAATCAAAAGAAAGCTGGGGTAGCAATATTCATATCAGATAAAATAGACTTTAAAATAAATAATGTTACAAGAGACAAGGAAGGACACTACATAATGATCAAGGGATCAATCCAAGAAGAAGACATAACAATTATAAATATATATGCACCCAACATAGGAGCAGCCCAATACATAAGGCAATGGCTAACAGCTATAAAAGAGGAAATCGACAGTAACACAATGATAATGGGGCACTTTAACACCTCACTTACACCAATGGATAGATCATCCAAACAGAAAATTAACATAAGCTTTAAATGACACAATAGACCACAGAGATTTAATTGATATTTATAGGACATTCCATCCAAAAACAGCAGATTACACTTTCTTCTCAAGTGCACACGGAACATTCTCCAGGATAGATCACATCTTGGGTCACAAATCAAGCCTCAGTAAATTTAACAAAATTGAAATCATATCAAGCATCTTTTCTGACCACAACGCTATGAGATTAGAAATCAATTACAGGGAAAAAAAACATATAAAACACAAACACATGGAGGCTAAACAATACATTACTAAATAACCAAGAGATCACTGAAGAAATCAAAGAGGAAATCAAAAAATACCTAGAGACAAATGCCAATGAGAACACAATGATCCAAAACCTATGGGATGCAGCAAAAGCAGTTCTAAGAGGGAAGTTTATAGCAATACAAACCTACCTCAAGAAACAAGAAAAATCTCAAATAAACAATCTAGCCTTACACCTAAAGGAACTAGAGAAAGAAGAACAAAACCCCCCAAAGTTAGTAGAAGGAAAGAAATAATAAAGATCAGAGCAGAAATAAATGAAATAGAAACAAAGAAACAATAGCAAAGATAAATAAAACTAAAAGCTTGTTCTTTGAGAAGATAAACAAAATTGATAAAGCTTTAGCCAGACTCATCAAGAAAAAGAGGGAGAGAACTCAAATCCATAAAATTAGAAATGAAAATGGAGAAGTTACAACAGACACTGCAGAAATACAAAGCATCCTAAGAGACTACTACAAGCAGCTCTATGCCACTAAAATGGACAACCTGGAAGAAATGGACAAATTCTTAGAAAGGTGTAACCTTCCAAGACTGAACCAGGAAGAAATAGAAAATATAAACAGACCAGTCACAAGTAATGAAATTGAAATTGTGATTAAAAATCTTCCAACAAACAAAAGTCCAGGACCAGATGGCTTCACAGGTGAATTCTATCAAACATTTAGAGAAGAGCTAACACCCATCCTTCTCAAACTCTTCCAAAAAATTGCAGAGGAAGTAAGACTCCCAAACTCATTCTATGAGGTCAACATCACCCTGGTACCAAAACCAGACAAAGATACTACAAAAAAAAAGAAAATTACAGACCAATACCCCTCATGAATATAGATGCAAAAATCCTCAACAAAATACTAGCAAACAGAATCCAACAACACATTAAAAAGATCATATACCAGGATCAAGTGGGATTTATCCCAGGGATGCAAGGATTCTTCAATATATGCAAATCAATCCATTTGATACACCATATTAACAAATTGAAGAATAAAAACCATATGATCATCTCAATAGATGCAGAAAAAGCTTTTGACCAAATTCAACACCCATGTATGATAAAAACTCTCGAGAAAGTGGGCAGAGAGGGAAACTACCTCAACATAATAAAGGCCATATACGACAAACCCACAGCTAATATCATTCTCAATGGTGAAAAACTGAATATACTTCCTCTAAGATCAGGAAGAAGACAAGGATGTCCACTCTCACTACTATTATTCAACATAATTTTGGAAGTCCTAGCCATGGCAATCAGAGAAGAAAAAGAAATGAAAGGAATACAAATTGGAAAAGAAGAAGTAAAACTGTCACTGTTTGCAGATGACATGATACTATACATCAAGAACCCTAAAGATGCCGCCAGAAAACTACTAGAGCTAATCAATGAATTTGGTAAAGCTGAAGGATACAAAATTAATGCCCAGAAGTCTCTTGCATTCCTATACACTACTGATGAAAAATCTGAAAGAGAAATTAAGGAAACACTCCCATTTACCACTGCAACAAAAGAATAAAATACCTAGGAATTAGCCTACCTAGGGAGACAAAAGACCTGTGTGCAGAAAACTATAAGACACTGATGAAAGAAATTAAAGATGATACAAACAGATGGAGAGATATACCATGTTCTTGGATTGGAAGAATCAATATTGTGAAAATGACTATACTACCCAAAGCAATCTACAGATTCAATGCAATCCCTATCAAATTACCAATGGCATTTTTTACAGAACTAGAACAAAAATTCTTAAAATTTGATTGGAGACACAAAAGACCCTGAACAGCCAAAGCAGTCTTGAGTGATAAAAATGGAGCTGGAGGAATCAGACTCCCTGACTTCAGACTATATTACAAAGCTACAGTAATCAAGACAATATGGCACTGGCACAAGAACAGAATTATAGATCAATGGAACTGGATAGAAAGCCCAGAGATAAACGCACGCACATATGGTCAACT
This sequence comes from Pseudorca crassidens, assembly GCF_039906515.1. NCBI lineage: Eukaryota > Metazoa > Chordata > Mammalia > Artiodactyla > Delphinidae > Pseudorca > Pseudorca crassidens. Next base: position 98,101,519 of record NC_090297.1, read on the forward strand.
AATCTATGACAAAGGAGGTAAGGATATACAATGGAGAAATGACAGTCTCTTCAATAAGTGGTGCTGGGAAAACTGGCCAGCTACATGTAAAAGAATGAAATTAGAACACTCCCTAACACCATAGACAGAAATAAACTCAAAATGGATTAAATACCTAAATGTACACCAGACACTATCAAACTCTTAGAGGAAAACATAGGAAGAACACTATTTGACATAAATCACAGCAACATCTTTTTTGATCCACCTCCTAGAGTAATGGAAATAAAAACAAAAATAAACAAATGGGACCTAATGAAACTTCAAACCTTTTGCACAGCAAAGGAAACCATAAATAAGATGAAAAGGCAACCCTCAGAATGGGAGAAAATATTTGCAAACGAATCAATGGACAAAGGATTAATCTCTAAAATATATAAACAGCTCATGCAGGTCAATATTAAAAAAAACAAACAACCCAACCCAAAAATGGGCAGAAGACCTAAACAGACATTTCTCCAAAGAAGATATACAGATGGCCAAAAGCACATGAAAAGCTGCTCAACACCACTAATTATTAGAGAAATGCAAATCAAAACTACAATGAGGTATCACCTCACACCGGTTAGAATGGGCATCATCAGAAAATCTACAAATAACAAATGCTGGAGAGGGTGTGGAGAAAAGGGAACCCTTTTGCACTGTTGGTGGGAATGTAAATTGATACAGCCACTATGGAGAACAGTATGGAGGTTCCTTAAGATACTAAAAATAGAATTACCATATGACCCAGCAATCCCACTACTGGGCATATACCCGGAGAAAAGCATAATTCAAAAAGGAACATGCACCCCAATATTCATTGCAGCATTATTTACAATAGCCAGGACGTGGAAGCAACCTAAATGCCCATCAAGAGACGAATGGATAAAGAAGATGTGGTACATATATACAATGGAATATTACTCAGCCATAAAAAGGAATGAAACTGGGTCATTTGTAGAGATGTGGATGGATCTAGAGACTATCATACAGAGTGAAGTAAGTCAGAAAGAGAAAAACAAATACCATATATTAACGCATATATGTGGGACCTAGAAAAATGGTACAGATGAACCAGTTTGCAGGGCAGAAATTGACACAGAGATGTAGAGAGCAAACATATGGACACCAAGGGGGGAAAGTGGCAGGGGGGTGGTGATGGTGGTGTGATGAATTGGGAGATTAGGCTTGGCATATATGCACTAATATGTATAAAATGGATAACTAATGAGAACCTGATGTATAAAAAAGTAAATTAAATTAAAAAAAAATTCTATCTGTCATTAGGAGGTGGACACAGGGCTAGGATTGAGAACAGGTCAGACTCTTGCTCTTGCAAAGTTGGGAAAAGTCCCACCCCATCCCTGATTCTCTGGGATGGGGTGGGACTGCCACTACTGAGAGAGGAGCCCCCTGTGCCAAGTTCTGGAGACGGCTGCTTCCTTCACATTTCCCCTCATTGCCCAAAGTGCATGGGCCTTAACTCTGCCAAGGAGCATAATTATAGGTGCCATTGCAGTCCGTCTGATTCATTTTCTGTGCCTGGTGACCATGCCTGGTGAGCTTTTCATCATCCCGAGAACAGGCACACACGGTCAGCACAACAGGAACATTTGTTGAATGAATAAAGGAAATGGGCAATAGCAGATTCAAACTGGCATCTGCAGTTGGAGGCTTGTGCTCCCCACTGCCTCCAACACATTTTTGTGTAAACAGAACTATAAATCCAAGGACTGCTGACTCGCTCTGGTTCAGGTTTAATTTTAAACAAATGGGTCTCTGGTCTCTGGTTTAATTTTAAATAATTAACATGAAGAAAAAAGATTTTAAACTCATTTTTTTTACAATGAAAATATATATACCTATGTGAAGACACAACCCTCCCCCTTTAAAATAAAGTTACCCTTATAATTTAAGTTTCATTAAATAATGCTGCCATACCAATGAGAGGCACTCACATCGATGGGCATAAGGAAGTTTTATAGATGCTGCTTGAAAGATGACAAGATTTTTTTTCTTTTCATGTTTGATGTATTTCGCAATTTTTTAAAGTTAATGATCAAACGTCTTCACTATTATATGGGGTCCCCAGGGTAGTCAAATTCATTGAGACAAGAACTCCATCAATTGTCTCTGGATTTCTCCAGGTACAGAGTTGCTTTTGGGGGAAAAGCTGTGGGTGGGTGAGGGCCTCATCTAAGGACCAGAAGCCCCAGTCCTGGTCCAGGATATGCTTCTGATGTGCGGGAAAGGGTCACCTTTCAGCAGGCAAACTTTCTAAAAATGGAGGGATTCTGGATGGCAAACAGAGAACAAGGACCTGGAGGTTCCCCCATGTCTACAATGGCCCAGGGTTACACTGAGAACTCCCTCCTCCCTCCCCACCCCTCACTGCCAGCAGGCTTTCAGGCACACAAGCGTGCGCTCACACGCACAATACACACACACACACACACACACACACACACAGCATGAGCATAGAGCCTGTTTCTGAGTCTCTCCTCCAACTTACACTGTTTGCCTGGAATGCTTTCCCTTTCCAGGCGTCCAAGCCAACTTTCTCACGTGATTTACACACTCCTGGAAGTTCTATCTCTTCCGTGATATCTCCAGGTCAAACAGATCTGATGATCCCCTCGGCTCTGCCCTATCCGGATAGGAAATGTCCCAGAGCTACAGACCCCACCCCAAGTTTGAGCACATCCTCTCTCACTACATGCCGTGAAACACACAACCCCTGCACCTGACTCACTGTCCAGTCCTTCAGGTTGTTTGAGCCACACTTGTGCGGGTACTTCTCACTCTGCCTGAGTGAACGGGCAGGACGTGAAGGGACAGCGATGGGCCAGAACCTGACAGCTGAGCCCCTTCTGTGTCCCTGGCACTCTGCTGGGAGCTGGGACCGGGACCACGGCACTTAACTCTGACGAGCAAGGGCTGCCTATGCTTTCAGATGGTAGTGACAGAAGTGAGGAAGCCTCCCTAGGAGAGGACTCACTAACCTGGCCCTTTTCCAACCAAACTTCCCTTCAGGGCCAGCACCCTGCCGCCGGTCGGCCCTTCCATCCTCGTCCTCTCTGCACATTGGAAAGCCAGCCAGTGAGATGCCCACAGCCGGAGAGAGTCCACAGGCTCACCCTCTCCCCAGTCCTCTGTGATCACTTAATGGTTGGTTTCACTCAAATAACTCAAAGTAATGCAAGCCACGCTGCCCACACGGATGCTAATAGCAATATTGAGGTTCCCCTGCATTCCTCTGGGGAACTCATATTATGAAATAATGGCAGTGGAGAAGGGAAGGACCATTTACAGGCCAACGGGATAACAGGGAAGAAAGAAGTTGGGGATGAGGTGGGGCACGTAGGAAACCAGCCCCTGGTGGAGTTTCAGTAGGGATGGGGTGGTGGGAGACCAGAGAAGGGATGGGGACTCTATTTGCTCCAAAACCTGCCCCTCCATGCTGTGCAGGCTCTCCAAGGGGCTGGTAAGGAGCTGACTCACCCAGGAAGCCTCCACCCCTCCCCAAGGGCTTGGATCTGCCAGGCCTATGCCTGAGTCATCCTAAGTCTGTGCCAGGACAGATGGCCCAGGGTCTTCTTGCCACCAAGTCCCCTAGTGGCTTCCCTGATCATAATTATACTTGCCTTCCAGAACTATTTCCTAACAGAATCTTCTGGGTTCTCAAAAGCCGTCATCATTTTGGGGCATAGAGGAAGTAGTCTTGGGTTTAATACACAGAGGAGGGTTGTGATCACTGACCCTCTCCAAAACTGAATGCGCACCAGTCAAAAGGGGAAACTCCCATCCCTGAATGTTCAGGCAGATTCGTTGCCATCTGCTGGGGAGGCTGTTGAAGGGAATCCAGCTCTGAAGAGGGACAGCAAACTAGGATTCGTGGGGCTTACGTAGCTCTCTGACGTCCCAGGGTTAATGTCTTATACCTTCCCCTCATTCAGCTTATCGAGCCTATCCAGGGATCTGAATCCACGATTCCCTGCTCTCTCTAAACACAATGCTGTGTGGCCGAGGGCTGCTGACCTGGATCTGTGCTTCTCATCGGGAACCCTGGAGCCCTCTGGGGGAGTCTCCAAGCAGAACCTCCCAGGTCCCTCTGCAGACTTGCATTTCTGGTGGTCACTCTGGCCAAGGACTCTTTTCACTTCGCCCTCTTTGGAGATGAAGAAATGGAAATGGGAAGGTCCCCAGTGCCCTAGCATCTAGGGGCTGGTTCTCCAGGCTGTGGATCATCCAGGCTCCTGGGCTAACGATCAGTTTTCCTTTGATCTGGGAGAGACTTGCCCAAGATCACACAGCCTGCTGAAGCTGGCCCCAAAACCCACATCTCCTGACTCCTAGTTCAGTGGTAGTCCTATTGCTCTATACAGCCCAATCCCAGCAGAAGGGTCCGGTTAACCCACGTGAACCAGCATAAACACCTAAATCAGAGCCTGGACACAGCAGCCTCTGCTCCTCAGATGAGAAGCTGACCTTATATGGAAATATTAAGAAAGTCAAACACAGTATGCGGAGTTGGCGGTGGGTATAACTCTTCATCATCTCTCTCTAAGCCCTGCCGAAACTCAGAGCCTGCTTGTCAGCCTGCAGGAAAATGTTTTATTAATCAACACAATGGCCTTTTGCCAGCCTGGAGAGATGCTTCTGCTGGAGAGGGGAGGGGGCTTTGGTTCAGAAGACAGAGATGCAAGCCCTCAGGTACAGAAATCTCGGGAAAACGTCTAGCAGCTTCTAGAGGCAGAAGAGAAACAGGCTGGGGATGAAGAGAAAAAAAAACAAAAAACAAATGTAGGGTCACATATGGCAAACTGCTCTTCTCCATCTCTGGTGCAGAGAAGGCATGAAAAAGGCTGAAGGAGTGCAACACCACAACATCAGATGAGCCAGCAGAGGGGGTAGGGAGGGTCAGAGATGACAAAGTACTGATGGTACTGTGATTCCTCAGGGTCGGCGGGGGCGAGGGAGCGCCCATGACCCCCCAGGGATGATGGGCCCCCGGAGGCTCCTCACCCGATCCCCCACCTGCCCCAGCTCCTGGCCACAGATCATTGTGAGGGGCCGGGAGGACAGGGCAGCCTGCGCTCTGTCACCGGGTTCTGACAGGTTCCCCTAACAGCGCTGATTCCCTCCATTCCAAAACTGTGAGGACTGGACCCCAGCTCCCTGCTGCGCTGAGCTGTGATCTCTCTAGTGGGCTGCGGAGGTGGCCAGCTGAAAGGCTGAGTTATGCCCCAAGGTCTGCGGTGGGAGAGAGGGAATGCTGCCAACTTCCAGACATAGGACGTGGTCAACAAAGGCACCAGGCACCAGAATCTCCACAGAGAGGGAGATGGCGTGAGACTTTTAGACTTTTTTTTTTTTTTGGCGGTACGCGGGCCTCTCACTGCTGTGGCCTCTCCCGTTGCGGAGCACAGGCTCCAGACACGCAGGCCCAGCGGCCATGGCTCACGGGCCCAGCCACTCCGCGGCATGTGGGATCTTCCCGGACTGGGGCACGAACCCGTGTCCCCTGCATCGGCAGGCGGACTCTCAACCACTGCGCCACCAGGGAAGCCCCAAAACTTTTAGACTTTTATTCTGAGATACTCACATAGGAAATTTACACAGTATGCATATTTACAGCTTTCCCTCTCCCTTACATATTTCTTCTTTTGCACAGACTCTGCTGCAACACTAAAATTTCCCACCTCCTTCTTTTTTTGTCTTCCCTCCTTTCCACCAGTATGCTCCTTGCCTGTTGATGAACTCACCCCCTGCCCGTGCATGCGCTGTTCCTGTCTCTGTTGGTTCAGACCAGCCTGGATCCCCTCGATCCCGCTGGCCCCATCTCTCATCTCTCCTTCGTCACCATCCTGTGTCCACTCTTCACCCTTATGACCTTTGCCAGCAGGCCCGAGTGTCTTTGGTGCTGGGACATTAGGACACTGGGGACTCTGTGTCTTCCTCCCGCTGCCCAAGACAGAGCCTGGGGAGGGAGACGTCTCGAACGCCACTCCGATGGAAATCTGGGTGGTTAGTGATAGGTTAAGAGCAGACGCTGGTCAGAGCAGCTCAGGTCTGAAACCCAGCTTCTCCGTTCACCAGAGAGCAGGCCTCGATTTTCTCAGGGACAGAACACAGATGACAGTAATCTCGCTTTCCTGTGGTTAAGGGGAGGTTATCAGGAGAGTTAAATGAGGAAGCCCATGTAAATGACTTATAGTTAGCACCATACCTGGAACATCATAAAAGCTTGATAATATTAGCTATGATTATTGTGTTGTTGTTGATGATGAGGGACAGTGGTCTCTCACGTGTCAGGGTGAATCTATTTCTACTCATTTTCGTCTCCTCACCTTCTGGATAAAAACCCTAAAGGGACTCAAACACAGCTCTTGAATCATCATTTCTGTCCTGGGGCCAGCCTCTCACCGACTCCTAATCAACTGTGGACACAGCTTTCACTTCAGGAGAGGCTAGAGCCACTGCTCCTCTACCCTCGTGTTGGGACCCCTCACCTCTCCCTGGGGTCAGGCTGATGGCCTCATTCTCTCTCCCCTTACCAGGCTCATCTCTTTTTTTCCTGGTTTTTACTTCAACGTTTCATTCTCACTTTATACATTCACTTGACTATTGTTTGCTGCTCCTGAGAATTTGCCTGTTCTGTTCGTGAATACAGCCTCAGCCCCAGCACACTGCCTGGCATGTGGAGACTCACAATATTTGTTCAGTAAATGATCAAATGAAGGAACGCACTGAACTTTTCCACCACAAGCTTCCAAGGACCAGCTGAAATGCCACCTCCTCCAAGAAGCCTTCCCTGGTTCCTGCCTCCTTCACCTTTCCCTCACACTTTTCTGCCCTTTACTCATACCTCTCACCTTGCTGAACCCAGAAATATAGCTCTGTGTGCACACAAGTCACCCCTGTTACTAGACTGAAGCTTCTTATGAAGCAGCGGGCTCCGAAGGAGTCAGAAGACCTTGGTTTGAATCTAGTAATGCTACTATACCGTGGGAGCTCGGGCCAGTGGCCTACATTCTCAACGTCTCAGTCTTCTCATATATAGGAAGGGAACCTAACTCCCGCCTCCTAGGATTTAGTCCTCGTCCCCTTTCTTTTTTTGTAGCCCCTCCTCGCAACCAGGACTATGCCATGCTCACAAAGACAGCCCAATGCAAATTTGCTGAATTACTGAACCATCGCTTTCCCCGGGTGCTTACCGAGGGCCCAAGAGAGATGTCTCCAAGAGGCGGCAGGCCAGAGGACACACCCAGTGACGCCAGGAGTGCATCTGATGTTTCTCTCTAAGAAGAAGGAGGGAATGGGTGGGACAAGCAGTGTCTGCAGTGCCTGGAAACTCTGCCCCGGGGGTCTGGCACTGCAAGGCCAGACAGTGTCACCCATGGAGGCTGCACCACTCGGAGTCAACATCCCCCTTGGCCAGGTAAGGGACGTTTGTTGGTCTGTGACCATTTAGACCCCATCTCCCATCCACATGCCAATGTAAGGATCCTGTTCTTATTATTTTTTAGCAAAGCCCATAAACCAATTTCGATTTCCTGGGTCGGTGCTGTTTATTTAATTATCATGGTAGGAGGCTAAAAAGAAAACCTTGTTTTACTCAGGAAACCAATATGACCTTTTAGCTCCAGCAGAAACCCAGTGTGAAAGGGAACTTCCATGGACCAAAGAGAGAGGCTGAACGGAAGCATCGGCAAAACTGCTCACAGGTGGCACCGCCACTCCTAAAGGGGGCAGGTGCCAGAGAAGCAGGGCCTGGGGCCGGAACTGTGCCCCAGGCCCTCTCCTCTTCCTTCCTTTCATGTTTTCCTGGGCAATCGCATCTATTTCTCCCGCTTCAGCTGATGATTTCGAAACCTGCTGCTTTAGCCCCCTTCTCCCTTGCTCAGGTTCAGACCCACATTTCCACCTGCCTGCCGGCCACTTCAAGGACACCCAGGGTTACCTGCAAACACCACAGACCCACAGGCAAGCTCATTGTCCTGCCCACCGCTGTCAGTCCAGCCGAAACTTCACCTTTCCACGAAGCCAATCATTTGTTCATCAACAAATACTTATTAAGCTTTTCTTCTGTGCCGAACACTTCTTGATCATTTCAACACATGCCCCATGCTCTCCTGTACAGTCAGAAACATGCTCCAATCCCCTGCTATATTGTAAACTTCTTGGGAGTTTACAACTCGGTCTTGGTCTCATTTATTTTGGTATCCTCAACACTGCCTAATAGGGTGCTTCACAGATACTAGGTGCTCAGTAATGTTTGTTGAACTGAATCGAGATTTATGCTGTCCATGGTTTTGATATCATTCAGTTTAGTTGAATCCTCCTAAGGTTCTTTTTTTATTTTCCTGTTTAAATATGCGTGACCAGGAAGAAGTAAAAATAAACTAATGATACTTCTCAGCAGCTATAAGTCTGTAATTATGGTTAACTCTCAGTTATCCATCCCATTGGAAAAACAGCGTTGGAGAGAATCCCACACCAGAAGCATAAAAACATGATTTCCATCAGTCTTTGACATGTACTGGATGATTTTTAAGGAGCTGATTTGCCTTTTTAATTTTGTTTGGCTGATCGGGTTGCTATTTGCGTTTACAGCCTCTCAATAACTGGCCGGGTAACAGGGATGGAAGGGGAGATGGAGGACTGTGCTGGTGGGAGATGTTTCCAGAAGGAAACATCTGCTCTATACAACCTTGAAGGCAAGACTGGACGATTAGGGCATCACAGGAACTTGGGTTTGTCAGCATGGCCCAGGGTTTGGCCAGTTTCTTTCAGATGATTGCAAGGGTAGAGACGTCCCAGCCCCCTAACAGCCCACTCTGGGTCCAGAGTTGGATTTTGTTTAAAGATGATGACAAAGTGCCCCTGGGACCGAGTAAGGTTCTGGGATGGAGGGCGGGCTGTGCTTCCAGTCTTGCTGGTAACAGGAGGGTGCCTTGCTGTGCCACCGGGAACCACTGGATGCAAATCAAAGAAAATGAGATTTGCAATTTTGCATTGATAGCTAGATAATGTAGGGGAGAAAGTTCCCCTCTTCTCCTTCTGAAGCAAACAAATATCAAATGTGGTGATTCAGCAGCTGCATTAGTTGGGGAAAATTGATGCACATTTCATGTGTCAGGGAGCTGAATCCCAGAGAATGGAGCCAGCCTCCCAGAAAATGGTTTCTTTATATAGTTCCATCCATTTATTGTTTGATTGGACTTTCTGTACATTAAATTCAAGCTGTTCTGCCGCTCATGGGCATTATGATGTGCTGGCTCGGTGGGAAACAATGACGGTGATGGGATTTTACGGTATCACATTACAAAGGAGGCGTCCCCAGCCCCATCCATTTCTCCATCAACTAGCTTGTGTGTGAGGTGGCACTTATATTAAAACGATTTTTCTGATTCAGTTTAATGACACTCATTCGAGTCCTGACACCCAGAATACGATTACATGAGCTAGATGCAATCTCCCTCTATCCAACCATGGTCAGCAAAGGCTGAGTTATCTTCCCTCCCCAGCAAGCCCCTTCCCACCAACCCATCATTTGCATTGAGCTGGGTGGAGAGAGCTGGGGCTGGGGAGAAGAGGCCTACGTTCTGGTCTGAGAAAAGCAGTCTGGACAGAGGCAGGTGCACTGGCCTTGACCTGGAGGCCACAGTACATGAGCCTTTTGGTCGAGAACTATGGGTTCTTGAAGGCATCGTGGTAACCCCTTCCTCCTCGTCACAAACAAGTCCCCATTCAAGGTTGGTTTGAATTCACTACTATGCACTCCTTCCAAAAGAGATTGCTAAGGGCTTGGTCCCCACTTCCCAGGAAAGAAAAACTGACTTGGTCATCACAAAGGATGAACACTTAAGATGTGACTAGAGTGTCAGCTTCCTGGAGGGGACCACCTGTCTGAGGACAGGGCATGGGGGGACTCACAGAGAAGTCTCTGCTCCTCTCCTTGCCTGGGAGTAGCTCCCAGCCATGATGGCATGTGGCCAAGGGCCCTGCGTGGCCTGGGACAGGCGCTCCCACCTGGGCGAGAGAGACAAAAATCCTCATGTAGTTACCAAGGGGTTCTGCCCCTCCCCTGGGGAGACGGAGGGCCAGGATGCCTTTTATTTACACTATTTTCAGGCAGAATAATTGCTGCTCCTCAGGAAGGATCATGTTTGTGTTTATGGGTATGTTTAAAGAGGGAAACCCAAACAAAACCAAACAGAAAGAGAGAGAGAGAGATTGATTTTCAAAGATTCCAAAGAGAGCTGTGAAATGGGCATCAGTGTGGAAATCCCTTTCCGAAAATTGCAGCAATTTGAACTGTTGGATCGGAAGAGCAATCTAATGTGGTGACTCTGGTGTGAAGAACGTCAAAGCTCACATCCCACCTGTGGGAATTCATCTCTCCCTCCTCCGTAGCCCTGAAGCCCTCCGCTTGCCCCACTGTGCCGGCAGCTACCACAGCCACTGACTCTGAGACTGGCCTCTCCCTTTCAGTTTCTGAGCCAAGATCGTCCCCGCATGGTGGTGCCCAGCCCTTGGCAGGTGCTATAGGGAAATTCTGCCTGGGTTGGAGACAACCTCAATCAGGTGCAGATGCTCCCACTGACCGCCAGTCCAGCCCAGCCCTGCTCTCAGCTGGCCATGCTCCAGCTCGGCCTATGGGGCTTGTCCATTCTGTGCCAGAGTCTGGGAGCTATCCTGCAGGCCCTTGAGGCCTCTTCTTGTGAAATGTTTCTCCCAGCGGTGGAGGTCTTTAGGAATGTGTCTTCAGGCCAGTTGTCTGCCATGGGAGCTGGTGAAGCTTTCAGCTGGCAGGCTGACAGCAGGACCAGCATGTGTGTCCTGTGGCCTCTACCTTCAAATAGATGCGGAATCTCTCCCTTCTCCCCTCTCCACTGCCACCACCACCCTAGATCCCAGCCACCATCATCTCCTGCCCGGATTATTGTGGTAGCTTCTCCCGTACAATATATTCACTACCCAGTACCCAGAGTGATCCTTTTAAGACATGAGTCAGGTCTACTCAAAACTCTCCAGTGGCTTCCCATTCTAAGCAGATTAGTGAAAGGCAAAGGGCCAAGTCCTTGAGGTGATCATAAGGGCCCTGCATGAGCTGCTTCCCGCTACCGGCTCTTGGGGCTGGACCATAAGTGCCTTCTTGCCCTTCCAAGAATAGTGCACCAAGGCCCCTCCTGCCTAATGGCCTTTGCATTTGCTGTTCCCTCTGCCTGCAATGCTCTTCCCCAAGAAACCCACATTCCTTCAGATCTCTGCTCAAATGTAACCTCATCTGAGAGGCCTGTCTTAACCTCCTCATCTAAAATAGCAACTCTCCCTTGCTCTACCCCATCTCACACTCAGCACCCCCAATTTCTCACATCATGCTTTATTTTTCTCTGCAGCATGAATTGCTGTCTGATAGGATACACGTATGTATGTATATATTTTTCTATTTACTGTCTGTTTTCCTCCACTAGAATGTAAGCTCCACTGGATCAGGGGTTGTTTTCTTTGATGCTGTATCCCCAGAGCCCAGTAGCTACTCAAATAATCGAATGGAGGGATACTTCATGGGTAGGGGGGCTTATCTATGGCTCTCTTTGTGTTCCTCCCTGCTCCAGAGTCTGCAGTGGGAAGCCTGGCCAAGTAGCCAATAGTGAAAGACAAAGGCTTAAACTTCCCTTGCAAGAAAGCCCCAACTCTGCTAGGCTGACGTCAGAACCAGAGAACGCTCTGCTTGGTCTCCCCATCTCCACCCACCCACAAATATCCTGTCGGACATGACCATATAACCAACATTCAGATAGCACTTTCATTGGTTCTCACAATGGGCAGGAGATGGTTAACAGGTGAGAAAACTGAAGACGGGTGAGCTGGGGTACAAACCTGTTTGGTTGAACAGATATATATTGAGGCCCAATACATATCAGACCCTGTGCTAGGCATGGATCATACCATGATCTTTGGAATAGAGACCTGCCCTTGAGGAGCTCATATCCTGGGGGAAAGACACATAAACAAATAAAGTTAATAAAATGTGGCAACCGGCAAGACAGAGGTATGCAGAGGCTGCAGTGGGAGGCGGGAGGAGGGGCACGGAGCTCCTGGAGGGCTGGGAAGGTCTCCTAGAGGAGACGATGTGGGCTGTCTCGAAGGATGACGGGGGTTAGTCGCACAGAGAGCAGAGTGAAGGGTAGCCTCTGGGTGACGGGAAGAGTGTGAGTAAAAGCCTCTTTTCTGATCCTTGGTCTACTGCTCTCCCCACCCTCTCTTGTTTTGGTTCAAAGGAAGAGAACTGAGTCTCATTCAGTTCATTTTGTCTGTACCTTATGTAGGGCTGACATGCCATCATAGTGCCTGTGTATTCTCAGAGCCTACCATGCTGCCCGGTACACAGTAGGCACTCAGTAAATGTTGAATGAATGAATGATTCCTCGTTGTGATGCAGGTTTCTACTCAGGAATTTCAGCACCAGAAAACTGTTGGTTAAGAAATGTCAAACCAAGAAAAGACCCTGAGGTCATTTATTCCCAGTAAGTGCACTCTGATCAGATCTCCCTGGGCAGGGACCCACCACCAACAAAGGTGGGCACCGTTTGGCCAGTGTCCCACACCAAGGCATTTGGAAGGTGGGAGGAGGGTTGGTGGGCCCCCCAGAGGCAGTGGATGAGGGTGCAGCCAGAATTTCAGGAATTGAAGGGTTAACAAAACCACACCTCTGGTGTCTCCACTGGGGAAGCCTGATCAAGTACCCCACTCTGTGGAGTGCCTGTATTGCTCTCCAAGGCCCGGCTCCCAGTCTCCAGAAACCTCAGGCAGGACCCTTCCAGGATTACGCTTTAAAGGGAAATGCAAATCCCTGGAGCAAAAAAAAACCTGGAGGCTGCTTTTGCTTGGAAGAAGTAAAAATCGATTGTTTTCGTTAAAGTGATTTTTGTGTGTGTGTGTGTGTGGTACGCGGGCCTCTCACTTTTGTGGCCTCTCCCGTTGCGGAGCACAGGCTCCAGACCCGCAGGCTCAGCGGCCATGGCTCACGGGCCCAGTCGCTCTGCGGCATGTGGGATCTTCCCGGACCGGGGCACGAACCCGTGTCCCCTGCATCAGCAGGCGGACTCTCAACCACTGCGCCACCAGGGAAGCCCGTTAAAGTGATTTTTGGACACTGTCAAAAGCTCTCTCATCTCAGGACACGGGGTGAAGACAGGCTGCCGGTCTCAATTACATAGCCAAGCCAACTTGGGCAGCAGCGGGCCACCTCATCAGGAGCGATGCTGCTCTGCTGCTCTGCCGTTCCCTGCCCTTCCCAGGTCAAACTCCTCCTCCCTAAGCTATCCAAGAGCGGCCTCACCCCATCCAGGCCTGGAGCTGGTCCTCCATGGCCCTGCGGATGCTTGCTCACAAAGCTTTCCTCCCCTCTTCCCCACGCCCCACGTGAGCTTCACCCACGGACCGGCTCAGGCAGTCCGCCCAATGGTGATGCCAACCAAAGTCAAATAAAATGAAGAGGGGAAATCTGCTTTGAAGAAGTCTATGCCATATAATACATTCCCAAACTAGATGTGCTGGTCTTATTTAATATTGGGAGTTCTGTATCATCCCTTCCCTCTGTTAACTGAGATAATTGACGATTTATTTTATTTATAGCATCCATTATGAGCATGGAAATTAATCCTTTAATGGTGAATTTGGGAGCTCAGCTGTCAAAGGGGCACAAGGGAACCCTGGGCTGGGCACAGGTGTCATTCCCACCAGCAAAGGAGGTGGCAAAGGAAAGCCATCCTCAAGCGTTGATGGCAGCTGGGCTGTTATTGTTCTGTGTGCTTAAGATATTTTGAGAAATTAAATAAATAGGAATAATTGGCTCCAGGAGATCCCTCCCTGGAGGACACCTGAGTAACTCATCAGCGGATCCTGGGAAAGCAGGCAGAGATGGCAACCAGAGCCGGGAAGAGCGAACTCCTTCACTCGGCACACCAGCCCTCGGCCAGTCAGTCAGCCCTGCTCTGCAAAGGAACTCAAGACAGTCTCTCCGGACTGGAAATAGGAAGCAAGGGGAGGTTTGGGCGGGGAGGGTCTGGAGTCTGGAAGAACTAGGAGTCTGCTGGGAATTGTTGGAAGCAATCAGACAGAACATGGAATGTGGCAGAACACTGGCCCTTGGTATTGCACAGCCACTTGGGGCTCAAATGCCAGTGAAGAGTAAGCAAAAGACAGGCTTTCTGGAGTGGTCGAACAAGCTTACAACTAGCCAGTAAATGAGCTCAGGACAGAAACCAGCCGAGGAGAGGAAAGGTTTCCAGGGTCTGGTGGGTAAGACCTCCAGTCAGGGCAAGAAGACTCCCACAATGCAGCAGAGCACCCCAGTCGGGGGGACCACACACCAGGTGAAGGCTGCTGTCCTCTCTCCCTGGGGCCAGGGCTGGGGCAGACCCAAATCTTGGGTCCACCCTAGAGAGAGGACAGGTGGGTCTGGAAGGAACTGAGAACAGTATCAGACCAAGCAGATGGAAAAGGAGCCCCATTCGCATTGACCCATCCATTTAACAGTGTTTTGCCAAACACCTGCTGTGTATAGCCGAGCAGTGAGCCTGGTGATGGTTCCCACTGCCAGCTCAGGTCAAAGCCAAAGCAGCCCAATCCAGCACTGGGCGACACCAGCCAGGGTGGAAGGGAAGAAAAAGCCTGCATTCCCGTCACTTAACTGAGGTTAAGGAAGATATAACTAAAAGGCTTCTTTTCTTGTTCTGGCCCGTGAGTCTTTCCTCGCCGAGGCTAGACGTCTTGATGCACAGGGAAGGGAAGGGTGAGGAGTCCACGGTGCTCACAGTCAGGGGGAGCGTGCTTCTTCCCACGCAGGTGTCCTGCCGTTCCTCTCTGTCTCACGCTCTGGCAGAATCTTCTTGCTTTGCCCCTCCCACATTCCCGAAAATAAATGTGAGGCCATGACTGTCCACCCCCTGACATTGGACTCGACCTTGATTCTACAGAGTGAAGGCGAAAGGAAATCACTGGTCTCCCCAATGACATTAAAACACTGGATTTTGCCATGAAAGCAGCCATGGATTTCCAAGGCAGAACTTAAACTGGCCAGAAGGAAATGTTTTATTTATAAGTTCCCTGTGTGCCGAGTGAGGTGTCTGTAGTACTCACTGCACTGATGCTTTCTTTCTTCAATAGTGATATGACTAGAATAGACTATGACACCCTGAGGCCATAATAAAAAAAATAACTCTGAAGGGCTGATTTCCACCTACGGGCCCTGATGGTACGGAAACAAGTAGAGGGGGGAACGAGAACAGAAAGGGTCCTGGAGACAGCCAGACTGGTATTTGCAAAGCAGCACCGCCCCTTAGCAGCTATGTGACTACAGGCATTTACTTAACCTCTCTGAACCTCGCCTGCTGCATCTTCAAAGTTGTATAGAGTTTTTCCTACCTTGCAAGGCTATTGTGAAGACTTAAAGAGATAACATATGCAAAGTGCTCAGCACACTGCTGACACACAGTAGACACACATACGCTGTTACACTAATAAAATGTAATGGGCAGGTGGTCACTGAAGTTTCCACTGATCTCCTCTGAAATGGTCCCACATCCCCCATCCAATGGATGACACCCATCCATCTGTCCTGTTTTCTCCCCATGGTGGTCCTGAGGCATCACTCTGGTGTCATGAGTCCCACCAAGGGGCACTTGAGGGTGCTGGACAGTCAGAGCCATGTCAGAGCGCGGCCATGGAGGTCCTGGCCGTGGGAGCGGTCCCTTTCAGGAAAGCGAAGGGATGGCCAGGTTAGCACAGAAGCAGCAAATGTGCCTCTTTCTCCTGACACGTGGCCAGCTCTCTAGCCCATTTTAATCCCTAAATATTCCACTGTGCCAGGAAGCCACATCCGCCCCCTGAGCCAAGAGAGGCAAGGTCAAAGGACCAGACTTTCTTGCCCATCTGGGTGGGAGCAGCTATTTGGAGGCTGCGTGTGTGTTGGAAAGGGAGGAAGGGGCAGGGTGGCCTCTGTCAGAGAGACAGAGGTGAATGGAATGCCCCCGTCGTGGACAGTGACACCCCACGCCCTCCCCCTTGCTACTCCCTCCCATGTGGCAGAATGACAAATGTAATCATTTGAAAAGGTCCCATCACCTGCTCAGTCATTCCCAACAAGCACATGCAGCACTATGGAAAAACCGATACCAGTGCCACAGGGTTTCAGCCAGGAAAAAACAAAATCAAATCACCAGGACGCCACGAACCGAATTGTCAAACACCAAATAAAAAGCTTCATGAATTCTCCATCAGCAATATAACGCTTCCTGGCCTAAGCAAATATAGACCCAGCACGTGAATAATGAAGGGGTTCTGCATTAGCCTCAACGAGTTGCAACGGCTGAAGCAGCAACCCCTAAGAAATACACGTCTCTGTAAAGCTGCCTTCATTGGCCCTAATCCCGTTAGGGTGAAGATTGTAATCTGCTTCCTCACCCCCCATCCTCTGATGGAAATCTTCACATCCCAGTACCGCAAATACATTTTGGTGACCTCAGCTGCAGAGGAGACCTCGGGGAGATGGAAGAGACAGTCACCTGTGACCTCGCTGAGCGCCTCTCCCTCCCTCTGATGATATCGCTGCCACTGTGTCTGACCACATGATCCATTCAGACCACCTCACAATTGCCCAGGAAGGCCAGATCATTCCATCACAGAGTCAGGCTGAGAAAGCAAGACTGCTGTTCCTTCCGTGAGAAAAAAACAAACCATGTGCCCCACTTTGCAGAAAACCCAAGTTCAGAGTCCCTTAGAGAAAGTCTGTTCAGAGCTACTGAACCCTTGAGCATCGGTGGCAGCAGAGAAGAAAAGTAAGGCAAAAGAGAAGACAGCCTGCAAATACACGACAAAGGAGAAATGCAGGAAGGATCCCCAAAGAGTGTTCTAGGTGTCTTCTGTTAATGGAAATCTGTACCCTCCTGACAACACTCGCTGAACTGCTCACTGTCTTCCTCCTTCCTGCTACGCTGTTTTTCTCCTCAAGGCAGCCCTTGCAAGCACAAGATGCATATGAGCATGCAGCATCACCACTCACCTCTCCCTCACCACACACACATACACAGAAGGCATGGCTGAAAAACATAAACGGGGATTTAATTTTCCATGTTTTGTAACATACATGCCCCCCACGAAAAGAAAACTCAATTCCGAGACTTCTGTCCTCCCCAAACCAATCATTCACGTGCCTTCCTCTTCTGATGAGGGGCTTCCCTGGCTCCTACAACTTGGGGAAGCGACTCCATCCTCCTCTGCCCAATCCTGATACCATCCAAAGCGTCATCGTCAATCCAACCTCCGCCCTTCTCCAGTCCAACAGAGCAGGACTTACCCCAGTGTGGTCATGGTGACGATGGTGTACCAAAAAGAGGCGGGGATGCTCGTGAACTTGCTGGCGGAGGAGCCCTTCTCGGCATAAAACATCACAGTGGCAAAGATGATGATGGCCATGGTGAGGGAGAAGAGGAGGAAGCCGAGCTCAGAGGCACAGCTCTTCAGGGTGTAGCCCAGGATCCGCAAGCCCTGGGAGTGGCGGGAGAACTTGAAGATCCTGAAGACGCGGAAGACCCGAAGCGTGACGAAGGCGCCCGACACGTCCTCATTGTTGGTCATTACCAGGCCGATGTAGTAGGGCATGATGGCCACCACGTCGATGATGCTCATCACGCTGCGGATGAAGCGGTAGCGGCTGGGCGCCGCGAAGAGCCGGAGGAGGTACTCCACCGTGAAGATCATGACGCAGGCGGTGTCCAGACAAAAGAAGGCCACCGAGTAGCGCTCGCCACACGGCAGCTCCTTGCTCCCAGGCACCGTGCCACACGGCACCGTCTCCACCACGTTGGTGATGACCGAGACGGCAATGAAGAAGCCAGTCACGTAGTAGAAGACCAAGGCCAGTGTGCTGGTGTGCGGGTTCTCGAAGGCCCGCCACATGGTCTGGCGGAAGCTGAGGGAGGGCATGGACTCCTGGTTGTTCTCCGAGTCGTTGTCGTCCATGAGCCGCTCGGCGTTCTCCCTCTTGCGGTCCTTGTACTCCTCGTAACAGCAGTCGCCAATGATCTCGGGAAGGATGCCATAGAAAGCCAGCTCGTCATCGTAGGCGGAGATGCACTCGTAGCGGGGGTAGTGCAGCTTGCCTGTGCGATAGAAGTTGAGGACGCAGCGGAACACTTCTGGGTCCCGGTCGAAGAAGTACTCCTTGGTGTCCTCGTTGAAGAAGAACTCCTTCTCCGTGCTGCCCAGCAGTGTGTCCGGGTAGCGCTCCAGCGTGGTCCGCCACGTCTGGAACCTCCGCCCGCTCACGTTGAGGACGATCAGTTCATCCTGCCGCTTGTTCTTGTCTGCCGGGGCAAGGGGCATGGGGCAGTTGGCCACCGGCATCCACCCGATGGCCGCAGCCCGCGCGAAAGGCAGCCAGGCTGCGACTCCGGCCGCCATGGTGACTCCAGCTCTTGGGCGGCCACTGCTCCGCCACCGCGCACACCAGCTTGAGAGTTAGTTCAGCGACCCCTGGAGACAGGAGGAGAGAGCGGAGAACCAGTGAGTCCCTGATTGGCCCCCCCGGGTGGGAAATGGGACACAGGGAAGGGGCATCAGTAAGTGAAAGAGCAAAAGTCTGGAAGGCAAATTAATGGAACTGAAGACACCACCGAAGAGAGGAGACTTGATTCTTTCCCCTCCCTTCGCCGGGAGAGCACCTAGCACCCACCGGGCCCGTGCAGCAGTGTGGGATCACCGGAATTTGTTGACTGCCTGACACATTGTCAAGTTCCAAGGGGCCTCAGAAGCATTTGGAGGGAAAGCCTCTTTAGCAGAAAGATCTGGGAAGACGTGGGTAATAATCAGCTCCGAAAGGTTATGGCATTACTACGAATTTAAATTGGGAGAGGGTAAATGAGTTCTCATTAAATGAATTTAAAAGTGGGAAAAACATGCTAATTTTTATTTCTCTCTTCACCCACTAGGGTAATCAGGAACGGCATGTGGGTGAGGGAGATCAGGTAAAGACATTCTTTCCACTCTTCACGGGTGAGGAGGCTGGGGCTGCCCAGGTCTGGACAATTCTCTGAGATGGCAGGTGACCACAGTAGACCCAGGATTTGGTGGAGTTCTGTCCCCGAGTCCCATGGAGAAGGCTGACTCTGGTGGAGCGCTACTCTGGGACATCCAGCAACCTTGTGTCCAATCACGCCCTCAGGGCCATAATCGAAAGATGTGGCAGAGGCTGTGAGGCTGGGGTTCCTCCCCCACCTTGCAAAGGGCTCTTGGATTCTTGGTTCACCTGTCTTTCACGCATTGTCCCTCTCCCTCCCAGAGGAAGCTGATCCACGCTTATTGCCATCTCCAGGCTCCTCGCCTCCCGTCTCCATCTGCCCACCATCCACAACTCCCTCGGGTTATATAACAATACTCTTTCCCAAGCCAGCCTCTTTCACCTGGCCTCTCTCCACCCTCAGAGATTCCTCCAGAGCTGGGCCACCTCGGCCCTTCACTCACCGCTCTCTGAGCCACGCTGAGTACACACTTCCCCATCACCTGCGTGGATGGAGGGAACAGTGGCGCGGAGAATTATATTTGGCTTTGGGAAACAGATTTACCTACCCAAATCTGGCTTTTTAAAGATGATAGTGAAATGACTCTGCAATCCCAAATGTATACCATCTGTGGGGAGACATGTGGTGACACAGAAACACACGTAACAGCAACGGGAAATTGTTTGGGGTTGACACTCGTTTTCCCAAATCCTAAACGGATCACGCAGAACCAATCCTGGCTCAGAATTATTTGGACCCTCTGGAATTCAGCTGGTTTAAAGAAAGGAGGCAGAGGGTGAGTCTTGTAATGGGATTTGATCTTCATCTTTCCTTGGAACCCTGCTTGCTCCTCCTGACTCCCAACTCTTCTAGGTTTTCCTGATCTCTACCCCCTCTCATTCCTGAGCCACCACGGACTTTCCCACCTGGATGCCTCTGAAACTGGACAGGTGTCAGCTGAGTCTACCTCCCTGCAAAAAAGCTGCTCTTTACCTTTTGTTCACAGCATCCCTGACCCCGGGCCTGTCGCCTTGGCCACCTTCCTCACTGCTCCACCCAAAGAGTTGCCAAATAATGAGACAGGAGCTCTACTGCCCTCATTAAGGCCTCACTTCCCTCAGGCCTCCTTCCCACTGGCCTGCTTGTCTCTCAACTCCCCCCCTCCCCGACCCTGTTTCTCCCGTTCCCAGTAAATCCATTCTGCTCAGGGTAATCTCCCTAAGCAAGATTTCCCCACAGCCTACAAAATCAAGTCCGAACTCTTTGGCGGCATTCTGGCATTTCCATAAACGGATCCTGGTTTATCATTCTAGCCCCATGTCCCCTGCACCCACCCTAGACCACAGACGGGCTCATGCGCAGCTCTTGTGGGTTCTGTCTGTGGGCACTCTTCCTTTCTGTTGGGAATATCCTTCCCCTTCACCCAGCCCTCCTGTTAGAATCCCACCCGTGCCTCACTCTCTCTGTGATGCGCCTTCCTCTCCCCACTCTGAAATTCTCTCCTCCTTTGGGCTCTCGGCACTTTGTTTGCCCCTCTTCCCTAGCACCTATCACCCTCTCGCCTGGATTACAGACACTCTCTGTCTTATTTTATTTATTTATTTATTTTTGCGGTACGCGGGCCTCTCACTGTTGTGGCCTCTCCCGTTGCGGAGCACAGGCTCCGGACGCGCAGGCTCAGCGGCCATGGCTCACGGGCCCAGCCGCTCCGCGGCATGTGGGATCCTCCTGGACCGGGGCACGAACCCATGTCCCCTGCATCGGCAGGCGGACTCTCAACCACTGCGCCACCAGGGAAGCCCTCTCTGTCTTATTAATCATCATGGCCAACAATAATTGAGCACTGACTCTATGCCAGGCACTGCACTGTCTCCTGTGGATCATCTCATGTAATCCTCACAGCAACCCCAGGAAGAAGTCTGAAATTCAGCAGTCTGCCAGCTGGAAAGGGGCAGAATGGGGATCCCACCCCACACCACGTGCCCTGAGGTGCTACACTGCTTCTCAAGGTCTTCCTGTAAGAAGAATAGCAGCTGATGTTACTGAAGGCTCCCTGCCAGCCAGCCCAGTACTGCATGCTTACACGGATCACCTCAGCCCACCCCACCAACACCCCTAAGGGGCAGACACCACTGTCGTCCCCATTTTGCAGGTGAGGAAGATGAAGTATGAGGAGGTATAACTGGCTAAAGGATGTAATAATTAGGCAGAGAGATTTAAACCCAAGCAGTTTCAACGTGGAGTTCAAGGGTATAGCCATGTCTCTTCCCTGTTTTCCCCATCCCACACTAAGCTCCTTAAGGGTAAAGGCCATGACACCTCAACACTTACATGACAACTTAGGAGGCAGTGTGGTCCGTGCTCAACCTACTTTTGGTAGGGGGGAACCCAGATTATATAGATGTCATTTGCAGTCCATCGATTTTACTCCATGCCATGCCTATCAGGGGTTTTCAAGGGTGGGCATTCTCTCTCCAAACACTCAGTAAACTCTGAAGATAGATCTGAATAGAATGAACCCAATTTAAGTGCCTCTGACTCCCTGTGGCTCTCAGTGGAGTTTTCCCAAAGAGCCAATCTCTGCCTCAGTTTCCCCCTCTTCATGCTAAGGAGCGTATTCACAGGTCCCTCCGCTTCCTCATAAAGGGAGGTTGATTCAGGTGTCACAGTAGACATCAGGAATGACAATGACATTCCTCTGAATGTCACCACTCAGAGAAGAGTAAAACAGCACAGGCCTGATGAGTTCTTGATTACGGGAACTGAGGAAAGAACAGGGGGTCATTCATCCACGGCAGTGAGTAATCCGCATGCCACTAATGCTGCCGATAGAGGACTTGGAAACACATCCTGTGCATTTGATATCTTTCTTCAAGAAATTTACCCTTATAACTCCCTGTATTTCCTTTAGGTTACTAGGAGAATCTGTAGTCCCTAAGCACACACATAGCTAGGCTTTCTAAGGGGCAAGGGAAGTTTGGGAAGCAAGACTACAATTTAAACATTGGTGACAAAATAATCCCAGTTCAGATTTAGCCAACATTTACTGAGCACTGACCATGCAGTGGGCACCGGTTTAAGCACTTTTACAGCAACAGTTAATTCATCCCCCCCAAATCCTATGACATGGGCATTTATGCTGACAAGTTTCAGAAAAGGAGCTGAGACTCCTTCAAAATGACTGTGCTCTACGTATATGGGAGTTGACGATCTTCCAATAGGCCACCGATCAGCTCACTGCCACATGGCTTTCTTGACCTAGGTGTAGTCAGATACTGATGTTCCCCATGGAAGACAGCAGGATGTATACTCCCCTCACCCTGTCCCCAGGCGGCAGAAAGCATGGGGTCTGGATGCCCTGCACTCCAGTTCCAATTCTCTCCTGAACTTGTGGAAGCAAGCCACCATTACCCTCTGGGCCTCACAGCCCTCATCTGTCAAATGAGATAACTGGACGAGAAAGCGACAAGGAGATCTTTAGCTCGAATAATCCTTGATTCTACTGGATCCGGGACATCAAGCCTGTAGCTCAGGTCTCGCTGAGACCCCTCCATGGCAGTCGCCCCTGCAAAGCAGGAAGCAGACGATCTGGGTTTGTTGCTGTGGGGACAGAGTTAGTCTGAGCCTCCTTTTAGAGGGCAGTTCTGGGAATGCCTGCTGAGGCTAGTGCCCAGAAAAGGGCACACAACCTGCACCGCTTAGAACTCAAGGCAATCAAAGGCCCAGTTCATCCACAGAACCCCTGGCCACCCCCCTGGAGGGTAAAGAGAGCCAGGCTCCTGACCCTGGGCCCTGGACCTCTGACTCTTAACATTCCCACTTTATCCCAGAATGGAGCTCAGAAAGGCAGGAACTTGAGGGGTTCCAGTGGCAAAGAGTAAGAGACCACTGAGCCAAGAGGTACCCTGCAGCACCCTGCTTGGGCCAGGTATGCAGCTGTGCACCCTGAGAGTCAGTGCTGTTTCACCCTGACTCCCAAACCTCACTGCCTGCTACCTTCCTCTACCAAGGTGAGCCCCATCACCTTATGCTCTCCACCCTATGCCAATCTCCTCTTCTCCAAGGGCCCTGGGTATTTTACAAACTGCTCTCAGATGAATAACTGAGAGCTGGGGTAGGAGGAACAGTCCCTCTCTATCTATCATAAAAGCCTCTGGCCCCAAGGCCAAACTTTGACGCCATGCATTAATCCAGGACAATCTTCCCAAAGAAGGCCAGGCAAGAGCTAGGCTGTCTCCAGAGCTTCGAGCCCTGTTCCCCTGGTAAAAGGTACCAAAAAGGGAGGAATTACCCCATTGCTACTTTCTGTGTGAGTGTGTATGTGTGTGTGTGTGTGTGTGTATGTGTGTGTGTGTGTGTGAGTTTTGAAGGGGAGGAAAAGTGTCGCCACCAGATACCATGCCTACGGCCATACCAGCCATACCCTCCACACAAACCCTGTCGGCATGACCCGGCTCAAGCAGGGCTTCTCCAAGGCCATCACCACAGCGCTCACCCCGTGATGGGCACCAACACTTCCTGGAGCCGACCTGGGTATGAATTCCTGCAACAGGCACAACCGTGCGGCCCCATTTCCAGCCAATGGCACTGCACAGGCCTCAAATGCCAAGGTTTTACTAGGACGTGGACGCCTTACAAATGAAAAATCTGAAGCTATTTTTGTTTTTGGCAGAAGAGTTTGACAGTGGGAAAGATGGGGGTGGGGGAGGATGGGGAAGAGACATTTAAAACAGGTGAGTGCTGAAATGACACAGGGGAAAAAAAAAAAAAAAACTCCTGGAAAAGGGAAACACATTCGCCTGCTGTAAAAAGGCAGCCCTGTTAACCAACTTCTCCGGAGGAGGTAGAGGGCAAACGTGGGCAAAGTGACCAGGCAGCCTGTCCTGGGGATTGATACCTAACCTGAGCACAGGCGCAAGGCAACCAAAATGTCATGTCACCAAGGTCTGCCCTTCAGTGACCTCCGCAGAGAGCCGGGTATGGAGAGGCTCTGGAAACTTTTACTTTCCACGATTTTACGACACATCGCTCAGCCCAGAATAGGGCCAGTCTGGGGGAGGAGAAGGTCCTGACAACCCAGGGGGCATTCTCCTGTGCCCACAGGGTTTGCATAAGCAGGCATGAAACTGACAGAGTGGCAAGCTGGGGATCTTGGGGTACAGGCCTGGGACACACACAGAGCTCCTCTTCTCCTGCACTGCCACTCCCAGGCTGGCCAGGGCACTTTCCTGAACTCTTGTTTTCTCCTCCAGCCTCTTCAACAGCGAAAGGGAACAAGCCACTAATCTTTCTTCCTCTGGGGGTCCCTTGTGTACTTGCATTTTATTGCATTCAAGTAGAGACAAGGAAAAATAAACACATCTATTCCCACCCCTCTGCCAACATGCCCACATGGGGAAAGATACACATGTTCTGCACTGAATTCCTACTGGCCCAGGCTGCCTTTCTACAGACATTTAATATCCAGGTTCCCTTGAAGTAATGGTAAAAAAAGGCGTAAACCTAACCATCGCTGTGAATTCATGCAAAATACACCATGCACCACATAGCAACCAGGTCTTAAATAGATCGCATTGTACCTAGGATCGCGAGAAAGTTCAGGCACCCTCTCCTAAGAAATACAACCGAGCCTTCTCTTTGCTATCAGATTCCAGGTCCGGAACCTCAGCCTGTTGCTGACATATCACGGCTGCCCGGGATAAAAGCAGAACATCTTGGACTCGATTCAAATGTCAACACTAAGCAAGTGCAGGAATTTAGTTGATTCCAGGTAACTTCTCTGCCCAGTCCCTTCAGCGCCTCATCCCCAGTGTAAACATCTCGCAAAGTGAGTCTTTCGGAACGGCCTCCCCCGGGCCGCGTTGGCCCACGGTGTCACTCAGAGACCCTTCCCCGAGCTCGCAGGGTGGAAGCGGCGTCGGACAGGACCAGATGTGCGGGCCCCCAGCCTCTGGTAGGCACACCGACGGATCGCCCGGCTGGAGAACTTTCTGAAGCGCCCCAAACTGCTCCCTGCTTCCACCCTCAACCATTTCTCTCCTTCTCCCCTCACAAGGAGCGAGGGACCGAGCGAGCCGTCGCCACCTGCCGCCGGATCCAGTGGCGCTGCCTCTGGCACCCCCGAGGGAAGGCAGGCCAATGGAAGGAGGGCAGAGGTTCACAACCCCACCTCCAAACCTCACAGCGCCTAGCTGCCCCGGAGGTGGCTCCGCAGCCCAAGGGAACCGACGCCCCCGGGCCGGCTGCCTGCTCCCCCACGGCGCCAGCCCCACCCCCAATCCTTCCGGCGCCCCAGCGCCCACCCACCCGGGTGCAGGAGTGGGAGGGTGCCGCGTGGGCAGCCGGAGCAACAGGCGTGGGAGCAGCGCTCCTCGCACTTCCTGGCTCCTGAAGGCTCGGTCGCGTCCCTCTTACCTTCGGCGAAGCGAGCCCCGGGCCCCGCACCCCGCGCCTCGCGCGCGTGAGGAAGCTGAGGCCGGGAGCCGGGGGCCGCGGAGGCGCCGAGAACCCAGCAGCGCGGGGAAGCGCCCAGCAGCCGCGGCTCGCGCCGCTCCTCCTCGCCGGCGAAGTCTCTCTCGCTCCCTCCCTGGCTCGGTCCGTTCGTGCGTCTGTCTGTCCGTGGGGCCCTCCCTCCGCCGCTGCCGCCGCCGCTCCAGCCCCGGCTCAGCAGCGCGTTCCCTCCCCGCTTCGCCGCTCCGCTCTCGGGCTCGCGGGCTCGCGGGCTCCCTCGCTCGCGCCCTGCCCCCGCCGCCGCTGGCGCCGCGCGGAGAGGAGCCCGGCGGGCCACCGGCTGCCTGACGAGGTCCCTCTCCCGAGGGGGGAGGCGGTGGGGGCGCGGCGCGGGCGGGGCGGAGAGGAGAGTCCGGGGGAGGCGGCGAGGCTGCGCCCTCGTCTCCCTACCGATTCCCGGCGGCCGAGCGGCTCCAGGCCGGGCTCGAGAGCGCGGGGCCGCCAGGCAGCGGAGGGAGAGATGAGGAGGACCCGGAGGCTCGCCGCGGGAGGGTGCCCAGGGCGAGGGCGTGCTAGGGGGAGTGACTCCCCGTGAGAGGGTGTGTGTGTGTGTGTGTGTGTGTGTGTGTGTGTGTGTGTGTGTGTGTGTGTGTGTGTGTGTGTGTGTGTGTGTGTGTGTAGAGGGGCGCGCGCGTGAGCGAGGGTGGGGGGCAGGGAGACGAGGCAGAGCCTGGTGCGTCTCCCCAGGCCAGTGGAGGAATCCTAGGGTGTGCCTGGAGGTGGTGGAGTGTGCCTACGCGGGTGTGAGCGCGTGTGCCAGCGAGGGTGGGCCGGGGGTGAGCGTGGCAAGGTGAGCGCGGCCTGGGAGTGGGGGCGGAGCGGGGAGTAGGCGTGAGCGTGAGCTCGGGGGCGTGTGTGCTGGCGACCCGGGGAGAGGTGGAAGGGAGCTCCAGTGTGTGCGCGCGTGGGGTGTGTGTGGACCCAGCTGGGTGTCTCTCACCGACTGTCCACGCGACACCAGCACTTGCTTGCGGCCGAGCCCTGCCACCTGGGGAGGTGGAGCCCGACACCGCGCAAGCTTCGTGGCTCGCCGCGGCTCTGAGCTCTGTGGCCGGAGCTGGAGAGGTCTCGGGGGGGGACACACAATGCCCTTGCCCCATGTAAGAGCCGCTTTCCTTCCAGAGCGCGAGGGGCACGACCCGAAGGTAGGGATTTGCCCTCTTATGCTTCCACGTGTACTCAGTACCCAGACCCAAAAGTCTGGTCTTGGGAGCGTGAACTCTCAACCCAAGTCCGCCCAGTGCCTCGGTCCCTCTCCGAAACCCATGGATTCCCACTGCCCGATGCCTTGGTCCAGGAGGGGGAGCCGGCAGTCGGCACGTGCACAGAGGGCCGGGCGGATGGAGCCCTGGAGCATCCGGAGAGAGTGGTATACGGCCCAGACTCCTACACTCTCGGCCAATGTGCGCAGAGGGTTCAGTCCCCTCGAACCTTGCCAATCCGCGTGGCTCCAGCTTTCCCTGTGTCCGGAATCCAGAGATCTCGGCCTGGGTACCCGGAATCGCCTGGCGCTCCGGAGGCGAGGCGGCTCTGTGCCTCAGCAGGGACCGGAACGCAGGGCTTGAGCGACCACAGTTCTGGGTGTGAGACAGAGACCGAGGGAAAAGCAAAGTGTGCGGTGAAGGGAGGGGTGTTCTTGAAGCGGGCTGGGAAAGAACATCTCCGAGTCCAGACGGGGCTTCTGGCTTGTGAGAACCCTTGGCCCTTTTCTAGATTAAGGGTGGGGGGTGAGTCACTGTGGCCTGAGCCCCAGTGGGCCCCTGGCGACTCGGAGCCCCTCATTCACCCACTCTCCCCAAAACCCCCTTCAGCTAGTCGTTCTGAAAGGTGTACACTGGCCCTTCAAGAGCTGGGCGTGGGCTCTATTAGCATTTGCCAGAAGTCCCGGAGCGGTGTGGGATTTGCATACTGATTTGCATACAGTAATAATGATTAACAACAGTGCCGCTCCCTGGCAGACAGGGGAAGAATTCAGGGAAGGCCTTGGCACTGCTCCCACCTCCCTCCTCCCATCCCTCGGGGAAGAGCTAATTTTCTCACAACTGCTCTGACCCCTGGGAGTTCCCCAGACTCTGGGTGAGCAGGTCCACGGAAGGGCAGGTTCCCTCAGTCCAACACCCCCATGTCCAACTTGGGAGAGTTAAAACCTGGTACTTTATTTCTGCCCAGGTTCGAACTCTTGTGCGTTCCCATCTTTGTTTTGCATCTTGCGGGTAGCTCAAGGGCTGAGTCTGCCCCAAAGCTTGGAGGTTTCCTGGAACAGTTAGATTGGGAGCATCGTCCTCCTCCAGAGAGGTATACTTACAGGACAATTGTGCTCTCTCCTGTGCCTGGCCAGCCCTGTTTGAAGACAGGGCATTGGTTCAGAATCCCCCCTCCCCCTCCCCCTCCCCCAACACAAACACACCTGGCCCCATTCCTCCCAGGCTCACATCTCATCATTTAAGTAAAGTAGCTATAGACTATACTCTCCTTTCTGTTGAGAAGATCTAGAAGGAAAATATGAAAGATTTAAATTTCTAGTCTAGGCCAGTGTGGTTTTTATTTACCATCTCTTCTCACAACCAGGTGACCTGGAAAATAAGAGAGAGAGCAAGTGATGGGCAGAAGGGAGGCCCCTTGACTCTGGCGGCTGAAGGAGCCACTGCCTGGAGATGCTGCCCTCCCATGGGCTCCCTGCCCTCCATTGCATCTTTCCAGCATCGCCTTTCCCCTCTCTGCCTCTGGCCCAGCCTGGCCAGGATTCTCAATTGCTTTTCCCCCATGACACGGCCGCTTTTCCTTTAACTCTCAGCTTCTATTTAAAAAGCTAATTTGGGAGCTTGTCGATGCTCCCAATTCAGATATTTTAAATAGGAACTGAAAGTTAGGAGCTGCCAGGGCACTAGAATTCCTTCCCTTGCCACCGGTACAGCTAAGGCATTTGTTCAGTTGATCTGCTGGCCCTGGCCGTGTGTGTGTTGGAGAGAGAGAGAGAGAGAGAGAGAGAGAGAGAGAGAGAGAGAGAGAGAGAGAGAGAGAGAGAGAGAGGAGAGAGCGCACACGTGAGCTCAGGGTGTATTTCAGGCTATCTTTTCTATTTAAAGATGGTGCTCCTATGGATGACTGTGCTCTGCGTGTGTGTCCTTTCCAAGCTGTGCACACATGAGGATTCTTCTTTAGTCCCGTGGCTCTGGCCGCTATTTGCAGAGCTTGTCACCGTGTGGACTGTGGGGGTAAGAGGTAGCCCAATGTCAAGTCCGCAGCCTCCGAGTTTGCTGACTTGCTGGGGCTGGTGTGTCTGTTCGGGGATTTCCCAGGGCTGCTCTGCTCAGGCTCGCTCTTAGAAGCTATGCCCCAGAGTGTCCATAAGGGTTGCTCCTACCCTCACTGCTTGTGGCTAGACTACTTCACCAATGTGCCCCATGACGTGGCAGGAATTTGGAGGGTGGGACTGAACCTCTGAGGGTTGCCGGCTTTCTATATTCAGGGTGCTGTGCATCTTGGAGGTAAAAAACAGACTTTGAAGTCAGACTGCCTGGGTTTGAACCTGCCTCTGTTCTTTACTAGCTGTGTGATCTTGGGGAAGCTACTTAACCTCTCTGTGCCTTGATTTCCTCATCTCTAAAATAGCAATAAATAGTACTATCTACATGATAGGGTCTGGTGAAGGTAAATAATTATCACGGGTAAAGCACTTAGAACGGTGCCCGGAACATAGGAAGTACAATATAACTGTTGGTTGTTGTTGCTGTTTAAGGCAGGAGTGGTGCCAACAGGAAGTGTGAAGAAATCTGCCTGGAGAGGAAGGTAGAACTGCTGGACCGGACACACAGACACAGGAAGACACACACCTCCGTGCATATAATAATAACGATGCCAGGCCACAGCCCAGGATGGGTCAAGTTCACCTGGTTGTGGTAGTTGATTCCCAGCCCCAAAGAGGGAGACCTCTGATGAGGAATAGAGGAAGAACCACAGGAGTGGGAATAAGGAAGGGGCTGGATCACGTCAGAAGCCCATGGGGCATTTCCCAGGGGAAATTTTATGCTGGAGAAGTAAGTAAGGACCCTAGATACCCATACGGATGCAGCCTCCCTTATTTACCTAACTATGTAAAGCAATGCTTTATGAAAGCAGAGCTGCAGTGAGGGACTTAGTAGGGGCGGCCCTGCATTCTGAGTCTCCCTTGGGCTTGGGGTCCTCTGGCTTTGATTCTGCCATTGCCTCCTACCCCTTATTCCCACAGCTGGGCATATGAGCATTTACTCAGTGGCCATCAGAGTTTATTTTGCCTCAGTCCCTGAGCAGCTAATCAAGGTACAGAGAGGTTAAGTGGCTTCCTCGAGGTCCCACAGCTGGGGATTCAGGAAGCCACTAACAGGAGAGGTAGTTCTAAAGGACCAAGCATAGGAAGGCTGTCCAAGGGATCCAAAGCAGCATTGCAAGTCCTTGGATCGTATCAGGCTTAACATATCAGCCTTAAATTGAGGAGCTGCCATAATCTGGACTCCTTGCTAGTTCTCCAATAATCCGGTACCATAGATACTATTGCCATTTTATAGGTGGGAAAACTGAAGGCGCTTGATGTATCTCAGGCTGCACACCTAGCGTGAAGCTCTGAACCCTCCCTCTTGCCGCTCCCCAGACTGCTGCATTTTTGCTCTTCTGAGAGCAGAGTGGCCCCCTCAGTCAGATAGAGGGTCTGCCTTAAGAGGACGCCCTTGACCCGGCTCTGTTGGCTTCTTCCATCGTCTCCTCTGTAGGTTGGGTATGGGGTAGGGGCTCAGTGTGTCCAGGCTAGGGTTGTACCCTCTGAGTTTTCTTCAGGGTGAAATCTTCCTGAGGAATGCCAAAGGCTGGTGATGCCTTGGCTTTCTCTCATTTTTCAAGGTGAGGTGGGTGGTGGTGGCATAAATGCCGAGGAGGTTTGCCCAGTCTCAGAATGCCAGGGCTTCACCTGTGGGTATCAGCCCAGATTGCCCAGCTTGGCCAGGCCAGGATGTACTGTCAACACTGGTGGGCCTGATGGCTGAACTCCTACAACCATCGATGCTTCTGGTCCTTCCTGAGGGAGTAGAGGAAGCCTCACTCCCTGCAGCACTAACCCCATTTGGGAGGCCAGCAGTTGCCTGGGTGGTCGTCGCATTAGCCAAGATGCTTAGACCAGTGATGGCAAATGAGAAGTCGTCAAAGTTGGCTCAACAAGTCAGTCCTTCCAGGGCACCAGCTCCAACCCAGGCAGATCGTGGTGGGGCATAGCCCAGCGGGGAGGGCTTCTGCTCATCAGGACCTCCCTCAGAGGGAGATGCTAGGCGAAGGAAGAGGAAGGGAGGGGAGAAGAAAAGCAAATAGGAGAAGGGGACACAGGCACTGGAAGGAAAAAAATACTACTCATCCGTTCAGTTTCTTGCTGGTGACAATTTGGAGGAGGTTTGGTAGAGGCTGAAGGTACAGATCAGAGGTGCAGGGACTGTTCTCTTCTCCCCTGGTGGCTCCTTTTGCTTGTGTGCTGATGTTTCCCACAGTTCTGTCCTTCATCTTCTCTGCATCTCCATCTGCCCATTTCCCTGGAGAGTTGACAGGAGCCCCTAGTTTCAAGGCCATTCAGGTGCTGACCGTTGCTTCCTGAGCTCTCCCTGACCCCTAGCTATCTACTGTGCATCTCCATCCTTGTACACAGGCACCCCTCTGCTTCATTTCACCACTCCCCTTCAACCTTCTGCAAAAGATCGTTTCCTCTAAAACACCCTGTTCTGATCCTGTCATCTCCTGCTCTTCCTTTCTGGTCTTACCTTCTTCTGCTCACACTCATTTTTCTTTCCAGCACGCAGCCCTTTTCTCTGCTACTTGACCAAATCACATCTTTTCACACTCTCGTGCCTTTGTACATGCTGTCCTGTCTTCCATAAATGCCCTCCATCACTTCCTAATTCCTATTGTCTTCCTAGCAAACTTCCACTCAGCCCCAGACCTTCAATATCCAGCCCAAAGGTCACATAAGACGTATTGGTTAATTTCAGCTCCCCACCTCAGGAGGAACTAAGCATTCCCCGTTTGGGCTCCCACAGTCCTTCCTGCATACTTCAAATATAGTTTTTATTCTCTTATTACCTTGGTTGTTTGCACGGTGGCCTCCCTCTCTGACTTTAAGCTGTTTGAGGAAGGACCACATCTTAGCCATCTCTGAATGTGCTAGCTCAGTGCTTGGCACATTGCAGGTGCTCGAGAACTTTGCATTAGGGATTTATTTTAACTTTCATTCCCATGGCTCCCTTGATTGTATGTAACTGAGAATATGTGATAAATTTGTCAACCGCTCAGTCTCCAGATTCTATGTGATTGAGCTGAAGCACTGTCATGAGGACAGAGAGAAAGCATGAGGGTGTTCGATTTTTGACTGGTCCTAGATGAAAAGAGCCCCAAAGCTCCCCTCCTCCAGCCTTTTCGGATCTACAAAGAGAACCTCAGTGGATGCTGTCCGCAGAGACCAGGCCAGTGTTCTGCTCTTGAACCAGATTGGTTTTTTGGGAAGTCTTTTCTTTCCTTTCTGGAAGAATGTCAATCACATCCCTAGAATATCACCACCTTGGGAACAGCCAAGATGCCATCAGTTGGAAATGTACCTGGGTTGCCTGCAGCTGTGACTGTGATCACCATAAAACCTGGCGAGAAGGCTTGTCGAAAACCCATTAGCCAGGGCTTCCCTGATGGTGCAGTGGTTAAGAATCCACCTGCCAATGCAGGGGACACAGTTTCGATCCCTGGTCCGGGAAGATACCACATGCCGCAGAGCAACTAAGCCCGTGCACCACAGCTACTGAAGCCCGCGTGCCTAGAGCCCGTGCTCCGCAACAAGAGAAGCCACCGCAATGAGAAGCCCGCACACCGCAACGAAGAGTAGCCCCCATTTGCCACAACTAGAGAAAGCCTCCGCGCACAGCAGCGAAGACCCAACGTGGCCAATAAGTAAATAAATAAGTTAAAAAAAAAAACCGATAGCCAGAACCTAGGCTTGGCACAAAGAGATGCCAAGACCAAAGCTTGCTGAACTTTAAGTATAAAATTGTGTGCAAACCACATCAGGAAACCTACGACAGTGGAGGTGAGAACATGGGCTCAGGATAGATCTGGCTTCAAATCTTGGCTCTAATTTACAAGCTGTGTGACCTTGGGCAAGCTACTTTACTTCTCTGATCCTCAGTTACCTCACCTGTAAAATGGATTATAGTGATCATCTTGACTCACAGCATTCATGAGGATTGAGTTCGATAATTCATATAACATGTTTCATATGCATTTATAAGTAAAGTATTGGCTGTTCTCATAATCTTGTAATTGACTTTACACATGTTTGAAACTAGAGCTTTTAAGTCTAAGGTACAGCTCTCTCCAGTGCTTGTTTGTGAAGACGTTCAGACAGGTCACCCAAGTTCTTTCCATGTGGTTATTCTTCATACCAAGACCCCAGGAAATGTGTGAAATCAGAGAAATTTGTCTCTAGACACTTTTTTCTATTGGCTCCTCCTTCCATTCTGTGGCACCCCATTTCTTCAGCCTTGAGTTTCAAGTGCCTATTTCTCTCCGTTCCTCCTCATCAGCAAGAACTGATAAATCATTTAAACTAATGTGTAAGTGACTATCCTGTCCAGAGATACAGTATTCACATTTTAACAGGATAACGAAAGCCAAGGTCATGAAATAGAGTGAGTGGGATTTGAGGCTCCATCCAAGTAACGGGGTATGTTTTGGGGGGACAGGAGGCTTCCCAACTCCACAGAATCACTGTCCATTCATAAAACTGGCCACATTGATACAACTATAAGCAACCAGGTGGGCTGTTTCTGAATTTTGCAGCCAGAAAATCAAATCTGTAGCCTTTGCAAGTGTTCTGATGAGGGGATCTGTATACCAGTTTTTTATACCAACCTATTCTTGGTAAACAGACACAGTTCATGAGTGCCAAAGCCCTTGCAGCTCTGCATATCTATGATACTCAGGCTCAAGTTCATTTCTTCTTCAGAGCTCAAGGCTGGGGCTGGGTGTTTCTGCCTCACTGGGTTTGTGGGAGACCCAGGTGCAAAACTGTTAATTGCTTTGATGAGTCAACAAGTAAATAAACACAGTCCAGCTACTGTCCCCATACTGCAAGGTCATAAGAGGTTTCTGGATTTCTCTGCAAAGCCTGTTAAAAAAGGATCTTCGTGGCCCTTAAAATGTTCTTCATTATGGAAAATTTCAAACATACACAAAAGAAGAGAGAATTGTATAATATACCCCCCATGAACCCACCACTTAGCTTTGATAATTACCAACTCAAGGCCAATCACGTTTTATCTATACCCCTACTCATCACCACTCCTTAATAATTTTGAAGCAAATTCCAGATGTCATGTATCTCCATCTGTAAATATTTCAGTAACTGCACCCTCCTATGGCCATCAAAATCCATCTCTCCAGGGGATAAGATCTCTTCCTCCTACCCCCATGATGCTAAGATCGTTTGGCCAGTACTTGCATCTGTGTCTGAGGGGTAGTCCTTGGGTTTCACAAGCACAAGGGCTTACTGAATTCTCTCCAAAGTCTGACCTGCTCCTTCAGGAGAAAGGAGCATGCATAAAATGCCTTGCAGTGAGGCTTCCATGTGCAAGCTTTTTGGTGTCAGCAGAGCTGATGCCCAATAACTAAAATGAGACCCAAACTGAGAGGCAAGAATTATAGTCATGAATCCCAACTGGATTTAACATTTTTCACATGAACTATTTCATTTTGCCTTCACCAATTCTTACTTTACTCTCATCTTACAGATAAGAAAACTAAGGCCTAAGGTCACACAGCTAGTAGGTACCTGTGGCAGAGACTGACTAGATGCTAATCAACTTCCGTTCCTCTTTTTCATAGGCATAGCTACCTTACATTTCCCAAGATCCCTTGAAGTTAGGTTTGGCTGTGTAACTAAGTTTTGGCCAAAGTAGTATAAGTCAGACCCATAAAAAACATCCAGAACAATCCTACGTGCGCTCTTTCTTTCTCCACCCACTGGCTGAATGCAGAGAATGTTAAGGACCTAGAGGAGGGCGGAGCCACAAGAAGGAAGGATCTTGGGTCTCTGGATGACTGTGTGGAGTAGAGAGCCTTCCTAGCCTTGATTTGTCTATGAAATGAGTGAAAACAAATAAACTTTTATTATGTTAAGCCACTGAACCTTGGGTTTGTATGTTAAAGTAGTAAGCCTACCCTGACCGATACAGTGGCACAGATAGGATTTAAACATTAAGTCTGACTATGCCAGCATTCTAGGCCCTGAGTTCTACCACACTGCCCCCGGACACAAGAAACAGACTCGCTTACAAGAATTTTCTCACGTGCTCGGCGTCCGGTAGAACTGTCTACAAGGATCTCACATCTTAGATCGCTAATAGGGTAGCCATTAAACATGTGGGGCTATTTAAATTAAAACTAAAATTCATTAAACTTTAAAAATCTGTTTTTTCATTGTATTGGTCACATTTCAAGTGCTCCACGGCCGCATGTAACTAATGGCTACCACACTGGACAGTACAGATAGAGAAGATTTCCATCGTCACAGAAAGCTCTGGTCTTGGATAGACCCAGCTTTCACAATGCATCTCTCCCCAGACCCCCACAGAAAAGCTAGGGGTGCTGCTCATGAGACAACAGAGTGTGGTCTAGCCAGAAATCAGGTTTCCTCGGGAATGACAGGCCTCTCCCCTCACCCAGACCTTGGGCGTTTGTTCCTGCCTCCCCGCAGTTAACCCACCGGCTAAATCTGTGACTCTCCTGTACTCACTGGTAACATGCTTTGCTCTGACTTCCTCAAACAGGAGGAGCCCTGCCTGTCTCATTGCACTGTGTCTTCTGAGAGTAGGGGCAGCATCTCATTCTCACCCCAGCACCGGTGCAGCTGCTGAGCATCGGACACCAGGAGACTAGCAGGCGACCCAGGGAGGTGCTTCTTGGCCTAGGCTAAGGATAGGCAGGGAGTTTTCCAGAATTGGAAGCCCAACCAAGGAGGCTAGTTCTTCAATCCATTTTCCGCACAGCAGTCGGGGTGATTTTCTTCGAAACACAAGTCCAAACATGTTGCCCTTTGGTTGAAATCCTTCTAGGAATCCCCATTGCCTTCTGAATTAAGCAGACATACCTTCGTCTGTCTGATGTTGTTGTCGAGTCCTCGTGTCTTCTGCTTTTCCACTTTCTGCTCCTGGACCCCTTGCACTTGTATTCCCGCTGTTTGGGAAGTGCGACAGCTCTCTAAACCCCAGAGTGTTTGCTCGGACTTTCCTTCTGTGGGAACTCTATCCTGCTTCCCCACCTATGCTTAGCTGAGCCTACGTGGAGGGCTAAGCTTGGAAACACTTCTCCCTGGAGGCCTTACCTGCCCCTCAGCCTGGAACAGTC
Organism: Pseudorca crassidens; assembly: GCF_039906515.1. Lineage (NCBI taxonomy): Eukaryota > Metazoa > Chordata > Mammalia > Artiodactyla > Delphinidae > Pseudorca > Pseudorca crassidens. The sequence goes on from NC_090297.1 coordinate 98,137,521, forward strand.
TTCCCCTGTCTCTCTCCCTTGGCCAACCCTCCCCCACCCCCCCACCAGCTATAGAACCTCCCACCTTTCCAAGTCTTCCCCGGGGAACAGGAAGGAAATGCTTTCAGATGCTTTCGGAATCAAAAGCAGAGACCATCTTGCAGAGGTTTTGCCCAAGAGGCTGGCCCTTCTGAATCCCTCTGAATTATGAGTCTTGGTCCTTCCCTTCCCTCAGCGCGTGCGCACGCACACACACAGGTTTTCTCTCCATTTAATTCCTCTGCAGAGTCACCAGGGAGGCAAGTGGAGCCCTATTAATCTCTCACAAGCTGCAGTGCCCAGCGACCTCTGCTCCTTTACCCCAACTAAGGACTCAGAACAAATGACACTAAATCCATGGGACATGTCCCACCCCTCCCCCACCTGTCACGGTCTCATCGTCTGGAAGGGGACCCTGATATACTGACTAGGGTGTGGCAGTTACAATCCAAGCTGGTGCCAAGATGCACCGTGGGTCTTCCCTTCACTGGATTATTTTTATGGAGATTAGAGCGGATAGAAGCAGTGGAGTCCAACTCCTGAGACGTCACGATAAATCACCATAGCGGCTCTTCTATGGCTCATAACTAGTAAATCAAATCTATTGAACAATACATTTACTGCAAATTTAAGAAGTTATTCTTCCATTTTTTAAGTGTATGTGTTAAATCCTGCCCAGAGTCGTAAAGAATGGAGACGGGCGGGCTCAGGGTGAAAAAAAACAAAAAACAAAACAAAACAAAGAAAGCCACACACACACACACACACACACACACACACACGCTTTAAAAAGTTACAAAATTCCTTGTCCTTTGTTGACCAAAGAGTGAACACCCTTTCTTCCTGGGACACTTCTCCCATCCAGACCCACTGGAATCCCCAGAGTGGTAAGCTGCCAACATCGCATGCCTGCCTCAGTTTTGCCGTCCAGGTTCAGTATTAGACGGCTCTCTCTTTGCTACAGATTCTTGAAATGGACAAAATAGGAAACACAGGACAGCCTTCTTAGTGGGTTACAGTGCTGCTTTCAGCGGTGGGATGATGTTGAGGGAAGTGAGGAGATGCGAGTTACGGACTGGTTTTCCCTAGGAAATTCCTTTTACTTCCCATTCCACCCACATCAAATGTTAATGAGTTGAGTTGAACTCCCAACTCACGGTGCAATCTTGCCCAGGACACATGGGGTGAGTGTGCTTACCTGCACCCCCGTCCCACCTAAGTATTAAGAGGGGAGCCCTAGCCCAGAGCTTGGCTTTCAATAGACATTTAAATTGAACTGATAGGTCTTCATCCACTAACATTAGTTCAACAATCACTTCAATTTTTTTTAATTGGAATATAATTGCTTTACAATGTTGTGTTAGTTTCTGCTGTACAAATGAAGTGAATCAGCTGTATGTATACCTATATCCCCTCCATCTTGGACCTCCCTCCACCCCCACCCCCGCCCGCAATCCCACCCATCTGGATCATCACAGAGCACCGAGCTGAGCTTCCTGTGCTTTATAGCAGGTTCCCACTAGCTAGCTATTTTACGCATGGCAGTGTATGTATGTCAATCCTAATCTCCCAGTTTGTCCCATCTCCCCTTCCCCTCGGTGTCCACATGTCCATTCTCTACATCTGCATCTCTGTTCTTGCCCTGGAAATAGGTTTATCTGTACCATTTTTCTAGATTCCACAAAGATACGTTAATATACAATATTTGTTTTTCTCTTTCTGACTTACTTCATTCTGTATGACAGACTCTAGGTCCATCAACAACTCTACAAATGACCCAATTTCATTCCTTTTTATGGCTGAGTAATATTCCACTGTACATATATACCATATCTTCTTTATCCATTCATCTGTCTTCAGACATTTAGGTTGTTTCCATGTCCTGGCTATTGTAAATAGTGCTGCAATGAACATTGGGGTACATGGGTCCTTTTGAATTATGGTTTTCTTAAGGTATATGCCCAGTAGTGGGATTGTTGGGTCATATGGTAGTTCCATTTTTAGTTTTATAAGGAACTTCCATGCTGTTCTCCACAGTAGCTGTATCAATTTACATTCCCACCAACAGTGCAGGAGGGTTCCCTTTTCTCCACACCCTCTCCAGCATTTATTGTTTACAGATTTTTTGATGATGGCCATTGTGACTCGTGTGAGGTGATACCTCACTATAGTTTTGATTTGCATTTCTCTAATGATTCGTGATGTTGAGCATCCTTTCATGTGTTTGTTGGCAGTCTGTATGTCTTCTTTGAAGAAATGTCTATTTAGGTCTTCTGCCCATTTTTTGATTGGGTTGTTTGTTTTTTTTGATATTGAGCTGCATGAGCTGCTTGCATATTTTGGAGATTAATCCTTTGTCCGTTGCGTCATTTGTAAATATTTTCTCCCGTTCTGAGGGTTGTCTTTTCATCTTATTTATGATTTCCTTTGCTGTGCAAAAGCTTTTAAGTTTCATTAGGTCCTATTTGTTTATTTTTGGTTTTGTTTTCATTACTCTAGGAGGTGGGTCAAAAAAGATCTTGCTGTGGTTTATGTCAAAGAGTGTTTTTCCTATGTTTTCCTCTAAGGGTTTTTTAGTGTCTGGTCTTACATTTAGATCTTTAATCCATTTTGAGTTTATTTTTGTGTATGGTGTTAGGAAGCATTCTAATTTCATTCTTTCAGATGTAACTGTCAACTTTTACCAGCATCACTTATTGAAGAGGCTGTCTTTTCTCCATTGTATATTCTTGCCTCCTTTGTCATAGATTAGGCGACCATAGGTGCATGGGTTTATCTATGGGCTTTCTATCCTGTACAATTGGTCTATATTTCTGTTTTTGTGCCAGTGCCATACTGTCTTGATTACTCTAGCTTTGTAGTATAGTTTGAAGTCCAGGACAACTGACACTGCAGAAGAGATTACTACAAGCAGCCATATGCCAATAAAATGGACAACCTGGAAGAAATGGACAAATTCTTGGAAAGGTACAATTTTCCAAGACTGAACCAGGAAGAATTAGAAAATATAAACAGACCAATCACAAGTAGTGAATTTGAAACTGTAATTAAAAATCTTCCAACAAACAAAAGTCCAAGACCAGATGGCTTCACAGGCAAATTCTATCAAACATATAGAGAAGAGCTAACACCCATCCTTCTCAAACTCTTCCAAAAAATTGCAGAGGGAGGAACACTCACAAATTCATTCTACAAGGCCACCATCACCCTGATACCAAAACCAGACCAAGATATCACAAAAAAAGAAAATTACAGACCAATATCAATGATGAACATAGATGTAAAGATCCTCAACAAAATACTAGGAAACAGAATCCAGCAACACATTAAAAGGATCATACACCATGATCAAGTGGGATTTACCCCAGGAATGCGAGGATTTTTCAATATACAGAAATCAATGTGAGACACCATATCAACAAATTAAAGAATAAAAACCATGTGATCATCTCAATAGATGCAGTAAAAGCTTTTGACAAAATCCAACACCAATTTATGATAAAAACTCTCCAGAAAATGAAAATAGAGGGAACCAACCTCAACATAATAAAGACCATATACGACAAACCCACAGCAACCATCATTCTCAATGGTGAAAAAGTGAAAGCAATTCCTCTAAGATCAGGAACAAAACAAGCATATCCACTCTCACCACTCATTCAACATAGTTTTGGAAGTCTTAGCCACAGCAATCAGAAGAAAAATAAATAAAAGGAATACAAATTGGAAAAGAAGAAATAAAACTGTCAATGTTTGCAGATGACATGATACTATACATAGAAAATTCTAAAGATGTCACCAGAAAACTACTAGAGCTAATCAATGAATTTGGTAAAGTTGAAGGATACAAAATTAAGTAATGCACAGAAACCTCTTACATTCCTATACACTAACAACAAAAGATCAGAAAGAGAAATTAATGAAACAATTTCATTTACCACTGCCACAAAAAGAATAAAATACCTAGGAATAAACCTACCTAAAGAGGCAAAAGACCTGTACTCAGAAAACTATAAGACACTGAAGAAAGAAATCAAAGATGACACAAGCAGATGGAGAGATATACCATGTTCTTGAATTGGAAGAATCAATATTGGAAAATGACTATACTACTCAAAGCCATCTACGGATTCAATGCAATAGCTATCTAATTACCGATGGCATTCTTCACAGAATTAGAACAAAAAATTTTACAATTTGTATGGAAACACAAAAGACCCCGAATAGCCAAAGCAATCTTGAGGAAAAAAACAGAGCTGGAGGAATCAGACTCCACAATCACTTCATTTAACACGTACTAATTACTATCTGGGCATATGGTGGTGAGCAAAATATGCAGTCTCTATCTTCTCAGAGCTCATGGTTTAAAGAGAAAGATGAACAGTGGGTGTGAGCTCTGCCCTCATATTTAGGCTTACTAAACCTCATGTGGGGATCACGGAAGCCTGAGGGGTGAAGAGTAGCTAGATTTACAAACTCTCCAAACAATCTCATGCGATAAGTTTATTATTATTCCCATTTCTCAGATGAAGAATTGGAGGTGAACATCACAAACCTGCCTAGTGAGTGAGCTAATACGTGGTGTGACAGGGATGTGCGTGGAGAGCTAGGGAAGCAGTTGGTCCAGGCTGAGGGGTCAGAGAAGACGCTTTGGAAGAGATGACATCTGAGCTGAGTCTGGAAAGAGGACAAGGAATTAGCCAAATGACCAAGAGGAAGAAGCAAACACCAGGCAGCAAAGACACCAGGATGTGAACAAGCTCAGTTGTGCCTAGAATGTGAGGACAGAGGCAGGACAAAGCAGGGCCTGAGGCTGGGAGGCCAAGCCAACAAGCTGGACTCTATCCTGCAGGCTGCAGAGAGCCAGCGAAGGGCTCCAGGCAGAGGCATGGTGCAGTCAGATCTATGTTAGAGAAATCTACTCTGGCCTAGCAGTGTGGAGGACGGATTTGAGGAAGACCAGATGGGAAGCAGGGGGACCAATTAGCCGGCAATTACAGTATTCCAGGAAAGAGATGATGAGAGCCTTGGCTAGGGCATCAGTGGATGGATGGAGAAGAGGGGGCATGAGAGAAATACGCTGGAGGTAAAAATTATCAGGACTCTGATTGGTTGGATGTGGAGCAGCAAAAGAGGGTCCCGGAACAGGCTGTGCTGCCTTGCCGGATTATTGTGCCAGTCTGGGGCAGGGGAATGCAAAGCAGAACCAGCTGAGGATGTAGGTGCAGCCCTTCCTGGAGGGAGAGGGAGGTCAGAGTTCTGTCTCAGGGTCCTTTCCAGACAGAGCTGTTTATGCTGGGCTGGAGGAAGCTGACAACTGGGGCCATTGAAGACCTTCGAGCAATGCAGACCCTAAAAAACAGGCTGGGGTTTCCCCAAAACAAGCTCAACAACTCCTTTGGTTGTAGAGGAATTAATTTTCAGAATAAGGCTGAACAAAGCCCAGCGCAGCAGGCCACAGTATCTAGGGGTTGATAGAACTGCTGATCTCTTGAGAGATAAGAGGAGAGATGAACTCTTGGGTCTCATCTCCTGGCATACTTCTTTCCACCCCCTTATCGTTTTCTAACACGCATGCACGCAACACACACACACGCGCACACACACACACACACACACACACACGCATACGCTTTATCATCCCTAAACTTCTCACCTCCCCCAGACACACCAGGCCCTTTCACACTCCCTCTTTGCACCTGCTGTTCTCTCTGCCTGCGGAGTCCTTCCTCCTTCTCCACTGGGCAAAATGTATTCCTCCTTCCAGCCCAATCCAGATGCCAGTCCTCTCTGATGCTCAGCCGCACTGCCTTGAGCATCCTCAGCACATTTCCCCTGTCCAGCACCTCCTGCTATGTTTCTTGGAGGTCTTTCTTCACCACCAAGCTGAACTCCTGAGTCTTATTCATCTTGGCTTCCCGAGGTCTGACCATCACTAGGGCTCAAAAATGCTTGTGGAATGAACCGGGCACATCCCTGGAGGTGGACTAGACACACCTTCCCCAGCCGGGTCCCAAATTCTTTGCATCACTGAAGAGGATCATCTCTGCCCTCTGGACATATGGGAAATAAAGTCCATGCACACATGCTGTGAGGGGAATAAAGCCAGTGCCTACAGCTGCCCTCAGCTCTTTGTGAACGGGTCTGCTATTTCTCTGAAATCAGCCTTTATTTTTATTCCTATTTTATAGGTGAGGGTTCCACCTTCAGGAAAGGCAAAAATTCTTTGGGGCTGAAGATCACAGACTTGTTTAACATCTTTGGGGCAAAACGAGTAGGTGAATGAGACCATCTGTGGTTCTGTCCTTACCGAGATTCTCCAGGCTGACCACAACTGGTTGACCACAGCTGATGGGCCCAGATAAATTCCCCAGAGAGCAAGGCCTTTGGTCATTTGCCAGGCAGCCCATACAATCCCTCTGGGTTTCTGATGGCTTTTGGATCAAGAGGGAACTAACCACTATGACCCAGCTTATGAGCCTCCTGGAAATCTTCTCTCCCTGCCTCAGGCTGGTGCCTCGAACTGGCAAAGCGCTCATAGCAAGAAAATAGACAAGGGCCAGGAGGGACTGGAGTTGTCATCATCATCATGAAATTGATAACAATAGCAATGACACAGTGACAACAAACTCTTGCCTGGTGTTTAATGTGTGTTACACACTGTGCTAACACTTTATAAGCATTCTTGTTTTTTAGTCCTTATAGCATTCCTGTGAGCGGCTGCTGTAGTTCCCATTTATCAGATGAAAAGAACAAGGCACAGAAAAGTTCAGCAATTTGCTCAAGATCATTAGCTGAGCTGGAACTTAAAACCAAATAGTCTGACTCCAGAGCTCCTACTCTTAAATCTTACTCTGCAGAGAAGTACAGAAGTCCGGCTGGCACCCTGCCCATCCATGGAAGGACACAGTAGAAAATGAGAGGCTTGCAGAAGGCCAGCACCTGCTCATTCCTCTAACCGCACACCCCTTCCAGGTCTCTCCAGCTCCCAGCAGGGATGAATGCCTGCTCCTTGGCAGGTTAGAGCTCTGAGGAGTCCCAGAAAGTGCAGGTGAATGGGGGGTATTGGGTAGAGGAGCTGGGGTGCCCCTTCCCCCCGACCCTGGCCCCTGGTCTCGCAAGCAATGGCCTTTGGATTGCTGCCTGTGTTGGATGCTTGGATCGCTGCTGTCTGGAGGCTAATCTCCATTCTGGTGGTTTTGGTTGCTATGGTAATTGAATTCACTTAAAGTTGTCTCCAAGCTAGTCTGTCTACCTCTTTCTGCCTGTAGCCTGGAAGGGCACAAGCCCAGGTCTGAGGCCGAGAATGAAGAGGGCTTGGTGGCCTGGGAACCTGTGTGTTTTTCCTGATCCAGAGGTCCTCCTCAGAGGTGAACAGAGGAGAGAATCTTGGGAAAATGTTCTTTTCAAGTCTCTCTCCATCTTCCTCTTTGCTACCTCTCTCATTTCTGCATAAATACTCTGGAATTAGACAGGCTGCAAAGGCAGGAGCTGGCAACCCTGGGGGTGGGGGGAGGAAGGACTCTGAGAGCATCTTCTGTTCCTCCGCTTTTTATTACTCATTCAACAAACACTTCCTGAGTGCTGACTGTATTCTAGGCACTGCTGCTTGTCTCTGGCATGGGGGTCTTTCTGGGTGTAGCTCAAAATCCAGAGTCGCGGGAAATGCCCCCTGACAGCACATTTCCATGTGGCTACCACTCTGAGATTTCAGAAGAATGGCCAGCCAGGTCAGGATTGTGGGAAATACTCATTTCCTCCTTTCTCTGCTGGAGGGAGTTCATCAGACTGAGCTGAAAGCAGAACGGGACCATCCCTCATGTTCCTCAGGTGGAACCTGAGGGGTAAATGGTGCTCACTTTCTCCACCATTCTCATGCAGGAGAAATTTTGACATAGAAGATAAATGACAAGGGCAGAAACCAATATCACAGAGCTGCCTGGGGAGTGTGTGGGAATGACAGACCCTGCCTGTGACCCCTCCACTCTGCTTGGATGATAGGGGAGTGGGGCAAAAAGGTTACAGTGGGTGATGTGTAATCGTGTGTTTGCAGGTCTCAGTCTTTTAAGTAATAACTGGATCAAGCAAGCAAAACAAATATTTATGTAGCTCCAACTATGTGCCGGGAATCATGCTCTGGACTGAAAAGACGATGATGACTGAGGTACAGCAGAGACTTGAGGAAAGGATCACAGTCCAGGGAGGATGACAGATGAGCCATGCAAAGGGTGCAGCTCTCAGAAGGTCAAGAGTAACGTGCTCTGGAGTCCAGAGCAGGGGGAAGAGGGAAGGGGTGTCTGGGAAGAGTGCACACAAAGTGAGTGCGTTGAGTTGCAAGTTTAGGGGTGAGCAGAAGCTCTGGAGACGGAAAGTCACTCCGTGCAAAGACAAGAGCATGAGCAAATGCACAGAGGTGTGAAAATGAGCAGTGTCTAGTGGTGGGAGTGCAGGCTGAGCCGGGAGAGCGGCAGGGAGCCCAGCAGGAGGATGACGGAAAGCCCAGTCAGGTTGCATCCCGTAGGCCAGGAGGGACCATCATGGTGAGACTGGTGTTTTAGCAAAACAGCTCTGGCAGCAGTGAGAAGGGAGGGTAGAAGTGGGAGCTGGTGGGGGGGTGGAGCCTGAACCGGGCTGTTGAGCTAGCCACGGAGACAGACCCAGCCAAGAAGGGGGAGCAGCAGAACCTGTGGGCCCCAGTGACTGATTGGTTGGTGGGGGGGAGTCGGAGGGAGGGGCGAGTGTTAAAGGAAATGGAAGAGTCAGAGACGTCTCTGTGTGTAGAGTCGGGTAGGGAATAGACTGAAATAAGGAACACAGGACATCAGTTTGGAGGAGCTCTGTCTGGGATGAGTGGTTAAGGTGTTTGGTAGAGTGAAGGTCAATGCCCGATAGGCAAAAGGAAGTATATTTCTAGCACTTGGGAGAGAGCTACTCATTAGAAATGTGCATGTGGGAATCATCAGCACGGAGGTGACAGCTGAAGTTGCGAGGGAAGACGACATTGCTCAGGGAGAAGGCGGGGACGTGGGAGAAGGTGAACACAGCTCGCAGGAGCGCGGTCAGAGGCAGGGCAGCGGTATCCTTCGGGACGGCGGATGAGTGACCTGGAGTCCACGGCTGGTGGAAGGCAAGTACACAGATGGCGTGGGTTTCAGAGAACACGCTGCTGAGAGAAAGTTGTGGAAAGTTGGTCTAGAGCAGTGGCTCTCAAGCTTGAGTGTGGCGCAGAGGGCTGGTTAAAACAGAAAGAGAAAGACAAATACCGTATGCTAACACATATATATGGAATCTAAGAAAAAAAAAATGTCGTGAAGAACCTAGGGGTAAGACGGGAATAAAGACACAGACCTACTAGAGCATGGACGTGAGGATATGGGGAGGGGGAAGGGTAAGCTGTGACAAAGTGAGAGAGTGGCATGGACATATATACACTACCAAACGTAAAATAGATAGCTAGTGGGAAGCAGCCGCATAGCACAGGGAGATCAGCTCGGTGCTTTGTGACCACCTAGAGGGGTGGGATAGGGAAGGTGGGAGGGAGGGAGACGCAAGAGGGAAGAGATATGGGAACATATGTATATGTATAACTGATTCACTTTGTTATAAAGCAGAAACTAACACACCATTGTAAAGCAATTATACTCCAATAAAGATGTTTAAAAACAAAAACAGGGCTTCCCTGGTGGCTCAGTGGTTAAGAGTCCGCCTGCCGATACAGGGGACGTGGGTTCGTGCCCCGGTGCGGGAAGATCCCACGTGCCGCGGAGCGGCTGCGCACTTGAGCCATGGCCGCTGAGCCTGCGTGTCTGGAGCCTGTGCTCCGCAACGGGGGAGGCCACAGCAGTGAGAGGCCTGCGTACCGCTAAAAAAAAAAGAAAGAAAGAAAAACAGGGATCGCTGGGCTCCACCCTCAGGGTTTCTAATTCACTAGGTCTGAGGTCTGAGCCCTGGGAATTTGCATTTCTAACAGGAACCGAAAAGCAAATTGCTGCTGCTGGTCCGGGGACCACACTTTGAGAACCTTGGAATCTCTGGTCTAGATTGATAATTCTACGCTTGAGAAGGTTCAAATGCAAATTCATCCACTCTTGATCATGGCTCCAGTTGGACAGGAGGAGAAACAGAGCTTTGGTTAAAGAACAGAGGTGGAGGAAAAAGTGGAGAATGTCAGGAAGTTCCTTGGAAATGGGATGGACGTTACTGAGGATACAGGGATGGGGAAGCGGGGGGAGACTAGAGGGCTGACAAAAGAAGGGCAGGCCAAGTAAGGCTCGGGGTATGATGACACAGAGGAGAGTGGCCCGAGGGACCACAACTGTAGCCAAGACTATGGGTCACACGAAGGGGACGAATTAGGCAGAGAGGAGTATGGGGATTAGAACAAGCCTCAGGGATTTGTTTGGAGTCCTGGCCAACGTCTAGTCTCCCTCCTAGAAAGCCTCATCCCTCTGCCCCATCCCTCCCTTCTAACCTTCCAGAGTCATTGACAGCCTCCGGACCTCAGGCTTTCCTAAGCAGAACAGCAGCAGCTGCCTTATGCCCAGAGTCATCTCCCATGAGGGCTGCTCTGAGGACAAGAGCACCTGGTGCTTTTTGCATTTTCCTTGCAAGATCTCAGACCAAGACCCTAAGATACTACAAGGAGGCTCCTGACCTCAATGCTAGGCACCCCCTGGGGCTGACCCATCCTGCCAAGGGACATACAGAAGTGAAGTCTTATTTTCTATCAGTGGAGCAAGTCCATAAAGAAAATCCCATTCATCAGCGTCCAGAAGAATATTACCGAGATAGACGAGACACCATGGGCAGTATTTAATTACAAGCAGGCAGAGCAAATAGGAGGGACGCAATAAAAATGCTAATCAGGGCGGAAAAAAACAGGCTACATTTTCCTCAAGAACAGACTACAGCTCGTCTTCCCCCTCCGCTCCCAGATCTTAGATGAGTGGTTGGGTTCTGATGGTGAGACTTGGTGACAGGTGGGTCTGTTTTAGCCGCAGTCCACCCTCTTCCCGCTTCCATGGTTCCGGCCTTCCAGTCCCTAGAAGATCCTGTCCAGACGGAGGAAGACTGGCTTTCCTTGTAAGCACACGGCTTCCCCTTTGGGGGGCGGGGGGCGGGCAGAGAATTTGGAAAGTGACTGAAGTTATTATTTAGGGCTCAGTTCTGTGTCCCCAGGAGCACTTCAGGCAGAGACCCTCTCCGCTGCTGCTTCCGTAGCACATCCTGAATCTGCCTGAGAAAGGAGCAAGTCTGGAGACCTGCCCCAAGACCAGCCTGAATTCAATGTGCTGGGTGAGTCTCTGGCCTGGAAGTCACCCCAGCTCAGAGCCACTTAGGAAGAGACCGGGGACACTCAGCTAGGCCCCAAGGCCTCCTCTTCCCCATGCCGCTCCGCATGGCTGAGCTCCACTTTGGAATACGGTTCAGGATTTTGCAGGCCAATCTCGTTGTGACTTTGCAGACCATGCTGGCTGACTTCTTGTGTAGCTGGATCCCTTGGATCAGGTGTCATTCCTCGCTAGCTCTCTCAACTTCCACACTGCTGCCAGAGATAGATTTATATCTCTCATTTCCCTTGGTCCCTGGGATGCTTGGGCCCTAGGCCTCACGTTGGTTTGAGGTAAAACTTGTGCAGAGGTGCAGCCCGGAGGATCTTGATTCAGCCCAGGTCCTTGCCCTAGGCTGGCCTCTTCTCTTTACTGGATTCACCAGTCACCCTGGCTGGTGTCCATGCAATTTACTGCTCTTTTGATTAGTCTCTCCTTAAGCTCTTCCCAACATCACCAGGAAGGAATTAGCCTGAAGATTGTCAGGTATCTCATCTGTATCATCTCTCCTCACCCTCCACCCCACAGGGAGACAGCTCAACTCCTAGCTATTGACCCTGCCTAGAAACAAGTCTGTTAGATAGAAAGTTTACATGCCAGTTGACTCAACTGCTCTGGGATCTCAGAAAAGTTACTTATCTCTTCCATTTCCTCATCCAACAAATGGAGATAACAACATTACCTTCCTCAAATTTGTTACAAGAATTCAATGCAAATACATACAAAGAGCTTAGAAGAGCGCCTGCCATGTAATAAGCACTCAGACAGTGTTATCATTGTCATCATCATCATTGCTGTGATGTTTATTATTAAGATCAATGATTATCTTACTTGCCTATATGTCCAGGTACTTGATAGAAGGTCTGGCATGAATAAACATTCAAAAATCATTGGATCAATGAATGAATGTTCTTTTAAGTGAATTCTTCCAAAGATATTACCCTTGCCAGGAAAATTTCAGTTTAAAGAGAGGATCTGCACATTGATGACCATGATTAACATGTAAATGGCTAATGGTGCAATTCCAGGCATCCCTGGGGAAGGGATGTAGAGTCCATGGTTCTTTTCACTGTCCTTCATATGTCTGATCATAGTCAGATAGTCAGTTACCAGAAATATAGCTGGCTCTGGTCAGTAGCTCACAGTTATCTTGCCTCAGGTGGAATCTCCCTCCTAACTCTAAAAGCAATAAAACCTTAGAAAGAGAACCAGCAAGAAGATAAAGGAGACAACTTCTAGCCACAGAAACAATATGTCCTGGGTCCTTCCTGAGCTCCAGGTTGCCATAACCTGTGTATGTGTTGAGGCTATAAGGCCCATATGGGTTTGTTCACTATGAGATAGGAAGGAGAGAGCTGCAGCCCAGCTGACCTCAGACCCTGGTATGCCGGGGCTCCTAGACTCTTGTCCTAGACCCTCCTGGGAGAGCCTTGCCCCTTCTATACCTCACCAGAGTTCTGGTAACGCAGAGTAGAAATATTTTACCTAAATGTTACTGGAAGGCTGTGCTGTGAATCTGCCATGGGTGATCAGCACAAGATCTTGGTTGGAAAATAGATCCATTTCAAATTCAGAGGCGAGGGGTCAACCAGGCTTGGGAGAAAGAATACCACCATATGCTTCTCACAACAGTTGCGTGAGTTGGTTGGGACCTTTATTCTTTGTTCATTCTTTTGATATTCTTTAAAAATATATTTTATTATTTATTTTCACATAGTTCAAAATTCAAAAGGTCCTGAAATCTATACCGTGGGAAGCCCCTCCCCTCTGTCCATAGTCATCCACATTCCTCCCCTGGTACAAACAATGGTCACTAGTTCTCTGAAGAACCTTCAGAGAAAAGGTTCTCTGAAAAACCAGAGGTATTTTACAGACAGACAAGCAAATGCACATGTATAATCTCTCTCCTTTACACAAATGGAAAGCTTGCTTTACACACTGTTAAGCCCCTAGCACTTTTTTTTCATTTAATAATATATTTTGGAGATTACTTAATATCAGTATATATTAGACTTACATCATTCTTTTTGTGGCTGCATAGTATTCTATTCTATAAATTAATTTATTTAACAAGCCCATTTAAGTCTTTCCAATCTTTAATTTTAAAAATAATGCTGGAATGAATAACCTGTGGGAAAGTATATCTGTAAGATATATTCGAGTATATCTTAAGATAAGTTTCTAGAAGATGAATTGTTTGGTCAAAGGCTTTATCCATTTGTAAATTTGATAGTTATTGACAAATTGCTTTTCATAGATAGCCCGTCTTTTTTAGAGATGACAAAACTGGAGCTTAAAGAAAATACGTGACTTAACTAAAGTCATATAGATTGCAAATAAAACAACCGAGATGAGAACAACGTTTTTTTGGTTCTTGGTCCAAGACTCTCTGGACCCATGAGCCCAGAGAAATCAGGAACATCTAAGAAACATCAGACTCCTGAACTATAATAAAATCCACAACTTCTCATAGTATACATTAAACACTGTGGATTCAGCTTCGAGAAAGCCACAGTTCCTACCTTCAAGGAACCAGCAGTCTAGAAGGAGATAGAGACAAGTAAAGAAGCTCTTTTGGGCTTCCCTGGTGGCACAGTGGTTGAGAGTCCGCCTGCCGATGCAGGGGACACGGGTTGGTGCCCCGGTCTGGGAGGATCCCACGTGCCGTGGAGCGGCTGGGCCCGTGAGCCACGGCCGCTGAGCCTGCGCTTCCGGAGCCTGTGTTCTGCAACGGGAGAGGCCACAACAGTGAGAGGCCCGCGTACCGCAAAAAAAAAAAAAAAGCTCTTTGGGTTTAGGCATATGAAATAAGGACAAGATGTAAGGAGATACCATGAGAACATGGGAAGAGCCCCTGACCAGCTTTGGCTTCCTGGAAGAGGAGGCATTCAAGGTGACCTTAAATAATCTAAAAATCTCCTCAGTAATATTGATTATGACGTCCCCCTTCTTCAACCGTCACTATTTCCTGTCCCAAAATCTTCGTCAAAGTGATTGATGAGTAGCAAATGAATTGCTTACTGAAAGCATGGTATAGCTGGAATAACAATAAAGGCTACTGTAAACTGAGTTCCCACTGTGTGCCAGACACTGTGCTTTCTGGCTCAGCCATTAACTAGCCACATGCCCTGGAGCAGGTGACGTCTCCCAGGTGTGCATTAGTGCCCACATCTCTAAAATACAACGGTTCATCAGATGATCCCTAGCTCCCCACCGTTCTGAAGTGCTCTGGCTCTAAGATCGATGAAACCTCTGCTGGGGAATGATGGATGAGGAAGTATCCGGAAGTGGGAGACTAGGGCAAAGGAGTGAAAGAACTGGCTAGTTCTCAAACCGGCAAATCAGCCTTGGGAAATTTGATTTTGAGAGAAGACACTACACATGTCAGATTAATAATAATACTGACGAGCCCTTACTATTCTATTTTTCCAAGGTGACTTTATACGCTATTTCATGTGCTCTTCAGCACAGTGTTGAGAGGGAGGGAGTCGGGCAGGTACGAGTCTCTGCTGGAGGAGGGGGACTGAGGCCAGGCAAGGGAGGCCCCAGGGTGGGGCAGTGGTGCAACCTGGGCTAGGACTTGCTCAGTCTTCTGTCCTGACACCTAACTGGTTCTATCCTGTGATTCCATATGGAAGGTAAAATTCTGGTTGGAATTGGTCTAAAGTCTGCATGACCCCCAGAAGCCTGAACTTGAATGGCCTTTCGAGGTGCTGTCCCACCTCCCTCACCACCCTCCCAGCATCCACGCTCTTTCCCCGGTCACTGGAACCAGACCTTTATTTCCACAGAATGAGCCTAACGAGTGGTTTTGGTGACTCGGTGCCAGTTGAGCTGACTGCTCAGCCTTTGACTCAGCTGTGGTGGGACTTCTGCCCAGTTTGAGCTCCAGGCTCGACTCTCGTGATACCCTGCCCCATTCCTAGGTCTTCTGGGCCTGGGCCCTGCCGTACTCTTCCGGGTCCTTCCTCTCTGGGGGTCCAGCCCTGTCCTCGAGCCCTGGCTAAGGCTGAGATCCCAGCACTTCCAGCCTGAACCATCCATCACACATTGCCTGTTTCTAGGTCCTCTCTGCTGTGCTCTGTTCAACTAGAAACCATCCTCTGGACCTCTCTGATGCCAAGCACCAGTTAGGATGACTGTCTAGCTCCTATGGCATCTTTTCCAAATAATTCTCTGCCTGCTGGACTGCCGCCTCCCGTAGCCAACAGCTAGGTTTGCCCCTAAGCTGTTCACCCACAATGGGTATGTCCCAATTTCAAGCCCAGTCTGGGTGATGCAGTGATGTGGTTGTCCACAGGCTCTGAGCTCTGTTTTGACAGACCTCCCCTGCCCCCCACCCTGCATCAAAGCTGGAAGCTGATGAGCTGGGTAACCCCGAGGCAACTTGCTATCTGACCCTTTCTGGGGGCCTATTGCCCCATCTATGAAAGTGCCCCCTAGGTTCCCTTTCCTTGTGGATATGAATAAGAACACAGCTATTTAGGACCCCCTAGGGGAAGGCTCTGCCTGAAAACAGATGTGATTACTATTTCCATCACCTTTATAATCCTTTAATCACACATTTGCAGCAGGGAGCCTGGGCAGGGTTAAGTCCATTTATATAAACAGCAGGAAAAACGAGGCTCTGTGCTCTATGCCAACCTTGCTTAGTGGAAACGTAAGAATCAGCAGAAAAATAAATAATCCAGGTATTTTATCCCCAGACAGCTCACATCCAAGCTGCTGGCACCTGTGCTTAAATTGTGAAGGCTTTGACAGAGATATATCACCTCTCCAAGACCAGTGGGGATGCTGGCCTGAGCTCTCAGCTTTGTCAGTGGGTTGAATGGCATGGAAAGAGGCTCTCTGGGCAGCTGGCTGTCCCTGAACAAGGAATCTCCTATACCTCTGGCCCTTGGGTCCTGGAAGTTTTAATCTGGAAGCCTGCCCCTATCATGAATGTCATTAGGAGTCTAAGGGAGGTTCTGAAACCATTGCTTGGAATGGGTCCCTAATAGATAGAAGGTTGTTTCTCTCTTTTGAGATAGTGGGAGGATGGGACAAATGGTACTAGGACCCTAGAATGGTATGGGGAACATCCAGGGCTTCTCCATTGAAGCTGAGGCTTTTGACTAGTGGTCCAGAGACCGAGATAGGCCTTGGTGATTGTGCAGTGGCCCTCCACTCCGAGAAGGCCATCAGCCTGGGAAACATACCCTGATGCTCTCCATGTTATAATTCCTCAAGTAAACGTCAGTGTTTCCCTCCAGGGAATTAGTCTACTTGTATATAAGAATCTCTCTTCTGGTTTAATGGGACATTATTATTTGCTATTGCTGTATAAAAGGCTATTCCAAAACTCAGCGGTGTACAATAGTAAGCAGTTGTTTAGCTCATAGATGTGTGGGATGCCTGCAGTCAGCTGATCTTGGCCAGACTTGGCTGGGCAGGTGGGATTCAGCTCTGCAACATGTATCTCTCATCCTCCTTCTTGGACCAGTGGAGATGGCAGAGGCGCCATTTTCAGTGGCATTTCAACACTTTGGAAATGAATTACCTCTACCATTTCTGGCATAAAGAAAAGAAAGTTTAAATTAATTTTCAGCAAGGGATACTATTGGTCGAGGCAACTTCCCTCCCACTGTGTTAACATGCAATGCCTATGAAAACCTAGGCTCAGAACTGGCACATTGCCACATGGCCAAAGACAAAGTTAAGTAGTGGGGAAACATACTCCACTGCTTTATGGGAAGAACTGCAAAGTCACAAAGCACCTGAATAGGGAGGGGCTAGTGACCCAGCCTGCATAAACCCAGCCAGATGCCAGAATTGTGCTTTGGCCCTTGGAGTTTTTGCAGATGTCTCCCTCTCCCTATCTCAGGGTGGGTTCAGAACCTTCTGACTGGGATTTGGGGGATGGATAAGATGATACGGGACCCTCTGAAGGAGGACCTAGTCAGCCCAGAGTAACTTAGCCCCCTGACTCCCTCTCCATCTTCCCCTGGCTGGAATGTGGGCACATAACGATTGGAAAGACAAAGTTCGCACTGAACCAAATGATTAATTTCATGAGGTTATGTCCTCATGAGTTGTAGTTTTCACATCTGATATTTTTTCCTGGGAAGATAAAGAGGCCAAAGGAACGCACAGCAAGGAGTAGAAAATGGACAGCACTATGATTTCAGGTCATATGTTCCACGTGACTACTAAATGGGAAGTGGGAACCAGAGAGGTGAATAACGCTGGGCCCACCCTCAACCAGATACCAACGCAGGGAGCAGAAATCTTGTAAATGATATGAACACTGATTTCACTGAACCTCGATAAAATAGTTGGTTTTGCCAAGACCCTGGACTCTTCAAGCCAACAGGTCCAAAACACAAACTGTTCATTTTCCACCAGCACAGAGTGGCTATGAACTTGGCGAAGGCGACAGCAGCTCTCATGGTTTTCCCAAAATCTGTCTATGAAACTTTCCCTTTCCAGCCCTGCAACCCTCCCGATCCCCCAAATTAAATAGGCCCTGTTGTTTTCTTTCCTGCCGTAAAGCATATTATTTCATGGTGTCTCATTTACGAGAGGTTACCAAAAGAAAGCTAAATTGGGATTTTGTTCCGCTGCTGCTGACTCTTCCCTATTACCCTAGCTCATTTTCAGTGGCATTTCAACACTTTGGAAATGAATTACCTCTACCGTTTCTGGCATAAGGAAAAGAAAGTTTAAATTAATTTTCAGCAAGGGATACTATTGGTCCAGGCAACTTCCCTCCCACTGTGTTAACATCAATGTCTTGTCTCATTAAATGCCGATAAACAAGTGTAACATCCTGATACACCACAGCTTGGGTTATTGACACTTCCGTCAGCTGTTCACTGCTTCCCAAATCCCCTGCTTTATAGAGACATATGGTGGTTATACAACATGGGGGCTCTAATAGTATCTCAGAATGAGGAGTCCTTGTTAGCAAACTGGCTGCTCTTTTTCTCTGTGTCTGACTTTCATCTAATAATAGATTGTATTTATTTGGCTTCTCCACCCTCTGGGGTTCATCTGGGGCACATGTGTTTGTGGCTTCTCCACAATGGGGTAGGCATCCCCCCTCCCCTTCCCAGTCCTTTGCAGCTTTCTCAAGGAACGGCCCCACTGGCTATCACCTTGGGCAATCCTCACCGTCTCAGCAAATCAGACCACTGAGGACAAAACTGTCAGCAGCCCTTTAACCTGCCCACTGTGTGTGCTGCTGGGACCCTGAGGACCTCGGGACACAAGAGAGCAGGTGATGTCCTATATAATGTCCCACCGTGGATGGCCAGCGTGCCAGGTGGGAAGGTGACTGAATGGCCAGTCACCATTCAACAGGTTCTTCTTATTAGAGGACAAGGCAAGCGAAATTGTCCTTAACCCACAGCAAAAGAACCTTAGCTGAAAGGTAAGGAAGAATTGCATGAAATTGAAGATGGCTCTGACTGTGGCCAACGGCTGGGATATGGCGCATGATCAAGGCCACCAGGGGTTTCCTGCTTGACCCCTCCTTGAGATCCCAAGAACAGAGTAGACAGCAACCTGCTCACCTGGGATAGGCTCAGGTGTCCCCAGAGGTGGGAGCATGGATAAGATGACTCATCCTTTTGATGTGAGGGTTCCATAGTTTTTCTGCTTTTCAAAATCAAACACTATATTTCGAGTTCATATTGCTATGAGTTTACATAGGAAATGTCTTCTCTTTGAAATTTTCCCGTGGACAGAGCAGTGTTATCAGTGATCAGTAGAATCAACAATAGGAAAGGGATTTGAAAATAGCAGTGCACAGTGCTGACCTCCTGAGAGATAGCTTTCCTGCCTGTGTCCAAACCTGACCCTCGTGCTGCACAGCTGGGAAAGGCGGTCCACACTCTTCCAGCTCTTCTCAAAGGCACGGAATGCAATGAGACAGGAAATTGTGTTTAGTGTATGTGAATGTGTGTGTGTCCACATGTCAGGCACTGAATGTAGAGGAGGCTGGGGGCGGGGTTGTTCGGGAAAGAGCTGGGTAGAGAATGACGACTGACCCACTCAAGGTAACTTTGTCATGGCTTCTTTTACAGTTTTCCTTTGCAGGGTCTTCCTCAGTGTTGGAGGGCTCCAGGGACCCCTCTCTTCTCCAATCTACCCTCACTCTGTAGGTGATGGCTAGTCTTCTGGCTCTAAATATCTGACAACTCTTACCTTGTTTTCCTTTCCTTCCAGACCTCTTCCCTGCACTCTCAGTGATGTCTAATGGAGATCGCAAACTTACCTGTCCGCAAACTCCTGATTTCTCCCGCTAAACCTGCTGCTCCTACTGTTTCTCCATCTTGGTAAGTGGCAACTCCATTTTGCCACATACCCTGACCAAAAACCTTGGTGTCCTCTTTGCTCCCTCTTTCTTTTATACCCCGCATCCAATCCATCATCAAATATTATTGGCTCTACCTTATTGGTTCTAGCCTATAACCAGAACCCAACACTTCTCAGGACCTCAGTCCCTCTATCCTGGTCCCTGCCACCAGTCTCTTAGTGGGTCCCCATTGTACCAGCCCCTAAAATCTTTTCTCAACAGCAGTCAGAACGATCCTTCTCAAATGTGTGTCAGATCGTGTCACTCCCCTGCTAAAGTCCTCACACAGGGAAAAGCGCAAATCCTCACAATGACCTCCAAGGCCCTACAAAGCCTGGCCCCATGGCCTCTCTGGCCTCGTCCCCTTGCTTGGGTCCCTTGTTCTAGGTGTTCTGGTCTCCTTGCTTTTCCTCAGGTCTGCTAGACACAGTCTTACCTCAAGGCCTTTGCAATTGCTATTCCCTCCACGAGGAATGCTTTTCCCCTGGGTATAAGGTTCACCCCCTCTACTCTTTTAGGCCTTTTCACTAAAGCCTTCTCTGAACACCTCCTATACAGCATTGTACCTCTACCCCAAGAACTGACACTCCATATGTTTTCTTTTCCACGTTTATCAACATTATAATTTACTTATACATTTGTCTGTCTGCTCCACTAAATGATATAAGTTCCATTAGAGCAGCTCTTTTCTTTTTTGGAGGGGTTCTGCTTGTTCATTGCTACCTCCCAGCATATAACAGAATCATAATAGCTAAGAATGAATGAATATGCAAATGAATGAGTGTCATTATCCCTCTGAATCCCAGCTGGAACCTCAGGTAAACACTGTGGTGAGATGGGGGGATAGTCCGAGAGAGGGGATGTGTTCCCTTTTGTCACAGCTGGCCCCTCAGTCCAGAATACTCCTCTCTCTTGTCACCTAACTCCAACTCATCCTTGAGGGGTCAACTTAAATGTCACTTCTTCAGCCTAGGGGACTAAATTAGGCTTCTTGCTAAATGCTTCTGTATCTCCAGTATTTCTTTTTGCAGCACTTTGCATGCTCAGAATCTTGTCATAAATTATTCATAGCTGTTGTTTAATGTCTGCTTTCCCCATGAGACTGTGAGTATCACCCGGCGGGGGTTGCACTAGTCTTTGCGCACAGCTGGGTCCTGGCACGCAGCACATGGCTTGGCACATGTGTGTGCTCTGTTAGTGACAGTCGACAATCTAGAGATATGGGATTTAAAATGTGAAATTAAAGCTTGAAGACACAGTGAGGCCTCCTCATGGTGTCACAGGGTAGGATCTCACAAATAGTTATATGAATACTTAAGTGAGAGATGGACACCTTTCCAGGGAGGGGCCATGGCCAGGCTCACCTGAGTTGTGAAAGGTAGGCAGGGTTGACTCCTTGTCCCTCTGATTGGGTCACTCATTGTCATATTTGGGGTTTGGTTTGCAAACCCAGCCCTCAAGAGCCCCTCTGACTGTTTGCCCACAGTCAGTATGAGGAAGAATGCTCTGCTTAAGACCTTGACCTTGGCCTTCATGCTGTCACGCAGCCCATTAAGGGTGTTAACTGAGGAGGAAATGAATGCATTTTCCACTCAATTAAAAATACACACAATTTTAGAGCCAGAGGAGATTGTTTAATCCTATGGTCTCATTTCACAGAAGAGAAAACTGAGGCTCAGAGAGTAGAAATGACTTGTCTGAGGTTGCACAAATAATTAATAACAGAAAGTAGTTAAAAACCCAGAAACGTGACGTCAAGTGCTCTTCTACTATGCCACAATTATGCTTCTTTCTTCCTCCCCTGAAATAAAGCTTCTTTTTTAAAAAAGCTTAACAATAACATTAAGAAATGAGAGTGTCTTAAAAAGTAAATTTTTTTTTCATTGCATTGGGTCTCCGTTGCTGTGCGCAGGCTTTCTCCAGTTGCGGCAAGCGGGGGCCTCTCTTCGTTGCGGCGCGCGGGCTTTTCATTGCGGTGGCTTCTCTTGATGTGGAGCACAAGGCTCTAGGCATGCGGGCTTCAGTAGTTGCAGCACGTGGGCTCAGTAGCTATGGCTCGCGGGCTCTAGAGCGCAGGCTCAACAGTTGTGGCGCATGGGCTTAGTTGCTCCGCAGCATGTGGGATCTTCTTGGACAAGGGATCGAACCCCTATCCCCTGCATTGGCAGGCAGATTCTTAACCACTGCGCCACCAGGGAAGTCCCAAAAAGTAAACTTTTAAACTTTAAACTAGTACTTCAAAAACATACTAGTAAACTAAGTACAATGTATTACCTTTATTAATGCTTAACTATGTATTTTCATCTAACCTGATTTCTTTCCCTTAAGCTTGAGTAAAAGCTTTCTTTCTGCTCACCCTGACTCATTATTTCTCAGTCACAGTTCCAGACTGGATCCAAAATTGCCATGTCTATTCAAGTTTCCGACTTAAGACATTTCTCAGGCATGAGCAGATTATTCCTCTACTGGGCTGATGAAGCACTGACATGAATCTTGTCCTCTAGTCTGTCTCTTCCTCCTTCTCCATCTCTCTTCCCATCCCCTCTCCCCTCCCTGCCTTTCTCTCTCTGCCTCCCCTCCCCCGGCTCTCCTCTCCCTCTTCCCCTCCTTCTCTCCTCCCTCTCCTAATGCTATTGTTCTGCTGAAAACCTGTGATTCTCTTTCCTCCAAAATTTCTACTTGCTCCATTAACACTTCCATTGCAGATACATTTGCTTGAAATTTGCTGGTAATTTGAATATAACCGATAAGTTTTCTTGATGACTTCCTTGAAGCTGCACCTCAAACTTGGTTTAGATGCCAATGGCTAATAGTTTTTGCTCAGGAGAGTACAAACAATGGGAAACAACCTGTGTGCCTGTTGGGCAGTGACAGTCAGAGTTGGGAAACGCAGACATGGTGAGTTGATGACCAGGTCTGTATGTGATACCACTTCTGGCTGCTCCACTACTAGCCCTCGGTCCAAGCCACCACCATCTCTTGCCTGGATTATTGCAGTAGCATCCTTACTGGTAACCTTCCTCCTACCCTTGCCTCCACCCCCTACAATCTGTTCTCAAAAAGGCTGCCAAGGTGATCTATTTCAATGGAAATGTAGTCCTGTCACTCCTCAGCCCAAGCTCTGGAATGGCTCCCATCCCTCAGCCTGATGGACCCCCTTCTCCCTTTGTTAATTCTGATTTTTTTCTATTGCTCGTTACTTCTGCCCTCACCCTCTGTGCTCCACCCACACCAGCCTACTTGCTCTCCCTCAAATATATCAGACACCCCAGCTTTAAAGCCTTTCTATTGGCTGTTCCACACGATAAGCCTTGGCTCAGGTCATGTTTTCTCTATGAGGACTGACTAGCATGGACTCCATGTGAAACACCACCTGCCCCTGCCCTGTACTTCCCACCCCCTTAACCTGTCCTACTTGGTTTGGTTATTCACAACACTTACCACCCTCTTATGTTCTATTCAATCTACGTATTTGTGATGTTTATTGTTCATTGTCTATCTTCCCAGTTAGGATGTCATTTCTCTGAGGGTAGGGATCTATTTTGTTCCCTTTTGTTCCCAGGAACCCTAGAACAGTGCCTGGAACAGAACAGGCACCCAAGAAATACCTGTTGAACAGAACTGCTCCTTTGCTAAGATACTACTAGTAGTTAGTAGCCAACACTTTTTGAGAACTTATTCTGCTCCAGGCATTGTTCTAAAGCTTTGTAGATGTAACTCATTTAATAGTAAGTGATTGTTTTGATCCCCTCTAAGCTGTGAAATGCTACTCTCTGGTTTTGCAAGTGATTCTCAACCAGGTGAAACTTGGTCCTGGACAAGGTGAGGGGGGAGGGGCTAAAAGGAGGCGGGAGGGTACGTACAGTTGGAAACTGATTGAGCACATCCATTTTTTTAATAATACAAATTACAGCAATAAGCTTTGAAATAGTCTATTCTGCTAGTTGGGCTAGGATGGGAGGAAAAAGCAAACAGAATGAGAAAGAATGACAGGCGGCTTGAATGAAAAAGAGGTCCCCAGGTACAGCATTCATACTACAGGTAAACAGAAGCCCGAAGGTCAAGAGGATTGGCAAGATGCAACGGATTGTTTTGTGATGCTCAGAGTTAAAAAGAAATTTAAGCTTATAGCAGAATATGACTTTTAAAGATACATTTGTAATCTGAGCTCCCAGAGCCTCTCAAGCCCATGGGTCCAAGTGCTCTCGCCTTCAAGAAACAGCTCGGCTCTCTCAGGCTCACTGGGGGACCTCGGCCCCTGTGGCTTCCTACTGCCCGGTATTGCTGAAGTCTCTCAGAGTTGCTGGCTTTCTTCTTGAATGGAGCGGGGTGGGCAGAGCCCTCACACGCTCACGATTACTTCAGTCACCCAGGCACTGCTGTTCACATAGACCAGCGCCTTCCAGAGATGGCTGTTGGGCACTTGAAACGCAGCCAATTCCAGCTGAGGTGCACTGAGCGTAAAATACACACTGGATTTCAAAGACGTAGTACATAAAATGTAAAGTATCTCAGTAATATCTTTTTCATACTGGTTACATGTTGAAATTATCATATTTTGGAGATACCGAGTTAAATTAATTACAACTAAATTGTAAACTAACTATAAATTAATTTCACCTTTTTTGGTTGTTTGTTTTAGTTTTTTAACTGTAGTTACTAGAAAACTTAACATTATCTCTCTGGTTCAAACTTGTGTCTGGTGGTGTACTTCTACTGGACAGCACCGCCATGGATATGGCCTTTTCTCCTGGGCGCCTCTGGGTTGGGGCCCACATTTGCCACCATGCCCATCTCCATACTGCTGAATGTCGCTGTCACTGCGGCTGGGCAGGATCTCTACTCCTCCGGTAGGTCCTGTAACGTCTACTAGATGGGACCACCGACCCTCTGCAGTGCCCCCAACCTCCACCCTGCGGCGGCCATCACCTTGAGTCCTCAAGGTCTTAAAGTAGCCCAGTGCCCTGTGACAGGTGGGAGAGTGTCTCCCCTCCCCTTTGGTGTTCCTATGAAAAGGCCCCAAAGCAGAGAAAGCTGTTTGTGCTCTAGTGTCATAGAGTGCATTGAAAGCTTTTTCTCTTTTTATTTCTGCCATCTCTGCAGGAAAACATGGAGGTGCGCCAGGATCAGATTTCTACTTTGTTTTGTTTTCTATATATTATTTCCTTTTTGTTTTGTTTTATTTTTTACCTTTAAAATCTGCTTATTGAGGTATAATTTACATACAATAAAATGTAGCCGTTTTAAGTATATAGTTCAAAGGGTCTTGACAAATGACAAACCTATGTGATACCACCCTAATTATGATATAGAATTTCTCCTTCACTCCAAAAAGTTCCCTTGTGCCAGGGGCAGATTAGAGGGCTAGCTAAAAAGCTGGATTTGGAAATGTACCTTCTTATAACATTGTCAGGTATCACCTGTCAGGCCACGCTCTCTCTTCCTAGGGGGAGGATTTTCCCAAGAGACTTAACCCATCCTCATTTGTTCAGGGCAGGAGATTTCACCAGTTCCCCAGACTCAAATCTAAGCCCAGCACAAGCCCCTGCAACATGCAGACTGAAGGGTTTTTGTCTTGTGTTGTTTTTGGTTTTGTTCAGTGAAACATAAAATGACTTCACCACATGGATCAAATTAAGGAGGCTTCAAGGAGGAGGTGTTGCTGTTTTCCTTAAGAGCATTAAAGAAACGGTGAGGCAATAGTTGGTAGATTTGAGGGAGAGCAGTAACAAGTCAGGGCGCCGAGGGATCTGGCCCCTGCAGGCATCTTCAGTCTTAGCTCACACCATTTTCTCCTCCTTCCCTCCACTCCAGCCACACCGGATCTAACTCCAATTTTTCAACCACATCAGGTGGTTGCTTCCTCGGGGCCTTTGCACAGGCCACTCCCACTGGCTGGAGAACTCTTTGCCCTCTCTGCATACAGACTCCTTTCCTTCCTTCACACCTCAGTTTCAAGGCCACCACTTCACAGAGGACTTCCCAGACCACCCACTCTAAAAGTAGACCCCTCATGTTATTCATTTTCTTTAGAGCATTTATCCCAGTTTATTATATACTCATTTACTTGTTTTCATGTTTAATATCCGTCTCCCTCATTAGACTGGGAGCTTTATGGAAGTAGAAACTGCTCTGTCTTATATTGTATTGTTGGCTTACAATTATTCCTTCTTTTCCTGCACTTGCCATGGCTGAACTGTGAATAGGATATGCTTCCATAGCTCACTAATTTTCAGCTTGGCCCTGACTCACTTTGGCTAATGGTGTGACAGTGGAAATAAAGTGCACTATGTCTCACTGGGGCATTTAAATGTGCTTGCGTGGTTTGACTTGATTTCTTGGAGCTACTTTTCCCTGTCATGAGGAGAGCTTCCCTATGTAGCTGTGGTTTTCCTTCCCGAGATCTGGAATAAGGACCTGTGAAGTAGACCTGAACCCAACCCTGAACCCTGAAGAAAAGCTTTCCCAGCCAACCTTTAGCTCTTTGAGCAAGAGAAACAAATGCTTCTTATTGAGAGCCACTGATATCTTGGGGTACTTTCTTACAGAGCATTATTGCAATAATAGCTGACTATTGCATGACCTACTGCATAAAACACACATAATAAATATTTGTTACATGCATGGAAGAAACATTTTCCTTTAAAAAAAATCCAAAGGTAGAGAATGTAAAGAGTATCTTGGGGATCTTGGAATCTCATATCCAAGAAGAAAGGAAAGGGTGGACTAAGGCATAGGAGGAAAGAAGAACCCAAAGATTCATTGGGGCAAACCTCAGGATAAAGCTTTGTGGCCCATGGAAGAACTCTGGAACCACACTAGCGAGTAAGGTGTCCTAACCAAAGTCTAGCCAGAGAAGATATCTTTGGAAGATATTCTGGAAGGTAGAATATTGACTACAGCTGAGCCCGGAATCAAGATTTAGGCATGAAGTCTTGGAAAGCACAGAACCATGAAACAGAGGTGGAGATCTAATCCAGCAGAGAAGGGCAACTTGCCTACAGTCAGCTGTGGGGCTAGAACAGATGCAACTTTCCATATCTTTTTTTGTCCTTGTGCCCTTTCCACTACTTTATGTTGAGTCTAATGAAGTTTGATGAGGGAAAAGAGGAAGGGGCCTGTGTGGGATAACATGTCAGTTCAAATGAAGATCAGGATTGAGGACGATCACTTTGTTTCACTCCCAACAATGTCTCCAGAGGAGAGGGCTGTGCGTCTGCAATAAGGACTGGAGCAAGGTTCCCCTGTGGCCTGAATCCTAAATCACCTCTTTGAAGCAAGACAAGTTACTGAG
Organism: Pseudorca crassidens; assembly: GCF_039906515.1. Taxonomy (NCBI): domain Eukaryota; kingdom Metazoa; phylum Chordata; class Mammalia; order Artiodactyla; family Delphinidae; genus Pseudorca; species Pseudorca crassidens. The sequence goes on from NC_090297.1 coordinate 98,164,501, forward strand.
GTTCCTCCAAAGACTCCACTGCATTGATTCAAACCCAAATATGGTCAGATTTTTAGGAAAGCAAGTCTCCTGCCTCTATAATCCCATTCTGCCCACACCGCCCCACCTCCCAAACAGCATGCAGGCTGGGTTCAGGGCATTTCATTAATGTAGCCCAGAGACATTCCTCTCTTTCCAGAGTCAGATCCTCCCTTCTGCAAGCAGTGTGGTGCCAGGCAGGGACTCAGGGAGGAACGTGCTTCATCTGTAAGAGAAATTTCTTCCATCAGCTGCTCCGCTGCTCTCCTTAGCACCTTGCCAGCCTGTCTGGCTGCACGCTGGATATGCCTGTTCACCAGCAACCTTGTCAGATGTTCCCAGGAAAGGCTGTGGCTAAGAGGAGTGAAAAACATAAATATTTTGTCACTTTGCTAGGCTTTGCAGAGCCTGGGATCCCAAGGGGCCCACCAATGGCTTCAAATTAAGCTCTTCCCACTTCCATCCTCTCCCTGTTAACTCCCTCACCCTCCTGCTCTCACCCTGACACATTCCCCTCGTCAGAGGCTTGGAGAGAGAACACATTGATGGTGAGAATCAGGTTTCCTGCAACCATTTCAGCAGTTTTTACCCAACTTTTAGGCATTTTTCTCCAGAGAGAATTCTATTGTCAAGAAGACTCCAACAGTGTGAGAGGCCAAGACAGTGCCCAGGTCATGCTGTTGAACAAGAGCCTTCCATCATCATATTTTGGGTTCTGGTCTCATAACTGCAGATGGAGGAGTGTGGAATGGGTCAAAGTCTAGAATCAGATCCACCCACCGAGGTGGGGAAGACCAGGAAGGAAGAAAATCAGAGGCTCGAGGTCCTGTCAAGTAGGTTGAATGTTGATGTCTACAGGAAGGTAGAGTCCGCTTAGGAAAACTGGGTCTTGTGTGTCTCACCTCCTACCATGTCTGCACATCTCATCCTGGATGGAGTTTCAGGCTGGAAGCATAACACCCTGGGAGACAGAGCTAAGTTTTCACAAACCAGGCTGAGTGGGACACTTGGTTTCTGCCAATGGAACCTAAAGTCCAGGTATCAGCATCTACCCCTGCCCCGTGCCCAGTCCCTTTGCAGTGCTTGGAAGGAATGTGTCCACCGCATGCCTCATGGTCCACTGATGGGACCAGTGGCTGGGAGCAAGACGGAACTGACCAGGGAAGAGCTTAGTCTGTGAGGGGGGCTGCTCTTTTCTGTGGTGATAGTAGGAATTGGAGAAGGAGGCACAGAAAGATTAGGCTGAGAAGAAGTGGGAAGTAGTGACCTGAATGTCTGGGTACTCTGCCTCCTGGTTGGTCATTTTCCTGGGCAGTGGTGTGGACGTTGCCACATTTTGCTAAGGAGGCAATGAGCATCCCCCAAACCTGGGCAGATGACAAACCACTTCTCTCTCTCCCTCTCTCTGTCTCTCTGTCTCACAGTTGCTGGGCTTCCTGCTACAGGCAGGAGGGAGATGTTCTTTACAGAGTATAGTCCCACTGAATTATGACAGTAGGGCTAATTCTTGGTGGGGTTTCAGTGTTTGGCACTCAAGAAACTGAAACAGAGCAGCCAGAGGTGGAAAAACTCCACAGCTGAATACATTTTGAAGGACAGTGAAAAAAGACCTTGGCCCCAAATCAGATTGTTCCTGATCTAAAATTAAAAGTGACTTAAGCCTTAACATTCGAGAAGATTGGCAGATAATGGTTGTGAGGGTGGGGAGAGAGATTGCTTTTCTTTTCACTTTGTGGCTGGGAGCAGACCTTTCCAAGATTTCTCTGGACAGGATTTATTTACTGTCTTAAAAAAAAAAAAACTTTGCACTTTGCATGAAGATTTGCAAATGCCAGGCACACGGCATGCCGGGTGCCCAGCCAAACCTCTTGTGGTTAGCCTTGAAATGAGATCATTTCACAGTAAGAAGGAGGTCAGGTTGCAAAGAGGGAAATTCATTTGGCTGCATCAATATGTAGGCTGCAGCAAAACCACAGAACAAAATTGTGTTGCCCTGTCATAGCTGCAAACCCTGGACACAAACCTGAACTAAAGTACCTACTCGCGTGTTCTGCAAGTCCTCCTATATGCTTCTTTCATCTTGCCAGCCTCTTCCTAGAATGATATGATTGGAATTCCATTTTGCAAGGCAAGTGAATCATAAGAAACTTCCTAGCTCATGCAGCTCAATATCAAAAAAACAAAAAACCCAATCCCAAAATGGGCAGAAGCCCTAAATACACATTTCTCCAAAGAAGATATACAGATGGCCAATAAACACATGAAAGAATGCTCAACATCATTAATCATTAGAGAAATGCAAATCAAAACTACAATGAGGTATCACCTGACACCAGTCAGAATGGCCATCATCAAAAAATCTACAAACAATAAATGCTGGAGAGGGTGTGGAGAAAAGGGAACCCTCTTGCACTGTTGGTGGGAATGTAAATTGTTACAGCCACTATAGAGAACAGTATGGAGGTTCCTTAAAAAACTAAAAATAGGGCTTCCCTGGTGGCACAGTGGTTGAGAGTCCGCCTGCCAATGCAGGGGACACGGGTTCGTGTCCTGGTCCGGGAGGATCCCACATGCCACAGAGCGGCTAGGCCCGTGAGCCATGGCCGCTGAGCCTGTGCGTCCAGAGCCTGTGCTCCACAATGGGAGAGGCCACAACAGTGAGAGGCCCACGTACAGAAAAAAAAACAAAAAACAAAAAATAGAACTATCACATGACCCAGCAATCCCACTACTGGGCATATACCCTGAGAAAACCATAACTCAAAAAGAGTCATGTACCACAATGTTTATTGCAGCACTATTTACAATAGCCAGGACATGGAAGCAACCTAAGTGTCCATTGAAAGATGAATGGATAAAGAAGATGTGGCACATATATACAGTGGAATATTACTCAGCCATAAAAAGAAACGAAATTGAGTTATTTGTAGTGAGGTGGATGGACCTAGAGTGTGTCATACAGAGTGAAGTAAGTCAGAAAGAGAAAAACAAATACCATATGCTAACACATATATATGGAATCTAAAAGAAAAAAATTGTTCTGCTGAACCTAGGGACAGGACAGGAATAAAGACACAGATGTAGAGAGTGGGCTTAAGGACACAGAGAGTTGGAAGGGTAAGCTGGGATGAAGTGAGAGCGTGGCATGGACATATATACACTGCCAAATGTAGAATAGATAGCTAGCAGGAAACAGCCTCACAGCACAGGGAGATCAGCTCGGTGCTTTGTGACCACTTAGAGGGGTGGGATAGGGAGGGTGGGAGAGAGAAGCAAGAGGGAGGGGATATGGGGATATAAGTATACGTATAGCTAATTCACTTTGTTATACAGCAGAAACTAACACAACAATGTAAAGCAATTATACTCCAATAAAGATGTTAAAAAGAAAAGAAATTTCCCAAAGTATCTAATACACTTTTCCGAATTCAGAATATATGCATCTGAGAGGGTCACACCTTCCTTTCCTAAATTATCCTCGATTTGTCCAACCAATGTGAAAAAATGAGGGATCTTCCTTTGCCAACCAAACTATCAGAGGAGCTTTGTCCACCCCTGCCTCTCAATTTGATTCAATCAGGAGTTATTGAGTACCTACCCTGTGCCCAGGGCAGAGCCCAGTGACCCAGGAGGCACAAAAGCACATTTGGCCGGTTCTCTGACCTAAATACATTTGGATCCTTGTTGGAGAGACAAATAGATATGACACTATTTGAGAACAGTGCAAGATTGCTCATGAAAATGAGTGGGAATCTAACTGAACCAGTGCCCCAGTGGGACATGAGGCAGCTGAAATAGGGAAAGGACTCTGAGGCCAGGGTTGTTGAGGAGACTCAATGAAGAGGTAGGACTTAGGGATGGATCACTTCCTTTCCATCACCAACTACCCTGATTTCTATTTTGTCTCTGATGAAATTCTACCATGTATCACATCAATGGAATAACACAATCAAACTTTGGGCTTCCTGAGGTATACCAGCAGCTCTGCTGTGCAGATTAAAACGCCTAGGCTCTTGGTCCTCCAGAAAGCAAAGTCAGTGAGGGCTACTCTTGCAGAGGCCAGAGAACTAAACCTAACACCACACTGGGTAAAGGGGCTTTGTTGGGCAGCTGACAGCCCAGAGATTAGGTGTCAGACGATACTTAGGTTGGAGTAACATACTTAAGTTCTCTGAACCTCACTTTCTCAACTGTAAAATGGTGATAATAATAGCGCATATTTTCTAGGGCTGTTGTGAAGATTAAACAAAGTATTTGACATGCATGAGGGAAATGAGCATCTGACATACAGAAGATGCTCAATAGCTATTCACTATTCTTATTCCTTTTCCTTCTGGGTTTCCAAAACATTAATCCTTTTAGGAACAGAGTGTCCTAGTGTTCCATATATAAGCCATAATAAACAAAAAAACAAATAGGATATCAGAGCTTATAGACAGTACGTACCTCTTGATGGTCACCCCAGACCAGTTGGCTTCCTTATTCATGTGGATTTTGCCTAGGGGATCAATTTCTGGCTCTTTCTCTAGAGAGGAAAGAGGTACTTGACTCCCTCCAGTTGTTCACCCCTATTTGTCAATTCTGGCCTTTTAACGGAAAGGGCACTTGAAATAACCACAAAGTATATTCCCCTTCCCTTTGTTCATTTGTTTGTTTGTTTGGAAGCAAAAATAGAAGAGACAAGTTTGGAGCACATTTCAGATCCATAAAAGACAAATTAATTATCCCCAAGCAGAAGCTGACCTTTAGCTGGCCCCAGCTCCAGTGCCTCAGCCACAGCTGCACCTGCTTTGAAGATGACAATATCCACTTGCTAAATACTAATAATTAGTCACCAAAGCAGGATGAAGAATGCAGAGCAAAGTGAACCTGCAATTACTGTACTCATGTGCATCCCCTGCACCCTTGGAGGGCCAATTACCCCAGCACATTACCATAATTGGACTGACATGTTAACAGCATCCTCCAATCTTTGAAAGTGTCGTTGTTTCCCTTTCCTGTCCCTCACACCCCCTAGCCCATGGACCATCTGCCCTGTACCCTATGGCTAAGGCTGGCTGAAGATGTCTAAGCTGTATATCTTCTGAGGGTGCACAGGGTTTACCAGATGGCCCGTGTGCAGGCCCAGCATGTGCACAGAGGATGCCGGGATGAAGGTCATGGCTACCCCCACCCCCAACTTCTCCCTCCCTCAGCTCCACCTCTATGTCTTATGGAAAGAAGGCAACATGCCAGTGGTTCCATTGACCAATAGTGAAATGCTCCGTTCCCCCTCTCTCCCGGAGTTCCAGTTCTTCTTGGGGGCCAACTGTGCCACTTACACTCTACTCAGCGGTGGCCTGCGTCTTGGGAGACTGAGGTGGGTGGCCTGACCACAGGGGCCCAGGCTGCTCAAGAAAGGATGCTCCCAAACTCAAAGCAATAAGCAAGGATGGCTATCCATGGAGCTGTGCCCCTGAAAGTGAGAAGTGGGGGGGCCTTTGGCTCTGAAGGGGCAGGGGAAGAGCTTGGATGGGGGCAGGTTGGGGAAGCAGAGGCTCAGCCTACACGTTGCTCTGAGGGATCTTGGAGCTGGTGGCAGGCACTCCTCCCTCCAATGGCCTTCACCCTGGCCCCTGTTGCCTGGACACCATTTTATGAGGTGATCCGTGTCGTATCGATTGAGAGAAGCCTGCTGAACACCAGCACCCACTTTGTGTTGGCAAGGAAGCAGGTTTTCACTGCTGACCTTTTCAAAGCAAAAGTCCGTTCTTAAATTTTTTTTTTTGGTGACTTCTTCCCTCTCCTTTCCATCTGATTTCTTTCCCTACTGAGCAACAGGAGACTTTTTCTTACAAGTCACTGCAACTTTCCAAGGGAAGAAGACTTGGTTTCTGGCTGTGCTCCCATACCACGGGGAGCCCAGCCATTGGGAATGTGTCTGGGCCTCTCCTGCCCCAGCTTCTGCTCAAAGAGCTCTAACAAGGAAGGGGCTGGGGGCTGGGGGCAGGAGGGGGCAGCAATATTGGCTCAGGGAGGGAGCTGCGCCAGTTGAGATGTCAGGACTGGGAAGAGGGGTGTGATGGGAAGGAACCCTGCATCTACCATCCTTCCCAGGGCCTCTGGGTTGCACAGATCCAGGGGGTATCTTTTGCACTGCATGTGGCATGAATGGTGCCTCCCAGAAGTCCATAGAAGACACAGTAAACGGTGCCCCTGGAGTTGGACAATGTGTTGGCCCTGATTATCGTAACACACATACAAACACCCACACATACACACAAACACACACACACACATAGGCCCAGTGCCTCTGCTTTCTCCTGGAGCTGCTCTGGACCTTACGGGCCCCAGGCTCTCTGCAGTTCATGCATGAAATGGTCCACAGGGACAACTTCTGCTCTAATAAGCCCCACAACATACCCTTCCCAACTCCATCGTAAGCACATACACAGTGTACTCCCTGGTTACCTCTGCCATCACAATACCGCTGCTGGGATATACCAGGATTCCAGAATGATGGCACTAGAGAGTATTAGTGGATACTCCACAGTGGATATTACTTTGTCATATTAGTGGATATTACTATGTTACTATAGTATGTTACTCCATAGGGGTTGATATCCCTTTAGTGGATGAATTGAATTGGTGTTCAATCTCCTGAACTCTAAAATGCAGTGAAAGGAAAATGGGGATTTATTCTTGAATCAGCAGATGTCTTGTCCTTGCTATTTGCATTAGTCACTCACACACAGAGACTCAGACAGAAAGCCACACACATAGACTCAAAATAAGACAAAAATAGCCATAAACACAGAAAGCCATGCAGTAGCCGCAGGTGCACACACATTCCCAGTGACCGTCGGCCCCTGTGCACAGATGTACCCATGGCACAGACTCGTGTAGTACCAGAAAGCACACATTATGTCACACGAAACACATTCATATGGAAGTCAACACATACAATCCCAAAGTCTAAAAGGTAGCTCCAGAGACCCATCCGTATGGACAATGTTTTGTGCTGTAAATGTGACCTGCGATGTGCCAGAATAATTTTAGGACCACAGCCTTGTGGCCAAGCTCTGTGGTAGGCATTCCTTCCTGGGTGGCCCACCCTTTTACGGCTTGAAATATGCAGGGCCAGTTGAATGCTTTGGTAGGTGATTTACAGACTTTGCCTGCCTTCCCACAGGGCCCCTGTTCCTATCTGCCCATCACGTTCCCTGGAAGAGGTCAAGAGTTTCCGTATCTCCCTGGGAACGGCTGCACACAGCTGTGAGCTCCAGAGGTGAGGGATTCCAGGCAGTATAGTATTTTCTGGATTTCTCAGAAAGGAGCTAGGCCCAGGCACTCTGATTCTGCTCCCAGATAAGGAAGGTAGAGTTCAGATTCTGGCTGTAGAAGGTAATGCTTTACAGCGGAAAGGGAGATGTGCTTGGAACTGAGGCATCAAGGTTGGAGGGGAAGAGACAGCCGTGCGTCTCCAAGTGGGATCTGACATCACTGAGCCTAACTGCTTTGCCTCTAGTTTAATCCTGAGTTGGCCTTAGCAGCAACAGACTCTTAAGATGGGTCCCAGAGAGCTACTGGAGTGCCGTTTGGATGTGACCAGCCCAGCCTGAAGCTGGGGCCAGTGTGACCTTTGGTCACGTGACAATGAGGGAGAAACGGGAGACAGGGCAGAGAGAGGTCTCACAGCTGTTATGTTTTAAATCTCTGAACATATCTGTGCTTAGATATCAATTGTTTAGTCTGAAGTGAAGTGAAACTAGGCTCCGGAATGATGGTAAAACCCCTGGGCAGGAGGGAGAGACAGGGGGAAGACTCCCAGAGAACAGCCAGACCCCAGTGGAGGTTCAGAAATCCTTCCCCAGGGTGGAGAATGTGCGCTGTCTCCCCATCTCCCCGGGAGCATCCACCGCACGGAAAGGCTGCTTTAGGGAGACAAATGATCCCCATTAACTCCATCAGGTAATGAGCCATTTGGTGCCGTCATTAATTATACTAATTAAAACACACTGGCCTTTGAGGTTGGCACATACTTTCATGCCACCCCCAACGTTTCACTTCACTCTTTCTCTGCCTGGGGTGACTGCTTGGCTACATAGGTTCCTGAGATCCTGTGGAAAGAAACCACAGGCCCAGCCACCTAACCTGAAGCATTCATCTTCCACCTCTCTCATTCACTAATTCATTCAACAAACAAGCAGTGAGCACCTAAGTGCACTAGGTGCTGGGGACACAGAAACAAGACCTGGGACTTTCCATCAAATCAAAGAGACAGACAAGGAAGCAACAAACACAAACTACTGAGTAGACTCTTACGTGTATTTTGCAGTTCATAAAGCATCTTCACAAAGCTCATCTCTTTTAATCTTCAAACCCCAAGGAGGAAGGTGCCGCCATCTTGCCCATTTTACAGGTACGAAAAACAAGGTTGAGAGCCATTATATGGTTTGATGCCAAGGAGAGCAGGGCTGGGACTTGAATTCATGCCTTTGACTCCAGATTCTCTCCCTTTACAGCCCAGGAACGCAGAAGAAGCTGGCTGTAGTTAATTCTGACTGGTGGTTTCAGAGAAGGCCTCTCCAAGGGGGTTACAGTTGAATTGGGCTTTAGTAGACGAGTGGGTTGACTTGGTGGAAGAGAGGAAAGGGCATTTCAGGATGAAGGTATGGCATTAACAAGGCCCAGATGGGAGGTGCACAGAATAGGGCACGCTCGGCCGCATCAGGCAGGCTGTGTTGCAGGTACACAGAGAAACGCAACAGGGCAGAATGGAGGTAAATTTAAAACATCCTAAAATTTCAAAAGGCAAAAGAGTGATTCTGGGATATTTCTTTGAGGCCAAACGGAAAATCAGGATGGGTTTAGAAAAGGCCAGAGGAGAGCTTATCTCCACCTCTGTCATGCTCTCAGGGCTGCAGGTGACAGGGCAGGGTTTCATTGTTCAGCTCTTTTTCCATTATCCACTTTTTCATTCCACACTCTGTTTTCCCATAAGCTAAATATGCCTTCCCCTGTCTAAACACTTGGCTCCAGAGCCCTCTCTCTCTCTGCTGAGTGACCTGTCTTCTCCATCTCCCCTGCGTGGGGTTTTGGCCCAGCTCTGACTGTGTCTGTTCTGCCTTGTCGGCTGTCTGCCAGCATGGCCCCTGTAGCCCCTTGGTACAAAAAGACCTCTTGCCTGGCTCAGCCGAGGAGCGGGGCAGAGGGAGGGACAGAGACGGAGAGGGTGTGCTGAGTGTGTGTGCTTGTGTGTGTGTATTTGCAGCACGACATTCACTGTTTCAAGAAGCAGCTTTTCTATGTGATTGTCCCCCAAACTTTGGTCCCTTCCCCTACAGCACCCTTTTGCCTCCTGGCTTCTTGGGAGAGCGGGACAATGGGCTGTCCTACCCCCTGCACTTTCACCCACAAATGTGTCACTCAGAGAGGAGAGCACCTAGCAGGTTCAAGACATGGTTATTGAGTAAATCAGGATTTCAGGCACTGGACCGCCTGTTTAACAGGGCAGGCTGTGTAACAAAGGAACACGAACAGGGTCCTGTGCCGGGAATTCGTATTTAACGGTGCCTCAGAGCCTCTTGGAATCACTTCTTCTCACTCTCAGCCACCACTGCCACCAGATGTGCACCTGCTTAATTACAATTCATAAGGTGCTCACTTATTAATAAAGCCGAATTAATCCGGTCACGCCAGCCTGCGATGCCAGCAGGAAGGCAGAGCCCATCGGCCACTTAGACAGCAGCCCTGAGCAGAAAGAGGTTAAAAGAGACCAAGCCCCAGATCTGGCCTCCCTCCACCAGGGGGCTGTGGAAGCAGCTTCCCTTCAGAGCAGCCAAAACTCGGAGGCTGGTGGGTTCCGTGCCCAGCTGGTGCTTGACGCTGACCCCGTCTCCTGCACGCACTGCTTCCTGTTATTGTGCCCTATCTGCCTTCCTCAGGGACGTGGAGGCTTCTTTGAGGACGGGGTTGTGCTTATTGATCTTTAGAACCATTCAGCTCTCCCCCTCTCCCCTCCTCCCACCCCTGCCCTCCAGCTCAGGTCTAGGATTGGTTTTGTGCACAGGCGCCTGTGTAACTGTGGCTGGGGGCAGTTGAGCGTGAGGCGGAATCACCTTCCCGAACACGCTTCAGTGGGGAGCAGGGTGGAATGGTGGAGAGAACACCAGCTTTGAAGCCAGTGGGTCTCAATCGGCCCAGCATTGCCGATTCCTACGGTGTGGCTTTGGACAAGTTCCTTAACTGTTCTGTGCCTGCCTCAAGGTCGTCCTTTGTAAAGTGAGGATAGCAGCGTCTGTATTATACGTAACTGTGAGGATTAAATAAAGTAACGTTTTCCAAGAAATATATATATATATATATAGTTGAATATATATATATAGAGAGAAAATTCTACTGTCCTAAGTTTTCAGTTGAATGAATTTTCATACATTGAGCACACTTCTGCAAATGGCACCCAGAGTAAGAAACAAAGCAGCTGGAAGAAACTGCTTGTGCTCTCCGTAAGTAAAGAAACTTCTGTGAAGGGTTTTTGGAAAATATTATCACACATGTCGTAGATACTTAGCGATTATTGCTATTGTTGCTATTATTATCCCTCCCTCATTTCCAATCACCCTGATTCTACCACCACCACCACAACCCCCATCCGCAAACACCCCAGCACCCCAGTGGTACCATCTACTGCCATTACATCGACCTGCCCCTCCAGCAAAGTTGGCGCTGTTGGATTGAGTGCCGCGGACAAGGGGAGTGAAACCCAGGTCTCTGCCCAGGGACCAGGCATTCTGGTAGTCTCTCAGTGCTCTTGGGGAGGGCTTTACAGACTTCTGGAAATGGCAGAAGCCTGGAGGTCATCACGTCTGAGCTCTTCCTGATGTGTGAGTGATACCCTGGTTTTGCGACACAGGCCTGGAGCTTCAGCCCAATCTGTGCATAATCCTGGGATACCCCTAGAATCATCACACGTTAGACTCGGAAAGCACTTTAAGGGTTATTTAGCGCTCCAGACCCTCATTTGAGAGATGAAAGACCTGAGACTCAGAGAGGGCAGAGACTTGCCCCAAATCACACAGCTGTTAATGAGAGAAAACAACAGAAGCCGGATCTCTGGACCCTATACTTGTGCCCTTCCCACTTCACTCTGATCATAGGGCCTTGGAGGGGGTCACATGAAAGAGCTAGCAGACCTGCAGTGTGATGCCCTGAGCTGGTGTGGGTCCATTTCCCTTGTTCTGACAGAGGGATTTACAGCAGGAGCAGAGTTAGCCGTGCAGCGGGGGTAGGAGTGAGAGGGGGTATCATTCTCTAGCACCGCACACAATGAAAGGGGGACCCCTTCCATCACTCACCTGCTAATTACCCAGAGCCTAGTGATGGGCTGTGATCAGACGGGTCTTCCAGGCAGAACCATGAAACCCAGTAGCCAGCAGACATGATGGCAATGGGAAGAGCCTCTGTGGGAACACAGGCAACCCTGGGGCCGATGTTTCCTGCTAGGACTGGCTGGTCCATTGGGCTCTGAAGGCAGGGAACAGCTTCTGATCCCATTCAGCAGAATAGTGCGGTGAGGTGAGGGGTTCCCTGTTTCTCTATCTTTGAATTTCAGAAGAGTAAACCAGAAAGGGACTTCTTAGGCCTGAAATTACACCAACAAAGTCCGGTCATTCTTTTGGATTCAGAGAGCTTTCTGGTTTTGAAGGCCTATGGAAAGAGGGCCATGTGTGAGGGAGCCCCAGCATGGTGGGTGTGTTCCGAGGTGAGAGAGAGTTGGGTCGGATGTAAGAAAGGGCTTCCTCCTGTGAGGGTTGCCCAGGGAAGGTGACTCCTGTGGAGACAGTGAAACCCATCGCTGAAGGTGCTCACGGGCAGGCTGCATGACAGCTCCACAAAGGTGCTGAAGAAGGAATCCAGCTTTGGATAAGTGATTGATCTTCTGTACCTTAAAATTCTCTCGCCATTGGGATCCTGAGTCCATGAGCGATCGAGCTGACCCAGGCACACACACGCGTGGGATCTCAGGGCTGATGAAACCTCAGTGGCCACGTGGGCCGAACACCATCCAGCAGGGGAACGTCCTCCACAGCCCTGCACCATCTCCATCCGCTTCCATCTGCCAGACTGGGCTCCATTCCCTGTGGGATCACTTACAAAGCAGGCATTCAAAAGGGCGTGCTGACCCAATGACTTTGGATAAGCCACTGAACTTCACTGAACTTCGGTTTCTTCATCTATAAAAATGGAGGGAAATAGCATCTACCTTCAGGATCCTAAGGCTAGACTGGGATGTCTGAACCCATCTGGCACTTGGTGGACACTCAGTATCAAGGTCCCTCCTTCTTTCCTCCCTTCCTTTCCATGGTCCCCCTTTCCCTCCTTTTGTAGCCTGTTTCACAACATGTCACTGCACTTTGGGCTGCTGTTTATCACCCAACATCCCCCCTTGACCGTGAGCTCTCAGAGGGCTGCGTTGTCCTCACTGCCTTTGCATAATAAGTACTACATAAGTATGAGTTGAGTAGACTAATGAACCAGCCTCCCAGACTTCAGGAAGCCCATCACTACTGAGGCTGCCCTGTTGGCTGCTGGACTGATCTCCCCACCAGAAAGTTGTGCCTGAGGGCAAAAAGAATCTGCCCTGAGTCTCCTCATTTTAGATCCCGGCTCTGGCCCCTCTGGTCCTTCTTCCTGAGCCCAGGGAACTAGTCCATTTCTACCGACACAAAAGAGACTTTCTGATGGTTGATGGTTATCTGAATTCTCCCGAGTCTTCTTTCCTCTGAGCAAATTTTAGGCTCCTCACCACCACCCCCTTCCACCACCCCAGCTCTACCTCTGCCTCTCCTTTGCCACTTATTTCTATAGCTTTAACCAGCAAGTGCCCACAGGCTTCTCTGGACTGCATGTGGTCATTGCCAAGGGTTTACTCATTTCTTAAAAATAGACTGGGCTTTGACATTACTCCAATCTGTCACCAAGGACAAAGTCTACTGCTGACCCTGATGCCCATATATCTCTATTTTCAAAAGAGCTTTCTGTTTGACCTTTCAAGCAGAAAGGTCATATCTATATGACCTTTTATATCATATTTGGAAAACTATAAAGCCCTGTGCAAATGGAAAAGGTTTATCTCAACCTTCAGGCTGACATTTACAGCCTTTGAGACATGCTAGGGGAGTGTGGTTGTTATTAGTTCAACTCAGAAAAAAGAAGTTCTAAATACAACCTCTGAATCAGGGCAGACTGCCTGGAGGAGGAGATAATAATTGGGGCAGAATGCCTGGTCCCATGTGAAGTGAGCTGTTTGAGTTTTACAATAGCTAATAGAGTCCTGTGTTTGGAAAAGCTTCTGCTTCATGCCAAGGGTTGGAATTCACTTATTGCTCAATAAATCCCTCTGAAGGGCTTCACGAATTAATACAGTGATGATATTTCTGCCTTTTCTATATACATGAATTCAGTAATAACTGTAATTATTATAAAGTTATAATAAAACATGATGTGTTATGCTGTTAATTCAATTGCAAAAAGGATGAAGTATGAGGACACCCTTATCATTTTTTCCCCTTAATTATGGAACAGTTCCCCAGGCTGAAACGCAGGAGAAAGAGGCCTCATTTTGCCTTGGTGGGGTTTCCTTCTCAGTGTCTTTATCTGGTTTAGGTGGTCCCAGGCTTCCACTCTGGTGGAGCAGGGAGAGTGAGCAAGTCTCCACAAAGTTGCTCCCACCACTTACATAGATTGAATTAGAGATCTAGTGGGGAGGTGGATCCTCCCACCCCCTTTATCCACACCCACTCCATCTGCCCTTTGGAACCACCAGTCCTTTGCCTCCCCAGCCATAGTTGATTGGACTAGAGATGGATAACTGAACCTAAGGGACCAAATATTAGGACTGAGACTGAACGGGCTGGTTTTGGGTTCTGAAAATGGAGTATCCTTTTCAGGGCAGGGCTGGAGCAAGCATTTTCTGCCATGGCAGTACTGAAGCAGAGTGTGCAGGGCTACAGAGAGAAGAGAACTCATTCATCCTGAGAGCCTCCAGAGCAACCCTGGGGGCTGATTCTGCAGGTCCTAGTTCCTTTCTCGGTTGTACTTAACTTTAGCTGGCATAAGTTACACCTGCATCATTCCAACAAATTCCCTTTTATCCTTTTATGTAGTTTTGAGCGAGTTTCTAGTTTTGCATCCAGACAAGTTTCAAGACCTTACTGAAAGCTCCTTGAGGAAAGGCGCCCCTTTGTATCGTATTCATCATTGTTTTTCTGATACCCTGAACAGTGCTTGGCACATAGAAACCTCTTCAGTAAAATTTTTGAAATGAATGAATGTATGATGAGTGAATGAATGGAAAACACTAGAACCTTGACCTAGTCAGGGACCATCTTCCCAAAGTAGGCCCAATTTGTCCCAGTTGGACTTAGGCTATTGCTCCTCCTTTAACCCTAAGAAAGGATGATTTCACCATAGATACTCCTTCCAAGAGGGTGTCCTTTGGGTTGAGCACTCTGGACCAGTGACAGGGAGTTTTACCTTGGGAGCCCTAAGCCCATGGCCCTAGCCTACAGAACAGACCCTTTCCCTCTGAAGCATGTCTCTAGCACAGGATGAGAGTCCTCAGCCCAAAAGCAGAGGATGGGGAGAGGATTCAGAGGTCCTTTAGTCTATTATCCTGCCTTTGAGGCAGATCTGCCACTGAGAGCATCACAGCCCAAGAGACCATGCTTCATTCATTTGCCCCATGTGAACATTAAAGCACCACTCTGGCCAACGCCGGCCCCCTGCCAGGGGTATAGAGGTGCACGTGTCAGACACAAACCCTGCCCTCAGGGAACTTAGAATCTACTAGAGGAGCGTCTAGACCTTTCCCCGCCTCCAAAATCTCTGGAGAATGGGCTTCCGGAGCTAGTTGTGCTTGCCCTTCCAGTCGGTTCTAATGATCCCCTCTTGCTGCCGATCAGCCTGCTTCCCATGGGAGCCTGGAAGCTGAGGCAGGAGCCCAGGGCAGGCCTCTCCCTCCATGAGCTGCTCTCAGCTGCTCCTGCTCCACGCTCTACAGCCTCCATGCTTTTGACTTTCCCTCAACCGCGGAACTTTCTATCCATCAGCCTCTCACGCTCTGAGGGACATAATCGGATGGTCTGTGTCAGCCAGCTGGAGAAAGTCAGGGCCCTGGAGCTGTTCTTCTGAAGGCGGGCAAGGACATCGAACAGGAAGCCGTGTCAACTCCCCTTGATGGGAGGAGGGCAGGGAAGAGACTGTTTCTCTGGGTGATGGACTGTCTCCGTGCCGCTGAGGGTATTACAAAGTGATAATGAGCTTGTTCCTCTCTCCTTGTGTCGCATAGCTCTCAGGGCCTGGAGGAATCCTTTATTGGGTCCAAGTGGTGTATCAACAATGCTTCTCAAAGCAAGGGAGGGGAGCCCAGTAAATCAGCCTTTTGTCTAGAGTGGAGAGTAAGAATGGAGAGAGAAGGGCTTCCCTGGTGGCGCAGTGGTTGAGAGTCCGCCTGCCGATGCAGGGGATGCGGGTTCGTGCCCCGGTCCAGGAAGATCCCACATGCCGCAGAGCGACTGGACCCGTGAGCCATGGCCGCTGAGCCTGCACATCCGGAGCCTGTGCTCCGCAACGGAGAGGCCACAACAGTGAGAGGCCCACGTACTGCAAAAAAAAAAAAAAAAAAAAAGAATGGAGAGTGAAGACTGGGAGAAAGGTCCCCGGGTGACCTGATGATAGAACCCAGCTGACCTCTCCCCCACCTCCTGTGCTCCTCAGACCTGTTCTTCACCATTTCCCTGATGTCGGCCATAGACTGTCCCCTTATTTCCCCAGCCCACCCGTCTCCCACCATAGCCAGCCCTGGTAAGGCCATTCCTGCTACTCTGTCACCAGCCCCAATTCTCTTGCCATCTTGCCTTTCCTGCCCATCCCCACCCTAGTCCCCTCCAACTGTGAGACAACGGAGCATCAAGATTTTTCCACTTCTGCTCCCAATCTTCTGAAAGTTGCTAGAGTTGTCTATGCCGACAAGCTCGGCTGTGAGTTAGGGTTTTCCACCTTCAGCTGGCTTGGATGACTACTTGGCAGTACTTTGGCGAGGAACGTGTTGGCAGCTTTAGACCTTCAACACCCTTTTCTTCTTTGACAATCCTTCTTTTTAGCTTGGGGCCCTTTATGGCTACATTTGTCCTCCATCACTTTTGAGTCCAGCAACTTTCCTGGGTTCAGGAGACCCCAAACCCTGTCCACCTCTGATTGGACCAAGGATACTTGTCCAAAGTTGAAAACCAATTAGATTCCACCTCCTGAAAATTAGAAGCCAGGACACAGAGGCTCTGATTAGTCCACGGTGGACTCCAGGGCTAAACAATTGCGGAGCAGCAGAGAGAGCCAGAGAGAGGCAGGTGCACAGAGAGAAGTAGAGACAGGACTCCATGTGGCCCTGGAGAGATAGTGAGAGCCTCCCCAAGAGGCCCAGCTGTCTTTCCTGGCCTGTTTACCTCCCACTAAATCCCCACTTGTGCTTAAGCTACTCTCAATAGTTAGTTACCTGTCCTGAACAAGTGCATTTGCTGACCAGGACTCAGCAGGAGACCTCACCTCTTACCTCTCTAAGGAGGCTGAGACCGTCAAAAGCAAACTTCCCCTGATTTCAGCCTTTGGGCCTCAAAGCACATCTGTCTATCCCGCACACATTCCCGCTGCCCTCCAGTTCGGAGAAGGATGGGCCTGACTCTTTTCCAGGCTTATGCCCACACACTGGATTCCATTCCCTCCTGCCTCTGTAATAGTAATAGTTAGAGTTATATTAATAGTAATAGTAATAATAACAGTTTCCTGCTCTTTTGTCGCTACACCTCTGGCTCCTCCCCCAAAACCTATTCACATGTTAAATATCTTCCACCCTAAAAATCAAAACACCATTCTTTGACCCTGCTTTCCTCCCAAGCCACCAACTCATGGCCTTCCTTTCCGTTTGTCTTAAAGGAAAGGTAGCCTGGTTCAGTGAAAAGAGCGCAAGACTGAGAGTCAAGAGATGAGTTTTAACCAGGTATTAGAGCTGAGTGACATTTAATAAGTTTCTAAACCCCTCTGAGCTTGTCTCTTCCAGCAGGAAAATGGTGAGGCTGAAAATCTTACTCACTTTGCAGGCGTATTGTGAGGATGTGTTGATTTATGTGGGTAAAAAGTACCGAACACATTCTCCAGCCCTTTGTGGCTGCTCAATTAATGTTCAATCGGAAGAGTAATTTACCTGATTATGTCGACTTTTTACCTTCCATCCAACCTTCAATTATTTACAATCTGCCTCCCCCGTCCCCGGCCTATTGTTTTGTCACTACTGTCATTGAGGTCACCAGTGACCTCTTATTTGCTGTCTCCAGTGCAGTTTCCTTCCTGTTCGATGTTACTTGCCCCTCTGCAGCAGCTGCTGCTTTTACTGTCCCTGCCTCCTTCTCCCGGCTTTCCTCCCCTGGCTTCCCCCGTGGCACTACTGACCACCGTGGATCGGACTTTCTTAGCTGGTTCCTCTGCTCCCTGCCCTAGGTCTGCATGATCTTCTCTCTTCTCAGCTCTTCCAGGGACCCCACCTCCCTTCACTGCCTCACGTGTCACTAAGATGAAGGATCACTGGTCTTACCTCTAGCCCTCCCTTCTGCTCAGAGTTCCCCTCTAACCATCCCTTTCTCCCCTCTGCCACCCAAAGCTGCTTCCTTTTCCATGCCTCCGGCCTTGGCAACCATCAGGCAAGCCACCACCCAAACCAGAAAAACCAGTGTTCATTTTCTACTTCTCCCCTCGGCCCCAATCAGCCACCTTCTATCTGAGTCCTGCAAAATGCTTTTCACATCTATTTCCTTTTCCATGGCCCATGCCATTGTCTAGTCGAGCTGTCATTGGATTCTACCAAAACTCCTGCTGGGCCCTCCAACTGGTCTCCCAGGCTCCAGTCTCTCTTCACTCAATCTCAGCTCAACAGGGCTCCCTGTTTTTGGCTCAGAACACGTCCTTCAACACACATACACATGCGCACGCACACACACACACATACACACTGAGGTAGCTGTCAGGAAGTCTGGATCCAACCTATTTTTCCAGCCCCATTTTCCTGCAGTCCCGCTGATGCATCTCACCTGCCAGCCACAATGGAGTCTTTTCTCACCTCCACAGCTTTGTCTATGTTGTTTCTTGGACTAGCATGTTTTCCCCCGTCTTTTATGTCCAGAAATAACCGATTCACCTTCAAGCCTCTACTCACAGATCCCCTGTACTGGGGAGCCCTCTACACCCCCTCCATCTACATTCTCACGTAGGGGAACACCGGGTGCGCACCTGATACCCTGGAGTCTCTGTCTCCTCTACCTGGAAGCTTTTGCTGCTTCTCTTCGCTAGGGCAGTGCCTTCTCTGGTGTCAATCCGCACGTCCCAGCCGTCCTACTCACAGTAGATCCCCAGCCCCACTCAGTCCCCCCGGTGGTCCCTCTCTATCGCACAGCCTTGTTTATTTCCTTTCTCGCACTTATTATAAATCCCGATGATCTTATGTGGCTGGTTAGGCTCTCTGGGAAGCAAACTCGGAGATGGAGTTCAGTGTGCGGGATGTGAAATGAAGAGGGCCCTTGGGATCGACAGCAGTGGAAGGGGCCGGGGCTGGAGGGAGAGGTCGATCTTCACACCATACTGATGATCTCCTTGGCTGACCCCCAGGAAGCCATGAAGATAAGACCTCCTGCAGCTGGGCTGAAATGGCTGGGCTTTTCTGTCCAACTCCATCAGTCATTGGCTGGGGCCACTCTCAGAAGAGGATGACCCTGGCAAGGCAGCTCTCTGCATGTAGAAACTAGTCTCCCAGTTTCTACAGAGCCTTGACTCACTTCTGCATTTTGTCCAAAACTTTAAAACACTTTTGGAGCTAAGAATGGAGCTAAGGGCTTCCCTGGTGGCGCAGTGGTTGAGAGTCCGCCTGCCGATGCAGGGGACACGGGTTCGTGCCCCGGTCCGGGAAGATCCCACATGCCGTGGAGCGGCTGGGCCCGTGAGCCATGCCTGCTGAGCCTGCGCGTCCGGAGCCTGTGCTCTGCAATGGGAGAGGCCACAACAGTGAGAGGCCCGCATACTGCAAAAAAAAAAAAAAAAAAAAAGAATGGAGCTAAGAATAGACATAAAAGTACAAAGAAACCCCCTAATTTGGGGGATAATTAAAACTGTGGTTTCCTTTTTCCGCCATTGTTTGCGCTCTCAGCTCCAGGGCTTTCTTTCAAGTTGGTCGATCCCCACTAGCTTCCTCTCTGGCCTCCAGCCAAGGCGGAGAGAAGACGAAAAGGACCTGGGAGTCCCTCCAACTTACTGCCCCTCAGGCCTGGCCCTGGAGCCTGACTCCCACTCCTTTCTCTAACTCAGGCAGTTGGAGTCCAGGTTTAAGAGGAGAGCAGCAGAGGGAGAGGACGCAGGCTAGGGCCTTCGAGAGGATGGAAAGTTAAAGCCCTGGCCCCATGGACTGCTCCCTTTTCTCCCCCCACTGCTGGCAGATGGAGTCAATAAGGATTAAACTCTGAGTGTTTCCAGTGCTTATTGGAAAAAGGAGGGTGGAGGAAATCCTCTTTTCTTCCACCCCATCTTCAAAGCTGATGAGAAATCAGCAAAGCCAAGTCCAGGAGCACTCAAGCATCTTCCTCCTTTCTCATCTCTGTGGCACGCCCTGCCCCTCCTTTAAAATCTGTACTCGTAAGTGCCTCGCAACGTCTTTCTGGTTTCTTCCCGGGCCTCATTTCACCTTGAAACCTCCAGAGGCGTGTGTCAGATGCTGTCCTAAGGGACAAGATCTCAGGCAGGTGTCTTCTCAAGTCCTGGGCAGGAGGAGGGTAGAGGCTGAGTGTGGGGCAGGACTATGGCAGGGGACAGGATAAGCTGACCGCCTCACGTGGAAACTTGCATGGCCCTGGACCGACCTGCTCTGACCACCCTGCTCATCTGTGGCCCCTACATGAGTCCAATACACACACACACACACACACACACCCCACAGAAGCACCTCCAAAAACATTGATGAGAAGTGTAGTTTTTCCCCAAAAGTTTGATGGGGAGACAGAGGGGATTACATGGCGTGTGATATGCCCAAACTTCCCAGGCATCCTCCTTTCCCCTCCCTCTGCTCCTTCCCCAGGTTTCCTCTCCCTGCAGGAGCTACTTCATCTCTCCCTTGCTCACTTTTATCTACATTCGAAACTCTCTTCTCACAGCTCCCTTCAGCCCCACAGACCTCCAGTCCCTTTCACACACAAACCTCTCTAAATCAGCTTGGCTGCCCCACGCAGCGAGGCCAAAGGGAGCCACAGAGAAGATGATACCCAGAGCCAGGTACGTGACCTTGAGGCCCGCAGAGGGCAGTGTCCTGGCCTTTGCAGGGCCCCTAAGCCCTAGATCAGAGTGCCTCCCGCACTCCTGACTGCTCACCAGGGCTCCAGCTTCTTCATCCAGGAAAGATCCCGAGACTTAGAATCAGAGATGGAGATTTGAGCCTCAGCTCCACTTCTTCCTCACCATGGGATCTGGGGTAGCCCAAGGTACTGGGGGCGTTTCACCTTTTATTCCCACTGAGTTAGTCTCAGGAGCCAGCGAGGGACAAGTGGTGAGCCTGCAGGTGCCTGCAGGAGTTGGGGGCCGCCAGAGGTGCGTTGGCGTGACGGAGTAGACAAAACTTCTGCTGAGCAGGAAGACCCAGATGGTGAAGGTGGGGTGGGACGGGGATGGGGAGGCCACTGGAGAGATGGGGGAGCGGGTCACACCTGATCTCATCTCAGCAGCCATACAGGGACCATGGCAGGGCTTTTCCCTGGAGGCTTTCTCTGCGGGAGGGAGATAGCGGGATTAGCCTCGGGCTTGTCAGCCCAGCCTCTGACCGAATACCAGTGAGGGTGGAAGAAAACTCTCCTTCAGGCTTTTCCTACCCTGTGGCCCCAGCACACGCCTGGGCACATTTGAGCGCTTGGGGCTCTGCTGATTTGTGCTGTGTGCACCTGCCCTACACGGCCCAAGGTTGCTCACGCTTGGAAGAGAGTTCTCACGCCCACATGGACACTCCTTGGTGGCAAGATCATCTTCCCCAACAGACCAGGAGATCCCAGAGGACAGATGGGAGGAGGGAGTGCTGGGTGGAGGGTAGCTCTGTGCGGGGTGCTTGTTCCCAGACCCCGGACCCCAGCCCTCACGGTGCATCACTGGGTCTACAGGTCTCTAGGACAATAACTCTGTTCATCCGGGTCTGAAGGAGGCTGTAACAAAGGGCCTATTCTGGGAGCTGGGAGCAACTCTCCCTGGATGCTGCCTGTGCCTCTGTCCCCTTTCATGATGTTACCCCAGGGCCATCTGGCTTGTCCCTCCCCTCCTTGTCAAACTCACTCCAAGTAAAGATTCTGTGTCAACAAATAGTAAGCCTTATACATCTTTTTTGGGGGGGGGAAGTGAATGAAAGGCCATCACTAGCAAGTATTGTGAAGTGACTGTGTTTCCCCTCCCAGGGATGTTTGCCTCTGAGCCTGCTCTCTCCCTGTGGGCAAAGGACGTGGTCCTAAGGAAAGGAATTCCAGGTTTCAATGATAAGAAGGTGTTGGGAGGAAGAAAGTTTCCTCTGCCCTTCTAGGTCCTTCTGGCTGGTCTAAGAATTGAATTGATATGGATTAACAGGAGAAAACCAAACAAAAGTTTAATAACGTACACAAGGGAGAGACCCAGGAAAACTGAGTAACTCACCAAAATGGCTGAAATCCTCACCTTAAATACCATCTTCAGCTAAAGACAAAAAAGGATGCTGGGGTTAGTGGTCTGGGACTTCAGGATGGGGAAGGCAAGTGGGGATGGAGCACCAAATGTTCAGTAAATAAACGTTTGCTGGGCGCTGCAGAGACAATGGAACACAGAGAGGAATTCTAACAAACAGACTTGCTACGCGCTTCCCTGTCTACACACCTAGTTCATGCTACTGTAGACC
Organism: Pseudorca crassidens; assembly: GCF_039906515.1. Classification (NCBI taxonomy): domain Eukaryota; kingdom Metazoa; phylum Chordata; class Mammalia; order Artiodactyla; family Delphinidae; genus Pseudorca; species Pseudorca crassidens. The sequence goes on from NC_090297.1 coordinate 98,186,492, forward strand.
CTTGAACAATGAGGGGGGTTAGGGGTGCAGATCCTCCTTGCGGTAGAGAGTCCTCATATAACTTACAGTCAGCCCTCCCCATCTGCGTTTCCTCTGTGTCAGTGGTTCCGTATCCTTGAATTCAACCAACCGTGGATTATGTCATACTGTAGTTTTTACTATTGAAAGAAGTCTGCATACAAGTGAGCCCACACACTTCAAACCTGTGTCGTTCAAGGGTCAATTGTATAGTTATCTATGGGGATAGTTCCCTTTCTGGAACCTGTCCTCTATCTAAAATCTTTTAGGCAGTTAAGGGGAAGATCAAAGTTCTTCTTGAGCCTTTTGGGCCTTGATTGTTTTCAGCTCAAAATAATCCTCATGCCAAAGAGACACATTTTGGGGTGGTAAATATTGCTCCCCTACAAAGGCAAAGTAAATTTTTCGTTAGGGGCAGCTATCATTCCTGTGTCCTACCTGAGAATAGGTATAGCTATATACCTGTACGCCTACAGCAGCTAAGCTGGCCATGGTGGGAAATACACTCCGGAGATCAGCAGAAAGTACCAGGGGAGGAAGAGGGGACGTAACAGAACTGCCTAAAAATCTAGGTGACGAAGCTTGGAGGTAAAATGTTGTAGGAGAAGGAGCATAGGACGGGTTTAGACCTGATTTCTAGTCCCAGCTGAGCCTCACTGTGGGTCTGAATTTCTCATTTTTAGAAAAAGAAAAAAAAAAAAAAGGAAGATCTTTTAGATTGCTTTCCATGCCTAACACTCTATGGAGGCATAGAAGGGAAGCTGAGGCCATCTGGGATGGGCAGGGGTCCACGGGGCTTTGTCAGGGATGTAACGGAACATTTCCACAGAGGACCAGGGGTGGGTATCTAGAGGCTCAGGAACCCAGCTCAGCCTTCCTGGCTCAGCATGAGCCAGGCCAGTGTGGGCCAGGGCAACTCCACACACAAGTCCCTCTTGAGGGCTTCCAAGAAGAAGGATGAGGCAGTGTGAGTCGGATCCCCACCCGGGTCCCCTCTTGTACGTTTCCTCCCTTCAGCAGTGCCATGGCTAAGGAGCTAGAAACATCACGTTATACAATTCCTTTTAGAGGCAATTGAAGAAAGGTGACAGGAATCAGAACAGTGGTCACCCATTCAATGATGGAAGAGGTCCTGGGGAGTCTGCAGTGCTGCTGGAGATATTCTGTATCTTGATCTGGGTGGTGGTTACACAGGTGTATACATATATCAAAATGCATCAAGCTTTCATTAAGATCTGTGTATTTTACTGTATGTAAATTATACCTCAATTATAAAAAAAAAAGTCTTTAACAGAAGAGAGAAGAAGCGGTTCCAGGCCAGGGAGAGCAGTGCCAGAAACAGAGAAAAGTAGGGGCAGAGTGGGAAATGAGGAGCTGGACCGATAAGAGGGATGGACCAGAGGTAGCAGCCACTGGAAGGTCAGAGAGAGAGCAACAGGGAAAGGGCAGGATAAGAGGGCAAGATAAAAGAGGGAGTATAGCAACCAGCATCGGTGGCATGGCCGGGGCGGGGCGGTGGGGGGTAGGAAGTGGCAGCTTGGCTAGAGATGTCAGTCGACCTCAAGATCCTTGAAACCACTCCTTCATCCTTTTAAGGATTGAGAGTTCTAGGGAGCACTGGCACATCTGGGGGATGAGCTGAGACACGAGAGACGGGACAGGTTTTGCCAGGCTGCAGGACTAATGTTTGTGGCCATACAGGGTGACGGGGTGGGGATAGGTTCTTTGCCATCCCTACAACTAGACAATCCTGACACTCACCCTCTTGCAGAAATTCTGAGCTGAAGAGGGAAGGGCTTCTCATTGACTTTTCTGGCTTCCACCGCTGGGAAGAATCAAGCTCATCTAACATTTAGAGTTTGCAGACGGCTGAACCGGGATGTGCGCCACTTAGAGCAGGGCCGACATTGATGTACAGTGTTAATATTAGGCTCTAAGTGGCTTCTGTATGTTATCCAAGAATGAGGAATAAAACTGAGCAAATTCATTTCTTCTTTTGAAAAATGGGCGGTTTTTAAAAAATGATGATTCGGAGCTCAAAGTCATAGAATGGATTTGAGAAGATGAATCTCCTTGAGGGGAATCCCTGGGGACCCTGGACAGCATCCCCTGCTCTCCCACCCCATCTGGCCCCTGAGCACAGCCAAACTTGGGCCTCCACCCAGGCCACCTCTATTTTCCATTTTATCCACTGGCTAAGAACGAGGGCTGTGGAGTCAGGCTGCCTGGATTAGAATTCCCTCTCCATTACTTACTAGGATCATAATACTTCAGTTTTCTCATCTGTAAAATGGGGGTGATAATTGTATCTACCTCTTAAAGTTATTCTGAGGATTAAATGGTTTAATATATGTAATGTAATTAGAAAAACACATGCCCAGGATGTTTTTAATGCTCAATAAATGTTGTTATGATTATTACCATTATCCCTGAGCATGTATATTCTCCACTGGCCTGGCCTTCTTTGCTCCTATAGACCCACAGCCTGGGGTCTCTTTCCTCACCTCTCTGGGAAAATGCTTCCCATCCCTTGGGGCTCAGTTTGAGTCCAGATGACTACACAGTGTGTGTGTCTCTCTCTCTCCTCACCCTCTAATAGGGTAAAAAATTAAGAGTAGGTTCAGCACAACTTAGACCTTTTATAGAATGTCTTATATCCTGCTCTTTTTTATCTCCCCGAATACACACTAAACTTCGTGAGGGCAGGGCCTGGGTGTCATTTACATCAACGGTCCCCAACCTTTTTGGAACCAGGGACTGGTTTCATGGAAGACAATTTTTCCACGGATGTAGGGGGTTGGTTCAGGTGGTAATGCAAGTGACGGGGAGCAATGGGGAGCGAAGGGGAGCGGTGGGGAGTGGTGGGGAGCAATGGGGAGCAATGGGGAGCAGTGGGGAGCTGTGGAGAGCGATGGGGAGCGGTGGGGAGTGGTGGGGAGTGGTGGGGAGTGGTGGGGAGCGATGGGGAGCAAGGAGGAGTGATGGGGAGCGGTGGGGAGCGATGGGGAGTGGTGGGAAGCAATGGGGAGCGATGGGGAGCGATGGGGATTGGTGGGGATCGGTAGATGAAGCTTTGCCCACTTCTTACCTCCTGCTGTGCGGCCTAGTTCCTAGCAGGCCGAGGACCGGTACCAGTCTGCAGGCTGGGGGTTGAGGACCCCTGATTTACATAGTATCTAGCCCCATGCTGGGCATTCCCTGAACTGAGGCATTTGCTGCTTTTGCTGTCTTCTCTCTCAGGTGGTCCATTGATAGAACCCCCAGCCACAGCTGGAAACTCCAAACCAAACCTCCTGGTGGTTCCCAGTGCAGGCATACGCTATGGACAGGAATCCACTGTGCAGAAACCAGGCATGGGGAGCCCTTTCAAGAAAGGGAGTATATGTCCCTTCATATGCTGCCCAGACTTCTCCCCTAGATGCTGCCTGCTACACATCTCTATTTGGACGGCATCTAAACATAGCATATCCAAAACAGATCTCCTGATATTCCTACTTTAACCTGATCTCCTGTATTCCTCTCCTGCTCCATAAAGAACAGCTCTACCCCTCCAGTTGTTCAGACCCCAAATCCTGAAGCCATTCTGGACCTCTCCCTTTTTTCCACAACCCACATTGAATCTATCATCCACCCTGTTACATCCACCCTCAAAATACCCAACCACTTCCCATAGTGATGTGCCGAGAGCTGATTGCTAAATATTCGTGCAATTTTTTAACCAGCTGTTAAGTCATAAGTAATCTGAAGTCAGCCGTGGTGGGAAGAGTTATACCACGGAAATCAGCCAATTCTAAAAATCAGAGCTTTTATTTTTTACTTTTTCTGGAGAGCTGGTTTCCAACAGTTCACTGACTTCTCACCCAGTTACTACTCCCCCATGTTCCAAGCCTCCATCATCTCTCATCTGTATCATTGAGATAGACTCCTATCTGGTCTTCCTGCTTTCACTCTTGCTGCCCTTCAGTGTACGCTCAAACAGTAATCCTTTTAAACTCCAAATCATGTTATATCTAGGCTGTGCTTGAAACTGTCCAGTGGTTTCCCATCTCACTCAACGTGGAACCCTGTGTTTTAACCGAGGCTTTCAAGGCTCGACGTATCTGATCCTCCACCATCTCTCTGATCTCACATCTACCACTCTCTCACTCACTTCATTCCAGCCACATAGACCTCTTTGATGATCCTCAGACATGCCCAGTATTACTCTGCCTCAGGGCATTTGCACTTGCTGTTCCTTCTGCCTAGTAAGCTCTTATCCTGGATGAGCTCGTGGTTTTCTTGCTCATTTTCTTCAGTTCTCTCTGTATGAGAGAAAGATCAGCATGATTACCTGTGAAAATCAGCTTCCCCTCACTCTGCCATTACTCTCCATCCCCCTTATATTTCATTTTTGACTATGTCTATCACCACTAGGAACATTACATATTTATTTAAGTTGCTATTGTTACCTCCTCACCACGACCCCAGCTAGAATACATGCTTCACAAGGACAGAGACCTAGTTTTTTTCATTTATGCACCCTTAGTGCCTAGAATAATGTCTGGCACATAGTAGGTGCTCAATAAATACATGTTGGATGAATTATGCTGCCCACATCCTCAATCCCTGGGCAAAGGAATCATGACAGCAAGGGAGAGCGACCTCCCCTACTGGACAGATGGTCCCCATTGGTCCTCCAATTCCCTGAGTATCTCATTGCTACCAGGAAAAAGGACACTTAGCTGAGCAAATACCACTCAACGTGCTAAGATCCCTGATGAGAATGAATCCCTTGATAAAACAAAAATTTAAGGTATAAGTTTGAAACCAGTCTGAACACAAGATATTCTACCAGTGTTTATAAGAGAGTGTTTTCATAAGACAAACTAGAATTTCAGGCTGAACTGATAAGAAACCAAAGATGTTTATGTTCCACTGCTATGGGCCATGTGAAAAGAAAGTACAAGTATGAATGCATACATACGTGTGTGTGTGTGTGTGTGTGTGTGAATATGTGTGATGGTTAATTTTATGTGTCAGTTTGACTGGGCCATGGGGTGCCAAGATATTTACTTAAACATAATTCTGGGTGTGACTGTGAGGGTGTTTTTGGATGAGATTAACATGTTATTGGTAGACTGAGTAAAGCAGTTTGCTCTCCCAATGTGGGGGTGTCTCATTCAAGCAGCTGAAGGCCTGAATAGACCAAAAAGGCTGACCCTCCCTCAAGTAAGTTGAAACGTTTCCTGCCTGAATGTTTAAGCTGGAACATCAGTCTTTTCCTGCCTTCAGACGCCAACTGAAGCATTGGCTTTCCTTGGGTCTCAAGTCTGCCAGCCTTCAAACTGGAACTACACCGTTGACTCTCCTAGGTCCCAGCTCGCTGACTGCAGATCTGGGAACTTGTCAGCCTCCATGACTGAGTGAGCCAATTCCTCATGTTAAATAAATAAATAAGCACGCACATCCTATTTGTTCTGTTTCTCTGGAGAACCCTGAGTAATATAATGTGTGTGTGTGTGTGTGTGTGTGTGTATTTTATAAATACAGTTGACCCTTCAACAATGTGCAGTCGAAAACCCACGCATAACTTTTGACTCTCCAAAAACTTTACTACTAACCTACTGTTGACTGGAAGCCTTACTGATGACATAAACAGTTGATTAACACATACTTTGTGTGTTTTATATACTATATACTGCATTCTTACAATAAAGTAAGCTAGAGAAAAGAAAATGTTATTAAGAAAGGAATAGAGAGTGGACCTTCAAAATGGCAGAGGAGTAAGACATGGAAATCACCTGCCTCCCCATAAATACGTCAAAAATACATCTACATGTGGAACAACTCCTACAGAACACATACTGAACGCTGGCAGAAGACCTCAGACTTCCCAAAAGGCAAGAAAATCCCCACGTACCTGGGTAGGGCAAGAGAAAAAACAGAGACAAAAGAATAGGGATGGGACCTGCACCTCTGGGAGGGAGCTGTGAAGGAGGAAAAGTTTCCACACACTAGGAAGCCCCTTCACTGGCAGAGACGGGGGGTGGGCAGAGGGGAAGCTTCGGAGCCACAGAGGACAGAGCAGCAACAGGGGTGCAGAGGGCAAAGCGGAGAGATTCCTGCACAGAGGATTGGTACCAACCAGCACTCACCAGGCCGAGAGGCTTGCCTGCTCACCCGTCAGGGCGGGTGAGGGATGGAAGCTGAGGCCCAGATTTAAGAGGTCAAATCCCAGGGAGAGGACTGGGGTTGGCTGTGTGAACACAGCCTGACAGGGGCTAGTGCACCACAGCTAGCTAGGAGGGAGTCTGGGGAAAAGTCTGGACCTGCAGAAGAATCAAGAGACCATTGTTTTGGGGTGCACGAAGAGAGGAGATTCAGAGCACCACCTAAACGAGCTTCAGAGATGGGTGCGAGCCGTGGCTATCAGCGAGCACCCCAGAGAAGGGCATGAGATGCTAAGGCTGCTGCTGCAGCCACCAGAAAGTCTGTGTGCGAGCACAGGTCACTAACCACACCTCCCCTCCCAGGAGCCTGTGCAGTCCCCCACTGCCAGGGTCACGTGATCCAGGGACAACTTCCCCAGGAAAACGCACAGTGCACCTCAGACTGTTGCAACGTCGCAGCTCACCCCACATTCCATAACCCTCCCTCTCCTCAGCCTGAGTGAGCCAGAGCCCCCTAATCAGCTGCTCCTTTAACTCTGTCCTATCTGAACGAAGAACAGACTCCCTCAGCAGACCTACACCCAGAAGCGGGGCCAAATCCAAAGCTGAACCCCAGGAGCTGTGCGAACAAAGAAGAGAAAGGGAAATCTCTCCGTGTAGGCTCAGGAGCAGCAGATTAAATCTCCACAATCAACTTGATGTACCCTGCATCTGTGGAATACCCAACAAACCATCCCAAAATTGAGGCAGTGGACTGTGGGAGCAACTGTAGACTTGGGGTTTGTTGTATGCAACTGACTAGTTTCTGATATTTATGTTTATCTTAGTTTTTAGCACTTGTTATCATTGGTGGATTTGTTTATTGGTTTGGCTGCTCTCTTCTTTTTTTTTTAATACCTTTTTAATTTTTTATTTTAATAACTTTATTTATTTTATTTTATTGTTTTCTTTACTTCTTTTTTTTCTCCCTTTTCTTCTGAGCCGTGTGGCTGACAGGGTCTTGGTGCTCTGGCTGGGTGTCAGGCCTGAGCCTCTGAGGTGGGAGAGCCAAGTTCAAGACATTGGACCACCAGAGACCTCCTGGTCCCATGTAATATCAATCAGCAAGAGTTCTCCCAGAGATCTCCGTCTCAATGCTAAGACCCAGCTCCACTCAAAATCCAGCAAACCAGCAAAATCCAGTGCTGGACACCCCATGCCAAACAACTTGCAAGACAGGAACACAACCCCACCCATTAGAAGATAAGCTGCTTAAAATCACAATAAGTTCACAGACACCCCAAAACACATCACTGGATGCAGTCCTGCCCATCAGAAAGACAAGATCCAGCCTCATCCACCAGAACACAAACAACAGTCCCCTCCACCAGGAAGCCAACACAAGTCACTGAACCAACCTTACCCTCTGGGGGCAGACACCAAAAACAATGGGAACTATGAACGTGCAGGCTGCCAAAAGGAGACCCCAAACACAGCAAGTTAAGCAAAATGAGAAGGCAGAAATACACAGCAGTTGAAGGAGCAAGATAAAAACCCACCAGACCAAACAAATGAGAGGAAATAGACAGTCTACCTGAAAAAGAATTCAGGGTAATGATAGTAAAGATGATCCATAATCGTGGAAATAGAATGGAGAAAATAAAAGAAACATTTAAACATTTAACATTTAACTAGAGGAATTAAACAGCAAAAAACTATGATGAACAACACAATAAATGAAATTAAAATTTTCTAGAAGGAATAAAAACCAGAATAACTGAGACAGAAGAATGGATAAGTGGCCTGGAAGATAAAATAGTGGAAATAACTACCACAGCGAAGAATAAAGAAAAAAGAATGAAAAGAATTGAGGACAGTCTTAGAGACATCTGGGACAACATTAAATGCACCAACATTCAAATTAAGGGTCCCAGAAAAAGAAGAGAAAAAGAAAGGGATTGAGAAAATATTTGAAGAGATTATAGTTGAAAACTTCCCTAATATGGGAAAGAAAAGAGTCAATCAAGTCCAGGAAGCACAGAGAGTCCCTACAAGATAAATCCAAGGAGAAACATGCCAAGACACATATTAATCAAACTATCAAAAATTAAATACAAAGGAAAAATATTAAAAGCAACAAGGGAAAAGCAACAAATAACGTACAAGGGAATCCCCATAAGGTTAACAGCTGATCTTTCAGCAGAAACTGCAAGTTAGAAGGGAGTGGCAGGACATATTTAAAGTGATGAAAGCAGGCTTCCCTCGTGGCGCAGTGGTTAAGAACCTGCCTGCAAATGCAGGGGACACAGGTTCGAGCCCTGGGCCAGGAAGTTCCCACATGCCATGGAGCAACTAAGTCTGTGCACCACAACTACTGAGTCTGCGCTGTAGAGCCCACAAGCCACAACTACTGAGCCAGCGTGCTGCAACTACTGAAGCCCGCACAACTAGAACCCATGCTCCACAACAAAGAAGCCACCGCAATGACAAGCCCGTGCACCACAACAAAGAGTAGCTCCTGCTCGCAGCACCTAGAGAAAGCCGGCACACAGCAATGAAGAACAAAGACAGCCATAAATTAATTAATTAATTAATTAATTAAAAAAAATAAAGTGATAAAAGGGAAAAACCTACAACCAAGATTACTCTATCCAGCAAGGATCTCATTCAGATTCTATGGAGAAATTAAAACCTTTACAGACAAGCAAAAGTTAAGAGAATTCAGCACCACCAAACCAGCTTTACAACAAATGCTAAAGGAACTTCTCTGGGCAGGAAGCACAAAAGGAGGAAAAGACCTACAAAAACAAACCCAAAACAATTAAGAAAATGTTAATAGGAACATACAGATCGATAACTACCTTAAATGTAAATGGATTAAATGCTCCAGCCAAAAGACATAGACTAGCTGAATGGATACAAAAAGAAGACCTGTATATATGCTGTCTACAAGAGATCCACTTCAGATCTAGGAACACATTCAGACTAAAAGTCAGGGGATAGAAAAAGATATTCCATGGAAATGGAAATCAAAAGAAAGCTGGCATAGCAATTCTCACATCAGACAAAATAGACTTTAAAGTAAAGACTATTACAAGAGACAAAGAAGGACACTACATAATGATCAAGGGAACAATCCAAGAAGAAGATATGACAATTGTAAATATTTATGCACCCAAGATACATACAATACATAAGGCAAATGTTAACAGCCATAAAAGAGGAAATCAACAGTAAGACAATACTAGTAGGGGACTTTAACACCCCACTTTTACCAATGGACAGATCATCCAAAATGAAAATAAATAAGGAAACACAAACTTTAAATGACACATTAAACAAGATGGACTTAATTGATATTTATAGGACATTCCATCCAAAAAAAAAAAAACAGAATACACTTTCTTCTCAAGTGCTCATGGAACATTCTCCAGGATAGATCATATCTTGGGTCACAAATCAAGCCTTGGTAAATTTAAGAAAATTGAAATCATATCAAGTATCTTTTCCGACCACAATGCTATGAGACTATATATCAATTACAGGGGGAAAAATGTAAAAATACAAACACATGGAGGCTAAACAATATGCTACTAAATAACCAAGAGATCACTGAAGAAATCAAAGAGGAAATCAAAAAATACCTAGAAGCAAATGACAATGAAAGCACGATGACCCAAAACCTATGGGATGCAGAAAAAGCCATTCTAAGAAGGAAGTTTACAGCAATACAATCCTACCTTAAGAAACAAGAAACATCTCAAATAAACAACCTAAACTTACACCTAAGGCAGTTAGAGAAAGAAGAATAAAAAACCCCCAAAGTTAGCAGAAGGAAAGATATCAAAAGATCAGATCAGAAATAAATGAAGGGCTTCCCTGGTGGCGCAGTGGTTAAGAACCTGCCTGCTAACGCAGGGGACATGGGTTTGAGCCCTGGTCTGGGAGGATCCCACATGCTGCAGAGTGGCTAAGCCCATGCACCACAACTACTGAGCCTGCGCTCTAGAGCCCACAAGCCACAACTACTGAGCCCATGTGCCACAACTACTGAAGGCCGCACACCTAGAGCCCATGCTCAGCAACAAGAGAAGCCACTGCAGTGAGAGGCCCGCGCACTGCAATGAAGAGTGGCCCCTGCTGGCCGCAACTAGAGAAAGGCTGCATGCAGTAATGAAGACCCAACACAGCCAAAAATAAATAAATTAAATAAATAAATTTAAAAAAAAAAAGAAAGAAATGAAGGAAACAATAGCACAGATCAATAAAACCAAAAGCTGGTTCTTTGAAGAGATAAACAAAATTGATAAACCATTAGCCTGACTCATCAAGAAAAAAAGGGAGAAAACTCAGATCAACAGAATTAGAAATGAAAACAGAGAAGGTAACAAATGACACTGCAGAAATACAAAGGATCATGAGAGATTACTACAAGGAACTATATGCCAATAAAATGGACAAACTGGAAGAAATGGACAAATTCTTAGAAAAGCACAACCTTCTGAGACTGAATCAGGGAGAAATAGAATATATAAACAGACCAATCACAAGCACTGAAATTGAAACTGTGATTAAAAATCTTCCAACAAACAAAAGCCTGGGACCAGATGGCTTCACAGGCAAATTCTATCAAGCATTTAGAGAAGAGCTAACACCTATCCTTCTCAAACTCTTCCAAAATATAGCAGAGGGAGGAATACTCCCAAACTCATTCTACGAGGCCACCAACACCCTGATACCAAAACCAGACAAAGATGTCACAAAAAAAGAAAACTACAGACCAATATCACTGATGAAAATAGATGCAAAAATCCTCAATAAAATACTAGCAAACAGAATCCAACAGCACATTTAAAGGATCATACACCATGATCAAGTGGGTTTTATCCCAGGAATGCAAGGATTCTTCAATATACGCAAATCAATCAATGTGACACACCGCATTAACAAATTAAAGGATAAAAACAATATGATAATCTCAATAGATGCAAAAAAAGCTTTTGACAAAATTCAACACCCATTTATGATAAAAGCTCTCCAGAAAGCAGGCACAGAGGGAACTTACTTCAACATAATAAAGGTCATATATGACAAACCCACAGCCAGCATCATTCTCAATGATGAAAAACTGAAAGTATTTCCACTAAGATCAGGAACAAGACAAGGTGCCCACTCTCACCACTATTATTCAACATAGTTCTGGTAGTTTTAGCCACAGGAATCAGAGAAGAAAAAGAAATAAAAGGAATCCAAATTGGAAAAGAAGAAGTAAAACTGTGACTGTTTGCAGATGACATGATAGTATACAAAGAGAATCCTAAAGTTGCTACCAGAAAACTACTAGAGCTAATCAATGAATTTGGTAAAGTAGCAGGATCCAAAATCAATGCACAGAAATGTCTTGCATTCCTATATATTAAGGATGAAAAATCTGAAAGAGAAATTAAGGAAACACTCCTATTTACCATTGCAATAAAAATAATAAAATATCTAGGAATATACCTACCTAAGGAGAAAAAAGACCTGTATGCAGAAAACTATAAGACTCTGATGAAAGAAATTAAAGATGATACAAACAGATGGAGTGATATGCCATATCCTTGGATTGGAAGAATCAACATTCTGAAAATGACTATACTACCCAAAGCAATCTACAAATTCAGTGCAATCCCTATCAAACTACCAATGGCATTTTTCACAGAACTAGAATAAAAAATTTCACAATTTGTATGGAAACACAAAAGACCCAAATAGGCAAAGCAATCTTGAGAAAGATAAACAGAGCTGGAGGAATCTGGCTCCTTGACTTCAGACTATACTACAAAGCTACAGTAATCAAGACAGTATGGTACTGACACAAAAATAGAAATATAGATCAATGGAACAGGATAGAAAGCCCAGAGATAAACCCACACACATATGGTCACCTTATTTTTGATAAAGGAGGCAAGAATATACAATGGAGAAAAGATAGCCTCTTCAATAAGTGGGGCTGGGGAAACTGGTCAGCTACATGTAAAAGAATGAAATTAGAACACTCCCTAACACCATACACAAAAATAAACTCATAATGGATTAAAGACCTAAAGGTAAGGCCAGACACTATAAAAATCTTAGAGGAAAACATAGGAAGAACTCTCTTTGACATAAATCACAGCAAGATCCTTTTGACCCACTTCCTAGAATAATGGAAATAAAAACAAAAATAAACAAATGGGACCTAATGAAACTTCAAAGCTTTTGTACAGCAACGAAACCATAAACAAGACCAAAAGACAACCCTCAGAATGGGAGAAAATATTTACAAATGAAGCAACAGACAAAGGACTAATCTCCAAATTTTACCAGCAGCTCATGCAGCTCAATATCAAAAAACCAAACAACTCAATCCAAAAATGTGCAGAAGACCTAAACAGATATTTCTCCAAAGAAGATATACAGATTGCCAACAAACACGTGAAAGGATGCTCAACATCACTAATCATCAGAGAAATGCAAATCAAAAGCACAGTGAGAGATCACCTCACACCAGTCAGAATGGCCATCGTTAAAAAATCTACAAACAATAAATCCTGGAGAGGGTGTGGAGAAAAGGGAAACCTCTTGCACTGTTATTGGGAATGTAAATTGATACAGCCATTATGGAGAACAGTATGGAGATTCCTTAAAAAACTAAAAATAGAACTACCATATGACCCAGCAATCCCACTACTGGGCATATACCCAGAGAAAGCCATAATTCAAAAAGACTCATGCACCCCAATGTTCATTGCAGCACTATTTACAATAGCCAGGACACGGAAGCAACCTAAGTGTTCATCGACAGATGAATGGATAAAGAAGTTGTGGCACATATATACAATGGAATATTACTCAGCCATAAAAAGCAATGAAACTGAGATATTTGTAGTGAGGTGGATGGACCTAGAGACTGTCATACAGAGTGAAGTAAGTCAGAAAGAGAAAAACAAATACCATATGCTAACACATATATATGGAATCTAAAAAAAAAATGGTTCTGAAGAACCTACGGGCAGGACACGAATAAAGATGCAGACGTAGAGAATGGACTTGAGGACATGGGGAGGGGGTGGGGTAAGATGAGACGAAGTGAGAGAGTGGCATGGACATATGTACACTACCAAATGTAAAATAGATAGCTAGTGGGAAGCAGCTGCATAGCACAGGGAGATCAGCTTGGCGCTTTGTGTCTACCTAGAGGGGTGGGTAGGATGGATGGGAGGGAGACGCAAGAGGGAGGGGATATGGGGATATATATGTATACGTATAGCTGATTCACTTTGTTATACAGCAGAAACTGACACGACATTGTGAAGCAATTATACTCCAAAAAGATGTTAAAAAAAAAAAAAAAGAGGGCTTCCCTGGTGACGCAGTGGTTGAGAGTCCGCCTGGCGATGTAGGGGACACGGGTTCGTGCCCCAGTCCAGGAGGATCCCACATGCCGCGGAGCGGCTGGGCCCGTGAGCCATGGCCGCTGAGCCTGCGCGTCCGGAGCCTGTGCTCCACAACGGGAGGGGCCACAGCAGTGAGAGGCTCGCGTACCAAATTAAAAAAAAAAAAAAAAAAAGGAATAGAAAATACATTTACAGTACTGTACTGTATTTATCGATACAATAATTTTATGTCATCTGTTTAAAAAGCTGGATTATCTGTCTGTACCTCATTAATATTATCTCACATGATACAAAATGCTGTAGATGTTATACATATTACTAATACTAGACATTAAAAATGAAAAGAGAATGTGAAAAAGAAATTCATATTTATTTACAGGTAAGACAATTCATGCATTGATAATAAAGAAGCTGAGATATAATTGCTTTAGTGTGATCGATAAAATTGCTTCACGGTAGCCTAGCATCTACACTAATGACTGAATAGATATAAAATTTTCATGGCATACAGTATTACAGTCATATTTATAAGACAGTATTGAAAACATTGTTACATTATTTTTTTTAAAAAACACTTACCTGTGATGATAAGCTGATGTTCAGTCTCTCCAATCATGAGAGAGAGAGAGATACTGCATGGTAATGTAATTCCTTGAAAGCAAAGTTATAAAACTGTAAGATAACTAACATTATTAATTTATATTAAATATCATTCACATGTCTATGTAAGCTGAGGCTATCCACTTCAATACAAGTCTTGTACATGATGTTCTACACATCTATTTTTAATGTCTATTGAACAAAATTAGCATATAAGTGGACCCGCACAGTTCAAACCCATTTTGTTCAAGGGTCAGTTGTATATATTTGTGGGGCTATGGCTGATAGCTGGGGGCGTATTTGTGGGTAGGCAGAAGTTATGACTTTCTTAATGTAAGAGGCTTTCTTTAGACAGAAGAAGTGAAATAAGGCATTGTCATTCACTTTTTTGAGGTCATTTTATCTACCAGCAGCTTTCCTGCTGCCATAGGACAGGAATGCAGGAAGCAGGAGAGTTGGGAGTGGGTTCCAGGGGGGCGCGGGCTCCCTGGAAGTCTTGGTCCCTTCTCTAGATTCCAAGCCATCTTGATTCTCGAGACAGAGTGTGGCGGCCGGGCACGACGAGGAGAAAGGAATGGCCCTTTCTCTGATCATGCCAGTTTTACAGGGCGAGAGTCCATAGACCGAGGGAAAGAAGAATGAGCAGCACAGAATGCATTCCTTCACTGACTCTCACACAAGGGAAGCAGTTCTGCCCACGGATTCTCTAGCTCAGACAAAGGCACGCCATCCCGGGGTCACTCAAGATGGAAACGTCAGAGGCTTCTTTCACTCTGCTTCACCCTGCCCAATTCTCTGTCACCACGTCCCAGCCATATCATCACTTCCTTCTCATCACAGAGTCATGGGAAAGTGATAGCTGTGCTTAGCTTGAGAAGAGGAACTTGTAGGAGGGGCCGAGGGAGAAAAATACTTTTATTTCAGAGCTTTCTATACTGTTTGCTTTTCTAAACTTTTGCTAAATTACTCGTCTTGGATGTCAATGGACATGAAAAAGATAATCAAAATAAGTGTGTAAACACACACAATGTATTTATATAATCAATTCTGTATATTAACTACCTCCTTTGTAATGTTTCCTGGTAGGGTCCCCATCACTTTTTGCTTCCTGACTGGTCTACTTTTTACAAACCTCTCCCTACCAACCAATCCTGCACACTGCTGCTACAGTTACCTCTCACAGACACTATTTTATGTGATTCTGGGTCATTTTTTTAATATAATACAAGGAGATGACTATCAAACGTGAAATTGCCTAGCTTGGCACCTGCTGCTTAGGAAGTACTCAATGAATGCTGGTTTCCTTTTTAAATTTATAGTTCTTCAGAGGGTCTCCACTGATCAAAGGGCAAAGTGCCCCACTTCTTAGCCGGTGCCGCAGGATGCCCTGCTGGCCCGGTTTCCACTGGGCACACTGCATTCAGGCCATACAGCAAAGCTCTGGGATTCCTCCACACCTACCAATTTCTGACCTGCCCTTTCATGGCTGTAGAAATCCTGCCTGGCCCTTTAGGGACCATCTCAAATGCCACCTCTGCCATGAAGCTTTCCAAGAGCACCCTCCTCTGTACTGCCACGGGACTTACTGGTTCTATTTTTTCCTTGTTAACAATGTGTCACATTTGGAAATCATATATTGATAGCTTTTGAAATGCCTCCTCCATCCGCAGCTTCCCATTGTCTCTCCCATCCATTTGCAATTTATTAATTAATTCATTAATCTTTTATTGAGTGTCTACCATGTGCCAGGCACTGTACTGGACACCAAAGGGAGAGTGATAAGTAAGTCAGAGGCAAGTCTCCTCTCACTGTAGTCAGGGAGGCTATTGAGGGTCGGAGGGGTCTCTCTGGGAGCTGAGAGTTGAGCAGAGACATGGATGAAGGGAGTGATTTGCCATGGCACTGTATGGGGGAAGAGTGTCCCAGGCAGGAGAGCCCTGCAGAGGGAAGGAGCTGGAAGCCAGTGTGAAAAGACTTGAGTAGGTGAGAGGGAGCCTGTAGAAAAGGGGGCTGGAAATGTGGTCAGGACCAGGTCGTGGGAGAGCAGTGTCATGACCTGGTTTTCATTTTTAAATATCACCTGGGGTTCTAAGTGTAGAAGAGACTATAGGAGCTGGAGGACAAAGAAAGGAATCGGAAGAATCAATAGGGAGACAGGTAAGAAATGATGGAGCTTGGTACCAGCGTGGAACTGGCAATGGCAGATTTGAGGAATCCTTTGGAAGAAGCCCAGCAAGACTTGCTTGTGAATTGGCTGTGAGGAAAAGAGAGAAATTAAAGAATACCTGTCTCTATTTTTTTTTTTACCAGAATACTGATATCATTCAATGAGATGAGGAAAAAGAGATGAAATAGGAAGGAGTTCAAGATGGGCACTGGGGTAAGAGTTTCATTTTGGGCACGTCAACTTTGAGAAGTCTATTAGACACCCAAGAGGAAATGTTGAGAAGAGAATTGGATATTTAAGTCTGGTTTTCAAAGAGAGATCTAGGCTGGTCGATTCAACTGATTAAGTAAAAATGTAAAAATAAATACAAGTCCTTATCATTTATTCAATAAACATTTATTGAGCACATACTATTAGGTTGAGCCATATGAAGTATCATCTTTGTATGTCAAGGTGATCCAATATCAGCCAACTTCATATAGTTCAAGCTATCCAAAATGCCATGCCAAGCGAGGGCTGTGAAGGATAAAGATGTATTGGGAAATAGCATTTTTATGTAAATCAATTTTTAACAGTTTTGTTGAGGTATAATTGATTTGCAAAGAACTGCACATATTTAATGTGTATAATTTTACAAATCTGGACATATGCAAACACCCATGATACCATCACCACAATCAAGGTAATAGACATAAGCAACACCTCCCAAGGTTTCCCTGTGTCCCTTTGGTTGTTTTTCTGTTTGTTGTAAGGACACTCAATATATGAGATCTATCCTCAACATGAGATCTATCCTCTTAACACATTTTGAAGTTCATGTTACCGTACTGTTAACTACAGGCGCTATGTTGCACAGCAGATCTCTAGAACTTGTTCCCCTAGCAAAACTGGAACTTTATACTCCTTGGACAACTCCCCATTTCCATCCCCACCCCCACCCCTGGCAACCACTATCACATTCTCTTCCTCTATGACTGACTATTTTAGATCCCTCTACCTAAGTGAAATCACGCAGTATTTGTTCCTCTGTAACTAGCTTATTCACTTAGCATAATGTCCTCCAGGTTCATCCACGCTGTTATAAAAGGCAGGATTTTCTTCTTTTTTTAAGGCTGAATGATAGTCCATCACATGTATACACCACATTTTCTTTTTTTTTTTTTGACAATTTAATACAGTATTTATTAGCGATTAGTGTTGAGAAAATTATTTCCCTCTACATACAAAAATACAGATTTGAACACTATGAAAACAATCAGGACAAGTACCGTGAAAAATTGATCCTTCAAAAGAAATAAAGAGGGAAAACTGAGGGCAGCACGAGGCTTTGTCTGCTGTCAGCGACAAACCAACAGGAGCAAAGGCTTTGGGGCCCCCAAACCACTCCAAACGAATAGAGTCAAACGTGGGAGCCTGTGGGAGCCGGGTGGTGCCCACCCCAGGGCATCCACACCAGCTTCAAAAGCCAGGATGGGAGCTCTGACCTACCAACAGCATAAAGCAAAGTTTGCCAAACAGGCATCACCTCAGGTCACCCCGCAGCTGTGTCTACACTGTTAAAGGAAATAGACTTTTAAGAAGCAAAGTGTAGTAGTTGTTAAATTAACATTGCCCCTCTCCCAAGTATCACTGGGCCAAGTACCGAGTAATCACATGGGAATTATGAGCCATCTGACTCGACTTCCTTTGTTAGAAAATGACACATTCCGACCCTTCAAAGTGACAAAAAAAAAAAAAGCTACAGTTGTATGTTTTAATAAATCCATTCCTTCATTTTAAATGGGCTCAGCCAGTTACTCAAGACTTTTCTTGACCAGACATAACTCAGTCCTGCAGGGGTGGGAAAGCAAAAAGAGCAGCTGTCATGTCCTCTGTGTCTTAATTTCATCAAGCTTGTCACAGCAGGGAATCTATTATGTTTGGGCGGAAACCAGGAAGGGCCACGGAACCTACCCAGGGCATCCACAAACCAATCTGAGATCCGAGTGGAAGGTGAGACGGAGACCAGCAGAGATTTCCCCCCGCCCCCCAGCACGTCTCACGCGGGCAAAGGGAGGCTGGCCAAGGCATACACCACATTTTCTTTATCTATCCATTTGTCAGTGGATACTTGGGTTGTTTCCTTATCTTGGCTATAGCGAATAGTGCTGCAATGAACACGGGAGTGTGGTCACCTCTTCAAGATCCTGATTTCAGTTCTTCTGGATATATACCGAAGTGGGATTGCTGGATCTTATGGTAGTTCTATTTTTAATTTTTTGAGGAATCTCCACACTGTTTTTCATAGCTGCTCCACCATTTTACACTGCCGTCAATAGTATACAAGAGTTCCAATCTCCCTACAACCTCCACCACTTGTCACCTTTTAGTTTTTAAATAATAGGCATCCTAACAGGTGTGAGATGATATCACATTGTAGCTTTGATTTGCGTTTCCCTGCTAATTCATGGCATTGAGTATCTTTTCATATATTTGTTGGCATTTGTACGTCTTCTTTAGAGAAATGTCTGTTAAAGTCCTTTGCCCGCTTTTTAATCACATTATTTGTGTTTGCTATCGAGTTGTAGGAGTTCCTTGTATATTTGGGAGGCTAACCCCTTAACAGGTATATGGTTTGCAAATATTTTCTCTCATTCTGTAGGTTGCCTTTTCATCCTGTTGATTGTTTCCTTGGCTACACAGAGACTTTTTAGTTTGATGTCATCCCATTTGTCTATTTTTCCTACCGTTGCCTATGCTTTTGGTATAAACCTAGTAATAATAACAATCACTTATTTAGCAGTTATTATGTCCAGGCACTGTAATAAGCAACTTGTATATATTAAATCATTTAATTATCACACTTTATGAGGTAAATACTCATTACTTCTGGAAAAGGGAAAAATAATTTGCTTAACCAAATTGTATTGGGTTAAAGATGGCTACAAATTCATTACCAGTCACCCTATGGAAAGGTGGAGGCTATTCTCCACCACCACCCTACCCAAAGCCTGTGAGTGGCTTTGACCAATAGAATGAGCTGCAATGGTAATCTCTGAGGCCAGGCTTTAAGAGATCGGGGGCTTTCACTTTTGACCTCTTGGAGCATTCCCTCATGGAAGCCAACTGCCTTGGTAGAATTCCAACCACCCTGAGATCACCAGGCTGTGAGGAAACCCAAGCTCACCACCTGTAGAAAGAGATACCCCTGGAGGAGCACTGAGTAGCCAGACATACGAGTAAATTTTTCTAGGAACTTCTGACTCAGCTTAGCTACTGGCTAAGCTACTTAGTATATAACCTCAGCCAATACTTCCCAGAATAAAATAACCACCAAGCTGAACCCTACCCAAATTCTTATCCATAAATAAAGCAGCTATTTGAAGCCATTAAGTTTTAGGGTAGTTTTCTCTGTAGCAATAGGGAACCAGAACACACCAGGAAGTAGCTGAGCTGGAATTTAAATCCAGGCTGTTTCCACAATCTATGCTCTTAACCACTATACTATGCTACCCCTCTAATGCATGGGATACATATAATAAGCACCCATTAAGTGATTACACACTAAAGTCTAGGGGATTTCCCCCCAGGATAACCTTGACACACATCTGGTCAAATAATTATTCTTATCTACCAGATACATTTGGAACAAGTTTATACACCAATGTATGCCTAAACCCACGTAACCTCACCACCGAAACTATAAAGTATCTAATTGTATCTTGTCATTAATATTCAGTGAGAAATGGTTAGTGTATTTGTTTTCTCTTGCTGCATGACAACTTACCACAAACTGAGTGATGTATACAAATATATGTAACATATGACAGTGTATATATATCACTCAGTTTGTGATAATTTGTTATGCGGTCAAGGTATCAGCTGGGCTGTGTTCCTTTCTTAAGCCGGGAGCCTCTTCCAAGCTCATGTGACAGACAGATTTCAGGACGTTGCAGATGTAATACTGAAGTCCCTGTTTTCTTGCTGGCTGTCATCTGAGGCCAGCTCTCAGCTCTTAGATGCTGCCCATGGTTCCTTGCCATATGGCCCTCTCACAGCCTCTCACAATGGTGGCTTCCTTCCTCAAGGGCAGCAGAGGAGTACTTCACTCCAGTCTTAAGATGAAGTTTTATATACGTAATGATATAATCTCAGGAGTGACATCCAGCACCTTTGCCATATTAAAGTGGCTAGAAGCAGGTCACACATCTTGCTTGCACTCAAGGGGAGGGGGCTGTGCAGGTGCGTAACTCCCTGGGGATCCCCTTAAGGTGTTACTGCCACAGTTAGCTTTCTTGGCTCCCTTTCATGATTTTCATGCTTACATCCATTACCTGCATTCAGTATTCTGCACAACCCATGGATGCCAAGATTGTGTGATGAAAAAATAAAACCAAAACAGGTGGAGCAGACGATGCATACTGTGGAAGAGGTGACAAGCACAAACTAATGCCACGCACTCTAGGACTTGATGGTTAGCGTGCTGGTGTCATGGTCTCTTCTGTTGTGGGGTGGGATGAATCAGAGATCCTGCTTTTAGTTTGGTTCAGCCATTTACAAATTGTGCAACATAGTCGTTAACCTTTGAGACAATTTTTTGTCTCCTTATCCATGAAATAGGTTTAGGTGACATAATGTATATAAAAGGACTTTGTAAACAGTTTTCAAGGCTCTGCAAGCTCAAGTACTAGACAAGTTTAAAGGCACAATCAGCCCTTCCCATTCTCCCTTCCTTTATCCTTGTCCCTTCCCTTCGCAGCACAGAACAGTTAGAGGTGGGCCTGCCACATGGTGGTGAGGGTGGAGGCAGACAGATAGGGCAGCCACGAAGAGGCACCCTGGGCAGTGTCCCCTCCGTATGCAAGGATGTGAAGTAAAAATGTAGGTTGCGTGTGAGTAACAGGCACAAGAGATGGTCAGCATATTTGGGAGATGGGATCCATTTAGCAAATAAGTAAATTGATTGAGTGCATAAGTGCATATGTTAAGAAAAATGAGAACCAGCTTTCTCACTTTTGGAGGTGGCACTAAAAACATGTAAAGGGAGGAGGCTAGAATGAACTGTAGCTTTCGATTGGAATTAGAAGAATGAGTAGGAGCTCATGTTTTTTATATACAAATACACAAATAGTTACGGATGTGTGTGTATGTGTGTGTGTGTATAACAGCAATGAGCACATCACATATTCAAATCTTCAGTGGTGTCTAAATTCCGTCCACCACTAAAAGGAAAATTTTCTCTTTAGAGAAACTATTGATTCTAGGCTGGGACAGGAGAAGTACAAGATGATCCTGCAGCATATTTTGTGCCAGAGAGTGAAGAGATGCTCAAAGAGTGATTGGAACACATAAAAAGGACACAGGAATCAGCCCACTGGCTAATTCTGGGGCAATTCCAGCATCAAAATGATTAATAATAGTAAGAGACACAACCCATTGAGCAAAATAGGAGTCTGTAAGTCCACACAGATATAAATAAATAATAAACAAACAAACAAACACAAAGGAGAGAAGGAAAAGCCCTTTGAAGTATAATGCCAAATAAGTGAGGATGGGATCACGGACATAGAAAATCACCATTTGGCAACCTCCATAATGTTTGATTCAGATGGGAGTCATCAATGGAGGCTACAGCTGGTGGGCAGAGGTCAAATGAGGAACAGAATATTGACATCATACGTAATACTACTGAATTGCAAAGGGAAAAATGGTGACTTTAAGGTGGAGAACTTGGCAACATGACCAGAGAGTCAACCAGTCTCGAGACAGATGGACATCGTGTGCCCCCCTATGTGATGCACTGAAAAGAGCATGGTGTCATTTCTGCAGTATTCCTGCCGGGAAATCCTGACCTGACTCTGCCAGAAAGAAACATCAAATCACTTAGGTGGGATATCCTAGAGAATGTAAAGCCTGTACTTTAAAATCATCGAGGACATGAAAGCCGGCAAGCCTGAGGAACTGTCCCAGTTAGGGGAGACTGAAGAGAAATGACAACCAAATGCACTGCCTGCTCCTTGATGGCAACCTGGACCTGCAGGTGAAGTGTCGTTGTCGGGACAGTCGGGGAAATCGGAACTGAGTCTGGGAACTGGGTGGTGATGTTGTACCAATGCTGATTTTCTGATTTGCAAGGCTGTATGGTGGTCATGTGGAGAATGTCCTGGGTTTTGGGAAATACACGCCGAGGTATTTAAGAGCAATAGGGCATCCTGTCTCCAGCTCAGTTTCAAGTGATTTGGAAAAACACTAGTAAGAATGGGTATAGATAAACCTAAATAAATCAGCATACCATAAATCAGGGAGTGGGGCAGGAACAAATGCAGTGAAGCGTTAACGATGGACTCTGGGTGAAGGTGTATGATACAGGAATTCATTCTGCTGTACTTACAGCTTTGCAGTAAGTTTGAAATTACTTCAAAACAAATCTTTTTTTTTTACTTGTTTTTATTTAATATATGAAGACGTGAATTCAAATATACCAATGACATCACTTTTGTATGAAGGGCTAGTTTTTTGGGTTTTTTAACATCTTTGTTGGAGTATAATTGCTTTACAATGCTGTGTTAGTTTCTGCTGTATAACAAAGTGAATCAGCTATACATATACATATATCCCCATATTTCCTCCCTCTTGCATCTCCCTCCCACCCTCCCTATCCCACCCCTCTAGTTGGTCACAAAGCACCGAGCTGATCTTCCTGTGCTATGCGGCTGCTTCCCACTAGCTATCTGTTTTACATTTGGTAGTGTATATATGTCCATGCCACTCTCTCACTTCGTCCCAGCTTGCCCTTCCCCCTCCCCGTGTCCTCAAGTCCATTCTCTACGTCTGCATCTTTATTCCTGTCCTGCCCCTAAGTTCTAACAAATCATTTTTTAATGCAGGGAAAAAGAGTTACCTAATCACCCTTCCTTCCCAAAGCAATTTCAGCTCCTTGAGAAGTCTCTGTCTTCAAAGTCTGTTGTTTCCCTTGGCACGGCTCCAGGCACACAGGGAGTCCGTGACCTAGACCTGTGGGCAGGCGGGCCGTGGCATAAACACACAGCCTTTGCAGGGTTCGCGCTCTCCCACTTTACAAGTTTTCATGGAACGAATCGGATGCAACATGACTGATGAATGAGGGATTGCAATTGCCTTCCCAAACCACTATGGGTTTTACCTTGAGTGCCATCGGGAGCAATCATCCTGAGTGAGGGAAGGAAGCGGAGGTGAGCAGTGCAGAATCGCATGACTGTTCTGTCTCAGCAGCCAGCTAGTCCACCGGCCTTGGAGGCGTTTGCTGACTTTCTGTGGTTGACAACCAGGCTGTCATTCACTTTGGTGGTCTAGATAGAATCTTGCTGATTTGGGTCAGATTGTGCATGTTGTTCAGGATTCAGTGATGTTTAAGTTTCGTGCTGTCAGTTTTGATAAGCCAGTGTATTATTTTTGGTTTTCAGTTAAGAAAATACACACTTAGAGCTATAAAAGCACCTTTCTTTTTTTTTTTTTTTAATTTTCTTTCTTTATTTTTTTTTTGCAGTACGCGGGCCTCTCACCGCTGTGGCCTCTCCCGCTGCGGAGCACAGGCTCCGGACGCGCAGGCTCAGCGGTCATGGCTCACAGGCCCAGCCACTCCGCGGCACGCGGGATCCTCCCGGACCGGGGCACGAACCCGTGTCCCCTGCATCGGCAGGCGGACTCTCAACCACTGCGCCACCAGGGAAGCCCCTAAAAGCACCTTTCTTATTGAAATTCCTGCAGAAATAATTCTGTTATACAAGTCTGAAATTCTCTGGTTTCTCATCCCTTTGTCTCTTTAAAGTAATTGTTTATGCAACACAATTTTTGGATGTTTCTTTTCTAAAGACTGTAGTGTTAGGTTGGAACATTCCGAAATCGCAGAGTTGGAAGGGGACTTAGAGGTTGTCTAGTGCACAGTATCTGATCCAGACTTTAGACTGATTTCTACACTGTGGAACGCAAGGGGTGCAGCTAAGGAGAAAAGAGTGGGCAGAAAGAGGACTCAAGCCACAGGCACCTCTCCCACCCAGAAGGAACGGGGCACGAGGCAGCAAAAATGTGTCTTTCTCGGGCTTCCCTGGTGGCGCAGTGGTTGAGAGTCCGCCTGCCGATGCAGGGGACACGGGTTCGTGCCCCGGTCTGGGAAGATCCCACATGCCGCGGAGCAGCTAGGCCCGTGAGCTATGGCCGCTGAAAATGTCTCTTTCTCAACTATAGCCAGGAATTAGAAAGCACGGATCCTCTCAAATCTCCCAGGCCCATGCACGGATTCTACCAGCACAACCAGAATGGGATTCCAGCGTCTGCATAAACCCCTCCAGTGATAGGGATCTTGGCACCTCCCTAAAAGCTCCGGCTGAAGCCCTCTAAAACTAACACTCCACTGAGGTCACGGTGTCTGCTCCTTCCCTCCCCTCCTCACCCTGGTAGCTCTTCTTGTGTTCCACTTCTCTGCAGACCCACCAGACTAGGCCAGATCTAGAGACACGTTCTGAGGCAGCCCCGCGGGATGGGAGAGGCCCCCAGTTGCCCCTCAAAGGGTGCTGCGGCTGTCGCTTGCCCCTAGTCTCTCTGACAGCTTCGTGCTCCGTGCTATAAATAAATGATTTTGAATGCTTATCTGCTTCCCTCTGTCTGCTTTTCTGGTTATTTTTGGGTAACAGGCCTCCTCTGTGTTAGGTGGTGGCCACACCGTGGCATTATTGAAGACCATGCCCACCTCATCAGAAGCAAACAAGGCCAGCAAGTGAGTATTGGAGGCTGGGGCAGGTGGGCAGGGGGTGGGGGCTTGTCTTGAGGTTCAGAGCAGTGCTCATGTCCTCCTGCTGAAGCGTTCCAGGCAGACCACGGACCCCCATACGGTCCAAGCTACTCCGCACAGAGAATCCTGAACTCAGGTCCTCTCCTCTCATCTAACTCTGCATCCACAGGTACTATTCTCTTGAAACAACCACCAGGAAATGTGCAAAGGAGCCTAGAGCAAGAGTCGGGACCCTGGGGCTCCTCTCCAGACCTGCAACTTCCTGGTTGGGTGGCTTTGAGTGACTCAGTACTTCTCAGCGCCTCAGTTTTTTTTAATCCATAAAATGGGACTGCTGACCATTGCCCTGCCTGGTAAGAGGGCTGGAATGTGGGTTTTCATCTCCCGCTTCCGAGGGCAGCTTTGGCTGCTGAGGTCCCAGAAACACGGCCAGGGCTCAGACCGCTCCCCTCTCCCTGGGGGGGGGCCCTTGGTGGCCCATAGCCAGGATCTTAGGGACGTTTCTAGTTTAGCAAACTAGGCTGTATTCTTTTGACCTCAAGTGTCCATGGAAAAAACTCAAAAAAAGAAACCCTGATTTGCTAAGGCCTCACTTAACATCAAAATTCAGAGGAGTCTTGAGATGACAGCTCATCCTAACAGAAATGCCCTCCTCCAACCCCGCCCTTCCTTCCAGACTCCCCAGGCCTGCTCCTCTGACTAAAGACTTCCCTCCGCCCTTGTCTTTTTCTCCAGGGGACCCTCCTCAGCCCCTTCCTCCTTCTCAAAGACACTCCTGCCTCCACTTCCAGGCCTGTCCCCTCAACCCCTCCCCACCTCCATCAGAGCATGGTCTCTCCCTCAAATGCTTGCATTTCTTCCTCCATGTTGTTTAGGCCTCCATCGTCTATAGCCAGAGCTTAACCCTGATGACACTTTGTCCTTTAGTCTTTGGTCCGAGGAATCACCTGCGTTTATTATGGTTTTCTGAGCCTAAGGAGAGAGAATTTATTCACCCACTCCAGTGGTTTTCGTAAAGCACAGCACCAAGGTGTTTGAATCCTTTAGGAAAATGCCGTCGACCTCAAGAACCATCCCTTCCTATTTTCAGGGGTTTGCTCTACCCGTGTCTGTCCCTGCCAGGTCATGCTCCCCATGGTACATGGCTGGGCTTCGGCCCCAGGCCTTCGAAGCCTGAACACTGGTCTCCCTTCAGGGTCCCGCGCTGAGGCCATCGCTTCTGCTGCTCACAGAGCGTAGCCGTGGGATTCCCTGGCAGGACAACCTGTTCCCAGCCAGCCGTGGCTCCTTGTCCTCGTGTCACCAGCTGTTGCCCCACCTTCCCTGCCCCTCTGCCCCATCACTCCAGCCCAGTTCATTATTCGGACCTTTTCTGCTTTTCACCCTCCACTGATTCACAGAGGGTTCCAATTAATTTTAAATGGTCACCAGTTTTCCTCAAGCCTCAGGCAATAATGGAGGTTTAGGTCTAAATTAAAAGTTGCTAATTTAGAAACATTTGCCCACTAATCGCTGCTGAAGGGCTATCCCTTGGCAGTGCTGTCCGTTCACCATCTCCGGAGTGGTTTTCAACCCAGGTGACTTTGCCCCTCAGGGGACAAAAGTCTGGGCGCAGTTTTGGTTGTTATTACTTGGAAAGGGAAGTGCAACTGGCATTAATGTGTAGAGGCCAGGGATGCTGCTAGATAACCTAAAATACACAGGACAGTCCCCAAGAAAAAAGAATTATCTGGCCCAAAGTATCCAAATGCTGAGGCTAAGAAACACTGGATGTAGAACATGTCTAGGCTTCTCCAGAAACCTTTCCTTGCACAGCCCTGCATTCTCTAGAGCAGGCCTTAAAGCTTTCATTTCTCCAGATCTAGAAACTTAGAAGCGCAAAATGATCTCCTTAGATGTTTTCTTTGATCTCCTTAGATGTTCTCCTTAGATGTTTCAGATGCTCCTTAGATGTTCCAGAAGCGCAAAATGATCTCCTTCGATGTTTTCTTTGATCTCCTTAGATGTTCTCCTTAGATGTTTCAGATGCTCCTTAGATGTTCCAGAAGCGCAAAATGATCTCCTTAGATGTTTTCTTTGGCCCTATAGTCTGTTTTAATACATTCAATATTCAAAATTGGGAGATTTTGCAAGAAAAGTTTGGATTTACAGCTTGTCCTGAAAACTGGAAGATGTGTTAACGCTGGCCCTCAATTCCTCAATGGCAACATTTAGAGGGAGCTGAACAGCAGTTCCCATAGCCCTTCACATGGACCATTACTTGGTCAGTTTCACCTGAGTTTTTAACACTCCCCATG
This sequence comes from Pseudorca crassidens, assembly GCF_039906515.1. NCBI lineage: Eukaryota > Metazoa > Chordata > Mammalia > Artiodactyla > Delphinidae > Pseudorca > Pseudorca crassidens. The sequence goes on from NC_090297.1 coordinate 98,213,866, forward strand.
GTCTCTGACCTTGAGTGTCAGTGGCCACTTATTATCATGCTTGCTCTGCTGTTTTCTCTTACAGCAGAGAAACACTTCCATCCCACACCTCAACCAGAAGTGGGGAAGCAGAAGATAGACTGAGTGGCACTCAGAGCCTTCACTCATTTTTATTACCCACTTTGCTTGTGGGCATTTGACTGTGCAAGCCCTCCTCCAGATGAACTCCTGCCGGGGCAAGTGACTGGACCATTTGACCCTGGAGTCCCTCCCCCAGACTCACGAGACAAGGGGAGGTAGGTGGAAGGTAACTCTTTTGCTCTTTTCGTAGATCCAAGTTTCCTGCTGGGAGATGGGGCTCCTGAGGATTGGGGTTCTCCGTGGATCCACATCAAATGCTCCACATTGAACAGCAAAAGAAAGAGGTAAGGAGCGGGCCTCAATCACATAGCCCAAGGGAGCCTGGTCCCCAACCCATCTTCTAACACAGGGCTGCTGAGCTATGGCCCAAGGCTAACACAGTCTTGCTTCCTGTTTTATAAATAAAGTTTTATTGGTACTTTCACCTATTGTCTGTGGCTGCTTTCTTGCTACACTGGCAGAGCTGAGTAGTTGTGACAGGGACAACAGGGCCCACAAAATCTAAAATATTTATTGTCTGGTCCTTCACAGAATAAGTTTGCAGACCCCATACTGACACAGCACTACCTCCCGTTTGCATACACTTTGCAGTTTACACAGCACTTTTTAAATCCTCCCAACAATCCCCATGATATGGGCAGGGCAAGGATTGTCAAAGGTACAAATAAAATTTTTGAGCAATGGTTGGGTACTCAGTGCTGAGCTCTGCTCTTTCACATGCATTTCCTCACAACAGCCTTGTGAAGTCATTTTAACTTTACAGAAGATGCAACAGAAGCTCAGAGAAGTTAGGTGACAGGTCCAAGGTCACCCTCGAGTCCGTCTGGCTCCATGTCGGGCATCTCTGTTCTCTAGCTTGCTCTGACATAGCAGTCGTGACCCTCTGTGTGCTGTGCAGGTGGTTCCTACCATGGCACTCCCAGGGAACCACCTGCACAACTGCTGGAGCTGTGGCCTTCACTCTCCCACTACCCACACTGGTGAGTCACCTAGGAGAACTGTTGCATTAAGGCCAGTTCACTGTAGTTCAGTCTTTTCTCTCTCCCCAGCTTGCCAAAGATTGAACCGCTCTGTGGACTACTGGGCCAATTCCCCTTGAACCTGACAGCTACCCGTTCTGAACTAGTGCTGCCAGGTGGAAACAGATGTTGTGAACACCAAGCCAAGCTCCCTCCTAACACTGACTGCAGGTGATGCCAGGATGAAGGAGCCAGAGACCTGGGGGTGGTTAAAAAGGAGGGCAAAGGGAGGGGCCTGAGTTGAAAGGAGCACAGCCCAATGGCCATGGAGGGGACGAGGGCCAAGGAATCAGGGCAAATGGAAAGCAACCGTGTGTTTTATTTCAAGCTGCCCGGCAGCCTGTGAAGGGTAATAGATGCAAAGCTTCAAGGAGTTGTAAGCCGGCTGGATAGGACAGGCCACATGGAAGCTACACACCTCTGTGGAGTAATTTATGCCACATTAACTCCGTGCACTTGGGCCTCCGTGAGCAATAGTGTGTGTCTTGGCATCTGTGTTTTGAGTGAGCAGGCAGGGCTGGCCAAACCCATGGGACCAGTAGATGGTTTCATGCGTGGGAAATGATGTCAGGTACCAGGAGGAAGTGCTGACCCCAGAACATCTGGAACTGCCACGGAGCCTGATGTCCTTCTATTTCAGATTCATATTCTGCCTGGTACAGTAACTGGCACCTGGTAGATGCTCGGTAAATGTTAACTTGAACCCACCGTTTCACCTAGATGTGAAATTGTATATAGTTATACGTATGTATACAGACATCTACATACATATATGTGTATGTAGATATTCTACTAAATGTAAAGTCAAATACAAATGTTATCTATTTTTTCCATTATCATTGTATTCAGTAAAAATTGAGAGCCTACTGCATTAATTGCTTTCCTCTTAAACTGCAAGAATAGGTTGGTGTGAGGGGAAAACAGTAAACAACCCAGGCTGATAAGTGCAGCAGCCTCAAATTGTGTGGTTGTGAGAGAGGAGGCTGGCAAGGTGAGGTGGGGACAATGGATGGGAGTGTTGGATGCCAGGCGGGGGAACTTGGACTTGATCTCATGGGCATTCAGTAGGGGTTGTAGCTACTTAAGCACAAACGACAAAAGTGAGGGTTTGAGAAGGTTAGTCAGGCATTGGCATGAGGGAGTTTGCAGGAAGGGGATCTAGTTTGGAGGCAGATGTCATTGGGCATGACCATAGTCACTACCTAAAAGCCCAGCCGATCCTGAGCACTTGTGGTGGGTTCCCTACAAAGCAGGTTGGGCACTATCTCACAGAATCCTCCCAGCAACCTATGAGATAGGTTTTACCGTCCCCATTTGTTGGATAAGAAAACTGAGGCTTCAAGCTCTGGGGTTGCAGAGGTACTATGAAGTGACAGCAGGTCGGGGGGGCCGGAGATACCTGGCAGGGCTCCATGGTGAGGTATATAAGAGACAATGCAGAGGCGGGGTGCTGGGACTGTCCAGCTCAAGGACCAGGAGTGTGAGATGGAGGGGCCAGTCCTGAGCTCTGGACCTCGGGACACTTTTGGGGGACAGACAGAGCCACTTGCCCTCCCCAGCGGGAGGCTGCAACCTCCCAGAGTCCACAATGGCTTCAACGGTTGAGTCAGGCTATCTGAGGAAACACTGCCCAGTGCGGTTGTGATCCAGTGACACAGCAAGTCATCTCCTTTCTTACTGACAGGTACCAAGGCCATGAGCTTCCCTTCAGCCCAAGGTTCTCTTTGCCTTTTGAAGATTGTGTAAAGCCACTCCCACCCCCTCTGCTACAACACTTTTTTTTACCACGGAGTTTTTATACCGTGATGACCAAGGAGTGGTGAGACGCCTCCTTGCTTCCAGAGACGAATTCCCCACACCCCGCTTCTGTCTGGCAAGATGCCAGCCCTTTGTTCACTGGGCCTGGAGAGCCCAACGTGATATAAGCCAAAATAAAATGAAACAGCTTCATTATCTGCCAGAGAAAGATGATTAAACTGGTCTACTTTGTGTCCTGATGGGCTGTCTCTAAACTGGGTGTCCAATATCGGGTAAGTCCAACATCTGGATTAGAACAACAGTATGAACTGTCCGTGGGTTAATTAGTTTCTTAGAAAGTTTATTCATTTCTCCTCTTCCTCTTCTGAAGGCAAAGGACATTTCATACTGAGTCAAAATGCTCAGCTTCTATTCCATGTGGCCAGAATATAACATCATCAACTTGATAACCCATCACAGCCAGTGAGCAGTTAGGTGGGGTCCCCTCCTTCTGCAGCCTTGCCACTGACACTCCCCGTGGAGCCTCCACCAGGCGTAGATGATCTCCCTTCAGCGAGCCTGGTCTATAGCTGCTTCCCCTGGCTCCTGGGAGAGGTTGGAAGGAGATGACAACGAGCTAACGCTTCCCTTTCCTACGCCCATCCACATCTATCAGTGTCTTCAGGGCTTGACAAGGCACTCAGCACACCCAGGAAGCCACCGTGGATTAGCTGCACATCCCTTCTCATCACAAAGCTGGTACAAACCCCTTCCCTGGCCACAGTCCAACAACAGGCTTTTGACACCCTTTAAGTCCGGCCTGGAGAGGAGCATGCCTTTTTGCTTTCTGAAATCAGAGGTACTCAGATATGTGTACAGTTTCTTTCTTATTTATTTATTTATTTTGGCTTGTTTGCTTCACTATCAAGGTTACCCTTTTTAATTGTTTTTGAGCCATTTGGCAGGTGTGTTTTCCTTCCCCAACTGTATCATCAATTCTTTTCAGGCAAGAACCACGTCTTATCACCTTCAGCTTCCAATATCCCGTAACATACTCAGTACACAGTTGAGTAGGTGGGTGCTCAAAAGCGCTCGCCACCCCGTGACACTCGACAGTATCCTGTGCAGGTCCAGGGCGTGGCTCCAGGGCAAATGCCAGCTCTGTCCCTGCTCAGCTATGTGAATCGGTCAACTCATTTCACCCCTTTGTTGCCTCCCTTTGTGTGTCTGTAAAGTGGAGATGACGATGCCGACCTCATTGGGTCCTTGTGAGGATTACACGGGTTACAACTCATAAAGTACCTGGAAGAGGACCCGATGCATAGTAACACTGAATACATGCTGACGGAGATCTGGAAAGCCTGCAAGCACATAACACCTGGCTCCCCGACCCTGGGCCTCTGCCTTTCTTCTGAACGTCCCACATCTGGCTCGGCCAGTGAAGGGAAGAGGCTGGAGGGGACACAGAGTGAGCAGAGCAGGGCCCCCCCATGGCTCACATATTTCTCCCCCTTCCCAGCATAGAGAAGAGACTTCATTCACAGACCCAGGAATAAGGCCAGGAGAGTTCTGACTTGTTCCCAGACTCCCAGCTAAGCCTGGAAACCTCCCACCTGATCGCTGGTGTTTACATTTCTATTCTTCCCTTCTCTCTGTGCTCTTGAAACCGATCGGTTCTTCTCCCCAAAGGCCACCCCTGCCAGGGCCTATGAAAACCTCATTAACTGAAAAGGCAAGAACCATGACTCAGCAATGGTGGCCTTGGAACCTGATTGAAATTCCCGACAGATATTTCCTGCAAAAACATTTCTCTTTATGTAACAATTTAATCAGGACGAGATGTGATAAGCAGGAAGGCAGCCATTAAGCAAGGCTGTTAATGAGGCAGGATCGTCTCCTGCTGATGCGTGTGGCATAAGCATGGCCGTTCGTTAGAAACGAAAGCGGAACCGAAATCCATTTGCTGCCTGGTGGCGTGGAGCGCTGTTGTCACAGCTTAACACAGCTATGTCCCATGAGCTGTGAGGCCGACATGTGTCAAGCAGCCTCCGGCTGTAATTCCCAGTAGGTTCACTTTCATACGCTTTCTCCATGGCCCTGGACCGTTGGCCTCAGAGACACCTGATTTTCCCGGAGCCACAGGTTGGAGGCGGCAGGAAGAAGTAGTGGAGAAGTGATGGGGAGAAGGGGCAGGTAAGGAAGAGGGACACAAACCTCTTCAGAGGATGAAAGAAAAGACTGTGCTTTTGCAAAGAAGGTGAGCTCTTCCTGCGTCCTGTGCTTGAGATAACTTTCCGTTTAATGATGCCACAGTGGTCTCTCTTGCATCAAGGCCTCCCTAGTACTTCTTCTCCATGTGTTTTTTATGTCACTGTTATCATAAAGGCAAGGTGAAGTCAACAGAAGGTGAGGGACACGGCTCCGTCAGGCCTCAGGAGCAGGAATTACCAGTTCAGGGACTTATCGGTGGCTGTTACCTAGCAGGGGGACCAGCTGGTGAAGCTTGAGGGCAGGGCCTTGGTCTGTTCTAATGGATGCTCACGCCTGGCATAAACATAGGCATTCTGGGACTCAGGCTCCACTGTGTCTTGAGCACATTCCCTGCCTTAAAAAATACAGCAGGTGGCTCATTTGTCTTTGTCTCACTAGTCACTGGAATAAGGCCGAGGACATAGTTGGTGTCCTACAAAGGTTCATTCTGTGGTTAAGTGAATGAGCAAATGAACCAAGTAGAATTTTCAGTGTTGGTTATTTTCTCTCCATAAGATTCCTCTCTCTTCTAAGCATCACCCTCGGGTTCTCTCAAATACTCAGAGCCTCTAATACATTTAAAATCCAATTTGACCAAATCTGCCCATCTCTACTCCTGAACACAATCAGATTTATATGTAACTTTTTAGAGCAGTCCTGTTTCATAAAGTAATAGGTTCTTGTACTTAAGTTCTTGATGGAATCTCAACATTTAGAAGCATAGGCAGCTCGTCACCCATCTGCATCTCCAGGTTGTTGCAGGAGAGAGAGAGGGAGTACATTTTCTCAGGATTCCCTCCCAAGTGCCGGGGTGCTAACTGGAGGGCAGACTTTTCCAACAATTACCCCAAGCCAGATTTCATCACTGAGTTTCCTGAGCTTTGGTACAGGGCCAAGAAGCCTCCAGGAGCAAAAGCAAAAAACAGAAATGGAAGGCTGTCAGTACCGTTCTCCCTGCTGAAGAATCAAATGTCCATCTTAAGAGTCTATTAGGATAGGACCCACTCACTAAACGAGATGCAACTGTACCATTTGCAAACAAAAATTCATTAGTCTGAATGGGTCTGAATGTCATCCACATCCAAGGATTCACCAGACAATATATTACAACACAAAGCTGGAAGAAAAAAAAATACAACTTATAAGACCAAATAACATTCTATTCATGACATTAAAGTTGTCTCCGGGTTTCCAAAAGGCAGAACAAGGGCCAACGGCGGCAGGTGCAAATCCAGAGAGAGCTGTCAGGGGGATTTTGCATTGTGTGCTGGGAGTGGGCTCGCCTGTGTGCTGTGTGCGCTGCTCTGCAGGAGTCGCAGTGCTGAGCCCTGAGTGATGGCCCAGTCATAGTCCTGGCCCCTGAGGAGGTGTTGAGCATCAGAGAAAAGCCAGATCTAAAGAGCCACAGAACACGAGAGAGTGGCCCCTGCCACGCAAGGCCCAGGTAGTGAACTGGGGGCAGTGTGGAGCGCCTGTACCTGGAAGATCGGGCGCTCTGAGGAAGAGACGGCCTTTGGCCTCGGTCTTTACTGTGTGTTCCCTGGATGTACCTATTCACCTGCAGGCTGCTCCACAGAGCACGGGAGCCAGAGAAACAGGGGCTGGGGCTGCAGCTCTGTGTCTAGGGGCTGCTCTGGGCTCAGTTACATCCCCCCCCCCACAGCCCTGCCCTCCCCAAGACCACCTCTGGCTTCCATCCTAGAAGCCTGCCCCTCACCCATGTCGACCTTCCAACTGCTTCTAGACTCAACCTCTGGTTCCCTTGGAAGAAACCATATAGCAGGAGGCCTCTTGGGGACTCACAACGGGGAGCATGGTATTATTCTCAAATGATGTTTCATCCACTTATACCATATGTTTATATTATGTGATAGGTTTGACAAAGCACATACACCCATCGAATTATTTTATTTCCTATCATACTTTATATCACTTCTTAAATGAGGTAACATAGGCCAAAATAGGTTCGGTTTTATTTTTCTTTGGGTTTTTAGAGCATGGTGTGCTGTAGAAATGAACATTTCTAAACTGCTGGAATGTTATTTATCAAAGGTAGGTGAGGTCTGGACATGCTGGGTAAACATTCTTCTGCTGTACCTGGTTTTTGGCTGAGACCCTTGCAAATACTTTAGAAGATGTTACCTCCCAGTTATACCTGGTCAGAGCCTTTCAATCAGGCCCAGCTACTAGAGAATGTTGTCCAGGTGTGTTTAAAGATGGTTGGGCTTAGATATACAGCATTAACAGGACATTGCTGGAAAAGGGATGGGGGGTTGTGTTAGTCTGGCTCTCCTGAGATTAAAGGTGGGAGGATTTTGTTAGGGAAAATGCTTATACGAAAGAAAGCCATGGTGAGAGTGGAGTGAGCTGGGGAGAGTTGTCAGGTGGTGATGTAGTCTGACATCAAGAGAATGAGAGAGAGAGCGTCCACCTGGCCAGGTGGACTGCCAAGCAGTCTAAGGATAGTTTGGAAAAGCCACTGGGGAGTCCTTGAGCCGAAGCCACTGATAAAGGAGTCACCCGGCTCCCGGCAATGGGTCTGCCTCAGTATCTCTGCTGGGCTTGGCCCTTGGGCAGGAGCGGCCTGTGAGCAATGTGCCTGGATGCAAAGTTGGCTGTAGATTTTATTTTATTTTATTTTATTTATTTATTTATTTATTTATTTATTTATTTTTGAGGTACGCGGGCCTCTCACGGTTGTGGCCTCTCCTGTTGCGGAGCACTGGCTCTGGACGGGCAGGCGCTGAGCGGCCATGGCTCACGGGCCCAGCCGCTCCGCGGCATGTGGGATCTTCCCGGACTGGGGCACGAACCCGCGTCCCCTGCATCGGCAGGTGGATTCTCAACCACTACGCCACCAGGGAAGCCCGGCTGTAGATTTTAGAGTGCAGCTGCTGGGCCCCCGGCAGCTACTTCCCTGTGGTGGGAGGTCTGGGAGGGTCCTCCAGGCAGGAAGTAGGTCTGGAGGAGATGGGGCTGGAAGTCAGAGGGCAGGACCCTTGGCAGCCCCCTTTCCAGGTGTAGGAAGTCCTCAACCCCAGGGACCCTCAGGAGACCCAGACAGTCCTCTGTGCCCTCCTGATGCCAAATGCCCTTCCACAAGAAGGCCTTCAGAACACACACTGGTGTTTACTCCACCTTAGGATGGTTTGCTCTATTGAACAGAACTGCCCTTGGGAGGGGTAGCCGAGTAAACCCTCCAATCACCTAATCCTCAAGGTTAAATAACCATCTAGATCTCTTCCTGATTCCAAGGAAGAGCAGAACAAACAAACCTGGGCCTGGGCCCCAGAGGGGAGAGGTAGGACTCAGTGTTCCCCACTCGGCCATTTCACCCCAGGTTGATCTTATCCCGACACACCTCACGCGACCACCCTGGCAGGCCTCCTGGAGGGAGAAGGAGAGGTGATGTAATGGCTGGCTGTTTTCTTTCTTTTCCGAGAGAACCACAGTCCCTTGTCCCCCCACTGATGTCCAGGTCTGAAAGTGAAGGGTGATTTAGGTGGCAAGTTTAGCCTTCCAGGAGGCTGAGAGCCCAGAGGAAGGGAAAGAAAGCAGCATGGACTGAGCATCTATTCAGCACCACGTTCTCCATATGTGATTGTTCATTTGACATTCAGAGCTGGCCTGTGCGGTGTTATTATTATCTCTGCTTTCTACGGAGGCAACTGAAGCTCAAAGAGGCTTGCTCAGGACAGCACATGGTGAAGCCAGGGTGCCTACACAGTCCAGTGTGAGCCCACAGCCTGATGCCATCCCAAACCCGGGCCACAGTAGAGAAACAGGCCTTTAGATGTTGAGAAATCCAGGCCTTCTCCTGCTGGATGGGGCAGCCCGGGTGAAGCCGGACGGTCCACGTGGAGAAGAGGGACCTCTTGCCTCAGACAGCCCACAGGAAAGGGGGTGTGGGCATGCAGAGTTGCCGCAGGGGCTCCGGGTCTCTTTCTTTGTTGGGCTTGGCGGGGTGGGGTGCAGGGTCAGTCACTTTCAGAGTGTGTTACCTCCAAGCTAAGCTGATGCTTGCTGACATGGAGGAGGGTGAGTCCTAAACCAGTTGTCCCAGATGAAGAATTGGCTCTTTGACTGTATCACTAATAGTCTGTCCCTGCTGTGTGAAAAGGGCCTAGGGAAGGGACAGGCTTGGGCTATGGAGTAAGTTCCTGACACCTTGGCCTATTTCTGCATGATTCTTTGACAGGATCCCAGGCAACACTCTCTGTACACTTACTTCCTCCTTTCCACCTCCAAACATTTGCTCTGGCTTGAAACATGCTGGGACTCCGTCATATGGCTCCAGAGCCTGTTCAGTTCAAAGCCAGATTCTCCGTGAAGACTTTCCGTGGTTCCCATTTCTCTCTCCTTCCTTTGCCTCAGTCTGGAAACGGTGGGAACATGGACCTTACCTCTCTATCCACTGTCCTCCTGGCTGCACCCCTAGTGCCTGTCACGCCACCAGCATCACTGTAGTCACAGCTGTCATCATCTTAGCTCACATCAGTCTCTGAGGGTGGCTATGTGCCAGGAAACATTCTAAGCACTTGACATGTATTAACTCATTTAATCCTCACATTAATCCCATAGGGTCGATGCCGTTATTATCTTCAATTTCCAAATGAGAAGACTGAGACATGGAGACAATAAGTAACTTACCTGTTGTCACTCAGCTAGAAGTGGCGGGAGAAGGAGCCAGGAATAAATTGTAGGCAGTCTGGCCCAAGCTCACACTTTTTTTTTTTTTTTTAATTTATTTGCTTTTTATTTGTGGCTGTGTTGGGTCTTCGTTTCTGTGCATGGGCTTTCTCTAGCTGCAGTGAGCAGGGTCTACTCTTCGTTGCGGTGCATGGGCTTCTTATTGTTGTGGCTTCTCTTGTTGCAGAGCACGAGCTCTAGGCATGCGGCCTTCAGTAGTTGTGGCTCGCGCCAAGCGCACGCTTTTGTTCACCATACATCTGTGCCCACCAAAGTGCAAGCAATATTTGTTGAACAAAAGAAGGGAGGGAGAGAGGGTCTGAAATTTTCTTAAACTTCGTTGGAGCTCCTCTGTATCTCCTTTTTTGGTGCCTCTCACGTTCTGTTCTGTGACCTCCACTGGGATTCTTGTCTTATTCCTTATTCTAGTCTCCTAGAGGGAAAGACTCATGTTTGGATCACCTCTGCATCCCATAGTGCCTGGCATATAACAGCTGCTCAACAAGTATCTTTTGATACAGCCTAGACTCTGAGGGGTCAGAATGGTGGGTCTCGTGAGGATGGGAGGATAGGATGGAGGCGGGCATTTGCCCTGTGTTTGCAGAGCTCACTTCCTGCCCAGCCTCTTCCGTGAGCTGCAGGGGGACCACCCAGGGAATACAGACCCACTTTCCACAATTGCTCAGAAGGCCTTCTGTCAGTTTTTATACACCTAAATGCTCAAGTAGATCATGTGATTCCATCAGAGTGGAATTCAATGTGGGAGACACTTCCAGAGGGGTATTTGGCCTTGATTCCCTGCTTTGAGTGTCTACCCTATCAAGTCAAGGCTGCTTCCCAGGTCCTTGGAACTGACTCATGGCACAGGTACCTTCTGACCTGGTGCACTCTGTCCATGGAAAAGGATCAGAGAGACAAATTTTGTCTCTGGAGACCTCTGACCATCTGTCCGAAATCACCCACCCCGCCCCTTCTCGACCCCTACCCCCCAACCCCCCACACACATGAAGATACATACTCTTCCTCCCTAGGCCCAACCCATAGCCTCCTACCACCCCTCCCACCTTGCCCAGACTTTGGCAATGCCAGGGGTCCCACTCCATCCCCCCCATCCAACCCCCCAACACCAGCTCTCAACCTCTCCCTGAAGGAGCCAATTGTCTAAATTCAGCGGTTGATCAGCTCACCTTGCTAAAGGGAAGAGGATTCAAGGGTGCTCCCAGGTATAATAGAAAAGCCAGAAGGTTTGGCATCAGATCCAGGCTACATGGCTCTGCTTGAGGAGCTCTCTTAATTTCTTGTGGCCTTAGTTTCCTAAGGCACAGGTCCTGAGGCAAGAAGGTTTATGGTGCATTGGACTAAAAGGAGAAATATCATGACTATAGCAGAGAAAGCCAGGCAGAAGATTGGTGCCAACAGGAGGAAAAAAAGACCAGCTTCCAGTAAGATCACATCCCAGCGAGGGCTTTGTAAGTCATATCATGTCATGTACATTTGAGACCAAAATGCACGCTCTCTCAGCATTTGGAGGGACCATGAGGAAGAGTCCTATGAACCCCGGTCCCCTGTGCCCCCTCTCTGGGCAAGTGTTCCCTCCCCTGCCCTTCACTCTGACCCACCCGTCTCTCTTCCTCCCATTCCCTCAGCCCCAGGACCTCAACAGGATTCTCACATTTCTGTGACTGGCTCAGACCTCGTCTCTGCGTTGTTGACCTCAACCTCCACCTATGTCATGCGTCCTTCTAGATGCCTCAAAGGCACCTTAGAGTAAATGTGTTACTAGCTGAACACCCTGGTTCCCCAACAAACCTGCACCCCTGTCCCTAGAGTTCTCTTGTTGAGTAGTGATGTCACTGTCCTTCCAATTGCTCTATTCAGAGACTGGGCATCATCCTTGATCCTCTCTGTTCTTGATTCCCCATGTTCAAACCATCACGAAGTCCTGTACATTCTACTTCCTAAATATTTCTCTTCAAGTCCACTTTTACCATTTTCACTATGTCATCTGGGCTGCTGTAACAGCCCTGTCACTAGTTTTTCAACCCAAAGTCCAATATACCCTCTCCAGAACCCAGAGAGATCTTTTTAAAAGCCCCTTGGGTCATTGTCACACTTTGGGATCCAGACATCCTCAGTGGCTTCCCAGTGCTCTTAGGACCAAATCTAACAGTTCTAGCATGACCTACAAGGCTTTGCTGGCCTGATCCCTCCCTACTGCTCTGGCGTTCTCTCTCTCAGCATTCTCTGCCTTGCTCTCTGTGCTCCACCCACGCTGTCCCTATGGCTTCTCCACTGTGCTGCTCCAGCACATGCTGCTTGCCTGCTGGACTGTCAGCTGCATAAAGACAGAGGCTGTACATCAGTTGTTCTCTGGCGCCTAACAAAATGCTGGCCCCTAATACATGCTCGGTAGAAGTTCATTGAGTAAATGGAAACTGAGATTGCTGAGAGATGAGGCTGCAGCTTTAGGTAGGATCAGACTTCTCTCAACTTTCACTTCCAGCAGTATGAGCTCCTGAATAACTCTCCCAGTGAAAACAACAGCAAAACCTGGATAAATTATATAAGAGCACTTTACTATGCGAATTGCTGAACTAGTTTTAAAAAAGTGAGGATTCTGCGGGTCACTTTGGCCAAAACCAAAGTGAAAATCGCCATCCTGGGAGGGAAGCAAGAGCCTGAGCCAGAATATCTGCCACCCCCTGGGGACGCTAAGCTTCTGTCTTGGTGGCTGCTAAGGACTCAGCAATCAGGAGATACAGCCTAGGGCTCACCCACGGTGAGCAATCTACCTAGAAAGACCGCATAAAAGTGAGACCACAAAGGGCTATAGCCTAAGTGAAAGAATGAATGAAAAATAAGACGATTCCATGGTCTTCCTCTTCCAAACCCAAAACTCCAGGTTAAACATGAAAAAAAGTCATCAGACAAATCCCAGTAGAGGAACATTCTACAAAATACCTGACCAGTACTCTTCAAAAAGGTTAAGATCATCAAAAACAAGGAAACTCTGAGAAACCATCACAGACAAAGGAGGCTAAAGAGACGTTGATGACTAAATGTAATATGGTGTCCTGGATGAGATCCCGGAACAGAAAAAGGTCGATAGGTAAAAACTAAGATAATAGAAATCAAACATGAACTTTAGTTAATAATAATCTATCAATATTGGTTCATTAATTTTGACAAATGTCCCTACCATATAAATATGTTAACGAAAAGGGAAAATGGGTACAGGGTATATGAGAACTCTCTGTATTGTTTTTGAAACTATTCTGTAAATATAAAACTATTTTAAAATAAAAATTATTTAAACATAAAATAAACCCACTATACGGAAGAGAAGAGTAAGGTGACTTGTAAGTCTTAATGTTGATAAGAGGGAAAAAATTCTCGCCTGAGATTCATAACTATTCATTTGAGTCTGTGGTCCAAATCTTTAGGCAGAAATTTTAATTTCAAATGTCATTGGCTTGGTAAAGCTCCCAAGTGCCTGGCAGATACCAACACAAATTTTCTCTGGAAGAATGTGATTTCACTTGAGGCTTCAGAACTTCCCCAGATGAAGTTTCAAGGAACATGAAGTTACCATCAAAAATTATAAAACACACAAGGAAACAGAGCACTATGAGCGAAATCCAGCATAAACAATAGATAACAGAGTCAGAACTTGAAATATTTCAGACATTAGCATTATCTGACATAGAATATAAGATAAGTGTGTTTGAATGGATACATGTATATGCATGGCTGAGTCCCTTTGCTGTGCACCTGAAACTATCACAACATTGTTAATCGGCTATACTCCAATATAAAATAAAAAGCATTAAAAATAAAATAAAATAAGTGTGTTTACCATGATTTCCAGGGAGACCTTATAGTAGAGATTGGCATCTGATGAATCATCTTAAAATCACCGACTTCCTCTCCTGGAGCTTGTCTTGGGAGTTCACTCTTCCACACTAATGCACTAAGGATTGCTTGGCCTTTGCAGGATGCAGGGCAGATATCAGAGCTATCAACCTTACAGTGGGTGGACTTAAGTGCTTAGGAAGCTTCTTGAGAAAGGTGCCTGGTGCACCCCCAGCTCCCTCTGACCCTGGCTGGTGAAGGAGTGACAGGTGTGACAGCTGACCACTGGATCTTTTTCCATGCTCGCACAAGCTGGCTGATCCTTTGGCACCCAGAAGTATTTAATACATCCTTTGGCAGTTGAGCCAAAGCAGGGAAACAGCATTTCCTGAACCTCTTCGCTCTCAGTGGTTTCTTTGCTTTTATTTATTTTTTTAATCCTGTACCAGGAAAAGCAATGAGGAAGAAGTCACCATCCAAAGAGGATGAGTGTGTAGATTAAATAGAGAGCCTCTCTGGAGGCCCAAGGTCAATGATGACTCATCTGAACTCTCTGAAGAGACAATTTGTCAGGAAGAGGAAGTAATTCCCCCAAACAAAAAGAAAATGGAAACCAAAATCTCAAAGCCAAGAGCCTTGCAGTTTATAGGACTGGAGAGGAGAGAATTGTTCTCACCAGGGGTAGGCCCAGCAGGGGTCATCCTGGCAGTACTAACCAGTATCCCCTCCCCGCCATCAGCACTCAGTCCTGTTACAAGCCACTGCAGAATTCATTAAAGTATTTTAAAACCAGTGGAGAAAATTTGGCCATATGTTTAGATTAGCCATGCACACGCACCAAGAAATAAATTAATTAAATAAAAGTAGGGGGGAGTAGAGAACAAAACAACAAAATTAACTGAGCTTTGAGTGAGCGTCTAATAAACTTGACGTTTTTAACAGGCACGTTGAAATTTCCCCCATGTGCTGGTGACAATGATAATAACTGAATACATAAGAGATAAAAATCTATTAAAAATAGTGACAGCAACTAAAGCTGTTGAGAGTCTTAAAATTCAGATTTCTGTTTTAAATTCAGGGTCTGTGGCCCCCTCCTTGCTTTGCCTACTGTAGCCTACCCTCTGGTGAGGCTATGATGGGAGCTCTGGGCACATGCTGGGAAGAGTCCACCAAATCCCTCTGCTGGGGTCTGGGCCACAGGGCTCACAGATGTCAGGATCCTGTAGAGGCAGGCCCTTTTGGTTTTAGGGTGCCCTTTCTGTAGGAAAATCAGTGACCCTGTTTGTGAGGTACAGAAGTGGTCACATAGCGCTTCCTCGTTGTAGCCTCAGGGACGTACTGCCTTCTCGTGCCCGTTCCACACCCAAGCCCAGAGCCTAGGAATCAAAAGTCCTTTTTTAAAAATTAGAGGTGAAATTCACATAACATAAGATTAACTATTTTACAGTGTACATTTCAGTGACATTCAGTACCCTCACAATGTTGTGCAACACCTGCTACAGTAAGTTCCAGAATGTGTTTTATCACCCCAAAAGAAAATCTTGTACCCATTCAACAATCCCTCCTCATTCTCTCCTCCCCTATCCCCTGGCAACGACCAATGTGTATCCTATCTCTACGGATTCACCTACTCTGAATATTTCATATAAGTGGAATCATACAATATATAATCTTTCATATCTGACTTCTTTCACTTAGCATAATGTTTTCAAGGTTCACCCACATGATAACATGGACCAGAACTTCATTTCTTTTTATGCCTAAGTAATGTTTCATTGTATGGATAGACCACATCTTATTTATCCATTCATCTTTTTATGGGTAGAAGTTCCTTTCGGGAGATGCCCTGGGTTCACACTGAATAAGTGGTCAGGAGATTATAAACATAATTTAGTGCCAAATATAAAATAACAACAATCCAATCATAAATCTTGATTCAGAGTACGTTAGAACTCTAGCTCTTGAAGTTTAGGAAAGGATTCTTGGGTTGTTGGATGGTTGGATAGATGAATGGATGGATGGAAGGATGGATAGAAGAATGGATGAATGAGTAGGTGGATGGGTGGATGGATTGATGGATGGAGGATGGATGCATGGATGATGGATGGATGGATGATGGATGGATAAGTACGTGAATAGGTGGCTGCATTTATTAAACGTATCCAAACTTAAAGTTCAGAAACCCAGACTCCAGCTCCATCTTTGCCACAGGATAGTTCTATGACATACAAATCACTTCGTCTCCACGGGCCTTCATTTTCTCTCAAGATGAACTAGACCATTAGACCAGATAGTTTCTTGTGATTCCAGGAGATCCTCCTCCTCAATACTGTCTCAGGATAGAGGGGAATCCTGGCTGACTGTGCTGAATTAGAGGTAATATTACACAGAGCCCGAAAAATAGACAAGCTGATTTACAGATAGATTCACCTGACCTGGGTATTCTATTATTACTTTTCAATCTGAGTTGAGTTCATCAAGGACTTTCTTTTTGATCTCATTAAGTCCCGCATCCTCTCATAACTACTTCCTACTACACCCCAGACCTTCCTTACTCATTGCCATACAATGTCCTCTAGTCATCCTTCCCTGGTTGTCTCTACTATAAGTTGTATTTTTTCCAAATTTATGATTTTTTTCCTTTGGTGGAGCAATTGAACTCACAAGGCTAGACTCCTGAGCTGAGAGGCCCGACATTCTAATGGACTGCATTTCCCAGCGGACCAGCACAGGTCCCAGAGCTGACTGTTAGCGGAGGCTGTTTTCCCCACCCAATTACGACCAACATCGTGTGCTTGTGGGTTATTTAATCAACAAATTTGTGTTCAGCAAGTTGCCCTGGGAAACAAAAAGTGATTTGTTGGTAACGGTATCCTGAAAATAAAGTGTGAGCCAAGCTGAGAAATACAAGAGGTAGCAGGAGGAGGAGGGCTATCAAGAGAAATAGAAAATATATTTTTCATGAAAAGTGAGGAGTAAGCTTCTTGCCTTACCCTAGGAGAAAAGTCCGGGTGGTGCTGAAGCAAGAGGACAAGGCCACCAGTACTGGACTTAGCCCCACTGAGTCTGATGTTCACCTCCTGGTGTGGGGAAAAGAAACTCTGAGGGTCTACCCACTGCTTTCTCCTTAATAATGAAGATTAAAAACAGCAATTAGCTTAGGCCTGGTAATCTGATCCATTAGTATGCATCTTCCACAGATCAGAGGGTGGTTTTGCAGTGCCCTGAGCTGTCCTCATGCATCACCCTGACAGCAACAAGCTGGGGGTGGTCATTGCTTTTGCTTCAGAGAATTTTCTTGGCAATGCTCCTCCCTGTGGCCTGCAGATTGGCTCTTTGAAGGATGCTCACTGGGGTGACTCCCTGGGAGACTGTCCAGGATAGAGTGGCTCTGCTGGGCCACCATACCACCCAGTCGCTGTGGTCAGTTTGGTAAAGAGGCAGTCCCTTTGCTTAAGGATCAGAGCTGCCTGGATTGGCCAGGTCTGAGTCCACCAGCTCAAGTTTATGTACTGTTCCGAGCCTAGGATTTCTCATCCTTTAATTTGAATAATCTCATTTGCCTTCTGTGGTTGAAAAACTATGCGGAATCAGCCAACATAATGTTGGACACATATAAATGTTTAATGAATGTGTTTCTTCCTCATAGTTAATTGCAAATCCAGAAATCTCTTCCCAGGGAAGTGGCTCCTCTGAGACAGCCAGGGGTCACCTGGGTCACCACCCTGTCTTGGGTACCCAACGTGGGGAGGGGAGACAGAGCAGCAGACTGTCTGGAGAGGCAGGAGAGGGAGAACTGGGGACCCGGGGTGAGCAGCAGGTTTGCAGTGGAAGAGAAGTGTCTTCCCGTCCCTGTACAGTGTAACATGCTTACAGGTCCCTTCCTAGAGAATCACTATGTGATCTTCCAATCACTTTGAGTGACTTCAAGTCAGTGTGTTCCTCCTTCTCCCAGAGGAAAGAAGGTGCCTTGCTCTCATCATGGTTGTAGCAGAATTTGTGTTCTGTTGAATGATTTTCAGCCTCTATGGAAAAGCAGTTATGGAGTAAGGGGTCTTTCCAAGAGCCTTAGAAATCATACCAAGAAGACAGCTTCCTAGGTACCTGTGGTCACAGCCAGCCAGGAGCGTGAACTGTAAGGTAGTGTTAGCAAGCAGATATGAAGAGCAGGCATACAGCTGCAGTGCCTGGATATTTTTTCCTGGTTCAGCAAGGGTCTCAGCCCCTCACCCCTCCTAACCTGACAACCTATCTCAACTGGAGAACTGACCCAGGCTTCCCACAAAGACTGGAGGATGTGCAGATCTCTGAAAATGCCTCAGATGCCATCAGAGATTAGGGTCCTCACCCCAGTGGCAGCTTGCTTGGTGAATCTGAGAGAGAGAATCTGAGTGGGCATAAGACCTGGGTGGACAAGCTGTGTGACTTTGGGCTCATCGCTTTACCTCTCTGGGCTGCTTCCTCCTTTCTAAAATGAGAGAATTAGTTTGGCTCATCCTTGAGGCATCTTGTGAATTCAGAGAACCTATGATTATTTTGAGGGTGTTTGTCCTTGAAGTATCAACTTCTGGTACAATCTTCTCAAGCTGGTACAGATCAGTTACTGTCACCCACAAATGGCCACCAGTTATTGTAGTGAAAGAGATGGGTCCAAGAGTTAGGAATTTCATTTATTTATTCAGCAATTATTTATTGAGCATTTACTAGATGCCAGACACTCTTCTAGACATAACAAAAAAGATGAAATCTTTGCCCACACAGAGCTCACAGTCTAATTGGGGAGAGTGAAAATAAACAAATAGACAAGTAAATTTTTTTCATACAAAGACACATGTTATTTTACTTTATTTTTTGACAGGCTCTCAGTAATTGTTTGTTGAGTGAATACATAATTTAGAGAACCACATGATGAAGTCCTCTAGAATCAAGAGAAACATCAACCTCAGTGATGAAGATGAAGAAAATCCCGAGTGTCTGGAGTGGGGTGCCCTTTGGGGAACAGTGAGCATCAAGGGGCTGTCTTTAATGGCTCAAACCAAGTGGCCATTTAGGAAAATACACTTGGATCTTTGTGAAATGACTCATCTTCCCTTAGGCTAAAGAAGCAGGCCTGCTTTAACGGGATTGGCAACGGCGTTCAGCTTTACTTGTTTACCCTCTGTGGAGGGCGGTGGTAGGAGGGCTTTTTTGTATGAGTGGTCAGTGAAGACCTCACCGACAAGGAGACATTTGAGAAGACTTGAAAGAAAGAGGGAGCAGATTTACAGGAAGAAACTAGGTAAGGAAGAAAGGTAAAAAAAGTCCAAATTGTCTTGGTCAGCTGTACTTCAGGCAAGCAGCTTTCCTGTCTTCTTTAGGAGGTAAAGCAAGCTTTAGCTCTAGCTCAAAATTCACTCTATTAACTGAAAAGGATCCTTATCTGATCCTTATTATTTCTTCTGCTCCCCCCACTCCTACCCCAAGCCTGGCTCTGGAGTCAACCTAACCTGAATCAGAAGGTAAACCCTGTCACCTCCTATCAGACAGTCTGACCTTGAACAAGTGACTTAGCTATTCCAAGCCGTGTTCTCCCATCAGGCTAATAAGGAAATGAATGCCTATTTCCTAGAGCTGTTGAGATGACTAGATGAGCTAACGCATTTTAGGTTTCTGGAGTCTGTGCCCCCCTTTCTTTCTTCTCAGGCAGGGAGCTCTCCTGGGTCTCCAAAGTCCTCAGAGAAGGTGAATTCCTACATAAGAGGTCCCTCAACCCGGGGTCTCAGTTTCTCCTTATACCCACAGATTTTCTAATGGACTAAGCTACTGTGCTCTACCTTCAGCCTGAAATTCTATCCTCCCCTCTCCGGCAGCAACCCCACAGTGCTGGACGACTTTCCCCGCAAGGAGAAACTGGGCTGAGTTCCTGCAAAGAGCTGAGCTGGGCAGAGCTACCCGAAAGCTCAGGGCAGGAGGGCACTTAGACTTCAACTCAGCTGTGACCACCCCGCAGCTCACTAGAGCACCGTGGCTAGGGACGGGCTCTGGAGATGATTACAAATTTGATAGTACAAGGAGCAGTTTAAAGTTTTATTTTACAAAACAGAATAAATTAAAAATGCATTAGGAATGAGGCCCTTACTTAACTACAGGGTGTGCTAATGCGTTCGGAGCCTGTGTTCTCTCCTCCTTTAAGCTCTTAATGACTGAGTTTTAATGTATTTTATTTCTTGAAAAACAATCCCACAAGCACTCAGTACAGTCAGAAAAACATTTCTAAAATCATTAGACCGCTACCCGGTAAATATTCATCACAACCACAGCTCCCACCTGCTTGCAAGCAGACATTGATTTTTTCCCCTTGCCTTGTTTTGTTCTCTCTTGCTTTTCATTTCTCTTCTATTCCCCTTTCTCTCCACCTCCTCCTCCCATACACCCCGCCCCAGACCCTCACTGAAAGCTGAAGCAAGGCTAGGTAGGGCTCTCTCTGAAGACATGTATTTTCAAAGGGAGCAAAAGAGTCTCTGTCAATATTTAGTCTGATAGGAGCCACCACCCAGCCTGTGATTTCTGGCGGGTAAGTGGCCCTGGTGCCCTGAGGCTCCAATCCCATCCCTCAGCTGATGTCAGCACTGCATGATCACACAGTAGGAAAATTATTAGTTTGGCCATTCAGACATCTGGAATCCGGTTCTAGCCCTGCTAATGTCATTGTGTGACCTTGGGCAAGTCACCTCAGTGCTTTTAACCCTTAGAATCGGCAGCTCTAAAATAACAAACTGGGGAAACTGTTCCTCAGTTTATGCTTTCTGATCTTTTTAGCTGAAGAGCTAGATTTCAATCTCACTTGGCCACTTACTAGCTTTGTAACCACGGGCAAGTTGCTTAACGTTTTTAAAAAAGAGCTTCATTTTTCTCATTTAAAAAAATTATGTAGGGGCTTCCCCGGTGGCGCAGTGGTTGAGAGTCCGCCTGCCGATGCAGGGGACATGGGTTCGTGCCCCGGTCCGGGAAGATCCCACATGCCGCAGAGCGGCTAGACCTGTGAGTCATGGCCGCTGGGCCTGCACGTCCGGAGCTGGTGCTCCGCAACGGGAGAGGCCACAACAGTGAGAGGCCCGCGTACCGCAAAAAAAAAAAAAAAAAAAAAAAAAAAAAAAATTATGTATATGTGTATAAATCTATATTTGAAAAGAGGGTACTGAAACTTAAGATATATAAGACACCCAGCAGAGTGCCCAGCATGTGTTAGGGCTCAACAAAATCAGTTTCTCTTACCCGTTCCTGTAGCCATACTTGTCCTCTTGCCGAGCACACAGGAGCTGGGTTTGGTATGCTGGGGAGAGTTGGAGAACACAGATGTCCTGGAGCAGCAGAAGGGTGGTCACAGAATGGGAGGAGGGGTATGAATACAAACTGTCCACTTGGTGTTTTCGCCTAGTCTGGGCCCTTGTGCCCAGAGTCTGGAGGTGATGGGAATGGTTGAGCCTCTTCTGATGAATATACTAACAGAAGAAAGAGTCTTCTCGGGCTTCCCTGGTGGCGCAGTGGTTGAGAGTCCACCTGTCGATGCAGGGGACACGGGTTCGTGCCCCGGTCCGGTAGGATCCCACATGCCGCGGAGCGGCTGGGCCCGTGAGCCATGGCCGCTGAGCCTGTGCGTCCGGAGCCTGTGCTCTGTAACGGCAGAGGCCACAACAGTGAGAGGCCTGCATACCGCAAACAAAAACAAAAACAAAACAACAAAAAAAGTCTTCTCACAGATGAGAGTCACGAAGCCCCCGCCTTATTCCATGCACACTCCAGCTGCACCCATGTGTTTTAAAGCCGTTTTTTATTTGTACACCTGTATTTTACCAAGCGATTTAGCATATATTGCCTCATTTGATCTCCAAAATCTTCTGTAGTGGGTAAGAGTTGTTATGTCCTCAATTTACAGGTAAGTAAACTGAAGTCCTTGAGGTTTACCCCAAGGTCACAATGGTAGTCAGTAGCAGAGCCAGATCACGCCTCCAGATCCACCAATTCCACATCCATAGGTATTAACCAAATTTTTATTTACTTGAAGCTCTTCAGGGTCACAATTATGATAGTGAGACAGGTCAGCACAAACATCATGCCAAATTGGGTGCATTCTTAAATATTCTGTGTAGAGTAACTAACACTGCAGAGGGGACTGAGATTGCTGGGAGTCTCTTCATCCTTGCCAGCTGCTATCCACAGGGATTATAACTTCCCAGAATTCAGCCAAGCACCCAGCTAAGTGAGAAATCCTAGCGTGAGAGGCTGTAACCCTATTCTGAATTGTATATTTCTTTCTCTCCATGCTATATATATCTATGAACATAGATATAGCATACTGTTTCTTTCTTAAAAGTTTGTAGAGAGCTTATGACATGCCAGGCACTGTGATAAGGATTTATCATACATTACCTCCATTCTACAAGGTAGGAAACATCAAAACAACTCTACAAGGTAGGTAACATCATCCTCACTTTATACGGGCATGCTTAAAAGTGATTTTATAGGTCACACAGTTAATGAGGCATTTACATCCAGCTCCTCCCTTGCCTTCCTCGACTATAGAGATTAGAAAACTAAAATATCATCTTTCACTTTCTCTTGCAGTAAGAGAGTCTGCTCAAAAAGATGTAGGTCAAAGTTCCTGGGTGAATCTGTGGAAACATTTTTTTAAGAGACAGACTTATCTACCATGCCCCTCACGTATTCTTCCTGCCTGGAACATGGATGTGAAGCCTGGAGCTGCACCACCCATATTGCAACCCCAAGGATGAAAAACATATGATAAGGAGCCATATCAGGAAGATAAAAGGAACCTGGGCCTTAAATGACATTCTTGAGCCCTGCATCATCAGCCCTGCACTGCCTACCTCTAGACTCATGTGAGGAAAAATGAACCCCCTGGTTAGCCCATGACTGTTTTGTTTTCTCTTGCTTAGAGCCACACCCAACCCTAAGTGATCCCTATATGGGTTATGGAAATCAAACTAAAGATGATAAGACTCTATACCCCAATTTTTAATTGCTATTATGTCTGTCTCTTGTCCAAATCCTACTGTTTTCCTAGAAGAAGAAGACAAAGCATTGGTGTTGAATAAATAGAAAGAAAAGATTACCCAGAGTATCTAGTACCTGTGTCATTCCTCCCACTCTCTTTCACCCCTAACACACCTATGACTAACACAATACTAACCAAGGATTCAGATATCCTAAGGGCCCTTTCCTACTCCCTACTCCCCCCTCCTCCAGGAAGTATGGGTCTCTCCACAGATAACATGAATGCTACTTCTGCAGCTTAATAACATCCTGTCCCAGGGACAAGAGAAAGGGTGGAAATTCAGGAACTCAGTTCCCTCCTTTAATTAAACTGTGATTGGAAGATCATACATCTATACTGCTGACTCTTCAGAAAATCAAGTGATAATCAAATACAGGGTCACTAATCCTTTGTGCATACATAGTGACTGCTGCTATTTTCAGCACCTTGGAAAGTACTTATATTTTTCTGGCTCTTCAAGGACCTTGACACAATGCAAGGGGCTCCTGGATCTTTTTCTGATAACTTTTGGCATAGCCTAACTTTTTACTCTATTACTGGAAAGAAGAGAGCACCTGGGGCCTGAGTCTAGTGCATTGGCATCCTAGGCATTTGCTCAACCTGCAAAGGAGAGGGGGAGATTGCCCTGTCCTGCTTCCAGCCAGCCACTGCTGTCATAAGGCAAATTTCAGTACTGGTGCAGTGCACCACTGTCAGAGCAGGTAGGGACGAATGAGAACACTGAGAACAGTGCCTAGCATATGTAGGGGCTCAATATTATTGTTGAATAAACAAATAAACTCTGTATATCTATCTACCAATAGTAATAGTACTTATATCCTATGAGAACTAAATTATATAAAGCTTTGAAAGTGCTTAATAAAATGCCAACATATAAGATGTGTTTAATAACTGTTAACTATAATCCTAAGAAAATTATACAAAATGTGAACAAAGATGTTCATTATAGCATTGCTTTTAATATAAAAATACTGTATTATAAAAATATGGCCTGTTCAGGATCTCGTTCCATGTATTTTAATATCAGTATCGCCTTTCTCTTTGTCATTTTGGTACTGTGAGTCAAAGTCCTTCACCGGCCCTCCTGTCCTCGCTGTGTTTGATCACATGAAACCAAGTGAAGTCAATCAGATTCTATTTCCTAGGAATCAGAATCTTGAGTTGAGTAATACATGAATTGAAAGTATTTGGGTCTGAGTCATAGTACTGGCAGTACCCTAAAGAGGTACCTCCATTCATTTCTGCTATCCAGATACCCGAAGCTTCCCAGCATCTAAACTAATTTCCTATGATTTAATTGTTCGACTGTTTGATGTTGTGTATAACTCAGTACCTTTTTAGATTAATTAGCCAGAGTTAGTTTCTGTTGCTTACAACTAAGAATGTTCATAAATTCTGTGGTCTACCAGTAAATTATGTGGCCAGGCCTACAACCTTAATCTCCTCATTCCAAATATGTGTGTGTGTGTGCGTGTGTGTGCGCGCGCAAGCACACACGTTGATCATTGAACAACACGGGGGTGGGAGGCAGGGGGGTTTAGGCATGCAGATACTCCTCACGGTTGAAAATCCATGTATAACTTGTAGTCAGTCCTCCTTATATGCAGTTCCTTGGAATCTGCAGCTCCACGTTGCAGATTCAACCAACCGCAAATCCTGTACTACTGTAGTATTTACTATAGAAAAAAAAAATCCATGTATAAGTGGACCTGCACAGTTCAAGCCTATGTTATTCAAGTATCGACTATATATATACATACACTCATACACACACACACATATACACACAACTTAAATGTTTTAAGTATGTGGTAATCTATAAAATGGAATGAAACACAGCCATAAAAAGATGTTTACAAAGTGCCGTTGTAATGATAGGATGGTACTGATTGAGAACTTTACCTTGGGAACAGGGCAGTTTAAAGCAGAGACAGAAAACTGTTGAAAACAAAATAATTAAATATTATAGGGGCTGAGTTTAACAGAGATCTGATCCTTAATCTTGAGACTCCCCATACTGACAGAACTGACAAAAGTTGAACTGATTTGGTGGCTTTTTATCATGGAAAAATAAAATAGAGTCACCTTTTTTAAGGAGTATAGTTTGTCAAGAGAGTTTATCCACTCTTTTCCTCCTCATGGAAGAAGAGATGGAGAAAATGCAACTTATCACCACCTTCAAGCTAAAAGAGTGGGTCCCAAGAGAATTGTTTATAACTATTGGGGACATATCCAAGAAGGAGGGCCTGAGGTCTCAATCCTAGGTTCTGCCATAGCCGGGAGGAGGACACTGAGGGTGGGGTTGAGGGGTAGTATTGTGGTATTGTCAAGTGATGAGGGGAAAAGAACTACTTTCTTGAGTGCCCTCCAGATATCTCCTATGCTCAAACGCCACACAGTAGGGCCATGGAAGTGTATGAGCATGGTAGGTATGCTGAACTTGGAGGCAAAAGGGGTACCATAGGGATAGACCCCTCATAGGAATGTTGGGTTCCCTGCCCATCTATATTGACCAGATGACAAAGAGCTAGAATAGTGGTGGTGACCAGTAGGAAGGGGCAGCAACTTGCCAAAGGCAGTCACCTAGGAAGTTTTTTTCCTTTTTCTTCCCTGCATATATCCCTATAAAGGAGGGGTAAGGGCAGAGAAGAGGGAGGGGATATACGGGAAGGAACAGACTATGCACTCTGCCCCTCTGTAGTATCCTTCCCAGTACACACTGCACATCTAAACAGTCCCTTGGGGATAGGAGTTTTGAATCAATCAAATATAAGATTGAAATTTTTAATGTAAAATATTAGGCTTAATAGTGGAAATTAGACAGTTTTAATAACCAAATGTGACTGAAAGTTATAGAGTCAGATCAAGCTGTTGTCACGGCTGCCTTCTCCCCAGTGGGAGAAGAAAATTTGACATAGCATGGTAGTAACAATTATTGGAAGAGTTAAAATATTCCAGGTTTATACCCTGATGAACTTGAGGCTTTATCATCAAACTGGTTCCATTCATAGCATAATATAAATTACAAAAATCAGGATATAAAACGATACCTGTGATATACCTCCATTTTGTAAAATATACAAATGGATTAAAGGAAATACACCAGAATGTTCTGGGTAGATGGAATGATGAGTAATTTTAATTTTCTTCTTCACGCCTTTCTTTACTTCCAAAATTTCCTCAGTGGGCATATATCAATACACTGCTTATATAATCAGGAAAAAAATACACAAAAAACTTCACTGTGTGAGTGTCCTTCTCCAAGTTCCCCCCTTTTGGTGCAGCTCCCCCCCTCATTTTTGGCTGCTCTAGTGCTAGAGTCTCCTTCAATAACAGAGACAAGTAATATTTGAGGGCAAAGTAAAGTTTCAATATAACCAAGATTCTCTTTCAAATGTTGATTTTAGCGTTTGGTGAAGTTTTTGTCTGAGGAATGCTGAATCACAACATCCCAGGAGCTGGACCCAGACCTCAAAGCTCCACGGTCTTTCCACTGGAGTCTCTGAAACTTTTAAAGAAATCGTGCTCTCAGGGGCAACTGATTCTTGTGTCAAGTGCAATTGATTTTCCTAGGGCCAGAGTAGCAGAGTAGCAAGTGCTTGCAGTACAGCATGAGCAGCTTGGTGGGATCTTACGTACGTACGTAATCCACGTGGTGCCAATTCCAATTTCTCATCCTTCGGTGAAGTATGCATAGAACAAGGTTAGAGATATGGGACTTTTCCAAGACACAGTTGTTTTCCTGAAGATGAAGCTTGAATAAAACAGTCTACACAAAGACACTGTCCCAACACCTGAATTATAGGCATCCAGAGGTGCTCAGGAACAATTAAGGGGCCAGAGTCATCCAACAGCCACTGGCTTCACTGAGGAGACAGAAGAAAATGGTGCTCATGAGGGTTTTCGAGAAAGCAATAAAATAAGGCCATGTTTCTGCTAACAAAGAATTGTATTTGTTTCCATGTATGTATGCTAGATTACATCCATTTTCCATTAACAAAGAACTGTGAAGAAGGAAAACTAGCAAGATGACAGAGAGAGGAATCTTCAAAGGTTCTGATCATTGCTGAGCTCTCACCCCAGAAAAGTGCCTGGGAGCTCTGCCCTAGTTCTGGAAGATCTGGGAGGTCAGAACAAGAGCAGGATAAAGGAAGGACAAGTGTTCACAGTGGCTGAGTCTTCCTTTTTACGGTTGCGATGTGAGTGACCCCAGTGACCTTCATTTGCCCCATCACAGGTAGGAGCCACAGTTCCAGGCAAAATCAGCCATAAACATAGTTAGAGGAGATGCTCATGTGCTAAGAAAAGTTTTGGTCCCCAGAACTGTCTCCTGCTTCTGAATGTCCAATCCTTCTAACAGAGATCAAGGCCTACAACTAAAAAGGAAGTCGTTATGTAACCATGTCCCCTAGAGCGTAAACACAGTTCCTTAGACTTACATTAAGGTGCAAGTGACTAATGTAATTTCAGATCCTATACTGAAAGTGAGTTTTCATGGCAAGTGAAAGTTGGAGATCAGGAGGTAGCATCCTGAAGGAGAGAAGAGAATCTAGCTGCCAAAAAAAGAAACAGAGTGAGAGAGGGTAACAAAGTCAAACTAACTTCACTCTCTGGCTTGGAATTGGTGACATTTTCCAGGAAGATACAGAACCCCCCCCTAACCCTTTGGGAAGGAAATCAATATAAATTGAGATATTCTCTGGTTGTGACAAATTAATTTCTCAGTGTTCAAAATAGATTTGATCTCTAGAAAGAGCCTCCACTGGGAATAGGAGATCTGTGAAGGCCAGGGAACGGCTACAATGTGTGTGTGTGTTGGGAGGGAAACTTCCAATTATCGATCCATGGAGTGTTAGACTGTGCTCAATTGGCTTTTGGGGTAACATATTTAACCAGGGTTAATTTTTAACTGAGCTATGAAGGAGATTAGGGAAAAGCCAAGAGATGCAGTGTTAAGGTCATCCACCTACACAATAATTACCAAACTAACTCTTATTTGAAAATCATTCGTACTTTCCTTTTGAAGCACTTCCATTATTGGCAATGTTCATTGAAGCACTATTTACAATAACCAGGACATGGAAGCAACCTAAGTGTCCATCAACAAATGAATGGATAAAGAAGATGTGGCACATATATACAATGGAATAGTACTCAGCCATAAAAAGGAATGAAACTGAGTTATTTGTAGTAAGGTGGACGGACCTAGAGGCTGTCATACAGAGTGAAGTATGTCAGAAAGAGAAAAACAAATACTGTATGCTAACACATACATATTGAATCTAAAAAAAAAAAAAAAGAACCTAGGGGCAGGATAGGAATAAACACTCAGAGAATGGACTTGAGGACATGGGGAGGGGGAAGGGTAAGCTGGGATGAAGTGAGAGAGTAGCATGGACTTATATATACTACCAAATGTAAATTAGATAGCTGGTCGGAAGCAGCCACATAGCACAGGGAGATCAGCTCGATGCTTTGTGACCACCTAGAGGGGTGGGATAGGGAGGGTGGGAGGGAGGGAGATGCAAGAGGGAAGAGATATGGGGATATATGTATAGGTATAGCTGATTCACTTTGTTATAAAGCAGAAACTAACACACCATTGTAAAGCAATTATACTCCAATAAAGATGTTAAAAAAAGAAATCTCACTAAGAAGCCCGTCCTTTGTGGACTCTCTGCCTTATACCAGAGAGATGAGTCTTTGTTCTGGTTCTAAACCTTGTACATACTTGAACTATTTTATTTATCTCATGAGACTGCATTTTTTTTCTTATTACTTATCTGTCTTTCCTACTGGCGCTATGGTCTCTTTATGGGTCTTATTCTGTGTCTTATTTGCTTTCATGTTTCCTGAGCTTTTAATTTTCTGGCTTCTAATAGTAGATGGTCAGTAAATGCTTTTGGACTGAACTGATCATTTCTCCTCATAGGTTGAGGATCAAAAGAACTAATATCTGTGAGTGTTCTTCATGAATGATGGCTAACTCTAAAATGTTTACAATTATTGTTGAAAAGAAAATAGGTAGGTTTCCCCCCACCTAGTTTCCCCTTTCTTTCCCATTCTGGTTCTCCTCCACTCCTAGACAATTTAGTGACACTCCCCAAAGTTGCCAAAAACACAGAAAGACTCTTCTAGAAAGGCAGAGGAGTGAGTAATGCTCAGCAAGGATGAACATTTGTCAAAAATTTATTCCCAACAGAGCAAGTTTAGAAAATCAATATCATTTTTACCTTATTATGGGACAATAGCTTAAAGAGGAAGTCTCTCACTCCAATCAGTGTCAAGATCAGCAATGTCAATGGAGAGGCAAACAGATCTTCCTAATTCTACACTTTTCTGGTGAAGAGGCAGGGTTCTGGATTTAGTTAATAAAAAACAGAGAGCAATTAGGGAGGTATTCTTTTTTCTGATACATTGGAAAAGTCACTCTGTGAGTAACATTAAGAAAAACAGTGTGAATGGGAGCTGGAGGAAAGACCACGTATCAGTATCTCTATCCAGGAGCATCTTCCCCTGTGGTCCAGAATCCTGACAGAGAGGTCAGGCTGACCTTGGGAAGAAAAGATAAATCATTAAACTGAGGCAGTGGTGCTTGTGGACCACATGGGCTTTCACCTGAATAAGAAGTGGATCAGGAACTACCTGTCCTTGGCTTGGGTAGGAAGTAGCAGCAGAGATCCAAACCCTTAATGGCCCCAAGTACCCCTCTCTGACAGGGACCACCAGACTACACTGCCCCAACTTTTGCCACAATTCCAAATTTTGTGCCAACAACTCTACTAGAGGTTCTTTTAGCATAGATCTCAACAGGTGCCAACTGATCTCATTATCAGTATTTTCCAACCCACTCTCATCTACCAAAATCTCCATTTCTTCCTAATTGCCTAAATCTGCTATTGTCCTGGACTCTTCTTTACTCCTTTCCTTTCTGTATCTACTCAGATGGAAAACTTCATTTAACCTACCAGTGAAAGGCCTCTCACATTCATCCTTTCCTGTCCATTCCCACTGACATTGCCTTTGCTTAGGCCATGATCCCCTTCCTAGATTTCTACAAAGGCCTGTTGGTCTCCACAATAACCGTATAACACCTCAACTCTTCTACATGGCTAAGAGGGTGATTTCTGATTGTTTCTCTCCCCACCTTTGTGTGCAGTATAAAATCCCAACTCTTTATTCTCTAATAGCTGTGATTTTTTTTTTTTTTTGCGGTACGCGGGCCTCTCACTGTTGTGGCCTCTCCCGTTGCGGAGCACAGGCTCCGGACGTGCAGGCTCAGCGGCCATGGCTCACGGGCCCAACCACTCCGCAGCATGTGGGATCTTCCCGGACCGGGGCACGAACCTGTGTCCCCTGCATCGGCAGGCGGACTCTCAACCACTGCGCCACCAGGGAAGCCCATAGCTGTGATTTTAAAGTATACTATCTAATACATAAAGTTCTTTCTATTTTGACCACAATTTACACTTCCAGTCTTATTTCTCATGTTAATTCACACAGATTCCCTTATCGAATCCCAAATATTCCTTCTGCATTGCCATTTTTATATTGTCCCTTAGCCTTGAAAATCTTGTCTTCAAAATGAACACATCCCTCAAAGTCAAACTCAAATGCCACCTCTGCCATTTGGCCTTCCTTCCTTGCTCCCACCTAGGTGATCTATTCCATCTCAGGACCTTCAAGCACTAGATGTCTCTGTTGAGACACTGGCAACTTGCTTCTTGCATTGTAATTATTTATGTATCTATACATCAACCTAATGCTAGTCTGCAAGTATGTCTAGGGAAAAGACTGAATCTTATTAAATTAGCATCCCCCCAATCTTAACACAGTGCCTCATTCATAGAAGAATGGAGCAGTGGATGAGGTTGTAGAAGAATAGGCTCCTGGGCCTTTAAAGAGGATGTCCCACCTTGGATCAAGCTTCTCTCTGGTGAGGTCTCCAGTGTCATCTACCTAGAAAACACTCCGTTGGCTTTCCTCCTGAACCCCCAAGAAGAGCAACAAATGAATTTGAATCAGGAAATGGGAAGGATGGAGTAAAACAAGGATGTCTTCCTGGGGCAGATAAGATTTAGAAATGATTTTCGAAGGAAAGTAAGGTAGGATTTCAATTGGGGTAGAGGAAGAAGGCATTCAAGGAAAGAGGTGGCAGTTGAACAAACACAGAATGGCAGAGGGAGTGGTGTGGTTGTAATGGTGGACAAGGAGCAGGATCTCTTGGCTGGAGCAGAATCTCTGCAATGGGAGTGAGGAAAAATGAGGATGTTGACATGAGAGTGGATGGGGTTCATGCATGGACCCTAAAGGCCAGGCAGAGCAAATCAGAGACTCCCTTCTCCAGGGCCCATTGCTCAGCTTAACCTCAGGTACCCACTGGCTCAGAGAAGTTTGGTATCATGGTTAAAAGCATGAGAGTGGGGGCTTCCCTGGTGGCGCAGTGGTTGAGAGTCCGCCTGCCGGTGCAGGGGACATGGGTTCGTGCCCCGGTCCAGGAAGATCCCACATGACGCGGAGCGGCTGGGCCCGTGAGCCATGGCCGCTGAGCCTGCGCGTCCGGAGCCTGTGCTCCGCAACAGGAGAGGCCACGACAATGAGAGGCCCGTGTACTGCAAAAAAAAAGCATGAGAGTGACGGGATTATAGTCTTAGTTTTATAACTTCCTAGTTTATGTGGCATTGGGAAAGTAATTTAATCTCTCTGTGTCTCAGTTTCCTCATTTTTAAGATAAGGAGAATAATATTACCTACATTATAGGGTTATTATAGGATTAAATGAATAAAGCACTTAGAAGAGTGCCTGAGCTATATAAGTGAATTATTTTATTACTCCTGGGGACATCCCAAAACCAGGGTCCAATAATTAGCATCATAAAATTCATCAAAACCGATCAGTCTCAGAACTTGGGAGACCCACATCAGAAAAGGCCTTTTTACATTCTCAACAAAGACATATAGAACAGTCCTAGGGAAATGGCAAGGTCAGAGATGCCCAAAGGATTGGACAAAGAGCTGGTGAGATTCCAAAGTCAAGTGTGGAGACCCACATTGGGTCTTTGTTTTTTTCAATTTTTGAATTTTATTTTATTTATTTTTTTTACACAGCAGGTTCATATTATTTATCCATTTTATACATATTAGTGTATACATGTCAATCCCAATCTCCCAATTCATCACACCACCACCCTCACCCACCAACACTTTCTCCCCTTGGTGCCCATACGTTTGTTCTCTACATCTGTGTCTCAATTTCTGCCCTGCAAACCAGTTCATCTGTACCATTTTTCTAGGTTCCATATATATGTGTTAACATACAATATTTGTTCTTCTCTTTCTGACTTACTTCACTCTGTATGACAGTCTCTAGATTCATCCACGTCTCTACAAATGACCCAAGTTCGTTCCTTTTTATGGCTGAGTAATATTCCATTGTATATATATTCCACAATTTCTTTATCCACTCATCTGTCGATGGGCATTTAGGTTGCTTCCATGACCTGGCTATAGTAAATAGAGCTGCAATGAACATTGGGGTGCATGTGTCTTTTTGAATTATGGTTTTCTCTGGGTATATGCCCAGTAGTGGAATTGCTGGGTCATATGGTAATTCTATTTTTAGTTTTTTAAGGAACCTCCATATTGTTCTCCATAGTGGCTATATCAATTTACACTCCCACCAACAGTGCAAGAGGGTTCCCTTTTCTCCACACCCTCTCCAGCATTTGTTGTTTGTAGATTTTCTGATGATGCCCATTCTAACTGGTGCAAGGTGATACCTCACTGTGCTTTTGGTTTGCATTTCTCTGATAATTAGTGATGTTGAGCAGCTTTTCATGTGCTTCTTGGCCATCTGTATGTCTTTTTTGGAGAAATTTCGGTTTAGGTCTTCTGCCCATTTTTGGATTGGGTTGTTTGTTTTTTTAATATTGAGCTGCATGAGATGTTTATATATTTTGGAGATTAATCCTTTGTCCATTGATTCGTTTGCAAATACTTACTCCCATTCTGAGGGTTGTCTTTTCGTCTTGTTTGGAGTTTCCTTTGTTTTGCAAAAGCTTTTAAGTTTCATTAGGTCCCATTTGTTTATTTTTGTTTTTATTTCCATTACTCTAGGAGGTGGATCAAAAAAGATCTTGCTATGATTTATGTCAAAGAGTGTTCTTCCTATGTTTTCCTCTAGGAGTTTTATAGTGTCTGGTCTTACATTTAGGTCTCTAATCCATTTTGAGTTTATTTTTGTGTATGGTGTTAGGGAGTGTTCTAATTTCATTCTTTTACATGTAGCTGTCCAGTTTTCCCAGCACCACTTATTGAAGAGGCTGTCTTTTCTCCATTGTCTATCTTTGCCTCCTTTGTCATAGATTAGTTGACCATAGGTGCGTGGGTTTATCTCTGGGCTTTCTATCCTGTTCCATTGATCTATATTTCTGTTTTTGTGCCAGTACCATACTGTCTTGATTACTGTAGCTTTGTAGTATAGTCTGAAGTCAGGGAGTCTGATTCTTCCAGCTCCGTTTTTCTCCCTCAAGACTGCTTTGGCTATTTGGGGTCTCTTGTGTCTCCATACAAATTTTAAGATTTTTTTTTCTAGTTCTGTAAAAAATGCCATTGGTAATTTGATAGGGATTGCACTGAATCTGTAGATTGCTTTGGGTAGTATACTCATTTTCACAATATTGATTCTTCCAATCCAAGAACATGGTATATCTCTCCATCTGTTGGTATCATTTTTAATTTCTTTCATCAGTGTCTTATAGTTTTCTGTATACAGGTCTTTTGTCTCTCTAGGTAGGTTTATTCCTAGGTATTTTACTCTTTTTGTTGCAGTGGTAAATGGGAGTGTTTCCTTAATTTCTCTTTCAGATTTTTCATCATTAGTGTATAGGAATGCAAGAGATTTCTGTGCACTAATCTTGTATCCTGCAACTTTACCAAATTCATTGATTAGCTGTAGTAGTTTTCTGGTGGCATCTTTAGGATTCTCTAGTATAGTATCACGTCATCTGCAAACAGTGCCAGTTTTATTTCTTCTTTTCCAATTTGTATTCTTTTTATTTCTTTTTCTTCTCTGATTGCCATGCCTAGGACTTCCAAAACTATGTTGAATAATAGTGGTGAGAGTGGGTAACCTTGTCTTGCTCCTGATCTCAGTGGAAATAGTTTCAGTTTTTCACCATTGAGAACGATGTTGTCTGTGGGTTTGTCATATATGGCCTTTATTATGTTGAAGTAAGTTCCCTCATAAATTTTTATCATAAATTGGTGTTGAATTTTGTCAAAAGCTTTTTCTGCATCTATTGAGATCATCATGTGATTTTTATTCTTCAATTTGTTAATATGGTGTATCACATTGATCGATTTGCGTGTATTGAAGAATCCTTGCATCCCTAAGATTAATCCCACTTGATCCTGGTGTATGATCCTTTTAAGGTGTTGTTGGATTCTGTTTGCTAGTATTTTGTTGAGGATTTTTGCATCTCTATTCATCAGTGATATTGGTCTGTAATCTTATTTTGTAGTGTCTTTGTTGGTTTTGTTATCAGGATGATGGTGGCCTCATAGAATGAGTTTGGGGGTGTTCTTTCCTCTGCAATTTTTTGGAAGAGTCTGAGAAGGATGAGTGTTAGCTCTTCTGTAAATGTTTGATAGAATTCACCTGTGAAGCCGTCTGGTCCTGGACTTTTGTTTGTTCAAAGATTTTTAATCACAGTTTCAATTTCATTACTTGTGATTGGTCTGTTGATATTTTCTATACCTTTCTAAGAATTTGTCCGTTTCTTCCAGGTTGTCTATTTTATTGGCATAGAGTTGCTTGTAGTAGTCTCTTAGGATGCTGTGTATTTCTGCTGTGTCTGTTGTAACTTCTCCTTTCTCCTTTCTAATTTTCTTGATTTGAGTCCTCTCCCTCTTTTTCTTGATAAGTCTGGCTAATGGTTTATCAATTTTGTTTATCTTTATCAGCTTTTAGTTTTATTTATCTTTGCTATTGTTTTCTTTGTTTCTATTTCATTTATTTCTGCTTGATCTTTATGATTTCTTTCCTTCTACTAACTTTGGGTTTTGTTTGTTCTTCTTTCTCTAGTTCCTTTAGGTGTAAGATTGTTTATTTGAGATTTTTCTTGTTTCTTAAGGTAGGCTTGTATTGCTATAAACTTCCTTCTTAGAACTCCATTTGCTGCATCCCATAGGTTTTGGATCATCGTGTTTTCATTGTCATTTGTCTCTAGGTATTTTTTGATTTCCTCTTTGATTTCTTCAGTGATCTCTTGGTTATTTAGTAATGTATTGTTTAGCCTCTATGTGTTTGTGTTTTTTACGTTTTTTCCCTGTAATTCATTTTTAATTTCATAGCATTGTGGTCAGAAAAGATGCTTGATATGATTTCAATTTTGTTAAATTTACTGAGGCTTGATTTGTGACCCAAGATGTGATCTATCCTGTAGACTGTTCCATGTGCACTTGAGAAGAAAGTGTAATCTGCTGTTTTCGGATGGAATGTCCTATAAATATCAACTAAATCTATCTGGTCTATTGTGTCATTTAAAGCTTTTGTTAATTTTATGTTTGGATGATCTGTCCATTGGTGTAAGTGAGGTGTTAAAGTCCCTCACTATTATTGTGTTACCGTCAATTTCCTTTTTTAGAGCTGTTAGCATTTGCCTTATGTATTGAGGTGCTCCTCTGTTGGGTACATATATATTTATAATTATTATAGCTTCTTCTTGGATTGATGCCTTGATCATTATGTAGTGTCCTTCTTTGTCTCTTGTAATATTTTTATTTTAAAGTCTATTTTATCTGATATGAGTATTGCTACTCCAGCTGTCTTTTGATTTCCATTTGCATGGAATATCTTTTTCCATCCCCTCACTTTCAGTCTGTTTGTGTCCCTAGGTCTGAAGTGGGTCTCTTGTAGATAGCATATATTTGGGTCTTGTCCATTATCCATTCAGCAAGCTTGTGTCTTTTGGTTGGAATATTTAATCCATTCACGTTTATGGTAATTATCAATATGTATGTTCCTATTATTATTTTCTTAATTGTTTTGGGTTTGTTTTTGTATGGTCTTTTCTTCTCTTGTGTTTCCCACTTAGAGAAGTTCCTTTAGCATTTGTTGTAGAGCTGGTTTGGTGGTGCTGAATTCTCTTAGCTTTTGCTTGTCTGTAAAGCTTTTGATTTCTCCATTGAATCTGAATGATATACTTGCTGGGTAGAGTAATCTTGGTTGTAGGTCTTTCCTTTCATCTCTTTAAGTATGTCATGCTACTCCTTTCTGGCTTGTAGAGTTTCTGCTGAGAAATCAGCTGTTAACCTTATGGGAGTTCCCTTGTATGTTATTTGCTATTTTTCTCTTGCTTCTTTCAATAATTTTTCTTTGTCTTTGACTTTTGCCAATTGCATACTATGTGCCTCACATGTTTCTCCTTGAGTTTATCCTGTATGGGACTCTCTGTTCTTCCTGGACTTGGATGGCTATTTCCTTTCCCATTTTAGGGTAGTTTCCTACTATAATCTCTTCAAATATTTTCTCAGGTCCTTTCTCTCTTCTCCTTCTGGGACGCCTATAATGTGAATGTTGTTGCATTTAATGTTGTCCCAGAGGTCTCTTAAGCTGTCTTCATTTCTTTTCATTCTTTTTTCTTTATTCTGTTCCACAGCAGTGCATTCCACCATTCTGTCTTCCAGGTCACTCATCCATTCTTCTGCCTCAGTTATTCTGCTATTGATTCCTTCTAGTGTATTTTTCATTTCAGTTATTGTATTGTTCATCTCTGTTTGTTTGTTCTTTAATTCTTCTAGATCTTTGTTAAACATTTTTTGCATCTTCTCGATCTTTGCCTCCATGCTTTTTCTGAGGTCCTGGATCATCTTCACTATCATTATTCTGAATTCATTTTCTGGAAGGTTGCCTATCTCCACTTGATTTAGTTGTTTTTCTGGGGTTTTATCTTGTTCCTTCATCTGGTACATAGCCCTTTGCCTTTTCATCTTGTCTATCTTTCTGTGAATGTTGTTTTCGTTCCATAGGCTGCAGGATTGTAGTTCTTCTTGCTTCTGTCGTCTGCCCTCTGGTGGATGAGGCTATCTCCCACATTGGGTCTTGATCTGGGGAGCAGATTCAGAGGAGGCATCTGGGCCAAAGACTGGGTGGACACCACCAGCTCTGATGGGGACAGGACACAGACCAGAGAGTGAGGGTCAGGCCGGGGCAAATGAAGTAGGGCAGAGCTGCACTCCCCCACTGCCCCCACCACTGCCAAGCACTGGGGAAGGTGCTCAGCCTGAACATCATTAGCAAGAGGAAGCAGACACATCTTGGTGCATCTCAGAAATGCTCTGAGAAAGTCAGTAAACAGGTATTTGGTTAGGCTTTTTTGAAATCCCTGTGAACACATTCTTAGCCAAGAATATAAGTTGAGAGAAGAAAGCTACCAACTTGTGAGAGGGGCTGCGTATTATGAAGAGAGTATTACATCCCCCTCTGGGAAAGAGGACTGACACAGCAAAGAAACTTAATGAGACGCAATATCCTGCCTCGTCTGCTGTTCGTTTGCAGGGATTGTAACACAAATCTCCAGAGTGGGGGAGGCTATCTAATGTGGGTAAAAAGCAAGGTGGTTTGCAGCAAGTGTTTGTTAAGTTTTCCATGGGCTTAAAAGCTGAGCAGGGGCCTTTCTTTGCAAAACAAGAAAGAAGGGAAAACAAAGCCTGTGTATGGAGATCCTGCAAAGTTTCCCTTTTCATTAATTACTCAGAAAGTAGCAGAAAGGAGCCCGGTACTGACAGGATGCCTCAGCTCTTCTAAGTGTCCCTGAAAGGGCCCAGCTATACCATCTGCAAGGCCTAGCTCTCCAGGCAGAGGAAATACCAGCCAAGTTGGGGAGACAGCTCTCTGTCCTTTGTATAGCTAGAAAAGAGCTGTCGCTTTTCTACTCGCGGGGGACCAGAGAGAAAGTAGTGATAAAACTTCTCTAGGTGATGTGAAGGTGGGGTGGGGTGGGAAGTAACATTAAAGCGCCTCCCTGTGCCAAATACTGTGCTAGGCACAATGCATAAGTTATCTCTTAATAATACTAAGATAAGATTCTAATCTTAGCCAAATTGATACAAGATTAATTGAGGAATGAGGAAAGGAAGGAAGGGAGAGAGGGAGGGAGGGAGGGAGGAAGGGAGGGAAAAAAGAAACAGAAAAAAGGGAAGAAAAAGAAAGATCTTTTAGTCAAACAGGATCCAAATCTCAGTTCTGTCCATTGCTAACAAACCAGGATTTCATTTTCCTCCCTCGTAAAACAAGATTGTTGTCAGGCGGATGAGAATACTATGTGACACTTCCTAGCTCAGAGCTTGGTACATATTTGGTGTTCAGTTAGCGTTTATTCATTTATTAATTTGCCTAAAAGGTAGAGTTGTGGTTGTGGGAAGAGAATAAGATATAGAATCTGCAGACGTGAATCGAAGCTTGAGTTTGCCACTTTCTGACTGAATGACATGGTGTAAATCACTCAGCTCTCTGGGCTTCAAACATCTCCTTCTTATGACTGACAAAAACAATTTACCAAATAGGATTATTGTGAAGGTGAAATGAAATATTATCTGTAAAATGCTTAGCAGAGTGCCCTATCCTTTCAAAACTCTGGAAACAACAGTTATTCGTACCAGCTGCTTGGTGTAAGGGCTTTTGGGGTTGAGGGAGGAAAAAGGCATAGAGAGAGCTTAGTATCCTGAGCATTTAAATAGTTACATGTACAGATTCCTAAACACTTAACCTGTGACCAGCATGGTAGTTACAAAAATGAAAGCCCATCATTTTACTGAGCTTCAGGTATGCATGGTGAGGTCCAGTGAACAGGTAAAATGGAATCTGCTGGACATCTATATGGGAGGATGCTGATCCTCCCAGTTCAGGAGGACAAAGTGTTTGGGGGCTCTGGGAAAGCTGTTTCTACTTATGGTACTGTCACATCCGACTTGGAAAATACTGTTCACCTACCACTTGCTGCAAAGAGCAATGTATTGCACCCCAGACCACACACCACATTGTCTTGCTGGGAAAAAAGATGGCTGAAGAGTCTCGCTCTATTGTAGACACGGTAATGTCACTGAGGGAGCATTTAGGGGAAGGAGGAGGAGGGAGGAAGGAAGAGGCAGCTGACTCTCCTGCTGGGTCCACAGGAACCTGTCCTGGAGAGTACTTCCCTCCTGATTCCTGCCCTCTTCCCTCCCTGCACTTGGCAAGCTGGGAAGTTGGGCTGCTCCAAGCTTTTGCAGACTCATCTTTCGTCTCCAAAGACAGTTTGAGTTTATTAAGAAGCAGGTGCTGCCTCTCCCCTGCCAGGTCTTGGGAAATGTTGAAGTCCATCCATGCTCATGAGGCCATTGAAAAGAGAGAGTAGCCTGTGGTTCCGCCACCACAAAGAGAGGAAAATGCGGTCAGGTGGGCATCTGAAGGGCAGCGAGGGGCACGAAGTCAGCCCTGCAGGAACAACCCCTTGTTTGGAGGCCACATAAACGCAGTCAGCCCAGGTCTTTCTTGGTTTGTAGGGACTGAACTAAAGTGCATTATGTTTGCTCTCAGGCCCTTTGACTGGGAGAGTCTTGTGTTTTGGAAAACATCATGTGTAATAATGGCTGGTTGCCAATTTACCTTCCAATGCTTATTTGAGTTCTGGAAGGAGCTGACTTGGGAAAGCCAAATGAAATTTTAATTCTCCCAAGGAATAACCATTGAGGGGCTGATTGAGAGTTGATTAACTTCAGCGTGGCTAAGAGGAAATCCGGAGTTCATGCCTCTGCTCCTCTATTTACCAAATATTTTCAATTTGGAAAAGTTGGTGGCCCCATCTGAGCCTAGTTTTCTGCATCTGTAAAATGGAGAAAATTCTCATCACAAAATGTTTTTTTCTCTTTCTTGCTTTCTCTTTTACGGTATCTATATGAGATGATGAATGCTAACTAAACTCACTGCAGTAATCATTTCACAGTATGTGTAAGTCAAACCATTATGCTGTACACTTTAAAGTTACACAGTGATGTACGTCAATTGTATCTCAATAATGGAGACTATAATGTCACTCACGTAACTGATATTAACAGATATTTATTGATTAATAAAACTATGTGTCAGGAATCCTGTTAGGGATTTTAACATGAATAAGACATGATCTCTGCCCTTAAGGAGCTTACAGTCCAGTCTACCTATTGTATCAGACCCCCTTACACACCAATTCAGATCACCTTCGCCTCACTTGTCCCTTGTCTCATGTACCACTGAAGCTTCCAAGTTTACGTGACTCTACCTGACTTCACATAGGCTCAACCTGATAGTGCCCTGTCTCATGTCCCTGCTGCACAGCTCTTGCCACCCACCTTAGGGCTGTCCTGTTGACATTGTAGAGTGGAACATCTCAGGACCCTGCTTGGCACACACACAGATGCAACCCAGAAATGCAGGGGAGTTAGGGCCCCAGGGGGTAAAACCTTGACCACTAGGAGATGGAGTCCGTAGGTAAATTCTTCCCCAGTTCTCTCCGGATGAATGTTGTTAAGACGTCACTTACATGGCTTCTCAGAGGACTATTCTGTGAAGTCAATTCGTCACACTTGGTAGCAGCCAGTTGATAACATATCCTCATAGTAACTCTCCTCTTCCCTGCTTCACCCTTCTTGATCTCATTCTTGCTCCCTGGAATTGAACTTCCTAAAAAAGTAATAGTACATAAAACTTTTCATCAATCTTTACTTTCTACTTTCAGTTTCTGTTTTCTTAACGCAGGCTAAGACTGTTGGTATCAGGAGTAGAAATTTGCCTCTAGAAATTAGACCTTCAGGATGGGATTTTGGAGGTGGATTCCTCAGAGTCTGATGGCAATAAAGACCCCATTGTTAATAGTGGTGAGGGTAGTGATAACCTGTGGCGTACAATGGTATAAAAATACAAAACTTGGGCTTCCCTGGTGGCGCAGTGGTTGGGGGTCCGCCTGCCGATGCAGGGGACGCAGGTTCGTGCCCCGGTCTGGGAGGATCCCGCGTGCCGCGGAGCGGCTGAGCCCGTGAGCCGTGGCCGCTGGGCCTGCGCGTCCGGAGCCTGTGCTCCGCAGCGGGAGAGGCCGCGACAGTGAGAGGCCCGAGTACCGCAAAAAAAAAAAAAAAATACAAAACTTATACTTCATGTTAATTGAGGTAAAGTGCAGGATGAGGTATTGAAATATGTGAGGGCTGTGGTACTGGCAAAGTGTAGGAGCATTGATAATTATATGGAGTGAGGTGACTTTTGTTAACTGCACTGGAAACCTTGTTATAACTTTCAATAATAAATGCCCAACTTCTACTGTCCTACATTAGAGTCAGGGCTCAGGTAGGAAAAGAGAGGGATTGTGAAACCTGGATTGGGGATGTTTGAGTGGACAGGTCTGAGAATCTTGAACCCTCAGATTCCTCTGAACCCTGCAAGTTGTCAAAACTAGTTCCTCCTCCCTTGCCGGGGAGAACAGCCCCTTCTTGCCTGGAGATCTTGTAATGACTTCACTGGAGGCAGGTACTTCTTTTACAAAATGATGACTGTTTTCTTCAAAATCTTCTGCTACCCCTCAATGGCTTCAAGAAGATAACCAGGATCAGATCTCAGCACAGCTTGAGGAGTGAAGTACAGTCTCTGATCTGGGAGGAAACAGGTTACATGCTGAAGGAATTATAGAACCTTGATAATACGTACCAGAGTAAAATGTATAGAAATAAATCTTTGTGGGAGGGGAGTAAATAGAAGACTATATAGGAAATATTTTTTGACTTGGAAGATCTCACCTATATTCTAAAGAGGTCACCTAGAGCCTATTCTCACAATCTCTTGGGATGACTCCTTAACTTGGACATGATAATGGCCTACAGTAAATTAGGTGAAGATTTTGGAACGCCCTTGGTGTGGTATTGAAAAGAAAGGATCACAAGAGATCAAGAAAGCAGGAATGTTAGAAGAGATGTCTTTAAAAGACCCGAGGAGCTACCACCTGACCATGTCCTCTAGGATGGCCTAGAGGACAGCCCCTTCACTAAGGTGCTAAGGAATGCTTGGATGAGAGAGACACTAGCATCTTTGGGGAGCTTAGCAGTGGTTTTCCTCTGTAAACTAAAATTGC
Source organism: Pseudorca crassidens (assembly GCF_039906515.1). Classification (NCBI taxonomy): domain Eukaryota; kingdom Metazoa; phylum Chordata; class Mammalia; order Artiodactyla; family Delphinidae; genus Pseudorca; species Pseudorca crassidens. The sequence continues at coordinate 98,255,723 of NC_090297.1, forward strand.
TGGTGGGAGATGCTGCCAAGGAACTGGATTCCTAGTATCAATGGATTTGATAGGATACAGGAATGGTGAAAGTTAGGTGGCTGCTCTTAACCATCAGAGGCATGGTGGACATAATTATTGTATTGGGCAGCAAGGTCAGAGTAGAAATCAAGGTGCTTTGAACATTAGGGATCTATGGCAAGGGTGGTGATATGCTGGTAAATGTTTAACAACCAACTCTCTGAAGAAAAACAAAAACCTTACTTGTAGCGTTTGCCAATTTCCATGGGGGAAATACTCCCATCGTGGCCATTTTCAAGCTACCAATCTGACTTCATTGAACATGGAGTTGAGAAGAGATATGCACAATTGGTTTCTGTGAACTGATATGAACTGGTTTCAGCGTACCAGCGGGCAGTGGCTAATATATCATAGTGCTCCTAAGTCTTCTGGAGCATTTCTTAACTTGTGTATAAAAAATGTTCAAGAGCTGGTGAGCAGAAAGCTGTCATTAAGCCATCAAAATGGAAAATCATGGTCCGTATTTACTTTCTTGATCTAAGGCAGGACACAGACACAGAGCCAACTGATTGAAGATAAGACTGGGTCTCCTTGAGTAAGAACCATGCAACGCCACTGCAAGTGCATGGGGTAAATATTTCTCTGATTCTTCCCCATGGGGGCATGTGGCCTTTTGCTAGAGTATATATACACTAGGGAAAAGTGAAGACCCTGACTTTTCAAGATCTGTCCTATATGGGTTCTAACACTGACCCATGGGACATGAAATGCCACTGTAGTCCCAAAGTTAGAGAGCTCTCATGGAAGCCAGATAATAAACAGAATCCTGGCCCTAGTCCATCTCAAAATGTTTCCACTGGGTCAGCAGACCCATTCTATGGTTATATCCCTGGTCTCCAAGAGTGTAATTGGGATAGCTATACTTAGCAGCTGGCTGAACTCTCACATTTGTTCCCTGACCTATGAAGTAGGGATCATTATACTAGCAATGGCCAAGTGGGAAACCTCTGAAATTGACCAACTCCCTACTTTCTGCACTGACCAAAATAGTAATCAGAAACATAGGCCAGAAGAAATTGCAGAGGTTAGTGTCATTATCAAAAGTTTAAAAGAGGGCTTCCCTGGTGGCACAGTGCTTGAGAGTCCGCCTGCCGATGCAGAGGACACGGGTTCGTGCTCCGGTCCGGGAAGATCCCACATGCCGCGGAGCGGCTGGGCCCGTGAGCCATGGCTGCTGAGCCTGCGCGTCCGGAGCCTGTGCTCCGCAACGGGAGAGGTCACAACAGTGAGAGGCCCGCGTACCGCCAAAAAAACCCCCAAAAAACAAAAAAACAAAAAAAAGTTTAAAAGATGTAAGAGTGATGGTCTCATCATATCTTCATTTAGTTTACCTGGGTGGTCTCAGCAAAAAACAGATGAATATAGGCATTTGACGGTGGACTACCCTAGGTAAGGGGTAATCCCAATCATAGTTGCTGTGCTGGATGTGATATCTTTCTCGAGGCAGACTTACACAGCCTTTGATACTTGGTATGCAGCTATGGAGCTGGCAAATACATAGTTCTCAATCCTCATCAATAAGAGGATCAAAGTGGTTATCTACATATGACAGAGGCAGCAATAGGCATTCATTGTCTTTCTCCAGGGCTATGTTAACTCTCCATCACAATAGAGTCCACAGAGATCTTGATTATATTAAAATTCCACAAAACATTATTCTGGTTCAATATTAATGAGATCTTCCTAACTGGACTCAGTGAGCAGGAAGAAGCAACTATTCTAGATGTCCTAGCAAAACATGTGCATACTAACAGGTGAGAGATAAAACATGGGAATATTCAAGGTCCTGATGTATTGGTAGAGTTTTATGAATCCAGTGGTTTGGGGCATACCAGGACATTCTCTGTAAGGTAAAGGTCAAGTTGCTGCACTTCGCACCTCTTACCATTGAAAAAGGCCAGTGCTGGTAGATTTCTTTGGATTTTAGGGTATAAAATACCACACTAGGGAATAATGCTCTGACCAAAATTTTGGATGACTCAGAAGGCTGGTAGTTTTAAATAGGGGCCAAGAGCAAGAGAGCTCTATAGCAGCCCCAGTGGCAGAATAACCTACCTGTCATGGGGGATGTATGACTCAGCAGATCCAATGGTGTTCAAGACATCCGTGGTGGACAAGGTTGCTCCTATTGACAAACTTCAACAGGAAAATTAAAGTGCAGAACCTAAGGTTCTGACAAAAGGCAATAACTTCTATAGCAGAGATCTACTTTCCACTTGAAAAAGAGCTCCGAGTATGCTAACTGGATTCTAGCAGAAACTAAATGCCTGACCTTTGATTATCAAGTGATTATGTGACCTGAGCTACCCATTATGAGCTGAAAATTATCATATCCACCAAGCCATAAGGTCAGGTGAACACAGCAACAATCAATTGTCTAATAGAAATTATATTTTTAGAATCAAGCTAGCTCAAAAGGCCTAAAAATGTCACATGGAAATGTGGCCCAGAGTTCCATATCATTTACCTCCAGTGCACTGATGTCTCTTCCTCAACTCAAACCAATAGCCTCATGGGGGTTACCCTATGACAACTGATGGAGGAGGGAAAAACTCATCCAGGTTCATAGATGACTCAACACAGTGCATTGGTTAGGAGTAGAGTTAATATACCAAGGGGCAAGTCTTTGACTAGATGGAGAAAGGAGTCAGTGGATAAGTTCTTTTCCCTTTTTCCTCCCAGACTGACAATTCTGAGATGTAATTTATGCAGCTTCCTGAGAGCTATGCCATGAAATCGAACCATCAGTGACAGGTTACAGCTGCCAGCCTAATACTGTATCCATATACTGGTGCTCTCTCTTTCCCTGGTAGCTCCCGTTTCCCTCATTGTTGCTCCCTGGGCTTGATGCCCTAATAAGTAGGTATTGCATGAGTCTTCATCTCAGCTCTGCTCTCTGGGAAACCCAAATGAAGACACTACTTGACAAAATTTCTGTGAAGATTAAATTTTGAAAAATAACAAAAATCAAAGTGCTTTGCAAGCACATTATGTACTAGCACATTATATAAATATTTGCTTATAGTTACTGGGTCTATTTCAAGTTTATATTATAGTTATAATGGAATAGAAAAATCCAGAGGCTGTAGATAGGGTAACACATACTGTCATGTCTCCCACTTCCAGTCCATTTCTTTGAATCCTACTCATCCTGAGTTATAGAATGTCACTCCACCTGCCCTTCTTTCAAGGGCTACCTCAGCCAGGAAGACTCCTGGATTCATCCAGCTCCTTTTCCAACCCAATGGTAATCAGTACCGCCACCAAGAAACACAATCTGAGACCATAGTTTTATGGAGACCCTTGTTGACTAGAACTTAGTCTTGTGTAATATATGTGAGTTCCCTGAGAGCAAAATCTGTGTTCACCCTTTAATGTGACTCCTGGTTGGGTAAAACATTAACTACTAGGATGTGCAGCTGATGCTCCCTCAAGATGGCGGATTTTTCTAACATAGTACCGCTGATTTGTACAAACCCTTCAGTACCCTCACCTGAGTCCCCCTCTGACCTACTACCTAAATGTGATCACAGGGAGTCAATGTAGTGTGGAGGACAGTACTAGAAAGACTAGGGTTTGTGGTAAGAAGACTTGTATTCAGGTCCTGGATCTGCCATTTAAATGTTGTATGATTCTGAGTCCAGTGTCTTTGTTTATGAAATGGGCATGCATCCATACAAAAGCTTTGCCCTAGTATTGTTGTGAGGCACACGTAGGAGGCACACAATCAGTTGTGAAAACTGATTCTTAAACTGCAAAACTTCATGCACCCCTATTAATTGGAGTTATCGCTGCTCTGTATGTAGACCCTAGAGACAAAAAAAGAATGGGCCTCTTTCACTTGAAGAATTTGTTTTGCAAGTCATAGAGCACAATGGGAAATTTTTCTGACATTTGACTTCAGGACCAAGAGATTTGCTCTAAACAGCTGGGATCAGGAGAAATAAGAGGAATGTAGCAAATAAAGCTTTGGTCTAATATTTCATTTTAACCAAAAATAACTTCCATTTGTAAAGCATGTTAGCATTTACAAAGCTCATTTCACAAAGTGCATTTTTTCCTCACCACTCTGTGAAGCCAGTATAGTTTTCCCCGTTGTACAGATAAAGAAACTAAGGTTAAGAGAGTTTAGACAACCGGTCTGAGGCCTCACAGCATTAGACTAGTGGGTCTGGAACTCACTCTGCACCTCTGAGTCCTGAGTTCATGCTTTTCCCCTTAAGACATGCTAAGCTAAACTTGATCCATCCTGTGGATAGCTTTTTTCTTTTCTTTTTTTCTTTCTGTATCCTGTATCCAGCTGCAAATCTGATATATTCCTACCCTTTGGAGAAACCAGTCAGGTTGAGAGGAAAAAGGAATATTCAAGGTTTTCCTAAGATCCTAGTGCATAGCTTTGGTGCTGCCCGGCTCCTCTGAGAAAATAACAAACAAACAAAAAACACACTTAACTTTTGTCTCATTGCCTATTGAGGCTAAAAGTACTGTCCTGTCCTTTGGAAGAACCACCAACCCAAGGCAATCAGCCAAAGTTCAAAGTCACCAGACACCTAACAGACTGCTCATTGGTCAGAGTGACGTGAACATACTTACGCACCTCCAATCTGGTCATGGGGTACTGGCTCAGGTGCAAAGATCTTCATCTATAAGCATGAGAATTTCTGCCAGTGCTTCCCTCTTTGGGCTCTGGCTGGGTCCTCAAGGTTGCATGAGAAATAAGTGGGTCCAATTTAGAAATCATTTCTCAGCAAAAGGGAAAAAAAGAGGCACCATATGGTAAATGGAGTCAAATTCCTTTAGTGTGGCTCTTTGGAGGGAGATGGGTAATTCACCAAACGCAGGACAATCTGTGCAGCTGGCTGGTGCAGTGAGGCACCATGGAGTAATTGGGACTGAATTACAGAGACTTTGACTATGAGATTGGGTTTTCTGTAAGACCACCCAGCTGACACAAGCCACTTATATCTTCTCCAGTGGGAGCCAGGGTAGTTCACACTGGCTCAGGTTTGTAAATGACTCTTCCCCTTCATTAGCAGCCCCGGGATGCAATAGAATTGGTGGTGAGATTTTAATGAAGTTAAGTGTTTAGAATCCTTCAGTAAGGGCTTTGATGTTGCCAGAATGCATTATCTTCCTTCCTCAGACCAAAAGAAGGGCAACCGGGTCTTTTAGCCGTCATTCATCTATCTCCCTGACTGTCTCTCTTGTAGATTTTTCTAATGATTTGCAGCAACAGAGGAAATGCTGTTTTCAGAGCTGTTTTCCTCCCCTCCTTCTACTGAGGGTCAAAGCTATAAAGCATGGGGCAAGGAGAGAGTTATCTTGAAAGTGACTTTAGAGTCAGAGCCAAGGACAAAGTGACAACAAAATCATATCAAGAATGTTACCACTTGAAGGGTCAGAACAACCTCGACTGGCTGTTGCCTCCTCTCTCCTGCCTTGGTGCTCATCTGGGCACTGCTGAAAAGTCTCCTGGCAGCAAGTGATTGAATGAGTCATTGACCCTGAACCTAAAAAGCAGAAGCAGAGCTCTCATAGACATTGTGCTCTTGGTCATTGAGTTTTTTTCATCTATGGCTTTTGCTTTTCTTTCTTCGATTGTCCTTTTTCCTTCTTTTTTTTTAAAAACTTTTTATTTTATATTGGAGTATAGCTGATTAACAATGTTGTGATAGTTTCAGGTGCAGAGCAAAGCGACTCAGCCATATGTATACATGTATCCATTCTCCCCCAGACTCCCCTCCCACCCAGGCTGCCACATAACATTGAGCAGAGTTCCCTGTGCTATACAGTAGGTCCTTGTTGGTTATCTTTTTTTAAATATAGCAGTGTGTACATGTCAATCCCAAATTTCTTTTTCCTTTTTTAAATAAATATTTGCTTTTTTTTATTGAGAGGCTATAATTAGAAGATTGCTAAAAACATGTATTTTGCAAACTTTATCTCAATTAATCCTCAACAAACCACATGGATAAGTAGTGTTATTTCCATTTTACCAAAGAGGAAACGGAGAACATGGAAGTTAAGAAACTTGTCCAAGTTCATACAGATAGTAAGTGTGATGGAGCAGGAACTTGACCCCAGATCTGACCAACTCCATAGACTGCTCTTTACCCTTGGCTGCATTAACTTCTCTGTGTCTCGGATACTCTCTAAACCCTGGCCCTGGTGGACACTTAGCTTCTGAAGGTCACTGCATGTTAAGTTTTAATTCATGTAATACCTGTACAATAGAATTTCTAATAGATATCATAGTACTGTGATTATTCAACGAGGGCTTTGGCATTAAACATCTCAGGTTTTGAAAATTATTTTTTTTACTCAGTAGCTACATGACCTTGGGCAAATCATTTTTCTTCCCTGGACCATGCTTTCCTCCTCTGCAGAATGAGGATAATAATAATTTCTATCTCATAAGATTATTGTGAGGAATAAATTGTATAATACATATAAACACCTTGCAATATCTGATACATCAAAGGTATTTCATAAATGGTCAGGGTGATGACAAAGATGATGAAATGGAGGAGGATGGGTGGTGGAGGATCTAAGGAAAAACAGGTGGGGGGAAGGGAAAGAGGGATGTCTTGAGATGGTACTTTTGTCTCTATCTCTAGAGAAGAGGTCATGGCGATTGTGTAGTATATTAGGATTCTCCAAGAAACAGAACCAGTAGGGAATGGGGGTGGGGGGAAGTTGAGAGAGAAAGAGAGAGAGACAAAGGAAGAGATTTTGAGGAATTGGGTTATGTGATTTTGAAGGCTGGCAATTCCAAAATCTGCAGGGTAGGTCAGCAGGCTGGAGACCCAGGGGAGAGTTTGATGTTATAGCTAGAGTCCAAAGACCATCTGCTGACAGAAAGCCCTCTTCATTAGGGAAGGTCAGTCTTTTTCCTCTTAGGACCTTCAACTGATTGGATGAGACTCGTCCACATTACGGAGGATAATCTGTTTTATTCAAAGTCTAACATTTAAAAGTTAATCTCATCTAAAAAGTACCTTCACAAAAACATGTAAACTAGTGTTTGACCAAATATCTGGGTTCCATGGCCTCACTAAGCTGACACACAAAATTAACCATCACACCTAGCTTTGATTTCCCAAGTTAAATGTACTTGTTGTCCAACCAGAACCTTCAGGGCAAGGACCACAGTCTTCCCCATCTAAGCAGAGATAAATAAATAATCCCAGAAACTTGACCTTAGTGCAGCCATGGGTAGAAAAAAGGAGGGAGAAGGGGCACAGGCTGGCCCTTAAGGCACAGTGACTGATATTTTCATGCTGCTTTTCCTACCTGGGATTCCTTCCCTCTTGCAGCCCTTTTAACAATGTCACCAAGCAATCAAATGAACCATGCAGGAGAGGGCAGAGGACAGCTTAGTTTTAGGATGGAAGAGCTGTTACAAGTACTTTGGTCAGCCAGCCACCAAGTCATAAAGGAGAGACCAGCCCTCTCTACCTCACTCACTCATCTCCCTCTGCCCCCAAAACAATGATCTGGGTTATACGGGTTGCAGCCTCCTGGAGAAACTCCAACACTATCCTTGGGGATAGTATAAAAATACAAAGAAGTCTTGACAGGCTGAAATGATGGCCTGACTCTGACAAAATGAATCTTAGTGGAAATAAATGTTCAATTTTTCATTTAGGTTCAAAACAAAATAACATAAAATAAAACATCTACCGGAGAGGATTCAAAGAGACCTTCCAGTTTAAAATCGCACATAACATTCCCCAGTGAAGCCTTTATCAACTTCCCCACTAAAATATCATGGAAACATAGATAAGGGTAAAAATTCACAATGTTGAAAACAAAGATTGATGGATGGCTTAAAGACAGAATCTGGACGGAATCCCTGCTTTCTATGAGGCAAGCAGAATTGGAATGTAAAACCCTTTCCAGGTTAAACCTCATATCACACCTCATTTTGCCTCATTGTGGCAGAGCCTGCTGGTGCTCACCTCTTTTTCCAGGTCCACAGATAGACTCTATTTTCCAGCCTTCCTTGCAGATGGATGCAGCCACATGTCTGAGTTCTGGTCAATGGAATAAGAGCAGAGTGATGTGGGCCACCTCAGGACTGGCCCGTACAAACCTCTCAAGCACAGTCCTCCATGCTCTTCTCCTCCATCCTCTGACTGAATGAAGAGGGTGGAGACACAAGATAGAAGGCGTCCAAGTCCTTCTATGAGTAGGAGACCTAGCCCCTGCCCCACTTCCGACACCAATGCAAATTGAACTGGGATGTGACTGAAAAGTGATCTTGGGCTTCCCTGGTGGCGCAGTGGCTGGGAGTCCGCCTGCCGATGCAGGGGACGCGGGTTCGCGCCCCGGTCCGGGAGGATCCCACATGCCGCGGAGCGGCTGGGCCTGTGAGCCATGGCCGCTGGGCCTGCGCGTCCAGAGCCTGTGCTCTGCAACGGGAGAGGCCACAACAGTGAGAGGCCCGCGTACCGCATAAAAAAAAAAAAAAAAAAGAAAAGAAAAATGATCTTTAACTATATTAATAAACTGAGATTTTTGAGTTGTTTGCTATAGAATATAGTCTACCCTAACACACTCACAAAATGGAGAGGACCTAAAGAGTTTGGAGAACACGATGTATTTATCATTCTCTGCTTCCTAACTGATACTATTAATACACATAAAAAAAAAGAGTTGTAGTTGGAAGCAACAACAGGAAAAATCTTGGCAGCTGTACATACTGCTAATTGCAATTTTCCATCCAGTCATTCATTCGATAAATATTTATTATGTGTATAGTATTGCCAGGCTCTGTGCTAACTGGGGATACAGTAGGTAACAAAATAGCTAAGGACCCTACCCTGCCAGTCCCCCCCTACCTTGCCAGTCTAAGGGGACAAACCAAACATGAAGCAAATAATTACTAGTATGAATGAGTTTATGGAAAGAGACATTATAAATCACCTTGGTGGGCAGGAAGGGGTCGTGGTGGAGTTTCACCTAAACTGTAAAGAAGCAAGACCTAGTATGTCTGCTAGTACAGCCGGTCAGAACCAGAAATAGGAGGCGGAGAAGCTATGTCACTGAGAATCAAACTGGACATCATGTACATGGATCTGTCCACTGACTTGCCCCAGTGCACAGAAAGGAGGCTGAGATGGTCCACACACCCTGCCTGTGGGAATACACCAAGCCTGGGAGACCTTGCTTTGCTCAAGGTGAGTGAAAGAATACGGCTGATAGCGAGCTTAAGGGAAAGGGAAAAGGAATACCACCCAGAAGGCTCAGAGAGAGGTTACTGGTAAAGACGTGCAGAGCTCTGGGGCCCAGGTGGGAGGTAAGGAGGGCAAAGGGAGAGCAGATAAAAATTTTTTCTGTTAGAAACATGATAAAATTATCAAATGTACATCAAAAATAAAATTAGTGACTTATGATTCTATTTAATCTGTAATCATATAAGACTTATGATCTTTTCATCAAGACAGAGAATTAAAACCCACCACTGCCATATACAAATAACTTGTGTCACAACCAAACATTTAGTCACTCTGCCTCTTACACCTCTGAAAACGATATACCACAAGACACAGAAGAAAATTTACAGACATGATCTGACATTTTTAATAGAATGCAAGAATACAATGCCTCTAAGAAACATGAACAAAACTCAGTACACAGTGAAATAAAAATTAAAAAATACAATTCAACCAGAGATGAATGATATATGGAAAATTTGAAGGAAGGTAAAAATGTATACTAGAAGAATTAGAGTCTACTTTGGAGGTAGTAAAAACATGGATTTTTTTTTTAATTGTAAAAAGCGAAGGACAAATTTGAGAAACACTCATAGAATTTAGAGGCAAAGGGCCAAGATGTGAAAATGAGAAAGGACTAAAGAACACCATAGGCAGGCGAGTTGAAATGAATTGGGAAGGGGAATGAATAAGAGAATGTTAGAATTTTAGTCTTAAAGAGGGGAGACACCTAAAGATAATGTTCCACAGTTGATGTAAAGCATTCAGTGAGATATAAAAGTAAAAGGACAGAAAGCATAAAAATAAAAAGTACATTTTAGAAATTTAAGAGTATTCAATGAGGTACCTACGCCTTCAAACACTGGAGATGACTTTTTAAGAGCAAATGGAAAAAAAGTACAAATACCAAAAGATGGGAAAGGAAGTCTTAAACAACCTAAGCACACGCAGTGGACGTTCATTTTTCCTGGCTGCTCAGCATCTGGGCTCTTGTTCCTGTGATGGAAGCTGAAGGGATCAGAGCATCCTTTCCCTGGTACCTGGCCAGGCTTGAATCTTGGGCTCAGGCAGTCAGATGCTACAACCCCTTGCTCTGAAATCTGAAGAGTGGCACGAAGTGCAGGTAATGTCAGTGATTGTTTGGGGGTAGCATATGAAGTCAAGAGTCCAGCAGTAAGAGTGACCAAAAACAGTGCTGTCCAGGGGTGGCAGTAACAGGGATACAGCGACAGTGTCCTGCATGTCCCCAGCGTATGATCTCATGATCTCAGCTCTGTCTTGCCTTCCATAGTGTCTGCTTATTCTCTAAGCCTGGTTCTCTGTCTTTCCAGTCATCCCACAACATGTACTTTTTCTGCCACGTTAGGTAGATTAGGTTTCTGTTGTGTACAAATAGGAACTCAACTGTTATAGCATAAAACAAAATGACAGCAGTAAACCCAAAGAGATGTTATCAAAACAATAATAAGTAGATCTTAAAATCTTTTTCAAAAGATGAAAAACCACAAGTTTAAAAATTTTAAACTCAAGAGAAACACCTAAAACACACTAGCTCAGAAAGATGAAAAGTAAAAGGGTTAGTAAAGATATATCACATAAATGCCAAATTTCAAAAAGCAAAGGTGGGATGTTAATATAAGTCAAAGTTGATATAAAAGAAGGATTTAAGAGGCCTCAGAGGTTAAGTTTATATTTTTATTTATTTTTAGCCACACAAATTATTGCCATGAGAATAAATTATTACAAAAATTAAAGCAATACAAAAATATATGGAATAAAATGTGTAAGTCCTCCTTTCAATTCTCCTACACTTACTCCCTTCCTGAGAGGTAACTTCTGCTAAGTACTTGGTATGTATATTTCTAGATCATCATGCATATATACACTCACATAGTCACAAGCATATGACTTGGGGATTTTGTCATGTCGCGGTAGTGGCAGTTGAGTTGCATCTCTGAGAGCTGGCCGCAGCCTCCAGCCAGCACCTTCAGGCTCCTGCTTTGTTTGAGCCAAGCTTGTGCTCTCCCTGGGCAGTGCCCAGCCCATCACTGAGCACAGAGGGAATCCTAGGGCATGGCCATTTCTGCCCACTATGGGACTCCTCTAGGAGCAATCTGCCCCAAACGTCCCGTTGCACTGGTGGAGACTTTCTCGGAGCTGCGCCCCAGCCTCAGGCTCTTCCTAGCTGGTCTCCTTCCTTCCTCTTCCTTCACAGGGTCCCATCTGCATCATGGTTTGAAGACTTTTCCTGCCTACTCCAGATCTTCCTTCACTGTGTCTTTCAGGAGCATTCCTTCAATTAATCTGTTGCACTTCTAACCCCATGTTGGCATATGACACAGTTGAGTCCAGAAGTGGTCCAAGAAAAGGGGCTGAGATGGGGCTTTGAAACTGGCTCTCTCACTACTCAGAGAGAAGGGAGGTCCCTGTTGGGTGGTATGTGGAGCCGTGGATAGCCCTTAGCACAAGGTAAGGGCTCCATTGTTAAAAATTTCACAGTGCTGACCTGGGAAAACATCTCAAGGGAGAGGAACATCCTGGCATCTAAAGGGTGCAGAGGAGCAAGGCATACAAGATCAGTGGGATCGGTTGGTTATTACAAAGTTGCATTGTTGTCCTACAGAGGCACTCGGCATACCTGAGGGTTAACCCTTAAAAACTCAGTTTGAGGACCAGGGGTTTCTTTGGTAGAGGCCCTTATCTTCTACAGTGGGAGAATGGGTCCAACTCAGGAGCTCATAGTTAGGGTCATGTGGTTTCAAAGACAATTTAATGGCTCGGCCAAGGCAGTTCTGTTATGCTGAGGTTAAGGCCCTTCCTGGGAAAACCTGGGACACTGAGGCATTTAGGTAGACACCTTGGAGGACTGTGTCTCTGCAGCCTCCCTTTAACCCTCAGACCCAGCAGAATGGTCCCCCTTCCCTACTTAGAGCTGGGACTTCCCCCACATGGGAAGATATTGCAGAGGCCTCTCTCATACAAGGCAACAAGGCCACCCTTCAAGAGCTGTCCCTACTTCCTCCTGGCTGCCATTCTGATAACTCAGGGTAAATCTCAGCATGACCAGCTGGGGAAATGATGGGCCCGAGAAGGGAGGAAAGAGATTGTACTCTGAAGAAGCCATGAGAATCAGCTAACATGTTCAGGCAGGAATCAAGGAAGTAGCCACAGGGTTGAATTTTTAGGATGCATGCTCTAGGGGACATAAGGCTGGATGCACAAAGATATGTTGACTTTGGGGCACTCTCTCAGGAAATGAAATTTAACACCCCGGTGAGGACTCCAGGGGACAGGACAAACTATCTACTAGGGTGACTCTTAGAAGCTTAGAAAAAAGTGAAGGCCCACACTGAGCAAGTTGAAATACATAAATTGCCGTGGCAGACGGAAGCAAGGATAAAAGACTTAGGGAAGTGAGGCCAGAAGACCCACTTAAGGATTATATGACTTGGAGGGGCTCAGGCCATCAGGGGTGTACTTGTGATAGGGGTGCCTGCGTCACTCTAAAGTTCAGTTGTGGCTCCCCTCTGCAGGCCAGGGCTAACGGTAGGAGAAGAAGTCACAGAGCTTGGTTGATTAGCAGTGAGGGTGATGTCCTCCAAGTACCCTCAGTCTAAGCAATAGAATTAAGTGACAGTGTTTAACCACCAGAAGCCAGAAAGTTGCAATTACTATAATGACTGGCACAGTCGGGGTGACAGCTAGAGTATCCTACATGTAGAGAGTACAAAACATGGTGTTCCTAGAGGCAGCACAGGTGGGCAGCCAAAAGGGCTCTGCTTAATATACGCGATCAAAAGGAGGTAAGAACTGCTATCAGGAGGAGGAGGAGGTCAGTCGCTCCAGTCAAATGTCATGACTCCTTGCAGAGACAATTTTCAGATCTGGAAATTCTCTGATGATGTGGGCGGGACCCCAGGATGAAGGAGCCTATAACAACATGGCAAGTATATGCCATAAAGACTCCCTCGGGCTTCCCCGGTGGCGCAGTGGTTGAGAATCCGCCTGCCGATGCAGGGGACACGGGTTCGTGTCCCGGGCCGGGAGGATCCCGTGTGCCGCAGAGAGGCTGTACCCGTGAGCCATGGCCGCTGAGCCTGCGCGTCCGGAGCCTGTGCTCTGCAACGGCAGAGGCCACAGCAGTGAGAGGCCCGCGTACCGTAAAAAAAAAAAAAAAAAAAAAAAAAATCACCCCCTTGAAGACTCCCTCAGTCCTTCCCCCAAAAGGACCCATAGACATTTACTTGAGTATGTACGCCGTGGAAAATTGTAAATACCCAGACACTTCGAGGACCACTGGACACTAGGTCCAAGTTAACAATGACACCCAGAGCTATACAGATGGTCCCTGACTTACCATGGTTCAACTGACACCTTTCTGACTTTACAACAGTGCAAACGCAATACGCATTTAGTAGAAACCACACTTTGAATTTTGATCTTTTACCATGCTCGTGATCCATGGTACCACATTCTCACATGATGCTGGACAGCAGCAGTGAGACACAGGACCCAGTCGGCCACATGAGGGTAAACAAATGACACAGTTGCACCCATTCTGTACCCTTATACTCATTCTGTTTTTTGTTTTCAGTACAGTATTCAATAGATTACAGACATACCTCAGTGATATTGTGGGTTTGGTTCTAGATATTGCAATAAAGCAAGTATCACAATAAAGTGTATCACAGTTTTTTTGGTTTTCCAGTGCACATAAAAGTTATGTTTATACTATACTGTAGTCTATTAAGTGTGCAATAGCATTATGTCTAAAAAAACAATGTGCATACTTTAATTTTAAAATACTTTGTGGCTAAATAATGCTAACCAACATCTGAGCCTTCAGCAAGTCATTATCTTTTTGCAAAAGTAACATCAAAGATCTCTGGTCAAAGATCACCATAACAAATATTATAATAATAATAAAGTTTGAAATATTGCAACAATTACCAAAATGTGACACAGAGACACAGAGTGAGCAAGTGCTGTCAAAAAAATGGCACTGGTACTTGCCCAATGGAGGATTACCACAGACCTTCAGTTTGTAAAAAACACAGTATCTACCAAGTGCATTAAAGTGAAGCACAATAAAACAAGATATGCCTGTATGTGAGATATTCAACACTCTATTATAAAACAGTCTTTGTGTTAGATGATTTGGCCCAACAATGGGCTAATGTAAGTGGACTGAGCACATTTAAGGTAAGCTAGGCTAAGCTATGATATTCTGTAGGTTAGGGGTTTTAAGCATTTTTGACTTATGATATTTTCAACTGATGATGGGTTTATTGGGAGGTAACCCTGTCCTAAGCCAAGTCAGCTCCGTACCTTCATCATGTATGAGTTGGGAGGTACGTAGGCACACCTGGTGGTCATTTCCCAGATCACTGAGTGTATCATTGGGATTGATGTAACTTGCAGTTGGAGTAATTTCCACAGTGGGTTCCTGGCCTATGAGGTAAGAGCTAGTATCAGGGGAGGACCAAGTGGAAGTCTTTGAAACCGCTCCCTTTTGGCCAACATAGTAAATAAGAAATAAGATAGCATCCCTGGAGGAATGGCAAAGATTAACTGATGCAGGCATGGTAGTGCCTTTCATATTTCTATTTAACTCTCCGGTCTGACCCTGGGAGAAACTGGATGCATCCTAGAGAATGACTGTGGACTCCCACAGGCTCACCCAAGTGGTAGACCCAGCCCCAGCTGCTGTGTCAAATGTCTTTACCAGAGCAGAGTACTAAGGTCTCAGGCACGGAGTATGCGCCCACTGATTTGGCAAATACATTCTTTCTGTTTTAAGTATAGTTGATTTACAATATTATATTAGTTTCAGGTATATGATATTTTTATAGATTATATTCCACTTAAAATTATTACAAGCTTATGGCTATAATTCCCTGTGCTGTACATTATATCCTTGTTGCTTATCTACTTTACACATAGTAGTTTTTGTCTCTTAATCCCCTACCCCTATCTGACCACCCCCCTCCCCCTATCTGACCACCCCCCTCCCCACTGGTAGCCACTAGCTTGTTCTCTATATCTGTGAGTCTGACAAATACTGTATGATATCACTTATATGTAGAATCTAAAAAATAATACAAATGAATGTATATGGCAAATACATTCTCGTCTGCCTCAACAAAGGAAGAGAATCAGAAACAGTTCACACTTCCATGGAACAGACCATATTAATTTTCAGTTTTGCCCTGGCCTATTTTACTCTGCTACCTTCTGTCATAATATAGTCCAAGGAGATCTGGAAAATTCCGGTCATGCCACAGAACATCACATTGATCCATTCCATTGATGACATCATGCTGATTAAACTGTGTGAGCAAGAGGCAGCTGATATACAGGAGGCCTTGGTTAGTCATATGCGCTCCAAAGGATGGAAGATACACCCTAAGAAGATTCAGAAAGCTTCTTTTTTCTTTTTGTCTCACACTAATAGTCAACATCATACTTGATTATAATGTCTTAGATAAAGCCCCACTAAGTTTCAGAAACAGTATAAGGATTCCTGTTATCACCACGGTTATGTATCACTGAAAGCCCTAGCTAATTAAATAAAACATGATGTGCAAATAATAAAAAAAAATAACTAAAATTTTATCGTATGCTTACTGTAGTTCAGGCCCTGCTTCAAGTGCTTTTCCGGTCTTGCTTAATTCATACAATAACCCTTTGGTTATTGATACCATTGGGGGTGGCACCATCATTATACCCATTCTACAGATAAGGAAACAAGTCACTGAAAGGTTAACTAATTTACCAAAGTAGGTAAAAGTAGTAAATATTGAAAAGCAAGAGCATGATTATCACAGTTTGCAGATTCCATGATCGCCTTCCTAAAAAGCCTGAGGATTCGCTGAAAACTGTTACAATAGTCCTACTAATGACAAAACACCTTCTCTCCCACCCCTCTCGCTCTTCTCTAGAATGCTACAAGAGTCATCAGGCAAGGCAGATGTTTAATTTAGCCCTGACAAGAGGGTAAGATGTCTGTCTTCCCCACTTACTCATCTTAATCCTTAATTGCCCCCCGTCCTCCCTAAGCAGTCTGTCTCATTTTTACTTTGCTCCCACTCACAATCAAGGGTTGAGCCCCAAAGACATCTGGAGTCTTAAAACCCAGTAATGATGAGCAGAAACAAACACGAAGCAATAAAATCCTTTAGAAATCTCTGACCATAGATGATATGCATCTATAAGGCCCTGAAAGCTCTGGTCCCCAAGCTTAATTACAGTGGAGGAAGGCAGGGTTGGCAGAAGTACATGCCTCTTTAAGACCCAAACTCAGACCTCAGCATTGACTGTGGCTGCCAGTGGGTCAGGCCCTAGACCCCAGCACCAACATCTGTGCATTCTCAGAGAGCCGAGCCCAGGGCCCGTAGCCTGCCTGAGAAGGATGCCTGCTGAGGCAGCTTAGGAAGGGCTCAAGGCAAACTGGGGCATCACGAGGACCCCGGCCATCTGTGGAGGCAGTAGCAGTGGATAAGGCGGGGAAAGGAATAAAGGGAGAAGCACAATAACTAAAACTGCCCCTAACAGGACAAAAGTCACTATCCTAAGGACATTGGGCCTTGGTCAGTATAAGGGCCCCTGACCATTCAGGAAACACAGTGTCAGAACGGAAAAATGATTGCACCAGGATACGAAAGACCTGCGTTTTTGTCCTCCCAGCCACAAGTAGCTGTGCATCTTTCGGTGACGCCCTTTATCTTTCTGAGTCTGCGTGCTGTATCAGGTGCTTGGGGGAAGTATTGCATAAGGCTGTAATTGAGATTGCTTAGAGAAATGTGAGGGGCCGATTTCCATGCTTTGACTTTATTTAACTTCAGTTTTCCAGCCTTTCTTGGGATGTGAGGCCCTAACAGCAGTCTGAAGTTTTGGACATTGTGCCCGATTAATCTTTGTTGTAGGATTTACCCTGCCTACTCTGTGGAAAACATCACCTAAACCACAGACTCTTGGAAGAGGAAATATTCTTCTGCATCCAGTACAGTGGGATTCAAGAAATGCATAGTTAAATCTGTAAGATGGACATGGACGTGCCTTCCCTGAGTATTTCGCAGGGTTGTCATGAGGATGGGAAAAAAAGATATAAAAGTGCTTTGTAAATTGCAAAGGCTCTACGAAGGTGAGGGGCTTGTTATCGTTATACTGATATTTCTTAAAATCACCTCTCACTCCTCCCTGCTAAGCCACCAGCACCTGGGCATGATGATGCCTTTCTCAACAGTCTTTGTGAGGATCATGGGAGACAACGTGTGTACAGCATGTGTAGGGCGCTCAGCCAATAAACATTAGGCAAGACCACGAGTGGGATTCCAGGGGCTCAGACCCTCCCGCCCCCTGCCCTGCAACATTCCCTTTTCATTCTTCTGTGACCTGAAGGCATTTGCAGACAGACCAGTTCTGAGCCTGGAAACCTGTTTCTCACTCTGCCACTTTCCCTTCTCTCTCCTTAGCATCTTTCCATCTCCACACATGTGTCCCCAACATAGGAGGTGCGACACATTTTGCCTTTGGAATGTGTGAACCCTCTTCTGCCCATAGGCAGGGAAGGAGGGGCCTTAAAAAAGACATCACGGTTGACTGCCCATTTGTCCTGTCCTGGGAAGTGTTTAATCATGTCAAGCCATGACTGCACTTTCCACCTCTTCCTACCCCTTCCAAAACGATAACGAGTACATTTCACACCCAACCTATAATCTGTAGAATCTAAGCCTGTGAGAGGCTGTTGGCCAAGCTTATGAGGGAAACTGAGGCAGAGTGAAGCAGTAAAGAGTAAATAGTAGGGGAGAGGGAATGATAGGATAGAAGATTCTTTCCTTAATCATAAAATCACACTGCTTCCTGGGCCCCATGGGCCATGTTCAGACAAGACTTGGGAGTGAAGGGCAAGGAAGACTCCAGCCGTGTGCCCTTGGTAAGCAGGGCACATACCGGGGGAGGGGGTGCCTAAAGCACAGCCTAGGAGCCCCATCAAGTAGGAGTGCCACCCTAGGAAGTAACTGCGTTTCTAAGGAGGCTGGATGGGTTTGGAGCTATCCCAGGTCCTGAGCAGGAAGACCCCATCCATTTCCAAGTTTTGTTGGGGAGATGGGAGTGGGATTGGAGGGCACAAAAGTAAGGCAGCCCTGAGAGGCTAAGCTGAAATAGGAGGGAACAAGGCTGAATAAGGGTGAGCTCCCACTCCAGCTGCCTCCCGGGGCACTGCCAGCAGGACTTGTAAGTCCCAGAGACGTTTCCTGCTGGGAGAAATTCAGCATACAAGACGTGGAGATAAGCACCTGAATTATGACATGAGGGTGACTCACCTCTCAGGAGACCAGGGGACTGGGCAACCACTGAGGTTTGTGGGTGCGGTAGGGTGCAGACACAGAGAGAGAAGCTATTCTCCAACAATCTGTCTTCATGTTATAGCCAGTCCCTGAGGTGCCTTTGCCAGCCTGAAGATACAAGTGCAGCATCCCATATAATGCCTTTGGTTTTGAGTGATCGACACAGGCTCTGCCCTGTGCTCTTTTCACCTCACTCTCTCTTCAGACTTCATTTCTGCCTGGCATCCTCCACATAGGGCTGAGCATTTGAACTCTCCTGGCCAGGAGTCCATGGGCTCTGAACTCTGCTTCCTACTAGAAGGTGATGGCCAGCTGCTCCCAGGGCAGCCTTCTGTTCCTGGTTTACATCAGAGCGAGGGGACAAGCAGGACTAAAGCTGCCTTCAGTGACAAAGTTAGAAGCAGCCCCAGGCTGTAATCAAAAGCTCTGCCATGGAAAATATCCTGAATTCAAAGCCTGCCTTGAAGATGCAAGGGGCCACCTCATAAATATTCTGTCTGCGTGGCAACCGTTGCTTCATAGAGGGCAGTTCATTTGTGCTCGGTATCCTTAAGAGATCTGTGGTGCAGCCTACATTAAACGGGTATGAGGTTTCGTCTGTAGCCCATCTTTTCTGTAAATCTTTGGGAGGAATGGGTGCAACCTTTGACTTTCACTCTAAAAGGCCATATACCAGGGCTCTCTCCTCCCCAGCTCATCCTTCTCGGCCCCCTTGTCAGTCCTCCAACATGTTCTCCAACCTTTAGACTTAGCATGACTCCAGCTCCGCAAAACTACCTAGAATTTCTCTACAGGTAGCTGGAGAAGACAGTTACATATACTGTGTGATTTCACAGTCACTGAAAGATCCATTTCTTGGTGGTATTTCCTATGCCAGTTGCCAGAGTGTCTAAAATCTTACTAATAAGACACATTCCAGTAGGATAAGGCAAACTGTCTCCAGGAATACTCCATTTGGGTGAAAACACCCTTGCCAGAAAAAAAGTCAGTGGCCTGTCATTTATGTAAATTCACTTCCACTCTCCAGAATAGTACCTGAGCATTCCCAGGTAAGCCAGGGACATAAATACATGCGGTTCTGGATAAGTTCTGGATATTACAGAGGCAAGAAGGCAGTACTGCTATTGGTGGACATTACGGGTTAGGAGGTCAAGTTAAACTCTAATCCCAGCTGGGAGAACTTGGGCAAGTCACTCAACCTCTCTAGGCCTGTTTCCACCTAAAAACTCTCTCTATTCCAATTCTCAAGAAAATAATTAGAACTTAGTAAAAATGCTCTGAGAACATACGTACACTTCAACAATTATGTATTGCACGTCGACCATGTACTGGGTCTGAAGAGAGTAGCTGGAAATTCTCAGATAACTGAAACATGGTCCTTCAATGCAAGGTGCTTTGAGTCTAGTAGGACAAATGGTTAGCATCAGTGTACTAAGTGCATCAATAATAGATTATGCTCTATTAGGAGTATAGGAGATACTAAAAGAGCCATCTAACCCAGTCCCAGATTCAGGTGGTGGGCAAAGGAATTTTCCCCTGATTTGGAAGACTGAGTGGAAGAGACAAGGCAAAGGGGGCAGGCAGAGGGGAAGGCATCCCATGCAGAAGGATGCATGAACAAAAGTATGGCAATAGAATATTGAGATCTATGTGGGTAAGTGACTAATTAAGGATTTCAGGAGCTTAAATTATAAAGAATGGAGTGTCAGGAAATACGACAGAGAAATATACAGGAGTTAAGCCCTGGAGGGCCTTTTGTACTGTTTAAGAAGCTTGGAGTTCATGTTTCAGGCAATCCACTCCAGAAGGGTTTTAAGCAAGTAAGTGACATAGGCAGTTTAATTACGGGTCCCTCTAGCAGCAGTGTGACAAGCGGATCAGGAAAAGATGGAGTGTACAACGTTCTCTGCAAGTTGATGGCAACTGGAGGAGGCATGTCCAGCCCCTTTGACTTACGGTTTAACCAGGAGGCTGACTGAAGGTTACCATTGCTTAGAAGTTATGGCTGCTTGGCCATACACCAGGCTGGGGCCCCTGAAAGGACTTCTAACAGCATCTGCAGAGAGTTTTTCCAGTAGCTTTTTCTATGCCCAGATATCCTAGGCACAAAGAAACACCCTGGAGGGAAGTCTCTAGTGGGTTGCCACAGGTCTCTCTCCTGTGCCATTCTGGTCAACATGTTTGTAATAAATTGGATGAGATGCCAGACCTTTAAGTGACACAAATCTGAATGCAATAGAAATGTATTATATGATAGAATAATGACTCTAAAAATATTCTAACAGGATGGAACATGGTTAAAACCAATTGGATCAATCTAACCTGTTAAATGTTAAGCCCTACCTTTTTTTTTTTTTTTTGGCCACGCCATGCGGCATGCAGGATCTTAGTTCCCTGGCCAGGTATCGAACCCATGCCCCTTGCAATGGAAGCAAGGAGTCTTAACCCCTGGACTGCCAGGGAAATCCAAGCCCTACTTTTAGATTTCTTCAAAACTAATTGTTTAAGTACAAGATTTGGGATACCTGGATTGATGGCAGAAATATTTATTTGTTTGTCCAAAGCTTACTAAGAACCTGCTACAGGTCAAGCCTACAGCTCCCTGTGCTGACCTCTATCACCATACCTAGTACATTTTATTAAATTTAGGTCTATTTTCCTTCTAGGTGAGAAACTGAGCCTCAGCTTTGCATCCCAGAGCCTAAGGCAAAGTACAGAGAAAGGCAAAGACTTCTTGAATGCCTACATGTGCCAGAACTTTTCCATACACAACCTGTTTAATTCTTACAACAATCCTACTGTATTTATTTTTAGATGGCAAAATTAAGCCTCAAAGATGTTAACTAAGTTGCCTATGGTTTTATGACCTATATTTGAAAGCTGACATTGAACACAGATCCAGCTGATTCGATGTTTGATTCACTTTCCACAACACCACACTGGCTCCACATTACGTTAAAGCCCAACACTGTGCACTGGCATGGAGCTGTTGCCACATTGAACAACACTGATCCTCTCCTCAGAGCCTGGCAGTTTCGTAGGTTAAATGAGCAAGACCCAGGGTGGTGGGAGGAGGGGAGGCAAGGTGGACAAGCAAGTTAGAGTTGGTCACAAATTCCACGTGTACTTCCACTTAGATGTAGCTGCTGAGAAGGTAGCAGAGGCCACTCCAGTAGGAATGTGGAACTCGGAACAAGGGCTGTGATGGCCTGACTGTGCTCTGTTCTCCTCGAGCTACATCCAGACTCTGGTCCAGCTGCAGCCAAGACACCTGTGGGGGGAACAACTACCAACTAGAAATTATTCAGAAGATGTTCAGCATGGTAAGGGTCTAGAAAGCATGTCATATGAAGACTGACTTGGTGAGGGGGGGAGTAATATTTAACCTGGAGCCCGGAGAACAGGCTTAATAGGAAAACAATTATTGTCTTCTAATGTTTAAAGATGCAGTTGTATAGTTTTCCTGTTATATATGTAGACAATTATTGGTGTGTACGCATCGTGATTTCCGAATGCTGGAAAGGTTGTGAAAAGGCGACTAAAGTCTATTGAGTTTATTGCCAGGGGTCAGGTACTTTCACATTTCTAACCTAATTCTCATAATAGCCCTGCCCAGTCTTCTATTTTACAGATAAGAAAGAGCTTAAGAAATTTGCCCAATGTCACATTTGGTAAATAGCAGAGCCTAGACTTGTACCAAAGTTTGTTGTTGCCCTTATACAGCACCCTCTTGTTTTCCCCTATACTTTCCCTGTACGTATGTGTGGTCATACAGGGCATCTGCACTGGATGGCATCTTAAAGACCATTTTCCCACATGAAGAAGGGGGTTTACAAATTCAGGGAGAACTCCTCTACTCCTGTGTCGACTTCTACAATCCTACCAACCAACTATATCCTTCAGGCCAGAAGCCAGAACTGAGTCAAAGGCCCTTTGATGAAGTGACACAAACATGGGTCCAACTCCTTACCAAGACCTTCAAGGCCCTTTATAATCTTACCTCCGCATTCTCCTCTCTCAATATCTGACCTTCCCCCCGTCTTCCCTCCAAGCTCTCAACAAGATCACTTGCTTGCTTTCTCTCCCAGGCTTTGGTTGAAGCTGTTCTCTCTGCCTAAAATACATTTACCACACCCCTTTGCCTGCTGGGCACCTCCTTATTGTTTAGATCTGTACTTGGGTGTCACCACCTCTGGGTGACCTCCACCCTTGACTGGCTTCAGTGTCCTTCCTATGTCCACATATTGACCCCATGTCGATCTCTACCCTAGCACTTTTCCCACTGTTGGGGCTCTTCTGTAACCCCTTGAAGACGGGGACAGTGTCAAGGTCTTTTGTATCTTTAGGTCACAGCACAGTGCCTATTATATAGTACTGTCGAATGAATGAATGAACAAATGCATGAATGAATAAATGAATATGGACTTTGAGGTCAGGCAAAGCTGGGTTTGAAGATAGACTCTACCATTCACAGATTGGGTGAAAACCTTAGGCGATTTACTCAATCTCAGAGCTTCAGTATCCTTATCTGTTAATTGGGAATAAAAATACTGACATCATATGGGGTCACTGTGAGAATTCAACACATAAGTAAAGAAACTAGCAAACAACTCATGCAGAGTTAAGAATGATGAGACCAATGGAATACAATATTTGTAGAGTCCAAACTGATTAACTCACTAAAAAGATTTCTTATTCTGGAAGGCAGTTTTTTTCAATGCCAAGAATTACACAAATGTATTAACTAGCCAGCCCCCACTGCTCTTCTCCTGGGAGTGTGGCCACAGTGGTGCTGGTGCCCTGGGTTGGTCCAGGTGTGGGCATTTGACCCAAGTTTGTCCTGGGTCAGTTCCCCGGGTTTTCAGACTTAGAACAGAGAGCACTTCTGAACCATTTTGTCCTGGTGGCTTGGAGCTCAAACATGCCACAGTTGGAGCTCAAGGCCATGTTCCTGATGTGGAGAAAGCCACTCTGGGATGAATGAGAACAGGATGAAGAGTGCTGGCAGCCTGAGGGACCCCTGTTCAGAGGGTTCTGTAGCCAAGACATTCTAGGCTTCCCGGCAGCTGGGTTCTAAACATTTTAGTGACTGAATAAATGGATGCCCTCAAAGAATATTCACATTAAACTTACACAGCATAATAGTAGTGGGTCAGACAGACAGAACCACCAGACAGAACCAGGCAAACAGAACCTAAGATGGGAGTCAGCGTTAAGAAGAGCTTTCTCGTCCCTTAGGGATATAACGCTGACTCTTATTTCATATGAGCTCTCTGAGGGTCCCATGCAGAGTGAGCTTTGGTTGCTCTCAGCAGAAACCTGCCCATTAAGGCAATGGTTATAGGCTCTGTCCCTTCTCCGACTCGCTCTCCCATTCCCTCACACTGCTCTCTGGGATCACCTCCGCATAAACTCTCTGCACACTCTTCCTCTCTAAAACAATTCTCCAAGAAGAATACAGTAAAAAACGATGCTGAGACTAGGTCCCAAATTAAACACTAATCGATTTCCCTGATCTCCTTTTCCAAACGGCCACGCAGACAGCCACTTTTATTGCCGGCCGTCTGGTGACTTTAAGAATCTCTAAATAAAAAATTTTAAAAAAAAGACTCTCTAAATATATAAATACATTTTTTGTTAAGTCATTAAGCTTGTAAGAAATAAATTAATTAGCATTAGTATGTTGAATCACTTAGGTGTCAGTAGCTAATATGGCTAATTGGCATTTAATAAGTCTTTCTATCTAATTTGCTATGAATTTCATTAAATATTAATTAATTGCTTAGTTATTCTTTACCCAATTATTATATGTTAACATGCATTTAATAGCTTATTATTTGGGTGATTTTCCTGATGGCAAACAAGTTACCTGTTAATTCTGGTTTGAACAGATTTGGCACATTCCTAAAATCATTCTTTTAAACATAATCAATTAATAGATTAATTAATATAATTTAAAACCATTGAAAATGATCATCAGTTTACTATACCACAATCCCCTAGTTAAACTGGCACCATAAAGAAGGAAGTGGGAAAGAGGGAGATAGTGAGAGAGTTCTTAATTAATAGTTTCTTGTGGCTTATTCCTGCTTTGATCACGACGCTGATATTTCTACAGTCTATTACAAACTTCATTAAGTTTTCTGAGGTTTGTTTATCTGCTATCAGCATCAGTAACATACAATACTATCCTTACCAATGCTGTTAAGCTATTTCCTGGCTCCGATAAATAAGCACACCTTATAGCATAGTATTATTGGTCCACGTGTCAGTCTCAGAAGGCTCATTTACAGGATAATACGGCTGACACAAAAACCAATGCCCTGTGTTGGTCCAGCCACACTCAGAGTATTTTGTCAACACTCGGAGTGACATATTTAAGGAGATATGACTTACATCACGTGAAGAACTGGTGAAGAAATTGGGGCTTCTTAGCCAGATTTAAGAGAAAACTCCTGGAACAACAGACTCTCTCTCTTCAAATGTAATAAGGTTTGTGGAAGATATTTTAGTTTTTATCTTTTTTAACATATTGACTCAATTGAGAGCAGTAGGACCACAAGCCTGAAGTTAGAGGGAACAGATTTTGGACTCAGTAAGAGCTGTCTGAGGATGGAATGAGCTACCTCTGGAATAACGAGCTCCCTGTCACTGGAGAGGAGTTCAAGTGTAGTCTTGGCAATCGCTTGAGCAGATGGGACTCCAGCTTCTTCGGATGAGTGGCTGGAGGAGGTGACCTTTCTGATCCTTTCCAGGGCTGAGATCCCATGATTGTCATGATAAATTTCTTGCTCTACCATCTAGCCAGCCTGGGTACAGTCTTGGGCCCACATTATCTGGTTCACTTTTAACTACAGGAAAAACCTCACGGGTGTGTGAAAGCACCTTGAATTCAATTCTGCTCGGTAGCCTGGCTTTGAATGAGTCGCACCATCTTGATGGTAAAAGGCGGACTCGGGAGAACCTTTTGACTTGCTGGTTTCCCCTGGCAGGGCTGCACCCTGGCTTCCCTTCCTGTGTCCTCCACCAGCACCCAGTCTGTAGCAATGCTTAGCTGAGCCACTGGAGTAATTTATCTTTGACAGGATGGGACAGGAGGAAAGGCAGCACCTAGCAGGCAAATAAACTTAATGAAGTTTGTAATAGACTGCGGAAATACCAGCCTCGTGATCAAAGCAGGAGTAAGCCACAAGAAACTATTAATTAAGAACTATCTCACTATCCCCCTCTTCCCATTTCCTTCTTTACGGTGGCAGTAACAGCTCTAATTGTTCCCAGCTTTTCAAGGATTCAAAGGAGGCTTTTCTTTCTCCGATTTCAAAGAGCCACTGGAGGTCAAGTGTAGTCACTAGCTGGGCCCAAAGCCTGAACGTTCCAAGCTCTGCCCTCTAGGAGGGGGAGGTGCCCTGTGCCAAGTGCCTGCTCCCTCGTCCCCACATACACAACATTCGGCCCCAGAAAGTTCTTGCTGACCTTCCAAATCTGACTCGAGGGAAGCCTTCTCTGAGTGTGACTGCCTTCTCTGGGGCCCTGCTTCCTGCTTGCTGCAGTCTCAGGGCACTGGGTTTGTGTTGGCTGTTTGGACCTTGAAACTATTCCTGGACTTGCAGTGTATATACCTGGATTGCCAGTATAGCAATATAAATCAATGCATATGTCAGTATATAAATAAAAACATCTTAGATCTATTCCCTGTTGTTCTCTAATTAAAACCACCTACTAAGTGGTGCAAGTTGTACTGCAGGCCACTCATCAGACCACGTCAATAATATCCTATTTGTTTTTTGATTTTTAAACATTGCTTGTGTGACATTTTGTTTGATGCAGCTGTCACTAGCTAAATGATGGCCCTGACTATGATCAGATGTAGGGACTACGTCAAACTCTTCCAGTGATTTTCCTATTCAATTGCTAGTCAGGAGGTCCCCAGTGTTGGGAACTTCGTGCAGGAGTCACATCACGGTTGGGTGCACGCCTGAGGCCGGTGCTTCCCACATGGCCCAGTTCCCGGCATGCATTGTAGGTCCCACTGACCATGCTGCCACCAGCCCTGCCTACCTTGCCCCTGTTCCAGTGTCCCATCAACGCTGGGCCACTCTGGAGGAGGCAGAAAAGACTGTGTATAGCCCATGGTCTTGGTTTTCTCTGCAGTTGTTGGGAGTCCCCCATATTTGCCCTCCACCATTGTGGCCAACTCTGGGCAACAGCAAATAGAGGTTTATGGTCTCAGCCATTTATACTATTTACTAACTAGTATGGAAGTGGTTTAATGTTTCAATAACCAGTTCACTGTGCCTTGGCAATCGCTTGAGCAGATGGGACTCCAGCTTCACATATCCTGCCTCTGTCACGTCCCTAAGGGCAGGAGTTCTAGAATGCATCTGCCCTTGTTGGTAGTGACACCAAGTCGGCAAAGGGTCCCACAAGAGCAACAAATGACACAGCTGTTTTGCCAGCACATCAGGCCTCAAAAGTGATCTCCGCATTCTCCCTCTCCCAACACGCTTACAGATCAGTAGAGGCTCTGGTCTCCATTCTCTGCCTACCCTACCTGACATCGTACCGTAAGCACCGACCTGACCCTTCATATATTCTGATTTAGAAATATGATATAAGGAAATACAATAGAACATAATATAACCCCATGGATCTCTTCCTTAGGGGGTCAGAGGCAATCAGGGGCCACACAGACAGGAGTAGCCACAGCTTCTGTAAAAAACTCCACCTGCTCAGGAGATGGATGGCTATGGGGGGTAGGAGGCGGGGGGAGCCAGGAATAGGAAGAATGACTTAGGACTGCTGTCTAGTCGGGCAGGCCCTTGTTGTTGGAAATGGCTTTTTTGTTGCCTCTGTTGGTTGAAGCCTCAACACATGTAGAAAGATGAACTGGGGGTCTCCCAGCAGGGGCTGAGATTTTCTGCAGCGAAGATCACTAGCAGGAATAACTCCTCTCCATGCAGAGTATTTATCATCTGCACGCTTGGCCCCGGGCTGGGGGATCTGGTGGTTCCAAAGGAGAGCAGTGCGCAGTGTCAGATCAGGATGTTAACGACAATAAGCGAATCCAAAGCTATTATCTCTCCCTCCCCTCAGCCCCCACCCCCGTCCTCAGAAAAGTTGACCCGTTCAATTAGCTTAATGACATGCTGGGAGATGGTATTTCCAAACAGAGAAATGGCTGAACTGTGATCAGCTGGTGGCTGATGTGAAACTTGTCAGGCAGCCTCGGCAGTGGCACAGCGACCCGATCCGCGTGACACGCACTTTGGGGGAAGTGCTGTAATTCAGTCCTGACACCTGAATCAACGGCACCCATTTCGGAGAGCTGTCTTCCCGGGGAAACAGACAAGGTATTAGCCTCAAAGGGCTCAGCAGACTGTAGCAGTCTGATGTGTATCTTGCCCCCAGTCCTCTATCCCGCGTCTGTATGTCCCTGTTCCATCCAGTGAACATGCTAGCTAAGTGTGGGCTCTGAGGTCAGCCATGGGCTCAAATCCCGGCTCCACAACTCACTCCGTGTCATGCTGGGCAAGATGCTTAACCATTCACTGGCTCCTGAGAAAAACCAGTAATGACGACCCAGGTATTGTGGTGTAAACATTTCAAGAGATATGCTGTAAGGATTTCAGAACCGTACCCAGCACGCTGGAAACCTTCAATAAGCCTGGCCATTGCAGCTGTGTATTTGCTCTCTTCTCTCTCTTTTTCTGTTACTCTCTTCTCTTTTGGTCTGTGCCTCTGTCCCCACAGATCCATCACTAAACCTTCTCCTACTTTGGTCTTTCTCAGTTGGTCTCTGCTTTTAGCTGTCTCGCTCTCTCCTCCAGGGTGCCTGGGTCTCTGTCTGAGTCTCCATTTCTATCTCTGTCTCCCTTCTTTGCTCTTCAATATTTCCTGCAAGCCTAGACTCCTTTTCCATTCCTTAGACTTGGAGCACTATGGTATCAGAGGGTTTCAAATCCTATGCAGGGAAAATGAACTCTCTTGAATGGTAATCACCACCGCCTTGGTGAAGCTTGAGCTGAGAAATCCAGAATTTACTACTGTAATTATCTCGTCTGAAGCTGAGCCAGCTTGGCTGGGCTGGCAGAGCAGCGTGACAGTCAAGAGCCAGTTGCCATCCTCCCGCTGAGCACAGCCAAGCAGTCCAGCCCTCTGCTGTGTGCTAAAAATAGGCATCAGGGGCCAGGGCAGCTAAAAATACACTTCTTACAATGCAACCTTCCTGTGCTCCACAGGCTGAAGGCCAGCAGGGCAGGGGCTTCAGGAGCCCTGAGGTCTGCACCTGCATGGTCCCAGATGGGCAGGCGGAGGAGGGAGAGGGAGAAACACAGGCAGAGACCAGGGGCCTGCAGACCATCAGCAACTCGGGAGCACACAGCAGGCCACAGAGTCGGTCAAAGATGCCACGGAGCTGCAGAGCACACACAGGCAGTGATTTGGATCATGGCCTTGACCCCCAGAGCCAGTGGGGCAGGAGGTCAACACCAGGTGCCTGGGCATACCTAAGGACTTCTTCAGCATTTGTCTCCCTCTCTGATCTCTGCTCTTCCCCCCAAGACTACAGCTACCTTCAGTCTGCTTAGTAATTCTTCTGTTCCACCAGTTGATGCTTCCTTGTCCCTGGAAGGGAGAGGTTTCCTGTCTCAACCCACCTCCAAACATCCAGCCATCTAGAGCTACTATCCTCTCCAGGAGGAAAGATAGAAAGTTATCTTTGCTGTGTACTCACAGTAGTAATCCCAGCAGTGCTTTGAGACCAGTATTATCATCTTCCTCTTCTTGGAGATAAGGAATCCCAGGCTCCTGGGAAGCGAAGTAAGAGAAACAAAGAGAAGCAAAGTAGGTTGCCCAAAACTTCTCAGCCAGTCAGTGGTAGAGCCCGGATTCAAACTCTTTTGGTCCAACTGCAGATCCTCTGCTCTCTCCTCTACATCAGAGGTTCTTAACTGAGGGTGATTTTGCCCTGCAGAGAACACTTGGCAATGTCAAGAAACAGTTTTGGTGGTCCTAACTGTGGGAAAGGGTGCTACTGGCATCTAGTGGGTAGAGGCCAGGGATGCCGCTAAATATCCTACAGTGCACAGGACAGTCCCCTACAACAAAGAGTTATCCTGCACAAAATGTCAAGGGTGACGATGTTGGCAACACCCGCGCTACATCACGCTGCAGCATTTTCTCAATCCAAGTGGTTGGCAAACCTAGGCTGCATCAGAATTACTTGGGAAGCTTGTTAAAATCAGAGACTTGAGCCCCAGCCTAGATACTCACATTCCCTTGGTCTGTGGGGTGGAGACCTCCACACACTCCTCAAACCACCGCCTTCCAGGAGATTCCAATTTAGGTGTCTGGGCACCACACTGAGAAAGAGTTTCCAAGAGAAAAGTTGCAAAGGGCAGGTGGTGCCAAGACCCTGTCAGCTCCCCTGGTGCAAACCAATACATTGCTCAGACAGGATCATTTGGATTAGCAGCTGAAGTAAGAATGAGTGAAACCACAGGTGCATTGTCAAGATTAATATGCAGGCAGGTTCGAAATTGGAACGGTACCAGGTAACATCACGCCTGGATAGGAAGGCAGAGTAATATGAATTGACTAAAGACAAAGGGAAAACAAATGGAGGGTGACAAGCAAAAGGGGAAGCAGCAAGAGCTAATGGGCTGAGCAGCTAAGAATTCCTCCCAGCCCATCACCCAGACTGCCCACTTGGCTCTTTCTTCCTCGTCATCCAGGAAATATCTCCAGGACTAAGCTCCTAAGCATCTGGATGGATGATGCCCCCTGCTCTGTGTCAGTAACAGCTCTCCTATTGTTATCAGTTTGGTTCAACAGATGTTCACCTCAGACGGGGAAGACAAATGAGACACGACTGTAGAAAAGAAAAGCCACACGCTCTGAGCAACTTCACTCTAAAGGAAGGTTTATTATAGGAATCACAATTATGAGAGTGAGTAGAGGTGTGGGGACAGCTCAGCCTGGGTCAGAAATAAAGAAACCTGCCTTCTTGCCTTCCTTTCCCTCTTCCCTCCCTCCCTCCCTCCCTCCCTTCCTTCCTTCCTTCCTTCCTTCCTCAGGCATGCAAATTTGGTGACCCTGGTGGAAAGCGCCCTCCACCCAGACTACTAGAGAATCCCTGAGTGAGGGCTTATAGGGGATGTGTTTTCAGCCTGAAATTTAAGTTAGTGGCAGTTTCACCCTTGTCTCTGCTGCTCAGAATGTGGGACCTGGCAGTGCAGCAGGGTGCATTTATAGGGTTGGAGGTGTTATTGGAGAGAGATGGGTGACTCTCAGAAGAAAATGAGTTCATAAGAAAAATATATTCTTAACTGTCAGGCTGACAAATTGGGAAATCTTGACAGATCCAGAATTGTGGGGAAAAAATTATACCAAATAGTATCTAGATGCATCCTGCTTGTTGCAGATTTCTTTTTATTTTAATTAATTATTTTTTTTCTTTTTTTGGCTACATTGGGTCTTTGTTGCTGCACACTGGCTTTCTCTAGTTGCAGCGAGCGGGGACTATTCTTCATTGCGGTGTGCGTCTCTGCAGATTTCTACTATATGCCAGGTTACAGTAGCTGCTCAATAAATATTTGTTGAATGAGAGAATGAACCTTCATTGTGCCAATGGACATAAAGAATAATGAGTCCTCTTCTTAAAGTCCAATTTCTATCATATTCCCTTTATTCTCATATTGGCTATTTTATGCATCTTGAAAATCTAGAGAGATACCCAGACTCTAATACCTTTAAAACCCCCAACGTGTATGGCATCCAACGATTTAGAGGGTAACTTCCCAGCCCTTGTCAGTACCTATTGCCCATGGGAAATTGATAGACTTGGGTCCACCGTCCCATAGATTCTAAACTCTATAGCTCCAGGTGAAGGGACCAGGCATGGACCTAGCCCAAGCTGGGACATTCATGCATGCAACTCATTTTTATTGAATTCCTAGTAATGCAAGACACAGTGCTAGGCAGTGAGGATACAATGAGAACTAATAGACATGACATCTTTTCCTCTAAACTACATTCTAGTAGAGAATGATATTAATCAAATGGTGATGAAATTATAAAATTCAACTGTGATACTTGAATGCGCTGGAAGACAGTTATAGGGCAAGATGCTGAGAGTGCTTGACAAAGTTGACTGGGGGGATCGAGAAAGTCTTTCCTCGAAGAAGCACTATTTTAGCTGAAAGCAGAGGACTGAGTAGGATTTAAACATAATGGGGTGGGGGAGGGATAAATTAGGAGTTTGAGATCAACAGATATACACTTCTATACATAAAATAGATAAACAACAAGGACTTACTGTATAGCACAGGGGAATATATTCATATCTTGTAATAACCAATAATGGAAAAGAATTGAATATATATACCTGAATCACTTTGCCATGCACCTGAAACTAACACAATATTATAAATGAACTATACCTCAATAAAATAAAATACTGCAATCAACAAAATAAATAAATAAATACATATATACATTTAAAAAATTAACATAATGGGGTAGGAGGGTATAATTTTCCAAGTAGAGGCCCAACATTGGAGAGAGCTTGCCACTTTTAAGAAATTGAAAACAAGGCCACGGAATGGCAAAGGAGGAGAGGAAACCAATACAAGGCATGGATGGTTTAAAAATATACCATCATGAGTGGCTGCCCAGAAATTTTTTTCCCATCAAGTTTGCTCTCAGTGGCTGAACTAAAAGAAAACCAGTGTGGCAGGAATGGAAAGAGAGCAAAGAGTAAAGAGAGGCCCCCAAAAGATGAAGTTGGAGCGACAGGCCGGCCAGAAAAGGCAGGAAGTCAAGGATTTAAGATTTTTGATTTAAGGATACTTGATAAATTATAATTTTATTTAGGATAATTACAGCTATTCTAAACTCATGAGGAATTTATTAAGGGATTCTGAGCAAGGATCTGATCAGATTTCCTTTTTTTTTTTTTTTAAGTTCTTTCCAGCCCAATACAGAGAATGCCCAGAATATGAGAGAAAGGCCAAAAGTGGCTCTGAGGACACTAGTTAAGAAGCTGTAGTAGTTATCTAGTCAAGAGATAATGGGAACTTGAACAAGGAAGGTGTCAAGAAAGATGGAAAGAGGAGGACTAAATCAAGAGATATTCGGGAAGTAAAATCTATAAATTTGTTGGTGGGTTAGATATAGGGAGTAAAGGAAGGGACAGTGACAAGGATGACAGAGTGCCGACCCTGGATGGATAATGACGTGTGGAACACTGGAAAAGCACCTAACTGGATGGCGAGAGGGTGGCGGCAGGATGGGTGGAAAGAACATGAGCTTTGCTTGGCACGTATGAAATTAGAAGTGCCTTTGAGACAAAAAATGAAGCAGTCAAGCAGACCCCTGGATTTGTGGGTCTTGAGTTCAGGTGAGCGGTCTGGGATCATCAGTGTGGTCACTGAAGATATGGGAGCGGCCATGCTCCCCCCAGGTCACCCGGGGAGATGGCACAGGAGGAGAGCAGAAGAGGCTGAAGGGGGATAACCCTGCAAAGGATGGGAGAGTGGCTGGAGGGACAGGAGGCCAACGGGACACGTGACATTGGTCAGATTCTCTTTCCCACAGGTTTAGAGCTGAGACTCAGGGATTCGTTGGTTTTCGGCACCAGGGCTGAGGGAGCGTGGGGAACGAGCCTGGAAGGCCATTTCAGCTGCATGCACGCTGAGCCAGGAAAGCCTGTCTGCAGGGAGCGACAGAGGTGGCAGGGTAGAATTGGAGAGAGGAGGCAACACAGCACAGAGCACAGACAGATGGGGAGAGGGCTTGTGGGCCCTGGCCTCCAGCCCCCCGCCATTCCCTCATCCCCCTGGGCCCTCGGAGACACCTGCGTATCCTTCCTGAAAGCCCTTGTTTATCTTGAGGTGGTTTGAGCAGTTTCCTCTTTCTCAATGACGAAGCACGAAGCCAGGAGAGAGCAAGCCAGGTATTGGAAGCAGGGAGCTGCCTGGCCCGGGCTGGAATGGCACAGACAAGGAGAGGAGGACAGGCCTGTCACTGGGCACCTCATGCTCAGCACTTTCAGACACACTCTCTCAAAGACAAGGGTTATTACTTCCCAATTTAAGTGAGAACACAGAGACTTAGTGACTTTCCCAAGGTCACAGTGCTAGTGTGCAAGAGATGAGGATAAGAGGTAGGCCTCCCAACATCAGAAGAGAGTAGTCAGATGGTGGAGAGTGGATGTTTTGTGATACAGGAAGAAAGATCTATAAGGAGAGCGTTAGGGACCAGTATGGACTTTTTTTAGCTGGTAAATAATGGAATAAAAATGGCCCCCAGGAAGGATGATTAGGATTGATATGAGAAACAGAGATTAAAGAGGGAAGCTGGAGGTGGGGAAGCTAATTCTCATGTCTAGTCCTAATGGCAAGTGGCAATGACTCCTGTCTGCCCTGGTTGCAGGGGGAGGAGAAGGCAGAGAAATGAGTACCAAGCCTCTTCATAGCCTCTTCAAAGCTTTAGAAAATTAGAAGAGCTTTTCGTGAGGCATGAGCTGATTTTTTTGGACTTGTTTTAATTCTCGGTGGCTTACTGCCCCCCATACCCTAGGCCTTGCAAGCTGCTCTATGGTTCTCCATCCCTCAGGGGGTGGGGGATGATGGCAAAGGGAAGAGATGGCTTGCAGGAGGGAAGCTGTGGTGACCAAGAAACCCACCAAAGTCCCCACAAACCAGGGCTGGGCTCATGATGGGCCGGGGCCGGGGCCGGGGAGAGTGACCTGGGAAACCTATGCTGTGCTCCTTAAACTGGGTACTAGATCCTGAGGATGGGGGGCTGTCCTGAAAATGGGAGCCAGAGTTAAGAATGAGAGAAAGGGCTTGGAATATGGGATGATCTAGAAATGAAGGGTGATCCAAGGAATGGGCTGCTGTTGATGATTGAATGTTCTAGAATGGGGGGGCTTGCTGGGAATAGGAGAATAAAGTCTGGAAATGCAGAGTTGCTCTGGGAATGTGGCGACTGTATAGGAAATAGGAACTAGAAAGAGGAGCTGTTGGGAACAGGGCCATGCGGGAATGGGAACTTAGTGGGTGGAGTTGGAAAACTAGTGGATAGGAGACCTGAAACCCACCCATGACACAAGTGCTTTTCTGAACTGATTTGGCAGGAGCATCCCTTTTCTGAAAAGACTCTCTCTCTGGTGGGGAAGAGACCTGCAGAGAGGGTCTGCACCAGCTGAGGCGGGTGATGAATGGGTGGCGATCAGGCCAATGGCTTTCGAACATTTTCCGTCAGATAGAAAAACCCTGTCATCTCATTCCCGATTTTATTTCATTCTGTTTCACCTCATATTTCACATAATGGGAGCTGTCAAGGAGATTATTTGATTTTTCCTCCCTCTTTCTCCAGAAGCTTATGCAGCCTGACAGCCTGAGAGACATGGGTTTTTGGAAGATCCAGAATGAAATAACTTGTTACAGCCCCCGGTCTCAGGGTCTATGTATCTGTGTGCCCTTCTGTGAGTACAGGGTTGTATGTGCTCACCCGTGCATCTTCCAAGTGTATGAGTGTGTCAGGTGTGTGTGTGACAAAGCTGAAAGAGACTTGAATGAGAAGTTGGATACATGAGATTGAGTTCTAACTCTGATATTTATTATTCCTGTGTGACCTGAGTCTCAACTGATTCACCTGTAAAGTGGATATGATGATACACGTCCTCCATACCTCAGAGGATGTCATGAGGCTCACGACACAAGGAACAGAAATACTCCCTTGTAATCAATAAATGCTATTGAGAATTACAACTATCGTCTTTGCCTGTGAGGAGTACCTCTTGATCTAGACTGAGTCCGTGGAGTCTGTTTTGTTGGGGTTTTTTTACATCTTTATTGGAGGATAATTGCTTTACAGTCGTGTGCTAGTTTCTGCTTCACAACAAAGTGAATCAGTCACACACACACATATGTTCCCATATCCCTTCCCCCTCGCATCTCCCTCCCACCCACCCTCCCTATCCCACCCCTCTAGGTGGTCACAAAGCACCGAGCTGATCTCCCTGTGCTATGCGGCTGCTTCCCACTAGCTATCTATTTTACGTTTAGTAGTGTATATATGTCCATGCCACTCTCTCACTTCGTCGCAGCTTACCCTTCGCCTCCCCATATCCTCAAGTCCATTCTCTAGTAGGTCTGTGTCTTTATTCCTGTCTTACCCCTGGGTTCTTCATGACATTGTTTTTTCTTAGATTCCATATACATGTGCTAGCATACGGTATTTGTCTTTCTCTTTCTGACTTACTTCACTCTGTATGACAGACTCTAGGTCCATCCACCTCACTACAAATAACTCAATTTCGTTTCTTTTTATGGCTGAGTAATATTCCATTGTATATATGTGCCACATCTTCTTTATCCATTCATCCGATGATGGACACTTAGGTTGTTTCCGTCTCCTGGCTATTGTAAATAGAGCTGCAATGAACATTTTGGTA
The DNA here is from genome assembly GCF_039906515.1 of Pseudorca crassidens. Classification (NCBI taxonomy): domain Eukaryota; kingdom Metazoa; phylum Chordata; class Mammalia; order Artiodactyla; family Delphinidae; genus Pseudorca; species Pseudorca crassidens. The sequence continues at coordinate 98,291,812 of NC_090297.1, forward strand.
CATGACTCTTTTTGAATTATGGTTTTCTCAGGGTATATGCCCAGTAGTGGGATTGCTGGGTCATATGGTAGTTCTATTTGTAGTTTTTTAAGGAACCTCCATACTGTTCTCCATAGTGGCTGTACCAATTCACATTCCCACCAGCAGTGCAAGAGTGTTCCCTTTTCTCCACACCCTCTCCAGCATTTGTTTCTAGATTTTTTTATGATGACCATTCTGATTGGTGTGAGATGATATCCCATTGTAGTTTTGATTTGCATTTCTCTAATGATTAATGATGTTGAGCGTCTGTTTTAACACTGCCCCCTCTGACGTCTTAAAGCCCCAATGCCTTGATCTCCTCAGAACCACCACGCCAGCTCCTGATGCTGCTCCAAGCTGGACCTTTGCCAGAGAAAGTCAGGAAACACATTTTAACAGGGCATCCTTAGACTTATTCATTCATTAACTCAACAAACATCTATTGAGCATCTACTATGGGCAAGACTTCGTGCTAATCTTCAGGGACACATAGTTGAATAAAACAGAGGCCCTGTGCACAAGGAACTTTCTGACAACTTCAACACCTACAGTATAATCTAAGAAGTGTTACAGTGGATCCAAGCCCGGTCGGTGATCATGGCAGTGCAGAGGCCGGACCCCTGAGTCAGCCTAGGGAGGGGTGCCAGTGAAAGCTTTCTGGAGGAGGTGACCTTTGAATCGACTCTTGAAGGATGAGAGGAAGTTGGTCATATGAAGAGAGCACATGCAAGCTGACCCTCAGGCCTTAGAATGGCTCAGCAAAACTTTAAGCCTTCTGTGAGTGTCTTCCAGGTCTGTCTCCCAGTTTCTCTTCAAAATCTTTACCACATTCCTCAAGATGTTCACAGCCTCTAGATCTTTCTCTTCTAGCTCCCAGCCCATGACTGCTGGGTTAATCCTCCCAAAGCATTGATAGGATTGGGTCTGCTCCAAAACTCACATTGCATACAGAACAGTCCCAACTCCTTTACCTGACATTTCAGGCCCTCCACAAGCAACCTCTCCAACTGCATATCTTCAATTCCCCAAACACCAGTCAGTCAAAGCTACTTGCCAGTCTTTGAACAAACTGCACCCTTTCCTACTTCTCCATCTTTACACTTTTCTCTTCTTTATGCTGGAAAGTCCTACCAGCCTCCACATCCCATTTTCCTCTGTGGAAATCACATGCACCCCTTGAGTCATAGCTAAAGTTCCACTGTCTCAGAATGCCTTTTAGAATCCCCTACCACATATCTGAAAGAGATGTTACCTTCTCTAATGGAGCAGGTGACCAAGAAAACTCAGTGATGAACCCCACCACACATAGACAAAAATGACTACTTTCAAATCAGGGACAAAAAGTAAAAAATATGGAAATTTAAGTATCAGAATGAATGGAGGATGGGTAGAGGAGAGACCAAGATGCTCATAAAAATCATTCCACATAGGTGGCTATGGACCTTGATTCATGACAGAATAAACACTCAAGTTTATATCTATTTCTTCTCAAAACTAAATTTTCTAAAATTATTGAAAATTATTTTAAAAATATAAGTCTACATGGACAAAAACATGGAAGTAGAGAGCACAGCAAGTGAGAAATATCGACGTAATTTTAGAAACTGGAAAGCAGATGGAAAAGAGATAGCTGATGTAGCAGAGCAGAGAAACCTAAATTCCTGTAGTGAGGAGGATAGTGAGAGGCAAGCTCGTCCCCGCCTGTATCAGATGCCTATTCAATGTCTTGGTCTTGCCTTTCACCACTGTTCCTCACCATCCAGTGCACCATGACTAGCTGTACGTGAGATCCAAGCAAATTCATTCAGGCACAATCCAACAGCACCTCCTCTCACGACCGCACTATACTCCTCAAACTGCCCCCCTGGAGCTTTCCCACTCTGCTACGGGACTGGCTCAGGGCCCATCAGAAGCAACTCCGAGCTGCAGGGAATTTAACCCCCTATGGGGTGAAACTTGGACCAGAAGGAGCAAGGGACTAGTGGATACATTCCTCTCTCTTCCCACCTTCAGCTAGATTGTCCTAAAGTGTACTCGTTCATATTTAAAAGTCAGTCTTGTAAGACTGAGGGATCAATTGCCCTTGAACCAAGTGGTGGCCAGCACAGTAAAGCATGTTTACCTTGACTCTCCCTCCTTCTCTGCCTCCCTCCCATTTTCCTTACTCCTGCATCCCCGGGATTGTATTGTCTGTAGAATACAGTACATAAAGGCAATGTTTCTGAGGAAATCAAGCTGAGACATCAACACAAAACCACAAAAAGATTCAAGAATAGGCAGCTTCCAGGTACCTCTCAAGGCAAGTGTGAGGGATCGGGGTAAAGACAGGAGGATATTTAAATTAGTTCATAAGAAGTCCAGAACCTCAGATCTACCCGCAGTCCAAGATGCCAAGAAACTACACCTCCAGCACCCTGTGTAAGCCTTGAGTAAAGTTTATTCAAAGGAGAAGTTTAAGTAAGCCTTTGGATTTGGGGACACCAGGCACAGTTGAGGGCAGGGCTGAGTCATCTTCCTGAAAACCTGAAGATTAACTGAGAGTCTAAACACTAGAAGACAGACTCCAAAGAAACAGATGGAAACAGTAAACTTTAAGAAAATAGACAATGTAGAAAACAACAAAAAAAGTTAACTATAATTTCCTAAAAGAGAAGGTATTACATCCATGGAACAGAGCAGAGTACTATAGAAAAATTTAAAAACCATAAGAGAAGTTTTGTAAATTAAAAATATAAGAACAGAAATAACAGTTTTAATAAACTGACTGAAAAAAAAAGTGAAGGATCAGTTAGAGATCCAATATCCAGCTAATAAATATTCCAGAGGAAAAATGAGAGGACATAGAACATGCATACTATAATGAATTTTAAAAGAACCATATCAAGACACATAATTTCAGAATAACAAAGATAAAGAGAGGATGAAGATAAAACGACAAATATAAAGAGGAGGAGAAAATAAACATAAAAGTCAGACATCAAAATGGTAAACCAACACCTTTAAAATTCTGATGGAAAAGAATTGTTTCTAACCTAGAATTCAATACCGAACCAAACTTTTTCTTATTCTATCTGACATTTTTAACAAGGTCTGAAAAACTTTACTTATTAAGAATTTTCTCCTGAAGGATGCACTCCACCAAAATGAATAAACAAAAACGAAAAACAAAACACAAGAAAGAGAAAGATAAATCAGGAAAGAGAACCTCTAACACAGTTGAAAGGCTTGATTTCTCATTGAAAGGAACTCCCAAGATAATAACAGTATAGTAGGCCCTAGAGAGCAGCCAGTCCAGAGGGAATAGGATGGCTGGAGTCTTTTAAGGTATGTTTTCCCAGAAAAAAAAAAAATAGACAGATTATTTCATGTGTTCAACTTTATCGAGAGGAATTTGATAGTTTGGTCAGGAGTTTGAAAATGAATTATTTACATATTACACACTAAGCAAAGAAGTAAATGAGCAAAGATTTATTCTAGGGGAAAACAAGTTATTCAAGAACAGAAATATAATCAGTACAATATGTGGCTTAAACTGTTAACATTTACATAGCAACAATAACAGATACACTATTTAATCCAAAAAATGTCATATAACCATATTAGGAAGGTGGGGGAAAGGAAACATTTGTGGTAGGGGTGGGTGCAAGGAGGGAGTGCAGTGGAAGATTTGAATTCTCCTCTCCTATTTAGGAAGACAACGATAATACCTAAAATTCAGAAATTGAGAAATAATCACATGTATGTTATTGAGAAATAAGGACATAATTATCAAAATAAATTGCAGAAAATATTGGAAGTGGTTGCTTTTGGGAAGAGGGACACAGAGACAGGATGGATGGGAGAGGCAATTGTTCTTTTCTGTTATTACTCTTGGAATACCATTGGACTTTGAACACTGTGTGCAATGTACATAGGAGAGAGAATTGCAACTGTATGTTAAATAGAAATATTTTTTATTATTTTGGCATTTAGACTGAGGTCCCAAAGCTGAGAAAAATGATGACTAAGTCCCCATACATTCTAAAGAGGGTGATTAGACACATATCATCTGCAGGGCTTACCAAGAAATAGGGAAATCCAACTTGTGACCTTCACCATCACCCACCTCAATCTCATATAGAAGAGAAGGCTGGAGGTTAATTAAGGATGGTCAAACAGGGAATTCACTGGAAGCTGTTGGCCTAGGAAGGGGTCCTGATTGTTGCCCCCTCATCTCAGCCTTAAAGAGAATCACTTCTAGAAGGTATTGTAAAGGGGAGAAGGGAATCTTTGCTCCATGGGACAGGAGCAAAGCAGGGCAAGAGTTTCTGGAGAACCTGGAGAGCTTGAGGGCCATAGAGATGGGAGACTGGCATCTGATGCTCACCTAGCAAAATCAGAAGGCAAGGGGCAAGCTGGAGCCACTTGTATGAAAGCCTGAGTGTCCTGAGTCTGGTGGAGCCTTCCCTGGGATAAATGGATGTCACGGTAGGAGCTGGACTTGAGTTGTCCTGAACGGGATCTGCCCTAGAGGATGCCTTGCTGCAGTGAAGTGACTCCAGCACAGAGACTGGGGTGGGGGGGGTGACACTGGAGAAGGAGTTTAGGGGAAGTCATTGGAGGTCATCCAGAGACCCCAGTGTAGGAGGACCACCTTCTGGGAAACCTTTGAAGAACCCTCAAAAGTACTCCATGAGGGCAAGAGCCAGCATTTGGATGCCCACAGAGCATGTGGAGGACCCTGCTACCAAATTACAGCAGCATCAATGGAGTCAGATGTGCCTTTCCTCTTATTTCTTCTCCAGCCCCAGCCCTAGAGGAGCCGCAGGCAGTAGCCAGTAGGTGGGATGTGATGCAACAGGGAACTTAAAGAAATAAACAACCACCCTCTCACCTCCACTGGCTACTGAGCACAGGCAGGGAAGAAAAAGAAAAGCTCAAATTAGATGTGAAATGAAAGTATTGACTTAGATCCTCCTGGACTTTTTAATACCTGAAAATAAAACTTCCAATATCTGAAAGTGACTGGAAAAAGCTATAGGATGTGGCCCGGAGCAGGGAAGGGTGATCCAACAGGGCAGGTTTGAGGGACAAGTACTTATTTGTTGGTTCATTTTTTTTGTTACCTTATTTTTAAATAGAAGAGAACTAACATACATTGGCACCTACTATGTGACAGGCATGTACATAGATTATCCCATATAATCCTTACAACAATCTTTTGAGGCAGTGTTTACTATCCCTGTTTTGCAAATCAGGGAATTGAAGCTCAGAGAGCAGGAGGTTCCCAAGATCACAAAGCCAGAAAGTGATGGGCCAAGAATCAAACACAGGACATGTTCTCAGAGCCCATACATATCACAGCCAAAGTGATTAAAAGCCCAGATACTGATGTCAAACAGATGGCGTTCAAGTCCCAAGGCGGCCAGTAACATCGTGTCTTTTGGACACATCACTTACTCTCCTTCAGCCTCTGTCTCCTCATGGCTAAAAGAGAAAAATAATACCCTAGTTAGAGACTTGTTTTGGGGGATTAAGTGAGATCATTCATACACAGGGTTTAGCATTTGCCTGGCACAGAGCAACTCTCAATAAACAGTACCTGCTATTATCATTAAGCTATATTGCACTCTGAATAAGACAATTATTGTCAAATTGAAATGAGGCAATAATTCAGAAGTGCCTGGAATACAGCTGGACAAATAGCAGATATTCAGTAATTGGTTGAATCTAAGCTGAGTTTCTTCTCTCTTGTGATAATATATATACTCACATGGAATGTGTTTCATTCTGCACTGTATTGTAGATATTTCATAAAAGACAGAATCACAAAATTGGAAGAGGTCTTGGAAGTCTTTTTAAGTATTTTCTCCCTCAATAGACTCTAAACTTCTTAAAGTTAGAGGTCCTAGCTTGCACTCCATCCCTTAATAACTTATTTATTTGTTCAAGAAATGTGTATGCAAGACCTATGGGCAAAGTATTGCTGGAGACATTTAGAGAGAGACAGAGATGATTAGCACCTAGGTCCTGCCCTTAGGAGCTTATAACCTAAGCCAGGTTGAGATCAGCAGCAAGAAGCAGGGTGCAGAGGTGGTCCTGGAGCCATCCAGCAAATCCCTGCCATGAAGTATCCCTCCCAGATCCTGGCAGGGGTAGGCACACCCCCAAAGGGTGGTTGAACCAATAATGAACAAGTGTGTTTCTGACTAAAAGAGCGTGTACATCCAGAAGGACAGGAGACTGAGTGCCCTGAGCACACATTTGTGGGCATTAAACTTTCATGATGTTTTGGAGACTGAATGAACGGCATGCTGCGCTCTCTGCCCTTGCTTATTGGTGCAGTCCTTTCCTCCAGCCTGCTCTGTGCCCACGTTGCCCTCTACACTGAGGAAGCTTATTGGATCCATCCAGAAGCCTGATGGTGGTCTGATTTATGCATTCCTAAATTACAGACAGGCATGAGGGCTGGCCAGGTTCTTCTCAGATGTTTCAGAAGAGAGAAAAGGCAGAGAAGGGAGAAGGTGACTGGCTCCAACTATATTAGGCTTCTTCCCTCTGGGGCCCCTTCTTTGATGGCTTTGTCTCTGGAGGAAAAATAGAATATGTGATTCATCTTCTCTCTTTTTTCTTCTTGTTCTAGGAGCTCAAGGGTGCACGGAGGCCTACTCACACTCACACACACACATACACTTCATGTTCCAATAGATGTACCCCACATACTCTCACAGATAAGAGACTGATGGTCTCAGAGACACACGCTCCTCCTTTACCCAGCCACTTTGCATTGCAGTGATATATCAGAAGAACAACAGCATTCTCTCAACAATACATCCCTACCATCACCACCACCAAAAAACGCCTGCTGGATTCCCAGCTCTGGATATCCTGCAAAGCTGGGAATTGATTTTTAAAAGGCAGACACTTCAAGGAAGGGTTCTGCACTCAGCTTCTCAGTCACTCAAAGCTCAGGGCGAGTGGGAGCATAAGATCCTTTCTTGAGAGTGGGGAGTAGGAGACATAAAAGTGTCAAGAATAAAAGAGAGGGATTAACTTCATGCAGGGACAAAGGACTTGGACAAGGGCATTCAGTTCAAATTGTATTGCCCACCAACTATGTTGGAGAGACAATGAATAAGACCCAGATCTAGACCAGCTCACAGCTTAGCAGCTGAGACCAAGTAAACAAACAAGTGATAAGTAAATAAACAAACGATAAATAAATGAATAAGTAATAAGTGATGTCATCAAGGTAAAGGTTAGGTGAGAGTCCAGTGAAGGAGCATATAAACCCAAGCTGGTCAAGGTCAAGAAGGAGAACTTCTTGGAAATAGTGACACCATAACTGGATATTTAAGCTTAGAACTAAAAGTGTATCCTGCCAATGTTCTAAAAAGGAAATGGTCAAAGGGGTTTGAAATTGGACAAGAGTGCTCTGTGGGTCTGGAAAGTGTTCCACTCCCTAGAGAGTAGGGTGGTGTGGCAAAAAGCACTTTGGACCTGGTCTCACGCACTCTAAGTTCATGCACTAGCCTCGACATTCTCCAGCCAGATGGCTTTGGGAGAGGTACTTTTCTTCTCTCAAACTCGGTTTCCTCAAGGTGCTGTCTGCTCTGCCTGCCTCCTTAGGTTGTCCCGAAAACTTGATGAGATGACCCGGATACAAATGATCTGTCAACTCTGTTATTATAAAAGTGAGTCATTGGAATATTACTCAGCCATAAAAAGAAAAGAAATTGAGTTATTTGTAGTGAGGTGGATGGACCTAGAATCTGTCATACAGAGTGAAGTAAGTCAGAAAGCGAAAAACAAATACCATATGCTAACACATATATATGGAATCTAAGAAAAAATGGTTCTGATGAACCTAGGGGCAGGACAGGGATAAAGATGCAGATGTAGAGAATGGACTTGAGGACGCAGGGAGGGGGAAGGGTAAGCTGGGACAAAGTGAGAGAGTAGCATGGACATATATACACTACCAAATGTAAAGTAGATAGCTAGTGGGAAGCAGCTGCATAGCACAGGGAGATCAGCTCGGTGCTTTGTGACCGCCTAGAGGGGTGGGATAGGGAGGGTGGGAGAGAGAAGTAAGAGAGAGGGGATATGGGGATATAAGTATATGTATAGCTGATTCACTTTGTTATACAGCAAAAACTAACACAACATTGTAAAGCAATTATACTCCAATAAAGATGTTAAAAAAATGAAAAAAAAAAAGAGTGAGTCATGTTTTCTCTCTGTTTTGGCAGGTCCCTTTCTCTGCCTCCCTGTGAGCAAGAATAAGTTTAACAAAAGGCTTCCTTTCTGGCCACACCAACCCCAAGCTTTCAGACATCTCCCTTGGGGTTGCAGTGAGGTCCCCAAGCATCTGTTTCTGGCTCCAGGCTCCAGTCTCGGGAAGCAGGGGTCTCCATGGGGAGAAGAGTCAAATGGAGACTCAATAGGAAACGAAGTTCTGGGAGTTTGAGGGGAATGAGCATCTCAGTCATGCAGTATTAATAACCACACAAGAAGGACTCTAACAATGGTTTGGCTCAGAGTTCGCTCCCTAAAAGTGCCAGCAACATGTCTAAGCAATAATTGTAACATTAAATAGTCTGCATTTTAATAAAAATAATAATAGTCTTTCAATCTCTGTAACTACCCATATCCCTTCTCTCTACTCCATTTATTCTGAAAATCCACTGACAAATAGAACATAAATAGAAGTTCAAAGATAAAAGGTCAAGACGAGGACCAGCTGAGCTGCCTTGGTATTGTCATGCACAGATCTGTCATTGTTCATGGCTTTGAGGGTTGTAATCTCAGATACATGATAGCGTTTAATAGAAAAACCAAAGGTTTAATTCCCTGAAGGGCTGAGCTTTGTCAAGAATGTGAAATAGGTGAGCTTTGCAGAGTGGTGAAAAGAACACTTGGATTCTAGAGACCTGGTGACCTTTGGGCATAAAGCTCTGTGATGTTCAGTGTCCTTATTGATAAAAATAACCACTGCCTCATCTCTCTATTGGAGCTGTTGGGGGGATAAAATGAAATAATGGAGGTGAAGTTGATTTCTAAATTGTAAATTAGTTATCATCTTTGATACATACTAGTCCGTGGCTGCTTCCTGTGCTGTTAATCATTTCTTGGTGCTAGTCTGTCGCCCTGATTGCCATACTGGAGGATGCTCTCAAAGTCTGCCCTCCATGGACAGTGGCATTTTTTTACCAATATAGCCCAAATTGCTTGATTTTCGTGAGTTATTACAAGGAACAATTTTACTAGTTTACACTAAAGCGCGAATAAATGTTTATATTCAGGAGCTGTCCAATCCCCAGCACCTGTTACTCCAAATGCATTAATCCCTATTGGAAACTCAAATTAAAACTTATTGGGCTAAATGGAGGGATATTATAGGTAGATGGGACCTTTTCCATGTTCCTCAAATTAAATACACTCAACCCAGTTATATCTTTCTCTGTGACCTGAAGTTCATAGTTCTTAGAATGGCATTCAAAGCCTTTATTCAGAGCCCTTCACAATATAACCCCAACATTTCTTTCCAAATTTATCTTCCATTACTTCCATGAATCCTTCCCTTTAGTCAATGGAATCTTTTGTTCCATAATATATACGTTGTGCTTTCTTCTTTAAAAAAAAAAACACACTTTATTAAGGTATGATTGACAGACAATAAGCTGCACATATTTAATGTATAAACTTGATGAGTTTGGAGATAAATATACACCCATGAAACCATCACCACAATCTATGCTATAAAAATATCCATCACCCCCCAAATTTTCCCCATCCTCTTTATTTATGTATGTACTTTGTGAAAACACATAAGATCTACCCTCTTAGCAAATTTTTAAAATTTTTGGTCACATCGCATGGCATGCCGGCTCCTAGTTCCCTGACCTGGGATTGAACCCACACCCCCTGCATTGGAAGGTGGAGTCTTAACAACTGGACCACCAGGGAAGTCCCACAAATTTTTAAGTATACAGTACAGTATTGTTAACTGCAGGCACTATGCTGTACAGTGTATCTCTAGGACTTATTCACCTTTCATAACTAAAACTTGGTTCCCTCTGACTAATACCTCCCCATTTGCCCCTCCCTCCAGCCCCTGGAAACCACCATTCCAGTCTCTACTTCTATGAGTTTGACTATTTTAAATTCTTCATATAAGTGGTATCATGTAGTAATTGTCCTTCTGTGTCCGGCTTCTTTTATTTTGCATAATGCCCCCAGGTTCATCCATGTTGTCACAAATGGCAGGGTTTCCTTCTTTTTTAAGGCTGAATGATATTCCATTGTATGTATATACCACATTTCATTTATCCATTCATCTTTCAATGGATATTTAGGTTGCTTCCTTGTCTTAGCTAGTATGTAAACACTGGGTGTTTAAAGAGGTTGGAGCAGAGCCTGGACTAGGATAAGGCAAGAATGGTGCCCAGGGTTCAAAATTTCAGGAGACAGCCATTCTCAGGTTCATGTAAAGACACAGTTGTCACTTCAACCTGAGAGTGAGTGATTCCTTAAAATTTTTACCCTAGGGACCGTGCTTGCCTCACCCTAGTCTTGGCCCTGAGATAGAAGATACCGAAAGGCACCAACAAGCAAGGAATAAGGACAAGGATGGGAGGGATAGAATTCTCTTTCATAATAATGCCAAGAGCCAGCCTTAGATATGCTCTATACTACCCCATTACCTTTTCCCTCCATTGCATTTAGTAGTAGTGCAGAGAAAATTGTTATACTACCAAGCTAACCTCTAACCTAGAGTGATCCAAAGCTTACAAATTAAATGACCTGAAATCTCTTCCAATTTGAATGATGCCTGAAGAAGGAGCTTAACTTTCCTGTTTAACCAGACACAGCTTTCATGATGGGCTGGGTAATTACCTCCCCAAGCCTAGCTCCCACCCTGTGCCCTATATTTGCCAGGCTAATGTTATGTTGGGTGCTCATCATGGTAAATAATGCAGGGGAATAGCGTGAAGGATCCAGAAACAACTTTGGAAGGGAGAAGTTTTCAATGCCTATCAGATAGCTTTGCACTAGAATGAAAAAATACCTTCTGGCATCTATTCAAAGTGAAATGAAATGAATTTATTTTTAAAAAATTTTCCAACATCCCTGCTATGATTGAAATCTCAACTTCTTTAAATGACATCCAGTTTCGAAAACACTGATTAAAAGTGTCTCTGAGAATTAAGGGAAAAACAAGTGCGACAGATGAAAAATAGATGAAAAGCATTTTAGCTGTGTTGCCCCCAAAATGGCCCAAACCTGTCCTAATTCCTTCTAAAATACCATTTTATGGTGCCCTTAAAAAAAAGATGTATTCTGATAGGATTTTACAGGACCTCAGATCTGGATCATTTTATAAAACTCAGAGAAAGTACCAGTAGATGTAACACTGGCTGGTCTTTAATATTAAACATTCCACTGAGTCCACAGTTCCCAAGGACTCTAACAGAAACGCTGCCAAGATGCTGCAGTCAACATGCAGCATTCACATTCCTCTAGAATCAGACTATACTGCTGAAGGACGCCCACCTGCATCATTATTAATTTAAGAAGAAAAACATTGCATTTCTGCCTTGAATTTCTATAATACTTTGCAGCTTACAAAGCACAGCCATACATATTTTTTCCCTTTTATCCTGTCCCACTAGACATCCAACTATAAACTGTTAATAGTGGAGAGGTGATGTGCTGAGAGCTCCCAATTCTCACTCCTCAGGATAGCTTAGAATAATTTTAGCATCTTTTGTTTTCGTGACTTCTACTCCACATGGCTCTGTCTCCCTATCCACCCAGAATCAGGGAACTGAGGGAGACTGGGAGGGAAATCAGAGAGGAACCAAAATGTGGTTGTCCTCATCAGAGATTTGTAATATGATGGTGTCAATCTAAACAATGCCATAAATTAGGCCTTATAATCTATGATAGCAAAACTCCACTTATTTATATCAATTTTATGCAAATATCCTCAGTATCCTCCTACTTCATATCAGTGAGATGTCTTCATGCTGCTATGATAGGTCTAGTTAGTTTTCAAGGAACCCCAGAAAGGTTTCAGAGACCGGAAGTCCAAGGTTGATTGCTGGAGGTCATATTTTTGGGAGTTGTACCTTCCTATTACTCAGTGGATATTTCTATGTGTTCTCTAAAAGTTTAAGGCAGTGATTCAATACTGGCCGTACATTAGAACCACCTGTGGACATTTTAAAACATATGAAAGACTGAATATCATCCCCACAAACTCTGCCTCAATTTTCTTTGGGGAGGGGAAAGGCAGTAGAACCTAGCCTCAATATTTTATAAAGCTCCATGTGATTCTAATGTGCAGCCAGAAATGAGAACCATTGGTCTAGATGCAGAAGATTTTTAACTTTAGTAAGCCCTAAAATCACGTGGAGGGCTTGTTAAAACAGATTTGGGACCCCCCCACTTCCAGAGTTCCTGATTCAGTTGGTATGGAGTGGGAGCTGAGAATTTGCATTTATAACTGCTTTTCAGGTGATGATGATGCTGCTATCCAGGGAACATGCTTTAATAAAAATCACTCTTCTAGTCACAAAGCAGTTCACTTGCATATCAAAATCAATTCAGCTAAACTCTTTAAATTTACAGGGAACACCACTCAGTGACTCAGATCATCCTACTTATTTAGGTCTAATTATTTGCCTGAACTGGTGTGAAGCAGCAAAGTAGCACAATGAAACCCACTTTCAGTCTCTCATTCTCTCATTCCCTTTCTCCTTCCTTTTCCCTATTTGTACTGACAGAATCTGGAGAGCAATTATTCTTTTTAAAATCCAAGAAGGTCATTTTTGAAGTTTTGCTTGGGGCCCCAAATGTCTACCCAACAGCTAGGGTTGCTTTGTGCTGCGTGCATCCTTGGCAGAGAGAGATGGGCTCAGACTTCAGCACCCTGGAGAGCAGCCTCCATGCTATACGCAGTGCTAGAACAAGGACCATGTAATTGCAGTAATCATTCCCAGTGAAAAGGAGGAATGAAAGACACACAGCAGTTCCTGACATGTAACAAATTCCTAAGTCCCACTTGGCAAACATTGTGAAATCTCTTAATAGTACAAATTCCTCAAAAACTTAATGGGCTTATGTTTTATTTGCTTCTAGTCCGTTGCTAGTCAGTTGAATGTGCCAATAATCACATGAAAAGTTTTCAACTCTGCTTTACTTACTCATATGCCTCTCTCGCTCTCCCTTCCTTCCTCCCTTCCTCTCACTCTCCTCTGTCTCTCTCAACTTAATGATAGCTATCTTGAGTCTATCAGCTGTGAAAGAATGTGCCCCTAGCATTAAGAATAGTGCCTTGCACCTGGTAAGTGCTCAATAAATATTTATTGAATGAAATATTTGTGGGAAGGGGCTTTCCTCGTGGCACAGTGGTTAAGAATCCGCCTGCCAATGCAGAGGACACTGGTTCGATCCCTGGTCCGGGAAGATCCCACATGCCGCAGAGCAACTAAGCCTGTGTGCCACAACTACTGAGCCTGTGCTCTAGAGCCCGTGAGCCACAACTACTGAAGTCTGCGTGCCACAACTACTAAAGCTCCGCAACGAGAGAAGCCATGGCAATGAGAAGCCCTTGCACTGCAATGAAGAGTAGCCTGCACTCGCTGCAACTAGAGAAAGACCTCACGCAGCAATGAAGACCCAACACAGCCAATAAATAAATAAACAGATAAATAAATTCATTAATAAAATCTATTAAAAATATATTTTGGGGAAGTGTACCAGTATCTCCAATTTACCTTGAAATGCATCAAAAAATCTGAGTGGTTTTTAAATTTGAACAGGGATTCGAATCACCTGGTTTGTTAAAAACAGATTGTTCAGCCCACCTCCAGAGTTTCTGATTCACTTGGTCTGTGGTCTGGGGTTGGAGCTGAGATGGTTTGATGTATGGCTAGATGAATGGAGAAATCAATGATTAGGTGCTAGGACAAGTATACTGCAATGCTAATAATAGAATTTGGGTAGTGAGTATACAGGTGTTCAACTTTAATGCATGTTTAAAATTTTTCATAATAAAATGCTGGGGGGAAATTACAGTGTAGTGCCTAGTTTCTGAGTACCTTACTTTAAATAACACATAGTAATTTATAGCTTTGTCCTGTGTTCTCTCTGTCTCTCTGTCTCTCTCTCTCTCTCTCTCTTCCTCCTTAGAAAAGAGTGACCACTAAGGGAGGCTGAGAATGTTTAGTCTTGGACTTTCCAGACATTAATTAATTCTTATGCTGGACGCAGCTCTCTTCTGGTAACCTAGCCAGCAGAGACCTGGAGTGGGTATGGGCTCCTCCATGGGTAGAGAAGCACTCCAGCAACTGCCTGCCTCGAGGGTCAAATGCCAAATAGTTGGTGCTCTAAGGGTGGGTGGAAGGGAAGGACTGAAAGACAGAGAGTTGTCATTCTCTCCCAGGAGGAGCCTTAGGCTGGAGAGAAAGAAAATACATTCTGTGCTCAGGCATAAAGAAGCTGGATACAGCCTCCACGTCAGCCCTGAGTCCACACGTTCCCTGCCTTCAGCCGTCCCAGGACAAGGACTGCACCTCCTTCCTCTGCATACCCCACAGGACCCAGGATATGAGTTGCATTACAAACTGAGCCACCGCAGGACAAAGTTTGTCCTATTAGGCATGGAGCAGATTCTCAGGCTGGAGAAGCCCTCCTGAGTTGTTTCCAAGGAAGATTAATGATCATGATCCCAAATATCTGTTCCATTCTTCCCTCCAATAGATCTGTGGCTTTGGACAGCAACAACAACAAAAAAGTCTTGAACTAGATATAAGAAAGACCTGTCGTGATGCCTGGGTGGACCACATACTGGAAAAGGAATCTATGGCATCCCATATATATATATATATATATATATATATATATATATATATATATATATATATATATATATATATATAAAATAGGGTTCATGTTTCTGTCCCATTCTTTTTCTTAATAAATTTATTTTATTTATTTATCTTGGCTGTATTGGCAGGCAGACTCTTAACCACTGCGCCACGAGGGAAGTCCCTATGGCATCCCTTTTATAAAGGTCCAGAGTCAACAGCTCCATATGGGCTGCTTCTTCCAAAGCAAACCAGCAATTTTCAGACTGTAATATTTGCAGTTTAATAGAAGATGGCATGAGTGGAACAACTAGAAGGAGGACATGTAGGGGTGTGGAGAGGCCTGAGGGCCTGGTAATGTGGGCTTTAGCTCAGCTCCTTGGAAAGGGTATTTTCTTCCCACCCTCACATCCTTGTTGCTGCCTCTCCTCCCACCGCACCCCTCCTGCTACCACAGCCACAGGACCAGAGGCAGCTTGGACTGTGGGAAAGGAGAGCAAAGCCAGGGCTCACCCTGCGGCACTTGTGAAAGCCCAAGTGGTTTTCTGTCATCGTTTTACCCCAGTGCCTTTTTGATTAGCTTAATGAAGTCCCCCTAACTTGTGGGTGAAAAAAAAAAAAAAAGGAGATGAGGAACAAAGAGATAGAAAAAAAATCATGTGAGACTAAGCAACCCTGATGACTCAGTCTTCAGGCTTGGGTGCTGTGTCGTACCCTAGGAGCTGGGCCTGGGGCGGTGGGAGCTAGTTTTAGAGAAACAACATATCCCTTTCATCATCCCATAAAGCAACAGAGAGGGAGCTGGCAAAGGAGTCATGTCCACATCCCAGCTCTGCCAGTGGCCCTGGAAGCTGGCATCTCCCTCAGAGCTGACTCCGCCGGCAAAGCAAACCCAAAGCTTGTCCCTCAAGGACAGTCATGGTGTCCCGTTAGTCTTAAAACTAGTGTCTAACATGCAGCCTGGCACACCATAGGAGCTCAGGAAGTGCTGGATCTTTTGTGTGTGAATGTATGATGGTTTCCCACTCATTCACTCTCCCCCCACGTCACTAGCCCCACCTTACTGGTAGGGGCAGGCTCTGGCCAGGGAGACAGCAGAGACATCAGTGCCTGAGCGCTTAACACTCTCCTCACGGAGCTGTCCCTCTGGCACCAACACGATCTCCCTACAGAGCAAGTCCCACATAGATTTTTCTCCTCTGAATTCTCCAGGAAGATATATTGATCCAGTCCAGGTGACATCAATAGACCCAGGTAACTGAATGAAGCTTCTGGAGTTTGCCTTAAAATAGGCATGATTTTGCCTCAAGACACCAACTGGTAGCTTCACCACCCTCCCCTCCCTCACTCTCCACCCATTGTGCCTATTAAACCCCATACTAATCTCAGCCCTACTCTCCCCTTCTCAACCCAGGCACTTCCTGTCCAGTCCCAAGGTGACATGAAGAGACCATGGGTGGAAATTAAAGGTGAGGGTGACAGGAAATAGAGGAAGCCATGCAATTCCATCCCATGTCCCAAAGCAGACCTTGTCAACTCCCTGACACAAGGGTCACCACGGATCCATTTCTCAAAATGAAATACCCAGAGGCCCATTTCCTCCACAGGCTGGTGGGCGCATCCTGTCTTCCTCCTCTGAGAAACCCCACTCCTCAGAGCCTACCCAGGAAAGGTCATCACAGTTTCCTCTCTGAGCTGGGACTGGTGCTAACATGAGCTCTAAGGGGAGGTTTGGCTCTCCTGGGCCCCTACCCAGCCCCTGCTGTGTTTCCTGGAGCTTCCCTACCATTTTTTTCTCCTGAGGGATCCACAGGATGTAGGTTCACATTGCCCAATTTGTCACCTATGGTCCCTGTGACCTAAGGCAATGTTCTGTGCCACAGATCCCTGCCTGAAAAGTGGAAATAGTAATACCTTCCTCATAGGGGCAATGTAAGAATTAACTGAGCTAATATACTTGATGTGTTTAGTCTACTTCCTGAAACACTGCATCAGTCATAAAAAATAACAGCTTCTCTCTACGGAGCATTTATTATTAGGCAGTGTTTACGTTAATCACCCCAATCCTCTTGACCACCCTGTGAGATAAGTACAGTTGTCAGAGCCATTTCACAGATGCGGAATCTGAGATACATAGAAGCTAGGCTAAATAACTTGCCCGCAACCCACAGCTAGGAAGTGACGGAGCCAGAATTTGAAGCCAGGTCTGTTTGATTCCAGGGCTTGTGGCTGAACTACTATGCAAATATCCCATTCAATGCATATCACTTCCCTTCTCCCCTCCTAACCACCTCTCCCAGCTAACCTCACTGTGAATTCCTTGTCAGGACATAAGACTTGAGAGCAGAGATGGCAAAGTTTTTCTTTAAAGGGCAAAATCATAAGTATTTTCAGCTCTGCAGGCCATAGGGTATCTGTCACACTATTCCACTCAGCCTGTGTAGTGTGAAAGCAGATACAAACAATAGGTAAATGAACGGGCATGGCTGTGTTCCAATAACAGGTAGCTGGATTTTGCCCAGGGGTTGTATTTTGCAGACCCTGCTCTAGAGGAATAGCACAGCTCTAGGAAAAATAGACTTAGGATGGAGAGTACTTGGCAAATAGTAGGTGCTCAATAAGTATGTGTGGGTTGATCTAGAGGTCAATTTGTCCATCTCTTTGAATCCAAGCAGTAGCACCAATAAATAAACAGTTCTCCAGTTGCAGTTTCACAGGGAAGCTGATTCCACTCTTCCCTGTATTGTCTGGTTTTATGTATAATTTATGTCAGGAAGGTTCTCCCCCCACCTTGGTTCATCTGTGAACTGAGATTTTCTCTACTGAGAACTAACAGTCTATGCATCAGACCCAAATCTTCCCCCTCCCCCTGCCCTGGACAACTATACTCACCAAGAGACAAGGCCACTCTCCTCATGAAGCCATTACATCTACAACAGAGGGTTCTGTTTTACTGAGGATGGGAAGGGTCTGCTTCTTCCTCCCTGAGCAATTGGGCCACAAGCCACTGGAGGGGGAACTCATCATAACACCGCTGAGAAAAACTCGAGTGCCTGACACTGAGGCAAAGACTGCAGCCTTCCTGGCCTCCTTCCAGAGGTGAGAAGGCCACCTTGGGTGGAGTAGGTCCCTTCAGAGAAAGTGCCAGTGTGATAAAAGAATTGCCACTGCAGGAGGAGCTTGGGGGACACCCAATTGGGCAGCAGTGTGGGGACGCCTCACCTCTCCTGCAGCTGTTACCAATGAGCCCAGCCTGCAAGAGACAGGGAGAACATATTTTGAGCTGACTTGTTTTCATTTGTATTTATTGGGTTTTGGGCATGGGATGTTTGAAATGCCCATATGGTCCCTCACACAGGTTACAGCAAAAAAATCCACTCTCGGAGTTGAAATGAAGCCAGAATTAAACAGCCAGTTCCATGAACCATGTCATCTATAGTCCTGAGTGCTCTGGGGAGGGCAGGAGGCAGGAGAGAACTTGGGCTCTGACCCACAAGAGCCTAACCAAGTGAGTCTCCTATTTATTGGACGCTGCTTCTTTGGCCCCCTCAAATCTTCTCTTTCTCCCACCTACTTCTTTCTGGTTCCAGCCTGTGTTTCCTGATACCCCATAAAGGTTTTCACCAAGGCCAGTGTCTCCATAGGATGCCCAAACCATGGCAACAACATGACCATTCCACTCCAAGGGCAGGGTTAGTAACAGAGGAGGGTGGAGCTGCAGGTGTTTGTGCAGTATTAGCGGTTTCCACTGCTTGGGGCGTTTCTGGTGCAGACCACAGTCATCATTTGGGGTAGTTAACCTCCATGACAAAGGGGTACCTATCCCTTCCCACACTGACCTGCCTTCCCCAGCAAACCTTAACCTTTCACACACATTCTCTCTCAGTTCCACCACTTGGCACTTTGCTATCTATCACCTTAAATTCTTCTCTAAAGATTCTAGATGTTCCCTCTCTAATTATCAGGGAAGCTCCTTGAGGATAGGGCTTGAGATTCAGAATAAAAACCCTATCTTAAAATGTTGAGGACTAGACAAAAATAAATCACTCTTGGATCAGCAGTTCATAGCATTCTACCTCTGGGCTGGGGAGGACAGTGTTGTGTTCATTCCCCTCTCACAGCCCTTGCAAGCCCATTCCTTTCATCTGGAATACCTGCCCCCACTGCCAACCTCCACATGACTCATGCCTTTACATCAGTCAAGTCTCAGCTCAAAGACCATTTCCAGCGAAGCCTTCTCATGTCTCTCAAGCCAAAGTAATCCCAGAGCTGTTCAATAAATATTCATTGCGTGAATGAGTGGCCTCCATTTTGCAGATGAGGACACTAAGGCTCACTGTGATTAAAAATTACTTACCCATGGTCAAAGAGCTGCTTAAAGGCACAAACTGAGGGCTTCTGATGTTAGAATGTCGGAATGCTTATATTTCCTCTGTACTACGGTGCTCCTTGGCAATTGTAATTTCTTATTCAATATTCATCTACCCAGTACTCTGTAAGCTTCACGAGGACAGGGTCTGTATCTGTCCAGTTCACTGTGTGTAGCTATGCTATCTAGTACAGGGCATTGCATCAATATCAAAGGTACTAGTGATTATACAATAGACTAATATAGACTAATCAATTAATTACCATTAAATTGGGTCTCAATAAATATTTGTTAATAGACTGAGAGCAATGAACCCAGATCACAGATGCAGAAGTTTCGAGCCTCCATTTAGTCTAGTCCTCTTTCTTTGAGTAGTAAAACAGCCTTTTCCTGGAACGTGCTCTGGGTTCCAGGAGCCACCATGATGCCAGGGGAATTTCTTTGAAAATGTGGAGCAAGAACAGAGAAATTGAATACCTAATATGAATAGTTTTGTGCCAAGTTATAAATATCAGATAATTACAGCACAACTCTGATCCTTTGGGATATTTCATCTAGCATGAACTTCCTTCACTCGGGAATCAACATTCAGACTGCTCTCCTCCCCAGCTCTTCCATTCCCAGCGTGGGTCAGAAGTGTCAGAGGCTATTGGCTCATCTCAAGATAGAGAGTTTCATGGCTGAGAGCAGAAATGGCAATAAAGACAGAAGTTATGAGCCTACCACCAGCAGGGAAATAGAGTGGGAGGCAGCTAACACACCACATCCATCTGAACTTTCAAAAGATTTGATCCACTCTCATGTCATATACTAATCTACTTTTTTTTCCTTCAGGTTAGATTCTCCTTCATTTTAGTCAACTACTTTTTTGCAAGATCAAGTACATTTGTTCTCTTAGGCTTTTTCTCCCTCCCTCCACCTGCCCCCTCCTCTGCCTTCCATCTAGTCCTTCTCAGTTTGAAGAAGGCAGTGTAGTACAGTTAAGTGTACAGGATTTGCAGTCATACTAATCTGGGTTTAATTCCTTGCTCTACCAGTTATTAGCAGATCATCTGTAAGCAAGTTCCCTAAACCTCCTTAAGTCTCAGTTTTCTCATCTGTAAAATGGAGATAATCTTCACAGGGGTGCTGGGAGGATTAAATGGTATATACTGCCTGAAAGGTTTAGCTCAACACAAGACAAACAGTAAGAATTCAGCAAATGGTGGCCACTATTATTCCCATTCCTAGTCTCATTTCTCCCCACCCAGCTCCCTCTCTTTCCCTTCCCTTTGGCTCTGTGTCTATACATGTACACAGTCTGGCTTAATAAAACACTGATCACCTCATCCAGCCCAGTATCACAAATTGGTGAAGATGCTTGACTGTCAGTCCCTGGTATTTCAGACTTTGTCTTTCCCCATATCCATATCATTTCCCCATATCCTTCTCTCCTTGAGACATTGTACTTTCTCCATTTTTCCTGAGACAGTGGCCATCAGCATTACCTTGCAGTCATAAGCCCCACCTGGATTCTGCTCAGAACATTTGGCTAAGAGAGTAAGGATGTCTGCCACTTAGAGCCTCTCTCAGTTTGCCCACCATGTTTAATTCATGCGTGTTGCAGACCCTTTAAAGAGGCTCAATGAGCTGTGAAGATCAAGATATGAGCCATACAGATTGCACATTACTGAATTAAGATGCTAAATATGGAGCCTAAGTGATGCCAAGGATGGAAAGTGAAAGCCTTAATGGTTTATAATGATGGAAAGCAGGGTGGGTCAAGTCAGTAGCAAATTGAAAAGATGCATGACTTCAAGAAAAGGACCATTTGTCATACTAGAGTCATCTGGATTTCTCCCTCTCCCTCACACTCTACATTCAATCCATCACTAAAACCTGTCAGTTCTACCTCCAATAAATCTCAAGTGTCCATTTCTCTTCATTCTCACTGCCATCACCCAAGGTCAAGCCCCTATCTCTTCTCTCATTGACTATTGCAATAGACTCACTTGTCACCTTGGTTCTATCTTGTCCTTCTCTAATCCAGTCTCCACTGAGCAACCTTTCTAAAATATAAAGCAAATCATGTCACTCCTCTGTTTAAAATCTTCCAATGGCTTACTGTTGCTCCTATAACAACATCCAGAATTGTTCTCATGGTTTCTGAGCTCTCTGTGGCCATTCTCATCTCCATCCATGCTCCTCCTTGCTTACTCTTCTCTGACCATTCTTGTCTCCTTTCTATCTCTCCACCATGCTAAGTACATTCCCACCTTCAGGCTCTTGCATTTGTTGTATTCTCTGCCTGTGTTTTACATAGCTTGTGCATTCTCACCACCCCCCAACCCTAGGTTTTGGTATAGAGCAGCATTCTTTGGCCCCCTCTCAATGTAGCTTGTCCCCACTCTAGCTCATCATCCTACTTATGTTCTCAACAGCTTGCAGATTTTGGTTGACTTTTTTCTATCTGCTCCATGAGGACAGAGACCATTTCTATCTTATTCATGCTGTATCCCTTGCACTCTTACAGTGCAAGTAATATAGTATTTGATCGATAAACATTTGCTGAGAGATTAAATGAATGAATTTGTCACAGGAAGTCCAGTCCAAGATTTGATCTTTCACTGGCCAATTACAGACTGAAATTATTTCTCACACCGCTTCACTTTCTTGGCTCTGAGCTGAAAATCCATGTCTACTAAGATTATTGAATGTAACGTAAAGACACAGGGAGTTGATCCTCAACAAAACAAGAAAAAACAAAACAACAAAACAAATAGACCACTCATTCATTCAGTAAATATTCACTGAGTACCTATGATGTACCAGATTACTGATCAAGCACTTGTAATACACTGGTGTTTATCACAGCCCCTGAGTGGAGATTAGAGTCTGGGAGAGGCAAAGGTCAAACATATAAATATATAATTATACCCTGGGTTAAGTGCTCTGAAGGAAAGGAAGAGTGTCGTGTTGAGAATAACAATGAGGGAGACAAGGTGGTCAGGAAATGCCTCTCTGAAGAGAAAACATTTAAGCTGAGACTTGAATGATGATGAGTGAAAAATGAAAGGGAAATGATCCAAAGGGAAAGCATTTAGTCATCTGGATGGCTAGTATCTCAAAGCAGCAGTGTGAAGCTTTGGTTGATATGTCCCCATAGATGAAGGGAAATAAAGGGGCCCCTATTTCAGGGACGAGGGATGACAAAGCATGGAGCTCTTTGCCACTCTCTCACACTCCCCTTTAGACAGAAGGGAAATGGAATTTTTTTTTAAATCAATTTTTTCCACAAAAATAACTTTGGCACCGCAAGTCTGGACATTCTGAACTCAGAAGGAGCTCCAGACAGTTTCCTCCTTTGTCCCAACAGCTTTGTTCTTTGTCTTCATTTTGTATCTTTACGTCAAAAGGGATTAGAGCTGATCTGAAAATCCTCAGCACATCAACCTCTCCCTATATAGCAAGTATCTGTCTCTCCCCACTCCAGATTCCTCCACTGATTCCTCTGGGTGGCTGACAGACAGCAAATAGAGCAAAATAGGCATCTACAGCACAATTTTCTGGGCACACTTGGTTAAGAAAAACACCTAAATTATTTAATAGTCCATAGCTCCTGTCAACTCATTATACAAGTCTGGGCATGCAGACCAAGTGGGGAAGGAAGAGCATATATAAGACCAGTGTCCTCCTGGAGTCCCAGGGCACTAGTTCCCCTTCTGGACGAGATCAGCAGTAAGCAAACACTCTATGCCGGGAAGATCCTCCATTAGTCATGCCCACACTGGGGGCATCCATGGCCTCCTCTCTTGGACTTGGAGGAATCTAAGAGGAACAATGGAAAAAATCTGGACTAGCAGTCCATGCACAGGATTCTGGTTCTGCTCATTTGCTACTAGAACCTGTCCCTCCCTTGCTGTGTGACTGTGAGCAAGTCTCTTTATCTTTCTGAATCTCAGGACCCTCTTTTTCTCTGGTAAAACAAAGTCATCAAACTAGATCAGGGGTTTCTTAGTAGTTTTTTTTTTTTTAACAGCGTAATCCTTTCTTTGGAGGAAATCTTATGTGAAGGCTTGATAGAGAAAAGAGATAGAGTCCACCTGTACTTTGTCCCTTGAGGGAGGTTCCAAGAATGTTCTCCTTAGGATGTTCTCCTTAGGATGCCTAATGCTCCTTGAAACAACTTAGAAACCACAGAATTAGAAACCTGAATAGTCATTGATTCTAAAGGAATGGAGGCTGATTTGCCCCAGGCTATGGACCTATATACCCGCAAATTCATATGTTGAAGCCATAATCCCCAATGTGACTATGTTTAAAAACAGGACGTTTAGAAGATGATTAAGATTAGATGACGTCACAAGAGTGAGGTTCTAATCTAATAGGATTGGTGTCCTTGTAAGAAGAGAAAGAGAGATCTCTCTTCTTCCATGTGCACACACCAAGGAACAGTCATGTCAAGACACAGCAAGAAGACTTCTGCAAGCCAGGAAGATCACCAAGAACCAAATCAGCTGGCATCTTGAGCTTGGACTTCCCAGCCTCCAGAACTGTGAGAAGTAAATTTCTGTTGCTTAAGCCACCCAGTCTGTTGTATTTTTATAGCAGCCTTAGCAAAATAGAGTCCGGCTGTAGAATTTGTGGCCTCTCAGTCCAAGGATTAGAGTAGCTGCCATAACTTTGAGTTTCATTCCTTTTATGTCCATAAGTCAGTGTCCCAGTTTGAAGGCAAAGGGATAAACCACTTCCTCCACAAGAGATTCCCTCTCCACTCCAACCACATAAATATCTTTTTTCCATGAACTCTTCCTGCCCTTCTGTTTTATCTCTTGGTTGAATAGTAAAAATCAACTTAACTTAAAACCATTCAGGCAGTCAGTTCTTTCCAGTACTCCCTCCTAACTGTTATTTTATTCCCCTGTCCAACAATCCTTGCTGATTCCCCTGTAGGTATCAAATAAAGAACAAAATATCACCTGCCCCATCTTTGCCATCCATAGCTTCCTCACAGATCACCTAGGTTGTGGGTCCCTCATGGATACCACTATACTCCTTGTGTTTTCCACTTCTGCACATTGTTTACCCTATTTCTTCATCTAACATGCCTCCTCTGGATGTCTACATCCTGCCCACCCTTCAAGAACCAGCTCAAATGCCACCTTCTCCATGAAAGCTTTCCTGAAATGTCTAGTTGGAAATATTATCTACCTCTTCTGCACCTCCATCACCACTGACTATGCTAATCACGGCACATAGCACCCATTTTCCCCCACTATGACTACTGGATAACTTCTTAAATCCCCTTTTCAGTTGTAAATGTCTTAAGGAAAAAGACCATGTCTTATTCATCTTTTAGTCTTACATACTGCCTGGTGCAGTGCCTTGTAATTAGGAGGTGCTCAATAAATAATGGTTAAATGGAAGAATGGATGGAGGAATTTGAGAATAACTGCACCCGATTAGGTAGGGAATAATTTAAGTATAGATAGAGCTTTTAATATGCCTGTGCATAAAAGAGGAAGCATGAACCTGGAATATGTGATGAGTTTGGGGGCAGATGTCAGAGATGAAAGGTACAGTAACTCATAATTCATTCAACAGCTACACACTTGCTAAGCACTAACAATATACCAGGAACTGTTACACCGCTGGTGAGCAAAACAGACAAGATTCTGACTTCTTGGAAGTTGCAGTGTAGTGGGGAAAGTGTAATGGGAGAAACAGACATTAGACACCTGGATATTATATAAAATAATAATTTTAACTAGTAGCTTGCTATATAAAGGAAAAGAAGTTCCTCTAAGGGAAAGTAAGAGAGGGACACAATTTAGATTGAAGGATGAGGAAAGGGCTCTCCAAGGAGGTGTCATTTTAGGGAAAGGTTAACTAGGTTAAGATCTGAAGGGTGATTAGAAGTCAGCCAGGCCTAGGGGTAGATAAAGGTCCTAAGGCAGGAAACTGACCCTGTAAGGAACTGCATGGCCAGGGGGGCCCAAGCATAGGCAGGGAATTGGTAGCTGAGGAGGAGAGTGTGCCCAGTGCTCACACAGGTCCCTCCAGGTAAGGAGTCTGGGGTCATTCCAAGTATGGTGGGAATCATTGAAATGTTTCAGCAGTGGAGGCACACAATCCTCCCCTCACAATGGCTGCTGCATGGAAAAAGGATTGGAACAGAATAATCTTTGGCTACAGAGACTGTAGTTAGGAGACCTGCAAGCAAGAGTCTGAAGTGGTTTAGACTGAAGGGGTGGCAGTGGATATGGAAAGTAGCAGCAGAACTGGAGAAATATTTTGGAGGTATAATAATTTAGAAGCACTTATTGACACCTGACTTATCATATATATTATATTTTCTTGTCAGTGTCTTACAACAATGTCTCATAAGTCTGTAAGAACATGGATTTGTCTTATACGTTGTTGAATCCCCAAGGGCCATAACAGTGCTTGGCATACAGTAAGTGCTAAGTAAATATTTGGTGAATAAACTTATGGTATAATGATTTATAAATTAGAAGTAAAAGTAAAAAAAGAAGTATAAAGAATGAATTTCAGGATGTGGGCTTCAGCACTAAGGAGGATTGAGGTGACATTTATTGAGATGAGAAAAAAATGAAGAGGAACTGTTTTGGGGGATAAGATCAACAACCCATTTTTTGACATGTTGAGTTTCATAGATGCCTATGAGATATCCATATGGAAATTCTGGTCTGGAGATACAAATTTAGGTAATATCTACACAGATATAGCATTTCAAGACATGGAATCATCTAAGACAAGATTTCTTGACCTGAAGTCTGCAATGGCCAAGGGGCTCATGGGTTTCCATGAATTTGGATAGGAAAAATATATTTTCATTTTTAGTAAATTCCAAGTTAAAGTTATCATTTTCTTCAATTATGAATGTAGACAACAAATTACAGCAGTATACGCAGTACCTGTGACATTTGGTCAGTAATAAAAATTACAGATATTTTCACATCACGTTACAACTGTTACAGACACCTTGCAATATCATTTGTGCTCATAACTACTTCAACATTATAGAAGTCATTGGACTCACCATTAGATCTTTTTATGGAACACATAGCATAAAAAGCACATATATTGCTATATTACAAATTTGGGTTTTTATGTTTTGATAAATGTTTATCAGAATAATTTATTTCTTTTATTGCTCTATTTATTTTACTTAATGTATCTGAAAGCATTATTGTGAGAAAGGGTACTTAGACTTGACCAGCCAGACAGCCAGAGACTCTGTGTCGCTAAACAAGTTAAGAGTCCAAGGGAGGAGCTAGAGACAGTGTCTGAGGAAGAGGGAGCTACTAGGGACAGAGGAACTGGCCAAGGAATGGAGGTTGGAGGAGAAACAGCCAAGGGGTGAGGGAAGCTGACTAGAGAGATTAGATCAGGCCAATGATGAACCAGTTAAGTTCAAGAGAAGTAGGAAGCTATGGAAAGCTTATAACTGAGAATAGAGGAGAAGAATGAAGAGCTCCAGGAGCTGACCCAGGGCTTCACACCCAGGGCTTCACATTCAGGAAAGATGAGAGAGAGGGAAGTATAGAAACAACTGTCCAGGGAACACTACTGAACAGAGGCCTATGAACAGCCTCTCTTGAGCTGAGGACCCTGGGACACATCTTCCAGAAAGGACTGGGGACTCGCAGGTTGGGTGGAAGGTTGCCTGGGGCAGGACATCAGTGGAAGAATCACTGGGCTGAGAGGCCATGGATTCAGGCCCTGACCTTGACCAGCTCTGTGACTTTGGTCCAATCTACTTCTTCCCCAGGTGGGTCTGTTTCTTCATCCTATGGCTGAGGGGATTGAACTAGAAAATCCCTAAGGGTCCCTCCAATACAGAAAATGAAGGATTTGGTCACTGCTCTGTTCTGGGCCTGCTGTGATACCAGCTGGCTGGTCACACTGGACAAATGTCTTCCCCCTCTGGGCCTCCAACTCCTAAAATTCAGATATTGGCCAAATGTCCTCTTGAACTCTTCTAGCACTAATAACCTGTGTCTGGGGCTCTTTGTTTAAAATCAACCTGGAAAGCCCAGCCAAAAGGGCCTTACTCTCTCTGATTGACTGACAAAGTCAAAGAGCCTTGCCTGGGCTGGGGGTGAACACAAAAAGGAGAACCAGGAAGTGGACCCAACTGCTCAGAACCTCCCTCCTTTGTTTTCTCCTTGTAGGATATTCAGACTATTCTCACAACACCTGTGATGCTTACTTGTTTCTAAATTGTTATTTCTCACCCCCTCCTCCATCTTGTAGACTATGAGCTCCTTAGACTAGGGAAATTGCCTTACAGATTCCCCTTTTTTTTTTGTTTTTTGTTTTTTGTTTTTGCGGTACGCGGGCCTCTCACTGTTGTGGCCTCTCCTGATGTGGAGCACAGCCTCCGGACGTGCAGACTCAGTGGCCATGGCTCACGGGCCCAGCCGCTCCGCGGCATGTGGGATCTTCCCGGACCGGGGCACGAACCCGTGTCCCCTGCATCGGCAGGCAGACTCTCAACCACTGCGCCAGCAGGGAAGCCCCCCCAGATTCCCTTTTTATCTCTACTGCCTGACTCAATAAATATTTGCTGAACGAATGAATAATATAACAACTTTGTGAATGAATGATCTAAAAATTATATAACAAATTTTTTTGAGAATAATTATTTGATTGGGGTAAGAGTAATTGAAGTGCAAATAGAGGGTTAAATATATCAGAATACATATATTTATACAGAAAACTAAAAATGGGCTATGTTCAATAAGTGGTGAGTATCAAATTTTGTTAAGGTATTGTGCTTCTCCATTTTATCTACCTATATGTCTCCAAACCTTAGAGGAAAATAGATTTTACAATTCACTCTGATGACTCTATGGGAAGTGAGGTCTCCTTACCCCTTTCCCTGATCTCTTTCTTCAAGGGCTCAGCAGAGAATGAGTCAAATACTGATCTCACTGGTCAGATTTCAGGCCACTGACTGGCCCTCTCTTCTGCTTTCTGTCTCAGGAGCAGTTCCTGAGCCACTGCCTACTCATACTTGAAGACCAGCTGCAGAGAGATCCTCCTCAGTCTTCAGCCCAAGCTGCATTTTCCAACCAATTTTACCAAAAATCCTTGCGGTGAGATATCAAGCCCTAGCCCAACCAATAACAGAGTGGCTCATGGTTTCCCATTTGCTATGTATTAGTGCACAGCCACCTAAAGAACACCAAAGGAAAATATGTAGCCAAGGCAGGATAAGATTTGGGTATTCCTAGGTCCCCTTGGTTTTACCAGAGAAATCCCTATTCTCTTAGGTGCTTGAGGGAAAAACACCCTGAGTCAGAGTATACTAGTCATTGTGTAGAGACCAGAGAGGTGAACTGAGGAAATGAGAATGTCTTAGAAATCATTTAGGTACAAGGAACCGAAAGTCACTTCAACTAACTTGAGAAGAATTTATTGTAAAGATACAAAAATTCAGAGAACCAGATTGCATCAAGGGGAAAGCAGAAGATAGATGGCAGAGAGATAAGGAGTTAGTGAAAGGTTAAGGAAGTAGAGATAGCAACTGTGGATGGCTCTTTGAGAAAGTCAGCAATAAAACAGAGAAATGAGTCAGTAACCCAGGGGAGTATTGGAGAAGAAAATGTTCTTGGGATTTTAATTAAGGAATAGGAGTCAGAAGAGGAGCAAATGAGGAAAAGAAAGATGAGATCATTGATGCACAGTAGATGCTCAGTAAATATGTGCAAATTAATTGAAACCACCTGGGCCAAAGAGCATTAAAGTTAAATCTGGCTCAAGGGACACTGAGCATATTTTCTACATTTCTGTCCTCATGTTAGGTGACTACTCTCTGATTCCTTCAGCACTGCAGTGTGAGATTCAGGCATTACCCTCCGAGGAAATCAACTGCCTTCTCAGGGCTACAGACAGGAAAATAGGGAGGCATTGCTGCAGTTCTCAAAGCCACAGGCAGTCCCAATGCCAGCTGCCTGTCTATTGTGAAACCAAACAGATGTGAAGAGAGCAGAAAGCAAATAGTAATAGCCAAGATCACATTTCCAAATTAATGCCATGAATCTTAGCCAAATACCAGTCCCAGTAGAAGCTGGTCTTTCTCCCAGAGGGGAGTCTTGCTTCACAGCCAGGACTATTGGGGGTCTAGAAAAGGGACCAGTTCAAGCTAATTATTCTAGTCATCATACAGAGAGTTAAAAGGTAAACTAAGTAAATGAGATGTCTTAGGAACATTTTGGTTACAAGGAACAGATGCTCACTCAAGACTACTTGAATAAAATGGAATTTATCATAAGGACCCAGGGGAATATTATAGAACAGAACTATTAAAAAAAGAAAAATAGGGACTTCCTTGGTGGCGCAGTGGTTAAGAATCCGCCTGCCAATGCAGGGGACACAGGTTCGAGCCCTGGTCCAGGAAGATCCCACAGGCTGCGGAGCAACGAAGCTTGTGTGCCACAACTACTGAAGCCCGTGCACCTAGAGCCCTTGCTCCACAGCAAGAGAAGCCACCGCAATGAGAAGCCCGCACACCACAATGAAGAGTAGTCTCCACTCACCACAACTAGAAAGAAGCCCATGCACTGCAACAAAGAGCCTGCGTGCCCCAACGAAAGATCTCGCTTGCCGCAATGAAGATCCCACGTGCTGCAACTAAGACCCAACACAGCCAAATAAATAATAAATAAATAAATTTTAAAAAAGAGAAGATAAAAGCTTTTAAGGTATATAAAAACTGAGATAACTTATCACCAGTAGGCACTACAAGAAATGTTAAAGACCTCCACATGGAAGAAAAACAATGCCAAGTGGAAGTTAGGACCTACACAATGGAATGGAGACACTAGAAATGATAAATATGAGAATGAACATAAACTTTTCAATATTTTAATCTCTTTAAAATATAATTGTTTAAATATATTTACACATTTTGGGAATTTATAATATATGTAAAAGTAAAATGTGTAACAACAAAAGCACAAAGGTCAGGAAGGGAGAATAAAAATGAAGCCATATACTACTATTGTACAGTTCTTATACAATCTATGTAATGATGTAATAATATTATTTGAAGGTGGACTGTGTTAAGTTAAAAATATATGCTATAAACCCTAGAGCAACCACTAAAACTAAGTCAATAAAGAAGATTAAATGAAATTATTAAAAATATGCAATTAATAAAAAAGAAGTCAGTTAAGAAAAATGATGGGAGGGAGAGGACAAGAACAAATGGACCAAATAGAAAATAAATAGCTTGGGGAAAAACTTAGTCCCAACCATAACAATAATCACATAAATGTAAATTGTATAAATACACCAGTATAAAAGGTAGAGCTTTCAGATTAGATGAAAATATTTAAAGTATTAAGAAAGAATAAAAACAAACCACTAACCTAGAATTCTGTGTCCTGCAAACAAAAATTGAGGGAATTTGTCACCAGTAAATCTGCCTTAAAATAAATGTTAAAAGAAGTTCTTCAGAAAGAAGGAAAACTATACAGGTCAGAAACTTGGATCTCCCTAAAGAAAGGAAGAATATTAGATAAATAATAAATGAAGGTAAAATTAAAATTTCATATTTCTTATTTCTATCCTACTGTTAGTTTAAAATAATGATAGCAACAACACATTGTGTGTTTATAGCTCATGAAGAAGTGAAATGAATAACAGCAATAACACAAGGGAGAGAAGGGAGAAATTGGGAATTCCCTGATATGAGGTATCTATACCACCCATGAAGTAATATAATTTTACTTGAAAGTGGGCTTAGAGTAATTGTAAATATATATTTCAAACTCTAGCACAACCACTAAAAACAATTTTAAGAAGTATAACTGATATGCTAAAAGAAAATAGAGTCATATGAAATGCTCAGTTAAAACCAGAGAAAGCATAAAGAGTGGAAGATTTTTTTAAAGAAAAAGTGCAACAAATAGAAAACAAATTTAGTAGATACTAATCCAACTATATTAATAATCACTTTAAATGTGAATGGTCCAACTAACAGACAGAGATGCCAGAGTGAATGTAAAAAAAAGAAGAAGACCCAGCTCTAAGTTTTCCATAAGAAATCCTTCAAATATAAGGACACAGATATATTAAAAGTAAAGAAATGAAGAAAGATATACCATGCTCATACTAATCAAAAAAAGTAGGAGTAGCTACATTAGAGACAAAGCAGACTTCCAAACAACAAATAAAAAATATCAGGGATAAAGAAGTCGATTAATCGGAAGGCCATAACCATACTAAATACCTAATAACAGAGCTCTAAAATGCAAGAAGCAGAAACAAAAATGCAGGAAGAAATATACAAATCCACAATTCTAATCAGAGATTTCAACACTCCTCTCTAAATAATTCATACAAGTAATAAACAGAAAAGAAATAGGATATAGAAAACATGAACACTATCAACAAACTTGATTGAACTGACATGTATAGAATATTCTACCCAACAGCAGCAGAAGACATTCTTTTCAAGTGCACACACTAAATATTTACCAAGATAGACCATATTTTGGACCATGAAACAAGTCTCAATAAATTTAGAAGGATTAAAATCACCCAGAGAATTTCCTCAGACCACAATGGAATTAAAGTAGACATTAATAACAGAAAGGTATATGCCCAAATATTTGGAAACTAAATAACTCTCTTCCAAATAACCCATGAGCCAAAGAATAAATCACAAGAGAAATTAGAAAGCATTTTGACTGAAAAAAAATGAAAACATATCAAAATGTCTTTTTTTGTGTGGGGGGAAGCTAAAGCAGGGCTTACAGGATAATTTATAGCACTGAACACCTCATATTAGAGAAATAGAAAATTTTAAAATCAATGACCTAAGCTTCCACCTTAAGAAACTAGAAAAATAAAGTCAAATCCAAAGTCAGCAGAAGGAAGTAAATAATAAATGTAAGAACAGAAATCAAGGAATGGAAAACATAAAAATAATGGAGAAAAACAATAAAACCAAATGTTTCTTTTAAAATAAAAGTGATAGGTAGGCTGATGGGAGGTGGGGGAGAAAGAGAACAAACTACCAATATGAGAAATGAGAGAAGGGGTATAACTATAGATCTTACAGACATTAAAAGGAGAACAAGTAAATATTATGAAAACTTTATGCCAATACATAGAACTTAGATAAAGTGGACAAATATTTTTAAAGACACAAACTATCAAAACTCACACAGAAAATGTATCCTGAATAGTTGTGTATCTATGAAAGGAATTTGTTTGTAAAAACTTTTCCATAAAGAAAACTCTGGGCCTAAACCACTTTACTGGTGAATTCTACCAAAAATTAAAGAAACCTATCATGCCCATTTCATCTAAACTCTTCCACAAAATAAAAGTTGAGGGGGCACTTGCAACTCATCCTGACTCCAGCATTACCCTGATGCTGAAACCAAATGGTTATTTTAGGAAAACTAAACTACAAACTAATTTCCAAAATTAATGTAAACACAAGAATTCTTAACAAAATTTAAGCAAGTTGAATCCAGCAATGTATAAAAAGGATAATACATTATGACCAGTAGAGTTTATCTCCAGAATGAAAGATCACTTTAACATTCAAAAATCACTCAGTATAGGGACTTCCCTGGTGGTCCAGTGGTTAATAATCTGCCTTGCAATGCAGGAAACATGGGTTCGACCCCTGGTCAGGGAATTAAAGATACCACATGCCACAGGGGAACTAAGCCCGCGTGCCTCAACTACTGTGTCCTCGCACCACACAACTAGAGATCCCGTGTGCTGCAACTAAGACCTGATGCAGCCAAATAAAATTTAAAATTTTTTTAAATCTTAAAAAAAAATCAATCAGTATAACCACCACATTAACAGTCTAAAAAGGAAAAATTGTGTAATTAATCTCAATAGTTACAGAAAAATCTTTTGTCAAAATACCCATTCATAATAGAAACTCTCAGCAAACTAAGGATAGAAGGGAACGTTCTCAACTTAATAAAGGGTATCTACGGGAAAACTACAGCTAACACAACACTAAATGGTGGAATGTTTTTTCTCCTAAGATCAGGAAATAGGCAAGGTTATCTGATCTCCCCACTCCTATTCAACACTGTACTGAAGGTACTATTCAGGTGCAATCAGGAAAAACAAGAAAAGAATTAAAAGGTATCCAAACTAGACGGGAGAAATAAAACTCTCTACCCTGAAATTTACTTTCTCTAATTTCATAAGCTCATTACCCTGGCATGGTAGAATTTGGAAAAGTCCCACTTATCTGTTGGGTACTGGCTAATGCATTCTGCCCCTTTGTCTACCATTCCATTTTTTAACATCTGGAGGACTGCTTGGGATTAGACACAGTCAGGGACTTCCATTCTAATATCAGTGCTAGGGTCTGGTCAACCTTTTCTCCTTTCCCCTTCTCCTCCTCCTCCTTCTTTCTCCTTCCCCTCATCCCCCACCCCCTCCCCCTTCTCCCCCTCTTCCTCCCCCTACCCCCTCATCCTCATCACCCTCCTTCTTCTTCTTCTTCTTCTTCTTCTTCTTCTTCTTCTTCTTCTTCTTCTTCTTCTTCTTCTTCTTCTTCTTCTTCTTCTTCTTCTTCTTCTTCTTCTCCTTCTCCTTCTCCTTCTCCTTCTCCTTCTCCTTCTCCTTCTCCTCCTTCTTCTTCTTCTTCCTCTCTCCCTCACTCTCTCTCCCTCGAATACTACAAAGTTAAAGAAGTCAGAGAGAGCAGAGATCTCTGCTGCGCTCCTGCTTGAGGATGTTCATCCATTTCTCTTCCATTTTAACACCATCTCTCATCTCCAAGAATCCAGATAGGTAAAATTGTCTCAGAATATGCTTATGCCTGAGAGTTTCCTCATTCTGAAAGGGTAAGAAAGAGAAATACTCTAGGCATTAGATAAACATCACATCAAGCTACTCATGGCTGACTAATATGCTCTCAATGTCCTGATGGGGATAGATGATATTTGAGTATGGATGAAGGGGGGAAGAGGCTCAGCAGCTCAACTTGCCTTGATTTTAGTACTAAGCTGCCTCAAGCCCACGCAAAAGGAGTTGCCCATGCTGGCACAAATGTGACTGGAGGAACACATGGGGGTTTGGTGCCAAAGTCTCACAGTAATGAAACTAGGGCATTTGCCTGACCTTGCCTTCTGCATACCCTGCTTTCAGGAACACTGCAGAGTTACCAGTGCCTGGCATAGACAGGTAAGGACACAGAACCCTAGGTCCCTGTCATCTCTTATTCAATCTTCCCCTTATCAGCTGCTATGATCACCCAGTAGAATGGACCACACTTACCCAAAATTTGGCTCTGAAGTCAAAATTGATGATGCCAGACAAACATATGAAAAGTTTTGTTGGTCACATAATGACACTCTCTGGGAAGAGCAAGAGAGGCTCACAAGAGGCCAAAAATGAAAGAGAGCAACAGGGAAAAAAAGGACAACTGGATTGGGGTTTTACTGTGATTATGGAATGGGATTGGGGTAAGGACCTGGGCTGGGGTGGTTTGAACTGCCCACTGATGTCAAAGCAAGAAGCACTTTGACTTTCTTACAAACTTGTCCAAGAGAAAGGGAAGTGGGCTTGAAAATCTGTCAGGATTCAAACATCGAAAATGGAGTCAGGCTCTTTAGGACAGCAACACTATCAGTAATTCCTTCAGAGATCTGCCTCCCCAACTCCCTGCCCCCAGTGTGGGGGACATGGACCAGGTCTTCACCCCAGCAACGTTTGTCTTTGGGAAGAGCATGTTGTTGGAGTGGAGTATCACTCCCATAGAAGGAGCAGCTATATGTGTAGAGGTGACAAAACCTAATGAACTTGCAGAGAATATTTAAATTGCTAAACAGAACAGCATATTTACTACCACGTTTATCCCTAAGCATTTGCAGTAAATATCAAAGTGATGCTATTATGTGGTCCCCCACTGGCATGTACTTGGAAGCTCTCTTTTTTTAGCCAAAATTGATTTGAGGTTGTATATAATTCTTCCTTTCAAATAGCAATTGAGAACCTGAATGGTGGGGAATTAAGCAGAGGAACATGAAGGAGCTTAAAGCAAGAGCAGCAGAGAATCTGTTCAACTAGCCATACAGCTGATAGTAATCCTGTTGCAGGGACTACCAGCAGTATGGCATAGAGGAAGACGTCTTGGCTTTGAAGCCAACTAACTCAGATTTTAACTCTGACTCAGTGACTTAACAAGTGACCTTAGGAGATTAATTTCCTTATAACCTCATTTTCCCCGTCTGTACATTAGCAGTAATATTACCTACCACAATAAGATTGCTATAAGGAAAAAATAAGAACAATTTTTTGTTTCCAGTGTATTGTACGCCACATATAAAATAGGTACTCAGCAGATGTTACTGCATTTCTACCACTATACTCACTATTAGGAGTACCACCAATACCAACAAATTGTGAGTTTTAACAAATGTCCATGTTGTTTATCTCCCCGTTCATCTGTCCATGGTACATAAACTGCTGTCCAAAATTACCAATGAAAAGATCAAGTCTGCACTTTAAAACTGCCAAAGAACTCACCACCTCCTCAGCACACTCCATCTGACCACTCTAACAAGAAGTTCTTCCTTAAACTGGACTGAAATCTAGCTTGCCATGGCACAGCAGCTCCTAAATAGCTGTTAATAGGAAAGTATTCTGGAGGATGTTAGCAGTTGAGTAGAAAATAAAATGAAGATTCTGATTTCCATTTCTGACAATACTTCAGACCAGAGATCTTAAAAAGCCATCCAGGTACAAAGAAACCAAGAAGGCTGTATGAAATATAAAAAAGATATTAAAATATCTTTTTAAGACTATAGTGCATAGAAGGGGTGGTATGACGGTTAAAAAAAAAAAAAAAGAATCCTCACAAGCCAAAAAGGAGATGAAAGCACCAACTCAGAGAGGTGAATTCTGAGCAGCCAGCTGCCTGAGGAAAACTACTCTTCACTGGCAACCTGGAGCTTCCCTTTTAATGGACTTTTCCTGGAGAAAAGACCTGGGCTTACATAAGATGGGAAGGTGAATCTGAGACCCTTGCATGAATCTAAGACCCTTAAAAACTGATCCCCTCAATGAAAGGATGAACTAAAAAATAATAATAACCCCACAAAGGGAGACAAAAGGAAGGTCGCCTGTCTGAGTCTTGAGACTGAACAAAGGAAGAAATATAAGTCTCCCTTGATATAACAGCTCAGGAAGAATATGCATGGGAGCCACACTTTTTGAAAGGCTTTGAAAAACCCAGTAATAAACTAAAGAGGTCTCAAGTTGATCATAATCCCAGGCTGAGTATAGAAAATGCAAATTCTTTCTAGAGTAATACATCTTAAACTGAGGCTCAGAGGATTTTCACAATTAAGCTCCAGTGAGCATGATCTCACAATCTAAATTCATAAATTAGACCCACAAAGTCTTCAGACATTGGACAGAATACAAAATAAGTATGTTTGTCAAAAATGAAAAATAAAAATAAGAAAGGATAAAGTTACTTAGTAAGATTATATTTTGACAAATTAAGTACACATGTTATAATTTTAAGGGTAATCATTCAAATAATAGAAATAGAATGTATAACATCCAAATTAGTGGAGATTTAAAAAGTAAAGATGTTAAAAAATCAATCCAAAAGAAAGTGAAAAAAGAAAGAGAGAAAAAGAGAAGGAATATTAGAGGAAAATAGGAAGCACAAAATAAGTGGTAATTTTGAACTAAAATATATCAGTAATAACATTAAATGTAAATAAGCTATACTGTCCAGTTAAAAGAGAAATATAAAGGCTATGGACTAGATGAAGAAATAAAGTCTAACTAACATAAGAATACAGAAAGATTGAAAGTGGGGAAAATACCAGCCAAAATAAAGCTGGTAGATTTTCACTCCCAACCAAGATGGAGTAACAGGGACTAGATTTACCCTCTTAGCTAACACAACCAAAAACTGACAAACTATATGGAACAAAATATTGCCAAGACACTGTACATCATGTAACAAAAGACAGTAATCCCTGAAAGATGGAAAACAGAGGAGATGAGGCCTACGATTGCCCAAGCATAATAACTTGAGAGTTTCCAGGTCACAGCACAGTGAAAGGGCACACAGGCAGACCCAAGGGACTACCTGAGGATAAGAGATAAAACTGGGAGTGCAGGTAGGTCAGTGCAGAGAGAGTTAGCAGGACAAAGTTCCAGCAAAGAGAGAGCTACACAGAGAGAGAACTCCAGTGGTCTGCAGAAGGTCTTCCTCCAGCATTCAAAAGAGTACATATCAGTGTGCACAGTGAGGAAACTACCCAAAGCCAGGAAAAGAACCACCTTGAAAGGATCAGAGGTAACAGTACCCAGCAATGACATACAGCTGAGAATAGTGCCTGTTCTCACCATCCAGACTGGAAAAGCTCAAGATTCACAGGGAACAGAGTATAGTACACAGAAGGGTCTTTCCTCAACAGTGGGAAATAATTAGCCCTAGACTGAGCACCACTCTGTTCTCGCCTAACAAATCATAAACGCAAGTTCTGAAAATACTGGTTTCCAAGTAATTTACATGCATCCTAGAGAAAACCTCAAGAACATTTATAGAAATACTAAAATAACCAACATCAAAAAAGGTAAAATACATAATGTATGGCATCCAATAAAAAAATTACCAGGCATACAAACAAGCAGAAAAATATAATCCATAGTGAGGAGAAAATTTAATCAATCAAAACTGATTCAAATTGACACAAATGTTAGAATTAACAAGGACATTAAAATAGTTATTATAATTGTATTCTGTATGTTTAAAAAGTTATTTAGGGACATGGAGCTATAAAAAAGATCCCAAATGAACTTTTAGAAACGAAAATTGAAATGTGTGAGATGCAAATATACTGGGTGGGATTAAGAGCAGATTAGAAATTGAAGAAGAAAAGATTAATGAACTTGAAGACATAGCAACAGAAATTACCCAGGAAGAAAAGAAGAGAAAGAAAAAGAATCAAACAGCATATAAAAATCAATTATCTTAATGATGGTGAGGATTTCATGGATATTTATATAATATAATGACACCAAATTATACATTTTAAATATGGGTAGTTCACTGTAAGTTATACTTCAAGAAATCTCTTTTTAAAAAATTGGTACATCTACTGTTCAGCAAGGTGACTATAGCTAACAGTACTGAATTACATACCTGAAAGTTGCTAATAGAGTATGTTCTCACCACACACACACACAAATTTTAATGTGAGGTGATAGATGTGATAACTAACCTTATTGTAGTAATCATTTCACAATATATATGTGTATCAAATTATTACACTGTACACCTTAAACCTACACGATTTCATGTTAATTATATCTCAATTAAGCTGAAAAAACAAAAAATTAGTGTAGCTAAATTAATACCAATCAATAAAGTTTAAGATATAAAAAATTAAGAAGCAGCACTCAATAATGATAAGTTCAATTTACCAAAAATATATAATGCTAAATTTGTGTGTTTCTAACAATATAGTCTCAAAATACAGAATGCAAATATTCACAAAACTACAAGAGAAGAAGACAACTCATATCATAATGGTATATTTTAGTGTTCCTCTCTCCGTAATTGATTGAACAAATAAATTCAGTAAAGCTGTAAAATATTTTAATAGTAAGATCGACAAACTTGACTGAGCTGACATATCCAGAACACTATATTCAATAACTGAATAATACAGAATATTTTAAAGCACACATGGAAGAGTTACAAAAGCACAAGAATATATGATGACTGTAAATTGTTTCAAAAATTTCAAAACATTAAAATAATACAGAGTATGTCTTGTGATCACAGTGCAATTAAGCTAGATATCAGTAGTGAGCATGGTAAATCACTATGTTTAGAAATTAAGCAATATACTTCCAAATAGTCTGTAGGTCAAAGAAGAAAATTATAATAGAAATTCAGAAAATATTCTAATATTCATGGTAGTGAAAATACCATGTGTCAAAATTTACAAGATACAGCTAAAGCAACACCTGCGAAGAAGTTTAGAAAACAAGAAAGGCTGAAAATTAATGAGTTAAATATCCACCACAAGAAGTAGTTTTTAACATTAACCCAAAGAATGGAAAAAAATTAAATAGGAAAGGTTTGAACCAAAATTAATAAAATAGAATAAAAACATAAAATAGAATAAACTAAGCCAAAGTTGTTGTTTTGTTTTGTTTTTAAAGAGTTAATAAACCTCTGAACAAGAGAAGGGAGAGAAAAAGAAGGCACAAATAAATTTTAAACGTGAACAGTCATGGGGCTTCCCTGGTGGCACAGTGGTTGAAAGTCCGTCAGCCGATGCAGGGGACACAGGTTCGAGCCCTGGTCTGGGAGGATCCTACATGCTGCGGAGCGGCTAGGCCTGTGAGCCATGGCCACTGAGCCTGCGCGTCCAGAGCCTGAGCTCCGCAACAGGAGAGGCCACAACAGTGAGAGGCCCGCGTACCGCAAAAATAAATAAATAAATAAAATAAAAAACAATTTAT
Organism: Pseudorca crassidens; assembly: GCF_039906515.1. NCBI lineage: Eukaryota > Metazoa > Chordata > Mammalia > Artiodactyla > Delphinidae > Pseudorca > Pseudorca crassidens. The sequence continues at coordinate 98,331,556 of NC_090297.1, forward strand.
GACATCTAGCTGCCACTTTAAATGTTGAATCACTTTGCTGTATACCTAAAAATAATACAGCATTGTAAATCAACAATACTGCAATTTAAAAAATTTTTTAAGAAAAGAATGGCTCCTGGGACAGTGTGGACACACCCTGAAGCAATGCCATCATGCAGAAGTTTTGGCATCAAGGGACTAAGCCTGCAGAAGGGAGGCATCATACAGGATATGCAAGTTCCCAGAAGGGTGGCAAAGTCCCTTCATATTCTAGACACCCAGTACAGGTCAGCGGGTTCACCAGTCCAAAGAAGGACGGTGGGTGGTGTGACTTGAAGCATGCGGAGCAGATCATGTCTAAGAAATCGATCTGAGGTGCGGCCAGGAGAAGCCTCAGGAAAGGGTCAAAGTGCCAGGATCTGAGAAATCAGAACTGAGATGCAGATGGGCTTTGTCCTCAGGTACCACACATCCAGCCTGACCTGGGCCTTCAGCGAGCTGTCCCCACCTTGTCCACAGGTCATGTGCTCAGGACTTGACTTCTTAAGCCACCCACCCAACCCATTCTACACCTCACTCCTTGTTCTGGTCTGTCTATTTTTATTGTCCCCGTTTCCTTGGTGACACTCCAGTCCACGGCTGTAGCACCCTCTCCTTGCTAAAAAACGACTCAAAGTAACTCCTCACTCTTCTTTATTGGACACAAATCAATACTAAGAGGTGGTAGTGAAAGAGTTAACACCTTGGAGAGATTCTCTCCCTATGCAATCAGGGGAATTGAAAGAGCACTGAATAGAAAAAGAATTGTACAGATAAACAGTGGCATACCAAGGAGGGGACATGGTGGGAGTGATCCGCCCAGGTCAGGAGGAGCATTTTATCACTGACATCACTTGGAATTATCAATGCATGGTGATGATAAAAAGCAGACTGACTTTTCCTTGGTTTCATCATTGTTTTAAAATTCTCCACAGACAATGCACCTCATTATTCCTTGCACCCAAGGCAGACCACTCCAACATACCTTGGTACTGACCAGCTCTCTGAAACTTTCTGTGTTATGAGCAAATTTGCACTTTTGCAGTCTTTATCAAGTCTCTGATTTCTCTATCCATAAAATGGCATCCACAAGTGGGAGACAATTGAGGCTGGAGTCTAACCCTCTCATTTCACAGTGAAGGAAACACGTGTAGAGAGATGACATGACTTGCCCAGGTTAGCGGCAGAGCTGGGTCTTGACATCAAGTCTCCTGGGGCTCTGTATCCAGGACTGTATCCCGTACAGAAGGGGGCACAGGTAGTTCAGGATATTACAGTTATTTATAGGTCCCTTTCCCAATTCAACCAAGAACTTTCTCTTAACTACTGAGGGTTCTAACAGTAATGTGCTCTCTGCCTGAGCCCCAAGACAGCTTTCTTAGAACAGGGTCAAAACCCCTTCCCTTACAGCCACCTGAACATAGACTTGATGGCCCCATGGATTCTACTCACAGAATGTCTCTGCATTATCACAATAAAAATGTGAAAAGAAATCCTCTCTGCAGGCACGTGGTCTATAGGGTCAACGTTTCCTGTGCTGCTCCAATTTTTATAGCTTTTTCAATGGGCTGCTCTGTGCAGCTCTGTGTTAATGACTCTGCACCCTGCATTCTGAAGCCAGAGCTCTCCTAAAACCTTCAAGTTTCTCTCTGCTCCAGCCATCCTAGAACCCTCAGCCCCTGGGGGGACAGCAAGCTCACTGCCACCTTTCCAGGTCCTGTTGAGGTCTTAGAGATATGATGGTGGAAAAACCCTAGCATGTCTGGGCCTCAGTTACATTTTTATTCTGCTACTCTTGGCCAGAAGGAAGTTTCTTTCCCCAGCCCCCTGTGATACTGAGACTGTCATGAAGGCCACAGGTGCTCTCAAAAACAGCAGATTTGACATCAGCCAGAGTATAATCTTTAATGAATGAAGCATATAGGCTGCTCCTCCACTGTAGCAAATCGTGACCTGGCACACTCCACGAGCAGGCTGAAGTCCTTTCCCATTATCCATTATTTTTAGACTATCCATGCCATTCTTCTCCTCATTAGCCCAAGTCACTGAGAGTTCACGGTTGGTGTGGCTGAATCATTGCCCAAGTGACTCAGTCTCAGATTAAAAGGAGAAAAAGTCCTTGTTAATTCACCATTGCTTATAGAACAAAGTCTCAACTCTCTAGCAGGACATTCAAGGACTTTTCATGAACTGGCGTCGACCAATCTCACCAGCTCTATCATCCGTCATCACCATAGAGCCCCTCTCTTTCTACCTCACACCTACAGCTAAAGCAACACCTATAAAGAAGTTTAGAAGACAAGAAAGGCTGAAAATTAATGAGTTAAATATCCACCACAAGAAGTAGTTTTTAACATTAACCCAAAGAATGGAAAAAAATTAAATAGGAAAGGTTTGAACCAAAATTAATAAAATAGAATAAAAACATAAAATAGAATAAACTAAGCCAAAGTTGTTGTTTTGTTTTGTTTTTAAAGAGTTAATAAACCTCTGAACAAGAGAAGGGAGAGAAAAAGAAGGCACAAATAAAATTTAAACGTGAACAGTCATGGGGCTTCCCTGGTGGCGCAGTGGTTGAGAGTCTGCCAGCCGATGCAGGGGACACGGGTTCGAGCTCTGGTTTGGGAGGATCCCACATGCCATGGAGCGGCTAGGCCCGTGAGCCATGGCTGCTGAGACTGTGCGTCCAGAGCCTGAGCTCCGCAACAGGAGAGGCCACAACAGTGAGAGGCCCACGTACCGCAAAAATAAATAAATAAATAATAAATAAATAAATAGATGAATAAATAAAATAAAAAACAATTTATGACATCTAGCTGCTTTCCATGTCTAATGCCTACTCCTCTGCCAGGACTCAGCTTAAGTCACCTTCTCCAAAAACTCTACCTTGACCTCCATCATAGACTTAGCACTTTGTGATCATTTGTCTCCTTGTCTGTTTCCTCCACTGGATCGTAAGCTCCAGGAGCTCCACTGCATGGTAAATGTGTGTCCTTGAAACTCTAATTTGCAATTTCATCATTTGTAAATGGAAATGCGACTCTTAGGAGGAATACATGAGTTAATGAATATTAAACACTCAAAAAATATCTGCTATTCTTATGATCAGTATTTAAGGCAGAGACAAAGTTAATTCTTGGTCTCCACAATATCTAGCCCAATTTCTGAGACACAAAAGTCACTTGCTGAGTAAATTAATAAATGAATGTATTCCATCCTAATCTAACTATTTTCTAAGCACTCCATGCCCTTTATAACTCTTTGCTCTTATACACTCTGTTTGGAATGCCATTTCCTCCCCACCCCATCCTACACCCATCCATTTTCTACCTGGCGAGCTCTTACTTATCCTTCAAGACCAAGATCAAATGTCACATCCTCTTTTCTACCTTCCCAGATTCCCTTGGAGCAAACTTATCTGAGCTTACACAGAATTTTGTTCATAACCCTATTATCATGCTCATGGCATTGTCTTACAATTATTGTAATGTTTGCTTATATGTTAATCTTTCCCTCTTTATAGTGAGCTCTTGCAGAGCAATGATTGATTTATGTATCCCCTGGCCCCAGTAATAGCATTGTGCTGGCATACATTAGGCACTTAATAGGCAAAGAAGAGATTCTCCAACGAGCCCAGAAGTTGATCCCAGTGTCACAGAAATGGTAAGGGAAAAAAGCCTAAGGACTTTTAGGCTCTAAGAAAGCCTCTCTCTGGAGGCAGGGAATCTGGCTGTGTGCTTGGAACAACATTGCCATTTCTTTATTTCTGTTACTTACTGCAACAATAAGGAAATAATTCAAAAGAGGAAGAAGCAACCGCCACTATCCTATTAAACCAGCGAATCAACCGCTTTCATTTTTCTTTGTTCCTGTACAGTGCTTTATTTATATGCGGGCATAATTTTACATAGTTGCACTCATAATGTAGACACAATTTGACACTCTGCTTTTTTTACTTAACCATTTCTCATAAGCATTTTTCCAAGTTACTATACTGTCTACAAAATCGTCGATTCTGGCTGCATAATATTCCATTTTGTGGTTTCTAAATTACAACTATTAAATATAATATTATGCCAAATACCTTTTTACATAGAGCTTTTCTTCTTCTAATTGCTGGTATTTTTCAAACATTTCTGCCTATGACTTCAGTATATTCCTTGACAAAAGAGTTGACTTTTTTTTTTAAGCCCCAGCAAACAGTTAAGGTGGAGCATAGAATAATAGTTCTCTACTTCTGGATATGCTTCTGAATTATGTGAGGATATTTTAAAACTACCAATGCACAGGCCTACCCCAGATCAAATGCATCAGAATCATGGAGTGGAGTAACGGAATGTTTAAAAGGTCTTCAGGTGATTGCGATGCCCGTGAGAATCACAGATTCTATCAGGACAGAGAATTAGCAAGAGCATCATGGCCAGCAGCTTGATGGGTTTTCGTTCCAGAGCAGAGACTTTGCTGTCTCCTGCTGGGGGTGGTCTCTGTAGACCATGGAAATTCGTGATATACAGAGGGCTGTTAGAGGTTCATGGGAGAAACCTGATCAGTCATACAGTCATTCAGTCAACGAGTATTTTTTGAGTACCAAACTGAAAAAAATTTTACCCCAGAATTCCAGTCAAATATATCCAATGGCCTATTCTACATTTCTGCCTAGATGTAAATAGATATTCTGAACTTGACATGTCCAAATACTAACACCTAATTTATCCTGATCAAACCAGCTGCTCCAGTAGTCTTCCTCCACTCAATTAATGGAAATTCCTACCTTCTGATGGCTCAGGCCCAAGACCTTGGGATCGTTCTGGTGCCTCTCCTGTCACATCCCACATTCCAACGTATCAGTGAGTCAGCGAGTCCTATGGATATTCCCTTCAAAATATATCCAGAATCTAACCATTTCTCACCACCTCCACCCAGTATCATCCTGGTCCAAGCTACCACCATCTCTTGCCTAGATTATTGCAATAGCCTCTGAAATAGTCTCTCTAATTCACTCTTGCCTTTTGCAGACTTTTCTCCACATAGCAGCCAGAGGATCTTTTAAAAACATAAATCTGTCATATCAGACTAAAACTTTCAATGTCTCCCCATCTCACCTGGAGTGTGATAGCTAATTTTGGGTCAATTTCACTGAGCCACAGAGAGACAGGACATTCATTCAAACACTATTTTTGTTGTATCTGTTTGGGGTGTTTCTGGATGAGATTAACATTTGAATCAGTAGACTAAGTAAATCAGATTTCCCTCCCTAATGTTGGTGGCCTCATCCAATCCCTTAAAGGCCTGAAAAGAACAAAAAGGCCGAGGGAACTCCAGCCTGATTGCTTACACTGGGACATCAGTCTTTTCCTGACTTCAGACTCCAACTGAAACACTGGTTCTTCCTGGGTCTCGAGCCTGTGGCCTCACAGTCTGGAACCTACACCTGGGTCTCCAAGTTGCCAACAGCAGATCTTGGGACTTCTCATCCTCCATAATAGCCTGAGCTAATTTCTTATAATAAACAAACAAATATCCCGTTGGCTCTGGAGAACCCTAATACACAAAGTAAAATCCCAAGTCCTAATCTAGACCTACAAGTCTGTCAGACTTCCCCATTACCTGTCTGACCCCACCTTCTTCCTCTCCCCTTCAAGCACTGCACTCCCACAATGTTGGCCTCAAAGAAACCAAACATCCGTCGGCCTCAGGACCTTTGTACCTGCTGTTTCCTCTGCCTGGAAAGCTCTCCCACGTGACTCATTCCTTCAATTCCTAAAGGTCTACCTCAGCTCCATGACATCTCATTGAAGAGGACCACCTTGATACACACAACCCCCCAGATAAAATTGCAACCCGTCCCCATATGATGTTCCTAAGTCTTCTTCCTCTGCTTGAATTTTCTCTGTCGTACTCATGACTGCCTGATATATTAAATATTTGTTTGTCTACTGCCTTTTCCCGCACTGAAATGATTCAGGCGAGAAAAAAACCCAGATACATAATATATTAGGTAGCGATAAGTGCGATAAGGAAGAAAAATAGGGGAAGGGAATAGAACAAGAGAGGGTGTTGCTCCCAACAGGCCATTAGGAAAGGCCTCCCTGAGGGAATGTAAGGGAGGTGAGACCAAGGTGACAGAACCAGGACTGAAAACAGAAAAGAGAGGCTGTGAACAAAGCACCCAACCCATATCCCCTCAGCATTCTTCATTCAGGTGAAAGTCACTGATGTCCTTCTGTGAGTGCTACTGCCCTCACCCGAAGTCCTCTCTGGCCTGCACATGAGGCATCGTTGCCTCTAGGAGCAGGCCTTAGCTGATGCCAGGGAATCAGCACCCCAGCTCCTTCCGCCTTCGGAGGGACAAGTCTGAGGCCTCTTTACAGCCATCTGCCAGAGCACTGAGCCCACTTGCCCACAGTAGGGTCACCTGTTCAATAACACCTTGCCTCTGCTCCCTTCCCTGCTGTACCCACCTGTGCTTCCCACTCCCTGGACTCAGGCACTGACATCCTTATCTTAGCACGCAGCCTAAGACAGAAAAGAGCTCCCCTGTTTCCTAGTGGCTTCTCGATCTTCAGCCGGAGGGTCTGTGGGAGCGACAAGTGGGGAAGAAGTCCTCTGCTGGGGGAAGCTGTGTGCCACGCCCTGGGCTGCAGGCACAGACAGTCAGGCCAGTTCTCAGTGTCCAGGAGCTGCTCTTGACCCCAGCATCTCACACGGCACCCCCACACAGTAGAGTGTGATATCCAAATCAGGTTGAGGTCCTGGAGGGAGAGGGTGGCTGCACAGGCCTGGTGGTGAATTTATAGAAGTGGATTAACCCAATCTGCACACTAAACAGGATGTAAATTATGTTATTTCAACCCATAAGTTTAGACGTGTCCATAAGAATAAAAATTTATGACAGCGGTAAGACGTGTGGTTGGTGTAAATAAGCTAACCCCAGCAAAATATGCTAAAAATGCTATGGAAATTCTCCAAATTAAGTGAGTGACACCAGCCCCAGTTTTCAGCAGGAGAAGGGGAAGCTGTCTCCTGGCCTTGGGGCCATCTTGGTGCTGCCTCCACTCTGTGCAAAGAGAGGGAGAGAGTGGTCATTACTCAGGTACAAACAGGTGGCTGTGAGCCCTGGGGCAGAGCCCTGCCTTAGAAGAGGGTCACTCTTACAGATGGAAGCAGAAAGCACTCCAGGATCCGGGAAAAATCCTCTCAATAATAGTAATAGCAAAGAATAATAATATAATAGCTAATGTTTCTGAGGACTTACTATGTGCCTAACACAATTCTGAGCCCTCTATGTGTTCTAATAATTTAATTCTTACAGCCACTCCCATGAGGTAGGTACTATTATGATTTTTTTTTTTTTTTTGGCCACACCACGAGGCATGCAGGATCTTAGTTCCCCAACAGGGGATTGAACCCAGGCCCCAGCAGTGAAAACACCAAATCCTAACCACTAGACTGCCAGGGGATTCCTTATGAACCCCATTTTAATCTGAGCAAACTGAGGCTCAGAGGTCAGGCATGCAGTTAAGTAGTATAGAACTGCCCTCGGGCAGTGTGACCTCAGAGCCTGCATACTTAACCATAATGTCCCCTCCACTGAACATCACGCTGAAAGGAAATTTGGGAATAATTTATTTCAAACTGTTCACTTTACAGATGAGGAAACTGAGGCCAAGGGGACTTGGTGACTTGCCCAAGGTTAATGGCAGAGCCAAGGTTCCGGCCTAGGATTTCAGACACCATGATTAAAGATCTTTCAAGAGCCCAGGGCACTGCTTCCTGCTGCCACTCATAGTAAGAAGGCCAAAGGGGCTGGAATAAGGTGGGGACTATCAGTCTTAATTTTCTTTCCCGTGTGTCCCTGAATCCCAGGTGGAGGAGGTCTGCCTTCAGTAGATTTGCAAAGGGCAGAGCTGGGAAAATTCAGCTCCTGCACTCAAAGGGATTTCTCTCCTAGCCGGAATACTCTGCCCTGCCTATCTGGGGTGAACTCAGCAGATCAATGCCAGCCCTCACCTCTATGACTAGCCTCCCCTTCCAAGAACCTGATGCTAGTACTTAGCCAAAACAGCACAGTCCCCAAGCGCCAGGCTTTCTTGTCTAGGGTTCATTCTGTTGCAAGTGATCAATCATATCTTAAGCCAGCTCAGCCAAAGAGGGGGTTCCGGGGCAACTGGGAAGCCCAGTGCGGGGAATGGACTGGGCCCAGTGAAGACGTGGCTGTATCCAGGGACTCAGTGTCCTCAGGACTTGGGGTCTCCGTCTCTGCCCCTTCTGTCTGTAGGCCATACTCTCAGGGAAGTTTTCTCCATGAGGTGGGAGAGAGAACAGCCCAAGCCTACATTCTGAGGGCCAATCATGCAGAGCAGGGGGATACACTAAGTCCATATATTCATTCAACAAAGATGTAGGGAGCACCTATATGGTCAGGCTCAAGGAAACAGCCGTAAACAAAACAAATGTAAATCTCAGGCCCTATGGAATAGACACTCTCTTGGAGGCAGGATGGGGAACAAATAAAAAACAAGAGAAGTAGGTGAAGTAAATAGTATGTTACATGGCGATGATTGCAGAGAAAATACAACAGAAGGGGGATAGGAGTACCAGGCAGTATGTTATTAAATTGGAAGTAGGGGCAGAGAAGTCCTCACTGAGAAAGCAGCACTTGAGCAGAGAGCTGAAGGAGGCAAGAGAGTGAACAAGATGGGTATCTGAAGGAAGAGCATGTCAGGCAAAGGGAACAGCCTGTGCAAAGGCCCTGAGGTGGGAGTGTGCCTGACATGATGCATGACAGAAGAGAGACCAGTGTGACTAGAGCAGCATGAGAAAGGGGGAAATAGAGGAAATAAGGTCAGAGAAATGACAGAGGGAAGGGACATTTTATGTACAGCCTTGTAGAGAGAGAGAGAAATCGATTGTCATACAAGGGTTGTGGGGGACATTTTATATACGGTTTTACAGAGAAAGAAATAGGTTGTCACTGAAAGGTTTGGGGCAGAGAAATGACATAATCCGACTTACATTTTAAAAGGCTCATTCTGGGGCTTCCCTGGTGGCGCAGTGGTTGAGAGTCCGCCTGCCGATTCAGGGGACGCGGGTTCGTGCCCCGCTCTGGGAAGATCCCACATGCCGCGGAGCGGCTGGGCCCGTGAGCCATGGCCGCTGAGCCTGCGCGTCCGGAGCCTGTGCTCCGCAACGGGAGAGGCCACAACAGTGAGAGGCGCGCGTACCGCAAAATAAATAAATAAATAAATAAATAAAAGGCTCGTTCTGGCTGCTGTGTTGAGAACAGACTATAGGAGGCATGAATTGAAACGAGGAGACCAATTAGAAGAGTACCGTGATAACATGGGAGAGAGATGCTGGTGGCTTCAACTAGAGTGGAATTAGTGATAAGATTCGGAACAAATTTTGAAATGGAGCCAAACATGACTTCCCAATGAATCATATGCGAATTGACAGAAAGAAAAGTGTCAAGAATGACTCCAAGATTTCTTGCCTGAGCAACAAGGAATGATGGAATTGTCATTAACTGAGATAGAAAAGGCTAAGAAAAGCAGGTTTGGGGGTTGGGAGGGGACAATCGGGGGAAAATCCACTGATAACCTGTAGGGTTTCACACCCACATCTAGGTGAATCGCTGCACAAGGCAGATGGGGAACTCTGATTGGTCGGCTGTGTCACGTGCCAATGTCGGGAAGAACGACATCGTGATTGACAGCCCCCTTAGGACCCCATGGGATGGGAAAGCCATAATTCTTCAAAGGGAGAGCTGCTGGGTATATCTTCCAGCATACTGGTCACAAGCAATAGCCATCTTAGCACGGTGCCAGGCACGTAGTAGGTGCCCCCAAAACATTTACTAAGTAAATGAATGAAGCAATTGAAACGTCCCTGAGCTGGCCATTGGAAAACAGGGGTCTTTGCTCAACTTCTTCCCAGGCTGCAGAGCCGTCTAGGCTGTTGTCCGACTCTAACCCCACTCTGGCCTCAGAAAAATCTCCTTGAGCAAGATCTGTACCTGTTTTCTTCCCGCTCACAGGGGAGAGGAGGGGCCAGGAGGCCGGGTGCTGTGCAGCACTGGTGGCTGTGTGCCTCCCAGAGAAGGTTTGTGGCCTTAGTTTGGGGCAGTGGGAGGCTGAGCAGCAGAGACTGACCAAGGAGGTCACACAGCCACCCCCAGACACACACCCCGGCTTGCAGCAGCTCTCACACGGGCTCCACCATTGGCTCTAGGCTGGCCCAGCTGCAAACATTCTTCCGGTGGGTTAGTAGGAGGATGGAAAGGCTGGGAAGGAAAAGAAAGAAGACGTGCCAGATGCCTAGAACCTGGGGCCTCTAAAATTTGGAGCATAGATTGGGAAAGAGAGGAGAGAAGGGAGGAGGGAGCGGGAGGGAGGGGGAGGGGGAGGGAGAGAGATGGATTCCCCCCACATCAGGCTGAGCCCCAGGCTCTGACTGCTCCCATGGGCACCAGAATCACATGCTACAGAGGAGAGGCTAAGGCCCCTTGCCAGCGGGGCTGGGCAGCAGGGACAGGAAAGGCCGTGCTCTGCTTACATTACAGCTGCATATGTTCCCCGTCCGTTCTCCACTCTTCTGTGCCCCAGAAGGCTGACTAACCCCAGGAGACTGTGTCATCCAGGCTCCCTTGCTGCTTCCAGTAGGGGTTGCCAATGGGAGGCACTGGCAGAGTTCAGAGGGAGGGAGGAGAGAAAGGTGGAGCACTTCTTCCCCACGTCCTGCCTGCTTCACGGCCGTCTCTGGCTCTAAACATCCACCACTGTAGCTCCTGCAGGGCGGCCCCCTTTACACAGTTCCTCTGGGGCACCCTTCCCTCCCAGCCTGAGGGCTAGTGTGGCTAGGCCCTGGGTGCCTCACCGCCCTGTGTTTCTTCCCTTCACCCTGCCCTCACCTCTGTAAGCCCTCCCTTCATTGAGGTCTTGTCATTGGAACCACCTGGGATGAACTCATTTTCTTTGAGGGACCCTGGCTGAGACAAGCCCCAAGCCTCCCTGAGAAATCCTGGGCTCTTGACCTTGTAACCAACACCAAACAATAACCAAGGGGCAGCTTCGCTCAGATAAAAATACAGTTACTAATGGTTTGCTTCGTGCCAGGCACAGTGGAGGACCCAGAAACAATTCAGATTTGAAGTCCACTCTCTAGGAGCACGTAGTCTAGCCAGAATTGAGGCTGATGAGACCTGAGAACTGCTCTCTGAAGCCCCCTGCAGCCTGGGGACACCTCAGCACACTCAGCCCCTCACTGCAGCCAAGGGCTGCGCCGCTCCCCCTTCCCACACCCCTCCTGGGCTGCCCTGGTGCCATGGCTTTTCTGTTCAAGCCGCCTGGGATCTTCAGTTGTCTCCGCCCCTGGGTGAGGATGGAGTTTGGTGGAGGGTGGAGCAGAGGCGAGAGGGTAGACTTTGTGTTGCTTCCACACCTCTCAGCCCTTAGGCCAGTTCCAGCATGGAGTGTACAGCCAACGTGCATTTATCAAATAAGCGAATGAAGAAATAAGCAATACTCCCCCTGAACGCAGGAGCAAACGTGCAAGGTTCTTGCAAGGTGCTGCACTGGGCTCCATGCAGGGGGAAGGAAAAGCCAAGGCCCCTGGTGCTACAGAGCTCCATCATCACGGCAAGAACTGTCCCCAGACAGAAATGCTGGACACAGACAGAGCATGATTCCCAGAGGTGCAGAGAACGAAGGAAGAGACCACAGCTGAAGGTCACACCACCGAAGGAGAGGAAGAAATGTGTGCACTGAGCAATACAAAGCGTGGAAGAGTCTACATGGGTGTGGTTAAACCAAGACTCTGGAACCACGCCGCCCAAGTTCAAATCCTACTTCTGCCTTTTATTTGCTGTGAGACCTTGAACCAATTTATTTAACCATTCTGTGCCAATTCCGTATCTGTAAATTGGGGACAGCAATAGTACACACCTCATAGGCTTATTGTAGAGACTAAATAAGTCCTGAAGCAAGTAAGTTATGAAGCAAAAACCCTTAGGAGAGTTCCTGGCACATAGTAAGTGCTGTGTAAGTTTGCTTTTATTATGATTTGCTATTACGAAAGAACAAATTCAGCTGGGCAGAAGGGCACAATCCCAACTAGGCAGATATGCTAGTATTGAAGGTTATCAGCCAAGTGACATCAAAGCAAACTTTCCTCTTTGTATTCTCTTATTTAACAAAAATCTTGAGATTTTTTGTAATATCGCATAACAAATAGAATTACGCTTAATGCTTCAACGTGACACAACCCATTTCATCATCTTTTGAAGATGATTCTATGATATTTCTGATATGATTTTCTTCCCTTTAGGAAGTTAAGGGGTAAACTCCCCAAGCCACAGTATCCTCATCTGTAAGACAGAAAGACACGTACCCTCTTCCAGGCATTGGAACAGAACTGGATTAAGTAAGACAGGGTCTATAGGACATTAACACTGAGCCGGCATTGTCATGGGTGCCACTGTACCTTCCACTTTCTTGTTCCCTGGAGAAATATCCTTATTCCCCACTGGCTGCCTGGCTCAGGGAAACTGTGGCAGGTAGTTGTGCCCCCTTGGTGTGGTCTCATACCAGGGAGCTCTGCCCAGAGGAGAAGCTGCCCGTTCGATCCTGGCAGCTAAGAGGCCCCCTCTAAGCCGGCCCTGCTTCCAGAATTGGCTGAGGGCTCCTCAAAGGAGCAAAGGCCACCAGGAGGGTGAAAGGAGAGCTCCCACAAAGCCTTGAAGCCTGGCCATGATGCTGGACCAGCTCCTCTTCCCTGTTTGGGAAGTCCCTTGAAGGGGAAGATGCAAAGAGCACCTGCAATGGGCAAATGAAGGGCAACCAGGAGCCAGGATTTGTTTCAACAGCTTAATTCTCTGCTTTCTTGTCAGCCCTGATGGCTGGCAGCGAGGATAATTTGAAATGAAGAATGTTTTTCAAGGAGAAGCAAGAGTCTCTCATCTGAAACTAATCTGTTGTCCAAAATTGTACTGCAGAAGTTGTTTAGAAGTTGCAGATTAAGTCGTGCATAAAAATACAGCAACTCTTGATTATCCACACTCATGGATAATCCAAAAACGACAGATACCTCAAATGATTTCTATTTGGTTTCGTAATGCAGGATTATTTCCCCTCAACATGTTTACTTTTCTGCATTTAGTTGTCTTCAGGGTATAGCCAGAGAGCTAGGGAATCTATAACCTTCTGTTAATTGCAAAACAACCAAGGTTTCAGCACCATGTCCCGCAATGCACAAGCTGCCTGGGCAGTATTTATAAAAATAAAAATACAACGCAGGAGAATGAAGAAGGAAGTGAGAGTGAAGGAAAACTATTAGATTTTTGTCCTTTCCACACACAGACCAGGGAAGGGTGATTAAGAAGATAAGTTCTGAAGTCAGACTCCTCAAATTCAGATCCCAGCTCTGTCTCCTACTAGGTGTGATTTTGAGCACTTACTAACCTCTCACAGCCTCAGTCTTCTCATTTGTAAATTGAGGTTAATAACAGTAGCCCCGTTATAAGGCTGTTGTTAGGATTAAATGGGATCGTTTATATGATGTGTTTAGCACAAGGTCAGGCACACAGGAAGCATTCAACGGATGGACATTCATACCAGTAAAAGTTAGTTACAACCAGTTCTCAGAAAACTGGGTAGCTGATCTCCTGCAAAGAGGGCTCAATAACATCTTGTGGAATTCACTGAAGGACCCCAGGGGCTGTAGACAGTCTGCAGCCCTTCCATATCCCTCGAGTGGGGATGACATAGGCTTCAGGGGAAGGGGCAGCTGAAGCTCTGGACGGGCACTGGGGGAGAGCCCAGGACAGCTGTCAGCTCCTCTGTGTGCTGAGCCAACAGGCCCACCATCCAGTCTTAATTATCCTGCCTAATGGGGTAAAGCAATTATGATTCAGAGAAAATTGGCCATTAGCAGCTGGGAAAGCAAACAGCCTTCAATGGCACAGCACAACACCAGGTCATGAGAGAGGCCCAAGTGTGCCAGGAGGGACGTGCAGGGGCCAGGGGCTCTACTCCTGGAGCTGCCATCTGGGAAAGGGGAAGGCGGAAGACCTTCAGCTCACTCAGATATGGGTCAAAGAAGAGGGAGATGGAAGAAGGGATACAAAACTACCAAGGTAGCCAGTGAGAAGGAAGACACCGGGAGAGCTGTCCTGGATCCCAGAGTTCCAGAGTTTATCTCAGCCATCCCCCTGCCTCTGAAGAACACCAAACAGGTCAAGGAACCAAAACAACTTAATCAGGTCAAGGTGAAGTTTCAGGATAACACTGACCCTAGGGTGAGGTGACCTAGAGTCTAGGTCTGGCTCTGCTAGGAACTTAATTATAGTAGTAGTAATAGTATAGTGGTGGTAGTGGTAGTAGTAACAGCTTCTTATGAACTAGGTACTATGTTAAGCTCTTTACATGGACGATCCCTTTTAATCCTCAGAAGCTTTATGAGGAAGATATTATTTTGTCCATTCTACAGATAAAGGAATGAGTAGCTATCTGTAAAGAAACTGCTTTAAATCACCCAGCTAATAAGTAGGTGATCTGGAATTCAAAGCAATGTCCTTGTGATTCCAAAGTGCCTGCTTTTAACCACTCTCCGGGGCTATTAGCTTTAGCAGAACAAGCTCAGCTGCTTGATGTGTGAGGAATTTCTAGCCCAAAGTTGTTTGGGAAACCCAGAAAGAGGACCTCCAGAAGTGGGAGTTGCCACCTCCTGCCTACTGGGTAGGGCCAAGCAGCTCAGTGGAGAGTCAAGGGCTCAGGAGGCCAGGCTGGAAGAGAAGAGCAACAATTTTCTTTTTCCATCTTCACAGCAAGGGCTTTGAAGGGTCTCCGGGTGCTTTCACACACCCTCTGGGACCCCTGCCATTCCCTCCTACTTCCCAAGCCCTAGAGGGCAGAAGGCCTTGGGGCAACAGTGCCTTGGGGCAAATGCGCCACTGACACTGGGCACTCAGACACATCCTGGAACCTCCACCTAGCACAGCCTCTGACCCTCAGTCCCTCTGGGCCTCAGGCTGCCCTGTTGCCGGCCACTAACTGGCACTCATGGGGCTTTGGGTCTGGAGCCCACTGGGAGCTACCCTAGACCTCAAGGGAAAGATACTGAGGCAGCTGCTTCAAAAGGGTTTCTGACTATTTTCATCTCTTTTTCTCCACCTTCACTTCCCTCAGCACAGGCCATATTCCACGTATTCCACGGGGATCTGCTGGAGAGGGGCAGTGGGAGATCTGGGCTGGGGTGGGAACAGGTTGGGCCAGGTTATCTGGTTGGAGAGAAATCTATGCTGGGCTGAATCACTCCCCTTCCCCCCACTGTCATCTCAGCCCTCCGAGATCCCAGCTGCAGAGCCAGCATCCCTTTGTCAGCAGACCATTCTCCAAGTCTGTGCGCAGTCCTCAACCCTTCGTCTATCGTCCCTACTGCATCTAACCCATCTCTTTGAGGTCCATCTCCTCCATTTCTCTCTGTATTCACCTGCTTCTCAGCCACCAGGCTTTCCTCCACTCCCTCTCAAGCAACAGAGAATTGGAGAGAAGTGTGTGTGGGCTGGGAGGAGACCTTAGTGATGGCATTGTCCAACTCTTTCATTCCACGGGTTGGTTAGAGGCAGAACTCTCGCTGGTCCCCGGAGCTCTTGACTTCCTGTTCAGGGTTACCTCCTTCAGGAGGGAAGCTTGTCAATTTCCGGGAGCGAGTACCATACCCAGTGCCCAGGGGTGGCTAAGCGGCAGACTGTCCTGTGTCCCCACTTGCTCTCACTCTGGCTGGCAGTAGGGAAATGGACTGATAGCCTTGGTGGGCCCTGGGATCCTGTCTTTGTTTCTACTCAGTTTCCTCCAATATGAAGAGAAACACTTGAGACTCAAGTGAGGATCAAAAGGTGGACTTTGTGGCCAGTGGAGAACTTCAGCCCAAAGAAACAGGTCATGTGTAATTAGACGCGGCTCCCAGTGGCTGCCTCCCCACCACTACCTCTTCCCCTGCCCCCAGCTCCCTGGCCTTGGCTCTCTGAACCCTTGGATCTCAGAGCAAAGAATTTCCCTCATCAGAGAGTAACTGCCCCTGACTCCCCTCACTTCTAATCAACAAGCCAAGGTATTTGTTCCTGGGAGCATTATTGATTTCCAGGGACTTGGAACTTAATTACATTTTTGCAGTCTGTTTGGAATCCTCAGAGAAGCGAGACACTTTCTGTTCTTTGAACTTACCATGTAGGAGGGCTTCCAGCATCTCAAATATTCCATTCTGCCGTCTGCCCAAGCCTGCAGGGTCACACTGTGTCCCAAGATGTGGCTCAAGCCCTGGTCTGTTGTGAGTGCCGGGACCAAAATGAGTCTGAGCCCAGGGGGATCCACTCCCTTACCCCATTGCAATCTGCCTCCTTTCATGGGCCCAGAGCTTCTAGATTATTGGACAAGATGCAAGTTCATTGGAGGGTCTTGCTCACAGACTCAGATTTTCAATCCTGGATGGATTTTAGTGGAATTTCAACTCTGGAAGCTTCCTATGGACTGGGTGTCTGGTTAGATCAGCACAAATGTTGAGGGCATGATGGGGAGAGGGGTCTAATATCTTTAATAAATTTACAAACTTGGATCTTTCTAGTGTGGTGGAGACCAACAGATAAGTTCCAATCCACTCGCTGAAAGTCCATGTCAGTGAAATGTGCTGAATCTTAAGAAGACAGAGGATGTTAGTATATCAGAACAGTGCAGAGTAGGGGGAACTGTGGACGCTGCCGTGTGAACGGGCCATCCTGTGACTTTTCCACCCATTTCCATTGTCAATATAGATGCAGCCCCTGAAAGCCCTGGCCTTAGACACTTCCCCCAAAAAAACAGTGAGCCAGCTCCCTGGGGCAGGATCTCTTCCCTTGCCAGTATGTGGCTCCACCCCAGCCCTTCCTGGGGCAACCCTGCCATTTCCCCAGCCTCTGGCTGATCTCCTCTAGCTGCAGGCGTCCCTGAAGATACTTGTTTTTTTGTTTTTGTTTTTTTGCGATACGCGGGCCTCTCACTGTTGTGGCCTCTCCCGTTGCGGAGGACAGGCTCCGGACGTGCAGGCCCAGCGGCCATGGCTCACAGGCCCAGCCGCTCCGCGGCATGTGGGATCTTCCCAGACCGGGGCACGAACCCGTGTCCCCTGCATCGGCAGGCAGACTCTCAACCACTGCGCCACCAGGGAAGCCTGACACTTGTTATTTGAGAGCCACCAAGTCATTGCTGGAAGTGGACACAAGAAGAAGTGACAGTGAGGAAGGGACACTGAGGATTGGGGTAGAAAAAGGAGAATTCATATCTGCAGAAATTTCCAGACTTTCAGTGAGGGTAAGGAAAGTGGCTCTCTCTCTCCTCCCCACCATCCCCGCCAGCCACTTACCACCCCCACTTACAGGGGCCCATTCATCAAATGACCTGGAAATGTTCACAAGCAGCCGGGTCCAATCTTCCCAGAGAAGAGTGAAGGCCAGCCCGGCTCAGCAGCAAAGCTCAGCTCCAACCAGCCCAGGAGCAAAAACAAAGAGGAGAAATAGCACATGCGGCAAGGATGTGTTAGAGAAAAGTGAGCCTCCCAGCTCAGTCCAGGAGGCTATGCAGAAAGTCCCATGAATGGAGAGCAGCTGGGCCACCTTGAAGCCCTCAGTGTGAGATAACAAGCAAGGGCTGGTGCCTGGGATTCTACCAGGAGCCAGACACTCTGCAGGGCGAGTGCCCTTGGAAAACGTAAGAGTGAGAGGTGGATTCCTACCAAGATGTAAGTGAGAGGAACTCACGACAGTAGGAGCAGAGCTGACTGGCAGATGACAGGAGCTGGGCTGACAAGGGGAGAGAGGCCCTGGTTTCAGCCCCAGCTGCTTCACGCTGTGCAGGAAGATTGGATCTGGCCATCCTCCCTTCCTTCAGTCCTGCATGATCCTTCTCTGACTTCATTCTCAGCTGTGGCTTCTGGTTGCTTTTTCTCATTTCCAAGTTAGCTGAACAATAGTGTGGACCATCTTCATGGCTCCCCCTCACTCCCTACTCCACCTATCCATTCATTTCAAAAGAGTGCCCCTGGGCATCTCCTTGCTTTGGGTTAGACCAGCCCTTTTCCCTCATCTGCCATTGTTCACAGAGCCCATCCATCCCCCCTTACCCCTGAGACCTCCTCCTCCTAAGCTCTTTCCAAGGGACCCCCCTGAAACAGAACCAGAAACTAGTGGCAGAGGAGCTGGGAAAGGGAAGGCAGTGGAGGACTGCTGTGGTTTTGGGTTCAGGGGCTGCAGGCTTCTCCGGCTGGGGTTGTCCGTCCTCCGAGAAGCCAGTCATGACCAAGAGGACAGGCCAGCCCCAAAGAGGAGTGCAGGGCCGGGAACAAGTAAGAGGGACAATTATAATGAAAACCGCTATAGTCATAGATGCTCTATGTGCCAAGCACAGGGCTAAACCCCCATCTCATTTAATCCTCAAAGCCACTGTAGGCAGGAATTTTCTCCATTTACAGGTGAGAAATCCAACTTTCAGATAAAGTAATTTGCCAAAAGCCACAAAAACAAACAAGACCAAGATTCAGAGAAATCCTGGCCGTTGGTCCCAGTGAAAACCTTAGCTTCAGTGCTTATCTCCCATCTCTCACCAGCAGGCGAGAGAAAGTGGATGTGAGAAGAGGGGCTGTACAGAGCCCCAGAGGGACCCCAGATCCCCATTCTGTTATCAGCAAGGGGCCCCACCAGTCCCCTGTGTGAGTCCAAGCTCCTTACCTGATGGTACCTGAGGTGACCCCAGCTATGTCTTCACCTTCTCCACAGACTTGGGGGCATCCAAGGCTGGAACTCAGGACCACCATCTTGACGTCTGGTTCTGCTTACTGCCTCTTACTGGATATTTTTTCTATCCTGGCCTCATTTTACTCATCATAAAAGGGCTGATGGCTACCAGCATCTCCTTCTAGTCTGCAGAACTGTCTGGGGAAGCATTAAAGACAGAAAAGAAAATAAAGAGATTGGCACTCTTAAAGGAAGGGTGTTTGTCGTTGTTGACATTAACATTTCACCTGAAAAACAGGAGGTTCCCATCCAGACCCACCGCCCCCTTTGTTGTAGGAGCCATGGAGCAGCCTCAGAATTGGTCAATAAGCTCAGAAGTTCTAGGACTCAGAAAAAGGATCAGGTGCCCTGAAAGAGACAACTTGGTAGTGCTTTTTCCCCAGACCAGGCCAAGAATCTAAAGGTCTGGACTTGGCCAGGTGCAGGGCAGAGGAGGTCTCTCACTTGGCAGAAGAAAAGAAAGAAGGATAAAGTATGCAAAAGAAAGAGAGAAAAGGTTCTGTTTTCTACATCCAAAAAATTTACCCAAGTGATCGAGCTGTAAAAGGTGTCTGAATTGTTCAAAACAGGCAAGAGCTCTGCCTAGCCGTGTCAGGCTGGGCTGGGCTGAGAAGACACATTTATAAAACATCAAAAGGAAAGGAAAGTTCCAGCAGCTGCTCACAGCTGTCAGACACAGCTCCTCAAGAATTTATTTTCAAAAGTATATTTCTAGGGTCTCATGCATGGGAAGGCAAGGGTCGTAGATTCACTTGGTCAACTACCCCTGCCACCTCAGTAACTGATAACCATCACCCCCGGGGGAGGTGGGGATGGTTGAGGCCCTCAGAGAGCAGATGTTTTATTTATCTATCTATATGCTTTCGGCTATATATGCGGTGATAACATTTAACTTCTCAACTAATATTTATGGATTACTCTGTGTCAGACATTGTGCTATACTTGTGTGTGGATGGGTAGTGATTAAGATGTGGTCCCTGTTCCCCAGGAATTCTTGACTAGTGGAAGGGACAAACATGCAAACAGCTCACCACCAATACACGTTATGCTGGGTGCTGTACGGAGATATGAAGAAAGTACTAAGGGAGCATAGGGGCAGGGTAGAAAGAGTCTTCAAAGAAGCTGTGACAGTTGAGCTGGTTATCAAAGGAGGAATAAGAATCCTCCAAGTAGAAAAGAGGGACAGGACTCTGGGCAGAAGGAAGAGCTCCAGCCAAGGGAAGATGATGTGAAAGAGCATGACTGACTCAAGTGTGGCATGCATGAGAACTGGAGTGGTAACTAATGATCAAGCAACATAAACAACCATTTACTGGCCAGAGAAGCACCATAATGCTGTATTTACACTCAACCTTAATTTCCCTACTCACGGTTGGCTCTTCCATTGGGCGACCATGTTGGAAAGAGCACCCAGGTTTTTACTGGATTCATGAAAGGATCGTTAGATTATTTTACCAAAGTTCCAAGTTCCTTTCTAAAACCGTTCTCAAATCAGAGATTTTACTGGGGTCTGAGTGAACTAGATCTTGCATTCTCCTTCCCCACCTCCAGTACTGAGTAGGGCTGGCCCCAGACCAATTTACCTCAGTTGCATTTGTCACCCTTTCTTTGCTCTATTCTGTATCATAGTGAGGACAGGGAAATTGGCCCCTGCAGGTTGCATCTCCCAGGCTGCTGGCTGGGTTCAGCCAATGGGAGGTACTGTCAGGAGAGTAGAGGGCATGAGGAAGGGAGAAGCCTGAGAATTTCTTGCCATCCCTCTTTTCCTCAGGCTGTATCTCTGCAGCTGCTGTGACTTCTCTGTGGCTCCAGCCCCTACTAGACACATCTACCATATGCTTCAGATTCCCACTAACACATCCACCATGGCTCCACTTCAACCCGATGACTCTCAACCCCTGGGCTCTGGTAACATCTCACCCTCCTTTTTCTCCTCAGCCTAAGGGCAGTAGTGTTATCCAAGTGTTGTTAAGTTCTGTATTGCCATACGATCTCCTGTTTGGCTTCCCTATTCTTCTATCATCAATTCCTTATACTAAATTCCCTCTGCTGTAAATTCTTAAAATGGTCTCCCTATTTTTCAGTTAGGACCCTGACTAATACAGAGACTATATTTTGTTCATCTTTGCATCTCCCACAGCACCTGCTACAGTGATTTCTCTGAGTGAGTTCCAGGTATTTGCTGGATGGACAGATGACTAGATAGTTGATTAGATAGATGAATGATGGTATGAGTAGATAGATGAATGATGGTATGATCAAGTAGATGAAAAGATCTGCATGATTTAATGAGTGAAAATAAAGGAGTAAATTCCAAAAGAACTAATAAGAAGGTGATTCCAAGAGACTCATCAGAATGGCCAGGGGTTTAGAACAGCTTTCTGACACAAGCCAAGACACAAGAGAATCCAGTAACCGGAAAAGCACAAAAACAGAGGGAGACTGTCAAGTTTGCTCCTTGTTGTATCTGAACTGAGACACTTATCCCTTCACTCTCTTTCTAGATCTCTTCCTACATTGGCAGAGGCCAGGGGGGAAGATGTGTTAGTGGCAAACAGTTCTAATTTTCATCTGGCAGGCATTTGCATCACATTTATTATGCCTGAGTCTCTGCAAAGTGAAGGAGATATAATGGAAGAAACCTCATCACCATTGATTCTCAGTCATATACACTTGAAAAAGTTGCCAGAAGTTCTGGACTGGAAAGGACCTGATTGGCCAGACAACTGTTTTCAACAATTACATTCTCAGAATCCTGCATCATTTTTCTGAGTATATTGCCTTGAATAATTAACAATTCAGAGACCAAGCCTTTCCAAAGCCATTTTGTTCATCCCCCTGATAAGCAGGGTTATACTGAAAGATGCTCAATAAAAGAGATGTTTCCAACTCAGCTATAGACACTGTGGTGCAAGAGAGCACTGAGACTTCAAGCTCCTGCCTCTGCCCCTTAGCTGCTGAGTGTCCACAGGAAAGTCAGTACCCTTCCCTGAGTCTAAGATTCTTGATTCTCTCCTGCCTTCCTCACAGATTTCTGTGAAGACCAGAGGAGATGATTGTGAAAGAAAAGTAAAAACCATAAAGCTCAACACCACAATGTCATTTGTTTTATAGTCAATCAGTTGTCCACATAGATGTAACCTAAAACCTTCTAGCTGCATTGTAATCCCAGATCATATTGCCATATCATATAAGATGGGTCTGTCTTCTGAGTACTCAAAATGCAATAGGTCATATGAAGATTAAGAGAGTGACCAGAATTCATTTAAAGAAAAGGGGCTAGGGCTTCCCTGGTGGCGCAGTGGTTGAGAATCTGCCTGCTAATGCAAGGGGACACGGGTTCGAGCTCTGTTCTGGGGGGATCCCACATGCCGCGGAGCAACTAGGGCCGTGAGCCACAACTACTGAGCCTGCCCATCTGGAGCCTGTGCTCCACAACAAGAGAGGCCACAACAGTGAGAGGCCCACGCACTGCGATGAAGACTGGCCCCCACTTGCCACAACTAGAGAAAGCCCTTGCACAGAAACGAAGACCCAACACAGCAAAAATAAATTAATTAAAAACAAAAGTACCAATGCCACCGTGGATGTGAGGATTAAATTAGTCAATGCTTTAAAAAAAAAAGGGGGGGGGGTGCTGCCACTGCTCAGATCTGGATTAATGAAAATTACCAAAGTAGATTCAAGTGTCTCTTTGGTTCCCTCAGCCGCGACAACTTTCTCCTTATCTTTAAGAAAAAGATTCCTCACCTAGGGCTTCCTGCAAAGACCAGTGCTCCAGGATTACCGAATTGTCTCCATCCTTCCCATTTCCCTACTTCTTCCTCTTCCAATGTTGCTGATATTGCCTCACTGTCAGAATTTTACAATGATGATATGGCCAATTCACATCAAGGTATAGTGTAGCCTCACAGTTCCCTTAATCATGGAGTGCTAATTTTCTAAAGGCTGCACATTGGCCCTAATGTCTTCAGATGCTATTTCAGGAAAACTAAACAAGGAGATATTTGGAGAGAGGAAAGTAAAAGTGACGCTCTTCCTAAAGGGCCTCAAGTAACACTTCTAGGAACAAATTATTCAGACTTGACGTGTAAGGTCAAACTGGCCATGCTGTGAATCTTTCCTTCATTTTACTTTTTTTCTTCCCAGCCCAATTCAAATTTGGAGGCCCGAAGTAAATTCACCCAGAGGATTTTTAACCCCTCATATCTCCAGGGGAGATACAGAAGTTGGTTCTTTGTGCTGATAGCTCTTGGAATGGAAGAGACCCCCTCCTTATCCAAGACCACTTTGCAGCCAGATACGGCATTTTCATGAAGCGTAACCATTTTATAAAGCTCCTCTGGCAGACGTTTCATGCTAGGCTGGCCTCCCTTACCCCCACACTGGCTGTTCCCTGATTTCTGTCTGCACCATGGGTTAGTGAGTGTTCAGATCATAAAATCCACTTTTCAGATTAGCCTCAACAAAACGTAAGGAAATGAAGTAGTCTGCTGGCACTGACTCATTGCAAAACAAATTTAAATGATCAAATCGATCAATAGTTATTTACTGAACATCAGCCAGCTCTGGTTATGCTCTGCTCAGAATACCCACCCCTCAATTCCTCTTCACAGCCTCTTTTGTGACCCCCTCTTACTGACCCCACGACCACCATCACCACCGTCAACACTGTCACCAAGAATCCCGTTGACAGCCCCACCCCAGGAGCTGTCCAGAATTTCAACAATGCACATCAAACCAGAAGCAGATGGGAAAGATGGGAGGAAGGGGATTATTTATTTTCTAGTCTTGCCCAAAGCACTCTCTATTTTGAGGGTCAGTTCCCTCCACCCCGATCCAAAGCCCAACATTAGTGTGACTGACAATAGCCTCCACCTCAGCGCAGCTCCAAGAGGCTCCAGCTGACCCTGTTTACATTGCATGGGAGTGCCTCTGCACTGCAGAATTTTCAGTTTCAGGATTTTGCAAATTTTATGAGAATTTTCAGTCAAGCTGATTTTTAGCTTCCCCTTTCCCCTCCAGCTAAAATCAAGGTCTTTCATCAAGCTCTGATCTCAGACGGATTTTTTTCTCAGCACTTGGGACATGATTAAATAACAAGCACACGTGCACACACCAGCCCCAAATGCTTTTATTTCCCAGATCTTTCTTCAGTAATGAAGCCTGAAACAGAAAACCGTGCAGAGAAACTGTAGCAAAAAGAGGAAAAGGAATAGACGACGTGCCAGCCTGGCTCCTTCTGGAGAGAGAGGTGAAGAAGTTTACTCATGAAACAAGGGCAAGTTAAATGTATGTATCAAATGGAAGCCTTTCCAAGGAGAACTTTGGGAGGTTCAGTGGTTACCAGTTGGGGGTCCATTGGGTGTGCGTAAAGGGGAATCATGAAATATCTATTTTTCCATACTCTCTAGAGAGCCTGAGGGGATGAGAAGAGGATTGGCTAAAAAGAGCATTCTTTTCACTGTCCAGTTGACATGATCATTAGCTCTACCAATTCTGGCAATATAAAGCAATCATTAAAATGCAATTACTACAGCTGTATAAGTTTATAGCTGCATAACCACATCAAAAGGCCACCTCTGTAAGCCTTTATGTGCTCCATAAACATGAATAAATTGCAACAAAGAAAAGATTACCTCAATGTGAATCAAGAGTAAATTTGAAATTTCTGTCCTACTCTGTGGAGATAGCAGCAGTGGAAGGCCTGGGTCCTTCTGTGACCCTTAGCTGGCTGGGTATGCCTGCTTGAGTCTTCTCTTTGCTCTAAGCCTGCATCTCCCATCACCTGTCTTTGGTTAAATGAATCCAAATGAATGAAATGAAAGCTAAGCAAGTACCAAAAAATGATCACAACCCCATACATTTGTACTTCTCATAGTTCTCACATTCAACAACTCTATGACTAGATGAGATAATTATCCTCGTGTCATGGACATATATACACTACCAAACGTAAAATAGATAGCTAGTGGGAAGCAGCCGCATAGCACAGGGAGATCAGCTCGGTGCTTTGTGACCGCCTGGAGGGGTGGGATAGGGAGGGTGGGAGGGAGGGAGACGCAAGAGGGAAGAGATATGGGAACATATGTATATGTATAACTGATTCATTTTGTTATAAAGCAGAAACTAACACACCATTGTCAAACAATTATACTCCAATGAAGATATTAAAAAAAAAAGAAAAAAAAAACCTGAGCCTCAAGGAATGTTTTAAGGAACTTGTATAAGGTTGCATGGTGGGCTGGATAGCGTCTGTGTGTTCCTCCCACCCACCCTCAGATCCACTCTCCACCCGTGTCCACTGTGTTCTGTGCCCTGGGAGGCTGGCTTCCGTGGACTGCATCAGCCAGGTCCCTTACCCTCTGTCTTTCCATTAAGTTGGGCCAGTGGGAGGCAATGGCAAGAACACAGAGGGTGAGAAGAAAGAAACTGAGATGTGTATTCCCCTGGCTCCCTCCTTGTCCAGCCATGGTGTGGCAGTGGCTATTCCTCTGCCTACAACCACAGCTCCTGCCAGGCGGCCCTCTCCTGGGTGAGAGCTACAGGCCTCCCCAGGTTCTAATGATCAGTCCCTCCCTTTGCCCGTGCAGGTCTAGGGGTGGCAGCAGTTTCCCTGCTGATGCTAGCCTCAGGGTGCTTCACCATTCCTGGCTGGTTTCCCTTAAATCCCCACACACCCTTCCTTCAAACCCTTTCCTTTTCATTAATTTTTTTTTTTTTTTTTTGGCTGCATAGGGTCTTCCTTGCTTTGCACGGGCTTTCTCTAGTTGTGGCGAGCGGGGGCTACTCTTCGTTGTGGTGCACGGGCTTCTCATTGCAGTGGCTTCTCCTGTTGTAGAGCACGGGCTCTAAGTGTGCGGGCTTCAGTAGTTGTGGCACACGGGCTCAGTAGTTGTGGTGCACAGGTTTAGTTGCTCTGCAGCATGTGGGATCTTCCCGGACCAGAGCTTGAACTGGTGTCCCCTGCATTGGCAGGAAGATTCTTAACCACTGCGCCACCAGGGAAGCCCTCATTGACTCTTGAATGTGCCCACTGTTTCCTGCCAGGACTGGCACACTCATCACACATCTGATGAGTGCTGGGATCTGAACTAGAACCCAGATCATCAAAACCCTAGGAGTCCAAGACGGAATAATTTAGAAAATTAAATTTGCTCCAGACACAGATATGCTAATTGTCATCACCATCAAAGCTTTAAGTCCCATACTTCACATGGCACTGTGCTGGGCCACTTAGAGAAAGAATTACAAGAATACAAGCTCTGCTTTCCAGGAACTTTCACGCTGCATCAAGCACACTGACGTGAGCCACTCTGTAGAGTACATGCACCAGGCAGAGACATCCCAAAGCAACATCTGGCTGGACATGCTGGGGGAGGGGCATCCAATGAGGTGAGAGCAAATGCCTTTGGGAGCAGAGCGTTGAACAGCTAGAAAAGCACACGTTCTGTTTCCAAACTAGGTGGAGGAGAGCAATGGGTCAGATGATCCAAAATTGCAAATGATGTCAAAACATTTCTATCTGGCTTTGATATGCATGATTAGACAACACACTGCGTTTTGTTTGGGGATTTCTGCGGTGGATATGCCTTCCTAATTAATTTTCGTTAGACTAATAGTGAAGGGAGCTCATATTCCTAGAGTTCACACACACCTTTGCTGCTTGGGAGGTAGAAACAGAGAAATCTGTCCTCCAGTGTTTCTGGAAGTGGGCTAAGGAGCAGATAGCCTGTGTGTGACCCACCATAGTTCACTGCCCCCTTTCGCCTGGGCCTGACATTTTCACTCTGTAAGACCTAAGACCGTGGGTCTGTGCTTATGGAATGTGGCTCAGGTTCTCAGGACCTAGCAGGCCCTTGCTGATGCACAGTGGCTCAATAATCCTTCCCCTGAGAGTCCAAATGCCTCAAATAGCAACTTGGGCCTTCTTAACGGATCACAGACAGAGGACAGCACTAAAGACTAGCTGTGCAAAGGAAACCATAAACAAGACAAAAAGACAACCCTCAGAATGGGAGAAAATATTTGCAAACAAAGCAACTGACAAAGGGTTAATCTCCAAAATATACAAGCAGCTCATGCAGCTTAATATCAATAAAACAAACAACCCAATCCAAAAATGGGCAGAAGACCTAAACAGACATTTCTCCAGAGAAGATATACAGACTGCCAACAAACACATGAAAGGATGCTCAACATCACTAATCATCAGAGAAATGCAAATCAAAATTACAATGAGGTCTCACCTCACACCAGTCAGAATGGCCATCATGAAAAATTCGACAAACAACAAATGCTGGAGAGGGTGTGGAGATAAGGGAACCCTCCTGCACTGTTGGTGGGAATGTAAATTGTTACAGCCACTATGGAGAACAGTATGGAAGTTCCTTAAAAAACTAAAAATAGAACTACCATATGACCCAGCAATCCCACTACTAGGCAATACCCTGAGAAAACCATAATTCAAAAAGAGTCATGTACCACAATGTTCATTGCAGCTCTAT
Source organism: Pseudorca crassidens (assembly GCF_039906515.1). Lineage (NCBI taxonomy): Eukaryota > Metazoa > Chordata > Mammalia > Artiodactyla > Delphinidae > Pseudorca > Pseudorca crassidens. Next base: position 98,358,898 of record NC_090297.1, read on the forward strand.
TTATAATAACCAGGACATGGAAGCAACCTAAGTGTCCACTGACAGATGAATGGATAAAGAAGATGTGGCACATATATACAATGGAATATTACTCAGCCATATAAAGGAAAAAAATTGGGTTATTTGTAGTGAGGTGGATGGACCTAGAGACTGTCATACAGAGTGAAGTAAGTCAGAAAGAGAAAAACAAATACCGTATGCTCACACATATATATGGAATCTAAAAAAAAAAAAAAAGGTTCTGAAGAGCCTAGGGACAGGACAGGAATAAAGACGCAGACATAGGGAATGGACTTGAGGACACAGGGAGGGGGAAGGGTAAGCTGGGACGAAGTGAGAGAGTGGCATGGACATATATACACTACCAAATGTAAAATACATAGCTAGTGGGAAGCAGCTGCATAGCACAGGGAGATCAGCTCGGTGCTTTGTGACCGCCTGGAGGGGTGGGATAGGGAGGGTGGGAGGGAGGGAGATGCAAGAGGGAGGGGATATGGGGATATATGTATATGTATAGCTGATTCACTTTGTTATACAGCAGAAACTAACATAACATTGTAAAGCAATTATACTCCAATAAAGATGTTAAAAAAAAAAAAGAGGAGGAGACCTAGGAGTTTGTTACGAGTCAGGCCCCTGCCCAGAGCTAACAATGGCTGCGCAGCGGCTACAGCAGATGTCTCTGCTGTCAGACTGCCAAGCAGAGGTCCCTAGGGCCCAGGCCCTGAGCACTGCCTCTCTGGAGACCATCAGCCTTCTAGCCTGGGGGCTGGATTGCTGCTGCCTTGTCCCTCTTGCGGTTGCTCTAGAGAAGTCCCTCCAGCCCTGTGCCCTGACCACTCTGCTGCTTCGGCCCCTCTACCAGAGACTCCTCCACACCTCTGGCGAGACCTCAGCCTGGCTCGTGCTTGAATGTAAGAGACTTGACATATTGAAATGGTAGATAAGCGAGCCATGGTCTGTAAGCTCACTCAGAAATATCTCCTTTCTAACTGCTTCAGAATCCCTGACTCTGCGCCTCCATCAGACTTCTCACAGACCAGGATATGTGGACTTCCTCCCACCCAGGTCCACCCTCCTGATCTCCTTTTTTCTCCCCCAGTTTCCCAGCAGCTCTCTTGGCCAGCCCCCTAGAGGCTGGTGGGATACTAGTCCTTGGCTCTTTCTAAAGGATAAGGCAAACACAATCACTCTTATCCAGACAACTTCGTCTCAGAACTTACTCAGCTGTGGATACCATCTCTCTAATCCAGCCAGAATCGTCCACATCTAGTGGGGGCTCAGACCACAGAAAACAAGGGCTAAAATAAAAGCTTCATGTTGCTCTGAATGATTGTCCCTGTTACATAAATGTAACACACACACACACACACACACACACACACACACACACACTTCCCTCCGGCCCTGGGTCTCCTTCCAGGATGACATGTGGCTTGCCTGTGACCTGCCTGCAGAGGCTGGAGTCATTGGCCATGCTGCCATCCAGTCTGGCTCACACACAGCTGCCTTTGAGTAGAGGAAAAAGCGACCTCTTTGGTAAAGTGATTGATGTTCAACAACATCCCCCAAAGCCCAGGAGACCCCTCTGAGGAAGAGGGGCATCTGATGATAAGGACTCCTGCATGCAAGTACCTGGCTGTGTCCTCCGACTCACCTTCTGCCTCCGTTTAGAAAAAATACCTTCCTACCCCTGCCTTCCTTCTACCTTCTGGAAAAGAAAAGAAAAACACAACTACTGTTTAAGTCTGGCCAGAACTAAACTGTAAGCTCCTTGAGGGCAGACTTTTGTGTATTCTGCTCATGGCTACATCGCCAGTGCCTAAGATAGAGCCTGACACAAGTACGTACTCAATAGGTAATGAATGAATAAATGAATGAATGAGGGAGTGATCGAGCCAGTCTTTCTCTCATTCCTGAAAGCCTTCCCTGCACAAGGCCTGGTCCACTGTCAGAGCAAACTCCAAGTCATGGGAAGAGGACACTTAAAGGACAGAGAACCTGCTGCCTAAGTGGAGCAAGGAAGGTGAGAAGCGGGCCCCCCCCCAAGACCCTGCCAGGCTTCTGTGATTAATGACTCCACCAAAGTGGCTCCCTTTAAGTCCCAGGACCATTTGCTCAGGGTGAAGGACAATCTGCTGATTTAGAAATGAAATAAAATGACCGGAACCTTCCAGAGAGTCCAGCGGGAGCTGAAGTAAGAGAATCTGAACCTTCCTCATAAATCATCCTCAGCCTCAGAGTATGTGGTCTCCGAACTAGAATCTGCCGTGGTCCCACACCACCGCCACACTTGGCGGCTTCCCCAAGCAGCTGTGCATGGCCGGGTACCCTCTGGCGAGCTGGCGGACAGCACCCCGCAAGCCTGCGGGAGACTCCATGAGGACACAGAGGCGTAGTCCCTACCCCTGGGAAGGGCACTGGCTGTCCCTTGCTGCCTTCCCCCAGGCCCCGCACGTGCCCAGCCACATTGGCAGAGCTCCCCATGGACCCACCCAAGGCCTCGGGTCCACACTGCAGGGAAGGCTGACAGCACCTCTGGGGGACAGAGGTCTGTGCCATCCTCACAGGGCCCTGCCACCTCCCCACGTCACTTTGCTGTGTGGCCAAGCTGTTGTCTGAACACAACCTCTCCTTTCCTTTCTTTCTTTTGTTTAAAAATTTAAAGAAGATAAAATAATTTAATTATGTCAAATTCCTGGGGTTGTATCTTGCAATAACAATCACACACACAAAAAAAAGCTAGCCCAGGACTTCCCTGGTGGCACAGTGGTTAAGAATCCGCCTGCCAATGCAGGGGACACAGGTTCGATCCCTGGTCTGGGAAGATCCCACATGCCACGGAGCAACTAAGCCCATGTGCTACAACTACTGAGCCTGCGCTCTAGAGCCCGTGAGCCACAACTACTGAGCCCGCGTGCCACAACTACTGAGCCCATGTGCCGCAACTAATGAAGCCCATGCATTTAGAGCCCGTGCTCTGCAACGAGAAGCCACCGCAATGAGAAGCCCACGCACCGCAACGAAGAGTAGCCCCGGCTCGCCTCAACTAGAGAAAGCCTGCGCACAGCAATGAAGACGCCACGGACACTCTCCCAGGAGTGAGCAGTGCTCCAGAAATGGCACAACGGGCCTGTGCTCCTTCATGTCCTCCATCTCTCTGTCCTCAGTAGAGTCAGGAGGTCCCCCTCCCATCTGTCCCCACCCGCACCCCCGCCACTGGATGGCCCTAAGTATGGCTTCTCTACCTTGTGAGTAAGGATGATCCTGGAAAACACTTCAACTTAAATTGGGACCAGCCAACAATAAGATTGTCCGTTAACCTGTAAGCAGGGGTGTGTTAACAGTCAGCAGCTAAGCACGGAGGACAGAGGTGACACCAGAAGGGAAGGAAAGCACGAAGATCAGGGGTGTGAAAGCTCTCAGGGCCAAGCTGCCCCTCTCCAGAAGTTCTGCAGCAGCTGGAGCACCACCTTCGGAGGATGCCATAGTTCCGTTCTGTCCCTTCTCTACAGGCAGCTGCTAGTGCCTACCATGTGCCAGACACGTCACGGGTGTTAGAAAGACAGAATGAGGAGATCCATCAGGGAGCCTGTAGTCAAGGAGGGCAGGACACACCAGTACAACCCACTGAACCCAAGGGGGAACAAAGTCTGTGCTGAAGGCTGTGAGAGCACAGAAGAAAGAAATCATTCATTTCTAAAGAAAATTTAGGGAACGTCACAGAGGAGGGGACATTTGAGCATTTGTCACAGAGGAGGGGGCAAATGACATTTGACACTTGAGGGAGGAGAACGTTTTGCAGGACATTACAGGCTGAGGACAAGATGGCCAAGGGATATTCACTAGATGATGTATTCGTTTCCTATGGCTGCCGAGACAAATTACCACCAACTCGGTGGCTTAAAACAACAGAAATGTATCGGCTCCCAATTCAGGAGGCCTGAAGTCCAAAATCAAGGTGTCAGCAGAGCTGGTTCCCTCTGGAAGCTCCACGGGAGACCGGTCCTGGGCTTCTCTCCGAGCTCCTGGCGGTTGCCGGCCATCCCCGATGCCCCTTGGCTTATAGAGACATGGCTCCAATCTTCGCCTCTCTCTCCACACTGCCCTTTTCTCTGTGTGTCTCTGTGTATCTCTTCTCATAAGGACACCAGTCACTGGGTGTAGGGCCCACCCTAACTCCAAGATGATTTCATCTGAAATAAGGATCAGATCCTTAACTATTTACATCTGCGAAGATTCTATCCCCACATAAGGTCACATTCTGAGGTTCTGGATGGATATGAATTTGGGGGAGACACACTTTAACCTACTACAAGTAGTGAATGGTTTGGTTTCTGACATGGCGTCTCCTATCCGATTACGCAAATCTTTGCTCCACCCACTGAGGCGGGAGGATATGCTTCTGGGTCCCGGCTGGACACAGGCCCAGAGGTGGTGGTGATTCAGACCTCACATCCAATGCCCACGTTTTGAGAGGTGACCCGACACCACCATGCGTGGTGAAGGAAAGGCCAGGATCCAATCTCTAGGCAAGCCAGTGAGTTTAACTTCCTCCTAAAGACCTCAGGTTTCTGTTCATTCAAAGCTCAAACTTCAGTTTCAACATTCCTCAGAGTCTGCTGAGAAAACAAGCGATGCTCTCTCACGTCCCTCCCCACCCCTCCTCTCTCCTCACAACTGGGTACAGCACGTTCTGAACAGAGGGGAGGCTTCCGTGGGGTATGAAATGAAACACATCAGCAGGCAAACAGCAGAGAAAGCTGCTGTGTCTTTAATACGCAGGCACCGTGTCGGGGACTGTGGAGAAAGTTTACCTCTTCCTATTGAAACACCAGTGCCCTGGAAAGGGAGCCAGAGGGAGGGGAGGAAATGTACCGCTGAACCCCTCAGCACAGCCGCTTCTTAAAGAAGCCGTTGATTAAAGAGAAAATGTGAGGAACCAACTGTTCACACTTGCCAAATATTTCTAAAGGCTTCAAAATCACTCAAGGTATATTTTTTCCAGGACGTTCTGCAAAATCTGTCACCTCGACACCCAGTGCTCAAACAGGGCAGTGTCTTGAAAAATGCCTTTGTTGTCTGAGTCACTCACAGTGCCGGCCTGATACTGCTTCTATTTTCTGCCTCCGTGTGAAACCTGCAGAAACAGCTGCACCAGGGCTCAGCTCAGGTGGCCAGACGCAGGATAGCTCCCCTCTGTCTCCCACCCCATTCTACCCCATTCTGACTAGGGGCAGGGCAAGGGCTTGTTGCTTTAGTTGGACAGTGTGAGCGGGAATTGCCTACTCCATAGACGCTAAAGCCTCAGAATGACAGATCTGGAAGCAATCTTAGTGACCGTCTATTCCAAACCCTGCTTTCTACAGTTGAGGAAACTGAGAAACAGAGAAAAGAGTGACTCACCCAAAGGCTAATGGACGTCTACCATTTGCTCTGGCCGCTCAGCAATTCTATTCCTTCTTTTGTTCAGGGAATTCCCAGCCCTAGGAGTCTTGGTAGGGATCAGAGCCCATCTCCCACTATAGTAGCTGAAAATGCCAGACCATTACTTCCTGTTCTTTTTTTGTAGTCAGGGCACAGGCACTTGACCTAATCTCTTGCCAAGCAGATGTTCCTGTCCTATTTGATGATATCGTAATCAGCGGATAGTGACCCAATGAAAAGGGGATAGAGGAAGATTTTTCCTCTGAGGTCATGATTATGGAGGTTGTTCCTGGCTCTAAAACTCCTGATTCAATGAACTACTCAATAGCCTTTCAATCTCTCTCTCTCTCTCTCTCTCTCTCTCTCTCTCTCTATCTCTATCTATCTATCTATCTCTATCTCTCTGACTTAGCCACAGCCTCTGTCTGTAGCTTGCAAATAAAGACCTTGGCTTATGTCAAAAATGGTACCAAGAGTTGAGCAGAATCAGACCCTCCAGAAACTGGCAGGAATCTGGCGCAGTCAGGGCTGAACATAGTGAAACTCCAGCTAATAGTAAGAGACGCGACACTGCCAAAACATGGTGCAAGGAGCAAAAGCATTCAGTTTTCACCTGTGGTCGCCCAGAATGAATTACCTATTGAAGTCAAGGGTTAGCAGTTACTACCATAGGACAATATATAGGGCATGAGAAGCTCAAGGTCTGTAGGATCAAATGCTTACTTCTAATGGTGCTAGGTGTATCTTTAAAAAGAAAAAATGAAAACTACAAATTCTTAATTTTTCAACTCAAGATACAAAATGAAAACCAAGGATTTTCTAAGATTGTACTAGAGGAATCTCTTTTTTTCTTAGAGCCACTAGGCTGAGATAGACAGAAATCAAACACAAAGTTCGATCCTGCAGGTTGCTGAATTACAAGATTAGTTGAATTTACAGCTTTACACTATGGCTTAGGTGAAAATCAGAGCACTGATCATGAAAGAGGCAGACCTGGGAATCTGAGCAGAGACTTATGGGAGGATTCAGATAACTCAGAAAGCACTAAATTTCTCAACTTCATTGAGTTTTATTTCTCTTGTCATCCAAATCAGCCCCGTCTTCTCTTCTCATGTGTCTCTTCCCACCTTGCTTAAAAATCCCAGTGATCTAACACGAAGGTGTTACTTTGCAAGGGGAAGCCAATTCTCTTCATGCCAAACCCCTCTATCCCTCATTATCGCCACACCTACAACTAGAGTTAGATCTCAGCATGTCCCTGGGACGGGTAGGGGTGGGACTGGGGACGTGAAGTCCATACCAGGAGTGCATATGCAATATCTGAAGGGAAAAGCTTATAGACAAAAGTGCATGACCTTGATATTTGCTATTAACAGAGACCTGGAGGGAGTATATACGGGAGTAGATTCTGAAGGTGCTAGTCAAACAAGAGAAAAACAATTTTAGGTCAAGCTGAGTTTATTGATATGGTGGCATCTGCCAGTGATTCTACGTTTGAGGTACTTGGCTTGAGCATCTAGAAGTGGTTTAAATTGTTTGCTGAGTGGGTTGACAGAAACCTAGGCTCATTAGTACTCGATACTAAATGTAGTCAAGATGCCAGAAATTACAAGCTGTAATTTAGAGGAAGTAAATTCAAAGGCCGAGACAGATAGAAAGGTTAGAGTGGATTTATCATGACTGCTTACCCGTCTCATAAATACGTCTCCCAAGAGGACCCAAAACTCACATCCTTTGTCAAGGCAATGGTAAATAAATTAGTGAGGGAAGCACCAACATGTTTATAAAAAGCTAGAGAGGCTGTTACCTGTCAGCCAAGGATGCTGGTAGAGAAAAACTGTGGTTGGAAATGAGCTGTAGTTGGAAATTTCAGTTGGATTGGGGATGTCACAAGGTAACACAGGTCTGGGAGCAGCATTAATTACCAGATGCATAGTGAGCTTGGCTAGCCTGATAATCAGACTGGTCTGGTCTGGCCCATAGGAATCTTTCTTTTTTTTTTTTTTTTTTTTTTTTTTGCGGTAGGCGGGCCTCTCACTGCTGTTGCCTCTCCCGTTGCGGAGCACAGGCTCCGGACGCGCAGGCTCAGCGGCCATGGCTCACAGGCCCAGCCGCTCCGCGGCATGTGGGTTCTTCCCGGACCGGGGCACGAACCCGTGTCCCCTGCATCGGCAGGCGGACTCTCAACCGCTGCACCACCAGGGAAGCCCTCATAGGAATCTTTAATATGGCAGCTCATGGTGTCCCAAAAGAAAAAGAGGGGGATGCAATAAGGTCCTTATTTTTATTTGACAGGCTTAGTGAATAGAGGCATGAGTTACGCTATCATGATTGAGTTGCGGTCTGTAGCAGTTTTTGTCCATTTCCCACCCAAAAACCATTCACTTACCCCCAGTCCTCCTTTCTAACTGAAGTCCATTGAGACTTCTGGGAGATAATTCCTTACTCCAAAAACCAATCTCTAAGGAAGGAAGAGTTCTTCATCTCTTGGACATTATCTGACAGCATGTAGTTCTGGCAGCCAGGGTGGCAGCCAACTTGAAACCATGAAAGGAAGTAAACCAACACACTGAGGAGGGCAGAGCAAAGACATGGAAAGAGCACAGGTCCTGAATGATATTTTTGAGCTGTTGAATGAACCAATGCCGGTATATCCCTGCACATAACCAGAACAGTGGGATCCAGGTGCTCAAACCTTGTCAGAATTCTGTCTCTCTCTTCATTTCTACACTTGACTGGAAAGACAGTAATCAGCAGCCCTGGATTACAGGATCCTTACAGACAATGATCATAGGACAGCTCTATCAAAACCACCTAGAACGAGTTCCCACAGGAAAGAGGAACTCTGTTAAACCAGCAGAAAGAGAAAAAAAGTGCAGGAGACAGAGGCAGAGACAAGCCTCAAATTCAGATATCATGTCCCCTGGACCTGGGCTCTTTTCACTCCACTGATTGCCTGCAATTGCTTTATATTCCAAGTGAAAAAAAGGAAGGGGAGTGGGATCCTAACACCCTGCAAAGCCTGCCTGATCACTTGCATTGGGAGGATTTGCCCCACCTATTTAGGGGAGTGTCCCATCTTAAGGGCACCCAGAAGGCAAGATCTTGGCAAGTTGAGTTGGAATGGTGATGTGTTTCCTCCTGCAAGTGATTCATAGCCTCCTGATAGTCTATTTTTCCTATGTAGACTGGACAATAGGAAGGAAAACATTGTCACCTACATTATTTGTATCAATATAGACTTAGCTTCTTTAAGCCTTCTCCATCCATCTATGCTTCCCTCTCTGAACTCAGGCTTCTGAGACAGACAAATTTATGTGTAATCCAACTCTGCACTTACTCGGTTTGGTGACCTTAGGCAAGTTACTCAGTCTCTGTGAGCTTCAGCATACTCATCTGTAAAATGGGGTTGACACCCTCTACCTTATAGGGAAGTTGTGAGGATTAAACGAGGTAATGTACACATTAGCAGTGCCCCGTCTCTGCTACCAAGGGAAAGCCTCTGGACCTTCCACCTTGCCTATCTCAAAGCACATTCAAATCCTCTCTATCCATCCACATACCTTCCTTTGTTTATAATATTCCCACAATGCTTTGCCCTTTAGAAAGCTGCTCCTTAACAGATTCTTCCTACCCCATGACTCCTGTGCCCAGTACCCCCATCACCCTTGTGCTCTCGGTTTATACTCTTTCCTCTACTACTCAGCCTCCTTCCTTCATTCCCTGTACGTGGGTTCTGTGTTGATTCTTCCCCCTTGGAAACCACTATATGGCTCCCCCCACAACACAGAATGGCAGGTAGAAGGGTAGGGAGAGGATGAGCTTCTTAGTTCTCCATGGAGGTGGTACCCTAGATGCAGGGAGAGCACCCAGACTTTCGGGTACAGCTGCTCTACAGGCCCTCCCCATGCCTCTCTGAGCGCAGTTGTCTCAAATGCCTCACAAAAACTCCAGACTGTGAAAGGAGATATTCTGCCGCTTCTTCTCAGCAAGGCCTTATTCCATGCCTCCAGCTGCTTCCTTTGATCTGAGCTGACCCTCTCCCCCGTCTGTGGGTAATCTTAGCCACCATTAAATTCTGTTCCTGATCCCGCTGGAGCCATGTTAATTAAGCACAAAATTGTCACCAAGTTCTCAAGCCAGCCTCCTTCACAGTCTCTATGACCCAAGAGCCCTTCCCATGTGCCAATAAGCTCTGTTCTGTCCTACTTAGATGATTTTAACCGTGTATTGGCCAGGGCCCAGACATAACCACCTCCAGCCCTCCCCATGCAAGGCAGAGATGGTCTCTCGATGTCTTTCAATCATCACTTTACCAGGGAGACTTAATGAAATGATGAGTATACACAGCAATGTGCAAAGGATCCATTCATTCATTAACCAATGCTTTTGAGCAAGATCTCCTATATGCCAGGTACCTATGTTGTTGCTGGGAATATAGCAGTGAATCAAAAGACCAAGCCTCTGAGCTCATAAAAATTACCTTCTAGTGTGGCCTTGGTAAGACCACTGGTTTTCAACCTCGGCTGTACATTAGAAATACCTGGAGAATTTTAAAAATCCTAATATCCCCACTGCATACACAGACCAATTAAATAAGAATTTCTACTATTTTTTAAAGAGCTTCAAATGATTCCTATGGGGAGCTGCAAATATTTCCTCTGATGCCTCAGAGGATCAATCACAAGCCCTTTAAGTAGTCTGGGATGAAGTTTGTCAAGACTGACTTTCATCTTAAGCTTCATTCAAGAACCTCTGCAAGGTGGGAGGGGACCACCCTGCTATGATTTGTTCTTACTGAGGCCAAACTTGTGATGACTTAACAGGAATATGGACAAGATATTGAGAGACTAGGTTGGCCCTGAAACTGTCATAGAAAGAACTGAGAAGGTGTCACCTGGGAAAAAGAATATTCTGGGTGTAGGTAAAGACTTTCTCCAAATACTGAAAAGGTTGTTCTGTGGTTGAGGGCCCAGATCTGTTCCACCTGTAGGCAGGTGGCTACAGGAAGGCAGATTTAAGTTCAGTGCAAGCCACAACTCTCAATAATCACAATTATCCTAAGAGGCAAGGATCTGTTCTATGGGACAGCAAGGTTCCCATCACTGCAGGCTGTTCAACATTGCCTGCACAACTGCACGGTGGGTCTTGTAGAGGGAACTTGGCACTGAATTAGGGACAGGTTACTTACTTACTATCTGTCAGTAAGAATGGCCTGTGATTTATGGACTTTGGGGGAGGCAGGTGGGTGGCCAAGAACAGTGATTGAGTATCCCAGAAATTACATAGCTGGGTGGTGGCTGGAGGATGTATCTAGGGCAGTTTTCTCCCTGACGCATCCATCCCAAGTGAATATTGGGTTAGACATACTTTAGGCTCCCTTTCATCCCTGCAGCTTTCAGATTCTACAGCAGTGGGTATCAGAGCTGTTATTCAGGCATGAGCCTTAAGAAGTAGTATCAAAAAGAAGAAGGAGAAGGAGAGGGAGAGGGAGAGGGAGGAAAAAGAGAAGGAGAAGGAGAAGAAGGGGGAGGAGGAGGGAGGGGGAGCGGGAATGGAGGAGGCAGAGGAGGAAGAGGGGAATCATATGCAGCTAAGAACAAGGGCCTGGAGCCAGACTGCCAGAGTTCAATTCCTGTCTCCACCTCTTACTACCAATGTGACTTGGACAAGTTACTTAATTTCTCAGTGCCTCGGTTTCCTCATCTGTACAATGAGGCAAATAAAATTACCTGCAGAGAGTCTTTATGAGGATGAATGAGTTAATTCCCAGTGTGTGAAGAGCTTAGAAGAGTGCCTAACACAGAGCACCTGCCCAATAGTATGAGCTATTATCATTTCTGGAAGGATTGGTGAGGAAAGAAAATTATTTTGTCATTTGTCCCTAAAGTAAAGAGGAACCCAGTTTGGCCCTCAAGTGGGGCTCATCACCATGCCTGATAGGTACTGTATTTACCCAAAAACTATCAGAGAAAATGGAACAAGGCATGTCTCTGGGTATTGACTGTTGCTGTTCATCATGAGCTGGCCTGGAGCAAGCACACACATGCACAAAGTACACACAGGTCTGCACACACCTATGCACATTTGCACACACACAAAATCCACCATATAAAAAAATCTTGAAACTCTTCTCTCTCTCCTTTTGATCACTCCCCTTTGTCCCCTATCAAAAAGAGGGGAGGTGGAATATACCACTACCTAAGGAAGGGATCAAATCATTGTCCCTGGAGATGTGAGGTAGGTATTTCAAGTTCTGAAGAAGCTCTCCCTGAGAGGCTCAGATCCTCTCTCATCTGAAGGGCCTGTAGGTGCTGAGAGGAGGCAAAGCAGATGGCCTTGAACAGGTCACGTCACCCATGGATGTCCAGGATATCGATAGAAGCTTGGACCACTGCTGTTACCACCCTGTCCATACAAAACTGCCCAAAGTCCAAGTCCCCAATCTGACGAAAGACCTAACCCCATCAATTCACTTCCTCTCTCTCTCTTCTGTTGTTCAGACATGTTGAGAGGCCTCTGCTAATGGACACTTGTCCTCAGGGTCAGTCAGGGCCTGGGAATAGGAGCTTCTTAAATTGGTGGTAAAGCTCTAAGGAGCATGTTCTTAAAATCAGGTGGATCCTTCTCCTCAGCAAAGCCTGGGTCTCACTCTTTGACCCAGGAGCTCCCAATCCTAGGAAAAATGCTTCATGGAAGGGAGGGAGGTTCAAGAGTTCTTCCTTACCCCAGAGCTGGCTTGAAAACAACTCTGGCCTTTAGGGAAGGTGGCAGCAAAAGGGAAAGCTGGCTCTGGGGTCTCAGCACATTCAGTCCTGCCACGGGAAGCAGAGGTGTGAGAGGCAATGTAAGTGACGGTGTGACTGAGCTTTGAGAGGTCTTGGTTCTGGTGCCAGTTCTGTCACAAATTAACTGATTGACCTTGGGCAAATCTCATCCCCTCTGTGGGCACAACTTCCTTTCCTATAAAATTAAAAATACACTAAATAAATATATCTTAGGAGTCCTCTAGATTTGATTGTCTATGATTCTAAAAGATTAAGAGCAATTGCCCACCCAACTGGCCAAGAGCACCCATGGGCGTGAGGAAGGGGCCCGAGGAGGTCCTGCCCAAGAAGAGGTGTTTATTCAGAGCCAGGTTCCTTCTCACTCTCCAGGCCAGGGGGTGTCAAGCCACTTGCCTGGTAAGTAAGTGAAGAGGAATGAGTAGCTAAAGACACCTCTGCCCCTTTCATGTGCCTGCAAAGACATGACAGAACAATTCTCAGCCGCTGGGAATTCTGTCCTGGGCCTGGTGGGTAGAGTGAAGCAGTGAAGGACCCCACAGGCCCCAAGGCTGAGCTTGATTCCAATTTGAAGCTGTCACAGCTACGGCTTGAATTCTGAGCAGCCCTGGTCTCGCGGGGTTTATAGCTCCTCCTGGCTGCCTGAGAAATTATTCACTTGGATAAACCCAAATTAGACTTAGGAAAGGAACACATTTCTCTTAACCCCCCAGATGTCTAGAGTGTTCCTCCACTGCCCCACCCTTCCACACGTACCTTCCTCCCTCCCCACAACCTCCTCAAGTCACAGCCTTGGAAAATTCTCAGGATGCAGTCATTTCCAGAGTTTGTCAGAGACACTGGAAGACATACTGAAGTCTAGCAGTTGTTTGAGATCCAGTCATGGGGAGGGGTGCTTGGCATGGAGAAAAAGAAACCCATGGACCTTGCAAAAAAATGCCAGACTGTCCCCTCACCATGCCCGTGAAGACTCAGTGAAGGCATTATGAAACCTTCCCTAACTTCCTACCTCCTTGCTGCACCTGCTCTTAGTGATGTAACCTCCCTTCCTATTCACACTCTAAAAAACAGAATGAAGCATGGAGTTGATTGTAGGATTCAAAGGGACCCCCCGTTGGCCATGTCTTCTCCACACGCTTGTTCCCTGCCCATGCCTGATTGGTCCAAGGGTAGAGATGCCTGACCTAATCTGGGAAAATCAGATTCTTCTTCCCAGGAAGATGAAGACTTGAGCACACAGAGACCAGGCAGCTGGAGCTCATCTCCATTGTCCTGGAGATAAGATCCAGGAGGATCTACTAGTGAGGACCCTGGGATTGCCCTGGTTGTGCAGGTTTCCCTTTGATCCTGTGAACAGTCATAGTGGCCTTTATCTTGGGCTGCCTGGAGTCAATTCAGTTGTTTGTCTCTGAAGACATTTAATTGGTAGAAGCTCCCTTGCACACCATCCTTCCCCTGTCCCAGTACGTGCACACGATTACAATCACCATTTTCTCTTTGCCCAACTCTTTCCCTAGGTCAGAAGCTCTGTGGTGTCCTGGACCGTGGATTTTTCTCACCTTCCCCTCTCCACCCCTCTCCACCTGGCTAACTCCCACACTTCCCTCAGGTCCCACTGAGACTTCAACACCTCTAATAAGCCTTCCCCGATCACCACCCCCTGCACCCCTTGTCTGGGTTAAGTGCCCTTAGAAGGTGTTCCCACAGAACAAGGTACTTCCCCTAAGGTAATGTGTTAAAGCATTTAATCTGTCTCTCATGAGACTGTAGCTCCTTGAGCTATTTGCTGTTCTATCTCCAGCACACAGTACAGTGCCTAGGATGTGGGTAAGCACTTTGTAAATTTTTGTAGAATGAATAAGTGAATGAATGAAGACATACACTCGTGTTCTTTCCTCCTCACAGTAAAGTAATAGAAATTAATTACCTGGTCCAAATTATTATTCATCTCAGAATGCAATCAGCCAGTCAAAAAAATTAGTAAAAATTGATGCGCCAAAAACCGTATTAGGCACTATGCAACTGTAATAAAGGTGCAAATACAGGCAAATGAGAGGGAGGCGGGGTTTCGCATGAGAAATATAATGTATGATAGTAGATCCTAAGTTCCATTTTGCCCAGTCTGAAACATTCTATGCCTCTATTTTTTGTATCTTGAAAATGGACGTGCAAGAAATACCATTAATGATTTGTTGGGTTTGCAACAATCTCCTGAATCGATGGGCAGAAACTTCCAGAATAGTGCTGGATCCAAACGAGGTAGAAGCCTTTGGGCACAACGGCACATCCAGGCTGACTAATGCTTTGGACCCCTCATCACGTCATCTCTGGTTCCTGCCTGGCTTGGAAGAAGTGCTGCACAAGACTGTGGGCCAAGGCTGCAGGTAGGCCGATAGGAGAGGGCGATCTGAGCCTCTTTCCCAGAAAGGCCTGCTGCTGCCATCCCTGCTACTCTGGCAGGTGTTGAGAGGAGAGAGGGGGACAGCTCCCCCTGCCCCTAGGCTAGCAATTAAAGAGCCCAAATTGTCTCCTGCAAGAAGCACTGTTGTCTCGATGTCATTTCAGCATAAAATAAATTGCATTGCCCATCAGCCTTCTGGAGGCCAGCCCTTGCTGGCAGCTTCCACCGGCTCCTAGAAAGAGCCTGCTCAGATGTGATGACAAGTCAGCCAGCTGCAGCCAGTGCTGGGGGTGACCCTTCAGGCCCAGGGAGCATGATTCTCTCATGCAAGGACCCAGTGCGTGCCTGAAAGAGCACTGCTTCAGCCTGGTACCAGCCAACACTCCGCCAGGCTGCTCTCCTATTTGTCAAGTCCTAGCAGAGAGAGGGATAAAGAATTCAGAGAGATATAGGGTAACTATGTCATCGGTGTGAACTCTCCCCTCCACCCTCACTCTGTTGCCCCAGAAGCTGGAAGCTATCTCTCCTTTCTCTGAAAAATCAAAACCGGCCAGCATTTACTGCCTAGTACTTACTTTACTTTACATTTATCTGTCGTATCAATTTGATTACTATCCCCATTTTACAGATGAGAAAGCTGGGGTTTAGTTGGTTTGCCCAAAGTCACAGAACATCTAAATTGAAGAACCAGAACTTGAACCCAGAACTACCAAGCCTAAAAATCTATGCCCTTAGTTACTGTGCAAAACTTTCTCTTGGGCTCCAAGGGGTGAGCAGGGAGGGATTCATCTTTCCTTCCATTGCCGTCACCATCCCAGATAAGTTTATAATCTAAGCAGTGATAGATCTATTCTGCTGCCATTGAAGTCTTATGCATCAAGGCCCCTCACTTCTCAGACCCCTTGGAAGTTCTGGGAAAGGCCCTGGCAATGTGTTCCCATGACCTTATGTTCTTGTAAAACTTTCTAAAGTAAAATATTTTAACCAAAATTGGTTAACGTGACTATCTCCTTCCATCACACATCCCCTCAAATCAGCGATGCCAGAGGGGCCATGGGCACTTAGGGATCCAGCCCAGGGGAAGTTGGATCGGGAAAGCTTTTAGTTCAGT
The DNA here is from genome assembly GCF_039906515.1 of Pseudorca crassidens. Taxonomy (NCBI): domain Eukaryota; kingdom Metazoa; phylum Chordata; class Mammalia; order Artiodactyla; family Delphinidae; genus Pseudorca; species Pseudorca crassidens. Next base: position 98,374,622 of record NC_090297.1, read on the forward strand.
CAGTTATATTTCTCTAGTTCACAGTTTGACATACAGTTATTGCCTAGCAATGACTCAGGGAGGACACTTTGCACTCACTGTGCCAAATCGCCTGGCACCCTGACACAGGGTACAGAACCCAAGGTGGCTCTCGTGCTGAATTTATCACAATGCCAAAGTTGCAGAGCACAGGCCTGGAACACTATCACGAAAACAAGTACATCTGTGTGGGGAATCGCATTTTTTATGAATCACAACTATCAACAATAAAAAATAAATTTTGATCAACTGTGCCAGAAGACAGAGTTCTCTTTCTACTCTCTCTTTAGAAAATAAATTTCAAAACGGTTATCACAGAAAGAAGCATCGAAGAGCATGCAACCAAACACTGCAGGGAGAAAGTACTGCAGAGATGTGTCAGTCAGCTAATTCATTTTCCAATTCCATTATTTTTCTGGATTTTGTGGTGTTTGTGGTATTGCCAGCTTTAAAAATAAAAAGATATCATTTATTCTGATCTGTTTTCTTACTTGAAATAAATCTTTGATCTTATACTTAGTTCTTTACTCACAATTTTATTTTCTTTTTTTTAAATAACCTCCCTCTCAATTAAAAAGCTTCAGAACCCCCAAAGCCTGGATCTCCTCCTGGATCTCCGTGAAGACAGCCTTCTTGCTATGCAAACACCACTTCAAGGGCCCTACCGTCTCCTCCTGTCCAGCTAGGGCCCCCCATGCCATTATGTGGGCATGCTGGAGCCATAGCTGCAGTTTTTCATACCTCTGTCATGGCGCCCAGCACTGTTTACTTATACTTATTTATGTTCCTGTTTTATCTCTTTCCAGCAACCACCTCAGGGCCTTACATGGAGTAGACACTCAATAAATGTTTCAGGACGAGAGTCAGGAGATGAAGAGTAGACCAGGTAGAGGGGCAGGCAGGAGCCATAAGACCCTGGGTCTGCACACTTGTGATGACAGATATGTCTGTGATGTTTCTCTTCTGTATACTCAAATTGTACAGGCAAAAGATCTCCTTCTCTCTTTCCCTGTATCCCGATCCCTAACTCTCTTTGATTCTCTCTCTCTGTCTATCTTTCTCTCTCTGGCCCTGATGGTAATAAGGCTAATATGGCAGCCTTTGGAAGGAGCAGGAATGGGAACACAAGAGACAACCACAGCCCCAAATCTTCCCATCCCAGGCAGAAATTCAGGGAGAGGCACCTGCAGAGAGGCAGCATTCCAAGGAGAGGATAAATTTGACCCAAGCTGTGTGTTTCTCCATCAGCGTGGTTTAAACCAGAAGTAATCCAATAGGTTGACGTTTCCTGAAAGCAGGGTCCATCTCATCAATAACAGTTGGTGGGGAAGGTCTTCTGTGGAGGGAAGCTGAGCAATGAAATCCATTTCAACATCGCAAGGTTTGGAGCCCGCCCAGAAAATGAGTCTTCCAGCCAACTAGATGGGAATGAAAAGGAAAAGTATTCAAATCACACAATTACTGTCTGGCTAAATGAACTGTTGCATTCATTTAAATGGATTAGACATTTTAATTAGCAGGGTCTGGTTGTTTGCCGAAATTGAATTTTTGGCATATGGGTGTTATATGCACATGTGTGTTTATTCTAGCAGAGCCCAGGCTGGAGTAAATCTATAATGATTGCTTTCTCTATAGACGAAAGGATCTGGCAGCCTGGAAGGAACCAGCCTTCTCTCCACAGGTCCCCATCCCCAAGCTGGAAGGAAGACCATGGCATCCTCACCTGACCTCTGCAGGGGACTTGTGCAACTGGAGAAAACATCTTTGGGCTTAGAAGCAGTTGCAGGAGGGAAGAAGGGGAAGATGATGACAGAAGAATGTTGACTTCAAAGCTTTCCTTTGGTTTATACTAGAAGTGGAAACTAGAGTTACCCAAATTGTCCTGTAGAATGTGCACCCCCAGGGGGCAGCAGAGCACCAACCCTTGGGAAGCCAGCTGCCCGGCTACTCCATTTTGGCCAGAGATGTTCTCTGGATAAACAGGGTACTTGGTGGCAGGAAGAAGAGCGATCTGTATAGGAGAACAAAGATCTGAACTTAGCTGCGACCTTGGGAGGCCAGTGCCAGGAAGGCAGAAAGAAGAGCAAAATGGGTATAGGAAGAGGAGAGCTGAATCAAATGAGAGCTAGAGACAGGTTGGCATCAGTCTCAGGAGAGAAAACAGAATCAGGGTTCACAAAGCAAGGATCAGAATTCCCAAGCAGATCCAGAAAGGTGCAGGACCTGCAAGTTGGGCGGAATCAAGGGCAGACCAGCCAGGCCGCTACCTCAGATGCCATCTATAAAGAGAAGTTAAAATATCCCTGGAGATGTAAGAAGGCAGAGAGAATGTAGTGCTTTGCTGAGCCTCACTGGAACTGGGTGGGCAGGTGGGTGGTGGTTGGGTGATAAGAAGAAAGCTCAGAGATAAAGCAGTCGAAGGTAGGGCATGTCCCAGTTATAGATACTTGCTAGACCATCCTCCTTGACTGTAGGGCTTTCATTCCACCAGGTGGGATAAGCAAGTTTGGAGCCAGCACTGAATTGTTGGGGGTAAACAGGGAAGAGGCAAGACCTGCCACCAGTTGTCCCCCCTCCACTCTTCCCCCAAAGCTCTCAAACGTGTCTATAAGTAATTGCACCAACTGAAAAGGAGTCCAAACATCATCTTGCCAAGGGAACACTGTCTGGGTCTGGTCATGCTTACCGCAGGCTGTGTCCATACAGCCCTAGTGCAGGTGGGTCCGTCCTTCTGTGCTTGCCCCACTGACCTGCTCAGGGCCTGGTGTAGTAGAGCCGTAGCAGGGCCCAAGCCTCTATTCAAAAAGCTGAAGGGTCGGGCTTCCCTGGTGGCGCAGTGGTTGAGAGTCCGCCTGCCGATGCAGGGGACATGGGTTCGTGCCCCGGTCCAGGAGGATCCCACATGCCGCGGAGCAGCTGGGCCCGTGAGCCATGGCCGCTGAGCCTGTGCGTCCGGAGCCTGTGCTCCACAACGGGAGAGGCCACAACAGTGAGAGGCCCACGTACCGCAAAAATAAAAAATAAAATAAATAAAAAATAAAAAGCTGAAGGAAACTGTTCCCCTGCCTGATCCACACTGGGCTCGTGGGAGCACCTCCAACCTGGAGGCAGAGGGGAAGAAGGCTTTGATTCTTTGATTCATTTCACTGTGGAGTTTACAACTGAGTTTGAACAACAACTCTTCACGCCTCTCATAAAGTTTGTTTCACATCTGTTATGAAGAGATGGCAATAACGCCCCTCATGGTTATGTAGTCAATGGAGCAGAGGCAATGAGATTGTCTCTGGGCAGGGAGGAAATAATCTCATTTGCTTTGTCTTTTTGATCATGGGAGCAGGTAGGAAAATGGGATTTCATGCAGCTTATTCCTTCATGCTACAACTGGTCATAACGGTTATTTAACGTTTCCTGAGTAGCCAGAAAGTTGCAAGGTACCAAGCAACCTTTCTCCCAGCTTAGAAACTGGATTCAGCAAATAAGCACAAACCAGTTTCAGGGAAAGGAAAACTCCTGAGATCATTTTATCCAGGATGCATGCCTCCATATAGGAGTATATGTAGAATATTCCAGAATATTGTGGAGGACTATGGCCAAGTCTCCCATTTCTCCCACTGGTCATTTTGGTCATTTTGCACTCAGTGAATTCTCTCTTTAGCGTCAGTCCCACTCCCCACTTCCTTACTCCCCTACACTCAGACAGACACATGCACACACCGCTGTCACTTTCAGTGCATTTTGTCCTGATATTTGGAGGGGGTGGGGAGTGATACTAGGTAGCTAAGGCCATCTGATCTGGTCTTGTCAAATGAGAAGCATCTGAACACCCTTCTGCCACCACCACCCCACTACCCCTTCCCACCCCATCCCACCAGGATCCTCCTGGAAGGATAAAGGGCACCGACAAACTGGGTGCATTTGATTAAGCACTCTTCTCTGGCCTCAGTTTCCTCATCTGTAACATGCCAAGGTTGGATGAGATAATGTTTACAATCTCTTACAGCTCAGGTGTCAAACCAACCCTCAAAGGGAAACAGTCCAGTTAGAAGGCTTCATTAGGGCCCGGGATGTGGCCACACTGATGGGAAGACCAGGGCAGCTGTGTCACGGGTTAAGGAGGGCAAGGAAGGAGAGAAGGAAGAGAGAGAAGGTTCAGGAAACTATTTTAAAAGGAGTCATTAAAGTGCGTGAGGTTATTTCTTCTAAGCTGTCCATTGAAAGCAACTTACAATGGAAAGTCTGAGTGCCTTGGGATAGGAGCCAGCCAGCCAGGGGCTGGGGCTTTGGGGAGCACAGTGGCACTCCAGCGGGTCCCAGCGGAGCCTCACCCTGCGAAGGTGTTTTGCAGACCCGAGAGGGGCCAGAGGCCCCCTGGACATAGGTTCCGTCAGCTCAGGGAGCTTTGGAGCTCAGTCCCTCAAGGGCCAAGTCCAGTTCAAGCTTCCGTCATCCATTCTACTCTGAGGGTCTGTAGTGAGGCACGGGGACTGTGGGGAGGCAGGGGGACCTTCCTCTCTGGTGCCAGGAGACAGGAAGACAATCTGGCAGCCTCTAAAAGCACTCGAGTCAGGCGACAGCATCAGGAGGGACGTGGAATGTGGTGCATGTGGAGGTTTTATGGAGTGATAGTAATATCCCCTCCATCTCCACAGATCTTTCCAGTTTATAAAGCCCTCTCACATCCATTACCTCATTTGAGCCTCCTTGAAGCTCTAAGGAGCAGGCAGGGCAGCTTTTATCTTCTTCCGTTTAACTGGTAAAAAAAAAAAAAAAAAAAAAAAAAACTGCATTGTAGGTGAGTTAGGGGACCTGCCCAAGGTCACACAGGCAGCTCAGAGCAGAGCAGGGCAATTCCAGCCACTCAGGAGGGAGGAACAGCCTGGCAGGCAGACAGCCCCATGCCTGCTCTGTCCCAGGCCAGGCCATTTGTCTCCTCTGAGCGTCACTGTTTTTATGTGCAAAATTGGGAAATAACAACTTCAGCAGTTAAGGCAGATGGTATGTGTAGAGGATCCAGACCTGAGTAGACAAAGCAACATATCTACTCTTCTCTTTTCTCCTGCTAGCGTTTAAAAATCTCCCTTCCTTATAGGGGGTAGGGAATTAAGAGATACAAGCTTCTATGTATAAGACGAATAAGCTACAAGGATATATTGTACAGCACAGGGAATACAGCCAATATTTCATAACTATGAACAGACTATAACCTTTAAAAATTGTGAACCACTATGTTGTACACCTGAAACATACCATGTTGTACGTCAATTATACCTCAATTAAAAAAAAAAAAGAATCTCCTTTCCTTGAGGTAGACAGGGAATGAGGTGGCGTCAGGAAGACATGATTTCAAATCCTGCTTGCCCCTTCTGGCCTCACGATCCTAGCACAAGTTACTAGAGTCTCTGTCAGTTTCCTTTCCTAGAATGGGGAGACCATAATACCCACCTTGTGGGGTGTTTGAAAGTTAAGTGAGAAAGCATATAACATACCTAGCACTGTGTCTGTCTTAATAAATGCAGTTTTTCCTTTTCTCCCCCTTCCCGCTACAGCACACGGCAGCCATCTTCACAGCACCGGCCAACAAATCCCAGAACACGAGGCAGTTTCCAGGCCCTTTCTGCCTCCTCCACCATGGAAGTACTAATTGTTGTTGTTTTTACTTACCCAGTGCTCACTCTGGCTCAAGCACTGTGTTCAGGGCTATACCTGCATGATCTCATTTCATCCTTACAACCGTTCGGAACAATTAGCCCCATTTTTTGGATGAGATAACTGAGACACAAAGAATTCAGGACCTTGCCCAAGTCTTTACAGTTAATAATGACAGAGCTGGGACTGAGCTCCAAAACCAGAGCTCTTCACCTAACTAACCTCTGACGACCTTGGGCCTGCTGTCCACAGGCTGGGGGGCAAAGGCCCTGCTCTTCCGCATATTGCAGTCCCACGGCCCGTGAGTCGGGGACACTGAGGGAACCAGGAAGCACCCTATCCCGATTTGTAAGGCCAGATTTAATCATTTATGCAAATGCAAGGATTCTATTTGCCTAAAAGCATCCAGGTTGAGTTTCATTTGAGAAACTGGAAAATGTGGATAATCCCGGAAAGCCGATTATCACACAAAGGAATATTTATCCCCTGCCTGAAAGTCCAGGCGGGTGCTGAAGATATTAACAACATTTTCTCCGTGTGCAGCTATTCAATTAGAGAATCAGCCAGTGGGTTTAGGAGCAAGAATGAATCTGAGGTGTAGGGACCCCTCCCTTACCACTTGGAGAAGCAGGATTTAGTGGTAGACCCCCTTCCCTGGCAACTCAGTGAGTCAGGACAGATTAAGTGTTTCACAAAGGCCTAGACACCCATTGCCCAGCACAGAGCTTTGTCCTTGGTAAAGGCCCACAGATAGCTGAATGAATGAATGAATGAATGAGTGAATGAATGAATCAACTAAACAGTTCTCTTACCAAGACAAGAATCTGGAAAGTTTCCCAGCACCCTACAATCTCAGGAGACTCAGAGAGAACCCCAGTCCTTAGGGGGGACTTGAAAAAGAACTTCTTGACAGTGTAGAGTAAGAAACAGATGAAGGAAGGATGAGAGAGGGCATGCCAACTCCGAGAAAGGGATTCCTAAAGGTCAGGCCAGGGCCAGAGAACAGCCTTTTCTAGAGACAAGATGATATCTACCATGTGGATCCTAAGGTGAGGAGAGAAACTGAACAAGAAAGAGTCAATCCAAGTGGGATGTAAGATGTTAGCACTGGATTTTTAGCATATTTTTCTAGATGTTGAAGTATTGGGGAAAACAGGACAGCCCACCTTCCTCCTGCTTCTGCTCCCTGAACGGACCCCACCCCAAACCTCAGGTACTTCTCACCAGGTTCTACAGGACCTAGCCTGGCGCACAGTCCACACCCGTCACGCCCATAGAACAATGCTTATCAGGACGTGGCTGTTTGCCAGCTCCAGGTCCCTATGTTCAAAACCCCTTCTCTTCTCAGAGCTTATGAAACCGTAGTAAAAGATACAATTCAGAGAGTGCTTGCTATGTGCCAGAAGCTGGGCTACAGGCTCACAAGGTTATCCCATTTTATCGTCAGAATAACCCAATGGGATTGGTATATAATTTGCCCCACCTTACTTGTTGACCCAGGTCACATATTTAATAAATGAAGGATGCAGTATTGAGAGGCCTAAGGCGCTGAAAAGATTGATATTCCCTTGAAATATAATGCAAAAGAAAAACTAAACTAGACCATAAAACAAATGTAAAGAAATTCACAAAGTTCTTAAGTTTCCCCGTGACTTTTTAAAGTATAAATAATACTTCGTAAACTACTGAGTAACCTACAAGAATGCAAACCCCATTGTGTCTACTCCAAGCCTGAGTTCTTAACCATATTGATAGGTGGACTTTGCTTTTTCCCAGTATCCAGTGCTTCCAGAGCCCCCAGGACTTCCAAGAGGCCCAAACGTTGTTTCTTCTCAGAGGACATCACAAAGTAGATGTTGCAAAAGCTTGGGGGCTGGGTGGGATGGGGAGGGTGATTGGGGTTGTTTGAGTTCAAATTCTAGGAAAGAGATTACAGGAAATCTGTAGCCAGCCACTTGGGCTTCTTATCTGAGCCAAAGAAATCACTTGCAGAAGGGCAAACCTGTCCATCGCTGCAGCCAGTGTGGGAAGATGCTTCTCTTTATCTTCGCCAGGAGCTGAAGTGCTTTTGCTTTTGTAATCGGCTTCTGTGAGGGAACTGCCGCTCAGGCTTGTCTAGGGTTTATGAACAACCTCCCTTCCTTGGGGTAGATAGGAAATGAGTTGGGTTGGACCTAAAGGACCCGGCCAGGGTGACGAATCTAGGTGTATGCTGGTACTTCCTTCCTCACTTTGGATGAGCTGAGTCCAGCACCGATCTGGGGACCAGATTTCATAGAGTGATCCCTAACTGGGATGCACAAGTCCAAGGAAATCGGATGAGAGAGCTCACTTTGACTGACATGGGTATGTCAAATCTGACAGACTTCATTCTTTCTACTGTATTTTAGGTAAGAGACACTTTCTGTTGTGTCTGTCCTGTTCTCCCTCCACCAACACATACCCTTTTAAGAATTGCTCCAGTCACTCTGGAGGGGAACATTCCTGTGCCTATGTTTGTGGAATGTGACAGCTGAAGGGCCAGAGGGGGTGCTTAACCTCCACTGGGGCAATCACATTTCTCTTCTACAAACATGGACTTGAAGAACAGGAACACGGGTTGGTGGCTCTGGAGCTTAGAGAGAAGACTGACGTCGAGGCAGGGGTGACCATATTCTGCCACGCACACAAGAGGGCAGAGGAGGCTTGTCTGCAGAAGAAAGAGAGGAAGGAAGCAAATGCACAGAAGGAGAGATGACACCACACAGCGGGGCAGTAGTTGTCCCAGGCCCTGACGGCTTCCTAGCCCCTGGTCCTGACTCTAATGAAAACCAAATTTATGCCCTGCTCTTGGGTCCAGGGTCATCTACACCCCATAGAGTCTCCTTCAGTTGGCTCCGCTGAGTTGGTTTCCATTATTTGCTATCAGAAAAAGGAGGCTTGAAAACCAATTAACATTATCATTCAGATTAAGCGTCTACTAATGGTTATTGAATACCTATTATGTGGCAGGCATGGTTCCAGAAACATTGCCATGATTCATCTCACTTACTTTATCAGCAACCTCATGAACATTAGTCTCAGAAGTGCTTACAAAGAGCCTGCTTTCGTGTAACACTCGGCTAGACTGAAAGAGAGTGATACTAGCTAGGTCTATGTCCCCTGACAGTTGATTCTAGACAGGCATTCTGATGTGAAGACAAATGTACAAAGCATTAAATTAAGACAGGAAGAGGCAATGAGATATTTGCCTCATTATCAGGTTAGGAAGAAGGAGGGAGGCCAGAGTTAAGCAGGGCAGAGAAGGGGACAGCTGTGGGCATTCTAGGTCAGGGGATGGAGGCTGAATCCCCGGATGGAAAGCTCAGGTTGAACAGGGAGATTCACCGAAAGGGATATAAAAGAGGGTGAAGGATTGTCAGTTCCGGGGCCTGCTTCACTAATTGGCAGGTGTCCGTGTGGTCTCTGAATTCACAGAGAAAGGAGACAGGGGGAACATGGGAGACCAGAAGTAGATGGTGGGGTGCAAAGGCTGAGAGAAGATGGACCAAAAGAAATCTTCACTGTTGACATTGATCCACCTGGCATATCTCAATATGCAACCAGGATGCCAGAAGCAGCAGACGGGTGGCAGGAAAGAGAGGCTGGAAGAGATAAACATTCAAAGGGAAAAGCACTCAGTAGAGAATGGAAGTGAAGGCGGGGAGAGGGCCAAAGGGAACTACAGATATTGGGAAGAGGCAGAGGAAGACAAGTTAGACAACATAGAAGGTGCAGGGTGGGGTCAGAGGCAGGGAGGGGCAGAGACTAAAAAATATAAAGAGACGAAGAAACGTCAAAACAGAATGATAGGGAGTCAGAGACAGATAGGACAGAGGTAGTACCGAAAGGGAAGACTCTTTGTCAGTCAAAGCTTTGGAGAGGGAGAGTAGGAGGCCAGCAGAACCCTTAAGGAAGGAGGCTCTCCTATCCCGCCCACTTTTGCCCTGGAGGACACTTCCATTCTCTTAATCTTTCTGGCTGGAAACCTTAAGAGCTTCTTCTCTCCTCCATTCTATATATGGATAGCCGAGCACTGTACTTTGTCATTCTTTCTCCCAAATGTCTGACACCGTCAACCCCTCTCCATCCTCACATCCCCCTGGATGACTGACACTAGAGGTCCTCCCTGCCTCTAGACTCTTGACATGGTCTTTATCGGGGTCCTAATAACAACCAACTCTCCCGTTTACCTACTGCTTTACAAAGAACACACAAGATGACCTCTGATCTTCCCAGTTGCTCCATGGGTTAACATTGTTATACCCATTTGACAAATCTATTCATTCATTAAGCCCATATTTCTTGAGGACTATTCCCGGTCCCATGCTCAGTGCTAGGGATTCAGCACTGACCGTGACAAGTACAACCCTTGTCCTCCTGGACCTGTAGGTATTAGACAACTAATTACAACAGTGATAAGTGCCACAGGGGAGAAGTAGAGGGCGCCATAAGATAAAGTATGACAGAGGGTCTGACTTAGAGCATCAGAGAAGTAGCATTTCAGCTGAGCTCTGAAGAAGGGGGAAGCTAAAGTTTGGAGAGGTTATTAGACTTGCCTAGGGTCTAGAAGCTACAGGTCTGGGCTCCGAACTGTCATCTTCTGACTGTGAGTACAGTGGTCTGGCCTCTATGCCACTGTGCCCTTGGGTAGGGCATCTGGCTAGGAATGGATATACAGAGGTGGGCATGACTCTCTTGTCTTTGGGGGAAATGCCCCTGTTCCAGAATCTCAGTGGCTCTCTCTGGGCCTCTCTCATCCACCCAAACTCCTCTGCCTAGATCCTCAGGCCTCCATACTCCAGCCACACCCCATTCATTCACCTTTCTCCCCCACCGTTCTTCAGTACAAGCCCTGGACACTAGTAAAGCCTTTCTCTAGCCCCGGGATTATAGCAACAAATTTCCATTTAAATGACTCCGCTGTTCCCCTCTCTATCTTCTTCCAGGACATGGGGCATTCTTGAATTCATTTGTATATTTATTCCTTCACTCAATACTCTTAAGCCTCTGCTATATGCCAAGTGTACATCCTGCTCATGCCATTTCTCCTCCTTGAATTTTCATTCTCTTTACTTTTCATTAATCTAAATCCTACTTACCTTGAGTCTGTCTCCTTTAAATCCTTGACACAATATAATGAAAGGAGTAGGGAACTCAAAATCGTAACACTGGTGTTCAAATCAACTTATGGCTTAAATTTCCTCAACCTCAGCTGCCCCATCTTTAAAATGGTGAAATAATGATGGCCCACAACAGAAATGTTGGCATAAGAATCAGAATACCAAAATAAGGTAAGCTTTGTATAAAAGCACTTTGTAAATTCCTGTCCAGTTTAAGGAATTCATTGATTAATTGACTCCTAGCTCAGCTGGAGCCCTCTCTTCTTCACAGTCCTGTTTTGCACACTCCACATCGAGCCCTTAGGTCCTCTCAACTTCAGTCATTGGCTTAGTCTTCTCTCCTCAACTGATTGCAAGCAGCTAGAGAGGTGGAGACACGTCACACACTTTCGCGTTGCCCGTGGTGTCTAGGCAAGTGCTGGGCAGTTCGTAAACACTCTCCGGGTTTGTTGGTGGAGCTCTCCTGAAGTGTAAGCACAATGGCCAGGGAGGGTTTGCCCCAGCCTCACAGAAAGGGGAGGAGACAGGCAGAAGACCTCACACTTGACCCCTGGTCAGCAGCTCTCCAGAGCTGATACCTACGAGGCCATCAGAGAGACGGGCAGCCCAGTGCTTTATGCCATCTGACCTCAGGCTACCCAGGCCTCACAGCAGCCGGGGGACCCAGTGCCCCCTCACCTTAGAAATAAGAACCACCAGCCAATAGATTGAATTGGGGCTGTAGCTTGTTTTTCTAGCAATTGCTGGTGTTCGTGTTCTCTTTGTCAGCCTAGCTGAAGCTTTTCTATAGCCCTCGGGTTATAGCAATAAATTTCCATTTAACCATGACAGATGACTCTGCTGCTCCCCTCTCCCTCCCCCGGACCCCACCTCTTTGTTCCGAAGTCTCCCTCTCAGAGGTAGCTCGAGGGCCTTCCCTTTATGTGACACAAGTAGGTACTGGCATTTCCAGTCCCCCAAAGCTGGTATCACTCCAGAACAGGCTGACTGTGACCTGGAAGGGGAAAGAGGTTGGGGTGGGAGAAAGATGATGAGAAGAGGAAGATGAGAGCTGGCTTGCAATGTGGGCCAGCCTTCCCCAGGTAAAGTCACTGCTGACACTGGTGAGAGCACAAGAGCCGGAAGAGGCAATTTGAATAATAAGAAGCTGATGGGCAGAGGGGAAAGGAGGAAGAGGCAAAAGATGTTCATTCGTTGCATTGATTCAAGGGGAAAGACAAGTGATTAAATAATTTGCCCCCCGAGGAAGAGGTTCCTGCTTCCGCTTTCCTTCCTTGGCAGGAAGCAGAGAGAATTTCTTAGCCCAGTAGCTCTGCCTTGCTCCATCTGAGCTGGGGTTCATAAGAGGGGAGAGGGGTGTCGAGGAGTGGGGCTCTACGGCCAACTCTCAGCGTTGCGAGCTAATGGAGGGGAACAGCCCAGAGTGGAGGGTCCCCCTGACGGTCTCTCTCTCTCTCGGCTTTGGAATTTACACATGGAGCTCAGGTATGCTCAGCTCGGTTAGGTCTCATTCTTTGAGCCCAGGCCAGGAGACTGAGGAGGGGCTGGGGGTGCAGAAAGGCGGGAGGGGACAGGTAGAAGCTGACATGGGCTGGAACATCTTCACAGTGAGTGGTCTTCATTCTCAGAGTCAGAAGTCATTTGTGACAATGTACAAAAGGGAAAGAAGACAGCCTTTGTGTTGTGCCTGCTATGTCTTATGCTTTCAGTTTGACTAACTTCTTGCACCCCTGACACTTGCCAGGCACAGAAGTGCAGGATAAGGAAGACACAGCCCCTCAGGCATACCTCAGTTTAGATGGGGAGACATACTGTCGAGTCATTTCCATATGCTATGGTAAAGGCTAAGACTGGTGGATGTACCAGGGCTGAGGGCAGTGCCGAGAGTTTCTGGAAGGTTTCCCAGAGAAAGAAGGTGGGCCCTGTAGCCTAGTCCTGGAGCTGACCCCATTCGTCTAAATTGGTTCAGAAGATGCCCCTAGGTCTGCTGCTCTAGATGCTCTAGCCCTCGCTCGTTTTGCCAGTTCACAGATCTCCCAGATTTTACCGTTCTCCCTCCTACTCCCTTTTGCAGCTCCATGATCCCTGCGGAGGGCGAGGAAACCTCACAGCCCAGGCCCTACCTGCTGGAACAAGGTGTACTCCAGGGACTTGACAGGAGATCAGGATCCTAATTCGAGCCATCCCTCACAAAGATTTCCACAATGGGACTTGGCCCTGGCAAACTCATTACCACGTTTTGGCAGGTAGAAGGCAACTCTTGAAAGCATTCTCTTTCAGTGCACTCTTTAAGATATATATTCTTAGGGTAAAGTACAAATTCAGACTGGGGAGACAAGAAGGTCCAGCTGCCCCTGAGCTTCTCCTGCCCTCAGCAGAGTAGGAGACGTCCTCCCCACCTTTTCTCCTCCCACGTCCTTCTCTCATACTTGGCCGGGTACATGCACCGCCTTTTCAACCAAGGATTTAGTAGCAGCTAATTCAAAGAGTATGAGAAGACCTTTTCTCTTATAAGAAGTATCTCAAAGAGAACTGAAAATCAGGAACTCCCAAGGGGGCTGAAGGAGTGGTTAGGAGGTTGTATCATTTTCCCAAATTTCTAAGAACGACTGCATGTCCTCCCTTGTCCTGTCATGTGATTCCAGCTCTTGCTTCCCAGGTAAGCTTTGCACCTGCAGGGTCTCTCACCAGTTCCTGGAGAGCTCTGCCTAGGCTCTGCTGCCCCTCTCCATGGCAACACACCTGAAGGGAAAACCTCAAATATCTAGGATGGAGAGACCCCCTTCTTCCCTCTCACCTGAGCAATATCAACTTTCTGTGCTGATTTTTACACCCAACTTCCTGGACTGAGCCAGGCTGCATTCTCCATTTGCTCAGATGAAGCATATGGTTTGACAGCTCCCTCCACTGTACCCCCTCCCCTCAACACACACGTCATACACACACATAGAAGGGTCCCCAGAAGACAGCCCGACAAGTGGATCAAATTTAGCCAACTTCAGCAAATTTTAAACACTCATAGTCTCTTTCTTCCCAATAGTTGCAGCCAAAGGTGCCAACGGCCAACTCAGCAGCACAACATTTCTCAAAGTAACTACTTTACACATGTGCACGTACATATAGTCACAGAATCCTTCCTTGATCTGAGCTGGGGTCACAAAAGGAAAGGGGGCATGCTGAGTGTGGCCAGCATGGGCATGGCCATGGCCATGGTTAGGAGTAGAGCGATGGGCTGACCCATACTGAGGGCTTTCTTACATCCATTTATTCTCTTTCTTGGCTGAAAACAATTTAAAATATCTGCCACTTTCTAGAGTTGAGGTCCAAGTGCTAAGAGTTGGGGAGCATTGCAAGGTCTCCTTTCCCTTAACATTCACTTTCTGTAGGAACTGAAAATTGCAAGGTACCTGAGACACCACCTAAGCCAAAACCCTGAAGTGCAAAGGTGGAAGTAACTTAACAAGGTCAAAATTATTGTAGAACCTAAAGCAGACCCCAGGTCACCTGGCTCCCAGAACCAGGTCTCTGAACTGTCACACAGCCGTTGGTTATTCCCAAATCAGGTGCAGGAGGGAGAAAAAGAAAGATAAATACTGACAGATGGACACATTCACAATAATAGGCAGGAGAGCTCTTTGGGGCAGCTATATTGCAGAAATCCATCAGAAAGCATTTACTGATCAGCTACTACATGCTTAATGTTTTTCAAGGCACCGTGGAGAGTGCAGAAGAGGCGTAAAGCAGGGAAACCCCTAATACAGTGCCCTGTCCGGAGTCACATCATAGATGCTCATTAAAGATTTGTTGCGTCGCATGGAGCCCTCATAATAATAACCAATATTTATTGTTTACTGTGTGCCAGGGACCCTGTTCTGAGCTCCATACATGCATTTACCTCATTCCTTCCTCACCACAACTTTAGAGTAGGTATTTCCACCTACCATTTTTCAGATGATGAAACTGAAATGCAGAGAGGTTAAGCCCAAGGTCATATACCTGGTAAATGGTAGTAGGATTGTGCATTCAGCCACCAGATTATAGAAGGCACGAGACATCTACATTCTACGTCCAACTGTGGCACTTAGAAGCTGTGTAACTTGAGATCAGTCAGCAAGTTGCTTTACCTCTCTGAACCTCATTGGAAAAATGGCTAGAACACTGACTCCCTCATGCCACTGCTGTGAGGATTAATCAGCTCTTGCCTAGCAGGACCACGAACACTCACCTTCCACGCGTGTAACATGCTTTCTCCCCTCAGGGAGCTCAGTAGAGGGAAGAAGAACTAACACACACACACACACACACACACACACACACACGAAACCAAAAACAAAGAGTGCCTCGACTTCCTCACTGTCATGACCTCCTTCATAAGGCTATTGTAAGGACAGATTGTTCATACAAAAGAGCACTTAGCAGAGAACTTGGCACAAAGTAAGTGCTTAGTAAATCTTGGCTATTATCATGATTATTGTCACTATATCATCGCCATTATTATTACAATAAGTCCCCTACATCCGAACCTTCAAGGGGCAAACTTTCAAAGATGCGAACATGAGTTCCATCAAGGTCAGGCGTGAGTGAAATTGCAGCTTGCCCTCCGTCTCCTATAGCTGACGTTCCTTCAGCTCTCCCATCTCCCACCTCCTCTCCCTCCTCCCATCAGTAACTCTTCTTGCCTGTTCCCTCGATACCAGTCCCCGTATGCCAGCTGCTGTACTGTACTACTGTACTTTTCAAGGTACTGTACTGTAAGAGTAAAAATGTTTTCTTTATTTGTTGTTTGTTGGATTTTTATGTATTATTCGTGTGAAAAGTATTATAAACCTATTACAATACAGTACTATATAGCCAACTGTGTTAGTTGGGTACCTAGGCTAACTTTGTTGGACTTACAAACAAATTGGACTTAAGAACGCACTCCTGGAACAGAACTCGTTCGTATGTCGGGGACTTACTGTACAGGTTATAGAAATTTACTACCACTGGACTTCAGAAAACTGGGATGCAGTGTTGGAAAAAGCTTTACAAAGTGTCCAGGCTGGGCTGTGGATGATGGCCGAGATTTATGAGGCCACTGAGAAAGATAGTATTGTTACTTCAGACTCACAGAAGCCAAAGAAACAAGATTCCAGCCTCCTAGTGGCCGCAGGAGCATATGTGCAGGCCTTGAGGAACACGCACTGCTTCCGCCTCAAATGTTGTTGGTGGTATAATAGCAAAAGTCCTTCTCAGTGGCCTGGCTTTGAAACCACCAGCCCTGGGAAGTGTCTGGCCTTCCTGGAAGGCATCAAATCAACTGGTCCTATGCTCATAAAAGACTTAGAAAGCTGCTTCCCAGGAGCCTAGCAGGGCCCCCGCTGCTGCACCTCTGAAAGGGGTACCTTTTCCCAAGGAGCCCCCAGATAGGTCCTCAGCAGCACTTTCTCCCCCTCATCCATCTCCCCAGAGCCCCAGCCAAGCTGGCAACCGTTGCTGGTTAGACGTGGGATTTGTGTGCTGTTTACAGTGCTGCCTTATTATCCTTGAACCTGAAAGCTTTACTGGGTATTAAATTCCAGGATCGGGCTGCTGTTTGTGCTCCCAAGTGAAGGATGGAGAAAGAGAGCTTTAATGCTCTGTAAAAAGTAGGGTCTGAATCATTTATGAACAGGCATCACAGGAGCCCAGAGCCAGTGTTAGGACAGGGCTGATTCCAGAAGGAAAATGTTTGCTGTGGAAGGTCCAGCTCTGCCCTCACCCCAGCAGTCCATAAGCCCTTGTTAGCAGGATCACATGAATTGTTCCCTTCATCATTAAAGGACATCCCGGCAGTTGGGTATATTGTGAGGGGAGGCTGCTCGCTGTATTAGGAAAAAGCCAGAGCCGGCAATTATCTCTCTGTGATAAGAAAGAAGCTCTGTCCTGGCTGCTATGGCTTATTTAGCTTCAGCTTTGTTCTTACTGGAATGTTTTTAAAGCTGCATGTGACTCTCCTGGGGCTGGCTAACCAGGCATTGGGGGAAGCCTGCCGGCAGGTGGGCTGTTTCAAGTGAACAACCCAAGTGGATTGTGGATTCCAGCCACTTTTTTCAATCTCAGCAGCCAGTCGGGGGAATGTGCAGATGCAGTGTCAAATAGCTCCTATGATTTATTTTTTTTCTTGGAGCTATTAGCTCAACTCCTTAATTAGTAAGGTTATAATCAGAAAACAGAATATTTCCTTTTAGAATCATGGAATCATAGTGCTGAAAAGAACAGGAGAAAAACAGAACAAGACAAAATACCATGAGCATGCGGGGGCAGGTCCTTCTCTGCCCAAACTACCCCCTTCCCTTCTTCATCCTCGAGCCCCTTTATAGGTTGCAAAATACAATGCAACTCTCAGTCCTTTTCATGGCTTAAAGGACTTCATAATTTCCAGCTACCGTGGGCTAACTGCCTACTTCGTATGCATGTGTTTGTGGTGACTGAGACCCTGAAGTGCAGGAAGGGACAGAGCTACCCCCAGAGAGGTCTTGGTAGTGCTGGTCTAGAACCTGGGCCGATGCCTTACTGGTCCCTCAGCACCTCTCTGAGCAATACTGCAAACCCAAGCAAGACCGAGAAGTCTGGTCTCAGAGCACTGGACAGGACTCTTTCCACATCTGAGAAAATGGGGTGATCTCCCTGTTCTGCTGACCTCACAGAGCTGTTGGGAAGCTCACAGAGGTAGTGTTGGTGATGGACCCTTACATCCCCAAAAACAAGGGTATCACTTGTGCTCTGGCCATATCACCAACAAACTGCAGGACTTGGAGTAACTTCATCTTCCTGCCCTTCAGTTTCCTCATCCTCAATATGAAAGAGTTGATGATTCCTAAGATGTCCCCAACCCTGTGATTCTGGGCTGGCCCCAACCCCAAGCCCTAAGACTTCTGGGCCTAGGTAGCCTTTGGAGTGACCTGAAGGGATGGGAACAGGGGGAGCATCAGGGGTATCTGTCCAGCCTGCCCCATAGGAGACATCCTTACCCTTAGCAAGAGCCTGGGGCCAGCAGCTGGGCGCTAAGGACAGTCACCCACAGACTGCTCCCAATCCAGTCCCAGGCAGTCTCTCCAACAGTGAAGGGAACGTTGCAACAGCAGGAATGTCAATGGCTCTCCCTGGGGCTCAGGGGTCAGGCTCGTGGGAGAGTTGTGTGGACCAAAGCGCTATCCTCATCTGGTATCTGGTTTTCCCCCAGAGGAAAATACCCTCCTCTTCTCCCTACCTTTTTAAGCTTGAAGTTCCCTCCTAAAGACTCCTGGGGAACATTCACCAAATGCCAAATTCAAGTCAATCTGGAGCTCTGGTGAAGTTTGAGCAGTGTCTCGGGCAGGCAAAGGGAGTGGGGAGAGGGGAGGAGTGTCCTGGGGTTGCAGCAGCAGGTTCACAGACCCCTGAGCCGAGGGTAGAGAGCATCCATCCTGGGGTAAGTCCTAGAGGAGGTAGGTTAGTGCAGCCCAAGATATGAAACCAAGAGAGCTCTCTGACATGCAGAGAGCTGAGAGTCTGGGCAGGAAAAAAGGCTTCGACAAGAAGAGTCTTTTAGCAGAAAGCAGAGTAATCCTGGAAAACCGTCCCAGGAAGTGGAAAGGATTGGTCATCTGCCAGCTCGCCCACCTTGGACCTCTGTTGGTCATCTGAGACTGCAGCAGGTGAAGGGGGGAACCTCAGGACGCCAGGGCAGGAGCGCTTCCCAGCCAACGAGCCTAGGTTCCTGGTAAACTGAGTACTCCTCTGGAGGGATGGTGTGGGGAATAGAAGAGGAAGCTGTTGCTTTGAAGACTTTGGGGAAAATATCTACTAACTTCTCCGTTCTGGGCCTGAGTTTCATCCCTTGTCAAATAAGGGGATTGGATTTGGTGTTTCCTAAATTCTCTTCCAGCTCTGACATGTTGGGATTCTATGATTAATTTTTTAATAATAATAAATAAATAAATAAATGTTGAAACAATAAGAAAAAAAAATGAGAACAGAAGAGGAAGGTGTGAGAGAAAAACTTGAAGAAGGAGAAAAAGAATGGCAGGCCAGCCCAAGATGAGGAAGATGGTCCACTTCTTACGGCATTTGAACTTTGGAGAGTGGAAAAGGACTTTTGGAGCTGTTGCCCTTTGTTACATTAAAAGGAATTAATTTATCAAGGCCCAGACTTCTTTATAAGTCCTCAGCCCAGTCACAGGAGGCTGGGTCAATTGGAGACCTTTGCCTCTAGGCCTAGAGATTGCTTTGAAGGCCCCTACAGACCCAGACCCCTAACCTGGAGAGCTCAACTCTCAGAACAGAAGACCCTCAAGCCTCTAATGATATTGTCCACACAAGAGAAGTCTGAGTGGTTCCTGGACCTGTGGTCGCAGCCAAAGTCTATAGCTCACTGTCATACAGAGTGAAGGAATTCAGAAAGAGGAAAACAAATATGGTATATTAACACATATATGTGGAATCTAGAAAAATGGTACAGATGAACCAGCTTTCAAGGCAGAAATAGAGACACAGATGTAGAGAACGAAAGTATGGACACCAAGGGGACAAGGGGTGGCAGGGTGGGATGAATTGGGAGATCGGGATTGACATATACACACTAATATGCATAAAATAGATAACTAATGAGAACCTGCTGTACAGCACAGAGAACTCTGCTTCACTTCGTTGTACAGTAGAAACTAACACAACATGGTAAAACAACTATACCCCAATTAAAAAATAAATAACTAAATAAAAATAAAAAGACAGGAGCAACAGACAAAGCAATAACTGTAGCAACTGATGATCCATGGTCAGGTATTGGAGAAATCACCTCCCATCGTATTAAAAACAACAAATAAAAAGCTCCAAATTGAAAAAAAATAAAAGTCTGTAGGTCATGACTAAGTGGGACAGGGCCAGCCCAGGCGGGAGGATTAATGACAGTGATTGAATATTTTATAAGTGGAATATTGTGTATTTTCCAAAACCAAATGGAATGTCATTTTTTTTTTCGAGAGAGAGATGGTGGCTGTCACTGTCTTCGTTTCCCATTCAAACCACATACTCCGTGGCAAGCAAGATGAATGGGCCTGGGAGATTCCTGAGGAGAAGGGGAGAGACAGAAAGGGAGAAAGAAGATCTTTCTTCATTTTGTCCCCTCCCCGCCAGCCTACCCCACATGGCTCCTCCCTCATCACCCAGTGCTTGAACCCACTGTCCCCTGGACAGCTCTAGCAGCTGACTGGGGATACATCCCCTTCCCTGACCCCTGTGTGGTCTCTGTACCACATGGAGATTAAGTCACAAGGTCACTTAATCCATCCCTATGTTTCCAAGAAACACAGAGCATCAGACGTGGAAAATTTGCTCCCAGATCCTCCTTCATGTTCTCAGCCCAAGGTCTTATTTTCTTTCGAAATGCCTCCCTCTGGTCCATCTCACTGCAGATGAAGGTCATGTCCTCTAAATATTGACTTGGGTGGAGAATGAACTATAACTGGCCTCCCTTCCCTAGGGCAGAAGCTCTGCCTATTCTTGATATGAAAGTCTTTGGAGTTGAAGTGCTTCAGAAACCCTGGATCTTGCATTCCCTCCAAACCCATCCTCTTGAATGCATTATTGGCCTGTACAAATGGAACTATTTGATGGCCACTGGAATGGTGAGAGGCCCCTTCCTTTCTCAATACCCTATTACATGCTCCAAGGCCACCCACAGGCTCCACTACTTCGCATTTGCCCTGCAATGTTTCACGCCAGTTGACTTTTCATCTCCAAATCCCTTTTCACATTAAACACAAACCCACACACTCTGTCCCATTTTCCTTTGAAATAAATCATAAGCCCATGCCAGAAACGACTCAGGGTGTTCTCTGGAATTTGTAAACAGCATTAAAGTCTAGTGGGAAATGTCACAGAGTGTTGGTCTGAATTTATTAAGTAATTTCTCAGCTTAAAATATATCTTTCCAGCCTGCTGTCTGACAACACTTACCTCTAATGGAATTTTATCCGCTCTTGATCACTAAGCACACTCCCATCCCAGAGTACAGATTCCTCACCTCTTCCTGTTAGGTTCTCCAGCCGGGTAGATTTCAGACACACTAGCCATGCCCCTGTTTCTCAGAAGAGAAGCTCCAGGATTCTGGGCACCCAGGACTGCCTCACTGTTCTACATTTCTGAGGGCACAAGCTTGCCATCACACTGCAACACCCAACTCACACCAAGGCAGACCCAGGAATGGCCTGAGGAAGGAATATTTGTCCCCCCAGATCTCCATCAGCCCCCAAGCTACGCCAAACACACATACTATTTAAGGTAGAACCAGGACTTACTGTTCAAAACAGCTCCAAGGCAAGTCCCCTAGCCTGCCTCCTCCTCTAAAACAGATTGTCATCGTAAGCCCCTTTTAAATAGAAATGTTGGCACTGCCTTTAAGATTTTTGAACTCTGATTTCAAGCAATCAATCAAATTATACATCTGTAAAGAGCAGCTGTTTTGTACAAAGTTAAAATGAAGTGAGGAAATGAAGAGGCTATCAGCTTGCGTACTTCCTAGATGTGTCCCAGGCACTGTTGTCCTGCACTGTGGCCTCAGGCCTACTTGGTTCTGGGCCCATCCTGACCAGGGCAGGGAGTGTTTCAGCAGCAACAGCCCAGCATCTGCTGGGGCCTGAACTGGTCATGGTAATCTAAGCCCAGTATCCAGGAGAGCTAACCCCTAGGCCTGTCACAACTTTGAATGTCGGCTTTTCCCTACTCCATGGTACATAGAAGATAGTATAACATACTGGTCAAAAATATGGACCCTGGAATCAGAGTTGGAGTCCCCGTTCTGCTACTTAGTAGCTGTGTGACCTTAGATAGGTTACTTGACCACTCTATGCTTCAGTTTCCTTGTCTGTATAATGATGATGAGATTAGTGCCTAGCTTCTGGAATTTTCTTGAGAATTAAAATAATGTATGTAAAATGCATAGAATGATGCCTGGTTATCGTTTTTAAATAATTCTTTATTAATGATAATTATTTGTTTTATTATTTTTTAAATACTTGCTATTAATTTATAATCTGGCTGGCACTGTCCCCTTTGCTTCTCTTCTTCTAATTAGACCTACAAGTTCCTCATACTCTGTAAACTGTTTCCTGTCTAGTGACTGGGGAGAAGATCAATACATGGCTGTTCACGCTGAGGTGTGACCCAACACCTGCTTCCAAATGGGGCTCTTCTTCTTGTATATCCTGCTCTGAGAATGCAAAGGCATAGTCAGCTCTCAAAAAGTTTGCATTTCTAGAACCTAAAGGAAAAGCTGGCCACCCTGCCTTCTTCCCCAGAGACTCCAGGGAGCCCCTCTTCACATGGGCTTGTCCAACAGCTCCCATGTGGTGTGTGAGGAGCTAGGGCAAAGGGAGTTGAAGGCCTTTGGAGATACTAAAACTCTATTTCTGAGGGTGCAAGCTTTACTGAGGTATAATTAACAAAGTTGTGATATATTCAAAGTGTACAACATGATGATTTGATATATGTCCACATTATGAAATGATTCCCACAATCATTAATCATTAATTAAAAAGTTAATTAATACATCCATCACCTCACATAGTTACCTTTTTATTTTTTCCCCTTCTTTTGGTGAGAATGCTTAAGATCTCACCAAATTTCAAGTATACAGTACAGCATTATTAACTGTAGTCACCATGCTGTACATTCGATTCTCAGAACTTATTCACCTTATAACTGGAAATTTGTGCCCTTTGACCAACCTCTCCCTGTTTCCCCAACCTCCCAGCCACTGGCAACCACCATTCTACTGTCTGCTTCTATGAGGTTGACTTTTTACATTGAAACTAGTTCCAAAGGCCAATCTCAGAACAGAAGTTAAAGCAATGGTTAATCAGAATAATTACAGAAGTGTGGAAAAACTAGTGAAGAACAAGAAATCTGAGTCAAAATATAAATGAATTAAAACCCACTGGGCCAGGTCAAGAAGTTAAGTATGTAATAAGGACCTGTTGTAGAGCACAGGGAACTCTACTCAATACTCTGTAATGACCTATATGGGAAAAGAAACTAGAAAAGAGTAAATATATGTATAACTGATTCACTTTGCTGTACAACAGAAAGCAACACAACATTGTAAATCAGCTATACTCTAATGAAGACTTTAAAAAAAAGAAGTCAAGTATAGAATTTGAAATTTTCTATTAGAAATTTTGTCCTGTTCTAGAACATATGTTCTATTTGCATATAGTCATTCTCTATTCTAAGAATACATGTACAAAGGAGATGGAATAGCAGGTGCATGGGCTGAAAAAAGTCTTACTTAGGGTTCCTTTGTATCTGGACCCAAGACAGTACCCCACCTTCTGTTTGACAACACTGCTTTAAACATGTTACAGTTAATTATATGACTTTTCCTCACATCACATTTTAATTTGGGAAGACATCCTTGTTTCTTGAGGAGATTTGCAAATTGGTCTAAACTCACTGGAAATACATTGACAGACTTATAGTGGATGAGTTATGTGTATTCTAAACTCATCCTATTTTTTCAACTTCAGAGGTGGCTTTCTAATCTCGTTTCCAGCATCTAAAGGATATTTTGAGTCAGTTGGGATATGGAATAAGCCATACATTTATTTGTTTAATTTACACTTTGGATTTTTAAATAAGTATAAGGAATGACGAGACTATTTTAAATGTTTAATTCTGCCTCTTAAACACTGATTAAAGGAGTAAAGTGTGAGGATAGTGCTACACATCAAGACAAGCTCTCAGGAGGCAGGAGGAAGGCAGGTGGTGTCCTGAACAACCATAGTGAGGAAGCCTGACCCGGGTAGTCTAAGTGTGTTCCCCAGGGCTATAAAAATCCAACAGTGAATAAGCAAAACTCATTCACTCAACAGTGAATGAGCAAAAACAGAAAGAGCAGAGAACTGGAAGACAGGTAGGAAGGTCAAATGCAAACAGGCCAGAGCTGAAAATAAACCGAAGATCAATTATAAATGAATTAAACCTACCAGCTCAAATTAGACAGCCAATTTTGCATTTGACATTTGTGAGTATTCTTGTTAGTTACAACTTTTATTTGTGTGTACGTGTGTGTGTCTATGTTCTCAGAACGTATTAAGTATGTATTTTTTCAACATTCATTAGGAAACTTCCTTTTCTTAAAAAAAAATTTTTTTTTTAAAAATTTATGTGATATTTCCAGTCTGCAGAGTTGGTTTTGCAAGTCATTCTCAAATCTTGGTCTGCACCAGCATCCCTGGGAGATTTTAAATCAATATGGCTGGGCATCTGTCCAGCTTTTTACAAACTGCTCAGTGAGTCTGAGAACCACCGAAGCTTGTGAACCATCACCCCAGAGAATGGCTCCCTCCACACCCTGTAAGTGATGTAACTACTACTTGGGGCTTTAACTCTCTTAATTCTCTCCTTCATTCATACTTGGGAACCCATTAAAATATAAGGAAAGTCGCATGATCAATAAGAACCCCTTGAGATGTTTTTCCTACCCTCAAGTTACTTATCTGGAGAAACTAGTAGGAAGAGAGAACACATACATGGACAGTTCATCACTAACACAAGACAACCTGAGATGGGGGTTCACTCTCGCTGAGCTGTCTGCGGACTCGACCACATGGTGTAAAAGTCCATCTTGCATGTTAAGCTTGGTCAAACTGCATTTTATGTATGTACGTATTTATTTATTTATTTTTGCTGCACTGGGTCTTCGTTGCTGCGCGCGGGCTTTCTCTAGTTGCACCGAGCAGGGGCTATCCTTCGTTGTGGTGTGCGGGTTTCTCATTGCAGTGGCTTCTCTTGTTGCGGAGCACGGGCTCTAGGCGCTCGGGCTTCAGTAGGTGTGGCTTGTGGGCTCTAGAGTGCAGGCTCAGTAGTTGTGGCGCACAGGCTTAGTTGCTCCACAGCATGTGGGATCTTCCCAGACCAGGGCTCGAACCCGTGTCCCTTGCATTGGCAGGCGGATTCTTAACCACTGCGCCACCAGGGAAGTCCCCAAACTGCCTTTAATTGTTCAGCTAAGTGCCTGTGATTTACCTATTTCTGTCTGTGTGTACTTCGAACCCTGGAACTCCTCTCCCTATAGGGAAGGAGAGTCTGTGTGAGGAACGGTTGGCTGGATAGGACTGTGCTTTTGAACCATAAAGGAACCACAGTCCAATGCATCCTCATCAACAATCCCAAAGTGAAAGTCTGAAAATGAGAGCAACTCTCCCAGCTGCTGTGGGTGGAAGCAATGGAAGTGACCAGAGGGGACTACCACTTATTCCAGACATCCTGTGCTCTCACGCACACTTTCATGCATACTTGCCTTTATCTAAGTTAAATGATGGCTGGGGGGTTGGTTCATTTTGTTTTAGAATTTCCTGCCCCACCTTGGGCTAACTGAAGACACCTTGGATATCATAAAACTAACACTGGAATTCATAAAACTACACGTTTGGGATGGGATGTGCCCAAAGCTTACAGAGGTGAATTAATATACAAAACACGGAAGGTACAAAAAAGAAGGAGCAAAGAGAAATAGAATGCCCTTGGAGAGAAGAAAATTTAGGTGGAAAAAAGACATAGAAACGGAAGCAGGAAGTTTTTTTAACGGAAAGAAAGAGGGAAGGTAAGAGGGAAGGGAGAGAGAAAAGGGTAGAGGGAAAGAGGTGGGGGGGAGGGGAGCAGGTAATGATTGGGTAGGTAAATAATTAGGGACAAGAGTAAGGAAAGAGGAAAATAAATGTTCTCTAAGTAAAACTATCTGCATCCACATGAAAACACGGGTACTTTCTGCATTCAGTCAACCTCTTTGTTGGTTGTTTCGTTTTAAAAAGCATCAGGGAATGTCAAACAGCTGTTTTTACAGCTTCTGTCGCTTTGTCAAAGCCGGCCTGTGCAGTCTGACTGCGGGGCACACCCAGACAGCAGTGCGGGTAGTAAGGCGCTGCGTTAGCAGATGGGCCAAGTCCGCAGACAGCTCAGCGAGAGAGAGATGGTGCCCGGCTCCCATCAAGCTCCTCAGAGCCGGGAACCCAGACCCCCTGGGAATGCTGCTGAAGAGAGATAAGCAAACACTGCAGGCGGCATTTCTCCTTCCTGATTTAAAAAAAAAGAAGAAATGCACCTCGGGACAATCTTCCCTCAGTAGCAACAGCACAAAAACACGAAACTCAAAGTCAGATGACATGGACTTGGGCCCAAATTCTACCATTTCTGAGCTATGTGCCCTCGGGCCAATTGTTTCACCTCTGAAAGTCTGTCTCTCCATTTATAAAGTGGGGATGATACTTCACAGGGTTCTCATAAGGACTGACTAATGTAATAACACAGCACGCAGCATAGAATAGAGTAGACATTCAGTAAAAATGCTAAAACCCCATATTTGATTTAAAAAGAGAGAGAGAGGTGATAGATACGGAGACAGAGCAATAGAGAGAGATATAGATGTAGAGATGACAGAGATGGAGGTCAAGATCATGACTCAGGAAACGTCCTTCAAGTGCATGTCTGGTTTCTGATAAGTATAAGAAGGGACTTCTTACACTGTCTCCTCTTCTCCCACTCTTTGCCAATAGCAAGGCCACCTGGAAATCACAGTGGTGGACTCTCTTTTTTACTCCCCCTCCCAAATAAGCCCTCTGGCAGCACTGTTCTTAACCCTGCCAAGTCCAGCAGAGGTCTTTACCATGTAGGGGAGCGCCACGTAGGAGAAAGAGGCTTCCTCCCCTGGTGATCTGCTCCCTCCTGAGAGTGACTGTACAATTCATGGTTTGTCTGTGGTGGAGTGAGAGTGGCGGGCACACAGGGAGAACAACTAGGAAGGGGAAAAGACAAAAGCACCAGATTCCAAAGGGAGAGAACCAGAGAACCTTGGGTCAACGGTGTGGCCAAGGTTGTGGTCAAAGGTCGAAGAGGGTGTAACTAGATTAGGGCCTTTTCCTCACAAGATCATGAGTCACAGGGCTTCTGCCAGCTCACCAGCACCCTTGGCATCATTCTCATCCCAGAAGACAAGTGAGTGTTTTCCTTGGGACTCGGAGCATTACCTAGTTTTGCCCTTTTCACTGACACTGTATGTGATAGTCTGAAAGCATGGCGCCTGGCCTGGCTGCTTTGGGGAGGCCTTTGGAGCCTGTTCTCATCACCACCTTCACTTGGGCACACCCGTAACACTTACAGGGCCAAGAACAAGACAGTCAAAGCTATAAATCAAGCTAACAAACTGTGAAATAAAATATACTCTATCCTTGACACATATAGCTTCGTAAGCCTGGAAAGTTTAAATCTAGAATTTGCAGGCTCCTTGGAGTTCTGCTCTGGCACGTGGAGTTATGGGGAAAGATGACCTCCACCCTCCAGACTGCCTCCACCTCTTCCCACACTGGGTTTTGACTCACCCTTAAGGGACCTCACATACACACACACGCACACACACGTGGACATCCAGCCCACACGTCCAAGTTCTGTGCACACCTTCCAATGACACAATCCACTCTTTTAAAGATATGCTGGGGTAGAAGCTTATGCAGACACTCTAAGCCCGCTTGGGGCCATTTGAGCAAAGTATTGCAGGTTCCCAGGTACCTGAAGTATGGCGAAGAAAGGGAGTCATGGGACTTGGATAGGCATATCCTCACGGCACCAAGGATTCCTTGCTCTTTGGGAAGGGTTACGGCTGGAAAAGTGGGACCCTCTAAAGTGCAAGTTCCAGAGCAGAGCCTCCTCTTGCCCAGAGCATCCGGCATCCTTGTCAGCATCATGACCCGTAGCACGCCCATTCCCCGCCTAGGCGGTGTAGAGAACACCTCCCTCGGCTTTGCTCCCCACCTGGGCTCTCACCGCACCCGTCCAGCCACACTCTTATCAACTCCAGGCAGAAACGCAGAGTCACTCAGGCCCAGAGCTCCTCTGGGAAGAGACTGAGGGGCAGGGAGAGGGAGAGCCAAGATGGAGACTGAGGCAGGGTGGAGCAGAGCTGGGACTCCTGGGGCCTGTCCCATTGTTAAGCAGGCCCCCCACCAGATTTAACAGAGCATGGCTGCTGTGCTTTTCTCAGTGTTGAGGCTCTAATAGGCTCCCCCCGTGGGCCACTCAGGGCCCACACTGCCTCTGAGCAGCTGCTGGGCTGAGCGAGGGAGCGAGAGGCTCGTCTGCAGACCACGTGCCTGTCGCCTTCTGAGGAAGCCATCGCAGCACATCCTGGAACAGGCTCCCGAGGAGGCATCACAGTTTAGTGTAATTCGTCAACTTCACAGCTGCTGCTTGGGAGGGAGGGGGCCTGGGGAAGCAAGTGCCAAGCTGCTCAGGAATCGAGAGCATTCCCCAGGCCAGCCAAGAGACGGCGAGCCCCCAGCAGGAGAGGGCAGGGCTCCAGATCGCCTCTGGCTTCCTCTCCAGCCTGTCACAGCCCTGGGGGCTCCCCAGAGGGGGTCAGCCACTTGCCCAGACCTCTGCCGGCCCCGAGAGCGCTGGGAGACTGGAACTCAGGGAGAGAGCCGGTCTTCGGGGTGAGGAAGACTGAATTCAAGAGCCCCCGCATCATCCGCTGGTATGATCCATGGCAAGTTACTTCACCTCTCGAAGCCTCCATTTGCCTATCTGTGAAATGGAAGTGAAAGTAATTCTTATTCCAAGTCTTGATATTCAACTAGGAGTGTGCAAGGTATTAAGATATTGAAATATTTGGTAAAGAGCAGCGGTTCTCAAAGTGTGGTTTCTAGACCAACAGCATCATCATCACCTGGGAATGTGCTAGAAAGGCACATTCTTGGGGTCCACCCCAGACCTACTGAATCAGAAACTCCAGAGAGGGGGCCTCGTAATCGATGTTTTAACAAGCCTTCCAGGTGAGTCTGAAGCAAGCTAAAATACAGAGTATTTCCACTGCCTTAAAAATCCTCTGTGCTCTCTGTATTCATCCCTCCCCACCCCCTGGCAACCACTGATCTTTCCAGTGTCTCCATAGTTTTCCTTTTCCATCATGTCATATAGATGGAATCATGTAATACGTAGCCTTTTCAGATTGGCTGCTTTCACTTAGTAATATGCATTTACGCTTCCTCCATGTTGTTTCATGACTTGGTATCTGCTTTCTTTTTAGTGCTGAATAATATTCCATTGTCTGGATATATCACCGTATATCCACTCACCTACTGAAGGGCATCCTGGTTGCTTCCAAATGTTGGCAATTATGCATAAAGCTGCTATAAACATCCATGTGCAGGTTTTTGTGTGGATATAGGTTTTCAACAACTCTGGGCAAATACTAAGGAGCGTGATTGCTAGATCATATGGTGAGAGTGTATTTAGTTTTATAAGAACTGCCAAAGTGTCTTCCAAAATGGTTGTACAATTTTGCATTCCCATCAACAATGAATGAGAGCTCCTATTGCACCAACCCCTCGCCGGCATTTGCGTTGTCAGTGTTTTGGATTTGGGCCATTCTCCCATGTGTGTAGTGGTATCTCTTTGTTGTTTTAATTTGCATTTCCCTGATGACGTATGAGGCGTAGCATATTTATATATGCTTATTTGCCTTCTATATCTTCTTTGGTGAGGTGTCTGTTCAGGTCTTTGACTCATTTTTCAATCAGATTGTTCATTTTCTGCTTGTTTAGTTTTAAGAGTTCTTGGTATATTTTAAGTAGTCCTTTATCACTCGTATCTTTTGCAAATATTTTTCCTTCAGTCTGTGGCTTGTCTTCTCATTCTCTTGAGGTAAGTTGATGTTTTTTATTTGTTTTGTTTTGTTTTAGTAACACAGTGATAAAGGGCAAAAGTAATAAATATTTAGGGAAAGGTGTGACAAGAATTCTCAGACACCCCACAGTGGGAGTTCTGAGGCTCAGGGACACGGGCCATATGGCTCTAACAAGTCCCCTGGCTCCAGTCCCTTATTTCCACTTATCTCCAAGACAAGGCTCTGTCCTTAGATAAAGAACTCTCCAGCCCAAATTCCCCAGAACAATTTTCTGCTTCAACAGACAAATCATCAGTGTTTCTTAACCCTTTGGGGACCACTGACCTCTTTGAGAATCTGATGAAAGCCGCAGGCTTCTCCCCAGTAAAATACACACACACACACACACAAGCATACACATTACATGCCAATTCAGGTGTCCACAGGCTTCCCAAAGCCCATGCAACATTCAGTGACCCCAGATTAGGAGGCCATGCTGGAGATGGGGAAGAGAAAGACTTGAGATGCTTGTAGTCAACCAGTCAGGGCACCAATGGGCAAAGTACAAGCCATTTCCTTCTCAAGACAAACCCAAACTCACAGTCCCTATCTTCCAAGTCCTCTAGGCTCTTCCCTTGCCTGTGCCTTGCTCTTTTAAGATCTGGGGAGGAAATGAAGAAGAATCAGTGGCCAGAGCCTGGAGCCATCATTCAGCCCTGGTCACACTGACCTCATGCAACCCCGAACCAGAGCGAATGAGCTGTCCTCACCCCCACCAGCCCTGGTGGTGGCTGTTCTCCAGCTGCAACAAAGCAACCCTATGGCAGGCGGCGCCTCCCCTCTACCCCCCGAGGCCTTCTAGGAGTCCAGCTGGTGGTCCGGCTGCCCGGGACCTTCAGTTCAGAAAGAAGTGCAGGAAGTAGGGGAGGCAAGTGTGGCACCAAGAGTGCAAAAATGTGAGGGGACACTCACTCTCAGGGCCCTGCAAAAAGACCACCGCGGTGCATGTGGCCCATGTCCTTCCCTGGATACAGAAACAGCTGACTGCAAAGGCTTCAGCTCAGCTAGGTTGGTTTGTGGCAAATCACAGCCACCTCAGAGCAAAGCTGCCTGGCAATTCACCAGCTGCAAGCCCACCTCTGGTGACCTTTGAGAGTGAGGGAGGGTCGGCGCCTATATGGAAAATACAGCAGAGACGTTGTTAACACCTTACACGGGGCACTGGAGGAGCTTGGAGCTTGCAAGGAAAGTGTCTTTCTCCACAACCCCACCTGGGGTGAGTGTGAGTCCGCTGTGCAGAGAGGGGGAGACTCGCCTCGGTGAGAGCTGGGCGTGGCTGCTTGGGCCCCCTCCTCACCCAAGGAGGAGTCCTCTCCAAGAGGGTCCCCCAGTGCCATTCACATGCAGCCTCGGGAGCTTGCCCGAGTCCTTCCACCCTGCAAAACCGAGCTCCCAGCGTTCCCACTCTGCTCACCCTCTCCCGATCTGTCAGCTGCCTAAGGCTTCCCCCATCTGCCCAGGCTAGGGAGATGCCAGCACACTACAGGAGGGCCAGATCCCACCCACCTCACTCTCTGCCCCAATCCTCTGGCGGTGGTGGCTGGGGGTGGGGGGGGGCGGCGGTGTTGAACAGACAGGAACTGAGAAGGGCAGGAAAAGGGATTATCAACAGCTCCTCAGGTGCAAAGATGGCAAGCCCCTGAAAGCTAAGAAGGGTGTGAAATTCATCCTTCAACTCTTTGTGGAAATGGAGGTCCTCACCGGCTGGATCTCCCCATCCAGGCACTCCGGGAGGTATGGAGCAGGTGTGGCAGGAAGCTCTCAACTGAGGGTGAGACCCACTTTCCTGGACTGTGTACATCTTTGCTCTGCTCACCATCGCCCCATTACCCAGACCTCACCCCACTCCCCTGACACTGTTACTGGGCTGGACCTTGGAAAAGGTGATGTGGAGGCCAATGAAGAGGTAGGGGACAGACACACACACAGAACAACCTAGAAGTCGAAGGTTGTTTTCCTAACCCTCATCCCTTAGGATGGTTTCCAGGGTTGGGAGGGTGAAGGTGATGAACTTACAAAAACAAGTTGACCTTTAGAGAATGACGAGACTGTAAATAATTTGAAGTCTTCATAACAAGAGCTTGTCACAGCTTTAAAGGCTTTAGGAAGACAGGACAGAAAAGTCTGGAAGTCAGCTCTGCGGTTCATGATGCGGTGCCACTCCCACCCCACTCTGGGGCATCACAAGATGTTCTGCCTTCCTGGGCCACAGATTCATGACATAAATATTTATTGAGCATCTTCATTGTGCCAAGTATTGGAGATCTAGCTAACATTCACTACCTGGTTTTTAGGTACAGACGCTGTTCTAAGCACTTTGCTTATATCTCCCTATGAGGTAGACACTACTATTATCCTCACTTTATATATGAGGACACTGTGGCACAGAGAAATTCAGCAATGTGCTTATGTTTCCCAGCTAGGAAGTGGTAGGACACTGACTGTCTGATCCCAGACCACGCCCTTAACCACTACTGAACACTCCCTCTCAAGGCAAAAACAGACACACTGTCTGCTTCATGACCTTACAGTCTAAGGAAAAGTAGAGCCTGTGGGCCTGTCCTTATAAATAAAGTTTTATTGTAACACAACCTCACTCATTTGTTTACCTATTGTTTATGTCTGCTTTCACATGACAATGGCTCCATTAAGTGGTTGTGATAGAAACTGCACGGCCCACAAATCCTAAGATATTTACTCTGTGGCTCTTTACAGAAAAAATGTGCCAACTGCTGGTCTAGTGAAATAGAACCATCTTGCTCTCCCATGGGAAATCAGGAGGACCCATGAGGTGATGAGAGGGACAATGCTTTGAGCTCTTTGGTCTAAGAAGTGGTCAACACATCAAGCCAGAGTATATCCAGCCTGTCACCCAACATTCCATCTATTCCATCTCCAGGATGATTTTGAATCACTCTTCTCTTAATCGTCCCACTGTCACTCAATATCCTGGGCCCGGAGGAGACAGATGGGGCACCCACTGGCAAGAGTCGTAACTAGTTATAGCTAGAGGGAATAGATCTGTCCTCACAGGCGCAGACACTGCAGGCAGCTTGGGAGGGTGGTGAGCTCTGCCTCCAGCTAGAGAGGTTGCTCATTGATCCTCCTAATCATTCAGTATTTGTTAAGCACCCACTACGTGCCAGGCCCCCGGGTGGGTGCTGTGCTCATGGGGAGTCCCGCTATGGATACAGTTCAGACAAAATCATACATTAGACAAGGATTAGACAAAAAACGCCATACTGCACCTTCTGATTCTAAGATGCTATGCTTCCGTGTTCTCTAGGGTTTGCTCCCTCACAAGGAAGTCCTTCATATTCAGGTGGTACACAAGAGAGGATCAAATTTGAAGAAAGCTGCCACCTTACTTTTCTTCCTTCCAAGGCAAGCTTCCAGCTTTTTCCAATTCTACCCCACTGTATTGCAGAGTAGCTTGCTCAGCAAATAGCTGCTGGATATGGAAATATAAATATATATATATATATATATATATATAAAATAAGCCTCAAATTATTTTATTCAGCTTTGATTAAATGGCACCTAATTTTAAAAAAAAAAACAGCATTAAGAGAGAACTTTAAATAAAGAAACTATTGGCACAAGTGTCTTGGGGATGTAAAACCTGGAGTCGGCATGGGCCTTTGCTTAGATAGGTGAAAATGTTAGAAAACATTTACATATCAGATACAAAATTTAGGTTAAATCCATACTTTTTCGGCATCTTGTCATCATAAAGTTGAGTTTCCATCTAAGTCTGTTTGTGAATAAAGGCAAAGAACTTTCCTGTAATATTGACTCATTTAAGAATTCCTAAGACTTGTAATCATGAGACCATTAATGTTTGTTATGGGAGTCAACATGTGTTGCAATGTTTGCTGTAGAAAACTGTTCACTTAAAGGAGTTAAAGTGTGTTTATCAAAGGAGGTTGAATTTTCTCACCAGCCTTGCTATAATTAATCCACTGACAATGACCTCACTGGTCTTGTTATAATTCAACCAGTGAAAAACACTCAGCGGAGCCTCTTAAAATTAGGAACATGACTAAAGGCATTCTTTCCCTCCAAAAGAAGAGTTATTTTGAAAGTAAAAGAAATGTGGTTCTAACAGATTAACTTCAAAATACCATGCAGAATGTCAATTTTCCACAACAGGGGAATTCTCTTGTAAGGAGGCTTAATGAGACTCTGCTCGAAGATTAGTTTTCCCTCTCTAATGCCAATGTGTGTGCACATCTTCAGGTCACAGAGGATATTTCTAGAGGCTCAGCCCCTGCTCATTCCTCCTGCTTCACTCCAAGACTAAGAAAAATACAGAACATTCAACTTCTCCACAAGCCACTAACCAGGATCCTCATTACCTTCCCTGGAGCTCAGCCCCATGGAAGGGCTCTGGAAAGCTGTCCTGGGGAGGCTACAGTGTTGGGAAGCTCCAGGAAAGGCCTAGTCCGCAGCCTCCTGAGCCAGAAGCCTGCAACCAGAGAAGTGATTTGCTTTTTGAGGCACTTTTTTCTCCCAGTTAGGATCAGAGGAATGGTGCTGGCTGTTTTTGAAAGCTTCTGGGGTCAGACAC
Organism: Pseudorca crassidens; assembly: GCF_039906515.1. NCBI lineage: Eukaryota > Metazoa > Chordata > Mammalia > Artiodactyla > Delphinidae > Pseudorca > Pseudorca crassidens. Next base: position 98,408,712 of record NC_090297.1, read on the forward strand.
AAACACTAATAGAATGACAGTAGGAAAAGACAAATATAGCATTATTATTCCAGGCGTCTCTCGGGGGAGCTGGCTAGATGACCCCAGTGTAGCCGCCAGAAAACCATGTGGTGGTATCCATCTCGGCCTCCCAGGCCTGGCCAATCCACACATGTCCCAAGAAGAAGTTCTGCTGAAGGTATGTGCGCTCCAGAAGGAGACTCAGAGCGAGGCTGGGTTTTCAATGATCTGTTGCTCAATTGAAAGTAGTTAAGACTGTTCTCTATTTCTGGGCAAGGTTAAACTGAGAACCAGCTAGGTACCAGGGAGGCATCAAATCCTCGTAGGTTCTCAGGTGCTGAAGGACACCCAGGCACCCCAGTGAGAGCACCCAGCTTCAGATGAAAACCTCCAGGGAGCAACTTCTTCCTCCTCCCCTCTGCCCTTCTCTGCTTTCCATACAATATTTGTTTTTCTCTTTCTGACTTACTTCACTCTGTATGACAGACTCTAGGTCCATCCACCTCACTACACATAGTTCAATTTCGTTCCTTTTTATGGCTGAGTAATATTCCATTGTATATACATGCCACATCTTCTTTATCCATTCATCTGTCGATGGACACTTAGGTTGCTTCCATGTCCTGGCTACTGTAAATAGAGCTGCAATGAACATTGTGGTACATGACTCTTTTAGAATTATGGTTTTCTCAGGGTATATGTCCACCAGGGCTCTTGTCAGTAGTTGGGAGGGGGAAGGGGGTAAGAGGCACTCAGGAGCCTTTTTGGTGTCTCTATTAGGGTCCTTCCTAAAATGGATAGAAGTGGATAACTTACTGCTCTTTCTTTTTCCATCCTCTTTTCGCACATGGAATTGAGAGTTAATTCTAAGCATCTGCTCCTAGGGGACCCTAGTTCAGCACCCCAACCTGAGGCATAAAGGTATCTCCCCTAATTCTGGAGAGTTCCTTCCTTCCCCACCCTGAGGTCATCTATAGCTCTCTTCAGGCAGCCACCAGAAACAGAAGAAGTGAGAGAAGCAGAGACAGATGTGGACAGGCCCAGGAGCCGACACAGTGCCATCTTCCCTGCCCCATGTACCTCACAAACCCACGCGGACCTGCACAGGAAAGCTCCAGGGCAGCAGCCACCTTCTCCGCAGCATCACCCCACCTTCCTCCACCTCAGCGCCAGGGCTCTTCATGTCTCTGTTCCTCCTTTCAGCCCAGAACTGGATCAAGGGAGCAAAGAATGAAGATGATGTTTTCAGTGAGGTTCTCTGACCTTTCTGTAGGGTGGCCAGAGGGGAGGTGTCCCTTCTGGAACTGACCAGGGCTCCTTCCTTCTCCTGCCAGAAACAGCTAGCAGGAGGGAACACCGGTGACCAAGAGAACTCGGTGTTCCTCCCAGAGGAACCTGAGGGCAAAGCACAGATTCTTCCAGAAGTAAGCAGATATCACAGGATAGGGGCTACTCTTCACCTGTTGTTTCCTCAAAGAAGCAGGCATATTTTTCAAGTCAAAAAAGGAGATATAGCCTACTCAAGGACTCTTTTTCTGATGTATTATATTTGTTTAGATAAAGCCTTATAAAGGTATGCAAATTAAATCACATGAAGTTATGTATTTATTGAATAAAGAAGAATGTGGTGGCCAAAACTGAAGAGGGAGACTTTGGGATGGGGCTTTCCAGAGAGCAACTCATAGAGGAAGGGATCTGGGACCTTCTTAACTCTTGAAAAATCCCACCTGCTATGTGCCTCCATTGTTGCATTTATCACATTATATTTTAAAGCATTTTCCCATTTGCTTTTTGCATATACCAGGAGCTCTTTGAGACCAAAGCCTCCACACTATTTATCTTTGAATCCCCTGTGTCCAGTGCTAGGCCTTAGAGGAGCGCCATAAATACTTGTTTAGTGATTCATCTATGCACTGGGAGACTGTAAGTTGTGCCCACCAGGAAACAAATGCTCTCTAAACTTAAGGTCTGTGTTCTTTCATTTTTCTTGTTTACTTAATTTCAAAGTAAAATTTCTTAAAAAAAAACAAACAAACACACACACACAATCTCTCTTGGTTGAACCACAGAGAAAAGGATTTGTCCACGCTTAAGTGTGTATTGGTAGTAGTGAAAGCAAGATCAAGGTCCATTGTAAGGGGAGATGAAGACTGCATGAAGAAAGTTGTCAAATTTCATGCAAAAACTCTTAAGAGAAATTTATTTAAGAGTGTCCAATGAAGCCTCAGGCTATAGAAATTCCAAGAGCTATTCAATACAAAGGAGCTAGGAAACCAGTCTGAGAGTGGAGGCTCGTCAAAAAGGCAGATGTTTGATCCAGGAAGATCTAGCGCCAAACTGCTATGAAGAATCTCCATCAAAGCGTCCTTAGACATTCATCAAAGGGATCTTTTCTAGGTGCAGCCCATCATGCTGGGGCACCTACTCCCGGGGCATCATATTGGTGACACGGATAGACTGGGAGACCATTGTAGCTGCCTATCTGTTACTGTAGAGAGGAATCCCTCAGAAACTCTTTCTGGCTCGTGTCTCGAAGCACACCACTTTCCATGTTTGTCCCCTGCTACATGCAAGGAGAGGGACCCACACACACGAGTTTGATGACCTGAGGGAGTTAAGAAGGACGTGAGCCTATCCGGGCAAATAAGGTACATAGCTGTTTCCCTTTAGTTAGTTAATACAATTCTGTTCCGTTTGCAGGAATAAACAGACCTCCTCACCAGGGAACACAACAGCACACTTATCGAGCACTTTCTATGTAGTAGACACAGAGGAGACAGCCATGTTTTAATTAGTGAGGTTACACTTGGGTAACGAACACCCAAAACTCAGTGACTGAAAACATGAGAAGCTGGCTTCTTTCCTGTGACAGCTCAGGAAGATGTTCAGGTCCGTCCCCATAGTTTGGCAGCCTCCAATGTCACCACGCCATCACCATCATTGTGGCAAGGGTGGGGAGCCGTACTCTCAGTCTCTTGACTTGCGTGACACATTCCAGTGGGAAGGAGGTGGCCTCTCCTAACTGCCAGGGAGGCTGAGAGAAGCAAGGAGCTAAGAAGCCCTTTCCAGTCGTCCTCACCCTCAGCCAGCCCTGCTAATTAAGCACACTTCGTCACGGGGGCGCAACAACCTTCTCCAGGCTGGATCCTGGGCTCGCTTGGTCCTCCTCAGCTGCCAGTCATCCCCTCCCACTGCAGTTCCCAATACACCTGCAAAGCTGGGGTTCATTGCCCACCCCAGATCACTCCCTCACTCACTAAGTCAACATGGATTGATTTTGCATTCTGTGCCAGGCATGAGGTAGGTGCTGGGGACACAGTGCTGTATGAGCCATGCATGGTCAAGGTCTCCACGGAACTTACATTCCCATGTGCAGGAGACAAACAAGAAAAAGCCAACCAATCATTAAACACATGCTTTTCTAGAGCAGTAAGAGTTTTAAAGGAAGTAAAAGTCATATGAGTGAAAGGTCTAGGGTCAGAGGGCTACTTTGGATGGAGAGGTCAGAGGTCAGGGAAGCCCTCTCAGAGCCCGAAGAGGAGAGGACGAACAGCCATACGGACAGCGTGGGAGGTTGCACTGGGCAGCAAGTCCTAAGGCCTTGGGCAAAAATGGGTTTGGCATGTCTGAGGACCTACAGGAAGGCCAGTGTGGCTGGTCTCCCATGCGCAGGGGAGTGGCCTGAGCTGAGATCAGAGAGGTCAACGGGGCCATATAACAAAGGGTGCGCCATGGCGAGAGGCCATTTGGTCACAGAGCAAATGTCTACTGAGTATCCAGAGACTGAAGACACCACAGTGAAGATGTAAATCCCTGCCTTTCTGGAGCCCATACATGCCAGGGGGGACACAAAGCCAACAAACAAATGAACAACATCATGTCAGGTAGCGGTAAGAGTTCTGAATGAGACGGAGCAGAATTCCAGAGTAGATTGATGAGGCTTCTATTACAGATGGGATGGGAAGGCAGGGCCTCTGGTGAGAAGAGTGGAGACCTGGAGGAAGTGAGGGGAGGAGCCAAGTAAGTGTCTGAGGGACTGGCGTTCAGAGAGCTCTTAGGGTTGCCTGGTAAAGTACAGGATGCCCAGTTACATTGGAAATTCAGATAAATAAATATTGCACAGGGCACACTCATACTAAAAATTGTTTATTGTCTATTTGAAATTCAATGTCCACTGGGCATCCTGTATCTTTATTTGCTAAGGCTGGCAACTATAAGAGGGAAGGAACAGAAAGTGTGAAGACTCTGAGGCGGGAGCATGCTTGGCATGTTCCAAGCACAGCATGGAGGCTCCTGTGGGGCAGGTGGTGGGAGGTAAGCCTGGAGGGAGAGGCAAAGGCCAGGGCGTGCAGGGCTGCGGGGGCCCTGGTGAGCAGCTTGGATTTTATTCTAAGTGGAATGGGAGACCTTGCTGGATTTTGAGCAGCGGTGTGAAGGATAGAAAGAGAAGACACAGAGTTGATGTGTCTTCCTTCCAAAAGAGTCAAACAGGGGAGGTAGAAGATCAAGCTTATTCCAGGTCCCAGTGTCCTGCAGTACTACCCCTGCCACTGGGTAGCCAAAGAGATGAGACCTGGGGAGTTTGGGGAACCACCGACTCAGATGGGGCCATCATTTTATGTGCAGGTATTAGATATTTCGTCTCTCAACTCCCCCTTCTCTCCTTTTCGAGGACTCTCTAATCAATGGAGGTTAGAGGGCTAATCAGAGTGCCCAGGGCTCAGGTCCCCACTATTTCCTTATGCCCTAAAACAGCAGTCCCCAACATTTTTGGCACCAGGGACCGGTTTCATGGAAGACAATTTTTCCACGGCCGGGGTTGGGGTAGGGGGTAAGGATAGTTCAGGCGGTAACGCGAGCGATGGGCAGCGGTGGGGAGCAATGGGGAGCAGCAGATGAAGCTTCACTCGCTCGACCACTGCTCGCCTCCTGCTGTGTGGCCCAGTTCCTAACGGGCCTCGGACCGGGGGTGGGGGGTTGGGGACCCCTGCCCTAAGGAAAAGCGCAGTTAATGCTGCAGCCCACAGGCCCCAGGGCATAGTCCTGGAACCCACTGGCCCAGCCTCCGTGCCACTACCTACTCCACAGCTTCTCTCCATTCAAAATGGAGCAAAGACCACCCTGGGAGAAATGTGCGGTAGACAGATCCCCCTCCTCTTTTCTTGACCTGACTGTCTTCTGACAAGTCAAGGGTGGTGACAGAGGGAAAGAAGAGGCAGGGTTTCCTTGGGTCTGGCCACTGCTATTGATTCTTTCTCCTCTTGTAAGCAGTGCTGTGTCTACGGTCTGGGCTCTTGGTGCTCCAGCTGTCGGCTTTAATCAATAGCAAGAGTAAATACAGGCAGACGCTGACTCTTCCCAGGATACTCTGAAAGCTTCTCACACTCAGCTTGAAAAGGAACGTTTTCTGGGATTGATTCGGGACATGTGACTCTATAAGCATCCAGATTCCAGCTGAGAGGAGACAAGGAAAGAGCTGGGACAAAGGGGTCCTTCCCTCAAAGATGTGATGGAGGGAGGTTTCTTTATGATTTCTGAAGAAGCTCTAGACCTCAGTTTCCAATAGAAGCATCTGATTCCAATTTCAGTGGTTGAATGATCCTCTACAAAGAGTATTAATATGAGAGTCATAGATCTACCTAGAAGGGGTTCTCCAGTGATTTGTCTCTGTCCTTGGCTTTGTCCTGTAAAACACCTACTTCAATAGCTTGAATAGAAGCACACCATTAAAGTTTACAGATGACCCAAAACTAGGGCGTGGTGTGATGTAGGGGAAAAATACTAAGCCAGCCAAATAAACTTGGGCAATTTTCTTAACCACTCTGAGCTGCAGTTTTCACATCTGTAAAATGACATAATAAATCCTCCTTCGTTAGTTTGTCCTGCGGATTAAATTAGATGCCCTATGCAAAGCACTTATCCCAATGTCTGGCACAAAGGACACAATAAATAGTAGTAATTTCCTTCCCTCCATTTTGTCATCTGTAAAATGGGGACAATAAAAGTATAAATGTCATTAAATGTGAAACTCAGTTGAGTCAGGAAAGGAAAACTTAGCTGTTGGAGAGCTACCACATGCTAGAATAATAGACCAGAATCAAGAAAATGAACAATTAATAAGCCATGCAACTAAAAACTAATAACAACACAGAGAGTACAAACTTGATAACAATTCCCATGAAAAAGGCCCAAGAGTTTTAATTAGCCACAAGCTCAGTCTGAAACAAGAGTGAGACACATTTACCATGAGAAGCTTATGCAATTGTAGATTACATACTAATAATAATTAACATATACTGAACACTTACTATGTCCCAAGTGACACTCTAAGTTTTGTACTTTACTCATTTAATGCCCCCAATTACCCTATGAGCTGCTACTTTCATCACTAGCTTACAGATGACAAATCTGAAGGAAAGAGAAGTTAAGTAAATTGCCTATGGTCACAGAGCTTATTAATAGCAGTGCTGAGACGGAAATAGCAGAGCTGTGCACACTTCAGACCACATCTGGAGTTATTGGGTTCGTTCTGAGTACCATGTCAGATACAGCCACATGGTCCCTACCCAGATTCCACCTCGGCCCTCAACTGTTCTATGCCAACAGGTTAGGAGGGAGAGGTTAGGGATGGCATAGCTTAGAATTAAGCCACCCACTTAGGTCCAGGCTCTAAAGGCCAAGCCATGACATCAAGACATTCACACTGCCCTTCAGATCATCTTACTGCTTATCAGACAAGAGACCCTGTGCCTCACGGAAGGGCCTTAGGTGCCCTATTGCCCCTGAATTGTCGCATCTCTTCCCCCTTTCTTCTCTCTCAGCCCATTCACTTGAGCCCCATAAATTGATGGCTACCTGCCATTAAAAATGATGGTACACCAGAAAATGAGGCAAGCTGGATATTTCTTTGAAGTCTCATACCTTCTAAAAATTCATGCAAATTTTGTACTCTCCATGATATATCTAGGTTTGTTTTAATATAAAAATGCTATTTTAGGCAACTTACCACTGAGTAAAATTGATGCTCTGGAGTGATGAATCACAGTTTTCATAGAACTCCTGGCACACTGCTACATGTCCCCAGTTTGAAAAGCTCAGAACTGCAGACGCATATTTCATAACACAGAAAGATGTCCAGGGCATATCATAAGGTAATAAGAGCTTACCACACAGTATGTACAGTAGGCTTCTATTTTTTGTATCCCCTCTGGAAGGCTACGCGTTACGCCTGGGTTGTAAGACTATGGGTGGTTTTTATTTTGCTCTTTTTGCTTCCTATATAAATTTTCTAAAATAAGCATATATATTATTTGTGGGGGCAGCGTATGGGGTTTTGTTGTGGTGAGTTTTTGCAGGGGAGTTGTTAGTTTGGCTTTTTAAGATTTAAGAGTTCATGACCACCTGAATTTTCCAGACACTTCCTTCAGCTGGCTGTACCTTTCAGACCCTGAGATCTTTGCCCTCTGAAGCAGGGGAGCCAAGTAAAATAAAACACCATATGCTCAGATTTAACCAGACACCCTCCCCGGCGCCCCACCTTGATCTTTGTCAACTTTGCCAGCAATGACCTTGAATACCTAGGATACTCACACAAGTCCCTCTCACTTTTGAGGTTTGCTATGGGACACCCCAGTGGTCAATCCCAACTCTGCTTAATCTTACAGTAAAATGTTTCTGTGTCCTGCCCACACCCTCCCAACAACCAGCTCCTGCCTTCTCACCTCCAGCCTTAATGCTGCTGGCTCACATGTACCCTGCAGGTCAAGGAGTAAAGCCCTCCCCGCATTGGACTGTGTAACTCACACCGGATGCTGCCTGAATAGTGTCACAACTCACTGCACATTCGGAACCTATGGCTCAGCTCTCAGCTTCTTCCCCAGAAGTTGCTCCACTACAAGTTCAGTCTCCCAGTCTTCTGTCCCTACTTTGTACCAGCTACAGGCTGGGACTTCAGCTGGGCTATCAGCCAAAACATCTACACTTGGCCTCTCCATATGGTTTTTCACTTGGGTCAGTTTGGGCTTCTTCACAAAACGGGAAGTTCCAAAGAGAACCAGATGGAAGTGCATGGTATTTTTATGACCTCACCTCACACAGCATCACTTCTGCCATCCTTCATTGGTCATGGCAGTCATGACGGTCTTCCCAGGTTCAAGGGAAGGGAAAATAGACCCCACCACTTGATAGGAAGACTGCCATCTTTCATTGGTCATGGCAGTCATGAAGGTCTTCCCAGGTTCAAGGGAAGGGAAAATAGACCCCACCACTTGATAGGAAGAATGTCACCACATTGCAAGAAGAACGTGTGGGATGGGATATGTTGTGTCAGCCATCTTTGAAAATTGTGATCTACCACAATTACATAGCCAGCAAATTGGGTAGAGCCAGTATTTGAACCCAGATCAGCCTAAATGCAAAGCCTGTACTCATAAACCATGGCAGTACACTACCAAGAGAGGTTCGTAATGCCTCAAGCTCTGAGTCTGGCATACAGAGTACAACACATCGTGAAGACATTAACCAACAGCATGTCCAGAAGAGGGAGGCCAAGATGATGAGACGCCCGGAAACAATGACATATGATTTAACAAATAGTTGAGGAGATTTAGCCTGAAGAAGACAAAACTTAAAAGTAACTTGGAAGCTCTCTCAAGTCCACTAAAGATGAATATGCGGAAGAAGGAAGACAGATTGTGTCTTGCCTCCTCCAGCGAAGGAGGAGACAGGCAGAATCCAATCCACTGCAGCAGTTCAGTACACATGGCAGAGCACTGGCTTTGAAACCTTACTGGTTTGCTAGGCAAACCAGGTCTACCTCCTGGCTGCACCTCTTAGGCAAATCACTTATCCTCTCTAGGTCTCATTTTCCACATCTGTAAAATGGAGATAATAAAACCTATCTTACAGGGTTGTTGTAAAACTTAAAGATGATACAGGTAAAGTAAACTGACATACAGTAATTACTCAGTAAATAATAGCTGCTATTTTTGTTATTGTTGTCATTGTTGTTCATTAGAGCTATTCAACAATGAGATTGGTTGCCTTTCAAAAACATGAGGTCCCAGAAAGAAATTTTATACTTAGCAATGAGAAGTATCTAGATGGAATGTTGGACTCAAACCCAGGAAGCTCTGGGTCCTTGCCCACCTTGGGCTCACCAGAGATGAAGGCCAACCCAGGGGGACTTCATTGTCCCTTGGGTGGACTTAGCCTTGGGGCTTGCTGAGGCCCTGGTAGCACCATCTCGGAGAGAACAAGAGGAAGCCAGGAAGGCATTGGGCTGAGAAGACAGCACTGGATCCCTGAGGGAGGCCTGGGTAGAGGCAGCAGAGGTCTTTGGGCAAAGGCAGTAATAGAATCAGAAAGATGTCAGCGGGATTCTGGAAACATCTGTCTAGATTGGATCTACCTAAGCAGGGCTCCTGGGGAGTCTGCAATCCCAAGGAGAAGGACATGGTGAGAATGTTAGGAGCTGGGATCCCAGACAACAAGGGTGACCCCAATAAGCACTGATTATAAATCAGGAAACCGAGACCTAAATCAGATCTTATAGACTGGCAAACAACATAGGGGCAAGAGAGAAGGTAGTGAAAACAAGGAAGGAAGGGGGAACCTGATAAAAATAAACAAACAAACAAAACAATTTGTATAGCACTCAGTATGTGCCAAGCATGGTTTTAAACATATCATGAATGTTAACTCACTTCACCATCACAATGATACTATAAGATATGTGCTGTTATTATTATCCCCATCTTACAAGTGAGGACACCAAGGTATAGAGAGGCTGTTACTTGCCTACGTTTTAACAGGTAGCAGTTGTCAGAGTCAGGTTTGAACCCAGGAAATCTGGTTCCAGCGTTGTGATCTTTACCACTCAACTCTTATGCCTGTCCAGGTGCATATACCACTTAATTTAATTTTAAAGGTAATTATGATTGCCTCTGTTTTCAGAGGAGGAAAATAGAAGCTCAGAGGAATAGAGAAGCTTTCCCAATATCAAACAGCGAGTAGAGAACTGAGGCAGGATATTAACACAGGTCTGTCAGCTCCTGCAATTACATGCAGTCCTCTGTTTAACAGGCACAAGGACTTAGGACCCACCAGAGGATGTTTGGTACCAGCTAAGAGAAACAGGAGCAATTGATTCCACCTGCTATTGCCAGGCTATGAGCCAAAGGTGTCCTGGCCTGCCTTGGGCTGAGTGGGTCAAATTTCAAGGTCATGGCTGGGTCTCAGTGCCCTTTTACAGGGTCAATGTCCCCAAGGTAGGACAGCAGTTCCCTCCCCCCAACTTGCCACATCTCCCCCACAAATGCAGGCATGCCTGGGCTTGGTGTCACGTGATAAATTCCAGTCTCTGACAGCAAAACTCCCAGGCTCCATCCCTGTCTGCCTATTAAGCGGCAAGACCTTTCCCTGACTCAACAGGGAAAACCTCGGAGGAAAAGGAAAAAAGACTGGGTTTCCAGAACATTAAACTTCCATTGCCACTACTGCCTGCCAATCTCCGTGCTAATCGCTTGGAGCAAAGAAAGCCAATGCACATTGGAGGGCGCGGGAGGTGGGGTAGATGCTCACTGCATCACTGCCTGCTGACAGTCCTTGTTTCTCCAGCAGAAAGGGACCTTGAAAGGTCAGTCCATCCCTCTTCCTGCCCTGGCCCAGACTCACTTCACGCAGAGAAAGAAACCTGGCCTAGCCAAAGGGACAGTTCTCCCTCCATATTTGGTAACAAAAATATCCACCAGAGTTTATTCAAGAACCAACAGATATTTAGTAAGCACTGTCCATGTGCCAGGCCCTGGTCTGATTAAATAAGGCTCCAACCCTCTGTCTCCATAGTTTATCATCAGGGGCTTAAGGACCAAAGAAAGGAGTAGTCCTCAGATTTGAGGATATAAATACTGAAAGCCTTTCTCTGTCACTGTACTCCACTGCCTCCACCAGGACCTCACAAAGCACACATTCCTTCTGCCTTCTTTGCTGGCTTTCTTTTTCTGGGAAGGATTTTCACGTACAGCAACAGACTGCTCCAACACAAAGGTTCAGTGGAGTTTGACCAGCAGTGAGACAGAGTGAAAAGGTCACTGAACTGGATCACAATGTGAACCTGGGCCAGTCACTCAACCTCAGTGATTCTTAGTTGTGTTATCTGTAAAATGGGATTACTTATACCACCTTCTTCATAAACTGTTCATCCCATTCCAATCTCTTTAAAGAAGCCTAGCTCACCATGCTGGCATATATGATAAGAGCACATTTTAGAAAGTGCACAAAAAAGAGTAATCCTAGGGTGTGGGGAAATGGGCCCTTTTGTGCACTGCTGGTAGGAGTATAAGTTGGTGCACCTTTTTTTGTGGAGGGGAGGAGGTGGCAATACATTTGAAGGAAAAATTATTAAACTCATCCTTTTCCTCAAAATCTTCTTTCCAGGAATTTACCTTAAGGTGTGTGAAAAGATACACATCATAACAATGGTCATTACAACATCAATTATAATTATTCCATTTTTATTACATCATACCTACAAAAAGTATATGTAATAGATATTTACAGGGAACCCTCCTACACTCTTGGTGGGAATGTAAGTTGGTGCAGCCACTATGGAAAACAGTATGGAGGTTCCTTAAAAAACTAAAAATAGAGTTACTATATGATCCAGCAATCCCACTCTTGGGCATATACTTGGAGATAACTATAATTCAAAAGGATACATGCACCCCTATGTTCATAGCAGCACTATTCACAATAGCCAAGACATGGAAACAACCTAAATGTCTATCAACAAATGAATGGATAAAGAAGATGTGGTACATATACAATGGAATACTACTCAGCCCTAAGAAAAGAACGAAATAATACCATCTGCAGCAACATGGATAGACCTAGAGATTATCATACTAAGTGAAGTAAGTCAGAAAGAGAAAGACAAATACCATATGATGTCACTTTCATGTGGAATTTAAAATATGACACAAATGAACTTATCTATGAAACAGAAACAGACTCATAAAGAACAGACTTGTGGTTGTCAAGGGGAGTGAGGGGAGAGGAATGGACTGGGAGTTTGGGATTAGCAGATGCAAACTATTATATATAGAATGGATAAACCACAAGATCCTACTGTACAGCACAGCAAACTATATTCAATATCCTGTGATAAACCATAATGGAAAAGAATATACATACATATATATATATATATGTATAACTGAATCACTTTGCTATACAGCAGAAATTACACAACACTGTAAATCAACTCTACTTCAGTAAAAAAAGAAGAAATAGATATTTACATTTTAAAGAAGTGCTATAATAAAAAAAAATACATAGCCAAATATCCAACACCTATCTTAATAGAATATTCACAATACCTTTAAAGCCCCCTACATGCCCTATCCCTTCCTACGCATCTCCCTCCTCCCACTCCAGTAACCCACTACCCCAAATTTTGTGCTAATTATTCCTTTCCTTTCCTTTTCTTTATAGTTTTATCACACATCTCTGTATCTCTTAAAAAAAGAAAAGTTTCATTTTTCCTATTTTTGATCTCTATCCAAATATGGTCAATTTGTGTACTTTTGTTCATGATTCTAGTTCTAACTTGATTTTTAACCCCACAAATTAGAGGATGATGATGATGATTTTATACAATCAATATTTATTTATGCATCTACGATATTCTTTCTTCACCATTCATTCTTGCACTTCAAAACTCCTCCTGGGATCATTTTTCTTCTTCCTGGTACATATTTGTATAAGTTCTTTTAGCAAGTGTCTCTTGGTAATCAATTGTATCACTTTTCTTTTTAAAACATTTTTAACTTGTTTTTATTTTGCCCTCACGTTTAAGAGAAAATTTTACCAGGGGTAGAATTCTAGCATACTTTCACGTAGCACATCAGAGCTATCATCCCATAGTCTTCTGGCTTCTGTTGTTGCTGTTGATAAATAAGCTGTGGGTGGAATCCTCATTGCTTTGTAGGTAACCTATCTTTTCTCTCTAGCTACTTTTAGGATCCTCTCTTTTTCTTTAGTGTTCTGTTTTTCAACAAAATATGGGCTTCTTTATCTTAATCCTGTTTTGGATTCACTGAGCTTGCTAAACTGAGGACTGATGTCTTTCATCAGGACTGGAAACTTTTCAGTCATTATCTTTTTTAATGCTTTTCTCCCATTCTCTCCGTCATCCTTTGACATTCCGATTATACATATGTTATATCTCCTCACTCAGTTCTTTATATCTCCTCACTCTTTCATCTCTTGTCTTCCTACTGTATTCTAGGTCATTCTTCAGAGAAACTTCCGGATCACTAATTCTTTCTTCTTAATTCAATTGTGTCTAGTTTATTATTGCATACATTGAGTTGTTCATTTGAATGATTATACTTTTCTACTTTCTAAAATTGTATTTCTTCCTTTTACATCTGACTAGGTTATTCTGATAGTCTTTTGTTCCCTCATTATACTTCCAATACTCTCTTTTATTTCATAAACAACTTAAATATGTTCATTTTGTATTCTGTATTGGCTAAGTACAAGTCATTACAGCCTTTGAGGAATATGTTGCATATACTGAGCCTCATTCACAGTCATTTATTTCCTCATGTGTTTGTCGAATTTTTATTGTGAAGTCCATGTGCCTTGGAACTTTATCTGTGGGAATTCTCTGAGGCCAAGGTTTAAAGAGTGTTCTTTCAGAGAGGATTTTTTTTCAAGAACTGAGGATCTCACCAATCCAGGATAATTCAAATTTTCAGAATGGAGTTTTAGGTAAATTCAGGTTTAAGATTAGGAATTCTACAAGAAAACATTTTTCTTTATGTTCTTTCTTCTTTTCCACCAAGAGTCAAGGATGATAGCAAGTATCTTCATGAACTTTCTCTTTATGTGGAGTGTGTTTTTTCCAGAGTCCAGGCTGCTTGGGCCCAGGGCTGTATCTCCCATCTGTCACGTATATGGCCCATATTACCTATTAAACTCCAAATAGACTCCAAGACAAAGACCAGCTCTATAGTTTACTTATCCTTTCAGCTTCATATTTCCTTGTGTTTTTTGTCTCTAAGAAATTCTCTTTATTTTGTGTCAACTCAACCATGAACTCATGCATTTTCAAATGAGGAGGAAGTATATATATTCCTCATTTGGGGAGCATACTGTCCCTGGAGAAGTTTCATGGAACATCTAGTCCACTATATTTAATAAAAAGATAAGTGTAATTATATTTATTGGCAAGGGAAAATGTCAATGTAAAGAGTGAGTATAAAAAATTTTTATATAATAGTGTTCTCTTTGGATCATAGTTTGTTGAGTAATGCTTGCTTTGTCTTTTGTGCTTTTTACTATTTAAATTTTTGTGATGGGAATTTATTATTTTAACAAAAACAATTGTCTCAGTTTTACTCACACTATTATGCAGATATGCAAAATATTTGTGGCTTTTTTATTTCTCTGTAGCATGCTTAACTGCACTTCTAGAAACTCCATTCTAGCAGGAATTATAAGACGAAGGAATAGGAGCCTAGTGGACCAGACCCAGTATATGGGTCTCCCCAGATTTGCTTGGCCCTACTTGCCTCTCTCCTCCACCTCATGTTCAATGTGTAGCCCTAGCCACCACTGCCTCATCTCCTAAAACTACCTGCTGTCTCAGCCTTCTCCAAAGTGAGGGCTTCAGCAGGTACTCCTTTGTGCCTGCCATGGCAGGAGCCACAGCAGCTCTGGTGTCCAGGTCTGACTCAACAAGACCCATGAAAATTCTGTTTCCTCACACCACTTCCAGACTCAGAAAAAGGGTGTGTTTTTACTTAGTGCTTTGTAACAAATTATTTAAAAACTTGGGGCTTAAAGCAACAAACACTTATTACCACACCTTTTCTGTGGGTCAAGAATCTGCAAGTGGCTTAGTTAAGTGGTTCTGGCCAAGGGTCTCTCATGAGATGGCAGTCAAGATGATGACAAGAATTGCAGTCATTGAAGGCTTGACTACACTTCAGTGAAGTTGGAAATTGGAGATCCACTTCCAAGATGGTTCACTCTCATGGATATTGGCAGGAGACTTTAGATCCTTACCACCTAGGTCTCTCCATAGGCTGCTTGAGTATCCTCACAACATGGAAGCTGGTTTCTCCAAGAGCAGGTAATTTAAGAGCAAGGAGGAAGATGAAAGGACCTAATCTCTGAAATCATGCACTGTCATTTTCATTTATTCTATTTGTTAGAAGCAAGCCAATAAGACCAGTGCACACTTGGAGAGGAATTAGGCCTTCCTCTTAAGGAGAGTATGAAAGCACTTGTGATAAACAGACCTATCACAAGCAATGAAATTGAAACTGTAATTAAAATCTTCCAACAAACAAAAGTTCAGGACCAGATGGCTTCATAGACAAATTCTATCAAACATTCAGGGAAGAGCTAACACCTATCCTTCTCAAACTCTTCCAAAAAATTTCAGAGGAAGGAACACTCCCAAATTCATTCTACAATGCCACCATCACCCTGATACCAAAACCAGACAAAGATATCACAAAAAAAGAAAATTACAGACCAATATCACTGATGAACATAGAGACAAAAATCCTCAACAAAATACTAACAAACAGAATCCAACAACACATTAAAAGATCATACACCATGATCAAGTGGGATTTATCCCAGGAAAGCAAGGATTCTTCAATATACACAAATCAATCAGTGTGATACACCATATTAACAAATTAAGGAATAAAAAGCATATGATCATTTCAATAGATGCAAAAAAAGCTTTTGACAAAATTCAACACCCACTTCTCATAAAACTCTCCAGAAAATGGGCAGAGAGGGAACCTACCTCAACATAATAAATGCTATATATGACGAACCCACAGGCAACATCATTCTCAATGGTGAAAAACTGAAACCATTTCCACTAAGATCAGGAATAAGACAAGGATGTCCACTCTCGCCACTCTTATTCAACATAGTTTTGGAATTCCTAGCCACAGCAATCAGAGAAGAAAAAGAAATAAAAGGAATACAAATTGGAAAAGAAGAAGTAAAACTGTCACTGTTTGCAGATGACATGATACTATACATAGCAAATCCTAAAGATGCTACCAGGAAACTACTAGAAGTAATCAATGAATTTGGTTAGGTTGCAGAATACAAAATTAATGCACAGAAATCTTTTGCATTCCTATACACTAACAATGAAAAATCAGAAAGAGAAATTAAGGAAACAATCCCATTTACCGTCACAACAAAAAGAATAAAATACCTAGGAATAAACCTCCCTAAGGAGGCAAAAGATTTGTACTCAGAAAACTATAAAACACTGATGAAAGAAATCAAAGATGATATAAACAGATGGAGAAATAGTCCATGTTCTTGGATTGGAAGAATTAATACTGTGAAAATGACCATACTACCCAAAGCAATCTACAGATTCAGTGCAATCCCTATCAAACTACCAGTGGCATTCTTCACAAAATTAGAACAAAAAATTTTACAATTTGTATGGAAACACAAAAGACCCTGAAGAGCACAAAGCAATTTTGAGAAAGAAAAATGGAGCGGGAGGAATCAGGCTCCCCAACTTCAAACTATACTACAAAGCTACAGTAATCAAGACAGTATGGTACTGGCACAAAAACAGAAGTATAGATCAATGATACAGGATAGAAAGCCCAGAGATAAACCCACACACATATAGTCACCTAATTTATGACAAAGGAGGCAAGAACATACAATGGAGAAAAGACAGCCTCTTCAATAAGTGTTGCTGGGAAAACTGGATAGCTACATGTAAAAGAATGAAATTAGAACACTCCCTAACACCCTACACAAAAATAAACTCAAAATGGATTAAAGACCTAAATGTAAGACTGGACACTATAAAACTTTTAGAGGAAAACATAAGAAAAACACTCTTTGATGTAAACCACAGCAAGATCTTTTTTGACCCACCTCCTAGAAAAATGGAAATAAAAACAAAAATAAACAAATGGGACCTAATGAAACTTAAAAGCTTTTGCAGAACAAAGGAAACCGTAAACAAGATGAAAACACAACCCTCAGAATGGGAGAAGATAGTTGCATATGAAGCAACAGACGAAGGATTAATCTCCAAAATATACAAACAGCTCATGGAGCTCAATATCAAAAAAACAAACAACCCAGTTAAAAATGGGCAGAAGACCTACATAGACATTTCACCAAAGAAGACATACAGATGGCCAAGAGGTACATGAAAAATGCTCAACATCACTAATTATTAGGGAAGTGCAAATCAAAACTACAGTGAGGTATCACCTCACACCAGTCAGAATGGCCATCGTTAAAAGAAAGCTACAAATAGTGAATGCTGGAGAGGGTGTGGAGAAAAGGGAACCCTCCTACACTGTTGGTGGGAATGTAAACTGGTGCAGCCACTATGGAAAACAGTATGGAGGTTGCTCAAAAAACTGAAGATAGAGTTACCATATGATCCTGCAATCCCTGTCCTAGGCATATATCCAGAGAAATCCATAATTTGCAAAGATACCTGCACCCCAATGTTCATAACAGCACTATTTACAATAGCCAGGACATGGAAGCAACCTAAATGTCCATGAATGGTTAAAGATGAATGGATAAAGAAGATGTGGTGTATATATATATATATAATGGAATACTACACAGCCATAAAAAAGAATGAAATAATGCTATTTGTAGCAACATGGATGGAACTAGAGATTATCATACTAAGTGAAGTAAGACAGACAAAGACAAATATCATATGGTATCACTTATATATGGAATCTAAAGAAACGATACAAATGAACTAATTTACAAAACATACTCACAGACATAGAAAACAAACTTATGGTTACCAAAGGGGAAGTGGGGGAGGGATAACTTAGGAGTTTGGAATTAGCAGATACAAACTACTATATATACAAAATAGATAAACAACAAGGACCTACTGTATAGCACAGGGAACTATATTCAATACCTTGTAATAAACTATAATGGAAAAAATTATGAAAAATAATATTTTCTTTTAAAAATAATACTCTTCTTTCTTCCTCCACATCCCAGTCCCAAACATTCAATCTTTCCCCTTAATAGGTAGCTCAGTTTGGAACAATTTTGCTGATTTTGAACTTAGCAGTCCTTCCAGGTTGTGAGTTCTTATACTTACCCCTTTGATCCAGAATAAGAAAGAGCTCTCTCCAGCCCCATTGTCTCACCTCACAGTTAGGAAACAGAGATCAAACATAAGGATGTTTTAAGACATAAAAAGAAAAGATGTATGTGAAGTCACTTTGCAAACTGTAAAGCACTGTAAAGCACTGTAAAAATATCAAATATTATCTCATGAAAGAAGACTTCTCAAACAGCTGAGAAGAGTACTTCTACTAATGTCTCTCTAGATACTTGTCTTTTGAATGATGACACTTGTCCCCAGGGGCCAGGAAGGATCAGGTCAGTATCAGGAGGGAGGCTTCTTTAAATCACTGGTGAGAAAGGATGAAGAAAGAGGGGGCACCTGTGGAAAGTCATTTTCAGATGCATCTCATCTGCCTGGACAACCACTGGCTTCAGGCATCCACTGGTGGGGCAGATTAGAGAAGCTTAAAGAAGGCATCCAGGGAGGCGCAAGTCACAATGTTGAGATGGTGGCAAACCAGAACCCCAAGACCTTCAGGCAGACCGCTTCTGCAGTCAGGGGCAGAGATACACCCAGGCCACACTCTAAATTCACTCTGCCGGGCAGAAGAGGAGCTGATTCATGTCTCCAGCAGGTATGACAGAGAAAATTCAAATTGATCAAAAATTAAATATTCATAGGTCATTATTCATTAAGATTCATCTCACTGAGTGGATGAAATGAGGCAAGGGAAGAAATTAGCTTGCTTGAGAGTGTCAAAGTGATTATGTGATTAAATTGCAATTTATAATTTCTCCTTCAAAAAAAGCTTTACTTCTTTTTTTTTTTTTTTTTTTTTTTTTTTTTTTGTGGTACGCGGGCCTCTTACTGTTGTGGCCTCTCCCATTGTGGAGCACAGGCTCAGTGGCCATGGTTCACAGGCCCAGCCGCTCCGCGGCGTGTGGGATCTTCCCAGACCGGGGCACGAACCTGTGTCCCCTGCATCAGCAGGCGGACTCTCAACCACTGCGCCACCAGGGAAGCCCTAAAAATAATTTTAAACCACCAAATTAGATGACCTCTCATAAGCCCCTTCCAGCCCAGAAACTTGATTCTGATTCTCTGACTTCAGTGGTATAAAAACAAGATGTACTCCGAGCTAGACAGTCTCCATTTTCTCCCCTTACCACTCGCTTTGAGAAGAGATGCAGTCTGTCTGTCTGTCTGCCTTTCTAGAATCCAGAGTCTAGCTAAAATACTATGTATGGGCACGGAGCCAGATGGCTGTTTATCTCACTCTGTCTCTCTGTCTTCTCCCATCTTGTCTTCTCACTGTCTCTATAATTCTGTGTGTCTCTACTGCTATTGCCCAGTGAAGATTTAGAGGCTGGCTGCAGCAGCTGAGAAGGGTGGTATTAATTCCAAGCTCGTTTCCAAACACCAAGGAGGCCTGCCCGGGTTAATTAGTTGTGCAGGCTTTTCTTCAAGTGAGCGAGCCGGCAGGGTTTTTTACAGCTCTGTCACTGTGGTTATTTTTCGTTTTCTGTTTTATTTGGAAATACATTCATCTGACAATAAATAACACCCGCCATGACTAAGGCCAATAAAAGCAGTGAGCAGCCCCTCCAGGGGTTTGGGGGGGCCACGGTCAGAAGACTTTGAGGCCCAGTCTCCCTACCCCGAGAGGTGTTTCCAGGCCCTTGGAGAGGCAGGGAGGATGTAGGTGAGGCCAGTGAGAGGAGGCTAGAGGAAGAGGCAGGACCAAAGTGTGTGGACATGGCTATAAGTGAAGAAGAAACACCCACTGGTGAGCAGAGCCCACAGCAAGGGGGCAGGGGCCTGAGGGTCTTACATAAAAGGCATTGAGGGTGGGTCTGCCTCATGATAGAGTGAAGGCAGATGATTTGGTTCCAGGCCCCAATGCTGTGTGATCTCAGGGAAGTGTCTAACCTCCATGATTCAGTGTTCTCGCTCTTATAATGAGAAGGATAATAATCACTTTCTACTCAAAGTGGTTACGGATACCTAGGAGACAATGGAAATAAATATGCTACACAAACAAAAGAGATTCTCCTCTTTCAGATGAAAAGAATCGCTCAGGTAGATGATCCTGGAGTGTGTGGTCAGGACCCTAGGCCACCCCGGGAACAAATTAATCTGAAAATGTTAGAGAAGGGATTTGATGAGGAAGCATCAGCCTTCTGTCCAAAGGGTCTGTACTGATGACTTCAACATGATTACAGAGTTTGGCCCATTTACAAGTTGACCACAATCTCACCATGACTAGTTCAGCTCTTGCACAAGCCCCAACAGGGCAGATTCTGTTAATCCAAACAAAAATTATTATGGGAAGTATTTCACACTGATCTACAAGTAGTTACTTAGGGCTTTAGGGATGATAGAGGGGGAGGGGGAAGGGTGCAGAAGGACCACAGTATAAAACCAAAGAGGCAGAACAAAATATTGGTAGAGGGTATGAGCTTGGGATTTAAATCGCCTGTTTATATCACTTTATGACTATAAACCTTAGAGAAGCTATTTAACATTTTTACCTCCTTTTAGTTTTCTCATCTATAAAATGGGCATAATAATGGCATCTGGCTCTTGGATTGTGGTGTGAGGACTGAATGAGATGAAGTAGGTGACATGCTTAGGACAGTATATGGCACATGGCAAGAGTTCAATAAACACTAGCTATCCTTATAACACATTAAAAACTAGGCAGGACACGGATAAATAACACACACATGTATGAACTTACTACCAATTGAGAGCCTGAGTGCACACTAAACAATTTCATTCTGATGGGATTTAATCAAGGAATGCTTCCAGGAAGAAGAGCAACTTCAGCACAGTTAAAAGGAGGAGAGACAGGATATTCTTGTGTACTGCTGGGCAGATCTTCACATGTTTTCCCATTAACGCTAGAACTGCAGCCAAGGACACGAGAGCCAAGTAACCCGCAGAGAAGTACTAGCAAGCCACCAGCAGATGGAGCCAGCCTCCTCCACACGGAGCTGACGGAGGCACCAGAACCCCTGAAATCAACCAGCATCCAGCCCACCTCCAGTCAGAATAGAAAAGGACCGAGAGACAAGGAGAGAGTCCCCAGGCCTGTGTGGACAGGTTAGGCCTTCTTCTCCCCTGTGGAGAATAGATGGGAGTGCTTTCCTGCCCCAATACAAAGGGAAAGAGAAGGCACAGACCCTACCATGCCTCAGAGGCTCAGAGCATTGCCAAAGGTCCTTTGCTTCCGGGAGCCAAGGGCTGCAGCCCAGTGCTCTGTCTGTTCCACTTCTCCTCTGTAAGAAAGAAGAGCAGAGCTCTTGACATTCATAGCCTGAGGTCTAGGATTATACTTGAATATAAAGACTGATACCCACTTCAGGCCTGGAGATTCTGAAACTGGGAGGCCCACAGCAATAGCCTACCCAGCAGAGCTTGAAGGGACTTGGTACAGCATGAGTGGGAAGAAGATGGGAGACAGCTCTCCCATCCTAGATCCAGGTGGCCCTTGAAAGACCACAGTCACTCCAGCAAGCCCTGTAGCTCCATGTGGAGATGCACAAAAGTCAGCTCCAGGGCAGAAGCCAAAGGTTTGCCCAGGTTGCTGCAGAATCAAAAGTTGGATACCTAAGCCAGAGAATGGAGTAGTTGGGAGCCTAGCTCACTGGTGAGGCCAAAGGGAGGTGCAGCTGAGGGGGCTGGGGGTAAGAGGAAAGGATGGTCCTCAGTGATTGAGGAAGGCTGTGGTGAAATCTTCAGCTTCTAACAGAACCAGAAAGAACCAAGAAGGGGCAAAGGATGCACGACACCTCCCTTGCCCTCATAGGTCATGTCAAGAGGCCTCTTACTCCCCATCCCTCCGTCCAGCCTCAAACAGAGATGCTAAGGCCTTGAAACGGAGGAGGATGGGTGCCCTCAAGCCAGTCCCCACTTCCCTTCCACTGCCCCAAACAACCAGGGCCCGGCTCTAGCTTATGCTGGCGGGGAGGGAAAAGAAGAGCTTTGAATCAAGTTTGCAATGAAAGTTTTAAAAATGTAAAAGATTGAGTCTTAATTACCGGAATGAGACTGTTGTAGTAACCGAAAGTGGCTGGAAAGTTATGGAACCGGACCAAGACATCGTTAAGGGAGCTGCTCCCAGCAGGAAAGAGAGATCTGGCTCCGTGTAGCCAGGGGCAGTTACTGGAAGAAATAAAATTGTTTTGTGCTTATATTCCAACAAGTTGAGACTCCCCAGTAAATCAGGCCCAATTACATGCACACAGGAAGTAAGAGGACCTAGGAGACCTGTGTTCCTATGGTCAGAGCACCCTGAGGAAGGATAATGACTCGCACAGAACACATCCTGCTCTTTCCCGTTCAGGTGCTGTCTCGCATCCCAGGGTAGAGACCTTAAGTGAAGGAGGGGAAATCTGTCCTCAGGCTTTTAACGAGACACTTAGAAAGAGGAACACGACAGTTTCTTCTTACAGGAATCATCACTGGATGTGCTCGCAGGCAGCTGAAAGAGATGGTGCAATTTGCTTACTTCTGGTGCATTCCAGGAAGCATTACCTCTGCCTCATACTAACATCCTCCAGTAGTCCCCGCCTGGAACAACCAACAACCACAGAGGTCTTCTGAGTTTCCAGGCTGCAAAAGGCAGGAGAGGAACAAGTCGGGGACACTACCGGCCCTGGGACACAGAGGCAGCACATCCAGAGGGTCAGAAGACTGCCATAGGGGCTTGATTCCCTAGTGGAAAATGAGAGGAAACAAAGTTTCTAAAGAGCAGGGTGGGAACTGGTTCATAGAACAGGATGTTCCCTTGGCTAATTTCCACCTAGGGGAAAGGGAGGAACATTACTGAATGCCTGGACTGTATCAGGCACCATGTTCATCCTCACCTTGTTTAATCCTCCCACAACCCTGTAAGAAAGGCCTTCTCTCCATTTTACAGCTGAGGAAACTGAGTCAGAGTGGTTGCCTAAGGTTACATGTTGCTGGGATATGAACCTCAGGTCTGTCTGTATAGCATACATGGAGATTTGCTACTATTGCCCCTTCAGTAAAGGACTTGCTGCCCTGCTGCCAAGAGTATTGGTTTTAGTTGCCCCCAGCAGTTAGTTTCTTCAGGCACCCGTCAGCTTTTGAGACACAGTCATGCTCTTCTCAGGGGTGGCTGCCAGCCAATGGATAAGCAAGACCGTGATACACAGGCCTAGCCCTTTTCTACCAACATGGAACTCCTCTAACAAGAATTTTGCCCCAGAGTGCCCCATTGGACTGGCAGAGGCTTTGTCAGGTCTGCTTCGCAGGCTGAGACCTCCTCCTGGCCAATCCTGCTTCCTGCCTTTTCCCTTAACAGGTGTTACTCCCCTTTTGTACACTTAACTCCATTTTAGCATCTGGTTCCCAGAGAACCCAGCTGGAGCTCCCTTGAAGCAACATTGCTGCAGCCCAGAGAATGGCTTCTTATTGGTAGCCTTAGCTTCACCCTTTTCAGAGGAAAGCTACTGAGGTATAAGGATTAGAGGAATTCCCCAACAGTTAGTTATCCTTGACTATTAGTTGCTCAATGCTCAAAGTCAGTGGCTAGCATTCAACTGTACTTTGAACTCTAAGTCCAAGTAAACAACTGCCCTCACTTTCTCCATTTCTCCCATGTCAATTCCACCCCTTTATTTGCCAGAAAATGGGGTTGAGATATAGTTTTATTGTATGTTGTGCTTAATGAGAATGCTTTACGATTCCTGTCTTTCATTTAAAAGCAGATGAGCACAAACAAACAAACAAAAAATGTATAAATTGTACTTCATCAAAATTTAAAGCTGTGGGGCTTCCCTGGTGGTGCAGTGGTTGAGAATCTGCCTGCTAATGCAGGGGACACAGGTTCGAGCCCTGGTCTGGGAAGATCCCACATGCCGCAGAGCAACTAGGCCCGTGAGCCACAACTACTGAGCCTGCGAGTCTGGAGCCTGTGCTCCGCAACAAGAGAGGCCGCGATAGTGAGAGGCCCGTGCACCGCGATGAAGAGGGGCCCCTGCTTGCCACAACTAGAGAAAGCCCTCACACAGAAATGAAGACCCAACACAGCCAAAAATAAATAAATAAATAAAATTTAAAAGAAATTAAAACTGTGAAGCAAAGAGAATACTTCCTAATTCATTCTATGAGGTCAACATTACCCTAATACCAAAACAGATAAAGACATTACCCAAACAAAAACCAAAAAAACCTACAGACCAATATATAATACACCACAACCACATGGGATTTGTCCCAGGTATGCAAGGCTAGTGCAACATTTGAAAATCTATTAATGTAATCATCACATCAACAGGCTAAAAAAGAAAAATCACATGATGATATCAATAGATGCAGAAAAAGCACTTGACAAAATCCAACAGCAATTCATGATGAGAACACTCTGTAAGATAGGAATAGAGGGAAACTTAACCTGATAAAGAACATCTATAAAAACCTACATCTAATATCATACTTAATTGTGAGAAACTTGAATCTTCCCCACTAAGATCAGAAAGTAAGGATTCCCCTCTCACCGGTGCTTTTCAACATTGTACAGAAAGTACTAGTTAATGAAATAAGACAAGAAAAGGTATACATTTTGGGAAGGAAGAAATAAAACTGTCCTTGTCCACAGACAGCATGATCATCTATCAATGTGTAGAAAATCTGAAAGGACTGACCAAAAAAAAGAAAAAAACCTCCTGGAACTAATTAGTAATTATAGCAAGGTTGCAGGATATGAGGTTAATATATAAAAGTCAGTCACCTTCCTATATACCAGCAATGAACACGTGGAATTTGAAATTAAAAGCATGATGTCATTTACATAAGCACCACCCAAAAATGAAATACTTAATTATATCTCCAACAAAATATGTACAAGATCTATATAAGGAAAAATATAAAACTCTGATGAAAAAAATCAAAGAATTAAATAAATGGAGAGTTCCATTTATTTAATAAATTCCATGTTCATGAGTAGGAAGACAATATTGTCAAGATATTATTGTTCTTTCCAATAGTTCTTTCCAACTTGATCTATAGATTCAATGTGATCCCAATCAAAATCCTAGAAAATTATCTTGTGGTGTTGATAAACTGATTGCAAAAGTTATATGGAGAGACAAAAGACTCAGAATAGCCAACACAACAGTGAAGGAGAAGAACAAAATCAAAGGACTAATAGTAACTGACTTCAGGACTTCTTAAAGCTACATTAATCAAGACAGTGTGGTATTGGCAAAAATACATATATACAAACAAGTCAATTGAACACAAAAGACAAAAGAAAGCCCAGAAATAGACCCACATAAATATAGTCAACTGATCTATCATAGAGGAGCAGACGCAGTACAATGGAGCAAATAAAGTCTTTTCAACAAATGATGCTGCGACAATAAATATCCACAGGCAAAAAAATAATAATAATTTAGACATAGACATTGTAGCCTTCACAAAAATTAACAAAAATTGATCGTAGACCTACATGTAAAACGAAAAACTATAGGAACTCCTGGAAAATAACACAGGAGAAAACTTAGACGACCTTGGATATGGCAATGACTTTTTAGATACAACATGAAAGACATGATCCATGAAAGATGTAATTTATAAGCTGGACTTCATTCAAATTGAAAATATCTGTTCTCTGAAAGACAATGTCAAGAGAATGAGAAGACAAGTCACAGCGTAGGAGAAAATGCTTGCAAAAAAACCCATATCTTATAAAGAACTGTTATCCAAAAGTACAAAGAACTCTTAAAACTCAATAAGAAAACAAACAAATACGAAGTGGGCCAAGGACCTGAACAAACACCCTACAAAGAAGATATACAGATGGAAAATAAGCATATGTAAAGATGCTCCACATCATACGTCACCAGGAAATTGCAAATTAAAACAACTAAAAGATAACACCACACACCTATAATGGCCAAAATCCAAAAACACTGACAAACCAAATGCTGTCAAGGATGTGGGACAACAGGAACCCTCATTCATTGCTGGTGGAGATGCAAAATGGTACAGCAGCTTTGGAAGACAGTTTGGTGGTTTCTTACAAAACTAACCATACTCCAACCATACAATTCAGCAATCATGCTCCTTGGTATTTACTCAAAGGAGTTGAAACCTTATATCCACACAAAAAAACTGCACACAGATGTTTATAGTATCTTTATCCATAATTGCCAAAACTTGGAAGCAACCAAGATGTCTTTCAGTAGGTGAATGGATAAATAAACTGTAGTACATCCAGACGATGAAATACCATTCAGTGCTAAAAAAAAAACTGAGTTATCAAACCATGAAAAGACATGGAGAAACCTTAAATGCATATTACTAAGTGAAAGAAGCCATAATGAAAAAGCTACATACTATATGATTCCAACAATATGACATCACAGAAAAGGCAAAACTATGGAGACAGTAAAAAGATCAGTGGTTGCCAGAGGCGAGAGGTGGGGAAGGATGAATAGAGCATAGTCAATTTTTAGGGCAGCAAAAATACTCTGTATGATACTATTATGATGGATACATGTCATTATACATTTGTCCAAAACCATAGACTATACAATACCAACAGTGAACCCTAATGTAAACTATGGACTTTGGGTGATCATGATGTGTCAGTGTAGGTTCCTCAATTGTAACAAAAGTACTGCTCTGGTGGGGGATGTTGATAATGGGGCATAATACACTTTTGGAGGGGCACAGAATATATGAGAACTCTGTACCATCCTCTCTATTTTGCTGTGCACCTAAAACTGCTCTGAATAAAAATGAAGTCTTTTTTTAAAAATTTAAAACTTTTATGCTTCAAAGGACACTATCATGAAAGTGAGAATACAACCCACAAAATGGAGAGATATTTGCAAACATATATCTGATAAGAAACTAGTATCCAGAATATATAAAGAAATCTTACAACTCAGCAATAAAAAGACAGATAACCCAACTAAAATGGGCAAAGAAATGTGAATAGATATTTCTCAACAAAAATATACAGTCAATAAATACATGAAAATGTTCAACATCATTAGTCATTAAGAAAATGCAAACCAAAACCACAGTAGCATACTACTTCACACCCACTAGAATGGCTATAATTAAAAAAAAAAAAAAGAAAGAAAGAAAGAAAAGAAAAGAAAGAACAGTAAGAAGCATTGGAGAGGATGTGGAGAAATTGGAACTCTTATGCATTGCTGCTAAGAGTGTAAAATAGTACAGCCACTTCAGAAAATGTTTGTCAGTTTCTTAGAAAGTTATACATAGAATTACGATATGACCGAGCAATTGACCTCTTCAGTATATACATAAGAGAAATGAAAACATATATTTATATAAAAACTTGAGGGACTTCCCTGGTCATCCAGCAGTTAAGACTCCACACTTCCACTGCAGGGGTGCGGGTTTGATCTCTGGTTGGGGGACTAAGATCCCACATATCAGGGCTTCCCTGGTGGCGCAGTGGTTGAGAGTCGGCCTGCCGATGCAGGGGATACGGGTTCGTGCCCCGGTCCGGGAAGATCCCACATGCCGCGGAGTGGCTGGGCCCGTGAGCCATGGCCGCTGAGCCTGCGCGTCCGGAGCCTGTGCTCCGCAACGGGAGAGGCCACAACAGTGAGAGGCCCGCATACTACAAAAAAAAAAAAAAGGAAAAGAAAATTAAAAAAAAAAAAGATCCCACATATCATGCAGTGTGGTCAAAAAAAAAAAAAAAAAAACTTGGGACTTCCCAGGCAGTCCAGTGGTTAAGACTCCATACTTCCACAGCAGGGGCTGCGGGTTCAATCCCTGGTAGGGAAACTAAGATCCCGCATGCCGTGTGGCATAGCCAAAAAAAAAAACAAAACAAAACTCATACACGAATGTTCATAGCAGCATTATTCATCATAGCCAAAAAAGTGAAAAGAACCCAAATGCACATCAATTGATGAATGGATAAACTGTAGTATATTCATACAATGGAATATTACTCAGCCATGAAAATGATTGAAGTATTGATATATGCTACAACATGGATGAACCTTGAAAACATTATGCTATGTGAAGAAGTTATAAACAGAAGGCAATATATTGTATAATTCAATTTATATTATATGTTCAGAATAGGCAAATTTATAGAGACAGAAAGTAGATTAGTGTTTGCTGGGGGCTGGGATGAGAGAGAAATGGGAGTGACTGTTTAATGGGGGCAGGGTTTCTTTTTGGGGTGATGAAAATGTTCTGGAGTTAGATAGTGGTGGTGGTTGCATAACTTTGTAAATATACTAAAAACCACTGAAATGTGTACTTTAACGAGTAAGCTTTGTGGTATGTGAATTATAGCTCCACAAAAAACCCCTAAAACTGTAAAATTTCTAAAAAAAAAAAACAAAAACAGAAAAAATCTTTTGTGAACTTGGGTTAGGAAAAGATTTTTTAGAAATGGCACCAAAAGCACAATCCATAAAAGAAAAAAATTGATAAATTGGGCTTCATCAAAATAAAATGTTTGATCTATGAAAGACACTGCTAAGAGAATAAGATAACAAGCCATATACTTGGAGAATCTCTCTGTAGAACATGTATCTGATAAAGGACTCATGTCCAGAATATATAACAAACTCTAATAACTCAATAATAAGAAAGCAAACAACCAGTTTTTTACATGGGCAGAAGATTTGAACAGACACTTCAACAACAACAAAAAACTGGCAGATGGAAAATAAGTATATGAAAACATGCTCAGCATAATTAGTCACTAGGGAAATGCAAATTTAAAACCATAAGAGGTACTGCTGTGTATCTATTGGCATGGCTAAAATTAAAGAGATGGCCATATAAGTGTTGGCAAGAATATGTAACAGCTGAAACGTTCATGGTTCAACCATTTTAGAAGACTGTCTGGCAGGTTTTTATTATTTTTAAGTTAAACATATTCCCACCATACTCCAAGATATTGACCCCAAAGAAAAGACAAAACAAGTGCATAAAAGACTTGTATAAAAATGTTCATAACAACTTTATTTGTTATAGCCAAAAACTGGAAACAACACATATGCCTATCATCAGTAGAATGGAGAAACAAATGGTGGTCTATTCATACAACTGAGTACTACTCGGCAATGAAAAAGCATGAACTATTGACACACACAACAATACGGACGAATCTCAAAATACTTATGCCCAGCCAGATAAAAAAGGAGTACATATTGTATGATTCCATTCATATAAAATTTTAGAAAATGCAAACTAACCTACAGTGACAGAAAGCAGATTAGTGGTTGCCAGAAGCAAGAAGAGGAAGAGGCAAGAGAGGGTGGAAAAGAGAGAATACAAAGGGCACAAGGGAACTTTCAGTGATGGATGTGTTCACTGTCCTGACTGTGGTAATGGTTTCATAGGTATGTTAAAATTTATAAAGTTGTGGGAGGGATAAATTAGGAGTTTGGGATTAACATATACACACTACTATATATAAAATAGATACCCAACTAGGACCTACTGTATAGCACAGGGAACTATACTCAATATTTTGTAATAACCTATAGGGGAAAAGAATCTGGAAAAAGATAGATATATACATATGTATAACTGAATCACTTTGGTGTACACCTGAAACTAATACAACATTGTAAATCAACTATACTTCAATAAAACAATTAATATTTTTAACTTATAAAATTGTAAATTTTAAATATGTGCAGTTTATTGTATGTCAGTTATAACTCAGTAAAGCTAGAGAAAGAAAGAGCATTCATGAGTGAAGATATAACTTATTGTACAATATCCTACAAGGTGGGAAAAGTCCCACTTAGATTCTGCTCCCACGACTTTTAGTGCTTTAGGATGGAATGATCCCAGAAGGCCCAGAGAGCTGACCCCTCCCCAGATCTTTTATACAAATTTTTCCCTTATGAGAGCTTCTGGGGAAGCTGACCCTTCCCCAGATCTCTTATACACATTTTTCCCTATCTTTTCCACAAATTTTTCCCTTATTAAATTTTTCCCTATTCCCTTCCCTCACATCTTTCAAGCCCAACTCAAATCTAATCTACTCCTTGAAACTTTCCTTCACTTCTCCAGGCAAGGTTTGTGGCTCAGTCTGTGCTCTCCTAGCACCTGAGAATCCAGTAATGTATCCCCTTGACATCCTAGGAGACAAGATTCATGGTTTCATCTGTTCCCCCCAAATCCTAAAGGTCCACCACTTGCACTGACTTCTCATTTTACTGAGACACAAATTTGATTCCAGCCAGTTATGAAGTCCCTACAGAGGAGGGACTGGAGGTAGGTAGGGGCTAGGTGAACTCATCATCTCAGCTTTCATAGCCCAACTCAGCTTGCTTGGTCTCTACTTGTTATAAAAGCTTTCTTTTCCCTTTAAGAAGAATTGACTGCCCGATAAAAAGCTATCAGCTTGTGGTGGAAATGATGAGTGAGTGAAGCAGTCCAAAAAAGCGATGGATCTTAGCCAGAAAATAGCTTTATAAATTAATCTTTTATTAAGAATCTGGGTTTAAGACTGTGCGCCTGGTGTTTCGTGAATGTGGCTGGGGCAGCAGAGGGAGGTGAGTGGAGGCCGCATCCAGTCCCTCCACCTTCCTTCAATACTTTGTTTTTAAACATTGCATTCTTATTTGAAAAAGAAGTTTGGTTTTGCATTTAAAAACGACAGCATTGGGACTTCCTTGGTGGCACAGTGGTTAAGAATCCACCTGCCAATGCAGGGTACACAGGTTCGAGCCCTGGTGAGCGAAGATCCCACATGCTGCGGAGCAACTAAGCCCGTGCACCACAACTATTGAGCCTGCACCCTAGAGCCCAAGAGCTACAACTACTGAAGCCTGCGTACCTACAGCCCATGCTCCACAACTAGAGAAGCCATCGCAATGAGAAGCCTGTGCGCCACAACGAAGAGTAGCCCCCACTCGCCGCAACTAGAGAAAGCCCCCGCATAGCAACAAAGACCCAACACAGTCAAAAATAAATAAATTTTTTTTTAAATGACAACATTGGGGGACCTTCAAGATGGTGGAGGAGTAAGACGTGGAGATCACCTTCCTCCCCACAAATACATCAAAAATACATCTACATGTGGAACAACCCCTACAGAACACCTACTGAACCCTGTCAGAAGACCTCCGACTTCCCAAAAGGCAAGAAACTCCACACATACCTTGGTAGGGCAAAAGAAAAAACAGAGACAAAAGAATAGGGACGGGACCTGCACCTCTGGGAGGGAGCTGTGTAGAAGGAAAAGTTTCCACACACTAGGAAGCCCCTTCACTGGTGGAGACGGGGAGTGGGCGGGGGGGAAGCTTCAGAGCCACGGAGGAGAGCGCAGCAACAGGGGTGCGGAGGGCAAAGCGGAGAGATTCCCACACAGAAGATTGGTGCTGACCAGCACTCACCAGCCCGAGAGGATTGTCTGCTCACCCGCCAGGATGAGTGGGGGCTGGGAGCTGAGGCTCGGGCTTCAGAGGTGAGACCCCAGGGAGAGGACTGGGGTTGGCTGCATGAACACAGCCTGAAGGGGGCTAGTGCACCACAGCTAGTCGGGAGGGAGTCCGGGAAAAAGTCTGGAACTGCCTAAGAGTCAAGAAACCATTGTTTCAGGGTGTGCAAGGAGAGGGGATTCAGAGCACTGCCTAAAACGAACTTCAGAGATGGGCGCGAGCCTCGGCTATCAGCGTGGACACCAGAGACGGGCATGAAACGCTAAGGCGGCTACTGCAGCCACCAAAATCCTGTGTGCAAGCACAGGTCACTATCCACACCTCCCCTCCCAGGAGGCTGTGCAGCAGGTCAGGGTCCTGTGTTTCAGGGACAACTTCCCCAGGAGAACACACAGCGCACCTCAGGCTTTTGCAACATCATGCCGGCCTCTGCCACTGCAGGCTCGCCCCACATTCCGTATCCCTCCCTCCCCCCGGCCTGAGTGAGCCAGAGCCCCCTAATCAGCCGCTCCTTTAACCCCATCTTGTGTGGGCGAAGAACAGACTCCAGAGGGCAACCTACACGCAGAGGCGGGGCCAAATCTAAAGCTGAGCCCCGGGAGCTGTGTGAACAAAGAAGAGAAAGGGAAATCTCTCCTTGCAGCCTCAGAAGCAGTGGATTAATTCTCCACAATCAACTGGATGTATCCTGCATCTGTGGAATACACAAAGAGACAACAAATCATCCCAAAATTGAGGCAGTGGACTTCGGGAGCAACTGTAGACTTGGGGTTTGCTATCTGCATCTAATTACTTTCTGGTTTTATGTTTATCTTAGTTTAGTATTTAGAGCTTATTATCATTAGTAGATTTGTTTATTGATTTGGTTGCTCTCTTCCTTTTTTATATTTCTTTTCCTTTTTCTCTTTTTGTGAGTGTGTATGTGTATACTTCTTTGTGTGATTTTGTCTGTATAGATTTGCTTTTACCATTTGTCCTAGGGTTCTGCCTGTCTGGCAGGTTTTTTTTTGTTTTGGGGGGTTTTTTGGTAAAGTTTTTAGGCTTGTTATCATTGGTGGATTTGTTTATTGGCTGGGGTGCTCTCTTCTTTCTTTATTTATTACTTTTTTATTTTAATTTTTTAATTTTATTTTTACTTTCTTCCTTTCTTTTTTTTTCTCCCTTTTCTTCTGAGCTGTGTGGCTGACAGGGTCTTGGTGCTCCAGCCAGGTGTCAGGCCTGAGCCTCTGAGGTGGGAGAGCCGAGTTCAGGACACTGGTCCACCAGAGGCCTCCTGGCCCCATGTAATATCAATTGGCTAGAGCTCTCCCAGAGATCTCTGTCTCAACGCTAAGACCCAGCTCCACTCAATGACCACCAAGCTACACTGCTGGACACCCTATGCGAAACAACTAGCAAGACAGGAGCACAACAACACCCATTAGCAGAAAGGCTGCCTAAAATCATAATAAGGTCACAGACACCCCAAAACACACCACTGGACGCGGTCCTGCCCATCAAAAAGACAAGATCCACGTTCATCGACCAGAACACAGGCCCCAGTCCCCTCCACCAGTAAGCCTACACAACCCACTGAACAAACCTTACCCACTGGGGGCAGACACCAAAAGCAATAGGAACAACAAACCTGCAGCCTGCGAAAAGGAGACCCCGAACACAGTTAAGTTAAGCAAAACGAGAAGACAGAAAAATATGCAGCAGATGAAGGAGCAAGGCAAAAACCCACCAGATCAAACAAATGAAGAGGAAATAGGCAGTCTACCTGAAAAAGAATTCAGAGTAATGATAGTAAAGATGATCCAAAATCCAGGAAATAGAATGGAGAAAATACAAGAAAGTTTTAACAAGGAAGTAGAAGAACAAAAAACAAACAAACAATGATGAAAAACACAATAAATGAAATTTAAAATTCTCTAGAAAGAATCAATAGCAGAATAACTGAGGCAGAAGAACACATAAGTGACCTAGAAGATAAAAAAGTGGAAATAACTACTGCAGACCGAATAAAGAAAAAAGAATGAAAAGAACTGAGGACAATCTCAGAGACCTCTGGGACAACATTAAATGCACCAACATTCGAATTACAGGGGTCCCAGAAGGAGAAGAGAAAAGGAAAGGGACTGAGAAAATATTTGAAGAGATTATAGTTGAAAACTTCCCTAATATGGGAAAGCAAATAGTCAATCAAGTCCAGGAAGCACAGAGAGTAACATACACGACAAATCCAAGGAGAAACATGCCAAGAAACATTAATCAAACTACCCAAAATTAAATACAAAGAAAAAATATCAAAAGCAGCAAGGGAAAAGCAACAAATAACTTACAAGGGAATCCCCATAAGGTTAACAACTGATCTTTCAGCAGAAACTCTGAAAGCCAGAAGAACATATTTAATGGGATGAAAGGGAAAAAACTACAGCTAAGATTACTCTACCCAGCAAAGATCTCGTTCAGATTCAATGGAGAAATTAAAAGCTTTACAGACAAGCAAAAGCTAAGAGAATTCAGCACCACCAAACCAGCTTTACAACAAATGCTAAAGGAACTTCGCTAGGCAGGAAACACAAAAGAAAGAAAAGACATACAATAACAAGCCCAAAACGGTTAAGAAAATGGGAATAGGAACATACATATCGATAACTACCTTAAATGTAAGTGGATTAAATGCTCCAACCAAAAGACATAGACTGGCTGAATAGATACAAAAACAAGACCCGTATATATGCTGCCTACAAGAGATCCATTTCAGACCTAGGGGCACATACAGACTGAAAGTGAGGGGATGGAAAAAGATATTCCATGCAATGGAAATCAAAAGAAAGCTGGAGTAGCAATTCTCATATCAGACAAAATAGACTTTAAAATAAAGATTATTACAAGAGACAAAGAAGGACACTGCATAATGATCAAGGGATCAATCCAAGAAGAAGATATAACAATTATAAATATTTATGCACCCAACATAGGAGCACCTCAATACATAAGGCAAATGCTAACAGCCATAAAAGGGGAAATAGACAGAAACACAATCATAGTAGGGGACTTTAACACCCCACTTCCACCAATGGACAGATCATTCAAAATGAAAATAAATAAGGAAACACAAGCTTTAAATAACACATTAATCAAGATGGACTTAATTTATATTTAGAGGATATTCCATCCAAAACCAGCAGAATACACTTTCTTCTCGAGTGCTCATGGAACATTCACCAGGATAGATCATATCTTGGGTCACAAATCAAGCTTTGGTAAATTTAAGAAAATTGAAATTGTAACAAGTATCTTTTCCAACCACAACGCGAGTTATCTGTAGTGAGGTGGATGGACCTAGAGACTGTCATACAGAGTGAAGTAAGTCAGAAAGAGAAAGACAAAATACCATATGCTAATACATATATGTGGAATCTGAAAAAAAAAAAAAAAAAAGATGGTTCTGAAGAATCTAGGGACAGGACAGGAATAAAGATGCAGACGTAGAGAATGCACTTGAAAACACGGGGAGGAGGAAGGGTAAGCAGGGACGAAGTGAGAGAGTGGCATGGACATATATACACTACCAAATGTAAAATAGATAGCTAGTGGGAAGCAGCCTCATAGCACAGGGAGATCAGCTCGGTGCTTTTTGTCCACCTAGAGGGGTGGGATTAGGAGGGTGGGAGGGAGACGCAAGAGGGAGGAGATTTAGAGATATATGTATCTGTATAGCTGATTCACTTTGTTATACAGCAGAAACTAACACACCATTGTAAATCAATTATACTCCAATAAAGATGTTAAAAAATAAAATCTTAGTTGTATTTTACAGCATTTTATGGGGAGAAGTTATACACTACAGTGGCATTAACAGGATTGGAAATTTGAAAAGGCTTTGGGCCTTGCCCCTCAATAATGTCAAAACCTCCCAGTAGCTCTAGTGAGTACTCATCCCATTGCATTATAATTATGAGTCTAGACTCTAGAGCTGTATTGTCTGGGCTCAAATATCAGTTCACTTCATAGCTGGGTGGGTGACCTTGAACAGGTTGCTCAACCTCTGGGTACCTCGATTTCGTCGTATTTAAAATGGCAAGTAAAATAGTACCTGCCTAATAGAGTTGATTTAAATGATTCAATATGGCAATATATACAAAGCACTTAAGTCAGTGTCTGGCCCATCAAAAAGTGCTCAATAAATGTTAGTAATTAGTCTGAGGATTTCCTCTGGGGCAGAGTTTATTAGGGACCTTTGCAAAATTTTCTAGCTCTCCAGCGGCTCATAGAGTTCTTGGCACATGGTGTGTGCTCAATAAGAGTTAAGAGAATGGATGAATGACTCAGCAAGTGGGTGAGTTATGGCTCTGCCACTTTGTTCCTAAAGCCAAAATTCCGTCTGGTATGACGGAGGCATTTGGCTTGGCTTCTCTGGTATCCAGACAGCACTGATGTGGTCAACGTCCCCACCACTGCCACTTTCTCCTTTGCTATCAATCTGTAACTATGAGAATCATGGTGCTGTGACTGGGAAGGGGCAAGAGGAACAGAAAGGCTTGTGGAGGATCATAGCGGTTCCCCATTTGGCCATCATGGTAGAAAGATGACACCTAGAATCAGACAGAAGTCAACTAGAGCAGAGCTGCCTTGGGATCCAGCTGGCACCCTTGCCCCCCCTAGAATTTATTCTCAACCCAGCACCCCGAGTGACCCTATTAAAACCTAAATTAAATCATGTCAATCGTCATCTTATTTGGAATAAAACCCAAAAGTATCACAATGGCCTACAAGGCCCTACATGCTCCAACCTGTGCTCTCTCTCCTGTCTCATCTCCTACCTTGCTCCTCTCTGCACACTCCACTCCAGGTTTCTTGCCGGATACTGACCTTCTGGCAGTCCTTCAAACATACCCAGAAGACCCCTGCTTGCGGTCTTTTCACTCTCTGTTCCCTCTGCCTGGTATGCTTTTCCCCAGCAATTCATGGTTCACTCTATCACTTCATTTAGGCCTCAGCTCAAATGCTACCTCCTCAGAGAGGACTTCTTTGTCGACCTGTCTAAAACACATGAGAGCGGGGACTTTGTCTGTTTGATGCATTGCTCTATCCCCAACACCTTGTCGGGTGCCTAGCACATAGTACTCAATAAATACTTACTGAGTATTAAGTAAAGAAAACCCCAGGAATTCACCTGCTTTCGGCTTCTGTTTCCCTCCCAGGGCTGGGTCCTCCCCACATGGAAGCTTCTCCCCGTAATGGTCTGTCTGTGTCCAAAGACGGTTCCTGCACCCCCAGGAGAATAAGGTGGATTCAAGTGTATTATTGGAAGAAGAGGGAGCTGCTCGTTGGTGCGGAGACTCAGGGGTCTCTGGCTTGACAAAATGAATTCACCTTTGCTGGTGTTTTCAAGAAAAGATATGAAGTATAAGGTGTTAAAGAGACAGAAGCACGGAGTATCATGACCCGTTAACAACTAAAGTAATGGAGGGGGACAGAGACTGAAAAGAGAAAAAGAAGGAAAAATCTGAGTCATTGGTGATGTTCTCCCTGGGGCAGGACTCAAGAATACGCATTTTAATAAGTCCCCTGAGTGATTCTTAAGTAACCAGCTTAAGACACGTCCTTAGAAAGGCTTTTGGAGATTTAGTGAAGTATAAGGCCATACATTACGTGAGAAAGGCATGAGCCATCACAGCCAAATAGACCTGGATTCAAATGCTGCCATCACTACTTATCATCTGTGCTGTTATTTAACGTCTCAGATCCCATTTCTAGTTAGAGTCGATAATGACATCTATCTTATTGCACTGTTGTGATGATTAAATCTCAACACATGTAATGTGCCTGGAACATAGTAGATACTTAATAGGTAGTAGTTTATTACTGTTGTTTTTTATGGCCTCTGTTTTCTGAGTGCTTACAACCGCCCTACAATGTTGTATTGACATTCTTGCCCCTCTACTACATGACCTCACAGAGGTGAAAACATATAGTCAAAAGGCCCAGGTCTTCTGCATATAGCAAAGTCTTCAGCCCATACCTTCCCTAGAATTCTTCTTCCCTCCTCTAGCATAGCTCAAGGAGCATATTTTTGCTTTTACCCATTAACCATTAATAATCCTTATATTTTTAGTCTTCACTCTACCAAGGCTGTCACATATATTTCAGGACAAAAGCTTGAGAAGGACGTGGAACAGACCCCACGATCACTCACCCACAGACGTCTGGCAAAGTGGCCTGTGTGCACGTCTAGGACGTGGGTGTGCTTGGACTTAGAACTCCCCACCGCTGTGCACTCTCCACTAGGCTACATTCACCATCATCAACACCTCCTACCTTTGAGGGCAAAGAGGAAAAAGAGGCAGGGAGTATCTCTCCCCTGTTGCTTCCCGCCCCTCCTGCTTCCTGCCCCTCCCCTCTGGAGTACTGGTTGGAGGATGAGAGGGCAGCCAGTGTTGCGCTCCTAGCTTGGCTGCACAGACTGCAAGGACGGTCTTGAAGAGCCTCTCCCATCCATATCAGAGGTTGGCTAGCGTCTGTCTTCCGGTTCTACTCAAGGCTGCCAGCCTTCCGCAACTCCACACTCCCACCTGCTGGACGCTGCCTTGCACGGATCCTGACTACCTGGGCTGTACTACTGTTTTCTGTGAATCCCCTACTCCACCCGCCCCTCACCAGGGCTGGTTTGGGGGCCACAGAACGGGCTGAAATGGGGGAAGCACCCTTATATCTTTCCCATCTTACTGTAAATCTTAATCTATGATATTGCGTGAACTCTTTACTCTCTCTAAACTTCAGTCTCTCCCAGGTTGTAACCAGAGGAAGATTCAGCCCTGACTTTCCTGCCCTCCCAGCATGAAATGGACTAGAATAGGACACCCACTCTGCCAGATGGAAAGAACTGGGGCTTTGGAGAGGAAACTGCTATAAATTTGAGAACTAGGGGGATAAAAGCAGCAGCATTCTCAGTAAACAAATGAAGAAACTAAGTCCCAGAGAGTCAAAGTAAGCAGCTACAGGGAACAGACTTTATTTATTCATTCATTTATCCAATTAGTCAGATATATTAGTTGAGGCCCTACAGTGTGCCTGGTACTCTGATACATGGATGAGAACTCCGTTGTTGGACTTTAAGTCCCTTTGCTGGGCCACTCATTACCTTTCTCCTCTCCAACTTCTTGTCACAGTTTTCCTTCTGAATGTTTTTCCCTGTGCTCTTGGTAACCCTCATTCCCCTAAAAACAAATTCTACATCCACAACACCCTCCAAGAACTTTCACTATATCCTCCCCCTCACTGTAACTAAAACCTGGCCTTGCTCCAAGGACACTTGTTCCCTTGAAGCCCTCTGGTATGGAGGCCGCTCTCCCTCCCACATGAGTTCCATTTTCCAGCCGAGAAGGGTACACTTGGGGTCAGCACTCTCCCCTCCTGCCCCCCACCCTCGCTAGTAGTTTCACACTATGGCTTTTCTACCCTCATTTAAAGGCCTCCTCAAACAGAATGGTTCATTGCACTCTACCTCTTCCTTTGCTGTCACTGACCCTGGCCCACACCAGCTGAGGACTGTCTCCACTTACCCTTACACGTTAACTCCCACCATGGTCCTGAGACAACGCGCTGACACCAACCCATCTGACATGCTAACCTCCCCCTAATTTTATCCTGATTACTTCAAATAACCTTCTATGCTGCTTTCAGCCACACTTTTCAAGACTACACTTGGACCATTACTAGCATTGCTCTATCTCTCAAAAATTAAACTTCAACATCCCACTTGGACCACAATCCCTCCAGCTCTGTTCTATTCTTCCCACTTCACCACTCCCTGACCTCACTGAGTTCCAGCACCTTAACCTCTTTATTGCCTCACAGTTTATCTTCCTTCCTCCCTCAACCCCAGGGCTCAGTCCTTGGAAAACCAAGCTAGACCTCTGGTCGATAAGCTGAATGACTTCTTGTCAGCCTCGTCAGCACCCTTGCTCCCTTTTCCTTCTACTCCCAAGCTCTGGAAAGCCCTGACTCCAAGTCAGTCCTACTGCGTGCTCTGCCCTTAAGCCTGGACTCCTGGGTCCTGCTGGAGAACACTGTCTACGCTGGCACACTTTGGTCTTCTGAAAGTTCTTCAAGGGCTATTAGAAATCTGCCTCACTCTCCCCAAGGCCTCAGCAGATAACCTGTCCTCGTACTTCACTGAGAAAAGTAAAGCCAAGAACTCCCTCAGCTTCTCATCCTCCTTCTCTCATAAACACATTCTGCCTACCCACCACATATCCTTCCGTATGGTCTCCAGGCTCAAAGGATGCTCCTCTCCTTGTTCAGAGTCAGCCTTTCCACCTGGGCCTAAATTATCTTCTGTGTCCTCCCCACCTCTGAAATTTCTATTCCCTTCTTTTATCAGTGTATCAGTCAGGGTCCACTCAGGAGACAGAATACAAACCGGAACTGGAACAGAGGGATTTTAATATAAATAATTATTAACTATAACAGGGGATTACCCTCTAAGGAGAAAGAAAGAACTCAATGAGATACACAAATACCCAATATAGGGAGCAGCCAATACCTCTAGGACTGAGACAGAAGAGGCCCCACCCCCTCGGCTGATATCTAACCTGTGTTGGAAAGGGTGAGGCCTTGACCCACTGGACGGCAGAGATGTTGTGCCAACAGAACTCACCAAGAAGCCACCCTCTAAGTTACCTGAAAAAGCCATCTGCATGGAAGGTCTGTGCTGTAGAGCTTGTAAGGCCACCATACACTGCCCAGGAAGCCATCTGGAGTGCCAAAGGACCGCCTTGAGGAGGTGCTGCCCTGCAGAGCTTGCTGGGAAAATACCTGTTAGGATGGTGGATTAGAAAGCCACACTCTGGTATGCTGGGAGAAGGTGCCCACAGGAAGAAGCCATCTGCTGCTGGCCACCATGTGTGTTGCTGGTTACCACACTTGCAGCTGGCCACCATGAGCTGCTGGTGCTCTACTGCAAGAGCCTGCCAAGAGGAACACACAGGAACCAGGAAGAGAAGCTCTTTCCTCCCAGCATCTCTTCAGTGCCCTCCACTGACAAAGCTTAAATTAACCTTGTGCCAGCTGGCAAAGGAAAAATGTAAACAGGGTCCAGCTCCATTTCCACAGAACATGCAATGAAGAGTGTACTTGGAGCAGAGAGGCAATACATTGAAAACTGACTTAGTATCTTCCACTTCCCTTTCTTTACCAGCTTCTTTCACTCAGCCTATGAATATGTGCAAGTATTATCAATTAAACACACACACACACACACACACACACACACACACACACACACACACACATCTCCAGTCCCTATGCTCCCCATTAGTTATGACAATCTTTCTCATTTCCTTTTAAGTGAAGCTTCTGGAAAATATAGTCCTCACTTGTTGTTTTCTCTCTACCATATTCCTGTCACTCCTTTTTCTACTTTAACCTGGCTCCATCTACCACTATCCACATAAATTTCTAGAGACAATCTCATCAGTGAAACTCAAAACATAATTTTTAACCTCATCTTTTTTATTTAACAGCTAAGCACTTTAGGCTGATAACAACTTCTCTCACTTTCCTTGGATTCTGTGACATTCCTTGTAGTCGATTGCATTATTTGGTCAAATTTTTCTCCTCTTCCAGTTTTGCCATGGTTCACTGTGGGCAGAGCGTACTTCCCTGCCCCTGTTTACTTTCGGCCTGGCTATGGGACTTGCATGGGCCAATGACATGTAAATTGAACTGAAAATTGGTCAGTTCCAAACAGAGACTTTTCTTCTTGCACTTTGCACTCCAGCCCTCAGCCGTACAAAGTAAATGCCCAAGGCAGCCACTTCATCAACCTGAGTCCAGGATGAGAAACACATGGAGTAAACCTGAACACAATCCACAGCCTGGATCTGAGCTGCCAGAACTTAAGGAAAAGAAAACACCTGAAAGGAGTCGGGGCGGGGGCGGGGGGGGGGGGGGGGGGGAATCCTCAGGGTTCATCTCCCAACAAGAGAGGAAAACTTCCTAATTTACAGGTCATCAGGTAGAATATTCAGAAGGGTATTGCTTCAGTCGTGGGCAATATTAGTCATAGATTAAAAACAGTTCTGGGGGCTTCCCTGGTGGCGCAGTGGTTGAGAGTCCGCCTGCCAATGCAGGGGACATGGGTTCGTGCCCCAGTCCGGGAAGATTCCACATGCCGCGGAGCGGCTGGGCCCGTGAGCCATGGCCCCTGAGCCTGCGTCACCGGAGCCTGTGCTCCGCAACCGGAGAGGCCACAACAGTGAGAGGTCCGCGTACCGCAAAAAAAAAAAAAAAAACACAAAAAGAAAAAAGACTAAAAAAAAAAAATTACCAGAGCATTAATGAGACAACTTCAAATGACCTATTATATACGGAATTGGACCCCAAAGGAACAAAGACAGAGAAGAAGTCAGAAAAAATATGCGAAGAAATAATAACAAAAATTTTTCAAAAATTTATGAAAATCATGAGTGCACAGATACAAAAATCTCAATGAATCTCAAGCACAAGATACATGAAAAGCCAAAACACCTCATAAAATTGCATCAAAACATAAAGTGCTTAGGGATAAATTTAACAAAATATATACAAAATTCATATATGGAAAACTAGAAAACATTACTGAGAGAAACTAAATACCTAAATAAATGGATTGAAAGGCACAATATCATTGTCAACTCTCTCCAAAATGATCAATAGAGTCAACATAATTCCAATAAAAATCCCAGCAGGCTCTATTTGGTAGAAATTAAACTGATTTTAAAATTTATGTGGAAGTTCAAAGGACCTAGAATAGCCAAAAACATTTCTTAAAAAGAAGCTGGAGGACTTATATAACTTGACTTGAAGATTTATTATAAGTACTGTAATCATTATAATGTGATATTGGAGTACGGATAGACAAATATACAAAAGAAACTAAATAGACCAGAAATAGACCCAAAGAATGGCCAAGAAGCACATGACAAGATATTCAATCATCAGTCATCAGACAAGGGCAAATTAACACCACTGTTAGGTACTACTACACATTTTCTAGAATTACTAAAAAATTAAAACTAGTAACAATACAAATTGGGGTGAGAATACGGAGCATTTGGAAATCTCATATATAACTGATTAGAGTATAAAATGATATAACCACTCTAGAAAGAAGTAAGCAATTTCTCTTAAACATACACTTAACATTTGACCATGAAAATATATATATACACAAAGACTTGTACACACATGTTCATAGCACTTCATTCATAATAGTCCCAAACTAGAAATAACCCAAACATCTACTAACAGGTGAGTGGATAAACAAACATGGTATATTCATACAGTGAAATTTTACTCAGAAATAAAAACACTGACCCATGCAGCAACACTAATGAAGCAAGATACAAAAGAGTATATAGTGTGTGATTACACTGATGTGAAGTTCTAAAATAGTCTATGGTGATAGAAATCAGATCAGTGGTGGCTTGGAGCCGGGAGTGCAGGGGAATAACTGAGGAGGGGCACAAGGGAATCCTAATATGATGGCAATATTCTATATCTTGAATGGAGTAGAGGTTACATGGGTGTCTACATTTGTCAGTATTTCACCAGAACTCCCTGTGGGCTGCTGAGGTTGTAGCATCTGATTGTGGCATATGTCTGGGAACTGTACAGTCAAAATGGGTGCACTGGTTATATGTATTTTCCACCTTATTAGGTAGTTTTTTTTTCAAAGGAAATAGAAAAAAGTCTAACTAAATTCATCCCTCTCTCCTGATTCTCTGCCTATATCTCTAAACAGTGCTTCTGAATCTTCTTTATGAACTCTTTACTTGGTTTGCCTTTGAAACATAGGGATTACCTCATGTTCCATCCTCCGTGCTTTTGTCTCTCGTATAACCCTAGTTAGTTCCCTCATTGCTAATGGTATAACTACCACCTATTTGAGGGTCGTTCTCAAACCTATATTTCTTGCACAGACTTTTCCCCGGAGCTCCACACAGGTATATCCAAAATGCTTAATAAAAATCCTTTACCTTGAGCTCAACATGTTCAAAACTGAGATCAATTACTACACATAACCTCAAGCCTTCCTTTTCTACCATATTCTTTTTTTTTGTTTATTTTATTGAAGTATAGTTGACTTACAATGTTGTGTTCTACTATATTCTTCATTAAGTTAATACACTGTACCAGACACAGTAAACACTGCATATATATTTGCTGAATGAATGAAAGATGGAATTACTAACAGTCAAAAACTCCTGCAGTTCTCCCTCTCCTATATTAATTAAGCACATGACCAACTTGTTTTGCCTAACCCTGCCTTTCCCTCCCTTTGGGAAGCTAGAAAGATATAACCTTCTTCTAGGCTGGCTGTGTGACACTAAGCAAATTCTCACTCCTCTCGGGGGCTCAGAGACATAATATAAAAAGCATGGGTTTGGAATTAGATAGGGGCAGATTCAAATTCCTGCCTATTTTTGATATATCTTTAGCATGTTCTTTTTATTCTTTGAACTTCACTTTCCTTATCTATGAAGGAGAAAGACTAATATCTGTATTCTAAGGTTGTTCTCAGTATTAAATAAAATGCAAGGTTACCACTGTGCACATAGGAAGTGTCACTATATGTTAGTGCATTCCCTTCCCCCTCCCCACTACCACCTCTACTCCCACCCCAGAAGGAGAGGGAGGGAGAATGGAGTTGGTACACATCTCTGAATGGTACCTCCTCAGACTGACAGGCTTTATTTCAAGATAAGGAAAGATGCTCTCCCCCTCCCCCTCCCCTCGAGCACCGTTGTCACCAACAGAACTGCCTGCAATTGGTGTTCCGGGAATATGCAGCCAGCTGCAGAGGTGCTGTTTTCTGATCATGCATCTGTCTGGGAAACTAGAAAAAGAGAGACTGTGTTTACAAAGTATATTTTTCCCTTCCCCAGGTAAGCAGGAGAAATAATGAAATTCAAATTGGAATGAACATGAGATAAAACTCCTGCCCACCAGGTGTTTATCCCAGTTCATAAAAAACAACTACTTTAAGGTAATGAAGGAAAAAAAAAAAAAACTACTTTAAGGTAATGAAGAAAAAAAAAAAACTCCCTGTTGGG
Organism: Pseudorca crassidens; assembly: GCF_039906515.1. NCBI lineage: Eukaryota > Metazoa > Chordata > Mammalia > Artiodactyla > Delphinidae > Pseudorca > Pseudorca crassidens. Next base: position 98,453,369 of record NC_090297.1, read on the forward strand.
AAAGCAAATGAAACCACATGTTTCTGAAACAGTTTGAGAGAAAATAGCAAACTCAAGGAGCAGACAGCAAATGCATGTCAAGCAGGGTCAGCACAGGCTGCCTTGCTCACAGACACTCCCCACAGACAAGGCTCCAGGAAAGGCTGGACCCCTTGAAATCATACCACCCATCAGGAGAGCACATGCACCTTCTGTCAAACCCACAGGCCTTGGCGGAATGCGGGAAGGCTCCCCTTTTATCCTGTACCCACACCCCAAGAATTCCACTCCATTTCTGTTTCTTTAATGCTGCCCTACCAACTCTGTTGCTTAGGACACTGTCCCCCCTGTTCTTCCTTTCCCTGTTGTCCCTAAAGATAAGCACACAGGCCTTTATAGTTGGAAGAGGTTGCTGCTAATCACTAGAAGACAATGTACAGGGAGAAACAAAGCCAACAGAAATGAAGACGTTTATTTACCTAATGAGCCCTTGCATGTAAGGTGACCAAATGTCCCTGTTTGCACAAGACAGTCCTATTTTACACCTGTTGTCCTGATGTCATGATTAATAGCATCCCTTTTACTCTCAAAATTATCCATGTGTGGTCATAGAGTAGAATAAGTATTTCTATTTACATGGCAGTCACTTACTTTATGTCAAGCATATAAACATTAACTTATTTAACCCTGAAAGCAGTTCTATGAGGTAAAAAAACATTTTTAAAATAATGAAGGCAAGGCATAGAGAGGTTGAGTAGCTTACCCAAGGTTACACAGAGTCAGTGTCTGAGCCAGGATTTCAGTCAAGGCAGTCTGGCTTCAATGTCCTTGTTCTTAACCACGATGGTAGGCTAGCTATGACAAAGCTTTAAGAAATCACTTGCTCTTTCATTTAACAAATATTGTTCATGCCTTCTATGTGCAGACACTATGCTACAAATCATGAATACAACCATGAACCAGGCAGAGTCCCTGCTCTCAAGAAGCTTTTAGTCGGGGGAGACACAGACACAAGTAAAAGGACAGGAAGTACAGGGTGCACTGAGAACAAATAGAATGGGGCGGGGCAGGGGGGTCAAGTGGCATCTAATCTGGCCTTAAAAGTTCACAGAAAGCTTCCTGGAGGAAGTGACATCTGAGAAGAGTCCTAAAGAAAGAGTAGTTAGCTGGGCTGGAAGAATGAAGAAAAGGCCGTGCAGGCCGAACGGCACATCAGGAGGTCCTGAGGCCAAAGAGATCATGATGAAGTAAGGGAATTCAAGTAGTTCGGTAAAGCTCTAGTACTGCCCGGGGCCAGGGCAGTTGCAAAAGTTGGAGCTGAAAATTCAAGTAAGCGGAGGCCAGACCAAGAAGGGATGTCGCTGATATCCTCACGTTACACTTTATCCTGAAGTTAATGGGAAACCCATGACTCTCTAGGAACTTAAGCAGAGAAGTGACCTGATCAAATTTTCACTTTAGAAACATCACTGTGGTTTCTGTGTAGAAACGAATTGAAGAGGGAAGAGCTGGAGTAGAAACCCAGACAGAAGGCTGTTGTCAGGATCCACAGGAGAGGGGAAAGTGGCTTGCACTAAGGTAGTGGTGGGAAATGTGGAGAGATGGGGTGGATTAGGAAGGTAGAACAGGCAGGACTTGGTGATTGGCACGATGTGGTGAGTGGGAGGAAAGGAGAGTCATGGATGCCATGCGGCTGTCCTATCCTATTGGGGTCTGGAGCTCGAGTCATAGATTTATTTGAGAGTCATCTGAGCGGAGGTGGTAACTGAACCATTGGATCAGGTGGCTCACCCAGGGGACAGTGTAAAGTGGGAAGAGAAAGAAATGGCCATAAGAAGAATGGGAAGGAGAGGCAGGAGACCGACCGAGAGAGGATGATGTCATCACGGCCACCAAGAGAAGAAAGAAAAGGAGAGCAGTGTCTAAGGCTGCAGGGAGCACAAGTTAGGGCCCAGACACATCCACGGGGTTTATCAACAAGATGATCATTGGAAATCTTAGGGGAGCACTTGCACAGTGCAAGCGGGAGTGAGGCTACAAAGGGATGAGGCCAGGGTGGAAGGTGAGGAGGAGTCTCAGAAAGCTTGGCATTAAGGGAAGGGAGAGAGTGGAGGAGGTGGAAGTGGGGTCAGGTCCTGGAACAGACACCCAGCTCCCTGCTTTCTTACTGTGTCCTCTCCCTCCCTAATCCTGCCCATCAATTCTGCTGACAAATACTGTAGGAGAACAGATGGCCATAATAGAAATAGTTAAGAAATCTCACTAAGTTCATATTGCCATTTCCATATTTTATAGTACTAGTCACCTGGAGAAGCCCCTCATGGGCTTTATTCCTGAGGGCATCTTCTGCTCGGCCAGCAGCCATCAGGGCAGAAGTAGCATTCATCTCCATTAGCATCCATCCAGGAGACCATCTGTCTCAAGGGGATTATCTGTATTCCTGAGAACCTCCCACATGGGTCCGTGGATCCCTTTTGGACATTTTCTCAATCCCGAGATCATTTATTTGAGTAACTACCAGAGCCCAGGCACTCTTCCAGGAACTGAGGGTTAAAAAGTGAGAAGTAAATCACGGTCCTAGAGGATCACCCTAAGGGGATTTTTCAGGAAGGGCACCTGAAATCTGTGAGCTTTCCAGGCAGCTCCAAGGGTATGCCCCTAGGTTTCCCCTAGAAGGGTTTGCAGTAGGTTGAAATAGGTCATAACATGTTATATGTCCCACCACAGAACTCAGGATTGTCACCACAGTGGGACACTAGGAGAAATTATTTATAGAGCACTTTTATAAATACTGCACTTTCATTCATTCATTCATGCATGCATGCAGTCAATCAATAAACATTCATAGAACAACTACTATGTACCAGGTACTGTGTTAAGATACTGGAGATAAGAATCATGAACGAAATAGACATGACCTCCGTCCTCGTGGTGCACACAAAAGAGTTATGAAAAGACACATTAATCACAATAACTGTACAAATGTATAATTACAAATCATGACACATGCTACAAAAGCAAAATATTGGCACCTGCTCACTCTGTTGGGCTACGGAAACTTTCCTGACAAGGTAACATTGAGATGATGTCTGCAGGCTGCATGGACTTTAGGTAGAGGGTAGGAAGGACAGCCCAAGAACACAGAACATCAGCAGAGACGTTGAGGAACAGAAAAGCAGCCATCATTGGAGAAAAAAATTATTCCGACACTTGTTAAAATGGTAACAAGACTTCCCTCAGGACTACTGGAAAAGTGTCAAGACTGTCACGGTAGGGGAGAGAGATCAGGTTCAACTCCAAATGCAAACGGCCCAATGGGGATTTATAGCCCAAAAGCAGAGCGAGGAACTCCTCAGTGGATGGAAAATCACTAAGAGGAGATACCAAGGGCAGGGAGATTCCTGTTAAACCGACTTAACAGGATTCTTGCTGAAGGCAGGCCAAGGACTTAGACATCAAAGGTGAGGGATGAAGCGCTTCATCAGATATGATGGGTGTGAACTGACTTAGCAGGATTCTTGCTAAAACTGGGCTGTGCAGGCCCAGAAAGGCCAGGGGGTGAGGCGGAGGGACCAACGTCAAGACCTTAACTAACCAAACCTAACTTGGTCAAGGAGAGAGTCTTTAACCCCAGTTGTCTAGGGCAGAGAAAGCAACGGGAAGAGTGGTAGTAGATGATTCTGGAGAGAGAAGCAGGAACCAAATAATGAGGGCTTTGTGAATAGGGTTATCCTAAGACCCCTGAAAAGTTTTAATGGGGAGGAAGGGTTGTGACATGATTGGATTGTGTTTTCTTAAGATCTACTCAGCCTGCTCTGTGGAGGATGGAATGGAGGGGACAAGAAGAAGGCTAGAAGACCACTTAGAAGGCTGCCACTGCCCTGGAGAAACAAGGTAATGGGCAGACCAAGGTGGTGATGGAGGTAGAAATAGAAGTTACGGAGTTGAGGTATTCAGGAGGTGAAATTGACAGGTCTGGGTGATAGAGTGGTGGCAAGGAGAAAAAGCATCAATAAGTCTACCATTATCTCACTTCCTCTTTACTACAATCCTGTGAAACACATTATTATTTTCTCAATTTATGATAAGGGATTTGAAACTCATAGTAGTTAATGACATGCCCGGGTCACACAGCTAGTAGGTCTGGCTCTCAAGTTACTCCCTTTCCACGATGCTACACAGGAGTCAACAAGCTGTTCCTTGTGGAAGATTCCACTCCTTTTTGTGCCTCTGAAAGCTACACCTAGTCAATACCTCGAGCATTTGTACTTCACCCTCAACATTCCCTGTTTGCTTATGCAATAGCATAATAAATAAAATATTATCACAGAAGCTGATGCAGTTTGAGTCAGTTGACCTCCAAGGACAGTACAAATAGATTCCTCTGTTGGAGAAAGTATCTTCATGGGCTTATCTGGCTATGAAGAGTGAGGGTCCCCGGAGAGAACTGAGATGAGAAAAGTTTGGCAATAAGGAATTAAATCGCTCAGGATGACAAAGAGGAATTTTGCAGCAGGTACCATGGCCATCATTGTAACCTTAGCACCTGGCACACAAGAGCCAGTGTGTATTTTTGTTGAAACTCTGGAGGTAGGGCCCAGCAATCTGTGATTTACCAAGACCTTCAGGTGATTCTGACACACCCTCAAATCTGAGAACCTCAAATCTTTAAAAACCTTTTTAACACTGCCCATACCATACCAGGACCCCAAATCCTCAGTGAACAGCTGTTATACACAACAGTCTTTTGTTAGTAATGCTTTGTGCCCAAGCATTACAAAGGACAAAGACCAGCCATTCCAGAGCTTCTGACAATGACCAGCAGCAAGGCAAGTCCACGCCAAGGCAGAGTTGGGGCCAAGTTACAGAAGCAGCTGCAGCTCGAGCGGTCCCAAGAGCAAATGTGAGACAAACCCTCAAATATGTAGTAAACATTCACTATTTGCTTCCCAAATATCCATCCTCATTTTTTTTCGGTAATAAATGAATGAATGAATGAATGAATGAATGAATTTTCATCTGTGGTTATACCTTTTCCCCACACTTAATGCATAGCTCTAGATAGAGCACATGACCTAGATCTAGCCAATCAAAGCAGCACATGCCTTGGCCACAGTGATTGAGTTCAGGGTTGAACACACAGTCTAAGGCAGAGCCAAGAAGACAGAGTGGGATTTTTCTCAGACGTCTGGGAAAAAGGGAGGTTCTCCTTCCTGTTGAATATGACTGGATATGATGCCGGAACTCCTATGTTTATTGCCAGTTGAGGAAGAAAGCATGTCTGAAAACAGGACCAACTCTACAAAAGTAAAGTTGAAAAATACAGAGAGAGCAACCTGGTGCTGGTAACATTTTTGAGAAGCCAGTTCAAGCCTCATCTGAGGGCAGTCTACTCCTGGACTTTTTTATTGCATGAGCCAATAAAAACTAGCTTCGGCTAGTTTGGATGGAGTTTTCTGTCCTTTACATCTGGAGGAGTCCTGAATTTGATGTAGTACAGTGGGTTGAGTTATTTTATTTGGAAATTGTGGCTACAGAAAGCAGGAGAACTTGGGTCAACCAGTTACACAAATCTACCTCCCCTCAAGACTATGAGTACCCTGAGGTCTGGAACTGTGTGTTATTTCTTGGGGTAATGATAACAGACACTCAATGATTGTTTTAGGAATAAAGCGGGGGACGAGAGGAAGGCAGGGTGGCAGAAAGAAAAGGGGACGAGAAATGTATAGATTTCTCCCAATGGTGCAGGAACCCTCAGTCTCCCGGTCACTCTGCTCAGGGTAGACTAGACCCTGCAGCGGACCAGCAGAAGCCATGAAGCAGTAAATGAGGGCATAGAAGCTTCTGGCATCAGGGTCCTCCAAAGGGCCACTTACCAGGAAATTGCCTAGAAATGATGGCGCAGCCATAACTGGGTCATTACTTTCCCTACAAATATTTCTCCCTTTTGTGAGCAGCAAGGACCCATTCAGCCCACTGTGTGGTGCCTCAGCTGAAGTAACAGACCAGAGGGAATGTGTAACGGGCTTTCATCAGATTGAAACCATAGGGCAGCCTGGCCAAGCCGAAGCTCTGTCTCTGGCCGTAGCACAGAAATTATTTACTGCTTAATGTCAGGCCATGTGTGAGGAAGAAGAGGGAATAGAAGGGGAAAGGAAAGAAGACCAGCCTTCCGGCTAGCTTCAGCCTTTCTGGCAAGGCTACTCAGCCCAGAGCTTTGTCTGAAGAGAGAGACAGAAGGGTATCTGGCTCCAGACTTTTAGGGAAGAAGGCTGCTGGGGCAGAGAAGGAACAGGAAGAGAGACAGAAAAGGGAGGGGTTGGAAGAGAGGGGAAAAGTTAACCTTTAATGAAATAAGTCAATTTACAAATAAAAAACAGTAGTCAACTGATAGCTTCCGCGCCCCCATGGGCCTGAACGAACACTTGGAAATAACAAACATAACATCAGTTCATCAACTCATCATCTGGTGTGTGTTTTTCAATTATAATTGAATAATTTCAAAGGTTAGAATGAAAATGAAAACTTGAGACTCATCCAAAGGGACATAGAGTATTCTTCCAGGGACCTATGACTAATCTGTATTTTGGGGAGAGAGGAGGAGTTTAAAATGACCCAAATCCTTGGGAACTTTGCTGGGTGATTTGGGAATCCATGATTTTTCTCATCTACTTCCAAGAATTTTCTACCTCGGCTAGACTGTACCCCACTTACCTTTCCTTTTTGTCCCTCAGTGAGATTTGTGTACCCCATCCTGGCCCACCAACTTCAGGGGAGCATGTGTATTCCACACAGGATGAGGGAGACAGGACTCAGGGTCCTCTGGGTGCTCTCCCCAAGGACCCTAACAGCAATATTGTTGGGCAGTTCCCAGGGTGCTGCCCTGTTATGCATTTCCCCAAGCAAACTGTCCCAGGATCCCATGGCCTTCAGCCTTGGTTTTTTCATTGCCATTGTATCTCAGGAGCCTATCTTTGGATCTGAAGATCCAAAACACCACATGGCCTTAGTTTCCTGGTCCTGGGGAAGGGCTGCCAGGCAATGCTAGTAATGGCAAGAACAGTGAATCACACAGTCCTAGGCTCAGTCCACCTCTACCACCCACAGCTCCATGAGGCAGTGGTGGAATGGAAACAGAGACAGAAAGACCTACCTCTTTGATCTCAGGCAAGCTTCTCAGTTACCCCTGTCTTAAACTAGCTAAACCTCAGTGATCTCATCAGTAAAATGGAGGTTATCGTAATTATTTTAAAGATTTGCTAGGAGGATGAAAAGAAATACTGTGCCTGGTGTGAAGCAGGCACTAAATAACTGGTTGATGTCATTATCATTGTTACTATTATGTGACCTTTGGCAAGACACTTAACCTCTCTGAACCTGCTTTCTAATGTGAAAAACTAGAAGTAATAAGAATTATCTCTTAGGATGATCGCAAGAATTATATATGTAAAGGAATGTATAGATTATATATGTAAGGATTACAAGGGCAACACATGTAATATATGTAAAGCACCTGGCACAGTGCCTGATACATAGTGGACACGCAATGTTAGATTTCTTTCCCTTTCCTTCCCAACCTTCCTCTGTGAAATCCAGGAGAAGAGTTTCCCGGCTCCCTCATGGTCAAGCTGGCCCCAACACTTAGCTAAAAACCAGAAGAATCTGTCCCTGAAGGTGGTTTTTCCGAACTTCTGGTCCTTGGAGCACCCTACCTGCTGCGCTCTCAGCCCACACCCTTAAAAGAAAAAACTGTCTGGGGAGAGGCCTCCGCGGAACGCGCGGGGACGGCCAAGAGGGAAGCTGACAGCTGCAGGACTCGTCGCTGAGCACTAGGGGGAGCAATACGATCGAGAACACAGTGAGGGCCACGCCCAGAAATCTCAACTTCCCCTGTGCCCCAGTCGCCCAGGTCGGGCTGATCCAAGCTAGAAGAGAACCTTAAGGACTACTCAGAAAGGCCTTTGTGGGAGCAAATAATGAGAGAAAATGTAGGGAGCCACGGAGAGCACACTGTCCTTCCCACTTCAGCCTGGTCCCGGCCTCGAGAGCTCTCTGCCGCTGCTAGACTGCAACCGCAGGATCCCCTCCTGGAGGAGCCAGGTGGGGGCTTGAGGAACAAGAGGTAAGGGAGCCAGGCCAGGTCACTTTTCCCAGTCACTCCAACTTTTACATCTAGCCCACCCAGCATCTTAGTAAGTCTCAGTGGGTCACAGCTAGAAGGAGTCCTGTAGAGCCCCAGATAGCTCAACCCTTAGATGTGCAGCTGGAGGGCAAGGACCCAGAGAGGAGGAAGAGTTTGAGCAAGATCTCCCAGGTAGTTTATCGTCACCCCTCATAGGGTTTATCAAATACTTTCACGTCCATTATCTCGCTTGGATATTCACAACCACCTGGAGGAACGATTATTGCATTTTACAAATGAGGAAACTGAGGTTCAGGTAAGTGTCCATAGCTCTCCTCTTCCCTACTAAGTTTTCATTGCCACCCACTGTTCCCTTCTCTCTTGCTTTCCCCAGGAAGATTGCTACCCAGCTCCATGTATTACATAAATCAAAATTTTAAAGATTTATTGCATTCCCCATCTTCCTAACCCATCTAGTATGATGGAGAGATGACAGAGCATAGTAATTGTGAGGGTGGACTTTGGAGTCAGACCTGAGTGAATATATTCCATCTTCATCACTTATGAATTCCATGACTATGGACTTCTTTGTACCTCAATTTCCTCATCTGCAAAATGGGAGTATTCACATCTATCTCCTGGAATTCTCTTAAGGGTTAACTCAGATGTACTGTGAAGCAATTTCATAGTGCCTGGCATATAGTAAAGGCTTGAGAAATGCTTCTAGCATATATAATCATCATACAATTATAGAACTGAAATGATCTTTAGGAATTAGTTCACTACTTTCATGCCATTACCAATGAAGCTAAACGGAGTTAAGTGGGGGTATTACTGTGCGAAGTAGTTTTGCATACTGGTTTGAATGGTTCTCATCCCCACCCCCCAGAATCCATGTCCATCTGGAACCTCAGAATGTGAACTTTTTTGGAAATGGGATCTTTGCAGATGTAATGAGTTAAGATAAGGTCATACTAGATTAAGATGAGTTCTAAATCAAATATGACTGCTGTCCTTATAAGAAGAGGAGAGGGGGCTTCCCTGGTGGCACAGTGGTTGAGAGTCCGCTTGCCGATGCAAGGGACACGGGTTTGTGCCCCAGTCCAGGAAGATCCCACATGCCGTGGAGCAGCTGGGCCCGTGAGCCATGGCCGCTGAGCCTGCGCGTCCGGAGCCTGTGCTCCTCAACAGGAGAGGCCACAACAGTGAGAGGCCCACGTATCGCAGGGAAAAAAAAAAAATTGAAGAGGACAGGACATATAGAGACATCAAGTCACAGAGGAAAGAAAGCCATGTGAAGACAGAGGCAGAGACTAGGGCGATTCAGCTACAAGCCAAGGAATGCCAAGGTTTGCCAGGAACCCCCATAAACTAGGAGAGCAGTTTAAATGCCATAAACCCACCCCTACCAACACCCCTCACCCAGGAACCGACCTTGTCAACACCCTGATTTCAGACTCCTGGCCTCCTGACTGAAAGAGAATACATTTCTGTTGTTTTAAGCCACGCAGTTTGTGGTAATTTGTTACAGCAGCCCTAGGAAACTAGAGTTTGTGACAGAGGGAGACCTCCAGCAGAACTCGCAGTTTTTTGTTTTTTCTTCCAGTCTAGCCCTCTTTTACTCCATCATTGCCTCCCCAAACCAGCAATAAACATTTACGGTAGACCTACCTAGGAAGTTTACTTATTTGGAGAAAAATTAACACACACTATAATCTTTAGCACTTCTTACTAAATTGTTACCTGACACACAGTAGGCATTTAATAAACACTTACTGGCAAGTTGATAAAATAATAGATATAAAAATGGTATGTTGTGTTATACAAATTTAAGAAATTAGTACAAATCCACTTTCTACCTCTGTGTATGTACATCAGTGTGCCAGACTCTAAATTAATTTACACATTTTATGTATTTGAAGAATCACAAAACTTCAGGTTCACAAGCCCTGCCCATGCACTAGCTCCTGGGGTGATGAATTAAAAAGAGAGTAATCTGAATACCCTCAGGACTCAATCCTAGATGGTGGGGATGATCTCATTCTTGCTGGGTCCTCCCACACTCACTGAGGAATGGACAAGTGGGAGCTCAGGGAATCAGGGGAGCTGCCGGTTGCTGTAAAGGAAGAAAGCACCAGGTCAGCCTGGGAGTAGAATGGGTGGTGGTGGGTTAACAAAGGGAAGGAGGGGAGGAGGGATGAGCTGATTCACTGGGACAACTCTTAGAGTGACTCAGAAGCCAGCAGAAAATAGCCTGTTCTCCCACGTCTGCCTCATTGTCGGGCAATGAGGCACTTCCTCATTGCACACCCGTAAGGCAGGGCAAAAGGGAGGAGGAGGAAACAGAATTTTTCAAATTCATGGGCCTAGTCCAGCACTTAAACTCTGTGTTTTTAACCATTTCAGACATTTGTTTCAAGTGACGTCAGTATTTGTTGAGCACCTACTATGTGCCTGGCCCTTCATCTCGCCTTTCAGATCATCAGTCTCCTGAACACAGGGAATGATGTCTTTCTGAAGTTCTGTATTTCCTATTTGTTACTTCAGAAGCACTTGGGCTGCTGTTGAGCACCTCAGTACAGTCTTCTTGTCCTTCATATATAGAGATGAACTTCTCCAGCCAGCAGTCAATAGGGGGAGGCATGGAGCTTGTTTCGGTCTCTAATGCTGGATTTACAGTCATCCAGGCCCACTCTGGACCAGCTCTCCTTGTGAGAGCCAAGTGTATGGTGAGCAGAATATAGCACAGGTTTGAAATCACACATCTTGTTGGAAGTTCTTTATTTACCATTTACTAGCTCTATGGCTTTACTTGATTTCTCTGAATCTCTATCTTCTCATCTGTAAAATGGGCACCAATGATGTCTATCTTACAGGTTAGGAAAGATTTTTCATTTGGTAGTGAAGATTAAATCATTATATGAAAGTACCTGGCACAGTGATGACATTAATACCGGTTTACTTCCTTCAAACATATCAATGATTGCAGACTGACCACATCCTTCCACCAGACCATAAACTGCATGAGGACAGGGCTGCATCTGTCCTGAGATAGTCTGCCTAGGTGAGTACTAGGCCCCTAGTACTGTCTTGCTTAATAAGAATTGTTAATATTAGAAATAATATATTAAAATTAATTTCCATTATTTATGCATTATAAATATTTAATTGTAAGTATTTATTATATTATATTAAAAACAATGTGGTTATTATTCTCTTAACCAGTTGAATCAATCTGTGAACTGGAAAAGGATCCAGAAACCTTGACCTAAGGAAGGGTCCTCTCCCTTTTCTGGGTTATTTGGGGCTGGTAAGACTTGCTGCGACCACCAGCAAGATCTGCATTCCTGTGTTCACGAGGGACAGGCATTCCTTGCATCCTCTACTGTCCTGTGTCCCAGCGTCACTGCGAACGTGGCCCCACGGTATAATGGGGCCAAGGACACAAAAAAGTCCCCTCATTTGTAAAACATAACGTAGAAAACCATGACACACGAATTTTATTCATTCGACTTCTACCTGGAAGGCAGGTCTGGCTGGGTTTGGGCTACCCGGTGTCCCCGCTCCAGGGGCTCCAGAGCTACTATTCTCTTCCAAATGTAATGTGAAAAGAGAAGGGGGGGCGTCTCCGGGTTTTTTATCTTTGCGCCCTTGTTTCTAGCACAGGCTTCGTACTGGAAAAAAAAGAGAGAAGACAAGCCACGTTACCAGGTTTTCAACAACCGGTTTTCTAAAGCAGACCCAAAGCGCACTTCATTTATTAACATTTTGGATGAAATGAAACGTTAATGTGCCTGATCAATCAGGGCACCCGAAACCCGCCGTTCCTAAGCTGCCCGTACCATGAGGGTAAACACGAAGCACTCGCCACCGTCCGGTCCAGAAATAGCTTAGAAGGTGGAAAGTTGCAGAAGCCTGGCAGTGAGGGTCGTAAGCCCACCCCCTAGCCCGGGCCGGAGGACTACGCTTCCTCCCGGAAGTGACGCGAGCTCAATCCCAGCTAGGCTCTCCCCAAACAAAAGGGATCTTGGGGCCCCGGGAGGAGCCTAAAAGACATTGGAGAAGCCCCTCCTCCAGCCGGAGCGGATTGGTGTCGGGGATGGAGAGGCGAGAAGGGGATTGGCCCTGCCGAATGCCAGGGCCCTCGCCCGGCGGTCGAGGGGCGGGGCCTCGGGGGGCTGTGGATGGAGCGGGTGGCGGAGGCGGCAGGGAGCGGAGCCCCGAGCGCTGGGAAAAGGTAGGAGCCGCTGGCGCCCGGGCTTGGCGGCGGCTGGGAGGCCGGGTTCTCGAGAGAAAAGCAGGGGTAGGACCACCGGTGTCCTCCCGCCGCCGTCCCAACTGCCGCTCGCGCCCATCCCCTGAGGGGGCGGAGCCGTCTCCTCTACCTCCCGGTATTCCCTGAGGAGGCGGCTCCTCAACCTTCGAGGGTGCTCGCAGCCACTTATTGCCCCCCGTCAACCCCAGCTCCCCAGAAGGGGCTGCCCTCCTGACACCCTCCGTTTAAAGGGCCCCCTCGCCCAGCCCCTCAACCTTGGGAGAAGGCGTACGGGTTCCCATTCTGTAGACTGCTGTCCCCACCCCCATTTGTCTGGCCGCCCCCGGGAAGCCAGACATCCCTTCCTACACCTGTCCTGCTCGCTAGGGTGGGACCAGAGCTAGTTTCATCCGTAAGATAAAAATCAGTGTTTTCAAAAAAGAAAAAAAGAGAGATGGGGCGATGCAAAAATCAGAGACCCGACCTAGACTGCCAGCTCCACGGACGAAACGGCCTTCCCCGACTTGGGTGCTTCCCATCCCCCATTCTCTGATCCTCAGCCTTCCGCCTGAAGCCCCTAGGATCCTCTTTTCTCCTGTGGGGCATCGAGGGCTCACCTGCTTCGGGATCTTTTTAGTCTCTGGAGGAAGGAGAAATAGTAACCTTCCCCGCCCCCCTTTGTACCTTTATTCCTTGAGGGAGAACCCAACCTCTAAGGGTTTTTTTAGGTTTGAGTTGCGTTTCATTTTTGCTTTCCACCCTGTTTCTTCCCTGAAAACTGGATGAAAAACCACCCTTTGGTATTTCATAGTGAGGTGGGCGTGTTGGATATCTACAGAGTTGGTCTTGTGTGGGTAGGAATGCACTGTATATTGTTGGACTGTCAGTGAATAACAGCCTGCTTTCAAGTGAAACAGTACAGATAAGTAAATAAAGAGCTTTAGATTAGGAATGAGTATCTCCTAGTCTCGGGTAGGCTGGTCTGTTGCTCAGGGAGACTGCAGTTAACCTGGAAGGTATAGTTCTGTTGAAACAAAAGGCAGGAAGTGTTTGAAGAAAATTCAGGTTCAGTGGTCTAGGTTTATGATTAATCTGGTCCGGTGGCGTTTGGTTACTCTCTAGCCCCTATTTTATGGTGGGTTTTTCCCTCCAGGTGAAACTGATATATATATATATATATATATATGTATATATATATATATATATATATATATAAAATGTTGTTGATCGGTTTTACAAGACCACTATCATCTACCAAAATTCAGGGGATGAAAATTAAAAGCACATTTTAAATCTCAGCGATAAGGATAAATAAAAGCAAGGTAAACTCCAGCTATTCACACACATGTGACTACCAGAGAGTGTCCCTATAGTGTGCTAAAAAGGCCTTCATTTCAGCAGGTGCGAAATATTGATGCTTTTGGCGTAATGTTAATGCCATTGAATCCCTAGTAATCATCTATTGCTAGCACTTTCATATATTAAATTTGCCATATTTTTTTTAGCATTGTTTCTTTTGCTTTCGGTCTGAAGTCTTACTACTGCTATTTATAGCCAAAGATAATAACCATGGGATGCAAGGAGTTGGAATCATGGGGGCAATTATAACAGCTGTCTTTTACCTTCCTGATTAGAGTCTCTGAAGGTAGACTTTCTGAAGGTAATTAATTTTGAATAGTTAGGTTTGAAGTTTTCAGAGCCAGTCTCAGTGCTCACAGATCTGCTCAGTGATTGTTTCCAGATCTCCGATAAAAAGGCACAAAGAAGAAACTGTGGAGGGTCTCTCCAGCAAACACAAAGTGTACTGCGATAGGTGGATAAGGGCCCCTAGCAATAGCAGCAGAAAAGAACTAAAAGCAGAACAGGAATTCCCAAAAAGATATATCTTATTACATGAGCAGAGAACAGAAAATAAACTGAGGTAAGAGACTAAGGAAACCAAAGTTGTGGTGATTGCCAGGGCCTTAATGAGCAGAGAGGAAAAAGCAAATAATGCTCTTTGATTACTTGGCACAATAAGCAGGATCTGTTTGATACACATTTGGGTCTTGGAAATCTTTCCTTTAACTTTTTCAACACCTGTTTGGTTATGTCAGATGAAGAAAAACATTTGTATGCAGAGATTTTTTTAAGGTATATTTGTAATCTGCCTCATTAAATTATAAATTCTTTGAGAGAGATATTAGTATGTTCCATCTTTGTACCTTTCACAATGCCTAGTATATAGTTTGACTTCATGAGCGTTTGTTGAACTTAGTTTGAAGCTGACCCCTTCGGGTAGACTAGAAAGATAATTTACTGATAAGATGTGGCACATCTTGTTAGTATAAACAGTCCATAGAGAATTTAATATTAAATATTCTTCCTCTATAGCATTTAAACAAAGGTGAAGAATTAGTGTCTGATTTTAGTTATTGGTTGGTTTTATTTTAAATATTTCAATATATAGCTAAGATGCCTAAGTAGGGGAAAACAAAGCTTGTATATGTCATGATCTCAGACATCTGATACAAGGATTTTTAGGGCACTGAATTGGTGTTTAGTGGCATGATACAAGAAGCAGAGATTTATTTCTAGAGGAAGTTTGTCCAGTCTGTCGTGGTTGACCCCAGGAATAGCTTGTCAGCCTGTTACTAAAGGCCATTTTTTCTTATTTCCTGGATGTTTGCTGATAATAACTAAAAATCAAATCTTCGTAGTTTTAGTTCAAAGCATTTCAGTGAGAACGTGGCTTATTTATGGTGAGGCTCTAAAGTGTGCTGATTTACAGCACAGACTTTAAAGGCAGACCTGAGTTCAAATCCCTGCTCTTTTGCTGTATGACCCAGGGAAATGGCAGTTTTTTATCTTCACCATATCTCAGTTTCCTCAGCTGTGACTTAAAAATGACTTTCAGAGATTTTTTTTAAAAGATTACATGAACATGACATATAGGAAGCACTCAGTAATTGGTAGGTATTATTGCCATTATTATTAGCACTTTGCATGTGAGTTAAAGAATTTAATCTTAAATATTCTTTTACTCCTTTAGCATTTAAACAAATGTGAAGAATTAGTGTCTGAGTTTACGTATTGGTTGGTTTTGTTTTAAATATTTGAATATATAGCTAAGCTTCCTAATTAGAGGGAAACAAAGCTTGTATATGTCATGATCTCAGACATCCGACAGAAGAGTTTTTAGGGCAGCCCATGTGTCTTATGGTTGTGTGTGTTTCATAATTTTGTCATGTACCTTATCTTCCTTAAACTCTTTGGCCCTGGAAAAGGAAAGGCAAGGGATTCAACCATCTGATGTCTTCTCTCTGAATTGTCAGTTGTTTCACTCCACAGTGCTTTAAGTACCTTCACCCTCAGTGTCATATAAATGGTTTCGTGGATACCGTGATTATGGTGCAGGGTTGTACCTTCTGTGAGATTTAAGGGATTTTCAATGGTAATTTTGATTGACAGTGATTTTTGCCTTTTGAACAACTCTTCTACTACCCCCAAAGTAAGGAGCAAGCATAAGAACAACTCAAATGGGTGAGAAGAAACTATGGATAGGGAAGTTAAGAGTGGAGGTGGGGGAGTGGAGGACAGGGGTTTGTGGGCTGAGGAAAACAGGACTACAAGCAGGCATCGAAGTAAAGAATGTAGTAATATGGTTTCTCCCTGCCGACTATTTCCAAACTCTGTATTTCAGGTCCAAAACCAGAGCTTCCACTCTAAATGTGTGCTTTGCTGCTAAATGAATCGTTTCTGCCTTTTGGAGCCACAAAGAATGTAATCCTTAATTGTTACTGAGTTTAAAGAATATAATCCTTAACTGTTACTGAGTTCAAATAGAAGCTAGGAAGGAAAATAGGAGAGCACAGGACGACGGGGTTTGCAGACAAAAAAGATTCCTGACCCTGAGCCTTGGGAGCATCTGCATGGATCCTTTGTACAGAGCTGGTGGGGAAGGAGAGGCTGCAGTGTTCTCTGGGTCTGCTCGCCTAGAAAGGTGAGCCAGGGAGGAAGGAGTGCAGAGGGAGAAGCAAGCAGGGATGAGTTGTTTTAATGAGAAATAAGATCTATAAATTATAACAGAGAGGAGAATGAACTGATGGGTAAGTTGTAGAAAAAAGGAGCACTAAGTTTGGGGGTTTTTGAAGGAAGGTGTTCCCCATTCCTTGGTGTCTGCTAAGTAGTCCTTTCTGTTGTAGTGGGTCGAACAGGAGTGAGAACAGAAACAATCTGGTTCTTAACTGGTTTAATATTTGACGGTACAAACAAGATCTGGTCTAGTCCTATGTATCAGCTTCTTCTTATTGCCTCTTGTTCTTAAATTCAAGACACGGAAGAAATTTTCGGAAAAGGCTCCACCCCTAAAGACTTCTCTGCTTCTAAACCTTTAGCCTTCACCACACTCACTGAGTCTGAACACGTTCTTCTTGGGGGTCTAGTTACTTCTCATTCAGCATGTCTCGCATCACAGTCATTATTACCCCCCCAAAACCCGTTCCTTTTCTAACATCCCTGTTTCTGTTAATGGCATCATCATTATAGTCACCCAGCCTTAGAAACCTCAGCTGATCTGGGATTATTTCCCCTCTTAACCTCCTTAAAAAAACCAGTACCAAGTTACTATACATTCTTTATAAAGTCTCTTGCATCGGTCTTTTTTTTTTTTTCCTATTCTTACTGCCACCATCCTAGTTCACACACTTTAACCTCATACCTGTACTGTTAAAGTTTTCTCCCAACTGCTTTTTCTGCTTCCAGTTTCTCTTCAGTCAAATCAACTCTGTATGTCAAGCTTTAACCTTCCTGAAACTCTATTTTTATTGTGAGATTCACCTAGTTAAAAATGTTGAGTGGCTTCTTATTTCCCAGAAGATAAAGTCCAGTTTTGTACACTGTAATTCAAGGTACTGCACTGTACATTTCTTTCCGGCCAGCATGTTTTGATTACCCCTTTGAACCAGAGACTGCTGGGTGCTAAGTTTATCAAGCTGAATAAGACAGAGTATTTGTCTAGAAGAGCAGAATCTTATGAGACAAAAGACAGCTATGTAGAGAGATGAACTGATGTAATAGAATGTGATAACTGCTCTTGGGTTATGAATAAGATACATATCCATTATGCATTTAATATGATTTCAAAATAGCTGTGATATTTTTAGAAAACGCGTTTATCAGTATTATGAGTTAAAATTGTAACTTGATTAAAAGCTGTAGAAATTCAGTGGAAGCAAAAGCAATCTTTTCACTTATATCCTAAAGTCACAAAAAGCCACTCTAGGCAGAAGATTGTCCTTTTTCTTTCCCAAGTAGTGTGCAGATAACCATTGGTCTGAATAAGTGTTGTGTGTGTTCCTAAGCTGCCTTTCCCAGGAACTGGCCAGGCCATCTCCTTCTTGGAGCAGATCAACCTACCAGGTTAGAAGCAGTAAACTTGTTTTGATTTCTAAATTAGACACATGAGTGGTAGAAAGTGAGAACTCATTGGAAAAAGGAAAACTTCATTATCCTTATAGATGAAACCAAATATATGCTCTCCAGGGATGAGAAATGAGAGAACTGACCAGTCACTAACTCATTTAAACCATTCAGTATCCTGTTAGAGTATGTATTGTCATCCGCATTTTATAGATGAAGAACTGAAAGCTCAAAGGTTACGTGGATCAAGGAAGTATGAAGTGGTAGAGCCAGGATGCAAACTTAGGTCTGTAGGGCTCCAAAGTCCAAGCACTTTCCACTGCAACACACTGCCTCCCAGAAGAGTTACTGTCCCCAAAAAACCTTGGAGCAAAAACAATTGCTAGGTCTGTTGGTCATTTTCAACTGATATCAAATTGTTAAACTTTTTAAAAAATCAGTGGTCTGATTTAGAAGACAGAAGTTAAAAGGCAAAACAACATCATCAGTTACGATATTCTGTTACAGGTTTTTGTGAAATTTTTTTACAGTTCAGGGAGAGTCAGGTTATGGGCATAGCTAAAACACAGATACCTTGACTGTATTACAGTTCATCCTCCACACCATATGCTCTGTTTCTTCCTGGTTTGAAATCCTGATGGAGTCAACGACTTCATCCAACATTAAGGTTGAATATTTGAAGGGTTCTTGTATTCCAGGCTGCCTGTAGAATTGAGGCCCATGAATCATTTTACTGGAAATAAAATCAATCTACATATTATTGTTCCCTCATTGTGGTATTTTACAAATCATGGTGACATTATTTCAGAAAAGCAGAAATTTAGGGGAATGATGAACAGATAGATGATATAGACAGATATACGTATTTCAATGAAATCATGTTATAATTTCATTGAAATAAATAAAGCCACTGACACATATACCTGAAATGGTAAATACTGCTGGTAATTTTCTGATATTAGAAGACATATTTTTAATTTTAATGAAAAAATGTGTTAATGTAAAAACTATTCTTCATTTTCATTAACGTACATTCCAGTAGCTTAACTAATGTAGCTCTTCTGGTTTGGTCTTGTCTCAGATGAGAATACTTGAAAAGGTGTAAACGGATATCTAGGTAGACAGACCTGTTTTTAATAGCGTTGTGCCAGATGTCCTCATTTTGGGGGAGAGATGTTTGAATGCTTGTTTATGGGCATGAGGCCACCTCCTCCCTTTCTTCAGGATGTATATAAATGTTGTTGGCAACATGTAGAAGAGACAATGATAGAAACAGATGTACACACGTAGTAAGAGAGACGGACATACACACATACACACAGATACACTAGAGATGTATGAGGCTTAAAACAGAGCTAACCAAAACAAAACCCTGATATCCATCATGGTGTCCCAGAAAGTGGATTAGACTGGATCTTAATAATTTTACTATTTAACTATAATCTTCAGTAATTCACTTAACAACTCTGGCCTCAGTTTTCATCTGTAAAATGAGAGTGCTAAATTAGATTATTTCTGAGGTCCCTTCCAGCTCTGTGAATCACATTTTAGCTGATAAAATGAGAAAATCTGATGGGAACAGTGGTTACCAAGTAGCAGTGGTTTCTAAGGAAGCCTCTGGAATCAAATTACTTAGGTTCAAATTCTATTTCTGCCACATACTAGATGTGAGACTTTAAGTTATTTAGCCTTTGTACCTCAGTTTTCCCATCTGCATAAAATGGGGATGATGATGATGATGAACTTGTTGATAATGGTTATAGCATCTATCACCTAAGGTTGTAAGGACGGAATTAATACATGTCAAGTACTTAGAACACTGCCTGGAACATGTTTATGTTTAGCTCAAAAAGTATGTATCTTTTTTATTATTGCTATTAAGGCTTGAATTCTTCTTAGAAAACTACTCTAGAAAACTCTGAGGAAAAAAATAATCAAATAAAAGTAAAACTCTGAGGAAGTGGTGATTAACATTGGTAAGCTCAATTATATTACTAATTTCTGTACTAAGTATAAATCTAGAATATCTGGTATCCTAGAATCAGCTTTGAGTAGAGTACTGAAAGCATTTTAAGTATTGATCTTAAAGAATAATCAGCTTTATTACAGAACTGGTTTCTTGAGGCCTCCTTCAAAATCCATATTGACAGTATTGGATAAACAAGCACCTCAATCCTTTAGCACTGTTGTAATTTCTTTGTAAGTGCATTATTCATGTTATATTTCAGGATCCTGAAATTTACAATCTCCAAAACTGTTTCAAAACCATTCTGTTTTATATAATCCTATACATAGTGTTGCTGGAAAAAGCAGACTGATAAGACAAAGCAGGGCATTCTTTGTTCAGGCACTCTCATGGTAAGGGGAAGGCTTTGATCTAGTTGCTGTAATAGTCTTTAAAAGTAGTGAACGGTTAGCATGTTGTATTAGTTTGCTAGAGCTGCCATAACAAGTACCACAGACTGGGTGGCTTAAACAACAGAAATTTATTTTCTCACAATCCTGGAGGCTAGAAGTCAGAAATCAATGTGTCAGCAGCATTGGTTTCTTCTGAGGCCTCTCTCTTTGGCTTGTTAAATGACCATCTTCTCCCTGTGTCTTCACATGGTCTCTCCCTGTCCCGCGTTTTTGTCCAACTTCCTCTTCTTATAAGGACACCAGGCATATTAGATTAGGGACTACCCTAATGACCTCTTTTTTTTTTTTTTTCTTTTTTTGGCTGCACCACACAACATGCAGAATCTTAGTTCCCTGGCCAGGGATCGAACCCATGCCCCCCCACAGTGGAAGCGCAGAGTCTTAACCACTGGACCACCAGGGAATCCCATGACCTCATTTTTTAAAAATTAATTAATTTATTTATTTGTGGCTGCATTGGGTCTTCATTGCTGCACGCGGGCTTTCTCTAGTTGCAGCAAGTGGGGACTACTCTTTGTTGCGGTGCGCGGGCTTCTCATTGTGGTGGCTTCTCGTGTTGTGAAGCACAGGCTCTAGGTGTTGGGCTTCAGTAGTTGTGGCTCGCAGGCTCTAGAGCACAGGCTCAGTAGTTGTGGCGCACGGGCTTAGTTGCTCCGCGGCATGTGGGATCTTCCCAGACCAGGACTCGTCCCGTGTCCCTTGCATTGGCAGGTGGATTCTTAACCACTGCGCCACCAGGGAAATCCCCCATGACCTCATTTTTCACTTAATTACCTCTTTAAAGACCCTGTCTTCAAATACAGTCACATTTTGGGGGTACTGGGGATTAGGACTTCAATGTATAATTTTGGGGTTAGAGGACACAATTTAGCCCATAACACATTGTAACACATAGACACATAAGAATACAAATACTCAGATAATATCTTTTACCTTCAACTGAAAGAAGATTGATTTGACATTTGTAGTAAAGCTTTTATTGCATAGTATTGTAGAATTCAGTAAAAAGGTTTGTTTTTCTGTCTTGGTTTTAGAATCTGTAAATAATAATAGCAGAAACAGCTCTCTTTAGTAAACGTACAAAAGATCTGCTTTCGTGATCAGAAAATTTATTTTCTGATAATATTTTGACATGTTTTTCTTTACTAACCTAATCCTAAAATGCCAAAAGTGGAATGAGAGGTACAATTTGGAATGTTGTCATTCTCTTACCCCCAAACGCATAAATAACCTTTATGAAAAACCAAAAGTGCCAGAGGGTGGGAAGGCTTAAATCTTGAGATAGTCAAGGTAATGTGTCAACACCTTCCGCCCTCAGATAGGAGGTTGCTTTGGATACATTTTTTTAAAAATAGCTGTGCACTTTTGTCCATTTTAGATTTGGTATTTATAAATGTGACATGTTTATTTGTTTAAATTTCATATATACTGGATTTTTAAGGAAGTACATTATCTAATGGAAAGCTGTCAAAACAGCCACTTTGTATGTCAGTGTTGACTCTTTGAATTTTTAGAATTAACTGGCCTCCCAAATTTTGGTTTTGTTTATATGTACTGGAAAGAGTCTTTACATAATTGGAGCAAGTTTGCTTTACATCCGTGCTAATACCTTATCACTGATACTAAAAACTTACTGAATGGCCTGAATCTTAGTCAGTTGTAGCCCAAGTATAAATTTCTTTAATCTGATATCTGAGTATATAGTAAAGAAGTGATTTTTATCCAGTTTTGCAAGAGTGGTCTCCTGGGTAAAATAACTGATTTCTTTCTTTCTTTTTTTTTTTTTTTTTTGGTGCTAGCCAAATGGATTTTTAAAAAAAGATTTATGTAGGTTTTTTTGAGGTGCTTCTATGTTCAGAAATATCTGAGATTCACCTTAAAAATGTTTTTTCTCTTTCTTGTCCCACATCACCCACCACATAGAAATAAAGCCTTCAGTTCCACATAAAGACATACAGAAACCCAGATACTAGATAGACAAACATCTACGTGTACTCCACCCTGCCCTGCCTTACTCTTTACATAGCTGTAGAAACTGGGGTGTTTCTTTTTCTGCCACCCAATCTCCATGTGGTAAAAAGGCAACAATGCCTGCTATCAAAGAATGAGTTCCAGAGCAAAAGCTGAGACT
This sequence comes from Pseudorca crassidens, assembly GCF_039906515.1. Taxonomy (NCBI): domain Eukaryota; kingdom Metazoa; phylum Chordata; class Mammalia; order Artiodactyla; family Delphinidae; genus Pseudorca; species Pseudorca crassidens. The sequence goes on from NC_090297.1 coordinate 98,475,674, forward strand.
TCCTCAAGAAGGAAGAGGCACAGCCAGAACCAGAATGAGTGGATGTTGGGTCAAGGGAAAAGGCTAGAATAAAATGAACAGAGCCCAAGCCAGAGCAGCATACCTCCGTGGCAAAATGAGCACTGTTGTTCAGGAGGTGCAGAGCCAGTGTCCTCGATACCCATAATTCTTGTGGCTGTTGGCACATGGAAGTTCATACAGAAGAGATTCATGGACTTCCCTGGTGGTGCAGTGGGACACGGGTTCAAGCCCTGGTCCGGGAAGATCCCACATGCCGCGGAGCAACTAAGCCCGTGCGCCACAGCTACCGAGCCTGCCCTCCAGATCCCGTGAGCCACAACTACTGAGCTCACACGCCACAACTACTGAAGCCCGCACGCCTAGAGCCCGAGCTCCACAAGAGAAGCCACCGCGATGAGAAGCCCGCGCATCACAACGAAGAGTAGCCCCCGCTGGCCGCAACTAGAGAAAACCCGCACAGCAATGAAGACCCAATGCAGCCATAAATAAATAAATAAATGTATTTTTTAAAAAAAGAGAGATTCATGCTCTCCTGGCTGTTGGCCCTGACTTGGTGGGAAGTAGCATGTGAATAGACCATATTGTAAGCTGGGCAAACTCATGTTTGAAATCATTTATTAATAACTTAAAAACAAGTTTTATACTTAGTCTATAAATAGGCTCAGTTTTCCAGGGTATTAAAATATGTGTAACTTTTTATTATATACGTTTATATATTTTTTTAATTGAGAAAACTATAAAGCTTAATATAGCTACAGCTAGCTGTACCACAGTGTATGATAATATATACAGACAACTTGTCCACAGGTGGTTTTTATTTCAAATTTATAGACTGTAGCATTCCTTAGGCAGAAATATCTACATCTAAACTCTAAGGAAAGTTGGGTCTTGGAGAGATTCTGCCGGAAGGAGTGAGCTGAGCATCTGGTTGAAACGATCTTGTCTTTCACAGTTACTTAATGGACAATGACAAGTAACAGCTCATTTAGAAAATAAGTGGAGAATGAGTCTATAGACTACAATATTACATGCCAGAAATCTGGCAGTCATATTTCTGATAATGAATATGGAGTTAGAAACAGCCTTTTTCTGAAAATCTTAGACCATATAATTTATATATTGGCAGAAATTGGAGTCGAATGGACTTGGTACTTTAAATACCTTAAATACAAGACAAAATTTATGTTTTATCAAATAAAAATTAGGGCCTATCTTTTTTTTTAAGTTTGCAGGGTCTAATACACTATTAGAAAAACATAAACCAAAAATTACATATAATTCAACATTTAATATTTGAAAATAAATGGGAAAAAGTAGAATCTGGGATGAGTAATAAGCCCTACAAAGTTGAGGTGGTGACAGATTGATTTGTTTGTTTATTGATTGGCAAGAGATGAGGGGATGAGAATTTTCCTTACAAGAATTTGGCAGTTTGAAAAGTTCAGTTGTAATTATGTTATTTTTTTTAATCTGAGTGCATGGTGCATAAGTCATGGTGTTTCGAGCAAATAGGCTTTTATCAATTCAGGGAGAGAAAGTCAGTTTCTTCTGGTGACATTCATAAAATAGTTCTTGAAATGACAGTGAAAAGATTTTGAAAGACCTCACCTTCCCTAATTATGATTGCAAAAGGGAAGTCAGATTCCTGATATTTTTGCTATATTACTCAGCTTCAACTTGAAGAAGTGGCTGTTTTCTTCTTTCTTGTCTGTATCAACCAACAGCTGTCAGGCTTCATCAGCTATAATGACAGTTGACATTCTTGGGATTTACCAATTGTTTATAGTATGGTCACATAGACAATAAATTTCTTATTATTTTGCAGCATTGGACATTTTTCCACCATGCTGATGACATTTTAAATATATTTGTCAATTTTCCCAAATTTTAACTGAAGAAAACCTTAAGAATTTATACTTGAGGACTAAAGTGTGACTGCCAGTTATCAGGTCAGTATCACTCCCATCCCCATCCCCACCCTCATACCACCCCCAGGAATATCACTGCCATACTAAAACATAATGCAGTTTTACTATCGTTCATTTATATTTCAGACAAAAAGTTCTGCAATGTGTTGTGTGTTAAAATTAGATTCAAATGTAAAGGGCAGCAAAGAACTAAATTTTAATATTTATAAAGAATGGTTATAGGAATATGCGAAAACAGACCTCTCGGGTTTGAACTACACAGCTATGGCCCTTTTTTTCCCTCCTGTGTTGTATTTGTATTATATTTATTTCATGTAGACACCAAGCTAAATAAGTTGATACATTAGCAAAATGTTCCAGATATTAACATTTGTGTGCAGAAGTTATTTACAAGTGTAGAGGTAACACGAATATTGATCTTTATGCCATTGACAAAGAATAGAATTTTTTCTTGCCTAGGCTAGACTGTTTTATAATTAAAGTGACTTAAGATTGTTTCAATTTCACTCTTTTATGAGGATGTATATTTATCACAACAGATCAAAAACTGATTTAGGTACAATCTGTTTTAGTTCTTTGTATATTTACCTGTAATTTTTATTTAATTGATTTCTCTAACAAGTAATTCTTGATTTTCACTCATGAAAGCTTAGAATGGAACCATGAAGGACTTTAGAGACTATCTAGTCTGTTTTATTTTACCTGTGAGGAAACTCAATGCCAGAGCAACTAGGTAATTTTTTTTTCTCAAAGCCATATAGCTGTTTAGTAGCAGAGCTGAGACTAAAATTCTATACTCTTCACTCCCGGTCTATTATATTTTATTATATCACACTGCATCTTTAAGCCACAGTTTTTAGATTTCTAAATGAGAATATTTAAGGAGTATAAAGATATTGAAGGAAAAAAAGTAATATGTGTAAACGCTATCATTTTTAGCTCTATTCCTAGTTGATGTACTCAGTGCAGTTGGTATTTATGGAGCGCCTTTACCAAGTGCCCATTATTCTGCTTAATATCAGGGGAGGGGTGAAAAAAGGAATAAAATGATAGGATTTTTTCTCTGCCTTATGATCGCCTTGAGAGAGATTAAAACATGAAACCATCAGGAATTGGGGGAAGGGTTTCATCTAAGAAACCAGTGTGACTCAAATGGTAGTTTAAATTCCTCATCATTATTCACTCCAGGATGCTATCATCCTTCTTCATTTGTGGTTCCCAACTACAAAAGAGCAGCCAAAGTCACTTATTTCTGAAGTAATTGATCTTGGCTGCCCCCAATGTTGGTAATGCCTTTCTTGGAATTCTTTTGGAAAGTGAGAGAGGATAGTAGTTCTTAATAATTAAACCATTGATCAGCTTCTATCAGGAACTTGGCAAGATGTTTTATATTTATTAACTCAATCTTTACAACAGTCCTATGAGTTAGAGATCATCATTTCACTTTCACAGGTAAGAAAACTGAGAATCAGAAAACTTGCCCAGTCACACAACTAGGAAGATGTTGACCTGGCATCTATCTGACTGCAAAGCCATGTGTTTTTTCCAGCATACCATCTTATGTTAAGTGTAGCTTTATTAGATTTGTTGTTTTTTTAATTTTTTTTTAGCTCTTATTTTTAAAGTAACTGTTGTGAGGGCTCTCTAATACTGAAGTGAGAATGTGAGAATCGCTTACTAGTCGCTGACCCTCACCAGTTAGAAAGTTAGCAGTTAGAGCTGAAGTTACATTAAACATGTTTTACCATGTGGCAAAAGATTTGTACAGTGTGTTCTGGAGCAACATCTAACAACACAGTGAAGTATGCATTTTCTACACGCTCTCATTCGCTTAAAGGCAGTAGCTCTGGAAGGAATCAATGCCTCTTTTGTGTGCCTCCTAAAATTTAATGTGCTCATAGGAGTTGGGAGTTGCTGGAGGGTGTGTGAACTAGTCATGTTGTGATTCACTTTAAAAAAAAAAAAACTGTATGAGAGTGGCAATTTAGAAGTAAAGAGTGGGAGAGGGAAAATAGTACTTGCTGTACTTTAGAAGTTATGAAATGTATCTTACCATACACAATGGTCAGAAGATCCTTCCAAGATTGTACGCCTTCTAGCTTCTATCTATGTGTGGTTTGTGAGAAATTAATCTTATGGAAAGGACTGAGTTTGTGCCATGTAATTTGCCATTTAACATATTTTAAAAGATGCAAGATTTCATAGAAATGTGAACTTGTTAAGTCAAATAAATTCAGTTTATAGTAGCCTGGCCAATTAAGATGTTTAAACAATATATTTTAAGCAGTCATTTAAAAGTACATTTGTACATGGTTGCATTTAAGTCTTATTTTACTATATGAAATATAAATATTGTGATAGATGTTCTCTGTGAAAGTAGACAATTTAAAAGAAAAATTTCTCCCATACTCCCACCAAACATTATCTTTGCTCAAATTCATTTCAGCCAGTTTCAAAGGGATCCCACAATGTTTTATATACAGTTTTGGAATTTAGTTATCTAAAACTGGGATATCTTTTCGTGGTCAAACAATTTTTCATTGAAATAGTATTCATTGTAACAAAATTTTACCTGAACTTCTAGTGAACAAAATTAGTGATTAATTCTTTCTGAGACCTTCTAGGATGTTTGTATATATGCCTGGAGGAAAAATGATGAAAATTTGATCTTTGTGAATGGTGATGAAATCAATAATTAAAATGAATTTTATTTTCTGTTACTGCTCAGTTTATGATTAACTCAGAAAGTTCTTATTTTTCCATTTAATTATAACCATTTCCTTTCTTAAAGTATTTTCTACTCTAATTGTTGCTCTTTTCTCATCTGTCTCACTTTATTTTTTCTTTAATAGTATCAAATTAACTCCGTCTTCTGAAGATTGTCTGATTATTGTCCTTGTTTTAGGCTTTCAGGATGAATCTGGAAAAACTCAGCAAGCCAGAACTCCTAACACTATTCAGTATTCTTGAAGGAGAGCTTGAAGCAAGGGACCTTGTTATAGAAGCTTTAAAGGTATGTTTAAAAAAAAAAGAGAGAGAGAGAGTGGTCATCATATATTTGAAAGCCATATCATTGGTTAACTAGGATATTTCTATAGCTCCAGTTGAAGTTGAGAGGCCTGGGTATATATATCAATACTTGCTATAGCAGCCACCTGTATGGTATGATTTGGGGACACTGATGAAGCCTTTCTGCCTCCACATAGTTCCTTTAGTCTCTCTACCTGATGTCTAGACTTTGAACTTCATTCTTTAGCTTAGTAGCGTTAGCTGTTTCTGAATGCCAACCCCTTGAGAACTTGATGAGACCTGTTTCCTAAAAAATCTATATACACACATATACCATAATTCAGGATATAATATCTGATAGATCAAGGACCCCATTAAGACAGTGAATAGATTCCCTAGATCCCAGATTATAAATCCTTGCTTTTTTTTCAGTATTTGATATCTGTTAAAATACACGGGGCTGGGGGGTGGTAGATGACAACTCTACTTTCCACTCAATTTTGCTGTGAACCCAAAACTACTCTAAAAAAGTCTACATAAAAAAAAAAAAAGATCAAGAGGGCATAACTCCTTTAAAGGGTCTTGAATCTTTTACACCTTGGTAAGGACGTTTCCCAATCTGTCTTGAAATCAGATTTGGAGAGGGGAAGAAAAGAGCTTAAGGCTATCTGTGTGAGTAGTAGGAAGATGATACCCCCATAGGTGAGGAGAAATGGCCAAAGAAGATGAGACTTGGGCATGCTGAAGAAAGCATAGTCTCTGCCGAAAACTATTGCTTTTTTGTTTTCCCTTAGAGCTTTGTAATGTGTGATACGGAGTATTTCTCCGGAGTGCATGAGGCAGTTCCCTTCTGGTATGGGGGTAGAGTCTGACTTATTTTCCTTTTCCCACTTACTTCAGTCTTGTTTTGCATGGTGTCCCTGGGGATCATCTGTTTATGGCTTTGACACATGTCTAGTCACATGATAAAGTTCATTGCCCGAGTCTTTGCCTGTCGTGCCACTAAGCATGACTGTGTGACCTTGGTAAAGTCATTCAGTCTGTCTGAAACAAAGCTTCCTTGTCTGTATTAAAAAGAAATGATTAATAACTAGTATTTCTGTGTAACATCATAATTTGTATGGCATTACAAATACTCCAACAGTGTAGGATTCATTTCTTCTTCTCCCTTTATTTATATTTTCTCAGTACATATCATGTACCCCATATCCAAGGAACAGTCAGTAGTAGCTAATCATTTGAATTGATGTCTCTAGTGTGCCCTCAACAGTGCCTGACTTTTCAATGACTCCCCTGCCAACATATATTACATAAAAATGTTCCCTCTGCTTGGTGACTCATTTCTGCCACATCCACCGGTCTTCCCCTTTTGTCACTATTGGGGATTTCTCATCCTTTCCCTGTACGTCCCTGAAAACTATTCTATTTCTCATAACCCCATCCCACTATTACCAGTAGTCCTAACCTGATTAAACCCAGGACACCCTCCCATTTATTTTCACATGTTTATCTGATCGATCAAGAGAAAAGAAAAAGAAGGATTGAGGAAAGTTTGAGTTCATTCCTAATCCTCACTCCTAATGCCTGTTGTTTTTCCTACTTCCTTCCCTTCTTCTCATCTGAGACCTCTGGCTCTCCTCTCCACAGGAATTATCAGCCTAGACCTGGAAGAGTTCCACTGCCCAGGCTGAACTAGAAAGTGCATTGTTCGTGTCCTTTTAGAGCTCAGAAAGCATTTTCCAGGAGCAGCATTATTATAAATAGCAATCCGATTTTAGAAAACTACAATAGCTTGGCAGCGTGTGTTAAATAAATAGACTCACCTGAGGATCTGTCCCTGTTTACACTGGGACTCCAGGAAGAAGTTTCCTGTAAATATCGCAGTTGACTTATACAAAAACTTCTGGGCCTCAACCCTCTCATAATTGGGGTAGGGGTTGGGGAATGGCTGCCTGTAACAGAAAAATTAGAGGATGACCTTATTTTTCTCTTTGCTTTTTAGCTTTAGAAATGATACAAACCTGTGGAGCTTTATGTTTGTTTTATTGAGCATATAGATGCTCAATAAATAGTTGTTGAACAGATGAAATATATGCCATTGTTTTAAAAGATTGCCATAATATTTCAAAATGAATGTTGTGAATTATTAAATTTTACAGCCTGCCTTATGTGTGCTTAAACAGACTGCCTTCTGGTTTTAATGTTAACAGATGCTAAGGTGCTTGTTGCATATGTTTTCCTAAAAAAAATTTTTTTCTGCGTGAATCCAATTTTAGTTACTTTAGGCAGCTTCTGACAAGTTGAAAGAGCAGCTTGAGAAGCAAGAGCTATAATTAAGAGAGCATTTTGATATAAGATACCATTCACAATCAGGCACAAGTGTTGTATTTAGTCTGTGCATACAGCCTATAAGTGGCAAAGTTCTCTTCTGAGGCTTAAACTATAGGCAGTTTAGGTGAAATGAATAGCTTCACCAGAAGTAATACATCTTTAAATAGTCTATTGTTAGATAAAATAAGTAGCAGCTGGGGGTCAAAATTGTTTCAGTCCTTTGAGAAAAGCAACTGCCGTACCAGATTCTTAAAGTTAAAATGAAATCTTGTTTTATTTGTGGAGTAGGTTTTTGTTTTGGCTTGGGTTTTTTTGTTTGTTTTTGGTTCTGTAGTATGTCAAGATTTCACTGCATTTTTTCTATATAGCTCTTGCTTAACAGCAAACACTTGCTCTTCTTGGACTAATATGACAGCTCACTAATTTTCTTCCTTTTAGTATTCTTTCTTGATTCATGCTTAGTTGATTGAAAAGGTTTTGGTCTTTGTCCTAAATAGCTTTGATTGGTTTTTCCTTTATGTTTAAGTAAAAAAAGCTTATCTTTTTTCTCCTTACCTTTAAAAGAGATTTTTCTTGGACATAAAATCTATTCTTTAATCTTGCATCTCTGAACAAAACCATATGGTTCACTGTTGCTGTTAAATAAATAGTAGGTCACATTGGCAAGGGTTAGATTTATATAAGGATGTATTATAAAAGTTCCTGTAATTTGTAAGTAAATCCTACCTATAAAGTTATAATTGTAAAAGAGCTTCATTCATTTTCCAAAATGTCTGCAAAGTTTCAGATTGCAACTACACCCTTGTAGAGCCCCCATAATTCTTTTTCTCCCCAAAATTTTACAGAAGAGTGAGCCTCCTCACTCTTCTGTTGCAGCCTAGACATGTTTGGCATAGAACCAGAGAAGTCAATAGAAAATAATGTAATATTCAGCCTCTTCTGTATTTGAAGTCTAATTGTTACAGAGGCCATTTATACAGTATTTGGTCCTAATTGAACTTGATATAAAGTGATTTTCTATTTTAGGAGGGATTACATCAGAGAAAAGCCTTCTTCATGAAAGTCTCTCCCTTTGACCTGACCACTTTATGTTCATGAATGAGAACACAATGGGAATCCCTTCCACAGTGAAAACAGATTACATTGCTCATGAACTGTCCAGGGGAGTTTGGGGTGGAACCACACAGTTCAGCAAGAGAGGCCCGGTTCATTAGTTCTAAGAAAATCTAGGAAAAGCTTCCCAGCAGGGTCTGACTACTCTAGAAGAAGATGAGGGAACCTTAATTTTTAAAATTTGGAAAATAGAATTGACTGCCAATAAAAAGTCAGATTAAATAGTTTGAGTCTTCCACATTGGGTATATTATATCTGCATGTGTCAGATGTGATGCAGACTACACTTAGCTATGACTAAGTAGAATCTACCCTGTATTAGTATCATTTTATTTTAAAGCATTCTTTAAATTGCTTCTGCAATAATAAATGGTAAAGTATAACTTTCACATAGAATTAGCTTAAAGAGTCTTGAATTCCTTTCCACTGATACCTCAGTCATAAAACAGGTATAACTCTTTTAACGTCTAGGATATAACTTTGTTGGTTTTGGCCAAAGGCCATTGGCGAATTCCCCAGGCAAGAAAATTTACAGACAAAAATGTTGTAGACAGGACAAAGTTAGAAATATATTTAGAGTATGAGACTGTAATATTTAACTACTGTGAGTTTTTTAAACAGCCAGAATTAAAAATAAAAAATCTAAATGTTACATATGTGTCTGTGTTAACAATAAATGATTTACGTTTGCCAAAAATATTCTTAAAATAATAATGATTTTGAGGATCTTGTGGCAGTGCCAAAAATATAGAACAAACAAAAGCTATGGAAGGTGCTGTGGCTCAAGAAAAATACAAATACAAGTTCACTGTAGGTTGAATCTGACATCTGCTTTTGGTCATGGCCTTGTGCTTATTATGGAAGCAGATTATTACAAAGGCTGGTCTGAGATGAGGAAAGTAAAATTGAATTTAGCAAAAAACATGCATTGTCCTATACTAGTAAGCTTGTCAGGTGTGTTTGCATTAAAAAAAAAAAAACAGATCCATAAATATACTTAAATGTACTCAAAGTTGAAGCATTCTTTGTCACCCATAAGCCTGGACCTAACAATTCTTTGACCAAAAAAAAGGATCCCATTTTGATAGATGTTTTTAGGAAGAGCTTTTAGGATTGGAGTAGGTAGTTTAAATCTTTAATAAACATCACATGAACATAAGCTTACAACTGAAAGAAGTCCAGTTTCTGCATGGATAAGAACTGGGATATTAAGAAGCAAGTAGAACTTTATTTAGGGAATTAAATTATGGAGTTTTTAGATTTACATTCATAGCCTTTACTATGAAACATGTTTTAGAAGGGAATTAATCAGTGGCCATTTGGGGCCAAGTTTTTGCGTGTTTTATATAGTTGGAATTGCTGATACTTTTTATTCCTACTCTCTGAGTAATGTGCATACATGAAATCCTAGCTTTTCAAAAAAGAAGCATAAAGATAATTACTAGGCACTCTACAAAACTATCAACTAGAGCATTCAGTTAAGTGTAGCTGTTAAGAGCATGAGCTTTCATATCAGACATACCTAGGTTTGAGCTCTGCCATTTAATTGCTGTGTGATCATAGACCAGTTACTTACCCTGTTAAGCCATATGGTAGAATGGTACGGTTATCACAAGAATTAAATGAGATAGCACATGCTAATCGACATACTCAGTGCTCATTTACTGTTAGTTATTATTATTAGAACATAAGTTTTAAAGTTCATCCATTTAGGAGCAAAGGTATATTCCATAAAGCAAGATGTACTGATAATATGCTGTCCTTCATAAGAAAGATGAGCATTTTAAATTAAATCTTTGTTATCAGAAGGGCTTGCGCTGTAGCTTGTTTTTCTTATGGGAATTGATGGTTTTGAGTTGATCCATCCCCACTCTCACAACCAAAAGCATGTATTTTGAGACAGCTGGCAAGGGTTATGGGTGTACTGTGGGGCATGGAACAGATGTCATACTGCATTCCCTTCTCTTTCTCTTTATAATGAAAACAGGAAGTACAGACACTGGAAACTTTTCAAATTGATTTTTTTTCCATTGATTTCTTTGCTTCTCTGTTGCTCGATTTGACATATTTGTTATATTTTGGTTTTTTTATTTCACTTTATTGAGGTAAAATTGACATACAATAAGCTGCATATATCTAATGTATACAAATGGATGTTTTGATATACGTATCCCACATGAAACCATTACTACAATCAAGATAGTACACATGGGGCTTCCCTAGTGGCGCAGTGGTTGAGAGTCCGCCTGCCGTTGCAGAGGACACGGGTTCGTGCCCCGGTCCGGGAAGATCCCACATGCCGTGGAGCGGCTGGGCCCATGAGCCACGGCCGCTGAGCCTGCGTGTCCGGAGCCTGTGCTCCGCAGTGGGAGAGGCCACAACAGTGAGAGGCCCGCGTACTCCAAAAAAAAACAAAAAAAAAGATAGTACACATATCCATCACCCCTCAAATTTTCCTTGTGCCCCTTTGCAACCCCTTTAGCTAACCTTCCCCACACACACACCCCCGCCCCAAAACCACTAATCCTCTAGAGATTAGTTTACATTTTCTGGAATTTTATATAAGTAGAATCATACAGGATGTAACCTTTTTTGGGGGGGGGCCTGGTTCTTTGACTTAGCATAATTATCTTGAGATCCATGTTGATGTTGTATTGATAGTTCATTCCTTTTATTACCAAGTAGTGTCCATTGTATGTATGTACCATAGTTTGTTTTGTCTGTTCATCTGTTAGTGAACATTTACATTGTTTCCAGTCCTGGACTATTGCAAATAAAACTGCTATGAACATTCATATATAAGGCTTTGTATGGACATGTGCTTTTATTTCTTTTGGATGAATACCTAGAAATGGAATGGAATATGTTTAACTTTTTAGGAAACTGCCAAACTGTTTTCCAAAGTAGTTTACCATTTACATCCCACCAACATGTATAAGAGTTCCATTTGCTCCACATCTTTACCAACACTTGATATGGCCAGTCATTTTAATTTTAGCGTTCTAATAGGTATGTAATATCTCATTGCAGTTTTAGTTTGCATTTCCCTATTGACTAATGATGTTGAGCATCTTTCCATGAGATTATTTGCCATCTGTGTTGTTTTCCTCATAAAATATTTGTTCAGATCTTCTGTCCATTTTTTAAATTGAGCTGTATTCTCATTACTGAGTTTTGAGCATTCCTTTTATATCTGGATTCAGGTACTTTAATACGCCTTGCAAATATTTTCTCCCGGTCTGTGGCTTGTCATTTCATACTCTTAATTGTATCTTTTTAAGAGCATAAGTTTTTCATTTTGATGAAGTCCAATTTGTCAATGTTTCTTTTATGGATCTTGCTTTTAGTATCACATAACTAAGATTTAGTGTCATATAAGAAATCTTTGCCTAAACCAAGGTCAGAAAGGTTTTCTCCTATATTTCTATAATTTTATAGTTTTAAGTTTTACACTTGGGTCTGTGATACAACTTCAGTTAATTTTGTTATATGGTACAATATATGGATCAAATAAAAATTTTTTTGCATATGGATATTCAGTTGTTCTAGCCCCATTTGTTAAAAAGACTGTCCTTCCTCTGTAGATGGCCTTGGCACATTTGTCACAATCCATTTCCTGAATATTTTGGGGTTTATTTCTGGGCACCCTGTTCTGTTTCATTGCTCTATTTGTCTACCTTGATGCCCATACTACATTGTCTTGATTACTGTGGCCTTTTATGAAAGTCTTAAAATTAGGTAGTGTTAATCCTCCAACTTGTGTTCTTTTTGAAAGTTGTTTTGGTTATTCATGGTTCTTGGCATTTCCATATAAATTTTAGAATCAGCTTATCAGTTTTTCCAAAAATCCTGTTCAAATTTTAATTGGAATTGCATTGATTCTATAGAGCAGTTTGGAGAAAATTCCCATCTTAACAGTATTGTATTTGCTGATTCATGAACATGGTTACTTCTCTCCATTTACTTAGATCTCTCAGCAGTGCTTTATAGTTCTGATTGTATAGGTCTTTAACATCTTTTGTCAGATTTATCACTATTTCATATTTTTATGATTATTATAAATGGCATTGTTTTAAATGTAAATTTCTGATTGTTTATTGCTGTTATACAGACATGAAATTGAATTTGTATATTGATCCTTTATCCTGCAACCTTCCTAATCTCACTTATTAGTTCTAATAGCTTTTTTATAAACTTCATTGAATTTTCTACAATCATGTTTGCAAATAAAGACAATTTTACTTATTTCTTTCCCATCTGATTTCCTTTCATTTCTTTTTCTTGCCTTATTGCATTGGCTAGAACCTCTAGTACAATGTCAAGTAGAAGTAACGTGGATATCTTTGTCTTATTCCTGATCTTAGGGAGGAAACAGTCTTTCATCATTAAATATGCTGGCTGTAGGTTTTCATAGATGTTCTTTATCAGTTTGAGGAAATGTCCTTCTATTCCTAGTTTGCTGAGAGTTTTTATCAGGAATGAATATTAGATTTTGTCATGTGCTTTTCTGTATTTATTGAGAACTTAATTTTTTTTTTAAGATTAAGATCTCCAAGGTGTATTGTTTCATAGGTGTTATTACTATCTATACCTTCACCCCATTTATTAAGCCATTTCAGGTAACTTCAAGTTCATAAATTTACAGTGAGGTTATAGAGCCCAACCAGGATGGGACGGAATGTGTTCCAAGTTACGGGGGGACTGCAGGGCTCCCAGTGATATCTCCCGTGGAGCACCTGTGCTCCACTGTTTCTTCCTGCACATCTGAATGTGACCTTTCGGATTCTCTGGCTGTGGCTGATTTAGTCTCCTGATCCTAATCCTGTGCTGCTTTGTTGCATAGAAGTTTGATCCAAGCTTCCAGGCCCCCTCTCTTCTTAGGCCTCAATTATGTACTGTGAGGTTCAGGATAGCTGGCCAATCTGAAGACTGGGAATGCTTGCTTAAAGGAGGAACTGCCATTCCAGCATAAACTGTCCTTAATCCTACAGCAGAAACTGTTTTCATTCTGGGAATGGTGAGTCCTAGAAGATCATGACCAAGAAGCAGATGTCCTAAGGGGCTTCCTCTGAGAGTTTATCCCCAAGAGGGAGCCATGTGGCCACCTGCTTTTTATCACATTTCTAATAGCTGCTCCATTTCCTCAAGCGCTGTTGTAAAATCATTTACTTTACTGTTACATAAGGTCTGTTGTTGCAGGAACTGGGCCCTTTCTTCTTTCATCTTCAGCTTTAGCTTTAAGACCTATCCTGGGTTGAGGCCCTTGCTCTCCAAAATTGCCAAACAGTTGTCCTGAAACTTCCCCAGCAGCTCCACCTTTTAGGTCAGGTCCTTTAGCTCTCCCTGAGTTTCAGTCAACTTTTGGTGCAACTGCTTGTTGATGGCCTCTAAGAGCTGGTTCTTATCCTTGAGCTCTTCCTCTGATTTCAGTTTACTCAATAGTTTGTAGCTCTTCCTGGTGCCAGTGTCTGTAGCTTTAACCTGCCCATTCTCTCGTCTTGGTTTGATGATTTTTGTAACATCGTTAATCTGAACCTCCTGAATGAGGTCTGGAAACATCAACTTCTTTGGACTTAACAGGAAAAAGGTTCTTAGAAGTGGCTCGAGTTTGTGCATTTGTGGGCAGGCCACTGCTGATAGCACAGAGGAGGGCTGCAGGGTGTACACTGTCTTAACCACTCTGGTCATCATAATGAGGTGGCACTGCTGGGGCCTAGGCACCTGCTGCTTCTGCCCTCAGGCCTCATCCGAGAACTTAATTGGTTTGTATGTCCTTGCTGTTTTTCTGAAATATTGTCTGAAAAAGAACTTCATCCCCTTTCTTATTGACCTTCTCTTAGATCAAGTACATTGATGTGGAGTAACTTTTTCAGCTTTGTTCTACAGCTTTTTAGAAACTAGAATTCTCTAACTTTATAATTCTGTGGAGTGGAGTTTAGTAATTAAATTATTTTCCCAGTGGCAAGAGTTAATTGTAACTTAAAAATCATAAACATTTCCAAAAGAGAAACCCGAAAAAAAACCTCTGCTGCTTTAATGAACTGCTCTCCTTTAAAGCAACTTTTATCCTTTGACTTTAATAGTTTTGATAGTTTATTGGCTTCTTATGATAAATAATTTTTCCAGAGAAGGAAAACAACATGTACATTTTTTTCACCTTCTGACAGAATATTATTACCTCTTTCCTAGGAGTAACAAAAGCAGTTTATCTATTTGAAACAAGCTTAACTATTATCTTTTTAAGTTAAATCATTTAAATTGTGTTTTAGTATATCACATCAATAGTCAGGAAATAGACATCAAAATGTACTATTCCTTTATTATTTCCCAGAAAACATTATTTTTCTCAGTGTTAATTTGGACCACAGGAAGAAAATTTATTTTAAAGGAGGCGGTATTTATTACTGACATCCCCTATATCTCAATGCAGCTCCAGAGCCAGTTATTGAAGAATAGGTAGAAATACTGTTATTTCTGTTTTGTGCTTTTGAATAAAAAGAATTCAACATTGGTTTCTTTTATTGAATTTATTAATCTCAGGACACCTATTTATTGAGGAGAGTTGCTGCAGTCTATATGGTTTTATGTGAAAGTATATTTAGAAAAAAACATTTTCTGTAAGTTACTTCAGATTACCCACCAAACATCCCATGATAACATAGTTATATTGATCTAGCTCCAGTAAATTCTTTATAAAAAGTAAACTCTTGGTTAATGGCTATATGAATTGGGTGGTACAGCCACATGGTGGACTATTATGTGGCTATTTAAAAATATGATGCAGGGCTTCCCTGGTGGTACAGTGGTTAAGAATCCGCCTGCCAATGCAGGGGACATGGATTCGAGCCCTAGTCTGGGAAGATCCCACATGCCGCGAGCAGCTAAGCCCGTGCACCACAACTACTGAGCCTGCGCTGAAGAGCCTGCGAGCCACAACTACTGAGCCTGTGTGCTGCAACTGCTGAAGCCTGCATGCCTAGAGCCCGTGCTCCGCAACAAGAGAAGCCACAGCAATGAGAAGCCCATGCACCGCAACAAAGAGTAGCCCCTGCTCGCTGCAACCAGAGAAAAGCCAGCACACAGCAACGAAGACCCAATGCAGCCAAAAATAAATAAATAAATTTATTAAAATGTATGTGTATATATATATATATATATATATATATGAGGAACTTCTAATGACATGTAGTGTTCCTACAATGTAATGCTAAATTTATGAAGCAGATCATAACATTAAATATATCCTTTAGAATCGAATAGAATAAAATACCTAGGAAATAAACCTACCTAAAGAGGCAGAAGACCTGTATTCTGAAAACTATAAGACACTGATAAAAGATATTGAAGACCACACAAACAGTTGGAAGGATATATTATGTTCTTGGATTGGAAGAATCTGCCTTGTTAAGATGACCACACTACCCAAGGCAATCTACAGATTCAATACAATCACTATCAAATTACCAATGGCATTTTTCACAGAACTGAAACAAAATTTTTTTTGATTTTTATGGAAACACAAAAGACCCCAAATAGCCAAAACAATCTTGAGAAAGAAGAACAGGGCTGGAGGAATCACACTCCCTGACTTCAGACTATATTGTAAAGCTACAGCAGTCAAAACGGTGTGGTACTGGCATAAAAACAGACACATAGATCAGTGGAATGGGATAGAAAGCCCAGAAATAAACCCATGCACTTATGGTCAGTTACTCTACAACAAAGGAGGCAAGAATATACAGTGGAGAAAAGACAGTCTCTTCAATAAATGGTCCTGGAAAAACTGGACAGCTACATGTAAAAGAATGAAATTAGAACATCCTCTATCACCGTACACAAAAATGAACTCAGAATGGATTAAAGACCTAAATGTAAGACCGATACTCTAAAACTATTAGAGGAAAACATAGGCAGAACACTCTTTGACATAAATTGCAGCAATATTTTTTTGGATAGGTCTCCTAGAGTAATGGAAACAAAGGAAAAGTAAACAAGTGTGACCTAGTTTAACTTAAAACCTTTTACACAGCAAAGGAAACCATAAACAAAATGAAAAGACAGTCTATGGAATGGGAGAAAATATTTGCAAACAATGCAACCAACAAGGGCTTAATATCCAAAATATACAAACAGCTTATACAGCTCAATATAAAAAAAAAAAAACCCAATCAAAAACTTGGCAGAAGACCTAAATAGACATTTCTCCAAAGAAGACATGCAGATGACCAATAGCCATGTGAAAAGATGCTCAACATCGCTAATTATTAGAGAAATGCAAATCAAAACTACAATGAAGTACCACCCGACACTGGTCAGAATGGCCACCGTGAAGAAGTCTACAAATTATAATTGCTGGAAAAGGTGTGGATAAAAGGGAACCCCCCTACACTGTTGGTAGGAATGTAAATTGGTGCAGCCACTGTGGAGAACCATATAGAGGTTTCTCAACTAAAAATTGAGTTACCATATGATCCAGTAATCCCAGTTCTGGGCATATATCCAGACAAAATTGTAATTCAAAATGATACATGAGGGATTTTCATTGTGGCGCAGTGCAGGGGACATGGGTTCGATCCCTGGTCCGGGAAGATCCCACATGCTGTGGAGCAACTAAGCCCGTGCGCCATGACTACTGAGCCCACGCTACTGAGCCCACGTGCCACAACTACTGAAGCCCATGCACCTAGAGCCCTTGCTCCACAACAAGAGAAGCCACTGCAATGTGAAGCCTACACGCTGCAACGAAAAGTAGCCCCCACTCGCCACAACTAGAGAAAGCCCGTGCAAAGCAACAAAGACCCAACGAAGCCAAAAAAACAAGGTACATGCACCCCTATGTTCACAGCAGCACTATTCCCAATAGCCAAGACATGGAAACAACCCAAATGTCCATCAGCAGATGAATGGATAAAGAAGATGTGAGATATATATATGTGTATATATATATATATCTCCACTAGATGTATACTCAGCCATGAAAAAGAACGAAATAATGCCATTTACAGCAACCTGGATGGACCTAGAGATTGTCATACTAAGTGAAGTAAGTCAGACAGGGAAAGACAGATATATGATATCACTTATATGTGGAATCTAAAAAATGATACAGATGAACTTATTTACAAAACAGAAATTGACTTGCAGACATAGGAAACAAATTTATGGTTAGCAAAGGGGAAAGAAAAAGGGAGGAAAAAATTGAGAATTTGGGATTAACATATACACACTATTATATATAAAATAGAAAAAAACAAGGACCTACTGTATAGCACAGGGAACTATATTTGGTATCTTGTAATAACCTATAATGGAAAAGAATCTGAAAAAGTTTATATATATACTGAATTACTTTGCTGCACCTGAAACATTGTAAATCAACTATACTTCAGTAATCAATCAATTATTGTCAGAACAAGTTTTTTAAAAATAAATATATACTTTAACCTCAATTATAAAGAATAACATATATTTATTATCATATATATATAATTATATAACATTTGTGTGTGTGTATATATGTGTGTGTGTGTGTGTGTGTGTGTGTGTGTATATATATATATATATGACTTAAGCAAATAGATTGACATTTGTAGTTTGAATGTGGTTGTCCCTGGGTGTGGAATCATATTATATTTTAATTTTTTTCATTAAAACTTCTGTATTATATATAAATAATTTAAAATCAGAAACATGTTTTTAAATAGCAGTAATCTTATACAACTACTTCTTGCTCAATATCTGTTTAGTAAAACTCACTCTAAGAAGGTAACTTAACCATATATTATTTACTTCGTTAGGAAAAGATATTAGAGCTATATAGAACCATAGTTGAATTCTTCCTTTTTTGTTGTTCCTGATATTGTTAATATTATTGTTTTCCAACCCAGTCTAAATGACTGAATTGCCTCTGTCTGAAAAACCTAAGTTACCAAGTTATCCAATAAAAAGATCACAGAGTTTAGGGGGACAAAAAAGAAGGCTGCAATAAAGATATCATACCAGAGTCTAAAGAGCTGTCTTTCAAACTTTTTTTTTTTAACTTCTTTATTGGAGTCTTTCAAACATTTTTTTTAACATCTTTATTGGACTATAATTGCTTTACAATGGTATGTTAGTTTCTGCTTTATAACAAAGTGAATCAGCTATACATATACCCCCATATCTCCTCTCTCTTGCCTCTCCCTCCCACCCTCCCTATCCCACCCCTCTAGGTGGTCACAAAGCACTGAGCTGATCTCCCTGTGCTATGCGGCTGCTTCCCAGTAGCTGTCTTACACTTGGTAGTATATATAAGTCCATGGCAATTTTTCACTTTGTCCCAGCTTACCCTTCCCCCTCCCCGTGTCCTCAAGTCCATTGTCTATGTCTGCATCTTTATTCCTGTCCTGCCCCTAGGTTCTTCAGAACCTTTTTTTTTTAATGTTCCATATATATGTTGTAGCATATGGTATTTGTTTTCCTCTTTCTGACTTACTTCACTCTGTATGACAGTCCCTAGGTCCATCCACCTCACTACAAATAACTCAATTTCGTTTCTTTTTATGGCTGAGTAATATTCCATTGTATATATGTGCCACATCTTCTCTATCCATTCATCTTTCAGTGGACACTTAGGTTGCTTCCATGTCCTGGCTATTGTAAATAGAGTTGCAGTGAACATTGTGGTACATGACTCTTTTTGAGTTATGGTTTTCTCAGGGTATATGCCCAGTAGTGGGATGGCTGGGTCATATGGTAGTTCTATGTTTAGTTTTCTAAGGAACCTCCATACTGTTCTCCATAGTGGCTGTATCAGTTTACATTCCCACCAACAGTGCAAGAGGGTTCCCTTTTCTCCACACCCTCTCCAGCATTTATTGTTTGTAGATTTTTGGGTGATGGCCATTCTGACTGGTGTGAGGTGATACCTCATTGTAGTTTTGATTTGCATTTCTTTAATGATTAGTGATGTTGAGCATCCTTTCATGTGTTTGTCGGCAATCTGTATATCTTTGGAGAAATGTCTATTTGGGTCTTCTGCCCATTTTTGGATTGGGTTGTTTGTTTTTTTTCAATATTGATCTGCATGAGCTGCTTGTAAATTTTGGAGATTAATCCTTTGTCAGTTGCTTCATTTGCAAATATTTTCTCCCATTCTGAGGGTTGTCTTTTCATCTTGGCTATGGTTTCCTTTGCCGTGCAAAAGCTTTGAAGTTTCATTAGGTCCCATTTGTTTATTTTTGTTTTTATTTCCATTTCTCTAGGAGATGGGTCAAAAAGGATCTTGCTGTGATTTATGTCATAGAGTGTTCTGCTTATATTTTCCTCTAAGAGTTTTATAGTGTCTGGCCTTGCACTTAGGTCTTTAATTCATTTTGAGCTTATTTTTGTGTGTGGTATTAGGGAGTGTTCTAATTTCATTCTTTTACATGTAGCTGTCCAGTTTTCCCAGCACCACTTATTGAAGAGGCTGTCTTTTCTCCATTATATATTCTTGCCTCCTTTATCAAATATAAGGTGACCATATGTGTGTGGGTTTATCTCTGGG
Source organism: Pseudorca crassidens (assembly GCF_039906515.1). Classification (NCBI taxonomy): domain Eukaryota; kingdom Metazoa; phylum Chordata; class Mammalia; order Artiodactyla; family Delphinidae; genus Pseudorca; species Pseudorca crassidens. The sequence continues at coordinate 98,495,602 of NC_090297.1, forward strand.
CTTTCTATCCTGTTCCATTGATCTATATTTCTGTTTTTGTGCCAGTACCATACTGTCTTGATTACTGTAGCTTTGTAATATAGTCTGAAGTCAGGGAGTCAGATTCCTCCAGCTCCGTTTTTCTTTCTGAAGATTGCTGTGGCTATTTGGGGCCTTTTGTGTTTCCATACAAATTGTGAAATTTTTTGTTCTAGTTCTATGAAAAATGCCTAGGGGTTGCATTGAATCTGTAGATTGCTTTGGGTAGTATAGTCATTTTCACAGTGTTGATTCTTCCAATCCAAGAACATGGTACATGTCTCCATCTGTTTGTATCATCTTTAATTTCTTTCATCTGTGTCTTATAGTTTCTGCACACAGGTTTTTTGTCTCCTTAGGTAGGTTTATTCCTACGTATTTTATTCTTTTTGTTGCAGTGGTAAATGGGAGTGTTTCCTTAATTTCTCTTTCAAATTTTTCATCATTAGTGTATAGGAATGCAAGAGATTTCTGTGCATTAATTTTGTATCGATTAGCTCTAGTACTCTTCTGTTACCATCTTTAGGATTCTCTTTGTATAGTATCATGTGATCTGCAAACAGTGACAGCTTTACTTCTGTTTCGATTTGGATCGCTTTTATTTCTTTTTCTTTGATAGCTGTGGCTAAAACTTCCAAAACTACGTTGAATAACAGTGGTGAGAGTTTACACCCTTGTCTTATTCCTGAATTTAGAGGAAATGTTTTCAGTTTTCCACCATTGCGAACAATGCTGGCTGTGGGTTTGTCATATATGGTCTTCATTATGTTGAGGTAACTTCCCTCTATGCCTATTTACTGGAGGGTTTTTATCATAAATGGGTGTTGAATTTTCTCAAAAGGTTTTTCTTCGTCTATTGAGATGATCATATGGTTTTTCTCCTACAGTTTGTTAATATGCTTTATCACATTGATTGATTAGCGTATATTAAAGAATCCTTGCATTCCTGGGGTAAACCGCACTTGATCATGGTGTATGATTGTTTTAATGTGCTACTGGATTCTGTTTGCTAGTATTTTGTTGAGGATTTTTGCATCTGTGTTCATCAGTGATATTGACCTGTAGTTTTCTTTCTTTGTGACATATTTGTCTGGTTTTGGTATCGGGGTGATGGTGGCCTCGTAGAATGAGATTGGGAGTGTTCCTCCCTCTGCTATATTTTGGAAGAGTTTGAAAAGGATGGGTGTTAGCTCTTCTCTAAATCTTTGATAGAATTCACCTGTGACGCCATCTGGTCCTGGGCTTTTGTTTGTTGGAAGATTTTTAATCACAGTCTCAATTTCAGTGCTTGTTATTGGTCTGTTTATATTTTCTATTTTTTTCCTGGTTCAGTCTTGGAAGGTTGTGCTTTTCTTAGAATTTGTCCATTTCTTCCAGGTTGTCCATTTTATTGGCATATAGCTGCTTATAGTAATCTCCCATGATTTTTGTATTTCTGCAGTGTCAGTTTTTACTTCTTTTTCATTTCTACTTCTGTTGATTTGAGTCTTCTCCCTTTTTTCCTTGATGAGTCTGGCTAATGGTTTATCAATGTTGTTTATCTTCTCAAAGAACCAGCTTTTAGTTTAATTGATCTTTCTATCGTTTCCTTCATTTCTTTTTCATTTATTTCTGATCTGATCTTTATGATTTCTTTCCTTCTGCTAATTTTGGGGTTTTTTTGTTCTTCTTTCTCTAATTGCTTTAGGTGTAAGCTTAGGTTGTTGATTTGAGGTGTTTCTTGTTTCTTGAGGTAGGATTGTATTGCTATAAACTTCTGTCTTAGAACTGCTTTTGCTGTATCCCATAGGTTTTGGGTAGTCGTGTTTTCATTGTCATTTGTTTCTAGGTATTTTTTGATTTCCTCTTTGATTTCTTCAGTGATCTCTTGGTTATTAAGTAGTGTATTGTTTAGCATCCATGTGTTTGTATTTTTTACAGTTTTTTTCCTGTAATTGATATCTAGTCTCATAGCGTTGTGGTCAGAAAAATACTTGATATGATTTCAATTTTCTTAAATTTACCAACGCATGATTTGTGACCCAAGATATGATCTATCCTGTAGAATGTTCCATGATCACTTGAGAACAAAGTGTATTCTGTTGGTTTTGGATGGAATGTCCTATAAATATCAATTAAGTCCATCTTGTTTAATGTATCATTTAAAGCTTGTGTTTCCTTATTTATTTTCATTTTGGATGATCTGTCCATTGGTGAAAGTGGGGTGTTAAAGTCCCCTCCTATGATTGTGTTACTGTCAATTTCCCCTTTTATGACTGTTAGTATTTGCCTTATGTATTCAGGTGCTCCTATGTTGGGTGCATAAATATTTACAATTGTTATATCTTCTCCTTGGATTGATCCCTTGATCATTATGTAGTGTCCTTCTTTGTCTCTTGTAATAGTCTTTATTTTAAAGTCTATTTTGTCTGATATGAGAATTGCTATTCCAGCTTTGTTTTGATTTCCATTTGCATGGAATATCTTTTTCCATCCCCTCACTTTCAGTCTGTATGTGCCCCTAGGTCTGAAATAGGTCTCTTGTAGGCAGTATATATATGGGTCTTGTTTTTGTATCCATTCAGCCAGTCTGTGTCTTTTGGTGGGAGCATTTAATCCATTTACATTTAAGGTAATTATCGATATGTATGTTCCTATTCCCATTTTCTTAATTGTTTTGGGTTGTTATTGTAGGTCTTTTCCTTCTCTTCTGTTTCCTGCTTAGAGAAGTTCCTTTAGCATTTGTTGTAAAGCTGGTTTGGTGGTGCTGAATTCTCTTAGCTTTTGCTTGTCTGTAAAGGTTTTAATTTCTCTGTCAAATCTAAATGAGATCCTTGTGGGTAGAGTAGTCTTGGTTATAGGTTTTTCCCTTTCATCCCTTTAAATATGTCCTGCCACTCCCTTCTGGCTTTCAGAGTTTCTGCTGAAAGATCAGCTGTTAATCTTATGGGGATTCCCTTGTATGTTATTTGTTGCTTTTCCCTTGCTGCTTTTAATATTTTTTCTTTGTATGTAATTTTTGGTAGTTTGATTGATATGTGTTTTGGCATGTTTCTGCTTGGATTTATCCTGTATGGGACTCTGCACTTCCTGGACTTGATTGACTATTTCCTTTCCCATATTAGGGAAGTTTTCAACTATAATCTCTTCAAATATTTTCTCAGTCCCCTTCTTTTTCTCTTCTTCTTCTAGGACCCCTATAATTTGAATGCTGGTGCGTTTAATGTTGTTCCAGAGGTCTCTGAGACTGTCCTCAATTCTTATCATTCTTTTTTCTTTATTCTGCTCTGCAGTAGTTATTTCAACTATTTTATCTTCCTGGTCACTTATTCATTCTTCTGCCTCAGTTATTCTGCTATTGATTCCTTCTAGAGAATTTTAAATTTCATTTATTGGGTTGTTCATCATTGATGGTTTGCTCTTTAGTTCTTCTAGGTCCTTGTTAAATGTTTCACGTATTTTCTCCATTCTATTTCCTGGATTTTGGATCATCTTTACTATCATTACTCTGAATTCTTTTTCAGGTAGACTGCCTCTTTCCTTTTCATTTGTTTGGTCTGGTGGGTTTTTACCTTGCTCCTTCAACTGCTGTGTGTTTCTCTGTCTTCTCATTTTGCTTAACTTACTGTGTTTGGGGTCTCCTTTTCGCAGGCTGCAGGTTCGTAGTTCCCATTGTTTTTGGTGTCTGCCCCCAGTGGGTAAGGTTGGTTCAGTGTGTTGTCTAAGCTTCCTGGTGGAGGGGACTAGTGCCTGTGTTCTGGTGGATGAGGCTGGATCTTGTCTTTCTGGTGTGCAGGACCACGTCCAGTGGTGTGCTTTGGGGTGTCTGTGACCTTATGATATTAGGCAGCCTTCTGCTAATGGATGGGGTTGTGTTCCTGTCTTGCTAGTTGTTTGGCATAAATGTCCAGCACTGGAGCTTGCTTGTTGTTGAGTGGAGATGGGTCTTAGCATTGAGATGGAGATCTCTGGGAGAGCTTTCACCATTTGATATTACGTGGAGCTAGGAGGTCTCTGGTGGATCAGTGTCCTGAACTCAGCTCTCCCACCTCAGAGGCACAGGCCTGACACCTGGCCGGAGCACCAATACTCTGTCAGCCACACGGTAATTATTCTTTCCAGTGGTGGACCAACAGTGGGTCAGGGAGAGTGGTTTGTCCAAGCTAAAATCCAGCTGGAGGAGGTCATGGAGAGGACATAATGGCTGGTTGAACGGAGAGGCAGACCCAGGCAGTTCCGCGACTCGACTGTCGGGTTAGCAGGGGCGCCTTCCCCACATCCTCCAAACATTTTATTAAGTACATTTCACCATTTTGCCACAATCCAGGACACACAAACACACCCACATACATATATTAACTAAAACAAAAATTTCACTAAAACGTACACTGTATGTTTTTTTATACTCTGTATAATATTTACACTATACCATGCTATACTACACTGTTTTCTTTTGTACTTTATTTTTCTTTAAATGCTGACTGTGACCCCGATTAACCTAGTTTCATGATCCATATCTAGAAATTTTTGCTATAGATGTACTTAGACCTATACAATAAAGTGTAAGTGTAAGGATATTTATTGCAACATTGTCATAGCAGCAAAATGCTGAAAACAACTTACGTATTAGGGTTCTGGTCAGTAAATTATGGTATATTGTACAGTAGAATCCTATGCAAACCTTAAAGAGAAGATCTTTATGAGAGCTAGATCTTATAACATTCTCCAACGTATAGTAAGTTAAAGAATAAGGCACAGAACAGTGTGCACAGTAAAAGAAAAAAGAAACAGTATTAAGTTGTAACTGGTGAAGCCAGAAATACATCTCACAAAGCCTCTTCCTTCCTTCCCCTTGACTTGGTTCCCTTGAGAATGGTAGGAACCCCCAAAATGATCTGCCCTGGGAAGGGAATGAAATTAGTGAAAGGAAGGTACCAGGTTTGGTGGTAGGGTACTCTGGCACAAAAGAGCCAAAAGAAGCAGGAAAGGCTGGTCATACGTATGGGATGTTTATAAATTGGGTATCTGTAAAAAAAGAAGACTACATTCTTAAGTAATTAAGTATCTTTGTTGCATTCAGAAAAACATTGGGCCTCATAAAACAGTGAACTCAGTAATTGTCTGATCAGCTATTTGCTATTCTCTAAGATAATAGTAAATGAAAAAATAAGACATAGCTTTTTATCACGTCATCATTTACATTACAAATTGTGGCATTTAGGGGGTTTAAGAGTAAAGGTGCCAGAAAAATAAGCACATTTATCATTTAACTGGCATCTTCCTGTGGGCTGTTTTTCTTATGTCTTTGAGGAAAGAAAGGGGGAATTCAGATTGTAAAAATGCTACCTATTTAGAGAATATACAGTTCTCTGGCAGTTGGGGAAAGCTTCAGAAAAGAGTACAGCAGTGGGGAACTTCATTGCATTTTTCAGCCTGAAACTAAAACAAATAAAAAAGGGAAACAGCTTATTCCTGTTATTTTGACTTCCTCTTATTGTGTCTTCCTTCCATGTGTTAGCCTTGTGATTTGGGATTAATCAGAGGTTATTTCTAGTTGCCCCCATAAAGAGAAAAGAAACAAAGACAAAGAGCTGCTTCTAAAGTTAAAGCCTGTGGTCCATCGTTTAGTATTTCAGTTCAGCTAGTTGTCAGATTAACTTGAAAGAATAGGAGGAAACCATCTTGTGTGTTCACTGAAAATCTTTATGGAAGAGGAGCATTTATAGAATCAAACTGAGAATTTTATTATATAGGAAATTATTTCCTTAGAACAGCGCAGCAGTAAATCTGTTCCACCAAACCATTCTTGTATCTGCACAAGGATGCTCATTGCAGTATTGTATAATACAGTATTTGAAAACTACGAACAGCCTAAAATATCCATCAGTAAAGTATAGGTGTGTAACTGGTACATCCTTAATATGGAATATTATGTAATTGCTTCTTTTTAAAGGAGGAAAATAAGCTATGTACTTACTGACTTAGAAAATTCTCTAAGACACAATAAGTGAAAACAAGTTGCAAAACAGTTTTAAAATAATACCTCTGTAATTACACACACACACACACCCCTACACACACATCTGTGCTTGGAAAAGGTCTGGAAGGATGCCCATCATACTAAGAACCTTTGGAAAAGAAAGAGAGATTGGGTTATGTTTAGGAAGGACTTCAGCTTTATCTATGGAATTAAAATTTTATGAGAAAATAGTCATTCACTAATGATGAAATTAAAATAAAAATTATATTTGTAAGAAATATAGTGTGAGCAATGGGATGGCAAGGAGTTAAGAACAACATTTACTTTTTACCGATCTTCTAGATAGTTTATACTTCTCACAGAAGTCTGTGTTAATTCGAATATATAGTTAAGGGAGTAGAGACAAGTATAGCATGCCTAGGGAAAGCACGAGCTTGCTACCTCTATATCCCTGATTTTCTCCCCAAAAAAGCAGACTAAATTTCTGCCTAATTTTCAAATTCTGCCTTTGTGCAGGATACCTAAAAGTTATTCTTCCAGAGTAGATTCTTTCACAGGTCATGGACTCAAATTAAGTAAAGCTGACAACATATGTATGAGAAGCCACATGATTAAAATTTTAGGAAATTCTAATATCATAGCAAGAGACCTACAGCCCTTCAAAATACTTTTCTTGTCTTCAGTTTCATGTATGTAGTTCATAATATTTCATCATTTAACAACAAGGGGCTTCCCTGGTGGCTCAGTGGTTAAGAATCCGCCTGCCCATGTTGGGGACTGGGGTTCGAGCCTTGGTCCGGGAAGATCCCACATGCTGCGGAGCAACTAAGTCCATGCGCCACAACTACTGAGCCTACACTCTAGAGCTTACGAGCCAAAACTGCTGAGCCCACGCGCCACAACTACTGAAGCCCACGTGCCTAGCCATGCTCCACAACAAGAGAAGCCACCGCAATGAGAAGCCCGCACACCACAACGAAGAGTAGCCCGCGCTTGACGCAACTAGAGAAAGCCCGCACACAGCAACAAAGACCCAATGCGGCCAAAAATAAATAAATTTATTTAAAAAACAACAACAAAAAGTATTTTCTGCCTCAAAAATCAACTTCACCCAATGAGTGCTAAGATACACATAAGTTCCAAAAAAATTTTTTAATTGAATTCAATACCTAACATGTTGTCTGTTCAACAAAAGACTGAATTCATTGGTAGAAATGAGTAAGAGATAGTGTTATTATTTAATTCAGAAGTCTCTTCTTACTGATTTGAAACTTCATATATAGAACTTCTCATATAAGCATACCTAATAAATTTTTGTACAGTTGAATCATACTTAACGTGTTTTATCTTTTTCTTTGTACTAGATTAGTAATAATTTGTCTACTGTGCTGATATGCTTCACAGATTATATATTTTCATCTCTCATTTCTTTATATTTCATATTTCTTTTTTTCAGTAAGTATAAGCTTCATGAGGGGCAGGTACTTTGTTTATCTTGCTGCATTGCACCCCAGATATCTAGAACGTGGTAAGTAATTCAGAAATATTTGTCATCCGAGAGAGTAAGTTAAGGCCCTTTAAGTTTAACTTGAATGTATTCAAGCCTCAAAAAATAGGTTGCCATTATACTGTGAGAAAACCATAATTCAAAAAGAGACATGTACCACAATGTTCATTGCAGCACTGTTTACAATAGCCAGGACATGGAAGCAGCCTAAGTGTCCATCGAAAGATGAATGGATAAAGAAGATGTGGCACATATATACAATGGACTATTACTCAGCCATAAAAAGAAACGAAATTGAGTTATTTGTAGTGAGGTGGATGGACCTAGAGTCTGTCATACAGAGTGAAGTAAGTCAGAAAGAGAAAAACAAATACCGTATGCTGACACATATATATGGAATCTAAAGAAAAAAAAAAGTTTCTGAAGAACCTAGGGGTAGGACAGGAATAAAGACACAGACGTAGAGAATGGACTTGAGGACATGGGGAGGGGGAAGGGCAAGCTAGGACGAAGTGAGAGAATGGTGTTGACATATATACACTACCAAATGTAAAATAGCTAATGGGAAGCAGCTGCATAGCACAGGGAGATCAGCTTGGTGCTTTGTGACTACCTAGAGGGGTGGGATAGGGAGGGTGGGAGGGAGACGCAAGAGGGAGGAGATATGGGGATATATGTATATGTATAACTGATTTACTTTGTTATAAAGCAGAAACTAACACACTATTGTAAAGCAATTATACTCCAGTAAAGATGTTTAAAAAAAATAAAATAAATGCAAGAACAAAGGCCAAAAAAATAGGTTTCCATTTATTAATTCGTATTTTTGAGAAGAGAGGCTTAACTATAGTAATATAGTTTGCCAACTAAAACTTGTCACTTGCCATCTGGTTCTACAAGAATGAAGTCACTAGCCACTGCAGTTGCTGACCTTCAACACACCCTGAAAGGAGTTCAGGGCAGAGCTCAGGAATGAGGCACTCTGTGCCCTGCAAGAAACTGGCAGAACAGGGCTTCAGGTAGATATTTTCAGGAGAAAATTTTACAAGCCCAATTTCTCGCATCTTTTCATATCTAGAAAAGCACTGAAATCAGTAACGGAGACATCTGCTCCTCTGTGACTAGCAGCAACCTTCTGCCAAAATGTGTGCTTGATTGCACATATTCTCCTTCACCAAACTGTATATATGACCTTCCCACTTACCTCTTCGGAGCATTTCTTCAGAGCTGTCTGAGAGACTGTCTCCCAGGCTATAGTCCTCAGTTTGCCCCAAATAAAACTTAACTCATAGCTCTCACATTGTGCATTTTTTTTCGGTTGATAAGTTTCATAATTTTACTATTGCTGATAATTCCCACTCAGTGACATTATTTATATCTCACCCCTGTACTAAGAAAGAACAATTTGTTCTTCAGACAGGAAATTATTGCTTTGTGTTTGTTTCCATATTTTTAGTAATGGATAACAAATAATTAGGATATGCACCTTTTTTCACTATGTATCTGTATTCAACTAAAAAACAAAAAAATCAAGTGACATTTTACCTCAGTGTCCTTTCCTATCAAATTGAAATCTGCATTCCCTAAGAGGTTAGTAAGTAGAGTTTTGAGAGCATCAGAGAAAATAGTTAGTACTTTTTAAGAGTACAGTGTTGCTTATCTTTCTTCATCTATCTAGATATATTTACAAAAAATATTGTTCCCCACACTTTTCAGCTAAGGACCCCTGTGGGCATCTGTCTACATTACACGTCCTTTCTCTATCTTTCAGAATATATTTCTTTATCCCCCGCTTCTCCAGTGTTTTTGTTTTTGTTTTTGTTTTTGGCTTTCACAAAATCTTCATTATCCCCCATTTCTCTGCTTTCCAAATTGATAGCTCTGAGTTCTTTTCTCTTTAAAATCTTCCTTTCAGTCTCTTGTCCTTCCCTTCCTGACAGTACCTTTCATCAGTGGGACGAATGACTATCATCTACACAGCAGACCTAGAAATCATTAAAGGAAAAGTGTGCTAAAACAAAGTCTTAGAGGTTTAGAATAGAGCCAGTTTTCCTGTTCCTTATGGGATTAAAATGGGGAAAGGGTCTAGGTTATCCCATTCTTCTCTTTGGTGACATTTAAAGTTTCCTAATGGTATCACCCCTTTTTAAAATAAAAAAGGAGGAGAGCTCATATATCTCCAAACAAAGATCTCCTGTTCTTCTGATCCAGGCATATTCTGATCCCCTTCAGTGGACTTTTATCATGAAGATGAAGGCATTCTTGGGTTGGAATAACTTGGAATTAACAGTAGCAGTGATCAACTTTCACATGCTCAGTTTCACCATATATTCAGTGCTTTACTGTAGTGATGAACATTACCAGTTCACATTTTAAATTATCATTAAACAACCTACAATGCACTTACAGCCCACCTTTTACTTTTCAGTCTTGGCTTTTTTACCCCTCTCCCCATTCTATTCTCTAAAGAAAAGGGATCCTTCCTTGACTGGAGTCCCAAGCCACCTGTATGACTGCTGGTTGAAACTGAATAGCTAGCTACCTCCCTGTGCAGTGACAATAGAAATTGCCATCTTCCTATCCTCTGACTTGTGACATGGAGCTTGTTAGGATATATAATTAGCATTGTCCTTGCTTCCGTTTGCCTGTCCTGATGTTCTCACTGCGTTGTGGTTCTTAAACCACACTGGTCCCCTTTTATCATTCTTTCCTGTCTCTACACTCCCCTTGATCCTCTTCTCCCCCACAAGCTTCTTATTCCTGTTTACTTGGTACACTTTTAATTGTGAACACTTTTACTTCTCAGCCAAGTAAGAACCCTTTTCCCAAGGCCTTACATTTAAGCAGCTTGTTTCTTGCCATGCTTCCTTGTAGTATCAGTCTGTGTTTGTAATTTAAGAATCTTGCTTCAAACAAATTTTTAGAGTTAAGACCTATATCCCACAATTATACAGCTTCAGATCCTCCCTCCTCAGAATCCCCTAACTAGAGGAAGACACCCTTTCTCATCTTATTTAGTAAGCTCTTTTTTACTATTTTAACACTGAAGTTAGTTTCTACACTGTCTGTTAATATATAGTGAGTAAAAGAGCCAGAGCACATCTCTAATAAAGATGATTTTCAAGTTCACAGTCACTTAAAGTATCACAGAGTTACAGTCTGCGGTCTGGGTCTCCTTCTGTAACACTTCAGAGACAGTTTTTGGATTGTGCCCCCTCAACCTCATGGTGTTTCCTGTGATTCATTAAATTGCTAATAGTCCCATTTATCTGCCAGAACCCACCCACTTCCAGGGTTGGCCTTTTCCTTCCTATTCCTTATGAGTGTAAGGGCTGAGTCTTAGAAAGTTCTGATCAAACAGATTGTGCTTGGTGTTCCTCTAAACATTAATGGTATTGTTTAGAATACATTTAAATACACAGAAGCAGCTTGTTTTTTTTTTTTCTGCTCTTAGGCCTTAAACTTGCCTGGCAAATTTTAAGCTCCTTGAGAGCAGCAGTTTAGTCAAGTCTATATCCCCCTAATATTACCCACATCACTTAGCATATATAGTACCCAGCACACATTAAGTATTCAATATAAGCATTCAAAGCATGTGCCCCTGTGAATCAACCATACATCCAGAAAATCTTCTCAGGCTTCTGCAGTGCTATTTTTGATTGTCTAACCCTGGTAACACAGACTTTTTTTTTTTTTTTTTTTTACATTTTGTATATTTGATGTTAGGCCAAACTTCTCCTGGTCTGTAGACTTTTATAACATTCATTAGTTTAAAATACTAATCCTGATTCCTTATTACTTCTATTAGAATTCACATGTTTATTACAGCTTAAACTGTTTAAAATTATAGATTCAGGAGTCATTCTTCTTATGTTCTTCATTCTATTCTACTGTTTTTCAAACGTTTTTGGCAGGGACACATAGTAAAAAATAGACTTTGCATTGTGACCCAAGGGACACACCAACATGTGCACATACACACACAGATATACACACACCTATATTCTTATGCCAGAAGAAAATTTTCTTGAAATAGTACTCACAGCATTCAGTGCTCTACAATGTTTTCAATTCTGTTCTATTTCATTTTTAAGCAACTGATCGAGACCTGCTAAATTGAAATTCATTGCTATGAAGTCCTGGGGAATATCTGTTTATGTGTATTACTCATTCAGTTAACATATTCAGTACTTACTGTATACCATTTACTGTTCTTCTCCACTTCTTAACTGGCTTTCTGACCTTGGGAAAGTCACATGTTAATGTTCAGTTTCTTCTGTAAAATGGAGATACAGTGCTGTCTACCTGCAGAGGAATGCTGCTAGGATGAGATGAGCTATGTAAAGCACTGAGCACACTGCTCTGTAGGTAATGAGCACTCGAGTGTGAGCACCTCCCTTGCTGCTTCTCCTGTTGTTATTACTATTAAAATTACTTTGGTTTGAACTTTCCATCTTTCTGAAACACAATATATAAAGCATATGTTACATATAACTCAATTTTCCTTTAACTCTCACTATATATATTTATGTTTTGTTTTGGGTTTTTTTTTGCGGTACGCGGGCCTCTCACTGTTGTGGCTTCTCCCGTTGCGGAGCACAGGCTCCGGACGCGCAGGCTCAGTGGCCATTGCTCACGGGCCCAGCCGTTCTGCGGCATGTGGGATCTTCCCGGACCGGGGCACGAACCTGTGTCCCTGCATCGGCAGGCGGACTCGCAACCACTGCGCCACCAGGGAAGCCCCTATGTTTTAAAACTAGAGATATATTTTAGATATAGTGAAATGCACAGATCTTAAGTGTTCAGTTCAATAAGTTTTGACAAATGCCACTCCATTTGACCTACACTCCTATCAAGACATAAACATTCTCATCACACCAAAAAGTGATCTTATGCCCCTCCCTGGTCATTTGTCCCCCCCTATATCCAGATGTAACCACTGTTCTGATTTTCTTCACCATAGATTAGTTTTGCCCATTAGAACAGAGTCACAGAGAATACATTCTTTTATGTTTGGCACTTTTTGTTCGATATAATGATTTTCAGTTTCATCAGTGTCATTGTAGGTATCAGTAATTTGTCCCTTTTTATTGCTGAATAGTATTCCGTTTCATGAATTCGTCACATTTTACTTATCTGTTCTTCTAGTGATTGATATTTGATTGTTTCCAGTATGGGGCCATTATGAATAAAGCTACTCTGGATAATTGTGTAAAAGTTTTTGGGGACATATGTTTTCATTTCTCTTAGACAAATACTTAGAAGTGGAATAGCAGGTAGGCATTTCTAACTTTATGAGAAACTTCGAGATTAATTTCCAAAATAGTTCTACTGTTTATACTTCCACCAGCAATGTGAGCATTCTAGTTACTCCATATCCTTTATAACATTTGATGTTGTCAGTCTTAAATTTTAGCCTTTTTAATGGCCGTATAGTACTATCTTATTGTTGTTTTAATTTACATCTCCCTGATCACTAATGAGTGATCACTTTTTCATGTGATCTCCCTGATCACTAATGAATGATCACTTTTTCATGTACTTTTCGGCCATTCATATATATTTTTAGGTCTGTGATCCATCCTTCTTTTTGTGTATGGTATGAAGTAGGTGACAACTGTCATTTTTTTAACATCTTTACTGGAGTATAATTGCTTTACATTGTTGTGTTAGTTGCTGCTGTATAACAAAGTGAATCAGCTATATGTATACATATGTCCCCATGTCCCCTCCCTCTTGTATCACCCTCACACCCTCCCTACCCCACCCCTCTAGGTGGTCACAAAGCACCTAGCTGATCTCCCTGTGCTATGCAGCTGCTTCCCAGTAGCTATCTGTTTTACATTTGGTAGTGTATATATGTCAGTACTACTCTCTCACTTCGTCTCAGCATACCCTTCCCCCTCTCTGTGTCCTCAAGTCCATTGTCCACATCTGTGTCTTTATTCCTGTCCTGCCCCTAGGTTCTTCAGAACCTTTTTCTTTTTTTTTTAGATTCCATATATATGTGTTACCATATGGTATTTGTTTTTCTCTCTCTGACTTCACTCTGTATGACAAACTCTAGGTCCATCCACCTCATTACAGATAACTCAGTTTCATTTCTCTTTATGGCTGAGTAATATTCCATTGTATATATGCGCCACATCTTCTCCATCCATTCATCTTTCGATGGACACTTAGGTTGCTTCCATGTCCTGGCTATTGTAAATAGAGCTGCAGTGAACATTGTGGTACATGACTCTTTGAATTATGGTTTTCTCAGGGTATATGCCCAGTAGTGGGATTGCTGGGTCGTATGGTAGTTCTATTTTTAGTTTTTTAAGGAACCTCCATACTGTTCTCCATAGTGGCTGTATCAGTTTACATTCCCACCAACAGTGCAAGAGGGTTCCTTTTTCTCCACACCCTCTCCAGCATTTATTGTTTATAGATTTTTGGATGGTGGCCCTTCTGACTAGTGTGAAGTGATACCTCATTGTAGTTTTGACTTGCATTTCTCTAATGAATAGTGATGTTGAGCATCCTTTCATGTGTTTGTTGGCAATCTGTATATCTTCTTTGGAGAAATATCTGTTTCGGTCTTCTGCCCATTTGTGGATTGGATTGGATTTTTTTTTTTTTTTTTTTTTTTTTTTGCGGCACGCGGGCCTCTCACTGCTGCGGCCTCTCCCGTTGCGGAGCACAGGCTCCGGACGCGCAGGCCCAGCGGCCATGGCTCACGGGCCCAGCCACTCCGCGGCATGTGGGATCCTCCCGGACCAGGGCACGAACCCGTGTCCCCTGCATCAGCAGGCGGACTCTCAACCACTGCGCCACCAGGGAAGCCCCGGATTGTTTGCTTTTTTGATATTGAGCTGCAAGAGCTGCTGTAAATTTTGGAGATTAATCCTTTGTCAGTTGCTTCATTTGCAAATGTTTTCTCCCATTCTGAGGGTTGTCTTTTCATCTTGGCTGTGGTTTCCTTTGCTGTGCAAAAGCTTTTAAGTTTCATTAGGTCCCATTTGTTTATTTTTGTTTTTATTTCCATTTATCTAGGAGGTAGGTCAAATAGGATCTTGCTGTGATTTATGTCATAGAGTGTTCTGCCTTTGTTTTCCTCTAAGAGATTTGTAGTGTCTGGCCTTACATTTAGGTCTTTAATCCATTTTGAGTTTATTTTTGTGTATGGTGTTATGGAGTGTTCTAATTTCATTCTTTTACATATAGCTGTCCAGTTTTCCCAGCACCATTTATTGAAGAGGCTGTCTTTTCTCCACTGTATATTCTTGCCTCCTTTATCAAAGATAAGGTGACCAAAAAAAGAAAAAGAAAAGGTGACCATATGTGCGTGGGTTTATCTCTGGGCTTTCTATCCTGTTCCATTGATCTATATTTCTGTTTTTGTGCCAATACCGTACTGTCTTGATTACTGTAGCTTTGTAGTATAGTCTGAAATCAAGGAGCCAGATTCCTCCAGCTCCATTTTTCGTTCTCAAGATTGCTTTGGCTATTCGGGGTCTTTTGTGTTTCCATACAAATTGTGAAATTTTTGGTTCTAGTTCTGTGAAAAATGCCATTGGTGGTTTGATAGGGATTGCACTGCATCTGTAGATTGCTTTGGGTAGTATAGTCATTTTCACAATGTTAAATCTTCCAATCCAAGAACATGGTATATCTCTCCATCTGTTTGTGTCATCTTTAATTTCTTTCATCAGTGTCTTACAGTTTTCTGGATGTAGGTCTTTTGTCTCCTACAAACCTAGGTAGGTATATTCCTAGATATTTTATTCTTTTTGTTGCAGTGGTAAATGGGAGTGTTTCCTTAATTTCTCTTTCAGATTTTTCATCATTAGTGTATACGAATGCAAGAGATATTTGTGCATTAATCTTGTATCCTGCTACTTTACCAAATTCATTGATTAGCTCTAGTAGTTTTCTAGTGGCATCTTCAGGATTCTATATGTATAGTATCATGTCATCTGCAAACAGTGACAGTTTTACTTCCTTTCCAATTTGGATTCCTTATATTTCTTTTTAATCTCTGATTGCTGTGGCTAAAACTTCCAAAACTATGTTGAATAATAGTGGTGAGAGTGGGCAACCTTGTCTTGTTCCTGATCTTAGTGGAAATGGTTTCAGTTTCTTACCATTGAGAATGATGTTGACTGTGGGTTTGTCATACATGGCCTTTATTATGTTGAGTTAAGTTCCCTCTGTGCCTACTTTCTGGAGAGTTTTTATCATAAATGCAGGTTGAATTTTGTCTAAAGCTTTTTCTGCATCCTTTGAGATGATCATATGGTTTTTCTCCTTCAATTTTTTAATATGGTGTATCACATTGATTGATTTGCGTATATTGAAGAATCCTTGCATTCCTGGGATAAAACCCACTTGATCATGGTGTATGATCCTTTTAATGTGCTGCTGGATTGTGTTTGCTAGTACTTTGTTGAGGATTTTTGCATCTATGTTCATCAGTGATATTGGCTTGTAGTTTTCTTTCTTTGTGACATCTTTGTCTGGTTTTGGTATCAGGGTAATGGTGGCCTCATAGAATGAGTTTGGGAGTGTTCCTCCCTCTGCTATATTTTGGAAGAGTTTGAGGAGGATAGGTGTTAGCTCTTCTCTAAATCTTTGATAGAATTCGCCTGTGAAGCCATCTGGTCCTGGGCTTTTGTTTGTTGGAAGATTTTTAATCACAGTTTCAATTTCAGTGCTTGTGATTGGTGTGTTTATATTTTCTATTTGTTCCTGGTTCAGTCTTGGAAGGTTGTGCTTTTCTAAGTATTTGTCCATTTCTTCCAGGTTGTCCATTTTATTGGCATATACCTGCTTGTAGTAATCTCTCATGATCCTTGTATTTCTTCTCTGTCAGTTGTTACTTCTCCTTTTTCATTTCTACTTCTGTTGATTTGAATCTTCTCCCTTTTTTTCTAGATGAGTCTGGCTAATGGTTTATCTATTTTGTTTATCTTCTCAAAGAACCAGTCTTTAGTTTTATTGATCTTTGCTGTCATTTCCTTCATTTCTTTTTCATTTATTTCTGATCTGATCTTTATGATTTCTTTCCTTCTGCTAACTTTGGAGTTTTTTTGTTCTTCTTTCTCTAATTGCTTTAGGTGTAAGGTTAGGTTGTTGATTTGAGGTGTTTCTTGTTTCTTGAGGTAGGATTGTATTGCTATATACTTCTGTCTTAATACTGCTTTTGCTGTATCCCATTGGCTTTGGGTAGTCGTGTTTTCATTGTCATTTATTTCTAGGTGTTTTTTTATTTCCTCTTTGATTTCTTCAGTGGTCTCTTGATTATTTAGTAGTGTATTGTTTAGCCTCCATGCGTTTGTATTTTTTACAGATTTTTTTCCTGTAATTGATATCTAGTCTCATAACATAGTGGTCGGAAAAGATACTTGATATGATTTCAATTTTCTTAAATTTACAAAGGCTTGATTTGTGACCCAAGATATGATCTATCTTGTAGAATGTTCCATGAGCACTTGAGAACAAAGTGTATTCTGTTGGTTTTGGATGGAATGTCCTATAAATATCAATTAAGTCCATCTTGTTTAATGTATCATTTAAAGGTTGTGTTTCCTTATTTATTTTCATTTTGGATGATCTGTCCATTGGTGAAAGTGGGGTGTTAAAGTCCCCTGCTATGATTGTGTTACTGTCAATTTCCCCATTTATGGCTGTTAGCATTTGCCTTATGTGTTGAGGTACTTCCTATGTTGGGTGCATAATTATTTACAATTGTTATATTTTCTTCTTGGATTGATCCCTTGATCATTATGTAGTGTCCTTCTTTGTCTCTTGTAATAGTCTTTATTTTAAAGTCTATTTTGTCTGATGTGAGAATTGCTACTCCAGCTTTCTTTTGATTTCCATTGCATGGATTATGTTTTTCATCTTCTCACTTTCAGTCTGTATGTGTCCCTAGGTCTGAAGTGGATCTCTTGTAGATGGCATATATATGGGTCTTGTTTTTGTATCCATTCAGCCAGTCTTTGTCTTCTGGTTGGAGCATTTAATCCATTTACATTTAAGGTAGTTATCGCTATGTATGTTCCCATTACCATTTTCTTGTTTTGGGTTTGTTATTGTAGGTCTTTTACTTCTTTTCTGTTTCCTGCGTAGAGAAGTTCCTTTAGCATTTGTTGTAAAGCTGGTTTGGTGGTCCTGAATTCTCTTAGCTTTTGCTTGTCTGTAAAGGTTTTAGTTTCTCTGTTGAATCTGATTGAGATCCTTGCTGGGTAGAGTAGTCTTGGTTGTAGTTTTTTCCCTTTCATCCCTTTAAATATGTCCTGCCACTCCCTTCTGGCTTGCAGAATTTCTGCTGAAAGATCAGCTGTTAACCTTATGGGGATTCCCTTGTATGTTATTTCTTGCTTTTCCCTTGCTCCTTTTAATATATTTACTTCGTATTTATTTTTTGATAGTGTGTGTCTTGGCGTGTTTCTCCTTGGATTTATCCTGTATGGGACACTCTGTGCTTCCTGGACTTGACTATTTCCTTTCCCATGTTAGGGAAGTTTTCAACTATAATCTCTTCAAATATTTTCTCAGTCCCTTTCTTTTTCTCTTCTTCTTCTGGGACCCCTATAATTCAAATGTTCTTGCATTTAATGTTGTCCCAGAGGTCTCTGAGACTGTCCTTAATTCTTATCATTATTTTTTTTTATTCTGCTCTGTGGTAGTTTTTTCCATTATTTTATCTTCCAGGTCACTTATCCGTTCTTCTGCCTCAGTTATTCTGCTATTGATTCCTCCTAGAGAATTTTTAATTTCATTTATTGTGTTTTGCATCATTCTTTGTTTGCTCTTTAGTTCTAGGTTCTTGTTAAACGTTTCTTATATTTTCTCCATTCTATTTCCAAGATTTTGGATCATCTTTACTGTCATTACTCTGAATTCTTTTTCAGGGAGACTGCCTATTTCCTCTTCATTTGTTTGGTCTGGTGGGTTTTTACCTTGCTCCTTCATCCGCTGCATATTTCTCTGTCTTCTCATTTTGATTAACTTACCTTTGGGGGTCTCCTTTTCACATGCTGCAGGTTCATATTTGCCGTTGTTTTTGGTGTCTGCCCCCCAGTGGGTAAGGTTGGTTCAGTGTGTTGTCTAAGCTTCCTGATGGAGGGGACTGGTGCCTGTGTTCTGGTGGATGAGGGTGGATCTTTTCTTTCTGGTGAGCAGGACTACATCTGGTGGTGTGCTTTGGGGTGTCTGTGGACTTAGTATGACTTTAGGCAGCCTCTCTGCTAATGGGTGGGGTTGTGTTCCTGTCTTGCTATTTGTTTGGCATGGGGTGTCTAGCACTGGAGCTTACTGGTCGTCGAGTGGAGCTGGGTTTTAGCGTTGAGATGGAGATCTCTGGGAGAGCCTTCGCTGATTGATATTACATGGGGCCAGGAGGTCTCTGGTGGTCCAGTGCCCTGAACTTGGCTCTCCCACTCAGAGGCTCAGGCCTGACACCTGGCCAGAGCACCAAGACCTTGTCAGCCACACAGCCAGGTACATGGGGAGTTTCTTGACTTTTGGGAAGTCTGAGGCCTTCTGCCAGGGTTCAGTAGGTGTTCCATAGGGGTTGTTCCACATGTAGATGTATTTTTGATGTATTTGTGGGGAGCAAGTTGATCTCCACATCTTACTCCTCCACCATCTTGACAGTCCTCCCTCTCATTATATTTTAAGCGATGTATGGTCCCCTGAATAAAAGAGATTAAGATCTAATGCAGCATTAAAAATTATACTTTCGACTTCTGGCAGCAGCGGCTCAAGTGGCCGAAGCAAGATGCGTGAAAGAGTGGTGGTCATGGTCCTGGAGGTGGAAAGGATGATGACAAGGATAAGAAAAAGAATTATGAATCTCCTATACCAGCTAGAGTGGGGCAAAAGAAGAAGAGAACAAAGGGACCAGATGCTGCCAGCATACTGCCCCTGGTGACATCTCACACTCAGTGCTGGTTAATATTGAAGTTAGAGAGAATTGAAGACTGTCTTCTCATGGAGGAAGAATTCATTAGAAATCAGGAACAAATGAGGCCTTTAGAAGAAAAGCAAGAGGAGGAAAGATCAAAGGTGGGTGATCTCAGGGGCACCCCAATGTCGGTAGGAATCTTGGAAGAGGTCATTGATGACAATCATGCCATAGTGTCTACGTCTGTGGGCTCAGAACACTATGTCAGCATTCTTTCATTTGTAGACAAGGATATGCCGGAACCGGGCTGCTTGGTCCTGCTCAGCCACAGGTGCATGCTGTGATAGGGGTGCTGATGGATGACATAGATCCCTTGATCACAGTGATGAAGGTGGAAAAGGCCCCCCAGGAGACCTATGCTGATATTGGAGCATTGGACAACCAAATCCAGGAAATTAAGGAATCTGTGGAACTTCCACTCACTCATCCTAAATATTATGAAGAGATGGGTATAAAGCCCCCTAAGGGGGTCATTCTGTGTGGTCCACCCGGCACAGGTAAAACCTTCCTAGCCAAAGCAGTAGCAAACCAAAACTCGGCCACTTTCTTGAGAGTGGTTGGCTCTGAACTTATTTAGAAGTTATCTAGGCAATGGGCCCAATCTTGTTCGGGAACTGCTTTGAGTTGCTGAAGAACATGCACCATCCATTGTGTTTATTGATGAAATTGATGCTATTGGGTCAGAAAGGTATGATTCAAATTCTGGTGGTGAGAGAGAAATTCAGTGAACAATGTTGGAGCTGTTGAACCAGTTGGATGGGTTTGATTCAAGGGGAGACATGAAAGTTATCATGGCCACAAACCAAATAGAGACTTTGGACCCAGCACTTACAGACCAGCCCACATTGACTGGAAGATAGAGTTCCCCTTGCCGGATGAAAAGACGAAGAAGCGCATCTTTCACATCCACACGAGCAGGATGACACTAACCCTGGATGACTTGATCATGGCTAAAGATGACCTCTCTGATGCCAACATCAAGGCAATCTGTATGGAAGCTGGTCTGATGGCCTTGAGAGAATGTAGGATAAAAGTAACTAATGAAGACTTCAAAAAGTTTAAAGAAAATGTTCTTTATAAAAAACAACAAGGCACCCCTGAGGGACTCTCTCTCTAGTGGACCACAGTTGCCTTCCGGGAAAAGGTTGGAAGTGTGTGATCCCTCAGAGGTGTGAGGTTGGGGAAGTTTTCCAGGAGTCCATGTTCCAGCTGATCTTCATTAGCACAGCATCCTGAGTACCTTTTGAGCATGATGTGTAGGACGCCCATCCAGCTCTCTTCATATATTGGTCGCGTGCAATGCTCTCTTCCCAATAAAGCGTGCTCTTTCTCAAAAAAAAAAAAAAATTATACTTTCAAATTATTATATTCAGAGCATTAATTTGTTCAGGTCTTATAGAATCCCTTACACATTTTCTTCCCCACCTCAAAAAGTTTTTTATTTAGACCCAGTCCAAAATGTATATGTAACTTGTTTCAATCACATACATAGACTAAAATAATAGAACAAAGACAAAAAAACTCAGCACACCTATTTCAGTTTCATTAGGAGTTTTCTCAGGACTCTCTCAAATCTGAATGTTGAAGCAGCTACATTGTTCTGTTTACCCATATTCTTATTCTATCAATAAGCAGTCTACTAGCTAGAAGTACTACACGTGTAGCTATTTGTACTAAACTTACCATTTTTAGTCTTCAAAAGAATTTATTACACTGTAGTCAAATAATATGGTAACGTGATCCTCTGAACTTATGTAAATAATTGCTTTTATAAATATCTGTGGTTGCAGACTGACCCCAAGGGGAATCTTTTTTTTTTTTTTTTACCAGGGTGATGAACGTTTTATTAAAAATACAAGGGGAATCTTTGAAGCTCATCTGCTTCAAAGTCAGTTTGCTAAATATATATATCGATATTACCTTAAGTGATTATACTAAGTAAATTCTAGATTTCACTAACAGCAAAATAAAATATTGACCTCACTAAAATGATGAGACTAAGGAGAGGCTAAGACATCGGGAAAGAGGCTGGAAAATATGTTACATGTCTTGGACTTAAGGCAAAATATAGGATGTAGGAAGAAGAAAGATGTATTAAGTGCTTTTTCCTTCAGATCACTTGCAATCTAAGTAGGTTGAAAGAAAAGACAGAAGAGTGAGAAGTGTTTAATAACAATGCAAGAGATAAATATCAATTGACCACATTATATAATATGTCACATGCCAGTTCAGGATTGATTGCTAAGTAAATAGAATGTTATTGGTTATCCAGGTTCCTGATACATTTTTAGTGATGTGTTACTTCTGAGTTATCTGGGATTGGTGAATTTCGTTTTGCTTTTAATGGAGATTTACTAGCCTGATCCAATTTTACAGAATCTTAAGTCTGTGGGGTTGAGTTTAAGTCATTGGCTCTAAAACAGGAAAATCTATATTCTAAATTCGGTTATTGAAAAAAATAATTCATATTTATAGTACTTACTTTGTGTCAGGTACTATAGGAAGCATTTTATATTACTCATTTAATTTTTATAACAAACCTATAGGTAGATTGTTACTGTCATTCTACAGATGAGGAATCTGAGGCACAGAGAAGTTAAGGTTGTTACTAAAGGTAATACAGAAAATAGTAGCGACAGGATATAATCCCAGTTCTGTTAGACTCTAGGGCCCAAACGTATTAAAGAAAATAAACATATAGAAAAGACCAGATCTGAGAATACAGCATTTATGGTTAAGTAGAAGGAGCACTTGGTTTTCAATAATATATTAGACATATTTTTTAAATGATGAAAATTTTCTCTTTTTGCTCCCATGATATATATATATATATGTATATATATATATATATATATATATTTTTTTTTTTTTTTTTTTTTTTTTTTGCGGTACGTGGGCCTCTCACTGTTGTGGCCTCTCCCGTTGCAGAGCACAGGCTCCCGACGCGCAGGCTCAGCGGCCATGGCTCACGGGCCTAGCCACTCTGCGGCATGTGGGATCTTCCCGGACCAGGGCACGAACCTGTGTCCCCTGCATTGGCAGGCGGACTCTCAACCACTGCGCCACCAGGGAAGCCCTCCCATGATAAATTTTGTGCCATTTTCCAGAAATTAGTTGAATTCCAATGAGGCTAAATCCTCTTTTATCAATATTATCAAACAGTAAAATCTGGTTTTCTTTCGGCAAGTAAAAAGGAACTTCCAGAACAAAGGTTATACTTGTAATGTTATTATCATCTTTATCCAGAACGGTTGCTTTATTTCCAGTTGTTCAGGCAGCTATTTATAGTTTATTAGGGACTCCAGAGTATAAATGATTTGAAGATTAATAGATTCAAATTGTGTGTAAAAAGGATTCCTTTTAACATGCTTTTGGTAACATTAATAAAAACCATTTTGGAATCACGTTTTTTGTCTTTCTGATCCCTGACATAGAAGTATTCAGATATTTTTAAAGGCATAATGTTTATATTGCTGTTTACTTTTATAAGTATCACTTCAGAATTGGCAATAAATGGCAAAATTGCATATTCTAATACAGTTCTGGTATCAGCCTGAGTCTTGAAAATAAAACCTTGTACTTAAATATAAGCCCCCATTTAAATGGGCCATAATTCTTCACCTTTACATTTGGAACCACTTTTCATGTTGGTGATTATCATCCAAAGAATAAAGAGATTGATTTCCTATTTTAAGATTGAAATACATATATAATTTATACCATTATCGGGACTTCCCTGGTGGCACAGTGGTTAAGAATCCGCCTGCCAATGCAGGGGACACAGGTTCGATCCCTGGTCCAGGAAGATCCCACGTGCTGTGGAGCAACTAAGCCCGTGCACCACAACTGCTGAGCCCACACACCACAACTACTGAAGCCTGGGCGCCAGAGCCTGTGCTCTGCAACAAGTGAAGCCACTGCAATGAGAAGGCCGCGCACCACAATGAAGAGTAGCCCTGGCTTGCTGCAACTACAGAAAGCCCGCACACAGCAACGAAGACCCAATGCAGTCAAAAAATATATATATATACATATATATATATATGTATGTATGTATACTATTATCTACATATAATATTATTGAACTATTATTTATGTATATATGATATATACGTGTATGTTATTTATTATAATTATATTATTTATTATAGAGAGATGGTGATTGCTTCATATTTCTTTTTGTAGTTTATCATAGCAAAGCTGAAATTTTTGGAGAGCAAACATGGCATATCCAAGGATATTATGTGGTTTTATTTTAAGCTTTCAGTAGTGGTGTGTTTCATTCAGCCTATAACAGTAAAAATAAATGAGTAATAGATGACTAGTATGTTTTGTCTGCTATAGTAATATCTTCTATCATTGAATCTGTCTAACCAGCCAGTTACTTTACTGTTGTCTGAAATAAAGATCATTGTGTTTTCTGACAATGTAGGAATTTCTGTTCAGTTAAAATATATGTTGTCATTGAAGTAAAAATAATGAAATTGCAAGAAATTGATTGATTTTAGCTGTACTCCTGAACTCCTCTCCCCCAAAGTGAAATCCAGATCATTTTAAAGTTCTTATAAAATAGCTGGAATTTCATTAAAATATTAAAACTCAGCCTTGATAGTTTTTAGTACAGGTACTTAGCCTCTAAATTTTGACCTGAAACATAAACGGTAGTGGTAGCATGTCCAGTCATTCACGTTGATAACCAGCCTCCACGATGGCCCCCAGTGGTCCTCCCTCCTGATATTCACACCCTTAAGTAGTCCCCCATCCACCCACATTTACCAGGGTTGGTCTGTGTGATTGCTAGAATACACCAGAAATGATGGTAAGTCACTTCTGAGATTAGGTTATAAGACAGTGGGACTTCCATCTGGATGTGTCTCTCACTCTCTCACATCACTTGCTCTGTTGGAAGCCAGTACGTGCAAGGAACCAAGGCCTAGCCCAACAACTAAGCTTGGAAATGGATCCTCCAGCCCTAGTCGTGCCCTCAGATGGCTGCATCCTTGGCCAGCAGCTTGACTGCAACCTCATGAGACACTGAGCCAGAAGCACCCAGCTCAGCCCTCAGCCCCTCCCAGATTCCTGACCCTCAGAAACTGTATGAGATAAAAAATGTTTACTAAGCATTTAAATTGGGGAGTAATTTGTTATGCAGGAATAGATAACCAATGCACACCTCCACTAAAGCTCTTCTTTCATTTGTCAAATCTTAACATCTATTTTTAGTTATTGTTGTTATTATTTGTGCTGTTAAGTGTGTAAATACGTACAGTTCACCTGACTGAAGCATTAAGTTGGATGGAAAATACTATGTTCCATCTCCCATTTTCCAATCCAGTGTTTGGTATAATAAATACAGAATTCACTTTTCCCATATTCGGGTCCCATAACTATTATTTTATACTTAAAATAATTGTTTTATTTTACTTAAATTGTACTTAAAATAATTGTTTTGTGACAAGGAGCCTTTTTTAGATTATTCTGCAGATTCTTTTCATTTATGTGTGAAGCTACCAATTTTGTATAACTTGTAATTACTATGCAAGTGATTATAGAATTACTGTGAAATACTTCAAGAGAAAACAGACAGCTTAACAACTATTCTCAGAGAAGTCTGAGGCCTCACCAACGAAGCTCCTCATCCATTGCTTGTAACTCTGTGATGCTTATTAATTCTACAGGATAATAACAGTGTGGGTTTTATTTAAAAAGTTATATTTTTAAGGATTAGTTAACTATATCCTGAAACCTGAGAGAGCGAGCTTCTTAGCAGATGCAGCTTCTTAGCATCAAGATTATGAATTGTACTCCCAGCTCTGCCCTCCCATCCCACTTTCTCCATGGTGTTCTGAAAAGGAAAGGTCATAAAAATACTCAGGTTCACTTTTTCCTTTTTGCCCTACTAAACCAATTTTAGTACCAATAATTGTTTCTTTTCCATAGCTAATCATACAGAAACAGTAATCATGAATAAAAGATGTGACAGAAGAGTGGAATTTCAACTTCTTAAAGAGTTTTTTTTTTTTTCTCTTGCTTTGTCTGTGTTTTTCTAAACGAGGATTTGCCTTAGGACATTAATAGCTACAAATAGATACTTTCAGTGAATCCTGGGTTATCAGTCTCATGTTTTTATACCTGAACTTAAAGAAACAGATGTTCTTAATGAAAAGAAAACATTGATGAGTTCCATGTTCTTTGACATTAATGCTCTTAAATATGTAACTAAAAATTAGCTTTTTTGTCTATTCTTGCCATGATTCTTAAAAACACTAATAAAAATAGCCAATTTTGGAATTGGTCTTGTCTTCCTCTATCCTAAATAGACAAGATTAATTTGAAATTTTACTGAAAATTTCCTTTTAATTTGGACCTAAAAAAAAATAGGATTCTGTCTTTCAAATCCCTCCCCCCTTCAATCCACATGCTCACATGTGCACACCCACACACACACACACGCACACTTGTAATAAGGTTAGGGGATGGTAATCAGTAACTTAAAGGAACAAATGAATTTCACTCTTCAAATGTTTAGTATACAAATGTTATCCAAATACTCCAATAATGTCATCACTTAAGACAGTTGTAGTCCAGCCAGAAGTAAGACCACCAGGGCTTCTAACTCTGCTTTGAACATCTGCCAACTGATACCAACACAAATTTGTAACACAAGGCTAATTCCTGAGTCTTGAACTTGGACAGTCTCTTAATGAGGAAGGAGGCATCAAATTTTCAGCACTGAAACATGTCAGAGAAACCCCATGTTTGCTTTATTTTCTTGAGGGTTTTTGTTTTTTAAGCATGGTCACTGAATTGTGTATTTTTCTTTTCAAATGGGTTCCCATTTGTGGGTGGTGGTATCTCCTGATGAAATAATTTTTAAAACTTGAGAAATAACAGTAATTTTCATAACTAGATTTCATTTGAAAGCTTAAATTATATAGTACTTTGCTATGATTTTTGAGAAAGTTTCCACAACCCTCTATTAACACTTCATTTTTTTTTTTTGTAAAATGTCTCAGGAAACAATTAAATGTCTGTTTAGTAGAGTAATTGTTAATTTCACTCTGTTCACCTGCACGTAATATATGATGCTTATATGAAATAGTACTTCAAGTCTTTCCTAGAAGACGTAAGAGGGAAGCCTAAGAATCTCCTTTCACTCCCTTCCTGATCATTCGACCTGACTTGGCGCCCAGGCCCAAAGCCGCAGGCCAGACTCCAAGCACCAGCCCACATTCCCTGCTCAAGTTCCCTTTCATCCCCGAAGCTCACCAAGCCCTGAAGGGGACAGAAAGGAGGATGGAAGACAGCTGAACAGAGGTTAGAAGAGGGGGGTGGAATTTGGCAGCAGGTAGAAGGACTTTGTCTGCACCTCTAGTGGTGAGTGCCTCCACCCTCTTGCCCGGCCAAAAATTGAGTGAAGTTCTATGTGGACAAATCACAAACAGTCCTCGATTATAATGTAAAAATGTCTTTAGCATCCTTTACTTATCTACAGCCAGCTGGTTAGGTCTCTAAACATATAAACTCTTAAAGGTATTATGCTTACCGTATTTTAGAAATGTAAATGCCATAACACAGAAAAGATGAGATATACCTGTTGGTAATAGAAGCATTCATAAGCTGAGGCAGTAAGTGTGGTGGTTAAGGTCACAGACTCTAGAGCCAGGCTGCCTGGGTTTAAATCCCAATTCTGACAGCTTGCTAGATGAGTAACCTGAAACAAGTCACTTGACCTCTCCGTAGTAATTTTCTCATCTGCAAAATGGAGATGATAGCACTACCTTATAGGGTTGTAAAATTTAAATAACCTGAACCTAAACACTTAGATCAATGTCTAACTGGTACTTAGCTTTACATAAGTATTTGTTCCCATTAATATGCTATGCCCCTTTTCTGATGTTATGTCTATACTTAGATGACCCTGTCTGATTTGTAGTCAAAAGGTTACTTCATACTCACACCACTGCCTTTGATGTCTAACTACTAGCAGATCCCCTCCTCAGCAGTATTTGAAAGCAAAATGCTTATTTTCCTTTCTTTCCCAGGCCCAACACAGAGATACTTTCATTGAAGAACGCTATGGAAAATATAACATCAGTGATCCTTTAATGGCACTCCAGAGAGACTTTGAAACACTGAAGGAGAAGAACGATGGCGAGAAGCAGCCAGTCTGCACAAACCCGCTCTCGATTCTTAAGGTGGTGATGAAGCAGTGCAAGAACATGCAGGAGCGCATGCTGTCGCAGCTGGCTGCCGCAGAGAGCAGGCACCGCAAGGTGGGTTCACCGCTGACGTGCACCTGCAGACTCCTGAAATGCCTGACACTTTCCCGTCAGCTGCCCGCTCTCACAGTAACTTAACTGGGAGGTCTCACAGGTGTAAAAAAGCCCCTGAGCTTACCTAAGAGCCAGGAGATAGAAAACGCAGGTTATTCCAAATGTTAAATTTAGGCAGTGTGCCAGACGCATTATTTCAGATGGCATTTCTTCTTGATATGACACTCCAAAACACTTGGTATGTTTTTTCAACTCTTGGTCATCCAAACTTTGGCAACAAACTGGGGCTTGACCAAGCCTTGTAGCTGAACGGAGTGTTCCCTATTTGCTTACTTAAGTGATAAATAGAAAGATTAACAGGTATTTGGGGAATGCTATATCAGAGAGAGAGAGAGAGAAAGAATTAGAGAATTTACCTGACCATAAACATACAAGCCAATAGACTATTTCATTTATTTCTAGTTTTGAGTTTCACTGCATTTTACTTCTCATGAAACCATAAACAGTCCCTAGGGTTGTTTACCTTAAAGCTGTTCTACCCTGTTAGGAAAGAGAGTGTGTGTGTGTGTGTGTGTGTGTGTGTGTGTGTGTGTGTGTGTGTGTGTGTGTGTGTGTGTGTGTGTGTGTGTGTGTGTGTGTGTGTGTGTGTGTTAGGAAGGCAAACCTGTGCTTTCCTCTACCTCATCTCCTTGGAATTCTTCTAGTGCTTGTGATTTCATTCCCCGACTTATCATTTATGGCTCAGATTTGGCCTGGAAAAAATGCTTGGCTAGAGTCTGCATTTTTAAGAACTATTGGTTTAGATTTATATCAACAAGGGGGGACATCAGTGCATTTAGTAGGAAGCATTTTATTCTGAAAAAATTGGGTTAGCAGCTGCAGTTTGATGGACCTTCGTTTACTTTTATGGTTACCTGCTTTAGAGAGCAATCTGCTTAAAATGCATCTGACAAAGTGCTTAAGGGCTTAGGTCTTGCCCATGATTTTTCTTTCCCTTCACAGAGTCCAAACAAAAGGCCAAAGTGGGAGTTCTTAACCACGAATGGGTCTCAGATATTCCATGATCCCCCAGAAAATATACAGAGTGCCAAAAGTTTATGCATTTTGTAGAAAATGAATTTTTTCCCCATATCCTTACTTGAATTCTCAGAGTTCCCCAAGACCCAGAAAAGTTTAACCTCTGGACTAGACTGAAGTAATCTGAAGACATTTATGCCCCAATTTAAAAGGTGTCAGTGAGACTGAGGTAGTTGCCTAAATTTGGGGGCTTTTACTTAATATTATGAGAAAATCTTCACAACATCCTTGTTTGATGGGCAGGCCTGTTTTCTATTTCATACATGAAGTAACTGAGTTGTACTGAAGGGCTGGCTGGCTGTCATGCCCATTGAAGGTGTAGTGTTGGGATAGTTTATGGTTCTAGGTGATTGGGGAGAGGAAGAGTTAAAAAATTCAGAATTCCCTAACACTGTATTTCAGTGTAAGATACTATTAAATATTTTAAAACAGCTGCCTATCTGATCTTAAGTGTTTTATCAAAGTAGAACACTGACTTTGTTAGACATCAAACTAGAAGCTTATAATTAGGGTGCATATAGTCCCAGTTTGCCTGAGAGAATTCCAGTTTAAGCCTGTTGCCTTGGCATAGTTGTTAACAATACCCGCTTTGGCTCTCAGACATGTTAGTGGTTTGAACAGTCAATTATATGGTTACTCTGCTTATTACGAAAAATAGGGTTCCCTAGTCCACCCCTTCCCATTCTCTCTCCTCCTCAGTATTAGAGACAACCTCTTTTTTCTTTTAACTGTTTATTTTGGCAGCTAACTTCCATATTTCTATTCATATTTTAGACACATATTTACTTTCTTTTATTATAGATGTGGATTTCATTATCTTACACGGTGTCTACCTCCCTTCTCTCCACCCCTGCCATCTTCCCAAAACAAACATAATACCCTTTCCTCACCCTCATTCTCTGTCATATCTGTTATTACTAGATCTGGAGCCTGTCACATTCTGTTTCTTTAGAGGATAAACATCTGGTGTATTCCCGGGCAGTAGATGCCTGGCTGAGCATTCTGTGTACAGGAATCAGATTGCGGGGACGAATAACTCTTCTGAAAATATGAACTTGGAGCCAGTGCCCTTGTCTTCCCTCCTACACCTCACCTCCCCGGTGCAGTATCTACCACCTGCAGCTTCCATATGTCCTTGGGGTCCTGCAGCGCACAGCAGCTTCCTCCCCCGTACCAAAGTAGTTACCACTCCTCCAGACACTTGCTTTCTTCAGAATGGCAGTAAAATTTCTCGTCTGCCAAAGTCTCTCTTTTTGACTTTGTGGGGTTTTATTCTTTTCATCCCATTTCTATCATTTTAGACGGCTCTCCGGAGGGAGAGGAGATGATCTACCACCTTTAGCCAAAAGCTGTTCTTTCTATTAAGTTGCCAAAGTTTTCTCTTTTTTTAACCAGTAGGAAATACACCAAAATGTTTTCATTTTTGTATTTAAAAAGGAGTCCCAGAAAGTTTTCTCTCTCCTTTAATAACAGTTGTTAGTGAGGAGAAACAATAGGAAATGGCCATTGGGATGACAGTGCTCTGGCCTAGGGAGGTCTAGGCCAAGGCACCTCTGAAGCATGAGCAGAAGCTACGAAGAAATCCATAGCCATTGGAATATTATGCAGTTGTAGGCAGGATTATGTGGGGAAATGTCCCTTTAAATTTGTATTCTTAAAATTGGGCTTAATCCCTTGACACAAGGATAAGTGGAATGGGGTAGGCAGCTTAATTTAAAAGCCTTGTGGGGCTTCCCTGGTGGCGCGGTGGTTGAGAGTCCGCCTGCCGATGCAGGGGACACGGGTTTGTGCCCCGGTCCAGGAGGATCCCACATGCCGCGGAGCGGCTGGGCCCGTGAGCCATGGACGCTGAGCCTACGCGTCCGGAGCCTGTGCTCTGCGATGGGAGAGGCCACAACAGTGAGAGGCCCGCGTACCGCAAAAAAAGAAAAAAGCCTTGTGAAAAATCTCCACTTAAGATCTCAATAATTGAGCCTTTTCCTATGCAGGATAAAGTCAAGAGAGTCTTTTCTCCTCTTATCTACTGTACACGAAATGCATACATTAATTAAGCAAGGCACAGTTAGGGTGTCACCTATTTGAAATGTTTAATTTTAGGCTTCACTCTCTGGTACCTCCAGTGATTGGAACATCAAGGGAGAGCCTCAGCTTTCAGCTTTCCGTGGTCCTGCCTTGTTTCATCACCTACATCTGTCCCCTAGTCCCACCAAACTTGTATTAATTCTCTGAAACCTTCTCAGCCCCTACAGCTAATGAGTTGCTCTCTTCTATTTACATGCCACTTCGTGTTACCTCGGATAAGTATGTACTGTATTGTTTCCTAGCACATAGCTTACATATCTTTCACCCTTCTAGACAGTGTGCTCCTTGATGGCCCTGACTGGGATTTACTTATTTATTTATCTATGGAATGATCTTGGGTGCTTAGAAAGACACTTAGTATTTAATTGTATTCTAAGTGTGGCTCCTTGATATTTGAAAATGATTTTTTTTTTTAATTCCTTAAAGGTAATCCTAGACCTTGAGGAAGAAAGGCAAAGGCATGCACAGGACACAGCTGAAGGAGATGATGTCACCTACATGCTGGAGAAGGAGAGAGAGCGGCTGACTCAACAGGTAATTAAGGTGGAGGGGCTCAGAGCAGCATTTGCCTAGAGTAGCATTTCTTGAAGATTATTCTGCAGGGTGTAAATTGGTGTTGCTCAAAAAAAGGGGGCTTTGTGGTCAAATAAGTCTGGGAATTACTGGATTAAAGTTAAAGAGGTTTCTAACTCCAATTTGTTAGACCCTTTAGTATGCAGAAGCACGCTGTGAGTCTTCAAGAACAAGATAGGGTATTCTGTGTTTAGCAAATTTATGTTTTCGTAAAATCTTTTAACATAGATCATTCACTATGGGACTGTCATTCCATAGAACACACTTTGGGGAACACTAACTTTGAACTCTCCAACTTTTTTTGACTTAGGACTCCTAGTAAGAAATACATTTTACATCACAACCCAGTATATATACACATATATACATATGCCTGAAACAAAAATCTCATGAAATTATACATAACCCTTACTGCTTATAATACACATTGATATTTTCACTTCTATTTCCTTTTCTTTTATTTCTGATCACGGCTTACTAAATGGTTTTGCCGTCCATGAATGAGTCTCAGAGTTTGAAAAACACTGACTAAAAGGGTTCCTTCGACCCTTTCCCTCTCACTCTGTGCCTTAAATAGGGTTGGGATGATGATTAAAGCAGATGGCATTTGTATAAGAAGAACGATTCAAATGCAACTATTTAATGTTTGTTTGTTTTTAAGACCAGAGAGAATTATTATGGAAGCTTTAGAAGTTTTCAGCAGCATTCAGCACAACATCTGGTTGATATGCCTTTCTGCTGTTTCGATTGGCTCTGATCCCCTGAACTTTCCATAACATAAAACACAATGATGATTCAGATTCCCACTAATAACCCTGAGACAATAAGAACTAGAAGTGCCTCCTAAATCATCAAAGAAAGATTAAGTCGTAGTGTGTACATTTTTATGTTAGGTGTTCTGATACTTAAATATTTGATGTAAGCACATGGCATACATGGTAATCCCATGTGCCAGAAAACAGCTAGCTTGATGCACTCTACTTGATAACACTTTTTCAGTATCTCTTTGTTTCCTTACTCTAATCAAGATGTGGGGTGGCATTCTTTTGTAGTTGGAATTTGAAAAGTCCCAAGTGAAAAAGTTTGAAAAAGAGCAGAAGAAGCTCTCCAGTCAGCTGGAAGAGGAACGCTCCCGCCACAAGCAGCTCTCCTCCATGCTGGTGCGCGAGTGCAAGAAGGCCACCAACAAGGCCGCCGAGGAGGGCCAGAAGGCGGGAGAGCTGAGCCTGAAACTAGAGAAGGAGAAGAGCCGGGTGAGCAAGCTGGAGGAAGAGCTGGCTGCTGAGAGGAAGCGGGGCTTGCAGACGGAGGCCCAGGTGGAGAAGCAGTTGTCTGAGTTTGACATTGAAAGGGAACAACTGAGAGCAAAGCTGAACCGAGAAGAGAACCGGACCAGAACTCTGAAAGAAGAGATGGAGAGTTTGAAGAAGATAGTGAAGGACCTAGAGGCTTTGCACCAGCAAAGTAGCCCCAGCGCGCAAGTGAAGAAACCAGTAACCCTGTCTAAAGGCACAGCAACTGAGCCACCTGTGCTAGTGTCCGTATTTTGCCAAACGGAGAGTTTTCAGGCAGAAAGAACCCATGGGAGCAGCACGGCCAAGGTAACAGCCACAGGGCTGCCTGGTCCCACCACTCCTGCTTACTCTTATGCAAAAACCAATGGACATTTTGACCCAGACATGCAAACTACCAAGGAGCTGATAACAGGCAGCAGTGTAGAAAACCAAGCGCCTCCACGAGAGAAGCCTGTGGGATTGGCCCAAGAGAAAGCAGTAGAGAATGGTGGGTGTCCTGTGGGAATAGAGACTCCAGTCCCAGCGTCTGGTCACCTCCCTTCCAGTGGGAGCTCACTGTCTCCCAGCAGCACTGCCTCTTCCTCTCTCACATCCTCTCCTTGCTCTTCACCAGTACTAACTAAGCGCTTATTGGGGTCATCAGCTAGCAGCCCTGGCTACCAGTCATCCTACCAAGTAGGGATCAACCAGCGGTTCCATGCAGCTCGGCACAAATTTCAGTCCCAAGCAGATCAGGACCAACAAGCTAGTGGTCTACAGAGCCCTCCATCCAGGGATCTATCCCCAACCCTCATAGACAACTCTGCCGCCAAGCAGCTGGCCCGAAACACAGTCACCCAGGTGCTCTCCAGATTCACTAGCCAGCAAGGACCAATCAAGCCCGTGTCTCCCAACAGCTCTCCCTTTGGCACAGACTATCGAAATCTGGCCAACACTGCCAGCCCAAGAGGTGACACCAGCCATTCACCTACTCCAGGGAAAGTGTCTAGTCCTCTGAGCCCCCTGTCTCCAGGGATCAAGTCCCCTACCGTCCCCAGAGCTGAGAGAGGAAACCCTCCACCCATCCCACCCAAGAAACCTGGCCTCACTCCTTCTCCATCTGCTGCCACTCCACTGACCAAACCTCATCCCCAGGCATCCTCTTTGACCACCACAGAAGACCTTGCCAGCAGCTGCTCTTCTAATGCTGTCGTAGCCAATGGCAAGGACGTTGAGATACTTTTGCCTACCAGTAGCTAGTCCCTAGGAGGGAGTCTCCACATTTGACGTTCCATCAGATTTCATCCAAGAGCTCAGAGTCAAACCATTGAGTCAGATCATGTTATTTATTTTGATAGTAGCTGAAACTATCTGTATAATACATTTAGTGTATTTCACCTTTTTGTATTTTTTAGGTAGAAACTAAGTAGTTTGGATTTTTATGATTCACATCTTTGTGCTAAAGCTAGAAGGGCACCTCAAAGATGTCTAAGCTTTGCAGTCACCATCGTGTTATGATGGAGAAAGCTAATTGAGTACCAGATGGTGATTTCCTGTCTATCTGGAGACTAGAATCACTCAACACTTATTATGAATTATGTGGAAGTGGCTCATGCAGACTTTTTATTCCAGATGAACATGTTATAAAAGTGCCTGAAATTAGACTGCCATATGAATGTGATTCTGCAGCAGTAACACAAAATGGATCATTTAACTGCAAAAAATGAGATCCTCTGTGAATTCTGAATGTTAAAAACCAACACTGCTTTTAATCGTCTTTTACTTTTTTAATACAAGCTTTGTGTTCAGAAACAAGGCTGCATAAGTAGAATGGGAATCCTAAAGGTGGGTGTGAACTCGCCACAAAGCTGAGCTTTATAGAGCCCTTGAGCAAGCCTCCTGAACATTAAGCAGTTGGGGTGCTGATTTTCTTGTACTTTTGAAAAATTACATCGCTCCCAGTTTCCTGCATAAGTTTTTGAATACAGTGAAATCACATATCCTTCAAAAATATCTTCAGGCATCTACTGTTGCGTAAGGAACTTCTGATTCCGATTGCTATTACTTGAATAGGAAATGGTTACTCATTCTGTATAAAAGTTTTGCAACAGAATGAGATCTTTATTCTGTAATGAAAAAGCAATAACTTAAAGTTCACTGTCTTTGTAATATTATAAGTCAGAATTATACAGGTTTTAGCAAACTGTTAACACTTTTCTCCAAGCTGCCAGCACTCTGTGTCTATCTGTGGAACCAAATTAACTTTTGCCTAAATGGAAGTATACATGCATCTGTATAGATAAACACCCCTTTTACGTGTTTAACATACACACACTTAAACACATAAATAATAGTGTGATTGTATCTTTGGAGTTTGCAATATAGCATAAAGGACGAGTAGAAATGCATGTTAAGATTACCTACCAAAACAACTAGTTATAGCTGGGACCCAGTCAATCACAGGAGGACTCTTGTCCACCAGGAGGGGAAAATTTCAAATGAAATCAGGTCTTCAGCATCAAAAGAAGACAAGGCCAAACCAACCCAGTGTCACAAAACTCAACTGGTCATACAAATGAGTGAAACAGGTCGGTCACTCAAGTGATGTGTGACAGCTGGGAGCAGTGGGAGCTGTAGCAAACTGAAGTGCCCAAGCCCCGTTACAAAGGGCATCCCCTGTTCAGTTTCAGCTGCTTGTTGCCATGCAAGAATGCTAGACCCGGGTTACCAGCTCCTAAAATTTTTATGAAATCCAAATTTTCATGAGAAACATTCTCATTTTTAAATATCAAGAACTGATCCAGAAATATTTAAATACTGCTAGTTAAACACTTCTGCAGCTGGATTTAGCCTGCAAGCTGCCAAGCTGCAGCCTCTTTCATTCTAGAAACTTCGGTCATTTCCATCACAGCAAGTTTGTGAGGACAGAAGCCTCCAGACTTTCCAACCTGTTGGCTAGCACAGCCAACAAACTCCGCAGAGTATAATGACTCTTCTTCTCTTCCAAACAAGACTGTCTGCAACCCAGCTCAGACATGGTGGGTACATGATTTTGTGTCCACAAGGATGAAGAGGCCTTGGTGTCCTCACATACATTTTTCTAGCCAACATCTATCCAGCAGCCACTGACCTGCTATAATTTAAATCTATTTCCTCTTAATCCAACATGAGTTGATGGGGGAAAAGCAAGTGATGGAAATCAAGATAAATGACTATGGAGTATATTGGTGTCTGCACAGCTTATGGTTTGACTAAAGACAATACATCAAAAAGTTCAAATACTATTAATGCCTCAGCGTGTCTACCAAATGACAAAGGGGTTATCTTAAACTTCCCAGAGCAATCATGCATTAAGTTTTATTCCCGTGCATAGTCACACGAACTGGATGATAAAATAGCTGAACTTTCTAAGCAGAAGAGGGGGCTATAATCCCAGAGTGTTATTACCTCTTGCTTTAAATGGTAATCTTACAAATTGCATTGTGCTCTTCTTTTGTTTTGGCATAGATATAGAGAGAGAGAGATACAATAAGGAAGTTTATTTCTTAGGAAGTGCACTGAATAATGTATTTCTTTTACAGTGTAATATGGGGGTGGGGAAATGCAAAAGAAATGTGTATTTTTGCTAGTTGCCTATCTTCTGAGATAAATAAGCACAATACTGCAATGGATCCAATAATCCAGTTAGGTATTATAGATTAGTATTTAAGTTTGCTGTAGATTGTGTGTGTGCTAAGTAAAAGTTCTGTGATTCACAATTTTGGTCTTAACCCGTGTTGCAAAAGCTATGTTACTGGTCAACAGATTATAATGCTGTGCAATGCATAGCACAAGCATTAACTAGTCCTTAACATGTGTAAAGCCAAATGTACCGTGCAGAAGTCTTCACCTGTTTTTATAGCAGACTTCATTAAAACAAGTTAAATCCTACTGTCTGGGCAAAAAATAGTCTTGTTTGTACGAAATGAAGAATGTTGCACAACAGGGCCGATTTTGTTGGGGAAGGAGCAGATTGGTGAAGAGGGAGCACTCACTCCTGGCTTTAAAAAAACAAACGAAGTCAGTGACCCATCCAGGTTAGACCCCAAAAGGAGCTGGGACATCGGTTTTCCTTAGAATCTTAGAGCTGGGAGAAGTCTTCACAATAATCCAGTCTGTAATTTTTAAACCATCTGGGGATTCTGGACCTTTTGAGAATCTAAAAACAGCTAGACTCTGTCCCCAGAAAAATGTATATGCTTATGTGCAAAATTTGGTTGATGGCTTCACGGTGTCCAGAGACCCTGACGCCATTCATGAATCATGTGCTCTAAGAACGCCTGATCTTGTCCAGCCCTCTCATTTTACAAATGACTAATGCATCTCTTGTCTCCTAGTCCAGTGCTGTTGCTGCTACACTGTTAGCAAATGCTAGTGTAGCCAGACAGAAGCACTTGAAAATCCTTTGATGTACAAAAGATGTTCAAACAGTGTGGATGTTTACATATCTAAGTTCCCAGCATTTAAGCCAATTAATGATCATTTCAACAAACACAGGGTATATCCATTTTTTCATAACAGCCTCACTTCAGCAATGCTGCCTTGTCAATTTGTGTGTGTGTGTGTGTGATTTATAAAGAGCGCTTCTGATGCTTAGCCCTTGAAACAGAACTTCAAATGTCTTTTGAGAAATGCTGCTTCAAAGTAGTTTGTGTTTTCATAATGCATCAGAGGTAGGCAATGAGCATTGTTTGTTCCACAGGAGTAACTTTAATTTAATTGATATAAAACTAGTTGAGAAAACTTGAGAGCCTGTCCACCCATCTGCTCACATATCAATGGCCAGTTCATTGGTGCAAGTAAAGGAGGAGAAAGGAGACTGGGGTAGTGATTCTTAAACTTTATTGTGCTTAAGGGAATCCTGCTAAAAATAAGGATTCCTGGGGATTGGGCCTAGGGGCCAGGTGATGCAGGTGGTCTGAGGATCACATTTCGAGAAATAGTGCCTCATAGCCCATACCTGTTCTTTCACAAGAACTTACTTGCCTCTAACCTAAGGAGATGTCTTGAGCTCTAGAATCTGTTTTGCTAGAATGTCAATGATACTCGGAGTCAAGAGTGCCTACTTGGATTCCAAGCACCATGTTAATGATTCCACACACATATTCCCTTACTAATTTGCACAAGGGTGCTGTGAGGTGTTATATCATCCCCAGTGTGCATGTGAGGTAGTTGAAGACCAGATTTGTAGTAGAGACCTTAGTAAGTGACAGGGCCTGAATTGAAAACCCAGTACTTTGCTCTTTCCACTACCTGCTTCCCAAATGAGAATGTCCAGAGTCACTCATGACGCCAGTTCCAGGCCCTTCCCCCTGGAGATTCTGATGAGTAGACCAAGGTGGAGCTCAAGGTAAGTGCCTGGGCTGCTTCTTAGCATGAGGCAGGTTTAAACCTTGCAGGACATCATGCTACTCCACCACCACCCTAACCTAGAGACCTTTATCAGGTCAAGTAAATGGAACAAAAACAGAACATCTTAATTCCCCTCAAGCAACTCATGTTTCTTAGATATTTAAGATGAGACAGAAACCAAAGTGGCTACCGTAGAAAACCTCAAGGTACTCACGCTCTGGTTGGGGGGTGCACAACAACACAAAGTTACCAGAGACAACTGAATAATTCAAGTGGGGTTTAAATGCCATTTAGGGTCGTTAAAGGTGGTCCTAGCAAAAACAGATCTTTGTGGGCAGGAAAAAGTTAACTAGAAAAGAAGCAAGTATCTTTACTCCTCTCACCAAAGCATTACTTACCTGGAGTTCTGCACTATCTCCCTGTGTTTGCATTATGTTTCAGTTGGCTTGTCTTGGTCTTAGGATGAGGTCAGAGAGAGAGGCACAAGAGGGCCCCAAGAGCTGAGTCCTGAGCTTCCCTGGTGGCGCAGTGGTTGAGAGTCTGCCTGCCGATGCAGGGGACACGGGTTCGTGCCCCAGTCCGGGAGGATCCCACATGCTGCGGAGCGGCTGGGCCCGTGAGCCATGGCCCCTGGGCCTGCGCGTCTGGAGCCTGTGCTCCGCAACGGGAGAGGGAGGCCACAACAGTGAGAGGCCCGCATACCACGAAAAAAAAAAAAGAGCTGAGTCCTGTTTCAGGGAGACAGACAGCAATGTGGTGTGCTCTCTGCAAGGGCTCGGGCTGGTATAAGAAGGAGCTCTCAGGCCACAGCACTCTGCAAAACATTCTCAAATAACTTGTAGGGAAGACCTAGGAACGGGCAAAAGGCAAGTTGAGAAAGGACCTTGCTGCGTTACACATAAATGTCCCCCTCCTACCCTCTAAATCTCTATAAGCAAAAGAGAAAAGACGAGCTTCGAAAAGAATCCAGTGGGTACTTCTGGAACACCTACAAGTGATTCGCTTGGAGGGATGTAGAAGCAGCTTCCCCTTTTCTCCCAGTGGTGTGACTACTTGTGCTGCTGTTAGACTGGAGGGGCACAGGGAAGGGCTCGTGGCTCTGCACACCACTGTGAAATGGTTGGCTTGGAGAAATTACTGGGAAGGGTAGCAACAGGCCTTATCCCTGACAAGAGTCCTACTCACTAATTCAACATGGCAGACACTCAGGTCTCCCTTCAGGAATGAAAGATTTATTTTCCTAGCTGCAGAAAATGCTGACAGGAAACAGCCCTTGGCTATAAGCCCCTTACAGGAATTGCCTTAACTGAAACAAAGCAATTTGACCAAGGTCACATCTCCATCCATGGGCAGTTCATATCTAAAGATTGATTGATATGGAATATAAAGACCTGGCCTCCTTGTCCCAAATCAAGGGAGCTCTGAAGGGACATCTCAGCTTCAAAACCCCCTGTAGGGTTGGCTGAACCCTCTACTGAGACTGTGTTGCAGCTCGGCTTTCCTGCCCCTCCATTTTCCTCCCCTCCCCTCTCTTGCTGTGGATCCCAAGGGTTCTCTCTGGTAAGCCTCTTGCACCTTAATCTCTCAGACTCTGTTCTTTCTAGCCATGGTTAAGTCCTCTAAAGGTGGGTGGACACATTTTCCGAGTATTTTATTTGGTGCCAAGCTCTCAATCAGGTATATTACATATGTTACTTCATTTAATCAACTCAACTACTAAAAGAGGCAGGTTATTCCTGCTTGACCCATAAAGTAACGAATACCTACTGAGGCACAGTACATTGTTCAAGGTCCTACAGCGGAGCAGGGCTGAGATTCAGCGGCACAGCTGGGATTCAAACCTTCATCCGTTTGGCCTTCAAGTCCACTCTCCTTCCAGTGGCCATACTATAGTCAAAGCTATTTAATACATTTGGGGAGTTCAGAATATTAGCTTATGGTCAGTCATACACCTAAGTATGAATCCACTGACTCACTAGCTTTCTTCTGAGACTTTGAGCTAGGAACAGGACACTGAAGGAGTGGGGGCTTTGGTAGGGAGAAAGGGGGATGATCACCTACACACATGGAGTCATCAAGTGTTAGAGCGAGAAGGAAGCTTAGAGACCCTTGATTGTAGCTCCCTCGTCCTACAGATGAGGAGAACGAGGCCTGGGTTGAAAAGTCAGTCTGGCTCCCTCCTTCCGCTTCAGCTACCCACTCCTTCCCTAGCAGACTTGGGATCAGAATCCCTAGCCCAGCCCTAGCTGCTCCCTCGGGCACTCCTTCCTCCTCTCACCTGTTGCTCTACAATGTCTGACCTTTGATCCTGTTCACCTGGGCTTTGTCCTCTGCCTTTTGGCCTAGGGCTGCTTGCCATCCTGGTTGCCGCAAAAATCCTGTCCTCCTGTTTCTTAACCAGTTTGACGGCTGAGGTGAGGCTGGGAGTGGGGAGGATTGTGGAGCTTCTACTCCCAGGCCATGCCTCCATCGGTAGCATCAGCTCTGGGAAGCACTTACTCATAAGGCATGTCTTGTTCCTCAGGTGTGGACAAGAAGCCACTGAAGCCATGAGCATCTATCCCTCCCCGCTTGTGAATCTGACCTGCCACACCTGCCTGTGGAGGAGAGGGCGACTGAATACATGGGGAGAGACACCTCCTCGTCGTGCTTCTCCTTTCCCACCCGAACTCAAACCCATAGCTCTCCCAGGAAGGGTCTTTTGCATTCTCAAAAGACTTACCCATCTCCGTTCTCTGTAGTGCCCACTCCCCACTCCTAGCCCACCTAACCCAAATCAAAGCCTTTCAAGACCATTTGGGCCTCAGAGCAGACAGGGTGTCCTCAGGGTGGTACAGTGGTGGCCACAACATACAGGCCCCTTCTTCATCCCTAGTGTATTTTCCTCTCCTGAGTCTTGGTGAGTCAGCACCACAGGGCCACACACAAGGCTCCTATTCAGGGCTCATTTTCCTTCTGCTCTAACTCAGATCTTGGCATCTCTCTCTCTCTCTCTCTCACACACACACACACACACATACTCTATGTGAGCCTTATTCTCACCATGGGAAAGCTCTGCCCCAGTCTCCTCGGTTTCCCCCAGTACACCCCCTACGCACATACACACACACACACACACACACACACGCATGCGAACATTCCTCATCCTTACCTTCTGGGAGTTTTCAGTCCCAGCTGGATACAAACATAAAGGAGGTAGAGCAAAATAGTAATGTTAAACTATTAAATCCTCATTCACATATTTTCAACAGGTTTTTGTTGTTGCTGTCTCTCTGCAGACCCTGAGCTATACTGAGGACACACACACACACACACACACACACACACACATTTTATGTGCCTGCCTGTCACTTATTCAGGTTATGTTTATTAAGCACTGACTCTGTGTGAAGCCTCATGCTAAAGGCTGGAATTTACACACTGATGGGGGAACAAGCCTTGCAGATGTGACATCTCAGGGCAGTGCTGGGCAGCAGGTGCCCCAAGTGGGTGATGAGGCCCCAAGTGCCTATGAAGTTCAGTAGAGCAGGGAAATCTGTGGGTCTAGAGACATCGGATTTAAATAAACAGAAGGGAGAAGGATCCTGGTTTGCGCTGATAGGGGTATGTGTATAATCTGTGTACGTAGGACGTGGGGATGCAGAAGTAGGAGGAGCAAGAAAAGTCGTTCAGAACAAGGACTCTGCCATCCTCTGCGTAACCTTGAGCGAGTCAATTAACCTCGCTAGCCTTCGTTTCAGCATCAATGTAGTGAAGATATGAGAACCTTCCTCTTAGGGTTTTGTGAGAATGAAATGAGATAAACCGGGCAAGTACGTAGCACAGGGTGAGTAGTCTGCAGATCTGCAGCCTTTGTGAAAAGAAGCAGCGGGCGAAAGGGCGGCTCCAGGGCTGCGAGTCCAGAGAGGAAGCTGAGAGGTTGCCACGGCAGCCCCGTCCTTCATCGGAAAGCTGAATTGCTAGCGCCCCCTGGTGTTTCAGTCGCTAAGATTCTCTCTACACCGAGGTGTAGCCGCACACCCACCTCCTTAGAAAAGGACGGGTCAGCGGTCTGGAAGGGACCCGCTTCAGACCTGCTGGCACGGGCGGGGTGCGTCCCCTCCCCACATCCGCGCTCTGCCACCTCCCTGATGGCCTAGTCGGGAGCTCAGCCACAGTCCCTGCCTTAGGCACGGATGGAAGCCCAAACTAGTAGAAGGGCAGGGCATACCAGAAACCGCTTCATAGGATTGTGAGCCTTAACTGAGCAAATCTAAGACTCCAAACTAGTTAGGGCATAAGTAAGCACTCAGAAAGCGATAGCTACTAGTATTATGTAGCTCCTAATAGTAGATCATCCATAACTATTTGTTACACGAGGGTCAGGATGACTCTATCAACATTTATTTATATATTCATTCGTTCATTTAAGTATGTTTCAAAAATGTCTCACTCCTCCTTTACTGTTTATGCTGAAACAAACAAAAACCTTAATAAGACAAATAAGTGAGCAAGAGCCAGCACTCTGTGGGAGGAAAACAAAGAGATTTCATTCGTTCAAACATGCATACATTAGCTCCTACTAGGTACAACTCACTGACTTACGCACTGGGATAGAGAAATAAATAAGTTACAGGGCCTTAGGGGCTTTAAATGCTGGTGGGAGAGACAACGCGAAACACGGTATTATGCGGACTATAATAAAAATTGGAGGCCGCTCTCAAGCCTTTGGAGACGGACCACATTCTATGGAGTGTGTGTCCCCTTAGTAAATCTACTTCTTACCTCTCGACGAATTCCTTCTTCATGAGACATAAAGGACCCGAGCTTCAGTAAGTCCTGACACCAGTTTCACTTGCTCATAGGGTGCCGAGTGCAGAGGCCTTGTCCCCCAGCACTTCAGCAAAATGGCTGTGCCCGACACTTGAGCTCGGCGGGTCGTGTGCAGAGATGCCCAGCACACACTGCAATTCAAGATGGCGGCGGCAGGCTGTGTGCAGGGACACACACCCGGCACTGTGATCTGGAGTGAGTGTCAGGGGCAGCACAGCTGTGCCAGACTGCCCGGAATTCCATCCTCCTGCCGCTGACAAGATCCTTATAAAACAGCCCTGCTGAGGGCCTTTCAGGGAGATCTTGTACTCAGGAGCACTAGCTCACACCTCTCCATTCTTTGATCAAAGAATGAAGCTTTCCTCTGCTTCTGAAAAGAGTGAAAAATCAAAAAGATAAAAATAGGAATAAGCTGTGGTGACACAATCACCAGTGGAGTCAGGAATGGTCTCACGGAGGAAATGACACTCAATCTGCTCTTGAAGGAGAGGTAGATGCTCCCAGGAAAAGAAGGCAATTAAGGGTATTCCAGGTAATGAGAAAAATGTATGCAATGCACCGAGTTGCCAACCAGCATGGTGAGAAGTCTGGGTGGCAGTGTGGATCTGGAGAAGTAAATGGGTTCAGGAAAGGGCCCAGTCCGCCCAGGAGAAGAATTTGGGCTCTATTTGGTGGATCACTGGGAGCCTGAACCAAAGAGGCATCATGAGCAGAGGCAGACTTACCATGAAGTTAAGCTTCAAGGACCATGATTGGCACAGCCCCTTCCAAACATGAAGGGCCCAAGCAATGTGTTCATATGGTCATAT
Organism: Pseudorca crassidens; assembly: GCF_039906515.1. Classification (NCBI taxonomy): domain Eukaryota; kingdom Metazoa; phylum Chordata; class Mammalia; order Artiodactyla; family Delphinidae; genus Pseudorca; species Pseudorca crassidens. The sequence goes on from NC_090297.1 coordinate 98,539,336, forward strand.
GTTTTTATAAAATTTGAAAAAGTAAGTATTTTAACTGTAGTCAGTTAAGACTGCTGTCTCTTTTCACGGTGGCATCTACATCACACTTTCCCCCGTGTTGGGTGACCTTGGAGTGGTGGCCACAGCATTTTGAGAATTTAGCTAAAGGTAAATTGAATAAGGGGTTATTTTTTGAGTAAAATATATTTACGTGGTTTGCAGTCACTTTCGTGTATAGTTGAGTTTTTACTAGCCATCCCAGTGTAGAAATGGCTTCCAGGAGTGGTCCTATCAAGCATTGTGCTGCCTCACCTTGCATAATGATGTGAAGGAGAAGCACCAAAGGTTGTATTGATATAAATATACCTTATAGAACCTGGCCCTAAAAGTAAAATCGGAAATGGAGGACAAACAATGTTTTAAATGTATGAAGCCAGAAGCTGGTCTCTAGAAAATTCTTCCAATTATTAGATGTGTAAAATTATAAGTGGGCAATTAATTTCTCATCAATGCTAGTCAAAACAAAATTTCTCTTTTGTCAGGAAAATATTCAATAATGCAGTACACACAAGTATAAATGCACCATAAATACAAAGATTAGAGTATGGAGTCAAAAGATATGTTTTTTAAAAGTTTAGAAAATTCTGCTTCTGACCAAGATGGAATAATAGGGACTGGATTTGTTCTCCCATCTAAAACAACTAAACACTGAGCAAAATATATTAAACAACAATTTTCAAGAGACTGGACATCAGGCAACAAAGGATAGAGATGGAAAACAAATGAAGTGAGTCCTATGATTGACCCAGCAGTGAAAGGGGAATCAAGGTAGGCCTGGCAATCTCCCTAAGTACAGGAGATAAAGCTGAGAGTTGGAAGATAAGAGTATTGTAGACAAGAGAGATGCAATGAGAGAGAGGTCCTGAGATCCTCAAAGGATTCCTCTGGGGTCTTCAACTAAGTACTAATCAACATATGCATGTGAGGAAATGCCCAAAAGCCAATGAGAGCCACCCGAAAGGATTAGAGGGAACAATACTCAGAGCTCTCCTGGGACTGTGCGTAGTTTTCATTCTCACTAACCAGAATGACAAATCTCATAATTCCTGGAACATGGGATAGAGTATTCACTCAGAAGGCTTTGTCTCTATAGTGGGCCAAAATTAGCCTAAGTGCTGCTCTGCTCCCACCTTAAAAAAAAGTTTAAAAGAAAAACTAAAAAAGGGTCAAACTATTTGCAAATGACTGCATCCCAGAACAAAGCTCAAGAATTTGTATAGGAAAACAAAAATATCTGTACCCAAAAAGCTAAAATCAGGGAATTCCCTGGTGGTCTAGTGGTTAAGATTCCACGCTTCCACTACAAGGAGCATGGGTTCAATCCCTGGTCAGGGAATTAAGATTCCACATGCCACACAGCATGGCTACAAAAAAAAAAAAAAGGGATTTCCCTGGTGGCACAGTGGTTAAGAATCACCTGCCAATGCAGGGGAAACGGGTTCAAGCCCTGGTCCAGGAAGATCCCACATGCCGAGGAGCAACTAAGCCCGTGTGCCACAACCGCTGAGCCTGTGCGCTAGAGCCCGCAAGCCACAACTACTGAAGCCCACACGCCTAGGGCCTGTGCTCCACAACAAGAGAAGTCACCGCGATGAGAAGAGTACACACCGCAATGAAGAGTAGCCCCCACTCGCCACAGCTAGAGAAAGCCTGCGTGCAGCAACGAAGACCCAACACAGCCAAAAATAAATAAATTTTTTAAAAAATTATATTTAAAAAAAGGTTCAAATCACAATATCTAGCATCTAATCAAAAATTACCAGGCACACAAAGAAGCAGAAAAATTGGGTCCATAATTAGGAGAAAAAGCAATCAATTGAAAATTAATGAAAAATGACACAGTAGTAGAATTAGTATATAATTATATTAAAACAGCTATTATAACTGTATTCCTTATGTTCAAGGAGATAGAGGAAAGATTCAGTTTGTTAATTTGAGACATGAAAGATAAAGCAAAGACATAGCTCAAACTTCTAGAAATGAAAACCACACTATCTGAGATGGAAAAAAACATTGGATGGTATTAATAGCAGATTACACAGTATGGAAGGAATAGTTGAAAAAATACCAATAAAAACCATTCATAATGAAACATAAAGATTTTTAACAGTGAACAGAATATCAGTGAGCATTGGGACAAATTCAAGTCACAATATATAACTGAAGTCCCTGAAGGAAAATATTTGAACAAATAATGGCCAAATTTTTCCAAATTTGATGAAAATAAGAACCCCAAGCACAGGAAACATGAAGGAAAGTACACCAAGGAATATCATAATCAAATTGTTTAAAACCAGTGATAAAGAGAAAACCTTCAAAACAAGCAGAGGTAAAAGACCATATTCTATACAGATGAACAAGGATAAGAATTACAGCAGAATTCTCTTTGATAACAATACAATCCTGAAGACAGTGGAGTGATAGCTTTAGAGTACTGAGGAAAAAACTGTCAACCTAGAATTCTATACCTGGTGAAAATACCTTTCAAAACAAAGGCAAAATAGAGACTTTTCTCAAACATGCACAGTCTGAAAGAACTTATCACCAGCAAACCTGCAGTATAGAAATACAAATTCCGTTAGCTGTACAAGGAAGGGAAAATGAAGAGCACTAGAAATGGTAACTATGTGGGTAAATTTGAAAGATTGTTTTCCTTATTCTTTAAATCTCTTTACAATTTTATAACAATGAATTGTGGGGTGTATAAAATATGTAGAAGTAAAATGTATGACAACAATAGCACAAAGGCTGAGAGAGAAGAAATGGAAGTAAGATTCTTATACTATCGTGAATCAGTATAATATATGAAAGAAGTACATGATAAGTTAAAGTTGTATACTGTAAGCCCTAAAGCAACGGCCAAGAAACAAAACAAAGCAAAGGATGTAAAACCGAAGTCATAGCATGACTGGAGAGGGGCTGCACTGACAACAAGGTCAGTCATGGAGGTATGGACGCAGATGCTGCTTGGCATGTGGAACGTCAGAACTATGCAAGCCCTAAGCTTCAACTCTCAACGGTCTCAGCCCCAAAGGGTCAGAAAATTTCCATCCTGGTGCGGATGCCATCCAGGAGACCCTTGGGGCCTTTGGAAAGAGAGAACAGGCTGAAGAGGAAGGATGACTCCAAGCACAGACTAGAGAACAACTGTCAACCTTGAAGAAACACCATGAAGATGAGATCACTCATCACATAAAGGAGATTTAGCCCCTGTGGAAAGATACTGAGCAGCACAAGCAAGGGATCAAGAAATTAATAAAATGTGATGATGATTAAGTACACACAGTTCCCCATAGAATGGCTACATATCATTGCCCACTTCTTTGTAGACATAGTTCTGGTTTCATTAATATCTGTGTGCTGCCAATGGATTATAATAAATTGTTATCAGTGAGAAAAAATGGAATCATAAAAAATAATCCAAAACAAAGAAAAAGGGGAAAGGAGAGCAAAGAACAAATGATAGAAGAATAGTAAGATTGTTGATTGAAAACCAACAATCTCAATAACCACCTAAAATGTAAATGGTCGGAACAACCCAATTAAAGGCAGAGATTGTCATATTGTGTAAAAAAAAGCAAGACCCAAATATACGCTGCCTACAAGAAATCCACTTTAAATAGAAAGACAGAAATAGGGTAAATTGTTATAGAATACTCCAACCAAATGGAGCAGAATACATGTATTTTTTTGTTAGTGTACAAGAACATTCACTATGATAGACCATTAAAATGTCTCAGTAGGGCTTCCCTTGTGGCGCAGTGGTTGACAGTCCACCTACCGATGCAGGGGACACGGGTTCATGCCCCGGTCTGGGAAGATCCCACATGCCACAGAGCGGCTAGGCCCGTGAGCCATGGCCGCTGAGCCTGCGCATCCGGAGCCTGTGCTCCACAATAGGAGAGGCCACAGCAGTGAGAGGCCTGCGTACCGCAAAAAAAAAGAATCCACCTGCCAATGCAGGGGACATGGGTTCGAGCCCTGGTCTGGGAAGATCCCACATGCCGCAGAGCAGCTAAGCCTGTGCGCCACAACAACTGAGCCTGTGCTCTGGAGCCCACGAGCCACAACTACTGAGCCCACGTGCCACAACTACTGAAGCCCACATGCCTAGAGCCTGTGCTCCACAGCAAGAGAAGCCACCACAATGAGAAGCCCGTGCACCACAAAGAAGAGTAGCCCCCACTCACCACAACTAGAGAAAGCCCGTGTGCAGCAATGAAGACCCAACACAGCCAAAAATAAATAAATTAAATAAATAAAATTTTAAAAATAATTTAAAAAAATAAAATGTCTCAGTAAGTTTAAAAGGATTTATGTCATAGAAAGCATGTTCTCTGACTACAATGGAATTAAATTAGAAATTAATAACAGAAAGGTCTCTAGGGAATCCCCAAATATTTGGAAAATAACACAGTTCTAAATAGTCCATGGGTCAATGAAGAAATCAGAGAGGAAATTAGAAAATATTTGTATATGAATGAAAATTAAAACACAACGTATCAATATTTGTGGGATGCAGATAAAGCAGCACTTATAGGGAAATTTATAACATTAAAAGTCTACATTAAAAAAGAAAAAAAGCATTAAAGTCAATTAAGAAAGTAGAAATAAGTAAGCAGAGGAAAAGGAATTACAAAGATCAGAACAGAAACCAATGAAATGGAAAACAAAAACAATAGGGAAAAATCAATGAAACCAGAAGCTGGTTCTTTAAGATCAATAAAATTGGCAAAACTCTAACCAGAATAATTAGGAATAAAGTAGAAAAGACACAAATGGCCAATATCAGGAGGGAGAGGTGCCATCACTACAGATTGCACAGTTATTAAAGGGAATATTGTAAATAATTTTATATCAATAAATTTAATAACATATGAAATGAACAAATTCCTTGAAAGACACAAATTAGCAAAGCTCACTCAAGAAGAAATAGGTAATCTGAATAACCCCACACATATTAAAGAAACTGACTTCTTTGTTTAAAACTTTCCCACAGAAGAAACTCCAGGCACAGATGGTTTTATTAATGAATCCTACAAACATTCAAAGAAACAAAATACTAATTCTACAGAAACTTCTCCAGAATACTGAAGAGATTGGATCACTTCCCAACTCACTCTATAAGACCAAGCAGTAACATGACAAAGAAAGATACAAACCAACTTCCCTAATGAACAAACATGCCAAAAAATCTTAACATTTTAACAAGTCAAATGCAATAATATATAAAAAGATAATACATAATGACCAACTTGAGTTTATCTCAGGAATTCAAGGTTGGCTTGACATTTGAAAACCAATCAATGTAATTCACCATATTAACAATTCAAAAAAGAAAAACTATATGATCATGTCAATATTCCCAGGTGATACAGTTCTGGAGATGAGAGAAGTGATTCCATCAGTGAAAGAATTTCCTGATCAACATCATTGAAGATTACTCAAAATTTTCAAAGGCTTATGAGCCCAAGTTTGTTACTACATTATCATATTTACTGAATATATTTTCTGGAAAGTAACTTTAATACAGTTTACTCTCAAGGGAAAAAAAAACAGATTTTTGAAATGTGGCTATTGTAATTATCCATCAAATCCAATGTCTGAGACAACTGGTAAAATGTCAAAGTATTTGGCTTTGAGGAAAATAAATGCAGATCTTTAGTGAAAATAATAGATTCAGAAAAAGAATTTGACAAAATCCAACATACATTTCAGATAAAAACTCAGCAAACCAGAAATAGAAGGGAACTTCCTTGACCTGATAGTGGACATCAAAGAAAAAACCTACAGCTTATATCAAATTTAATCATAAAAGACTAAACAGTTTTCCCCTAAGATTAGGAATAGGGCATTAATACCCACTTTTACCACTTTTATATTCAAATATATTGGAGGTACTAGCCAGTGCAGTAAAGCAAGAAAAAGAAATAAAGGTATTCAGATTAGAAAGGGAGGAGTAAAACTGTCTTTGCAGAAAATATAATTGTCGAAAATCTAATGGAGTCTATTTCTTAAAAACACTACCAGAACTAATAAGTGAATTTATCAAGGTTGCAGAATAGATCAATTGTCTTTTTACTAGCAATGGAAATAGTAATAAACAGTACCATTTATAATAGTATCAACAATATGAAATACTTAAGGATAAAGCTGACAAAAAATGCACAAGACTTATACATTGAAAACGACAAAACATTGCTGAGAGAAGTTGAAAAAGGCCTAAATAAATGGAGAGACATATTGTTTTCAGGAATCAGAAGACAATGTTGCTAAGATGCTAGTTCTCCCCAAATTGATCAATAGATTTAATGCAATCCCAATCAAAATCTCAACAGGCTTTTTTGTAAAAAGTGATAATTCTAAAATTTTTACAGAAATACAAAGAAAGTAACATAGTCAAAACAACTTTGAATGGTAAGAGCAAAACTGGAAAATGTCACTACCTGACTTTAAGATTTCTTATAAAACTACATTAATTAAGACAGAGTAGTATTGGCATAAAAATAAGCAGATCAATGGAACAGAATAGAAACTCTAGAAATAGACCCTTGAATATGTAATCAGGTGATTCTGACAAAGGTGCAAAAGCAGTTCAATAAAGAAAGTATAGTCTTTTCAACAAATGGTTCTGGAGCAATTGGATATCCATCCACATGCAAAAACTAAAATTTGATCCATACCTCATACCATATATAAAAATTATCTCAAGATATATTGTACATCTAAATGTAAAACCTACAACTATACAATCTGTAGAAAAAACAGGATAATATCTTTGTGACCTCAGGCTAGGCAAAGATTTCTTAATATGATGCCAAAAGTACCATCCATAAAGAACAAATTGATAAGTTGGAACATTATCAAAATTAAAAACTTCTGCTCTTTGAAAGACACTATTAAGAGAATGGAAAGACAAGTCATTGACTAGAAAAATATATTTTCAAATCACATATCTAATAAAGGACTGACATCCTAAATATACAATGAACTCTCAAAACTCTATAGTAAGAAAACAACCCAATAAAAATGGGGAAAATGTTCTACAAGATACTTCAAAAAAGAAGACATACAAGAGGCAAATAAGTAATTGGAAAGATACTCAACATTGTTAGTCATTAGGAAAATGTAAATTAAAACCACAATGAGATATCACTACACACCTTTTAGAGGGGTAAAATTAAAATGACCTTCCATATTAAGTGTTGATGAGGAAGTGGAGCAACAGGAACTGCTCATAGGAGTATAAATGGTACAACCGATTTGAAAAATAGTTTGGTAGTTTCCTTAAGAATTAAATATACACTTACCTACCATATGATTCAGCCATTCTACTTCTAGGTATTTATCCCAAAGAAATATAAGTACACGTCTATGCCAAAGTTGTAAAATAATATTCAATGTGTAATAGCAAAAAACTAGAAATTACCCTAATATCTACCAACAAGTGAATGGATGAATAAACTGTGGTATATCCATACAATACCACTCAGCCATAAAAAGAATGAACGATCAACACATGCAACAATATGAATGAATCTCAAAATAATTATGTTGAATGAAAAAAAAACAGGTTAAAAAAAAGAGAGAAAACCAGGTGGAAACGGGGTCCTGAAACAAGTATGGGAATTAAAGACTCTGGGGGGACCCAGTCAGAGGGAGCCTCTCACACTTTTGTGAGTTTTATTTTTAGGAGCTCCACCAGATTCTTACAGTGATTATCGGAGAAAAATCTTCTCATGCTTCCAGTAGGGGGAGGAAAAGGTTAACTGTTTTGAAATACCCCAGACCATTCTGGGGTTTTGTCTGCTTTTTGGTTTTGGGTTTTGTTGTTTTTTTCTTCCAGTTTTATTGAGATATAATTGACATACAGCACCATATAAGTTTAAGGTGTACAGCATAATGTTCTGACTTACATACATCATGAAATGATTACCACAATAAGGTTAATGAGCATCCGTCATCTCATATAGACACAAAATTAAAGAAATAGAGAAAAAAAATTTTTTCCTGGTGATGAGAACTCTTATTATTTACACTCTTAACAACTTTCATATGTAACACACAGCAGTGTTAGTTTATTCTGTTGTAGATTACATCCCTACTATCTATCTTATAACAGGAAGCTTGTACCTTTTGACCACCTTCATCCAATTCCCTCCACCATATACCTCTGGTAACCACAAGTCTGATCTCTTTTTCTATGAGTTTGCTTGTTTGTTTGTTTGTCTATTTGTTTTTGAAGTATAATTGACCTACAACACTCTATTAGTTCCTGGTGCACAATGTAGTGATGAGATGTTTCTGTACATTAGAAACTGATCATCACAATAAGTCTAGTTACCATGTCACCATACAAAATATTGCATAATTATTGACTGTGTTCCCAACACCGTACATTCCATACCCACACTTGTTTATTTTGTAACTGAAAGTTAGTACCTCTTAATCTCCCTCACGTATTTCTCTCATTCCCCCACTCCTCTCCCCTCAGGCAGCCACCCATTTGCTCTCTGTACCTATGACTCTGTTTCTGTTTTCTTATGTTTGTTCATTAGTTTTGATTTTAGATTCCATATATAAGTGATATCATACAGTATTTGACTATTGTAAATAATGCTGCAATGAATATAAGGATGCACATGTTTTTTCAAATTAGTGTTTTTGTCTTTTTTGGATAAATACCTAGGAATGGAATTGTTAGATTGTATGGTAGTTCTAGTTTTAGTTTTTTTGAGAAAACTCCATACTGTTTTCCATAGTGGCTGACCAATTTACATTCCCAACGACAGTGTACAAGGGTTCTCTTTTCGCCACATCCTCACCAACATTTGTTATTTGTGGTCTTTTTGATGACAGCCATGCTGGTGGGTGTGAGGTGGTATCTCACTGTGGTTTGATTTGCATTTGTCTGATGATTAATGATGTTGAGCATCTTTTCATAAGCCTGTTGGGCATCTGTATGTCTCCTTTGGGAAAATGTCTCTTCAGGTCTTCTGCCCATTTTTAAAATCAGGTTTTTTTTTTTTATTTTGAGTTGTATGAGCTGTTTATATATATTGGGTATTAACCCCTTATTAGTCATATCGTTTGTAAATATTTTCTCCCATTCCATAGGTTGTCTTTTAGTTTTGTCAATGGTTTCCTTTGCTGTGCAAAAGCTTTTTAGTTTAATTGGGTCCCATTTGGTGTTTTTGTTTCCTTTGCATTAGCAGACAGATCCAAAATAATACTGCTACATTTTATGTCAAAGAGTGTTCTGCCTATGCTTTCTTCTAAGAGCTTTACAGTTTCCAGTCTTATATTTAGGTGCTGAATTCTTTTAACCTTTGCTTATCTGTAAAACTTGATCACTCCTTCAAATCTGAATAATAGCCTTGCCAGGTAGAATATTCTTGGTTGTAGGTTTTTCCCTTTCATCCCTTTAAATGTATCGTGCCACTCCCTTCTGGTCTGCAGAGCAATATGCTCTTGGGGTGTCCCCTATATGAGCTGAGTGGGCCCTTCTGTTGTGATGGACTGACTACTATAAGTGTGCTTATAGGCATGGCTGGATCCTGGCCCAGTTGATTGTCAGGTTTTCCTAGTGCAGAGGTTTCCAGCTGCTGATGGGCAGGGCTCGGTCCTAGCCCAGCTAGCTGTATTGCCTGGGGAGTCCCAGTCCTGGAGCTGGCCCACTGGTGGCAGGGCCAGGTCACAAGGTGGCTGGCTGTAGAGGCCCAGGGGGTCCCGAGGCCAGGGCCGGACCACTGGTGGGTGGGCCCAGGTCCCAGGATCTCTGACTTCAGGGGCCTTGGGGGGTCCTGAAGTTGGTATGGACCTGCTGGTGGGTGGGGCCAGGGCCCAGGAGGTCCCAGGGCTGGTGCTCACCCACTGGTGGGTGAGGCTGGGTCTCAGAGCTAGTGTCAGCCCGCTGGTGGGCAGGGCCAGATCCCAAGAGCTGGCTGCAAAGTCCCAGGGGTCCCAGGGCTAGTGCCAGCCCACTGGTGGGTGGGACCATGTCCTGGGTCCTCTGGTAGGTGTGGCTGGGTCCTGGGATGGTTGCAGGCTCAAGGTGGTCTAGGGCAGCCTGCCTGCTTGTGGGTGGGACTGTGTCCCCACCCAGCTAGCTGATTGTCCCATTTCCCAGGACTAGAGCCAACAGGCTGATGGGTGGGGCCAGATCCCTGCATTAATAAGCTAGAGGGAGGGGACTCCCCTGGTGGCACAGTAGTTAAGAATCCACCCACCAATGCAGGGGACACGGTTCGAGCCCTGGTCCTGGAAGATCCCACATGCTGCGGAGCAACTAAGCCCATGCGCCACAACTACTGAGCCTGTGCTCTAGAGTCCGTGAGCCACAACTACTGAGCCCACATGCCACGACTACTGAAGCCCGTATACCTAGAGCCGTGCTCCGCAACAAGAGAAGCCACTGCAATGAGAAGCCCGTGCACCGAAATAAAGAGTAGCCCCTGCTTACCGCAATTAGGGAAAGCCTGCACGCAGCAACAGAAGACCCAACGCAGCCAAAAAATAAATATAATTAATTAATTAAAAAAAAACAAAAACAAAAACTTAGAGGGAGGATTCCAAAATGGTGCTTGCCAGCTCCAGTGTCCTCGTAATAGAATGAGCTCCCAAAAATGGCTGCTACCAGTATCTATATCCCCATAGTGAGCTACCGTTCCCTCCTGCCTCTTCAGGAGGCTTTCCAAGATCAGCAAGTGTGTCTGACCCTTCTTTCAAATTACTGCTTCTGTCCTTGGTCTTGGAGTATGTGAGAGATTTGTGTGCTCTTTAAGAGAGAATTCTCTGTTTCCTACAGCCCCCTGGCTTCCCCAAAATCAAACCCCACTGGCCCTCAAAGCCAAATGTTCTGGCGTTCATCTTCCCGGTGCAGGACTCCCCAGGTTGGGGAGCCTGATAGGGTGTTTGGACCCCTCATTCCTTAGAGAGAACCTCTGCAATTGTGATTATCTTCCTACTTGTGGATCACCTACCTGGGGGTGTTGGTCTTGACTACGCTCTCTGCCCCTCCTACATCTCATTGTGGTTCCTTCTTTATATCTTTAGTTGCAGAAGATCTTTTCTGCTAGTCTTCAGGTCATTCTCATTGACAGTTGCTCCATAAATAGTTGTAATTTTGGTGTGCCCATGGGAGGAGGTGAGCTCAGGGTCTTCCTACTTTACCATTTTTACCTCACACTTCAGAGCGTTTTTAACAAGGCCTGCCCTCAGGAGAAAACTATTTCACTTGAGCCTAAACTGGTGTTTTTTTCAGAGCCTAACTGAACAGGGGAAAGGGAAATATGCAACTCATATACACTCTAGTCTTCCATATGGAAAAAGAGGAATACCCAAATCTAGCCCACTCTATTCATTTTTCCCCTTGTAACTGGGTGGGTTGGGGAGTGGGGTGGTCTGAGAAGCACTTGGGAAGTTCATAGTTCAGAAGAATAGGCTCATTTAAAAAATTGAGACCTAATCAAGGGCTATAGAATGCTTCCTCTCCTCCCACATCTTACCACCACATTGCTAAAAGTCTATTTACTGAAGTTCCTTTTACCCAGTACATAATGTCCAGCTATCAAGAAAAAATTACAAGGCATTCTAAAGGGTAAAAAAGCAGTTTGAAGAGACATCAAAAACAGACTCAAATATGGCAGATATGTTGGGAATATCAGAACAGGAATTTAAAACAACTATGACTAAGTACTAAGCACTCTAATGGACAAAATAGACAGCATGCAAGAACAGACAATGTAATGTAAGCAGAGAGCTGGAAATTCTAAGACAGAATCAAAAAGAAATATTAGAGGTCAAAGGCACTGTAACAGAAATAAAGAATGCCTTTGATGAGCACATTTAGTAGATGGCATACAACTGAGGAAAGAATCTCTGAACTTGAGGATATCTCAATAGAAATTTCCAAAACTGAAAAGCAAAGAGAAAAAAAGATGGAGAATAAAACAGAAAAGAATATCCAAGAAATGTGGGACAACTACAAGAAGTGTAACATACATGTAAGAGGAATACCAGAAAGAGAGAAAGGAACAGAATACTTGAAGCAATAATAACTGAGAATTTCCCCAAATTAATATCAGATACCAAGCCACAGATCCAAGAAGCTCAGAGAACACCAAGCAGTACAAATATAAATATATCTATACAGGCATATCTAGGAGATATTGAGGGTTTGGTTCCAGACCACCTCAATAAAACAAATATCTCAACAAAGTGAGTCACATGAATGTTTTGGTTTCCTAGGACATATAAAAGTTATGTTTATACTATACTGTAGTCTATTAAGTGTGCAATAACATTATGTCTAAAAAAAACGATGTACACACCTTAATTTAAAAATAATTTATTGCTAAAAAAATGCTAACCATCATCTGATAATGCAGGATTGCCATAAACCTTCAATTTGTAAAAAAGAATTATAATTGATATGCTAAAGAGAGAAAATGGGTTCATGTAAAATGCTCAATTAAAACCATAAAAGGCAGAAAAAGAATGAAAGGCAAAAACAGGAACAAAGAACAAGGGCAATGAATAGAAAACAGAAACAAATATGGTAGATATCAATCCAACTATGTCAGTCATCATTTTAAAGTCAATGGTCTAAATATGCCAATTAAAAGACAGAGATTGTAAGAGTGGATCAAAAAACAATATGCAACCTGTATGTTGTCTACACAAAACCCATTTTAAATATAAAGAAACATACAGATCAAAAGTAAATGAACAGGGCTTCCCTGGTGGCGCAGTGGTTGAGAGTCTGCCTGCCAATGCAGGGGACATGGGTTCGTGCCCCGGTCCGGGAAGATCCCACGTGCTGTGGAGCAGCTAGGCCCGTGAGCCATGGCCGCTGAGCCTGCACGTCCGGAGCCTGTGCTCCGCAACGGGAGAGGCCACAACAGTGAGAGGCCCGCGTACCGCAAAAAAAAAAAAAAAAAAAAAAAAAAAGTAAATGAACAGAGAAAGATATATCATGCTAATATTAATCAAAAGAAAGCAGGAGTGGGGACTTCCCTGGTGGTCCAGTGGGTAAGGCTCTGTGTACCCAATGCAGGGGGCTCAGGTTCAATCGCTGGTTGGGGAACTAGATCCCCCATGCATGCTGCAACTAAAGAAATTACATGCCGCAACTGAGTCCACATGCCGCAACTAAGAAGTCCGCATGCCGCAACTAAAGATCCCACATGCTGTGGTGAAGATCCCACATACCACAACTAAAGACCCAGTGTGAGCCAAAAATAAATAAATAAATAAAAATAACTTTAAAAAAGAAAAAGAAAGCAGGAGTACTATGTTGCACATGGAAAATTAACATAATATTGCAAGTCTAGTATACTTCAATAAAAAACTTTTAAAATAAAAAAAGAAAAGGAGTAGCTGTATTAATTTCAGACAAAGCAGACTTCAAAGTAAGGAAAATTATCAGGGATAAAGAGGGGTATAACACAATGATAAAGGAGTCGATTTTCCAAGAAGACTTATCAATCCTTAATGTGTATACCTAACAAGAGAGCATCAAAATACACGAGATAAAAACGGATAGAACAGCAAAGAGAAATAGATGGATCCACTATTACAGCTGAAGACTTCAACACCCCTCTATCAGAAGTGGCCAACTCTAAAAGGCAGAAAATCAGTAAGAACATAATTGAACTCAACAGCACTATCGATTAACTGGTTGTATTTGACATCTACTGCCCACTTCATCCAACAACAGCAGAATACATATTCTTCTCAAGCTCACATAAAACATTCACCAAGACAGACCACATCCTGGGCCAGAAAACACACCTTGACAAATTTAAAGGAATAGAAATCATACAATGTCTTTTCTCAGACCACAATGGAATTAATCCAAAAATCAGGGACTTCCCTGGTCGTCCAGTGGGTAAGACTCTGCATTTCCAATGCAGGGGGCCCAGGTTCAATCCCTAGTCAGGGAACTAGATCCCACATGCATGCCGCAACTAAAGAGCCTGCATGCCGCAACAAAGATCCCGCGTGCCACAAGGAAGATCCCGCATGCCGCAGCGAAGATCCCACGTGCTGCAACTAAGAACCAGCACAGCCAAATAAATAAATAAATAAACATTTTTTTAAAAAATCCAGAAATCAATGACAGAAAGATAGCTGGAAAATCCCAAAATACTTGGAGATTAAACAACACACTTCTAAACAGTTGGGTCAAGGGAGAAATCACAAGACAAAATTTTAAAATATTTTAAACTAAATAAAAGTGAAAATACAACTTATCAAATTTTATGAAATGCAGCAAAAACAATCCTTAGAGGGAAAGTTATAACACTGAATGCACATATTAGAAAAAAAAATCTAAAATTAATAATGTAAGCTTCCACCTTCGGGAACTAGAAAAAGAAGAGCAAATCAAATATAAGTAAGCAGAAGAAAAGAAATAATAAAAATTAGAGCAGAAATCAATGAAAATGGGATTTCCCTGGTGGTCCAGTGGGTAAGACTCCACACTCCCAATGCAGAGGGCCTGGATTTGATCCCTGGTTGGGGATTCCACATGCATGCCACACTAAGAGTTCACATGCCACAACTAAACATGCCTCAGTGAAGATCCCGCATGCCACAACTAAGACCCAACACAGCCAAAATAAATAAATATTTTTTAAAAAGAATTTATTCTTAAAAATAAAGAAATCAATGAAATTGAAAACAGGAAATCAATATAGAAAATCATACAATGAGGTACAACCTCTCTCCAGTCAGAACAGCCATCATCAAAAAGTGTACAAGTAATAAACGCTGGAGAGGGTGTGGAGAAAAAGAAACCCTCCTACACTGTTGGTGGGAATGTAAATTGGTACAGCCACTGTGGAGAACAGGATGGAGGTTCCTTAAAAAACTAAAACTAGGGTTACCATATGAACCTGCAATCCCACTCCTGGGCATACATCCAGAGAAAACTCTAATTCAAAAAGAAACATGCACCCCACTGTTTATAGCAGCACTATTTACAACAGCCAAGACATGGAAGCAACCTAAATGTCCATCAACAGCTGAATGGATAAAGACGATACTGTCCATATATGAAATGGAATACTACTCAGCCATAAAAAAGAATGAAATAATACCCTTTGCAGCAACATGGATGGACCTACAGATTACCATACTAAATGAAGTAAGCCAGACAGAGAGACAAATAAAGACAAATAACATATGAGATTGCTTATATGTGGAATCTAAAAAAAAAGATACAAATGAACTTATTTACAAAACAGAAACAGACTCACAGACATAGAAAACAAAATTATGGTTACCAAAGGGGAAAGGGGGGGAGTGATAAATTAGGAGTTTGGGATTAACATATACACACTATTATATATAGAATAGATGACCAACAAGGACCTACTGTATAGCACAGGGAACCATACTCAATATTTTGCAATAACCTATATGGGAAAAGAATCTGAAAATTCAGATTATATATATATATATATATATATATATATATATATATATATATATATATATATATATATATATAATCTGAATCACTATGTAAAAAGTGAAAATCCCTCTACCACCATATCCCCCATTCCATACCCCTTCTTATTTAAAAAATTATTTATTTATTTATTTATTTATTTTGGCTGTGCCAGGTCTTAGTTGTGGCATGCGAACTCTTAGTTGTGGCATGCATGCAGGATCTAGTTCCCCAACCAGGGATCGAACCCGGATCCCCTGCACTGGGAGCACGGAGTCTTACCCACTGGACCACCAGGGAAGTCTCTCCATACTCCTTCTTAGAGTTAAGCATAATTACCTATTTCCTTCCAGATACTGTTATGCACTTGCTATCATAAAGTATACATAATTATTTTAATAGAATTGGCATCAACTACTCATATTATACTCTTAACAACATACTTAGGTTATTTGCTATTCTTTGTAGTTGCCATGTAATATTCCAAGCTGTGCATATATCATAATTTAGGTTATGTCCAGATTTATGGTACAATCAGTATTACACATATATCTTGGAGAAATATGTGAGTATTTCTCTTGAAGTGAAACTGCTAGGTCAAAGGGCATGCCTGTTTTCAATTTTGATACATATTACCACAATGTCCTTTAAAAAGATTTTACCACTTTACACTTTTAACAACAATATATCATTGTCAATTTCCCTATATCCTTACCAAATTTGGACATAAGTATTTTAATTTTTTTCCAGTTTGATGGGTAAATAAGTGGTATCTTATTGTTTTATTCCATATTTCCCTGATTACCAATGCTCAATAAACATTTGTAGTTCTGAGAATTGTCTATTCATAGGCTTTGCCCATTTTTAGTGTCCTTTTAAAAAAAATTAGGCTGTTTTTTAGAGCAGTTTTAGGTTCACAGCAAAATTGAGAGGAAGGTGCATAGATTTCCCATATATCCCTTACCCCTACATATGCACAGCTTCCCCCACTATCAAAATCCGACATCAGAGTGGTACATTTGTTACAATCTATGAACCTACATTGACACACCATTATCACCCAAAGTCCATAGTTTACATTAATGTTTATTCTTGGTGTTGTACATTTTATGGGTTTTGACAAATATACAGTGATATGTATCCACCATTACAGTATCATATGGAATAGTTTCTATGTCTTAAAAATCCTCTGTGCTCTGCCTTATATCACTCCCTCCCCCCAAACACCTGGTAACCACTGATGCTTTTATTGTCTCCATATTTTACTTTTCCCAAAATGTAATATAATTGTAATTATATAATTGAAATCATATAGTACGTATACTTTTCAGACTGGCTTATTTCACTTAGTAATATTCATTTAAGGTTCCTCTATGTCTTGATAGCTCACTTTTTTTAGTGCTGAATAATATTCCATTGTCTAAATGCACCACAGTTTGTTTATTGAGTCACTTGTTGATGGACAATTGGTTTCTTCCAAGTTTTGGAAGATCGAGTGGGAAGAATGGGTATTTTGACAAAATTGAGTCTTCCTATCCATGAACATGGACTATCTCTCCATTTATTTAGTTATTGATTTCATTCATCACAATTTTGTAGTTTTCCACATGAGGATCTTGTACATATTTTGTTAGATTTATCCCTAACTATTTCACTTTTGGGGGATGCTAATGTAAATGGCATTGTGTTTTTAATTTCAAATACCACTTGTTTGGACTTCCCTGGTGGCACAGTGGTTAAGAATCCACCTGCCAATATAGGGGACACCGGTTCGAGCCCTGGTCTGGGAAGATCCCACATGCCATGAAGCAGCTAAGCCTCTGCACCACAACTATTGAGCCTGCACTCTAGAGCCCATGTGCCACAACTACTGAAGCTTGCGTGCCACAACTACTGAAGACTGCATGCCTAGAGTCTGTGCTCTGCAATAAGAGAAGTCACCGTAATGAGAAGCCCACGCACCTCAACGAAGAGTAGCCCCTGCTCGCCCCAAGTAGAGAAAGCTCGTGTGCAGCAACGAAGAGCCAACACAGCAATAAATAAATAAATAAATAAAGTAATTAATTAAAGAAAAATTAAACATCTATCCATGAACTAAAATAGACCTGGGAAAGCCCAAGCATTCATTTAAGAACCTCTGCACCTTAAACTTATGTAGTATTGTATGACAATTATATCTCAATGTAACTAGAAAAAATAAAGGGGAAATAAAGATATTCTAAGAAAAAAAGATTGGAAATAATCTATTTAAAAAAAAAAAAAAAAGAACCTCCAGCCACATAGTGGAGCAAAAAATGGACAATAACCACACAGAAAGAACTGCTAGGCAGATTGGCTTAGCAGAGATATCTGGAAACATCTAGGAATAAAGAATAAAGTCAGGGGTTATCAGTATAAGCCAGGCCGCAGATACATAGTCCCAGAGCAGCAGCCTGCTCTGCTTTGCAGCTGAGGACCTCAACAACCCTCATGACAGCCATGGACTCCATGCAGCTTTCGCAGTGCAAGACTCTGTAGTGTTTGACAGTGAAGATCCCAGTGGTCTGCTCCACAGAGGACACTGGAAGCTTTCACTACTGAGGTAACCAACAGCCATTGCCACTACAAACCCCCAGGGAGGACGCTGCCATACCTCTCCATCAGAAGGAGCTGCTGTTGCACTGCCTGAGGACCAGGGCTTCCAGCCCCCGTTTCTCCCCTACACACACCACTTTAACACTGTGCAAGACAAAGAACTGGACAAAGAATTCAAAATAACTGTTTTAAGGAAGCTCAGCAAGCTACAAGAGACTACAGACAGATAATTCAATAAAATCAGGAAAACAATATATGAACCAAACAAGAAGTTCAACAAGAGGGACTTCCCTGGTGGTCCAGTGGTTAAGACTCCATGCTTCCACCACAGGGGGTATGGGTTTGATCCCTGGTTGGGGAACTAAAATCCTACATGCCATGCAGTGTGGGGGAAAAAAAAAAAAGAAGTTCAACAAGAGCTAAAAATTGTAAAAAAAAAAAAAAAAAACCCAAAAAACAGAAAAACAATTCTGGAGCTGAAAAATAGGGTGAATAAAATAAAATATGCAATCAAAAGATCAACAACAGACTTGGTCAAGCAGAAAAATAAATCTATAAACTCAAAGATGGGTCATTTGAAATCATCCAGTTAGAGAAGAAAAAAGAATGAAAAAGAATAAAGAAAGACTACATGATTTATGGGGCACCATAAAGTAAAACAATGTAAAACAGTGTTTGCATTACAGGAGTCCCAGAAGGAGAAGAGAGAGAGAGAAAGGGACAGAAAGTTTAAAGAAAAAATAATTGAAAACGTCCCAAATCTGGGAGGCATATGGACATTGAAGTACATGAAGCTCACAGGTCCCCATATAGATTCAACTCAAAGAAGACTTCACCAAAACACATTATAATAAAACTTTCAAAAATCAGATACAAAGATAATTTTGAAAGCAGTGAGAGGAAAAAAAAAAAAAACTTCATCTCATACAAAGGAACCCCCATAAGGCTATCAGTGGGGCTCTCAGCAGAAATCTTGCAGACTAGGAGAGAGTGGAACAATATATTCAAAGTGCTGATATTAAAAACTTCCAACCAAAAAGTTTTCCCCAGCAAAGCTGTCCTTCAGAAATGAAGGAGGGATAAGACTTCCCAAGACAAACAAAAGCTGAGGGAATTCATCACCACTAGACCTGCCTTATAAGAAATATTAAAGGGGGTTCTTTAAGCTGAAATGAAAGAAATATGGATTAGTAATGTGAAAAAACATATGAAAGTATAAAACTCTCTGGTAAATGTAAGTATATTATCAAGTTAAGAATACTCTACTGTAATGGTGGTGTGTAAATCACTTAACTCCACTATAAAGATTAAAAGACAAAAGTATTAAAAATAAATATAGCTACAATAATTTGTTAATGGTACACAATATAAAAAGATGTAAATTGTTGCATCAAAAACATGAAATGAGGAAGGAGTAAAAGGGTAGAATTTTTGTATGTGATCAAAGTTGTTATCAGCTTAAAAGAGACTGTTACAACTATAAGGTATTTTATGTAAGCCTCATGGTAAGCACAAAGCAAAAACCTATAGTAAATACACAAAAGATAAAGAGAAAAGAATCAAAGCATACCACTACAGAAAATCATCAAATCACAAAGGAAGATATGAATACAGGAAGAAATAGAGGGACTACAAAACAGCCAGAAAACAATGAGAAAGTAAGAAGGCAATCCCATTTACAGTATTATCAAAAACAAAATTAGAAATAAATTTAACCAAGGAGGTGTGTAAGACCTATCCACTGAAAACTATAAAACATTGATGAAAGAAACTGAAGAAGACACAAATAAAAAGATAGATATCCCATGTTCTTGGATTGGAAGAATTAATGTTGTTAAAATGTCCTTACTACCAGAAGTGATCTACAGATTCAGTGCAATCCCTATCAAAATTCCAACTGACTTTTTCATAGAAATAGAAAAAACAATCTTAAAATGTATGAAACCACGAAAGACCCTGAATAGCCAAAGTAATTTTGAGAAAAACAAAGATGGAGCCATTACACGTCCTGACTTCAAACTATATTATAAAGCTATAATAATCAAAACAGTATGGTACTGGCATAAAAACAGACATGTAAATCAATGGAACATATAGAGAGTTCAGGGCTTCCCTGGTGGCACAGTGGTTGAGAGTCCGCCTGCTGATGCAGGGGACACGGGTTCATGCCCCGGTCCAGGAAGATCCCACATGCCGCAGAGTGGCTAGGCCCGTGAGCCACGGCCACTCAGCCTGCACGTCTGGAGCCTGTGCTCCGCAACGGGAGAGGCCACAACAGTGAGAGGCCCACGTACCGCAAACAAAACAAAACAAAACAAAACAACTTTGACGAGGGCACCAAGAACACACAATGTGGAAACGATAGTCTCTTCAACAAATGGTGATGGGAAAACTGGATATTCACATTCAAAAGAATGAAACTGGGGACTTCCCTTGTAGTCCAGTGGCTAAGACTCTGCACTCCCAATGCAGGGGGTCCGGGTTTGATCCTTGGTCAGGGAACTAGATCCCACATAACACAACTAAGAGTTCGCATGTCGCAAGTAAATATCCCACATGCCACAACTAAAGATCCTGCACGCTGCAATGAAGATCCCACATGTCACAATTTAAAAAAAAGATTCCACATGTACCAACTAAAATGATCCTGCATGGCACAACTAAGACCCGGCGCAGGGACTTCCCTGGTGGTGCAGTGGTTAAGAATCTGCCTTCCAATGCAGAGGACACAGGTTTGATCCCTGGTCCAGGAACATCCCACATCCTGTGGAGCAACTAAGCCCGTGCACCACAACCACTGAAGCCCACGTGCCCTAGAGCCTGCGTGCCACAACTACTGAACACGCGAGCTGCAATTACTGAAGCCCACGTGCCTAGAGCCCATGCTCTGCAACAAGAGAAGCCACCACAATGAGAAGCCTGTGCACCCCAACGAAGAGTAGTCCCCACTCGCCACAACTAGAGAAAGCCCGTGTACAGAAACAAAGATCCAATGTAGGCACACCAAAAAAAGACCCGGTGGGCTTCCCTGGTGGCACAGTGGTTGAGAGTACGCCTGCCGATGTAGGGAACACGGGTTCGTACCCCGGTCCGGGAAGATCCCACATGCCGCGGAGCGGCTGGGCCCGTAAGCCATGGCCACTGAGCCTGCGCGTCCGGAGCCTGTGCTCCGCAACGGGAGAGGCCACAACAGTGAGAGGTCCGCGTACCACACAC
The DNA here is from genome assembly GCF_039906515.1 of Pseudorca crassidens. NCBI lineage: Eukaryota > Metazoa > Chordata > Mammalia > Artiodactyla > Delphinidae > Pseudorca > Pseudorca crassidens. Next base: position 98,560,622 of record NC_090297.1, read on the forward strand.
ACAAAAAAAAAGACCCGGCACAGCCAAATAAATAAATTTTTTTTTTGAAAATGAATGAAATTGGACCCCTATTTACCCACTCACAAAAATTAACTCAAAATGGATTAAAAATTTAAATGTAAGATCTGAAACTGTAAAACTCCTAGTAAAAAACATAGGGAAAAATCTCTTCGACATTGGTCTTGGCAACGATATTTGGATAAGATGCCAAAAGCATAGGCAACAAAAGCAAAATTATGCAAGTGATTCTACATCAAATGAAAAACCTTTTCTGCACAGCAAAGGAAACAGTCAAAAAAATGAAATCTACAGAATGGGAGAAAGTATTTGGAAACCATGTATCTGACCAGGGGTTAATATCTAGGAGCTCATAACTCAATAACAAACAAAAAACAAATAATCCAATTTAAAAATGGGCAAGAGAACTGAATAGACATTTTTCCAAAAAAGACATACAAGCGGCCAACAGGTACATGAAAAGGTGCTTAACATCATTAATCATCAGCAAAGTGCAGAGACACCACTTCACACCTGTTAGAATGGCTATCATCAAAAAGACAATAGATAAGAAATGTTGGCAAGGATGTGGAGAAAGGGGTACCCTGTACACTGTTGATGGAAAAGTAAACTGGTACAGCCGCTATGGAAAACAGTATGGAAGTTCCTCAAAAAAGTAAAAATAGAACTACCATATTCTCCAGCAATCCCACTTCTGGGAATATATCTGAAGAAAGCAAAATCAGTATCCCAAAGAGATACCTGCACTACCATGTCCACTGCAGCATTATTCGTGATAGCCAAGATATGAAAACAACCTAAGTGTCCATTGACAAATGAATGGATAAAGAAAATGTAGTATACAATGGAATATTATTCAGCCATAAAAAAGAAGAAATCCTGCCATTTGTGATGACACAGATGAAACTTGAGGTCATTATGCTAAGTGAAATAAGCCAGAAGAGAAAGACAAATACTCTATGGTATCACTTACATGTGGAATCTAAGAAAAAAGTCAAACTTATAGAAACAGAGAGTAGAATGGTGGTTACCAGGGGCTGGTGGGTGGGGGAAATGGGAAAAGTTTGGTCAAAGGGTACAAACTGTCAGTTATAACATGAATAAATTTGGAGGGTCTAATGTTCATCATGGTGAAGATAGTTAATAATACTGTAATGTATACTTGAAATTTTCTGAGAAAGTAGATCTTAAGCATTCTTGCAAAAAAAAAAGTAACTGTATGAGGTGATGGAAGTCTTAATTAACTTAATTGTGGGAATCATTTCATAATGTGTATGTATATCAAATCATTATGTTTTACACTTTAAATATATGCAATTTTATTCACCAAGTATAACTCAATTTAAAAAAACCCAAAGAATGAATGCCTTTCTAGCTGAAGCAGAATCTTTACAAGGGGGTGACAGACAAAACTGTTAAGCGAAGCCTGATTGTTTTAGGGCTTGGATTACAGGCTAAGGAGTTTCTGTGTCATTATTCAGGCAGTGGGGAACTACTGAAGGTTTTTAATGGTGGAGCAGTGTGATAAAGGCAGACATTTGGGGGACTTCCCTGGTGGCACAGTGGTTAAGAATCCTCCAAGAATCCTGCCAATGCAGGGGACATGGGTTAGCGCCCTGGTCCAGGAAGATCCCACATGCCGAGGAGCAACTAAGCCCATGCGCCACAACCACTGAGCCTGCGCTCTAGAGCCCGCGAGCCACAACTACTGAGCCCGCATGCCACAACTACTGAAGCCCATGAAGCTAGAGCCTGTGCTCTGTGACGAGAAGCCATCGCAATGAGAAGCCCACCCACTGCAACAAAAAGTAGGCCCCGCTCGCCAGAACTAGAGAAAGCCTACGCACAGCAACGAAGATCCAACACAGCCAATAAATTAATTAATTAATTAACTTAATTAAATTAAATAATAAAGCCAGACATTTGGAGAAAAGAGTCTGACTGCAGGCTGAGCAGATCCAGTGGGGGTTTCTTTGATAGCTCAGGTATGAGGGTCTAAGGACTGCTTGAGGGTACTGTCTCTGGGAACAGAATAGCAGATGGGAGAGACTTTGAAAAAAAAATACATAATAAAAGATGAGGCACAAAAGTATACAAGATGACTCAGAAAATGACAGTGGTATCTGGATCATTTGGGAGACTGAAGCTCCAAGAGCTACTTGCCCAGAGTGGACCAACAATGTTCATTATTTGGTTGACAGGATAGCAGCCCTTGTGGTTTGTGAGTAGCATTCTGTGGATGGAAACATCTCTACTGAAACTGAAAGCCCCAAACCTAAGTTCTTTTATTTATTTATTTATTTATGGCTGTGTAGGGTCTTCATTGCAGAGCGCAGGCTTCTCATTGCAGTGGCTTCCCTTGTTGCGGAGCACAGGCTCTAGGCACACGGGCTTCAGCAGTTGCAGCACACAGGCTCAGTAGTTGTGGCTCGCAGGCTCTAGAGCGCAGGCTCAGTAGTCGTGGCGCACGAGCTTAGTTGCTCTGCAGCATGTGGGAGCTTCCCGAACCAGGGCTCGAACCCGTGTCTCCTGCATTGGCAGGTGGATCCTTAACCACTTCACCACCAGGGAAGCCCCCAAACCTAATTTCTAAAGTCAGGAAGCTGCCCTAAACGTGTATCTCTTGGCCACATTGGGTTTACCTGGCTATGGCAATGAGAGAAATTAATCTTTGCTAAAGCAAAGCAAATATCAAACTTACTAAATCACAGACGTATTCACAGTAGAAACTCAGGCTGATATGCAGGGGCCAGAGGGAGATTTCATCAGAAAGGAAGAGTTCTGATTCCGGAATTGTCTATACTCATCCAACAATCATTTATTATGCATTTGATATTTTAGGGTTTGTGACACTTCTCAGCTGTTTACCAAAAATGAGACGGTCATATCTCCCATTACTAAATGATGTTGCATCACAGGAAGGAAGCACAGAACTTTGCACATTAACTTCACAGAGCTACTATGATTTGCGGAATGATGATCATGCTGACACGGACTGGGAAGTGTTGAAAGCGTAGATGATCCGGGGTGAGGGGAAGGCAAGGGTATGATGACAAACATGACCAGAGGACTCAGTAGAGATGTCTCAAAGCTAGGGATTTCTAATTGGGAACCTAGAATCATAGTAATGGATGAGATCGCTAAGGCAGCAGTTCTCAAAAATGTTCATAATACTACTAAGATGTCATTTGACCTTCTCACACTCATTCCCTCTTGAGTGTAGAGTGGAGTTTTCCAGAGCTATAAGACATGCAATATCACAACAGGTTGAATGTAGAAGCAAATATGAGGATGCTGCTATTAAGCCAGACCTTAAAGATATTTGCAAAAATGTTACATAATGCCATTCTTCTCACTGTTTTTGTTTTGGAAATTATAGTTATTTTTCATAGAACATAACATTAATGTTTTTCTTATAGTTAGACTTGGGTTATGTGGAGGAAAACCACAGAGGTGGTGTCATTTTCATCACATCGTATCAAGTGTACACACTAGCAACACGGCTTATCACTGTTGATGCTCACCTTGATCCACTGACTGAGGTTTGTCAAGTTTCTCCACTGTAAAGTTACTCCCCTCTCCCCCTCACACTCTTCTGTTTTGTACTCTGGAAGTCACAACCTGCAGCCCTCACTTAAGGAATGGGGAGTTATACTCCACCTCCTCAAGGGCGAAGTAAATTATTTGGAATTGTTCTGTATGGGAGATATGTCTCTTCTCCCCATATATTTATTTACCAATCATTTATATCAGTATGGACTCAAGCACATTCACACTATACTTTGGGTTATAATCCAAAACTATTTTGTTGCTCAAATTGTCCAGCTTTGGCCACTGGGAGCACTTTCACTTTGGCTCTTGTGTTCATTTTAATTTTCAACATGGATAGATATAACCCATATAAATAAAAGCTTTTTCTTTATTTGCGGGACGCGGGCCTCTCACTGTTGTGGCCTCTCCCGTTGCGGAGCACAGGCTCCGGACGCGCAGGCTCAGCGGCCATGGTTCACGGGCCCAGCCGCTCCGCGGCATGTGGGATTCTCCCAGACCGGGGCACGAACCCGTGTCACCTGCATCGGCAGGCGAACTCTCAACCACTGCGCCACCAGGCAAGCCCCTAAATAGAAGCTTTTTGGGGTCCTTGATAATTTTTGAGTGTAAAGGGATACTGAGACCCCGGAAGTTTCAGAAACTCTGCTCTAACGTACCCCCACCTGACCCCAACACCAGGTGTGGGCGTGGTTCTTCTGCAGGAAGAGGCTGCAGACAGGGCAGAAGCAATGCCGGCCACACTCCCCGCACCCATGGGGACATCCACTTCTCTGTGCCACCCACTCCCTCCTAAGGTTTTCGACGCTCACGCTGCCATGCCTTTCTAGGAAACACCACTGCGGGGCGCACGTCCCACAGAGTGAGTCACCCACCAGAGAGTCAGGAAGGGGCAGGCATCTTGGCTCAGGCTCAAGAGTTTTCCTACGCGGAGCCCGCGCCTTGGCCTGGCCTGATGGGTCTCCTCCCCGCGCCAGGCTCTGTAGGCTCGCCCTCCTGGGGCACAACGGGCGTGTAGGTGTGGCGCCAGTGGAAAAGAGCGCTCCTGCGGCAGTCGCGGGGTGCGCAAGGAGGAGCTGGCGGGATCTCCAAACTTCAAAAGCGCACCCGCTATGGCCTCTACCTGCCCAATCCCCGCTGAAAGCGGCCGGACAGCTCCCCACCCTCCCCTAGCTGGCCGGGCTGGCTGGGCTGGGCCTTTCTTCTGCAAGCGCACAAAGATAGAGATAAACGGCTGCAGCTGGAGACCAGACTAATTGATACAATAAGTTCTACAATTGCCTCGAAAATAAGGTAATGATCTGGCAGAGGGAATGCTTTGATCTTATCAGCCAAGAAAGACCTCTCCAACTTGAAGGCCTCTAACTTGAAGTGTGAAATCCAGGAACTGCCTGCTTGCTCTCCGCTCCTCCCCCATATCCCTGCTCCCTGCCTGACACTAAGGCTTTTCCGGAAGGGATGGAAAGACCTTCTCCGAAAATCTGGAGAAGAAAATATGCATGGAGAAGGGGTTGCTTCTGGGCTGTTCGGGAACAGGGGGATGGCTGGAATGATTTCTCCAGCCCTAGAGAAGCTGTAGAAGAGCGGACGGGGGGTTGGGGGGGTGGGGGAAGGGGGAGGAAGACTGGGATTATGAAAACTCTGATTTGGTTCAAGCGCGATGAGGTTTCTTATACAGTGAGGGCTTGATTTGGGCTTTCGGGCAGGAGAGGGTAACAGAGGGAGGAAAACCTTGGTCCTGCCTTCTCCAAGAATCTGCACACACACACACACACACACACACACACACACACACACACACACACCACACACACACCACGCACACACACCCCTCTTGCTCTGCTTGCTCTGTGGGTGTCCCTGCCTGGCAGAGGCCCCAGCACAAAGAGGATTAGAGAGATGAGCTAATCTGGTTTGTATCCCAGACATGGCCCCAGAAAGGGACCTTGTCTACCCTGATGTTTAAGAGGGTAAAGGAGTGAGGGGGGTCCTCCTTTTGGGGCCTGCTGGCTGACAGTATCCGAGACTCCTTCCCACTGAGTTCTGAAGGAGGCTGGAGTCCTAACTTCAGGGTGGAATTTAGAGAGCAGAGAGGCAGAACCCTCAGAAGACAGGATGGACTATGCTACAAGAAAAAAGAGATAAAGACAGAAAGAGGCCCTGACGGAGGGAAGTAGATATCCACCTTGCTTGTTTCACCAGAGAGGAAACTGAGGCCAAGAGTGGGAAAGTGACTTACAGAGTCATGCAAATCATGTGTGGGTGAGCTGGGGAGAAAATACTCTGATTTCTTTCAGTCCAATGCACTTTGTACTGTGTTGGAGGGACTGCAGAAGAAGGTGTGAGACAGAGGGAAAGAGAAAGAGAGAAACAGACACAAAGAGAAACAAAGATACACACCGAGAAAAATATAGCGAGGAACACACACACACACAGAGTCAGAAAAGACACGGAAAGAGAGATGAAGTGAGTGAAAGAAGAATGAGAGACAGTCATACAGATTCATAGAGAGAAAGATGGAGAGACAGAGATACACACCAAGAGTCAAGGAGTGACAGAGATTGAAAGAGAGACAGAGGTTCCAACAGAGGAGGAAAGGCTGTCAGATACAGTCACACAGAGAGACAAATGAAGACAGAAAGACAAACAACAAGAGGAATAGACACGGAATGACAGAAATATGAGCCAGAGACAGACCCAGAGAGGTGGAGACACGGAAGAGAGGGAGGCAGAGTGAACCAAGGAAGGCAGAGTGGAGGGAGGCAGATAGTGGGCTCTGCAGATTGTTCCACTGGAAGCAAATCTCACTTCCAGATTGTTCTGGGGCCTAAAACAGGTGGTGGGGAGAGAGAGAGCTCAGTGTGTAGCCTATCTGACATAGGCAGATTGTGAGGGGGGGCTGGGGGCAACGTGGGACCACCCTCCCTTGGGGTTAGGCTGGTCAGTGACCACCCAGGATCCCAGCAGCACACCCACTGGCCTCACACAGAACCTGGGCCACCCGCCCAGGATGGCTGTCAGCCCGCCCACCGCCTGGCTACAGTCTGATTACAGCCAAAGTGCTAAAAGGCTCCAGACCCCCAGGCCCCGCCTCTACGGTCCCGCCTCCCCAGGCCTCCTCTTCCCCCTTCTCCCTTAGCTCTCGCTTTTCCTTTCTCCAGGCCCCATAGGGGAGCAGTCTACTCCCCTGTTTGGCCACTGGCTGGGAAGAAGAGGGTCTCTGTCTCTAGCCCCCAAGCCCCCTTCCCTGGTTTGGGGCTGGATGCTCCTTCCTCCAAAGCCCTCTTGGCCTGGCCTCTTTGAGACACGTTCCATGCCTCGCCTGGGAGCTCATAAATACCAAGGAGAGGCCGGGTCAGGCTGTGTACAAAGCATAGATCCCCACCCCATACGACTTAAAAGCCCCTGGGTTCTTCCCAATCTCCCTACTCTTCCCCAGACACCTGCCTGGGGTGGCTGGAGAGGAAGAAACAGGAGTGGGGGGCACTAGGGGCCTGGGTGAACCTGGCCCCATTTCAAATGAGACTTTTCTAGGTTTGCAAAGAAATCTCAGGAAAGGCATCTCAGGGCCCCTTGTGCAAGCAGCAGGCTCAGGAATTCCTTGACTCCTATCCAAACCTCCCCCCAGCCCCTTCTCGGCCTTTCTCGGCCTTTCTCTCTGCTCGTTACCATCCACACCACCTCCCACCCACCGGGAAAGAGAGAAGGTCATCTCCAAAGGGGCCTAGGGAAGGGGGGCCTATAAGGGGGGGTAGACCCGGGGGGAGTAAGAGCTGTTTACTCACACCCAAGCTCCCCTTAGCTCATCTCCACTCCCATCCAAGGGCCAGTAAAAATTCAAAATCATTCAGCCACACACAGATGAGAGTAGAGTGAAAAAAGATGAATCTTAGCTCTGAGTGGCCCCATGGGGGAGCAGAGCATGAGGTGAGGTACGGGGTGAGGGAGACCCTTTTCTTTGGGGCACCCACTTTTGAGAGGGCAGGAGGCTGTGGTTCACCTTGAGGGAGGAGGAAGGTGTGCCTCTGACGGCTGGGTGGAAGTTGTCCTGCTGGCGGCCCCAGGGAGTCTAGAGGCCTGGGTGAAGGGGAGGTCTGCAGCAAACAGCAAAGCCTATCATCCCAGCCCTCAGATGGCTTTATTGTATTTGCATGAAAATGCCTTGGGGGCAAGACCCTTTCACTCCTTCTGTGTCATTTAGGATGCCCTGGCCAGCGCTGGGCACACAGCAGGACCGCGGTAAGTGACCTGACTCCATGCAGGACCCTTCAGACCAGAACTTGACTCCCAAGTCTCCTCCCCCAGCTCCCATTTCGGGTGGAGTAGGGGTGGGGGATGGGAGGGAGAAGCAGGTCAGGCGCTAAGCCTGAGCCTCTGGCCTTGACCCTCGCCTGGAAGCCCCACAACAGGCCCTTGCGTGAGGAGCCCAGCTCTCCAGTAGAGTCTAGGACCCTGAGACTGGAAGTTTATTTTGAGATTTGAAGTCCAAAGTGGCAGATCCCAGAAAACCTCTTCTCTGGCTCCGTATCTGTTCTCTAGTTAAGTGGTTGAGTGCAGCTCTTGCAGTCAGCTGGCTCCTGCAGCCTGGGCTTCCTCCTGTGCAGCTGGGGGCTCAGGGGGGAGGGGACGAAGAAGGAGCAAAGCGCCATCCTGGGTTGTCTACTCTAGGGCAGAGGTAGCCTGTAAGCATTGGGGAAGAGTCTTGTTCCCTCACCCACTTCCCTCCCTCCTGGATCTGCTGATGTTTCTGGGGGCCCCCTTAGCTCAGCAACATGCTTTAATAGTTGAGCATCTATGTTATGCCAAGACACCGTCCCACTTGACTATGAAGACAGCTGAAGCCAAACAAGGGGCCTCATAAGTGAGTTTGGGGCCCATGTGGGCGAGTCCACCCAAGGTTAGGGCTGATGTGATCATCTCTAGCTCCCCACCCTGCAACCTCAGGCCCAGATGTAGGAATAAACACAGGGCCAGAGTCACACCCAGGCCTGCGCACACAGGGGAGTCTGAGAGAGGCTGCCAGAGCTTGCAGAGCTTATAGACTGCTGCCCAGCATCAGGGTGGGGCTGGGCTGGGAGGAGGTGACAGAATGGTCCCAGGAAAGGGGCTTGGCCAGGAATGAGCCTGGGCCCATTCCTCTTTCACCTGCCCCTCTCAGTATAGAGTCTGAGAGGAAGCTCAGTATAGAGTCTGCTTCTTTTAAGCAAACGGAAGGGCCAACTGGAGCCTCCCAGACTGAGAGAGAGAAGGGGAGGGGAAGGGGAAGGTTGGCAGGGAGGATATGGACAGCATGTGGACCCTGCCTGGCCTCTGTATTTGCCCCACTCACTCACTCCCATCCAACTCCAATCCAGCCCCCATCTTCTACCTCCCCTCCAAGGGTGGGCACCTTCTCTCCTGCATGACCTAGACTACCGCTGTTACCTATCTGGACTCCTCTCCTCCTCCCTAGCTCACTCTGCACACCAGCCCACTCCCAACTGAGGGCCTCTGTGCTGGCATCCTCTTCACCAAGAATCTACCTGGCTTGTTCTCTCGCTTCCTTCAAGTCTTTGCTTGAATGTCCTTAATGGGGCCTACCCTGATCATCCTAGTTACAACTCCATTGTTTCCCACTTTCTAATATGCTATATGTTTTACCTATGATGTTTACTGTTTATTGTCTATCTTCTCCCAATATAAGTTAAACTCCACACAGGCAGAAATTTTTCGTTTTGCTTTGTTCACTAATGTGCCTGGCACAGTCTGGAACATGGTAGGGAATAAATATTTGTTGAATGAATGAATTCACTTCGCCCCCTACTACAGAAAGTGAGATAAAGGGGTGAGAGATGTGGAGAGGGGATAAAGGTCTCTCTTAGCCCTTCTCCCTCATATCTGCCTCGGGGACGTCTGCGGCGAGCTGCGCCCTGTCGCTCACACTCCGGAGTCTCTAACAGAGACCCCCACCCCCAAGAACTGACAATGTCTGGGGTTGAAGGGGCTGGGCAGTTTCCGGGGCGTTGTTTACACCAGGGCTTTATAGTATAGATAAATCACGGGGAGAGGCACGAAAGACACCTGGGAATGAGAGGCTAGGCAAGAGAAACTGAGTCTGGAGAAGAGGTTGGGGCCGGACCCCAGCCGGACTCTGGAAGTTATAAGATGCAGGTTTTTTTAAAAAGAATTTTTAGGTCTCAGTAAGGGCCACCCTGCCCCCAGAAGCTCTACCTGCCGGCCTGGGAAGTGCGGACGGAAAAGGGGAATCAATTTCTACAGCCAGAACCTTCCCCTTCCCAATTTACCACGCCCCCAGGCGGTTGGGGCGCTGGCGGAGGGAGGGAAGGGAGCAGTGGGAAAGAGGAAGAGTGGAAAGGCGAAGGAGAGAAATGGCTCCGGGGCTTCCACTCTCTCAGCAGGACCCCCACCCTGGCCTCTGGTTCGGGAAAGCTGCCCAGCTGTTTCTGATTCTTTCGTACTCGCAGCCCCGCCCGAAGGGGTGGGGGACCGAAGCATCGGGAAAGCTGGGAGAGAGTAGGCTCTGCCGAGCCCGGGCGGCCAAGGGCGGGGAGTCCGCGTCGGGTCCTCAGGTGTGCCGCTCCGCTTTGGCCATCGATTCCCGGTCCACAGGCCGGAGGGAAGCGTCGGGTCCGGGCAAGCGGGCGAGAGCTTTGTCTATAAACATTGTGTGCGGGGGCCTGGGGGTGGGGGCGTGGGAATACGGTGGGCAGCGGGTCGGAGGAACCAGGGGCAGCGAGCCGTAGATGAGAGAAGCCCCTACCTTAAGTCTGCTACCCGTGGCGCCCCCCGTTAGCGTTGTAAAGGGAGTTAAGATTCTCCCGCAACTCCCCGTGGCAGAAATTCTACCCATTTCACAGAAGCGCAAGAACGGAGAACCCGAAGAAATGACTGAGTCCTCTGTGGCTCACTTCAGTGTCACTGTAGGTTAGATGACAGGGGAAAGTGTCTGCAGCCCCCCTCACTCGGCCCTCCAGGCCATCACCCACGGAGGCTGGGGTTGCCAAATGAAGGGCGCTAGGACCCGGTGGCGCGGCGTGGGCAGGGGCTGGGCGCTCCGGGCGCCGAAGGACGCCGCTGCGCCCTGTCGCGTCCCGCCCGAGCAGGTGGGGGCGCGGCGCAATGCTAGGGGCGCCGAGGGGCGGAGGCGGCCGCCACACCTAGGGCGCTGCGGGGCGCCCCGGGCTGGCGCGGGCGGAGCCGTCCTGAGGGCCGCGCGTGTCCCCGGCCTCGGCCCCGCCCCGCGCCGTCCAATGAGAGCCCGCGGCCGAAGGAGCTGTCGGCACACTCTGTCCGCAGCCCCACTCCGCGCCGCCGACTCCGTGACACCGCATCTCAGCCCAGGCAGCGTGCCCCAGATCCCGAGCTCGGCGCGGCGTCGTAGGCTTCCGGACACCTCTCCCTGCGCCCCTCTCCGGGACCTGGCGCCCCGACTTCTGGACTTTAGGTGCCCTTAGGTCCCCAGCCGCTGGCGAGACTTATGGCCCCCCAGGGGGGTGAAGTGGGAGCAGCCTGACTACCCTCAGCCGGTGCCCCGTCCACGCCCCTCCGGGCCGCGTGGCGGGAGTCTTCGGGGAGCTATGCTGAGGCCGGGCGGTGCGGAGGAAGCCGCGCAGCTCCCCTTTCGGCGCGTCCGCGCCCCTGTCTCCGAGCCCGCGCCTAGACCCACGAGCCCCGACGGCTCTGGGGCTTCGGCCCGCCTAAGTCTTGCTTGCCTTCTGCTGCTGCTGCTGCTGCTGCTGCCGGCCCGCGTAGACACGTCCTGGTGGTAAGTGTGGCTCTCAGGGCTGGGAGGGTGAGGTGCTGGGTTAGAGAGGCCGGACGCGCCGAAAGGGAGTATACAGCTCCCAACACCCGCTGCTCAGACCAGGTTGTCGCTTTGACGGAGTCAGAGACGATCCGTGCAGGGCCGTCACTGAAGTCGCGGAGGGGCGCAGGGGGGCGGCGAGTGGATAAGGGGGCGCCGCTCCTTCCCCGTCTGGTGATGAGGGCGCTGGGTATTTGGAAAAAGGACGCCCGGTAATCGAGGCTTCCCAGACCCCCTGTATTTCAGCTCAATCCTCTTAGGGCAAAAGCTACCTTACGAGTTTCTCTCAGGATGGATTCAAGGAACCAGTCGCCCATCTGGGGCCGCGGTGGCCGTCCAGGAGGGCCTCCTGATCCCCTAAGGTTGGCCCCCCCACACGGGGGAGGTGGAGAAAGGGGCAGATGGCAAGGGCGGACGAGCCTCTCGCTAGTCTACCCTCACCCCATAACGCAGTAAGGCTTTGGTGAGGCAGGAGCACCCAGCGCAAGGTTTAGAAATGGAATTGCGGCAAAAACTACCCCCATTAACTCCCACAACTAAAGCAAACAAAACACTTGGGTTTGCATACTTCAGACATTCAGTCTGTTTTGAGGATCTCACCTCGAACCTTGATATCACCCTCCCTTCTTCCTTCTCTTCCTTCCCCAGATGGTCCCATCTCCCATCTTTCCCCTCCAAGAACTAGCGGCTTCTAGAGTCTCAAAGCATTAAGAGATGCTCTCCTCAGATTTCCTGCAGGCCTTAAGAGTCCGGACACTTCACAAGACGGCAGATGAGGCAAAAGGAATTAAAAATCCACTGGATATCTATTCTTTTCGGATCCCCTTCCCCACGAAAGCTCTGGATGGCACTCATCGTTTTCTCCCAGAAGAAAGAGCTGCTCTCTCTCCTCCTCCACCTTCTGGGGGCTGAGCAGGGGGAGAGTGGGACTGAGAAATGACTCAGTCCTCTTGTCTTTCCTCTTCACCCCCCAATTAAACTGGCCGCTTGGACTGGGCTATTGCCTCTCTCTACCCATGCAGTGCCCCCGTTCCTTTCCTTACTCTGCCCCTCCCCCCAATCCTCCCCTCCTCCACAAAGTGTGGTCTCTTTTCCCCTTGCACCCTGTGGCTTCTCTCCTCCGGATTTGGAATCTTGGCTGGAAGGGTGAGGGGTAGCTGGCTGAGGGGCCAGCGAGCTTGGGCTGCAGATTCCTATCATTTCAAGATGCAACTTTCTCCATCCCCATCACCCCCCACACACACCCCCCGTTTTTCCTGTCTCAGGAAAATCTCTCCTTTGGATCTTTTTTATCTCTGCAGTGTTGGGGAAGGCAAGGAGGGGGGTTCTGGATGGGGGAGCAGGGAGGCCCATATCTTACATCTGGCTTGAAACATTCCTTTAGAAAGGGAAAAGGAAGAAGGGGACGAGGAGAAAAGCCTTTCAAACTTCAGAGTGAGATTAAAGCCACCCTTTACCTTCATGGTCTCAGTCTGGCTGGGGACTTGTGTCTTCAGAGGCCCTGTAGAGGAAGGATGAAGTGACCACTGTGCATCTTTATCCATTCCAGATGACAATTTGCTTTTAGGGACTCTTGGTTGCTTCTTACCAATTTGGAAGGCAGTCTTGGTCCACATGGTGTTTAGGTGAGGAAGTGTCATTCTGGTAATTTCAGCATCCTGGTAGTGGTTCCTAAAAACCCAATTGGGGTTCTTCCTAGTCCGCATTTTGTCCCCTTGGCTACTCCTTCTCCCTTTTCCTTTCTCCCTCTACTACTCTCCCCCATGTGGTTCATATTAAAGATTTTGGAAAAACTCCTGGGTGGAAGAGCTAGCTAGGGAGGGAGGCGGGCGGGTGATACAGAATTCAGCCGTCCCTGTGAAATGGAGGAAGGCAGCAACAGGGCCAGGATGGGCAGTGAGTGCACAGGTCATTTCAGTCTCTTTGCCTCACAGGGGTCACAGCTGCAGGCCCCAGATGCCTGCCTCAGTGGTCAGTCACTTCTGGGATAAAGTAGAAAGCTGCTTTCCAAAAGCAGGTCAGGCCCCAAGGTGATTCTCTCTCTTTCTCTTAGGAAAAAACCCCAGCAAGATTGATATTCTGTACAACCGCCTGAAGAGATGCCTGTTGACTCTGTGTGTCCATGTTCCACTCAGGAGCAGAATGTCATCACTATCACCAGCTAACAGTCTGATCTTCCTCACAGCCCTTCCCCTTACTCTCCAACCACTCCCTTCCTCTCCCGACCTTTAACTGAAGGAGGAAACGGGTGGTCTCTTCTTAATCTATGAAAAAGAGAACAAGAAATAGGGGTCTCCTGGCATGTGCCTTCCTGTACTATTTTGTATTCTGCAGGGGCTGGGATGTAGGGAATCACAAGAGCAGGACTGTGTTCAGGACTGTGGATTTACAGGAGGAACAAAGTGATATCATGACATTAACATTATTGGGTTTTTTTGTTTTGGGGCCATGCCAGGGGCTTGTGGGATCTTAGTTCCCAGACCTGGAGCGACCTGGACCGCCGGGGGAATTCCCCGACATTAACATTATTGTTATCAACCACAGCTGCCATTTAATGAGCCCTTCCTACGCTCCAGACACTATGGCTAAGCACCTATAAGCATCATCTTTTACAATCCCCAAAATAATCCAGTGAGGCAGATAATATTATTATCCCCATTTCACACATGAAGAAAGTGAAGGATAGGAGGGGCGTAGTATGAAATTCAAGTTCACACCAATTTTGGAGCCAGATTGGTCTACTCCTGGTTAATAAGCATTGTGTGCCTCTCTTAGGCTTGGAATTGAAAATGAGCTTGGACTTTGGAGTCAGATGTCCTTGGTTCACCCCAGTTCTCCTCTGACTAGCCCTGATGGACAGAGCTGGGTATTGTTAGTCTTTGTGACCCCAGTTTCTTCACCTGTAAAATGGAAATCTCTCTCTCTCTCTCATAGGATTTTTGTGAAGAAAAATGTTTTGTGAACTGTAAAGTATCATATAAATGATATTGTATTAAGATATTTAGGGAGAATAATTGTTTTATCCTTGTGTTCAAAGCCCTATATGGGCTGAGCTAAACCATGTACATGCACTAAAGACTGTAAAAGAAAGGGGGTAAATAAAAAAGAGGACCCCTAGCCTCATTAAAAAGACACAAACCTGAAACATCTGCAATGTCAACAAGGAATAAAGCTATAATTGAAATGAAGCCTATGGCTAGCTAGGAGGAGAGGGGAGTTGGGGATAAATCAGAGTGGTCAGGTTTTGTTTTTTTCACCAAACAGTTATTAAGTACCTGCTTTGTGCCAGACATTGTTCTAGGTACTGGGGATACTGAAGTGAACAAAACAGACAAAACTCCCTGCGTTCATAGAGCAGCATGTCCTCATCACCTGAGGAGGTGGGTAAAATGCCAGTTCAGTAGGGCTGGAATGGGGCCTGAGGCTCTGCATTTCTAACAGATTCCCAGGAGATGCTGATACTGCTGTTCTGGGGACCACACTCTGAGTAGCAAGGAGCTAGAACAGGGCATGAGTCACTTTGTCAAAGGAAGGGGTATGAATTGGTCAAAAGCAGGTAAAGAGAGCATTCTCGAGCAGGAAGCTGGGAAGGAAGTAAAAACTTCTGGAAGGGAAACAGAGCTACAGAGTCAGGGGCATCTCACCCTTCTACCAGCCCATCAGCTGGGAGATGCCTTAAATATCTTTGTGCCCCTAACAGATGAGCTCAGTGCTTGGCACATGGTAGGCATTTTGTAGGCACGCGCTGAATTGAGAGGGGGATGACCTGGGCCTCAGGCTGCCTTGCTGGAGGCCCCCACACTGACTGCAAGGTGCTGACCACTGGTCAGGAGGCAAGTGCCCTGCTCTGCAGAATCTTGAAGCAGCTACTTAGTGGGATAAGGGTGGTAGTAAAGAAAATTATCTTCCTGTCTTACTGAACAGATGTTCCCACGCTCAGTGAGGATGTAACAGGAAGGACCGATGTGGGCTGCAGCAGAATGGAGCTAAGTCAGACCACAGGAAGGACTTTTTACCAGGGTTTGGCATGCCCCATTCCACACTGTCTCATGAGGGCTGGATTACTGGTCTCCCATTCCCATCCAACCCCTGTCTTCCCAAGCCCCAGTAAAAAACAAAAAACAACAAACACCCATTGCCTAGAGCAGTACTCGGGGGTGAACTGAGGAAGCAGAATGGTGGTGAGACAGGGACAGGCTCCAACTCCAACGGTCTTGATTCTCCAAACAAAGCACCGCAGCAGTGGGTGTAACTCCCGGCTGTGCGTCAGGCAGCCCTTTCCGGCCTGGCCCAGCCCAGGGTGTTTATTTTGTTTGTTCCTGGAAGCTGTTGCCCTGATGGACAGTGCTGGGGATGCTGATTCCGTGGGATTTGTTAGTGGTGGACCAGCCCTCTCACCCCTCCCTGGGACAGATGGGCCCCATCAGCCCTGCTGAATTCCAGAAGAGGCAAACATCAGCCCTCCTTGTGTTTGAGTTGGTATCACCAGTGGTGATCCAGTCTGTGGGTGAGGGCTGCGTTTACAAATGCAGGGGGCCGGGTGGGGGGGGAGTGTTGCAGAGAACATAAAGCCCAGGGCAGTCCAGCTTTTCCCTTCTCCCCACTGGCTGCCCTCCCTTCTCCTCACCCACTTCTAGGCCCATTTTGGGGCCCTTCCCAAACCACAGGCTCATTCACAGCCCAAATCAAATCTTTTCTGTCTGTAGCAGCAACTGCCCTCCATGGTCCCCATCTGTTCAGAAAAGGGGCGAGAAAGCGTCCCTTTGATGTGTTAGGACAGGAGAATAGAGAATTCACAGCAAATCAAGGCATGTATGTGCTGGGTGCTGGAGAGATGGAAAGGGAGTGAGAAGTGGGTGTATGGGTCAGATCTCATTTGGTGGCTTTGTGGGGAAAAAAGGTGATGATGAACTCCTGTCCTCTCTCTGAAATGTTCTTCCTGAGGCGTGTGGTGGAGTCCAGGGCTAAAAAGTGTTTGAATGAAGAAAAACTACTTCCTTGAGAAAATTGAGAATGACTCTAGCAACTCACCTATCTTTTATTAGCTCACCCAATTGATCTTCCTATAATTGTTCACATTGGGCAGATTGGGGACTGGAATATGGGGAGTGTCACCCTGTTGCTTAATCTTGGTCTTTGGTTTCCCACTGCAAACAGCCCTCTGCCCATGTAGATTCATCCAGGACATTATGCCCTTTAAGTTGGGAAGGATAATTTTGAAAGACTCATTAGTTAAGAAAGGTCATGGGACCTTGAAACAAAGGGTGTGGGGAGGAGAGTTGGGGTGGGGGGTCTTCCTCCCCAGACCTCGGGATTGGGAATGAGGACTCTTAGCTACACGGGTCTGACTAGAGCTATAAACGTCACTCAAAATTGCCCACTATATCTCTTCCCACTGACTCCTCCCTGTCTCCATCCTTCTCCCATACCATGTCTTTATGGACCAGCCACGCAGGACGTGCCTCTGACATGGGGTATAACAGTGTTGTCTCAGACTCTAGTTTTATTAAGTTTATTTTTCCACGAGGCTCTTAATGTTTATTAAATAAACAGGCAATGGGGTTTGTGTGACATGCCCACAGCTTCTGTGTATGTGACACATGCCTAGCCTGTGTTCTGGGAGTGTGTGTCATTTTGGCCTTTGGCTGGGGAACTGGTAATGGTGAGAGACCACTCAATTACTTTCTCTGCAACTGTTTAATTATTTCTCCAGAGCTTGTGAGCATCGGTTCTCCTCATTGGCCTTGGGGAATATCGGCCTTGGTTGGAGGAAGGGGAAGGAACCTCTCAAGGTTTGAATGCCAAACCTTTCCTCCCCTTCTCCTAATGCAGAATAAAGCCAGGATGCTCTGACAGGGCCATCTCCACCTTGCAGGTACATCGGGGCGCTGGGGGCCCGAGTGATCTGTGACAATATCCCTGGTCTGGTGAGCCGGCAGCGGCAGCTGTGCCAGCGTTACCCAGACATCATGCGCTCGGTGGGCGAGGGTGCCCGAGAATGGATCCGAGAGTGTCAGCACCAGTTCCGCCACCATCGCTGGAACTGCACCACCCTGGACCGGGACCACACTGTCTTTGGCCGTGTCATGCTCAGAAGTAGGGGCCTCTTCCACCCTGCCCCAGCTCCTTCTCTTTCTATGCTTGGGTGGTGAGTGGGTAGTATAGGCATGAGCCCCTCTCTCCTCTCCTGCACACTACTTCATAATCAGAGTAAGAATTGTGGGCAGAGCCCAGGATACAGTTGGAAACAGACCCTCAGTACCTTACATATGTAGGCAGTGACCCCTTTAAATCCCAGTGTTCTGGGATGATGGGTCAAAGGAACAGCATTCCCTGGTACCTCCATCCTTCTTCCTCCCTTTTCCTTCCCCTCCCCAACCCCCAGCCTGCGGATATCCATGCACTGTAAGGCTGAGGACTGGAAATGGCTGCTCTGTTCTTACCAACACCATCACTACCCTCACCCCACCACTCCCAACACTATAATAATTGGAGCAAGGAATAAACAGAAAGGTGATATGTAAATATTTGGAGAGTCAGCGGCTTGGACCTGGCTCAGCAAAAGAGCTAAGCAGAGCTAAACAGTAAACTAGCAGAAAGGGAATGAGATGAGAATGTGGAGGTGTCAGAGGGACAAGAGTGATGATGCTTCATCAATCCCCAAGAGCAGGGAAGGAAGAAAGCAGGCTGGGGAAAGTAGCATATCTCTTCAAATAGGATGACCCCTGGGCTGGGGTCTCCATTGTAGGGGAACTGTCCAGCAGAGTGGGCCTGAAAAGGCCTGGAATGTGGACTAAGGCTGGCTTTGCTAAGCTGGGGTTGGCACTCAGTGGGAGGGAATGATTCACTGTGAAACTTTTCAATGGATGGACCCAGGGAGTTTGGAAGGAAACAGGAGTACAGGTCAGCCCAAGAGGTCAGACATACAAAGAAGTGGATAGAGAGTTGTGAGGGCTGAGGGGAAGAGGTCAGATTCACTGGGGAATGCTCTTGGAAGGGAAGGGTACCTTGAATAAAGGAGGTACAGGTGTTGCCCTGGGAAAGAAAAGGAGAAGAGGTTTCAGAGTTGAAGGTTGTGTGGGCTAAAGAAGGGGACAGACAAGGGCCTCTTTCCTGAAACACACTTCTACCTTTCTCTCTCTAGGTAGCCGGGAGGCAGCATTTGTATATGCCATCTCATCAGCAGGGGTGGTCCATGCTATCACTCGTGCCTGTAGCCAGGGTGAACTGAGTGTGTGCAGCTGTGACCCCTACACCCGTGGCCGACATCATGACCAACGTGGGGACTTTGACTGGGGTGGCTGCAGTGACAACATCCACTATGGTGTTCGTTTTGCCAAAGCCTTCGTGGATGCCAAGGAGAAGAGGCTTAAGGATGCACGGGCTCTCATGAACTTACATAACAATCGCTGTGGTCGCACGGTCAGTACTCATGTCTGTGCATGTACATTCATATTGGCTGGGAGTGGCCAGTATGTATGATCATGGAGTAAATGTGAAGGTGGAAGCACTGAAGGCTTCTGGATTACTTCCAAAAGCCCCAACCCCTGGAACAGGAGCAGTAAGTGCAAGGGACCTGAGGAATGCCTAGGTTCAACCTGGAGCATAAAGAGTCTTCACATAGGTGGAAATTAGGGAAAGGTGGAGAAAAGAAGGGAAATAACTTTTTAAGAAAAAAAGAATCACCTCCTAAAGTCCGAGGAGGATAAAAGCTTGTTCTAGTCAGTGCACTGGTCTTTGAGCACTTCCTATGCTGGCCTAGTACTGTGCTGGAAAATGACATGCAACAAAAGCAGAAGGCATGGTACCTTGAACTCTAAAACACATGAAAAGTAGAGGCTGTGCCATAATTATGAACAGAATCCTGGGGCTTTAAAGTTCAAATGGGCTATCATGAAAAGGAAAGCACTGTTGGTCTAGGAAGGTTTCCTGGAAAAAGAGGTTCTTCAATTTGATCGGGAAGAATGGGTGGAATCTGACTGGGGAGAGGACAACCGATGGCTCCACTAGCCAACCAGGGCCAGGACCAGCAGACCTCAGGGCACTCATGCTTTTAGTCCTAGGGATGACCATAAAGTACCCTGACTGGCTGCCCTTCCCTTACCTGCCTCCCCACCTCCCAGGCTGTGCGGCGGTTTCTGAAGCTGGAGTGTAAGTGCCATGGCGTGAGTGGCTCCTGTACCCTGCGCACCTGCTGGCGTGCACTCTCAGACTTCCGCCGCACAGGTGATTACCTGCGGCGGCGCTATGATGGGGCTGTGCAGGTAACGGCCACCCAGGATGGCGCAAACTTCACAGCAGCCCGCCAAGGCTATCGCCGTGCTACCCGGACTGACCTTGTCTACTTTGACAACTCTCCAGACTACTGCGTCTTGGACAAGGCTGCAGGTGAGTAAGGAAAGTAGGTAGAAACATGGAGCCCTGATTTTTAGTGCAGGCACCTCTAGTTAATCACGGTCTCAGGAGTTAGGGAAGGAGGTTGGAGGAGCCAGTCAGACGTGAAAACCTTGTAATAAGATTGTTGATTTATGCCTCAGTCTGCCAGGCCCAAAGCTGCCTAGAGAGGAGAAGACACTGAGCTCCTTGAGGCCTGAGGTCATCTATCACTCCTTTATATTCCCAGCATCTGGGATATAGTAGGTACTACTAAGTGAATGTTTAAGTCAATCACCCATTTCAGTACCAAACAATGTATGTGCTATACAGAAGCATAAGATACAGACTAAGTTTTGGCTCTTTACAATCTAGCTAAAGAAATGAGATACAACAGGTAGACAAATGCAACTGCAAAAGAGAGAAATTAAGAAAAGTTTACTTGAAAATGTGGAATTTAAGCTGTTTCTTAAAGTGTGGGGATTATCTGGATAGCTAGAGAGAAGAACAGGTGGATATTCTCTACACGTGAGTAGAGTGGTAGGTGGGAAAGCACATGATCTGTTCTGGGAACAGAGAGCAGATTAATCTGAGTGAAGGTTTTGGGTAAGGAAGATTAAAGACAGAAAGGTAGTAGGAAATACACCATGAATGACCTTGAAAGGGCTTATCCAGTGTGCTGCCACTGAAAATTCTAAAATGGAGTTGAGGAAGCAAGGAGAGAGGAGATCCCTACCAAAGGCTAACCATCAGCAGAAAGCAGCAAATCATTCTTGAATCTGTTCCATGTATTTGCGGTGGAATTCTTGGGAATGCTGGAAGGTGATGTGGTGTTCCCCTAAAAGAGTGGAAGCTAACCATCTTGGCTCATATTTCAGGTTCAGACAGGTTAAACTAGGAACAACCTGCTATGCAACAGAACTGTTCTTCCCCTGGTTATTGTTATGGGCTCCCAGACTCTTCTCTGTAGTCTCAGCAGTCAGGACCTCGGTAAGGGGAAGCCAAAACCCTCAGCTGTCTTCCATACTATTTGTTTTCACCTATCAGTGTCATTCCTGGAGAAGCAATTAGCTTGGAGCAAAACTGGGCACAGAAACAGGGTGGGGCTCTACCCAAGACACAGAGAAAGTAGTTTGTGTACTTTGAAGGGTGCTAGGAGAAAAAATGTTAAGAAAGCACTTCTGATTCTCCTGGTGATTTCCTGCCACTAAGTTTGTTTTCTTCCCATGTGGTAGAATTCAGAGGGCTACTCTCTAAATGCCTAGAAATAATTCCACAACATCCAGGGTGTAAGCCTATGCTGTCATCCTAAAATGCACCTTTGGGGAAGGATCTTTGGAGTTAGGAGGGAGGATGAGTCATATGTGTGTTGGTTGTTCTCAGAGGCATAACACAGGTCTCATAAAACCCACAGTGGAGCCTGGAATTCAAAGGGTACAAGTCATCCCAGAAGGGAGTATGGAGCCAGGAATTCCCTCCAAAGCAGTACTGTCCCATTGAACTTTCTGTGATGATAGAAATGTTCTACATCTGTGCTCTCCAATACAGTAGCCACTTAGTTACATGTGATTATTCAGCACTTGAAATATAGCTAGTGTGACTGAGGAGCTAAGTATTAAAATTTATTTAATTTTCATTAACTTAATCTAAATGACCATATTTGGCTAGTGGCTACTACATTGGATTGCTTGGCTCCAGAGCGTAGAAGAGGCTTCTGGTGCACAAGAGAATGACATTAAGACCTAGCCCTTGAAATCAGGCGGATAACATATATAGCAGACCTAGTCAGCCTATACTCTAGAGCAGTGGTCTCTTAACATTTTGGCTTGTGTACTCCTATCATTAAAAAAAAAATCTGAACATGTGCCTCCAATATATGTATATTTACTTATGAATTATATCTATGTTTCATTGTACTAAAATGTACATTATAAAACATACATACAAAGTAGATATTTTAAATTGATGAGCCCAAAAACAAATATAGAAGTACTAGCATTTTCTATCCATATTCAGTGGAATGTGGAGACTACTGCTATAGAAATCAGTTAATTTATTCATACCCTTCTTGAACCCCCAGGCTAGTTATGTTCCCATCTCTGGGAAAGAGGTGAAGTAGATATTCTCTAGGATCCATCCCATCTAAAATTCTATGATTTTGTGATCTGTTGGCAGCATCTCTTTTGCAAAAATCAGTCAGGTTGTGAGGTGGTGAGCATTCTCTGTGCAGGGGGAATAACACAATCCCTACCCTTCAAGGGTTCCTACCATACGGGGTAAGGCAAGGGATATTCTTTAGGAATTCCTTAGGGAGAAGCCTCCTGCCAGTAATGCTTATCAGTTCACCCCCTCAGCTGATCAGAGATTATAGATATAACTATCTACTGAGTTAGGTGCTATTATAAGAAAACTAAAGCCCAGAGAGATCAACTAACTTGCTAGATCACACAACTAAGAAGTGCAGATTTAGGTTTTAATCCTAGACAATTTGACATGAGGCACATGCATTAAATCTTTAATGGCCATGCTATACCACTTTCTTGTATAGTACAACTTAATGAAATATAAACTAAGGACCGAAATATTAACAAATGGTAACTGGATCAGAGTTGTAACAAGGCTTCTTAGAAAAGGTAAATTATAGGCTAAGTTTTTTATTTTAACTTTTTATTATAGAAAATTTCAAACATAAAGTAGAGAACCTTCACCCAGCTTTAACAATTATGACATTTTAAGGCTAAGTTTTGAAGGGGATATGGAGATGTGTATTGGCAGGGAGGGCATTGCAGGAAAAGTCAATGGTCTTTGGGGAGCCTTGATAGTGGGAAGAAACAAGCCTGGTACAGAGGGCAGTAAGAAGATGATCATTTTGGCTAGTGGGTGTATTTTCAGGAAAAGGGATTCTTTATGGTTTCCTCACGAGGATGTGGGTAAGGGAACCCAGAGTGGCTGAAGTAAGAGGTAACTAACTTGGTTCTCACTCTCTCTCTTCCCCAACCCAGGTTCCCTAGGCACCGCAGGCCGAGTCTGTAGCAAGACATCTAAAGGGACAGACGGTTGTGAAATCATGTGCTGCGGTCGAGGGTATGACACAACTCGAGTTACCCGTGTCACCCAGTGTGAGTGCAAATTCCACTGGTGCTGTGCTGTGCGGTGCAAGGAGTGCAGAAACACTGTGGATGTCCATACTTGCAAGGCCCCCAAGAAGGCAGAGTGGCTGGATCAGACCTGAACATATAAATACCTCACTCATCCCTCCACTTCAAACCTCCTGACTCAAAAGCACAAGACCTTTGCATGCACACCTTCCTCCATCCTCAACTCTGGGCTGCTACAGCTTCTATTTAAGGACTTGTAAAGTACTCCAGAGGGACTCTGGTGTCCTAGCTGGTTCCTTAGCCCTGGGAAGGAGTTGACAGGGGATGTAAAAAACTGAGCGGCTCCCTGACTCCCCACTCTGGAGGTTAGAAGGCAGAGTGGAAGAGGTAGGAGTCTTCAGAGCGATATGAGTTGCACTAAAGCACATGGTCAAGGTTCATTTTTCCTTTCCCTTGCATTGGCTTCCTGACACATCTTGTGTGTGCAAGAGAAAGGATACCTGGAGAGAACTTCTTTTTCTCCTATCTGGCTGAGGGTAGATGGGACAGAGATGAAACCACGTATCTCTTCCCTGGGTCAGTGTGAGCTAACTGCCTGGTACCCCAAAAGAAACTCATAGGCTGAAACATTCTTCCATTATCAAGAGCCTGGGATTGCTAGATAAGAGTTAGCCATAGCGGACAAGTTCCATTCTCATGCTATTATGTTTATAAACTGCTGTGTTTTGTAGGAGAAAAGAATTATATAACTATACAAACATACATTCTCTTCTAATCTCTCCTTTTCAACCTGTATCAGCCAGCACTGCCTCTTTTGCTCACTTGCTGACTGTACAAACTGAGTGGCATGCAGTGTCATGCCATGCCTAACAGATAATTAGAATACCGTAGAACACTCCTAAGAAAGAGTAATTTAGTAGGTCTGCCTAGGCCTTGGGATTTTTACTTTTTTAAACTTTCCACACATCATTCTGGTGGGCAGCCAGGTTTGGGAAACACCAAGTAAAAGATATGTGACTCACGGAGCATGGGAGAGGGTAATAAGCCTGATCTCAAAGGCCCACATGAGGCATTAGTGTATACTAGGCAGGTAGAGATCTCTGGCTTTGGCAATTTTTAGGAGAGGATCCTAGCCTTTAAAGCTGGGAGCAGGAACCAGTGGTTACAGAAGGAAGGCGAGCTGGGTCTTGGGGCCAAGGTGGTAAACAGCTTAGAAAACAACCTTTCCTCATTTATTCAACAAATCTTTATTTAGTGACTCTCCAAGTCCTGGTGATTATTATCCTTCAATCCACATTTGGCTTAAATTGGGGAGTTCCTTCTGTGCTACTACCCACTGCCTAACTAAGCTTGTAGTGGTAGAGTCTCCAGAGATAGCAGGCTTAGTAAGCTAAAGGGCAGGACACAGAGTCCCCAAAATCATGATCTCCTATTTTTATATGACTTGGACAGTGGTTATCTCTTGCCTGTTGATATTTTAAAGGAGAAGAGTGGTATAGAAATTTGCAGTTATGACAGACCTGGGTTGAAATCTCAGCTGTGCCAGTTACTGTTTTTGATATTTTGAGAAAGATACCCAAATTCTCTGAGCCTCTATCTTCTCACCTCTAAAATGAGCGTACAAACTTATATCAGATATTGAGTTTTAATTACGCCTCAAACTCCAACCAATAGACCCTCTTACCAAAGCCTGTAACTGGTCTAGCCCATCCTGACTTCTCACAGAATCTTCAGTTCAGGACTATAAGGTATTGACAGCAGGCTGTATATTAAGGAGCCTACCCAAGGAGTTCTGAATATAGGCCACTTTCCTTTCCCCGAGTTCCTCTCCAGCACCCCTTGGGGTCCTCACATGTTTGTGGAGCAGCTTTACTCCGCACAGGCAGCAAGAGGATGGGGGTGCTATAGCTCTGGGCCGTGGGGGCAGATTTATTTGGATGATAGGACTAATATTTGTGTAACCTGCTGAGACCTATGTGGGAGAGTTTAGGGCGGTTTTTCTTTTGGTGAGGGGGTTTGCTCCAGTTTCACATCCATTAACACAAAACATGAACTAGTCAGGGCCCTTGTGGTCTGCGGTGAGGGGATTCCTGTGGAGAAATAGGACTGAGTGAGTCAGGCCAGGGGAATGTCTTCCTTGCAGAGTGGAGTCAACTGGATAACTGATGAGCCAATGGTGGGATTAGGGAGGGGGGAAATGGGAGGGGAAAAGAAGAGTTTCTGACATCTTGAGCTAGGATTAAGAGGAGGAAAGCTCTAAGGTAGTGCAAGGGTAAGGGGCTCACAGTCAGTCTGAACTCAAGAATAGAGTTGAATGAATTACAAAAGGATGCTGTCTTGTATCCTGGGCCACTGGGAAGAGCTCTCAGGTCCCAGTTAGCTTCAGCTCTTACAAGGTTATCCAGGTTACCACATAAATGATAGCCTAGGCCTTCCATGGGAAATCAACCTGAGCTAAATCTACCTGTGTTCTATTATCTTATTCTTTCTTGGTTCTTACCCTGTGGAAGGAATCGGGCCTCTTCTGGCATCTCATACTGCTCTGTGCTTTTCCCTGGGCTCCAAGTTCTAGTTCATAAAGACCAAGTTTTGCAATTTCCTATAAATGGTTAAGAGAACAGCAAGCTGTCCAGAGAGTGAGAGGTCTGAAAAGTGAGGTGGATAGTGAGAGAAAAGAGGTCCATGTAAGCCCCATTACAGAGGCTATGTGGCGCCCAAAAAGAATAATGGCCAAGCAATTAATTTTTCCTCTTATTCCTTAGCTTGCCTCTGCATTCCAACTGGCTTTACACAACTGGCATCCATTCTGCACTATACAAACAGAAACTAATTTATCTGGAACAAGCAGCAAAATGAGAACTTTATTTGGTGCAGTCAGGACGCCATTTAGTTCTGCTGCTACTCACTCACTGCCTCTAGTCTTCCCCTTGCACATCTTTCCTCTGTTCAATAGAGGCCTGTCCCTCAGATCAGCAGTCTCTTAGCCTGCCACCTCTGTTTCACTCCTTCCTGTTGGTCTTCATTTCTTTTAGCTTTTAATATTTATGTATAATGCATTGCAGAAAATGCTGTTTGGATACAAATTAAGTTAAAAGACATTATCCTTTAAGGATCTTAGAATCTTTTAGAGAGGGCACAAGACTTAAATACCTCAGCTGCACAGCCTATAGCCAATTCCTCTTATGTAAAAGCAAGAATGCCAGCCTTAACATAGTCCTGCAGATAAAAGCCAACTTGTATTATTGCTGGCCTTGAATAGTAGCATGAATCCATACTCTTCCTTAGAGTGATACTAGAAAAATGAAATCAGGGACTTCAGATTATTTAAAAGAATCAAACATTGCCTGGCCCTGAGGGTCTGTCTGCAAAGTCTTGTAGGTCTGACTCCTTGACCACTCACTGCCTCAGTCTTCTTCCTCCCTGTTACAGAGAGTAATTTCTTCCCTTTCTCTCACCTCCCTTAGCAAGCACACCAACCACTAAGTCCTTCGCCAAATTCTCAGACCCACTCAGGACCTTGATTTCTCCATGGCTTAATATAAGAAAGATAACAAGGATTTTTTTCCCCTCAGCCTTTCTGAGGTTTTATTTAAATGCCCTCAGTGGTCACAGAGCAGAAACCCAAGGGAGGAAGGCAGGGAGAGTATGTTTCTCATCCCTGGGAGGCCTAGATGCAGCCTGCAGCCAAATTACAGCACCAGAGAACAATGTAATGCATTCCTGGGCAGGTCGGTGGGACCCTGGGCGCCTGGGCCTTGTGGAGAGAGGTGCCAGACACAGAGCTCTCCGTAAGCAATCCTGCAGAGCCGCCCCCTGGTTCAGAAATGAAATACGGGAGAGCTTCACATTATGCAGAGACCTGTAGCTCACACCTGGTTATTGATGGCCTTGGTGGAGGCCTCTGCCCCCACCCTCCACTTGGGAACTGCCTGCTACTATGGGGGTTGGGCATCTTTGAAGCAATGTTGGAAAACAAGAAAGAGATGTTTCCTTTTCACTCTGCCCTTCCTATCAGCCTGTACATAACCGTGAGGATATATATACACAAATATCTCAGGCTGCATATGGGTTCTAGTCATCCTCCTTCTCCCCAACAAAAAAAGAAAAAAGCAACTAGATTTCAATCAAACACTTCAAAACTCATACCAGTAACAGGGGTTCAGCTATAACCAAGGAATATTATAAAATTATCAACATGCAAGCAGCTGTTGGTTTGGGGACTGGCACCCCTCTGGGAGGTGGCAGGAGAAGGATACAGAAAGGGCATGGAGAGAAGAGATCAACAGTGGAGAATTCCCACCTAGGCAGAGTGGCTGAGACTGTAGAACTTCTCATGGCTGGTTCACGCTGGAAAGAGTGCAATTCGTGTCCTACATGCTATGAATGATAGGGCAGTCTCCTATGACTGCACGAGGTACGATTATCAGGCCTCCTGCTCATGACCTGTTGTTGTTTTTAACTCTTACTAGGTTAGAAAACAGGATAGCTTTAGGTTGCAGAGATGATCTCCACAAGAGAAAGGCACTAGAGGGGAGCAAGCAGTGGCTTTACTAGGGTAAATATGTCACAGTTGCTGCACTAGACTGAGCTTTCCCAGAAGCTGGTGATTGGCAGGTTTCAAGTAACGGCCAGTGAGGTGTCAGTAATATACCTGTCCCTGACCCCAAAGGTCAAAGTGATAAAAGAGAGGGTATAGGTACGTTTTTCCACTTCCCATTTATGGCTTAAATGATCTCTGAGCATCTCTGTGGTCCTTCCTCATTTACTTAAGATGTTTTAGTCATCCTGGATTTGAGAAAGCAAGGTAAGCATTCTCCCTTTTGTCCCCTAACTCTGAACTGTTCTGGCTTAAAATTTGCCTTTGCTCACTTCCATTCTGCCTACGAGTCTATGGATAGAGCAGCTGGGCATGGGAGTTCTCTCTCTTTGGCCAAAAGAAGCCAAAATTGGATGACTACTTAACACCATCAACCCCAGTAAGCAGACTTGACCAAACAGAAAAGCTAAGCCGAGTGAATTAAAAAGATAGTTTAATCCACAGCTGTTCTATTTGACAACTTTCAAGGTGGGGCTTCCCCAAGAATAACTGTGATATTTATAAAAAGGTTTTTCATGTATAAACACTTTAGCTTATATGTAATTGTCTCACCAACCCTGTGATAGGAATTACGCTCATTGTACAGGTGCCGTTCAGAGAGGCTCTGTGATTTGTCCAAAGTCCTGTGGATACTGAGTGGCTCAGCCAGAACTCAAACCAAGGGCTTCTGACTTCAAATCCTGTGTGTTCTCCTCAAAGACTGAGGGTGCCTAGGGCTGGAGGCACAAGAATCCCAGCACCTTTAGGACAGAAATTGATACAAAATATCCTAGGAGAGTATACATGAGCAGAATTTACAAAAGGAACAGCTTAGGCCTTCCTTAACCTCATCGATGAACCCCCTTTTTGCCATTTCTGCCACTAATACCACCACCACCACCAAATGATCACTATACTACATTTAGTGGTCCATGTTTAATCAGCTCTGGTTCCTAATTCTTTCTATTCCTTTTTTCTTTTTCAGATTAACAGTTAAATTTTTGTTTTAGTTTTATCTAGTCCTTTTAAAGGGATGCTAAATGTGTAGACAGAGCAGCAGTAGTCATGAGAAGCCATGAGAGGAAGTTATTAAAGCTTTGGGCTTTTAAAGTATGTATTAGAATTTCCTTTGAGAGTTCAATCTTTTTAAAAATGCTCTCAACTCCTGGTCTAGGAAAGTAAGAACAGGGAATGAGAGTGCTTAAAAAAAAACTGTCCTATCCCAGGCCAGATGCCTACTCACAGCCCAGTAAAAGTCCTGGGACCTCTAGCCAAGACAAGCTATTTATCTACACCAAAGCAAGGAGTATCTACCCTGCAGAGAAACCCGTGCAAGATGAGGCAGACAGCAGATTTTCACTTGATCAAAAACTTTTGCTACTCTCAACCCCTCCTCCTACCCTCATTCAAAATCTGGACTTCTGTTTAGGTCTGAGACAGTGAGACAAAGCAGCTCCAAGAAATGATGTGTGTAAGGGGAACCCTTCCCTGTTCAACCCTGGAATGCATTCCGTTAGAGACAGCATAAGCCCTCACATATCCTACCTATCCCACTCCTGAACCCCAACTGTGAAGGCAGAAAAGAAAACTGCAGGAACACCATGTTCATCAATCATAGATCTGGGATGCTACAGCTCCCTGACCTGGGCCCCCACTTGAGCTAGGGGAAGAACACCTCATGAAAACAGTCTACCTATAGTTAGGATTTCTCCCAGAGCAAACCTTACTTTTTGGTCCATCGATCTTG
The DNA here is from genome assembly GCF_039906515.1 of Pseudorca crassidens. Lineage (NCBI taxonomy): Eukaryota > Metazoa > Chordata > Mammalia > Artiodactyla > Delphinidae > Pseudorca > Pseudorca crassidens. The sequence goes on from NC_090297.1 coordinate 98,589,787, forward strand.
GCTCTCACTGTTCTCCTTGCTTCCCACCCCCACTGCCTCCGCATGTGGGCTCAGAAGTCATCATCTAAAGAATTCCACTGCTCACCTCCTGCATAGCAGCACAGCCCCATGAGGCCGCACACCAGATGGAGGGGATAAAAGTACGAGGTCATGGCTTCTAGCAAGAGGCTTTTTCTTAAACTAACCCTGACTCCTGGAAAAGAGGCAGAGCAGGAGAGTGTCGAGTGAGCTGCTGACGACAGCAGCTTCAGAGGTCTTGTATAAAAAGCTAACTGAGCTTTCAGTGGAAATTTCTCTACTCCTGGTCTCATGTCTACTTCTTGAAGGTGTCTGAACAGAATGCAGAGACTGTCAAACCAAAGGGTTAAATCCTGCCCAATTGTAGGGACCTATTCAGCAGGCTGCCATACACATGCTAAGGTGGAGGCCAAACCCTGAACACATAGCCCGTTTCTCCAGGAATGTAACTATGAATAAAGGGAAAGGGTATGGAAGGTGGACTAGAACTCAGGGGAAATTGAAAAGGTTGTCAGTAGGCCTTCAAAATGTTTGTGTATGATACACAGATGGGGATGCAGAAGGATCATCATTCCTAGAACTGTTATGTTTGCTGGGTGACAATGTACAGAAGCAATAATTACAAAGAGACATAACAGTTTAACACTGAGAAACAGAAGTCTCAGAATAAAGGAATCAGGTGAATGAGATTAATCAGGCTTTCTATAGGAGGTGGCTTTTGAGCTGGATTTTTAAAATATAAGGAATGTCCTGGTTGAGAGAAGAGAGAGGAAGGCATTCTAAATAGAAGGAACTGGTTTATGCTGAAACTTAGAAGCAAGAATGTGAAAGCAATATATAAGGAATTTCAAGCAAGTACATATTATATACACTGGAGAATACAGAGAAATTAGAATGCTGAGATCAGGGCTTAAATAATGTGAGGTGACTGCATGTGCCCAGACTGTCAAATGGCTCAGAGTCCCCTATAGAGCCACACAGCATCTTGATCTATGTCAGTAAACACCAGGGCACCTATGGGAAAACACAAGGATGAGTCCATTTGTTACAGATACTGGGACTAGAAGACAGCTACACTGTAAAACCCACAAAATGCTAAGTATCATTAATCACAGTTCCCTATCATTTGAGATTCTGGGGTAAATAAGAGATATCAAATATCCTATCCAGAACTGTGATGCATTAATGTAGGTTTACGGGCCTAGAACCTGACACAAATCAAGCCAAACTCTTAAGAAATTAGAATGTAAAAAAGGAATTCTTTAAAATAGAAAATACATGTTTCTTTCCCTGACTCTCAAACTTAAAACTTGACTGGTCCCCTATATCCCGTTTGGCATACTGGACTTTTGAGGCTAGCACATTCACTATAGCTGCGGCCATACTGAATAGGAAGAGAGCTATGAAAGAGCTTTAGGGACTGCAAAATCAGTTTACTAATAAGTGAGAGGATAGTTCTGGTGTACTACAGGGTGCTAGAGCAACAGCCAAAGACAAGATACAAATTCCGATTTCATAAACTTCGAATTAGGTCTCTGGCTTCTTGCACTTGTTGGAGGTAAAAACAGAGCTATTTATCGGGCTTCTGCCAAGTTTCCTAACTGAACTTTCCTAACCTCTGATGACAAAAACTGCAAGGGCAACCCTGTTCTTCCACAGCATTTGCCTGGTGCCACTTTCAAAAACAGAATATTGAAATGTATGTGTGTGTGTGTATATATACATATATGCATTTATACATATATATGTATATATATAAATTATATTTATGAACATTGAATAAGCCAAAAGGTGAGCAGTATCTTAAATTTTTGCTTTACTTAACTGGCACAATTTAGTTAGTGCTGGAAGGAAGGCAACCATTTAAGTGATAGCATTTGTTGGTATCATCTTGGTATTTTCCTCCTCCCCTAGGCAGTTTATAAAAGGTGATTTCTGAAACCCTTCACAATGGAAAAGCTCAAGGGTTTACATTGAACTGTGACACCACTATGAATTCATTAAGAAGCATGTTTCAGGTTGCACTATAATTTCCCTATGTAACATAAACCCATGGAATCTGACATAAGCTGATTGCTCATGCTGGTTATTTTATTTACATTTCTGAATGGAAGGGACCTCAATACTCATAAAATATCTTACTAACTTATTATTTTTCATCTGTTCTCCCAGAGCAGCTATTATAAAACAGGCATAGAGACATAAGTCTCAACTTGTATGACTGGTTAAGCAACCAGGGAAAAGTTACTGCTCCAAAGCAATTTTTTAGAAAATAATTCAATATGGAGCTTGAGACCAAATGAGATATCATTACTCTAAATGCCATGTGAAAGATAAAAGTTAAAAAAACAGTGTTCATTATCTTCGTTGAAGTCCTATGGAAGTAGGAGGTAGTTCACAGGAACTTAGGGGGTCTGGAGTTTACCTAAGTCTTTCTTTAGAGCCCTAATGTTAGCAGACACAGCCTAGTATAAACGGGAACACAGGTGAACGGATGAGAGTGGGCTCCTCACAACCCAGAAATATGAATGCGCCTCCTCACCAGCATGCTACTAATCAGACTTCTGAAATGGAAGATACCATCATGCATCTAATTCATTATTTGGAGATGTATGTTTTGTTCATCTATCCAAAGAATAATAATTTCCACTTATTCCAGAAGATATAGCAAGCTCAGATAAATTGCTAAAGAAGTAACAATTACCAGTTAACTCCAGAGCCTGATCTGCGGTCTTCTGCCTGTAAGTCTGTGTTCAAATCATCCCACTTTCTTTCTTCTGCTGCCACACTGAGTTAAATCAGTATATTCTTCGACCCTCTAGCCTTGGGCCTACTCTTCTACTCAATATACTTTCATCATTTTACCATATCTAATGATTACATGCCTAACAGGATAAATTCCCCAAGGACAGGTTCTGTACCTATTTTTAAAAATATTTTAATATGTATTTCAAGGTCATATCCCCAATGATCCAGTCAGTACATATACTTGACTGAGCCCAATAAAGATAGGAAATCTTTTTCAGTTGTTTAGAGAGAAAATCTTGGCAGTTCCCCCTGTAAAAATGTAGAATTATTCAGGATTCAGAATTGATCAGCAAAATTCAGCTTAGAAGAGAGGGAAAAGGCAGCTTATTTTAGTACCTTAATCCAATATACTTTTATTATTTTCCTTAATTAACCTGATATATTTTCAGAATCAGTCACTGCAGGGTACAGCTTTGAGATGAACAGTGGGCTCTGGGAAATTCTGAGTGGTTCTTTCCCTTTCTTTCTCACATGTCCACAGAGGTACATGAGCACCTAACTCTTTAGTACCTAACTCTTTAGTCCTAACTCTTTGCTGTCCCATTCTGCTTCTGACATCACACTTTCATTTTCTAAACCAGGATGGTCCTTAGCCCTTATTAATCTGTCATTATTAGGAATGAGAGGATATAAAAGACAAAGATAAAAATGAATAAGTATAGTAGGCTTTAGTCTTAGGGCAGCTACTATATGAATCTGAGGGGTGACACTTCTTATTTCAATCTTGAGTTGTGGAGCACTTCATTTTTTAATAAATTCTAAACTATTCAGATGAACATAATGAATACTGCTGTTTACAAAAACACGAACTTCATCACTTATGTGTAAAGATGAAAGTCTTTCATGTCTGATATCTGAAAAAGAATAAAATAAAGAGACCTCCTTCTATTTCCTCTTGTTTGACTGAAAGGAAAAAGCCTCTATCAGTCTAGATTGACTTTTTTGGGTCACTAAATCTTATGTGAGGCATGTGAAAATAACTCATCAGTCACTTCTAGTCAAATGAATAAATCTCCAAGGATGAACTAATCTACTGTTATGGCAGTAGCCTCTGTCTTACACTAATACATGTCTTGCCTACCTTAAACCCCTTACCACTAGACTATGAGTTATTTGTGAACAGGGATTGCATTTTATATTTCATAAAGGTGCCCAATAAATATCTGCTCCTTGAATGAATGAATGATGAACAAATTCATTACTAGTAACATCTGAATAAAATGAATTCAAACACCAAAAACTTACAGTATTTTACAGGATAATCATTACCATACTATAGCATGTTAAAGAATATTAGTTAACATATTTTTAAATGCTGAGGCTCTTTAAAAACTAAACTTTGAAAACAAATTAAGATAAGCCCTACTGGAGTCTTTTCATTCAATAAGCCAGTACTGAAACAAGAATCTTTTCAGGGTATCCAGGATTCTGAACTGCATGTTCTAGTGCAGGTTTTTGGTTTTGGATTTTTTTAGAGTCAGTATTATAAGAGCTAAATTACACCAAGAGCAAATTAATAAGAAAAGTCTACACAGCTAGGGCTTTGTTGAATAGAATCCCTGAGCTCCCAATAAGGACTAAATCCCAAAGGGATCACAGTCAAGTAAATAAAAAATCCATCTAAATTTTATCAGAGGGCAGAGTTTCAACTTTGAATACCCCAGCAACCAAGGATGAATTATGTATAAGATTAGTAAAGTGCCTTCATCCACGCCCCAGCCAGAGAACATTCTTCTATCTCACTGTGACTGAAGGAAAAATAGCAGTGTATTTGTCTGCCAAGAACAGTTGTGGCTATACTCTAGGTAGGAGTTTAACAACTGAGGGATTAAAATTTAATTGTAAACCTGCTGCTACCTGGCAGTAAAAGCTTGAACTCTGGCATCAGAAAGAAACCGGGACTCCAGCATACTGAATAGATGAAAACAAGAGCTGGCATGTTCCTAACAAAGAGTATGAGAGTATGTTCCCTTCTTAAATTCTGCCCCAAACTGCTTCTTTCTCTGTATATCCTATTTGTAATATGCAAGAGTGCTCAATGGGAATATAGCTCTTTTCTACACTTTGAATAGTACATATACATTTCATTTCCAGAACGCTTGAAATTACAGGATGAGGTTAAAGGGTGATTATGTGGTCTGAATTCTCTGAATATCAGTTCTCTTAATTTTGTTGAGCATCACCTGAAGCCCAAATAATTTCTTTTCTTGAATCTAGCTGTTGAGATGGACATAACGCAATCTTAATATTATTACAGAACTAAGAAAGATTATTTTTTCCTCAAATTCAGATAGAATACCATTAACACCCAATCTTTCAGTGAGGCCTCTTCGGCATTAAGGAACACATCGAAGTTTCCGATGTATTGTTACAACTGCTAGAAGTACATCTGCTACCTAAAAATCCCACTTTAGCAAAACAAAACAAAAAAAAAGCCCCACGAGTTATGTTATTTTAGACCAAAAGTTTATTCTGTTCAGTTAAACTGCCCCTCACAGTCCTTCACAAACTTCACCTTTGATTTTGAAAGAAGAGTGATGTTGAAACATAAGATATAGATTTGTAGTTTATATTAAGACTTTTTTTTTTTACCATTTCAAAGAGTTAATTAAATTCCCTCTGAATCACTATAAATGAGTACCTACTGTTTCTTCAGTATTACCGCACATTTCAGACAGTTAGAAAGGCTGAAGTTCTTTATACAGTTGTGTGACTATGTGATATAAATGATCAAACAGTGTTCTTTCTTAAGTGGTTTACTAGCCAGAACAGGAATGAAATTAAAGTGAATCAGTTTGAAGACAGAAAAGCAAATGTGCATTCTTTATTTTAAAACATCAGAGTTCATCAAATAGGCTTATACTATGAAGAATTTTCCAGGTAGCTTATTTGTCTACTTGTACCTTTGCAATTAACCACTTCTGCAATCTAAGAGCCTTTTCTATTTTCTGACAATCCACATTGGCCTCTTTATTTAAAACTCTTCTCCAAATTCATCTCCTATGGGAAGACACTAGCAAAGCCAATTTACTATCATCACTCCATCAGTCTATATTCCCTCAGCATTACTATATTTGGTTTGAAATTTATTCTTTTGTACTTGTTTTAGTATACGTTGTAAGGTGACATATTTTTGAAACCAAGCATATATATGACTAAAGGGCTATCTATTGTGTGATTTCAAGGAACTCTCTTATCTTTAACGGCTCAAACTTCCTCATCTATTACATTGGAAGATCACAGTCTGTCCTCCAATGCTTCTGGTAAGAATAAATGACAGTGTAAGTATAAACTCTTAAAAAAAGAAAACTAATGAAGTCCATGTTACTCTTGGTTTAGAATTGTAATATATTAAGTAGTTGCACTAATTTAGTTCGTTTGAGCATTAGAAATTTGATTGGTGGGGGGAAGGAGCAACATTCCACTCAAGAAAAAAGCCAAAATAACTATTCCTCGCGATTTTAATTTTCCTCTGTACCCATTATTCTCTCCATTTAGAGGATTATGCTGGGTCTGCAAAACACAAAGATGTTTTCTAAAACAAAACCCAGGAGGTTTCCTAATATGAATTCTAATACCACTAGTGTAATGGGTTTGGAATGAGTGATTTACATCAATATCTGGGCACAGCTCTTCTAAAAACTGCTATGCAGTCCATTTGCCTCAAGTTCTAATAATTAACAATAAATAGTAGAAGTTAGTGACAGGATATCTTAGACTTTGGCAGAGATTTTCACTTTGAGGGGGGAAAGATGATTAAATATACTGCCAAATAAATTCAGGGAGAGCTTTTGTGAACTTCACACTTGTCAAGCACATGTTTAATAGGGAAAGAGGGTGCTTTCCACAAACTTCAAAACTGAATTAAATCCTGGGGAAGGGATACAGACATGCATTAAAAAGTACATTGCCCTAACTTTTATTATTATTATTATTGTTTTTGCCTTTGAAGAGTTCAGTACTTAGAAAATTTGGATAAAGAAGAACATTAGCAATTTCATAAATTTCTCATTCTGGTTCTTTTTGAAGGAGAACAATGAGGATGAAGCATGAGAAATTACCCTTATAAAAAGTAGAGAACAACTTTTCTCTTGCTACAAATATCCCAGTTAATTCAGAAAATCAAAATTGGAATATGCCAGACTGCCCAAGTAAAGACTTTAGCAGCACTAGCAATGGAACAAAAGTGTAAACATTTAAAAATTTTGACCTGTCACGATAGGCTCATTTTATTATCAGGATACTCTCTGGGAAATACCCCAGATATATTACTGTGGAAACAGCATGGTTATAGAAGAGTATTTTACAGGAATTTAAGTTTAGTTACAATTCAAAATGTTTTTAAAACTATATTAGTTCTTGAAAATAATCCATTTTCAAACAAAGTAAAGCAACATTTTAATAGTTTAATTTCTAAATGGGGCCCTATGTATTTAATAAAGAAGAATGCAACTCTCACAGGTTTTTAGTATTAATAAAGTCAGATGAAGAATATAAAAAAACTCTTTTACCTATGAACAGATTTCACATCACTGGTTATGACAATGGAAAATTAGGAACCTTTTAAAATATTTTTTTTCGGGCTTCCCTGGTAGTTCAGTGGTTAAGAATCTGCCTGCCAATGCAGGGGACACAGGTTCAAGCCCTGGTCTGGGAAGATCCCACATGCTGCGGAGCAACTAAGCCCGTGTGCCACAACTACTGAGCCTGCGCTCTAGAGCCTGCAAGCCACAACTACTGAAGTCCACGCGCCTAGAGTCCGTGCTCCGCAACAAGAAGCCCCCGCAATGAGAAGCCCACGCACCGCAACAAAGAGTAGCCCCCACTCGCCGCAACCAGAGAAAGCCCACGCGCAGCAACGAAGACCCAATGCAGTCAAAAATAAATAAATAAAATAAATTAAATTTATATATATTTTTTCTACTGGTATATATCAATATATGGTTATAATTGTCTATCAATTTCTCTAGTTATGAAGACAATCTTTGCCCTGCAAAAAATGATAATTGTGGACAAACCTTCTCAAAAGTTCTGGTCACTGTTCAGTAAAAGACAATAAGCATTTTTATCAGCTTATTATTTTTTAAAATTTAATCTGGGGAGAAAAATGTTAATTATTTTTGGGAAGAGGCTGAAGAAATCCCAGTGAGACATTCTGTAGAGAGGTCTTTTGTTAGTATAACATCTGACCTTCTATATCTTTGGAAATCATGCAAACTTGGCTAATGTAGTACTTAAAGAATTAATCAAGCAGATTGTTAGGCCCTAGTTACAGTGGAGCCAGCCAATTATGAGTTGCTCAGAAATTCATCACTGGCCTGTCTAACCACATTTTCCCACATAAAGATTAGTAGAAATATGTGGAAACTGGGCCCATTCCCACCCCAACACAGCTACAATATGTGTTCAGTGAAACAAATTTTAACCAAGTTTTGCCTTAGTGAAACAAACAATTTATTTGGGAATCTTTTTGATTTCTGTCTTTACCCATAACATCTTTTCTGCCAACATTGCAAAGGCTGCCCCATTTAGTTAAAACACAACTAGGGATTTTTATATTCAAACACACTTGTGAATTCAAAGCACTAAAAAGTCACATGCCACAAGCCTGAATTTATCAGTAAGTTAATGAAATTCCCAAAGACCATCTTCAGTCTTTTCACTGTTGTAATATGCCCTCTCAAGGCTTACTAAGAAGAAAGCTTTTCTTGCAAGAGAGAAATGAAAGAGGCCAGAGTAGATGAAGATTGGTTCTCTAAGGAGAGGGCAGTGCTGCTCTTAAATAAAGAAGCGCCTTTCAGATAAGCAGAATCAGATTCCAGTTCATTGGTTTGCTGGCTACCCTTACTTTGAACTCTCATATTTAACCCAGCAGGCTTCAAAGCAGGTGAGAAAGTGATCTACCACTTAAAAGCAATTTTTCCTTTTTCAGGAATTCTGGTCTTAAGAGAATATCAACTCTGATATCAGCACATTCCACATCTCCAGGGATTTATGCAATTTTTTTTTCATTGCTCTATGTCTAATATCCGGCGAGGAGAAAAATCAGGAAAAAGTCCTAACTTGCTGAAAATGAAGTCTTCTTCCATATAGCTTAATATCATGCAAAAGAAGAAGGGGCACTAAAACCACTGACCATTCTAATGCATTCCCTTCCATTTATCTAAATCTGATGTTCAGTGAGGATTATTAAAAATCATTAATCCCTAGTGCCTTGCTTCACAAAAAGGCAATTTTTGTAACAAATGCATTTTAACAAATTCAAACTGAATTTACTCTAGCATGTGAGCTAATACAAAAAGATATTAGATGAGGAAGAGACAATGGCAACAATGGAAGGAACTTAGGAAATTTTCTTAAATTGCTTTGCCTTATTAAATAGAAGAACAAATATGTTTCAAAGATTCTTCATTGATTTCTGTACTTCACTGATACTGTACTTGGCTATCAAATATCTGACCTAACTGAAAATTTTAACACAGGCAATTTGCAACTTATCAATTGGTTCTGCTCTATAAGGCACTTTGCTAGTGCCTAGTGCCTAGAATTTGAAACATTTCTCCACTTTCTGGTACACATAATGTACCAGAAGTATAGTACTAATAGTATCGTTTAAATGATACTTAACCACCATTTCTATGGAAAAATGCATTTTGAGTTTACTAGTAGAACATGGCTCCTCCAAACATGAAGGGGGTAGGGTTTCCCACTGTAGCTGCACTTTGGTGATGATGATGACAACGACAATGGCAACAACAGCTAACACCTAGTTTTTACTGTCAGCAGACACAGTTCTAAACACTTGATAAATTTTAAACTCATTTAACCCTCAAAAAAACCCATAAGGCAGTACTATTCTCATTTTACAATGCAGGGTTGGGGGGTGGAATGTTAAGCAACTTACCCAAGGTGGCACAGCCAATAAGTGTCAGGGCTGGAATCCAAAGCAAAGCAGTCTGGCTCCAGAGCCTATGTTCATAACGACTCTACAATCCTACCCCTTCTCCACCTTGATAAGGTGGCACTACCCAGGAATTCTAAATTCTTCTTATTGGGGGTAGAGTAAAGCAGGACTTCTCAAGTTTTAAACGTGTATATAGGATCACCTGAGGATCTTGTTAAAATGCAGATTCAGGAAGGCTGGAGTGGTACCTGTGGTTCTGCGTTTCTAACAAGTTCCTGGGTGATGATGGTAATGCTCCTGGGGCAGAGACCACACTATATATATATATATATATATATATATATATATATATATATATATATTTGTGTGTGTGTGTGTGTGTGTGTGTTACGCAGGCCTCTCACTGTTGTGGCCTCTCCCATTGCGGGCCTCTCCCCTCCGGACGTGCAGGCTCAGCGGCCATGGCTCACAGGCCCAGCCGCTCTGTGCACATGTGGGATCCTCCCAGACCGGGGCACGAACCCGCGTCCCCTGCATTGGCAGGCGGACTCTCAACCAGTGCACCACCAGGGAAGCCCGAGACCACACTATATTAAGTGGTGAAGAAGCAGAATTTGAGCCTCTAGTTTTCTTGCTGTCTGTTGAGGTATTTGTATATTGAGTTTATAAGCTGGAGTCTGCCTATACTATAATCATTTCCCATTAATTCTTAAATGGAAACTGCCCTTGGAACTGCTGCATAACAAATATTGGTTTGCAGGTACTTTCAGTAAATATTTAACTTTTAGGAATTTAAAATGTACATGTAAAGGCCACAAGGATAAAACGTGGCTGTAAAAGTTTGCTGTCAGGCACATTTTAAACACTATACACTACCAACAAATACCAAAAGATAGAAAACAAATGCCTGTTTATTGTTCATCAACTAGAATCACAGTAAATTAATAACTTTTGGTCTAAAAAAGAAGATTCCACTTTCAAATGTGTAATTATTCATTCTCGGACACTGCTAGGAGCTTGTGCTATGCAATCTTAAAGGCTCTTCTGATGCATCAGAGATCTCTTAGGTAAAGGCAGACACTATATATATACTATACATACTAACACTGATGAATAGAGCAAACAGTGAGTACACTGCACATTAACTTTAGCCAGTACCCCATGGCAGTACACTACTAACAATGACTACATCTCTACTCCAGATTCTAGATCTTCCTCCTCTCTCTATTTTACCTCCTTCCCACTGCCCTGAGAGAAACCCAAGGATCATCTCTCCCACTGCTTTCCTGTGATCTCAAATACACAGCTGCATATTTTTTTCCGGTTGTTAAATTGACAAGATTCTCTGTCTAGTCCATTTTTTTCCATGCCAGATTACACTGTGAAGTCATTTCAGTTTGAGACACACTTGCTCCCCAGTCAGCACCACTGCAAGCAACAGAGTTATGGTATGATCACTAAGCTTTCTCCTTATACTAAAAGGAAGCAGAAGAGTCAGTTTCCAACCCAAATATCTATACTCCCTGAACACAGTAAAAAGTCATCCTTCTTGAAGCCTGACCCAGAATCAAGTGTAGTCTCAGACTCCTAGGCCTACAGCCAGTGGCAACTTAACACATTATACAGTTGACCTTCAGGGGAAAAGAGAAACCAGTGCTCTCACTACTGGTGCCAGAAGAAAACCAACTAATCTTTAAGGCAAAAAATAAACTCCTAATGCAGGAAAAGAAAGTATGAGGAAACAGGGAGTTAGAATGGAGGCACATAGACAAAAATATAGAAATTACATTACCAAGTAAGGCCTAGTATTTCTATGGTTCTCAGTGCTTTTCTATTTGGGAATATAATGAATTAACATTTTCTTTTGGGGTTTGAATTCTTATTAGTTGGTAAAAATACAAAGATATACAAGACACATTTTTTAAAAGGCTTGGAGACTTACAGGGACTTATCTTTGGTAATTTTGCTTTGAGCCAGTGACATTAATTAACAGGTTTATGTAGAAAAGTAAAAAATCATGGGATACTCTCTCTAATATCAGTCCTCAAATACTTTCTGGACCTGGGTCCAGAAATGGGGAAGCAGTTCAAAACTAAAGGGTAAAAATAAAAATAAAGGTCTGTACATGGTTCTACACCCAAGGTTGGGAGATCAATAAGAACATGTAGATATAAAAACAGGGAGAAATTTTGAGTAAAGAGGCGCATTCTGAACCCAGGGCAAATGTCGCAACTGTCCCACCTTACCTACTTATTCTTCATCCTAGTTGCACTCTTGAATTTAACGTTCACCAAATCCTGAGAACTAATGATTTCATTTAAATGGAAAAATCAAAAGGCTTCTGTACAAAACAAGGGATTTTTTTTAAATGCCGAAGAAAATGCATTTAAAAGGTGTGGATTATTCTTTAGCTAGTAACAAGGGCTATGCTTACCACCAAAAGTGATCTACAAAGACCAACTTTATAATGTTATGCCATTGTATTCTCTAAACTTCTAAGCAACAAAAATACAGCTCAAATCACCAAAATCTTATGTTTGACATATTTATGGCAGCAACTTTACAAATCAATTCCTGTAATTTACTATAACAAATATCTTCACTGCTCAGCTGGTTAAGCACAAACAGATCAGAGATGGTTTCTTGTGTGTTTTACAAATACTCTGCACAAGTCCTTGAGATCATACTTACAGCTTTAGCAAAAACACCCATGATTTCAGGAAACTGGTGTGTGAGAAGAGCTATCATTGCTGTAGAAGAACATAGTCCTGCTGTGAAATGGATGAAAAAAGGAAGCTCCTTCTTTGGGTAAACAGAAACATGATGAAACGCTGCAAGGGAGAAAAGACAGAAATGGATTTTATTTCAGAATACAGTGTAAGCCAGTTTTAATATTTTCAAATGAAATCCATGTATAAAAACTAAAAAGGAAAATGTTTTTTAAAAAAAGAACAAGAAGTCTCTGGTCAAGCAAGGGAGAAAGAAATTATCCATTATTTTCTCTAGTGTCAACAGAACACCTACATAGCCAGACGACTGCTGGGAACTGGGAATAGGATGGCACTGTGGGAAAGAACAGTAATTGTAGTCATGCTGAGGTGGTTTTGAAGAAGAGCTTTGTCACTTATTAGCTGTGTGATATTGAATAAGTTGCTAAACCCTCTAGTAGTTGCTATGGAATTGTTATGATGAACACTATAAGCCCTTTATAAAGGTGTTGTTATAATTTTGATCTTTGGGAGCTCAGAGATAAGTATAGAGATCAAGAGACAGACGTGTGGTTGGAGATTTACCAGAACAATAAGTTAACAATTTTACCCAGTTATTAATAAGTGTCCTATATGTGGCATTTCATTGAGCACTGTAAAAATCTAACCAGAACACCAAAGCCCTAGGATTCTGAACATATATGGAGTCCCTTGTCTTATTTTACCACATTCGCAAATTTACTCAGGTATTCTTTTTCTAATGATTGGATATTTCATTACCAATAGTATTCAGGTAGTTTTATGTTATTTGAAATTTGAAAATACTTGAATAACAATGCTGAGAGGAGCCTATTACAATGACTGGCAGACAGTAGGTACTCAATAAATGTCTGTTAAACTGAGAGTTATTCTGGGACTTCAGTTGACTGCTCAGGGTTGGACACAAACCTAGGAATTCCTGATGTAATATCCTGCATAAGTAAGGAATGACTAATTCAGTGCTGAATCGAGGTCAGCTATAAATTTAACTTTTTAAAACATAATGATTCACAGGGAAGATTACACCTAAGTTTCCTTCAGTAGCCAGGATTTTTTTTTATGTCTTATACTATCTTCAGAAAGTATATACCAAAAAGCAAACTCATTAAAAATCCATAAAATTTCCAGAGCCTTGAGTCATGTTTAAAGTAAAAGCACACCAAGTCTGAATTTTTTTAAGTTAGAAACATTAGAAGCTGTGGACAACATTGTGCTTTCAGCACCCAAAAAAGCAGCAGTTCCTCCTGCTCTGTCCCTCAGCCATTAGAGGCCAACTTCTTCCAGCAAATCAAAAGATACAAACCATATTTGCAAAAACAGGGAACAAATACTTATATGTGCCAATGGTTACTATAATTGCTTTTGTGTGAAAGACAGCACAATTAATAATATTAATTAAACTGTAGCATTTTGTGGCTCACAAAGTGCTTTAATTTATATTAGTTTATTTTTTTTCAATAACCCTAGGAGACAGATAGTATTATTCCTACTTTTTAAGGTAGAAAACTATATAGCTTTAATAGGATAATTTTCTAAAATGTGAAATTTTTATACTGTAGGAGAGATCCAATTATTTCTTTTTGGATTGCTTTCCGCAGATTCATTTGTCAGTCAATGTTTGGCTAATACATCAAAATAATGGATGACTAGTACAGAAACACTCCCTTGGAAGTAAAGTTCAAATTTCATCACTGGCTTGTAGAGAAAAATTTATCAGGAGGCATAAAAGACAACTAAATAGCTATGTGAACTAAGGGAATAGTTCAAGTCTGAACTTATGAGGTTCATAAGCAAATTCCAGAATGCTGTAAGTCATATCAAGGTTGAAGGAGAATTGAAAACAAAAAACATTAAGTACTCCTGGGTATTAAAACTCTACATTATTAAAACTTTGTTCATTCTATCATAGTCAAAGACAGAAAAATACTCTAAGAATATACAATATAATCAAACTAAAACCCCCAGAATATCCCTCCTCTCCTACCTTCTAGAATTTGCAAATGAGTAGAACCCTAGAAATAATAAAGCCCTGCCAAAAAGCAAGCTCTCTTCTTGTAGCCTATGGCTCTGACAATACATAACAATAACAACCTTGATTTTATTCACATTACTATGAAAGACGGCCTTATATCAGTCAACCTCTGTAACGACTGGAGGGGGGGGCATAATTTTAGGCTAAATGTATTAGCCTAACATAATACACTCTTGTATACTGATGTTCCGCAATTAAAGATTCGTTCCTTTGCCTTAAATATCCTTGTTCCCATTAAAATGGAAAAACAATACCTACTATCACCACCGTAATAGTAAAGGAAAAATTTCTAACCCTAATGACCTTCTAATTGCTGAAGTCAATGGATTCTTCTCAGTAATTACCTTATTAAATACCTCAGATACTCCTCCTCACTTGGAAATTTTTTCCTCCTTTTAGTTTCTAGGTTATCTAGTTCTGGTTCTTGTCCTGTCTCTCTGACCACTCTTTCACTGAATCTTCTGACTCCTTATCGGCCACCCATCCCTTAGACATTTTCATCATGGTTCACCCTTAGTTTACTTCTCACACTCTTCACAGTTTCCCTTAGTGATCTCATTCATGCCTAGAAAATGAGGACTCCCAAGTCAAGTTTTGTGATGTAGAGAGATGCAAAGGGAATGAGATATTTTGGCAATTTTGTTTACTTGACCTGATCCTGTCCCTGCGCCACAGCTGATTGGATCAGGGATGAACACCTGGTAAATGTGATTTACTCTCCCAGAAGTTTTAGAAGTGGGATTGAGATATTTTTCATTCTGTATTATTTGCCTGAACTGATGACATGTAAACTTAGGGCTGTATGGGGGTATCAAGTATGGCTACATGAGTGTCTAACAAGGGAAAGCCAAACTGCAAAGATTAAGATATAAAAATGAAGCAGATACACTGAGAGAAGCAGAAATGAGAGCTCATACAAAGAAAAGATGGAGTTGGGGAATGAAAAAAAAAAAAGTGAGAATAGGAGAGGCTGAAAAACGCAGTCAGAGACAGAGATATACAGACAACTGACTCCTGGAAATCCTGATAGCCTTCTAGTTTCTGGTTCTAGTCTCTTCTGAGGTGCAACTCTAATTGTTGCCTTTGGGTTCCTTGAGATAATCCAGTCTTCTTCCAACAAATTCTCTTTATTTTAAAGCTAGTTTCAAGTGGCTCTCTTATACCCAAAGAATGCCTGCAACATTTACTATTTATATAACATATATATTTAATAATATACATATTATATATAACTTACAAATATATCTTAGCCCCATATATGTAGAGATAACAAAATATAAAGGCTATGTATGTATATGTTAAATAGATTAAATAATAAAATATTTAAGCATATACACACCTACATACACACACACGGATGTGTGCAACATACTCAAAAATAAAAAACCCTGGGAGAAAAATATAAGCATACTCAAATTCCATAATCTCTCCTAAATTTTTATCTATCTGTTTGAACTTTTCAGCTCATTAAGTCTGATGTTGTAAAAATGCAACTTTTCTTCCTAGACTTCAGTTCTAATGGACCCAGAATTGTAAAAACTGTGGTATAGATTGATATCGTAAGAGGAAACTAGCGATTATAACTTTCAGCATACTTACCTATCAGTTAAATTTAAAAAAAGGAAAATTAAACAGAAATTTACCAGCTCACAGAGAAAAAGAGTGAGTGGATGATAAGGCAGCTGAGACAAAAAAAAAAAAAAAATAGTACAGACTATTCTTTCAAAAGTTTGGCTTCCTGAAAGCAGGAACTAGATGAAAACACTCTCAGCAATCATAACCCGATGTATTTCTGGTTCTCCTCCTGACTCTTTGACTGCTCTTTTTAAAACTGAGAAGTATAGTCCCTCCAACTTCACTCTTCTTTGTAAAGATTGTTTTGACTGTTCTGGGTCCTTTACTTGGCAATATAAATTTTGGGATCAGCTTGTCAACTTGTAGGAATTGTACTGAATTTATAGATCAATTTGAAGAGAACTGTCATACAAATTATACTGGGTCTTCCAATCCATAAACGTGGACTGTCTCTCAATTTACTTAGATTTTCTCAGCAGTATTTAGTGGATTTTAGTATACAAGTCTCACACTTCTTTTGTTCAATTTATTCCTAAATTGTTTGTTCTTTTTGATGCTACTGTGATTAGAACTGTTTTCTAATTTTCATTTTGGATTGTTCATTGCTGGTATATAAATAAACGACTGAGTTTTGTATAATTACATCCTGCAACCTTGCTGAACTTGTTTATTAGTTCTAATAGTACTTTTATGGATTTCTTGCACAGAAGATCATGTCACCTGTGAATAAAGACAGTTTTACTTCTTTCTTTCGAACATGAACGCCTTTTATTTCTTTTTCTTGCTTGACGGCATTAACTAGAACCTCTAGTACAATGCTGAATAGAAGAAAGCAGACATCCTTGTCTTGTTCCTGATCTTAGCAGGAAAGCATTCAGTCTTTCACCATTAGGTATGATCTTAGCTGTGGGTTTTTCATAGATGCTCTTTATCAGGTTGAGGAAGTTCCCTTTTATTCCCAGTTTGTTCAGAATTTTTATCATGAATGGGTGTTAGATTTTTGTCAAATGCTTTTCTGCATCTATTGTCCTTTATTCTATTACATTTTCAGATGTTAAAGAAACCTTGCATTTGTGAGGTAAAGCCCAATTGGTCATGGAATATAATCCTTTTTACATGTTGGTGGATTCAGTTTGTTAACATTTTTTTGAAGATGTTTGTGTCTATATTCATGAGAGATATTGTTCTATAGCTTTCTTGTAATGCTTTTTGTTTGATTTTGGTGTCAGGGTAATGCTGGTCTCACAGAATGAGTTGGGGAGTGTTCCTCCTTTATTTCTTAAAAAGAGTTTGTGAAGGATTGGTATTATTTCTTCTTTAATTATTTGTAAGATGCCCGCTTTTTTTTTGCAGTACGCGGGCCTCTCACTGTTGTGGCCTCTCCCATTGCGGAGCATGGGCTCCGGACGCGCAGGCTCAGCGGCCATGGCTCACGGGCCCAGCCGCTCCGTGACACGTGGGACCTTCCCGGACCGGGGCACGAACCCGTGTCCCCTGCATCGGCAGGCGGACTCTCAACCACTGCGCCACCAGGGAAGCCCTTTTTTTTTTTTTTTAGTATCTTTAATCTTTGTGTCCTTCATTGCATCTAGCACAGGGTTTTACCCAAAAAATATGCAGAAAAAAAATATGCAGGAATGAACTAAATTATGCAACTACATCCAAGAAGTGGCTAAAACAGTATTTAAACAGCATCCTGAATTTCAACCAGAGGTACTTTTAAAATGGGAGAATACTATGAAAAACAATCTCATAACTAATTTTAAATTTAGGAAAACTTGAATATTTACTTACGAGGTAATAGCTCTCTATCAGCAGTCTCTGTGCAGCTGGGATAAGGATAAAATAGATGGCCTTTCTCTAGTGGGTATGGAATCATTCTAAAAGCTGAGTGAAAAATAAAATACATATGTTGACATTCAATTCAATCTCACTTTCATCCTCTACTACAATCAAAGCTATTTTGGAGACGTACTTTTATTAAATTTTCACACAGCGTTTTATTTTCTTTTTTACAGAGATATTTTAGATGAAAGAAACAAAGTATGCAAAGGAACAAATGAGGAGAAGAATAAGATCTATGTAGAGAATCATGAATGGTCTGGCTGAAATAAAACTAAAGGGAGTAATGGATGGTAAGACTAGCTGTGTCCTTCTTGCCTCAGTCTCCTTATCACAAACACAATAGACTTAACTCTCCACGTGTGAATTCCACTTCTTAGGGAAATCACGTTAACTGTTGTAGTCATAACTACTGGCAACCTAAGAGTTCTCAATGGCTCCTAACTTCATATGTGAGCTGTCATCAAGTTTTCTGTGAGCTTAATTTAGATCAGGGGTCACCAAAGTATCTAAATTAAGTACCTAAAGGGATCACCTTTGGCCAGACCTGGCCCACTGTTTTTGTAAATAAAATTTTATTAGAATACAGCCATGCCTGTTCGTTTATATATTATATAAGGCTGCTTTCATGCTATAAGTGTTGGGTAGTTGTAACAGAGACTATGGCCCACAAAAACTAAATATTTACCATCTGGCCCTTTACAGAAAAAGTTTACCCATCCCTCATCTAGATTATCATCAACTCCTACAAACTTCTGAAATCCTTATTGACCTACTCAACTATCAAAGATGAGATAAGGTTTTTGTTTTTCCCTTAGTCCTTGGCTCTAAAAACTTTTGTTAAAATATGGATTTTGTTTTGCTACAATAAAATATAGTGATTTTTCCAAAGTCACAGAGCAAATCAGTGGCACTAGGAAATCATTCATCAAGATGATTATTCATGAAATACAGAATAAATCATATACTTATTGAAAACTTCCTATGTGCCAAGCAGAACACTAGGCACTGAAGACACATACAAGGTGAATGAGATAGAGCACCTGGTTTTGAGAAGTGTACAGACTACTGGAGAAAAAGCAAAAGAAAGTCTAATTACCCCAAAACATCCAGCTCCTCAGTTTTAGTAGTCCCGCTTTCATTAATCT
Source organism: Pseudorca crassidens (assembly GCF_039906515.1). Classification (NCBI taxonomy): domain Eukaryota; kingdom Metazoa; phylum Chordata; class Mammalia; order Artiodactyla; family Delphinidae; genus Pseudorca; species Pseudorca crassidens. The sequence goes on from NC_090297.1 coordinate 98,608,861, forward strand.
GTATATTGTCAGTATCAAGCACAGTGTCTGACCTCAGCAAGAATGCAGAGGTTCCCAAATTTTCTTGGTTCAAGGACATGTGGTGTCCTTCGTGTCTCAGTAATTTGCTATTGATGCCCCTACACTGAAAGAAATATCTAACAATTCCACTTATTAAGTAGTGGGTCTGATCAACTTCAAAAGTTTTTGTTCTAACAACTTAGCAGCGATATGAAAAAAAATACACATAAATTAATGAAAATAATAGTTATTTTATTTTTAAATAACCATCATTTCTTCCTAATGGGATATATGAGCCTGTTGGGCACTGCATAATTTCTCGAACCTTGGAATCACACTGGACACCACTATCCTCATTTCCTGTGTGGTACTTCTTTTAATCACAGCAACTAACAAAACCCAGCTTTGCAAAGCTATGACAACACTGAAAAAACATAGAGAATGGAGAGCTGTCTAATATTGAAACTGTGAACTATCTAGAGCTACAGTTTGAATGGTGTATTGCTATGTTTCTACTAAAAATTTAAAATATCCCATGGCACTCTTGTGAATTTGCTATAATACCCAAAGGTGCCTCAATGCAAACTTTGAGGAGGTTAACCAACTTTAGTGAATGAACATTGAATTTATTTTTGAATTTTCACTGACAGGTGATTTTAAGAAGTTACAAATGAGAGAGATCTGGTAGTTACTGGAAAATAATCCACTTCTCCAAAGAAACGTACGAATAGCCAATTAACATATAAAAAGATGTTCAACATTACTAATTATTAGGGAAATGCAAATCAAAATCAAAATGAGACACTACTCCACACCCATTAGGATGCTATTACTAAAAAATCCAGGAAATAACAAGTATTGGCAAGGATATAAAGAAAGTGAAACCCCTGTGCATTGCTAGTGGAATGTAAAATGGTTCAGCTGCTATAGAAAATAGTATGGTGGCTCCTCAAAAGTTTAAACACAAAATTATATGATCTAGCAATTCCACTTCTAGGTATACACCCAAAAGAAATGAAAGCAGGAACTTGAACAGATATTTATGCACCCACGTTCATAACAGCATTATTCATAATAGTCAAAAGGTAGAAACAGCCCAAATGTCCATTGATGGATGAATGGATAAACAAAATTTTGTATACACTTACGATGGAATATTACTCAGCCTTAAAAAAGAATAAAACTCTGACACATGCTACAACATTATGGTAAGTAAAATAAGCCATATATAAAAGGACAAATATTGTATGATTCCACTTATATGAGATACCTAGAGTAGTCAAACTCATAGAGACAGAAAACAGAATGGTTACCAGGGGACTGGGGAGGAGGGAAGATTGGGGAGTTAATTGTTTAATGGGTAGAGAATTTCATTTTGGGTGATGAAAAAATTTGGGGGAAGGATAATGGTGGTTGCACAACAATGTACATGTATGTCACTGAACTGTACATTTAAAAATGTTTAAAATGGTAATTTTAATGTGATATGTATTTTACCACAATTTAAAAAAAATTTTAAAGAATCGAGTTGATATCAGTAATGAGGAAATTAGTTTCATGTTGTACACATCTCAAAACAAAACAAAACAAAAATCCAATTTTTAAAATATTAGAATAGCTAACCACATTAAAAAACTTATAAATGAAGGGATATAAGTTTCCATTCTTTCCTTATAAATACTTAATTTAAGTGAACATATAGCAGAATACCCAAACAGTTTCTCATTCTGCTTTTCCTAAATGTGGCATTAATATAAGCACATTACATGTTTCTTCTACCAGTAAACCAATAAACACCACTGAGTTCACTTTGAAACCAATCTGAACAAGTCCTTAAAGAAACTCACAATCTCATTACAAAAAGACTGCCTGTGAATGGAATAATTAGTCAGAAAGATTAGTGTTACATTTGGAAAAGAATACTTACTGCCTTCCCATGTACACTGTAACAGATTAAGAGCACCTTCTATTCGCTTCCAGTGCTGAAGATGAAAGAAAGCATAGGCAATTGCTTCACTATCGCCCCGTTTCAGAATGTGTTCTGGAGGTAAAATGAGACTTTTCATCTCTAGTAAATACTAGAAAAATAACACACACACATAGACACACCACAGAAAAAAAGGAAAATTATGCTAAATTCAAATATCCACAAAAGTGTAGATTCAAATTTTATAAAGTTAATTTGATTTAAAAAACAAACAAATATTAAGCTAGTTGAAATGACATGAAGGTCCTACTGACAAAATGCTTATATAAATGCAAATTCCAAAGATCAGAACATTCCTATAGGTAAAAATAAGGTAATAAATGGCTTATGTGTGACTTTACTAAACACAAATGGAAACTCAAGCTGAGGAAATAATGTTGGAGGAAATTACTTACTTTTCCAAAAAAGAATAAGTGTAAAAAATTATAAAACACAATTTTGGAATAACACATTGTGGCAACATTCGATATTTTTTCTTTATTTCCCTTCTATAGTGAAGGAATTTAATTGTTAAGAAGTTCAATTAAATTAATATTTACTGAGTGCAAATCACTATGCTTGTTAGGGAATGCCAAAACACTATTCTCTAGAGCTTCCTAAGGTAATGAGAAAGACAGATTTCTTTTTCTATTTTCTCGGCTGCACTACACGGCTTGTGGGATCCTAGTTCCCTGACCTGGGATTAAACCTGGGCCCCTGGCAATTGAAAGCGCAGAGTCCCAACCACTGGACCGCCAGGGAACTCCCGAGAAAGACAGATTTATTAAGTTAAAAATTTTAACCAAACTGGGACTTCCCTGTGGTCCAGTGGTTAAGAATCCACCTTCCACTGCAGGGGATGCAGGTCTGATCCCTGGGTGGGGAACTAAGATCCCACATGCCTCGGGGCAACTAAGCCCCGCGTGTCACAGCTACTGAGCCTGCGTGCTCTAGAGCCCATGCATCACAACTAGAGAGCCTGCATGCTGCAACTACTGAGCCCATGCGCTCTGGAGCCGGCGCGCCACAATGAAGGGCCTGCACACCACAAGGAAAGATCCCACATGCTGCAATGAAGATCCCATGTGATGCAACTAAACCCTACGCAGCCAAATTAAAAAAAAAAAATTATAACCAGACTATGTTAAGTGTTTCACTAGAGGTATAGATGTATATAGGAATATGGATAGGAGGTATTAATTTTTTAATTTAGTTTTTAATAACAGCTTTATTGAGATATAGTTCGCATGCTTTACAGTTCACCCATTTAAAGTCCACAGTTCAATGGTTTTTAGTATGTTCACAGATATGTGCAACCATCACAATTTTAGAACATTTTCATCACTTCAAAAGGAAACCCCAAATGTACATTGGTGCAGCCTCTATGGAAAACAGTATGGAGGTTCCTCAAAACAACTAAAAATAGAGTTACCATATGATCCAGCAATTCCATTCCTGGGCATATATCTGGAGAAAACTATAATTCAAAAAGATTCATGCATCCCAATGTTCACTGCAGCACTATTTACAATAGCCAACCTAAAAGTTGACAGATGAATGGATAAAGATGTTATACATATATACAATCGAATACTACGCAGCCTTAAAAAAGAATGAAATAATGCCATTTGCAGAAACATGGACGGACCTAGAGATAATCATACTAAGTGAAGTAAGCCAGAAAGAGAAAGACAAATACCATATGATATCACTTATATGTGTAATCTCAAATATGACCCAGGGACTTCCCTCGTGGTCCAGCGGTTAAGAATCTGCCTTCCAATGCAGGGGACGCAGGTTCGATCCCTGGTTGGGGAACTAAGATTCCACATGCCGTGGGGAAACCAAGCCTGCATGCCACAACTACAGAGCTCACGCGCTCTGGAGCCTGCATGCCACAACTACAGAGCCCACGTGCTCTGGAGCCTGCATGCCACAACTAGGGAGAAGCCCACATGCCGCCAACGAAAGATCCCCCATGCCATAACTAAGACCTGACACAGCCAAAAATAAAATAAATTTTAAAAAATAATAAATAAAATAAAATAAAATATGACCCCAGTGAACTTTTATGAAACAGAAACAGACTCATGGACATAGAGAACAGACTTATGGTTGCCAAGGGAAGAGGGGGTGGGGGAGGGATGAATTGGAAGTTTGGGATTACCAGATGCAAACTATTATATAGAGGATGGATAAACAATAAGTTTCTACTATATAGCACAGGGAACTATATTCAATATCCTGTGATAAACCATAATGGAAAAGAATATGAAAAAGAATGCATATATGTGTATAACTGAATCACTGTGCTCTACAGTAGAAACTGACACAGCATTGTAAATCAACTATACTTCAATAAAAATTTTAAAATAAGGAAACCCCATACTCTTTAGTTATCACCCTCTACACCCACAATCCCCCTAAGCCCTAAGCAACCACTAATATACTCTCTGTCCTATAGATTTGCCTATTCCAGATATTTCATACAAACAGAATCACATAATATAGGGTCTTTTGTGACTGGTTTATTTCACTTAGCATACACCCATGTTGTAGCATGTATCAGTACCCCATTCTTTTTTGTAGCTGAATAATATTCTATTGTATGGACAGACCACAGTTCTTTATCCATTCATCATTTGATAGACATTTTGTTTTCACCTTTTGGCTATTATGAATAATGCTGCAATAAACATTTGTGTATGAATTTTCATGTGAACAAATGTTTTCATCTCTCTTGGGTTACCTAGGAGTGGAATTGCTAGGCTATATGGTAATTCTATGTTTAAGAGGTATGAATTATGATTTAAACCACTTGATAGAATTTGGGATTTGAGCTGATATATAAAGACAGGTGGAATGTGGATGAGCAGGTTGGGGGGTATGGTGGGGAGAAGAACAGGAGGACATATTCAATGTACAGGGCCAACCTGAACAATTTTAACTCTTGAGACTTGAGAGCATACTGCAAGATGAGTGAGTGTGCCTGTTAAAGAAGTTATGACCTATCAATTCTTATTAACATATGAAATTAAATTCTAAACTCTTGAAGAAAATACTTGCCTTAATATTATAATCCATAACAAAAGCAGCATAATCAGTTACTGCACTAATCAAATATACTAATTACATGAAGAAAGATGCAAAATTACACTTGTACATCATCTTTACTATTAAAGTGGTCAACTTAAAACAAAATCTTTTAAAAAATATTTAGTTAGCTAACTACTTCTTCCAAAGACTGAGGCCAGAGTATACCTCCCCTACTAGACTAGCTGTGAAACAACCTCTTTGGGTTTCAATAATTTGATACCAAATTATGTGTCATATGGTCCAAACCACATTAACATCTATTATAAGATATAAAAAGAGAAACATTCCAAACGTGTCTTAAAAGATATATTCTCACATTTCAAATTCTAAGTTCCTCAGGTCATTACACAAGCTAATAAGATAAACAACATGAATTAAACAGTTGAATGTGTGAAACACTTTGTAAAACTACTACAAACAGGAAGAATTCTAAAAATAATTGAAGTGGTTTTAAATTTTAAGCCTTAGGTTATTAATCAATACATATGTACTCATGGTATTAATACATCTAAAGTAATTTTTCTTTTTTGTTTATGGAATATGCCTTTCCAACACTTACTGAGCTTAATGCTCATCTTGAATTACTCTTATTCCTATACCCCAATAAAGGTGAAATTAAAAAGCAAAAAGATAAAAAGAATAATTACTCTTAGTCTTGATGTCTCTAGCTCTCTCCTCAAAGTGTAAGAATGCAGTCTGCTTATCAATTTATTTTAGCAGATGTCACAAGCTATGAGATTATTTACTAATCCAGTTTGGGGACTTAACATTTCCCATTCAGTTTCTTAAAGGAATGCAGCAGAGGTTGTGTCCTGGTCAAGCAAAGCCCATTTGCTGCCTGGCTGGGTTCTCTACCTTTAGTGCCTTGGGCCTATATTCAGGAGGGTAATATTCTTTCTAATCCTCTTTAATCCTTGCCCATTTTTTAAAACACAGTAAAAGATCACTCGCACCAGGCGACTGTGGGAAAATGGACTCAAATAGCTGACCTCTGACACGACTCCTTATGCTCTTTGCAAGTGCACTAAGAGCTTCTTCAGTAGGAAGCAAAGAAAATGAAGCAAACACAGTGGAATCTCCATCATAAAAAGAATATCTTATTTTCAGAGAGGTTTAATACTTAAACTAAGTCCTTTCGATTAGAGATCTGTTTTATTTTACAGATAAAAATATCTCAAATTATTTTCAATGTGTTTTAGAACCCTGAAGCTTTAGACTAAACCCTATCTTGGTAGCCACTTAGCAAATGGTAAGCAAAGATATTAAGTTAACAATTATTGAGTAAAACTTATATTATAAAAGGTATCAACTTAATATATCTAAAAATACTTCTGTTAATAGCAACTATATATCTATACTTTCACTGAGTAATAATCTAAGTGACAATTCAGAATCAGATATGGTACGTTTATTAGGAAATAATACTTCAGGATTTTATATTAAAAATCTTCACTATTTAATCATTAAAAAATTGTTTCCTTATGCTACCTTACTTTTTATTATCATGTCTTACCTACCAGCAAATGTCCTCTACAATTTGACTTCAAAGAAATTCTTATATTTCAGTTTCTGAAATAGGACAGTGAAATAAAATTTCACCCTCAAAATATAAAGAAAAACTTTCAGTTTAAAGAAAATATACTTAGGGACTTCCCTGGTGGCACAGTGGTTGAGAATCCACCTGCCAGCACAGGGGACACGGGTTCGAGTCCTGGTCCGGGTGGATCCCACATGCTGCAGAGCAACTAAGCCCGTGTGCCACAACTACTGAGCCCGTGCTCTAAAGCCCGCAAGTCACAACTGCTGAGCCGGAGCGCCACAATTACTGAAGCCCGCGTGCCTAGAGCCCGTGCTCCGCAACAAGAGAAGCCACCGCAATGAGAAGCCTGCGCACCGCAATGAGGAGCAGCCCCCGCTCACGTCAACTAGAGAAAGCCCGCGGGCAGCAACGAAGACCCAATGCAGCCAAAAATAAAATAAATTAAAAAGACAAAAGAAAAAAAGAAAATATACTTAAAATATGTAATTATAGGATTATTACTCATTTTATCTCCTCCACAAAGTGCTACTCAAGAATTTCTGCTACCCAGAATAAGGTGTAGTCACTACATGATAGAAACCATATCCTTCATATTCTACTTCAGCACCTAGTGTATTACACTATCCAAAGCAGGTCCTAAAATAATTAACTGACTGGATCTGATATATATAGCTAAAATGTCTTCAAACTCATACCTTTAAGTATTTCAGTTTTACTTAAAGATATTTTCTAACTTTCTGGGCAAACTAAAAACAAAACAAAATGAAAAAAAAATTCAGCTATCAAGACTTTACTTCTGTAGGAAGAAGAATATGAAAGGTTAAAAACTGACGGGTAATTTGTTTTGTTTTGGTCTCTTTTTTTTTTTTTGCTTATAAAAGTACACGCTCACAGTACAAAAATGCAAACATTACAGAGTTACACAGAAAAGAATCTATTACAAGATTGGAGAATAAAAGAAAAAAGGAAATAAAGATAATAATCTTATTTATGTTTGTCTGGATTTCTTTTTTTAAGCATAACATACTGATTCTACTTTTCTGAAATATAGTATCAAACTGTTACGCAACTCACTTTTTACTTCACAATATATCTTGTATATCTCTTCCCATCTCTATATAGATCTAACTCATTTAAAATATAGTATAGTATTCCATTAAAAGCTGAGTTCTTTTATCAGTTAAGAAATAAGGTCATCCTGAAATTGTACTACTGTCCTTAAAAGGCCCAAAGTGACATAATGTAGCAAAACTCACAAAATATTAAATGGCTTAAAAAATTGACGGGATCTAAAATTTTATTTTCTTTACCTTAGATAGGTCTTTATAGTAATGCATATCTAAATTACAAACATGTTTATTTACCAAACATTTATTGAATGCCTGTTATGTGGTAAGTAGAATATCAGACATAAAATGATGCTAAGACAAGAGTCCTGCTTTTTAAAAAGCTCACCAATAACTAAGGGAGAGACATACAAACAGACCAAAAGAAAAAAAAAAAAAAGATGATTAAGGTACTAAAGAAACAGAAGAAAGAGCCATTATCTCTGCTTGGGAAAAGTGGGAAAGACACCTCTACAAAGGAGGCAACAGATGAGCAGGATCTTGAAGAATGAGTAGAAACTTGCCAGGTAGAGAAGAGACTGAGCATATGTACAACGGTAGGGAGTCATAATGAGACCTGGCCAATCCAGGGAATAGTAGCACTGGAGGTAAGGAACAAGGCAGAAGTGGTGAGGAGCGAGGGTGGAGACAGATACTGGGCCCAGACTATGAAGGGTTTCTATACACGCAATACTACGGGGTTGGTCCTTATCGTATAGGCAATAGGGAACAAGCAGAGCTCTTTAGGCAGAGTAAGATTTGCTATTTAGGTGGATAACTCTGGCAATGACCAGAGTAGAGAGGGTTTGATGGCAGGGAGACCACTGAGGAATCTGTTTTAATGGTCCAAACAAAAGATGGTAGAGTATTTGAGATTACTGTATTTCTACACATACATATCTGTATGTTTAAAAATGCACAGAAAATGTCTGGCAACATATACACCAAACAGAAACAGTGGTTACGTGAGAGAAGTAGAATTGGGAGAGAAGAAACAGGGGATTTTTTACTTTATAAACTTCTAAAGGGTCTGAATTTTTTTTAAAAGCATTCATTACCTTTATAACAATAATAATTTTTAAAAGAATAGGGCTTCCCTGGTGGCACAGTGGTTGAGAGTCCGCCTGCCGATGCAGGGGACACGGGTTCGTGCCCCGGTCCGGGAAGATCCCACATGCCGCGGAGCGGCTGGGCCGTGAGCCATGGCTGCTGAGCCTGCGCGTCCGGAGCCTGTGTTCCGCAACGGGAGAGGCCACAACAGTGAGAGGCCCACGTACCACACACACAAAAAAAGGTAGTGAAGGTGCACAATGAGCAGTGACAGTGGGGATGGAGAAGATGGCTAGATCTGAAAGAGATTTCAAAGGTCATAATACGAGTTGGTAATTTGGAAAGAGCAGAGTAAAGGTTAATTACAGAAGAAAATAATAAAGCCGTAAGTCAAAATATAGAAATAAGGAAGGAGAGGCAAGTTGGAGAAGAGACTAAAAAATAAATTTAAAAAAAATCAGTTTGAGAACACATTAAAGTGTCTGAAGTACTTATTAGATACCCAGGTAAAAATTTCCACAACTAGATAGAAATGCAAATCTAAAGACAAGGAAGGAAGCCAGAGTTAACATATTTGGAAATAACTGGCAAATAAAATATAGTTAAAGACATAAACCAAGGCTGGTACCTAGTATGTGCTGCAGGACCTTCCATATTACCTCCAAATCATCTTCTTGTTATATCTGGAAATTGCGTGGGCCAATTTTAACTAGTATTCAACTATGGACAATATACTCAAATAATTACTCAAAGTCTCTTGCTTTTCGCTAAAAATATTAAAAATTAAAGCTACTTTGGAAGCTATAGTTAAAAAGACATAATGATGTATGGTCTGATGGTATCTTTTATAACTCTAAATCCATACCTATGCTTACGCTCAAATTCACTTTAATTTTGAATTGCTTTGATCTTTATAATTTATCTCTAGATTACTTTGTTTCTATTACTTTGCAAATCTTACAACAGCTTTTGACCAAAAGCAATATAATTCTGACCTGAAGTAACGATAATGCTTTATAATCTTCCTCTTAAAAGCAGAGGTTAAAGAAAAATCTCTCTGAAGGCATCTGAAATTAAGGTACTTTGCTCTTGATCAGTCATGCACATCAAGACCAATTTATCTCTCCAATTAGTTTTCTCAGTGCACATTCTATGAGATTGGACAGGCAGGCTGAATGCAAAGATTCCACATGGAGGTGTATTATAAGGGAGACTAAAGAAAGTTCCCAGATAGAAAGTAAACAACTGCTGTATGAATAAACTGAAAGAAAACATGATACTACCTAGCAGCCTCAGGAGCAAAGGGAAAGTGATCTTATATTAAAAAGAGAGGGATGGGAGGCTAAACAGGGCATGTGCTTCAGGAAAATGACTTTCCAAATCATCCTACAGAGCAGCATCTCAAGAGATAAGCATTTCATATCTCAACCCTTCCACCTGGGCCACAGTACAATATAAGGGAAAGGCAAAGGCCTCACTGTGCTCTAAGTATGGGTCACAGACTTTAACACCACTTCCCTTTATTCCCTGTACTCCTGCTATGCCACTCAGAATCTCAACTGAGTGCCCATCTCCCTCATCTTTTACTTATACTGCTATAATATAAGTAGTCTGGCCAAAAGAAATGTAAGCCCGCTGCTAAAGACCTAGTACCTTCTCTAATGGATGGGACTCATAACATCCTACGGGCTTCAATTTCTGATCAGCCAGAATGGATTTTACCTTTTATGTATCCATTTATTTTTAAAATTCCCCTTGCACTTGTAAAGGCCTCCTGGCATGGTCTACTTGCTTAGCAGCACAATACCAAAACCAGTTTTATTGTAAAATAAGAATGATTTTAAAAAGCCACAGATAGCATATTCCTAAACATGTACTCAAGTTGCAGAGATTTACTAAACAAGGTTTTGTTTTGTTTTTAAATGTTCTACGCCACTCTTCCCTCAAGGGCTTCTTCTGGAAGACACAAACTGTCCTCAGGGTATTAAGTAATTCAAATTAGTTAATTCCTAACTGTCTCACCTAACCATCTTCACCTTCACCCCATCTCAACAAAGGAATCCCCAAATCTTATACACTCTAAAGCACTAAACTAATATTTACAAGGGAAGAGGACACACTGGAACAGCTTAAACAGGAGGAGAAAATGGTAACAGAGTATAATAAAGCAGTGATGGCCATAATAATCAATGCTGTTGCCTGACACTCAGACATTGTGTTGAGAACTTCACATATATCATCTCATTTAATCAGGAGGCATGATACCTTGACAGTGCTTTCCATGTTGAGTCTGATTCTTTTTTCTTTATTGAGGTATAATTTAAAAACAGTAAAATGCACGGGTCTTAAGTATTCAGTTCGATGAGTTTTAACAAGGGACTTCCCTGGTGGTCCAGCGGTTAAGAATCCTCCTTCCAGTGCAGGGGATGCGGGTTTGACCCCTGGTCAGGGAACTAAGATCCCACATGCCGCAGGGCAACTAAGCCCACGAGCTTCAAATACTGAGCCCAAGTGCCACAACTACAGATCCCGCACGCTCTGGAACCCGTGCACCACAACTAGAGAGAAGACCAAGTGCTGCAATGAAAGATCCTGAATGCCACAACTAAGACCTGACCCAGCCAAAAATAAATTTAAAAAAAGAAAGAAAGTAGACAAGCAACACCATCACCCCAGAAAGTTCTCCTTTCCAGTTAATACCTCTATCCTGACCACCTGAGGCAACCACCATTCTAATTTCTACCACAATAGATCACTTTTGCCTTTTCTTGAATATCACATAAATGGAATCATTCAGTATATATTCTTTTGAACGCTATATTTTTAAGATTCATCCATGTTTTGCTGTACCAGTAGTTCTTTTCTTTTTATTGCTAAATAAATTTTTTTCTCTTGGATGCACACCTTGGAGTAGAACTGGGTCATAGGGTGCGGTATATGTTTAATTTTATAAGAAACTGACAAAGTGGTTGTATCATTTTATATACTCTTAGCAGTAATGTACTAGAGTTCTAAATGTTCCACATTCTTACCAATATTTTATCAGTATTTTTAATTACAGCCATTCTGATAGGCATGATACCTTGTAATTTTATAATGCATTTCCTTGATAACCAACAATGGTGAGCACCTCTTTATGTGTTTATTGGACATTCCAATATCTTCTTTTCTGAAGTATCTGTTCAAGGCTTTTGACCATGTTTTACATTAAAGTTGTCATTTTATACTTATATATTCTGGATTTGAGTCCTTTGCCAAACAAACAAACTGGAAATATTTTTTTTCCTATTTGTGGTTTGCCTTTTCATTTTTTTTAAAATGGTGATGATTTTTATTTATTTATTTATTTATTTTTGCCACACCGCACAGCTTGCAGGATCTTAGTTCCCCAACCAGGGATCGAACCTGTGCCCACGGCAGTGAAAGCACGGAGTCCTAACCACTGGGCAGCTGGGGAATTTCCTGCCTTTTCATTTTTCTTAACACTGTCATCAGTGAGAAGAATTTTCAATTTTTGAAAAGGCCAATTTAGAATTTTTTCTCTTACAGTTAAGTGCCTATTGTGTCCTAGGAAATCTCTGTCTACCCCAAAATTTCAAAGATATTCTTAGATGTTTTCTTCTAGATGTATAGTTTTAGCTCTTACATTTAGGTAAATGATCCATCTCAAATTAATGTTTATGTATGCTATGAGAATATTTCATGATTTTTCCCCCCATTGAGACATCTAGATGTTCCAGCACCATTTGTTGAAAAGAGTTTCCTTTCCCCACTGAACTGCATTGGTGCTTTTGTCAAAAACCAAATGACAAAATACATATAGATATATTTCTGGACTTTCTATTCTGTGATTTTGTTTTTAAGGCAAGTATCTCAAATTTAAATCTAAAGATAATAAAATTTAGAAGAATTTGGTGGTAGTATGCTAATAAAAAAAACCTTCAATGAAATATTGCAGCAAGCTATTGCTAGATCCTAAATTAAAGTTAGATAATACTATTCTAACTGATGTGTAAAGTGTCATACTAAGAACAATTACATCTATAGTAAATCATGGATATTTTTGGATTTAATATTTACGATTTCAATCATCTGTGCTATCTCTAAACATCCATGATTTATAAAGCCATAATTTTGCTAAGGAACAAATTTCAATCATTTGTGCTCTGAGGCTTGTGCACACATGTGAGTAACTTACCAAATGAATAACCCTAGTTGAATCTTCAGCATCCATATCTCAGCAAGGTTCATGACCCATCCTCATGTTCTCATTTCAGGAGTAAAATTATATGTTATACTGGTATTTCTCAACCCATGGAGATTCACAATGGTTTTGGACCATATTAATCAAGAATGTCAATGGCTAACTATAATAATAATGTTAAAGAATACTTTTTATAATAAAAAGATGAATTTAAAAATGTGCAAAGGACTTGGATATTTATCCAAAGAAGATACACAATCCCACTCCTGGGCATATATCTGGAGAAAACCATAATTAGAAAAGATCCATGCACCCCAATGTTCATTGCAGCACTATTTACAATAGCCAAGACAAGGAAGCAACCTAAATGTCCACTGAAAGATGAATGGATAAAGAAGATGTGGTATATATACACAATGGAATATTATTCAGTCATAGAAAAGAATGAAATAATGCCATTTGCAGCAACATGGATTGACCTAGAGATTGTCATACTGAGTGAAGTAAGACAGAGAAAGACAAATATCATATAATATCGCTTGTATGTGGAATCTAAAAAAAAATTGGTACAAATGAACTTATTTACAAAACAGAAATAGAGTCACAGACGTAGAAAACAAACTTATGGTTTCCAGGGGGAACGGGGGGGAGGGACAAATTGGGAGATTGGGATTGAGATATATACACTACTGTATATAAAATAAATACCTAATAAGTACCTACTGTATAGCACAGCAAACTCTACTCAATAATCTGTAATGGCCTATATGGGAAAAGAATCTAAAAAAAAGTGGATATATGTAAAACTGATTCACTTTACTGTGCACCTGAAACTAAAAACATTGTAAATCGACTATACTCAATAAAAATTATTTTAAAAAATTTAAAAAAAGAAGATATACAAGTGGCCAATAACCACATTAAAAGATGTTCAACATCATTAGTCATTAGGAAATGCAAATCAAAATCATGAGATGCCACTTCACACCTACTAGGACAACTACAGTCAAAACACAGACAATAACAACTGTTGGCACAGATGTACAGAAATTGTAACCCTCAAAAATTGCTGTAAATTTTTGGGAATTTTTTACATTGGGAATGTAAAATAGCACAGCCAACTTTGAAAAAGCTTGGCAGTCTCTCAAAAAGTTAAGCATAGAGAATTACCATATGATCCATCAATTCCACTCCTAGGCATATACCCAAGAGAAGTGAAACCATGTGTCCACACAAAAGCTTTCACATGAATATTCACACCAGCATTATTCATAATAGCCAAAAAGTGGAACCAACCCAAATGCCCATCACCTGATGAATGGATAAACAAAATGTGGTATATCCATACAATGGATTACTACTCAGCCATAAAAAGAAAGGAAGTATTGATACCTGCTACCTTATGCTAAGTGAAAAGGCCACATAATATAATTCTAAATCTACAGAGACAGAAGGTAGATCTGTGTTGTCATGGATTTGGGGAGAGAGGAATGGGGAGTGACTGCTAATAGCTACAGGGTTTCTTTTGGGGGTAATAAAAATGTTCTAGAATCAGAGAGTGGTGATAATTACACAACCTTGTGAATATACTAAAAACCACTGAATTGTATACTTTAAAAGGGTGAATTATATTGTATATGAATTATTTTAATTAAAAAATACTTCTTGATGGTTGGATAATAAAAAAATGTGAGACAGAAGAATGACTGAAACAGGATGCTATGGAATATTTAAAAAGTATGAAATATTTTCTACCGTAAAATTTTAAAAACCAACAATTTCTATAGTAGCTGAAAGATACATAATCTTTTTCTTGTTTGGTGACTAAAACAAAATGTTTATTGAACCAAAGCCATACCTAGGTAATGAAGAACAAGTCAAAAATCATGAAAACATGTTGTTCTAATTTTTTTACTATTACTATCACGGTTACTGTATACTGAATTCATTCAGTAGATTAAAAAAATCTGTAAAAGCAATCAATACTGATGAAACATCTAAAGCAAATTCATAGCCTGAAGAGATTTATGTGATCTTTTTCTACTGCACTTCTAATGGCTTCCAGCTTTAACAAACTGCACAGCTCTAGACCTATAGCCATTTCTGTTGTAGTTATGTGGAAAGTAGCCAAAATAGTTCCTGCTAAAACAGCTTTACAATTTGTCATTTTACTGGTAAGATTCATAGAACATTTTAAAATTTGCATAATAAATTTATAAGAATAAAAGAAGATTTAAAAATATATATATATATTTAAGTGTCACTGTTCATTAGGTTAAGTAAGTTATCATGACACATTGTTGAAGTCTGAGGAAGAAAACCCCTAAAGCCCTTTATGTTTGCTGGCTCCAGCTGAGAGAATCACAGATAGAGACTATAATAGAAGAGAAAGGGGAGAGAATATCTGTACATACTTCATCACTTGCAAAAACAGCCACAAATTCCAGCGCTCTTCCAATTCATATAACACTAATGTTATTTAAGTGGGATATTATCCAAATTGTTGGAGCATAAAATTTCCCCCCTAAAACCTTAATTTTTAACCTGTTTGGTAACATCCAGCTTAAACTGCCTATCCACAAGCAATAACGTAAGGTTACAGAGCCATTCTACTCAGTTGGATATTTTGATAGAGCTGAATTGTCAACTGGTTTTGGTATTTAGGTAAGGGGAAAAAATATACAAATTTCTACCTATAAATAAAAATGATTTTTTTTCAGGCAAGGCTTTACTGGTGCTAAAAATGATTTTCAAATATTGCAGTATATACATATTACATACTTATTAAATGTATATTTATATTTAATTAAATAACATATTTTACAGTTTTACTGACGTATACTTTATATATCACAAAATTTACCATTTTAAGTATACAGTTCAATGATTTTTACTAAATTTATACAGTTGTGCAACCATCACCATAAAAAGTTCCCTCATGCCTGTTTGAAGTCAATCTCCACTCCTACCCACAGCCCCAGGGAACCACTGATCTGCCTTTTGTGTCTATAGTTTTACCTATTTCATAAATTTCATATAAATGGAATCATACAATATGCTGTCTTTTTTTAAAGGAAATATAATACACTCCTTGGCTCAACTGTAAGTACTGATGATAATTTATTTTTTTTAATATTTATTTAGTTATTTGGTTGTGCCAGGTCTTAGTTGTGGCAGGTGGGCTCCTTTAGTTGCGTCAGGTGGGCTCCTTAGTTGCGACTTGCCGGCTCCTTAGTTGTGGCATGCAAACTCTTAGTTGCAGCATGCGTATGGGATCTAGTTCCCTGGCCAGGGATTGAACCTGGGCCCCCTGCATTGGGAGCACAGAGTCTTAACAACTGCGCCACTAGGGCAGTCCCCAATATGTTGTCTTTTTTTTTTTTAATTTAATTTTTGGCTGTGTTGGGTCTTCGTTGCTGCACGTGGGCTTTCTCTAGTGGCAAGCTGGGGCTATTCTTTGTTTGCAGTGCGCAGGCTTCACATTGGAGTGGCTTCTCTTTGTTGCAAAGCATGGGCTCTAGGCACACGGACTTCAGTAGTTGTGGCTCACAGGCTCTAGAGCGCAGGCTCAGTAGTTGTGGCGCACGGGTTTAGCTGCTCCGCGGCATGTGGGATCTTCCCGGACCAGAGCTCAAACCCATATCCCCTGCACTGGCACTGCGCCACCAAGGAAGTCCCCAATATATTGTCTTTTGTGTCTGGTTTCTTGCACTTGGCATAAAGTATTTGAGGTTCATTTATGTTGTTGCATGTACTTATACTTCGTTCCTTTTTAGTGCTAAGAAGTGTTCCATTATGTGGATATATCACCACTTATTTATTCATTCACCTATCTTTGGACTGTTTCAAATTATTTGCTATTGTGAATAATATTGCTATGAACACTTTCATACAAGTCTTTGTATAGGCATACGTTTTCATTGCTCTTGGGTAAATATCTAGGAATGGAATTGATGGATCATATGGTAAGTATATGTTTAACTACACAACCGTTTTCCAAAGTAGCTATACTATTTTAAATGCCTGGCAGCAATATATGCATTTTCTCTACATTCTTGCCAACACCTGATATTGTAAGTCTATGTGAGTATAGCCATTCTAGTGGATATAAAGTAGTATCACACTGTGGTTCTAATTTGTTTTCCCAATGACTAATGATGCTGAGTATCTTTTCATGTGCCTTCTTTGATAGCTAATTCATAAACCTTCTTTGATGAAGTGAGTTGTTTGTCCTATTATTACTGAGTTATAAAAGTTCTTTATAAGTTCTGGATACCAAACTTCCTCACCCAGGTTCTGTTTCCTTCTAGAATTTTTATAATTTTACCTCTTACATTTAGATCTTTGATCCATTTTGAGTTAATTTTTTATTTGGCATGAGGAGAGGGTCTAGGTTGTTTGTTTGTTTTTCACATAGATGCCTGATTTTCCCAGCACCATCTGTTGAAAAGATTATCCTTTCCCCATTGAATTGCACTGGAACTCTTGTTGAAAATCAACTGACCAAAATTATGTGAGTTTATTTCAGGATTCTCTATTGTCTTTCATTGATCTACATTTCAACCTTCATGCCAATATTATATTATCTTAATTACTGTAGCTTTAAAAATGTCTTGAAATTGGGTAGTATAAGTCCCTCTAACCTTACTGTTCTTTCTCAAAACGGTTTTGGCTATTCTAGATCCTTTGCATTTCCATATAAATTTTAGAATGAGCTTGTCAGTTTTTTTGTTTTGTTTTTTTGGGTTTTTTTTTGTGGTACGCGGGCCTCTCATTGTTGTGGCCTCTCCCGTTGCAGAGCGCAGGCTCCAGACGCGCAGGCTCAGTGGTCATGGCTCACAGGCCCAGCCACTCTGCGGCATGTGGGATCTTCCCGGACCGGGGCACAAACTCATGTCCCCTGCATCGGCAGGTGGACTCTCAACCACTGCACCACCAGGGAAGCCCAAGCTTGTCAGTTTTTACAAACATGTCTACTAGGATTTTAATAGGAATTGCATTTAATCTACAGATCAATTTGGAGAGATCTTAACAATAATTAGTCTTCTAATCCACAAACATGGTATATATCTCCATTTATTTAGGTCTTCTTTAATTTCTCTCAGAAGTATTTTGGAGTATTTCACTATATGTGTGTGTAGGTTTTTAAACTCAAAAGAAGTATCACTAAAAGCATCACAGATTATTTAGACAGATTCAATATGAAGGTTAATATATATTACATATCCAACAATTTAATTTTATAATTTGGGCAATGCCTGGGATTTCCGCTACCCTCCCCTCACCCATGGTGGCTCTGGCAGTAGTTTTGAAAACCAATGCACAATGTACACCATCAGAATTGTTACTGCTGAAACTGACAAAGGACTAATCTCCAAAATACACAAGCAGCTCATGCAGCTCAATATCAAAAAAAACAAATAACCCTATCCAAAAATGGGCCGAAGACCTAAATAGACATTTCTCCAAAGAAGATATACAGATTGCCAACAAACACATGAAAGGATGATCAACATCACTAATCATTAGAGAAATGCAAATCAAAACTACAATGAGATATCATCTCACACTGGTTAGAATGGCCATCATCAAAAAATCTACAAACAATAAATGCTGGAGAGGGTGTGGA
Source organism: Pseudorca crassidens (assembly GCF_039906515.1). Classification (NCBI taxonomy): domain Eukaryota; kingdom Metazoa; phylum Chordata; class Mammalia; order Artiodactyla; family Delphinidae; genus Pseudorca; species Pseudorca crassidens. The sequence continues at coordinate 98,627,452 of NC_090297.1, forward strand.
GAAAAGGGAACACTCTTGCACTGCTGGTGGAAATGTAAATTGATACAGCCACTATGGAGAAGAGTACGGAGGTTCCTTAAAAAACTAAAAACAGAACTACCATACAACCCAGCAATCCCACTACTGGGCATATACACTGAGAAAACCATAATTCAAAAAAAGTCATGTACCACAATGTTCACTGCAGCTCTATTTACAATAGCCAGGACATGGAAGCAACCTAAGTGTCCATCGACAGATGAATGGGTAAAGAAGATGTGGCACACATATACAATGGACTATTACTCAGCCATAAAAAGGAACGAAATTGAGTTATTTGTAGTGAGGTGGATGGACCTAGAGTCTGTCATAGAGTGAAGTAAGTCAGCAAGAGAAAAACAAATACTGTATGCTAACACATATATATGGAATCTAAAAAAAAATGGTTCTGAAGAACCTAGGGGCAGAACAGGAATAAAAATGCAGACGTAGAGAATGGACTTGAGGACACGGGGAGGGGGAAGGGTAAGCTGCAATGAAGTGAGAGAGTGGCATGGACATATATACACTACCAAATGTAAAATACATAGCTAGTGGGAAGCAGCTGCATAGCACAAGGAGATCAGCTCTGTGCTTTGCAACCACCTACAGGGATGGGATAGGGAGGGTGGGAGGGAGATGCAAGAGGGAGGGGATATGGGGATATATATATATGTATATGTATAGCTGATTCACTTTGTTATAAAGCAGAAACTAACAAACCATTGTAAAGTAATTATACTCCAATAAAGATGTTAAAAAAAAAAAAGAATTGTTACTGCTGAGAATACATTTTACGTAAGAGGGTTTTTAAAGCAGAAAAGAACAACCACAGGGAACAGACAATCCCGATTTTGTTATTTTGAGTGGGAATTAAATAAATTTTTTAGATATCAATGGTGTATTTAATTTGAATAGTTCTGATTAATAACTGCTGCTTATCTTCTCACACAAGGAACAGATTTCCACCCCATCCTGGGTACTAACAATAACAACCACTTCTGTAAAGCTTACTACGTGTTAGGTACTCTTCTAAGCACTTTAAAGATATGCACTCATTTAATCTTAATAACAACTCTAAGAGGTAGGGAATATTATCCCCAGCTTACACATGAGGAAACTCAAGTCTAGAGAAGTTAAGTAACTTGTCCAAGGTAATACAGCTAGGAAGTAGTGGAGCCAGAATTCAAATGTAGGCAGTTTAGTTGCTGAATCCGTTCTCTTAACCACTCTGCAGCAAGAGAGAGCAGAGCATTTCATATACAAGTATTTTTAGACCTCTGCTTCCAGTAACGGAAGACTGGGTAACTCAGATGAACCCTCCCAGACAGCTAGAAAAGCTGTCGATTTTAAAAAATTGAATCAAATACATCAGATAATTAACAAAGGGTAGAGAATTACCAGGCCACAGTCTAAAGACGGCAGAAAGCAGAGAAGTAAGCCACACCTGGGGCTTCTTTCACTATAGGGACATTTGACAATTCTGGAAAAGATAGCTAGGAGGCTGTTCAGTATTTTTGCCAGTTTCGTAAGGCTACTGGAACAAAAGTTGAAGTCCAAGTCCTGTCAAGAGTGAGAGCCTGGCAAAACCCTCAGGATTGGACTGGGACTCTGAAAGCTGCATCTTAGGAATAAGGGTGAACCAGAAATAAACTGAAACTTTCATGGACTGCAGTCCAGTTTCAAGTCATCCGGGTAGACCAGAAAATTTCAATCCCTGAAACTGAATTAAGGTGATCCTGTCCTACCAATGCTTCTTCCAGGCATCTAAGGGCAAGGAAAATCCTCTATGAAGGAACATAATATTATCTGAGATTTTAAGCTATTTCTACAATTTTTCAAATAAAATATCTGGCACATAGCGAAAGAAAATCAGGCATAAGAGAAAAGACGATATGAACATGATGCAGCAGAAAAAAACAGATGTTAAAAACAGAAACAGGGACGTTCTAGATATTGGGATTATCAGAGAAAGACTTTAAGATAACTACTTTATTCTCAAAGAGATAACAGATTATATTTAAACTTTTGGCAGAGAATTCAAACCTATAAATAATACGAGAGATGTGAAAAATAAATAGAAATTCAAGAATTAAAAAATGTTTCAAAGGGGTGAAATCACACAGTGTATGTTCTCTGGCCACAATGCAATTACGTCAGAAATTATTGATAAAAAGATAATTTTCATATGTTTTAAAATTAAGAAATACACATCTAAATGGAATAAATATACCTCTAAATCAAAGAGGAAGTAATAGTGGAAATTAGAAAATATTTTTGAACTAAATTATAAAAAAAATAATGCTATAGTATGCCCTTAAAATTGTACTTAGAGAAAGGTTTATAGACTTAAATGGATATGTTAGAAGAAGAAACATTAAAAATTAATGAGTTAAATACCTTATACGAAGATACAAGAGGGACTTCCCTGGTGGTTCAGTGGTTAAGAATCCGCCTGCCAGAGCAGGGGACACAGGTTCGTGCCCTGGTCCAGGAAGATCCCACATGCCACGGAGCAACTAAGCCCATGTGCCACAACTACTGAGCCTGTGCTCTAGAGCCTGCGAGCCACAACTACTGAGCCCACGTGCCACAGCTACTGAAGCCCGTGCACGTAGAGCCTGTGCTCTGCAACAAGAGAAGCCACTGCAATGAGAAGCCCGCACACTGCAACGAAGAGTAGCCCCCACTCGCCAATCTAGAGAAAACCCGCACGCAGCAACGAAGACCCAACACAGCCAAAAATAATTAATTAAAAAAAAAAGAAGATACAAGAATTAAAAAAAAATGGGGCCAAAGAAAGTTGAAAGAAGGCTGTAAAGAGCAGAAATGAATGAACCAGAAAACAAACAGTAGAGAAGATCAACAAAGCCAGAGGTTGGTTCTTCACGAAGACTAATAAAATTGATAAATCCCTGAGGAATCCAATAGAGGGCCAAAAAGAAAGGTAGCCAGTGTTATGAATTAAAAAATGGATGTTACAACTGATTCTGCACATATTAACAAGCTAATAAAAGGATTTTATGAAATCTTTATGCCAATAAATTTGAAATTTTTGATGTAATAAATTCCTAGAAAAATACAACTTACCAAAAGCTAACCCAAGAAGAAACAAGAAATGTGAATAGTTATGGAATGGTTAAAAAAATTGAATTTGTAGTTAAACTATTAAAGATATGAAATTTGTAATGAAAATTCTTCTCACAAAGAAAAATCCAAAATCAGACAGCTTTATCAGCAAATTCTTCCAATCACTGAAGGCAGAAATAATTCTAATTTTTACACAAATTATTCCAGAGAATGATAAAAGAGGGACAATTCCTTAACCTGTTTTATAAAGCCAGCAATAAAGGAAAAGTATAGACTAAAAATATAAGAAAAGAAGGAAAAACATAATTAATAAACATAATTAATGTCAGAATGATGGTTAAGTTTAGGCAGGAGGGAGGAAGTTGTAATTGGGAAAGGGCAGGTGGGTTTCTGGGGGCTGACAATGTTGTTTCTTGACCTCAGTGGTAGTTTCCACTCATTTGCTTTATAATAAATCATTAAGATACACATTTCTGTTTTTTACACTTTGCTGTATATGTATTATAATTCACACTAAAATTTTTATTGAAATTTATGGGACCAGTTTCACTTAATGAGAGAATGGCATAAATATTTGTTGACTCTCATCCTTAGATTTCAGTAATATTCTTGACTCTGTCTTTACTTACTCTAACAGACTTACAACTTGCATTTCTTCGAGATTATTTTTTAGAGGTTAATCCTTTAATGTTTACTAGTTTCCAAATTCCACTAACATATTATACTGGAATCAACAGTTACAATTACTCTTTTAAATAAAGGCATATTCTTGAATACTCTATACTCCCTAACTTGGGGCATTGTTTTTAAAATCCAAAATTTCATCTTGGGTTATAACACACGAAGATTAACCAATGATCTGTATGTCTGCAAGGTGTAAAATATTAAGACAAATGAGATGAGTACAGTTCATCTGGGACTAAATAAACATCAACTCAGCAGTTTTTCTGGGAACTTTCACATCTGTTTCCTAACACTGATTATTTTAATCTATTTGTCTTCAGTCTTTGTCTACCCAGCCCTCATTCAAAAGCATCTGTCTAGATGTAAATAGCTTTTATAGTAACAGGATATTTGATTTAATGATCTGAAATATGAATGATCTTTTATTAGGACCAAGCCATTTTATTTCTTCTCTATAACTATAGTAAAAGGAACAGCTAAGTGAACATATTGTACATCAAATTTTATTTTGACAGCAATTATAAAGCCTATACTGAAATACTGCTCCTATCCACCTTTCTAAATTCTTTTTAACATCCCCTTTAGGGTAAACACTAAGCATCAAAATATAGCAGACTAAAACAATTCTGCCTCAAATTATGGAGACCCAAACTTTGGTCTATACACTGTTACCAATTTGATTAACTTAAATAAAAGTAGTATTTCTATCATAAAGTTTCTTACTTTTGGAACATGAGGATTAAATTCCACAGCTCTATGAATTGCTTCCACAGCATTAATTTCTGCTGTGCTTAACCCTCTTCTGGAGGCTGTTTCTGGAGAAAATCTGTAAGAAAACCACAAAATGAAGAAATAAATATTTAAATAAATAAGTATTTTAATCAATTAATTAACTGAGATCGTAATTTAGCACCCTAAATCAGAGGTTTCTGGTGATGGCTAAAGTCAAAGCCAAATGGCTACTAAACATAAAAGTAAAGCCTTTGGTTCAACATATAAAGGAAGGCAGCATAAGAAATGGAAATATTCAAGTTAACGTGAAGAAAACCTTCAGAAGTCCATTAAAGACACACTTTGGGCAAAGTAATAAAATAAGAAATGCCACACAGGGACATCTAGAGAATCTCATGAAATAGAAGTACATTCTTATCAAATTTTCACTGTTCACAGACTGTGAACAGTCCATTCTAATTCATATCAAGCCACAGTAATCTAAGGTGAAAGAAAGCAGTTGCCATTTGGTTCGTTTCTGAATAACTTACCTGTGCAATAAAGAGAAATTCATTAAGGACAGCCAAAAATACAAGGAAATCAGAATAACTCAGAATTATAATCTCAAAACAGGTAACATGAAACCTATTTCCCTACCACATATCTTACAATTACCATCATAGCTACTATGTACTGGATATACTTTCTATCTAGCATTGCTTTGGGCATTTAACACATATAATCCTCACACAACCACCCTACAGTATTATTATTCTCATTTTACAGATAATAAAGAAACTCACACTGATTAACTTGACCAAAGTTCCATAGCTGGTATGCTGTAGACTTTGAATTTGAATCCAAGTTCACTTAGCTCTAAAAACCTTGCTCTTTCCACTACACATAGTAAGAAGCTTCTAAGCCCCATAAGATCAAGGGTTATTCAGCAGGAAGTAGGGAAAAAAAAGCATTGTTTAAAGTCAGTGGATGAAAAACAATATTGAGTTTAGCAGTCTTTCTAAACTATTATAGTTTTCATAACTACTTACTTATCTGAAACAGTCCTTGTCTTCAATAGTGCTGCTGTATAACAGATGGCTGCTGACTTTGGAAGGCTTATATCTATAATAATAATTTTTAATTTGGGTAAGAATCACAAAAATATCTTAAGACAATTTCTAATAAGAATAATTCATAGTTCAAATTCAACGGATATAATATAGTAGTAAAAGCACATGGACATATAATTGGAAAATCTGAGTCTGAATCTTGATTCTACTATTTACCAGCTACGCATCCTTGAACTAGCACAACTTCTTTAACCTCAGTTTTCCCAAAATAGAGAAATGGTACTTTTCTAGCAGAGATTAAATTAAACCATGTCTGTGAAAGCCCTCATACAATGGTAAAAAGTACTCAACAAATGCTTATAAGAAGCTGCTTATAATAATACTATCCAAGGAAAAAGCCATTGTATAGATAGAACTATGTAAAAACTCCACCTATTCACAGAGAAAAACTAAGATTAAGAAAAAAAAAAATTAACAGGACTTCCCTCGTGGCCCAGTGGGTAAGACTCCGCACTCCCAATGTAGGGGGCCTGGGTTCAATCCCTGGTTGGGGAACTAGATCCCACAAGCTTGCCGCAACTAAGAGTGCACGTGCTGCAACTAAGAAGCCCACATGCCACAACTAAAGATCCTGCGTGACACAATGCAGATCCCACATGCCGCGACTAAGACCCGGCACAGCCTAAATAAATAATAAATAAATGTTAAAAAAATTAATAGTAGTTAAGTCCAGGTGATATAATCATGGGTGGTTTTCATTTTTTTCTTCTTCTGATGTTTTTGCATTTTCTACATTTTCTTAAAAGACGATTTTTTATAAAATAAAAAGAAATTGAGAACTACAATGAAATTAATTATATGAGTTCTTTCTTAAAGAATGACCAAAATAATGTTATTGGCAGAGTAAGACTACAGAACTCTCTTTCCAGATTCCAGAGTTATACCAGCAAATGGAGAACTAAAGAAGTAAACTTGCTTTTAACTTTTTCAGGATTCTAGAAGGGTGAAAACTGGGGACTCATAAAAATAACTGAAAACACAGAAGCATATCCAAGTTGCTAGTTTTATTTTATTTTTAATGAATAGGTCCTATCTGATTTTTCATATTCAGTCCCTAAGCTTGTTCATCATAAGTATCATAAGCAGGCCATGCATCTGATAAGTAACATATGGAAAGAATTTCTCACAAATTTCTCCATGAGCCTATACTACTCTAAAGCACTTCCTAAGAATTCCAGATGTTTAAAAGAAATAAACTTCTCTTTCCAAGTGTAACAAATTTCAAACTTTCCAAGTCATGGAGATTCCCAAGCTAATGGGTAGGAGCTTACAACAGGAGAGTGTGAATAAGTGACTTAAATGTGTTCTAATACAGTGAAAGATATGACCAGAAATATTATGCTAGTTAGGATGTTTCCAGCTTGGGGTTAAAAGCTGATGCCTTACTCAGAATGAGGAGAAAGGCTATGCTTCTCAAAAATTCTCCCAAATCCATTTGTGGTAAACTGGAACTGTTATCGTATAATAATAAAAATAGCCAACATATATTGACTTCTTACTTACTGTTGGGAGACTAGTAAACAAACAAATGGAATACCTAAGTTTAAGTTCAAGCTTGCCACTTACTGGCTAGAAGACCTTACCCAATCACTTAACCTTCTTCTACTCCAGTTTTCTTATTTACTAACCGGAAACAGTAAAAATATTGTACTTGTCCTACCACCTCACAAGATTGTTATAAGGATCAGATGAGATAATAAATTATACTTTGTAACTAAAAAGCATCGTAAAATGTTATTCTGAGTTACTCTTATATATACTCTAAGCAACTTCTGTTAGCCTTCCCTGCCACTCCAAAACAAATGAAGTGCATAGCACCCCATACTTTTCTATTACCTCACCTAACACGCTATGCCTCAATATAACTACTATTCATTTGTCTGTATGTTCCACTAAACGGTAAATTCTACGAGGGCTAAGTCCATGTCTTCTTATTCACCACTGTATTCCAAGCGCCTCACTCACATTAGGCGCTCAATAAAAAAATGAATACATCTTGAGAGAAGGAAAGTTCCTCCTTGCAGACTTTTGCTACCAAAAGTACTGATAAAGAGGATACTTAATAGCAACTTATATCCACAGATACTAGATACTGACTGGTAAGAATGCAAAGAGAAAATCACAGAAATACCAGAGTAGGATCACATTTATGATTACTTAATAGAAAAAAAATACTTTAACCATGCTATTAACTAAGAGAATTATCACTCACCATCATATTTTGCTAGAACTGCTTGGACATCTGCATAGGCCTGTAATTCTAAAAGTGATTCTAGGAGATTTTCATGGATGTTCAACATGGTAAGAGGGGGAAATTCTTTCATCAACTGTATATTAAAAAGAAAAAAGATTAAAATTATACAAAAGGAACTCAGAGCTGAATCAAATTCACTGAGGTAGAAATTCTTTTGTTTCTTAAAACTGTGGAGACTCAACCTCTAAGAAATCTATGTATATTAAATAAATATCTTGTTATAAAACTATCAATTAAAAAAAACAGTGATTCTGGGGAATTTCTTGGCGGTCCAGTGGTTAGGATTCGGCATTTTCTCTGCTGGGGCCCGGGGTTCGATCCCTGGTCAAGGAACTAAGACCCCGCAAGCTGGGCAGCATGGCCAATCAATCAATCAATCAATCAATGTTAGAAAAAAAAAAAGGAAAACACATAGTGATTCTGCATTAACTTAACTGGCAACTTAAAACACATTCTGTTTTTGAAGGAATAAAGATAAAGGTTGAGTCATCAAATTTACTTACATCTCTCATTATTTTTACTGCTTCTCTTATTCTTCCTAATTTTCTTGCACACATTGCCAGTCTTCTTTTAATATACACCAGTACATTGGTATCTCTCCCTATTTAGAAAAACAACAAATGACACAAAACTATCACTTTTATATTATGACCTGCTACTTCATTAACATATTACCTGTTAATTTTATTTGCTTACCTTGGGAGGTTCAATTAAAATTAAATTGTGTCAGAATGGAAAAATATTAATAATAGTTGAATTTGGGTGATGGACAATGAACGAAGGTTCATTATACTGCTCTATTTTTATAGATGTTTGAAGTTTTTTATACTAAAAGCTTAAAAAATATATATAGAGAGAATTACTTTTGCCTCTAACATTAAGTAATCTGAGTACAGTATATATAAAGTAATTTGTGTATACTTGGCAAGTAGATTTTACTATTAAAAGACATACATTAATAGGAAGAAATAACATTATTAAGTTTCTGCATAAACAATCTACTATTTTAATATTCTCTATTATCTTAGCTGACAAACAAAAGATATTCAAAACAAAATTTCCATGCTAGCATAAATTTTTGGTCAACAGCAAGTAACTAACAAACTACTTCTAGAAAGGGCTAACAAATATTTCTGGAACTATCTCATAACTATATCTGAGATTATACAAGGACAAATGGCATGACTTTTTTACAGATGTAGTTTCATTAGTTCCAGACTGCAAAATTACGTATTCCCACAGTTGTGTGTTATAACAACACGCATTAATGAAACATACTATATACATCAATATTTAGTTTAGAGAGAAAACATTATCCTAATTTTAATTTACACAAACAAAAGATTGAGAACTTAACTCCAGGAGATAATGCATTATATAAACATATTTCAATTTATTGCCCATTATCTGCCAAAATTATGAAACTAAAGCCCTCTGGCCACACAAAATAGCAAGAAGCAGCAGCATTACAGATTCTAACATCTTTGGTAAAAGTGTCTCGATCACAACTGGGAGAGTATGCCTGAGAGTGGAAAGAAAGGACCTCAGTTGCTATGCCCCATATGGTCTCAAACACATCATGGAGAAAAAACAACCGAAGAAATAGTCAATATCAAGTGTAAGGCTGGTTTTGTGCTGAAGGGCCACTCCCTGGCACTATATCGAGATATATACTGTCTGAAGAGCAAACCAAATGATATACCTCTACTATTGCTTGGGTAAGGGTGAGGATAAAGGTAATAGCTGCTTATCATCACTAGAAGGTTCTCTTGAATCTTGAATACTTTTGAGTTGTGTTTCTCCAATGATCAGCCCAATTCTCACATGAAATAAATTATTGTTAAGTTTCAGAGCAGCACATCTCTCAATAACCAGAACAGATTTGTTCCCTTCCACAAGCGTTCTCTAGCTAATATACATTTCTGTCTTGCTGACTTGAATAGATTTGTTATCTCTTATGAAAAGTAGCTAACTTTTAAGTATTAAGTTTTTAAAATTGTTGTTGTTTTGTGTTTTACACATAAAACAGGCAGTTGCAGGAACTAAAAGGGGAAAATTAGTTCAAATTCACTTACTCAGTTGAGCTTCATGCTGAGGACTTTGGTGCTGGCACTGTTGTGACCGCCTGTAAATTGTTTCTCCTGCCTTGAGTGCCTGTTTAAATAACCTTTCAGCATCTACAATAGTTGTTGCTTCTTCCTCAGCCAGTAGAACATATGCAGTAGCACAGCTATAAAGAAAGCAAGCAAGGCAATTTTAAGTAAAATGGTAAGACAAGTATTTTCTTTGGGGTATGTCCCTTTACATCACATTTCCGTATCTTTCCCTACACTTTCTGTAATAGGGAAGAACATTTGTATTCTATTACAAATTAATCACTATATGGATGTTGCCTATAAGCTTAAATTATATATAATGACCCATCTCTCAGAACCCTGCCTCCCAGGTAATGAGCATTAAGCTAATATACTTCTGTTTAGCTCACAGGAAACATCTTGACCAGGCCCACCTGTGAATGACTGCAGGGAGGAAGAAATTAACACATCCCCTCTGGAGGCTGATGGGAAACAGAAAATGTTTGACTTTACTCCCTCTCCTTTTAGTATAAAAGAAGACTGAATTCCAACTCAGGCAAGATGGTTCTTTGGGGCATGAGCCCACCATCTTCTCAGTTTGCTGGCTTTCTGAATAAAGTCGTTATTCTTTGCCCAACAACTCATCTCTTGATTACTGGCCTGTTGTGTGGTGAGCAGTACGAGCTTAAACTTGGTAATAAATTTTGGTTTTTCAAAAACACTTTCTATTTTTTGTTTTTATTTTGTTCTGTTATTGCTGTTAAACGCCTCTTGTGAAGGGGTATCTCATTGTGTTTTTCATTTCCCTTATGATGAATGACACTGAGCATCTTTTCATGTATTTTTCGGTCATTTGTATGTCTTCCTTGAAGAAACAGACATTTCAAGTCCTTGGCCCATTTTTAATTGGTTGTCTTTCTGTCATTGAGTTGTAAGAGTTCTTTATATATTCTGGATAACTAGACCCTTATCAAATATGACGTGCAAATATTTTCTCTCATCCTGTGGGTTGCGTTTTCACTTTCTTGACAGTATCCTTTGAAGCACAAAAGCTTTTAATTTTGATGAAGTCTATCTAATTTTCCTTTTTTGGTTGTACTTTTGGTGTCATATCTAAGAAACCACTGCCAAATTGACAGTCATGAAAATTTGCTCCTATGTTTTCTTCTAAGAGTTTTATAGTTTTAGCTCTTAAATTTAGGTCTTTAATTTTTAATTAATTGTGTATGGTGTGTGTTAAGGGTCTAACTTCATACTTTTGTATGTGGTTATCTAGCTGTTACCATTTGCTGAAAAGACTATTGTTTCCCACACTGAATGGTCTTGGCACCCTTGTCAAAAATCAATTGACCACAGATGTATGGGTTTTTTTCTGGACTCTAAATTTGATTCCATCTAGATTAGATGGCTATTCTTATTATTTAATTACTGTAGGTTCATAGTAAGTTTTGAAATCAGGAAGTGAGTCCTCCTACTTTGTTCTTTTTCAAGATTATTTTGGCTACTGGAGGTCTCCTGTAATTCCATATTTTAGGATCAGTTTGTCCATTTCTGCAAAACGGGCAATTGAAATTTTGATGGAGACTGCACAGAATTTGTAGATCAACTTGAGAAGTACTGATATCTTAACAATAATAAGTCTTCCAATCCATGAACACAAGATGTCTTTCCATTATTTAGGCCTTCTTTAACTTCTTTTGATAATACTTTGTAGTTTTCAGTGTACAAGTCTTGCACCTCCTTGGTTAAATTTATTCTTAAGTGTTTTAACATTTTTGACGCTATTGTAAATGGAACTGTTTTCTTAATTTCCTTTTCAGATTGTTCATTGCTACTATATAAAAAAACAACTGATTTTAAGTTGATCTTGTCTCCTGCAACTTTGCTGAACTCTTTTATTAGCTCCAATAGTTTTTTGGTGGATTCTTTAAGGTTTTCTATATATAAGATCATGTCATCTGTGAAGAGAGAGAGTTTTACTTCTTCCTCTCCCATATGAAAGCCATTTTTCCCCCTTCTTGCCTAAGTGCATTGGCTAGCACCTCCAGTGCAATGTTAAATAGAGGTGGTGGGATTCCCTGGTAGTGCAGTGGTTAAGAATCTGCCTGCCAATGCAGGGGACATGGGTTCGAGCCCTGGTCCGGGAAGATCCCACATGCCGCAGAGCAACTAAGCCTGTGTGCCACAACTACTGAGACTGTGCTCTAGAACCCGCAAGCCACAACTACTGAAGCCCGCATGCCTAGAGCCTGTGCTCTGCAACAAGAGAAGCCACTGCAATGAGAAGCCCACACACCAAAACGAAGAGTTGCCCCTGCTCACCATAACTAGAGAAAGCCCGCACACAGCAACAAAGACCCAATGCAGCCAAAAATAAATAATTAATTAAAAAAATAATAAATATAAGTGGCAAGAGCAGACTTTCTTGCCTTATTCTTGATCTTAGCAAGCTTTGAGAGTTTCAGTCTAAAGTACATAGTTAGCTGTAGGTTTTTCATAGACGTCCTTTATCAGTTTGAGGAAGTTTTCTTACATTCTTTATTTGTTTTTATAATAAAATGGTGTTGGATTTTGTCAAATACTTTTTCAGCATCAACAGAGATGATTGTGTGGGTCTTGTCCTTTGTTCTGTTAATGTGATGTCTTACACTGACTGATTTTCACATGTTAAACCACCCTTGCCTTCCTGGGATAATCCCACTTGGTCATGGTGTATAATCCTTTTAATCTGTTGCTGGATTTGGTTTGCTAGTATTTCGTTGAGAATATCTGCATCTATATTCATAGTGAATATTAGTCTGTAGTTTTTGTTTCTTATGATGTCTTCCTTTGGTTTTGGTATGAGAGTTAATACTGGCCTCACAGAATAAGTTAGGAAGAATTAATTCCTCTTCTATTACTTTGAAGAGTTTGAGAAGGACTGGTGTTAATTCTTTAAGAGTTTGGTAGAATTCAGTGGTGAAGCAACCTAGTCCTGAGCTTTCTTTGTTTGGAATTTTTAAAATTACTGATTTAATCTCTTCATTTGTTATAGGTCTATTCAGATTTTCCTTTTCTTCTTGAATCAGTTTTGGTAGTTTGTGCATTTCTGGGAGTTTGGCCATTTCATCCAAGTTAGCCAATTTGGCATACAATTGTTCATAGTATTCTATTATAGTATTTTTAATTTCTTTAAGGTCAGTAGTAATGTTCCCAGTTTCATTCTTGATTTTAAGTAAGCTGAGTTTCTCTGTTTTTTAATTGGTCAGTCTAGCTTAAAGTCTGTCAAGTTTGTTGATCTTTTTAAAAATACCCAACCTTTAGTTTCATTGATTCTATTGTTTTTCTATTCTCTGTTTTGTTTATATCACTCTAATCTTTATTACTCCCTCCCTTCTGCTTGGAGTTTAGTTGGCTCTTCATTTCTAGTTCCTTAAGGTATAAAGTTAAGTTTTTGATTTGAGATCTTTCTTCTTTATTAATGAAGGTATTTACAGCTATAAATTTTCCTCTGATCACTCACAGCTTTTGCTGTATTCCATAATTTTTTGGTATGTTATGTCTTCATTTTCACTCATTCCAAAGTATTTTTCTAATTTATCTTGTGATTTCTTCTTTGGCTCATTGGTTGTTTAAGAGTTGGTTGTTTGGGCTTCCCTGGTGGCGCAGTGGTTGAGAGTCCACCTGCCGATGCAGGGGACACGGGTTCGTGCCCTGGTCCAGGAAGATCCCACATGCCGCGGAGTGGCTGGGCCCATGAGCCATGGCCGCTAAGCCTGCGCATCTGGAGCCTGTGCTCCACAACGGGAGAGGCCACAACAGTGAGAGGCCCACGTACCGCCAAAAAAAAAAAAAAAGAGTTGGTTGTTTAATTTCCACATATTCCAATATTGTGAAATTCGAGATTTCCTTCTGTTATTGACTTCTAATTTCATTCCACTGTAGTGAGGGTGGATAGTTTGTATGATTTCAATCATTTTAAGTTTATTGACAATTGTTTATATCCTAATTATGATGTATCCTGGAGAATGTTCCATGTACACTTGGGATGTTGTTAGGTAGAGTGTTATATAGATGTGTTAGGTCCAGTTGCTTTATAGTGTTGTTCAAATCTTCTATTTCCTTGTGTATCTTTTGTCTAGTTATTCTATCCAATATTGAAAATAAGGTGTTGATGTCTCCAACTATTATTGCTGAATTCTTTATTTCTCCCTTCAAGTCTGTCAGTTTTTGCTTCATAAGTTGTTATTAGACATATATAAGTTTATAACTGTTATATCTCCTTGATGAATTGAACCTCTTTTATCATTATATAATGCCATTCTTTGTCTTGTAAAAACTTTTTGTCTTAAAGTCTATTTTGTCTGATACCAGTTTAGCCACTCCAGCTCTCTTTGATTACTATTTGCATGGAATACTTTTTTACACACTTTTACTTTGTACTTCTTTGTGTCTTTGTATCTAAAGAATCTCTTGTAGACAGCATATAGTTGGACTACCTTTTTTTCCTATTTATTCTGCTAATCAATGCCTTTTAATTGAAGAGTTTAATCTATTTACCTGTTTAAGTACTTAGTGATAAGGAAGGAATTGTTTCTGCCATTTTCCTATTTGTTTTCTATATGTCCTTTTTTTTTTGCTCTCAATTCCTGCATTATTGTCTTCTTTTGCGTTAGATACATATCTTCTAGTATACCATTTTGATTCCCTTATTACTTATCACATTTTTTTTGTTATTTCTTAGTGGTTAACAGTTAACAATTACATTTAACATCTTAACTTATAACAATCTAGTATGAATTAATACTAATTTAGTTTCAATAGTATACAAAACTTTGCCCCTATATAGCTCTTCCCCCTACTGCTTATGTTGTTATGGTCACAAACTGCAACTTTATAAACTGTATGTCCATCAACATAGATTTATAGTGACTGTTTTACATAGCTGTCTTTTAAATCATATAGATAAAAAGAACTGCAAACGCCCCCAAAATTAATATTGACTTTTTAATTTGCCTATGTAGTTACTTTTACTGGCATTCTTTATTGTTTTGTGTGGAGTCAAGACTGTCTAGTATCCTTTTATTTCAGCCTGAAGGACTCCTTGCAGCATTTCTTGTAGGACAAGTCTACTAGCACTGAACTCTGTTTTTGTTTATCTGGGAATGTCTTAATTTCTCCATTTATTTTGAAGGACAGGGTTGCTGGGCATAGAATCCTAAGCTGACAGTTTTGTTTTGTTTTGTTTTTCTGAACTTTGACTATGTTACCCCACTGCCTTACATGGTTTCTGATGAGAAAGCAGCTCTTAATCTTTTTCAGGATCACTTATATGTGATGAGTTGCTTCTCTCTTGCTGCTTTCAGGCATCTCTCCTTATCTTTGGCTTTCAAAAGCTTGATTATAATGTGTCTCATTGTGGATGTCTTTTCAGTATGTCATACTTGGGGTACATTGAGCTTCCTGGATGTGTAGATCCATATCTTTCATCAAATTTGGGATCTTTTCAGCCATTATTTCTTTAAATGGTCTTTTTGCCCCTTTTGCTCTCTCCCCTCTCTTTCTGGGACTCCATTATGCACAGGTAAGTATGTTTAACAGCATCCCACAGGTTTCTTAGGCTCTGTTCACTTTCCTTCATTCTTTTATTTTTTACCTAAATCAAGTTTGCTGATTCCTTCTTCTGCCTGTTCATATCTGCTGCTGAACCTCTACAGGAAATTTTAAATTTCAGTTATACTTTTCAACTCTAGAATTTCTATTTAGTTCTTTTTTATTATTTCTACCTCTTTACTGACATTCTCTAATGGTGAGACATAATTTTCATGGTTTCCTTTAGTTCTTTATACATGGTTTCCTTTACCTCTTTGAGCATATTTTAAATAGTTGATTTAAAGTTTTTGTCTAGAAAGTCCAAAGTCTGGGCTTCCTCAAGGACAGTTTTTATTCATTTTCTTCTTTTCTCTGTGTAGGGCATATTTTGCTTCTTTGCATGTCTTATAATTTTTTTGTTGAAAACTGGAAATTTTAAATATTATAATCTAGCAACTCCAGAAATCACATTTCCCCTCCTCTCCAGAGATTACTGTTGCTGCTTACAGTTGTGACTTTTCTGAACTGATTTTGTAAAGTTTGTATTCTGTCATGAGTGACCAGTGAAGTGTCTGCTCCTTTAGCTTAATGGTTAGTCAGTGATTTGACGGAGATTACCCTAAACACCTGAAACCAAAAACAAAACAAAAAGCAAGTCTTTGCAGATAGGTTCTGTGTGTGTATTGGGGCATACCTTCAACATTCAGTCAGGCAGTTTACAACTCTGCCTTAGCTTTCACTTTCTGTTTGTGCAGAACCTGAAAGTCAGACACACATGAGAGCTTAGGGTCTTCTCAAATCTTTTCTGAGCAGGTGCCCAACTTTGGGTATGTGTGGAGCCTCTGAGATTCCGAGGAATATGTGGAAGCTTTTAAAAGCGTTTATTTCGCAAAGTTTCTCATTCCCCAGCCTTTCCTCCCAAGCTTTCTAGTTTGTCTCTTGTTTGCCCTAGTTGTTATCCCTTGATCCTGGCAGCACTGGCTAATACATTTGCCTTTAAATATTTTCAACAATGCCCCCACAGTGTAGCTGTGTCAGTGCTGGGAGAGTTTCGAATTAACCAAAATATAGGCAAGCCCTTTGAGCTGGTTCTTTAGAGAGAAACCAGATGGGTCAAAGTAAACAACCATAATTCTTTGAGAAAAAGGTCCGTTCTGCTTCCTTTGATAGTAGGAATTATACCCAGAAGGCAGACTGTTGTCTTCAAGGCTGCCACTGACCTAGGGAGTGGAGGATGGGGTCAGTGTTAAGTTAAAACACCACAAAGCTCTCTTACAGAAATTCAGCTATTTTTTTAAACTGATTAAGCATTCTCCAGGTTGCAATAAACTCTGATTAGCTTTCAGAGTTTCAATAAAATTCATTCACTGCTTGTTGAGTTCCCTACACTGCCAGTTTTGTTCCACCTTGGGTAAGTCTTATTAATAAGGATTAGTATATCTGTGGTAGGGGAGTAAGAAGGGGTACAGGGACAATGCTAAGTTCACATTATTCAGGAGGCATTCCTTGATTAATCCCAACTGGAGCCATATTTTTACTCTTGGCACTTATTTAATATTAGATTAATACTTATTGATCTGTCCCATTTAAATATTAAGTTCACTTATTTTTATTTTTTTTAAATTTATTTAATTAATTTATTATTTTTGGCGGCCTTTGGTCTTCGTTGCTGCACGCGGGCTTTCTCTAGTTGTGGTGAGCGGGGGCTACTCTTCATTGCGGTGCATGGGCTTATCATTGCAGTGGCTTCTCTTGTTGAAGAGCACAGGCTCTAGTAGTTGTGGCACGCAGGCTTCAGTAGTTGTGGCTCGCGGGCTCTAAAGCACAGGCTCAGTAGTTGTGGTACACGGGCTTAGTTGCTCCACGGCATGTGGGATCTTCCCAGACCAGGGTTCAAACCTCTGTTCCCTGCACTGGCAGGCAGATTCTTAACCACTGAGCCTCCAGGGAAGCCCCTAAGTTCACTTATGATTCTACATTTTGTTTTTTCAAAATATAAAGTTGATAAAAGGAGCTATAAAAAAATAAAGCTGCTGTATGGCTTCCCTGGTGGCGCAGTGGTTGAGAGTCTGCCTGCCGATACAGGGGACACGGGTTCATGCCCCGGTCCGGGAAGATCCCACATGCCGCGGAGTGGCTAGGCCCGTGAGCCATGGCCGCTAAGCCTGCGCATCCGGAGCCTGTGCTCCACAATGGGAGAGGCCACAATGGTGAGAGGCCCGCGTATCGCAAAAAATAAATAAATAAATAAAATAAAGCTGCTAACATTAAAAAAAATTAAATTAAAGCCATGTTTTACTTATTTTGAATTCCCTTCCCATGCCTCCAATCCTACTAGCAACTACAGTTCTCAGGACTGAATGAATGCTTTAAATAAATGACTTAAATGAAAAACAAAATTAAAACAGGTGGCTTAAGTATTTTAGTACTCTTTAATTATCAAGTATTATCACCAATCAGATCAGCATTCTCCTTTTTATAAAGTATTTCTAGCATAATTTCTATTCAAAAGCATAGATAAGTTTACAATTTCAGAAGCAAAATACAAATGTCAATGAACACTGCAAATTTTGTCTTTAGTATACAAAAAGAGAAAGGGGACTATTAATGACTCCAAGTATCTTAGGAACAGAAAAAGGAAACAAAATCACTTGCCTGGGTTTCCTTCAAAACAAACTTATTTTCCATATATTTCAAACTTACTCATTGTTTAATTCTAAAGCTTGATAGGCTGCTTTGATTCGAGCTGGAGGATTTCTTTCCCTCCATGCCTTCTGCATAACTGTAGGAAAAACATTTCAAAAAGTAGATGATATGGTAAACATAAAGTATCTCATGCAAAACGTATGAAGAATGAGTTAGAAGAGTAAACAAAGATTTAAATAACATGTTCTTAAACATAAGAAATAAGAAATTGGGGTGATGGCTCACATTAACCTCATGAGAAATTTACATTAAATTTGGAAGCTTCACATAAAGTGGAAATTAAAATATTATTTCTCTGATTTATATGAATAATAACATAGATGGTACTTAATCAAGTTAATTACATCATTATACATGAACATTTATATATCTAAATGCATATTAAAATTGATATCAGATTATAATCTATGAAATATTCTAGTTCCTTTATCCTCTTGAAAAGGTTCTATGGAACTGTTAAAAATATACAAAAAAACTTAAAAAACACAGTATTTTTTTAATCAATGATTCAATCCATGAAGAATGTTTGAATTTGCATTTTGTATAAAAAGGGGGGTAAAAAGGAATTAACTTAGACTATTGTATATTTATGGAAAATGTCAGTCTCTACTAAGAGTCAAGAAAAGCCTGAATTAGGATATCTCTGGAATAACAATATTAGTTTTGCTGTCATTTACTGCACTAAAATTAAAATTTCACACTAAGCAAAGTTTCTTAAAAATTAAACAAACAGGGACTTCCCTGGTGGTCCAGTGGTTAAGAATCCACCTTCCAATGCAGTGGATGCAGGTTTGACCCCTGGTCAGGGAAATAAGATTCCACATGCCGCAGGGCAACTAAGCCCCTGCGCCGCAACTACTGAGCCCACGCGTTCTGGAGCCCACACGCTACAACTAGAGAACCCGCACACTCTGGAACCTGAGCACCACAACTAGAGAGAAGCCTGTGTGCCGCAACAAAGATCCCATGTGCCGCAATTAAGACCCGACCTGACGCAGCCAAATAAATAAATAAATAAAAATTTTTAAAAAAACTAAACAAAGTAGATCCATGAAACTATCTGGCCTATTTCAAGTTTGATAAGAAAAACAGAGAATCTATGAATGTTGCTTTTGGAACAAAACCTACAACTGTCCAGAAAGAATAATGTGGAAAATGTTTGAGTTTTCCTTTGGAAACAAAATATTAGTCTTGGCTTAGAAAAGGAGACAATATATTCTACTTGGGTAACAAAAATACATTTCTCACATCAAACATGTCACCAGCTAGCTGACAGCTAATGCTTCCTGAACTTGACAAATTGATGCAAGTCAGCACCCATTTGATAATAACCAGGTAAAGAATAACATTTTGCTTAAACATTAAAATATTACATAAAAATCAAGTATAATATTTGACTTGCCATTTTTGATGATGAGGCTCTCTTCTATAAGTTACATGATATTTTCAGGTTAAATTTTGACACTGAATCTTTATTAACAGTTTAAATGGTTATTTGGTACTCTAGCATATTAAGTAATACAGTAATTTATTTAACCAGTTCTCTTTTGATGGATAATTAATTTTTTGCTAATATAGAAATATTGTGATAACCATCTTTCAACATCTATCTTTGCAAACCTGACCAAAGAATGGGTGGTTTTTATTTATTTATTTATCTATCTATCTATGTATTTATTTATTTATTTATTTAGCGGGATGTGGGCCTCTCACTGTTGTGGCCTCTCCCGTTGCGGAGCACAGGCTCCAGACACGCAGGCTCAGAGGCCATGGCTCACGGGCCCAGCTGCTCCGTGGCATGTGGGATCCTCCTGGACCGGGGCACGAACCCGTGTCCCCTGCATCGGCAGGTGGACTCTCAACCACTGCACCACCAGGGAAGCCCTGTATGCATCTTTTAAAAGATTTTGGATATATATATCCAAACTCCTCTCAATGAGACTGTATTAATTTACATTTTTTCAGGCAGTGCAGGAGAGTGACTATTTCCTCACTCCCTTAACAACACTGAGTAGTATCAATCTTTGCTAATTTAAAACATGAAAACATCTCATTTGCATTGGTATTTCTTCTATTTCTAGTAAGGTCATCTAATCCACCATTAAGCATTTTTTCTTATTCTCATGTTTTCAAATGCTCTATCCAGCCTTATTATTCCTCACAACCAATGCATTTCTAAGCCAATGAGGAAAGGGGAAATAAAGTAGAGGAAGGAATATACTTCCTTCTAAAACAAGGTTTAGGAATAATTTAAAGCAATATGCTCATTTAGTATTCAACTGTCCTCTTTAAGAATACTCGATATGCTTAAAAAATAACACAAGCAGTTTAACAATTCAATCAAAAATTTATCTATTTTTCAAGTTAAACACTATTCTAATAGGCTAACCAGCAGAAGAGACTACCATTCAATCCAAGACCATGGGTCACAAATATAAATGCCTTGAGACCAGGCAGAAAACATAAATGAGTGAACTAAAAGCACATGCACTGTCTAAGAGAGTCACAGCTCAGGTCTAACTAATTACTGCCAAGTGGAAATGCAGGTCCATATTTCCCAACTTAAAATTGTAAATCTGGAGTTTAATGTTAAATCTCCTGATTTTTTTAAATGTTGAAAAAAAAAACCAAAAACATGAAAGCAAATTAACCAAAAAAACACTGCTGGCTGGCCCTGAGAATATGTTTGTTCACTGTCCTAAATAAACAAATCAATAGAATAACAACAAAAATCTACTAACTTAGGGCTTCCCTGGTGGTTCAGTGGTTAAGAATCCGCCTGCCAATGCAGGGGACAGGGGTTCGAGACCTGCTCCGGGAAGATCCCACATGCCGTGAGGCCTGTGCACCACAACTACTGAGCCTGTGCTCTAGAGCCTGCGAGCCACAACTACTGAAGCCCGAGCGCCTAGAACCTGTGCTCTGCAACAACAGAAGCCACCGCAATGAGAAGCCCACGCACCACAATGAAGAGTAGCCCCAGCTTTCCTCAACTAGAGAAAAACCTGCATGCAGCAATGAAGACCCAGCGCAGCCAAAAATAAAGAAAATAAAATAAATACATTTATTTAAAAAAATCTACTAACTTAGTAATTACTGATGACAAGAGTCAAGAGAAATTTGTCACATCACACGTATAGGCACATTTGTCTTTTTTTAATATAAAACTATAGACATAAATCATTATCTTTATGTGAATATCTGAAAAGATCAATATGGAACCAACAGTCCATTTCTGGATTATCATTTGTGGATAAGGTTTAGTTCAGTCTTTAACTGGGATTATGCATACCTCTAGAAGTACTACATGAAATTTTGCAAGGACCAAAATGGGACACACCGTTTTAAGAGAATCAATTTCTAAAGCTTCAGCTATATATGACTCTTTCCTATAATTGATCTACCTGAAGAATGTTCACCTGATTGGTCTGTCATGCTGGTTTTCCTTTCCTAGCCAACATATGCTCCCTGACTCAGTGCGTCCCCTAAAGATATATTACCTTTTCCTACTTTACAAAAGAAAAGCTTACTTTTCACCCATCCTGAATCTTTCCAAGGTAAGTTGCCCTAGAGTGTAAAGATCTCCATGTGCCTCAAGGGACAATTCAAAGTTTGGGTTTGGGAGGAACCATTTTTAATCAAGGAACCTATAATAGGGATTTGTGCCATTTACTTACTTAACAGTGAAGCTCAGCATTAGAAATAGAGTATTCTGGCCCCTGGAATTTCTGAATTCAAGTATATTGTAGAGTGAGGAGGGAGTGATAATTTTTATCAGTTCCATTTATCAGCACCCTTTCTCCCCTTACTATCAAAGCATGCATTGCTCCTAAGGGAAGGTATCCTCATAATAAGGCAAATAAAGCATTAGTAAGGGATAATAAAGGCAGTGGAATCTTGTTTCGGCCAAGTGATAAGCTCACGGGCAAGGCTTTAAGACTTACCTATCTTTCTATCTTAGAATCTGAATTCAGAAGAGAGATTGTTGTCATAGGGATGCATGTTAACATGTTTATTTGAATTAAAAAATGAAGTCAGACTTCTCTGTCAGAAAGTAAGTCTGATTTAGTTGACAGGAAGGAAAATGAGAACTCACCCAGCCAATTAAGTTATATGGAGGACTCTTTCCAAAGTTGGAAGAGCCAAATATGTAGCTTGAAGGATTTGACAAAAATATAAAGTACATGATTCCATTTAGAACTTTATGATCAAAAGAAACTTAAATTTAAAAAAAATTATACAAAAACTTTATTGTGGAAAAGTATTTAAGTGTGATTAAAAAACTCTCAAATATAAAATAATTATATTATAATAAAATCATACAGAGGTGTGGAATGGATATAAGTTCAACAAGAAAAAGTACTTATATAAAATTTACTGCTGTTAGAGTATTTGTTCATGTACTTTTCAATGGATCATGGTGGATATCAAGTCATTAGATTCCTTGAAATACATTCAAATATAGAGTATTTTAGTGTTATTTTTAAATGTCTATATTTATAATATGTTAAAAATTACATTCTTTGCAATTATTTAACCTTATGATGTCAAGTTAAAAATGTGTGAAGGGATACATAGTTTTTCAAAATTCTTTTAGGAGCTATGTGAACAAAAATGTTTTAAGACCACAGCTTTAGTGGATAGCCATGGCTGCTACTTGAAAAGTCTGCCAAGGTTTGCAATTCTGCCCATGAGAGGGAGGTGAAGCCTTAATATCCACAGTCACCTCAGTCCTCATAGTTAACGTACAATACTGATTTTCCACTGCTGTTATTTCCTTAACGTTATACTTTTGCCATTAATGTAAACATTAAGCACATAAACATACAGCAATTCCTTTTTCTCTGATTTGCAATTAAACCATTTTATGTAACCATACCAAAGATCCTTGGGTTTCCTGCTACTACAGATGCTGAATATATTTAATACAGCAGAGATATAGCACAATGAACTCACTTCAATGTTGGAAAACTGGCTGTTTTTCAGACCGTAACTGTTGGTGATTTTCTTCTGCCTATCAATGTGATGAGTAGAAGCAGTAATAGTATAGTGGTTAAGAGCTAAACTTGAGCTTGAAACCCAGCTTTTTCATTTATTAGCCAGGTGATTTAGGAAATGTTACTTGTCTCCCCTTTGCCTCAGTTCCTTTACATTTAAAATGTGGCTGATAATAGTACCTATCTCATGAAGTGATTGGGAAGATTAAATTAGTATCTTTATATAAATTGCTTAGAACAGTGCTTGGCGCATAATAAGTGTTATACAAGTGTTAGCTATTATTACTGAAATTGCTTAAGACATCTGTGACACCAAGGCTATTCATTCATTCATATTTCCATCAAAGAATAAATATTAATATTTACAGTATATCAGGCAGTGTTCTAGATGATAAGGATTCAAAGATGACAAGTATAGTCCCTAATTTCCACAGTTTCACACATTATTAGGGAGGACAAACATTAAAACAACATGATAAACCAACAAGTAAGTGTTTACAGTTGAATAAATTAACTAAAATTATTATAAAAGTGAGGTTTTGACTAAGTACTGTAGAATTGCAGAGATCAGGGAAGCCTTCCCAGAGAATGAGACTTTTAATTTTGAAGGATAAAAGTAGAAGCATAGATAAGGTAGGAGAAGGCAGTCGAAATAGTTGTGATAAAGATCCCTGTCTTTAAGCCAAACATTTAAGAGTTTCTATACTCACTTCTACAGAGAAGATTAGAGAGAACTAAACACAGACATTTCTATGATCTTCCACCACTTTATATGCATCTCTGACTTATGACTGGAATAAAATATACCCCATTTTTCTCTACATGCTGTGCCCCAATGTTTAACTTTGCCTTATTTTTTTTTTTTAATGTGTAATTATAGGTGTTAACTTCCCCAACCAAAACTGGGTACACTGTTCTCTGTATAAGCAATTGCTGTATTCGATCTGAAAGGTTTTCTAAGTAATAAAAGAAGCAATTTAATTAATTTTTGTAAAATACTTTAAATTCTATAAAGAATTTAAATTTCATCTTATAAAAGACAAAAAAGTACGATAACCTAGTTTACAATCATAATTAGTTTCAATTTAATCTGGGTTTCTTATCAATGATGCAAACTCCAAGCCAAATAACTTTGTATAATAAATAACTCTAAAAAACTTTAAAAATAATTTTTATGACTACTGTTTACCCCAAGAACAGATTATGACACATACCTGTGTCTGAAGGACGTAAAAAGTCCGTGTCACAGGTGAAAAAGGTCTGATGGTCCTGAGCTGACAAATTCATGTCATAGTATGTAAGTGGCTCTTTACCAGTCACCCAAGTGTATCTTTACCAAAACACAATAAAATATGTAAATTGAACATGAGAGAGCATCTGTCTGCTACAACAGATACTTTTTAAAATTCAAAAATATACTGCTACAAATCTTATTTCAGGATGTTTCAAAAGCTTATTATAATCAATAAAGCAAAAGAGATAACCTATCCAAACTACTCAGAGTACAATAATAAAACATCAAAAACCAAAACGGAAAAGGTAGATTATTCAACAAACAGTGCTTCAAAATTGAATTTGAAGATAAAACAATTTGACTTAAATATATACTTTTTTAAGTATACTTAAATAAATTCTCAGTGAATTAGAATTAAGTATTAAAAGTAAAACTACAAAGAAACTAGAAAAAAACACAAGTGATTTTTTACTAGATGTCAAGATGATAAAGGGTTTTCAAAGCATAAAAGCAAAAAAAAACTTCTTTCAGATTTTACTAAATTAGAAATTTTACCTTTCATTTCCCCCTAAAACCCTCAATAATTAATAGCAGGTAACAAACTGTCTAATAAATACATTTTAAAATATCCAATCTCATTGGTAATTAACAAATAGCAAATTAAAATAACTAATTTTGACTATTCAACTATAAAATTGGCAAATATATATTGTCAGGGGTGAGATGGGACTCACACATATTGCTGTTACAAATATAAATTGGTATTTACATTTCTTTTTCCAGAAATCAATTAGATAATATCTATCAAGAGCCTTAAAAATAACACCTAGTTAGATGATGGGTATATGGAATTCCATTATACCACTCTCTCTACTTTTGTTTATTTTTGAAATTTTCCACCATTAAAAGAAAAACTTAAAGGGGGGAAAAAAAACTGTTCACACCTTTTGATTCAGTAATTCCAGTGCTACAAATCAACCCTAAGGAAATAATCATATATGTGGCTAAAGATTTATATATAAAGCTATCCCTCTAGAGTAAATGTTAACAGTGAAATATAACCTGTGACCTGGATAGGGGAGCAGTATGTATGGTACCTCCATATAATAGAATACAGTACAACTATTAAAAATCATGTTTTTGAAGAAATTCATGTTTTGAAGAAATTCTGTGGTAAATTCACACATAATGAATTTTATATATTATGATGTTCAAGTTTTGTTTCTATATATGCGTATAGAAGAGAGACTGGATGGAAATACTAATAGCAGTTATTACTTAGTGGTAGAAAAAGGTGATTTTTTACTTTCTTTCTCATACATCTTTTTATTTTCCAACTTTCAACAATGAATATGTGTATATTTTATAATCAGAAAAAGCATTTTAAAAGCACATTGTGGGCTTCCCTGGTGGTGCAGTGGTTGAGAGTCCGCCTGCCGATGCAGGGGACACGGGTTCGTGCCCCAGTCCGGGAAGATCCCACATGCCGCGGAGTGGCTGGGCCCGTGAGCCATGGCCGCTGAGCCTGCACGTCCGGAGCCTGTGCTCCGCAACGGGAGAGGCCACAACAGTGAGAGGCCCGCGTACCGCAAAAAAAATAAAAATAAAAATAAAAGCACATTGTGTTATTTATATACATGATCAAAGATTTTAAGTTATTTAATTGTATAAGTTGCCTTTAAAGTTTCTATTTAAAGTTTTTAGCTATTTTAGGAGAATTATCATGAAGAAAAAGGAAAAAGCAAATCCTTGTTCATTTAACAAAGTTTGGTATACTTTCTAAAATCATAAAAAAAATGAACGATCTACATTAATCCCAAAATGATTTAAAGCAGCTAAAAAACACATGCACAGTATCAATAACTTAAATTAGCAGTAAATTTTAAAAGACTCAGTAAAGTAAAACAAGGATTGAGCCATAAAATGGCTCATACCAAAGAGTTCTATACACTTGCTAAAGGTTGGCTACGATATGATTCCAAGCTTCCTAGAACCACAATGATTACCAGTGCAATTTAGACTTTTACATTAAGACAAACTAATCATTCAAAAAGAAGCATTAAGAGTTCGTTATACTAAGATAAGAAATTTCTCTTTAAGATTTTCATGAAGTAGATACTATAAGATAACAAGAATAGCCTAAAAACTTTTTAATAAACACAGTGAGAAGTTCAAGGACCTGTTTCTTGCAGAATCCCTTAATATAAGCTAATGGCATCTATCATAAAAGCCTAGCTTTGGCTTCCCAGGATGTGACTGTCCTACACTATCAAGTACTTACACACAGGGATTACTGCTAAATTATTTTGTATCCCCATCATTTTGCATAGTGCCAATACATAGTAGACATAAACTGTTTCTTGTTCAATGAATTAAATAACATGCCCCAGTCTACCTCCAGGTAAAACACAGCCCTTCCCAAAACAAAAGTAAAGTATCTTTGGTCATAAGTTTTTCAAAAGTCGTTTTCTCATTTAGAATAAAAACCAGAAGAGAAATGGACACAATAGTGTAGCTAGGGAATGGCAATACGAAATACAGTATAAAAGTATTATGCTCTGTACTGTTGCACAAATGAAATTTATATTCACATTCAGATTGATATTTTCTAGTGAATCGTCAAATAAAGTTTGCAATTGAGCACATGTGCACAGGAATATGCTGACATTTGCAATTTTTTCTCTATCTCATGAATTCTTTGAAAAGGCTTTCTGCCATAAACCAAGAGCCAAATGTATACTTACATCACAAACATATGGTTTGAAGCAATGTTTCTCATGATTATAAAAGTAAATATAGTCAAGATGCCGCCAATTAAACCTTGGGCTAATCATTTTACCTTATATCAGTATCTCCAACCAGAAGAGCTGTGATATATTTGTAAAAATAAATTTTTCCATAATACTTTTATTCTAAAACCAATGCCATAATTATACTGAAAGCAAAATGTAATACCTCCTATATTCTGCTCCTCTGAAAAGATTTAGAGGATTTCTCCATACCTTGCATTCTAAAAAACAAAGAGAAAAAGGGGGAAAATAAGACAGTTTAATCAAATGTAGTTAAATCTTAATTTGGTCAACATGTATAGTCACTGTATGCTAAGTACAGTGCTAGCCACATATAGCACAAAGATGAATAAGGCATGGACCACCCTGCTGTCATGCAGTGTACAACCAAATCTAGTCATTCCCTTATTTCTGTCTCCATAGCATTTGGTTCACAATTCAAGTACCACACTTACCATATTACAATGTGACTATCTAGTTTTCAGTTTCTCCTTTAAAATATAAGCTTTTAAAACTTTGCTCAGGGGCTTCCCTGGTGGTGCAGTGGTTGAGAGTCTGCATGCCGATGCAGGGGACACGGGTTCGTGCCCCAGTCTGGGAAGATCCCACATGCCGCGGAGCGGCTGGGCCCATGAGCCATGGCCACTGAGCCTGCGCGTCTGGAACCTGTGCTCAAAAAAAACTTTGCTCATTTTGTACTTCTGGAACCACAGCATTTGGAACTAACTTAACTGAATTAAGTGTAGCATGAGAATTAGTTATGTAAACTATCACCTACACTGTGTGATAAGTGCTATGATAGAGATATATTTTGTTCCAAGAGAAAAAAAGGAAGTGATTAAGTTTGCTCTGGAGAAATTAGGGGAGACTTTAGAAAGGTTGTGACATTTAAACTTGAACCACTGTAAAAATAAGTAGAAGGTTGCCAGATGAAGAACATTCTAAGCAGAGAAGTATGAGAAAACCACACAGCGTACTTAGGTTAGAGTACATGGTAGAAGGTGAGAGGGAGAGCTGTAAATGAGGCTAGAAAATAGACTGGGGGAAATTGATGAAGGGGCTTACATACCATGTAAAGAGTTTAGACATTATCCTTAGTCAATCAGAAGCCATCAAAGGTTTATAAACAGAAAAATAACAAATATCAAGACTTTGGTTAGATCAGCAGTTCTCAAAGTATCATTCATGGAACTGCAAAGTAACAACTCGTTTCATAATAAATGCTAAGACATTGTTTGCCTTTTTAACTTGTTGATTTGAACCCAACCCTGAGAGTAAGGGCGTCCTTAAATTTTGTGCCCCAAGCACCTGACTTAACCTCACACTAGTCCCAGTCCTGCAAAGTTGGGCTAATGGTACAACTCAAAGGTTGGTAAAACTGCTGGCACTTTAAAGTAGTGGTCATTGGATTCCTCACCCCCACTCCAGTAAACAAGGCAACCAAATATGATGGTTGTCTCCAGTACAAGCAATTGTTTTTTGAGCTGGACTGACCTTTTTTTTTTTTTTCATGGAATCTCACTTTTACTTGAAAGAGTCACTAACAGACAAATTTATGATTATTCAGACAGATACCTGGCAAATATTTTCTCAAAGTTGAACAAAGTGAATCTGTCAAATTCAAGGAAGAAAAAGTAGCATTTGCTGCCAATGATAAAACTTGAGCTTTCAAGTACATACTAGAATTTTGAAAAACTTGTATCAGTTACCATGAGCTTGACAATTTCTCAACTTAAAGGCTTTCCTGTGAGATTAGTGGTGATATTAACAAACGTCATTTTAAAAAATTATACAATATTTCAATATTTGGAAGACACGTATAACTCAGGGAACGAGTATTTTCCAAATGGCCAATGCATGATTTATAAAATTATTCATAAGTGAAAGACCCATTCAAAATGGGACACCAAGGGATTTTAATGTACAGAACATGGCAAGTTAACTGATATAGCTTCAGATTCCACATTGCAACTAAACTTTAAGAAAGTACCTCAGTAAATTTTGGTGTTGTATTGAAAATGAATATCCACAACCTTCTGAAAGGTTATTAAAATACTTTTCCCTTTTCCAACTACATATCTGTGTGAGAACAGATTTTCTTCATAGATGTCAAGCAAAACAACATTTCACAACAATGCAGAAGCAGATATGAGAATAAGCAATTTTTTATTAAGCTAGATATTAAAGAGATTTAAATAAATGTAAAGAAATGGCAGTCTTCTGATTAAAATTTTCTTGTTTTGGAAAATATAATTATTTTTCATGATATGTGTATTAGTTCAGGCTGCCATAACTAAATACCATAGATTGGGTGACTTAAACAACAGAAATTTATTTTCTCACAGTTCTGAAGTCTGGAAGTCTGAAATCAGGGTGCCAACATGGTTAGGTTCTGGTAAGAGCTCTCTTCCTGGCTTACAGATGGCTGCCTTCTTCCTGTGTCCTTACATGTCTCCTCCCATAGTGGAGAGAGAAATTAATCTCTCTTCTTCTCCTAAGGCTACCAATCCTATCACATTAGAACCCCACCCTTACAACCTCATTTAACCTTAATTGTCTCCTAAAAGTCCTGCCTCCAAATATAGTTACATTAGAGGTTACAGCTTCAACATATGAATTTGAGGTGGGGGAGAGACACAGTTCAGTTCATAGAACTATGTGAACATGCAATGGGTTTCCTGTTATTTTAAAAATAATAAATAAATATTTTTTTAATTTCTGTTTTAATTTCTAATATGGTAAATATTGGGGACATAATCAATATATAAACAAAAGCTCTTGAGGTCCTCAATAATTTTTAGGAGTATAAACGATTCCGGAATCTAAAAAATTTGAGAAACACTTTTTTACATAGTAAGGGGAGAGAATGTACTAAAAGGAGAAGTATCATAGGCAGAGAAACCAGTTAGGGTATACAGCAATAGTCCAGGAAAGAGATATCTAAGGCCTACATATGGGACACTGAATGTTGAAAAAGAAGGTAAAATAGAGTCAAGGTAATTTTTGAGGGGAATCAATAGCATACGATGAGGGTCAATAGTCTGGAGAAGGAAGGGGAAATAAAAGAGATATAATCTAAAACAACTCAAAGGTTTCTATTTTGGAAATTAATAGATTTTAGGATTATGGAAGGTACCTATTAAAAGAAGATAATTAGCAGTTTCACTTTGGACAGAACGAGTTTAGGGTTGCTTAGGGCCATCAAAGGTGGAGATTTCTAGCAAAGAGTTAGAAATGTGGGTCTAGAACATAAAAGAGAGCTTGGGGACAGAAAGTTAACATTGGTTCTCCCAATACATATGTCTGTGGATGATAATACTATAGAAGGAGATGCAGCTACCCAGGGAGAGAAAGTGGAACCAAAGGAGAACTGTGACTCACTTCTGAGGTCAATTCATGCATCTCTTCTGTGAAACATTTTGTGGCCTTCCTTCCAAGAATAACTGACCATTCCCTCTTTTCGTCACCATAGTATCTTCCATACACTATATAAAAGTATCTTTTGTATCTTTTGCCATCACTTATTTATATGTCTGTATCCTATACTAAGCTGGAATGTTCTTAAGGTTATCTTCACTTTCATTATGCAATGGTATACTCAATCTCACAATAGGGAATAAGACTGTATAATGCATTATCGTTATAATTATTTACATACTGGACTCTGAGCTTCTTGGGGACACATCTATGTCATATTCACCTTTTTTTTTAAGATTTATTATTTGTTTATTGATTTATTTATTTAATTTTTGGCTGCATGGGGTCTTAGTTGCAGCACGCAGGATCTTCGTTGTGGTGTGCGGGCTTCTCTCTAGTTGCAGCATGCGGGTTTTCTCTTTAGTTGTGGTGCACAGGCTCCAGGGCACATGGGCTCTGTAGTTGTGGCATGCGGGTTCCAGAGCGTGAGCTCTGTAGTTTGCAGCATGCAGGTTCTAGTTGAGGCGCGCAAGCTCAGTAGTTGTGGCACGCAGTCTTAGTTGCCCCGTAGCATGTAGGATCTTAGTTCCCTGACCAGGGATCGAACCCGTGTCCCCTGCACTGTATGGTGGATTCTTTACCACTGGACCTCTAGGGAAGTCCCTCATATTCATCTTAATATGCCTTATTCTTAAGAGTTCTGTAATTATTTCATGAAAGGGGAGAAAGGAGTAGGGCAGAGAAAATTACCATTATTCCTTCCCGTACTCCTGAATGGCTGCCAACCTCATCCCTACTAATCCTGGTCAACACCCACTCAAGCTTTTTTTTTTTATTTATTTACTTATTTATGGCTGCATTGGGTCTTCGTTGCTTCACGTGGGCTTTCTCTAGTTGTGGTGAGTGGAGGCTACTCTTCGTTGCGGTGTATGGGCTTCTCATTGTGGTGGCTTCTCTAGCTGCGGAGCATGGGCTCTAGGTGCGCAGGCTTCAGTAGTTGTGGTGCGAGGGCTCAGTAGTTGTGGCTTCCAGGCTCTAGAGCACAGGCTCAGTAGTTGTGGTTCACAGGCTTTGTTGCTCCACGGCATGTGGGATCTTCCCGGACCAGGGCTCAAACCCGCGTCCCCTGCATTGGCAGGCAGATTCTTAACCACTACGCCACCGGGGAAGTCCCCCACTCAAGCTTTAGGGCTCAGTTTAAAGAGTTCTTTCTTACAGACTTTCCCTGATCACACCTAAAAAGTGCCAGCAACTGCACTCAGGTAGTATTTTTCTACTAAATTAATATAACCCTAGTGGTTAGGCTTACTGAACAAATGAGACATTATGACATTCTGCAGAATTAACTCATTTGTACGAGTTAACTGTATGATTATAACCTATACCAAATGAAAGAAACAATAATCCAAAAATGTGATTTCTATCTGGCTTCAAATATTTTACTTTCCTAATTGCATAATTACTAGATACATATAGAGGAATAGTCTACAGTTTATGTATGACAACAGATTATCCATACAAGAATAACAGATTTTGATGTCTTTGTAAATATACTGAGAAGAAAAGCTATTTTTCCTAACTTTGCTCTCTCGGCAGAGATGGCTAATTGTCTTTGTTCTCTCCTTTAACAGTAATAAGATCCCCTTATCACCTGTGCATATATACACTGAGAAAATGATTACAATTTCTAGCCTCCCTTACAGCTAGTTCTGTTTATATGACAAAGATCTGACCAGTAGAAAGTAAGTT
The DNA here is from genome assembly GCF_039906515.1 of Pseudorca crassidens. Classification (NCBI taxonomy): domain Eukaryota; kingdom Metazoa; phylum Chordata; class Mammalia; order Artiodactyla; family Delphinidae; genus Pseudorca; species Pseudorca crassidens. Next base: position 98,659,877 of record NC_090297.1, read on the forward strand.
GAAATAGTATATGACGCTGCTCGGAAGTGTCCTTGGTTGCTGTGGGGTGGGGGGTGGGGAAAGCGTCTTCTCCTGGCTTATTCTCCTTCCTGATGACTAGACTGTGGACATGATGGCTGAAGCCAGAGGAACTGTCTGGAACCACAAGGAAAAACTGCATTGGAGATGGTCGCAAACAAAATAGAAGGAGTCTAGGTCTCTGATAATCATTGCTCTCCATATCAGCCATGGATTACCTATATTTAAAGGAAAGACAAACTGCTCTCTACTGTTATGAGTTTTCTATCTGCCACAGCCAAACACAATCTTAACAATACAGCTTTGAACACACATTAAGTCAGTAGTAGTCACCTGACAAATTCTGTCTGCTGGTTTCACTTTCTCTGCTGCTGGAAGGAGAACCTGGCTCTGAAATGCTGCCTTCTGTTCCTCCCATCAGTGGTCGCAAATGGCTTACAGATACTTGCTCAATAAAAGATGTGCCATGCTTATGGAAGTACCACCATTCAAATATCTGTGACAAACAGAAAACATCTTTCACTTAAAATAGAATTAATCAGCAGATATATGACCTCAAATCAAAACATTCTCTCAAGATGTTCCTGTTTAATTCAGCATTTGAAATGTGCCCTCCTTCCAAAAAATAAGCCAAACACAAGATTCCCTGATAACACATGCCAAGCCAAGGTAAAATGCCTTTTTACAACTTTGTAATGAAATTCAGACAAGCTTAGGCAACACTAGAATACGTCTGTAAATAAAGCATTAAAAAAACAGTAAGAAGTGTTTAAGCTATAAATAATGTAACTTACATTATAATGTCATTTTAGTCTATCTGTAGCATAATTAAAAGAAAAACAATTTTGAAACAACTAGCATGGTGGATTAACCACTAGACTAGGGTTAGAATGCCTACATTTGACTCCCAATTCAGCCATATATTAGCTGTGTGTTTTGGGGAAGTTAACTTCTAACCTCTCAGAGCCTCAATGTCCTATCTAGTAAATATGGTTAACAAGAATTGTAAGTGCTTTTAAACAACAAAGTACTACTCCAGTATTTGGCAGTATTATTAATGTAGGTTAAGAGTCAAGTTGATTCCCATATTGAACCATTTAAAAATCAGGATATTCCTTTCTTTCTGTTTCCATGGTTTATCATTGTTATAAGAAGAGGAATCAAAAGGAGCTCTCTGTGTTGAATGAGCAGAATGTTTCATATTCGGATACTCCAGCCTTTTCAACTCCTTTTGCTGGCTCCTTTGGGTCTGAGCTTAAATGACATGTCCTAGGGAACTTTTCCTGATTCCACAGAACAGAAAGCTATGTTATGCACTCCCATTGGCTCTTTTATTCTCCTTTCAGAGTAATCTTTTTACTCGTAATAATTAGTTAAACAACTGGCTTTGTTGCTATTCTTCAGCTTCCAAGCACATTACCTCTTCAGGTAGAAATAACACAAGCAGCACAACTAGCTTTCTCATTTCAGGTGGTAAAAGAAATTATAAATAAACTTTGCTAATAAAAACTCATCAATATTTCAAGGGGAATGACACAGTTTAACCTTTAAAATGTTACTTGAATTCTTAAGTTTTGTAAATTTAAAATGTTGGTTTAAAAAAAGTAACAACAAATTTTAAACACTTTTACATATTACATATGTAAGTTATATATTATATAAATGTAAGTTTTCTCCCCTCCTTATAAATGAGGAAATTAGGACTCAGAATTCATGTGACTTGCCCAAAGTTATCAGATAGTAAATGGCAGAGTCAAGACTCAAAACTACATCTGCTGGTTCCAAGACCAATGCTCTTTCTACTACATCAGCTGTTTAAAGATAGTTTATCTTCTTTATTTAGATTTTTATATGCTATGACAAAATATGCTAAATTATGAGTAGGCTTTATAAATCAATAAATTTTGAGGCTTTTAATAACAGAGTTTTCACCCAGAATTCCTCAATAATTTTTTTTAAGTCAAGAGAAAAATTGCTTTCTCATCTGGTATTTCACTTCAACAAAATGGTCAAGTGTTCGTCCCTATTTAAAAAAACAAAACAAAACAAAAAACCACTCCAATATAAATGCTATTATTTTTACATTTCTACTATAGTTATAGAGCACCACCTAGAGATGAGAAAAAAATACAGAAAAATTTCATTGGCCATGCATGCCATAATACTTCCTAAGATTTTTATCTGTAGCAGTATTTTTCCAAAGTTTATACTATGAAACACCAGTTCCCAGGGATGTTAATAAAGATTATAAAAATTTAAAAAATATTTTTAAAATACAAATGATAGCTTGGTTAAATAAAGCAAGGGAAAGCTGAATTAAACAGGTTTCTTTATTGTGGCACTTCTTAGAATAACGTGGCCAAAATTCATTAGTGTATGTCATGTTGCTGCAAGCTTTCACACACACTATCTCATTTAATCCTCATAACTATTAAGTTGATTTTTTTTTTTTTTTTTTTTTTTTGGCTACACCGGGTGGCTCATGGGATCTTAATTCCCTGACCAGGGATACAACCCGGGCCTCGGCAGTGAAAGTGTGGAGTCCTTTGGGGCTTCCCTGGTGGCTCGGTGGTTGAGAATCCTCCTGCCAACGCAGGAGACACAGGTTCAAGCCCTGGTCCGGGAAGATCCCACACGCTGAGAAGCAATTGAGCCCGTGCGCCACAACTACTTAGCCTGCACTCTAGAACCTACGAGCCACAGCCACAAGCCCGTGTGCTGCCCTAGAGCCTGTGCTCCACAACAAGAGAAACCACTGAAATGAGAAGCCTGTGCACCGCAATGAAGAGTAGCCCCCACTTACCACAACTAGAGAAAACCTGCACGCAGTAACGAAGACTCAATGCAGCCAAAAATTAATTTTTTTTTTTTTTTTTCTTGCGGTACGCGGGCCTCTCCCCGCTGCGGCCTCTCCCGCTTCAGAGCACAGGCTCCAGACACGCAGGCCCAGCAGCCACGGCCCACGGGCCCAGCCACTCCGCGGCACGCGGGATCCTCCTGGACCGGGGCACGAACCCGCGTCCCCTGCATCGGCAGGCGGACTCTCAACCACTGCGCCAGCAGGGAAGCCCTAATTAATTAATTTTTTTAAAAATTAATTGAGTTGAGTCCCAAACCACTAGACCACCAAGGAATTTCCAAGTTGATACTATTATTATCTCCAGTGTACAGATGAGGAAATTGGAGCTTTAGAAAAGTTAATTCACTTTCTTGAAGTCATACAACTAAAGTGATGGTTAGCCTGTCTCACAAACTCTGCTCTTAAACACTCTAGAGAAGGTAACTGGCAGCCTATAAGCCTAATTCAAGACAGATAAATTTTTAGTCTGCCCGATGTTGCCGACATTAAAGTATTGGAAGATTTTATATAAAAACTTTATATCCAGGTTCTCTTGAAATCGTCTGAAAAAATTGGAAGACCTGGTCCTGGTAATACTGGTCTGCAAGTCTACACGGCAACAATTAGCTTTAGCCTTTTCTAGAAGGAGCATGTACTGTCCAGATTACCCAGTCTTCAAAGTAAATAAAAATTTCAATTTTTACACTCTGCCAATTTTACTCATTTTTGTTACTAAGCCGAGCCTGCAAGCATTTACATCACAACCCACCTCCCACTACACCCCCCAACATACAATAAACAGTCTTTTATACACAAATGAATACTATCAATCTCTAAAAGTGGAGAGGAAGTTGCAGTGTTTTTTAAAATATTTTTTCACATTTTGAGAATGTGGAAAATTTTGAGAATGCTGATCTATAAGTATTTTTAATTATTATAATAACTATTTAAAGAGATTTGATTTTTAGATAAACACCAAAGGAAATGGAAGGAAGGAAATGGAAACTACTTACAAATATTAGTCCTGATATCAAAGAAGATGTCCCTGTAAGTGCCACATAGAATTTGGGCGTCAATGAATTTAAAAATACTGTCACTGCCAAAAAGAATAAAAAAATCAAAGTTAAAAAAAATAAGTACCCAAGTTACAAATATGCAGGTGTCTTTATGAGTGGAGGGACACAAGTAGTATTAATATCTAATATGAGATTCATTTGAGAAAATTGTAATTTTTAAAAAGCTACTTTAAATTTTCATTGTATCACATCTTTAAAATGCCTTCACATATGTAAGGGTAGGATTTTACACTGCTGATTTGTTAAATAAGCAAATCAAAATGAGATCATTTAGCTTGCTGTTGAGAATAAAACCAGGAATATCATAATTTAGACAAGAACTTTTGCAATTCCATAAGGATAATATGAACAAATATACTGTTACAAAGGAGGATTAAAACTACTTCCTAATTATTTTGGTGAGATACAAACCAGTGTTTCAAATTAGAGGGAAGGAAACAGTGTGTGTATTTGGTATGTCAGCTACAGAGGCAAAATAACCCAAAAAGAATAGCAAACTAAGAGCTTCCTAAACCTGATTCACTGAAAACCTGGACCACATTCTTCACTTCAAATAATTGTCTCATAAATACTTTGGGTTTTAGAAAGAAACAAAAATCTGTAAAGTCATTGACTCTCATCTAAATGGTGTATCTAGTTAATATGTAAAAAAAAAAATGATAAACTCAATGAATAACATTTCACTGAGCATACAAACCATTAGTAGTCACTTCATTAACCTGTAACAGAAACACCAAATTAGCTTTTCAAACAGTCTAGGAAGGCCAATTTATCTAGCGTATTTTAGTGTGTTAGTTGCATCTGAATTTACATACTATGTTCTTAAAATGTCCAAAACATTTCAGAACATTATCTCACAGTCTTTCATGTCATTTCACGGAATAGAAAAGGGGACATTTGCCTTCTCTTGTTACAGGAAAATAAAACACAGTACTGATAGTCATAAAGATCCCATAACAGAAATACTTCCATTTTAATCTGAGGTTACCAATTTGTAATGACATGGTAAGAGGCCCTGGCTCCCATCCACTCTGTCCTGGCTACAGCTAAAGAATAATATTTGCAGAATCCAAGGGAATCATCACCTCTTATACGTCTTTGTAACTTCAGCCCACACTACACAGCAAGCTCTCTACAAATGTTGAAAGAAGGAACTAAGGAAAGAACCCACTGCTGTTTGTGGCTCTCTTTCTCTTTACTTCCTGTACTGTTCTATTTTATTACTCAAGATAAAGCCTAAAACAGAGAACGGACAAAAATATCACGAAAACTATTTCCTGACAAAACTATTTTAAAACATGAGAATGGCTGGCTAAGATCGTGTTGGTTTCTTTCAGATTTTTATTGTCTGGGTGTGGGTTCTCTCAGCTGAGTGGCAAGAGAATCAAAAGGTGTGTATAAATTCTGCATTCAAGTCTGAAAATGCTCTCATCTGCCCTACCACCTGAAGCTTACATTTTATCAGGTGGCTTCTCCTCGGGTAAACGAGGACAGAAGGGAGAGGGCGGACCTTAAGAGCTTTAGGGAGGAGCCGGTAGTTGCAGCTCAGGTTTGGCAATCAGCTGCGGAGTAGCGGCCCAAGAGAAAAAGAACTCACTCGGTCGCACACACCGACTCATTCTGCGAAGCCCTCCAGTGATACTGAAAATCTCTGCCCTTTGGCCCTTGCCCCCGGCACCTCTCCTGCCCCCCAATCCCCCACGCCCGCCCGTCCCTCGGGAGCTCTGGGCCTCTCACCCGCTGCCAAATTCTCACACAGCCTCAGCGGGACCCTCAGAGCGTAAAGCAGCCCCAGCCCCGCCACGAACCACAGCGAGGCCCCAGTGCCCGCCAGCCCGGCCCGCAGCCGCTCCCTCCAGCCCAGCGGCGGGCTCAGGCCGGGAGCAGGAGCAGGAGGAGACGCCGCAGCTGCCGTTGCTTCATCTAAGCCGTCACCGTCCGCCATCTTGCCGCTCCCGGTGGCGCCGGGAGTTGGGAGGGGAGAAGGGCAGGAAACCGGGAGTCGGGAATCCTGGGATAGTGGCGGACCTGAAGTTGGCCTCTGTGAAGGCTGAGAGTCCCAGGGAACAGGGACCGAGAAGATTTGGAAGGTGGAGGAGCGCCCAAGGACTGGGGCTACCTATTCCTTCCGAGGGAGGGAAGGGGCGGATAGCGGCACCTATTCTGGAGGAACTGGGCTGAGATGTGACCCGGAGTGAAGTGTTTTAACCTCCATACGCGTGAGGGTCACCTTCCACACCATTCCTGGGGTTGAAAAAGCCACCGACCGTTCCAGAGTCGGAGCAGCACTTAGCCCTTTGGACTCGGCTGCCATGGAGAGCACTGGTACTGGGAAAATCTACAGGAGTAGCGACTGCAATTTGGTCGGCCGGAGCTCGGGCGCCAATACCAGCCGAAGCACGCTCCCAACGTCCCATAGATGAATGGGGAAATTAATGTAACTCAGTGAGAAAAATATTAGACTTAAAGTCATTTAAGTCACGCCGACTTACTGGGGCGTCGGCGCCCGGGCCCATGACCCACGCCCGTAACTGACATGGCGCCCTAGCGGTCGGCGTTTCCGGGCGGATCCTTCAGACGGCCTTCGCTGTGATTCCATCATTCGGCCTCCTTCCCGGCCTGCCTCGCGCCAGGGCCGGGCTGGGCCAGAGCAGCCCAAGATGGCCGACTTCGAGGATCGGGTGTCGGATGAGGAGAAGGTAAGGGGTCCGCCTCTCTTTTTTACCTCTTCCCGGGACAGGGAACGGGGCCCCGACCCGGCTGCAGTGGGAACCCCGGCAGTACCCCCAGAAGAAAGAAGCGTCTTGGCCTTTGCTGGCATACGCTCTCCGCAGTCGGGATGCTTCCCTCTTGAGGGGCTTTCCTCTGCCTCACGGTGGCCCCAGTTCCCCATTCCTCAACTCTCTTTTCCCCCCGGGCCTGACGCACAGCCCAGTGGCCTTCCTGCGAGAGAAGAGACTTTACCTTATTGAATCGTGACTGTGGACTCTTTTTTGTATTTAAGAGAGGGGGCGATGATGATGTCGCGACGTATCAAGAAGCAGTTATTTTACCGCCTTTAGCTGCTGGGGCTCACCCCATCCCCCCATCTTTAGCTATGATTGGGGCTAGCTTAGGGCGAGTCACTTCCTGGTCAGGGTGGCCTCTTAACTTCCCTTTTGCTCCTCCTTCCTCAGGAAGTGATTTTGCTGTCACGACTTCTCGACAGGGAGAGGTCTCTAAGGTGTTGGCCGCCTATCCACACACACCCGTTTTCCCACATGCTGTCGGCTGAACTAATTCGCAGTAGTAAATGTGTAAGCCTCAGGGACATTTGCTTCAGGATTTGAACACCACTCTTTTCTGTGTAGACACTCCCTTGATTGTATGTATACGGCGCCCGCGGTGACTCCATCCCTTCCATCTTACAATCTTTTAACGATAATTTTTGAAAAATAGTTTTCCATTTCTTGTTAACAAGGCTAGCCAATGAGTTTTTCTTTTTAACTCCAGAAAGGTTTTATGTAGCACATAAACTTCATGTTAACACATTCAAGTCTGGACAAAGCATCCTGCCTTCTTTGGTGCTCCAGTGTGGTATCTTTTTGATTATAGTTGAACTTGACACTGAGTAATTTGTACAATTAATTTCTTTAAAAGTGTCTTAAATACAAAAGAATATTTCACCTTAGGTGGAATAACTTTTTTCCTGACAGCTGCACACCTTTCTTAACAGTTTGTCAGGCTTTTCAGTAAATATGTTGAAGATTTTAGAGTCCCTGGAAATTACAATGGTTCATTACATAACTCGTAAAAGGACAAGAATTATGTCTTTTGTTTTCCACAGTGGTTTTTACAAAATGTACACCCTTGAATGCTCTGTAAATGTATCTGGGGTTTTCCTCTTTTAATAAAAGAGATTGGGATGGCAAAGGGGACTGTTCATGATCCAAGAGTCCTCTGTACAGAATAATTTGATATACATATGCCATGCCATTTTGAAACGCTGAAGAATGTGCTAAATATTCACATGCCGTTGAACAACTCTTCAGCATTAGATTTTCTCATACTTGGAAATTGATTCTCATAAATGTATAAGATTTGGGGGGAAAGGGCATTTTACACTGTATATGAACTTATGCTAGAGAGAAAACTATAATAAAATGTTTATTCTAAGGCAAACAGTTATGATTCACATGAAATTAAGTTACAGTGAAAATCATGGGATAACAAAACATTTGTTAGCCCAACTGATGGTCCTCTCACTTTAAGCAAAAATACTGTTACAGCAAAATTTCACTAAGAATTTAAGGTAATAAACTTTGAAGTTTACCAGTGTTGGGTTTTTGTTTTTGACACAGGGGTAGAATGCCTTTCTAATTAAACTTGGGGGGAAAATATGTATTTCAAAGTGTAAAGATGTCTTTGGGTATTGACAGTGTTCAAATTAGTAACATTAACAGCCTTGATTTTGTAATAGCAGATCTCTGACCAGTTTTCTCATATCCCAGCATACTTCTTTTGCTGTTTAATTTTAATAATGACAAAGCAAGCAAATCATAATTAGTAAGGTAAATCTACTGCCAAAAAATGTTGATGAATTTTATATTCAGTGAACAGGTTTTAGATTAACTACATTGTTTTCATTAGTGAGATAATTAAGAATAGCTGATATAAAAAAACTCATATAATAAATCGTTATGATTTGGGATTACTGAAATTTTGTTAGATTTTTATTCCCAGAGATGAAGTGATCTGTATTTCTCTGTTGTGGATCAATAAGTAAAAAGAAAGGGCTTTGACTTGTAAGATTACTTAAATTCTCCTTCAGTTTTATACCTACCTTGACCCCTTTTCCTCCAGGCTTCTGATGCCTTTTAACTGAATTCAAGAATTGAAAAAGTATTTTTCCAAAAAGACTTGTTGATATGAATGTCTTAGCATTCATAAACAATAAGTGACCCTTAAGCGAGATTCTTGTACAAAACTTTCATAACCAAGGCACTATTACAAACAAGATATTTTCAGGCTTAGTTTGTATATTGACTCTTCCTCGAAGGAACCGTGAAGTTTTCATTTTTTTTTTAATTTTAACTAAGACCTCAACTGCATTTGATTTGATTTTTTTTAACACGTGTGTCATGCCAAATATATTTTAATACTGCTTTTTATCTTTGTTACATTTTCTGAAAGCAGTGAACCCAGAGGTGAATTTGGTGGTGATGGTCTCTGGTTTCCTTGCAAGTATTTCTATAAAAGCTAGTAAGATCAACCATTCTCATAACCAACTGCTGAAGTTTTTTTGTTTTTTGTTATTTTTTTTGCGGTACGCGGGCCTCTCACCGCTTGCGGAGCACAGGCTCCGGACGCGCAGGCTCAGCGGCCTCAGCTCACGGGACCAGCCGCTCCGTGGCACGAGGGATCCTCCCAGACCGGGGCACGAAGCCGTGTCCCCTGCATCGGCAGGCGGACTCCCAACCACTGTGCCACCAGGGAAGCCCACTGCTGAAGTTTTTATCACTTTATAAAGAGGAAGTTGGTTTTTTTAACTTCTACATTGTTACCTGAAATGGTCATGATGAGCTGCCTAAATAAAACAGGAAGTTGAAAGTATAATAACTTGCAGAAATAACTACTTTTAGTTTTATCTTCAAGTTCAGTTTCTGAGAATGAGCTCTACTCCTCTAGTTACTTAGACTTTTCAGTTACTTGGTTCCAAAATGAAAAGATGCCATAATTAGGAAACTTGAGGTATGAGGTGAACTATGTGTTTGGATTCTTTGTACTGACTGTTTCCTTTATTTCATGATTCAGCATTTTTAAAACATAAATGCAGACTGAATTTTAGGGCTGAAAAAAGTGCTAATAGCACATTTTTTTCCCTTCAGCCTAGCTAGTAGAATATTTGTGTACAACTTCAAAAGTACCATAACTGAAAAATGGATCCCTTTGCTTTTAGTTTAGACAATACCATCTTTAAGGCACTTTTTGAGAAATGGGTTTATCAAAATTATTTAGGAGAGATGTGGAAAATGTTGTAAATAGATACTGAAATTTGAGGGCTCTGTTAGAGCTTATGAAAAATATTTATACTTTTAAAGTGGATTTCCTTGATTATGTGTTACCCCTTTAATTTAGTAGGTGAGTTATTACCCTTACAGGGCGAAATAAACCCTAAAGCTTAATTGCCATGGCTATTTTGTGATAAGTCGTTGACTAGAATTAATACTACCATTTTTAAATCTTCTCTTCTGTTAGCTTTGCTGAGTAGTATTCATATGATCTGTTACAAAATCCTTGGACAGGAGCATAAAGCCTAAGCAGGTACAAACTCAGATGCCAATCTTCGGTGAGGAGCGTAGGTTCATTATAATTTCTTCTAGAACATCTAGCTGTTTTATTAGGACCAGCCTTAATGCTAAGCAAAGCAGTGTAATTTGTCAAAAAATTCAGACCCCAGGTTGGTCTAATTCAGAAGCCATGCTTTTTTCACTATACTGTTTTTAACATGTATCCGTGAATGAAGAAATCAGAATAGAGTCATCCATTTAATGAATTATAAATGAGGTATTGTGGGGTAGTGGGAAGGAATGATTCTGAGCCTCAGGAGATTTGGCCTCTCCTTGCTATGCTTTTGGTCACCAGTGTGATTTTTGAAAATTCACATACCTCTGTGGGCCTCGAAAGTTTTCTTCTAAAATAGGTAAGGGAAATTGGATCAGACTGACTGAACAAAGTTTAATGAACTTTTTCAAACTCTAATTAAAAAAAAAACACACACACAACTCTAAGAAACTGAAACATTAAAATGTTCCAGGAGTTTCTGTCATTGTTTACTTTGGCACATTTGCCCCATAACGAACCTGTGAAATTCTTGGTTACTGCAAGCAAGTCTTTTTATCTAGTGCCTAGCATACTACCAGGTACATAGTGTAGGCACAAGCTATTGGTATGAAAGAGACCAATCAATCACAGGTTCATTCATTCTTATATTTCCCCAGCTCATGCTCCCTCATTCTCCCTCCCCAGTTATTTCTGGTAATCTGTAGGTATTTCTTGTGTTCAAGAATGTGTCCACACTCTGGGTGCCTCTTCCAGCATTCATTGTGCCTGAGCATCTACTGCCGTTACTGGTGCTCTGTCATGGCACTGCTAAGAACATTTGATCCCCTGGGAGCATTTTCCTAATAAATTCCATAAAGTTCCGAAGCCTTATTGCGTATCAAAATCAGTATGTATACTGTTGTCCCTAGGTATCTGTGGGGTAGTGGTTCCAGGACCCACGCCCCCCCATACCAAAATCCGCGGATGCTCAAGTCCCTTATATAAAACGTTGTCGTACAGTCAGCCTTCTGTTTCGGCATCCGTGGATACAGAGGGCCGACTATGTATAGTTTGAACCTTGAAAAACCCCTAATAAAAGTATTTCCTTCATCTTCTATAAGTTCTCTCCTTTAGAGCTCAGAAAAACACACACTGTAGGATCAGGTGTCATTGTTCTTTTCTGTCTCCAGAAAACTCCTTCATCTTTTTGAAAAAAATTAAAAAGTTAAAGTCCTTTTATGGATCAGCTCCTGAAAATAAAAACCCTGGATAGGGGAAACTAGTCGTGATAATTTTTTTTTTTTTTTTTTTTTTTTTTCAGTACGCGGGCCTCTCACTGTTGTGGCCTCTCCCGTTGCGGAGCACAGGCTCCAGACGCGCAGGCTCAGCGGCCATGGCTCACGGGCCTAGCCGCTCTGTGGCATGTGGGATCCTCCCGGACCGGGGCATGAACCCGTGTCCCCTGCATCAGCAGGCGGACTCTCAACCACTGCGCCACCAGGGAAGCCTAGTCATGATAATTTTTGATAGACAGTTTGACTACTTATGGATTTCTGAACTAGGTGATAATTTTAATATGTACTTACTATTATTTTCCCTTCTCCCTTTATCAGAACCTCCTGCCAACCTCTGCATTTCTGCTCATCCCACCATTATTCTCTTTTAGTCACATAGGGTCGGAACACTGCCATCATCTTTTTTCATCCTTAACCTCTCCTCTCATGTTCAATTAGTATTTCAGTCCTGTAAATTCTTCTTCCTATCATTAGGTTCTCTTCCTCCATTTGCATTAGTCTTTTTTAAAAAATTATTTTGAGAATATAGGAACTATAATCACATGCTTAAAATGGTAGGAAAGGACATGAGTAAAAAGTCCCCTCCCACCTATTTTCCAGCCACCCAGTTCCCTTGAGCGGCAGCCAATGTTACCAGCTTCTTTTCTATTTTATTTTATGTATTTATTTCTATTTTATTATTTTCAAATAGGTAGGTATACTTTTCATTGAACAATATGTCTAACCTGTCCACATTCCTATTACCATTTTCTTCATACAGGACCTTTTTTTATGCTTGGATTATTTTTAACAACATTCTTAATTGTTCTCTTTGCCTCCAGCCTCCCCTTTTCTTTCTATATTTTCACTGATTTACCATCTTCATACTACTAAATTTTGAGCAGCATGTAAAATTTATCTTTGCTATAACTGCACATGTATATTGTTAGGGCAGTGTCTCTGGAGATGGAATGTTCAGTTGAGTGGATCATTTGACATGTATGTTGTGATATATATAATGTATAAACAGGAAGACAGCATGATACCAGGCTGCACTAAAGAAAGGTGGTGGGTTTATTGGAACATGAGAGAACTTTGCCTTGTGAATTCTTTGTTTTGCATCTAGGTTACATTTAAGTGCTTATAATGTGCTAGATACTTTATGCATTAAAATGTATTCATCTCAAAATATCCCCATAGGCTGCTTACCCCATTTTAAGTTGAGTAAACTGAGGCACATTTCAGGTTAAAAAATATATAACCAAGTGTCCAGAACTAGTAATAGTAGAGCAGATGCAGTCTGCTGGTAATCTACTTCCAGACCTGTGCCTTTACTCACTTTGATTCCTTTGAGTAGATAGTAGGTAGTGAATTGAGATAGCAAACAATTCTACTGAAATAATGACATAATCCTAAACTGCAGTCAAGTTTAATGGTATAGTGATGTGGATGCTTGTATAGACACTGAAATATTGATATTTTCTGGTCATGACTGCATTATAATTACTACCAAATTTGGGGGATGCCCTGGCGGTCCAGTGATTAGGACTCTGCACTTTCACTGCCATGGGCCAGTGTTCAATCCCTGGTCCAGGAACTAAGATCCCGCAGCGAGGGGGAAAAAATTCTACCAAATTTGCATAGTGCTCTTTTGAGCTTCTACAAATATGCCACTAAGAATTCTAGTATTTAAAATGTGTTATAAACTGAAGGTATTGAGAAACATGACTTCAGAAGAGCACTGTTTGTCTTCTTAAGAACCTCAGAACATTATTGCCTACAGCAGAATTGCTTATGTGTTTCTTTCAAAAGCAAGATTTCTGGGTTCTTTCCTAGACCAGCTGAATCAGAATTTGGGGGGACCAGTGCTCAGGAATCTATTTTTAATAAGCTTCCCAATAATTATTGTGCAACTTGAGAACCACCATTCATATCATAATCCTCTGCCTGTTAAGTTCAGAAGCTTGATTCATCAGGATAGTAAGGAACAAATTCATATTAGCTAGGCTGATGAAACTAGTGTTTAAAGGAGGATAGCAACTAATTTAATAAATACAGGAGGGCTTAGATTCCTTTTTTCAAGTAGATCAGATACATAGGAAATCAAATTATAATTTTCTCAGTTTAAGCATGGAGTCAGAACCAGAGATGTTAACTATACAGTCTAACATTTTAATGGTGTTTTCCTCCATAGTAGGGATATATATCCAGCACCAAGACCAAGTCAGATCTTTGCGTAGTGCACCTTCTAACTTTTAACAGCAGTGGACTTTCTTTCTCTAGACAAATTTTACAAGGCTGGAAGGAAGTCATTATATATCAAAATTTTGCATATTGCAGTTTCTCCTGCAGTCTTTACCCTCTTAGTTAATGGCACCTTCATTCTTTAGTTGCTCAGGCCAAAAAGTTTAGTGTCATCTTTGATTCCTGCTTCTCTCACAATACACATACTGTCTATTAGCAAATCCTATAGGCTGTGCCTTCAAAACATACCTAGAACTTGGCTGTTTCTCATCATACCCCTATTTCAACCACTCTGGAAGAAGCCACCATGATTTCTCATGTAGATTATTGCACTGGCCTCTCTGGTCTCCCTGCTTCTGCTTTTGTCTCTCCATAGGCAGTGTGTCCTCAATGAAACACCCAGAGTGATCTGGTTAAAAAATGTAAGTCAGAATATGTCACTCCTCTGCTCAGAATCCTCCAGTGGCTTCCCATCTTTTTCAGAATAAAAGTTTTTACTCTGACTACAAGTCCCTACATGATCTGGGATTTACCTCTTTACCACTTATGTCTCTGACCTTATCGCCTACCTATTCTCCCCTGGTCCTCTCTAGCCACACATCCTCACTTAATGGGTCTTTGCATTTGATCTGTCCTTTGGAGTTCTCTTCCTTCTATATCCCTCACTTCCTTCAGATATTTAATCAGAAATTACCTTCTCAGTGAAGCCCTCTGTGATCATCCTGTCCAGTTCCAATCTACCATTTTATATCCTCTTTCCCTGCTTTATTATTACTCCTTAGCATTTATCACTAGCTAGCATACCATGTAGTTTAGTTGTTTAATCTCATCTATTGTTGGGCTTCCCTGGTGGCACAGTTGTTAAGAATCCACCTGCCAATGCAGGGGACATGGGTTCGAGCCCTGGTCCGGGAAGATCCCACATGCCGCGGAGTAACTAAGCCCATGCATCACAGCTACTGAGCCTGCTCTCTAGAACCTGCGAGCCACAACTGCTGAGCCCACATGCCACAACTACTGAAGCCTGTGCGCCTAGAGCCCGTGCTCTGCAACACGAGAAGCCACCACAATAAGAAGCCCGTGTAGCCCCCGCTTGCCACAATTAGAGAAAGCCCATGCACAGCAACAAAGACCCAATGCAGCCAAAAATAAATGATCATAAATAAAATAAATATTTAAAAAATCTTATCTATTTTCTCTCTACCCACTATGATGTAAGCTCTGTAAGGACCATATACTGTTGAATCACCATTGCCTAAAACAGTGCCTTCATAGTAGGCCTTCAGATATTTGTTGAACGAATGAGTGAATGAATCTTGCTTGGATAGTTTTTTTTTTTTAACATCTTTATTGGAGTATAATTGCTTTACAATGGTGTGTTAGTTTCTGCTTCATAACAAAGTGAATCAGTTATACATATACATATGTTCCCATATCTCTTCCCTCTTGCGTCTCCTTCCCTCCCACCCTCCCTATCCCACCCCTCTAGGTGGTCACAAAGCACCGAGCTCATCTCCCTGTGCTATGCGGCTGCTTCCCACTAGCTATTTTACATTTGGTAGTGTATATATGTTGGATAGTATTCTTAATTTCATAGTTAACTAACTCTTAGAGGGCAGACTAATTTCCAAGTTTTGCGAAGCCATATTGAGGACTCCAGTACTTCCAGATTAATTTTTGTTAATGGAACTTCCCACACAGAAGGCTTTGGCAGTTCTCCATTACCTTCAGAATAAAACCAGAATTGTTGTTAGCGTAACTACTGCCATCTGACTCATTTTACTCTTCCTTTCGCTTTTATTATCTCCAAATAAATCTGTTTCTGCCAAACTGGTCAGCTTACAAAACACTGTTTTTTCCCTACCTTTTTTTATTCTTACCAGTTCCCTTATTTGTAATGCCCTCCCTCTTTCTCCCACCCCCCCTACTATTTAAAGCACTTTGTAGAGCCCAGCTTAGATCCCCTTCCCTGTAGTTGTCTTTAACCAGCCCAACCCATATCCATCTCCTTCCTAAAAGTTCCATGTTGTATATTGTCTATAATACTCATTTGGCAGTTTTGGTGCTTTGAATTAGTTATTTTTAAATGATTGACACATCTTTACTGAGGGCTATTGTTTGTATAAGTTGTTTTGCTAACAGTGGTAAAGTATACAAAGATTTGAAAAGCCAGGATGTTGACTGTATGCTTGTCTTATGTTATTTGTATCCACTGTGAAGATTTGCACTTAGTATTAGCTTAAGGTAGTGGCTTTCAACCTTGACAGCACATGAGAATCACCCTAGGAAGCTTTTAAAAATTCTGGTGCCCAAGCTCTACCCCAGGTCTATTACATCAGAAGCTCTGTGGGTGGAACCCAGACATCAGTAATTTTAAGGCTCCCCAGGTGGTTCTAATTGTATAGCTTCTTCAGAACCAAGGCTTAAGGCAAAAGGGAATTTGTTGGCTTACTTCTTTTGCAATTCTCCTTTTTTATTTTATTTTATTTTTTTTGGCCACGCCGGGTCTTAGTTGCGGCATGCGGGATCTAGTCCCCCGACCAGGGATCGGACCCAGGCCCCCTGCATTGGGAGCTCAGGGTCTTACCCACTGGACTACCAGGGAAGTCCCTGCCATTCTCCTTTTTGTCTTTATCTTTAGTACTCAGCTCACCTCAGTGCCTGGGACCCGATAAAGTATAGTTTGTTTTGTTTTGAGTGAATGAACAAATTGGTAAACACAAAGATTCAATAACATCTAGGCATTTGCTTAGGGAAAGAAAGTTAAGTATCTACTATGTCTAAGTCCGTCTCATGTTACCTCATTGGATTCTTAAAGTAGTGCTAGATATATGAGCAGGTATTATACTCACAGATGAAGAAACTAAGACCCAAGTAATTAAGTGCTGAAGCTGCATGTGAAACCAGATCTGACTTCCAATGATTTTGGGAAAAAAAATAAATTTGGTAAAAAGATATACCTTTAAGTTAGAAATACCATAATGTGCCAGATATGCACCAGATCTTAAAAGCAAAATGCTTCTTCCCACTGCATCTGTTTCCAAGCCAGCATGGGCCCTCACTGCTGAACTCTGCCTGTTTGGACTTGGCATTTGCATCATTGCTTTCTGGCATGTGAATCTCAAGGCGTTTGGGTGGATTTTCCCCTGATTTCTTAATTTGGTCCTGATTATTTCCAAAACAATACTCATTGTATCTGGCCCCTTGGAACTTTTTACCTATCTGCCCACTCTCCTAGGATTGGGGGTGAGAATGTATATTTTAACAAGTCGCTTTTGTGATCTTTTCACTCACTTTAGTCCTTTTTTCTAACCCATTAGAACACTATATCTCAGACTTTTATATTTCCTCAGTTCTTGATCTAGACATTTAGGTAAATCCTCTAATTAAGCCAAATAGGGTCCTTTCCCTCCTTTCATACGTATATCAATGCTGTTTTGCATTTAAGATCAGACAGCTTTTTTATCTTTACTGAGATTGAGCCAGTACTTTTTTTTTTTGACTTAAGGCTTTGACACTTTGAACTTCTAAATGAACACTAAAGATATATACTTGGAAATCTTTTTACCTACATTTTGGATGTATTATATTAGGATAGTCCAGAGTGAGGACTGAGGAATGATTTCCTTCTAACTCGGTGCATAGAGAAGTTGTAAATTAAAAGGGAATGGTTGGGAAAGATAACTAAAAAACAAAATAGGAGCTATTTTTTGGTTCTTAAATGTAAATTTTATGGTTAAGTATGTTGTTTTTATATACTGTTATACACCGTAAAATACAATGCTGACTACTGTTAAAGAAGATTAATCTGACACTTGTTAAAATGATAAGAAGACTTTATTCAATACTTTTGTATTAGGGGAGAGAGATTGAGTTCAGGTCTAAATAAGCAAAGACTGCTGGGCATGAATAGCCAACAAGCAAGTGAGCGGGTCAGTAGGTGGAAAATTACTAACAGGAGACATCAGGGGTAGAAGGATTCTTGCTAACAGAAGGTCGAGGACTTATACATCAAAAGTTGGGGACAAGGAACTTGATCAGATATCAAGAGTGGGGGAATTCTCTTTAAACTGAGAGCAGGGTTCTTGCTAAGACTGGGCTATGCAGGCCATAGACAGGATGGGGCCAAGATAAAAGACCTAACTGAGAAGAGGGCTCAGAGAAGCCTAACTAAAGTTTGGACAAGGAGAAAGTCTTTGGCACTCCGTGTGTGTTATATTATTACTTTAATAAATCTTCAAGCTGTTTTCCTTAGCATTGGTAGATTTTTTAGAAATGAAATTGCTCTACTTAAACTTGCCTGCCTTCACTACCTGTTTGTCTATATCTGACAAAACTTATAAGTGGTTACTAATAGAACAGTTTCTAAGAAATACTTGAAATGGCTTTTAAAAGAGTATACATAAAACAAATTATTTGGAAGTGTCGCCATCTTTTTTATAATGTTGATTCTAATTTAGACATATCTATGCTTTTTAAACCTTAGGCCTTACTGATAATGATAAATCAAAATAAACTATCAATATATACATCTAAAATTTTATTTATTTTTTTGGCCACGCCACAGGGCTTGCAAGAACTTAGTTTCCCTGACCAGGGATTGAACCCTGGCCCTTGGCAGTGAGAGTGCAGAGTCTTAATCACTGGACTGCCAGGGAAGTCCCCTAATTGCATTCTGAATCTTTATAATATCTCCAGGTCTAAACTGGGAAAATAATATTTAGCTTATTTGGAATTTAAAAAAACATAGCTAACAGTAAGTTTATTAAGTGAAACCTTTTATTCCATATGGCCTTGGAGATCACTGAAAATGTATTTTTTTCTGAAATTATAGCCCCAAATTAAATTCTCACTAGCCTCTGGGAACTCTCTGCCAGCAGGGATTTTGTTTGATAAAGGCACTGAAACTGGAATTCTAGAGCTAGTTTGATACTGAAATACATGCATGTCAGCAGCTTGGAACCATCTATTAAATTATTGCCCCAGGCAGTTTATTGTTGATATACTGAAAGCCTTAGAAGCAGACCAAAAAAATGAACTACACTAAGGCAAGATGTATTTTAAAACAAACAAACAAACAAATAGCATCCTAGGGGGAGAGTGAGATGAATGGGCAAAGCACAGAGGTTTTTTAGGGCAGTGAGAATACTCTGTATGGTACTGTAATGGTGGATACATGTCATACATTTGTCCAAATCCATAGAGTGTGCACCACAAAGAGTGAACCCTAATGTAAGTTACGGGCTTTGGGTGATAAAGATGTGTCAGTGTAAGTTCATCATTTGTAACAAATGTACCGCTCTGGTGGGGATTTTAATAATGGAGACTGTGCACATGGGGGGACAGAGTAAATGGGAAATTTCTGTATGTTCCTCTCAATGTTGTTGTGAACCTAAAACTGCTCTTAGAAAAAATAGTCTTAAAATACATAATAATAATAATAACAGCAGTAACATCCTAAATATCTTCAAATAGGAAAAACTGTCTTAAGAAATAACATTGAATTCCATGCAAATAGAACTTTCTTACCAGGATAAGAATAAGGTATTATCTCTTTCTGGAGGAGGAATGCAACTGCTTATCCTTGAATACTTCTGGAATGATGTAGAATAAAAAAAAGTAAAATAAATATTTATGAAAGCACAATTTACAACTATTTTTTTGAAGTATAGCCTAGTTGAAAACATGAGTAAACTTTGAAAAGATGTATTATCAATTTAAAGGGAAGCAGAGGGACTTAACTGGTGGTCCAGTGGGTAAGATTCTACACTCCCAATGCAGGGAGCCCAGGTTCGATCCCCGGTCAGGAGCTAGATCCTGCGTGCATGCTGCAACTAAGAAGTCTGCATGGCAACTAAAGATCCCGCATGCCACAGCTGAGCCCTGGCACAGCCAAAATAAATAAATATTTAAAAAATAAAAAAAATAAAGGGAAGCAGAGTAGAGTCACTTTGAAAAACTTTTTTTGGTCAAAAAGAAGTTGTTGATATTTATAGTTGATGAAGATTGTAATGATGGAGAATATTAGGTGACTAGGACCCAAAGAACTTCTGGAAGAGAGGAATTATTTTCTCAATAATTTGAAGGCTTTGTTCAGTTTAATAATTTAAAGCAGCAATTATCTTGGTGTGACCGCTTAATAATAACTGACATTTACTGAGCCTCCATATTATATTTTAAATATTTTGCCAAAGACTTGACATATATTATCTTACTTAACCTTCACAGCAATTCTAAGAAGTAGATACTATCCCACTTTAGGGAGAGGCTGTGATTCAAAGAGATTAAGAGACTGAAATTCAAATCCAGGTCTGTCCAACTCCAGAGTCTTTATCTTTCCATTTTGCCATAGTACCTCATAATAATCTTAAAAGCTAAGCACACTTCCTTAGTGTCATCTTATTCAAAAGGGATTTTGTAAACATTTACTAATTGCCTATGTGCCGTTTACTTTGCTAGACCCTGTATAGGATAAAAAAAGAAAGCAAGGCAGTTTGCCCAAAGAAAACTTAAGTCTTTGGGAACAGAATGGTACCTATAGAACTAATTGTCAACAGCAGTTATATTTTAGGTGCTATGATAAATGTTCAAAGTATGGTAGAAGTAACAGAGGATTCTTGAGACTTTAAGTAATGGGGAATATATCTTTGAAAGAAACAGATTCCCCAACCTTGGAAAATAGGAGTGATTTAGACAGGCAAAGATGAGAGAGGCACAAACTCAAGGACAGTGTGAGTAAAGGCCCAGAAGTGAAGTCTTTAATACACTAATGAGGGAGATAAAGATTTTCATAGATACCTTGCTGGCAGAGATTTGGCTCATGAAGTATACAAAATTTAGGCAGTATAAACTGACCTGGGCCTTGCTGATAATTGGAATATGGATATTATCTAGTGAAAGATTTCTTCCTTGCCTGTCTGGAATTATCTACCAAGAATTCACAAAGAGCTGCAGTTGTTAAATATTCAACTTCAAATTCTTTTGTTAAGGAAACTATTTTAAAGGTAGTTATGAATAGATGTAATGTTGAAATGTGTGGGGTCTGTTATTAAAAGATTATTTAAAGGAATTCCCCGGAGGTCCAGCGGTTAGGATTCGGTGCTTTCATTGCCTAGGGCCTGGGTTCAATCCCTGGTCAGGGAACGAAGATCCCACAAGCTGCGTGGCGCAGCTGCATGACAAAAAAAAAAGATTTGAGTTTTATAAAAATTTTGTAAATTTATTTTTCGACTACATTTTCTAAAATTTCTTACTAAAATTAACAAAATTACAAAATTAAGCAGTTTCTAGGGAACAATGGGATATATTACTTTCTCAGTTTCATTTTTAAACTTCAGTACAGATATTAGTAATATAAAAATGAAATTTTGAATACTGTAAGGATTGAGTATTTTACTTTATTTTCCTTTTTGGAGAGGTAAGAGGATAAGAAAAATGGGAAGAAACTGAAATCTAAGAAAACTTATCTTTCATTGATACTTACAGACTTTAAATTGCCCCTATTTAGGTTAGAAACATAATACAGTGCATTCCATGAAATTAACATTTTTGGAATATTTAAATATATGAAGGGGTAGAATTGTGTATGAGGCTTGAGTTACTCCCCCTTTAAAATATATATGGAGTTATATACCCTTTACCGCAGACACTATCATATGAATGCTATGTACAATGAACCTGTTACTTTATGAAATAGGGACTTTTTTTTTTAAGCAGAGTGAAGTTTTTGTTCAACTAAAACATCCATATCAGTGATTCTCAATTAGGAGGGGGGCTACATGCCTCCCCTCCATGGGATATACCTGCTGTCACCTTTCTTTCCCCATCCCAATCTTGAGAATGATTGACTAAATTACTGTTACTGTGTCATCCCTCATTTGTATTGCAGCAAAAATATTTTTGCAGTCACTAGCTGCTTAGCCATTTCTCTTTCCCCTTTTGCTTGTGCCAGTGATTTTGTTTACCTCTGTTAAATTTCATCTTGTTAGTTTTGACCCAGTTTTGAAGCTGGATGATAAAATTTTGACTTTTAAAGTTGTTATTTATCATTTGATTTACCCCTCCCAACTTTGTGACAACTGCAGCTTTCACAAGGAAAGCTTTGTCTCAATTCCAGGTTTAAAAACAAAATTGTAAAAGGGCTAGGCCAAATCCATCAGACCACACTATAGATAATCCTCCTGAATTTTAATACCTATTAGTACTGCATAGTACAGATGATTGTCTAGTTCAGTGCCACCCCTTTGTACGTATGTGACCTTGGACAAGGCACTTCTGAACCTGTTCCTTCATTTACAGTAGGGATAATAGTCTCTTCCCTGCCTATTTTTAACAAGCTGTTTTAAGATCAAAAGAGAGGTTATGAAAGAGTTTTGTAAACAATAAAATAGTATTCATTCATTTACATTCCTAGCTTGTGCCAGGTCTCAGTCCTAGGTATACAGCAATGAACAAACATAACAAGTTCTTATGCTATATGCTAGGAGTTGGCAGATCTGGTCCACTGCCTGTTTTTATATGGCCTAACAGCAAATGTATTTTGAATGGTTAGAAAAAAGATCAAAAGAAGAATATTTCATGATGTGAAAATTACATGAAATACAAATTGCAGTGTCTAATGTGTTAATTAACTCAATGAGGGTAATCCTTTCACACTGTATAAGTGTATGTATATCAAAATCATCACATCGTACACTTTAAGTATCTTATAACTTTATTTGTCAATTGTACCTCAGTTAAAAAACAAAGTCTTACTGGAACACAATTATGCTCATTAGTGTACAGTTGGGACAGAGATCATGTGGCCCACACAGCCGTAAAATATTTACTGTCTGGCCCTTTACTTTAGCAGTTTGCAGACCCCTGCTCTGTGCTCTTGGAATTCTTTTGGAGGTGTTGAGCAGTAAAAATAAGTATATGTTCAGTGGTGGCAAGTTCCTTGAAGAAATTTAAAGCAGGTAAGGGGCAAGAATTATGAAGGGTGTGGAGGGTACAGTAGCTAATTTATGGAAGTCAGAGAAGGGTACTTTAGTAGGTGATATTTGAACAGAGACTTGAATGAAGAGGGAAGTGAACTCTCTGATAGAAGAGCATTTCTGGCAAAAGGAATAAAAATTGCAGTAGCCCTGAGGTGGGAGTGTAGCTATAGGTCTAGGAGCTAAACAGTAGGAGAATGAGACGGTGAACCAAATTGTAAAAGACCATGGAGCACACTTTAGATTTTAAAGTGATTATATAAATATATCATTACAATTTCTATTACAGGTATTCCTTCAATGTATTTTTATGGTATTATTATAGTGACAAATCAACTTAACACTTCAAAGCCTGTCTTCAAAGACTGTCAGATGTTTATCTAATACTAAGTATGGTCATCCCATGGAGGGGGATTGGTTCAGGGACCCCCGAAGATGTCAAAATCTGAGGATGCTCAAGTCCCTTACATAAAATGGTCCAGTATTTGCGTATAACTTACGCACATCCTGCCATATATATTTTTTTCTTTTTCTTTTTTTTTTTTTGTGGTACGCGGGCCTCTCACTGTTGTGGCCTCTCCCATTGCAGAGCACAGGCTCCGGACACGCAGGCTCAGCGGCCATGGCTCACGGGCCCAGCCGCTCCGTGACATGTGGGATCTTCCCGGACCGGGGCACGAACCCGCGTCCCCTGCATCGTCAGGCGGACTCTCAACCACTGCGCCACCAGGGAAGCCCCTGCCATATATTTTAAATCATCTCTAGATTACTTGTAATGCCTAATACAATGTAAGTGCTATGTAAATAGTTGCTAGTGTATGGCAGATTCAAGTTTTGACTTTTGGAACTTTATGGAATTTTTTTTTTCCTCTGAATATCTTCAATCCTTGGATGCAGAACCCATAAATACAGAGGGTGGACTGTAATCCATCTTTTTTACTAACTCTCAGAAGGTAACATGGGGACTGTTGACCATGACAGTGTTTTTTTGGTTTGTTTTTATTTCTGGCTGTGTTGGATCTTTGTCGCCATGCGCGGGCTTCTCCCTGCAGCGGCTTCTCTTGTTGCAGAGCACGGGCTTTAGGTGCACGGGCTTCAGTAGTTGCAGCATGTGGGCTTGGTAGTCATGGTGCAGGGGCCTAGTTGCTCCACAGCATGTGGGATCTTCCTGGACCAGGGATCGAACCTGTGTCCTCTGCATTGGCAGGCGGATTCTTAACCACTGTGCCACCAGGGAAGTCCAACCATGACAGTGTTTTAGGACCCCATGTTGGCATCTAATGATAACTACATTTCTTTTAACTGCTCATTTAGAACTTCACCCTTGCCAAGTGTATATATCTTCAAATCTCCCCACTTTCATTTAAAATCTAGATGTTTTGGTTTCTTTAATTGGACATTTCTCTGGTTCTTGATATTCTCAGATAATTTTCTAAAAATTATTTATTGTATGGGGAATGTTGGCATGCCCCTTTTCTGCTTTTAAAAATTTTTTTCATACAAATAATTTATATTCCTTGTACAACTTTTTGAACATAGAGATAAGCCAAAAAATAGATGAAAAGTATCTTGTAATACTTCTATCAGAGGTAGTCCCAGTTAAAAGTTAGTAGCTATACATATATGTAAATATATATACTTAAAAAAAAACAGGAATACATCATTTTGCAGCCCTTTTCACTCAACAGCATGATAAATATCAACCCATGTTAACAGATAGAACACTTCTCAAACTCTTTCGCTTTCAGGACCCATTTACACTCTTAGAAATCTGGTTGTTTTTTCCCCCAGTTTTATTGACATACAGCGCTATGAGTTTAAGGTGTACAGCATATGATTTGACTTACATACATCATGAAATGATTATCATGGTAAGTTTAGTGAACATCCATCATCTCATAGATACAAAAGTAAATAAATAGTTTAAAAAAAAAGTTTGCTTACGGTGAGAACTCTTAGGACCTACTCTCTCAACAGCTTTCATATATAAAATACAGCAGTGTTAACTATATTTATCATTTTGTACATTACATCCCTAGTACTTATTTATCTTATAACTGGAAGTTTGTACCTTTTGACCCTCTTTCCCCACCCCTGTCTCTGGTAACCACAAATCTGAATTCTTTTTCTATGAGTTTGTTTTTGAAGTATAATTAACCTACAACACTATGTTAGTTCGTGTTATACAGTGTAGTGGTTTGATATTTCTGTACATTTCAAAATGATTACCACAATAAATCTAGTTATGGTATGTCACCATATAAAGATTGTGCATGAACTATAACCCTTAATAGTTATTGATTATATTCCCCACACTGTACATTTCATACCAGTCACTCATTTATTTTGCAACTGGAAATTGTACCTCTTAATCTCCCTCACCTATTTCTTTCCTCCCCCCACCCCCTCCCTTCTGACAACCACCTGTTTGTTCTCTGTATCTGTTACTCTTTCTGAGTTGTTTTTTAGGTTCCACATATGAGTGAAATTATATAGTATTTGTCTTTCTTTGTCTGACTTATTTCACTTAGCATAATACCCTCTAGGTCCATTCATGTTGTTGCAAATGGCAAGTTTTCATTCTTTTTTATGGCTAATATTCCATTGCATATATATGTGTACACACACACACACCACATCACATCATTATCCATTCATCTAGGTTACTTCCATATCCTGGCTATTGTAAATAATGCTTCAATGAATATAGAGGTGCATTTATCTTTTCTACTTAGTTTTTTCATAGAAATTGAGTTTTGGTTTTTGTTGGTTGGTTGGTTAGCTTTTTTGTTTTCTTTTTTTTTGGCTGCACCATGTGGCATGTGAGATCTTAGTTCCCTGACCAGGGATTGAACCCGTGCCCCCTGCAGTGGAAGCACGGAGTCCTAACCACTGGACTGCCAGGGAATTCCAAGAAATTGAGTTTTTATTTATGTGGCTTGTATGTATTATATTAGATATTAAAACTTACAGATTTTTAAAACAATTCATTTTAATATAATGATAAATTTATTGCATATTAACATAAATGGTTAGTGTTTTTTAAAAAACTTTTTTTTTGAAAATGCAGAAAGAATCAGTAGAAAAAGTAACATTGTTTTACATTATGCAGATCTTTTAAATATCTCCATTCAGTTTGTTATGCTGTGTTGTCTTAGTTTGTACATATTGTTCCCTCCACGGGGAATGCTGTCCTTGGTATCTACTCATCCTCCAATCCAGCTCAAACATCACTACCTTTGAAGGTCACCCCAACCCCTCCTTATATACGTAATGTAGAGTTGATTGCACCTTCCTTTGTGCCTCATTGTGCCTTTTAATGTTTTCTATATTACTATCTAGGTGACAGATCCTTTGAGAATAGTGACAATGTCTTATTCAGTATTTAATCTTTATTTACTGACTCTTCTCTTCCTAGCTGCTCAGTAAATGTTTGCTGAATGGATGAACTGCTACTTTTTTTTTTTTTGCGGTATGCGGGCCTCTCACTGTTGTGGCCTCTCCCTGTTGTGGCCTCTCCCGTTGCGGAGCACAGGCTCCAGACGCACAGTCTCAGCGTCCATGGCTCACAGACCCAGCCACTCCGCAGCATGTGGGATCTTCCCAGACCGGGGCACGAACCCGTGTCCCCTGCATCGGCAGGCGGACTCTCAACCACTGCGCCACCAGGGAAGCCCAAACTGCTACTTTTTTACATGCAGAGTCATTTCATCCATTATCCAAATGACTGTTTTTCAATTATGGAAATTCCATCAGATTTTATAACTTTTGAAAATTTGTGGATAGTTTCATAAATATTAGTAACTTGAACTTTCAATTTGGTAACTTTTATGCATTCAAACGTTAATAAGTAGTATGTAAAATATGGCTGTGGCTTTTTTCTTTTAAGGGAAATTGCTTTTGCGGTAGTATATGAATATATTTTTGAATTACACACACTTAATTTTGCTTGACCGAGGGGAGTTTCATAATTATGTAAGGATTATGGGACATGCACCTTGACAGAAAGTGGGATAGACCATAGCTGCTCAACAGACTTGCCACAAATAGACTAAAAAAATAGGTTTGCTATTCAAAATAGGTTTGCTAATTTCTTAAATAAGCGATTGACACCAACAGTTGACAAGTACAGTAATATGATTAAGTGTACATGCCAGAGCAGATATACACAGTTGGAAATCCATATTGGAACTATTAGTCCTGTGTAATATAATTCTCATGAGTTGAGCAGCATTTCTTACTTCCTAATTAGAACCCCTCTTTTTATTTTTGTTGCTCAGTTAATTTAAGAGCTTTATGGAATATTTCCTCTTAATCTCCACCAGTTTTCATCCCAGAAAAATAATATATTAGTGACAATTACCCTGTCACATTAGGGTTCTCAAACTGTATGTGCATAAGAATATCCTAAGGTGTTTGTGATATAGATTCCTCATACTTGCTTCCTGATGGTCCACATAAAAGTTTTGTCTTCTCTTTAGAAGTCATACAGAATTTTATAGCTCAAAGAAATTTTGCAGATCTCCTAATCTCTTTTAGGAGTAGGATTATTATGAGGAAACTCAGAACCAAAAAAGGTTAGCAATGTTTCCAGAATCACAAATCTAGTTAGTTACTGGACCAACAGAGCCAGTAATTAGAATCCAGGTTTCCATTCTGCCTTGTTCCATGAATCGGTAGGCCTTTCTTGACTGAAAAGGTAAGTTTGGCTATGGAGCAGCTTTTCTTTTACTCTTTTTAGAATCAGAGCAAAGTCACATAAGATCTTCCATATAAACCTAGGGATTCTAAAGTTGTAAAGTATTTCTATCTTTTTCTAATTCTCTTCTCAATCCCAGCTTTATTTTCCAAAGATTCTTAAAAGTCTTTTTTTTTCCCCCTTAAGAATGGTTTGACTTTGATGATAACCTTAATTTGACTGGGTCAATAAGAACTTAAAGTTGTTTGAAGGAAATGGAAGAAGTCAACAGAGGATGCCTATCTGGAAAGTAGAGCTCAGTTTATTGTCAGATATACCATGTTCCTCTTTGCCCCTCATCAGTGAGTTGATCATCTTTATACTCATCACATCAGAATTTTCAGTGTCCTTTCTCTCATAGTGTGTTAGAATTATACTGAGAGACCCATTTTAGGTCAGTCATGTTAACATTGCTAACATCATTATTACATATGTAGAGATACAGATATAGCTAAATGATATTCCAAATTGTTTTTTTCCTTCAATATAGGTTTGTATATTCTTTGTATTTCATATTTTACTTGATGAGAGATGAGAGACTGATTTGTATGGCAGACTGAGTACATGGTTTTACCTTACCTTTTATGCCAAAACTTTTAAAATGAAAAAGTAGGAAAAAGTGGAATGGGAAGAGAAATAAATTAGTAATAGTTTAAGTAGTGTCATGGGAGGATATCTATTTAAGGAGCAAGAAGGGAAGAACTCAGAACAGTCTTGGAGTGGATTAGTTGGGGAATTGTTCTCTAAACTTACTGGACCACTTGGCTCCTCCTTTCATTCCCATTTGGGCTAAGCTGCAGACGAATAGTATTTGTCCTCAGAATATAGCAATGAGAATGAGCACTGGGAGCAGAGAGGCAGGGCAGTGCCCCAGGGAGCCTGTGGCCTTAGGAGGCTCACTCAGAAGGTAATCTGCTCACACATTCTCGGCAGCAAGTCTACTCTTTCCCTCCCCTACAATCAAGGAGACATGCTTCAAGTAAACAGAACAGGCAAACTAAATTGAATTCAAAGAGGAGCAACAAACATTTGTGGAAAACCAGTACCATGAAAGAGAGGCACCAAACTCAACAAACAGTATATCTAAATTCTTAAGAAGCAGTCAATAAAACAAGACTTTAAAATAAGTATAGTTAATAACCGCAAGGAGACTGAAGAGATTATTGCACACACAAGAAATAAAAAAAGTCTTGGAAATTAAAAATAGAACAGTTAAAATAATTGTCTGAAAACAAAATGGGCACAGCTGAAGAGCATGTTAGTGAGTTGAAAAATGGAGCTGAGGAATTCTCGCTACACAAGGCATAAAATGACAAAAAAGGTAAAACAGGAGGAAAAATTAGTTATGCAGGTTAGATAATAACATTTCAGCATCCATCTCTAATCAGAGGCCCAGAAACAGATTGACAGTAGTGGGCAGGGGAGGGAATCAGAATGAATAACAAAAGAAATATTTTCCATGGCATTTTTAGGACCTTTAGTACAGTGCTGAATAGTTTAGGTGACAGGAGTCATATTTGTCTTGCTTTTAAAATTAGTGACACTGCTCATGTTTCATCATTATTGAATAAGCCGTAAAATTTTAGTAGATAACGCTTTATAAAGTTAAGGAAGTTTATTATACTAAAAACTAGTAGTTTTGTTATTGTTTTATGATATTTGGATGGGTGTTGAATTTTGTCTTTTTTCCAGCATTATCACAAGGTTTTGCTTTTAATTTGTAAGTTACATTGATTTATTAGTATTGAATCATTCTTGCATTGGGATAAACACCATAAACACAAATTGGCATAATACCAATTAGCTAATATTTTATTTAGTTTTGCTGGTGTTCATAAATGAAATAGGATCATACCTTTCTCTTTTTGTGACTGCAGTATATATATATATATATATATATATTTTTTTTTTTTTTTTTTTTTTTGCGGTACAAGGGCCTTTCACTGCTGCGGCCCCTCCCGTTGCGGAGCACAGGCTCCGGGCGCGCAGGCTCAGCGGCCATGGCTCACGGGCCCAGCCGCTCCGCGGCATGTGGGATCCTCCCGGACCGGGGCACGAACCCGTGTCCCTAGCATCTGCAGGCGGACGCTCAACCACTGCGCCACCAGGGAAGCCCCCGACTGCAGTATATTTTGACCAAAAATTGATCATTTAGCTTTTTAAAAAGAAAAATTCAAAATTAAAGCAGCATGTGTATCCCCAAATTAGAACAAATCTGTATTGATAATAAACACTTTGAGATGTTTTGTGAAAAGAATATCTGAAGGCTCCTAAACGTTTGTAAGGTTTAAACAGGAAATTATATTTCAAGGGATGTGATAAAAATTTTGTTATCTGTTAATTCCTTCCTCTCTTATATGCTACTCTTCTCCTTCCCCTCTTATATGCTACTCTTCATAATTCTTTTACTAAAAATTGTATTTCTGTTTAGGTACGCATAGCTGCTAAATTCATCACTCACGCACCCCCAGGGGAATTTAATGAAGTGTTCAACGGTGAGTAAAGATTCGTACGTAGTTATTTTAAACCCTCCTTAATCACATACGAGCACTTATTGAGTTTGCTATCTCTTTTAATCCTTATAACATTATAGATATAGCTAAGGAAATCAAAATTCAAAAAGGTTAAAATAATTTAGCCCATATCACCCAGCTGGTAAGTATCAGAGCAAGGATTCAAACCCAGGTCTGAGTCAAAAGCATGCTCTTAACCCATACATTAGGGTACCTATCTTATGGGAGAAAAGATTTAAAGTAATTTAATACTGATAAATGTAGAAACAATGTTTAATTGTTTTATATCATTATAAAATATAGCTTAAATCTCTTCAGTGCTTTTACTCAGGAAGTGCCATAGCATAGGACATTTTCTAGAGCCACTGGGGCTGAACTGACTGTATCTGGGAAGCTTGTTAAATATACAGATTCCAATGTTATCCTCTTAAGATTCTCATTCGTTAGATCTGGGGTAGAATGGGCAATCTGTTTTATCAAGTTCTCCAGGTGATTCTGAGTCACAGCCAATTTGGGAACCACTATTCCTATATATTTACAATCTTCCATTCTATTTACTATGTTAACACAACTTACAGAATGAAAAATGTAAATGAGGCATTATAACGTGTTAATATCAATCATCATAATCCTATTTTAAGTTACAAATTTCATCTTAAAATTCCCCTTAAGTAAAATCATAATCTTTGTGCATCTTGGTTCATTTTAGCAAACATTTATTTTGAAATTCTAGTTTTACATTAGAAGGTTACCTGCTTAAAATATCATATAATAGAACGTATAGACTACAATTCTGTGGAAGGAAGCCTGTGGAAGGAAAACTACATTCACAGAAACACAGACAAAATGAAAGGGCAGAGGACTTCGTACCAGATGAGGGAACAAGATAAAACCCCAGAAAAACAACTAAATAAAGTGGAGATAGGCAATCTTACAGAAAAAGAATTTAGAATAATGATAGTGAAGATGATCCAGGACCTCGGAAAAAGAATGGGGACAAAGATCAAGAAGATGCAAGAAATGTTTAACAAAGACCTAGAAGAATTAAAGAACAAACAAACAGAGACGAACAATACAATAACTGAAATGAAAACTACACTAGAAGGAATCAATAGCAGAATAACTGAGGCAGAAGAACGGATAAGTGACCTGAAGACAGAATGGTGAAATTCACTGCTGCAGAACAGAAAAAAGAATGAAAAGAAATGAAGACAGCCTAAGACACCTCCGGGACAGCATTAAACGCAACAACATTTGCATTATAGGGATCCCAGAAGGAGAAGAGAGAGAGAAAGGACCTGACAATATATTTGAAGAGATTATAGTCGGAAACTTCCCTAACATGGGAAAGGAAATAGCCACCCAAGTCCAAGAAGTGCAGAGATTTCCAGGCAGGATAAACCCAAGGAGAAACACGCCAAGACACATAGTAATCAAATTGATAAAAATTAAAGACAAAGAAAAATTATTGAAAGCAACAAGGGAAAAACAAAAAATAGCATACAAGGGAACTCCCATAAGGTTAACAGCTGATTTCTCAGCACAGACTCTACAAGCCAGAAGGGAGTGGCATGATATATTTAAAGAGATGAAAGGGAAGAACTTACAACCAAGATTAATCTGCCCAGCAAGGATCTCATTCACATTTGATGGAGAAATCAAAAGCTTTATAGACAAGCAAAAGCTAAGAGAATTCAGCACCACCAAACCAGCTCTACAACAAATGCTAAATCAACTTCTCTAAGTGGGAAACACAAGAGAAGAAAAGGACCTACAAAAACAAACCCATAACAATAAAGAAAATGGTAATAGGAACATACATATTGGTAATTACTTTAAACGTGAATGGATTAAATACTCCAGCCAAAAGACACAGGCTCGCTGAATGGATACAAAAACAAGACCTATATATATGCTGTCTACAAGAGACCCACTTCAGACCTAGGGACACATACAGACAAAGTGAGGGGATGGAAAAAGATACTCCATGCAAATGGAAATCAAAAGAAAGCTGGAGTAGCAATACTCATATCAGATAAAATAGACTTTAAAATAAAGAATGTTACAAGAGACAAGGAAGGACACTACGTAATGATCAAGGGATCAATCTGAGAAGAAGATATAACAATTATAAATATATATACACCCAACATAGGAGCACCTCAATACCTAAGGCAAATGCTAACAGCTATAAAAGAGGAAATTGACAGTAACACAGTAACAGTGGGGGACTTTAACACCTCACTTACACCAATGGACAGATCATCCAGACAGAAAATTAATAAGGAAACAGAAGCTTTAAATGACACAATAGACCAGACAGATTCAATTGATATTTATAGGACATTCCATCCAAAAACAGCAGATTACACTCTCTTCTCCAGTGCACAAGGAACATTCTCCAGGACTGATCACATCTTGGGTCACAAATCAAGCCTTGGTAAATTTAAGAAAATTGAAATCATATCCAGCATCTTTCCCAACCACAACGATATGAGATTAGAAATCAATTACAGGGAAAAAAACATAAAAAACACAAACACATGGAGGCTAAACAATACGTTACTAAATAACCAAGAGATTACTGAAGAACTCAAAGAGGAAATCAAAAAATAACTAGAGACAAATTACAACGAAAACACAACGATCCAAAACCTATGGGATACAGCAAAAGCAGTTCTAAGAGGGAAGTTGATAGCAATACAAGCCTACCTCAACAAACAAGAAAAATCTCAAATAAACAATCTAACCTTAACACCTAAAGGAACGAGAGAAAGAAGAAGAAACAAAGCCCAAAGTTAGTAGAAGGAAAGAAATCATAAAGATCAGATCAGAAATAAATGAAATAGAAACAAAGAAAACAATAGCAAAGATAAGTAAAACTAAAAGCTGGTTCTCTGAGAAGATAAACAAAATTGATTAAACATTAGCCAGACTCATCAAGAAAAAGAGGGAGAGGACTCAAATCAATAAAATTAGAAATGAAAAAGAAGTTACAGGGGCTTCCCTGGTGGAACAGTGGTTAAGAATCCGCCTGCCAATGCAGGGGACACGGGTTCAAGCCCTGGTCCAGGAAGATCCCACATGCCGCGGAGCAACTAAGCCCGTGAGCCACAACTACTGAAGCCCATGCTCCACAACTACTGAAGCCCATGCACCTAGAGCCTGTGCTTCGCAACAAGAGAAGCTACCGCAATGAGTAGA
The DNA here is from genome assembly GCF_039906515.1 of Pseudorca crassidens. NCBI lineage: Eukaryota > Metazoa > Chordata > Mammalia > Artiodactyla > Delphinidae > Pseudorca > Pseudorca crassidens. The sequence goes on from NC_090297.1 coordinate 98,693,061, forward strand.
CCCCACGCACCGCAACTAGAGAAAGTCCACGCACAGCAAGGAAGACCCAACACAGCCCCCCCCCAAAATCAATAAATAAAATAAATTTTAAAAATAAAAAGAAGTTACAACAGACACCACAGAAATACAAAGCATCCTAAGGGTCTACTACAAGCAACTCTATGCCAATAAAATGGACAACCTTGAAGAAATGGATAAATTCTTAGAAAGCTATAACCTCCCAAGACTGAAAGAGGAAGAAATAGAAAATATGAACAGACCGATCACAAGTAATGAAATTGAAACTGTAATTTAAAATAGTCCAACAAACAAAAGCCCAGGACCAGATGGCTTCACAGGTGAATTCTATCAAACATTTAGAGAAGAGCTAACACCCATCCTTCACAAACTTCCAAAACATTGCAGAGGAAGGAACACTCAGTAACTCATTCTAGGAGGCCACCATCACCCTGATGCCAAAACAGACAAAGATACTACAAAAAAAAAATTACAGACCGATATCACTGGTGAATATAGATGCAAAAATCCTCAACAAAATACTGGCAAACAGAATCCAACAACACATTAAAAAGATCATACATCATGATCAAGTGGGATTTATCCCAGGGATGCAAGGATTCTTTAATATACGCAAATCAATCAGTGTGTTACACCATATTAACAAATTGAAGAATAAAAACCATATGATCATTTCAATAGATACAGAAAAAGCTTTTGACAAAATTCAACCCCCATTTATGATAAAAACTCTCCAGAAAGTGGGCATAGAGGGAACCTACCTCAACATAATAAAGTCCGTATACGACAGACCCACAGCAAACATCATTCTCAATGGTGAAAAACTGAAAGCATTTCCTCTATCAGGAACAAGACAAGGATGTCCACTCTCACCACTATTATTCAACATAGTTTTGGAAGTCCTAGCCATGGCAATCAGAGAAGAAAAAGAAATAAAAGGAATACAAATCGGAAAAGAAGAAGTAAAACTGTCACTGTTTACAGATGACATGATACTATACATAGAGAAACCTAAAGATGCCACCAGAAAACTACTAGAGCCAGTCAATGAATTTGGTAAAGTTGCAGGATACAAAATGAATGCACAGAAATCTCTTGCATTCCGATACACTAACAACAAAAGATCAGAAAGAGAAATTAAGGAAACAGTCCCATTCACCATTGCAACAAAAAGAATAAAATACCTAGGCATAAACCTACCTAAAGAGATAAAATACCTGTATTCAGAAAACTATAAGACACTGATGAAAGAAATCAAAGATGACACAAACAGATGGAGAGATATACCATGTTCTTGGATTGGAAGAATCCGTATTGTGAAAATGACTATACTACCCAAAACAATCTACAGATTCAACGCAATCCCTATCAAATTACCAGTGGCATTTTTTACAGAACTAGAACAAAAAATCTTAAAATTTGTATGGAGACACAAAAGACCCTGAATAGCCAAGGCAGTCTTGAGGGAAAAAAATGGAGCTGGAAGAATCAGACTCCCTGACTTCAGACTATACTGCAAAGCTACAGTAATCAAGACAACATGGTACTGGCACAAAAACAGAAATATAGATCAATGAAACAGAATAGAAAGCCCAGAGATAAACCCATGCACCTGTGGTCGACTAATCTATGACAGAGGAGGCAAGGATATACAATGGAGAAAAGACAGTCTCTTCAGTAAGTGGTGCTGGGAAAACTGGACAGCTACATGTAAAAGAATGAAATTAGAACACTCCCTAACACCATATACAAAAATAAACTCAAAACGGATTAGAGACCTAAATGTAAGACTGGACACTATAAAACTCTTAGAGGAAACCTAGGAAGAACACTTTCTGACATGAATCACAGCAAGATCTTTTTTGATCCACCTCCCAGAGTAATGGAAATAAAAACAAAAATAAACAAATGGGACCTAATGAAACTTAAAAGCTTTTGCAAAGCAAAGGAAACTACAAAGACAAAAAGACATCACTCAGAATGGGAGAAAATATTTGCAAACAAATCAACGGACAAAGGATTAATCTCCAAAATATATAAACAGCTCATGCAGCTCAATATTAAAAAAAAACAAACAACCCAATCAAAAAATGGGCAGAAGACCTAAATAGACATTTCTCCAAAGAAGACATACAGATGGCCAAAGAGCACATGAAAAGCTGCTCAGCATCACTAATTATTAGAGAAATGCAAATCAAAACTACAGTGGGGCTCCCCTGGTGGCACAGTGGTTGAGAGTCCACCTGTCAATGCAGGGGACACAGGTTCGTGCCCCGGTCTGGGAAGATCTCACATGCCGCGGAGCGGCTGGGCCCGTGAGTCATGGCCACTGAGCCTGCGCATCCGGAGCTTGTGCTGCGCAACGGGAGAGGCCACAACAGCGAAAGGCCTGCGTACCGCCAAAAAAAAAAAAAAAAAAAACTACAATGAGGTATCACCTCACACCAGTAAGAACAGGCATCATCAGAAAATCTACAAACAACAAATGCTGGAGAGGGTGTGGAGAAAAGGAACCTGCTCGCACTGTTAGTGGGAATGTAAATTGATACAGCCACTACTATGGAGAACAGTATAGAGGTTCCTTAAAAAACTAAAAATAGAATTACCATATGACCCAGCAATCCCACTACTGGGCATATACCCAGAGAAAACCATAATTCAAAAGGACACATGCACCCCATTGTTCATTGCAGCCCTGTTTACAATAGCCAGGTCATGGAAGCAACCTAAATGCCCATCGACAGACGAATGGATAAAGAAGGTGTGGTACATACATACAATGGAGTATTACTTCGCCATAAAAAAGAGCGAAATTGGGTCGTTTGTAGAGATGTGGATGGATCTAGAGACTGTCATACATAGTGAAGTAAGTCAGGAAGAGAAAACCAAATATTGTATATTAATGCATATATGTGGAATCTAGAGAAATGGTATAGATGATCTTATTTGCAAAGCAGAAATAGAGGCATAGACGTAGAGAAGAAATGTATGGATACCAAGGGGGAAAGGGGTGGGGAGGGAGGAATTGGGAGACTGGGATTTACACATATACATTATAGTTACTACGTATAAAATAGACAACTGATGGGAACATACTGTGTAGCACAGGGAACTCTACCTAATGTACTGTGGTAACCTAAATGTGAGGGAAGTCCAAAAGGGAGAGGATATCTGTATGTGTACGGCTGACTCATTTTGTTGTGCAGTGGAGGCTAACACAACATTGTAAAGGAACCATCCTCTGATAAAAATTTTAAAAATAATTTTAAAAAAAAGAAGGTTACCTGCTTAGTTAGAGGAACTGTGTAATGTTCATTTGCACTTGGCTCAGAGCCCCACAAATTGTAGAACAATTTCCACTGGTAAAATCAATGATGCAGAGCAAAAGTAACTAGGAGAACATATAAATGTTATTTACAAGGAGTGAAATAATACAATAGAAGTAAATCAAGACACTCTTCTTTATAGACTTGTTTTTTGGATATTTGAGTAGTAACATCAAGAAAAACAAATGCAGCCTTTCTTCGCCTAGTCTCTCTTCCATATTGACCAAATGTAAATTTTCAACAAAGAGTTTTTAGAAATACTCCTATGACTTGAACTTTATCCAGCTGATTAGCTCAGATAAATCCTTGACTTAACAAAAATTAGTGGTCTTTGTAGTTAGAAGTACATTGTTGTATTTCTGACAACTGAATGTAGTTTATAGGATTATCATGAGAGTAATTGATACCAAAGCATTAGATTGAGTTGGCAAGCTACTTATGACATGATGGCTGGTTTTTAATGGCATGCTACACGTTGGCCTCTGCCAGCCCCTTCTTTCAGAAGCTCTAAGAGTCATTTGCCTTTGGCTTATAATCAGCCTTCTCTCTTCGAGTTAATGCTTGGTAGTTTCTTAGTAACAAGGACACACCTCTTCCAAAAGAAAAGTGACTAGACTCTTGACATACAGCTTTTTAAAAAGATTGTAGGCCCCACATTAGATTCTCTAAAGAAAAATATGTTCAGTAATTTCACTGCCACTGACTGAATTGTGCCCAGCTTTCTTGGTCTGATGTTACAGAAAAGCCTACAATTCTTAATCTGTTTTAAAAGGATTCTTTAGATACAAATAAGTAGTCCTAACTGTAACCTTCTGTAAACCATGTTTTTCATTTGCTATGAAATTCCTTGAGAATTTATTGTTGGATTATTATACCACAAATAATTCTGTATAAATCTGCGAATATTAGCATCTGTTTGTGTACATTTTTAGAATTTCTACATATGCAGTACATCCAAAGACTAATCTTGCAAAGCCTGGTTTTCTAAAAATCTAATCTAGAAATCCGCTAAAATTTCTCCAAGTTTGTCTTCTACTGAACATTTGAATTTTAACATCTTTAACGTTGTTTGCCTCCTCAGATGTCCGGCTACTACTTAATAATGACAATCTCCTCAGGGAAGGGGCAGCACAGTAAGTATCTTTCTAAGTCCACTTACTTGTTATTCTAATATTGGGTAAACTATGTTGATAGTAAACTAGTACCTGAAAACTAAGTTTAAAATACCTCAAAATAAAGCAGTTGGTTTTTAACAATTTTAGGGGTTTTTTTTTCCACTTGGAGAAAACATGTTCCCCCAAAATGTTGTTTACTTCCTTAAAGTTTATTTTATATGGTCTTATTTTTATTTTTGCCTAGATTTTCCCTGTTAAAGCAGGTTTAGTTCTTTTAGTTCAGGCTGAATTTTTTTATAACTGCCAGTTATAGAAAGATTAGGCTGCTATTGAGGAGTGATAATGTTTCTCAAATTGCAAAAAAATAGCAGATATTCAGAACGTACCTTAATAGAGTTAACCATAGAATAATTGCATTATTATTCTACCCAATCATTGGCTCCTTATCACTGTCAGGCTAACTAATATTTCTAGAATATCATTTTCATTTTGTCCTTGTCCTCAAAAACATTAGATTGGTGGTTGGTTGGTTGGTTGGTTTTCTTGTCTTCTTCAAATCTAAATACTATCTAGCTTTCTAGGGCCCCTGTTCTCTGGCTTTATCACTACTGTTCTTTATTCTTCAATACAAAGTAGTCTTTCAGTTACTGTCTATCCAACTGGCCCCAGAGTTCCTCTGTAAAGAGGAAATCAGAATTGGATAATGACTGGGCAAGTGTGGGGTGGGGAGATGGAACAAGGATTTTGATGCAGAGCAACAAATAATTATTATTAAGGCATTTGGTGTGATACATAATTTGTTTAGATTTTAACTGTAGAAAATGTTTTAAGAATTGCTGCCTGGGAAAGTCTTCTGCCCTGTCCATACTGCTTTTTCAGAACTCATTTTGGGACCAGATCCTACAAACCTAAAATTTGCACAGCATCACTATAATTGCCATAATGAACGATACCCCAATTATACATTCTCTTTCACTGTTCTGTGAACTACCTTTTTCTTCTTTATTTTGGCTGTGCCACATGGCATATAGGATAGTAGTTCCCCAACCAGGGATGGAACCCGGCCCCCTGCAGTGGAAGTGTGCAGTCCTAACCACTGGACTGCCAGGGAATTCCCTGAACTATCTTTTATATTTATTTATATATAATTCTTTTCTCTCCTTCTTCTCCCTTTAAAAAAAAAAAAAACAGTGCATTTGCCCAGTATAACATGGATCAGTTCACACCTGTGAAGATAGAAGGATATGAAGATCAGGTAATAGTTGTTTCTATTAGATAGACTGTGCCTGGAAAGTAGTAGAAATACTATAAAACAGATGTCTGAAGATAAGATGCTGAATAAATTCATGTCTTAGTATTCTTAGCTTTTGTAGGTATTCTACATATTAGGAAATTCTTCCTCCCTCTGAAAATACTAGGAGTTTCTTTGAAGAGAGAGCTGTCCCTAACAAGAACAGTAAAAGTAAAAGGAATTGAGTTTTACACAAGTTTTCCAGCTGTCTCTAATTCTCCTTGGTAAGAATAACAGGAGACATTATATTTAACAGGAAAACAAGAATTCCTGTTCCAGTACAGGAACAAAGCAAATACATATTCCCATTTTTACCGCAGTTATTAACATTATATGAAAGGGCTTTACAAATTCATTAATGTACACTTCAAAGGCAATATGGCACCAAATAGCAAATGCCTTTTAAAAGTCTGAACCCCCTTTGAACCCACAAGTCCATAGAATTTATCCTAGGGAAATAAGTATATAAATGTGTAAAAAGATTATTTGAAGCAAGGTTTATGATAATGAAAAATTGGGAACAATCTAAATGTCCAGCGTTAAATTAAATATCTATAAAGCAATTATACTCCAATAAAGATGTTAAAAAAATTTTTTTAATAAAATAAATAAAATATCTGTAGGCCAAAATCCTATGTAACCATTGAAAACTGATAGAAATATTGAACTGGGAATATGTTCATGATATATTAAGCTAAAACATAAAGCAATATGTAGCATTATGCTAGTTTATTTTTAAATAGATATTTAAATGAACAGTTATACTAATCTGCATCTTAAATTCTGTGAAAGGTACATCTTACTTTATATGCCACTAAGAGAGAAAATACTGTCAGTTAAACTATGACACAGTCCTAAGATGCTGTCAAGTTTAAGATGTATCCCATTTTATGAGATGTTAAATCATGAGGGGAATGTATGCATCTTTAGACTCAGAAATAAAGTAGTATATAGATGTGCATAGAAATGGAAATGTGGGAAAATATACACCAAAATGTTAACTCCCTATGTTGGGATTACAGGATTACCGTAATATGTTTTGTTTGTTGTTTTTTGTTTGTTTTAGTTTATATTTGTGCTTATCTTTATTTTCTCAATGGAACTAGATTAATTATAAGTATAAAAGACAAAAAAACACTGAAAAATAAATGATAAATATTGCTTACAGTTGATATTGTATACTTCACTAATACAGCAGAATTATTGAAATAATAAGGTCTGTGTCCAGATATATGATATAAGAACATTCCCATATACATGCGGTAGCCAGCTTAAAAATATCGTCAAAAGGAGTTCACATTCTTAGCCACAACAACAACACATTACCTAGACATAAAAGGAAAATATGGAAAGATGTTTGAGTTATTAAAGTAGATGCCATCACTGCATATAATAGAAAATCAACTACAGTGGGTTAACTAAATAGAGACTATTTTTGTCACATAAGAAGTCCAGAGGTAATATTTTGGGATGTTATGGCAGTTCCATATCATCAGAGACGCAAGTTGCTTCTAGCTCTCTGTTGTGCCATCCTTATGTATGGTTTTCATTATCATGTTCTCAAGATAGCTGATCCATCTCTGGGCACTGAATGCATGTTCCAGGAAGGAAGGAGGAAGGTGCAAGAGGTGCTATTGGCTGTTCCAGAAGCACCTTCCACTGATAAATTGTTGCCAGAATGCATATCACTTTATCATTCCTAGCTGAGAAGTGTTGTCTCTTTAGTTGGACATATTGCCTTCTTGAAAACCTTTGAGGTTCTATTAGTAAGGAAAAGGGAGAGAATGGATATTGGATAGGAAACAAGCAAGAGTCTGTCACACAGTTCATATATACCCACCCACACACACATTTTAATCAGAGAAATTAATGGAAAATTAAATAGATGTAAATGCCACATTTCTGAATAAGGAATATAAATAATATGGAAAGTTTATCCGATTTAGAAATATAAATAATATGTGAAGCTTTTTCAAATAGATTCCATACAATTCCTAATGACAATTGTAATAGACCATACAGGATTTTTCTGATCAAGAACAACAATGAAGGAAGACTAATGCTAGCAAACATAAAGACATAAAGCAATGACAGTAGAGCCTTAAACTAAGTAACATAAAATAGAAGGGAAAAGGAAATAATTGATAAAATGTATGTTTGATCTAATTTTGATTTTCAAAGCCAACTGTATACCTAGATTAATTCCAAGTATAGTTTAAAGGTTAACTATATATATATTTTTTTGCTGTACGCGGGCCTCTCACTGCTGTGGCCTCTCCCGTTACGGAGCACAGGCTCTGGACACGCAGGCTCAGCGGCCATGGCTCACGGGCCCAGCCGCTCCACGGCATGTGGGATCTTCCCGGACCGGGGCACGAACCCGTGTCCCCTGCATCGGCAGGCGGACTCTGAACCACTGCGCCACCAAGGAAGCCCAACTATTTTTTAAACATAAAAATTTACTAGGAAATGGAAAGAGATTCATAACTTGAATAATGATGAAACATTAGAAAAGTTTATCAAAGAAAGTGACTTCTGCAGAATAAAAAGATTTTAAAAATAAGATTTAAAAAGGAGAAAATATGTACCTCAAACATAATAAAAAGGTTATTCAAATACCTAAGGGTGATGCCAAGAGTTCAGTGGATAAATGAGCAACAGACATGAACCAACTGTACCCAATTGGAGAATACAGAGCAAACATGAAAAGTGTTAGATCACCTACTAATAGTAATTAAGGAAGTACAAATTAAAATTTTAATGTGAATATATTCACCTTGTAGTTACAGAAGTTACAAAATTATAATGAGAAAGCTTTATGAAGGTAAGACTAAGGAAATAGTTTTATGTATTTTTCCTACTGTCATTATAAACAAGGTTTTTAAAGATAGTCTGATGATAAGGACAGAGATCTCAAAAGTAAGAATTCTTTCCAAAGAATTCTTTTTAAGGAGAAGAGAAGACTTTATTTATGGTAGAACTTATAGTGGCTTTCAATGGTAGAAACTGTAACTAGCTTAAAGCTCCTTCAATTCAGAAATGATTAAGTATACTATGGTGTGTATAATGAGATATATAGTGAGATCATATATAGTTAATTTTAAATGGTAACTGTGTCAAAAGACAAATGGCAAGTTAGGGGAAAATATGTGGATCTCAAAACACATGCAAAAGGATAATCTCCCTGGAGTTCAACTAGAAAAACACCAAAGACTCCGTAGAAAAGTGGGCAAAAGTTAGGTACACATAGTTCACCAAAGTGGAAATATAAATGACTTTTCTTTTAAGGTGAGAAGAAATGGGCTTGTACCTTGGTACAACATCCTGTGATGGCAGTTTGTCGATCTCTATCAAAATTATGAATGCATTTACCCTTGACCCAACTGTCCTGCTTCAGGGAATTTATCCCACAGGTGTGCTTGGCACATGTACGTAATTTGTACATAACAAACATACAAGGACATTCATTGGAGTATTGTTCATAACAGCAAAAGATTAGAAACTACCCAAACTATCCATTAATAGGGGACTGGTTGAATAAATTTTTGTACACCTGTACAATAGAGTCATACCTGGCTATAATAAACAAGGAAGTTCTCTAAGCACTACTATGGAAAGATCATCTAGATATGTCAGAATTAAAAAGAAAGAAAAAGTACACTATAGTATTCTAGTTTTTGTGTAAAAGAAAGGGGTGGAGAATTAGAATATTAAATTCTATTTGTTAAAAGAAACAAAGAATAATCAAAATTGGAAATTGGCAAATTTTTTCTGTAAAGGGTCCGATAGTAAATATTATCTGATAGTAAATATTGGGACAAAGAGTCAGCCTTGACTACTCAGCTCTGCTATTGTAGCAGGAAAGCAGCCATAGACCATACAAAAACAAACAAGTGGGGCTGTGTTCAACAAAACTTTATTTACAGAAACAAATGCCACCTCATGCATAGCTTGCCAAAGACAATTCTTGCTCTAAATTAATAAAATCAGTTACCTTTGTGTGGAAAGGGGGTATATGTTGGGAATTTGGTGAATGGGAGATAAAGGTGAGAAAAAGATTTTACTTTATATAGTATTTTTCATTTTTGAACCATGTGATTTATTGTATCACCTATTTTAAATGCTAAGTGTAATGACTGGAAAAAGTTCATGAAATATGTGAAAAAGGAATACAAAAGTGTACATATAAGTTATTACAGTTATATGTATGTACATAGGTTGTATATTAAACAGAAACCAAGAAATGAAGGGTATTGTTAGAATGGGGGAAATGTTGCAGTTTAGAGTTGACTTACCCCAAAACATAATATTTTTATAAAAATAAAAATATGAATTGATTGAAAAATCGATTATGAAAGAGAAATCTGACTAAATGAAAAGTTAATCGTCTCCAGAATTGTATTTGTTTGTTTTGTAAAATGTGACAAGAAGAACTGTCTTTTTTTACAGAGTTACTTATTTTTGTAATTATTCTTTGGAAGGTCTTAATTACAGAACACGGTGACCTGGGTAATAGCAGATTTTTAGATCCAAGAAACAAAATTTCCTTTAAGTTTGATCACTTACGGAAAGAAGCAAGTGACCCCCAGCCAGAGGAAGTAGATGGAGGTCTGAAGTCTTGGAGAGAATCCTGTGACAGTGCTTTAAGGGCCTATGTGAAAGATCATTATTCCAACGGCTTCTGTACTGTTAAGTATCTGCCTGCTTCATTATTAGAGTGTTGTTTTTCTTATATTTACCTTATCATTTGGAGGCTTTGGCCAGCCACAACATATCTTCTTTTTTTTTTTTCTTTTTTTTTTTTTTGCGGTGCATGGGCCTCTCACTGTTGTGGCCTCTCCCGTTGCGGAGCACAGGCTCCGGACGTGCAGGTTCAGCGGCCATGGCTCACGGGCCCAGCCGCTCCGCGGCACGTGGGATCCTCCCGGACCGGGGCACAAACCCATGTCCCCTGCATCGGCAGGCGGACTCCCAACCACTGCGCCAGCAGGGAAGCCCTACCTAGAAATATTTTTGTTTCTCCTGTCCTTAAGTGGGTTGGGTATGGGGTGAGGGAGGACATTTCTTCAGTTAAGATAGTAATTCCTGTAAGTTACTTCTCTTCTCCTTCCACCTTGCCCCTCCTTCCTCTCCTCTACTTCTCCCTTCCCTCATCTCTCTCTCTGCTATACAACCAAACCATGGAGCATTCTGCTCCTACTAGTGCCCTCCTCATTACTTATCCACTTCTTAACCCTATGAATTTTGGCTTCAGTCCCTACTCTACAAAAACTGCTCTCTGAGGTTACTAATGATTCCTGAATTGCCTGACCCAGTGTCCTTTTCTTGGTCCTTGACTTTTGTATGGCATTTCACACTGAGGCCAACCAGCTACTTCTAGAAGTTATCTTTTCTTAGGCTGCTATGTCAGTACCCTCTAATTATTCTTACTCTGTCTCTGCTTATTTCTTTACCTCTCCCCTACTTTTGTAAATGTAGGCATTCCCCATTGCTGTATTTCTCTCTCTCAAAAACTCATAGTTTATTTAATGTAGGGGAAGTTACAGAATATTGTGTCAGAAAAGCAATGGGTTTGGGTTCTACCTTAACCACTTTCTGAATGACCTTGGACAAGAAGCTCTGTGAACTTCACCTTTATCATCTATAGATAATAAGTGTGTTTCACTATATTTATTAGAGCAAAAGGAAAATAAATATAAAAACATTTTGTGGACTGTAAAGCCTTTTGTTTTTTTCTTTTCCTTGGTGATCACATTTTTGTTCACCTCTCCTACACTAAGGAACAGTTGGTATTTCTAACTTCTAGCTGGACATTTCCATCTGAATTTTCTAATTTGTTAATGACACCACTGTCTTTCTAGTCACCCAAGCATGCAAGTACTTTGGCCCCTTCCTTTCTCTTGCCCTTCACTTGCTATATGTTGCCAGACTTTTGACTGTGCTTCTGCATCCTTATGCCCATTGACACTACCCTATTTTACTGCCTAGATTAATTCTGTAGCCTAACTTTCAACTTTTCTCCCATTTTACTCTGTACACCAATATTGATTATTATCCCCAAATAGTTCTGGTCATGTTGTTTTGGTTTCTGTCCGTTGCCTGTAGAATAAAGTCCAGTCTTCTTACCTTACATCTACTACTACATGGCCTAAATCTACCATCCTATGTTATCTTCCACAGTTCCACTTCACACACACCCTCTAACCTGACAGAACTAATTACCATTGAGTCATTCACTGGACCAGCACCCCCGTTTCCTCCCTGAACTGCCTACTCATCTTTATTCTCAGTCTCTACTTACCAGAATCTCATCTGTCTTGTAAGGCCCATTCCAACTGGTACCTCTCTTGTACCCTAAACCTAAAGCAGTATTTCCTTCTGTATTCATTGTACCACTCTCTTCTCTAGAACTTAACATGTGGTTTGTGTTCATATTCCATGAACTCTCTGAGTTGTAAGCTTACCCTGTTTGACTCTTCATCTCCCCCAAGGATTTAGCACACTGCTTTTGTATAGTGTTTGTTGCTTAAATATGTTTTCAAGAATCTAACTTTTTTTTTTTAACAATAGGTTTATGCTAAAACTATAGATGGGCAACAGACCATTATTGCATGTATTGAAAGCCACCAGTTTCAGCCTAAAAACTTCTGGTAAGAAAGTAAATGTTCTCTTCTTTTTTTAATCTAATTTATACAGGAAAGAAACCAAACCAGCAGTTGAGACTTGTTTTTTTATTTTTTATAAATTTATTTTTTTTATTTTTGGCTGTGTTGGGTTTTTGTTGCTGCACACGGGCTTCCTGTAGTTGCGGCGAGCGGGGCTACTCTTTGTTGTAGCACACGGGCTTCTCATTGCAGTGGCCTCTCTTGTTGCGGAGCACGGGCTGTAGGCGTGGGGACTTCAGTAGTTGTGTGCAGTCTCGGTAGCTGTGGCTCGCGGGCTCTAGAGCGCAGGCTCAGTAGTTGTGGTGCACGGGCTTAGTTGCTCCGAGGCATGTGGGATCTTCCTGGACCAGGGCTCGAACCGGTGTGCCCTGCATTGGCAGGCGGATTCTTAACCACTGTGCCACCAGGGAAGCCCGAGACTTGGTTTTTAATCTAACTAGCTTGCGATAAGTTATCTGACTTAGAGGCTTCAGTTCCCTACTGCAGAATGAGGGACTTGGATGTGATCATTTAGATTTCTTCTAAGATTTTATAATTTATCTTTCAAATATTACTCTTATATTGAGTGAGAATAAGTGATTAATAAAGTACCCAGTGGGAAGTGTGAGTTTTACTTGAGTTTGTTTAATAATACTTGAGTTACTGCATAACTCAGTGGCCCATCCATTTGTTTGTGCAAAAGCCTCTCATGAGCAGAACAGGCATGGTTTTCTACTCCAAGATAAAAAATGAAAGGTGAAAGTCAGAATAACTTAGAAAAGGCTTATGATTAGGCCAGTTGGATACAAACTTACATTTGAGTGGATAGAGCCCTGGATTTGTCAAACTGGAAATGACTTGTTTCTTTTTGGCAAATCACCTCTTCTTATTGTTAATTCTACACTGTTGTGTGTTTTAATAGGAATGGTCGTTGGAGATCAGAATGGAAGTTCACCATCACACCATCTACAGCCCAGGTGGTTGGAGTACTTAAGATTCAGGTGAGATCCCAATATGTTAATAGGCCATGTTAAAACATCACATCTTTAAAACAAACATGCAAGTTGATATTTGTTCTGACATTAGAAATAAGGAACAGCTCTATGTAGATGCAAAAGGAGATCAATGGTAAATACAAATAGAAGTTGAAGCCTCCTTCCTAGGGAAGTACTGTAGTTAAACAGAGCTATTCTGGGTTGATAAAGGATAGTCATGTGAAGTGTACTGCTTGCTTGTTATTTTTCTCTTTCAAAGATAACCTAAGATTTTTCCAGGAATTATCAAGCAGCAGTTCTACGAAAGAAGAAAATAACTAATTATTAAGAAGTGACTATATAGCAGTTACTGGAACTTACTTAGAGTCTTTTATGTATCTTGTTTAAATGTGTAGATATACATATACTTAAGGTTAAGTCTTAGCTCTGAAGAAAGCTACATGAATGGACTTGTTGTTCTATTTTATTTATTTATTTTACAGTAATGACAGGAGGTTTTAAACCAAGTAAATAAAACAGAGGAACTAGAGAGAATGGCCAAGTGTGATAAACCAAGCAGAGTAGATTTCTAATGCTGGTGTCAGAACAGACAGGCAGGTGAATAAGGAGCTTATTAACTCATTTGATGCCTATCTGGATTGAAGTCTTCTGATATCCTAACAGGTTTGACTTTCAAAATTCATGGTGATTTAATTCTTAAGCCCAACTAACTCTGAAGTCAGATTAAACAGTTAATGATACCTAAGAAGATCAGTACCTAATTTTACCTCTATTGTATTGTGGTTAAGTCTTGCTTTAATAACAATTAGCAAGAGTTGCCTTCTGAAATGGTATAATTTAATCGAAATATACATAGGAGATGTCATCTGTAACCACTTTTTTCGTACGTACTGATTACTTCCTGCTACAAGTAGCTGCACCTCTCTTCCTGGGAGCTTTTCCTAGCTTTAGGAGCATTCCCAACTCAGATGAGGCAAACTGGAAGTATTACATTCATAGCTCTGGCACAGCCCTTAGTGCCATTCAAAAGCTGGTGGGTAAATATGCCAGCTTCTTCACCCCTCAGGTGGGACAGCTCTAAAGCATGTTCTGCATAGTCTTCCAGAGTCCAGTGCCCGCAGCTGTAATGTGTTCCTTAATGCACCTAGAACACTTCCTTGCCTTTTCTGTCTCATTTCCTTAGTCCTTACTAGTGCTTCCTGAGATTACCTCCGAAATAAACTTTATCTCACAAATCTTTATCCCAGGGTCGGCTTCTGGGGGAGCCCAACCGAAGAAAATATATTGTTCTATACCTGTTGACTATGTCTGTGCTCTAGACCTCTTGTAACTGTGGCATCAGTATTAACCTGGCAGCTTACTATAAATTTATGCAAGGAAATTTATTTTCCTCCTAGAAGGAAATAAGTTACTTGTGTTTCAGCTTTGCCAAGGCAAACCTATAAATTAAGAGCGCACATCACAGAGGTTTCTGATAAGACTTTTACAACAGGGCCCAGTACCCAGACCTCATTTATAACTTACCCCAGACTGGCTGATCACTTTGGGGGAAAGCTTACTTCATTTACATATCTTTTAAAAATCAGAGTGAGAGTTATTTGGAAATGTCATTAAGATATTTAAACCTTTGGTTATTCTATAAGCAAAAGGATAGCTCTGGGAAGGCAACAATTTCTGAGGATTTACATTGATGATAGTCGTGTTGAAATTTTTATTAGCAGATGAAACCTAGGAAAGGTTTTGTTACTTTTGGTGACTGTGACTGAACCTATCTTGTAAATTGCTGAAACTTCCTGAGCCTTACATCTAGTTGAATGGTTAGTCTGTCTCTTGGGTAATCCTCCTTCTTGCTAATTGTTCTCATAATTGTAGTACCCCACTTTGCCGTACTTTTTTTCAGGACTGCTTTTGCCTTACTTATTTTTGTAGCCTGATTTACCAGTAGAATATTTATTTTTCAGTCCTGCCTTTAACCCTCAATCAAGCTTTTCCTGCACTTGGTCAGAACTACTTAACCAAAAACGATGATGGTATATATGGAGAGATGCGTAAAGGATTAGGATCCATTAAAATTTCTTGGTTTTCACAGAGAAAAACTAACGTTAATTGATTTTATTTTAATATTTTTAAGAGTGAAATCTTATTTAAGATCTTTGTATTCACAGTGCGTAGCACAGTGTCTGGAAAGCAACAAGCCCATAGTAATGTTGTTCATTAATTAATAATGAGTTTTCCCTGCTAAGGAAAGAGAATTCTTAAATTTAAGTCTTCTGTGAATTTTAACCACGATTGTAAATTACCATTGGTCATACTAATTATTTGCTCAGACTTGATAAGTTTGGGGATGGCTGAAAGCATGGATTTGTGCTCTAAGCAGTAAGTTTCTATGTGACCTACATAACTTGCTCAAACATTGTCTCACACAGGTTCACTATTATGAAGATGGTAATGTTCAGTTGGTTAGTCATAAAGATGTACAGGACTCAGTAACTGTTTCGGTGAGTGTGGAATATTTAATGTCTGTCTCACTTTCATCTTGTTTTTGTTTTAAAAAAATTAGCTTTGATCCTGAGTACTGATTCTTTCTTTTTCTTTTTTTTTTTTTTAATTTATTTATTTTATTTTTGGCTGCGTTGGGTCTTCGTTGCTGCGTGGGCTTTCTCTAGTTGCGGTGAGCAGGGCTACTCTGTGTTGTGGTGCGCGGGCTTCTCCTTGCAGTGGCTTCTCTTGTTGCGGAGCACAAGCTCTAGGTGCACAGGCTTCAGCAGTTGTGGCTTGCAGGTTCTAGAGTACAGGCTCAGTAGTTGTAGCACACAGGCTTAGTTGCTCCACGGCATGTAGAATCTTCCCGGGCCAGGGCTTGAACCCGTGTCCCCTGCATTGGCAGGCAGATTCTTAACCACTGCACCACCATGGAGGCCCCTGAGTACTGATTCTGCCACTAGAAATTTAGGTTGTTTTCACTACTTTGATTTTGGCAGCCTTTACCTTTTTTTTAAGCACTTTATAAAAGATTCTACTTTTTTATATTTTTAAATTTTTATTGAAATATAGCTGATTTACAATGTTGTGTTAGTTTCAGGTATACAGCAAAGTGATTCAGTTACATATATATATATATATGTATGTATGTATATATATATTCTTTTTTTAGATTCTTTTCCATTATAGGTTATTAAGATACTGAGTATAGTTCCCTGTGCTAAGCAGTAGGTCCTTGTTTTGGGCAGCTTATAATTGTTAGTATGTAACCAGCCCGTTTTGTTGGTTGCTTGATGTTAGTTCATAGTCTTTGAGAATAGTGATAATGGCTTTAGAGAATTCAGACTTCTTTTTCTTTCTCAGTTGTGAGATTTGCTCAAAGAACAGCAGTATCTTCAACTGATAAATACCAGGAGGAAGGAAAGTTTGCCAAACTAAACCTTAGAGGGGTTATCATTCATACATTCATATCATTAGAGAAACCGAACATTTTTAGGAATATTCAATCAAACGGTATTGTGTTCCATACCTGGAAAGAAGGGACATAATTTTTTGTGCATTCACAGTACTTCTTTATATTCCTAGAAGTTACTGAGCACTCTCAAATAGCTTTTGTTTATGTGTGTTATATCTATCTACCTTAGTAGAAATTAAAACCGAAAAATGTTAAAAATACTTATTAATTTAAAAATAACAATAACAGGGACGCCCTGGCAGTCCAGTGGTTAAGACTCCGTGCTTTCACTGCAGGGGGTGCGGGTTTGATACCTTTTTGGAGAATTAAGTTCCCACATGCCACACCACGTGGCATGGTCAAAAAAGAAAAATCTAAAGCAAAAATAACAATAACAAACCCATTACTTGTTAACCTTCACTTTCACAATAAACAGCTGAATTTTCCAAGTTAAAAAAAATTAGTGAAAAGAATGTCATTGATTTACATTTTCACAAAGTGTGTAATGTCTGACTTAATAAAAGACAACTGGATTCTCATATGTGCTTCACACATTAGCCCTCAAAAAGTAATGAAGTCGGGACTTCCCTGGTGGCACAGTGGTTAAGAATCCGCCTGCCAATGCAGGGGACACGGGTTCGAGCCCTGGTCCAGGAAGATCACACATGCCTTGGAGCAACTAAGCCCATGTGCCACAACTACTGAGCCTGCACTCTGGAGCCCGCGAGCCACAACTACTGAAGCCTAAGTGCCTAGAGCCTAAGCCATCGCAGTGAGAAGCCGATGCACCGCAACAGAGTACCCCTGCTCACCACAACTAGAGAAAGCCCGTGCACAGCAATGAAGACCCAACGCAGCCAAAAATAAATAAATAGATTTATTTTAAAAAAAGAAAAAAAGTAATGAAGTCATCACACATTACATAGCTTCTATGAAACTACACTGTACATACAGGAGAGTGAGAGTGGAAAAGGCAATTAACTATGTCTTAGTATTATTATGAATAGAAAGTAGTTTTGACTCTTTGAAAGGATCTTGGGATGCTGCCCTGGGCATTAAATCTCACCCTCTTTAATTCTGTTTTACTTAATTGTGAAAGAAAGAGAGAGATTCAATTCATTTTGTACCCGAATCTTGTAAAGCAAAATGTGATTGATTGGCTTAGAGGAGCCTCTGAGCTTAGAATATATGACTGATATGTCTGAGGGCATCGTTTATATCATCTTAAACCAGAGATATTTTCAAGGCATAAAAATTTCAAGACATCATGATGTCTTTTGGGCATACTGTAGTAGATTGGAAAGAAATGTGGGGTTTTTTGATGAGGACCTGGATTTGGATCCCATCTTTATCATTCAAAGGCTGTATAATTTTGGTCAAGTCACTTAAGAGGATTCTGTTTTCTCATCTGCAAAATGGAGGTGGTAATAATAACATCTATTTCACAGGGTTGTTGTGAGAATCAAAGAAGATAATGTGAATGGGAAAGGTTGAAAAACTAAATTGTTATACAAATGTTAGTTTAGATGGAGTTACTTTTTAGTATTTTTTTATTCACTGCTTACTGAATTATATTCACTGCTTAAGAATTTTTAAAATTCTTATTTCCCCCTTTTCCTCTCTCTATTAGAATGAAGTCCAAACTGCTAAGGAGTTTATTAAAATTATAGAGCATGCAGAAAATGAGTATCAGGTAAGATGATTTGAAACTGGTTTTTCTAGGTCTAATGCCTTATTTTGCTTTTAACATATTTTGTTACACTTCTCTCTCCTTTGAACATAAATATACATGTTGCTCAGTGTTAGTAAGTGTGAGACTTTGCAGACCTTCTTGCATTCTGCTTACAATCAAGGTTTTGGCATTGGAAGGTACTACAGATTTCCCCTACTATCCCAAAGTAGAGCGTTCCTGTGAAACCTTTCCTAAGTCCAAATGGCATGAAGCAGAGAAGCAATTACCTTAGAACACATCTTGCTTTCAGGTGCACAAATAATTGAGGTACAGCACAGATGCTCACAGATGCAGTTCACAGCTCCAGCTTGCTTGATGCTGAGCTGCTGAGTGTAATTCCTGAGGAAGGAGCTTGGTGGGGTCACTGTTACTGCTCATGGTGCACCCTGCCCCTATAACAGCCTCACTGCAAAACAAATGCTGAACGCTGTTTTTGCTTTTTGCTTTGGTAAAAGCAAAGTGACATAAAGCAAACTTTGGAAAAGCGGGGGATACCTGTATAGCCCTTGTTTTAGAAATAATATAGGTGGGCTTCTTAACCTGCTTCAGAGATTGGAGAAATGCTCACTAGAAATCTTACAGCCTGTATGTCCTTTGGGGACTCAAGCATGTCCTTTGACTATATCTGGTTTCTGTTCAAGCAACTTATTTTCTATTATCTATTGCAGACAGCAATTAGTGAAAACTATCAAACAATGTCAGACACCACGTTCAAGGCCTTGCGCCGGCAACTTCCAGTTACCCGCACCAAAATCGACTGGAACAAGATACTCAGCTACAAGATTGGCAAAGAAATGCAGAATGCTTAAAGGCTGAATGTAGGATTCTTCAATACATGGAAAGAAAGGATGCAATGTGTGGTCATATGATAAATAAGTGATTTATAAACAAGAGTGATATTTTGCTAGGGCTTTCAAAGTTAACAGGTTTTCTAGCCTCATGGAATACTGTTGAACCTATAGCATTGTCTTGATTCTTTTGTGTTTTCTGCCTGGTAATTTTCTGTTTTCACTATATCTACTTGTAAATCTTTTTTTTTTTTTTCCAATTCTGCCACATTTAATGATGGAGAGAGATATCTATCCTGGAGTCATTTTACTGTTTAGAAAATTTTCCTAGCCATGAAGCCCTGTCACTGACATAGACAGGTAATATGTTCAGTACTTTTCTACCCAGTCCTTCAAAGCACTTCTGGTACTTCAGTGGTTTTTACTGATCAACCAACAGCTAAAGAGGCTATGCTACAAACTACAGCTGAATGGAAGACACATTCATCCTTCTCCCTCCAGTTGCTTTGATCATCATTTATAGCATCTCATAACTATAGTTTCAAACATTTGGATTGGGGTTTTTCAGACCCTTTTTAGAGGCAAAGGAAGTTTTCTGGAAGTTCCATTATAGCCAGCTTCTCTGGGGAAGTTGTTTTTAAATCCAAAGACTTGAACCACATTCCCTACAAATGAACGTGTTTGCTTTCTTCCCTTCCATCACTGTTTCCTTCTCATCTAGTACCATTATAGTTGTAGACATGTGCAGTTTTAGAAGAGTTTTACCCACTTATTATTATTTTTTTAATATTCAAAAACTGCTGACATACTAGGGATATAGTAGAGTATAAAACTTGAAAAAATGCAGATGTTGAAGGAATAATAGGTATCTTGTGCTTTAATACTTTGTGGCAGAATTGTACTATAAGCGAATGAATCAAACAACTATGTTAATCTCAAACAAAAACTAAAAATGAACCAAAGTGAGAAGGACAACGTTCAGACAGTATCTTTCTATTGTAACCTGTTATTTAAGGGAATACTAGTGATTTGTTCTAAATAGGATGTAAAACTTTTTCCAAATTACTTCCTCAGTCCTGCCTGCCAACTCAAATATAACTGTGATATAGCAACCCTTCCCAAGTTTATTGGCAGGTAAGGTGTGATCTCAGAATATACAGGTAACATAGATATGATATAACTGGTAATGGTGGATTCATTTACATTGTTTACACTTCTATGACCAGGCCTTAAGGGAAGGTCAGTTTTTTAAAAACCAAGTAGTGTCTTCCTCCAAATACATGTCAAAAGAAGGGTATGTGTTTCAGCTTTGTTTCTGCTTGGTAATACAGTCAAGCAAGAGTTTATTTCCAAGTGACCCATTGAGCTGTGTAAGCATTTTTGTTTATTTCAAATAAAATATATTTGTATTATTTGTCATTCATACTATCCATCCATACCACACTATCCTCTGTATCAGGTAGTCCAATAGAAATATACCTGTTTTGTTCTTAAATTGTCTGAGTCTCTCCTTTTTGAGCCAGTCTCTTCAGCCTTTGTTCTCAAGGTAAGATATGGAACTGATCTTATTTGATGAGAATGTTCAAGGTTTCTGAAATTGGTTTCTACATTCAACTACTATAAATTCAGTGACTATCCAAAGACTTGCAAAGAACAGCTTTTTTTTTTTTTTTTTTTTTTGGTAGACATGCCATGTGGACCATAGTTCCATGACCAGGGATTGAACCCATGCCCCCTACAGTGGGGAGCGTGGAGTCTTAACCACTGGACCACCAGAGAAGTCCTACCCCCCTTTTTTTCTTTTTTAAAGTTTGAGCAATTTCTCTATGGATCATACTGGTTTACACTCAGTGGCTACTGGTGTTTCAAAGGCTTTGTTTTAGGGTTTCCATTTCTGTCAAAAAGAAAAATCTAGTTATCTTCTCTTCCTATCACTCAGAAAACAAGGCTCAAGTAATTATAGTTACTAGGTAGGAAGTAGAAGTGAAAGAATCCCTGCACTGTGAACTTGGGTAATATTTCACATCAACTTTAAATGCTGCTTCCTTTCCATATGAGTTTAACTTGCTTACAGACATGTGGGAAAGGCTTCTGTCCTGTTTCCCAAAATGGAACCAGAGGCATTTCAGTGCTTCACCTTCCATTCAAGGCCAGTTCAAATTCCTACCCCTTTGAGGGACATTTAGGTGTACTACACTATGTACTTGTAGTACAGGTTCAAGCATTCTGGCCTTTGCCTTTAACTTACTAACCCTATCAGCCTGCCCCATAGATTTCCTTAGTCCATACAGACTTTTGTAAAGACTCTTAATCTCTTGGCCATCTAAAGCCCTTGGTTTCTTATATAACTGGAGGTCAACTCTCCTTGCCAAGTCCTACACAGACCTCCTGATTTCCTTAACCTCCTTCAGCAGAGAATTTGCTTGAATTGTGTCTATTTTACCACACTGCTGAAATCAGCCTATGGTATACTAGGGCAAAAGTTTCCCAGCCAGAGGGAGAGGAGTTTTCTGTGAGGCCTCACTCCTATATTTGAAATTTTGAAATTACACTGCTGAAATTTTGAAATTACTGCTTCATTTGTGCCTGGATGGTTGTGCTTCTGTTAGTTGCCTAGTTCTAGTAGTGCCTGTTCTTTTTTTTTTTTTTAATAAATTTATTTATTTATTTATTTTTGGCTGCGTTGGGTCTTCGTTGCTGCACGCGGGCTTTCTCTAGTTGCGGCATGCAGGCCGCTTATCGCGGTGGCCTGTCTCATTTTGGAGCATGGGCTCTGGGTGCATGGCCTTCAGTAGTTGTGGCTCGCAGGCTCTAGAGCGCAGGCTCAGTAGTTGTGGCGCCACGGGCTCAGTTGCTCCACGGCATGTGGGATCTTCACGGACCAGGGCTCGAACCCGTATCCCCTGCACTGGCAGGTGGATTCTTAACCACTGTGCCACCAGGGAAGCTGTGCCTGTTCTTTTTTATAATCTAGAACTCATCTAGATTCATGAGATACTTAGCAAACCTTGGCACATTTTCTCCAAACTCACAAAAGACTGATACAATCTGAATGCCAGTTTATAAATTCATAATTTAAATAGAACTACCAAGCTACTTACTACTTGGGAAATCAAAGAAAGAAAGAAAGACTGGTAAATATAGAACAAAACTGGCTGGTCCCATAAGATAAGCTAAGCTAACTAAAATTCTCGCTTGAACAGAGTATAAAACAGAGTAGGTAATTCCCTGGTGGTCCAGCTGTTAGGACTGCATGCTTCCACTGAAGGGGGCACGAGTTCATTCCCTGTTCCAGGAACTAAGATTCTGAAAGCCGTGCAGTGCAGCCAAAAGCAAAACAAAAAAAAACAGGGTATAGATCTAAGCCCTCTGAGGGCAGAAACCAAATGTATCACAAAGTATTCTTACGTATGTTGACTCATTTACTGTGGTTATGTTCTGTAAAGTTGCCAGCAGACACTGAATTAGCACATATTGAAACATTGCTCCTAGAGGAGATACAGAGTTAGGTTCCTGCAAGCATCTGGTCACATTTTTGTCAACCGATCAATACATAATCTTGGTTTATATGTTTTTATTTAAATCACCTTATTTAATATTCATTTTTATTCATTAACAGTGAATTCACGCTGACAGCTAATGCTATCATAGGAACTTAACATGGGAATTTTCTCTCTAAGGGACATCACAGCCTTAGGAATACTAGGCAGCATTTCAGCACTATGTAGGCTTGGGGACCATTTTAAGCAGCGAAATCAACAAAAACAAAAAACGTGACCACAAAATAGACCACGAAAAGGATTTTTATTATATGAGCCTGAAACAAGAAAGCAGGACATGGCCTTGTTCCACTTCAGCTGGGAACATACACATTGGGCAGCTCAAATTTTTTTTGCCACTCTTCACATCCACAGACGACTACAAAAGTGCAGCAAATATTGATTGGGGGATTCCTAATTTTAGCGAGTAGGTGAATTTGCAAATACAAAATCTGCAAGTAACGAGGCTCAGCTGTACCTGCTACAGCCATTCCTTTGGTCTGTGGTAGACTGACCAATTTCAGCATCTCAGTTTAAGGGCTGTTTCTAGTTGCCTTAGAGTAGTCTTAGTGGAATACATAGTTAGAGACAATTCAAATGCTGAATTGTAGAATCCAAGTAACTAGAGTAACGTGAATTTTGAAAAAAAACAGGGCTTTTAACATTCTTCTCCAAAGTATGGTTATCTTTGGAGGCTCTAGGTTTGTTCCAGTAATGTCATTGGCCAGAGTTAACTTTCAGATTGCCTTCGGTGCTTATTTAGTCCCAAACTAAAATCAACCTTACCACTTTAAAGTCAGATACTTATAAGTACAGATGGATTTGGGGAAGGCTTCAGGAAAGTGAGACTTGAGCTGGTTTGTGAAAGGTGGGAAGGAAGACCATTCTAGCCGTCTAGACAGTCACATGTGAAAATAACGATTACAACTCCAAGGGAAGTGGATTTTTCCAGACGAAACTGGTTTAGAGAGGTTCCCTTGTAACAAGCCACATAACATCACATTTTCACCCATGTTTTTACTATACTACAGCTATTTGTGTATGTTTTGTGAACATCCAGGAGACAGGCATAATTAGAGAAGGGGGAGGTTATGTACTCAGGAATAATGGGGGCTTAGATTTGTGGATCAGAATGGAGCCAGGATATGGGGATATATGTATACATATAGCTGATTCACTGTGTTATACAGCAGAAACTAACACAACATTGTAAAGCAATTATACTCCAATAAAGATGTTAAAAAAAAAAACAAACAATGGAGCCAGACATTCAGTTTGGGTATGGTGGGTGATTGATAGGTTTTTGAAATGGTAAGTAACAATGCAGTTCTGAGGAGTTCACTCTCTTTAATACTCAGGCCTCACCAGATAATTGGGGGAGAAAAAAGATAAAATCTTTGGCTACATTCCTAGTATTTACCCCTACTTTGAATAAGCAATTTCTAAGACAAGATTTTCCCCTGTTCTGTTTTCCCCCCTCCCTGTAGCTTTGGTTCCCACTGACATTGAATTTCCTGTTGCTAAAGCCTGTTTTTCTTGGCTTTAGTTGGTTGTTGGCCTGGGAAAAGGTACAGGGGTAGCCCAACTGGAGCATGATCTGGGTTCTGGGCATTCTTCACACTAGGTTAGACAGAGCGTGTGGCTTCCTACAGGGAATTACTTCGGAGAACAGCACCACCTTGGATATATTTGGAACTCTGGTATTTTTGTTTAAAGATTTTTTTACTGTAACTTTTATTATCTTTGCTCCATCCTAGTGTATGTGTTTTTGTTATTCAGAAGATAAATAGATGCTGAGGCTTGTTTTAAGTTTGTTCTTGTAGCCCTACCCCCTTTAGTTTGTCTTAACAGTCCGTCTTCTGAAACTTCTTTTACTTCTCTTCCTGGTACTGATGCTGTAGCTATTAACCATTTATTGCCTAACATAACAGTCTCTTGCTCTCAAGAAGCTAATATTTTGATGACTAGGGCAACCCTTAGCTAAATACTAGTAACAATTAAAGAGTAATACAGACTGGAGTGCAATTAAGTGCCCAAATATGTGGCTTAAGCCTCTCCACATAACGAAGCCTACGTGACAGAGAAAAGTAATGACTCTTCGTCCCAGCGGAGCCCCTTGTCCCTCCCTCCCACGCGTACTCACCTTTATCAGAGACACTTAGTTCTTTCCCCCCAAACTTCTTGGCTCTTACGCCTTCCTCCAAGCGTCTGAAACCCCGAGAAGGGAAAATGGGGGAGGGAGGGGGGCGTACCGCTCGCTTCCGTACTTGCCTGTGTCCCAGGCTGTCTGGGGGAGGTGTTGGACGAGCCGCCCCAGTCCAGCTGCAGCCGACCCAGGTCCCAGTCCCTGCCCTTTGCTCCCCTGCTTTTCAATAAGTCCCGAAGTCCTGGGAGGTGGGCGTGGGAGTAGCCCAAGCTGAGGCTAGGAAGTCCTCCCGGACGGTTCAGGGGGCCCCAGGCGATAGCCACGTTCGGATTCTGGCTGGAAGCCAGGGGAGGGAGCTTGGGGTAAGGGGAGGGCCCTGAGGGAGGGGTCAGACTCCTTAGGAAAGAGTTAATGGGAAGAGGGGGAGGGGATAGGACGAAGAGACCGAAGGGAAGGCTCAGGTAGGAAAAGAACGGAGGAGGGAACCCTGGTGGGGGGAGAAGGGAGCCTGCAGGATCAGGGGTCAGAGTTAGGGGGTTTCTCCCCTGCTGCACCCTCATCCTAGGGCCGCCAACTTCCCGCCGCGGCGGCGACTTTCAGTTTCATTTCTACGAACCCTCCTGCCTGGGCCGCAGTCGCCGCCGCGATGCCCAGTAAGTTCAGCTGCCGGCAGCTTCGGGAGACGGGCCAGAGATTCGAGAATTTCCTGGTCGATCGGGGACTGGACAGGGAGACAGATCGCGAGCGGTTGCGGACCATTTATAACCAGGACTTCAAGACCAGGTACGGGCCGGCCCACTCCCCGGTCCCAAATCGCGGGCCCAGCTTGCCGCCACGACCCTGGCGGCGGGGCCACCCTTCCCGCCCCGGGGCGCGGAGGGACGCAGCTCCCCCAGTGGCTCCGGCCGGTCCCGGGGCCGCGCAGTCCCCCCTCCCGCTCAGTGCCCACGCCCCGCCCGCGCCGCCAGCGCCGCCCGCAGCCCGCCCGCTCTGACCGGGCCGGGCCCCTGCGTCGAGTCCCTGTGGAGAGCCTCCCCGTCATCCCGCTCCCCCGGCGGCGCGGGACCAGTCCTGGGAGCCGGGTGCTGCGCCCACGCGCCGCCCGCGGGAGCGGGTTGGTGGGGGGGGGGGGGGGCAGCGCTCGGCGTGGGGGAGGGGAGCTCGGGAGAGGGCCCATGCTTCGCGGAAGCGCGGGGAGCGAGCTGCCTGCTGGTGGCTATCCCCGCTTGCGCAAGCTTTACGGGGACCCCCGCCCCCTCGTCGAGGGGCTGCTTCCTCGGTGGTTCACTATCCCAGAGAGCTGAAGAGACGCCGTGTAGCAGGGAGAGTCTCAGGGAGCTCGGGGAAGAAGAAAAGGGCACAAACTGCATACGTACCAAACCTCCATTAGCACCTGTGGCTTCTCCATGGAGACCCGGGCTGGGGCCAGTCTCCTGGAGGCCCCTTCTCATCCTGTGGCTAAAGGCTGTTTGGTCCCCCTTGCCTGTTCCCATCCAAGTGAAAATCAAAGAGACTTCTCTTTCTCAAACCACAGAATTGTGCTTCAAAATTCCTCTATCAACAGGCTGCAGTCTTGGGCCGAAGACCAAGGAACAATTTTAAAGGGATAAATGTAAAGACTTACAGAAATAAATACTGGGTGATGGGAATTTAGGCTTACTAACAGTCCTCTTGAAAAAGACCATGGGTTTTCTCACACCAAAAGGCGGATATGGCTGTTAAAAGAGCCAAAGAAGTGTTAGACTGTGTTAATAGAAGTGTGGTTTGGTGTGATGGGCAGAAGGTAAGTGATTCTCCAGATTGACCAGATCATTTCTGGAATATCGTTTTCAGTAATGAGTGTCACGTTTTAAGAGGGACATTAACAAGCTTGAGCAACATCTGAAGAAGGAGCAAAGATGATGATCTGTTTTTTGCCCTCACACTGTGTTGGGCACTGTGGGGAAACTAAAGAAAAATACACAATCCCAGGGGAGCAGAAGAGGCTATGATATGCATACAGTGTACTATAATAAATGGTAAAATAGCATGACGATTATAATAGAGATAATAAGAAAAATTCTGGAGGAAAGTAAAGAAAGAACAATTACCATGGAGTCACATCATCAACACTTCACATCCATGAATTCACCTATGTCCAAAAAAATAAGTGGCTCTGAACAAAAGTCTGTGACTTCTTTTGGCTGTTAAAGAGATTATTATTCTGATACTTGTTTAAATGGTGAGGAAGACTATTTGATTCTGTTGCAGTAGGGGTATTGCAATGGGGAGAGAGATCTAGCTCAACTCTCAATACAGCAAAGACAGTTGGGAATTTATAACCAAGAGCAGAGTGAGGGGGTCATGGATGGAAAATCACTAAGAGGAGACAGTAAGGGGCTGGGAGCGGGGCAAAGTTGAGGCCTAGTGCAGAAGAGGGTTCAGAGGGGCCTGACTAAAGTTTAGTCAAGGAGAGAGTCTTTGTCATCTCTAAATCAAAGTTACACAATATCTTCCAATACTGGGGGAAAACAGGCTATGTCAGATAACCGCAAACAGGCATATAGAAAACCACATTTACTGTACATTATGGGTGAATTTACAGGATTTCAAAAGTCATTTTTTAGTATGTACTTGTTTTTAGGCAAGTAAGATACCACTCCCGTGAAATTATTAGGGCATTCGATGGAGAAGGTGGCATTGACCTCGGCCTTGGCCTTGAAGGCTAGATATCTTAGTACTTGGAGGAGGAGGAAAGACTAACATGTTGATTCATTCTTTTGTGAAACCCAGTCAAAGAAAGGGAGAAATGTTTGCCTTGAGAAAAATTGGAGAGGACAAGGTAGTTATCCCTGAATATTTTAAAGACTGTCCTGGGGGAAAGGATTATACTTTGGTGTCACTCCAGAAGGCAGAACTGGGTTCACTCAACATGGCCCCCTTGGGGAGTTTCCTGGTGGCCTAGTGGTTAGGATTCTGGGCTTTCACTGCCCGGCCTTGGTTTAGTCCCTGGTCGGGGAACTGAGATCCCCGCAAACTGAGCAAACCGAGTGACGCGGCCAATAAAAAAGGCCGTCTCACCCACCACCGGGTGGAAGAGATTTCTGTTCTGATTAGAGAGAACTTTCTTATGCTATGACGTCATCCCTCATCCACCCAATGGGAATTCATTGCTTCTTCCTCTGGGCTCTCATAGCTTATACTTCACTCTTGGTTATAGCCAGATGACACCCTGCCTTGTGTTAGAGCTAGTATGTGACTGTCTCCCCACAAGACTGTAGAGCCTCCGAAGGCAGGAACAGGCCTTTCGTCATGTTGGCACCTTCCCTCAGTCCCCAGCATAGAGCCTTGTATGTGGTAGATGCTCAACAGAAGCTTCCAGAATCTAATTGAGTTAGTAGGTAGAGCTGATCTATACGAGAAAAGGCTGTAGGGGAGGTATAGCAAGTCACCTGGTATCAGGAATTCTGGGGCGCTTCCTCCCTGGGCGGGATATGTCCCTTCCAACTAGGTTATTTTATGATGTTATGAAGTGCCCTGCTCCCAACTCTTAACTTTTCCCATCTGTCTTTATTCATTTAGCAAATATATTTAATGGGGGCTCTGCGGTTTGCTTGGGCCTTGGTTCCTGCCTCTAGAGTGTAGTCTAGTAGGGAGTGGCAGATGTGTAGACAAACATTTCATTCAGTACTACAGGAGCTGGAGTTCAAATCCTGACTCTGCCACTTACTAGTTGCATTTGATTTTGACCAAATTTCCCTAACTGTTAAGTGTTTAAAATACTGCCTTTCTCTCAGGGTTGTGTGAGGCCAAAATATCACAGGTAAAGCATTTCCCCTGGGTAACAGAGTGCGTGGGCTTTGGAAGTGGTAGCTATCATTAACAATGCTGGTTAGGAGTCCGTTATGGAATAAGTACTGGCATCGTGAAAAGTTTCTTAGAGAAGATGATTCTTGCCTTGGGCAAGAGACACTTTCTTTTATTCAACAAATATTGGCTGAATGCCTCCTATGAGCAAAGCAAAACTGTGTGAATTGCTGTAGATACACAGAAGGGACCTAACTAAGGAAGATAGAGGCAATTAAAACCAAATGCTTTTTAATTTCTGTTGTGATAAGTGCTTGTGAGAAAAAGTCTAGGATGCTTGAGAGCATATAACGTGGAGACCTGACCTAGTCTAGGAACCAGAGGTTTCTGGGAGAAAGTGATGTTTGAGCAGAATCTCGAATGATAAATGGAGTTAGCAGATGTAAAGCAAGGGGAGGGCAGTCCAGACTGAGAGAGTAGCACCTTAAAAGGCTGCGGGTGAACTCTCAAGAACAGGGGACAAGGCAGGGGCTGAACTGGGCAGGACCTTGTGGGCCGTGGGGAGGCGTTGTGGGTTTTTCTTTGTTTTGTTTTGTTTTTAATCTTAACAGAAACAGGAAAGCACAAAAATTTTCAAAGTAGGAGACTGACAGAATCAGGGTTTTTAGAAAGATCATTCTGGACCTCTATCCACAGTAAAAAATACATTTTACTTTGGGGTCTAGTATACACAGCTTTCACACAACAGTTAGTGTCCTTGAAACAGTACTTAGCTTCACTCGCTGCCCTCTGATATTTTTTACTCTATTTTACTCCAGTTTTGCAAGTACTGGTCTTGGCCCACAAATGAGAGTTGCAACCCACAGTTTGTAAATCCCAGAACTATATGTCCCCTTAAGATCGCTTCCAAATCTTGTTAGGTAGCTAGTCAGGCATGAGTGGTCCTGCCCCATCCTGGACAGGCTCATCTTTCCCTCCCCCACCTGGACACTGGTGACGAGAACACACCCAGAGATCCTCCCTTTTTTGGTTAAGGACCGCTAAGTTTCCAGCCAGCTTCATGACCAAGCAAGGTATCAAAAACCCAATGGACTTTCCAAACTGCCATCACCGGTTATCGCAGGCGCCCCAAGACCTAAGCGATGACTCAGAGTAACCCAGGGTTCGTTATGCTGTATTTATAATAAATCAGCTTTGCGATTTTTGCCCCACCTCCACCCCCCTGTGGGTGGGGCGTGGCAGTTTATGCATAAGGAGAAAAGTTACATAAGCTAAAGCTGTCAATCAACTTGTCAATCAAATGACGCAGGACACAGGGAGGGACTTTTCACCACTCTAAAAACCAACCCTATGCTCACTGCAGGGCTGCTTCTGGTTCCCAGACAGCCCCGCTCTCCTCCCTTCTTGAGAGGGTTCTTTTGCTTCACCTAAAAACTGCTGCTGCTTGAAACTTCTCTGTCTCTCGATTGAATTCTTTCCCTCAAGAGGACAAGAACTGAGGAATGGCCGTTCTACCGGTAACAATCTGATATTCTGAAATACCATTCCTCGGGCTAGTAGGCTTTCCTGAACTGGGTCTAAACGATTAGTCATTTTTCACCCAACAAACAACGGGGGGCAGGGCTTTACAGACCAAGGATGTCCAACGGTGGCAGAAAAGTCTGGAAGGAGTTGCAGCAGTACAACAGCTGGGAATGGCTGAGGTGCCATTTGGAATGGATGTGGGGTGGACCTCTTCTTCGGTTTCTTCTGTAAAATGGGATAATAGTTGCTACCTCAAAGGGTTGTTGTGAGGAGTAAATGAGCTAACGCAAGTAGCTACTTAGAACAGCACAAAGTAAGTGCTCAATAAATGTTTTCTATTGTTGATGATGTTATTGTGTTGTTGATGTGTCATTGTTAATTGTGGTGCATCCAAGTGGGCCATATTAAAGGGTTAGACTTAGTCGGGAGACGTTATCTGATTTGTGTTTGTTGAAAACTCCTGCAGACTCTTAGGGGATGGACCAGGAGAGGAGCTGTGAAGTCAGAAGCAGGAGGAACAGTCCATAGGGCTTGGCAAAATGATAAGATCATCAAGCAGTTCACAGAAGAAATATAAATGACTAATACACAGAAGGAAAGATACTTGATTATATTAATGATCAGGGAAATGCAGATTTAAGCAAGATACCATTCTTTTCCTTATCAGATTGTCAAAAGTTTAAAGGATTGAAGATTTCTGATGTTAGGGTCTGGGAAAGGGTTCTCTCAAATTCTTATTAGTGAGAATGTAAGTTTGTACAACTTGTTTTGGAGGACAATTTGGCAAAGCTTATCAAAGTAAAGGTTCATTATTCTCTTTGACCCAGAAGGATGGTTATTGTAACATTTGAAATAGCCAAAAATTGTAGGCAGCCTAACTGTCTATCACTGAACAAATAGTTAAGCACACCACAATGCATTCATACTGTGCTATCCTTTGCAGCCATTCAAAAGAGGTGGCTTGGTAAAATGTTGTCATGGAAGGCTGTCCATGGTGGTGAAAGAAGTCTGTTGTAGAAAAGTATGGGTAGCACACAAAAAATACGCGTAATTAAAAATGTATTTTTTTTAATTCATAGAAAAGGGCCTGGAAAATACATATATCGAACAGTTAAGCAGGTAGTTGGGAGTGAGGGAGTGGGAGCCCTTAATGTTTTATGCTAGGTATTCGTCCTGTTTAAATATTTTTTTAATACTTTTGGTAACCACTCTTTGACATCTCTTTATGCATGCATACTGCCATCCCTTGATATTCAAAAGGGATTGGTTCCAGAACCACGCCCCCTCCACACACACACACACACACACACACACACACACGCACGCACGCGCACATGCACGCACGCACCCCGCCCTGCCAATTCCAAAATTTGAGGGTGCTATAGTCTGACATAAAATAGTGTGGTATTTGCATATAACCTCTGCAGCATATTCTTCCGGGTTACTTTAATCACCTCTAGATTGCTTATAATACCGAATACAATGTAAATGTTAGGTAAACAGTTGTAAATACAATGTAACTGCTATGTAAATAATTTCTGGTGCGCAACAAATTCAATTTTTTTTTTCTTTTTTTTTTTTTTGCGGTACACGAGTCTCTCACTGTTGTGGCCTCTCCCGCCGCGGAGCACAGGCTCTGGACGCGCAGGTTCAGCGGCCATGGCTCACGGGCCTGGCCGCTCCGTGGCATGTGGGATCTTCCCGGACCGGGGCACGAACCCGTGTCCCCTGCATCGGCAGGCGGACTCTCAACCACTGCGCCACCAGGGAAGCCCAACAAATTAAATTTTTGCTTTTTCCAACTTTCTGGAAACTTCTTTTTCCGAATATTTTTGGTCTGTGCTTGGTTAAATCCTCAGATACAGAACCCCTGGATAAGGCAGGCCCGACTCTAGTTACATCACACCTATGTAAGTTTACCGACGTGGGATCATGATGATCTAATCCTTTTTGTCGTGGACCCCTCTCATATCAGCATCCCACCCCCATTTCCACATTCTGCTCCACACTCAGGTAACTCATATCAATCAGGGTTTGTTTGTTTGTTATTGTTTTATTTTAAAAAAATCATGTTAAACACATTTTCCATATCCTGATTTTCTTATTCATCAATACATCGTGGAAATGACTCCTAATTGTCTGGTATATTCTTCTAATGTATTGTTGGGGTTTTTTGGCCAACATTTTGTTGTGAGAAATTTCAAACATAAAGAAAAGTTGAAATAATCTGACAGTGAACAATCATATACCCTTATTACTGAACACAAGTTGATGTGCCCCGCTCACAGTGAAGCCAAACAAACCGAACCGTCAGAGTCTGGAGCAGAGAAAGGTTTACTACAGGGCCAAGCAAGGAAAACAGGTGGCTTGTGCAGCTCCCCGATGTTTTCAGGGAGAAGTTTTAACAGGCAAAATCTGGGATGAGAGCTTCTAGGTGTGTGACTTTCTTCTGTTTGGTTGGTGGTGAGGTAACAGGGCAGTGCTCCAGGAATCTCGTGCTCAGCGTGAAGTGAAGTTACGGTCATCCACCTGGGTGGTGGCCTAAGTTCCTACAGAACTCCAAGGTATTGTTATGTATATTCCTTGAGGAGGAACCAGGACCCTGCCCCAAGGCTGCACTATTGTTTCTTGACATCAACCCCCTTGTTTCTGCATTCCCTCCTTCCCTGATTAGCAACTGTTTGAATCTGCCTTTTGGAACTCTGGGAAGGTAAAGGAGGCTGAATGAAACTTATTTCTACAAACAAGAAACAAGGGGCACAGAAAGACTTTTGTGCCACAGGATCCTGCTCAGTTTCACCTCACCTGGACTTCTTAATTTGCATTTGACACATGCCTGCCCATCGATCTATCCATCCAGATAGATAGATAGATAGATAGATC
This sequence comes from Pseudorca crassidens, assembly GCF_039906515.1. Classification (NCBI taxonomy): domain Eukaryota; kingdom Metazoa; phylum Chordata; class Mammalia; order Artiodactyla; family Delphinidae; genus Pseudorca; species Pseudorca crassidens. The sequence goes on from NC_090297.1 coordinate 98,726,284, forward strand.
CCCGGCATACGGGGATCTTCCTTGACCAGGGATGAACCCGTGCCCCTGCAGTGGAAGTGGGAGCCTTAACCACTGAACCACCAGGGAATTCCCCATCTAGCTATATTAATTTTTTGATGCATTTCAAACTAAGTTACAGACATCAGTACAATTCACCCCTAAACACATCACTATGATCATTATTAACTATAACAGTTCAAAATTTGTTTATGATATACATTTTTTTCCTTTTTTTTTTGGCTGCACCTCACAGCTTTTGGAATCTTAGTTCCCCAACCAGGGATTGAACCCACGCCCTTGGCAGTGAAAGCACGGAGTCCTAATGACTGGACCACCAGGGAATTCCCATGTTTACGATTTTTTTTTAAGTAAAATTTACCGACAGTGAAATAGACAAATTTCAAATGTATTGTTGTGAGTTTTAACAAATCCATATACCTGTGTGCAACCCCCTATCAAGATATATGACGTCACCCCAGAAAGTTCCCTCATCTCCTGTCCTATTTAGTCCTCACCCTTACCCACCCAGAGGCAACCACTGCTCTGATCTTTTTTTTTTTTTTTTCTGAGTTAGTACCTGTTCTAGAACTTTATGTAATGGAATCAGATAGTATGTAGTATGTACTCTTTTGTGTAAGGCATCTTTCACTCAGCATAATGTGTTTGAGATTCGCCCATGTTGTTGTATCAGTAATTGCTTTTTACCACCGAATATAAATCATAGGGACTTCCCTGGCGTTCCAGTGGTTAAGACTCCATGCTTTCAATGCAGGGGGCCTGGGTTTGATTCCTGGTTGGGGAACTAAGATCCAACATGCTGCACGGTGCAACCAAAAATTGTGTGTGTGTGTGTGTGTGTGTGTGTGTGTGTGTGTAAATCATAGTTTGAAGGACAGTGTTTTCAGTTTGGGGCTATTTTGAATAAAACTGCTATGCACATTCTTGTACAAGTCATTTTGTGGACATATATTTTCATTTCTCCTGGGATATACCTAGGGTTGGAATTGTTGAGTCGTAGGATAGATAATGTTTACTTTTTTTTTTTAATCTTGGGCAAGTTGCTTAACCTCTTTTGGTGGTGGCAGCAAAGTCTTCTGGACTGGTCTTCTGGTTTGACCTTGCCTGGGGTTAGGCTGTCCAAGTTTGGACAATATATATAACCTGACACTTAACATTCCAAGCCATTGCACAGCAGTGCTGTGTGGCAGCCAGAGGTTCAATGTTTGCATTGTTACCTATTTCATCTATAAAATAACAGTCTGGAATTATTTGATACTTCTTTTACCCATTCTCCCAGCAAGTACTTATTGGATAAATACCAGTGCTAGGTCTACACTAGATGTTATAGTCATGTTACTTGCTTAATGAATTTTTATTCCATGCATAATATAGTTATATATTCTTTTCATTAAAAATCAGAACATTACGTTATATGTTTGGTTTTACAAGAAACTATCAGACCTTTTTCTAAAGTGATTGTACCATGTTATATTCCAGCCAACAACGCACAAGCGTTCTGGTGTTTTTGTATCCTTGTCAGCATTTGTTGTTGACAGCCTTTTAAATTTTAGTCATTTGAATGGGTGTGCTGCATTCTTTTTAATGGTTGTGTAATATTCTGTAGTGTGGATGTTTACAACTTATTCAGCCATCTCCCTATTTATGGGCATTTGTTTCGTTTTCAATTCTTGGCCACTGAGAATGACTCTACAGTAAGCATCCTTGCACATATGTTCTTATATGTTGGTACTTTTCTTTTCCATGGGATACATTCTCATGAATTAAAGGATACCTGTATATCAGATGTTAGGAGATATTGCCAGATTGTTTTCCAAAAGGTTGTAATACTTCACTTTTCTACCAGCAGTGTATGTGAGTTTTCTTTTCCACATAGCAACACGTGTTGTGCCTATTTTCCTTTTTTATCAGTCTAATGGAAATAAAATGATACCTCGTTTTTTACTGTAGTTTGCATTTCTCTACTTTTAGAGCATCTTTTCATACTTCTGGGTCATTGGAGTTTGCTCTTTAAGTTGAATATTCAGTTTTTCTATTGTTCATCTTTTTTTCCCCTAGAAATCTAGGTGACTAGATGTGTAAAGGAACTGGTGCTTTTCTCAACTAGTATGTACTAAGTTTGTGATTTTAAAAAAAAAAACTTTTTTTTAATTTTTTATGCCTGTCACCTTAGACCAAGTGAATTTGGGTAGTAGTAATAGATGTGAGGTATAATTTGAAAGTTACTTACGCGGTAGCACCTATAGTAGAAGTTGCAAAACTTGTAAAGTTGAGTTCCTCCTGCCCATGTGTCCATGCAGAAGCTTGCAAAGATAGGAGATTTCACCTTAAAACTGTGCTTTGGACTTCTCTTAAAAGCCAGATCTGGCCATCTTGGGCCTGCATTCCCTGCTGGCAACGTCTGTCTGGAGATGAGTAGCAGTTCCCCGCTTTAGACAGGACTTGTGCTCCTGGGTTTGTCCAGTCCCCTCAGGGTTCCGTTTCCTCCCCAGCACTAAGCTGAGAGCTCCAGGGCATTTGAGAGCACCTGCACTTTTCTTCTGGTAGCTTATAGTATATTAGTGTAAGAAGGACATGTGTAGGACTACACATGTCCTTCTTACACTAAGGACTCAAAAATGGGACGGTACAGGTGCCTGAGACGGCTGCAGGTATTAGATACCTGTGGAGTCTGGCATCTGTCGGCATTTGAGTGTGCGCCTGATCCATGGAATTTAGTGACTCACTGACCAGGGGGCCCGGGGGGGAAAGTTTCTGATGACGCCCTGATTTCAGTCCCTTTGCCTGGACCCCTCAGCAGCGTTTGAGCCTGATACCTGATTCTCCTCCCTCTCTTAGTGGTACCTGCTGTTTTCTCTTCCTCCCTGGGTTATGCTGGCCTCAGGTGTTCTCAGACTACTCACACTCTCTGGTTGTAACTACTGCCTGACGTCTCCTTAATATTAAGCTCTGCTTTGACTTTGGCCTGAGTTCTCAGCTTCTGATTCATGGAGCTAGCTGCCTCCGGACCACGGGGATCTCAGACTGACCATGTCCACACCCAAATGTTGTGGTCAGCCCTTCCAACCTCCTCCTCCTCTTGTTTTTACCTCCTATCTCAGGAATAGTTCCTGAAACCAAGCCATTGGTTTGGGTGTTGTCCTTGACTCCTTCCCTCTTCCCAGCCTCCATTCCCTCTCCTGTCCAAAGCCAAATTCTGCTAATTTTATATTCTCAATATCAGATCTGTCCCCTCTTCTATCCTCACCACTGCCTTGTTTGGGCCCTTGTCATCTTTTAATTGGACGATTGCAATGGCCTTCTTCTAACTGGTCTCCCTGCCTACAGTCTTGCCTCCAGCAAATGCATCCTCCAATCCTGATGCCTGAGTGATCTGAAATGCAAATATGATCTTGCCACTCCCCTGCTTAAAACCCACCAACGGGGTGGTTCTGTAACCACAGTGTAGCCTCTGGTGCAGGCCGAAAGTAAGTTGCTACTCTTACTACTACTGCTACTATTAGTACTACTATTGCTACTAATAGGATACTAATAATAGTAGCTAACATTTCCTGAGCATTTTCTATTGTGTTTTCAAATGATTTATTATCTCTCTAAGGCAAATCAGAGCCGATTCAAAGTTTTCTGAATGGTATCACTCATTTGCTTGGCGGGAGGGAGAGGGGCAGAGTTATAGGCAGGGGCCACCAGGGAAATGTCCGTAACCATAAATGATCTTATATATGCTAGTGAGTGACCATGCTGATTGAGCCTTAATAGTCAAATAGGCATTACCATGGTTCCTAGGAGCTAGGATTTCCTTTCATTCCCTACAAAGCATGGAGGGTGGGTGGTCAGCTGTCCAGATCTTGAATGTGTCCATGAAGTGTGTCGCACGTGGGGATGTCCTCTGGCTCTTGGGTGCCAGTAAAGGAGGAGAGCTTCTGGCCTTCAGGGTCAAGTGCAGGCTTCGTGGCTTGGCATGCAAAACTATGCAAGACCTGGTCCCTGCCCGCCTCTGCTGCCTCCAGCCAATCCTTTCCTTGCACTCTTCACTCTAGTACCACCAGACGGGGTGTGATACTAATCAGAGCGCACCTTACTGAGATCTTATGTGCCAAGCACTGGGCTGAGTGGACACCACAGTGTCCTTCTCTCATGTAATCCTCACAGCCACCCCGGGAGATGAGTCTGCCATTATCCCCATTTTATAGAGGAGCAAAGTGAGGCTCTGCGAGGTAACCGAGATGGCTCAGCTAGTGGCAGAGTGGGCGGTCCCCACAGCCTCTCGGCACGTGTTCTCGGTAGACGCCCGCTCCTGGGCTCCCACTCTGTGCTCCCCCTGCGCCTGAATGACACCCATTCAGCCTTCAGGACTCAGTTCTGACGCCGTTTCTCGTTTCTCGGGGAAGCCGCCAGGGCTGAGCCCCACCCCGCTGAGCTCCCGGCAGCGGGCTGGAACGAATGTGTTCCGTCTGTGCTCCTCGAGGCCTCTTTGAAGCCCCAGCATCTAGCGCAGTGTCTGGCACATAACAGGTCTCTGTAAGTGTTTGTTGAGCTGACTAAACTGAATTCCAGGCGCTGCACCTCGAGGTTGTTGTCCTTCTGACCAGTTTTCCCTGTCTCACCTTCTCTAGGCCCAAACAAGCTATTTGATCTCTGGAGAAGGATCCTTTCCCTCCTGCTTGGGTTCCACCTGCACCCTATGACTTCAGGGGGAAACTGCTGTCTGATCAGCCACCTTGCCCACACACCCTGGACATCTGTACTCTCTGCCCCTCTCTCACTCCTCACCAGCGGGCTGGACCCCGAATCCACCCCCCTGAATCAGCTTCTTCGGCTTCCCCCTCAGCTTTAGCTCTTTCCGCTTCAGTGTTTGTATCTTTTCTGTCCCCAATTCCCCCTGCCCCCCACCACAAATCTTCCTTTCTCTCTCTCTTTCCTTAGTCCTCCAATTCAATAGCCCATCGTTGGGCTGTTCTCCTTAGAAGTGCACCGTCCACCGCCTGCTGTTTAAAACAACCATATTTTGTCTTGAGGGTGTCCCATTGCCTTCCCTGAAAACATTAAAAATTCCTGCCATTCCCAGCCCCGTCCTGTCCCGCACAGAGCGGCCCTCAGATGCCCTCCCCAGCTTGCTGCCCCCGTCCCTCACTCCCCAGTCTCCTCTGCTCCCGGCAGCTTTGGGACCCCCGCCCCTGGCTTCTCCTCCATGCTGTATGGAATGAAGATTGCCAACCTGGCCTACGTCACCAAGACCCGGGTCAGGTTCTTCGGGCTCGACCGTTGGGCCGACGTGTGGTTCCCAGAAAAGAGGAGAATGAAGCCGGGGTCGGAGATCAGCAAACACCACAAGTCGCTGCTGGCCACGATCTTTTATGACAGGTGTGTGACGGGGTAGGGGGCGTGTCTGGCTGGGGAGAGAGGCGGTTGCCTCCGCTTGGGGTAAGGCTCCATCCTACAAGGACTGGGGGAAGGGCAGGAAAGGAGCTAATTGGCCTGGGGGAGGGGATGGGTTTCCTGAGCACAGCTGGCACTTGGCCAGCCTCCCCAAGCCTGTAACTTTCTCCAAGGGCAACCCCCAGGCTTGGCTGCTCGGGCCCCAGCCGTGCTCTTGACTCCCACTCTCCCCAGGACCGAGTATCTTCACGGGAAACATGGGGTGGACGTGGAGGTCCAGGGGCCCCATGAAGCCCGAGATGGGCAGCTCCTTATCCGCCTGGATTTGAACCGCAAGGAGGTGCTGACCCTGAGGCTTCGGAATGGAGGAACCCAGCCTGTCACCCTCACCCACCTCTTCCCATTCTGCCGGACCCCCCAGTTTGCCTTCTGCAATGGAGACCGGGAGCTGCCCTGCCCGCTGGGCCCTGGTGAGTGGGTTCCCAAAGGAAAGAGTCTCTGGTGGACAGAGTCCTGCCCTAGGAAGGTCTGATGCTTCAGGAACGTGCTGTTGCTGGCCCGTGGTCTCCTACCTTGGGATGGGGCTCTGGGGGGGAATGTCAGGGTTGGGGTGCTGGTGGGAGGGTCGCTTCCCCACCCTGACTCACTCAGCCATCCTCTCCCAGGTGAATGCTATGAGCTCCATGTCCACTGTAAGACCAGCTTCGTGGGCTACTTCCCAGCCACCGTGCTCTGGGAGCTGCTAGGACCTGGGGAGCCAGGCTCAGAAGGAGCTGGTACTTTCTACATTGCCCGCTTCTTGGCCGTCGTGGCCCACAGCCCCCTGGCAGCACAACTGAAGCCCACGACTCCCTTCAAGCGGACCCAGATCACGAGAAACCCTGTGGTGACCAACCGGATAGAGGAAGGAGAGAGACCCGACCGGTAAGTCCTCCCTCCACCCCAGTCCTGGCTGGGGGTGTCCCAACACCACAGTGTGGGCCCTTGGGAAGAAAACAGAGCCCCGTTTCCTAACTGTGAGTTCTTAACTCCTGCAGACCTCAGAGACCTTTTCTGTCTAGGAAGAAAAGCAGATATGAGGACAGTGTGAAAAAATGTCAAGTATTTTTGACTATATGATGGATTATCAGTGAGCCAAGGTGGACACGTGTCTCTCTCTCTCTTTCTTTCTCTCTCTCTCTTTTTTAACAACTTTATTGAAACAGTTCATATACCATACGATTCACCTATTTAAAGTGTACAATTCTGTGCTTCTTTTAGTATATTCACAGATGTGTGCAACCATCACCACAATCCATTTTAGAACATTTCATCACCCCCAAAAGGAGCGCGTACCCTTTAGTTATCACCCCTTCTGCTCCCCATCCCCACCCCCCAGCCCTAACCAGCCACTCATCTACGTTGTGTAGATTTCCCTCTTCTGGACATTTTATATGAATGGAATCATATACGTGTAAACAGCTCTTTTTGACATGTCCAGGTGTTCACAAAATACTGAGCAAACCGTAAGACCATTGTGCTCTTTCTGTTAAAAATATGTGTGTAATGGGGCTTCCCTAGTGGCGCAGTGGTTGGGAGTCCGCCTGCCGATGCAGGGGACACGGGTTCGTGCCCCGGTCCGGGAAGATCCCACATGCCGCGGAGCGGCTGGGCCCGTGAGCCATGGCCGCCGAGCCTGCATGTCCGGAGCCTGTGCTCCGCAATGGGAGAGGCCACAACAGTAAGAGGCCCGCGTACTACAAAAAAAAAAAAAAAAAAGTGTGTGTAGGGGAATTCCCTGGTAGTCCAGTGGTTAGGGCTTCGAGCTTCCACTGCAGGGGGCATGGGTTCGATCCCTGGTCAGGGAACTAAGATTCTGCGTGCTGCGCAGCAGGGCCAAAAAGTTAAGTGAGTAAGTAAGTAAGTACATAAGTAAAAATATATGTGTATAATACAATTTGACAAAGAAAAATGTCTGGAAGGCTGCATGCTGAAAGGTTAACATTGGTTATCCCTGGATGGTGAGAATGTTGTTTATTTACTCATTTATTTATTACCTGTTTTCTGATTTTTTTTCTCTGATGAACATGTATTGTTTATATACATATCTATATTCATATATACGTGTGTGTATATACTTTTTTTTTTTTTTTTGCCACACCACGCAGCTTGTGGGATCCTAGTTCCCTGACCAGGGATTGAACCCGGGCCCCCTGCAGTGGACGCACAGAGTCCTAACCACTGGACCACTAGGAAATTCCCTATATATATATATATGTTTTTTTTTTTTAATGCTTCCAAGTATCATGCTTTCCAAAAATGAGGATGGTCCAACCTTGGCGTGAGCAGCCTCATGAGACAGTGAGTCCTGTCTCCTAGGGCAAAGGCTGCCGACCCCCTTCAGCAATAGTGTTGAAGCAGAGCCTTGTGCTTCCTCCAGGGAGGGGCCTTCTCGGAGACTCTGAAGGTGAAGGGTCTCTGTGTTTGTAATAGCTTTTCTTCTCTCCCTCCTGCAGTGCTAAGAGCTATGACCTGGAGTTAAGTATGGCACTGGGAACATACTACCCACCCCCCCGCCTCCGGCAGCTGCTCCCCATCCTTCTTCAGGGAACAAGTATCTTCACTGCCCCAAAGGAGATTGCTGAGATCAAGTAAGTACCACCCCTCTGCACCCCTTGTGCTGCTTTGTATGTTTCTTTTCCACTGGCTTCTTCCCACTGCCCCATGCCTCTGTCCTCAGCCTCCTGTGCTCAGCTCATTTATCCCCTTACTGAGCACGCGCCATGTGCCAGGCACCATTCAAGGTGAATCCCTCGCTTGATGGCCCTGACATCCTAGGTGGGGAAAGTGAGCATCTGTCATCTTGTTTCATGTAGTGATGAGTGCTGTGAAGAGTTAACTAAAGAGCTAAAGCAGGGTAAGGGGTGGGCTGTGCTATTTTGCAGAGGGCAGCTAGTCCTGGCCTCTTTGAGGAGGTGACATTTGAGCAGAGAATGACATTTGAATGAGGTGACCGTGTGAGTAATAGGAGGATCTTGGAGAAAGGATGTTCCAGGCTCCAGGATCCACAGTGCAAATGCGAGTCAGGTCTGAGCTTGGGGGGCAGGGGCTCCCTTCTTGGAGTCCTCTGACCCCCGTCTGCTTCTCTGCCCTTCTAGTCTTCCCCGATTCCTGATGTCTTCATAGTCCCAGAGCTGCAGAGGGAGAGGGTGGATGCTCCCGGACATGGGGGTTGCCTGACCCATCCCATTCCCGTCCCCTCCCTTCAACTCCCCCACCCATCACTGCCAGGGCCCAGCTGGAGACACCCCTGAAGTGGAGGAACTACGAGGTGAAGCTCCGGCTGCTGCTGCACCTGGAGGAGCTGCAGATGGAGCATGACATCCGGCACTATGACCTGGAGTCGGTGCCTATGACCTGGGACCCCGTAGACCAGAATCCCGGGCTGCTCACACTGGAGGTCAGGGGTTGGATCGGTAGCAGGGAGGATGGACTCAAGTTAGCCAACCCACAGGCTGTGGGAAGAACAAAAGGAAGATGAAGTTTTTCCTGTCCAGAGGGCTCAGCAAGTTGCCGAGTGGGCATCTGGGCCCCAAAAGAGGGGTCAGAGCAAGGCAATAGGGAGGACTGGGGTTTTAGTCTAGACTTTGCTACCACTGGCTGCATGACCTTGGGCAAGTCTTTTGCTATCTCTGGGCCTTAGTTCCTTCACCTGAAAAGCATGGAGCTGGACTAGATAATTCTTAGAGCCCTCTCCTGCTCTCAGATGTTGAATGTATACATCTAAGCCCGGAATTACACACGAGAATGGATTCCTGCACACTTGTGCCGAGAAAGGCACTCAGTGAGAAGGGACGGCAGGTGAGGATGATCAGGGAAAGCTTCCTACAGGAACTGAGTTTTGAACAAGATTTTAAAGGCAGAGTAGGAGCAGAGCTGGCCAAGAGGGCAACCGGACTTGCTGGGAAGCTGGCCTCCAAGTCTTGAAATCATGCCCTGGAGGGTTTCCAGGATTCCTGGGCTCAGCATCTCTGAGCACCGTGGGCAGACTTGTCCCTTCTTCATCTCCCCTGACTCTTGCCCTGTCTGGCAGAAGAGGAAAGAGGCAAAGCTCCCTGAACCTGGGGTAGAGGGTAGATCCTCAGAACCTGTGTCTCAGTTGGGGTCTGGAGTGGGCCCTCCACTGGCCATCTCCGGGTTAGAAGCTTGCCGCTGTCCGTGCCCCATAGGTTCCCGGGGTGGCCGAGAGCCGCCCCTCAGTGCTGCGGGGTGACCACCTATTTGCCCTTTTGTCCTCTGAGACACACCAGGAGGACCCCGTCACCTACAAGGGCTTTGTGCACAAGGTGGAACTGGACCGGGTCAAGCTGAGTTTTTCCACAGGGTAGGTGTTGGGGGAGCCCTGAGCTGCAGGAAGGTCTGCAGGTGTCCCGGAGGCCAAGGGAGGAGGGTGTTTCTCCTCAGAGTGAGTGGGACCCCAGGGACAGGGCAGGGGGACCCTGAGATGCCTCACCATCTTCCCCTCCTGGAGGATTGCTTGGAGGTCTGGGAAAGGGAATGGAGTTGGAGTAGATGGAGAGAGTCCTGGCCTTTTATTGCCCACCCCCGCAATTGGAATTCTTCCCCCTCTCTCTCCCCCTTCCCAAAGCCTCCTGAGCCGCTTTGTGGATGGGCTGACCTTCAAGGTGAACTTCACCTTCAACCGCCAGCCCCTGCGGGTGCAGCACCGTGCCTTGGAGCTGACGGGGCGCTGGCCGCTGTGGCCCCTGCTTTTCCCTGTGGCCTCTCGTGGGGTCCCGCTGCTGCCCTCAGATGTGAAGCTCAAGTGAGACTGTGGGCAGGGGCTCTGGGGCCACTTGGAGTGTGGGTGTAGGGGACGAGGTCTGGGAGGCCGCCTGGACGCGGACAATATCGTGTTTGTGGCCCCTCCACTAGGCTGTACGACCGGAGTCTGGAATCCAACCCGGAGCAGCTGCAGGCCATGAAGCACATTGTTATGGGTACCACCCGCCCCGCCCCGTACATCATCTTTGGGCCTCCAGGCACTGGCAAGACTGTCACCTTAGTGGAAGCCATCAAGCAGGTGGGGCCTGAGCGCAGGCCTGTGGCCTACACTCTGACTCCCCCCCGGGACAAAGCAGTTGTCCCCAGGTTCTGGTTCCTTCTGGTTCCTTCCGGCTCCCTGAACGCACGCCCTCGAACTGGCCTCGAGGGCCAGTGTGGCTGTCGAGCAGGGCGTGCAGCTTGGGTACTGCACGTCTCAATCACCGTAGCCTTGTATAATTACGGCAGCAGTTTTCCAGCGTTAAAGGGCGGCTGGACTAGCAGGGGGCTGCCGATCTGAACTTGCCTCTTGAGTCACTCCCTCCCTCAGCAATGGGAGGCAGATGCCACACTGCGCCACCCTGAGTCACAGGCATGTTTCTCCCTCTCCCCTCCCCCTGGAGACCAGAAGCTGCTTCCCACACTGTGCTCATCCCCACCCTAGGTGGTGAAGCACTTGCCCAAAGCCCACATCCTGGCCTGTGCTCCGTCCAACTCGGGGGCCGACCTCCTCTGTCAACGCCTCCGGGTCCACCTGCCCAGCTCCATCTACCGCCTCCTGGCTCCCAGCAGGGATATCCGCATGGTGCCTGAGGACATCAAGGTACTTGGGGAAGGCGGGGGACCAAGGGGTGGCGGGTGCTGCTCTGGGTAGACGCTGGGGCCAGGAAACTAGGAGACCTGGATTCTGATACTCGCTGTATGACCTTGGGTGGGTCAGGACTGCTCTCTGGGCTTCAGTTTCCCTGTGTGTAAAGTGAGAGAGGTAAATAAAATTGCCTGAGGGGGGGTGCCCAGACCCAGAGCGAGGGTGAGAATGGATGTGGAGGCAAGCTGACTCCCCTCCCTGCACGACCCTCAGCCCTGCTGTAACTGGGATGCAAAGAAGGGGGATTACGTGTTTCCTTCCAAGAAGAAGCTGCAGGAATATCGTGTGTTAATTACCACGCTCATCACTGCCAGCAGGTGGGAAGTGTGTGTGTGCGCATCTCTTAAATTGTGTGCTAAGAGGTAGCGGGCTGGGGAAATGCGGAAGAATGGTGCCTGGGGAGTTGGGGGGAGGGCCAGCTTGGGGGAGCATTCAGGTTCGGTAGTCGCGTGCCTGGATGTGACCCCTGCCTGGCCTGACACCTCCCAGGTTGGTCTCGGCCCAGTTTCCCATCAATCACTTCACACACATCTTCATCGATGAGGCTGGCCACTCCATGGAGCCAGAGAGCCTGGTGGCCATAGCAGGTGAGGGGCTCGGGGGCGGGGGGCTGCGAGTGTGTTACCCCACATGGCATCGGGGAGGTCCCACCACACACCTTTCTCCTCACGCTACCCATCTCCCAGGGCTGATGGAAGTCAAGGAAGCAGACAATCCAGGAGGGCAGCTGGTGCTGGCAGGAGACCCTCGGCAGCTGGGGCCTGTGCTGCGCTGCCCACTGACCCAGAAGCATGGGCTGGGGTACTCACTGCTGGAGCGGCTGCTCACCTACAATGCCCTGTACAAGAAGGGCCCTGATGGCTATAACGCCCAGTTCATAACCAAGCTGCTACGCAACTACAGGTATCCCGCACCCTCTGTGTCATCCCCTGCCTTCACACCCTCTGCAAGCGCAGCTGGCGGCTCCATCCCACCGTCCTCAGAGGCTGCGTGATGCAGAAAGACTATCAGCTGGAAGGTGGGAGTTCTTCTCCCCAGTCCCGTCCCTGCTCCTCCAGTTGCTTATCTGTACCTCACGGGATGGTCAGTGGTTCCTAGACACCGGAATATATCTGACGCTGGTCCCAGGTGAAGTTTCTAGGCATCCAAGGAGAAATGAGAAAAACAGGGACAATGTATTTTTTCATAAACCTAATGGTTATTCGAGTTAAAGAGCTATGCTTCCTTCAGTCAGTGAGTTCGTATATCTAAAATGCTCAGATGAGTTCCTACATCTTTAGTTCCTTAGATGAGTCCACTAGGAATTCAATAACTGTTAGCTGTTGTGTTAGTACCGCTGATATTTTTGGATTTAGCACCTTATCTCATCCAATAATGGCGATAGTAGGTGATTCTTGCTTTTGTATTGTCCTTCCTTGACAAAATTGAAACTTGAGAATGGGCCCCTAATTTCTTGGTGTTTTCACTTAAATTTGACTGGTCTATGAAATCTGTGGATTGGATGTTCTCAGGAGCCACATTTGGTTCTGCTTTCTGTGGTTAACAGTGCCCAGCAGCAAAAACTGTAGCTGAATGAGTCTGCTATGCAGTGGGCGGGAAGACAGGAGGATAGTGTGTGTGAGCTCCAAGCAGGTGGAGCGGAGGTCCCTGAGGGCGGGGCAGAACTAATCCGCCCCCTGGTCTTGCTCTTCCTTCCTCCTGCCTCCCAGGTCTCACCCCACCATCCTGGACATTCCTAACCAGCTGTATTATGAAGGGGAGCTGCAGGCCTGTGCGGACGTTGTGGACCGAGAGCGCTTCTGCCGCTGGGAGGGTCTGCCTCGACAGGTGAGGCTGAGCGGGGCTGGGGCTCAGGCTCCTACCCCTGTACCCCAGCCTCCCTCTTACTGAGGGTGCTGGGTAGCAGGAGGCTCTGAGTGGAAGCCACGAGCCCCTCCCTTTGTCACCTAGGCCTGGGATCCCCCACTCCCTGGAAGGGTTTGAGGGTGGGAGGGAAGGGAGGCAGGCAGGGAGGTCCAGCTGAGGGTTTCCCCTGACTCCGTGTCCAGGACTTTCCCATCATCTTTCATGGCGTAATGGGCAAGGATGAGCGTGAAGGCAACAGCCCATCCTTCTTCAACCCCGAAGAGGCTGCCACGGTGACTTCCTACCTGAAGCAGCTCCTGGCCCGCTCCTCCAAGAAGGGCAAAGCCCGTCTGAGCCCCCGAAGCGTGGGCGTCATCTCTCCATACCGGAAGCAGGTCAGGTCCTCAGTTCCCATCAGGGCTAGGTCCCCCCAGATGGTACCTCCTTAGCCAGACCACTAGGCAGAGGGTCCGGCTCAGGCCTCCGCTGGCCCCATATCTCAAAAGAGCGCAGAGGTCAGCTGCACCTCCCTCTTTGCCCCCCAGCTCCCTGGCCTCCTGCCTGGCACCCTCTTGCACGGGTGTAATGGCATGAGAGAAAGGCACCCGTCCCCATCTTCCAGGTGGAAAAAATTCGTTACTGCATCACCAAACTTGACAAGGAGCTTCGGGGACTGGATGACATCAAGGACTTGAAGGTGACCCTCGCCACTGTCTCACATTCCCTCCCTGACTTCTGTCCCGGTCTCTTCCCCACTTCCAGACACCTCCTCGGGTCCCTGCCCCACTGCTGCAGGCCAGCCCAAGTCCCTGCCGCACCCTCGCTGCCTGAGACAAACTTGGACTTTCCCCATGCCTCTCACTCCTGGAGATCCCAACTTGTAGGTCTGGGATGGGACCGGGAAGCCCTCATGTTTAGCAAGCACCTCATGTGATTCTGATGATCAGGCTAGTTTAAGGTCTCTGCCCTAAGAAGAAAGTCCAGACTCCCCAGCCTGCCTGACCTGTCATGTGATGATGTCCCCACTCACCTCTCCCACCCTCTGAGTCAGTCGGCAGCTCAGTTCTTTCTCAGATAAGAATCACCTGGAGAGCTTTTAGTGCTGCCAGCGCCAGGGCTCCACCCAACCAATTAACGCGGCTGTCTGGGGGCAGAGCCAGGGCATCAGGTTCTTTTACGGGCTCCTCAGGTGATCTCCCGTGCAGCCAGGGTTGACACCCAGGGCTTTAAGAGTTAGAGGCCTCTCCCATGGAAATTCTGATTCTGGAGGTCTGGGTTAGGGCCTAAGGTTACTTTTTTTTTTTTTTTTTGCGTTATGGGCCTCTCACTGTTGTGGCCTCTCCCGTTGTGGAGCACAGGCTCCGGACGCACAGGCTCAGCGGCCATGGCTCACGGGCCCAGCCGCTCCGTGGCATGTGGGATCCTTCCGGACCGGGGCACGAACCCGTGTCCCCTGCATCGGCAGGCGGACTCTCAACCACTGCGCCACCAGGGAAGCCCCTAAGGTTACATATTTTTAACAAGTACTGAGTGATTATCTTCAGGAAAGTTTGAAAAACACTGCTGAGTTATTGTTCTTTGCAGTCCTGTTTTCTTTGCTTAGATGGGGGTTTCTTTCGAACCCCCATCCCTTTAACTGGATTCGGCCTTCAGGTTTCAGCTTCCATGGCACTGTCCTGTCCTCTTTCCTGCCCAGCAGGACACTGGCTCACTCCACAGTGACAATTGCCCTCAGTCTCACTGAGGCGAGGCGGGGCTGGTCCCTGGGTCCCCCACTGCCTCCCTCCCCTCTAGGTGGGCTCCGTGGAAGAGTTTCAAGGCCATCCCTCCCCTCTAGGTGGGCTCCGTGGAAGAGTTTCAAGGCCAGGAGCGCAGCGTCATCCTCATCTCCACCGTGCGGAGCAGCCAGAGCTTTGTGCAGCTGGATCTGGACTTTAACCTGGGTTTCCTCAAGAACCCCAAGGTTCGGGGGCTGGGGGGTGGCAGGGACTCCTCCTTCCTGAGGGCTCTTCCCTGCTGTGACCCCAGCATTTCTTCTTATCAGAGGTTCAACGTGGCTGTGACCCGGGCCAAGGCTTTGCTCATCGTGGTGGGCAACCCGCTCCTGCTGGGCCACGACCCCGACTGGAAAGTGTGAGCATCCCACCCACAATCCCTCCTGGTGGCCACAGCCCCCAGCCTAGGACAGCTGTAGTTTTATGAAGCACCCTTGGGGCTCAGTTAATCTTCCAATCTGTTTATCTGGTTTTTTTTGCGGTATGCAGGCCTCTCCAATCTGTTTATCTTTTTTTTTTTTTTTTTTTTTTTGCGGTATGCGGGCCTCTCACTGCTGTGGCCTCTCCCATTGCGGAGCTGTGCTCCGGATGCACAGGCTCAGCGGCCATGGCTCACGGGCCCAGCCGCTCCGCGGCACGTGGGATCCTCCCGGACCGAGGCACGAACCCGTGTCCCCTGCATCGGCAGGCGGACTCTCAACCACTGCGCCACCAGGGAAGCCCCAATCTGTTTATCTTAACAATATCCCCATTTGCCAAGGTTAAGTAACTTGCCCCAAGGCACAGGCCCCATGTGCAGGACCAAGGCTGGGCCTCCAGCCTCTGCTGGTACTCAGCCAGCCTTGTGCAGCTGTGTGTGTGGATGTCCCTGTACCCCACAGATTCCTAGAGTTCTGTAAAGAAAACGGGGGGTATACCGGGTGCCCCTTCCCTGCCAAACTGGACCTGCAGCAGGGGCAGAACTTACTCCAGGGTCTGAGCAAACTCAGCCCCTCTACCTCAGGTATGGCTGGGCCAGGGTGGGCTTGGTTGGGGGACAGTGCTGAGGGAGGATGTAAGTTACTAACAGAGCTGGCCTCCTCTCTTTGTAGGACCCAAAAGTCACGACTGCCAGGCGCGGGAGGGTGAAGGGGGCCTGCCCCTGCAAGTGGAGCCCGAGTGGAGGAATGAGCTCTGAGGACCGCCCACCCGACCCTTCCCCTGCTGCTAACATCAAGCTGCTAACAATTGGGGGAAGGGGGAGGAAGTAAAACTGAAAAAAAAAAAAAAGCTTATTCTATGCAAAAGCCTCCTTCTCTTCAGCCTGGCCCCAGCTTCCTGAACTCCCAAGATGACCTCACAGGGGAGGGTGGGACTGTCACAACAGCCCAGGGCCATACCCCTCCCCCCCCCAGAAAGGAACCCAACCCCCATGTCCAGGGGAGGAAATCTAGTGGGAGGTGGCAGGGAAGCCACCCACAGGCTTCTAAGTTTAGCCCAGTGCTCCAGACCACTCCCCTCACCCGCCTCCAAGGCCCAGAGCCAGGCATGACCTCATCCTTTTCTCCAAGACTCCACCCTGCCTGCCCGGGAGTCCTGCCTTTGCAGACAGGGGGCCAGCCTGGCAAGCACCCTGGAGAGATGGGACTCTAGGCTCACAGGGACCAGGAGAGAAAAACAGGAAGCCACACACGTTGGAGCCTGTGGCCTTTATTCATGCCCCACACCAAGTACAGCCAGATGCAAGGCCCCTGCCCAAAGCAGAAACACCGGGGGCCCGGGACTCTGGGTTACACCCTCCAAGTCCCCTACCCCACATACTCTCCTGTGAGCCAGAAGTGTATAAAGTGCTGGTGTGATGATCCTCTGGGGAAGGCCAAAGGGATCAAGAGCCCCACCCCTGGACCAAGGCAACAGGAGGAGGGACTGTGCTCTGGTTCCCAGAGTGCTGAGTCGGGGCCTACGGCCACCACCATCAGGGCTGGGGAAGCGCGATGCAGTCCTGGGCAGGAGGGAGTTGGGAAAGGGAGCCTTCAGCAGGGATCCCTAATAGGGTGGGGCTGTTGGGGGCAGGGGGAGTTCCTGCACCCTGTGAAGGGAGGAGGGGAGGCTTGGGACCTCAGAGAATGGGGCAGCCCCTCCGGCGCTTGTTCTTGCGGACCTGGAGGCCAGCCCGAGTGGCCATCTCAAACACCTCCCGCACCCCCTCCTTGGTCTTCGCTGAGCACTCAAGGTAGCCAAAGGCACTGATCCGGTTCGCCATGTCCCGGCCTTCCTCAGATCGAACAGGCTCCTGGGAAGGCAGGAGGAGAGTCGTCAAAGGAAGCTGCTGGTTAGGTGTACCTCACCCATATTTGTAACAAGAACAAATATCTCCTCCAGCCCTGACCCCACGAAGCATCCAAGCCCCGGCCACCGTGGATGGCTTCTAGGCTAGAGACCCAAGACTCCTACTTAGCTTCAGAATTCTCCCCATCAGCCCTATACCCCACAGTACACTCTTCTCTTGCCTGAGTGAGGATCTACCATCCCCTGACCGACCTCCCAGCCTCTGTTCTCACTTTCTTCCAATCCATCCTCTATGGCTGCCAGAATCAGTTTTCTAACATGCTGACTCTGACCATATCTGTCCCCAGTTTAAAACTCTGCCATAATTATGTTCAAAGAATAGTCTAGATTCCTTATCCTGGCAGCTCTCCCTAATCAACTCGTCCTCTGGCTAGAAAGCCACTTACCAGGTCCCCAAATAAGCCAGCTCCCTCACTCTGGGCCTTTTCCCAGCCACTTAGAATACCCTCCGTTCCACATCCACAGCAGCCCACACACCTCCCCAGGTATACTCTGATGGCTCCACCTGCATACCTCAAGCAAAACATGTACTCTAAGAACCCGGTTCCCTGAGGGCAAGGATTTTCTCATTCATCTTAATAGCTCCAATGCCAAACAGCGGACAACAGACAAAATGCCAAATGACCTTGGACAAGTCACCGTCCTCTGACAGTCTCATGGAATATTGGGTCAGACCCTAAGGGCCCCTCTGGTTCTCCCTCACCAGGGTGGGGGTGCCAGGGGGGTAGGAGGTGGACGCTACCGTCACTTCTAACATGGGGAGTCAGTAGGAGGGAGGCTCCTTCACCAGCCTGCAAGCCCTCAGAGGGCACCTTCCTCCCCAAGGCCTCCCAGCCTGGCGGCTGCACCCACCTGCTTCATCTTGGCCAGCTCTCTCCGGGTATGTTCATCTTGCCTCAGGTCCTTCTTATTCCCCACTAGGATGATGGGCACATTGGGGCAGAAGTGCTTCACCTCTGGGGTCCACTTCTCAGGAATGTTTTCTGCACAGACACATCCCGACAGGTGTTGGTGCCTCCACTTAGGCTAGAAGGCTTCCCCCGGGTCCCCTTGTCTCCGCAGGGCAGAGTCTTAGAGGCTATTCAGCATGAATAGCCACCCCCGCCCCCCTCACAGTACACACCCTTCCCTGAGCCCTCGGAGGGCCAGAGTCACCACAGGGAAGGAGGCTAACGGGGCTCCCCGGCACCCCTCCCACACAGCTTCTGAAGATGGCTGAAAGGAGCCAAGGCAAGAGCTCCCTCTGGTTGGTTGATTCCAAGGGATTCTCAGCCCCCTCCCTCCAACCCCCTCACCCAGGCTGTCGGGGCTGTCGATGGAGAAGCACATGAGGATGACGTCAGTGTCCGGGTAGGAGAGAGGCCGCAGGCGATCATAGTCTTCCTGCCCTGCTGTGTCCCACAGAGCCAGCTCCACCTGACACACAGGGCCAGTGCTTAGCTAGCCTGAGGGCCCCATTTACACACCCCACACCCTGCCACCCAGAGGTCCTCTCTGAAATCCTGGTCCCTTAGGTTCACTGAACATCTACCTATTGAACACCTACTATGTGCCAGGGATAGTGCTAATCATTGTCACACAACATAAACTAAGGTGAGTTTCTTAAATCCTGAGACAACAGCGTTTGATCTTTGTGCAGTTTGAGCTGCCATCGGGAGCGCCACTATTTTATTTAATACTCATAAAAACCCTTCGAAGGAGGCCTTACCATTATTTCCATTTCACAGCTGGGGGAGCTTAAACCCAGAGGCAAAGGGACTGGGCCCAGATTACAGAGCCAGCGTGTAAAAAACCAGGAGGTTATCCAGATTTCCTAAGACTGCAGTTTCACTTCCTAACTCCCACTGGTTCCAGCAGGGAGAGTGAAGCAAGGACATGGGTGGATGGTGAGCACGGACATCCCAGGTCCGTAAGGGATGGGGGCAGGCGTGGTTCCAAGGGGCTCTTCGCCCTTACCTGCTTGCCGTCCACCTCTATGTCGGCGATGTAGTTCTCAAAGACAGTAGGGACATAGACTTCTGGGAACTGATCCTTGCTGAAGACGATGAGGAGGCAGGTCTTCCCACAGGCCCCATCCCCCACGATCACCAGCTTCTTTCGAATGGCAGCCATGGCTGGGGCTGGTAGGGAAGAGGCAGTGGGGATGTTGGGAAAAGACAGTAAGTCCACAAACACTTCTCTAGGGCCCCCAAGCCCTCCCTGGAAACCGAGGCATCCAGTGAAGGGAGAGGAGGGAGGGAAAAGGGCTTGCTCAGGCATGTTCTTGCCAAGAACCAAGTGGTCGGGCAACTGAGCTTGAAATTCCTAATCTCAAGGTCAGGGACAGGTCTCCCCCATGGGTTAGAATACAGAAGTGGGAGGTGGAAGAACCACCCACTTGGGAGCCAGAAAGCATGAGTTCTAATCTAATCTACTCCCCAACTGTGGGCCCCTGGACACCTAGAGGGGTGCTCAGGGACCAGTGACGTGTCCAGAAGGGCAAGCTTTTATCTATTCTACATATCAGGGTTTCAAGTCAGATGTATTTTTTACCAGGATTTCGATACTTTTTAAAGTTTAATAATTGTGAAGGTCCAATCTGGAACACACTGTCCCAAAGTCAGTACAAGTCATGCCTACCCAGCGAAAAACAAAAGAGTCCCTACCCATATGGTTGGGTAAGGGAAAGAATATTTATCACACCCCTAGGTGCCAGGCACTATGGTGGGCATTTGGACAAAAATCACCTCCCTCAGTCCCCAGAAGCCTGGAAGGTAGGTAGTGAGCTCTCCATTTTGACAAACTAGGAAAGTGAGATTCATTGAGGTTAAGACACGAATTCAGAGTTGTGGCAGAGATGGCACTCAAAGCAGGGCTGTGTGACTCTAGAGTCTGTTGCTTTTCTACATATCACCCCAGAGGTGGGAAGGAGAGCAGAGGGAGGGAAACCCAGACAGAGGGCAGCGGCAGCAGCCAGCAGGCTTCCCTGGCCCACCCTGTCCCGGTCCCCAGAGCCCCGAGTCACACAAAGGAGGCTCAGTCCAGGCAGTGCCCACAGCCCACATTCGGGCAGCCTGCCTTCCTCCCCCTGCTTCCTACTGGGCCTGGAAGCTACACTGGGTCACTCAGCCCCAGGCAGGGGACAATGACCACACTGTAGGGAGCCACACATCTACCACAGCAGAGCGACTGAGAATAATCCACTAGGGAATCACCTCCACCCACTCCCTGGAACAGCCCCTTCCTCCACTCTGTCCAGCTCACCCTGAGGCCCTGCCCACCCCTCCCTGTGACTCAGGGCAAGGAGTCAGCTTCCTGGGGTTTCCATGTGGTCCCTGCCCCCAACACACACCAAAGAGCATCTGCACAGTTCATCACACCTTCCCAGCTTCCCCGCGCCTCAGCTGAGCCTCACTTCCTCCTTCCCTGGGGAGAGGAGCTGACCTCCAGTCGGCTGGAGTTCCCAGGCCTACAGCCGAGGAGGAAGAGAGGGCGGGCTCTGGGCCTGAGATGAAGTCGAAGCTGTTGGGAGAAGCGGAGGCTGGAGCCTGTGCTGGGAGGAGCCCCCAAAAAAGAGACAAATGAGGGCCAGTCCCAGCACCAACCACACAGGGAGTAGTTAAAAAAGAAGGGGACAGTAACCTGATCTCTACCCCAAACCTGGCTTTTTCTCAGTCCCACATCCTGTCAAACTAGGCTGAGCTCCTTTACTCCCCACACACCACCACCACCTCACAGCCCTGCCTTGGTCTGCCTTTTAGGGAGCGAATACTCCAGCCCAAGGCAAGCTCTCTTCAGCAGTGGGGTCCCGGGTGGCCTCCTTCCCCTCCACACACACATGCACAACAGTGGGATGGGGGCAAGTGGATATGAATTAGAGGGAATTTATAGGAGTTGAGTGCACGGCCACACTCTCCCCATCACAACAGGGGCTCTCTGATACCCCCAAAACAGGCAAGAAGGCATTCACCCTGCCAGCAGATCCCCTCCAAAAATGGAAACCACCCTTCAGAAAAGGGGGTCTCAGGCTTCCCTGGTGGCGCAGTGCTTAAGAATCTGCCTGCCAATGCAGGAGACGGGTTCGAGCCGTGGTCTGGGAAGATCCCACGTGCCATGGAGCAACTAAACTCGTGTGCCACAACTACTGAGCCTGTGCTCTAGAGCCCGCGAGCCACAACTACTGAGTCCCTGTGCCACAACTACTGAAGCCCGCGTGCCACAATTACTGAAGCCCGCGTGCCCTAGAGCCCTGTGCTCTGCAACAGGAGAAGCCATTGCAATGAGAAGCCCGCGCGCACACCGCAACGAAGAGTAGGGCCCGCTCACCGCAACTAGAGAAAGCCCCTGAGCAGCAAAGAAGACCCAACGCGGCCAAAAATAAATAAAATACATTAATTTTTAAAAAAAAGAAAAGGGGTCCCCTGGAAATTCCACCCAGGTGACCAGCACCCTCACCTACTCCCACAGGTTCCATTGGTCCAACTGTGGGAAGACAGGCTGGGGTAGCCTCAACCTGGGATGGGCAGTATTGATGGAGGGATGGAGCGCATTCACCACTAGGGTGAATACCAATTGCTTAGGCATGAGTATGCCCGCCCCAGGCAAGGCAGTTTAGGTGGCACCAGACGGTGGTGGGCAGAGGCCAGAACTCCAGGGCAAGGGCATGCATTAAATGACCTAGAGCCCCCCCATCTCAATTAGAAGATGTTCCCTTCAGGCTCAGAAGAGTAGTTGGCCCAGGCCGGGCCAGGCCACCAGGCCCAACGCCAAGATGGCGAAAACAACAGCTCCCTGTGAGAGGCAGCCCCTGAGGAACTGCCCCACTGACCCTAAGAGGGGCAACCAAACCCCACACGGGGCCTGGAATGACCCTGGAATTTCTGGGGCCT
Organism: Pseudorca crassidens; assembly: GCF_039906515.1. Taxonomy (NCBI): domain Eukaryota; kingdom Metazoa; phylum Chordata; class Mammalia; order Artiodactyla; family Delphinidae; genus Pseudorca; species Pseudorca crassidens. The sequence continues at coordinate 98,748,168 of NC_090297.1, forward strand.
TCCCTGGAATAAAACAGCTGCCGTCTCCTCAATCATTCTCTAGATTTCCAGATGAACCAGGTTCTGCTGTACCCTGCCCAACACCCCTGAGGTCTAGGGAAGAAATCAGATACCTCCTCCTCAACTTGAAAACCACACACACACACACACACACACACGCACGCACGCACGCACACACACGCACACACGGGCTGGATCCTTCCCAATCTCCTGTACCTCCACTCCAGGCCGGCCCCAGAAACCATCTAGGGCGACGTCCAGACCCCCGGGGCAGTGGCAGCCCCCGCGGTCACACCCGCCCCTATTCCCGCCACTCCACCGGCCCGGAGTGGGGGATTCCCACCTCAACCCGGACTCGGGCCCAGACCCACACCCAAGCCCAGGTTCACAGAGGGCCGCCAGGCCTGGGAGCTAGAGCGTCTGCGCTGGGGCTCCCTCGCGGAGACCCAAGTTGCCGTCTCTCCCCTCGCCCGGCCGGGCAGGTTCCGGGAAGCCGGGAGAAGGGAACTGACTCCGACTCGGACACCAAGAGGCGAGAGGCCCTGCGGGGCAATTCCCGGGGCCCCTCACTGCAGCCCAGGAGGGCAGGGAGGGGCCAAGCCGGCCCGACCCCCGCACCGCCCAGACGCCGCGTACGAGGGAGAGCAGGCGGCCCGCGCTCGGACCAAAGCCCCTCCCCGGCCGGCGCCCCGAGCTCCTGCCAGGCGGAGAAGGGGGGAGTGCTCTCCTGGGGATGAGTTCCCAGGACGACCCCGCCGCCCAAAGCCCCAACCCGGGATACCTTCCGCTCCGCCGCTTCCAGCTGCGCGGCCGGTGCCGGAGGCAGAGACTGACCCGAGGGGCACCGCCCCGCCCTCCTCCAGCGCCGCGGCGGGGAGGGGCGACTCGCGGGGAGGGGCGGGCCGGGCGTCCCTTGGCTCCGCCCGCCCACGGCCCCCATTCACGGCCCCAGAGGGTCGCCCAGCGAGAGTCCCCGGGATCTGGGGGAGATGCTGGGACTGTGGAGGAGTGGGCAGCGGGGCGAGGCGCGGCGAACGGGACCCCTGAGGACTCTGCCTCTGCCCCACCTTCCAGCTCCTAGTGGCGGACCGGCGTCGGGAAAGTTGAGAGGCGCCCGGGGTGGGGTCAGGAAAGGACCGCTGCTGCCCTCGCGTGGCCAAGCGGCCACCCGCGCCTACATCACCTGGGGCTTCGCGGGAGGCGGGACTGGAAAAGACGGCTTCGGGGACGCCCGAGGAGGAGGCCGCGGAAGATGCCCACCCTCTGCTCCTAGGATCATTGCGGAGTAAGTACAACCCACCATCATCCCCCCAGGCCTGGAGACCTTTCAGAACCTTTGAGATTCAGGGCACTTGGTTCCACCTCACAATTCCCTTCCTTCCCCCTACCTGGAATTTCCAACTCCTACCCATCCTTCCACCCTGGAATCTTTCTGGATCCCCAGCTGGGAATTCAGTTGCCACCCCCGTTGTATTATTTCTGTGCCTCTAGGGACACCTAGCCGGGCCTGACTTGTGCGTTGGGTATTTACCAACTGGTGTATCTTCTTCCCTGAAAGGTACCTGAGGAGGTGGATGGAGGATGAGGAAGTCTACTCACATTTTATTAGCTTGTGCAGGGAACACTACATAGCTTCTAATAGTCATCACAGATCTCTAGGTTAAGTGTACCCATCCCCTTTTGCCTGTAAGTAAACTGAGGCTCGGGGGGAGTTAAGTGGCTTAACTTAAGTGGCTTGATTTTGCCATTTGTATGTGGCAGAGCAAGAACTCAGATAGTCAGGCCTGTCTGGCTCCAAAGCTGGTCTCTCTCTCTACTGCCCACTGTGATCCTCCAACCTGTCCCTTCCCACTGTCTGGCACAGTGTGTGGCACATAATAGATTTTCGACAAATACTTGCTGAATGAATGAATGTTAGAAGTCATACAGACTTTAAAGATCTGAAGAGCAACCCACACATTTGCTAAATGAGGAAACTGAGGTCCAGTGCAGTTTGGTCCCAGGCCTCTTAACGGGCTCATTAAACCGAGCTATGTGCTCAGTTCAGATCAGTTTCTGCCTTCAAAGAACTTACAATCTAAATTCCAAATGCAGACAACTTAAAGATAGGTAATAGTTATTGAACCCTTATTACATGGACCTGGCTCTACATAAACTACTTTAGTCCTACAACTACCTCCTGAGTACTCTGTTATCTCCATTTTTCCAAAAAGCAAATTGAGGCTCAGAGAGATTGCAAACCTAGTGTTGGGTTTGGCACCAGGACCCAAACAGCAGGACTTTCAAGCCCCTGTTCCTTAACTGCTACTCCGTACCAACTCCTCATATAGACAGTTACAGTACAAGAGGTGAGCGCTATAGTGGGGGCATGCCTGGGCTGTGGAAGGACAGGTGAAGCCTTCAGGATGAGGTGATGTGTAGATTTTAAATCAGTTGGAGCTACTCCAGACCCAGAGTTGTGGAAAACACAAGGCGGGGTGGGGCAGAAGACAGGGCTGGAGAAGGAAGCAGTGGCCAGATATGAAGGTCTTTATATTGCCATGCTCAAGAGTTGAGTGTCAGTTTTGGTCTAGGTGCAGTAAGGAGCCACCAAAGTATTTTCTCAGAGGAATCACCAACTCAGATTCACCCTGTGGAAAGGGCTCCCTGGCTGCTGTGTATATTATATATTGGGGAAAGCAGGGGAGTGGCTTGGAGACAATTAGGAGGCTAATATACTGAAGGACTAAGGTAATGACTGTAGGGATGGACAAATAGAAATATATTTAGGGGAATTCCCTGGTGGTCCAGTGGTTAAGACTCCGCACTTCCCATGCAGGGGGCACAGGTTCGATCCCTGGTCCCCCGGGGAACTAGAATCCGCATGCAGCGCGGCCAAAAACTAAAAAAAAAAATGTTTTTTAAAGAAATATATTTAAAAATATATAATCAACAATATTTAGTGATTGATTAGCTTGATGAGGAAGAAACGGAAGCCAAAGGTGCTCAACCCCAAGAATTCTAACTTGAGTAGCTGAGCTGGTGCCCCCTGAGATGATGAGCGGGGAGAGGACATATTTGTGGGGGAAATAATGAATTCAGTTGGAGGAATGTTGAGTTGAAGTGCCTGTGAGATGTCTAGGAGATGTTCGGGAGACAACTGGGACAGTTTTTAGTCAAAGAAAATAAAGACACACACATTTATCCATCTGGTTTATTTGCCAAGGGCTAAAATTTTGGATCTAACTGGCACCCCTTCAGTTAAATTGCCACTAAAGAAGGTCAAGGAGACAACTTCAGAATTTGGGTTGGGAGAGGGGTAAGCATGGAGAGGCTGGGATGGTGGTGGGAGGTTCTGAGGAGGTGGATGGAGGATGAGGAAGTCTACTCCTCCATCCACTGAGCCCCTCAGGAGTAGCTGCCTGGCCCTCCCAGGGGGATGACGAAGACTGAGATGTCATCCCCGGAACCCAGCTTGTTGTTGGGGAGACGCCAACCACGGTCCCGGGGGGTACCCCGGGCCCCCAGGACCAGAGCTTGGGCCAGAGCTGTGTACCTGTCAGAAGCACATGTGCACATTCATGTACCAACATGTACGTGGGAAGATGGATACACAGGCCCTCATGTGGGTTCCCAAGCATTTCTTCCCTGTGTCCCTTCCTTCCCCATCGTCATCCCCTTGCCGCCATACAGCCCCTACCTGCTGGGGTCATTGGGCTCATAGGCTGACAGCACCCTGTCCACAGTGGCAGCTACCTCACAGTCACTGGTGACATCCCACAGCCCATCTGTTCCCAGGACTAGCACGTCATCTGGGCAGTGCTCATACTGCGTCAGGTCATACACTCGTACCTGGTGGGGAGAGAGGGTGCAGAGGGAGCTTGGGGATAAAGCGACCTTGGGAGAAAGCTAGCCTGAGACCCCCAGAGCAGGGAAGGCTAAGGAGGCTCCCATGTGGCTCACCTCAGGGAAAGAGGAGAGGAAGGGCTTGATGGGCAGGGTAGAACTGCAGACCCTGAGGTTGTGGTCTCCCAAGCCCCGGGTCACCCCAATGGTGGCCATCATTCGAGCCTAAAGGAAATGAGAAGGGGACACTACTATAGCCTTCTCCCAGTCTCTCTGGGACCGTGGACCCTTTCCACCCCTACCCTCGGGTAGAACCTCCACCTCCCTAGACAAGTTGTGGTGGGTCCTCCTGCCCTCTCCCACCTCTACCATGGAGTTTACCTTTTTGCCCTCCCCACAGACCAGAGGAAACCTGAGATCCTCCAGCTCGATCTTTTTGTAGGCCCTGGGGAGGGGGGAGTAGAGGAGGCATCACCCAGGCATCAAAGTCCCTCTCCCCTAGGAGCCACACCCCTTACACAAACCCCTTAGAAGGGCGGCATTCCCCCAGCTCCCAGCCTGGCCCAGCCTCCAGCTTCCACCTTGCTGTTGGCGAGGGACTGGTTGTGTTGCCATGGAAACGGGCCCCAGCTCTGAGGGAAGTGTTACCAGCCAGTCATGTTCTGGTCCCGGTACAGCATCCTCTGCCCCAGCTCCTTAGGCTGAACTCTGCGGGGGAACTCAAGGTGGGTGAATTCACCACCCAGCAGCTCTGGTTTCAGGAAGCCCTGGGGTTGGGAGCGGCCAGACAGAGCAGAGGGCCGGGGGCATTAGGTTTACAGTACACCCTGGGGTAGAGGTGATGTTAATTATAGCAGACCCTTAAATGGAGTTTACTGTGTACCATGCACTGTTCTAATATTAACATATATTAGCTCATTTAATCCTCACAACAACTTTTAAGGCAGGAACTCTTGATTTATGGAGAAGTTCAGGGAACTTTTGAAGATCACACAAAGTACTCAAACCAGGATTCAATCCCAGGCAGCCCAGCTCCAGAGCCATTGCTTTAAAGCACTAAGCTATCCTGCCCCTTAGGGGCCTTTGCTGTTTCCTTCCCCCACTCTGACTGCACTTCCTTCCTCAGTTGGGGCCACAGTGGAAGGCACTGGAGCAGCCCACGCTCTTTCCTGCCACATCCTCCACACCAGCTCAGCCCTACACTCCATAGTCTGTGGAGTGGCCTTCACAGTAAGCTCCCAGTAAGGAGCGGTCTGTCTGTGTGGTGAGGGTCGGAGAGTCCTTGGGACACAGGGTACAGAGAGGCACAAGATTAGTAAGATGGGAGTAGGGAGTTTAGTTCCTACTTACAAGCATCTGGAGACGCTGGCGCTCAGTCTCCGGGGTGAACTCCCGGGACATTGGAATGATTTCTCCATTCCGGACAATGATGGCTCTGCCCAGAGAAACAAAAGGTTTGGGCTTGGCTCTCTGCAACCCCCTCACATAAAGAGTTCCAAAAAGACAAGGCCCTCCCTTAGAGTCCCTCACCCAGACCCCCAGTTTTCCTCCCCTCATAGCTATTTCAGGCCCTTCCTTATGTCTGTGATCCCTCCTGACCCGTTCCAATCTCTGAACGTTAACACCCACCACGTCACTCTCTTCTATTCCCCCATCCCAGAAGCTTGACCCCTCCCCCGCACAGCCTTTATCAAAGCTCCCACCCCATACCTGCTGTCACCTGCATTGGCTACGTACACCTTGCCTAGCAAGTAGACCACAACCAGTGCACAGCAGCCCCCCTCCACTTGGTGGCCATGCCGCTCCCGGGCCATCTGCTCATCCTGCCATATGAGGAAGGGTCAAAGGGGGTGGATGAAGAAGAGGCTCCAGACACACAGCCACCCGCCCACATCTGCAGAAACAAACTGGCCCAGGCAAGCCACACTGGTGGACAGTAGGGAAGACATCGGTATAACACCCACTTCTCCCTCCCTCTGAACCAAGTTCTGCTCAGGTTCTCAAAGCTGTTATGGGTTCTCAGGGTCACCTCCTCAGGCCACCTGACTCCCATACAGAGTTGACCAAAGTGTCTGCCTGGCAGGCCCTTGGCCCAGGCCACCCACTTACCATGAACTGGAAGGCATTCTCAATGGCACCCACTACCAGGCTCTCATGAGTCACTTCCTTCTGCGAAGACCAGCAGGACTGAGGACCAACCAAGTGAGAGGAATCAGAGGAACCTGGAGCCCCTGGGGTGGACGGGAGGCAGAGGGGAGGTGGCGAGGGGTCCTGGAGTATCTCTACCAGGTCCTTTAGCTGCTCCCGAATGTGGCGATGCAGGAGCCTAGAGGCCATTTCGGCAGCTCTGCCTCCTGCATGCCCATCAAACAGGCCCCAGTAGTAGAAGCAGAGTCCCTGGTGGAGGAAAAGTTTGAGGTGAGTGTGTGTGTGTGTGTGTGTGTGTGTGTGTGTGCATGTGTGTGTTTGTGTTATGCAGGGAGAAGAGCAAGACTCTGGGCATCCATATAAACATGAGAGAGGAGGTTAGATTTTGGTATTTAAGGCAAATTAGATTTATTCACTCATTCACCAAAGGCATACTATGTGTCTGAAAGCAAAGCATCAAAAAAGTCAAACTCGGGCTTCCCTGGTGGCGCAGTGGTTGAGAGTCTGCCTGCCGATGCAAGGGACACGGGTTCGTGCCCCAGTCCGGGAGGATCCCACATGCCGCGGAGCGGCTGGGCCTGTGAGCCATGGCCGCTGAGCCTGCACGTCCGGAGCCTGTGCTCCGCAACGGGAGAGGCCACAGCAGTGAGAGGCCCGCGTACCGCAAAAAAAAATAAAAAATAAAAAATAAAATAAGAAAGTCAAACTCAGAGGATAAAAGATGCAAAAATAAGCAATGGTAGTTATTAAATCATCAATGAATACATGAGCATATCTCCATTTTAAGTGGAAAACTAAATATTCACACTGACATGGTAGAATCTACCTGATCAATGCCAGATAAAATTCTGTGCCATTAAAGTAGAAAGCTAGTGAGTTAGGGGGTAGGTCTATCACATGGCTCAGATTAAAACCGAATGCCTAGAATCCCTGGGGATAGGTGTCTCCTGTGGAGGTTAGGAAAGGGGGTGGGGAGCTTACCTGGCCTCGGCTAGGCTCCCTAGGTGCCCCTGAAACACTCCTCCGACCTTCCACATACACCACTTCACAGCAAGCCTGGTCCTCATTGTGCCGGCTCTTGCCAGAGTTGATGACCCTGTCAGGCCAAAGTGACCACATCAGGTTGGACACCAGACAAGGTCCTGGAATAACTCCCACCTGAGACACACATACCCTCTCTGGCCTGCTGGCCAAGCTGAGAAAGGTCACAGCCACCTGGGAACCAGGCCAGAGGGAGGAGGAGAAGGGAGGCAGGGCAAGGCACAAGGAGTACTGCCTAGGTGTTGGGCTCCACCACCTCCTAGAAAGGCCACAGCAGCACTCTCCCACCTCAGGTCTCCCATCCCTTCCCTAATGGTATCACTGGGGGAGGACCTGGATGGAGGGAAGGAGGTTTTAATTCCTGGCTTGCCGAGACCCTGCATCCACTCTGACCCCCAAAAAACTCTTCTAGCTTCTTGTCCACAACACCCCACCCCACCCCACCCCACCCTCATGAGCACACCCACCTTTATCCTAAAATCATCCAGTGAAAGTTTCTGCTGCTTTTTTTTTTTTTTTTCTTTTTTGGCTTCTTGTGGGATCTTAGTTCCGCCCCCCCCCCCCCCCCACGAGGTGTCAAACCCGCGCTCCCTGCATTGGAAGCATGGAGTCTTAACCATCGGACCGCCAGTGAAGTCCCAGTTTCTGCTGTTTGGCAATGAGTAAGTGCTCCGGCACAGATCAGGAAAGAGGAATTGAAATAGGGTAGGAGTGGAAGCCTCCCTGGACTGCGCAGGAGCCACATAACCCCAATCTCTTCCCAAATAGGAAGTTAAAGGAGCCGGTAGTGGGACCGCGGGTCCACCAGCCACGACCCTCAGCCCCTCAGCGCCCCCATCTCCCTCAGTTCTCTGCTCTCCCAGCAGATGCATTAAAAATCCACCGGCCCTGTAGGAATCCCCTAGTGGTCCAGTGGTTAGGACTCCTCGGTCTCACTGCCGGGTCCCCGGGTCAGGGAACTAAGATCCTGCACTGCCAACAAACAACCAAACAAGCAAAAAAAAAAAAAAAAAAAAAAAAAATTCACGCAGCCTTGGAGCAAGCCGGCTGCTGCCGCCACTCCCACCGCTCTGGCCCGGAGGTCCACTTCCTTGCCTGGCCAGGGCAAGTCCACCCGCCAAGAGGTGTTCAAAGGGGGCCCTCCCGCTTCCCCGGGTGGCCCCCTCCCCCGCCCCTGGGGAAGCCGGCGGCCGCCTGGTGTCGCGGGCTATTTCTGGGTGTGGAGGGGGAGGGGAATGGTAAGAGGGACAGGGAACTGGGGCGCTGGGGTCGGGAAGCCCAAGGAGTTTTTCCAGCCGCCATCTCCTATATTAAAAGGGACCCCCGCTCCTTGAAATCTCTCTTCCCTTAGCCATTAAACTACCGGGCCGCGACTGACAACTGGCCAACTCATCGTTCACGGGCCCTCCACTCTCCGGGCTCTGGGAGAGAACAAGGTCCTGAAGCGGCGCGGGTGAGGATAGTCAACGAGCTAGAAAGTCCTGAGAAAAGCTGCACCCGACTTGAGAAAGGGCTGGGAGTGGGTGCGGCCCGAAACCCAGAGGACGGCAAAGGTCCTGGGAAAAAGGAGCTCCTGGCACCGAGAGCGGCGAGGGGGGATGCGTCCCAGCGCCCGGGATGCCAAGGTGGGGATGAGGTTGGGAATGGGAGTCCCATCCTGGTTAGGGTGCCCCCGGGGGCGCTCACTCGGCGTAGCCCGTGCTCCAAGGCAGGCGACGGCCAGTGTCCGGGGGGCTTTGCACAGCCCGGCCAGCGTGGTCATCGGCGCGTCGCAGGCCCCCAGGGCTCAGCTGCAGAAAGGTCGGTCGGCAGAAGCTTGCTCGAGACTCTACTGTCCTCGCGGGCGCCGCACTGCCGCTCCCAGCCCTAGCCGGAGGGCTTCTGGGAGCTTGTGGAGGGGCGGCGGGTGGCGCCGAGGTCGAGTTGGGCAGGTCTGGCGACTTGGGGCGCGGAGGCGGGGCGCCCCCAGAGCTCACCAGGTGCGCCACGGCCGAACGCACCCGGTTTAGCATGCTGCCTCCCTTCCCCGCCCTCGGCCGTGGCCCCGCCCCAGGACAGGCCCCGCCCCCTAGGGCTCTCGAGGGGCGGTGCTCGCTCCGGTCAGTTCGGCCCCACCATTGGCTCGCGGCCCGCAGGGCCGGTCCCCGGGAAAACTACCTGCGGCTCTGGGCTACCCCGGGAACAGCCCCGCCGGCTCGCGGCCTCTCCCCCGCCCCGTTCCGACTTCTCCCGCCTCTGTTTTTTGGGGGGAAGAAGGGTCTGCTGTTGTAGGAAGGGGACAGAAATCTTATTTCAGCCTTGCTCTATATTAATCAGATAGAACTTCCCTATTGTGACGGGAGGGTGGTGTCTCCCACCCTCGCCCTGGGTTCGTTGTGCCTAGCCTGCCCAGAGGGTGATGGAGCTGATGATCTCCGTTAGCGACCGCTGGGTGTGAAGCTCCGGTTGTGGTGACACCTCTGGCTGGGGCTGCCGGAGCGAGAGTGAGGGCCAGCGAGCTGGTGCTGGGAGTGGTGTGGAAGTGGTAACAAGGCAGGCTGGAGCCAATCATCCTGAATTAGGGAGCTGGGTAAGTTCCCGGATTCCCGAGGGCGCTGTTCCCCGTGAAGACCACCGCTAGATCCGGCAGAACAGTTACCACTCCGACTCCACTTTTTTTTTTTCAGGACCCAATTTCCGCCCATATTTGGACCTCCCCTGACCACAGCAGAACTGTTAGTAAGGATAACAATAACTACATTTATTGAGGACTTACTAATAATAGGCTCTCTACAAAGCACTTTCTATACTTTAGGCCCTTTACACTGCACACCAACCCTGCAAGGTAGGTTTTATTATGTTCGTTTTATGGATGACGCAGGACTGGACACTCCTGTCATTTTACATGACTTGTTCCAGGAGGTCAACAGCCAGTGGGAAATTCATGCCCATGTCCGTTCCCCAGCCACCCACACCGGTTCTTAAAAACCAAGCTGATTTATCTAGATCAGAGAGGAAGGGTTAAGAGGTAGGTGAATAGAAGAGGGGGGTGTCTCTCCTCTCCCACCCTCCTCTTCTTAAGGCAAAGGCGGAAAACAGTCCAGGTGAACAACTTCTGTGGCTGCCACCTGGGGGAGACAGAGGCCAGGCTAAGTCCCTGCCTGAGAGGGGAGGGTGGTACTGACCTAATGCTGGAACTATGTTCCTAAGCCTGGGAATTGATTGTTAGGCCTCCAGAGACACCTCCTACCCCACACATGGTTCAAATGGGGACAAGGCCCTTATGGTCCTAATGCAAGTCAGGGTAGTCCTCAGGGACTGGCACCCAGTTCATGGTGGGGATTCCACCTCTGGACTCTGTCAGCTGGGTGCTTCCTGACCATGACCCTCTCTGTTCCTGGCTAGACTGTACCCCCAGAAGGAGTGTCTTTTCTGGTAGCTTCCAAATAAAAATCTCACAATGGTCATTCAGGTTTGTAGACTTCTATAATTATGCCTGCACTTTGGGCAGAGAGAAGGAAAAAGAAGAAAAGAAAAGAAAACCAGAAAAAGTTAGACCCAAAGGCACATAGAGTGGCAAGCCAGACAGGGAGATAAAGAACACGCTGCTGCTATGGGTATTTCCCTCCTGTTTGAGAAAAACTGGAACCAGCTCACAGATAAACGGCATAAACAGTGGCAGCAAGCCATAGACAGAAGAAAAAATATAACATCCTGGCTATTTTTATTATTCAGTGTTTCTGGGACAGTTTGCTTACCACTTCTCCATGTCATCCAGCTCCATAATCCCTGCTCTTCACAACACCCATCATGGTGTGACTGCAAGTGGGCCACAGAGCCAGGGCCCAGAGAACCCCTAGTTCCAGCAACAGATGGTCAGCAGGGATGTCAACAGCTCCCTTGGGCTCTAGAACAGCCCTCCGACCGTACCCAAATCCTAAGACTCTCCTCTCCCTGAACCTCTCACCTCCTATTCCTGGCATCATCATACCTCCTGCATCCTCAGACTGCCCCAGAACCTGGTGAGAAGGTCACCACCTCTACTCATCCCTGAGGCAGCACAGAGTGAGAGGCAAAAGGGAGATGGAGTGGGAAGAAGCAGACTTGTAGGTTATTCTTTGCTGAGAACTGCTCAGAGAGGCTGGTCCTGCCAGGAGTGTGCGAGGCCTCAGCTAGGGGTAGGAAATGGGTATGCTCAAGAGAAATCCCTTTAGGGACTTCCCTGGTGGCGCAGTGGGTAAGACTCCACTCTCCCAATGCAGGGGGCCCGGGTTTGATCCCTGGTGGGGGAACTAGATCCCGCATGCATGCCGCAACTAAGAGTCCTTATACTGCAAATAAAAAAGATCCCGCGTGCCACAACTAAGACCGGGCACAACCAAAATAAATACATAAATATATTAATTAGTTAATTTTAAAAAGACAGAGAGAGAAGTCCCTTTATCCTGGACCACATGCAGTGGCTCAGAGCCAGGAACTGGGCTTCTTCCCTTTGCCTCTCCCCTCCCCATTACTCCAATCCCAAAGCCCTCTTAAACTAAGAGGAGTGTCCTTCAATCAAGAGACAAATTCACAGACCACCGCTTCCTCTCTCATTTGTCTAATACTTTCATATCCAGAATCTCACCCTGTAAAAAATTACACACTATACAATTGCAATTACATTGCAATTTTTATGCTGAAGAAACTGGGTCTCAGAGTTTCGTTCCCAAGTTGGGGTTCATACCCATCATCCACAGGCCTACCACAGCCCTCCTGCCTTCCAGGCCCCTACCCACATGCCTCCCCTGGTCCTTCCTGCCCCAGAGGACACCGCTCCTGGGGTAGAGATCATTTGCTATTTCCTCCTGGATTTTAACATTTTAACACTGAAGGGCTACCATAGCAATCTAAAAGAGCATTGTCAAATAGGATTTTGTGCAATGTGGGAATATTCTATATCTTTTCTGCCCAGTACAGTAGTCCCTAGCTGCATGTGGTGATTGAGCACTTGAAATGTTGTGTGTGTAAATGAGAAACTTAAGATGTTATTTACCGTATCGGACAGTGCAGTTAGGGAATCTTCAAGGCTCAAAACCCGTGAGGGTCTGGGCTATCACTCCTCACACTCAGCAACCCACCCCAAGCCCCAAGACCTCCATAGTCTTGAGGGACCTCTCTGAATTACCTGCCTATACCAGGGACCACATCGCGGGGTCTGGCTGTCCTCTCTTCACCCGGTCTTGCCTCGAGCGCCAGGGGTCGCTGTGCCCGCGGGGCCGGCGGAGAGCTGTGCGCGGTGCCCGGCGCTGTCCGGGAGGCGGCGGCGGCTACGCCCGCGCGGGGCTGGGGAAGCGGAGGCGGCCCCGGGCTAGGAGGAGGAGGAGGCGGCGGCGACAGCCGCGAGCTCCCAGGCCTGCGGGCGGCAGCCTCGGAGGGACCCCGGCTGAGCTCTACAGAGCTGGCCGAGCGGGCCCGGAACTCCCCGGTGCCCAGGGCGGGCCCTGCATGACCGTGATGCCAGTTTGGTCAGAGCCCCTGCGCCTCGGGGACGCAGCAACTTGGTGAGGAGGACAGGACTCCGGACTAGACAGCACCGGAGCTGACCGCTTCCGCCTGCAGTCCGCCTTTCGGAGTCTCGATCCCGGGTCCAGAGGCGAGGAGAACCTCAGGCTGGCGGGTGGAACCCGTGGGTACCGCCGTGGGGCAGGTAGGTCCCAGGCGTGGGAGCTCAGAATTGGGAGGACTGAGTGGGCGTGGGGCAGGGGCGGGAGAAGGCAGGGAAAGGTTAAAGGATCTTGTGGTTCACATTCTCAACCGCATGCTGGTATACAGGGGTTTGGGGAAAACAGCCTGGGAAACTGAGGCAGGAGTGTGGAAGCCTGAGAACAAACCCCAGAAGCTTCTTTCTCAAGCTCTCTTTGAGGGAAGGAATAGAATGCCAGAGAAGGCACCCGAAATGCCCACTCCCGGGTGTTTTGGGTCTTGGGGTTCATAGGAGAGATGGGAAAGTTGGGTTGGAGGTGTGGCAGCTCAGAGTGAAATGGGTTGGGGGACTGCCGGAGAAAAGGCACAGCTGCCTTTGTAATGATCAAAACAAAGATTCCTGAAGGGGGCAGGGAGAGGAGATACCTACTCAGAAAAGAGGTACTTCTAGAAGCTCTCTGCCCGTGGAGCACACCCATCCCAGGGGTTTTGGCATCACTTCCTCCATCTGCCCCCGCAGTCTTTCCTGGGCTCTCACTCTGGGGAGCTAGGACACATGGCTCTTGGTCCTTCTTGAGCCCCACCATCCTACCTGCCTCAGTTCCACCTCCTTCTGGAGGTTGAGGGAGGGGAGGTCTTGGGGAAAATGGAGATGCTTTGAGGCTGAGGCCGCTGAGGCTCAGAGACCTGGAGGACTCCCGTTCTAGCCCTCTAGAGTGGGAATGGGGGTGAGGGCAGCAGAGTTGAGCCAGCTCCTGGCCAGTCCAGGAAGCAGGTGTGATGGGGCTAGGAGGAGGAAGAGGCAGAGAGGATTCAGGACCTCAGGGGTTATTATTCTCAGGCGCCTCTTCCCAGCAGTGGCTGTCAGATTCTGCTCAGGAGCTCTTCCCCGGCCTTCAGCCCCTTCCCAAGACCAGAGAGATGACAGGGTTGATTCTTAGACACCTCCTACCATCAACCCTGCTTCACTCCTGGCACAGAGAAGCTCCCTCCGGAGCTACATGTTCCCAGAGTCTGCAAGGACCTCTGCGAATTCCCAGGGCAGAGGAGGGACTCTGCCCCCTGTCCTGGCACCTTGGGGAACAACCTCAGAATTAGGCACTACTTCAGTGCCCAGTCCACCCACTTGCCCTCACCCAGGCCCTCCTCCACCCCCTGCATGGCCACGGGCTCCCTCTGTCCCTTGCAAACCACAAGAATCTCTCCTATTTGTCTAGGAAGAGTGAGTCTGAGGCCAGTGGATGAACTGACAGAAGATAAAAGATTCCAAAAAAGGTGAGTGAGGAGACAGTTGAAGAGGGGGAGTTGGGGGAGTGGTGCGTAGACAGAGATCAAGCACCCTATCCAAGGGAGCAGCCGGGTCCTGGCATTTGGTTTGGCCTCTAGTGTTCCCAGCACTAAGCTGGCACCTGAGGGAGCCCAGTGATCCCCAAGGGGTAGCAGTGCAGCAGAGGGGGTGGTTCATGCCCCTTCTGTGCTTGGGTGGCTCCCAGCTGCTCTGTGCCTCTGCTTTACTGGGGTTCCCTCCATTTCTAGTCCACTGTCTGGGATAGATTTGGGAGATTCGAACCATCAAGGATGAAGGAGGAGAAGGAAAGGGGAAGAGAGCAGAAGCAAGGTGGCCCAGTGAGAACAGGGCAGGTTTCTGCGCTCAGGGTCTTCTACCCACATGCTGCCTGGCCTTGGGCAAGTCACTTGACTTCTATTAGCCTCCACTTCATTTCTTCCTTTTTATATTTAAATTTTGTTTAAGCTGAATTGCTAGTACCTTCCCGTGGTTCAAATCCCAAAAGATTAAAGAGCAATAGGGAGAGAGATTTCCCTGGCAGTCCAGTGGTTAAGACTTTGCCTTCTAATGCAGGGGGTGCGGGTTCGATCCCTGCTTGGGGAGCTAAGATCCCACATGCCTCGCGGCCAAACAGCCAAAACATAAAATAGAAGCAATATTGTAACAAATTCAATAAAGACTTTAAAAATGGTCCACATCAAATATTACTCAGCCATAAAAAGAAACAAAATTGAGTTATTTGCAGTGAGGTGGATGGACCTAGAGACTGTCATACAGGGTGAAGTAAGTCAGAGAGAGAAAAACAAATACCATATGCTAATACATATATATGGAATCTAAAAAAAAAAAAAAAAAAAAAAGGTTCTGAAGAACCTAGGGGCAGGACAAGAATAAAGACGTAGAGAATGGACTTGAAGACACGGGGAGGGGGAAGGATAAGCTGGGACGAAGTGAGAGAGTGGCATGGACATATATACACTACCAAATGTAAAATAGCTAGTGGGAAGCAGCTGCATAGCACAGGGAGATCAGCTCGGTGCTTTGTGTCCCCCTAGAGGGATGGGTTAGGGAGGGTGGGAGGGAGACACAAGAGGGAGGGGTTATGGGGATATATGTATACCTATAGCTGATTCACTTTGTTATACAGCAGCAACTAACACAACATTGTAAGGCAGGTATACTCCAATAAAGATGTTAAAAAAAAATGGTCCACATCAAAAAAAAATCTTAAAAAAAAAAAAAAAAAGCAGTAGGGAGAAAAATATCTCCATTCCACCTCTGTATCCCAGCCAACCAGTTTCCCTTCTTGGTGGCAAACAATGTTATTAGGGTCTTTTGGTACATTTTCCAGAGCTAGCTTAACCCATATTTGAGCAACATATATAATTCCTCCCTTTTACACATCGAATACACATCACCAGGCACTTTGCTTTTTTTCCCTAAATGACGGATTATCGTTGGAGATCATTGCATGCCTCAGTACCTAAAGCATTTCCTCATTCTGTTACAGCTGTCTGGATGGGCATTGCACAGATGGCCCACAGTGTATTTAGCCAGCCCTTTACTGATGGTTGTTTAGGTTGTGTCCAGGCTTTTTGAGTATCCGTTTGCTCATTTGTAAAATGGGTACAAATAATCCTACTTTGTAGGACAGTCGTGAAGGATTCAAGAGTATGTTTGCAGGGTCGAGTGCTCAAAACATGGCAGTCAGCATTATTGCTCCTTCCATGTCACAGCCCTCCATGGGACCATGCCCAGTCCATTCTTTAAGACCCCTCCTAAATGTCATCTCCTCCACAAAGCTTTCCATGTTTTTCCCAGCAGAACAGTCTCCCTTTCTGCTCCCTTTTCTGACTGTAGTACTCACCACTTTCTACAGTGAGTCTGTGCCAGGCTGAGAGCTGCCTGGGGACAAGTCGTGCACCCTGCCCGCCTCTGTGCCCCCCAGAGCACGTGGCACAGTGGTGCTGGCACTGGGCACTGGGAGGGCTCCTGCCTGGAGTCAAGCAGGGTGTGTGCTTCTCTCTGCAGGATGCGTGAGAGGGCCACACAGAACTGGAGCACGGGCGGCTGGCTGCTGGCACTTGGCGTGGTCTGGCTGTGGACCCACCTGGCCTCGGCTTCCTTGCGGCCTCCAACTCCAACAGGTCTAGGGGAGGTGGTGGGGCCCTGGGGCGGGCGGTTTTCCAGGATGCCTGGAAAGCTGGACACCACTGCACCCCGTTCCACAGCAGGCAGATCTCTGAGGCAGAGTAAAACCCACAGATGCGAGGGCAGACCCGTTCTCACCTTCCCTTCCATGCCGGAAGGTGTTCTGCAGGGAGAGGAGCCCCCGGGTCAGGGCTTAAGTCTAGCCTCCTGGCCTAATTCTGTGGTTTTCCTTCTGGGATGGCTAAAGCCGGTGTAAGCGGATGATCCTCGCCACGCATTGTAAGCCCTCGGGGCCCTTGGCCTCACCCAGGGGAAGCCAGGAGATGGGGGATGGTGTGGACTCCATCTTTCTCCTGCCCAGGGGCCAGACTGCCAGGGTGATGAGTGTGGCCTAAATGGGGAGGAAGGAAGGATAGGAACACAGATGTGGCAGGAAGATGTCATCCGTTTCCTCCTCCCCTGCAACTGGAAATCTCTTACCTACCCCTGCCCTGAGCTGGGAGGAGGGGCTGGAGGACAACTAGGGTGGGTGGGAGGGGGGCAGGGGTGCTGGCCTGGGCCGGGCATCTGATGGTCTGCTGGCCCTTTCAGTCCCCGTGAAGCAGGGCACCTGCGAGGTGATTGCTGCTCACCGCTGCTGTAACCGGAACCGCATCGAGGAGCGCTCCCAGACTGTCAAATGCTCTTGCTTCTCTGGCCAGGTGGCCGGCACCACCCGGGCAAAGCCCTCCTGCGTGGACGGTGAGTGAGAGGCTGGGACCCGGCAGGGAGGGCTTGGTCAGAGAGATAAGAAGGGCTGTCCAGGCTTCGCCATCTGCTGGGGATACAATTTCATGCCCAGCTCAGGGCTTTCACTGTCGGAGTCTCAAATGATGGGGCCACCTCTGGGAGGAGGGGCACAGATGTGACCATCGCCATCCCATAGATGAGGAAAGCTCTGTCATTAGCACATGCCCTCCCTCCTGGCCACACCTACTGCCTGGCACATACGCGGATTCATTTCCTCACACGATCTTCTCAGGCCTCCCGTCAGCCTCATCACCTCACACCCACTCCTCCAGACGTTGACTTCTTCACCTGCGGCTCCTTCCCAGGCCTCTTACACATCCCCTCCTCTCATTCTCAAGCCGGCCTTTACCGTCCCCTCACATGGACACACGTGTATCGCTTGGCCATGAATTCCTTCGTATCCACCCCTTTCCCACGGCCCCACCCATGCTTATTTTCTTACTCTCACATGGCAGCGCCATAAACGTGCCCACTTGTGCTCACACGCACACACCTGCTTGTGCGCACTCCCTCAAATGGCCTGCACGCTTGCTCACGTACACCAAGGGGTATGTTGAAGACTGTGCCTCTCTGCTAATGATGTGGTGGCTCAACTCAAGGGTTGCCTTAGAGACAACTTCCCCTGCCTTCACCCCTCTCTGTCTTTGGTGAGATGTAGGGGTCAGTGGGGTTGAGGTTGGTATGGTTGTGTCCCAAGGCCTCAGCCTGAGTACTGCCCTTCCGGGCAGCCTGGAGTACGGAAATGCAGGGCTCTAAGCCATGGTGTGTAGAAACATGCCCTTATTCTGCACGAACCACTCCCACGCCCACAACTGCGTGCTGTACTTGCAGAGAACTTAGAGCTGCCCTCACTGCTTCCTGCTCCCACAGCCTCCATCGTCCTGCAGAAGTGGTGGTGTCAGATGGAGCCCTGCCTGCTGGGCGAGGAGTGTAAAGTGCTCCCGGACCTGTCGGGATGGAGCTGCAGCACCGGACACAAAGTCAAAACCACCAAGGTATCCAGGGAGAGACACTTCATCGCAGCCCTACTCTTCCCCCTTCGCTGGGGACGGAAAAGGGGACACAGGAACCCTGGGGTCTAGGATGCCGGTTTCCCAGGCTGAGATCTGCAAGCCATGTGGGCTCATCCCCGGACAGTCTCCCCTGGGTTTGTCTAGACTCTGGGGACTGAAATCCAAGGTGTCCTTCTGGGCATATTCCTGATGTTCCTGAGGCCTTAGTTTCCTTCTCTGCCAAGAATGAGTTTGCCTTCCAGAACATGTCAGGTCCACAGAACAAAGTAGAGAATTGAGGGAATTATCTAGGTAATTGAGAGGGGAATCTCTGCAATTGCCATTCTGCCCTCCCACCCCTGCTGCAGGCCCCCCCCCCACATTCCCACGATTCACTCCCTGTAGCTCACACCTGCCTTTCTCTGGTTGAACTGCTGTGCTGACACCAGCCGAGAGGATTATTATTTCCATGGTTTGCTGCCTGCCGCACGGAACAAGGGATAATCAAAATTTTATCGAACTCGTTAGCAGTTCCATGTGTGTCACGGTTAATCCATTGTATTGCTCTGTCATGGCCGTTTGTACAGATGGCTGACACTGTGGGGCAAGTCAGAACTCTGCCTCCTGCCTTCCCTCCCCACCATCACACCCAGCAAACAAGCAAGCAAAGAAAACAATACAGAAGGAAAGGCGGGCTCCGGACTTCTAAAGGGAACATTTTCATAGGGCACAGAACAGGAGCTACAGCAAGAAAAAGTGTGGCTGGGTCTAAAGGAGAGCTTCCTATCTGCAGGCAGGCAAGGGACACAGCCATTCTGAGTATATTTAAGACTAGAAGAGACCCACCCCAGAGCTTCTGACTATTGTCACTATTGGGTCTGGATTTGTAGGCTGTAGATCACTGTGCTTGCAATTTGGTAGCTACTCTGAAGCAACCAGCGGTGACGCAAGGCTGATTTATGTTTGCATGGGCCACCCAGCCACACTTTCCCAGTCTGGACTGCTTTAGGGGAAAGTGACCTGCATATCCTGGGGAATCTCGGGCACACTGGCACGGGACAGGCATTCCCTTCTCTAACCTTCCCGCATCACTTGCTCTCTAGGTCACACGATAGCTCTTGGGGGTCATGACCTGACAGCTTGATTGAGCCACCCACTGGAGAACGGTGTCCAGTTATCAGCTGGAAAATGTGGAGATTCACTTCCCCGGACCCACACCCTGTGCAAAGTGCAGCAGTACTCTTTCCAGAGGTATTGCAGTTAAGCTTCTCAGCAGATACGTCCTCATATCTCCAGGCCAATCTCCAGCCACATACCTGTGGTGCTGGGTTCTCCCTGGGGGACACAGAAGAAGGTCAAGATAGAATCCCTACCCTTAAGGAACGTTCGGTCAAGTTGAAGAGCTGACAAAAGGCAATCAATGTAACTTAGATTAAAGTGTGTGGTATCAGACTGGTTTCTGGCCCATATGCTGTGAGCATGTTGGGGACCGTTCACCCCACTTCAGTTGAGGAGACTCCCACAGCCCTTCAGCCACCCTCTGGCCACAGGGCACAAAGACATAGGTCATATTCACCACCCACTACTTCGGTAGGACCTCACATCATAGGTCATATTCACCACCCACTACTTCGGTGGGACCTCACAACGGTCTGAATCCCCGGCAAGCTGCTGACCTACTGAAGGAAAACACTCTCCCCTGATGCCAGACCAGCTGTATCTCATTTGGATGGGGCTGAATTGACTTGGGGAAGGAAAGCAGAGATGAAGCCAAACGACTTTACAGAAAAGCTTCTGCAGAGGTCTTGCCTGCTTCGGACACACTGGGTATGGGCTGGACAGGACTGTAAGATCACCCCCACCCAAGCACCCCAGGTTTTTGTTTGTTTGCTTCTTTTAACAGATGAGGAAACTGAATCCCAGAGAAATGAGGTGACTTGCCGAAGGTGTCACAGCTTGGGCTCCCAAATCTCTAAGACGGCTGACCTTTCACTTAGCCTGGATGTTGGGATTCCAGCCTGGGCTTTCCATGCTGTTTTTAATCTCAAGAACAGGAACCTGCAAAGAACTGGCTGGACAGCTCAATGATTTTGAGCAAGAACTTTTACAAAGTTCACTCCTATCTGAAATAATCCAGAATACCTACCCACCAGGATGCAGGGCCACTGGGTCTCCACTCTGCCCTCAGCCCCAAAACTTCCAAACAGAACCCATGACAGCCCAGAGGTCACTCAGCCCAGTTACAGCTGGGCACTCTGAGCTGGAAGCCTTGTCCACTCTAACCCGTCTTTTCCAGAGTCCTTAGGCTGTGCCTCTCAGTGGCTCTGGCTCCAACAGAGGGTCTGGGTGGCGTCCAGGGCTAGTCAGAGTCCTCTTCCTTCAAAGGCCCTGCTAGGCAGCAGGGGAGCCCCTGCGCTGGATGGAGCCTCTGTCCAGGACTGAAGGTCAGCCAGTCAGGCTGCACCCTAGGTGGTCTGCGGATGACACACAGGCCTCAGGGACTCAGAGACGCGAATTACTTGGATGTCTCGTCAATAAGAGAATTACAGCCTCAGTGACTGCTGGCATCAGCTGGGGTCAGGTAGGATCAGCTGGGATCGCCAGGACTGCAGGGTGTGATGGGGCCTTGAGGGGAGGGGCGTCAGTAGAGACCAACTGGGACAATGCTGACTTCTGACCCTCAGAGAAGATAGATCAGATGACGGGTTGAGGCTGAGAGTCTCAGTCCCTCCCTGCTTCTCTCCCTCCCTCCCCATGCAGTAGAATCAAGACCATTGACCCCACTCCAGGGTTTATCTTTTTTTTTTTTTGAGATGTTCTTTTTCTTTTTTACATCTTTATTGGAGTATAATTGCTTTACAATGGTGTGTTAGTTTCTGCTTTATAACAAAGTGAATCAGTTATACATATACATTTATGTTCTTGTTTGCCTTTTTGTTGGTTTTGGAAATGGGGTGAACAATGATGCTGGCCTCCCACTAGGCTGTAGATGTCAGAACTCTGACAACTTCGAATCTCTGCATATAGTGGGGTCACAGGGTGAGGTAGTCAAGGAGTAGGTCAAAGGTTGTCATCACCTCCTTCAAGGTTGGGGAGTGGATTAAAGGATTGGCACTCTTCTGGAAAGGATAGTTAATATTTGCAGGCCACATACAGTCTCTGGCATATTCTTTGTTTTTGTTGTTGTTTATTTTGTTTCATGTTGTTTTAAAAAACGTTTTAAAATGTAAAAACCATTCTTAGCTCAAGGGCTGTACAAAACCAGGCCCCAGGCAATTTCTGGAAGGTTGCCAACCCCAATAAACCTTTGAAGGCAGGCCATCTCTGCAGCTTGGGTCTGCCTCCCGCCCTGCCTTTGGTGCAGTGGGAACCTGAGCGTGAGGGGTGGGTCGGGTTTTGTTTTTCTTCTAATGTTCCTTGAGAGACTGGTGAGTGAATTATTTAGGCTACAAATGAGACAGCTTTAGCAGCGTCGGACAATAAGAGCCTGCTCTCCTTGAAGCCAGGAGGCAGGCTTCTCTACTCCCTCCCCATCCCTCAAGACTGTGTCCAGGAGGGAGGGAGAGGGCTCCAGCCGCCTGTGCATCTGCTGCATCCATAGCCAGTGGGCCGTGAGCTGGGGGATGGTGCTGTACAAACTCCCCCCAAGCTGCCAACCACCGCCCGCCCCTGCCCCAGCCAGGCTCCTTGATCCTCGCTGACTTCCCTCATCCCTGCTTCAGAGAAGACCTCCTTCCTTTGGCACATGCTGGAATTTGCTCGTTCATTTTTTTAACCCCTCAAAGCCTCCATTTCCTCCTGACCTAATCATATATGTATTTGGTGGGCTTTGAGGGGTATTCTTTATATGGCCAGGAGAGCCCCACACAAGAGGATCTGATGGAGAAGGGAAAGCTCACCTCCCAACAGAAGCTCCCTCAGGTCCTGCTTCCAACTAAGTCAACATTTGTACACATTTTGTAGCTGCTTCAATGGCAGTATAGGAATGCAAATTAATTTTCCTGGAGCATAGGGGTCCTGGATCATTTGTGTTCCTTTTCTCCCCTTAGTGGGATGGGCTCTCAGATTTCCTGAGGTTAGCTGGTAACCCTACCCACCCAGCTTCGGAAGGTTGCCAACTACAGAAGATCATGTGGCTACTTTCTGTGGCCTCCTGGCAGTTTCATTAAGGTCTGTGAGTGACATCCTAATTAATGGCTCCAGACAGTTGGCTAGAGTTGAAGCCGCAGCTTCCTAAAATCACAAGCTCAGAGCTAGAAGGGATTTAAGAGACCTTAGCCAATTCCCTCATTTGACAGATGAGAAAAGGAAGGCTCAGAGAGGTTAGGTAATTTGCTCAAAGTCACACAGCAAGCTGGTGGCATGTGCTGCCCAGTGATCCAGACAAGTGCTCTTTATGCTACTGCACATTGCCTCTTACTGTAGTATAGATGAGAGCCCTGAAAAGAAGCCAGAATTTCAGCAAGGATGAATGTGAAAGAGCCTCACTCTAAAATCACCCAACCCTGTGAGTTCCAAAGGACAGAATAAAGAAGAATGGGAAGCTTTTAGAGATATATACACAGAAAGAGGGGAGAAGGGACAAAAGGGGGGAATTGAGATCACTCAGAAGAACATCAAAACACCAAAGCACCACACAAAATAATTAGAATAAACCTTGATTTTTGTCCTTTTTGGAGGAGACAGAATGGAGCTTCTGTCAATCTTTGGGAGACCTGTGCAGCAGTTTTGATGGTTTCAGGATTCTTTGGAGCCTAATACAGGGGGCTGCAAACCAAGGCCCATGGGCCAAATTTGGTCCACCACCTGTCTTTGTAAATAAAGTTGTATTGGAATGTAACCATGCTTATTCGTTTATTATTGTCTGTGACTACTTTCCTACTATGAGATAGCAGAGCTAAGTCATTGCAGAGAAACCGTACGGCCTACAAGGCTTAAAATATTTACTGTTGGACCCCTTGTAGAAAACTTTTGCCAACCCCTGCCCTGGCGTTTTTATCAAATCTTTCTCAATACACGCTGACAATTTGGAAAATGATGACTGTATGTTGAATTTCTAGGTTTTTTTTTTTTTTTGAGTCTGTGCTTGTGTCCCCTTTAATCCCTTCCAGTGCCACTTGTGAGCTCTAACAACCAAAGAAACGAAGAAACAACGACTAAGACAGAGGCCAAGAAAAAGACTTGGAGCAAATGGAAGCTTCCCTGATATGTTGTCACACCCCAGATCAGCTCAGTTCACATTTCCCAAGGTCATGTAACTTCTTTTTTTTTTTTTTGCAGTACGCGGGCCTCTCACTGCTGTGGCCTCTCCCGTTGCAGAGCACAGGCTCCGGATGCGCAGGCTCAGCGGCCATGGCTCACGGGCCCAGCCGCTCCGCGGCATGTGGGATCCTCCCGGACCAAGGTACAAACCCACGTCCCCTGCATCGGCAGGCGGACTCTCAACCACTGTGCCACCAGGGAAGCCCAGGTCATGTAACTTCTACTTTTAAACCTCAGGGAAGTAACTGCAAGTGCACCCATGTGTAAAGATGTAATTGTGTACGCATGTACGCTGCTGGTGTTTCTGTGCATCTGTGGATTTGAGCAACTCCATGCTCAAAAGCAAGGCTGCTATTCAAAATAGATAAAAACTAGCTCACCACAGAGACTGACTAATCAAGGCAAATGCCAACCTGTACGTCAGACCAGGGCACGCTGACTGCACAAAGCCCAGCGCGTTTCCACTCCACCTGCTGTGGCTGAGATGGGACTTCAGAGTAGGGGAGCAGCTAAGCTGGTTCTTGATTTCCTTGGTCTTGTGATGTGTCACTGAGGGTGGGTCTGGGTCCAGAAGCTACTGGACTCAGATGGCTATAAACACTGTATTTGGAATAGACATATAGACTGGGCATAAGGAAGAACAGGCAACTGCCTTTCAAGCCTTACATAAGGGTACACACTCCCCTTTAGTCTGGCTTAGACGGATAGGATTACAACCATTTTCAAAGGCTGGGTTGACTTCCATGCTGGGTGATTGGCAGTACACAATCGCTTCTACTAGTGAATGTCTACCTTGTGTCAAGCACATTAGGCTCTTTATATAGGTAACAGTATATTAAATGGGACTCTTCCCATCTCAAGATTTGGATAGAGGCCTCAAAGGTGAGGAAAAGAATAATAGGGATCAGCTATTATCAGCTACCACATTCTAAATCAAGATGCTAGACTAGAGACTTTCCTGGTGGTGCAGTGGTTAAGAATCCGCCTGCCAATGCAGGGGACACTGGTTCAAGCCCTGGTCTGGGAAGATCCCACATGCTGCGGGGCAGCTAAGCCCGTGCGCCATAACTACTGAGCCTGCGCTCTAGAGCCCGCGAACCACGACGACTGAGCCTGTGCACCACAACTACTGAAGCCCACGTGCCTAGAGCCCGTGCTGTGCAACAAGAGAAGCCACCGCAATGAGAAGCCCACGCACTGCAGCAAAGAGTAGCCCCTGCTCACCACAACTAGAGAAAGCCCGCACACAGAAACAAAGACCCAATGCAGCCAAAAATAAATAAATAAGATGCTAGACTATATCTCAGATTTGTAAAACGGATGGTCCATAGGCCTTTACTCCCCTCCAGACTGTATAACAGAGGGCTAAGAGCTGAGGCTGAAAGGCAGGTGGTATTGAAGGTCTGTCTGGAGTGAGTTGTCACTTCCTTCCTCCCCCAGCCAAGGGGAAGGTTTAGGTGTCGATTCTGTCTTTCACCCACTTAAGAGGGGAATTGCAGAAAAGAACTCCAAGAGCTATTGGAGTATGAGGGACAGAGGGACTCAGGACTGAAAATAATCTAGCAGTGATTGTGGCTGGCTTGTGGGCCTGGATAGTGAGTCTAAAAAACTGTCTTGGGTGTGAGCCGTACCTCCAGAGCTTAGCAGAGCATGGATGTTTGTATGTTTTCCAAGGGCCAGATGTGGACTGCCCAAGAGGGCTGCCTGGAATGGAGAGGTGCCCCACGTAGGGAAAGACTACCAGAAGCCATGAGGCTGAGAGGGAATCACAAGTGGCCAGAGAGAGGAGGTACCGGTAAGTGGGGGCAGCAGGGCATCTTCCAAAAACCCAGGAAAAAGTCCTAGATGACAACGTCCAAACCTGAGATTGAAAGAGATTTAGACTCATAGACATTAAATAATTTGCTCAGGATCAAGCAGCTAATAAATGGCAGGTGGTGGTTTTATACTGTGTTGACCTGGGTAAGCTGGAACCACATTTTCCAGAATCCTCTTCCCTGATGGTTTCTGATCACAGTTGGCCAAAAGATTAATTTGTGAATGATTTAGAAGAGGTAAGTGCAGTGGTAGTAATTACTTTCTGAAGGTTGTCCTGGTTAGAAGTGGCACCAGGTTCCAGGCTGTACCCATTCTCCCTCGTTCCACAACAAGCTTTCTTAGCAACCCCCAGGCCTTCTGACCAAGAGCAACCCCAGGCCAACCACCAGATGCAGAGGCAACAGGCTTCCATGTAAACTTCTCCACCAACTCTCTAGGATCCTGCTCTAACAACTGGGCATGCCTGACTTCAGAAGGGTTGATGAGTGACTATTCTTTGATCCTCCAACTTCTCCATTCAGACTCTAATTTCCCCAGTTATTCCAAAAATGTGTAAGCCTTGTTCCTAAAATAAATCCCTTGTTTCATAATATTCTTAGTGTCTCTCCTTCCCTGACTGAACCCTTTCTAATATCATTAGTATCAATATCAAATCAGTATCAGATACCATTATAGGTACTGGAAATTGTTCCAGAGGAAAGAGAACTTTTAAGGATAGGACTCTTGAAATTGATCTGTTTAAAGGCATTAATGACCCTGTTGCTAATGGTAAAAGTGACACTGGTAGACCGTGGCCTACGGCCTTGCAGTGGCAAGACAGATACGTTAATTATCACCTGCAGACGACTGTAATCAAATACCTATAGGAGGCAAGGCTTTGGGTAACCAAGTATTTG
The DNA here is from genome assembly GCF_039906515.1 of Pseudorca crassidens. Taxonomy (NCBI): domain Eukaryota; kingdom Metazoa; phylum Chordata; class Mammalia; order Artiodactyla; family Delphinidae; genus Pseudorca; species Pseudorca crassidens. The sequence goes on from NC_090297.1 coordinate 98,774,042, forward strand.
CTGCCACTGAACAATTTAATGGAAATAAAGAGTATAACGGGGTTAGTTGGTTTCTTCTATGTGCACCCAAGAACTTTGAAAGAAAATTATGAGCTCAGGTTTTTAAATTCCCAGCTGAAGTAAGGAGTAAAGGAGTAGGATAGTTCTACGATTACCTGAAAAGAAACCCTACTTCCTATAGCTGCAGGGTTGAGATTTTTGAAACCCAAACTCAAAGTAGTCAGGTGGTAGTCTCTACTTTCATTTTAGTAGAATCATTGTTGTGTCCCCTGGTGGAGACATTCTTCCCTCGGGGACTAACACCCTTAAACCAGCCATGCCCAAAGTTTTAGGAACAGGAAATAACATTTGGCTAGTGAATCATTAGAGTTAGGAATGAGAAGAGCCACTCCCACTTACCCCATGCTGGTTCACCAGCACACGCAATGAGGGCTATGATGGTGGGCAATGTCAGGTGGAAACCTCTAGAATGGCCTACCGAAATGGTAAGCTCAAGGCAATTTCATTCCTGGAGGGATTGCAAAGATTAGTATCACCTTCAGAACTTGAAGGATGTAGTAGTGGTGATTCTTACCTCTTTCAACTTGCCTATTTGTTCTTTGCAGAAAACAGACAGATCTTGGACAATGACAGTGAGCTATCATAACCAGGCAGACTCCATTTTCAGCTTCTGTTCCAGACATGTTTTCTATACTGGAGAAGACATCCCTTGGCACCTGGTAGGCAGCTGTTGATCTGGCAAATGTTTTTTCTTTATACCTGCCTAGGGGAACAAAATTTGCGCCCTAAAATATCTCTTTGGCATGTGGATTATTTCCAGCTAAAAACAATCTATGCCCAAAAATCTCAGGAAGAATCTTTGACCTTACCCCTAACTGCCTGAACAATTTATATAGAGGGGCTGTCATAGGAACAGAGCTATCACTGAGATGTGTCTGCAAAGAACATGGGCTAGGTATGGTGGAGGAAACTCTTAGAGATCAGAGTCCACTCTGTGTCCCATGTTCTCTGCATAGTGCAGCAAACTTTTGTTTACCAAACATTTGCTTTTCCATCTCCTTCCTCCCCTTTGAAGTTCCAAATCATTATCCCCAACACCCTCTTTTGTCTTTAGCTGAAGATGGTATTTAAGGTGAGGGTTTCAGCCATTTTGGTGAGTTACTCAGCTTTCCTGAGTCTCTCCCATGTATACATGTTATTAAACTTTTGTGTGATTTTCTCCTGTTAATCTGTGTCATGTCAATTTAATTCTTAGATGAGCCAGAAGAAGCCAGAAGGGTAGAGGAAAATTCCTTCCTCCCCAACACCTGTTAATAAAGATCACCCAAAGCAGTTTACTTTCAACTGGCAGGGCCAGCAATACACTTTTACTCTCCCTCCTCAAGGCTTTATCAACTGCACGGATGCTATCATGCTAGATGGATCTGGTGAGTAGAAGGTTGCTAGTACTCTAGACCCTGTGGCAAGACACACACATGCCAGATGGTGAGAAATAAATCCCACAGAAATTTAGGAGCTTGCCACCCTGGCAAATTTTCTAGGGACCCAGTGATCTGAGGCTATGTCAAAATACCCCTTCTACAGTGAAAGACAAGTTGCTGTCTCTGGCTTCTCCTACCACAAAAAAAGAGCTTAAATGCTTAGCAATCCTCTTGAAATTTGAAAATATCCTAAACTTCATTTGAACATGCTGCTCTCATTTATCAGAAAAGTCAAATGTCTGCAAGTTTTGAGTAGGACCCAGAACAAGAGAAGGCTCTACAATAGGTATGGGCTGTCATGCAAACTTATCTGCCCCACGGGCCATGTGAACTCTCACAGTGTCTGCACTGTATGGAGCTTTTGGCAGCCTCTGAAGGTGAATCACAGAGCAAACCCTTAGGATTTTGGATCAAACTATGCCGTTCTCCTCAGTTAACTATTTTCCTTTTGACAGATAGCTTCCAATTTTATTGGGCTCTACTACATACTGGATGTTTGACTGTGAATCACCAAGTTACCGGGTGACCTGAGCTGCCCATCATAAACAGGGTGTTATTTGGCTATAAAGGCATAAAGATGGGTATTCACAGCAGTATTCTGTTATCAGCTGGAAGTGGACTTCCTACGTGATTGGACTTGAGCAAGACCTAAAGGCAAAAACAAGTTGCAGGAACAAGTGCCTCAGGTTCCCATGGCCCCTATTCCTGCAAAACTGCCTCATCTTTCTCACACCTCTGGCCTCATGAGAAGTTCTCTATGACCAGCTGACTGAGAAATGAAAAAAGTCTGACCTGCTTGACTGCTGGTTCTGCATGGTATGAGTTGGTTCTGCAGGACTTGAATTATTTCTACCAGAAGGTGGAAAGTTGCAGCACTGCTGCCCCACTCAGAGAGGACCCTAAAGTAGCGGTCCCCAACCTTTCTGGCACCAGGGACCGTTTCATGGAAAACAATTTTTCCACGGACGGTAGGGGATGGGGGATGGCTCAGGCCGTAATGCGAGCGATGGGGAGCGATGGGGAGCGACAGATGAAGCTTTGCTCGCCCACCGCTCACCTCCTGTTGTGTGGCCCCAGGGGTTGGGGACCCGTGCCCTAAAGAATAATGGTAAAGGAAAATCTTCCAGTGCGTAAACCTTTGAGCAGTACACATGGTTGCTCATTTTGCCTGGAAGGAGAGATGGCCAGAGGTATATACATACACTAAAAAAAAGCGTGTGAAAAAAAATAAATTAAAAAAAAAAGTGTGTGTGTGTGTGTGTGTGTGTGTGTGTGTGTGTGCGCGTGCTGTGGCTAAAAATTTGACTTGATGTTCAGGGTATCAGAGAGAATGTGTTTGGAAAATTGGTGATAAGAAAGTCTGCAGAAGAGGTATGTGGATGAACCACTCTAAACTGACACAAAGTGTGAAGATACTCATGTCCCACGTGAATGTTCACCAAAGGGCAACCTCATAAGAAGAGGATCTTAATAGTCAGGACACCAAGATGCCACATTCTTTAACCAACCATTTCCTCCAGTCATCCCTGTCTTGGCCCAATGGCCGGTGATCAAAGTGTACACAGTCTAAGATTTTAAAATTAGAAACTTTTCAATGTCTTAGTTTTTTTTGTTTTATGTTTTTTTCTGACTGAGCTGCATGACTTGCTGGATCTGTTTCCCAACCAGGGATTGAACCAGGGTCACAGCAGTGAAAGCGCCAAGTCCTAACCACTGGACCACCAGGGCATTCCCTGTCATAGTTATTTTTATCCTGTTGTATTAAATAAATATTGATCGCCAAGTTTGTCTCAAAAAACAAAGTGTACCTGGTGGCAAGAATAGAAGTTATGCATGGCTCAGCAACATGAGCTTCCATTCATCAAATCCGATATGGTTACAGCCACTGCTGAGTGCCCAGCCCCCCATTATCAGAGACCAACACTGAACCGTAAGTGCGGCACCACTTCCCAGGGTGAACAGCCAGCCACAGGCCATCATGGAATGGGCAAAGCTTCTCCTCACTAGTAAATACTTACTCTGGACATGAATTTTCCTTCCCTGCTCACATGCTTCTGCCAAAACTACTATCTATGGACTTCTAGAATATCTTATTCATTCTCACAGTATTCCACCAAACATAGCTTCTCACCAAGGAACTCATTTAACAGCAAATGAAGTAATGTGCTCATGAACATAGAATTCACCGATCTTATAATATGCCTGATCACCTTGAATTAAATGGCATGAAAAAATGGTAGAATGATTTTTTTTGAAATTCAGTTACAACGCTAGCTGAGCACCGGCACTGGGCAGGGCTTGGGTAATGTCCCTAGGATGCTGTATATGTCCTGAATCAGTGACCAATATGTGTAGTACTGTAGTCCTCCCATAGCCAGGATTCATGAATCTGAAAATCAACGGGTTGAAATGGAAATGGCTCCTCAATTGTAACTCCTAGTGATCCACTAGGGGAATTTTTGCTTCCCAGACCCACAACTTTGGGCTCTGCTGGTTTAGAAAATAATTTGTCTGCCTAGGTTAGTTATATATAAGTAAAATATATTAATATATATACTTTTCAGTGACTGTACTAGGTGAGGTATTTGCTGAAAGCAAAGGGAATATGGAATGAATAGCAGAGAAAGAAGTTAAAAATACCAACTTTGGGGCTTCCCTCGTGGCGCAGTGGTTAAGAATACGCTTGCTAATGCAGAGGACACAGGTTCGAGCCCTGATCCGGGAAGATCCCACACGATGTGGAGCAATTAAGCCTGTGTGCCACAACTACTGAGCCTGTGCTCTAGAGCCCACGAGCCACAACTACTGAGCCCACATGCCACAACTACGGAAGCTCGCGCACCTAAAGCCCGTGCTCTGCAACAAGAGAAGCCACCGCAATGAGAAACCTGCGCACTGCCATGAAGAGTAGCCCCCGATCGCCACAACGAGAGAAAGCCCGTGCACAGCAATGAAGACCCAACGCAGCCATAAATAAATACATAAATATTAAAAAAAAAAAACTTTGACTACATGACCAGTTATAGAAATGAAGACTGTAGTAGTTACAAGTATTTCTGCCTTACAGTAATATGAATGTATTAATTTAAATATTAACCAATTATTGTCTTCCATTTTCCCACGCATGAAAGTGATCAGGACTATTTACTACTTGAAGGCAAACAGGAAACTGTTTAGAAACTGCCTGAGATCTCATCCAGAACCACAAAAATGAATGCCTATGTTGATGTTAAAGGTGAAGGTATGATAAAGAATAAACGTGTTTCCTGCTTGAGCCCTACCACATCATTTTCATTCAATAAACTGGTTTCGCATACCTTGAATCATCTCATCTCCATAAAACCCTGTGAGGTAAATGTTATTAACAGCAGTTTATAGATGCAGATGCTCAGAGAGGAATAAAAAGCCTGAGAGCCTTCAATAGCTGTCTCACTAGCTGGGAGGTCAGGACCAGGAAAAAGCACATGGTAAGTGAAAATGGAGGAGTGGACATTTTTTATGTGAATTGTCTCATTTAATCCTCACAACAATTCCATAAGGTAGGTATTACTATTCTGATTTTACAGACAAGGAATCTAAGAGAGGTTAAGTAAATTGCTAAAGATTACACAGCAAAAAAGCGGAAGTTTGAACCGAGGTCTGCTTACTTCTAAAGCTCATATCCTTTCACCACACATGTACTGTATTCTGGTCATCTCCTCAGGGACTGAGCTACTCAGAGTCCAAATACTTTACAATTAATGCTTAGGGAAGGTGAGAGGGGCCAGAGGATGGACTGGGTAATAAGCACCATGATAGAGGTGGGTCCTCTGTGCTACAGGAGGAACTATCTAGAAAAGAAACTAAATCCAGCATAGGGAAGGCATTCTGAGGACCAAGTCTTTAAAGTTGAGTGGGAATCAACCACGTGAAAGGGGCGCATGCGCGCGTGTGTGTGTGTGTTGGAAGGAAAGGAGGCATAAAGTCTGAGGAAAAGCATTTGCAGAGGAGGAAGGCTTGAGACAAGTTCAAGTAAATAGCTAGCTGTGACTGGAATATAAGGGATAAGGAGAGATGGTGAGAGATGAGGCTGAAGGTTAGTCAAGAATGAGCTCAGAAAGAAGCTGGACACCGTGTGGTTTGAGTTCTATTTCAGGACAGTGGAGGACCTTACAAGGGCCCAGGGGCAAGGGAAGAGGCAGGTTGCCACTTTAGACAGCTGTAAGACCAGATGACAGTGTGACTATGCAGACAGGGAAACTAGTTACCAGTTTTAGCAATAATCCAGGTAAGAAATAATAAGGCCTTGAACCAAAAGCAGTGGTTGCCTGGGAGTGCAGAGAGGGGAGAGGGGAGGAAGATGAGTATATTTTCAAACTCTGAAATCTCTCTCCATTCCCTAATGGATGCTTGCCTTTTCTCTTCCACCATCACAGAGGTCTGAGTGCCAGCGCTGACCCCATTCACAAGACAAGTGAGTGCCTATATGCTGCTTGAAAGACACGAAAAGCCCTGCATCCCAACATGCAGCCTTCTCCAGGGCCTGTAACCCCTCCACTGGAGTCCCTTTTGGGGGCTCTATTCATATATTATAAAACAAACGTTTACTAAGCGCTAATTGGTGCTTTTGGTTAATGACATTTTAATGGATCACCATTTGAAGCTTAGCTAATTTCAAGGCAAGGCTGGAAGAGGAATTTGGACATGGACTGTGGCAAGTCCAGGGGACCATGCCCAGGAATTCTAGGGTAAGAAAGGAGGGTACCCTTCCCAGGAGGGACGGGCTGCTGGGTTGGGAGAGGGAGTCCCTGCCATAAGGAATCCCCGCCCTTTAGCTCTCAGGAAGTTTAGGGCATTGGTCTTCCCTTTCCCTCTGGTACAGGTCAAGTTTCTCTCTAACTTGTCTTATGCATATGGATTCCCAGACCTAGCTTGGTCTGTACGAACCAGAGCCTCGGCTCAGCCGAGAAGGCACCTGACGGAGCACCTTCTCTGATGTGTTTTTGGAGGACGATTGGGACGAGGACGCTGAAAAGCTGTTTTGTTTTTATTTTAATTTATGTATTTATTTATTTATTTTTGACTGCATTGGGTCTTTGTTGTTGCACACGGGCTTCCTCTAGTTGCGGTGAGTGGGGGCTACTCTTTGTCGTGGTGCACGGGCTTCTCATTGCTGTGGCTTCTCTTGTTGTGGAGCACGGGCTCTAGGCATGCAGGCTTCAGTAGTTGTGGCATATGGGCTCAGTAGTGGGGGCTCATGGGCGCTAGTGCACAGGCTCAGTAGTTGTGGTGCACGGGCTTAGTTGCTCCGTGGCACCTTCCTGAACCAGGACTTGAACCCGTGTCCCCTGCATTGGCAGGCGGATTCTTAACCCACTGCGCCACCAGGGAAGTCCCTGAAAAGCTGCTCTTAACAGGCGAAGACTTGCAAGCGCCATCAAGGCAGCCCTGGGCCCCTCAGAGCTCTGGAAGCTGACAGACCAAATTGCAGGAGCAGCGTAGCTGCCCCCAAGTCCCACCTTGCACCATCCCTAAGCGCTAGCCAAGGACTACCCAAGAGGCATCGATGGCCGAGGGGATAGGAACGCTGAATTTTTCTCCTTGGGAGTGATACCCAGGACAGTCCTCAAGGCTGGAGGTTGGAGGTTCGCTCCGTCGCTCTGCACAGGGAAGTCGAGTTTACCGTGCTGCCTGCACAAGTACCCACTGGGTAGCCAGCCACCAGTCAGTGAGACGCACAAACGCTGTTTGCTTTTAGTCACCGATTTTTAAAGATTAAGCTGCTTGCTAGTAAGCCAAGTGAACATCAACAATCTTTCCAGGAAAATCTTTTAATTAAGTTTACGCAGAAACAATTGGTCACAATTGTAGACATTAGTCAATTAGAAGATGTAACTATTTACAATAGCCAGGTCATGGAAGCAACCTAAATGCCCATCGACAGATGAATGGATAAAGAAGATGTGGCACATATATACAATGGAATATTACTCAGCCAAAAAAAGAAACGAAATTGAGTTATTTGTAGAGATGTGGATGGACCTAGAGGCTGTCATAGAGAGTGAAGTAAGTCAGAAGGAGAAAAACAAATATATATTAACACCTATATGTGGAATCCAGAAAAATGGTACAGATGAACTGGTTTGCAAGGCAGAAATAGAGACACAGATGTAGAGAACAAACGTACTGACACCAAGGGGAGAAAGTGGGGGTGGGGTGGGGGTGGGGGGATGAACTGGGAGATTCGGATTGACATGTATACACTAATATGTATAAAATAGATAACTAATAAGAACCTGCTGTATTAAAATAAAAGAAAATTAAATTTAAAAAAAAGAAGAAGATGTAAGAGAGGGAGAGGGAACGAGAGGTAGAGCGGGGTCCCGGGTCGTGTGCGTGCGTGCGTGTGTGTGTGTGTGTGTGTTGAGTCCAGGAGACTGAAGGTTGTGTGTGCAAGATTTGCGGAGGGAGGTGTGTCTCTGCGGGCAGCGGTGGCGGGATGGGAAGGGTCTGTCTGTGCCCCGCCCCAGCTGGAGCCCTTGAACCTGGAGGAGGAGTGCTGCAGGCAGCGACTCCGAGAGAGAGAGTCCCCTGCATCGCGAGATGCGCCTCAGTGGGCGATCAGTGGGCCCGGAAGGCTACTGGCCACTCCCAGAAGCGGGTCGGGTCCCGAGTGAGGGCTTTGCCTTCGGGAAGCGGGCCCGCAGAGAAGCGACTTCACCGCGGAAGGCGGAGGGCTGAGCCCCAACGCTGATTAGCGAGACTCGACGGGTCAGAGCGGGTCATCCCCAGGCTGGGCTCTTCCCCCTCAGGTACCCCAAGCAAGGCAGAGGCGCCTCCTTTCTACCCGGCCCGGACGACCTCACTCGGGCCCTGGTTAGGCGGGGCGCGCCCGGCCGCCCCACTCCCGCCTGCCCCCGCCCCCGGCGCCGGGTGGCCCGCGGTGGATGGCATCCTGCTCGCGTCCCGCCGAGTCAGGTCACCCTAGGTCTCGGGACGCGACGGTGCAATCCCGAGGCCTCGGGGACGCAAGGGTCCCCGCCGAGCGGACGTGGGCTCGGAGTCCTCTGGGTTCAGCCCGCGGACGCTCGCCGTCGCGGGGACAGGTGCCGGAAGACGTCACCGTTTCGGCCGAGTGGTCTGGGGCTCCGGCTGGACGCGCAACATCCCCTCCGCACTCGAGGCAGGATTGGCCTCCGCACCCCTAGCCCCACATCCGACGAGGCTGAGACAGTGAAGGCCCTCGCGCACCACCTCCCCCGGCCCAGGAGTACCCCAGAGCTGCTGAAGATGTTAACTCTTGGATTCCTGTCGGTGGCCGGCGCTGAGGCACTCGTGGAAAGTCTCCCGGCAGAAGGACCAGGGTCTTGTGGGTGCATATGGAGAGGTACGAAGGGTGCAGATATTGTCTGTGCAAATTGGAGCCCTAATAAATGCTGTGCCTCCTTACCTTTAAGAATCAACTTTACTGGGGCTTCCCTGGTGGCACAGTGGTTGAGAATCCGCCTGCCAATGCAGGGAAAACGGGTTCAAACCCTGGTCCGGGAGGATCCTACATGCCGCGGAGCAACTAAGCCCGTGCACCACAACTACTGAGCCTGCGCTCTAGAGCCCGCGAGCCACAACTACTGAGCCCACGTGCCACAACTACTGAAGCCCGCGTGCCTAGAGCCGGTGCTCTGCAACAGGAGAAGCCACCGCAATGAGAAGCCCGCGCACCGCAACGAAAAATAGCCCCCGCTCACCGCAATTAGAGAAAGCCCACGTGCAGCAATGAAGACCCAACGCAGCCAAAAATAAATGGATTTATTTTTTTTTTAAAAATCAACTTTACTAAGGTAGTTTATATACAGTAAGATACCCATTTAAAGTGGACATTTTGATGCGGTCTGAGACATTTGTACCCCCCTACCATGATCAAGATACAGAAAATTTCCATCTCCTCCAAAGTTCCTTTGTGCCCTGTTCCAGGCTACCTTCTCCGCCACACCTCATCCCGCCCCCACCCTCGCCCCCATCCCCACGCCTGGGCTCCAGGCAACCCCTGGACTGCTTTCTGTCACCACATATTATATTTTCGTATTTTCTAGAATTTCATGTACATGGAATCATACAGTATGAACTCTTATGTGTCTGACTTCTTTCAGACACAAAATGTGTCTAGCATAATGTTGTTGAGAATCATCCGTATTGTTGGAAGGATCAGTAGTTTACTCCTTTTTCTTGCGGAGCAATTTTGCATTATCTGGTTACACTGCAATTTGTTTATCCTTTCCCTTGTCTGTGGACATTTGGACTTTCCCCCAGTTTTTGGCTATTTTGAATGAAGCTGTTACGAACATTTGAACAAGTCTGTGTGGACATATGATTTCACTTCTGTCAGGTAAATATCTAGACATGGAATTGCTGGGTTACATGAAAAATGATTTTTTAATTTTATAAGAGACTGCTAAACGGTTTTTCCCAAGTGGTCGAACCATTTTACACTCTCATCAGTAGTCTATGAAAGTTCCAGTCACCTCCACATACTCACCAACCTTTGATATTGCTAGTGTTTTAAATTTTAGTTATTCTAGTAGAGGTCCAGCTGTATCTCATTGTATTTTTAAATTTCACTTCTCTAATAACTTACGATGCTGAACATCTTTTCCTGTGTTCATGTTTTTAAAAATTCATATACCTTCTTCAGTGCAATGTCTATTCAGATCTTTTGTTCATTTTTATCAGGTTATTTGCTTTATGTTATTGAGCTGTAAAAGTTCTTTATGTATTTCAGATATAAATCCTTTATCTGATATGTTTTGCATATATTTTCTCACAATCTGTGGCTTGTCTTTACATTTTCTTACCTCTGTGTTTCAGAGAGTGCTCTACATTTGATGAAGTCCAATGATCAATATTTTCTTTTATGGCTTGTGATCTCGGGGTCTCATCTAAGAAATGTTTGCCTTATGCAAGGCTGCACAGATTTTCTCCTTTGTTTTCCTATCCTAAACATAAGAGTTTTAGCTCTATGATCCATTTCAAGTTAAATATGGTGTGAGGAGTTGAGGTTCATTTTCTTCTATATGGATATCCCATTATTCCAGTACCATTTGTTGCATAGACTATTGTTTTTCTATTAAATTACCTTGGCACTTGTGGGAGCTAGCCTTTGAGTTGGCACCTAATGAAAATCTTCCTTATTCAGGCTCCTGCATACTCCTCTTTCACACAGAATATGGCTGATCTGTGTAACCAATATCATGTTTGTCTTAGTTTGGGCTGCTATAACAAAAATACCATAGACTGTGTGGCTTAAACAGCAGAAATTTATTTCTCACAGTTTTGGAGGCTGGGTAGGCCAAGAGAAAGGTGCCAGCCAATTAATTTCTGGTGCGGACGCTCTTCCTGGTTTGAAGATGGATGCCTTCTTGCTGTATGCTCATGTGATGGAGAAATGTATCATCTCTCTTGTGTCTCTTCATTTCAAGGCCCTAATCTCTTTCATGAGGGCTCCACCCTCAGGATTGAATTACCTCCCAAAGGCTCCACCTCCAAATACCATCATGTTGAGGATTATGGCTTCAATATATAAATTTTATGGGGACACAGTTCATAGCAGTATTGCAGAAATCAGGGAGTATACCTTACAATGCGAGGTCACCTTATTCTCTTGGATCACTCGTCTAGGGGAAGCCAGCTGGATACTTAAGCTACTCTGTGGAAACTTTTAACCTATGAATTTTAGGGGGGTACAATTCAGTCCATATCAGGAGGTCTACAATCTCCTTCCCCCTCCTCTGGCAGAGAAGAAAAAGACTTGAGAACTCACTGATTTCCTGACACTATAGAAAAGTCTTTGCACAAACTTGGACATGTTTAACGCTTGCAAAACATTTGGCCATTGTCAAAGCATTTCTATATGCTTTGTCTTTTAGGTCTTTACAACAATGTGGGGCAGGGGGAGGGGGCAGTGGGCTGAGAACGTGCCTTATACTTGGGTATGAAGGATCACAACCTGACTGCCTTTTAGTTGACAGGTCAGTGGGAATAAGGAAGGCGAGAGGGGGACTGACATGGAGAAGGATGAAAAGGAGGGGACTTGTGATTTTCCAAAATCAGTGTCAGCGCCTATTTTTCTTTGAGGAAAGGGTTATTATAATCCTAGTCTTCAGATAAAGGAATAGGACTTGTTCACAAACCACATAGCTATTAAGTGGCTGGACCCATAACCTGCTGCTCAGCCGTCAGGGCCTTGGGCATTGCTGCACACCTGAGTCTTGTGAAAACAACAGACCTGAAATTTAAGTCAACATAGACTAAGGAACCCAAGGTATCCCACTTAGCATGTGATTCTCTCTCTGATCCGCAAGTTCCAGGGCCTCATGGGCTGAGGTCCTACCACGTCTCTCAGTAGGTTGGTCTGCCTGCAGCTTGTCTCTCCCTCAACCTCCCAGCCTGCCTGGCATCTCAGATCTCAGCCAGCCTCCTCACCTGGAGCAGTCAAAGTGGAGACTGGAGGGTAGGAAGGACAGCTGTCCCATGTTGGCAGAGCTACTGCCTAGGGAGGGGGAGTACCAAGAGGGGCAGAGAGAGCAGTGGGAATGAGACCAAGAGTCAAAGAGGATCATAGCAGCCTCTCTTGGAGCCACACTGCCTGGAGTCTTCCCTTGTCCCTGTGTTTGGCAGCCTTGGGTATGTCAGCTGTGCCCTGGACTGGGAGTCCTTGTCTGAGAAGTGAGAGCTAGAGGGAATGGCTCCCGAGCCTCCTCTAGGCTGATGTCCCATTGTCGGTGCCTCATGGCTGCTGGTAGTTCTGAGTCCACTTTCTCCAGGTCCCCCTCCACTCTTGTACCTGTCACTCAGTGTGCCTCAAACCAAGTACTGGCTTCCCTCAGCCCCTGACGAGGGCTTCTGGAACTGCCAAGGCCCCAGGCTTCCAGAGAGGGCTTTGCTGTGACCTCTATACAGAGGAAGTAGACTGTGGCTTATCCAAGAGGCAGTGATGCACAGTGGTTCGGATTGTGGCCTTGGAAAACGGTCACTAGGGTTTGAACCAGGTCACACCACTTATTAGCTGAGTGCCTTTAGGAAAATTATTTAACCTCAGTGTGTCTGTTTTCTCTTTGCTAAAGTAGAGTTAATAACGGTATGTTCACAATGGTGTTACAAGGAACACATGAGTCCATGAAGAGCATTTGGCATGAAATAAGCATTTGCTGTTCTGATCTCCTGGGATGGGAGAGGGTAGGGATGGGGATGTGGGCTGAAGGGAGCATGCTATCCCACCAAAGAATAAATATCACATCTGGGTTGCTGTTCTGCAGTATTTCCTCCTGTCCCTGGATCAGGGAAAACTAAATTGCTCTGAAATAATACACAGATGAAGGGTCTAAGAATGAGTTTTCTTTGAGGAGAAATTAGTCTGTGGCAAACGTTTCATTATGGGAGATGCAGAAGCAGCAGGGCTACCCAGCTGATCCTGCCTAAGCCTCCTCCTCGTTCCCCTGGCCCACTTGTGTCCCCGGCTGTCTCCTCTGAAGCAATGCCCCCTCTTTCTTTCTCCTGCCCCGCTACCTTCAGGCTAATGTCCTGGGTTGACGTTGCCCTCCAACGCATGCTGGCCCAATATCTACTGTATGCATTCCTGCATGGCCTCTGGGGCATTAGATGTGTGCTTAGAGGTGAGGATTTATCCCCTGTCAGACCAGGAGGACTCTAGGAAGAACAGCCTCTTTTTTTCCCTCCCCAAGTTCACTCACATAGCATGGGGGGAGGGGTGCTCATGGGAGCATAGGAATCATCTCTGTTACTTCTCAGCTCTCCCACTCCACTCCCTGTTCTGGGCTTCTGTGTGCTCGGCGTTGGGGAGTGTGTGTGTGTGTGTGTGTGTGTGTGTGTGTGTGTGTGTGTGTGAGTGAGAGAGAGAGAGAGAGAGAGAGAGCCATCATATTATTCTGACCCAGGCAGAAGAGAGGAGAGGAGAAAGTGAGCTCTGGTGGGAAGATGTAGAAACCATTAAAACTGAAAGAGGTAGACAGGCAGACTCAGGCCCTGAAATGTCACTGCACCTGTAACGACAGGTAACACAGGACACGCAGAGCTCCAGGTGCCTCTGCTCATAGGGGCTGCACCCAGCCCTGGGCTCAGGGGAGGCACCTGAGGCATTACAACCTCTCCAGCTGATGGGAAGTCCCACCCCAGTCCTTCTGCTCTCCCACTGACACAGGCTTTATTAATCTGGGGTAGGGACCGGAGGGGAGGAGGATGGGCTCCATGGCCGACATTCACCAAAGTCAGGAACTCAGTGAATGCTGTAATTTGCGATTAAAATTTTAATCCTTGTCTTAATGTCAGAAAACATCTGAGAATGTCAAACATTGGATGCAGAGAAGTTGACAGAAATGGGGGGGGGAGGAGGAGTGGAACGAGCCCAGCTGCTTTAGTGGAGAGGGCAGGTTTGGCAGGCTGCTGGGGGCAGATGGGTGGGGGGGAGCAGAAGATAAAGAGAAAGTGGGGAGGGCTCCCCGCCTGGGGCTGGGGGCAGGACACAGGCTCTCCCAAGGGGGTTGGGTGGGCTGGACACTCCCAGTTGGTTCTCAGTGTGGGGAGGTAGAAAGAGCTTTTATATTTTTTTAATTTACTTATTTTTAATTTGTTTTTGGCCGCGTTGGGTCTTCGTTGCTGCGCGCGGGCTTTCTCTAGTTGCGGCAAGCAGGCTTCTCATTGCGGTGGCTTCTCTTGTTGCAGAGCACGGGCTCTAGGTGCGAGGGCTTCAGTAGTTGTGGTGCATGGGCTGAGTTGCTCCGCGGCATGTGGGATCTTCCTGGACCAGGGCTTGAACCCGTGTCCCCTACCTTGGCAGGAGGATGCTTAACCATGGCACCACCAGGGAAGTCGCAGGTAGAAAGAGTTTTGACTTCAGAGTAAGGCTGACCTGGGCTAGCACCTGGCAGCGTGACCTTGAGGACAACGAACCTGCCTAATACAGAAGGATTACAACACAGTAACATTTCTTTCCACCAAAGTGTAAGGCTGGAATGGATCTAGGCCCCTGTTTGGAAGTCTGCCCGCCCCCAGCCCCCCAAAAAAAATCGAAAGGAAAGAAAAAGAAATCTCCATTCCTCCCCTTTTCTTTCCCCTTCCTCACTCCCTCCTCCTCTCCCTCCCCTTCCCCTTGATTCCTAACTCAGAGGGAGGAGGAAGACAGTCAGGGTGGAAAGGGCTGGGGCACTGGGCAGAGTGGAAGGGAGGAAAGATGGATTCGCAGCAGATGGGACGAGAGTGAGAAGGTCCATGAGCCTGTCTCTTATTTTGGTCCCTCCCAGTGGGTTCCTTGGCTCTCAGAGAGAAACAGTGGTCTCTGCCGTGCCCAGTCCGGGAAAATAAAAGAAGCCAATTAGTAATAATAGTGACACTTGCAGAGTGCCTACCATCTGTTAGGCGCTGTTCTAGGCACTTTACCTGCAGTGACTGTTTAATCCCCACCACCACCCAACCCCAGGAGGTACGAGGCTTATCCCCACTGCCCAGGAGACGACGGGGTGGCAGCACAGAGAGGTTGAGGGACTTGCTCAAGTTCACACGATAAGAAGCAACGTTTCGGGAGCAGGCCGACTCCATCTCTCCCCAAAGCAGCCCTCAAAGCTTATGGGAGGGAAGCCTGTGGCTTGATGGGGAGGAGGGAAAGTTCACATGGAGAGGGCCCTGGGGATTCCTTCCTCGGCAGCTGGATGTTTTGACCAGAAGCAGCAGGTGAGGAGGAAGGAACTGGCCAATTCCTGTTGGTCTGAGCAAGGGTTGGTCTACTACCCCACCTCGTTTTCAGGGCTCTGAGTGTGTGTGAGCAAGTGATGATGTGAACACTGTGAAACCACCCACTTCCTTTTCCCTTCTCTCACCTCTATCTGCTAGGCGAAGTGTGTAAACTCCTTCCCCTGTTTGTGACTGCCCAGAGTTGCTCTCAAATCATTTGTGAAATACACAGCTTCTCAATTCAAGTGTAGACTGTAGTTGTACCCCTTTACACTTGGCCCGATTCAGAGACACGGCCTCTCAGAGCTGTGAGAAAACCTAGCTGTCATCTAATTACCCCCTGCTCTGAAGCCCAGAGACCACAGCTAGTTGGAGATACAAACAGGACTGAATCCCAGACTGTGGCACGGCTTCCTATGTCATCTCTCTTCTCTCCATAACCACTCATATTCCACCCCCCAGACACACTTTATGCCAAGACCACAGTGTCTCGATTGCCTTAGCTTTGTAATAAGTATTGAAATCAGATAGAGTTTGTTTTTCAATTTAGTTCTTCTTTTTAAAGTTGTTTGGCTATTCCAGGTCCTTTACATTTCCATGTGAATTTTGTAATTTGGCTTGTCAATTTCTACAAAAAGCCCTGCTGGGATTTTGATTGGGATTGTGTGTGATTTGTAAATCAGTTTGGGGACGAGTAGGTGGAATATAAGCCTGAACGGAGTTGATATTACAGCATTTATCACAGGGGTTTGAATTTGCCTGTTTACTGTTTCTCTCTCCCAACAGGCTGTAAACACATTGAGGCCAGGGCTGTGCTTTATTTACCATTTATTGTTTGCTGTTATAGCTCCAGCCCCAAACGCTGTGCCTGGCATGTAATAGTTGCTGAATGCATAGCTGTTACAGGAACAAATATTTATTTGATCATTTATTTGTTTATTCAACAAAGCATGGATTTTTGTTTGCTTTCATTCTACTTTTTGTCTTCCTTACAGACAGTCTAATCCTATAAATGCTTGCTGAATCACTACCACGTTTTGAGGAATATACCCAAGGCTCTGTGTGTCTTTCTGAAGTGTGTGCGTCTGTGTGCGTGTGTTGCACATGCACACAGGTCTGCAGGTGATGAGTATGTTTAACATCACAGGAGACCTTCTTCTAACAGCCGTCGTTGATAGATGCCTTTCCATTTCTTTCATTCTAGGATTTATGGAGTGGCAGCTGTGGAAGACTAGGTGTTAAAAACATGTTAGGGGACTACCCTTGTGGCACAGTGGTTAAGAATCCGTCTGCCAATGCAGGGGACACAGGTTCGAACCCTGGTCCGGGAAGATCCCACATGCCGTGGAGCAACTAAGCCCCTGTGCCACAACTACTGAGTCTGCAAGCCACAACTACTGAAGCCCACGTGCCACAACTACTGAAGCCCGCGTGCCTAAAGCCCGTGCTCCACAACTAGAGAAGCCACCAGAATGAGAAGCCACACACCACAACGAAGAGTAGCCCCCGCTCACCGCAACTAGAGAAAGCCCGCGCGCAGCAACAAAGAACCAACGCAGCCAAAAATAAATAAATAAATTTATATTTTTTTTAAAAAGTTAGATGTGCTTCTCCTTTCTCTGCTAGTTTTTAAACTTCATTTTATTAGAAAATGAATCAAATAATTATGTCTATTCCTTCACCTCTGAAACATGGCTTTCCCCAGTCTGGAGCTAGGAGAAACATTTACTTAGATTTAACGTAGCTGCTGCCAGCTGGTGAAGGCTGTGCCTCCTCTGAGGTCGGGAAGTTCCCTGCTCCATGGATACTGTAGGAGCTGCTCCTGGGCTGGACAAGGCGCCGAAGGAAGTGGCTCAGCTCCGCATTCCTCTTCGGATATTTTCTCTGTCATTTGACTGAAATGATTTCTACGGTCTAATTAAGTGAACGGTTAAAGCTTCTTTTTCAATCAAAATTCAATTCCAGCAAATAGTAAGAGGAGGAGGGAGAGAGAGAAAACACTGATAAAGCTTATTGAAGCACCATGCTTCCTTTCTGCAGAAAATCAAATTGCCTGACAGAAGAATAGCTTCTTCCCATCAAGATCCATCAGCCTGAGTGTTCTTTACACTAACTAATCCATGTTAGGGCTCAACTTTGGTCCCACGGCAGAAGGACCAGACCGACTTGAGATTAGAATCTGGTGCTGCCACTTACCAGCTCTGTGGCTTCAGGCAAGTGACTTCACATTTCTGAGCCAGTTTCCTCACCCATGAAATGGTAGTTAATAACTCCTACTGTATACCATTCATTTAATGATCCGAGAGCAATGTGTAACATGCGACGAATAGCTATTGTGTGTCTCTGGTTTGTGGGCTGAGTGTGAGCACAGACCGGCATGTGAGTGTGTGGGGCAGAATATATGACCTGTGTGCGGGTGGGGTAAGTGCATCATGCGGGAGGGGGAGCATGTGGGGTGCAGCTCTGTGTCAATGGACGTCTGCGCATCTGTGTGGCCGTGATCTCTCTGTAGGTGATGAGGTCCACATTCTCCATCCTTCTTGTAGAGGTCTCCAGACAAGCTTGGGTGGAAACCTCAGCGGGGATTGCTTAAGGGTTGTCTGAGGCTTGTGGGGCATGACACCCCCTCCCCTGCAGCAACAACAGCTCTCAGATCCTGTCTCAGTAGTCTAAACATCACTTCTACGCCTTCATCAGTCCCCGGTGACTTGTTAAAAGGCTTCAAAGGAGAAACTTCAGACTAGAAACCTCACTTGCCATTCACATTTTTTAAACATTGAAGACAAAACTATAAAGAACATATCTGTGAATGCTAATTAGCCTCCAGAGAGGGAGAAAGAAGAGGATGGAAGAGAGACATAGACACAGAGCTGTAAAAGGCCAGAAAGTTGCTGCAGGGACAACAGGGGGAAAGGGAGCAACTCCTTGAATTCTGTAAAATTACGTTAAGGATACACATGCCTCATGAAGGTGAAAAAGGCCAAGTATCAACAACAAAAGGATCTGATCCCAGAGATGAGTAAGTAACACCAGAGATGGAGCTGGAGCAAAATTTCCCTTTTCAAAGAGGCTCATGCAGTGGGCTGGGCTGTCCCCTTCACAAAGACAACAGAGACCGCCCAGAATGGGGTGCAATAGGCACTAGGAGTATGGGGTGTGATCTGAGGGTATCTGTTCAGGCTCTCATCCCCAATCCTTCATTCCTATACCCACTTACCCCTAGTCACTTATATCTGAACTCCTGCTTTAATAGAAAGCACAAAAAAATGAATATTTAGCACCAGGTACATTTATAAATACTATCTTATTTAATTCTAACATATCCAGATGAAGTAGATACTTAGGAAATATTATCTCCACTTTATAGATAAGGAAATTGAATACCAAAAGGTCCCACCTGGGGCTTTCCTGGTGGTGCAGTGGTTGAGAGTCCGCCTGCCGATGCAGGGGACACGGGTTCGTGCCGCGGTCTGGGAGGATCCCGCATGCCGCGGAGCGGCTGGGCCCGTGAGCCATGGCCGCTGAGCCTGTGCGTCTGGAGCCTGTGCTCCGGAACGGGAGAGGCCACAACAGTGAGAGGCCTGCGTACTGCAAAAAAAAAAAAGATCACACCTGGGTCTGACTCCTGACAGTGGATCAGGCTGCTTCTAGCCTTTGGGTCTTGAAAGTTTTGTTTGTTGCTATCTAATTGTTTCAATCTTCATTTTCCCTCTGATTACCAAGTAAATACATGCTTACTAAAAGCATCTTAAAAATACTGAAACTTACAAAAAAGAAAATAAAAATCATTAGTAATCTATAGTGATCTCTATTTTCTTTTTATTTTCTTTGTGGCTTTGATAATTATTGTCACTAGCAAGATGCTCTGTTAGAAATGCTTTCAGCTGTAAGAAACAGACAACTTGACTACCAGTACAAAGATGTGTTTAAAAGGAGGTTTTTTGTTTGTTTGTTGTATATTAGGAAGTCTGAACAATTGCCACTGTTGATTTAGTGGTTCAGCAGTGAACTGACATTTGAAAATGTTCTTAGCCTTTGCCTCATGATTACAAAATAGCTGCTGCAGCTCCAAAAATCATAGACAGGTTCAAGGCAATAAGAGAAGGCAAGGCACTAGCATCATCTGTTCCTTTATGAGAAAAGAAAAGGCTTTCCCAAAAGTTCCTGGCAGATTTCTTCTGTTTACAATCTATGGGCCGTAACTGGGTCACAAAACTACTCCTACTTTTAAGGGAGGCTAGGGAAAACATTTTGTTCTTCAAGACTCTCTAAGTGGGTTAGGGAGAAGGGGGTTGGGAATGGGAGTTGGGTTTCACCAATCAATGGTGTCTGCCACAGATGCAATGCTCTGATTGGCCAGGCCTGGTTCACATGTCCACCTGTGGAGCTACAATAGACTGTCTTCCCACAATCACATGGACCACAACTGGTGGAAGAAAAATGGGTGCTTGTAAACATAAAAGGAAAATGGATTCTAGGGAGGCAAGAAGGAAAGATGCCCATTATATTTTGTAACAGTTAACTTTTTCTGTACAGCAAATTCATCCTCAAACTTAGCGGCTAAACATAAGCACACAATTCCTCACAATTCTGTGGTTATTTGAGCAGTTCTTCTGTCCTGGGCCTGCTTACATAACTCCTCAGGTCTGTTTCAACTCTCAAAAGTGAAACAATACTAGATCCTATTGACTGGACACCTAAGATGTCTTAGATAGTGACCTTAGTGTTCTTATATACTTCCTCACACTTTCCTCCTTCCCCTACTCCTGGTATCTGTTAGCATATTTTAAAGGCTTTGTGCCCTATTGAGGTATGTTATTACTTATATTTAGATATAAGTAATAATTTTTTATTGACATATAGTTCATTTACAATGTTACGTTAATTTCTACTGTACAGCAAAGTGATTCAGTTAAACATATATATATATATACATTCTTTTTTATATTCTTTTCCATTATGGTTTATCATAGGATATTGAATATAGTTCCCTGTGCTATATACTATGACTATGTTGTTTACCCATTCTATATATAATAGTTTGCATCTGCTAACCCCAAACTTGAGATTAAGTTATAATTTTTTTTTTTTTTTGGCGGTATGCGGGCCTCTCACTGTTGTGGCCTCTCCCGTTGCAGAGCACAGGCTCTGGACGCGCAGGCTCAGCGGCCATGACACACGGGCCCGGCCACTCCGCGGCATGTGGAATCCTCCCGGACCGGGGCACGAACCCGCGTCCCCTACATCGGCAGGCGAACTCTCAACCACTGCGCCACCAGGGAAGCTCTAAGTTATAATTTTTGAGGTTCAGTGTTAGGTGCTCCACATACATACGTTTGTTAAAATCCTCACCGCAACCCTACAAGGTACTGTGACCATTTACAGATGAGGAAACTGAGACTCTAAGAGGCCAGGTGTCTTGTTTAGTCTCCCTTAGCCAGTAATTCTGAGCTAAGGGTCTCCTTATTCTGAGTTTATTGCTCTTTTCACCGCACCACAGCTGCCTACTGGCTTCCTTAGGACAGACTGAGCCCACCAATCAATTTAAGCTGCTGTTGGAAATTGTTATATTGATTCTGTTTGAAGGGAAATCCCCTCTATTCTTCTTCGAGACTTCTGGAATTAAGAGGATTAAAGGGGACCCTAAGATTGCAAGGTTTAAAACACTGCTGCTATTTACAACTATTAATTTTTGTGAATCAGGATTTTTATTCTATGTATACAAAATAAAGTTGAGAAATAAACAGGACACATGAGATTGCAACTATCATCCAATATCTCAGTTTCAAATCTTTCTATTCATCAAAGCAATCTCTTGATTATTACAGTTATTGCCTTTAGTAAGTTAATGTTTAAATCTTTTTTAGATTTTTAAATTTTTATACAATTTTTAAAGGTTACATTCCATTAACAGTTATTACAAAATATTGGCTATATTCCCCATGTTGTACAATTCATCATTTTTTTAAAATATTTTTTTCTATTTTTGGCTGTGTTGGGTCTTAGTTGAGGCACACGGGCTTCCCTCTAGTTGTGGCATGCGGCTTTCCTCACTCTAATTGTGGCACACAGGCTCCAGAGCGCATGGGCTCTGTAGTTTGCGGTGCGTGGGCTTAGTTGCCCTGTGGCATGTGGAATCTTTGTTCCCCAACCAAAGATCAAACCTGCATCCCCTGCATTGGAAGGAGGATTCTTTACCACTGGACCACCAGGGAAGTCTCTACAATACATCCTTGAGCCTATTCTTACACCCAATAGTTTGTACCTCTCACTGCCCCACCCTTATGTTGTCCCTCCCCCCAGCATTGGTAACCACTAGTTTGTTCTCTATATCTGTGAGTTTTGCATCTTTTATGGTATATTCAATAGTTTGTTGTATTTTTTAGATTCCACATATAGGTGATATCATACAGTATGTGTCTTTCTCTGACTTATTTCACTTAGCATAATGCCCTCTAAGTCCATCCATGTTGCAACAAATGGCAAAATTTTGTTCTTTTTTAAGCTGAGTAGTATTCCATTGTATATATGTACACTATACCTTCTTTATCCATTCAGCTGTTGATGGACACTTAGGTTGTTTCCGTGTCTTGACAATTGTAAATAATGCTGCTAAGAACATTGGGGTGCATGTATCTTTTCGAATTAGTGGTTTTGGGGTTTTTTTGGATATATACCCAGAAATGGAATTGCTGGGTCTATGGCAGTTCTATTTTTAGTTTTTTGAGAAACTTCCATACTGTTTTCCACAGTGGCTGCACCAATTTACATACCCACCAAGAGTGTGTAAGGGTTCCCTTTTCTGCACATCCTTGCCAACATTTTGTTATTTGTAGACTTTTTGATGATAGCCATTCTGACAAGTGTGAGGTGATATCTCATTGTGGTTTTGATTTGCATTTCCCTGATGATTAGCAATGTTCAGCGTCTTTTCATGTGCCTGTTGGCCATCTGCATTTCCTCTTTGGAAAAATGCCTATTCAGTTCTTCTTGCCCATTTTAAAATTGGGTTATTTGGGTTTTTTTAATATTGAGTTGTATGAGCTGTTTATATATGTTGGATATTAATCCCTTAAAGATCATATCATTTGCAAATATTTCCTCCCAATCAGTAGGTTGTCTTTTGGTTTTGTCGATGGTTTCCTTTGCTGTGCAAAAGCTTGTAAGTTTAATTAGGTTCTATTTGTTTATTTTTGCTTTTACTTCTTTTACTTTAGGAAAGGGATCCAAAAAAATATTGCTTCAATTTATGTCAAAGAGTGTTCTTCCTATGTTTTCCTCTAGGAGTTTTATAGTATCCGGTCTTACATTTAGGTCTTTAACCCATTTTGAGGTTTGTTTTTTTTGTTTTTTTGCGGTACGCGGGCCTCTCACTGTTGTGGCCTCTCCCGTTGCCGGAGCACAGGCTCCAGACGCGCAGGGTCAGCGGCCATGGCTCACGGGCCCAGCCGCTCCGTGGCATGTGGGATCTTCCCGGACTGGGGCACGAACCCGTGTCCCCTGCATCGGCAGGCAGACTCTCAACCACTGCGCCACCAGGGAAACCCCCATTTTGAGTTTATTTTTATATATGGTGTTAGAGAATGTTCTGATTTCATTCTTTTACAGGTAGTTGTCCAGTTTTCCCAGCACCACTCACTGAAGGGACTGTCTTTTCTTCTTTGTATATTCTTGCTTCCTTTGTTGTAGATTAATTGACCATAAGTGTGTGTTAATATTATAAATCTTAACTTATAAAGCACATGTATTCTTATAAAATATAAAAGTATAAATTCGTATAAACGTTTTATATATTGGGGCTCTGCATGAAATTAAATTTTGAAGAGTTCCTCTGCTGTCCCATTATCTCATTTGATCTCACAGCAGCCGTGGATAGTCAAGGTTTCATTATTATTACCATTTTACAAATAAGGAAACAGAGGCTCAGAGTGGTTAACTAACTTTCCCAAGGAAAATAAATAAATAAACAAGTGAATAAATAAGCAATTAGGAGGCAGAGCTGGGACTTGAAACCAGTTCTCCCAACTGCAAAGTCAAACTTCTTGCCATTATACCACACTGTCCTCTCTATTCATTCCCAAGCTCCTAGGAATGTGTGCGTCAAGGCTGGTGCTCACCCAGAAGGCACTCAAGTCCAAGACAGACTGAAAGTGGTCAGTTTTGGGTGGAGGGTGGGAGGAAGCATCAGCAATTGTCTCCTCCAGCCTGAGAATTCTCTTAAGGGCCCAGCAGGCTGTTTGGGGAGTGTTAGTAAGTTTTCTCCCCAGAACCTAGCAAACCTAGCAAACCCAGGACTCCTCCCAGGAGTCAGGAGGGCTTTCCACCTGCCAGGAGCTCTGAGAGAGGGAGAGGAGACCAGATTACTCTGAAGCCATTTTGCAAAAGCTGTTTTCACTCGGGCTAACGGTCTTTAGTCTGCTGGGGAGGAACTAAAACATAAACCTCTTTTTCAGGGTGGGGCATTAATGCTTGCTTTGGTTTCAGAGGCTTGAGTTGAGGCAGGAAGATATAAAGTTGGCCTTATAAGCTTTTTGAAATTTGTATTCCACTCATCTTGCAGAATGAATCATTAGAAGACGCATGATGGGCCTCACTTACGGGCATTCACAACAACAGTCACCCGCAGGGCCTCATTAATGGGTATATGCTGCACCTGATGCTCCCTGTTCCAGCCCCTTGGGTCCCCTGTGGCAGTCAGAGTGAAAGAAATATCAGCAACTGCTCCCCCACTGCTCTCCCTGGTGCTCTCCCAGGGACACTCCAGAAACCTTGGGGCTTTGCTTCACTCTCCCTCCCACAATGCATTTTGTGAGTATGATGCTACCTTTTTCCTGGTGGTGAAATGCACCTCCTCTCCAAATGTTTTGTCTGTCCAGTACTGCACTTTCCTTCTCTTGAGATAACTGTTCCCTGAACACTGCTTCCCCTTCACTCAGCCTTTCCAGGGAGAGCTGCCACCTGTTTACTGAGCCACACCCCCAGGCAGACTTTTTTTTTTTTTTTTTTTTGCGGTACGCGGGCCTCTCACTGTTGTGGCCTCTCCCATTGCGGAGCACAGGCTCCGGACGCGCAGGCTCAGCGGCCATGGCTCACGGGCCCAGCCGCTCCGCGGCATGTGGTATCTTCCCGGACCGAGGCACGAACCTGTGTCCCCTGCATCGGCAGGCGGACTCTCAACCACTGCGGCGCCAAGGAAGCCACCCACCCCAGGCAGATTTGATTGGGCCAGAGGTCAGCTTTCCCGGCATGTAGTACATTAGAATTCTCACTTGATGGAGTACTAATAGCTAATATTTACTGAGCACCGTTCTAAACACTTAACTGATATTAACTGCTTAATCCTTATGAATTTCAATCTTATGAAGTAAGGCACTGTTATTAGCCTAATTTGCAGGTGAAGAAACAGGCAGACAGTTTACGTAATTTGTTCAACTTTACTCAGCTAGAAAGTAGCAGAGCCAATATTCAAACCCAGGTAGTCTGGCATCCCCCTCCCTCCTCCCTCCTTCTCTCCCTCCTCTTTCCCCTGGTTGACTTAGAAAAAAATGCACAACGTGAGGGTGTCGAGTTAAGTTTTATCTGGGGCAAAATGAGGACTGCAGCCTGGGAGACAGCATTTCATATAGCTCTGAGAAACTGGTCCAAGGAGGTGAGGGGGGAGCTAGGTTATATAGGAGTTTTGCAACAAAGGGCAGGTAGTCGGGAATATCAAAAGATTACTGTTAATTCAAGAAACCAGATACGCTAAGTTTAAGGAATTTAGCGCTTTTCTATGTATGGGAAGATGCAAGAGTCTGGGCTCACTGAAATCTGTCCTTTGAAATGCACCTCAGCTATGTGGGGCCGATATCCTGTGTTTTTACATCCCGAGTTTCCTTCGGGCTCACCATAGGGCGTGGCTGCAGTCTGATGGCTGCTAGATGGCAGGTATTCTTTGCCTTCCTGAGTTCCCTCAGGACTCACCAGCTCACCACTGGCCGTGGCTGTAACTGTTGAAGACTGTGACATCCTTTGTTTACTGATATGGCAGCAATATTCCATTTATCACCCTTTTCCTCTCTTATAAAGTTCCAAACAGGCAGAAAGGTTGGCAGACTGGTATAATGAATTTCCATACACTTACCACCTATTTTTAACCAACTGCTAACATTTTGCCATATTTGCTTCAGCTATTTTTAAAACCTCTACTAGATAAGGACTTAAAACAATAACATTGCCACAATACCATAATCACACTTGACTAAATTATAACAGTAATGTCTTCGTATTATCTAATACTCAGCCCATGCTCAATTTTTTTCTGATCCTAGCAAAAATGTCTTTCTACAGTTCTTTTATGTAAATACGGATCCAGAGTTTACACATTGCATTTGGTTGATACAAGTCTTAAGTGTCTTCTAACTTATAGCACCACCCCGTTTTTTAAAGCCATTAACTTGTAGAAGAAACACAGTCATTTTCCCCACAGTATTTCCCATATTCTGGGTTTGCTGATCGTGTTCTGGTGGTGTTGTCTAACGTGTTACTGCACTGTAAACCAGAAGTTAGATCTGGCTCACTGCTTACTGTAGCACAGATGTGGCTGCTTCTCCACTCCCCTTAGCATTCATTCCTATTGAGGCAGGAGGGAGATGGGCCCCCAGGGCAAATGGTTTGAGTTCCTTCCTGTGGACCCATACTCGGAGACAAGAATAACAGGACAATTGAGAGAGGATGCTGGGCCCTGCCCAGACAGAAGATAAGAGACTACGTATTCCTCATTCTCGAAGTCAGGAGACCTCCCCGACTACACATGCACAGAAAGGCTCCTTGGAGGTCCAAAGGGGAGTGATGCCAAGTGACTAAATCTACCCATAGGCCTCTGCCATAGAATCCGTCTTGGCTAAGAGATGTGCACGCACACCTGGGAAAATCCCGAGATATACCAAACACAGACTTTGAACCAGGCAAATCAAAACGATTGGCCAAAGGAAACCCAGAAGAAATGCCCCATATAAGTGATTTAAACTGCCACGAGGACACGACTCACTCTCTGAGCCCGCCCATGTGTCTATCCACACGTACTGTACTCTTTTTTCTCCTAATAAATACTTGTTTCACTACTTTCTGTCTTTGCGGAAATTCTTTTTCTGCAAAGCCGTAGGGCCAGGGCCTTGTCACTGACCACTGGTCTAGTGGCTAGAATTCGGTGCTCTCACCACTACAACCCGACCTCAATCACTGGCCAGGAACTGAAACCCTGCTTCAAGCCACTGCAGGCCGAGGCCACTTGAGATCACTATGTGCCAAAGGTTGGCATCTTGCTGCCTAAGGACTTTTTGTCTCACTGTGAAGCACACTTACCTATGCACTAGGCAAGTCAGGAATGCAGGAGAATCAATGTCCACAGAAGCAACCTTCAACCAATGAACCAAGAGCTGGTGAATGAAGTCCCCAGCTTCCTCATCCCTCAGTTGGGATAACTCTGAAATTTGTTCGACGCTGTCCATGTTCTCCAGTGAGGTTCAGTTGTACCTGTCTCACTTTCTCACTCCCCTATTGGCATTTTCTGGAGACATCTCCCAACTAAACTCCTTAAATCGAATCCTAGTCTCAGGGTCTGCTTCTAGGGCTACACAAATCAAGACAATTAGATTCTGGTTCACCTTTTTTTTTTTGGCTTTGCTGTGTGGCTTGAGGGATATTAGTTCCCCAACCAGGGATTGAACCTGCGCCCCTGGGCAGTGAAAGCATGGAGTCCTAACCACTGGACCGCCAGGGAATTTTCCTGAATACAATTTTTACAAGAAATGCAGGATAAATGTTTCATTGACTTTTCTTCTTTTTGTAAATATTTATTTATTTGGCTGCATCAGGTCTTAGTTGCGGCATGTGGAATCTTTAGTCGCGGCATGCGAACTCTTAGTTGTGGCATTCTAGTTCCCTGACGAGGGATCGAACCCCGGGCCCCTGCATTGGGGGCGTGCAGTCTTAGCCACTGGACCACGAGGGAAGTCCTGACTTTTTTCTTTTTATCAGTTTCTAGAAAACTGATTCAGTATCCCAGAAACCTTCAAAGGTGACAAATGATGAGTTTTTTATTTTAAAGTATAATTATGAACTCTTTGATTTTTATACTTTTGACATGTTATTATCCACTGCTGTCACTATGTTTTTTGATGCTTATATTTTCTCAACTTTGGCTAGTGAGGCCTGATCAAGTTGACTGCTGTGTCATTTTGACATAACCCCTGAAGTCTTCAAGACTTGATTTCAGGCAAGACAAGAAGACTTGGGCTTATCTTGTACATTTCCAGCTCCAGACTGCATTAGCCATTTCTCCAATTAATTCTGGTTCCTTTTAGTAGGAAATGGTATTTGAGAACACAGCATGTAGCAGTGTTCCTTGCTACCGACTTGTCATTGCTTCTAGGTCTTTTTGAACAGAGCTGAGAAATACATATTTCTTAGAAAAGAAAAAATATAATATTTATTAAAAATTAAATTTAAAAATATTTAATATTTATCTGAAAAACATGAATACAGGGACTTCTCTGGTGGTGCAATGGTTGGGAATCCGTATGCAGATGCAGGGGACACAGGCTCGAGCCCTGGTCCGGGAAGATCCCACATGCCGCGGAGCAACTAAACCCGTGCGCCACAACTACTGAGGCTGCGCTCTAAAGCCTGGGAGCCACAACTACTGAGCCCACGTGCCACAGATACTGAAGTCCACGCACCTAGAGCTCATGCTCCGCAACAAGAGAAGCCACCGCAATGAGAAGCCCGCGCACGGCAGTGAAGAGTAGCCCCCGCTCGCCACAAGTAGAGAAAGCCCGTGGGCAGCAACGAAGACCCAAGGCAGCCAAAAATAAATAAATAAATGAAATTTTTTTTAATGAATATAATGACTCATTTGCTTTATCTATATCTATCTATCTATCTATATGTGCGGTAGGCTGCATTACTGGCTCGAATTTTTCACTCTGTTTCTGCATACACACCGCTTGCCACGTGTCTTTTTCAGTCTTTCCCTAAAGAAGTTCAGTCTGTTTTACCACTCTTTGAATCTGGGCTAGTCTTTTGCCTATATTTGACCAATAGAATGAAGCAGAAGCGATGATATGCCAGTTCCAAGCCCAGGCATCAAGCCTCCTTAGTTATGTCTGCTTAATTATTTGTGCCTGGGAACATGCCTGGTCAAGCCTGCTAGAGACACGTGGAGCAGAGTCAACGCCCCCAGTCATTCCAAGAAGTCATTCCTAGATCAGCCAACAGCTATTTGGTTGTTCCATTATTTTGTTTTGAAAACATAAGCAATTATATATATATATGTATTCATATCTCTGTATTACTTTCCTAGGTTTGCTGTGACAAAGTGTACCGCAAACTGGGTGGCTTAGAAATTTGTTTATTCTTTCACAATTCTGGAGACTAGAAGTCTGAAATCTAAGTGTCGGCAGGGCCGTGCTTCCTCTGACTTCTCCAAGGAAGAGCCCTTCCTTGACTGTTCCTAGCTTCTGGTGGTGGAATCCTTGGCATTCTTTGGCTTGGAGCTGCCTTACTCCAATCTCTGCCTCTGTCATCACGTGGCCTGGCCTTCTCTGTCTCTGTGTCTACATTTCCCGCTTCTTATAAGAACACTGGTCATTGGATTAAGGTCCACCTTAATCCAGTATGACTTCATTTTAACTTGATTATATTTGCAAAGACGCTATTGTTTGTTGGTGTGGGGAAATCCATCCCCTCCTCCCAACACACACACACACAGAGTAGAATTTGGGTTCAGAGCCCCTTAGCAGGTTATTGAGTTTCTCTAGCCAAGGACTTTGGCTGTCTGGACAGAGGGTACCCAAGGTCATTCCCCTGACCCTGGCCTGAGATCTTCCCTTTGTACCTGGAAACCTGTGCCTCCCACTCCTAGAAAAGAGATTGCTAATCTATCATTTCTGCTCCTCACCAGCCCTCCTCCACCAACTCCAACATCTGGCTCTGCCTGATGAAACGCCAGATTATTCATGACTCCCACTCAGCATTTCTGGTTAAAGCCACATCCCACAGCTGTTTGTGTTTTCATCAGAGGCTTTGCCAACCTTTCTCCACAGCCCCCAAAGCCATGTTTAGAGGGAAGATTTCAATATGGGACTTTCAGATCAGTGGCAGCCTATCTGCAGGCTTGTTTTTATCCCCTCAGTCTTCTTATTTCTAGGCATGAAGGAAGCAGATGGGAGCCATGGAGGGAGGCAGGATCACAAAGGGGGTCCAAGGATGGGTTATTTCCTCTCAGAACAAATTAATTAGTGTCTGAAGAAGCCTGAGTCAAGCCTTACTGGAAGGGCTGGAGACAGTGGAAGGGACTTAATGTGAAAAATGAAGACCCTCCTGAATTTGGCCTAGAGAGTTCCAAGCTCAGTTGTCTACTGGCTCCACCTCTGCTGCTTGGGGGGCGTTGCTGGGGCATTCAGGGCCACCTCTCCCATCTACCTCACACCTTCTGAGGCCCAGTTGGCTTCCTTTATTCTAACTCTGACGAGCCTAGAGGTGGTGTAACATTTGTCTCTGTGGAAAGATGATGGCTTTGAGTCAGAGTGGAACCTTTGTGTGGGTCCTGGTTCCACCATGATCTAACTATGACTTTGGGCAAGTCATCACTCTTCTCCGGAACTCAGTTTCCTAAATTATACATTGGGAACAGAATCTCAGCCTTGTCTACTTCACATGGGTGTTGTGAGGGTGAGTTGTGATTGTGGAAGTTTCCTGTTTACTTGTCTGACCTACGCACTCCAAGCTCCACAGGACAGAAATACGTCTTACCTGTTAATTATTGTGTTCCCAGCACCTGGAAGAGTGCCTAGCACGGGAGCTCAATAAACACATGCTGAATAAATCATTGTAAATGTGTCTCATCAGCTGTCATATACCATTACACAGGATTATGTTTAATGCTGCTCCGTCTGAGTTATGGGAAGACCCTCCATGCACTCCTCACAGCACCTTGAGTTTACAGATCCAGTAAACTCATAGCACAGACCCAGTGTGGCTCTGCCCCTTCAAACTAGAAGCTCCCAGAGGGCAGGGACATCTCTGCATCTTGTGCACCTAGCACTGTACCTGGCACACAGCTTTCGAAATGTCTGAGGAATTAATGGATGGATGAACGATGCAGAGTGGTTAAGGAGTTTGCCTGAGGTCACTCAGCTAAGGATTATCAACTGAAAAACAAAACTTTTTTTTTTTTTTGCGGTACGCGAGCCTCTCACTGCTGTGGCCTCTCACGTTGCGGAGCACAGGCTCCGGACGCGCAGGCTCAGCAGCCATGGCTCACGGGCCCAGCCGCTCCGTGGCACGTGGGATCTTCCCGGACTGGGGCACGAACCCGTGTCACCTGCATCGGCAGGCGGACTCTCAACCACTGCGCCACCAGGGAAGCCCCAAAACATTTTCAAAAAGTTGAATAAATATACTATGAATCCAGGTTTTTGCTAAGTATTTTCCACTATCTTATACCAGTTGTCCTGACTTCCAGGGCTATGTTCTCTCTGTTGCCCTCTCATGAGTGCACCTCACCCATCCCATGCTGCCCAGTAGTGGGATTTGAACCTCCTGGTGAGGGCAGGTCATGCTACCTGGTACCCACCATGTAAACCCTAGCTGGATGCTCCAGGGAAGCCCATCAACTACTGCTATTATTGCTACCACTGCAGGGCTAGAAGTTAGAGCAACAAAAATTGAAGTGACTTGTCTTAGCTTGGGTTTTCCTGAAGCAAGGCCCTGAGACATAGATGTGAATGCAGAGTGTTTTGGGAGGTGATCCCAGGAAACATTCATGGGGGTAGGGAAGTGAGATAGGGAAAAAAAGAAAGCCAATAAAGAGATGTTATCAAGCCAGCTACCATTGTGGACAACTGGAGCCCTGTCCTGCTGGGGAGCCTTCAGAGGTGGTGGGAGACATGCCTAGAGTCATCTCAACTGAGGGCGAGGAAGCTAGGTGCTTATGCCCTACCCTGTTGTCATTCGTGGAGGGGTGCTCCTTCAACTCTCTGGTACTTCTGGTTTGCCAGGCATGCAGATATTCTAAGTGGCAGCCTTGGAGTATGGAGGTGAATGCTAAGGGTATGTGGGCAGAGCCCACTGAGGTCTCATCAGGGTCCCAGCCTGGCTTGGTGTCCTTTGAGCCTCATCCTAATCTTCTGTAAAATAGAGGTAACAACCCACCTCCCCAGCTGGGCTGTGGTGAAGTTAGAGGAGATGAACTTATATGACATCACTTACAAGGTGATGGTCGACAGTTATGACGAATGACAAGTCCTGCTCTTCTAGTACATTAAAGAAAGATTTAGAAATCAAATGCCAAAGCGAAAGCTGGGCAGGTCACTCCAAGGGGGAATGGCTTTAGATTTAGATCTTGATTAAATGTCTGAGTCGTGTAATGATGGAGGCAGGACCACCCAGGCTGTGCCCAATTACTGGTCAATTCACACCCAACCCATACCCAGACATCTGGGAGGAAAAAATCACTTTCATCTCAGCTCCAATTCTTTTTTTTTTTTTTAATTTTATTTATTTTTGGCTGCTTTGGGTCTTCGTTGCTGCACGCGGGCTTTCTCTAGTTCTCTACTCTTCATTGCAGTACACGGGCTTCTCATTGCGGTGGCTTCTCTTGTTGCAGAGCACAGGCTCTAGGTGTGCGGGCTTCAGTAGTTGCAGCACGCGGGCTCAGTAGTTGTGGCTCACGGACTCTAGAGTACAGGCTCAGTAGTGTGGCACATGGGTTTAGTTGCTCCGCGGAATGTGGGATCTTCCCGGACCAGGGATCGAACCTGTGTCCCCTGCATTGGCAGGTGGATTCTTAACCACTGCACCACCAGGGAAGTCCTCAGCTCCAATTCTTGGCTCAGTTATTACTCCCCAGCAGGCAGGAAATGCCAGAGAAGAGAGACAAAGCTACTGAGATAAAGAGGGGCTGTTTACTGTTTGGCAGGAAGGAAGAACAGGGCAGGATGTGGTCAGAAACAGATGAAACTGTCCCAATGGTTGCAGATCATTGAATGAATGGCATGTATGATGTACATGCTCTTACCCTTGAAGATCTAGATGTTTCAGAGAGTGGGGAAAGGAAAGGAGAATGAAGGAAAGGACTAAAAAAAGAAACAGAGGTCTCTGTTTATTCCGCTCTTTCTCCATTACTTGCCAAAGCTGCTGGCAATAAACTCAGCAAATCTATTTGATACTAATCTTGTTGGAAGAATTTACTGTAATTTGGTTCACTGGGGGATAATCAGATTTGTGTAAACTTTCATAATAGTCTGCAAAAGCTTCATATCTCTTGACAGATATGGTCTTTAAAAATACCTGTGCTATCATCTTAGGATTGGAGAGGAGAGACTGTAGGCTGTTGGGGACCTTGGTTTTAGCTACCAAAGAGGTGCACAGACCTGCTTTTTTCTCTGGACCCCCACTCTCAGGCCTTTACTCTACCCCTTCCTCATCGCCTGGCTCCAAAGCTGTTAGGGTCCCGTTGGTGAGTGGGACTGATAGTGGCCTGGAGCAGGGGTATCTTAAAGATGAGAGGGTAGTTACTCCCCCTGTCCCCAGGTCTAATTGTCCAGTGATTCCTAATCTAATCAGCCAAGAGTATTACCTTTAAAAATCTTTTTTTTGCAGTCCCTGTAGCAGCAAACTTGATTCTCACCAGTATTTTTATAATTTTCCAATTACTAATAAAATTATTTCTGTTTTATTTTAAAGACATAAAAATGCTTATTCTATGCACTTTTTCATGCCTAGAAAACTTGCCATGAGTAACAACTATAATAAGTAGAATAAGTGTAATAAACATGGGCTATCCCTCTTAGAAATAGTTGGTATTTTTTTTGTTTGCTTATAACAATGGGAACTGGATTCTTGGAGCAAATAGTGGGAAGTTAGAGGTGAAAGGGGAATACTAGGATCTGGGAGGACAACTGGGGCAACTTGTGCTCCTTGTAGCATGACAAGGTCTGGAGGGCATGAACTCATATTTTATTTATGATGACATGAAACTACCAATCTCCTTTCCTCAAACAAAAACACAGACCTCCAACTCCAATCAAAACCAAGCCTAAATATTTTCCTATAAAATGCAATTCTCTGTGACTCATTAAAGTTGAATCTGGCCTCTCTGTACCCTGACACCAAATTAAATCTCAGAGACAGAGTTTTGGGTGAAGTAGAAGAGAACAGCTTTATTGCTTTGCCAGGCAAAAGGGGCCACACCTGGCTAATGCCCTCAAAACTGTGTGTCCTGACTTGGAGGGGGTAGTGAGGAGTTTTATAGTAATGGTTCAAAGAAGGTGTTATCAACTCACGGACATTCTTCTGATTGGTTGGTGGTGAGGTAAGTGGGAGTCTGCATCAACAACCTTCTGGTTCCAACCAGTCTGGGGTCTATGTGCTTGTGGGCAGCACACAGTTAACTTCTCCCACCTGGTGGGGGTTTTAGTATCTGCAAAACAGCTCAAAGATATTGTAATGTATATCCCTTGAGGTGGAACCGGGACCCTGCCGCAAGGCTGCACTATTGTTTCTTGACTCTTCCTCCCATGTTTCTGCATCCCTTCCCTTCCCTAATCAGCAACTGTTTGAACTTGCCCATTGGAATTCAGGGAAGGTCATGGAGGCTGAATGAAGCCTACTTCCTGCTAACAAGAAAATGGGGAACACAAAGACCTTTGTGCCCAAGAGCCCCCAACCCCGCCTGCCCAGGGTCCTGCTCAGTTTCACCATCATCATCATTTGGGAATGTGTGCACGTGTGCAGTTAGGATCTGAGAAGCCAGGGGGAAAAGTGTCCTCAGGGGCAGGGCTCTGAGACAGGGGGCTGTATTGGTCATCAGCCCGGGTGAGGAGAGCTAAGGCCAGAGTGCTTTCAGAGAGGTGAAGATCTGCTGCAAAGGGAAAAATAATCAAAGTTGATATCAGATCTGGTATGGGGCTGGGGGTATTGAGGAATGACATGTCTAAAATGACTGTAGGGTTGTTAGCTTGGGGAAGGGAAAATGGTGGTATTATGAGAAATGGAACCATTGGGAAGGAGGAACATTTAGGTGAGAATATGATTAACTCAGGGTTGGGTACACTGAGAAGTGGCTTTGGGGCAACTAACTGAAACATCTCGCACTAAAGGTTGGCATAGGACCAAGCATTTAGGGCAGAAGATAGAAAATTGAGAATTATTCACATAAGGAGCCTTTAGTGAGCCCCTGTTACATGCCAGGAGTTCAGTTAAGGGCCAGGTGCAGAGGTGCCTGGGAGCAGAGTCAGAAAGTGGGGTGATTACGTGCTCAGACTTTAGATCATACAGATCCACGTCCCAGTTCCCACTTTGCCACTTACTAGCTGTGGAACCTTGGGCAAATCATTTAATGTTTTTAAGCCACAGTTTTCTCATCTTACAAAAAAGTAGAAGAGTGTGTCTGGCACATAATCCTCAATACTAAAGGCAGTTCTCACGAGGATTAGTGAAGATAATGCATATAAAGTGCATAGCATTGTGTCTAGCTTACAGCAAATGCTAAAAAAAAATGTTACCTGTTATCAACAGGAAAAAAAATACTTTTGAGCTTAAGGTACCCTAGCCTAATGGTTATGAAAACAGCAAGGGTGTTAGGAGCTCAGCTGATCTGGAGTAGATAGAGACAGACAGAGACAGAGCAGTAGCTGAGCAGTCAGTTATCTACGTAGCAACTGTTGCAGGAAGGGGGACCCCTTCCAGGGCCGGAGAGTGGGCTCTTGTCTAACACTCAGAAATGAATTGTCTGAGGAGACGCACGTGCTGACGAAGCAGGAGACTTTATTGGGAAGGGGTGCCCGGGTGGAGAGCAGGAGGGTACGGGAACCCAGGAGGACTGCTCTGTCACGTGGCTCACAGTCTCAGGTTTTATGGGGATGGGGTTAGTTTCTGGGTTGTCTCTGGTCAATAATTCTGACTCAGGGTCCTTCCTGGTGGCATGTGCATCACTCAGCCAAGATGGATTCCAGCGAGGAGGATTCTGGGAGGTTGGTAGGACACGTGGACTGGCGTCTCCTCTCTCCTTTTGACCTTTCCCAAATTCTTCCAGCTGGTGGTGGCTTGTTAGTCCCGTGTTCCTAACCAGGATCTCCTGTTGTTAAGGTAACTCATGCAAGTGGTTACTATTGGGCCTGGCCCAGGTGGGTGGTTTCAGTCAGTGGTTCCCCTAACACAACTGTCAGGAAAGAAGAAAATTTCCTCTACCCTTCTAGGTTCTTCTGGCTGGTCTAAGAAGATTAACAGATGAACAGGAGAAAATCACTCAAAAGTTTGATAGCATGTATGCACGGGAGAGACCCAGAAAAACTGAGTAACTGGCCCAAATGGTCCAAACTCTCACTTTAAATACCATCTTCAGCTAAAGACAAAAGAGAATGTTGGGGGTAGGGGTTTGGGACTTTGAAGGCGAGCAAGGCAATTGGCATGGAGTTAGAAAAGCAAAAGTTTGGTAAACAATTGTTTGCTGAGCCCTGCAGAGGCAATGGGACACAGAACGTTAACAGATTTCTCTAGGCTTCTCCCAGTCTACACACCTAGATCACACTACAGTTACCTGTGGTGACGGCTGCCTTCCTGGAACAGGTCCTCTATCTATATTCTTTAGGCAGTTAGGGGGAGGTTCAAAGTTCCTTCCTGAGGCTTTTGGGCCTTGATTGTTTCAGCTCAAACTAATCTGCATGCTGAAGAGACATTTTGGGGTGGCAAGTTTTGCCCTCCTACATAACCAGCCAAAAATGAACACCTCAAGCCTCTAGCCACTTGCTATGATGGCAGAAGAGGCTAAAACTGTCACTGGGTAGGACCCTATGGGGCCTTCCTGGGACAGACCCCTCCCCCATATCCTCCCGCTGTAGCTCCTCTCTGAAGTACCTAGATAATGGTATCTGATGCGTATTTCCTGAGTTTTCAGGTGCTAAAACCACCACCAAAAGGAAGAAATTAACTACTTGATGATCATGAGCACTAGTCCCCAGACCTTCTGGCGCCTAAGGATTGATCACCACCAACCAGTCAGAGAATCGTGCACTGAGCTGATCACATACCCTGGGATGCCCCTCCCTCACGTTGCCTTTGAAAATGCTTTGCTGAAACCCTTCTGGGGTGCTCAGGGTTTTCGAGCACAAGCCACCCATTCTGCTTGTTTGGCTCTGCAATAAACCTTTCTGTGCATCGGGTTCCGTAACAAAACTGAGGAAGTGCTGACTCCTTCTGTTCCATTTTCCCCTGTGGAGGCACCAGTGGAGGGGGCAGGTGGCTCAGCACAGGTGTGGGGTCATCTCACTGTTGAGGAGGAGGGGGAGGGGAGCGAGGAGGAAGTATGAAGGGTGTAAAAGTCCTGAGCACTGAGTCAGGGTAGGGAAAAGTGTCTTAAGGTTTCCCCTCCTCCCCTGCAAGGAGGCCTGGGTAGAAGAGCCTGAAGAGGACCTGGCCCAAGGCCTCAGGTCAAGAGATCTGGGAATGAAGTCACTGGATGAGGAATGTGAATGTGTGACAGAGCGTGACTGGCCAGGGGCTGGAGTCCTTGACTGAAACTCCCCTTAGACACTGTAACACACTGACTGGGCCAAGTCTGCTGTGAGGAGGGCAGCCTCTCCCGTAGACCTGCCAGGTAAAGCCTTTGTAACTGCCCAAGGTCAGGCCTGAAAAATCACATGTGGGTTTTTAACTAGGAGTCCGACTCCTCAGAAGGTACATGATAAAGGAATGTCAGACCAGCAATGTTTCTGTGACTATAAAGCCTGGCCAGTGAACATAAGGTTAGAAACAGGAGGCCTGAGCTGTGAATGAGTTAGCCTGGGCTCTGAATTTGGAGTTCTAATCAGCTTTGCTAGGACAGTTTAGTTCATCAACACCCTTCACTGATTCTTCTTGGTCCCTTTCCTTTCAGAGTTACAGAGAGGAAAATATAACTGAAACAAGGTGACTATGTTTACATTCTGACTATCAGATCTGTCCCCCAGACTGGTAGTTACCTGCAAGGCCATTGGCTGTGAGAGTAACACATTCACTTTAGTGTGAAGAGAACTCTAGGGTTTCACTCTGTTTAGTAGGAGTAGAAGACAGCCCTGGGGAATGGCAGAGGTTTCTCTGTTACAAAAGTGTTGGCAAATGAGTTTTCAAGTAATTTTCTCCCCTTTGTCCTTCAACCCCAGGAGACTATTGAGATAGTTACTGACAGTGCTTGTAATTTGCATTTCAAAGTAATGTATGCAAAAATAATAGTTTCAGCACATGCTTCAATAACATATTAAAACAAATTGGCTTTGGGTCCTCGCCATTTATATCTTTGTCATTCTAACTCCAAGTCCTTTAATGCATTTAGGAAAAAAGGAGGAGGAGCATTTGGGAGGAGATGAGGAAGAGAGAAAAGTGGAGCAGAGACCTATAGAGTCCACTGTGTGTGTGGCTAGAGGGGGTGGGCATCTTACTCATCTCGTGTGCCCAGGCTCAGGCCTGTGGGATTCAGAGACTCCAGAGTGAAATGGTTGCTGTGAGATAAATGCGGGAAGACATCCTATCCCCTGGGAAAATGAGAGGAGCCCTCCTTAGGAACCACCCCACCACTACTATCATCACTCAGGCATCCTGTGGTCTCTCTCCCTGGTTGTATTTAGATGATGTGGTTATCTATGGGGGAGTCTTAGAGGGGATAGAAATTGCAGGTCAGGAGAAGTTCCCCTTGTCAAAATATAATTTTCAAAAAGTAAGACATGACTCTCACATAAATATATAGTGAGCATTGAGTTAATTCATTAATGAGGGAAGGAGCAGAATGGTAAAGCCATTTCAAAGAAAAGTATGCAAGGCAGTAAATATAGCAAGAGAAAGAAAGATTGCTAAGTTAACTACAAAACTTGGTTAATTTCCTCAGGGCAAGAATACTGTAATGTTTGGACCTATCATTTCTACTGGATAGAATATATTTGAGCCTCTACTGGACAAAAAAAAAAAAAAAAAAAAAATCATTTACAACTTATCAATCATCTAAAAGTTAACATCTAACTTTACGGAGTGTGGGTCCCTATCAACATCAGACAAAGGTATAGTCCCTCGGGAGTCAGGAGATGCACAGGCAGGTTCGTCGGGAAATGCTCTAGTATAAATTTGAAAGTGTATGCAGCAATATATATATTTTTAAAATAAATTTATTTATTTATTCTATTTTTTAGCTTTGGCTGTGTTGGGTCTTCATTGCTGCGCGTGGGCTTTCTCTAGTTGTGGTGAGCCAGGGCTACTCTTTGTTGTGGTGCACGGGCTTCTCATTGTCGTGGTTTCTCTTGTTGCGACCATGGGCTCTAGGCATGCAGGCTTCAGTAGCTGTGGCATGTGGGTTCAGTAGTTGTGGCTTGCAGGCTCTAGGGCTCAGGCTCAGTAGTTGTGGCGCACGGCCTTAGTTGCTCCACGGCATGTGGGATCTTCCCGGGCCAAGGCTCGAACCCACGTCCCTTGCACTGGCAGGCAGATTCTTAACCACTGTATGCAGCAATATTTTTGCCTTATTTACAAGTTTTGGATAATTTTTCTTAACACCCCGAAGCACACTCCAACCCCACCATAGTTTTATAGTTCAGTTATTTGGCTGATATATCTCTGAGTGAGCAGGTTGGGAGTGTGGGCTACAAAAGGCTCAGGCATGAGGTTCACCTAGACCCTCTCTCTGTCCTAGTCCTCCCAGCTCTTGCATCCCACACCTACACTCAGTCACTGGAAATGAGACATTGAGGACATTGAGATATTGAGACCAGGATGGGAACCCTGTAGCTTTTGCTGGCTTCACACTGGGGCACAAATAAGCCCCTGCTTCAGTAGAGTGAGCGTTTCTGCCACCTGTCCCAAGGCAGAAGAAATTCTTACAGTTGAAGGTTAAGGGCCTAGAGCCAGATCCCCAGCCCTGGGGCCTGTGTGTTTGTGAATTACCCCTCCTCCTGCCACCCAAACACATCCCTCCCTGTACCCAAAGATATTCTTACAGCCGCAGCAATAAACAGATGTGCACAGTGCTGAGAACTGACAAAGGCTCTCTCCTTGACCAAACTTTAGTCAGGCTCCTGTAAGCCTTTTCTCAACTAGGCCTTGACCTTGGCCCCCATCTTGTGTCCTGCCCTGTGGCCCTGCCTGGCCCAGTCTTAGCAAAGAGCCCTGCTAAGTCAGTGTGGTGACAATTCCCCCACCTTTGACATCGGATGTTCCTCATCCCCACCTTTGATGTGTAAGTTTTTGACCTTGCCTTTAGCAAGGATCCCGTTAAGTCAGTTTAGCAAGATTCCTTCTACCCTTGATGTCTTCTCTTAAAAATTTTCCATTCACGGGCTTCCCTGGTGGCGCAGTGGTTGAGAGTCCGCCTGCCGATGCAGGGGACACGGGTTCGTGCCCCAGTCCGGGAAGATCCCACATGCCGTGGAGCGGCTGGGCCCGTGAGCCATGGCTGCTGAGCCTGCGCGTCCGGAGCCTGTGCTCCGCAACGGGAGAGGCCACAACAGTGAGAGGCCCGTGTACCGCAAAAAAAAAAAAAAATTTTCCATCCACTGACCCCCTCATTCTGCTCATTGGCCATAAATCCCCAGCTGCCTTTGCTGTACTGAGAGTGGAGCCCAATCTCTCTTCCCTATTGCAATAGTCCTGAATAAAGTCTTCCCTACTAATTTAATGAGTGTCAGAATAATTGTTTCTTTAATGGAACTAAGAATAAAGTAATGTGTATCCAGTCCAAGTCCAGTCCTTCATGCTGCTCTCAGATCTGCACTGTCAGAATGAGTCTCCCTCCACCCACATCTCCCACTGGATTTTGTTACTGCCTCCATTAGGGCATCAACAAGGATGGGGCCCCTTGTTCAGAAAGCAGGGAAAAGTACCATTAAAGTTACTAAAATACAAAGCCCTTATCTTTCTGTCTTTCCTTTCTCTCTTGTTACAATGTTAATTTGCTATTTAATGTCATTTTCTTTCTTCTTTGACTTTCTTGAATTAGCCAGCCTCTAATACTGAAAATGATGACATAGAAGGAAAGGGAAAAACAGGACCACTCATAGTGCCTTTCGCTTTTTGTCCTTCTTTAGTCATGGACAAGCTGTAAGGAGGAAGTGTTGGTAGGATGTGCACATATCAGGAAGTCAAATGAAAACAGCTGAGTTAGTTTTATGCCTTTCTACTCTTTTCTTTTTTTTTTTTTTTGCGGTACGCGGGCCTCTCACTGTTGTGGCCTCTCCCGTTGCGGAGCACAGGCTCCAGGCACGCAGGCTCAGCGGCCATGGCTCACGGGCCCAGCCGCTCCGCGGCATGTGGGATCTTCCCAGACCGGGGCACGAACCCGTGTCCCCTGCATCGGCAGGCAGACTCTCAACCACTGTGCCACCAGGGAAGCCCTGCCTTTCTACTCTTTAGGTAAGAGCAAAATATGTGTAGATGTACAAACTATGAAATGTGAATTATGTAACTTTGGTGATTCTGCATATGAACTAAATGACCTAACATTTGCATTTCAAACTGGAATTGTGCAAAATAAAGATGAACAGTAAAATTTATGTTAATAATTCAAAATATTTTTTAAGTTTTTTTTTTTTTTTTTTACTTAGAATGACATTAAATAGCAAATAAACACCATAACAAATCAAGAGAGAAAGGAAGGGAAGAAAGAAGAGGGCTTCATATTTTAGTAACTTTAATGGCACTTTTCCCCTGCTTTTTGAACGTGGGGCCCCATCCTTGTTGATGTTAACAGGCTGGATCGGATGGGGAGGCTGAATGCTGAGGGAAGGAGCACAGGGACCTGATCAGAGCAAGGCCAGATAAACAGGCTGCGTGCAATATACAAGTGAAATTGTCCTGTGAGTACAAGATCCCATGAAATGCTCCTAGGAAATTGTTTCTAATTGGCTCCCCCCACCCCCAATAGGCTTGAAGAGCCATATACTTATGACAAAAAAATTTTAAATAAACTAAAGTGTTCTACATTACTTTAGAAATGAAATATGTTTTCTTTATAGTTTATTTTTTTAACAGTAAATTAACATCAGCGTGACCATAAAATAAGGAAAAGATAAGGCTAGACTGATAATTCTGGTGGGTCGGTTGGGTGAAGTTCCATGAGTTACCCTCGGAGGCTTAGCCTAGAGCCCACTCTTCCGAACCTTC
Organism: Pseudorca crassidens; assembly: GCF_039906515.1. NCBI lineage: Eukaryota > Metazoa > Chordata > Mammalia > Artiodactyla > Delphinidae > Pseudorca > Pseudorca crassidens. Next base: position 98,815,399 of record NC_090297.1, read on the forward strand.
CAGCAGGTGTCTAAGCACCTCATTCTCTGTATTAAATTTCTTGCTGCTTAAAATAGCTAGAGTGGTTTGTTTCTTGGGCAGACCCTGACTGATAAATGGGTTTGAGAGCACAGGTCAAAGGGAGCAGTGTCAGAGACTCGACATGATGAAAACTGCATCCTGCATGAGAGAATAGAGCTGCCCTTTGCTGTGAGCTTCTCTCTCAGATCAACTAAATCCCTCTCTAATCAATTAAGCCCATTTACTCCTTTATCATCCTCTGCAGAAAACCAGAAGTGCTAGACGTTGGGCTCCATTTCAGACATTGGGAAATTAATATCTGCTGGAGGAAGCAGAGGCTCAGCCCAGCCTGGTTTTGTCTGGGATACGATGGTGGGACTCCTACTCACATGGTGGTTTAAAAGCCCTCTTCGTGAGCCTTGCAGACGTTTTGTTAGAAGCCAGAGTGAGGTTGGATAACACCACTAGGCCACACCTTCCATCCATGCAAGATTTATTTTTTTATTTCCTGAGGCAAAAGTACCTCCTACCAAAAGCCTCCTACCTTATTTCCTGAAGCTAATTTCCCTTTGGCTGACACTGTGAAGCAAAATGTATTAATACCCATGATGGGTGATCAGCATTCAATAAATAATGCTGGTTGTTCTAATGTACCTGGTATGAAATATTCAGAGCTATTAATGCATTTCAGTTTAAATCATCACCAGGGCTTTGGTCCAAATCAGTGGTGAGCTTAGGTTCTATCACTTTTTTCTGCAGAGATCAGATGTAGAGTGTAGGCTGAGGGTTCCAGGAAAAGGCACCACGGAGCCAAACCTCTGCAGAAGGTAGGGTGCGATGCGGTGCAAGAAGATGTGATGGGGGAATGGTCAGAGTCCTTGCTTGGGGTTCAGGACTCCTGTCCTAGCCTGGCTGCACGGAAGGACTTGTTAACCAAAATTTCAGAAGCAGGGACCCGGTTGAAATAAAGAGGCATTTATTTTGGATTTGTTAGGACCACAGCCCAGGAGACACAGATTCAAGCAGCACTTGAATTGTGTTCTGCTGGACTACAAAATGGAGAAAGTTTATAAGGGCAAAAGCCTCAAGGTCTCAGTTAGTTACATGAGTTGTTTATCAAGAAGTATAGTTGGAGCTGGCAAGAAGTAAGGGTGCTTATTTAGCAAGGATGGTTGGGGTCTGAAATGGTTGCATGGTGACAAGGGGGAACAACCTTGGGACACAAGGTTGCAGCTAGCAGGTGTTTTGAAATGGCTGGTGTTCTTTGGTTTGGTACAGTTCACAGAAAGTTCAAGTTCTTAGTGGTGCAGGGACATGTCAGACCAGATCCTCCATGGCCACCCAACTCCATTTTTGATGCCTGAACTATGATTACTCGATCAGGATTTCGATGTCATCATACTTGAGGTTCATGGGGTCATGGGAAGCCAGATTGGAGCATTATAGGATGTCTTCCCCAGTCCTTGATTGTAAGCACTTAAAATGCTTTCTGTCTCCTGAGGCAGTAGAGGGAACATGGGAGAGAGGGGGAGTCTATATAACCACATAGATTGGGGGTGGGACTCAAATCACCAAGCATTAGGACCTCCACAGGAAACTTTGGATAGCTAGAGATTTCAGAAGGTTAAGCTCAGATGTCCTGTCGATATGGACATGGTTGACAGGTCTATAAATCATGTTTGCTCCGGAGCTGTGGTGCTGCTTAGCAGGTGGTGAGCATGGGAGGAATCTGACAGGTGAGCTGACAGAAGTGAGTCAGTCAGGACCTAGTGGGGCAGCAGTACTTCCTGCCTTTCTTGTTAATTTTTAGGACATTAAATGAGAGGTAAAGAATTGTTGGCATGGGAGAGCTCTCCAGACAGAAAACTGAATTGCCTAGGTGCCCCCAACACCAATATCCCCACACCCTTCACAGATCTCTGGTTTCCCACCCTGCCCCACCCCTGGTGAAGTCCATTAAGAACCTAATCCAGGGGGATTCCCTGGTGGCGCAGTGGTTGAGAGTCCGCCTGCCGATGCAGGGGACACGGGTTCGTGCCCCGGCTGGGCCCATGAGCCATGGCCGCTGAGCCTGCGCGTCCAGAGCCTGTGCTCCGCAACGGGAGAGGCCGCGACAGTGAGAAGCCCGCGTACTGCAAAAAAAAAAAAAAAAAAAGAAAAAGAAAAGAAAAAGAATGCCTCACCACTGGATCTGGTCCTAGAGGTCCCCTGCTGTGCCACGTGGTTCCCTTTAGTTGCTGAGCAGTGGGGACTTACGGGAAATGGGGAAGGGGCAACTGTTATAATTCGTCAGTGTGGAAGTATTTCAATGTTTTAAAAACCAGTATGGCGGGACTTCTCTGGTGGTGCAGTGGTTAAGTAATCTGCCTGCCAATGCAAGGCACACGGGCTCGTGCCCCAGTTCGGGAAGATCCCACTTCCCGTGGAGCGGCTGGGCCCGTGAGCCATGGCCGCTGAGCCTGCGCGTCCGGAGCCTGTGCTTCGCAACGGGAGAGGCCACAACAGTGAGAGGCCCGCGTACGGCAAAAAAAAAAAAAAAAAAGAACCTAATGCAAAGGAATCTGAAAGGAAGGCCAGGGTTATTTAGTTCCGCTAAGTGTTCCCTGCTCCTCCCTGCCCAGACGGATGTGGGGAAAGGAGGCTTCAGAGGTAGAATTAGCTCTCCCAGCTCTACTCTCTGAATCCCAGCTGAAAGCCTGTTTTCTCATCCTTATTCCTAGGGAATACTGACCTCCCCTCACTCTTGCCTCTCCTCCCATCCTTCCGACAGCTTAGGTCCCTCAAGTGCTCTGGGTTTCTGACACTGCCAGTCCCCAGCAGCTCCGTTCTGATCTCGATGCTAATAGGCTGATCTACTTTCCCCAACATGGCCGCTCTCTCAGCTGATGCTGGTTCCCCCTGACCTTTGCTTTACTCAGCCACCTCTTATCTCTCAGAGACCATGAGGTGAATATGAGAGAAAGCAGTAGTTGGACTGGCCTTAGACAGTAGGCAAGAACCATAACGTGTGCCAGTTATTCAGCTCTTGTCTCTCAGCTTCAATCCTATCCTTCTATCCTTCACTTTGTGATGCTGGGGCAAGAACTTTGAAAACTACTTTTCTGCTCAACTATCTAGCACCGTGTTAGGTTCTGCCAGGAGGGCTCGCCAGAGGTAGACCGGAAGGCAGAAGGGATATAATTTTGCTCTGCTGCCTGTTTCTGTCAACATCATCTAGTCTTGCTTTTTCACAGCAGCTGAGGCAGTTCTTTCAGCAGCAGCGGTTGGTTCCAATTTGCAATTGCTCCTCCTCTGTTCAACTTCTAAATGCTGGGTGCTCCAGGGCCAGGGTCCAGTCCTGCATGCCCATCATTTTCTGTGAACACATTCTCTGTGAACGATTTCAGCTGGTTTATGGATTTATGTGCCAGATATTCTGATGACTCTCCAATCTGTACCTCTAGCACTGACCCTTCCCTATACTCCATGATTTGAAATGTTAGATGTGTAATCTGCATCTTCAATTTAAATGTCCAAGCATAATTTTAAATTTCTTCTCTTCCAAACAAGCTTCTCCTTTTGTCCACCTCATCTCAACTGACCACATGTCACCGCCTTCGCTACGTCACCCCGGTATAAACAAGCACAGCTCAGAGTGAGCTGGGTAAAGCTTCTAGAGTGCACAGTTATAGAGTCTCAGGGCACAGTGACTTTCTCGCTGAATGAAAAGAAACGGGATAACAAATCTGCTGGGAGTGAAACCAGAACTATGAAATGAAGGAGCCGGGAGGGGACACTCATAAGAAGTGGGATGGAAGGAAACTAAAAAGGGAAAGTTGCCCTTTTGGATGACCTCAGCCTCCCTGCCTGTCAGGAGCCTTGTGCTCCAGCTCATTACTTGTACCAACTAGGACTGTGTGCTGTGCTGGACTGATAGCCCATAATTACTCATAATGACTTCCCAGGGCTCAGCCCAGGTAGGCGCCCAGGCATTTCAAGATAATGGCTTTTCTTCTCTTTTTATTCTGAGTGTGCTAGCTCCCTACATGGAGTGAAAGGTGCTTATTGAAAGTGCCTTTGATAATTAGGTTGGTCCTGGCTTCATTAAACACTGATAAGCTTCCCGCTTCTGGGTCCAGCCAACAAAAGGAGCCAAAAAACTGGATTCTCCTTTAAATGAGTCCCTGGGATGCAGAGGGGCTGGAGGTGCTTCCCTCGCCTGTTCCTGGGTTGAGCTGAGAGGAGAGGAAAGGCAGGTCCCCGTGGGACAACAGGACACCAACCACATACTAAGCCTCGATTTTCTTATCCGTTATATGGAGCTTAGAACCTAGAGAATGTCAGAGCTAGAAGGGACCCTCAGGTGTATCGATGCCTACACCTTTACCCTATAGAGGAAAACATACAGCTATGGACGCCTGGAGAAGGGATGGAACTTGCCCAAGGTCACACAGTTCAGCTGTGCCAAAGCCGTGCTCAGAACCCAGGTCTTTTTTGGTTGATCAAGACTCAGTGATCCCTGATGTACCTCGAAGGATTATCATGGGACCTTAGAAAGTGAAAGAGAGAAGATAAAGTGGTGTGAAAAGTGAGACACTCCACGTAGAGGTGAGGGGTTCCTGTCTGGGGGATGAGGATGGGGGATGCAGAGAGGAGGTCCAGGAGTCTCCTGGGTTTCAGCCTCACCTACCAGGCACGTGAGCATGGCCAGCTCATTCGACCCCCTTGAGTCTCATTACCTGCCCTGCTTACCTCACAGGGCCCTGGGGAAGAGGGCGTGAGGTGAGAAAGGAGACTTGTGGAAGTGCCTTAAGAAAAAAAGCCCATCAAACTGTTGCAGGAAGGGGGACCCCTCCCAGGGTCCGAGAGTGGGCTCTCGTCCAACACTTGGAAATGAGTTGTCCGAGGAGACACACGTGCTGACAAAGCAGGAGACTTTATTGGGAAAGGGCACCCGGGCGGAGGGCAGGAGGGAAAGGGAACCCAGGAGGACTGCTCTGCCACGTGGCTTGCCGTCTCGGGTTTTATGGTGATGGAGTTAGTTTCTGGGTTGTCTCTGGTCAATCATTCTGACTCAGGGTCCTTCCTGGTGGCGCGCACATCGCTCAGCCAAGATGGATTCCAGAGAGAAGGATTCTGGGAGGTTGGTAGGACATACGGGCTGGAGTCTTCCCTCTCCTTTTGACCTTTCCTGAATTCTTCCGGTTGGTGGTGGCTTGTTAGTTCCGCGTTCCTTACCAGGACCTCCTGTCACAAGAAAACTCATGCAAACGGTTACTGTGGTGCCTGGCCCGGGGTGGGCAGGTTCAGTCAGTGGTTCCCCTAACAAAACTGCATGAAAGGCTGGCTTTGTGCTCACTCCCTCCTCTGCCTGCCCCAAAGTCACCACCCAGGAGGCCAAGGGTGGTGCTTGGAGTCCAGCCAGGTGCAGACCTCCATCGGCATCAGCAAGTCACTTCTCCACTTGCTCTCTGATTTATCGAGCTCTCCTGCCCAACCCAGCCCCAGACCTCTGACAACATTAAACCTTTACATAGGCCTGGGCCCTGGCTTAGGAGACAGCGTTTCCTTATCGTCCCTGACACCCTCCCCACTCTTCAGAGAGCAGAACACCACGGAGAAGGCTCATCTCCACGTTCCCCTCGGCTGCGGGTCAAGGTGATGGACTCCACCTGAGTCCTAATTCGGGAACAGGCCCGGCTCTCAGCCCAGCCCTGAACTCGTCCCTTGTCCTGAGCTCTTCCATCTCTCCCTGCCTGCCGAACACTCGCTGAATATCTAGTACCCTTCTCCCAGCCAGCCCATGGCAGTCCTGGGGCTAGAAGGCTCCCCAGGAGGCCATTCTGTCCCTTCTGCTCTCAGGCTGGTGCAGACAGATGTGTAGGCAGTTGTTGTTAACTGCAGCTCTGTCTTGCCCCGACTCCCACCCCTATCTCCTGCCCAGGGAATTAAGACCCAGAGGGTTAATTCTTGGGTGTCCGCATCAGTCCTGGAGAAACTTTTGTGTGGACTCTCTGGAAGGGGCTGGTTGTTTAGAGGAAGAGCCTAGGGAGAGGGTGGGAGAACCAGTGTGGGGTGGGGTCAGGAAGGGAAAGCCCTCCGGTACCGGGACCCAGAGGATGAAGGGCTGTGCTGTGTGGGCTCAGGAGAGTCCAGCTGAGCTGAACGGAATCCTGCCTGCTTCTGGGCATCTCATTGGCACGCGTTTGTTTGTGGGTCCTGCCTAGACTAGCCAAGAGTCCAGCCCTCCTCTCCACCCCATCTTGCCGGGGCCAAGCCTGCAGAAGGCTTTGGTCTGCCCACTCCACACCCCTCCTCCCTCCCCAAAACCTCTTCTGGGTGTCTCCCACCCACCCTGGCCCCTCAACCAATACTTGTTGAATGAACAATTATTGCTCTGAGCCCTGGAGGAAGGAGTGGGCAGTGTCTCCAATGGGCTGTGACCATGACCTCCATAAAGGCCTAGGGCTGGGGTCCAGGAACGGTGTGGACCCCTCTGCATCCATGCAGTCATGTGGGTGTGTGAAGGGTGAGCTTGCTGGTCAGGCCAGGGCAGGTGCCACCCTGAAGGGACAGCGCCATCTAGCTGCACCTGGGGCCAGAGCAGCAACAGGGTCCTAGAGTTGGCTCAGGCAAGCGACGTCATCCAGGGAATCCCTGGGCACCGGCCGATTCTTTAGCAGACCAGTGGCCTTTCCCGCCATATAGGGGGTGACACAACCTCAGCTGAACGACCTGTGCTGCTGAAAGGGGGACCCAGGTCAGACTGAGGATACCCTTGGAGGAGCCCCAGGTGGGAACTAGGCTTATCAAAAGCACCTGGAAAGGGACTTCCCTGGTGGAAGTCCGCGCACCTAGAGCCCGTGCTCTGCAACAGAAGCCACCGCAATGAGAAGCCCGCGCTCCGCAACGAAGAGTAGCCCCCGCTCACCGCAACTAGAGAAAAAGCCCGCGCTCAGTAACAAAGACCAAACGCAGCCAGAAAGAAAGAAAGAAAGAAAAGAAAGAAAGGAAGGAAGGAATGAAGGAAGGAAGGAAGGAAGGAAGGAAGGAAGGAAGGAAGGAAGGAAGGAAGGAAGGAAGGAAAGAAGGAAAGGAAGGAAGGAAGAAAGAAAGAAAGAACCTGGAAATGTCTGAGTTGAGCCAGCTGGGAACCAGGCTGCTTACAGAAGCGGAGTGTCCAGGCCATCGGGTGGCTGTCTTACTGTGTGCCTGTGCTCCGCTGTCCGGAGGGCAGTGCAGCACTTCAGCTGTGGGACAAGTGCACGTCGTCAGGACTGCTGAGGTGCTGGGGCAGGGTCTGTACCATCCTGTCTTCCCCACAGCCTGGCACGATCCTGGCACCACATAGACCCTTGCTCTGTGGCTCTGCCTGGAAGGAGCTGACCAGTATGAGAAGAGCCTTCTAGCAGTCCAGGCAGTCCAGGCACTGAAAGGGCCACTCTCTGAGATGACAAGTCCCTGTCACGGTCAGTGTTCCACCAAGGCCCCATCAGCCGGGTGAGATGCTAACCGTACCACCATGCTGGGAGGGAGGCTGGGCTAGATGCCTTCTGAGGTTCCTTTAGTTTATGATTCTATAGAATGTAAAATTTTACATTCTTAATTTGTAAAATTACATTCAGATTTAAATTTGCTTAATTTAAATCTCTGTCACAAGTTGGGATGCCCGAGAAGCAAACTCTGAGATGGAGATAAGTGTGCAGGACATTCCTTAGGGAGTTCTCTTGGGATTGTCACCTGTGGAAGAGGGTTTGGCAGCAGGGTTGACCAGAGGGAGGTGAGCTGCACTGCAGTCTACACAACTGCCCGGCCAACCCTCCCAGGAGCACAGGAGCTGACAAAACTTTCAGAGGTGACCTAAATCGAGGTGAGAATGCTGGGCCTTAGGACATCATGTTAATTGTCACTGGGCGTAGGCTGGCTGGTCACACCTGCCAAGGTGTGACCTTGGGCAATCCAGAAGGGCGGCAACTGAGGCTGTCTGCTGGCAGCCATCCCAGCAGCTGGGGAGTGTCCTGCATGCCTGGAGAGGAATCTGGGCCACAGGGCGTCACAGCGTCTACCACTATTCCTGTGGTGACATTTTAGGCAGCAGTGAACCAAGCACGAATGGTGGATTTGGGGCAATGGACTTCGCCCAGTGTTTCTAATCCCCGCTCGGGAGCATCTCCCTGAGGGCGATGGCCAGAGTCCTGGAGGCAGTGGTCTTTCCCTCCACGCTCCTCCTCTCTGCCTCTTCTTAGAGGAGGTGTGGCTGGAGGTCTGTGGGGGAGACAGTGGGAGCAAGAGGCTGCCCAGGGATCAGAGGCCTTCACTTTAATTGCCAGCAATTAGATCCAAGGGAAGTCAGCTCATTTCCATTCTCACCATGCAGGGGCCCTAATTAAGATTTAAACTCATGTTTCCTTTTTTCTTTTTAAAATTTCCTTGGTAGGTAATTAACTTTTCCTTGCCGTGGGTAAGCAATTAATCAATGCTGTGTTAGTGACCGTGGAGGTCAGAGCACTGTGATTTGCTTGGGAGTTTGTTTCTTTCACTTACTTCTACTTTCCAAAAGAAGTAGCTGCAGCAGGGGAGGTAGGAGGGGGAAGAAGGAAAGATGCTTTAGTGAGCCTCTGCTGTGCAACGGATTCTTTTTTAGGATTCTCATGAAGTCCTTACAACCAGGAGAGTATAAATGGTTTTCCCTGGAGCAGGAGAGCAGCTGAGTGCAAAGGTGTCCCTATCTAAGTGCGCTTTCCCTCAAGAGGGGCCAGCCGAATGCTTCCCGGGGGCCTAAATTGGTTCCTGGACCCAATTGCAACATGTGGGGGACTGTGAGTGCATGAGGTGCGTGTGGGGGGTGTCTCCCAACCAACAAGCCATTCTCCGAAGCCACGTGGGTGTCCTACATACAATTGAACTCGATTCTGATGCTATCTACCCAGAGACAGCATCAGATTCCACAGCTTAAGGGCTCCTACAAGACTTCCCCCCACGTCACCCCACTCTCCTGCCCTTCAGACACCAGTTGCTAGTCCAAGTTGTTAACTGGACTTCTGACAACAAGCTATAGATTGGAGGTTCCAAAGACATCCTCCTTGTGTTGGATTAATTTGCTAGGTAGGCTCACAGAACTCAGAGAAACATTTTACTCACTAGATTACCAGTTTATTATGAAAGGATATGACTCAGGAACAGCCAGATAGAAGAGATGCGTAGGGCAAGGAAGGTATGGCAGAAGGGCACGAAGCTTCCACGCGCTCTCCAAGTGCCACTCTCCTCAGCTCTCTATGTGTTCACCAACCCAGGAGCTCCCTAAACCCTCTCCTTTGTTTTGTTATTTGTTTTGGTTTTTGTTTTTGGCTGCACTGCACAGCATATGGGGATCCTAGTTCCCCGACCAGGGGTCGAACCCACATCCCCTGCATTGGAAGCCAGTATTTTTAACCACTGGACTGCCAGGGAAGTCCCTCCTTTTGGGTTTTCATAGAGCTTCATTGCACATTCATGACTGATCAAATTGTTGGCTGTTGGTAATTGATTCAACCTCCAATCCTTCTTCCCTCCCTGGAGGTCGTTGGGTGGGACTGAAAGTTCCAACCCTTATTCACATGGCAGGCTCCTCTAGAAACCAGCAGCCAACCTTAGGTCCTGTCCAAAAGTCATCTCATTAACATAACAAAAGACACCTTTGTCTGCCCTCCTTAATTAGGAAATTCCAAGGGTTTTAGGAGGTCTGTGCCAGAAACAGGATGGGTATGAAGACCAAATGTATATTTCTTATCATAAATCACAATATCACAGGGCCTGAAAGCTCCTCTGGCTGAGTTGGGCTGGGGTCTATGGGCATGTGGGTTCTCCCACTGCCAGTCTCAGTGCCTGGGAGCCTCTCTTCTCTCCCAAGGCCCTGGGTCCACCTCCCCACAGCACATACCTGAGGGAGAACATGTGGATCAATAGGATTTTGTGTAACTTGCAAGTGAGAGTATAAATTGGTGCAACCATCTTGGAAAATAATTTGACGTTGTCTTGTTTGCATATCCTAAGACCCAGCATCCTATGCTTAGATATAAATGTGGAGAAACTTGCACACATGTACCAGAAGACATGGACCCAAGAAACAGCATCATTTTTCGAATAGGAGTGGAAACAACCCAAATGTCCATCCACAGGAGAATGGATAAATAAAGAATGCTGAGGTAACCCAGAAATAAGAATGCCAGGAAGCAGCTACACCTCCAGAGGAGGGGAACAAAAGGGAAAAGAAGAGCTTTATAGAAGCTTGAATCTTTTTTTTTTTTTGCGGTACGCGGGCCTCTCACTGTTGTGGCCTCTCCCGTTGCGGAGCACAGGCTCCGGACACGCAGGCTCAGCGGCCATGGCTCACGGGCCCAGCCGCTCCGCGGCATGTGGGATCTTCCCAAACCGGGGCACGAACCCGTGTCCCCTGCATCGGCAGGCAGACTCTCAACCACTGCGCCACCAGGGAAGCCCAGAAGCTTGAATCTTGGAGGAGGGAGCACCACTTACTACTTACAGCCAATCATTTCTATAAAGATCAAAAAAGCAAATGAAACAAACATATTATTTAGACATCTGTGCCTATGTGGCAAAACTTTTTGAAAAGCAAAGGAATGATAGACACGAAATTCAAAATGGGGTTAGCCTCTCACACAGGGAGGCAGAGGGTAGATGACAGGAGACGTGATGTTCTGGTTCTTGTGTGAGTGGTGGGTTCATGGGTGTTGATCATATTTTGTTGTTTTTTAAAATTTTGTTTTTAACGTTAAAAAATTTGGGGGGGAAGGGGATTTCCCTGGCGGTCCACTGGTTAGGACTCGGTGCTTTCACTGCCATGGCCCCGGGTTCAATCCCTGATTGGGGAACTCAGATCCCGAAAACTGCATGGCCAAAGAAAAGAGAGAAAAAAAAATGTTTTGTGATAGCTAGCCTGTAAGAAGGACCCCAGCGATCCCCACTTCCTGGAATTCATATTCCCTCCCACTTTGTTCTAGTGCCACATGGCTTTCAGGATCTTAGCTCCAGGCCCCAGCAGTGAAAGAGGCAAGTCCTAACCACTGGACTGCCAGGGAACTCCTGGTAGGTCACTTCTGAGGTTGGGTTTTAATATTTTGGTTTCTCTTGCTCTCCTTCCCAGGGAACATTTGCTCTGGGGGAAGCCAGCTGACATGTCGCCAGCAGCTTTATGGGGAGGCCCAAAGGCAAACAACTAAGGGCGTTCGAGGAAGACAATGTGAGTGAACTTGGAAGTGGAGCCACCCCAGCTTTCATATGACCACAGTCTCAGCCAGTGTCTTGACAGCACCTGCATGAGAGACCCTGAGTCAGCGCCACCCAGCTAAGCTGCTCCTGGATCTCTGACCATCGGAAACTGTGTGAGGTAATAAATGTTTGCTATTTTAAGCTGCTACGTTTTAGGGTAATTGGTTACATAGGGTTAGTTAACTAATACATACTCTTTGATATGTATAGAACGTTGAATTTTAAAATATAAGTGAGAAAGCATTCAGAGGTAAAAGAAGGAGGGAATGTAGCTTGGAGGCGGACCAGTTGGAGTAGTGGGCGTGGGCGGTGGCACAGCCATGACGTCCGTGGGACAGCGGGGCCCGGGGCTCCGGCAGGAGGGCAGCGCGGGTGCAGGAGGAGGAGACGGAGGGCAGCCTGGGATCCTGGCGGCGGGGCTGCAGGGCCGCTCTCGACCACACGAGGGCGCCCCACACCGCCACATCCATCCTGGGGGCGGCAGGAAAGGAGGGAAGTGGGGGTGGGGGAGAGGCCTTTTGGGGAGGTTGGGGTGGGGGGGAAGCATCCTGTGATGCAACGCTGAGACCCTCACATGGGATTTGGAAGGTGGAAGGGAACCAGAGGCCGCCTTCCTACTGCTTTAGCTGCTCCCTTCTGGCAAACGGGGTCATACAGATGTGCCTGTTCTACTGCAGTGATGTCCAGTGTGTGGTCCCTACCCCTGGCAGCTGCAGTGGAGGCCCTGCGTGCTCCTTGGATCCCCAGGATACACATGTATCCTGAATTCAGGAGTGCCAGGGCAACCTCCAGATGCTCACCTTCCTCTCCTGCCCACAGCGAGGGAGCAGATCCTCTGGAGACTCAGCCTTACCTCCTCCCCTCCCCCGTCCAGCCATCCAACCATCCCATTAGCACCTAACCCCACCCCCCGTATCAAGTCACTCTCTGCTCAAAATACCTTGAGTGGTTCCTGTTTCCTGTGCTAAACTCTGGCTGATACGACTGTTGTTATCCTTATTTTACAGATGGGGAAACCGAGGCACAGAGAAGCAAAGTGATCTTCCCAGAGCCACACAGCCAGTGGGTGGTAGGGCCAGGCTCCAAACCCAGGTCTTTCTGAGCCCCAAGCCCACTGCACCATCTTGCCTGGTGAATATGTGTTGGTGTTGCTGGCTGCGGGAGGAGGCCCGGCGAGCTTTTAGGCGGTGGGCTGTGCTGACACCCATGGCAGGTCCTGAGCAGGTCCCCAAGGTGTCTGTTCCTTCCTGAGAAGCACAAGCGGCTCAGGTTCCTGGGGACTGACCCCGAGGCTGGGGCTGTGGGATGTGTGGGGCAGGGAGGCTGCTGAGAGCCACGCCATCTGGGCACCACGTCAGTCAGTTCCCAGGGTTGGAGCCCATCAGCAGTGTCTGGAGAAACACTCAAGTGACCAGTGAAAAATCAGATTGGGGGATGGTGAGGTGGAGGCGTCACCAGGCCCGGAGGCCGTCTTGGGCGGCACCACCTCGGTGAACTTGTAGTGGTTTGTTCTTGTCAGTCCCCCAGGGTTGAATGGAGCCTGAGAGTCTGACAGACACATGATCATTCACTCGCCTGCGGCCACACGCCAGGTTGCCTAGTGGGGAGTTCTTGCAGGAGGGTATCTGTCATCTGGACTGGAATGTCCTTCCTGCGTGCTGGGCATTTTTGCTCCCTTTGGCTGATAGACCTCTGGGTGGGGAAGGTGAGGCACGTGCTACGGGTGGGGAGAAAAGTAAACCCAAAGGAGTTGGTTGATGCTTCAAGTGTTTAAAAGAACATAGGTCTTTGGCTACAGCTGAGAGCACTGAGCAGGGCAGCTTGTGTGCCAGTCCCCACCCGGGGGGGATCCATCTCTTGAGTCTTCATTCCCTCATTCATTTATTCATTATTTTATACTTTCAGCACATACTTGAATGCTACCACATACCACATCTTTGACTGCATACCAGAGATGGAATCTTCAGATACTCAAAGTCCCTGCCTCATGGAGCTTACATTCCAGGTGGAACACATTTTACTGTGCTTTCTTGTGCTCTCTTTTGACACATTTCTTTAGGCAGATAATACATTTTCTTCTCAATAATTTTAGATGTACTACCCCAGCCTCTGGTTGCCTCTTCTATAATCAGGCCTAGAGAACTGGGCTCAAGGAACAGGGACATTCACTTCCTACTCAATACTAACCCATGTTCACCCAAAAGGGAGAGAGGGAGGGAGAAGGTTGGGGGGTGGAGTGGGCATAGAACACAGATGTCTCTTCATTCATTTCTCCAAGGCAGCCCATAGGCCTACAGGGATGTCCTCTGCCCTCTGGCCTCATCAGACCTGGGCTTGGGAAACACTCTGCCCTTGATTCACTTTTAAGTCCTTGGAGTTCAGCTGCTGGATTTTTGGGGTTCTCATCACATTGTATTATAAGTACTGATATCCTTTTATTGCCCCCAACAGACAGAAAGCTTCTTTTTTTTTTTTTTTTTTTTAAAGTAGGCAGGAGTCTTCTTCCTTTTTTTAAAAAATTATTTATTTATTTAGGCCGTATTGGGTCTTCATTGCTGCACGGGGGCTTTTTCCAGTTGCGGCGAGCGGGGGCTACTCTTTGTTGCGATGCGTGGACTGCTCATTGCGGTGGCTTCTCTTGTTGCAGAGCACGGGCTCTAGGCGCACGGGCTTCAGTAGTTGTGGCACGCAGGTGCGGGCTCAGTAGCTGTAGCTCGTGGGCTGTAGAGCTCAGGCTCAGTAGTTGTAGCACACAGGCTTAGTTGCTCCGCGGCATGTGGGATCTTCCAGGACCAGGGGTCGAACCCATGTCCCCTGCATTGGCAGGCAAATTCTTAACCACTGTGCCACCAGGGAAGTCCAGACAGAAAGCTTCTTATTCAACGTTCTATCTTCCTAGCCCAGCCCAGGGCCTGATGCAGAGTCTGTTAACACATGGTTGCTCAATTAAGATAATTTGTACAATTTCAAAGCCTCGTTGGTTCTACTGCTGGTCTCTACACACCTATTTCTGGTTTTTCCTTTCTAAGAGAGATGCCATCCTTCCCCTATCTACCCACGCCCATCCAACTATTCAGGGCCCAGCTGACATGGAAGCTTCCTCAGCCCTCCAATCAAAAGGGATGTCTGTTTGTTCACTGTCTCAAGAAGTTCACACTCTGATGTGTGTGACGATGGTGGTTCAGAAAAGCAAGTCACAGTGATAAGTGTTATTTATGATAGAGGTAATGATCATAGTGAATATTGAGTGTTTACACTAGGTCAGGAAGGATTTTACTGCCATTGCCTTGTTTAATCCTCATAGCAACCTTCTAATGGAGTTCTGCTGTTATTCCCATTTTACAGATGTAGAAACTGAGGCTTAGAGAAGTTAAATGCTGTGCCTGGGGAGTCAGAGCTGAGGAGGGTCTGAGCTGGAATTTAACATCAAGGTTTATTCTCTTAATAACTATTGCACTCTAGCCATGAAGAGACATCAGAACCCAAAAAGGGCCATTGAGAGAATTTGGGGAGTGTATCAGTCAGGATTGTGCAGAGAACAGAATCACTAAGAATGATATGAAATAAGCAATTTACGATAAGAATTACACCCTACGTAATTGTGGGAACCGGTGAAGGATTCCGTGGAATCCTGTGGTCCCTGCATCTGGCCTGGGCCTGGAATTGCTGTATACCTGCAGGGACAGGATTTGGGAAGAAAAACTGGAGGTGAGGTTGGGGAGAACAAGGTCAACAAGCCCCATAAGAACAAACTAGAACCCTTGTCTCTCCCTCACTGCCTCCAGCCTTGACAAGCCAGGTGACCTGCAGTGGAAGCTGCTGGTGCCATTTGGCCTGGAGCTGCACAGGTAGGTGGCCCAGGACTTGGAGGGAGCTGGAGCAGCTGTGAGCTTGGCTACTGTCCGGGCAGTGCCAACAGGCTGAACCAGCAGTTAAGTGTCAAGGTTGCAACAGTACCTCATTTTGGCAGTGTTACACAAAATCATCTAAAACTTAGAAATAGGGCAAAGGATGACTATGTGTCCTTTCAAGGTCCTCCTTGGATGGATCCTTGCCCAATGCACCTACCTACAGATTATTTAATTCTCTAGGTTCTAGAATCCAGGAGAATAAACCTTTTTTTAAAAAACTTTTTTTTAAGGAAGTATAGTTGATTTACAACACTGTGTTAATTTCTGCTGTACAGCAAAGTGATTCAGTTATACATACATCTTTCTCATACTCTTTTCCATTATGGTTTATCACAGGATAATGAATATAGTTCCCGGTGCTGTACAGTAGGACCTTGTTGTTTGTCCATTCTGTATATAGTAGTTTGCATCTCCTAATCCCAAACTCCTAATCCATCCTTTCCCCACGCCCCTTCCCCTTTGGCAACCACAAGTCTGTTCTCTATGTCTGTGAGTCTGTTTCTGTTTTGTAGATAAGTTCATTTGTGTCATATTTTAGATTCCACATATAAGTGATATCATATGGTATTTGTCTTTCTCTTTTTGACTTACTTCACTTAGTATGACAATGTCTAGGTCCAACCATGTTGCTGCAAATAGCATTATTTCACTCTTTTTTATGGCTGAGTAGTATCGGGAGAAGAAACCTTTGCTATCTGTTTACTATTGTTTAGGGCCCAGGCTCTGGGATGCTCTGTGTTCACTCATAGTTTTTGCCTTGCAGAGATGCAAATGTTCCCTTGTCCAGTAAAAATATATAACCCTGGTAGGAGCTCAGCTGAGACAGGAGCAACAGAGCTGTCAGCTGTCTGAGTAGCCAGTTAAAGCAACCAGCCCTAAATGGAAGAGGTAAGCCTGTAACCACTTGCTGTGATGGTGTAAACAAGAAGCTAAAACAGGAAGCAGTGGCTCTCCCTGTTCCATTTTCCTGAGGCCCAGGTGGACCAGCACAGATGTGGGGTCATCTCATTATTGAGGGAGCGCCCAACAAAAGGCTCCAGCAGTTTGATGGACTCTGGGGTTGGGGAAGGGTGAGCTGGGGAAAGACCTGGGCACTGAGCACTGGTTTCCCCCTCCCCCCTCCCCTGCCCGCAAGGAGGCCTGGGCAGAAGTGCCTGAAGAGGACCTCAGAGGCCTCAGATAAAGAGACCTGGGAATGAAGGCAGTGGCTGAGGAATGTAAATGTGTGAAAGAGCGAAGGTTAGTTAGTTTTATTGTATCTCTAAGTTTGCAATCATTCTGGCATTCCTTTTTTCATCGACTATATTGTTTCTTGAATTTTCCTTTGAACTGGATTTACTATTCTGCTAGTTCCTCCGTTAAGGAGTTAAACCAATCTTTGCCACATGCTCCTTATATACGTGTATGATGGGCATGTTTTAACCTCGTCATGCTTATACTTTGACAGTAGCAGTGTTGAGAGTGGATTGGAAGTGAGGAGTGAGACCCAGCCTGTGGGGGTCCGTTGGAGGCTATTTCAGGAATTCTGATGAGTGTGTGAGGGCCTGGCCCAAGGCTGTAGCAGGGAAAACAGGTGAGAAGGGGGTGGACAGGGGAGACGCTGAAGCACAACAACTTTTGGGTGTTGCTAAGTGATGCGAAGTAAGCGGGAGGGATTCCTTCCATGTGGGAGGAAGCTAAGAGCACTCCAGAGCTTCCAGCTCAGAAAACTAGCCCAGCAGGTGCAAGTCTTCCTTGGCTTGCGCTTATCCTCGGCATCTGAGAAAGTGGATAATGCTTAGAATTTAGCTGGTTCTAGGACTGAGGCAGTGGTTGTCACTAAATGACTCTACAGCCTCAGGGGATTAATAGGTACAAACCACTATGTAAAAAATAGATGAGCTACAAGGATTTATTGTACAGCACGGGGAATATAGCCAATATTTTTAAATAACTATAAATGTAGTATAACCTTTTAAAATTGTGAATCACTATGTTGTACACCTGAAACTAATATATTGTAAATTAACAGTACATCAATTAAAAAAAAAATCATTGATGCTTGGTTCCACCCTAATCTGACTTATCTGGTCTTGGGTGTGTCCAAGTGATCGGAATTTTTATCTCTTTCTGTTTCTTTTTGCGGTATGCTGGCCTCTCACTGTTGTGCCCTCTCCCGTCACTGAGCACAGGCTCAGTGGCACGTGGGATCTTCCTGGACCGGGGCACAAACCCGTGTCCCCTGCATCGGCAGGCGGACTCTCAACCACTGCGCCACCAGGGAAGCCCTCTTTTTCTTTTTTTTAATTGAAGTACAGTTGATTTACAATATTGTGTGAGTTTCAAGTATACAGTAAAATGATTTGGGTATATTCTTTTTTTGATTCTTTTCCATTATATGTTATAAGATATTGAATATAGTTCCCTGTGCTATACAGTAAATCCTTGGTTTTTATCCACTTTATATATGGTAGTCTCTGTCTGTTAATCTTATACTCATAATTTATTCCTCCCCCCTTCCCCTTTGGTAACCATAAATATGTTTTCTATGTCTGTGAGTCTATTTCTGTTTTGTAAATAAGTTCATTTGTATCATTATTTTAGATTCCACATATAAGTGATATCATGTATTATTTGTTTTTCTCTCTGTGACTTCACTTAGTATGATAATCTCTAGCTCCATCCACGTTGCTGAAAATGGCATTATTTCATTCTTTTTTTTTACAGCTGAGTAATATTCCTTTTTATTATATATATATATATATATATATATATATATATATGCCACATTTTCTTTATCCATTCATCTGTTGATGGACACCTAGGTTGCTTCTATGTCTTGGCTATTGTAAATAGTGCTGCTAAGAACATTGGGGTGCATGTATCTTTTTGAATTAGAGTTTTCATCTTTTCCAGATATATACCCAGGAGTGGGATTGCTGGATCATGTGGCAGCTCTATTTTTAGTTTTTTAAAGAACCTCCATACTATTTTCCATAGTGGCTACACCAATTTACACTCCCACCAACAGTGTAGGAGTGTTCCCTTTTCTCCATACCTTCTCCAACACATTATTTGTAGACTTTTTGATGACGGCCATTCCAAGAGCTGTGAGATGATACCTCATAGTAGTTTTTATTTGCATTTCCCTGATGATTAGAAATGTTGAGCATTTTTTCAGGTGCCTATTGGCCATCTGTATATTTTCTTTGGAGAAAGGTGTGTTCAGGGGCTTCCCTGGTGGCACAGTGGTTAAGAATCTACCTGCCAATGCAGGAGACGTGGGTTCGAGCCCTGGTCCGGGAAGATCCCACATGCCGCAGAGCGACTAAGCCCGTGCACCACAACTACTCAGCCTGCGCTCTAGAGCCTGCAAGCCACAATTACTGAAGCCTCTGTGCCTAGAGCCTGTGCTCCGCAACAAGAAAAGCCACTGCTATGAGAAGCCAGCGCACCGCAACGAAGAGTAGCCCCTGCTCACCGCAACTAAAGAAAGCCTGCACGCAGCAACGAAGACCCAAGGCAGCCGAAAAAGAAAAAGAAATGTCTATTCAGGTCTTCTGCCCATTTTTTAAAAATTAATTAAGTTATTATTTATTTTTGGCTGCCTTGGGTTTTCGTTGCTGCGCGCAGGCTTTCTCTGGTTGCAACGAGCAGGGGCTACTCTATGTTGTGGTGCTTGGGCTTCTCATTGCAGTGGCTTCTCTTGTTGCGAAGCCCGGGCTCTAGGAGCATGGCCTTCAGTAGTTGTGGCATGTGGCTCAATAGTTGTGGCTCACAGGCTCTAGAGAGCAGGCTCAGTAGTTGTGGTGCACGGGCTTAGTTGCTCTGCAGCAGGTGGGATCTTCCCGGACCAGGGCTTGAACCTGTGTCCCCTGAATTGGCAGGCGGATTCTTAACCACTGCGCCACCAGTGAAGTCCTTCTGCCCATTTTTTGATTGGGTTGTTTGTTTTTTAGTTATTGAGTTGTATGAGCTGTTTGTATGTTTTGAAAATTAAGCCCTTGTTGGTTGCATTGTTTGCAAATATTTTCTCCCAGTCCATAGAGTGTCTTT
Source organism: Pseudorca crassidens (assembly GCF_039906515.1). Classification (NCBI taxonomy): domain Eukaryota; kingdom Metazoa; phylum Chordata; class Mammalia; order Artiodactyla; family Delphinidae; genus Pseudorca; species Pseudorca crassidens. The sequence goes on from NC_090297.1 coordinate 98,834,592, forward strand.
TTGTTTTGTTTATGGGCGATCAGGATTTTTAAAAACTACTTTAGGTAAAAACTGTTTTGATAGACTGAAAAGTATTGGAATTTACTGACTTTATCCAGATGTTTCGCAAAGTGACATAGTAACATCAAATATAGTCATCAGGTGGCAAGAAGCAGCATAGTGTCTAACCCTGGTCTTTCCTTAAATCTAATTACAGATTATGTACTCTGTTTATGTCTTTCTCACCCTCTAGACTATAAGCTCTCCGAGGGAACATCCCCATGTTAGTCACTATTGTATATTCCCAAGGCTCTATACAGTGTTGGGCATGTGGTTGGCCTTCAGATATTACATATAAGATGAATAAAGAAATACTTATAAAATTTTTAAAAATGTCTCTACAGCCTCAGATTTGAAAAGTATTCAGAATTATAATCAGGAAAGCAGTCAGGTGCTTTTCTTCCTTTTTTTTTTTTTTTTTTTTAAGTGGGGTGGGAGGGTACAGAGAATGAAGCACAGCAGGAAGAGAAAAACACCCCAGGGTGAACATCTCTTGATTACACATTTATAGATTGTCAGCCTACCGAGGGACTTAGTCTCAGCCCACTTCCCCTTCCGGCTTCTTCATGGCTGCTGGCCACCTGCAACCCAGCGGGCAAGAGCTCAGCAATGCAAGCTCTTTTAATTCTTTTTTTTGGCGGTACGCGGGCCTCTCACCGCTGTGGCCCCTCCCGCTGCGGAGCACAGGCTCCGGACGCGCAGGCTCAGCGACCACGGCTCACCGGCCCAGCCGCTCCGCGGCATGTGGGATCTTCCCGGACCGGGGCACGAACCCGTGTCCCCTGCATCGGCAGGTGGACTCTCAACCACTGCGCCACCAGGGAAGCCCTCTTTTAATTCTTGAAATGGTAAAGCATGGTAGGAAAGGAAATCCACAAGTGAAGAAATCACATTATGAACTCCAGTGCCAAAGAAAAGGACTGTAAATTAGATTGCGAATTCATTGGGGACCAGGAATCATCTTGCTCTTTTTGGTGCAGGACCTGAGTGATTGCTTTGGCCATTATTTACCCTCCAGGATTACGCAGGACTCGCCTCTTCCATTCTAGTGTTTGTTTCCAGAGTTTCCATCCAGCCCCACCTTCAGCTCTAGCCGCTGAGCTGCCATGCTCTTCTGACAGTAGATGACCTGCTAAGATGGAGGGGTTGTGTTGTGAATTTTTTGGTTTTTTCACTTTTCATTGAAATTTTAAATTTACAGAAAAGTTGGTACAGAGAGTTTCTATATGCTCTTCACCTAGCTTCCTCTGATGTTTTTTTAATTTATTTTTTTTAAAAATGTTTTATTTTATATTGGAGTATAGTTGATTCACAATGTTGTATTAGTTTCAGGTACACAGCAAAGTGATTTAGTTATACATATTTTGCTTCCTCTGATGTGAATTTCTTGCATAATCACGGAACATTGGTCATAACTAAGAAGTTAACACTGGACAATCCTATTAACTACAGACCAGTTTTTCCATTAGTGTCTTTTTGTGGTTCCAGGACCCAATCCAGGATATCACATGCATTGTTTTTAACTATAGCTGCCTCCCTGGGGTTTTGTGTGGATTGGATGATAAACTGCAGGTAGGAGGGCTACGTAAACCATGAACTATGTAAGTGTTATCAGCAGTTATTTTTCATTGTTGTTCTGGTTAATGATGAAACATACTGACGCTTCCCTCACTGCACTGCTCGGTGTGAGTAGATTCCAATTTCATTATTAAAATGACTAAAACCATATGCTGGGCACTTTAATCCTCACAACAATTATATTATGCTTCTGTTATGAGACTCAGAGTTGATATACCTTTAGGCTTTCTAGGCCCTCCCAAGGTACCCTTTCATGTGCTGTCTCATCATAGCATTTACTGTGCAGTCTTCCCCACTAGACTAGAAGCTGTGGGTTCCAGGAACTGGATTTTGTTCACTGTTATTCCCTGTATCCAGCAAATAGTCAGGCACATAGATGATACACAAAAAAAACACTGCTTAGATGAATGAATAAATTAAGGCTGATTTTTTTTTGCAGTTTTGAGTGTTTTATTTATGCCAAATTGGATAAAATATGTGTATTTGTCAGACAGAAAAGACATGTTGCGGTAGAAATGTACCTTTCAACTATTCATGGGTACACAGGTACACTGGGGAGATTGTAAAAGTGCAGATTGTGATTCAGTAGGTCCGGTAAGCCTGAGTTCTATTTTTATTTTTGGGGGGGGGGGTTGAGTAATTTTTATTTAAAATTTTTATTTCCTTGTATCTTTTTTTTTTACTTCTTTATTAGAGTATAATTGCTTTACAATGGTTAGTTTCTGCTTTATAACAAAGTGAATCAGTTATACATATACATATGTTCCCATATCTCTTCCCTCTTGCATCTCCCTCCCTCCCACCCTCCCTATCCCACCCCTCCAGGCGGTCACAAAGCACCGAGCTGATCTCCCTGTGCTATGCGGCTGCTTCCCACTAGCTATCTACCTTACGTTTGGTAGTGTATATATGTCCATGCCTCTCTCTCACTTTGTCACATCTCACCCTTCCCCCTCCCCATATCCTCAAGTCCATTCTCTAGTAGGTCTGTGTCTTTATTCCTGTCTTACCCCTAGGTTCTTCATGACATTATTTTTCCTTAAATTTCATATATATGTGTTAGCATACGGTATTTGTCTTTCTCTTTCTGACTTCACTCTGTATGACAAACTCTAGGTCTATCCACCTCATTACAAATAGCTCAATTTCGTTTCTTTTTATGGCTGAGTAATATTCCATTGTATACATGTGACACATCTTCTTTATCCATTCATCCGATGATGGGCACTTAGGTTGTTTCCATCTCCGGGCTATTGTAGATAGAGCTGCAATGAACATTTTGGTACATGACTCTTTTTGAATTATGGTTTTCTCAGGGTATACGCCCAGTAGTGGGATTGCTGGGTCATATGGTAGTTCTATTTGTAGTTTTTTAAGGAATCTCCATACTGTTCTCCATAGTGGCTGTACCAATTCACATTCCCACCAGCAGTGCAAGAGGGTTCCCTTTTCTCCACACCCTCTCCAGCATTTATTGTTTCTAGATTATTATTTATTTATTTTTTTTGCTGTAGGTGGGCCTCTCACTGTTGTGGCCTCTCCCATTGCGGAGCACAGGCTCCGGACGCGCAGGCTCAGCGGCCATGGCTCACGGGCCCAGCCACTCCGCGGCATGTGGGATCTTCCCAGACCGGGGCACGAACCCATGTCCCCTGCATCGCCAGGTGGACTCTCAACCACTGCACCACCAGGGAAGCCCTGTTTCTAGATTTTTTGATGATGGCCATTCTGACTGGTGTGAGATGATATCTCATTGTAGTTTTGATTTGCATTTCTCTAATGATTAATGATGTTGAGCATTCTTTCATGAGGGCTGATCTTTTAACCATTGCTCTATTCTGAAAACTGCTGTTTTCCTTACAACTTACTGTTAACTGTCTGCCTTCCCCTACCAGAAAGTGAGATCTGTGGAACACAGAATGAATCTTCAATGCCTAGAACCCTGCTTAGAACTGACACTTAGGGTAAATGTCAATAATATCTATTGAGTGGATGTATGGAAAGGTAGACTTCCTCCTTTGGTCCACTTCACCCTGTCTTTTTGTGACATCACTGTACCCTTTTCTTTCAAAAAAAAAAATATTTATTTAGGCTGTGCCGGGTCTTAGTTGCGGCATGCGGGATCTTCATTGTGGTGTGCGGACTCAGTTGTGGCATGCATGCGGGATCTAGTTCCCCAACCAGGGATCGAACCCGGGTCCCCTGCATTGGGAGCACAGAGTCTTACCCACTGGACCACCAGGGAAGTCCCTCACTGTACTGTTTTCTGATGCTGCTCTCAGTAAGATAATGTTCAAAAGCATAACGCTGTGATGTGGGTAAGTGCAGAATGCTCTGGCTTCCTGAGTTAGACATGCATTTGCAGCTGAATGATGACTGGAAGGGGAACCACAGGAATGCTGTCCCTGAGAGCACTGTCTCCAGGAGGGAAGCAATGATGGTTGACACAGGCGGCCTGTGGACTCTACCCTCCACAGCTTTGTCCAGGACAAGCAAAATCATGCCTTGAAGCTATTCATGCTCTGTGCTCTCAACTTCCATGTCACACTCGCCTCCCTTTCACCAGAATGCAACTCTTAAAGATAAACAAATAGATAATGGTTTATAATAATCATTAGCTTTATTTTCTTAGGAGGTAAGTGCCTCTTGTCAGAACTTTTCTATTTCAAATCTATTCATTTTTCCTCTATTATTAGTGAAAATATAACAATCACATTCACGTTAAGGAAAATGAATATAGGGAAAAAGTCACCATTCCAACACAAGTATGGTTGGAATTTTGTGTTTATCTCTTTCCTCTTTTTTTTCCCTGAGAGTATATTATATATATTTATCTAGTTTGTGTTCTGCTTTTTTCACGTAACATTGTATCATGCTTGTAACAGAAGGATCTTTCCATGCTATTAGACTTCATAACCATCTATTTAAATATACTGCCACACATTTAAGGATGTTCAAATATATTGTTCATTTCACTGTCAGATATGCCAGGAAAAGTCACTTAAAGAGTTTGAAGGACAAAACCTCAGGGCAACTAAATATTTTTAAGACTGTTAAATGTCGGGATTAAAAAATAAACCTTCTCAGGAATTCCCTGGCAGTCCAGTGGTTAGGACTCCACACTTCTACTGCAGGGGACACGGGTTCAATCCCTGGTCAGGGAACTAAGATCCCACATGCCACGCAGCACAGCCCAAAAAAAAAAAGAAAAAAAAAAAAAAAACCTTCTCTAAAAATATACGGAGGACAGCACATGGAAAAATGGTCAACATCTTTAATGTTCAGGGAAATGTCACACACTACATACCAACTAGAACGGGAAAGTTAAAAAGATCGGCAATGCCAAGTGCTGACAAGGATGTAGAATAGCTAGAATTTTCATACATCGCTAGTGGGATTACCAAATGGTATAGCTACTGAGAAGAGAGTTTGATAGTTTCTTACAAAGTTAAAGATGCACTTGCCATATGACCCAGCAACTCCAATCCTAGGCATTTACCCAAGAGAAATGAAAGCATATGTCTGCACAGATCTCTTTACTTAGAACAAAGCTCAAATGTCCAACTGGGGGAAGGATATACAAATTATGGTACATCTCTACAAAGAAATACTACTCAGCAATAAAAAGCAATGAACTACTGAAAAATACAACCACGTGGATGAACCATAAAACATTATGCTCTTGTGAAAGAAGCCAGACGCAAAAGGCTACTCCCAACTGCTTTTACTCACACTTCTGACACCAAATGTGTGGGTTATTTCCATACCAACAACCATTGCGCCAACTCTCCAGACACCGACTTGGTGTCCTACAGTTCAATTCTGACATAAAGTACCCAGAGTTAGTGTCAGATTCCACAGATTTAAAGGCTTAGTCTCACAAGACTGCCCTCACTTCAGATTCCAGTCTCAAGTCCCAGGTTGCCACCTGTACTTGTGACCAATCAGCTATAAATTGGGAGTTCCCATGACTCCTTCATCAAGTTTGATAATTTACTAGAATGGATCACAGAACCCAGGAAACACTTTGCTTACGTTCACTGATTTATTATAAAGGATACAATTCAGAACAGCCAGATGGAAGAGACGCATAGGGTAAAATATGGTGGGGAGGGGAGGTAGGGAGCTTCCATGCCCTCTCTGGGCACACTACTCTCCCAGTACCTCAAAGTATTCACCAGCCAGGAAGCTCTCTGTAGTTTAGGGGTTTTTATTACATAGGCATGATTGATTATATCATTGGACATTAATAATTGAACCCAACTTCCAGCCCTTCTCCCCTTCTCAGAGGTCAGAGGATGGGGCTGAAAGTTCCAACCCTCAAATCATGCTTTGGCCTTTTTGGAGACTAGCCCCTATCCTGAAGTTAAGAAAGGGGTCTCCAGCCACCAGTCACCTAATTAGCATGCAAAAGAGACTCTTATCACTCCAGAGATTCCAAGGCTTCTAGGAGCTGTATACCAGGAACTGAGGATAAAGACCATATATATACACTATTGTGCCATAGTTACATACTATGTGGTTCCATTTATTCCATTCTGGAAAAGACAAAACTATAGGGGACAGAAATCAGAGCAGTGGCTGCCAGGGGCTATAGTTAAGGGGAGGGGATTAACTGCAAAGGAGCAGAAGGGAATTATTTTGGCTGTTTGAAATATTCTATATTAGTGTGGTAGTTATTTGACAAAACACTTGTGTCAAAATTCATTAAACTTTACTCTTATAAAAGAGATTTGTAAGTATTTAAGGTATACCTTAATAAATATGACTTCAAATAAAAGCTTTTTCCTTCTGTCACCTTTTGCAAATCCCCTGCCCCTAAAGGACGTGACATATTTATTATGACTGTTGTAAAGGAAGGAAATAAATGTTCTATCAATGAACACCTGGTATGACTTCCACACAAATGTCCACTATCCACTGTTAGCACCAAGAGTAGAACATGATTCAGTAGAATTTTTCAAGTATCTTTGCTCCAAAGCTTCTGTTTATCTCTGACGTCAGCCTGAAAGTGTCTCCTCTTTGGGTCCTGCTTCTGGGCCTTTCAGTTCTGGAGATTCTGCAGCTTTAATAACTTCTTTTGGTTCCATCTCTTTACTTTCCTTATTCTGCTTCGCCTCTGCCTTCTGTTCTTTTGCCTCAAGTTGATAATGGACGCCCATGCCAATGCAGAGATAGATGCCTGAGACAATAAGGATTATGCCGCATGCCCAGTATGTATATTTGTAGTCTCCATATATGTCACTGAGACGACCTAAGATGTCCAAAAAAAAAAAAAGTTATGTCGGTAAACAATTATACCCTTTCCCAAATAAAGCTTAAGGATCCACTCAAAGAGCTCGTAAATGACAAATTAGTCTAAATAGAAACTGCTCAGAATTATTTGACCTTTTGTTTATGATGTCAACTGATTTTGGATGGCCCTGTGTATTCTATTATCTTTAGCAACTTGAAAATAATTAAATCTTGGCAAATTTGAATTGGGAAAGTCCTAGAGACCACCTAGAGTCAATCCTCTCAATATTCAATGGAAAAATTTGTTGCTCAAAAGAGGTTTAGTAGTCTTGCCCAAGGCCATAGAGCTAATTCCAGTCTCCCAGGCCAATGCACTTTCTCTGACATCAGCATTTCCCAAAGGGCGTTCCTGTGAACACTCATCCTCTGCTAAAACATTAACTAACGGCAACACCCTTCCACCATTCTAAGTGCTTAATCCTCACAACAGGAAGATTCTATCATCATCCCCATTGCATAACAGAAAAACTGGAAGTACAGAAACCTTAAGTAACTCATCCAAGGTCACAAAGCTTGTAAATGAAACAGGTTGGCTTTCAACCCAGCAAGTCTGACTGTGAGGCCTGCACCATAACTTCTGTGCTACAGGGTTACTCCCTAGTGTTTGCAAAGTCAAGTAAATTTGGAAATGACACATAGTCTTTTCTATTAAAGGCTTTATGAGGTAAAGCAACTTATTTACTTATTTATGAGGTAAAGAAACTTATTTACTTTGGTGTTTCCAATCTTTTTTTGGCCATGAAATCCTGGTAATAGTAAAATTTATTAGTATCTCAAACTAGTATTAAGAAATAAACTTTGGAGGGACTTCCCTGGTGGTCCAATGGTTAAGAATCCACCTTCCAATGCAGGAGATGTGGGTTCGATCCCTGGTGAGGGAACTAAGATCCCACATGCCGCAGGGCAACTAAGTCTGCACACCACAACTACTGAGCCTGCACGCTCTACAGCCCGCGAGCCACCACTAGAGGGCCCGCCTGCTGCAACCACTGAGCCCACATGCTCTGGAGCCCATGCCCCACAACCAGGGCACCCAAGCGCCACAATGAAGATCCCGCATGCCGCAACTAAGACCCAATGCAGCCAAATAAATAAATAAAAGAAATAAACTTTGGAAAATACTACCCATATTATATAAGCAATTCAAATATGACTCCATATGGTTTTCCAACGCAGGGCATCACTCGCTCAGCAATACTTATTGATTCTCTAAACATACACATGGCCCTGGGTCTGCTAGGCCCTGAGTTAAGGGTGAGCAAAGGAGGTAACATCCACAGCTCAGTGGAGAAGAGAAATGTTAATCCAATAACTATACAGACTGTGACAAGTGCTACAAGGAAGGTTTGAAGGCAGAAAATAGGGGTTTTAAGACTAGCAAGTAGGGTCAGGAAGGCTTTTCTTTTTTTTTAATTAAAAAAAATTTTATTTTTGGCTGCGTTGGGTCTTTGTTGCTGTGCGCGGGCTTTCTCTAGTTGCGGCGAGCGGGGGCTACTCTTGGCTGTAGTGCTTGGGCTTCTCATTGCGGTGGCTTCTCTTGTTTCGGAGCACGAGCTCTAGGCGTGTGGGCTTCATTAGTTGTGGCACGCAGGCTCAGTAGTTGTGGCTCGTGGGCTCTGGAGCACAGGATCAGTAGTTGTGGAGCACGGGCTTCGTTGCTCCGTGGCACGTGGGATCTTCCCGGACGAGGGCCTGAACCTGTGCCCCCTGCATTGGAAGGCGGATTCTTAACCACTGAGCCACCAGGGAAGCCCAGGAAGGCTTTTCTTAAAGTGTAAACTTAGCCAAGACTTACAGGAGGATAGGAGTTATCAAGGAGAAGGGAGATGGGAAAAGGCTCAGGGCAGAGAACAGCCAGTGCAAAGGCAGGTGATAGGAGGAAGCACAGGGTGTGAGAGGAGAAGCAGAGAGCAAACTGAGTGGTGGGAAATGAGGCTCGAGACACAGGTGGGCCAGGCCACGCAGGACCTAGTAGGCCACAGCAGGGAATCTGATCTTCACCCTGAGAACGTGGGAAGCAACTGGAGTGTTCTAAGAGATGAAGAACAGCTAGAGTGGATATGGGTAAAGTTAGAAGCCTACTGATAAAAGATAGGAGATTTGGATAAGAGTGGTAGTTGTGATGGAGAGCAAGCGGGCAGATTAGAAGGAGATTTAGGAAGCAAAAACAGACAGGATTTGGAATCTCCTTGGGTATACATAGGGAGGAGAGAGGGTGGACAGGTCAGCAGTGGATCTTCTGTTATGTATCCTTCCTTACTTTATGGTGCATAATCTCAAAAGCATGGGTCACATCCAGAAGTCCAAATTATTGTTGTATTTTGTATTAATAATAATTTTAAAATGTAAACCATTTAGCATTTTTTTTAACATCTTTATTGGAGTATAATTGCTTTACAGTGTTGTGTTAGTTTCTGCTGTATAAAAAAGTGAATCAGCTATATGCATACGTATATCCCCATATCCCCTCCCTCTTGCATCTCCCTCCCACCGTCCCTATCCCACGCCTCTAGGTGGTCACAAAGCACCGAGCTGATCTCCCTGTGCTATGCGGCTGCTTCCCACTAGCTATCTATTTTACATTTGATAGTGTATATATGTCAGTGCTACTCTCTCACTTCGTCCCAGCTTACCCTTCCCCCTCCCTGTGTCCTCAAGTCCATTCTCTACGTCTGTGTCTTTATTCCTGTTCTGCCCCTAGGTTCTTCAGAACCTTTTTTTTTTTTTTTAGATTCCATATATATGTGTTAGCATACAGTATTTGTTTTTCTCTTTCTGACTTACTTCACTCTGTATGACAGACTCTAGGTCCATCCACCTCATGACAAATAACTCAATTTCATTTCTTTTTATGGCTGAGTAATATTCCATTGTATGTATGTGCCACATCTTCTTTATCCATTCACCATTTAGCATTCTTAGGAGAATAATACATCAAGTTTTATTGTCACTTACTAGCTGTGTGATCTTGGACAAGTTATTTCACTTTTAGAAGCCTTTATTTCTTTATTTATAAAGCGGGAACAATAATTGTCCTACATCACAGACTTGTAATATATGACAGAATATAGAAAACGACTAGGATAGTCCCTGGTATACTGTGAGCCCTCACCTGGTACCTACTGTTATTATTTTAAATATTACTGCTGAATAAACTCCACAATTAAAAAGAAATCACCAACAGTATTTTAAAGGTGGTTATACATACATTTTTCTACAATAAACAGGTTAGTTTTTTTATCAGGAAAAATTATTATACAGACTTAAGTGTGTAATAGTTTTTTATTCCTCTTTCAGCTTGATGATTCACTTTAATTCAGTTCTATTATTTGAGCAATTACGCTGTACCAAGCATTGTGCCAGCACTGAGGGTACAGAAGCGAAGAAAGACTGTCAAGCAGCTCACTGATTTCTGCCTTCTATCACCTTCCTAATCTTCTGTTTTATGTTAATAGAACCATAGAAATAGGGAGACATACTATACCTAAAATTGGTGGCCCCAGGAGAATAGGACAGCATTCCACAATGGTCACCAATCCCACAGCACTGGAGAACCTCTGGGATCCAACCAGGTCCATCAGCGTTTCAAACAATACGGCACCAAACCACCCAAAAGCAAATCCAAGGAATCCCGCATAAAGACAGAACCCTATGTAGCTAGAGGACAAGGGTACTAGCATATGACACACTCCATTTGCAATAATAGAAGCAGCAAAAAAATACTGAACTCGAGGCCTTATCCACTCTGTGTTGGCTACAAGTCCCATAGAAGGTCTGGCTACCATGTCAACAAAAGCCAGAATGGAAAGAAGGAAGGCAGACTTCTCACTAGAGTGATGCTGACTCTTGGCATAATTACTAAGAAAGACTAAAGGTGTAGCCAGCGCAAAAGACATTATCACATTCCCAGAGAGGTACAGCATAAAGCCTCTGTGTTTGAATAGGGATAAGTCCAGAAGTTTGTTAACTGTTTGGAAAACGGATTGTTTCTCCTTTGGGGCGTTTCTGCCATTAACTTCTGTATTTGCATCACCTGCCCCCTTGTTTGCATCACATTTTCCAGCTTCCTGAAGGGATTCTTTAGACTTCTCTTTCCCTGCAGTTGTTGGCTTGGGCCCTATTGGTCTCATCAGGGCTCCAGCCACACAGCAGTTTAGCAGGATGCCTCCAAGAATTAGGAAGCTTCCTCTCCAGCCAAAGACAGCAAAAAGAGCCTGGTTGAGGGGGGCCAGGGCGGAGAGGAACACAGGGCTGCCTGCCATGGCCAGTCCATTTGCTAATGGTCGCCTCTTGTAGAAATACTTGCCAATCATGGTCAGAGATGGATTCAAGTTGAAGGCAAGCCCAAGACCTGGCGAGAGGGGAAGAAAGAATCACATACTCCAATAAATGTCAGAAACATATTTGGAATTCATTAACTAGGCAAAGAAATGAAGTGGAAAGAGGTCAAAATCATGAGAGGCTGTTATAACTAGTAGGTCATTAAGTGGACTGTTATCAAATAAATACAGACATAAATTCTCTTTATGCAGCAAATACTAGATTTATAAAATTAAAAAATGTATATATATATATATATATATATATATATATATATATATATATATATATATATATATATATATATTTTTTGGCCGCACCATGTGGTATGCAGGATCTTAGTTCCCCGACCAGGAATCGAACCCAGGCCCCTTGCAGTGGAAGTACAGAGTCTTAACCCTGGACCACCAGAGAGTCCCTAAAATATGTATATTTTAAAAAATAATTCTTTATCCTTTAGCAACAAAAAGAACAGTAAATGTAAGATCCTTTGTCTTATTTCATAATTTTAGCTTTCCAGAGGAATAGCTTTCCAGAGGAATTGAAAGCAAAAAGGAGAGAAGATAAATTTTATAAATTCAGAAAGCAAGATAGGAGAAGGGGCAGAAGGAAGGGAAGCAAGAGAGAGGGAGGGGGAGGGAGAGAGAGAGAAAATGTTTTTGGATAGTAAAACACAACATTGTCAAGATGCTAACACTACCTTAGTAAATCCATTAACTTAATGAAATTTCTATGAAAATTTCAATGTGTTTTATTTTTCAAATGAGGTAAAATGACTCTAAAATACACCCGAAGAACAAATGCATTAGAACTATTGGAAAAGGATAAATAATTGGTGGGCCTACCCTAACAGATATATAAATATATTGTACAGCTACAGTAATTAGAATAGTGTGGCACTTATTCAAAATTAGAAAAACTGATTACTAAAAGTGGGCAGAAAGTCCAGAAACAGAACCAAAAGATACATTTAAATTAATAGGGAAATAATGGATTTTTCAGCTAATGGGGCTGGGACAGTAACTATCCCAATAACCTGTTAAATGGTCTCCCAATCTTGCTTCCCTACTAGGTAAACCAGGTTAGGATGCTTGCACATTTCGATCTCTCTAATGACTGCCCGTCCATAACTTTTCACTCTGGATTAAGGGGTCCCATGATTTGGCCCTAACCTACCTCCCTGCCCTCATCTCAGTCTATTCTTACTTGTGCTAAGTGTAACTGTTCTTCTAGATTTTCTCAAAGCCTTCTCCTAGCTTTCATTCAGATCTCAACTTAAAATCACCACCTCTGAGAAGCCTTCCCTTTAGGGACCATTCAATTCTTCTCTATCAAAATTCTGTTTTAAGTCTTTGCAAAGCAGTTATTACTACCCAATATTTTTCTTATTTATTCATTTATTTGTTGGTCTGCTTATTGTCTGCTTCCCTCCACTAAACAGCGGGAATCTTGCCTGTCATGTTGGCTCTCCCCACAGAGCTTGGACCAGTGCTGGCATATAGTTAGGGACTCAATAAGTATTTGTTGAGTGAATTAATAAATGAAATAATGAACAGGCTGAATAATCACATGGAAACAAATAAAGTTCTATTCCTTCCTTATGTTATTCAAATAATCCAGATGAGCTAAAATAGCTAAATGTTTAAAAATTTAATTAATGTAGTAAAAGTATAGATCCAAAAAGATAATACCCATTACTGGCATTATCTCAGGTCCTGCAGGTGGGACTGTAAATTATTATAACCTTTCCAAAAGAGTATTTGGCCAATGATATCAAAACGCTTTTTTCCCAGTAATTGCTCTTCTAAAAATTTATCCAAAGGAAATTATCATTTTCACAAAGATGCATACAAAAGCACTATCATGCAAATACTGTTTATTAAGAGTGAAAATATAAACAATCTAAATGTCCTTCAATTAGAGAATGGTGAAATAAATTATGGTATATCCATCTATCCCATGAAAAAATAATCGCTGCTAAAGTATATTTACTGAGATGGAGAAACTATGTATAATACATGATGTATCACTAAGTGAAAAAATTGGTTACAAACATTATACATACATAATCTCATCTCTTTAAAAAATTTTTTAACTGTATTGGAGTATAGTTGATTTACAGTGCTGTGTTAGTTTCAGGTATAGAGCAAAGTGATTCAGTCATACATATACATACATTCATTCTCCTCTAGATTCTTTTCTCTTATAGGTTATCACAGAATATTGAGCATAGAGTTCCCTGTGCTACAAGTAGGTGCTCGTTGGTTATCTATCTTATATATAGTAGTATGTGTATGTTCATCCCAAGCTCCTGATTTATACCACCTCCACTTTTCCCCTTTGGTAACCATAAGTTTGTTTTCGATATCTATAAGTCTGTTTCTGTTTAGTAAATAAGTTCATTTGTAGCATTTAAAAAAATTAGATTCCACATATGAGTGATATCATATGATATTTGTCTTTCTCTGTTTGACTTCACTAATGTCATCCCTCTTTGTTCTAAAAATTCTATGTGTGCATATAAAAATGAGTTGATATGGCGTCAAAATATTAATGGTAGTTTTCTCTGAACTGTAGAGCTATGGGTGTCAATTGTATTTATATTCAGCAATTTTATTTTCTTAATTTAGCTATTAGAAAGGGGGGTTTCCTCATGAATGCCCTTTATCCCTTGAAAATGTATCTGTCTTTTCTATCAGAAACTGCTTTGTATCTGACATTCTCTCTTTCTCTAATTTGAGCCAATTCCTTCTTGGGTAGAATGGGAAATGAGTGGGAATAGCTAATGACCTCCCTTTCAACAACTTTTTACCTATCACCACTATCTTCTTTCTTAAGACAAAAAAAGAAAGAAAAGAAAAGAAAGAAAGAGAGGGAGGAAGGGAAGAAAGAAAGGAAGAAAGGAAAGAATCTCTTTCAATTTATTCATTCAATAAAAATAATCACCCATTAAGTGCCAGAACTTTCTTTAAAGACTTGCTTTTTTAAAATTAACATATCAACAGCTCTAAAAAATAGTGACCTAGTTATTTTTCTAACAAAGAACTTTCATTTTTCAAAAGAATTGGCAAATTAATGCTATAAATAGTCCACACAAAAATTAATGCTTGAAAATACATCAGTAGCAACTCACCTGCAATGACTCCGACACACAAGTAAAGTTCCTGCACAGTGGTACAGAAGGAAGCTGTGATCAAGCCACAGCCTGACAAGCAGCCGCCAACAATCATAACTGGACGACTGCCATATTTATTCACCAGGATACTGCTGATAGGACCTAGGAGAGAACAAACAGCTTACTCATACAGAGGTGAAGCCCAGCCCTCACATCCACACTTGCATATGACATTACCAACATGACAGGATGCCACCCCAGAAAATAAACAGATGAAACAGAAGACAGTGGCAAGGAATATTACTTTCTATCTTCATTTCAGAGTCACAGGTCTGTGTAATGGAATACATATAGTATTGATTGCACATTTTCTATATATCTAGGACATATTAGATGGGTTTTAACTAAAGTATGCAAGACAATAATCTAATTATTTTAAGGCAGAAGAGGCTGCAAATACCCTGATTATAAGTGTTTATAGGATTCTTCATGTATCTAGGATATTATCCACATATATGTAGCAAGTTTGCTTGTTTTAAATTTTTAGATGGTCATCTAGAGCAAACACATGAACGATGAGATTTATGAGCAAGTCTGATCAAACTTCTGACTTAAGGGCATGTTTACAAACTAGCTAAAATGTATTATTTCTCACAGAAAACAACAACACAACCAAAACAGAACTACAAAACAAGAATGCCTACCATCACCACTTTTCTTCAACATTATACTGGAGGTCCGAGCCAGCAGTAAGACACGGGGGAAAAGGTGTAAGGAAATGAAGAAACCGAACTATCAGTATTTGCAGAAGATTTGTCTATCAAAAATTTTTGAAAGAAAATCTACCAATAAACTATTGGAAACAACAAGAGTTTAGCAAGTTTACAGGGTATATGATTAAAATACAAACATCAATTACCTTTCTATACCCAGCAGTCAACACAAAACACATTTTTAAAGGAAGTTATCCTTTATAATGACACCATTTTATAACTGACCTAACAGAGCACACAGCTTCTATGTAGCTTTTATTGTTAAAGACAATGAAAAACACGACTCTAATCACGTAACTCCAAGAACTAACATTTCAAATATCTCACTGATAAGGGCATCAAGAACAAAAAGCACTTACTACAGAGTTTTGTCTACCCATTGAAAGTTAAAAGAGCAGGTCATGAGTACTTACCTCCACCATACATGACAGCAAACGTGATGGAAGATAACCATGACACTTCACTGGTGCTGGCTTTAAATATTTCTTCAATTTCTTTGTAAAATACAGTAATAGATTTGCCAAAAGCACAAGAGAAGCCAATGGAAATGAAAGCTCCAACAACCACTGCCCACCCCCAGCCTCCATCTGGGGGCGTGTATCCAACTGGACCTCCGTTTGATGGTGGCATTGTAAGTAAAGATGAATTCTAAAATGCAGTTCAAATCCAAATATCTAAAGGGTATGAAATTAAAATAGTACATAACAAGTAGGTCAATAACAAAGCACTCCCATAAAATCCCTTACATTTATTACATAAATAAATAAAGGCATATAGCAATTTTCTAAATAAAAGGTCATTTCAAGCATTAGATTCTCATTTAACGGGCTGGAAAGTTAGCTCAGTAAAGTTGGGTTTTCATCTAGCTGCTTAGATTTAAGGTATTCTTTTACTAATATGTGACTAGAAAGATTCCTAAACGATGGCTGACCAATACTGTTTAAACCTGCAAAATGAACCCTGAGGGACTTCCCTGGTGGCACAGTGGTTAAGACTCCATGCTCCCAATGCAGGAGGCCTGGGTTCAATCCCTGGTCAGGGAGCTAGATCCCACATGCATGCTACAACTAAGGAGCCCGCCTGCCGCAACTGACAGGGCGCAACCAAATAAATAAATAAATAAAATATTTTTTAAAAAATGAACCCTGATATCAGAGACTAGTAGTTTTAAACCAAAGATTTCCCCTTTTCTTCTTAAGCCCCAGCATTAGTGAAAAACATAGTTAGAAAAAGAAATACAATGTGATTATGAATTACTAGCAGGTGGGAGAAGTTGAGAGCTAAAAGGTTTACCAGTCTACTTTAGAGAAATTAAGTTCTCCTTTGATTTACTTAAACCAGCTTCTATTTTATGTCAAAATAAACCTTCCAACAATATGTTATCATACTCATTCTGGCCACCCTAACATTACCTGGAATGATGTAGTACAGTATTAATACTGTACAGGTCAACAATGACAATTTCATATTTTACTATTCCTTACTCTTTAATACAAATCCTACCTTCCTATCCATAGAAATCAACTTTTAAATAGCTCACCTTCTAACTAATCTAAACACTTCAAATATAATTTAGAAAGTGATCCTGTAGTGATTTAAAAAGAACAACTCTTAGGAAGAGTTCTGCTTAAGAAGCTAAAAGAGTAGGTTTTTTAAATAAAACTTTTATAGAAGTAAAGTTTCTAAAAGCTTTATAAAATTATAAAATTCCCAGGGTTTGCACAACTTTTTTAAATATTTATTTTTATTTATTTATTTATTTATTTACTTTTATGCACAACTTTTGTTAGACTTATTCCAAGGTAGCTTTTATTACTCTTGTAGATGGTAATTTTAAAAAAATCATTTTCTGTTAGTTGCTGGTTTATAAAGACACAGTTGATTTGCTTAAATAATAGCTTTACTGAGATATAATTCACATATCATAAAATTCACCCTTTTAAAGTTTGTATTTCAGTGGTTTTCAGTATATTCAGAAAACTGTACAACTATCATCACTAATATCAGAATATTTTCATCACCCCAGAAAGAAACCCTGTACCCATTAGCAATTAATTTTATTCCTGAATATTATTTTTGACGATATGGTAATTTGAACTGTTTTCTTAATTTTATTTTTGGATTTTTCATTGCTCGTGTCTAGAAATACAATTGATTTTTGTATGTTAATTTTGCAGCCTGCAAATTTGCTGAGCTCATTTATCAGTTCTAATAGACTTATGTATATATATGTATATATGTGTGTAGATTCCCTAGGATCTTCTATTTACAAAATCATGTCATCTGTGATAGTTTTACATCTTCCTTTCATTGCCTAATTTCCTTGGATAAAACCTCCAGTGCATGTGGTGAAAGTGGACATCCTTGTCTTATTTCTGACCTTACAGGGAAGTTTTCAGTATTTTACCATTAAGTATGATGTTACCTGTGGGTTTTTATAGATGCCCTTTATTAAGTTTGAGAAGCTTCCTTCTATTCCTAGTTGTTGAGTATTTTTATCGCGAAGGATATTGGATTGTAGCAAATTGTTATGTGTCTATGAAGATGATCTCGTGGTTTGGGGCCTTTATTCTATTAATATGGTATGGTTTGACTGATTTTTATATGTTGAACCATTTATGAATTCCTTCACTCCTGAGGTAAGTCCCAATTTGTCATGATATATAACCCATTTTATGTTGTTGGACTCTGTTTGCTCATATTCTGTTGAGGATTTTTACGTCCATATTTACCAGGGATAATGGTTTGCAGTTTTCTTCTCTTGTGATGTCTGTCTGGATTTGGTAACAGGGTAATACTGGCTTCAAAGAACAAGCTGGGAAGTGTTCCCTCCTCTTGCTTTTTGGAAGAGCTTGTAAAAGAGTGGTGTTAGTTCTTTAAATATTTCATAGAATTCACCAGTGAAGCCATCTGGGCTTCAGGTTTTCTTTGTGGGTAGTTTTTTGATGATTATGTCAATTTTTTTACTTGCTATAGGTATATTCAGCTTGTCTATATCTTCTTGAGTCATTTGATAGTTTGTGCCTTTCTAGAAATGTGTTCATTTCATTTAGGTTATCTAATTTGTTGGTCTGCAATTGTTCAGAGTATTCCTTTGTAATCCCTTTTTATTTTTACAAGGTTAGTAGTGATACATGAAGAGTTTAACCAACAGTACTATTAGAGGGAACAGGCCCCACAAAATTGACTTCACTTCTAACACCCACTGCAAATTTAGGCAGTGGGGGTCAGGGGGTGCGGAGTGGGGTGGTTTCCAAAAGAGTTTTGGCAATTCAACAGGACTCACAGAATTCACTGAAAGCTATTATATTCACGATTTATTACAGGGAAAGGACACAGGTTGAAATCAGCCACAGGAAGAGATGCACAGGGCAGAGTTTGGGAGAGGTTCAAGTGTGGAGCTTTTGATCATACTCTTTCCATGGAGTCATGGATAGCATTACCTTCTCCCACTTACAATGTGTGAAAATATAGAGTACCACCAACCGGGGAAACTCACCTAAGCTTTTGGTGTCTAGAATTTAGTAGGGCTTGATCACATACTGCTCACGTGAGTGCTAACCTTTAGTCTCCAGCCCTTACTAGAGCCCTTACCAGGGGCTAATACTTTATCTTTCAGAGATTGGAAATAAGACAATATAGCTAAAGGGCCCAGCAAACAAAGACACTCCTATCAGGCAGGACTCTTCAGAGACCTAGAGATCATATTCCAGTAGCCAAGGACAAAGGCCAAACCTCTCTATTGGTAAGGTTAATTCTTCACTATACATAATGTATCCTCTTCCAGTTCTGATTTTAGTAATTTGAGTTCTCTATCTCTTTTGTTGGTTAGTCTAAAGTTTGTCAATTTTACTGATTTTTTCAAAGAACCAAACTTTTGGTTTTATTGATTTTCTTTATTTTTTTGTACTTTCTAGTTCATTTATTTCTGTTCTAATCTTCATTATTTCCTTCCCTGTATTAATTTTGCATTTAATTTACCCTTTTTTTCTTGTTTCTTATGGTAAAAGTTTCAGTTATTTATTTTTTTTAGAGACTTCTTCCCAACAGGATGGAAATTAAATTAAATTAAATTTTATTTTAACTTATTTACTTTTGGTTGTGCTGGGTCTTCGTTGCTGCGTGTGGGCCTTCTCTAGTTGCATCGAGCAGGGGCTACTCTTCATTGTGGTGCATGGGCTTCTCATTGTGGTGGCTTCTCTTGTCGCAGAGCATGGGCTGTAGGCATGCGGGCTTCAGTAGTTGTGGCATGTGTGCTCAGTAGTTGTGGCACGCGGGCTCTAGAGAACAGGCTCAGTAGTTGTAGCACACAGGCTTAGCTGCTCCACAGCATGTGGGATCTTCCCGGACCAGGGATCAAACCTGTGTCCCCTGCATTGGCAGGTGGATTCTTAACCACTGTGCTGCCAGAGAAGTCCCAAAAGTTTCAGTTATTGATTTGAGATTTTTTTCTTTTTAAATATAGATGTATACAGCTATAAATTTCCTGCTAGTCACTGTTTTAGCTGTATTACAGAAATTTTGGTATTTTGTAATTTGTTTTCATTCATCTCAATGTGTTTTCTAATTTCCTTTATAATTTATTCTTTGAACCATTGGTTATTTAGGAATGTGTTGTTAATTTCCACATATTTGCTCATTTGCCAAATTTTCTTTTGTTGTTCATTTCTGATTTTTTTTCATTATGATCAGAGAACATACTCAGTCCTTTCAAATGTACTGAGACTTGTTTTATGGCCTAATAGATGGCCTATCCTGGAAAATGTTCCATGTGTACTTGAGAAGAATGTGTATTCTGTTGTTGTTGGGTAAAATGTTCTACAGATGTTTGTTAGATTTATTTGGTTTATACTTGGTACATACTTGGTTGTTCAAGTCTTCTATTTCCTGGTTGATTTTCTGCCTAATTATTTTATTGAAGTTCTGTTGAAATCTTCAAGTATTGTTATTGAATTGTCTATTTCTCTATTTCCATCAGTTTTGGCTTCATCTATTTTGGGGCTCTGTGGTTAGGTGTATATATGTTTATAATTGTTATGTCTTCATAATGGATTGAACTTTTATCATTATAAAATGTCTTTGTGTCTAAAAACAATTTCGTCTTCAAGTCTATTTTGCCTAGGTTTCTTTGGTTACTGTCTGCATGGCATATTATTTTTTCATCTGTATACTCTAAAACAATTTGTGTCTTTGAATCTATAATGTGCCTCTTGTAGACAGCATAGGGTTGGATCCAATTTGCCAATCACTGCTTTTTGATTGAAGTGCTTAATCTATTTAGATTTAATTTAATTACTGATAAGGTAGGACTTAGGTCTGCTGTTTTACTATTTGTTTTCTCTGTCTTATGTCTTTTTTGTTTTCCTTTTCCTCCATCACTGCCTTCTTTTATGTTAAATAGATATTTTTGGTGTGCCCCTTTAATTACCTCACTGTTTCTTTTACTATGTTTTTTGTTATTTTCTTAGTGGTTGTCCTGTGGATTACGATGAACATCTTAACTTAAAACAGTCTAGTATAGTTTAATACCAATTTAATTGCAATAGTAAAACTTTGCTCCTGTACAGTTTCCTCCTTCACACTATTGTCTTACAAATTACATCTTTATACACTATAAGCCCATTAAAAATTGTATAATTATTGCTTTTAAATCGGGTAGAAGGGGAAAAAAATGTTTACAAAGAAAAAAATACATTCATACTGTCTTATTGTATATTTACCTACGTAGTTACCTTTACTGGTGTTCTTTACTTTTTCCCATGTGGATTCAAGTTACTGTGTAGTGTCCTTTCAATTCAGCCCGAAGGACACTCTTTGGTATTTCTTGTAGGGAATGCCTGCTGGCAACAAATTCTCTCAGTTTTTATCTGGGAATGTCTTAATCTCCCTTTCATTTTGAAGGATAATTTTGCTGGATATAGAATTCTGGGTTGACAGTCTTTCTTTCAGCACTTTGGGTATTTTGTCCCATTGCTTTCTGGCTTCTATGGTCTCTAAAGAAAAATCAGCTGTTACTCTTATTGAGTATACTTCGTTTGTGATGAGTTGCTTCTCTCTTGTTGCTTTCAAGATTCTCTCTTTGTCTTTGTCTCTGAAGTTCTATTTATTTTTCATTCATTTTTCTTTTTTCCCTTAGATTTGATAACCTCAATTGACCTATATTCAGGTTTACTGATTCTTCTGCCAGCTCAAGTCTGCTTTTGAGCCCCTCTTACAAATTTTTCATTCAGTTATTGTACTTTTCAGCTCCAGAATTTCTATTTGGCTCTTCTTTTTTGTAATAACTATCTCTTATAAATATTCTCTATTTGGTGAGACATTGTTCTCATAATTTCTTTTAGTTCTTTAGACATAGTTTTCTTTAATTCTTTGAAAAAATTTATAATACCTAAATTAAAGCCTCTGTCTAGTAAGTCCAATGTCTAGGCTTCCTTGGGGATAGTTTCATTAAATGACTTTTCTGTGTATAGACCATACTTTCCAGTTTCTTTGTGCATCACATATTTTGTTGTTTTTGGGTTTTTTTGTTGTTGAAAACTGGACACTTAAAATAATATGATGTGGCTGCACCCCAATGTTCATTGCAGCACTATTTACAATAGCCAGGACATGGAAGCAACCTAAATGTCCATCAACAGAAGAATGGATAAAGATGTGGTACATATATGCAATGGAATATTACTCAGCCATAAGAAGGAACGAAATTGGGTCATTTGTAGAGACGTGGATGGACCTAGAGACTGTCATACAGAGTAAGTCAGAAGAGAAAAACAAATATCATATATTAACACGTATATGTGGAATATAGAAAAATGGTATAGATGATCTTATTTGCAAAACAGAAATAGAGACACAGAAGTAGAGAACAAATGTATGGACACGAAGGGAGGAAGCAGGGGTGGGATGAATTGGGAGATTGGGATTGACATATGTACCCTACTGAAACTATGTATAAAATAGGTAACTCATGAGAACCTACTGTATAGCTCAGGGAACTCTACTCAGTGCTCCGTGGTGACCTAAAAGGGAAGGAAATCCAAAAAGGAGCGGATATATGTATACGTATAGCTGATTCACTTTGCTGTACAGTAGAAACTAACACAACATTGTAAAGCAACTATACTCCAATAAAAATTAATTTAAAAATATAAAATAATACCATGTGGCAACTGTGGAAATCAGATTCCCTCCCCAGGGCTAGTTGTTATTGCTATTGGTTGTTCATGTTGATACTACTCCTATTTCCTTTTGTTTGCTTAATGAATTTCCTAAATAAATTCTGTGAAGTTTGTATTTTTTGTCATATGTGGCTATTGAAATCTTGCTTGGTTAGCTTAGTGATCAGCCAATGATTAGACAAAAATTTCCTTAAAATGCCTTGAATCAGTATATCTCCCAGGCTTCACCAAAGGGTATTATGTGTATGTTTAGGCATGCTTTCAATTCTCCAGCAGGCAGCTTACACTTCTGCCTTAGCTTTCAATTCCTGCTTGTATAGAGCTTCAAGTTCAGTCAGAGGAGAGAGATTCAGGCCTTCTCAGGTATTTCCTGAGCATGGGCAGAGTGTGCACATGTGCATGACCTTCTAGCATCCTGGGAATATGTCAGAGCTTTTCAAAGCCCTCTATGGACATCTCACTTCCCAGTTTTTGCTTTGAAGTGTTTGGTCAGCTTTTTGTTTGCCCCAATTGTTTTTCCAACTCAGGCAGCTGAGATTTGAAATAATTGCCCCTGATTGTTTTCAACAAATGTCCTGGGGAGAAAGCTGTTTGCACTGAGCAAGCTCTGAATCAGGTCAAAGAAAGACAAGCCCTGTGAGTGGGGGTTTCGAGGAAACTGTCAGACATGTTGAATAATGATAATTCTCTAAGAATGAGGTTTTTTGAAGATTCCAAACAATTCTGCCCCCACCAGTGGTTACTACACTGCTGATTTTCATGGCTACTATTATTGTAAGGTTTTTTGTTTCAATTCTACTAGAGTTGGGGAGATGAGAACTGGAATAGATCATGTTAAAACACCACAAATCAGACTTCCCTGGTGACACAGTGGTTAAGAATCCACCTGCCAATGCAGCGGACATGGGTTCGAGCCCTGGTCCAGGAAGATCCCACATGCTATGGGGCAACTAAGACCGTGCATCACAACTACTGAGCCTGCGCTCTATAGAGTCCTTGAGCCACAACTACTGAGCCCACATGCCTAGAGCCCATGCTCTGCAACAAAAAGTAGCCCCCACTCACCGCAACTAGAGAAAGCCCGTGTGCAGCAACAAAGACCCAATGCAGCCAAAAATAAAATATAAATTAATTAATTTTAAAAAAAACCACCACAAATCTTGCTGTTCTGAGATTCAGTTGTTTCTTGAATATATTCTCCTTGGATTATTGCAAGCCTCTGGTTAATTTTGAGTTTTGAAAAGTTGATTTTTTTTTTTTGCCAATGTTCTTATTGCTCTTATGAAAGAGCAGAATTTCAGAGGACCTTACCCCACCATCCCAGAAGTACCACTACAATTGATTTTTGTATACAGTAGTCCCCCTTTATCTGCAGTTTTGCTTTCTGCAGTTTCAGTTACCCATGGTCAACTGTGGTCTGAAAATATTAAGTGGAAAATTCCAGAAATAAACAATTGATAAGTTTTAAATTGCATGCTGTGCTGAGAAGCATGATAAATCTCACACCATCCCACTCCTGCCTGCCTGGGACGTGCATCATTCCTGTGCCAGCGTATCCACGTTGTATATGCTACCAGCTCATTAGTCACTTAGTAGTTGTCTCAGTTTTCAGATAGATTTTCATGGTATCGCAGTGCTTGTGCTGAAATAACCCTCATCTTACTTAATAAGTAAAATAATGTATATAGTGTTTCATCATCAAGAAAAGTATTTACTCCAGAGTTTGGCAGATACATTATCAGATTTAGAAAGTTTTATTCCTAGTTCATTAAGAATTTATTTTAAATCCATTGACCATTGAATTCAGGTTTTGTTTTTTTTTCATAATACCTTCACAAGGCATTTCTTCTTTCATCTGTACAAGTACTGAGTAACATTTATAGATCTTTTAAATATTAAACCACCCTTGAATTCCTACGAATTCAAGGATGAATTCATCCTTGAAGAATATCCCCAACTTTGTCACAATATACATCTTTTTAATACATTTCTAAGTTAAATTTGTTAATATTTTGTTTGGATTTTTTGAAATGTGTCCATAAAGTATTTGGAAATATAATTTTCCCTTTTCATATTGTCCTTCTCTGATTTCAATATCAGTTTTTTAAATTAATTAATTAATTAATTTAATTTTTTTGGCTGTGTTGGGTCTTTGTTGCTGCATGCAGGCTTTCTCTAGATGCGGTGAGCGAGGGCTGCTCTTCGCTGTGGTGCACGGGTTTCTCACGCGGTGGCTTCTCTTGTTGCGGAGCATGTGCTCTAGGCGCACGGGCTTCAATAGCTGTGGCACACAGGCTCAGTAGTTGTGGCTCGAGAGCTCTGGAGTGCAGGCTCAGTAGTTGTGGCACATGGACTTAGCTGCTACGCGGCATGTGGGATCTTCCCAGACCAGGGCTTGAACCCATGTCCCCTGCATTGGCAGGCAGATTCTTAACCACTGCGCCACCAGGGAAGTCCCTCAATATCAGTTTTACATTAGAGTCATAAAGTGAGTTAGGAGATGTTCTCTTTTTTCCTCCTCTCAAGGAGAGATTATATAAGACTAGAATGATCTAGTCTTTGTAAGTTTGGTAGAATTTACTGGTAATACTATTTGGGCACTTTATTTTCTTTTTGGAAGATTTCATATCACCTCCTTCAATTTTCTTAACAATTATAGGTTTATTCATTCCTTCTATTGCATTTTGAGTCTGTCTTTTTAGGGTATTTTTCTATAGCTTTTTCCATTTTGTCAAAGTTTTCAAATTACTGGCATAGAATTTTTATATTTTAATCTCTTTATGAGTATAGGTATATCCTCTTTATCATTGATATTTGTGCCTTCTTTTTCCCCCTTTAATCTCAGGAATTTATCTATCTTATAAGTTTTCTTCAAAGAACATTTTCACAAGAACCTCGCTGTCCTGAACAGATTTTTCCTCCAATTGCAGGGCTTGGCCCTATACTTGTGCTAGTATTTTTAGTTATATCACCCCCTAGATGTTTCTTAATTGTTGAATATATTGTTCAGTGTTTAATATATTGGACCCTTAAAGCTGTCCATTTATCTTTATTTCAAAAATCTGAACATATGGCCAGCATATACTTGATTGATGGTAAAATTTAAATGTTAATAGCATACCCATAAAAAAGAACATTCTCAGTTTTATCTATATTTTATTATACTTTCCCCTTATTTCATTGATTTCTGTTACTATTTTTTATCATCATTTGTATTCCTACATATTTGGAATTTATTCTATTCCTTTTCAAACATAAGATGGCTACTTAGCTGATTAATTTTTAGCCCTAATTTTTTTCTAATATGAGCATTTAAGACTACAAATTTCCCTCTATTTATCACCTTTACTGCATTCTATGTAGTTTTATATACAGTATTTTTACTATTGTTTGTTCCAAGTGTTTTAAAAATTTCCACTGTGCCTTCTTCTTTGACCCAGAGTTATTCAGGGGTTTTTAGCTCTCCAAAGGAAATCTTTTGTTTAACTTTAGTGACTTATACTTAACAACACTGTGGTAAGATGACAAGGTTGGTACAATTCAATTTTTTGATATTTTATAAGACTGGCATTTATGGGCTGGTATATTAATTTTTGAAAATATTTCATGTATGCTTGAAAAGAATATACATTTTCTAGTTGTTGGTTTGAATTATTTATTTGTTGAATCAAACTTTTGTTTTTTCAAATCTTCTAAATCTTTACTAGTTTTCTATTTTCTGCTTCATCTATCAATAATTGAAGAGAAGTATGTTGAAATCTCCTAATGACGATGTGTTTCTCAATTTTTCCATGTCGTTCTTTTGGTAATGCTTATGAACTTAGGTGGTTGATCTTAATCTCTGAGAAACTTGAAGGCCTAAACTGAGGGTACTTTCTTCCAGAAAAAAAAAATTGCATCTCCCAGAAGCTAGGAATGCTATGGACCTGGATGATTTTAGCCAGGATTCCTGGCTTAATGTGGGAGCTAAGGTTAGTTTTCCTTTGCTGCTGATCCCAGGCTTACCTCCCAATTACTAGCCCAAGTATGCAAGGCACAGCACAAAGTAAATTCAATTCAAATATCTGAGTGACAACTTTAGTTTACTAAAAGTAATAAAAACTGAAATATGTTTCCTGCTCCCAAAGAATTTATAATTTAGTGGCAGATAATGGAAGCTATTACCATTATAGATACTATTTTTTAATTATCTATTTTGTGCTAGATACTTTCACCAGGCTTATCTGACAAGCTTCTTGTGTCCTTGCCTGGACATTAATTTCTTCATTCATTGTTCAAATTGTTGAAAGTGCACTCTCAAGTTATTTCTTTTGTATCTTCTCTCTGGATTGTCTTCCTTTCTTGCAGGCCATTCACTCCTTTTCAGTTTGATTCAGTTACTCCATTTCTTCTGCCTATTTTATGTTAATCAGGTTGGCAAGTGACCAAAAACTTAACTCAATCTGACTTGACCAAAAAGAAAATGTTTTTGGCTCATGTAACCAAGAAATCTAAGGCA
Organism: Pseudorca crassidens; assembly: GCF_039906515.1. Taxonomy (NCBI): domain Eukaryota; kingdom Metazoa; phylum Chordata; class Mammalia; order Artiodactyla; family Delphinidae; genus Pseudorca; species Pseudorca crassidens. The sequence goes on from NC_090297.1 coordinate 98,861,388, forward strand.
GTGATTCTGGCTTTAGGCACAGCCTGATCCAAGGACCAAATGATCTGGTCAGAGATATTTCCCTATTTATAGTTCTACTTTCTTCTGTGTTGATTTCACTTTCAAGCAGGTCCTCAACTCATTGAGGCAAGAAGATTGCCAGTAACTCCAAGGCTACATACTTTCCATAAGATCCCAGCTTCGTTCCAGGCAACAGAATTCCTAGAATGTTCACTTTGGCAACATAATTAGCTTTAAGTAAATAGTTGGTTTGGTCAGGTCTAATCACTGTGTGAGCCTTGACTGGCTGGATCTATTTCATATGCCTAATTCTGAAGCCTGGGGTCCAGTCACAGAACAGATAGAATAGAAAGCCAGAGTTTTTAAATGCTACAAAGGCCTATATAATTTATCCTAACTTCATCTCCTACTTTTGTCCCTCCAGGCTTATACCACTCCAGCTATACTGGCCTTCTTACTATCTTTAAGGATGTCAATCACACTTGCCCTTCAGGGTTTCTGAATTTACGTTTATCACTGCCTAGAATTTTGTTAACCCAGATATCACTTCAATGAAATCTTTGTTCAAATGTTCCCATATCAGGGAGCCTTTTCTGGACCATCCTAGATCAATCCTAGATCAACCTCCCACTTCCCACTCCTTACCTTGCTTTGTTTTTCTCCATGGTACCTATCTAAAAGAATATATAAAATAAAATATATAAAATAACAGCAAATACTCATATAGTGCTTTCTATGCAGCAGGCATTAGATTAAGCACTTTACTTGATTAATTTAATGCTCTAACAACCCTATGAAGTAAGTACTATTACTATTCCCTATTTAGAGTTGAGCAAACTGAGAACGGAAAGGTTAAGTAACTTATTCAGGACATGGCAGAGCTGGGATTCAAACGTAATCAGAATGGCTCCCAAGTTTGTGCTTTTAACTACTAGACCACATTACCTCTTATTGTTGTCAGTCTCTCCACACCAAAAAATAAGCTGCATGAAAACAGGGACTTTTTATAGTGATATATCTCTAGCCCTTTGGCATGTAATAATAGATACTCAACAAATATTTGATGAACAAATAAAAGAGGATGCCGATATAGCCAGAAGGGAAAATGGATCCTTAAACATGTACTACACACAAGCTGCCCTAAATTAACAATGCAAACTGAGAGCTTATCTGTTCCAGTGGTTTCCTTATCATCTATGTGATGACTCAATCGCATAGTTCCAGCTAGCCAGTCCAGAATCTGGGCGTCAACCTTCTCTCATTTGCCATCATGTCCCATATCTAATCAATCTGAATAGCTCTGTATTTGTCCTCCTCTCCACCCTCACAGCCACTGTACCTTAGATCAGGTCACCAATCTCCCATGGGTTAATGCAATAGCCTCCTAACTGGTTTCCCTACTTTCCACCTTTTGGTCTCCCTTTTTCATTCTCCACACTGCAGTCCAAGTGATCTTCTGAAAGTAAAGCCTGGTCATTTTGCTCTTTTTCTTAAAATTCTTCTATGGCTCCAGATATATCACCCTCAGAATAATTTATCAAAGCATTCAAAACCTGTTCTAATCTCACCATTTTTGCCTCTTCAACTTTATCTCCTCCTGATTTCCATCACATACTACGCCCCAGGCTTAACGGAGTACTTGAACTTCCTCAAAGTGCCATCCTCTCTCATCCTCTGCCTTTTGCACGTTTCTGTTCCTTGTGCCTAGGTCTGGCTCTCCCATCACTTGGCTAACTGCTATTTGTCTTTCAGGTCTCATTTCTCCTGAACTGCCAGTGGCAGGCTTGTCATCTCTGCTATGTGGACCCATAGAACCCCAGTCTTACTTCTATCATAACACCTACATTGTAGTATAATTTGTTTGCCCGGCTCTCCCATTAAACTGTGTATGCTCTTGTGAACAGACACCATATCTATTGTGTTCAATGATATACTTCCATTATCTAGAATAGGTTCTGGCAGATACCAGGCAAATATATTATTTGGAAAATTAAATGAAGCCCCATTTAATTGGTGAAGATGTGCCTAAAGTTGTTAAACAATACAGCCCATATCCAAATTCAAGTGAGTCTGGTTCCAAAACACATGTACTTTAATGTACAGACCCTCTTTAAAAGAGGAAAGATAAAAATTCTTCTGGATCGCTGGGTTGATAAAATTATTTTATTTGTAATGTTACTTACATATGTACATATTAGATATAGTAATACTAAACAAAAGCACTACAAATGTTAATTTATAATTATATAATTGTAATTTATAATTAATTATAAATTAATGCTGTGATCAGATTAGTGCTGTCATAGTGAATATGCTTATCCTATTATATACTTTTTCTCTATTTAAACTAATATTGAATTTGTTTTTACATAGTTTAGAGTATGCCATAAAATCATCTGGTCTACATTTGTATAAAACTATCATTTAAATATTAAGTATTCATCCATATTCTTCACTAGCCTGCATCATTAAATCCATACTATTTGGTACCTGTATTAATTTTAATCAAATACAAATGCAAAGTACTTTCCTTTTAAAACAATGGTCATCCACAATATCCAGAAAATACTTTATCTATTTTAGATTGTCATTTTAAAACAAATACAAGATATAAAAAATTCTCCTACAGAACTAGTTATCCCTAACAATATATGCACATGAACACAAATATCTAAGACATATTTTATAATCTCATTTAAACAAATACACACACACACACACACACACACACACACACACCCCAAGGCAATGCCACCACAAAAAGCAGGAGCCTGGGCAAACTTTTCAGACTCCTCCTTTTCCTCCAGAAGGATCTGAGACTTCTTCAACAATGTTCCTTAAGAGACTCTGGCCTTGTTCCAAACTTCCCCAGGGTCTCCTGGTCAGATAAACAGGACTGGGATATGACCAGGGCCAGCAAGTTCCACTAGGATAGTTCTGTTTACCGGAGCTCAGACACAATCAGATTGTTTCAAGTCCTTTAAAGTGATTTGGCATAAATAGCCCAGATAACTCCTCCTAACATTTACAACTTTCTAAGTAGCTGCTCAAGCCCAGAAATTGATGGAATCAAATCAGAACATGAAAGCACCATTATTCTTATGGCCTGGTAGCAATTACAGATTCATCTCCTTCAGAGGTTTCCATTTATTTTGACTATTCATCAGAATGGGTAAGATTATACCATGAAATTATTAGAAATACAATTTTCCACCCATTCCCATTCACCGACGGAGACAAACAAGGATAAGTGAAAGTCCTCAAGTGAGTATAGGACATATAGTACATTTCACCTGCAGAAGAGATATGATTGATGTAAGAGCCATTTCAAAGTTTCCCCAATGCCACTGGGCCCTCATCTCCCAAAGCATGATTCATCCTTGGTAAAGGTCTCTGTTGCTCCTGGTTGGTTCTGACGCCGGAATTTGGTCCCTAGCGTAGTTTCTGCTTTTGCTCTGGAAAATACTGTCACATCTCATAGTGTCCTTTGCCTGGGGTCTTTTAGATAGAGCTACCAAATTAATTCTCTTCCACAACTACAGGCTTTTTATAAGAATCACATTTGGTGTAAGAAAGAAAAAAAAAATCAAGCAAAATTCTTTGCTGATATAATGTCCTGAATTATACCATTATACCCTCTCTTAATCTCTTAGATTTACTTTGAAAGGAACTAAGTGTGTGTACAAGTGACTCCCAAGCCTGTGGTCTTCAACAATTTTGCCCCAAAATGAACTCTGGAAACTGTACTTCCTTACACATTGACTATTAAACTGTATAAGTTTGATAGTTGCAAATATGTGATTTCTGGCATATTATATATTGTGTTATATGTGCATTAAATATATCGTTGTCAAAACCTTGGCACTTCGGCTCATTCAGTTTATGGAAAATGGCCACTATATAACTGGCCAGTCCTCACTATCAGAAAAGGTGTGACCTCACTTGAATTTGAAAGGGAATAGAATATGCCACCCCAAAATATGCCATTTGGCATATTGTTTATTTTGAATTAAAGTAACTTAAGAAACAGCCGGTACAAGATGGACACTCTGACCTCCTTTGTCCCCGATAGCAGGAAATAAATCTCCCATTCGAAAATTACTCTCCCAGTATCAGGAGAATAGCAGGCATCCTTATTATCAGAGATAGTGAGTTTAGGGCCGAGAAGGCTATATAAACAAACCTTGTTACTTCTTCACTAATATGCCACCCAAGCCCAAATGCTTTGTCTTGTCAATTCTTCACAAATGTATTGTTTCCTTGTCTAAAAGGTATAAAAGCTTCCTGCTTAGGTTACTTCTTTGAGTGTCATATTTTTTTTCAGTAAATTTATTTATTTAGCTTTTTTATTTTTGACTGCATTGGGTCTTTGTTGCTGCACACAGGCTTTCTCTAGTTGCTCCAAGTGGGAGCTACTCTTCGTTGCGGTGGATTCTCTTGTTGTGGAGCACAGGCTCTAGGCACGCAGGCTTCATTAGTTGTGGCACGTGGCCTCAGTAGCTGTGGCTCGCAGGCTCTAGAGCACAGGCTCAGTAGTTGTGGTGCACGGGCTTAGCTGCTCCACGGCATGTGGGATCTTCCTGGACCAGGGGTCGAACCCACGTCCCCTGCATTGGGAGGCAGATTCTTAACCACTGCGCCACCAGGGAAGTCTCAAGTGTTATATTTTTATGGGCTCGCATATGTACGAAATTAAATGTTTTTCTGCTGTTAATCTGCCTTATGTCAATTTAATTATTATTTAATTATTAGACCAACCACAGAGCTTAGAAGGTAAGAAGGGGAAAGTTTTTCTTCCCTACAAATTCAAAGCAGTGAGTTGAAAAACATTCCTGTTACCACCTATTCCTGTCTCCTTCAAAATTCTCTCTCTGGAGCTATGCATTCTGGGTTTTTCCCTTTGTTTGGATTGTTCCCCAGAGATTTTTACAGCATGGAACAGCACACCAGAGTAAGAACAGGGATGAGTGAGGTAGTCTTTCTTTTGTAAAGAAGAAGGGAATAGATAAACAAGGACTTACTGTATAGCATAGGGAACTATATTCAGTATCTTGTAATAAGCTATAATGGAAAAGAATCTGAAAAAGTATATATATATATATATATACACACACACACACACACACACATACACACAGTATATGAATCACTTTGCTATAGACCTGAAACACAATATTGAAAATCAACTATACTTCAATAAGAAATTTTTTAAAAATGATGGAGAAGGGGATTTGCATGAAATGAGTCAGTTAAAGAAGTCCTGAGGCATCCAGTCTCATCTTAGGAGAGCTCATTCTAAGTTCAGGGTACATATGAAGCTGAGGATTTGCAAAATAATTCCATACCACCACTTGAAAATGAAGATTACCTGTCCCAGAACATTTCACCTATGTATGCTGAAGGTAGGATAATAAAAATATCTCCAAGATTTCTAAAATTTCCATTTGAGTTAATAGAAGCTGCAACATCTCAGTTCAAAGGAAACAATCTGGGTTCTGAGGTTAAATAGGAATGCTCCATGGCATGAATTTCACAAATTTTTTTCTGAATTAAGAGTAAAATAAACATTAAAGGTTAATTAATCTCAGAATATTTACACTTAAATTTACATACATACTCCGTGATAGTAGAGCTGTTTGATGCAGTTGGAACAGCTAATATAATACTTACTGAATGTGATTAAACTTTGAGCTTAGTTGCCGGTTATGGTTTCTCACAATTTCTTTTATTTATTTATTTGTTTGTTTATTTATATATTTTTGGACATGCCTCTTGGCTTGTGGGATCTCAGTTCCCCAACCAGGGATTGAACCCGGGCCACAGCAGTGAAAGCACCGAGTCCTAACCACTGGACCACCAGGGAACTCCCACAATTTGCTTTTTAAGGTCACAATTTTTGGTCACGAAGAACTGTTTCATCAGTTTTAATAATAACACTGTCTTATATTAAAAACTTTATTCCACAGTGTCAAAATTAAATTTAAAACTGCAAGTGTCTTCAGGAAGAAAAAGATTCAGAGAGAAGAAGAAAGGAAATAAAATACGAGCATTCAAAAGAAAAATTATGGATAAAAAAATTCAAAACCCAGAGGTGGACTCAACACAATTCTGCCAAATTACCAAATTCCTGTCTTTGTTATTTGAAATTTTTTATTTTGGCATGATTTCTAAATACCAATTTTCTTCACATTTTAGAAAGGACATAAAAATCTGAGGTAATAGTGAAGAAACGGAAGTTAGAGACTGTGTCCTTTGAAGTCCTTTACACTATACAGGAGAGTTTTGCTCAGTAGAATTCCAGATTATAATCTAGACTATAATCTATAAACATTGTTTTCTGCAATCCAAAGTAGACTCTCCAAAACCTAAATACACTATTTTTATTTATTAATATATGACTGATTTTGTCCCAGGGTTTGAAGCACAAATGTACTGACTACGTTAAAATAATAAACAAACAGGTATGGAGTTAGGGTTATGGTCATCTACATTACTCCTTTTGAATAGAAATGCTAGTATACCACTGCTGGTATCTACTTCACACCTAGTTCTTTGAGGCCAAGTTGGGAAAATAAGTAGTCACAAGGAGGAAGACAGCAGAGAAAGTTGTTCTTCCTTTTCTTGAAAAAAAAAAAAAGTATGACTTGAATTGCTCACTGAAATATTTAACACTATAATCAGCTTCATAATTTTTAATAGTTTTATAGTTGGTTTTATGTAAAAGTATCTCTAGGTTTTTATGAATAAAGACTAGAATTTTACCTCTATGCTTTACTCATCATTCTTAAAGTTTTCATCCCAATGCTTGCTTCAGCAGCATATATACTAACATTGGAATGATACAGAGAAGATTAGCATGGCCCCGGCGCAAGGATGACACACAAATTCATGAAGCGTTCCATATTTTTGTGGGATAGGAAGGTGGGAGGGAGAAGCAAGAGGGAGGCGATATGGGGGTATATGTATACGTATAGCTGATTCACTTTGTTATAAAGCAGAAACTAACACACCATTGTAAAGTAATTATACTCCAATAAAGACGTTAAAAAATATATTTTTCATCCCAAATTCAAGACAATTACATTTGTCTCCTTTTTCTTTCCTGTATACATAATTGTGTAATGTCCATCATGAGTCTGAACATCATTATTACTACTACATCTGAGCCCACTACTTCAAAGAAGTAACAAAGTTGTTTTTGTAAAGTACCTGATAATCCACAAAAGACTAATAAATTAAGTATTGTTTGTCTAACATAAGCATTACTTACACTAAGCACAGATAAATAGTTATTTGCAAAGTTGTTTTTGTTTTGCGGTACTCGGGCCTCTCACTGTTGTGGCCTCTCCCGTTGCGGAGCACAGGCTCCGGATGCGCAGGCCTAGCGGCCATGGCTCACGGGCCTATCTGCTCCGCGGCATGTGGGATTTTCCTGGGCCAGGGCACGAACCTGTGTCCCCTGCAACGGCAGGTGTACTCTCAACCACTGTGCCACCAGGGAAGCCCTGCAAAGTTGTTTTAAAGGGCATTTCTGGACACTAAAAAATTATCAAAAATGAAATTTTGTTATCTCAAAATACGATTATAGGTTAAACTTAAGTCTTTAAATGCTGACGATGTAAGTCCTAGAATATACTGTCAGTAAAACAAAAATCACTTTATAATACACTTAAAATAATTTCAACAATCTATTTCACTTTCCTAAAAAAATACAGTAAATTGTTAATCTGCTCCCCTTAGGGGGCTGTTTTCTATATGAAAAATGACAAACATCAGCAAGGTGCAATCACAACAGAGTGAGGTAAAATTGTGCATTTCTAATTTGCATCCTAAATCTGAATCATCAACCTCTAGAGGGGTTACTGGCAATTGGCATGACAAAGGCCTACACCTTAGAGGGAATTACTGAAGACAAGGTTTGGGGCTAATTTAAATAATGTAACTGATATTACTGGATCCACAAGAAGAGAGAATTCCATGGGTCACAGTAATTAGCCAAAAAGTTGCTCAAGACACACTGTTCCATTTAACTATGCATATGGGAACTTCAAAGACAGCTACTACCTTAGAAACTTACAACAGAGGAGAGAAAGTAAGCAAAAATAATACAAGTGTAAAGATTCACATAATACAAAAATTACAGTGGAGGGCTTCCCTGGTGGCGCAGTGGTTGAGAGTCTGCCTGCAGATGCAGGGGACACGGGTTCGTGCCCCGATCCAGGAAGATCCCACATGCCGCGGAGCGGCTGGGCCCGTGAGCCATGGCCGCTGAGCCTGCGCATCCGGAGCCTGTGCTCCGCAACGGGAGAGGCCACAATAGTGAGAGGCCCGCGTACCGCAAAATAAAAAAAATACAGTGGAGGGACTTCCCTGGTGGTCCAGTGGGGAAGACTCCATGCTCCCAATGCAGAGGCCCTGGGTTTGATCCCTGGCTGGGGAACTAGATCCCACATCCATGCCGCAAGTAAGAAGTCTGCATGCCACAACTAAGAGTCCACATGCTGCAACTAAAAGATCCCATGTGCTGCAACTAAGACCTGGCACAGCCTAAATAAATAAATATTTTTAAAAAATACAATGGAGACAAGGGATAGGTAGGATTTGAGGAGAAAATGGAATTTCTATGGACAAAGTCACGGAGAATCAAGAATGGGGTAGAACTCAGGATGAGTCAAAGGAAGAAGGAAAAAAGTTTAAAAGAGTTTAAAGATTAGAAGGCTACAGGTGGCCCTGTGCCCAACTTTTCATAGGCTGGGAAGCAAAGCTTGAGAAACTTGATGTTGTCTTGGGCAGAGTGCGTATAGCAACAGATCAAAGAAAAAGAGGAAGAAAACGTGCTCTCAGCTGCCGGGGGATCTCGCTGAGTTGCTTTTGTCTTGTGGGCTTCTGTTGGGATTGGTGTTTCCTCCCGGAGGACGGCTGCGTGTGCTTTGAGGAGGCTCACTCCCTGCCAGATGGGTGATGGAAGTCTAAACATGAGGAAGGATCTTGGTGCTCTGGTCGGGTGTCAGGCCTGAACCTCTGAGGTGGGAGAGCCAAGTTCAGGACATTGGACCACCAGAGACCTCCCGGCCCCACATAATATCAACTGGCGAGAGCTCTCAGAGATCTTCGTCTCAACACTAAGACCCAGCTCCACTCAACAACCAGCAACCTCCAGTGCTGGACACCCCATGACAAACAAATAGCAAGACAGGAACACAACCCTACCCATTAGCAGAGAGGCTGCCTAAAATCATAATAAGGTCACAGACACCCCAAAACACACCACCAGACACAGCCCTGCCCAACTGAAAGAAAAGATTCTGCCTCATCCACCAGAACACAGGCACCAGTCCCCTCCACCAGGAAGCCTACACAACACACTGAACCAACCTTACCCACTGGGAGCAGACACCAAAAACAACGGGGAACTGTGAACCTGCAGCCTGCAAAACGGAGACCCCAAACACAGTAAGCTAAGCAAAATGAGAAGACAGAAAAACACACAGCAGATGAAGGAGCAAGGTAAAACCCACCAGACCAAACAAATGAAGAGGAAATACACAGTCTATCTGAAAAAGAATTCAGTTATGATAGTAAAGATGACCCAAAATTTTGGAAACAGAATGGAGAAAATACAAGAAACGTTTAACAAGAACCTAGAAGAACTAAAGAGCAAACAAACAATGAAGAATAACACAATAAATGAAATTTAAAATTCTCTAGAAGGAATCAATAGCAGAATAACTGAGGCAGAAGAACAGATAAGTGACCTGCAAGATAAAACAGTGGAAATAATTACTGCAGAGCAGAATAAAGAAAAAAGAATGAAAAGAATTGAGGACAGTCTCAGAGACCTCTGGGACAACATTAAACGCACCAACATTTGAATTATAGGGGTCCCAGAAGAAGAGAAAAAGAAAGGGACTGAGAAAATATTTGAAGAGATTATAGTTGAAAACTTCCCTAATATGGGAAAGGAAATAATCAAGTCCAGGAAGCACAGAGAGTCCCATACAGGATAAATCCAAGGAGAAATACGCCAAGACACATATTAATCAAACTCTCAAAAATTAAATACAAAGAAAAAATATTAAAAGCAGCAAGGGAAAAGCAACAAATAACATACAAGGGAATCCCCATAACGTTAACAGCTGATCTTTCCGCAGAAACTCTGCAAGCCAGAAGGGAGTGGCAGGACATATTTAAAGTGCTGAAAGGGTAAAACCTACAACCAAGATTACTCTACCCAGCAAGGGTCTCATTAAGAGTCGATGGAGAAATTAAAACCTTTACAGACAAGCAAAAACTAAGAGAATTCAGCACCACCAAACCAGATTTACAACGAATGCTGAAGGTACTTCTCTAAGTGAGAAACACAAGAGAAGGAAAAGACCTACAATAACAAACCCAAAACAATTAAGAAAATGGTAATAGGAACATACATATCCATAACTACCTTGAATGTAAATGGATTAAATGCTCCAACCAAAAGACATAGACTGGCTGAATGGATACAAAAACAGGATCCATATATATGCTGTCTACAAGAGACAAACTTCAGACCTAGGGACACATACAGACTGAAAGTGAGGGGATGGAAAAAGATATTTCATGCAAATGGAAATCAAAAGAAAGCCGGAGTAGCAATTCTCATATCAGACAAAATAGACTTTAAAATAAAGGCTATTACAAGAGACAAAGAAGGACACTACATAATGATCAAGGGATCAATCCAAGAAGAAAATACAACAATTGTAAATATTTATGCACCCAACATAGGAGCACCTCAATACATAAAGCAAATGCTAACAGCCATAAAAGGGGAAATTGACAATAACACAGTAATAGTAGGGGACTTTAATACCCCACTTTCACCAATGGACAGATCAACCAAAATGAAAATAAATAAGAAAACACAAGCTTTAAATGACACATTAAACAATATGGACTTAATTGATATTTATAGGACATTTCATCCAAAAACAACAGAACTCAAGTGCTCATGGAACATTCTCCAGGATAGATCATATCTTGGGTCACAAATCAAGCCTTGGTAAACTTAAGAAAACTGAAATCGTATCAAGTATCTTTTCCGACTACTACTACTAGCTATAAGACTAGATATCAATTACAGGAATAAAAACTGTAAGAAATACAAACACAAGGAGGCTAAACAATACACTACTAAATAACCAAGAGATCACTGAAGAAATCAAAGAGGAAATCAAAAAATACCTAGAAACAAATGACAATGAAAACACGATGACCCAAAACCTATGGGATGCAGCAAAAGCAGTTCTAAGAGGGAAGTTTATAGCAATACAGTCCTACCTCAAGAAACCAGAAAAATCTCAAATAAACAACCTAAACTTACACCTACACCTAAAGCAATTAGAGGAAGAAGAACAAAAAAAAAAACAAACCCAAAGTTAGCAGAAGGAAAGAAATCATAAAGATCAGATCAGAAATAAATGAAAAAGAAATGAAGGAAACGATAGCAAAGATCAGTAAAGCTAAAAGTTGGTTCTTTGAAAAGATAAACAAAATTGATAAACCATTAGCCAGACTCATCAAGAAAAAAAGGGAGAAAATTCAAATCAACAGAAGTAGAAATGAAAAAGGAGAAGTAACAACTGACACTGCAGAAATACAAGGGATGATGAGAGATTACTGCAAGCAACTATATGCCTATAAAATGGACAACCTGGAAGAAATGGACAAATTCTTAGAAAAGCACAACCTTCCAAGACTGAACCAGGAAGAAATAGAAAATATAAACAGACCAATCACAAGCACTGAAATTGAGACTGTGATTAAAAATCTTCCAACAAACAAAAGCCCAGGAGCAGACGGCTTCACAGGCAAATTCTATCAAACATTTAGAGAAGAGCTAACACCTATCATTCTCAAACTCTTCCAAAATATAGCAGAGGGAGGAACACTCCCAAACTCATTCTACGAGGCCACAATCACCCTGACACCAAAACCAGACAAGGATGTCACAAAAAAGATAACTATAGGGCCAATATCACTGATGAACATAGATGCAAAACTCTTCAACAACATACTAGCAAAAGGGCTTCCCTGGTGGCACAGTGGTTGGGAGTCTGCCTGCCAATGCAGAGGACGCGGGTTTGTGCCCCGGTCTGGGAGGATTCCGCATGCTGTGGAGCGGCTGGGTCCGTGGGCCATGGCCGCTGGGTCTGCATGTCCGGAGCCTGTGCTCCGCGACAGGAGGGGCCACAGTGGTGAGAGGCCCGTGTACCGCAAAAAAAAAAAAAAAAAAAAAAAATACTAGCAAACAGAATCCAGCAGCACATTAAAAGGATCATACATCATGACGAAGTGGGTTTTGTCCCAGGAATGCAAGGATTCTTCAATATATGTAAATCAATCAATGTGATACACCATATTAACAAATTGAAGGAGAAAAACCATATAAGCATCTCAATAGATGCAGAAAAAGCTTTTGACAAAATTCAACACCAACTTATGATAAAAAAAAACCTCCAGAAAGTAGGCATAAAGGGAACTTACCTCAACATAATAAAGGCCATATATGACAAACACACAGCCAACATCATTCTCAATGGTGAAAAACTGAAACCATTTCCACTAAGATCAGTAACAAGACAAGGTTGCCCACTCTCATCAATATTATTCAACATAGTTTTGGAAGTTTTAGCCACAGCAATCAGAGATGAAAAAGAAATAATAGGAATCCAAATCAGAAAAGAAGAAGTATAATTCTCACTGTTTGCAGATGATACGATACTATACACAGAGAATCCTAAAGATGCTACCAGAAAAATAGTAGAGCTAATCAATGAATTTGGTAAAGTAGCAGAAATGCACAGAAATCTCTTGCATTCTTATATACTAATGATGAAAAATCTGAAAGAGAAATTAAGGAAACACTCCCATTTACCACTGCAAAAAAAAGAATAAAATACCTAGGGATAAACCTACCTAAGGAGACAAAAGACCTGTAGGCAGAAGACTATAAGACAGTGATGAATTAAAGACGATACAAACAGATGGAGAGATATACTATGTTCTTGGATTGGAAGAATCAACATTGTGAAAATGACATTACCCAAAGCAATCTACAGATTCAGTGCAATCCCTATCAAACTACCAATGGCATTTTTCACAGAACTAGAACAAAAAATTTCACAATTTGTATGGAAACACAAAAGACAAAATAGCCAAAGCAATCTTGAGAAAGAAAAACAGAGCTGAAGGTATCAGGATCCCTGACTTCAGACTATACTACAAAGCTACAGTAATCAAGACAACATGGTACTGGCACAAAAACAGAAATATAGACCAATGCAACAGGATAGAAAGCCCAGAGATAAACCCACACACATATGGTCACCTTATCTTTGATAAAGGAGGCAAGGATATACAATGGAGAAAAGACAGCCTCTTCAATAAGTGGTGCTGGGAAAACTGGACAGCTATATATAAAAGAATGAAATTAGAATACTCCCTAACACCATACACAAAAATAAACTCAAAATGGATTAAAGACCTAAATATAAAGCCAGACACTATCAAACTCTTAGAGGAAAACATAGGCAGAACACTCTATGACAAAAATCACAGCAAGATCCTTTTTGACCCACCTCCTAGAGAAACGGAAATAAAAACAAAAATAAACAAATGGGACCTAATGAAACTTCAAAGCTTTTGCATAGCAAAGGAAACCATAAACAAGACGAAAGGACAACCCTCAGAATGGGAGAAAATATTTGCAAACGAATCAATGGACAAAGGAATAATGTCCAAAATTTACAAGCAGCTCATGCAGCTCAATATCAAAAAAACAAACAACCCAATCCAAAAATAAGCAGAAGACCTAAATACACATTTCTCCAAAGAAGATATACAGGGGGCTTCCCTGGTGGCGCAGCGGTTGAGAGTCTGCCTGCCAGTGCAGGGGACACGGGTTCGAGCCCTGGTCTGGGAAGATCCCACATGCCGCGGAGCAACTGGGCCCGTGAGCCACAACTACTGAGCCTGCGCGTCTGGAGCCTGTGCTCCGCAACAAGAGAGGCCGCGACAGTGAGAGGCCCGCGCACCGCGATGAAGAGTGGCCCCCACTCACCGCAACCAGAGAAAGCCCTCGCACAGAAACGAAGACCCAACACAGCCAATCAATCAATCAATCAATCAATCAATCAATAGAAATGCTGTAGAATTATTAAAAATATATATATATATACAGATGGCCAACAAACACATGAAAGGATGCTCAACATCACTAATTATTAGAGAAATGCAAATCAAAAGTACAATGAGGTATCACCTCACACAGGTCAGAATGGCCATCATCAAAAAAATCTACAAACAATAAATGCTGGAGAGGGTGTGGAGAAAAGGGAACCCTCTTGCACTGTTGGTAGGAATGTAAATTGATACAGCCACTCTGGAAAACACCTTAAAGAACTAAAAATAGAATTACCATATGACCCAGCAATCCCAATACTGGGCATATACCCTGAGAAAACCATAATTCAAAAAGACTCATGTAGGGCTTCCCTAGTGGCGCAGTGGTTGAGAGTCCGCCTGCCAATGCAGGGTACACGGGTTCGTGCCCCGGTTCGGGAAGATCCCACATGCCGCAGAGCGGCTGGGCCCGTGAGCCGTGGCCGCTGAGCCTGTGCGTCCGGAGCCTGTGCTCCGCAACGGGAGAGGCCCCAACAGTGAGAGGCCTGCGTACCGCCAAAAAAAAAAAAAAAAAAAAAAGACTCATGTACCACAATGTTCACTGCAGCATTATTTACAATAGCCAGGACATGGAAGCAACCTAAGTGTCCACTGACAGATGACTGGATAAAGAAGATGTGACACATATATACAATGGAATAATATTACCCAGCCATAAAAGAAACAAAATTGAGTTATTTGTAGTGAGGTGGATGGACCTACAGTCTGTCATACAGAGTGAAGTAAGTCAGAAAGAGAAAAACAAATACCGTATGCTAACATATATATACGGATTCTAAAAAAAAAAAAAATTCTTAAGAACCTAGGGGCAGAACAGGAATAAAGACGCAG
The DNA here is from genome assembly GCF_039906515.1 of Pseudorca crassidens. Taxonomy (NCBI): domain Eukaryota; kingdom Metazoa; phylum Chordata; class Mammalia; order Artiodactyla; family Delphinidae; genus Pseudorca; species Pseudorca crassidens. The sequence continues at coordinate 98,876,439 of NC_090297.1, forward strand.
ATGCAGAGAATGGACTCGAAAACACCGGGAGGAGGAAGGGTAAGCTGGGACGATGTAAGAGTGGCATGGACATATATACACTACCAAATGTAAAATAGATAGCTAGTGGGAAGCAGCCGCATGGCACAGGGAGATCAGCTTGGTGCTTTGTGCCCACCTAGAGGGGTGGGATAGGGAGGGTGGGAGGGAGACACAAGAGGGAGGAGATATGGGGATGTATGTATATGTATAGCTGATTCACTTTGTTATTCAGCAGAAACTGACACAACAATGCAAAGCAATTATACTCCAATAAAGATGTTAAAAAAAAAGGTTACAGGTGGCATGCCACAACGCCAAAACAACCTCCCACCCCATATCACCCCCCCACCCCTCGCTCAGGCACAACCTGGCCAAGAGATCCTGGAGGGAAGAGGTTAATCAGCGCTATCAGATTTTATAGCCTCAGGTCATTACTCTTCCAGATGGAAAGCATCCCCAGTGGGGATGAAGAGATTTCCCCCAGGCCACCACGATCTCACTCATCTCCCCGCGCTGGCGCCCGGGACACTTGTCTGGGACACCTGTCCTCGCCTCCTTCACCAACCGCTCCCTGCTCCGCGGCGCTGCAGCCACGAAGCCCTCGAGGGCCGCCCCCCGTCCCCAGGAAACCAAGCTCTCCGTTCCCCGAGGCTCCTTCCCACCACGCCCGAGCAGCCAGGACTCCCAGCGCGCCACCCGCCGTTACCCAGCTAACCGTTGTGCGCGGGTCGCGGCGCCGCGTGAGCGTGATGTGACGGGGCGGCTCGGGGCGGAGCTCCTCTCCGCGCCTGGCGCCCCTCACGCCCCGGGAGCTCGCCAGACACTGTGGGGAGGGGTGCGCGCCGCCGCCTTATACCACGCCGCGGGGGCCGGAGCATGCACGCAGGGGGCGGAGTTGGCCCTACGGGCCCCGCCCCCTCCGCCCGCCCTCACAGCGCTGACTTCGGTGTGGTTCCCCCTCGGCCGCCGTCGTCGGCTCCCGGTCCTGCTGGGTGTTCCCCCGCAACGTCGCGGCCACCACCACGCGTGCGGGACGCCAATGTCGGCCTCACCCTCAGTCTCTGGCAGAGAAAAGGGGAAACCGCTAAGGATGGATGGGGCGTGTCCCCTCGGGGCCTGACTCAGGTGTGGGGGGAGATGGGCGCGCGGAAGAGCGGGGAAGTGACTGGAAGTGGGAGACTGGGCGGGGTTTGAGTGGACGCGGGTGCACCTGCGACCGGGAAGAGGCCGAGGGCTAGAGGTTAAGAGCGTGGGCTGTGGGCTCGCTGCTTGAGTTCTGTGACCTCGGGGAAGTCACTCAAACCCTCAGGGCCTGTTTCCTGCTCCCTAAAATGGCAACAGTAGTAGAAGCGACCTCATTTAGGGGATTTCCATGGTCTTTGGGGTACACAGAAGTCGGGAAAGAAGAGCGGGTAAGAGGATGGAAAGATTGGTCCAAGAGGGGGAGGGTGTGTGTGCGTGTGTGTGTGCGTGTGCGTGTGCGTGTGTGTGTGTGTGTGTGTGTGTGTGTGTGTGAAAGATGGAGAAATGAAGATTGCAGATAGGCCAAATTTTTGTGGACACTGAATGTTTGGGACAGGGTGTAATTATGGCTGGCAGTTTTGGGGGGATTGATTATATACTAAACACTTCACCTGAATCCTCATGAGCCTGTGGAGTAGGTACTATTGACAGTTTACAAATAAAGGACCTGAGGTTCAGAGGGGTTGGGTAACTTTACAGAGGCCACTGACCTAGTAGTGGCCAACATTTGAAGTCAGACTTCAGAGCCTGGTTTTTGTCATAAGAGCCATGGTTCTTGAGCATGTCCAGATACCAAAGTGTATCTGTTAAAGTGATTAAATAATCTTGATTTGAGAAATAACAAAAAAGTATGTCAAGGCCCTTGCCTTCAAAGAATTTGCAAGTTCTTTGGGGGCAACTGAGATACAAATCAGCCCACATTTCTTGAGCATTTGCCATGCCAGGACCTGTCCTACCACTCCACCTTTTGTCTCACACACACACTTAATTCCCACAACACTTAAGAGTAGGCCTTATAGTTTCTGTTTTGCAAATGAATAACCTGAGGTTGAGGAGGAGTGGGGTTTGTGGGGTCAGGCCTTGCGCCCTCCTCTCAACCACTCTGCTTGTTTCACAGCAAAGTTTTCAGTAGCAGTTCAATATGTTAGTAGAAGACATTGCAGAATCTATGGTCAAGTACTGCTTGTGAGCAGTAATTGTTTTTTACCTTTGTAAATGCAGAGAAGAAAGGCACTTAAGGTCACTGGAGTGGCCAGGACTTAGATCAGCAGTGCTTCAGGATTGTTAGTGGCAGCAGCATTCAGAGTAGATGGTAGATAGTTGAGTTAGGGAGACAGTGGGACACTGTGGCTCGGGTGTAAATTTATAAGGACCTGTACTATGGAATGGCAGTGCGAAGAGGTAGATAAGAGATTCTCAGGAAACTTCTCAAAGAAGGCACGTAAAGCAGCAGTATAGTGGGTCTGCCCAGTTTCCAACAAAGTACCTAATTAAGGTTGCTAGGGGAATAAAATTAGTGTTTGTGAAGCACTCGGAACAGAGCCTAGCATATAGCAAGTGCTTAATAAGTATTTTTTAAAATGAATAAATAGGAAATTAAGGAAATAATTTCATTTACAATAGCATCCAAAAGAATAAAAACACCTAGGGATAGGTTTAACTAAGGAGGTTGCAAAGATTTTAGGCAACTTTACTCTCTGAAGAAACACTGCCCACAAAACTGCCCTTACTTCAGACACCGTCTGCAAGATTGGGGGTCTCCAGGGTCACCCTCACTTCACACCATCTGGCCACAAATTTGGAGGTTCTCATAACCTTGCTTAGGATCAGTAATTTGCTAGAAAGACTCACAGAACACCCTGAAAGCTATTATATTCACAGTCACATTTATTACAGAAAAAGGATACATTGAAATCAAGCAAGGGAAGAGTAGCATAGGGCAGAATCTGGGAGGGGTCCAAACTCACAGTTCTGGTTGTCCTCTCCAGGTGAGGTCCTGAGTGGAGTTATCTCCTCTCAGCTATGATGTGTGACAGTGCTCTAAGAGTATTGCCAACCTGGGATATCACTCAAGCCCTGGTATCCATTGCTTTGTGAGGCTTCATTACTTGGCATGAATCATAGTCCATGTGATCAAACTAAAATCTCCAGTCACCTGCCTCCCTGAAGTTTGGGCTGTTACCATGTGACACAAAGCCCTAACTCTCCAATCACATTGTTGGTCTTTCTGACATTGCCGGCCCTACCCTGAGTCATTTCATTAGCCTGAACTGAGAAGGGGCCCACCCTTAGACACCTCATTAGCATAAACTGTCAGAGTTGGTCTGAGGGACCCACTATGAATTTCAGAGACACTCCTATCACTTGGGAAATTGCAAGGATGTGGCGGTCATCTCCCAGGAGCTGGGACAAAGGCCAGACCTCTCTTTAGACAAGGCCAGATTCCTTACTACACAAAAGTGGAAGACACACTGAAAACTGTAAAACGTTGCTGAAAGATACTAAAGAAGACCTAAATAAGTGGAAAGACATCCATGTTCACGTATTGGAAGACTTAATATTGTTAAGATGGCAATACTACCCAGCGTGATCTACAGATTCAATGTAATACCTATTAAAATTGCAATAGCCCTTTTGGCAAAAGTGGTAAACTCATATGGAATTGTGCAGGATGCTGAATACTTAAAACAATATTGAAGAAGAACAAAGTTGGAGGACTCACATTTCCTTATTACAAAACTTATTACAAAGCTACAGTGATCAAAACAGTGTGGTACTAGCATAGGGATAGCTGTATAGACCAAGAGAATAGAAAGTCCAGAAACAAACTTACAAATCTAGGGCCAACTGATTTTTGAAAAGAATGCCAAGACCATTCAATGGGAAAAGAAATGTCTCTTCAACAAGTGGTGCTGGGACATGTGAATATCCATATGCAAAAGAATGAAGTTGCACCCCTACCTTATGCCATATACAAACATAAACTCAAAATGGATTAACCAATAACCTAAATGTAAGAACTAAACTATAAAACTCTTAGAAGAAAAGATGAGGGGTAAATCTTAATGACCTTGGATTTGGCAATGGATTTTTAGATACAATACCAAAAGAAGAGCAACAAAAGGAAAAGATAAATTGGGTTTCACCAAAATGAGAAGGTTTTGTGCATCAAAGGATGTTATCAAGAAAGTGAAAAGACAACCTACACAATGGGAGAAAATATTTGCAAATCAGGGTCTAATGTCCAGAATATGTAAAGAACTCTTACAACTCAACAACAAAAAGACAACCCAATTAAAAAATGAGCAAAGGATTTGAATAGGTGTTTTCCAAAAACGATGTGTAAGTGACCAACAAGCACATGACAAGGTACTCAACGTTATTAGTCATTAGAGAAATGCAAATCAGAAACACAAGATGCCACTCTATACCCACTAGGATGGCTATAATAATAATTTTTTAAGGAAAGTATGTATTGGCAAGAATGTGGAGAAATTTGAAAACTTGCACATTGCTCATGGGGGTATAAAATGGTATAGCCACTGTGGAATAGTTTGGCAGTTCCTCAAAAGTTAAACATAATATTACAAGACCCAGCAATTCTAAGTATATACCCCCCAAATTGAAAACAGGTATTCAAACAAATAGTTGTACAGGAGTTTCATAGCACTATTCACAATAGCCAAAAGTTGGAAACAACCCAATGTGCATCATTAAATGTATGGATAAACAAATGTGATATAGCCGTACAATGGAATATTATTTGGTCACAGAAGGATTGGAGTACTGGTACATGCTACAACATGGATGAGCCTCGAAAAGATGGTAAGTGAGAGTAGCCAGTCACAAAGGGTCACAAATTGTGAATATCCAGACACAAAAGGTCAGAAATTGTATGATTCCATTTTATTAAATATCCAGAATTGGTAAATCTAGAGAGACAGAAAGCAGATTAATGTTGCCAGGGGCTGGGAGAATGACTTTTTAATGGATACGGAGTTTTCTTTTAGGGTAATGAAAATGATTTGGAACTTGATATAGGTGTTGGTTGTTGGTTGTACAACATTGTGAATGTACTAAATACCACTGAAATGTATACTTTAAAATGGTTAACTTCATGTTATATGAATTTACCTCAATAAATAAACCAAATAAATAAATGGAGAAAAAGATTTTCCATGAATTAAATGAAGTTTCTTCTTTGTGTTAAGAGAATCATGTCTAAGTTTATAATTTAAACTTTATATATCTTAAAGAGGGCCAATGTGATAGTCAGAAGCCACCCTCCTTCCCCAAGATGTCCATGTCCTAATCCTTGGAATCTGTGAATACGTTATTTACATGACAAAGGGGAATTAGGGTTGCAGATGGAACTAAATTTGCTAGTCAGCTGACCTTAAAATAGGGAGATCATCCTGGATTGTCTGGGCCCAATATAATTAAGAGTCCGTAAAAGTGGGAGAGAGTAGGCAGACAGGTCAGAGTGATGCAGTGTGAGGACTTGACCTGCTGTTGCTGGCTTTTAAGATGGAGGAAGGGGGGCACCAGCCAAGGAATGCAGGTGGCCTCTAGAGTCTGGGAAGGGCAAAGAAACAGACTCTCCTCTAGAGCCTCCAGAAGGCTTGACACCTTGATTTTAGCCCAGTGAGGCCTGTGTTGGACTTCTGACCTGTAAAACTGTAAGATAATAAATCTAGGTTGCTGTTGTTGTTTCTAAAATATTTATTTATTTGGTTGCGTTGGGTCTTAGTTGCAGCAGGTGGGCTCCTTAGTTGTGGCATGTGAACTCCTAGTTGCAGCATGGATGTGGGATCTAGTTCCCTGACGAGGGATTGGACCAACACCCCTGCATTGGGAGTGTGGAGTCTTAACCACTGCACCTCCAGGGAAGTCCCCTAAATCTATGTTGTTTTAAGCCACTAACTTTGTGATAATTTGTTACAGCCATGATGGAAAACTAATACAGACAGCATAAATGTGTATACTTCAGGCCTCACAAAACTTGTATCTTCCTACTGACAGTGAATATTTTTATGAAGAGTACAGGCTTTGGAGTTGGAAGGCCAGGTGCTATAACTTGCTAGCTGTGTTTCTGTGGGCAATTCACTGAACTCTTCTAGGCTTCAGTTTCCTCACCAGGAACATTGGAGATAATACCTACAAACCCGATGTGTCATGAGAATCAAAAGAGAAAATTATTGGTGAAACTGGGAAAGTGCTCTGAGAGTGGTTTTTTGTTTTGTTTTTTTTTTAATATAAATTATCAGTAAAGGGTGCTTAAGGGGGAAAGGTCCAGAGTTACTCTAATATTTTAGCTGGAAATAGAGAAATAGACAAGGTGGGAAGAAGAAACAGTTTGAGTGAACTGGAGGAAATGATAAAGCAGGTACAATTCTTACTATTTTTCCAGATGTCATCCTTGTTTTAAGCCAGTATAAGAGGAATTTTAGAGTTGGCAGAAGCCTGGAAATCATGTAACCAACGCCCAACCTTATGCAGATGTGGAAGCTGAAATCCAGAAGCTGGAAGACTTTCTTCAAACCACTCAGCTAATGAATGGTTTGACCAGGTGAATAGACAAGTTTTCTGGACTTCACTGTCTAAAGCATAACCTTTAAGATAAAGTGTTTCTTTACTGCAAACCAGAGGGGATACAGTGCCCTCTAGTGGCTTTTTATTTTATCATACAAATCCCCATTACTTCACATTTCTGTTTTAAAGGTTGAGAAGGAGATGATGCAAGCTAGGCTGCCTTAGAGAAGGACCTTACAGTTATTTGCAAACTCAGATTTCAAGGTTTCAAGCAAGTTCTAACTTGAGAAATTAGGGACTAGGATGAGAAACACCATTAAAGGAAAAGGGGTGGGGAATTTGTAAATGCAAATTTGGACATTTGTGCTGAATACACTGCTCAAATATTTTATCTGGAAAATAAGAAAAATACGTTTTTGTTGTGTTTCCACTGACAAACTCAGTGAAATCAAAAAGGTTCACTTTTCGTTTTATTGAGATACAGTCCTCATAACATAAAATCCACCATTTAAAAGTGTAAGCTTAAGTAGTTTTCAGTATATTCACCATGTTGTGCAACCATCATCACTATCTAATTGCAGAATATTTCCATCTCCCCCCACACCCCAAAAAACCCCAAACAATTAGAAGTTGATTCCAATCCCCCCCCCCATCCCCTGACAATTGCTAATGTACTTTCTGTCTCTATGTATTTGTCTATTCTGGATATTTTATATAAATGGAATGTGAACTTTCATCTCTGCCTACTTTCATTTAGCATAGTGTTTTCAAGGTTCACCCATATTGTAGCATGTATCAGTACTTAGTTCCTTTTTATGGCTGAATAATATTCTGTTGTACGGATATATCACATTGTATTTATTTGTTCATCAATTGATGGGTATTGAGTTGTTTACACTTTTTAAAAAAATTTGTTTATTTATTTTTGGCTGTGTTAGGTCTTCGTTGCTGTGCGCGGGCTTTCTCTAGTTGTGGCGAGTGCGGGCTACTCTTGTGGTGCGCCGTCTTCTCATTGCAGTGGCTTGTTGCGGAGCATGAGCTCTAGGCACACTGGCTTCAGTAGTTGTGGCACTCGGGCTCAGTAGTTGTGGCTCACGGGCTCTAGAGCGCAGGCTTAGTAGTTGTGGCGCATGGGCTTAGTTGCTCCGCGGCATGTGGGATCTTCCTGGACCAGGGATTGAACCCGTGTCCCCTGTGTTGGCAGGCAGATTCTTAACCACTGCGCCACCAGGGTAGTCCCTCTATGTTTAACTTTTTGAAGAACTACCAAACAATGTATGTTCCAACTGTCTCATATTTTCCAATACTTGTTTTTTCCATTTTATTATTAATATTAATATTGCCATTCTAATGGGTATAAAGTAGTATCTCATGTGGTTTGTTTTAAATTTTGAAATCAATTTTTTCTCTTTTTTTATTTTTGTTTTTATTTGTGGTAAAATACACAAAACATAGAATTTACCTTCATAACTATTTTAGGTATATAGTTCATTAATGTTAAGTATATTCACATTGTGGTGCAACCAATTTCCAAAACTCCACCTTGTAAAACTGAAACTATGCCCGTTAAGCAACTCCCCATTCTCCTCTCCCCTCAACCACCATCCTACTTTCTGTCTCTATGAATTTGATGACTCTAGGGTATCTCATATTAATGGAATAGTATTTGTCTTTTTGGGACTGGCTTATTTCACTTAGCATAATGTCCTCAAAAGTTCATCCATGTTGTAGCATGTGTCAGAATTTCCTTTCTTTTTTTTTTTGTGATACGCGGGCCTCTCACTGCTGTGGCCTCTCCCGTTGCGGAGCACAGGCTCCAGACACGCAGGCTCAGTGGCCATGGCTCACGGGCCCAGCCTCTCCGCGGCATGTGGGATCTTCCCGGACCGGGGCACGAACCCGTGTCCCCTGCATCGGCAGGCGGACTCTCAACCACTGCGCCACCAGGGAAGCCCGTCACCTAACTTCTTATACCATTTGTACCCTCATCAAATTCCTACACTTAAAAGTTCGTTCAGGTTTTTTGTTTTGGATCTTTTCTATTTGTCACTTTCTCTCTAATTCTTTTCCTTCCCTATTTTCTCCCTCTTCTACTTTCCCTTTCTCCTCATACCTTGTCCTTCTCCTCCTTCTGCCTCTTTCCTTCCTTATTACTCCCCCTTGCTTCTTTCTCTTCCTCTTTTCCTCCTCTTCTCCCCTCCTCCCCTCATCCTCCTCATCTTCCTCTTTTTCTGGTAAAGTTGACAAATTCCTTATTATTATTTAATAAAGATAAATGAATTCAATGAAATTCTTTTCTTGCACGCCCTTTCATACAATTCAAATTAACGAAGTTTTCTGTATACAATTTAATCTATTAGAATACTACCAGAATTTTTGTCAAGCACTGAAATGTTACACATTAGTCATGATTATAAATTCCATCAATGTAGTCTAAAATACGTAAGTGTATTAACTGGAACTTAGTTAATTACAGAGACTTCTTACCTTTCCTTTCTTTTTTTTTTTTTTGGCAGATACATTGCTCATTTATTTGCTCCATGTTTGAAAAGAATTTCAAAATAAAATAACTTTATACACCATACAATTCAGAGCAGAGTTGGGCTCAGGGGACCACTTCATGGTTCACAGGGTGGGCAGAACCCTCTGTCTCCAAACATTTTTTGCACTAGTTTGACTTTCTGCTGTGAGTCCTGGTCCCAGTCTTGCTTGAAACCCCATGAGGTTAAGTTCACCACCCAAGGGGGCTGGAATTTTCCCAGCCATAGGGATGAGCTGCTAGTTCAGAGGTGAAAGAGGGCTTCCTGGAAGGGACCAATAAAGCCTCTGCAGCAGAAACAGGAGGAGACAAGGGCAGAAGGCACGGGACTGAACCAGAGAGCCTCTGGGGGATGGTGGAGCTCTCAGGATCCAGCATTTCCCTGTGCTCAACCGTGGCTTTCCATTCAGTAGAACAGGGTCTACCTTAGAAAGCAGCAGAAACTTTCTTCTAGTAGCTTCCAAAACCTGAAGACAGGGCCCAGCAGGAATTTCGACTGGACCCAGGAGATCCCAGGATGCCAGGGAGCTACAAGCCCTTGATTATTGAGGTGGCCCAGCCAATGGGCCCAGCTCCTGGAAGGCACAGTAAGGTAGTTTTGCAAGGACAGCCCACGACTAGGACAGACAGACCCATGCAAACACACTGGAGTTGGTAAAAGGGACTCCATATTGCTCATTCCCTAACTCCAGGTTTGACACCCATTGTTCAAAAGACACAAAGTGAACACCGTTCTTGAGGTTGGAGGACACATGGCTGGCCTCAAAGGGGACTCTCCTCCACCGCCGGATGCGAAAAAGATTCGAAGAGAAATGACGCAGGACAGCCTGGTTGACGTCTAGAGTTTGGACAATTAGCCGATATATACATATACGGTTAGTGCCTCTTCGTTCTATCCAGCAGTCAGAGACACAAATCCCAGTCTTTCCACTATCCAGGAGTTCTGGCCAGAAACCCTCCTTCTCCAGGTCCAAAACTTCCTTTCTTCGAAACCACCTGTAACCAGGTAGGTAGTAGGCAGGTAGGAAGTGGACATCACAAGGAGCTGCAGGCATGCCCTTACATTTTCCCTCCTTTGTCCAGCCGTCCCCACCACTCAGCATAGGCTGTTCTGGGAAGCCATCTAGGCCCCTGGGGTTCAGGAGGAGGTTGCGCCCTATGGGTCTGCGCTCGCAGAAGCGGCCCAGGACGCAGGGCCTGAGGCCGGCGGCGGCGGCAGGCAGGTGCTGACGATGGGCCACAGGGCGGCGTGTTTCCGGGGCAGGATGCTCAGCCACAGGGCCTGGCAGTCCACTAGGTCGCGCCAGCGCCTGCACACCTGGTGGCGGTGCCTGAGCAGCATGTGTTGGGGCACGTGGCTCAGCACCATTAGGAGCAGCTCAGCTGGCAGTTGGTTCGGGCCCAGCGCCTCCTCGGATTCCTGCTCTAGCGCCTCCTAGGATTCCTGCTCCAGCAAGGGGATCCCGACAGGCTGGCCCCTGGAGGAGGGCTTCTCACCAGGCTCAGCTGCGACCTGCATCTCAGCCAGCGCCCCTCCTGGGTGGGCCATCACCTTGCTTCACGTCTCTTTCCTTTCTAAGACAAGTTAGAGCACTTTATCATTTTGCTGTTTTGGGTAAATAATCTGAAAATGCACTGCTTATGGCTATGCTTAACAAGTTGTGATATATGATGGAAAATAGGAATAATACAGGGCCAAAAAGATAACCTTTAAGTATTTTATACTTTTTTGACTTAGGGGGCATGCAAGTTAAATGAAAATTTTGAGGTTTATATGGTTGTTTTTCGTTGTTGTTGTTGCAGGTGTTACCATCTGAAGAGGATAGAATGAAAAAAAGAAATGAGAAATCAGCTTGTTGTGAAGCTTGTGAGAAAAAAAAATAAGGTAATTTGGATGTTATATGAAAGAATATCTTCAAACCTATGCTTACTTTGGCAAAATTTTAAAAATTTTAATGGCGAAATATAGCTGGAAGAAACAGGATAATGAGTCTAACTTACATTCCCATCTTACTTTAAAAGAGGAAAATATTTTACTAATAGAAGTCATGTAGAATAGCTAATGAAGTGAAATGTGTGAAATGAAATGAAATGAAATGAAACTTAATATTATCATTATCTGGGTGCTCTTGAGAAGCAGTGATTATTTCATCAAAAGAAAAAGTGTTGATTTGAAGATATTGTCACATTGTATAAGAAATTAGAAAATCACATTTATCATGTAGCTACATTTTTCATATTAAAACTCTAAGGGTAGTTCTAAACATTCTTATGCTATTCCAACTCTGAAAATTGCTTGGAAAAACTTTTAGAGAATTAAAATTTGTTTTCCTGGGACAAGATTGCATTAGCCCTACCCTTACAACCAAATTCCTCCAAACACTCATTTGCAGGTGTCAGTAATACACACCATTTTAAACAATGCTTCCACAGAAATCATCAGTCACATAAACATGTACTGCTCCCATAGCCAGACTCCACATCCAATAAAAACACATGCATTTGTTCTTCTTTCCCCTCTACCCCCAAATAAAAAATAAACAAACAAATCCCCTAACTAGGGAGCTACCAGAGAGAAGGTGGAGGTGAGGCTGAAGGTAGGAGCTGCTAGAGCACAGTAATCACATTTCCTCTCCTCCAGCCCCCCTCCCCTCTCCATTTTAAATTGAGGTAATAAAGGTAAAATTACACGTGTAGATCTTAAGCGATCAATTTAATGAGTTTTGACAATCTTATATTCCTCTCTAACCACCAGCTGAAAAAAAAAGATATAGAACATTCTGTCACCCCAGGAGGTTTCTTCATGCCCTTTCCAGTCTGTTCCCCCTCTTTCTAAGGAAACACACATCTGATTTCTGTCCCCATAGCCTTGTTTAGCATTGTCCTGGACTTCATATATGGAATCATACAGTAATGTACTATTTTATACCTGGACACTTTCACTCAGCATATTTCTAAGATTATCCATGTTGCTGCTAATTTCAGTAGCATGTTCCTTTTAGTTTCTGAGTAGTATTTCATTATATGAATATACCACATTTTTTTAAGACTTTATTTTTTAGAACAGTTTTAGGTTTACAATAAAATTGAGAGGAAGGTGAAAAGATTTTCCATATTCCTGCTGCCCCCATACATGCACAGCCTTCCCCATTATCAACATCACTCACCAAAATGGTACATTTTCCTACCAAGGATGACCTGACATTGATACATCATAATCCCCAAAGTTCATAGTTTACCTAAGGGTTTATTCCTGGTGTTGTACATTCTATGGTTTGGGACAAATGTATAATGACATGTATCTATCTTTATATAATATCATATACAATATTTTCACTGCCCTAAAAATTCGTTGTCCTCTGTCTATTCATCTTCTCCACCCCCCAACTCCCCCTTCAAATCCCTGGCAACCATTGATCTTTTCACTGTCTCTATAGTTTTACCTTTTCCAATGATTCATATAGTTGGAATCACATAGTATGTAGTCTTTTCAGATTGGCTTCTTTCACTTAGGAATATGCATGTCTTTGCATGTCTTGATAGTTCATTTCTTTTTAGTGCTAAATAATATTTCATTTTCTGGGTTATGTTAATGTATCCATTCATCTACTGTAGGACATCTTGGTTGCTTCCAAGTTTTAGCAATTATGAATAAAGCTGCTCTGAACCTCCTTCTGCAGGTTTTTAGGTGGGTATAAGTTTTCAATTCTATTGGGTAAATACCAAAGAACACGATTGCTTGATTGTTTGGTACAAGTATATTTGTCTTGTAAAGAACCACCAAACTGTCTTCCAAAGTGGCTGTACCATTTTGCATTCCCACCAGCAATGAATAAAGGTTCCGAGACTTCCTGGTGGCCCAGTGGTTAAGAATCCGCCTGCCAATGCAGGGGATACATGTTCGAGCCCTGGTCTGGGAAGATCCCACATGCCACGGAGCAACTAAGTCGTGTGCCACAACTACTGAGCCTGCGTTCAAGAGCCCGCGAGCCACGACTACTGAGCCCGCATGCCACAACTACTGAAACCCACGTGCCTAGAGCCCATGCCCTGCAACAAGAGAAGCCACCACAATGGGAAGCAGGCGCACCACAACATAGAGTAGCCCACACTCGCCGCAACTAGAGAAAGCCCGCACACAGCAACGAAGGCCCAATGCAGCCAAAAATAAATAAATAAATAAATTATTTTTTAAAGTTCCTGTTGCTTCACCTCCTCACCGGTGTTTGGGGTTGTCAGTGTTCTGGATTTTGGCTAGTCTAATAGGTGTGCAGTAGTATCTTATTGTTTTAATTTGCATTTCCCTGATGATACATGATGTGGAACATCTTTTCATATGATTATTTGCCATTTGTATATCTTCTTTGGTGTTAAGGTTTTTGGCCCATTTTAAAATCTGGTTTTCTTATTGTTCAGTTTTCAGAGTTCTTTGTGTATTTTGATTAATAGTCCTTTGTCAGATGTGTCTTTTGCAAATATTTTCTCCCAGTCTGTGGCTTCTCTTCTAATTCTCTTGGTAACTGTGTTTCTCAGAGCCAAGTTTTTTAATTTTAATGAAGTAAAGCTTATCAATTATTTCCTTCATGGATTACACCAGAATTTTTTAAACCCATTCTTCTGTTTATATACTTATAGTTTGTTTCCAATTTGGGAACTTTATAACAAACACTGCTGTGACTATTTGTATAGACACATGCTTTTCTCTCTCTTTGGTACATACCTAAAAGTAGAATTATTAGGTCATAGGGTAAAGGTATGTTTAAGTTCATTAGAGGGGACTTCCCTGGCAGTCCAGTTATTAGGACTCCGTGCTTCCACCGCAGGGGGCGTGGGTTCCATCCCTGGTCAGGGAACTAGAACGCCACATGCCGTGCAGCATGGCCAAAAAAAAAAGTTCATTAGAAACTACTAAGTCCTCCAAACTGTTTGTACTATTTTACCAGCAACGTATTACAGGTCAAGTTGCTCCATATTCTTGTTAACATTTAACATTGTTCGAGTTTTTTTTACTGTGGCCATTCTGATGCATAGGAAATGGTACATTATTGTGGTTTTAATTTGCATTTTCTTGATGACTGGTGATGTTTAGTACCTTTTCCTGTGCTTATTTGACATCATATGCATTCTTTTTTTTTTTTTTTTTTTTTTTTTTTGTGTGTGTGTTACGGGGGTCGCTCACTGCTGTGGCCTCTCCTGTTGCGGAGCCCAGGCTACGGACGCGCGAGCCCAGCGGCCATGGCTCACGGGCCCAGCCACTCCGCGGCATGTGGGATCCTCCCGGACCGGGGCACGAACCTGCATCCCCCGCATCGGCAGGCGGACTCTCAACCACTGCGCCACCAGGGAAGCCCTGTATTCTTTTTTAAAGTTGAAATGTAGCTGAGGTACAATAGTATTTTAGTTTCAGGTATATAATACTGTGATTCAATATTTTTATAGATTATACTCCATTTAAGGTTATTATAAAATATTGGCTATATTCCCTGTGCTGTACAATATATCCTTGTAGATTATTCACTTTATACATAGTAGTTTGTACCTCTTAATCCCGTACCCCTATAACTCCCCACTCCCTTCACTTTCCCCAGTGGTAACAACTAGTTTGATCTCTATACCTGTGAGTCTGTTTCTCTTTTGTTATATTCATTCACTTGTTTTAATTTTTAGATTTCACATATAAGTGACAACATACAGTATTTGTCTTTGTCTGTCTGTCTGACTTATTTCACATAGTGTAATACCCTCTGTATCCATCCATGTTGTTGCAAGTGGCAAGATTTCTTTTTTTTTTTTCTGGCTGAGTAATATTCGTGTGTGTGTGTGTGTGTGTGTGTGTGTGTGTGTGTGTGTCTTCTTGTTAATTCATCTGTTGATGGACATTTTGGTTGCTTCCATATCTCGGCTATTGTAAATAGTGCTGCAGTGAATATCAGTGTGCATGTGTCTTTCAAAGGAAATTGCAAACATTAATAAACTTCCCTCTCAATAGTACAGCATACATAGCACTAACTAGAGTTCAGTATTTGTTGACAGTATTTTTTCCTTTTAGGAAAATTTGAATGACTATATTTTATAGTTGTAATTTGTAATATTAACTTATTAAGATCAGTGACTTTACCAGAGCAAATTTTTGATCATTATAAATAGAAAATTTTGAAACTGGAATATTACATAATAATTTATTTCTCCATTTTATTTTGCTTGCACAGTACTGAAATGATTGATGATTGATCAAAATAAGTAGTCACAAATGGTAGCAGATTTTTAAAATAGCTCATGGAATTTTAGGAAATTAGGTCTAAATTTTATAATGTAGGTCACACTTCAATGACATTAATTCTAAAGCTGGAAGGAAGTATATTAGACATTTTTCTTTTTAAATTGTAATCAGAATAGTATCTAATAAGAGTTCAGGTATTTTTTTCATATATGTAATAGTTGGGCATAACTTACCCCAACTAACAATAAATGCTAGAAGTGTCTATAAGTGTTCACTGGTTATCGTACAACTTATCATTGCAATGTGAAGAAAATTTGTTCCAAAAAGATGAACCTTATACATTTATTGAGTGTGCTATGTTATCTACTCATGTGTATGATTTTACAACCTGGATTTTTAAAAAGGAGCTACAATCTACCTAGTCAACCACACATTAAGAAAAAGTTCATATTAAGTGCACAGCAATGGGAGATGAATCTCTATTCAAAGAGCTAAGTTTCTGCCAAGGGAGGAATTAGGAAAATGCACTCGTACCCCCGCCCTAGAATGCCACACTTAGGAATCAAAGGAGGTCTCTGGCAGCCAGGCCCAGCAGGCTTGACAGGTTAGTCTTTCTAATCCCTCCCTGGGAACACGCTGCTCAATACTGTCTGCAGTGGTGGCAGGAAGCTAATTCTGCTTCTCTGTGAATAATGGAGGGTACCACCACCCTGAGGATTGTCAGAAGCCAGGGGAGCCAGTGCTTGGGTAGGCTTTTTTTTGCTTCAGGGCACTAGGCTGGTTGGAACCCCTTGGATAATCCAGCTGGAAAAAAGTCACAAAACCCATGCAAGGCATCCTAAATAACCACGCTTAAATTAAGGTAGAGGATTGCCTCTTGAAGAGGCTCAGGACCTTCAGTCCAGGAGTGATTGGCACTTCATTCACTTCTACATGGAGGAAAAAAAAGTTTCTGGAATATTCAAAAACTGCCCCGGTGACCTGATTTCATTGGCATGGACCCAGTCTGTTCTGAGAAGTTGTGCTGCAGTTGTGGTATGGCAAGAAGAATACTATTTTTGGAGTAAGGAAACACTTAGCTTGGAACGTACGGATCACAAGACCTTGAACACGTCAACTAACCTCAGTTTTCCTCATCAGTAAATGGATTGTTGTGGTAAGAACTTCATAAAATAATCCACGTGGAAGCACCTGACACTAATGCTCAGAATACATTACTTAATCTGAATACAGTCTCCTAAGTAAAACAGATATTCCTTAACACACCAACAGATGCTCTGAGTGAGGGAGGGAAGAAAGAAGGAGGAAGTTTTTAATTGAACTGTTATTAAATAAGTTGGAGGTGCTCATGTAATTGTAGCTATTATTACTTCACCTTTTAGAATCGAAAGGAAAGTGATACATCACCTAAGATAATGCTGAGGTAAATACATGTAACTTTTGCTCTCTTATGTCTGGTGATAGATACTGTGCACTTCTGAGGAGGCCACATCACAAGTTGGCCTTAAACATATGTAATGGACAGCTTTTATTCTTGCGTGACTAGCATCCTTTCCTCCTTTTACGTTATAGCACCTAGTTTTCCTCTATCATGCTCAGTTCATTGTTCCTGGGGGGAGAAGAGTCCGCACCAGCTCCAGAAGTGGACTTCTAAGCCAGGCCTTTCCAATCAGAGCATTACATTTACGGCAGATCCCATTGATTGGCTGACCTAATCCCCATTCTCAACCCCCTTCTTCCCAGCCTAACTCAACTGGAGAGTCTGGAAGAGCAAAATACTTGGCTCTCCTGCCTTGCTTGAGGGTAAGGGTAGCCTTGTGACCCAGTTATGATCAGTGAGTCATGAGCAGAAGTCTGCTGGGTGATTTTGGGAAAACTTTCGCTTTCTTCAACGAGGGACGTTTGCTGCCCGTAGCATCCTTTTTCCTGCCTAGAACCTGGATGTGAATTTTTGGAGCTGCAGCTGCCATCTTGCAATAATGAAGAAAAAGCCAAAGAACTAAAAAGCCAAAGAACTTGCAGACCACGGGCTCTAGGCAAGCGGGCTCAGTAGTCGTGGCACACGGGCTTAGCTGCTCCACGGCATGTGGGATCTTCCCGGACCAGGGCTTGAACCCGTGTCCCCTGCATTGGCAGACGGATTCTTAACCACTGTGCCACCAGGGAAGTCCCACATCTTTTAATATAAGGAACATGAACTTCATTTTGTTTTATCAAGTACTCTGTTGTCTGCAACTGAAGGCATCTCTAACTGATAAAATATCTCCTTGGCTGTACTGATTGATACAAGGTTGGCCATGTGCTCAAGTTAGACCAATCAGAACCAATGAGACTCAGTTTTAGGACTTTCAATGGACTATTAGAATAAGAAGTTCTCTATCTGTAGACCTGAAAGTAAAAAGATATAAGCCTAGAACTGCTGGCAGCCAACTTGGGATCAGCCAGTATGAGAATGAAGCCAGGGCTTCCCTGGTGGCGCAGTGGTTGAGAGTCCGCCTGCCGATGCAGGGGACACAGGTTCGTGCCCCGGTCTGGGAAGATCCCACATGCCGCGGAGCGGCTGGGCCCGTGAGCCATGGCTGCTAGCCTGCGCGTCTGGAGCCTGTGCTCCGCAACGGGAGAGGCCACAACAGTGAGAGGCCCGCGTACCACAAAAAAAAAAAAGAAAAAAGAAAAAGAGAATGAAGCCAGTACAGAGAAGACACAGATGAGATAGGGAGAGAGAGTGAGTTATGATGATATCCTTTGAGTCCCTGATCCAGATTTGCCTAAAGGGAGGGTGCCTTTGGACTTTTTAAATACAGGAACCAATAAATCCCTTTTTGGCTCAAGCTTGTCTGAGATATGAAGATTCTGTCACGTATCAAAACCTGACTAATACTTGGCAACATATTACCGGTGCTGCTCCTAGTCCATATGTTCTCCTGCCTGCACTGCCTCAAGTACCTAAGAGCAGGGCTTAATATTTATCCGTTTTTAGTGAGTCCCTTCCTCCCTCAGCTTCTCTGTTGATACTTTTGTGGGTCCACCCACAAGGAGAGGCCTCTGCTCTGGGTGAGAGGAGATGAAAGATCCCACACATTTTAGGAGAGACTTTCCAGCACAGGGAAGCACAGTACACGTGTTTCCTCTCTGACTGAAATTCATGAAGAGGCTCTTCAGTGAGGTAGGAAAGGGGAGACTAGAGGGAGTTGCTGGGTGGAAGGATAATTTGGTTTATTACAATTAAATTGTTTCAACTTTTTTTTCCCTTACTATCAAAGTCATACAGTAAATATAAAAAGAGGGAATTCCCTGGTGGTCCAGTGATTAAGACTCTACACTTCCATTGCAGGGGGCCCGGGTTGCCATGTGGCGTGGCCAAAAAAAGTAGAGATCACTATGTTTCTCAAGCGATTTTTCTTTTCTTCTCATAGTCTTCCGTATTATGTCTGCTGGAAAGCATTGTCTTTGATAATCAAAATAAAATGATGGTTGAATCCATTTGATAGCAACAAACCAGTTTTCAAGGCCAAGGGATAGCAATAGTCTGGTCCATTGTCAGGGGAGTCCTAACCACTGGACCACCAGGGAACTCCCAATAAGTACTGTGTTTGAATTTACTCTCTTCAGGCTTTCACTCCCATATTCCACCAAAACTGCCTTTGCTGATAAGTTCACATTGCCAAATTTGATGGTTAATTCTTGGTCTTTGTACTTCACCTGTTGGCAGCATTTTACACAGTTCTTTGGAGTCCAGGTAGTGAGGCAGTCAGGAGTGTAGACTCTTGAGCCAGCAAAAGTTCAAAATTAGAGTTTCACCACCATGAGCTGTGTAACCTTGAGAGAGACCTTTAAACTCTGTGCCTCAAGTTTGTCACCTATGACATGGGAATGATAATAATATCATCTAATTCATAGTGTTGCGAAGATTAAGTCGTACTAAGAATAGTAGTAGTAGTAGGTGGTGGTAGTTGGTAGTAGTTGGTTGTAGTAGTAATATGCTTTCTTGAGTTGGCTTCCAGGATCCCACACTCACTCATTTTTTTTCTTATTTCACTAGCTACTCCTAATCTCTTTTGCTGCTTCCTTCTTAGTCCCCGGATCCCTAAAGCTGCCCCAGATCCCTGTCACTGTACCTCTTTAACTACATCACTCTCTTAGTGAGCTCATCCAGTCTTACGATTTTAAATACTATCAGCAGTGGACACTATTATGTACGATCCACATACCCCTTCAAGGAAGGATTTGTGCCCCAGCTGCTAAGGCTACCATCAGTGGACAGCCTTCATCTGTCAGCTCTTTCAGGGATAACCTCAGCTGCACAGAGCCTCCCTGCCTGAGGCCATGTCTTTCTGGAGGTGGTCGACATTCGATAACTGGTTGAGGCAAGAGTATAAAGGCTTACTAGTTCAGCCTCACATAGGACAACTCTGCCAGGCCATTTCAGCTCCAGAGCTTCTCAGGGAATCACCTTGTGTTGTCAGGCCTGCATCATAGCTCAACTCCCTCTGCCCAATCCTGCTTCTTCCACCTGCCTTCCGGAGATGTTGATTCCAAGGACATTCTCTGGGAAACATCCTAAACACTGAAGTCTGCCTCAGAATCTGCTTCCCAAAAAACCCAAATTGTGATGCTATTTATGTGTTGATGACTCTCAAATTTTATATCAACAGTGTAATCTTCTCTGAACTCCAAATTGTATAGTCAACTGCTTGCTTGGAAATTTAACAGACATCACAAATTTAATGTACCTAAAACTGGGCTCTTTTTTTTGTCGAAATGTAGTTGATTCACAATGTTTCAGGTGTACAGCAAAGTGATTCTGTTTTACTCATATATATAAATACATGTATTTATATATATATAAAAATATACCTGTTCTTTTTCAGATTTTTTTCCATTATAGGTTATTACAAGATATTGAATATAGTTCCCTGTGTTATACAGAAGGTCCTTATTATTTTATAGATAGTAGTGTGTATGCATTAATCCCAAATTCCTAATTTATCCCTCCCCCCTCTTCCCCTTTGGTAACCACAAGTTTGTTTACTATGTCTGTGAGTCTATTTCTGTTTTGTAAATAAGTTCATTTGTATCATTGTTTTTAGATTCCACAGATAAGTGATATCATATTTGTCTTTCTCTGTCTGACTTACTACACTTAGTGTGATAATCTCTAGGTCCACCCATGTTGCTGCAAATGGAATTATTTTGCTCTCTTTTATGGCTGAGTAATATTCCATTGTGTGTATATATATATATATATATACCACATCTTCTTTATCCATTTTTCTGTTGATGGACATTTAGGTTGTTTCCATGTCTTGGCTATTGTAAATAGTGCTGCTGTGAATATTGGGGTGCATGTATCTTTTCGAATTAGAGTTTTCATCTTTTCTGGATATATGCCCAGGAGTGGGATTGCTGGATCATATAGCAACTCTATTTTCAGTTTTTTAAGGAACCTCCATACCATTCTCTATAGTGGCTGGACCAGTTTACATTCCCACCAACAATGTAGGAAAGTTCCCTTTTCTCCACACCCTCTCCAGCATTTATTATTTGTAGACATTTAAAAAATTTAGTTAATTAATTAATTTAGTTTTGGCTGTGTTGGGTCTTTGTTGCTGCACGTTGGCTTTCTCTAGTTTCGGTGAGCGGGGACTACTCTTCACTGCGGTGCACAGGCTTCTCATTGCAGTGGCTTATTTTATTGCAGAGCACAGGCTCTAGGTGCGCGGGCTTCCATAGTTCTGGCACGGAGGCTCAGTAGTTGTGGCTCACGGGCTCTAGAGAGCAGGCTCAATAGTTGTGGCACTTGGGTTTAGTTGCTCCACGGCATGTGGAATCTTCCTGGACCAGGGCTTGAACCCATGTCCCCTGCATTGGCAGGCGGATTCTTAACCACTGAGCCACCAGGGAAGTCCCTGTAGACTTTCTGATGGTGGCCATTCTGACTGGTGTCAGGTTTTGATTTGCATTTCTCTAATAATTAGCAACGTTGAACATCTTTTCATGTGCCTGTTGGCCCTCTGTGTGTCTTCTTCGGAGAAATGTCTGTTTAGGTCTTCTGCCCATTTTTTTTGATTGAATTGTAAAACTGCTCTTAACCTTTCCATTTCCAAAATCTTTCTTCTTCTCCTCTCAGTAAACGACAATTCTTTCAGTTGTTCAGGCCAAAAACCTGGAGCAATACTTGATTCTTCTCTTTACTTCATACCTTAATTCCCACTATCAGCAAATCCTATCTATCCTAGTATCAAAATATATCAAAAACCACTTATCCAGACTTCCCTGGTGGCACAGAGGTTAAGAATCTGCCTGCCAATGCAGGGGACATGGGTTCGAGCCCTGGTCCACGGAGCAACTAAGCCTGTGCACCACAACTATTGAACCTGTGCTCTAGAGCCCACGAGCCACAACTACTGAGCCCACTTGCCTAGAGCCCGTGGTCCACAACAAGAGAAGCCACTGCAATGAGAAGCCCACGCACTGCAACAAAGAGTAGCCCCTGCTCACCGCAACTAGAGAAAGCCCGTGTGCAGCAACAGAGACCCAACACAGCCAAAAATAAATAAATAAATAAATAAATAATTTTTTAAAAACCCACTTATCATTTCCACTACTAACAGCCTGACCTACACCACCATTATCTCTTCTTTGGATTATTTTAATGCCTTTCTAATTGAACTCCCTGCTTTTCTCTTCCTCTTTTACATTCTATTTAATTTATTTTTTATTGTTTGTATGTCAAAATACAGATTATTTTTTCTTGAAGAATAGTTGATTTACAATATTGTATTAGTTTCAAGTGTACAGCATAGTAATTCAGTATTTTTGCAGATTATATTCCATTTTAGGTTATTGTAAGATAATGGGTATAATTCCCTGTGCTATACAGTAAATTCTTGTTGTTTATCTATTTTATATATAGTAGTTTGTATCTGTTAATCCCATACCCCTAATTTGCCCATCCCCACTTCCCTCTCCCCTTTGATAACCACAAGTTTGTTTTCTATGTCTGTGAGTCTGTTTCTGTTTCGTGTATACGTTAATTTGTATTATTTTTTAGATTCCATATATAAGTGATATCATATAGCATTTGTTTTTCTGTATGACTTATTTCACTAAGCATAATACTCTTTAAGTCCATCCACATTGCTGCAAATGGCAGTATTTCATTCTTTTTATGGCTGAGTAATATTTCATTGTATATATATACCACATCTTCTTTTTTTTTTTTTTTTTTTTTTTTTTTGCGTTATGCGGGCCTCTCACTGTTGTGGCCTCTCCTTTTGCAGAGCACAGGCTCCGGACGCGCAGGCCCAGCGGCCATGGCTCACAGGCCCAGCCGCTCCGCGGCATGTGGGATCTTCCCAGACCGGGGCACGAACCCGTGTCCCCTGCATCGGCAGGCGGACTCTCAACCACTGCGCCACCAGGGAAGCCCACCACATCTTCTTAATTCAACTGTTTATTGATGGGCACTTGGTTTGCTTCCATGTCTTGGCTATTGTAAATAGTGTAAACATTGGAGTGTGTGTATCTTTTCAAATTAGTATTTTCATTCTTTCTGGATAATATATACCCAGGAGTGGAATTGCTGGATCATATGGTAGTTCTATCTTTAGCTTTTTGAGGAACCTCCATACTGTTTTCCATAGTGGCTGCACCAATTTACATTCCCACCAACAGTGTACAAGGGTTCCCTTTCCTCCAAATCTTCTCCAGCATTTGCTATTTGTAGACTTTTTGGTGACAGTCATTCTGACAAGTATTAGGCGATACCCCATTGTGGTTTTGATTTGCATTTCCCTAATAATTAGCAATATTGAGCATATTTTCATGTGTCTGTTAGCCATCTGTATGTCTTCTTTGGAAAAATGTCTATTCAATTCTTCTGCCCAATTTTTTTAAAATAAATTTATTTATTTTATTTTTGACTGCGTTGTGTGTTCGTTGCTGCATGTGGGCTTTCTCTAGTTGCGGCAAGCGGGGGCAACTCTTCATTGAGGTGTGCGGGCTTCTCTTTGCAGTGGCTTCTCTTGTTGTGGAGCATGGGGTCTAGCCACGTGGGCTTCAGTAGTTGTGGCGTGTGGGCTCAGTAGTTGTGGTACACGGGCTTATTTGCTCCGTGGCATGTGGGAGCTTCCCAAACCAGGGCTCAAACCTGTGTCCCCTGCGTTGGCAGGCAGATTCTTAACCACTGTGCCGAAAGGGAAGCCTTTCTGCCCATTTTTTGATTGTATTGTTTATCTCTTTGGTATTGAGTTGTATGAGCTGTTTGTATAGTTTGGATATTAACATCTTGTTGGTCGCATCATTTGCAAATATTTTCTCCCACTCAGTAGGTTGTCTTTTCATTTTGTTGATGGTTTCCTTTGCTGTGCAAAAGCTTTTAAGTTTAATTAGGTCCCATTTCTTTACTTTTGCTTTTATTTCTTTTGCCTTGGGAGACTAATCCAAGAAAATATTGCTATGATTTATGTCAAAGAGTGTTATGCCTATGTTCTCTTCTAGGAGTTTTATGGCCTCATATCTTACATTTAAGTCTTTAAAGCATTTTGAGTTTATTTTTTCATGTGGTTTGAGGGAATGTTCTAATTTCATTGTTTTACATGTGGCTATCCAGTTTTTCCAGCACCACTGTTGAGGAGACTGTCTTTTCTCCATTTTATGTTCTTGCCTCCTTTGTCATAGATTAATTGACAATAGGTACGTGGGCTTATTTCTGGGCTCTCTGTTCTGTTCCACTGATTTGTGTCTGTTTCTGTGCCGATACCGTGCTGTTTTTCTGCATTCTATTTTAGATCAAGTAGTACTAAATGTAAATCATATCATGTCACTCCTCTGTTCAACACCCTGCAATGTGAGAAGATAAATAAAATTGGTAAATCTCTCTCCAGACTGATCAGTTAAAAAGAGATGTCATAAATTACCAATATCAGTAATGAGAGAGGACATCATTACAGATCCTATACATATAAAAAGAATAATAAGAGAATATTATGAATAATTTTATGCCAATGCATTTGACAACTTAGATAAAACAGATATATCTCTTGAATGACAAAAGTATCAAAGCTTGTGTGACTGGAAATGATGATCAAATGTTGAATATATGTGATAACAGCAAAAATCTAGTCAGAAGAAAAGCGTGATTTCAGAGGAAAATCCTTCAGCTCGTGATGTTTGTTGTAGTATTTGTTTTGCTCCTGTCACTATTGTTACTTATCCTTTATTACATTAAGGAAGTTCTCACCTATTCCTGATTTGCTAATTTTTTATTATAAAAACTGCCAACTTCTATTAATTTATGTTCCTGCATCTATAAGATAGTCCTATGATTTTTTGCTATTATTTGTTAAGTGGTAAATTATCTTGACCACTATCTAATATAAAAGCAATTTTACAGTCTTTTAAAAAAATAAAGTATCAAAGCTCACTCAAAAATAAATAGATAGTAGGGCTTCCCTCGTGGCGCAGTGGTTGAGAGTCCGCCTGCTGTTGCAGGGGACACAGGTTCGTGCCCCGGTCCGGGAGGATCCCGCGTGCCGCGGAGCGGCTGGGCCCGTGAGCCATGGCCGCTGAGCCTGCGCGTCCGGAGCCTGTGCTCTGCAACGGGAGAGGCCACAACAGTGAGAGGCCTGCGTACCGCAAAATAAATAAATAAGTAGACCTTCAAGATGGCAGAGGAGTAAGATGTGGAGATCACCTTCCTCCCCACAAATACATCAGAAATACTTCTACAAGTGGAACTCCTACAGAACACCTACTGAATGCTGGCAGAAGACCTCAGACTTCCTCAAAGGCAAGAAAATCCCCACATACCTGGGTAGGGCAAAAGAGAAAAGAAAAAACAGAGACAAAAGAATAGGGATGGGACCTGCACCTCTGGGAGGGAGCTGTGAAGGAGGAAAAGTTTCCACACACTAGGAAGCCCCTTCACTGGTGCACAGCAACAGGGGTGCAGAGGGCAAAGTGGAAAGATTCCTGCACAGAGGATTGGTGCTGACCCGCACTCACCAGCCTGAGAGGCTTGTCTGCTCACCCACCGGGGGCAGGTGGTGGCTGCAAGCTGAGACTAGGATTTGGAGGTCAGACGCCAGTGAGAGGACTGGAGTTGGCTGCGTGAACACAGCCTGAGGGGACTAGCGCACCACAGCTAGGTGGGAGAGACTCCAGGAAAAAGTCTGGACCTGCCGAAGAGGCAAGGGACAATTATTTCGGGGTGCGTGAGGAGAGAGGATTCAGAGCACCACCTAAACGAGCTCCAGAGATGGGCGTGAGCTGCGGCTATCAGCTTGGACCCCAGAGACGGGCATGAAATGCTAAGGCTGCTGCCGCTGCCACCAAGAATCCTGTGCTGAAGCACAGGTCACTATCCACACGCCGCCCCCTGCAGGAGCCTGTATAGCCCGCCTCTGCCAGGGTCCCATGATCCAGGGATAACTTCTCCAGGAGAACAAACAGCGAGCCTCAGACTGTTGCAATGTCACGCCGGCCTCTGCTGCTACAGGCTCCCACCGCATTCCAATTATGACTACCGTACCCCTCCCTCCCCACCGGCATGAGTGAGCCAAGCCCCTTAATCAGCCGCTGCTTTAAATCCCTCCTGTCTGGGCAGGGAACAGATGCCTGCGGGCGACCTACACGCAGAGGTGGGGCCAAAATCAAAGCTGAACCCCAGGAGCTGCGCGAACAAAGAAGAGAAAGGGAAATTTCTCGGTGCAGCCTCAGGAGCAGCAGGTTAAATCCCCACAATCAACTTGATGTACCGGGCATTTGTGGAATACCTCAATAGACAACGAATTGTCCCAAAATTGAGGTGGTGGACTTTAGGAGCAACTATAAACTTGGGGTTTGCTGTCTGCGATTGATTTCTTCCTGATATTTATGATAATCTTAGTTTAGTTTTTACCACTTGTTATCATTGGTGGATTTGTTTTTTGGTTTCGTTGCTCTCTTCTTTTTTTTAAATTATTATTTTTTTATGTTAATAATTTTATTTTTAATTTTCTTTCTTTTTATCTCCCTTTTCTTCTGAGCCGGGTGGCTGACAGAGTCTTGGTGCTCCTGCCTGGTGTCAGACCTGAGCCTCTGAGGTGGGAGAGCCAAGTTCAGGACATTGGATCACCAGACACCTCCCGGCCCCACATAATATCAATCGGTGAGAGGTCTCCCAGAGATCTCCATCTCAACACTAAGACCCAGGTCCACCCAATGGCCAGAAAACTCCAGTGCTGGATGCCCCATGCCAAACAACTAGTAAGACAAGAACACAACCCCACCCATTAGCAGAGAGGCTGCCTAAAATCATACTGAGTTCACAGACACCCCAAAACACACAACCAGACATGGTCCTGCCCACCAGAAAGACAAGATTCAGCCTCATCCGCCAGAACACAGGCACCAGCCCCCTCCACCAAGAAGGCTACACAAGCCACTGAACCATCCTCACCCACTGAGGGCAGACACCAAAAACAACAGGAATTACAAACCTGCAGCCTGTGAAAAAGGAGACCCCAAACACAGTAAGTTAAGCAAACTGAGAAGACAGAAAAATATGCAGCAAGGTAATATTGAGGGAGCAAGGTAAAAACCCATGGGACTAAACAAATGAAGAGGAAATAAGCAGTGTACCTGAAAAAGAATTCAGAGTAATGATAGTAAAGATGATCCAAAATCTTGGACATAGAATGGAGAAAATACAAGAAACGTTTAACAAGAACCTAGAAGAACTAAAGAGCAAACAAACAATGATGAGCAACACAATAAATGAAATTAAAAATTTTCTAGAAGGAATCAATAGCAGAATAACTGAGGCAGAAGAACAGAAAAGTGCCCTGGAAGATAAAATAGTGGAAATAATTACTGCAGAGCAGAACAAAGAAGAAAGAATGAAAAGAATTGAGGACAATCTCAGAGACCCCTGGGACAATATTAAACACACCAACATTCGAATTATAGGGGTCCCAGAAGAAGACAAGAAAAAGAAAGGGTCTGAGAAAATATTTGAAGAGATTATAGTTGAAAACTTCCCTAATATGGGAAAGGAAATAGGTGATCAACTCCAGGAAGTGCAGAGAGTCCCATACAGGATAAATCCAAGGAGAAACATGCCAAGACACATATTAATCAAACTATCAAAAATTAAATACTAAAAAGAAATATTAAAAGCAGCAAGGGAAAAGCAACAAATAATGTACAAGGAAATCCCCATAAGGTTAACAGCTGATCTTTCAGCAGAAACTCTGCAAGCCAGAAGGGAGTGGCAGGACATATTTAAAGGGATGAAAAGGAAAAACCTACAACCAAGATTACTCTCCCCAGAAAGGATCTCATTCAGAGTCAATGGAGAAATTAAAACCTTTACAGACAAACAAAAGTTAAGAGAATTCAGCACCACCAAACCAGCTTTACAACAAATGCTAAAGGGACTTCTCTAGGCAGGAAACACAAGAGAAGGAAAAGACCTACAAAAACAACCCAAAACAATTAAGAAAATGGTAATAAGAACATACATATCAATAATTACCATAAATGTAAATGGATTAAATGCTCCAACCAAAAGACATAGACTGGGCTTCCCTGGTGGCGCAGTGGTTGAGAGTCCGCCTGCCGATGAAGGGGACACGGGTTCATACCCAGTCTGGGAAGATCCCACATGCCGCAGAGCAGCTAGGCCCGTATGGCCGCTGAGCCTGCGCGTCTGGAGCCTGTGCTCAGCAACGGGAGAGGCCACAGCAGTGAGAGGCCATCGTACCGCAAAAAAAAAAAAAAAAAAAAAAAAAGACATAGACGGGCTGAATGGATACAAAAACAAGACCCATACATATGCTGTCTACAAGAGACCCACTTCAGACCTAGGGACACATACAGACTGAAAATGAGGGTATAGAAAAAGATATTCCATGCAAATGGAAATCAAAAGAAAGCTGGAATAGCAATTCTAATATCAGATAAATTCTACTTTAAAATAAAGACTATTACAAGGGACAACTAAGGACACTACACAATGAGCAAAGAATTAATCCAAGAAGAAAATATAACAATTGTAAATATTTGTGCACCCAACATAGGAGCACCTCGATAATAAGGCAAATGCTAACAGCCATAAAAGGGGAAATTGACAGCAACACAATAATAGTAAGAGACTTTAACACCCCACTTTCACCAATGGACAGATCAACCAAAATGAAAATAAGTAAGAAAACACAAGCTTTAAATGACACATTAGACAAGATGGACTTAATCGATATTTATAGGACATTCCATACAAAAACAACAGAATACATTTTCTTCTCAAGTGCTCATGGAACATTCTCCAGGATAGATCATATCTTGGGTCACAAATCAAGCCTTGGAAAATTTAAGAAAATTGAAATCGTATCAAGTATCTTTTCCGACCACAATGCTATGAGACTAGATATCAATTACAGGAGAAAAACCTAAAAAATACAAACACATGGAGGCAAAACAGTATGCTACTAAACAACCAAGAGATCACTGAAGAAATCAAAGAGGAAATCAAAAAATACCTAGAAACAAATGACAATGAAAACACGATGACCCAAAACCTATGGGATGCAGCAAAAGCAGTTCTAAGAGGGAAGTTTACAGCAATTCAATCCTATCTCAAAAAACAAGAAAAATCTCAAACAACCTAACCTTACACCTAAAGCAATTAGAGAAAGAAGAACAAAAAACATTGAAGGTTAGCAGAAGGAAAGAAATCATAAAGATCAGATCAGAAATAAATGAAAAAGAAATGAAGGAAACAATAGCAAAGATCAATAAAACTAAAAGCTGGTTCTTTAAGAAGATAAACAGAATTGATAAGCCACTAGCTAGACTCATCAAGAAAAAAAGGGAGAAGACTCAAATCAACAGAAGTAGAAATGAAAAATGAGAAGTAACAACTGACACTGCAGAAATACAAAGGATCATGAGCCATTACTGCAAGCAACTATATGCCAGTAAAATGGACAACCTGGAAGAAATGGACAAATTCTTAGAAAGGCACAACCTTCCAAGACTGAACCAGGAAGAAATAGAAAATATAAACAGACCAATCACAAGCACTGAAATTGAGACTGTGATTAAAAATCTTCCAACAAACAAAAGCCCAGGAGCAGACGGCTTCACAGGCAAATTCTATCAAACATTTAGAGAAGAGCTAACACCCACCCTTCTTAACTCTTCCAAAATACAGCAGAGGGAGGAACACTCCCAAACTCATTCTACGAGGCCACCATCACCCTGATACCAAAACCAGACAAAGATGTCACAAAAAAAGAAAACTACAGGGCCAATATCACCGATGAACATAGATGCAAAAGTCCTCAACAAAATACTAGCAAACAGAATTCAGCAGCATATTGAAAGGATCATATACCATGATCAAGTGGGGTTTATCCCAGGAATGCAAGGATTCTATAATATATGCAAATCAATCAATGTAATACACCATATTAACAAATTGAAGACTAAAAACCATATGATCATCTCAATAGATGCAGAAAAAGCTTTCGACAAAATTCAGCACCCATTTATGATAAAGGCTCTCCAGAAAGTCGGCACAGAGGGAACTTACCTCAACATAATAAAGGCCATATATGACAAACACACAGCCCACATTGTTCTCAATGGTGAAAAACTGAAACCATTTCCTCTAAGGTCAGGAACAAGATAAGGCTGCCCACTCTAACAGCTATTATTCAACGTAGTTTTGGAAGTTTTAGCCACAGGAATCAGAGACGAAAAATAAATAAAAGGAATCCAAATTGGAAAAGAGAAGGAAAACTGTCACTATTTGCAGATGACATGATACTATACATAGAGAATCATAAAGATGCTACCAGAAAAATAGTAGAGCTAACCAATGAATTTGGTAAAGTAGCAGGATACAAAATTAATGCACAGAAATCTCTTGCATTCTTATATACTAATGATGAAAAATCTGAAAGAGAAATTAAGGAAACACTCCCATTTACCATTGCAAGAAAAAGAATAAAATACCTAGGGATAAACCTACCTAAGGAGACAAAAGACCTGTAGGCAGAAAACTATAAGACAGTGATGAAATAAATTAAAGATGATAAAAACAGATGGAGAGATATACCATGTTCTTGGATTGGAAGAATCAACATTGTGAAAACGACTATACTATCCAAAGCAATCTACAGATTCAATGCAATCCCTATCAAACTACCAATGACATTTTTCACAGAACTAGAACAAAAAATTTCACAATTTGTATATAAACACAAAAGACCCCAAATAGCCAAAGCAATCTTGAGAAAGAAAAACAGAGCTGGAGGAATCAGGCTCCCTGACTTCAGACTATACTACAAAGCTACAGTAATCAAGACAGTATGGTACTGGTAGAAAAACAGAAATATAGACCAATGGAACAGGATAGAAAGCCCAGAGATAAACCCACCCACATATGGTCACCTTATTTTTCATAAAGGAGGCAAGAATATACAATGGAGAAAAGACAGCCTGTTCAATAAGTGGTGCTGGGGAAACTGGACAGCTACATATAAAAGAATGAAATTAGAATACTCCCTAACACCATACACAAAAATAAACTCAAAATGGATTAAAAACCTAAATATAAGGCCAGACACTATGAAACTCTTAGAGGAAAACATAGGCAGAACACTCTATGACATAAATCACAGCAAGATCCTTTTTGACCCACCTCCTAGAGAAATGGAAATAAAATCAAAATAAACAAATGGGACCTAATGAAACTTCAAAGCTTTTGCACAGCAAAGGAAACAATAAACAAGATGAAAAGACAACCTCAGAATGGGAGAAAATATTTGCAAATGAAACAACTGACAAAGGATTAATCTCCAAAATATACAAGCAGTACAGCTCAATATCAAAAAAACAAACAACTGAATCCAAAAATAGGCAGAAGACCTAAATAGACATTTCTCCAAAGAAGATATACAGATTGCCAACAAACACATGAAAGGATGCTCAATATCACTAATCATTAGAGAAATGCAAATCAAAACTACAATAACGGGGGCTTCTCTGGTGGTGCAGTGGTTAAGAATCCACCTGCCAGTGCAGGGGACACAGGTTCGAGCCCTGGTCCAGGAAGATCCCACATGCCGCAGAGCAACTAAGCCCATGTGCCACAACTGCTGAGCCTGCGTGCCACAACTACTGAAGCCCACATGCCTAGAGCCTGTGCTCCGCAACAAGAAGCCACCACAATGAGAAGCCTGGGCACCACAACGAAAGAGCAGCCCCCACTCGCCGCAACTAGAGAAAGCCCACGCACAGCAACAAAGACCCAACACAACCAAAAATAAAAATAAATAAATGTATATATATATAAAAAAAAAGATGTGTGTAGGATCCCTCCTAGTTATAAGAGGCTGTGTCTCTGGATACCACCTATCCCAGAACCGTGCTAAGTGCTGTTATGGTGATGGGGTGGGGAGCGGGTGGGGAGGGGGCAAGCGGAGATCAAAACCATAGTCTATATGCCAGCTGAAAAGTCAGGACAGGCACAAACAGAACTACTTGATAACAACAGAGACAGTCCCCCAAAGGGGGCAGCTATCTGAAGACTTCAACTTGCAAATAGAGTTTAGAGAAGGCAAAAGTGAGTAGGAATTCTCTCCCATGGAATTGGAAAAGATATTCACAAATCATATATGTGAAAAAGGATTACTATAAAGTACTCCTACAACTCAACAACAAAAAACAAACAACCCAATTCAAAAATGAGCAAAAGGTAAAGCAATTATACTCTAATAAAAGTGTTAAAAAAAAATGAGCAAAAGGGAATTCCCTGGAGGTCCAGTGGTTAGGACTCTGCACTTCCACTGCAGTGGGCCCCGGTTCAATCCCTGGTCAGGGAACTAAGGTCCCACAAGCCACACATGTGGCCAAAAAAAAACAAAGAAAACAAAACAAGACAAAAATGAGCAAAAGACTTCACAGTTCTCCAAAGAAGATATACAAATGGCCAATAAGCTCACGAAAAGATGCTCAGTGTCACTATGTCACTAGCCACTCGAGAAAATGCAAATCAAAACCACAGTGAGATACCATTTCACATGGCCCATCCATCAGGATGTCTATATCAAACAAAGAAAAAGAAAGAAAGAAAGAAAAGAACAAGCTGTGACAAGGATGTAGAAGAATTGGAACCTGGTGCATTGCTGGTGGGAATTAAAAATAGTTTGGCATTTGAAACATGTGATCCAGCAATTCCACTGCTGGTTATATACACAAAATAACTGAAAGCAGGGACTCAGATATTTGTATACTCATGTTCATAGCAGCATTATTTACAATACCCAAAAGGTGGAAACAACCCAAATGTTCATCAACAGATGAATAAGCAAAATGTGATATATACATACAATGGAATATTATTCAGCCTTAAAAAATAATGAAATTCTGATACATGCCACAACATGGGTGAACTTTGAAAGCATTTTGCTAAGTGAAATAAGCCAGTCACAATAGGAAAAATTATGTATGATTCCACCTATATGAGATACCTAGAGCAGTCAAACTTAGAAAGACGCCAAGTAGAATGGTGGCTGCCAGGGACTGGGGAGAGGAGGGAGTAGGAAGTTGTTGTTTAATAGGTATAGAGTTTCAGTTTTGCAAGGTGAAAAGAGTCTTGCAGATTGGTTGCACAATGTGAATGTACTTAAAACTATTGAACTGTACACTTAAAAATGATTAAGATGGTAAATTTAATGTTATGTGCATTTTACTGCAATATAAAAATTTAAAAAGAGAAAAAGAAGTAGTGGAGCTAGGATTCAAATCCAGGACATCTGATGACAATATGTGCTCTTAACACTAGGTTACACTAGTCTTGCAGGTAATCACTAGTCCATGAGCATTAGAAGGTAGTTTATCTGTCACCCTGTCTTGCCAGAGCCTGTCCCTTGGTTCCACCTATATGAGGTATCCAGTATAGGCAAATTCACAGGCAGAGAGAATAGAATAGAGGTTACCAGGGGCTGGAAGGAGGAAGGAATAGGGAGTTATTTTTTAATGGATACAGATTTTTTCTGTTCGGGATAATAAAAAAGTAGACCTCACACCATAAAACATTCTTTTCTCTTGTGACATGATCCACTAACTTAATAGTGCAAATGGCATTGCCAGGATAAACACTCTTCTGATCACTACTTCCTTGAAATTCATGAGGATTCTTCAGTTCATAATGACGTTATAGTTCATTTGGACCCAGACTTACCTATATTCTTGTGTCCTAATAAAGCCCAAACCGAAGATCTCCACAGAGGTCCCTCAGGGGTTTACTTAAGCACCCACCTACTTTTCACGAATTCTTACTAGGACTTTAAAGACCTTAGATTACCTTGTTATTTTATGTTCATCCAATACATAGTTAACATTTTGCTTCATTCTAAAGATGAAGTGAGCTCTAGGACTGGTATCAATCCATTTAATTTTTTAGCTAGAATGAATAAGTTTCCAAAGAAAAGTTTTTGTCAAACCAAAGTTCATTGCCTAGGGCATGATTTATACGAAGAAGGCAAAGCTCTCACTTGCAGACTATCTGCAAACCATTCATTTTCCAGGCTTACCATCAAGCAAGAGGATTCTTGACTAGGACTCGTAGTCATTGCCAGCAATGGATTCCCAACTTTTCTGAAATTGCTATTTAATGACGTTCTCAGTAACTCACCCTCTTCTATGAAAACCTAAACATGACCAGGCATTGTGTGATATAAATTTAGCTCTCCAACCACCTCCTTCAATCTGGAACTAACTAATTATTATAAACCTTTTTTTTTGTTTGTACATGAGCAACCTGGACAGGCCCTTGGTGTTCTGACTCAATTTTATAGGAATCTGATTCAGTTCTGACTCAAAAGCGTGGAGACCAATTGCTTACCACAGCCTCCTCTAATTATAGCTTTATAATAACTTTTTTAATGTTGATTTTTTAAATTGGCTGCCATTCAAACCCTGGTGGATTGCAAAATGCCCCTTCTTGTCCTCCCATTCACCCTGGCCGGGCCTCCCTTTCATTGGGGACCTGTCTTAGTTCTTTCAAGCTGCTATAACAAAATACACAGACTGGATAGCTTATAAACAACAGAAATTTATTTCTCACAGTACTAGAAGTTTGATGTCCAAGATCAGGATGCTAGCACGATCAGGTGAGGGCTTTTTTCTGGGTCAGAGATGTCTCATTGTGTCCTCACATGGCTAGGGATCTCCTGGATCCTCTTTTATAAGGCACTAATACCATTTGTGAGGATCCCCACCACAGTTGAAGCACCTCCCAAAGCCACCACCTACTAATACCACCACCTTTGGGGTTAAGATTTCAACATGAATGTGTGGGGTTCACAGACATTCAGACCATGGCAGAGCCTGTTCTCATTGGCTATCGGCTAATTCTCTCTTAAATGAGTCAGCCAGTCTCTCTCTAGTTGCCCGGCCAGTCTTCAGATGGTGCTGCCACAAGAAGCCTAAGAAGTCAACCTGGAAGTTTAATTTAGACCTTACTCATCCGGTAGAAGATAGAATTTTTATTTATTTATTTATTTATTTATCTATCTATCTATCCATTTATTTATTCATTTATTATTTATTTATTTAGCGGTACGCGGGGCTCTCACTGTTATGGCCTCTCCCGCTGCGTAGCACAGGCTCTGGACGCGCAGGCTCAGCGGCCATGGCTCACGGGCCCAGCCGCTCCACGGCATGTGGGATCCTCCCGGACCGGGGCACGAACCCATGTCCCCTTCATCGGCAGGCGGACTCTCAACCACTGAGCCACCAGGGAAGCCCATGGCAGGCGGATTCTTAACCGCTGCGCCACCAGGGAAGCCCATGAGTGCTTTTTGAATTCACAGCAAACAGTACTTCTGTCTCCCAAGCAACTCGTCTGTAAAATGTTTCACGTCAACTACATTTGGGTATGACGAGCATGGAAACGATAAAAGGCACACAAATCAGAATTATACTGTTTCCTAAGCATGCTATAGTATCAATTTTATATTTAATTACATTGAGTTTTGACGTGTACAGAATTCCATCAAAATGTCTCTGTGTAATTTCATGGGAAGTACATTTAACCTAAGCTCTATTTGGCTTATCTTGAAGGAACCGTTCTCCGAGCTTGTTTGCCCAGCTGCTGCCTGGAATGCGGTGTGGGGCTGGGATGAAATCAGTGATGGGGTTGGTGGGTGATCAGCCAGCCTTGGACAGAATATTTCAAATAACCACCTGTATATTACTTTATAAGCTTCTGCAGTTTTGCCTTTAATAGATTTTTAATATTTTAACATGTTTAAAGTTCATATGCTTTTAGTTTTTGCACAAAGGCCCAGACTGACTGGATCCAAGTATTTTTTTGTCCTGCTATTGCAATGAGAAACTATAGGATTTGTTTGTAGTTCCATCGTCATCACTGAACAGTGGTGCCTGTGGCCAGTCTTCCTGGGCCCCGCTAAGATGGACACTGCAGCACGACTCAGAGGTTGGCCACATCTGGTTATTTGACTGTGTCAGCTCTACATACTCCACTGACATGGCTAATTTCAGAGCCATCCCCAGAGACCTGGCTCCTTGCTTCTCCTAGGCAGCTGTGAAGACTCGACATCATAAAGGAGCTAGTCAAGGCCATGTAAGTACCTCTAGAATTCAAATTCCGAGCTCTTTTCTATTAATAGACAAACAGCACTGACACTTGAAACACGCCACTAATTAAGTGCCCAGATGTATAGAAAAAATAAGTAAATAAAGTTATGCTTAAAATAGGTCCTTGGGCTTCCCTGATGGCACAGTGGTTAAGACTCCACCTGCCAATGCAGGGGCACGGGTTTGAGCTCTGGTCCGGGAAGATCCCACATGACATGGAGCAACTAAGCCTGTGAGCCACAACTACTGAGGCTACGCTCTAGACCCCGCGAGCCACAACTACTGAGCCCACGTGCTGCAACTGCTGAAGCCCGCACGCCTAAAGCCCGTGCTCTGCAACAAGAGAAGCCACTGCAATGAGAAGCCCGTGCACTGCAACAGAGAGTAACCCTGCTGGCCGCAACCAGAGAAAGCCCACGTGCAGCAACGAAGACCCAACACAGCCAAAAATAAA
Organism: Pseudorca crassidens; assembly: GCF_039906515.1. Lineage (NCBI taxonomy): Eukaryota > Metazoa > Chordata > Mammalia > Artiodactyla > Delphinidae > Pseudorca > Pseudorca crassidens. The sequence goes on from NC_090297.1 coordinate 98,912,883, forward strand.
TAAATAATAATAATAATAGGCCCTCAGTAGATAGGCAATGAATAAGAAGAGATAACTCACAAACAGAAAATAAAAAGAGTAGACTACTACACACAAGTGGAAAGGAAAATGTTAATCTTTAAGAAATTTTTTCAAGTGTGACAGCATTTAATTAATGAAAAAAAGTTACATTTCCCACCTCGGTCTGTGCTCCTGGGACCCACCATTCTGTTGGGATTTTCTTGGGCAGGGTGTCATCTAAGATGATCTAAGAATAATTTTTTATATAAAAATGTCTCAATTATTAAAAACTTAGAAAAATGTTTAATGAAAATGCCCAATTCTGATGAAGCTGGGGTGAAATACGCATACTCATCTAGGGCTGCAGCAGCTCAAGTTGATACAAAATAGGCTTGAAAAGCCAGAATTTCATGAAAAAAATAATGCAGAACAGAGTAGGTTTTGTATTATATTACTTTCAGAATATATTGGATTGGTCAAAAAGTTTATTCGGGTTTATCCGTAAGATGTATGGAAAGACCCAAACAAAGTTTTTGGCCAATCCAATATGTTTCATAGTTTAATTTCCTTAATAGTAAATTAACATGTACATGATAACCAACTACAGAAAGGTCCAGGTTGGGCTTACAGTCTTTTTGAGGTAGTCAGTTCTGCGGAATCCAGGGAGTTATCTTACTGCTCCAGCTCTTCCAACCAATTTGAGTGTCCTGTAATAAATCCCTTTCTACTTAAAGCACCTTGAACACCCAGAGGGGTTTCAGTTCCTTGTGCAGAACACTAAGCACTGAATGGGTTTGACAACATTGCCCAAAGGAGCAGTGTTAAGAGACTCAACAGGATGAAAACAGCATTCTAACATGAGAGACTAGGACAGCTTATTACTGTGAGCTTCTCTCGTGGCAACCTAAATCCCTCCTAATGCTAAAAAGCCTATTTACTTCTTGTCAATCCCTTGATGAATAGCTACAATGTTGAGCTCCAATTCAGGTGTCAGAAATTAACATTTCTGCTAGAGAAAGATGCATCTGAGCCCAGACTGAGCGTGCCTGGGACATGACCATGGCCCTCCCTACCCCACGGAATGGTGATTGACAGGCCCTCATGATGAGTCCCTGGGATAAGTTTTCTGCAGTTGGATAATACACTTGGCCACATTAGACTTGTCCCTGTGCTGCAAAATATACTAATACACACGACGGGTGATCAGCTACCAATAAATCATGCTGTTGTTCTACTCTGATCGCCTGTCATAAAATATTCAGAGCTAAAAATGCCTTTCAGTTTAAATGGTCACTAGGGCTTTAGTCCAGTTCAATGGTAAGTTCAGGTTTTATTATATTTTTGCACAGGCTAGATGTGGAGCACAAACTGAAGAGTTCCAGGAGAAGCACCAAATGTCCCACCCCACACGGAAGGTGGGGACCTATGCGGTGCAGGAACATATGATGGGAGGAAAGGCCAGAGCCCTCCATTTGGCTATTCCTATCCCTAGCCTGACCCTGGCTCTGCTGAGAGGCTCATCTGGTCATGGGAAGCCAGCCAGATGGGGGCATTTTAGGATGTGTTCCCTAGTTTTTTACTGTAAGCATTCAAAATGTTTCCAGTCTTTTGTGGTCATATAAGGAGACGATAGAGTGGAGGAAATCTATATGAACATAGCTGGGATTGGAGCTCAAATTACCAAGCATGCCATCCTGCGTAGGAAACTGGATGACTGGAGATTTGGGAAGGCTCAGTTCAGATATCCTGTCACTAATAGAGATGGGGAGCACGTTCGTAAGTCATGTCTGAGGAGCTGTGGTCCTGACTGGCTGGTGGTGAATGTGGGAAGTACGAAGGGTGAATTGACAGGAAGGAGTGAATCTGGGACTCTGTGTCTGGAATGTGGAGAGTGGTTTGTGTCCTGCACAGAGCCCAGTGATGAATGGGTTTGAGAGCACAAACCAAAGAGAGCAGTGTCAGAGACTCACCATGATGAAAACAGCAGTCCAGCAAGAGCAATTAGACCTTTCAGGTTTTCTCTAACTTTTGTTCATTTTTAGGACATGGTTAGAGCCAAAGAAGAATTGGTAAAGGGATCAGGGTTGGGACTAGGGTGATGCAAATGAGGCCCCTAGGGCACAAAACTTAAGGAGGTACTCACCCTCTGGGACCAGCTCTACATCTGTATGACCTTGAGAGTGAGTATCTCCTTAAATTTATGCCTCCTTGCCTCGAGGTTATCCTGGCCCTGGTAGGGAAATCTTCAGACCACTAAATAGCCTAGGCTCCCCCATCACTCGTGTCCCCACGTCCTTTTCTCCTATTTCCCAGGTCTCTGAATTTTCCCTCACTGCCCACCCCAGGGACAGTACCATAAGAATCTAATCTTAAATTAGATTTGAAATGAAGGGCAGTGCCAGTTAGGTCCATTAAAGCCTCCCTGTATGCTCCCCTGCCTGGACCAAAGATGGATATGGGGAAAGTGATTTCCGAGATGGAGATATCTTCCTCATCTCCACTCCCTGAATCCAAGCCCAGCTGAACACCGAAATGGCTTCTCATTCTAATTTTTTTTTGGCTGCAGCACACAGCTTGCAGGATCTTAGTTTCCCGACCAGGGGACCAGGGATCGAAACTTCACCCTAGACAGTGAAAGCCCGGAATCCCAACCACTGGACAACCAGGGAATTCCCTCTCATTCTAATTCTGACCTCCCCTCACTCTTGCGTCTCGTCCCATCCTTGCATCAGTTTAGTTTAGGCCACTCAAGTGCTCTCACTAAGGGTTCCCTTCACTGTCAGTAGGCTGCTCCATTCTGGTCTCAGAGCTAATAAATTGATCCGCTTTCTCCAATATGACAGCTACCTTCTTCCCTTAATCTTTGCTTTCCTCAGCCACCTCTTGGCTCTAGGACAACTCTCAGGTGCCTCCTAGGGTGAGAGAAAAAGCTTTACCACTCAGAGTGAGCTTAGGCAGTTGGCAAACAACCAAGTGTGGGATCTCAAGAAATCTTCCCACCTCCTATCAAATAATTCCTATTTTACTTCTCAGATGTATACCTCTTGATAAGAATGCAAATACCCCTGGGAAGGCAAATACTTTAATCTGTCGTCAAGCAATCCTTATATGAATAAAGGAGATGAGAAGAGATTTTGGTAGAGAGTTTGAGGCCTTGGGTACCTTGAGTTAAAGAGGCTTCTGAAGGACAACCTGGGTGTTCCAAATGTGACAGTCACAATTTCGCAGAGAGCCTTCCTCAAAGTTCCCCGCTCATCACTCCCCTACTTTCCACCTACTTCCCTTATCTTGTCACCTCCTCTCCTGGCAAGTCAGTGCGGGTGGTTGGCAGGAAACCCCTGCCCCTTGCTATAAGACCTCTCCAGAGCGCTGCTTGAATGTGCTCATGATGTGGCAGCTGACTTCTGTGGAGAAAAGGATGCCAGAGAGAGAGCAAGAAGGAGCCCCCTTTTCCTTTGATGTCCTAATCTCTCACACACCATCATTTCTGCCACATTCTGTTCAACGGAAGTGAGTTGTGAGATTTAGCCCACAACCTAAAGGGAGACGAATTAGGCTCCACCTTTGAAGAAAAGCAGATCAAAAAATCTGTGGACATATTGTACTGAAGTCGTGAGATGAGTCACTGTTATGGCCCATCATAGTTCAAACCATCAGCAGGTCCTGTTGCTCTACATTCAAAATGTATCTCAAATCTGACTGTTACCGAGTCCAAGCTCGCTCTGCTCGCCGCACCACAGGCCAGTGAATTGGAGACGAGGTGCTGAGGCAAGGAATACGACTTCACTGGGAAAGTCGGCAGACCGAGATGGCAGACTCGTGTCTCTGATGAACCATCTTATCTGGGTCTGGATGCCAATTTCTTTTATAGAATTAGAGAGGGAGAGGCGGTGAGAAGTCAAGTAAAAGGGCCATCAGTCTTGCAAAACATCTCCCGGAAAGACCAGCCTGGGTGAGAGGATGCGTTAGTTTCTTTTTTCTTGCATCCATTCAGAGGTGGGCAGGGTTCCCTGAGGCAGCCCATTTTGTATGATTATAATAACAAAAGCAACGAAAAGCAAAGATTAAAGTCAGAGAAACAGATCCAACGTGGAGTCCGAGTTAGCTCTTCCCTGTTACATGACCGTATTTTTTCATTTTCTTTATTAAGTTATGATTCATACACAAGAAAATTTACCCTTTTGTGGGTATAGTACTGCAAGTTTTGGCAAACATATAAAGTCATGTAACTAACATCACAGTAAAGATAAGAGAACAGTCCTATTAATCCAAAAACTTCCCCCATGACCCTCAATGGGAAAGTAGGGAAAGTTCTACTGGGCTTTCTGATGCTAATGGTAATAGGCAGTGGTAGCTGAATTTGCAGGAAACTCCCTGGGAAGAGGGGGTATTGGTATTTTCAGGAGGCTCTCCTTTACTCAGATAAGTGAAGTTCAGATAAGATTTCTTTCTGTATCTTAAAATTTTAAGTTTACCAATTCTGGGAGTTCCAGTGAGTCGCCACACCTCTCACCCTCCAGGAGGCTAGACTGGCTTTCTTATTTGGCACTCCGCAGGCTGTGTTCTGAAAGAAAACAGAAGCTGCAAATGTCTTGAGACCTAGGCTCTGGAACACATGCTGAGACAGGAGCGAAGGGGGCGGGGCACAACCCTTAACGAATGACACAGCTGTTGAGAAAAACTGGGTATGACAAAAGCTGGTTAGAACTGATTAGTCCCAAGACGGCAGAAGATTCGACTTCCAGTGGTCACTAAGCCTTATTATATGCTCACTGTAATACATTAGCACATGCTACGTGACACACCCGCTCGTGCCATGACAGTTCCGAGGCCCACCATAAAAGGCCAAAAAGTGGGCGGTGGCCCAATTCCTAGAAATCCCTGCCCCTTCCCCCCACCCCCCGCAAATAGTTGGAATAATCCTCTCACACGTTAGCCTATGAAACTACCCACCCCATATTTCAGGGCCGCTCTCTCCTTCTGAGATGGACCGCATTCTGCCTATGGAATGTACATCTCTCTCAGTAAACCTGCTTTCGCTTTGCTGTGGCTCGCTCTTGATTCTCTCCTGTGCGAAGCCAAGGACTCTCACTAGGTGGCCCATCCCAGCAACTCGCTCGAGACATAGGACAGAACCATCCAATTGCGCCCCGTTTTCCTGTAACATCTTTACAAAGGAAGAGGAAGAAGGTGGTCTTCTCCCCTCCTCACTTTTCCTTTGACTATAAAAATGTAGCCAACTTAGTTCTTGGGACAGAGCCCTTTTGCCTGCCCGCTTCTATCTTTTACAAGCATCCTATAGTAATAAATCTACTTCTTACCTATCACTTTGCCTCTCACCAAATTCCTTCTGCACCGAGACATAAAGAACCTGAGCTTCATTAAGTCCTGAGACGTGTTGTGCGGTTTCAATACAGTATCCCTTCCACTACATTCTACTGGTCAAAGCAAGACACAAGAACAGGCCAGACTCAAAGATTGCAGAAATAGACTCTACCTCTGAGGGAGGAAGAGCAAAGAATCTGTGGCCATAATCTTCCACAAAGCGTTTGACTGGAATATGGGGTAGGTGAAGGCAAATCACCCCGTGTCTTACTGAGCTGGCGTCTTGAAGGAGCCATAAACCTCCCTCCCTCCCTACCGCTCTGCCCCCTTTAGCAGGAGATCTGCAAAAGCCTCCGATTTTCACCCTAAGCTCCCAGCATCTCTCCGCTCTCCACCTTCTCGCAACCTCTCTCTGCTCTGTAGCTGAGCTACAGCCAAGATCTATGATCTTGGGCATATCACTTTTCCTCTCTGGCCCCCCCCCAACTCAGATACCCATTCTTCTCCCCACCTCATGCCCTATAGGCCTCCTCACCTTCCTCTCACAGAGAAGTCAGCTCAGAGTGAGTTGAGTGGAGAATTAGGAAAGCTCTTTGAGGCTTCTTGGAATTCCCAGTCACAAAAGAAAATTTGGGATAACAAAACTGTTGGGGTGAAATTTGAACAATAGAATGGAGGGGTTTGGTAGGGTCACTCACAAGAAGCGGCATGGGAGGGAACTAAAACCAGAAAGTTACCTTTAACTTCTCTGCCTCAGAGGGGCCACAGGCTGCCCTAGGCCTTGACATTTGGGACCAGTCGTCTTGCTAGGATGATAGCAACTAATAGCCCATAATTACCCATAATGACTTCACAGGGCTCAGCTCAGGTAGGAGCCCAGGCATTTCCAGGTAATGGTTTTTCTTCCTTTTTAATTTTGAGTGTGTTAGCTCCCTGTATGGATCGAAAGGCATTTATTAACACAAGTACCTTTGATAATTAGGTTGGTTTTGACTCATGTGCTATTTATTAACTACTTCAGTCAGTATGGGTAAGAGCCCTGCTTCTGGGTCAAGACAAGAGAAGGAGACAGAAAACTCAAGTTTTCTCAAAAGGAGTCCTCGGTGTCCAGAGAAGACAGAGGGAGCTTTGTCGTTGTGCTCCTGGGGGAAGGGGAAAAGCAGGAGGCAGACCCTTGAGGGGACAACTGGAAGGGACAACACCCACAGACTGAGCCTTCGTTTTCTTACCTGCTAATGAGGCTTTCAACCAGGGAATGCATCAGGGATTAATGCCCACACTTTTATCCATGTAAGGAAAAACAGTAAGACTTTGAAATTAAGTGGGAGTCCTGACCTGGATGGCTCATAGATCCAGGTAATCTCTGCCTGGTTTGTCTTTTTTTAATTTATTTATTTTTTATACAGCTGGTTCTTATTAGTTATCTATTTTACACATATTAGTATATACCTGTCAATCCCAATCTCCCAGTTCATCCCACCACCACCGCCCCCGCTTTCCCTCCTTGGTGTCCATACGTTTGTTCTCTACATCTGTGTCTATTTCTGCCTTGCAAACCGGTTCATCTGTTGCCTGGCTTGTCTTTGACTAGGCTATTCTACACCCTGTAGAGGTAAAAGTCTAAATACTCATAGTAGGGCAATTAATTCCTTCCTAAGAAATGCAACCTGTGGCCATTTCACAATGGATGCAACTGATTCCTATGGCTATTGACCAATGTTGCCAGTTCTTCCAGTTTGCAACTGTTCATTAATTCATTTCCACATTCCTTATCTGGCTATAAACCTGTGGTTCTTTGAGATTTTTTAGACTTGGTCGTAATATCCCAGCGTTTCCTCATTAATTAATGAGTTAAGTTTTTGGCACAGGTGCATTTTATATCTGAGGAAGTTGTCGCACATTAATCCTTTAACATCTTACAGAGAAGGATAAGGAGGTCCAGAGAGGAGATGGGACTTTCCTAAGATCCCACAGCTTGTTTGTGCCAAAGCCATGACCAAAACCCAGGTTCTTTTTTTGCGGTTCGCGGGCCTCTCACTGTCGGGGCCTCTCCCATCGCGGAGCACAGGCTCCAGACGCGCAGGCTCAGCGGCCATGACTCACGGGCCCAGCCGCTCCGCGGCATGTGGGATCTTCCCGGACCGGGGCACGAACGCGCGTCCCCTGCATCGGCAGGCGGACTCTCAACCACTGCGCCACCAGGGAAACCCCCAGGTTCTTTTGACTGTTGTATGTTTAGTAATCCCTGACGTGCATCACAGGGTTGTCACGAGGACCGGAAGGTAGAAGAGAGAAAATGGTGTAAAAAGTGAGAGGTGAGGGGTTCTTGTGTCGGGGGTGGGGGGTGGGGAGAGGAGGCTCACTGGGTCCTGGGTTCCAGCCCCACATACTAGGCGTGTGAGCACAGTCAGGTCACTTGTCTTCCCTCGGTCTCATGACCTGCCCTGCTTACCTCACGGGGCCCTGGGGAAGGGGAAGCGAGGTGAGGGAGGATACTTGAGAAAGAGCTCTGGTGATTTTTACAATGTACTTTCATATTCTTTGATACTCCTCTCTTCAAGAGGTGGAGCCTCAAAAAAAAAAAAAAGAGGTGGAGCCTCATTCCCCTTGCTCGCATATGGGCTGGATTTTGTTAGAAGTGACTCACTTCTAACAGAATAAAGCAGAAGTAAGTGTGTTTTGTGTATGACTAAGGTCATGAAACAGCATGGTGGCTTCCACTTGGCTACACTCTCTCTCTCAGACTTCTCTGGCGGAAAGCCAGCCGCCCCGTCTTGAGAATACTCAGACAGCCCCGTGGAGAGGCCCTCGTGAGGAATGGAGCCCTCCAGCCAAGAGCCACCTGTAGTGAGTTTGAGAGATTTCAGGGCTTCTTTCAAGGAAAAAGATGACCAGGAGGTTGGCGATAGCAAACAGGGAGCTTTATTTGGGCTTTCACAGGCGTGCACGCAGGGGAAGCCCTTTACAGCGTGAGACCATCCGCAGGCGATCGCTTGGGCCCACCACCCAGAAGAGGAGGAGGGCAAGGAGAGGCAGATGGAGAGGGTCCTTCATACCTAGATGATGTTGTCCAGCAACATGATGGGGAGTCTTGAGGTGAGGGAGCTCCAAGGGGCAGGGGTGGCTTGGGCTGTTCAGTGGCACCAGAGTTTATTGTGCTAATGGCTAGCAGATTTGGCACGCGGTATCCTGGGGAATGCAAAACAGGCAGGGTCCAAATGGCTAAAGGTGTATTTAAAACAACTGGGTGTGTAAAATAAATAGTTAATATTTTTATTTTATTTATTTATTTGGCTGTGTTGGGTCCCAGCTGTGGCACGCAGGATCTTCGCTGCGGCATGTGGGATCCTCCACCGCGGCTTGCGGACTCTTTGTCGCGGCATGCAGGCTTCTCTCTAGTGGTGGCACACGGGCTCAGTAGTTGCAGCGTGTGGGCTCCAGAGCACATGGGCTCAGTAATTGCAGCACGTGGACTTAGTTGCCCCCCCCACCCCCCCGCTCCACCTGGCCTGTGGCATCTCAGTTCCCTGACCAGGGATCAATCCCGCGTCCCCTGCATTGGAAGGCAGATTCCTAACCACTGGACCGCCAGGGAAGTCCCTGGGTGTCTAAACATTTGAGTTTGCACCAGCATGCTTTTGAGCCAACGGTCCCAGTTGGCTGTGAGGGGCCATCTTTGCCTCATTATGTAACTGTGTCAGTCTTAGAAGCAGATTCTTTAATCCCAATCAAGCCTCAGGCGACTGTAGTCCCAAAAGAACTTTGAAACTTCACGAGAGACTCTGAGCCACAACAACGCAGAGACTTGGCTCCCAAATTCCCGACCCTCGGACACTATGCGAGATGTAAACGCTTGTCGTTTTAAGCTGCTAAGCTTTAGGATCTTTGCTCTGCAGCAGTAGATAGCTAATACAAGTGCCTTGAGAAGCAAAGCCCATTGCGTTGCAGGAAAGGCTGGCTTTGTGCTTACTCCCTCTTTCTCCCAGGAGGCCGAGGGTGCTGCTTTGAAACAGACAAGGCACAAATCCATCAGAATCAGCCACTTTTCACTTGCTTCTAGATTATTTAGGCCTCCTTTGCCTTCATCCCAACGCCAGACCTTTAAAATGTTAAGCCTTTAAATAGGCCTGGGCTTCAGCTTGGGAAACTACATTTCTCTTTCATCCCTGCCACACTCTCCTCTGCCCAAAGCCAGAAAGGTCTTGGAGGAAGCTCGTCTCTGCCCTGATTGATTTTCCCCTCAGCTGTGGCTCCATGTCATTGGCTCTGACTGGGTCCTAATTAGGGAATTGGCTTCCCCATTTCTTGTCCTGGGAGCTGGAGATGGCGCTGCCAAGGTGGGGGACACCTCCGTGCCCTTCCATTCTCACCCCCCTCAGCCAGGATGTTCTTTCAGGAGTCTGGCCTGAATCTCTCCTGGTGCAGCTTAAATCTGCACCCTTCTCTCTTTCTCCACAAAGGAGTTTCTTCCCAGCAAATACAGCCTCCTATTTGCTTTGTCACAGCTGGTGATCTGAGCCAAGCCTCCTCTCACTCCCAGCGCAGCCTGCTGACCCCCTCCCAGAAGAGGACAGAGCCCACGCTGTGTGAGGCGTGTCCTGCTCTCCCAGATGCCTCATCATCGTCCATCTCTTGTTTCCTTTGCGGCCCCAGGGAAGCCCGGGAAGCCTCTGGGGATCCCTGTGCTCAGTTCTCAGTCCTGAGCTCAGTTCTCAGCTCTGTCCTCTGCTCTCCCGGAGTGGCTCCCCTGGACCTCCGTGTGCTCACTTGCAAGTCCGTCTCTCAGGGCTGCAGAAGCTTGAGTCTCCATCTGACCCGTAGGAAAGCCAAGACATGCAGGTTATGGTCCAGCTCAGCCGGGTCCCCAGGACTGGAGTTCCTGCTCAGGGCTCAATCCCCAAGACAGCTGGGCCTGCCAGAGTCCTGGTGGGATTGGTCTGTTTCCTCTACCCCTTCTTCTCTGCCCTCCTCTGAGAGGCCTGTAGAAGGGGTGAGTAAGGGAGGGGAATCCTGAGTCAGATACTCTATCTTCTATTATCATCGAAAAGTTCCAGGAGAAACCAGCTCATTCCAATTCTCACCATGCACAGGCCTTAAGTGAAACTTAAAATCCTATTTCCTTTTTTTTGTGGGTAAGCAATTAGTGAATGGTCTGTTAATAATGATGGAGATCAGAATTGTGATTTGTTTGGGAGTTTGTTTTTTTTAATTTTTTTCCACTTTCTCTGAGAAGTGGCTTCAGTGCAGGAGAGGAACAAGAAAAAAGGAAACTAATGTTTAGTGAGTATCTGTTAAATGCAGCAGGATTCCTTGTCAAGGGTTCTCATGAAGTTGTTACCAGTTGAACGGTGCCTGTTGCCCCATCTTACATATAGGGAGAACATATGATTTGCTTTTGACCAACACAAGACCTCAGTGCAAAGGTAGGTGTCTCCATTCAGAGCACCAGTAAGCCTTCCTCAGGTGAGGCTGGCCTCATGCTTCCCCAGGGACACAAAAATTTATCTGGCTGGGCTGGGATCCACGGACATGTGGGTTTTCCCACTGCCTAGCTCTGTGCCCTAAGCCTCTTTCACCTCCCAGGCCCTGGGCCCCTCCACACACATGCCTCAGGGAGGCCTATGTGGAATTCGGAGATGTGAATGAACAGGATATTGTATACAATGCAGGTAAGAATATAAACTGGAAACAAGTTGACAGTCTCTTGTTAAATGGAACATTTGTGTACCCTAATACCTAGTATCTTATTTCTTACACATACATAGAGAAATTTTAGAACTGTGTACCAGGACACATGCACAAAACGTATTCAGTGCTTGGTATCATTGTTCAAATGGCAAAGGAGTAGAAACAGTCTCAGCATCTATCAAAAGGAGAATGGGTAAATAAGTTATGGCATATTCACACTGTATCAGTTGAGATCCAGTCTGGAAAGCAGAAGCCACACTTTCTCTCTCTCTCTTTTTTTTTTTTTAATTTTTATTTATTTTATTTATTTATTTTTGGCTGCGTTGTGTCCTCGTTGCTGCACGTGGCATTTCTCTAGTTGTGGCAAGCGGGGGCTACTCTTCATTGCGGTGTGCGGGCTTCTCTTGTTGCAGAGCACGGGCTCTAGGCGTGCGGGCTTCAGTAGTTGTGACATGTGGGCTTAGCTATGGCTCGCAGGCTCTAGAGCGCAGGCTCAGTAGTTGTGGCGCATGGGCTTCGTTGCTCCGTGGCATGTGGGATCTTCCTGGACCAGGAATCAAACCCGTGTCCCCTGCACTGGCGGGCAGATTCTTAACCACTGTACCACCAGGGAAACCCAGAAGCCATACTTTCAATCAGAAAGGATTTACTACAGGATGTTGTTAGCAGAGGCACTGGAGGGCTGAAAGAAGACAGAAGGAGTGCTGAGCTAATCCCTGAATAAAAAGTCAGGAAGGAGCTACCCACTCCAGGGTGGAGAAACAAAAAGGAAGGGAGGGTTTTACAGACCTCCCAGAAGCTTGGAGGAGGGGCTTTAAGGAATCTGGGCTCTGACCTCTGAGGACGGGACAAAACCCACCACTGCCTCTGAGAGGAAGCAAGAGGTTTTGGGGGAGTGAAGAAAGGGCTGGAGCCTGGGGCTAAGTGCCACCACTAGAGAATCACTGGAAGGAACCAGGGATATACAGAGATAAAAAGAAGGTAGTCCCTTCTCCCCTCCTCCACCCTCCAATTTCTCTTCAGCGCCCCCTATTAGCAGAACCTAACAGGATGCCAGCTGAAAATGGATCAAGGACCTAAATGCAAGAACTAAAACAATGAATCATGTCGAAGAAGACGTAGGACAAAATCTTCACAATGTTGGATTTGGCAATAATTTCTTGCATATGACACCAAAGGCACAGGTAACAAAAGAAAAAATAGGCAAACTGGACTTCAAGAAAATTTTAAAATTGTGTGCACCAAAAGACTATCAATAGAGAAAAAGGCAACCCACAGAATGGGAGAAAATACTTGCAAATCATATTTGCAAAGGGATTACTATCCAGAATATATAGAAAACTGAAACTCAACATCAACAACAAAAAAACAACCTGAATAAAAAGTGGGCAAAGGACTTGAGTAGACATTTTTCTAAAGAAGATATACAAATATTCAATAAGCACATGAAAAGATGCTCAAAATCACTAATCACTGGGGAAATGTAAATCAAAACTGCAGTGAAATACCACCTCACATCAATTAGGATGGCTATTATCAAAAAGAAACAAAAAAGGGCGGGGGGGGGGCTTCCCTGGTGGCGCAGTGGTGGAGAGTCCGCCTGCCGATGCAGGGGACACGGGTTCATGCCCTGGTCCGGGAAGTTACCACATGCCGCGGAGCGGCTGGGTCCGTGAGCCATGGCCGCTGAGCCTGCGTGTCCGGAGCCTGTGCTCCGCAACGGGAGAGGCCACAATAGTGAGAGGCCCGCGTACCACAAAAAAAAAAAAAAAAAAAAAAAAAAAAAAAAACAGAAAACAAGTGTTGGCAAGGAGAAAAATTGGAATCTTTGTGCACTATTTGTAAGATTGTAAAATGGTACAACCACTGTGGAAAACAGTATGGCGGTGCTTCAAAAACTTAAAAATAGAACGATCATATGATCCAGCAATTCCACTTCTTGGTACATACCCAAAAGAATTGGTAACAGGGTCTCAAAGAGATACTTGTACACCCATGTTGATAGCAGCATTATTCACAGTAGCCTAAAACGCTGCAGCAACCCAAGTGTCCATTGATGGACGAATGGCTAAGCAAATGTGGTGTATACACACAATGGAACGTTATTCAACCTTAAAAAGGAAATAAATCCTGACACATGCTACAACATGGATGAACCTTGTGGGCATTATGCTAAGTGAAATAAGCCAGTCCCAAAAGGATAAAAACTGCATGATTCTGCTTATGTAAGATACGTAGTAATTTAAGACAAAAAGTAGAATGGCAGTTGCCTGGGGCTAGGGGAAGTGTGGAATGGAGAGTTATTGTTAAGGGGTACAGAGTTTCAGTTTTACAAGATGAAAGAGTTGTGGAGACTGGTGGTGATGATGGTTGTACAACATTATGAATGTATTTAATACCACCGAACTGTACACTTTAAAATGGCTAACCTGGTAAGTTTTATGTGTATTTTACCACAGTAAGAAAAATTGGGGGAAAAAAAGACGAGAAAACATGAACTTTAGGACAGTTTACTTCTTGTTGGGGGAGACAGGAGGGAGTGGGGTGAAGAGCAACACAAAGGAAGATGCAAGTTATTACTGATGTTTCAGCTCTCTTGTCGGGTGGCAGGCTCATGGGTGTTAACCATATTATGTTTTATAGATAATATTTTGTTAAATATGCCTTTTAAAATGCACAGAACATTGAATTTTAAAATATAAGTGAGAAAGCATTCAGAGGTAAAAGAAGGAGGGAATGTAGCTTGGAGGCGGGCCAGTTGGAGTAGTGGGCGTGGGCGGTGGCACAGCCATGACGTCCGTGGGACGGCGGGGCCCGGGGCTCCGGCAGGAGGGCAGCACGGGTGCAGGAGGAGGAGGAGGAGGAGGGCAGCCTGGGATCCTGGCGGCGGGGTGCAGTGCCGCCCTGGACCACACGAGGGCGCCCCACACCGCCACATCCAGGCGGCGGCAGGGGAACGGGGTGGGCGGTAGGAAAGGAGGGAAGCCGGGGAGAGGAGAGCCTCCTGTCCGCCCAGACTGGCTCCTGTGTTCAGGTTTACCGTGTGGTCAAGCCTCGAAGAAGGTCAGTGTGAGGTTCAACTGGAAACAGAGCCGGCTTTCAGGCCCTGAGGAATCCACGCGAGGGTCCATCAGGGCTGCCTGCGGGGTTGGGGTGGGTATTTGTTATTTATTGAGGCGTGGGTGGTGTGCCTGTGCTGTGTCGGGAGTGACTCTATAGGTTAGCGGGTGTGTGTGTGTGTGTTTCTCCAGGAATATAGTGGAGAGTGGGAGCAGGGCGAGGAGAGGGGCAGTTGCTGCTTCCCCCCGGCCTGGGGCTGGTACTAACAAGAGGGAGAGCCTGCGGCAAGATCCAGCCCGTGAGGGCTCAGAACTTCCGCCTCAGAGGAGCCCCAGGTCTGAAAGAGGAGGGATGAGCCTGGCTGCCGGCGGTGGAGGGCACCGCCCTCAGTCTGGCCCAGCAGGACTGTATATCGGGGGCTTCCTCTGGGGCCTGCAGACAACGCGCCCCCCGCCCCAAGCCTTCTAGTGGTGGTTCGGCACCCAGCAAAGTCTAGGATGCCACAGCGGCTGCCAGGCCCTGGATCCTGCTAGGGGCTGCTGCTCAGGGACCTGGTGTTGCTAACTGGTGCCCAAGGGCATAGCCCAGCAGAGGTCTGTGACCTGAAAAACACCGCTGATCTCACTTTAGACCAGAACATTTTTTTTTTTCTCCTAAAAGCAGTGGCAGGGTGCCCAGGTTTGAGGAGGGTATGAAGGGTGGGAGAATATGCCACCTCAAAATACGCCTCTAGAGCAGAAGGATTATTCTGAGCTGATTATTTTGAGAAACTACAGACCAAGGAGGAGTTCTGAAAAACAGAGTAGAAATTACTTTTTTGAAAGAGAAATTTACATTTATAAAGAAAATCTCCGTTTGTAAGGGTATCTCCCTCACTGGGTGGAGAAGCTGACTTTGGATCCCAGAGAATCTTAAAAATCCCTGAAGAAGGCAGTAACTTAAATCTGCATAACAAACCCTACCCTTGTTTACTCTGCTTCTCCTGGTAACCCTTCAGAACTGACTTCCTCCCCACACTCACCTTTGTTTCTTCTGTTTTTGGCTGAAGGTGATATTTAAACCTCTGGTTTAGGCCACCTGGGAGAGTTAACTCCTTTTCCCTAGGTATGTCCCTGGTGTACAAGTATATGAGAATAAACTTATGTTTTCTTCTTGTTAATCTGTCTTCTGTTTACAGAGGTCTCAGTTGAGACTCAGAAGGGTAGGGGAGAGTTACTTTTCCTCTCCTACAGCTGGGACAGCTTCGAGGACCTAGAGGCTTCTCCCCTTCCCACCAGTCTCTGGTGCTATCGCACGTGAATGCGCTTTGCGGGCTATATCCTGGTCTGGCATCTCAGCCCAGAATTTGAGAGCATTAGGGTTGGTAGAAATCAAACCCAGGGTGGGAGCCTCTGGCCAGTAGGCTGAGGCCCTGTACAGTGTCCCAGAGCAGGGGGAAGAGAAAGTCCTGCAGCTTCTCAGGGGAAGAGGAGGAATAGCAAGCCACAGGCGTCCTGGGGATGAGAGCAGGACATTGCAGTGCCCAGGACATGCCCTGCGGGGGAGGGAGAACAAGAGCAAGCCTCAGAGCGCTCTGGCTGAGCACTCTGTCCTTGTCCAGCCTTCTCCCCAGTGGCCTGGCCTTGGCTCTGTACACCCCATCTTTCCAGGAGCTGCATTCCTAGGTCTAGCCAAACAACCACGAGGAAGATGTGAGAGAACAACTTCCTTCTGGGATGGGACCCCTCTGGGGAGTAGCAGGACCTGGTGGGGAGCGGGGGTCCAGGGAGCAAGGCTTAATGACCATGTAGTCTTTAAGAAGAAGGCATCAGCACCAGTCCTGGGTTGGTTAAATTTCCAGTTCCGCCACCTGGTAGCCATGTGAACGTAAATGAGCAAATTACTTAACTTCAGTTTCATCATCTGCAAAATACGGGAACGATAATTACCTTGCAAAATTATGAAGGTTTAGAAATTAGGAATGTAGAATGCTCAGTCAATGGTAAATGCTGTTACTATTGAAACCGACTTCACCTAAAACCTCTGCTGAGTTTATGATTAACCTCTCTGTGCAAAATTTTATTGCCTTTCTTGTTGCATATCTGTTCCCCACAGGATTGAGGATTATCAAAGAAAAAGGGGGATTGAAACCTAGCAGGACCCTGCAGAGATCTCCCAGGTACAAAAAGCCTTTCCATTTCCCCGTTTTTCGTTTGTAGGAAAAGGCTTTAGTCTCCTAGGCCTGAGTTCCAAAGAGCAGATTCAAGCAGTTACTAATTAGGGAAGTGAGGACATGCAGAAATAAAGGGAAAGCAGCCAAGAAACAATAGTTCAGTGATAAAACAGAGTCCTAAGGATATACATAACCATCTGACAGGTATCTTTTTTTTTTTGACAGGTATCTTTGAATTGTTGTGCAGGAAGTAAGACCCTTATCCAGGTGGAGGGCAAGCTGAGCACAAGCAGGTACATCCCAGACTGGCTGGAACCAGAAGGTTGGTGATTAAGATTCCTGAAATATTACCCTGTTACCTCACCACCAACCAATCAGAAGAAAGTCATGCCCCCTGCAGCCCTCACCCCCAATGTTGCCTTTAAAAACCCTTCCCTGGGGGCTTCCCGGGTGGCGCAGTGGTTGAGACTCCGCCTGCCGATGCAGGGGACACGGGTTCGTGACCCGGTCCGGGAAGATCCCACAAGCTGCGGAATGGCTAGGCCCGTGAGCCATGGCCGCTGAGCCCGCTCGTCGGAGCCTGTGCTCCGCAACGGGAGAGGCGGGAGAGGCCACAACAGTGAGAGGCCTGCGTACCGCAAAAAACAAACAAACAAACAAAAAAACCAAAACCCTTCCCTGGGGACTTCCCTTGTGGCACAGTGGTTAAGAATCCACGTGCCAATGCAGGGGACACGGGTTCGAGCCTGGTCCCGGAAGATCCCACATGCCATAGAGTGACTAAGGCTGTGCACTGCAACTACTGAGCCTGTGCTCTAGAGCCCATGAGCCACAACTACTGAGCCCATACACTGCAACTGCTGAAGCCCGTGTGCTTAGAGCCCGTGCTCCAAAAAAGAGAAGCCACTGCAATGAGAAGCCTGCACACCACAATGAAGAATAGCCCCTGCTCGCCGCAGCTAGAGAAAGCCCGCCTGCAGCAACAAAGACCCAACGCAGCCAAAAATAAATAAATCAATACATTTATTAAAAAAACAAAAACCCTTCCTTGAGAGCCATCTGGGAGTTTGGGTCCTTTGAGCACAAGCCACCTGTACTCCTTGCTGGGCCCTGCAGTAGATGCTGTACGTGCTTTCACCACGACCTGGTGTCAGTAAGTTGGCTTTGCTGTGCCATGAGCAAGCAGACCCAAGTGTGGTTTGGTAACACTATCATTGCTTTCCAATGCCCAGACCCGTGTAAGATGGCTCCAGGCCTCTCTTCCAGGCTCTGACAAAGCAATCCTATAATTTGCCTGTACTACTGTACTGTGATAGTGAATCACTAAGAAGTTATTATGTTACCCAGACAGGAGTGGGTTAATGTCTCTCTGTTGATGGGAGCCTCTGGGAAAATGCCTTGATTCCAAAGACTTTGTTGGTTGGTGAGCCTCTCCTTTCATCAGGGATCTCACAGCAGAAGTCATACAGAACTTTCAGAGCAGAAAGAGACCAGGGGTGGTGCCTGTCTCTATGGCCTACCCTGATAGAAGCTGGGGCCCAGGCAGTGTAAGGCTGTGCTGATGTCCCTCGTAACTTTCGTATCATGGGGGTGAGAGCTCAGGGGTCAAGTGCCTCCAGCACTGGGGGAAGAGAAAGGGCCTGAACTTAAACTATGTGTGTACAGCTTTTCCCTTCTCCTTGCTCTGGAGCCTCTCAGGCAACCCGTTAAAACTCCCTTAGGTGAGGCAGGGAGAAGCCTCCCTGGTTCATGGCACATAATAGCTGCTTAATAAATGTTGCTGGAATTGAATTACATGCAGACAAGAAGATTTTGGGGAGCGAAGGGACTTTATGTGAATTCAGTCCAGAGGCAGGAGCCTGTAGGTGGGCACCACCCAGGATCAAGTGCCAGGAGTTGATAGGGGCCGCACCCTTCTGGGTGTGCCTGATGTTGAAACCTGGCAGCCACCCTAAGTTTCTCCCTGCTCCCACTCCCACCCTGCTCAGTTCACTCTGCCTCTTCCTAAACTCGCTTGAATCTGCTCTGCTGTTTCCCTTGCCCTCCTCTCAGCAACCACATTTCCAGCCCAGACCACTGCCGTATCATACCCGGAATCCTCGCTTCCAACCTATTGCACAACCCGCATCCAAGCGATATTGAGACCAGAACGGTGATCCCTGTCCCTGCTTAAACACGGCTATGAGTCCCCATTGCCTACAGGATAAAGCTCAAATTCTCCAAAAAATGACATGTAAAGCCCCATGCACCTGCTCTCCTCTCCAGTGTCCCTTCTTACCCACTACCCCCACTGCCACTCTGGGCACGGGTCAGACTGAACTGTCCACTCGTGGAGAATGCCAAGCACCCTTTATCTTCCAGGGTTTTGTGTATGTAATGCCTCCTCAAGGTGGAGATTAGCATTGTCTCACACACACACACACACACACACACACACACACACACACACCCCTTGTTTCCTCCTGCTTAGTCTGATTAATTTCTAGTTCTCCTTCAAGCCCCATATTAGACTCCGCTACAACCGGGAAGCTGTCACTTACCCCCTTCCCTCTGCACCCTGTCAGTGCTGGCCTGGGTGCCCCTCTCTGCTCTCCCAGCTCCCGGTGCCCCCCAGGCCTTTACTTTTGCATTGACCTTTGTGATCCCAGTTTTTGCTCCCCCCGGAGGAGGAGTGAGTCTCCTCCCTTCTTCAGGGTGTGGCCCTGCCTGGTTCACTGCTTTATCTCCAGGGCCTGGCCCAGTGCTGACACTTGGCAGGCGTGTAGCTGTGACCACTGTAACTTCGCCAGAGCCCACCTTCATTCAGCACACGCTGCGTGCCAGGCCCCGGGAGGGTGCCTTCAGGCATAAATGTGGTTAATGCTCACAGGGCTGAATAGCACACAGGGTCCATTCCCACCTGTTTCCTGTCCTTTAGGGGTGGAAAGCTAAAGCCTCATCGTCTCGCAGACCTCCTCCTTAGGGAGTGGTGGGCGCACTTGTGATCCAACGCTGAGATCCCTCGTGGGATTTGGAAGGTGGAAGGGAGCTAGAGGCCACCTTCCTACCGCTTTGGCTATTCCCTTCTGGCAAACAGGGTCATACAGATGTGCGTCTTTTCCTGCAGCAGTGTCCAGTGTGTGGTCCCCACCCCCGGCAGCAGCAGTAGAGGCCCTGCCTGCTCCCTGGGTCACAGCCACAACAGTGTATCTTGAACTCAGGTTGCCAGTGATAACGTCCAGATGCTCACCTTCCTCTCCTGCCCACAGCGAGGGAGCAGATCCTCTGGAGACTCAGCCTTACCTCCTCCCCTCCCCCGTCCAGCCATCCAACCATCCCATTAGCACCTAACCCCCCCGTATCAAGTCACTCTCTGCTCAAAATACCTTGAGTGGTTCCTGTTTCCTGTGCTAAACTCTGGCTGATACGACTGTTGTTATCCTTATTTTACAGATGGGGAAACCGAGGCACAGAGAAGCAAAGTGATCTTCCCAGAGCCACACAGCCAGTGGGTGGTAGGGCCAGGCTCCAAACCCAGGTCTTTCTGAGCCCCAAGCCCACTGCGCCATCTTGCCTGGTGAATATGTGTTGGTGTTGCTGGCTGCGGGAGGAGGCCCGGTGAGCTTTTAGGCGGTGGGCTGTGCTGACACCCATGGCAGGTCCTGAGCAGGTCCCCAAGGTGTCTGTTCCTTCCTGAGAAGCACAAGCGGCTCAGGTTCCTGGGGACTGACCCCGAGGCTGGGGCTGTGGGATGTGTGGGGCAGGGAGGCTGCTGAGAGCCACGCCATCTGGGCACCACGTCAGTCAGTTCCCAGGGTTGGAGCCCATCAGCAGTGTCTGGAGAAACACTCAAGTAACCAGTGCAAAATCAGATTAGGGGGATGGTGAGGTGGAGGCGTCACCAGGCCCGGAGGCCGTCTTGGGCGGCACCACCTCGGTGAACTTGTAGTGGTTTGTTCTTGTCATTGCCCCAGGGTTGAATGGAGCCTGAGAGTCTGACAGACATTTGAGGCTCATGTATGTACCAGAATTCAGAGGGAGAACATGGTGGGCACTCAGACTGAATGTTCCTGCCAGCATGCTCTCTCCTATTAGACAGCTAAAAGTATAGGGGAGGCCAAAAGGTTGTCCAGTGAGGAGAAAAGTAAATCAAAGGAGTTGGTTGATGCTTCAGGTATTTAGAGGACCAGTCTTTGGCTGACTGCATCTGAAGGCAGGGAGCAAGGCAGCCAGGGGGCCAGCCCCTCTCCCTGGACAGATCTTCCTCTGGTGTCTTCACTCATGTATACGTTCTTTTTCTTAAACAGACTCAGTAAGTGAGTGCTATCACATAACAAGCATCAACAGATCCTCCTGGCCTCACAGAGACGTTCCAAGGGAAAACATGACTTCTGAGTTTCCTTGTTGATTAGTGCCTTTCAACATCCTGCCTTTGCACAGGTGCAAACCATTTTCTTGTCAATGACTCTAAGTTGCGCTAGTTGCCTGTGAGACGTGCAGGGTTGCCCGGCCCTGTAATGAGGACTTAACATTCCTAGACATCTGAGGTACCTGGGACATTAATGCTCCACCACCACAGGTCTGCCGGCAGAAGTTCAGCCAAAAGGTAGGAAGGGAGGGGAGGGAGTCTGACAAAGGGTATAGAACGCAGACACATTTTCATTCATTTCTCCGAGGCTGCCCATAGGTTCACAGGGATCTCCTGTGTTTGTTCCTTTATCAGACCTGGGCTTGGGAAACACTGCTGCTAATTCACTCGAGTTCCTGAAGTTCACCTTCTGGATTTTAGGGTCCTCATCACACTGTATTGTAAGCACTGATTTTCTTTTATTGCCCCCACTGGACAGAGCTTCTTGCAAACAGAGACTGGCCCTCATTCACTTTGCTATCTTCCTAGCCTAGGCCAGGGCCTGGCACATGGTCTGTGTCTAACACATGCTTGCTGGTCCCCTCTACCACGCCGCCACACAGCTCTCTCTGGATGCTCTTCTCTGGGAGAAATGTAGCCTTCCCTTTCTCTACCCAGCTCAGATGTCACCTCCTGCAGAAGCTTCCCCAAGTCTCTCAAATCAAAAGGGCTCAACAACTTTGCATGTTGTCCCCTCTCCTCTCAAGAAGCTCAGTCTGGTAGGTGGGGGTTTAGAAAAGCAAGCTAATGTGTACAGTGTACTGTGATGCTTGACAGACTTTAAATGGGCAAAGGATCACTGCGTGTTCATTCAGTGGAGTGCTCTGAGTTGTCTAGGATTCCAAGCTGTCTGATTCTCTAGGGAACTAACTGCACATTTGATTATCTTTCGCTGGGCTGTTTTATAACTTTGCTGTGATGGAAGTTAACTTGTACAGGGCTGATGATGGCGCAGATGTTTCCTGCCTGATGTGTGATGCAAATTGTTCCTGTTCGTGGCAATGCAAATGAGTTTTGTCCAGTAGAGAATAAGTCTCCATAAGTCCAATTCTCATTTGAAAGTTGTAAAATCTTACTGGTTCTTTCCTTTTTTTTTTTTTCCAATTCAATTACTTATTTTAGTAAATGAGTAAGAAATAGAAAATTTTAAATATAGATATTTGTGTCTTTTTACATTTTATTTTATTTAAATTTTTATTGGAGTATAGTTGCTTTCCAATGTTGTCTTAGTTTCTACTGTACAGCAAAATGAATCAGCCACACACATACATACATCCCCTCCTTTTTGGATTTCCCTCCCATTTAAGTCACCACAGTGCATTAAGTAGAGTTCCCTGTGCTATACAGTATGTTCTCATGAGTTGTCTATACTGGTTCTTTCCTTAATTAATGAGTTATATAAACATGTTAATTTTATTTCTGTATGAGAGTCATGATTTTACCATTTTGCAAATTATGTTTCAGTGGTAAAAACTATGACAGAGGTAGTGATAATATATACTGAGCATTTATTCTGTGTCAGGAAGTATGCTAAAGATTTTATAGTTGTCGTATTTAATCCTCACAGCAACCCTATAAGGTAAGTTCTATTTATTAGTCCCATTTTACAGATATAGGAACTGAGGCCTAGAGGTTAAGTAACTTGCTTAAGGACCCAGAGTTCATAAGTGGTCTATCTGGACTTTGTACCCAGAGACCTGGGATTTGACACTAAGATTCATATTCTAACTGCACTGTCACCATAAAGGCACTCAGAAATAAATTGGGGCAGCCACTGTGGAAAACAGTATGGAGATTTCTCAAAAAACTAAAAATAGAACTACCATATGACCCAGCAATTCCACTCCTGGGTAAATATCCAAAAAACAAAACAACAAAACAAAAAACAACACTAATTTGAAAAGATACGTGCACCTCAATGTTCATAGCAGCATTATTTACAATTGTCAAGATATGGGGACTTCCCTGGCAGTCCAGTGGTTGAGACTCTGTGCTTCCACTGCAGGGGACTCGGGTTTGATCCCTGGTCAGGGAACTAAGATCCCCCATGCTGTGTGGTGTGGCCAATAAATAAATAAAATATGGAAGCAACCAAAGTGTCCATCAACAGATGAATGAGTAAAGAAGTGGGTGTATATATATGCAATGGAATACTACTCAGCCATTAAAAAGAATGAAATTTTGCTATTTGCAGCAACACGGATGGAATTGGAGGGCATTATACTAAGTGAAGTGTCAGACAAAGACATACTGTATGTTATCACTTGTATGTGGAATGTAAAAATTACAACAAACTGGTGAATAAAACAAAAAGAAGCAGACTCAGAGATATAGAGAACAACCTAGTGGCTACCAGTGGGGAGAGGGGCAATATAGGTGTAGGAGGAAGAAAAAGGTTTGCTATGGGATTATATGAGATCATGTGTGTGAAACTTTTGAAAATTGTAAAGCACTATAGAATTTAAAGAATCATTCATTCAATTAAAAGAACAAAACAGATCAGTGGGAAAAAAAACAAATTGGGGAATCAGAGAAGTCCTCCTGGTAAAAGGAGACATGAAGCAAGTTTCAAACGGTGGATAGGAGTTGGTGCAGAGGAGAAAGGAGGGAGGGGTTTCCTGGCAGAAGTCAGCACGTAGGAAGGCAGGGAAGTCTGAAATAAGGTCCTGCACTTAAGGAACTAAGAAATTCACCTGGGGCTTCCCTGGTGGTGCAGTGGTTGAGAATCCACCTGCCAATTTGGGGGGCACGGGTTCAAGCCCTGGTCCGGGAGGATCCCACGTGCTGCGGAGCAACTAAGCCCATGCGCCACAACTACTGAGCCTGCATGCTACAACTACTGAAGCCTGCATACCTAGAGCCCGTGCTCTGCAACGAGAAGCCACTGCAATGAGAAGCGTGTGCACCACAACAAAGAGTAGCTCCTGCTTGCCGCAACCAGAGAAAGCCCACGCGCAGCAACAAAGACCGAACACAGCCAAAAATAAATAAATAAAATAAATTTATTAAGAAGAAAAAGAAACTCACCTGGGCTGGAGAGCGGGGTGTGGGCTGAGTATTGGCAGAAGAAGACTGCAGAGGTATGTGGGAGCTCATCAAGAAGGGCCCTATGGGTCAGGCTAAGGAGTTGGGACTTTATCCTCAAACTACAGGATTTAAAGCAGAGTGAGTGATTAGATGAGTTTTATTATTTTTATCTTTATTGCCTTTATTTGAAGTTATAAAAGCAGCTGAAAATCTGGCCGTTTTAGAAAAATCATTTTAGAAGCAGTGTTGAGGCTGCATTGGAGGTGGTGAGAAAAGACAGGGAGGATGTTAAAAACCAAGTCTATGGCAGGGAAAAAGAAAAAGCATTGCAAGGAGAAACAGTGTGTACAGCAGTTCAATCTATACATTCGGGCAACCGATGAGGTACGTGGAGGTGGGAATGGGGAGAGGCTGGGACGCAGGTAGTTTACAGCCCTCCAAAGCTCAGAACTCCATCTACTGCAGGCCTGTTTATGCTCATTCTTAGCATTTGAGAAACAAGATAGTACTTAGGATTTAAAAGGAAAAGGGTTCTTCCCATTCTGAAAAGCATATGTAAATAGGGCCTGACACACAAGTACCCAGGCACTTTTCTTTTAGCCTCAAGGGAAAAAAAATGAGTTAGGAAAATAAAGATAAAACACAATGACAAGAATTATTATAAACCTTCTCTTAATAATTACAGACATACAGATTGTCAGCACACCAGGTGATTTTTAATCCCAGCCCAGTTCCCCTCCTGGCTTCTTAATGGCTGCTGGCCACTTCCTCTTGGGACCTGGCCAGAGTAAGCTCAGGAAATGCAAACTTTTAATTCTGGAATCAGTAAAGCATATTAGGAAAGGAAATCCCACAACTGAAGAAATCACGTTATGAATTCCAAAGCCAAGGAAAAGGACTGTAAATCAGATTGTGAATTCATTGGAGACAGGACCATTTGACTTATTTTGGTGCAGGATCCAAGTGATTGGTTTGGTCTCTATTCACCCTTCAAGGTTATCCAGGATTCAACCTCTTTCATTCTCGTGTTTCCAAACTTCCACCCAGTACAACATTTAGCTCTAGCAGCTGAGCTGTCTGCAGTCTTGCTTTGCACACTTCTGACAGCAGGGGTGGGGGAGGGGTGGTGCCAGCTAAAGGGTCAGTGTTTTTCATTTATAGCCACGTCCCTAGGATTGTGCGTGAATGAGAACGTACTTGAAAGGCCTTTGTACACTCTGATGAGCTATACAAATATTATCGCATGTTCTTTATTGTTCTGGTTGATGACAACTGACACTATTTAATTTTTAAAACTACTATGAGCTCAATACTGCTATGTACTCAACTGTATGCAGTGTACATTCACAATCCGCACAATAATTTCATTATGTTTCACTTACCGAAGAGGCTCAGAGAAATTAACTTGCTAGAGTATCTACTTTTTGTCCTTTTTAGGCCCTCCTGAGATTGGGTTAGAGACTTCTCCATGTGCTGGCCCATCACAGCCCTTACTATGCAGTCTCCCCCACTAGACTAGGAGCTGGGGGTGCCAGGAACTGCATTCTGATCACTGTTATCCCTTCTATCTAGGAAATAGGCACATAGATGATGCTCCAAAAAACACTATTTAGGTGAATTAATGAAGGCTGATCTTATGTCCACTGCTCTTTTCTGAATATTGCTGTTTTCCTTATAACTTACTGTTCACTGTCCGCTTTCCCCTACTAGAAGGTAAGATGCATAGAAAGACATGTTGTTCATGACTGGATTCTCAAAGCCTAGAGCAATGCTTGGGGACCTAGTAAGGGTCCAGTAAATACCTGTTAGTAAATAAACTAAAATAGCTGCTCGGGCAAGCAAATTCTACTTTTTGTGACATCATAGTATTGTTTTCTGATGCTGATCTCAGTAAGATAATGTTCGACAACCGTTAACACTGTAACGTGGGTAAGTGCCGAACGCTCTGGCTTCCTGAGTTAAACATTCACTTGCAGCTGAATGATGACTGCAAGGGGAACCGCAGGAATGCTGTCCCCAAGAGCACCGTCTCAGGAAGGAGACACTGGTGGTTGACACAGGCAGCCCGTGGACTCTACACTCTACAGCTTTGGTCCAGCACCAGCGAAATCACGGCTAGAGACCACTGTGCTCTTGACTTCCATCTCATTCACCTTCCTTTCACCAGATGCAATTCTTGAAGCAGAAAAATAAAACCTGTTTGTAATAATTATCAGCTTCATCTTCTTAGGAGTCATGTGTCTCTTGCCAGAACTCTTCTAGATCAAAGGTACTGCTGTTTTTTCCTCTCTGTAAACCAGTATTATGTGCTCCATTAAATATTTTCTTTTAGTATAAAAGTAACCATGACATCAAGAAACTTTAGAATGTGGAAAAAATATAGAAAAAAGTTACCTCTAAATTTACCAGGCTCACGAAATTAGTATATTTGTTTATGTCCTTTATCCCCTGTGCACATGTATATATGTATTATGCACACACACACACACCATGGTAGTTTGTGTTCTGCCTTTTTCATTTAACATTGTGCTGTGATTATATCATAAGGACTTCATAACCATCTGTTTAAATAGTTATTGATACAAGAAATTGATAATTTCAAAGGAACAATTTTCTTATATAAATTCCAAGTCTGGAATTCTTAGGGAAAAGATGTGAACTCATGGTATTTGACACATATTATGAAATTGCTTTGCCAATATTGTTGTACCAATTTATTGAGCCACCAACTGATGATAATTTATAATTTAAGTCATGTTATTGATATAGTAGAGAAAAATAAAAATCTCATCAATCTTTCAGTTTACCTTTAAGAACATTGCTAGGGACAAAGGACTTTAATCATGATTGGTTACTAGTTACATTTCTGCTCTTTAAGAATCATCACAAATATTGAGGGGAAAAGATTATCAGTTACTAATCAGGTGTCTTCCTTGTGGAGGCAGTGTACAAAGAGCAAGGGTTTTGGGATTCAAATCCACCTTACTTAAAGAGCCGGGACATATATGCAACAACCTCATGAGGTGTTAGTTTCCATTCATTTCCAAACAAAGACCATTACATTTGTAAGACTAAACGGAGGATCTGATCCAACAGGACAGTTTTTGATCATTTAGCTAATAGTCTTATCTTTAAGAGTCACTCCCTTAGAGCTATCCTCTGCATGTAAGGCTCCACCCACCTTGGAAATTAGAGGAGCTCAATTTTTTCCCAGGTACCACTTTTCTTTGATTTTTTTTTAATAGTCAGGTGCCTACCCTTATTAAGCCCTTACTTAACACAAGCTGTCACATATCAACTAACCTTCATGACAACCCTAGTGGGGGATGGTACTAATTATTAATACCTTACAAAAGAAAACATCTGATGCTTAACCCTAGCAGTCTATATTGTTAAGCAACCGGTAGGCTGTAGCTATTCCAGTCTCCTCTAGCAAGTCAAGGTAAAAGTCAGCAAAAAGTAAGTAAATCAGTGCTGTTCAGCTGAGGAGAAAGATACTCTGCCAATCACTCTCAACTGAATGATTGTCACTATGGCCCCGACTAAATGGGGGAAAGGATACAAAGCTAGAACACGTTTCAGGAACGATGTACTTGAAACCTCCTTAGATGCTTCAGATCAGAAGCATCTAAGGAGGTTTGGCTTAATTTCTCACATTTGGGCAAGCCAGGCAAGCTTAGGCCATCACTTCCTTATCAAGTTTTCACAGTGACAGAAGTCTATCACTAACCTCTTTCTTCAAGTGCCTGAGCTGATTAAAACAAGCCATGTTGTTGCAAAGGTGGAAATTTACTGTTAACCTTTCCTCATCTTTCCAACCATAAGGAGCGGGGAGGGGGCAGGGGGCACACGCCTGATAATTAAGTTTATTACACTGTGAACCATTTGCTAGGGAAGGTGTAAAACCCAGACACTGAGGTTTTTCATATAAACCAATACCCAATTTATCAATCTGAAATTCAATATAATAAAACATTGGCTCATATATTAAATGGCTTTTAACAATTTTTTTCCTTTTTAAAATACAGGATTAATATTGACATATATAATCTATGGCACAAACTACTAAATTCACACAACCCAAGAATAAGAGGATTATTCATCAATGTGATTAAATCGGGGATAAAAATACCTCCCTGAATTTTCCATAATTTGTTTTAGCATCATCCTTTCCTGAATATTTTTTGTAGAAATTATTTATTTTGAATAGTTGATAATTTCAGTTCTCAACAGAGGACTATAACGTGATAATATAGTCTTGTTATCATGATCATCTACAACTGTCCAACCTATCAGTTTCTTAAATAATTTTCCAGATTTGAATTGGGAGGCTATTTCAGAGTATACTCTTGAACAGTCCCAAGCCTCTTTGGGCACAACTACTTAGAGAGCTGTATGTTCTCTGTGACTTACAGAGTGTGGAACCACGCAAAGATAGGCAGGGACTCTATTCTCCCAAAGCAGCCACTGAAGCTGTGTCAACTGAAATAAAATTAAGTCTAGTCAATCCTCACATGGAGCAAGGGACAACAGACTGCCCAGTCAGAAAGCCCAGATGCATCATCCAGTGTTGAACACAACACTGCAACACAGAGAGGATTAGTTGATTGTTAACAAGGAATAGATGGCAGAGTAGGCCTATATCGGGTTTTAGTGTTGGCTCTGTTACCAAACTTGATCTTGAATAAATCCCTTAAGCTTGCATCTTCAGTGGGAAAAAGTCAGAGTTGGACTGGGTAATAAAAGGTTTGTTTAGTCCAGCTTTGAGCCAGTTTTTAAACTTTGCTTCAGAATACAGCAACTTCAGAACACTTCCTTCTAATACATGGTCAGTCTGCACCAAAACCCCCTCATTTCACTAACAAGATTCAACTAATGGAAAAAGACTAAGTAGGGTCTTATGTGTGCATGTAGCTTAACAACTGGGATGGGGAAAAATCATCTCATACACCAGGTTTACTCCCCCCACCTCACATTTTTTACTTGTATTACTTTACTCAAGGGTGATCCTCATTTTTATAGAAGGGGAAACAGGTACACAGAGGTTAAGTCCATGCAAAATGGCAGAGTCCAAACTGGAGCCAAGCCTGCCAACAATCACAGTAGGCTTCTCCACTAAAATTCCTCCTCCATCTGTCATGATACTTGGGCACAGAAGGGGAGCTTTCATTGTATCCTTAAGATTAACTGCTCTGGTTTCAAAATGCTTTCAGAGAGGTCGTTTCAAAAAATTCCCCTCCTGGTTGCCTTAAAGAAGAGGTAAGGAGAAAAATCAAAATAAGCCATATACACAAATCCCAACACACATTAAGCTGAATAATTTACATTAGGAAGGGCCAAATTGAATTTTTTTTTTTTTTTTTTTTTTGCGGTAGGCGGGCCTCTCACTGTTGTGGCCTCTCCCGTTGCGGAGCGCAGGCTCAGCGGCCACAGCTCATGGGCCCAGCCGCTCCACGGCATGTGGGATCTTCCCGGACCGGGTCATGAACCCGCGTCCCCTGCATTGGCAAGCGGACTCTCAACCACTGCACCACCAGGGAAGCCCCAAATTGAATCTTGATAATAAAAATGAAGACACAAAATATTTTCCTCAAGAAAATAAGCACATGGAAGAAGAAACATTTCTTAAAAAAAAAAAGTTTATTTTAAAAAGCCAGCCTCTTAAGGTTTTATATCTATACTTTCACACTGTCAATTACAATGACATTTAAAAATGCATTGAATATAATTTATTGACTGTCTATCATTATCCTCCTGCCACCATTTAAAAGATATTAGGTGAAAAAATATTTACAGTTTTCATTCTGGTCCATCCTCCTTCCTATCCTTATACTAAACCCATTTCTCTACTTTTCAGATAAGTGAAAAGGGTCACAAAATCTTTAGGTTTATGTAAAGAGTAAGAATGTGTCTAATAATTCTAAGCAAAACATTAATTTTCTTTAAGGCCTTATAAGAAAAAGAAAAGGAGTTACTTATTAAAGCAAACATAGCAACTTCTCTCCCAATCTTATCCTTATTGGTTTGTGTGGGCCAAATCTCTATGGGTCTCTTTAATTAGCAAATATTTTTTAAAAAACCCAAAAAACTGAACACACAAAGACTATCTCACACACAGTGCTAAGCTAGATGTGGCTATAAATGGAACCACTATGAATCAAAGGGGGAAAATTCCAGGAAAAACAACAACAAAAGATTCCAAGTCTCACAGTTTAACTGAAGTTTTGGAAAAACCTAAGCTGAATTCAGCTGCTGTTTGAAATGCCTGTCTATGTTTAATTTACTGAGGAGGCACAAATACACGGTTTTGTGTATTTTAATACTAATTTTTCCAGTGTGGGGGGGGAAATACTATGTGATCTCAAAAGGGGCGGTGATCTATGACCACTCAAAATTTATCTTTGGAAAGGGGAGCAAAAATAGTAATTTAATGAAGTCAACTCTCAAGCACTTGGCTTCTAATAAGCAAACCAAGAAAAGATAACTGGAGGAGGTGTACTGATGAGTACAGTGCATCAAGAACAGCCAAGATGTTTGCAAAGTTTTATGCCTTAAATTTCCTAAATATATATCTAGCAGGCACATATGCCAAGCAACTATTGATGCTAGGAAAATATTTTAGTCAGGATTTTATAAAAACCCCAACTTTCAAATCTTCTAGTGACAATGTCTGACACTATTATTACAAATAACAATGAAGCAAGATTAAATTTTAGATTTGCCTCAAACTAGTTATTTTTTCTTGTAACAGAACACTTAAAATGGATGAATTAAGCAGAATGGTTTTAAAAGTTAAGGCTCCCTAAAGACTAAAACTTAAGGCACATATTATTATCACACTATCACAGCACATTATCATGACACTGTTAAAAGCAAAGATTTAAACAAACAAAAACACAAACCAACTTCCTCCTCTCATTCTTTTTCAACCACTTCCTTCCCAAAGGCTATGACATTTTTAGCCCAGGCTACTGGTAAGGAGTGAAACAAAAATTCCATCAATGAACCCCTGGTATGATTCCCACAGAAATGTCCAGTATTTGCATTGAGCACCACTGGTAGATCACAGGCCAATAGAACATTTGGGGTCATGAGCTGCTCCATTTACCCATCAGCCCCACAGGTTCAAACTGGACTCTCCTCCTCCTTGGGGCCTCCTTCTATGCCTTTAGGATCCACAGATTCTGCTGCATCGGTAACTTCTTTTGGCTTCTCAGCAACATCTATACTGGTCTCCTCCTCTTTACTTTCCTTTTTCTGCTGCTGCTCAGCTTTCTGTTCTTTTGCAAGAAGTCGGTAATTGATGCCCATGCCGATGAAAAGATAGATGCCTGCGACAATAAGGATTATACCACATGCCCAGTATGTGTATTTGTAGTCTCCATATATGTCATTGAGACGACCTAAAGATGTCAAAAAGAAAAAAAAAAAAAATTATGTGGGTAGACAGTTACGCCCTTTCCCAAATAAAGCTTAAGAATCCATTCAAAGAGCCCATAAATGACTAATTATCTAAAAAGAAACTGCTCATAATTATCTGATCTTTTACTTATAATGTCACACTGATTTTGGATGGCCCTGCGCAGTCTGTTAACTTTAGGAACTTGAAAATAATTAAATCTTGGCAAATTTGAATTGGGGAAATCCTAGAGACCACCTAGAGTCAATCCTCTCAATATTCAATGGAAAAATTTGTTGCTCAAAAGAGGTTTAGTAGTCTTGCCCAAGGCCATAGAGCTAATTCTAGTCTCCCAGGCCAATGTACTTTCTCTGACATCAGCATTTCCCAAAGGGCGTTCCTGTGAACACTCATCCTCTGCTAAAACATTAACTAACAGCAACACCCTTCCACCATTCTAAGTGCTTAATCCTCACAACAGGAAGGTTCTACCATCATCCCCACTGTATAACAGAAAAACTGAAGTACAGAAAACTTAAGTAACTCGTCCAAGGTCACAAAGCTTGTAAATGAAACAGGTTGGCTGATTCAACCCAGCAAGTCTGACTCTGAGGCCTGCACCATAACTTCTGTGCTACAGGGTTACTCCCTAGTGTTTGCAAAGTCAAGTAAATTTGGAAATGACACATAGTCTTTTCTATTAAAGGCTTTATTAGACCTGATAGTAAAGAAACTTATTTACTTTGGCGTTTCCAAACTTTTCTCGGCCATGAATTCCTTGTTACAGTAAAATTTATTAGCATCTCAAAATAGTATTTATTAAACTATGGAAAACCCTACACATATAAAGGACATAATAACCAATTCAAATATAATTCCATACGGTTTTCCAACATAGGGCATCATGCACTCAGCAATACTTATTGATTCTCTAAATATACACACGGCCCTGGGTCTGCTAGGCCCTGAGTTAAGGGTGAGCAAAGGAGGTAACATCCACAGCTCAGTGGAGAAGAGAAGTGTTAATCCAATAACTACACAGACTGTGACAAGTGCTACAAGGAGCGTCTGAAGGCAGAAAATAGGGGTTTTAGACCAGCAATTAGGGTCAGGAAGCCTCTTCTTAAAGTGTAACCTTAGCCAAGACCTATAGGATAGGAGTTATCAAGGAGAAGGGAGATGGGAAAAGGCTCAGGGCAGAGAACAGCGAGTGCAAAGGCAGGTGATAGGAGGAAGCACAGGGTGTGAGAGGAGAAGCAGAGAGCAAACTGAGTGGTGGGATATGAGGCTGGAGACACAGGTGGGCCAGGCCACGCAGGACCTAGTAGGCCACAGCAGGGAATCTGATCTTCACCCTAAGAACGTGGGAAGCAACTGGAGTGTTCTAAGAGACGAAGAACAGCTAGAGTGGATATGGGTAAAGTTAGAAGCCTACTGACAGAAGATAGGAGATTTGGATAAGAGTGGTAGTTGTGATGGAGAGAAAACGGGCAGATTAGAAAGAGATTTAGGAAGCAAAAACAGACAGGATTTGGAATCTCCTTGGGTATATATAGGGAGGAGAGAGGGTGGACAGGTCAGTAGTGGATCTTCTGTTATGTATCCTTCCTTACTTTATGGTGCATAATCTCAAAAGCATGACTCACATCCAGAAGTCCAAATTATAGTTGCATTCTGTAGCAATAATAATTTTAAAATGTAAACCATTTAGCATTCTTAAGAGAATAATACACCGGGTTTTATTGTCACTTACTAGCTGTGTGATCTTGGACAAGTTATTTCACTTTTAGAAGCCTCTATTTCTTTATTTATAAAGCAGGAACAATAATAGTCTGACACCACACACTTGTAATATATGACAAAATACAGAAAAAGATTAGGACAGTCCCTGGTATACTGTGAGCCCTCACCTGGTACCTACTGTTATTATTTTAAATATTACTGCTGAATAAACTCCACAATTAAAAAGAAATCACCAACAGTATTTTAAAGGTGGTTATACATACATTTTTCTACAATAAACAGGTTAGTTTTTTCATCAGGAAAAATTATTATACATACTTAAGTGTGTAATAGTTTTTTATTCCTCTTTCAGCTTGATGATTCACTTTAATTCAGTTCTATTATTTGAGCAATTACGCTGTACCAAGCATTGTGCCAGCACTGAGGGTACAGAAGCGAAGAAAGACTGTCAAGCAGCTCACTGATTTCTGCCTTCTATCACCTTCCTAATCTTCTGTTTTATGTTATTAGAACCATACAAATAGGGAGACATACTATACCTAAAAGTGGTGGCCCCAGCAGGACAGGACAGCATTCCACAATGGTCACCAATCCCACAGCACTGGAGAACCTCTGGGATCCAACCAGGTCCATCAGCGTTTCAAACAATACTGAGCTGAGCCACCCAAATGCGAATCCGAAGAATCCCGCATAGACACAGAATCCTATATAGCTAGAGGACAAAGGTGCTGCCAGATGACAAACTCCATTTGCAATAATAGAAGCAGCAAAAAAATACTGAACTCGAGGTCTTATCCACTTTGTGTTGGCTACAAGTCCCATAGAAGGTCTGGCTACCATGTCAACAAAAGCCAGAATGGAAAGAAGGAAGGCAGACTTCTCACTAGAGTAATGCTGACTCTTGCCATAATTACTAAGAAAGACCAAAGGTGTAAACAGTCCAAAAAACATGAGCACATTTCCAGACAGGTAGAGCAAAAAGCCTCTGTGCTTGAACAGGGATAAGTCCAGGAATTTATTAAGTGTTTGGAAGACTGATCTTTTCTCTTCTTTCGGATTTCCTCCAATGAGATCTGTATTTGCATCACTTGCCCCCTTTTTTGCGTCAGATTTTCCAGCTTCCGGAAGAGATTCTTTAGACATATATCTCTCTACAGTGGTTGGCTTGGGCCCTATTGGTCTCATCAGAGCTCCAGCCACACAGCAGTTTAATAATAAGCCCCCAAGAATTAGGAAGCTTCCTCTCCAGCCATAGATACCAAAGAAAGCCTGATTAAGGGGGGCCAGGGTAGAAAGGAACACAGGGCTGCCTGCCATGGCCAGTCCATTTGCCAACGGTCGCCTCTTGTAGAAATACTTGCCAATCATGGTTAAAGCTGGATTCAAGTTGAAGGCAAGCCCAAGACCTGGGGAGAGGGGGTGAAAAAAGAATCACATACTCCAATAAATGTCAGAAACATATTTGGCATTACTTAACCAGACAAAGAAATTAAGAGGTATATAATTCAAAAAGATATAAATAAATGGAAAGATATTCTGTGCTCATGGATTAGAAGAATTAACATTGTCAAAATGTCCTTATTACCTAAAGCAACCTACATGTTCAGTGCAATCCCTATCAAAATCCCAAGGACATTTTTCACAGAAATAGAACAAAAAATTCTAAAATTTACATGGAACTACAAAAGACCCAATGTTCATGACAGCATTATTTACAGTTGCCAAGATATGGAAGCAACCTAAGTGTCTACCAACAGAAGAATGAATAAAGAAGATGTGGGGAGATTTTATATATATATATATATATATATATATATATATGTAATTCCCCCCAATGGAATACTACTCAGCCATAAAAAAGGAATAAAAATTTGCCATTTGGAACAACATGGATGGACTTGGAGGGTATTATGCTAAGTGAAATAAGATAAGTTAGAGAGAGAGTAATGCAAATACTGTATGTTACCAATTATATGTGGAATCTAAAAAATAAAACAAACTAGCAAATATAATAGAAAAGAAACAGACTCATAGAGAACAAATTGGTGGTTAACAGTGGAGAGAGGGAAGGGGGTGAGGGGTAAGATTGTGGTAGGGAATTAGGAGGTACAAAGTATTATATATAAAATAAGCTACAAGGATCTACTGTACCACACAGAGAATATAGCCAATATTTTATAATAACTATAAATGGAATATAACCTTTAAAAATTGTGAATCACTGTGCTATACACCTGAAACTTAATACTGTAAACCAACTATACCTCAATAAACAATAAAATGAAAAATAAACTTAAAAAAAAAGATATAAGTAATGGAAAGTACAACACAATATTGTATAGCGGTTTAAAGTGTGAGCTCTAAAGCCAGGCTATGTGGACTAGCCAGAGTAATCCGGCAAGAAAAAGAAAGAAAAGGCATCCAAATTGGAAAGGAAGTAAAACTGTCACTGTTTGTAGACTGTCATGATTTTATGTATAGAAAACCCTGAAGACTCCACCAAGAAATTATTAGAAATAATAAACAAATACAATAAAATTGCAGCATACAAAAGCAGTGTAAGTCAAAATCTGTTGCATTTCTATATGCTAACAATGAGCTATCAGAAATTAACAACCCCATTTATAATCCTAAGAAAAAGAATAAAATATCTAGGAATAAATTTAACCAAGGAGGTTAAAGACTTGCACCCTGAAAACTATAAAACACTGTTCAAAGAAATTGAAGACACAAATCAATGGAAAGATATCTCGTGCTCATGGATTGGAAGGATCAACATTGTCAAAATGTCCTTATTACCTAAAGCAATCTACAAATTCAACGTAATCCCTATCAAAATCCCAAGGACATTATTCACAGAAATAGAACAAAAATTTCTAAAATTTATATGGAACCACAAAAGACCCCGAATAGCCAAAGCAATCCTGAGAAAAACGAACAAAGCTGGAGGTAGCACACACCCTGCTTCCAAACTATACTACAAAGCCATAATAATCAAAACAGCATTGTAATGGCAGAGAAATAGATACATATATCTATGGAACAGAATTGAGAGCCCAGAAATAAACCCATGCATACATGCACAATTAATTTACAGCAGAGGAACAAAGAACATATAGTAAGAAAGGATAGTCTCCTCAGTAAATGGTGTTGGGAAAACCAGACAATGCCAAAAAAAAAACAAAAAACAAAAAACCTAGACCACTATCTCACACCAAACACAAAAATTTATTCAAAATGGATTAAAGACTTGAATATAAGATCTGAAACCATAAAATTCCTAGAAGAAAATGCAGGCAGTATGGTCTTAGCAATATATTTCTAGATATGTCTCCTCCTCAGGCAAAGAAAACCAAAGCAAAAATAAACAAATGGGATTACATCAAATTGCTTCTGCATAGCAAAGGAAGTGGATCAATAAAATGAAAAGAGAACCTACTGAATGGGAGAAGTCATTTGCAAATGCTGTATCTGATAAGGGGTAATGTCCAAAATATATAAAGAACTCATACAATTCAACAACAACAAAAAAACCCAATTATAAAATGGGCAGAGTTGGGACTTCCCTGTCAGTCCAGTGGTTAAGACTCAAAGCTTCCACTGCAGGAGGCATGGGTTCGATCCCTGGTTAGGGATCTAAGATGCCGCATGCTGTGAGGAGTAGCCAAAACAAAAAAAAAAAAGGCAGAGCAGTTGAACAGACATTTTTCCAAAGAAGACACACAGATGGCCAACAGGCACATGAAAAGATATTCAATATCACTAATTATTAGGGAAATGCAAATCAAAACCACAATGAGATCACCTCATACCTGTCAGAATGGCTATTACCAAAAAGAAGAAATGACAACTGTTGGCGAGGATGTGGAGAAAAGGGAACACTCATATACTGTTGGTGGGAATAAACTGGTACAGCCACTGTGGAACACAGTATGGAGATTCCTAAAAAAATTAAGACTTGAACAACCATATGATCCAGGTATCCCGCTTCTGTGTATTTACCCAAAGAATACAAAAGAACGCTTAAATTGAAAAGATAACGGCACCCACCCATGTTCATCACAGCATTATTTACAATAGCCAAGATATGGAAACAACGTAAGTGCCCATCAACGATCGAATGGATAAAGATCGTTGATGTATGTGTGTGTGTATATATATATATATATATATATATATACATACACATATATATACATATATATACACACACACACACACACATAACCCCCACACACACACACATAATGAAATACTACTCAGCCATAAAAGATGAAATGTTGCTATTTCTGACAACGTGGATGGAACTTGAGGGCATTATGCCAAGTAAAATAAGTCAGATGAAGAAAGACAAATACCACAATGATTTCATTCATATGTGGAATACAAAACCAACAAACAAAAACAAAATAAATTAACAAACCAAACCAAACAATTACGTAGATATAGAGAACAGAGTAGTGGTCACCAGAGGAAAAGGGGCAGAGGGCAAAATGAGTAAGGGGATCAACTGTGTGGTGAAAAAATAAATAAATAAATAAAACCAGACTATGTAGGTTCAAATCTCATCATCATCACTTATTGGCTGTGTAATGTCAGACACGTTGCCCTCCTGTGACTGTTTCATGGTATGTAAAACAGGCGCACAGCACTGCTGTGACTAAAGAACTTACTGCCTGGCATGTAGTAAGCACTCAATAAATGTTAGTAGTTATTTTTATAATTGTTATTTATATTATTTGAAGGTGATTAACTGTCAAATCTGGCAAGTCATGTGAAGGATCATTATAAGCAAAGAATGTAATTAAGGAGACTGTTATCAAATAGAGTTTTAAAAACAGTTTTTAAAATAGACTATGCAATACAAAATTATTCCTTTTACAACAGCACCAAAAACTTTAGTGTGCAATTTATAATGGCTAAATTGTATAACTTTCCTGAAGGGCCAGAGAATTAAAACCAACATACAAAGTTTTTGTATAATTAAACACAACATTGCCAAGATGTCAATACTCCCCAAATGTAAGTGCTAACTTGACGTGATTCCAATGACAATATCAGTGCATTTCATTTTGGAGATGAGGTTAAATGATTCTAAAACATACTAGAGAACACATGGGAGTCAACCAGAAAATTTTGGGTGATGCAGGATGGGATTAAACAGAACTGATATTTAAAATGGACTTTAAAAAGCTACAATCGGGCTTCCCTGGTGGCGCAGTGGTTGCGAGTCCGCCTGCCGATGCAGGGGACACGGGTTCGTGCCCCGGTCCGGGAAGATCCCACATGCCGCGGAGCTTCTGGGCCCGTGAGCCATGGCCACTGAGCCTGCGCGTCCGGAGCCTGTGCTCCGCAACGGGAGAGGCCACAACAATGAGAGGCCCGCGTACGGGGGGGGGGAAGCTACAATCAATAGAATAGTGTGACTCTGACTCAGGAATAGGTAAACACTGAAGAAAGTGGACAGAAAGTCCAGGAATATACCTAAAATATATATAAACATTTAATGTACGATAAAAGTAATATTTTAAATTACTGCAACAAGAATTACTCAATAAATGTTGCTAGTATAAGTAAATATTCAAATAACTTGGAGATGCTCTTCCCTGGCCCCTGCTTGCTCCCTACTTACCATTTATGTCTAAGCTATTCAGAGACTTAAAGCAGTAAACCAGACTAGGTCACTCCCCTATTGCAAACCTGCTATTGGCTTTCTGTCCATAACCTTTACCCTGACCTTACCTCCCAGGTCTCATACCAGACCATTCTCACCTGTGCTAACAAGCACGCTGCTGATTTAGGGTCTATGTTCCCCTAGATTTTCACAATGCTAGTTCCCTGCTGTTACTCTATTAAGGTCATCTCTTCAGCAAGGTCTTTGTATAGAATTTATCACTCCCTGATTTTTCTTATTTATTTCTGAGTAGCAGTGTCTGCCTCTTCCCATGAAACAGCATGACTTTGCTGGACTTGTTGCCCTATGCCCACAGCATGTAGACAGTGCCCGACATACATATGGTTGTTGTTCATGATATGCTCTTAAATGACAAAAACTGGTTACAAAATACTTTATGTAACCGTATCCCTTTTTGTTCTGAAAAAAGTTATGTTTGTGTATAGAAAAAAGTTGGGAAGGATATATATACATAAAAATGTTAGTAGTCAAAGTCTCTGGACTGTGAAGTTATACATAATCTTTATCATACTCATCAGCAGTTCATTATCTTAATTTGGCTATTAAAATAAGGGGGAAAGGACTTCCCTGGTGGCACAGGGGTTAAGAATCCACCTGCCAACAGAGGGAACGTGGGTTCGAGTCCTTCCTGGTCTGGGAAGATCCCACATGCCACGGAGCAACTAAGCCCATGCGCCACAACTACTGAGCCTGTGCTCTAGAGCCCGCGAGCCACAACTACTGAAGCCCGTGCACCTAGAGCCCGTGCTCTGCAACAAGAGAAGCCACCGCAATGAGAAACCCGCGCTCCGCAATGAAGAGTAGCCCGCGCTCTGCAACAAGAGAAGCCACCACAATGAGAAGCCCGCGCACCGCAACAAAGACTAGCCGCCGCTCGCCACAACTACAGAAAGGCTACGGGCAGCAATAAAGACCTAACACAGCCATAAACAAACAAACAAACAAATAAATAAATAAATTTTTTTTTTAAAAAGAGAGCGAGACAGAGATAGTAACCAATGACCGCCCTTGCAACGACTGCTGGACACATTTTATCTACAAATCACTGACTATTCTTAGGACAAGGGATACAATCATTTCTTTCAATTCATTTATTCAACAATGTACACCTACTGTATGACAGCAATTTCTTTTTAAAACTTGATTTTCTATTGCTCTTAAATTAACAGGTTGTCAAAATGATAATTTCTATAAGGAGGGACTTTCACTCAAGATCTGAAAGACCAATGCAGGTGAATACCAAATAGCCAGCGATATATTAATGCTTGAAAATGAATCAACTCACCTCCAATGACTCCGACACACAAGTAAAGTTCCTGCACAGTGTTACAGAAGGAAGCTGCGATCAAGCCACAGCCTGACAAGCAGCCGCCAGCAATCATGATTGGACGACTGCCATATTTATTCACCAGGATACTGCTGATAGGACCTAAGAGATAATCAAAAATTTAGTGGTACACAAGGCATTGATGGCACTAAACGACAAGTCCTTCCAAATAAGCAGATACAACAAAAGGCAATGGTAAGAATATTGTTATCTATAATTATTTCATAATCATAGGTATGTGTGCTGGAAAATAAAGATGCTAGAAGAATCATTAATTGTGTATCTTCTCTATCTTGAAATCTTGGATGGAATTTTACTAAAATATAAAAGACTCTAGTCTTTCCTTAATCTTTCTCTTATAAGGCATAATAGGCTGAAAGCCTTGGTAACAGACGTTCATCGGCTTCTTGATTTATCTAAGATATGATCAACACATATTTAGTAAGTTTGCTCTATGTTAATTTTTGGGATAGGCAGACTGATGAGAGATTTTAAGAGTGTTCTTTACACATCATCATAAGTGTAGTTTGTGTCATATTTTTTAAAAAGAAGAAAAAACAAAGGCAAAATACACAATTTTTTCTGCAAGTTCAGTAGTTTTGCAATTAGGACATCTAAATTTAAAACAAAACAAAACAAAACTGTTCCCATTTACACCTAGATATCTCAGGTATTGAATTGAATGGAATGTCTTCTAGGGTTAACCGGGTTCTGTGCCTATACTGCTGTTTTGTGACAGCAAAACTATGAAAAAATGTTTGTAGAAGATTGTCAGATAATGGTCAAAACATTCTCAGGTTTAACAACATAAACCAGATTAAATCTCCTCAGCTAAAGAGATGCATACCAAAAAATCAGTTTTTCTTTAACATGAGAGAAGAAACCAAACAAAAGTGTAGTGTTAAAAGGATCACAAATAAAAAGATTTTATGCGTTTCATGTATCAGTTTTCAAATACAAAAAAATCAAATGGGCTCTCCTTAGTTGCTACAAATAGGTATAAACTGTAATTCCCCTTTTCCAAAATTTTAAGTCTTAATTATGAGTCTTATCTAAAGCAAACAATGTTTTAAGAGCTGTAACACAACTCTTAGACTAACAATATTTGCTGATTACAAACGAATGACATTTGACATTCTCTGAATTTCATTTATTTATAATACTTATGTCCCTACTTCATGGCTCTGGACTTTGGAGATGACAACTTTGTTTACATGACACCATAACATGTCTGCCTTGTTAAGGCAGATGACTGCAAATAAGAAAGGGTCACTGCAATGCATCAGTAGGGAAGGGGACACAAGAAGAACTAATATTTGAACTTGCAGCTAGTGAGAACCAAGTTTTGAATCCAGCCCATTTTCTCCCCATTACATATGTATTTTTGGAACTACAGTTCCAAAATTATAAAGCAGAAGACATACAAATCAAGTTTCTCTTCTATTAGCACAGTAAATTCTGACTTTATCCTGTAGTAAGTCTATTTTTAAAAAGACACAGAATGCACATATTCAGAATATACTACTGATCATATGTTGACATATTTTATTTCTATAAACACTATGAAAAATTCTGCATTACTCATATTCTAGTGCTACTATATTCAGAGTTGCAGTATGGTACACTATGATTAAAAGGACAGGCTCTGGCCCCAAGGAACCCAATTTCAAATTATGGTATGTATATTCAAACTGTGGTATGTATATATGTATACATACATATAATAAACATGCAAGAAGGAATGAAAGCTTTTGATATCCTAGTATTTGAGGACCAATTCTCTCTAAGGGGCTGGTCAAGAAATGACTGCGGGAGAGACTTCAGGCTCAACCAAGGATGTGTATAAACAAGTTCTCATTGAACTTCTAAGTCACTTCATGAAAATATTAGGCCACAGCTGCTTTAGAAATAATTTGCATTTACAGCTTGTGTGTGATGAAAGAATTAAATACTGAAAGAATATTCATGAAATATGTCCATATAAATTAGGCATTAAACAGATTTTTGTATAGTCAGAATTACAAAGATAAAAAAATACTGCCACACTGTTGACTCTGTGAAGTAGAAGTTAATGCTGTAAAGTCTACAGTATTTTAAGTTCTAAACTAGGAATGTTACGATGACATTACTGTGGAACTGAAAATATGTGAATTTATACTTTCATTTTTTAAAATTAATTTTTATTGGAGTATAGTTGCTTTACAGTACTGTACAGCAAAATGAATCAGCTCTACGTATACATATATCCCCTCTTTTTTGGATTTCCTTCCCATTTAGGTCATCACAGAGCACCGAGTAGAGTGAGTTCCCTATGCCATACAGTAGGTTCTCATTAGTTATCTATTTTATACATAGTTTCAATAGTGTATATATGTCAATCCCAATCTCCCAATTCCTCCGCCCCCCTCCTACTTTTCTTTGGTTGAGAGTCCACCTGCCGATGCAGGGGACAAGGGTTCAGTCCGGGAAGATCCCACATGCCACGGAGCAGCTAAGGTCCGTGAGCCATGGCCGCCGAGCCTGCGCGTCTGGAGACTGTGCTCCGCAACGGGAGAGGCCACAACAGTGAGACGCCCGCGTACCGCAAAAAAAAAAAAAAAAAAAAAAGGAAAACCTCAAACAAAAACCAAGAGTAAGTAACTAAGATCTTCTTTAAAAATATACTTTAACAAGTATCAGTATATATCTGTGAACCAAAGCACATGGAGGGAGGGAGGGAGGCAGGGAGGAAGGAAAACTTAACCCTAAACCACTCACAACTCAAAACATATTATTGTTGAGGGTGTGGCCGAAATGTACAAGTTAAAGAATTAAGGCAGTTTTAAATATAATTCTTATGGGGTCATACCACCTAAGAGCCAAACAAAACAAAATAACCCATTTAGTAAAAATTATGCCACAAGGCTCTTGATACGCAATTTATCTTTCAGAGTTATTTCAGGAAGAATGGCCCCAATTAGCTATCATTAAAAATAGAGAGGGGTACAGTTTGTAGGCCTATTATAACACAAATTCAGAGAAATGTGCTAGTTATCTCTGGGTGAGGACAAAGAAGGAACTGTTTTCCCAAAAGAAAGTGTCATGTGCAATTAGCACAACTGACATCACTTACTTCTGATGCAAAATGCCAGCGGCTCTCAAGCTCTTGCTCTTAGAATTGCAGCATGTGAACCTCTTGTTTGTAATCAGCTTAAAGGTACACTGAGCACCTGGAGTACCTCTGGATAATATTTACGCCAATTTCTTCAAGCCATCAGTCAAAACCTGATTAGAAATCCTGGCAGATCAAGTTCAGAGCCTCCAAAATTATTGGTTCTCAGAAGCTAGAAAATGTCCAAAATCCCTTTTGATTTCTCTGGGCTCATGAAAAAAAGTAAGTACTATAATTTAACACTTACGTTCTTTTAAAAAGCACTTAATTTTACAATAGACAAACAGGCATATGTTCAAAATTTTAAAGGCACAAAAAACTTACCCATTTTTCTGTGCAATGAGATTAAGCACTGAACTAATTTACAGACTTCAAATACTTATTCCTGTTTCATGAGATTACATTATTGTCTCAAGAGGATTACAAGCTTCCCAAGGGCAGGGATCAAGATCAGTGTTCTCTATCACTCACACCTAGCCTAGTG
This sequence comes from Pseudorca crassidens, assembly GCF_039906515.1. Taxonomy (NCBI): domain Eukaryota; kingdom Metazoa; phylum Chordata; class Mammalia; order Artiodactyla; family Delphinidae; genus Pseudorca; species Pseudorca crassidens. Next base: position 98,956,321 of record NC_090297.1, read on the forward strand.
AGGACTCTGTGCATACGGCTTAATAAATATTGGTTGAATCTGCCACCACATTAGAAGCCTAAACTAAGGTTTTACAGTTGAATTGCAGAATCTTTATACTGGGCTTTTAAAGAGCTCATGTGAAAATAATCTGAGGCACTAAATTATGATTAAAAAAGTGAAAGCTTGGCTAAATAATCAACATGAAACCCTGTCAATCCCAAACAATAAATACATTTAACTTTTGAATCTCTGCTAACTAAGCAACTACATATTTTATTATTATGGGAGGTTTTGACTTTTACATGTTAAATTGTGTTTTGATGTTCCAAGGCAAACAAACAAACAAACAAACCCACAGTATTTTAAATGATATTAATAAGGTAAGCAACGTACTCTTCCACATTTCCTTCACAACATGTCAAAGAAAACAGAAAGGGAAAAAATGATAAAACTTAAGTTTAAGATGAAGCTGAAATGCTTTAGGACTAATTACATCACAAGGAACAAAACAAGGAGGATTTTATCCAGTTCTTTAATTCTAACACTATGAAAAGATTTTACCTGAGACTTTGAACTGTGCTATTCAGGTTAGCCCGATTTACTTTAATTCTCCCAACATCAATTTTTTAAAATCTTTATTTACACTTATACCGCAAGAGTCTAGCAGAGAGCAATAAGAAAAATAAGTTGTGCACATGTCATTTTTCTGAGAGTTTAAAAAATTTTTTTTTCCCCTCTGAGAGCTTTTTTAAGTTCAATGATACGGAATTGGAACAAATCCTCACAATTTCTTATTTCTGTTTCGGAATACTATAGTGCAACAAACAAAGCAAGAGTTGTCATTGTTAACAAGAATAAAAAATGTGACTCTAAACATAAAGCTCTGAGAAATACCATTTCAAAACACCTCACCGAATAAAACATTTTTTTTTAAGTTACCTAAAACAGAGCATCTGGTTGCTTAATGAAAATTAAAACAGCAGGCCTTAGTGGGTACTTACCTCCACCATACATGACAGCCAACATGATGGAAGATATCCATGACACTTCACTGGTGGTGGCATTGAATATACCTTCAATTTCTTTGAAGAACACAGTAATAGATTTGGGAAACGCATAGGAGAAGCCGATGGAAATGAAAGCTCCAACTACCACTGCCCATCCCCAGCCTCCATCTGGGGGGGTGTATCCAACTGGACCTCCAACTGCCGGTGGCATTTTAAGTGTAGATAAATCCCAAAATGCAGTTCAAATCCAAATATCTAAATGATACAAAATTTAAATAAAATGTCAGCAATAAAACACTCCCACCTAGCATTCCCAACAACAAAGCACCCCTCAAGTAACTGAACTATTTTTCAACGTTACTTGGCCAATATACATTATCTTCTAAGGACGTTATCAGAAAAAGAGACTTCAGAGACATGATATTGTCCACATTTTTTAGTAGCTTAAAGGAAAACAGCTCCTCACCATTTAAGAAACCATAACTGAAACAAATCCTTTTTAATAAATGTAGCCTTTGTATTTCAAATAAGCCTTCTTGTCTTAGCAGTTAATATAATTCCTCAAATTACTAATAACTAAATAAGTAAATAAATGTCTTATTTGACTATCTGCTTGCAAAATTCACATAACACATACCCTACAAAAGTTTCAGGTTTTAATACAGGCTTTATAAGTTTTTCCCTTTTCCCATGTATTCTACAATACTGACTTTCTCTTACTAATATGCTGACTTAAAAGTAATAGGAAGGAGGTACCTGACTCACTAGATATGTAGCAATTTACAAAATAAAAGATCATTCTGAATACGTAAGAATTTCATTTAATGACCTGGAAAATTATTTCAGAAAAGTTTCCTTTTATCTAACTTCCTTGGTTAAACTCCTAAACAACACAACTAATCAATACAGTTGAACTCACAAGTTGAACTATAATGTCAAAAGATGGTAGTTTCAAATCAAAGATTATCCCATTTTCTTGAAGCCACCTAGTACTAATGAATAGCAAGGTTAGAAAATGAAACTTCCTGTTAGATTATGAACAGGGAGAAGATGGGAATGTTTGTTTGATAGTAGCCTTACCTATTTTCTCATGAAGGTCTCCTTTAATTTATTCAAAGCCAACTTCCACCCTATACTATAACTCATCCTACAACAGTATGTTAGCATGTCCATTTCAAATTATCTCCACTCAGACTGTATTATACAATAAATAAATACAGGTCACAGATGACAAACTGACTCTTGGCTACAGCATTCTTTAGTCTAAAACACAAATCCTAATTTCATAGTGTAGGAGTCATCTCCTAAATACTGTTCCTTCCAATCCATCTGAACACTTCATATATGATTTAAGACACTGGACATTGTAGGGGTGGGAAGAAGACAGTCCCAAAGGGAAGTTTCCCTAAAGGCAAGGATATAGGTTTCATCACTTCTACTCAACATTGTACTAAAATCTAGTCAGTTTGTGCAGGCAAGAAAAAGAAATAAAAGGCATAAAGACTAGAAAGGAAGAAGTAAAGCTGTCTTCATTCACAGAAGACATAATTGTCTATGTAGGTAATTCTAAAGAATATACAAAAAAAGGTACTAGAACTAAAAATGAACTAGATCTCAGGACACAAGACCAATAAATAGAAATCAACTCTATAAGCCAGCAAAGAACAATCAGAATTTGAAATTAAAAAAAACACTGAACAAAACATTTACAACAGGACCAAAAAACTGAACAGGGATAAATCTGATGTGTAAGATGTGTACACTGAAAACTACAAAATATTACTGAGAAATTAAACAACTAAATAGATAACCCACCCCTATGATTTGAAAAAATCAAAATTTAGGCAAAGATTTCTGAAGGCACATGGCACCATGTTAATTAAAAAGTTTCTAAATTGGCGTTTCCCTGGTGGCGCAGTGGTTAAGAATCTACCTGCCAATGTAGGGAACACGGGCTCGAGCCCTGGTCCTGGAAGATCCCGCATGCTGCAGAGCGACTAAGCCCGTGTGCCACAACTACTGAGCCTGTGCTCTAGAGCGTGTACGCCACAACTACTGAAGCCCACGTGCCTAGAGCCTGTGCTCTGCAACAAGAGAAGCCACCGCAATGAGAAGCCCATGCACTGCAATGAAGAGTAGCCCCCGCTCACCGCAACTAGAGAAAGCCTGCGTGCAGCAAAGACCCAACACAGCCACACACACACACAAAAAGTTTATAGATTGAATTTCAAGCTACAGATTGGGAGAAAGTATATACAAATCATATATCCAAGAAAAGACATGTCCAGAATATAAAAAGAACTTTTATGGCTTAATAGCAAAAAGACAAACAACACAATTAAAAAATGTGCAAAAGATTTGAAAAGATACTTTACCTAAGAAGTACATGAAAAAATGCTAAAAATTGTTATTCGTTTGTGAAATATAAATTAAAATCCTAATAGAGATACTAATATATCTCTATTAGAATGACCAAATTTCAGACTGATAATACCAACACTTGGTAAGGACATGAAGCAAACGGAACTCCTGTATTGCTGGTGGTAAATCAAAATGATACAGCCAAGTTGGAAAACATTTTGGCAGCTCCTTATGAAGTTAAATATACATTTAACATGTGACCCGGTCATTTCTAGGTATTATCCAAGAGAAATGAAAATATAGATCTTCACAAAGACGTATATATTCTCTAGTAGCTTTATTCATAATGGCCCAAACTGAAAACCCAAATGTCCATAAACAAATGAATGGATAAACAAATCATGGTATAGCCATACAATGGAACATTACTCAGCAATAAAAAGGAACCAACTACCAACACATGCAAGAACATGGATAAATCACAAATGCATTATGTTAAGTGAAAAAAAGCTAGACGTGAGCCTACATTAAGTTCTAGGAAAGGCAAAATTATAGTACTAGAAAACAGATTGGAGGTTGGGGAGAGGAGGCTGACTGCAAAGGGGTTTCAAGAGAACTTGATTTTGGTCATGGAAATGCTCTATTATTATGGTTATGGCAGTAATTATTCATCGAATTGTATATCTTAAATTGGCACATTTTATTGTATGTGAATCATACCTCAATACAGCTGATCAAAACAAAAAATATAATCAAGGACAGTGTCAAGGAGGATAAACTCTGGTGGCACAGGGAGATAATACAGAAGGAAAAGAAGATGGCAGGCAAATTCCTCTGTCTTGCCTATCTGGATGGTTAAAAGAAAGAATAGGAAAAGGAAGAGGACAAAGAAGAGGAGAGAAGCCTCTCTTCTGAGAATTCACAACTACAGGCCTGTGTGAGCTTATGCTTGGCACGGGAACATCTGTGGGGAAACCTCCATTGTTCTTCCAGAGATATATATGTTTGAGTTTGCTAGCAAAGATTTCCCACAGACAAAGCTCTGCCAAGTATAAGCTGACAATCTAAATTTTCAAAACACACCAAGAATCAATTAATCATGAGTGAAGTAAAACCAATCCAACGCAGCCAGAACTATAGACATTGGATATGGATACTTAAAATGATTAAAAGCATGAAACAAGGCATTAAATGAAAACACACACACACACAAAATACTATAAAAAGACTAGTTAATTTGAAACAGAACTTCTAGAAATGAAAAGTATATTCAACAAAATTAATACGTTAACCAGAAGACTGAACATAGCTGGGAAGAAACACAATGAACTGGAGGATGGGTTTGAAGAAAATAAAATTCAGGGAGACCTTTATTCTGAAGCTAGGAGAAAGGTTTAGAAACACGGAGTTTAGAATGGGAGGATCTGGCAAACATCTAATGGGACTTTGGAAGAAGAGAACAGAGAAAGTAGGGAAGAGACAATTTTCAAGAGTTAATGGCTAAGTATATTTCAGACTTGATGAATAATATGAACTACAGTTTAAGGAAATCTAACAAGCCAGAGAAAAATCTTAAAAAAACACTATTGAGAAAACACAGATTATAAAACTAACAGATAATCACACCGACAAAACAGAATTCCCATCAATTTTGAAAAACTCTCAGCCACCATATATTCAAATATTGATTCTTCACCATTCCCTCTTTCCACTCCTCTGAGACTCCAACTGAATGTGGGTTGTCCAGATGGAATAAGGTCCTGCCTTTTCCAATATTTCTGCTTAACCCCTGTCACGAGACTGTTTCTCTCTGGGACTATGTATTCTGGAATGTTCCCTCCTTTGGGGGCCCCAGAGATTTTTACAGCCTGTGGCAGTGAACCACAGTAAGAACTGGGATAAATGAGAGCTATACTTTCCTTGTGTAGTGGATCTAAGGGCTTTTGGATAAAGCAAATTAGAAAAGGAGAAGCAGAAGACCTCAGGCCTCTATTCTCAGGAGAGATGATGTTTAGTTAAGGGTATCTGAATCTGAGAATCTGGAGAACAATTCCATTAAAAATATAACCCAGTTGAAAGAGTAAAGACCTCGTCCTAGGGCATTTCACTTACCTATGATTCAGGTGGGACAAAAATATTTACATGTTGAAGCTTCCTTAAATTTCTACTGGAATGAATATAAATAAAAGCTATTCAACAGCTCAGTTCTGCTGAAGGAAACAGTCTGGATGCTAAAATTATGTTAAACAGAACGGCTCCGGGCATTAATTTTGAGTTTTTCCTTCATCTAATTATGAAAAAAGAGAAAAGCACTTGAAATTTTTCAAGCAAAGAACCACTAAAAAGATTACTTTGCCTCAGAATGTTTGCACACACGGAGAGAGACACCCACACACAGACGGTAGAGCTGCTTAACACACCAAGCTCTGACTCCAACGGCTAATACGTGCTGGACGTGATTAAACTTTGAGCTTCGCTGCCAGCTATGATTTGTCCCAGTTAGTTACAGCAGCTACAATTTTTAGTCTCTAAGACTTGTCTCATCAAGATAATAATACCTTATTCCATAGTATAAAACTTAAGATTTAAAACTTGAAGAAGCTTTAAAAAGATTCATTAGGAAATAAAAAGTATAAGAAACAAGATTATCCAAATTTCAAAAGAACACTTCAAAAAACCAGACGTGGATTCGATACAGTTCCGCCACCATCCAACAAACGGCTGTCCTTCCTAACTTAAAAATTCTGATGGTACCTAACAGAAAGTGTGTAATGTCATTATCTAAACACACTATTTTCTTTTAAACTGACCAAATCTCAGCTATAAACAAAAGGGTTCATTCAGAAAGTAAATTATGTGAGCAGGCCCCCTGGCACAGTATTCAGAGCCCCACTGAGAAGGAATACTCAAGTCCAGAGGCTAAAAGAGATTAAAGTTTAATATTTTAAACCTTACGATGTGCACAGTAGCCTTCCTATTAGCTTAGCCATTATTTTATGACTCTCTAGTATTTGCCTGAAAGCGACAGGAAGATTTTTTTAAAAAGTGATAGGGTATATACGTCAACGCTACTGTCTTAGTCCCAGCTTCCCCTTCCCACCCTGTGTCCTCAAATCCGTTCTCTCTCTGCGTCTTTATTCCTGTCCTGCCACTAGGTTCATCAGTACCGTTTTTTTAGATTCCATATATGTGCGTTAGCATATGGTTTTTTCTCTTTCTGACTTACTTCACTCTGTATAACAGACTCTAAGTCCATCCACCTCATTACAAATAAGTCAATTTCGTTCCTTTTTATGGCTGAGTAATATTCCATTGTATATATGTGCCACATCTTTATCCATTCATCTGTCAATGGACACTTAGGTTGCTTCCATGTCCTGCCTATTGTAAATAGTGCTGCAATGAACACTGTGGTACATGTATCTTTTTGAATTACGGTTTTCTCAGGGTATATGCCCAGTAGTGGGGTTACTGGGTCATATGGTGATTCTACTTTTAGTTATTTTTTTAAATTAATTAATTTATTTTTTGCGGTACGCGGGCCTCTCACTGCTGTGGCCTCTCCCGCCGTGGAGCACAGGTCCAGATGCGCAGGCCCAGCAGCCATTGCCCATGGGGCCCAGCCGCTCCGCGGCACATGGGATCCTCCCGGGCCGGGGCATGAACCCACGTTCCCTGCATCGGCAGGCAGACTCCCAACCACTGTGCCACCAGGGAAGCCCTAGTTTTTTAAGGAAGCTCCATACTGTTCTCCATAGTGGCTGTATCAATTTGCATTCCCACCAACAGTGCAGGAGGGTTCCCTTTTCTCCACACCCTCTCCAGCATTTATTGTTTCTAGATTTTTTGATGATGGCCATTCTGACCAGTGTGAGATGATACCTCATTGTAGTTTTGATTTGCATTTCTCTAATGATTAGTGATGTTGAGCATCTTTTCATGTGTTTGTTGGCAATCTGTATGTCTACTTTGGAGAAATGTCTGTTTAGGTCTTCCGCCAATTTTTGGATTGGGTTGTTTGGTTTTTTGATATTGGGCTGCATGAGCTGCTTGTATATTTTGGAGATTAATCCTTTGTCAGTTGCTTTGTTTGCAAATATTTTCTCACATTCTGAGGGTTGTCTTTTGGTCTTGTTTATGGTTTCCTTTGCTGTGCAAAAGCTTTTAAGTTTCATTAGTTCCCATTTGTTTATTTTATTTCCATTACTCTAGGAGGTGGGTCAAAAAGGATCTTGTGGTGATTTATGTCATAGTGTTGTGCCTATGTTTTCCTCTAAGAGTATTATAGTGTCTGGCCTTACATTTATGTCTTTAATCCATTTTGAGTTTATTTCTGTGTATGGTGTTAGGGAGTGTTCTAATTTCATTCTTTTACATGTAGCTGTCCAGTTTTCCCAGCACCACTTGTTGAAGAGGCTATCTTTTCTCCATTGTATATTCTTGCCTCCTTTGTCACTACCAAATGTAAAACAGATAGCTAGTGGGAAGCTGCTGCATAGCACAGGGAGATCAGCTTGGTGCTTTGTGACCTAGAGGGCTGGGACAGGGAGGGTGGGAGGGAGGCTCAAGAGGGAGGGGATATGGGGATATATTGTATACATATAGCTAATTCACTTTGTTGTACAGCAGAAACTAACACAACACTGTAAAGCAATTATACTCCAATAAAGGTATTTTTTAAAAAAAGAATTAAAAGAGGTACAGTGCCTGTCAAAAAAAAAAAAAAAGTGATAAAGAACAATGGGAAACAATAAATAACCCTAACTTTTCTTAACAATGATGGTGGTGACAAGAACCACCTTCTAGATTTTCTGATTTCTCTCCTTTTCTCATAAGTATCAGGAATTGTGCAAGTAAACATCTGGAAAACCAAAGTTGAGTTCCCTACCCCACATGCTCTGCCCCTACTCCAGAATAGTTGGAAATAGTATTCATTATGTTCTCTATACTTTTCTCCATCAACATTTAAAACAAAGCCACTGTCATTTCCTAAAATGACAATGGCCAGTATGTGAACTTAAAAGAAGCAGAAAGCATCTAAAATCAATCATCTGAAAAGAATTTGTTACTAAGTGTAGACCAGTTTTAGGTTTCAAATTCACATGGAGGAAATTCCCTGGTGGCGCAGTGGTTAGGCATCCACCTGCCAATGCAGGGGACACAGGTTCGAGCCTTGTTCCGGGAATATCCCACATGCCCCAGAGCAACTAAACCCGTGCGCCACAACTACTGAGCCTGCGCTCTAGAGCTCACGTGCCACAACTACTGAGCCCGTGAGCCAAAATTACTGAAGCCCGCGCACCTAGAGCCCATGCTCTGTAACAGAGAAGCCACCCGCAATGAGAAGCCTGCGCACCACAACGAAGAGTAGTCCCCGGTCGCCGCAACTAGAGAAAGCCCGAGCACAGCAATGAAGACCCAATGCAGCCAAAAATAAATAAATTTAAAAAAACCTCACATGGACACATTCAAATCCAGAAAGGCTGATTTACTGAAGCTATTGGTGCTGAAGTAGCTAATTTACTGCTCTTTATAACTGGTCTTAGTCCAGCTTCATGGCTTTCAGAACCATTTGCCCCAAGGTAAATCACATGATTCAAGGTCTAGGAAAATTCCTTCTTTTGCCTTCTTTTCCATTTTGAAATTGAATAAAATGAAGAAAACAAATTTAAAAAAAAACCCACAAACAAGCAGAAGGTACTAATGAAAATGAGACAGGAGGGAAGGTGGCAGGGCACAACCTTTTTTTTTTTTTGCTGTAAGATCTAAGTTTCCTGACCAAGGATCAAACCTGGGTACTGGCAGTGAAAGCCCCGAGTCCTAACCACTGGACCACCAGGGAATTCCCAGGGCACAACTTTTAAAAGAATGTCATAGCCATTCACGACAAAAACTGATTAGGCCCAAGATGGCAGAAGATTCAACTTCCAGTGGGCCTGGAGCATCATTATACGCTCACTGTAATACATTAGCACATGCTACATGACACACCCACAGGCACCAGGACAGTTCCAAGGCCGACCATAAAAGGCTAAAAAATGGGCAGTGGCCCAATTCCTGGAAATCCCTGCCCCTTCCCACCCAAATAATTGGAATAATCAATCCTCCCACTGGTTAACCTATGACATTACCCAGTCCATAAAAACTAACAACCCCATAACCCAGGGCTGCTCTCACCTTCTGAGATGGCCCACGCTCTGTGGAATGTGTTGTAGAGTGCGTATCTCCCAGGGCTGCTCTTGCCTTTTGAGATGGACCACATTCTGTCTATGGAATGTGTGTCTCCCAGGGCTTCTCACCTTCTGAGATGGCCCACACTGTCTACGGAGTGTGTATCTCCTTAAATAAATCTGCTTTCCTACTTAGTTCTGGAGCAGAGCCTCTTGCCTGCCTGCTTGTGTCCTTCCAAGCATTCTATATTTAATAAATCTACTTCTTGCCTATCGCTTTGCCTCTCGCTTAATTCCTTCTGCACTGAAACATAAAAATCCTCAGCTTCATCAAGTCCTGGGACCAGGTGCGTGGTTTCAGTTGAGAGACTGTGGATTTGAGTACCCTCCTGAGCCAGAGCTTGTGGGTTCAAGTCCCAGCTGAGAGGTACGATCGGGTTCGAGTCCCAATCTGAGGTGTGCAGTTTCCAAAGGAGAAATATAACTACTCTAACTGGTTAGGCAAACACTCGGCAGTTTTGAAATGCATGATTCTGATCAAATGGCATACGAAGAACTTAAAGAAATGTAAACTTGGAGTAAAAAAAAAAAAGAAACAAAAAGAAAAAAAAATCACCTATTGTTGCACATATGGGTTATTATTATTATTTTGCGGTACGCGGGCCTCTCACTGTTGTGGCCTCTCCCGTTGCAGAGCACAGGCTCCGGACGCTCAGGCTCAGCGGCCACGGCTCACGGGCCCAGCCACTCCGCGGCATGTGGGACCTTCCCAGACAGGCGCAGGAACCCGTGTCCCCTGCATCGGCAGGCAGACGCTCAACCACTGCGCCACCAGGGAAGCACTACTTTTTTTTCTTCTATAAAAACTACCATGGTGGGACTTCCTGGGCAGTCCAGTGGTTAAGATCTTGCCTTCCAATGTGGGGGTGTGTGGATTCAATCCCTGGTCAGCGAGCTAAAATCCCACATGCCTCACGGTCAGAAAACAAAACATAAAACGGAAGCAATATTGTAACAAATTCAATAAAGACTTTAAAAATGGTCCACATCAAAAAAAAAACAAAAAAAAGCTACTGCGGTGAACTAGAAATTTAGGACAGATTTTTAGATATGGAATTTCTGCAAAATTCAAAGGCTTTTGATTCATATTGTAAAAAATAAAAAGAGCCTATTTTTCCTCTTTCATTGTATTTTGTGGCAAAAACACTTTAAACTAAGAATCATACCAATATTCAGAACTCTGAGAACAGTGTATGTCAACAATGGTAAGGTTTATTTTAATACAGACAATAACATTACATTTTTTTCTACATTAAAAAGCAACTAATAGGGCTTCCCTGGTGGCGCAGTGGTTGAGAGTCCGCCTGCTGATGCAGGGGACACGGGTTCGTGCCCCAGTCCGGGAAGATCCCACATGCCGCAGAGCGGCTGGGCCCGTCAGCCATGGCCACTGGGCCTGCGCGTCCGGAGCCTGTGCTCCGTAATGGGAGAGACCACAACAGTGAGAGGCCAGCATACCGCAAAAAAAAAAAAAAGCAGCTAATACTCCAATATAACAAGTCTGTGGATTATTTAGGGCTGAGCATTAATTAAAATCCTTGGGTAAAAGGTGGACACCTAGTCAAAGAAGTGATAAATTCATTTTTACTTTTCACTGCAAATCCCTAACTTCCAGGGCACTATCCCACCTCAATGTGCGTGGTTAGGCACTTAGGCTACCCTCAAAGTCACACAACAGAGAAGCTAAAGTACTGTACATCTGTAATAGATTTTAGGAAATAGCAGCATAATTAACTAAAACAAAAACCATGAGATCAAGTTAGTTTAAGTGCTCTTTAACACTGGGGCTTACATATGGGGATAAGAAGGCAAATGAAGATGTCCAAAGATTAGAAAATAACTTCTATGGGGGAATTCCCTGGTGGTCCAGTGGTTAGGACTAGGTGCTTTCACTGTTGTGGCCTGGGTTCAATCCCTGGTCGGGGAACTAAGATCCCACAAGCCGTGCTGTGTGGCCTAAATAGACAAACAAACAAACGAACAAAGTTGTTTGCTCATTAAAAAAAAGTAACTTCTATGGATATTTCAAAGCTTTTTTTTAAAAATTGGAGTATAGTTGCTTTATCAAAGCTTTAAGAGAAGTTAGTAGAACCAATTCTTTATTACATCAGACACAACTAAAATGTATACTTACAAGAGGCACCAATGCTTTAGGATACCTTAGTGTTAAAGATCAATTCAGAAACTAACAAAAGCAAAAACAGTACAATTTTCTTCCAAATCCACATACTGATGTGACACAAGCATTTAGTAATTTGCAAAAATGAAATTATTTTTTCATTAACTGACAATACCATAATTATAAATTTATCTAATGCTAAGATTCTGTTCCAGCCCCCAATATCACTATTCTTTTTCTGAATATACCTTGCCACATGGAATCAATCCCCTCCATGACATTTTAACTCAAGGCTTCTTGGGTAGGATTCTGAAAACTCTAAGATAATAAGTTGCATATTTGTTTCTTCCTTTGTAAGTAACTATTTCCCTAATTAGCTTAGGTGTGTGCTTTTAGATCATGAATTAAGGACAGAGGCTATTGTTTCAACAACAACAACAACAAGCTAGGGAATTCCCTGACAGTCCATTGGCTAGGACCCCATGCTTTCACTGCAGTGGGCCGGGGTTCGATCCCTGGTCAGGAACTATGATCCCACAAGCTGTGCGGGGAGGCCAGAAAAAAAGTAACAACCAACTAACCCCTCCCCCATGACCAAATGTTAGGATTCAAAGAATCTGACTCTCCCAGTTTTTGAGAAGTGTGGAAAAATATGAAACCAGAAAAAACCCTCCAGTGATGTTAAGCTTTCTGGAACTCTAAGAAACACAGGCAAAAAGGTATTTTGTTTTGTTTTGCTTAAATAAAAGAAAAAAATTATGGAATACAACTTTCGGCACAGAACTTATCTGATTAGTATCACTTTCTGAGTTATTACTACACCAGCAGATTTTGCCTTCTTTAATGCTTCATTTTTGCCTGATTCTAGCAGATTAAAAAATTAGCTATTGTCCATGTTGAGACCAAGTCCTGTTCCCTTTCACATGTTAATTTATTTCTTGCTTGGGAAAGAGTTTCCAAATGTAAAACCATTTCAAATTTATATAAAACATAAGAATGTGAGCAGTAGTGAATGAAGAAAGGGAAGTTGGAGGCTGTGTCCTCCAAAAGCAGGTTTTCCTTGGCAGAATTCCAGGCTATATTTTGGAATACCTGTATATGTTGTTTTCTACAGCAATGCAAATATATATTCAACAAATCAAGAGCTAAGTGGGCCATTTCAATTTATTAATATATGACCTACCATTTCAATTCATTAATATATGACCTATCCTCTTCCAAAATCTAAAGAAGAAATATAATAGGCTGAATTAAAATTACAAATAGATGTGATATCAAAACTGTGTCACTTATGTTACTTTGAATATAAATCAATACTTGAATATAATTGGTGGTATTTCAGTTAGAATCTACTTCACTACCTATTCTGAAGCTTAATGGGGAGATTTACAATTCATTAAAAGGCAAACAACAAAGAAAGCTTTTCCTTTTCTTGCAAAAGGCTAAGTTGAACTCAGAAAAAATTAACACTATACTTAGTTTCACATGAAAAACTTTTAAGTTTTGAAGACTAGAGGCAACACAGTAATATGCTGACATTTCATTTCAAAGCTTAATTCTCCTCCTAGAAGTTTCAAACCATATTTTTAAATATATATTTTTTCATCCCTTTCTAGTAATTTCTTATACACATAATTGTTTAATAAATAACCTTTGAATGAGCCTGAACTTCATTATTATGCTACCTTTGACCCTCATTATCTCAAAGAACTAAGTTGTTTTGTTTTCTTGTTTGTTTTATTAGTAACAGACAAACCACAAAAGAGTAAGTATTAAAACTGAGTACTGTTTGTCTGGCATTAAAGCATTATCCACCATTCTCAAATGTTTACTTGCAAAGCTTTTTAAGAATAGAGACTAAAGATATACCAAAAAGAAGTCAGCATTATTACCTCAAAATATACTGTAATTAAACTTAAATAGCCCTTTTAATTGCTGACTATATAAATCTGTGTTCTCGTTAAGATAATAATCAGTTCCTTTATTAGAAATACATAAGTTTCAGGGGCTTCCCTGGTGGCGCAGTGCTTGAGAATCCGCCTGCCAATGCAGGGGACACGGGTTCGAGCCCTGGTCCGGGAAGATCCCACATACCGTGGAGCAAATAAGCCCCTGAGCCACTACTGAGCCTGTGCACTCTAGAGCCTGTAAGCCACAACTACCAAGCTCACACTCCTAGAGCCCTTGCTCTGCAACAAGAGAAGCCACTGCAATGAGAAGCTCCCACTCGGCAATGAGAAGCTCCCACTCGGCAAGGAAGAGTAGCCCCCGCTCGCCCCAACTAGAGAAAAAGCCCGCGCGCAGCAATGAAGACCAAACGCAGCCAATAAATAAATAAATAAACAAATAAATTTATATATCTATATAAAAAATACGTAAGTTTCAAATGAATGTTTTACTTTCCTGGAAACAGGTAATTTGTTAAACCACTCCTCTTCCCTCTACTACATCAAGTAAGTAGTTCTCTAGGTAATACAGTAAATACAAATAACATCATTACACAATCACAATAGATAAAAAGTGTAATAATAATAGTAAGTGTATTTCTAACCTACAGAGTAGGTATTTCAAACCTGAGATTCATCAACATCTTTAGGGGTTCCTCCAGTTGAGCAAAATAAAGGCCTGAATCTAATATAGTGAGCTGCTGAAGACAAGATTTGAAGCAATTTTAAGCACATTTGCTGAAGCACCCAAAAGAGGGCAAGAAAATCCAAGTCACTGACGATATGCTTTATCCTATTTAAGTTATGGCCCTTAAAATAGAACTCCTTTGGAAACAGTAATTTTAAACATATACTTCCTAAATACAAGGGAAAATTATTCTGCCTTAATTTGTGAAAATCATTTTACTCTCCCTTAGCATATACACAAGCATTTTGTTCCCTCTCATTTGTGAGGTCAAAATTTATGATTTAGTACATAAAAGTCAAGGGCCAAAAAATTTACATAACTGTGACATCATGAGTTGTGTGCTGTGTTGCATCACAGGTTCTAGCTAACTTTACTCTCACAGAGGAACAGAAGTACAGGAGTTAGGAGCAGCAGTTCTTAGCTTTTTTGGTGCCACAGATTCCTTTAGCAGTGTGATAAAACCTATGAAGCCTTTATCAGAATGTTTTTAAATGTATACAAAGGTATTATTGTCAAAACATTTAAAATTGGATATAATAATGTGATTTTTTAAAGTACGAAATTAGATAAGATCTAGCAGTGGGTCTAATAACCACAGTAATTTCAAAGTAGTGATGAATTTGAACAATTTCAAGATAGCTGCAGCCGCTGTATCATGACACGAAAATATGTGATTTCCATTGGTGACAAAGTCACAGGTACTGCCAATACTACTATGGTTTGTTGCCTGCATTCATAGTTGAAATAAATTCTAAATTTTACTTAGAGGTTAATGAAAAGATGTAATTTTTTCCCCAACCAAGTTCACAGACATTCCATCCAACATGGAGTATCAATCTGCAGATCCCAGGTTAAAACCTCTGATTGGGGAACAGAAGAGAAAGTTAATAAAGTAAAAACTTAGCTTTCATTCTCAAAAGCTCAATAAGGCAATTTACAAAAGCTCTGTTAAGCTCTATTATTATCCAAGATAGTTTAACACACCAGAACTGTACCATCAGGCCTTCAGTCTTCCGAAGATTTATATAAGAGCAAAATCACAGGGAAGAAATATTTTTCAACAAATCATCAAATATGCAGCTTACAATGCCTGTATATTTTGAGGAATTTCTCCTTTATATGAAGGCTAAATCATTGTAATCAAATCGGATTCAACATTATGAGTAGTTGTGATCAGCAATAGGGGAGTGTGGACAACCAAAGGAGCTGGATCCTACTGTTTCTGCATAAAAGGTCAGTAGCAGTCTTCAATGGCTTAGCCCATGCAGCCAGTCACACTGTCCTGGATGTGAACTCATGTAGCTATTGTGTATACTGTGGCCCCAGGAGAGAAATCACCATTTCTATAAGATCATTATTGCTCTTTTAATCACTTGTCTGCAAGACACTATGGCTCAAACAGGTCACCTACACTAGTCTTCCTGCCATAAATCCATTATAAACTGGATCCTACAACCAAAAACAGAGAGGGAGAAAGAGGTGGGGGGGAAGGAGAAGGGGAAGGGAAAGGGGAAGAGGAGGAAGAGGAGGGGGAAGAGGGAGAGGAGAGAGACGGAGAGGTAAATGAAAAAAATTAGAGGAAAAAAGCATGGAGAAAAATTTGTCAGGGCAAATAAAAGGATGAGTAACATACAACTTAAAAGGCCACTGCACCAATCTACTAATGACAGCAGCCTAAATTAGGTAGCAGTAATAAGAATGAAAAAGGGGAGTAGAATAGGGTGGGAAGGAGTGGACACGAGACAACAAAGGGGAGAAGGGGCTGGCACTTAATTGCATTTGGTAGAGTGGGGGCCCACTGGAGAACTATTAAAATGACTCAGATTTTAAGTTTGGCTACCTGGAGTAGTCAATCCCTGTCCTCAAGGAATTTAAAATCTGTAATCTGGTTACAGCTAGAGATTTAGATTTGGTTAGGGAGTGATTCTACCAGAAATTCCCCCAAAGCTATGGGAACAGATAAGCTCTTCAAGAAAGAACAAAGACCAAAAGAATCCCTACCAATTTAAGAACAGAAATTCTAAATATCCCAAATACTAAAAGCTATTCGAAACATTAACATCAAGTGCTAAAAAACAACCTAACAAAATATGTACTGGCTTTTTAAAGAGGATGTACCTTGTTACATTGAAATACATTTCTCCACAAAGAAAGTGTTGTGATCATATATGATATTGTATTAAAGCACACAAACTTTTAACTTGTCCTTCCTATTCCAACTACCTCTCTTTTATAGAGGTATTCTAGCTAATCAATTACGAAGGAATGTTAGAATTAAAGGCACAATTAAATTATTGCCATTTGCAAACCACTAATGAAATAACGGAACGAGGCCATCAATATAGCAGAATGAGGGACAACCAAACATCATATGCCTCCTGATGGAAAAATACACACCACCACCTATGAATTATATTTGCCCTCTCCACCACACCATGCCTCCTCTCAGAAATCCAACCGCAATCTATCTACAAATTTACAGAAAATACGAGGGATAGGAGAACATGTTAAACCTATACCAGAGGGACATTCAATAAAATCCAGAATGAGGGAAACTGCAGAAAAAATAACCCGGTTCCATCAACAAATAACTTACGAGGAAAATAAGAGAGAAAAGGGTAACCTGTAGTTTAAAAGACATACCAACCAAATGTAATTTGGATCCCAAACAGACCACTTACTTTGAAACAATTTAGGAAAAATTGAATACTGCCTGGTTATTTGGTGATGTTAACGCTTAAAGGTGGGATAATGGTATTGTGGTTATGGTTTTTTAAGTCATATCTTCTAGAGATATACTGAAATATTTACAGATGAAATGCATATCTATGTTTTGCTTCACAATAATGCAGTAGGGGGCAGCAGGGAGTAAGTAGGAGTACAGATGAAACGGTAATGGCTGTTTGAAACTTCAATTGGGTTTGAAACTTTCCATAATAAATTATTTAGAAGGGAAAAAAATCACTATCAATAACAGCAAAAACACAGAAAGGACAAAAATGGATTTGAGTCTTGTTTCCAACCCTTACAAGTTGAACAGCCCTGGGCTAGTCACACAACCTCTTAATGTCCACATTGGTTAAATGGAGAAAAATAATAAACTCATTTGCTCAAGCTAGAAACCTGGGAGATATTTTTAACTTCTCTGGCTTCCCCAGTCTCCCACATCTGGTCTATCACTGAATCCTGCCTGTTCCCCTCTCTCTTCCATCTTCCCACTACTGTCCATCTTGTCCATCACTGTAGTCTCACAAAACTCTAACAGCCTCCCTCCAACCTGTTCTCCACTTTGTATCCAGTGATATTCCTAAAATTCAAAATCTGATCATGCTATTCCCAGCCCCATTTAAAACCATTAAACTGCTTCATTTAGCTTCAAGACAGGAGCACTTCCTTAAGTTTTTTTTACCTAGTCCCTTCCCTATTTCCTTAAGATGACTAATAAGGCCTTTCATTATCTGATATTGTCTACTTCCATCTTTCCCCATTCTCTCTGCTCCCTCTTCATGCTTTAGCTTTGCTGAAATTCTATACGTTTTTCTAATGTACCCTGTACTGATTGTAGCTTTAGTACTCATGTCTGTAATGCTCTTTCCACTATCACTCCCTGGCCTAGCTAGCTCCTATTCATCCTTCAATTCTCGGGTTAAATAGCATTTCCTCGGAGAGGCCTACCTTTGCTTCTATACTAAATTGAGAGTTTTCTCACACCTACATAATACAGTATTTGTTCCCAAAGGAACCTGTACTTCCTCGATCATATACTCAATACTTGTTTGTAAAGAGTACTTGTTCTGGTAATTATACATTTGTTTTCCAGTTACACCATAAACTCTGGGAGTGACAGGGCTAGAACTTGTTCATGGCTGAATCCTAGCTCTCTCTGAATCCTAGTGCCTGGCAGCCAATAATAAATCAAGTCGCATCTCCCTTGTCCTCTAACAAAATGAGATTGGCCATGTAGGCATTTACAGGGACCTAAATTCTGCATAGGCATGCATATTATGAAGTGGATGTAAAATATAGTGGGAATGAAGGACATAAGAAGTTGGGAAGTTATTATTCAAAATAACTGTTTTTTGGCATGAGATAATTCATATCTATATTTATAATTTTAGAGAACGCACAGGAGCGCCAAACTCACTAAATGGGAGTCAAAAGACACATCATCTCCACCCAACCATTAAAAAGTTTTCAGAACTAAGATGAGAAGTCACTTACCCTCTCCAACCTTAGCTTCCTAATCTATAAAATAAGGGAAACTGACTAGCTGGTCATTAACATCTTTTCCAGAGTTATGTGCATTAATATTTAAAAGGCTAAAAATATGTAAACTATTGAAACACTGATCAGTTGGTTCATCCTATGGTGGCATGATCCTTTTTCCTTTTTAATCTCTTTAGGTATGCTATAGCCTATTATGTTAAGCTTACAACTAAACCTTTGAACCTATTCAGCTATAAAGATCTCAGGTAATGCTCCCCAGACCATTAACTTGCATTTTTAACAAGGATCACTGCAATCCAATGAAAGAACAGCATCTATCTAATCCCTGAATTACTGAAGTGCAACTTTTGTTTAATACTTACCCAATACTTGTTTTAAGGGCTAGATTTCTTAAATTCTTTATTATATCTATGGCAATTTGAAGGCAAAATTATACCCTATGGTATAAAACTCGGATTTATAGGTATATTTAGTGCCTAACTAAAAAAACTACACTAAAATACATACTCTCGGCATCACCTCACTGGTCTGGTAGCTGACATCAAAACTGATTAATGGCTAATTCCTACTTACACTCTTTCAAACTCTCACACAGTTCAGAGTTCACCCTATCACTACATTCCTCTAGTAACTATACCCACATTTGTTTTATCAGGGCACTAAAGTGTACACATTTTATTTCGAAACCAGAATAATTTTTGAAAAAAAAATTTCAAAACTAGTTCTGACAAAGTAGCTTGTCAACATTTTACTGTTATCAGTAGATGCCTAGTTTATAAGCAAACTGGAAACTCGACTAAAGTAGTAACGTTTGTTTTGGGGGGAGTAATGTTTGTTTTTTTTAATTAAGATTAATCACAAACTAGTTTTGGCAACTAACTGCTTGTCGCACCAAATAAGCCATGACAAATAAATGAAATGTTAAAATGCACGTGGAAAAAGAGGATGCATTTGGAACAAAAAGCGTGCATCAGACCAAGTGTAACGCTATGCTTCAGATTCCTTCCGACAGGGCCGCCTTAAAGCCCCAGAGCGAGGGCGCTGCGGCGGACGTTCTGCAGCTACAGGTTGAATGACAAAGAGTTCCCGTCAGCACCACTCCGGGCGTCTGCCAGTTGCAACGTCCCCTCCTCAAAGTCCTCTCAGACACTGCAGTCACGCCTAGGCTGCGGGGACTGCAGCTCCCTCAGGCCACTACCGCCAAGTCGCCAGGTGGGACAAGGATTGGCTGGCTGAGAAGGTTGGGGCGGGCGTGCCACGAGTCCAAAATAACTCCCGCCCCGAGTACCGGGAGAAAGCCGCCAGCAGTCTGGAGGCACCACGTGAATCGGCCTCACGTCGATCCTTTCCCAGATCAAAAGCATCTCCGGAGCAGCCTACTTAACACTAGAGGAGAAGCGACTTCCCCAAGGTCACCGGCAGCTCGACCCCACTCCTCGACCAGGCCGGTGGCCCGCACCTGACAACGGGGCTGCAGCTCTGCTGGGAAAAGCGCTGTCCCCAGCGCCTCAGGGTCTCCTTCACCAACGCTGCGCTCCGAGGCCACGTGGCTGCTGCGGCCAAGATGCCCCCGCCCGGCCGCCCCCCCTCCCCCGGAGACCAAGCCTTCCACTCCCCCGAGGCTCCCTCCGACCCAGCCGAGGAAACAAGGGCACCGCGGGGTCCCGGCCGAACGTGCGGCCGCCAGTTACCAACTAACCGTTATGCGCGGCTCGCGGCGCAGAGCGTGAACGTGACGCCGCGGCGCGGCTGGAGTCCCGCAGGGCCCAGGGTCCAGGTAGCGTCTTTCACCGGCTGCCTCGCCTGCTCGCCCGGGAACCCACGCGACCGAGTAGTCACGTCGCAGCTCGCCAGCACTTTGTCGGGCCGGGCCAGCGAGGCTGCTTTATAACTGGCCGGGGCCGGAGCATGCGCACAGGGGGCGGAGTCGGCCCTCCCGGCCACCGCCCCCTCCCCCCTACACTCACACCCGAACCGCAACTCGCGCCTCCACAGCTCTCAGGCGCGCGCCCGCTCACTCTCTCGCGCGCGCTGGCGCCCCCTCTCCGCCACGTGACCGGCGGCCCGACAGGACCCGAAAGCTGCGCCCCGCTATGCAACGCCGACCGCGTTGCCGCACTGCTGTGGGGGACTCGCCCTTTCGGCCAGCCGTCGGAGGACCTCGGGGTGACCTACTCGCATCTGGGACACCAACGTCGATCTCGCCCTCAGTCTCTGCCAGAGAAAAGGGGGAAACCGCTAAGGACGGATGGGGCGTGTCCCCCGGCTCCTGACTCAGGTGTGGGGGGGAGATGGGCGCGCGGAAGAGCGGGGAAGTGACTGGAAGTGGGGGACTGGGCGGGGTTTGAGTGGACGCGGGTGCACCTCCGACCCGGGAAGAGGCCGAGGGCTAGAGGTTACGAGCGTGGGCTGTGGGCTCGCAGCTTGAGTTCTGTGACCTCGGGGAAGTCACTCAAATCCTCAGGGCCTGTTTCCTGCTCCCTAAAATGGCAACAGTAGTAGAAGCGACCTCAGAAGGGCTTTTGGTGGTTTTGAGAGAATTTATGGAACCTTCTTCCTACAGAGCCTGGTCTGTAGCATTTGGTGAATGGTGGGTATAAAGGCAGAAGTCGGGAGAGAAGAGCACGTCTGACGGTGGCGACACTGGTCCCAAGGGAGGGTCTGTGTGTCGGAAATATGAAGAAATGAGACTGCAGAGAGGCCAACTTTTTATGGACGCTGAGGATTTGGGACAAAATATAATTATAGCTCACAGTTCTGAAGGGCCGATTGTATTCTTAGCAGTTCACCTGAACTATCCTCACAACCCTATGGTGTTGTTGAAGTGATCAAATTAAATAATCCTGGAGTGCTTCTGAGGTCTCCGAGGAATTTCTTTTGAGAAATGCCAAGAATGTACGAATCAAGGCCCCTGCCTTACAAATTTTGGGGGAGGGTGAGTCAGGTAGAAATCCACCAACATTGACAAGTACTTGGAGCCTGCCCTAACCCTGCCCTCCTCTCCTCCCCTCCCCCTCTCCTTACTTAATTCCCTCTACAACCCTGTGAGGTTGGCCTTCAGCTTTTTGTTTTGCAAGTGAGGAACCTAGATTGTGATGGAGTGGGGATTGAAGGATAAAATTCTGAATGCTTCCGTGTGCTTTCTTCCTCTCTCCCACTCTGACTCTGTTTCACACAACAAAAAGCTTTCAGTAACAGTTCAGCACATTAGAAGACAGTATGGAATCTATAGCCAAGTACTGCTTATAAGCAGTAATCGATTTTTACCTTTGATAAATGCAGAGAAAATAATAAATGCAGAGAAGGCAGGCTCTTCAGGTGTTTCGGGTGGTCGGGATTTAGAACGGCAGTGCTTCAGGACTGTTAGGATAGTAGCAGCATTCAGGGTAGGTGGTAGGAGAGTTGAATTAGGGAGACAAACTAGGACTGGTTCAGAGGTGAACTATCAGGACCTGAACAATGGAATGTAGTGGTAAGTAGTAGAATAAGATGATTCCCAGGAAACCTCAAAAGAAGGCTTATAGAGGAGCATAGTGTGGTAGATTAACGATATGGACCCAGGATCAGATCTGAATTCCAACTTTGATACTTGGCACTTAACTAGCTCTTTGTCCCTAGGCAAATCATTTTACCTCTCTGACCCTCCCTCATTCTCTGGTCTGTAAAACAAGAGCACTACCTTCCCCCTAGAGGTGTTATGATAATAAAGTCAGTATTTACTTTAGTGTCTGGCATATAGTAAGCACTAAATAAATGTATAACCATGGGAAACCATGAAATTGAATCCTAAAGATTAACTCTAAAGTTCCCTCACTTGGTCCTAACAGTGTAGTCACAGGATCATACTTAGTGTTGTATTGTAGTTTTGTATTCCTTTTCTTGAAGCTATCCACCAAAATTATATATACCTCAAGCCCCATAAAATCTGGATCTGCTCCTAGTAGGATCTGTAGTGTTGTGAAAAGAACATAGGCTTTGGAATCAGACTTGTTCCCATAACTTATTATCCCTGTTACTTCAGGCAGTTAATTCACTGACCTATTCTGGCCTCAGTTTTCTTACCAGATAAGCTGAAGGTAATATCTACCAGCCTGAGCTGTTGTGAGTCAAATAAGATAGTATTCGCAAAAGCAGTGAAACTTGGAAAGTGCTCTATAAATGTTTATGAATTAATATTGGTATAATTTGTCCATAAAGTGTATGAGGCAAAGATCAGAAGCATCCCCAAGGTGGAACTTCCCTGGCTGTCCAGTGGTTAAGACTCCACACTTCCAATGCAGGGGACGCAGGTTCGATCCCTGGTTGGGGAGCGAAGGTCCCACATGCTGCGCAGCCAAAAAATAAATAAAGGAAACAAAGTAAAAGATAAAAAAAACCAACTCCAGGGTTCTTAGCTGAAAAAGTAGAAACGGCGTGGGTGAGCTGGCAAAAATAATGAAATGACACAGGTAAAATTTTTGCTTTTCTGCCAGGTTTTCTTCCTGATTAATCCATGAGACACTGAAGAGGTAAACTAGTAAGCATAAGATCAGAAATTTAGAGCTGAGAGGAGGTTGAAGATCATCTAGCATAACCCCCTACATTTTACAGAAAGTGAAATTAAGGTCTGGGGAAGCTAAAAGGCTTTTCTAAGGCCACCCATCTCATAAGTGGCATGATCGGAAGAACCAGATCTCTAGGCTCCAGGTTCTTACAGTTCCAAGCAGTCTTTAAGATAAAAGCATTTCATCATGGGGTCTTTCAAAATCAGAGAAGGTATGGTGCTCCCTAGTGGCTTTTGCCTTCATCACAACATTTTCTAGGTACACTTTTCTATTTTAAAGGTTGATAGGCAGTTTGCAAGCTTGTCAGTAAGTGAACAAAACTTCTGAAGATTTCAAGGTAAGAGTTATAACTTCAGAAATTAGTAATGAGATGAGACATGCAAATGCAAAATTTGAAAGTTCATAACAACTAGTTACTATTCAAGTTGAGAAAGTTACTCAACTGCTTTATCTGGAAAACGAGAATAATAAAATTACCGTGTATTTTCTCTGGAATTCAACTGTGTACTTCATTTACATTCCCCCAGTTACTCCATCATTTCTGTGACGTAGGAAATAACAGGAAAGGATTCTTTTAAAACACAATAATACTTAATAGATTAAGAACATTCCCCCCATTTAACATTTATAGCAATTTAATTGGGAATGTGGAAAATGAAAAGTTCAGAACAGTCCATATGGGGAACAGGTAACAAGAATATTCCTTTTTGACCTATTTATCCTCTAATTCAGTTTGTTTTCAGCGAAACTGCATAAGGCTCTCCTTATGGCAGTCCAGTTCCCATACCCTTATTCCATTCAGTGGTCTGATATGGCTTTTGTCTCCTGCTTCTTGTCTCTGCCAGCACAGGCTAGTTTTGGCCTATGCTGTTTGTAACCTACATCACTGTTCAGGACCTTTGCTAGCAAGCATTCCTTTTAGGCATGGTCCTACATATTTGCTAGCCTGTCTACTTCCTTGACCCCGGCTAACCCTGAGCTTGCCCCTTACTTCTTTTTTTCATCTCTCTTGTCTCTTCCTTTCTTCCTTCCTTCTTCCCTCCCTCCCTCCCTCCCTTGCTGTCTTTAGTATTCTAGGCAGGTGGGCTGAGGGTGGGGGAATAACAATAATGATAAATTGATGATGGCTAAGATTTAGGGAATATTTAGTATATGCCAGGCATCGATCTAAGCTTTTTACACATATTAACTCATTGACTCCTCATAAAAATGCTATGGACTAGGTGCTATTTTTTAAAATTATTTAAAAAAATATTTATTTGACTGTGCCAGGTCTTAGTTGTGGCACGTGGGATATTTTAGTTGCGGCATGTGGGATCTTTAGTTGCGGCATGGGGGATCTGGTTCCCTGACCAGGGATCAAACCCGGGCCGCCTGCATTGGGAGTGCAGAGTCTTAGCCACTGGACCACCAGGAAAGTCTCTGGACTAGGTACTAATATAATCCCTATTTTACAGACAGATACAGTTACAGAGGTAACACACAGAGATGTTAAGTAACTGCCCCAAAGTCACATAATCAGCATTGTCTGGAATTAACAGGAAGTAGTCATTATTTAGTTTTCAGTATAAATATGAGTAGAAATTGTCATTTGTAACTGATAATACCATAGGAGACTAATCAATAGACTTTGAAGGCCATCTTAGGAAGACCATGTTCTAGGTTGCTTCTACCCCTGGTAAAGCTAAACAGTCATTATAAAAACTGTTGGCCAGGGCTTTCCCGGTGATGCAGTGTTTAAGAATCCACCTGCCAATGCAGGGGACACGGGTTTGAGCCCTGGTTCGGGAAGATCCCACATGCCACGGAGCAACTAAGCCCATGTGCCACAGCTACTGAGCCTGTGCTCTAGAGCCCGCAAGCCACAACTACTGAGCCCGCGTGCCTAGAGCCCGTGCTCCGCAACAAGAGAAGCCACCACAATGAGAAGCCCACGCATCACAACAAAGAGTAGCCCCCGCTCGCCGCAGCTAGAGAAAGCCCGCGCGCGGCAACGAAGACCCGATGCAGCCAAAAATAAATAAATAAAACAAAACTGTTGGCCATGGAAGCTGCCTTTGAAACTAGAGAGTTCAAAAGGAACTACCCCCTGCTTATCTGAATCAGGGTAGTTGTGAACCTCTGGGCAGGTAAGTTGGGGTGGAGATGTTGGGATATCTTTTCAACAGCTAAATTTTAAGATCACCTATATTCCAGGAAGTTCTGGGTGTCCTGGCTCCCACATTGCACGCTGTGAGATCTTTCAGCGTGAGAGCTTGGACCTTATGGCCCTTACCCAACAGCAGCAGCAGGCAGTTGGAACTCCTTGAACAGCTGTACCTCAAACCTGGTGTGACTCGGAAGAGGGGTGCATGCAGCGAAGGAAGCCTTTTAGATCATAATGACTAACTTTATGTATCCACTTGCTTGGGGAGTCAGGCCTGGGTGTTCTAACTGGACCTTGATACTGCTGCACTGGTGTACAAGATGAGTCGTTGATAAAGCACAGAAATCAATCTGTGGTGACCTCTGAGAACCCCGAATCTGCCACAGTGCCCTGCACCATACAGCACCTGTGACACCTGTGCCCAGGTGAGGTCCAGGGCTGTCAGCCTAACTTCTGAGCTGTGTATTAATAGAGTGAAGCCTCTCTCCACCCGCTTTCCTTTTGCACAAATCATGAGTTCAGATGTCATGCCTATTGTTTTTTACCCTGACAGCCTTATTTTTTGTGGTCATAGAATAAGGCCATACCCCTCTGGGCAGGGTGTAAAGATTTCCCTAAATAAGGTAAATGTTCTCATCATTGATCATTCAAAGAAGAAGAGAATTCTCACACAGGAATACTTGCAGCATGGAACAGGCAAGATGGCATTTCTGGATTTACTTTCTTAGGGTTTGGACTTAGAGGAGGTAAGAAACGTTGAGGGCTCTCCTCACTGAGTCTGGGGAAATGGCCTCTGCCACAGAGCTGCCTAGTAGGACCCAGGCAAAGAGGTTTTCCTGGAGACCCAAAAATGAAGGTAAATATTCATGTTTTGTTAGTCTGTTTATTGATGCATCACCCTACTTATCCTTGAACTTCAGTCAAGTTTAATCTATCCATCTAGGCATCCAAGTTCACGTGTTTCAAATGAAGCACTTTCCCGTGTAGCACTAACAGTACAAGTTTGCTCGACATTTCTGCATAATACATTATTCGCTAATTCAAAAGAAAATAGAATTCTTTAAATTACTAACACTTTATATTTAATCAATATAAAGGGGAAAACAACGACAGGAAATTGCGTGGGGGTTAGAAAGTGAGGAACGGGTAGGCAGACGGGGAGTAGGGCGAACAAATATTGCAGCAGGCTAGTCTGTTCCACATTGGTCTCTGCTGAAGAATTTAAGAAGCAGGCAAAAAGGGAAGTGCTCCTTCCTGGCCCCCAAGTCCTCCCCATGGTGTCAGTGGTGATTTATGAAAGATCTTCAAGGAAAAGCTTAGTCTCAAACAAAGGTCTTAGTTACAAGATTTGGCAGTCCCCTCCCTATGAGGAGATTCTCCTTCCATTACGACCTTTGGCAGATCAGGATTCAAGTTTGAGACCCTGTGGATTGTCTTACAGTTTCACCCACAGTTTTCTCCCATTCCAGGCCCATGGTTCCATTTTGGTCACCATGGCCACAGTAACTGAAATGGCCTGCTTCATCATTTGCAATGGACAGCCTCCAGCCCCAGACTCCAAACCAACTGCTAAAGACAAGTTATTTTCTCCCTAGTGTCTCAAACTCATGGTCTCAGACTGAGGGCTTTAATTTTACCCTGCTTTGGGAGAGCCCTCTTTAAGTCTTCTAGATCTACATAATGCCTCTTACTGTTTATCATTTCTAATCTAGTAGCAAAAAAGAAACTGAAATATCTTGTAGCAGAATATCCTTTATTCTATGATACCTACCTCCGGGATACCTGGTCTCTTCAGTGCCCCCAAACCAGAAGCATAGTAACTCTTACCAAGCTCAGAATATACCGTTCTACTGCAGCTGTGGTTTTTTTATTTTTCACCACTCCCTCATTGATTTGTCTCATGTATGCTTGCCATAGCCACATCACCAGGAACCAGAATCTGGAGAAGTTACATGCCAGCAACAACACGAAGCACAAAGCCATAAACTGCAAACAGGCAACAAACATCAGGGCAACCATCCACGTAGAAGATTAGGTATGCCTTTCATGTTGCTTCAGGCCAAAACAATAATAATGAAATAATGGGGTTTTTGCTCCTGTTTCCAATGAAAAGATAAATTAATCTTGGAGCCTTCCAACTTCATATGTATCCCCTCTGGTTTGCTAGTCATTGCATTTACCAACCCAGGTGAGACCACATCATGCATGAAACACAGCCCAAATATGCTTCAACCGTAACATGGGAATATATAATGCAGGCTATGTTGATTACCAAGCCCACTTACAGAATCCAATGGGATGAGTGAGGTATGGACACCAGGACTTAGCGGAGGAGTTCCTTGTTGCTGCAACCATGCTTCTTAACAAAGACCTTCCACCAAGAATCTAGGAAAATCCCATCCCATTCCCCCAAACTTATAGGTATGTTATTAAGCTATTCTTATGCTTAGTCATAAAGTGGGTATTTTTTAGCTTATAATTACTAAAAGGCTGAGGTTTAAACCTAGGTCTCATAGCTTGTGCTCTTAAATGCTGGACGATTTTCATTTATCTAAAACTCTGAGGTCATAGGGAGGGATGGGGATGAGGAGGGTAAGAGGCAGGAAATAGATGGCTGTTTTATAGTCCCAACCCTGAGCCTTAGCTTTACATGCTGTTTCTTCAGAGAACGCACTTCCTCCGTGTACCAGGTGAGCTGTATACAGAATACATGGAGATGAAAGAGAAGCAGACAGACTAACGAGGGAGTAGTTTTAGTAATTCTATTATATAATTCAAACCTCTTTGTAATCCAGTTTAGCTGCCCCACTAATTAATGTGAATTAATAAGTTTCATAATTATCATATTTACTCACCAGGTTCTTTCTACATAATTACTGTTTACACTTTAATAAATTGCTTAGGAAGGCCACCTCCTAATCCAAATTAAATGTAGTGTGTTTCATTTCCTATTTCATTCCTGTGGGCACATGATTATTTTGGAAAAAGCTTTGGCTCGATAATTAAATTCCATATCTCGCTCTCTCTAAAACATTACATATTCATGAGCCTTGCCAATCCAAGGGAAGGGCTCTTCTAGGCTGTTAGTGGATCTCCTGAAGTTTTAAGGACTTCAAGCAAAAATGGATGCCGTCTTTGTACTTTAAAATTCAGGCATTCCAAACTTCTAATGTGTTGTCAGCTAACAAGAATGCAGAAGTCATAGAATTCAGAAAATATCTTAAGAGTATTAGATAGCCATATAAACATTTTATGATCTAATTTATACATTTTTCATATAGAAAACTTTTCCTCAGGTCAGCAAAGCAAATTAAGTTTCTCCTTTATTTTCACATGAGAGGAGAAAGCTGGGGAGAGAGAAGGAAAGGTAATGTTTTTAAGGTAGATTAAAAAGGCCTAACGCCCCAAGAATTTTCTATCTATGTATTGCAGGGACATTTAAATTCGCTGTTAGCATTTGGTATGACTTTCTGTCAACTTGGAAAGTTAACCTTTCTAGGACAGTCTCTACTAGAAATTGGTACTTCCTCTTCAAAAAGATTTTTGCTTACTTCTTTTCAAAGAGATTGCAAGATAATTTTAGCTCACTGAAGAACATTTTCCACCTCTTGATTATCCATTACAGCTATAGTACAGTTCCTTTTATCCCTCCTCCCTTTGTCTTTTAGACTGGAAGGTATCAAAAGGTAAAAGGTGTTCAGAAATGGAGGCAAACATAGATGAAGCCTAAAGACATTCCCACGTATCCAGGTCTCTAGCAGCCTTCCTCCTGGCCGCTTCCTCTTTTTTTTTTTTTTTTGTTTGTATTTTTTGCGGTACGCGGGCCTCTCACTGTTGTGGCCTCCTCCATTGCGGAGAACAGGCTCCGAACGCGCAGGCTCAGCGGCCGTGGCTCACGGGCCCAGCCGCTCCGCGGCATGTGGGATCTTCCCGGACCAGGGCACGAACCCGTGTCCCCTGCATCGGCAGGCGGACTCTCAACCACTGCGCCACCAGGGAAGCCCCTGGCCTCTTCCTCTTGGCATTCTATCCTTACCAGGAAAAAAAAAAATTACTCTGTAGGCCCCCACTCAAGGACCTGACTTCCCTGGGAATTTTTATTCTTATATTCAAAATACATATAGAATTTCATTCAGTTAAGTTTTATGACACGGGGACTTCCCTGGTGGCACAGTGGTTAAGAATCTGCCTGCCCATGCAGGGGACATGGGTTCGAGCCCTGGTTCAGGAAGATCCCACATGCCGCGGAGCAACTAAGCCCATGTGCCACAACTACTGAGCCTGTGCTCTAGAGCCTGCAAGCCACAACTACTGAGCCCACGCACCATAACTACTGAAGCCCGTGTGCCTAGAGCCCATACTCCACAACAAGAGAAGCCACCACAATGAGAAGCCCATGCACCGCAATGAAGAGTAGCCCCCACTAGCCACAACTAGAGAAAGGCTGTGTGGAGCAACGAAGACCTAACCATATAAACACTAACGCAGCCAAAAGTTTAAAAATTAATAAATAAACAAATTTATATTTAAAAAAAGACCAGATAGATGCTAGTTAAAAAAAAAAAGTTTTATGACATGAAAATTGTTGAAAAGCAATAAGTTATTAGTGTGTAATTTCCGTTTATATCAGTGATCTCTGTTTTAAAAAGAATAGGCTATGCAAGACATGGAAGCAACCTAAGTGTCCATCGACAGATGAATGGATAAAGAAGATGTGGCACATATTTACAATGGAATATTACTCAGCCATAAAAAGAAACAAAACTGAGTTATTTGTAGTGAGGTGGATGGACCTAGAGTCTGTCGTACAGAGTGAAGTAAGTCAGAAAGAGAAAAACAAATACCGTATGCTAACACATATATATGGAATCTAAATAAAGAAAAAAATGGTTCTGAAGAACTAGGGGCAAGACGGGAATAAAGACGCAGACCTACTAGAGAATGGACTTGAGGACACGGGGAGGGGGAAGGGTAAGCTGGGACAAAGTGAAAGAGTGGTAGTGTATATATGGACATATATACACTGCCAAATGTAAAATAGATAGCTAGTGGGAAGCAGTCGCATAGCACAGGGAGATCAGCTCGGTGCTTTGTGACCAGCTAGAAGGGTGGGATAGGGAGGGTGGGAGGGAGAGAGACGCAAGAGGGAAGAGATATGGGGATATATGTATATGTATAACTGATTCCCTTTGTTATAAAGCAGAAACTAACACACCATTGTAAAGCAATTATACTCCGATAAAAACGTTAAAAAAAAAAAGAATAGGCTATGAACTTCTCTCAACCTTTGATGCAGGACTCCAGCTGAACTAGCAAAGGAGATTACCTCAAAGAAACTTAAATATTTTTTTCTTTAACAATTTAACTTTCTGTCTTTTCTCCTTCCCAATGTATCGCTATAAACTTCTTACAAACAGGGACTGTTTCTTCTGGTATCATACAGATTGCTTTATATAAACTTACGTATATGCTAGTACAACTTGGTTGATTATTTCAAAGTGGTGTCAGCATAATAATGATGGTAAATAACAACTAACATTTATATAGCACGGCCTCTGTGCCAGGCACTGTTGTAAGCATTTTATGTAGAGTTGCTTAATGTAAAGCCACTTTTATCTGATTGTCTTTTATTTTTCTGGCAAAACGCTTTAAAAATCTGTGCTGCAGTAAATTCCACAATTCAGCCTTCACCTCCCCAACAAGAATAACTAGAATTCCAGTGTCGGTCTCTTTATTATTTTGACTCCAATAAACTATCACTTTTTAGGTCCATGCTTGCCCTCGAGACTTGACCTGAGGACACAGCTGGTACTTGGTTTGCTTATCTTAGCATAGGAAGCAGCAAACAAAGCCTCAAGTAACTTTGCTCTTGGTATAAATCCTTGATTAGCTTCACTGAAGTAAAAGATGCAGTAAAAATGTTGATTTGAAGTTTGCTTGCTCTACCTTTCATAATTTTTCAGAAAAATATTGGCCAGGTCAGCAAATATATGCCATATATATATATGTGAAAGTTCCTTATCCCTTGTAATGTAATAAAGTGTAATGGATTGGTTCAATTTAGAATCTAACAAAATGACTAGTTTTTTCTTCCAATTCAGACTTTGTTTCTCTTCTTAAGGCATTTAGTTTCATGCAGTTATGAAATTTCACTGTTTAGCAGTGAGAAGAAGTTTGATAAAACTGCCACTAGACAAGCTTGGACCTTTTTTAGAAAAAAAAAATTTATTTATTTTGGCTGTGTCAAGTCTTAGTTGTGGCACACGGGAACTTCATTGCAGCATGCGGGATCTTTAGTTGCAGCATGTGAACTCTTAGTTGTGGCATGCATGCAGGATCTAGTTCCCTGACCAGGGATTGAACCCAGGCCCTTTGCATTGGGAGTGCTGAGTCTTACCCACCAGACCACCAGGGAAGTCCCGGGACCTGACATCTGACAAAAACAAGAGGTGTTTTTGCCAATTAGTAATTCTTCCGTAGATTTAGGGGATGGAAGATAATCTGGTTTTGTTTACTTAGGATTTATTTATTTATTTATGGCTGTGTTGGGTCTTTGTTGCTGCTCACGGACTTTCTCTGGCGGGAGCTACTCTTCGTTGTGGTGCACGGGCCCCTCATTGCAGTGTCTTCTCTTGTTGTGGAGCACGGGCTCTAGCACGTGTGGACTTCGGTAGCTGTGGCACGTGGACTCACCAGTTGTGGCTCGTGGGCTCTAGAGTGCAGGCTCAGTAGTTGTAGTACACGGGCTTAGTTGCTCCTTGGCTTGTGGGATCTTCCTGGACCAGGACTCGAACCCATGTCCCTTTGCATTGGCAGGCGGATTCTTAACCACTGCACCACCAGGGAAGTCCCAACTTAGGAATTTTTAAAGCACTAGCCTAGAACCAATTATAAAAATGTTGTTCTATTAACTAAAGCACTTTTCCTGGCTGCACCACACTTCTGCCATTTCTGAAGGTGTTTACAGAAAGTTTGCTACCGTTTTGGCACATCCATTTTAGCAATACCACTGCTATACTTACGGATTCCACAAGGCTTTAGTAATCCAAGTGCATGTTTAAGACATTCATTCATTGTACTTAATTCATCCATTCACTCATTCATTCCATGTTTATTGAATACTTACTATGTGTAATAAGATTTTTATAATTAAATTATTTGTAAAAATTTGTTAATTCCTGTACATGGGACAAAATTTTAATAATACAAAGGAATATACAGTGAAAAAGAAATCTTACATCTCAGTTCCTCAGCCATTCACCTCACCTCCCCACAGTCAACTAATATTACCAGTAGTATTTTTATTAATATGTTACTTTTATACGCTTCTAGAGATATTCTATGTATATATAAGTATATACATAGATTTTTTTATATATATATAATGGTAGCATACTGTATATACTATTCTGTACCTCTCCTTTTTTCACTTAACAGTTTCTAATGGATAAGATTTATTGCTCTTTGGGTACATTAGATTAATTTCAATATCATGACCAGCACATTTCAATATTAAAGTTTTAGTAAAAAGATGCTCCAGAAAAGACCGTGAAATGATTTCCTTGATAGGACAGTGTTTGTTACAGAATCAAAAACTTATCACAAACTTCTACCTTTTCTAAAAAATAAATTGTAAATATAGTTATACACATGAAACAACCAAAAAACACAAAAAACAAAAATAAAAAAAGAGGAAAGAGAATAATAATAAATACATGCTCAGAAAAGAATCTGTATAGGCTCAGAAAAAGGTAAAGGGGCAATAAGCTATGTGAAGATGTGCTTTGTGATTCTGTACATGATGTTACAAGTTGTTCTTTTGAATGATCAGCTATCAACAATAACCTGCTCAGCCAGTAAGTCAGAGTCCAGCAAGGGGGTTCTGTGGGTTTCCATTGTTTCTAGCTTAGTGTTTTTCCTAAGGGGTCTAAAGAGCACCGCATCTGTCAGGATCACTGAAAGCTTTTTGTTTTGTTTTGTTTTGTTTTTTAGAACGTTCTAACGAAGGTAGCCACTTCCAAGGTTTTTGCCTTTTTATTTACCTAGCCAATCCACCCACATAATCTGATGAGTCAAATTGTCAAATATCTGAATGTAAATTTTTCTGCCATCATAATTTTGATACAGTCTAGGAAGTTGTACATTTAAAACTTGAATACCTGCCATGTGTTTTCCTCCAGTTTATCCAGTATTGGCTTACTGATGTTTAAGATTTATTAATGTTCAATGCAAAAAATTAATGAAGTCTTAATATCTTTCTAAAAGTATTTCAGGGACTTCCCTGGTGGCACAGTGGATAAGAATCTGCCTGCCAATCCAGGGGACACAGGTTTGATCCCTGGTCCAGGAAGATCCCACATGCCGTGGAGCCAGTAAACCCGTGCGCCACAACTACTGAGTCTGCGAGCCACAGCTACTGAAGCCCATGCGCCCAGAGTCCATGCTCCGCAAGAAGAGAAGCCACCACAAGGAGAGCCTGCGCACCACAACAAAGAGTAGTCCCCGCTCGCCACAACTAGAGAAAGCCCATGAGCAGCAACGAAGACCCAACAAGCCAAAAACAAAAACATAAATAAAATTAAAAATATTTCATTATTGGGACTTCCCTTGTGGTCCAGTAGTTAAGAATCTGCCTTCCAATGCAGGGGACATGGATTCGATCCCTGGTCGGGGAACTAAGATCCCACATGTCACAGGGCAACTAAGCCTGTGCACCACAACTAGAGAGAAGCTTGCGCACCGCAACAAAGAGCCTGTGCACCGCAATGAAAGATGCTGTATAGCTTAGTAAACTGTATTCAGCATCTTGTAATAACCTATAATGGGAAAGAATCTGAAAAACTGTACATACAGTAAGTCCCATACGTACGAACCTTCAAGTTGTGAACTTTCAAAGATGCAAACATACGTTCCCATGTCCAATCACATAAGTTGGTTCATGTGTCTGGCGTACATTGTCACATGTTCATCCTCTACAAGTAGTTGTGCTTTTGTGTACTTTACTGTACAGTACCATATAGAGTACAGGAGTACAGTATCTTTATTTCAAGCCCAGGATGTTTGGAAGCAAGCTTCAAAGCAGCAGTGATGTAGCTGGTACTACTGTACTTTTCAAGATACTGTACTGTAAGATTAAAAACGTTTTCTTTATTTTTTGTTTGTTTTTTATGTATTATTTGTGCTAAAAGTAATGTAAACCTATTGCAGTACAGTACTATATAGCTGATTGTGTTAGTTGGGTACCTAGGTTAACTTTGTTGGACTTATGAACAAATTGGACTTATACGTGTGCTCTCAGAACGGAACTCATTCATATGTAGGGGACTTACTTGTGTATATAACTGAATCACTTTGCTGTATACCTGAAACTAACACAACATTGTAAATCAACTATACTTTAATAAAAAATGAATAAAATTTAAAAACCTGAATCTCCCTGAATCTGCAGGGCACCTTCTAAACTCTACCCCATTGAAAAAAGTGAAGCATTTGAGGATATCTCAAAAAGAAAAGTGGTGAGCAAGTGGGGAAATGGGCAAAAGAATGGGAATAGACATTTAACCAAAGAAAGAAATGCAAATGACCAAAGCAAAATACAGAATAGTATTCAATAATAATCAGATATGGATATCGACAGGGATTTCTCTGAATTATCAAGTCCAGACCAAGGGGGGAAAGCGGGGGTGGGGGTGAGATGAACTGGGAGATTGGGATTGACATATATACACTAATATGTATGAAACAGATAACTAATAAAAACCTGCTGTATTAAAAAGTAAATTAATTATGTAAGAGTTTTTCACAAGACATATTGGCAAAGATGTATTTAAATTATAAAACCAGTTTTATAACTCTCAAGAGTATCTGGAAACCAGCACTCTCATACATGGCTAGTAGGAGTAATTCTAGTTATGAGAATTTATCCTTAGGAAATAATCATATATTCTTGTACAGGTTTTTTCAGTGCAGTGTTATTTATAATAAAGACTATACATAACCTAGATGTTTAACGATAATAGGTGAGTTAAACTGTGGTTTTTCTCGGGACTTCTCTGGTGGTCCAGTGGTTAAGACTCCATGCTCCCAATGCAGGAGCCCTGGGTTCGATGCCTGGTCAAGGAACTAGATCTCGCACGCCACAGCTAGGAGCCCGCGTGCCACAACTAAGACCTGGCACAGCCAAAATGAAGAAATATTTTTCTAAAAAACTGGTTTTTCTAAATGTTGGATTACAAATGTAGCCGTGAAAAACAATCATGCTTTAGAAAAATATGGGGAATATTTATGAGGTATTATTAAAGAATGAAGGTTTCAAAACACTAAGTACAAATCCATCAGGATTTTATTTTTTAAGTAAAGTATGAGCACAAAAGTAACATTAGAAGATTATAGCTCAAAATGTTAAGAATGTTACTCAGTGGTGGGATTATAGGGTGGTATTTATTTTCTTTATAGCTTTATTTGGATTTTTTTTATAATTTTTAAGTTGTGCCATGACTACCTGAAAAAAAAAGGAATACACTTTATATAAGAGAGCTATTTTGTTTTAAGCACCTGTGGTAAGTGATTTTTTTTTTTTTTTAAACTGGAAAAGACTGAGCATTCCATATACCACAACAAGGATGACAAAGGGGGAGAGTCTGCCTGTCAGATGAAACCATAGACTATTCAAACTGGGGGATGAGTTAGAAATAATTAATCCAACTCCCTTTATTTTATAGATGAAAAAATATAGTCTAAACTTACCCAAGGGCACAGAGATAGTGTTTAGAATCCAAACAATAATTGGATTTTCTAATTCCTAGAATCTTTATCTCATCTTTCTTCCTTTCTACTTATTGTATAATGTAATAGTTGGCAACTGTGTTCTTTTAAGTCTGAGAAAAGAAATGGAAAAATTTTAGGATTTTACTGTATCTTAAATAACATAGTAACATAGCTTTTCTTCCTGTTTTTGAATTGGCACTTGCCTCTCCCACCCAAAAAAATACCCATACACTGTAGTTATCTTCAGAGTAGCCCATTTGAAACAGCACCTATAAATACAACTTCATGATGCTGATTTAAATATCTCTCACATCCTCCCTTTTCACCCAGCTACCTTCCTCAAGGCCACAGACTGATTATAAGAGGTAATATCGTGGACTAAGAAGCCCTGATATCACCTCACTACTCACTTTAACACCCTCCTTTCAAAGCAAATCCATCTTTCAAGTCACCTCAAATTGGGTCTAATATCCAGTTATGAAAAGATTTCTGACACAAAACTCATTTAAATGTGGCTTCCTAACGATAAAGCAAGCAGCCTTGGTGCTCAGAGACTGCTGTCATTTAGATCAGAACAGATTATTGTCATCATTATGTAATTTTTGTTCTTTATAAAGAAAACCCTTTGGCGTTTACTTTACAATGGTTTTCATAGTCGCATGAGATAATTTGGGGAAGTAATCCGAGTGATTATCTGACCCAGCATTTTTGGAAGCAAGTAACAGTTTTCAACACCAATACTTAATGGAAATCTCTAAATTAATATATTTTTAAATTATCAGAATATCAGGAACTTTTAAATTTTTGGAGATTCTTAGGTGGTATGCAAACATCATTTCATTTGCTGACATCTCAGTCAAATCTGTGCTCTTGAATCAAAGATGCAAAAGCCTGTAAGGGCTTTCCTCTGTCATCTCCCCTGTAAATAATAGATTTTTTTCTACTTTATTTACCTGGAGAGGTGTACACAATATGAAAAGGCAAAGACTTGCCCTCCATAGGTATGGTCTACCTAACAGATATAGTGGGGCCTACCTGGGACCTCCATGAGTTAGTCTCTACTGTGTCTTCCAAAGGAAACAGAATACACTGTCCTTTGGTTGATACAAACAGAAGACAGCAGTTGTATGTGACCTTGTGTCTGACATGGTTCTGGCATCTGGACAGAATCTTTTTGGTAGCTTGTGCTTTGTCCCCTTCTAGCAAGTACAGCAACTAGGCACCTGGGCCTAAGACTTAACCACGCCACAAGATCCCAGACCTCCTTGAAGGTAGGAGAAAGGGGTTCCAGTATTCTCAGCATTTAGTTATCAGTCTCAGATGGGCTTAGTGTTCAGTTAATGAACAGGAACCATGCCAGGGAGAGACACATGAGCTTAGATCTCAAAGGGTATGTCCTCTGAAGCTGAAATCATAAACCAGAACATCTGATGTGTACCTCATACACAATGAAGGAGGGAGGACTGCTGACGGAAATGTCACGAGCAGCTGCTTTTAGCACTTGGCTCTCACCTATGAAGCTTCCCTCTCGGCCACTACACTCTACCCTCTTCCTGCATGAAAGCCATTTAGGGCTCTTTAGTTCTCATCCTGCACACTGTGAAACAGGCTATAAATTTATATCTATTAAATCAGTCTAGTTCATGGCTGGTTGATGTGCCTGGTGGGTTATAAGAATGACTGGCTCGGGCTTCCCTGGTGGCGCAGTGGTTAAGAATCCGCCTGCCAATGCAGGGCACACGGGTTCGAGCCCTCATCAGGGAAGATCCCACATGCCGCAGAGCAACTAAGCCCGTGCACCACAACTACTGAGCCTGTGTTCTAGAGCCTGCAAGCCACAACTACTGAAGCCCGTGCGCCTAGAGCCCATGCTCCGCAACAAGAGAAGCCATCACAATGAGAAGCCTGAGCACTGCAACGAAGAATAGCCCCCGCTTGCCGCAACTAGAGAAAAGCCCATGTGCAGCAACAAAGACCCAATGCAGCCCAAAAAATAATTAATTAATTAATTAATTTAAAAAAAAAAAGAGTGACTGGCTCAGCTACTGTTTTGAGTCAGGAAAGAGACAATTGTGTGCTCTGCACTGAAAGGTAAGGAATATGGCCTATGGTCCTAATTAAGTTGTTAAACAATGTTCTCTGAACATTGTTTAAATCACTTTGTTCTTCTACCACTTCTCCAGCTATACGATAAAACATGTAACCTGAGTGACTTCATAGTGGGGTTGTGTAGACAGGGTATTCCCTCCATCTGGAATTCTCCTTCCCTCACTTGTCCAATGCCAAATCCTCTTTATCCTTTGGGTTTAAGTTGAAATCTTAATTTCTTGAGGAGAGTTTTCCTAATCCTACTTTCTTACTTCTCAAAACCAAGAATTCCCCCAGTTCATCACTCCATAGCATCTGGTACTTCCCTTTTTGCAACCTGTGTCATGCTTATGATAATAGTTGTTCAGTGTCTATCTTCCCTATTAGATTTTAAGTTCCATTAGGGTAGGAATCACATCTGTCTTTTGCACCTGAATATCCACGAAGCATTGTGCTTTGCACACATTTGGTGCTTTAATAAACATTTGTTGAATGAATGATGAATTACATCTTATAATTACTTTGAGATTCCTTTGTGAAAATTGGTGTTGAACTCTGTGCATTCCTGATCATGCAGGTGATATTAATAACAGGTGTTGAATTAGAGCCAAAACGACTGCTACTTATTGCTAAATTCCCCATACCTGACTACTGTTTGCCTTTTTGTATCACAATCTGAATTCTTATCATCATGGCAAATTATTTCCAACTCCCTAAGCAATCATTTTTAGGAAGATTGCAGTCGTGTTCATTTTTAAGTAAAACTTAGAATCCAAACTGGCTTTAGAGTTGAGTACTGTGTTTCCTAATATTTTCGTAAATTTAAAGAATCATTAAGCTCCCGTAGAAAAGATTTCATGTGATCTAATTACTTTGAGAAAGAGTTTGCCAACTTCAAATACATTCTTACCCAAATGCCTTCTCGTTGACTCTAGGTGTTTCTGAAATATTAACCTGAACTTGAGTATCTAATTCTATCTAGAAACTTTTCAGGGTAGATTCGTAGTTGAAACAAGGAAAACCAGCTTAATATGCCATTTATTAACTCACTGATTTATTAATTCAATAGTTATTAGTGAACACTCTAAGCCAGACACTATTCTAGATATTTGGGAATATCGGTAGAACATTCTTGTCCTCAAGGAAATAATGATAGGACTATTGTAGTATAAACAGTAGTCACCAAACATTCCTTTGCACCTCTGCTTTTCCCAGCCTTCCTTCAGTTAGGTTGGGGTCAAGTGATTACTTCTGGCTAAGGGCCTGAAGGAAATCTTGTATCACTTTCAGGCTGAGGAAGTTATAAGCTGATGTGCCTCCCCTAACCCTTTTTCCCCCTCAGGGTGACCTCGGAATTTACATGTTCCAAGTGTACAGCTGCAAGATGGTAGATCCTGAGTCATCTTGGTTACTTGAGTGAAGGTGTGGAGTAGAACAACACAACCTTCACTGCCTGCAAACCTTCACTGCCTGCCAACTTAGGACGTGTGAGATACATATTTTTGTTGGTTAAGTCATTAAGAATTCAGGGTTTGACTGCTGAATTTTGTTGGTTAAGTCATTAAGAATTCAGGGTTTGACTGCTCAATTAACTACCTTGAGTGATACAACTTCTATTATTTATTTAACACCTTTTATGTGCTAGTACACAGTACTAGGCTGTAACAGTGATTTATTGTTGTTACAGCCCTGTCAACCACTTTCCTTGACAAAAGGGAGGCTTTTTTTTTAAGTTTTTTTTAAAAATATATAAATATATTTACTTATTAATTTTATTTTTGGCTGCGTTGGGTCTTCATTGATACGCACAGGGTTTCTCTAGTTGTGGCGAGCAGGGGCTACTCTTCGTTGTGGTGCGTGGGTTTCTCATTGTGGTGGCTTCTCTTGTTGCAGAGCACGGGCTCCAGGTACTCGGGCTTCAGTAGTTGCAGCACGTGGGCTCAGTAGTTGTGGCTCACGGGCTCTAGAGCACAGGCTCAGCAGTTGTGGCACATGGGCTTAGTTGCTCCACGGCATGTGGGATCTTCCCAGACCAGGGCTCGAACCCGTGTGCCCTGCACTGGCAGACGGATTCTTAACCACTGCGCCACGAGGGGAGCCCCAGAGTCTGCTGAATCACTTTTCAACTCTGAGCCACTGATGTCTGTATTTTCAATACAGTATCACCCTCTGTGCCATCAAGAGCACTGGCGATGCAGCATCCCTTAAGCAGGGCTCCACCATTTTTTTTCTGAGACTTTCTTCCAAGCTTCTGACATCCATTCTACATGTTTTGATGCTGGTGCTTTCTTTTTTTTTTTTTTAATTTTATTTATTTATGTATTTGTTTTTGCTGTGTTGGGTCTTCGTTTCTGCGCGAGGGCTTTCTCTAGTTGCGGCAAGTGGGGGCCACTCTTCATCGCGGTGCGTGGGCCTCTCACTAACGTGGCCTCTCTTGTTGCGGAGCACAGGCTCCAGACATGCAGGCTCAGTAGTTGTGGCTCACGGGCCCAGTTGCTCCGCGGCATGTGGGATCCTCCCAGACCAGGGCTCGAACCCGTGTCCCCTGCATTGGCAGGCAGACTCTCAACCACTGCGCCACCAGGGAAGCCCAATGCTGGTGCTTTCTTGATCTTACTGGAAGTTGTCAAGGGAAGGTTTTCAGGCAACAACTAGGATTTGTATTTCTTGTGTTAATGGTGCTTAAATGGTTTTTTGACTAAAACGTCCATGGGTTTCAGTTATCCAGTCACACCATCAGGAATAACGACCAAGTTTGTGGATGAGCAGAGGATAGCAACTACATTGAAACTGCTGAGCAGTGAAAAAACTGAAAAAGACCAATTGTCTCAATTTCAGAGATGTTAAAATGTGAAAATAGATGTATCTTGGAAGAGATAAAGTATTGTGTTTTTTTACAAATAAGGATATATAATAATAAGCCCCCAAAAAGCTCAGCTACCCAGGAGCTCACATCATTCTCTGAACTCCATCCCATTGTTAGCACTCCAGTCCAAGCCTTCACAAATCTAGGGCAATGCATTAAGAAGGGTCTGGGGTTAAGAGGAAAGAGAACTGGCTTTAGTGTCTGAAGACCTGAGTCTGACTCTCAGCCCTGTGGTTTTTCAGATGAGCTGCTCCAGGGGTCAAGTCACTATTCTTTGGGGAAATACCTAATTCCGAAGGTTTTAGGAGGGGATTTAATGTATGCAAAAGCACTTTAACTGTAAAATTTATATGCAGAGGACAAAGAACTAATGTTTGTTGAGGGCCAGGAACTGTGCTGGGTACTTTGCTTGCATTATCTCGTTTGATCTGATGTAAATGCTGAGGCAGGTAGTATCTTGATCATCTTGCTATCTAATCCACTTAATTCTGTATTAAGTTTTTTTCCTAAAATACGTCTTTCCTTGTCTCATGCCTTAAAGCAGAAATCATCTGTGCTACTGTTTGGATCACAAACAGTTGATGACTGTGAGCCTGTCACAGAACTGCAGCCTCTTACTTGCTCTTCTTGCCTTGTAGCCAGAAACAATTGAAATAAGAGACCCTTGGGCTACCAGTGTACTGCCTTCTCTGTGACTCTGATGCCAAAACTAGCCCCCGAGGACCATGCAGAAAGTTTTTACTTATGGTAAAAGTCCAAAATGGATCCAAGATTCAGGGTGTTTATCTAAGTGAGCATTAAACAATGTGAACCGATTCAGATGTGCATAAAGTTGGCATCCAAAAAACCATAGAAAACAGAGCCCCCAGTGACAAGAATATAGTTTGGGGGGCTGTAACTCTATTCATGGGAGGAGAAGTTACCAACAAGAAATCTAGTTCTGGGGAATAGAAGTATAAGACAGGAATCCCCTTAAAGCTCGATTACCTTTGAGACTGAATCATTGAACTAGTGACCTAGTCTCCTCATGGTCTTCTAGCAGGAAGAATTTGAGCCCTTGAATTGAGTGAAGCTGAAATTACAAGTTAGGGTTATAGATTCAAGCTCAAAGTCTAGAGCATTACAAAGTTAAGAGCTAAGCACATTGTTACACCAGGTACATGAAATGCTATCTTGAAATACAAATAAGCGGGAGTGAGGTGGAGTGGGGTGGGGTCTAAAGCAATAAACTTTATTATATTTCAAATGTCCACAGGATACCTTTTAAAGCCTCAAAGGGGCAAAGATCCACAAAAATTGGGGGGTCTTGAAGACCCACATCAAGGCCACCATCTTAGGACACCTCCAAGAGCAGTGCTGTAATGTTTAATTTATAACTCAGTGTAACACTCATATTGCTCTCTGATTAGTTTATATTTACATTGACTCTACATTAAGATTTTAAGCTTGAGGGTAGTAATAGCATCTTACTTTTTAAAATGTTTTGCAGGGCTTCCCTGGTGGCACAGTGGTTGAGAATCCGCCTGCCAATGCAGGGGACACGGGTTCGAGCCCTGGTCGGGGAAGATCCCACATTGCCGCGGAGCAGCTAA
Source organism: Pseudorca crassidens (assembly GCF_039906515.1). Lineage (NCBI taxonomy): Eukaryota > Metazoa > Chordata > Mammalia > Artiodactyla > Delphinidae > Pseudorca > Pseudorca crassidens. The sequence goes on from NC_090297.1 coordinate 98,998,884, forward strand.
GCCTGTGCAACACAACTACGGAGCCTGCGCTCTAGAGCCTGTGAGCCACAACTACTGAAGCCCGCGCGCCTAGAGCCCGTGCTCCACAACAAGAAAAGCCACCGCAATGAGAAGCCCACGCACCACAACAAAGAGTAGCCCCCGCTCGTTCTCGCACTAGAGAAAGCCCACGTGCAGCAATAAAGACCCAACGCAATCAAAAATAAATAAATAAAATAAAATAAAATGTTCTACATGTGCAGTACCTAGCATAATGCTATATAGATCTAAAAAAACTTATTAATGTCACCCTTTCCTATTTGAATCTGGTGCAGTTTATATATGATCTCTAAAAAGGTGAGAACCTAGATTACTTTTTGCCATTCAGCACATAATTTTCCGAGAAACCAGCCACTCCAGAAAATCTATCTTATTTGCAGAACTATTGCAAAATCTGACACTCCTCTTTGCTTCACTGGAATGCCCTCGTAATTGCCAAATGTTGCCTTGCCTCATGGAAATTCTTGGCCAGACCTATGGATTGTTGGCCCTTGCAGCTGTTGACCCTTGAAGTCCAATTCTCCTATAAAATTAAATCAAACAACGCCTCTTAGTGATCTAATGAGAACAGGCACTGAGCTAGTTACCATCAAAGGTACAAATGTATGATCACTGCCCTCAAGTAGTTTATAGTTGATATAAAAACAAACATCAATACTTAAATAGTGTAAAGACAACTGACAGACGATACAGAAAAAAATGAATTTACTGGAGGATAAGACATCATTTTTACCCCTTTATCTAGAAAGCCAGATCCCAGTGTCAGAGCTCCCCATGCCCTGTTTTCCTTCATGTTACTATTTTGAGGTGCACTTGTGGAAGAGGTATGATGTCCTTGTCCTATATAAGTCTTCCATGTACGTTGGGCCATCTCCCGGATGTTTGGTTCTCATCTCTTGACCTAAGGTTACTCAATGGCACTCATTGAGATTCCTGCCTTGGGAAATGTCCACCTCCTCTCTTTACTACCAATTCTGTATATTAGGGCCTATACTCTTGTTGATTTTGTTTTTCAGTTTTCTAGACCTGCGGACCTTGAGCTGGTACAAGGCCACAAAGATATATTTATTTATGTTGTCACAAGACTTATTTTCTTCCCCTAGCATGTTGGGCCAGAATATATATGATTTCTATTCGTCCTCATCACTCTGCCTGGAATATAATTTCCCTGGGACAGCCTTTTCTTCTGAGATGAAGAGATTGTCAAAAGCAGTGCAGCAACCACTGCCTCCTGTTCCTTCACCTCATTTTCCCTGTTCCCTCCTTACCCTCTCTTCCTTGGCGACTTCATCTGTTTCCCTATGAGAATGAATGTTACCCCATTCCAAGTTTTCAATGTGTTCTAAAAGGAGAGAAAGCCTAAGAGTATGAGTCAACTTTATTCCTGGTACTGAACCCTTTTTGTTCTCTTGTTAGTTGCCCTGAGGAACAGGGAAGGGAAGTGCAGCTTCTACTTCTCCCTTCTATTTTTCTAATTCTCTTTCCCTTTCATAAAAAGGAAGTGAATTGCAGTCAACCTATTACATTAATTTAAAAGAGATCCATTTAAAAGAAAGTGATAGGGCTTCCCTGGTGGCGCAGTGGTTGAGAGTCCGCCTGCCGATGCAGGGGACACGGGTTCGTGCCCCGGTCTGGGAGGATCCCACATGCCGTGGAGTGGCTGGGCCCGAGAGCCATGGCCACTGAGCCTGCACATCTGGAGCCTGTTGCTCCGCAACGAGAGAGGCCAAAACAGTGAGAGGCCTGCGTATCGTATCGCAAAATAAATAAATAAATAAAAGTGATAACACACTGAGCTCCTGTTATATGCACATAGGGCATTACGAAGTACTTACTTTATGGTGCTTAACATGTTACAATTGACTTTACTAACCTTAGTGTTGGCTTCTTAGGCAAAAACAGAATCAGACTACCCCAGGAGATGAACAGGCATCTGCCTGATGGCCTGACAGTTGAAAATGCTCTCCTTCAACTTTTCCAGGTGTGGAGAGGGTAACTGTGACCTGCCTTTCTGTCCTCACCTTATATTTCAGTGATTTATATGTGCAGCCAAGCCTCCAGTATAATGCAACCTCCTGGAGGAGAGAATCTTGCTTTCTCACCCATCTTTGTTTCCCTCCACGTCATCAAGTTGCACATCCACATTGCACATGTCAATACTCAACAAATGTTTTTGATAAATCAATCAGTCGAGCAAGCCTTGCCAAAGTGGTCACCTGTCATTACTGCCTGGCTTTGTGGAAATCTTTCAACCCTGCGTGTCGGTTCTCTTGAGTGTTAAAAATAACAACAACAACAATAATAGGTGTTACCTGTGCAACCATGAGGAACAACTCCCGTGAGAGCCAATGACAATGAGAGAAAGGGCAAGGAGTCATGTTGGGAGCATAGTCATTCGACCCTGCCTCAAACAGACCCAGGGAACAGCTCTGAGGAATTACATCCAGAAAGGAGCCTCTGGAGAACACCCACATTCAACACCAGTACCTATGACTTTCCGCACTCAGGAGACAGCCCCTGAGAGACCTTGCTCCATGTCTCACACTGGGAGTGAAGAAGGGGAGCCTCTCTCTCTGGCCCCAGCCTGGAAACTTGAGCGGTTCCCTGACACAAGGATTGCTGAGAGACTGAGCAGATACAAACGGAATGCCTGTGCCCTTCCCTGACTGCCTATTTTGGCCATCTCCCTGCTTTCAGTCTCCACAGTGGAGGGATCAGGGGCTTGAGCCAAGCCAAAGATACAGGAGAAAGATCTGGAATATACCTCTGTGGGTAGGGAGGGGAGAGTACAGAGAGGAATGTTCAGAAAACAAACTCCATGCAAGAATCTGGAGTCATCAAGGGGCCAAGTCTTCTACTCAGTTAACCCCCAGTCACTGGTAGGAGCGTCATTTTAATGTATGATTGTTGGGGAAAGGTGGGATATGGTAAATCATGATACTTCAAGGGGGTGGACCTGACAGTCTAGTCCCCCGGTTGGCCTTGAGTGAAGAGAATCAGTACCAGTGGCTTGACTTCCCTGATTCACCCTACCCCTCTCCCAGCACCATCTAGAGATCTCTCCAGGGAGAGGCTGTGGCTATTATCGAGTCTATCCAATGTCCTGTGTTTATGCACCAGGAGCTTTGGGTCTACCTGAAATTCTTTCCATCTGGCAGAACGGAGCTGGGAATGGTAGGCCTCAAAAGGGCTTCAGTTCTTGACCTTTCCAATGTGGCAGTCCAGTAGTGCTGGAAAAATATTGCTCTGGCAGGACCCTCTTCCTTTTCCTTGTACCCTGAAGATGTGTAAAATCCTCACCTGCAGAAGGAGAAGAGAGAGGAGTTTGTCCACACCATTCGTTCCCTGTCATCACCTGCTGTTCATAGCTGCTGCATAGCACATGTAGGCAGTGAGGCATCCATTACTTGACTTTAAACTCTGCAGTTACCCGGGGCCCAAAGGTTCTGGGAGCAGCTTCCTTCAAGTCTTTCTTTTGTTTTTTTAAAGATTATGTGGGTTTTTTTTGTTTGTTTGTTTGTTTTTGTGGTACGTGGGCCTCTCACTGTTGTGGCCTCTCCTGTTGCGGAGCACAGGCTCCGGATGCGCAGGCTCAGCGGCCATGGCTCACGGGCCCAGCCGCTCCGCGGCATGTGGGATCTTCCCGGACCGGGGCACGAACCCGTGTCCCCTGCATCGGCAGGCGGACTCTCAACCACTGCGCCACCAGGGAAGCCCAATTTTGTGGGTTTTTTTTGATGTGACCATTTTTAAAGTCTTTATTGAATTTGTTACAATATTGCTTCTGTTTTATGTTTCGCTTTTTTGGCCAGGAGGCATGTGGGATCTTAGCTCCCCGACAGGGATTGAACCCGCACCCCCTGCATTGGAAGGCAAAGTCTTAACCACTGGACCGCCAGGGAAGTCGCTCCCTCCTTTAAGTCTTGACTGCTCTAGCCAGCAGGGCTTCCAGCCTTCTCTTCACTAGTTGCAAGAAATTCATAAATTCCGTGTTGTTACCAGCAGGAGACTCCCCGGCATTCTGGAAGCTCTATATGAGAGTAGGAATGGCTGCTGCTGCTGCAGCTGCCTGGACCTACAGCAAAGAGCCAAGGAAAGAAGTCACCTAACACCGTGTGCCCCCGACTCCCCCAGAGCTGGCACAGCCGAAGGAGTCTGCAGAGCCACGTAAATCTTCCTCCAAGCAGTCTATCTCTACAGTAGCTGCAGGACAGTGTTTTTGGTACCTTTTAGTTTTCAGTAGATGGGCGGAAATGGATAGCAACAGTCTGTTTCTGAAGCTAGAGATCCAACCAGAAAAACCTTCAGGAAGGAGAAGGCAGCTTCCGCCAGAGGGGTCTTGTCTCTTATTGTCGCTGTCAGTACTTTTGGGCCTCAGTGAGAGGACTTTCCCCTAAGAACCTGGAACTAAAGTTGCCCTTTTCGATTTAAACCTTCAAATCAATGCATAATGGATCAAAGTATAGTTGTTCAAAATCTGGGGATTCCCTGGTGGTCCAGTGGTTAGGACTCCGGCGCTTTCACCACCAAGGGCTTAGCTTCAATCCCTGGTTAGGGAGCCGCGCAGCAATCAATCAATCCAATCAGTCAACCAAAATCTTAGTAAAAGAAGAATTATGCTGTAACCTAAAAAAAAATAACCTAAATTCAGGAAAGAATTGGTCATTCCTCAAAACAGGAAGAAAAGGTCTAAGAAGCAAATGCTGGGGCTTCCCTGGTGGCACAGTTGTTAAGAATCTGCCTGCCAATGCAGGGGACACGGGTTCGAGCCTTGGTCCGGGAAGATCCCACATGCCACGGAGCAACTAAGCCCGTGCGCCACAACTGCTGAGCCTGGGCTCTAGAGCCCACGAGCCACAACTACTGAGCCCCTGTGCCACAACTACTGAAGCCTGCGTGCCTGAAGCCCGTGCTCTGCAGGGAGGAGAGGCCACCGCAATGAGAAGCCCGTGCACTACAATGAAGAGTAGCCCCCTCTCGCTGCAACTGGAGAAAGCCCACGTGCAGCAAGGACACAATGCAGCCAAAAATAAATAAATAAAATTTAAAAAAGGAGCAAATGCTGGCAGTGTTTATCCAAGTGTTTTTAGGTGAGAGGTTACACTGGCCTGTTCAATTCTACAGGCAAGTAAATTGCTGCTTTGGAGTTGGATGAGTTTGGTTCTATCAAACATTCATACATAAAACAGACACCCTTGTTTCTGATTCCATGCTCTGCAAGCAGCCTACTCTTAAAATCTGATTCTCAGGTGCCGGTCACAGGACATGAATGTTTTAGCCCTTGGCTATTCTATTTCTATTTCTATTCATAATTTTCATTATGAATAAACTGCTGCTCTGATTTTGAATACCAGCTTCTGGAAGCTTGAGTCTGCTCTGGGAGATGAATCCACAATCTATGTGTTAATTGATTGAATTTCTAAGCCTATAGGACTGAGGACCAGAACTACACTCTGGTGAGTCATCAAAGTAAAACTATGCCGTGGAGGACCTTTTGGGGTCCCTGGAAGCTCCCTGACTGGTTGGTGGTCAGTATCCTTCCTACTCATACTCCTAAAGTTATTAAGACCTAGTGAGCATTTAATCTATATTCAGGGACTGGCAGGATAAAATTGTGTTTGGGATCCTGGTCTGGAGTCAGAGAGACTTGGTATATATCCTTTCTTCCATTATTAAATTAAGCAAATTTCGTAATCTTTCTGTTTCAATTTTTCTCACTTGTGATTTGGGGATAACAAAAGTGTCCTCAACATAGAATTGTTTGGAAACAAATGAGACAGCATATTAAGCACTTCATGCAGTACCTAACATAAAGTGATGCTTAATAAATAGTAGTTACTTATATTTTAATAGCTCTCACTAGATGCCAGGCACCATGCTAAGTGTTGATATATTTGCCCAAAGTCAAACAGCTGGCAAGTGGTAGAACTGGGCATTGAACCAGGCCAAAGCTAATGTATTTGACTACCAGGTTAAACTGTCTTTGATGGCTTAACAAACACAGCAAAACTTACCCTTCCGAAAAGTGTCCTCTCCTTTAGAGGAATACATTTGGAAGATGGTATATGTTTTCTTAAGCCTATTCGGAACTCCTCTTGTGGACTTACCTGAGAAATCTGTGATATATTTTTGGAACACCCTTAACAAGGGTAAATCTTTGTTCTTTAAGAGAAGATTTGGTCTTCCTGGACTTCCCTGGTGGTGCAGTGGTTAAGAATCTGCCTGCCTATTCAGGGGACACGGGTTCGAGCCCTGGTCCAGGAAGACTCCACATGCCACGGAGCAACTAAGCCCATGTGCCACAACTACTGAGCCTGCGTGCTAGAGCCCACGAGCCACAACTACTGAGCTCACATGCCACAACTACTGAAGCCCACGCGCCTACAGCCTGTGCTCCACAAGAGAAGACACCGCAATGAGAAGCCCGTGCACTGCAATGAAGAGTAGCCCCTGCTCACCACAACTAGAGAAAGCGTGCACGCAGCAACAAAGACCCAACGCAGCCAAAAATAAATAAATAAATAAATATGTTTAAAAACAAAAAGACAAGATTTGGTCTTCCTTAATAACAAAACTTACTCAGTGCCAAGCCCAGTAAATAAAGCAGAGAATTACAATGAGAAATGCCTTCTTTGGTGGAAAAACACACGGTCTAGAAAGCAATTCCACAGTTTTGTCAGAAGCAGTAAATACTTCATCATCACAGAGCATTTTCTATTGCTGCTGACTTCACTCTCCTGCCACATTGGTTTTGTATGGGGTGAAGTTAGTAAAGATGTATTGTTATTAACAAATTCGATTAATTTCAAATGGTTGAATTATTGTAACTGAAGACTAATTGATAGATTAATATAAAATAAGGAAGGATCCCCAGTGAAGGCTTTGTCCTTTTAACAGTTCTATTATTGACATGAAAGTATGCTCATCAAACCTGTAAATCAAAGCTGGGAATGGGTGATTTTAGAAAAATGGGGAGGGGACTGAAAATTTAACAGAGTAAAATGTAAGGCGCTTTACTTCGAGCTAGAAAAAATTAACTGCGTGCACGGGATAAGAAATATAGCATAGCAGAAGCACATAAGAAAAATGCTTGGAAGTTTTAGTAGATAGGAACTCAACCTAAGTTAATGACTGCCAAGAAAAATACTCAGATATTAAGCTGAATTAAAGGAAGCATAGATTCTAGACAAAGGAGGTGACATACTCTGCTGATTAGCTTTCTGGAAAAGATAATATAAGAGGGTTTAGGGTCAAACTGAACTGTATTCAGGGACTTCCCTGGTGGTTCAGTGGTTGAGACTCCACCCTTCCAGTGTAGGGGGCACGGGTTCAATCCCTGGTCAGGGAACTAAGATCCCACATGCCGCTTGGCGCGGTCAAAAAAGACAAAAAAACAAAACCGAAATGAAACGAACAAACAAAAAACTGAACTATATTCAGAAGAGAATAATCATTATGGTAAAAGAATATGAGAAATGTTGAATTATTAGGAGACAATTGTTGTTTGAAGGTGAAAGATTGGGGGGCATGATTGATTTCTTTAAATATTTAACGTGTAATCACATGGGGATGTGAGTGGAAGCTTCATTGAGATAGATTTTTAGTTCAGGATGCAAAAGAAATGTATACAAGTGACAAAAAACTAAAAATGAAATGAGGTTTCAAGAAAAAGTTTCCCCATCACTTGAGGTGCTCCAGAGAAAAAGAAACTCAACAACTTATGTCTTTCTCCCCAAGAGAGGACTCAGACCTATCAGATCCTGTTTATAATCATCACCATCATCCAAAAGCAACGTTAAAGCACCCACATGTATTGTGAAGGTAAAGTGACCAACTATCCTGATTTTCCCAGGACTGAGGGAAGGGTTTCCTGGGGTGCAGGACTTAAGGGTGCTAAACTAGGAAAAGTCTCATGCAAACCTCGATGAGTTAATCACCCCAGAGGTGAAGGAATCTTACATTAAGTGGGTCCTTTAAGGAATGGTTAAGACAAACATAAAAGATATGCAATCAAACCTTCCTTGAACCGACACATGAACAAGTGAAGGCATTGTCCTTTCTCTTCCATATAACTGAAATTTCTAGATATATGAAGCTTACTTTTAAAATACCAACAAGTTTATATATAGTAGATTTATAATGTCCTAAAACATATTACATAGTTCTTTATGCTCTTTATCAGACAATGTGGAATACAGATTTGTCTTTTTTTGAAAATATATTAAGAAAAATTAGAATTAGAATATACAGTAGCCATAAAACAAAACAGGTAAGACTTAGGTTTTAAAGTCTGACAGATGTGGGTTTGAACTTGCTTCTGTCAATTACAACGTGTTAAGTTACTTAATCTGTGTCTCAGTTTTCTCAACTATAAATTGGGAATAACATTGTACCTACTATGTAGAATAGTGCCCAGTAGACCATAATAAGCACTCAGTAAATGGTAGGAACTTTACCATTATTAATAACTACCAGAGTTATTATCTGAGCTAAATAGCTCCAGCTGATTGCACTGCCTTCTAGATCATCTGAACAGACTCTGCTATCAGTATCTCTGGTCTGTATACTTGATCCCTATATTTTATACACAATTGAATTGAAGTATGAGGGCACTTAAAACTCCTAAGGAGCAAAGTGCATGTGCTTTTTGATGGCTATCTACTCATTTATATCTAATCCCGGAACTGTGTTCCAAATACTTGGGAGTTCTAGAAACATTGCCTTCCTATAAGTGTGACATTATAAAAATCAATCAATTAATCTACCAATTTTACCAGCAGTTTGAAGTCAAAATGATCATTTTCAAACATAATTTTCCGAAGGTTCCTCTCTGTTCTACCACCCATTTTGTACCAAAAAAATCTCTCTTTTTTATTTTTTTGTCCATGCCATGTGGGTTGCAGGATCTTAGTTCCCCCACCAGGGATTGAACCCCGGCCACGGCAGTGAAAGTGCCTAGTCCTAACCACTGGACCACCAGGGAACTACCCCCACCAAAATCTTTTTTCTTATCTAATGGCTCCTCAAATGCTAAAGAACTACTTGGACAAAATGTGCATCTGAACTTTATTAGTTTTCTCAGGGAAGCCCAGGAAAGGAATATTTCTAAAGCACAAGAACGAGCCTTTTAAGACAGTAACTGTTTTTCCTTTATAACCTTACCCTTGACTCTATACTGAAACAGCAGTATATAAACATACATGTGAGAATCACAAGAAGGCTGTATATGTATAAAGGAACATGGAGGCACCCAACATGGCTGCACTGACGTTCCCTTCCCTCCTCTCCCCTCCTCCCACCTAGAATGCAGTCCTAAGCATTCCAACCGAAATCTGTGGGTCACAACTTAATCAACTGCACTCCTCATTTCAGTTCTGGACAAAGATTACCCATTCACGTTTTTCTCTTAAACCCACAGTACTGCCCTGAGGTGTACCTTGGGAGAGAAGAAATACTTCAGGAGAGCAGGTGAAGTCATGTATACTGGCATCATTTGAAAGTCACAGAGTTTTCTAAAAAAAATCTCTTCAGGGCTTCCCTGGTGGCGCAGTGGTTAAGAATCCGCCTGCCAATGCAGGGGACATGGGTTCGAGCCCTGGTCTGGGAAGATCCCACATGCCACGGAGCAACTAACCTCACGAGCCACAACTACTGAAGCCCGCATGCCTAGAGCCCATGCTCCGCAACAAAAGAAGCCACTGCAATGAGAAGCCCGTGCACAGCAACGAAGAGTAGCCCCCGCTCACCGCAACTAGAGAAAGCTCGCACACAGCAACGAAGACCCAACGCAGCCAAAAATTAATTAATTAATTAATTAATTAATATTTTAAAAACTTTTTCAGTCCAAAGTTAACCTATTTGAAACTGACCACTGGGAGCTGGCCTCCTGTCTAAAGGTTTAACTGTAAGTAAACAATCTAAAAAAAATTTTAAAGACCTTGTTTTTGATCAGAGTGTTCAAAGAGAGACTTTTGTGGGTAAAAGTTCACTAGGCTGAAACAATAGAAACATTGGAGAGTGGAATATGGCCTTCACTCTTAAAGCAGAGGGTCCTAGTTCACCTTTGCTGGCCTCCATCATAGGAGAGTATGGATACAGCTTAGTTCACCTCTCAGAATATTTTGCAACTTGATCGTTAATAATAGGAGAGTCAATTAGAAATTACTGTGTTCAGCAGTTGAGCATTTATCTAGCTCTAGGAAAAGTTGGGAACGAATTTCAGCAAGGTTGATCTTCACTTAGCAAATAACCTCCTGAATCATTTTTAATTATTAAAAAGTGAAAGGAAAAAAGTAGCAGGAACTTTCCCACTCCCTTGTGCCCGTATGGATCCCACTATAGATTCTCAAATTGCCTGTAAAGACCACTCAGAACTGAAAAGCGATTAGTCACTCTAACCCCTCCCCTGATTTAAACCTTACTTTTTAACCTTTAAGAGAGAGAAAAATGAACCTAATCCTTCATTAATGAGCCTCTAAGCTAGGAGAGGCCAAAAGTAATTACTATTTCAAGAGTATGAAAGTAATTACAGGTCCATGAGTTTGCCTACGTGCTCTAGTTGTGGCAACCATATGTCAAATTATCTCAGCTAGTCCAGATTTTACACATTTTATCTCAGAAGTTCTTTACTCCTCAGATCACGAAGATCAGAGATTTTTCAGTTTGTAAAATATGATTATTTTAGCTAAAGCCTCATATGCTCTGTTAACAATAATGATGTGCAAAGCTCTTTTAGGCTGAGGGAAGGCTGTTGAAGAACAAATAATCATCTTCCACCCCCTAATGACATCTTACCAAAGTAATAGCTAGTCATATTGCCTATATGATTTAAACGCCCACCAAAAGAACAGCGGTTAGCGCAATTATTGTTAGAATTATCCCGTCCCTCTCCTTACTCTAGTGTAAGTGGAGAAAGAAGCAGAGGGGTACTGGTTAATGTCCCTCTGAGTTGTCCTCCTCCTCCTAGTTGGAAGTAACGTGCTCTTCCCAGGTCCCCACGGCATCCTAGGCTCTTCACCAGCCATTTGCTCCATCATGGGTCACCACTCAATGCAGATCACTGCCCCAACTCCTGGACACCGTTCTCTTTGTAGGACGTTGTTCCCTATGATGGGCGCAGCATATGAGTAAAAGTGAGGCAGGGCGCACTTCTCTTTACAGTTTCATCCCTTTATTCTCCACACCTCCACTACCCTAGGTAGTATAGGTCTATTAGACTTAGTGATTGGTTGGAGTAACTTAAAGAAACTGCAGTGTAGGAAGAAAAAATATTTTTAACTGAACTCGAAATCTGTGATAGTTAGGAGTTCTATTTAAGCTGCCTTCATGGAGGTCCCATGAAGACTTCCATTTAATCTCATTAATTAGAAACTTAGGCTCATCGCCACATAGACTTGCTGCTTCCAGAGTGAACTCCATATTTCTCTCTTAAATCTCCCATGTCACAATGGTTTCAGCCTAGTGAACCCACAAAAAACTGTAGAAGGGAGGCCAGCGTAATTAAGTGCCCTGACCCCACCACCACCATAGAGAAAGTCAGGGGTTAGAGAATGAAATGGGATTAGTGATATTAATTGATTGTTATATATTTTTTGTACATCCTAGTTTTAGGGTATCAATAGTAATGCTGCTAAATGACCTTTCTGATAGTCCCAGGAAAGCTAACGAGACATTATATCTATCCTAGATGACTGACATGTAGATAACCAGTCTAATCTTTCTCTAATCTTTCTCTTTTTTTGGCTGTGTTGGGTCTTCGTTGCTGCATGTGGGCTTTCTCTGTTTGCAGCGAGCGGGGTCTACTCTTCATTGCGGTGCACGGGCTTCTCATTGTGGTGGCTTCTCTTGTTGCAGAGCACAGGCTCTAGGCTCGCAGCCTTCAGTTGTTGTGGCACACGGGCTCAGTAGTTGTGGCACACGGGCTTAGTTGTTCCGCACCATGTGGGATTTTCCTGGACTAGGGATCGAACCTGTGTCCCTGGCATTGGCAGGCAGATGCTTAACCACGGCGCCACCAGGGAAGTCCTATAATCTTTCTACCATACCCTCAGGTCTGAGAACCTTGCCGTTTCCTAACCTCTGCTGTGTGGCTGTCCGCCTACTTTGGGAAGCTCTAGCCAGTACCCAGGAATCGGTCTCATCCCAGGAGCTTTCTCTTGCTGCTCCCAGTAGCTCATTCTCTGAGTCTGAGTTATTCAGTCAAAAAAACCCAAATGCTTCAGATAGCTCTCACAGGATAGTCCAGGTGGGCACATGGGCCCTCTAAGTGTGATCCCTATTTAAGTCTCCTCACCACCGTGAGTAGCAAATATGCCTCTTTTTTCTTAAAATTGTCCAGCCAATAACTGTTGGAACACAGATGCACACACATATACAAACCTTTCAAGAGCAAATGTTAAAATCACAGAAACAACGTAAAATCTAAACTAAAGCTCTTAAACTGTTTATAAAGGGAATTCATCCCACAGACATGTCTCATCAGCATGGTATTTTGTTGTTGTTGCTGTCTTTAAATGATTTCTAATGTCTTTAAAGGGGGCATGTAATTCCCATTTCCCCCAGTCAGGTTTAGTTTAATAATTTAAAACGTTCTTCTATGATGCCACCAAACATTTTTATTTGTTCAGCAAATATTTACTGAGCTCCAACTATAAGTCAGGCATACTCATACTCAGAATAGGGCAATGAGCAAAACAAAGCTCCCTGCCCTCATGAAGCTTACATTCTAGTAAAGAAAATAATTTCATTATTCATGGTAAAGAGCCTATTGTTAATGTCTACAATACTGAAGATTTAATATATTCTGGCTTTAATTCAGAATTATCTACCTTGCATGTACATTTTTCATGTAATCAGGAGATTTTATCTCAACTCAAAGTAACCGCATGTTATTAAATACCCATTTAGCAATGAATGTTCAAATGTAACCTGTCTGTGACCAGTTTACTCAATAGGGAATATTAATGACATTGAGATCATTACACTTGGGCTTACTCTATGCACAAATTAGTTAATACCCTTCAGTCTCATAGCCACAGACTCTGCTAACCTGGCCAGTCCTCCTTCAGAGGCCTGCAGCTGGAAACAAGAGCAATGAAGGAATGATAGATTAGGTGTCCATTAGCGCCTTTGGAAAAACAACTTAACATCCACTTCCTGATGATGGTGTTCCAAGAGGCATGCCGGACAATAGTGTCGTTGTGATTAAATGTGGCTCAGGGCAGTCTTCACACTTTAAGCTCTCCAGGTTCCCCTCTGTCTCCACCAGCCAGGAGAATCACGAAGGAGTTCTTTTCCTTGGATGAGATCCTTGGGATAGGATTGCAGCCCTTTCATTTCTGTGCTGCTTCTGTGGTACAGTCTTCTGCCTTCAAGAGAGTTTCTGAACTATTGATGCAAATAATTTAAGAGAATAACAAATGTGATGAGGTGTTTTGAGAATCTAAGCTGACACATTCTGGTACTCAGACATGTTTGGAGGACCTGGCTGCTAAGGTTCCATGTATGTGAAGGATTAAGAACGAGTTCATCCTAAGGGAAGAGAGGACCAAAAGGCAGGGTTGGGCGAGAGGAGTGATTCTGGGCACAGACCAGATTCATGTTTGAATCTTAGGGAAAGGGAGCTAAGATAAAGTGCATGTAAAACCCTGTATTTAAAAAAAGAGTCATTTCCATAAAATCTCTGTGAGCCATCAGGACCTTAAAGTAGCCCCTTCAGATCGGCTGTGTCACTGTATGGAAGAAATTGGAGGTGAAGAGTGCTTTTGCCCGTTGGAATTTCTACTGTAACAGACTGAAATGGCCAGGATCAGGGCCCCAAAAGAAGGAGGGGCAGTATCCCACCTCAGTGAGCATTGGCTACAAAGCACAGACATCAGTGGCTTCAGGTGCTGTGGGGCCTGTCATCAGTGTGTACTTACAGGTTGGTTTTAGGATGGCAGGAGATTGGACCAAAGTGAATCAGAGTCAGGAAAGTGCATGTAGGTGTGTCTAAGTGGCATAGTCAAGACTGGTTCCACAGATTTCTCACGCCAGAGAAGGGAGCTGTAATATGGAAAGGGGGAATGCTAAAATGAGCCCTGCAATGCTGGACTGGAACTGGAAATATCAATATGAGCACAATGTTTTATAAGTGTGTGCGTGTGTGTGTGTGTGTGTGTGTGTATGCGTGTGCATGTGCGTGTGCGTGTGTGTGTGAGAGAGAGAGAGAGCAAGGAAGCGAGCCTGAGCCTGTCCTCTGAGAGAGACTACAAGCAATGAAACACCAGTACAAATTAGCACACCTAGAACCTGAACTTTTCTAAATACTATTCTCCGCTAAAGAAACCAGGGCTTCTTAGGTAAGTGGCTTATTTCAGGACTCGTGCTAGGAAAATACAAGAAAAGCCTGGAATATCTTGTGTCATAAAGTCAGGAAGCTTAAAGAATTTTGGAGACATGTCAAAAGGACAGTTCGAAGGGACTCCCACTATCGAAATCAGGGACAATTTTAGCATCAAAATAGTGTCAATAACAGATTATATATAACCCACTGAATAAAATAAGAATCTATGCATCATAATGGTGTAAATAAATTGCCAAACAAATCATGTAGAAGAGAACATTTTTCCTTACTATAGAATGCCAACTAAAAAATATACAAGGAATGATAAATTTATAAAAAAATCACCACTTGGCAATCATCATAGTAATAATTGACTCAGGCAAGACTCATCAGCGGATGCTAAAACTAGTGGGTAAATTTTGATGAGAAACAAGATATTTAAGTAACCTCAAAGTATCTCCCTACAAGAAAAATAGTAATTTTAAAATAGAGAAATCTAGCAGTTTCTACCTTAACAAGTCATTAAAGGTAACTTCAGTAGAAATGGAACAATTCAACTCCTAATATTATGTACTGTGATCGCATCACTTCTGAGGTATTCCTGCTTAGAATGCATAACCTGAAGCTAATCATGAGGAAACATCAGACAACCCAAATTGAGGAACACTCTACAAAACAACTGGCATGTAACTCTTCAAGTATGTCAAGGTCATGAAAAACAGTGTGGAAAATTTCTTCCAGATTGAAGGAGATTAAAGATACAACTGAATGCAATGTATGATCTGGATTTTTCTTTTACTGTAATGGGTATTATTGGAACAATTGAACAAAATTTGAATGAGGTCTGTAGATTACATCATATTATTGAATCAGTATTGACTTCTTAATTTTCATAATTGCACTGTAGTTATAAAAGAGATTGTCCTTGTTTTTAGGAAATACACACTGCATTACTTAGGGAAAATGGTATCATGTCTACAACTTATTCGCAAACAGAAAAAAGTTCAGGAAAAAAAATGATAAATAAGTAAATACATACACACATACAGAGGGAGAGAGTGTGCAAGCCCACACTAGGTATTGACCTAGGTTGCTAGGAGAAAGAGTTGAAATTAACAGGCAACTTACACAGGACTACTTTCAGAAATTCTGAGAACATGCCCCTAAGCCCTTTTATTGGGTGCCTGCCCAGTGCCAATTTATGTTGTAAGATAAGGGAGAGCTCACACAGCAGAGTCTTGAATACCAGTGAGTCATTCTCTCTGTTTGAGGCACCTATGTAACATTCTTCTAACAGAAAGTCAGTTTGACTCATCTCGACTTCTATTTCACAAATGTCTCTACCAAAAATTGTTTCTTTAACTTTCATCTTCACATTGAGTCATTAGAGTCAAAAATTCCACACAAGTCTCCTGCTTGAACAATAGAATAATCTTTTTTTTTTTTTTCTGGCCGTTCTGTGCGGCATGCAGGATCTTATTTCCCAACCAGGAATCGAACCCGTGTCCCCCTGCAGTGAGAGCGTGGAGTCTTAACCACTAAACCACCAGGGAAGTCCCAGAATAATCCATTTTCTGACGAACAGATTTAATTCAGATAAATTAAAAATACTTATCTAGGGGCTTCCCTGGTGGTCCAGTGGGTAGGACCCCATGCCCCCAATGCAGGGTGCCTGGGGTTCGATCCCTGGTCAGGGAAATAGATCCCCCATGCATGCTGCAACTAAGACCCAGCACAGCCAAAATAAATAAATATTAAATAAATAAATATTTTTAAAAAAATAAAAATACTTATCTAATATACGGATAAAATATTTTGGACCCAAAAGTCAAAGCTGATTAAAAAACAGGACAGATCACAGATTGAATCACCACCATCCTCTCTTTGCTGTATTATTTGTTTGCTCTCTTTGCTCTATTATTTCTATATCACTTGTGGGCAGGAAGCAGCCATATTGAAATACAAATTTTACTTGTTTCTTTAAAAAAAGAAAAACAAATAGATGGTTTATTCTAAGAATGTACAGGAACTTATACTCTAAACGTCCATAAATACATATTCTAGGGACTCTTATCACCTTAGAACCCTACTACAGTTTCTCTTTAATCTTTTTAAACATCCTGTTACATAAATTGCAGCTGTATCTATAGCAGGAAGAATAATAAGATAATAATTGGTCAGACATCAAAAGCACTTGGGTGGGTCATATAGAGACATTTAGTCTTCTCTCCTACCAGCACCACATTCTTAGATTTTTTTTTTCCAACTACATTAATGAAGTTTTTGTTTGTTTCTTCTTTTTCCTTTCCCCTAAGTAATTACTATGAATTTTTGCCAGGTCAGAATTTTTTCCCAGGAAGAGATCCCAAGTATTAAGAAAGCAGAAAAACGGTACCTGAAGATAAGATGTAAACTCTTACCAGGCCCGCCCCTCCCTTTGAATTCTTTTTGCATATTGAATGGGATTAATTGGTGGAGTTGTATGTCCTCAATTTTGTATGAGGGAGAGGTCCTACCTGGCCTGTGCTAGGAATTTCCGATTAACTTTCATGGGATAAATTTGGAACTGCTCTTACCACCCAGTATTACAGTAAGAACCACACAAATTATCTTATGTGGGCTGTGAATCATATGTATATATCCAGCAAGTATTTCTAGGTCATAAAATGTTAGAGTTAGGAAGAGTTTTAGAAGACTTTTAGCTTGATCTCTCTTCCAACGTAGACATTTCATCCATCACTTTTCTGACAAATGATCACCAGTTAAGATTCCAATTTTTGTTGTAACAAGGAGCTGCCTATGGTGTTGGGCAGCCCGTTCCGTTGCTGGACAGCTCTCATTGTAACCCTTGCCTCTTGCTGTGGTTATTTGGAGCCTCACAGAATATGTCTACCCCTCTTCCATACAACAGCCCTTTACACATTTGGTGGCTGCTAATTTGTCCTAAGCTATCACCAGGTCTCAGGATGATTTTTCAGATAGTGTTGAGTAAATGCATAAACTACCCAAAGTTTACAATAGTAAACTATTTACAAGAGTAAATTATGGTTATATTTTTACTTTCTTACTTATGTATAAATTCTAATTTTCAAAGTAAATATTTACTTTAATAATGACATTAATTACTTTTATTGAGTTTTATCTAGATGCCAGGTCCTGGCATGCATATATAATTATCCTAAATAACCCTGAGAGACGGGAACTATAATTATCCCCATTGTACAGATGAAGGAACTAGGGCACAGAGGAACTAAATAATTAGCCCAAGGTCACATAGCTAAGCAAGTGGCTGAAAAGAAATTGGAACCTAGGTTTGCCTGATTCTTAACCAATCATCTTATAACAAGAAAAACTATTTCTTGGGGCTTCCCCAGTGGTGCAGTGGTTAAGAATCCGCCTGCCAATGCAGAGGACATGGGTTCAAGCCCTGGTCCGGGAAGATCCCACATGCTGCGGAGCAACTAAGCCCATGTGACACAACTACTGAGCCCACGTGCTGCAACTACTGAAGCCTGCGCACCTAGAGCCCATGCTCCACAACAAGAGAAGCCACCGCAATAAGAAGCCTGTGCACTGCAACGAAGAGTAGCCCCCGCTCGGCGCAACTAGAGAAAGCCTGCGCACAGCAACACAGCCAAAAATAAATAAATTAAAAAAAACACAACTGTTTCTTTTGTGGGGGAGGGGAATATTTGTTTTATTTTTAGTGTTGTGTCGGAAACAGATATGCTGGACAGCATAAAGTACACTGTGATTATTATGTCCTTTGATTTGGACACAATGCAATCTGTTAATGTCCCTATGACTGCATCTGATTTTTCACCTGTGTTATGAGACTACTGGCTCATATAGAGCTTTGCAAAAAATCCTTTGGTTCTTATTTTATTTTTATTTTTTCCCTTGACTCCCTCTTGCCCCCTCCTCTATCACCCCATCAGTTCCTGCCCCTCCAGTAACCATTTTATCTACCTAGTTGTTAACATTTTTCTCCATTCTCATATGGTCATATATAGACAAATACAAATGTACACATATTCAATATAGATTTTTTTTGTCATGTAAAAAAAGTGACTACTTTTTCCCTCCTACTTTTACTTAAAACAATTTCTCATCTAAAACTCCTCTAAATCAACTGGCAGAGTACAAACTTATTCCTTTTAATGGATGTTTCAAAATGTGGGTATACTATATTTTTGAAACCATTCCCCTATTGATGGCATGCATAGTATTTATAATGTGTGTGTGTGTGTGTGTTGCCACTTAAAACACTGCTCCAATAAATATCCTTGTACATATATATAGGATACATATGTATTGTTTTATACGTATGTATTGTTTTATTTCAATAGTTTTATTGAAACTAGTGGTTTTATTTGAGTAGGATAGATCCCCAGAACTGAGACTGCTGGATCACATTTTTTAAATAATAGCTGTTGCTAGCAGTTGCTTTTGAAAAAGGCTGTAATACTTTTTATTTCGATATCAGCTACATGAAAATACCCTTCACCCCACATCCCTGCAGCAATAAGTATTACAGCCTATTCAACAGCTGTTCTAATAAAACCTCTGTGAAACAAGAGGTCAAAGGAAACTACTTAAACATAGTAAAGATAATTTACTGAAAATCAATAGTAATTATAATTCTAAGTGGCAAAAGATTAAAATTCTTTCATTCAAAATCAGGAACTACACATTGAGCTTTTAATTAAATACATCTCTCAGGTCTCTTTTATGCTTAACTTTAAAATTGATGTATATTACACATATAAAAATGTACAAATCATAAGTGCACAGATCAATGAATTATTGCAAAATAGGGGAATTCCCTGGTGGTCCAGTGGTTAGGACTCTGCACTTTCACGGCGGTGGCCCCGGGTTCAATCCCTGGCTGGGGAACTAAAATCCTGCAAGCTGCGTGGCATGGCCAAAAAAAAAAAAAAATTATTGCAAAATAAACACATTCATATAACCACCACCCAGGTCAAGAAACAGACACTAGCAGCAGCTCAAAAGCCTTCTTCATGCCCCCTCCCAAACATTGCCCCCTTCCTCCTTCCTCAAGAGAACCACAGTCCTAACTTTTAACCCCACAGAATAGTTTTCCCTGGTTTTGAAATATATAGAAATAAAATAACGCAGTGTATACTCTTCTTTACGTGTCTGGTTTATTTCCCTCAATATTATCTTTGTGAAGTTTTCCATATTACAGATAGCAGTAGTTCACTCATTTTCATTGTGGTACAGTAGTTCATTGTATGAATACTATACACAATTATCTATTCTATTTTTTTTTATCTATTCTATTTTTGATGGACTTTCAGGTGCTTTTGAATCTGAATCCTGTCCTCCAATATATCAGCCACCAACACTCCCAGCTTTGTGTCATCAGAAATTTGGATGGTTACATCATCTCTGTCTACACAGATCATTGACTTTTAACTGTTTGACAATACCAGACAGATTTGTGTCAGCCATCTAGAGATCTCCCTTCAGGTTAACCTTAATACACTAATAAATATTATTTGGGCAAAGTTGTTCAATGAGCTAAAACTATAGCTATGTGTAGTATCATTGAGCATACATTTCTACACCTCGTCTGATTCAAATAAACAAATATTTCTTGAAGGTCTACTGTGTTCTGGGTACTGACTGGGGATAGAGCAGTGAACAAAACAGATCAGATCCATAGCCTCGCTGAATTTATGTTCTAGTTGATGAGACAGATATAAACAAACAATTTAGATAATTTTATTTAAGTGCATGAGGAAAGCGAAACAGGGCAACAGGCTAGGAAGTAATGAGGAAGGAGGCAGACAGCGTTAGAAGGCAGTAACCACAGGAAGACTGAAGTGTAACATTTCAGGCAAGAGGAACAGCTAACGCAAAGGCCCTGAGGAGCGGTTAAGCTACAAGAAACAAGAAGGTTAAATAACTGTAAATGGAAAGTACATTTCCATTTACAACCAGGGAAGCCCCATCCCAAGCGTTTTGATCAGCTGTCTTGCTGAAAACAAATTTAGCATGTCGTTGGTGGCGCAGTGGTTGACAATCCTCCTGACAATGCTGGGGACATGGATTCGAGCCCTGGTCCGGGAGGATCCCACATGCCACGGAGCAACTAAGCCTGTGTGCCACAACTACTGAGCCTGCACTCTAGAGTCCGTGAGGCACAACTACCGAGCCTGCGTGCTGCAACTACTGAAGCCCGCGCGCCTAGAGCCTGTACTCTGCAAGAAGAGAAGCCACCGCAATGAGAAGCCTGAGCACCGCAGCAAAGAGTAGCTCGCGTTCACTGCAACTAGAGAAAGCTGCGTGCAGCAACGAAGACCCAACTCAGCCAAAAATAAATAAAAAGTAAATAAATTTATTTAAAAAAATTTAGCATGCCCTTGGATTTCTTTAATCTGCCTGTCTAGTAATCACGTCATAAAAGAAAACAGCATTACTTAGGTGCCTGCGTGATATGGCCCCTGGTTACCTGGGTAGTCTCATTCTTGCACTCTGCCTCCTGTTTACCATTCCAGCCACCTCAGCTTTTTCTCTGTTCCTCTAGCCTGCCAAGTTTATTGCTGACTCATGCCTTTTTCACACGTGGTTTTCAGATTGTCTCTGTAGCAATACTTCCTACATTCTATTCATCTCCAGGGCTCAGATTACATGCTACTAGTTCACAGAGGATTTCTCTAGCACTGCCCCCTTCTGCAATGAGGCTAGTTCCTCTACTTATGTTCTCACATGAATCCCAGTGTTTTCTTTCATAGCACTTACCACAAGTTGCAATTATGCTGTAATTTTTGATATTATTTGTTTTCCTCGCTAGAGTTCCACAAGGGGCAGAAATGTGCCTGTTTTGTTTTCTGCTTCATTCCTAGTGCCTTGCACAGTGACTGCGATCTAGTAGGTACACAATAAATATTTGTTGAATGAACGAACTTGCCCTTAGTGGACCCAAGTTGATACTTAGCATCAATTCCTTTAAGTGCTCATAAAACATTTTTTAATAATCCACCCAAAATCTTCCAGGGATCATTGAAGATTTTAAGACCATAATTTTTTTTTTTTTTTTTTTTTTTTGCGGTACGCGGGCCTTTCACTGTTGTGGCCTCTTCCTTTGTGGAGCACAGGCTCCGGAGGCGCAGGCTCAGCGGCCATGGCTCACGGACCCAGCCGCTCCGCGGCATGCGGGATCCTCCTGGACCGGGTCACAAACCCATGTCCCCTGCATTGGCAGGCGGACTCTCAACCACTGCGCCACCAGGGAAGTCCAAGACCATAATTTTTAAGGTCTCATTTTTTTTCCACATGAAATACTTTTTTGGAGAGTAAAATTTATGTATTATATAGATGTAATTTAAAAGTAGTACCGAATATTTATAATGAAAAAACAAAACAAAACAAAACCTGCTCTACTCCCCAGTCTTACTCTCTAGATAGGCAGCTATTTTAAACTAAGCAGGTTTGGTCAATCCTCCATCTTCAAAAGAAGCCCTTTTTCACACTTGAAAATCAGTACATGTCACCTTCCGACACGTTTCCTGCTTTCAGTAATTTTTATAATATTTCTATTTGTGGTTTGCAATCATATTAGCTATTTCTTTCGTTACCTTTCAGTATTGGGATTAGAAATCTTGATTTGTCCAAAGCAGTGGTATATCTCATATAAGCTCTCCTCAGTAGTAGTTCAAATTTCTTACCTATGTTTGTTCTTCCTGTTCCAGCATGAAAATTATCCTCCTTTTTTTTTTTTACTGAGGTAGAACTCACCATAAATTTCACCTTTTGAAAAAAGTATCTTTCTTGTTGAGGAAGGTGGAAAGAAAAGTAAACCTTACATGGCTCACCAGCAGACATACTGCTGCTTTCTAGAAACAATGGTCTCTTGCCCAGGATGGCCTGGGTTCCAAAGCCAAGGTAAGGAGGGAGGACGATAGTGAGGAGTAGATAGGTAGAGGCAGGAAAGTGAAAGCATAGACTGTCTATTCAGAAAGTAGTGAATTCCTTTTAACAATTTTCTCTCATAACAAGTTTGCCATTCCTTATTTCACATCAAATTGTCCTCTATCAATATCACAGGCAAACAGAAATTGGGTGATTTTAAAAAATTAATTAATTTATTTATTTTTGGCTGCGTTGGGTCTTCGTTACTGCGTGCAGGCTTTCTCTAGTTGCGGCTACTCTTCGTTGCAGTGTGCGGGTTTCTCATTGCGGTGGCTTCTCTTGTCGCGTGGGCTTCTGTAGTTGTGGCATGCAGGCTCCGTAGTTGTGGCGCATGGGCTTCGTTGCTCTGTGACATGTGGGATTTTCCTGGACCAGGGCTCGAACCTGTGTCCCCTGCATTGGCAGGCGGATTCTTAACCACTGCGTCACCAAGGAAGTCCTATATATATTTTTTTATATATAGTTTGGAGTTGATGCTACCCAAGTCATCTTAAGAGCCTCTTGTGCTCTAGGCATTGTTACCTTTGGAGATCCTTTGTATTATCATATAAACATATTAAAATGTCACATCCCAAATCAAATAATTAAATCTTGCTATAAAATTTTGACACAATGTTATATAATTTTTCTTTTGAAATTATTATTTAAACTAGAAGTAATATTTAATTTGTTTGCTTATCATTTCTCAAAAATTATTATGAAATCTTATGAATTTATGTAGAATGAAACAAAATCTAGCCTTCAAATGCTTTTCAAATGTAATAAATTTATTTTGAATATTAATTTTATAATTGATAAACTTCACATGATACATGTGTGGACATTTGTTTTACTCGTTTCAAAAAATTGTGCACAGGGCTTCCCTGGTGGCGCAGTGGTTGAGAGTCCACCTGCCGATGCAGGGGACACGGGTTCGTGCCCTGGTCCGGGAAGATCCCGCATGCCGCCGAGCGGCTAGGCTCGTGAGCCATGGCCGCTGAGCCTGCGCGTCCAGAGCCTGTACTCCGCAATGGGAAAGGCCACAATGGTGAGAGGCCCGCATACAGAAAAAAAAAAAAAAAAAAAATTGTGCACAAATATAACTTTTGTTTTAAATGTTAGTATTTTTAAATACATTAAACACTCTATAAACACTTTTTTTTAAGATTTATTTTTATGTGTTTATTTATTTTGGCTGTGCCGGGTCTTAGTTGCCCCATGTGGGATCTTTGTTGCAGCATGTGGGATCTTTAGTTGTGGCACGCAGACTTCTTAGTTGCGGTATAAATACATTTTTAAATACATTACATACGTTCACAGAAGATCAATCAATCAACCCAGAAAAGTATAAAACAAAAGTAAAATCCTTTTTCCTATCTAGCATTCCCATTTTCTAGAGTCTAGAAGCAATCACTGTTGATAATGTCGTGTGTCCTTCCAGAAATTTTGCATACATATCCCAGCATGACAATGAAAAAAATTAGTAGTCAATCTAAGAAAGAAATGGAAAACTTTATTCAAGCCAACCTGAGGATTATTACTCAGGAGACAGTGTTTTGAAAGCTCTGAGGACTATTCTGCCCCTTAGAGGTCAAAGCATAGTTACATAAGTTTTCAAGACAAAGGGTTATACATCAAAGTAATATACTGACAGTTTACATAGCCCAAATACTGACAGTTTACATAGCCCAACAAGGTGAGTAGTGGGTTATTGTGACCCCTTACAGGACTGAGAAAGGAATGTTATCTCCTAAGGTGTTACCTTGCTCGTGCCAGGAGGAAATTGCTTTTTTTTGGTGAGTAGATATTCCTGTGTCTTCTAAGGGGATCTAGTTAATGTATAATGCAGGTGCACAATGCACACTAAAGGGGAAGGGGTAGTGGCTCAAACAGGCAGGGAGTGAATTTTATGTTTAAAAATTTTCTTGTCCTGACTTAAAAATAATTTTATTTCATCAATTCCCCTTTTGATCGTTAATCAAAAGGTGATCAAATATCTGGTCCCTCGATGCTAGGATGGTTGCTTACCTCCCCTGGTCCATCATGTCCCTCAATACTGGTTTCTAATAGCCCCGTTCTTTGTTTTCTCTTATGGGGGGGGGGGGTTGTACTGGTAGGGTGTCTGGCAAGGACTGACAGTCAATTTTTTTTTTTAATAAATTTATTTATTTTTGGCTGCATTGGGTCTTCGTTGCTGTACTCGGGCTTTCTCTACTTGCGGTGAGCGGGGGCTACTCTTCTTTGCAGTGCGTGGGCTTCTCATTGCAGTGGTTTCTCGTTGTGGAGCACAGGCTCTAGGCTCATGGGCTTCTGTAGTTGTGGCATGCGGGCTCAGTAGTTGTGGTGCATGGGCTTAGCTGGTCCACAGCATGTGGGATCTTCCTGGACCAGGGTTTAAACCCGTGTCCCCTGCCTTGGCAGGTGTATTCTTAATCACTGCGCCATCAGGGAAGCCCCGACAGTCAATTTCAAGTTGTCCAGTAGGATTTATGTCAGTTTTACCTTGCATGTACCTTGTGCATGTCCATTATTTTATAGAGAACTATAGATGTGATCAATAGTTTCAGGTTGTTTGGATATCATCTTAGTAGAAGCAGGTGATACCCAGCATAAAGGCAAGAAACTATTACTTTCTTTTTTCTTTTTTGGCTGCGTTGGGTCTTCACTGCTGCGTGCAGGGCTACTCTTTATCGCGGTATGTGAGCTTCTCATTGTGGTGGCTTCTCTTGTTGTGGAGCACGGGCTCTAGGTGTGCAGGCTTCAGCAGTTGCAGCACACAGGCTCAGTAGTTGCAGGTCATAGGCTCTAGAGCACAGGCTCAGTAGTTGTGGCACAGGTTTAGCTGCTCTGCGGCTTAGATGCTTCGCGGACCAGGGATTGAACCCGTGTCCCCTGCATTGACAGGCGTATTCTTAACCAGTGGGCCACCAGGGAAGTCCCAAGAAACTATTACTTTTAAAGTTACACAAACTGTAATAAAAATTGCCAATAGGAGTAACTATCATTAGTAAAGATTTAACCCAGCATCCTCCTGAACCAAACCATCTTCCTAGTATTTACCTTAAACTGGGAAGAGGATCATTCAGAATGGTAATTTGATTTTTCATATGTATCATAAGGCGGGTTACATTAGAAGACTCATCAGTATAAAAGCACAACATTCACTGTGTATGATAGCACAAGTTCTCCCTTTGGAAGCTGTTAGAATACTGAGGGCCATGCAGTTCTGTAGGACTGCTTTTCTCATCATAGAATCTTCTTAATTGAGCAAACTAATGACTTGGTTACTACGATTTAAAGCTTGCTGGGTGAATTTCGCTGAAGGCTCTATATGAGTAATGACATATTCTGTTTCAAGTGAAGGAACAAATATCATGGCCAAATAATCATACCACTGGAAAACTGATTGAACCCAGCATGACCGGTTAAAGGCAAATTGGCAGGGACTAGTTTCAATGCTACCCGTAGGTGACCTTGAGCCCAAGGGAAACCAATTGTTCATCTTCCTAACCTACCTGGGGATAGCCAATGCTGTATGTAAATTTGTTCCATAAATCGATTGGGTCTTGTTAGCGGCTACCCAATATATTTAACTTCTGGTGAAAAGGAGCCTTTATGGACAGGTTCAGAACAGGTATCATTAATTGGCCAGGTAAGAGTGTCCCACTTCACAAGAGTGATATCGGCAGTCACTTGCATGGTACTAGAATTTCTTTCTTCTAAGATAAAATCTCTAAGGCCTTGGAGAGGAAAAATCCACCAAGATAACCCAGGAGCACTGGACATAGGTAACTGACCACTAAGTCCATGCGCCACAGCTACTGAGCCTGCGCTCTAGAGCCCATGAGTCACAACTACTGAAGCCCACACACCTAGAGCCTGTGCTCCGCAAGAAGAGAAGCCACGGTGATGAGAAGCCTGTGCACCGCAATGAAGAGTAGCCGCTGCTCGCTGCAACTAAAGAAAGCCTGCACACACGAACAAAGACCCAACACAGCCAAAAATAAACAAACAAACAAATTAATTAATTAATTAAATTGGCTGTGCTGAAACTTTTCATAAGGAATTTCAGACTGAAGTTTTAAAAGGCCTCTGAAAGCCGGAAAGCCAGGCCAAGGACTTGTCATAGATTTTGCCTATGCTATTTACAGATTTGGGTGAATTCCACTCTTCTCAAGGTCTCCCAAATATTTTGAGATTACTACACCTGTTAGGAGGTGGCCTTTCTTATTTACCTGGAAAGGCTGCTGTGAACCCTCTAAGTAAGGTACCAGGTTAGGGACCTCCCTGGTGGTCCAGTGGCAAAGAATACTCCTTACAATGCAGAGGACGAGGGTTCGATACATGGTCAGGGAACTAAGATCCCACATGCCGTGGGGCAGCTAAGCCCACGCACCACAACTACTGAGCTCGCGCACCTCAACTAGAGCCCGCCTGCCGCAAACTACCGAGCCCACACACCCTGGAGCCTGAGAGCCCCAACTAGAGAAGAGAAGAAACCTGCACGTCCCAACTAGAGAAAAACCCATGAGCCGGAACAAAAGATCCTGCATGCCTCAACAAAGTTCCCGTGTGCTACAACTAAGACCCAATGCAACAACAACAACAACAAAATGACGAAAAAAGAAGAGAAAAAGCTATCAGGTTGTTTGTCCAGTGGGCTTTATGGTTCCGTAAAGTCCACCTTAGTTCTTTAAAGCTGTCTGGTCATATCTGATTTTATGTATTGTCTAAATATGACATTTCAGTCAAAGTTATGGTAATATAACCAATGTTTCCAATTATGTCTTTTTATAAGGAGAACAGATTCTTATTAAACTTATGTACATAACTATATCACCATAAAAATAAGAATGCTCAGTGAGAGTTTTCAAATTCTGGAGGGATCAAGAAGACAGAAAAAAATAAATGTTTCAATTCTACTTACAAAGGAATAATTTACCAAGTTGCCTAAGCCATATTAGCTTTAAGGGAAAGATTTCCTTATGTCTGGAAAACACATATTAAAAGCCAGTAATAGGACTTCCCTGGTGGCGCAGTGGTTAAGAATCCGCCTGCCAATGCAGGGAACACGGGTTAGAGCCCTGGTCTGGGAAGATCCCACATGCCGTGGAGCAAATAAGCCAGTGCGCCACAACTACTGAGCCTGTGCTCTAGAGCCCGCGAGCCACAACTACTGGGCCCACGTGCCACAACTACTGAAGCCCACACGCCTAGAGCCCGTGCTCTGCAACAAGAAGCCACCGCAATGAGATGCCCACGTACTGCAACGAAGAGTAGCCCCAGCTCGCTGCAACTAGAGAAAGCCCGTGTACAGCAACAAAGACCCAGTGCAGCCAAAAATAAACTAAAAATAAAAGCCAGTAATATTTCAGACAAAATCCATAAAATTATAACCATATTCACCAGTTCACTAAGTCCTATGTAACTAATCCTTTTTGTTAAGAGTTTTATGAAGCCATACGGTTTTTCACAAGGATTCTTTAATTTCTTACCCATTCAGCAGTATGATCAGAAAGTTATCAGAAACCTGTACTTCTCAAAAAAGCTCTATGAATCTTCTTGAAGATGTGACATTTTTGCAAAGATAACAGAGTAAAACAATGACTGTCTGTGAATGACAAAAGACTTTAAAAGGCATAGTTAAAAATTTGATTACAATGCAATTGACAAAGAAACTTAGTTATTGCTGTGACATACAACATTTTAAGATACTAATTAGAATTATGATTGATAGCATTATACCAGGACATATCCAATTTTTATAAATTTTATATAATTTCTAGAATATTTATATTAATGACTTTTTATCCATACAATGCAGGCTAAGAAGTTTTATCTCCACTCAGTTGGCAATGCTTCCCATGTAACCCAACATACCGAATAATGCTAATTAGTTTAATCTCTCTCTCTCTCTCTCTCTTTCTGGGATGCTTCAGGGACCCTCTGAAGCATTCCAGAATTAGCTGAAGGCAGGAGAGAATTTTATGTTTAAAAATGTTCTTGTCCTCCTGTAACAGGGAAGAGCCAGATCATGTTGGATCTGTTTCTTTTAAACTTTTCTTCCCATTGCTTTTGTTCACTAAAAGGATGTAGTCTAAACACAATGGCCTGCCTCAGGGAACCCTGCCCCTCTGCCTGAATGTTAAACCAGAGTGTCTTTGTTTGGGGAAACATCTTGACCCTGTCCACCTGTGGATGGCTGCAAGAAAGAAGAAATGAACACATCATCTCCCCGAGGCTGGCCATTCCAGGAGATATTTGCAAATCTTATGGCCTTTTTACTTACTTCCTTATCTCCTCCCCATCTCTGTTCTATAAAAGAAACTGGCATCCAAACCCCCATAAGATGATTTTTGGAGGCATTAGTTTGCCATCTTCTCAGTCTGCCGGCTTTCTGAATAAAGTCGTATTCCCTGCCTCAACATCTCATCTCCAATTTATTGGCCTGTCGTGCGGCGAGCAGAGCGAGCTTGGACTTGGTAACACTCCCTTAAAATAAAAATAATTCTATTCCATCTATATATGTATAAAAATACACAAATGGTATTGCATGATGGGTATTGTTGTGCATCATGATGTTTTTCACTTTCACGTAATTACTATGGAAGTTTTTTTCATACCTATAGATTTATCTCATTGTTTTCAAATGTTGCATAACATTTTACGGGATGAACTATAATGTATTGAGCTAGTGCCTTGTAAACATCTTTTTAAAAATGTTTATCTTTGGGGTGTAGTGGCATCGTGGGTGACTTTTTCTGTCCTATATTTCGAACAGTATTAGTGTTGCTATACCATTTCTATAATTTTTTTAATTAAAAAAAAAGAACCATCTTTTAGGGTGTGGTTTGTAGCAACAAAATTCAATAGGGGACTCTGGGAGTCAGTAAACACTGAGAATGGGCATTCAAATCCACCCACTCAGGAGTAGATAACAGTCCCTAACTACGTTTTCAGTAGAGGTCAAAACAAAATTATTGGAAGTTAAGAGGTGAAGATAATTGCCAGGGCAGGTAATTTGTTAGAGGAGTTTGCCAAAGACTGGTGGAAACAGGACAGAATCTTTAAAGAGCAGCAAAGTTGGGCAAAGCCTTTGTTCCAATGTGGAAAGGCACAGGTGAAACAGGTGTAAGCTCTGCCTCCTTAGCTATTTTGATTATAAGCCTAAAGAAGACTCGATCGACCGTGGAGAGTTGGTAGCAGCCTGAGACAGCTTTCTTACCTTTTTCTTTTTGTTGTTTTACTTGGTAAAAAGTGAGTGAAGGTAAAGTGTCCTTATAAATTATGCTCTTGCGAGGTCAGTGACAGGGCATCGGGAAGGGGAGGAAGCCACTTGACTGCAAATCCCTCACGTTTCACCCATAAGCAAAATCTAGTTTGTGTCAATCTTGCTCTTTTGAAAACGTGGGCCGTGGGAAAATGTATGATATTTAAAATCCTGAAATCAGATTTGCCTTGGTGCGGGTCTTTTTGTTTTTGTTTTTTGGGGTTTTTTTTGGAGGGGGGGAGGGTTTGGATGTGCCAGGCGGCATGCCGGATCTTAGTTCCCCCACCAGGGAGCGGACCGAACCCCCTGCAGTGGGGCTGTGGAGTCCTAACCACTGGACTGCCAGGGAATTCCCCTTGGTGACAGTCTTTTGAAGACAACAGAGAGAACAAAATAACCAGAGAATAATTAGGTTGATAAACAGAAATGCCTTAGGTAAAATTACTGAGTTTGACAGTTACCCTTTTCTTGTGTGGTTCTGGAAGTAATGTCCTCATCTTTGTTTAGCATTAGGGTTAGCCCTCATGAGGGGGTGGGGGGGGGAATCTCCTGCTAGGTCAAAGGGGAAGGTGGTACCAGGCCAGTGGAGATATATTTTGGACAAAGCATTGGATCTTAACACACTTCTCAAATCACACCATTGTGGACAGGGAGTGTTGCCTGCTATCCCAGTTCTAGCCACTGCAGCACTGACAGTATGCCCTGAGGGGAATTCAGGATGGAGAAAAACAGGAAGCATTCTGTGCTTTGGTTATTGGCCCTAGATAGTTAAGATGCATATCTAAGGAGTAATTTCAATGAACCCAGATTTTTGCATCTTCATAAAATAGAAAAGCGCTAAAATCATCAAACTTGAGATATCTGTTTTTTGTGATTAGCAGTAATCTTTTGATGTTTGACTACATGTTTGTTTTCCAGGAAAAAACTTGTAGACCCTGGCTTTTCCCTTACCTCTTCAGAACAGTTCCTCACAGTTTTCTGAGAAGCTGTCTCCCAGGAGGGCTGTAGTCCTCAGTAAGAGCTCAGAAACAACTTGAAAGTTTTAGATCGTGCATTTTTCTTAAGCTGACACCATGTAAAGAGCATTCTCTTCTAACACCTAGAACGCTCTCTGTTTAGGCTGAATCAAGGTCTCTGGATACACTGTGGTGGCCAGGCTGGCTGCGTGTGTGTTGGGGGGTGTGGTGGTCGGAGGAGGGAGGAAAACTGACTTTTTTCATGTTACATCTTTTGTATCTTTTATTATGAAAATAAATCATTCAAAAAATTAAGTTGTTGTTTTAAAGACTTGATTGAAGCTGAGAAGAGAAATTTGGTTTTGTTTTCTGGTCAGCATGGCCCCCTGGATTTACTTCATTTCATTCCTACTTCTTCATTTGCTCTGTGATTTCACAGTGTGAAGTTTTAGTTTAGGGCCCTCTCCCTGCAAACCACACCCCTGACCCAAGTTAACTAATCTAATCTAAACAAGTCAATTTATGTGTAACATCTTCTTTTCTTCCACCTCACTTTTTGTTTCCCATCAGCAAACAAAACATCTTGTTAAACAATGATTCTCTACCTCAAGCTTGAGATCTGAGTAACAGGCAGATGCCAGCCCTGCCTGCTGTTTATTAGCTGCATGACCTTTAGCAAGGCTCCGGTAAAATGCTCTGGAATTTGGTTGCCTCATGTGGGGCCGTGGAAGGTGCACTCACTAGGTCAGAGGTCAAAGGGCGTGGGCTAAATTTTCATTCTGCCACTTTGTTGCTGTGTAAACCTGGGCATGCTGCTTGGCCTATGAGCTTCAGTTTCTAAAAATGGCGATAAATCTTCCTTCCAGGGGGGTTGTGAAAGTGAGACAAGATATGTAAAAATGCCTGATGTCCAGGACAACTGGGTTCTCAAGCCATGTTAGTGTCTTTTCCTTCCTCTTCATCTTTTGATTTGTTTTAACTTTGTAAAATGGGAATGTTGAACTTTGTAAAGCCTGCCTGTTACTCAGGCCCCCTGCCTTTCATAGTGCTTTGCAAACTGTGAAGCAGAATATGTGATTGTTTTGGCACCAGGCAGACATGGGCCCCAGGCTGTGAATTTCTCTGCCCTCTCTAAATTGTGTTTGAATTCCAGAGGAGAGCTCTGTTTTTCTAGGTGGAAATTAGGTAAACTTTTCCAGGAGCTCGCCCCAGGCCGTAAGCTGGGGGCTGGGAGCTCCTTCTGGAAGACCTTTCCATCATTTTCACAGGGCTCAGCATCACAGAGCCACCTGGGGGGAGTCAGGGAAGGGTATTGTTCTTAGAAGCCACCTGGTTGCTGGCTTACTCCCTTAGGACGAGAGAAGCTGCTCAGACCTTTGAAACACATTACTGAAAACCTATTCACACTTATATGGAAGCCAAACATGAGGATGGCAATGATGATGACAATGACTATAATAAGGATAATAAACCACACCTGCTGTTCACTATGTATACTGTGCTGTGGGAGAAGAGAGGATGCCCTCAGCCCAGTACTTGATTTGACATTTTTTTCTTTTTTTTTGCGGTAACGCGGGCCTCTCACTGTTGGGGCCTCTCCCGTTGCGGAGCACAGGCTCCGGACGCACAGGCTCAGCGGCCACGGCTCACGGGCCTAGCCGCTCCACGGCATGTGGGATCTTCCCGGACCGGGGCACGAACCCGTGTCCCCTGCATCGGCAGGCGGACTGTCAACCACTGCGCCACCAGGGAAGCCCCACTTGATTTGATTTTTAAAGGTTTTATTGCATTTCTATCTCCTCTGAAGTTTTATTCCTATGGCACATGGAGGTGTAAAGTAAAAGTTTTAAACTTAGTCATACTAAGAGGAGGGAAGAGAGAAGACAGTTAAACTAAAAATGAGTAATTTAGTCAATTTAATTAGTTTAGAAAAGAGCCAGAGGTACACATGGAGGTTTAGAAGACTTCATTAAGACACTTGGGGGAGTTCCCTGGTGGCCTAGTGGTTAGGATTCTGGGCTTTCACTGCCATGGCCTGGGTTCAATCCCTGGTTGGGGAATTGAGATCCTGCAAGCCATGAGGTGCGGCCAAAAAAAAAGAAAAAAATAAAGACACCTGGCATTGCCACTCAGAGGATTTGTAAACTGTATTAAACAAGCAACTCTCCCTGCCCCTCAGTTTCCTTGTCCTAAGATGAGGAGGGGCTTCCCTGGTGGCGCAGTGGTTAAGAATCCGCCTGCCAATGCAGGGGACATGGGTTTGAGCCCTGATCTGGGAAGATCCCACATGCCGCGGAGCAACTAAGCCCGTGCGCCACAGCTACTGAGCCTGTGCTCTAGAGCCTGCGAGCCACAACTACTGAGCCCACGTGCCACAACTACTGAAGCCTGCGTGCCTAGAGCCCGTGCTCTGCGACAAGAGAAGCCATTGCAATGAAAAGCCCGCGTACCACAACGAAGAGTAACCCTCGCTTGCTGCAACTAGAGAAAGCCCACATGCAGCAACAAAGACCCAATGCAGCCAAAAATAAAGAAAGAAAGAAAGGAAGATGAGGAGGATTGGTGAAATAATATCAAACCCTTCCTAGCTCTAACTTTCCTAGGCCAGATGCTTACAAATTGAAGTTCTTTTGTTTCAACCTGTCTTGTTCCCTGGACAAGGGGGAGGGAAGAAAGGGTCCTAGTTTTTATAGAGCAAGTAGCATATGCCAGGCTCCACATGAGGGATTTTGTTTACATTAATGTATACATTAACTCCTAGCACAGCATTGCTCTGTTAATTTGACCAGTGGTCTTAAAATGGGGGGTGGGAACGCATGCCAATAGTACCATCACAAGGTTCTCTTATTTCTATCTTATCAAGAAAACAAGAAAGTAATTGATAAACAGAAATGGGTAGACAGAATTGTGTATATATATGTGTGTATATTTATTATAAATAACATATATATAAATTATATATTTATATGTGGTACATAATTTAAATTTTACACTGGGGTGAAAAATTAAAAAAAAAGGAGTTGAAACATTATCCTAGACACTGGAAATAAGATAATTACTGTTAATCTACCAAACAGATATTTTACTTGGGGGAAATTGAGAGTTCGTAGTATGTCCAAATGAATTTTCATGTGTAAATCACAGGTGAGCTGTTTCTTAATCCATCCTTTCTGTCCCTCCTTCCCTACTTCCCTGGCGGTCCAGTGGTTAAGACTCCATGCTTCCAATGCAGGGGGCAATGACACATGTAATTCACTAAATCATTCTCATTGTAAAAGAATAAAAAAACATAAAGCAAAGCCTTTTGGGCCATTTTCCATTCTGCCCTCCTCCCCGCCCCCAGTCCCTGAACTTACCCTCCTACCCAGTCCTCTCCCCAGAGATAACTACAATTATCATTTAGATGTATATTCCAGCCCTATAAAAAGTAAAGTTTCCTCATTGCTATCCTTAAGTTGTTGCTTTAAGAAAAAAGAGATGGGAAAGAGTAAGGGGAAAGTGGGACTCGGTAATCTACAAAACGTTTTAGGCAGGATGCTTTTCAAAACCCAAGAGCAGAACTGGAACTTGAACCGCACGTGGTTTCCAACATGAGCATCTGGCCACCTCCACCTTGGTAAATACTGCTGATTGGCTGGCTCTGGCTCTGGCCCACCTGCCAGTGACGGCCAAACACAGGAAAGCTGACAAATCAATAGCATCTTTCACTTTTTAATTTTTATTCTTTTTATTCATCAGTTCCCCCGTACTCTGATGATTGCCGAGAATAGGAGATTCTCTTACACACAGTAGCAGGGAGGCAGTTTCTATCCTCTTTCCTTTCTAAAGGACAATGTCAAGGACATGTTGAGGACAGGTCAGTAAATGTTACATCAGAGATACTGCTGCTATATTTACTCCCACTTGCCTTTCAAGCAAAGCAATTTATATGATGAAAAACAGCAGAGACAAACTGACCTGGGTATCTTCAAAGAAAACATTGAATTTTAAAGCTGTGTATGATCTTACATTGCAGTAAATTTCTCTGGGGGCTAAATTTCCTTTTTCTCTCTCTTCCCACTTTTTAGAATTCTCTGTGAGGAGAGAGTTAAAGAGACATACTACTTCATCCCAGGCCTACAGACCTGCAGTTGCTATCCAGGGTTTAATTCATTCTAGGCTGTCACCATAGCCTTGAGATGAGAGAGACTGAACAGACAGGAGAATGACAAGCAGAATTACCACTGGATTTGCTTTGGTCTGGAAGTTCCCATATCAGCTTCTGTCCCACCCCCACCCTGAAACCCCTTCTGGACCAATTATTTTTATTCTTCAAACCTCAGTTTTCTGCTCAGTAAAATAGGAAGATTCAATTCTGTTTCACTTGGAGGGATATTGTTAGGAGAATGAATAAATATGAATAAGGTCTTGTGGGAAAAGGAAGGTTATTCAGCACCGATTCAATTCAACAATCATTTCTTTTTTTTATTGAAGTATAGTTGATTTACAATGTTGTGTTAATTTCTGCTGTACAGCAAATTGATTCAGTTATATATATATATTTTTATTTATATGTACATTCTTTTTTTTTTTTTTTTAACTGTTTGGCCATGCCACACGGCATGCAGGATATATGCAGGATTTTAGTTCCCCAACCAAAGATCAAACCTGTGCCCCCTGCATTGGAAGTGTGAATCTTAACCACTGGACTGCCAGGGAAGTCCCTATACATTCTTTTTTTATATTCTTTTCCATTATAGTTTATCACAGGATATTGACTATAGTTCCCTTTGCTATACAGTAAGACATTGTTGTCTATCCATTCTCTATATAATAGTTTGCATCTTCTTACCCCAAACTCCCACTCCATTCCCCACCCCTCCCCTTGGCAACCACAAGTCTGTCCTCTATGTCTGTTGAGTCTGTTTCTGTTTTGTGAATAAGTTCTTTTGTATCATATTTCAGATTCCACATATAAGTGATATCATATGGTATTTGTCTTTCTCTTTCTGACTTACCTCACTTAGTATGATAATCTCAGTTGCATCCATGTTGCTGCAAATGGCATTATTTCATTCTTTTTTTATGGCTGAGTAGTATTCCATTGTATATATGTACCATATCTTCTTTTATCCATTCAACTGTCAATGTACATTTACATTGTTTCCATGTCTTGGCTATTGTGAATAGTGCTGCTATGAACATAGGGGTGCGTGTATCTTTTTGAATTATGGTTTTGTCCAGATATATGCCCAGGAGTGGGATTGCTGGATCATATGGTAACTCTATTTTTAGTTTTTGAGGAAGTTCCATACTGTTTTCCATAGTGGCTGCACCAACTTACATTCCCATGAACAGTGTAGGAGGATTCCCTTTTCGCCACACCTTTTCTAGCATTTGTTATTTCAACAGTCGTTTCTTGAGTACATATTAAGTGCTGGCAGAGAATACCATCCAGAGTAAAACATTGTACCTACCCTTAAGTAGTTAACAATTTGATAACTGGAAAAAAAAAAAAAAGTTTACAAAGAACCTTAACCTCAGGCAGCAAATGATAAATTACAAATGAGGGAATAGGAGAGGATTAGGGGAAGTTTCAAAGGGAGAAGCTGCATTGAGATAAGAGATAAGAAGAGGACATTCCAGATAGAGAAGAAAGAATAAAGAAAGGTGTGGAGGAGGCAAAGCTCAGGATGAATTCAGGGGACAAGGAGTACAGCAATCTGGCATACGTCAGGGAGCCATGGATGGCAAACTGGGTTCATACTGGAGAGGTTAAGAAGTCTATACTTAATCCTATAGGTGTCACAGATGTTTCGTTGAGGAAAGACATGATTAAAGTACTGCTTTAGGGCAATTACTATGGTGGCTGGGGTGTGGGTTGGGGAGGGGCAGCTTGGAGGGGTAAAAGGAACAGGTGAGGGTGATGGCAGAGCCTCACAAAGTCTTCCTTGACCCACAGTGAATCTCTGCATCACATGCTGTAAAGGAAGAACTTCCCTCCTAGTATTGACACATTCAGCATTTACACTCACCCCAGTTTGGTTTTGGTGGGTCTCTTTTCCAAGCATGACTCCTGGCTCCCCATTTAGGGGGTGCTTCCTGAGAACAGGGCCTTTATTTGTTCTCTTCCTCTTTCTCCTCTCTGTGCCAGCAGCCCCAATGCCCTCTATGCTATGGCCAGCCACAGCCCTCACTCAGGGTGGAAAGACTGGCGCTTTCTTTCTGCTTTTGTTTTAGGCATTTTTTAGCATCAACCAGGGCATCCAATGAATTCAGAGGGTGAAAAAAGGAAATAATTAGTAGGCAGATGAGGGAAGAGGAGATGTGCCAGTGTCATAATGAAAGACTAAGTTTTGGTTATGGTCCTTTCAAGAAAAATTTAAGACAGCATTTGTTGAGCATTATTATATATCTTGTATTTCACATGCATTATCTCATTGCATTCAGTCGGCAATCCTATGAGATAGTTACTATTATTTACAAATGAGAAAACTGAACAGAAAAGTTCGATAATTTGGTCAATAGCCCATAACAAGTGACAAAGTCAGAATTTGAATCATGTTTCTCCGCCCATTATCTTAACCACTATAGTCTACTGGTCCTGCACTGTGGTCCTAGATACCGAGGTCAATTAGTTCTTCAGTCCATACCCTTCTCCTCCAGTACAAAGGCACTGTTGCTTGAATGTTTACTGAAGGAGTTGATCCCTTTCAGGGTTAAGACTTTGTTACTGGAGATTAAATTGCAAAGCCCTAACCTTTTCAATGCTAAGTAGCTCTCAGGGGGATCTCAGTGCTTGGAAAGATTTTAGCCTGCCAGACAAATATCATTTATTAATTAATTCCATTTCCCATAAGACAACAAGACCTCCTACACTGAGTTGAAGGGACTCCAGACAAAAAAAAAAAAAAAACAAAGAAATCAGAGTAGCCTAAAAAGAAGTGACAGTTTCTATCAGGCTCCTTTGAAATGAAGAGAAGAGCTCTCAGGCCTCCCTGGAACCTCAGGGTAGTGGCCTGTGGGATAGTGAAAACTGAACCCCTGATGGAAATCCCTGCTCCCACCATTTCTGTTAGATTTGCTTGAGTGTCTGGCATTTTGGAGATTTGATGGGAAGGGAGCCGTGAAAGGGAAGAGAGCAGAGCACCTGAGGAATGAGGGAGGGAGGGAGGGACGGTGAGAGAGAGGGAAGGAGAAATTAAGGAGAAGAGAGACTCTGGGTATTCTCCTGGCTTGAGAGTGATGCCTGTAGCTTTTAGCTAATTAACTAAATTAGAGCCTGTTTTGGTTCAGTTGAGAAGGCAGTGTGATAGAACCTAAAGACCGTGGATTCTTTTTTTTTTTTTTTAAATATTTATTTATTTATGGCTGCGTCAGGTCTTAGTTGTGGCACGCGGGATCTTTCTCGCCCCAAGGCCTGTGGGATCTTAGTTCCCCAACCAGGGATCAAGCCCGCGTCCCCTGCATTGCAAGGTAGATTCTTAACCACTGGGCCAGCAGGGAAGTCCCAAAAGTGTGGATTCTGAAGAGAGACACATTTGAATTTCAAGTCCTGCTTTTTTCACTACCTGCATAACTTCGGAATCTCATGGAATAAAATAGCGATTTCTTAGGATTGTTATACATGAGAACAGATAAGTTTTAAAAATTCCTGCTATTAATAGGCATTAAATGAAGGCCATTTATTCAAAGTCTTGAGAACTACCATTTTGTATTAATTTAAGAAGCCTCAGAATTAAACAATTTGCATAATTCACACCTTCTTTTGAATTTCAAGTCTGTTAGCTCTAAGAAATAATTGTTGAATTAAACTAGAAAGACCTCAGATATTTTTAGGAGATGATAGTGGTCAGCCAAACAGAAGAGCATGACCTTAATGAATTTGCTGGTCCACAGGAAGACAGAATGTTGACGAAGCCACCAAACTGTCAGAAGTTTTCATTTAGCTTTTCTAACATCATCTCTATCAGTGTTAGACCAAAATGTAATTCTTTTCAACCAAGGATCACCAAGAATGCACTAAGTTGCATCCTTTCAAGTTAGATCTTGAGACGAATATTTCTGGGGGGCTTGGGATGGGGTGGGGGGCACCAGCCGTCTCACGGGATCCTAGTTTCCCATTCAGGGATTGAACCCGCACCCTCAGCAGTGAAAGCTCGGAGTCCTAACCACTGGACCGCCAGGGAATTACCCCCAATTTTCGTTTATTTCTGTTTTTAAGAGTTCTCATTCCAAGATCTTCTGGGTTGGAAGCTTGATATTTCAAGGTCCTAGTTTTCGGCTGGAAGCTTTTTCCTGACTTTCCTGTTTTGTTTTGTTTTCTCGCCTGAGGCCAGATGCTAAGCTCTAGTGCCAGGGTCTTAACCAAACACATGACCCTATTTCTCTAATATCTCCGGGGGATGTGGGGAGGAAGCAGTGGGGGGAGACTGGCTCTCAAGCACTACTGCAAGTGCCTCCTAAGCAAGGCTACTGTGTTGGTGGGGGGTTGTTTTTGTTTCTTTAAATATTCCCAAGTAATAACAACATTTGCATATTCAATAGCTATTCTTGCCGGATTTCTGAGTTCCTTAATTTCAAAAACTGTAAAATAAAACCATGTACCTCCATTGTAACCAATTTCAAAATTCAAGGAATGAGCACGATAGGTGTGTGTGCTCTCTTCCCTGTCCCACATGAAGATCTGTCCCCTTGGAAACTGGTTTGGTCAGGTAGGGGTGGATGGATATCTTTGTCTCTCCAGTTCAGGTATTACCAAGGGATGGGAGTTGAAAATCAGTGAAATTTGTCAGATTTCCCTAAAAGTAGTTAGGAATTCTACACATTAATGTAATAAAACAGCAAGACCGTCCCATGGTCAGGCAGGGTCTCGGCCTGAGACCTCTTTCCCTACATTTTCATGTGGTTAGAGTCAGCTCAGACATCTCCCCCTCAGGGAAGCCTTCCCTATCACCTCTCCAATCACTCTGGGTTAGGGGTAGGCTCAAACTTCCTTCTCACGCTGTCTTAACCTCTGTGTAACATTGTCATCCACTGATTACAAGTTGATTGACTTGCCAGAGCATTTTTTTCTCAAGAGATTTTTTTCACTCCATCTATAGAAAGTAGTGGAGGACCTGGTATATGATAGATTTTTTTTTTTTTTTTTTGGCTAAGTTGGTTTTTCATTGCTGTGCGGGCTTTCTCTAGTTGCGGTGAGCCAGGGCTACTCTTCATTGCGGTGGGTGGGCTTCTCATTGCGGTGGTTTCTCTTGTTGCGGAGCACGGGCTCTAGGTGCATGGGCTTCAGTAGTTGTGGCATGCAGTCTCAGTAGCTGTGGCTCATGGGCTCTAGAGCGCAGGCTCAGTAGTTGTGGCGCACGGGCTTAGTTGCTCCGCAGCATGTGGGATCTTCCCGGACCAGGGCTCAAACCCGTGTCCCCTGCATTGGCAGGCGGATTCTCAACCACTGTGTCGCTAGAGAAGCCCTGTGATTGATATTTAATACCACTTTGCTCATGGAAGGAAGGAAGGAAGGAAGGAAGGAAGGAAAGAAGGAAAGAAGGAAGAAGAAAATGCATTTTGCATTCCCAGTTCATTAAAGTTTATCTATTTACTAGGTCTCTTCATTAAAGTTTATCTATTTACTAGGTCTCTTCAATCCGGCACTGAATAATTGAGAATGGCGGGCTTTCATACACCAAACTAGCATATTTAAAAAATTCTCCCATTCCAATCAAAGCTTTTGCTCATAGTCAAATCTAGCTCCCTGCAAGAAAAGTTGAGTGTTCTAATTCTGGTATTGATGCTGGTGGTGACTTGGGCTTTTCTTTTGTTTCAGTTTGTTCATCTGTAAAATGAGTCTGTGTTTCAAAAATGTGAGTTGTAATTCATTAGTAGCTTTTCTTATCAATTTAGTGGGTGGCAACTGGCATTTTAAAATTGAAATCATAGTGTAATTGTTTGTGGTAAGGTAAGGATTGCTTCGTGAAACTTAAGGTTTTGGTTATACTCTATGTATGCAGGTCCTAGGTTGTGGTGTAAAATGTACTTCTTACTGTATTATCACAACAAAAAATTTTAAAAGAATTGAATTGGATGATAAATGAAGCCCCTCTAATCTTAATCTGTGTGAATTTGGCAGGACTGCAGTGTAACTACTAAAATAGTGGGGAAAGAGGGGCTGCCAAGAATTAAAGAGAGATCAGAACAGTTCAAAACAGTAAGCAAAGTACGGAACAGGAGGCACTGACAGAAGAGCACCAGAAAGGTTCAAAATAGAAATCCTTCAGAGAATTGTGCAATTTGGCCCTTCCCACTTTCTG
Organism: Pseudorca crassidens; assembly: GCF_039906515.1. Taxonomy (NCBI): domain Eukaryota; kingdom Metazoa; phylum Chordata; class Mammalia; order Artiodactyla; family Delphinidae; genus Pseudorca; species Pseudorca crassidens. Next base: position 99,039,675 of record NC_090297.1, read on the forward strand.
AGCCTTAAATCTCTGACCTGTCTGTTGCCTTTGTTTCTATGAGTTGGGAAGAACAGTGGTATTTTCATGAGCTGTTCCCTCTAGTCCCGCCCTTACTCTTCTCCTCTGCTTATATATTATAACTCCTCTTCTTGCCTCTTGGCAGCTCCTCTCCGCCCTGATGCACCCACTTGTGTGCGCTCCCACCTCTTTCTGTTCATGCTTGCTGGTCAGCCACATATACCCTACACGGAGCCAAGAAGTATGTGTCAGAATGTGGGGTCTGGACAGGGTGGGTGAAGGGGTGGAGTGATTCCCTCAGCATCCGAAATCTTCCCGAGACGGCAGATCAGTATAAATTCAAAACACATATTTTAATCCCAAACACTTTCAATTCACATTTAAAGAACGCATTAGTATTTATTATTATTAATTTTTAATCAAGAAGCATCATGAGCTTTAAAAGTTTGAGAATCACTGGTCAATAGAGTCAAAAGTGCCTCCCATTACCCACCAACTCCAATCACCTGTCTTTGTTTCAGGCTATTAAGGCCAGCCAGCATCAAGGAGATGCAACTAGAGAGAGATGGAAATGGGTCTTAGAAACCCTGCTGCAGAATGACTGATGGGAAGGGTTTGGGACACAAAGCAAAGACAGTTTGATTTCTAAAGTCCCTTGTAGTTATCAGATTCTTAGAAACTAAGATTTTTAGGAGTTAATGAACAAATGAGAAGTGAGAGGAGATTTTAGCAGGTACCGACTCTGTTTTGTGATTGGGGAGCCCAGCCTCAGGACAAGGAGACAAGAGACCTTGGTGTATAAGCCTCAGCTCCTTATTCTGGCTAGGGATGCGTCTGGACAGTGCTTAGCTGAAACCCATGAAAGAATGGATTGTTCTCAATGCTTGTGTCAGAAAAACATGTTATGGACCATCCCTGCAGATTCTTCAGCAAGCTCTGAGTCACTGCTAGAAATTAAAGGTGGGTGGGCTGAACGCTGGCATCCCAGGGTTTCAGTCCTTTGCAACTGACCAATCAGATAACCTTTGACATCTGGCTTGACCTCTCTGTTTCTTATTCTTCCTTTTCTGTTAAATGAGTATTCAGGTAAGCAATAAAGATTTCCACTGCCAAGCATTTTTTAAGGTAACTTACATAAGTTAAAAAGAAGTGGTAGTAGTAGAAAAAGTAGTAGAAATGGAAGAAGAAGTAAATATTATTATTTTATAAATTAGAAAACTGAGGCACAGAAAGTTAAAATACCTTGCCCAAGGGTAACCAGGGGTTTGTGTACGTGACTGAGTCTACAACCACCTGAGTCTGTGTGACTCCAAGGTGAGTAATCGGTGGTGGGTGCTGGGAGCTGGGGTGAAAGGGGCTAAGGAGGAACTGAAGACTGGTCTGGCCCTGCCCTGAAGAGTCTTGGAGTGGTGCTGAGTCACAGCCCTTCTAGGTTCCCCCTCTGGAAATGACTTTAGCCTAGAGCTGGAGTCCTCAAATGTTTTTGCTCCTGTATCTTTCTGAAAGAGTTTTGAAAAACCATACATCTCTTTGTACATATTAAACTTGACATCTAACGTTTTTCATCGTAAGCTTAAAGACTTGTAAGAGTTGTAAAATATAATTACTGGCTTTTGTAAATATCAATATAATAAAACTATGAAATCATTCTTTTAAGTAAATCTAAAGGATTCATAGAAATATCATAGTTTGATATTACCATCATCAATTTCGCTAATTCATACTAAACTCTCTAATTTGAAGTTTTATATTGTTTTTTTCTTTGAAATCATATTTTGATTCCTCTTTCAAGTAATCTTGTCTTAATATAATTTGGTAGTTGAAAGCATTTTACTGATTCTCTATTATACATACTTTTCTGCAACAAAAATACATAAATTGACATTCATTTAAAGATATTTCCAGGGACTTCCCTGGTGGTCCAGTGGTTGAGACTCTGTGCTGCCAGTGCAGGGGACCCAGGTTTGATCCCTGGTTAGGGAACTAGCTACCGGATGCCTCAACTAAGAGCCCGCATGCCGCAACTAAAGATTCCGCACCTGGCAATGAAGATCCTGTGTACCGCAACTGAGACCTGATGCAGCCAAATAAATAAGTAAATTTTTTAAAAAATAAATTTATTTATTTATTTACTTATTTATTTTTGGCTGCATTGGGTCTTCATTGCTGCGTGCAGGCTTTCTCTAGTTGCGGCCAGCGGGGGCTACTTTTCGTTGTGGTGTGCGGGCTTCTCATTGTGGTGGCTTCTCTTATCGCAGAGCCAGGGCTCTAGGCACGTGGGCTTCAGTGATTGTGGCTCGCAGGCTCTGGAGCACAGGATCAGTAGCTGTGGCCCATGGGCTTAGTTGCACCGTGGCATGTGGGATCTTCCCGGACCAGGGCTCGAACCTGTGTCTCCTGCATTGGCAGGTGGGTTCTTAACCACTGCGCCACCAAGGAAGTCCCAGTAAATATTTTTTTTAAAAGCTATTAAAAAATATTTACACTGACAGAAGGTTCTAATTATTTAAAAAATATTACTGTTACTAATAGCATTTATCAAAACAACAGATATTACAAATCTTTATAATTAGTAAGCATTATTACTATATAATACTTATAATTAGTACGAAGTGAAATTTTATTGAGAATTTGTCTCTTAAGGAGATGGAATGAATGGGGAGGTGTTTATGGTTCCTTGGATTAAAATAATTGTGGAATTGTCCCTTTGATGTCCCAGAGGATTTTATACCTTAGAGCAATGAATGCACCATTTGGCAGGATTAGAGAAGAGGGAGAGGTAAACTTCTGTTTTTTTTGAAGTGGCCAGAGGGCAATTAAGAAAGAGATAAGGAAAAGAAAATCAGGGCTGCAGATGTCCTCTGAGGCACACCAGTTTTAGGGAAGAACATGAATGAAAACTGAGGACCTGGAAATTGAGTCCTTTGAAACCACTATGGTCCTGTACCCTTTGGAAAAGATTTACATGCCCGAACCTCTAGCAGCCCTGTCGATCTCCATGTTAACTGGGTTCCCCCATGTGCCCAGGGGAAGAAACTGGGTCATGGCAGCCATAACCGAACAGTGCTCTTTGTTTCCTAGCCAGTGTATTTAAACAACATACCCCTCCTTCAAGGTCCTCCTGAGTCATTCTGGAGTCACTGGGCGTGGCTTTCTTGCGCTCACAAACTGGTCTGCAGGGCCCTTTTGTGGTCTCTGCCCGTTTTGCTTATGTTCTACAGTCTGGCACAGCGAGCTGCTAGCCCTTTAGATGTCAGAGCCAAGTAGATGGTCACATGAGAAAGCTGAGCACCAGACCCTAGATCCATAGGCCTCTTCTGGCTCACACAGTGGCCTCCAGAGAGAAAAGTGACCCCCCCCCCCCAGTGTCTTCCCTGGGATAGAGGGGGTCTTTGCAGGGAAAGTACCTCCTGCTGACAGTGCTTACAGGAATCTGTGAAACAAACCTTCCCATTTGGTCTCCTTTTTGGTTTAGTAGTGGTGATAAATGCCCAAAGTGGGCTGAAGTACCAGGCGCTCTGAAAGGGGACCCTCATCCCAGCCTGCATTTTCTATTTCAGCATTTCCCCAATTTTCTTCACATCCCAATACTCAAATGGCTCCTTCTCTTGCCCTTGACCTTTTGTCTCCTTGGTGAACTCATATTTACTCATCAAATCTCAGTGCAATTTCTTCTTTCAGGATGCCTTCCCTTTCCTCTGATGGCCTCAAGGGTTTTTTGCTATCTCTCTGCTCTTACTACATTTCGGTAACATTTGCTCTTACATATTTGTTAGTTTTTCTCTCCAATTAAACTATGGGCTCCTTAAGGACTAGGACTAGGTATATCAGAGTTTTTCTCTGTTATCTTTCGGTACACAATCAGAAGTGAGTAGCTCTCCTTAAGTCACTCTACTAGATGCTTTTAAGTGCTCAGCTCTCTGGAGGATAACAGGCTTATTCCACAACCTCTGTGACTATAGAGGTTTTGGAGTTTGGAGGATGCTGAGGAGGGGACAGAGGCCTCTGGGCACAAGCTATTGAACACAGCCAGGGTTGTGTAGATAGAGTCTCCAAACCCTGCCTACTGTGAAGGAAGGGCCTATGGGATTCTCCTGCCCTGTTGGGATGAAAGAAACAGTTAATGGAGAAACAGCCTATTATCTGAACTCAGCCCCCTCCAAACAATGCTCTGCTTGATACAGTCTCTGCTCCTTTTCCAAGGGGAGGGAACCGCAGTAGGCTGAGCTATGAGATCTTCTGGCCTGGATTTGGAAGGATCTGGACTGCCTGTTGTAAGGGAGTTTGCTTTATCAGGATCTTATTCAAGCAAGCCCCTGATGCAGATCTGTATAGTCTATTCACTGCATTTGATGTACAGCAGTGCTACTCAAAATGTGATCTACCACTGGCAGCATTAAAATATCTTGGGAGTGTTAAGAGTGTAAATTCTTGGGCCCCTCTCCAGACCTACTAAATCAGAATTCCTCAGAGAGGCCCTGGAAGCTGTGTTTTAACAAGCTCTCCTGATGATCTTGATGTACACTAAAATTGATAAAGTACTGTTATATTGGATACACACACACATTCCTTCTCTCTCTCTCTCTCTCTCTCACTCTCTCTCTCTCTCTCTCTCTCTCTCTCTCTCTCTCTCTCTCTCTCACACACACACACACACACACACACACACACACACACACACACCAGCTGCCTACAGCTCCTACAGCTGTTAATGCCACTTGGTCATTTCCCTGTGGTTTCCCTCATCAGGGCCCTGGGATTTGTTTTTCTCCACTGTGGATCTTGTTCATTTCCTGCTGCTTCCAAGGGGTTGGGAGAGGAAAGAGCCAGCATGAAGGCAGGAGGGAGGAGGAAGGGGTTAGCTAAGGCAGTGGAGCTTTCAAGAATGAAAAGGAAAATGCTTAGTGACAATGTTCCTTTGTGAAGAGGTAGCTTTATGATGTAGCTGCAAGTCATTAGCGATCGGGCGCGCGCGTGTGCGGGCGCGCGGCGGGAGTTGACCCGGTCGTTCACCAGGGCCAGATCGCCCTCTGCTGCCGGCTGATAAATAATACTCCGTGACTCAGGGACTGCCAAGGAAAAGAGGAAGAGTCCCTGGGGCTGGCTGGCTGGGGTGGGAGAGAGGACGTGACTAAGGCCAAGACGTCACAAAGTCACCACTTCAGGCAGTAGAATAATCTTGTTCCAATCTTGTTTGCAGGAAGGACGAAGAAGCCAATTCAGTGGGTGTTTCCAGGACCCATCCAACAAACAGTGGGGTTCTGCTGAGATCTCCACCGGCTCCCGTGATTACACGGCTCCCGTGATTACAAACTCTCAGCTTGATTTGGCTCCGCAGCCACTCTTTCCCCCAGTACCTCCCCTTGAAAAAAAAGAAGGGGTGTTTAAAATAGGAAGAGGGATTAAAATGAAAAACAAACACGAAAAGTTTTTGGTGTGAAGGCATCTAGGGGCAGTTGGTCAAGGCTCAGACTTTTAAAAAAATCTCATTTTCTCAGTCTCTTTTTTCCTTTTGTCTTCATGAAAGCATTATGTCTTTCTATCTTTCTTCTCTTGCCAGGGAACACCTACACCACAGATGTGGAATCAGCCATTCTTTATTGCTCCACTTTATTGCTGTTAGGAATTATGGTCATGGTTCATTATGGTTCATGCAGGTCACTGCTGAAAAGAGCAAAGATTTGTTCCTGGAATAAAAGCTCAGGCACAGCAGTTGTTCCTGCCAACCACTGGGCAGTGACCCATTTCCTCCTGGTTCTTGTTTTTGCCACTTCCCAGCTGTGACTGGAGCCAGGCACCCGGAGGCCATTACACCCATATCCCCAACTCTTGGGACTTCTGCAGATTATAGGACCCCGGCTGGGGAGATACCATGAGGGTCCAGTCCAGAAAATTACTTAAACTGCCCTAAAAGGGGTAGGGTGGAGCAGAGGAAGGGAGGAGAAGGAGAGGGTGAGAGATTAGGGAGATGACGAGTGGGGGTGGGAGTGGGGATGGGAGTGTAGGTGGGGAGGAGATGAGTGCAGCAGCCAGTTCTGGTATCATGGAACATTCTGACCTCTCCCCAAAACATCCTCATGTGCAGAGTAAGTCTATGTGATTCCAAGTCCCTCAACCAAAACACATCTTAGATAAATGGTTGTTTTCTTGGTTTTTGGTCTACTTGCGACCAAATATCTGGATCTTTAGATAACCACATTTCGATGATGGGATCTGTACGATCCCAGATATATGCTTGTTATCTATTTGTATTAAAATCAAGGCACTTTGGGCTTCCCTGGTGGTGCAGTGGTTAAGAATCCGCCTGCCAATGCAGGGGACACGGGTTCGAGCCCTGGTCTGGGAAGATCCCACATGCCACAGAGCAAGTAAGCCCCTGTGCCACAACTACTGAGCCCGCATGCCACAACTACTGAAACCCACGCACCTAGAGCCTGTGCTCTGTAACAAAGAGAAGCCACCGCAATGAGAAGCCTGTGCGCCGCAACGAAGACTAGCCCCCGCTCGTTGCAACTAGAGAAAGCCGGCGCAGCAACGAGACCCAACATGGCCAAAAATAAATAAATAAAAAATAAATAATATAAATTAAAAAAAATCAAAGCACTTTATACACTGCCTTGTGGTTATGCTACTTGAAGGACAATTTCATCTCTCATAAGTGATCTATCTACTTGGTTGTCTTCATTGTGAGCAGGATTGCATCTCTGGAGCAGTTTGTGCCTGGAGTTGGACCAGAATTCTAAGTACAAGGGGCATAATCATAGACACTTTGGCTGGTGATAGTGATCTGGTCTCTGCAAACACAGGCAGCTAGGGAGCTGGGTACAGGGTGTGATTGTAACAATGTACGGTGGTTAATTTTAACCAGAATTATTGTGGTGATCATTTCACGGTATACACAAATAGTGAATCATTATGTTGTATACCTAAAATGAATATAACGTTTTATATATATGCCAATTATATACCAATTTAAACAATGGAGAGTGTGAGTAGCTACATAATATGCAAGGTTCATGGCAAAATGAAAATACAGGACCTCTTTTTTTTTTTTTTTTTTTTTTTTGCAGTACGTGGGCTTCTCACTGTTGTGGCCTCTCCCGTTGTGGAGCACAGGCTCCGGACGTGCAGGCTCAGCGGCCATGGCTCACGGGCCCAGCCGCTCCGTGGCATGTGGGATCTTCTCAGACTGGGGCACGAACCCGTGTCCCCTGCATCGGCAGGCGGACTCTCAACCACTGTGCCACCAGGGAAGCCCAAAAGAGCTTCTTTACTTGTCTCTTATCTCCTTCTAGACTGCTGGTTCCTTGAAGGTAGGAACTGTGGCTTTCTCGAAGCTGAATCCACAATGTTTAATGTATACTATGAGAAGCTGTGGATTTTATTATAGTTCAGGAGTCTGATGTTTCTTAGATGTTCCTGATTTCTCTGGGCTCATGGGTCCAGAGAGTCTTGGACCAAGAACCAAAAAAACATTGTTCTCATCTCGGTTGTTTTATTTGCAATCTATATGACTTTAGTTAAGTCACGTATTCTCTTTAAGCTCCAGTTTTGTCATCTCTAAAAAAAACGGGCTATCTATGAAAAGCAATTTGTCAATAACTATCAAATTTACAAATGGATAAAGCCTTTGACCAAACAATTCATCTTCTAGAAACTTATCTTAAGATATACTCGAATATATCTTACAGATATACTTTCCCACAGGTTATTCATTCCAGCATTATTTTTAAAATTAAAGATTGGAAAGACTTAAATGGGCTTGTTAAATAAATTAATTTATAGAATAGAATACTATGCAGCCACAAAAAGAATGATGTAAGTCTAATATATACTGATATTAAGTAATCTCCAAAATATATTATTAACCTGGGTTCATGGCCTTGTAAAACTGTACACAAAGTTTTGAGAATTTATGTACATATTTTGCTAGGTAGAAGGTCCATATATATATTTTTTTTTGCAGTACGTGGGCCTCTCACTGTTGTGGCCTCTTCCGTTGCGGAGCACAGGCTCCGGACGTGCAGGCTCAGCGGCCATGGCTCACGGGCCCAGCCGCTCCGTGGCATGTGGGATCTTCTCAGACTGGGGCACGAACCCGTGTCCCCTGCATCGGCAGGCGGACTCTCAACCACTGCACCACCAGGGAAGCCCAACAGGACCTCTTGTTCAAAAATTTATTAAGAATTTCAAGATGGCAACTGCAGAACATTAAATGTGGGCCCTTGTAAGCGTGCGGGTCTGTGTGATTGCACAGGTTGAAAGCCCATGGAGCCACCTCTGGTAGAGGCTCCCCTTGGGAGGGTGTGGACTAACAAATTCAAAGAGCTGTGATATGTCCCCTCCAGTTTAGGTGTCTCCCCATTTCAGTGTCATGCCTTATACTGGACTTAAGGCTTCTGTTAGACTTTTTTGACACCCACTTGCTGGTCTTAGCTCTATTTTGGGGAGGGAAGGGCAGAGCCTGTGTCCATGTTGGGGAGACACACTTTGGGGAGAGCAGCAGCAGTATTCAGTGTTGGGGAGGAGATAGAGCCCGGATGGCATCCTGTGGCCTTGGAGATGTGGAACAGCCGCAAATGTACCTAGCGAGGAAACCTGCAAATACCAGGATCATATTGGCTTTCTTCCGTGATTCCTGTCACAAACAAACAAGAAAGAGAAGTGGGATCCAGGGACTTCCCTGGTGGTCCAGTGGTTAAGACTCCACGCTTCCAATGCAGGGGGCCCGGGTTCCATCCCTGATCAGGGAACTAGATGCCACATGCATGCCACAACTAAGAGTTCGCATACCACAACTAAAGGAGCCCGCATGCCGCAAATGAAGATCGCGTGTGCTATAACTAAGACCCGGAGCAGCCAAATAAACAAATAAGTAAATAAACATTTTTTAAAAAAAGAAAAGTGGGATCCAATGAGAATCAGCTTCTCATATTCTAGAGAAGACGACTTGGAGTCATTATAATGTGTATATTTAAGAAGCGTGACCTGATTCTCTAGTCTTGGGCTAATGAAGTCTTGGGACACCTTGGTTTGCATAATCAGGCATAACTGGTATGACATGCCTTGTAGCTTAGGGTATAAATATAGTCTCATCTTTTAATTTTCCATTTATCACCTAGCCCCTAACTTTCTTTAGTGGCAGGAAGTCCAATATCTCCTTGGAGACCTTCCCAGCACCCTTCTGAATTGTTCAAGAAGGTCTTCTGTAGGTCTAGCCAGGTCCTTACTTGGAAGGAGGAACAGCAGCAAGGAGAGCTTGAGAGAGCAAAGGAGACGATGCCCGGGTGTTCACTGAAGCCGAGACAGCAGCACCCCCCAAATTCTATTTTATTTCCTTCCCCTCTTGGTCAGGATCAGGACTATATCTGTGGGTTAATGAGCCAATTACATTCTTCCTGACATTTTTATCTCAGAATTACGAAACCCTGATGAGCTTTCAAAACCTCACTTTTCAGAGACATCAGTCATTAAAATATCAAGACCTAGGCAACACACTGATGACATCTCATATTAAGGAAGTTAATAAAATATGTTTAACATGTATACTTTAAAATGTGTTTAAAATATGTATTTAAAATGTTTTTAAGTCTCAATAATTAAAATTGCAGTTTAAAATGAGAATTGATTGTTATAGCTTCTTCCTCCTAAGGAAGGTGACAAAATGCACGCTGATAGGGAAATAAATCTCTGTCTTGATTCCTAATCCTCCCAGGGGCTACTGGGGAAGAAGAAAGGAAAAGAGTTTTCTAAGTGACCCTGGAGGGTTGGCTCTGGGAAAATGCTCACAGGTTAGCACAGCATAGCCAGGAGTCTATCTTTGCAGAGAAGGCCTGGGGTTGAGTTAGCAGGTGGACAGGTCAGTTGTTGTGCATAATGGAGAGAGGGGAACTGAGTTTCTGAGAGGTCAAAGGAAGGGGAGTGGGGTCTGAAAATTGGATAAGCAAGGAGGCTTTGGGGGAGAAATGATGATCAAATTCAGTTTGTGGTGTTTGTGTTTCTATAACGTCTCCCCAAGTCTTCAGTAATGTCTGCTACACGCATAAATGCCTCAGGCTAACAACTAATGAAACAACAAATAATACTTGCTGTGTATCACATACTATTCTGAGTACTTTACATATACAAACTTATTTAATCCTCATAATAATCTTATGAAGCTGGTACTATTATCCCATTTTTACGGATGAAAATACTGAGGCACAGAGAGGGTAAGCAGTTAGCCTAATGTCACTCATGGTTATTTTGAAATGTCACTAGAAATTAACATGCTTTTACTTATTTAAATGCCAGTAATTCAAAGGGTTCAAAAAATTATACATCAAATACCTGATGAATGAATTTTAAGTTATCAAGTTTAAAATTAATGGAGAGAGGTAACAAGGAGGAGTGTGGGCCAAGATTGATTTTTGTTGATTTGGTTGTTTCGTATTTTTCCTTCCCACACTAAAGCAGCACTGAGACCAAAACTCATCTACACTGCAGACACTGTAAGGTGGAAAGGGTCTAGCATAGCAAGTGTAAAGACATGAACAATGCTGAGAAGAAATTGAAGTCAGAGGGAGTAAGGAGATGGTAAATGAGCTTTTTTTTGGGGGGGGGATTTTTTTTTTAATTCAAACAAATTCACAAAAATTATAATCATCCTCATCAGTTCACTCAGTCCCATGTAACTAATTTTGTTTTCATCTTGATCTTTTGTTAGCACTTTTATGAATTCATCAGTTTTCCATTAGAGTTCTGAAAATGCTTATTCATTCAGTTCAGCAGTATAGTCAGTTACCAGAAGGTAAATGAGCTTTTTAAAAATGCTCCCCCCACGAAAAAAAAGTTTTTTTAAAAATGCCCCCAAATCTCTGGGCCCGGAGAATTATATTTCATAGTAGTAAAATAATTTGTTGAGGGGATCATGGATCTACTAGCAATCGTCTATCTTTGAGCATAAAGTTATAAACATTTTAACTTTAAAAAACTCTTGAGAAGTTGTGGTAAAAATAAAAGGGTGCCAGAAGACAGGAAACATGAAAACATAAATTTCATAAATGAGAAAAGAGCGGATTCCAGAAGCTCAGTAGCAGAATGTTGATCACAGGAAAAAATCTCAGAACAGTGTGTTAAATAGTTATGTTGACACTTCATAAAGAAAGATGTTGACACTTGGAATGAGTTTTCTAGGAATATTTCCTGTCAAATTGTCTCTATTTTATTTTATGATAAAGTTACTAGATGTGTGAATTAGGGCGATACAATCGTTATACTCTATCCTGATTTTAGCAAGACAGTTAAAGAATTCATTGATATCATTATGGAAATGATGAAAAATGTGACAAGATTCTAATATGGTGTGCTGGGTTGTATGGGTTAAACAGCTCATGTCAATGTGAACTGATTCAGGGCCTTTGGTCCTGTCCTCCTTGGTGTTTCTTTTTTAATTTAATTAATTAATTTATTTTTATTTTTGGCTGCCTTGGGTCTTTGTTGCTGCTCGCGGGTTTTTCTCTAGTTGCAGCGAGTGGGGACTACTCTTCGTTGTGGTGTGTGGGCTTCTCATTGCAGTGGCTTCTCTTGCTGTGGAGCACAGGCTCTAGGTGCATGGGCTTCAGTAGTTGTGGCACTAGGGCTCAGTAGTTGTGGCTCCTGGGCTCTAGAGCACAGGCTCAGTAGTTGTGGTACACGGGCTTAGTTGCTCCGCAGCATGTGGGATCTTCCCGGACCAGGGCTTGAACCTGTATCCCCTGCACTGGCAGGCAGATTCTTAACCACTGCGCCACCAGGGAAGTCCCCCTCCTTGGTATTTTAATCAAGGACTTAAGAAAGTATTTTTATTAAATTGGTAGGTGACAAATTTGGGAGCAACACCTAATGAATTAGCTGACAGAGCCAAGATTCAAAAAGATCTTGTTGTTTTGGAATAATTACTCCAAATCAATAAGAATGTTATTGCATCCTGCAATTAAGTCTAGAAACAGATTGAACAGATATGAGATTTTGGATGAATGGTTCTAAAGAAAATCCTATGAAAAACCCTGAGGAGAAGGGGTCTTCGTTAATATTTAGTATGACTACAAAAAACAGACATTTTTTCTATTATTTCTAATAGAAAAAAACTGGAAATGTCTCAAACATCTATCGATAATGAATGGATAAACATACTGAGATACATCCATACATGGAATATTACTCAGCAATAAAAAGGAATAAAATATTGATACACACAATAACATGATGGATCTCAAAATAATTACATTGCATGGAATAAGCCAGACAAAAAAAGAGTATGTTTTGAACTATTTAATTTACATAAAACTCTAGAGTATGTAAACTAAGCTATAGTGACAGAAGGCAGATCTGTGGTTGCCTGTGGACAGGGTTGGTGGGTGGGGGAATGAGGGATAGATTACCAAGGAGCATGAGGAAACTTAGGGGGAGCAATTATCTTGATCATGGTTATGGCTTCACAGGTGTATATGTGTGTTCAAACTCACCAAGTTGTACACTTTAACTATAGGTAGTTTATGATATGTCAGTTACACCTCAATTAAAGCTGAAGTTAAAAGAAGAAAATGTGTGAAAGGAAATACAGGAAATTATAAGCAGTAATTACCTCTGAAGTTAGGACTGGGGAGGCGATCATTTAATTTTTCCTTTTTGTGCTGTTTAAATTTTTATAAAAAAAGATAAAAAGTAACACAAAATGTTTTAAAAATAAAACCATTCACACAAGCAAAAAAAAAAAAAAAAAAAAAAAGGCTGTTTTGAACCCAGAAATTAATGGATTTGGTGAAACTTTTCAAAATGGTTGCATGCAGAACAAAAAAGGCCGCTGTAAGAAGCTGTTCAGAGGTGGCCTAGTTAGAACTGCAAAGACTGACCTATAAGCTCTCTCAAAGGTTTCCTCGTGTTCCTCTTTCCTTGGGGTCAAAGTCTTTGGGACTCAGCAGTAAGCAGAGAATAGCATTCTGCCTCTCTGGGATTAAATTAGAGGTCTTTAGGTTAAGAACTCTGGTTGTTGTTCACTTTCAACAATGTGTACTTAGTACTTAGAACACGCAAGGGACTAGGCGGGGAACTGATTGTCTTTGCTGTTAGCTGTAATCACCGACATGGCTAACCTGTGCAAAGAACCCTGCCAGAGGACTTTAGCTGCAGTATCTTGTTTAATTCTAACCATCATGTGTGATATGGGTATTATTTTTTAATCCTCATTTTACAGATGAGGAAGTTGAGGCAAAGAGAGCTATCTTACCCAAGGTAATAGAGCTAATGGGTGGTAGAGCTGGGATTTTAAACTAGGTAAACTAGGTTCCTCTAGAACCAGTTTACTTAACCATCACTTTATACTGCCTCTTTAGGGATACTGAGACGAAAAAGATAGAGGTCCTGCTCCTGAGGCGACCATGGTCTGGTGGGAAGACTGGCGCAGGAACACATGGACCCTAGCATGTGAGAAGCACTATGATGAAGGTGTGTACAGAGGACCATGAAAGGACCAAGGAAGGCCCTCCTGCCCTGCATCTGGAAAATGGGGAAAGTGATACTTGAGCTGGACCTTGAAGGTGGATTTGCCATGTAGAGAAGGGGGAAAGAGTATGGCAGGCAAGGGGAACTGCATGTGCATAAGGCACTGGAGAATGAAACACGAAAGCATATTGGATTTGGAGAATAGCAAATAGTTTGATGAGAGAATAGAGTGGTGTAGTGGGGGCTGAGAATGGAGGCAGATTGTAAGGGTCCTTAAGGGGTGTTGAGGAGGCCATGGAAAGTGTGTAAGTAGAGTAACAGGGTCTGAGCTGTGGTGAGGATGCTGGTGTAAATGCCTCTCAACAACTTAACAAGGAGAACCTAAGACTTTTGCCACAAGTTCAAGAGACCCTGAGCTCAAACTGGTTATGACTTTGAAAGAAGAGTAGTCACTGCTCTGTTTGTTTATTGTTTATTTGCTTTTGCTTAGGGAAGTCAACCTTTGGGTATGGGTTCTAGAAAGAGCAGGAAGAGGCTCTAGTAAAATACTTGTTATTTTCCTGTGAAATAGAAAGAAACACCAGGCATTCCTTGTCCACTGTTATTGCTACTTACATAAGAAGTACATTATTGGGATGCCTTCAAACAGAAAAATAGACTTGAATAAGGAATCTGTCAGCTCATGATGTTAGGAAGTCCAGAGGCAACTAGCTTTAATTATTATTTTTTTATTTTTTGTTTTTAAATTTTTGGGCGGTACCATGTAGCATGTGGGATCTGAGTTCCCCGACCAGGATCGAACCCGCGTCCCCTGCATTGGGAGGGTGGAGTCTTCCTGCCAGGGAAATCCAGAGAGGCAGCTTAGCTTTAGATGAGGCTTGATCTGGCAGTGAAACAATGTCTTTCTTTCTTCTCTGCTGTCGTCTTACTAAAGCTGACTCCCTTTGGGGTCCCAAGATGCCTAAAAACAGTTCCCAGGGTTACCTGCTTTCTCATTCACACTCAGGAGGAAAGACAACATCTTCGTCCCAGTATTCCCAACAATAGTCCTGAAAGTCACATGATTACAATAGATTTGATCACATGCACACTTTAAACCAATCATAGTGGCAGTGGATAAAATGCAATGGCTACCTTAGCCTTCAGGGGTCTCCTGCTTGACCTCTGAAGTCAGGGGAGGAGTCAGCTTCCCTAGGACTACACAGATCTCCCCATGTAAAATAGGATTCCTGGGAAAGTGAAAAGGGGTCAACCAACAACCATCCTCTACCATCAGGTGTCAGAGATTCAGACGACTCGCTCAGTTAAAGCAAGTCGTCTGAATATATAACCTCATTATATAACCTCATATAATATAACCTCATTCATTGATAACCTCATTCATTGATTCTTAGTAGCCCCCAAAACTTCACACACATGGCAGTGATTCTCAACACCTTCAGGGATCCTGATTTCTTGGCCTAGCCATCCGTATTTTGTTTTCAGCTCATCAGATGATTCTAGTGAGCAGCCAGGGCAGCAGTAGAGAACTACTAGGTTAATCTTTCGTTATTGCCACTTCTTTAGTCATAGGCTTAGTTTTATGTACAGCTGAACTATGTTGAATCTAACAAATAAAAAGAATATAGGTAAACATATAATAAAAATTAATAATAATTACACTTACTGAGACTTATATGTGCCAGGCATATTACAAGGTGTTTTACATGCATTATCTCATTTCATCCTCTCAGTAATAATCCTGTGAAATAGAGAATTTTATCTCTTTTTCACAGATGAGAAACGTGAGGCCCAGAGAACTTAACTTGGTAGTCCAAGGTCATGCATCTAGTATGTGGTTGTTAGGACTTGAAGCCAGGTGTATCTGATTCCAAAATTCCATGCACTTAAACCCTGTTACACATTGTTTGTTCCAGAATCATGGCTATAAGAGATCTCATTTAGAGTTCCTTTCCCAACCCTTTTTAGTCTCTGACATACGTTTTTCTTCCAGTTTTACTGAGATGTAATTGACATACAGCACTGCATAAGTTTAATATTACAACGTAATGATTTGATTTACATGCATCATAAAGTGATTATCACAAGAAGTTTAGTGAACATCCTTCATCTCATATAGGTACAAAATTAAAGAAATAGGAAAAAAATGATTTTTATCGTGATGAGAACTCTTAGGATTTACTCTCTTAACTTCCATATATAACATACAGCAGTGTTAATTATTTTTGTCATGTTGTAGTCCCTGACATACTGTTTTTCAGGGCCTGCCAGGTGACATTTCGGTGGGGGTTTTATCTTTAAGCCACCTCTTAGTGTCTCCTGCACAGAATGTATATAAAACCTACCACATTTTATATATATTTTATTATACATACAGAGATTACACCTAGTATATGTCTATTGGTATAAAATGGGGGTATAATCTAAATAAGTGTTCACAAATTACACATGGTGCACTTACTGTTTATATCTATAGACACACATATAAAAATTGTGGATGTAGTGTAAGGAGAAGAACACTGATTTAGAGTTCCACTTTTGACTGCCACTGTGACCTTAGGCAAATCACCCAAATTTGTTAGTCTCCGTTTTATCATCTCTAAAATGGCGAGATAATGCTTGCTTTTTCTAACTGTATGATTATCTGAGGATCAAATGAGATCCCAAACCTAACAAGAAATCTTGACTGTACATTTTTTTGCCTGCTAATGAGCTGTACATTTGAATTCTAGTCAATATATATGATGTGTTGGCATCACCTTTTACAGAGTATTGCATCTCTGTGTATCCCAGTTGATGAGCCATAAATTCCACCTCCTCTTGTTTTCTCATCTGCTGACAAACCTTTGGAATTCTGTGTAATATGATGGGTCAGAGGTTGTGAATTTAATGGACAGTAGGTGAAAAGACAGAAGGAAAGGGAAAGAGTGGGAGAGGTATTTTTACAATTTACATACTAACATTTATTTTTTTTTTTTACTACAAAGTAAGTCACTGTTGGCTAGGATGGAAGGAAATGTGCCCTTTTATACACTGTTGGTGGGAGTGTAAATTGGTATAAAATTTTGGACAGTTTGTTGTCAAATTGAAGGTCAACATATCAATCCCAGTTTGTGTTAGATAATAAAAAATAAAAAATGTAAGCTTATAGTTATGCCAAGATTTAGCAGAAAAAGGTATGAAAAGATAGACAGCAGATAGTTAGCAGTGGTTATGGTGGGTGGGAGTATGTGGGAGGGGAAGTTTCACTTTGCATTTTATGTTCTTCCATATGGTTTGAACTTGCCGTACAAGCATTTCTTATTTTTTGCAGAAAAACAAAAGAAGCCCAGGGCAGAGGACAGCTAGATATGCACTAGCTATGGAGAGCTAGATATATCAGCTGTGCTCCTGTGTCTTTATTTTTTGGCTCTTCTCTCTGCAAGGCAGGCCCACAGTCCTCGGAGGGCGCTGAACCCTGCCCGCCAGGCCCTTCCTGTGTTGTTTTGCAGTCCATTACCAGCTGCTTAAGCAGCAGGTTCCCAGTGGCTGGTCAGCTGGAACTGCTTCAGGAGGACAAACAGGAAGGACGCAGCTACCAGCGCAGATTACCCTGTTGGCCTTGTTGACAGAAGAACATTTTTTTAATCTTAAAATGTTGAGGAAAATTTCTTGCTATTAACAACTCCCTCAAGTCTCTGCCTGGAGAGGGGAGTGAGCTGGATTTAGGTGGCCCTGAAGGAACACTTGCAGTTGCATCCATTATAAGCTTCTAGACCCAGGTCCTGGCAATTTATCCTCCATGCTTGCTTGCTTAGGCTTCAGTTCCACAGGCTAAATCTCCTGGCGATCCCTATCCTCTAGGTCAAACTGCAGCTTTCACTAGAGAGAACTAAACCGTCTCACCATTCCTGCAGCTAGCTTTCTCTTACATAAGAGGCCTGCAAGAGCTCAGGGCAAAGAGAGATTAAGGGAGGCAATGAAATAAGGTTAAGAACTCAGGTAGGCGGAGAGCAAACCCCTGCTCTCCACCTACCTGAGTTGTGTGGTCTTTGGCAAATTACTTTACCTCTCTGAGCCTAAATTTCCCCATCTGTAAAACAGGGACAATAAACCTACTTGTCTTATAGGGCTGAAGGTGCTGCTACCTATAAAGGGTTTAGCACTCTCTGCCTGAAATAGAGGAATGTTCAATAAGAGCTACATTTATGTACGCCTGGAGCCTTATTCCCTACCACTTCCCACAATGGCAGTAGTAAAGAGTTTGGGCTCTGTTATTCATTACAAGTATGATTTTGGGCAAACCTCTTTGGGTCTCATGGGCAAAATGAATCTAAAGTTTCCCATCTCATATGGATCTTGTGAAGATTAACTGAGATAATGCTCCTAAAACAATAAGTTGCCCAGATCACAGGCTTTCAGGAAATGAGGATGTTGCAATTTGCTGATGAAAAATTACCATGTTTCCTATAAAAAGCGTGAGTGTTGTGAAACCATCCTCCAAATCCCTGCCTGCCCACTCCCCAAACACATAGAAAGTGAGCCGCTCGTTCCAATCTGAAATCTTGTCCTGAACTCCTGTGCTGTAGGTATTCCTGCCTTCATCCCCTTCCTTCTCACTCTTCCAGCTTCTCTTTCTCTCCCTGCCTAAGCCTCTCATTAGTCCAGTTAATAGACTGTCGCTGTCATTTCAGTTCAACCCCCAGGAGCAGGGTCCCGTGGGGATGTGCATTATGCTGGGGAAGTGAGGCGGCAGGGGAGCTGCAGGGACATCCTCATTTCCACAGGGGAGTAGAACAAGGAAGCAGACTTGGCAGCAGATGGGCCACCATGGGCCCCAGTCTTCTGGAGCATCATCAGGATAATCAGTGAGCACTTCATTATACAGAGGGAGAGCCTGGCTCTTTGGCAGAGTATCAGGGTCCCATTTAGGGACGGGAAGGTTCTGGCCTGGAGATAATGACCAGCCGGAAGCCTCTGGCTTTCTTCTGTGCACTGGCCTCTGGCTCCCCCTTGGGCATGCACACACACACACACACACACACACGCTCACACACACACACACGCAGGCACGTATGCAAGTTTCCTGGGTTTTAAGTCAGCTAAAAAGCTTGTGGTACATTCCAGGCCCGGAAGGCTGGTGAACAGAGTGAAGCTGGAGGGCCCAGAAACGCACGACTGCTCCTGCTGATTGCTGAGAATATCCAAACCCTGAGAGTCCCAAGAGCCCATTAAACCATCACGAGTGCCTCATCCAGAGTGGGAGTAGGTTCCCTCCCAACCTGGGAAGGATAAAGGAGCAGGCCTGGGGAGTGGCTGTGCTGGCCAAAAACAAGCCAAGGGACTAACAAGTTAGCTCAGAAGCTCAAGCAGCCCAGGGAGAGATGGTTTGTTGGGTACACAATGGAGTCAGCATTTTCAACCCCCTTTTCCCCCACCATCAGGGTGTGAAACTGGAGTTTATACCGAGGATGGGGGAGGTGGGACAGTGAGGGTTGACGGGAAGCCAGTCAAGTTACTCTCTCAGCCAGTTACATCACACATACCTGTTCAGGCATATATTTAGGGAAAAGGGAGTTCAAATCAAACTCATTCCACTGACACCTGGCTCCTACCTGCTGTACTGTCAGCACTCCCATTCGCCACCCAGGATTATGGGCTTCTGTGCTGGTCTCAGCCCAAGGTAAATGCAGAGAATGCCTCATTTTCTTTCACCGCTTTGTTTCCTAGTTTCCTACAACCACAAAAACACATGTCCTGTGTATAATAGACTTTACTGTAGGTCTCCAAGTGTGGTTTTCAAAGTGTGGACCAGCTACTTCAGCATCACCTAGGAACTTGTTAGAAATGCAAATTCTCAGCTGTCACCCCACACCTACTGAATCAGACACTCTGGGGTTTGTGTATTAACAAGCCCTTCATGTGATTCTGATACTTGCTGAAATTCAAGAACCATTGCTGTATGTTTGTATATAACTTGAAAAAGATTACGATGTAGGGAAGGAGACTAAATTAAAACAGAATTGTAAATAGGACTGTTTGCAAGTCTGTAGGAACATAAAAAAGGTCTTTTATGAAGTTTTTTTTTAATTAAGTAATTTAATTCATTTTTGGTTGCGTTGGGTCTTCGTTGCTGAGCACGGGTTTTTCTTTAGTTGCAGCGAGTGGGCCGTGTGTAGGCTTCTCATTGCAGTCGCTTCTCTTGTTGTGGAGAACCGGCTCTAGGCGTGAGGGCTTCAGTAGTTGTGGCATGGGGGCTCAGTAGCTGTGGCATGCAGGCTCAGTAGTTGTGGCATGCGGGCTCTAGAGCACAGGCTCAGTAGCTGTGGTGCACGGGCTTAGTTGCTCCATGGCATGTGGGATCTTCCCGGACTAGGGCTCGAACCCGTGTCCCCTGCATTGGCAGGAGGATTCTTAACCACTGCGCCACCAGAGAAGTCCTCTTTCATGAAGGATATTTTAAAATTAATTAATTAATTTATTTTTGGCTGAGTTGGATCTTTGTTTCTGGGCATGGGCTTTCTCTAGCTGTGGTCAGTGGGAGCAACTCTTCGTTGCAGTGAGCAGGCTTCTCATTGTGGTGGTTTCTCTTGTTGCGGAGCACGGGCTCTAGGTGTGCAGGCTTCAGTAGATGTGGCTCGCAGGCTCTAGAGTGCAGGCTCAGTAGTTGTGGCACTCGGGCTGCAGTAGTTGTGGCACTCGGGCTGCAGTAGTTGTGGCGCACGGGCTCAGTTGCTCCGCAGCATGTGGGATCTTCCTGGGCCGGGGCTTGAACCCATGTCTCCTGCATATTACTAGTAATATGTTTGTACTTCTTAATCCCCTATCCCTACTTTGCCCCTCCCCCTTCCCTCTCCCCACTGGTAACCACTAGTTTGTTCTCTATATCTGTGAGTCTGTTTCTTCTTATTTATTTATTTATTTTTGGCTGCATAGGGTCTTCGTTGCTGCACACGGGCTTTCTCTAGTTGCGGGGAGCTGGGGCTACTCTTTGTTGCGGTGCACGGGCTTCTCACTGCAGTGGCTTCTCGTTGCGGAACATGGGCTCTAGGCACATGGGCTCCAGTAGTTGTGACACATGGGCTCAGTAGTGTGGCTCGTGGGCTCTAGAGTGCAGGCTCAGTAGCTGTGGTGCACCGGCTTAGTTGCTCTGCAGCATGTGTTGGGGTCCTCCTGGACCAGAGCTCGAACCCATGTCCCCTGCACTGGCAGGCAGACTCCCAACCACTGAGCCACCAGGGAAGTCCTCATTTTTTTTGTTATATTCACTATTATGTTTTATTTTTCAGATTCCCCATATAAGTGATATTATACAGTCTGTCTTTCTCTGTCTGACTTATTTCACTTAGCATAATGCCCTCCAAGTCCATCCATGTTGTTTCACATAGCAAAATTTCACTCTTTTTTTTTTTTTTTTTTGCGCTACGTGGGCCTTTCACTGCCGTGGCCTCTCCCGTTGCGGAGCACAGGCTCTGGACGCGCAGGCTCAGCGGCCATGGCTCACAGGCCCAGCCGCTCTGCGGCATGCGGGATCTTCCTGGACCAGGGCACGAACCTGCGTCGCCTGCATCGGCAGGCAGACTCTCAACCACTGCGCCACCAGGGAAGCCCAAATTTCACTCTTTTTTATGGCTGAGTAGTATTCCATTGTGTATATACGTATACACACCACCACATCTTCTTTACCCATTCATATGTTGATGGACACTTAGGTTACTTCCATATCTTGGCAATTATAAATAGTGCTTCTATGAACTTTGGGGTGAATGTATCTCTTCGAATTAATACTACACTTTTTTTTTTTTTTTTTTTGGCCATGCTTGTGGCATGTGGGATCTTAGTTCCCCAACCAGGGATTGAACCCATGCCCCTGCAGTGGCAGTGTGGAGTCCTAACCACTGGACCACCAGGGAATTACCCCAAACCTATGCTTTTTAATTGCTACAACTTTAAAACCTATCTTGATATCTGGTAAAGCAAGTTCTACATTTTTTTAATCCAAGAGTGTCATTGCTATTACTTTCCCCTTGCAATACAATGTACATTTGGGATTTTTACTGGGATTGCATTGTCTACAAATTGACCTGAGGGAATCCATATCATTATAATAATCATTCTTTCAGTGTAAAAGCATAGTAAAACTCTCCATCTACTTAAGTCTTTTAAAAATACTTTTCAATAATGTTCTCTATATATTGATACTTTTTTTCTTGCACTTCTTTGTTTGATCTAAGTATCTTTTAGTTTACTCTAAGATTCTTTTAATTTTTACTGCTATTGCATATGCTATCTTTTAAAAATTATATTTTATTATTCCTCATCTACTAGAATAATACTGATTTCAGTATGTTTATCTTGTAGGCACAACCTTGTTGGAACATTTTACTAGCTCCAATAGTTTACTTGAAGATTTTTTGGATTGTTTTCTTCAGACAATCACATCCTCTGTAAGTACGGGTAGTTTTGTTTCTTCTTTTAAAATCCTTATGTCTTTATACTGGCACAGAAAAAAAAAAAGACACATAGATCAATGGAACAGAATAGAGAGCCAGAAATAAACCCATGCACTTATGGTCAATTAATCTATGACAAAGGAGGCAAGAATACAGAATGGAGAAAAGACAGTCTCTTCAATAAGTGGCGCTGGGAAAACTGGACAGCTACAAGTAAAAGAATGAGATTAGAACATTTCCTTACACCATATACAAAAATAAACTCAAAATGGATTAAAGACCTAAAAGTAAGCTTTTGCACAGCAAAGGAAACCATCAACAAAATGAAAAGACAAACTACTGAATGGGAGAAAATATTTGCAAATGTTGTGACTGACAAGGGGTTAATATCCAAAATATATAAACAGCTCATACAATTCAATACCAAAAAAACAAACAATCCAATCAAAAAAATGGGCTGAAGATTGGAGTAGACATTTTTTCAAAGAACACATACAGATGGCCAACGGGCACATGAAAAGATGTTCAACATTGCTAATCATCAGAGAAATGCAAATCAGACCCATAATGAGGGATCACCTCACACCTGTCAGAATGGCCATCATCAAAAAGACCACAAATAACAAATATTGGCGAGAATGTGGTGAAAAGGAAATGCGTGTACACTGTTGGTAGGAATGTCAATTGGTGCAGCAACTAAGGAAAACAGTATGGAGGCTCCTCAAAAACTAAAAATAGAACTACCGGGCTTCCCTGGTGGCGCAGTGGTTGAGAGTCTGCCTGCCGATGCAGGGGACACGGGTTCGTGCCCCGGTCCGGGAAGATCCCACATGCCGCGGAGTGGCTGGGCCCGTGAGCCATGGCCGCTGAGCCTGCGCAACCGGAGCCTGTGCTCCGCAACGGGAGAGGCCACAACAGTGAGAGGCCCGCGTACCACAAAAAAAAAAAAAAAAAAAAAAGTAAAGCCTTAGTCTTCTAGGCAAAAAAATTAAAATAAATAAATAAATAAAAATAGAACTACCATATGACCCACCAATTCCACTCCTGGTTATATATCCAAAAAAAAAACCCCAAACCAAAAACACTAATTTGAAAAGATACATGCACCCCAATATTCACTGCAGCATTATTTACAATTACCAAGATACGGAAGTTACCTGTCCATGAACAGATGAATGGATAAAGAAGAAGTAGTATATCAATATGATGGGATATTACTTTTCAGCCATAAAAAAGAATGAAATTCTGCCATTTGCAACAATGTGGACGGAACTAGAGAGTATTATGTTTAGTGAAATAGGTCAGACAAAGAAAGACAAATACTCTGTTATCATTTACATGTGGAATCTAAAAAATAAACCAACTACAGAATATAACAGAAAAGAAACAGACTCACAGATACAGAGAACAAACTAGTTGTTACCATTGGGAAGAGGGAAGGGGGAGGGGCAAGATAGGGATATGGGATTAAGAGATACCAACTACTATCTATAAAATAGATAAGCAAGGGACCTCCCTGGTGGCGCAGTAGTTAAAAATCCACCTGCCAGTGGTTAAGAATCTGCCTACCAGTGCAGGGGACACAGTTTCGAGCCCTGGTCCAGGAAGTTCCCACATGCCGTGGAGCAACTAAGCCCATGAGCCACAACTACTGAGCCTGTGCTCTAGAGCCTGCAAGCCACAACTACTGAGCCTGCGTGCCACAACTACAGAAGCCTGTGTGCCTAGAGCCTGTGCTCCGCAACAAGAGAAGCCATCGCAACGAGAAGCCCGCGCACAGCAATGAAGAGTAGCCCCCGCTCACCGCAACTAGGGAAAGCCTGTATACAGCAACAAAAGACCCAACGCAGCCAAAATAAATAAATAATAAAAGAAAATACATAAATTTATTAAAAAAAAATCCGCCTGCCAATGCAGGGGACACGGGTTCGAGCCCTGGTCCAGGAGGATCCCACACTCCATGGAGCAACTAGGCCAATGTGCCACAACTACTGAGCCTGCGCTCTAGAACCCATGAGCCACAACTGCTGAGCCCGCGTGCCACAACTACTGAAGCACGCGTGCCTGGAACCCGTGCTCTGCAACAAGAGAAGCCACTGCAATGGTAAGCCCGTGCACCTCAACGAAGAGTAGCTCCTGCTCGCCGCAACTAGAGGAAGCCTGTGTGCAGCAATGAAGACCCAATGCAGCCAAAAATAAATAAATAAATAAATTTAATAATTAAAAAAAGTTAATAAAATAGATAAGCAACAGGATATATTGTACAACACAGGGAAATTTTGTAATAACTTTAAATGGAGTATAATCTATAAAAATATTGAATCACTGTGTTGTACACCTGAAGCTAATATAATATTTTAAATCAGCTATAGTTCAATTAAAAAAATCCTTATACATTTAATATTTTTACTTGTGTTCCAATCTCTAGTACACTGTTATATAGAAGCAGTGATAGGCATTCTTGTCTTGATCCTAATGTGAAATAAACAGTTTTAATGTTTCACTATTAAGTATGAAATTTGCTGTAGGTTTTGGTAAATACCCTTTATCAGCTTAAGGAAGTTCATATATTCCAAGTTGGCGAAGAGTTTTCATAATGAATATGTCTAGAATATTATGTTTTACACACATGTATATCTCATATAGTAGATATTTACATACCTTATATGGTATATGTGACCTATGTTATATAACATACTGTACTAGTGTATATATGTGTGCGTCGAAGAAGAAAATCCATACAACTATTTCAGTACATATGTCTCTGTACTGAAATAGAGACAATGGGAGAGATAATGGGCAATAGATAATGGGAGATAGGACAGCTGAATTTTAAGGGGGTAGTGTTCATACAAAGGTCTGGTATTTATACAAAGGTCTGGAACAAGGGATCCAAAGTGAGCAGTTTTCTTTAGGAGTCTGGAGCTGAGTTATCTCTGCTTATAGGTCACACTGAACTCTAAAAACTCTTCCCAGGTACTTTGGCACCCAAGGATTAATTAGATAATTCTAGGGCAATGGATACAAAAACTCTTTATTCCATTTTCATGGAGAAACAGATCACTAAACTCTTTATTTATTTATTTAATTAATTTATTTAATTAATTTTGGCTGCGTTCAGTCTTCATTGCTGCACGTGGGCTTTCTCTAGTTGCGGAGAGCCGGGGCTACTCTTCGTTGCTGTGCGTGGGCTTCTCATTGCGGTGGCTTCTCTTGTTGCGGAGCACGGGCTCTAGAGCACAGGCTCAGTAGTTGTGGCACACGGGTTTAATTGCTCTGTGGCATGTGGGATCTTCCCAGACCAGGGCTCGAACCCATGTCCCCTGCATTGACAAGCAGATTCTTAACCACTGTGCCACCAGGGAAGTCCCTAAACTCTTTATTAAAAACATGTATTTGGTAAATCTAGTTGGCTACATGGGGGCTTACACTGGGATTCTCTTTATTGCTACGTATATTTTTCATACCAAGAAAGGTTTTTTTTTTTTGCGGTACACGGGCCTCTCACTGTTGTGGCCTCTCCTGTCGCGGAGCACTGGCTCCGGACTCACAGGCTCAGCGGCCATGGCTCACGGGTGCAGCCGCTCCGCGGCATGTGGGATCTTCCCGGACCGGGGCCCGAACCCGTGTCCCCTGCATCGGCAGGCAGACTCTCAACCACTGTGACACCAGGGAAGCCCCCAAGAAAGTTTTAAAAGAAAAATTTTTAGATAACTTTATTAAGTAGAGTGTAAAATAATCTCATCATCCAGTTATTTAACAAACATTTATTGAATGTTTATTATGTGGCAGTTACTGTGCTAGTCCATATGGGAGTACAAAGATATATATAAGGTACATATAAGTGCTGTCAAATATGGTAAAAAAATAATGTGCAGAAGGAATTAAGAGCTGGGAGGGACTCCTAGCTGGTGTGACCTGTACCACTTATTGGGGAAGACACAGGATAGAGAGCATGAATTTCTAAAGAGCCCATAGGGAAGCTGTGAAACTATAATGCAGAGTGGTACTAATATGCCTCTCCCCTTTTTTTTTGTGGGTCTCTTGCCTATGCCCAGTTTCTTAGTGGAGGTTGTTAAGCATTTTCAACAGCCGGGGAAGTGAGGCTAAGAGTAAGTTTCACTCTGCTGTCTTGGTTTTTTGTTTTTTTAAATTTATTTATTCATTTATTTTTGGCTGTGCTGGTTCTTCGTCGTTGCGCAGGGGCTTTCTCTAGTTGCAGGGTGAGTTGGGGTACTCTCCATTGCCGTGCGCGGGCTTCTCATTGCCTTGGCTTCTCTTGTTGTGGATCACGGGCTCTAGGCACGTGGGCTTCAGTAGTTGTGACACGCAGCTCTAGAGCGCAGACAGTAGTTGTGGTGCACGGGTTTAATTGCTCTGTGGCATGTGGGATCCTTCTGGACCAGGGCTTGAACCCGTGTCCCCTGCATTGGCAGGCAGATTCTTAACCACTGCACCACCAGGGAAGTCCCCTGCTGTCTTGGTTTTAAAAGTTCAGTTTGGATTGGAGCATTGTCCTTGATTCCAAGAAATATTTCAATATTAAGAAACAGAAAAAGGTTTTAAAAAGCATAATTGTGACTCCAAACCTGCCATGGAAAGACTGATTTCAGTTACTTTCTAGGACAACCCTATGTTCTAGGCATTATCATTTCCTTTTAACCTGCTCAGGTTTTTAATTTACAAGGGTCAGAAAACCCATAGTAATGCCAGCCTACCTCTGTTTCTGGCTAGGTTAATTTAACCTGTCTGGGCTTGTTTCCTCAGCAGCAATAACTGTCTTGCCAATTTCACAGTAGTAGAGGGATCAAACAATGTAACAGATGCAAACACTCCTTGAAGAGCATAAAAGCACTAAATGTAAGTGAACTATCACTGTTATTTTTAAAGTCTTATCCATAATTTGGGTATAATGCACGGCTGAGTGAGTCTAAGGTTGTAACTGAGTAGGACCTTACATCGCCTTCCCAGGTCAGGCCTTCCCCCACATCCTCTGCTTTAGTTCTTCTCTGAATTACATAGATAACAGTATTTGATGCACATTTCCTGAGTTGTTTTACAGGTGTTAAAAACCCCCACCAAACGGATGATATTAACTACTTGATGACCATGAACACATAGCCCCAGGCCTCCTGGAGCCTAAGGACTGATAATGTTAACCCCTGTGACACTGCCCTGTTACCTCACCATCAGCCAATGAGAATTGTTCATGAGCTGACCACATACCCTGCGACTCGCCTCCCTCATCTGGCCTTTAAAAATGCTTTACCAAAACCCTTTGGGGAGCTCAGGGAGTTTTGGGGCCTGAGCCACCGGTCTCCTTCAGTGGCCCTGCAATAAACCTTTCTCTGCTCCAGACTCCAACGTTTTGGTTTGTTTGGCCTCACTGTGCATCAGGCACACGAACTTGCGCTAACAAGGTGGCCAGACTTCACTGTTCCTGGTAGGTTTTCCACAGCCTCTGCTTCAGAATAAAAAAATTCCTTACATCCAGCCTTTACTTTGTTGACAGTTCTACATGCCCTGCTTGCTTTTTTGAGAGTGAGTGTAAATATAGGACAGCATTCTCCAAAACAGAGGAAAGAAGAGTATTTTCCTTAAAGACATGCCTTGCAAGTGCAGCCCAATCAACATTTATTGAATTCCAAGACAACAGAAGCTGGAGGTACACAGAGCAAAAACAGGGCATCTGCCTTGAGGAGCTTAAGAGCCCATCAACTGATAGTGGTAACCTGCTTCCTGTTAGGAGAGTGGGAGTTTCCTTACACTTGCAGGATTGCAGAAGCCGCAGACCAGGAGGGGCAGAGGAGGACCCAGCTCGGCTCTGGAGGCCGTGGGCTACATGAAAACTCCCGCGCCCCCTTAGTGTTTGCGACTTGGAAGGCACCCCTTCTGCCATTCCCCTTTCTTGGTGCCGGGAGAAGATAAACGATACTTTTCTACCACTATAGTAGATACATCTCAAATCAGGACTTAGGACTTCAGCGCTTCAGCCCTCACTCCCTCCTAAGGAGCCACTGCACACTCCAGCGGAGGAACGGCGGCGGAGCTCCAGGGGGCTCCCCAAAGAGCTGAGCACCTTAAAGTCCTCCTTAAGGAGCTCCCTGTCTCCAGCCCCGCCCCTCGTGGAGTCCCGCCCCCGACGCGACCTCGTCCTGTGGCACCGATTGGTTGGCTCCTGTGCGTGAAGACGTTGCGTCGTGGGGCGGGGCGGAGGAGCGTTGTCCGTAGGTCCACAGCCCTGTGTCCTCGGCCACCGCCCCCGCTGCTGACCTGTATCCGCCCCTCGCCTGCCTTTAGAGGGTACAGGCGACAGCAGTTTCTCTAGGTGGTCGAACAGCCGCCAAACGTCTCCGTCGAGCTACTTTTTCTAGTTGGCGGCTCCTCTGGGCTGCGTCCAGGTCGGGGGGGTGGGGAAAAATGGCGCCGGCGCCCCAAGGCGTCCGGGAGGAGCCGCTGCTGGAGTGTGGGTCCGGACTGCTTTCCCGGCTGCTCTTCCTCGCCCAGGCAGTCCTCCTCCTGCTGCCGGCCGCCCGGGCAGGCCTCTGCCCCGCGCCCTGCTCCTGCCGCATCCCTCTGTTGGATTGCAGTCGCAGGAAACTGCCAGCGCCCAGCTGGAGGGCGCTGTCGAGCTCACTGCCCCCCGACGCCGTCAGCCTGTGAGTAGAGTTGCCGGGCGGGGGACCAAAGGAAAGGGGGGTGCTTCCCTTCCTCGAGGGACAGGAGGGAGACGGGCCTGGTCGGAGGGCGCGGCCAGGAGCCTAAGTTCTGAAGGAGAATGCCATTGCGATGTTGTGAGCTTTTTTTTGTTGGGGAGTGGTGGTGGTTGGAGCCTGAAAACCTGGTGTTCAGGTTCTGGAGACTTGTACGAAGACCAGGGTTAAAATTCTTGGGAGCAGGGAGTCTCTGATTTCTGGGCTGGGAGGAGTTGGGGCGGCGATACTGTTAAGGGCTCACTGGTCCTGGGCTCCGGCATTGGCTCTTGAATGGTTGGGGCTCCTCGCTCGTTTTGGGCTGCATCATCCTGTGCATCAGCTTGAATGGTCCCCAAGCACGTGATTTTATAACCACGATCATAAAGACTTATGAACTGTTTTTTGGCTGTAGTTCAGGTTTTGGCTAATTTTGTGCTGTATTTTCGACAACTGGGTTAAAACTTCATGTGTTAACTACATCCAGTACCACCTTGAACAAATATCTTTATAAATAGCATTTTTGATCTAATTTAGGATTCACCTTGTAAAGAAGGGAAGGCGTATCTGTTACAAAATTAAGTGTTTTGTTTTCAATGCATTTCCTTGTGGCAAAGACCTTAAAAATCAGTCCTCTTTGTTTATGTATGAGAAGCAAGTACGATGGTTGGATGGATGAATTCTTCCGGAGACTCCACTGCAGAGTGATCACCTTGACAGGCCTGTGTTAGTGGCACCTGGAGAGCTCATTAGTCTGAGTCAGCCTGGTGGCATTAGGAGCAACAGTAGGTATTAAATGCTGCAATTATGGGGCTTGTTAACCACTAACATACGGTTATTTCTCTGCCGCTAACTGAGCAATGTATTTTTTTTTTTTTTTTTGCGGTACTCGGGCCTCTCACTGTTGTGGCCTCTCCCATTACGGAGCACAGGCTCCGGACGCGCAGGCTCAGCGGCCATGGCTCACGGGCCTAGCCGCTCCGCGGCATGTGGGATCTTCCCAGACAGGGGTACGAACCCGTGTCCCCTGCATTGGCAGGCGGACTCTCAACCACTGCGCCACCAGGGAAGCCCTGAGCAATGTATTTATTGACAGACTTCTAACAGAGTCGTCTCTAAAACAAGACCTGTCACAAAAAAAAAAAAAAAAAAGCTCGAGGTGTGATTAAAATATGAGGGGATGTTTGGATTTCCATTGGAAATGGAATACAAATAGAAGGTCTGTCTCTGCAGAGGTTAAAGTGTGTATACGTTTGCAAATAGCTTATGTTAGATAGGAAAGGAAACTACCTCATAAATTCCTTGAGAAAATTAAGGTAACTTAAATAACCAAATGTAGTAGCATAGATTTGCAGTGTAATAAGGTGTTTCCTGTTGTTTTATGATAGTGACACCTGTAGCTAATTCTGGTTCTGTTGATGCAAATAACATTTAGCAGTTCATATCAGTTGCAGTATAGTCTGAATTAAACCTAGCATAACATCTTAGTAATGCAGTAACTACCTTTTTCTAAGAAATTCTTGGAACAACTACCTGATTATGACAAACTGAACCTGATTATGACAGACTAAATCTGGTGCAGGTTTAAAAACAACACAACTTCATTTAGCTGTAATTGAAATAAATGTGGCCTACTTTTTAAGATCCTCCATTGGTAGATAAACAATAATTAGAAATAGTTTTAAGATACATTTATTTTGTATCTGCATTTATGTAAGATATATTTATTTTGTGTCTAGGTTTGATTTTTTTTAATCAAGACAAATTGCCTAAAGCCAAGTGACATTCAAAAATTTTAAATGTCCTATAATGAAATTGACATTTTCAGTTGAAGTGAAATGCCTTGGAGAGCAATTCTCTTGTAGAAAGTAATTGGATGGAAGTCTTACATTAGCAGAAGAACTCTTAAAATATTAAAAGATGAGGTTGTGCTGTTTTAAACTGAGAAATGTAATATTTTTCATCAGTTGCCTTCAGCTATAAAACAGGTACATGTGGTTTTCTTTATGTAATTTTGAATTTTTAAAACATATGCAATGCTTTAAATGTATTAGTGATTCAAACTCAAATGCTCAGACTTGCAGCAATCATCAAAAAGATGGTAGACAAAATTCCTTAACCCTGGGTTTTAAACTATGTATCTGCCCCCAGTTACTGGCACAGAGCCCCTGAAACCCTTGTATCAATAATTTCCAAAGTGATAGGAGAACTAGGAGCACCTTTCCTTTTTCTATTTGGTTTTTGACCCTAATTCCTGGCACAGAGCTCCTACATCTCTTGCAATCTCCTGGGTGATAGGAGTATCTTTTGACCTAACGAGGTGACTCTTGGTGGGCTTCTGGATAGCTTCAGGATTGGGGTGGGTCACCAGAAAGACCAAGCTGTGCTTAGAAGCTTGGAACTTCAGCCCCACCCCCCGGATCCTACAGAAGAGGAGAGGGGCTAGAGATTGAGGTAGTAATTGATCATGCCTATGTGGTGAAGCCTCCATAAAAATTTTCAAAGTATGGAGTTCAGAGAGCTTCTGAGTTGGTGAACACACCTACCAGGAGGTATGCTGTGAGGGTGGTGCATCCCAGCTCCATGGAGACAGAAGCTCCTGCACCAGACCCTTCTGGATCTCGCCCTGTGTATCTCTTCCTCTGGCTGTTCATCTGTGTCCTTTATCATGTCTTTTGTTATACAGTTAACCAGTAAACACAAGTAAGTGTTTTCCTGAGTTCTGTGAGGTATTCTAACAGTGCTTGAGTCCAAGGAGGGGGGTCGTGGCAACCTCCAGTTTGTAGCCAAGTTGGACAGAAGTTGTGGGTAACATGGGGAGCTACGACTTGTGATTGGTTTCTGAAGTGGGAGGCCATCTTATGGGACTGAGAGCTTAACCAGTGAGGTCTGCACTAACTCCAGTTAGTGTCAGAATTGAATTGAATTGCAGGACATCTAGCTGGTGTTGGAGAATTGGTTGGTGTGGGGAAAAAGCACACATCTAGTGTCAGAAGTACTGTGTGTGTGAGTAAAGGAAGAAACCAGTGACAAAAATTTTTTGCTTGAGCAAACTTCAGTCAGTTTTAGCAGTATCCCTGCTAAGTTAGTTTAGTAGGAGTCCCCCACCCTCAATGTCTGATCAGATTCCTCCTCCTACACCATCGCCCAGGTGATATCTGAGTACCCTGGCCTGTCTTCAGCAAGAATCCTTTTGGGTCTGTTTAGTTAAAAACCCCCTTACCAGATGTTTTCTCTTAGTAATTTTCCATTCACCGACACCACTCTGCTCCTTAGCTATAAGTTTTCTCTTATTCATGGAGTATTCAGAGTTAAGCCCAATCTCTTTCCCCCACTTTAAAGTTTCATTGTAGTGGTTCCTTTATGTATCGAGAAAGCCCCATCCCCCAAAGTCTTCCTTACCATGCTTTAACAAGTATCATTGAGTATTTTTTTTCCTTTTAACAGTTATGGTGCCACAACTCGGGATAGGATCAGATTCATCATTGGACCCCCGGACCTCTCACCCAGGACCCTAAGTGCGTACCTTTGAAGCCTTTATCTTCACTCCTGACTGATTGATCGGGGATCCATTGTTGAGTCCGACTCCTGAATCATTGCTCCGGACTAACGTCCGTGGAAGCTGGTAAGGACAGATTTTGATTGTTAAGAGTCTGAGTACAGTTGACCTTGAACAACATAGGTTTGAACTGTGTAGGTCCACTTATATGCAGATTTTTTTCAATAGTAAATACTCCAGTACTACACAGTCCATGGTTGGTTGAATCCATGGATGCAGAACCTTGGATACAAAGGAACTGCACGTATGGAAGGCAATTACAAGTTATATGTGGATTTTTAACTTTGCAGAGGGTCGGTGCTCCTAACCTTAGTGTTGTTCAAAGGTCAACTGTATACTCCAGAAGTTGGGATAGAGTCCCAGATAAACACAGGCTGGGTTAGAGTCCCAGGTTTCTCTGTTTGTAAGAAAGCGCAGTTAGAGTCCTAGGTTTTCTTGTCTGAAAGATACTGGGTTGGAAATCTCTCCTTCCTGGCTCTTTTTTTCCTGAGTGGGGATTATTTATTCCCTGACTCTTTGGGCTGGAAGTCTCTTTCTGGCTCTTTTTTATTATTCCCTGACTCCTTATGCTGGAAGTCTTTCTTCTTGGCTCTCTGTGAGGCCTCTTTGTCCCTCTCTTGGGTCCTGCTTTTCCCATGAGAACTTATTAGATGGCTCAAACCCCCTTCTTGAACCCCTGCTGAGTATATTCTCTGTCTCCCTCCATTCTTGTTGGCATGCTTTTGTTGAGGATAATGTGGAACTTCACTGGCTTCTTTCGGAAACTTGTGATCTCTCTACACTGGCTCCGCTAAGACGTCTCCCCTCTCATTGCTTCTGCTCCTCCTTTGCCCTCTCACCACCTTCAGTATTTCCTCCAATTCCCTTGAATACTATATGTCCTTCTCAAAGCCCCTTCATCCTCTATCCCCTGCCAGACCTTTTTACACCTCAGTCTTTTTTTTTTTTTTGCGGTACGCGGGCCTCTCACTGCTGTGGCCTCTGCTGTTGCGGAGCACAGGCTCCGGACGCGCAGGCTCAGCGGCCATGGCTCACAGGCCCAGCCGCTCCACGGCATGTGGGATCTTCCCGGACCAGGGCACGAACTCGTGTCCC
Organism: Pseudorca crassidens; assembly: GCF_039906515.1. NCBI lineage: Eukaryota > Metazoa > Chordata > Mammalia > Artiodactyla > Delphinidae > Pseudorca > Pseudorca crassidens. The sequence continues at coordinate 99,072,914 of NC_090297.1, forward strand.
CTGCATCAGCAGGCGGACTCTCAACCACTGTGCCACCAGGGAAGCCCTCCACCTCAGTCTTTATAGTCACTTGATCTTTGGACCCCCTGCCCTCCACTAGAGGCTGTTAAGAAACTTAGGGACCCCCCAAAACAACTACCTGAAGCTGAAAAGGAAAAAGGCTAATTGGAAATAGACTGTATGTTTTCAGCAGTTGGATGGGCTTTGGAGACCTGCCTCTAGATGCCTCTAGGTGTCTCCTTGGTCAACACCTAAAATTTGGTTCATAGCCTCCATAAGATTACATATCAGGGCAACGGAAGGTGGTCTGTACAAAATTGGTAAACAGGTAACCCATACTTGTCCCATTTGCCATAAACACAATTCACATAAAAACATAGAGTAGAGAAAAGACAAGAGATTATTATTTTATATAAACCAGTGAGTTTGTATTACTATGTTTTACTAACTAACTCATGACTAAAATTTTCCAGTGAAAACTTAAGATCTCTATTAGCATCTGTCTGTATGTTTATGTATGTCTGTATATATGTTGTAGAGGTGTGCTGTTTTTCTACTTCTAGATGGTATTACCAAATTAATTTATAAAATCCAATCCTGTTCAAATTAGCTGAGAGATAAATGAGCAGTTACATAAATTAAGTATTCCTGAAACTCTCAGAAACAGAGAAGCTCAGTGTTTTAAGTTTACATTATCTGGGATAATTTTTCGTAAATAAAGCTAATTTGAAAATTGTTGGTAAAATAAGAACAGGCATGTCTTCAGAGTTGTCAGCATTAAATATGGTGCAGACATTAAATCTAAACTAAGAACAAAATGTACAAAAAAAATGAATTGCTTCCTGTATGTCAAGCACAGCAGTAAAATAAAAAAGGGGGAAATACTATGTATGTAACTTTTTAGGTTTTTGCTTTTGTGATGTTTGCCTAACATGCATGTGTTATAAAAAATAGTTAATAGGGAAATAACTTCAGATGATGGCTGGCTTTGTTTGGTGTTGTGTCTGCCTAAAATAAAAATCAAAGTCATTTGTAAGTAAGATAAACTACTGAAACATTCATTATTGAACCTAAATTTAAGTTTATATACTTTTGGCATCTTGTTTTTACATGTTACAAAGAAACAAGATATTTGGATCTATTAGTAAACATTCTTTTGCTACACAAAAATTGTACTAAGAGGAATCGTATGCCTCTAGAAATTGCAAAATCGTATATTCAGAAATATACTAGTTTACTACAGAAAACTGATACATGACAGACCACAATTGCCTACTTCCTAGTTTTCTCTGTTAAAAAAAAGTTTATTAATAGTTAAAAATCATAATCAATATATGTAAATGAAACTACTAGAAACTGTAAGAATGAAGAGAAATAACTTTGTATGCAAGGTATGAAGGATGTGTTTAGTTAAGGGAAAAAAAGATTTTTATTCTAAGGTAGAATGAGTTCCAGAATGAGAAAGAGGAAAAATACAGTACAAAAACTGAATAGATATTAGAAAAATGGTTGTAGAAGATTTGCAGAACAGGAATTTTGTGTTTGGTTAAGTTGCTGAGATTGAATGGATTTATTTGTAAGTTACCAAAAAAAAGTGAACTTTAATATCAAAAGTGTACTGGAATTCCCTGCTGGTCCAGTGGTTAGGACTCGGTGCTTTCACTGCCTCGGCCTGGGTTCAATCCCTGGTGGGTTCAATCCCTGGTTGGGGAGCTAAGATCCTGCAAGCTGCGCAGTGTGGCCAAAAAACAAACACAAAAGTGTATTGATGCAAAACTAGAATCCCAAAGTTTTATTGGATTGTTGGTCTGTTCTTATTAAGAAACTGTAAAAAGGTTTACCTTTTAAGTAGTCTGCCTAGGAAACAAAGATTTTGTGTCTTATCAAAATAATTTCCTGTGTTTCATGTTGTCTTTATCAGGTCTTTGATTACTCTAAAACATTGAGTTTTCTCAATATTAGAAGAGCTAAGTTTTTTTTTTTTAAACAACTATGTGACTTTCTGTATTTGCCTTTGAAATCTTTTGTCACTTTGTTTAAATGGATAACTAAGTATTGTTTCACAGTGACCTGTGATCTTATTTAGTCAAGTGTTTAAACTTTTCAGTATTTTTGACAACTTCTCAAAATCAAATTCTAAATGGAGTCTTTTTGACTCCATTTAGAATGGAGTCTCGAACTACCTTCGAGACTTTCCAGAGGCCCCTGGAAAATCTCAAAGGATATGTCTCTCACGTTGTAAAAGGATATGTTAAACTAATTAGGTTTATTTGGTATTTTAAATTCCATGAGAAGCGTAGTCAAATAAATGAGGACAAATATTCTTAGGTTATACACGTACGGATATATGTTACTAATAATAGGTATTCCAGAAAAGTGTGAAGTTCATAGAGATTTGAAATAGCCTTGTTGTCTGGTTATTATGATAACATATTGTATGCCACAGAAATAACTAATTTTTCTTATCAAATGAACTCTCATCAGAACTTTAACCATGGCCATTTTAAGTCTTTTTTCATTCACGGACAAGTTGTTTTACTCTCATTCTTCTCTGAAAGCATAAACAGTCAGCCACAGGCAAGAATGCTCCATGATGCCATCAGTAAGGCCATGCCACGAGATTGAGAGAATTTCCAGAAGTAATGAAGAAGCTGATGGATTTATGAAACTGTTAACCCAAGATCAAGTAGAACAAGAATTAATTACATTGGACTGAATAAACTGATGAGGATGGTTATAATTTTTTTTATCACTCTTTGTTTGAAACATTACTGGTTCTTTAATGTTTTGCTCTTCAGATTTAAATAACCTTTTTCGGACTTCCCTGGTGGCGCAGTGGTTAAGAATCTGCCTGCCAATGCAGGGGACATGGGTTTGAGCCTTGGTCCGGGAAGATCCCACATGCCGCGGAGCAGCTAAGCCCGTGCGCCACAACTACTGAAGCCCGTGCGCCTACGACCGCAACAAGAGAAACCACCACAATGAGAAGCCCATGCACCACAGCGAAGAGTAGCCCCCGCTAGCTGCAACTGGAGAAAGCCCCCATGCATCAGTGGAGAGCCAGCGCAGCCAAAAATAAATAAATAAATAAAAAACAAACAAATAAATAACCTTTTTCTTTTCTCTTATGTTATCTATAGCTTACAACAGTAATCTGGTAGATAATACCTTTGTGAACAAAGATGAGACAATTACTTTTTCTCCCTACCTGATTCCTCCAGAATTCAGAAACTTTTAGCCAGTATTCTTATTTTCATGACAATGTGGTAGTTTAAGTTCAATAAGAATGTGCTCTTGTAAGAGGATACAATTGGAAATATAGGTTATATTATCATGGCTTTGACTGAAATGTTATATTTAAGAGTGAACTGTGCATAGAATCTGGTTTAAGGGACTAAGGTTGCCTTCATGGAACCGGTGCTCTTGGAAAAACTGGCCTGCTGTCTGGCTTACAGCATTCTCAGCCTCATAGGTGAGTAAGGAAAGTCACTTCCTGGCAGGTCCAGGAACCTTACGATATCCTGGGGACATCAAGAAGAGAGAGAGTCACCTGAATCTTTAGGAATGGGAGATGAAGTCTGGTGGCTAGTTCCTGAGCTGGCTTCCTAGCCTCGAGAGGCTTTTAAAAACTTAATCTGAGATTCCTTATGAAAAGTTTGAGCAAAACGAACTCAAAAAGAGCCTGCCTATATGGTCAATCACTATTCTTGCTGCACTTACATGAGTAATCAGGACAAATCTAATGAGACCAGAATTATGTAAACAAGAAATAAAAGGTTAACTATAGAGGGAAGTTTTTTTTCTTTCAGTGTAAAACTGTAGTGCACCCTTGTGGCTTCTGTCTTGCACACTGGCCAGTCCTTACCACATTCTCAATTCTGGTTTCCTCCAGTATCTGACTCTAACTCTCCAAACTAATGTTTCCAGTTTTTTTTTCCCCCACTCTCCTGACGTGGCATCACTGAGAACTAAAATTGCCCTTTTCCTGAAATCCTGCAAGCTGAAGCTGGATGACTTGATATAAACTTAAAAAAAAAAAAGAGCACAACACATTGTATATGGGCAAGCTTTGTGCCTCCTGCTGTGTGGATCACTAACAGAATTCATCAGAACATTTAATGCCATCCATCACCAGAGACATTCAAACTGCAAACCAGGAAACTTCTTCAGGTGGCCACTGCCATCCTCATTCTACCTTTTAAAGATGCTTCAATTTCAAATCTAAGAATCCCAACTGGCTACCCTCTGGACTGAGAAACTGGATCTCTAACTATTAATTTTGGCTTTTATTTTCATAGAAACTCCCCTCATTAAATACCTGACTGCTGGTACCATTGAGCAAATATAATACCAAGTCCCTACAGAAGGTTCACCTGGTCCTTAATGAACAAAAGGCTACTGAATGAGAAAATAGACATATTGTTCAGAGGAAAGAAGAATGTCTCTTCTTTCCTTGAACAAGAAAGGGGCCTGACAAAGATTCTTTGACTAAATTTTGACTACTGAACCACCTTCATCCAGGCTCATCTGTATACTTACTTGTAAAATGCAGTTTTAGCAAGAATCCCTTGATACCTGATCACCCTTGATATCTGATCTGGTTTCTCATGTTCCACCATCCTCCAGGTGATGTCTGATCACCATGGCTTGTCTTCAGCAGGAATCCACTTAGGTCTATTTAGCCAGAACCCCCCTTACCCTTGTTTCCAGTTTTCCATCCACTGATTTTGTCCACCCTGCTCCATGGCTATAAATTCACACTTGCCCCTGCGGTATTTGGAGTTGAGCCCAATTTCTTTCCCCCCACTGCAAAATTTCATCATAGTGGTCCCTATACCCTTACAGATAACTTGCACCACCTTGAATAAAGTCTTTCTTACCAGGTTTTAACACGTGTCATTGAATTTTTTTTTTTTTCTTCTTTTAACACAGAATTTTTCCTAGATGTTTGGTATCACAGGAGTGAGATTTGCTAGAGTGGATCTGGCTAATGGAAATGTGGTTTGGGAAGAGAGGGGATAAAAAGGCAGGGGATCCAGAACCTTTGATTCCTGGGTGACCACATGGTCACCCATGGTATGGAGCGGCAGCTGTGCTGCTCTCAAGTTACTAAAGGTAAAAGTTACCAATGGAATTTAGAGATGGATCCAATTCCTAGCCTCTTGGTTCACTGGATGCATAAGGAAAGGGAAACTAGTAAGAAAAAGATGAACTGTTTAATCCCTTCGTTATTGTGGTAACCAAATTATAATAGCTAAAATTGAAATAATGTAATAAGAAGTAATATGTAAAAGTGAAATTAAAAGAGAGTGCTGGGTCAGACCTTGATGCTGGACCAAGCTCAGATTTCACTAAGTCTGAGCTTTGGTAACTAGCCTCAAAGCTGCCCACCAAGGGAAAAATTAAGCAAGGACAACAGAAAGTACCTCTAAGACCTCTGGCCACCAAGAATGTAGTCAGTGTGCGGGGAGGGCAAAACCAAGAAACTGCTGAAATCAGGGAGTACAGTGTGAAGGAGTTGTTTCATTTTGTGGATCAGTAACATCAGCTTCCTGAAGAACCTTTATTAAAATGGACTGTGAGGGACTTCCCTGACAGTCCAGTGCTTAAGACCTCGCCTTCCAATGCAGGGGATGCGGGTTCAATCCTGGTCAGGGAGCTAAGATCCCACATGCCTCACAGCCACAAAAAAAAAACCCCAAAACATAAACCAGAAGCGATATCGTAACAAATTCAATAAAGACTTTAAAAAAAATAAAAAAATAAAAATGGATTGTGAGAGTCATTAATTTAGGAGCAGTATCTGGTTTTAGATGCTTCAGTGGGGAAAAGTGTGTTTGGGTTGATGGAGGATCTGCAGGTCACTATGGAACAATCACTGATGGCCATATGTGATCCAGACACAAAGTAGTTTATTCCTGAGGGAACAGCCAGCCTAATGGATTGGGCAGAAGCCACTGTAAGGTCTGTTTATCCCTGAGAAAGAGGACTGTCTGCCGCCTCCAATAAATGCCAAGTGGAAGCAGATGATATGTTTTGTGTATAAGCCATGTGGGATTATCTTTATGATAATTGGGATATTCACTTGCTGAATGTGCCTGTTACCCAGTCCATGGTAAATGCTGTGATTAAGGGGAAACTCTTACATGGGCACCCCATATAACCTAACTGCTGCAAAACTAGGGGACAGTTGGGGAAGCCTTATGTATTGGCTGCCTCAGCTTCCCCTCTGGATCTTATAAAGATGCTAATAAAAACATTAGGTTAGTTAACAAGAGAATGAGGAAAGGCAAAGGAGTCAGGGAACTGATGTTAGCAAGGTGGACATTTTTAAACAGTTACTAAGAAATAAGGTGAATAAAGCAAATATTGTTAGGAGCAAAACAAAGGAAATAGGGAAGAATCATGGAATTCAACCCAGCAGAATGGAAGGCTTTAGATGGTTTTAAGAAATGGGATGAATAAAACAGACATTAGTGGGGTTAAAACAAAGCTCTTATTACTGCACTACCCAAGGTTGGGCAGGCTGGAAAGACCTCCTTCTGATCCCCCAACATTAAAGGTCTCCAAAGAAGTCTGCTCTGTTTAGTTTGAAGAAATCTAAAAATCCAGATACTGAGATTGCAGTGAGAAACTTGACCAGCAAACGCTTGGGTCATTGGTTAGGCAGATTAAATGAGATAAAAATTAACAGAAAGGGACACTTTCCTGGCCGTCCAGTGGTTGGGATGCCGTGTTTCCACTGCAGGGGGTGTGGGTTTGATCCCTGGTCGGGGAACTAGGATCCCACATGTCTTGCAGCACAGCCAAAAAATAGAAAAAAAATTGACAAAAGGGCCAGGGTCCCTTGGCTCAGCCCACGAAGGGGGGACCCCAAAACCTTTTGCAGTAGAGTGGATAAAATGGTCAGAAGGTAGAGAAGTTCCCAGGATTTCCTGATAGGAGATCATCTTGCACTGTGGTACCAAAACCCACTGGTGAAACCTGATACAGCTGAGAACATAAAAATATAAGGGTTGATAGGATTATGAAAGTTGGAATGTTTAAACAGGCTTTAAATTGTATCTTCTTTTTTTTTTTGCACTATGCGGGCCTCTCACTGTTGTGGCCTATCCGGTTGCGGAGCACAGGCTCCGGATGCGCAGGCCCAACGGCCATGGCTCACAGGCCCAGCTGCTCCGCAGCATGTGGGATCTTCCCGGACCGGGGCACGAACCCGTATCCCCTGCATCGGCAGGCGGACTCTGAACCACTGCGCCACCAGGGAAGCCCAAGTTGTATCTTCTTTACCTGAGTGTTTTATAGGAATGGGTGTTACGTCTGTATGGGGACTGCTTCCCCTACCTAGTACTCTACAGCCAAAATTTGTTCATATAAGCCCTAATGGAGGCTCTAGTTAAGAATGTAAGGTGAAAGTTTGTAGGAGAATGGTATATTTGATCAGACTTTTACCTGATTGTGTAATGAAGATGGACACTGTATCTGGTTGGGGAATGTTTTCTCTACCTAGTGTTGTAAAACAGAAGGCATGTAAATCTACACTTCAAGCAATATTACTAATTGGACACGCTAAATGGGAACCAGTAAGGTGGCCCAAGCCCACCTAGCATAGAATAGAAGCTGGAGTGTTGGTATGGGAAAATTCTCTGTGTGATAACCCTGTGTGTACCTGAGTGCCTCCCAGCAACAGCTTCTAGGACTTGGGACTGGAGAATTTCCAGTTGAAGGGTAGTTACTGGCTTCCTTTGGACATTAATTGAAACTGCCCATATGACTAAAAGTCATAAAGTAATTTTGAAAAGAATCTTGATATCTTGCATAATGTCTGATAAACACTCCAGTGGGGAGGACAGTGCCCAGAAGAGTTTCATAATAAAATGGCAATGGTTTACACAGGATCATACTGTCCAGGGCATGCGAGGAGGATATACTAAAGAATAGGGAGCCTCTGTTCCCTTAGGACTGACTCTGGAACTGTGTGAGGAGCTGCTGGATTATGTTGTCACTTGGAAGTGTCCTATAAACAGCTCATAACTGACCAAAAAAGAGCTGCTTGGTTTGTGAATGACAGTTGCAAGGTGAAGGGACAGCATTCTATTTTGAAGGCCACCACCGATAGAAGAAGGTAAAGACATTAGCTCACTGGGTTGAATTGCATGCTGTTTTCCTAGAGTAATGCAAGAATTGAACAGTGGTAAAAACCCCTGTGTTTGAGTTTTTACTGACTCATGGACAACGGCCTATGGCCAGACCATATGGTCAGGCAGAAGAACAGTGGAAACATGGCCTGTTAAAGGGATGCCCTTATGGGGCATAGCCCTATGGGAATTACCGTGGGAATTTGAAGGGTGCATTAAAGTAGGGCTTTGTCGACGTCCACCAGGAGAAGCCCCTTCTAAGTTCAGAAGGTGATTAGAATCACCAGGCAGATACCCCCTGTGTGCTCACTTGAGATGGCCATGTGGGTCCATGAAATGAGTGGATATGGGGGCATTGCAGCAATGCAGAAATGGGCTAAATCCAGACGTATTTTCTCTTGTATCGTCTGAGGCACAAAATGACAGTAAGTATTGACAGAATAATGTTCTGTCTGCAAGCAAAAGAGACAGAGATGGCAGATGGCTAAGTGTCAGATTCCTCTGGGGGAAAGGCCTTGAATATAGCTAGTAAGTGAGACTGATGTTGGTAGACCTGGGGGGCTACAAATGAGTCCTGATAGGAATAGACACTGACTCTGGACCAGGCTTTACTTACTTGGTGGTAGATGGAAATGTACAAGAGTGCTTTGAAACAACCGGAACAGAAGATAATTGTACCAGTTTGGATGGCTGACCATCATCTCTTCAGACCAAGGAGTACACTTTATAGCCCATAATGTCCAAGAGTGGGCAGAGAGAGAGCCTCCTCAGGGTACTAGTTTGATGGAGAACTAGAATGGGCAATTAAAACATTGGTTATCTAAAATGGGAGAGAAAAAGACATGAAGGGCTGGCTTGTATACCATGAAAGTGTACTCATACTCAACATGGGGTGGGGCTAAAGGAGTGGCCCTACTGTATAGAGTCCTCTTTCTGGTGGGTCTGGGGAAGAGGGTGTGGAATGACTATGCAATTCTTACTAAGGGAGAAGTACTCTGGTGTAACAAGTATACTTTTTTCTTTCTTTCCCCTATTAACTTTCTTCCCCCTGCTTGATGCAGTGGTCATAGGACCAGGCCTGCAAATATAAGTGCTGGAAACAGATGATTCCTAAGCAAGAAGCTAACTGTAATTTTAAATTTGGGTTCAAGATTCCTAAGTACCTGATGGGGTGGGTTGTGCCTTCACCCCATCTTGCAAAATTGAGGTAAACAGTGAATGCCACTATATTGCCTGGTGGTAAAAAGAGCCCAGGTAGTTCTGTAACTGTGTTACCTTACGCTAAATGAACTGTGGACTGAAGCGGGGGAGCTTGCTAAACTAGTGTTGCTCTTTGCTATCTAGACCAGCACAGTGGCTGAACCTGATGTTCCTTCCGAAGTTGAAAGAGTTTGGGTATACAGGGAGAGAAGGAGCAATAATAGTAGCTGAAGATAAAGAAACAAGTAAATGGGTTGTGTAGTGAGGGAAATCCAATAATAACACCTCAAAAGGGCTCAGAGTAGTCGATTATATCTCTTAATGCAGTTACACCAGATGACTGAAAGAGTGAAACCGTATGTTTGCCTAGACCACACCTGCATTTGGAACCTGACAAGATTAACTGGAAGCCTGCAAACCCGAGTGGCCTTACCTGAAAATTATTTTTCATACCATATGATGATGGACTGGTCCAGTTATTAATGACTGAATGGGATTCTACAATATGCCAGTATCTTTTGAGTATATATATATCGGTCTCTGCCCCTGGCTCCTGGCACACAGCTCCTGAAACCCTTGTAACTTCCAAAGTGATAAGTATTTGGAGTGCCTTTTGTTCTAATATTTGGTCTTTGACCCTGATTCCTGATACACAGCTCCTACATCTCTTGGAATTTTCTGGGTGATAGGGGTGTCTTTTGACCTAATGGGGTGACTCTTGGTGGGCTCCTGGATAGCTTCAGGATTGGGGTGGGTCACCAGAAAGACCAAGCGGTGATTAGAAACTGGAAACTTTCAGCCCCACGCCCCCCATCTTACAGAAGAGGAGAGGGGCTAGAGATTGAGGTAGTAATTGATCATGCCCATGTGATGAAGCCTCCATAAAAATTTTCAAAGTATGGCGTTCAGAGAGCTTGTGAGTTGGTGAACACACCTACCAGGATGTATGCTGTGAGGGTGGTGCATCCCAACTCCATGGAGACAGAAGCTCCTGCACCAGACCCTTCTGGATCTCGCCCTGTGTATCTCTTCCTCTGGCTGTTCATCTGTGTCCTTTATCATGTTGTTTGTCCAGTAAATGTAAGTAAATGTTTTCCTGGGTTCTGTGAGCTGTTCTAGCAGGTGCTTGATTCCAAGGAGGGGGAACCTCCAATTTGTAGCCAAGTTGGACAGAAGTTGTGGGTAACATAGGGATCTACTGTGGTGTAGGGGGCAGTCTTGTGGGACTGAGCCCTTAATTTGTGGGGTCTGCAGTAACTCCAGTTAGTGTCAGAGTTGAATTGCAGGATATCCAGCTGGTGTTGGAGAATTGGTTGGTGTGGGGGAAAAAACCCAAAAATATCTGGTGTCAGGAGCATTGTGTGTGTGAGTAAAGATAGAAGTGATTTTTTTCCTAGGCAGAACCTTACTTAGATACTGTCTTTTTTAAAAAGAGTTTATCGTTGGTTTACAATATTGTGTTAGTTTCAGGTGTACAGCAAAGTGATTCATTTATATATATACATATATCCATTCTTTTTCAGATTCTTTTCCCATGTAGGTTATTACAGAATATTGAGTACGAGTTCCCTATGCTATACAGTAGGTCCTTGGTGATCATCTATTTTATGTATAGTAGTGTGTATTTGTTAATCCCAAACTCCTAATTTATCCCTCCCCTCCATGTTTCCCCTTTGGTAACCATACATTTGTTTTCGAAGTGTGTGAGTCTTTCTGTTTTGTAAATAAGTTCATTTGTATCTTTTTTTTTTTTTTTTAGATTCCACATATAAGTGATATCATATGATATTTGCCTTTCTCTCTCTGACTTGCTTCACTTCATATGGTAATCTCTAGGTCTATCCATGTTGCTGCAAATGTCATTATTTCATTCTTTTTTATGGCTGAGTAATATTCTATTGTATATATTTACTACATCTTCTTTATCCATTCCTCTGTCAGTGGACATCTAGGTTGCTTCCGTGTCTTGGCTATTGTAAATAGTGCTGCAGTGAACATTGGGGTGCATGTATCTTTTCCAGCTATGGTTTTCTCTGGATATATGCCCGGTAGTGGGATTGCTGGGTCATATGGTAGTTCTAGTTTTAGTTTTATAAGGAACCTCCGTACTGTTCTCCATAGTGGTTGTGCCAGTTCATGGATACTGTCGTTTTTTTTTTGGGCCACACCACTCGGCTTGTGGGGTCTTAGTTCCCCGACGAGGGATGGAAGCTGGGCCTCGCAGTTGAGAGCACCGAATCTTAACCACTGGACTGTCAGGGAATTCCCTAGATACTGTCTTTATGCTGCTGCTTTTTTAAAAAAATAAATTTATTTATTATTTATTTTTGGCTGTGTTGGGTCTTAGCTGATGTGTGTGAGCTTTTCTCTAGCTGCGGTGAGCAGGGGCTACTCTTCGTAGCGGTGCCTGGGCTTCTCATTGCGGTGGCTTCTCTTGTTGCGGAGCATGGGCTGTAGGCATGCGGGCTTCAGTAGTTGTGGCACGTGGGCTCAGTAATTGTGGCTCGCAGGCTCTAGAGTGCAGGCTCAGTAGTTGTGGTGCGTGGGCTTAGGTGCTCCGCGGCATGTGGGATCTTCCCGGACCAGGGCTCAAACTCGTGTCCCCTGCATTGGCAGGCAGATTCTCAACCACTGCGCCACCAGGGAAGCCCTGTCTTTATGCTTCTATATGTCAGAAACTCTTTCAAATTTTATTTGGTAGTTTAAAACTTGACTGGATTCTCCATGGCAGAGCTCTGTGTCACATTGTTCTGATTTTACACACGCAGGCACAGACACACACACACACACACACACACACACACACACACACACACACACACACACACACACACACACAAGATTGAAAGACCAGATATGTTAGTCAACTTCTTGTTTTTTCAAGTAAGAACGTTAGAACCTCTCTCCTCCAACAATTATTTGCTGTTATGGTCATTTCATGATAGCACCAAAAAATTAGGAAGTACATGATTTTTTTTTTTTTAATTTTTATTTATCTATTTAGTTTTTCGGCCACACAGCATGCAGGATCTTAGTTCCCCGACCGGAGATCGAACCCGTGCCCCCTGCAGTGGAACTGTGGAGTCTTAACCACTGGACCGCCAGAGAAGTCCCAGGAATACATGATTTTAGAGTTAAGGAAAATTCTGTAGATTAACTATATTTAGCTTTATGGAAAACTTGACCTTATTATTTTCGTTTTACTGTTGACTGCTGAAAACTTCATCATGGATTTGGGAACCACTGCTCTACTAGATTAATTGGAAAGAGATGGCAGATGACACTTAGCCACCTGCCATCTCTGTCTCTTTTGCTTGCGACAATACTTACTGTCATTTTGTGCCTCAGAGGGTACAAGAGAAATACGTCTGGATGTCATATGCATTTAGTTGTTACTTCTAGTTTCTTAGTCTCCTCTGTTCTCATAATAGTTACTGTTTAAGATTTGTCCACATTGTTCTTTGGAGTAGTTGTGAACAGATTAGTTCTTCAGCATAGGAAGAGGGCAGTTTATGTTAAATAACTCCAGGAAGTCTTTCAGATTTGCACATAACTTGAGCTTTAACCTCTTTAGCTGTTGCTTTGTGTGAGTGACATTGGTAAAATGTTTTCACTGTTAGTTACAGGTGGAGTTAGCCTCGATTCCTTCAAAGGTCCTGAGCTCACTACCAGTGACTTGCGTGATGTCAAGCAAAAACCGCAGAGCTTTGCCTATACTTCATATTTCTTTCCTAAAAGGGCAAATAATTTGTAGTATCCTTCCGTTCTACATTTTCAGTGATACTGGTAAGGACTGAGATACTCTTTGGAAAATATTCTTAGGTTTTAGAAAGGTAATATGGTAGGGGAGTTGATTTGAGGATGTTTGTTTTTCTGAAAATGAACTCTTCAACCTTCTATTGCATGTAGAGGATACAGGTTGTGAAGAAAACTGAGAGGCAGAAACATAACTTTGACATAACTTGATGCTTTTCAATTGGATAATCCAGCTGGGATGTGAAAAGAAGAATTCACTTTAATTGCTTCAAACCACAAGGTGGTGAACTGAAAATGAGTCCCTTTAAAAAAGGTACAGATTAGATTTCCCCTGTATTAAGGTCCCTCGTATTTACCCCATTTGTTACTATCTACCCTTGTTTTATACCTCCTTCTTCCATTTTGTGTTCCATGATATTTTCACTGCATTTTATGGGGAAGTGAGATTGACTGCGGGGCGGAGCACAGTGAGATTGGCTGTGGGTTTAGAAACGTGGTTTACTCTGTCATCAAACCAAAGTAGGACTTCCCTTTCTTGGCTTCTAGGCCTCTTTAGGTAGGAATCAAGAGGAAACGCTTCTTGCTCTGCCTAATATCATCCTATCCCAGTTCTACACTCCAGAGTGAAGAAGAGCTTATTCCTGGGAAGATTCCCCATGCCTTCCTTGCCCTGACCCTCACATCCTCACCACCAACCAGTATCTGCTGTGAGACCATCAGCCCCAGGCTCATTATGCCCTTTATTCTTGTTCACACCAGTCTCCACAAGAAACTCAGGACTTACAGGTTAACTCTCTTCTCCATAGAAAGCCCCAGCCCTCTTCTTGGCTTTATTTTTGTCTTTAGTAGGCATCATCTTCTGACATGCTACATATTTTACTTTGTCTTTTCAATAGAATGTAAATGTCACGGGGGCATGGATTTTTATCTGTTCATTCATTGCTATAGAAGAACAGTGACCAGCAGTAGGTACTCAAAGGTATTTGTTGAATGAATGCAGCAAATAATTGAATTAAAGAAAACCTTTTGAGGGAGATGAGGAGAAGCTCTCAAAGAAATTAAAGCAGTCCTTTCTCAATTGCTTCTTTAGTTTTTTTTGTTTTTTTAAAATTTTATTGGAGTATAGTTGATTTACAATGTTGTATTAGTTTTAGGTGTACAGCAAAGTGATTCAGTTATACATATATATATATTCATTCTTTTTCAGTTTCTTTACCCATATGGGTTATTACAGAATACTGAGTAGAGTTCTCTGTACTGTGCAGTAGGTCTTGGCTGTTTATCTGTTTTATATATGGTAGTGTGTGTGTGTTAATCCCAAGCTCCTAATTTATCCCCCCTGGCCCCCGCAATGTTTCCCCTTTACTTCTCTAGTTTTTTTTTAAATTTTATTTTTGGCTGCATTGGGTCTTCATTGCTGCGCGCGGGCTTTCTCTAGTTGTGGCAAGCAGGGGCTACTCTTTGTTGTGGTGCATGGGCTTCATATTGCGGTGGCTTCTCTTGTTGCAGAGCACAGGCGCATGGGCTTCAGTAGTTGTGGCTCGCAGGCTTAGTTGCTCTGCAGCATGTGGGAACTTCCTGGACCAGGGAGCAAACCCGTGTCCGTTGCATTGACAGGCGGATTCTTAACCACTGTACCACCAGGGAAGTCCCTCTAGTTTTTAAAATATCTTATTAGATGATTTCTTTTCAGCGTACCTCATTCCCCATAGTAAACATTTTGAGTGAATCAGTATATTATCTTAGCTAATTATTTGTATTTTAAGATCATCTTTTTAAAAAAAATAGAGAAAAATTTCTGAATATAGGCATACTAAGTTACTACTAATTCTAACTCCCATCTCACTCTAGGATGTTTTGTTTAATTGCACCAAAATTCAGAAAAACTTCTGTGTGAACAATCTTTCATTTATTCTGATTGTTTTTATAGGACTTTGCAGCGTCTATTAGATATTTACTAAATATTAGTGAATAATCAGTTGCACAAAGTGTCATTATAGCTTGCAGCCATAGTTTGAGGGGTTTTTAATAGTCTACAACTTCATTCCAACCTGTACACCAGCCACCTATTTCTAAAGTTGGGATCCTTCAAAGGCATTTGGATGTCTTTCACGTACCTTATCTTTCTAGGCGCTAGCAGAAACACCAGTTTTATTCTTTAAAAGAAACAGACCCACTGGTAAATCCCTAAAGCACATTTAGGGGAACGGGGAATACACTGCTATGGTGTTTCCAAAATTCAATATCTGTTGTCCTTGGCTTGCATACTACTGTTATATCGAACTGTTTCACTTCCAACAATTATTTCAAAGCATGTACAATATGCCTTTCTTGCATTGCATTAAGGATTTTAACATATTTCATCTTCTTTATCCTGGTCTGCCTGGGAAAGTGATAAACAGAAGATGTGAGCCCATGAAATTTATTGTAATCTTCAAGGCATTTTTGTTAGTTCAGAAAATAGCTGAAGAAGAAAGCCTATAATGAGAGGCTTAAGAAATCTTATCTAATACATATTTGGTAAAGATCACTTAGATCTCATTGTTAACACAAGTCTACACTGAATTATCTTGATATTTTACATTGAGCCCAGCATAATTTACCAACTTAAACTCCTTTTGACACTGAGAGTGCCTGTCTTATCATACTTTCCCTAGCATTGATTATCATCATCTAAATTATTATTTGCTAATTTGCTAGGGGAAAAATCATATTGTTTTAATTGCTTTTCTTTGTACAATTTGTTTGATTCTCTTAATGTTAACTTTGTCTTCACTGGTTCTCTTGCCCTGAATGGCACTTGATTTTAGATGTTAGAACCATTGGAAAGAGGAGAGTAGTGTGCTCAGTATATCCCTAAGGAGTTTTACAATGTTGACCTTCGCCCTTTTTGACAAGATCTTTCTGGGCAAGGGAACAATAATTAAGAGATGAAGAGAGCCAAACAAGGCTACTACTGGAAAGTGGTAAAGAAACCTAGGGTCATTTCACCTTGCTATAGACTCCCATACCTAAACCCAAATCCTGACTCTCCTTCCCAGTGAGCTATGTAGCCAAGGAGCTATCTAACAGTGTACTAGTATGTCTTGCTGCGTTTACCTAAGACTTCATTTTTAAAATCTTATTTTAGGGAATACACATAAATTATAAAAGAGCATATATTCTCATTAAAAGAAATCAAGCAATACAGAAGAGAATTAAATAGAAATAAAAGCACCCATTCCTTCTTCTACCCCTTTCTATCCCACCCTCCTGTGGTACAAATAGGGATTTACAGGAATTTCATCCTGATAGTAAATATAATTTAGTGGCATTTTGGTGTCAGTGAGACTTTAGTTTAAGGTGATCCTGTAAACTCCAGGAGGGATTATATAAACTCTCCAAATGTCTGTTTTGTTCCATACTACTTAGTGCAGTGTCTGGCGAGGACAGTTTCATTGTAAGGCGAGAAAAGGAAAAGGATTGAAAGAATCTTAACAGAGCATGTCTGACCATCAGGCTTTGGGGTATTAGATTTCTGGAGAAGCGCAAGGGTTCTCAGCACTGGCTGCATGTTAGACTATCACTTGGAGAGCCTTAGCAAAATACCAGTGCTTAGGTCTCACACCCCAGTGATTCTGCTTTGATTGGTCTGGATGAGACCCCAGCATCAGTGTGTTAGAATCTTCCCTGGTAATGCTGATGTGCAGCAGTGGTGAAGAACTACTGAACCATAAACAGTTGTTGCTTACTGAATGTTAATTGAGGAGATCTGTGCTTTACTTAATTCTTTAAAAGTCCTTTATGCTTTGGAGGACACTTTTATTTTTATAGAGATTATTGTCCTAATTATGTTTTGTTATATTAAAAATATTTTGCATTTCCTTATATACAACATATATAGTAAGCACATGGATAATCAAAGAATTACTTAATTACTTGTACATTAAGATAATCATTAGGCTTCCTGATGCTAGAAAATATATTTCCCTCATCTTAGGACCATGACATTTTATATGGTATACTTTCTTTTTTAAAGGCCCTTTAATCATAATGGAAAACTAGCATTTAAGCAGTAGAGAAAACAAATCATATTAAGGAGCTTAGCAAAAATGTTTTAAAAAAAATCTGAATGCATTTGTATGATGTTTTCTTTTCTATGCCAAACTAAATGACTCAACTTGTTTATTCTGTGTTACTCCAGTTATCAAAAATGTTAAGATGTTCAGCTGATGCAAATAAAAAATAAAAGCAATTTAGGGACTTCCCTGGTGGCCCAGTGGATAAGACTTGGCACTCCCAATGCAGGGGGCCCATGTTCGAACCCTGGTTGGGGAGCTAGATCCCGCATGCTGCAACAAAGATCTTGTGTGCTGCAACTGAGACCCGGTGCAGTCTAAATAAATAAATAAATATTTAAAAAAATAAAAGCAATTTAAGTAAGTAGATTCCATCCAAATTATTAATTTCATGTTTGGGACAAAAACCAGAGGAACAGAATATTTAATGTAAGCTTTCTTTACTATGCTGTAAACCTGTTTTTTTTAAAGTGTGTATTCTTTACCTTTCCTTCTCTTGCCCTTCCCCAACTTTTCCCCAAAAAGGAGACTGTAACTGTGTTGTTTGTAATAAACTTAAACGCCGGAATAACTGTCAGAATAACTAGTAGTGATGAGTAGTTTTAAGGTTAAACCATAAACAGTGCAACATTAATGAAGTGTGGTGTAAATAAATTTGTAGCTAAACACTTCTTAACTTTGGCTTTCTCTTATATATTTTTATTTTTTTGTATATCCATTTCAAAACCACTATGACATCTTAGTTATATAATCAAAATCTTGGCAGGTAGCAACAGGAAAAGCATAGCCAACCCTGAGCATAATTATGCTTATTTGAGGAAATATTAGACTTGGTGCCAGGTTAAACTATATAGGTGTTAAGAGATAATAATGAGAAACCCAACTAATGCTTGGCTTTGATTAGACCTTCCTTCTCTGCCAATAACGTAAGTGATAAGACAGTTTATATTAAATTTAATATCTATTCACTCCCCAAAATATAATAACTTAATAATTATAATAAAATATAGTCTATCCAAATATAAAATAGTCTGATAAGAAGATGTGAACCCAGTTCATAGTCAGAAAATGCTCACTAATGATGATGGAAAGTATCTTAGCTTTCTGTATATTTTCATGTATAAGCAACAGCCTTTGTTCTGCTATTGCTGAATTATTTTTTATTCTAAATGGAAAAAACATTAAAAGCATGGGATTAATATGCTGTGGTTTTGTACTGCTTGCTAAAAATTCAGCTGTTCATTGGCTTGATATTTGAAGGCCAGACACTGGGTTCAAAAATGCAATTTACTGTTTCATAGATCAGTCCAAAAACTAAATCTAGTATGTGTGTTCCACTATCTTTCTGAGGTATACTACTGATTAGGAATGCAAAATACATCTAATTATTATTTTTTCCTTTGTCTAATGTCATAATTAATCTGATTGGGTCAGTTTAGAGCATTATTCTGAAAACACTCTGTAAGAACAATTCTAGTCTCTTCGAAAAGTAACAATTAAAATCTTGTTTCCTAGTCACATTCTGGGCTAAAGATAGATTTTATGTGTGAGTTTATTTTTAAATAATACTTTCCCATGATAAACTATTAAAACAGTACAAAAGCATATAAAATGGAAAAGTAACAAGTTCCTTGTTCCACCTAAGGAAAATTCACTGTTAACTGTTTCTTGGGTGTACTTCCACAGAGTTTTACACATACATCTTTTCCCTTTTCTTTAGAAACACCTCCCCACCACAAAGCTGTACTATGCACTATGTATAAATATCTGTTATTCTTTTATTTTTTAATTGAAATATAATTGATTTACAATATTATGTTAGTTTCAGGTGTGCTACATAATGATTTCACATTTGCATGCATTTTTAAAAATTTGCATGCATTATGAAGTGATCACCATGATTAGTCTGGTGTCATGATAACCATCTGTCTCCGTACAAAGTTATTACAATATTATTGACCATATTCCTTATGCTATTCTTTTTACTGGCTGCAGAGATTTCCATTATATGGAGGTTTCATAAGTTATTTAACTGATCTCATTGAACATTTAGATTTCTTTTTATTTTATGATTTTGCTATTACAGTAACTTCCTGGTAGATATCTCTTAATAATTATATGACTCTATGTAGAATAGAATTCTTAGGTTATTCTAAAACGTCATATCTTGTGATATAGGTTTATACCTCAATAATTTGACCAAATCTTTGGTGGGCTGCCTTGTTATTGGCATCTTTCTCATGAAATTGGAATTCAGAAGCAATATTTAATTTATTACTTTAATAAGCTAATTTAGGGGAGTAGTTCCAATTAATTAAGATTTTACCTTGGGAAGTGGATTATGCCTGTGTGTACAAAAGGTAAATACTTAGAAAAGGTGAGAGTGCTGGACCATCATTCTATTTCAAATCTAGTATTATATAATCTACTATTTACACACTGACCTGTAGTCTAAGCATTTTATTTATATCCTTTTAATCATCTGAGCAATCCATTGAGGTAGGTACTAGTATCCTCATTTAATGGTAGATGAGACTGAAGTTTAGAGAGGTTAAATGACTTGCCCCAGGTACCAGAACTGGGTGTGCAAAAACTCTATTCTTAAAGGTAGCTGTAGAATTCATATTTCTTGTTTTGTTGTTGTAGTCCCCACAATGAAGCAATGTTTTCAGTCATTCAGAACCCAGGGAAAGATGATGGAAGAAAATAAGATATGCCTCTTATTCTTGAAAATTAGTGCTCCCATTTTCCTACCACATCCAACTTTTTGGATTCATATAAAAAGTGTTGTACAGTGTAAATAAGTAATGCAATTGAAGGATGAAACCTTAATTTGGAATAGCGTTATGCTTCATGCTGTAATACAAGCTTTTGAGAATAGGCTGAACTGTGAACTTCAACGATAACAAAATTTCTGATAAAGGGGCCCTTTGCAAAAAGTTAAAAGATACCAACATATTATATATCCAGTAGTTTGGGTATGACGATGTTTTATGTATTTATCCAGCATAATTTGCCCTTTTGTGAATGGAAATCCCTGTTTTGCTAATTAGAGTGTATCCAGTGTAATTTACTTTAAAAAATATACTCAGGATTATCATTTCGCTCATTATAGTACTGTGATTTATTTATTTATTATATATTTGTTTTTGGCTACGCTGGTTCTTCATTGCCGTGCACGGGCTTTCTCTAGTTGCGGTGAGCGGGGGCTACTCTTCGTTGCAGTGAGCGGGCTTCTCATTGCGGTGGCTTCTCTTGTTGCGGAGCACGGGCTCTAGGCGCGAGGGCTCAGTAGTTGTGGCGCATGGGCTTAGTTGCTCTGTATCAGGTAGGATCTTCCCAGACCAGGGCTCGAACCCATGTACCCTGCATTGGCAGGCGGATTCTTTTTTTTTTTTTTTTTTTAGTGGGGAAAGAGGCGAGAGGGGAGGAGAGGGAAAGGGAAGGGACAAGAGGAGGGAAGGAGGGAGGAAAAAAAAAGTGTCTCCAGCAGGCGGATTCTTAACCACTGTGCCACCAGGGATCCTAGTACTGTGATTTAACAGGCTGATTATCTTAAGTACTCTTGGAGTATACTAAAGACAGGGATCCCGAAACAACTCAAAATTCTGTCTGCTTTTAGGTTTACTTTTCCTTTATCACTAACAGCTTTATACCGAAAGCTATCTCAAAACAGCAGATACTCAAAAACAAATAAGATTGATGATGACTCAAAAGTGTACATATATGACTGGGCAGAAGAAAACTTCAACATCTCCATTGCTACAGAACTTCTTTGCAATTAGCTTGCAGAACTTGATTCTCCTCAAACAGTTGTGATTGCTCTGCATATCTTATAAATTATTTACACCCTGATGGTACAAAATGGCTACATTAATGGCACCTCTGGCTCCACATGGTATCAAGAACGTTAATAATTCATCTTTTATTACAGCTACATCCCTGTAGATTAGCATGAGTGGGAACTGAGTATAACACTGAGCTAATAAGTAAGGCCTTCGCTGAGAGACCTTTACTCTCCAAACATCGTATCCATAAATATTCAGATATTAGTCTTGTTAAAAAATAAAGATTATTGACTGTTAAAAAACTAGACTCTTTAGGTTGTGTTTGTCAAGCATTAGATTACTTCAACTATTTAAGTGCATTTTAAGGATATTTCAAGGGGAAAATCTTTGAAAGACATTCTCCATTTCAGGACTTGCACTTAGAAAACAAAAACAAACAGATAAACTAGAATTAGTTTATGTGAACTAAATGAAATTAATGACTGGCCACTGGCAAGAATAGAGACTTTCATTTTGAAAATTATTCAAATTCTTAATATAAGAATTTTACATCTGATATTTGAAGTCTTCAAATTTATCTTCTTCAGCCTTTTTGGACTACTTTAAAAAAATAAATCGGAAATTTCTTATGGAGAGCAAGAGTATGTCTGTGTACCTTCGTATACCCATGTCATATTAAATGCCAGAGTGAAATCTAGATATAAAAAAAAGTTAATTTACACATTTTTCAGTGAAGGATAGTAGTTGAGTTGATGTTGAGTTTATGTTTACCATTTTGAAGTGACTCCACAGAGTACTACAAATGTTGCTTTCAAAAAAGACAAAAAGGGGCTTCCCTGGTGGCACAGTGGTTGAGAGTCCGCCTGCCGATGCAGGGGACAGGGGCTCGTGCCCCGGTCCAGGAAGATCCCACGTGCCGCGGAGTGGCTGGGCCCGTGAGCCATGGCCGCTGAGCCTGCACGTCCGGAGCCTGTGCTCCGCAACGGGAGAGGCCACAGCAGTGACAGGCCCGCGTACCGGGAAAAAAAAAAAAAAAAAGACAAAAAGGTTACTAAAGTTGACAGTGGTTGTAACCTTAGCACTTAGCACAGTGTCTGGCACATGGTTCAATAAATGCTTATTGCATGGATACCTGGTGATCAGATCAATCCATATAATTCTAGTTACACATCTGGTATTTTGAGAAAACAGCTATATGATTTATACTAGTTGCTTTCTATGATAGTACCACTTTGGGAGTGTATTTCAGCTCATTGTTAGTGTTTTTTAATCTCTTCAACGTGGATTTGTTGCAGAAAAGTCCAGAGAGCCTCATTATATGTGGTTCTGACCTGTGAGGCATATATTATTATTATTTTTTAAATTAATTAATTAATTTATTTTTGGCTGCGTTGGGTCTGTGTTGCTGCGCGTGGGCTTTCTCTAGTTGCGGCAACCGGGGGCTACTCTTCATTACCGTGTGCAGGCTTCTTATTGCGGTGGCTTCTCTTGTTGTGGAGCATGGGATCCAGGCGTGTGGGCTTCAGAAGTTGTGTCACGTGGGCTCAGTAGTTGTGGCTCACGGGCTCTAGAGCACAGGCTCAGCAGTTGTGGCAGGCGGGCCTAGCTGCTCCGTGGCATGTGGGATCCTCCTAGACCAGGGCTCAAACCCGTGTCCCCTGCATTGGCAGGCGTATTCTTTTTTATTTATTTATTTATTTATTTATTTATTTATTGCTGTACGCGGGCCTCTCACCGTTGTGGCCTCTCCTGTTGCGGAGCACAGGCTCCGGATGCGCAGGCTCAGCGGCCATGGCTCACGGGCCCAGCCGCTCCGCGGCATGTGGGATCCTCCCGGACCGGGGCATGAACCCGTGTCCCCTGCATTGGCAGGCGTATTCTTAACCACAGAACCACCAGGGAAGCCCGAGGCATATATTCTTTTTTTTAAAAAATAAATTTATTTATTTTATTTATTTTTGGCTGCATTGAGTCTTTGTTGCTGCGCCCAGACTTTCTCTAGTTGTGGCAAACGGGCTACTCTGTGGCAGTGCGCAGGCTTCTCATTGCAGTGGCTTCTCTTGTTGTGGAGCATGGACTCTAGGTGTGCGGGCTTCAGTAGTTGTGTCACGTGGGCTCAGTAGTTGCGGTTAGCAGGCTCTAGAGCGCAGGCTTAGTACTTGTGGTGCACGGACTTAGTTGCTCCGTGGCATGTGGGATCTTCCTGGAGCAGGGCTGGAACCTGTGTCCCCTGCATTGGCAGGCGGATTCTTAACCACTGCGCCACCAGGGAAGCCCTGAGGCATATATTCTTAAGACAGCATTAGTCTGTAGAGAGGCTCCAAATTATTTCAGGTATCTTTTGGATTCCGTCAAAAAGTGTTAGAGGTTTTTCAAACACACAGAGAAAATTATTCTTTCACCCAGTAGAGACAGTGGACAGTTTTCACTGATCCTGAATATATAGTGGTTTATACTATGTATAAGTTAAATTTAATCTGATTGCTTTTGATTTCTTTAATAATGGTTTTCTTTAAAACTGATTGTCTGGTCATCATTGACATCCATGAGAGAAATATAGGGGATAGTACAATCAAAAGTTATACTGCCAAGGAGGTTAGGGTTTGGAAAGGCATTAGAGGCACTGATTAAAATGAAAGCCCTTAATCTGTAAAAGGAAAATTCCAGAAAGCAGGAGATGTAGAAGTAAATGATGCTGTGGTAGCCTACTATACAGATGATATTAGCTCTCTGTTTGCCAGACCAGCCACCTTGCAGTAGAATATGGAGTATCTAACTTAAATTAGAGCAGTCGCATTTCTCCTTAAGTTGAAACACCACAGTAAATAAACATCTTTTCACTCGTGTGAAATTCTGTGTTTGTTGTTCAGTAGCAAGTGTGAATTGGATGACAGTGTCTGCATATAAGATTTTTATGTGGAGTGAATTCATGTTTTTCTCTCTTAACATTTCCCAACACACGCCTCCATTCATGAGTGTCCTTGAGCTGATACCTGGTGCCATATATCTTAGAATAAAGGTTTTAGAACTGTGTGAAAAAGTGACAGTTTGATCTAGCCTTAGTTATAGTATGGTGTAAATTAAGCTCTTAAATGAAAGTGGCTAGGTTTTACAGATGGACAGACATGAAACTAGCTGAGAACAAATTGTTGTGCTGTGATAGAGACATCGTTCAAAACTGCATGCATCTGTCAACTGCCCGTGGTGGTACAGTGAGATAAAGTGATCTGTAATGTTTCTCTAGTGTATCCCTATTGCTAGCCATATTGTAATGTGTAATACATCTCTTGGGCAGACAGCTTGTGTGGGCTAGATTCCACCTCAGTCTTGAAAAGATGCCAGAAAGCAGCAAGGTGAATTTTTAAGCCTATTTAAATATTTAGACTCATGACTAATTTGAGTGAAATCTCTGCTGTATCTAATAAACTACTCACTAGAAGTGAGATGGAATTTCAAATTTTTGACTTCCTCACTTATTAGCTGTGTGACCTTGGATTGACAAATTATTAATCTCTGTTTCTGGTATTTGCCTCATAAAGTTGTTGTGTGGACTTAGGCAGATTTATATGTATAAAGTGCATAGAAGAGTGCCTGGCACTTAATAAATGTTAGCTGCTGCCGCCACCACCACCATCATCATTAACGTAACTTGGAGTGAGATGAATTTCCCTTCCCTGAAGCTAGATTGCTTTTTTTGCTTTTAAGGAAGACTACATCTCTATCAAGGATGTGGTCAACCCCAATTTTAATACGTAAGCTCACTGTCTTGACTTGTGAAATCTAATCCATCTTCAAGTTTATCTACAGCTAAAGTGTAATATATATTATATATTATGTAAAGTATATATTACTTTAAAAGTATATATTACTTTATATTATGTTACTTTAAAAGTATATATTTCTTTCAAAAGTATGTAAAGCATACTGCATTATAATAAAGTATAACATAATCACTGGAAGGGATAAAGAAACCATAATATCTCTGTGGAATGATCTACAAGATATGTTGTTAAGTGAAAAAACCAAGGGGCAAAATAATGTGTAAATTATTCTACCATTTGTGTAAAACTTTTCTGGTACATGCATAAAGTATCTGACAGGCTGTAAAAGAAATGGTATATTTTCACTTGTTGCTGTTGGGGAGGGAAATTGGATGGCTGGAGACAAGGGTGGGAGACTTTTTACTGTATATCCTTTTATACTTTTTGATTATTGAACCATGTGAATGTATTTCCTAGTTAGTAAAAACAAAAACAAAAAACCCTTATAAAAAGGAGAAAGTAAAAGAGCTATTTTGAAATCTACATAAATTTTTATTCATGCATTATAAACATTTCTTTTTATCTGTACTACTTAAATTCACATTTGATAGGGCGTTTAGATTCCTATTTTTGTTTTTTTTTTTTTTTTTCCTTTAAGTGTGCTTTCTAGGGCTAAACTAAGAATGATCTCTTATCCTCCGTTTAGGGATTTGAGTCATAATCGGTTGTCTAACTGGAACATAAGCTTGGAATCTCAAACATTACAAGAAGTGTAAGTTATTTTTATTTATTTAAACTTACATTAAATTCTTTGAGGTGATTTGATGAATTATGAATTTCAGGATGTTTAATGCAAAAATGTCAAAAAATTGAAGGAAAGAAAACTTTAGATTAAAACATGTTTAAAAGCCTAAACTTGTCTTTGGCTTTGTTAGTATCACAAACTCTCTGGGTATTATGCCATTGCATTGGTGATTTCAAGTTGTAAACTGCGTAGAAATACTGTTCTACTTCCTTGGGGCCTAAAATAAGATTTCCCCTCTTCAGAGTGAATATATTTTATTTTATTTTTTGCCAGAGTTTCAGCCAGTGAAACTCTGTATTGTGTAAATTTTTTTTTTTTTAATGTTTTGACTTGTCTAAGGTGGAAGCATCATGTCTGAAGTAGGTTTATATGAAATACAATATTTTTGGTATCACCTGGAATATGGTAGTTAATATAATTCAGTTTTCCTCTTCATTGAAGTTTTTCTTTTAGTACTGAGATGTATTGTTACGTAGTTTCTGGAGAGAAGTTTCTAAAATATTATTAATATCAGTTATTGCATTGTGGTATTCCCAGAGGCACAACTGTTGAGGCCTGTTTACCTCTATACTAAACACCCTCAGAATCCTCAGATGAATTTTTCTTTTGAATTTCTTTCTGACAAGGGGTACTTTGGGCTCTCATTTGTTCTGCATTCTCTCCTTCCCTGCCTCAGATTGGCTGCCCCTAATCGGCTGCGGACTGAATGAACAATTGACAAGCCTATTAGCTGAAAGCGTAGGTCCTGAGGAAAGGAAAATGCTTAGTGGGAAGTGCATGGCCTTATTATTTATTACATGGACTTTGTAACTTCAGTTGATTACTTGGAGGCCTTTTACTTCTGGCTTCTTTTCTGTATTCTAGATTGTTGAGGTTGTTCCGTGATTGAAAAACAGGTTGGTGAAATGTGATTGCATTAGGTTTGCTACTAAAACAATTGAGATAATCTTTTAGGTCTGTGGTCTCAAGCAACTTTCCCTAACTTTGAGTAACAAAAAAATATGTGTGTGTATTTTAAAAATTTATTTAATTAACTTATATATAAATTTATTTTATTTATTATAAAGAAATATATATAGAGAGATATGAATTATTCTTTTTTTGTTTAAGAAGGACTTAAATTAGCAGTCATAATAGTAACTATTCAAATAACCTTGCTGGGATTAAAAATATTTAATGTGCAAAATATTTCCTAACCTTTCTAATATTGGTATCAAATCATAGATCTATACCATGAAAACATTTTTTTATTAAAATCTCTAATTTCTCAGTAGAAAATATTTAGTCTAACTCATTCTGGGTCATAAGCTTTTTTCAGATTTGGCATTTATCCTAAAGAATATGTACTAGCCAGAAACTAGAACTCGAGGTAGCATTTCCCTCACTAAATTTTTATATCTATTTTTCCCCCTACTCAGGAAAATGAATTATAATGAGCTAACTGAAATCCCATATTTTGGAGAACCAACCACTAATATTACTCTTCTCTCATTGTAAGTAAATAAAATTTCAGGTCTTTTACTTAAATTATGCATAGTACACAGTTTTTTTTGTTTTTGTTTTAGGTACCCTTGTTGTTGATCCTAATTATTTAACATTTTTGTGGTTTAGGGTGGATCACTGGCAATAGCTTTAATATAATCTTTGTTTTATAGAGTCCATAATATAATCCCAGAAATAAATGCAGAAGCGTTCCAGTTTTACCCTGCTCTCGAGAGTTTAGATCTCAGCTCAAATATAATATCAGAAGTCAAGACATCGTCATTTCCTCGAATGCAGCTTAAATACCTGTAAGTAAAATAGAGTTTAAACTAGATTTAATTTGAAGTGCATGTTTATTATTCATTGATATTTATCTTCCCAGATATGTCTTATTTATTGTGATTTTGATATGCTTATATGAAACAAACCTAGGTTAGATTTTTTTGTTTTTTTCTTTCCTTAAAGAGTACACTATTTTCAGAAAATATTAAGTATCCAGGGTAATTTTTGAGATTTAATTCTGGATTATGTTTTACTAACAGTCATGTAAAAGGTAAATGGGAGTAGTTTGTTAAACAGTGCTTAACCTGTGTAATGGTGGTGATAATTAGCGTGAGTGCTAGTGTTTTACAGTTTACAAAACACATTCACACATACTGTTTCAACCCAAATGAAGTAGGTATTATCCTTATTTTGTACTTGAAGAAACAAAGCAGTTAAATGATTTGTAAAGTTGCATACGGTTGCTAAGTGGTAGAGCTGGGGCTTAGTCATAGACTTGAGGCAGCTTTACAGTGGTAGAATGTTTAGTTTCACTGAATTTTTTTGTTGTTATCTTGTTCATTTTAGGAATTTGAGCAATAATAGGATAACCATCTTGGAGGCTGGTTGCTTCGATAATTTGTCAAGTTCCTTATTAGTGGTAAAGTTAAACAGGAATAGAATTAGCATGATTCCACCCAAGATCTTCAAGCTACCTCACCTCCAATTCTTGTGAGTAACTAAATAGATGGATTATAAGAAGATTGTTTTTTCTTATATGTCTGTTTCTTTTTATTATTATTAGGGCAAATCAGCAAACCAATTTTTTGACTGTAAAACTATTTCTGTTAAAGGGAACTTAAAAGAAACAGGATTAAAGTTGTGGAAGGTCTCACATTCCAAGGTCTAGACTCCTTAAGATCTTTGAAAATGCAGCGGAATGGAATTAGCAAACTCAAGGATGGAGCTTTTTTTGGCTTGGATAACATGGAAGAATTGTAAGTACTATGAACTAGAATAGGAGATTGTTAGGAAGGGAGTCTGGGGCTTTTCAGTGCCAAACAGCTAGGATAGTAGCTTTAATTATAACAGTACTTTAGCTCTTCCTCCCTTCTCTTATGTGAAATAAATTAAGATTTAAGCTTTGTTATCTAACTGGTATTTTTGTCATCATTCTTCCAAACATTTCATCTGAAAAGTTTATATTTCCTTAATGTTTGACTGATGAAAATTATTAGGATTTATCCAGAACAGGTATACTGTATCTCTTGGTGAGTTGATTTTATAGATATGATATTTTAGAGAGTCTTACAGGCTTCTTGCACTAAATCTTAAGAAACATGTACATATTTATGAATAGAATTTGTCTGCTCACTTGGGTTGAGCAAAGGTATATGCCTCTCTGTGCAAGACTTAATGAAGATTTTTGGAATCTTCTCATTGCATGCCTTGTTGGGTTTTTTTTCTTAAAGATTTAATTTTGTTTATTTTTGGCTGTGTTAGGTCTTTGTTGCTGCACGCGGGCTTTCTCTAGTTGTGGTGAGTGGGGGCTACTCTTCGTTGTGGTGTGCAGGCTTCTCATTGCGGTGGCTTCTCTTGTTGCGGAGCACGGGCTCTAGGCATGTGGTCTTCAGTAGCTGTGGCTCACAGGCTCTAGAGCACAGGCTCAGTAGTTGTGCACAGGCTTAGTTGCTCTGCGGCATGTGGGATCTTCCTGGACCAGGGCTCGAACCCGTGTCCCCTGCATTGGCAGACGGATTCTTAACCACTGTGCCACCAGGGAAGTCCTGCATGCCTTGTTTTGAAACATATTCCCTCCTTTCTTTAATTCTGCAGAGAACTGGAGCATAATAACCTTACAGAAGTGAACAAGGGGTGGTTGTATGGCTTGCGAATGTTACAACAGCTCTATGTGAGCCAGAATGCTGTTGAAAGAATCAGCCCTGATGCATGGGAGTTCTGCCAAAGACTGTCTGAACTGTAAGTGTGAGATGGCATTTCAGTGGAAGCTGTGAGACTAGAGCAGATTGAATAAGTCATTCCCATGGCCAGTAATGAGATCTAATATCCCTTTTTATTAGAAGTTTGAAAGCCCTAAATTTATCATGTAAGTAGAATAAGAATATGAAAGTTGAACTAGAAGAGAGTGAATTTTTTACCTTCCATGTTTCCTGTTTTTAGTGATTTGTCCTATAACCAGTTGACCCGCCTGGATGAATCTGCCTTTGTGGGTCTGAGCTTACTGGAGAGATTGAACTTAGGGGACAACAGAGTCACTCACATTGCTGATGGTGTATTTAGGTTTCTTTCCAATCTTCAGACACTGTAAGTATATCTCTCCTTTTTGGGGATTTTTTTTTTTTTTTACTAATTTTTTTAAAGCACTAAAGCAAAACAGCTAATCAGTGTACATATTATGTATGTTAATATTTTGCAGTTCTTCTCTCCTATGCCTTGGGGCAAGACAGTCTTGCTTATCTCTATCCCTATATGTAAATTTTATGTATCTCTAGCCATTTCAGTTTGTACTTTAATTCTGAGTTAACTAAACAACAAAGCATCTCTTATTGTGCCAGTTACTGTGGAATAAAACACAGTTGCTAGTGTCAGGAATGCACATTTTCTTACTCCTCTGACCTAGAACTACCAGTAGTGTACCAGATCTACCACTTCTCATTGAAAAGGATGCAGGACATATAGTGGGAACAGCTCTGGCAGGAAACCTCTTCACTGTTACCAGTTTGCTGCATGACTTTGGACAAATAAAACTAACATTTATTAATGATCTGATATGTGCCAGGTGCATTCAGAGTACTGGGATATTATTGCTTTTTTCCATACTGGGGGACTGAGGTTCAGAGAGATTAAATGATTTGTTTAAAGTCATATACCTTGTAAATGTTTGGGCCAGGATTAGAACCCAGGTCTTTTCCCAGGTCTTTTTTATGCTAAAGCTCATGTGCTTTTTTAAAAAAAAATAAATTTATTTATTTATTTATTATTTATGTATTTTTGGCTCTGTTGGGTCTTTGTTGCTGCATGCAGGCTTTCTCTAGCTGCTGTGAGCGGGAGCTACTCTTTGTTGCAGTGCACGGGCTCCTCATTGTGGTGACTTCTCTTGTTGCGGAGCATGGGCTCTAGGCGTGTGGGCTTCAGTAGTTGTGGCACGTGGGCTCAGTAGTTGCCATGCGCTTCCTCTAGAGCGCAGGCTCAGTAGTCGTGGCGCATGGGCTTAGTTGCTCCACAGCATGTGGGATCTTCCCGGACCAGGGCTCGAACCCGTGTCCCCTGCATTGGCAGGCGGATGCTTAATCACTGCGCCAGCAGGGAAGTCCCTCATGTGCTTTTCATTTTACTGTTAGATGAACAAAATTACTTAGCCTTTCCTGGTTTTTTTTTTTTTTATGTCCAGTGAAGGATGGATATAGGATTAGATGGTTGCAAAAGGCAGTTTCAACTCTAAACTTCTGTTGTTCTGTAAGTTGAATGTTTTACCCTGATCATGGAATATAATTGAATGAAGAGGTATTTTAATGAAATATAGTAATCTCAAACATAGAGCAGAATAAGAGAAAAAGAGTAATTAGTAGAATTTGTAGATTCTTAAGGTTCCTGAATAGGGAACTTTTTGGTCATCAGGTTTAGTTGATAAATGGTCTCAGAAAAGAGGCAGGTTCCAACTTTGGGACCTAACCATAAGTGACAAAGAAAGCATGATAATTTTGTGAAGGTGTCTGTGTGTGCACCTGTGTGTGTTTGATGTTTTTTCTTTTTTTTTTTTAACTTAATGAAGTAGTCCTCCTTTAGATTTGGCCTTGAAAAAGTAAAAGTGATTTCCTTTTTTTAAAAAATTTTTCTCTTTTCTAGCTTATCAGAGGTTAAATTAGATCAGTGCAAACTCAGGAATTTATATTAGACGCAGCTGTAGTCTTTTGGCAGTGCACGGGATGGCAGACAGGTTCTTTTAGTACACCACTGATTATTACTTTTAGCATTAAAGTTTAGGAAAGTAATTGCAGACGTAAATGATTATCTAATGCTACAAAAATAGTTAAGGCAGAATTAGGAACAGATCTGAGATATTCCGGCTTTAGATCAATGCTCTTGCCAGAGTAGATATACTTCTTACTCCCTTTGGTGAGTGAGTTCTATTTATGCTGTTCTGTGGAGGAGAGGGAAAAGTCCTGCAGAGTTGAGCCATCAGTTGTTTCAGTGTTTATTCTTTAGTAAAATAAAATGATCTTTCTTAGCTTTCACTTCAGGTAAAGACATAGCTAAATGGGAAGAGTGATCTCCTATCTCCTTACTATTATTCACATAACTTTACACATGTCTTTTTTTTTTTTTTTTTTTTTTTTGCGGTATGCGGGCCTCTCACTGTTGTGGCCTCTCCCATTGCGGAGCACAGGCTCCGGACGCGCAGACTCAGCGGCTATAGCTCACGGGCCTAGCCGCTCCGCAGCATGTGGGATCTTCCCAGACCGGGGCACGAACCCATGTCCCCTGCATCGGCAGGTGGACTCTCAACCACTGCGCCACCAGGGAAGCCCTACATATGTCTTATAAAGCAAAAAACTTTGTGCTTTATTATGAGATGACTTAAGGAAGCAAAAGTGATTAAATATCTTTAACTGGTATTTCTTCCATGATGACATGGTGTGGTGCAATTGCATTTCGTCTGAGAATGGAACAGTGGATTTTAAAAGATCCATACTTTTCCTTTTAAAGAAAACAGAGTGATCACTCTAGCACATGGGTATATCATTCTTACTTTCCAGGGGGCATGTTTAATTGCTGTTGAGCTGTGAAGCTCTGTATTGACATTACTTTTTGTCAGCCATTTTAGATTTAAGGGCTCAGGGGAAGGCTTGGATCACCCCAAAATCCCATTAGTCTGAAATAAGATTTGTAAGCCATACCCCCTGCATCTTGAAATCCTCCTCTTTGTAGGGCCCTGACTATAATTTTTAATATGCTAACACAATTACGGGCTATTAGCTAGGAAGATTAATACTCTTAGCAGGTGCTTAATTTATTTACCAAGGTCGGCTTAATTCTTAGCTTATGAGAATTAGTTCTTATCTGCTTATCTCAGGTATTCTTTAAAAAGAAGAGTTGAGTGTTTCTCATAAATAACCTAACCTTTACTGTAAGGATCAAAATTAAAATTAGCATTGCTATGTCAGGATGATGCCTGATGGTGTAATGGTCATGTTGACTAACATAACCTGTCTATCCCTGACATTTTCGTAGAAACTTAAGGAACAATGAAATTTCATGGGCC
Source organism: Pseudorca crassidens (assembly GCF_039906515.1). Classification (NCBI taxonomy): domain Eukaryota; kingdom Metazoa; phylum Chordata; class Mammalia; order Artiodactyla; family Delphinidae; genus Pseudorca; species Pseudorca crassidens. Next base: position 99,105,447 of record NC_090297.1, read on the forward strand.
ATAGAAGATGCTAGTGAAGCCTTTGCTGGACTCACAAGTCTCACTAAATTGTATGTACTTATGATATTTATGTATGTCTATGAAGGTATATTTTAAAGAACCTATTGTAAATGTGATTGGATTGTGTCTGTTTGCTGTGGCTAGAAAGTCTGAGCCTTCTGGTTCACCCACTAAAGGAAGAAGCTTCATTGTTTATTAAGGTTTTTGTTTTTTGGTTTGTTTTTCATTTTGTTTTTTTGTGGTGGGGCACTTTCTGAAAGAACATTCCTAGTGTCACTTAAAGAGAAGTTATTTATGGAACTAAAATTTTGATTTAAGTAAAAGAAATGCACTGAAACCAGAATTGAACCATGATCTGTTTAATCATGTGAGATTTATGGGTAATTTAGCAAGAGAGGATTCTCTCAAGCAAGATTTTAGATCTTCTCCCATAAGAATGTCTCCCAGACTTCACACTTGTCTGAGTTTCTTTGACCGGATGATCTTTTGCTGAGAAGGGAGAAACTGGGAATATAATCCAGTTTATTATATGAAAACTACAGGTGTATCTGTGGTCAGGATGGTTGTTTATAGATACCTCACTGAGCGCTGACATCTTAATAGACACATTTATTCTGTGCTTCACACTGGTTAATAATGAAGTTCACAACTTTCTTAAGAATGCATGTTAGGCTTATTTTCACTCGTTATAGGTAAATGTTTATTTTAATGAATTTAATTTTGTTTAGTGGAGAGCTTTATTAGAAAGGTCTGTTTGTATTTCAGAATCTTACAAGGAAATCAGATTAAGTCAATTACAAAGAAAGCATTCATTGGTCTTGAATCCCTTGAGCATCTGTAAGTATTTTTCAGCCATTTTGCTCAGTATATAAATAATCTTTGCTCTTAGCAGAGGTTTTCATGACCATTTAAAGTGTTTATATAACTTAATTGTAGAAATGGTGACTGGTAATGTTTCATTTCTCTTCATTTCAGAGATTTGAACAACAATGCTATAATGTCTATCCAAGAAAATGCTTTTTCCCAGACTCGCTTGAAAGAACTGTACGTAACTTAAGTCTTTTTTGTCACTAATTAGATCATTATCCACGCTTGTGCTTAAAGTGTGATGAATGTGACCCAGATGTTTCCCAAAGCACACAATTCAGGCAGGAAAAAAGAAAGTGTTAACATTCAGTTATTTTAGTAACTGGATGTAATTTAAAAATAACATTGAAAAGTCCAGAGTGTGTGGCTCCAAGACCTTCTGTTTTTTCCCTGTGTTGCTGATGCATATAGTTAAAGAGACCTTAGCAACGCTGCTTATGCTTTATGTTTACCCTACTGTTCCTTTTTTATTCCCCTCTTCCTTTTTGGACTGTTGGAGACATGTGTTCTCTTGGGATGAGTTACAATTAAGGTATTATGTAATTTTTGGAGGTGATCTAGCACTTTAAGTATAATGGTCACAGAGGATGTCTCTAATCTGTTCAAACTACTAAATGTTCCAAAACTGTTGAATAGTTATGATAGAAAAATACATATCATTTTAACGTTTTTTCATTCATGATTTAAAAAAATTGTTCTTATTTCCCAGGGGGGATTTCCCAGGGGTGGGTTGGTTAGTTGGGCGTTGCTCTTAATTTTAAACTCTGGTGATTCGGATATTGAGCCACTGGTGAGAATCAACGGGCTATATCAACTTACCTTGCCTTGCCTGAAGGCTGTTCAAAGGGAGGTCTGTGGACCAGAGCTGATTCATGACGAGAGAAGGACAGAAATTCAGAGCAAGCTTTTTAGAAACTTATAGAACAATTTGACCTTACTGTGACACTTCTGTTGAATTTTATAAAAGTATTGATCTATAACAGATTGGGAATTTAAAAAACTGGTCCTTCTCCACATATAGTTTGAGATGCACTGGAAGTATGTGAGTTCAAATTGCCTCGGTTTAGATTCTTGCCCCATTCTTTACAACTGTGTGTTTAGCCTAGGACTCAGTTTCCCTTCTCAGTATGGGAAGAGCACCACCCTCAGGCTTATGTGAAGATAAAATGAGATAATTTGTTTATGGAAGAAATGTTTATTGTCATCTGCTATGTAAGGTAGTGTTCTAAATGCTAAAAACGCAGTAGTGAACAAGACAAAGTCTCTGTCTTCATAGCATATTACAAAATTCTGTTAGGAAGATAAATAGTAAACCAGTAGGTATATAATATCTCATCAGATAATAAATGTTCTGAAGAAAAAGCTGGGTCAAAGGTGTACAGCGTACAGGGATCGCTATTTTGAAGTAGTGAGGGAAGGCTTTTCTGAAGATAACAGCCTTTGAGCCAGGCCCTTAGTGAGATGAAATGGCAAACCATCTTATACTGGGCGAAGGGCATTCCAGGCACAGGGAAGAGCAAGTGAAAAGGCCCTGAGGAAGGAGCTTGCTTTTTGTGCTTGAAGAACAGCAGAGACACTGATGTGGCTGGAAGACAAGAGCAAGGGAAAGAATGGTAGGAGATGAGGTCAGAGACATAAACAGGCCTGATCTTGTAGGGCCTAATAGGCCATGAGGAGTTAGGACTTTTTTCCCTCTAAGTGCATTAGAAAGCTTTTGAGGGTTTTGAGAAGATACTCCACACAGAGCCTGGCATATAGTAAAAGGTGAATAACTAAGATAATAACAAAAGTTAAAATGTTATGGAGATCATCTTTTGTTATTTTCTGCCAGATTTTTTAAAAATAAATTTATTTACTTATTTTTGGCTGCATTGGGTCTTCATTGCTGCACACAGGTTTTCTCTAGTTGCGTTGAGTGGGGGCTACTCTTAGTTGCGGCGCGCGGGCTTCTCATTGCGGTGGCTTCTCTTGTTGTGGAGCACGGGCTCTAGGCACGCGGGCTTCAGTAGTTGTGGCACGCGGGCTCAGTAGTTGTGGCTCACAGGCTCTAGAGTGCAGGCTCAGTAGTCATGGCGCATAGGCTTAGTTGCTCCTTGGCATGTGGAATCTTCCCGGACCAGGGCTCGAACCTGTGTCCCCTGCATTGGCAGGTGGATTCTTAACCACTGCGCCACCAGGGAAGTCGTCTGCCAGATTTTTAAAGTGGCTTGCTTATTTATTTATTTATTTTTTTGGTCTCTTGAGATATTTTGAGTTATTTCTCCTAAGGCTTACTTTAACTTGAAAAGGCACAACTTACTGCATATCAGTATTACCTTTTTTTGGTTGTGATAATCCGAGGGCCAGCAAGAAAGTTTTAACTCTTGTTAAGAGAAATCAGTTTAAAATATAATTTTTATAGGTGAAAGCAAATATCATAGTTTCATTCTTCAGAGAGTCACTTGGTGATTTTTTGAGTTGGTTTGAACAAGCTGCTAATGCAGGAACTCTAATGCAGCTTATTTACTGAGAAGTTTTAGTTGCTCTTGGTTACTTTAAATTTAAGTCGTATTTATAATACAGAATTTCACATCAACATTTATTGAAGTATCTCTTAATACTTTTTGGTGTCCTTCACAGTGCTTTGCATAAATATTGGGGGGAGGTGGGAGAGTCAAATATGAATTAAAAATTGTTCTGCATTAAAATTATGTAATCATGGTAGAAAATTAGATAGTTAAACCAAGAGGGAGAGAAAGACTCCAAGTCCCCAGTACTCAAAAGACAACCACTGTTGATATTTGGTATATATCTATCCATATACTTGCGGAGAGAATGCAGGATATACTCCATTAGGTACAGCAGAGTTCATTAGCATGTGAAGGGTGGAAAGATGCAAAAGAAACAGAAGTGAAGGGAACTAATGTGAATCTTGTGGTATCTGTGGCCAGACACTATGCTAAATGCTTTATTTAAAAAAATTTTTGAGGTAGGTGTTCTTAATCCCACTTTCCAGGAATAGAAACTGAGATTTTGGAGGCATTCAGTATCTTGCCTAAGGTAAGTAGTGGAATTAGGATGTAAGTCCATGTCTCACGAGGTAACTTATATTATATCTAAGAAAGCATAAGTTAGACCATATCATTCCTCTGTTCTTAACCTTCCGGTGTCTTCCCAGCACACATAGGAAAAAAACAACTCAGGTTCTTTCCTTAGTTTATAAAGCACTTACATGGCCTGGTCCTTCTTGCCCATCTCTCTGACCTCATTCCCGTCACTGTCCCCTCACTTTCTGTGCTCTGGCTTCAGTGGCCTCCTTGCTTTTCACACTAAGCACACTAAGTATCTGCCTCAAGGTCTTTGTGCATAGTTTCCTCTGTCTGTGACAATCTTACCTCAGATCTTCATGTGATTTGCTCTCTCGATTCTTTCAGGTCTTTGCCCAAATGCCATCTCTTCAAAGAATCTTTCCCTGACTGCTTTATCTAAACTGGTAGCTGCTGTCTCTATGTCTCTGCCCAGCTTTGTTTTTCTTGACAGGACTTAACTTTCTGACACTATACTTTGCATTTGTTTGTTTATTGCTTGGCTCTAAATACATAAGCTTTGTGAGAGCTGTAGTGCGACAGCCTAGAACAGTGCCTGGCATATAGTAGACTCAAATATTTCTCGGTGAATGAATGCATATAACATAAGAATTCTGAAATGCAAAAGGTAACTTTTGGCCTGCTTAATTAAAATTGTCCTTGATAAAGTATGGCTTTTGGGGTACCTTAAAGACTGTTTGAAACTTCTTTGGAATCAGATCTTAGGTATTTTTATACCAAACTTTAAAATTACTTGAGGATTTTGGTGATGCATGCAAAGCAGGTTATAATGTTGTCAAAATCACTTGCTTTCCCTACTTCCAAGTGGATGAGACATTTAAGGGTCATTAAAATAAAACACTGACTTTTCATGTATATTTTATAGGCCTATTATAACCACAAACCATTTTTCAGTGGTTCTTAGTTTAGGTTGCAGTACACATTGCCACAGGGCTGAAATGTTTTTAGTCTTGATGAAATAATTTGAAAATAATTATACCCTCTCCACAACAAAGATGTCTCTATGTCCCAATATATATAGTAAGCTCTTCCCCAAATTTCTCTGGGAAAAATTTTAAACGTCAAAAGTTTAAAGGACAGTACAATGAACATCCATATGCCATTTACCTGGATTCATCAATTGTTAACTCTTTGCTAAATTTGTTACCTGTTGCTCTCCCTCCCTCCTTCATTCTTTCCCTTTCTCTTTCCTTCTGTCTCTCTCCCTCTTTCCACACACACTCATATACGTATATACATACACTTATTATTTTGCTTAACCAGTCGAAAGTAAGCTACAGACATCATGACACTTCACTCCTAAAATATCTCAGCATGTATTTCCTATGCAGGGTTATTTTCTTATATAACCACAGCACTATTATCACACCCAATGAAATTAACATTGATAAAATAATATTATCTAATATGCAGTCCATACTGAGATTTCCCTAATGTCCAAAAATGTTCTTTGTGTATATATATTTTCTTAATGAAGGATCACGCTTTACATTTGGTTGTAATGACTCTTTAGTCTCCTTTAATCTAAAATAAATCCCTTACCCTTATTCCCCCTACCCCTTTTATTAGTGTCTTTCATGACACTGTCATATTTGAGGAAACAAGGCTGACAGTCTAAATTTGTTTTTTCATGGTTAGATCCAGGTTAAACATTTTTTTGGCAAGAAAAATGCTTAGGTGTGTAGTAAGCTTTTTTTTTCCTCTTAATTTATTTATTTTTGGCCGTGTTGGGTCTTTGTTGCTGCGCGTGGGCTTTCTCTAGTTGCAGGGAGCGGGGCCTACTCTTCGTTGTGGTGCGCTGCCTTCTCATTGCAGTGGCTTCTCTTGTTGCGGAGCACAGGCTCTAGGTGCGTGGGCTTCAGTAGTTGTGGCACATGGGCTTAGTTGCTCTGTGGCATGTGGGATCTTCCCGGACCAGGGCTCGAACCGTGTCCCCTGCATTGGCTGGCAGATTCTTAACCACTGCACCACCAGGGACGTCCTGTGTAGTAAGCTTTTAATGCTGGAGAAACTTGGAATGAAAAGTAAAGGGCACTTCTTTTCCTTTTGTTTCTGCAGAATTCTGAACACAAGCAGTTTGCTCTGTGACTGCCATTTGAAGTGGTTGCTTCAGTGGCTGGTTGATAATAACTTTCAACATTCTGTGAATGTAAGCTGTGCACACCCTGAATGGCTAGCAGGGCAAAGCATCCTGAATGTGGATCTGAAAGATTTTGTCTGTGGTTTGTATTTTTGTTTTAATATTTTGTATATTATGCACTTACTATCTTAACAACGGAATTAAAAAAAAATTTAAATAGAATGCTTTCCTACTAGCATATCTATTTCCATTTCTTTAGATTCTTCTCTAACATTTTTATATTGTAATTGTAGCTTAAATTTTGTGTTCTTCGACTTAATATATCATAAGCAGTTTTTTTCCTCAGTGTGTTCTTAAATGATCATTTAAAATACTGTCTATATTATAGCATCTTTATAAATGTAGGCCTTTACCTTTTAGGGAGATTATTAACCTTAGAATAAATATCTATTAGTAAGATTCCTGAATCAAAAAGTGTGAGTTTTTTTTCATGAATTCATTCAAAAGCATGATTTTATATTTAGTAGATCTTGAAAAGTGCTACCAGGTGTTTTCAAACAGGTAGCACTAGTTTATGTTGTCACCAGCAATGTATGAATGTACCAGTTTCATTTGGTTTCTTTTTTTTTTTTTTTTTTTGTGGTACGCGGGCCTTTCACTGTTGTGGCCTCTCCTGTTGCGGAGCACAGGCTCCGGACGCGCAGGCTCAGCAGCCATGGCTCACAGGCCTAGCCGCTCCGCGGCATGTGGGATCTTCCCGGAGCGGGGCACGAACTCGTGTCCCCTGCATCGGCAGGTGGACTCTCAACCACTGAGCCACCAGGGAAGCCCGGTTTCTGTTTCTGATGCATTTTCCTAAGACAGAAGCAGTAGGGTTTGGGAGTTTTTTGGAGGGGAAGGGGGACAGAGACAAGTTGTCATAGACAAGTTGTCTTGATTCTAGCACTTAATTATAATTTCAAGTATACATCTATATTGTTTTTTCTCAATTTGTAAATTTTTCTTTTACATTTACATTTCCTTTAGTAACAAATTCTTAGCTTTACACAGTGGAACTTTTAGATTAGTGTATCTGTGTTGCATATCACTAGTAACTCTGATCATTTAGATACCTGTATATTGCCAGATGTATTTCCACAGTCTACTTAAAGATGCTTAGGACATTTGGAAGTTCAGGCACATAAAATACTTAAGTTGTTTTTACAAATTTTAAGGAAGAAAACAAAGAATCTAGTAATGATTAAATTCTGCTTACATTGCCATGAATGCCCTTCTGACTTTAGTTTTAAACATAAGCTTACACCATACAATTTATCTTCCTTTTTTAGTTATCACTTTTATGGCACAGTGAAATGTTACCCAGTGAAGACATTGGTTAAGAATTCATATACCTGCTTCTCTGAATCAGTCCAATAATATATTATTATTTATGAATCTATAGTTTATTAGCCAGTCCTAAGCCAGTCTTCATTTGGACATTTGACATGTTTGGAATTATTCACTATTTTAGGTGAAAGTTATGCACAAAGTACTTTCAAATAGTATGTTTTATTAATAGGAATACCTTTTTTTTTTTTTTTTTTTTTTGTGGTACGCGGGCCTCTCACTGTTGTGGCCTCTCCCGTTGAGGAGCACAGGTTCCGGAGGCGCAGGCTCAGCAGCCATGGCTCACGGGCCCAGCCGCTCCGCGGCATGTGGGATCTTCCCGGACCGGGGCACGAACCGTGTCCCCTGCATCGGCAGGCGGACTCTCAACCACTGCACCACCAGGGAAGCCTGGAATACCTATTTTTATATATGTTACATATACACACAAACACACACATACACATACACACAAGGGGAAATAGAATTAGACCTTGTTTTAAAATTCTAATTTAGGTTTCTCCTTTTCTCAGTAACTGGTAATACTTAAGAAGTACATTCAAAGCATAAGTGACAGTAAGGGATGGTAGAAAGAGTGCTAAGCCCTGAAGTCTGAAAACCTGGGTTCCAGTCCAGGCTTAGCTGTGGACTTACATATCTTAGAGCAAGTCATTTGACCCTTCTGGGCATCATTTTCCTCATCTTAAAACAAGGGAATTGGATTCTAGCTCTATAGTCCCTTTCAACCTTAACATGACATTTTGTAAACATAACATGCAATTTTACATTATTTGTTTTAAAATTGAATCTATAGAAGCAAAAATAAATAACTGACTTGGCTCCTGCCCCATTTTTTTCTCCTTAGATGATTTTCTCAAGCCGCAGATAAGAACCCATCCTGAAACCACAGTTGCTCTAAGAAGCATGAACGTGACTATGACATGCACTGCAGTGAGCAGCAGTGATTCACCCATGTCTACTTTGTGGCGCAAAGACAGTGAAATCTTGTATGATGCTGATGTTGAGAATTTTGTTCGTTATCAGCAACAAGCTGGAGAAGCTCTGGAATACACTAGTGTCTTACATCTTTTCAATGTAAATTTCACAGATGAAGGAAAATATCAGTGTATTATTACTAATCACTTTGGTTCTAACTATTCTCATAAAGCCAAACTGACTGTGAATGGTAAGAAATTATGCTCCCTGATAGTTTTGTGGTTAGAAGGATTTTTCATGTTTGATTTTTGAATCTTTGACCAAGAAAATTAGGATAAACCTGACATTGCAGGGGGATTCCTTACTGTTTTTGTCTTTAGGGTTATGACAGTATACAGACTGGATTGCTAATTTACCCATTTACTGTCCCTAATCAGTCTTTGACTGAGGGGTAAAGGTGAATTCTGTGGCTCTAGGAGATGGGCTACTTTCACTTTTATTTATGCTTTTGAAAAAAAAATTTTTTTTAATTCTCCATTTTCTTTCCAGAACCATAATTCTGTTCTAAAAACTATGAAATTTATTCCTGACATTGTTCACAGGCCGTCCAATAACTGGGAGTATTGAGAACATTTCTGGGTCCAGTGATCATTGTCATTGTCTAAATGTAGTCACACAAAACCATTTTTGAAAATAATGCTCTTTTTCATTGTGGCTGTGAAAGAAAAAAACAAAACAGCTTGATTGATATATCACCTGTTAGGCTGAATAACTACAACACTTCAGGCTTTGTGCAACCAAAAGATGTACATATGTCTTGATCCTGGGTTGTTTTATGAGATGTTTTGAAGGCATAAATTTTTTTTATCATGCAGTTTCCTTGACAGCTTTGTAGATGTTTGTTTGGGAAGCACCATTTAGTCTCTTAAGTAAGGGAGTCATAGTAAATATTAGGTTCTAAAATATATGTTCAAAAAGGTTTGTGGCTTCTGCTTTTTCTGTCCCTATCAAGGAGATCAGGTAGATTTGCCACACATTCTAGAAGAGTTAGTCATCACTGTACTCCATGCCCTGAGGTTCTGGGAGAAAAGATGGCCTCTGAAGTAGCATTTATCGTCAATGCAGGGAGCATGTCTTCTCAAAGAAATGGAGCATTGCAACAGTCGGTATTTTGCCTAATAGAGTCTCCCTCCCTTGTATGTAGGTATGAGTGTATGTATATATATGTGTGTGTGTGTGTGTGTGTGTGTGTGTGTATATATATTCCCCCCACCCACCCACTTTCTCTTGGTGATCTTTTTTGGAACAGAGATGCCATCTTTTCTGAAAACTCCAATGGATCTAACTATTCGCACTGGTGCCATGGCCAGATTAGAATGTGCTGCAGAGGGGCACCCTGCACCTCAGATTTCCTGGCAGAAAGATGGTGGTACTGACTTTCCTGCGGCTCGAGAGAGACGCATGCATGTCATGCCTGAGGATGATGTCTTCTTCATTGCAAATGTGAAAATAGAAGACATGGGGATCTATAGCTGCATGGCACAGAACATAGCAGGCGGCCTCTCAGCAAATGCTTCATTAATCGTGTTAGGTATGTTTATTGCTCCGTGGGTCCCTGCTTTTGTGGGAGTCTTTTTATTATGGATTGACTCTTGGTCTTAATGGCAAGAAGAATCTATGTTTGAGATTTTAGTTGGGATTCTTATGTCTTTGTTTCCTTGCTCTGCCAATTTATGCAGGGTTATGTCAGCCTAGGATATTAGTGGATCAGTAAACTGAAATCTGGGGAAATTCTGAGGGCAGAATTAGAGATTTTTATCCCATGAATTGAATATTCAAATCCCTTTGTCCTGTTATGTTTCCCTCTGTAAGTTTTCTACTTCATGTATATGTTTTTTCTACTATTCAATAGTGAGTTTGCACTTTTATACTGCCTCACATACCTGCTTCACAGAGAACTTGAGACAATGTAACTTTCCCCCCAGTTCATTTTTTTTTAAAAAATTATAAGATGAAAAAAATGATCTGTCTTCTGGTTAGATTTCCTGTTTTCCTTCCAGTGTGCTCCTGTTAATCCTATCCTCTGGTAAAATGTCTTTTCCTCATAGATTTCCCCTGATAAGCCAGTTTGTTTTCTTATGAGAACACTTTTCTTTTCTTTTTAAATTGGGATATAGTTGTTTTACAGTGTTGTGTTAGTTTCTGCTGTACAGCAAAGTGAAGTAGAGTTCCCTGTGCTATACAGCAGGTTCTCATTAGTTATCTGTTTTATATATATTAGTGTATATATGTCAATCCCAGTCTCCCAATTCATCCCACCCCCCACCCTCTTCCCCCTTTGGCGTCCATACATTTGGAAAACACTTTTCTTCATGGGACTCAAATTCAAGGTAAATTCTCTTTTCCTCTAGATGTTAGGGTTTTTAAAAACGTGTTGGTTTGTGTAATTACTTGTGTAATCAGAAAAATAAGTTTATTGTTTAAAAAATTTAAGATATGTAGAAAATTAGAAAAAAGAGGGAAGGTCACTCAGACACCGTTAAAGATTTTGACATATTCTGGAGTTTTAAAACACTCATCTTGGGACTTCCCTGGCGGTTCAGTGCTGAAGAGTCTGCCTTACAATGCAGGGGATGTGGGTTCAATCCCTGGTCAGGGAACTAAGAGCCCACGTCCCTCAGGGCAACTAAGCCCGCGCACCACAACTACTGAGCTCACGCCTCAACTAGAGAGCCTGCCTGCCGCAAACTACAGAGCCCATGCTCTGGAACCTACGTGCCACAACTATAGAGCCCGCACGCCCTGGAGCCTGTGCACCACAAGTAGAGAAGAGAAAACCCACATGCCACAACTAGAGAGAAGCCCACGCGTGTGCTGCAAGGAAAGATCCCGCATGCCTCAGTGAAGATCCCGCATGCCACAACTAAGACCCGACACAACCAAAAATAAAATAAATAAATAAATAAATAATAAATCTTTAAAAAATCCCACAAAACTCATCTTGGGACTTCCCTGGCAGACCAGTGGTTAAGACTCGGCCTTCTGGGACTTCCCTGGTGGCGCAGTGGTTAAGAATCCACTTGCCAATGCAGAGAACATGGGTTCGAGCCCTGGTCTGGGAAGATCCCACATGCTGTAGAGCAACTAAGCCCACGTGCCACAACTACTGAGCTTGCGCTCTAGAGCCCGTGAGCCACAGCTACTGAAGCCCGTGCACCTAGAGCCCGTGCTCTGCAGCAAGAAGCCACCGCAATGAGAAGCCCACGCACCACAACAAAGAGTAGCCCCTGCTCACTGCAACTAGAGAAAGCCCGCACGCAGCAATGAAGACCCAGTGCAGCCAAAAATAAATAAATAAATTTAAAGAATTAAAAAGATCAATGAAAGAAATACTTATAAACAAAACAAAAGCTTCACTTTCCAATGCAGGGGGTGCAGGTTTGATCCCTGGTTGGGGAGCTAAGATCCCACATGCCTCACGGCCAAAAAACCAAAACATAAAACAGAAGGAATATTGTAACAAACTCAATAAAGACTTTAAAAATGGTCCACATCCAAAAAAAAAAAAATCTAAAAAAGAAAAATAAAACACTCATCCTTATGTGGTTATGTATACCTACTTTTTTCCACTTAATTTTTTTTTTTTTTTTTAAAAGAAGATGTTGGGGGTAGGAGTTTATTAATTAATTAATTTATATTTGCTGTGTTGGGTCTTTGTTTCTGTGCGAGGGCTTTCTCTAGCTGTGGCAAGTGGGGGCCACTCTTCATCGCGGTGCGCGGGCCTCTCACTGTTGTGGCCTCTCTCGTTGCGGAGCACAGGCTCCAGATGCGCAGGCTCAGTAGTTGTGGCTCACGGGCCTATCTGCTCCACGGCATGTGGGATCCTCCCAGACCCGGGCTCGAACCCGTGTCCCCTGCATTGGCAGGCAGATTCTCAACCGCTGCGCCACCAGGGAAGCCCTTTCCACTTAATATTGTATCACAGGGTTACCTTGTCATTAAGTCTTCATGAATATCATGTGGCTGTGGTATAATTTACTTACTCATTTTTCTGCTAGATTTTTAGATTTTTCCCTTTACCTTTAAAAATTACAACTAATTTTGTAATAAGCATTTTTGTATATAAACCTTTGAATTCTTTGCTTAGGATAGCTTGCTCAAGGTGTAATTCCTGAGATGAGATTTAGATTTTTTGAGGCTTTTGCTTTTCTGAAACATTAACTTCTAATCCTCCCATGAGCATATGAAAGTGCTTATTTCATCGTAACCTAATTAGTCTAATTCAATTAGGAATAAAACTGCCTAATATTTTTTAATGCATCTTTCTGTTAGAGACACCCTCATTTATTAGACCTCTGGAGGACAAGACAGTAACCCGAGGTGAAACTGCAGTATTACAGTGCATAGCTGGAGGGAGTCCTGCCCCTCGCCTCAACTGGACCAAAGATGATGGACCACTGCTGGTGACAGAACGGCACTTCTTCGCTGCAGCCAACCAGCTTCTCATCATTGTAGATGCTGGGCTAGAAGATGCTGGGAAATATACCTGCATTATGTCCAACACCCTTGGGACAGAACGTGGTCACATTTACCTAAATGTGATTTCCACCCCCAATTGTGACTCTTCCCAAAGTAGCATTGGGCATGAAGACGATGGGTGGACCACAGTTGGCATTGTCATCATTGTTGTGGTCTGCTGTGTTGTGGGTACCTCTTTGATCTGGGTCATTGTTATTTACCACATGAGAAGGAAAAATGAAGACTATAGTATCACGAACACAGGTGAGTGGTACCCGGTTGACCCTTGTGGCTTATACCTGAGTCAGGAATGTAGTGTAGGATTTGTTGTTAAATATAAAAAACTAAGGAGCTTTGATAATTTATTTGTGATAGAAGGAAGAGTTTTTCTGTTAAAATGTCCTACTTTCTTGATATAATGGAACCGCTCTAGTGAATAAGCTTAAGAATTTGTAGACAGTCCCCCAAAACTTTGTTCTTTTAAACAGTTGCATGTGCACCTTCTTTCTTTAATACCTAAGGCTCATTTCCATTGTAATTTTCCTTTGGGGAAGAGTGGAGTCGTTATGACAGAGATCAGTCTTTCACACCTGTCCCCCACCCTGAAATCCTGTAAGAGAAGAGGTATAGCCAGATAGATTGCTAAAGTGTGTCTGTGGATAAGATTTCAGACTTCAGGTTTTTTTTCTTTTGGTAATACTTTTAAAATGAAGCTTGGGGGAGAATTCTAGTGAGAAATAATTTTCAGAGAAAATTCTAGGAGTTGTTGAGTTCCTAGGTACATAACATTTTCCTGGCCATTAGTACCAAAGTAGAATGCATTTGCAAGATAGTCTTCTGAGTTTTGGCTTAAATTGCCTAACTTTATTTGAGAGTTACAGATGTCTCTTTTACAGACGAGCTCAATCTGCCTGCAGACATTCCCAGCTACTTGTCTTCCCAAGGAACACTGTCTGAGCCACAGGAAGGCTACAGCAACTCTGAGGCAGGTAGTCATCAGCAACTTATGCCTCCTGCCAATGGATATTTACACAAAGGCGCTGATGGTAATGACTTTTTATTATCTGTGCTTACAATTTCAGCCTACCCTGTTTAGGTTTTTTTTAAGTGTATAGTTTTCCACAGTAATCTGAAGCAATATTTTATTTATTTATTTATTTTTTATTTTTTTTTTTAACATCTTTATTGGGGTATAATTGCTTTACAATGGTGTGTTAGTTTCTGCTTTTGAAGCAATATTTTAAAGTAAGCTACTCAATGAAAACATTTGCCCCATGCAAAATAGGATGAAAATTGACTAAAGTCTTTTTTTTTTGAGTTTTTGAATTTTATTTATATTTTTATGCAGCAGGTTCTTATTAGTCATCAGTTTTATACACATCAATGTATACATGTTAATCCCAATCTCCCAATTCATCACACCACCACCACCATCCCCCACTGCTTCCCCCCCTTGGTGTCCATACGTTTGTTCTCTACATCTGTCTCAATTTCTGCCCTGAAAACCAGTTCATCTGTACCATTTTTCTAGGTTCCACATATATGCGTTAATATACGATATTTGTTTTTCTATTTCTGACTTACTTCACTCTATATGACAGTCTCTAGATCCATCCACATCTCAACAAATGACCCAATTTCGTTCCTTTTTATGGCCGACTAATATTCCATTGTATATATGTACCATATCTTCTTTATCCATTCATCTGTCGATGGGCATTTAGGTTGCTTCCATGACCTGACTATTGTAAATAGTGCTGCAGTGAACATAGGGGTGCATGTATCTTTTTGAATTACGGTTTTCTCTGGGTATATGCCCAGTAGTGGGATTGCTGGATCATATGGTAATTCTATTTTTAGTTTTTTAAGGACCTCCATACTGTTCTCCATAGTGGCTGTATCAGTTTACATTCCCCCCAGCAGTGCAAGAGGGTTCTCTTCTCTCCACACCCTCTCCACCATTTGTTGTTTGTAGATTTTCTGATAATGCCCATTCTAACTGGTGTGAGGTGATACCTCATTGTAGTTTTGATTTGCATTTCTCTAATAATTAGTGATGTTGAGCAGCTTTTCATGTGCTTCTTGGCCATCTGTATGTCTTCTTTGGAGAAATGTCAATTTAGATCTTCTGCCTATTTTTGGATAGGGTTTTTTTTTAATATTGAGCTGCATGAGCTGTTTATGTATTTTGGAGATTAATCCTTTGTCCATTGATTCGTTTGCAAATATTTTCTCCCATTCTGAAGGTTGTCTTTTCGTCTTGTTTATGGTTTCCTTTGCTGTGCAACAGCTTTGAAGTTTCATTAGGTCCCATTTGTTTATTTTTGTTTTTATTTCCATTACTCTAGGAGGTGGATCAAAAAAGATCTTGCTGTGATTTCTGTCAAAGAGTGTCCTTCCTATATTTTCCTCTAAGAGTTTTAAAGTGTCTGGTCTTAAATTTAGGTCTCTAATCCATTTTGAGTTTATTTTTGTGTATGGTGTTCGGGAGTGTTCTAATTTCATTCTTTTACATGTAGCTGTCCAGTTTTCTCAGCACCACTTATTGAAGAGACTGTCTTTTCTCCATTATATATCCTTGCCTCCATTGTCATAGATTAGCTGACCATCGGTGCTTGGGTTTATCTCTGGGCTTTCTATCTTGTTCCATTGATCTATATTTCTGTTTTTATGCCAGTACCATATTGTCTTGATTACTGTAGCTTTGTAGTATAGTCTGAAGTCAGGGAGACTGATTCCTCCAGCTCTGCTTTTTTCCTTCAAGACTGCTTTGGCTATTCGAGGTCTTTTGTGTCTCCATACAAATTTTAAGATTTTCTGTTCTAGTTCTGTAAAAAATGCCATTGGTAATTTGATAGGGATTGCATTGAATCTGTAGATTGCTTTGGGTAGTATAATCATTTTCACAATTTTGATTCTTCCAGTCCAAGAACATGGTATATCTCTTCATCTGTTGGTATCATCTTTAATTTCTTTCATCAGTGTCTTATAGTTTTCTGCATACATGTCTTCTGTCTCCCTAGGTAGGTTTATTCCTAGGTATTTTATTCTTTTTGTTGCAGTGGTAAATCGGGAGTGTTTCCTTAATTTCTCTTTCAGATTTTTCATCATTAGTGTATAGGAATGCAAGAGATTTCTGTGCGTTAATTTTGTATCCTGCAATTTTACCAAATTCATTGATTAGCTCTAGTAGTTTTCTGGTGGCATCTTTAGGTTTCTCTATGTATAGTGTCATGTCATCTGCAAACAGTGACAGTTTTACTTCTTCTTTTCCAATTTGTATTCCTTTTATTTCTTTTTCTTCTCTGATTGCTGTGGCTAGGACTTCCAAAACTATGTTGAATAAGAGTGGTGAGAGTGGACATCCTTCTCTTGTTCCTGATCTTAGAGGAAATGCTTTCAGTTTTTCACCATTGAGAATGATGTTTGCTGTGGGTTTGTCATATATGGCCTTTATTATGTTGAGGTGGGTTCCCTCTATGCCCACTTTCTGGAGAGTTTTTTATCATAAATGGGTGTTGAATTTTGTCAAAAGCTTTTTTTGCATCTATTGAGATGATCATATGGTTTTTATTCTTCAATTTGTTAATATGGTGTATCAAATGGATTGATTTGCATATATTGAAGAATCCTTGCATCCTTGGGATAAATCCCACTTGATCATGGTGTATGATCCTTTTAATGTGTTGTCGGATTCTGTTTGATAGTATTTTGTTGAGGATTTTTGCATCTATATTCATCAGTGATATTGGTCTGTAATTTTCTTTTTTTGTAGTATCTTTGTCTGGTTTTGGTATCAGGGTGATGGTAGCCTCATAGAATGAGTTTGGAAGCTTTCCTTCTTCTGCAGTATTTTGGAAGAGTTTGAGAAGGATGGGTGTTAGCTCTTCTCTAAACGTTTGATAGAATTCGCCTGTGAAGCCATCTGGTCCTGGACTTTTGTTTGTTGGAAGGTTTTTAATCACAGTTTCGATTTCATTACTTGTGATTGGTCTGTTCATATTTTCTGTTTCTGCCTGGGTCAGTCTTGGAAGGTTATACCTTTCTAAGAATTTGTCCATTTCTTCCAGGTTGTCCATTTCATTGGCATAGAGTTGCTTATAGTAGTCTCTTAGGATGCTTTGTGTTTCTGCAGTGTCGTAACTTCTCCTTTTTTGTTATATTGATTTGAGTCCTCTCCCTGTTTTTCTTGATGTGTCTGGCTAATGGTTTATCAATTTTGTTTATCTTCTCAAAGAACCAGCTTTTAGTGTTATTGATCTTTGCTGTTGTTTTTTTGTTTCTATTTCATTTATTTCTGCTCTGATATTTATGATTTCTTTCCTTCTGCTAACTTTGGGTTTTGTTTGTTCTTCTTTCTCTAGTTCCCTTAGGTGTAACATTAGATCGTTTGAGATTTTGCTTGTTTCTTGAGGTAGGCTTGTATTGCTGTAAACTTCCCTCTTAGAACTGCTTTTGCTGCATCCCATAGGTTTTGCATCGTCATGTTTTCATTGTCATTTGTCTCTAGGTATTTTTTGATTTCCTCTTTGATTTATTCAGTGATCTCTTGGTAATTTAGTAACGTATTGTTTAGCCTCCATGTGTTTGTGTTTTTTACGTTTTTTTCCCCTGTAATTGATTTCTAATCTCATAGTGTCGTGATCAGAAAAGATGCTTGATATGATTTCAGTTGTCTTAAATTTACTGAGGCTTGATTTGTGACCCAAGATGTGAGAGAATGTTCCATGCTGACTTGAGAAGAAAGTGTAATCTGTTGTTCTTGGATGGAATGTCCTATAAATATCAATTAAATGTATCTGGTCTATTGTGTCATGTAAAGCTTCTGTTTCCTTATTAATTTTCTGTTTGGATGATCTGTCCATTGGTGTAAGTGAGGTGTTAAGGTCCCCCACTATTGTTGTGTTACTGTTGATTTCCTCTTTTAGAGCTGTTAGCAAGTTGCCTTATGTATTGAGGTGCTCCTATGTTGGGTGCATATATATTTATAATTGTTATATCTTCTTCTTGGATTGATCCCTTGATCATTATGTAGTGTCCTTCCTTGTCTCATTCTTTATTTTAAAGTCTATTTTATCTGATAGGAGTATTGCTACTCCAGCTTTCTTTTGGTTTCCATTTGCATGGAATATCTTTTTCCATCCTCTCACTTTCAGTCTGTATGTGTCCCTAGGTCTGAAGTGGGTCTCTTGTAGACAGCATATATATGGGTCTTGTTTTTTTATCCATTCAGCAAGCCTGTGTGTTTTGGTTGGAGCATTTAATCCATTCACGTTTAAGGTAATTATTGATATGTATGTTACTATGACCATTTTCTTAATTGTTTTGTGTTTGTTTTTGTAGGTCCTTTTCTTCTCTTGTGTTTCGTACTTAGAGAAGTTCCTTTAGCATTTGTTGTAGAGCTGGTTTGGTGGTGCTGAGTTTTCTTAGCTTTTGCTTGTCTGTAAAGCTTTTGATTTCTCCATCAAATCTGAATGAGATCCTTGCTGGGTAGAGTAATCTTGGTTGTGTAGGTTCTTCCCTTTCATCACTTTAAGTATATCATGCCACTGCCTTCGGCTTGTAGAGTTTCTGCTGAGAAATCAGCTGTTAACCTTATGGGAGTTCCGTTGTATGTAATTTTTCATTTTTCCTTTGCTGCTTTGTTTTTTTTTCTTTGTCTTTAATTTTTGTCAGTTTGATTATTATGTGTCTCAGCGTGTTTTTCCTTGGGTTTATCCTGTATGGGATCTCTGCGCATCCTGGATTTGGGTGGCTATTTCCTTTCCCATGTTAGGGAATTTTTTGACTATCATCTCTTCACATATTTTCTCGGGTTCTTTCTCTCTCTCTTCTCCTTCTGGGACCCCTATAATGTTACTGTGGCTGCGTTTAATGTTGTCCCAGAGGTCTCTTAGGTTGTCTTCATTTCTTTTCATTTTTTTTACTTTATTCTGTTCCACAGCAGTGAATTCCTCCATTCTGTCTTCCAGGTCTCTTATCTGTTCTGCCTCAGTTATTCTGCTATTGATTCCTTCTAGTATATTTTTCATTTCAGTTATTGTATTGTTCATCTCTGTTTGTTTGTTCTTTAATTCTTCTAGGTCTTTGTTAAACATTTCTTGCATCTTCTTGATCTTTGCCTCCATTCTTTTTCCAGGTCCTGGATCATGTTTACTATCATTATTCTGAATTCTTTTTCTTGAAGGTTGCCTATCTCCACTTCATTTAGTTGTTTTTCTGGGGTTTTATCTTGTTCTTTGATCTGGTCCATAGCCCTCTGCCTTTTCATCTTGTCTATCTTTCTGTGAATGTGGTTTTTGTTCCACAGGCTGCAGGATTGTAGTTGTTCTTGCTTCTGCTGTCTGTCCTCTGGTGGATGAGGCTTGTGCAAGTTTTACTCATGGGAGGGACTGGTGGTGGGTAGAGCTGGCTGTTGCTCTGGTGGGCAGAGCTCAGTAAAACTTTAATCCGCTAGAGTGCTGATGGGTGGGGCTGGGTTCCCTCCCTGTTGGTTGTTTGGCCTGAGGCGACCCAACACTGGAACCTGCAGGCTCTTTGGTGGGGCTGATAGCGGACTCTGGGAGGGCTCACGCCAAGGAGTGCTTCCCAGAACTTCTGCTGCCAGTGTCCTTGTCCCTTGGTGAGCCACAGCTGCCCCCCGCCTCTGCAGGAGAACCTCCAACACTAGCAGGTAGCTCTGGTTCAGTCTCCCTGGGGTCAGTGCTCCTTCCCCTGCGTTCTGATGCGCACAGTACTTATGTGTGCCCTCCAAGAGTGGAGTCTCTATTTCCCCCAGTCCTGTCAGAGTCCTGCAGTCAAATCCCGCTAGCCCTCGAAGTCTGATTCTCTAGGAATTCCTCCTCCCGTTGCTGGACCCCCAGGTTCAGAAGCCTGACCTGGGGCTCAGAACCTTCACTCCAGTGGGTGGACTTCAGTGGTATAAGTGTTCTCCAATTTGTGAGTCACCTACCCAGCCTTATGGGATTTGATTTTATTGTGATTGCACCCCTCCTACTGTCTCATTGTGGCTTCTCCTTTGTCTTTGGATGTCGGGTATCTTTTTTGGTGAGTTCCAGTGTCTTCCTGTTGATGATTGTTCAACAGTTAGTTGTGATTCTGGTGTTCTCACAAGAGGGAGTGAGAGCATGTCCTTGTACTCTGCCATCTTGGTTCAGGCTCTAAAGTCTTAACAGAGGAGAAAATCTTCTGACAGAAAGGAGTAAAACACATCCTTAAACAAGGGATTGGAGAACACAGCAGAGGCTCCCAAACCAAAGTATTGTTGTAGGAAGGAGATGCTCTAGAAACTTTCTTCAGGTGTCTTTTATCCTTTTCAGGCATGAGCACCCTTCAGACCATATCCCGGGGAGGTTGTATCTCCTGCTGACAGGTAGACATTCACTAAGGTTTAAAGGGTATTGATGATTCTCATCTTATATTGGAGAACATCAGAGAGATATAAAATAGTTAAGTGAACCTGACTTCTCAACACTAGTTTTCCCGACTCCACTCTTCCCATAGGGAGTGACAGAACACAGGGAAGTGAATTAAGGGGTAGAATTCGGTTTGACTCCCAGTTCCTCTTTCCAGCCGTGTGGTCACCAACAAGTTACCTAAAAGCTGAGCTTTAATGTCCTCATTTTAAAAATAAAGAAACAATATTTTATAAAGCATTTCTCTCATGATTCTTAAATATTCTTTCCACAAATCTGTGTAGTACTTCAAGTAGTATACACATGGAAGCTCTATTCCGTTATTTTGGCTTTCCATGGAAAGGAGGGTATTTCTAGCTTTTTTTTTTTTTTTTTCTTTTTGGCTATACTGTGTGGTTTGTGAGACCTTCCCTGGCCAGGATGGCCTCTAGGCGCGCAGGCTTCATTAGTTGTGGTACGTGGGCTCAGTAGTTGTGGCACATGAGCTCTAGAGCGCAGGCTCAGTAGTTGTGGCACACGGGCTTAGTTGCTCCGCAGCATGTGGGATCTTCCCAGACCAGGGCTCGAACCCGTGTCCCCTGCATTGGCAGGCAGATTCTTAACCACTGTGCCACCAGGGAAGTCCCCCTCTAGCTTTTTAAAGAATACTTAAAAGCCTCTACTTTTTGCAATTTGTAGGAAATAACACTGCTTTCTGGGTTAAACTTAATTACTTCCTGTTCTTTTCCAGTTCTAACATTCTGTTGCTTGAACATGAATGAGTCTCTATTTCTCACTTTCCTCTTTTTTTATCATTCAGTTTTCAAAGCACTTAATTGTCCAGGGAGCTCATTATTAAACTTCTGCCAAACACACACTTGTCAGGCAGGACTCTTCACCATCAGAGGCTTTCTCTAGGGGTCCTTTTAGCAATTAGTGTTGCTTAACCTCTTGACTTAACAAAAGTTATGTGGGCTTTTGTGAAATAAAGTCATCAAAACCCCTTGTTCTCTGCTTTAGTTTGCTTAAGCCAAACATGTGTCTTGTAGCACAGTGCCAGCCTTATCTTGGCTCCCTTGATTTGCGCATGACCTTATCCAGGCTTGTCAAAGATGGCTTAATGTACTACTCAAGAGCATGGGTGCTGGAGCCAGAGGGCCTGAGTTTAAATTGCAGCTCTTCACTCAGGCAGTATGTATGTCTTTGGGCCTTACCTGACCTCTCTGTGTTGTAGTTACTCTGTCTGTAAAATAGGGATAATAATAATACTTACCTCTTAGGATGTTATAAGGATTAAATTAGTTAGTTCACAGAAAGACCTTGAAACTTCATCTGGTTTATAATGCAAGTTTTGAACAAATGCAGATATGATGACAACTGTTAGAGAAAACTAATAGTTGGCAAAACTGATTCCTTAACTGAAGGATGTTTGGATTCTTTCCCGTGTTGTCATTAGGTGGCACTGGCACCCGGGTTATCTGCTCAGATTGTTATGACAATGCTAACATCTACTCCCGGACCCGAGAATACTGTCCATACACCTATATTGCTGAAGAGGATGTTCTAGATCAGACACTGTCCAGCCTTATGGTCCAGATGCCCAAAGAGACTTATTTGGCACATCTTCCCCAAGATGCCACCACCCTGGAGAGCCTGGTATCAGCAGCAGATAGAGAGATGTCTGCCTTTCCCACCAACCATGAGAGGATAAATGAGAAGAAACTTTCCTCCACACAGAAGAGCAGTGGTAAAGGGCACAGTGTTTTTTGTTATTTTGGTTTGTTTTCACTTTCACCTACTTGAGTTTTCCTTCTGTCATATAGGTAGCACTCTCATTTGACAGAAGCAAACAAGTTGGTATAATGGAGTAATTAGCTACTATTAATTGATATAAACTAGAGCCAAAGATTTTTAGAGATTAGATTTAGAAAGAAGTCTGGATCTGTAGGATGAAAACAGCTTTTGTGGGAGTAACAAGATCTTACTTCTAAAGATTCAGAAGCCATGTAGAAAAAGTTTCTATAAAGACGTTCCATACAGGCACTACTTTTTTCTTCCATGTTTATTTAAATAATGGAGACTTGAAATGCTAAGGATATAATGATTTGGGCATAATTTGATGAAGATTTTCACTGAGAAGATTTAAAAATGTTTTATTTGGTTGCTGTTCTATCAGGTAAATGTTGCATGTCAGTATCACTTGTCAGGTATTTGCTTTCATCTGTGCAGTATTACAGTCAGGGCCATAGTTGGGAAAGCAGTTTGGGATAGTAGCCCAGGAAAAGAAACACATGTTATATTGTGCCGACGAGGCATTTGAAACAACCCAGTCAATAAAGCAAAGCAAAACAAAACAAAACTCTTTCTAGACCATGAAGGGCACTACTGAGCATGTCTTCCTGTCCATCCAGGCTTTTTATCCACTGTCACCCTCCTGTCTGCCTGAAATGAAAGAGCACTGGAAATAGGGTGGGGCTTTGCACCGCAGGTTTACAGTGGAAGACATTGTATAGTGGTGCTTCCAGGGATGGTTCTGGCTGGAGTGAATGAAATGACATGGACTTTTACGATGTGCTCTGTTGTTCTTAGTTAAGAGACCACCTCTAAAGTTTTCTAGAGGGTACAGGTCAGAGAAAAATATCCTGTTATTGAAGTTAGTCTCTTGTCTTTAAAATTCTGTGTCCATGAAAGAAAGGCACCAACACTAAATCCATTTCCCCGTGTCCTAGAAGAGATATACACGCACAAAATAACTGTAAGTAGAACTAAAAATGCAGTATCTTTCCCCAACTTTAGGCATGTCTTAATTGTTAATCTGGTCTGTAAGTGAGGAAATCAGCAAATGAGAGTGCTTTGGTGCATTGCTTGTTCCTTAGCTAGGATGCTCTAGCTCCTTGCTACTCAAAGTGTGGTCTGTCAGCATCAGCATTACCTAGGAGCTTGTTAGAAATGCAGAGCATGGGTCCCACCCCAGACCTAGTGAACCAGAGTCTATATTTTAACACAGTCTCCAGGTTATTTGTATGAATATTAAAGCTTGAGAAACCCTGCTCTAGCTTACTTTGCACATGGGTTTTATTTTTATTTCTGAGTGTTTGTTTCTAGAATATTTGGCTAGCATTTTCCAAAATACATCCCCATGAAGTTAATATAACTTTCAGTAAATGTTCTCTGGGGAAAGAGCCCACCACTGCAGTAAATAATAATGAGAAATTCATATTTTTGAAGCCAAAGTATAGATAACCTGATTTAAAATACCAGCTTTTGGTTATTATTTTGTTGGTAGAGTTATTGGCGTGCTAGAAGCTGGAGGGGAATGGTTGTTTATTTTTAAAATGATTTTTTAAAATAAATATATTTATTGTATGTATTTTATTTTTGGCTGCGTTGGGTCTTTGTTGCTGCTCTCAGGCTTTCTCTAGTTGCGGCGAGCAGGGGCCACTCTCTGTTGTGTTGTGCCGGCTTCTCATTGCGGTGGCCTCTCTCGTTGCAGAGCACGGGCTCTAGGCATGCGGGCTTCGGTAGTTGTGGCACGTGGGCTCTAGAGTGCAGGCTCCGTAGTTGTGGCACGTGGGCTTAGTTGCTCCGCGGCATGTGGGATTTTCCTGGACCAGGGCTCAAACCCATGTCCCCTGCATTGGCAGGAGGATTCTTAACCACTGCGCCACCAGGGAAGCCCAAAATGATTTTTTTTAAGATAAGCATTTAATTGTTATTTAAAGATACGATGACTGCACTGAATCAATAATTTTTACTTATGTATTGTGCAACTTTCATTACTATATGGATACTAATTCTCTTTTAGTCTGTTTCCATGTGTCTAAAGAGTTTTAAGTTTTATAGCAGTAGAAACACCAGTAATAGGTGAAAGCAGATGGCACAGCATGGTTTCAGTAATTAATTGGTAAAGTTGTTGAGTAGAAGTGTTTGAAAGACCATGGTTTCAGTTTTTGTTTTGTTTTCTTTTTTTTGTTTTTGCTAAGAAAATGGCAAGTATACATTTTATCTTAACGTCCTTATTCAGGAATACTGGGTTATTTCTTATTATTTCTTTGAAGACTTGGGTAGAAGAAAATTAAGTTTTAGAAAATTAATTTTATACTTCCATTCACCACTGATAATTATTACTGTCTCTCGTTCTCAGAACCCTTGCAGCGGCCTCTGTGGAACATAAGCAAAGAACCAGGTATGCCTCATCCTCCTTTATCGCAGCAGTCAGTCTTTGAGTCACCACAACTCCATCAAAACGAGGGCCTGGCAGAGAGTGATCCAGACTGTTCCACTTCCCCCATGCCCTGTCACAGGTTACACGACCACACTTTTGATTTTAGTAGGACTCGGAACATTCAAGATGGCAGTGAGGGCACATGAAACTCACTCCAGAATGAAATCTGGGCAGACTCAAATTAGTTGATTTTGTATTTACTACCTCAGAGTTTGGAAGAAACCCCAAAGTCAGCATTTGCTTTGCTCTTTGTCTACAATTACATCTGACCACATCAAGGGGGCCCAGACATTTGTTTGGGCTTATACTTGACGAAGAAAGGGTAATGGCTGACAGAAATGGGTACATCTAATAGAAAATGTGCAACACAGGCGGAGGAAGATAGAGGACAGAGTGCTGTCTTATGGTTCTACTGGGATGTGCCCAGGTGCTCATTGCCTGTTAGGGAGAGTCTCATTGCTGCTTAACACCCTGGATTGTCTCAACCTACCGAATGATCCTGAGTAAACAATGCTGTTCTATTTTGCCTTCCAAGGAACAAAAATAACTTTGGAGCCCCCCGGGAAGTGTGCCTGGGATTCTGCAGTGGTTTTAATCCTATAGTTGAGAGTGGGGCTTTGATATTCAAGGTCTTCGACAAGAATCCCAGACTTGACCAACTATTACTAGGTCGAGCGTTTTGTATTCTTGTGAATATCTCTCTTTCTCTCTCTTTTTTTTTTTTTGGTCCCTGTTGCCCAGGGATCTCACTGTATATATATGTGCATTTATAAATAATTTTCGTATTCATTGGTCATATGTGTTGCAATGTAAATATTTTTGATATGCCAAAATTATATATAATATTCAGTTATAATATTGACAGCTGCTTCTCAGACCACAGATTTTGTACAACTTGGTTTAGTGAATCCAAAGACTTTGTTTAAAGTTTTAAATACGTGTTTGTTAAGAAGTATAAGTATAGAAGCAGGGTACCTAGTAATTGCGTACACACAAACACCATCTTGGTGTAATTAACCACTTTCTTTATGCCTAAAGATTTGTACAGCTAATCATTTGTCATCTGTTTACAAGTGCCAGGTAATATAATCTTTCAAGCATAAAAAGGCTTTTTCAAACGACTAGCAGTCTTGTCATTGTCATATGCGCATAGATAAAGGAAAACTTGTTTGGGGAATATCTTCCTTCAGCAAAGTACTTAGTTGATGAGGAAACCAAAGATTGCTTTTTTTTCTGTGTGTGTGTGTGTTTGTTTTTTAAAATAATATCTCTTCTACCAATGCACAGTATGTCTTAAGAAGGGAAGACTGCTTTTGGGAGTAGAAGAACGTGCAGAAATTCTTATACTGTAAAGCTTTAGAGTGGTCCTTGTTTTGTACAAGTGATTTTTTTTTTTTTTTTTTTTTTTTTTTTTTTGCGGTACGCGGGCCTCTCAACTGTTGTGTCCTCTCCCGCTGCGGAGCACAGGCTCCGGATGCGCAGGCTCAGCAGGCATGGCCCACGGGCCCAGCCGCTCTGCAGCATGTGGGACCTTCCCAGACCGGGGCACGAACCCGTGTCCCCTGCATTAGCAGACGGACTCTCAACCACTACGCCATCAGGGAAGCCCTGTACAAGTGATTATTTAAGCCAAAAAGTTTTCTTGAATTTCTGATAGCAGAAAGTTTTATGTAAACAAAAGACTTAGTGCTCTAATAAAGTGTAATGGACTAAAGCTCTTCTTTCTGCTTTCAGAAAAAAAAGAAAGGCTGTTGGATTCTATCCTCTAAATTTAGTGAGGACTAGTTACATACTAGATGACTTCAACCACTTAAATGAAAATAATCTATTTCTAAGTCATTGTGCATTTCAAGGGTTTTAAACTCACATAATTTCTCAGCTCTTTGCCAGGAAGTTTAGCTGAATTTCATACTGTTTTTCAATCCTAAATTTTTCTCCCATAGGCAGCAGCACTTTTCTAGCTGTTTTATGCCATCATGCATTTGTCTTTTTCCTTTTTAAATTGTCAGCCTCTCTTCATTTTCACTTTGAACTCCTTAAGTATCACTATTTTCTTCTCCCTTCAATTTCTGATCCATCTTCTTACTTTACTAGGTTGTAGTATAATTTGTACTGGACTGACTTAGAATCACGAAACCTGATTTAGTTCCTAGCTCTGCTGCTTACTAGTTGTGTAATCAAGGGCAAGTCCCTTTACATCTCAGCCTGACTTTCTCATTTATGAAATGAGGGCATTTTACTAGATGCTTTAAAGCCCTTTCCAGCTGTAACATTCTGTGAATCTGTGATCCCTCCTGGAATCAAGGAGGATTATCTACTCTAATAAAAAGCTGCTTTCATGAAATATTTTTTAGAGTAGAACAGGAGTGATGCTGCTTACTCTGACTTGAGCCAGATTTATTTCCTCTCTAGCAGGAGTAGTGCTATAAGAAATCCTCATAAGGAGAAGAAATATTCAGCTTCTGAAACAGTGTCAGTAAACATAAAGAATCTTGAGTAGATTGAGAACCACCCATTGCCCTCCAGAACACCAGGTCTGAATGCTAGTATTACAATACACCAGAGTATCAGAATCAGTTGAGAGGTGTGCCACAACTAATTTGTAACTAGTTTGTGACTCACCTTTCTAATGTATTCAAGGTCATCTCTCTAATTATAGTACTCTGACATTCTGATGGACTTTATTTAGTGAAAAAAGTGGAGTTAGAACAAGGCTGCAAGTAAGCATCAGCTGTTACATGTGAGAGGACAAAAACCAGGCTGCAAACCAGTGCTCTAGAAAACTTAAAATACATGATTGCTGCCTCTGCTTTAGCAGTGGTCTTTCTACTGCCAGTGGTGTCAGGCTGGTCTCCCGAATAGCCAAGTTCTCTGTCAACTCGAATGGTTGAGATGTCCTCCCAGGTATTGCTAGCTTTCCTAAATAACTAAAAAACTTGCCTGAAAAACTAGTCAGGAATTTGTTTAAATGTGAATAGCCTATCCCTGGTCTTAAAAAATAGTAAATTTCATAAATTCTAATCTTAGGAGTTGGAATTCCTGAAATTTTTCAGTATTGCATATGTAGAGCATATAGCAAATGCTCTACTATAAACTGGATTAGTGGCTCATCTGTGTTTCTTCCCATCAGTGTAATGTCTGCCTGCCACCAGTTTAATCAAAAATGTTGCAAAAGCAAGGCAAACTAAAATGCTGAGAGAAATATTGTCCCTATTACGACTTCATATCAGTAGGGATACATAAAGTCTCTTAATTTGTTTGTGCCCCTCTTAGACTGATTCTGTAAGTATACCTGGAAGAAGAAATAACATTGTGCTTGTACTCCAAGTCTTCCTGCCACAGAGTCTATGCCTGACCCGTTGGCTGCCTGTCACTCAGTAGCCTCTAAAGTGCTTTCCCTAGATGTAAGTTAATCTGTAGGATAGGAAATACCAGAAACCCAGCCCAGTGTGCCATTCCCTCTAATGTGCCCTCTTAGAATGCTTTAAATGTGTATTTTCTCTGTAAGGTAACTTTCATGTTTAAAAACAGTTGCCTTCACATTGCCCATTGGCAGGTTGTAAAAGAAACATTAAGATGTTAAGCAACTTAGACTCTATTATCCATTTTCCTAAGAAAAGGGAGAGATGATAAAAGTCTTTAGTTACTTAAAGGGTTGTCATATGAAACAAAGATTAGATTCACTCTTTTTATTCCAGCAGACAGGGGTCATATCAGTGGGGAAGAAGTTACAGGGAGATGTAGTACACACTTGCCAATAATTCTATATAAGCTAACACTCTAACAATTAGATTTGTCTGACAATTGGAATAATCAGCCTTTCATGGAAAAAGTGTATACAGAAGCTAAATAATCATCTGTTAATAGCATTGAAGAAATTTCTGCATTGAAATCAAATATGGGCAAGATGACTTTTAGCTCTCTTTCAATTTTATCACTGGAAATCTTCAGAAGCAAGACAGGCTTAAAACTTTGTCTTTCAGAATTCTTTATATACAGTAAGTGTGGAACACTTAAAAAGATTTTTTTTTTAAACTAAAAGATTATGTTCTTTGATTGACAAAAGGAGCCAGTTTTGTGTTAATGGCTGAAAACATGAAACTCTGGGCTTATTCTTCTGAGAAAATCTATAAGGTTCCTAACCCAAATGGTATGACCATAATAAAAAATTTTAAAGCCTATAATGTATTATAACCTTCCCTTTTACTCTTTAATTTCTATTCCTGTTTCTTTGTATCAGTGGGACTCCATTTGGAATGGGGTTGGAATTGTGATGTTCAAGTTTATACCCAGTATTTTACCCACGTGTGTTATGGCATCTTCTTATCATTTTAATATCCACAGAAATGCCAAACGGGTAATGGAGTATCCGAGGTAAATTGGCTGTCATTTTATGCTACAGCCTCCATTTCTTACTTTGCTTCTTGATACAGATTACTGAAGTAATTGTGAAACAGTTGGACCTTAGAAAGTTGAGCTAAGATTTTTAGGCAACCTGTAAGTAATGATTCATTTTTCTCTTACGTGGTCTCTTTCCCAGTTCACTGTGGCAGATGTTTTTCCCTCTTTCTTCTAATTTAAAACATTTTTGTTTGGAGTACAATCTAAGCCAACATCAGTTAGCCTTAATTTTCTTCCTTCCTTCCCCGCTTCCTCCTCATTTGTTGACAAAAATAACATGTTCTGAATTGGGATATGTTATAAGCTTCTCTTAAAACAACACCTGAAAGCCCACAAATCATCTGGAGGTTTTGTGGGTAGTAAGGGGTAGGGGTGTGTGTGTGTGCGTGCATGCGTGGGTGAGGAGTAATATTTGGACCTGCTCCTTCAAGGTTGTGTGTTTGAGTGTTTCTTAGCAATCCTAATAATCTCCACCAATAGGTGGGGTGAAGGTGAATAAAAAGCTTGATTTGAGCCTGTTTTCAAATGTAAGGAGTAGACTGATCTTTTGTCAACTCTGTCTTTAAAGAGAAATTGATCATCGGGGGGTCAAGTGCTCTTGGAATATCTTTTGGCTACTTAAAGTGGCCACTTGATCCATTGAGAGACTACTTCTACCCTCTACTTTCCCCCTGTTCTCCCTTTTACCCCTATCAGAGGATGTCAGTCTGAGCAGCCCTGGTACTAGATGTACCTAAAGAGAGTTATAAGCCAAGTTGTTGTGTTCAGTGTGGCCATTTCCTAGTGTCTATTTATATTTTCTCACACATGAGAATGTATATTCTATAAAGCATGTGTTTGTCTACTTGTTTGTCTACTGTAATATGTCTTCAATAAAGCTAAAATACATTATGATTTTCTGGTCTTCTCTTGCCTAAAGGACAGGAATGAAATGGTTCATTTTTAAGTTTGTGATCCTTTTGAGAGGGTCTCCAAATAGCTGTGCAAGTTAAAATGGGAAAGAGTTGCCCTTCTCTAGTTCCTGCCGTGTTTAAGAGTCACACACACAGCCTCGAGCCTGCCACTGGTGCACCCTGCACTGTGAGCTGCTCCAGGCAGGCACTGTGCACTCTCTTCTTTCTCCTTCATGCTACCCACCAGGGTGCTGTACACTTGGCAGGATGAAAACAAACACACCTAACGGTTTGTTAGAAAACAAGAGTGCTTTCTGCACCGAGAAGAATTTGAAGGCAGTGTTTCTAATCTGGTAAATCTTTAACAAGATATTTGAAGAATGTCAGTATTCTGGTCAGCTTCCTCACTGTACCATGTTAGGAGCTATTTCCTTTGAGTCTGTCAACTCTCTGAAGGCTGAGCTGACAATACTGATCCCATCGTCACCTGTGCTGCACTTTATTCTTTATGAGGCACATCCCACAGACATTATTTTATTCGACTCTCACAGCACTCTTAAGATGTAGATTGGGCAGAGGATTTTAATCTCCACTTTTTGTAGTTAACAAAAGTGGCTCAGTTAGATTATCACCTACACAATGTCAAAAAGCTTTTAAAGCCCGAATTTGAATGCAGAATTTCTGACTCATATTCAGGATTTTTCCCACTGTGATACCTTCCAGTTCTGAACAGAGTATTATGTCTCCAGTCTTTATAAACATTGGAATAAAAGCCTCTGGACATTGATCACTTTCAATATGGTGAGAGTCTGGACTGGAATGTATACTGGAAATTGATTTTTACTTTATTCCTGACTATCATTTTCTTATTAGGTGGAATAAAGAAAAATGCCATGGTTTTATCATATTTTTTGTTTTGAAATGAGATGTACTAGGGCCCAAGTAGTAGGGTCCTGCTGAGTTATGAAAGATATTTATTCACACTCAGCTATTTAGAAGCTTGTAAGCTAGTGTTGAAGTTATCTGTGCTGCAGGGCCAGTTGCCATGGACCATTACTTTTGTAAAATATAATAAGAATGAATTTCTAGAAAAATAAAGGACACAAAATAAAAGTTAAAGTTTTTATTATAGATTTAACATATAAAAGTATTCAGTCAAACTGCTGTTAAAGTTTCTAAGTGCTTATTCTGTGCTTTGTCAGGGACTAGTAGCAAAGAGTTGGCAGATAGGCAAGATCTGCAGACCACTTTTGGAGTAGCACTGCTGCAACCATGTAGTAACACGGTTATGTGTCATGATGGGGGTTGGTCTTGCTCATTTCTGGAGGTTCCCTTTAAACTTGCTGGATTGCAGTGGTTGAAACGGAGAACTAGGCGTCTGTCTAGAGTCTTCCCTGACTAGAAGTAACAATTACAACACCTTTCAGCTCAGCTACCTCCCCTTGGTCTAAAGCTCCTCACTTGTGTTGTAGAGTCCTTTGTAGATGCTGCTTGTGTTCCAGTCCTGTTATCTTTCTTGCCAGTGCTTTCAGGACGGGCTGCCTGTGACTATTATAGGGGAAATTTTATCACGAGATAGGCTAAGGAAAGCAGAAGTACAGGGGTGGTCATACTGGGAAGGAGATGGTCTGATGCTCTGGGGGTCTGATGTGGACTTGTGTAATCAAGGCTCTGTTGGCGATGTTCCATCTGCCACCTCTGCTGCTTTCTTCAGCCAATCAAGAAATCTTGAAATCTCTAGGACCAAGTTTGGTCACTTTGTTTATTTAGTTCACAGGCCATCATCAAGGCCAGTTGCCAGAGCTCTTTAACAAAAAGAGACAAGTAGGAAGTATTAATCACAATTATTGCTAGGAACAAATAATGCAAAATTAGCAAATACATTCTGCCTACCCCTTCCAGGTATTGTTAAGCACTTTACATACTCAGCACTTTATCTTCACAACAGTGGTTTGAGGGAGGTAGTCTTATTCCCATTTTACAGATGTTGAAACAAGCAACTTGGCCAAAATCACATAATTAGCAGGCAATAGAACCAGGAGTTGAAATTATGCTTTATGATTCCAAAGCACAGGTTCTTTTCCCATGTCAAAGAAAGGAAAAAATGTGAGCTTTCATCAAGGCCCTACTTTGTCATTTAGTCTTAGTTATGGGCTGAACTCCATATTCAGCCCCTCAAATTTCAGGCCCCTCAAATTTCACGCCCCTCAAATCGAAGCCCTGATCTCTGGTACCTCAGAATGCGACTGTATAAGATCATTAAAGGTAATTAAATTAAAATGAGGTCTTTAGGGTTGGACCTAATCTAATATGACCAGTGTCATCATAAGAAGAAGGAAATTTGGGCATCAGACCTGCATGTGCACAGAAGAAAGACCATGTGCGAGAAGGACACAGCGAGAAAGCAGCCATCTGCAGGCCAATGAGAGGCCTCAGAAGAAATCAGAGCTGCTGACACATTGATTTTGGACTTCCAGACTTCAGAACTGTGAAAAAATAAATTTCTGTCATTTAAGCCATGCAGTCTGTAGTATTTTGTTACAGTAGCCTGAGCAAACTAAATACAGCCTTCCAATAACCCAGACAGGTTGGCAGAATTTTCTTATAACTCAGGCTAAATGAGTTGCTTACAGTCACATGATCTGAAGCCCACGGTCTTCCACTGAGCTGCTGCTGCTTCTCTGACCCCAGTCAATGCTTTGTATACTGAAATGCACTGTAGAGAAACTGGAAATGAAACTGATGAACACACTGGCTGGCATGCTTGCAGTTCTGAAGCACCACACATCCCTAGCCACACAGCGGTTCAAACAAAAGGGACTGCAGCACTGCACGATGCTTGTGCCAGAACACAAAAAACTGACACGTGTTTACAGCATAAATGATTGTAAGTTGAGTGCACCTGGGAACAAAGAAGCAAAGTATTTGGCGCATTCAAGAGTAAGTGCTTCTTGGCGCATTCAAGAGTAAGTGCTTTTAAGCTTCTATTTTATTCTCTTCCAAGGAGAAGCCGACTTTTTAAATCAACAAGTACAACCCCATATGTGGAATGAGTGGCTGCTCTTGAGTCATATGCCAGATCAAATAGTTTAATTGTGTGTCCCTTTTAAATGTTCCATCAAAGCCTATGTGAATTCCTCTCTCTTAAAAACATTAGGCATCCACCAGAGGGCTGACAGCAGAAGCAAGAAGAACTACAGTCCTGCAGCCTGTGGAACAAAAACCACATTCACAGAAAGACAAGATGAAAAGGCAGAGGGCTATGGACCAGATCAAGGAACAAGATAAAACCCCAGAAAAACAACTAAATGAAGTGGAGATAGGCAACCTTCCAGAAAATGAATTCAGAATAATGATAGTGAACATGATCCAGGACCTCAGAAAAAGAATGGAGGCAAAGATAGAGAAAATGCAAGAAATGTTTAACAAAGACCTAGAAGAATTAAAGAACAAACAAACAGAGATGAACAATACAATAACCGAAATGAAAAATACACTAGAAGGAATCAATAGCAGAATAACTGAGGCAGAAGAACGGATAAGTGACCTGGAAGAGAGAATGGTGGAATTCACTGCTGTGGAACAGAATAAAGGAAAAAGAATGAAAAGAAATGAAGACAGCCTAAGAGAACTCTGGGAAAACATTAAACACAACAACATTTGCATTATAGGGGTCCCAGAAGGAGAAGAGAGAGAGAAAAGACTCGGGAAAATATTTGAAGAGATTATAGTCGAAAACTTCCCTAACATGGAAAAGGAAATAGCCACCCAAGTCCAGGAAGTGCAGAGAGTCCCATACAGCATAAACCCAAAGAGAAACACGCCAAGACACAGAGTAATCAAATTGGAAAAAAAGACAAAAATTACTGAAAGTAACAAGGGAAGAATGACAAATAACTTACAAGGGAACTCCCATAAGGTTAGCAGCTGATTTCTCAGCAGAAACTCTACAAGCCAGAAGGGAGTGGCATGGCACATTTTTTTTTTTTCTTTGCGGTACGCGGGCCTCTCACTGTTGGGGCCTCTCCCGTTGCAGAGCACAGGCTCCAGAAGTGCAGGCCCAGCGGCCATGGCCCACGGGCCCAGCCGCTCCGCGGCATGTGGGATCCTCCCAGACCGGGGCACGAACCCATGTCCCCTGCCTCAGCAGGCGGACTCTCAACCACTGTGCCACCAGGGAAGCCCTGGCATGGCACATTTAAAGTGATGAAAGGGAAGAACCTACAACCAAGAAAGGATCTCATTCAGATTTGATGGAGAAATCAAAAGCTTTACAGACAAGCAAAAGCTAAGAGAATTCAGCACTACCAAACCAGCTCTACAACAAATGCTAAAGGAACTTCTTTAAGTGGGAAACACAAGGGAAGAAAAGGACCTACAAAAACAAACCCAAAACAATTAAGAAAATGGTCATAGTAACATACATATCGATAATTACCTTAAACATGAATGGATTAAATGCTCCAACCAAAACACACAGGCTTTCTGAATGGATAAAAAAACAAGACCCATATATATGCTGTCTACAAGAGACCCACTTCAGACCTAGGGACACATACAGACTGAAAGTGAGAGGATGGAAAAAGATACCCCATGCAAATGGAAATCAAAAGAAAGCTTGAGTAGCAATACTCATATCAGATAAAATAGACTTTAAAGAATGATACAAGAGACAAGGAAGGACACTACATAATGGTCAAGGGATCAATCCAAGAAGAAGATATAACAATTATAAATATATATGCATCCAACATAGGAGCACCTCAATACATAAGGCAACTGCTAACAGCTCTAAAAGAGGAAATCAACAGTAACACAATAATAGTGGGAGACTTTAACACCTCACTTACACCAATGGACAGATCATCCAAACAGAAAATTAATAAGGAAACAAGTTTTAAATGACACAATAGACCAGATAGATTTAATTGATACTTAGAGGACATTCCATCCAAAAAGAACAGATTACACTTTCTTCTCAAGTGTGCACAGAACATTCTCCAGGATAGATCACATCTTGGGTCACAAATCAAGCCTCAGTAAATTTAAGAAAATTGAAATATCAAGCATCTTTTATGACCACAACGCTATGAGATTAGAAATCAATTACAGGGGAAAAAACGTAAAAAACACAAACATATCGAGGCTAAACAATACGTTACTAAATAACCAGGAGATCATCTAAGAAATCAAAGAGGAAATCAAAAAATACTTAGAAACAAATGACAATGAAAACATGATGATCGAAAACCGATGAGATGCAGCAAAAGCAGTTCTAAGAGGGAAGTTTATAGCAATACAAGCAATACAAAACAATCTAATGTTACACCTAAGGGAACTAGAGAAAGAAGAACAAACAAAACCCAAAGTTAGCAGAAGGAAAGAAATCATAAACACACTACAGAAATACAAAGCCTCCTAAGAGACTACTACAAGCAACTCTATGCCTATAAAATGGACAACCTAGAAGAAATGGGAAAATTCTTAGAAAAGTGTAACCTTCCAAGACTGAACCAGGAAGAAATAGAATATATGAACAGACCAGTCACAAGTAATGAAATCGAAACTGTGATTAAAAACCTTCCAACAAACAAAAGTCCAGGACCAGATGGCTTCACAGGTGAATTATGTCAAACATTTAGAGAAGAACTAACACCCATCCTTCTCAAACTCTTCCAAAA
The DNA here is from genome assembly GCF_039906515.1 of Pseudorca crassidens. NCBI lineage: Eukaryota > Metazoa > Chordata > Mammalia > Artiodactyla > Delphinidae > Pseudorca > Pseudorca crassidens. The sequence goes on from NC_090297.1 coordinate 99,140,893, forward strand.
AATTGCAGAGGAAGAAAACTCCCAAACTCATTCTCTGAGGCCACCATCACCCTGATACCAAACCAGACAAAGATACTACAAAAAAAGAAAATTACAGACCAATATCACTGATGAATGTAGATGCAAACATCCTCAACAAAATACTAGCAAACAGAATCCAACAACACATTAAAAGGATCATACACCATGATCAAGTGGATTTATCCCAGGGATGCAAGGATTCTTCAGTATATGCAAATCAATCAATGTGATACACCATATTAACAAATTGGAGAATGAAAACCATATGATCATCTCAATAGATGCAGAAAAAGCATTTGACAAAATTCAACACCTATTTATGATAAAAACTCTCCAGAAAGTGGGCATGGAGGAAACCTACCTCGACATAATAAAGGCCATATATGACAAACCCACAGCAAACATCATCCTCAATGGTGAAAAACTGAAAGCATTTCCTCTAAGATCAGGAACAAGACAAGGATATCCACTCTCACCACTATTATTCAACATAGTTTTGGAAGTCCTAGCCACGGCAATCAGAGAAGAAAAAGAAAAGGAATACAAATTGGAAAAGAAGAAGTAAAACTGTCACTGTTTGCAGATGACATGACACTATACATAGAGAATCCTAAAGATGCCACCAGAAAACTACTAGAGCTAATCAATGACTTTGGTAAAATAGCAGGATACAAAATTAATGCACAGAAATCTCTTGCATTCCTATACACTAATGATGAAAAATCTGAAAGAGAAATTAAGGAAACACTCCGATTTACCATTGCAACAAAAAGAATAAAATACCTAGGAATAAACCTACCTAGGGAGACCAAAGACCTATATGCAGAAAACTATAAGACACTGATGAAAGAAATTAAAGATGTTACCAACAGATGGAGAGATATGCCATGTTCTTGGATTGGAAGAATCAACATTGTGAAAATGACTCTACTACCCAAAGCAATCTATAGATTCAATGCAATCCCTATCAAATTACCAATGGCATTTTTTACAGAACTAGAACAAAAAATCTTAAAATTTGTATGGAGACACAAAAGACCTCGAATAGCCAAAGCAGTCTTGAAGGAAAAAAGCAGAGCTGGAGGAATCAGACTCCCTGACTTCAGACTATACTACAAAGCTACAGTAATCAAGACAATATGGTACTGGCACAAAAACAGAAATGTGGATCAACGGAACAGGATAGAAAACCCAGAGATAAACCCACACACCTATGGTCAACTAATCTATGACAAAGGAGGCAAGGATATACAATGGAGAAAAGACAGTCTCTTCAATAAGTGGTGCTGGGAAAACTGGACAGCTACATGTTAAAAATGAAATTAGAACATTCGCTAACACCATACACAAAAATAAACTCAAAATCGATTAGAGACCTAAATGTAAGACCAGACACTATAAAACTCTTAGAGGAAAATATAGGAAGAAAACTCTGACATAAATCACAGCAAGATATTTTTTGATCCACCTCTTAGAGTAATGGAAATTAAAACAAAAATAAACAAAGGGGACCTAATGAAACTTCAAAGCTGTTGCAAAGCAAAGGAAACTACAAACAAGACGAAAAGACAGCCCTCAGAATGGGAGAATGTATTTGCAAACAAATCAAGGGACAAAGGATTAATCTCCAAAATATATAAATAGTCATGCAGCTCAGTATTAAAGAAACAGACAACCCAATCCAAAAATGGGCAGAAGACCTAAATAGACATTTCTCCAAAGAAGACATACAGATGGCCAAGAAGCACATGAAAAGCTGCTCAACATCACTAATTATTAGAGAAATGCAAATCAAAACTGCAATGAGGTATCACCTCACACCAGTTAGAATGGGCATCATCAGAAAATCTACAAACCACAAATGCTGGAGAGAGTGTGGAGAAAAGGGAACCCTCTTGCACTGTTGGTGGGAATGTAAATTGATACAGCCACTATGGAGAACAGTATGGAGATTCCTTAAAAAACTAATAATAGGGCTTCCCTGGTGGCTCAGTGGTTGGGAGTCCGCCTGCCGATGCAGGGGACGCGGGTTCGTGCCCCGGTCCGGGAGGATCCCGCGTGCCACGGAGCGGCTGGGCCCGTGGGCCGTGGCCGCTGGGCCTGCGCGTCCGGGGCTTGTGCTCCGCGACGGGAGGGGCCCCGGCAGTGGGAGGCCCGCGTACTGCCAAAAAAAAAAAAAAAAAAAAAAAAACTAAAAATAGAATTACCATATGACCCAGCAATCCCACTACTGGGCATATACCCAGAGAAAACCATAATTCAGAAAGACACATGCACCCCTATGTTCACTGAAGCACTATTTACAATAGCCAGGTCATGGAAGCAAGCTAAGTGCCCATTGACAGATGAATGGATAAAGAAGATATGGTACATATATACAATGGAATATTACTCAGCCATAAAAAGGAACGAAATTGGGTCATTTGTAGAGACGTGGATGGACCTAGAGACTGTCATACTGAGTTAAGTAAGTCAGAAAGAGAAAAACATATATCGTATATTAACGCATATATGTAGAACCTAGAAAAATGGTACAGATGAACTGGTTTGTAGGGCAGAAACAGACACAGATGTAGGGAACAAACTTATGGACACCAAGGGGGGAAAGTGGCGGGGGGGTGGGGGGGGTGTGATGAATTTGGAGATTGGGATTGACATGTCTACACTGATGTATATAAAATGGATAACTAATAAGAACCTGCTGTATAAAAAAATAAATATAATAAAAAATACAAAAAACAAAGACCAAAACAATAGGCATGTGTTTAAAGTCAGCAGTGATAGAGGGTAGCTTGAATTATTTATTCTTCTGGGCAAGTTCCAGAGACAGGTGCACGAGTATATGTTCCATGCCACAAATAGCTAGTGCAGAGAAGAAATACAATTGTCATCAAACAGTGAATTACTGCTGCTTCCATGGCCCTGTTCTTTATACAAGTAACCTGGGGCTGGTTCAGGGACCACAGCGATGAGCTCTTACTGAAAAAAGAACTTAAGATTCAAGTGTGTAAATGTTCATTGCAGCTCTCTTTACAATAACCAGGACATGGAAGCAACCTAAGTGTCCATCGACAGATGAATGGATAAAGAAAATGTGGCACATATATACAATGGAATATTACTTAGCTGTAAAAAGAAATGAAATTGAGTTTTCTGTAGTGAGGTGGATGGACCTAGAGTCTGTCATACAGAGTGAAGTAAGTCAGAAAGAGAAAAACAAAAATCTGTATGCTAACACACATATATAAGGAATCTAAAAAAAAAAAATCGTTCTGAAGAACCTAGTGGCAGGACAGGAATAAAGACACAGACGTAGAGAATGGACTTGAGGATACGGGGAGGGGAAAGGGTAAACTGGGACGAAGTGAGAGAGTGGCATGGACATATATACACTACCAAATGTAAAATAGATAGCTAGTGGGAAGCAGCCGCATAGCACAGGGAGATCAGCTCGGTGGTTTGTGACCACCTAGAGGGGTGGGATAGGGAGGGTGGGAGGGAGACGCAAGAGGGAGGGGATATGGGGATATATATTTATACGTATAGCTGATTCACTTTGTTATACACCAGAAACTGACACAACATTGTAAAGCAATTATACTCCAATAAAGATGTTAAAAAAGATTCAAGTGTGTAATGTTGAGAAATTTTGACTTCTGGAGAAGCACAAAATCACAATAAGTTCCAGATTTGGGGAAAAAGCAATGCATCATGTTGGCAGGAGTTTGGCATCCTGGGCCCCACTCCTCCAGAGCACCAGTTTTCTCTGACACCTTAGTCACCTGTCTTACTTCTGAGTTATGTACCATTTCCTGAAGGCCCTTTGAGCTGGAAAGACTTTAATACCCAGTGAGGCAAGTAGTTTGAAAACTACCTCCTCATCTTCCCCTGTTGAATGTCTTGGTGTTTCTTCCATTGGGCAGTCTTAATTTAGAGAAGGCCGTAAGAACTGGCTGGGTATATTTCTTCCCTCCAGGAAAGGGATTCTATACAGAGAAATTCCAATTTACAGAGATAGCTGGTTCATTTTCCCCAGAAGTCCTTCATTGTGTCTAATTCAAGTTCTAGCATATGTAAGATCTGTTAGTGAAATGGTTACTGGGGGTAGTGAAAGAATTTAAGAATGGCATAGAATTTCTTCTGTAGCTCTTGAAGGCAGAGTGGGCTTTTAGAATATCTTTGGTTTAAAAAGCAAGCCTGTTTTCTTTCTGTCCCCACTAAACCTCCGGTCCTGAATGTTTTCTTCCGTATTGATCATCCTACTCTTCCCCCACCCATCCAGTAAGAAAGTTTGGGCAGAAGAAGCAAGAAACTAAACTCCTAAGTCCCGCATCTGCCATCCATGGTGGAAATGTCCTCTTTCAAGCTCGGCCGTGTCTGTGGTTTTCTGTAGAGACAGCTGACTAGTATATGAGGATTCCCTATGAACAGCCAACATTTGAGTTTTCCTGGGCCCTGCATTTACTATGTGGTTTTTAAGTCACTGATTTGGACTTTGATGTAGAACAGAGCTGTTCCAGTCCTACCTTCACCTCTTACAAGTTGTAAAAGCTTAAGCCAGTTCCTTGTACCTCGTTCTCCTTTTCTGTAAAGTGGAAAGAATCATGCCTACCTTATACGGTTGTTGGGAGGAGCTAATGCATTTAAAGTTCTAAGCACGATGCCCAGCACAGCTCAACAAACTTTCACTATTGGCTATTGTTATGGGCACTCAGAAAGGAGCCCTCCTCTCCGCTCCCTTCCCCTCTTCTCCATTCTATTCCCCTCCCCTTCCCATCCCATCCCATCCCATCTGGAACAGCTCAAGATGGGGAGTGTCCCCAAAGAGTCATTTCAGGGGTATCCCTGGAGATTTGGTTTCCTAGCTGGATTTTATTTAGAAACAAGATACAATCTCCTGAAACTGATTAAATGAAAAGTGCCTTCAGGTAGGAACCAGTTGGACTGGGATTCTGATCAGCTCTGCCACTCAGAGCTGTGATCTTGGGAAGTCGCTTAACTGCTGGGTCTTGATATCGGCTGCCAAGAGAGCATTTGGACTGTCATCAGATGCTCTCAGAGGTCCCTTCCAGCTCTGAAATACTGTAATTTTTCTGGGTGAAGAGACCATCCTCACCACTGTCCCTATTGTGCCTTTGTTTTTTCCAATTTTTGTTTAGTTGTTCTCCTTCTCTCTCCCAGGAGGAAACTCACTTTATCAGAGAATAATAATTACAACACTTGCATGGGATTTTTTAGGGGACAAAGAGCCTGTCTAGCTTCAATGAAAGGAATGAAGTGGGAAACAAAATCAAAAGAAGTCTTTTTGTTTAACTGAGAAACATTGAGCCTCCCAGAAAGCGTATTGTGTGAACTGACCTCCAGTGAGCATTATTTCTGAATGAGGGTCATCCCTGGTCTACAAAGTCCACCTTAAAGTGTAGTCCTAATGCCTGTGTAAGAATTCTTGCAACAATCTGTGGCAAACTGAATTGTTTTTCAGAATATCCTCTTCAGTACTTAATACATTGACTTCATGCCAAGAGAGATGGTGACCTTGGGAAAACTGGAAGCAGAGCACTTGAGTTCAAACCTTGGCTACTTCACTTACAGGAAAATTACTCACCTTCTTTTAGCCTCCATTTCTTTCTCTGCAAGGCAGCAATGATAATAATATTCATCTCAGGATCTCACATCGAGGTTGCTGTGAACACCAAGTGGAATTGTTTCTACCGGGGAGAAGCAAATTTCAGTTTTAGTAAATCTAACTTACTTGAGAGTATAGGTGAAAGAAATGACAACTTCACTTCCTCTGGGCTCTTTGGCCAGTCAGTGGACTGCAGTTTATCCATGAGAAACAGCTGTAGCTTTTTAATGGATTCTAGTTTTCCCCAGGTTCCTCAGGGTTTACCCTGAGTTTGAATTGTCCTTGGTGGGAAGAGGGACCAGCAGCTGCTTGGAGGCAAAGACGTGTTGTCGCCCCTGTGGGTATTCCGGGGATACTGCACGTAGTGCCATCTTTAAGCAGCATAAACTAGGACGCTTTGATGGACAATGAGACCTTGAATATTTCATGTATCTTGTTTTCCAATTATACTTGAGTTCAGTAAGCTCAGTAGTAGGAAACTAAATTGCAGGTCTGGCAAAAGATTTAAGAGAAAAACCTAAAGTAAGAGGGTTAAAAAAAACCCTCCTTGCTCAGTTTGAGAGCTTTGGTTTACTTTTCTTGATACTTTTCTGCTACCATCTGGCTTGGATTTTCTTGAGGCAAAAATAACTCTGTGCTGATTTTGAAGTATTGGCTTATCTTTGATGCCTTTGTAGACTCGCCCAGCTACTTCTGAATAAATGGCCCACGAGAAATGTGTGTTCATGCTCAGTGCAGGGTAGCTGATTCCAGAAATGTAAGCAGAATCAGCAAAGTCTCCCCAAGAGGAGGACTTATCCACGGAAAAACCATTTTCCCAAGCTAGCCAGAGAGTCTGAACTTCGGGGTAGGAGAGGAGGAGCAGGTGGTTGGGGTCTGGGCTGCAGGGCGAACTGGAGGGTTTTCTTGGCGTGTTTGCTCTTCGGGTCTAGAATTTACAGTATGTGAGAAACAGTGACATTCTCACACTGGTCCCTAGCCATGGAGGAAACCCTGTCCGGTGAGAAGCTGAGACATTTCAGCTCCTGACTCAGCAGACGACAGGGGGCCTGATGGGCTTCTCTTACTGGTCCTCTGCCGTTTTCTTGCCTTTTAGTCCTTTTAACATCTCTTTTCCGCGTTTCGCCCTGCCGAGGCAAATTTTGAAACGTACCTACCCAGTCGTTTGAGCTAGAGCTGGCCTCTAGGTGGCGCTTCAGCACAGAGAATGGCAGTGGCTGGCGTCACCTCGGGCCAACATTTCTCAGGGATATTCATTATATAAGGCGATTCATGGGAATCGGGCTCCTCGGGTTACACAAGAGAGGGGAGACCTGGCCTTTGTCACGTTCAGGCTACAACCTTGAAGAGATCACGGGTGGCAGGGGTCCGCAAAAGCGCCTAGCTCCCAGCAGCATCACACAGGTTTAGGTTCCTGCCACGCAGAGCCCAGAGTAGCTTGGCCTGGGCAGCAAGGTTTGGGCTTGGCTGGCTGGGAGAGTGAGCCCAGGGCTTCTTCAGGCTTTGTCCCCTCACATCCAGGAGGCCTTGCCCAGTCTCCCAGACCCAGACGGAGCACTTAGCTTGGTCAGCTGCCTGCCCAAGTTCTCCAGACATGGCAGACAGTTCCTGGGTTATGGCCCTCCCCTCCTCCCCGCATACCTCATTCTCACCCTCTGCTGTTTACAAAGCACTTTCCCCTGTGTGATCTCATTTGCTGTTCCCAGACTCCCAGGGAGGAGGGACAGGGTGGGGCCGTCCCTTGGTTTCCGGAGCCTTGCGAGGACACAAGGCATCATTGTAAGGACCCTTTTCCCTGTCTGTCTCTACCAGCAAATAGTGAGTTCCTTGGGGGCAACTACTGAATTCAACTTAGTGGTTTCAGGGTTTAGCAGTGGTGCTTGGCACAGAGAGGCGCTCAGAATTGTTTAATGAATGAAAAAACATCTACAGATGAAGAAACCAAATCAAGGGACAGTACGTGGAAGAGTCCAGTCTAGAGGTTAGGGCTTCAGGCTTCTAGGACCAGTGACATTGCTGCAGTGGGTACTAATTACATCATATTTTTTTTCCAGTCAAAAATATGGATTGCTATTACAGGGACCCATGCAGATCTGTCTCCACGTCTGGCATTCAAGAACATGAACATTGTAAGCTGGGTCAGGCACTGGGGCCCCAGTCTGCTATCTGTTAAGGGGACACCAGGAGATGTGGGTAGGTCTGGGGGAGTGGCTGGCCTTTGTGAGGACTTCCTTAAAAGTAGGAGGGCATGTTAGGCACTCTGAGCTTCTCATCTACCAAAACCCTTCTGTCGGGAATTCCCTGGTGGTCCAGTGGTTAGGCCTCCACGCTCTCACTGCCAAGGGCCAGTATTCAATCCCTGGTTGGGGAACCAAGAGCCCACAAGGCACACAGTGTGCCCCCAAAAACAAAACAAAACAAAAAAGCCCTTCTGTCTTTGATAGACTATCTTGGGATCAAAAACTCCATCCAGTTATTATCCACCCCCATCCCCCCGCCACCCCAATCTATGAATTAACACTTTCTTTGTTGTTAAATGTACATATTTCAGGTACTTTAGGACTCTGCAATGAGACTACATGAGTTCAAGTTCTGGCTCCATCACTTCCTAGCTGCTGGCCTTGAGCAAACCATTTAAGCTCTTTGTGCCTCTATTTCTCATCTTTGGAATGATGAGAATAAAATATTTAATCCATAGCATTATGGTGGGGATTCAGAGAGTTAATATATATAAAACACTTTAAACAGTCCCTGGTAATAATTAAAGGCTAGAGAGTATTCTGTTGATCTCTCCTAATTGTATTCCGGATTTGAGACTGGTTTGTGTTCACCGTATGGGGACTCTTCGTGATTTTGTAGAATTCCCTGGAATTCCTGCGTTCTAGCTGCCAGGCTCTCAATTTGCTCCCACTCAGTTAAAGCTCTTTTGAGATCTCAAGAGGAGAGAAAGTAACTTGAAATGCATTTTTCTGCTGATCGGAGCAGTGACATTATCTTTGTCTCCACAGAGCCTCCCCTGGTGGCTCCCATTGCAGTTCAAGGGCTTTCTTCTCCACAGTGGTGCTCGCCACATAGCACATAGTAGGTGTTTAATCAGCACTTATGGAAGGAGGAAAGGAAGGAGTATACCGTACAGAGGATAACATTAGTACAGAGTAGTTTATATGGACAAGGTCCCTATGGAATTGAAACTTGTGCCCTAAGATCTACTGACTAAGCATGAAAATCACCAAGGAAATGTGATCAGCTTGGAGGAGAAGGAGGGGCCGGAGGAGAGAGAAGAAACTGGAGCAGCCTGCTACCTGACTGAAGATATCAGTGTTTCCAATGATGATGGTTCCATTTGTTCAGGCCAAATTGAAAACCTTGCCGCTGCTGAGGGACATCAAAGCCATCTCCAATTGCTCTTTGCCCCAGAGATTCATCTTTCTAGGGGTAGTTTGTCATTTGTCTTGTAGCCGCTCAGGTGCTCTTCTTTATGGCTAGAGCCTAGCCAGCTCACCAGACACTTCTTTGGGTTTTGGCAGGAGAAAGAGATGGGAGGTGGTCTCTTTCCTGTGCTCCAGGACAGTTCTTAGTTGAAGCCCTTCTGACCTTGGCAATCTTATTCTAATTCTTATGCCAAATTAGACTTCTAATAGAGCCTCTCCCACAGCCCGGATCCTCCAGCCTAAAAGACTTGGAATAGATAGGCTGTAACTAGAGACTAGTTTAAGGTTCCATAGAGAGTTGAAATTGAAACTCAACAGAGCTTTTCTAGTAAACACATTAGCTATTTAATCAACTAGGTCATTGATGGTAAGTAGAACTGTCTCAACTGGCATGCCAACTTTGATTGATGGATAATACCTGCCTGGGGAACAGTGTTGAGAAGGATTCTGAATCTACATCATCGCATCTGGGGCTTAGGAGCAAGTGCTGTGATCAGTCAACAGTGTCTGTCATAGATGTGGGAAAGGGGAGTAGCCCCAAGAGGGGTAGATATTTACCTGCTAAAGTTGCTAATGAGAAGAGGAGGCTGTTTATTTGGAAGTTGGGAAAACAAAAATGTTTGAATGGCCACCCATGCTCATGTAAGTAAATCAAGACGGGCCTTGAGAAATTCAACGTTGGGGGAAAATGAGGTACCAGCTCAAGAAGGAAGGCAAAGAAGGGATAGCGGTGGTGATAGACTAGTGTTCTAGTTCCACGTCGCTCTAGGACATTTACAGTATTCAAAAACAGCCAGATGGAGAGAGGGCAGGCATGACAACCTTAGGTGGTTGTTCTGAGTTGGAGTTCAAGACCTGGGAAGACCCCAGAATAGAGAGTCAAGTCATTGATAAGCAGGTGGAAGATCATAGAGAGTGTTTCCCAAGCTGACTTCCGTGAATCACTTAGTATCCATGAGATGTTATCAGTATTTTGCCGTGAAAAACAGACAATGGTGGGGAGAGGATGTTCCACAGTGTTCAAGTTTGGGAAACCCTCTGTCAAAAATATTCAAGAAAGTCAATTGTAGCCCAGGGTGGCTCTTGGCCAGAGGGGGTTGTGGAAGAGAAATGCAATAAGCTATAAAAGCAAAAATGTGGCCTGTGTGATCTCATTTCCTGTTCACAGACATAGTAAAAACAAAAATGTGCTGAAAGGCCTTGAATGACAGGCTGAGGAGTTAGGGTTTGATTGGTAGACATGGAGGATTGTAGGCTGGAGCTGTAATGCAATCAGAGTTGGGGTTAGGAAAATGTTGATGCCATGAAGGAGAGATTGAAGAGAGGAGAGATCGAAGGGCAGAAGATTAGCTAGGAAGCTGCTATATGGTCCAAGCAAGAGGTATTAACAGCCTAAACTAGGGCAGCAGCAGTGGGAATGGAAAGAAAGGGCCAAAATCAAAAGCCATCTCACCAGTAGTATTGTTGGGACCAGGCTGACTTCAAGCAGCACTCAAGGTCATGAAGGTCGTGCTGGAGGGCACCAAATAGCCCTGCTCTACAACTCTGAGAACAAAGCCCTCAGGGCTGGAGGTAGATTGCTGAGATAGAGTGTTTGATTAGACAGAAGGTATAACTTCTCACCTCTAGGGTTGATGAAACCCCGGGAGAGCATCAAGGGCGTTAGCATTATTCTTCTGGAGCTCTCTCACAGGCAAGTGGCCATCTGCCCTGGGCCCCTAAGGTGCATGGTCACTGCAAGCTCCTTTTGCTCCCTGAGTCTGTGATTTTAATTTAGCACATGAATATTGGAGAGGGCCTTAGAGCATAGCTAGCATAGTGGCTTTCCAACCTGACTGAACATCAAGATTCTCCAAGGAGCTCATTAAAATGCAGATTCTCGGTCTCCCTTTCCAGACTTGGATTCATGCCGGAATCTGGGAATCTGCATTTTATGATGTCCTGAAGTGATTTGGATGCATAGTCAAAGTTAGGAATTATTTAGTCCCTTCTCTTCATTTTGTAGGTGAGTAAGCTGAGGCCCAGATTGGAACAAGGATATGCCCAAGGCCCCAGGCCCTTGCACCAAGGCACCAGTTAGTAGCAGGGCTGGACTAGTACTTCATGCTTAAGGCTCCTCCTGTGTATTGTGAACTAGTACTTGGTCCCATTGCTAGTCTCTAGGCTGAGGGTTACACAGCGATTCAAAGTTCAGAAACCTTCTCCTATCACCTCCCTGCACTGTGAGACCCTCCAGGAGATGTGTTGCTTGAGTCTAGGATATACACAGAAGAGTGCTGAGGGCAAAAATAATAACAATAATAGTAGCTAACATTTACTGTGTGCCAGGCATTGTTCTAAGCACTTTGTATGTAGAACTCTTTGTTTTTTTAAATTTTTATTTTGCGGTACGCGGGCCTCTCACTGTTGTGGCCTCTCCCGTTGCAGAGCACAGGCTCCGGACACGCAGGCTCAGCGGCCATGGCTCACGGGCCTAGCCGCTCCATGGCATGTGGGATCTTCCCGGACCGGGGCACGAACCCGTGTCCCCTGCATCGGCAGGCAGACTCTCAACCACTGTGCTGCCAGGGAAGCCCTGTAGAACTCTTTTAATCCTCACAATAACCACATGGGTCAATATTATCCCCATTTTACAAAAGAGGAAACTGAGGCATAGTGAGGTTAAGAGGGCAAGAAGCTGCTTTCTTTTTTCTTTTTTTTTGGCTGCATTGGGTCTTCATTGCTGCACATGGGCTTTGTCTACTTGTGGTGAGCAGCGGAGCTGCTCTTCGTTGCAGTGCGCGGACTTCTCATTGCAGTGGCTTCTCTTGTTGTGGAGCACGGGCTCTAGGCGTGCGAGCTTCAGTAGTTGCAGCATGCGGGCTCGGTAGTTGTGGCACGCGGGCCCTAGAGCGCACGGCCTTCAGTAGTTGCGGTGCGTGGGCTCAGTAGTTGCAGCACGTGGGCTCTAGGGCATGTGGGCTTCAGTAGTTGTGGCTTGTGGGCTCTAGTAGTTGTGGAGCACGGGCTTAGTTGCTCCGTGGAATGTAGGATATTCCTGGAGCAGGGATTGAACCTGTGTCCCCTGCATTGGCAGGCAAATTCTTAACCACTGTGCCACCAGGGTGGTCCCAAGGAGCTGGTTTCACTATGTCCTGTTCAGGTGACTGTTTTCCTTTGCCTTGGGGGTGCTTCTAGCCCCTACTTCTTTTATTCCACACTCAGAGCTGGCCCCTTCGCCTGCCTCCTTGCCCCCAGGGAGCCATTCAGCACAGTGCTGGGGGAATTTGGCTACAGTGTTGCCCTCAGTGCCAGGTTCTGCTATGGGCCTCCCTTTACTGAGGGGCTGCAGTCAGAGAGCCAAGCCATCAGGAGTGTTTAAGCAGCTGGCAGCATGCCCTGGCCACCAGCCCTGCCAGTGAGCCTGGAAGGGGACTGCACGTCAGCTGGGCAGGCAGTGGGGAGAGGCTGCTTCTCCTGACAGCCCCAACTTGTGCTTAGATGGGCAGGCATACATCCAGGGAATTCATTCATCCGTGCAGGAGGAGGGGCCAGAGCAGAGGTGTAGAGTTGTGTGTGGTGCCTTAAATGAGCTTTAATTGCAGCTGATACATGGCCTCAGAACTGCTGTTGAAACATTGTCTAACTCTGTTACTCAAGGCCCTTGTGTTAGGACTCACTTGATAAAAGTTCCTCTTGGGCTTAGTGAACAAAGTTTATCTCATTTGGAAGTTGGGAAAACAAAGATGGTTTTCTAAATCTAGATGGACCTTGCAGGTCCTGGTGGTGAGTTCTCTTGGCTGTGTTTTAATTTTTGCAGTGGCTGCTAGGAAGCTCAGGTTTCTGTCTGTTGCTTAAGTGAACACTGCATCTGATTTTGAGTTCTTGATGAAATTAACTTCCCCTCTCTAGTTTTCATGGTTATTAATCTCAATCAGTTTTAATTTGCCATGTTTCTAACTACAATATATGAAAGTATCAGTTTCATTGCCTCTTATCCGTTAATCTGACATTTTTAATAGCTTATTTTTGGTTGCTATTTAATTTTTATATCTTTGTTGAACTTTTTTCATGTTATTTTCTTCTGTAAACTTTTGTGCTTTATGTCCTGTCCTCATTAATCTAAGTGATATTGGTGCTTACTTGTGATCTGTATAATTTCTTTAAATATTAAAATTACCCTTGTGTTATAAAAAAATTTTTCTTTAAATTGCCTGGTAGTATGTGTGCTTTTATTTTAAGCTGCCTCAAATAGTTTACCAGAAATAAGCAGGGCAGAAAATGAATGAATGAATTAAATTTCTTGTTTGTGTACCACAGTGAGTGTTTATGGAGCAGTCTTTTTGACATTCTACTTTATCTGCATTTGGTTTCTGGTGATAAGAGCAATAGCACTGATTGAGTGGTTATTATGTGCTGGACACTGTTCTGTACATGTTAACTTATTTCATAACAATATTATGCGGTAGGTATTATTATTATCCCCATTTTACAGATAAGAAAACTGAGGCCCGGATTAAACAACCTGCAGTGCTCACACAGCTAGCAAATGATAGAGCCAGGATTCAAACCTAAAGCCTTGAAGACTGTGCAGCAGTGGTTCTTAATCAAGGGGTTATTTTACTCCCCGGGGGACATAGGAAATGCTTGGAAACATTTTTGGTTGTCACAGCTGGGGAACTGCTCACTACTACATAGTAAATAGAGGCCAGGGAAGCTGCTAAACATTCTGCACTGCACAGGGCAAAGAATGATCTGGCTCAGATGTCAATAGTGACAAGTTTGAGAAACCCGTGTAGACCACCCATTATATCATCTCTTTAGGATTCCCGAAAGCTTTTTTATCTGGTTCTCCATCTTTGATCTGCCTGCGCAACTGAAATGCCTCACAATGGGTGGGCTGCTGTATCCACAGTGGCCCATCCCACGGAGGGGAGCACAGGTGTCCTGAGAGCACACCCTGGCTCTTGGGGAGCCTAAAGGGTAGAAACCTCATGAGAAAAGAGTGCTGAATGCCAAAAGCACAAAGCACAAGGCTTTAGGTCCATTGTCATTGCTGGTCCCAAGAGGGGCAGAGGCTGCGGAAGGAGCTTGTGGGTTTGTTACCTTAGGGAGGAGTGCCCCCTCCCCTGACAGGAACCAGCCAGAAAGCCCCAGGTCACTGAAGCCCCAAAGAGAGTGCTTCACATGCCCCACATACCTGCTTCTCCCTCTGCTCCTGGCCCCCAGGCACTAACCCCACATCTTACCCCATCCAGCCCTCTGAGAGCAGATCCTTCTTACCCCCTCCATCTCATCTAGATACTGACCCAGCCGCCACTGGAAGCTTCCTGGGGTGGGATGAGTCCTGTTTCCCTTGGACCCTCACACTAGCTCACTGCAGGTCCCTCGTGGGGAAGTCTCAGTGGCATCCTTCCAGAGGACACAGCAGGGAGAATGATCCTAATCCTGGCAGCTCGGGCATCACTTTTGGAAGGCGGTCCTGTCGTGGAAAGAACACTGCACAAGGAATTGGCAGACCTAGGCTGGTGGATCTGTGTACTCAGGGGCCTGGCATGGGAGTCAGTGCGAGCCTGAGTTACATTTGTCTCCTCCACGGTGCCTGGCACGGGGCTTTGCGTGGGGCTGGCTGTCAACAGTTATTTTTTTGGGTGGAATAAATGCATCACTGCTCTGCTCTGCTCTCTGATCTGGACAGATTGAAACCACCTCCACAGACAGATCTGGGTGGCAGCGGCAGTCTGCTCCATGGCAGAGGATGCAGGATACACGCGATCCACGTATGGAACACGACTGAAGGGCTTACCAGCCTCCTCCTGCCTGCTGTGCAGGTGCCTGGACAGCGTGGTCATGGTGAGTCCTGCTCTTGCCTGCGGGCTTGTCTCAGCCCACCTCATTCTACCTCCCAACCACGCACACCTGGGCTAGAGGACCTTTGCGGTGAGGGCCTTGTGAATTAAACGGAAACTAATTAGGGGACTACTTTGTGCCAAATACTGGGCCAAGTGTTGCGGACACAGCAGTGAATAAGAAAGACATGGTCCCTGACTAGTGGGGAATAGAATTTTGAACTAGTAAATATTAGTGGGATGTGTGTAATGAGGAAGTATTAGGGGAGTTTGTTATTGATATATAGAAATCCAATGGATACAATTTTCATCTCAGAAGCCACATTAGTGCCCCATTCCTCTATGCAGTTCCCGCCCATAGGCAAAGGTGGCAGTTATGTGTATGGCCTGATTCATTTCAAGTTATGTCCACCCCAAAATATCTGGCGCTATGGTCTATTATGCTGTAGTTAAAAGAGTACCTGGTCTATTATGATATAGTTAAAAGAATTTTGAAAAGATCTGGTTTTGAATCCTGTCTCTTCCTCTTCTGGTCTGTTAGTTAATGTTTCTGAGACAATCTCCCCCTCTGTAAAATTAGAATAACAATAACCATCCCCAGAATTCCAGGAAATGCCCCTTGAGTTACTACATGGAGTCAGCCTTGGGACAGCCCTCATTTTCTATGACTGAAAATCCCTGCAACCAGAGTGAGGTGCGGCCACAGGACAAGGTCACGTCCTAAGAGGCAATAATTAAAAGTCCACTTTAGTTGAGGAAGGAACAAAGGCAAGGCCTGGTCCTCTACCCAGTGGGCTGGTTTGTAGACCACCCTTGAAGACCCTAGTCCAGGATTCCCAAATGGTAGAAATCAGATAGTGACAGGGGGAGTGAACATTTCTAACTTTACTATCTAGTGTTGATTTTAATGTGTTTTGGGAAATACAACCAGCATAAACAAATGCATGATTTTATGAATATTTTTGTTTAGAATGATGCTAGGTTTAAATAAATGCATTAATTTAAAGAACTAGGTAGATAATTGTTCAGTTGGCACAATGATACAACAAAAATCATGAAGGCGGCTCACAAGTGACTGGAGTATGGAGAACATAAGCCTCTTCATGTTAGTGCTGAAAAAACTGAGGTCCAAAAGGGTGAAGTTTAAGGTTGGCAAGAAGCAGACCTGGGGTTAGAACTGAATCCTCCAGAGCCCAGTGTGATGTTCTTCTTAGTAGCCCAGGCCACCTTCCCCCCTTGAGCTCCCTGCACCAGAAGGTGTTTTGATTAGGGCTCTTTTGCTTTTAAATAACAGCTTTATTGAGATATAACTCCCGTACCATAAAATTCACCCTTTTAAACTGTGCAGTTCAGTGGGTTTTAGTATATTCACAGCATCGTACAACCAACAGTACACTCAATATTAGAACATTTATCAGCACCATATCCATTAGTAATCACCCTCCCCCTCAAGCCCCTGACAACAACTAATCTACTTTCTATCTCTATAGGTTTACTTGTTCTGGACATTTTACATAAATGAAATCATATACTATGTGGTCTTTTGTGCTGGCTTCTTTCACTTAGTGCATATTTTCGAAGTTCATCCGTGTTGTAGCATATATCAGCACGTCACTCCTTTGTGAGGCTGAGTAATATTCCATTGTATGGATGTACTACATTTCAGTTACTCATTTATCAGTTCATGGACATTTGAGCTGTTTCCACTTTTGGCTATCATGATGAATGCTGCTAAGAACACGGGTGTACAAGTTTTTGCATGGATATATGATTTTTCTTGGATATATACCTAGAAGTGGAATTGTCTGGTCATATGCTATGATTGGGGTTCTTGATTACAAACAACAGAAATTGCCCCTGACCCTCTTGAACAAAGAAGAAATTATCGGCAAGATAGTGGAGGCTTCCAGAATCCACAAGGGGAAAGGCTGAAGGGCCGGGCCTGGAAAATGGGACAAGAGCCACAGGTAGGTCAGTGGCCAGGCAATTGAGCCTTAGGCAGGGCCACCCCATGGAAGTGCTCAGGCCTGCACACCACTGTAGCCTGCCAAAGGGGAATTAAGGAAACGGTATGAAGTTGAAGTTGGAGGGAATGATGGACATCCCCCAAAAGACAAACGTCTACTACAACATGGACAGATTATAAGGGGGAAAGGCCAGGCCTCCTGGAGTAGCAGAACCTAGCAAACCTGGGACAGGAAAGGCAGGCAGAATTAAATACAGAGGTAGGAGTAGGTAAGGAGAGCAGGTGAGAGAGGCTCAGCTGTAGGATGGCCACTGGTTGGGCCCCAGACTGATCTGCCTCTCCATTTCCCCCCGTCTCGACTTTTCCTCCATTCTTCTGCCCTCCCTTGCTGGCTTCTTCTAGCAAGATTTTGAAGACACTGAAAGGAATATATATACACACTGGAAGAATTCACTAGGCTGTAAGCTCCATGAGAACAAGGGACCAAATCTGCCTTTCTCCCCACAGTAGCCTCACTGCCTAGAACAGTGTCTGGCACAGAGTAGATGCTCAATAAATACCTATTGAAATCATGAATGAATATGGGCAAAAAGTAGTTGAGAAAAAAAGAGTCCCATATCATATAGATTGAATTATTACTCCCAATTCTTTACGCTTTCCTGTTTCATTTACTATACATACATGTCCTTTGCCATTGAGCTTTGCAGTACCTGTTACAGAGTAGGTGAAGAATATGTCCCTGCTCCACTGATGTTGGGCACAGCCATGTGATTTGCTTTGGCCAATGAACTGTTAGTGGACGTGAGGCCAGCAAAAGCTTAAATGTGCTTGTGCAATTTACTTGGTCCCATGCACTCCTCCATCCACCTTGAGAACCTGGGTGGCCCCCGAGTAGCCACTGGCCCAAGAAAAATGAAGAGGTTTGTGGAGCCATTCTGAACACAGCCTGCAGCTGGAGCCAAACCCAGTGGGTCTCAGGAGAGCCACAGCTGATCCACAGACCTGCGAGTGAGAAAAATGAGTGTATAAATGACTTTAGAGTCCAATAGACCTAGGTTGAACTTGAGCTTATTAATTCTGAGATAGCAACATGCTGTATGATTCCAACTATGTGACATTCTGGAAAAGGCCAAACTATGGAGACAGTAAAAAGATCAGTGGTTGCAAAGGGTTCAGAGAAGTGAGAGAGGGATGAGTATGTGGCGTACGGGGATTTTTAGGGCAGTGAAATTATTCTGTATGATATTGTAATGGTAATATACATCATTACACATTTATCAAAACCCACAGACTATGTGATATGAGTGAACCTTAATGTAAAGTATGGACTTTAGTTGATAGTAATGTATCAATATTGGCTCATCAGTTTTAACAATTGTACCATACTAATGCAAGATATTAATAATAATAGAGGAAACAGTCAGGGATGGTGGTAGTGGTGGTGAGGGGGTATAGGGGAATTCTCTGTACTTCTCAATTTTTCTGTAAGAAAAAAAGTCTATTAATTAATTTCAAAAAAACAAAACCAACCAACAAATAAAATTCTATCATCCTGTACTTAATGTCTCCATGTCTGTTTCCACGTCCCTAAAATGGGGATGACGCCTACCTTATGGAGTGTTGTGAGGGTGAACATACTTAGCTGCAGAGCCTCTCACGGCAGGGCTTGGTAGATTGTTGGCTGCCCATGAAGCATCCATTCCCTCTCTCACAAATCCCAATTTTTACATAGGTTTCGCACACGTCCTCCTGTGCTTCCTGCGGAACTGATCTCACCCCGAACTTCGGAGCTGGTCTTGATTGGTGTAGGGCTATCCCAACCCTCTCACCACCATTGTTGGTTCAGGAACTCAGGTATGTGCTGGTCAGCAGAGAGCACGGGTCCAGCCCCAGCCATGTGCTCAGGAACGGGTGTGTGAATCAGTCAGGCTCTTAGCTGCAATAACAGAAGCTGACTCTGGGTGATTCAGCACTTTACAAATTTATTAAAAGGACAATGGGTGGCTCACACGATCATAAGGAGAGCTGGAGAGCCAGGATCCAGACCAAGCTGGCCCAAACCGCTCCACAGTGCAGAGCTACAAGAAAACTGCTGCCACCACCAAGCTCTGGATGCGGGTGCTGCAGACTGTACCCCAGCGGCTTCTGTGCCAGGAGCTCAACTTTACTGCAACCTCTGATGACTGCACTGTAGGAGGGAGAGAGGAGGGAGGAGAAACAGGCTCTGTACTTTTCTTCTTGCATCACTAGCTGCAGTAAAAGTCCTGTGTCTGTGTCAGGAGAGCAAAATCTGGCTTCCACCTTGGGGAGGTGGGGCTAAAGATTTTAGACTTGTGCTAATGAAGGATGAGTGTTCAAAAGAGCCAGAGTGGTAACAAGTATGACAGATTCTGCCACAAGTTTGGCTCCAGTTTGAGAAAATGAGGCACAGCAGCATTGTTTGTTGGGACTTCTTAGGAAGAATCTTCCTCATGCATTAGGCAGACACAAGAAGAGACTCTCTTTTCCTCTGGACATTGTGATGTGTTGGTGTGCTGTTTGGAGTGCAATAAATCATTTTGGCATGAGGGAAGCCAGCCTGAAAATGAAGCCAATACATGGAGGAGGGAAGAAATAAGAGAGGAGCAGAAGGAGCACAGAGCCACTGTCCTGCTCTGCTTCTGAAGCCATCCAACCTCTGCATTTCCAGCTACATGAGCAAGTGTGGCTTGGATTTTCTGTTGCTTGCAGCCACATGCATCCTAACGGATGCAGTAGTGATTACACACAAAAAACTACTAGAGACCACAAAAGGCAAGGAAACCAGTGAAGACCTGGGTTCTAGCCCTATTTCTGCCTTGCTCCTCTTAGCCAAAGCATTTAATCTCTGAGCTGCAGTTTTGCCCCTTTCACAGAGCTGCTGTAGAGTGAAATCAAGGCTGGAAGATCCCTGTGTAGACTGGTCTAAGTGCAGCGGATTATTATTCTTCCCCACAGGCTCTTGTGATCAAATGAGACAGGGGTAAAAACATGGTAATAAATGAACAAACAAACAGCTGTTTTCTCAAAAGCTTTAACATTCCAGGCCCCCACTGGGCCCAAGTTTTCATGTATTCTCTATACTTGGCAGCTGGGTGGGAGGTCATGGGAGGTTAGGAAAGAGAAGGAAATGCTTTGAAGTAGAATTAGGTCAAAGCTGATCACTAAACTGCATGTAGATTTGGGGAGTTTGCTTTTCCCTTTCTCTGTATTCTTAGAGATGCATCAGGAAAACGGTAGGCTCTTGTTCAGGAGGGGAGGGAGGGAGGGAGGACGCCAGATACGCCTGATGTTTTACCTTTATTCTCTTATATTATCCTCACCGCAGCCCTTGGAGGTGGGGATGCTAGCTTCCAGTTTCAGGTGTGGAAACGGTTTAGCGAGGTCAAGTCACCTGCCCTCCGCATGAACTTGAACTTAATCCTATCAGCTTCCAGACCGCGTGCTCTGTTCAGTATCCCTCACCAACCCCCAGGAAAACATGAAAACACACTCCACTTGGGTATTGAGCTCCAGAGGTTTAAACTGAAGCTTAGAGAGGGCTGAGGGAAGACACTGTTTCCTTGGGTTAACTTCAAACGTTCTTTTCCCCTGAGGGAGGCACCGGTGGTCATATGTGTAAATACCAAGGATGTCTTTGAAGGACATGTGAGGGTGGCAGGGAAGGGAACAGGGCCTCTGGGGGATGGTGGAGAGAGAGGCTCTAACTTTTCACTGTTGGCCTTCTCCTTGGTAAACGTTGTACTATGTGCATGTATTATCTACTGAGAAAGTAAATTATATGATATTTGGTGTTTAGGTATTAGTCTGCTGCTTTCCAACAGTGACCTGGTCTAGTCACTCTTTAATATTTCCTCATTTGTAAAACAGGGATAAAAATGTCTACCTCTCCGACCTGCTCGGAAGGTTAGATCATAAAATGCGAAGGAAAGGGTTTAGCACTGAGTAAACGCTCAATAAACAGAGGTCATTTCTCGAAACAGCAAAGCTCTGGCCATATGAAAGCTACAATGAATAGGCCATTATTGTTTGTTGTCCAGGGCATTTACACAGATAATTTTGGAATATTTAAATTTTCAACCTGTGCTACCTCTTGGGTCTGAAATAGTTTGGCAAATTCACCATGAGAACAAGCCATATGTTACAAGAGAACATAGGTGTGAGGTCAGACAGATCTGACTTCAGAACCTAAGGCTGTGTAACCCTGACAAGGCGCTCAAGCTCTCTGAGCTTTAGCTCCCTTGTAGCCCTGGGATGATTGGATTCTCATGGGTGGTCTTCATTCCTCATCAAATGCCCACATCCCAAACCAGATTCAACTCCATAACACATTAGTTAGAAATCTATTGGGGGACATAGGGAAAAAGACACAGATCACACACTACATAATAGACACAATCAGATTCTCCATCAGATACCTTTCTTTTCCAACCATCCTCCCAAATTCCTCTTCCCTGCCAATCATTTTCTTGCTCTCTCCTTTTCACCTCTATTAACTTTAAAAAACTCTCTCTGTTGTCGGGAGTAGTTCGTCTCTACCCTCAGCAGGTGAGCCCCACTCAGCAAAATAAGACCAAGCAGAAGACACTTTTTTGGTTCTTGAGTGTGTCTCTTTGGAGAGGGGATGGGGGCAGCCTCAGTCCATCCTGCCATGTGTAATTGGGGGATAATTATACTTGCCTTGCCAGGTTGTTGTGAGGATGAGCAGAGCTGGAATTCAAGTCCAAGTCTTCTGACCTCAAGTTCAATATCCCTTCCCACAGCTACAACAGAATATTATAGAATCTTGGTTACTAGAAATTCACCTAGCTTGAACTCTCAATCTAACTTTTTCTAATTTTGTTGTCGTTATACGTTCAGCTTTTAGAAGAGACAAAGAGCTAGTCAGGAATGTGAAAGTAAAAATTCAGTTTCCAGAATAAGTGCTGGGGTCAGTACAATTTTATGCCAACGTCTTATTCTCTCTGTATCTGTGATGCCAACCAGGGAGACCTGAATTTAGAGTGATGGCCCCCGAAGCAGAGCGACATCCTCCATTGTCAATGAGCCATCTTACTGTGCTTACTCACCTCCACTTAGTTGGACAAGAAGTTGGACTGAGATGTTTCAAAAATCATCCGGAAGACTTGAGATGTGATGAGGCTTTCTTCTTAGCCTGACTTCCCACTTTCTAAAAACCTTCTAGCAAGTTGGGATTTCATTGTATAAGACCTCTCAGAAAGTGAAAGGAGCAAGGGTGACCAAGCCTATCAAGAAGCTCAGCAGAGGGCTTCCCTGGTGGTGCAGTGGTTGAGAGCCCCGCCTGCTGATGCAGGGGACACGGGTTTGTGCCCCTGTCAGGGAAGATCCCACATGCTGCGGAGCGACTGGGCCCGTAAGCCATGGCCGCTGAGCCTGTGCGTCCGGAGCCTGTGCTCCGCAACAGGAGAGGCCACAACAGTGAGAGGCCCGCATACTGCAAAAAAAAAAAAAAAAGTTCAGCAGAGATGCAAGCTGGCTGAGGCATGCAGCAGCGGGGCCAGGAGTAGATTATGTATAAGTTTCCTAGGGCTGCTGTAACAAAGTATTGCAAACTCTGTGACTTAAAACAACAGAAATTTATCCTCTCAGTTCTGGAGGCTGTAAGTCCAAAGCCAAGGCGTTGGCAGGGCTGTGTTCTCTCTGGAGGCTCTAGGGGAGGATCCTCCCTTGCTTCTTCCTAGCTTCTGGTGCTGCCGGCAATCCTTGGCACACTTTGGCTGGTAGATGTGTCACTACAGTCTGTGCCTCAGACATCACATGGTGGTCTCCCTGTGTGTCTCTTCCTTTTTTATTTCTTCTTCTTTTTTTTTTTAATTGAAGTATAGTTGATTTACCATGTTGGGTTAGTTTTAGGCTTACCTTTTTCATATTCTTTTCCATTATAAGTTATTACAAGATATTGAACATAGTTCCCTGTGCTATACAGTAGGACCTTGCTGTGATCTCTTCTTATAAGGACATCAGTCACTGGATCAGGCCTGCCCAATCCGGTATGACCTCATCTTAACTAATCACATCTGCAAAGACCCTATTTTCAAATAAGGTCACATTCACAGGTCCTGGAGGTTAGGACTTCAACTCATCTTTTTGGGGGACACACTTCAACTCACAACAGAGTGCTCTTCCTATCTTCCAAGTTTGTCAGCCAAGGTACCTGCTGAAATGATTCAAAAGCTAGCACACAGCTAACAGTGACTGAAGGGAGGAGGCTGGTGGGAAGGCGAACTTGTGGGCCTTTCCAAAAATGGGGCAGTGGAGGCCTTGAGTGCCAACTCAGTTCTTAATCTCCTCCTCCAGTCCTGGTGGAGGCACAGTTTCATAACATCTGAAGTACAGGATACTTTGCTAGTCTTAACCTAACCCATAACTTCAAAATTAATGTTGGCAAATTGGCTCATTCATCATTTATAAGATACAGTTTCACATGATGGTTAACATCCCCTTCCAAGGTAGATGTGTGTGTAATTCATTCCGGTTTTTAAGAGACATCTCCCAGAATTCTCAAATTTATTGTCAAATAACAGTTCCAAAAAATTGCATCTGGTGCTGACTCAGGCCTGGCAGGGAGAGTTGCCACTGGCACTGAGCTCTGGCACTGATTTGTGACTTCCCAGCGGGAGAACCCCAGGGATGGAAGCCCACAGGCGTGATCTCCCTCTTAGATTAAGATTTAATAGGATGGCCTCCCCCACCCAGGCTGCCAACCCGGATCAGTGCCACAAGCCAACTCTTGGCCTTGCTGTGAACAAGGGCAGTGAGGAAGACTTGGCAAACTTTTAATTAACTGAAGATAAATAAACATACAGAGGGAGCATGAGTCCATTAGCTGGCACCACCACCCGGAGGGAAAGACCTCACTAATCACACGCCACAGCAGGTGAAAAGACCTGCAGACCAGCAGTGTCCATTTGCTCTCAAATTGAAAACCGTATTTTCAAAATAAATATGCATGGGGTTTCTGTTTGTCATGTTGTTTCTCCTGAAAAGCAGGAAAGCTGGGATATTAATGAGCAACTGTTTTTGATATTTCAGCCCAGGAAAGCTGAAAACACAAGTGCAGCAAAACAAGGCTGGAATGGCCCTTCCCGCAGAGGAGAGAGAGAGGGAAGTTGTTCAGGAAGCCAAGCAAAGGCAATCAGAAACTGAGGACCCATCTCCAAGGGAAAACACAAATAACGCAGTCAGCCTGGGCTGGATCAACTGAATCTAGACGTGGTGGAAGATCAGGTGTGGCAGAGGTATGCTATTTGCTCAGGGTCAAGGAGTCAGCAAGGTTAGATCCTAGGTAGGCCTGCAATTCACCAACCTTGGTTTGGATTGCAAGATGGACAAGAGACAGGGCTGGAGCTTAAGTTTACAACATTCTAGAGGAAGATTTTATACAGTTTTAGAACCTCGTCAGAAAGCAGGCACTGCATTTACTCATTACGGTATTTATGCATCACTTACCGCATAACAAGTGCTATCCAGATCTGGAGGCACAGCAGTGAGGAAGATTTAACGAAGTCTATTCTCACGAAGCTTACATTCGAGCTGGAGGAAGGGAATGACAAAACCAGAAAAGATCAGGTGGCAGCTAAGTGCAGAGACCTGAATGGCCAGAAAGAGCTGGCTGTGCAAAGACCTGGAGAGCATTCCAGGGGACAGCAAGTGCAAGGCCCCGTGGGGGGTGGGAGCTTGGTCTCTTGGAGGAATGGAGGAAAGGCCAGTGTGGTTGAAGCTCAGTGAGAAAGGAGATGAGTAGTAGAGGAAAAGAATAGGCAGGGACAAGGTAAGGAGATTGGATTTTATTCCAAGTGCAATTATTTATACTTATTTACACGAAAACTGCCATTCCCTCTAGATTACAAACTTCAAGAGAGCAGAGGCTATATCTGTCTTGCTTACTCCATACCTAATTTGCATTCCAGGGCATGTACTGCCTGCCTTTTTTTTCTTTCTCCTCCCTCCCCTCCTTCCTTCCTTCCTCCTCCTCCTTCTTCTTCCTCCTACTATTACGGGTCTATAAGATTTCTCCCCCACCCCCAACTAAGTTGTGAACTATTTGATGGCTTGAGTCTGGTCCTCTTCTTCTGACCTTTCTATAGTGTGGTGGGCCAGCCTCCAAGATGACCTCCAGTAACCCTTGCTTTCTTGCATGGTCCTCTTTCACACTGAATCAGGTCTGTCACTGTGTGACTAGTAAATAAGTAGGAGGGATAGTGTATGACATTCAAGGCTAGGCTGTAAAAGTCACTGCAGCATCTGACTTGGTCTCTTGGTTTCTTGCCTGGGGGGAGGCCAGCTGCCATGCCATGAGGGCACTCAAGCAGTGACATGGAGAGACCCACATGGAGAAGAACTGAGTCCCCTGACCTGAGCCAGCAGCAGTTTGGCAGTCAGGTGAGTGAGCACCTTGGAAATGGATCCTCCTGCCCCAGCCAAGCCTTCAGATGATTGTAGCCCCAGCTGACGTATGACTGCAACCACATGAGAGACCCTGGGCCAGAACTGCCCCCTGCGTCCTTCCCAAATTCCTGACCAACAGAAACTGTGAGAGATAATAAATGATTGTTTTTTTTTTAAGCCGTTAAACTTTGGGTGACTTCTTAGGCAGTATTAGATAACCAGGGGGCATAGCATAAGGTCATGCACAAAGTGGCGGGGTGAAAACACAGCTATGAGGAAGGCCCTTTTTCTGTGGGACAGGGGGTCAGGGAGCACCTGAAACAAGGGGAGGGCTAATGCTATGCCTGAGGGCATCTAAGAGTCAGGTCTGAAAGAAGGGACCACTGATGAGACCATCCAAGAATAAATGTGGAGGGCAGAATTTTTCAGCTATTATCTCCTGCAGAGAAGACCAAAGCCAGGAGATCCAACCAAATTATATCTGCAAGAATCTAGAACCTGTGTAACTTCCCCAGGTTTGTTGTTTTTGTTACCCTGGTCTATTTTGCAGAGTGAAAAGCTCTTGAGTGTTTGTTTAGGGTAACACATCACAAAGAGTCAGGGAGAGGGGTGGGAGGAGGCAGCTACCAGGAGGGGAGTGAGGCCCTGGGACCTGCTGAGGGAATCAAGTCAGGACAGAAGGCCGACTGGGCCTGAGTCACGCCCCCAGGGCTTCATAGTTGAAAGTCCACTGCACATGCATGTTGCACAGAGTGAAAACGTTTCAGTAACATCCTGGGGCATAGGCACAGCCGTTTCCAAATCTGCCCTCTTCCTAAGACTCTTTGCTTTTATCAGAGCTGGCACCTCGCAGGTGGAAATGTGGAGTCATCTCAGTTAGCTGTGTGAGGCATATGCCCAGCAAATTATTTATCCTCAAACAACCCCCTCCTGACAACTTTGTCTGGCTGCTTATTTGTGTAATTAATTTACGTCGTTCAGTTGAAGTCTGTTGAATTATTTCAAAATAAGTTTTATCTGGAACTCCCATATATGAAACCAATAAAAGCAGTGCTGTTGGGAGACGCAAGAGGGAAGAGATATGGGAACATATGTATATGTATAACTGACTCACATTGTTATAAAGCAGAAACCAACACACCATTGTAAAGCAATTATACTCCAATAAAGATGTAAAAAAAAAGCAGTGCTGTTGCAGTTAAGGCGGGAGTGGGAGAGGGTGCTGGACCCTGCCTCCCCTCAGCTTCCCCTCGCTTCCCAGGAGCCCTAATGTTCTCAAGATCATAGCTTGAAAGTCACAGATCAAGGGTATTCTAGAGTCTGCCACAGGGTTTTATAATGATCTGACATTTGTGATTACTTATGCTGCTCTTTTCTTCCATGACTGAAAATAAATAGATTAATCTTCCTCAGATACCACCTTATCACATACTTCCCATGCCTAACACCTCTTGTGCGGTCCTGCTTCTCAGAAGTTAAAGCGCAAACTGTTTTCTTGGTGTTGTCTCTGCTCCTGGTAACGAACCCCCTCTCCAGTCACACTCCCTCTTCACAGTCCCCGTGTGTCCTCCCTTCAGGCCCGGTGTTTGCATCTCCTCCACTGGAACACCATCTCCTCCCCCATCCACATGGGCACTGCTTAGACGCCACTTCCTGGGGACTTCTCTGCACTCCCCCCCACAAAGGATTTCCCTCATCTGTATTCCTTTGGCAAACACTATCTGGACCAGCTGATGACCCTTCAAATTACTATGGATCAAAAGTCACAGAAACATGAGGGTTGCCAGGAACCTGAGGGATGGTCTATTTCAAGCCCTTATTTCATGGATCAAGAGAATAAAGCCCAAGAGCTGAAGTAACTTGTTCAAGGCCACACAGCTAGTTAGTGCCAAAGTCACACAGAGAGTCTAGTTCTTCAGGCTAGGTTCAGTACTTTGGGAGCCTTTGAAGGCAGAGACTGTGTTTCATATTTCCTTGAATTCCTTCATGTAGTAGGTGTTCAATTAATATTTGTGACAGTGTTGATTGATTGGTGGTTGAGGACTTCTCTTCACCTTAGCGGTTAATCAGAAGCCAAGGCTGAGGATGAAGTCTCAGAGGCAGCAGCTGCAGAAGACAGGGTTTGCTACCCAAACTACAAGTGCCAGATCCTGCATCTGGAGGGCAAACGTAAAAGAAGGGCAAAGAAGCATCCCTGACCCTGAAACTGTGTTTCTCTGAATGTTAACCTTCTGGTCTGTAAAATCAGGATAGTATGAGGATTGGGAAAATGTATGTAAAGTACCTGGCACACCTAGGGACTCAGTAAATGTTTGCTGTTTTAAAAAAATCACATTACTCTTGTTTCTAACATTTTGTTGCAAAATTTTTCAAACACATAGCAAAGTGGAAAGAATTTTACAGGGAACAGCTGTCTACCAGCCACCTAAATTCTACCATTAACAACTTACTAAAATTGCTTTCTCACACATTTATCCATCTATCCATCCATGAATCTATTTTATTTTAGTGGTGCATTTCAGTGTAATTTGCAGACATCAGAACACTTTCCCCTAATTACTTCAGCATGCATATCATTAACTAGATTTCAATCTTCGTTTAGTTTTTTCATTTGAGGTAAAATTTAGATACAATGGAATACACAAATCTTAAGGGTACTTTCACCGAGTTTTGACAAATGCAAGTGCCTGTGTAATCCAAACTCCCATCAAGATGTAGAGAACACTTCCGTCACCACAGAAAGTTCCCTCACATCCCTTCCCATTTCATCTCTCCCCCGACCCGTAAAGGCCACCATTGTTTGGATTTTTTTCCCACCCTTAATGACCTATTAGAGAGCATCATATAAATGGAATTATATAGTATGTACTCTTTTACGTAAGGCTCCTTTCACCCAGCATAATGTTTTTGAAACCCATCCGTGATGGTGTGTGACTAGTGGTCCATCTTTTTTGTTGCTGAGTAGTATTCAATTGTATGAATACGCTACCATTTTTTTGTCCACTATCCTGCTATGAATTTTTAAAAAATCTGCTGTGAATTTTTTTTACATTTATTTAT
This sequence comes from Pseudorca crassidens, assembly GCF_039906515.1. NCBI lineage: Eukaryota > Metazoa > Chordata > Mammalia > Artiodactyla > Delphinidae > Pseudorca > Pseudorca crassidens. The sequence goes on from NC_090297.1 coordinate 99,169,252, forward strand.
TTACTTTTCTTTCTTATTAGTCATCCATTTTATACACATCAGTGTATACATGTCAATCCCAATCTCCCAATTCATCCCAACACCATTCCCCCCCACTGCCTTGTTGTCCATACGTTTGTTCTGTACATCTGTGTCTCAATTTCTGTTATCAAAACGGTTCATCTGTACCATTTTCTAGGTTCCACATATATGCGTTAATATACGATATTTGTTTTTCTCTTTCTTACTTACTTCACTGTGTATGATAGTTTCTGGATGCATCCACGTCTCTACAAATGACCCAATTTCATTACCTTTTATGGCTGAGTAATATTCCATTGTGTCTATGTACCACATCTTCTTTATCCATTTGTCTGTCGATGGGGGTTTAGGTTGCTTCCATGACCTGGCTATTGTAAATAGTGCTGCAATGAACATTGGGGTGCATGGGTCTTTTTGAATTAATGGTTTTCTCTGGGTATATGCCCAGTAGTGGGATTGCTGGGTCATATGGTAATTCTATTTTTAGTTTTTTAAGGAACCTCCATACTGTTCTCCATAGTGGCTGTATCAATTTACATTCCCACCAACAGTGCAAGACGGTTCCCTTTTCTCCACACCCTCTCCAGCATTTGTTGTTTGTACATTTTCTGATGATGCCCATTCTAACTGGTGTGAGATGATACCTCATTGTAGTTTTGATTTGCATTTCTCTAATAATTAGTGATGTTGAACAGCTTTTCATGTGCTTCTTGGCCATCTGTATGTCTTCTCTGGAGAAATGTCTATTTAGGTCTTCTGCCCATTTTTGGATTGGGTTGTTTATTTCTTTAATCTTGAGCTGTATGAGCTGTCTATATATTTTGGCGATTAATCCTTTGTCCAATGATTCGTTTGCAAATATTTTCTCCGATTTGAGGGCTGTCTTTTCATCTTGTTTATGGTTTCCTTTGCTGTGCAAAAGCTTTGAAGTTTCATTAGGTCCCATTTGTTTATTTTTGTTTTTATTTCCATTACTCTAGGAGGTGGATCAAAAAAGATCTTGCTGTGATTTATGTCAAAGAGTGTCCTTCCTATGTTTTCCTCTAAGAGTTTTAAAGTGTCTGGTCTTACATTTAGGTCTCTAATCGATTTTGAGTTTATTTTTGTGTATGGTGTTAGGGAGTGTTCTACTTTCATTCTTTTACATGTAGCTGTCCAGTTTTCCCAGCACTACTTATTAAAGAGATTGTCTTTTCTGCATTGTATATCCTTGCCTCCTTTGTCGTAGATTAGTTGACCATAGGTCTGTGGGTTTATCTCTGGGCTTTCTATCCTGTTCCATTGATCTATATTTCTGTTTTTGTGCCAGTACCATATTGTCTTGATTACTGTAGCTTTTTAGTATAGTCTGAAGTCAGGGAGTCTGATTCCTCCAGCTCCATTTTTTTCCCTCAAGACTGCTTGGCTATTCGGGGTCTTTTTATTTTTTTTGCGGTACGCAGGCCTTTCACTGTTGTGGCCTCTCCCGTTGCGGAGCACAGGCTCCGGACGCACAAGGCTCAGTGGCCATGGCTCACGGGCCTAGCTGCTCCGCAGCATGTGAGATCTTCCCGGACCGGGGCACGAACCCATGTCCCCTGCATCGGCAGGCAGACTCTCAACCACTGCGCCACCAGGGAAGCCCTATTCGGGGTCTTTTGTGCCTCCATACAAATTTTAAGATTTTTTGTTCTAGTTCTGTAAAAAATGCCATTGGTAATTTGATAGGGATTGCATTGAATCTGTAGATTGCTTTGGGTAGTATAGTCATTTTCACAATATTGATTCTTCCAGTCCAAGAACATGGTATATCTCCCCATCTGTTGGTATCATCTTTAATTTCTTTCATCAGTGTCTTATAGTTTTCTGCATACAGGTCTTTTGTCTCCCTAGGTAGATTTATTCCTAGGTATTTTATTCTTTTTGTTGCAATGGTAAATTGGAGTGTTTCCTTAATTTCTCTTTCAGATTTTTCATCATTAGTATATAGGAATGCCAGAGACTTCTGTGCATTAATTTTGTATCCTGCAATTTTACCAAATTCATTGATTAGCTCTAGTAGTTTTCTGGTGGCATCTTTAGGTTTCTCTATGTATAGTGTCATGTCATATGCAAACAGTGACAGTTTTACTTCTTTTCCAATTTGTATTCCTTTTTTTGCTTTTTCTTCTCTGATTGCCATGGCTAGGTCTTCCAAACCTATGTTGAATAATAGTGGTGAGAGTGGACATCCTTGTCTTATACCTGATCTTAGAGGAAATGCTTTCAGTTTTTCACCGTTGAGAATGATGTTTGCTATCGGTTTGTCGTATATGGCCTTTATTATGTCAAGGTAGGTTCCCTCTATGCCCACTTTCTGGAGAGTTTTTATCATAAATGGGTGTTGAATTTTGTCAAATGCTTTTTCTGCATCTATTGAGATGATCATATGGTTTTCATTCTCCAATTTGTTAATATGGTGTATCACATTGATTGATTTGCATATACTGAAGAATCCTTGCATCCCTGGGATAAATCCCACTTGATAATGGTGTATGATCCTTTTAATGTGTTGTTGGATTCTTTTTGCTAGTATTTTGTTGAGGATTTTTCAATCTATATTCATCAGTGATGTTGGTCTGTGATTTTCCTTTTCTGTAGTATCTTTGTCTGGTTTTGGTATCAGGGTGATGGTGGCCTCAGAGAATGAGTTTGGGAGGTTCCCTTCCTCTGCAATTTTTTGGAAGAGTTTGAGAAGGATGGGTGTTAGCTCTTCTCTAAATGTCTGATAGAATTCACCTGTGAAGCCATTTGGTCCTGGACTTTTGTTTGTTGGCAGATTTTTAATCACAGTTTCAATTTTATTACTTCTGATTGGTCTGTTCATATTTTCTATTTCTACCTGGGTCAGTCTTGGAAGGTTATACCTTTCTAAGAATTTGTCCATTTCTTCCAGTTTGTCCATTTTATAGGCATAGAGTTGCTTGTAGTAGTCTCTTAGGATGCTTTGTATTTCTGCTGTGTCTGTTGTAACTTCTCCTTTTTCATTTCTAATTTTATTGATTTGAGTCCTCTCCCTGTTTTTCTTGATGAGTCTGGCTAATGGTTTATCAATTTTGTTTATCTTCTCAAAGAACCAGCTTTGAGTTTTATTGATCTTTGCTATTGTTTTCTTTGTTTCTCTTTCATTTATTTCTGCTCTGATTTTTATGATTTCTTTCCTTCTGCTAACTTTGGGTTTTGCTTGTTCTTCTTTTTCTAGTTCCTTTAGGTGTACGGTTAGATTGTTTATTTGAGATTTTTCTTGTTTCTTGAGGTAGGCTTGTATAGCTATAAACTTCCCTCTTAGAACTGCTTTTGCTACATCCCATAGGTTTTGGATTGTCCTGTTTTCATTGTCATTTGTCTCTAGGTATTTTTTGATTTCCTCTTTGATTTCTTCAGTGGTTTCTTGGTAATTTAGCAACATATTGTTTAGACTCCATGTGTTTGTGTTTTTTATGGTTTTTTCCCTTTAATTGATTTCTAATCTCATAGCACTGTGGTCAGAAAAGATGCTTGATATGATTTCAATTTTCTGAAATTTACTGAGGCTTAATTTGTGACCCAAGATGTGATCTATCCTGGAGAATGCTCCGTGCACACTTGAGAAGAAAGTGTAATCTGCTGTTTTTGGATGGAATGTCCTATAAATATCAATTAAATGTATCTGGTCTATTGTGTCATTTAAAGCTTCTGTTTCCTTATTAATTTTCTGTTTGGATAATCTGTCCATTGGTGTAAGTGAGGTGTTAAGGTCCCCCACTATTGTTGTGTGACTGTTGATTTCCTCTTTTAGAGCTGTTAGCAGTTGCCTTATGTATTGAGGTGCTCCTATGTTGGGTGCATATATATTTATAATTGTTATATCTTCTTCTTGGATTGATCCCTTGATCATTATGTAGTGTCCTTCCTTGTCTCTTGTAACATTCTTTATTTTAAAGTCTATTTTATCTGATAGGAGTATTGCTACTCCAGCTTTCTTTTCATTTCCATTTGCATGGAATATCTTTTTCCATCCCCTCACTTTCAGTTTGTTTGTGTCCCTAGGTCTGAAGTGGGTCTCTTGTAGACAGCATATATACGGGCCTTGTTTTTGTGTCCATTCAGCAAGCCTGTATCTTTTAGTTGGAGCATTTAATCCATTCACGTTTAAGGTAATTTTTTTTTTTTTTTTTTTTTTGCGTTACGCAGTCCTCTCACTGCTGTGGCCTCTCCCGTTGCAGAGCACAGGCTCCGGACGCGCAGGCTCAGGGAACATGACTCACGGGCCTAGCCGCTCCAAGGCATGTTGGATCTTCCTGGACTGGGGCACGAACCCGTGTCCCCTGCATCGGCAGGTGGACTCTCAACCACTGCGCCACCAGGGAAGCCTGGTAATTATTGATATGTATGTTCCTATGACCATTTTCTTAATCGTTATGGGTTTCTTTCTGTATGGTCTTTTCTTTTCTTGTGTTTCCCACTTAGAGAAGTTCCTTTAGCATTTGCTGTAGAGCTGGTTTGGTGGTGCTGAATTCTCTTAGCTTTTGCTTGTCTGTAAAGCTTTTGATTTCTCCAGCGAATCTGAATGAGATCCTTGCTGCCTAGTGTAACCTTGATTGTAGGTTCTTCCCTTTCATCACTTTAAGTATATGATGCCACTGCCTTCTGGCTTGTAGCGTTTCTGCTGAGAAATCAGCTGTTAACCTTATGGGAGTTCCCTTGTATGTAATTTGTCATTTTTCCCTTGCTGCTTTCAATAATTTTTCTTTGTCTTTCATTTTTGCCAATATGATTACTATGTGTCTCGTTGTGTTTCTCCTTGGGTTTATGCTGTATGGGACCCTCTGCACTTCCTGGACTTGGGTGGCCGTTTCCTTTCCCATGTTAGGGAAGTTTTTGACTATAATCTCTTCAAATATTTTCTCGGGTCCTTTCTCTCTCTCTTCTCTTTCTGGGACCCCTATAATGCGAATGTGGCTGTGTTTAATGTTTTCCCAGAAGTCTCTTAGGCTGTCTTCATTTCTTTTCATTCTTTTTTCTTTATTCTGTTCCGCAGCAGTGAATCCCACCATTCTGTCTTCCAGGTCACTTATCTGTTCTTCTGCCTCAGTTATTCTGCTATTGATTCCTTCTAGTGTGTTTTTCATTTCAGTTATTGTATTGTTCATCTCTGTTTGTTTGTTCTTTAATTCTTCTAGGTCTTTGTTAAACATTTCTTGCATCTTCTCGATCTTTGCCTCCATTCTTTTTCCGAGGTCCTGGGTCATCTTCACTATCATGATTCTGTATTCTTTTTCTGGTAGATTGCCTATTTCCATTTCTTTTAGTTGTTTTTCTGGGGTTTTATCTTGTTCCTTGATCTGGTCCATAGCCCTCTGCCTTTTCATCTTGTCTATCTTTCTGTGAATGTGGGTTTTTTTCCACAGGCTGCAGGATTGTAGTTCTTCTTGCTTCTGCTCTATGAAGTTTTTAAAAATGCTAGTTCGCTCCCTTCCTTCCTTATGGTGGCTCATCATCAACAAAATCAACCACCACAAAACTCAGCTTGAAGGGAATTGGCATTTCTGAGATAGAAAAGGCCCTGGGCCAGTGGGAGAAAATGCTTCTCACAATGAGTCTTCAGCTAGTTCTTTCCTGGCTTAAGTCAGCACATAGATGGAGCATCATTCTAGTGGAAGATTCTATTTTAATTTCCTCCCAGGAGATCTCTCACCCTGTCTTCTTCTTATTCAGTGCATTTTTCCTAGCTGCCTCCACCGTGAAATACGTTGGAGCCTATTAAGAGCCTTCTGACTCCTCATCAGTGATATTTATGACTATGGAAATATTTATGATGCACGGAAAGGGCTTGGGTCAGAGAAGAGTCCGAGCTTTTACTGTCCTTGTAAATGGGATTTGTCTCCTGCTTGCTTTGTCAGGCTTGTAAAAAGGAGTGTGCATCATATAGTTTCAGGGTTGCTTTTTTTCTTTCTTCTAACCTTTGCATTCAAGCTGTGGATTAAACGCTGTTTTATTACTGACCTCCGTGCTTGGAATGAAGGAGGCGTTTTGGTTTTCTGGACTCTTTGGTAGCGTTACCTCCTTTTTCTGAGCTTGCCCTCAAATGCCCTGTCCAGGCTAGAGGTATAATGTTCTATGGTAGACATTTTAAATCCAATGACAGAAATCCTGCATTCTGTAAGAGGCTCAAGAGCTTCTGAAATCCATCTAAATGCCTCTGCACAAATAAGAAAGAGTCAGAGTTGTTTCATGTTTTGGGAAACTTGCTAGGGAAGCAGTCCTTTCACTGCAAAATATCCATTTCTTTTTTCTTTTACCCTCCCTGCATGCCATCATTCCTGTCTTCCAGGAATGTCCACTTCCTGACCAAGTCTAAGGCCTCACCTGCATCCCATGCTCTCCTACTCAGACCCAGCTTGCCTCCATCTTCAAACACTCCATTGCGAATGGTTCTTCCACCTCTGCCCACAATCTGTTTCTATCTCTCCTATATATTCAGATATAGTTTATAAAAATAAATGTACATATGATTACACATTTTTAAACTTTTTAATTTAATTTAATTTTTAAAAACATGTTCTGGGTCATGTTAAGCCTTAGTCTCATTATTTTAGAGACTTACAGTTTCATTTTTTTCCCCATTTATTTATTTATTTAGTTATGGCTCCATTGGATCTTTGTTGCTGTGCACAGCTTTCTCTAGTTGCAGCGAGTGGGGGCTACTCTTCGACACAGTGTGCGGGCTTCTCATTGCGGGGGCTTCTCATTGTGGTGTCTTCTCATTGCGGAGCAGGGGCTCCAGGCATGTGGGCTTCAGTAGTTGTGGCTCATGGGCTCTAGAGCGCAGGCTCAGTAGTCATGGCACACGGACTTAGTGGCTCTGTGGCATGTGGGATCCTCCTGGACGAGGGATGGAACCCGCGTCGCCTGCATTGGCTGGCAGATTCTTAACCACTGAACCACCAGGGAAGTCTTTTTTTTTTTTTTTAATTAATTAATTAACTTATTTATGGCTGTGTTGGGTCTTCGTATCTGTGCGAGGGCTTTCTCCAGTTATGGCAAGCGGGGGCTACTCTTCATCGTGGTGCACTGGCCTTTCACTGTTGCGGCCTCTCTTGTTGCGGGGCACAGGCTCCAGAAGCACAGGCTCAGAAGTTGTGGCTCACGGGCCTAGTTGCTCCATGGCATGTGGGATCTTCCCAGACCAGGGCTCGAACCCGTGTCCCCTGCATTGGCAGGCGGACTCTCAACCACTGCGCCACCAGGGAAGCCCACGAGGGAAGTCTTTGATTACACATTTTTATGAACAAATATATTTATGGAATGCCTCCTTTGTGCCAAGCTGCCCTTTCCTGTGACTGCCCTCTCTTCCCTTCCCTTATCTAATTCTTGAAACTGCACTCGCTGCCTTGGTTTCCTCACTCGTTGGCTCCTTGTAGTGTGGTCCACCCTCACTACTGTACCATGAGGGCCCCGAAGGCACCTTCAACTTCTCAGCTGACATATGGATCAGCCCCTCCTCACTCCCGCCTCCTCTGGTCCCGGTGACCTGTCCCCTCCCCATCGACTTGAATCAGCAACATTCCCATGACCTCCCACAAGCCTATTATTCTGTCTTTTCCTTTGTTGCGCTGTATATTTCCTCCCACATCCCGAAGGTGGGCGTTCTTCAAAGCAATGTTACACCTTCTCCCACCAGTATCAGCTCTCCCTTGGGCAGCTGCATCCCAAATCTGTGTCTGGCTCCAACTTCCTCTCTCATCCTCAGCCCCACATTCCACGTTGATTGTTAGATGCCTCTTCCTGAGTCACCTTACACCTAAACTCCACCTTAAAGAGGTATAAAATGTGGGTTCTGCCCTCTGGGAGCTTATAATTTAGTTGGAGACACACAGGCAGACTTTGAAATGTTCTGTAACAAACCCTGAGATTTAATTAATATGAAAGGTGATGATATAATGAGTCACGCCACATGTGAAGTCAGTGTCTGTGGACTTATCAGTGCTTGGGGCCAACGAAGACATTTCTTGGGCCCAGGGAGTGTCTCACAAGAATACTATAAATGTATGACTGAGGAGTTGCTGGAAATAGTCACGATGCTGAAGAGACGCCTCTGCGGGAGGCAAAACTGAAAAGATTTGTAGCCGGGAAGCCTGCAGCCTAATCAATGGTGCTCTGTCTTATCTGGGGGGAAGACTGTCAACAGATGACGGGAGTGCAGTCGGTTGGTCTGTTGGTCAACGAAAAGCTACCCAGTAACTACTATGTCCCGGGCACTGGGCTGGGTGCTGGAATAAAGCACGAACAGTGCACTGTCCCTGCGCCCAGGTCGGGGAGGGGGCAACAGGCAAAATTACTGGAGACATAGACACATACATCCAGACAGACATAAAGAAGATTACAGGTCAGCAGGGAGCCTAGAGGATGGTGAGTCTGAGAACAACGATTGGGCAGGTGTAGTCAGCCTTCTCAGTGGAGGCAGAGGGGGTTCTTGGTCACTGGTCACTTGATAACTGGCTCTTCAGGTCTCCCCAGCACTGGAGGAAGACCACAGGGGCTGAACGGGGCAGGGCCCAGTGCTCGGGAAGTCAGAGCCAGGAAACAGAGCCAAACTCCAGGCTTCGGGCAGGAGCAGGACTTGGCCTGGGGCAAGGGGCGCAGGAAGATGCTGGTTGGTCATCAGAAAAAGGGCTGAGGGTGCGGTCTTGGTCTTACTGGCTGTTGGGCTTGTGGGGGCATGGTCTGACTTAAAAGAACTTACCAAGTTGTGGATGAGGCGTGGGGGAACCACAGGGATGTTGGGGTGATTCCGCAGCTGGTCAGTGGAGCTGTAACCTCCTTAAGTCCTAAGTGAAGGGAAGGGAAGTGAATACCGAAACCAGGAAGGGGAAGAGTAGAGATGAGAAGGCTGTCTCGAGAGAGACTGAAGGGCATAACTAGTCTGGGTCCTCCTCTCAGGGAGGCCACCAGGAATAAATACTGTGACCTTTCTCCCCTGCCCTCCAGTCTTTTGTCAGCTCCCATTGGCCGAGCCCAGTGAGAAGTCAGAGAACAGAGAGCAAGGTCCGAGGGGTGAACAGAAGATATGCAGCACAGGATGACCGCAGAACACAGGCAGTCCTGCTACTGGAAAGAAACCCTCCACTGTAAACAAGAAGCCTGTCTCCCATGAGATTGGCTAGCTTCCTAAAGGAAGAGGAACTAGGAACCAGCCTGGCACCGGCCCCCAATATGATTCTTTTACCTTGTCCAGCTAACTGCATCAGGTACCACAACCTTCCTCTAGGGATCTGTCTGCCTCTCCGCATCCCCACTGCCACTACCTCTGGCCACCACCTTCTCTTGCATTTCTCTAACAGCCTCGTGCCTGGACTTCCTGCCTCTGCCCCATCCAGTCTTCTCTCCACCTGGCAACCAAATCTTTCTCATGTGCTGATCTGAGCATGTCATTTCCTTTCCTAAAACCACCTTACCAACATAAAGTCCAAACATCTTACCACGGCTTATGAGGCTTTTTCATTTTCTGGCTCTGGTTTACATGTCTGGCCTCATTTCTTGCCAGTTCTACCTCTCCACCTTCCCTCAGCCAAACTTTCCTTCTTAAATCCAGCTCACTGTGGTCTAACCATACAGAACTGCTTTCTGATCTCTCTCTAATCCTAGGGCCATTGCACATGCTGTTTCTTCTCCTGAAAGTCAGAAAGTCTATTCTAACCTGACTAACTTTCGCTTATTCCTCATCCGTCCATTGCCGCTGCCCTTGGCAAGGGTTCAGTGCCTCTCCTTCATGTTCCCATAGCACCCTGGCCCTGCACAAATTGTAATATTTATTTTAAAAATTAATTTGATACTTACTGAATACCTGTCATGCACCAGGCCCTTACCACCCCAGGGCCTTTACTCACGCTGTTCTTTCCGCTTGCCATGTTCTTTTATTATTCTTCATCTGACCAACTCTTACCCTTTCAGTCTCAGCTAAAATATTTCCTATGAGAAGTTCTGCCCCCTTATTCTCTCCTGCAGCATGCCGTATGATTTAGTTTATTTGATATCGGTGTCTCCCTCTCCACACCTAGGAAGGTGCAAGATCTGCTTCATCTACTACTGCGTGCCCATCCCTAGCTCAGTACCTGGTATTCAGTGATCACATATATGATGAGCAGGGGGAGGCAATTGAGTTTTCCCATGAGACCATGACAAGGAGTAAACCATGACCGGTTGCTCCAGGGGTGTAGGAGGGGCCTGAAACTTAGACAATTTGAAGGGCCCTCTTTAAGAGAAATACAAAATTACAAAAGCAAAATTAGATGTGAAAGTGGATCTTTATTTAGATTGAGAAAAGAAATAATAAATTGTAAGACTTTTAAAGCTGAAAATGTTCACAAATATCACAAGATACAGAAAAATAATACAATGTTTTTATTAATTAACCGCCTAGCACACTGCTGTAATACTTTCTTCCGCTGCATTTTTTGTCGAATACTCTTTTATCACTTCTTTATATAACAACAGGTTTGTGATATTTGCTATATAGAGAAAGGAAAGAGAAGTAAGTCTTTCTTCCAGCATAATAAAAATTAGATTTATTATTGATGACTGGGATGCATAAAACATGCATAAAACCAGACATACTTGCTGTTTGTAGGACTGCTACAGTTTATACCCTACCAACATATTTTGATAAGTCCTATTTGGCATAATTGTCATCAAAATAAAAAAAAAGTATAGCATAGAATTGCATAACTATTACTGAATATTCCTACTATATATGACTAGGTATCTGTGAGAACTGAATCCTGCATTTAGAATTTTACACATCTGACAATTGGAAGACTTTCCCATAGACTAACTTTTGGCTCTATGCAATTCAAATCTTGTTTCTTTCCCCACCCACATACTTCCAGTGCCAGTTTCCGTAGGACACATTCAAATCTGATGTGAACTTTGGCCCTGCTCCTTAGTGCCACGTGCCAGATGAGAAGGTACCATGGGCAATAGGAGGATCCCTGGAGGCCATTTCCACACTGAGATGGCTAGCAAAAACTTATTTAAGAAGTGACTGCAAACCACCCCACAAAATGCAAACCCAGTTGTATCCCCAACTTAACTTGCCCTCAGCCAGATCCCATGAATGCCACTTCAGTGTCATCCTGCACTAAGGGAAATGTGACAGAGTCTGAGTGGAAAGAGACACCATTCTTAACTAAGTGTGGTTAAAATAGCTCACTTTTGCACAGTTTACCAAAACGTGTACAACACTGCTAGCATCCCTTTCTGGACTTGTGCTAATGGGAGGCCCTAAAGCTTAAGCTTCTTTAACTTCATGGTAAATTTGCCTCTGTATCTTAGTTGTTATTACGTATTGCCCCGGCACCTCTCCTGGCACACAGTACAGTAGTCCCCACCTTATCCTTTTGCTTTCTGCAGTTTCAGTTACCCCGCAGTCACCTGTGTCTGAAAATACTAAATGGAAAATTCCAGAAATAAACAATTCGTAAGTTTTAAATTGCGTGCCATTCTGAGTAATGTGACGAAGTCTCGCGTGTCCTGCTTCATCCCGCCTCCTCCGTGAGGAGGAGACGCGAATCGTCCCTTCGTCCAGGGTACCCTGCCCGTTAGTCGCATAGTAGCCATCTCGGTTATCAGCATGACTGTAGTAGTATCGCAGTGCTTGTGTTCAAGTCACCCTTATTTTACTTAACCATGGCCCCAAAGTGCAAGAGTTGTGATGCCGGCAGTTTGGTTATGCCAAAGAGCAGTTGCAAAGCGCTTTAAGTGAGAAGGTGAAAGTTCTCCACTTAAGGAAAGAAGAAAATCCTATGCTGAGGTTGCTAAGATCTACGGTAAGAATGAATCTTCTATCCGTGAAATTGTGAAGAAGGAAAAGAAATTCGTACTAGTTTTGCTGTCCAACCTCAAATTGCAAAAGTTAATGCCACACAGCCTGAATGGGAGGGGAGTTTGGGGGAGAATGGATACATGTATTTGGATGGCTGAGTCGCTTTTCTGTGCACATGAAACTATCACAACATTGTTAATCAGCTATACCCCAATATAAAATAAAAAGTTAAAAACAAAGTGAATGCCACAGTGCGTGATAAGTGCTTAAAGTGGAAGAGCCATTAAATTGTACCATAAGATATTCTGAGTGAGAGAGAGGGAGGGAGAGACCACGTTCATATAACTTTTATTCTAATATATCATTATAATTGTTCTATTTTATTATTAGTTATTAATCTCTTACTATGCTAATTCATAAATTAAGCTTTTTCATAGGTATGCATGTATAGGAAAAAAAGCATAGTATATATAGGGTTTGGTACTACCTGCAGTTTCAGTCATCCACTGGGACTCTTGGAATATATTCCCTCAGATAAGGGGGGACTGCTCTAGTTTGCTTAATAAATATAGGCTGAGTGAGGAAAAGTGTTGCTTAGCCTCATTATCCAGGACATATTCTTTCCCCCAGTAGAGCTCATTGCCTTGATTTAAAGCTGGTGCTCAAGAAATAGTTGAGCAGAGTTACTGGAGGCAGTGGGAGGGGGGAAGAGGGGACCACTTGGCTGGGTGAGCTTTCCCATCCCCTCATCACTGGGTGAATGAGCCAATGCCAACACATCAGCTGCCCTCATTAGCGGCGAGGCTGCCCTGGCTGCCCTCTCCGGGTAATTCTAATTGGCTCCAGTCAGGGAGAGCTGGGTCTGGGCTTTATTAACACTGACAGCAGCTCCACCGTTAGAATTGCAGGTAGAAAGGTCACATTGGAAACACCATTTCTGAGCACAGAGTAAATACGGACAGAACTCATTCTGGCTTTCACAGCTATGCTGAAGAATCTTTATTTATCCAGCCCTGCTCCTGAGGGCCTTCCTTTCCCTGCTTCCATGTTCTTCCTTGTTGTGAGGGGGGTTGGCCTTAGGATTCCCACATACATTTTTCTTCATGGCTGCAGGTCCAGCAAACAAAAACAGTCTGGATTTCCAAGGGGCTACAAGGGTCTCTGCTGCTGAAGAATTCGAGTCTAAAATTCCAGAGAAAGGAGAATGGGCTGCATTTCTAGAAAAAAGATGGTTGGTTATTGGAGGCCAGTGGTTTACATGTACTGGTGTATGAAAACCAAGTACACTTCACACTTTCTTGCAGCCACGGCATGTGCAGCTCATCTGCTGTACTTTGGTGAAATCTTCCCTGACCCTCAGGCAGTGAGTCATTCCTCTCTTTGTGCTCCCACAGTATTTGGCTCATGTCTCAGTTACAGGACTCATTGCACTGTATTTTATTTATGTACCTAGCCATCTGTCTTCCAAGATGGACTGCCAACTCCTCAAGGGCACTGACCAAATCATCCATATTTATATTCTTGGTTTATTCTCTAGCTCAGAGCCTGGCACTTGGTAAATATTTATCGAATGATTCTCCAAATGAAGGGAGTGGAAGACTGATCATAATAAGATGAACCAATGTGGGTATAGAGTTGTACAGTAGAAACAGCATGTCAAACTGGTTAATTTTGGCCTTTGGAGTCAAACTGGTTTAAGCTCTAGCTCCACCACTATGTTAATTAGGACTTGGTTTGTGGTAAATGACAGGGAACCCAAAATAATGGCTTAACCAAGTTGGGTGTTTCTCTTTCATGTAAAAGTCAAGGGGTGGTTACCTCAAGATGGCTGAGTTGATTTGGTTCCATGGAGTCCATGGGGACCGAGGTTCCTTCTACCTTGTGGCTCCGCTCTTTGTGGCCTTGGTCATGTCACAGCTCGAGCTGGCACCCCTCCAGCTCCAGCTCTCAGGTCAGCATTCTACCAGCGGGAAGGAGGAAATGAGAGAAGGCTGACATTTCCAGGAAGTGGCACTTAGCACTTTGCTTACATCTTGTTACCCACGATTTAGTCACAGGGACACACCTAGCTTCAACAAAATCTGGCAAATAATTGTCTCGATTCTAGAAGGCCACATATTCAGCTAATAATGGGAGTCTATTATTCTACAAGAAGGAGAAATTGGATTTTAGAGGGAAATAGTCCCTGTCATATTCACTTACTAAACGTGACTTTGGGGAAGTGAATTGACCTCTCTGATTCTCTGGTTCCTCATTCAAGAGTTAAAGGAGGGCTTCCCTGGTGACGCAGTAGTTGAGAGTCCGCCTGCCGATGCAGGAGACACGGGTTTGTGCCCCGGTCTGGGAAGATCCCACATGCCGCGGAGCGGCTAGGCCCAAAAAAGAGTTAAAGGAATGCAAGCAAATGCCTTAGCAAAGTACCTGGCACTCACTAAGCGTTCAGTTATTTTTATTATTACTGTGGTGCAGCTAGGCTGGCAGGAGGAGGTGTCCCTAGCAGGGAGCTTGTGCACTCAAGTCAGACTGCCTGAATCTGAGTCCTAGCTAGTACCACTTACCTACTCTGTGTCTTGGGGTTAGTTACTTGACCTTTCTGAGCCTTTTCTCATCTATAGAATTTCTCATCCACAGCATGGGGGTAATAACACTCCTTTCTTCACAGAGTTGTGAGGATTATTTGAGATATTTATGTAAAGCATTTTGCATAGTACCTAGCAGTAAATACTCTGTCATTGTTGGCTTCTTCTATTACTAGTCCAGGCAAGTCCTGAGTGACCTTGAGATGGGCCATGAAGAGGATGATGGAGAAGATTCCACAGGATTCTGTCTGGCCACCGGACTCCAAAACTCAACTCGTCCTAAGGGGACGGGACCACTGCTGTAACCAGGAGGCAATAAATTAACTTGGCCTGCGGTGACTGCATGAGTACGCTTGCGTTTTGAATGAATTGCCTTCAAATGGAGCTGACTCTAAATGCAATGGGAACGTCCTCTGCCTTCCTGCTTGTTTCCATTTCCCAAAGCTGTCAGAAATTCTCATCGACTGGGGGCTTTTCCCAAAGGGGTCAGGTAAGAAGCTGTGAGAGGAGGAGTGCCAAGAGCCGGAAGGAATTTCTGGCCGGGGAAGGACCAAAGGTGCTGTGCCCAGGCTGCATTTGTGTTGGGACTTCTGTCCTCTCAGGCAGAAGTTGCAGGGGAGCAGAAAATATGCCAGGATCAGGGTCAGACAGATTGCAACTTGATGAAATGAGCAAAATACATCATTTCTCTTCTGCTCAGGCTCCTGGGATTAGCGGTTAGGTCCCCCTAGTGTCCCGAGTGTTTATTCTCAGGAGACCCAATGTTCAGCGGCCTGGGAAGAGCTGAAGGCACAGAACCTCCCCAGGTAGCTTGTTGGGTTTGCTTCTTGCAGTAGCTGAAATGGGACCCTCTGTCATTTACCCGCTGTGTTCACAGGCTGCTTCCTACTCAGTGCTAGCTGAGTAGCTGCCAGGGGTCCCTGAGAGGCAGGCAAGTCTGGGTGGGAAAATGCATAATCAAGCCCAGCTTTGGCTCTCTGGCTCCCAGCCCTCCCTCCCCACCCAGGCTTTCCTCCATGTTGACCGCTCCATCATCACCGTGGCCTCAGGGTGACTCCTGGATACCCACCTGTAAATGGAGCCACTGTTTGATACCAGGAAACTCCCAGTTAAATCAAGAATCTGCTGCTTTTCTGCAGTTTGCAAAGGAATGCATCATTTGAAGCGAAAAATTGCAAACAACCTAATGACTAAGGAAAAGAATGATCGTGCAAATGAGGGTTCCATCACTTCAAGTGATATTATGCGCCATTAAAAAATATAATCGTGAAGATTATGTGGTGACTTGGGAAAATGCTTATATTATGATGTTAAATGAAAATATAAAGTCTCATCTTTGCCATGAGTGTAACTGTAAAAATTATATGTGCACATGGACAAAGATAGAAAGGAACACCAAAAGAAAAAACGGGTGATAGGGTTGTGGGTACAAGTTTCTCTTTCTTTTATGTATTCTGATATTGTTTCCTGCTATTTGCACCTATCATGAACTTCTACCCCACCCCCCAAAGGGAAAAATAACTCAAACCACTGGAATTTGCTAGTCTGGCTTCTTTGCTTATTTTGGTATCAACTTTTCAATCAATATTCTCGGGAAAAGACATGACTATTTTAAGTTGAAAGCAAACCCCAGATGAGCCCCGTTCAATTCTCTTCCCAGTAGGTGGTGACTGATGAAAGCAGGTCCTTAAGGGCCAAATCAATCCCGCCCTTGCACTGAGGCCTGTAAACAGCGGGGAGCCCTCAGGTGCTCAGCCTATGAATTCCAGGATTACCTACAGCAGGCTCACCTGAAGTAGGCGTTACAGGTGTGGACAGTTACTGTTCTGATCCGGGAACAAAGCCACCCTGCCCCAAAGCTCTTGACTCTTTGGATTTGGCTGAGCGGACAGGAGAAATAAGAAATCATTACTTAACAATGACCCAGAATTTCAGGAGCTGCTTTAATACCATTCCTGCCACCAATTTATTGTGTAAACCGGAGTGAATCACTCAGCCACTCTCCAGATTAAGGGGGAACTGATTGTAACCCGTCTCTAAAGGGCTGATGGGCAGAAAAACAAATGACAACAATGGCACCAAGCACTTTGAAAATAGAAAGCAAGTCTGTTGGAAAGAACACGGGGTCTGGATTCAGAAACTCTGGATTTAAGCCAAGGCTCTGCCACTCATGAGCAGTATGACTTTAAGCTAATAGCTTCTTAGGCTCAGTATTTCATCAATAAAATGAGGATAATACTCTCCAGTCAAGTGGATTGTTGTGAAAATTAAGTGAGCTCAGGTATGAGGAAAAAAGCTTTGTAAATTGTAAAGCATATGTATTAGTTTGCTAGGGCTGCCATAACAAGATACCATGGACTGGGTGGTTTAAACAACAAATTTATTTTCTCATAATTCTGGAGGCCAGAAGTCTGAGATTAGGTGTCGGATTAAGCACTGATTTCTTCTGAGGCCTCTCTCCTTGGTTTATAGGTGGCCACCTTCTCTCTGTATCTTCACCTTATCTTCCCTCTTGTGCTGTCTGTGTCCTAATCTCCTCCTCTTATTATAAGGACACCAGTCATATTGGATTCGGGCCCACTCTCAATGACCTCATTTTAACTTAATTACTTCTTTAAAGACCCTGTCTCCAAATACATACATTCTGAGGTATGGGGGTTTAGGACATCAACATATCGATTTGGGGGAGATTCAGCCCATAACAGTGCAATATAAATATTTTTCTGGACCCATCCAGGACTGCCCATGATGGGCTGGACCCATCCAGGACTGCCCATGATGGACCTTTAGGACACAGTAGGGATAGCCTTGCTGATCATTTTCTATTATGGCATCAAGGCAAGAGGCAGTCAGAGATACCTGCCAAAACTCTGGGCTTACTCCCTAATGCTGCAGGGCCAGAATCTTCTGAGGCTGGGCTGCCTCCTGTCTTGTTCAGCAAATAAATGAGCTGTCTTCCGCTTGGGTTTGGGATGCTTTTTTGTAGGAAAGGAGTTGTCAGTACTTAATAGCATCTAACTCAGGGGGAAACAGGTGTGTGTGGGCTGTGGGTGTTTGTCTCTTTTTACTTGTACGAGTGTCTTCTGGAACACCCCATCCAGGTCTTATAAGGAGCTCTCATCAGCTGAAGGATAAACTACCAGTAGGGAGACCAGGTCATTTTTCAAAAGTATTTACTTTCACCTTCTGGGAAGGGGCCTCAATAAACATTTATTAAGTACATCCTTGGTGCCTGGGGCCATGCTAGGGAGTGGAAGGAGGGTATGACTTGTGTAGTAAACACATTGCTTGACCCACGAGTGGGAGAGTGAGCCTATGGCGGTGTCAGGAGCTGGGAATGCACTTCTGTGGGCACTACGAGCCAGAGGTAAAGCAAAGCAGAGGAGGGGCCTGTCAGGAGATCAGGCTGTCTGGGCCCGTTACGTTATTTTGGCTTTTTAGTGAGGTAAGGAAGAGACATGCCCGGGTTACCAGCAAGCCATCCCTGAGTGGCACGGAAGCTCATCCTCCCAACATTGCAGTCACTCTGGGTCCCTGGGCTTCCAAGGTGGTGTGGGGAGGAGAGGGTTCAGTCCTCATGATGGGAACCTGGATTCCAATTTAAGGCCAATCGATTTGCCTTCTTTCCAAATATCTAGAATTTATTCTAGCAGAGAGAGGATCTAGTTGTATCAATTTGCACCCCGGCCCCCAAAATGGAGTTCTCCTATTGATCAGAAGTAGAGGACTTGTGTTGTTTTTGCCTGCCCAACTTATCCTCCCACTTCTCCTGTAAATAAAACCACTCTTTTATCCATTATATGTGATTCAGGTGCGGCTGCCTTCACCTCCCCCAATGCAGGGAGGTACCTGTCCTCAGTCTGGCCAGTGAGAATAGACCTCTCACCCTTGACACCAGGGATTGGCACAGGGGTGGGCACTTGACAAGCACAGCCAATCAGAATCTGTTTCAGGCATTGATATGGAAGGCAGAGGAGAGTGGCTCTGCCCTCCTCTTGGCTAATAAGCCCTACTGATAATTCTGGAGCTCTATTCAGCCATCTCCACCAGCATACAGGGGCATAGGAAGGCTCATCATCTGGAGAAAATAAAACCAATGTGCAAAGAGAAACACAGCTGAGAGATGTAAAGGTAAAGGTAACCTTAAAGACAAAGTTTGAGCCCTTGAATCCATCTCTTCACAGGAGCCAATAAATCTCCTATTCTGCTTATGCTCCTTTGAAATGGGTTTCTGCCACTTGCATTGGAAAGAAAATCCTGACTGTTGCAGCAGGGTTTGTACCAAGCCTCCTCGGAGATAGTCTGTCTTTCTCATGCTCAGCCTATAATGTTTCCCCCTGGGTGGAGCCCTGATTCTTATGAAACTAATTATGGGCAGAGTATGGGGACCAAAATCACTCAGGGATTATCTCACCAGTGATAATAACAGTTTACGTTGGGTTTGGTTTGGGACTGGGGCTCAAGAGCGACCTAGGGGGATGGTTTCTCCTCCAACCTTTGCTTTTGTTTAGCCTTGCAAAATGAGTGCCCATTCTGACTCCAAGGTCTTAATGAAGCTTTCCTAACTCAATTTTCAGAGGTAGTAAACAGAATCACCCCCTGAACATTTGATCTGCAGTATTCTCTGTTTCCTTTTGCACAAGGTACTTGAATTGTTTCTCCTCTCCTACGTAAGCCTGACAGCTTGGGTTTCTCTCCCTGCTATGTGACACAGCATGAGGGTTTGGACAGGAGCCTGACGAATATTCTTTCTTTAATGTTTTTGTTTGTGTTTCTGTCAAATTGTACCTTCCTAAAGGTTGCTGCTTGTCCTTTGAAGCAGATTAAAAAAAAAAAGTGGCTATGTGTTTTATGCCCTATCTGTATAAAGAGCCTTTTATTATTGATGAAGGTAATCTATTCCAGGAGACTCACCAGCTTATCGAGGTCAAGAGCTGGGCACCTTTCTCCAGGCCGTGTTCAGCCTCTAGTCCCACAGTGATGTGAATACAAAGCAGTCTTCATTGCAAGCGTTCAGCACATAGGCCTTAACCCAGGTGCAGTGTATGGCCCGCAAGAAGAGGTCTGCTTTCTGCTTTAGCTTCTGGGATGCTAGTTAACCCAGAGAAGGAACACCAAGGAGAGGAGATAGACTAGTAACCCCTAGATTCTATCCCTTTGTTTCTCCTAAGATTGATGGTGATTATAGTTCGTCGAGGATCTGTTAATGTGCCAAGTACTTTAAGTGCTTGGCATATATTATCTCAAAACAAACCTCAAAAGAATTGTATGGGGTAGGGAGTATTATTCTCATTTTGTAAGTTAAACTCAGAGATGTTGAGAGAGTACCTGAAAGAAATGAAAGGCTCTTCTGCAGCTAGAGGTGGCTCTGGGGTTTTGAGGGTTGGCAGGTGGCCAGCACACAGGTGGGAGCTGCTGGGTGGCCTGCAGACCCCCAGAAGTTACAAGACAGAGATCCTGGGACAGGTTCCAGCAAGGTGGCCTGTGTGACCCTCCCAAATCCCCAGCTCCCACCCACGAAGCCAGACACGTCCCCCAGTGGGGTGGCAGGCGCATGGCTATGTCACCTTCCTGAAACACTTGATGAATTAATGTTAGATTTTGCCATTTTGTGGATCACATTTGTTAATATAATCTTGTGCGAATGGGTCTTGTATGATGTGGCCTTGAGGTGAACTATCGTTTGGTTTATTGTAATAGTCTTCCCAGGCATTACACATACTAAGCAAAGCAAACTGTTTATAAAATTCTTAATCTGAGACTCTTGGGCCAGTAAGCAGAGGTTACAGTTCTTTCTTGGTCCCACTGGTGAGTTAAATTCTTCAGTAGTTCTGAGTTATCAGTGTGTCAGTAAGACGTGGGTCAGCTAGGGTGAGATGCACGATACAGTATTGACTCTTAGATCTTAAAGCCAAAGCCCTTTTTAATTGTTTTGCCAAATGGAGGGAAGCCAGTAAGTAGGATCAGGCATGGAAGGGCTAGGGATTGTCACTGATCTTTTTATTTATTTTTTTATTTTTGTCTGCGTTGGGTCTTCTTTGCTGCGTGCAGGCTTTCTCTAGCTGCCGTGAGCGGGGGCTACTCTTCGTTGCGGTGCGCGGGCTTCTCATTGCGGTGGATTCTCTTGTTCTGGAGCAGGGGGTCTAGGTGTGTGGGCTTCAGTAGTTGTGGCTCACGGGCTCAGTAGTTGTGGCTCACGGGCTCTAGAGCGCAGGCTCAGTAGCTGTGGTGCACGGGCTTAGTTGCTCCACGGCATGTGGGATCTTCCCGGACCAGGGCTCGAACCCGTGTCCCCCGCATTGGCAGGCAGAGTCTTAACCACTGTGCCACCAGGGGAGTCCGCCACTGATCTTTATTTTTCAGATTTGAGAGTCTTATAGCCTTACAAAATCCATTTCCTATTCTCTCCACCCACAGAATTCACATCAGAGTCAGAAACAGGAATGTGCAAAGGGAAATATCCAAGAAAACACCATAGTCCCAGGCTTACCGGGATGGTATGCTGGTACGGCGGGGCCAGTGCCCAGGCACAAGCATTTGCCAGTGTAAGTATATTCACGTGAGTTAGTGATGCTGACTCTTCAACTAGGGGAAGGAGAGAGTGCTGCCTTTCCCTTCTTAAGCATTTGTTTCACCTGATTAGACTCTCCAGTTGGAGCATATCTAGAAATGAGGCCATGGTAGCCAGAGCACAAGGCAGTGTGACATGTGTTCTTGAAAATCCTTTTTATCTTTCCCCGTGGTGTGACAGTGGTTACCTTTTCTCTTTGTTTTAGCCCCTGGATATGTCTTGGACATATTTATGGCTCTCTTTTTCCTGGGGGACACACTTGGGCAAGGATTTGAACATGTCTGCCCCTGGGGGCTTTCACATCTTAATGACCTGGCTGCCCTTTGTCCTCAGCCTTGTTTGGCTCTTTTGTCTTTCACTCTACTTTTAATTCTCACTGTGGCACATGGAAGACTTTGTACACACTAGAAAAAACCTCTGGGCAGGTGTAGCCTGTGCTGGGCTGCATGGCTTGGTGAGCATATAACGGACTGGATTTCAGTCCCCGATTTCCGCCTCAGTGGGTACTTTTGGTCAGTGAACACCCTGCACGACTGGATGTGGTGGTCCTGTTGATGCTTGCTATTTTCTTACATCTTTTTTAGTTGCAGGGCAAGGCAAGGTATAAAATGAATGAATGAATGAGACATATCTGAGTAGGCTGGTTCCCCACTGCTAGGCTGAGAGGAGCAGGTGCTCGAATGAAAGTGTCCTGTACACCTGGTGGAGGGAGGGGTGAGCAATCACGGAGGAGGCTGCTTGAGAAATGCAGATACGCTGAGCAGGGTGGGCCAAATGGAAACTGCAGGCCAGGCCCCCAGAGTGAGGGTGAGCATGGCCTAGGCCATGACTGGGTTTTGAGAGGCCAGGATGTGATGATTTTGGAGCAGCAAGGGTGATGGGATTTGATGCCGCCAAATGGCAGCTGAGATAGATGTCAAAAGCTGTCATTACCTGAGCAGAGCCAGTGCCTTAGGAAAGGCAGGAGGGAGAGGAGAGGAGAGGAGGACGATAATCATGGTATATTTCCCAAGGTCTGGGGGAGTCAATTCTATCTATGCTGACTTTACTACGATTGCTTCCCTCTGTTGGGTAAACGTTTTCTGAGCTTCTCCTATGTGCCAGGTGCTGTGATATAGAGCTCATAATGGAGAGCGCGAGCATGTCAAGCAACAACGACTGTTGGTCTGATAGGTGCGGCTATGGCAGCACAGGGTGGACTTAGTCAATAATGAGTTCATAACAGGGAAACGTGAGGGAGGACACCATGTTTCTGTTTTAAGTAACTACGTGCGTAAGAGTGCTCTTTGCTAAGACATGGAACACAGGCACCAAAATCTGAGAGGGAAACTACAAAAGAAGCTAGTTTGCTGAATGTAAGAATATGAGTTCAACATTGGACAGGTTGCTTTTGAGGTGGGACACTGAGAGATGGGCAGTAGACAGTCATGTCCTGAGAAGCCAAACTCCAGGAGGACAGGACTTTCTGCCTACTTTGTCCAACTCTGCAGCCCTCTGGCACATGAGGTGCTCCATAAATATCTGTGGATGGGTGTATAACTCAGATGGGGGGTATCCCTATGGAAGGGACCATTGCCCCACACACATCTTGATGCTGCACTCAGTAACTTATTACACACTCTGCCAACCTCACCCCCAAACACAGCCCACTCCACAGTGCATTAACTAATTGCCTTTCACATAGGAGGTGCTCAATAAATATTTATTAATGATAAGTAGATATGTTAATGTATTATTAATACATCAATTAACCTAATACATGTTGTATTCATGAAAAACAGATATTATATATAGATTAATAGATAATATGCCAAAGATTTCAGGGGGAATTAGGGTGTAGTAATGACATTGCCCACCAGGTAGCGGAAACATAAGTATTTCTTCATTCCTGCCTCCTCTTTCTTTTTCCCCATGAGTCCTCTAAACTCTCCCATTAACTGAGGTGTTCATCCTTGGCTCTCAGCCTGCATCCCCCAGTGAGCATAACAAAAGCCCGGTAGTCACCCAGCTGAGGTCTTCAAGGCTTCTCTCTGTGAACCAGTTTATGCTGCCACAAGTGGAGCTGGGGCTCAGGCGGGTCTGGGCGGGAAATACAGATTAAGAGCTAAGGGGGTGGATGCAGAGAGAGAGGAAGAGAAGGAGCTGAAGTGGAGACCCTGAGAAGCCTGGAGGGTTAAGGAGGGAGAAAGAGGGGGCTGTGTATCCGGGTTCCATCAACTCACCTTCCTGGCTTCATGGACTGTGTGTGTTGGGCCCATCACTGCAGTCTTAGGTAGCAGCATAGTATCAGGAACAAAATAGGCAATAAATAATTGGTTTTCTTTTAAAATAAATTTATTTATTTATTTTTATTTTTGGCTGCGTTGGGTCTTCGTTGCTGTGTGTGGGCTTTCTCTAGTTGTGGCCAGCAGGGGCTAGTCTTTGTTGCGGTGCACTGGCTTCTCATCGCGGTGGCTTCTCTTGTTGTGGAGCATGGGCTCTAGGCACGCAGGCTTCAGTAGTTGCGGCTCTTGGGCTCTAGAGCGTAGGCTCAGTAGTTGTGGCACATAGACTTAGTTGCTCCGCGGCATGTGGGATCTTCCCAGACCAGGGCTCAAACCCTTGTCCCCTGCATTGGCAGGCAGATTCTTAACCACTGTGCCACCAGGGAAGTCCCAGCAATAAATAGTTTTTGAATGAGGAAAATTCCTGCACCTTCAATCAAAATGGACCCCCAGCTCTAGTAATTCCAAAGTAAGTTCAGTTCCTAGAACATGTCATGTTCTTTTTTATCTATTTTCATCCATCCATCCACCTGTTCATTCACTCAGCAGGCCCAGTGCCAAAGCCATTCCCACATTTTCGGTTTTTGTTATGGCAACACTCCACTTGCAGGTAGCAAAAATATGTGGACATATTTTAAAGTCACCACACATCCCACCAGACTGCACATGGACTGAGTTTGGCCTCTGTCTTGCCCTGAAGGCCTCATCCTGACCGGACGCTGGGCCTGTCTGAGACACAACAGTTACAGGCCTGCATCAGCTCATCGGGCATCCCCTTTCATCCTGGTATCATGATATATTTGGGGACAACTTAACAGCCAGATGGGCAGCTATAGAAGAGGTACCTCTACAAAGAGGTGAATATCAGAAATGGGGGGGGCGTGGGGTGAGATAGGGAGGGTGGAGGGAATCATAAGAGGGAGGAGATATGGGGATATATGTATATGTATAGCTGACTCATTTTGTTATAAAGCAGAAACTAACACACCATTGTAAAGCAATTATACACCAGTAAGATGTTAAAATAAATAAATAAATAAACAAACCAAAAAAACCCCCCAAAAAGCAAAGAAACAAAGGGGAAAACAATGGCTTTCTGCAAACTCTGCTGGGAATTTGAAAGGCTACAGGATACTGGTCCAGTGATTATGGAATCAACCCCGGAATTCCCATCTGGATGGAGACTTAACAAAAAATTAATTTATTTTTTATTGAAGCATAGTTGCTGTACAATATTATATGTTACAGGTGTACACTCTAGTGATTCACAATTTTAAAGGTTATACTCCATTTATATTTATTATAAAATATTGCCTATATTCCCCATGTTGTACAATATATCCTTGTAGCTTATTTATTTATTTACTTATTGGGGAATAGTTGTTTTACAGTGTTGTGTTAGTTTCTACTGTACAGAGAAGTAGAGTTCTCTGTGCTATACAGCAGGTTCTCATTAGTTATCTGTTTTATACATATTAGTGTATATATGTTAATACCAATCTCCCAATTCATCCCACACCCCTTTCCCCTCTTTGTGTCCATATATTTGTTCTCTATGTCTGTGTCTCTATTTCTGCCTTGCAAACAGGTTCATCTGTACCATTTTTCTAGATTCCACATATATGTATTCATATAGATTTGTTTTTCTTTTTCCGACTTACTTCACTCTGTGTGACAGTCTCTAGGTCCATCCACATGTCGACAAATGACCCAGTTTTATTCCTTTTTACGGCTGAGTAATATTCCATTGTATATATGTACCACGTCTTCTTTATCCATTCATCTGTCGATGGGAATTTAGGTTGTAAATAGTGCTGCAATGAACATTGGGGTGCATGGGTCTTTTTGAATTATGGTTTTCTCTGGATGTATGCCCAGTAATGAGATTGCTGGGTCATATGGTAATTCTATTTTTAGTTTTTTAAGGAACCTCCATACTGTTCTCCATAGTAGCTGTATCAATTTACATTCCCACCAACAGTGCAAGAGGGTTCCCTTTTCTCCACACCCTCTCCAGCATTTATCGTTTGTAGATTTTTTTGGTGATGGCCATTCTGACTGCTGTGAGGTGATACCTGTCATTTTGATTTGCATTTCTCTAATAATTAGTGATGTTGAGCATCTTTTCATGTGTCTCTTGGCCATCTGTATGTCTTCTTTGGAGAAATGTCTGTTTAGGTCTTCTGTCCATTTTTGGATTGGGTTGTTTGTTTTTTTGATATTGAGCTGCATGAGCTGTTTGTATATTTTGGAGATTAATCAGTCGTGTCCATTGATTCATTTGCAAATATTTTCTCCGATTCTGAGGGTTGTCTTTTCGTCTTGTTTATGGTTTCCTTTGCTGTGCAAAAGTTTTTAAGTTTAATTAGGTCCCATTTGTTTATTTCTGTTTTTATTCTTATTACTCTAGGAGGGAGATCAAAAAAGATATTGCTGAGATTTATGTCAAAGAGTGTTCTGCCTATGTTTTCCTCTAAGAGTTTTATAGTGCATCCTTGTAGCTTATTTTATACCTGATAGTTTGTACCTCTTAATCCCTCATCCCTATATTGCCCCTCCCCCCCCCCACTGGTAACCACTAGTTTGTTCTCTATATCTGGAAGTCTGCTTTTTAAAAAATTATATTCACTAGTTTTTTGTATTTTTTATATTCCACATAGAAGTGATACCATACAGTATTGTCTTACTCTGACTTATTTCACTTAACATAATGCCCTCAAAGTCCATCCATGTTGCTTCAAATGGCAAAATTTCATTTTTTTTTATGCTGAGTAATAGTATTCCATTGTACATATGTGTATGTATATATAGGTGTGTATATAGAAATAGACCACATCCTCTTTATCCATTCATCTGTTGATGGACACTTAGGTTGCTTCCCTATCTTGGCAATTGTAAATAATGCTGTTATGAACATTGGGGTACACTTGTCTTTTCGAGTTAGTGTTTTCATTTCTGTCAGATATATACCCAGGAGTGGAATTGCTGTGTCATATGGTAGTTCTATTTTTTGTTTTTTGAGAAGCCTCCATAATGTTCTCTACAGTGGCTGCACCAATTTACATTCTCACCAACAGTGTACGAGGGTTCCCTTTTCTGGACGGAGAGTTTTAAAGGACCAATTTTACTTTTGGCAACTGTCCACCAAATGTAATTTCAGGGACTCCACTGGGAAAACATTCCTTCTGTCCCTCTGTTCTTGTACTTTCTCTCAGATTACCTACCCTATCTCCTCCAAAGACTTCACAGTTATAAATTCACTCCTTACTTATAAGACTTTTTGCCTCTTGGAAACTATAAAATATCTCTGGGAGGAGTACATACTAGGCCTTATCAGAGTCAGAGGGAATTCATCTATGAAGTCCTCTGCTGGGGCACGTTTACATAAGAAAAGAAGAGGAAGCCACTGTGAGGATGTTCAGAGGAGAGAGTGGGAAAGATGCTAGCTGGAAGGGAGAGCAGCACCAAGGAGCGAAGACAGCCAGGAATCTGGGAGTTTCAGAAAAGCCAATATTCCGTCCTTCGTGAATCTGGCAGAGGCTGGCTGAGCACTGCCGACTGCTCTGGGGCTTCCTGGCATTTACTTTGCCTGTTGCTCAGTTTACGATCAGCAAAGCAGTGGCATTCAGCAAGGACTGTGGTTAGGTCAGGCAGCACCAGGGGCGATGGATACCCAGACAGACCCAGAAGAGAGGACCAAACATCTGTCACTCCAGAGATCCAGGTCAGGCTCTAAGCTGCCCTCGCCCTAGGCCACTTGACTGATCTGGGAAGTGTACAGGCTTTGTGGTGGGTCAAAGCTGAGTCAGACCCAAACCTGCTCCTCACTAGCTGTGTCGCCTTGTACAAATTTACTTCCCTATCTGAACCCTGGCTTTCCCACTTTAAAAGTGAGGATCATCGTAATTAACCCAGAAAGTTGCTCTGAGAATAAATAAGAAAAGGTTTGTAACATGCCCAGAATAGAAGCTGGGATACTCCAAGGCAGCTGTTCCCCCTCCCCCTTCCCGCTTGGCTCTGTCTTCTTGCATTTCGTTTGTCAGATCCCCGTTGTTTTCCTAGAACATCTCTGACTATGAAGCATTCGCTCCTGAAAATCCTCAAGGAGGGCTAAAATGTGTAATGAGGAATTTCAAGGGACATAAAAGTTACATCGTTTTTGTATGCTCACGTAACTATCAATCAGCTTTGGTGACAAGCAGGCTTGCGTAGCTGAGCGGACACACCAGCTTTTTAGCTGCTTCTCCAGACTGAATTTTATTTTTATTAAGGGCAGAACAATGAGTCTGATTTTCCTGCTGGGATACTAAAGAAGACAAATTAGCCAAAAGGAAATTCTGCTGAAACTGTGTTTAGTACTTGATATCCTGAGCCCTTAGATGGAGCCTTCGGTGTGACCTTGAGAAGCCGTGGACACACTCATGCCTGGATCCCAGCCTGATGTGGTCAGAGCCGGGTCAGCAGCATGAGAGCCCCAAGGCCACTCTGGGGCCTGGTCAGCAGAGCAGCCAAGCAGCACATGTAAAATTAGAGTGACTCTGGGCCTTGACAGCAGACACGCCACCTTCCAGAGCAGCGTGTGCTGCTTGTGGATGCACTGCCCTAATGGGGTTGTCAGGACTGTCACGCACACCGGCCCCGTTCAAATCAATAAATAGGCACTGAAAGCCTACTGTGTGCTGGGCAGTGTTGGATGTGGAGGGCAAGAAAAGGACTATGGCATGGTCTCCACCCTTCTGAATTGTTAAACACAATCTAGATCAAGGATTCTTCACTTTTTGGTGCCTTTGGAAATCAGGGGAGGTATGGACCTTATCTTGGACTAACTTTTTCTTTTTTTTTTAATTTTTGAAATTTTTTATACAACAGGTTCTTATTAGTTATCTATTTTACACATATTAGTGTATACATGTCAATCCCAATCTCCCAATTCATCCCACGACCACCAACCCCCACCACCACCCTGCTACTTTCCCCCCTTGCTGTCCATATGTTTTTTCTCTACATCTGTGTCTCTATTTCTGCCCTGCAAACCAGTTCATCTGTACCATTTTTCTAGGTTCTACATATATACGTTAATATACGATATATGTTTTTCTCTTTCTGACTTACTTCACTCTGTATGACAGTCTCTAGATCCATCCACATCTCTACAAATGACCCAGTTTCGTTCCTTTTTATGGCTGAGTAATATTCCATTGTATATATGTACCAAACCTTCTTTATCCATTTGTCTGTCGATGGGCATTTAGGTTGCTTCCATGACCTGGCTATTGTAAATAGTGCTGCAATGAATATTGGGGTGCATGTTTCTTTTTGATTTACGGTTTTCTCTGGGTATATGCCCAGTAGTGGGATTGCTGGGTCGTATGGTAGTTCTATTTTTAGTTTTTTAAAGAACCTCCATATTGTTCTCCATAGTGGCTGTACCAATTTACATTCCCACAAACAGTGCAAGAGGGTTCCCTTTTCTCCACACCCTCTCCAGCATTTGTTGTTTGTAGATTTTCTGATGATGCCCATTCTAACTGGTGTGAGGTGATACCTCATTGTAGTTTGGAATAACGTTTTAAAATGTAATAAGATAAATGAAATCAATTTGATCAAAACAAAAGCGGTCTCACGCACAGACAGAGGAATGTACCATTGCTAATATAGAGGGGTGAGCAGATCATCATGGTGGTGGGTGTCTGGAAACTTGTGGAGGAGCTGTTACAAACGACAAAGGACAGAGATGGGGGAAAAGCATTCCATGGGGTGGGAACAGCACGAGCAAAGGCTTGGCAACAGAGGGATGCGGGTGTGTTAAGGAAACAAAATAATCAAGGGAGGCTGGTGTTTGACAGGAAACACTGAGCCCTTGTAACTGGGTCCTCTCTCTTAGAGTCCTAGCCAGTAACAGTTGTGGACTAAGTTTGCAGTGAATTACCAGTCCTTCTCTTAGGCCACTAGTAATGGGAAAGTGAGCCCTTAGCATCTATCCTGTACAGCGATCTGCTAAGGAAGTTCAGAGAAGCCGATGGAGGTGAGGGAGGCAAGGACGATCTGGGAAGAGGGTGACTTGCAGCAGCTCCATTTTTCCCTGGAGGACAGGCATGCCGGAGTCCCCATGTGCACAGGTAGAAGTAGTCCATCAGCGGCAGCTGACAGTCCTCTGGAAGGTGCTCACTCACCAGCTAGCCACTGTCATGCTATTGGAGCAAGTTTCTGGCAGAACCGTCAGAAGGAAAAGGTTCAACTCAACATCGATTCCGTGAGCATATCAGCCCTGTGTTATTTTAGGCTCTAGGGGAGACTGGAGTCTGTCCACAGATTAGGCTTGTGTCTAAATTGGGGCCATCCTAGAATCCAGGCCCGCCCGGAATGACCACAGGCCTGGTGAGAGGGTGGACCAGCCAGGGCTTATTGCAGCTGCCTGGGGGAAAAAAATCTATTCCTAAGGCAGGGATCAAACACACAAGTTTGGTTCAGACCCAAAGGCCTGGTTAGCAAGAGAGGGCGATTTTGAGGTCTGCCATTAGGTGGGCCTCAGAGACCAGGCTGAGGGGCTGCAACAATAAGAGAGGCGAGACGAGCAGCAGCAGCTCACATTGTGAGACATTTGGGCCGCACTAGCTTCTATCCTTAAAGCCACAGCACCGCCAGGTGTGCAAGAAAGATCTCCCTTTTCACGCAAGGAAACAGGCTTGGAGTGGTTACGCCGCTTGCGCAGGGGAACACGGCTAGAAACTGGCAGAGCCAGGCGGTGCCTGGACTTCTCCTCCAGACTCTTCCTTTGGACATTAGACATAAGTACTGGCAAGTAAAACATAAGGAGCCAGAACACAAAACAGTGTCACTGAGGCCAGCAGCTGCTAGTGGTCAGATCCTGCAGTGAGGGAAGGGAAGCTCAGACTCCAGCAGCCTTGGCCGAGGCCGAGGGTACCCACCCTGGGCTCTGAGCATGGGCACCGGTAACTGGACACTCTGCACAGTGGGCATGGGGAGGGGATGTGGATGCCTCAAAGCAGCTGAGGGGAAGCGTCTCCAGTTTGCAGACCATGCCAGACACCAGCAAAGGACTTCAGGACCACGTAGGGAACTTAGGCTGTACAAGTTCTCTTACATCATAGAAGATGGATACCTTGGAGAAAGTTCACGGGTGCAGGCGAAAGGTCATGCATGGGTGCCTGAATCAGTTGGGTGTGATGTCCAGTAAATCATTTAATTTCTCAGAGTCTGCTTTCTCATCTGTAAAATGAGGACGATAATGTTAACTTCACCTCTTGGCTCTGAGGATTAAATGAGATGATGTACGTAAAGCAGCCGAAGAGAGGTCTTGACATACTGTATGTGCTCAATAAATATACATTTTTCTCCCTTTTCTCCTTCTGAAGACGTTTTAGAGGCTGTGTAGATTTCTGCAGCTTTGTGTAAATTTATGTGAGGTGACATTCAATGAAATCGCTCATCTGTATGATCCCTTTAATTTTACCTGCACCTTCAGTAAAATTGAAATTTAAATCATACATTTAACTTAATGGTACAACTTAGATGTCAGAGAAAAAAGGAGACAGGAAAAAAAGACACTCTGTATTAAGAAGAAAAGACCTTAGCACTAAAAATAACTATCTGAGTGATGAAAGAGCTTTTGTTCAATGGACTCTTATCCTTAAAAAAAGAAAAGGCCAAATTTTAATCCAAAGATTTAGATTCAACTCAGGTTTTGAAAGAACAAATGGCCTCAATGTGGAGTCTATAATTTCACATTAAAATTCTTTTGTCTTATGATTTTTCCCACTATTTCTCATGTATTTTATGTTTTTCAGTTGGTCTTATTTTACCACGTGAGTATATTAAAGGCCAAGTGTAATGATTAATATTACAAAACAAGCACTGGACAATTCTGGAAAAATTATTTGGGGCTTTCGATTTAAGTATTAAGAAAAAAGATGTCCTTCTATATATTTTTTAAAAAGATTTATTTATTATTTATTTATTTATTTAATTTATTTTTGGCTGCATCGGATCTTAGTTGTAGCACGTGGGATCTTTGTTGAGGCATGCAGGATCTTTCGCTGTGGCACTCAGGTTCTTCATTGTGGTGCTCAGGCTCCTCTCTAGTTGTGGTGTGAGGGTTTTCTCTCTCGAGTTGTGGCACGCAGGCTCCAGGGCGAGTGTTCTCTGTAGTTGTGGCACATGGGTTCCAGAGCGCATGGGCTCTGTAGTTTGTGGCATGTGGGCTCTAGTTGAGGCGCGTGAGCTCAGTAGTTGTGGCGCTCGGTCTTAGTTGCCCTGAAGCATGTGGGATCTCAGTTCCTGGATGGGGGATCGCACCCCCGTCCCCTGCATTGTAAGGTGGATTCTTTATCACTGGACCTCCATCTATATTTTTTTAAGTGTTTTTTCAAACTGATAATAGATTTAATGTATTAAACATACTTACTGTAAAAAAAAAATCAAAAGTACAGAAAACTATAAAGAAAAAGTAAAAATTGTCCCCCATCCTACTACCCTGATAGTAGAATTGGGAAGCAAATTTTATTGATTTATAAAAGCATTTTGTACATTGAGGATGTTAACCTTATATGGGTAATATGCATTTTTGTAATTTGTCCTTCATCACTCAACCTTTTAAGTATACATTTCTTTTTGGTGAGAAGATTTCAATTTTATATTGTAAAAATCTACCAATACTTTCTATTTGGAATTTTTTAATGTTATAAAGGTCTCTCCATCCCCAAATTATGAACATTTTTACTATTTTCTACTATCTTATAGTTTCACTTTTATATGAACTTTTGATGATATTTCTGGATTTTATTTTGATATTAAAAAATGAGGTTTGGATCCAGGTATACTTTTTCCAAATGGTTAGCCATCGTTCTTCATCACCATTTATTGAATAATTCATCTTCTCTCTAGTGATTTGAAAAATGTTACTTTTATAATGTACTTAATTCCCTTATATATTTGGAACTATATATCAGTTTTATAGTCTTTATGTCCATGACCATCTAATCTCATTGCTTTAATGACTGGGACTTTAAAAATATCTGGTTAAGTCAGTTTTACATACTATTTTAAATATATATATATATATATATAAATTAATGTCTTTTATGAACAAAGAACTTTACAAAACAGTCTTTTTTAAAAAAAAATGTGTCTATTGGAAGGAAGAAAGGAAGAACAGGAGGGAGGGAGGGAGGAAGGGGAAGGGAGGAAAAAAAGAGGAAGGGAGCAGAGAGAAGAGAAAGAAAGGGGAAGGATTCTTTTTTCTATGATTAAAGCAATGAGTGTAGAAAGGACTGCCTTTAGCTATTCTATATCAGAATTACTGACTAAAACTGGCTTAAAGCAAAGTGAAAACAAGGGAAGGAAGACAAATGTGCTTTAAGTTGCAATATAATGTTGAGGAATTGGCACGGTTCTTCCCTGAAGAAAATTGTCCCTTCTGAAAATAAAGGCGCTAAATTGTATGTAAGAGTGGCAGAAATAAAAAAAAAGGATTATACCACAAAAGAGAGTCATCTGGGAGATCAGTCTCTTCCCAGGAGCCACATGCTTGAGAATCTCTGGACCAATTGCAATTCCATTACTTTTTGGCCAGCCCTGAGTGTTTGGACAGAAATGTCATTCTGCAGACAAGTGGCTGTGTGGAGCCTTGCTGAACTGTGGGGCACACATCTAGATCCTCACCTCCAGTGGATGCCATGGAGACCCAAGCTTGCTGGAGCTCCTGGAGGCTAATTGTGTGCAGCCAGGAGCCCAGGGGTGTGGGAGTGAGCCAAGAGTTGAGAGAGGCTCACAGTTCTGTTACCTCGGCCAAACAGAAGTGAACTCCATGTTTGAATAATTTGCTCAGCAAGCGACCTCACAAATCACTCCCTGAACACTGTTTTAACTTCTGCAATAAGGAAGGATGCTCTTTCCTCTCTAGCTTATTTACTTCTAACTCAAAAATGTCAAAACTGAATGTATTTCATAAACAGCAAGTTCCTACTCTATAACACAGGGAACTATATACAATATCCTGTGATAATCCATAATGGAAAAGAATATAAAAAAGAATATATATATATATATATATATATATATATATATAACTGAATCCCTTTGCTGTAAAGCAGAAATTAACACAACATTGTAAACCAACTAAAATTCAATTTCAAAAAACCAATAACAACAAAAAACTGAATGCATTTCCCTTCTGTGTGAAATGGAGACTTCATGGGGTAGGGTTGGACACAGTGAAGCCTCTGGTTGGAGACATCATCATGATTCTCTGGCAATCATTAAGGGGAAGATGTACTTGAATGGAAAGACCTTTGGATTTGGAATCAAAAGACCTGGATTGAGGTTCAGCTCCACTATTTAATAGCTGTGACTGTGGACAAGTCATGATGTTTCTAAGTCTATTTCCCCATCAGCAAAAAGGCATTACAGAGCCTGTTTGTGCCTGCTTCCCATGGCCAGCGTGAGACCATTCATTCAGTTAGTTTACGTCGAGTGCCAACTGTGTGCCAGGCGTGGTGGTAGATACTGGGGCTACAACAGCTAAATAAGGCAGACAGGGTCTAGGTCCTCATGGAGATTACAGTCTGGAGGAAAGGCATGTTAAGTGGGTAGCCAGAGGTGAAATAGGAGACTAATTACTATGGGAAGCACAGAGTGCACTAAAGCATAGAGTTTTACATGAATGAAAAGGCATGTGAATGGTGAAAAAGTCTGGAAGGATATACATAAAACTTAATAGTTTTCTATGAGGTACGATAAGAAAGGTCTTTAGCTTTCTAAGTTATGTATTTATATACTATTTAAGTGTTTTACATGCAGCCTAAATTACTTTTCTACTTATAAAAATAGACATTAAAATTAAATTGGATAAAAAGAGTAGTATTTAAATATTCTCAAGAATATGAAAATACTTGGTTTTGGACCTGGGGTTCCATGCTGCAATTTATTTTTTGCTGTGGTGACTTGAGGAAGGTAAAGAATGAAGTATTTCAACAGAAACCAAGAGTGGGCAGCCCCTTAGCTTAAGATCTGCCAGCAACAGCAAGTGTAAAGGTACCCTTTGGAAGCAGGTGTAGCCCCATGGATTGAAGGAAGTGTTTTCTGAAGACCTCAGAGCATCCTTCCGTGATATTCCTGTCCCAAGACTGGCAAGGTTTGACACAACAGGAATAACAAGGAGTGAAATGGAACCAGTAGAGGGGATGGCAACGATGATATGGGCAGCAGGCCACAAATCCAATGGCCCTTTTCCATAGAGAACTGGCATGGACTCAGAGGGCTGGACTTGAAGCCTCCTCCCCTGTTCATTAAGCGTCTGCTTTTATTAGTAGCAAAGTTCCTCAAGGTCACCATGCACAATGCAGAAGCCCTCAAACCCTGTGTCCCCAGTCGCGCATACTGCCCCAGGGCCCGCCTTTGTCAAAGGCATAGAGCTCGCAAGCCACAGCTCTTTGTTTCAAAATGAGTAAGTCGGGTCTTTCCCCCTCCTTCATTTTCTTTTTCTGGCTCTGAATAGGTCTGTGCGTGCACAGCAGATGGCTTTCTGACGAGGCTCAAATTCATCCCGTCTTTGGGGAAAAAAAACTACAGCAAGAAGGACTGTTATTCCAATCTGATAAGGTTTTCTATTTTCAGCTAGAAAAATGAGTATCTGTAAGTAGAAAAAGAAAAAAAATAATAGGAAAATTGAAGGAACAAAAGCAGTCAATACTTTACCCAAGAGATGGATTTGGGGAGTTTTCAATTGTGTAGCTCCTTTCCACCTCCACACACGGTTCTCACTCGTGGCTCAGAAGCCACTTAGAAGATAGTTCCAAATAGGAAATATACACCTGAAGATGGATGTGCATCAGCTTCAGGACAGTGCTTATGTCTGAGGAGGGCTGGAGGGGATCAGAACTGGAAAGGGTTAAAAAGGAGCTTCAACTGTCTCTAATTTTTTTCTCTTAATATATATTTTTCTTTAAAAAATAAATGTGTCTTTTCCCCACTCCCTCTCCCCACTGGTAATGACTAGTTCTCTATATCTGTGAGTCTGCTTCTTTTTTCTTATATTCACTAGTTTGTTGTATTTTTTAGACTCCAGATATAAGCTGTATCACACAGTATTTGTCTTTCTCTGATTTATTTCACTGAGCATAATGCCCATGTATGTTACTACAAATGGCAAAATTTTGTTCTTTTTAATGGCTAAGTAGCATTCCATTGTGTGTGTATGTGTATGTATATATACCACATCTCCTTTATCCATTCATCTGTTGATGGGCATTTAGGTTGCTTCCATATCTTGGCTATTGTAAATAATGCTGCTATGAACATTGGGGTGCAGGTATCTTTTTGGATTAGAGTGGAATTGCTGGGTCATATGGTAGTTCTATTTTTAGTTTTTTGAGAAACCTCCATACTGTTTTCCACAGTGGCTGCACCAATTTACATTCCCACCAACAGTGTATGAGGGTTTCTTTTTCCCTACATCCTTGCCAACATTTGTTATTTGTGTTCTTTTTGATGATAGTCTTTCTGACAGGTGTGAGGTGATATCTCTTTGTGGTTTTAATTTGCATTTTTCTGATGATTAACAATGTTGAGCATGTTTTCGTGTGCCTGTTGGCCATCTGTATGTCTTCTTTGGAAAAATGTCTATTCAGGTCTTCTGCTCTGCCCTGCCCTGCAAGATGGGAGTAGGGGATTAAGAGGTACAAACTATTATATATAAAATAAATAAGCTACAAGGATATATTTTACAACACATGGAATGTAGCCAATATTTTATAATAACTATAAATGGAGTATAACTTTAAAAATTGTGAATCATGGGCTTCCTTGGTGGCGCAGTGGTTGAGAGTCCGCCTGCTGATGCAGGGGACACGGGTTCGTGCCCCAGTCCGGGAAGATCCCACATGCCGCAGAGCGGCTGGGCCCGTGAGCCATGGCCGCTGAGCCTGCGCGTCTGGAGCCTGTGCTCCGCAACGGGAGAGGCCACAACAGTGAGAGGCCCGCGTACCGCAAAAAAAAAAAAAAAAAAAAAAAAAAATTGTGAATCACTACGTTGTACATCTGTAACTTACATAATATTGTACATCAACTATACCTCAATAAAGCAAAACAAAACAAACAAAAACTTACAAAAAGTGATGTTCACTGTAAAAAAATAATAAAAAATAAATGTGGATAATAGGCACCTGAGCACCGTTAGTTGTTAAGAACAAGGACTACAGAGCCAGGCTGCTGGCGTTAGGATACCAGCTCTTCCACTTACAAATTCTATAACCTTAGCATGTTACCTAACTGCTCTGTGCCTCAGTTTTCTCATCTTTAAAATGGGGATAATAATAGCAGATGTCTTATGGGGTTGTGGTGAAGATTAAATGAGTTTGTTTACTCATTCAACAAGTGTTTATTGAGGGCCCACTGTCTGCCAGGTACTGTTCTAGGTGCTGGGATATATAGCAATACTCAAAGCCCATAAAACCCTTTTTCCTCAGGGAGCATATATTCTAGAGAGAGAGGAGTAAGAAGCTAAATGATGAAATATATATTATGTTAGACAGGAATGAACACAAAGGGAAAAAATAAAGCAAGAGAGACTTGGAAATGTCAAGGTGGTTGGCATCATAGATAGGGTTGCCAGAGAAGGCTTCACTGAGAAGGGGACGTTTGAACAAAGCTCAAAGGAGGTGACTACTGTAAAATCCCTAGAGGAGTGCCTGGTAATGTTAATAAATGTTAGCTTTAAAAAAAATCCGTATTTGGGGCTTCCCTGGTGGCACAGTGGTTGAGAGTCCGCCCGCCGATGCAGGGGACACGGGTTCGTGCCCCGGTCCGGGAAGATCCCACATGCCTCGGAGTTGCTAGGCCAGTGAGCCATGGCCGCTGAGTCTGCGCGTCGGGAGCCTGTGCTCCACAACGGGAGAAGCCGCAACAGTGAGAGGCCCGCGTACCGCCAAAAAAAAAAAAAAAAATCTGTATTTGAAATATACCTTATTTTTATGTTTATAATAAGACTTTTTAAATGACCAAGAAGAAGACTATATAGACATATAGAAATGACTGGAATAAATAGCAGAACCTTCATAACATTTTGGAAATGTTGGTCAAGGAATGATTAGTTGTATCAAGAAAGCTTGCCACCAGGTGATACTGACCCACAGAGGGAAAAAATTCAGCCAAAAACCAAATGATTCAAAAGTAATTTGTATTTTAAAGAGAGAGGCATAAAAAGACTTCAGTCATCTTCCTTGAAAATTGAGAACAGAAAACTATTGAATGTACAGAACTGGAAATGGACAACTATTCAATATTACAGAGCAAAAATGTAGATGGTAGAAGAATTCTATAACCTGTTAAAGAAGAGGGAAAGAAGGGTAGAAAAACTAAATGGGAGAGAAAAAAAAAATGAAATTGGTATGTAGAGTGAACAATAGAAATGGACAAGCTGACACAAACCCAAAAATAGAGAAAGAAAATAAGAAATGACAGAAACACTCACAAAAAGATAGAGCAAGAGAAACGCATTGAGAGAATTTCATGGCGTCTAATCCCTATCTTTTGGCTTTTGGATGTTATCATTAAAGATTAAAATTAGTGCTGCGTTTCTGTGACTTCAGGTATTAAATGGTACAGTATTGGTGGTACTTTATTTACTGGAAGAATAAATGGAATTAAGGGCACAGGAGCCCCTACCCCTGAGGAAGCTCTCAGCTTGTTTAGAGTTAGGTTTTAAATGTGATAGAATATCCTCGAAGATTCCACATGTGTCTGGAACTCGGAGAGGGTGAGCCCAAGGTGCACTGCCCAGGGACCTCTTTCCCCCACCTACAAATTACTCAAATTGATGAACTCAAATCGCGAAAAATGTAGCAGCTTGAGCATTTTCCTCTGCAAGTTTTTGGCAGAGAGTTTATATTTATATACAGAACCAATCTAGTTTTTAAGCAAGCTCTCTTTTTACTGAGGGTAGACCAACAAAATCATAGGCAGATTTAGTCATGCAATGCGTAAGAGATTCTGAGATACAGACTAATAAAACTAAGGCACAAATATTCATCCCACCAACAAGTAGACGAACAGAGAGAATATCACACCATAAGCTGCAGAGGTAACAAGGCTGAGAAGCAAAGGACCAGCATCCTGATGAAGCTTCCTATACAGAAGAGCCAAAATGGAAATTCAGGCTAAATGCAAAATGCAAAACATTTTTGGAAGGGAGCCCTGTAGAGTGTTTCAGGAGTACATTCTGATCCTGGTTCAGTGAGCTCAGAGCAAGAAGCTGATTCCCTGAGGCCTGGAGGAGCTATGTGCAGGGAACGGCAGCCAAACAGAAGGAAAATCAAACAAAATTAAGGACCACTCTTCAAGGAGAAGCGATGTAAGACAGAGTAGAGCCTCCAGGGAGAGGGCGGCTTGTGGGGACGGAGCAGAGAGCGCTTCCGTAAACCTCTGCTGGAATGTAAATCGGACGACATTTCCATGTGAAGAAGTCCCTGCAAAGTCTTCACATTGCTCATGTTCCTAGGTCCAACAGGTCCACGTGTAGTGTTTTATTTTAAGGAAATAAATAATGTAGGTGAAAATGTCCATGTGAGATAAGTTTAAATAAATTATGGCACGGCTACATACAAGAGTTATTACGTAGTCATTAAAAATATCGTAAAATATTTTAAACAGAATATGGGCACTCCTAGTTAAAGATGGCAAGTTGAACCTCTACTCCCTTGGAAAACCCTACAAAGTTACGTTAAAAGGCTGAAAAAGGCAAAAGCCCATAAGGGTGAAGAACAGAAGGAGGCAGTAGCACATTAGAGATGTTGACAAAATTTTAGAAGCTTGAAAGCAAACAGAAGCGCATTGACTGACTTGATACACAAAAAAGAGGACCGCTAAGTGCCCAGGAGTCAGGGGGCTATGGGGACACTAGAAGCAAGCCAGTCTCCTCCTCAGAAAGTGAGGTAGGTGGCAGCGGGTACAGGTGAAGCTGAAAATGTGGACTAGTTGAGACTTTATAAAAATTATCTAGATCCCACGTTACATTTCCCCAGCCCTGGGTCCATCCCTTCTGTTCCTTCCCACCCCGAGGAGGCCCCGAGGTGGGTCCCTCATGGGAAGTGCTGAATGGCGCCAGCTCTAGATGATGAATAACCAGGTACAGCCAAGGGCAGGAATGACTTTGAGTTTCTGCTTTTCACTTTTCTCTGTTTTACAAATTATCTACAATAAACGTTCACTACTTTTAATCAGAAAAAATATTTTGAAAGTAATATATTCTTTTTTTTTTTTTTTTTGGCGGTACACGGGCCTCTCACTGTTGTGGCCTCTCCCGCCGCGGAGCACAGGCCCCGGACGTGCAGGCTCAGCGGCCATGGCTCACGGGCCCAGCCGCTCCGCGGCACGTGGGATCCTCCCAGACCGTGGCACGAACCCGTGTCCCCTGCATCGACAGGCGGACTCTCAACCACTGCGCCACCAGGGAAGCCCAAAAGTAATATATTCTTATAGTAAAACAGAATTGTAAGAGTGCCGAAGGGAGCAAAGTTAAAAGTCCCCTCTTGCCCATCCCTACCCACAGAGATAACCTCAATTTATTGTTGCTTTGTATATCCTTACAGAAAAAAAAAATGTTTTAAGAAATAAAATGAAAGCAAGACAGAAGACAAGGTGGTGAAGACCAGGAGATTTCAGTTTTGTTAAAACTCAGAAAAGACATGAAGGCTTCCTTAGAGATTCTAAGAGGCTCTGATGCAAGGAAGGGGTTGGGGGGAAGGAGACAGGAAATGAATTCTGTCTTGTCTTCAAAGATGTTGGCTGAGGTAAGGGGGCCTAAGGTCTCTTAATTTGGCAACACTGTTCCATCATTAAACAATCTTTGGCACAAAAATAAAGTTAAAGAAATAATGAATAATTAGATTTTGGGATTGTACCCAGCCCTTGTTCTGCGTCCAGAGTAAAATCACAGCTCTTCTTGCCTTGTGCAAATACACAGGTTTGGTTTCTTCTGTCCCTGCCGGCTATCTTGCCAAGGGGAACAATCTTGATTAATATAAGAATTTCCAAAGTCCTTTGTACACTTAAGGAAATGCAACACATATGAAGTGGAGGTGTGATATGTCTTCTACATAGGTTACTCAGGCTATCTCTTAAATCAAATTAGCAAATTCAAAATGCTATAATATGCCCAGGGATTTCCCTGGGACTTCTGTACTTGAATCATGACATTTGTTAAAAGGAACGATGGGGAACTTCCCTGGGGGCGCAGTGGTTAAGAATCTGCCTGCCAATGCAGGGCACATGGGTTGGAGCCCTGGTCTGGAAAGATCCCACATGCCGGGGAGGACTAAGCCCGTGCACCACAAATACTGAGCCTGTGCTCTAGAGCCCATGAGCCACAACTACTGAGCTTGCACTCTAGAGTCCGTGAGTCACAACTGCTGAAGCCCGCGTGCCTGGAGCCCGTGCTCCGAAACAAGAGAAGCCACTGTGATGAGAAGCCTGCCACCACAAGGAAGAGTAGCCCCCGCTCGCCGCAACTAGAGAAAGTCCACACGCAGCAGCAGCCAATAAAAAAATAAATAAATAAATTTATATAAAAAAAGGAACGATGGAATGGACATAGAAAAAAATTCCTATGATACAGTGAGCTATACTTTAGAAGACCATTTTTCTTATAATGTTCCTGGGAAGTGTTTTTAATGTACTTGAGAACCTTGAGAGATTATAGAAGATAGAGAAGGTGAGACTTACCTGAAATATCATTCATGACTTCACTCTTGAATGTAGAACAAATCTAGCCAGGGGAATTTGGGGGCCTGTTAAAACATGTTTTTGTTTTACCAAAGAGCAGCAAATCCACTCACAGAAAACCTGCCGCAGACGATCACTAGATTGCTCCATGGTTGGTTTGGAGGGTTTTGCCTTAGAATTTCTGAGGCGACAGGCTTATTTCCACCCGACACATTGAATTTTAAAGCTCTTTTCTTTAGAATTTGTTGCACATAGACATGCTTCTGAGATTCCACACACTCCCGCATGAGGCTGTAGGGAGTGAGTGAGAGTCTTGCATGGGGAGCTTTCGGGGTGGGGTGGG
Source organism: Pseudorca crassidens (assembly GCF_039906515.1). Classification (NCBI taxonomy): domain Eukaryota; kingdom Metazoa; phylum Chordata; class Mammalia; order Artiodactyla; family Delphinidae; genus Pseudorca; species Pseudorca crassidens. Next base: position 99,210,587 of record NC_090297.1, read on the forward strand.
CGCAGCCCTTCACCGGCTCCTCTGGGCTTGAAGGGCGCTCGCGGAGTCATGCTTTATTTTGAAAGAAAGGGTGCACTGCACAGCTCGCCCCCTTCTGTGTATGTGACTGGCCTCCTCTCTTCCACCCCAAACCTTTTTACTTCCTTTTACCCAAGTCTGGTGAATTTCCTCTCTACCTCTTATATCTAAGAGAAGGTCACTTTTTGTAAAATAATCCAACTCTGGAACGAGATAAGAAAATCTTTGGTCTAATAAGATGTGAGAGAATCAGAATGAGGTTAAATTTAGCAGAGAGATAGGTCTGCTGGTCTCCATTCTGAGGCCAGACCTCTGCAAGGGCCTCTACAATGACTTCTTCCAGCTTCAGGATCTGAAGCTCCTTACATTCTTCCTCCCCATCCAGCTGCAGGATTAAATTTTACTGAAATGACCAATGACTGGAGCTAGACCCTGGGTTGGGTGGTGGAGACAAAGGGCCTGAAAATGGCTAAGGGAATTGGAGGAGGGAACTGAGAGAGGGGAAGGATGAGAGGGTGCTGTCAGGGAGTGAGCCTGTTGCTATGACTGAGGTATGATGATCTTGTACCCCCAGGAATCTAGGACTAGAGCCCTGACCTCTTGCACAAAGAGAGGGTCAAGATTAAGATACAGATGAGCCACTATTAGTGCCCCAACTACCACTGTGTAAAGACTGTGTCTGTTGGAGAGGAATATAGGCCTCACTGAATACTCCCCAGGATTCCATATGTGTGCTCACACAGCTAAAAATTAGGCCTTTTATTTATTTTTCTGACTGTATGCCCTCCTCCCTCCTTCTGTGATAAGAGATGTAAAGATGGTGTAACACAAGTAATATCAGTTACTAGCAGCAAAATCAGAAAATACAGGTAAGTGAAAAAAAATTGTTACATATTCTGAAATCTCAGCATCCTGTCAAATCCACAATTTAAGCCTTTGGTGTCAAGACAACCAGATATTTTCCCATGCAAATGGATACAAAATCAGCCCAGAGCACAGCACATTCATATTGGAGCTGACAGAGAGTTCCAGGAGGGATGTCACCAAGGAAAAAAAGAATGGAGCTAAGGTTTCCTAAGGTATTTGACCACACTGAGGGGGATTTCACAGTTTTGACAGCATCTGGGAAGAACTGGTCCTAGGTAAATAGCAAATCAAAGCAAATAAAATATGAGGCAATTTTTAAATCTAGAGGGAAAAACGTCACACAAGAAAGGAAGTGTAATCATAGTACACGATGTGGCTCAGCTATAAGCTATATTTAGACTTTATAATGTAAACACTAAATATTATTTTTAAGTGTTTATTTTAAAATAATTATAGATGCACAAGAAGTCACAAAGATAGTGCAGAGAGGTACCACTGAGCCTTCACCCAGTTTTCCCAAGTGGTTGCATTTACATAACTATAATACAGTATCAAACAGGAAATTGACATTGGTGCAATGTGTATGTATAGTTCTATGCCATTTTATCACATATGTAGATTCATGTGATCACCACTGCCATCAAGATACAGAACTATTCCATCATCCCAAATTGTCCCTCATGTCGCTCTTTTATAGTTGGTTGCGTACCCCACTCCCCCCGTGCCTAACATTACCCCAGCAACCACGAAGCTGTTCTCTATCTCTGTAATTTTATCATTTCAAGAGTGTTGTGTAAACAGAATCACACAGTATGTGGCCCTGTGAGATTGGCTTTTTTCACTTAGCATAATACCCATCTAAATTGCTGCATATATCAAGAGTTTGTTCCTTTTTATTGTTGAGTAATATTCCAACTCAATATTGTTTAAAACAAAAATTGTGATATGATACCTGGCCAGCCAGGACCAGAGTCTGGTAATAACTATCATAACGATAATAGCTAACAATTACTGAGTGCTTAAAATTTGCCAGACACTGTGCTCAGTGCTTCATCTGCACCATCTCATTTAATGCCTACAACAACAACAACAGCAACAACTTCTATTATCTCATTTTACAGACAGGGAAACTGAGACTCAGAGAGGTTAGGTAGCTTTCTCAGGACTAAGCATCTAGGAAGCTTAGTCTGGCCCAGAGCCCAAGCTCTTAGTATGAACATATACTGAAGAAACAGTACAGCATTGTATTCCTAGGCCTCAAAAGGAGAAAAGCTAGGCTGTGCCTGCTGTGAGTGTTATCTCCCTACGGGAGACGTGCTAGCTGGCCCAGCCCACCTCTAAGTAAAGGCTGAAGAGCACAGAGTGTTTCTCAAAACTCAGGAACTCAATTTCTGATGTTAAGCAGCTAAAATTAGATCTACCTTTACAACAGAAGTAGGTTGACTTACAGATGGCTTCTTAGCTTTACAACTTCTACCAAAGACTCCAGGATCCTTCACTGAGTGGAGACCATTAAAAGGATGTCAATGGCAATATAAAGATTTAATATGCCCAGAAATATAGAAATCAATCTCGGAGCCAATTTGAGATGAATGCCTTTAGGCCCTAAATAAGCCTGAGTGGTTTTTACAAAGCCTTATAAAATGCTTATCGTTATGAATGAGCAACTGTTCTGACCATAGGGTTAAATTAATTTACTGACTTGCCCAAACCAGAGGAAGAGTAAACGTGTTTCTAATAGAAGTTTCCAAAGAAAAGGCATCTTAGACTAGAGCTGAAAGGGCACCGTTTAACCCTTTCTGCCTCCTAGATCTCTTCCTGGGAGAGGCAAGACTGTCCGGGCCCCCAGATGACCTGGGCACTTGCCTTGCTGATTTGATCACCAACTCCCTGGGTCTCCCAGCGGCCCTCTCTGCAGAGCAGATTGATGACGACTGTCCTAAGCAGCAGCAAGAAGCGCTAGGCGGAGGGATGGCTCTCCTTCTGGGGAACAACTCTACTGATGGCTGCAATAAGCCTGTGGTAATGACAAAACCTGCTCAGCATCCTTGTGCTGTGTTCTCTGGGTGCTGGTGATAAAAACCTTGCTCTAACAATGAAAATAAGGGCAGCAGCTCACATCCATGAAATGCTTGCATGTCAGGAACTTTACATGTGTCATTTCCTTTAGGCTTTACAACAATTCTGAGTTAGGTAATACGCTCATTCTCATTTTGTGAATGGGAAAATGAGTTTGGAGACATGAGATGACCATGGTCACTCAGCTGGCCTCAGTGGTGCTGGGGTGAACCAGGCAGGCTGACTTTCTTGTATGAACTGTACCTCAGGGTCACCAAATAGCTGATGAAGGAAGTCTCCTTTATTGAAGTATTACAGCTAGTAAATGAGAGAAGAATGATACCACCATTTTGCAACTCCCTACTGAACTATTGGAATTAATCATTAGGCAGTGATCATCAGGAGTTTCTGACGTTATTAAAGACTCAAGCATACATTATGTACTTCCAACACCACCTATGAAAGGTTGCCAAAAAGGAGAACTTGAATCCGATTAAACCTCTAGATCTAATGACCAATTTATATGAAATAAAAAGAACAGAGTAACATGTTAAAGAAACCATGGGATGTAATCAGCAAAATCTAGCTCATGGGAAGCTCTATAGGATAAAAAATCTAGTTTCTCCAACAGAAAAATTGTAAGCAAAAGAAAAAGCCTTGGAGAGAGAGTTCATAAATTACAAGATATTTAAGAGACATATTAAGCAATAGCAATATATGAACCTCATTTGGATGTCTATTCAAACGAATAAACCATTAAAAAAACAAGACTATATACTGGACAGTTGGGGAAATGTGAGAACTGATTAGCTATATGATGCTATTAAGGAGTTGGTAATTTTGGGGGGAGTGTGATTGATGGGATGGAGGTTATGATTTTAAGAAGGAAATCTTTAGAGACATAATTGATGTGATGACTGGGATTTACTTCAAAATTATCTATGAAACTTATTTATTTTATAACTGCAAGCTTGTACCTCTTAATCCTCTTCACCCTATTTTGCCCATCCTCCCACCTCCATCCCCTCTGGCAACCACCACTTTGTTCTCTGTATCTATGAGTCTATTTCTGTTGTGTTTCTTCTTTTGTTTTTCAGATTCCACATATAAGTAAAATCATAAGGTATTTGTCTTCCTCTTTCTGACTTATTTCACTTAGCATAACACCCTCTAGGTCTATCCATGTTGTCATAAATGGCAAGATTTCCTTCTTTTTTTTTTATAGCTGAGTGATATTCTTTTTTATGGGTGAGTAATATCACATCTTCTTTATCCATTCATTGATGGACACTTTGTTTCCATATATTGGCTATTGTAAATAATGCTACAATGAACACTGGGGTGCATATATCTTTTCAAATTATTAAGTGTTTTCATTTTCTTCAGATAAATACCCAGAAGTGGAATTGCTGGATCGTATGGTAGTTCTATTTTTAATTTTTTGAGGAAACGCCATACTGTTTTCCATAGTGGCTGTACCAGTTTACATTCCCACCGACAGTGCACAATCCATTCTGACAGATGTGAAGTGTAGTGTACAGCATAGAGAATGTAGTCATAACTTTGTATGGTGACAGATGGTAACTAGACTCACAGTAATGATCATTTTGTAGCGTATAAAAATACCAAATTACTATGTTGAACACCTGAAACTATGATAATACTGTAAGTCAGCTATACCTCAATAAAATTAAATATATAGGAGGAATATATGTATCACTTTATAAGAAAACCCACAAAATCTAAATCTCAAGAGCAGAAAAGCGAGTGGGGGTCTAGGACTAATGAGTCCATGAGTTGATTGTTGAAGCTTGATGGTGGACACATGGGGCTTTGTTGCACTATTTTCTCTCCTTTTATACATGATTTAAATTTTTCATAACAAAAGTTAAAAAAGTAAAGCACTCTTGGACTTCCCTGGTAGCGCAGTGGATGAGAATCTGCCTGCCAATGCAGGGGATATGGGTTCGATCTCTGTTCTGGGAAGATCCCACATGCTGCAGAGTAACTAAGCCCATGCACCACAACTACCAAGCCTGCGCTCTAGAGCCCGCGAGCCACAACTACTGAGCCCACGTGCTGCAACTACTGAAGCCCACAGACCTAGAGCCCGCGCTCTGCAACAAAGAGAAGCCACATCAAGGTGAAGCCTACGCACTGCAATGAAGAGTAGCCCCCACTCGCCACAACTAGAGAAAGCCCGCGGGCAGCAACGAAGACCCAACGCAGCCAAAAATAAATAAAATTAAAAAAAAAAAAGCACTCTCAGAAAGAGTAGCCATGGGGCTTCCCTGGTGGCGCAGTGGTAGAGAGTCAGCCTGCCGATGCAGGGGACATGGGTTCGTGCCCCGGTCTGGGAAGATCCCACATGTCGCGGACCAGCTGGGCCCGTGAGCCATGGCCACTGAGCCTGCGCGTCCAGAGCCTGTGCTCCGCAACGGGAGAGGCCACAACAGTGAGAGGCCCGCGTACCGCAAAAAAAAAAAAAAAAAAAAAAAAAAAGAGTAGCCATGAATGAAGGAAGAAGGAAAAAAAAAAGCAGGGGAAGTATAATATCCCAGGATCCAAGAAAAGAAATGCTTCAGGAAGGAGGGAGTGTCAAGTGGGCCAGGTGCTACTGATGGGTCATGTAGCTGGGCACTGAGGGTGATGCCAGGTGTCTCCAGGAAGGAGCCCACACACCTCTGTCCTCTCTCACTTCAGAGTGAATTCCGTGCTGCCCAGGACAGTGTTGAGGGGTGGGGTTTCCTTAGTCTCCTCCCTTGCCAGCCTCATCCCTGTTTACTCAGAATACTTAGCAATCCTCCTGCAAGTAGGACTCTCAGAGTCTCTGAGGCAAGTGTGTAGGTGACACTGCCTGCCTCTCCAATTTATGCCATGCCAGGGGTCAGTTTTAAAAGTTCTGTTGACACGATGATCAAGGGGGACTTAGTGAAGCCCCCATGAGCGTGCAAATTTAGTTTCCAGAGTCTAGACCAAAGGTACTGACTTGTTAATTATAATCTCATGAAACCCTCTTATTTGTTTCAAGATTACCTCAATCGAACAAACGTATGGACACCAAGCGGGGAAAGCTGTGGGGGCGTGGGGATGGTGGTGTGCTGAATTGGGTGATTGGGATTGACATGCATACACTGATGTGTGTAAAATTGATGACTAATATGAAAAAAAAAGATTACCTCAATCATGTTTTAGGTTTGGGTAGTGATTTTGTTATCAGAAGGAAGGAAATTTGGGGGAGAAGATATTAACTCCTTTGCGCCACATTTTCTCAACTCCATTGAACTCTCTTAAATGGCCTACCTCTCTCTGCCCATCTTTGTTTCCCCACCTCACATGCCCCTTTCTCCCTCTCCCTTAACTGTCTACTGTAGGCAGTGAATGTGGTATCTGGAAGTTCATGGTTTTCAGCCCATCCCCACCCTGGCTCCTTTTGTTAAAAAAATTTTACTTTATATTAGAGTAAGTTGATTTACAATGTTGTGTTAGTTTCAGGTGTACAGCAAAGTGATTCAGTTATACATATACATATATTCATTCTTTTTCAGATTCTTTCCCTGTATAGGTTATTACAGAATATTGAGTCTGTTTCCTTGTGCTGTACGGTAGGTCCTTGTTGGTCATCTATTTTATATACAGTAGTGTGTATATGTTAATCCCAAACTCCTAATTTATCCCTCCCCCCCACCTTTCCCCTTTGGTAGCCGTAAGTTTTTTTTGAAATCTGTAAGTCTGTTTATGTTTTGTACATAAGGTCATTTGTATCATTTTTATAGATTCTACATATAAGTGATATCATATGATATTTGTCTTTCTCTGTCTGACTTATTTCACTTAGCATGATAATCTCCAAGTCCATCGATGTTGCTGCAAATGGCATTATTTCATTCTTTTTTATGGCTGAGGAATATTCTGTTGTATATATGTACCACATCTTCTTTATTCATTCCTCTGTCAGTGGACACTTAGGTTGCTTCCATGTCTTGGTTATTGTGAGTAGTGCAGCTAGGAACATAGGGGTGCATATATCTTTTCGAATTATGGTTTTCTCTGGATATATACCCAGAAGCGGATCATATGGTAGCTCTATTTTTAGTTTTTTAAGGAACCTCCATACTGTTCTTCACAGTGGTTTTATCAATTTACATTCCCACCGACAGTGTAGGAGGGTTCCCTTTTCTCCACACCCTCTCCAGCATTTATTTTTGGTAGACTTTTTGATGGTGGCCATTCTGACCGGTGTAGTTTTGATTTACATTTCCCTAATAATTAGCAATGTTGAGCATCTTTTCATGTGGTTTTTAGCCATCTGTATGTCTTCTTTGGAGAAATGTCTATTTTTGATTGGGTTGTTTGTTTTTTTTTGATATTGAGCTCATGAGCTGTTTGTATATTTTGGAGATTAATCCTTCATTGGTCACATCGTTGCAAATATTTTCTCCCATTCTGTGGGTTTTTTCGTTTTGTTTATGGTTTCCTTTGCTATGCAAAAGCTTTTAAGTTTAATTAGGACCCATTTGTTTTTGTTTTTATTTTCATTACTCTAGGAGGTAGATCAAAAAAGATATTGCTGCGATTTATGACAAAGAGTGTTCTGCCTATGTTTTCCTCTAAGAGTTTTGTAGTATCCAGTCTTCATTTATGTCTTTAATCCATATTGAGTTTATTTTTTGTGTATGGTGTTAGAGAATGTGCTAATTTCATTTTTTACATGTAGCTGCCCAGTTTTCCCAGCATCATTTATTGAAGAGACTCTCTTTTCTCCATTGTATATTCTTTCCTTCTTTGTTGTAGATTAATTGACCATAGGTGTGTGGGTTTATGCTGGGCTTTCTATCCTGTTCTATTGATCTATATTTCTGTTTTTTTGCCAGTACCATACTGTCTTTTTTTTTTTTTTTTTTTTGCGGTACGCGGGCCTCTCACTGCTGTGGCCTCTCCCGTTGTGGAGCACAGGCTCCGGACGCGCAGGCTCAGCGGCCACAGCTCACGGGCCCAGCCGCTCCGCGGCACGTGGGATCTTCCCGGACCGGGGCACGAACCCGCGTCCCCCGCATCAGCAGGCGGACTCCCAACCACTGCGCCACCAGGGAAGCCCCATACTGTCTTGATGACTATAGCTTTGTAGTATAGTCTGAAGTCAGGGAGCCTGATTCTTCCAGCTTCGTTTTTCTTTCTCAGGATTGCTTTGGCTATATGGGGTCTTTTGTGTCTCCATACAAATTAAAAAATTTTTTGTTCTAGTTCTGTGAAAAATGCCATTGGTAATTTGATAGAGATTGCATTGAATCTGTAGATTGCTTTGGGTAGTATAGTCATTTTGACAATATTGATTCTTCCAATCCAAAAACAGGGTATGTCTTTCCATCTGTTTCAGTCATCTTTGATTTCTTTGATCAGCATCTTATAGTTTTCAGAGTACAAGTCTTTTGCCTCCTTAGGTAGGTTTATTCCTAGGTATTTTATTCTTTTGATGCAATGGTAAATGGGATTTTTTCCTTAATTTCTCTTTCTGATCTTTTGTCATTAGTGTATACAAATGCAAGAGATTTCTGTGTATTAATTTAGTATCCTGCAACTTTACCAAATTCATTGATGAGCTCTAGTAGCTTTCTTTAGGATTTTCTTTGGATAGTGTCATGTCATCTGCAAACAGTTACAGTTTTACTTCTTTTTTTTTTTTTTTTTGCAGTATGTGGGCCTCTCACTGTTGTGGCCTCTCCCATTGTGGAGCACAGGCTCAGTGGCCATGGCTCACAGGCCCAGCCACTCCACGGCATGTGGAATCTTCCTGGACCGGGTCACGAACCCGTGTCCCCTGCATCGGCAGGCGGACTCTCAACCACTGCGCCACCAGGGAAGCCCACAGTTTTACTTCTTCTTTTCCGATTTGGATTCCATTTATTTCTTTTTCTTCTCAAATTGCCATGGCTAGGACTTCCAACACTATGTTGAATAAAAGTGGCAAGAGTGGACATCCTTGTCTTATTCCTGATCTTAGAGAAAATGCTTTCGGCTTTTCACCATTGAGTTTGATGTTAGCTGTGTGTTTGTCATATATGACCCTTATTATGTTGAAGTAGGTTCCCTCTATGACCATTTTCTGGAGAGTTTTTTTTATCATACATGGGTGTTGAATTTTGTCAAAAGCTTTTTCTGCATCTACTGAGATGATCATATGGTTTTTATTCTTCAGTTTTTTAATATGGTGTATCACACTGATTTGATTTGTGAATATTGAAAAATCCTTGTATCACTGGGATAAATCCCACTTGATAATGGTGTATAATCCTTTTAATGTATTGTTGGATTCAGTTTTCTAGTATTTTGTTGAGGATTTTTGTATCTATGTTCATCAGTGATGTTGGTCTGTAATTTTCTTTTTTTGTGGTATCTTTATCTGGTTTTGGTATCAGGGTGATGGTGGCTTCATAGAATGAGTTTGGGAGTGTTCCTACGTCTGCAATTTTGGGGAATAGTTTCAGAAGGATAGGTTTTAACTCTTCTCTAAATGTCTGATAGAATTTGCCTGTGAAGCCATCTGGTCCTGGACTTTTGTTTGTGGGAAGTTTTCAAATCACAGTTTCATTTTCACTGCTTGTGATTGGTCTGTTCATATCTTCTATTTCTTCCTGGTTCAGTCTTAGGAGATTGTACCTTTCTAAGAATTTGTCCATTTCTTCTAGGTTGTCCATTTTATTGGCATATAATTGCTTGTAGTAGTCTCTTATGATCCTTTGTATTTCTGTAGTGTCATTGTAACTTCTTTTTCATTTCTAATTTTATTGATTTGAGCCCTCTCCCTTTTTTTCTTGATGAGTCTGGCTAATGGCTTATCAATTTTGTTTATCTTTTCAAAGAACCATTTTTTAGTTTCACTGATCTTTTCTATTGTTTTCCTTGTCTCTATTTCATTTATTTCTGCTCTGATCTTTATGATTTCTTTCCTTCTGCTAACTTTGGGTTTTGTTTGTTCTTCTTTCTCTAGTTGCATTAGGTGTAAGGTTAGGTTGTTTATTTGAGATTTTTCTTGTTTCCTGAGGTAAGATTTTATTGTTATGAGCTTCTCTCTTAGAACTGCTTTTGCTGCATCTGATAGGTTTCAGATTGTTGTGTTTTCATTGCCATTTGTCTCTAAGTGTTTTTTATTTCCTCTTTGATTTTTTCAGTGATCCGTTGGTTGTTTAGTAACCTATTGTTTAGCCTCCAAGTGTTTCTGGTTTTTACAGTTTTTTTCTTTTAGTTCATTTATAATCTAATAGTGTTTTGGTCAGAAAAGATGCTTGATATGATTTCAGTTTTCTTTTTTAAAATTATTATTTACTTATTTATTTATCTTTGGCTGCATTTGGTCTTTGTTACTATGCATGGGCTTTCTCTAGTTGTGGTGAGCAGGGGCTACTCTTGGTTGTGGTGCGTGGGCTTCTCATTGCGGTGGCTTTTCTTGTTGCAGAGCACAGCCTCTAGGCACGCAGACTTCAGTAGTTGTGGCATGTGGGCTCTAGAGCTCAGGCTCAGTGGTTGTGGTGCACGGTCTTAGTTGTTCATGGCATGTGGTATCTTCCTGGACCAGGGCTCGAACCTGCATCCCCTGCATTGCCAGGCGGATTCTTATCCATTGCACCACCAGGGAAGTCCTGATTTCAGTTTTCTTAAATTTACCGAGGCTTGCTTTGTGGCCCAGCACGTGATCTATCCTGGAGAATGTTCCATGTGCACTTGAGTAGAATGTGCATTCTTCTGCTTTTGGATGGAATGCTCTATAAATAACATTTAAGTTCATCTGATCTAATGTGTCATTTAAGGCCGACGTTTCTTTATTGATTCTCTGTCTGGATGATCCGTCCATTGATATCAGTGGGGTGTTAAAGTCTCCCCATATTATTGTGTTACTGTTGATTTCTCTCTTTTTTTTTTTTTGCTGTTAGCATTTGCCTTACATATTGAGGTGCTTCTATGTTGGGTGCATATATATTTTCACTTGTTATATCTTCTTCTTGGATTGATCCCTTGATCATTATGTAGTTTCCTTCTTTGTCCCTTGTAACAGTCTTTATTTTAAAGTCTATTTTTTTCCGATATGAGTATTGCTACTCCAGCTTTCTTTTGATTTCCGTTTGCATGGAATACCTTTTTTCCATCCCCTCACTTTCATTCTGTATGTGTTCCTAGATGTGAAGTGGGTCTCTTGTAGACAGCATATATATAGGTCTTATTTTTGTATCCATTCAGCCTGGCTTTTGGTTGGGGCATTTAATCCATTTACATTTAAGGTGATTATCTATATGTATGTTCTTACTGCCATTTTGTTAACTACTTTGGATTTTTCTTTGTAGGTCTTTTTTCTTCCCTTCCTCTTTTGTTCTCTTCTCTTGTGATTTGATGACTATCTTTAGTGTTGTGTTTTGTTTGCTTTTTGGTTTTTTTGTTTATATTCATTTAGCCAGTCTATGTTTTTTGGTTGGAGCATTTAATCCATTTACATTTAAGGTAATTATTGATGTGTGTGTCCTATTGCCATTTATTTTCTTAACTGTTTTGGGTTTGTTTTTGTAGGTCTTTTTGTTCCCTTCCTCTTTTGTTCTCTTCTCTTGTGGTTTGATGACCATCTTTAGTATTATGTTTGGGTTGCTTTTTTGTTTTTCTTTGTGTATCTATTGTAGTTTTTTGGCTTGCATTTCCCATGAGGTTTTGATAAAGCAGTCTATATATATACGAGTTTGTTTTAAGTTGTGGATCTCTTAATTTCAAATGCAGCTCCCATTTTCTGCATTCATATTCTCCTCACGGTTGCTGGTTTTGATATCATATTTGTGTATGGATGATTTCCTGCTTTCACTGTATGTTTACTTTACCAGTGAGTTTTCCCATTTGTGATTTTCTTGTTTCTAGTTGTGGCCTCTTTGTTTTCCCCCTTTGTCTAGAGAAGTTCCTTTAGCATTTGTTGTAAAGCTGTTTTGGTGGTGCTGAATTCTCTTAGCTTTTACTTGTCTGTAAAGCTTTTGATTTCCCCATCAGATCTGAACAACAGCCTTGCTGGGTAGAGTATTCTTGGTGGTAGGATTTTCCCTTTTATTGCTTTAAATATATTGTGCACCTCCCTGCTAGCCTGCAGAGTTTCTGCTGAATAATCAGGTGATAACCTTATGGGGATTCCCTTGTATGTTTTTTTTTTAAATTTTTATTTATTTTTGGCTGTGTTGGGTCTTCGTTGCTGTGCATAGGCTTTCTCTAGTTGTGGTGAGCGGGGGCTACTCTTCATTGTGGTGTGTGGGCTTCTTATCATGGTGGCTTCTCTTGTTGCGGAGCATGGGCTCTAGGCACACGGGCTTCAGTAGTTGCGGCGTGTGGGCTCAGTAGTTGTGGCTCACAGGCTCTAGAGTGCAGGCTCAGTTGTTGTGGTGCACAGGCTTAGTTGCTCTGCGGCATGTGGGATATTCCCGGACCAGGGATTGAACCCACGTCCCCTGCATTGGCAGGTGGATTCTTAATCACTGCACCACCAGGAAGTCCCCCTTGTATGTTATTTGTTGCTTTTAATATTTTCTCTTTGTCTTTAATTTTTGTCAGTTTGATTAATATGTTCCTCCTTGGGTTTATCCTGTTTGGGATCCTGTGTTTCTTGGACTTGAGTGTTTCCTTTCCCATGTTAGGGAAGTTTTTGGTTATTATCTCTTCAAATATTTTCTCAGGCCCTTTCTCCCTCTCTTGTTCTTCTAGGACCACTATAAGGCAAGTGTTGGTGCATTTAATCTTGTCCCAGAATTCTCTTAGACTGTCCTCATTTCTTTTCATTCTTTTTTCTTTATTCTCTTCCCCAACTGTGATTTCCATTGATCTGTCTTCAGCTCACTTATTCGTTCTGCCTCATTTATTCTGCTATTGATTCCTTCTAATGTATTTATCATTTCAGTTGTTGTATTGTTCACTCTGTTCTTTAAATATTCTAGCTCTTTTTTTTTTTTTTTTTTTTGTGGTACGCGGGCCTATCACTGTTGCGGAGCACAGGCTCCGGATGTGCAGGCTCAGCGGCCACGGCTCACAGGCCCAGCCGTTCTGCGGCATGTGGGATCTTCCCAGACCGGGGCATGAACCTGGGTCCCCTGCATCGGCAGGTGGACTCTCAACCACTGCACCACCAGGGAAGCCCCCAAATCTTCTAGCTCTTTGTTAAACATCTCTTGTATCTTCTCAGTCTGTGCCTCCATTCTTTTTCTGAGATATTGGATCATCTTTATTATCATTACTCTGAATTCTTTTACAAGTATATTGCTCATCTCCACTTCACTTAGTTGTTCTTCTGGGGTTTTATCTTGTTCCTTCATCTGGAACATATTTCTCTGCTATCTCATTTTGTCTAAATTTCTGTGTTTGTGGTCTCCGCTCCACAGGCTGCAGGATTGTAGTTCCTCTTGCTTCTGGTGTCTGCCCCCTTGTGGGTTGGTTTGGTCCAGGGACTTGTGCAGGCTTCCTGGTAGGAGGGACTGATGCCTGCCCACTGGTGGGTGAGCTGAGTCTTGTCCCTCTGGTGGGCAGGGCCATGTCAAGTGGTGTGTTAAGAAGTGACTGTGGGCTCAGAATGACTTTAGGCAACCTTAGTCAACCTTAGGCAACCTAAGTCTGCTTATGGGTGGGGCTGTGTTCCCTCCTTGTTGGTTGTTTGGCCTGAGGCATCCTAGCACTGGAGCCTGCAGGCTGTTGGGTGGGACCAGGTCTCAGTGCCAAAATGGCCACCTCTAGGAGAGCTCACATCAATGAATATTCCCTGGGGCCTCTGCCACCAGTGTCCTTATCCCCATGGTGAGCCACAGCCAACCTGCCTCCCCAGGATAGCCTCCAAGACCTGCAGGTAAGTCTGGCCCAGCCTCCTATGGAGTCACTACTTTGCCCTGGGTCCCAGTGCATGTGAAACCTTGTGTATGCCCTCCAAGAGTGGAGTTTCTGTTTCACCCAGTCCTGTGGAGCTCCTGCTCTCAAGCCCCACTTGCCTTCAAAGTTAAATGCTCTCAGTCTCCTCCTCCTGATGCCAGCCCCCAGGCTGAGGAGCCTGACATGGGGCTCAGAATTCTCACTTCTATGGGAGAACCTCTGTGATATAATTATTTTCCAGTTTGTGGGTCACCCACCTGGCGGGTATGGGATTTGAGTATATCACAAAAGTGCTCCTCCTACTGTCTCATTATGGCTTCTTCTTTGTCTTTGGATGTAGAGTATCTTTTTTTTTTTTTTTTTTTTTTTTGCCGGACGCGGGCCTCTCACTGTTGTGGCCTCTCCTGTTGTGGAGCACAGGCTCCGGACGCGCAGGCTCAGCGGCCGTGGCTCACGGGCCCAGCCGCTCCGCGGCATGTGGGATCTTCCCAGACCAGGGCACGAACCCGTGTCCCCTGCATCTGCAGGCGGACTCTCAACCACTGCGCCACCAGGGAAGCCTGTAGAGTATCTTTTTTGGTAGGTTCTAGTCTTTTTTGATGATGGTTGTTCAGCAGTTAGTTGTGATTTTGGTGTTTTCGTGAGAGGAGGGGAGTTCAAGTCCTTCTACTCCACCATCTTGTCCCAGCCAAACTCTACTCTGGCTCCTTTAGGTGGCAGCCTCCAGGCATAGCCCATTTTTCAGATGCAGACCTGAATAATTCAGCCCTGGATACCTAGCACTTGGGTGTGTTGTTCTCACCTATCCTAGGTATTTGTCTTGCTGCTCAGTTTTGTTCATCATCTTCCCCAGCCCTTCTGATTTGATCCATTCCCTTGCATTCCCAGAGGCAACCCTGTCTCCCTTTAAGTCTGGCCTCTGCCTCTCTATTCCCGCAGGACACTCTGGGAACAATGACCATCACCTGAATGGATGGTGGCCCCACCTGCCTCTCCCCAGTGTTGTGTGCAAGTCCAAGACAATTTTTGCAAAATCCCTGGAGGCCAGCAGTTTTGAGTAATGTGTGATGCACAGGGAAGATGTGTGTCCACTGTTGTCTGACCTTAGGTCAACTGCCTTATGGTGTAAGAACAGAGTTCAGAGGACCTGCAGCAGGACTCACTAACCTCTGTGGTGGTAATAAAGGATCAACTGAGTCACATTCTACAGAGCCACCAAGAGTGGATGAGATGAGTCTTGGCCTCAGGTTTGGCTCATTTCTGTAACCATCTGCCTCTAGTCACTTTCTTCCTTGTGGGGCTCCCATGGGAGCAGCTGTCCAGCTGTGCCTCTTTACACAGGGTGTTGTAGGATCTCCTGGGAATGGTCACACCCCTGCCTTCCCCCATACAGTGCTCTCCTTACACACACACATGCACAAACCTACATAACCAGGAGTTGTATGCAGGTTGCAATTGCTTAATTAAAAAAGAAACTTAGGACTCAAGGGCTCCCTTCTGATTGTTTTACACTTTCATCTCGTAATCTTTGCTTCTGTGTTGATAGGTTGACTCTTCAAGCTATATTAGGATGCTGGTCCTGTATTTTGCATAATTATGACTTATCACCTTTTCTTCACACATACTTGTCTTTTGTGTTAATTCTGACTTTATCTCCATTTCCAATTCTGTTATCTCTCCTGTGTGATTAAATTGTTCGTATTTTTCTGCTTGCACAGGGTCCAGAATATATAGGAAGTTACACCAACAACTCAGCTCTCAGGAAATTGATTTTCTTTTTCTTTTCTTTTCTTTTATTTTAAAAGGCATTTTATGGTAAAATATTTTTTTGTTAGTTTCTGCTTTATAACAAAGTGAATCAGTTATACACATACATATGTTCCCATATCTCTTCCCTCTTGCGTCTCCCTCCCTTCCACCCTCCCTATCCCACCCCTCCAGGCGGTCACAAAGCACCGAGCTGATCTCCCTGTGCTATACGGCTGCTTCCCACTAGCTATCTACCTTATGTTTGGTAGCATATATATGTACATGCCTCTCTCTCGCTTTGTCACAGCTTACCCTTCCCCCTCCCCACATCCTCAAGTCCATTCTCTAGTAGGTCTGTGTCTTTATTCCTCTCTTACCCCTAGGTTCTTCATGACATTTTTTTCCTTAAATTCCATATATATGTGTTAGCATACGGTATTTGTCTTTCTCTTTCTGACTTACTTCACTCTGTATGAAAGACTCTAGGTCTATCCACCTCATTACAAATAGCTCAATTTCGTTTCTTTTTATGGCTGAGTAATATTCCATTGTATATAAGTGCCACATCTTCTTTATCCATTCATCTGATGATGGACACTTAGGTTGTTTCCATTTCTGGGCTATTGTAAATAGAGCTGCAATGAACATTTTGGTACATGACTCTTCTTGAATTATGGTTTTCTCAGGGTATATGCCCAGTAGTGGGATTGCTGGGTCGTATGGTAGTTCTATTTGTAGTTTTTTAAGGAATATCCATACTGTTCTCCATAGTGGCTGTACCAATTCATATTCCCACCAGCAGTGCAAGAGTGTTCCCTTTTTTCCACACCCTCTCCAGCATTTATTTTTTCTAGATTTTTTGATGATGGCCATTCTGACTGGTGTGAGATGATATCTCATTGTAATTTTGATTTTCATTTCTCTACTGATTAATGATGTTAAGCATTCTTTCATGTGTTTGTTGGCAGTCTGTATATCTTCTTTGGAGAAATGTCTATTTAGGTCTTCTGCCCATTTTTGGATTGGGTTGTTTGTTTTTTTGTTATTGAGATGCATGAGCTGCTTGTAAATTTTGGAGATTAGTCCTTTGTCTGTTGCTTCATTTGCAAATATTTTCTCCCATTCTGAGGGTTGTCTTTTGGTCTTGTTTATGGTTTCCTTTGCTGTGCAAAAGCTTTGAAGTTTCATTAGGTCCCATTTGTTTATTTTTATTTCCATTTCTCTAGGAGTGGGGTCAAAAAGGATCTTGCTGTGATTTATGTCATAGAGTGTTCTGTCTATGTTTTCCTCTAAGAGTTTGATAGTTTCTGGCCTTACTTTTAGGTCTTTAATCTATATTGAGCTTATTTTTGTGTATGGTGTCAGGGAGTGATCTAATCTTACACTTTTACATATACCTGTCCAGTTTTCCCAGCACCACTTATTGAAGAGGCTGTCCTTTCTCCACTGTACATTCCTGCCTCCTTTATCAAAGAGAAGGTGACCATATGTGTGTGGGTTTATCTCTGGGCTTTCTATTCTGTTCCATTGATCTATATTTCTGTTTTTGTGCCACTACCATACTGTCTTGATTACTGTAGCTTTGTAGTATAGTCTGAAGTCAGGGAGCCTGATTCCTCCAGCTTAAGTTTTCATTCTCAAGATTGCTTTGGCTATTCAGGGTCTTTTGTGTTTCCATACAAATTGTGAAATTTTTTGTTCTAGTTCTGTGAAAAATGCCAGTGGTAGTTTGATAGGGATTGCGTTGAATCTATAGATTACTTTGGGTAGTAGAGTCAATTTCACAATGTTGATTCTTCCAATCCAAGAACATGGTATATCTCTCCATCTTTTTGTATCATCTTTAATTTCTTTCATCAGTGTCTTATAATTTTCTGCATAAAGGTCTTTTGTCTCCTGAGGTAGGTTTATTCCTAGATATTTTATTCTTTTTGTTGCAATGGTAAATGGGAGTGTTTTCTTGATTTCACTTTCAGATTTTTCAACATTAGTGTATAGGAATGCCAGAGATTTCTATGCATTAATTTTGTATCCTGCTACTTTACCAAATTCATTGATTAGCTCTAGTAGTTTTCTGGTGGCATCTTTAGGATTCTCTATGTATAGTGTCATGTCATCTGCAAACAGTGACAGTTTTACTTCTTCTTTTCTGATTTGGATTCCTTTTATTTTTTTTTCTTCTCTGATTGCTCTGGCTAAAACTTCCAAAACTATGTTGAATAAGAGTGGTTAGAGTGGGCAACCTTGTCTTGTTCCTGATCTTAGTGGAAATGCTTTCAGTTTTTCACCATTGAGGACGATGTTGGCTGTGGGTTTGTCATATATGGCCTTTATTATGTTGAGGAAACTTCCCTCTATGCCTACTTTCTTCAGGGTTTTTATCATAAATGGGTGTTGAATTTTGTTGAAAGCTTTCTCTGCATCTATTGAGATGATCATATGGTTTTTCTCCTTCAATTTGTTAATATGGTTTATCACATTGATTGATTTGCATCTATTGAAGAATCTTTGCATCCCTGGAATAAACCCCACTTGATCATGGTGTATGATCCTTTTAATTTGCTGTTGGATTCTGTTTGCTAGTATTTTGTTGAGGAGTTTTGCATCTATGTTCATCAGTGATATTGGCCTGTAGTTTTCTTTCTTTGTGACATCCTTGTCTGGTTTTGGTATCAAGGTGATGGTGGCCTCATAGAATGAGTTTGGGGGTTTCCTCCCTGTGCTATGTTTTGGAAGAGTTTCAGAAGGATACGTGTTAGCTCTTCTCTAAATGTTTTATAGAATTCGTCTGTGAAGCCATCTGGTCCTCGGCTTTTGTTTGTTGGAAGATTTTTAATCACTGTTTCAATTTCAGTGCTTGTAATTGGTCTGCTGATATTTTCTATTTCTTCCTGATTCAGTCTTGGCAGGTTGTGCATTTTTAAGAATTTGTCCATTTCTTCCAGGTTGTCCATTTTATTGGCATAGAGTTGCTTGTAGTAATCTCTCATGATCTTTTGTATTTCTGCAGCGTCAGTTGTTACTTCTCCTTTTCATTTCTAATTCTATTGATTTGAGTCTTCTCCCTTTTTTTCTTGATGAGTGTGGCTAATTGTTTATCAATTTTGTTTATCTTCTCAAAGAACCAGCTTTTAGTTTTATTGATCTTTGCTATCGTTTCCTTCATTTCTTTTTCATTTATTTCTGATCTGATTTTTATGATTTCTTTCCTTCCGCTAACTTTGGGGAGTTTTTGTTCTTCTTTCTCTAATTGCTTTAGGTGCAAGGTTAGGTTGTTTATTCGAGATGTTTCCTGTTTCTTAAGCTAGGATTGTATTCCTATAAACTTCCTTCGTAGAACTGCTTTTGCTGCATCCCATAGGTTTTGGGTCGTCGTGTCTCCATTGTCATTTGTTTCTAGGTATTTTTTGATTTCCTCTTTGATTTCTTCTGTGATCACTTCGTTATTAAGTAGTGTATTATTTAGCCTCCATGTGTTTTTATTTTTTACAGATCTTTTCCTGTAATTGATATCTAGCCTCCTAGCTTTGTGGTCGGAAAAGAAACGATACAATTTCAATTTTGTTAAATTAAACAAGGCTTGATTTGTGACCCAAGATATGATCTATCCTGGAGGATGTTCCATGAGCACTTGAGAAAAATGTGTATTCTGTTGTTTCTGGATGGAATGTCCTATAAATATCAATTAAGTCCATCTTGTTTAATGTATCATTTAAAGCTGTGTGTCTTTACTTATTTTCATTTTGGATGATCTGTCCATTGGTGAAAGTGGGGTGTTAAAATCCCCTACTATGAATATGTTACTGTCTATTTCCCCTTTTATGGCTGTTAGTATTTGCCTTATGTATTGAGGTGCTCCTATGTTGGGTGCATAAATATTTACAATTGTTATATCTTCTTCTTGGATTGATCCCTTGATCATTATGTAGTGTCCTTCTTTGTCTCTTCTAATAGTCTTTATTTTAAAGTCTATTTTGTCTGATATGAGAATTGCTACTCCAGCTTTCTTTTGGTATCTTTTTCCATTCCCTTACTTTCAGTGTGTATGTGTCTCTAGGTCTGAAGTGGGTCTCTTGTAGACAGCATATATATGGGTCTTGTTTTTGTATCCATTCAGTCAATCTGTGTCTTTTGGTGGGAGCATTTAGTCCATTTACATTTAAGATAATTATCGATATGTATGTTCCTATTCCCATTTTCTTAATTGTTTTGGGTTTGTTATTGTAGGTCTTTTCCTTCTCTTGTGTTTCTTGCCTAGAGAAGTTCCTTTAGCATTCATTGTAAAGCTGGTTTGGTGATACTGAACTCTCTTAGCTTTTGCTTTTCTGTAAAGGTTTTAATTTCTCCATCAAATCTGAATGAGATCCTTGCTGGGTAGAGTAATCTTGGTTGCAGGTTTTTTCTCCTTCATCACTTTAAATATGTCCTGCCAGTCCCTTCTGGCTTGCACAGTTTCTGCTGAAAGATCAGCTGTTAACCTTGTGGGGATTCCCTTGTGTTTTATTTGTTGTTTTTCCCTTGCTGCTTTTTTTTTTTTCCTTGCTGCTTTTAATATGTTTTCTTGTATTTAATTTTTGACAGTTTGATTAATATGTGTCTTGGTGTATTTCTCCTTGAATTTATCCTGTATGGGACTCTCTGTGCTTCCTGGACTTGATTAACTATTTCCTTTCCCATATTAAGGATGTTTTCAACTATAATCTCTTCAAATATTTTCTCAGTCCCTTTCTTTTTCTCTTCTTCTTCTGGAACCCCTATAATTCGAATGTTGGTGCATTTAATGTTGTCCCAGAGGTCTCTCAGACTGTCCTCAGTTCTTTTCATTCTTTTTTCTTTATTCTGCTCTGCAGTAGTTATTTCCACTATTTTATCTTCCAGGTCACTTATCCATTCTTCTGCCTCAGTTATTCTGCTCTTGATCCCATCTAGAGTATTTTTAATTCCATTTATTGTGTTGTTCATCGTTGTTTGTTTCATCTTTAGTTCTTCTAGGTCCTTGTTAAATGTTTCTTGCATTTTGTCTATTCTATTTCCAAGATTTTGGATCATCTTTACTATCACTATTCTGAATTCTTTTTCAGGTAGACTGCCTATTTCCTCTTCATTTGTTAGGTCTGGTGGGTTTTTATCTTGCTCCTTCATCTGCTGTGTGTTTTCTGTCTTCTCATTTTGCTTATCTTACTGTGTTTGGGGTCGCCTTTTTGCAGGCTGCAGGTTTGTAGTTCCCGTTGTTTGTGGTGTCTGTCCCCTGTGGCTAAGGTTGGTTCAGTGGGTTGTGTAGGCTTCTTGGTGGAGGGGACTAGTGCCTGTGTTCTGGTGGATGAGGCTGGATCTTATTTTTCTGGTGGGCAGGTCCACATCTGGTGGTGTGTTTTGGGGTGTCTGTGGACTTATTATGATTTTAGGCAGCCTCTCTGCTAATGGGTGGGGTTGTGTTCCTGTCTTGCTAGTTGTTTGGCATAGGGTGTCCAGCACTGTAGCTTGCTGGTCGTTGAGTGAAGCTGGGTGCTAGTGTTGAGGTGGAGGTCTCTGGGAGATTTTCGCCATTTGATATTATGTGGAGTTGGGAGGTCTCTTGTGGACCAGTGTCCTGAAGTTGGCTCTCCCACCTCAGAGGCACAGCACTGACTCCTGGCTGGAGCACCAAGAACCTTTCATCCACACGGCTCAGTTAACATGGCTGCAGTTTCTTGCCACATGGATCTCTCCTTAGGGCTGCTTGAGTGTCCCCATGACATGGCACCTGCCTTACCCCAGGATGAGTGGTCCGGCCCGCGGTCCCCAGGACTGTCACGGCTTCGGCTGCCAGGGCCCCTCCAGAGCCGGCAGCCTCAGTGAGGCCGCCGTCCCCTTGGGCTCTGGGGCAGTTCTCAAAATTGATTTTCATAGTTAGCTTCTTTTGGGTGGGAGACACAGAGACTTGCTCAAGTTGCCTGGAGAAAACTGGTGTTGGGAGTAAAGATACACATAGAATATGACATTCTCTCTCTGTCTCTCCCCCTGCAGAGCATCTCTGCCTCTCTCTGTGCATTTGCTTTCTTTTCCTGATTAGAAAGCTGATTAGAAAATCAGCTTTCCTAGAGATTCTGCTGCTTCATCATTTCAGATGGCTCATGATACGTCATGGCCTCATGTGCCATAGCTCGTCCTCATGAGCTTTCTGTTTCAGTTACCACCTCTCACCTACTTGCCTCATTGTGTTTTTCAGCTCAAATTCACCAGAGTTGGATGGGCTAAGCTCAGCTTATCTTTTTCTCACAGTCATTGGCCAGTCTGTGGTTTGGTTGCCCTTGGGTCAGGTGCTCTGCTCATCAATCTCATGCAGTGTGTGTGACTGGGGGAGATCATGATTAAACAGGGCAAAGCTTGGCCCCCAAAGAAGTCACAGGCTGTGGTCAGTAGACAATTTCCCTTAAAGGAGGTTGTGGGCAGGGGGGATATCAATGTATATGGCTAGTACATTGGTTAACTAACAATCTCATCAAATATTTACCCAGAGAATCAGGAAATTAAAATAGATGTTATAAATTCTATTCATGGAAATTCATATTCCCTACTCACTAGAAATCCCCTCAGCCATTCAATGAGTATTTACTTTTTTTCCCCAGACAAAACAGGCCTAACGTCTTGGTTTCACATCCACCACAGATTATAAGCAGCAAATCTAAGAGGGCAAAGAAGGACTAATGCAGACAGATTCTAATAGCATTGAGAGTCAGTAACCAAGAGGCTGACAGCATGGCAGAAAATCTATGAAAAGCAGACCCAAGAACTCAAATAGCATGGTAGTCCAGGACCACTTAAAATGTAGGTTAAAAACAGTTGTATGTACTTGAACAGTCCCGAGGACATTGCTGTTGTACAGCCTCTTTAACTGCAGCTAATGTTCACATTGGTGAACCTGGAGTATATAAGGAAAGGCTAAAGGCTAAATTATGTTTAGCATATCCAGCTTAAGAAGGCAACAAATTACATAACGCACTTAAGAAAAATTTCCATGCACATTCAAAAATTGGTGTTTAAATTAGTAAGCCCTCAGCTATCCAAAGCAAGCTATTTGCTAAGTGTTCTAGTACAGCCACAGTCATAAACATGTGCTTTTTAATATTGGCTCTCAAGAATAAGGATGTTAAAATGCCCTTGTTCCTTCAAGCTGCCCAGAAAAGACTATCCTATTAAATCTCTCAAAACCAAGATATATACCAGGAGGCACTGAGGTATGACAGTTAAAAGCATGTGCTTTGCAGTTCAGTCAGTCTGGGTTTGAATCCTGAGAACTTGAAATAATCTCTTGACAGGACTAAGCCTCCATTTCCACATCAGGAAAATGGACACAGTAATATATCTCTCAAAGAATCGTGAGAGTTTAATGTTTAATGTCCACATACATTTTTATTTTTTATTTTTATAAATTTATTTATTTTTGGCTGTGTTGGGTCTTCATTGATGTGCGCGGGCTTTCTCTAGTTGCGGCGAGCGGGCTACTCTTCGTTGCAGTGTGCAAGCTTCTCACTGCGGTGGTTTCTTGGGTGGAGCACGGGGTCTAGGGAGGCGGGCTTCAGTAGCTGTGGCATGCGGGCTCAGTAGTTGTGGCTCGCGGGCTCTAAAGTGCAGGCTCAGTAGTTGTGGTGCACGGGCTTAGTTGCTTTGTGGCATGTGGGATCTTCCCAGACCAGGGCTCAAACCCATGTCCCCTGCATTGGCAGGTGGATTCTTAACCACTGCACCACCTGGTAAGTCCCCACAGACATTTTTACCTTCTTTGGAATTTTAAATTTTTATGTAGTCTTCTAAATAGATAAAACAATGAAATTCATTTGCTTCTAATTTATCTGCTTCTCAATTTTTTTCCCTATAGGACAGTGGCTCTTAATAGAAAAAGACTACAATAACACCTTAGCTCGAATCTGTTAATAAGATTAGACACATAGCTTTTCTAGGGGGGTGGGACAGAAATGGGAAGCCCTAAAAGAGGCAGGGGAAGAAAAGGATGGCTTCAGTCTCCAAGTGGCAACATGAAGACACAGGGTTTGTTTGTTTGTTTGGAAAAGGGATGGAAGGAAAGCAGGGGGTGGTTTGAAGGTGAGAAGGGACACTGGAAAGCAGGCAGGAGATGCAGAAGACAATTTTTAAAGATCTCAGAAATAGTCCTAAGGTTATTGCCTTGGTTAAATTATGATTTTTTAAGTGTTCTCAAAAGAACAATTAGAGAATTTTAATCAACATGACTTTTCCTTTCTGTCCTGACTGCTGCCCCCTTAATAGGTGACTTGATTCATTGTTCAAAAAGCCACCATGAAAGAATAAGTTGACTGTGATGTCTCCAGAATCCTTGAAATCTTGGGTTAGAGAGTACCTCTGACACGTGGTTTACCTGCTTGCCCGGGAATTCAATCTCCTTGGTCATTTTCTTCAAATAACTGTTATTATATTCCTTTTAAAAATAAACAACTTAGGCTTCTCAGAATCCCTGATCTGAGAGAGAGAAATTTAACTGTCAGTTGCAAGGTAAAGACATCAATTTCATGATGAATAGAAAATTGAAAAAGAGAGGGCAAATTCACCTCATGCTGTTCCCTAGATCTGGTATAACAATATGCATTGAACAAAATTCAAAATAATACATGTACCAACGTCCCCTTTAACTGTGTGCAGATTCCACCTCTGAACTATCCCATAACATTGACAATCTTCAGTCACAGATTAGACATATGAGTCCATCTCATCATATTAGTTTTTTTTCTTTTTTAGAGATTCTTCCACTGTTGTTTTTGTTTTCTTAGAAGTTAAACATTTTTCTGATGTTACTAGGGACTTGGGTTTATTTTTTTTAATAAAAGTGGCTCTTGTCACCAGTAGATTGCTATTGTTGTTTTATAGCCAAATTCTCAAAAATCATTAAAAGATCCCACCCATATTCATCTAGAGAGCTAATATAACAGAATTTTTGCAAACAGGTGCTGCAAAGCCATACATTCTTCTATGTGCACCTGATTAAACAATAGATAAATCCTTCTGTCTGGGGATAAGCCAGTGGAAACCAGCCTCAACTCATAAAAAAGACTGAGGATGGTGAAGAGGTTTCAAATTGTGTGCCAGTCTCAATCACATAATTGCTGATGTGCTTTGCTGAGTGCTTTGTTGAGAAGGGTTTTAAGTCTGGATCCCTGCTCATCAAGAAAGAGTTCTATGATTAATTAGTGATGTCTGCTTTAGGTACAGGGTAGGAAAGTGATGGCATGTTTGCCACTTACTTACCACTTTGGTAGAAGATCTTTGACATTGAAAATTTAGAATTTGTCATTTTGGCCACTTACCAACTTTCCCAAAGAATCTATGATGTGGGCTTCCCTGGTGGTGCAGTGGTTAAGAATCTGCCTGCCAATGCAGGGGACACGGGTTCGAGCCCTGGTCCTGGAAGACCCCACATGCCACAGAGCAACTAAGCCCATCTGCCACAACTACTGAGCCTGCACTCTAGAGCCCGCGAGCCACAACTACTGAAGCCCACATGCCTAGAGCCCATGCTTCACAGCAAGAGAAGCCATCGCAGTGAGAAGCCTGCACACCACAACGAAGAGTAGTCCTCGCTCGCCGCAACTAGAGAAAAGCCCACGCACAGCAATGAAGACCCAATGCAGCCAAAGATAAATAAATAAATAAAAAGAATCTATGATGTATAGTAATTTGCAAGTTTTATTGCAGGATAAATTTTATATATATTTGAGGAAGAATTACTGTTCCACTTATATCTTACTACATAGCAATTATTCCAAAACTTTGTGACTTAAAATAACAATTTTATGATACTTATGGATTCTGTGGGTCAGGAATTTGGAAAGGGTACAACAAGAACACCTTGTCTCTGTTTTACAAAGTCTGGGTCCTTATTTGAAAAGACTAGAAGGCTGAGGGTGACTCATTGGCTGAAGACAGAAGCCACCTAAAAGCTTGCTCACTCACATGTCTGGTGATTAATGTTGGCTTTCAGCTGGGATCTCAATTCCTCAACTGGGACTGTTGGCCAGAACATTTACATATGTGGCTGCTTGTGCTTCCTCACAGCATGGTGGATAGGTTTCAAGAGAACCAAGAGGAAGCTGTATACATTTTATGACCTAACTTCAGAAGTCACATAACTTAATTTGTGCCATAGTCATAAACTCTCCCAGATTCACCTAGAGGGAGCACAGGCCCCGCCTCTCAATGGGAGGAACACTGAAGTCACATTATAAGAAGAGCATGTAGGATGGGGGATACTGATGCAGTCATTTACAGAAACTAAAATCTGCTGCAGTCACCTAGTTGGTGAATAAGCTAGCCACTTTATCTCAATACACTTTGTAGTTTTTCTTCTCTTCTCTCAATAATTACTAGCTTTGAGTAATAAAAACTTGATTTATTTGTGAAAATGGTTAACAGTGAGAGATCAACATTAGGGAAAACTTAGAAATTCTTAAATCATGATATAAAAACCTGTACAGTAAACCAATGAAAAGGAAATAAAATTCAAACGAAAGTCATTTGCCTTTATATATATTGTAATCTTTACAATTACTAGGTTTGTTAATGGTCTTTTGGATGTTTCCCTAAATAATATCATGACAGACCACAGATGTCCATCTAATTTAGGGCTTCTCAATCTCAGCACCGCCGACATTTTGGGTTGGATCATTCTTTGTTTGGGGGGCAGGGGGCAGCTGTCCTGTGCACTGCAGGATGTTTAGCAGCATCTCTGACCTCTATCCCCTCCCACCCAGTTATCAAAACCTAAAATGTCTCCAAAAATTGCCAAATGTCTCCTGGGGGGGCGAAATTTTCCCCGGTTGAGAACCACTGATCTAACTTGAATATACAGAGTTGCAAAAATATTCTGCGGAGTCCTTTTCCCAGGCTACTCTTCAAAGGTTTGCATGGGCTTAGGCTGTAGGAAGCGCCACAGTTCACAATCATTTAGCATGTTTCATTCGTTCAGAACATTAAATAAATGTTTAATAAAGGAGCTTTTTCCCCGTTAGTCGTATTCATTCTGAAACCCCTCGTCTATGCCTAAGCCTAGAGGGTTGAGTCAGGTGGGATAATTTCAGTGAAGGGAAGGAAGAGGATCTTCATGTACTGGCTCCCCCTACTGGAGAATTAGTGGGCGCGCCATGGGTGGGGGGCTGTGAGCACAGCGGTACACACTCTTCGCCATCACCCAAGCTTCACAACCCCTCCCACTTTCCAGGGAGAAGATGTGAGTGGGAAACAAATCTCTCCAGCGAAGCGATGTGATTACTCTATTTCTAGCATTTACAGTTTCCTAGGGGCCTGACGGTGTACACTGAGGAGAAGGTGTGAAAATAAGGAGTGGTTTCTGCCCTGGGGTGTTACGGCACCTAAGCTACGAGGCTCAGGATGAAGTGCAAAATCACTGCATGCATCTCGTGTGGAGGGAGGTGACGGAATCGGTGAACCTGAACCCTTTCCCATGTACTCACCAGTATATGGACATGCTGGAATTTAGGGGTTGGCTGACAATAGTGATGTGTAGAGGCAGTTCTCAATTTATGAATAGATTCTTAAATAAATTGGTTAAAATTGGTAATGTACATCCCATAGGAAAATAGTGTTATATATGCTAGTTATGCCCCCAGATCAGTTGACAACGCCTACTTAACTCCTTCAGGGACATGCTGGTACTAAGCACAAAATCACCATGTGTAACAGCGCTTCTAGGGAAAGTTGCGTTCAGATTTTCAACATGGGCTGTCAGAAACAAATCTTTCCTCCCTGCAGGTCAGTCAACAGGCTCTCCCTCCAACTCCCCTTCAATTTCACGGAGCACCTCCTACGTGCCAGGCAGGATGTATGTGGTGTGGGTTCAAAGAAAAACAAGTCCCTGCTTTTAAGGAGTTTAATTCCCAGCCCATGGCACTCCTGGTTCCTGTACACACCTTGTAAGTAGGGAGAGCCAAGACTCCCTTTCCAACCTTGAGGTGACCTCCACGGTGGTTGGAGTTGGGGCTCTTGTAGGAGGAAGTGAGGCAGGGAATGGATCTGGGAACTTCTGCTTGTATTTTTTTTTTTTTTTTTTTAGTGAATTTATTTCTGTTATTTTTATTTATTTATTTTATTTTAATTTAATTTTTTTAAACATCTTTATTGGGGTATAATTGCTTTACAATGGTGTGTTAGTTTCTGCTTTATAACAAAGTGAATCAGTTATACATGTACATATGTTCCCATATCTCTTCCCTCTTGCGTCTCCCTCCCTCCCACCCTCTGCTTGTATTTTGATCAGACTCCCTGCCTAGTGTTACTGTCCTTCCTAATAACCAACTACTGCAGGTCAGAAGGTAATTTGACAGTTTCTCCCCAGTCTTCCAGTACCTGAAAAACACAGTCAAGTATTTTTGGAAAGTTTTGTAAGTAGAAGAATAAAACCCATTAACCCAGTGCTGGGGTGAAGTGTTTTGATCCTCGTTACCCCCATTCCCATGCCCACTGCCTGCAGAGAATAAGAATGGATGTGGTCTAAGTGCAGAAAAATGTCATTGCAAAGCTGATGCTAGGTGTTTGGGCATTGCAGTGTGAGAAATTGCCTTAGGCAATGGTACATTCCAAGTCAGGTAAGCTGTCCCAGAGGTCATGGAAGAAAAGGCTCACAAATCCAATTAAGATGCTCTAATAACACTGTTTATTAAATCCATTTAAAACTTATGAGAGGCAAGGGGAAAGAAAGCAGGCAGGTTAACATGCCTTGGGTAGGGTGCAAGTGGGGTAGAAGGTCTGCTCTATCTGACTCCTGGTTATGCAATGCTCACACTTCTGACTTTTTCTCAGCTACATCAGCCTTGCCCAGTGATGGGGAGGTTATGAGGACTGTAATAGGGAAGAACGTTTTGTATCCTATTACAAGTTAATAACTAAAGGGATCTTGCCTATAAGCTTAAATTATACATAATGGCTCATCTCTTGGGATCCTGCCTCCCAGGTAATGAGCATGAAGCTGAAATACCTTTGTTTAGCTCACAGGAAACATCCTGACCAGGCCTACCTGTGAATGACTGCAGGGAGGAAGAAATTGACACATCCTTCTGGAGGCTGATGGGAACCAGGAAATGTTTGACTTTACTCCCTCCCCTTTTAGTGTAAAAGAAGCCTGAATTATAACTCAGGCAAGATGGTTCTTTGGGGCATGAGCCCACCATCTTCTCGGTTTGCTGGCTTTCCAAAGTCATTGCTGCTTGCCCAACAACTCGTCTCGCGATTATTGGCCTGTTGTGGAGCAAGCAGTACAAGCTTAGACTCGGTAACAGAACCAGAGTTGAAGCTTGTGATATTTTTAATTGTATATGTCAACTTGGCTAGGCGATGGTACCCAGATGTTAGGTCAAACACTAATGTAGATGTTTCTGTGAAGGAATATTTTTTTTTAAATATTTATTTATTTGTTTGTTTATTTATTTATTTTGGCTGCATTGGATCTTAGTTACAGCACTTGGGATCTTCGTTGCAGCATTCAGGATCTTTAGCTGCGGCATTGTGGGCTTTTTCTTTTTTTTTTAGTTGTGGTATGCGGGCTTCTTAGTTGCAGCATGTGGACTTTTAGTTGCAGCATGCAGGAGGGATCTAGTTCCCTGACCAGGGATCAAACCTGGGCCCCCTGCACTGGGAGCTCAGAATCTTACCTGCTGGACCACCAGAGAAGTCCCTGAAGGAATATTTTGGAGGAGATTAATATTTAACTCAGTAGACTTTAAATAAAGCAGATTGCACTCCATAATGTGGTGGGCCTTATCCAGTCAGTTGAAGGCCTTAAGAAAAAGACTGATCTCCCCAGAGAGAGAAGGAATTTCTGCCAGAAAACTGCCTTCAGACTCAAACTGCACCTGGGTCTCCAGCCTGCTAACCTACTTTGCCAATTTTGGACTTACCAGCCTCCATAATCGCAATTCTTTAAGTTTGTCTCTCTACACACATATATACATGTATATATCTATATATCTAACACCTCTCTCTCTCTCTCTGTGTATACACACACACACACACACACACACACACATACACATATATGCACACACACACACATTTTATTGATTCTATTTCTCTGGAGAACCCTGATTAATACAAGGTTGAACACAGGGCCTCAACCTGGAGCCAACACATACATATTCTATCAGTCACAGGATCGAGGACACCCAGCCAGTAGATACAGCTCACTGATCAGCCTGCTCTATGGCCAAGAGCTTTTATCTTCATTTCTAAAGCAGAGCACATATGAGGCTGAAGTAGGACCAACATGGGAATTTTCAAATTGGTATCAGCCAGACATGCTTTGCACCTTATGACCTGGTCTCTCCATTCCTTTCTATCTACAAGGAACACTCTTCTCCATTCTATGTTTATAGATTCCTAACTTACTGTTTTTAACACATCTTATGCATTTTGCTCATAGTTCATAAACTCTTTGCTTTCTATCTCTACTTAAGACTTCTTATGAGTTACATCCATCCCATTTGTTTCTCTTATCTTCTATAGCAGAATTCAATATTATCACATAGTACAGCAAAGTGTATTTTGATTTCTGTAGACCCAGAAGCACTGCCTAGAAGCCAGATTGGGGGCGAGGGAGGAGCACAGGGGAGGAATGCTAGTCTGCCTGGTAACTTCTGGCTCCGTCGCAGGCAGGGATCTGTGATTATGTTGTACTTAGAGCAATGATTGCCTCCCTTGATGTGGATCTAGATGATACCATTTTCGAGAATTAAAGTTTTTCTTTAGGAGATGTATTTGTATCTGAATGATGGTTACCCTACTGATGGACAGGAAGAACCCTCGTTCTGTACCAGCCACTGAACAAGAGCTTTCAGACCCAGCTGATGGGTCACCCGTTACTCTTCCCCTACAGCCCCGCCCCAACCCCATTTTGGGATGAGTGTGGAGGGACCAAATATATCAGACTTTGGCTAAAGTACCACCAGGAATTACCATGTCCATCTAGGGAGAAGAGGAGGAAGCGTTCTAGGGTGACACCAACTGTGTTGGTAGGAAAGGGGATTCCCTAAAGAGGAGAGTGGGTATTTGCACTGTGGTCTGGAAGAGAGGGAAGCTGAGGGTAGGAGAGCAAGATGAGAAGTTCAAGAGTCCCGGTGGGGCTTTCTTACACAGGGTTGGACTTCTCTGATGCCTTCCTCTTGGATCAGGAGGAGAACCACATGAAATGGACAGATTCTCCCCTCTGATGTTATAATTCTCCCTGTTTATCTCCAACCATTCAGCTAAGTCTGACACATCAAGGACCTTTGGTGCAGTCGTGTTGTGGGGAGCAGGATGGAGCATCAGGGGACAGGATAGAACAGGGAAGGGCAGCCTGCCTCATCACCACCCCCTGGGACTGCCTGGGGACGGACAGGTGTTCTATCAAGGGACTTCTGCCCAGGACATCCATGCACAGATGTCAGCAGAGATGTGAATGGAAGAAGAGGCATCTGCCAGCTGGACATCCCTGGGACGAAGGGAGACAAATGTCCTCATTCTTAAAAGCAACGAACTTGACTACATTAACAACACATTTTGAGTTTCTCCTTAGGCCAGCTCCTTTATCCTTGTGCCTCCCAGAACCTCTAAAGGAAAGGGGGAAAAGAAAAACATGCAAAAACCAATAGCGGTTGGTCTTAGATTGCACAGAGGGCTGAAGTGGGATTCATCTGCATATCTGAGGAAAGCCAAACTCAATGGACTCCTAGGCATTTTGGCATAGAAAGAAGATGAGGCCTTCCCCTCCACCTTGCAGTCATTACTTCTGCTGCAGATGTCCCAGGCCAGCTCGCCCTTCTCCCCTGTGCTGGAGTGGAACCCCACATCTATTTTTTTTTTTTTTTTTTTTTGCGGTACGCGGGCCTCTCATTGTTGTGGCCTCTCCTGTTGCGGAGCACAGGCTCCGGACGCGCAGGCCCAGCGGCCATGGCTCATGGGCCCAGCTGCTCCGCGGCATGTGGGATCTTCCCAGACCGGGGCACCAACCAGTGTCCCCTGCATCGGCAGGCGGACTCTCAACCACTGCGCCACCAGGGAAGCCCCAACCCCACATCTATTCCCTTCATCGCATGCTGCAATGACCTGATTCCCATGTGTCTCCCCCACTGCCTTGTGGTTTACTTGAAGTCAAGGAGCAGTAGTTACTCACCACCTAGGGCAACGCTTAGCACATGGTCAGCACTCACAAAAGATTTACTGAATGAATAAATGAATGACCCAGCATTGGACCAGGCTAGAATGAGATAAGCAGCAGAGCCGAAAGCTGGGAGCCCCAGGCAGGTCAAGGTCAGCTGTGGCATGAGGAGTAAAGGATAGAATCTCTCTGCTGGAGGCAGCGAGGCCTCTGCAAACATAACAGGCATTGCAGATCACGTTGGGGTCTACCTCTATTAGAAAATAAAATTTCTAACTCTTATGTGGAGAGGCAGGCAATCTTATTAAGCAACCAAATGTCAGATCTCAAATATTTACACACGTCTTGCCACGAAACATGTTTTTTCCACCAGGGAACCTAAGGAAACTCCATTCTCCCGTGTACACTGTTGCCAGAGCGATAGTCCCGAAACCTGTTCAAAAGCCTCAAGCGCAGGGTTTGCTTACTGTCTGTGGTCACAGCATTTCTGGATCTGAGGACAGCTGTGGTCTCCTTTCTAGAAAAACTTACCGAAATTTGTATGCGATTCTGCAAAAACTTGCAATTATAGAGGGTGGTGGCTGTCGCCCACCTACCCCTATGGTGGTCTCCCATGGCCTTGGCCAAGACCTGTCCCCTGAGCTGGCTTTCCAGGCCATCCCCACCCCCCGGCCCCCCTACCCCTTCCTTCTCTGTCTGCTCACTGCTCCGGGCACTCTGCTCTCTTTCCCACGCCCCAAACACACCTTGTACTTTCCCACCTTTGAACCTGGAGTCAGAGGTCCGGAAGTTCCTTTAAGGCTCCCGGGGGACAGAAGCTGCTCCTCCACGGTCCCCCGCACATCCAGGGCCATCAAAGACAGAGAAGCAGCCACAGCCTGTTCTGCAGCACCGTCCCGCCCCGCCCACCTGGCTGGGCAGCGCCAGCCTCTGTCTGGTCTCTTGGCCTCTCTGACTCACCTCTGTCCTTGAACTAGCATTTCCTGCTCTCCCCGACCCCTCGGGGCTCAGATTCCCGGAAATTCCTGCTACAGAGCCTGTCAGAGCAAACAGGATTTGACCCCAGGAGAGCGCTCAGCTTTTTCTCCTCGACCTATTAATTTAACAAAAAATGAGTCAGGCATGGCTGGGGGTCCCTGTGCTTCGTGAGGCAGGGACGCAGCTGTGAGCCAGACCCAGGTCCTGCCTCGGAGCTCAGTCTTGGAGGGGTAGCAGGCACCTACACCCGGGGAGCCACGCCAGAGACTCAACCACCTGGTACTGGCAGGTAGGAGGTGATTTCTAACGTGAGGCCTGAAGGACAAGGCCCGGAGGATGTTCCAAAGAGAAGGAAGTCGGTGGGAAACATCTGAGGCCAGAAGAAAGGGCGGCGTGATGGTCTGGGAAGTGATGCAGGATGTCTGGACTCCGGAGTGCCAGGAGGGAGCTATGCGAGGCTAGAGAGAAACTGAGGGCCAGGATGAAGGGCTATGTTCCAACTCTACCCTGAAGGCAGAAGGAGCCGCAGAAGGGAAGGTGGAGGCTGGATAAGAAGGCTTCTCTCAGGCCAGGCTCTCTCCAGGATCGGGTCCTCCCATTTCCTCGCTGCCCTGCAGGCAAACACACAAATCCTCAGTGTTTAAGAGCTTGGTGTCTTTTTTTAAACTGCTAATCCCTAAAAGGAGCCAGAAAAGGATAAAAACGATAACCTGTGGGGTGGGTGGGGCCCGTCGTGGAGTGACAGGTTCTAGCACCTTCCATTCCCAGGCCCTACCCCTAGTCCCCACTCTCTTGGTCCTAAAAACTCTCCCTTCTCTTTTGTTCCTTGGGGTGAGCTTAAGAAACCCCCAGACCTCATTCTCTCACACACTGCAGAGAAGTGGCTCACAAAGTTTTTGACTTCTGACCCTAGAAAGACATGTTACAGCATGACCCAGTAGACACACACACACACACACACACACATGCAAAATGAATTTCCCCAAACAATATTACACTTTCTACAAATGATGCCCTCTGATCTATTCTAGTCCAGTCTATTTATTTCTCTTTTGGGGGGAAGAGGGGCCAGTCATGACCCACTCAACTGATTTCAATATCCACTAACAGGCTGCAACCTGCAGTTTGAAAAGCATTGCTTAGCAGAAGGACATGCTGAGACCTTCCCCAAGAGACCGTCTCTTCAGCTGAGGCAATCCAGATGAAGCCCCAAATGCCCCCTGTCTCCAGGGGTTATTTTGAGGTTTAAACTGCTTCCTGGGCCTCTGCCATCTGAGAAATGTTCCCCTTTGGTCATCATCTCAAATGCTACAGGCCCTAGAAAAGTGTTAGGTCTGGGTGTCGTTCCACCCATGGTCTGCTGAGGACGGCACAGGGAAAAAGGAGCAGGCTGTGTTGTTCATGCCTGCTAGCAACAACAACAGCAGCGGCGACAGCAATAATAATAACACCAACAGCTGCTGTGGTTGACCAGACACTGACTGTCCTGGGCTTTGTCTCACTCAGTTCTCACCACAACCTCTGAGTTGGATATTATCGTTGCCTTACAGAGTGTGAAAGGGAGCACAGAGAACTCAGCAAGGTGACAGCACTAGTAAGAGAATTAGCCTAGGTCGGCTGGACACTGGAGCCCGGGCTTTAACAAACCTGAGTGTTCTAGGTGCACCTACTCTAATTTCATTTATTTATTTATAAAGGGTTTTTTTTGATGTGGGCCATTTTTTTTTTGAAGTTTTTATTGAGTTTGTTACAATATTGCTTCTGTTTTATGTTTTG
Organism: Pseudorca crassidens; assembly: GCF_039906515.1. Classification (NCBI taxonomy): domain Eukaryota; kingdom Metazoa; phylum Chordata; class Mammalia; order Artiodactyla; family Delphinidae; genus Pseudorca; species Pseudorca crassidens. The sequence goes on from NC_090297.1 coordinate 99,245,058, forward strand.
GTTTTTTGGCTGTGAGGCATGTGGGATCTTAGCTCCCCAACCAGGGATCGAACCCGCAACCCTGGCATTGGAAGGCCCAGTCTTAACCACTGGACCTCTGGGGAAGTCCCTCTAATTTCACTTAGAATGTTGTGTTTTTTTGTTTGGGCTGCTGTAATAAAGCACCATAGACTAGGTGGTTTATCAAAAACAAATTTGTTTCTTACAGTTTTGGAGGCTGGAAGTCTGAGATCAGGGCACTGCCATGAGTTCTAGAGAGGGCCCTTGGGCTTTCTTCTGGGTTGCAGACTGCCGATTTGTTGTCTCCTCACATGGCAGAAAGAGGGCAAGAGAGCTCTCTGGGGTCTCTTATACAGGGCCACTAATCCCATTCATGAGGGCTCCACCCTCATGAACTGATCACCTCCCAAAGCCCCACCTCCAAAATGCCATCACATGGGGGGGGCGGTGTTAGGAGTTCTACATATGAGTTTCTACATAGGCGTTTTGGGGAGACAAAACATTTAACCCACATGTTGCCCTATCTCAGGGATTCCTCATGTTTCACTCTCAGAGGGTTTGTCGGCCCTTGAAATCGTGGAACAAGACCTTAAATGTGTGTTTTTCTAACTTCGCAAAGTGGTCCTTGACCCACTGACCCGTCTTGCTGAGCTGAAGGATCTGAATGTAAATATATTTGCTCAGCAGTAACAGATTCAAGTGTGTGTATGGGGGGAAGGTCAGAACAATAAGAGAGATTGTCTCTGTGTAGATCCCTTTTGGACAGGAAATTCACATGGGAAGGAGATGTAGGCAACTGCAGTGAGTGAGTGGGTGAATGGGGAAGATCCTGCCCTGAGGAGGGGTGGGGGCTGGGTAGAGCTGCTTCCTGGTCTATAAGTGAGGGATTGCTCTAGATCGGGCTTCTCAGAGCCCTGCAGAGTTCCGCAGACACCCTGAGGCTCTCCCGCCATCACCTTAGCCTTTAACCCGCAGCTGTTCTCTCCTTTTGTTTGGGTGGAAGGGAGAAAGCTTTTACTACTTAAAAAAAAGTGGGGGGGAGGAGTGAAAACATTAGGCCAATCCCAATGAGGGACATTCTACAAAATATCTGACCAGCACTCCTCAAAATCTTCAAGGTCATCCAAAACAAGGAAAGTCTGAGAAATTGTCACAGTCAAGAGGACACTAAGGGGATACAATGGCTCAATGTAATGGGATATCCTGGACAGGATCCTGGAACAGGAAGAGGACAGTAGGTAAAAGCTAAGGAAATCTGGATAAAGTGTAGATATTAGTTAATAATAATGTATCAATATTTGTTCATTAATTGTGACAAATACTAAAGTAAGATGTTAATAATAGAGGGATCTGGGTGTGGGGATCAGGGAACTCTGTACTATCTTTAAAACATTTCTGTCAATCTAAATCTATTCTAGAATTTGGTGTTTATTTAAAAGCTGCTGACTAGCTGCTTTCTAAGATCCTTCCCTATGGTAACATCCTCTGAGCACTTTGTGGAATTGGCCTGGCAGGGGAGGAGGGTCTGGGGTGGCGGGGCTGCGTGAGAGGCAGGTTTCCAGAGGTTCTGAGCATGGAATCCAGGGGTATGCACAGCGCCTGAGCCCTGAGGAACTGCAGTGGGATATGATTTCAACTTGATCATGGGGTCCTGCCCTTGGTGTCTAACCAGAAAGGAGGCTACCCTCAAGAATTGAGTGAGCGTTACAGGATCATAGGTGTGACACACATTATCATCTCTCCTCTTTTTTTTTTCTCCTATTGAACATCAACTAGGACCTCAAAAACAACTTGAGGAACCCACCAAGACTGAGCTCACGGTCGCATTGCAGCCCCTCACCCCCATAGCTGTTCCTCGTCCTGGGTCCTGGTAATGGCACCATCTTTCTCCAGTCACCTGTGCGGTGGCCAGCAAATCATTTCCCTTCCTCACCTCCCACACTCAATCAGTCATAGCATCCTGAGGATCCCATGCCCTGTATCACTGGTACCCACCTGCCCTCTCCATCCTCTCTGCTGCCCTCCTAGCCTCTCCCACTGCACTTTTGTAATAATAACCAGCTGGTGTACAGTTGCCAACTATTCTAATCCAATCTTTAAAAAAATTATGATGTAAACTCACAGAAAACAAAATTATGATTACCATAAGTAATCATAAGGCAGGAAAAAGGGCAGGAGGGAAAAATTGGGAATTTGGGATTAACAGATACACACTACTATACATAAAATAGATAAACAACAAGAACCTACTGTATAGCACAGGGAACTATATCCAATATCATGTGATAACCTATCATGGAAAATAATCTGAAAAAGAATATATGTATATGTATAACTGAATCACTTTGCTGTACATGTGAAACATTGTAAATCAACTATTCTTCAATAAAATTAAAAAAAAAAGAAATTCACGCCAGGAAAGATGGAAGGTTAAACATAAAAAAATTAAAAGCAATTATGATGAAATATATCAGGCAAACCCACTGATTGCTTAATAATAAACCCACTTCCTAGCACAAGACACAAATCCGTACTGATAAAATAAAAATGGGTACTGTGTACCCATGTCTGTCTCACTCCCTACCCTCCAACCTCTTCCTTTCCTGTTCTCACATCTCTTATCTGTTTCCTTCTCAGCCTGGCCTGCTCTGACCACCTGACGTAATACTGTGATCCATACTCCTCCTTCCCAGTACTCGTGACCTCTTTTAATTCTGCTCTTTTTTTAATAGTATTTTGTCACTATCTAAAATACTGTACAGTTTATTTATTGTATCTGTATTAGTTTGCAGGGACTGCCACAATCAACTACTACAGGCCAGGAATCTTAAACAACCGAAGTTTGTTTTTTCACAGCTCTGGAGGCTGAGACGGTCCAAGATCAAGGTGTCAGCAGGTTTGATTTCTCCTGAGGCCTCTCTCCTTGGCTTACACGTAGTGCCTCTCTGTGTCCTCACTTGGTTTTTCCTCTGTGCCCATCCACCCCTGGTGTCTTTGTATGTCCAAATTTCCTTTTCTGATAAGGATACCAGTCAGATTGGATTAGGGCCCACTCTAACCCTCATTTTAATGCAATCACCTCTTTATTTATTTATTTTTTAACATCTTTACTAGAGTATAATTGCTTTACAATGGTGTGTTAGTTTCTGCTTTATAACAAAGTGAATCAGTTATACATATACATATGTTCCCATATCTCTTCCCTCTTGCATCTCCCTCCCTCCCACCCTCCCTATCCCACCCCTCTAGGTGGTCACAAAGCACCGAGCTGATCTCCCTGTGCTATGCGGCTGCTTCCCACTAACTGTCTATTTTATGTTTGGTAGTGTATATATGTCCATGCCACTCTCTCACTTTGTCACAGCTTACCCTTCCCCCTCCCCGTATCCTCAAGTCCATTCTCTAGTAGGTCTGTGTCTTTATTCCCGTCTTACCCCTAGGTTCTTCATGACCTTTTTTTTCTTTTTCTTAAATTCCATATATATGTGTTAGCATACGATATTTGTTTTTCTCTTTCTGACTTACTTCACTCGGTATGACAGACTCTAGGTCCATCCACCTCACTACAAATAATCCAATTTCGTTTCTTTTTATGGCTGAGTAATATTCCATTGTATATATGTGCCACATCTTCTTTATCCATTTGTCTGTTGATGGACACTTAGGTTGCTTCCATGTCCTGGCTATTGTAAATAGAGCTCCAATGAACATTTTGGTACATGACTCTTTTTGAATTATGGTTTTCTCAGGGCATATGCCCAGTAGTGGGATTGCTGGGTCGTATGGTAGTTCTATTTGTAGTTTTTTAAGGAACCTCCATACTGTTCTCCATAGTGGGTGTACCAATTCACATTCCCACCAGCAGTGCAAGAGGGTTTCCTTTTCTCCACACCCTCTCCAGCATTTATTGTTTCTAGATTTTTTGATGATGGCCATTCTGACTGGTGTGAGATGATATCTCATTGTAGTTTTGATTTACATTTCTCTAATGATTAAAGATGTTGAGCATTCTTTCATGTGTTTGTTGGCAATCTGTATATCTTCTTTGGAGAAATGTCTGTTTAGGTCTTCTGCCCATTTTTGGATTGGGTTGTTTGTTTTTTTGTTATTGAGCTGCATGAGCTGCTTGTAAATTTTGGAGATTAGTCCTTTGTCTGTTGCTTCATTTGCAAATATTTTCTCCCATTCTGAGGGTTGTCTTTTGGTCTTGTTTATGGTTTCCTTTGCTGTGCAAAAGCTTTGAAGTTTCATTAGGTCCCATTTGTTTCTTTTTGTTTTTATTTCCATTTCTCTAGGAGGTGGGTCAAAAAGGATCTTGCTGTGATTTATGTCATAGAGTGTTCTGTCTATGTTTTCCTCTAAGAGTTTGATAGTGTCTGGCCTTACATTTAGGTCTTTAATCCATTTTGAGCTTATTTTTGTGTATGGTGTTAGGGAGTGTTCTAATTTCATACTTTTACATGTACCTGTCCAGTTTTCCCAGCACCACTTATTGAAGAGGCTGTCGCAATCACCTCTTTAAAAATCTTATTGCCAAATATAGTCACATTCTCTATATTGCCAGATATAGTCACATTCTAAAGTACTGGTTAAGGACTCAACATGTGAATTTTGGGGAACATAGTTCAGCCCATTATTGTTTACTTTCTGCCTTCCTTCACTATAGCGTATGCCCAATGTTGTTTTGTCTATTTTAGTTATTGGTGAATCATTTTTCTTTCTTTTAACATCTTTATCGGAGTATAATTGCTTTACAATGGTGTGTTAGTTTCTGCTGTATAACAAAGTGAATCAGCTATACGTATACACATATCCCCATATCCCCTCCCTCTTGCGTCTCCCTCCCTCCCACCTTCCCTATCCCACCCCTCTAGGTGGACATAAAGCACCGAGCTGATCTCCCTGTGCTATGCGGCTGCTTCCCACTAGCTATCTATTTTACATTTGGTAGTGTTTATATGTCAGTGCTACTCTATCACTTCGTCCCAGCTTACCCTTCCCCCTCCCTGTGTCCCCTAGTCCATTCTCTATGTCTGCGTCTTTATTCCTGTCTTGCTCCTAGGTTCTTCAGAATATTCATTGGTGAAACTTAAGAGCCTAGAAATGCTCCAGACACATAGTTACTAGGCACTTGATAAATACTTGTTGAATGGAATTTTCACCTTGACTCCGACTTTCAGAACAATGGTAACTTGACGCAATGATACTGGTTACCTTTATTTTCTTTCTGACTCCAGTGGAATGGTTTTAGTTTGACTGTTAAGTATGATTATGTTTACTTCAGTACTTCAATAGATGCACCTTTTATCAGATTAAGGAAGTTCTCTTCTATTTCTAGTTTGCCACGAGTTTTAATGTGAATTTTATTGATTGCTTTCTCTACGTCAGCTGAGATGATCATGTAGTTTTTTTTCTCCCTTTAATCTGTTAATATGGTGTTTTACAGAACTAGATAACCTTGCATTCCTGGGATAACATTGCAGGGTTTTAATCAGGCGATGAACATTATCTGATTTACATTTTACAAAGTTCACTCTGGCTGCTGTGTAGAGCAGGCGTCGTAGGGAGCGAGAGTGAAAGCAGGAAGATCACCCAGGAGGCTGTTAGAGTAACCTGGGCCAGAGAGGATGGTGCAAGTGGAAATGGAGATAAGGGGGAGGATTAGGAATATACTTTAGAGATAAACCTTGCAGAACTGGTTGGCAGATTAGAGGGAAGGAGGAGAAGGGGAGGATTGAGGATGACTGCTAGGTTTTGTTGTGAGTCACTAGGTGGTCCCACTTTACTTAGTGGAGAATATAGGGAAGGGAGGAATCAAGGGTTTGGATTCCTAATGTACACCCCAGTCGGATGATGTGTGCTGCTCAGAGGCAAGTCTGAGCTGAAGATGGAGATGAGGGAGGGCTCAGCATAGAGGTGGTGCTTAAAGCCATGACTACAGAGACTTCCCTGGTGGTCCAGTGGTTAAGACTCTGCGCTTCCAATGCAGCGGGCCTGGGTTCAATCCCTGGTTGGGGAACTAAAATCCCACATGCTGTGCAGCACAGCGGGGGGAAAAAAAAGAAGCCATGGCCATGGATGTCATCACCAAGTGGGGGAGTGACAGAGAGAAGATGAGGCCCCAGGACCAAGCTCAGGGCTTTCCAGCACTAGTCAGGCAATGAGCCGAGGGTCAACAAAGGAGCTTGAAAAGGAAGAAGACTGTGAGGTGGGAGGAGAAGCCCAGAGAGGACAATAGCTAAGACAGGACTGGCCAGCTATGCAAGTGCTGTTGAGAGGTGACAGACGATGGGGGCAGACTGTTGTCCAGCAGTCGCCAATGGCTTTTATTAAATCAATATTTACAAATGTTGTTATTTTGTGCTCTCAGTTATGTGAAGGAAAAACCAAGGACTGTTTGCACACGCAACTGAATAAGCCACACACATCCTCAGCCTCAGTAAGATTTTCTGGGGGCAGGAGTGTGGTTTTTCTAAGTACCTCCTCCTGAAAAGAGCATCTCTGGGTTCGCCTCCGGGTCAGTTGCTCCCAGTGCTTCTGTAGCTGTGACACAGTGCATTGAATTTGATTTTGCTTGCTTCACAGAGCTGTGAATGCAAGTTTCTACGCACACTGAACTCATTCTCTCAGCAAAGCACCCTACAGGGCGGTGGAGTTCACAGATGGAAGCACCACCTCACCTCTGCCCTAAAGGTTCATTTAAAAAATTCAACTGAATTTAAATTACCTTCACGGAGACAGTTTCACTACACACCGTTCGAGACAACATTTACAAATAACATTGGGAATCCTTGCTAGAAGATGCCCAAACTATCGCTGGCACAGGTTCCCTGAAGGCACACAGGTTACAGAGTCCAGAAAGACAGGATGTTAATGCCTTGACTGAGTGGCATTGGAGCTTCAAGTTTCTGCCTTTGGGATTCATGTTTGGCTGAGGTAGTGGTAAGGGCCTCCTCTCAGCCACACTTATTTAGTTGTTCTAATTGCAGCACGCCCTCTCTCTCTTAAACAACCAAGACGATGCTCAACAAAGGTAATTTTCTGCTTCTCTGGTTCAAATCAATTTATCTTTTTAAAAGCAATTAGTATCCCTTTGGAGTTCTTTTATGCCCAACAACTGTGCCTTAGTTCAAGAGTTAAACTTTTCTCTATTCATTTAGGCAACTACAGTAATATCTAATTAAAGTGCAGACCAGACAAAAATGCATATTTTGGATAACGTAGTAACCTTAGCTTTTTAAGTATTTAAATTTCCACCAGTGAGGGAGAGGGGAACATTTTTATTTTAAGGCATTCTTGAGAAGGGTGTATTTCCAATTAACCGAATATCAGAGGAATTGGAAACTAGCACAGCTAGAGGACTTAAATATGCATTAAGAAAAATTCCACTACTCATTTGAAACTAGTTGGTAGGCCCCAAAGTATCAGAAACACCATGTAGCTTGTATTTTTCCTTTGTAAACCACACTACTTGTTTACTTCAGCCTGGTAAGGCAATCTGGACTCACTGATACACTGACCCACTTAGACAGGTCTTTTGGCACTGTAGATAGCTTTAGAGACATTCCAGGTGTTATGGAAAAACAGCTGGCCCTGGGATGCTCTTTGTTTCCAGCAGAGAGACCAGTTGAAAGAGAACTATAGAACTTTAGAGCTCAAATAATCTTAGGATAGAGTCACCTATATAATTTTATAGGCCAACAAACTCATTAATGGCAGAGGCAGGATTTGAAAAGTTGATCATTTTATTCTCAGCCCATTGGTCTTTCCTCGAGAGTGGTGGTTCTGATCCCGGCAGCCCTTTGGAATCACGTGGGGAGTTAAAGCAAAAACAAAAACAAAAACAAACAAAAAAACCTTCCCCAGAGATACAGATTTAATTGGTCTGGAGAGCTGTGTGAGCACTGGGATTTTTAAATACTCCTTTTCCCTACTCTGGGTAGTGAAGAGAGGGAAAAAGCCTACTGAGTTGCAGGGCACATACTGCCTATTTGCAAGGTATTTGCTCTGATCACTTGACCTCCCCTGTCACTGGGATGAAGTCCAGAGTTAAACGAGGCTCTTATTGAAATTCAACCCCCAGACTTCCTTTTCAGTTTACAGCATACAGCAGACTTTTCTTTAAGGAGAGAGGGCCTGGAATAGATTTCTCCTTGGCTCTTGTGCTGGAACATTCATTTGGTAAACAGAGAACGGTTCGCAGAAATCTAGAGGTTGTGAGAGCCAAAAGAATCATCTCACCTCCTAGGAACCAATTAGGATTCTTGAATGGCAAGACTCCCGTTTAAAAAAAAAAATCACAAAGCACTCGGAAGAGGCACACTCAGAATTACTCTGGAACTTTCCACTGTAGAAGTAAGGGAGGGAGCCTCTGGGCCACTGTGGCAGAATGTTGGGCAGCAGCTTGGCACTAAGTGATGAGAGGAGATGGGGTGACCACCAAAATCCAATGCCATGATGTAACTTGTGGCAGGCAGAGGCACAAACAAACACGACGGATTGACTTTGGCAACGGTTCCCCATTAAATTTTTTATGTCAGAAGCCAGCTGAAAAACCATTGGCGGCCCAGGTCTAAGGTTGAACTGATACCTGGTGGGCCCCCCGGACCGCTCGCTCAATTCTGTTGCCTTGCCTCTCTGGGGGCGTCCAGCACCTAGACAAAAGGATGAAGAGCCGTGGAAGCCAGGCCCCAGCCACTAAACTTTCCCAACAATGCCAGGGAAACCATTCACCTGATGCAGTTGAAAGTTTCCTCTGTTCAACTGAGTGGTGAGAAAGAAAAAGAAACTCAACCTGCCCAACTGGTTCTGAGACCTGCAACTTGTCCTGCTCCTTTATGTAATATATAATCCAGTGGAGCCAGTCCCAGCTCCACTCTACTCCCTGTTCACAGCAACACCTCACATCCCACAGCACACACCGTCTCCCCAGACAGATGTGCCTCTCTTTAACAAACCCTAAAGATGTTAGGGTTGCTCATTTTTCTTCAGAATCCACAGGAAAGCAAATAATTTTGAAAGAAGCATTTTGTAGTGACAAAGAATAGGGAAGAGTGCCTAAGTGAATGATAATCATAGAAACAGCCAATTAACCGGTAAATCCCTGTAGTCTGCAAGCTGAACCGGGAATGAGTGCAGGAGGAGGAAAAGCAGCTGCAGCCCAATTACTCAGTAGCTCAGGTGCCTTGGGAGGATTCTCGCGGCTGGTTTACCTAAACAGATCTGCTTACTTAGATCTTGCCGGACCGCTGTACAGAAGCACAGGCTCTGATGATTGCCTTCTTTATTGCTGTCGGTGAGCTGAAATATGCATCTAAGCAAAGTGAAAGGATGGAAGGGTCACAAGCCTCAGAAAACATGCTTTTCTTAGCATCTGGTAAGGAGAGAAAGGGAGACTACCGGACCCTGCAACTAACCAGACTGAAGAAACTCTACCCGTGCACGGCTGGAGGAAAGAGCATTGCAGAATTGGCACCCACTAAGGAAGTCTTTGGAATCCAACTGGTCCTTCAGTTAATGAGTTTGGAGAATCCAGGATACCCTGTTATAAAATGGGCTCTGACAGAAATGATGACAGTATGAAACCTTAGGAGGTGGGCATCTGGTCAGGCACATGAAATACTTCTCTTTGCACGTTCTTTTCACATTTGATCTTTCCCATATTTTTTCCATATGGAAAGAATTTTCCAACTTCAATTCCTGATTGAAATCAATAAATCAATAAATACCTATTGAAGGTTTGTTTACTACTTAGAGCAGAGTGACACTAGAGCAGAGTCCCTCAATCTGGGCCTAGACTATCTGGGTCAGAATCACGTGGGCTGCTTGTTTAAAAGGTCCCCAATCTAGAATCAAAATCTCCTTGGTGCCCCCAAACCTGCACTATTTTTTTTAATTAAAAAAGATTTTTTAAATGTTTGTCATGAACATGTTAAACATACATAGCATTACAGAGGACAGTATAATGGACCCCATGTACCCACCTACCACTCAGCTTCAATAACTATCAACATTCTGTTTTTCTTGTTTCAATTCTATCTACATTTTTGGAGGAGGTGGGGCTGCAATATTTTAAAATAAATCCCAGACACTCATGCACCAGTATGTTCCTCCAACAGATAAGGACTTTCAATTTTTTAAAAAACATAACCGCAATGCTATCATCCCATTCAACATCATTAACTGTAATTTCTTAATATTTTAAAATTCCCAGTCCATGTTCAGTTTTGCATAGTAGTCCCAAAAATGTCTTTTTTTTTTTTTTTTTTTGTATTTGGTTCATTCAGATCAGGATCCAAAAAGATCCACACATTATTTTTGGTTGGTATGTCTCTTTTAATTTGTAGCAGTCCTTCCCCATTATGTTAATGCTATTTATTTGTTGAGGAAACTGTATCATTTGTTCTGCAGAATTTCCCACATTCTGGGTTTGACTGAGTGTATCCTCATGGTGCTGTTTTTGACACAACCCCCCATCTCTTTTATTTTCTATAAGCTGATAGTCAGAAGCTTGATTAGATTCAGTAATTTTTTTTTGCCATATTTCAAAGATGTTTATTAGCTCCATGTAGCTATTGAATACTGCATTGCATGGTACAGATATAGAATATTTTCATTATCACTGAAAATTCTATTGAGCAATACTAAAATTATACCCAGATATTCACAGAGAAGGCAACCAAGTCTCAAGGAAATAATATAACTTCCCCAAGATCACACAGCTATGTTTTTAAAGAAAAACAAAATGACACAAAGGAAATAGTAACAGAGGCATTAAAGAAACCCAGTAAGTTTCTGGAGCAGTCAAAGTAAGGTTTGAAAGTGCATACTTAATTATTAGCAGGGTTGAAGCTCTTGATGGTTGGTAAGATTCAGTATTTTTTGGTAAGGATATTCCACAGGTAAAAAACATAGCCAGCTATTTCACTTTTAGTTAAGATTGGTCAGTGTGTTTAAGTGTTGTCAGTCCAATCCATCTATTTTAAAGTTCAGCATCAACATTTTATTTAATGGTTTTAGCAACCAATTTGGTCATTATCTATTATTTGGTCATTATCTTCTACTGTTTCATTAGAGGTTACAAAATGGTGGGGGGTTTTTTTTGTTTGTTTGTTTGTATTTTAGTGCTATCTTTCCTCCTGCATTTATTAACTATGAATCTTCTATGTAGAAGAAATTTCCTTCACAAACTATCTGGTTATCAAGAAATATAGTCTATACAAGAGAGGAAAGATAAAAACTTTTTTCTTGTAGTCTCATAGCACAGGGAGATCAGCTCGGTGCTTTGCAAGGACCTAGAGGGGTGGGATAGGGAGGGTGGGAGGGAGGCTCAAGAGGGAGGGGATATGCAGATATATGTATGCATATGGCTGATTCACTTTGGTGTACAACAGAAACTAACACAGTATTGTGAAGCAAGTATACTCCAATAAAGATGTATGAAAAAAAACCTTTATTCTTTCCCTTTATGTATCATTTTTATATTGATCAGAATGACTAATACCCTAGTATTCCCAAAAGGTGACCAACGAAGTCTTCTTTCTTGGTTGTAGGATGGAGGGGAAGAGATATTATGGGCTCATAGATTTTTATATATTTGATGTGTTTATTTATTTTCATTTACCTTTAAGTTGAAGTATAGTTGCTGTACAATATTATATGTTACAGGTGTACAATATGGTTATTCACAATTTTTAAAGGTTATACTCCATTTACAGTTATTATGAAATATTGGCTATATTCCCTGTGTTGTACAATATAATATTTAATGTGTTTTAATCCATTGTAGTTGCTACTCTTTTTCATGTTCAAACTCTCCCATCTTTGGCCAATGGAAACCACTTCAAGTTGGGTCCTATATTGCTGGGGTTTTTTTTCTCATGACCCCATAGTCTCCATAATTTCCTTTCTTTCAGGTATAACAAGATGCTCCAGGCTTATCTACCTCAGAACTGTAATTAGCCATTTCTCTAAGGAGTCCTGATTCCTTTTATTGGGAAAGGGTATTTAGAGATTACAATCTGGGGTCCAGAGGTGCTAGTTGCTCATCAATCCTGGGCAAAGAATTTTCATATATCCCACATCCAGTTTCCCTTTTATTAACACCTTATATTAATGTTGTACATTTGTCACAATTAATGAACCCATATTGATACCTTACTCAAGTTCATGCTTTATTCAAACTTCTTTAGTTTTTACCTAACGTCCTTTTTCTGTTCCAGGATCCCATCCAGAATTTCCCATTACATTTAGTCACCATGTCTCCTTAGGTTTTTCTTGGTTGTGACAGTCTCTTGGACTTTCCTTGTTTTTGATGACCTTGACAGTTTTGAGGAGTACTGGTCAGGTTTTTGTAGAATGTCCCTCAATTGGAATTTGATATTTTTCTCATAAGGAGATTAAGTTATATGTTTTGGGGAGGAAGACCACAGAGGTAAAGTGTCATTTTCATTGCATCATGTCAAGGGGTACATCCTGTCAACATGACCTCACTATTGATGTTAACCTTGATCACCTGGCTGAGACAGTGTTTGTCAGGTTTCTCTACTATAAAGTTACTCTTTTCCCCCCTTTCCATACTGTACTTCTCGGAAGGAAGTCACTACTCGAAGCTCATACCTAAGAAGTGGGGAGTTATGTTCCATCTCCTTGAGGTTGGATATCTATTACATAAATTATTTGGAATTCTTTTGCATGGGAGATCTGTCTCCCCTGTTATTTTTTTTTGGAATTAATTAATTTCATATTATGGATATTTATTTTATACTTTAGGTTGTAATCCAATTCAACTTCATTTTTTTTATTGCTCACATTGGTTCCATTTTGGCCATTGGGAGCTCTTCAGTTGGCTTTTGTGTGCTTTTGACACCCTCCATAATTTTTGTGAGTGCTTCCTTTCTTTCTGGCACTACAAGATGCTCCAGGATTATCTTCTATATTTCCTACTTCAGTCCTAGAATTGGCCATTTCCCCAAAGAGCCCTGATTCCTTCTGTTAGAGAAAGGTTATTAGGAACCAAGATCTGGGTGTTAGGTGTACTTGTTGCTATTGGGGTGTCATTGCTTCTAAGCAGTTGACAGGCCAAGGAAATACATGCATGTTATACTAACCTGTGTATATACACAGATCTATAAATATTTTCACTTATGACTATTTGTATCTATATTAAGCTAAGCATGAGTTTACACTAATGTCTCCAACTCTAATTTATTGCCACATGGATAATTCTGGCTTATTCCTTTTGCTTGTCTGCAATCTCTCATTCAAACAGTGAGAAACCAATTGTTCAATTCATATATATATACATATATATATATGTTTCAGTTTGTTTCTAATATTTTCTTTTGGTTTACTCTTGTTTTGGAATTATGTAAAATACTTGGTTCCAAGGTTAAAACTATAAACAAAGTACATTTAGGGAGATCTACCTTCATTCCAGTTTCCTCTACTTATTTCTCCCCATCAGAGATAACTTCTTCTTAGTTTATTCTTACATTGTTTCCTTTTGAAAAAATAAGCAAATATATAAATAGTCATACTCCTACCTTTCTTACACAAACAGTGGAGTACTGTACACATTTTTCTTCACTTTGCTTTGTTCACTTAACAGTAGATCCTGGAGCTCATCCAAAGCACTCTGTAGCAACTCTTCCTCATTCCTGCACAGTACTCTTTTATATGAATGCACCATAGTTATTCAACCAGGCCTCTATTGATTGACATTCGTTTTTCTCCAGTCTTTTACAGACAGTACTGCAAAGAATAGCTTTGGACATACAGCATTTCAGATTTTTGCCAGTGTATCTTTAGGATAAATTCACAAAAGTGGGATTACTGGGTCAAAAGTACTGCCCATGTAATACTGCTAGACTGCCAAATTCCCTTCTGTGAGACTTGTATCATTTTGCACTCCCATTAGCAATGTATGAGAGATCCTATTTCCCTACAGCCTTGTCATCAGAACATGTTGTCACAATTTTGGATTTCTGTCTATCTGACAGGTAATAAATAGTAACTTGGTGAGACTTTGCATGTTTCTTATTAGGAGGCCAGCATCTTTTTGTACATTTAAGCGTCATTTACATTTCTTACTCTGTGAGCTGTTCTTTGCTATCTTTCTGTACTAAAGTTGGAGAACCACTGCTCTGGTGAATCAAGAATAGCATGCAACAGGCCTTATCATTTTGTGTGGTTTTTTTTTTTGGCCACGCCCCACAGGCATGTGGGATCTTAGTTCCCCGACCAAGGATTGAACCTGCTCCCCCTGCAGTGGAAGCGCGGTATCTTAACTACTGGACCACCAGGGAAGTCCAACAGGCTTTATCCTCGAAGGAACTTATTTACCCAAATGATATGCCCAAAATGATAATAGGGAAACAAACAGTATGAGTTCAAATTTTAAAGTCCTTGACATGGATTAAATGTTTTGGGAGTTTGGAGAATAGAGATAACTGTGAAATAATTAGGGAAGGCTTCACAGAGGAGGAAGAGTTTGAGCTGGGATTTGAAAGATATCTGGCATAAGCAGAGGAGAGGAGGGCAGGGCGATATGCCAAAAGTAGATTGAGAGCAAAGAATATATGTACGTAGAGAGGAAGCAGTGTGTTTAGCTGTCAGGATTGTGGGCTCTGCAGTCAGACTGCCTGGATTCCAATTAACAGCCTCACCATTTATTACTCCTTTCAAATCCTTCATCTGTAAAATGGGGATAATAATAATACTAAAATAATAATAATGCCTATTTCAAAAGATTGTTATGAGGCTTAAATGATACAATGCTTAGCATAACAAATGCCCAGTAAATATTAGTTGTTATTACAAAGCACAGAAGAACACCAGACTGAAGTCAAGCGTTCTATTTGGAATTGTGGGAGGTTTCGTTGAGAAATATATGTGAGATCAGGTAACAGAGGACATCAAACTCTTTGCGTAGGAGTTTGGATTTAATCGAAAAGGCAAAGACATTGAATGAAGTTCTTAAAGCAAGAGAATGACAAAGTGAAAGCTTCTTTCATCTGTGTGTAACCAGAATGTTGAACAGGGAGGACTCTTGAAATGTAATCAGGAAGAGACTTTGTTTTGATCTTCCACTGTGTCTTAAAAAATGGGGCAAGTTCTGCTCACCCTTAGAGTCTCTTTAAACCATAATCACAGTTTTAGCTCAGTAATTAGTAGTGTGCAGGTCGTGTAATACTCAGAATTTCAAAGTTGAACCTCCTCCTATTTCCCAGCTAGGTCCTTCTGCAGGAAGGAGAAGGAGGGGTGTGGTGTCTCTTTTGCTCACCTTCTGCTTTCACCTCTCCTCACCCTTATAGCTAGGTGTAATTTCTGGTCTCTCTGTGGTAGAAGGGGGACAGGAGATAACAGCTAAAGGAAGCAGGGAAGTTCCTACTTGACTAGTACTACCCCAATATGGTGCCACTGTTTGGGGACCTATTTTAAAGCTGACTCTCTTCTTGGCCTTTTTAGAGGTTCTTGGGAGGCTTCACTGGGAAGGTTCAGCAGCATTTCCTGTGACAAAGGTGATGCAGTTTCCTCTGAATGACACCCTCCTCACCCAGTTTCTCAGCAGTGCTCGCTGCACGGACCTCCAGGTGTTTCTCTTGGGCAGAATTCATAATAGCTCTAAGCTAGCCCTCATCCCCACATGATCCACGTGAGTTCCATGAGAAATAGCCTCACATTCTTTGCCCCACACCCCCTGCTTGGACAGGCTGCCAATAGAGCCACTGTTCCTCTACCTTGGCCAGCGGAACAACTAGCCAGCCCATCTTTACTTTTTAGATTTTCCAGGCAGGAATCAGTCACCCGACTCCTGTGATTCGCCCCTAACCTTGATGTTCACACATCAAACTTGCCAAATGATCCCCTGAAGCACTTTTCTCTTGACCTGAGGTGAAAGGGAAGCAGCCCTCCCCCACACCCCTGGGAGGAACAGGATTCACGGCCAGCTCACACATTGTCCTTTGCACAAATCTCTCCATCTCCATTCTCAGCTCTTATACATTAAAGACATGGGCAAAGGGTTTAAGGATTTTCTCAGCTGCTAACTATGAAAGTTTTGCTTGATAGTGTTTTTAAGATATAGCACCTCTTGTCTTCTTGCCTTAGCAAAACTGAGATAGAAAAATCTAATTTTAGCACCTATTACATATATTTTTCCCAGGACAGTGCCTAGCCCTACGTGGTTAATAGCTGGTACCGTAGGAAGATAGACCTAGCTGAATTTTGCATGGTAAACTGGTATGAGGTAGAAGGAAGACTAGTCTGAATCTGCAGTGATCCAGGAATAAGAAAAAAAATTGAGTAAATTAGGGATATTTAAGTCAGGTAAGAGAAAACCTAGAGGGTTATAATAATTCTCCTCAACATAGGTAAAGAAAAGTACTCACATAGGAAAGTGGAAAGACTTAATTCATTTTATTGAAGGAGAAGAATTAGGATGAATGAGTAAATTTGCAGGGAAACATTTGGACTCAATATAAGACTTTTCTAATATCAGTGGCATGAGAGCCTGTCCCTGCAGTGATTGTCCCATTATTAGGAATGTGCAAGCAGATATTTGATTCTCTCCACCCACTCATCAGTCCCACCCCGGACTTCCCCACCCCATGAAATAACATCACTGTTCATCCACTGCTTGAGCCAAAGCCTAGGGATCATCCTTAGTTCTTCCCTTTCCTTTATCCCCACATCCAATGCATCAACATATCCTATAATTTCTATCTCTAAAATATTTTGAACATATATTTGTCCACTTGCCTCCACCTACACTGCTCTCACCTGTCCAGGCCACCATTGTCTGTCAGCTGGACTCCTGCAAATGCCTCCTAATTGTTCTCCCTCTCATCAGTAGCCAGGGTGATCTTATAAAAAAAAGCAAAACAAATAACATTACTGCCTTAACCCTCCTATGGCTATGGCTTCACCTTGAACTTAGAATAAAACTCCAACTCCTCAGCCTGACCTAAAAAGCCCCATATGGTCTGGCCTCGGCTGCCTCTGCAAACTCATCTCTTATGGTTCTTCTCTTAGCTCACTGCACTTGAGCCACACCAGCCTTTTTTTTTTTTTTTTGGTTTCCCACACAAGCCAGGTTCATGCCCAAGGGCCTTCACACCAGCTGTCCCCAGCCTGGTTGACCCTGGAGCTTAGCATGATTGTCTCCTTCTTATCATCCGGGTCTGAACTGAAATGTCATTTTCTCAAAAAGGACTTCCTGAGCACTCAGTTTAAAGAATTCCATCCTACCTCGTCCACCATCACTTTCTACTACGTTACAGTGTGTTTCAGTTTTTCCTCTACCAGTTATCAGTGTCTGAAATGATTTCATTTATTCACTCATTTGTAGTCTATCTGCCTGACTATAATATACACCTCATGAGAGCTGGAACATTGTCATCTTTGTCTAGAGCTCTATTTCCTGTATACATAGTAGATTCTCAATAAATATTTGTTGAATGAGTGGATGATTGAATCATCTTGGCATTAGAGAGGATTCCAGCCATAGGAGGAAGGGGAAGATAGACCTCTGACATTACTTCAAAGTCTGTGTCTTGGGAGGATGAATCGATAGGAATGAAGAAGAAGGAATATATCTGTGACGTGCTTGAAAGACAAAATTGATGAGACACATCGTGTGTGGAAGATAAGTGTAGGGCACAGTGAACATTAGCTCCACAACTAGTACCATGGTGGACTCAAGAATAGTAAAATCAAAGTTTGGAAACTGAAAAGGGATTTTTTAAAATTATAGGAAAATACTCATGCCATTAAATTTTTACCGTTTTGACTATTGTAAAGTGTACAGCTCAGTGGATTAAGTACATTCACATTGTGGTGCCACCATCCTTCCACAGAACTCTTTCACCTTTTGCAGAACTGAAACTGTACCCATTAAACATTAACTCCCCATTCTTTCTTCCCCTAACTCACTGGCAACCACCATTCTACCTTGTCTCTATGAATCTGACTACTCTAGGTACCTAATGGAAGTGGAATCCTACAATATTTGTTCTTTCATGACTTGCTTACTTCACTTAGTATAATGTCCTCAAGTTTCATCCGTGTTGTAGCATATGCCATAATTGCCTTCCTTTTTGAGATGGAGTAATATTCCATTGTGTGTATATACCACATTTTACTTATCAATTCATCTATCAGTGGGAAGCAACTTGGACTGCTTCTACCTTTTGGCTGTTGCGAATAATGCTGCTATGAACAGGGATGTACAAATATTTCTTCGAGTCTCTGCTTTCAATTATTTTAGAAGTATACCCGGAAGTGGGATTGCTGGATCATATGTAACTCTATTTTTAATTTTTTAAGGAACACGAAAAGGTATTTTTGCAGGAAAAATTTTGAGCAAATTTTTAGGTATGATGGTTTTGGAAATATGACAACAGAATCTGGGAGAGAGAAGTTTGGACTAAGGGTGTGTTTGCGAATCATATACAAAGTGTTGGTCATTAAGCCTGGAGGCCATGTTCATTGAGATAATTGAGGACAGAAAAATAGTTAAGCCTCCTAGGGAGGTGACTAGGTCAAGCAGTGAGCCAGAGCTGAGTGTTCATTGGTGCCCACGACGAGAGACCAGTAGCTACAAGGAAGGTAAAGATCACTGTGATCAAAGGGGTAGGAAGAAAGTCGTGGCAGATCAGCATGACTGATCTGCCATGTCAAGAACAAGAGTTTTAAATGAGAGGTGGAGGCAAAAAACAAAAAACCAAAAAAACCTTTTACAGGTTAAATGCACACACAACACGTGCACACACATACAATCTAAGACAAGAATAGGGTAAAAATCGTAGGTGATCTTTAAGGGAAATTTCCATAACATGATGGAGTAAAATCATATGGCATGAGATGAAGGAATGAGTGGGGAGAAAGTGCCAGGTGTTTAAAGATACAGATGGGAGATAAGACATAGGAAAATGACTGGAACAGGGCTGTCACAAGGCATTTTATGGCTTAAAAATGAGAAATCTGTTGGGAGTTCCTTGGTTGCCTAGTGGTTAGGACTCACTTTCACTGCAGGGGCCCAGGTTCAATCCCTGGTCAGGGAACTAAGATCACACAAGCTGCGTGGCTTGGCCAAAAAAAAAAAAAAAAAAATTAGAAATCTGTGCATTTTTAGGGAGAGTGGGATTCAGTGTGGGAGATCCTTCAGGAACGGTAGAGTGGGGTCCAGAACAGAGGTGAGGAGGTTACTTTCTGAAGGGAGAAGGGTTTCTCACCAGAGCTGGGCCATCTGTGCTGCCAGAGTCCTCTCCTCTTGTCCCAAAGCAGCTTTCTCCTGCTCCTCTCGAAAGATGTTCCAGACCTTCTCTTCTCACCTCGGATGCCACCTGCCCTCCTAGCACGTGACTTTGCAGCTCATTTCACAGAGGAGAGTGAAGGCCTCGGACTCTTCCCCTCGACTCACTCCTTCCTGCTTCCATACACACCCAGCTCCCCCCAGGGTCTCAGGGATGAGAGCTCACGTCACCCTGTCTCTTCCCTTTCACAGCACCAGCATCTGTGCCTCTGTCATTGTCTTCAGTCACCCTACCCGTTCCATGACAAGATGGGACAGGAATCAGTTAATACATTAATAAACTAAAAATAAGATCAGTCTCACCATCTCCAAAAAACAACCTTTAAAAATGTACATCAGAGTGTATAATTTTCCTGCCTAAATTCTCCCCCAGCTTCTAGACTGGATCATGACTTACAAAGTCCCACACCCTTGGCCCCTGGCTACGTCTCTGCTCATCCCCCCACCCTCCCACTTGCTGGTGACACTCCAGCCACACCAGCCTTCCTGCTTTTCCTCCAGCTCATCAAGCTGTCAAGCTCATTCCAGCCTGAGGGCCTCAGCACTGAAAGCTTCCTGCTTGGTGTGTTAACACCCACAACTTTCCTTCTTTCAGCCTCTGCTCAAATGTCCCTCCTCATGAAGGCAGGGCTACGTAATTTCCAGGGCCCAGTGCACCATAAATATGTGGGGCAGGGCCCCTTGTTCAAAAAGCAGGATGAAAAGCTTTTTCCTTTCTTCCATAGTCTTCCTTGAACTGTCATGGTGTGTTTTATTTGCCAGTTAATGTCATGCTCCTTTGGGCACAAGGATACTCCTGGGGTAAGTGCAGGCCTTCATAGGTGCCCCCACCTTGTGCCCCCCTGGCTGTTGCTGTGCCAGCACTTGGGCTCCCACTGGGGCAGAGGGTGGCTGTAGTTGCTTGGAGCCTGGGGGAATGGGCAGCCAAGAACCCAAGGGAAGTGGCAGGAAGAAGGACCCCACGGGAACTGAAGCTCCAAACTCCAGGCACATGCTCCATTGTCCCATCAGACTTCACTGACAAATCACAAACTCAAAAATAATGTTATTAAAATTTTTAAGACGTCAACTGCAGAGGATTAAGCCCCAGGCACAGAAGCTGAGTGTGGTAGTTTGTGCAATGGCACTGATAAACATACTCACGAAGCTGGCCCTGCAGAGGGACTTTCTTGACTTGTGTATCCTAGTAGGTTTTCTTTATCCTCATTCCCATCTTTCTCCATTACCCAAGTCTGCTTTATTTTCTCATAGCGCTTATAATTGCCTAAAGCTATATCTGTTTATGATCTCTCTCTCCTATTAGAATGCAAGCTCCATGAGAACAAGGACCTTGTCTGCCAGGCATGTAGTAGGTGCTCATTAAATACCTGGTGAATGAATGAATGAACGAAAAGTTCACAGAATCAATTCACATGTTTGGCCTACTTTCAGTCACATGTTGCATCACCTCATAAAACCACCATGTTCTTTTCTTTTTTCTTTTCTTTTTTTTTAAATAACACTCAACATGGCATATTTTGCTGCACGGGAGCAAAAGGAGGAACATTTTTAATTTTTCAGATCTAGAATATGTTGCATCTTTGCCAAGTCCTCACTTTCATCCTTCAAAAGAGAGATTAAAAACTGAAGTCTTATATGAGTGAGGAAATAATAGCAAGGACAGTTACATATTTTCTGTTTATCAAGCACTGACAGTACATCAGCAGGCAAGCCAAGAATAATTCTCTCTCTTGTTCTTGTTCCATGGTGTCACCATGTTAACTTTTGCTCTTTCCTTTGCTGTAGCCCAGGGTTCAGGATCAGACTCAGGAAGGCTCACCCTGCAGGAATCCATCCACAGTCCCACTGAACATCTCCCATAGAGCACTGCACAGTCAATATAGGGTTGGAACTACTCATTCATGTTCCTGGCTTCCAGGTCTATTGAGAGTTTTTGGAGAAAGAGACCATACTACCTCCCACCTCCCAATGTGCCCCCTTCCACACTTTGTTAACTCCTTTGGTTCTCAGCTTAAACATCACTTGCTGAGGGAAGCCTGCCTCAAGTGCTCAGACCAGCCAGACCCTCATCATACTTTCCCACAGCACCTGTGCATCTCTATCAGTTTCCACAATTTCAGTGAGTTACTTAATTGTGTGATTATTTGTTCAATGACTGTCTCCCTTGCCAGGCTATAAGCTCTATGAGAGAGCTATAGACCAAATATCTGTGTCCCCTTAAACTACATTTGTTGGAATCCTAACCCTCAATGTGGCTGGTGAAAGAGGCAGGGTCTTTGGGAGTTTGGGTCATGAGGTTGGGGCCCTCATGAGTGGGATTAGTGCCCTTATAAAACAGACTCTGAAGAGCTCCCTCATCCCTTCTGCTGTGTGAGAACAGGAGAAAACAGACATCTTCGAACCAGGAAGCTGGCTCTTAGCAGGCGCTGAATGTTCTGGTGCCTTGATCTTGGACTCCTACCCTCCAGAGCTATGAGAAATAAATTTCTGTTGTTTATAAGCCCCCCAGTATATGGTATTTTTGTTATGGCAGTCTGGATGGACTAAGAAGGAATCATCTTGCTCATCACCATGTTGCCAGTACCTAGCCTACTGTCTCACAAACAGCAGGCACTCCATAAGTATTTCATGAATGAACATGGATCCCCTAGTGCCTAGTGATGGTATTTGATAGAAGCTCTACAAACACTTATTGAATTATATTGGAAAAATAATTTTTTATTGATATATATTTGTTAATTAATTATATTTGGCTTGTCAGGTCTCAGTTGCAGCATGCAGGATCTTTGCTGCAGCATGCGGGATCCTTCGTTGCGGTGAGCGGGCTTTTCTAGTTGCGGCAGGCAGGCATCTCTTAGTTGTGGCACACGGGCTCCAGAGCACATGCGCTCAGTAGTTGGGGCATGTGGGCTTAGTTGGTCCACAGCATGTGGTTTCTTAGTTCCCCAACCAGGGATCCAACCTGTATCCCCTGCACTGGAAGGCAGACTCTCAACCGCAGGACCACCAGGGAAGTCCTTGGAAAAATATTTTTCATCTAACCAATTATGACTTGCTTAGAATGGGTGTTTTTCCTTCTTTTCAAAATAAAAGACAGCTGGGATAATTAAGCCATTTTTTTCCCACCCAAAGAATGGTTTTTCCTAACTGGAAGACCAGGCTGTTAAACCACTTAGATGTAATAAATGAGCAACTCCTTGGAAAGATGTAAATCTCTAGGGTTGACCCAGGTGACAGCACTTTCCTTCTCTTATTTGTACCATCACAGACTTGCCTTTCTCTTCTTCCAGGCACAGCCTGTTGTGTACTGCATTCAAACCTGTTATCTGAGGCCAAGCTTTGTATCCCTCAAAATCATTCTGTTCCAGCTTTTGGAATCATTTGATACTAAAAGTAATTATAGGCAGACTTCCAAGACAAAGGCCTAATTCCTTTATGGTGTTTCCTATCAGAATAAAGACTATTGAGGTAAGGATTCAAGTGAGACTGAAGGTTGCAAATTGTATTGTGAGGGAAGATAAATCATTCTTTGTTGTGGCCAAGGGCGCTTGTCCTCCTTCATAGGCAGAATCAATGGTGACAAATGGCAAAGCCAGAAACAAATGCTTTGTTCCAGTGGCCAGGCCTCGTGGTAAGTCCCAGTAGAAGATTTACCTTTATTTGGTGATTGTGATTTCTGCAGGTTTTTTATGCTTTAATCTATCAATTCTCTATTTAGTAATAATGGAACACGGCTCTGATAAATAATACATGTCAACAACAATATCCAGGACCGAGGTTAGTGCTTTTCTAAAGTGTTGTGTAGTTTGTTTTTATAAGCTAAGCAGGTGTCGTCCACCAGTCGTGTAGTCTGAGGGTACTGGCTCCTCAGGCCAAGTGCTGAAGAGGCTACCGCCACCACTGTCCCTGTGTCTCACTTGCTGCCACCCCTCCTTTTCTGTTTTCACCTTCATCACATCTTCCCTAGTGTGACATTAATCACAGTGTGCCTTGCCAAGTGGCATTGTGGAGAAACAACTCTATGAAATGTAACTTATGGCCTTAATGCTGTTAACCGCGTGGCATCCTTTACGTTATTGCAACTGATTAGGCAGCAGCCATAATGTGATTTGAGAGAGAGAGAGAGAGAGAGAGAATGAATGAATGAATGAAAGAAACAACTTATTCTCATTTGCCTTTCCATTTTATCAAGGTGAAATGAATCACTCTCCTGATCAAGTGCAATATACCCTGTTTTTCTTTCTCCCCTCTAAGACATATTTAAACAATTTCCTTCCCTTGAAAAGGCTCATCTAACAGTTTTCCTCTGATTCAATATCCAGATAATGGAGCCACAGCTGAAAGGTTCAAGGACCTTGGAGGTGGTGGTTGGTGATGAGATTGAATCTGAGCTCAAATCATCCTGTTATGAGAACTGAAAGACTTCAGTAAACCTCATTAGTCTTGTTTTGGCTACTCCCTGAAGGTGACAGCAGAGTCAGTTGACAATAAGGACGTAATATAATTTGGGTTGGAAGGGGCTCTGAAATGAAAAGCATTGACGTGAAAAACAGGTGATGTTTGGTCCTACTTACGAACTGAGTCCAGGTTTAAAGAATTCTCCTCCCCACTGTAACAGACTCGGGCTGCAGTATGTCCTTCAAGATTCTGCCCAGAGACCATTTCACTGGTGCAAAGAACAGGCAGTTCCTTCACTATGTATAATACTTATTAGCACATACCATCTAGAAATGTACTTATTTGTTTTTACAATCTCTCTGCTCCTACTAGCCTTTGAGCCCTGGGAAGGAGAAACCTCTTTATGGCCATATCTTTAAAGCCTAGCACAGTGCCTGGTACTCAAGGTGCTCAGATGGAAGCTGCATGCTTTATTGATAAGCAGATACGTACCTTAGAAGGGTTTCCTTGGAGAGTTGGCCTTTTAAATTTTTTTCTTTATTTTTAAAAAAGTTTTATTATGGAGAATTTTGCAAATACTCAAAAATAATCTGTTATAATGTACATCAATTTCACACCTATCTGTGGCTTTTCTCTTTTCCCCTCACATTTTTTGAAGCACGTATAGAGATTACATGGCTCTAAATATTTTGGTTTGAATCTCTAAAAAATAAGGACTTATTTTAAAAAACATAATCACAATACCTTTATTGCATCTTAAAAAACAAGCCCTATAATTCCTTAATGGCATCAACTATGCAGCCAATGTTCACATTTGTAGTATCTTACAAAAGTCACATGTTTTTATAGTTTGATCGAATCAGGATCCAAATAAAAAGCACACATTGCAATTGGTTGATATAACTCTTAAACCTTAATTTATAGGTTCCTTCCATTTCTTTTATTTTTTAACTCTTAATTTTGAGATAATTGTAGATTCACATGCAGTTGTAAAAAGCAACACAGAGAGATTCCTATACCATACACAGAATTCTCTCAATGTTAATATCTTTTTAAAAAAATAATATTATTCAGGAACCTTGGATTGGAAAGTACTATTTATTAAGCTTTGTTTTTCAGTTTTTAATTTGAACCACTTTTATTTTTTGAATTTGTAAAATAAATTGTTTATATTCTGCTGCATTGGGTCTTCATTGTTGCTCATGGGCTTTCTCTATTTGAGGCGAATGGGGGCTACTCTTTGTTGCCGTGCTCAGGCTTTTTATTGAGGTGGCTTCTCTTTGTTGCGGAGCACGGGCTCTAGGTGCATGGGCTTCAGTAGCTGTGGCTCGCGGGTTCTAGAGTGCAGGCTCAGTAGTGGTGGTGCACGGGCTTAGTTGCTCCGTGGCATGTGGGATCTTCCCGGACCAGGGCTCGAACCTGTGTGCCCTGCATTGGCAGGCGGATTCTTAACCACTGCGCCACCAGGGAAGCTTCTCTCAATGTTAATACCTTGCACAACAAAAGTGCAATACCACGACGGGGAAATTGACATTGATACAATCTACCAACCTTACTCAGATTTCACCACTTTTACAAGCACGTGTGTGTGTGTGTGTGTGTGTGTTTGGTTCTATGCATTTTAGTCACATGTGTAGATTTGTGTGACCACCACCAGTCAAGGTACAGAAGAGTTCCATTACAAATCTCCCTTGGGCTACCCTTTCATAGGCATAACCACCTCCCTCCCTCCACTCCCTTACCTATGGCAACCATTTGTCTGCTCCCCATCTTTATAGTTGCCATTTCAAGAATGCCATATAAATGAAATCATACAGTAGGTAAACTTTTGAGATTGGCTTTTTTTTCCGCTCAGTGTAATTCTGTTAGATACATCCAGCTTGTCGTGTGTATCCATAGTTTAGTTTTTCCTTTCTATGGCCGAGTAGTGTTCCATGGAATGAAGGTCCCAGAATTTGTTTTACTGTTCACTCACTGAACGACATCTGGGTTATTTCCAGTTTTTGTCAATTACAAATAAAGTTCCTATGAGCACCTGTGTATAGGTTTTTGTGTGAAGTTATTTTTTCTCTAGGATAAATGCCTAAAAGTGCAGTTGCTGGTTTATTTGGTAAGCACATATTTTGTAAGAAACTGTCATACAGTTTTCCAAATGCGTGTACCATTTTACATTCCCACCACATAATACATGAGTGATCCAGTTTCTCTGCATCCTCAGCAACCTTTGATGTTATCTCTATTTTTTAAGCTTTTTTTTTTTTTTTTTTTTTTTTTTTTTTGCGGTATGTGGGCCTCTCACTGCTGTGGCCTCTCCTGTTGCAGAGCACAGGCTCCGGACGCGCAGGCTCCGGACGCGCAGGCTCAGCGGCCATGGCTCACGGGCCCAGCCGCTCCGCGGCATGGGGGATCCTCCTAGACCGGGGCACGAATCCGTGTCCGCTGCATCGGCAGGCGGACTCTCAACCACTGTGCCACCAGGGAAGCCCTTTTAAGCTGTTTTGATAGTTGGGTAGTGATACCTCGTAGTTCTTTAAAAAAATTTTAATATTAGCATAAATATTAGCTCATTTTTGTCCTAGGGTACAAGCAGTATGAAAAACAGAAAACAAAACAATTGTAAAATTATAAAAAGGAAAATAAAAATCACCCATAATCTCTCCACCCAGACGTATACAGATTACATTGGTATATATCATTCTGAGGGTTTTCTTCATAAGTATCTATCTATCCAGCTATCTATATTTTATAAAACTGGAAACATAACAGATACAATTTTGCATGTCACTCGTTTTCATAATGTTATATGAGAAATATTTTCCTATGTATCCTATGAAATATTTTTTGAAAATATTTTTTAATGGCTGTATGATATTCCATCATATGGAGTTAATTTTTAAACCATTCTTTGAGTTTTGAACACTTACTTTCACATTTTTGATATTATAAATACTTCCTTGAATGGCATCTTTATATATGGGTTTTTCTAGTTATTTCTTTAGATAGATGCCTATAACTGAGATTACTAGGATAAAGTATATAAAATACTTTTAAGACATTTTATACCTGCATATACATATCCAAAATGCTTTCCAGAAATACTATATTTCATACTCACTAGGGTGCCAATCTTACTAGACCCTTACCAACAATGAACATTATGTTTTTATCTTTGTCAAGTTGATAGAGGAAAAATATGTTCTGATTGTTTTAATTTGCATCTCTTTGATAATACACAACGTTGAAATGTGTTCATAAGTTTTATTTGCTATTTATATTTCTTCTTTAATTAATTGTCAATGTTTGTCCTTTGCCTGCTTTTCCATTGTTATTTCATATTTTTCTTATTATTTGAAAAATATCTTTATGGATTATGGGGAGTAATCATTTCTTGTATTTGTTTAAAATATTTTCCCCTTTTAGTCAGTTACCTTTTATTTTTGGCTGTGGGATTTTTTTCCATTCATTTCTTCATTCTATAAACATTATATTATATCTATATAGATATAGATCTATATATTTTTTGTGGCTCTGCAGCAGGGATTGAACCTGTGCCCCCTGCAGTGGAAGTGCAGGGTCTTAACCACTGGACTGCCAGGGAAGTCCCTAGATATATTTTATATGGCAAAGAGTGTACTTGTCATGGAATGTTTTTAAAAAATTGAATATCAGATTCTATGTCCTTAAGGAATTTGGAATTTGTGAGAAACATACCCATGTAAATAAATGTTTGCACTATGCCAATTTGATAAGGTTATAGCTGAGAAAAATACATGGCACTCTGGCTTCTTAGAGGAAGTGCTTTTTGAGTTGGACCTGAAAGGATGAGTAGGAATATCGTGCAGGGGTGGGAGAGGAGATCCTGCGCAAAACGAGTGTATATATAAAGATGCAGAGCCATGGAGGTGCATGGTGTTTGCAGATGGCATGCTGGGACTGTGTCACTGGAGCACAGAAGGGAAGGGAGATGAATATTTATCTTGTTTCTGGAAATACATAAACTAAAGAAATTGAGGCAACACTGTTAACTGACTCTACATCAAGGGTATAGTCAGAGTCTGTTTTTACTCTGTGGTATAACACCTTCCTCTGTGGCATAAGACTCATTACCTGAGACCAACCCCACTCTTACCCTCACCCCACACCCCACTTTGGCCAAGGAGGACCAAGGCTGAGGAACCCCCAAGAGATCATGTTAAAATCACAGCAACAGGCTCTGCTGCATGGCTTTCTGTTTCTCTTGCATGGTTAGGGGTTTGAGACAGACTGGAAGATGGTTAATTGGAAGGTGAAATGGAATCTGGCTATGGGTTTCTTCTCTACTCTTGTGCCTGCTCTTGACCATGTACTTCATTTAACTCAGGCTGAAGAACCCAAGAGGTTGCTGATCTTCCTGGATACAATGAATGGTGGGCATGCTCTTTCCCTGGTGACAGTCAAGGACTTCAGGAGCTGAGCCGTCTCAATCTTTCCATGGTGAAGCATTTTGGAGACAGGTAAGACATCTCAGGTGTGTGGCCTTGTGCAACCTTCCTTGCTTACTTGTTCTCTGCTTCCTGCGGATACCTTGTAACTCAAGCAGGAAGCCTGGTACCAAGGATGCCAGCACTCCCTCTTCCCTGAACAACTAATGCCTTTATAAATCAAGCTGTAGCAGGTTCACAGTTGGCAAAATTGGTGTCTGGCCATACAGCAAGTGTATATTCAAAAGTATAAAATGTATTCAGTATCTTTCTTTGCTCGGCATTTCATATCTTTGTCCTCTGTACTCAAAGATGTCAATGCTGACAGCGTTCATGATATTAATGAAGAGAGCCAGGGAGGAGAGAGGAGACCAGTAATTTCACGCTAATTCCATTGGAGTAACTCTCAATGATCCAGATGTTACAATCCACTATCTGTCCCCGACCCACTTGTCCCACCCATCTTTTTACAACTTCTAGGACTCAACCAATTCACTGTCCCTGATTTGAAGTTTAATTTTTTTTGAAGTTTCATCTTTTAATCTTTTAAGGTGTTCTTTCTATACTTTTCAGACATCCAGAGAGCTATAAATTAAATCCTGATGACTTTTTCCTACAGCAGTGGCCACACAGGATAGACAGACTCATGAATGAGCAGAGCCAAGTGATACGTACCTGCCTGGTGAATGACTCTGACATATTTTGTATGTACATCTTTTGGGAGCCTGGAACTTAGTATCCCCATCAGTGAAATAGGGTATAGAGGGAAAATTTCACCATCTCCAAACTCTTCCCCATCCCCAGCTCTAACCATTCTAGATATCTCTGAATCTCAGTGAGGACTTTGCATTGGAATTTGTTGGAACACAATGCTAGCCACAAGAACCCCGCAGGAATGCCTACTGGGGCTCCTTCACTTCAAACAAGAGGGCCTCTGTCATTTGACAGTAGATAGTCTCAAAAGCACATACCTGGCAGTCCCAGGCCTTTCTTCTTTATAGTGAGTTATGTTTTCAGAGAGCTTTCATTCTCAGGAATTTAATATCAGGATGTCAGTTGCCAGACAGTGGAATAGAAAGACAGCTGCCCTGAGATCTGGGATTTAAAAAATAATCAAGGGTCTTTAAAAAATGTTTTTGGCTTGAGTTTCCTCCTGAAACAACCTTGGCGGAAAACAGACTCTCCTCCCCTGGAATGCTGTCTCATAGTGGAAATGAGCACTTAGGATTCTCCCATGACAATATGGAGAGTAAAGAGAACAACGCCTGCAGCTCTGAACTGAACACAATAATCCACCATGTTGGTATCTCAGAAGCTTCTGAGAAAGACAGTCTGGGCTGAAGGAAGAAGAGAAATAGGATGAAAGTCATTGTAAAAATCAGAGAGGAGCTATATGCCGGGTACTTGACACCAATGATTTCAGTTCCTCCTCGTGGCATCCTAGGAGGAAGGAATGATCCCATTTCACAGAGGAAGAAACGAAGGTTTCAAGAAGTAAAGTAACTTGCTCAGCATCACACAGCTAGGAAGAGTTGAGGTAAACCTGGACTCACTTTGAGTTCATGGTCAGATTAGCCTGCAGGGTGTGGGATCGGGGAGAGCGGAGACTCACTACAAATACTTACATCCATTTTTATTTCTCTTTAGAGTTCCCTATTTTTTTTCACTGATGGAGACAAACTACTTCCTCTTGCTCTTCTCAACAAAATTCTAAAAAGCCCAAGAAGAGTGTACTATCATTTCCCCCCTCCCCCCCCCCAGCTGCTATATCTGAATAATGTCAGGGAAAGTTACCTGTCAACGCTAAACCACCTTCATTTGTCCCAAACTATTTTGGGACAATACGATTTGTTAAATCTTTTTTTTTTTTAACATCTTTATTGGAGTATAATTGCTTTACAATGGTGTGTTAGTTTCTGCTTTATAACAAAGTGAATCAGCTATACATATATAGCTTAACTGTGGGTAGTTATAATCTTTGTTTCATCTTCAAAGTACTTTCCAGTATTAACTAATTAAACCTCAAACCACACCCTTGATTAACTCCTTTTTATAGATGTGGGAAAAGAGGCAAGGAGATAAATTTTAAAATGCCCTTGGCCATGATGGAATCAGCACTCCAAGGTAGGATTTGAAATTTCCTGTCTCCACCTTTCATAAAACCAACAGCCCAGTCTCCTACCTTGATTCTTTGGTGGAAGAATATGATTTGGGCAGCACATTCCTTACAGTCTTTTAATAATAGAGCTTTCTCAAAAGTGCCTATCATTTCTCCAGGGCTCTTCACTATTCATTCTGTATGGCATTATGCCACGACTTTATGCACTTCTTAAATCAAAAGAGTCACTGGAAAAAGTGAACAAAATGCCCAGTTCTTATGGTTCTGCTCAGCTCTCTTGCATCTCCCCTTGGAGTCTATTCTTAGACATACCGTCCGTTCAGGAATCCAAGGTAAGCCAGCTTTTATCTGGCAACATCCCCAAAGAATTCTACTTTCCATATGTCCAGACAGAAAGCTAAGCAGTAATTCAGAGACAGAAAGGGGTCAGTCATAACCATTTCCACAGCTACCAGGCAGAAACTCATTGTCAATTTCATCTTCAACACAATTTCCCAATCTTTTTAATGTTGGAAGAGTCACTTAAAATGTGAGATTTATGGGCAGCTGTTCCAGCCGGGTGAGATTCTTGCTGATGGGTATCAGACTGTTATTAGCATTCTGTGCTCTAAATTAAAGGAGAAGACCTGTCTCTGAATATATACCAGAGCCTTGGAAAGTTGGTGTGGGTGAGGTGGGCACTGGAGTACCTGAGCCAAACAAACACTTGGCAGAGACTAAATAACCTTTAAGGATCCACTTCTCTAAGAATTTATTATTCGCTGGACTTGATAGCTTTGGTATACTTCAAGTAGGATTATCACTGTGGCAATAGGACCCTTACATCAAAACCCAATCCTGGTGCTTCCCTGGTGGCGCAGTGGTTGAGAGTCCGCCTGCCGATGCAGGGGACTTGGGATCGTGCCCCGGTCCGGGAGGACCCCGCGTGCCGCGGAGCGGCTGGGCCCGGGGGCCATGGCCGCTGGGCCTGCGCGTCTGGAACCTGTGCTCCGCAATGGGAGAGGCCACAGCAGTGGGAGGCCCGCGTACCGCAAAAAAAAAAACACATCAAAAAACAAAAAAACCCAATCCTGAAATTTGGTTGTGCTTGGAGGTTGTGTGACTGGCCCCCTTCCTTCTCTCCCCCATCCTGCCCCGCCCCTCCCCCCCCCCCCCACATGGAAATCAGAGTCAGCATGTTCAGTAGAATAGCATAGGATTGGGCATAGAAAACCTGGATTTGAGTTTGGGCTCTACTTAAATACTAGTTAAGTTAACCTTGCTGAGCTATGGTTTCCTCACTCAAAAATGGGATAATAATAATAATAATAATAATACTTGCCTTACGTAATTGTTGGGAAAATAGAATAAAAATATTTTTTTCACTCTAAAGAATTTTTATCAATTTTAGTTATCAGTGATAATGGCCAATATTTACTGAGCCCCTACCATGTGCCTGACACTGCATATAAGGGGGGCTTTTATGTACATTATCTCATTTATCCTCCCAGCAGCCCTATGAGATAAGTACTACAGTTATGTCTCTTTTCCAGTGAGGAAACTGAGACTAAAACCACCCATCCAGTAACTCGTGCAACCGTGATGCAAACCCAGTCTGGCTAGACCTCTGCACTTGACCACCACACAATAGTGTCTTTAATCTCCTTTGCCTGCTGGATGTTTCTTTTCAGATATCCCGCAGTTTTCTCAAATGTAACCAGTCTCAAACAAAGTTCACTATCTCCCCTCAAACTACAGTATTTCCATTAAGTTTTTCATTTGTCAAAGTCACCATTTTTTTCTCCCTGACTTAAAATCTCTGGGTCACCTATGTCTCTTCATTTCTACCTGAGGAGTCACCCTGGCTGTTCAGTTCCCTCCTCAAGGTAGGTCCCTACCCTTTCTTTCTAATTCCTTTTGTCATTCCCACGGATGAGGCCTCATGCCCTCAAACCTGGATTGTGTAATAGCTTCCTAACTTGTTTTTCTAATCTTAGCTCATCCTGCTAATTAAGCCTAAAATGTCATTTTCAACAGTTACTCCCTTGGATAAAACTGTCAGCTGCCTACGGGAGAAAGTCCATGTTCTTGAGTCTGAACATGGCCTTTCACGTTCACGGCCTGACCCCACCAACCCCCATCCCTTCCAATCCTGAGTGTGCCCAGTGTTTTCTTGCCTTTGCGCTTTAGCTCACCATCTTTCTCTTTTCCTTTATGTCCTTATTCTTCCTCCTCTCTACCTACTGAAGGACAACTCTCCAAGATCTGAATCAAATCCTTCCTTGACTTCCCATCCCCCAATAATACCTCTCTTCTTCTCCCAGATCTGTGAAACGGTCCCACTCACTGGCCTCTGACTGTTAGTTAATCTTTCACAAATAATGTACGTGTCTTATCACACCTTTTTGATAGGAGGGGAGTGGGGAGGAAACATGCTCTGTATTTCTGTGCCTCCCACACAGTACCGAGTGGGTGCCTACTGCACACCCGGTGCTGTGCTGCTTACTGGGAAAACAGAGGAAAAGACACCTGAGGGGCTCACAGCCTGATAGTCCAGCTCAACATGTCAACACACCATCACGGCTGGTATGAAACGAGCTGGAGGAAAGATGTGCCTCAAGGATCTGGGGAGAACAGAGGAGGGCACTAACAAGTCCCGGGAGAAACCAGGGGAGGCCTCACAGGGTGACCCCGAACTGACCCTTAAAGGATGAGGAGAAAATAGGAGCCCTCTCAGCAGAGAAGGTAGAGAAGGGCTTCTGAGGAACAGGGAACATCACGTTCACAGCACCCAAGGCAGGTACTGTATGTGTGAGGCCTGGTGCGGTGAGACAGCAAAGCATGTGGGAAAGGACCAGGCAGGAGGCTGGGGAAGAAGGAGACACCACCCAGATTAGAAGGACCTGGTCATGGAGGGAAGATGGGCGTTGATCCTACAGGCAGGGAGGGGGCCACAGGAGGTTTGTAAGCAAGGAAGAGACATGGTCAGATTTGGATTTGAGAAAATTAGCTCTGGCAGCAGCACATGACTAAATTGCAGCTGAGACTCCTGAGGGAGAGTCGCCAAGAAAAATTCCGAGCCTAGGCCAGGATCACTGGGATGGAGCGGTTTGTTGACTTGAGGTGTATGAAGGAGGAGGATAAATGGTCGGACTTGATAGATGATTGGATGTGGTGAGAAAGTCGGAAGGGAGACTCATGACCAAGGTGTTTACCTCCAGGGACTAGGGTCAGGGGGAGAATGCCGAGGTGAGAAGGTAAATCGTTCTGGCTGTTGCTGTGCTGTCACTCCTGTTGTTCAGGTGGAGTTGGAATGAGATTAGTGGCAGGTGTTTTAAGTTAAAGACAAGGTTGAGCATCAGGTAAATAATTCTAGTGCCTCAGTGCCTGGCGCCCAGGGAGTGCTTAATACATGTTTGTGGAGAAATGAAGTGGGGACCTTACGATACACGCATGAAGCCACTGTGAATGGATTAAATCTCCATGTAAAACCATGCCCTTATTCTCAGCAACAAGGAATACAATATGTACTGGTGCTTCTGGTGAGGTGAGGTGGCACAAAAGACATTCCAAGGGTCCTCAGCTAGGTCAGTGCATGGCCTGGTTGGCACCGACACCCTGCCTTCCCTGACAGACATCACCTGAGGGACAGCATGAACCGGGGGGCCTCAGACAGCTACTCTCAGATGTGACATTGGTGTATGACCGCATGAATGTCATACACTGCCTATGAGGCCGGCCTCAAAGACACTGAAAACCGTGGATTTCAAGGGCAATAAACGTAGATTTCACATGAATATTTAAAATGAGACATGGATATTTAGTACATTTGGGGTTTTTTCCCTGAGAAATATGAAATATATCCTGACACATTATAACCTGTTCCATATGTATAAACCTTTTTTGATCTCTTAGGAGTACCATTCTCAATTAATACCAGGAAACTGAGAGTGAGGTAGGAGAAAAGGATGGAGGGAGGGAGAACAGAGGGAAAGAGAGAGAAAAAAACCCAAATGCCCAACAGGGAGAGACTTGAGAAATGGCTTGATCCACCTCACAGAATCAGGCCTTTCAGCTTAAGTCAGCAGATATGAGTGATGTCCTGGGACGTGGGATTTTAAATATCAGTGGACATGTTTCAGTAGTACAGCACAAAGCCATTCATTTCCTTGGCATTTTCAGTACTTTATTGCTGCTAAGCATTCCCAGTATATTAATGTTAGTAGAAAATTTGCAAGACAAGAACATTTTATGCCTGCGGAGCTCTAGTTAAAACACACGGTATTGGGCAATATTTATATAGGTGTAGGCTACATTCACATAGGTCCAACAAATGCTATTTACAAGTTGATAATGCACTTTTCTCACTTTAATTGCTTTTTCTCCCACTAGATTCAAATCACTGTACCAATATCATGCTCAAGGGCACATGTTGACCCATGATGTAAATGGCATTCAATGTGATTATATACATTTACCGTCCACGGTGATGCAGAAAGGAAGAGATAACATGTACTTAAAGTATAGTGGGTACTCAATAAATTGTATTGAATCTGAAAGCACCTGTTTTGCTTCAGAATATTATAAGGCTTCTCTTCCCCCATTATTCTCTTAAAATCAGAATTATAGGCTGCAGATAGATATTATCTTCTAGCAGACTTCCCCCATTCTGTGGATGAAAAATCTGATAGGGATGCGTAATTAGTACTCTCTTGGTTGCAAGTGACAGAAAATCTAATCCAGATAGACTTAAGCAAAAATGGGATTTATTGGCTTCTATAAATGAAATGTCCGGGGGGTAAGCATAGGTTTGGAGGTGGCTGGATTCAGATCGCAAGCAATGGTCCACCTCATATGGCTGTCTTCCTCCATTGCACAGGATAGGAAATGACAGCTGCAACCCTCGGGTTCCAGCAAAGCAGAGTGCATGCCTCAAGCCCAGAAGTCTTAGGGCATTTCATTGGCTCTGGTGGGGTCATGTGCCCATCCTCAGTGACTAGAATGTGCCTGTGGCTTAACCTAGGTCACCTGTCCAACCTGGGAGCCCGTGTGGGATCAGCATTTTACTCAAGGACATGGGCTGTGTAGAGAGGAGAGGTAGCCGCCTCAGTGCAGAGCTGAGGTACAATGCCATAAAAAGGGATAGGGAGTCGGTGTTGGGGCAGGGGCACAACAAATGGCCTTGCTACATTTTGTAGTATTAACATTAAAATTTAAAAACAACCTCTGAATCCCACCACCACCACCCCCGCCCCAGTAAAATCTTCCCTCACTTCAAGGAGGTGTCCCAATAGAAAAAAAAATAATTATAGATAGTGATTGAAGAAAGCTAAGTGAAGCCGAAATGTTTTTCCCGTTTGTGTCTCTTCTCTACCCTTCCATACTCCTCTGTTACCACCAGCATCAACTCAGATCCCCATGGGGTCTTCTTCAGAACAAAGTATTGAACAAATATTCCGTTCTGGTCCCTGTGAGAATGTTATGGAGTCTTGGCTTCCCCACTGAATCCTACAAATTTTTACTTACATCCCCACCTCCTCCACCCACAGTCCTGACAATTCTGGTGTTTCCTTAAACTAAGAATGCAACTCCCTTTCAACTTGGCTTGCGTATTTTGTTTGGGAAAGTTGCTGAGTATTGACAGTTGTTTATTATTGACCTGTTGGGCCAGAACCACATAGAAGGCAGAAGCTTTCTTATGACCTCTCTGCTCTGAAAACATCCATTTTTTTGCTTCTCATCATTATTTTGAGTCCTTCAGACTCTTTTAAAGTAAATTCCGCCTTCACTTCCTTGTCATAAGTATAGATTATGCAGCCATATTCCTCAACTGTGCCCCCCAGATTCTACTCAACCAGTCGGTTACATCCATTTGCCAGATAAAAATCTATATTCTACAGAAACTGCTGAAAATGCCTGTGCGGTCATGCATATGAACCGTCAGAAGGAATCTGTGCTGCACACACGCAGTATGATGTCAGCGAGTTATTCCCAGGAGACTGGCATGTCCTTGCTGCCAGCAAATCTCTCTCCTGCCACTCAGAAATTCTCACTCTGCTCGGGTGAAGTTTTCGTCGCCACAATTTTTGAAAATCACACAGACCCCACTTCTATTCTTATTTATCCAACGTCAACTAAAATGAATAAATGGGCTTTCTGGATTTGCCGCAAGGAATCACATTCTTTTATCAAGCAGTAAAATGCTTTATTTATTCTACTGTGCTTTGCTAGAAACACAGAAAAGAGGCTGAAAATGTCTGCTACTGTATTTATGAATTTTAATTTCAGTTATATCAGTTATCTATTGCTTTGACAAACCACCCCAGCACCTAGTGGCTTAAAACAACCACCATTTTATTTTCTCGTTATTGAGTAGGTTGACAGTGAGGGCTGGACTCAGCTGGTCTCTTCTGGGCTTTGTTTCGCCTGGGGCCATGCATGTGACTACAGTCATCTGCCAACTCAGGTGGGACCTGATGGTAACCTAAGATGGCCTCATTCGTATGTATGGGGGGTTGGTGCCGGCCTTTAGCTAAATCCTTGTCTCCAGCAGGCTAGCTTGAGTTTCTTCACATGGTGCCAAAAGAGACCCAGCAACAAGAGAGGGTCAGGCCTCATGTGCAAGGCTGCTTCAATCAATCATCTGCTTGAGTCAAATTTGCTAATGTCCCATTAGTCAAAGCAAGTCACGTACCCAAGCCCACAGTCAATGTGGGCAGGCACTACTCAAAGGTGTGCGTGTGAGGAGGTGAGGGCCATTACTGTGAAGATCTATCACATAAGTTAAACATCTACATCATTTCTTTAACGGAAAAATGAGATTTACCTGGGAAGGTGTCAGGGCAAACCCATTACCAGAAAGAAAATTTGTCAGGTTTATAGATACAGAGCAGAGATACAAACCCCTTATAGATCGATTAGCACTGGAGGACCATGGCTAGTGCACTGAAGCATTACCCCAACTGTAAAACCAAGCATACTTCAAAAACGAGCCTAGGCCTGTACATGGGACCTGCCTAGATGTTTAATATTCAACAGCATTTAGGGTCCTTCCAAAGGACTTCTCCTGGTATAGGGGAAGGTGAGGCATTTATTGGGTTAAATAAATCAGGTTGGTCATCCCAGTCCT
This sequence comes from Pseudorca crassidens, assembly GCF_039906515.1. Taxonomy (NCBI): domain Eukaryota; kingdom Metazoa; phylum Chordata; class Mammalia; order Artiodactyla; family Delphinidae; genus Pseudorca; species Pseudorca crassidens. The sequence goes on from NC_090297.1 coordinate 99,282,458, forward strand.
GACCAAAGAAAGGTCAGTAGGGAAAGAATAAGGTGGCTCTGACAGTCGACCGTAACTAGCGTTTCCTGAGGACTTATTCTCAGCCACTGTGCATGGTTTCTTTTCTTTAAGCCTTGAATAATTTTGTGAGTTGGGTAGTAATCTTATCTCCACATTACAAAAGAGGAAACTGAGGTTTAGAAAGCTTCACTTACCCAAGCTCACACAACTGAAATAGAAGGGACTTGAACCCTGTCTGTCTATAGAGCCCCAGTTATTATATGCAAAGGGATGCTGCTTATTCCATCACATGGGACAAATGGTTGGGGCCCATGAAATAATATCTCTGCCAGGCCCATCGATGCAAATATAAAATCCTGTTGTTGCCTGCTGCCCCTGTTTGGAACAGTTTCCTTGCCCTGGACTTCAAAGCCATCCACAGGGAATCTGGGAGGGCCTGTGAGAGGGAGGTGGCTTCCATAGTTCTCACAGCATAAGATTTGTTGATGATGGGGTTGATTCCTTCCTAACTGAGCTCTGGAACCCTTTCCCAGTTAAATTACTCCTGCAGCGAGCACTTTCAGACTGCTGCAACTGAATTTTGCTTGAGAATAGTCAAAGCTATTTCTCACTTGACCCAGCTCTAAGGCGTTATCCCTTATGTTTCTTGGTGAAGTAGCTGCTGAGCCCAGCATATCTGGGCTTAAGGGTATAAATAATCCTCTGTTTATGCCAGTGCCTTCCCATCCAACAGCGTAATTGAAGCTCAGAGATTTAGAGTGACTGCCCTCCAGCACATCTTAATAATGGAGTTATTCCAATAATACCAATAGGTTCAGATGATGATTACAATGAGATGACGGGTGAGAAATGCTATTCTGGAATAAAGTCAATTTCTCCTATACACATTAAAAAAAATGTCACAGCAATATACGTATATTTAACCCCTGTATTTCTGTGCTCTATTCCCAAGTCCCCATCTCCAGCTCCAGGAAACTTGGCCTCTATTCTTTAACCTTTCCTCCAACATACCTTGAGCATCATCCAGATGTTACATTAGGTTTTTGCAAAATGAGCCCCCGCAGATTTTTTGCCATTGTCCAGCTGTATATTTTTTGGCAAAGAGGAGCAAAGAAGAAATAGTACGTGTCAGACAAGTGCTCTTACATCGACCTTTGCAGGGGGATTGATGTAATGGAAGGGAAGGCAGTGTTTAGCTAATTTTGAAGAAGTATAAATGTATTAGATGGTATTCAGTGGAGCATAGCATGTAAATTGTATAGAATTATAATGCAGAAAACTCAGAGCTTTCTGATGGTGAATGGTTCTAATTTATCGCTATGTCTGGAGACCAAAATATTCTGTAACAATAACTGAAAGGTTTACTTTCCATTTGATAATTTATAAAAAACACAAAATAGGTTAGGGTCTTCTTTTTTCGAAGTTATATGATAAATTGCAGTTTGACTTGACTCTTGACTAATAAATTGCAATTTAAAAAACAAAACACACTATTTTTTTTCCTAATTCTGCGCTGAAGATGTACACGTATCATCTGCCTCAATTTCCAAGATCTCAGTTCATATTTATGTACTTATAAAATTTGCTGCTCTCAAAACTGGAAGACATCCTAGAAAAATTAATTATTTAATGAGTTTCAATATTCAGATTTGTGGTTGTTTGCTTAGAATATGAATTTGGAGGCACATTTAAATTTTAACCATAGCTCGATGCAAATTAATACCCACATGGGTAATGCGCAGGCAGATGAAAAATGATGAAAAGGATGTCTTCAAAGAAGATAGGGCAGAGAATCTTTTTCACCATGAAGCTTGTTGCCTCAATGACATAATGCACGTACATGGCAGGAACAAGGTCTAGATTGCGATGCCAAATCCAGCCTTTAAAGTGCTGTTCTGAAAAAGAAATAGGGAAGAGGTTATCTGGAATTCCATTTAACTAGGATTTGCAGGACATGGAATACAAGGTACTCTCAGAATACATAGAAGAAATAGACACAGTCCTGGGCCTCGAGAAAGGAACTGTCCACTGTGTTAGATAAACATCTACCAAATATGAGACAATATGTGCTGTAAATTTGGAACTTGATAGAGTTGGTGGCTGTGCAACATTGTAAACATACTGAATACCACCAAATTGTATACTTTAAAATGGTCAGGAACTTCCCTGGTGGCATAGTGGTTAAGAATCTGCCTGCCAATGCAGGGGACACAGGTTCGAGCCCTGGTCTGGGAAGATCCCACATGCCATGGAGGAACTAAGCCCGAGCGCCACAACTACTGAGCCGGAGCTCTAGAGCCCGCGAGCTACAACTACTGCAGCCCCCCCCCCCCACACTATAGGGCCTGTATACTGCAACTACTGAGCCTGCGCACCTAGAGCCCGTGCTCCACAACAAGAAAAGCCACTGCAATGAGAAACCTGCGCACCACAACGAAGAGTAGCCCCTGCTCACCACAACTAGAGAAAGCCCGCGCACAACAATGAAGACCCAATGCAGCCAAAAATAAATTTAAAAAAAGGTCAATTTTATGTTAGGTGAATTTCGTCTCAATTTTTTTTTTATTGTATATTTATTTATTTATTTATTTATCTATGGTTGCGTTGGTTCTTCGTTGCTGCCTGCGGGCTTTCTCTAGTTGCGGCGAGTGGGGGCTACTCTTCGTTGTGGTGTGCGGGTTTCTCATTGCAGTGGCTTCTCTTGTTGCGGACACGAGCTCTAGGCATGCAGGCTTCAGTAACTGTGGCACGTGGGCTCAGTAGTTGTGGCTCGCAGGCTCTAGAGCACAGGCTCAGTAGCTGTGGCGCACGGGCTTAGTTGCTCCGCGGCATGTGGGATCTTCCCAGATCAGGGCTTGAACCCGTGTCACCTGCATTGGCAGGCGGATTCTTTTTTTTTTTTTAACATCTTTATTGGAGTATAATTACTTTACAATGGTGTGTTTGTTAGTTTCTGCTTTATAACAAAGTGAATCAGCTATACATATACATATATCCCCATATCTCCTCCCTCTTGCGTCTCCCTCCCACCCTCCCTATCCCACCCCTCTAGGTGGTCACAAAGCACCAAGCTGATCTCCCTGTGCTATGTGGCTGCTTCCCACTAGCTATCTATTTTACATCTGGTAGTGTATGTATGCCCATGCCACTCTCTCACTTTGACTCAGCTTACCCTTCCCACTCCCCGTGTCCCCAAGTCCATTCTCTACGTCTTCATCTTTATTCCTGTCCTGCCCCTGGGTTTTTCAGAACCTTTTTTTTTTTTTTTTCAGATTCCATATATATGTGTTAGCATACAGTATTTATTTGTCTCTTTCTGACTTACTTCATTCTGTATGACAGTCTCTAGGTCCATCCACCTCACTACAAATAACTCAATTTCATTTCTTTTTATGGCTGAGTAATATTCCATTGTATATATGTGCCACATCTTCTTTACCCATTCATCCGATGATGGACAGTTAGGTTGTTTCCATCTCTGGGCTATTGTAAATAGAGCTGCAATGAACATTTTGGTACATGACTCTTTTTGAATTATGGTTTTCTCAGGGTATATGCCCAGTAGTGGGATTGCTGAGTCATATGGTAGTTCTATTTTTAGTTTTTTAAGGAACCTCCCTACTCTTCTCCACAGTGGCTGTATCAATTTACATTCCCACCAACAGTGCAAGAGAGTTTCCTTTTCTCTACACCCTCTCCAGCATTTATTGTTTGTAGATTTTTTGATGAAGGCCATTCTGACTGGTGTGAGGTGATACCTCATTGTAGTTTTGATTTGCATTTCTCTAATGATCATGATGTTGAGCATCCTTTCATGTGTTTGTTGGCAATCTGTATATCTTCTTTGGAGAAATGTCTGTTTAGGTCTTCTGCCCATTTTCGGATTGGGTTGTTTGTGTTTTTGTTATTGAGCTGCATGAGCTGCTTGTAAATTTTGGAGATTAATCCTCTGTCAGTTGCTTCATTTGCAAATATTTTCTCCCATTCTGAGGGTTGTCTTTTCATCTTGTTTATGGTTTCCTTAGCTGTGCAAAAGATTTTAAGTTTCATTAGGTCCCATTTGTTTATTTTTGATTTTATTTCCATTTCTCTAGGAGGTGGGTCAAAAAGGATCTTGCTGTGATTCATGTCATAGAGTGTTCTGCCTATGTTTTCCTCTAAGAGTTTGATAGTTTCTGGCCTTACATTTAGGTCTTTAATCCATCTTGAGTTTATTTTTGTGTATGGTGTTAAGGAGTGTTCTAATTTCATTCTTTTACATGTAGCTGTCCAGTTTTCCCAGCGCCACTTATTGCAGAGGCTGTCTTTTCTCCACCATATATTCTTGCCTCCTTTATCAAAGCTAAGGTGACCATATGTGTGTGGGTTTATCTCTGGGCTTTCTATCCTGTTCCATTGATTTATATTTCTGTTTTTGTGCTAGTACCATACTGTCTTGATTACTGTAGCTTTGTAGTATAGTCTGGCAGGCCGATTCTTAACCACTGCACTACCAAGGGAGGTCCCTCATCTTAATTTTTAAGAAATGTGCTATAAAGAGGCACAAAATGAGAAAGGAGGAACCCCATGTCCTTGGGAATCTTTGTTCATTGTCCCTGAAGAAAAGAAGGTTAATGTTTGTAAAGGAAGGGACATCTGGGGACCTGAAATAGCTGGGTGAGTATCTCAGCCCTCTTGTTTTATTAGCAGACATCTGGTATTTTGAAGATTCTGTCATTCTCTGGATATTCTGGGTTAGGACATGAGTCCAGTGAAGAACAATTGCACTGGAAATGAGTTTGCCTACCTGGTGAGAGCTGGGGACCCCAAAGGCTCATCTGCCCAAAACAGCAGTGTACAGGTGAAGGGGCATTAGATTTAAAAACCAACTCTGCCCCCACTCACTGTGTGGCCTTGGGGAGGTTAAGGTAATTAACTTCTCTGAAATTCTGTTTCCTCACTAGCAAATTGGGGATCATAAAAACTACCTCACATAGTAGGTAGTAGTTTTGGAAAAGATTAATACTACATGCAGTGTGTCTTGCACAGAGGAGACACTAGTAAATGTCCCATCCTTTCCCATCTCCCAGCCCCCTCACCTTGCCCTCTGACTTGACTTGAACTTATCATAGAAGTCATTTCCTGTGAGGCAGCAACAACACTGGCCTAAGAAATGAGCCTCATTAGGTTGTGGTTGCACTGGTACATAATCTTAGAGTGAGGGCTTTAGAAGGGAATGGAGGTCTATTCATCTGGGACCAGAAATCAAGGAAGAAAGACCCTCCTTTTCTAGATCTCTTTCCTTAGCACAGGGGAAATATCAGAAACATCATCATAGACCAAAAAATGCTAGAAGTGGCTCTTAAAGGTCATTTAACCTTATCCTCTCATTTTACAGAAGAGAAGCCAAGGCCCCTGAGAGGAAGGCATAGTCCTATTAATCTCCCTCTTAACCATCCCTCTAGTCAGTTCCTAGGAGGGAATGTGCTGGAAGTTGTCCACTCTCCACCCTCCTCCACCTCCTCCCTGAGCCCACTGCATGTTTTTGTATAGCCCATGAGCTATGAATGGTTCTTAACATTTTTTAAATGGTGAAAAATAAATCAAAAGGAGAATATTTTGTGACACATGAAAATTCAAATTTCAGGGTCTATAAATAAAGTTTTATTGGAACACAGCCATATTCATTCATTTATGTATTGCCTATGGCTACTTTCACAACTGTGGTGGAATTGAATAGTAACAACAGAGACCAATAGCTTGCAAAGTGTAAACTATTTACTCTCTGGCCCTTTACAGGAAAATCTGTGACCCCTGTACTAGATGCCATCTCTGGCCTTTCCCTCTTTACTCAACTCCTGGTTGCAGCTGAATCTCTTGATTGGGTAGATCTAATCTATTAAAGACTGAAAGATTTCATTCCCTTTTCTTTCTCTTCTCTCCTAGACAAGTGAGTACCTATATCTACTGTTCAGACCTTGACTTGCCCTGGGAGGGGCCGTCTCAAGGCCTAGCCTGGGGGAGGGACAATAACAGCATCCAGAGAATTTGAGAAGGCTCTTCTGGCAACAGATTTAAAGCCATATTCTCTGATGGGCTGTCTCTATTCAACCCTTGTGTCTATCTCTCAATTGGTTCTGAACTCAAGAGGGAAGAGGGTATGATTCATTGACTCCCTAGAACCCTGTATTCCCTTTCTCCACAACCTTAGTCCTTTAGTTTGAACCCTCATCATCTCTCATATGGGTCACTAAAACATCCTCCTACCTGGCTTCCCTGCCTCCAGCCTCACCTCCCTCCAATCCAGAATGGCCAATCTTTCTGAAACACAAATCTGATCTATTTCTTCTCTACTATGAAGATTGACTGCATTAATGGACCAATCTTTCATGCCTTGCTGTGTTCACACCCTTGGGTAGTGCCTTTCTGCCTTGATTGTAGACTTAGGCACGTGACTTGCTTTGGCTAAGGAGATAATGACAAACTTGCCACAGCAGAGACTTCAAAAAGCTCTTGTATGTTTCCTCCTCTCTTGGACCCCTGCTAGCACCATAAGAACATGCCCACACAAGCCTGCTGAGGGAGGTGAGTGACACATGGAGAAAAACAAGTTGCCATGGTCAAGGCCATCCTACCTGCCAGCTGCCTACAAGTGCACGGCAAGCACAGCCCAGAGCAGCAGAACTGCTTAGCCAATCAGTAGACTTGTGAAAAAAAAAAATCAAAAGTTGTTTTAAGTCTCTAAGCTTTGGGATATTTTGTTATTCAGCATTAGCTAACTGTTACACCTATTTAAAACTCTTCACTGCCTCAAACTGCCCACACAACAAAACCAAAATTCCTTAACTTAATAACATGTAAGGTTTTTTTTAATCATTTTCCTGAACTCCATACATTTAGGCTAACCAGCCCACTCTGATGATATGCAGCTATTACTGTAAAAACTGGTTCCTGACACCCTTGTCTGGTTCACCAACTATTTTGCCTATTTTCACCAAAAATTTGTGCCTTGTATCTCTCTTTCCTGATAAGTTCCTGGTTTCCTTTGCTCTGGTTGCCTCTCAAACTGAATTGACCCTACTTCCCTCTTTGACTGTAACTTAAACTCACCCTTTAGATCAGTGTTTTCCAAACTTTGAGTCATGACTCATTGGGTCATGATTTAAGTTTAGAGAGACAGACTACCATTTCTTTTTTAGCTGAAATAGAAAAAAAAACAGAATTAAATAGAAAATGTCAGAGTGAATCGTGTATGAGAATAAATTTTTAATGTGTATGTATTGATTTGCCATGTAAAATATATATTTTTCTGTGAAACACAGTCAAGAGTTTAAAACCACGCCACTTTAGAACATATCTTCTTCTGGCTCCTCTGAGTAAATACTGCCCCAGATTCACCTGGTCCTCACACCTTACCCCAGGATGGGCCCTTATAGGCAGCTCTCCCCCAGGACTTGCTCATTCCCATCTGACCTCATCAGCCTCTCCACTCACATGGCTCTCCACACCCCATCATGCCACCATCACCCTGAAGTACCAGCTCTGCCTTTGTAACTTGGATTTTCCTCCACCAGTAACAACCTTTCCTTCCTCATTTGTCTGGAGAATTCCTGTTTGTTAGGAGTGCTGTAAGTGCGTCCTCCATTATTTAATCTTCAATGTGCCTATGATTCAATGTGCTCAAATAACACAGTCTTTGGGAAGGCACTCCTTCCCCTCCCCCTGCCTCCAATTCCATTCCCACTTACACACCAAAGTGTATGATATGTCAAAGCTTAAGAGCATTCTTTTTAAAACTTAACTTCTATTTCCCATGTTTTCCCTGGAAAATCGTCTGTGTTCCTGTGTGCTCCCATAGTCCCTGTGCATGCAGCTGTCATAACACTTCACAGTTACTGAATTCTAATTGTTGAGTCTGTGTGTGTATTTTCCACACAAGGTTGGGAGCTCCTTGAGATTAAGGCCTGAGTCTGTTTATCAGCAGCCCCTAGAGCAGGGCCAGGCATCAGTACAAGTTGAAATTGTCCCCTTGTATATTTGGGACAGCACAGGTGACCTGAGGGTGTGAGATACAGGACCACTAGGTCTCAGAGGGAAGATGATGGGCAAGGAAACAGAGTGAAGAGGGCAAACTCCAGTGCTGGGGTGCCTACAGAGGGAAAATGTGAGCCGGCAACCAGGTCCGCGTAGCCTCCTTACGAATTTGACCAGCCCCAGTCTCCAACACTTGAAACAAAGTGAAATCAAAAAGCCCAAACCCACACGATGTTAAGCAGGAAAACACTACACAGCCTCTCCTGGAGGTGCTGCAACGAAGGAGATGAATGAGGGAGCACACAAAGTAATCAGAGATAAGAAGAATCCCGTGAACGACACAAAAACCTCAGCGCGGGGCAAGGATGGGGCTGCTTACTGACTGTGAAGAGGGAGACAGATAAGAACCGAAGCTGAGACAGACATGAAGATGGGCGTGCAAGGATCCCCAACAAATCAGAAGAAAAATGTTTCTCATGGATTATATAAAGGAACAGAAGTGAGCAGGGAAGTAAAGAGAGCTTCCGAGACACCAGGGGGAATAATTTAGTTTCACAAAAAGTACACCCTGTATAAAACTCAAATGAATTCTTTGCTCTGTGTTGCGTCCGCACAGGTACTATTATGGAATTTTTCCAGGTACCTCATGTCCCAGTTACCAGGTTTCCAATAAAGAGCTCTGTGGTGGCCATTGTTAATTAATTGCAGCTACAATGAATGGTTGCTGGGTACCAAATGGAAAAAGTTAGCACCTGAGGCTTTGACAATTTCACCCTAAGTTATACAAGTCACAAAAGGGAAATCAGGGCTTCCCTGGTGGCGCAGTGGTTGAGAGTCCGCCTGCCGATGCAGGGGACACGGGTTCGTGCCACGGTCCGGGAAGATCCCACATGCCACGGAGCGGCTGGGCCCGTGAGCCATGGCCGCTGGGCCTGTGTGTCTGGAACCTGTGCTCCGCAATGGGAGAGGCCACAACAGTGAGAGTCCCGTGTACCACAAAAAAAAAAGGAAATTAATTTACACTCGGGGGTTGCAAACACTTCTGGTACCTAGCACAGTGTCTGGCACACTTGGAGGAGGGAACAGCTGAAGAGGAGCCAATGAATCATTTCGTAGCTCTTTTACCCCTTCTAAAGCATCCGAACCGTTTTGGTTTGTAAGAGTAGCATTTCCAGAAATAGCCAGGATATCTTTAGAAGACTGTGCTAACCTGGCAATGAGGGGCAGAACGGGGAAAGTGAGGAGGGGGAGGAAGGATGAAGGGAGAGAAGTAGAAAAAGTTCATCTCCCTTTCAGGCCACATAAGCCAATTTCAAGGAGAAATTTCTCTGTGTGAATGTATAACACAGCCAACTCACTCAATCAGATTCAAAGGAAAATAAAGGAGGCAGGTGAAACCCAGAGCCAGGAAGAGCGGAAGTGATTTTGGACTCAGAATTCACAATAAGTCTAAGAGAACATGAAATCACTGTCAGTTTCTTGTAGCAGAGCCAACTTCCTGCTTTTTTTAATGGCTTGTATCATCAACTTGGGAAATGTAGGGATTTGAACCAGATGATGAATCAATTACCTCAATGAGATAAAATGCCCAAATTCCACGAAGGCATCAGGAAACAGAACCAACAAAAAGACACTGTCAGGTGTCTTATGAAAAGCAGGTTGAGCAAATCATCTCATCTTAGTCTCCTGGACCAAGCTCGGGGTTTACAAGCTCTCCCCGCCCACCCAGCTCCCAGCGGTGCCCAACTGCAGGCTCCTGCTTAGGCCAAGACAGGCACCCCACTGCCCCCCAGGCCGGACTAATAAAAATAAGAAAAGATATAGTGGGGAGTGACAGAGAGAGAAAAAGGGGTCACTCGGTAACCAGGGGTTAGACAAGGTAACCCAGGACGAGAAAGAGAAGGAAAGAATAAGACTAGTAAGAAGAAATTTGAGTGTAGAGAATTGGGCCTTCCACCAGCTGGGCTGCTGAAAGATAAATCTTCATCTTATGTGAGTCATTTGTTGACTACTTCCTTTAAAGGGGGTCCCTAATATCCGCAGTCAGGCCCCAGGACAAAAAACTCTCAAGTAATTCAGGGAGCTGAAAAAAGAACATGAATACAGGGCGATAATTTTAGAATAAGAAAGCACCTACAGAGAGAGAAGCGATATTTAGATTCTGAGTCACAATGTTTATACCTTTAACACAGTGTGATATATAAAATTATGTAAGAGTTGTATACTATATATGAGTTCTATTACTATATTAAGTGTATATACACATGTCCTGGTGTATACATGGCACTCCGCAGGCTATGCCTGGTCTCAATCCAGATAGCTAGCCATTTAGATTCCCACCTACAAGCTAAGCCCTGGCTCTCATAAATGTGACCGGCTCTGACCTCAGACAGCAGGCATTTCTGGAGCTACAACCCAGCCTCATGGAGCAAGCCATCAGGTCATCTGACTACAAGTCCAGCGCTAGCCTTGTGTCCTCATTTGGATAACGAGCTGGCTGTATTAATTAAAATACCCCATCATCTCCTTGTACCCCAGGATTGCTAATAGGTTTCTACCTCGGGAACCCTGTGCCTGAGATCTTGTCCAGATAAACTGACTGCTACTCCAGCTTTTCTAAGACTGGGCTCTAACAAGCCCCATTCACCCCATTCTGTCCCAACTCCAAACAGGCATGGAGTGCAAGGCTTTCGGGTCCTCAGCAACATGGGACAGAACCAATAGGGAGGCAGAGCCCAACAACAGCTGCCAGACACTCCAGCAGCAGGGGAGCAGGGGCCTGGACAGAGGAAGCAAAGGCTGAGTGTGGAGAGGGAAGCTGGGGGGCCCAGTCAGCGTCTCAGGCCTTGTTTCAGTAGTCCCAGTGAATGCAGGGGGATAGCAACATAGGGGCGTTTCGTAGGAGGTGACCATTCTTCACTCACATGCACCAGTGCCCCAGACAGCAGGCTGGGGTCTCAGAGACAAGACTGGACCCCAGAGAATGGGTCTGGCAAGAGCTCTACAAAACGTCCATCAGTGGGGTTGCTGGTCTAGGAAGAGGAGCTAAAATCCCAGGCCACACAATTGAGCACGGAGCAGACGCGCAGATCAGGATATGCCTCATGGAGAAGAAAGATACAAGACAGACCTGCAACATAAGTCACGTGCAAGGGTCTCAGGCTTCTCCCTGCCTCCAATCTTGCCGATTTCAGTCGGCCCTGCCTCTCACATTCAGATTGGATTTTCTAAAACCTAGCTTTCAGCAGGTCACTCCCCGTTTAGGCTCTTGGTCAAATGCTTTCTCATGAGCAGGTATTTGTGTCTTCAGCTGTCCAGCCCAGCAGCTGTTACAAATCCTGCAGGACAGGATGGTGTCGTGGCGCCGAAGCCAAGGTCAAGGGTGTGCCGCAGAGAGGTTTACGAGGTGAAAATTGAAAATAGATAGTTGTGTTTGGTGCCTGGGAGGCTGTTGGAGACTTTTAAGTGAAGCATTTTTATTGCAGTTTTGAGAATGGATGACAGATTATGAGGCACTGCTGGAGAAAAAGAGAGTAGGAACTGGGTTTTGATCAGCTGAAGAGAAAAAGACTAATGCTTCGTGTTTGGTGAAGTTACATGCGGTCAAGTTTCCTTTTCACACTATGATTTGTCTGCCCAATATTTATTCATTTATTCCACACATATTTGTTGAGTACCTACTATGTATAGGTGTTGTAGTAGAGAAGACACAGTGGTTATTAATATATACACGGTTCTGCCTTCAGATAATTACAAAGGAATGACGAGTGTGACAAGAGAGGAGGAACAGTGTGTTAACAGAAGCACAAGCAAAGGGCATCTAACCCTGATTTTGGGATCCGCTAGGTCTGAACCGCCGTTGTTCTCTCTAGCCAGATTGGTTTCTGCCCATTTCCATGCACACGTCCTACATACTCCTGATGTCAGGTCTGGGATTATACTTTCACCCAGGCTACTCAGGGCCTATAAATACTTTCTGGCCTGCCTTGTATCTCACATTCCTCCTGAAGAGATTTCTAGTGAAGATGGCATCCAAGTTAACACTTTTAGATCTACACCCTGTCCCTGGGCTCCAAACACACGACAATTGTAGATAAAAATATTTTAAAAGAAACCTAAACACAAATGGCCATGTTGAAAAACAAAACAAATCTTTTTTATGGACCAAAGACAAAAGAAAAACACAATACCATAAAGCAAGGCTGAAACCATGGACTGCTAGTTGTGAAGACAGGTACAGGCTGTGAAATGTTAGTATCTGTGTGGTAACAGGGACCAGACGTGTCCTATGAGAGGTGGGGAAGAGAGCCAGTTTCACTGAACGAAACCAGTACTTCTGTGGACCCCTCCACCTGTAAAAGGAAGATGAAAAAGATGCAATGGACTCTTGCCTGGAGCAGTGGAGTATATGAAGCTGAGTATCTTGAAAGGTTGGAAATAATGGATCTCACCTTGAAGCCAGAAAATGGGTCCAACAGCTAGCTCACTGGGTTGGTAACTAGATTTTTAAAAATTTCAATGGAACAGAAGCTTCTGAACAGGAAGGAAAGAAGGGAGGGAGGGAGGAAGAAAGAAAGGGGAAAGAATGGAGGGAAGAAAGAAGGAAAGGAGGGAGGAAGGAAAAAAGGCTGAGATCTACACTGAGACCTGGGGGGGCCAGGATAAAGCAACCACAAAATTATCAGACCTCGGGGACTTCCCTGGTGGTCCAGTGGGTAAGACTCCATGCTCCCAATGCAGGGGGCATGGGTTTGATCCCTGGTTGGGGAACTAGATCCCACATGCATGCAGCAACTAAGAGTTTGCATGCCGCAACTAAAGATCCCACATGCCACAGCTAAGACCCAGCACAGCCAAAAAAAAAAAAAAAAAGAAATTATCAGACTTGGGGAAAACAAAGAGAGAAAAACAGTAAAACCTCCTGCCCATGATGAGCCTTCAAATTCCAAAACACATGGAGAAAAACTAGACAAAAGATATAAATAACTAGGAGATATATTTACTCCAAATGAGATGAAAATGAGAGATTAATATGAAAATGTCTGAAACAGGTACGTTTAAGATCATCAAAGAGATAAAGGAAGGAATAGCACTCATAAAAAACAAGAACAATAAATTCTGAAGCAAAATAGTCAGATGAAACAAGAACAGGTGGATACAAAAAAAAACTAATTGGAAATCCTGGGAATAGAAAAACACAATCATTGAAATTAAAATCAAAACGAATAGGTTAAACTCTAGACTGGACATATTTGAACAAATAATTAAAGAATTGGAAAATAGTATTGAGAAATCCACCCAGAAGGCAGCATTGAATGGTAAGAGATTAAAACTAAGAAATGTCAGCTAGAAAACAGAAAATAGATGGGACAGCTCCAACCTAATAGGAATTCCTGAAAAAGAGAACAAGAGTGGGGCTGATGAGATGTATTTGTAGAGACTATGACTGATGATTTTCTGTATTTGAAGACAGACAAAAGTGTACAACTAGTGCTGAACAGGATACATTTGTTTGAAATGCCTTCCCTGTCCTGGTTCCCTCCTAGCTCCATGCCTAATCTCCTATTGCTTTCTTCCTTGCTCACTTTGCTTTAGCCGTACTGGCCTCCTTGCTAATCCTTGGACAAAACAAAGCCACTCCTACCTTAGAGCCTCTGTGCTTGCTCTTTCTCTGTTTAAATGCTTTTCCCCAAGATAATCTGTATGGCTCATTCCCTCATTCTCTTTCTATTTCTTTTCAGATGTTACCTTATTGGTGAGACCCTACCTGATAGAAGCAAGTGAATGAATGAATGAATGAATAGGTGGGTGGATGAATACTTTCTCTACCTCGCCATCTTACCCACTCACACGTACATGGTACTTAGTGCAGTGTTGGGTACACGGATACACATCCAAATAACATTTGGTTTCGATAAATTCCATGCAAAGCCTTGTCTATATCCTAAAAGCTGACATTATTATGTGTGCATATGAATTAATATTTAGTGACAGATATGATCAATCTATTTTCCCTAAAAGTTTATCACTATAATAGAGTAATTAAATCATGGTATTATAAAGTTTATGAGGGTTTAGAGCTCATTAGTTTCTTTTTTATTGAAGTATAGTTGATTTACAATATTGTGTTAGTTTCAGGTGTACAGCAAAGTGATTCAGTTATACATATACATATATATATATATATATATATATATACTTTTTCAGATTCCATTCCATTATAGGTTATTGCAAGATGTTGAATATAGTTCCCTGTGCTATACAGTAGGTCCTTGTTGTTTATCTATTTTACATATAGTGGTATGTACCTCTTAATCCCAAACTCCTAATTTATCCCTCCCTCTTCTCACTTTGGTAACCATAAGTTTGTTTTCTATGTTTGTGGGTCTATTTCTGTTTTGTATATAAGTTCATTTGTATCATTTTTTAGATTCCACATATAAGTGATAATATATGATATTTGTCTTTCTCTGGCTTACTTCGCTTAGTATGATAATCTCTAGGTCCATCCATGTTGCTGCAAATGGCATTATTTCATTTTTTATGGCTGAGTAGTATTCCATTGTATATATGTGTCATATCTTTATCCATTCATCTGTCGATGGACATTTAGGTTGCTTCCATGTCTTGGCTATTGTAAATAGTGCTGCTATGAACATTGAAGAGCTCATTAATTTCAACTTCCACATTTTACATGTGAAAATTGAGGCCAAGAGAGGTGAAATAGACATACAGGCAAGCAGTTTAACAGACCCAGGGCTAAAAATCAGCCTCTTAACTGAGTCCAGTGTCCATTTATCACACGTTGTCTTCATTCTACTTGCTTTCAGAGAAATTGGGTCATAAATAATCCTATTTCCCCAATGAACATCTTAACCTCTATGTACACATGCATTGTTTCTAGGTAACAATAGATTATCCCTACTTGCTTTGGAGAAGTTGGGGCTTTCAGGTGCCACTTCATTAAAAATGTAATTTTAACGTGTTTTTATTTCTACAGCTTCTTGTCATTAAGAGACTATAATTAAAATAATTAGAAGAAGAATCTTGCCTGTTAATCAGTCTACATTTCAATAAAACATTTAAAAATTCACAGTCCAAAGCTGTTACCTTATTATTTAAGCATGAGTTCTATTATATAAACTGTCACCACAGCACTGTCAACCCGTTATATATAGAAAAAAATCTGTTAGCTTTTCCTTGGTAAACCGATGTCACTCTATGCTGAAATTATTGAAGAAATTACAGGGAGATGGACAATGGGTGGGTTTGCATCCCCCCCCCAGGGTAACTGGGCTCTGGAAGATTTCTAAAGCCTCTTTTGGATGCAGTGTACGTCAAGATAGTTGAGAAGGAACACAGTTTTGCAGCAGCAGTGAGAATTCATAGTGCTAAATTTTGAGTGTCATGCATACATATATATACACACAGACATATGCATGTGGTAATAGTGATGAAAAGATTTTTTTTAAAGCTGCTATAATTCAAGCAGGCTACGTTCCAATGGTACAATGGGGTTTGAGACACTAAAAAGCAATGAATTATAACTTCTATAACCGATTTCTCATTGTAAGTATTATGTTCTCTGTTTACTGTAAGCCTTCACCTTTAGGCTTCCAGAAGCCTTGTGCTAGAGCGATTCTGTAGGACTTCTCTGCTTGCCTTTCCCATAGAGATAACCTCTGCTAACCTAGGAGGGTCTGGACTGAAAGGCTACTAGGACTAACACACAGTGTTTAGAACTAAGGCCATATATTTATTTCATGACCCTGCTAACCCCACTAAATGCACACTTCCCTGGGGTGCTGGAAGTAATGAGTTTATTTCCAGAAACAAGGTGGTAATGCAACTAATAAGAATTAAGGCCCAAGTCTTAAGAAATAATACTATTTTTTTTTTTTTTTTTTGCGGTACGCGGGCCTCTCACTGTTGTGGCCTCTCCCGTTGCGGAGCACAGGCTCCGGACACGCAGGCTCAGTGGCCATGGCCCAGGGGCCCAGCCGCTCCGCGGCATGTGGGATCTTCCCGGACCAGGGCACGAACCCGTGTCCCCTGCATCGGCAGGCGGACTCTCAACCACTGCGCCACCAGGGAAGCCCAATACTATTTTTAACAAGCAGCATGAGATAAACATCCCAGTTGGGATTTAAATATATATTTTTAAAATTATAAGCCTTTCTCTGATCCTGGGCAAGGAGCTTTATGACAAGTTGGTGGAGTTGGTAGAAACATAAAGGAAAAGACAGAACACTTGACATAACTCCCTGTAGTTGATAGACTCTAAGAGGCATCCCCCACCTCCTATCATCCACATCCTGTGTAATCCCCTCCCCTGGGGTTTGAGCAGGGTCTGTGACTTGCTTCTAAGCAATAGAATATGGCAAAGGTGGTGAACGTCGCCATCATGATTATGTTACATACCATCGTAACTTCCATCTTGCCAGCAAACTCTCCCTGTTGACTCTCTCCCTCAATGGCTTCAATCAAGTCAGCTGACACATGGAGAGGCCCACATAGCAAAGAACTAAGGGCAGACTCTGGTTGACAGAGGTCCTCAGGAATTGAGCCCATCAGTCCAACAACCTGCCAGGACCTGAGTGCTGCCAACAAGCATGTGAGCTCAGAAGAAGATCCCTCCCCAGTCAAGCCCCAGAAGAGACCCCAACCCAACCCTGGATAACACCTTGACTGCAAGCTTTGAGAGACTTTAAAGTGGAGGACCAGCTAAGTCATGCCCAGATTCCTGACTCACAGGTAACGTGTGTGTTGCTTTAAGCCACTAAGTGCGTGGTAATATGTTATATAGCAATAGATAACTATTACAGTCCTCAATGATAAAACGTGGGGAGGGTGTCACATTCCAAAGAAAGAAGGAGAAGCTGTAGGAAGTTGAAAAGAGCATGGGCTTAGATAACAGACAGCCCTGGGTTTGAGTCCCTGCTGTGCCATTTAGCGCCTGTGTGACCTGGGGTTAATTCCATATCTTCTCCAACCTCAGTTTCCACATCTCTAGTATGAAGATAATACTTTCCACTTCATGGTGCTGTTTGCAGGAGTAAACCAGATATAGTATTTAGTGGATCTAGTAAACCAGATAAATAGTATATGTGGCAGGTAGGAAATGTTTAATAAATGCTATCCATTGCCATGGACCTCACCTATGGGAATAGTTGCGCCTTTCACTCAGGAGCCCTTTAGCATGATCCAGCGAGCCAGGTTGGTTTTGCTAGCTTTTTTGTTCCCTGCAGTCAGGACGTTATGTTTCAGGGAGACTGAGTGACCTTCCATTCAGTCCTGAAAAGGTTTTACTCTCATGAGTATTGTATATAAATATTCTCTTCTCTGTATGTGACTTGACTATCTAATTCCTTTTTGTCTGAAGCAAACTAGGGGCATGTGGGAGTGAGGAGGTATTAAGAATCCTTTTTCAAATAAGGAACCAGACGACATCCCCTCAGTGACATGAATACCTGACCTGAGCCTTAGTACACGAGGCAGCTGTGCATGAGGGAGAGACTTCATTAGCTGGCTGACAGCACGGGGCTGTCAGTCACAAATTTCCAGTAACATTTTGCTTTCTACGTTGGCATTAACGTATTAGAAAATGTGAAATTATCCTCCACTTAAATGGCATGAGTAAATGCAATAGTAAAACACTTCAGTCTGTAACGTAAAAGTTGCTTAGACTCTGACTATACTTATCACTTAAAAAGAAACTATAATTTTGTTTGCGTGCCCTGCCTTTGCGATTCAAAATCAGTGGAGCTTTATATTTTAAAATAGTCAATTTTGGAAACCCAGATCTGTTCTGCAATCATGTGTTGGATGTCTGCACGACAGGAGGGCTATGTTGACCCTTTCTCAAGGAGAACCAACCTTTCCTTCATTGAGAATTATACGAAGATACTACTTTCCATCCTCCTCTCCCCTACCCCCAAACTCGCCTTTCCATTTTTTACAACAAAACTAAAACATATTCTTGTCATCACTTTGTGTATAGATTGATTGATTGATCCAAAGAACTGGGTTCAAATCTTGGCTCTGCCGCTTAGTAGTTTTGTGCTCTTGGACAAATCATTTCATCTCTCAAGTTCTTGGTTTCCTCATATTTATAGTAAAGCGAAGAGAATAATAACAAATAACGATATCAAAGGGTGGATACAAAGATGCAGTGAGATAAGATATGTGAAAAGGCCAAACTCATTAATTTTTTTCTCCACATAGGTATTAAGGTACAGAATCAGTTTCAGGGAGAAAATTTTAATGCTTCTCTTTTTCTGTATGTGCTAAATTTTCCTCATGTCTGAGCAATGAGCTCTCTAGTAGAATGTTTAGAGATGTCTACTCTGTCCTAAGGCACACTGTAAGTCAAAAGACTTGTTTATGATTCCTTTTAATGGAAATAACTATACCTAATTTTTAATTGAGCACTTGCTCTTGGCAAGTGCTTCACATGTATTAATTCACTCAATCCACAGGAACGCCATGAAGAAACTGAAGCCCAGAGAGGTTAAGTAACTTGCTGAGGGCTGAGCAGTTTGATGGAGTTAGGAATCAAGCCCAGTTATCTGAACTTGGAGTCCACATCACAGCGCTCACTCAGCACTGCCATGTACCTCGTGCAAGTGTTTATTTCTTGGGTACAAATCCTCTAAGCCAGCAGAACCAAGGAAACAGGGAGCACAAAGTTTTGTAAGTGGGGGATTAGGTGCAGCTGGGGACAGTGGTACAGATACGTGTTTGCCTTGCTTCTCAGAGACCTGATTTCTGACTTTAGGGGAAAGACCCCCATGTATTAGTCCTTGGTTGGCACATAGAGCAAGAAAGCGTTTGCGGTAAACCTAATGCTGAGTTCTTTGACCTTGCAGCCTAACTGAAACCTTCAGGGGTGAGTGGGTTCTTAGTAGAAAGTGATAACCATAACTCGCACTTATAAATATATTCCTATGAGAAATACATTACCAATTATAAAAGAAACCATTTAAATGGCATTGCTGCTGAATAGCTTTACCTCCACCAGCTTCTGAAAAATTACATCAACCATTTGAGCAGCATTATAAATAAGCAGCTTTATACAGTTTTATTTTCTTATTTTCCTTTAGAATCACTGTGATCCATGAGCCTTCCAAAGCCTATCCCAGCCAAAGCATCAGTAATAAATCATAAATATTTATAGCATTTAATCATGAGGCAGCCAAAGGACTAAAGTGTTATATTATTCAGCAACTCATTAAGCACTCAGCATGCTTATAATCCAGTGGTGGCTCTGCGAGTGGTTTATTCTGTCACCAGTTGTCTTCCTTCTCTTCTACAGAAAAAAAAGTCATTAATGCTCACATACGCATAAGTTGTAGCAGGTGTGGACCAAAGTCAATTAGACAGTACCATCCCTGATGTCCTAGAAATGTATAATGTAACAGAACAACAAAATGTATCCTCTTGCCATGCCATTACAGAGGAAAGAAGGGAAAGACAGGAGGAGGGGTTGGGGGTGGAAGGGAGGAATATAAACAATTACCAAACACTCCTGTGAGCTAGGCAATAATAGTTGGAACATCACATTTACATTATTAATGACTCTATTTCATTTGCATTCCTGTATTCCCTTTGTTTTGTTATTTCTGAAGGGAAAATATCAGACATGTTTTTCAGTACACAGGAAGAACTAACAATAAGATCCATTCAAATGTGGAGAGGGAGCTCCTTAGGAGATAGGAGTCTCATCTTGAGCGCAATCTTCCAGCAGAGGTGGGATGCCTCTTTGTCAGGGGTTTTGAAGAGGGGATTTCCTATCAGAAAAAAATGACCAGCATCACTTTTTTTGTTTTTTTTTTTCTTTTTTGTGGTACGCGGGCCTCTCACTGTTGTGGCCTCTCCCGTTGCAGAGCACAGGCTCCGGACACGCAGGCTCAGCGGCCATGGCTCACGCGCCTAGCCGCTCTGCAGCATGTGAGATCTTCCCGGACCGGGGCACGAACCCATGTTCCCTGCTTCGGCAGGCGGACTCTCAACCACTGCGCCACCAGGGAAGCCCCAGCATCACTTCTTTAACAAAGATGCAAACCTCCCTTCCTTCTCTACAATTGAGGTTTGAAGGCTAGAATGCCCACTTTTCCAGACTCAGTTGAAGATAGGAGTAGCCACATGATCCAGTTCTGGACAATGAGATGTTTGTAGAAGTCTCTGGGATGGGGGATGGGGTGGGAGAGGCTTTTGAGAAAAGGTTTTGAAAGAGATGGACTCTTTGAACCCCTCGTACACTGCTGGTGGGAGTGTGAAATGGTGTGACCGTGAAATGGTGTGACCATTTTGGAAAACAGTTTGGCAGCTCCTCAGAGAGCTAAATCATTGAGTTATCATACGTTCACATAAAAACTTGTATGCAAGTATTCAGCCTAACAGTCCTTGTTAGCCCTGTTAGCTCCTTTTTAGTGTTTGCTGAAGATGGTGGTATATAGACTGGGTTAGCAAGGGTTGGTGAGGTTTATGGGGGTTTGCTCATCATAGAACAGGCTCCTGTAGAAGGGTGTGAAGCACCGCCAAGTGCTTTGAGTTTTAAGCTGTTGCTAGTAGTGCTCTGACGAATAGTCTAGTTGCTGTGATTATTTGGGTTTAGGGCTAAGCATAGTGGGGTACCTAATCCCAGTTTGGGTCTTAGCTGTTGTGTGATCAGGATATGTTAAAGTCACTTTCACAGTTTATTTTTACTGTAATTATGGCTTTTTACAGCTTAATTAAGGTTTAACTTTATCTTGGATAATTCTTTAACACGCTTGACGCCATAATTCTATTAATTCGGGTCAATCTATGGCTGCTGGTGGCTGGCACGAAATTTACCCACCCTGATTAATATGGCTTAGTCAAACTTTCATTTATGGCTTAATTCTCATCACTGCTGTGTCCCATGGGGACGTGGTTGAGCAAGGTGCTGTGAGCTGCAGGTGTGGCGTGCTTGCTACCTGCTCCTTTTAATCTCAGTGATTTAGAGTGCAGATACTTGCATGTGTAATTCTGTTAAAAACTAATAGAAAGTCTGGGACCAAACCTTTAGGTTCATGGGGCCAGTGAGCCCATCTAGACATTTTAAGAAGTGTTCAAGCTACATTAACTTGCTATATATAGGTGGTGTTTTTATGGTTGCGTTGTGTGGTTTATGTCAGATTTAGTATTAAATTTTTGATAAAATGGCTGGTGAATCTAGGGGGATGTCTGTCTGTATGGGCGGTGAATATCTAAGTAGCTCATTGGTATGATGGGAGTGTTAAGGTTAATTTATTCTGATAGGTAAATATTTTAAACCGGGGGGGAGAGTGGAGTGCTATGTCCTGCGACCACTGACTGAATTGCACAATGCAGGTTGCTCGCGCCAGTAAATAATTCCAATCAAGTCCAGCTACAAATTGCTTGACTGTGTTACGGCCTTTTAAGGTCATAGCTGAGTCCAAGCATCCCCCCCCAAAATTAAAAAATACCAAATGCATGAAACCACAGTTATGTGTGACCATTGGCTAATTAGTCATCAGTCCATCAAGATGTCTTATTTAAGGGGAAAAGAGTGGGCAGTTTTAGGTGAGATGGCCCTGAAGTAAGAGCCAGATTGTCTAATAGAGTCCATTGATAGAAACCCCCAAGGTATGGGCCCGGAGCGAGGAGGGGGACACCTGCCGAGCAGGCTGATGGTTTCACGCGGCCTGGTGACCAAGCTTGTGGTGTAATGTGCGGGATTATAAGTACCTTGGCTCAGGATTGATTTAACCTAACGTACTATGTACAACCAAGAAATTGTATGTATTATGCAATATCAATGGTTTAGCGTACATGCTTATTAGACATGTGGTAAATAATGTAATGCACGATTATACATACAGTGTATATATGTACGTATGGAACGCATGTACTTATTGATGTGGTAGTGCAAACATGCACGATGTACATAACATGTATGTGATAAACTGGGTTGTTTTAGTACTGACGTAGTACTATAATTTTATGAATGTCTTATAACTTATTTCAGAGAATAGTTTATATAGAATTTCAGCTTTGGGTGGTGCTGGTGGTGAAGTTTAGGGCTTCTTTCTTGAGTCTTAGGGAGGTGTGTCGTTCTCCTTTTCTGGTTTACAAGACCAGGATATTGTGTTATACTACAAAGACTCTTCATTTTAGAAATTTGTTTTTGATGATACTAGTTACTGGTATTAGCACTAGGATTAAAAGAAATATAAAACAGATGCAAGTTGTCTGATAATGATGTATGGGTGTTCTACGGGTTGTCCTCCAATTCATGTTAGTATTAGTAACTCTTCTACTAACATTCAAAATAGGAGTTGGCTGAAAGGTTGGAATATCATGCTTCGCTGTTTGGATGTGTGGAGTATTGGAATAAATGCCAAGATTGAGAGTAATAGGGTAAGACTTCTCCTAGTTTGTTGGGGATTGATCGTAGGATTGCATAGGCGAATAGAAGGTATCATTCTGGCTTGATATGGGGCGGTGTATTGAGTGGGTTTGCTGGGGCGTAGTTGTCGCGGTCTCCTAGCAGGTCGGGTGAGAATAGGGCTAGTATTAGTGAGGCTAGAATTAGTAGTAAGGTGCCTAGGATATCTTTGATTTTGTAATAGGGATGGAACGGGATTTTGTCTGTGTTGGATGGGATTCCTGTGGGGTTGTTGGATCCTGTTTCATGAAGGAATAGTAGGTGGATGGCTGCTAGCGCTGTAATGATGAAAGGGAGAATGAAGTGGAAGGCAAAGAATTGCTTTATCTACAGAAGAGCCTCCTCAAATTCATTCGACAAGGGTGGTGCCGATATATGGGATTGCTGAGAGTAGGTTTGTGATGACTGTTGTGCCTCAGAATGACATTTGTCCTCAAGGTAGTATATAACCTATGAATGCGGTAGCTATAACTGTAAGTAGTAGGATGATTCCAATGTTTCATGTTTCTTGAAAGGTGTAGGACCCATACTACAGGCCACATCCTACGTGAATGTAGAGGCAGATAAAGAATATGGAAGCTCTGTTTGCATGTATATATGAAATAATTCATCCATAGTTGATGTCTCGACAGATGTGTGTTACTGATGAGAAGGCAGTTGTTGTGTCTGGTGTGTAGTGTATCACTGGGAATAGGCCTGTTAGGATTTGTAGGATCAGGCAGATGCCTAGTAAAGAGCCAAAGTTTCATCATGACGAGATGTTTGACGGGGTTGGGAGGTCAGTGAATGTGTTGTTGATGATCTTCATCAGCAGGTGGTTTTTTTTGGATGTTGGTCATTGGTGTTCTTATAGTTGAACGACAACGATGATTTTTCATGTCATTGGTCATGGTTGGAGTCCATGTGAGAATAATGATGACATACATTGTATTTATTTTAAGTATTATTTTTGTGATTAGGTTTGTGGGAGTTTCTTCAAAACCTTCACCTATTTATGGGGTTTAGGGTTGATTGTGAGCGGTGGTGTTGGATGTGGGATTGTGTTGAATTTTGGTGGTTCATTTTTAGGTCTGATAGTGTTTTTGATTTGTTTAGGGGGAATGTTAGTCGTGTTTGGTTATACAACGGCTATAGCTATAGCAGTATCCTGAGGTTTGGGTTTCTAATAAGGTTGTTTTGGGGGTGTTTCTTTTAGGGTTAATAGTAGAGTTTTAAATGGTATTTTATATTTTGAAGGATGAGGAGGTGGAAATTGTGTTTAAGTTCAAGGGGTTGGGGGATTGGGTTATTTATGATACCGGTGATTCTGTTTTTTTTTTTTTTTTTAGTGAGGAGGCTATAGGGATTGCAGCCTTATATAGTTATGGTACTTGGTTAGTGATTGTTACTGGTTGGTCATTGTTTATTGGTGTTGTGGTTATCATAGAGATTACTCGGGGTAATTAAATAAAAGTATGCTAAGGGTGAGGGTGATGAGAAACGATAGGAAGTATAGTTTAATAAGACCTTTTTGGTTTGAGATTAGCGTGGAGGATCTTAGTTGAATGAGGGATGTGGTTTTTGGTAAGATAGTTTCTAATCAGATTAAGTCTAGGAGAGAGGATGCTAATTTTTGGCTTGTTAATAGGTTTAGATAAGGGGGTAGGTGGTGTATAATGGTGGGGCAATGTCCTAGGAGAGTAGAGAATTTAAAGGAGCTTGAGGAGTAGGTATATTTTGTGTGTTGGGGTTAATTTCGAGTGCTAGCACGAAGCCCAGAGTTGTTACTATAAGGGCAGTTAGTTTTAAGTGCAGAGGTATGGTTATTAGGGGGATGGTTGTTGGGAGAATGCTGTTGGAGATGATGAATCCAGCAAAGATACTTCCGATTAGTAGGCGTTTGATACAGCTAATTAGGAGGGGGTTGTTTTCACTGATAGGAGCTGAGGGGGAGGAGTGGGATTGTCCCAGTAGTGCGAAGAAGATAATGAGAGTGCTGTAGATGGCTGTGAGGGAGGTGACAGAGTTATTAATAGGGCTCAGGCGTTGGTATAAGACGTGTTGGCGGTTTCAATGATTAGGTCTTTAGAATAAAAGCCGGTGAGGAAAGCACTCCTGTCAGTGCTAGGCACCCAGTGATAATGGCTGTTGCGGTAAAGGGTAAGGTCTTGAATAGGCCTCCTATTTTTTGAATATCTTGTTCGTTGTTTAAGTTGTGGATGATAGATCTGGAGCACATGAATAGTATTGCTTTAAAGAAAGCATGTGAACAAATGTGTAAGAATGCTAGATAGGGCTGGTTGATGCCGATAGTTACAATCATTAGACCTAATTGGCTTGAGGTAGAGAAAGCAATAATTTTTTTAATATCATTTTGGGTGAGAGCACGTATAGCTGTGAATAGAGTGGTAAGGGCTCTCAGGCATAACGTTATTTTTTGAATAAGTTTATTGTTCTCTGTTAGGGGGTAAAATCGGGTAAGTAGGAAGATCCCTGCTATGACTATTGTGCTTGAGTGGAGTAGGGCTGTTATGGGCATGGGACCTTCTATTGCTGAGGGGAGTCAGGGGTGAAGTCCAAATTGAGCTGATTTTCCGGCTACGGCTAATACAAGTCCTGTAAGGGGGAGGTTTAAAGAGTTTAGGTAGAGTATAAAGAGTTGTTGTAGGGCTTCCCTGGTGGCGCAGTGGTTGAGAGTCCGCCTGCCGATGCAGGGAACACGGGTTCGTACCCCGGTCCGGGAATATCCCACATGCCGCGGAGCGGCTGCGCTCGTGAGCCATGGCCGCTGAGCCTGCGCGTCCGGAGCCTGTGCTCCGCAACGGGAGAGGCCACAGCAGTGAGAGGCCCGCGTACCGCAAAAAACAAAAAACAAACAAAAAAACAAAAAAAGTTGTTGTAGGTCTTATGCGTTTGAGTTGGATAGAAATCATGCTATTGATATAATGAATCTGATATCCCTGATGCGGTTATATAAGATTGCTTGGAGGGCAGCTGTGTTTGTGTCTGTTCGTCCATGTCATCACCCGATGAGTAAGAAGGATATGATTCCGACCCCCTCCCACCCAATGAAAAGCTGGAAGAGACTGTTAGCAGTAACAAGGATTAGTACGGTAATGATGAAGAGGAGTAGGTATTTGAAAAACTGATTAATGTAAGGTCTAAATGTATGTATCATATTGAGAATTCTATGATAGACCATGTAATAAACAATGCTACTGGTACAAATATTATTGAGAAGTAATTTATTTTGAAGCTGAGCGTTAATTTAAGGGTTTAGATGGTGATCCAGTATCAGTTTGAAATGATTATTTCTTGGCCTGTGTGAAGGAATATTATCATTGGGATTAGGCTGGTAATAAAAGTACATGAAAGAGTACTTTTTACATATGATGGGTATTTATCACTTTTGTAGAAGTTTGTGTTAGTTATTATAATCGGGATAATTAGTATTAGTAATGTGACTAAGGCAAAGGAAGAGAACAGGTTTATTACTTTTATTTGGAGTTGCACCAATTTTTCGGTTCCTAAGACTAATGGATAACTACTATCCTTTAAAAGTCTGAAAAAGCCATACTACTAGGCATGGGGGCATGAATTAGCAGTTCTTGTAATACTTTCTCGGTAAATAAGAAGTTTTAGTCTTCTGTTGCTAGATTCACCATCTAGTGTTTTTTTTAAACTATATTTACAGTATAGGGGGCCCAGGATGATTTTAGGATTTAGTGACAGGAGTAGGAGTGGTAGGATGTGGAGGGCTATAAGGACATTTTGTCGTATGAAGGAGGGCATAATATTATTGATGTGGTGCGTACATTTACCACGTTGTGTTGTGATTAGTATGTACCTAGAGTATAGGGCTGTAATTACAATGTTAGTTCCTATTAAGATGATAGTGAGGTTTGATCCTGAGAAAGTCGATATGACTATGAACAGCTCTCCGATTAGATTGATAGTAGGGGGCAGGGCCAGGTTTGTCAGGCTTGCTAGCAGTCATCAAGTGCCTATCAGTGGGAGGAGAATGTGTAGGCCTCGGGCTAGGATTATAGTTCGACTGTGGATTCATTCATAGTTTGAGTTTGCTAGGCAGAATAATATAGATGATGTGAGGCCGTGGGCGATTATTAGGGCGGTAGCCCCTATGTAGCTTCAGGGCGTTTGAAAGAGGATAGCTGCAATAACGAAATAACGAGTGCCGTGTGGCTGACTGAAGAGTAGGCAATGAGTGATTTTAGGTCTGTTTGACGTAGACACATAGAACTGGTTATGATTATTCCTCATAGAGAGAGCATGAGGAGAGGGTACGCTCTGAATTCTGTTAGGGTGTTGAGTATTGACGTGATTCGTAGCATGCTGTAGTCCCCGAGTTTTAGTAATACGGCCGCGAGGACTATAGAACCTGCAACGCGAGCCTCTACGTGTGCTTTGGGTAGTCAGAGGTGGAGGCCATAGAGGGGTATTTTTACTACAAAGGCTATCGTGCAGGCCAGTCATATAAAGACGTTGGTGCAGGAGTTGGATAGTGGCTGGGCTCAACACTGAAGTACTAGAAAATTCAGAGAGCCCGTGGTATTTTATATATATACTAATGCCACTAGCAGTGGGAGCGAT
Organism: Pseudorca crassidens; assembly: GCF_039906515.1. Classification (NCBI taxonomy): domain Eukaryota; kingdom Metazoa; phylum Chordata; class Mammalia; order Artiodactyla; family Delphinidae; genus Pseudorca; species Pseudorca crassidens. The sequence goes on from NC_090297.1 coordinate 99,309,495, forward strand.
CCAACTAGTGTGTAGAATAACAAGTAGAGTCCTGCATTAAAGCGTTCTGTTTGGTTACCTCAGCGGGTGATGATAATAAGGGTAGGAACTAGAGTAGCCTCAAATATAATGTAAGATAGAATTAGTTCTGTGGCGGTGAATGTTATGATTAGAAATGTTTGTCATATGATTAGTATCGTGATATATAATTTTTTTCGGATTAGTGGTTCTTTGAGTAGGTGAGACTGTCTGGCTATTAGTATTAGGGGAAGGAGCCACACTGTTAGGATTAATAATAGGGCGGACAGGGAGTCGGAGAAGAATATTAATGAGAAGTTAAGGCTATTGTTGTTGAATTGGTTAAGAAGAAGTAGGCTTGTGAGACTAATTAGTAGGCTGTAGATTGTGGAGTTAATTCAGACTCTATTACTTTTTGATAATCAAGTTAGGGGTATTAGTATGATTGTGGGGATGATGAATTTTAGCATCGGAGAAGGTGGAGGTTTTGTACGTAATCAGTGCCATAGATATTTGATACCTACTACTAGTAAGGCTAGCCCAAGTGCTGCTTCGCAGGCTGTGAACACCAGCAAGATGATTGGTATTATGCTCGCTAAAGTAAAGTGTGAATTTAAGATTGCCAGGGCCGCCAGGATAAATAGTGATAATGTTATGCCTTTTAGACATAGTTGTGAGGATATTAGGTGGGATTGATATATTAGTAACCCTATGAGGGATATAGTGAAAGCTATGATAATGTTTATATGTACTAAAGACACTTGGTAATTATGAGTCTAATCATAATCTAATGAGTCAAAGTCGTTTATTTTGTTTTAAACTAAATACCATATTCAGCTCACCCCAGTCCCTTTTGAGTTCACTCGTAGGCCAGTCTAATTGCCAATAATGAGATTAAAAGTAAAGCCATGGTGAGTGTTGTTTTTTGGTTGTTTGTTTGAGTTGCTCAGGGGAGGGGTAGTAGGAGAGCAATTTCTAGGTCAAAAAGGAAGAACGTGATTGCTACTAGGAAAAATTTTATGGAAAAAAGTAGGTGGGCGGATCCTGTAGGGTCAAATCCTCATTCGTAAGGGCTTGTTTTTTCTGCGTGAGTGTTTAGTTGAGGAAGTCAGAAGGCGATGAGTACGAGTAATGAGGCTACTGTTGTATTTGTTAATAGGGTCAGTATTAGGTTTATTATTCTTTTTCGGAGTGTACCAAAAGTAACGGACTGGAAGTCAGTTGCACTAATTAATACTAAACGAACTATGAGCCTCATCAATAGATAGATACGTAAAGGAATAATCATACAACATCTACAAAATGTCAGTATCAAGCAGCGGCTTCAAAGCCGAAGTGGTGGTTGGATGTGAAGTGGAATTTTAATTGGCGCAGGAAACAAACAACAAGGAAGGTAGACCCGATGATTACGCGTAGTCCGTGGAATCCTGTAGCCACAAAGAAAGTCGATCCATAGAGCCCATCTGAGATCATAAATGGGGCTTCGTAATACTCTGAGGTTTGTAGGAATGTAAAATATAGACACCAAGAGTAATTGTAATAAAGAGGGCTTGAAGTGTGTGCTTACGATTTCCTTCCATAAGGCTGTGATGGGCCCAAGTGATGGGCACGCCAGAGGCCAATAGCACGGAAGTGTTGAGAAGCAGTACCTCCAAGGGGTTTAGAGGACGAATGCCTGTTGGTGGCCAACACCCGCCTAACTCAGGGGTAGGGGTGAGGTTTGAGTGATAGAAGGCTCAAAAGAAGTGGGTAAAAAAGAGGACTTCTGGGCTTCCCTGGTGGCGCAGTGGTTGAGAGTCCGCCTGCCGATGCAGGGGACACGGGTTCGTGCCCCGGTCTGGGAAGATCCCACATGCCGCGGAGCGGCTGGGCCCGTGAGCCATGGCCGCTGAGCCTGCGTGTCCAGAGCCTGTGCTCCGCGGCAGGAGAGGCCACAGCAGTGAGAGGCAAAAAAAAAAAAAAAAAAAAGAGGACCTCTGAGACAATAAATAAGATTATTACGTATCAAAGTCCCTTTTGGACGGTTGGTGTGTGGTGGCCTTGGATAGTGCTTTCCTGAATAACAACTTGTCATCACTGATATATTGTTAGAGTGTTAGTTAGTAGGCCTAGTATTAGTAGAATTATTGAGTTGAAGTGGAATCATATGATTAGGCCTGATGTTATGAGGAGGACTGAAAGGGCTCCTGTAGGGGGCCAAGGACTAGGATTTACTATGTGGTACGTGCGGGTTTGGTGGGTCATTATGTGTTGTTATGCAGATATAAGCTTACTAAGAGGGTAAACACATAGGCTTGAATTATAGCGGCGGCGAATTCGAGGATAGTGAGTAGGGTGAGAATAATGAATGTAATGAGAGCCGTGAATGTGCTGCTGCTTATTAGCACTAAGGTTGTTTCTCCGATTAGATGTATTAATAAATGACCTGCTGTAACATTGGCCGTTAGTCGCACAGCTAGTGCTACTGGTTGGATGAATAGGCTGATAGTTTCGATAATTACTAGCATGGGGATGATGGCGGTGGGTGTGCCTTGTGGTAGGAAGTGAGCTAGAGATGCTTTTGTTCTGTTGCGGAGACCTATAACCACGGTACCGGCTCATAGGGGAACTGCTATTCCCACATTCACTGAGAGCTGCATGGTGGGTGTAAATGAGTGGGACAGTAGTCCAAGAAGGTTGGTTGACCCAATAAATTGAATGAGTGATATTAGTATTAGTGATCAAGTCTGTTCTTTATGATTACGGATGCTTATTGTTTGTTCTGATGTAAGCTGGATTAGCCATTGTTGAAGGGAAATTATGTGATTGTTAATTAGTTGTTTTGATGTTGGAAATAAAATACTTGGGAATATAATAATTAGAATGACTACGGGGAGGCCTATTATTGTTGGGGTCACGAAAGGGGCAAATAAATTTTCATTCATACTGTCTCTCAAGGGGTGGGTTGTTTTTGCACTTTAGTGAGCGTTGACTCTGGGTTGGGGTAGTAGATATGTTTTGAGACTTTGAGTTGAAATATAATAAATAGTGTTAGAAATATAGATGAAATGGTAATATCATGTTGATATATCTAGTTGTGGCATAGCCTTAGGGAGAATTTTAGCTCTCAGTCTTGAACTTAAAAGGTTAACGCTAACCTAGCTTCTTAATGAGCTTATAGCATAGATGCGGATCATTTTTCAAAGTATTTTAGAGGCACTAACTCAAGGACAATTGGCATGAAGCTGTGGTTTGACCCACAGATCTCTGAACACTGTCCGTAATATAAGCCTGGTTGTGTTGATATTAGGGTTGTTTGATTTAGGTGTCCTGGGATTCCATCCATTTTTAGGCCTAAGGAAGGTACGGCTTATGAGTGCAGTACATCTTCAGAGATTAGCATTCAGATTGTTATCTCTATGGGCAAAACTACTCGGTTGTCTACTTCTAGCAGTCGTAATTCCCCTGGTTTTAGGTCTGATGTTGGGATTATATAGGAGTCAAAATTTAGGTCTTCGTAGTCAGTATATTCATAGATTTAGTATCATTGGTAACCCATAGTTTTTACAGTAAGAGAGGGATTATAAATTTCATCTATTATGTAAAGAATTTGTAGTGATGGCAGGGCAATTAAGATCAAGATAATGGCTGGTAAGATAGTCCAGATAGTTTCTACTTCTTGTGCGTCTATCGTGCTAGTATGTGTAGCTTAGTTGTTAGTATTAGTACAATAATGTAAAGAACCAGGGAGCTAATTAAGAAAACAACTATTAGTGTGTGGTTGTGAAAGTGTAGTAGGTCTTCTGTGATGGGTGATGTTGCATCTTGAAAACCTAGTTGGAAGGGATATGCCATAGAGATATACAAGATTTCCACCTGTGACTTAACTTCAACAAAGTTATATAAAATTTTACTAATACCTCATTCATGAAGAAAGACATAGCGGCTATGATGTTGGCTTGAAACCAACAGAAGAGGGTTCGACTCCTTCCTTTCTTGACTACTTTAGATTGATGTAGGTTGGCTCTTCACGTGTATGGTATGGTGGAGGACATCCATTTAGTCACTCTAAATTTGTAGTAGTGAGTTCTACTGTTAGTACTTCTCGTCTGGATGTGAATGATTCTCAGATAATGAAGATTATCAGCATGACTGCTGTTAATGAGACGAATGAGCCTATTGATGAAATAGTATTTCATGTTGTATAGGCATCTGGGTAGTCGCAGTATCGTTGAGGCATGCCAGATAAGCCTAAAAAATGTTGTGGGGGGCTTCCCTGGTGGCGCAGTGGTTGAGAGTCCGCCTGCCGAGGCAGGGGACGTGGGTTCGTGCCCCATTCCGGGAAGATCCCACATGCTGTGGAGCGACTGGGTCCGTGAGCCGTGGCCGCTGAGCCTGCGCGTCCGGAGCCTGTGCTCCGCAACGGGAGAGGCCACAACAGTGAGAGGCCCGCGTACCTCAAAAAAAAAAAAAAAAAAAAAAGTTGTGGGAAGAAGGTTATGTTGACACCCACAAATATGATTGCAAAGTGAATTTTTGCTCATGTTGAGTTGAGTGTATATCCTGAGAATAGTGGGAATCAGTGTACAAATCCACCTATGATAGTGAAAACAGCTCCCATTGACAGCACATAGCGAAAGTGTGCGGCTACATAGTAGGTATTATGAAGGACAATATCTAATGATGAATTAGCTAGGGGACAATGCCTGTTAGTGCTTTTTAGTCCTGTCAGCAGCATTATTCATAATAGCCTCAAAGTGGAAACAATCCAAATGTCCATATACCAATGTGTTATATCCATCTAATGGAATATTATTCAGTCATAAAAAGGAGTGAAGTACCGATACTTCCATTCAGTGGATGAACCTTGAAAATATTATGCTAAGTGAAAGAAGCCAGACACAAAGGGAGCCAGACACAAAAGGCCACACATTGTATGGTTTCATTTATACAAAATGTCCAGAATAAGCATAGAGACAAAAAGTAGGTAGTGGTTGCCAGGGGCTATGTGAAGGGAGAGGGGGAATGGGGACTGGCTGCTACATGAGTATGGGTTTCTCTTTGGAATGATGGAAATGTTCTGGAATTGGATAGTGGTGATGATTGCACAACCTTGTAAGTATACTAAAAAACATTGAATTTTACACTTTAAAGGGGTGAATTTTATTGTATATGAATTATATCTCAATTAAAAAGGAAAACAGAGACAGACTCAGCTGGCTTACCAGTAAGGCCTCTTGACTGTTGCCCTTCACCCACCCCTTCTCTTCTGATCTGGAGTGCAGAAGGGAGGCCTGAGGTACAGTGGCCCTGTTATGGTAATGAAGACAAAGGTCATTTGCTAAAGAGGATGAACAAAAGTTGTCAGAGCCCAATAAACCTCTTACTTTTTTTTTTTTTTGCGGTACGCGGGCCTCTCACTGCTGTGGCCTCTCACTGCTGTGGCCTCTCCCGCTGTGGAGCACAGGCTCTGGACGCGCAGGCCCAGAGGCCATGGCCCACGGGCCCAGCCGCTCTGCGGCACGTGGGATCCTCCCGGACTGGGGCACGAACCCATGCCCCCTGCATCGGCAGGCGGACTCCCAACCACTGCGCACCAGGGAAGCCCACCTCTTACTTTTTTAAGCTACTGTTTGTCAAGTTTTTCACTGCTGGTAGCTGAAAGCAATCCTCTCAACAGATATACCTCCCAACTTTAAGATTTTATGCAAAGCCAATTATTGTTAAAATTGAAAGGAATCGAGTTATGAAATGCAGTACCTAGAGAGATGTAGAAAAATAGTTCTTCAGAAGGTGCCGTTTAAAGAGAATCTCCCTGGGACTTCCCTGGTGGTCCAGTGGGTAAGACTCCGTGCTCTCAATGCAGGGAACGGGGGTTCGATCCCTGGTCGGGGAACTAGATTGCACATGCATGCCGCAATTAAGAGTCCGCATGCCGCAACTGAAAGATCCTGCATGCCACAACGAAGATCTCACGTGCCGCAACTAAGACCTGGCGCGACCAAAATAAATATTTTTTAAAAGTAAATAAATAAAGAGAATTTCCCATTTTATAGGGATATTTAGTATTTGTGCTGTAACACAAAGTGGTTTCATGTTTCAGTTTATGATGCCACATTATGACGTAATGAAATGTAAAATATGCATTTAAAGCATCTTTAAGGAAAATACAATAAATATGAATAATTACCATTATAACTATTCCATTAAGACATGCTATGCAGTCAAAGATGAAGAGTCTATTTTTGGACTGTTTCCAAAACGCCTGAAAGGAAAACTCCTTGTTATATCTCTAGATAAGCCTGAAGACATTTAAACACTACAATTTGTTAAGTAATAAATAGTCATAATTTGAGTATAAGGGGAGCTATTATGAGTGAAGACAATATAAAATACACTGACATTTATAGTCTTCCCTAAGATATTAGCATGTTCCAGCACAATTTTAAACCAAACTTTCTGAAACCTATACTCATAAATTCTTTGTCTACTCTCACATGTTTTCATTGAAAGGACAGATATCTTAACATCCCCCTGTTACTGATTTTCCAGCCTGTCCCACTGTTATAAAATTCTGGAGTTCTAGGTATTCCCTGGTGGTCCAGTGTAGGACTCCGTGCTTTCACTGCTGTGGGCATGGGTTTGATCCCTGGTTGGGGAACTAAGATCCCTCAAGCTGTGCCACGCGGCCAAAAATAAAATAAAATAAAAATTAAAAAACCAAGAGAAACAACCAACTATTAAAAACACGTTTAAGGCTGCTAGCTACAAAATAAGTTTATAAAATTCTGGGGTTCTGAATTTTAAAATCATTGGCCAAATGAATGTATTGTGCTTAGATTTATTTAAATTGACTTTAGCAAACTGAAATGAAGTTTGATTCCTGCGCACGATCATTCTCAGAAGTCATCCATGTGAAAAGAAGGGTGGTCCTAGTATCTTCCACTCATCAGGCATTTTAAACTATCAAAGATTTTGTTCAAAGACTGAAAAATCAAATTAACCACCTAGTTGCCTGAGCAAACAGCTGACAATTATACCATGAATTCAAACAAGACGGGCCAAGACAGTTTTTTCCTTAATTACAATTTGGGGATGAGCTGGAAGGAGAAGGAATATGACAATCTGGTTAATATATTCCCCTAAATATCTTCTCCATTTTGCTTCTGAAGGCCCAGTCTTAATGTTTGTCTTTATGGTAGTGTAGACATCTCACCATCTGGAAAACTGGACTGTTCTTCCCAGGTCATGTCTTGAGAAGTATGCTTTTCATCTATGCTCTTTAGTTTCAAATTCAATAGGTGTGTCATGCCCAGGTCCACAAAGAGCAAACAAGAATATGTGTGAAAACCCTTTGAAAAGTCTAAGACAGGGAGTTCTCTGGCGGTCCAGTGGTTAGGACTCCGAGCTTCTACTGTAAGGGGCCCGGGTTCAATCCCTGGTCGGGGAACTAGGATCCTGCATGCCGTGCAGCGTGGCCAAAAAAAAAAAAAAAGTCTAAGACATTATAGGAATTTAAGACATTATTATGATGATGGTGTTATAAGTGATCTTTTATATTTAATTATTCTGTTAATCTTTCATCCTTCCCACCATGCAGATGTGTCAGCTCCAAAACCACACTCTCTTCTACAAGTTCTTTGGAAAAATGCTCAGTAAAGAGACCATATTTGATATAAATCTGTAAAATTGTAGACAGTAATTTTTTAGGGGCTAAAATTAATTTTTTAAAGACCTACAGTTTCTACACTTACTACTCCCTTTTATTGCAATGATGTGTCAGCTCGTTATGTTCGACTGTAGCTTATCGGCTACAGGCTGTGAGCCCAGGGGTCTCCAAAGGTCAGATGAGAATTTTATCAACTTAGGTGCTAATTGTTCTCATTCAGCTCCATTTGGCTTTCTAGAATAGACACAAAGAAGAGAAAACTACTGCCTCATAGACAGCAGAACAGTGGGAAGAAAGGTAGTTCACCATTTGTGGAAACATACGGAGAGCACACTTCCTAAGTATAGGTAGAAAACATATGGAATTCCTCCAAAGCTTGAAATACTTTTGAGGAGGAAAAGAGGAAATGAATGTGTTTAGCTCTAATGGAGCCTTCACTGATGAAAATAATCACAATAATTAGTCATTGCATCAAAAATGTACAGTGGAGAGTTGCTCAGCTGGAACAATTACTATTCTCCACCCCACTGACCTTTCAAGACGCTTCATCTTGTAGTTAAATTTTGTGTTCATCCCCCACACCATAACCTCGGCTACTTTCAAGGCATCAGTGGTGACGCATGTTTCTGTGCTGAGATAGGTATAAATATACACAGATGTGATAACAGGAAAGTCATTAGATCTACATCAAATGCTACAGCTACCTTTAAATAGCAGTGCATTTCTCTTACGTACTCTTTAATGAGTGTGATATTTTCTTTATTTTTGTGTGATTTGTTTTTAGCTTTTCTAAGAAGCACTGATGTAAAGAAGGCTCCTTCAGGAACTCGGTATGTGTTCCGCATTCATGCCTGGAAAGCCATAACTTCCAGTTTGTGGCAGGAATCAGGATCTGATTCCTGAGGACAGAACACTGTCCCTCACCTTGTGTCCTCCAGGCCTCACACAGCCTATGCCCAAGTCAACCTGAGTGATCCTAAGAGGAAGCAGAAAACTAATTCCTTCTACTGAGGACTTCAGGTCCCTCAGACTGAGAAGCCACTAAAGTAACATTAACAAAGTCAAGGATGATAATGGCCACTTTAATGATGAGTCGCATTTGAATATTTTAAAGAAATTACTCTAACGTTAAGACTATTAAGATGTAGGGCCACATTAAGGAAACAGAAATGTTATGAACTTCTGAAAGGAACTGAATCTTTAGAAAAATAAAATCGCCTTTGGCAAATCCACGAGACTTCCATGTTCTTTTTTTCATTCATTGGGGGGAATTATTACTTTTGCGTTTGTGTAAAAAAGACTTCGTTCTCCCCCTTTTTAAATCCTAAAGAATGAGTCAACTCTTCTTCCATCACAGAGCTTTCAGGAAACATCTAAAATTTACAGTGGTACGATTTGCAATGTGATTTCCTAATATACTAACTTCAAAGGAACTTTGAAATCTCAGAATGTGGGATCCAGCCCAGTGTTAATCCACCAAAGCACCAGTTAGCAGCCTGTTCGGGTTTTTGTTCTGATGGGTCTTTAATAAGCAGTCAAGTGCAGAGGGTAGCATTCTGAGAAGCGCATTCCTCTGTGCTCTGACTCTCACCTCTCTCTCTATGGAGTTGTCATGTTCTATGACACGAAGAGCCCAGGACACCTACTGTTTTCATCTACATCTGCCATCACCTTCCTGCTCCTTAGGATCACAGCATGGAGATTCAGATCTCTCCTTCAGGCCAAGAATGACGCTAACCACAAGCCTTGCTGGGTGAAAGAGAGAATGTGAGCAACTTTCTCCCTTACCTTTTATTCTTTCTTAACTCCTCTATGGGAGAAAGAATGGCAGAACAGGCAGCAAAATGAAACGGCTGCTACAAATCCCACTTTCGGTATGCAGGCTGCTGGGACAGGATGAATGGTTATGCCAGCTTCAAAGGGAATATACCTCTTATCACCTCCCTGAAAAGCCGTGAGTAATGACGTTAATTGTGGCTTCCCGATGGCCGTGCAGCATCTGGGCTACATGCCCTTTGAAGGCATGTGTGCTTGGACTAGGATGTAAGTGTTTGGGTGGGGGCCGTTTGGGGGGCAGTGAGAGGGAGAGAGAGAAAAAGATTCTGTCTTTCCTATCCTGCATGAAAGAGCATTTCTCTAACAGCTCAGCTCTCAAATGTCTGTAAAATCTCCTAACTGGAAAATACCATCCATGAAATTGTTCAAGGTCCTTTATACAAAAACCTCTGTGACAAATTATTTTCAGAGCTCAGTGTCAGAAAAGGTTTGTCTCTCCTGAGTAATTGGCCTGTTTGCTTCTACTAGAAGAAAGAAGTTGCGTAACTCATCATAGTTTCCTCTTTACCTTGATTACTAGGAAGCTAAATTTTGCATGCAAACACTATCCCTTTCTTCTTCCATGTTTTCACTAAAATATAATTTCCACCTCTCTTTCCCCTCCCTGCCTTTACTCCTACTAAATCGGATAAACCCAAATGCTATTCAAAACCAAAATTTGCAAAGTTTTTAACAAACTAAGAATAACAGTAGTCATTCACGTAGAATGTTCCATAATATTTGATCTGTATAGTTTACAGTACAGACTTTTTACCTTTTTAATAACTCCTGCCCTATTCCTCCCCACCTCTCACTTCAGACCTCTGTTTTTAAACTAAGGCAAATCAGAAAGGGGAGCAATGTCTTCACTGGGTCACAGGATTCAAAAGGAAATTCTGAGGTCATCACTTGATGATAAAGGGGTGTTTGCTTTTCTGCCTTTTTCTCTTCATTTTAATTTACTAGATAGAAAGCACATTTGCCTCATTAAAGCTGGTATTAACCAAGTTGCAGATGATTTTTCTGCATTTAAAGTTGAACTCTGCTTCTAAAAACTTGGCATTTGTGGATTACCTGTCATAAGCATCATGTCCATAAATCCTTGATTATCAGGGACTTTCTAGATTTCAAATATTCTGATTCTTTCCCATGAAAAAAGTCCCAGAAATTCCAGTAATTTGGTGTCCACAATATAGCTTACAAAATGTCTCTTTTTTAAAAATCGAAGTATAGTTAATTTACAATGTTGTGTTAATTTCAAGTGTACAGCAAAGTGATTCAGTTATACATATACATATATATGTATATTCTTTTTTCTTAACATCTTTATTAGAGTATAATTGCTTTACAATGGTGTGTTAGTTTCTGCTTTATAACAAAGTGAATCAGTTATACATATACATATGTCCCCATATCTCTTCCCTCTTGCATCTCCCTCCCTCCCACCCTGTATATTCTTTTTCAGATTCTTTTCCATTATATGTTATTACAAGATATTGAGTATAGTTCCCTGTGCTATACAGTATGTCCCACAAAATGTCTCTTACACTTGATCACAGGACAAAAGTCCCAGGTCAAATTACATATACTGCCTGGTTTAGGGTTTGAGAATGTGGCCACCAGAACCCAAGTTTTAAAAGAGACATAGAGGAATTTGGAGGAAGCAAACTGCTGTAAGAAATGGCTAGACCTGCTACAGTGTCTCCTGTATTAGTGATGAAGTCTTAGTGTTCACAAGCATCCACTCCTAGGACAGCTGGCCCTCTGTGTCCTCAGGTTTTGCATTGGAAGATTCAATGAACCAAGGATAGAAATTTTGATCCTCAGTTAGCTGCAGTTGGTTGAATCCGTGGATGTGAAACCCATGAGTAAAGGGTGGACTGTATATTTATTGAAAAAAAAAATCCACGTATAAGTGGACCCATGTAGTTCAAACATATACTGTTCAAGGGTCAGCTGTATTTTCTTACCAAGACCATTACTGGTTACCAATGCATTCTTCCCCAGACATAGAATCATTCCAAGGAAATCTGGGGTCCAATATAAGACAAGGTATTTTATAATGATGATAATCCTTTCTGTGCTCTCCATTCATAGTTAGTCGATTCACAATTATGATGTTAAAATAGTTTGTTCAAGTAACATAACTCTTATATATTACTATTACCATTGTATAGATGGAAAAAAAACAGAAGCTCAGAGGTGTCCAGTGGCCTGTCCCAAGTTGATTGGTAGTTTTACAACTCCTTCACCAGTGCTCTGCCTCTCCTATGTAAAAAAATATAAGGTGGTGGGGCTTCCCTGGTGGCGCAGTGGTTGAGAGTCCGCCTGCCGATGCAGGGGACACGGGTTCGTGCCCCGGTCTGGGAAGATCCCACATGCCGCGGAGCGGCTGGGCCCGTGAGCACTGGCCGCTGAGCCTGCGCGTCCGGAGCCTGTGCTCCGCAACGGGAGAGGCCACAACAGTGAGAGGCCCGCGTACCTCAAAAAAAAAAAAAAATATATATATATATATGGTGGCATTTGTGTTATCAGTCACCATGCAGCCTATAAATGTTAGCTAGATTAATCTGCCCTAAGTGATACACAGGCATGGGTGTGATACATAAATGGACAGTCACATACCAAATAGTTATTAGCCTAGATATGCTTGAAGAAGGGCACTCTGGGAAGAATTTGTAAAGCTGGGCTCCAGAAGTGAAGGTTTTTATGCAACAGTCCTGTTAAAAACCTACAAAATTATTTAAACTGATCACTATAACATATCACTAAAAACACAGAGGAAACTAACAATTTTGCAGTGATTGCCACTGCCCACGTAAAGCAATTGCTGAGACAAACAGTGAACATTGTTTTAGGCTTTCCATATAATCATTAATCGATCTACGCAAAGAACACAAAAAGCAGGTTTGGGACTTTCTTTTTGGTTTGAATTGTCTGAATAATTATTTCTAATTTAATTTTTTGTATGTATATAAGCTATATGGAGACTCGAAAATGATTTCAAGAATTTCAATTAAAAAAATCTGTTCCTCATAATTGGTCTTAATGATAGCATTTTTCAAAGTAGAAGTCCATCTGATGTTTTTGTTAGTGGAGGCAAAGGGGAGAGGAAAACCTACTTTCTGGAAGCCAGCAACAGTGTCATTAGTTCACCACAAGTAACAGTATGTCTCAATGAAACATTCTGCCCCTTCCTTGCCCCCTGTTCTCTCTCATCATTTTCAGGATCTTGAGCCTATCGTTAAGTAAGAAACCCTCCCTTTCTTCCTTTAAAGAATTTCTGCTTTTGCTCAGCCTTGTTGTTCTTCCAATGCTCTATTCTTCATGTGAGAAAATAAGGATTGTTTGCATTTCAAATTCCAGGGGTTTATGTGGTAGAGATGAAGCTCTTGCTGCTTTTTTTTTTTTTTTTTAATAATTTGTTTGTATCTTGTGTAAACATTCTTCTCATTCATTAAAAGAAATGTAACTGACTGTTCAGGCATGGAATTCCTCAGTTCTCCAAATGTGTGACTTGTCTGAAGCCTGAGAGCTGGACCAGCCTGTCTCGGCTGGTGAGTTACTTGTTTTCATTACTCTTGGTCTAGGTGTATTACCAGAAGCAAGATCTTCATCTTTAGACTTCAAACATTTCGTCCTTAATCCCACATATCATTTCTTAAAAATATCAAGATGACTTTATTAAGCAGCTACTGAGCTGCTGTTACTGAATGCAAGTTCATGTGCCTGATGCACAGTGAGGCCAAACAAACCGAAACGTCAGAGTTCGGAGCAGAGAAAGGTTTATTTCAGGACCAAGCAAGGAGAATGTGTGGCTCGTGCTCAGAATACCCCGAACTCCCTGAAGGGTTTCAACAGAACATTTTTAAAAGCCAGGAGTGGGGTCGCAGGGTATGTGATCAGCTCGTGGTTGATGTTGAGGTAACAGGGTGGTGTCACAGTGATTAACATTGTCAATTCTTAGGCACCAGCAGGTCTGGGGGCTCATGGTCCTCAAGTAGTTTATTTCTTCCATTTGGTGATGGTTTTTTTTTTTTTTTTTTGCTCCGGACGCGCAGGCTCAGCGGCCATGGCCCACGGGCCCAGCCGCTCCACGGCATGCGGGATCCTCCCGGACCGGAGCACGAACACGCGTCCCCCGCATCTGCAGGTGGACTCCCAACCACTGCGCCACCGGGGAAGCCCCCATTTGGTGATGGTTTTAGCATCTGTAAAACAACTCAGGAAATGTGCATCAAATACTATTATCTAGGTACTTCACAGAGGGGCTAAAGCAGAAGTTATAGGGGAGGGGTCTGTCCTGGGAAGGCCCCATAGGGTCCTGCTTGGTTACACTACCTTGTGGATATTGCCAATGGGATAGACTCTTTCTCTAGAAGGAAATATTACTGTTACCCTTGGGACCTTGGAACAATTCTTTTTCCTTCACGGTATGAGGATGGCCTCTTTACTTGACCTCCCAAATGGGAGTATATTCTAAGGAAATTGCTGAGCTGTTTATATTCAGGTAATAGGAAGAAATATTTGAGAAGTAGAAAACAAGCTTCACACCCATGAGGAGTCTATTAACTAGATGGAATAAAGACAACATAGAAGTGTCAAGTGAACAATTACACATGGACTCATAGCAACTGGAAGGGAGGAAGCACCAAGGGGTCCTCTAGACCAGGTCAGCAAACTTTTTCTGTAAAGATCAGACAATAAATATTTTAAGTTTGTAGACCATATGGTTTTCTTACAACGATTCAACTCTGCTGTTTTAGTGCAAAGGCAGCCACAGACCATAATGAATATGACTACGTTCCAATAAAACTTTATTTATAAAAACAGGCAGTGGGCCCAATTTGGCCTGTGGGCCATAGATTGTTGATCCCTGTTCCAGACCATACCTCTCCCAATACGGAAACCTCTTTTGTAGCACCCAGATAATTCTATATTTGGATAGCTATAATACCTGGAGGTTTTCTTTATACAAAACTACCCTGAATCTCTCTGAAACTCCCACCCACTGTTACCACCACCATCTCTGACCTGGACCATGGCAGTAGCCTTCTGACTGGTTTTCCTCGTTCTACACTTGCCCATCCTATGATCTATTTTCTACCCAGCAGCCACTTGAATCGTCCTTAGAAAATGTAAGTCAAATCATGTCATTCTCCAGCTCAAGATGGTTTCCTGTAACATTAACAATAAGTCAAGATGCATTACCTTGGCCTGTAAGGCCCTAAATACCTGGCCCATGATTTGTGTCTGCAATCTCATTTCCTGCTACTCACTGATCTCTGACCACACTAGCCTCTTGATGTTTTCCAAATATGCTATGTCTATTCCCATCACAGGGCCTTTGCACTTGTTTTTATTCCTGCCTGGAATTTCTTCTCCCAGACATCTGCAGGGCTTGCTCCCTCCCTGCAAACAGGTCTCTGTTCAAATATCACTATCTATCTCACTGCTTTATCGTTCAGCCTCCATGCTTTATTTTTTTTAACCCTGTTTTATTTATTCCAGGTTACCTAGCACTATTTAACATTATAAGTATGTATGTGCAATTCTTTTTATCATTTGCTTCCCCACTATGTGTCAGTTTTACATTAGTAGGAATTTATGTGCCTTGTTCACTGTTATATCTCCAATGTTTAGACCAGTGGCCTGTATATATCAGTTACTTACTAAATATTTGTTGAATACATGATGAATGTAACTTTGCCTTCTGCAGTTTCTAAAAATACATATGACCCACATACACTCACTCTTCCATATGGCAACCCTTCAACACATGAAGGCAGGCTCTATATCTGCTCTAAATTTCTTAGGGTTCAGAGCTATGTAGCTTTCACATCTGTGACATTTTAAAAATTTTTATTTATTTATTTTATTTTTATTTATGGCTGTGTTGGGTCTTTCTTTCTGCCCGCGGGCTTTCTCTAGTTGTGGCGAGCAGGGACTACTCTTCGTTGCGGTGCGCAGGCTTCTCATTGTGGTGGCTTCTCTTGTTGCAGAGCACGGGCTCTAGACATGCGCGTTTCAGTTGTTGTGGCACATGGGCTCAGTAGTTGTGGCTCACAGGCTCTAGAGTGCAGGCTCAGTAGTTGTGGCGCACGGGCTTAGTTGCTCCGCAGCATGTGAGATCTTCCCGGACCAGAGCTCGAAACCGTGTCCCCTGTATTGGCTGGCGGATTCTTAACCACTGCGCCATCGGAGAAGCCCCCCACATCTGTGACATTTTACATTATTCCCTAAGGCCAATGACTGATCTTGCTCATGAGATGGAGCCAGGACTGGTACCCAGGTGTTCTGACCCCTAACAAATGCTCTCTTTTCTTTCAATCTTGCTTCCTGAGCTGTTAAGATTAGAGAGGTTAACCTGGAGAGACTGAGGAGTTAGGAGGGAGGAAGAGGATCTAACAGATGGAGAATCTTGGGAACTAGTCTCAGAAATTATTTTCACTAGTTGACAACCTTTATCGAGTACCCACTCTGTTCCAGATTTGGTGCAAAGCACTTAGTGTAAATTGCCTTGTATGGTGGTTAAGAGGTAGACTTGATGCCTCATAACTCTGCTACATCATTCAATCCTCCAAACATTCACATTTTACATATGAAACAACGGAGACCCATATAGGTTAAGTTGCCCAAGGCCACATAACTAGTAAATGGCAGAGATAGCTCAAGTCCAAGCCCCTCTGACGCTGAAGCCTATGCCCTTTCCACTACAAAGAAGAGCCTAGTGGTTAAGAGAAGAGCTTGGGCTTTGTGGTCCTCACCTTCTGATGATGAGATCTTCAGTGAGTTGCTTAACCTTCTCAGTAGTAGTTTCTGTTTCTCAAAATTGTGGACCCCACCTCCTAAAACTATTGTGCACATAAAGAAGTACATATGAAGTGACCACGTATGTTAATTATGTTTATTATGCCACTGAGTTGCTAAGGCCTTGAGGATGTAATGGAAAGGATGTTTGTGGAAACTCTTCTTGGCAGCAGTATAGAAGGACTGGGGTAAAAGTAGGGAAGGGGCTATTGAAACAACCTAGATGTGAAAGGGTGAGAATTTGGCCTAGGATGCTGGCTTTGGTAGGGGAAGAATTATGAATGTGGCTGCTAGAGACTTTAGAATTATACATATTCTATATCTTCTATTCTACTCTATAAATTATATGTATTTTTAGAATGATTATATGTTTCATCAAGTATTTTAACATTTATTTTTAAGTGCTACTCAATAAATCTCAGTAACGACAACAATTCTTACTTTATTTCATGATCCAGGCCTTGAACTTTTAGCCTATGTTACTGATGAAATTAATATGAATTATGGATATTTTTCTAACCTGATGGGGTGGGGGGATCTCTACTAATTCAGTTAAAACTTTAAAACTCATCAAATACCATTATAACAACCATCAACCAGAAATCCACATCTGTCAAGTGGAATCATGGTATAACAAAAACTCTGTCAGACACAATATTCTTTTTCTTTTTTTTTTTTTTTGCGATACGCGGGCCTCTTACTGTTGTGGCCTCTCCCGTTGCGGAGCGCAGGCTCCGGACGCGCAGGCTCAGCGGCCGTGGCTCACGGCCGTAGTCGCTCCATGGCATGTGGGATCTTCCCGGACCGGGGCACGAACCTGTGTCCCCTGCATTGGCAGGCGGACTCTCAACCACTGCACCACTACGGAAGCCCCAGACACAATATTCTCAGTCTACAAAGGTCAAGCAGGGAAAAATGATGCCCAGTTATTTGTTAAGAATTGATAGCTAGCTTTTTGCTTTCAGCTAGAGGAGGCCAAGGTGCAGCTTTTTTCCATCATCCCAAATCTGGGTTCATCTGACACCAGACATCTCCACCATGCCTCCTAAGTTTGACCCCAGTGAGATCAAAGTCTTAGACCTGAGGTGCACTGGTGGGGAAGTTGGTGCCACATCTGCCCTGGCCCCCAAGATCAGCCCCCTGGGTCTGTCTCCAAAAAAGGTTGGTGGTAACATCTCCAAGGCAACTGATGACTGCAGTTTATATATCTAGGAGAAATTGAGGGGATACATATTGTTTTCCCTGAAGCAGAACAAGAGAATCATTAAAGGCTTGGCTTAAATCAGGTTGTTTTCTTCTCCTAATATGTAAACTCTCTAAATGAATTGGCTAATAATGCCTCTTTAGTAAGACTATGTAAGCAATATATTATCTGGTACAAGTATGAGAAACAATTGCTACCTGGACTAGAAGGGAAGAAAACATGTTGTATAGGGATCATTTGAAATAGGAAATCGATTCTAACCAGACCAACAAAGCCCTTTTATTAAGGGGTGTCTCGTGAGAGACTGAATACACAAATGGAGAATGGCCAGACCATATAAAAAAAGAACTCTGACCCACAACCTGCAGCCACCTGCCCAGGAAGCAAACCCCTTATCCACAGTAAACAGCCCAGGAAGCCAACCTGCTGGAAGTCAGACTTGCAGGGAGTCAGATTGCTATCGCTAGTACCATCCAGGAAGCTAAATAATAACTTCTGTAACAGTCAGCCCCAAATGGCCATGACATGATTAATAACCGAGAGCTTCCCTAACTTTCGTCTCTACTTCCAACTTGGGCCCAACCAAAGAAAGCCAAATATGCCCCCCTAACCTGTCACATAGGATGCCCCCTTCTAGTTGGCCTGCCTACATCTTCCCCAGGCCAACAGCCTCCAAACAGGGTATACCTGAAGCCTTCCTTTTCCCACTACAGAACTTTCCCATTCCTCTGCCTTCCTTTGAGTCTCTGCCGAAATGCAAGTGATGGTGGCTGACTCCCTTGCAATAGTAAGCTCAGAATAAATAGCTTTTGCTTTCTCATTTGGTTGGTTTTTATTTATTTCCACACTTGAGAAAATAGAAATAATGGTATGACTCTTGGTTTTAATATTATCAACATAAGATCCTTTACCTTTTGTATCAGTAGCAATTGCGGATTGTATAAACAAAGTTACAGACTATGTCCAAATGACTATTAGCACAGAGCAGTGTAGGTACAGGGAGGGTATAAACAAGGAATATAGAATTTGGATAAAAAGTAGCCACATGGGAAGAAGTGGCAATAAATGATTCTCTTTCTAACCATATTTCTCTTTTTCCCTTGAGAACAAGTTGCTTATGCATCACTGTTAGTCACGAAAAGGTGCATTACCGTTGTTTCATTGACTCTTCCCTCCTCCCTCTACTTCTTTTTTTTTTTTTTTAATTTTTTTTTCTTGCGGTACACAGGCGTCTCACTGTTGTGGCCTCTCCCGTTGCAAAGCACAGGCTCCAGACGCACAGGCCCAGCGGCCATGGCTCACAGGCCCAAACACTCCTGGGGCATGTGGGATCTTCCCGGGCATGTGGGATCTTCCCGGACCGGGGCATGAACCCACGTCCCCTGCATTGGCAGGCAGATTCTTAACCACTGCGCCACCAGGGAAGCCCCTCCCTGTACTTCTTTTGGTTCCTGGTGTTGCCTTCTTTTCTTCAGCCATCTTGATAGAAGCCTTTTGCTTAGGACAAAGTGAGCTGCTTTTTCATCACATACTTCAGTAGTCTGTGGGACCAGCTACATAACTTGTGGGGCTTAGTGAAACATGAAAACACGAGGTACCTGGTTCAAAAAGTATTAAGAATTTCTAGACAGTGATGGGACAGAGCATGAAACCAAGCACGAGGCCCTACTGAATGCAGGGCCCTGTGTGACCACACAGGTCGCACGGCTGCCCAGGAAGCCAGCCCTGCTAGGCCCAAAGGTAAACACATTTTAGGAAACATTCTCCCCCTTTCTCTGCTTAATTTTCTCTTTGATTTCCAAGGGAATAACCTCTGAAAAATGCCACCCGTTTTATAACAATAAAACAGAAAACAGATGAGCAGAACTTTTCCCTTGGCCTTTCTATCCCATTAACCCTGGTTAGTATTTTGGAGCACCTCTGCTCCTAGAGAAGAGAGACTGTCTCTACACTCTCTCTGGTCTGCGCTTGCTGTACTTTGCCCACTCTTGAGACCTGAGATCCTAAAACCTAAGCACCTGGGACCTTCCAGTGGGCTTCCAAGAGGCTGAAAGGCTGCATAAAGGCAAGGCTGATACCTTCTTTTTCGGAAAAAGCAGAAATCTGTCAGCGATAGATATAAATTAGATACTGGCCATTTGTAAACTGGATTAAATGAATCATTAGATAGCCTGCTATTTGCCAAAAATAATAAAAACACACATTGAACAGCAAGTGGCCATGAATATTTAACCACCACATTCCTTTTTTGATGTACTGTATATTGCAGATGTTATGATGTCCAATGAAGAAGGAACATTGAGAAAGCACTGCAGACATAAAGGGGATTCTCGTTTTCTTTTTACTGTCAAGAGTCAGCTATTTTATTTAATTTGAAAAAAATGAACCTTTATTGTCTCATGATTTCAAAATACCAGTCTTCAGCAACTGAGACCAGATGATGCCTGTAAATATTATTATCAAACGGAAAATCCATTATCCATCCTCCTCCAGAAAATTTATTGGTGTGAAGTTTAGGGTGGATAATTCCAGAGAACACCTGAAAGCTTTTCAGAACAGGATTTAACTAGGACTACCTTCTATAAAACTAAATTAAAATGTTATGTTAAATTACACAACATGTAAAACCCAAGCACCCTTGAACTCCAACCTGGCTTTTCTACCATCATAAACCTTGAGATTCATGAGATTTTTGATCTAACCAAGTTAGGGCATTTCGGGACTTATTTTATCTTTGTGTAGGATCTCAGGCCATTGGAGACTAAGGCACTCATAGGACAAGACACCATGTCTGGCTATGCTTTCTTTAGTCACATGTTCACACATTCATCCAAAACCAAGTTCAAGTCCTTCTGCAATGCATTTAAGGGAACTAGCGTAGCAGAAAGACCAAGGATGTGCTTTTAGACTTCGGTTTGAATCCTGATGCTGTCACCAGCCAGTCTTATGACCTTGAAAACAATCACATAATCTGTCTAAGCCTCAGTTTTCTCCTCTATACAGCTGAGAAGTAGGATTGTTGGAAGAATTCAATAAGATAAATAAAGGGCCTGGCATAGAGTGGGTAGCAATAAGAGTCATTCGCCTTTCCTGGCCCTCTCCGCCCCAAATCTCATTCCACTTCATTTTCCCATAGCATGACCCTCCACTTCAGCCAGTCTGTCCATTACTCACTCACCATCCCCTGGACACTGTCACACAATTCCCCCTTTTCTTAAATGTCCAGAGTGCCCTCCCTGGCTCTCCTCCCCTAGCTAAATCCTACTCATTCTTGAAGATCCAGCCCAAGCCCCACTGCTTCTCTATAGCTCTCCCAGGACCATTCCCCCATGTATTCCTGAAGCACTATCGTCTGTGTCACAGAGTCAGTAGTCCACTCTGTTATTAAACCTTTCATTCTTGTTTTATCTCCCCAAAGGTGCTCTAAGCTGCTTGGGGGCAAGGATGGGCCCTTCCTTCCCTTGTATCCGCCACAGAGATGATTACCGTGTGACATCCATGACAAGTGCTCAATAATTACACGCTGAGTATATAAATGAATGCTGTATCATATTGCATTTTGTTAAATTATACATGGATGCCTGGGGGTTGAAATGTGAGAAAATGACACTATTTCTCCTCCTTCTGATGCATATTGCTTTTTAAAGTATTATCTGTCCAAGTTTTTTTTTTTTTTACATATGGTATTTCTTCTCCAATATTTCAATACACCACTTAAAATTTGGCCTGAAAGAAAGTATTAAAGTGTGTGTGTTTCAAATGGAAGAAAAAAGCACCAGCTATGACTAATGTCTTCAATTTATAGTGTATCCAATTTGGAGAAGACCATGCTTTTTCATAAGTTGCATAACTACTAACAAAAACATTCTCAGCCACAGGATGTGTTTTGGAAGAATTTAGCCCTGCATTAGACTAGGAGAAATGTAAAAATTCAAGAGCATAGCTTTCCTTGACACACATCTTACTCTACATAGAGAAGGCACTCAAATATCTGTCAGGTTGAATAGTCTGTCCTTATAGAATATTTGATAGTGGACAGAAAGTAGATTGGGACATTTTTGATAAAAATGGTTTATTCTAATTCTAGATATTGCATTCTTGTTAACTATGTAGGTACTGCCAACTATTGAGTATTAGCATCAAGAATTGTTAAAGGGATTGAGTGAGAGATGACATGTATTTCTAATTCCACTGTTCTGGATTAAATAATCAAAACAAAGAGACCTGTATATTACCCACCTCCTAACACTTGTTACCACCCTTTGGAGGTGGAATAATAGTGAAAAGTTATCCAACTGAATCATGAGTTCTAGAACTCCAGTTAACTTGTTGACTGCAGACAGGCTGGAAGTAAGGCCCAAAGGTGGGTAATAGGTCGCATTGGTGAATATCTCTAGTTTACACTATAGTTTGGCAGTCTTTTCTACTTTCACATGTGAGAATATAAAGTCTGGGCCAAACCAAGTTGTTGTATGAGTTTAACTTAAGAATGAACCAAATACATTCTCTTTAAAATACACGAAAATAACCCTCTTTAAAATACACAAAAATAACCCTCTTTAAAATTTAGTAACTCTAATATATCAATAGTCCAACAGAAAAATGTAAACTCTTGGTTGTACAATTCAATTTTTTATTTTTAAATGTGTACAAAAAATGTCAGAAAGCAACAATGTCTGACCCTGGTGTCTATGTCAACCTAATAAGAGCAGATTTTAAATTCTAAACTCTTATTTTCTTTCTTACCTTGAGAATTCATTTTGCTGAAATAGAAGATGTGAGAATTAAGATTTATAAAACAGAATTTTGAATCAATCATCAGAAGCAAAAAAAAAAAAATATTTTTAAGGACAGGAATGAATTCTGACATTTTAATTACAAGCTCAGTGGAAAGTCTGGTGGTGGAATGTGAGCTCTGAAGATTATTATTATGTTGTCATTATGAATTAATGACTATAAAAGAAATCAGTTTTGAGTGGTAATGGCAAATTACAGAGGAAAACTTATGGTACTGCTTTTTATTTCCTGATGTACCTAGAGTATTCATCATAATTTACTTGATTAAAAAAATCCAAACAGTGAAAAAATACAGAGACACAGATTTTTTTAATGGATTATATAAACATACGGCATCTTTTCTTAGCAACTCAGAATGTTCATCAAAACACCATTTGTAATATTAAAAAACTAGGAGCAACCTAAATGCTTAACAATATGGGAATGAGTAAGTAAATTATAGTAAATTTAATTAGTGGATTATGCAATTATTAAAAATTATAAATATAAATATTATATCACAAATTTTAAAATATAAATGATATAAGGTTTCAAAATTTATCCATGAAAACATTTATGTACACAATGACTACAAGCCTGTAAAAGTATGCACAAGAGAAAACAATGGGAGGCAATGTACAGAAGCAATTATAGAATTTGTATTTGTGTGGTGAAATTACAGATTTTTCCAAGTCTCGCGTAGTGTTTTAAATTCTATTTATAATTTCTGAAAATTAATTTCTATTTTTAAAGACCTATAATATGCTTGGAAATATACATTACATGAAACTGCCAATTTTCAATCATTTTTGACTTAATAAAAATTGCAATATTTGGTTCAACCTAATACTGTATTATCATTGTCCAGCTAACAAACTGAATCCTTTTTTTGGAATAAAAGTTGGTAACTCCTATTTATAAATGTTCATTAAGCTCCAAAATAGAGTCTAACTTTAAAAACATTTTTAGTGAAATAAATTACTTGAAAAATCACATTTGAAACTACAACTCAAAAATACATAGCTTTTTTTTTTTTTTTGCGGTACGCGGGCCTCTCACTGTTGTGGCCTCTCCCGTTGCGGAGCACAGGCTCCGGACGCGCAGGCTCAGCGGCCATGGCTCACGGGCCCAGCCGCTCTGCGGCATGTGGGATCTTCCTGGATCGGGGCGCGAACCCGTGTCCCCTGCATCGGCAGGCGGACTCCCAACCACTGCGCCACCAGGGAAGCCCAAGAATTTTGTTTTTTAAGAAAATTTCAGACTTTTGAATTGATGCAAAGCTACTGCCATTGCATGTATTTTTTCATCTTTGAAATTGTGTCATGTTCATTTTTAAATTATTCAGTGACCAGTATAAAGTAAAACATTCATAATTTAATAGATAAATTTCCTTCTAACCTGTGCTGGAATGATTTAAATTGCTTCACGCTCTGTGATTACTCAGAGGTAATTAGTCCTCTAAATATTTCTGTAATGAAAACCATGAGTTTAATGAACTATACAAATTCAAACCAAACAGAATCTTTACTTCATTACTGAATATTTATGTTCACCGTAAAAATTGTTTAATGATTGGTTAGAATTTTTAAAAAATAGTTTAGGGGGCTTCCCTGGTGGTGCAGTGGTTAAGAATCCTCCTGCTAATGCAGGGGACACGGGTTCGAGTCCTGGTCCAGGAAGATCCCACATGCTGCAGAGCGACTAAGCCTGTGCACGACAACTACTGAGCCTGTGCTCTAGAGCCCACGTGCCACAACTACTGAAGCCCTCACGCCTAGAGCCCGTGCTCCACAACAAGAGAAGCCACTGCAATGAGAAACCCACGCACCGCAATGAAGAGTAGTCCCTGGTCGCCGCAACGAGAGAAAGCTCGCACACAACGATGAAGACACAACACAGCCAAAAAAAAAAAGTTTAGAGCAAGCCAGACCATAAAAATGTGAAGTAAAATTAAATGTATTCATAGGAACTTGTCATAGCAATCATAGAAAAAGTTGATCAGCCTGGATTTGAGAGAAAGGTAGACTTCACCTTTGCTATACAATTGCTATTTTAAGTATTTGATATTAAGGATCATTGTTTCTGAAATTTCAGAGAAGCATTTTGTAGTCTTTTATGATATATTTATTAATAACTACAGAAATATGGACTGCTTGAAGAAAGAGACAGTAGAGTCTGTGTGTGTGTGTGTGTGTGTGTGTGTGTGTGTGTATGTGTGATGTATGTTCATAAGTGTATCAACAACACCAAGCACAGTGCCTGGCACATGGTAGATAATCAATAAATTTTGATAAATAAATACCTGGGTTGGTTAAACAAGTATATTAAAAACAAAAGTACAGATTAAGTGCTTGCAGAGAGGTCATTCATGGACCTTCACCTTGGTTGCTAAGTCGTGCTTTCAGTGACTTGGATGGAGATATACGAGATGTATTAAACAAATGCTTCATGTCATACAAAGTTGATGGGACTAGTCAGTCACATAAAGAGCCTACATTGTCTTAAACTTGAAATGATGAGTTAAAGCCTGAATGATGAAATTTTAAGGCAATAAATGCAAAGTCCTCCATTTAAGTTTTTTGAAAAAAAAATCAATCTCATAGGTACAGGATGACAAAGACTGGACTTGGTGGTAACATGTGTTAGGAACTGGAGAATTCATGTGAACACATGCTTAACCTGAACCAACAGTGCTTTTTAAAAAATTGTAGTAAAAAAACATACAACATAAAATTTACCTTCTTAACCATGTTTAAGTGTACAGTAAGGTAGTGTTAACTATATGCACAGTTGTTGTGCAGCAGGTCCCCAGAACCTGTTCATCTTCCAAAACTGAAACTCTACACCCATTGAACTCAACCACCCACTTTCCCTCCACCTCCAGCCTGCGGTGACCACCATTCTGCTTTCTCTTTCCTAAAGTTTGAAAACTCTGGACACCATATAAGTGGAATCATACAGTATTTGTCTTTTTGTGACTGGCTTATTTCACTTAGCATAATGTCCTCAAGGTTTGTCCATGTTGTAGCATGTGACAGGATTTCCTTCTTTTTTTAACGCTGGATAATATTCCATTGTAAGTATATACCACATTTTATCTATCTATGCATCGATGGACATTTGGGTTGCTTCCATCTCTTGGCTATTGTGAATAATGCTGCAATAAACATGGGTATGTAAATATCTCTTCAAGATTCTGTTCTTAATTCTTTTGGATATATACCCAGAAGTGGAATTGCTGTATCATATGCTAATTCTATATTTTATCTTTTGAGGAACGTCCATACTCTGTTCCATGCTTGGGACACCATTTTACATTTCCACCAACAGTCAACAAGGGTTCCAAGTTCTCCATATCCTTGTCAACACTTGCTATTTTCTGTTTTTTGTGGGGTTTTTTTGTAATGGCCATTCTAACATATTTGAGGTGGTATCTCATTGTGGTTTTGCTTTGCATTTCCCTGATGATTAGTGTTACTGAGCACCTTTTCATCTGTTTGTTGGCCATTTGTATATCTTCTGTGGATAAATATCTGTTCAAGTTCTTTGCCATTTTTAACCAAGTTATTTGGTTTTTGTTGTTGTTGAGTTGTAGGTGTTCTTTATATATTCTGAGTATTAATCCCTTATCAGGTATATGATTTGCAAATATTTTTTTCAATTTCATAGGTTGCCTTTTTTTTCTGTTGATTGTTTCCTTTGATGTACAGAAGTTTTTAAGTTCAATTTAGTTCCATTGGTCTATTTTTGCTTTTATTGTCTGTACTTTTGCTGTCATATCCAAGAAATCATTACCAAATCCAATGTTGTGGAGTTTTCCCCCTATGTTCTCCTCTAAAAGTATTACAATTTTTAGGTCTTTAATCCATTTTGAGTTAATTTTTGTATATGATGTAAGGTTAGGGTCCTAAGACTGATTTTTAAGTTTGAAAATTTTAAGATTTTTTTATAGCCTTAACAATATTACCAAATAGAAATAAGCCAACTTAAACTAATTTGAACTTTAAAACAACACAAAAGGAACATAGGAACATATAATTGATTTTTTATGGTAAAGATGTTGGGACTTTTTAGTGCATGTTTGTTACAAACATGGCCTTTGGAGTCAGACCAGCCTGTCTGAATCCCAAGGCACTACCTTTTGTGGGCATCAGTTTTCTGACAAATCCAAGCCCACACTTCCCTTTCATAAGGGAGAAACTGGAGTATCTATCTTATAGGGATCTAGTGCAGCCTCATCAGTTCTTGATAGGTTTAAATGAAATAATGTAGTCATAGTGTCTGAAACATAATCAGCATGTCTTAAATGGTAGCCTGGCTGTTATTATTATCGCATGTTGATATATTTAAGAATTTTGGTTCCTTCTGATTACCTCAAAATTTAGAATTTATTTAAGAGAACAAAAGTTGAACTTTGAGAAGGTCAAATTAGAAGGTCTAATTTGGCTTGTTTCTCGAGATGTGATAGGAAGAATTTTGCAGAAATCTCTCCCAGAGGATTGACATATATACACTAATATGTATAAAATGGATAACTAATAAGAGCCTGCTGTATAAAAACATAAATTAAATTAAATTAAAAAATTAAACAAACAGAAAAAAAGAAATCTCTCCCAGAAAAATCTCTGTTTAAATGTTACTTGCTCTGGAAATGCAACGGAAACTCTCCACAACTTGGTTAGGGCTATGCTTTCATAATGCCCTGTCTTGATGGCTTGTCTAACACTCTCATGGGGATGTCTGTAGCTTGTATCAGCCCTTATTCTAGGAATTCATTTTTCCTCTGGGGAATTGTCCCTCCCTGCCACATGCAGTCTTGATGCGACTGTTAGTGAAGCTGCCTGGCACTCCCTGGCCAAGTGATGGGCATGTGATCAATCTTGATCAATCAGACTCTTCTGGAATTCGCACTGAGTGAGAGTAATTGACACAATATTGGGAAATGATGGAGCAGATTTATTCCAACTGTGAAGGCTCTCTATTCTTTTCTGTCCTCTGGATCTTTGGAGTTATTTAAGTTTCTATTTTTCTTGAGGTCCTGGTCCTTCGTTTTTTCCCTTAAGTTTTAAGAGCTGCCTCATATCCTTCTACAGATTTTTTTTTCCCCTGAGACAGCAGATTATCATATGTTGCTTGCACCCCGAGAGCCTGTATGGATTCAGCACTTGTCACTCTGTACTCTAATCAACAGTTTACTTGTCTGTCTTCCCTTAGCATCGTATGTTCCTTGGGATGGGAACTGTGAAAACTGCAACAATGCATTGCCAGTGCAGTGACCAAAAAGTTGTTTAGTTAGGAGGAGAAATCATTCATAGTCTTACACTTGTAATAGGAAGTTCTATGTTTGGCTATTCTTTAGGTCATCTTCATGATACTTAAAATTGTTGAGACAATGAAAAAACATTTAAAAGTGTGTGACTCTTGCCCATACCTGGATTCTCCCCTTCCCCTCATACATGTCCCCTCCCCTAGTCCATATTCAGAAAGATAACAAAAGTAACGAATGGAGTAGTTGCAGAGCCTATGAAGTCCTTACATCAGCTGTCCTGGTCTACAGCTTTTTAGAGGCTTTTGTTTTCTTAGGGGAGGGCCTCCCTAGAAGTTCTCTTCTTCTTTCCCTACAGTTAGCCAAAGCCAAGAGGGTCTTTTCCTTTGATATTGCCCCTCTTTCCAATCTAAAGAAGCTATTTGTTCTTATTATAAAATCCAATGAAATACTCAGCCTTGCCTTGCTACAAGCAGGTAATGTACATCTCTGAAGACCTCTGTGCAGGGTGTCACCCAGCTTTTCCATCAGAAGATTCCACTTGGGGCATCACTGCACAATGACTATTGTGAATGTTTGGACTTCAGGTCCATCAGTTTATTCATTTATTCACGCATTTAACAAATATTTATTGAGAGTCCACCTTGCTTCTGCACTCTGTACTAGGCACTAGGGATAAAATGGTGAGCAAAAATGGAAAAGGATCATCTCTCATGGAGAGGGCTGTCATGTCAGAGACAAAGGACAATGACAAGCTGTATTAAAGGCCATACAGGAAATATACTCTGTGCTGTGACATCTTAAAAGGTAACCCCTCCTAGTTCAGTAATCAGGAATGTATATCCAAGAAAAAGACTTGGTGAATACGCCGACCTCCAAATGCCTGGGCTCTGTATCCTACTAGGATAATAATTGCTCTTATGACCTTAGGCACCTGACTGAGCCTGACTCAACCTCATTTACTTCATCTATAAAATGAGAGGTCTAGACTAGGTGATCTCTAGGTCCTTTCCATTTCTAATATAGCTTTTCTTAAATGTTATTCTTATTAGCAGCTCTTTTGAGGTATACTTTACATTTCATAAAGTTCATTCATTTTTAAGTGGATGATTAAATGACTTTTAGTATATTTACGAAGTTGTGCAACCATCATCACAATCTGATTTTAGAATATTTTCATCATAATGAAAAGAAATCTCATGCCCATTTAGTCACTTTCCATTCCCACTCCCGGTCCTAGGGAAACACTAAAGTATTTTCTGCCTCTCTAGATTTGCTTTTTTGGATATTCAATATAAATGGAATCCTGCAATAAGTGTTCTTTTGTGCCTGGCTTCTTTGAACAAGATGTTTTTGAAATACATCCATGTTGTAAGGATCATCCATGTTGAAACATGTATCAATACTTTGATCCTTTTTATTGGTGAATGATATTTCCTTGTTCTATTTTTTTAATCCATTCACCATTGATGGACATGTGTTATTTCCACTTTTTGACTATTGTGAATAATCTGCTATGAGCATTTGCATATGAGTCTTTGTGAGAACATTTGTTTTAATTTCTCCTTGGTGGATACCTAGGAACAGAATTGCAGGGTCATATGGAAACTCTATGGTTAACAATTTGATCTTACATTCCTATCAGCAGTGTATGAGGAGCATAATTTCTCCACATCCTCACCAACACTTGTTTGTATCTGTCTGGTTGAATATAGTTATTCTGGGGAGTGTGAAGTGGTATCTCATTGTGATTTTGATTTGCATTTCCCTAATGATTAATAATAGTGATCATCTTTTCATATGTTTAATGATCATTTGTATACCTTCTTCGGAGAAATGTCTATTCAAATTCTTTGCTCATTTTTAGATTTTGGTTGTCTTTTTATTGTTGAGTTGTAAGACTTTTTAATATGTTCTAGATGTATGTCCTTCATTGGCTGTATAATTTGCAAATATTTTATCCAGTTCTGTGGATTGTCTTTTCATTTTCCTGATGGTATATTATTAAGTTTGATTAAATCTAATTTATCAATTTTTTCTTTTATTGCTTTCCTAATCCAAGCTCATAAATATGTTCTCTTATGTTTTCTTCTAAAAGTTTAAGTTTTATCTCTTACATTTAGATTTTTTATCCATTTCAAGCTAATTTTTGTGTATGGTGTGAGGAAGGGGTTCAAATTTATTTATTTATTTTTGCTTGTGCATACCCAATTGTCCTAGCACAACTTGTTGAAAAGACTATTCTTTTCCTAGTGATTTTTCTTGGTACCTTTGTCAAAAATCCATTGACCATAAATGTAAAGGGGTATTTGGGAGCTCTTAATTCCATCCCACTGATCATTGTTTGTGTCTTGATTACTATTGATTTGTAGTAAGTTTTGAAATTGGGAAGTGTAAGTTCTCCAACCTTTTTCTTCTTTTTCAGGATTGTTCTGGCTATTCTGGGTCTTTGCAATTCCATATTAATTTTAGGGTCAGGCTGGCAATTTCTGCCCCCAAAATAGCAATATATTTAGTTTGGCCTAAATATATTTTAGTAACGTTATCGAGCTATATTTTGCATATCATATAATTTACCCTTTTCAAGTGTCCAATTCAATGATTTTAAAAGTAAATTTATCAGTATCTTCTTTAGAACATACAACCACCACCATGAATCAGTTTTAGAACATTTTCATCACCCCAATAAAGTCTCTGATGCACATTTACTGTTAATTTCTTTCTCCTCACCCCTGCTCCAGGAAACCACTAATCTACTTTCTGTCTCTACAGCTTTGCTCTTTTTGAATATTTCATAAAAATGGTGTAATACAATATGTGGTCTCTTGTGTCTGCCTTCTTTTACTGAGAATAACATTTTTGAGACTCATCCATATGGAAGCATATATCTGTAGTGTGTTCCTTTTATTGCTGAATAGCATTCCATTGTATGGATGTACCACTTTTGTCTATTCATTCACTAATTGGTGGACATTTAGATTTTTTCCAATTTTGGGCTATTTTGAATAATGCTACTAAGAACAATCATGTTCAAGTCTATGCATGAATATATGTTTTCATTTCTCTTGAGCAGATGCCTAAGAATGGAATTGTTAGGCCATATAGTAAATTTATAGTTAACTTTTTAATATATCACCATACCACTTTGCAAAGTGGCTGTGCCATTTTTAAATTCCCCTCAGTAATATATGAAGGTTTCTGCCTTTCCTACATTTATTTTTGTCTTTTTTATATTGTATATATTTATATATTATATATTATTTATCTACCTATCTATTGTCTCTCTCTAAAATATATATAATATATGTGTGTGTGTGTGTATGTGTAATATAGTCTTTTTATTATATTCATTCCTGTTGGTGTGAAATGGTATCTGATTGTGATTTTAATTTGCTTTTCCCTAATGACTAATGATGGAATATCTTTTCATGTGCTTATTAACTATTCATACAGCTTCTGTGATAAAATGTCTATTCAAGGTTTTTTGGCCACTTTTTGGATGGGTTGTTCGTCTTCTTGTTATTGGGTTGTGATAGTTCTTTTTATATTCTGTACATGAGTGCTTAATCAGATATGAGTTTTGCAAATATTTTGTCCAAGTCTACTGCTTGTCTTTTAGTTGTCTTAATAGTGTATTTTGAAGTTCAGCAGGGATTTTGATATGGAGTGTGTTGATCTGTAGACAAATATACTGCTTGTTTTTTAGTCTGAGCCAAGGCAAAAGCACCAGTATGGAATTTTTTGATTGCTGGATAATAAGATTTATTCATAAGCACTCAGAATGGACTTAAAGATAAGTTAGTTTCCTGTCCTATCTTAGAGGATGGATGGTCTACCCAGGTTGTGTGTAGGGATGGAGGAAACAGGCAAAATACCAGATATGAGCAAGAAGGCAGAATGCCTGGTACGTAGTAGGAATTCAATGAATATATTTTTAAATGAATGAATAAATAAATGATTGAATAATCAAAGATGGCTATAATAGTTTCCTCTTTTTTATATTTTGTTTTCCTTCAAATGTTTTTTATATGAAATAATTTCCAGACTTTCCCCATTCTAATTACCGTCTATGAATAGAATGTTTCTCATAGAATGTGGAGACAGAATTCAGCACAGTGGGCTGTAGTGTATGTGGTATGATGAGTGCAGAAGAAAGCAAACTCTTATTTCCCAACATTTGAACATCATATTCTCCTTAATATAGCCGAACATCGTTCACTTTAAAAAAACACTAATGTAGCCACAACAATCCTGAGAAAGAAAAACAAAGCTGGAGGCTTCAGACATCCTGGTTTCAAAACATGTTAGACAACTGCAGTAATCAAAACTCTAGGTACCGGCATAAAGACAGACATATAGATCAACAGAACAGAATAGAGAGCTCAGAAATAAATCCTCGTATGTATGGTCAAATGATCTTCAACAAGGTTACCAAGGCTACACAAAGGGAGAAAGGAGTCTCTTCAACAAATGGTGTGGGGAGAACTGGATATCCACATGCAAAAGAATGAAATTGGACCCTTACCTTACACCATATACAAAACTGACTCAAAATGGACAAAAGACCTAAATGTAAAGCTATAAAACTCTTAGAAGAAAACATAAGGCAAAAGCTTCACAACATTGGCTTTGGCAATGATTTTTTGGATATGACAGCAAAGGTACAGGCAACAAAAGAAAAGATAGATAAATTCGATTTCATAAAAATAAAATTTTGTTTTGCATCAAAAGAAACTATCAACAGAGTAAAAAGGCAATCCACAAAATGGGAAAAAATATTTGCAAATCATATATCTGATAAGGGATTAATATCCAGAATATATAGAGGACTTCTAAAGGTCAACAAGAAGAAAACAACCAACCCAAATTAAAAATATGCTAATGACTTAAATAGACATTTCTCTGAAGAGGTATACAAATGGCCAATAAGCACAAGAAAAGATGCTCAACATCACTAATCATTAGGGAAATGCAAATCAAAACTACAATTAGATATTACCTCACACCCATTAGGATGGCTACTATCAAAACAACAAAATAACAAGTGTTGGTAAGGATGGGGAGAAATTTCAACTCTTGTGCATTCTTGGTGGGAATGTAATATGGTATAGCTGCTGTGGAAAGCAGTTCCTCAAAAAATTAAAACTAGAACTACCCAGCAATTCCACTTCTGGTTATATATCCAGAAAAAATATTTGCACATCCATGTTTCATTTCAGCATTATTCACAATAGCCAAGAGGTAGAAGCAACCCAAGCGTCCATCAATGTAAGAATAGGTGAAGAAAAGGTAGTATATATGCAAAATAAAATAGTATTCATGGGCTTCCCTGGTGATGCAGGTGGTTAAGAATCCACCTGCCAATGCAGGGGACATGGGTTCGAGCCCTGGTCCGGGAAGATCCCACATGCCTCGGAGCAACTAAGCCTACGCACCACAGCTGCTAAGCCTGCGCTCTAGAGCACGCAAGCCACAACTATCTAGCCCATGTGCCACAACTACTGAAGCCTGTGCTTAGATCCCGTGCTTCGCAAAAAGAGAAGCCAACGCAATGAGAAGCCCGCGCACCACAACAAAGAGTAGCCTCTGCTCCCCACAACTAGAGAAAGCCCGTGCAGAACAATGAAGACCCAATGCACCCAAAAGTAAATAGATAAATACATAATTTTTTTAAAAATAGTATTCAGCCTTAAAAAGGAAGGGAATTCTGCAATATGCTATAACATGGATGAATTTTGAGGACATTATACTAAATGAAATAAGCCAGTCACTAAAAGACAAATACTATATAATTCCACTTATATGAGGTACTTAGAGTAGTCAAAATAATAGAAGCAGTATAATTGTGGTTTCCAGGGCCTGTGGGAGGGGTAAATTGGGAGTTAATGTTCAATGGGTATAGAATTTAAGTTTTACAGATGAGAAGAGTACTGGAGATGAATGTTGTAATGGTAGAACAACATTATGAATGTATTTAATACCCCTGAACTGTATGCTTAAAAATGGTTAAAATGGTAAATTTTATGTTATGTGTACTTTACCACAATTTTTTAAAACTGGGGAAAAAAATCCAGAAAGTAGAATGGTGGTTTGCAGGGCTGGGTTGGTGGGGGGTAGAAGTAGGGAATTGTTTAATGGGTATAAAGTTTCGATTTTGCAAGATGAAAAAATTCTAGGGATCTCTTGCACAATGAGTATGTAGTAAACACTATTGAACTGGACACTTAAAAATGGTTAAGATGGAACAAAATTAATTAGGCAATTCATTATAACTGAATCACTTTGCTGTATACTAGAAACTAACACAACACTGTAAATCAACTATACTTCAATAAAATAAATTTTTAAAAATATTAGGCAATTCATGTTTCCAAGAAGCAAACATCTTCAAATATTATTATCAAAGAAACCAAAGCATCACTGCAGATTACTCCCTTGGTATTGTCTCCATGTGAAGAGAATAACAGAAATAAAAGTCATATGATGTGTGAAACTTAAAGCTTTGTGGAGACTCAGGCACCAGCTCTGAAGTGACCTAATCAGAAGTAGCTGTTATATGTAGGCAGTGCCATATTAATGAAGAGAATAAACAACTTCAAAATGGTCAAATATCATGACTTTATATAAATGTATCTAAACATAAAATAGCAATTTGCCTTCCTTTTAGGTACAGGTATATTAAAAAGTTGAATGATCAGTCTCTTTCATCTCAACCAGGAGTTTACAGAATTTGTTTTTCTGAAAGAATGGCTTTTTAGGTAGTAAGGTTTGTACTTTTTTTTTTTTAACATCTTTATTGGAGTATAATTGCTTTACAATGGTGTGTTAGTTTCTGCTTTATAACAAAGTGTATCAGTTATACATATACATATATCCCCATATCTCTCCCCTCTTAGGTCTCCCTCCCTCACACCCTCCCTATCCCACCCCTCTAGGTGGTCACAAAGAACCGAGCTGATCTCCCTGTGCTATGCGGCTGCTTCCCACTAGCTATCTATTTTACGTTTGGTAGTGTATATATGTCCATGCCACTCTCTCCCTTTGTCACAGCTTACCCTTCCCCCTCCCCATATCCTCAAGTCCATTCTCTAGTAGGTCTGCGTTTTTATTCCCGTCTTGCCCCTTGGTTCTTCATGACCACTTTTTTTTTTTTTTTTTAGATTCCATATATATGTGTTAGCATATGGTATTTGTTTTTCTCTTTCTGACTTACTTCACTCTGTATGACAGACTCTAGGGGTTTCCACCTCACTACAAATAACTCAATTTCATTTCTTTTTATGGCTAATATTCCACTGTATATATGTGCCACATCTTCTTTATCCATTCATCTGTTGATGGACACGTAGGTTGCTTCCATGTCCTGGCTATTGTAAATAGAGCTGCAATGAACATTGTGGTACATGACTCTCTTTGAATTATGATTTTCTCAGAGTATATGCCCAGTAGTGGGATTGCTGGGTCATATGGTAGTTCTATTTCTAGTTTTTTAAGGAGCCTCCCTACTGTTCTCCACAGTGGCTGTGTCAATTTATATTCCCATCAACAGTGCAAGAGGGTTCCCTTTTCTCCACACCCTCTCCAGCATTTATTGTTTGTAGATTTTTTCACGATGGTGGCCTCTCCCATTGCGGAGCACAGGCTCCAGACACGCAGGCTCAGCAGCCATGGCTCACGGGCCCAGCCGCTCCGTGGCATGTGGGATCTTCCTGGACCAGGGCCCGAACCCATGTCCCCTGCATCAGCAGGCGGACTCTCAACCACTGCGCCACCAGGGAAGCCCCTCATTGTAGTTTTGATTTGCATTTCTCTAATGATTAATGAGGTTGAGCACTCTTTCATGTGTTTGTTGGCAATCTGTATATCTTCTTTAGAGAAATGTCTGTTTAGGTCTTCTGCCCATTTTTGGATTGGGTTGGGTTTTTTGATATCGTGCTGCATGAGCTGCCTGTAAATTTTGGAGATTAATCCTTTGTCACTTGCTTCATATGCAAATATTTTCTCCCATTCTGAGGGTTGTCTTTCGTCTTGTTTATGGTTTCCTTCGCTGTGCAAAAGCCTTGAAGTTTCATTAGGTCCCATTTGTTTCTTTTTGTTTTTATTTCCATTTCTCTAGGAGGTAGGTCAAAAAGGATCTTGCTGTGATTTTTGTCATAGAGTGTTCTGCCTATGTTTTCCTCTAAGAGTTTGATAGTGTCTGGCTTTATATTTAGGTCTTTAATCCATTTTGAGTTTATTTCTGTGTATGTTGTTAGGGAGTGTTCTCATTTCATTCTTTTACATGTAGCTGTCCAGTCTTCCCAGCACCACTTATTGAAAGGCTATCTTTTCTCCACTGTATATTCTTGCCTCCTTTATCAAAGATAAGGTGACCATATGTGCGTGGGTTAATCTCTGGGCTTTCTATCCTGTTCCATTGATCTATATTTCAGTTTTTGTGCCAGTACCATACTGTCTCGATTACTGTAGCTTTGTAGTATAGTCTGAAGTCAGGGAACCTGATTCCTCCAGCTCCATTTTTTTCTCAATATTGCTTTGGCTATTCGGGGTCTTTTGCGTTTCCACACAAATTGTGAAATTTTTTGTTCTAGGTCTGTGAAAAATGCCAGTGGTAGTTTGATAGGGATTGCATTGAATTTGTAGATTGCTTTGAGTAGTAGAGTCATTTTCACAATGTTGATTCTTCCAATCCAAAACATGGTATATCTCTCCATCTATTTGTATCATCTTTAATTTCTTTCATC
This sequence comes from Pseudorca crassidens, assembly GCF_039906515.1. Taxonomy (NCBI): domain Eukaryota; kingdom Metazoa; phylum Chordata; class Mammalia; order Artiodactyla; family Delphinidae; genus Pseudorca; species Pseudorca crassidens. Next base: position 99,345,755 of record NC_090297.1, read on the forward strand.
AGTGTCTTATAATTTTCTGCATACAGGGCTTTTGTCTCCTGAGGTACCTTTATTCCTAGATATTTTATTCTTTTTGTTGCAATGGTAAATGGGAGTGTTTTCTTAATTTCACTTTCAGATATTTCTTCATTAGTGTATAGGAATGCAAGAGATTTCTGTGCATTAATTTTGTATCCTGCTACTTTACCAAATGCATTGATTAGCTCTAGTAGTTTTCTGGTAGCATCTTTAGGATTCTCTATGTATAGTATCATGTCATCTGCAAACAGTGAAAGCTTTACTTCTTCTTTTCCGATTTGGATTTATTTCTTTTTCTTCTCTCATTGCTGTGGCTAAAACTTCCAAAACTATGTTGAATAATGGTGGTGAGAGTGGGCAACCTTGTCTTGTTCTGGATCTTAGTGGAAATGCTTTCAGTTTTTCACCAGTGAGGACGATGCTGGCTGTGGGTTTGTCATATATGGCCTTTATTATGTTGAGGAAAGTTCCCTTTATGCCTACTTTCTGGAGGGTTTTTATCATAAATGGGTGTTGAATTTTGTCAAAAGCTTTCTCTGCATCTACTGAGATGATCATATAGATTTTCTCCTTTAATTTGTTAATATGGTGTATCACATTGATTGATTTCCGTATACTGAAGAATGCTTTCATTCCTGGGATAAACCACAGTTGATCATGGTCTATCATACTTTTACTGTGCTGTTGGATTCTGTTTGCTAGTATTTTGTTCAGGAGTTTTGCATCTATGTTCATCAGTGATAAGGCCTGTAGTTTTCCTTCTTTGTGACATCTTTCTCTGGTTTTGGTATCAGGGTGATGGTGGCCTCATAGAATAAGTTTGGGAGTGTTCCTCCCTCTGCTATATTTTGGAGGAGTTTGAGAAGGATAGGTGTTAGCTCTTCTCTAAATGTTTGATAGAATTCGCCTGTGAAGCCATCTAGTCCTGGACTTTTGTTTGTTGGAAGATTTTTAATCACAGTTTCAATTTCAGTGCTTGTGACTGGTCTGTTCATATTTTCTATTTCTTCCTGGTTCAGTATCGGAATGTTGTGCATTTCTAAGAATTTGTCCATTTCTTCCAGTTTGTCCATTTTATTGGCATATAGTTGCTTGTAGTAATCTCTCATGATCCTTTGTATTTCTGCAGCGTCAGTTGTTACTTCTCCTTTTTCATTTCTAATTCTATTGATTTTCGTCTTCTCCCTTTTTTTCTTGATGAGTGTGGCTAATGGTTTATCAATTTTGTTTATCTTCTCAAAGAACCAGCTTTTAGTTTTATTGATCTTTGCTATCGTTTCCTTCATTTCTTTTTCATCTATTTCTGATCTGATCTTCATGATTTCTTTCCTTCTGCTAACTTTGGGGTTTTTTGTTCTTCTTTCTCTTAATTGCTTTAGGTGTAAGGTTAGATTGTTTATTTGAGATGCTTCTTGTTTCTTAAGGTAGGATTGTATTGCTATAAACTTCCCTCTTAGAACTGCTTTTGCTGCATCCCATAGGTTTTGGGTTGTCGTGGTTTCATTGTCATTTGCTTCTAGGGATTTTTTGATTTCCTCTTTGATTTCTTCAGTGATCTCTTGGTTATTAAGTAGTGCATTGTTTAGTCTCCATGTGTTTGTATTTTTTACAGATTTTTTTCATGTGATTGATATCTAGGCTCATAGCATTGTGGTCAGAAAAGATACTTGATATGGTTTCAATTTTCTTAAATTTACCAAGCCTTGATTTGTGACCCAAGATATGATCTCTTCTGGAGAATGTTCCATGAGCACTTGAGAAGAGTGTGTATTTTGTTGTTTTTGGATGGAATGTCCTATAAATATCAGTTAAGTCCATCTTGTTTAATGTGTCATTTAAAGCTTGTGTTTCCTTATTTATTTTCATTTTGGATGATCTGTCCATTGGTGAAAGTGGGGTGTTAAAGTCCCCTACTATGATTGTGTTACTGTCGATTTCCCCTTTTATGGCTGTTAGTATTTGCCTTATGTATTGAGGTGCTCCTATGTTGGGTGCATAAATATTTACAATTGTTATATCTTCTTCTTGGATTGATCCCCCGATCCTAATGTAGTGTCCTTCTTTGTCTCTTGTAATAGTCTTTATTTTAAAGTCTATTTTGTCCGATATGAGAATTGCTACTCCAGCTTTCTTTTGATTCCATTTGCATGGAATATCTTTTTCCATCCCCTCACTTTGTCTGTATGTGTCCCTAAGTCTGAAGTGGGTCTCTTGTAGGCAGCATATATACGGGTCTTGTTTTTGTAACCATTCAGTCAGTCTGTCTTTTGATTGGTGCATTTAATCCATTTACATTAAAGGTAATTATCAATATGTATGTTCCTATTACCATGTTCTTAATTGTTTTGGGTTTGTTATTGTAGGTTTTTTCCTTCTCTTGTGTTTCCTGCCTAGAGAAGTTCCTTTAGCATTTGTTGTAAAGCTGGTTTGGTGGTGCTAAATTCTCTTAGCTTTTGCTGTTCTGTAAAGGTTTTAATTTCTCCATCAAATCTGAATGAGATCCTTGCTGGGTAGAGTAATCTTGGTTGTAGGTTTTTCCCTTTCATCCCATTAAATATGTTCTGCCACTCCCTTTTGGCTTTCAGAGTTTCTGCTGAAAGATCAGCTGTTAACCTTATGGGGATTCCCTTGTATGTTATTTTTCCCTTGCTGCTTTTAATATTTTTTCTTTGTATTTAATTTTTGATAGTTTGATTAACGTGTGTCTTGGTGTGTTTCTCCTTGGTTTTATCCTGTAAGGGACTCTCTGTGCTTCTTGGACTTGATTAACTATTTCCTTTCCCATATTAGGGAAGTTTTCAACTATAATCTCTTCAAATATTTTCTCAGTCCCTTTCTTTTTCTCTTCTTCCTCTGGGACCCCTATAATTTGAATGTTTGTGCATTTAATGGTGTCCTAGAGGTCTCTGAGACTGTCCTCAGTTCTTTTCATTCTTTTTTTCTTTATTTTGCTCTGCAGTAGTTATTTCCACAATTTTATCTTCCAGGTCACTTATCCGTTTTTCTGCCTCAGTTATTCTGCTATTGATCCCTTCAAGAATATTTTAAATTTCACTTATTGTGTTGTTCATCAATGTTTGTGTGCTCTTTAGTTCTTGTAGGTCCTTGTTAAATGTTTCTTGTATTTTCTCCATTCTATTTCCAAGATTTTTGATCATTTTTATTATCATTATTCTGAATTTTTTTTCAGTAGACTGCCTATTTCTTCTTCATTTGTTAGGTCTGGTGGGTTTTTTGCCTTGCTCCTTCATCTGCTGTGTGTTTCTCTGTCTTCCCATTTTGCTTAACTTACTGTGTTTGGGGTCTCCTTTTCGCAGGCTGCAGGTTCGTAGTTCCCATTGTTTTTGGTGTCTGTCCCCAGTGGCTAAGGTTGGTTCAGTGGGTTGTGTAGGCTTCTTGGTGGAGGGGACTAGTGCCTGTGTTCTGGTGGATGAGGCTGGATCTTGTCTTTCTGGTGGGTAGGTCTACATCTGGTGGTGTGTTTTGGGGTGTCTGTGGCCTTATTATGATTTTAGGCAGCCTCTCTGCTAATGTGTGGGGCTGTCTTCCTGTCTTGCTAGTTGTTTGGTATAGGGTGTCCAGCACTGTAGCTTGCTGGTCGTTGAGTGGAGCTGGGTCTTGGTGTTGAGATGGAGATCTCTGGGAGATTCTTGCCGTTTGATATTACGTGGAGCTGGGAGGTCTCTTGTGGACCAGTGTTCTGAACTTGGCTCTCCCACCTCAGAGGCACAGCCCTAATGCCTGGCTGGAGCACCAAAAGCCTGTCATCCACACGGCTTAGGATAAAAGGGAGAAAAAAGAAAGAAAGAAAGAAAGAAGATAAAATAAAATAAAATAAAGTAAAATAAAATAAAGTTATTAAAATAAAAAATAATTATTAAAAATTATTTTTAAGTAATAAAAAAAAGAAAGAAGAGAGCAACCAAACCAAAGAAGAAATCAACCAATGATAACAAGTGCTAAAAACTACACTTAAAAAACAAACAAACAAACGAAATAATGGACAGACCGAACCCTAGGACAAATGGTAAAAGCAGAGCTATACAGACAAAATGACACACAGAAGCGTACACATACACCCTCACAAAAAGCGAAAGAGTGAAAAAAATATATATATATCATTGTTCCCAAAGTCCACCTCCTCAATTTGGGATGATTCGTTGCCTATTCAGATATTCCACAGATGCAGGGTACATCAAGTTGATTGTGGAGATTTAATCCGCTGCTCCTGAGGCTGCTGGGAGAGATTTCCCTTTCTCTTCTGTGTTCGCACAGCTCCTGGGGTTCAGCTTTGGATTTGGCCCCACCTCTGCGTGTAGGTCGCCTGAGTGCGTCTGTTCTTCGCTCAGACAGGACGGGGTTAAAGGAGCCGCTGATTCAGGGGCTCTGGATCACTCAGGCCGGGGGAGAGGGAGGGGTGCGGATGCAAGGCAAGCCTGCTGCGGCAGAGGCCGGCATGATGTCGCACCAACCTGAGGCGCGCCGTGTGTTCTCCCGGGGAAGTTGTCCCTGGATCACGGGACCCTGGCAGTGGCGGGCTGCACAGGCTCCCAGGAGGGGAGGTGTGGATAGTGACCTGTGCTCGCACACAGGCTTCTTGGTGGCGGCAGCAGCAGCCTTAGCGTCCCATGCCTGTCTCTGGGGTCCGCGCTGTTAGCCGCGACTCGCACCGTCTCTGGAGCTCCTTTAAGGGGCGCTCTTAATCCCCTCTCCTTGCGCACCAGGAAACAAAGAGGCAAGAAGATGTCTCTTGCCTCTTCGGCAGGTCCAGACATTTTCCCGGACTCCCTCCCGGCTAGGCGTGGCGCACTAGCCCCTTTCAGGCTGTGTTCACGCCGCCAGACCTCTCCCTGCAATTGGACTGAAGCCCGAGCCTCAGCTCCCAGCCCCGCCCGCCCCGGCGGGTGAGCAGACAAGCCTCTCGGGTTGGTGAGTGCCGGTCCTCTGTGCGGGAATCTCTCCGCTTTGCCCTCCGCACCCCTGTTGCTGTGCTCTCTTCCGCGGCTCCGAAGCTTCCCCCTCTGCCACCCGCAGTCTCCGCCGCGAAGCGGCTTCCTAGTGTGTGGAGACCTTTCCTCCTTCACAGCTGGTGCAGGTCCTGTCCCTATTCTTTTGTCTCTGTTTTTTCTTTTTCCCTACCCAGGGAGTTTCTTGCCTTTTGGGAGGTCTGAGGTCTTCTGCCAGCGTTTAGTGGGTGTTCTGTAGGCGTTGTTCCACGTGTAGATGTATTGCTGATGTATCTGTGTGGAGGCAGATGATCTCCGCGTCTTACTCTTCCTCCATCTTGAAGATCCCAGGTTTGTACTTTTGAAAAGAAGTTTAAAACTTCACATAGTTTGGGGCTTCCCTGGTGGCGCAGTGGTTGAGAGTCCGCCTGCCGATGCACGGGATGCGGGTTCGTGCCCCGGTTTGGGAGGAACCCGCGTGCAGCGGAGAAGCTGCGCCCTTGGGCCATGGCCGCTGGACCTGTGCTCCGCGGTGGGAGAGGCCGCAGCGGTGAGGAGCCCGCGTACCGCAAAAAAACAAAACCAAAAAAGCTTCACACAGTTTGAAAGAGCAGCTCCTTCAATATTTAGAAACCACATTTCAGCGCTTGAATCATTTGCAGCTTTCGTTACGTCCTCAATTTAATTGCAAACACCTTCAGCAGAGTGATAGCAAACTAATTAGCAATTCCTTTTCCTTAAAAAAAAATAACTCCTAATCAAGAGAGATAATCATTTTTGATTAAACAACAACCAGAGTTATCAAATGTACATTTGCAATTGATCACAGGAAAAATATAGTGTGCTTTTCCTTTTAATAATAGTAAGCATTATTTCTTCTCCACTCAGTTATATTTAGTTTCTCAGATTTAGCCTGATCCATCTCTTTTGATGGTGTATTCATTCGGAATGCCTATATTAGTTCCCAGAAGTATTCCTGTGCAAATAAAATACCCAGATGCAAAATATGCATGTGATAAAAAGAAATCTGGCAGTTGCTCAAATATTTTAATAATCTGGATGCTACTAAACTCCTATAATTCAGTCTTTCAAATCCTTCAGGGAGTAGTAAGGTCATGGGGAATAATATCTAGACTTAAAAGACACAAAGCTAACTTTCTCATCTTAGAAAAGAAGATACAAAGCTGACTGTCTCATCTTAGAAAAGAGTTCATTCTTTCATCCATGTATTCATTCACCCAGTAAAAATGTAATAAGAACCTACTGTGTTCCAAATACCAGCCAAGGTCCTGGGACTCAAACAGTGGACAAGACATAGTACCTGCTGTCGGGGAGGTTTACATGCTGATTGGGAAGACAGGCAAGCTAACAGGCAATTGCAAGTCAACAGGACATGTGCTACCAGTGGGAAGTAAGCAGAGTTAGCCTGATTATTATGACATTGGTGGAGTTAGGAAGCCCAGAAGGAAGTGCAGTGATAAGTTAGCCCTGAAGGACCAATAGGTGTTAGGTAGGTAAGTAAAGGAAGCAAAGATCAACATGTGCAGAGTTTCACAGGTGAGAAAAAGCATGGGAAGACCTGAAGAAGTTTAGCATGTCTGGAATAGAAATGGTAAGAGAAAATGGTGAGAAAAGAGGCTGAAATGATAAAGAAAGGACAATTTTATGAAGAACGGTATGCACCTTCCAAAAAAATTTGCATGCCATTCTGAAAGCAATGAAGGCCTACTCTAAGACCCATTTTTAATAGATTTCTTATTATCCATGCAGATTAAATTTGTCTTTTCTGTCCCGTATGCACTATACTGGATTGCAAACTGGATCTGTCTCTGGTTCAAAAAATGCTGGTTAAAGACAGAACGTGCGGGCAATTAATTGTTATTCTTCATTCTCTAAGTTATACTTAATTTAGGTTTATATGAATAGAAGATACAGGAGTGAAGACAGCAAGGTAAACCCCAGACTTGAAATTGTCTTCTGAAATGTAAAAGGAAAAATGACAAGTAATAAGATCAACTGTATTAATCCTTAACAGGGGTAGAATCTAAAACACAGTTTTTAAAAGAGATTCCCCTTGGGCAAATGGTAGGACATTTCCTCTATGTCAAAATCAAAACAAGAAAAAGAGCCCCCATTTTAAATTACCAATGGGCAGCTAAATTGTTTTGGGAAAACACAAATTCTAATCCCAGTGGCCAGATGTATTGTCAAAATAGCAAGATTGTACTTGTAAGCAACACAAGTTCACCTAGATTTAAATCCTGATTTTCCCACTTTCTGTCACTTTCGCCTTTCTTTCCTCATGTCTGTTTTTTCCCCAGTGCTGTTGTGCAAAAACCAAGCTGTCTTCACATCAGATTCTAGAAGTGGGACTTTAAAAAAAGCAGCCGATGACATGGATCCTTTGATTGTATATAGGGAGATACATAAACAGCTTATTATTTTAGTTGAACAAAAAATTTCTTGAGTATAGAGCATGCACTTTTTTACACAAATGACAACTGTAAAAATGGGTTCTGGGATGCCATTGTGGCCACAGTATTCTGAGAAAGATGGTCTATTCTGTCAGATTCTTCCACAAAAATAGCCCAATGTCTAGATGGATGATTGATGATAGACAGATGGAGATTGACTCAGTGCAATAACCATGTAATAAATGCCTACAGTGTTCAAAGGGAATACAAAATGTAATAAGAAACACATGGCATATAAGCTTCAGTGGAGCAGCAGCCATATCCTAATGTCAATTTGGCTTTGAAAAGGTTAAGTAAAGTATCTATAGGACTTTATGCTAAGGCAGAAATTTTCTGACACAGGAGAGGTTCAATACAAGTACTGTGAGGGTTGCAGGATCCCATTTGGTCAGAGGGATAAAAAATGGTTTCATGAAAGAAGATGCATTTGAGATGGTTTTTAGAGGATGGGAAGAATTTTTATAAGAGTGGTACATACATTTCAAACAAAGGGAGAGCATGGGTTTTGGAGACAGATATACAGGGTTCAGATCAGGATCTGCCACTTTATAGCTATGGGATTTAGGAAATTCCTATACCAATATTTTCATCTGTTAAAATAGGATAATACTTCCTACCTTACACTGTTGTTCAGGTGATGAAATGTGAAGTGCTTAATGCAATGCCTGGATGTAGTGCTCTATAAATTGCAACTATTACTACAGTTACTAAAAGCAGAAAATCCCACACAACAGGAAAAGTATGTAGTCTATACTGGTTGAAGGGGAGAACACTGAAAGATGAGACTGGAGTTAATGTTGGGACCACATTATATAGGGAGCCTTGGATGCCAGATTGAGGAGTTTGAGCTTTACTCCAATAAGCAAAGAAGCCTTTGATTTCTCCTCCTCCCCCTTCTTTCTCTCCTTTTTCTTCTTTTTCTTTCTAGATCAGAATTGACTTTTACATTAAGTAAGCAGTATGTGGAGTGAACAATGGGTTCAAAGTGGGAGAATGAGAGACCGGCATCAAGGTGCCTAGTTGGAATGCCATAAAAATAGTTTGGGCAAAGAAGTGAGTTCCTGGGTGTTTGTGGTGGCAGTGGCAAAGGATATGAAAAGTAGAGGAATAATCCATAGACTGACATAGAAAAGGAGTTGCTCTTGAGCCTTTGAAATACTGAGAATGGTAGGGTCATTGTAGAAATATGGAGACACAAGTTGGAGGAACAATGGTCTAGGAAAGGAAATGGGGAGCAGACCTCCTCTCCCTAGCCCAGTGAGTCAACAGGCATTAGGAAAAGGAACAGTGTCCAGAGAGCATTGCAAGGGAGGCCCTGGAATATTAAGACCGAATGCATTTTTCCATAATATAATGTTGGTTGGAAACAAGACAAAATAAAAAATAGTAAAAGGTGTTGGGCATGAGGGAGAGGGGGGCAAGTGAAGGGAACCTGGACCGAGACAGGGCTGAGTTACCAATGGATGATGCCGTGGGAGGAGATACAGATGGGGAGGCGTGTGCTCCACACTAGTGAAACAGCAACGTCAAAGCTGCCAAGACTGTTGAAGGCGTTTGTTAGAACTGGGAAAGGGGCACTGTTAATGCAGTGGAATTTAGTTAATAGAGAAGTTTGCAACTAACCCGTCTTAAGGTTCCCACTAGTTTATTTGTATCTATGAAATTCCTTCCTCTGGAGAGAGATGGTGGACATGATCAGATGGCTGATTCACAATTTCGGCTGGCTTAGGGCCTACCTTTGTTGAATCCCTTCACTGGTGTTATGATGTCATCCACCAGTCTCCTTTCAACTCTCCAGAGACTGCTATAGGTTTTCTAAGTTGTTCTACTTCTCCTGCAAATGAGGTCAGAAATAGAAGCAACTGAACACCTCAACAACTTGAGAAGTTAGAAAAGGAGTGGGCCCCAGAAAAATAGGTCAGTGGATAACAGACACCAAGAGGTAATAGATATTTGCTGTAGAATCAGGTCATTTGTGAGAACCCATGTCACACCAGCAGGAAAGACACTTGGTAAGTTTGCTCACAACTCCTCAGAACCTATTAGTGATGCAGAATTGTCCAAAGTATGAACCCTGAATTCTGGTCCATACTGTAGTGACAGACATCAGTAGAAAGAAAGGGATAAGAAAGTGACTTTCTGTGTATTCTAATTAACAGGAATGAAGCACATTTTGTGTGTGTGTCAAGCACTGTGTTAGACTCTGGAGATACAAATATTTTAAGTAAGAAATTGTCTCCATTCTTAGTAGCTTCCATTCTGGTGGTCTTCCTTGGCAAATGCATAGACAGAGCAGAAAAAATCACCACCTATATGAGCAAAGTTACCCATAAAGGAAAGAAGACCACTGAAAAACATGGAACCGGTGAAGAACCAGACCCTGCATCAAATACAGTTCAAGGGATACTACCTTTACAGTGAAGCAAAACTGCTCTCTTAGAAGCAGAAATATTTTTAACGTAAGGAAAAGTATCCACGTGGAAAGCTGCTTTTTTAAAGTGACACAAATGAGTTTTAATGTAAGGAAAATCAGGCACGTCTTGTTGGAGACAACAGCTATTTGGCATTTCAACAACTGCACATAAGTTGTTCTAAAGTTCCTTTCTTGCATGCAAGGTAAATATTGCCATTCTCTGTACCGAGCACAGCAGGTGTTGTTCTAGAGTCCATCCCAAAGAGCAGAGCCAGCAACATCAATGAGTTCAAGTCTTTGAGGCCAGCTTTCTGATGGAGCCTTGCCCTGCAGCCCAGGTGACAGGGGAGGGAGGGAGGGAGGAAAATGAAGGAAGGATGGTGAGCTTTATTCCCCTCATCCTGTTCCTCAGAAGTCTTTTCTCCCTCCCACCAAGGTCCCATTATGCTTGAGGAAAGGAAGGCATCAGACAGGAAGAAAGCCTTTGGAAAACAAACACAGCCAGTCTTTCTGTATCATTCCCTCACAGGGGGTCAGGCTCTATCTAATCCTGATGTTCTGACATTCTGTACTTCTCATTGTCACTGCTGGGCCTAGTCCAAAGAGACTTTGCTCCTTCACTCTATCTCTACTGAGAATCATGTAACATTTGTTACTAGAATCTACAGGAAAGTAAGGCTTGATATGCAACATTTTACCTAGTGGCAAACTCAATGAGAACATAGAGTTTGTGAATTTCAGGAGATATCTGTAAACTTCCCAGCACAGTGATGAATGCATCTTTCAGTAATGGATTTGATACAAAGGCATTCATCTTGATACATACGCAGAAAATACAGTCGTTCTGGAAATTTTCCCTTTGGAAGAAGAATATAGGTTAACTGATGATATTAGTGTTTGCAAATATATGACAAGGATTAAAATATATTGAGTAGTGGTAAAAGGTAAACTGGTAATAATGAGCAAAATTTGCTTATAGGACTATTAAGATTAATCAAGAAGAAATTTTACAATGAGAATGTAAACTAGCCTCCCAAAGGCAGTAATAAAATTGTATTCTTGTAAACATTCAACAGTAGTTAGTCATGGTCATCATGAATATTCAGCAAGGACAGTCTGTCACCAAGGAAACAAAGATGGGATGGGGAATGCTGTGACCTGGTCTTCTGATCTTCAGTTTTAGGATTATATCAGTTTTTAAACTGGCCTCTCCTTTGTTCACATTTAAAAGAAGTCTGCAGCCAAATTCTACTTAAAAACAAAACAAAACCAAAAACTTGAAATGCTCAGATATTCTTTCAGAGGGCACATGTAGACTGCAACCTTGTTATGCACAATCCAACAAAACAGCTCTCCCCAGAGGGTAATAGTTTAGAACTCGACACTGTGATAAGAGGACATAGCTTTTCCTGAGAATAGCATAAGCACAGAGATTACTTGTATTTAAATGGAATCACAATATAGTGGAAGTGAATTTCTATTACCTTGGCTCTTTTGTAGCTGTCTGTAAAAAGCATGTTACATTAAAAAAATTTTTTTTTTTTTTTTTCTTTTTCGGTACGCGGGCCTCTCACTGTTGTGGCCTCTTCCGTTGCGGGGCACAGGCTCTGGACGCGCAGGCTCAGCGGCCATAGCTCACGGGCACAGCCGCTCGGCGGCATGTGTGATCTTCCCAGACCGGGGCACGAACCCGTGTCCCCTGCATCGGCAGGCGGACTCTCAACCACTGCGCCACCAGGGAAGCCCTAAAAAATTTTTTTTAATTATACATTGTTTCCAATGCTTTGATCTCCTTCAAGTTTTCTGTGTCCTGTCTTGAAACTGCTTTCTCCTATATACTTTCTTGTCCATTTCACCAAACAGCATTGTTAACCAGCTCTCCTGGAATATAATACAGCATTAGACAGCAGTGGCACACAGTGGCTGTCTGTCTGCTGTATGTCAGAGGCAGAGAACTTAAGAGTTTTTAAAAAAAATTTTATTGGAGTAGAGTTGATTTACAATGTTGTGTTAGTTTCAGGTGTACAGCAAAGTGACTCAATTATACATATACATATATCTTCTCTTTTTTAGATTCCTTTCCTATATAGGCCATTACAGAGTACTGAGTAGAGTTCCCTGTGCTATACAGCAGGTCCTTATTAATTGTATTTTACATATAGTAATGTATATATGTCAATTCCAAAATTTATTCCTCCCCTCACCCCTGGTAACCATAAGTTTGAAGACTTTTTTTTTTTTTTTTTTTTTTTTTTTTTGCGGTACGCGGGCCTCCCACTGCCGTGGCCTCTCCCGTCGCGGAGCACAGGCTCCGGACGCGCAGGCTCAGCGGCCATGGCTCACGGGCCCAGCCGCTCCGCAGCATGTGGGATCTTCCCGGACCGGCGCAGGAACCCGTGTCCCCTGCATCGGCAGGCGGACTCTCAACCACTGTGCCACCAGGGAAGCCCCTAAACTTTTATTCTTGAAGGTCTTGGGGGATCATGAAATATCCTCAGGACATAGTAAAGTGAATGTGTTAGCTGATTGGAGTATTTTTTTTTTTTTTTTTTTTTGCGGTACGCAGGCCTTTCACTGTTGTGGCCTCTCCCGTTGCGGAGCACAGGCTCTGGACGTGCAGGCTCAGTGGCCATGGCTCACGGGCCCAGCCGCTCTGCGGCATATGGGATCTTCCCGGACCGGGGCACGAACTCGTGTCCCCTGCATCGGCAGGCGGACTCCCAACCACTGCGCCACCAGGGAAGCCCTTTAAGACTTTTTTTACGATAAACTTTTTATTTTGCAAAAATGTTAGATTTACAGAAAAGTTGCAAAGATACTTACTACACAGAGTTGTCATACCTTTCACCCCATTTCCCCTATTGTTAACACCTTCCATTTCCACAGTGCATTTGTAAATCTAAGAAACCAATGTTAGCACATTACTATTAACTGAACTCTAGACTTTATTTGGATTTCACCAGTTTTCCACCAATGTCCTCTTTCTGATTGAGGATCCAGTCAAGGAATCATGTTGAACTTAGCTGTCATGTATCCATAGTCTCCTCTCATTGTGACAATTTCTGAGTCTTTCCTTGTTTTCTGACCTTGATGGTTTCGGGGAGTATTGGCCAGGTATTTTGCAGAGTGCTCGTCAGCTTGGTTTCGTCAGATTTTTTTTAATGATTAAATTGGAGGTATGGGTTTTGGGAAAGTATCCCACAGAGGTGAAGTGTTTTTCAGTGATCCTTACAACATCACTGAAGATGTTAACCTTCATCACTTGGTTAAGATGGTGGAGTTTCTCCACTGTAAAGTTACTATGTTTCCCTTTCCATACTCTATTCTTTGGAAGCAAGTCATTCAATCTAGCCCACACTCACAGGGAGGAAGAGGGGTTTTGTTTTCAAAATACATAACTTATATGCAAAAATTTGAATGTAATATATCTCCTATCTTTCATTCAGTTTCAGTTCAATAAACTTTTAGGATACCATGAAGAGAAATATTTCAGAGATTTATACAGCAACGATTGTAATCCCTAGAAGTAGCTATGGGCATTACCATCTTATGGAAAGACACAAACCTTAATCCTTGTAGTGATTATAGATACCAAGAGATGCTTATCTTTACCTGAGTTGTTATTAGAACGACTGCTTGTTTTTCTAAGCTCTTTTTAACATCTGGTGAAATCCCCAGATGAATTTTCTTCTGAGACTGAACATGCTACAATGCAAAATGCTACACAAGCTAAAAATTCATCTTCATATAGTCATACTCTGGGGTCACACAACATGTAAGTGCACATTGCCAAGAATGTTGTCTGCAGAATCATAAATGCATAACTGACTTACTCTCTTTCAGTGGTCATGTATTTATAAATTTTCTCAGAGGCATCCAACTTACTAAATAGCTTGCTACCTTACATGTAAGGGCTTTCTAGTTTATCTTTTTCATCAGTCTCTGGTGTCATGCTGCCTTTCAAACTGGTTTTATTTTCAATTACTGGTTGTTGTTTTTTCCATTCTACTGGCTTTCCTTAACCTTTGAGTAATATTTTAGTTGGCATAACTTACACAGCAGGCAACAAGATGAAAATGTGTTCTGTTCAATTTAAAGGAGTTATGTGACCATCTTGCAAATCTATAATTAAGGTCTTGAATTAGTTACATTTTCCTAATTTGGTAATTTATATCCATCTTTGTCCTGATCAAATTATGTCCTCATAAAGATATAGTTTTAGTAGTTAGAAATGCATATCAACAAGATAAAATTTTCTACTAAGATTTTATTTATTTTTTTCAACATTCATTGATACCTTAAGACAATATGCTAGATGTTGAGGGTGGGGAAATGGTGAAGGGAGCTTACTTTCTAGTAAAGAAGCTCAAATGTACACAAAATTTATTATAAGGAAGAAAACATTACATAGAAGGGGTACAAATAAAATGTATCAAAAATAGAAAGCAGTGAGGAGCCACAGAAGGTTTTTCATAGGCAAATGACAAGACCAGAGATGTACTTTAGAAAAATTAATTCAGTAGCATTGTATTGGATGAATTATAGTGGTAAAAGAGAAGGGAAGGAAGATGGAGGGGGAGAGACTGGGGCAAAGAGATGAATAGGAAACTATTAAAATTAAAGAGGTAACATGAACTAGGGCTTTGGCACTAGAAATAAACACATGGATCCAAGAAATACTGCAAAGGCAAAACTAAGAAGTCATGGCTACCAACTTAATACGGGGAATGAGGGAATAGGAAAGATTCAAATAAAACTTTGATTCTTCAAGAAAAGAAATGTGGTACCAGTAATAAAAATGTAGAAGGAGCATTTTCTAGTTTTTATTTATAGTCCTTTGCAACATTTTTTTTCACAATGTATTCTGTATGCATTGAGAGCTAGCCTACTACATTAGAAGATTTTCTTGTCTTTATGTTTCTCTCATGATTCACTCATTATAGCAGCCTCTATTCCTTTCTGGAATAAGCTGCAATATAAATAAATGAATATGCATTCATTATGCTTGATTATGTAATTGTGCTTCCCTCTCAGCAAATGTCTCAAGGTAGTAATGTAATGGCTTCTCATCATAACTAAAATCTAGGTTTTTTTTTTTAAAGGAATATTTTTGAGTTATATTGTGTTTATTATACATTTTATAACATTTAGCTTTCTTAGCTTAAGAAGTAGCTTTTGGGAATTCCCTGGCGGGCCAGTGGTCAGGACTCTGTGCTTCCACTTCAGGGGGCACAGGTTCAATCCCTGGTCAGGGAATTAAGATACAGCATGCCACGCAGCTTGGCCAAAAAAAAAAAAGGGATTTCAAAAAAATATATAGTAGCTTTCTACAGATAGGAACTTTCTCATTTTAATTTGGAATCAAATAAACTAATAACTATCCTGTTTTCTTTTAAACAGTTGTTAGTGACATTTTTTCAGGAACCAAGCTATCATTAATACTTATCCCTTTAGAATCAAGTTGCTTCTCATTTCTGTGCTAACACGATATGAAATTTTCAATAACAATTATAACAACACCAGCACCACTAATACTTATGAGCATTCATTATGTTCAAGACATTGTTCCAAGTGTCTTTTACTCCTCAGAGTAACCCGTTGAAGTGGGTACTATCAGAATCTCATTTTACAGATGAGACACAGAGAAGTAAACTATACAAGTTTACATGACAAGTAACTGTGGCAACCAGAACTTGAACTCATGCAGTCTGATTCCAGAGCCCATCTGCTTGACAGCTCTGCCCCCAACAACTTTGTGTGTAAAAGTCAAGTTAGTCCAGCCTTACACTTAGTGGGGTACATCTCTCAAATTTTCCTGAAGTTTGGTGTATTTTAGTAGAGAAAAGAAAAAACCTGTAATGGCCCTTGGCATTCTCAGAAGCCTTCATCATCAAGAGTCCGCAAAAACATAATTCCCTACACACCAAGACGTTTGATGTGGTAATTTTAAAATACTCACTTCCTGTGGATAGCTGTAGGAAAGAAGGGTTCTGTATTTGTATTTAAGCTGAAAGTAGTAAAAAGAAAGGGAAAGTAAATGAAGATGAGTTGGTTTTCAGTCAATAAAGCTATACAAGAATTGGAAAGGTAAATTGGATGTCTGAGTTTCATTACTACAGTGAAGTGGGATTCTGGGTGATGTGAGTCCATTGCTTTGGAATGAGGAACTGGAGGGTCAAAAGAGGAGGCTTTGTGGAGACATCGATCTTAGTAAAAGTTTTTCAAGATGGAATGTTGACAGCTTTTCTCATGGATGCCTATAAGGAACATAAATCATTTTTTAAATTCAAAAATATGAAAGGACTGAATTATTTCTGAAGATACCAAAGTCTGGAAGTATATTTCATCAGAAACTCATTTACCAAATGCCTTTACGGAAAATCTCTTCATAGATCACATATGCCAAAAAGATTACCTAACATATCAAAAATTCATCAAGTGAATGGGCCCTGAATCACGGGATCTTCATTTTTTATGCTTTTTTGCCTACTCTGCATTTTACTGAGTTTGGACCACGAAATCAAGCAAAGCTGACACACTCATACCTGCAAACACACACACACACACACACACACTCACGGACATGCATTATCTGCATTTTGGACAATAGGTAACTTAAAACAAGATGAGTTTCCCAGTGGAACAATACAAGATTAAAATTTCTAATACTATTTTTTATTTTAACTTAAAATATCTCCCCATATTAAATTGGGTATGTCTGACAATTTGTCCTCCAAGTTTCCTAAAAGCTAAACAACTTCAAATGCAAATTATGTTATTGAATACACTCACAAATACACACAAACACAGGATATGTTAAAAAATTGAAGTATTGCTTTTATTATTTCTTATTTGGGATCAGTCCTACTTAGAGACATCTAATTTTTTGGTGTTTTGTACAAAGATCACATTATTTTGGAAGTAGGAGCTTCTCTTTCTAAAGCTGCTGAAGGATTTCACCTGAAGATACATTTTTCTCCAAGTTCCCAAATCTGCTATTTTCTGCAGTTCTCAAAGAGGAGGGTATGGAAGAATGGCAGAGTGGAGGCATGTATATCTTGGAAATTGCTTTAAAAGTGGTGGAATCAAGGAGAATTGAATTAAATAAAACCAGCGAAGTGTCTCTCAGAGTCTTGTCCTAGGACAGTTAGTGGAGCTCCAAAGCTGGTCTCTGCATCATCAAGGAACTTGTTAGAAATTAAAATTCTCAGGCTGCCCCAGATCTTCTGACTTAGAAAATCTCGGAGCGGAGCCCAACAATCTGTTCTTTATTAACCCATTCAGGTGATTCTGTTCAGTGCTAAAGTTTTGGAACCACCAGACTAGAATCACCTGTATCAGAATTACCTGGGAGGCTCATTTAAAATTGAAGATTAAAGGGCCCTACCCCACACCAGGACTTCTAATGGTGAAACCCAGGAATCTGTGGTTTCAACAGGTTTTCCAGGTGATTCTTATACACACTCACATTTGTGGATCATTGAACCCGTAGATAAATCATTTGACCAGTTTGTGATGGAAAGGATGCAGTCTCAAACAGCTTTCTCTGGAGGCAACTTCACACAATTGGAAGAGCACTAACTTTATTTTATTTTTTAAATTTTTATTTTTAGTGAAGTATAGTTACAGTATTATATTAGTTTAAGGTGTACAACAGTGATTTGATATTTTGATAAATTATACTCCATATGAAGTTATTATACAATATTGGCTATTTTCTCTGTGCTGTACATTACATCCTTATACCTTATTTGTGTTTTTGTAATTTAAAAATTTTTTTAACATCTTTACTGGAGTATAATTGCTTTACAGTGGTGTGTTAGTTTCTGCTGTATAACAAAGTGAATCAGCTATATATATACATATATCCCCATATCCCCTCCCTCTTGCATCTCCCTCCCTCCCACCCTCCCTATCCCACCCCTCTGGGTGGTCACAAAGCACTGAGCTGATCTCCCTGTGCTATGCGACTGCTTCCCACTAGCTGTCTATTCTACGTTTGGTAGTGTACATATGTCAATGCCACTCTCTCACTTTGTCCCAGCTGGGAGCACTAGTTTTAGAGCTGTACTGACTTGACTTTGAATTCCAGGTATGCCTTGTACTGCTTATGTGATTTTTGACCAGTTATGCAAACTTCCTGAGCCTCATCTACCTTATCTAAAAAATGGGAATAATAATACCTACCTTGTTCCGTTATTTTTCTTATGTATTTATTTTTATTGAAGTACAGTTGATTTACAACGTTGTTAATTTATACTGTACAGCAAAGTGATTCAGTTATACACATATATATGTTCGTTTTTTTTTTTTTTTTTCGGTACGCAGGCCTCTCACTGCTGTGGCCTCTCCCGTCGCGGAGCACAGGCTCCGGACGCGCAGGCTCAGCGGCCATGGCTCACGGGCCCAGACGCTCCGCGGCATGTGGGATCTTCTCGGACCGGGGCACGAATCCGTGTCACCTGCATCGGCAGGCGGACTCTCAACCACTGTGCCACCAGGGAAGCCCTATACGTTCGTTTTTTAATATTTTCCATTCTGGTTTATCACAGGATATTGAATATAGCTCCCAGTGCTATACAGTAGGACCTTGTTGTTTATCCATTCTATATATAATAGCTTACATTTGCTAACCTCATCCTCCCACTCCGTCTTTTTTTTTTTTTTTGCGGTACGCGGGCCTCTCACTGCTGTGGCCTCTCCCGTTGCGGAGCACAGGCTCTGGACGCGCAGGCTCAGCGGCCATGGTTCACGGGCCTAGCCGCTCCGCGGCATATGGGATCTTCTCTGGGATCTTCTTTGCACGAACTCGTGTCCCCTGCATCGGCAGGAGGACTCTCAACCACTGAGCCACCAAGGAAGCCCCCACTCCATCTTTTGAGAGGATTAAATAAGTTGGGGTATGTACTCTGCATAATGTCTCTTACACTTTAACAGACATTAATCTCTTTTTCTATACGTCCCTCTTTTAAAGATGTTCTAGCTCATTCCTGTCATGGTGCCTGGTACTTTGCTCAGTGATATTTGCCAACTAGACCCAAGGTCCAATGCAAAATTTTGGGATTAGAGTCTTAGCTCCACTGCTTATTAGCTATGAGCTCATGAATGAGTTATTTGACCTCTCCGTGCTTCAGTTTCAGTATCTTTAAAATGGGGATAAAAACAGCATTTTCCTAGGCCTTCCTAGGCTAGCCTTCCTAGGCTTATAGTGAGGATTAACTCAGTTAATACATGTAAAGCACTTAAAAACTGTGTCTGGAACACTAATTCTCAATTGGCATTGAAAGAGAAAAAATTCCTTACAAATATACTTTTAAGCTCCAGAAGGGTTTAATTCTCAAAGAAATAATGCGACGATATATTCAATAATTTTTCGCTAAGCAATTGGACATAATGTTGCAGGCTCTGTGTGAGGCCTTGGGGACACATAGACTCTGTTATGGTGGAGCACAGAGACTAGAGAGAGAATCAGACATTAATCACATAATCATGCAAATGAGTATGTAATGACAAAAATGAGAAACGGGTGCGGGTGTGTAGGAAAGAATAGCTTGTCTGTCTGGGGCTCAGGGAGCCAAGGGGAGGAAGACAGAGCAAGGTAAGCTATGGGTGAGAGAAGGCGGGGAGGCCAGACCAAGCAGAGCCATCACGCTCTTGGTGTAATTCCAGAAACAATGGAAAGCCTTGCAGAGTTTAAGCCAGAAGGTGAGATGTTCAGATATGTATTTCAGAAGGTTGCTCTGGTAGCTTCATGGAGATGAGATTGGAAGGTTGCTCTGGTAGCTTCATGGAGATGAGATTGGAAGAGGATGAGCAATTAGGAGGTTTTAACAATAGTCAAGATACAGTAGTAGCTGAGAGCAGAGTGGAGGCAGTGGAAATGGAGCTATTTAGAATTTTTAAAAATTTTTATTTTTGGCTGTGTTGGGTCTTCCTTGCTGTGCATGGGCTTTCTCTAGTTGTGGTGAGTGGGGGCTACTCTTCGTTGTGGTGCGTGGGCTTCTCATTGCAGTGGCTTCTCCTGTTGCGGAGCACAGGCTCTAGGCACACGGGCTTCAATAGTTGTGGCATGTGGGCTCAGTAGTTGTGGCTCACAGGCTCTAGAGCGCAGGCTCAGTAGTTGTGGCGCACAGGCTTAGTTGCTCACCGGCATGTGGGATCCTCCCGGACCAGGGCTCGTACCCATGTCCCCTGCATTGGCAGGTGGATCCTTAACCACTGAGCCACCAGGGAAGCCTGCTATTTAGAATTTGAGAGCTACCTAGGAGAGGAAGTAGATGGGATTCAGGGATGATAGGAAATGGGAGGCAAGGAAGCAGGAGGAATCTAGGGTGACTACTCTGATTCTGACTGCACTGGGAAAGGACCGGATTGGAGGGAGAAGCTGTGAGTGTGGCACTGGGTATATTTAGTTTGATGTCACTGAGAGCTATCCAAATGGAGATATTGAGCAGCTGGACCTATTGTTCTAGGGCTCAGTCAGAGGTCTGGGCCAGAGAAACAAATCAGAAAATCATAGCCAATGGATGGAAACTCTACCCAGGGAAGTGAATGAGATTACCTGGGAGAGACTGTGGAGTGAGATCTTCGGCCTGGCCCTGCAGGAGTCCTGCACTGGAGGACCAGAGGGAAGGAGGAAGATGAGCCTGTAAATAAGGCTGATGTGGCAGGATGGTCTGTGGAAATATTCATTTTTGTTTTCATGCTTATTTTCCCCTTTCCTCCCATTTTAAGCTGATAGCCTGGTTTTATGATTTCCAGCTTCAGGGATCTTGGCAGGGCCTAAAGTAAAATGATCCTGAAGTTAAAGTGTCTTGCAGTTTTTGGTAAATGTCCAGAAGACAAAGAGAAACCATGAGGCAAAGGGAGAGAGGCCTGAAGTGTCTTGAATTATAAAGACCCATACGTGGCTTAAGCTCCCGACTTTAGCAAAGGTCCCAGGAGCTTTCAGAGACCTTAGATGCAGCAGAACCACTGGGCCTGAAGGCCCTGGGTGCACCTGGGCAAGCGTGTTTTGGATGTAATGAGAATCGATGTCCAATGAGCAGAAGCCTCTCCCCCGTACACTGGGGATATGATGGCTTCCAGATCTTTGTCCAGTTCTAGGATGGGAAACTCCAAACATGACTAAGGTTAAATTTCTCTCCAGGCTGGTGGGACAGTAGGAAAAAGTCTGAACTTTGGTTTAAAAATAGAATAAAATGTGATATCTCTTGACAGTTCCCTGATGTGCCCTACTGGAATCTGAGACAAGGAAAAATGATGTGCCCTTGGCTTTAACGGAAGCGAACTTCCAATAATATTTTCAAACTCTACTACTTTGATAACCTTATGTTTCAAATGAGATAACAGAATTGCCATGTTTTAAAATTTCTTTTGACCAGGGGACAGTCTCAAATGAGTTTTAGTTAACTTGAAGTAAAATCATAATCAATTCTTTTTTGGTATAAACATACTTAAACTTAAAAATGTGTTATTATATCTACTTTTCAAATTTTCAATACTTTTCCAACACTTTAATGTTCAGGAAACAAACTAATCATTACAAAATACATAAAAACATGTAGATAGATAGAGGCATGTGTTTTCTTCCTTTGCCTCAGGCTCCAATCTGAATCAGCCCAGCACTGGTCTTCGTTAAAATTTTTGATATTTTGTTCAATGTTGATTTTTTTGCATTAATTGAATTTTTAAAAATCTTGCGTTAAATGTTATTTTTTATTTATGGAGTTATTTATTACCCCTTTAAAGTTTGCACCTAAGTGAGTGAGTCTGGGTGTCTCGCTTACCTCACCCTACTCACCCTATTTCTTGAACACCTAACTATGGACTAAGAATAATTCCTCATGTGTAGAGAAGAAGTAACCATGTAAGAAGAAATCCAGGAAGAGTGCAGGGAGTATTTCCAAAAGGGAGAGGATCAGAGAGAGTGTCAAATGTTTCTGTGAAATCAACTAAGCCTGAAACATCTGTTGAATGATCTGAGGGCCATTGAAAAGCCTAGGTGGGTTGATGGGGGTGGAACTGGGCTGAGATGGATTGAGGAGTGTTTAACAAGCAGAGAAATTGAAACCTTGACTATGGACAGCTCTCCCAGGAAGTCTAGCTCAAGAACAGAGGGGCAGGGCAGTAGCTGGAGACAGAAAAGAGTCAGGGGGTTGTGGTATTTTTATATGATGCCATTGCCAGGGAGAAGGTTAATATACAAGAGAGGAACTAGGGTCAACAGTAGTGGAAGGTCCTGAGAAGACTGGAAGGGATGGATGGGATCGTAATCAGAGATAAAAGGATTGGCATTAAACAGGAGGTGACAAGTCTCCTCTGTTGCAGTCTGAGGGGAGAAGAGGGTCAGTGCAGATGTAGGTGGGTTTTAAAATTTGATAACAGGAAATTGAGGAAGCTTCTTCTGAAAACCTCAATTTTTTCTACTGAAAGGGAGACAGAGTCCTGAAGAGAAGACGGTAGTAATGGGACACTGGATGCTTGTGGGGAGGGGGAAAGTTTCAGACTTGTAATGAGGAACTTTGGACTCATGGTTGTAGGCAGCACTCATCAAAGCTCCTCTACATCTCGGTAAATAAATGATGGTATTTCCACTCCATGGAATTCTATGCAGTTATGAACAAAACATGAAGAAGCACTCCAGAGGAGAGCTTACAGATATCCTATATCTCTAGGATATACTAAATGAAAAAAACAAGGTATAGTACATCTAGGATAATGCCTTTTGTGTAAGAAAGGAAAAATAGGAATATACTGTATAGTTATATTAGCTTGTATTTACATTAAGAAAGATGGGAAGAAGACATAAGCAACTAATAAAAAATGATACCGGAGAAAGCAGGGGACAAGAAACAAGGTGAAGGGGGACAGGCAGGAAAGAGACTTTCCATATTGCACCTTCTTTTTTATTTTTACTTTTTCATTTTTGAATCATATGACTACCTTACCTGTTAAAAAATAAAATTAAAACAATTTGAAAGGTGAAGTTCCTATACAAATAGGTATGCATAATGAACTCAGACTCTGTTTGCAAGTCCAAGCTCTCAGGCACCCTGATGATGTTTTAAAATGACTGCCCTGTCAGTAGGATTATTGCATTTCTACATCCTTCTGGAAAGGTGTTGTTGAGGATCATCAGGGTCATAAGAAAAAGGAGTTATTATTACTTTCACACTTGAAGCTGTTGCGTTCTTTCTCTCACTGCCTGGCGTATTCACCCCAGGTTCTGCCTCTGATGTTCTTTTCCTCATCTACTCTCCTCAGTCAGCAATCTTGTTCCCTCCGCCAGCTCAAACTTTAAAAACCTCTCCCAAATTCTAGACCTGAAATCCCAACAGCCAGATCAACATGGTGGATCACTTAAGGTCTCAACAGATGGCACACGCAAATTGGAGGGTTTATTTATCAAGAGACTATTTACAAAGGTTTGGGGCTAGAGGAACCATAGGGGGCTAGTGAAAGCTGGGCTTTCACCAGCCCTAAATCCCAAGGGGTAAGAAGAGAGGGAGAAGTTACTAGAACCTAGAAGGAGAGAGAGTTGTGGAGAGCAGACTGCCTTGAGAGAATAGTGATCTTGTACCACGGGATGCAGGCAGCTCAAAGTGGCCTCACTGGAAAAAAACTAGAGAAGTAAATACCCAGACCTTCTTCTCCCTCCTTCCTATCTCCTGCTTGGTTCCCCACTGGCCACACTCCAACAAAAGCCAGAGGGCATGGCAGGCTGTGGATGTAGTCCCTCAGATCAGTACCCCTAGAGCCCAGGGCAGAGTAGGGGAGGATGAAAAGCAGATCTGGAGGGGGAATTCCCTGGCGGTCCAGTGGTTAGGATTCGCACTTCCACTGTGGGCAGGGTGGGGCTGGGGCACGGGTTCAATCCCAGGGGTGCAGCCAAAAAAAACAAAGAAAGAAAAAGAAAAAGCAGATCTGGAGGGGCAAACCAAAACATGGCTCCATTGATGTCAAACTCAATATTTCCCAAAGCAACCACATAGTCTCTCCTTCATTAGCCTTACCTCTCTCCTGTATTCTTTAGTTACCTTGGTTAATGCTGCTTCTATCCTTCAGTGTCATCCCCGACTCCACTCTCCTGCCCTATGTGTACACACATGTACACACGTACAGTGAGTCTTTCTCTTCCACCGGATTGTGAATTCCTGGAGGCAGGGCCCTTGAGCCTGGACCCAGCAAATGTCTCACGAATAGTAATAACATCTAACGTTTATCAGGCACTGGCCATATTAAGCCCAGTGCTGACTGCTTCATTTGAATTGTCTCATTTAACCTCTCAACACCTCCACAAGGTGGATCCTATTATTATCCCCATTTTACAGATTAATAAACTGGGGCTGAGAGAGGTTAAGTAACTCACCCCAGGTCACATTTTTTTTTTTTTTTTCAGTACGCGGGCCTCTCACTGTTGTGGCCTGTCCCGTTGCGGAGCACAGGCTCCGGACGCGCAGGCTCAGCGGCCATGGCTCACGGGCCCAGCCGCTCCGCGGCATGTGGGATCTTCCCGGACCAGGGCACGAACCCGTGTCCCCTGCATCGGCAGGCGGACTCTCAACCACTGCGCCACCAGGGAA
Organism: Pseudorca crassidens; assembly: GCF_039906515.1. Lineage (NCBI taxonomy): Eukaryota > Metazoa > Chordata > Mammalia > Artiodactyla > Delphinidae > Pseudorca > Pseudorca crassidens. The sequence goes on from NC_090297.1 coordinate 99,370,191, forward strand.
GCCCCAAGGTCACATTTTTGAAAAGAGGACATCTGACTTGGGAGCCCGCCCTTAAGCACTATGACCTTCTCTCTGCATTCCCTGTTCGAGGTTGAATGAACCACCCACAGTGACAGAACAGTGCTTTGCTTGTGCACAAAAGGAGTCAAATGTTGGTCAAACAGTATACTTCAGAGACAGAAAGGGTTGGAGCTAGGTCTTGAACTTGCTGAATTTTGATGGCAGAGGGAAATAAATGCATGCCAGGCAAGGGGACTAAGGAACAGCCAGGAGAGATTGTAGTTTGTGGGCTTGTGTAGAGAAGAACTTGACTGGATCAGAGAATCAGAGAATAAATATTCAGAACCAAAGGAATAAGATTGAGAAGGATGGAAGGCATCTGTATTTTGGAGAACCTTGAAGTGATGGAGCTGCTGAGCCTCCCTAGAGAGGAAAATGAAAGTGGTGTTTTGGGAAGATTGCCACTTACAAAGTATGTAGGATGGATTGGAAGTGGAGGATCACGTGCTACTAGAGGCACCAGCTGGAAAGCTGTTCTAATGGTCCACAGATGAATCAGTGAAGGCTGGACTAGAGTGAGGCAATGGAAATGAGAAATGAACATTAGATACAATAAATATTTCAAAGCAACAAACCATCCTCAGAACTTGTCAATGGATTGCTATGCAGATGAAAGAGGCTTGGACTTCAGTTAAAATGACTTCAGTGTCTAGCCTTTCCAGCAATCTTGCCATTGACCAAGAAGCTGGAGTTGGGTGGGAGAGAAAGGAGAAAATTAGTTCAAGTTTAGATACTGAGTTTGATGTGAGGGACTCATTGACCTGTTAGTCACTCCCAATTTTGCCCATTTAAGGTCTAACTGTACTAAAAGGGGCAAGAGTTGTGGGTCATATATCAATTTTTTATTCCTATTGTTCTGGCTTTCCAGATTTTTACCTTCTAAGAAATTTTGTTTCTTAACTTTTCACCTTTTTGGTTTTGCTCTTTATTAATTCTCAGTACACATTTAGCCTCTGAACACATCTAGTCCTACTATCATATGTGTGCTGGGGCGGGAAGCAGGGTATAGCTTTGGGTATCATAACACACCAGGGTATTGAAGCCCTGTGATTCAGGACTAACACACTGTGGTTCTAATTGATAATATTTTCTGCTTCACAGTAGCTGAGTTGAATTGCACAGACTTGGAGGGGTAAATGAAAACAAGTGTTCTATGGAACAACAGGCAAACCATTTAAATCTAACTACTGTGATTATGTTTCCTGCTTCCTTGTCTACAATAGAATGTAAGTGGTGTCTATGAGCCATATACCGACATTGCCTTTTATGTTTGCAGATAACACTGCAAATGATATTATATCCTTGCTGTAGCTCATAGGAGACTTAAACAGCTGAGTTGACAAAACAGGAAAGCGAAATCATTTATAAGAATATAGACAACCAGATTTTCACCACCACTGCTATCCCCTGAACACTGGAATACGAGAAAAGTTCATAGAAATCATAAATACTGATTTTTCTGGTCACAGAGAAAAAGACTGAAAGATGAACACTTTTTTTACTAGAAGGAATAAATACCTCTCTGAATTGCCTATCAAGTTTTGCCACCCCTAACATATATGGGCAAACCCAAAGTTTAACCTTAAAAATAAGAATTATATGTAAATGCTCCTAGAGTTTGACTATGAAAGTACATTGAATTCATAGTTTATTTTTAAACTTCAACTAAGAACAAAGACTAAGTGTATAAGCAGATATCTGCGATACTTATGTTGTTTGGAATAGAACAGCAGCATAAATAAAGGACTTAAAAGATGACAGGACAAGTTTTCACTAATGGGTCATAAAAACAGGTACAGAGGAAAGAACCATAGGTCTGTCTGACAAATTTATACTGCAAAATAGCCTTTCTTCTTCATTTATGAACTAAATGTTCATAAATTACCCTGCCTTGGGACTCAGTTGATTTGATTAGTTGTGCTGATTTATGCAGCAAAACTGCTCAAATAAGAAGGCTTTGTTTTTGTTGTTATTGTTCTGGTATAATTAATGCTAGTAACTTCTTTCACTTTCAGAAGTGTCCGGATTTAGACAAAATATGGTCACCTATACATAGGTGTCATGGTGCAATATGCATTTAAGAAAAAATCCAGAGCTGTTTATCAACTTTAATTCATTCAAAAATTATTTATTTTATATATTATTTCCCTCCTGTGTTCCAGGAATGATGTTTGAGATACAAAGATGAAGATATTGTCCTTGCCTACATGAAACTTGCATAATACAATGTGAAAAGTGCCTGTCTAATGATAGAAAAAGTTCAATAAACACGTTTAGTTCTTTCCTGAGTAACAACAATACAGTTGTCAACTGAATGTGTTATTATTGGGCTAGCCAGAACAATACAATGGTGATAGCGGGCACCTTGTTTTCTTGCTTATAAAGTGAAGGGCTCTGGTACTTCACTCTTAAACAGAGTAATTTCTTTCCAGGGGTGGTTTTGAGATTTGGGAGTTTTCTATTTGTTCAGTGAGGGGAAAAAAACCCTGAGTGAGTTTGTTGCCAGATTGCCTGAATTCAAATTCTGGCTCCATCACATCATAGCAGAATAGTCTTGGGCTCCTCCTTACTTTTTCCCCTTTATTCTTTGGTGTCTTTATCTATAAAAATGAATCAATCAACTATACTTCAATTTAAAAACCTACTTCATAGGGTTGTTGCCAGGACTGAAAGAGTTAATGCATGTAAGGACCGAGAATAGTGCTTGCACACACGGTAAACACTTCTTATGCTTTAGCTATATTTAAACACACACACGTTCAGTATTCCTCACTTGTGGTGGGCAGGAAAAAATTAAGAATCACTGCTTTAAAGGTTAAAAAAAAATCTTGGTTCCCATGGTGTGAATGGAGCAATGGTACTTTGTTTAGCCTTAGACTAGAGGATGAAAACTTCCCTCAAGCAGAAAGGAAAGGGTGTTATTTATTACTTAACATCTTGCTAAGATGCATGAAAATGAAATGAGGGTGCTATTGTAAAAGATGCTAAATTCTATCCAGTAAGAGCTGGTTGAAAATTTTTACTTAAAAGATCACAAAGAACCTGAATAGCTCCTAAACTGAAGAAGGACACTCAGGAGAAGGGTTACCTACTGGGGCAAGTTTTAAATGCTGACAGGTCTGTTTTGTTTTGAAAAGCAGATTCATGTTTAGAACGCTTACCTATTCTCATTTACTTAATGCTATTTTTAATATTTCCTCCACAAGTCTCAGGATGGTAGCCCTCACAGTGGTTCAGGAATAGCCTCTGTATAAAATTGGCTGTTAGCTTATACCTTTATTTCTTAAAATAATTTTTCACCCGCTGAAAGGAAACAGAGCACCTTGAAAGACAGGCTGATTTCAGGCCTGTGGCAGGAAATTAAGAGGAGTCTGGGACATCTTGCTGCACTGGAAAGCAAGGAAGCTATCAAGAACTAGTGGGTCAGGTCAGGAAGACACATGAACCGGCAGGGGTAAGATACTAGTAAAGGAATGAAAGGAAAGAAAGGAAAAAGGGAGAGAGGGAGCAAATATGGCAAAATCTTGATCATTGTTTAATCTGGGTGACGTGTATGTGGGGTTCATTGTAATATTCTTTCTTGTATTTGAATTTTTTCATTATAAAATAAACATTTACATAATTTGGCCTTCTTTAATGCAAAGCAACACATTTGCATTGTCAATAAAATTAAGTAACACAGATGGATAAAATAAAAAGCCTTGGTAATTCTATCACTCAGATAAATACTGAACTACTACTAATAATTTGTTGTGATGCTTTCTCAATATTCTTCACTACATATGCAAATTAAAAAAACTAATTTCATCTTCAATTTCTCATATCGTCTATGGCCTAAAAGCACCACTTTGATTATACTATTACCCTGCTTTCTAATCCATTAGGACTTTCCACGATTACCAAGTACAGTCTGGGCTCCTTGACATTCAAGGTCTTCCAGCATTCTTTCCAGAATTCTTTCTACTACCTTGTCTCCATAAACCCCTCCTATGCTCTAGCCACTCTGGATCTCCTACATTTGAATTCATATTGGTTTCTGTATAATTTATCATCTGAACGAGCACTCAAGATCTTTAAAATAATATATTTGGGGATTTCAAAGTTTAAGACTCTTGATACAACTAGCAACTTGTTCCAGCACAGAGCCTAATTTTTGTGAAAAGGCCAAGCTGTTACATAAGCATTGAGCCGAGATCCATGAAAAGAAATCAAGAGAATGCATCTCAGCCTGTAAGGGATGGCTTGAAAACTAAAAAAAAGGTGAGAATCTGCCTCCACAAGTCACAAAGCTTCTGCAGTATTTGTTTCTGCTGGTGGTGTTGGAAGAAGCAACAACATGACTGTTTTGCTGAGTACAGTGAGTGTGAGGTTCCCGAAAGGTCCTAGGCATCACACTGTTTCCGAATTAGGAATTTTGGTCCCAGGAATAAGCTTGTCCCTTGTTCAGCTATGCTGCATTCACTGCACTTCTGCAGCTTTGAGAGGTTATAGTTTTGATCCGAAAAAATATAACTCCAATGTTGTTTCTAAACTTCAGCAGTTCTTGTATGTCAATTATTTTGAGCAGATTTTTTTTTTATAACTGGAAAGATTCTTATTCATGATAGATGGATATAGTTGTCTTGTTTACTTTGACCAAATCTCTAAAAATCAGCTTTTTTTGAGTTTTAGCTTTAGATCGCACATTTATGGACGAACAAGACTAGGATCCAAATAAAAATCTACTAATTCTACGTTTCTTCCATTTTTTACTGCACATGCTGCCTAATACTTTTGAATCAAAATGCATGACATTCCTCAAAGATTACTGTGAAAAATAGAATATTTGTCTCTTCATATGAATTACAGGATGGAGAAAAAGAGGGGTTGTTTGTTAAACTTCTGTGTTCCCCAATATCTAACTAAGCAAGCCCACCATGGTAAAATTCCCTTGCAGAGTCTTAGTCAGTAGAGGGATTGGAAAACTCTTGTTTTTTTATATTTAATTTTTCAATTAATGATTAAAATAAATATTTCAATTTATGTTGTTGAAAATGGCACAAGTCCATCTCCCTGCATTAGTAGGTAGTAGGTGACTTTTAACTCTTCCAAGTGTATAATTCTATGAGCCTACATATTATCCTCTGAGATAACTATGGCTTTCTGTTGTCTCACGGTCACTACTCAGAACAACTGTTCTCCGTGTAGTGCATTATTACTGTAGGGATTAAGGGACTGAGTTAAATCTCTCAGACTTGGGATATTCCAAGCAATTAGTTGGATTTTTAAGAATACTCAGAGCCTAGTGTCTTTACTCTTTTTTCTAGACAATTAATTGTGGCAAGTATGTGAGACAGGTTAACATGGTGAGTAGATTCTGAGTTTCTGAGTTTTTATTTGTTTCTTAAATCTTGCTTAAAAAATCATTCATATATATATATGTATACACACACACACATATATATATATACACATATAATTAATCCAGTTTTCTCTCCTACTCAGGTGAATTTTACATGATCATTGTTACCTCAGTTAACACTGTAAAACTGTTTTGGTTGTAACAAAAAGATCTATCCAAATGAGCTTAAGCAAAAAGTTAATTTAAAGAAATTTTTTTCCCCAGTTTTATCAAGATAATTGACATGTAACATTGTATTAGTTTAAGGTGTACAACATAACGATTTGATATATGCATATATTGTGACATGATCACCACAATAAGTTTAATTAACATCATCACCTCACATAGTTAATGAATTTTTTTTCTTGTGATGAAAACTCTTAAGAGCTACTCTCTTAGCAGCTTTCAGATATGTAATACTATTGTTAACTATACTGTACATTATATGCCCAGAACTTACTTATAAGTGGAAGTTTATACCTTTGACCACCGTCATCCATTTCCCTGACCAACCCCCTGCCACCCCACCTCTGGTAACCACCAATCTGCTCTCCGTTTCTATGAGTTCAAGTTTTTTTTTTTTTAAGATTCCACATATAAATGAGATCATATAGTATTTGTCTTTCTCTGTCTGACTTATTTCAATAAAACCAGCCAATTTGACACTAATACATTAAAAAGTAAATTCCTGAGAATTTCCCAAGTTTTACTGCCTATTTACATTGGCTATTGCTCTATTAATATTCTGTAAAACTTTGCTACAATTCATTTTAAAATAACTTCCTTTTGGTACAGATTAACCCACTAGATCAAGATAAACATGGGCTAGAATGCTCTCTGCAAGCCACGCCAAATCTAGAAATCAGCTGAGACGCAAATCTCTTCCAAAACTAACACTGATGACATTTCTGCTAGTAGGTCTTGTCCTAGTAACTTCTTTTTTTCAATTTCAGCTTTTAGTTAAAATGTAGTTAAACAGAAAATAAAGCTATTCATTTTTTAAAAATTTAAAATCATTAGAAGCACAAATATTGGCACATACAGAGTTGTTGAATTGTCCCAGTGACTTCTAATATGTCTATCTTTAGTTTCAGATTTGTAACATGCTGCTTTGGTGCAATAGTGTTTTTCTCACCAATGTTGATTTATCCTGATCTCAGCTAAAGACAGTAAGCAATGGGTAAAGTTTAATTTCTTACCAGAATAGACTATCTCCAAGAACCAGAAAATTCCCTGGCCCAGTTATCTCTTGGCCCAGGTAGTCTGGTTTTAAAAGGTTAATCTGAGCTGAAAATATCAAACTGGTGCTTGGATGAGACTCAGGATTGGTAGAGTAGATTTGGGAGTTTTTTTTTACTCAGCGTCCTCTATTTCAGACTCTGGACTAGGCCATGTAGGGCATGCAGAAGTATAGGTCTTGATTAGTTTTGTTTGTCTTCAACTACTTCCTTCCCCTCCCCCCATGCCCTCCCTTTTTCACTCCACTTCCTCCTCTTATTTATTTAATTTTTAAAATTTATTTATTATTTATTTTTGGCTGCATTGGGTCTTCGTTGCTGTGTGTGGGCTTTCTCTAGTTGTGGCGAGCGGGGGCTACTCTTGGTTGCCGTATGTGGGCTTCTCATTGCGGTGGCTTCTCTTGTCACAGAGCACGGTCCCTAGAGTGCACGTGCTCAGTAGTTGTGGCGCACGGGCTTAGTTGCAGGCTCAGTAGTGGCACACGGGCTTAGTTGCTCCACGGCACGTGGGATCTTCCTGGATCAGGGCTCGAACCCATGTCCTCTGCACTGGCAGGTGGATTCTTAACCACTGCGCCACCAGGGAAGCCCTCCTCCTCTTCTTTAAACATAGTACTTCTCTTTTTCATCTCTTTTTTTCAAGTAATACATATACTTTGTAAAAATAATAATAAGTCACAGTGCAAAATGGTATTTAATGAAAAGCATTTCTCCCTTTCAGCCTCCCAGTCTTACTGCCTAGAAACAACCACGGCCATTAGTTTCCTCTGTGTCCTCCAGAGGACACAGGCCTATAGGGTGTATGCAAATATCCATCATCCCCCTCCCCTTTTTAATCCAAATAGGAGCAAGCATATCTGTATCTTTAAAAATGTATTTTAGGGATCTTTCCACATCGGCAGATGAAGTTCTACCTCATTCTGCACAATATTCTGTCGAATGTATATTTCACAATTCATTTAACCAGCCTCTATTCCAGACATTTTCTATGGCATACAGTGCTTACAATGTACTTGCTAGTACGTAAGTCTTTGAAAATTCCTAGTAATGGAACTGCATTGAAATTTAAAAAATTCTGATGCTGGCATATTACCCACCAAAAGAGTATTCTAATTTATAGTCATATCTCCACAACATAATATATTATCAAACTTTTGATCCTTTCCAATCTTTTAGGAGAAAAATGGAATTTTATTGTTTTTTGAAAATTGACACTTTTTCATATGTTTAAAGTCAGTTTATTATTATTTTTCTATAATCTAACTTAGCCTCTTTCCACTGGACTATTTGTTTTGCCTTGCTTGCTTATTAATTTATAAGAACTTTCTGTATAAGAAGGAAATCTTTGTCAACAAATAGTATAGATATTTGTCCCAAGGCTGTAATTTGTATTTAAACTTTGTTTATGGTAATTGTTTTGTCATGCACACATTTAAAATTTTTGTAGTCAAATTTTTAAAATTGAAGTATAGTTGACTTACAATGTTGTCTTAGTTTCTGGTGTACAGCAAAGTGGTTCAGTTATACATATATATGTACATGTAGATTCTTTTCCATTGTAGTTTATTACAAGATATTGAATATAGTTCCCAGTGCTATACAGTAGGAACTGGTTGTTTATTTATTTTTTATATAGTTGTTTGTATCTGCTAATCCCAAACTCCCTCCCCTTCCCTTTCCCCTTTGGTAACCATAAGTTTGTTTTCTATGACTGTGAGTCTGTTTCTGTTTTGTAAATACGTTCATTTGTATTATTTTTTAGATTCCACATAGAAGTGATATCATATTTGCCTTTCTCTGTCTGACTGATTGTACTTTACTTAGTATGATAATCTCTAGGTCCATCCATGTTGCTGCAAATGGCATTATTTCATTCTTTTTTATGACTAAGTAATATTCCATTGTGTATATATACAATTTCTTTATACTTTCATATGTTGATGGGCATTTATGATGAAAATGTCTTAGAATGACCACCATGGTATAGGAAAGGAGACTAGATGTGGAGTTAAAATATCTGAGTTTGTTTTGACTGACACTTAATGTTGAGAGACCTGTGGATGACTGCAGTAACCTCTCTGACCCACTAGTAAATAGGAATACGAATGACACCCACCGCATAGGATTATTACAAAGATCAAATTATTTTAAAATTATTATGAAGATTAAATTACCGAGCATAGTTAATATATCTGGAAGTACTTTGATGGGAAAGCACTTGAGCAAACAAGTATTTATCGAGTCCCAACTACAAGCTAGGTGCTATTCTAGGCACTGGGGATAAATCAGTGAACAAAACAAAGATCCCTGCCCTCATGGAACTTGGGTAGAGACAGACAAAAATGAGACATAATAAGTATATTGTATATCAGAAAGTTATAAATGCTGTGGATAAAGACAAGAAGAGAGAGTAGGGCATGGATGTTTAATAGTTGAGAGGATGTTGCATTTTTAGATAGGAAGGTCAAGTAAAGTCCATGCTTAAGTGGCATTTGATCCAATGTCAAATGGAGGTGAGGGAGGGACTGGTCATGAAACTACCTGGGGGAAGAGCACTCTAGGCAGAGGGAGAGCTGAGGAAGGAGCATTCCTGGCATGTTGAAAGAATTGCAAGAAGGTTAGTGTAGTTAAAGTGGAGTCAAGTGGGAGGGAAATCTCTCTTCTTCTCAAGAGGCCACCAATCCTACTGAATTAGAGCCTCATCCTTATGACCTCATTTAACCTTAATTACCTCCTTAAAGGTCCTATCACCAAATATAGTCACATTGGGGGATAAGGATTCAGCATATGAATTTGGGGGGGTGGGGACACACAGTTCAGTCTATAGCACTTTGCAAGGTGAAAATTTCAATTTGTAAACATTCTCCAACACACCAAGGCTGAAAAGATAACCTTGAACATTAACCAAGTATTGTTTGTATCAGTGCTTCTGAAGGTCTGCTGTTCATATAACCAGTTGCTCTGTTTGTCCTTTGTGCCCATCAAACTGTGAATGGACAGTTGTTTATTTATTTATTGTATAACTGACATATAACATTATATTAGTTTCAAGTGTACCTCATAATTTAATATACATATGTATATGTTGCAAAATGACCACCACAATCAGTCTAATTAACATCCATCACCGCACAGTTACAAACTTTTTTCTTGTGATAAGAACTTTTCAGATATACTCTCTTAACAGATAGTTATATATTTAAAAGTGCCAAGATTAACTTTAGGTTCTAAGCACAGAAGCACTTCATCAGAACCCATACTATCTAGCATGTTGCCCTGTTTCTGGACTGAAACTCAGTCCTTCCCTCCTTCACCCCAGATCCAACAAGGTTACTCTCCATTTTTGAATAAAGGAAAACATAGATTTCATTTGTATATTTTTGTTAAGTATAAGGCCACAGTACCTGGTTTTTGAATGGGGTGTGTTTATTTTAAGCTCATGCGGTGTGTTTCCAATCATTTTTACTGTGAAATTTGGGACTGTGTGTTTGGAAACGCTTCACCTAAGCTTAGCCAAGTAAATGAGAATTTTCCTTCTGTTGAAGAAAGGGAACTTCACATCGTGCTTTGTATTGGAATCCACTGAAGGCACTGTTTATTTGCTTTTGGTCTGCAATGAGAAAATAAGACTCAAGGGCCTGAAGTTTTCTAACTTGTCAAAGAACCTAAAAGATTTTACATGATGGGAGAGCTCTTTTAAAACCGAGCTTGTGAGTTCCTGTATAAGTTAAGAAACAAATTCCACTTCTTATAACAACACACCCTGTAGATAAAAAAAACAATATATGTTGTTTCATAAGCATCATAGGCTGTGAGAGGATGTTACCTTCCTAAGAGATTAAACAAAAACCTTGAAATTAACATTCCATCTCTCTGGATGCTCAATAAACATAATAAAAGAACCTGTATAAATTTAAACTTAATTAAGAATTTCCCCCACTTTTTATTTTCTAACTTCCTACTTATCTTACTGTGAAGGGACATTTCAACAAAGTGATTACATTCCACAAAGCTTCTTATTAAATACAGTTGTAACATATTTCTTTAACTGAGATCAGTCTAGGAAATTAAAATTATAATTTGTGATTTCCACAGTGCATTCAACAGATTTTCATCTTCATTGTTTCTACCCTGGTCCATGCCACCGTCATCTCTCATGGGGCTCCTGTGCCAGGTTTCTCTCTGGCTTCCCTGCTTCTGCTGTCACCTCCATCCTTCTCTGTGTAGCAAAATGTAAATCAGATTTTGCTACTTCTCGCCTTACAACTCATTATCCTCTGAATAAAATTCAAATTCCTTGCCTTGGCCTGAAAAGCTGTATGTGATCTGGCCCCTGGCCTTCCTTTCTGAATTCTTTTCCTACCCCTCTCTCCTGCACAGCCAGACTCAAGCCACGTTGGCACGCCTCTGTTCTTCAAATTCAGACACAGGTCTATCCAAGGTCTCGTGTTGGCCTGAGGTTCTTGGATCTCGGGTCCTCACTTGGTTCCCTCTTACTTGTCATTCAGGTCTCGGCAAAATTGTCACCTTCTCAGCCAGACCTTCCCTGTGACCTGTATCTAATGTAGCCTGTGTCCTTTCCTAATCACCCATCACTTCATTCTATTTCATCTTCTATTATAGTACTATTACTATGGGAAACTATCTTGATCATTTACTTGTTTGGGGTTTACTGCTTTTTCTTTTTGAAGCTTGCGTATGTATTGTTATTTTTTTTAAACAACTTTATTGGAGTATAATTGCTTTACAATGGTGTGTTAGTTTCTGCTTTATAACGAAGTGAATCAGCTATACATATACATATATCCCCATATCCCTTCCCTCTTGCGTCTCCCTCCCACCCTCCCTATCCCACCCCTCTAGGTGGTCACAAAGCACCGAGCTGATCTCCCTGTGCTATGTGGCTGCTTCCCACTAGCTATCTATTTTACATTTGGCAGTGTATATATGTCCATGCCATTCTCACTTCGTCCCAGCTTACCCTTCCCACTCCCCGAGTCCTCAAGTCCATTCTCTACATCTGCGTCTTTATTCCTGTCCTGCTCCTAGGTTCTTCAGAACTTTTTTTTTTTTTTTTTTTTTTAGTTTCCATATATATGTGTTAGCATATGGTATTTGTTTTTCTGTCTCTGACTTACTTCACTCTGTATGACAGTCTCTAGGTCCATCCACCTCACTACAAATAACTCAATTTCCTTTCTTTTTATGGCTGAGTAATATTCCATCGTATATATGTGCCACATCTTCTTTATCCATTCATCTGTCGATGGACACTTAAGTTGCTTCCATGTCCTGGCTATTGTAAATAGAGGTGCAATGAACATTTTGGTACATGACTCTTTTTAAATTATGGTTTTCTCAGGGCATATGCCCAGTATTGGGATTGCTGGGTCATATGGTAATTTTATTTTTAGTTCTTTAAGGTGTTCTCCAGAGTGGCTGTATCAATTTACATTCCCACCAACAGTGCAAGAATGTTCCCTTTTCTCCACACCCTCTCCAGCAAATTTTTTTTTTTTTTTTTTTGCAGTTCTCGGGCCTCTCACTGTTGTGGCCTCTCCCGTTGCGGAGCACAGGCTCCGGACGCGCAGGCTCAGCGGCCATGGCTCACGGGCCCAGCCGCTCCGCGGCATGTGGGATCTTCCCGGACCGGGGCACGAACCCGTGTCCCCTGCATCGGCAGGTGGACTCTCAACCACTGCGCCACCAGGGAAGCCCCAGCATTTACTCTTTGCAGATTTTTTGATGATGGCCATTCGGATTGGTGTGAGGTGATACCTCATTGTAGTTTTTATTTGCATTTCTCTAATGATTAGTGATGTTGAGCATCTTTTCATGTTTGTTGGCAATCTGTATATCTTCTTTGGAGGGGTTCGGGACACAATACCCCAATATATGGCAATTTGGCATATTGAATATTTTAAGCTGAAGGAGTTTGAAGAAACCGGCAGAAGCAGGAAGTTCTCTCTGTCCCCCTGGCCTTCATCCTTGAAACAGCTCATCTGACTCTCAGGTGAGAGGTGCCCTCCCTATGCCTGCAGAAAAGAAACATCCTCATATCCAAGATGGACAGATAATGGGAAAGAATCTGAGCAGACAGGCCTTGCTAAATTCCGCCAGTTTACTACACTTAGCTCATCCTCTTTGCCCTATCATATTTTCCCACGACTTGTCACTGTTCATCAATAGCATAAAAACACTCAGGCTTACCATTTCTTCTGGTCTTCATTTCCGTATATTACAAAACTTATATTACATAAATTTGTACACTTTTCTCCTATTTCTTTTTAAAGATTTTTTTGATGTGGACCATTTTTAAAGTCTTTATTGAATTTGTTACAATATTGCTTCTGTTTTACGTTTTGGTTTTTTGGCCATGAGGCACGTGGGATCTTAGCTCCCCGACCGGGTATTGAACCCGCACCCCCTGCATTGGAAGGCGAAGTCGTAACCACTGGACCACTAGGGAAGTCCTCTATATTTTTCTCCTATTAATCTGTCTTTGCCAGTTTAATTTTCAGATCCAGCCAGGGACTCTAAGAGGGTTGAGGAAAACGTTTTCCTCCCCTACACTGTCTTCTTCCCCATGAAAGGAGGGACCTTGTACATCTGTTCATTGCTGTAAACCAGCACCTGAAACAATGCCTGTGCATAACAGGTACTTGAATGAATGAATGAATGAATGAGTGGTCACTAAAGATAAAGGGCCCAGCCCGATGGGGGTTACACAAATGAATCAGAAAGGGACCCTGCCCTCAAGGATCTTGAGGTCTACTGGAAAACACATAGCGACAACATGCTATTGGTTTTCGAGAAGGATGAGATGACATCCAAATGACACCCAGCTGTGGGAATTCAAGGCTGGTCTTGAGCAGGAGGTTGTATTTAAGCTGAAATATCAAAGATGGTTTACTTTGGTATTTTCTGTTTCATTCAATGTTCTCTTTGTCCTGCTTTGTCTGGCAGACTTGACACTTGACTGCTTAACTAACCCCCCTTTCAAAGCATGTGGGCACTGCACTTGGTTCTGAATGTTCCTGTTCTGTGAATCTGGGCTGGATGCATTTGGTCATTTGCAGGGAAGTGCACCTACGGGCAAAAATGCACATTTATGTATGAAACATAGTGATACAGATTTTAACAATAAATTAGTTTGTCTAACTGAAAGAAAATTTTCCATGTATTTGCTTTCATAAGTGAGCATATATTTAGCATTAGCATACAAATTAGCCCATAGGCCTCGGCAAATAAAAATGCTAATAAAATATAAAGATACAATAGGATAATTAATCCCAAATTCAGTTAGGCTATTCATGTTAGGCTGCATTACATATATAATTTCCACAATACAGGTCAGTATGAACATTTTCTAAGGCAGTGAAAGATTTTGTGGATCAGAATTTTTAAAATTCAAGATGATTTTATTATCATCTTGGGAATAAGAACAGGATAAATGTTCCTGTATTCTGTATAGAAGGCAAATATTTGCTTTATCTTTCCACTCCACTTCACTTCTCCCCTACCCTCTGCCACCTTAATACTTAAGAAAGACTTCATTCTTAAATATGATGATTTGATTGACTGTTACTAGAGATTCAGGTTTCCATGAAAGAAATAGTGAGAATATAAAAATAAATAAAAATTTCTCTCTACACCTGCCTCACTTTGGCACAGTGCCACACACGACTCCAGGGGCACAATTCACAGAGACTCTGATGTGAGTGATTTCCCTGGAGCTGTCAGCACACAAACCTCAATATGATGCATCTCTGCTTGTACAAAGGAGTAACTAAGTGCGGGTCATCTGAGAAAATTTGAGAATTTATACTTGCCATTCTGAAGTTTTCCACTTACAGGGTATACTTAACTCTCATTAGGAACAGTCGGCAATATTATAAAACAAAACTTTCCACCTTGTCAAACAGTGTATGTGTGTGTGAGTGTATGTAAATTAGAAGCAAATCGAGCAATCTCTCCCCTTCATATTTGCTAAAAGACCTCCTCCCCACCAAACTGTGTTCAGATATTGTGCAGCCATACAGCCTACAAGACACTGGATGCCCCTCTGAGCACTAGATGGGCAAACTGGATAAAAGTATTTCATTACACTTTGCATCTTTCGTTTAGGAAAGGGCATTTGGGCAAGTCCAGCCAATGAGCTGGAGGGAAAGTGTTGCTGGGGCCTTTGGGGAAAGGTTTCCTTGATCTACTAAAATGAAATGAGGAAGGGAGAGACACTTCCTTTCAGTCATTGGATATTGTTATTTGGAGCCACTGTAGCCATCTTGGGACCTAACTCATGTGTTCTGCATATTGAAACACACCTATCTTTATCTCCATAGATTAGATGGCTAGAGGTAGCCCAAAGAAACCTTGGAGATCATCATATTCAACTGTATCATTTATTGTTGTTAAACCAGGTTCCATATTATTTAGCTTATTAATATTCCCCTATGGAAATCACAACTATCAAGCCAACCATTAGGTTTGGGAAACAATAATAAATATGGATATGATCTGATTATTTGGTTAGGTGCCATTTTAGAGAGAGACATTTGCAATGTGACTCCTTTAATTATGTAGTAATTTCCAGAATCGTATCCTACCATAATTAATTCACTGGGGTGGGCAGCTTATTTCTAGACTATTTTAAAACTGAACCTAAGCTTACTAAGATGAGTGAATTGAATACTTACAGAGTTATAAAGGTGATTTATCAATGCCTTTGGCCTTGTCACAAATATTACTATTTAGCACAAACTAAAGTCACTTGAGTGTTCGTTTATATGACCACATGTTAAGTGCTTGCTTGACTCAAATAGCTCCATTCAGTTCTCACAGCTCAGGTGAGTACTCTTATTATATCCATTTTGTGGATAAGGAAACCGAGGTTAGGTAAGATTAAAGTTTACTCAAGATCACGGAGCTAGTAAGTAGAAAAGCTGAGATTTCCAGTCTGACTCCAGAGCTCAAGCTCCTGATCACTGCAGTTTTCTGTTAAGAGTTAATATAATGGGCTTCCCTGGTGGCACAGTGGTTAAGAATCCGCCTACCAATGCAGGGGACATGGGTTCAAGCCCTGGTCCAGAAAGATCTCACATGCCACGGAGCAACTAAGCCCGTGCACCACAACTACTGAGCGTGCGCTCTAGAGCCCGTGAGCCACAACTATTGAGCCCACATGCCACAACTACTGGAGCCCACATGCCTAGAGCCTGTGCTCTGCAACAAGAGAAGCCACGGCAATGAGAAGCCCGTGCACCGCAATGAAGAGTAGCCCCCGCTCATCACAACTAGAGAAAGCCTGCGCGCAGCAACGAAGACCCAATGCAGCCAAAAATACATAAATAAAATAAATTTTTAAAAAAAGAGTCAATATAACTTATTCTTGGTTAAGGCATGTGGCAGACACTGTTGGGTGCCTACTTAACAACTATTCCCTCTTTCTCCTCTGAAACAGAACTCCTATTTTGCCTGGGCGTGACTTATAATTAATGAACTGTGGCAATACCATTTTCTTTTGTCAGTGACTGGTCTGCAATGGGCACGTGACCATTTTCTGACCAATAAGGGAGATTCTATGGAGTGGGGGGCAGTCTGGGAAAGATTTTTCTCCTTCATAAAAATGGGAGCAGTGGTGCCTTTTCCTCCCTTTCTGCTTGTACAATGACCTCTGAGGATGTGATTTCTGGAGCTGTGGCAGCCGCATTGCAATCTAGAGATGACAAGCCTGGAGATAAAAGCCAACATGAACGTGATGTTAGAGAGCAGGCACAAAAAGAGCTTGGGTCCTTAATGATATGATTGTGCTGCTGAACTAATCCTGAGACTACTTTCATCTGAACCTCATGTTAAAGATGTAATAAATAACCTCATGCTTTAAGCTACTGTTAGATGTTCTGTTCCTCGTGGCCAAAGGTATCCTGATGGATAAAATCTGGGCAGGGAAGGTGTTTTCCCAGAACTGCTGCAAAAATAAATGAGGTGGAGGTTATCACCACTTCACCCAGGAATCTGTTAATGTAGGTAGTAGTTCAGAAAAAAATACTCCAGCTTTGCCTCAGATCTGGGTAAATCTGAGCAATCCACATGATGTCTGTGCTAGGTATTTTCCCTTTTTCTCTCCAGATGGGCTGCTTCCTCTTCTCTGTGTGATTGACTGATAGGGGCTGCTTCAAAAGGCTCTCTTGCCCTGTGGCTCCTGGTTGGATTTGGTTATTGGGATGTACCAGCAGGAGGATGGAGGAGGGAGGTGAGAGATCAATCCTCCAGCTTTGTCCTTGGGTGATTACTTAGGCTGACTGCATCCCTGACTGAAGGTCACAGGCTCCTGTCAGGCTGCCCTTTCTGTGATGAGTTTTGGTAACTGTTCCCTCCCCTTGCTTCTATAGCTCTAGGTGCTTATAGCCCCAGGGTTCCACATTTCTCTTGTGGTTTCCCACACCCTGTCTACATCTTTGTAAAGTACCATTTGTTTCCTGCCTAGGCCCTGACTGATACAATGGTGTGAACAAAATCACTGCTGCTGTTGAAGCTTGGGCCAGTTTATCTGAGATGTGGTGAGATACTGTGGAGTTATTCATAGTTTAAATAAGGGCTTTCCCCAACCATTAAAAGGAGACAGGAGACTACATAAATAAGTGTCATACTGCAAAAGTGAAAGTATCATAGCTCAGAGAAAACACTTTCCACCTGAGGACAAGGTATCAGAGAAGGCGACCTGGAAGAGATGGCATTTGGGCTGAGGATGGATAGAATTGTTTTAAATACAAAGACAGGGGAGAGTGTGAGCCAAGTCAGGGAGGAGAGAAAGCTCAAGAACTGTTTGTGAAAAATTAGTGTTGGAAGGGATCTAAGATGTCCTTTATTCACTGTTAGTTCTCGCTCCACCTCCTTTACAGGTGAGTTAAACTTGAAACTGAGATTTGGTGAAGGTCAAACAGCAGGTAAGCAGCATTCCAGGACTCCAGCCCAAGTCTGCTAGCTACTAGGCTGGTTCCTAATCCACCTCTACCCCACCCCACCCTACCTCATCTCAAGCAGTCTTACTTGTCAGTCTCTCCTGTTAGACTGTGACCTCCTAGAAAGCAGGACCTCCGTTTTCTTCATCCCTGAACCCCAGTATCTAGCACAATGTCTGATAAAGTCATCCTACTCCTCCTCAGCTACTAAAGGGTAAGAAGTACCCACCCCCTGTCAGGCACTACACTGATGTTTTATAGGTACCTCATGTAATCTTCACAACTTGGAAGGGTATAATTATCTCCACTTATCAGCCGAGGATGCCGTGGCTCAGAGAGGTTGTCTAATATGCGTGAGGTCACACAGCAGCAGTATGCAGGACTCTATTTTACCTTCCATCAACCAGACTCCGGAGTCCTTGCCTCAATGGGCGTTCAATAACTTCCGTTGAAGAAATGAACGAACGAGAAACATCTACTCATTGTAAGTGGTCGGCTGTAACTGGCCACCCCGAGGCTCCGCCACCTCTGCCTTGGGACTCAGCACGTCGTCCCCCCTTCAAAGTACACCCGCTTTTCTCTGTGCCCGGTGCAGGCTTCCAAGCTCCTCCCCCCACTCCGCCCGGCTTGCCAGCCACGCCTCCACCTCGGGATGTTCGGTTGCTCTTCCTATCCGAGTTTTCTCCTGGCTCCGGCCGCCGCACGGAGGGCCTCGCTCAGCCTGCAATCTGGAGCCGGTCACTCTCCCCAGCCCCTCCTCTCTCCCTCCCTCACTCTTCAAACTTCTTTTTTCCACCCTCTTTAAACTTCAGTCATCCTAGTGCCCGCCTCATCCACTCTCACTAACCAATCGGTGGTTCTCGTGCTCGTCAAGGGTCCGCCTCCTGTCCGCCGGGGGCCAATCCCCGGCGAGGGAGTCGAGTGCGGGGCTCGTTCCCAAGCGCCTGGCCCGTGACGGCAGCGCGCCGGGCGCCGCGCGGCGGGAGGGGGCGGGGCTCTGGATGAGGGATGGGCGAGGGCGGGGGGAAGGGAAGAGGGAGGAGGAGGAGGTTGCGGCGGGTTTGAAAGCGGCAGTTTCCTGGCAGCTTGGGCAGGCGTTGGTCTCAGCGCTCCAGCTCCGCAGCGGCCGCGATCGATCCTGCTACGGGTCTACGCGCGCTTCTGCGCGCCCCCGACGGATTTTTCCCGTTCCGGCTCTTCCCCCTTTACCTCCCCGCCCCCCTGCTTCTGCCTTTCCCGCCGCTCCGGCGCGGAGCCCGGGGGCCAGCGGTCGGCTGTGACCCCGCCCGAAACCCCTCTGGAGACGCCCGGGGACAATCCCCTTCTCTTTTCTTCAGCCTAACCCGGCTGGCCCTTGCGGACCCCGGCCAGCCCCGGGGAGCGCCGCCGGGCGGGGCGTCCGAGGGGCGTCTCGGGGCTTGGAACGGCCCGGCCCCCAGCGGGCTGTGGTCGGGGGGGGGGCGCCGGAGCGGCGAGGCCCCCCTCTCCGGGCTGCGCGGGCCACCCGGGGCCCCCAGGGTGAGAGGGGGCCGGAGCGGCGCCCCCGGCGCCCGCGCGGGGTCTCCCCCATGGTGCAGCGGGGTTCGGGATGTCGAAGACGCTGAAGAAGAAGAAGCACTGGCTCAGCAAGGTGCAGGAGTGCGCGGTGTCCTGGGCCGGGCCCCCGGGCGACTTGGGCGCCGAGATCCGGGGCGGCGCGGAGCGCGGCGAGTTCCCCTACCTGGGGCGGCTCCGCGAGGAGCCAGGCGGGGGCACCTGCTGCGTCGTCTCGGGCAAGGCGCCCAGCCCGGGGGATGTGCTGCTGGAGGTGAACGGGACGCCTGTCAGCGGGCTCACCAACCGGGACACCCTGGCTGTCATCCGCCACTTCCGCGAACCCATCCGTCTCAAGACTGTGAAGCCAGGTACGCCAGCCCTGCCTTTCTGTCGCGGGGTGGGGGGAGTCCGGGGTGGGCGTCTGGGGAGCGGCGGCCCCACCCCACCGCTTGTCGTCCGAGGTAATCTTAGACCTCCTGGGTGTGCCGGGCTCCCTGTCGAGGGGGAGGGGTGGCGGTGGTGATTCCCATTTTGCCGGTAGGAAAACTGAGCTCTGGCTTGGCCGGGCTGCTGTGCTAGCTGTCACAGGATTGCCACCAGAAGCTGGGTTTCCTTAATTTGTAGCTCCATCTCCCACCGCAGTTTTTGACTAGAGGAAAAAACCAGCCCTTTTCTGCTCTCCTTTGTGGAAGAGGTCCTCAGGATTGTAGCATTTTCTTTGGAACAGTCTTAGCGCATTTTGTAATAGGGGAAAAGATCTTTACTACTAAGGCACTTGGTGCCAAGGTTACCACCTAGTGTACCTGGGAGAGCTTAGCTGGTTCAGTGTTTCTTGCACACTAGCAATACCTCCGAGCTGACAGCCTAACTCTTGTCAGCCCAGGTGGTTCAGGTGTCTGGGTACCGATGGTGTGCAATATGCGATTTGCGGCAGAATGGTGTGTTCTTGCAGGGAGCTGTTGAATAGTCTGGGTTTCCAAAGAAGACCTAGGTGCCTCCTAGGAGTAAAATCTTTTGTAAATCTTTGATTTTACGGAATTTTGTTGAAGTGGTGGGTTGCAAAGGCCCCTGTTGCCCAGGTGTCTTTTATGCTAGTAAAATCTGCTGCAGAGCTCGTTACGTTTATGGCATACTTGCCAGTTTCAAAGCATTGATCAGACTGCGTACAGTGATATCTGATAGGAGGTAATAGCCCTCATGTGTTTGTTGTTGACAGCATCGCTGGTGGTTTCACCATTGGCAGAATGTGATTGTTTCCTGAGATGTTTGTAGGGGAGAGAATTATGACTACAACGTTAATAGAAATCAAACTATTTTTTCTGAATGTGTTCTACTGAATATACAGTGCATCAAAATATAATGGTCTGCTTAATTATAACTTGGGCTAGAAAAATCAGTCCATCTCTACACTGCAAAATGCTAGAAAATTCTGGAGAAAAATTTAACATGTTGTCTCCCTCACATTTTTTTTTTTTCTTTATCAGCAGCTCGCTTTAGAAATATCTCTTTAGTAGTCCTTAGGCTTAATGGGAACTGATGGTTGTGCTGCAGTATCCATATGTGTGTGTATTGTGGATGTATACACACACACACTCACGTGTCCCTGCAATCTTAAGATTTTCTGCATATGGTCTATTCCATCACATTCATTTTAAGCTTATGGGTTTATGTGAGGTTTTCTTTTTATTATTTTAAAAACTTTGGCAGACTTCAAACATCTTTTTCTGTATATATATATATTTTTTTGAATTAAAAAATTCTTTCTTAATTCAAACTTTTAGAGCCATATGTGAAGGGTAGAGGAAAGGCTTTGGGGACTATAATTCAGCCAGTCAGGCACTCTCTGTAATATGCAAAATACTATATATACAGCATTACTGGTCTAAGTGCGATTTAGTTCAAATCCCATGAGTTAGGGAGTAATGAGAACATTTGCATCATTGCTTTGTGTTTTGTTTTGATTAGTTGGGGGCATATACAAGAGTATAACTTATTTTCAAAAATAGTTTAAAAGATGATAGAGGAGGAAGTTGATATATTCTCAAGTTATTGTGATTCTTTTAGAAGACTGGGAAAATGTGTCTTTCATTGATATTAGTCTGGTCCGCATGTTATTCATTTTCTCAGCCTTTATATAAAATTTAAGAAAATAATTTAAAGTTTAGAGTGTATTCAGTGATGTTACTTAACTGTGTTAAAAAAAAAAAAAGCCCCAAAATGTAGTTGACATTTTTGTAGTAATAAAAATTTTCCCTCTTGCATACTGTCCTATTTTAAATATTTAGCCAAAATAAAGTGTACTGGGTATAGCACATTTTGTAATCAATAATAAAAGTTCTGAATAGTACACCTATTTTTTTTTTTTTTTTTTTGCGCTACGCGGGCCTCTCACTGCTGTGGCCTCTCCCACTGCGGAGCACAGGCTCCGGACGCGCAGGCTCAGCGGCCATGGCTCCAGCCGCTCCGCGGCATGTGGGATCCTCCCGGACCGGGGCACGAACCCGCGTCCCCTGCATCGGCAGGCGGACCCCCAACCACTGCGCCACCAGGGAAGCCCAGTACACCTATTTTTTAAAGATACACTCTGCTTCAGTAATTTCTAAAGGATACCACTATATGTCATCTGAGACTAATATTCTTGTTTCTAAGCAAGTTGTTGATTTCTTTGAAAAATAGCATTCTTTGTTTCTTAATAGCCTCATGTTAGGCATTATATTAAATTGTTTCTTAAATGGCTTTACATAAACAACATTTGCTATAAAGTAGCAAGATTTTTGCAGGTTTAAGCACATGACTTTAAATATTAGAAACTAAGAACTGGAAGAGGTTATTTGTAAAACTTTGAGTGTGATTATAAGCAGCATATATATTATCTCCAGAGGAGACAAAGATTTTATACTGTTGGGATTAAATTTGAAAAGTATGAAAATACAGAGTAAGGGAATTTAAAAAGGAACTTGCCCTGCACATTGGAGGTTTTTTCCCTCTCCTTGTATCTAAACTTTGTGAGAGAAATGGATTTTTCAATTTAATAAGGTATTTTAAAGTGTACTTATTAGCACTCTGTCTCTTGTCTTGATTAATAACTCTTTATTAAATTATGGTTATAACATGCCATTTAGAAACTAGCACAATGCAAGAGTAGATTCAGCCATTTCTGTAAGATGTATTATTAGTGGGGAGTGACCTCATATTGTCTTCTGACAGAGTCCACAGTGGAAGGATGAGCTGGACTGTAGGACATGACTGGTGTAGCGCCGTTTCTTTCTTGATTTCTCCTTTCATCTAGTAGATGTTAAAGGGAGCTCAGCCAAAGCCAGTACCCTCACCCAGATGATTTAACAAGGGTTCTTTCTGGCAGTGACTATCTTTCGCTTTGACTTGGGGTTTTATTTATTTATTTTCTTTTGTTCTAATCTTTAATGGAGATTTGAAAGTAACTCTTTAAAATATGGTTCCTAATCTGAGGCTTTTGTGAGAGAATTAGGAAATTTCTCATTGAATTCTTATTATTAATGTAGTACTTAGCATTCAGTACTTTCCTGCTCCACCTAATTCTTGGCTCAAATTTTCACGTGTTTCTTAATTACAACCTTGTCATTTATTTTTCTGCAAGAGAAAAGGTTTCACTTGAATTTGAACTTTGTATGTTCCCTGTAGTAAAGGAAGGTGAACTTTGGACCTCTGGTGGAATTGTTTCATGATATAGTCCTGTGACCAGGATTAGTTTCTTTGATTTTACTTCAGAGTATATTTTTAAACAATTTCTATTCTGATTAATGATAGAAGCAGTTAATTTTATTCTAAAATTCCCCAAACTATGATCGTGCAGAGTTTTATGGAATATTTGCTTCATATACCTTAAACACACATTTTCAGTGGTTGTAAATTACGTGGACTTTATTCCATAGATTAAGTATTGACACAGTAAGTATATGAAGTCCTTATCTACTGCTTTATGCACAAAGTGCATTTGCTACCCTGTCTGATACTATATCTAGAGATAAAAATCATGAGGAACAATCTTTCAGTTTGTTTAAACAAAAGCTAATTTGAATCTTGTTTAATGTTAATTAAATGTAGGTAAAAGTCTTCACCACTGACTGAGGCATCCAGTTTATAAGGGAATTTTGTTAAAATGAGCACATTCCTAGAAATACTTTCCCCATTGGTGAAGAAACATTACAAAATGCTTTCAAGTAAGGATTTTTTTTAAACATCTTTATTTAGGTAAGGATGTTTATGTTATGCCAATAATGAATAACTCTACCACTTTATTCTCTTAACTTTTGGATCTTTTTATTACTCTTTTTGGTTTAGTGGGTTATTTGGGACTTGTGGTGAGTTCTTTTTAGGTGGTTGTAACATTTAAAGAAGGGAAGGGTGAGAGAAATTGCTAGCCTCGGAGGTTTGCAATACAAAAAAATTCTCGATACCTTTTCTTAAACAATAGAAACAAGAGACTGGGTGAGGCAACCCCTTTGTTAGGGAAAATAGTATCAAATTTTGATAAAACTTAAATTTGAAACTTTCCTGCTTTTTGAAAGTTTGGTAACAATTTTTGGGGTCTCAAGTTGGTTTTAATAACTCAAGGTTTGGGTTCTGGACTCTATTCATTGGCACCTTCAATTCAGATGACTATTGGGCTTATACCACAGTGGCAGAACAAACAAACTCTTAACATTTGGCTCTTTCACTTTTCAAATCATTTTTATTTTATTCAGTTTAATGCTGAAACTGATTTTTATGGAACATAACTC
Source organism: Pseudorca crassidens (assembly GCF_039906515.1). Classification (NCBI taxonomy): domain Eukaryota; kingdom Metazoa; phylum Chordata; class Mammalia; order Artiodactyla; family Delphinidae; genus Pseudorca; species Pseudorca crassidens. The sequence goes on from NC_090297.1 coordinate 99,394,129, forward strand.
TGTGTTCCTGAGGAATATAAATTGTTTTTCTTCTGAGATCTTGGGATGTACTTCATAAAACCTCTTGTTATGAGACACAGTTCAGTGTTTTTTTTTTTTTTTTCCCCTGGTCTTTATACATACACACACACACACGCATATATGGTAAAACAAATCTCCTTCATTTGTTCAAGTATCTGACTTATGAAGTCAGTGCATAATCTCAGGTGAATAGTTTCATATAATGTGTTTACTATATAACCCCTAAGTGCTCGTAAATTTTGTGGGCACTTAGTGTTTGGGGAGTGTGTTGCAGGAGAACTTCATTTTTATGAACCACTTCAATATTACCCACCAGTTTCAAACTCTGCCAATTTCCAAGTCAGTTTTTGGTTGGTTTTGATTCGACAAAGGATAACTTTTGGTATTGAAGACTAGAACTGTGTCTTCTATAATTAGTTTTGTTTCTCTTCTAAAATTTTGAGAAATAATCTCCTTGCAATACTACATTTTGGTAGGGAGAATGAATGCCATTAATTTAAAACTGTTCTTAAGGGTAAGATTTTCAGTACCTCGGAAGCTGGTGTCGTGAGAGATTTGTTTGTGGGGGAAGAGAGGCGAGTTCGTTGCTCTTCTCCTTGAACAAATATTATTCGGAATGTTTTCCCAAAAGTGTTTATTTTACTTTATAAAGAGAAAAAATAAACATTCTATTATTGGCGCACATTCATTCCCTTCTCAAACATTTAGTGGTGAACCGACTGTGTGAGCTAGCACTGGCGATATAAAAACATAAAATATAAAAATGAGTCAGAAATGGCCTCTGTTTTCAGGAAGCTCTCAATTTATTGGGAGCTTCATGATTCATTGGTAAGCAATACCTGTAGTAAGGATTTTACCTTTTTCACTTTTCTCCCAGTACTTAAACAAAACTCTTTAGGTAAGTTTTAGTATGAATTTTGGCAGAAACTGGGATAATTAATTGGCTGTTCAGCATGCTGCTCTAAAAAGTGGTGTGGAGTTGCATCTTGGAGAGAAAGGGTGCTCAAGTCATGACAAAAAGAGGGAAATCAAATATAAACAAAATTATCTTTTGAAAAGTTCTCAAGCTTAAATTGCCCTTAAAATACATTGTATCTGTGTTCTATTTACAGTGTATTTTACAATACAATTTTGTATTTTATACATTGTGTTTGTATTGTACCATTTTTAGGCTGAGTCTTGCATGCCTGTTTTTCCACCTGTGCTGGAACCAATTGCTATATTTTTGTTGAACACCAGATGAGGTAGTTTGCTTGCATTAAAGAGATATGTTTTACAAAAAATACCTATCTTTTAATTTGGAGAAATTATCCTCACCTGGGTATGCATAGTGAGTTATAGAAGTTAAATATGTACATGAAGTGAAAGAAAGGGTACATTCTTTTTAATGTCTTGTTAGAGTCTTTACCACCAGCGCTTATTTTCTGACTTGGATAGTTGGGGAGGGGGTTATGAAGAGTTTTGAACTCAGCCTGGCTTTGAAAGATGGATATCTTGGTTGAGTGGAATTAAGATCCTCTCAGTAGTAGGTAAGAAGCAGAGGAGGAGCAAAACATAGGGCAAGAATGTTCAGTACAGAAAGGTCTACAGTATAGTCCATATCAGGAGTTTTTGTGTGTTTCATGTGTGTAAAAGCACAAAACCCACATTATAGAATAATTGGAAAATACAGGGAAAATCATATTGTTTAAATGTGTAGGTAGTTCCGTTATGAATTTTCTCCTATAAGTTTTTTTTTTTTTTTTAATTAGAACTTGAAATGTTTTTTCTTCTATAAATAATGCTGGTAAGGAGCTTAATGCTATTGAGAGACTCAGTAAGGAATATAGAGGGTTAAACTTTTCTGTTGTAGTTTATTTGGGGTTTGGGGTTTTTAATATTGTGCAATGGGAATTGGAAAGATATTTTGCTTCAGATTTAATAATTAGGATGCATTCTGTTTAGCAGCTTTCCTTCTTCCCGTCTTGCGTATGCAATATGAACAGTAACTGATCTACTTAATTAAAAATTTCTGGCATCTTAGGCCCTTTGCTGTATTTTTTTGCAGAGAATTTTAAACACATAATTATTTTTCTTGCTTCAGGGAAGTTTGAGAGAGGTAACCCTGTATCTCATTGTTGTTCTGATTGGGAATTACCTGTGACTGAAAAATGGGATTTTACTATACATGATGACATTTAACAGAAGTAGTTTTATGAAATGAAAATACTCCAAAAGGGAGAAAAAATAAGCATTTATTAATAAATGCTCTATTTCTGAACTTAAATAGAACTGTGTTAAATTGGCTTTGTTTTTTATAGCTTAGATTTCAGCAGGAAGAGAAAGAAATTTCGATTCATGTCAGTTTCTGTATTGGTAAGGATTCTGTACTGAGAATCCTGACAGAAACACTTCTTAGGCTAAGAAGAAATGTATTGGCTTATGTGCATGAAAACCCAGGCATTGGACAGTAAGAGCTAAACTCATGTTCTCAAGGACTGTTTCTTGACTTTCTTTCCTCCAGGTTGACCTCCTTCTGAGCTCCACTCTGGGTAGCAGGAAAGGTGGCTCTCAACCCCCCAAGTCATACAAAGTCCTTAAAGCTTCTCATCTTTTTTCGGGACTCCAATAACAAATCAAATCTTATATTGAGACTTTGATTGGCCTTGTGTTCATCACAGACCCATTGTGGAGAGAGGGCCATGGGTATCCTGATTGGTCAGGCCTTGGTGACATGTCTGCTTTGCAGCTGGGTATAGAAAGTATAGTGTGATTAATAACTGTACCAGAACTCAAAGAGATAAGGGAGGGGTAGTTCCTCAAAAGATGGATGCTGGGGAGACAGCACTGCAGGAAATGGCCTCTTTTAAAACATTTAATCTCTCCTACTTTGAAGCCAACAACAGTACACGGTTGTCATAAAGCTCTCATTTTTAAAGACCAGATATTGGCTGTAGACTGCAACTGAGGCATTTATTTTACTCAAATATTTATCATTTTTGATATATTTTTATCAATTATGATCATTTTTGATGTTTTTATCTAAAAACTGCTTTCTTTAAATGCAGGCTCTTTAAAAAATTGAGGTGTTGCTACCTTAATGTGCATAATTTAAAAGTGCAGCTTGGGTTTTTCTTCAGTTTCCTTTGAATTTTTTATATCAAATAAGATTCTCTAAATCAATGCTGCTTGCTCTTAGGTAGATAGAATACTTTGGAGGATCATTTAATTATCTTTGACATTGAGAAAATTAGTCTAGTTGATGCAGTTTTTTTGTTTGTTTGTTTTTTGCGGTACGCGGGCTTCTCTCTGTTGTGGTCTCTCCCGTTGCGGAGCACAGGCTCCGGACGCGCGGGCTTAGCGGCCATGGCTCACGGGCCCAGCCGCTCTGCGGCATGTGGGGTCTTCCCGGACCAGGGCACGAACCCGTGTCCCCTGCATCGGCAGGCGGACTCTCAACCACTGCGCCACCAGGGAAGCCCCGTTAATGCCGTTTTTAAAACTTAATGTTGTACCATTTTGAAAGTGAAACTCTAAACCAGTTGCTTTCTAAGATGTTTTGCTTTTAAAACAATGGTCTTTTTTAAACATAAATTAAGACTGAATTATTATTGTGTTATTTCTAAGGGCTCCCCAATATTACCTTTTAACCATGATCTCATAGAAGTTATACATAAAGGAACTACTTCACTGACTCTTAAATTTGAAACACTGCTTAAGAGTGAAATATGAATCTGTTTAATCACCAAAAAAGTTACTTGTACTTGTAGGATAAAGTCTGACCCACCTTTGTTAAGTTTTTTTCTGCCTCCACAGAGGTACTTAGAGTAGAGGTGGAGGGTTGAAAGAGAGGGGCGGGTACTCTGAATATCTTTTCTCGCTATTTTTATAGTCTAATTATGGTATTAATGTCTTCAACTTTGCCATAAAAACAATTTTAACATCCTTCACTTTATGTATGACATACACAGTAGGAGTTTGCAGTTTTGCCAAGTGTTGTCTGATAGTTGAACCTTTAGTGAATGTTAAATGTTGGGAGGTTATTGGTAAGTACACTTACTGTGCAAAAAAACAAACATCCATGGAATTGGGTGTGATTTGTCAATAAGAATCGTAGAAGGGGCTTTGATTTTTAGGTTGGTTTATGTCCCTCTTGGAGTATCTTTAGACGATATTTGGAAAATTTCAGTTCTTACTTCAGAAGCTTGTTAGGACCAGAGTTCTCCAATATTAATTCCATATAGTAAGTCATAAAATCTGTTAAACTAATATAGTCTTCCTCACAGAGCCTCTGTAGCTTTTGGCAGAACACTTTGTAAAATATTATTAATTTTAGCTAAGGATACTATTCACTGATTTCAGTGTTTGATTTAAGTTGGAATGTACATGCTAATGATTCAGTTCCCTCTGAATAGAGTTAGATTTGCTCACTAGAGCTATCTCACAATGTAATGCTGGTAAGTGAAGTGACACATCAACCTCCCTTTGGTGGCAACTCTAAGTTGACAACCTTGCTCTAAGTCTAATAGGAATATTCTGACTTGGGGACTTGTCATGATAATGCTAGCTGCCATTTATTGAGTAACCATCATATGTCAGGGTGTTATACACCCATCTCATTTGGTTTATAAGAATGTGTGTGTTGGCATACATGCATTCCTGTAAAAAGTTCATGTATGAGCTGGGGATTATCATCTCCCTTTTACACATGAGAAAACTGAGGTTTGGAAAGATCAGCATGTAGAAGGTCAGACAGACTCACAGGAGGACTATGAACTGAAACAGTTTTGAGTCTTCTTTCTTTGCATTCCAGATAGAATATTATTTCATTATATCTGAAAAATCTCTCTTACTTCCCTTTTCTCTATTAAAAGGAAAAACCCCCACAGTTCTAAATTGTTTGAGTGGGTGTTAAATGCAGTAAAACACTGGGCAAGTACTTAAAAGCTTCATTGCTTGGTTCTGTTTCTAAACAAAGTTGTGGCAGTGCAGATTAATCTTTACAGTTCAACTGCATGGTAAAGCGGTTGTTCCCAAGAATTACTAATCAAACAAAATCTGTTTGATAGCCTTAATTCTGGCTGTCTTTGTCAGAAAATATTTTCAGCAGGTATATGTAAAAGCTCAGATACTTTTAGGATTAATATACTTGTGAAAATTGTGTACTTGAAACTAGAAAGGATATCTTGTTCTTGTGTTTCCTGTTCACTTGCTCTAAAATTCACTCCCCAGGAAGGTGTGTGTTAGCACACTTATCTTGAGACAAGTAGCCTAGAAAATGTTCTGAGGAATGTAAGAATGTGTTTTGGAATTAGGAATTTTTAATAAGTATTTAGATTCTGTTCAAAGTATACTTGGCTTAAATAAAACTTAGTCAAGCTAGACAGAAGAATAACTCATGGTATTCAAGTCAATCTCTCTTCTTTCAGCCTTCAAGTACTGCACAGTAAGGTGGTTCCTTTGAAGAGGTAGTTAAAGCAGGCTGTGGAATACGGGCACCTCTTATTCTTCAAGTGTTCATGCTTTATGTTTTCTATTTGGGCTTAAAGTCAGTCACTCAACTGGAAGGAATCATAGCAATCCAGCCAGTACCCTTTGTCTACAGATAAATAAGTTGAGGTTTAGCAATGGCAGGTGACTGCTCAGCACGAAGCTGGGAGAGCAGGGACTAGAACTCAGGCTCCATTTATTGTTTTGGTTTCTGGCTGAAGAATTTCTGGAAGAAATTTGTGAAACAAAAAAAAAGAATTAGCCTGGTTAAACATTTTCTGTCTCTTTATGAAATCTGCATTCTTTTGGAATTAAGTATAACGTTCTGACTCAGTTTGTTAGGCCATCAGCATGCATCAGTGTCGTTAGAGAGAGTGGTAACCCAGAAGTTGGAGCGCAGGAGAGAATTGTAACCGTTACATGCCTCAGGTTTTCAGGGCATTTTTAGCCTTCCATAATGCTGTAGCTTATGGCTAAGATTTAAATAGTCAGAAAATTGTTAGCTGGTGTAACAGCTGAATACTTAAGTACTTTTTGCTGTTAGTTGTTTTAGCTTTGAAAAATTTTTCTTATCAGGAAGATTCTTCACAATGCTTTCAGGAGAGTCCTTCTGAATGGGTGCTGCTGTGTGGTAGACTGCTATTCCTGTCCCATCCTTGCCTCTCCCTGGAGGGGTGATGAATTCCTCTGACTTAGAGCCAGCTATACTTTGATTTTTTTCCTCCCCTTGACTGACTAGGGGATGCAGTGGGGGAAGATGAGTTTTAGGGCCAGGGACTGCTCAGGGATGTGGTGGATGAACCATCAGGGGCACTTTTGGTTCAGGGTCCTTGAGCTTGTCTGGCTGTAATGAAAGTTGACATAACTGCCACAACCGAGGAACTGTGCTCCTGCTGGGTACAGGGTAGGTAGGTGTCTCAGGTTATGGTGAGCTGGCCACAGCAGAGGAGAAGGTATCACCTACATGAGACAAAACTGAAGAAAGGGGCTTGAGGTGGCCGTTCTGGGGAGACTGATGGGAATGGTGACATCTTGCTTGGGCCCTTTTTATGTCTGTGAAAAAACAGCATGAGTGCAGACATGAAAAAAAACCTTTCTGTATACAGTCAATCCCCCATGTACTCCTTTGCAGTATCAGTCAGGGTTCAGTGCAGGAAACAGAAGGGATGCAATGCAGGGAATTCGTTGCTTGGGGAATCTTTGGAGGAGCTGGAGGGCTGGGCTCTAGGCCAGGCCTCTGAGAATGACTTCCAGGACACCTTGGAAGAACTCGCCATGGGAATTGCCACCTCTGCCACAGTCGGGAAAGTGGCAATCAGGAGGTTACGACTGAAACCACGGCAAGAAAATACCGCTGTCGCTGTGATCAAGGGGATCACAGCAGCCACTGCTGTTGCCATCATAACCGCTCGAAGTTTGAAATTTAGCATCTGGCCACTGCTGTGAAAACTTCTCCTTGATGCCTATGAACTAGTGATTAGATGCCGGAATGATCAATCTGGCACTACTGCTTCTGCCACTGTCCCTCAACACCCTCGAAGCTGGAGACTAGACACTGACATGTCTGTGACCTTCTTTGCTAGCTGAGAGCAGCTAAAAGCTATAGGCTGACAGGGCTCTGCCTCGCTGCTGTCTTCCGTATTTTGTGTCCTGCATCTTAAGGGTAGAATCAAATTCTCATCCTGGATACTAGCTGTAAAGGAGCCTGGAAAATATAGTTTTTAATTTCCCAACCTCTGCATTTCAGGAAGGCATTCTGTAAGGCGGTGGATGCCGAGTGCATTTTATTAAATATAGTATGTTAAATACAATATAGCCCTTTCTTGATAACTCACTGTCATTTCTGTGAGCTTCTCTTTCTGAAATGGCCTGTAGGTGGAATGATCTAGGGCCAATGGATTTTTAACATCTGTAGTGATCTTTGTACGAGGTTAGCTTGTGTCTGTCCTACCTGCCATCTCTGCTCCTGCAACATGTTTTATATCACTTGATCTCAACCTCCCCTTGCAAGCCACAGGCATCCAGGACAGGGAAGGCACCTCAGCTGAAGCAACAAATTCAGAGGCTGGTCAGCAACGTAAGATTTCTGTGGCCTAAAAGGATGAATGGGGCCAGTAAGAATCTTTCCTGGGGATTTGAACTAAGACAAAAAGGAAAGAATTTTCAATTGGGGTTGGAGCCTCAGCTGAGAGGTTTTGCAGTGACGTACTGGAGTTGGCTGTACTGTTTCGTGAGATGGATTGTTAAAATTTCAGGAATTTTGTGAGTTGGTAGTCCCACACAGCCATTAAAAAAAAATAAGTTGTATAAAATTATAATTAACTAAATTATATTTAAAACAGGTGCTACTCAAAGTTAATCATTTTCTTATGATTTTTCAACTTCAGTGGTATAATTGACAGAATGTAGTTTTTTAAGATGAACAGTGTGATGGTTTGATATGCGTATATATTATGAAAGGATTCTCACAACTGAGTTAATTAACACATCCATCACCTCACATATTTACCCTTTTGTGTGTGTGGGGGTGAGAATACTTAAATTCTACTCTCTTAGCAAATTTCAGTTATACAATATAGTATTAATCAGCTTTTGTCACCATGTTATACATTAGATCCTCACACCTTATTTATCTTAAAACTGAAAGTTTGTACCTATTTACCAACCTCTGCCCACTTCCCCCATCCCCCAGGCGCTGGCAGTCACCATTCTACTGTTTCTTTGAGTTCCACTATTTTTTTTAAGACTCTGCGTCATTTCCTTGTTATTTCACTATATTTTACTACCATCTGTGCTCTCGACTTTCTTTATGTCTATTCTATCTGTATGGCAGAAATATTAATACTGTAAAATGGTTTGCCACTGCATGTACCTTCCCAGCCGTTGGCACTGTTGTCACTGCTGTGGTGGGAGTTGTTAGGATTTACCAAACACACCACTGATTGTGTGGGGGGCAGGCAGAGTCAAGGTTGGAAAGGCTACACTGAACCGTGTACACACTAAAATTATGGGAGAAGAAACTATCAGAAAAAACTGACACCTGATGTAAGGCTGAGTGGTGTTAATAGCAGAGCACTAGAGGAAGGGCCACAGACTCCTCTTCCCAAGGTCAGAATCATTCTGGAATCATCGTACGGCTCCAGTCTCCAAGAGATCCAACCCTATTTTATTCCCTGTTCTTGGAATTATGTGAAATTGTGCGTTTCTGTATGTTACCAACCTTAATAGAACATTTCTGAAATTTTATTTCAGTAGAATAAGGTTGAAAACTCCATTAAGGGATGACTATTATAAATATGTATATTCATATAAATATATAAAAAAATATATAGTCTGTGGTATTTTTCATGTGTAAACAACGCACAGACTATTGTATTTGCTTGTACATGGGGTGGCTTGTTATTGTGTAAATGTCCTAAGCCTCAAGGCCAGAACCCCAGGACATAGGTGGTATCTTTCTCTATTCGTGTAGCTCCTGCCTGTGCCTTCAGGAACTGTTAAGATGCCAGCTGTATATTTGGACTGTCTGTGTCTGTAACTCATAGCCTCAATCTCCTCAGCTGCCTTTGATCAGCTGCTCTCTGCTCATCGTTCCAGTTTTGTTTTCTCTTCACTCTGATTGCTTCTCCCACGCTTCTCTGCTTTCCAAAGAAAAAATGGACCTTGTATAGATCCTGCCAGCCAATTGCAGTGCTCCTTAACTTCTCCCTGGTGGATTATCCAATCTCAGGGGGTCGGGTGTGAACCTACGGTGATATTCTTCTATCTTCTGTTATGTTTGTCCTTGTTGCTCTTTACCCTTGGAACGTGTGTATAAGGGTTTTTGTTTTTTTTTTTCTCTCCCCTACTTCTGGATTTGGAAATATTCCAGAAGGCTGGTCTCTAGATAGATAATATTTTACTGTTTATTTGATATCCTTGTTTTAGAGGTTCAAATTGGACTGCTTTTAGTAAACCAAACTCTATCTTTTAAAAAATCATTAAGAAAAATAGTAGCTGGAAATAGATCTTTGAAAGGCCAATAGATTACCTTTTGGGATAATCTCTTACTGAATGAAAGAATAAAAAATTGTGGGGCTTCCCTGGTGGCGCAGTGGTTGAGAGTCCGCCTGCCAATGCAGGGGACACAGGTTCGTGCCCCGGTCCGGGAAGATCCCACATGCCGCAGAGCGGCTGGGCCCGTGAGCCATGGCCACTGAGCCTGTGCGTCCGGAGCCTGTGCTCCGCAACGGGAGAGGCCACAACAGTGAGAGGCCTGCGTACCGCAAAAAAAAAAAAAAAATTGTGTAATTGTAGCATATTAATCCACTGTCAAAGTGTTGTAATGCAGATGAGAATTTCATTAGCACTTTTAAGGTATTAAGGAACCTCTTATTGTAAGTAAACAATATAGAAATATTTTATTACTACAAAAATACTAAATGGGAATATGTATGTTTTTTCTTATTATCTGCAGTTTGCAAACATTTCACCTTCTAAGATACTGTTTTTCTCCATCGCGGTCACTGGTAGTGATTGAAGAAGAGGCATCTGTGCAAATTATATTCAAACCTCACAGCTCTTCTGTGATCATTTTCTAACTTTGGGGGCCTGACTAGATGAGGGGACATGATCATAATTTCTTCTTTGTGCTTATGTGGAGCCCCCTCTCTTTAAGCAGTGGTAGAGCCTCACCGAGATATTCATACATATACTGCCCAGAATGATTTTCCTGAAAGAACAGTTGTTCTAGAGTGTAGTCTGTGTGTACCACTTAGTTCCTTTCTTGCCCAGAGTTTTTTTTTTGTTGTCGTTGTTGTACGCGGGCCTTTCACTGATGTGGCCTCTCCCGTTGCGGAGCACAGGCTCCGGATGCACAGGCTCAGCGGCCATGGCTCACGGGCCCAGCCGCTCCACGGCATGTGGGATCTTCCCGGACCGGGGCACGAACCCGTGTCCCCTGCATCGGCAGGTGGGCTCTCAACCACTGCGCCACCAGGGAAGCCCTTGCCCAGAGTTTTTACATCAAGTTGTTTTAGGAATCTTTTCACCAGGGGGAACAAGAGTACCTGTTTGTTGTTGTTGTTGTTGATTTATTTGTTTTTTAAAATAATGTAACTAAATAGAAATACAGGATTTGATACATGTAATTTTACTTTATATATCACAGTTTAGGACTAATTGTTTTATTGTATTAATAGATATAATAGGAGGCAGAGGATAAATTATAATACCCAATCCATCTTTTGGTCAAATAAATCCAAATGGACTTTTAGTGAAGTTTAATGGAATTTCATTATTACTTTATTCATGATACTTGTTTATAATAGGTTTAGAATAGTTACGATTTGGGGTCACTGACCTAATTATTTTTCTTGTACTTATGAAGTCATTAATTCACCTGTAGCGATAACACAGTCCTGGAGAATTGTTACCAGAAAGAATATGGCCCTTCTTATTAAGTATCATACTTCAGAAATATACTTGTGTCTACCTTAAAGATAAATAATACCGTGACAAGTTGAAAGTTTGTAACTTTAGGTAATAATGCAGTATATACCTAGGTGTATGTTAGGTGTTGAATTGTGTGCCCCCCAAAGTATGAAGTCCTAACACCCAGCACTACCGTTTGCAGACGTAATTAGTTAAGATGAAATGCTCCTGAGTAGGGTGGGCCCTTGAGAACAGAAGGGACACAGGAGCATGAGGGGAGATCACCATATGACTATGGAGGTGGATTGAAGGGCTACAGCTATAAGAGTGCCAAGGGTGGATGGCCACCAGCAGACACTGGGAATAGGCAAAGAGGGATACTACCCAGAGTCTAAGAGCATGGCCCTGCTGACACCTTGATTTTGGACGTCTAGCCTCCAGAACCATGAGAATAAATTTCTGTTGTTTCAAGCCACCTAGTTTGTGGTACTTTTGTAATAACTAGCCACCCTAGGAAACTAATATATACATACCTATATATATTGTAATGACGAATATATCCATGTTGTTATTTAGGAAACATCTCAGTTCATTAAAATTATCATCTTCTTTATAATATATTAAATTGTGGATTAATATGCTATGGGTAGCCAAATATTATTTATTCTTAAAACAATGAATATGATAGATAACAAAAGCTTATTATTGTATAAATTCCCTAAGGCTCAAGGGCTGCAATATTATAGAGAAGGTGATTTCTCTTTCTTAGAACAGTTCCCCTGCTCATGCTCTCTACTCAACACCATCACTCCAGTTTAACTTGTCTTTAGGTATACTTCTAAGAAAGGTGACATGCAGACGTTATACTTTTATTATGAGCAGGTGAGAGCTAAACCTCTCTTTTAATGCTTTAGCTAAGGTAGGAAAGGAAAGGAGACTGGCTTATTTTCTTTTAAACAGCTTAAAAAATTTTTTTTAAATGAGAGAGGAATTTTCTTGGACTGCTGTAGAGTAGTGGCAGGGAAATGAAGTGCATAGATTTGCGATGTTTTGAAGGAGGAAGTAATAGAACTTGATGATTGATTACAGGTGAGGGAGGAAGAGGACTTCAGGATAACTTTTAGGTTTTTGCTTTGAGCGACTGGTACTGTTTCCAGGAATAGGAAACAGGTGTTTGGGAGGATTGATCAGGTTTTTTTCTGTGGAGTAGGTATATCCACCACCTAGATCATTTTCTTAACTTTTTACTCTGCTTGCTTAATTATATATTTATCTATGACATATCATATTTTTATGCATTTCAAAGGAAATTGCAGTCATTAATATATTTCCCCAAGGAAGACTTTTAAATGCCCATTTTCCTCATTTTACAGACGACAGTTCTGAGGCTTGGAGAAAAGTGATATGTTCAGGGATATGTAGCTAATTACTGATGGATCTAGGATTAGAATGCAGGTTATCATTAGTCTAGGGCTATGATTTGATTATATTTTAACTTATAAATAAGAATAAAGGTGAATTTTGGAAACTAGATATGTTTTGCTGCTAACTGGTTTATGTGCTAAAAACACTTGGACCCAAACTTCAAAGACAAAATGCAGAGAATGTAGTACTACTACTGCATTTGATTGGATTACAAAGTTAGCTTAGCACTTAGAACTTGCTGGAAAGTACAATATGGTGTTTTAGAATTGAGAACATTTTCAGATATTTGGTCTAGGAATGTAGCTTGGGGTTCTTTCAAGCATTAATCCTCTTGTTGGCAAGACCTTTGCATTTAATTAGCAAATGTTCCTCACATGCCTACTATGCACTAAGCCCCATGCCAGGCCGAGAGATGGGAGGGAATCATTCAGTTCCTTTCTTTCAAGGAATTTAGCCTTTGACTTCTGTTTCAATTTCCTAAAACCTCTCTCCATCTTTTGCTGTATGTTTGTTTAAAAATGTAATAAAAGCTGAAGTTCAAAAAGATAGAGAAGCTTATTCAATCTAGGTAAATCTTCAGCCTCTGTGGTAAAAATTATATGCATATGGACCTAGGCTGCAGATTTTTCATTTGCTTTGTTTGAGTATCTTATTTTCTAAGGGGTAGGAATATGCCCTTTTAGTTTTTGTCTTATGTTATTAACTAGCTCGGTTATCCATGAAGTCAGTACCAAACCTGGAAGTAAATAATGATTTGAGTTGGTACTGAAATAGGAGACATGCTTGTCTTTAAAAGTCAAACTAATTATTTTATATTGATGTTACTTTTATGCTTTCTTGTAAAATAAACACTTTCGCTATTTATTGACTTCTGGTCATTTGGATTTTAAGGAAATTAACCCAAGAGACCATTGTGTTCTTTCCTTGCTCTGGTTTTTCTGTGTTCTAACATTTGATATCTTCCAACAACTTTCTCAACTCTTTCCAAACTCTTTGCAAACTTATTTTGTTAGTACCCAATGTGGATACTCCATTATAGCCAAACTAAAGTATTTGCCATACTTGTTCAAATTCCAGTCCTAAACTTACTTCCTTCAGAGATTTTTCTAGGATCATTCTATGACCTTTTTTTTTTTTTTTGCTGTTTTTTTTTTTTTTAACATCTTTATTGGAGTATAATTGCTTTACAATGGTATGTTAGTTTCAGCTTCACAACAAAATGAATCAGTTATATATATACATATATTCCCATATCTCTTCCTGCTTGCGTCTCCCTCCCTCCCACCCTCCCAATCCCACCCCTCCAGGCGGTCACAAAGCACCGAGCTGATCTCCCTGTGCTATGTGGCTGCTTCCCACTAGCTATCTACCTTACGTTTGGTAGTGTATATATGTCCATGCCTCTTTATCGCTTTGTCACCGTTTACCCTTCCCCCTCCCCATAGCCTCAAGTCCATTCTCTAGTAAGTCTGTGTCTTTATTCCTGTTTCAACCCTAGGTTTTTCATGACATTTTTTTTTTTAAATTCCATATATATGTGTTAGCATACGGTATTTGTCTCTCTCTTTCTGACTTACTTCACTCTGTATGACAGACTCTAGGTCTATCCACCTCATTACAGATAGCTCAATTTCGTCTCTTTTTATGGCTGAGTAATATTCCATTGTATATATGTGCCACATCTTCTTTATCCATTCATCCGATGATGGACACTTAGGTTGTTTCCATCTCTGGGCTATTGTAAATAGAGCTGCAATGAACATTTTGGTACATGACTCTTTTTGAATTATGGTTTTCTCAGGGTATATGCCCAGTAGTGGGATTGCTGGGTCATATGGTAGTTCTATTTGTAGCTTTTTAAGGAACCTCCATACTGTTCTCCACAGTGGCTGTATCAATTTACATTCCCACCAACAGTGCAAGAGGGTTCCCTTTTCTCCACACCCTCTCCAGCATTTATTGTTTCTAGATTTTTTGATGATGGCCATTCTGACTGGTGTGAGATGATATCTCATTGTAGTTTTGATTTGCATTTCTCTCATGATTAGTGATGTTGAGCATTCTTTCATGTGTTTGTTGGCACTCTGTATATCTTCTTTGGAGAAATGTCTATTTAGGTCTTCTGCCCATTTTTGGATTGGGTTGTTTGTTTTTTTGTTATTAAGCTGCATGAGCTGCTTATAAATTTTGGAGATCAATCCTTTGTCAGTTGCTTCATTTGCAAATATTTTCTCCCATTCTGAGGGTTGTCTTTTGGTCTTCTTTATGGTTTCCTTTGCTGCGCAAAAGCTTTTAAGTTTCATTAGGTCCCATTTGTTTACTCTTGTTTTTATTTCCATTTCTCTAGGAGGTGGGTCAAAAAGGACCTTGCTGTGATTTATGTCATAGAGTGTTCTGCCTATGTTTTCCTCTAAGAGTTTGATAGTCTGGCCTTACATTTAGGTCTTTAATCCATTTTGAGCTTATTTTTGTGTATGGTGTTAGGGAGTGATCTAATTTCATACTTTTACATGTAGCTGTCCAGTTTTCCCAGCACCACTTATTGAATAGGCTGTCCTTTCTCCACTGTACATTTCTGCCTCCTTTGTCAAAGATAAGGTGACCATATGTGCGTGGGTTTATCTCTGGGCTTTCTATACTGTTCCATTGATCTATCTTTCTGTTTTTGTGCCAGTACCATACCGTCTTGATAACTGTAGCTTTGTAGTATAGTCTGAAATCTGGGAGCCTGATTCCTCCAGTTCCTTCTTTCGTTCTCAAGATTGCTTTGGCTATTCGGGGTCTTTTGTGTTTCCATACAAATTGCAAAATTTTTTGTTCTAGTTCTGTGAAAAATGCCAGTGGTAGTTTGATAGGGATTGCATTGAATCTATAGATTGCTTTCGGTAGTAGAGTCATTTTCACAATGTTGATTCTTCCAATCCAAGAACATGATATATCTCTCCATCTATTTGTATCATCTTTAATTTCTTTCATCAGTGTCTTATAATTTTCTGCATACAGATCTTTTGTCTCCTTAGGTAGGTTTATTCCTAGATATTTTATTCTTTTTGTTGCAGTGGTAAATGGGAGTGTTTTCTTGATTTCACTTTCAGATTTTTCATCATTTGTATATAGGAATGCCAGAGATTTCTGTGCATTAATTTTGTATCCTGCCACTTTACCAAATTCATTGATTAGCTCTAGTAGTTTTCTGGTAGCATCTTTAGGGTTCTCTATGTATAGGATCATGTCATCTGCAAACAGTGACAGCTTTACTTCTTCTTTTCCGATTTGGATTCCTTTTATTTCCTTTTCTTCTCTGATTGCTGTGGCTAAAACTTCCAAAACTATGTTGAATAAGAGTGGTGAGAGTGGGCAACCTTGTCTTGTTCCTGATCTTAGTGGAAATGCTTTCAGGTTTTCACCATTGAGGATGATGTTTGCTGTGGGCTTGTCATATATGGCCTTTATTATGTTGAGGAAAGTTCCCTCTATGCCTACTTTCTGCAGGGTTTTTATCATAAATGGGTGTTGAATTTTGTCAAAAGCTTTCTCTGCATCTATTGAGATGATCATATGGTTTTTCTCCTTCAGTTTGTTAATATGGTTTATCACATTGATAGATTTGCGTATATTGAAGAATCCTTGCATTCCTGGAATAAACCCCACTTGATCATGGTGTATGATCCTTTTAATGTGCTGTTGGATTCTGTTTGCTAGTATTTTGTTGAGGATTTTTGCATCTATGTTCATCAGTGATATTGGCCTGTAGTTTTCTTTCTTTGTGACATCCTTGTCTGGTTTTGGTATCAAGGTGATGGTGGCCTCGTAGAAGGAGTTTGGGAGTGTTCCTCCCTCTGCTATATTTTGGAAGAGTTTGAGAAGGATAGGTGTTAGCTCTTCTCTAAATGTTTGATAGAATTCGCCTGTGAAGCCATCTGGTCCTGGGCTTTTCTTTGTTGGAAGATTTTTAATCACAGTTTCAATTTCAGTGCTTGTGATTGGTCTGTTCATATTTTCTATTTCTTCCTGATTCAGTCTTGGCAGGTTGTGCATTTCTAAGAATTTGTCCATTTCTTCCAGATTGTCCATTTTATTGGCATAGAGTTGCTTGTAGTAATCTCTCATGATCTCTTTTATTTCTGCAGTGTCAGTTGTTACCTCTCCTTTTTCATTTCTAATTCTATTGATTTGAGTCTTCTCCCTTTTTTTCTTGATGAGTCTGGCTAGTGGTTTATCTATTTTGTTTATCTTCTCAAAGAACCAGCTTTTAGTTTTATTGATCTTTGCTATTGTTTCCTTCATTTCTTTTTCATTTATTTCTGATCTGATTTTTATTATTTCTTTCCTTCTGCTAGCTTTGGGGTTTTTTTGTTCTTCTTTCTCTAATTGCTTGAGGTGCAAGGTTAGGTTGTTTATTCGAGATGTTTCCTGCTTCTTAAGGTGGGCTTGTATTGCTATAAACTTCCCCCTTAGAACTGCTTTTGCTGCATCCCACAGGTTTTGGGTCGTTGTGTCTCCATTGTCATTTGTTTCTAGGTATTTTTTGATTTCCTCTTTGATTTCTTCAGTGATCACTTCATTATTAAGTAGTGTATTGTTTAGCCTCCATGTGTTTGTATTTTTTACAGATCTTTTCCTGTAATTGATATCTAGTCTCATGGCGTTGTGGTCAGAAAAGATACTTGATACAATTTCAGTTTTCTTAAATTTACCAAGGCTTGATTTGTGACCCAAGATATGATGTATCCTGGAGAATGTTCCATGAGCACTTGAGAAAAATGTGTATTCTGTTGTTTTTGGATGGAATGTCCTATAAATATCAATTAACTCCATCTCGTTTAATGTATCATTTAAAGCTTGTGTTTCCTTATTTATTTTCATTTTGGATGATCTGTCCATTGGTGAAAGTGGGGTGTTAAAGTCCCCTACTATGAATGTGTTACTGTCGATTTCCCCTTTTATGGTTGTCAGTATTTGCCTTATGTATTGAGGTGCACCTATGTTGGGTGCATAAATATTTACAATTGTTATATCTTCCTCTTGGATCGATCCCTTGATCATTATGTAGTGTCCTTCTTTGTCTCTTCTGATAGTCTTTGTTTTAAAGTCTATTCTGTCTGATACGAGAATTGCTACTCCAGCTTTCTTTTGGTTTCCATTTGCATGAAATACCTTTTTCCATCCCCTTACTTTCAGTCTGTATGTGTCTCTAGGTCTGAAGTGGGTCTCTTGTAGACAGCAAATATATGGGTCTTGTTTTTGTATCCATTCAGCCAATCTGTGTCTTTTGGTGGGAGCATTTAGTCCATTTACATTTAAGGTAATTATCGATATGTGTGTTCCTATTCCCATTTTCTTAATTGTTTTGGGTTCGTTATTGTAGGTCCTTTCCTTCTTTTGTGTTTCTTGCCTAGAAAAGTTCCTTTAGGAGTTGTTGTAGAGCTGGTTTGGTGGTGCTGAACTCTCTCAGCTTTTGCTTGTCTGTAAAGGTTTTAATTTCTCCATCAAATCTGAATGAGATCCTTGCTGGGTAGAGTAATCTTGGTTGCAGGTTTTTCTCCTTCAACACTTTCAATATGTCCTGCCACTCCCTTCTGGCTTGCAGAGTTTCTGCTGAAAGATCAGCTGTTAACCTTATGGGGATTCCCTTGTGTGTTATTTGTTGTTTTTCCCTTGCTGCTTTTAATATGTTTTCTTTGTATTTAATTTTTGACAGTTTGATTAATATGTGTCTTGGCGTATTTCTCCTTGGATTTATCCTGTATGGGACTCTCTGTGCTTCCTGGACTTGATTAACTATTTCCTTTCCCATATTAGGGAAGTTTTCAACTATAATCTCTTCAAATATTTTCTCAGTCCCTTTCTTTTTCTCTTCTTCTTCTGGAACCCCTATGATTCGAATGTTGGTGTGTTTAATGTTGTCCCAGAGGTCTCTGAGACTGTCCTCAGTTCTTTTCATTCTTTTTTCTTTATTCTGCTCTGCAGTAGTTATTTCCACTATTTTATCTTCCAGGTCACTTATCCGTTCTTCTGCCTCAGTTATTCTGCTATTGATCCCATCTAGAGTACTTTTAATTTCATTTATTGTGTTGTTCATCGTTGCTTGTTTCATCTTTAGTTCTTCTAGGTCCTTGTTAACTGATTCTTGCAATTTGTCCATTCTATTGTCCATTCTATCTCCAAGATTTCGGATCAACCTTACTATCGTTATTCTGAATTCTTTTTCAGGTAGACTGCCTATTTCCTCTTCATTTGTTAGGTCTGGTGGGTTTTTATCTTGCTCCTTCATCTGCTGTGTGATTTTCTGTCTTTTCATTTTGCTTATCTTACTGTGTTTGGGGTCTCCTTTTTTTGCAGGCTGAAGGTTCGTAGTTCCTGTTGTTTTTTGTGTCTGTCCCCAGTGGCTAAGGTTGGTTCAGTGGGTTGTGTAGGCTTCTTGGTGGAGGGTACTAGTGCCTGTGTTCTGGTGGATGAGGCTGGATCTTGTCTTTCTGGTGGGCAGGTCCACGTCTGGTGGTGTGTTTTGGGGTGTCTGTAGATTTATTATGATTTTGGGCAGCCTCTCTGCTAATGGGTGGGGTTGTGTTCCTGTCTTGCTAGTTGTTTGGCATAGGATGTCCAGCACTGTAGCTTGCTGGTCGTTGAGTGAAGCTGGGTGCTGGCGTTGAGATGGAGATCTCTCGGAGATTTTTGCTGTTTGATATTATGTGCAGCTGGGAGGCCTCTTGTGGACCAGTGTCCTGAAGTTGGCTCTCCCACCTCAGAGGCACAGCACTGAGTCCTGGCTGCAGCACCAAGAGCCTTTCATCCACGGGGCTCCTTAATTTGGGATGATTCGTTGTCTATTCAGGTATTCCACAGATGCAGGGTATATCAAGTTGATTGTGGAGCTTTAATCCGCTGCTTCTGAGGCTGCTGGGAGAGATTTCCCTTTCTCTTCTTTGTTCTCACAGTTCCCAGGGGCTCAGCTTTGGATTTGGCCCCGCCTGTGCGTGTAGGTCGCCGGAGGGCGTCTGTTCTTTGCTCAGACAGGACGGGGTTAAAGGAGCCGCTGATTCGGAGGCTCTGGCTCACCCAGGCCGGGGGGTAGGGAGGGTCACGGAGTGCGGGGCGGGCCTGCAGCGGCAGAGGCCGGCGTGACGCTGCAGCCTGAGGCGCGCCGTGCGCTCTCCCGGGGGAGCCGTCCCTGGATCCCGGGACCCTGGCAGTGGCGGGCTGCACAGGCTCCCCGGAAGGGCGTTTGGCTAGTGACCTGTGTTCGCACACAGGCTTCCTGGCGGCGGCAGCAGCGGCCTTAGCGTCCCATGTCCGTCTCTGGGCTCCGCACTCTTAGCCGCGGCTCGCGCCCGTCCCTGGAGCTCTCTCAAGCAGCGTTCTTAATCCCCTCTCCTCGTGCACAAGGAAACAAAGAGGGACGTAAAAGTCTCTTGCCTCTTCGGCAGGTCCAGACCCCTCCCCGGACTCTCTCCCGGCCAGCCGCGGCGCACCAACGCCCTGCAGGCTGTGTTCACGCCGCCAACCTCAGTCCTCTCCCGGCGCTCCGACAAAAGCCGGAGCCTCAGCTCCCAGTCCCGCCCGCCCCGGCGGGCGAGCAGACAAGCCTCTCGGCTGGTGAGTGCCGGTCGGCCCGATCCTCTGCGCTGGAATCTGTCCGCTTTGCCCTCCGCACCCCTGTTGCTGTGCTCTCCTCCGCGGCTCCCAAGCTCCCCCACTCCGCCTCCCGAAGTCTCCACCCGCGAAGGGGCTTCCTAGTGTGTGGACACTTTTCCTCCTTCACAGCTCTCTCCCGCTGGTGCAGGACCCGTCCCTATCCTTTTGTCTCTGTTTAGTTTTTTCTTTTGCCCTAACCAGGTACGTGGGGGGTTCCTTGCCTTTTGGGAGGTCTGAGGTCTTCTGCCAGCGTTCAGTAGGTGCTCCGTAGGAGTTGTTCCACGCGTAGATGTATTTCTGGTGTATCTGTGGAGAGGAAGGTGATCTCCGCGTCTTACTCTTCCGCCATCTTCCCAAGGGCCACCCTATGACCATTTTTATTTCTGTGCTTTGCAACCTCAGAACACTTAAATAGTTCTGTACTTTGCCATTATACATTATTAATTTTAGAGCTCTTTAGTAATTTAGACTCCACCCAGCAGGTTATGGTGGTAGAATTGGTCTATTACCAATGTTGAGAAAATTCACATTAATGAATGAAACACTTTCTAGCCTGGAAGACAACTCTGTACCTTTGAAGAGGTTCATCTTGATGGAAAGGTTCAAGAGGAATACATGGTTAACTCTCCCAGATTTGACTTGGAGAAAGAGAAATGGGTGGAGTTTAGGTCCTTGTTAGTATGAATTAGAAAAGTACAGGGGGGAGAAGAAGCCAAAATTGATATCCATTTGAACTTATTTGGGATACATGTCTCAACTAGGAATTGACTTTTTAAAACCTTCTCTTTTTTAAAAACATAGCACGAGGGACTTCCCTGGTGGTCCAGTGGTTAAGACTCCGTGCTTCGAGCACAGGGGGCGCGGGTTTGATCCCTGGTCAGGGAACTAAGATGCTACGTGCTCGCATGCTGTCCCACTGCCGCGCCCCCCCCCCCGCCAAAAAAAAATAACATAGCAGGAGCATAAAATGACTTTACCCGGTTGAATTAAGCAAGTTATGCGTCTCTTTTTTTTTTTTAAACTTAAGCTTTGGAAACAAAGTCCAATAAGAGAGAGATGTGACGTTGTTATTTATACAGGTCCCCATAAACTGAATATGTACATAGTTTCATAAAGTATAAGATTATCATATATGAATTTTTTTCTTTGACATCTCTAATTTATCCCTGTGAAATATTTATGAATTTTTTACACTTAACACAGTAAGGCTGGCTAGTTTGGTCATAATCAGTACCAGTTTGGTCAAAATCAAGTAGGATGTCTGGGATAAGACTTCAATAACAGCATCATTTGCATTAGGGAGAGATAGGGCTTAGGGCTAGACATAGGTAAGATCATGAAGTGGAATTAGCATTTGATAACCCCCTCCCTTTTTTTTCTCCTATCTCATCCTCAGTTTTACATCTTGGTATTATTTTCCTGTGTCTGTACACTGTCTCCTGACTATCTGGTCTCAGCACCCTCTCCCTGGTTGGCACTGACCACCACTTGGCATTCTTCCATTATGTAACAGGTGTCAGGAAAGTTATCTGATTAACCTACTCTGTACTAAGTTATACTAAACTGATGTGAGGAATTATCACTGCTAAACCTACTTGGGATTATTTCCCCCTTAACCTCCTATATGACTCAAAATAACAGAATTTCAAGCGATGCTGTAAGAACCTTTCCTCAAATTACTCCATTAAACTTATCCTGCCTAATTTAACTGAATCTGGAAAGTGTAAGGAAGGTATCTGTGGTTCCTAGCTCCCTTTTATCACCTCATTTCTCAGGCAGTTCAACTTCTTTTGCCTGAGGGTTACCTCCCTGGTCTGCCTTACCAGATTGCCTTCTGTAACAGTATTTTGTTGTTCAAAATAAATTAATTGAGGGAGTTCCCTGTATTTTTTGAGATTCTTTGTAAGAATTGAAATGTAAGTCAGCTTCATCTTTTCTGAGTAACAACCCTCTTGTGGGGTTGCCAGACCTCTTTTTACAAAGAGGTCTGGTGCTTGGGTTTTGATTATTAGATCTAAATTTGAATCCCAGCCCTGCCACAATTCTGTATTCAAAAGTTCCATAGAGTTTAAAGAATCAGGACAAAAAAACAGCTGCTATTCATTTACCACCCAGAAGCAATCACGATAATTACTTTTTCTTTTTCTTTTACTGTTTTAAACTTTGTCTATGACATTCTTAGACACGGGATTACTTGGTCAAAAAATGTGAACATTTTTGGGGATCTTGATAACTGTCAGGTTGTGTCTTTCTGGTTCTGGAGCTAATACTTTCTCATCATACTGTATTATCTCAGTATCTGGAGTTTTATTTTCTGTTCAGACAAATGTCAGATCTTTTAGCTAAAAAGAGATTCTTTCCTCTTTTGGTTCCAAAAGTCATCCATTATTTTGGATTATTTGCTAAATTATTAACTATACGGGAAAACTCCAGCCCTCACCTCACAGCAGTATCTGTGTTATTGATAAATGATCATCATATACCAGCCTGTTAGCCCTTCCTAGGTAGTTAAATGGCTCAGAGAGGATGCCTAGTACTTGCTGGTGATTGGTTGTATTCTGTCTTCTACACCTAAAATTTTGCCACAGGTAACTGCTTGGATCAACACAAAGTATGGTCCCTTTTTCCATATGTAGACATCTCTAATTTGCATCTCTGGAACTCAAGCCCTCCTTTAGATAGCCAGATAGATCTTGTGTAAAAGCAGAAGTAATCTTGGCTATACAAGCAGTTGTTGATATTTCCATTTTTAAAAATTGAATCAGTCTTAAATTTTAAGACAGTAAGTAAATTGACAACCAAAACCAAACCTGGGTAAGCTACCAATAAATTGCCAAAGTGTTTAAAAGCCCAAAGTTGACAAATATAAAACCGTAATATATAATTTATGTAATATATAACTCTCAAACTTAATCTCTTTGTTGAGTGGTAATGTTTCAGTATTAAAGCTGAGCTATTTGGGCACATTGACCTTAATCTACTACTGAAAGCAGTAGGCTTTTAAGTGGACACATACACAGCCTCCATCTTAGTATCAACAAAATGCCTTATTTTTAAATTGTTGTTTTTAAACCTTAGTTTTCACTAGCTACTTCTGATAGTATAATTAGGCATCTCTATTGTATCTTTTGTCAGAAGGCTAATTTGTGCATAAGGCTGGTTTTCATGTGTATCCTTGTACATTTGTGAATTACTGCCTTTGATTACTTTTCCATAATCTATTCTAACCTCAAGTATCTAAAAGTGATGTTTTGAGTCACAATGGTTCTTGAAAAACTGATGAGTTAAATGAGCTATAAATTTTGTTGGGAATTAAGCAAAACTGGCTTCTTTGAAGGGAATTGATTTATTCGTTGCTTTCCTCTCTGAAACTTGAGCAAAAATTAATTTTTAAAGAATGAAGTTGAATGTTCTATTCTATTTAATATATACATAAAAATAAAAATATATTTACCATTTAGTAGTCATAATAGTTCTACGAATTAACTTGTTTCAATCCAAGTTAACGTATGTTACTAAAGCAGATTCAAATAAATGGTGCTTATGTGTAAGACACTACTAGGTGCTATAATTAAGACTTATGAGTTTCTTTCATATTTCTAACACTAATTCCAATTGTTATGTGAAATTTGATATATCATTTTCTTAATGAGATGACATTATGATTAAGATTACAAGTTTTACAATACTTGGGTAAAGGTGTTATTAGGCCAAATAATGAAAATCTGAAGCAAATCTTTGGTGTTTTCAGAAAATAGAACAATTTTTAATCCTAGATCCTCTTCCCTATTATGTTTTTAGGTTGTTTTCTTCTAAATCCTTAGTTAGTAGGCTTTTTAGAAACACAAGTATAATACTAATAGCCAGAGTATGTAATTATAATTCAAGCAGTCTTTCTGCCAAAAGGAGAAAGGAATTTTGGGTGTTTCTGAGTTATCTAGGCCGTTGCTTTCCAGATTGATTAAAATTAACAGAAACTATTCAAATACTGTGTGGATGAATTTTTATAAACCATGCCCCTCACCCCCACACAGGTACCTGATGGGACACCTAACACTGTCTGGTTGGTTCTTTTGGGAACTTTGTATATACCAGCAATAGCTGAGAATGAATAGTTTCTCCTTGTTCCCTAACTTTCCTGCCACAATTCAAATCCTTTTCACTTTATGCTGAGACTGTTTACAATGGCTGAGATCCTCCTTTTCCTCTGCTTTCTATTTCAAACCTTCACCATCACATCCTATATTCCAGCATCCATAAATAGAAGTGTTATAGAAAAACCTTTAAGACTGTAAATTATACTGTAGGTACAACGTTTATTACAGTGCATTTGTCAAACACTTTACTTATTATTATTGCTGCATCATTATTTTGCTGGAAGAAATTAATGTTGGCAGATGAAGCTATTATATAACCATTTAAATATTTTGTAAAACATTTGGCTTAACTAATACTGTACTTTTGTTTAATTGATTTTTATCATAAATTATACAATTTGCATGATAATGAAAAATAAATGTAGACTATAGGGGGCACATTGTTACAAAACATTAGTCATATACATAATATAGGGAGCTTTTGCTTTTATTTTTAATTTCTGCAGTAGTTTTATTAATCAAGGAGTCATATGACTGGAAGTCTCAATTGAGGAGTCATCTATGCAATCTCTTAAAATCCTTACGGATGGGGAGGAATTTCAGACTTCTCCAGGTTAAATCACATTGTTAGTACTCAGTTTGGGGAGGAGAGAAGGGGAGAAATAAGGCCTTTTAATCTTCTAGACGATCAGAACTGTTGGGAGTTCTGAATGGTTGTTTCCTTTCAACTTAATATTTATTGAGCAATTGCTCTGGGAATGTGCTTGGTAAAGGCAAGTGGACCAAAAGGATGGGACTTTAGACATCATTGGTGGAGAGAAAGTCTAGAGCTATTTGGGGCCAGGAGAGTAGGGTACAGGGATAGGTCGAAGGAAACACATGAGGTTTTTGACAAAGACTGGGCATGTCCTAAGGTGAGACTTGAAACTGTTATTTGAAGAGTGGTTAAAGAAATCTTTTAGTTTGGGAAGAGAATGAGTCTATTAGTTTCCTACTGTTGCTGTAACAAATTAACACAAATTTAGTAGCACAAAAGAACACAGATTTATTAACTTACAGTCCTGGAGGTCAGAAGTCTAAATGTGTACACAAGGCTGTATTCCTTCTGGAGGCTCTAGGGAAGAATCTATTTTCTTGCCTTTTTCAAGCTTCTAGAGTTTGCCTGCATTCCTGGGTTCCTGGCCCCTTCCTCCATCTTTAAAGTACATCACTTCAGCTTCTGCTTCCTTTGTCAAATCTGCTTCTTTCTCTCTGATCCTCCTACTTCCCTCTCATAGGGACCCTTGTGGTTACTTTGGGCTCACCAGGATAATCCAGGCTAATCTCTTCATCTCAAGATCTTTAACTTAATCACATCTGCAAAGTCTCTTCGCCATGTGAGATAATACTCTGTTAGGTTTTGGAGATTAGGACATAGACATCTTTGGGGGAACCAGTATTCAGCCTACCACAACAGTCATGGGAGACTTGATAACTATATTCAAATATTTGAAGGGCTGACATGTGGAAGCTGGAAGAAGGATTAGGCCTTTTCTGTGTGGTCCCAAGGGATAGAATTAGAATTTGTGGGTGGAAATTACAGAGAGACAGATTTGTACCCACTGTAAGAGAACTTTGAAACAGAGCTGCTAGGATGGAGTGGGCAGTCTCAGAAGGCAGCATGTCCCAGACACTGGCAGTGTTGAGCAGAAGATGAAAGATCTCTTACAGGAGTTGCTGCAGGTAGAATCTAAGCTTTGGCCGAATCTAGACAAGCTTTAGACCTTTGGTAGCCCTGAGATTGAGTGATTGTCTTTGCACAGTCCAGTGCTGTCAGCATTTATATATGCAACATGGTCTCTGCCTTAGCAATTCAACTTCGAGTCCATTAGTTGCTTTACTGCTTTATTGTCACTCCTTCAACACTGCAGCAAGCCCTAAAAGAGAGATTGAAAACAAGGGCTATAGATTCAGGAACTCGCTGCTAAGACAGTGACCCAGTTCTGTTTGGGAAAATTTCTTGTGGATTAAATATGTTTCACTTATTTTAATAACTCCAGTTCTTTCATTCAGGTGGAAAACAAATCATTCTTAAAAAAAAAACAGAATAGATGGCATACCTAAAAACTTATATGGAAAGGAATTTGAATTTTTAATCCTGCAGTTTTCGAAATAAGAGATAAATTTTTAGAAATCATTGGTCTCATGTGAAGACTCTAGGTGAGGAATGTAGTAAGATGGAGTCAGTTTATCCGTGTTGAATATTTTATGGTTTCAATTGGAAGATCTAGTAGGTCACTTTCAGGTACACCCAAAAGCTATACTGCTGCTCAGGGAATCTAAGATAAAGGTCTGTATACTGGGGAGTAGCTTTTATGCTGGTCGTCAATGAAGATAACTTTGGGGGACCTGAGAAAGTTTGTGTACTTTTTGTTCTTTTAGACATCTCATGTGTTTTGTACCAAATTTGTTTCCTTCATACATTTTTTTAATGAGTGATATAGATTAAAACTTTTGGGAGGAGGGCTACTGCATTTGCTTTGAGGAGTGTTTTTGCTGGAACTGAGCTAAATTGAGCCTACTTTAGCTAGTCTGGCTTAGTGCAGCATCATGGCATTTACCTTTTCTTCCTGAGGTGATTGTGCCTCATGTTTTCTAACTAAAGATCTTGTGACTGTACTAAGGATCCACAGAAGATTTCCATGGTTTCTGTAGCTTCCCCCTTATATTTCAGACCTGTCCCAGACGGTAAATATGTTTAAGGATCCTGTTAGATAAACCAAATGTTCAGTTAAAAATTCTGGGCCATTACATATGACAGGGAAAGGGAGGTAATCCTATCAGAGGGTTTGACGGGTATAAATCATTAAATTATAGCATTGGAAAGGGCTTTGAGAAATTCTTATCTAACCCTCTACTTTAAAGAGACAAATGACCTAAATTGCTGGAGTAGTTTCCTCAAGATGCACAATCTAAAACAAGGTTTCATAAATTCTGGATTTCAGGGCCTTCAAGAACCCTCTGCAGCGACATGCAAAACTTCTGTGAATGTCTTTTTAATGACACAAGGGTCCATAGACTTCTATTAATTCATTCATGAATTATTCCCTCCCTCCTTTCTATTCTTTAATAAGTATTATGTGTCAGGTTTGTACTAGGCATTGGATCTTACTCTTAATATAACATATAATTCTTTCTTTTTTTAACATCTTTATTGGAGTATAATTGCTTTACAGTGTTGTGTTAGTTTCTGCTGTATAACAAAGTGAATCAGCTATACGTATACCTATATCCCCATATCTCTTCCCTCTTGTGTCTCCCTCCCTCACACCCTCCCTATCCCACCCCTCTAGGTGGTCACAAAGCACCAAGCTGATCTCCCTGTGCTATGCGGCTGCTTCCCACTAGCTATCTATTTTACATTTGGTAGTGTATATATGTCCATACTACTCTTTCACTTCGTCCCAGCTTACCCTTCCCCCTCCACGTGTCCTCAACTCCATTCTCTACGTCTGCATCTTTATTTCTGTCCTGCCCCTAGGTTCTTCATAACCTTTTTTTTTTTTTTTTTTTTAGATTCCATATATATGTTAGCATACAGTATTTGTTTTTCTCTTTCTGACTTACTTCACTCTGTATGACAGTCTCTAGGTCCATCCACCTCACTACAAATAACTCAGTTTTGTTTCTTTTTATGGCTGAGTAATATTCCATTGTATATATGTGCCACATCTTCTTTATCCATTCATCTGTTGATGGACACTTAGGTTGCTTGCATGTCCTGGCTATTGTAAATAGAGCTGCAATGAACACTGTGGTGCGTGACTCTTTTTGAATTATGGTTTTCTCAGGGCATATGCCCAGTAGTGGGATTGCTGTGTCGAATGGTAGTTCTATTTTTAGTTTTTTAAGGAACCTCCATATTGTTCTCCGTAGTGGCTGTATCAATTTACATTCCCACCAACACACACTTGGCTTTTTGATTTATCTGTAGCCTATAGGAAGTAACCAACCTTAAAACAGGTAAGGAACTGTAGTATTATTATAATAATGGATGCCAATAATTGTTGTAGTTAAATAAATCTCACAGGTAGTTCTGATTATTTTAGGAAAGACCTCAGAAATGGACAGTATCTGTGTGCAGTAAACCAGATATAAGGGACTATTGCTCTGTAATTACTCCTGGTCCTTTGCTTTGTGGTGTGTGTCTGGTCTGCTCCTGTCTTGTTTTCTTGTTATACTCTACTGCCTGTAACTAACTACCTTGGCTTTTTTGTTGTTGTTGTTAATCTATATGTGTTTGGCTTTGGCCTTGCTTACCGATTGTCTGATTTGGTGCATTTGGTGACCTGGTTGCTGGACTGTGTGCTTCCTTAGAAGTTGTTGCTCTTGGAATTGTCCCTCCTACCAGAAGTGTGAACTGACTTTACAGCTGTAGATAAAACGTGACCTGCCCAATTCTCTCTTTACCCTTTTTATTGTCTGTAGGGAGTGAACTTAGCAATTATTGTTTTTTGATTAATTGAAATTTTTATTGAGAGAACTATAAATTTACATATAGATTTAAGAAACAATAGAGAGGTCCCATGTACCTCTTTCCCAGCTTTCCCCAGTGGTAGCATCTTGTACAACTATAGTGCAGTATCACAATTAGGATATCAGTGTCGATCCAATCCATCAGTCTCATCAGATTTCCCCAGTTTTACTTGTACTCATGTGTGTGTGAGTGTGTGTATTTAGTTCTATACAATTTTATCATTTCTGTGGGTTTGTATATCCACCACCATAGATAAGATACAGAACAGTTCCATCACAGGGATCCCTCCAATTGCCCTTTTGTAAACATACTCACCTCCTTCTGGCCACTCCCTCTTCCTAACCCCACAACCATGACTATTTTCCATTTCTATAATTTTGTCATTTCAGAATGTTACATAAATGCAATAATGCAATTTGAAACTTTTGGGGGTTGGCTTTTTTCATTCAGCATAATTTCCCGGATATTCATCCATGTTGTTGCATGTATTGATAATTCATTGCTGAGTAGTAGTCCATGGTTTGTATGCACCACAGTTTGTTTAACCATTCACCTGTTGAAGAACATCTGGACTCATTCTAGTTTTTGGCTGTTGTGAATAAAGCCGGTATGAACATTCATGTACAAGTTTTAGTGGGAACATAAATGAAAATGTTATACTGGCCTCATAAAATGAGGTGGGAAATGTTTCTTCCTCTTCTGTTTTCTAGAACAGGGGTCCCCAACCACCGGAATCTAATGCCTGATGATCTGATAGAATAATAGTAGAAATAAAGTGCACAATAAATGTAATGAACTTGAATCATCCTGAAACCATCCCCCGCCATCTGTGGAAAAATTGTCTTCCACGAAAACTGGTCCCTGGTGCCAAAAAGGTTGGGGACTGCTGTCTAGAGTACATTGACAAATTGTATAAAATTGGTTTTAATTTTTTCTTTAATATTTAATAAAATTCTCTAGTGAAATCGTCTAAGCCTGGAGATTTCTTTTTCTTTTTCTTTTTACAGCTTTTAAATTACCAATTCCATTTCCTTAATGTGTATAGGACTCTTCAGATTATCTATGTCATCTTAGTTGAATGGTTTTGAGGAATTATTCATTTCTTCTAAATTGTTGAATTTATGAGTGTAAAGTTCTTCATAATATTTCCTTATATCCTTTTAATGGCTGCAGGATCTGTAGTGTTATCTCCTGTTTAATTCCTGATATTGGTGATTTGTGTCTTCTCTCTTTTTATTTTTATTAGTCTTCATAGGTAGAGGTTCATCAGTTTCAATGATTTTTTTCCCCCAAAGAATGTTTTTTGTTTATTTTCTCTATTGGCTGTTTCCAATGTCATTGATTTTTGCTTTTATCTTTATTTCCTTCCTGCTGCTTGCTTGCTTTGGGCTTATTTTTATTTTTTCTAGTTTCTTGGGGTAATAACTTAGATCATTGACTTTTTTAAAAAAAATATTTGTTTATTTATTTGGCTGTGCCGGGTCTTCCTTGCGGCATGTGGGATCTTTTAGTTGTGGCATGTGGGATTTAGTTCCCTAACCAGGGATTGAACCTGGGCCCCCTGAATTGGGAGTGCAGAGTCTTAGCCACTGGACACCAGGGAAGTCCCTAGATTATTGATTTGAGACCTCTCCTTGTTTTTTTTTTTTTTTAACTTTTTATTTTATATTGGAGTGTAGCTGATTAACAATGTGTGATAGTTTCAGTGCACAGCAAAGCAACTCACCCATACATATACATGTACCAATTCTCCCCCAAACTCCTCCCATCCAGGCTGCCACGTAACTTTGAGCAGAGTTCCCTGTGCTGTACAGTAGGTCCTTGTTGGTTATCCATTTTAAATATAGTAGTGTGTACATGTCGACTCCCTAACTATTCCTCCCCCCACCCTTCCCCACTGGTAACCGTAAGTTCGTTCTCTAAGTCTGTGTGTAATCTCATCTTTTTTTTTTTTTTTTTTTCCTTTTTTTGCGATACACGGGCCTCTCACTGTTGTGACCTCTCCCGTTGCGGAGCGCAGGCTCCAGACACGCAGGCTCAGTGGCCATGGCTCACGGGCCCAGCTGCTCCACGGCATGTGGGATCCTCCTGGACCGTGGCACGAACCCATGTCCCCTGCATCGGCAGGCGGACTCTCAACCACTGCACCACCAGGGAAGCCCCTCGTCTTGTTTTTGATGTAAATATTTAGTGCTACACATTTTCCTGTCAGTACTGCTTTAGCTGTATCTCACATATTTTGGGATATTGTATTTTCATTTTGTTTTGTATATTTATTTTATTTTAATTTTTTTGATTTATTTTTATTGGGGTATAGTTTTACAATGTCGTGTTATTTTCTACTGTACAGCGAAGTGGAATTCTCTGTGATATACAGCAGGTTCTTATTAGTTATCTATTTTATACACATCAGTGTATACATGTCAATCCCAATCTCCCAAATCATGCCACCCCCCACCCCCCACCTCCCGCTTTCCCCCTTTGGTGTCCATACATTTGTTCTCTACGTCTCTGTCTCTATTTCTGCCTTGCAAACCAGTTCATCTGTACCATTTTCTAGATTCCACATATATGCGTTAATATACGATATTTGTTTTTCTCTTTCTGACTTACTTCACTCTGTATGGCAGTCTCTAGGTCCATCTACGTCTCTACAAATGACCCAATTTCATTTTGTTTTATATATTTTAAAAAGTTCCATTGACACTTCGTTTTTAACAAATGGATTATTTAGATTATTTCAAAGTGTGTTGCTTAATTTTCACATGTTTAGAGATTATCCTGTTGTTTTTCTGTTACTGATTTGTAATTTGATTCTATATGGTCAGAGAACACACTGTATATGATTTTAATT
Organism: Pseudorca crassidens; assembly: GCF_039906515.1. NCBI lineage: Eukaryota > Metazoa > Chordata > Mammalia > Artiodactyla > Delphinidae > Pseudorca > Pseudorca crassidens. Next base: position 99,425,558 of record NC_090297.1, read on the forward strand.
TTCAAAAATTTGTCAAAATTTATAGCCTCTTGGTGAATGTACCATGCATGGGTGCTTGAAAAAAAATGTGTAATCTGCTGTTGTTGGATGAGGTGTTCTATTTGTTTAAGTCAGTTAGATCCTGGTTAATTTTGGTTGTTCAGATCTGCTACAGCCTTGCTGATTTTCTTTCTGGTAGTTCTGTCAGTTGCTGAGGGTGGGATATTGAAGTTTCCAACTATAATTGTGGATTTTTCTGTTTCATTTTCAGATCTGTCAGGTTTTGCTTCCTGTATTTTGAAGCTCTGTTTTTTGGTACATGCACATTTAGGATCATTATGTTTTCCTGGTAGATTGATATTTTTATCTTTTTTTAAAATGTATTTATTTTATTTATTTATTTTTGGCTGCATTGGGTCTTGTTGCTGTGCGTGGGCTTTCTCTAGTTGCAGTGAGCGGGGGCTACTCTTTGTTGCGGTGCTCAGGCTTCTCATTATGGTGGCTTCCCTTGTTGTGGAGCACAGGCTCTAGGTGCACGGGCTTCAGTAGTTGTGGCACGCAGGCTTCAGTAGTTGTGGCTCGTGGGCTCTAGAGTGCAGCGTCAGTAGTTGTGGTGCACGGGCTTAGTTGCTTCGCAGCATGTGGGATCTTCCCGGACCAGGGCTCGAACCCGTGTCCCCTGCATTGGCAGGCAGGTTCTTAACCACTGCGCCACCAGGTAAGTCCCGATATTTTAATCTTTACGTAGTATCCCTCTTTGTCTTTTGAAATTTTCATTGCTCTGAAAGTCTCCATCAGATATTGATACAGTCATTACTGCTTTTTAAAAAAATTAATGTTTTGGGCTTCCCTGGTGGTGCAGTGGTTGAGAATCTGCCTGCTAATGCAGGGGACACAGGTTCGAGCCCTGGTCTGGAAAGATCCCACATGCCGCAGAGCAACTAGGCCCGTGAGCTACAACTACTGAGCCTGCGCGTCTGGAGCCTGTGCTCCGCAACAAGAGAGGCCACGACAGTGAGAGGCCCGTGCACCACAATGAAAAGTGGTCCCCGCTTGCCACAACTAGAGAAAGCCCTTGCACAGAAACGAAGACCCAACACAGCCAAAAATAAATAAATTAAAAGAAGGCTAAACATGAAAAAAAAAATTAATGTTTGCATAGTGTAACTTTTCTTATCCTTTAAGCCTACTTCTGTTGTTGAATTTCGACTGAGTTTCTTATAGGAAGTTCATATATATATATATATTTTTAATGCATGCTGTCACTCTGTCTTGATTAGTATGTAGATCATTTACATTTAAGGTAATTGTCTTGGTCTACTTGGGCTGCTGTAACAATACCATAGACTGGATGACTTAAACAATAACATTTATTTTCTCACAGTTCTGGAGACTGAGATGTCCAAGATCAAGGTGTTGGCAGGGTAGGTTTCATTCTGAGACATCTCCTCTTGGCTTGCAGGTGGCTGCCATCTTGCTGTTTGCTCATATGATCTCTTTGTGTGTGGGAGGAAAGAGGATGGAACTATCTAGTGTCTCTTCTTATAAGGACATTAATCCTATTGGATCAGGACCCCACCCTTTTTTACCTCATTTAACCTTAGTTACCTCCTAAAGGCCCTGTCTCCAAATAGGACTTCATCATATGAATTTGGGTAGGGATGATGCACAATTCAGTCCATAGCAGTAATTGTCAAATTGTTAGCACTTAAGTCTGCCATTTTATTATTTGTGTTCTGTTTGTATCCTCTGGTTCTCATCCCTGTCTCTCTTGTCTTCATGTGGGTTACTTGAACATAATATATAGTTTTTGTAGTGGTTGCTCTGAATACATATATATGTATTCAGTCTCCTGGTATGAACATCTTACCACTTTGAGTAAAGTGTGAATAATATGTTACACTTGTGAGGAAAGTGTGAAAACCTGACTTCCATTTAGGTTCCTTTACCTTCCTCATGTTTAAATATTAGACACCAGATGGCATTACAATTTTTGTTTCAATCCTCAAATATGATGTAGAAAACCCATGAGAAGTATAGTCTATTGTATGTACTCATATTTCTGCTCTTTCTGTTATTCTTTCTTCTTTATGCTCCAAGATTCCATTATTTCTTTTTTATCATTTCCTTTCTGTTTTGAGAAAAACTTTTAGCCCTTCTTTAAGGGTATATCTGCTAGTGACAAATTCTTTTAGAAAATCTTCTTTCTTTGATGATGTCATTTTTCCATTTCATTCCTGAGGGATAGTTTCTCTGGATATAGAATTTGTGGTTGACAGTTCTTTTCTTTGGTGCTTGATAAATGATGTGTGTACCTTCCTTTTGGTCTCTGTGGTTTTAGATGAGAAATCCACTGTCATTCAAACTGGTGTTCCTCTTTAGATAATGCATGTTTTTCTCTTGCTGCTTTCCAGATGTTTTCTTTGTCTTTAGTTTGCAGAAGGTTAATTATGATTTGTTTTGCCGTGTATTTCCTTTGGTTTATCCTGTTTGGTGTTTGCTCAGTTTCTTGCATCTGCACATTTGTTTGGTTTGCCAGTTTGAGGGCGTTTTTGGCCATTATTTCCTTGAATACTCTTTCAGTTCTATTCTCTTTTCTCCTCTCCTTCTGGGACTCTGCTGATAAAAATGTTGGTTCTTTAAGAGTCCTATAGGTTCCTGAGGGTTTGTTCAGTTGTGTTCAGTCTATTTTCTCTGTTCCTCAGATTGGTCCAATTCTATTCTTCCTTTTGTCAAGTTTACTGATTCTATCCTCTGTCATTTCCACTGTGCTATTGAGCCTATCCAGAGAGTATTTCTTTCTTTCTTTCTTTTTTTTTTGTTTTTTAGAGCAGTTTTATGATTACAGAAAAATTGAAAGTACAGCGTTCCCATATACCAGAGAGTACTTATTTCTATCAATGTATTTTTTTGGTTCTGTGATTTCCATTTAGTTCCTTTTTATAAGTTCTACTTTTTTACTCATTATAATTTTTTTAAAATTGAGGTATAATTGACACATAATGTTACATTAATTTCAGGTATACAGTATAATGATTCTATAATGATTCTATATGTGTATACATTGCAAAATGATCACCACAATAAGTCTAGTTAACGTCTGTCATCTTACATTGTTACAAAAAAATCATTTTTCTTGTATGAGAACTTTTAAGATCTACTCTCTTAACAGCTTTCAACTTTCAAATATGCAATACAGTATTATTAACTACAGTCCCCATACTATACATTACATCCCCATGACTTATTTATTTTATAACCGGAAGTTTGTACCTTTTGACCCCCTTCGCCCAGTTCTCTGATCCCCAACCCTTCTTCTGGCAAGCACAAATCTGATCTCTGTTTCTAGGAACTTGGTGTTTTTGTTTTCAGATTCCACATACAAGTGAGATCATACAGTATTTGTCTTTGTCTGACTTAATTCACTTAGCATAATGCCCTTGAGGTTCATCTGTGTTATCACAAATGGTAAGATTTCATGCTTTTTTATGACTTAGTAATATTCCATTATATATATATGCCACATTTTCTTTATCCATTCATCATTAATTGATACTTAAGTTGTTCCCATATCTTGGCTGTTGTAAATAATGCTGCAGTGAACATGGGAGTACATATATCTTTTTGAATTAGTGTTTTACTTTTCTTCAGTTAAATACCCAGAAGTGGAATTGCTGGAGTATATGGTAGTTCTATTTATTATATATATATATATATATATATATATATATATATATATATATATATATATATATAATGTAAATAAATAAATATTTATTGTAATTATTTACATATATATATATTTGTTGAGGTTTTTGCTTTTCATTTGTTTCAATAGAATATGAAACTGATTACTGAAGCATTTTTATGACCACTGCTTTACCTTTCCTGTCAGATAATTCCAACGTCTGATTCACCTTTGTATGGATGGCACTTTATTGTCTTTTCTCATTTGAGTTGTGATGTTCTTGTTTTTGGAATGACGGGTGATTTTTTTTTTTTTTTTAATTGCATTCTGGCCTTTTTGTCTATTGTGTTGGATATTCTGAGTCCTATTTAAGTCTTTTGTTTTAACAGGTAGTTATCCTGTTAAGGTTTAGAATGGCATCCTGCCTCCTTTTGTGGGCTGTGATTCCAGTGATAGCTTAATTTTTAGAACCTTTGTGGTGTTATTTTGTTCTGCTTAGTTTTATCTGGTACCACTGGAGCTCCCACTGGTTCCTGCTGGTGCTGCTAGAGGAGGTGGAAAGGCTTTCCCTAGGCTGGGCTACCTCATGTCTCTGTATGGAATACAGAGGGGCGTTTCAGGCCTGTGGGGCCAAAGACTGCCCCCCAGGCTGGTCACTTGTTGTGGTGAAATTTTTCTTGCCAGTGGCATTTGGACATCCAGTTATCTCTCAGTAGGACAGGGAAGTCTCAGGTTTTTAGAAGGAGATTGCTTCCCCAGACTGCTGCTTCTTAGTGGGACTCCCAGTCATACCCCCTTGCTTTTGGTAGCGGGGCTTATCAGGCACTGTTGGAGAGATTCTTGTTCAGTCCCGGAGAGGAATGAGCCTGCTGGTCTGCCTTCTATGCTAGATTGGGTATTGGGACATGTCAGGACTGGGTTGCTGTCTTCTGTTGGGTGGGGGGCACATCAGATACCCTGCCTCTGTGTTGTTTCTCTGGTCTCAGGATCCCAAACCCATATGCCTTCCTTTTACCACCTTCCAAAGTCTCTTTGGGTTGTCTTTTTCACTATTTTTAGGGTTTATAGTTGTACTTACAGGGGAGGAGCAGGGAGAAACCGGTCTAGGCCGTCTTGTCTGGACTGAAAGTCCTAATTATGTTTTAAAATTTTAATTTACATTTACTTTAACAGAGAATACCTTTTGTTTGAAGATATCTTACTTCTTATATACTGACTTCAACAATGACCTTATGTGATCATATAAAGGTTGATTTTGTGTACATTACTTTTACTTTGCCAACCAGGAATATATATATAGGTATTTCTACAGTGAATCAAAATTGGGTGAATAAAATTTTTTGAATGGGTAAACTGCCGTTGTGTTCAATCAACTCCATTTATTGAAAATCTTTTCCCCACCACACTTGCAATATAATTTTTCTTATAAATCTAGGAGTGAGTCTTTTTCTGAACACACTATACCAGCGCTGACAGTAGATGTATAATGCAAGTCACAAATGTGAGACATACGTTAACTATAAGTTTTTTGTAGCCACATTAAAAAAGGTAAAAAGAAACTGATGAAATTTATTTTAATAATATATTTTATTTAAGTGTATAAAAATGTTAACAAGTAATCAATATGAAATTATTGAGGTATTTTACATTTTTTGGTACTGTGTCTTTGATATCTGGCATATATTTTACATTTACAGCAGATCTCAATTCAGACACAAAATTGTCATCAGAAATACTTGATCCGTACCTAGGTTTCAGAAAATTTACAGTTGAAAAAGTAGATTCACATACCTCAGTTAGTCCAAACTGTGGTTAAAAGTTTTCCAGTAACTGCTCAATTAACAGTTCTTGAATTTAAATTCATTAAAATAAAAGAAATTCAAAATTTAATTCCTGAATTGCACTAGCCACTTTTCAGGTGCTCAGTAGTCATATGTGTCTGGTGGCTACTGTATTGGACAGTACAGCTCTATTCAGTTCTGTTTTTCTATTGTCTGTCCTCGCTCCAGTAACATATTGTCTTAATTTACTATAACTGTATATAAGTCTTGATATCTGGTGGTATAATGTCTTCCAACTTTATTCTTGGCTATTATTAATCCTTTAAACTGGCATGTGAATTTTAGAATCACCTTGTCAACTTCCAGTAGCATTTTTTTCCCCACAGTTACTGCCATTCTCAATGTTATCTGCTTATATGATGACAAGAAAAATGAAGCCATATTGAGATATGGAGGTTGGCTAGTTAGTTGCCTTGGTCCTTTTCCTAGCTAAGCAACTGGTTCTGAAACATCAGCATCACTGTTCCTGCCAATTCATTATCTGAACCTCTGCAAATTATAAAATATAATATGAAGTGACATGGGCTTTTCAAGATCATTGTGAATATCAGTTATTCAAGTCATAAATCAGATATGACTTTAAAAATATAATACAGAATATGAAAAAAATAAATATATTTCCTTATTTCCTTTTATTTTATTAGAGAGTGGAACCTAATGAGGTGTTAGGACCAGAGAAGAGGTTGGAGCAGTTTGCTGGTACTGGAAATTACACACTTCTCTATACTATTTCTAGTACTAAGCACAGGCCCTGACATATAGTAGGCATTCAAATATTTGAATAAATAAATGGAGACAATATACTTTGAACTCTCCAATCAGATGTGGAGCCATTATACTTATTCACAAGCTAGGCCCTCTACTACTGCAAACTGACCTTTTTTCATTAAAATGGCTGAGTAATATTATACAAGGTAATATATGACATTTAAGCTTTGTGGCATTTCTTTAATATGTGAAAAGAGGTGTTTGGGGACATAATTATAATAGAATTACTATATAATTTGGTGTAACTCATGAAGCATGATGTATGATGAGAAAGTGAATTGCTCTGATTTGAATAGAACACTATTAAAGTAAATCATCTCATGTGTTTTAAACAGGTCCCAAATCGTAGTCACACAAGACCAGTTATCTGGCTAATTGTTCTAATCCAAACATTGCCACATTTAAATATTTGACTTCATCACCACCCCTGTGAACTAACTTATTAAATTCTTATATCAAAGAAATTTTTCTAATGGAATAGAGTATCCTAAAGTAATTTCCACACAGTTCTTTTAAGTTAGAAAATGTTTTAAAACTCAATATGGCTATGGTATTAGGTTGAGCAGTCAAGAAAACATCCACTGGGTTTCAGGTTGAGCAGTCAAGAAAGCATTCATTGGATTTCTTTTTCTGACAATATGACTGCCTGAATCTTTAAGTTATAAAACATTTAAAACATGCTTGTTTAAAAAAAAGAAAAAGCATGACAACAGAAAGTCATTTTAAATGAATGGATGAGTTTGCAAAAAGGAGCAAACAGTATATCAGGAAAGTTAAGATGGCTTTGAAGCCACTGGATACCTGGGGGACATATACAGACCTAGGTGACCTATAGCTTTAGAGCACAGAGAGGCTGGGGAGTAAGATGTGGGCTTCCACAGGTTGAGAAGCCAGACTGGAGGCTACTTTAGGGAAAGGACAAGCAAGTATAAAGCAAAAAAAAAAAAGTACTTACCGTGCAGAAGTAGGCAGAGAAAATGTTCTCCCTGGCCTTGACTCTGAATAGAGGTTAAAAGCAAAAAAATTCTCCGCTGAGAATTTGTGGCTGCTTATTCGCCCTCATATGTGCATTTGGAGTTAAATTAATGCTGTTTGCATGATCTGAGAAAGCCTACACAAGAATTATAATTTAACCCAGACCTGGGTCTTTAATGCTCCAGGTGCTTGGCAGAACCATACTTAAGTCCTATCTGGAAGTAAACATCTTAAACCAAGTTGCAAAGAATTGCCACAGAGATACATAAAATCCAAGCACACAATCAGAACTTACTGTCATAACAAGCCACCATGAGTGAGGGTCAGTAAGAACACCATACCATAAGACCAAACCCAGTAGACTTCAGTTATTGGAATATAAGTGTGGTTTTTGAAAGGAGTATTTTAGTATTATTAAAGGAATAAAAGGAGAAATTGAAAACATCATAAGGAGCAAGTGATTTTTATTGACCAGGCAGTTTTGAAAATGAACCAAATAGAAGTTATAGAAATGTAAAATGAAAAACAAATTTTTAAAAATCAATAGTAAGGTTAAATAGGAGATTAGACACAGCAGAAGATGACTAGAAGGTAGTTCTGAAGCTAATACACAGAAGGCAGCATAGAGGCAGAGGGATGGAAATTGTGATAAAACGTATAAGAGACATAAGGAATAAATTACAAAAGATGATAGAGGGAGAATGGGGAAGAGACAATATTTGACATGATTAATAGCTGAAATTTTTCTAGAAAAAAGATCCTAATCTTCACATTTTAGAAGCCCCCAAAATACAAAGAAATCCATACCTGGGCACATGGACTCATTGTAGTGAAATGCAGAACAGTAAAGGCAAAGACAAAGATCTAATAATAGAAACCTGATACAGGGAAAAAATCAAAATGCTGAAAGAAAATAAGGGCCAATCGAGAATTGTATTTCTAGTGAAACAGTCTTTCAAACATGAAGGCAAAATATATTTTCAGATAAACAAAAACAGGGAGTTTACCTAAAACCTCCCTCCTCCAAATAACTTTGAATGATTTACTTCTGATCTTAGAAGGAAGGTTTGAGGTGTAAGAAGAACATGATGAAGTAAAATGGTAGGTATGGGGATAAATCTGAACGTACATTAATGATGTAAAACAAAAATATTTAATTTGTGGAGTTTAAAAGACCTCAATAATATCAGAGTTGTTAAATACTGTATTACAATTTGATGTAAATGGGAAGGAGATAACTAGATTTAAAACCTCTTCAGGCCCTTGTATTGTTTGAGAACAAGCTAAAAGATGGAATTTCTGTAAATATGAAAGTTAAAAATGAAAGCTTAACATTTAAAAGAATGAAAACAGTAGATGTCTTCTAAATGAGGAAAGAAAAAATATGAGGAAAGAGCTAATTAGTTTAACAAAAGGCAAGAAAAAGAAAAAAGAAACAAATGTGAGAAAAATAAAGAGCACAAAGTAAAGTGGTAGAAATAAACCCAAATATCAGTAATCAAATTAAGTATTAATGGGCTAAATTCTTAACTTAAAAGACACAGGTCAAACTGAAAAGGAAAACAAAATCTAGCTACATGCTGTTGATAAGAGAACACTTGAAGGATAAGGACAGAAAAAAGTTGAAGGTAAACAATGGAAAAAAATAGGGAAGTACTAACCAAAATATTTTTTGAGTAGTGATGATATTGACAGACTGAATAGATTTTATGGCAAAATATTATTAGCATCTGAGAGGGGCTCTATATAATGATAAAATGTAGATTGTACTAGGATGCTATTTCTAAGTTTGTATGAACGTTATAGCTTAACTCCAAACTCTAAAGAAAAAAAGAATTGAATGAACTACCAGAAAATTCGGACAAATACATCATCATAGTAGGAAATTCTCATATATCTCGCTCAGTAACTCTTAGATTCAGAAAACAAAAGTAAATAAAGTTATAGAAGATGGAACATTATTAACAAATTTGATTTGGTGAATGTATATGGAACCCTGTTCCCAACAATTGCAAAATATACTTTTTTTTTTCTTCACATATTGAATATTCATGAAAATTGACCATGCTTTAGGCCAGGGGTTTGCAAACTTTTGGTAAATGGCCACATAGTATATATTTTCTGCTTTGTGGGTCATATGGTCTTTCTTGCAACTATTCAGCTCTGCTATTATAGATTGAAAGCAACTGTAGACAGTATGCAAACACATGGGTGTGACTATATTCCAATAAAGTTTTATTTATAAATACAGGTGACTAGCTGGATTTGGCCTATAGGTCTTAGTTTGCCAGCTCCTGCTCAAGGCCATAAAAGTCTCAATAAATTTCCCTATCATGCAGACCACATTTTCTGACTGAAGTGCAATGAAGTTAGAAAAATCAATGATCTCCTCTCCACACCAACATATTCAATGCATACGTATGGGGGAAAAGTCTTCTTAACTCCTTGATGAAAAGAAATCAAAATGGAAATTTAGAAAGTACTTAGCACTGAATATTAATGAAACTACTATAAATTAAAGTTTGTAGAATGCAGCTAAAGTGGTGTTCACAGGAAGATTTATAACCTTAAAGGAGTATAAGAAGAAAGGCTGAAAATTAATGTGCTAATAATAAGCATGTGACATAATAAATTAAAAAAACAAAGAAAATTAGAATAAATTCAAGCAAGGTAGAAGGAAGGATATAATAAAGACAAAAGCAGAAGTCAATGAATGAGATAAAACCCAGCAAATCCAAAGTTGTTTTTCTTTCAAAGAAGACATTAATAAAAAAATATTAGGAATGAAAAATGGGATATAATGATGCTACAGATATTAAAGAAATAAGAGAATTCTGTGAACATTTTTATGCTACAGAATTTGAAAATTTAGATGAAAGGAACAAGTTCCTAGAATAATGCAGCTTATCAAAATTGACTGAAGATATTAAAAAAAACAACAGTTTGAGTAAAGAAATTAGGTCAGCAATACGAGATCTTCCTAAAAGAAAATAGGCTCAGACAGTGTTTCAAACATTAAAGTAATGATAATTCTAGTGGCATAAAAACTCAGTAGAAACAAAAATAAAAACCTCTTCTATGAGATTAGTATATTCTGAATACTAAAACCAAATAAGGACAATGTGAGAGGAAAATTACTGGACCATTTCATTTATGAATGTACATTCAGAATTCCCAAACAAAATATTAGCAAACTAAGCAATGGTATAAAAGAAAGATAAGTCCAGCTTGTTCATGACTAGCCAAGAATACAAAGGTATTGTAGCAACTCAACAGATATAGAGAAAGCATTTGATAAAATTCACCAGTATCCATTCAGGGGAAAAATTCTTAACAAATGTGGAATGGAAGGAAACTTTCTTAACCTGTTGTAATTCACTAAAAACCTACAGCAAGACACTCAATATTGAAATAGAGGCACTTAAAAAAAAAATCAGAGACATAACAAAGATGCATATCATCACTGCTTCTACTATATATTGGAAGTTATAAATTATTTATAAAGTATAAATATATAAATTATGAGTTATGAAAAATATCTTTTTCAGTTGGAAATTCTAGCCAACTTGATGAGACAAGACAAAGAATGAAAGGTCTAAGAATTGGAAAGGAGGAAACAAAACGGTCATTATTTGTAGATGATAGCATTGTCTACATAGAAAATTCCAAAGAGTCTGCAGAAAAATTATTAGTTTAAGTCGTTAGTTGTAAAGTAACAACTGGAAATGAACAGCATTTAAATAAGCCAGAGAGGAGATTGGTTGAAGATGGCGGAGTAGAAGGATGTGCTCTCACTCCCTCTTGCAAGAACACTGGAATCACAACTAACTGCTGAACAGTCATCAACAGGAAGACACTGGAATTCACCAAAAAATATACCCAACATCCAAAGACAAAGGAGAAGCCACAGTGAGATGGTGCGAGGGGCGCAATCACAATAAAATCAAATCCCATAACTGCTGGGTGGGTGCCTCACAAATTGGAGAACACTTATACCACAGAAGTCCACCCACTGGAGTGAAGGTTCTGAGCCCCACGTCAGGCTTCCGAACCTGGGGTTCCGGCAACTGGAGGAGGAATTCCTAGAGAATCAGCTTTTGAAGGCTAGCGGGATTTGATTACAGGACATCGACAGGACTAGGGGAAACAGAGACTCCACTCTTGGAGGGCACACACAAAAGTAGTGTGCACCTCAGGACCCAGGGGAAGGAGCAGTGACCCCATAGGAGACTGAACCAGACCTACCTGCTGGTGTTGGAGGGTATCCTTCAGAGGTGGGGGATGGTTATGTCTCACTGTGAGGACAGGGACACTGGCGGCAGAAGTTCTGGGAAGTACACCTTGGCATGAGCCCTCCCAGAGTCAGCCATTAGCCCCGCCATAGAGCCCAGGTAGGCTCCAGTGTTGGGTCGCCTGAGGCCAAACAACCAACAGGGAGGGAACCCAGTCCCACCCATCATCAGTCAAGCAGATTAAAATTTTACTGAGCTCTGCCCACCAGAGCAACAGCCAGCTCTACCATCACCAGTCCCTCCCATCAGGAAACTTGCACAAGCCTCTTAGATAGCCTCATCCACCAGAGGGCAGACAGCAGAAGCAAGAAGAACTATAATCCTGCAGCCTGTGTAACAAAAACCATATTCACAGAAGGATAAACAAGATGAAAAGGCAGAGGGCTATGTACCAGATGAAGGAACAAGATAAAACGCCAGAAAACAACTAAACGAAGTGGAGATAGGCAACCTTCCAGAAAAAGAATTCAGAATAATGATAGTGAAGATGATCCAGGACCTCGGAAAAAGAATGGAGGCAAAGATCGAGAAGGTGCAAGAAATGTTTACCAAAGACCTAGAAGAATTAAAGAACAAACAAACAGAGATGAACAGAACAATAACTGAAATGAAAAATACACTAGAAGGAATCAACAGCAGAATAACTGAGGCAGAAGAACAGATAAGTGACCTGGAAGACGGAATGGTGGAATTCACTGCTGTGAAACAGAATAAAGAAAAAAGAATGTAAAGAAATGAAGACAGCCTAAGAGAACTCTGGGATAACATTAAACGCAACAACATTCGCATTATAGGGTCCCAGAAGTAGAAGAGAGAGAGAAAGAACCTGAGAAAATATTTGAGGAGATTATAGTTGAAAACTTCCCTAACATGGGAAAGGAAATAGCCACCCAAGTCCAGGAAGCACAGAGAGTCCCATACAGGATAAACCCAAGGAGAAACACGCCAAGACACATAGTAATCAAACTGGCAAAAATTAAAGACAAAGAAAAATTATTGAAAGCAGCAAGGGAAGAACGACAACATACAAGGGAACTCCCGTAGGGTTAACAGCTGATTTCTCAGCAGAAACTCTACAAGCCAGAAGGCAGTGGCATGATATACTTAAAGTAATGAAAGGGAAGAATCTACAACCAAGATTACTCTACCTGGCAAGGATCTCATTCAGATTCGATGGAGAAATCAAAAGCTTTACAGATAAGCAAAAGCTAAGAGAATTCAGCACCACCAAACCAGCTCTACAACAAATACTAAAGGAACTTCTCTAAGTGGGAAACACAAGAGAAGAAAAGGACCTACAAAAACAAACTCAATACAATTAAGAAAATGGTCATAGGAACATACATTTCAATAATTACCTTAAGCGTGAATGCATTAAATGCTCAAACCAAGAGACACAGGCCTGCTGAATGGATACAAAAACAAGACCCATATGTATGCTGTCTACAAGAGAACCATTTCAGACCTAGGGACACATACAGACTGAAAGAGAGGGGATGGAAAAAGATATTCCAAGCAAATGGAAATCAAAAGAAAGCTGGAGTAACAATACTCATATCAGATAAAATAGACTTTAAAATAAAGAATGTTACAAGAGACAAGGAAGGACACTACATAATGATCAAGGGATCAATCCAAGAAGAAGATATAACAATTATAAATATATATGCACCCAACATAGGAGCACCTCAATACATAAGGCAACTGCTAACACTTATAAAAGAGGAAATCGACAGTAACACAATAATAGTGGGGGACTTTAACACCTCACTTACACCAATGGACAGATCTTCCAAACAGAAATTTAATAAGGAAACACAAGCTTTAAATGACACAATAGATCAGATAGATTTAATTGATATTTATTGGACATACCAAAAGCAGCAGACTACACTTTCTTCTCAAGTGCGCGCAGAACATTCTCCATGATAGATCACATCTTGGGTCACAAATCAAGCCTCAGTAAACTTAAGAAAATTGAAATAATATCAAGCATCTTTTCTGACCATAACACTATGAGATTAGAAATGAATTACAGGGAAAGACAAGTAAAAAACACAAACACATGGAGGCTAAACAATATGTTACTAGATAACCAAGAAATCACTGAAGAAATCAAAGAGGAAATCAAAAAATACCTAGAGACAAATGACAAAACGCGACATTCCAAAACCTATGGAATGGAGCAAAAGCAGTTCTAAGAGGGAAGTTTATAGCTATACAAGCCTACCTCAAGAAACAAGAACAATCTCAAATACACAATCTAACCTTACATCTAAGGGAACTAGAGAAAGAAAAACAAACAAAACCTGATGTTAGCAGAAGGAAAGAAATCATAAATATCAGAGCAGAAATAAATGAAATAGAAAAAAAGAAAACAATAGCAAAGATCAATAAAACTAAAAGCTGGTTCTTTGAGAAGATAAATAAAATTGATAAACCATTAGCCAGACTCATCAAGAAAAAGAGGGAGAGGACTCAAATCAATAAAATTAGGAATGAAAAAGGAAAAGTTACAACAGACACTGCAGAAATACAAAACATCCTAAGAGACTACTACAAGCAACTCTATGCTAATAAAATGGACAACCTGGAGGAAATGGACAAATTCTTAGAAAGGTATAACCTTCCAAGACCGAACCAGGAAAAAATAGAAAATATGAACAGACCAATCACAAGTAATGAAATTGAAACTGGGATTAAAAATCTTCCAACAAACAAAAGTCCAGGACCAGATGGCTTCACGAGTGAATTCTATCAAACATTTAGAGAAGAGCTGACACTTATCCTTCTCAAACTCTTCCAAAAAATTGCAGAGGAAGCAACACTCTGAAACTCATTCTATGCGACCACCATCACCCTGATACCAAAACCAGACAAAGATGATCCAAAAAAAGAAAATTACAGACCAGTATCACTGATGAATATAGATGCAAAAATCCTCAACAGAATACTAGCAAACAGAATCCAACAGCACATTAAAAGGATCATACACAATGATCAAGTGGGATTTATCCCAAGGATGCAAGGATTCTTCAATGTATGCATATCAATCAATGTGTTACACCATATTAGCAAATTGAAAAATAAAAACCATATGATCATCTCAGTAGATGCAGAAAAAGCTTTTGGCAAAACTCAACACCCATTTATGATAAAAACTCTCCAGAAAGTGGGCATAGAGGGAACCTACCTCTGTATAATAAAGGCCATATATGACAAACCCACAGCAAACATCATTCTCAATGGTGAAAAACTGAAAGCATTTCCTCTAAGATCAGGAACGAGTCAAGATTGTCCACTCTCACCACTATTGTTCAACATAGCTTTGGAAGTCCTAGCCATGGCAATCAGAGAAGAAAAAGAAATGAAACGAATACAAATTGGCAAAAAAGAAGTAAAACTGTCACTGTTTGCAGATGACATGATATACTATACATAGAGAATCCTAAAGATGCCACCAGAAAACTACTAGAGCTAATCAATGAATTTGGTAAAGTTGCAGGATACAAAATTAATGCACAGAAATCTCTTGCATTCCTATATACTAATGATGAAAAATCTGAAAGCGAAATTAAGGAAATACTCCCATTTACCATTGCAACAGAAAGAATAAAATACCTAGGAATAAACCTAGCTAAGGAGACAAAAGACCTGTGTGCGGAAAACTATAAGACACTGATGAAAAAAAATTAAAGATGATACCAGCAGATGGAGAGATATACCATGTTCTTGGATTGGAAGAATCAATATTGTGAAAACGGCTATAGTACTCAAAGCAATCTACAGATTCAGTGCAATCCCTATCAAATTACCACTGGCATTTTTTACAGAACTAGAACAAAAAATCTTAAACTTTGTATGGAGACACAAAAGAACCGGAATTGCCAAAGCAATCTTAAGGGAAAAAAAGCAGAGCTGGGGGAATTAGACTCCCTGACTTCAGACTATACTACAAAGCTACAGTAATCAAGACAATATGGTACTGGCACAAAAACAGAAATATAGATCAATGGAGCAAGATAGAAAGCCCAGAGATAAACGCACACACCTGTGGTCAACTAATCTATGACAAAGGAGGCAGGAATATACAATGGAGAAAATACAGTGTCTTCAATAAGTGGTGCTGGGAAAACTGGACAGCTACATGTGAAAGGATGAAATTAGAACACTCCCTAACACCATACACAAAAATAAACTCAAAATGGATTAGAAACCTAAATGAAGACCGGACACTATAAAACTCTTAGAGGAAAACCTAGGAAGAACACTCTTTGACATAAATCACAGCAAGACCTTTTTGCATCCACCTCCTAGAGTAATGGAAATAAAAACAAAAATAAACAAATGGGACCTAATGAAATTTAAAAGCTTTTGCACAGCAAAGGAAACCATAAACAAGACAAAAAGACAACCCTCAGAATCGGAGAAAATATTTGCAAACGAATCAATGGACAAAGGATTAATCTCCAAAATATATAAACAGCTCATGCAGCTGAATATTAAAAAAAAAACAACCCAATCCAAAAATGGGCAGAAGACCTAAATAGACATTTCTCCAAAGAAGACATACAGATGGCCAAGAAGCACATGAAACGCTGCTCAACATCACTGATGATTAGAGAAATGCAAATCAAAACTACAGTGAGATGTCACCTCATACCAGTTAGAATGGACATCATCAGAAAATCTACAAACAACAAATGCTGGAGAGAGTGTGTAGAAAAGGGAACCCTCTTGCACTGTTGGTGGGAATGTAAATTGATACAGCCACTATGGAGAACACTATGGAGGTTCCTTAAAAAACTAAAAGTAGAATTACCATATGACCCAGCAATCCCACTACTGGGCATATACCCAGAGAAAACCATAATTCAAAAAGACACATGCATCCCAATGTTCCTTGCAGCACTATTTACAGTAGCCAGGTCATGGTAGCAACCTAAATGCCCATCGATAGATGAATGGGAAAAGAAGATGCGGTACATATATACAATGGAATATTACTCAGCCATGAAAAGGAATGAAATTGGGTCATTTGTAGAGACGTGGATGGATCTAAAGACTGTCATACAGAGTGAAGTAAGTGAGAAAGAGAAAAATAAATATTGTATATTAACGCATATATGTGGAACCTAGAATAATGGTACAGATGAACCGGTTTGCAGGGCAGAAAGTGAGACACAGATGTAGAGAACAAACGTATGGACACCAAGGGGCAAAAGTGGTGGTGGATGGTGGTGGTGGTGTGCTGAATTGGGAGATTGGGATTGACATGTATACACTGATGTGTATTAAATGGATGACTAATAAAAAAAAGACATACTTGAAAAAGAAAAAAGCCAGAAACCAAAAAAAATGTTTTAAATATAACATTTATAATTCCACAAAAAGAAATGTAGATATAAGTTAAACAGAAATGTATAAGACCTTCACAGAGACGGTAAGATTTTATTGAATGAAAATAAAAAGTCATAAATAAGTAGATCGTGTTTATGGATAGGGAGACTGCATAACATATTTAAGTCAGTTCCTCACAAATTGATTTAAAAATTCATGTAGTTTCATTCAAAATTCCAATAGTTTTTAAAATGAAATTTGAAAACTTATGTTAGAATTTGCAAAGGACAAGTTATCCTAGAAATATGAAGAACATATTGGGGCAAGGGCTTGGTCTACACTGTGCAATTTAATAGTTACTGTCAATAGTTTGTAATTTGACAGTATGGTAGTAGTATAGCGATAGATAAATAGACTAATGAAGCAGAATAGAGGAACAGAAATAGACCTTGATGGGAAGTTAATATATATATGTCAGAGTGACATTGCACATTAGGGGGAAAAGGATAAACTATTCACTATTTATTGCTGGAATCATTGGTTATCTATATTGGAAGAAATGAAATGGGATCTCAACCTCATACTCTATACAAATCAAGTTCAGGCAGATTAAAGGCTTAATAAAAACAGCTAACACTTATGTAGTGTTAAGTATATACTTGACCTTGTTCTAGCAGTCTACATACATTTACTTCTTTAATCACCACATTTACCTTTAATGGTAGGGGCTATTATTATCTCCTTTTTTTATACGAGGAAACTGAGGCGAGCACAGAGAGATCAAGAAATTTTGCCAGGGTCACAGTAGCAGAGCTACATTTGAACCCAAGTAAGTCTGGCTCTGTTGTGTGCGTTTTTTTGTTGTTTTTTTGCGGTACGTGGGTCTCTCACTGCCGTGGCCTCTCCCGTTGCGGAGCACAGGCTCCGGACGTGCAGGCTTAGCGGCCATGGCTCACGGGCCCAGCCGCTCCGCGGCATGCGGGATCCTCCCGGACCGGGGCACGAACCCGTGCCCCCTGCATCGGCAGGCCGACTCTCAACCATTGCGCCACCAGGGAAGCCCTGTTGTCTGCTTTTTTAAACACTATGCTGTAGTGTTCCTTTCACTTAAATGTGCAGGACAGAATTCTAAATTTTTCAATATAGAGGCACGTCTTTATGACCTCAGGATAGGGAAGGATTTTTTCAGGAATAATTTTATGTTTATCATAAAGGAACAAAATCAAAAAATTTCGCTACCTTAAAATTAAGAACTTCCGTTTGTCAGGAGATATCACAAAGAAAGTGGGAAGTGAAGTGGAAGAAGAAATTTGTAATTCGTCTAACCAGAAAGGATTGTATAACCATAAACAAAGAATTCCTGTTGTACTGTAATGTGTGAATTTTGTTGCTCCATATTTTCTTCCATGATTGGAATGTCTTTTGATCATAGTGGCTATAAAATGGTATCTTTGTGGTTTTAATTTGCAATCTTTGATTTTTAGGATAAGCATCAATTCCTATGTTAGTGGCCATTTGTATTTTTTTCTTTAGAGAAAAGCCAGTAGGAGATAGGGCATGGGGCTGACCAGTTGGCACTCTGGGGAGTAGGTTTTACCTCCAGGTACTCCTGGGTCTGTAAATTTTATCAGAGAAGCACCCATGATCACATCTGCTTCTCTGGCTGATTTTTGATTTCTAGGATATTTTTCATCTTCATTTCAGACTGTACTCTTAAATCATTTGATAGAACACTGAATTTACTGGTACAGTTCATAACATTTGAAAGGATTAACATTTGATTTATTCTCTCTAAATCCACAGCTATTCGGAAATAACCTAAAACTTCAGGATTTACTTCACAGAAATGATTTCCTTCTAATGTATGCTCTTTTCAAAGGAATTCAGAATCCTGTTACATAAGAGGCTATACAGCATTAATCCCATGCATTGATATTTAGTGACCAGTTATACTTCAAAAGAAAAAGTTTAAAATTTCCCTAATTTTCAAAGTAATATATAATCATGTAAAAAAAAATGGGAAATACAAGCATGTAGGTGATAATAAACTACAATTTAGACAACTGTGACTTAACACTTGTGGCATATTCCTTTGTGGTCTTTGGTTTT
The DNA here is from genome assembly GCF_039906515.1 of Pseudorca crassidens. NCBI lineage: Eukaryota > Metazoa > Chordata > Mammalia > Artiodactyla > Delphinidae > Pseudorca > Pseudorca crassidens. Next base: position 99,444,550 of record NC_090297.1, read on the forward strand.
TCTATCTTTATGTATACAGTTGAGAAGAATAGTCACACTTTAAAAAAAGAACTTTAACTTCTAATGTTAAAAAAAGTAGTAATCATAATTATTTAGAAATTTGATCACATGGAAGTTGAGTCAAAATCTGTGGTTCAATTTTATCTTTTTTGTGTGGTCTAATTTTAATTACTGTATGTCTTCCTATTTTATCTTTGGTTTTCCTGGGCAGTGATTTTTTGTTTTTTCTTTAAAGTTATGACTACTTTAAATCCTTTTGAGAAATGAACTGAGAGCGTATGCCAGTTGTCAGTTTATTGCCTCTAACTCCAAATCCACCTTCATCACACTGGTTTGTTTTCCTGGATCTGTACCCTGAAACCTTTCTCCTTTTGCCAACTGGCATATTATTAAGTTTTGTCAGTTGAGGTTGCTGGAGGGAACACAGCAGGAGGAAGGGCCTTTTCTTCCTGGTTCCCTGATGCTTTCCCCCTTCTTGCTCTTTAGCCCTCAGCCTACATGGGGCTGGGGTTGCAGGGAGCAGCAGCAGTAAGCTCACATCCTAGGGAGTCTTAGCATCGTCCCCCTGGTGGCCCTGTGCCCTAGTGGGTGATTTCTTACTTGCCAGTGAAAACCTGTGGCACTTCTGTCATCGAGAGGGGGCTAAAGCTTCACAGTCTCCAAAGAGGTTTGAATTTCAGCCAGTGAGTGGGGGGACTGCAGGGGAGGAGTTAGAGGATTGTCCTGTGCATTATAGAATGTTCAGCATTATGCCTGGCCTCTCCTTACTAGGTGCTGGTAGCACACACTATCTCCTGAGCCATGACTATCAAAGATGTCTCCAGGTATTGCCAAATGTCCCTCTGGGGACAAAATCACCCCTGGTTGAGAACCCCAGGTATAGTAGGACACTTTTCCTTCCATGGTGTTTTCTTCTCTTGATTTTGGGCATATCACTTCTCTTGGTTTTCTTTCTTTATACTTACTGCTCCTTTTCACTCTGCCTTGCTGGTTCCTCTCTCCCTGGCTTCTTAATGTCCATACCTCTCTCCTGAGCTCCACACTCATCTATCCACATGATTATTAGACACCTTCACTCAGATCTATAGTAGACAGTTTGAACTTAGTATGTCTACAATTGAACTCCTGATCTCTGCCATCCTCCCACGGTCTCCATCTGCAGCCATCCTCATTTCATTTGATGGCAGTCCCCGTTGTCAAGCCAAAACCTTACAGTCTTGTGTGACTTACTTGTTTCTCTCAAACCTCACATGCAATCCGTGAGGAAGTCCTGTTGGCTCTACCTTTCCAATTTATTCAGCATCTGACCTTTTCTTACTGTCTCCACTGCTGTCATCATCATCTCTTGCTCAGTTTTCTGCAGAAGCCTGGTACCTGGTCTCCAAACTTCTGCCCTTCTGTCCTTAATCTCTCATCACAGCACCTGGGTGACCTTTTAAAATGTTAAATCGTATCTTTCCTCTCTTCGGAGCTCTGCAGGGGCTCCTGCCTTTTATTCAGAATAAAAGCCAAAGTACCTGGCACATAATAGGTGCTCCAAAAATATTTGTCGAATGAATGAAGTACTAAATCAAATCCATTCAAATGCATTTTTTCTCCTTCCTCTTGCTGATGCTTTATACTTTTGACCACTACTCCCTGTTTCTTGAACTCTCTCCTCCTTCAGAAGCAGTTATTCTGTCTTCTTCATGGCTCCACTTCTGTATGTACAGTCATATAAATCTCTGTGAAAATCCTTGGCCCTCTTTTCCTTTCTGTACGCTTCATTCTTTCTTGATGATTTTCGTCACACCAGTGGCTAAACTGGCACTTCTATGTTGACTCTTCTCAATTGCATAGTAATATAACCAAGAAGTCTTCTTTAAAATTTTTATCCCTGCTGAGTATGAGCTTCATGAAAGCAGGGACTGGATCTTTCTGGTCAACTACTTTATTTCCACAGTCAAATATGGCTCCTGGTACATTGTGGTCATTCAGTATACGTTTGTTGAATGAATGAACTTTAAATCTGTTTTTCATGGTACTTTTTATAGGACATCTTCGACTGGATGTCTTTATATCAATATGTAACATTTAGCATGCCCAACCAAACTCATTACTTTCCCACAATAAACCTACTCCCTCTCCTTTCCACTTTGCCTTTTCAGTAAAGGGTAAAAGGGTACTCCCATCCACACCATTGTTAAAACTAAAAATTTAGGTTTTTTTCTTTTTTTTTTTTTAGATTTCTCCCACTTGCTTTTTTAGCAAAGCTAATCAGTTGCCAAATCCTGAAGATTCTTTTGTTAAAAACAGCTTTATCAAGGTATGAATTATATACCATAAAATTCGCCTGTTTTAAGGGTACAAGTCAGTAAATTTTAGTGTATTTATAGAATTGTACAGCCATCACCACAATCTCATTTTATAACAGTGTCACCACTTTGAAAAAAAATCATACCCATTTATAGTCACTCCCCATTCCCACCCCCCGTCCTAGGCAACCATTAATCTACTTTTTGTCTCTATATTTGCCTAATTTTTTAAAAGTATTTCATATAAATGGAATAATACAATATATGTGTTTTTTCTATCTGGTGTCTTTCACTGAGCATACTGGTTTTCAAGGTTCATTCGTATTGTAGCTTGTTATCAGTACTTTATTCCTTTTTATTGCTGAGTAGCCTTCCATTGTATGGGTATGCCAGATATTTCTAATCCAGTCACCAGTTGATTGGTATTTGGGATGTTTCTAGTTTTTGGCTGTTATGAGTAATACTGCTGTGAACACTTGTGTGTGGGTCTTTGTGTGGACGTAAATTTTCATTTCTCTTGGGTAGATAACTAAGAGTAGAAACGCTGGGTCATATCGTAAATCTATGTTGAAGTTTTTAAAGAAAATACCAAACTAATTTCCAAAGTGGCTGTGCCGTTTGATATTGCTACCAGCACAGGTTCCAGTTTCTTTACAGTCTTGCTGATACTTGATATTGTCTTTTTTAGTATAGCCATTGTAGAGGGTGAAAAATGGTATTTCATTTGGTTTTTATTTGTATTTGATATGACTTGTATTTGATTAGATAGGTGTTTGATATGACTAATGATGTTGAGCATCTTTTCATGTGCTTATTAGCCATTTGTATGTCTTCCTTTGACCATCTTAAAATTGAGTTGTCTTTTCATTACTGAGTTGTGAGAGTTCTATGTATTCTAGATGCAAGTCTCTTACCAGATATGATTTGCAAATATTTTCTCTCAGTCTGTGGGTGGTTTTTTCACTATCTTCTTTTTTAAAAACTTGAGATATGATTCACATACTGTAATAGTCACCTCTTTAATGTGCACAATTCAGTGGTTTTTAGTATATTCAGAAGATTGTTCATTCATCACCACTATGTAATTCCAGAATATTTTCGTCACCCCAAAAAAGAAACCTAATATCCATTAGCAGTCACTCCCCATTTCTCATTCCCTCTAGCATCTGGCAGCCACTTATCTTCTTCCTATCTCTATGGATTTGCCTGGTCTGCCTTTATACTTCCTTGAATACTGTCTTTTGATGCACAAAAGTTTAAATTTTTGATTAAGGTCAGTTTACCAGTTTTTTTCATCTTCTGCTTTTGGTGTCATACTTAAGAAGTCCTTGCCTAACTCAAGATCACAAAGATTTACTCCTATATTTTCTTCTAAGATTTTTATAATTTAGTTCTTACGTTTAGGTTTGTGGTCCATTTTGAGTTAATTTTTGTGTGTGGTGTGAGACAGAGACCCAGATTCATCTTTTTCCATATGGATATCCAATTCTCCCAGCATTATTTATTAAAAAGTATATATTTTTGGACCTCAGTGTGTCACTTACAGACAACATATAGTTAAAATCTTGATTTTTGTCCAAATGACAATATCTGCCTAAAATCTTTTGATTCTTCCTCAGAAATCCTTGACTTTTCTCCTTGTTTTCTCCTTGTTTATTCTCCCACTGCCTTTGTCCTTGTCCAGAATGGCAAAGGCCTCTCAGATGTTTTCTTGGTTTCCTGGTGTGGATTCCCTTCCACCATTTCCAGATCTATTCTTTATACTGATTGCTTCACTCAATTAATTTACTGGCCTGGCCCATGTGGACCTTTGAGTTTGCAAACCCTGGCATAAAATGTCATGTTCTGACTCCTATAACTTTCCTATTCATTATTTTATTCACTAGGTATTTAGTGTCTGCTAAGTGACATGCACTGTTCTAGGCACTAAAGATAGAGTAGTCTATCTGTAAGCTTTTGGTGATTAACTCAGCACTCTTAAAATGTAGTAGCAAAAAAACCCCACCATTCATTTAGGTCATGATTGTGTGGGTTGACAGTATGTACTGGGTTCACTGTGTGGTTCTTTTGGTCTTGGCTGGGCTCAGTCATGCATTTGCTGTCAGCAAGACAGTTTTGCTTCTGGGGATTCGTTGACCATCATCTAAGGCAAGAGTTGGATATCTGTGGCCCCTAAGCTAAGACTGGTGTTTATATTTTTGAACAGTTTTAAAATAAAAAATATGTGACTGAGATTATATAGGGCTCTCAATGCCCAAAGTTTTTACTCTCTGTCCCTTTACAGAAAAAGTTTGCTGATCCCTGGTCTAAGACAATAGGTGTTGACTGGGCTGTGTGTCTCTCATCATCAAATAGACTAGACTAGACTTTTCACATGGTAGCAACAGGCTTCCCAAAAAGAGTAGAAGCATACAAGGCTTTCAAGGCTTAAATTTAGAACTAGCACAACTTGCCTCTGCTATATTCTGTTGGCAAAAGCAAGTCACAAAGACATCTAAAATTCAACAGATGGAATAAAGGACTCCATTTTTTTAATGAGAGGAGCTGTAGAATCACATTTCAAGAGGCATGGATAAAAGGGGGAGACAAACTATGTCCATTTTTGCTGTCTGCCACAAGGTGTGGACAAACAGACAAAAAGCTTCCTGCCTTGTGGAGTGTACGTTCTATCAATAGCAGTAAATTCTCATGTTTCATTATACCCCCAAAATACGCCTTTTAATTCAGCCATACTGCCTTAGTTGCGTGTCCCTGAATACTAATTGATTTCTCACTTCCCTGTACTTTCAGTCCTGCTTTATAAATGTTTATGGAATGAAAGAATATTGTGACTTTCTTCCCTCATTTGCTTGGTTAACTCCAGTCTCCTAAAAGTCTGCTCACCTCTCGGAGGCATTTCCTGTCAGTATGCTGTTTCTGTGTTCACTAACATACTCTGTTATAGCATTGGTTCATGCTGAATTGTGATTAGTAATTTTGTCTCCTTACTTAATAAGGTGTTTGAAGACTAGGGTTTGTGTCTTTGGTGTTTTATTGATATATTTCTATTTCCATTCAACAAATACTTATTTTATTCCTACTGTGTGTCAAGCACTGTGCTGAGTGCTAGAAGCAAACAAAACAGACAAGGAAAATTCTTGCACTCATGTAGTATAGGTAGTATTTTTAATAATACGGCTTTTTAGCAAGATTAGTATATTACATTTTGTTTTTTTCCATCATGTCTCCAAACCATTTTTCATCCATACATTTTCTGTGTTTTATTTTTGCGAGATTTAATCTTCAAGGCATTTACTGCATCACTTTTGATTTTTATAGTTGCATCTTTAGTTGTTATGCAATATGTGTGTTTTGAAAACTAAGTGTACTAAATATGTTGAAATTCACATACTATTTTGATTAGTAGTTCACTCTCATCTTGGTTATTCACTTTTAAAATTTTTTTTTAAAGTAAATTTATTTATTTATTTACTTTTGGCTGCATTGGGTCTTTGTTGCTGTGCGCAGGCTTTTTCTAGTTGCGGCGAGTGGCGGCTACTCTTCATTGTGCTGTGCGGGCTTCTCATTGCAATGGCTTCTCTTGTTGCAGAGCATGGGCTCTACGTGTGCAGGCTTCAGTAGCTGTGGCACATGGGCTCAGTAATTGTGGCTCACAGGCTCTAGAGCACAGGCTCAGTAGTTGTGGTGCACGGTCTTAGTTGCTCCGCGGCATGTGGGGTCTTTCCGGACCAGGGCTCGAACCCATGTCCCCTGCATTGGCAGGTGGATTCTTAACCACTGCGCCACCAGGGAAGCCCACTTTTTTTATTCTTGATATTCAGTCTCCAAGGACAGTATGTCTTACACATTTTAGAATGCAGGTTTGAGATTCTGAATTATTTTTCCTCAAGGAAAATTAGATTTTAGTGTTTAGTATAGTGCCAAATACATAAGCGGCATTTGTTCATGGTAATAGCCTCTTTGGTTTTCTGTTTCATTGAATTTTACCCAAGATAATTATTCTTGACTGACTTTTAAATGGCTAAATAAATTCTTGACCTTCAGTATAATAATTATAATAACTTTTTTTCATTATAAGTCACAATGATACCCACTTTTTCTTTTCCCTTCCCATTTGGTTCTTAAAAATATTAATGTGTAAATTTGGAAGTGTCTCTGTTATACAATTGCTAACCTATTTGAAGTATTTTGAAAATGTGCATATGAATTTTATAAATTAATGCCTCCAGGGCTTCCTTGGTGGCATAGTGGTTGGGAGTCCACCTGCCGATGCGGGGGACGCAGTTTCATGCCCTGGTCCAGGGGGGATCCCATGTGCCGTGGAGCGGCTGGGCCCGTGAGCCATGGCCGCTGGGCCTGCGCGTCCGGAGCCCATGCTCCACAACGGGAGAGGCCACGGCAGTGAGAGACCCACATACCACAAAAAAAAAAAAAAAAAATTAATGCCTCCAGAAATGAAATTAAGGCCAATTTAAAGAAGGGATTCATTACCTTAAAAGCATTAATAATATGATTCTTCTTAAGAGGTTGTTGGATAGTCATATTACCTATTTATTCTTTCATTCTTGGTTCAGTCATTCATCCATTTAATAAACATTTTTTGAGTGCTTACTATATGTGAGTTACTGTGCAAGATGCAAAGATACAAAGAAGAATTAAACAGAAGATGTGTGGAGGGAGGTCTTTATTTCATATTTAAATCTAAGAGTTGGAATATTATAGAAGGCTAGAAAATAAATATCTGGTAGAAAAGGGAGATCAAAAAAGAACTTCATGGAATTTTAACCTTTTCTAGCATCTTGCCTGACCATCCTGTAAAATATAGCAAAAGATATTCTGGATTGAAAGCATAAGACTATAGATCTTTCATAAATGAAGAATTTTTGGAAATGCTAATAGCATCTAGTTATTATTCTAAATCTTTGTCTTATATTTGTTGCAGTTTGTGAGGATTCAATTAAATGTTTGCAAATAAAGATTGTTGAAAATATGCATATAAACATATGCATCTTATGAAAGTTGGTGTTATGAGCTTTCTCAGCTATTCAAAATGATGAATAATTGTTAGAATTATTATAGAGTAATATAAATTACTTTCATTGCAGATTTAGAGAACTTATAGTTTGATCAGAAAAGGGCTGAAAAACAATCATTTTCCTCTCTTTAACCTCTTTATAATTCCAGTGTGTTGTGTAAGACATATAGTTTATAGAAGTCAAATGACATAATTGCCTTCTATATTATATTTTGTTATGTGTAGAAGGTCAAACCAAGACATAAACACATTAGCGGGATAAAAGTAGACGATTTCTCTAAAGGCCGTTTGGTTTATAAGAATGGTGAAGAGGCTACACAGCAGCTCATATATTTACAAGCCTAAGTGATTTTTATTCTGTGTTTTTATTTACACATGACTAATAAATTAATCTGTGGATCAGCAAGAAGGTTTAATATTCAAAAATTGAAAGTGAGGCTATTTTGGCGTTTTTCATTTAGTTAAAATGGAAAGGGTATTATTTAACCATCGATCTGGGTAATATTAATAGTTCATAGAGAACGTGAAATGATCCTTTTTCCCCTTTGGTACTCTTTTACTTTAATAAACAAACATCACTTTTTTTTTTTTTTTTTTGCGGTACGCAGGCCTCTCACTGTCGCGGCCTCTCCCATTGCGGAGCACAGGCTCCGGACGCGCAGGCTCAGCGGCCATGGCTCACGGGCCCAGCCGCTCCGCAGCATGTGGGATCTTCCCAGACTGGGGCACGAACCCGTGTTCCCTACATGTCAGGCGGACTCTCAACCACTGCGCCACCAGGGAAGCCCTAAAGACTTTCATAATCTGTCCCTTGTTTAACTCTCCAGCACCTTCTTTTGTCACTTCCTAATGATTAGCCCCAACTGTACTGAATTACTTAGAGTTCCTGAAATATATCTTGTTTTCTCTTCCCTCCGTGCCTTTGCACATACTGTTCCCTCTACTTGGAATGTTCTGCTGTTGCCCCCTCCCTTTCTTATTGCCTGGCAAGCTGTTTTCAGCATGTTCGCAGATCATTTCCAGGAGTCAGTTCACGACATCTCCTCCTGTCTTTGCTTCCATAGTATCCTATGTAAGCCTCCAAGATTACTACACTGTGTTGTCACCTCACTTGACTATGAGCTCTGTGAGAACACAAACGGACTCTTTCCCCTCTCTTTCTTCATGCTTTGCACAGAATTGAATGAATTCAATTGCCACAATGATTTTGCAAGAACTTGTTAGTATCTCCATTTTATAGTTCAGAAAACTGAAGTTAATTTGCCCAGTGATACAGTTAGTAAGTGGTGGAGCCAGGATTTGACTTAGGCCTGTTTGACTCCGCAGTCTCTGATTATTTCATTTTGCCATGCTGCTTCCTCAACCATACAAATGTTAATAATTGATGATGGGCAGTAGTGTAATGTAGTGTAAAAAACATGGACTTGGACGTCAGACGGATCTCGGCTTGCATTCTAGTTTGCCATTTAGCCAACTGTTGGTAAGTTTCATAATCTCTATTTTCCCTTTTGTAAAATGTGGCTAATAGCATTACCTACTTTAGAGGATTGCTGTGAGAATTAAATGAAATATATGAAGATGGTTTTGTGTAATGCTGGGCATGTGATCTACTTTATAGGTGGTAGTTGTTTCAGATAAGATATATAGCTATGAGCAAAAGAAAGATTGACTAGCAAATGCTTAAACAAACAAACAAAAAATTTAAATGGCTTCCCATAGTACAAAGTCTGGAGATCGTCTTCAGTGACTTAAGTTTCTTGTCTTTTTCATAGTCGCAGGATATCTGTGAAGTCTCAGGTATCATGTCGAAAGCTGGAGAAAGTGAGAAGGCATGGACTCCAATAATAGCTTAACTGCTGTTCTAACCACAGTCTTGCCATTATCCAAGCTGTGAGAGAGACTGGGAAAGTGGAGAATGGGATCGCTGTGATTAGACCAGCAATCATTCTTCATCTAGGGATGAGAACATTGCTTCCTTGTATAAAATTAGAGAAGTATCTTCCCCAGTGGTTGTGGTGAGCTGCTGCTGCTGTGTGGTGACATAGCCCTGTCACAAGGTACGCTTATCACTTCATTAGTCCGAAGCAGCTAACAAGTAAGCACTGTGCATTGTTTTAATCCATATCAAGGAAAAGCTAAGAGTAGATTAGCTGTGTCCTTATTATCTCATTACTTAGGGGCTAACATTTTGCAAAACTAGCTTTTCAGCCATTTTCCTATCTCATTGGCTTAAGAATGCTTACAGAATTTGCTACTGCTTCTGACTGCCCCCTCACCCCCCAGCTGATACATCAAACCACCACCACCAGAGAGACAACAACAAAACCTCATAACATCACTGGCGTCCCTCTGATAGTTCGATGGCTGCTGCTTTTTTTGAGAGAGACTCAAAGTTCTAGCTTCAACCTCCCAAAGTTCATGCTATTCTTAAAGCCACTACTTCTCCCCTAGTATCTCATGTTTGGGATTTCCCCTGACACCCTCATCGGATTCAGTGAGAACAGTGGGATCTCCTGTACTTTTGCCTCCTACCACCCAGCTTCCTGCTGTTGGAATCTTTCACAGTTATTAGACCTCTTTCCACCTGCTCACTCTGTTGATTTTTGGCTGTTTGCGAGAGAAAAGGGAAGCAGAACTGTGCAGCTCAGCTCTTGCTGCTTTGCCAGTGGTTGGGAGGATATGGTACTCAAATGCTCATTTGGGTTCTGGAATGAATTTGGCTATAAAAACAGTGGTGTGAAAGATGTTAGGGTTGTATTCTATTTTTAGTTTTCTAGTTCAGTTACATTTTGTCTTTTGAGGAATGAGAGCTCCCTACCATTATACATTATTCCAATAGGGAAATATTTTATGACTTCCAACCAATTTAAAAACAAACATTTGGAATAGAATATATATCACGAGTTGAATGACCTATGCTTGGGTGTCACCTTTCTGTACCTTGGTAGCATGCTGAACTAACACTCATTCAAAGTGAAAAAGCAGGAGGAGAAGCTAAGGACATAGATAATTCATAGACTGGTTAATTATTCCCCCTATAATAAAAAGTAAAGTGTACAGAAAATCTGAGCAGAAAGAAGTATGTTCTTTCCTGTGGATACTTCATACATTTTTTTTCATTTTAATATTTATGTTTTGAAGCTTCAGTTATTTTTCCATTAAGTCTTCATTCAGAGAGCTTACAGATGTGTATGTAAAGAATAATATCTGATTATTGCATGACTTACTGAGTTTCATTCTTGGGCTCGACTATGTTGTTTTACCAATCGAAGTTAATGCCAGATTTTCTGGAACTTAGATTCACTGGATGGTTTTCAGTTATTCAGAAGCCACTGATAATTTAGTACAATAGTAAACAGAATGATGATTATCAAGTTTGGATTCCAAATACTGAGAGGCATATATGCTTTACTGTGACAACTTTTAGAAAAGGTTTTGAAGTAGATGAAGAAAAGACAGAAGATATGTTGAGAAACAGATGTTGTATGACTAAAGTACCCAGCTGTGTGCTAACAAAATGAATCTCATGCCTATTAGTTAACAATTCTTTGGCAGTCAGAGGCATATGTAAAGGCAGTAAATGCAGCATGGGGAAATAAAAAAGGTTAAAAACATTTTCTAAGCTTAAAATGTTGGCAGTGTCTAGTCTACCATCTGTATTGCTGAAGAGTTGATTTTGTTGTGGGTAAGTCATACCAAGGTCACTTCTAAAAAAAAAAAATTGGTTAACCCATTAGTCTTCATTTTCAGATGTTAGCGTTACGTGTCTTAGGACTTGAATTAGTGAGAAAATATTATTTCAGTAAAATAAATTCCATTTGATGTATATAAATCTAAATGCTTTTAGGTTAGCACTTTGTTATGAAACAGATTTTTTTTTCAGTTCTTGTTTGAATTCTTTCTCATCAAATCTATTAATTATTTAAAAGTTTTCTATTGAAATGCTTCTTTGCCCAATTTAGATATATGACCATTTAACTACATAGTATAGTGTTATTGACCCTTACCATCATGGTCTTCTCTGAGAAGAGCCAGAGCTTTCTCATCCTACAAGTCTTTCTTCTTTGATTGAGTAGATGGTAAACTCTTTAGGGTGGCCTATTTAGGCTAAAGGTTCACTCTTAGGTACTTAAAATGATATTCCATTCCATTTTCCCTTATAGGACCCCAAATTAAGAATTGTATACCCGTAGAGTATTTCTGTATAGTACATCAGCTCTTTGTAATTAGTTTCTTTTGGTTCAGGAATTATCTTCCTCAGTACTCAGAGATGTTGCCGACCACACATGGGATTTTCTTAGAGGTATAATGAAATACCTTAGCACTTTACAGAAATCAAGGTCAATATAATTTGTCTGAAAATAAAAATGAAAAATATAATTAAACATTATTAATGTGTGGGTCTGATTAAATTAAGCTGCATAAAATTGATAAGATTTGGTATTCATATTCCTATATTAATAGTCTGCAATAAATTGAAAACATACTTCTACTTTGATTTAAAAACTAAAGGAAGATAGAAGTTCTTATAATCCTAGGGATCAGGAAAGAGATTCTTTCACTAGAGTAGTCAAGTTTCTTTATATATAACTTAATTTTAAACTGAAACCTAGGATCCAAGGGCCTTGGCATCCCACATAATTTATAACATTGTTCTGGTTATCATGTCTGCAAAAATTTTTGCTCATTGGCTGGTCTTATTTTTGCTTATATCGCTCTGGTTTTGATTAGAGTGGAAAATATTTTATGCATATAATGTAACTTATGCCTCATTTGGTACTGAGAATCTTTTTTTTGGTTGAGCACCAATCTGGCAGTACCATATGAAGCTTAGGTAGGAAGTGGACAGAGAGGGAGGGCTGTATACAGTGAAAAGAGTGCATGATAAAAAGGAAAAGGAAAGAGTTAGAGGAAAGTTGTAGTCATTATTGGCATTTAGAGACTTACTACAGGGCCCCTCTAGATACTCCATTAATTCATACAGTATCTTTGTGAACTGGGGTCTTACAAAGGACAATAGAAAGGAAGCTTCTTATAACTGTTACTGTCTCTGTAATTATATTTCTCAAAATAAAGGAAACAAATGTTAATTGAATTTCTGTAACATTTTAGGAAATATATTTACTTGATTAAAAACATAATTTAAAAATTATCATTAAAGGTAAATTTTCATACTTAAAATCTATCATGTCATCAGTAAAAGAGGCAACCCTAGCACGTGGAAGGCATTTGAGTTTTTATAAAATTCTGTAGTTGTTCATTTTTTTTAAGCAAGAGGTTTAATAATATTTGTTGAAAACCTTCATTATAACCATCACCACTAGATTATGTTCAATCTTCTCAATTTTTTTTTTTTTTTTTTTTTTGCGGTATGCGGGCCTCTCACTGTTGTGGCCTCTCCCGTTGCGGAGCACAGGCTCCGGACGCGCAGGCTCAGCAGCCATGGCTCACGGGCCCAGCCGCTCCGCGGCATGTGGGATCTTCCTGGACCAGGGCTCGAACCCGTGTCCCCTGCATTGGCAGGCAGATTCTCAACCACTGTGCCACAAGGGAAGCCCAATCTTCTCAATTTTTACCCCAGTCATTTCAAATTTTCCATTATCTTAAGAATGGGGGTAGAAGGAAATTTTATATAAGAACTCAGTTTTGTTAAGCAGAGGAAGACTATGAATAGCACTTGACTTATTAGTGAGCTCATACTGTGTATGTCAGTGGGTAGTGTGAGTTTTGAGATGTTCCTTCATTCTGTGGGTCTTAGTTTCCTCATCTAGAAAGTAAAGGGCATGATATAATATAGATGAGTTCTAAACTGTGTATTTAAGAGACAGTAAATTTATTATTCAATTCAAATCCTGTAGTGTGGTATTCAAGGCCTTTCATAGCTAGAAATCTTTAGTTATATTTTATTTAATTTACTTTCACAAATCCTACTGTAGTATTCACCATTCTCCAGACTTATAAATCCTGTCTGTTGGCTCCTAGCTAATCTCCACCCTTATTCCCATTTACAGTTCTTCCTGTATTTTCTTTCATGGTCAGTGGGATCACTGTTTACCTTGTCATCCTATGTAATAGGCACTGTGCTAAGTGCTTTACATGCATTCTTTTCTAATTCTGTCCTCATGACAACCATATGATATGTAGGCACTATTGTTATCTCCATTCTGCAGAGGAAATAGAAACCTATAGTGATCAAGTCATTGCCCAACATACACAGCTAGAATGAGACAGAGCCAAATCTTTAACCCAGGAGTGTGTTTTCAAAGCCTATGCAAACCTTAACCTCTAGGTGGTATTGCTTCCTCTATATGCAGTCCTCCAAGTCCTACTGATTTTACCACCTAAATAAGACTTGAGAGTCTTTCTTCATCTGCCCTTCCCGCCATTACTTTAGGCTCTTTGTCATTCTTATCTAGACTATAGTGTTAATCTCCTAGTCTAACTCAGTAGATGGTTCAGATCATTTAATAGTTTCCCTGTTACCTGTAGGTTAAACTGTAAGATCCTCAACATTTATAATCCATCCCCACATTCTATTACCTGCCCACTTCCATCTTGTATTACATTATAAATCCCTTGAGTGTGGGGACTAGTATCTTTGTATATTCCTTATAATATTGTGAACATAATAACTGCTCAGCCAATAGTTGCTGACTTAATGAATGAAGTAGGCAGGCTCTTGGCTTGGCAAGTAAGTATACTTTTCTAGAATTAAAATGAATTACTCTGTAGTAGGAATAAGAAAATTATTTTATTTTAGTATATTAATAATTTACACATTATTATTTTATGGTAGTAATGTCATACATTCCTCCAATAATATTGATTGGAATTAAGATGATTTTAAGCTATTACATGGAGTTGTTCTGAGTTCCTATAGAATTGTCTTTTTTTTTTTTCCCCCCAGAAGGGAATTAATAGAATTGAGACATAAGCAAGAGCAGAAATACTAGGTTTTGGACATCCGTTGTGGTACAAAATAAAAAATTAGCAGTCATTGACTCCTTGTTAGAAATTTGACTCCTAGTCAAAGATTTATAGACTTTACCTTGTGTAAATAAGTCTGTAGTCATAATCATTTATGATGCTCAGAATATACCAATGATTCATGAGCCACTCTAAGGGAATCGTGTAACTGGTATAAATCCATACTTGGTTTTGTTTTAATTTGCAACTTTTCTTCTTAGAGTCTTTTTTAATCTAAAGTTTTGATGGGTACATTGAAACATGGTAAAAATTATTGACAGTTGTGACATTTTTAACAAAAATGTTTACATCATAAAAACAAGTTTCTTAGACTTATTAGAAGGGTAAGATTTCATGACAGATGAAATATTTAAGATATGCTTCATTTAATAGATCAGTAAGTTTCACTAGCTACATATTTTGTGCTAATTCATTTATTCTTTTTTTAAATTGAGGTATAGTTCACATACAGTAAAATTTACTGTTTTGTATTATACAGTTCAGTGGCTTTTAGTATATTTATGAAGTTGTCCAACTATCACCAATCTGTAATTACAGAACATTTTTTATCACCCCAAAAGAAATCCATGCTTGTTAGCAGTCACTTCCTTTTCTTCTCCACCTAGCCCCTGGCAACCACTAATCTACTTTCTGTCTCTATCGGTTTACCTATTCTGGAGATTTCATATGGATTTATACAATATGTGGCATTTTGTGTCTGGGCTTCTTTCATTTAGCATGTTTTCAAGGTTCATACATGCTGTTCAATTTCATTCCTTTTTATAGCAGAATAATATTCCATTGTGTGAATATACCACATTGTGTTCATCCATTCATCAATTGATGGACCTTTGAACTGTTTCCACTTTTTGACTATTTTGAATAATGCTGTTATGAACATTTGTATACAAATTTTTATGTGAATATATGTTTCCCACCTCTTGGGTATATACTTAGCAGCAGAATTGCTAAGTAATATGTAACTCTACGTTTAATCATTTGAGAAACTGCCAGTTTTCCAAAGTGGCTACATCTTACATACCCACCAGCAGTGTATGAGGAGTCAAAATTCTTCACATTCTCACCAACACTTGTTATTATTTGTCTTTTTGATTATAGCCATTCTAGTGGGTGAGAAATGAGCTCTAAGATAAGTGAGTTTCCTTGTAAATTAGATGAAGGAAATAATTATTTTCCAGTTTACAGAAAAGTAACTAAACTTTAATTTTTCCTTCTATAAATGTTATTAAATAATTAAACCTACTATTAATTACTTACACTAGCTCTAGATACACCAAATTATGTACTCTAAAAAAATTACACGTGTAGATGTTTCATAAGTGTTTCTGGTACTCCATCACCTATATAAGTTTGGGAACTACTACTTTTATATATTTAAGGCATAGTACATAAGCTCATAGAACGTTGCTTTTTCTTTTATTGTTCATGTTGATTATGAAAGAACAATTCTCTAGTCAGTATGTTCACATTGATTCTAATAGGATTAGAAGTGTAATTTAAATAATATTTTAAGCCTTTCCTTTCAAATATGTGCAAATGGTGCATTTTAGTAGGATCACATAAGTGGGTAGTGGAAGTTTAAATGACAAAAAATGAAAACAAGCTATAATAGGAATATGTCTTGTGCTAGTTTTGATAGTGTTCACTATATTTTAAGTAGACAGATACTTATAAAGAAGTAGCACATAATGCTGTGAATCATTTTCTTCAGTTCGGTTTGCTTAGAGCCAAGAAGCTTCTTTCAAGGCAGTAGTGCGCGGAGAAGGCTATTAGAGTCTCTTGAATGGTTCTCAATGCTGAAAGTCATACCCGGGTTTTTTGTTGATTTTTTTTCTATATGAGCATATACAGCTAATTTGACCAATTTTTCAAATATTTCTTGAGGATGTATATAAGTGTAGGGGTAAGTTTTAGTATTAGAATAGGCCTTCCCTTGGGACTTCGCTGGTGGCACAGTGGTTAAGAATCCACCTGCCAATGCAGGGGACACAGGTTTGATCCCTGGTCTGGGAAGATTCCCACATGCCACGGAGCATCTAAGCCGTGCACCACAGCTACTGAGCCTGCACTCTAGAGCCCATGAGCCACAACTACTGAGCCCGCGTGCCACAACTACTGAAGCCCACGTGCCTAGAGCCCGTGCTCCACAACAAGAAAAGCCACCGCAGTGAGAAGCTCATGCACCACAACGAAGAGTAGCCCCCACTTGCCACAACTAGGGAAAGCCCGTGCGCAGCAACAAAGACCGAACGCAGCCAAAATAAATAAATAAATAAAATAAAGATAGGCCTTCCCTTGTGAGTAGAGTAACATGATTACTCTGGTAAAGAACCTTTCTTTACCTGAGCTACTGCTTGGGAGTTGAAGTAACTGGGAGATCTCAACCTATTCTCCTTTAACATTACTTATCGCCAGTATTCCTCAAGCTGTAAGAGCTAATTGCCAGATATTCTTCTATATAATGAGTAGGAAGAGTTGTGTTTGTTGATAATCTGCATATGGTAATACATCTGTATTTTTTCCTCATCTGTTGGTAGGGATGATGTCTTGCAAACTAATATCCTAGCCCTTTGGCTCCTGTGACAAGCCTGCTCAGAGTAATAGTGACGTTTCTTCATATGGGCAACCCTAGTTTCTTTTAAAGTAATAATTTATGGTATTATGACCCAAATGCATGTTTTAATGTTACACTAGTTGCTTAAAAGAAAAAAACATTTTGCAATATCAGTTGGCAATAATATGATATACTAGATGGTAAAGTATCAGTGCTGATGACATAGATCCCTAGGTAGGCTGAACAAAATGGATCAAAGGGGTGATCATAATTGATGATGAGAGTGACATCACAGTGGCACCATGGGTAATGCATGAGTCCTGCATTCCCTTGTTCGGTCTTATTTTGGGTCAGGAAATAAATCCTTTGTAAATGTTGTCTTACATTTGGAGGGTGTGTGCAGGCTTCAATTCTGAAGTCATATAATGTTAACAAGATAATTCATCTAGCAGATTTTGGGGGCTGTATCTTTATTTTTCATCATTGTAACATTTTGGGGTTATAATTTCTAAACAATTGGAAAGGATATCCATCCAGAATAACCTGGAAATTCTGGGTAAAGTATCTGCAAATATATTATTTTTTTCAATCAATTCAGTTAATATCTACATTCAACTTGCTGAATTTTTTTCAACACTTCAAAATTATTTAGCATCTTTATTCTCTTCCTAAACAATACAAGTCTATTAATATACTTTAACTACTCATTGTGCACCCCCATGTACAAATCATTATTAGAATATTAACTTAAAAAAAAACCTAACAAACATAGACTGTAGTTTTACAATCTATCAACACCTGTGTTTACCACTGTTTCCCTGTGGGTTCACTTTTCTTCTTCCTGTATTATATCTTTAATACTTCATTCAGTGAGGATCTACAAACCCCTTGTATCTTTGTATGTCTGAAATATCTTTATTTCGCTGTGACTATTGAAGGATAGTTTATCTGGGTATGAAGCTGTACATTGACAGTTTTCCTTCTTCCTTTGAAAATTTGTCTTTTCTCATCTGTTTTTATTGGTGGAGAGTCCATGATCAACCCACTTGTCATTCTTTTGTAAAAATCCATCTTTTCTCTCTAGGAACTTCTTTCACTTTGTATTCTGCAATTTTACAATAAAGTATGTAGGGATGGGTTTATTTTTATTCATGCTGTTTGGTACTTATAGTGTCTTTTCAGTCTCAGGGCTCATCTTTCCTCGCTGAATTTTTTTTAAAAGAAGAATGCATCTGCATAAGTGAAATTGGTCTAACATTTGTGTTAGGGGAGGCAATTGTTCTTAAGTTTTGTTATCAGGATTATGTCAGTCTATAGAATGAGCTGATAAACTTTCTATAAGGATTATGTGTTATTTTAGGCTTTAACCTCTGAAAGTGATCTCATGTTAAATGACTCTGAGAGTATATAGATAATTGACTGTTTTTTCCAGTCTCTGGCTTCAGGTCTCTTCAGATAGTCTTCATGTTTTTTGAATGATTTTTGATAATTTATGTTCTTCTAGAAAATAGTCACATCTCTGTAGATTTTTAAATTTTAGAATTTTGTACACAGTATTACATTTTTAAAAAATTCTTTTTTTCCACATATGCAGTTATGTTACTTTTTCATTTATGATGCTCCATAAGCCTCACTTTTTGATACCAAGTGTTCCTAAAAGTGTTATAATGAAGATCACTGCAGGAACAATGTTATACCTGAGATTTGTGTCCCTCATAAAGAAATAGACCTCAATTAAGGAGGGTTTTTCTGAGGTGGAGGTGGGCAGTACAGTCTCTCAGGTATATTCCTTTGGGGAAATACAGCATGAACAGAAGAAAATAATCCCAAATATTAATAGTTTTCTCTGTATGATAGGATTGTGAGTGGTTTTTATTCTCTAGCATTTTCTTCTCGATTTTTGTACATTTTCTACAGAGAAGATAAGCATATAGTAGAGATAAACCTAATCTGAAATGCCATGGCAGTGTGTCTGTATGTACACATTAGGTTTTTTCTTTCTGCCCATCACCTGCCATCCCCAGTTCCCCAACCGGCTGAGCAAAAATGAGAATGGATGGATAATAAAGGTTTCTTCATGATTACCTCCTTAGCTCTCAACAGCGATTATAAAGTATTCCATTTCACAGAAATAGCCAATTACAGACATACTGAAATGACCACTGTTTTGCTTTGGAGGGATAGTCTCTGTTTATAGAGAGCAGAGAGATCACAGTGTCTTCCTTTCCTGAACAGTAGAAGTGTAAACTGTTGATCCGTCTTTTTCCTGTGAAGGGAGAACCTTGCTTATTTCTTCTAACTTCCCCTTCCAGGAAGGGGAAGGAATGAGAGAGAGAGCAAGGTGAATGGAGTATATTTAGCACTAACTGCGGTAATGTTCCTATCCTGGAGTTCTAGT
The DNA here is from genome assembly GCF_039906515.1 of Pseudorca crassidens. Taxonomy (NCBI): domain Eukaryota; kingdom Metazoa; phylum Chordata; class Mammalia; order Artiodactyla; family Delphinidae; genus Pseudorca; species Pseudorca crassidens. The sequence goes on from NC_090297.1 coordinate 99,463,818, forward strand.
ATAATTTTTAGGAAGTCAAGGTATATAGCCATAAGGGTATTCTATTTGGGAATTAAGATGCAGTGAAGTCATTTGGCATTAATTCATTTTTGGAGTTTTGAGACAATTGACTACCTCATTGCAGAACTTTTAATCTGAAATCTGTTGTGAAGACTGATGACCTCTCTAAAAGATCTCTCTGTAACTATTCCATTAGGACATCAGATTTAGCCAAGTATTGATGCGTTAATTCTGTTGGATTAGTTTCTATGCATACACGTACACACACACTGAAATCTCATTGTTCCACGAACATTTTATTTTTAATTATTTAACCTCTTTTTATATACTATTAAGGAAAATTATGATGGAAATGCAATACTGTGAGTTTGCATGGACAACAAAGGTGTTCTCTTTTTTTTTAATCTTTAAGAGTATGTCAAAGCCTTTTGTAGTGACTTATGATTCAGGGCAGTCTCTTAGAAGCAACTACTTTAATATTTTATAGTGACAAAAGGAGAGTCACAAACACAGTAGTTGTGTTGTATATTTTTTTCCTCTGTTGATTTGAGTAGGATTAAACAACCTCTAGGGCGAACCATCTATTTAGCAAAAAGTAAGGAGGTTAAAGTAAGATGAGGGAGAAACAAGAAAAATAGGACAAAAGAAAAACCCAAGATTGGAAAGATTCAATGAAGAAATCTTACTCAAGGACATGAAGGGGTTTTCTTCCTCACTAACCCCAAAGATTATGGCCAAAATTCTTACTTTGATTATTCATTATCAAGCAAGTGAAAGCGGAATCAACAGATGGTTGGCAAATTGATACATTCTGCCTTGCATGCACAGTCAGGACCTTATAAGTAGGCAATTGCATGTTATAAATTATAAGTATATAAGCATAAGTATAGGTGTGCGTTACAGGTTTCTTACAGGTAGGCAACCCAGCCTTGCTTGAATATTACCTGGTGCTCTCCTATGTTTATAGGATATGAGTGGAGCCAACAGTTGATTGATGAATTGAAAATGCTAAAGTAGGGAATTACCAATTGATATATATATATATCCTATAAGCATTTTGTTTTTAATTTAAAGCATATATTATACATTAATTTAAAATCTTTTGAAGTAAAGTCCAGCTTTTTTCATTGAGTATGGGTCTACTGACTGGAGACTGCTGTCATCTTTCTTCCACATATAACCTAGAATGCTTATCTACTATTTCCAATTCCAAGTTCCATAAAGTAGAATAAGAACTTAGACATCTGCATATCAAACGTGTATGGAATCCCACTTGATTTTTTATTTTTATAATTCCTCTTTTTGTAATTTTTTAGAGACTTACCTCTCCAAAGATTTCAAAGTTTTCTCAAAACATTTATGTTAGTTTTCATAGAAACACCTTTTTTTGTATTCACATTTCACAATATTTAATTAAATATCATGTAATCACAACTGTCATAAAAGGGATAAGAATGAATACAGCATAATATTTTAAGTTGGGAAAACAGAATGTGACAGTATATTGCTAATGGAATAGTCTATTTGACTCAAGCATTTAGCTTGTTGTGGGCAACTGTGTGTTTTAAGAAGAAATGTAGAGCTAACCAATAAATACAGTGGAGACCATCCCACTTGAGAAGTGTCTTCTGTGTATGATTTTGTGTGTGTGTGTGTATTTTGGCCACACACTGAGTGGCATATGGGATCTTAGTTCCCTGACCAGGGATTGAACCGACGTCCCCTGCATTGGAAGCGCACAGTCTTAACCACTGGACCACCAGGGAAGTCCTATATTCTGTAGGGACAGTTAGCTGTGATAGGTCCATATGGTTAAGACCTTTAACAACAATCTTTGATGAGGAGAGTTGTTAAGGAGCTAAATATACACGTGTTAAGAAGACAAGAGAGAACAGCAGGCAGTCTGATTTCAGAGTTCATACTTAATTGCTGTGCTGTCTACAGCATCCCCTTCTGTCCAGGATACATCAAGTAGACAAGAAAGAAATGATGCATAGAAAATAATATAATAATTTTGACTTATTCTCTATGTTAAATGAACTAAAAAAAGAGTTTACCATCTTTTCAAATATCTCTGGAAGAATCACTAAAACTGATCTTCTCTTAGGATAGCAGTATGTTACCGAACAGAAATTATGCAAACCACTTATGCAGACAAAATCCAAATAGAATTATGAATTAATAACAACACTTTTTAAAAACCCACTTGGTTGATAATTGTTATTTGGGAGGAATATTTTGCTTATTTTAGATTAGGTATCAGAGTCTTCTTCCTTGTCGGGGTGGTTTAGCCCAGGCTTTATTTAGCCTGTCCAGTTCCTGAAGAGAAGGGAGGATAACTACCTTTTACCCAGAGGCAAGAGTTTAGCTCTGGAGTCAAACTAACAAGTAATGTCCAGCCCACACATTTTTATTTTACTTAGTAGCTGTGAGACTATGGGCAAGTTGTGTAACCTTTCTTGTCTCAGTTACATCTTATAAAATAGGAATTAGTGTCTGTCACACAATTTCTGTGAGGATTAAATAAATTAATTCATGTGAAGTTCTTTGAACAGTGCCTGATATAAAGAAGTGCTCAATAAATGATAGCTGCTATTATCCTTATCATCACTGAAAAAGAAGAATAATGAGGTTGTTGTTGAAAATGTGCCCAGAGAGATGACCTTCAGATATGCAGTATTGGTGATTAAGTACAGAAATAGACAAGAAGTAGGAGAACTAGGGAAGGCATGAGTGAAGAATTAAGGTGTTGTCTAGGATAGTTGTCATAGTTTGACCAACATTCCCTCATTGCCCAGCCCCTGGGCAGGGTACTTTTTGAAAAATCCCAATAAATACAGAAACCTGTAGCCAATCTAATTGAGAAAGAAAAGAAGAGGGAAATTGTTTTTAAAACAGAAAAGGAATGGCATAATTTGGGAAGAAAATCATAGAAGAAAATAGCATTACCAAATACATATGTTTTGTAAAATAATAATTTAAACAGTATAATACTAAAGAATAGACAAATACAACTGAATAAGCCTAGAAACAGATTTCATTGTATGTAAGAAATTAATGCATGCTTTAAAAAAGAAACTTAAAAATCAGGCAGTTAGCTTCGTAAAACAGAATATATATGAAAGGCCAATAAGCATATGAAAAGCTGATCAATATCATTAATCATCAGGTGAATGCAAATTAAAACTACAATTAGATACTACCTCCATACACTCATTAGAATGGCTAAAGAGCCTGGTAATGCCAAGTGATGACAAGGATGTAGAACTCTTCATAAATTATGGTGGAAATGTAAAATGTTACAACTGCTTTGGAAAACTGTTCAGTAGTTTCTTTTAAAAAGTCAGACATACACCTAACAGTACAGTCCATCTATTCCATTCCTAGTTATTTACCCAAGAGAAATGAAAATATATGCTTACTCAAAGACTGGTCCACAAATATGCATATCAGCTTTACCCACATCAACCCCTATTACTAAGATATGGTTTTTGCTCTCAACACTTGTGATACCAAATGTAGGTTTTCCACATCAAGCAATTCTCTAATTCTCCGTGGACACCAGATGAGTATCCCACAGTTTAATTCAATTCTGACACTAACTATTTAAAGTTAGCGCAGACCCCCAGGTTAAGGGTTCAGTCTCACAAAACTGCCCCCTACTTCAGATGCCACATGTAGTGGGTCCCCAGGTTACCCACACATCTGTCCAACTTGGCTGCAAATTGGGGTTGTTGACCCCCTCCTCAGGTTAGATAATTTGCTATATAATGGCTTACAAAGCTCAGGGAAACACTTTACTATTACTGGTTTATTATAAAGGCTATTTTAATGAAAGAAATGAACAGCCAGATGAAGAGGTACATATGGCAAAATCTGGAAAGGACCCAAGTGTAGGAGCTTCTGACCCCAGGGAGTTTGGGTTCTTTACCAACCCAGAAGCTCTCCAGACCCTGTCATTTAGGGGTTTTGTGAAGGTTCCATTTTGTAAGCATGACTGATTGTATCATTGGCTGTTGGTGATTGCACTCAGCCTCTAGCCACTAAAGGTAAGGGCTGGGGCTGAAAGTTCCATGGTTGGTCACATGCTTGGTTCCTCTGACAACCAGCCCCCATCCTATAGCTTGCCAAGGGACCCATGACAGTCATCTCATTAACATAAACTCAAGTGTGGTTGAAAGGGGCTTATGACTAACAAAAGATGGGCCTCTCACCCTTGTCAGTCAGGAAATTCCAAGGGTTTTAGGAGGTCTCTGCAGAACCGGGAGTTACACACACACACACACACACACACACACACACACACACGCACACACACACACGTGCACACACACACACGAACAGAAATGTCCATATATTTTTAAAAATTAAGATATAATTGACATATAACATTGTATTAGTTTCAGGTGTACAACATAATGATTTGGTATTTGTATATATTGTAAAATGATCACAATAAGTCTAATTAACATCTATCACCACACATAGAATTTTTTTTCTTGTAATGAGAACTTGTAAAATTTATTCTTTTAGCAATACAGTATTTTATAACTGCAAGTTTGTGTTTTTGACCCCCTTCCCCCATTTTGCCCACCGCTACACCCCATCTCTGGCAATCACCAGTCTGTTCTCAGTATCTGTGATGTTAATGTGATCTGTGATCTCGATGTTTGGTTTTGTTTATATTCCGCATATACGTGAGATCATACAGTATTTGTCTTTCTCTGTCTGACTTATTTTACTTAACGTAATGCCCTCAAAGTCCATTCCTATTGTCACAAATGACAAGGTTCCCTTCTTTTTTATGGCTGAATAATATTCCTCTGTGTGTGTGTATATATATATATGTATATATATATATATATATATACATATATATATATACACACACACCACATTTTCTTTATCCATTCATCCCTTGATGGACACTTAGGTTGCTTCCATGTCTTGAAAATATGTATTTCTTATACCACAGTATCACAGCCCCAAACTGAAAACAACCCAAATGTCCATCAACAGGTAAATGGATTACAAAATGTGGTCTGTCTCTATAGGGGATATACCACTACTCAGTAATAAAAGGGAATGATCCACTGATAACATGCAACAGTATAAATAAATCTCAAAATCATTATGTTGAATGAAAGATGGAAGACATTAAAGACTTAATATAATAAGATTCCATTTATGTAAAATTTTAAGAACTGCAAGCTAATCTATAGTGAAAGAGAGAGTAGATCAATGCTTGCCTGGGGGCTGAAAAGGAATGTGAGAAATCTTTTGGGGGTCAAGGAAATGATCTGCATCCTGATTGTGGCAGTAGTTTCATAGGTATATACATCTGTCAAAACTCTTTGAATTATACACTTCAAATGTATGCAGTTTATTATGTATCTATGTTTGTATTGTACATATATGTTATACTATATGTATGTTTGTTTATATGTTTCTCTCATCTACTACATTCAGCTTTTCAGAACATCTTGTTGGCTGTGCTTTCAGAAAGTATCCAGAACTCAATGACTTCTTGTTATATCCACTGCCACACTACTAGTCTAAGCTACCATGATCTTTTGTTTAGACAGTTGTTCTAGACTTTTAACTAGTCATGCGATGCTGCACCTGGCTTCAGTTTCTCAGGTTCTAGAGTCATCCTGTTAAGTCAGAGGTCAAATCACGTCACTATCCTGCTTAATACCTTGTATGATGTACATCTTATTTAGAGTAAGTCTATCCTACTGGAGTCCTTACAATGGCCTCTAAGAACTTACATGATCTGGCTTCCTAATACCTCTCTGACCTCATCTCCTGCTGTTCTCTGCCTCATGCATTCCAACTGCATTACCTTCCTTGCCTTTCCTTGAACATTCTGGGCATGCCCTTACTTCAGGGTCTTTCACCTTGCTGTTACCTTCCCTGTGATATTCTCCGCGCCCCCCGCCCACATCTACGTGGCCTATCTCCTTCACATCTTTACTTACATGTTACATTCCCTGACTACTGTTTTTAAGTCACTGCCAGCTTTGAACCTCCTCCACATCTCCCTTTCCTGCCTTATTTTCTCCGTAGCACTTAACTACCGCTAACATGCTATGTTTTACTTACTACCTATTTCTTTTGTTTATTGTCTTCCTCTATCTCCTCTCTCATAGGTAAGTTCTATGAGGTCAGAGAATTTTGTGCATCCTCCCACCCCAGCTATTTTCACATGGTAGATGCTCAGTATATATTTGTGTAATGAATGAAATGCTTTCACTTGTTCTCCATGTAAATCAAGCTGAAAATCAAACTCACTGAATAGATGAAGACAGGGATAAGCTTCTGAAACAGGTTATTGTAATACTTCTGTTCCTTGCTTTGTCCAGTAGATGTTCTTCATCTAAATATGGAACTTAAAGATATTGATAAATTAGAGAATTCATTTGATATGTAGTACTTGCTGTTTCCTTGTTTGTAAAAGGAGGTAGATAGACTGAATGATCTCTAGAGTTACTTTTTCTTTTCAAAGTCTGTGACTCTTTTAAATGGAACTCTTGTGGTTTCAGGATGCTGAGAAACTCTTCTTTTGATTCTCTTTATAGATAGGGATATGAATGCCTTTATTTACTTCAGTCCTTATTCCTTTTTAAAAATCCCTGTAGCTCTGGAACCCAGAGTTTGGCAAGGAAGAGGTTAATACTAGAAAAAGGGTGGCAATTCATGGGACCAGAGTTCATCTTAACAGCTGGTTTGGGAGGAGAAAAAAAACAGTTTCAAATTACTAAGAATGGCCAGAATGTAATCCGAGTAGGAATCTGGACATACATTTCTTTTGTCCACTAATTGAGGTATTTAATGGGGGTTATGCCCCAGAAATTGGTTTCAAGTTATGAATGTAAGTCAGGAGAGAAAGTAGAATTTGGTATACTATATTTTATAGATAACAATGGCTTTGTCCTATAAATAGGTGGATTAAAAAAATTTTAATGGCATTTGAAAAAAAGATGCAGAATATACAACTCTTCTTCCTTTGGGCTGTATCTTAAAAAGAAAATTGTGCTTAAAAGAAAGTGTTCTTTTACTGAAAAGTGAGTAAAAGAAAAAATATGGTAAGATGTTTTCATTATCTAAAAATGCAGTTCTTTTTATGGTTTTAAATTTCAAGGTAGTATTGAAAGTTGGTTTACAACTGTTAGGTTTTACCTCTGCTTGCTTTTTTTTTTTTTAACACCTTTATTGGAGTATAATTGCTTTACAATAGTGTGTTAGTTTCTGCTTTATAAAAAAGTGAATCAGCTATACATATACATATATCCCCATATCTCCTCCCTCTTGCGTCTCTCTTCCACACTCCCTATCCCACCCCCCTAGGTGGACACAAAGCACCGAGCTGATCTCCCCGTGCTATGTGGCTGCTTCCCTCTAGCTATCTATTTTACCTTTGGTAGTGTATATATGTCCATGCCACTCTCTCACTTCGTCCCAGCTTACCCTTCTCCCTCCCCACGTCCTCAAGTCCATTCTCTACGTCTGCATCTTTATTCCTGTCCTGCCCCTAGGTCCTTCAGAACCTTTATTTATTTATTTTTTTAGATTCCATATATATGTGTTAGCATATGGTATTTGTTTTTCTCTTTCTGACTCATTTCACTCTGTATGACAGACTCGAGATCCATCCACCTCACTACAAATAACTCAATTTCATTTCTTTCTATGGCTGAGTAATATTCCATTGTATATATGTGCCACATCTTCTTTATCTGTTCATCTGTCAATGGACACTTAGCCTGCTTCCATGACCTGGCTATTGTAAATAGAGCTACAATGAACATTGTGGTACATGACTCTTTTTGAATTATGGTTTTCTCAGGGTATATGCCCAGTAGTGGGATTGCTGGGTCATACAGTAGTTCTATTTTAAGTTTTTTAAGGAACCTCCATACTGTTCTCCATAGTGGCTGTATCAATTTACAGTCCCACCAACAGTGCAAGTGGGTTCCCTTTTCTCCACACCCTCTCCAGCATTTATTGTTTGTAGATTTTCTGATGATGCCCATTCTAACTGGTGTGAGGTGATACCTCATTGTAGTTTTGATTTGCATTTTTCTAATAATCAGTGATGTTGAGCAGCTTTTCATGTGCTTCTTGGCCATCTGTATGTCTTCTTTGGAGAAATGTCTATTTAGGTCTTCTGCCTATTTTTGGATTGGGTTGTTTGTTTTTTGAATATTGAGCTGCATGAGCTGCTTGGAAATTTTGGAGATTAAATCCTTTCTCAGTTGCTTCATTTGCAAATATTTTCTCCCATTCTGAGAGAATTCTTTTCATTCTTTTCATCTTGTTTATGGTTTCCTTTGCTGTGCAAAAGCTTTTAAGTTCATTAAGTCCCATTTGTTTATTTTTGTTTTTATTTCCATTTCTCTAGGAGGTGGATCCAAAAGGATCTTGCTGTGTTTTATGTCATAGAGTGTTCTGCCTATATTTTCCTCTAAGTTTTGTAGTGTCAGGCCTTACATTTAGGTCTTTAATCCATATTGAGTTTATTTTTCTGTATGGTGTTAGGGAGTGTTCTAATTTCATTCTTTTACATGCAGCTGTCCAGTTTTCCCAGCATCACTTATTGAAAAGGCTGTCTTTGCTCCACTTTATATTCTTGCCTCCTGTATCAAAATTAAGGTGACCATATGTGCATGGGTTTATCTCTGGGCTTTCTATCCTGTTCCATTGATCTATATTTCTGTTTTTGAGCCAGTACCATACTGTCTTGATTACTGCAGCTTTGTAGTATAGTCTGAAGCCCGGGAGTCTGATTCCTCCAGCTCCGTTTTTCCTTCTCAAGATTGCTTTGGCTATTCGGGATCTTTTGTGTTTCCATACAAATTGTGAAATTTTTTGTTCTAAGTCTGTGAAAAATGCCAGTGGTAGTTTGATAGGGATTGCATTGAATCTGTAGATTGCTTTGGGGTAGTATACTCATTTTCACAATATTGATTCTTCCAATCCAGGAACATGGTGTATCTCTCCATCTGTTTGTATCATCTTTAATTTCTTTCATCAATGTCTTATAATTTTCTGCATACAGGTCTTTTGTCTCCTTAGGTAGGTTTATTCCTAGATATTTTATTCTTTTTGTTGCAATGGTAAATGGGAGTGTTTCCTTAATTTCTCTTTCAGATTTTTCATCATTAGTGTATAGGAATGCAAGAGATTTCTATGCATTAATTTTGTATCCTGCTACTTTACCAAATTCATTGATTAGCTCTAGTAGTTTTCTGGTAGCATCTTTAGGATTCTCTATATATAGTATCATGTCATCTGCAGACAATGACAGCTTTACTTCTTCTTTTCCGATTTGGATTCCTTTTATTTCTTTTTCTTCCCTGATTGCTGTGGCTAAAACTTCCAAAACTGTGTTGAATAATAGTGGTGAGAGGGCTTCCCTGGTGGCGCAGTGGTTGAGAATCTGCCTGCTAGCACGGGGGACATGGGTTCGAGCCCTGGTCTGGGAGGATCCCACATGCCGCGGAGTGGCTGGGCCCGTGAGCCACAACTACTGAGCCTGCGCATCTGGAGCCTGTGCTCTGCAACAAGAGAGGTCATTATAGTGAGAGGCCCGTGCACTGCAATGAAGAGTGGCCCCCGCTTGCCACAACTAGAGACAGCTGTTGCACAGAAACGAAGACCCAACACAGCAAAAATAAATTAATTAATTAATAAATTCCTACCCCCAACATCTTCTTAAAAAAAAAAAAAGCCCACAGTCATCTTGATAATACTGTATGGGACCTCTGATTCTTTCATTCTTTAAAAAAATAATAGTGGTGAGAGTGGACATCCTTGTCTTGTTCCTGATCTTAGAGGAAATGCTTTCAGTTTTCACCATTGAGAATGATGTTTGCTGTGCGTTGGTCATATATGACCTTTTTTATGTTGTGGCAAGTTCCCTCTATGCCTACATTCTGGAGGTTTTTTTTTTTTTTTATCATAAATGGGTGTTGAATTTTGTCAAAAGCTTTCTCTGCATCTATTGGAATGATCATATGGTTCTTCTCCTTCAATTTGTTAATATGGTTTATCACATCGATTTGCGTATATTGAAGAATCCTTGCATTCCTGGGATAAACCCAACTTGTTCATGGTGTATGATCCTTTTAATGTGCTGTTGGATTCTGTTTGTTAGTATTTTGTTGAGGATTTTTGTATCTATGTTCATCAGTGAGGTTGGCCTGTAGTTTTCTTTTTTTTGTGACATCTTTGTCTGGTTTTGGTATCAGGGTGATGGTGGCCTCATAGAATGTGTTTGGGAGTGTTCCTCCCTCTGCTATATTTTGGAAGAGTTTGAGGAGGATAGGTGTTAGCTGTTCTCTAAATGTTTGATAGAATTTGCCTGTGAAGCCATCTGGTCCTGTGCTTTTGTTTGTTGGAAGATTTTTAATCACAGTCTCAATTTCAGTGCTTGTGATTGGTCTGTTTATATTTTCTATTTCTTCCTGGTTCAGTCTCGGAAGGTTGTGCATTTCTAAGAATTTGTCCATTTCTTCCAGTTTGTCCATTTTATTGGCATATAGTTGCTTGTAGTAATCTCTCATGATCCTTTGTATTTCTGCAGCGTCAGCTGTTACTTCTCCGTTTTCATTTCTAATTCTATTGATTTGAGTCTTCTCCCTTTTTTTTTTTTTGATGAGTCTGGCTAATGGTTTATCAATTTTGTTTATCTTCTCAAAGAACCATCTTTTAGTTTTATTGACCTTTGCTATTGTTTTCTTCATTTCTTTTTCATTTATTTCTGATCTGACCTTTATTATTTCTTTCCTTCTGCCAACTTTGGAGTTTTTTGTTCTTCTTTCTCTGATTGCTTTAGGTGTAAGGTTAGGTTGTTTATTTTAGATGTTTCTTGTTTCTTGAGGTAGGATTGTATTGCTATAAACTTCCCTCTTAGAACTGCTTTTGTTACATCCCCATAGGTTTTGGGTTGTCGTGTTTTCATTGTCATTTGTTTCTAGGTATTTTTTGATTTCCTCAGTGATCTCTTGGTTATTTAGTAGTGTATTGTTTAGCTTCCACGTGTTTGTATTTTTTACAGATTTATTCCTGTAATTGATATCTAGTCTCATAGCACTGTGGTCGGAAAAGATACTTGATATGATTTCAATTTTCTTAAATTTACCAAGGCTTGATTTGTGACCGAAGATATGATCTATACTGGAGAATGTTCCATGAGCACTTGAGAAGAAAGTGTATCCTTTTTTTTTGGATAGGATGTCCTATAAATATCAGTTAAGTTCATGTTGTTTAATGTATCGCTTAAAGCTTGTGTTTCTTTATGTATTTTCATTTTGGATGATCTGTCCATTGGTGAAAGTGGGGTGTTAAATTCCCCTACTATGTTTGTGTTACTGTTGATTTTCCCCTTTTATGGCTGTTAGCATTTGCCTTATGTATTGAGGTGCTCCTAATTTGGGTGCATAAATATTTACAATTGTCATATCTTCTTCTTGGATTGATCCCTTGATCCTTATGTAGTGTCCTTCTTTGTCTCTTGTAATAGTCTTTATTTTAAAGTCTATTTTGTCTGATATGAGAATTGCTACTCCAGCTTTCTTTTGATTTCCATTTGCATGGAATATCTTTTTCCATCCCCTCACTTTCAGTCTGTATGTGTCCCTAGGTCTGAAGTTGGTTTCATGTAGACAGCATATATACGGGTCTTGTTTTTGTGTTTTTTGTATCCATTCATCCAGTCTATGTCTTTTGGGTGGAGCATTTAATCCATTTACAGTTAAGGTAGTTATCGATATGTATGTTCCTATGACCATTTTCTTAATTGTTTGGGTTTGTTATTGTAGGTCTTTTCTTTCTCTAGTGTTTCCTGCCTGGAGAGGTTCCTTTAGCATTTGTTGTAGAGCTGGTTTGGTGGTGCTGAATTCTCTTAGCTTTTGCTTGTCTGTAAAGGTTTTAATTTCTGCATCGAATCTGAATGAGATCCTTGCTGGGTAGAGTAATCTTGGTTGTTGGTTTTTCCTTTTCATTCCTTTAAATATGTCCTGCCACTCCCTTCTGGCTTGCAGAGTTTCTGCTGAAAAATCAGCTGTTACCCTTATGGGGATTCCCTTGTATGTTAATTGTTGCTTTTCCCTTGTTGCTTTTAATATTTTTTCTTTGTATTTAATTTTTGATAGTTTGATTAATATGTGTCTTGGCGTGTTTCTCCTTGGATTATCCTGTATTGCACTCTCTGCACTTCCTGGATTTGATTGACTCTTTCCTTACCCGTATTAGGGAAGTTTTCAACTATAATCTCTTCAAATAGTTTCTCAGTCCCTTTTTTTTCTCTTCTTCTGGGACCCCTATAATTCGAATGTTGGTGCATTTAATGTTGTCCCAGAGGTGTCTGAGATTGTTCTCAATTCTTTTCATTCTTTTTTGTTTATTGTACTCTGTGGTAGTTTTTTCCACTATTTTATCTTCCAGGTCACTTATGCATTCTTCTGCTTTAGTTATTCTGCTATTGGTTCCTTCTAGAGAATTTTTAATTTCATTTATTGTGGTGTTCATCATTGTTTGCTTGCTCTTTAGTTCTTCTAATTCTCCTTGTTAAACGTTTCTTGTATTTTCTCCATTGTATTTCCGAGATTTTGGATCATCTTTACTATCATTACTCTGAACTCTTTTTCAGACTGCCTATTTCCTCTTCAATTTTTTCATCTGGTGGGTTTTTACCTTGCTCCTTCTTCTGGTGTGTGTTTCTCTGTCTTCTCATTTTGCTTAACTTACTGTGTTTGGGGTCTCCTTTTTGCAGGCTGCAGGTTAGTAGTTCCTGTTGTTTCTGGTGTCTGTTCCCAGTGGGTAAGGTTGGTTCAGTGGGTTGTGTAGGTTTGCTTGTGGAGGGGACTGTTGCCTGTGTTCTGGTGGATGAGGCGGATCTTGCCTTTCTGATGGGCAGGACCATATCTGGTGGTGTGTTTTGGGGTGTCTGTGACCTTATTATGATTTTAGGCAGCCTCTCTGCTAATGGGTGATGTTGTGTTCCTGTCTTGCTAGTTGTTTGGCATAGGGTGTCCAGCACTGGAGCTTGCTTGTTGTTGAGTGGAGATGGGTCTTAGCATTGAGATGGAGATCTCTGGGAAAGCTTTTGCCATTTGATCTTACGTGGAGCTGGGAGGTCTCTCGTGGATCAATGTCCTGAAGTCAGCTCTCCCACCTCAGAGGCACAGGCCTGACACCTGGACAGAGCACCAGGACCCTGTCAGCTGCTCGGCTGTTTCACGATTAAGGGGCTTAATCTCTCAGGGTCATCCTGCTTCTGTGTCTTCCTCCTGCAGCATCCTCCAGAGCCAGGGCCTTGGCTGTTTCTGCAACAAGTGCATGGGCAATCTGACAAGAAGACCAGTCTTCACTTGGGGGGTGAGATGGGGGGCGAGCAGAGCCCTAGAAACAGTTCCCAAGCTCCTCTCGACCTTTTTTTTTTTTTTTAATCCAGGATACAGATTCCTCCCCTGTCAGCAAATCAACTGTCAAATTATTTTCCCTCTGCTTGCTTTTAAGGATGTAATAAATAGTTTCGTATGCTTATGCTTATATCCATTCTTGTTTCACTAATTTGGGGAAGCATGGAATGCTGGTGTTAATGATGGGTTTTAGTTAATGCATCACTTTTTGTGAATAGGCTTCATAGGATTTATATTGCTTTCCCATCAAGAGTTCAAAAGAACATTTAAATATTTTAGTATACTAATATAGTTTGATTGAAAACACCTAGATAGTTGTAACAGCTACTATGTTGAAAATTAAAACCATAATAATGAGAATACCACTTATTCACAGTCAGTAGAGCACATGCTATGGTTTTTTTTTTTTTTTTTTTTGCGGTACGCGGGCCTCTCACTCTTGTGGTCTCTCCCGTTGCGGAGCACAGGCTCCGGACGCGCAGACTCAGCGGCCATGGCTCACGGGCCCAGCCGCTCTGCGGCATGTGGGATCTTCCCGGACCGGGGCACGAACCCATGTCCGCTGCATCGGCAGGCGGAGTCTCAACCACTGTGCCACCAGGGAAGCCCCATGCTATAGTTCTTGTTTTCTAGTAGTACAGATGGTTTTGAGCTGATTTTTTCAAAGGCTTTCCAAGCCCTCTTGCAGTTATTGGATCGTGTTTGCTGAAATTTGGCTTTATAGTGTGCAGTCATGAGTTAAGGGAGGAGAAAGAGCCTGACCAGCCCCTACATTATTCTGAGTTATACTTGTTTTCAATGGAACTAAACCAACTGATGTTGAGAGAGATCAAAATTTGGCAGCTTTTCATTTGCTTGATATTTGTAAACAGGCTTTTCTTTAGGGAAAAGAGTTTGGAGAAGGGCAGAGATATTCTCTTTTTTCATACATGTGCAATTTCCTATTTGACCCATGCAAATTAAACATATTAATACTGGTAGACTGTTTGAGTCTGAGACCATATGATAGTGATAGATTGATATACAGACATTTCTATTCCTTGTTCAGTAAGGAAGTGGAGCTGACCTGTACATCTCTCATCTTGTCTTCAGCAAGAAGTACATGGTAACTTTCATGGATTCCCTTTTGTTGATTAAATAGCCAGTGTTTACTGAGTACCTGTTAAGTTCCTGGGCCCTGTTCTTGGTGATAGAAATGCAGTAGTGAATGGATAGTAGTTTCTACTCTTAAGAAGATTGTGGGGGGTGGGGTAGATAGATCATAAACATGTACATATATAGTTTTAATTATCCGTAAGATAAAATCGATAAATGTGGAGAAGATAAAATAGATATTAGTCAATTGTGACGGCATGGGGTATGGTGAGAACTGTTTAGCTAGAGTCAGAGAAGCCTTCACCAAAGAGGTGATATTTGGATTGAGACCTGAAGGATGAGAGGAGGAAACCATGGGAGGACCTGCTGTAAGAGCATTGCCTGTAGAAAGAACCACAAGGTGACAGTAAATCTGGTATGTTCAGGAACAGAAAGGAGGCCACTGGGGCTGAAGAACAGTGAGCCAAGGAGGGAAGAGCAAGAAGAGATAAGGGTGAATAACAGTGGTGAGAGTGGACACCCTTGTCTTGTTCCTGATATTAGAGGAAATGCTTTCAGTTTTTCACCATTGAGAATGATGTTTGCTGTGGATTTGTCCTATATGGCCTTTATTATGTTGAGGTAGGTTCCCTCTATGCCCACTCTCTGGAGAGTTTTTATCATAAATGGGTGTTGAATTTTGTCAGAAGCTTTTCCTGCATCTATTGAGAGGATCATATGGTTTTTATTCTTCATTGTTAATATGGTGTATCACATTGATTGATTTGCATATTTTGAAGAATCCTTGCATTCCTGGGATAAATCCCACTTGATCCTGGTGTATGATCCTTTTAATGTGTGGTTGCATTCTGTTTGCTGGTATTTTGTTGAGGATTTTTGTGTCTGTGTTCATCAGTGATATTGGCCTGTAACTTTCTTTTTTTGTGATATCTTTGGTTTTGGTATCAGGGTGATGGTGGCCTCGTAGAATGAGCTTGGTTGTGAAGACATGCACATATTCAAAATGGGAAAAGTCCTCTACTATATAACTGCTCATTAACTGCCATTCATATACCTGATACACATACACTAAATAAATACTGCTCTCAGATTTCAAATACATCTCTTAACAGGCCATGGCTTATCATTACTTCTGGTTCTTGCATTTTCATTGTCAAAAGGCAATAGTTTTGAAAACTTTGTTTTTGTTGAAGAAAGGATGACCACTTTCAATTGAAAAGCATTTTCATTTTTTAGATTTATAAGCTCCAATTAAAATGATCAATCCAGTGAATTTTTTCATTTCTACATCATCTGTTTCCTTCTATACACCTTTGTATAAATACCTGCCTTCAGCCTTTATCCACCTATGATCTTTTTTTTTTAATTTATTTTTTAGTTTTGGCTGCATTGGGTCTTCATTGCCGTGTGCGTGCTTCTCATTGCAGTGGCTTCTCTTGTTGCAGAGCACGGGCTCTAGGTGCACAGGCTTCAGTAGTTGTGGCTCTTGGGCTCTAGAGCGCAGGCTCAGTAGTTGTGGTGCACGGGCTTAGTTGCTCCGCGGCATGTGGGATCATCCTGGACCAGGGATCGATCCCGTGTCCCCTACATTGGCAGGCAGATTCTTAGCCACTGTGCCACCAGGGAAGCCCACCTATGATCTTTATCAAGTAAATTTTGCTGCACAGACATCATAAAAGGTGAAAGAATACTGTTACACATCCTTTTAGGTAAATGGGATAGTCCAGGCTCTTTTATTTATGTATTTATTTCATTGAAGTATACTTGATTTACAATGTTGTGTTAATGTCTACTGTATAGCAAAGTGATGCATATATATACATTCTTTTTCATATTCTTTTCCATTATGGTTTATCACAGGATATTGAATATAGTTCCCTTTGCTATACAGTATGACCTTGGTACAGGTTCTTGTTGTAATGTATTGCACAATGAAGTCCTTCTTGTTTAATTGACTATGAATCCCATATTTTCTTTTCGTCCTTAAAAAATATATTGTACACTCATTGCTTCTTAGATTTGAGAAAATTGATTTAAGATATTGTCATCTGAAGAATCATAATCTGAAATTTTACTAGTATCTGCCTGTTCACATTCACCATCTAATAACTGAAGTATCTTTCTCTGTTAGTTTTCTTCTCTTTGCCGTTATGGGTGGAAAGCAAAATATTATGAATTCTCAACTTTACCAGCTTAAAAGTTTGTTAGAATGTGTGCAGTAAAGTGTTTCCAGTCTTACTTTCTCTAAAATTCCCTGTGGATGTCATAATTGTATATTAAACAAACATGTATATCTACACAGTTGCATAAGATTGAACTAAAAATTTAGCTTGAAAAGAAAAAATAAAGCCAAGAAGAATACAAGGATGGTATCTCCAGACTTCTTTTTGAAAGATGAGTTAATGCTTTGGGTAATGCAATAGGAAAACTGAAGGATGGTACAGTAGTGCATCATTCTTCCAGTCAATTCCATTATGCTTCCATTCTCTGACTTTTTATTTTTTAATATAGTTGGAAATAATTGACAAGTAAAGATGAAATAATTTTCAGGATGATGAACTATCAAGAGATTTCAAGATAAAGGAAAAACAAGGTCACTGAGGCCACATAATATCTTAGATTTATGAAAGGGTCCACTGGGACCTATATGGTAGTTGCAAGATAAAATGACTTTTATTGTTTTTTTCTTTTTTAAAGTAAAACTTCTCTTTGTTCTTTGGAAGGCATCTAAAAAAAAGTCATAAAATATCAATCCTTACAAATAGAACTGTTCAAAAAAGATACTTGAAAACAAAACTTGGATCTAGTAGATCCTGATGATATTAACAAGGATTAAGTTTGAAATGCTTACTAGACATCCTAGTGGAGCTGTGTACTAGTGGTTGTCTCTCTGAGTCTGGGGCTCTGGGAAGAGATCCAGGCTGGAGATTTCAGTCGCAGAGTCATCAACACATATATGGTATTTGAAGCATTGGGTCTAGATGGGACCGCCTGGGAAAGGAGTATAAATTGAAAAGAGGAAAGCGCCAAGAATAGACATCTGTGGCACCCTAGGCTTGAGAAGCCTGGTGACAGAAAAAGTTACGGAGAATGTGCAAATAGTGAGGTAGGAGCCTGTGGTATCATTTAGAGACGAGTGTTTTCAGTAATCAGTTGGGTCAAAGGACACTGAGAGGTTTTTTGTTTTTTGATTTTGTTTTTTTCAAATGAGATCGGAGAGGTTTGACTATTGGCTTTTTTAAAAATAGGGGTCATTGATGACCTTGAGAGAGATGTTTCATTGAAGTGGTAGAGCCAAAAACTTATTTGTAACGGATTGAATTGAGAAAGTAGAAATAAAAAGTAGAGGCAGCTTTTTCAGTAGATTTTGCTGTAAAGAGGAAGAAGAGAAATGGTAGTTGGTGGGGGTTTCTTTTTAATACACTTTAGGGGATTGAGAGGAATTGGTATCTAGAGTACCTAGAATTGGGGGTGTGAGCCTGGGAGATATTGGTACCTTAAATCAACATATTAAGGCTCTATATTAATATTTTCATATTAATGCACTCTAGCAAGGAGCAGAGCAGCCCTTGCTCAGTCCCCCACCACCACCTTCTCCCCTTTCTTTTTTGATGCTAAAAAATTCTGCTAAGATTTTTACTTACCTTTTGCCTGTTAGAGGCAAAAACACTGAATATTGGCCTGCCTCTCTGACTTTGTGATGCAAATCAAAGGGAAAAATTAAAACCTTTGTTAATCAAATCCCAATTTTCTGGGATACAGTTAATACTTTAAGTGACATTTACCTGCCAGCTAGATTTCCGTACCTTTTGAGACTTGTTGAATTGTAGTAATTGCTATCTAAATGAATGATAAGATGAATTGAAATAGCATTTTATTTAGAATAGTGTAAAATTCAAATTTAGCTATTTTTTCTTGCATAAATGTTCCTTAGGATTATGAAGAACAGAAGTTCTGAAATATATTTTATGTTTCGTGACATAAATAGTTAAAATGGAGGAAAAGTCTTGTAAACCTTTACTGTAGAAACTGATTTACTAAATATCTATTGAATGGACCAGTTAGAACTTATGCTTAAAATACTAGTTTGAACATTATTGTTTCATTAAAAAATAATTTTTCTCTAGAGAGTGTTACAGTTATATCTAGTGACGTTGACTCTGAAGTTGACTTATTTCACAACTTTTCTTCTTTATCTGCTTTAGATTTGGAATATGATTTTAACAAAATATTTAATTTTGGGGGGTATGTAGTTGTGCCAACTTTATTATTTTATGGTTTAAGGGAATCAAAATATTTTCTTTACAACTTTTCATTTTAATTTCTTATTTTACTTATTCTGCATTAAAATCTTAATCCTCTGTGTTATATGTGATAGCTCAGTATTATAAGCCTGCTTAGACAAATAAGACTTTCTGGAACAATTCTAAGTGATATTCCGGGAACTCAATGGAAGTTAAACAACAGATGTCTTTTGGCTCTTGAAATTTTCATGGTTGGCTTCCACTTATATGAGGTTGTTGGATGCAGAAATTATTTAGCATCATCTTCAGAAGTCCCTTCAGACTAATTTCGAAACCTAGTTTCTAAAACTCTCCAAAGAAGCAAGATCTCAAAATTTCTTAACATTGACTGAAGATTCTTTGGTGTTAATGGTAAAATCCTCAATTAAAGTTACTTGAGGTAATGTTTGCCAAACTATTACTTCACATGTTTATGCTCATAAATTTTGTATTTTAACATTTACTTTTAGCCTGTTAGACTGAAGATACAGCTTCTTTGATTCTCCCCTTTTCCCTCTCATTACAATACTGACTTCTTTCTTTCTTAATTTTGCCACAAGTTTAGGGAGAAAAGCCTTCCTGCAACACATCTCTAGTGTCTTGCCATGTTATATCATGGGCTGTAAACACTTTAGGATTTGGTCCCTGCCCAAGACCTGGTCAGTTTCATGTCTTCAGTGATCTTGAGCTAGTTACAGTTTTCCTAATAAATCCTCTGAAGCTCCTGGGCCGTTTCTCATAGTTTTGTTATTCCTTTTACCTGTAATACTGTCTCCCAACTTCTCTGTCTAGCAAATTCCTATTTATTCTTTACATTTCTGCTGATAGTTCACCTCCTCTGTTATGTGTTTCCCTTGGGCAGACTTTGGTGCTACATTTCATTTCATTTGTTTATTTTTGGCCGCGCTGCATGGCTTGCAGGATCTTAGTTCCTGACCAGGGATCGAACCCGTGCTCTCTGCAGTGGAAGTGTGGAGTCCTAACCACTGGAGTGCCATGGAATTCCTGGTGCTACCTTTTAAATGTTCCTACTGTACTTTACAGATGCTTCCACTGTAGAAATCATCAATGTAGTTGTTGCACACTTGTCTCTTTAGACCTGCAGAGTTCAATACAGTCGCTACAAGCCGCAAGTGCTATTGAGCACTTAAAATGTGGCTGCTGCGACTGAGAAACTGAGTATTCTTTTTTCTTTTCGTTTTAAAAATTTATTTTATTGAAGTATAGTTGATTTACAATGTTGTGTTAAGTTCTGCTGCACAGCAAAGTGATGCATATATATACATTCTTTTTCATATTCTTTTCCATTATGGTTTATTACAGGATATTGAATATAGGTCCTTGTGCTGTACAATAGGACCTTGTTGTTTATTGGGAACTGAATTTTAAATTTTATTTAATATAAATTAAATGTAAATAGCCGCATGTGGCTAGTGGCTACTCTATTGGACAACATAGTTCACAGCTTTTGTAGTGTGCCAATAGGATGAAAAAGGGAAGATGTGGGTAAAGATCAGTGTTTCCAATGAAAGTTTAGCTTCTGAATTGAGATGTACTGTGTGAATTATACTCTGAGTTCTGAAGCCATAGTACCAAAAAAAAAGAATGTAAACTTGTCACTAATAATTTTTTTAATATTGATTATCTATTGAAATGATATAGTTTAAATATAGTGGGTTAGGGCTTCCCTGGTGGCGCAGTGGTTGAGAGTCCGCCTGCCGATGCAGGGGACGCGGTTTCGTGCCCCGGTCTGGGAAGATCCCACATGCCGCGGAGCGGCTGGGCCCGTGAGCCATGGCCTCTGAGCCTGCGCGTCCGGAGCCTGTTCTCCACAGCAGGAGAGGCCACAAGAGTGAGAGGCCCGCGTACTGCCAAAAAAAAAAAAAAAATATATATATATATATATATGTAGTGGGTTAAATTAAACATATTATTTAAAATAATTTCACCTGTTTCATTTTAGTTTTTTTAAGTGTCCACCAGAAAGTTTACAGTTCTACATTTGGCTCGCCTTTGTGGCTCACATTATATTTCTCTTGGGACAGTGCTGCTCTGTTAGTGAGCGCCTTGCAGGTGAGGAACTTATCTTTTCATTTTTATCACAACTATTACCACACCTTCTATATAGTAAGTGCTTAATAACTAGTTGTTGAATGAATGAAATAAGTAGTCTCTAGAAATTGTAACCATGAGCCTTTTGAGGAATTGAAGCTTTAGATTAAGGCAAGTGATTTTGCAGGTCTTTAGCTGTATGTCTCTTTCATAGTATATTTTGATATATGATTGACACATGATAAACACACACCTGCACATAGAAGGGAAAGACTTGAGACCTAGGAAGACAACAGTAATAACACTTGTTCTGAGTACTTTCTTTAATGGAATTATTAAGTCCTTATAACAGCATCTGTGAGCCAGGTTCTATTAATAATCCCGATTTACAGGAAACTGAGGCAGAAAAATTAAGTAACTTGCTCTAAGACACGAAAATATTAACTGGTGGACCCATGCTGTGACTCCTGGCAGTCTGGCTTCATAGTTTGTACTTTTCACCACTATGCTAAGGACATGTGAAGTCATATAATTATGGTCACCCATGATTATTTAATTGTTCCCAAGGTATGAAAGGGTTTATATGAATGAATCCTGGGCAGTATTGGATTTGGGGGACTTATGGTGTTTAGACTCCTTTGCGTTCCTGAAATGAAAAAAATTTGTTTAGGAATTGAAGTCTGCCTTTTAATTACTTTAAGGTTTATTAAAGTTCAGCAATCAAAGTCTTTGTTTTTGTCCATTCAGTATGAACTCTTATATTGTATTTTTAGTGACATTTTTTTCAGCTCATAGAAAAGCATAAAAGTGTTGTCACTGGTAGGGTATAAGTGAAAATTATCATTTGGCTTCTGGGAAACAAGAAAACAAAATGGTCACTTATATACGGGTCCCAGGAATCAACTGCTCAGTGACAGATTTATAGTACTTCTAAGAGGAAGCAAAAAAGCAAGGATATGTTTATTTTCCCTCAGCTTTCTATTAACGTTTCCCACTGAAAATTTTATTTCATATCGATTGAAAATTCAGTATGCTATTATTCTGAATAAATCTTATCAAATGAATAGTCATAAAGCAGCAGGATATAATGTTCAAGGGAAAAGATATGGTATTTTGTTTTTTCATTTTTAACTTGCTGCCACAAATTCCCATATATGCTGAGTTTGAGGGGTTTTTTCCTTTTTCCTTATTCACATGATTGTTTTCAGTAGTAACATACCCTTTGAGAATTCATACATTTGTAAGGGTATTCTGGAAAACTTAGCTTGAAAAATATGCTGTCAAGACTCAGATGGATTCTAGGTAATAAAATGAATTTACTTGTAGGCATTATCATTTTGCATGAATAAAATAGGTTTATTTCTCTTGCATGCATGAGTCTGGGTTGACAGGCTGTTGAGTTGGGCAGCTCTGTTCCACACTGTCATCCGGGGACCTCATTCTTTTCATCTTGTTCCACCACCCCATAAGGAAGTTGTTGCTCTTGTCTACAAAGATGAATCTGAATTACTACCCCCACGTTCACATTCTAGTCTGTGGGACAAGGGAGAAAACAAGTGGAAGGTGACCAGCTTTTAAAAAATATGTGACCTGGAAGTTACATACAACATTTCATGCCCATATCCTGTTGGCCAGAACTTAGTCACATGGACACATCTATCTGCATATGAGGCCAGGATATGTAGGTGGTATATTTTCAAAAGAAAGAGAAGAATGAGTATTGGAAGATTATCTGCCATGTGAATAATTCCCATTTATTCAGCACCTACTGTATGCTAGACATTGTGCAAGGTGCTTAGTCTGTGTTATCTCATTCAATCCTCATGACTGAGATGCAGAGAGGTTAAATATCTCAGGCTAGGTCATCCAGAAAGTAAGTAGAACACCTGGAATTTGAACTCAAGGTCTGTCAGACTCTCAAAGATCATGTGGTTTCTACCACACATGCCTGAGAGATTAATTAGATTAGTTAGAAGAAGGGATCAAGATTTTTGACCCAAGCAACTGGGAAGATTGTGCTGTCATTAACAGAGACAAGAAAATCAAACGATTTCTAGTGGGTTGATCAGGAATTTACCTCAGGGCATTTTGAGTTTAAGATACCTGTTTATATCCAAGTGAAGATTGGGAGCAGGCAATTGTATATGTGAGCCTTGAATTCAGGGTAAATGGTTTGGCTGAAGACATTAATCTGGTAGGTGCCAGTTTAGAAATGATAGTTAAAACAATTAAGGGAATGAGTATAGATAAAGAGGCTCAAAGACTTTGCCCTGGGCCATTCCATCCTTAAAAGATCTGGGAGATGAAGAGGAATTAGAAAAGATGGCTTTCATAGATGAATTTTTATTCCTCTCATTAGATTTCTCAGGGTGTCTCTGTCTCTGTCTTTTGCACACAAAAGCAGAATGTCCCACTCTGTACTCCCTAATGTAACTTTTTTTTTTCTTTCCTAATGTAACTTTTGAATCCAGTAGCAAACCTTTTATCATCCTAAGAATCATGGATATGTTTAGCCATTGTCTTTGAGGTTGGAAGCATCACCAGAAGTACCTGGCCCAAGAAAGTCAGGAAGAAGAGGCTCCATTCTCAATATACTACTATTTCATAGAATCAGAATCTGAAAGTGGGCTCTTAACCTACTGATTGATACCCGGTTTTGTATTGTCACTACCTTCATCCATATTACTTAAGTAATATACATCTTATCTCCTCTTTCCTTTTCTGGCACTGTTCTTTCTGATTGCTTGCTTGTTTTTGTTTTGTTTTGTTTTTAATTTTCCTAGTTTCCTGCAGTAATTTTCTATTTAGTAACGCATATTACTTTCTAGAAGTGTGCATCTCAGCACAGAATATACAAGGGTTCAGATACACTTTTTAGAGGATCTGTACTTACTTTATCCCCCAAAGCTTATAAGCTTGTAAGCCTACTTAGGTCTGCCTTTGTAGTTCACCATCTAAATCTGTTTCTATATATCTTGATTGTTTAGGTAGAGGCGTTATTCTAAAATAATGAACACCACACACTGAAAGAAACAAATGGATAAGTTTCACAATAGATAAATTCAATTATGTTAGCAATTTAAATCACTTTATAAAACTTGGAGTTTTGAACTAATCAGGAATATAGGTTTTTGAAAAAGAGAAACAAACTTCTATCCTGATCATTAAGTCTTTCATTTAGTGCACCTGAAGCTGGTGGCATGCACTTTGTTATTGTTATTTGGCAAATTCCTCACTTTTATAATATATATAACCCAAATCTCTCATTCCTATTTTTTTCCAGAATAAACCCAGCATTTTCAATAGAATCCCATTAATCACCTGTACAATAAACCTAATTCTATATTTATATTAGTTTTCAGTTGCTGCTATAACAAATCACCACAAATTTAGTGGCTTAACACAGATTTATTATCTTTCAGTTTTGTAGTTCAGAAGTCCAACACAGGTCTCACTGGACTAAAATCAAGGTGTCACAGGGCTGCCTTCCTTTCTGGAGAGTCTAGGAGAAAACTCATTTCCTTGCTATTCAGGTGTTGGCAGAATTCAGCCTCTTGAAGTTGTGGGACTGAGATCTCATTTTCTTGCTGGATGTCAGATGAGGGCTATTCCCAGTTTCTAGAAACCGCCCACATTCCTTGGCTCATGGCCACCTTCCTTCATTTTCAAAGCCAGCAACAGTAGGTTGAGTTGCTCTTAGGGTTTGAAAATCTCCTCCTTCTTCAGTTTCATTTCTCTCTGGCCTAGCAAGTTAAAGTTCTCTGCTTTTACGGACTCATGTGATTAAATTGGGCCCATTGGGATAATCCAGGATAATCTCAACATCTCAAGGTTCATACTCTCTCTCTTTTTTTTTTTTTGCGGTTCGCGGGCCTCTCACCGTTGTGGCCTCTCCCGTTGCGGAGCTCAGGCTCCGGACGCGCAGGCGCAGTGGCCATGGCTCACAGGCCTAGCCGCTTCGCGGCATGTGGGATCTTCCCGGACCGGGGCACGAACCCGTGTCCCCTGCATCGGCAGGTGGACTCTCAACCACTGCGCCAACAGGGAAGCCCCTCAAGGTTCATACTCTTAATCACATCTGCAAAATCCCTTTTGTCATGTAAAGTAGCATATTCCCAGGTTGATGGAGGAGGGGGAGTTAGGGCATGAACATCTCGGGGGAGGGGGAAAATTATTCTGCCTATTACACCATTTCTAATATTTATATATTTCTAAATAGAAAGGAAAGTATAATTTGGAAAGTATAATTTGGCTTTCAGCAGTAACAAATAATTTAGACAAACTCTTTCTCATTTCTCTTTTTCCCCCCTCATCTCCTTTAACAATATGATTTCGATCCTTTGAAATTTAGTTTAGAATTTGAAAAGAGATTAATCTATGTGACAGGTACTCAATCTCAATATAACTTATTTTATCTAAGTCACAATATTTCCAATTCTCTATTTATTTAACTGTGATACTCAGGAGACAGGAGAGAAAGGCTTTAATATTGGCAGTGACAGTGATGGTGATTATGATGCTGAACCTTTGAAGGTCTCAGTTTCCTTTTCATACTTATGAAAGCTCTCTTGTAGTCTTTTGAAAATTATCTTAATTGCTAAGATGTATGAGAGTTTCACTTTGAGTTCAGGTTATTCTACCCATTTTTTAACCCTATTCTTATTCTCTAACTGAATCTTGTAATTTATATGGAAAAGAATATATATTTGTGAATTGACAGCATGGTTATAAACGTGAAGCCTTTTCTGAATTGCTTTGTCAGTGTCAGAAACAAGAATATCTAGGATCTTTTTCTCATACTTTCCCTACCCTTTTAAAAGATTATTGGAAAAGTTAACTGTGCCTCATATTTTACATATGGGAATGCCACTTTAATATGAAAGCAAGCTGATACTGATATTTACATATGAGAGCTGTCCGTAGTAACTGACTTCTGATGTTATTTCTTCTTAGGGAAGTTTAGATAAATTCTATTGTACTACTAAATAAAAGTATCAGTGCCACAAAGCTCTGTTTTTTGAAAAATATCTAAAAGATCTAAAGGCATGAAATGAATATTGTTGGGGTTGGGGTGGACTTTGAATGTATTTATTTTTCTCCAACTTTTTATTTTGAAAAAATCAAACCTCACCATAGTTGCAAGAATAGTACAACAAACCCTGTATGACCTTCACCTGTATTCACTGATAGTTAATATTTTGCTGCATTTGTGCACATGCTCTTTTTTTTTCTCTGTAACATATGTGTGTATATGTATATCTATATCTAGATATAGGTACAGATTTTTTTCTTAATCATTCAGAGTTGTTTGCAGATGTTTCCATTTCAAATAGTTCAGTATGTATCTTACTCAGGAAATTTAACATTGATGCAATACTATTATATATTATATAGTTCATATTTTAATTTCCCCAGTTTTCAGATTCTGAAGTAGCAAATAATTTTAAAAGGGCATTTATTACTTTGCAAATTGGAAAATCACTTTGAAAAATCTGTAGTTTTAAAGATTTATCATGTGGGAACCATGGCAAATTCTAAAAGAATGTGCTGGAGTACAGTTCTAAGCCAGAGAGAATTCAAGATATGAATTTTCAATAGAGTTTTGGGCATCAAAACTATCCATAAATGATGTGAGATCCTAAACTCTGTACTTTTGATGTTTTCTTATAATTTATATATTTTATTGAGAAGATAAAAACCGGAGGTGTCTGAAGTCTTGAGATGTGGAGTAGGTTTCTTGTCAAGTTATCTTCTAACTCTAAAGTTCTATGTCTTTCAATAATTTAATAGATATTAACTATCTGTTACACATGTAACATTGTGCTGGGTACTCTAGGAAATGTAAAGGTAACCCTTGATCTCTAAGAATTCAAGGAAAGTAAGAAGTTACACACAAAGAAGTGAATGAAAGTAAACTGTATATGAAGAACAGTAAGATATAATATATATATATTAACAAAATGCAATGAAAATTCAGAAACAGAAGAAACTGAGCTGGATGGTAGGACGAGAACAGATAGGTTTCACTGAGTTGTAAATATTTGTTAACAGAAATTCACGGTTTCTAGTATAATTTCCTGTTTATATAAAAATTTTAACTGGAACTAACAGCATTAATAAGCATAAGACAGTGTGTAACTCAGTTAGATTAACTGAACAAAAACGGGGGGAAACTCATGTGTATGTAAATAAAAATGACCATCACAGTTTTTAATGAAAAGAATACATTATAATAAATTTAAGCATGGAAAAATAGAAATTAAAAAGAAAACTATCACCCATAGCCACCTCATTCAAAGATAATCCTACTGACATTTCACTCTATTTTCTTTCCATAATTTTTTCGGTGTTGTCTATTTATATTTCATCTTGCCACATATAAATTGTAGTATTCTGCTTCAAATTATATAACAATCCTTTTTTAATGGCTACATAATACTACATTGAGTGGTTGTGGCATATATTTACTAAAGCATTCCCTTATTGTGGAGCAAAAGAATTCATTCTATGTAAGAGTAAACAACTGCAGAAATAGTAAAGTTATGATAAAGAGAGAACAAACGTTTCCTTGAAAGGATCTACCTTAATTTTTTATCCTGATAATTCATCACACCAAATGTTTTACTTGTTATTTCTCTCGCTAATTTGTGGCTATTTTAACTGACCTCTATTAAATTATTTAAGCTTTTCATTAGATCTTGTCTAGAAAAGTCAATGCTTCATTGACTATTGGGAAGGATTATTTTGTATATAATTTCAAATATTTATAAAATATTTATTAAAATGGCAAAAGGCATAAGAAGCAAATGAAAAGTTGTTGGCACACTGGCAAAATTAGAAGAATTTTATTACAACTAGTAAAAATCTAGAAAAATTAAAACTTTGTTTTGTATTTAATTGGTAACTCATACATATGGTGCTAAACAGAAGAAAGTCTCTTACCCTCATCACTTCTCAGTTCCCTTTTTAGTAGGTGGTTATTATTACTGGATTCTTGTGTTCTTGTCTCTTGCCTCTTTAAAGTCTTTTCTCCACAGAGACTTTGCAACTCTTTCTTTTCAAAACGTTAGCTGATTGTCTCATGACCCTGCTTAGAACTCTCCAATGGCTTCTCATAACACTTTGGATAAAATATAGAGTTCTTACCATGGCTTACAAATTCCTACATGGTCTGCCTTGGTTACTTCTCTGACCATAGCTGCTACCACTTTCTCCATGCTTTCTGAGTTTCAGCCTTAACTTCCTTGAATATACAAAGAACACTCTAGCCTGAGGTCCTCTCCTCTTATTTTCCCTCTGCCAGAAACAACGTCCATATATGCACATGATTGTCCATATATAAACTCTTCCCTTGAGAGATTGGTTCAAGATGGCAGAGTAGAAGGACCTGCTCTCACTCCCTCTTGTGAGAGCACCAGAATCACAACTAACTCTTGAATAGTCAACAACAGGAAGACACTGAGACTCACCAAAAAAGATATCCCGCATCCAAGGACAAAGGAGAAGCCACAATGAGATGGTAGGAGGGGCGCAATCACAATAAAATCAAATCCCGTAACTGCTGGGTGGGTGACTCACAAACTGGAGAACACTTATACCACAGAAGTCCACCCACTGGAGTGAAGGTTCTGAGCCCCACATCAGGCTTCCCAACCTGGGGGTTGGCAATGGGAGGAGGAATTCCTAGAGAATCAGACTTTGAAGGCTAGTGGGATTTGATTGCAGGACTTCGACAGGACTGGGGGAAGCAGAGACTCCACTCTTGGAGGGCACCCACAAAGTAGTGTGCACATCGGTACACAGGGGAAGGAGCAATGACCCCAGGGGAGACTGAACCAGACCTACCTGCTGGTGTTGGAGGGTCTCCAGCAGAAGTGGGGGGTGGCTGTGTCTGACCGTGAGGACAAGGACACTGGCAGCAGAAGTTCTGGGAAGCACTCCTTGGCGTGAGCCCTCCCAGAGCCCCCATCAGCCCCACCAAAGAGCCGAGGTAGGCTCCAGTGTTGGGTCACCCCAGGCCAAACAACCAACAGGGAGGGAACCCAGCCCCACCCATCAGCAGACAAGTGGATTAAAATTTTACTGAGCTCTGCCCACCAGAGCAACAGCCAGCTCTACCCACCACCAGTCCCTCCCATGAGAAAACTTGCACAAGCCTCTTAGCTAGCCTCATCCATCAGAGGGCACACAGCAGAATCAAGAAGAACTACAGTCCCGCAGCTTGTGGAAAAAAAAATGACATTCACAGAAAGATAGACAACATGAAATGGCAGAGGTCTATTTACCAGATAAAGGAACAAAACACCAGAAAACAACTAAATGAAGTGGAGAGAGACAACCTTCCAGAAAAAGAATTCAGAATAATGATAGTGAAGATGATCCAGGGCCTTGGAAAAAGCATGGAGGCAAAGATTGAGAAGATGCAAGAAATGTTTACCAAAGACCTAGAAGATTTAACGAACAGAGATGAACAGAACAATAACTGAAATGAAAAATACACTAGAAGGAATCAACAGCAGAATAACTGAGGCAGAAGAACGGATAAGTGACCTGGAAGACAGAATGGTGGAATTCACTGCTGCAGAACAGAATAAAGAAAAAAGAATGAAAAGAAATGAAGACAGCCTAAGAGACCTCTGGGACAACATTAAACGCAACAACATTCGCATTATAGGAGTCTAGAAGGAGAAGAGAGAGAGAAAGGACCCGAGAAAATATTTGAAGAGAGTATAGTCGAAAAATTCTCTAACGTGGGAAAGGAAATAGCCACCCAAGTCCAGGAAGCGCAGCGAGTCCCATAAAGGATAAACCCAAGGAGAAACACACTGAGACACATAGTAATCAAACTGGCAAAAATTAAAGACAAAGAAAAATTATTGAAAGCAGCAAGGGAAAAACAACAAATAACATACAAGGGAACTCCCATAACGTTGACAGCTGATTTCTCAGCAGAAACTCTACAAGCCAGAAGGGAGCGGCATGACATACTTAAAGTGATGAAAGGGAAGAACATACAACCAAGGTTACTCTACCTGACAAGGATCTCATTCAGATGCGATGGAGAAATCAAAAGCTTTACAGACAA
Source organism: Pseudorca crassidens (assembly GCF_039906515.1). Taxonomy (NCBI): domain Eukaryota; kingdom Metazoa; phylum Chordata; class Mammalia; order Artiodactyla; family Delphinidae; genus Pseudorca; species Pseudorca crassidens. The sequence continues at coordinate 99,493,760 of NC_090297.1, forward strand.
GCAAAAGCTAAGAGAATTCACTGCCAAACCAGCTCTACAACAAATGCTAAAAGAACTTCTCTAACTGGGAAACATAAGAGAAGAAAAAGACCTACAAAAACAAACTAAAACAGTTAAGAAAATGGTACTAGGAACATACATATTGATAATTACCTTAAACGTGAATGGATTAAATGCTCCAACCAAAAGACAGAGGCTCGCTGAATGGCTGCAAAAATAAGACCCATATATATGCTGTCTACAAGAGACCCACTTCAGACCTAGGGACACATACAGACTGAAAGTGAGGGGATGGAAAAATACTCCATGCAAATGGAAATCAAAAGAAAGCTGGAGTAGCAATACTCATATCAGATAAAATAGACTTTAAAATAAAGAATGTTACAAGAGAAAAGGAAGGACACTACATAAGGATCAAGGGATCAATCCAAGAAGAAGATATAACAATTATAAATATATATGCACCCAACATAGGAACACCTCAATACATAAGGCAACTGCTAACAGCTCTAAAAGAGGAAATCGACTGTAACACAATAATAGTGGGGGACTTTTACACCTCACTTACACCAATGGACAGATCATCGAAACAGAAAATTAATAAGGAAACAACCTTTAAATGACACAATAGACCAGGTAGATTTAATTCATATTTATAAGACATTCCATCCAGAAACAGCAGATTGCACTCTCTTCTCAAGTGTACATGGAACATTCTCCAGGATAGATCACATCTTGGGTCACAAATCAATCCTCAGTAAATTTAAGAAAATTGAAATCATATCAAGCATCTTTTCCAACCACAATGCTATGAGCTTAGAAGTAAATTACAGGGGAAAAAATGTAAAAAACACAAACACATGGAGGCTAAACAGTATGTTACTAAATAACCAAGAGATCACTGAAGAAATCAAAGAGGAAATGAAAAAATACCTAGAGACAAATGACAATGAAAACACAACAATCCAAAACCTATGGGATGCAGCAAAAGCAGTTCTAAGAGGGAAGCTTATAGCAATACACACCTACCTCAAGAAACAAGAAAAATCTCAAATAAAAAGTCTAACCTTACACCTAAAGGAACTAGATAAAGAAGAACAAACAAAATCCGATGTTACCAGAAGGAAAGAAATCATAAAGATCAGAGCAGAAATAAATGAAATAGAAACAAAGAACACTGTAGCAAAGTTCGATAAAACTAAAAGCTGGTTCTTTGAGAAGATAAACAAAATTGATAAACCATTAGCCAGACTCATCAAGAAAAAGAGGGAGAGGACTCAAATCAATAAAATTAGAAATGAAAAAGGAGAAGTTACAACAGACACTGCAGAAATAAAAAGCATCCTAAGAGACTACTACAAGCAACTCTATGCCAATATAATGGACAACCTGGAAGAAATGGACAAATTCTTAGAAAGGTATAACCTTCCAAGACTGAACCAGGAAGAAATGGAAAATATGAACAGACCAATCAGAAGTAATGAAATTGAAACTGGGATTAATAATCTTCCAACAAACAAAAGTCCAGACCAGATGGCTTCACAGGAGAATTCTATCAAACATTAAGAGAAGAGCAAATACCCATCCTTCTCAGACTCTTCCAAAAAATTGCAAAGGAAGGAACACTCCGAAACTCATTTTATGAGGCCACCATCACCCTGATATCAAAACCAGACAAAGATAGTACAAATAAAGAAAATTACAGACCAATATCACTGATGAATATAGTTGCAAAAATCCTCAACAGAATACTAGCAAACTGAATCCAACAGCACATTAAAAGGGTCATACACCATGATCAAGTGGAGTTTATCCCAGGGATGCAAGGATTCTTCAATATATGCAAATCAATCAGTGTAATGCACCATATTAACAAATTGAAGAATCAAAACCATATAATCATCTCAATAGATGAATAAAAAGCTTTTGACAAATTCAACACCCATTTATGATAAAAACTCTCCAGAATGTAGACATAGACAGAACCTACCTCAACATAATAAAGGCCATATATGAAAACCCCACAGAAATTATCATTCTCAATGGTGAAAAACTGAAAGCATTTCCTTCTAATGTCAGGAACAAGACGAGGATGTCCACTCTCACCACTCTTATTCAACATACTTTTGGAAGTCCTAGCCACGGCAATCAGAGAAGAAAAAGAAATAAAAGGAATTCAAATCGGAAAAGAAGAAGTAAAACTGTCACTGTTTGCAGATGACATGATACTATACATAGAGAATCCTAAAGATGCCACCAGAAAACTACTAGAGCTAATCAATGAATTTGGTAAAGTTGCAGGATACAAAATTAATGCACAGAAATCTCTTGCATTCCTATACATTAATGATGAAAAATCTGAAAGAGAAATTAAGGAAACACTCCCGTTTAGCACTGCAAAAAAAAGAATAAAATACCTAGGAATAAACCTACCTAAGGAGACAAAAGACATGTATGCAGAAAACTATAAGACACTGATTAAAGAAATTAAACATGATACAAACAGATGGAGAGATATACCATGTTTTTGGATTGGAAGAATCAATATTGTGAAAATGACTATACTTCCCAAAGGAATATACAGATGCAATGCAATCCCTATCAAATTACCAATGGCATTTTTTGCAGAACTAGAACAAAAAATCTTAAAATTTGTATGGAGACACAAAAGACATCAAGTAGCCAAAGCTGTCTTGAGGGAAAATAATGGAGCTGGAGGAATCAGACTCCCTGACTTCAGACTATACTACAAATCTACAGTAATGAAGACAATATGGTACTGGCACAAAAACAGAAATATAGATCAATGGAACAGGATAGAAAGCCCAGAGATAATCCCATGCACCTGTGGTCAACTAATCTATGACAAAGGAGGCAAGGATATACAACGGAGAAAAGACAGTCTCTTTAGTAAGCCGCAAAAACTGGATAGCTACATGTAAAGGAATGAAATTAGAACACTCCCTAACACCATATAAAAAAATAAACTCAAAATGGATTCAAGACCTAAATGTAAGTCCAGCCACTATTAAACTCTTAGAGGAAAACATAGGAAGAACACTCTTTGACATAAATTTAGCAAGATCTTTGTTGATTCACCTCCTAGAGTAATGGAAATAAAAACAAAAAAAAACAAATGGGACCTAATGAAACTTCAGAGCTTTTGCACAGCAAAGGAAACCATAAACAAGACCAAAAACCCTCAGAATGGGAGAAAATATCTGCAAACCAATCAGTGGACAAAGGATTTAATCTCCAAAATATATAACAGCTCATGCAGCTCAATATCAAAACAAATAACCCAATAAAAAAATGGACAGAAGACCTAAATAGACATTTCTCCAAAGAAGATATACAGATGGCCAAGAAGCACATGAAAAGCTGCTCAACATCACTAATTATTAGAGAAATGCAAATCAAAACTACAATGAGGTATCACCTCACACCAGTTAGAACGGGCATCGTCAGAAAATCTACAAACAGCAAATGCTGGATAGGGTGTGGAGAAAAGGGAACCCTCTTGCACTGTTGGTGGGAATTGTAAATTGATACAGCCACTATGGAGAACAATATGGAGGTTCCTTAAAAAAACTAAAAACAGAATTACCCTGTGACCCAGCAATCTCACTACTGAGCATATACCCAGAGAAAACCATAATTCAAAAAGACCCATGCACCTCAGTATTCACTGCAGCACTGTTTACGATAGCCAGGTCATGGAAGCAACCTAACTGCCCGTTGACAGACAAATGTATAAAGAAGATGCGGTACATATATGCAATGGAATATTACTCAGCCATAAAATGGAACCAAATTGTGTCATTTGTAGAGACGTGGATGGACCTAGAGACTGTCAGAGTGAAGTCAGTCAGAAAGAGAAAGAAATATCATATATTAACGCATATATGTGGAACCTAGAAAAATGGTACAAATGAACCAGTTTGTAATCAAATTGACAAAGACAAAGTATTAAAAACAACAAGGGAAAAATGACAAATAACATACAAGGGAACTCCTATAAGGTTAACAGCTGATTTCCCAGCAGAAACTCTACAATCCAGAAGGGAGTGGCACGTTATATTTAAAGTGATGAAAGGGAAGAACCTACAACCAAGATTACTCTAACCAGCAAGGATCTAATTGAGATTTGACAAAGAAATCAAAAGCTTTCCAGACAAGCAAAAACTAAGAGAATTCAGCACCACCAAACCAGCTCTACAACCAATGCTAAAGGAACTTCTCTAAGTGGGAAACACAAGTGAAGAAAAGGACCTACAGAAAGAAACCAAAACAGTTAAGAAAATGGTAATAGGAACATACATATCGATAATTACCTTAAATGTGAATGGAGTAAATGCTCCAACCAAAACACACAGCCTCGCTGAATGGATATAAATATAAGACCCATATATATGCTGTCTACAAGAGACCCACTTCAGACCTAGGGACAGATACAGACTGAAAGTGAGGGGATGGAAAAAGATATTCCATGCAAACGGAAATCAGATGAAAGCTGGAGTAGCAATGCTCATCTCAGATAAAATAGACTTTAAAATAATGTTATAGGAGGCAAGGAAGGACACTACATAAGGATCAAGGAATCAATCTAAGAAGAAGATATAACAATTATAAATATATATGCACCCAAAATAGGAGCACCTCAATACCTAAGGCAAATGCTAACAGCTATAAAAGAGGAAATTGACAGTAACGTGATGGGGGGACTTTAACACCTCACTTACACCAACGGACAGATCATCCAGACAGAAAATTAATAAGGAAACACAAGCTTTAAGTGACACAATAGATCAGTTAGATTTAATTGATATTTATAGGGCATTCCATCGGAAAACAGCAGATTACACTCTCTTCTCAAGTGCATATGGAACATTCTCCAGGATAGATCACATCTTGGGTCACAAATCAAGCCTTGGTAAATTTAAGAAAATTGAAATCATATCAAGCGTCTTTTCTGACCACAATGCTATGAGCTTAGAAATAAATTATAGGGGAAAAAAACACAAACACATGGAGGCTAAACAATACATTACTAAATAACCAAGAGTTCACTGAAGAAATCAAAGAGGAAATCAAAAAATACCTAGAGACGAATGAGAACGAAACCACGATGATTCAAAACTTATGTAATGCAGCAAAAGCAGTTCTAAGAGGGAAGTTTATAGCAATACAAGCCTACCTCAAGAAACAAGAAAAATCTCAAATAAACAATCTAACCTTACACCTAAGGAAACTAGAGAAAGAAGAACAAACAAAACGCAAAGGTAGTAGAAGGAAAGAAATCCTAAATATCAGAGCAGAAATAAATGAAAGAGAAACAACGAAAACAATAGCAAAGATCAGTAAAGCTAAAAGCTGGTTCTTTGAGAAGATAAACAAAATTGATAAACCTTTAGCCAGACTCATCAAGAAAAATAGGGCGAGGCCTCAAATCAATGAAATAAGAAATGAAAAAGGAGAAGTTACAATGGACAACACAGAAATACAAAGCATCCTAAGAGACTACTACAAGCAACTCTATGCCAATATAATGGACCACCTGGAAGAAATGGACAAATGGACAAATTCTTAGAAAGGTATAACCTTCCAAGACTGAACCAGGAAGAAATAGAAAATATGAACAGACCAATCACAAGTAATGAAATTGAAACTGGGATTAAAAATCTTCCAACAAACAAAAGTCCAGGGCCAGATGGCTTCACAAGTGAATTCTTTCAAACATTTAGAGAAGAGCTAACACCCATCCTTCTCAAATTCTTCCAAAAAATTGCAGAGGAAGGAACACTCTATGAGGCCACCATCACCCTGATACCATATCCAGACAAGGATACTACAAAAAAAGAAAATTACAGACCGATACCATTGATGAATATAGATGAAAAAAAATAAAGTTTAGCTGGGTCTGCCATCATCTGAAGGCTTTATTGGGGTTGGGAGTTCTGCATTTAGGATGGCTCACTTCTCATGGCTGGCAAATTTATGCCAGCTGTTGGCAGGAGGCCTCAGTTCTTCACCAGATGGTTCTCTCTATAGGGCTGCTGAGTGTTCATCTGGCTTTCCCCAGAACAGGTGACGCCAGAGAGAGAAAGGGGGAAATCACAAATTATGTTATGATTTAGCTTTAGAAATCATACTCTGTCATTTTCAAAATATTTTAATGGTCACACAGAGCAGCCCTATTTAATGTAGGGTTGAGGAACACTTCACACATTGAATACTAAAAGGCAGTAATCATTGGGGGGCCATATTGGTGGGATTTGTAATAAGTGTATTTAAGTTTTGCTATTATTATAGATGGCCAGAAAATATTTGATTGAATGCACAGGGGCATAAATATTAATTTTATTGATGTTATTGTTAATGTTTGCATGGTATGTCTTTCATCCTTTAATTTTTAGCTTCTCTATATCTTATTATTTAAGTTGGTCTTTTGTGAGCAGCATATATTTTTGTTTTTAATTCAGTGAGATTATTTGTGTTTTAATTGAATATTTAGTCCATTTACATTTAATGTGATAACATATATTTCAGTTTAAATTTTGAAATTATTTTTTATTTGTTCTACTTGGTCTCGGCCATTTTCTTTCCTTTCTTGTCTCCTTTTGGATTATTTTTTTATTCCATTTTATCCTGTAAACCTGTTATATATTCTTTCACTATTGTTTTAGTGACTTCCTAGAGGTTACAACATGCATTTTTGAGTTATAAAAGTCTAATATCAGTGCCTGCTTTTATCATTTCCTGGACAATGCAAGCACCTTGGAATACTTTGACTGCATTTATCACTCTTCTGCCTTTGTGCTGTTCTTATAGTGAATTTAGATTCTCTGTATATTTTAAACTCCACAAGACATAATTTTTATTGTTTTATATAATTGTTGAGATTTGCCCATATTTTTATTCTTTCCATTGATCTACATTCTCATTGTATTTCCCTGCTTCTCTTTAGGCCTATTTTTCTTTTGCTAGAAGAACTCCCTTTAGTGAAATTCTGCTGATCATAAATTCCTTTGATTTTTATTTGTTCAGAAGTACCTTTATTTCTCCTCCTTTTTTGTGTGTGTGTGTTACGCGGGCCTCTCACTGTTGTGGCCTCTCCTGTTGCGGAGCACAGGCTCCGGACGCACAGGCTCAGTGGCCATGGCTCACGGGCCCAGCCACTCCGTGGCATGCGGGATCTTCCCGGACCGGGGCACGAACCCGTGTCCCCTGCATTGGCAGGCGGACTCTCAACCACTGCGCCACCAGGGAAGCCCTCTCCTCCATTTTTTTTTTTGCGGTACACGGGCCTCTCACTGTTGTGGCCTCTCCCATTGCGGGGCACAGGCTCCGGACGCACAGGCTCAGCGGCCATGGCTCACGGGCCCAGCCGCTCCGCGGCATGTGGGATCCTCCCGGACCGGGGCACAAACCCGTGTCCCCTGCATCGGCAGGCGGACTCTCAACCGCTGCGCCACCAGGGAAGCCCTCTCCTCCATTTTTGAAGAGTATTTTTACTGAGTATAGAATTTAGGTAGGGCATTATTTTATTTCGGCTCTTTAAAGGTTTTATTTGGTTGTTTTCTGACTTCCACTTTCTGATGAGAAGTAGAAGTTGAGTTGCTCTTTTGAAGGTAATACTTTGCTGCTTTTAAGAGTTTCTCCACCTCTTTTTAGCAATTTAAATATGGTATGCCTAAAAGTATGGTTTTCTTTGTATTGTTAGTCATTTTTGATGTCCATATTGCTTCTTGAATCTATAGCTTGATGTCTAGTTTGGGGAAATTCTCAGCTGCTGTGTATTACAGCAGCTTCTGTTATACAGAAGCTTCTATTATACATTGCTTCTGTTACAGTCTCTCCTCTTCTCTGGGACTACAGTCTCATCTGTTAGAACTTTTTACCCTGTCTCACATGCTCATACACTCATTGCCATATTTTCTAACCTTTTTTTCACCCTGTGAATTTTTTTCTGAATTTGCTTCCAGTTCACTGATTTTTTTCTGCCGTTCTGTTGAACCTGCTTGTGAACCCAGTCATTAAGTTCTTAATTTTATTTACTGTCTTTCTCACTTCTAGAGTTTTCATTTGAGTATTCCTTCCAACTTTTTATTTTAAAAAATTTTCAAAGTGAAAATTTAAATAAGAGAACGATCAATATTTGTATATGCTCTCTCTGAATTTATCAGTTGAATACATTTTGCCACATTTGTTTTATCTCTGTATATAAATTTTTCCCCTCTGACCATTTGAGACTAAATTGCAGACAATGTGACTATTCTTCCCTAAATATTTTATGACTCTTTTTTCCTAAAAACTTTAGCAGATATTTCACAAGAACAAGGACTTTTACTACATAAATGTAATATAATTATCACACTCTAGAATTTAATACAGATATAACATTTATATAATACAAAGTCCATATTTAAATTTTTCCAAATGTCCCAATAAAATCCTTTATAGCTGGCTGACCCCTGATCAAGGATCACACATTGCATTTAGTTGTTATGTTTCTTTAGTCTCCTTTAAATTAGAATAGTTTCCCATCTTTTTGGGGGTGGGAGGTATGATAAAGGCGGTCTTCCTTGGAATTGACATCTTTAGGTTATAGGCTAGGTGTTTTGCAAAATATTCCTCGATTTGGATTCATCTGTTTCCTCATGATTAATTTTGTATTAAACATTTTTAGCAAGAATACATCAGCAAGTCAGGATGGTGATGTTAGGTTTGATCATTTGATTAAGGTGAAAATGCTCATAAAAAATTACATTCTCTAAATTAGTAATAGTTCATACATGTTAAATGAGGTATCAAAGTATCTTTCTCTAAAATATAAAACCTGGCAAACACTCAAATCATTTTCTAGTACTAGAGTATTTCAAAGGGAAGGATTCTTTAAGTACTGTTCACATTTTGTGTCTGAGTCACCGATAACTCACTTAACATGTCCACAAGCAACTCAATTTTAGTTAGGGTCTTTTCTCTTTTGAATTTTGATTGCTCACCTAAGGCTCTTCAGTGAGAGCCAATGTGAGTACTTTTTATACTTCATACAAATTAAATGGTTTTGTTAATAATGGTTTAAACTAGCTAGATTTTGTTTACAGTAATTCCCATACATACAAACCTTCAAGTTGTGAACTTTTAAAGATGCAAACGTGTGTTTGCATGTCCAGTCACATAAGTTAGTTCACGTGTCTGGCGTACATTGTCACATGCATGCATCCTCTACAAGTGGTTGTGCATTTGTATACTTTACTGTACAGTACTGTATAGAGTACAGTAGTACAGTATCTTTACTTCAAGCTAGGTCTGCAAGAGGACGACTTCCCTGAACTCCTTGCTGTACAACACGAGGAGCTAATTAATGAAGCCCTGATGGAATTAGAGGCCCAGAGAAAGGACGAAGAGAGACAAGAGGAAGAAGTAACTAAAGAACTGAAGAGATTCACAACGCAGGAAATGGCAAGGGGATTTTCTTTATTTGAGGAGGCACTGTTAGTTGTTGAGGCACAGGACCCTAACGTAGAATGGTACACAAAGGTTGCAGCAGCCATTTAGAATGCAATCTGGTGCTACCATGTCATCTATGACGAGAAAAAAAGAGCTACCGCCCAGACATCACTGGATCGTTTTTTCAAGACTGTAGATAGCATTGAATCCAGCAAGGAACCAGAACCTGTGCCATCAACGTCAGGTGTGAGTGAAATTGCAGCTTGCCCTCTGTCTCCTATTGCTGACGTTCCTTCAGCTCTCCCATCTCCCACCTCCTCTCCCTCCTCCATTCAGTAACTCTTTTTGTCTGTTCACTCAATGCCAGCCCCTGTATGCTAGCTGTTGTATTGTACTACTATAGTTTTCAAGGTACTGTACTGTAAGATTAAAAATGTTTTATTTTTTGTGTTTGTTTTTTATGTATTATTTGTGTGAAAAGTATTATAAACCTATTACAGTATAGTACTATATAGCTGATTGTGTTAGTTGGCTACCTAGGCTAACTTTTTTGGACTTACAAACAAATTGGACTTACTTACGAATGTGCTCTTGAAACAGAACTCATTTGTATGTAAGGGACTTACTACTGGTTTTTGTTATTTTTAAGAATGACTGATTTTAGTCTGCTGTGCTAACTTAAATATATCCTCAAAGTAAGGCCATACATTAAATACCAACAAAAACCACGACAAGACATTTATGTTGGAAAGAATCTTCATAGTTTTTTGTTAGTACTCTAATTATTCCATGTTTTCATAGGACTTAATTCTTATAAAGTACCTCTTGGACTGTATTGTCTGTAGGCAGATGCTCCATTTACTTAAAGAGATACAAAACAATTGGAGCCCGTATAACTGCTAGTGATTAGAAACAATAATAAATGCACAGACTAAGAAAATCATAGAGGATCTAAATATCTTTAGAACCCATTTGCCAGGCTCTCATATAAATGTAACACTTAATAGAGCAAGCCCCACATACTGTTTTAGAATTCAAGATTTCAAGATATTTACCTTGTAGGTTTACAAAGAATGTGATGTTTTGTTTTGGTTTAGTTTTTGAAGGTACTGTACCTTTCTTTTAATGCTAGCTTATAATGCATATTTGAACTTGTAAGTCCTAAGTCTGTGAAAGTAAGATATACATATTAGGAATTAAATCTAGGGCTACAATTTGTGTTTGTATTAGGGTTATAAAGACTATTATCTCTAGGAGCTTACAGACTAACATAAGAAACAGGTGTAAACAAATACTTACAATGAAGTATCTATAATAATGCATCATAGAAAGTATAGAAATACAACAGAGAGCTCAGCTAACTCTGCCATATTAAAATGAGCTGTATTATGACTACGTATTCAAAACAGCTGACACCATTAGACTGCTGTGATTATAGAAGTGTGTCTTTGGTGAATAGTTGTGCTATCCTATAACATGCCTAGGTTTTCTTGAATATGCTAGATAAACCCGACTCATGATTTTGAAGCTTTTAGTGGTTAAAATCTTTTTGTCAACTTTTAATTTTATTTGTTTACCTTTACCTGATACTTATTTTAGCCTCGTAGTCTGATAAAGAAATTTTGCTTTAATTTGCTACTTTTTTTTTTCCTGTTAATGCTTTTTGTGATTTTAAAGTATTTCACCTTTAATATTGAACAATAAACATAGTTTCAGGTATATATTATACTTCGATTAGTACTTCAATTTAAAATTTGCAGAAATTTGTCTTTGCCAAGGGTAAGGTTTCTGGTAAATATAAACAGAGCTGTCTTGTGTCTTTGTTCCAGAAAGGTCGCATGTTTTTGAGTGTGAGGTTTGAATTAGGAATTGGTTGTGCCAGTTAACGGATGGATGGATAAATGCTTTTGACAGCTAACTGACTATGAGGTCCTACATGTGTTTGTTAAATGTGACTGTCTACTCTGAGTAAATTGTTAAATGTGACTGTCTACTCTGAGTAAATCAGTAAGCAGGTTACTCTCCAACCCCATGTAAGGATCTGAAAAATCTTAGAATTTCACAGGAGCCGATCCCTGCCTTGATAGAATAGGCATTGGTAATCAGTTTCTTGTGTATTTTTCTAGCCTATTGTTTGCTTTATCTGTTTATTATCTGTTCATTTCTTACTATTATCCTGACTGCATTTTATTGGAGATTCTTTTACCCTTTCTTTTTGTTGTTGTTGCGGTACGCGGGCCTCTCACTGCTGTGGCCTCTCCCGCTCCAGAGCACAGGCTCCGGACGCGCAGGCCCAGCGGCCATGGCTCACGGGCCCAGCCGCTCCGCGGCATGTGGGATCTTCCCGGACCGGGGCACGAACCCATGTCCCCTGCATCGGCAGGCGGACTCTCAACCACTACGCCACCAGGGAAGCCCCCAATCTTTGTATTTCTAATACTTGGCATAAAAAAGATATTCATTGGAGGAAAGGGAAAAAGCAAATGAATAATCTTCAGGTACTAAGAATATCAGTTAAATTACTGAGTCTGATTTTCATTCTCTTATGTATTTGCTTAGTTTGGTTATTTCAGCAGGAATATGAAAAATATAGATGACTCAGAATGAAATGAATAGAAACTTCTGGAAAGTGGAATGGTAAGGTCTAGAGAAGTATTAAGTATCTCATCATTGGAAATAAGCAAGCAGAGGTTAGATTATTGTTTGGCAGTGGTGTTGCAGAGGAGAGTCCCTGTAATGGATAGAAAGTTCAAGGTGACATATCTAGTATCTTTTTTACTTCAAGTTTTGGTGGAAAATCTATTTACTTTAATAATTATAATGTCAAGATTTTTCAATGTAGTAACTAGAGAGTCAAAAGAACAAGGTGTAAAAAAAAAAGTGGCGGTGGTTCTTAACAAAGTACAATTTAAACAGGATTTCTCATATTTTATGTGGAAGGGAAATTTCTCATATTTTATTTTATAATTTGATATTTAAGTCAGAATTGTCATCTAGAGAACCTTCTTTATTAAACAGGAAATCTAGAAGCTGGACGGGGGGAAAAAGAATTTTGGCTATATGAAAGTTTAAATTTATATGGCAAAACAGAACATAAACAAAATTAATAGTCCACAGCAAATTTGGAAAATAAAGTATTTGCAACAGAGGTGTCAGATGAAAGGGCTTGTGTCTGTAACATGCAGAAAGCTCTTACAGTTTGATAAGACAAACTACCAAATAGAAAAATGGGCAAAGGATATGAATAGGCAATTTTAGAAGAGCATATTCAGATGGTCAATAATATTTCAAAGGATGGTCAGACTTATTAGTAGTCAATGAAAGGCAAATTAAAATAATGCGAAACTATCACTTTACATCCATAAGATCGGCAAAAATTAAAATGATCAAAAACACTTGTTACTTGGGTTGGGGATGGGGAAGTTTATTTGAACACTGCTGATAGAAATATGAGTTGTTATTGCCTTTTTTGGAAGGTAATCTGGCAATATCTATTAAGATTGAAAATAAACATATTATGCCTTAATGATTTCACTTAAGGCAATCTGTCTCTAAGAATTAAAGGACTGATATGTACAAGGATGTTTATTTCAGCACTGTTTATAGTATCAAAAATTACAAACTAAATAATATCTATTAATAGTGGAATGGGTAAATAAATTATAGTATATCACAACATAGAATAAATATTGTGTTTCTATCAAAAACAGCATTGTATGAGCCAACTTTGAGGGACTTTCTGTGAGGTATTGTCGAATGAAGAAAGAAATATGTACAGAAGTATATATTAATATATCCTATTCTTTTGTAACACAATGACCAGAAAACCTTTGTGTGGGTTTATGTATGAGTATGTGTACCTACGTATGTATATATTCATATAGTATTAGCGTATGACAACATATTGGAATGCATACTAGAGGGTTAGCATGTTTGAGAGGAGTGATAGATAATAAGGCAGGAGGAATAGGGAGAAGAAGGAAGTGGGGTGCATTACCAGGCAATTAAATGTGAAACTGGAACTCAAGGAGGGAGTCAAGATTCAAGATCTAAATTTGAGAATCCACTATAGAGGTAATATTAGATGCCAGCAGAGACCATGGCTAATCTCTTAGCATTTATCAATGGTTTTTTGCCATGTATTTTATCACTATCTGCTTTGCCTTAGGAAGACAAGAGCTCAGCAATAGGTTTTATAATATTTTCTGCTTCAGTTGGCTTGTATAAGGATGTATTAATTGATGCTTGTATAAGGATGTATTAATTGATGCTTGTAAGAAGCTTTTACTTTATTTTTTTTTTGTAAAGTGGGATTTAGTTTCTTGCCTTTTAAGAAAAGAGGTTTTAATGCAATGAAGCAAAACTTCACAAGGATGCTTTTATTTATTCAACAAATATTTACTGAGCCCTGTTTTGTGTCAGGTATTGTTATAGGCCCTACGATGGTAAGACATACAAGGTCCCTGTCGTAATATATATATAATTCAGGTCACATAAATACTATAAAGAAAGGGGTAAAAAGAGGGCAGGGAAGGGGAGGGGAGGAGAGGTGACTATGTAAGATAGGGTATTCAGGAAAGGTTTTTCTCTGAGGAGGTGAATTAGACAAAAGATCTGAATGAAATCAAGAATCTGGCCAAGTGGAAATATGGGAGAAGAGCATTCAGCCAGACAGAAGTCAGAATTTGGCTTGGCGTGTTCTAGGACCCAGAAGACCAGAGGGACTAAAGCGTAGAGAGGGAGAGGGAGGCTGTAAATAGATGAATTTGGACACAGTTACTCATGTAAAGAGACTGGATCTTAATCTGGTTGTGATGGGAGTGACTGGGAGGTTATGAGCATTGGAGGCTGGGCTCGTTTGGATGTGGGAAAGCTCACTCTGGCTGCCCTGTGGAAAGTTGACTCTAGGAGATAAGAGCAAAGAAGACTATTGCACTCACGTAGGCAAGAGATGGTGATGTCTGTACTTCCATTACTAATGGAAGTATTACTATCTCGCTAATAGTGAGCAAGGGGTCAGATTTCAGATATATTTTAAAGGTAGAGGGAATGGAACTTGAAAATCGCGAAAGGCCCGATATATTTTGAGTCCACTTTGGAATCACATGAAATAAATATTTTAGAATTTGAATATACTTTAGTATCCTTACCCTTAATAAAGTAAAACCCTTTAGGGTATTAAAAAGCAAAGCAGATGCATTAAAAGGGGGGCAGTGATTAAAACTCCTCTTTCCTGTAAATCTCAAAGGACTCACAAGTCGCCTCCAAACTTCATAGTCTTTTTTTTGATAATGGTTGTAGATCACTGTCCAGTGTTTGCCATTCATATTCTTTCAGAACCTGCTTTGACCCTCAATTTTGTTGTTTTCTTGTAACGGCAGTGTTAGGGCAACCAAAACCACTTATTATTTATTTACCATGTGCAAGGTATTGATTTAAGTGTTTTTCATATATTAAATTCTTTCATTCTCAAATAATCCTATGAGGTAGCTACTATTATTGTTCCTCTTTTACATATGGGGAAAGAAGTAGTATATGTGTACTTTAATTGGCATCAGATAAACTTAGCACCTAAGCCTTTCCATCATATTATATTTTATGGTATTCCCCAATCCTACTTGTGAGGGGATAGCATTT
The DNA here is from genome assembly GCF_039906515.1 of Pseudorca crassidens. NCBI lineage: Eukaryota > Metazoa > Chordata > Mammalia > Artiodactyla > Delphinidae > Pseudorca > Pseudorca crassidens. The sequence goes on from NC_090297.1 coordinate 99,508,850, forward strand.
ATATTTTCTTACTTCACTAGTCTTTTTTTATTCTCATATCGTATTACATGGTGCTAAAAAACTGTAACTAGAAGATTTGAGAGCCAGGTGACATCTTATAATGATGTCAACTGTAAATTTTGCCTCTTTCTATTATACTTCCAGCTTTGGATTTCATAATGATTTTTTTTTTCCTCAAACTACCCAAATGTCTTAGAAGTTACCATGTTTTTGAATGTAAACAGTGTCTCTCAGATGACATCTCACATCCAGAAGTTACATAAAAATCTTTCAACAGATAATGTCTGGATTTTTGGTTCACAAGATACAGTCACCCTACTGCTTTGGTTTTATATTCCCAGTGCCCAGCACAGTACTTAGTACACAGCAGATGTTTAGTAAATGTTAAGTGAATGACTGAATGAAGAGAAAAATGTGGTATCATTTTTATCTGCTAAAGTAAGAAAGGTTTGTTCTATGAGACAGGAAAATAGGACTACTGACTGTCCCAGTCACCCCAGTGGAAAGACAGAGTTCCTATCTCCCAATAATTATTTACCTGTCAGCCTTACTGAAGGATCCTGGCTCTTTTGGACCGATTAATACTTCCCAAAAATAAGATATTATGACTGGCCAACCCTTGGCCATGGAGGCAGATTCCCTTACTAGAAGGAAAGATATAGGGAGCTTGAGCAAACCAAAATGGTACCTTTCATAGGCCACCTCAAAGATTAACTAGAATTTAAATTTCCAAGCAAGTCTCCTCTCTTTTAACCCCTTCTAATTTATGAAAAAGTTCAAATTTTAAAAAAAGAAAAGAAACATGGTGTGTAAACATGGGAATGTACATCTTAGTATTTTTGTTACGGGGAAAAGAAAGAGAATCTGTGAAGTGATTGAAAGGCATAAATCTTAAGGGCAAGCACCCCACTTTCCAAGTGAGGGTCTTAATCTGTCTGGTCAGATGGCTAGAATCCAAGCTGTTTTTGCAGGCCTGGCTCATTTTCCCACTGATTTCCCCACAGACCCAAAGGTCCATTAAAATAGTAAATAAATGCACCTTGAAGCTATCACAACTCACCTTATTTAGTTGTACTTGCTTAGGGCAGTTATCACAGTTCCTTGTCAGCCAGGCTGTTTCAGATAGCTATGGGGGAGGTGTGAGAAAGACAGAAAAGAGTTGGATAGAGAACCGTGTGGGAAGCCGGAGAGTGTGAGTGCTGGTGAGCTTTCCCCTCCCTTCATCACTGATAAACATCTCAGTGCTACTCCCTGTCCCTTTAAATGTATCTGTATCACATTTTGCTGCTTGCAGAAAGTAGTCCCTAATGGAAGAATGGAGTCCGAGCCAGAGGAACCATCTAAGCTTTATTGATCTGTGCTTCTCCTACATCACTCCTCCCCAATGTGAAAATGATTGATGTTTTAAAAAAAACCTTCAGGACCTTTGCTGGATGTTGCCATTGCTGTTTTAAAATAGGAAAACACTTATGCATAGACTATGTGGAGAGAATATTTTTCTTGATTTTTTCCACCTAAAAATGAGTGGGAAGAAATTACACAAAGTGAGTAAATTATGGTATTATTTATTAAATAATTCCATTTTCGCTAAAGCAAACCCAACATTAAGCAAGAGGGTCTTTGTGAGGACTTTCCTCTGACGTTTGGGTATTTACTAACACTCTTTGATATAAGGTTTTTTCTTAAGTTACCATTTTGAGATCTAGAAATTTTTTCCCAACACAAAACAGCAACAAACTACATATACGAAGGAAAAACAAGCCAACCCCCCCCCGCAAAACCCCCAAACCCAAAATTTGCTATTTAAAAAACCCTTAAAATGAGCAACTATCAACTCCGTGTTTATTTTTGCCTTCTTCTTATGAATTCTCTCAGCTGAAATCACAATAAAGTTTCAATTTAAGTCATCACTAATGAACAGTATTCAGTGATCTTCATGCAAATTATGTCATTTTTGTACACATGCAGTTTCTGTTTGTGAGAATGAGTGAAAATAATTCTTTTTTTTTTTTTACATCTTTATTGGAGTATAATTGCTTTACAATGGTGTGCTAGTTTCTGCTTCATAACAAAGTGAATCAGTCACACACACACATATGTTCCCATATCCCTTCCCCCTCGCGTCTTCCTCCCTCCCACCCTCCCTATCCCACCCCTCTAGATGGTCACAAACCACCGAGCTGATCTCCCCGTGCTATGCGGCTGCTTCCCACTAGCTATCTATTTTACGTTTAGTAGTGTATATATGTCCATGCCACTCTCTCCCTTTGTCACAGCTTACCCTTCCCCCTCCCGATATCCTCAAGTCCATTCTCTAGTAGGTCTGTGTCTTTATTCCTGTCTTACCCCTGGGTTCTTCATGACATTTTTTTTTTCTTAGATTCCATGTATATGTGTTAGCATACAGTATTTGTCTTTCTCTTTCTGACTTACTTCACTCTGTATGACAGACTCTAGGTCCATCCACCTTACTACAAATAACTCATTTTCCTTTCTTTATATGGCTGAGTAATATTCCATTGTATATATGTGCCACATCTTTATCCATTCATCCGATGATGGACACTTAGGTTGCTTCCACCTCCTGGCTATTGTAAATAGAGCTGCAATGAACATTTTGGTACATGACTCTTTTTGAATTATGGTTTTCTCAGGGTATATGCCCAGTAGTGGGATTGCTGGGTCACATAGTAGTTCTATTTGTAGTTTTTTAAGGAACCTCCATACTGTTCTCCATAGTGGCTGTACCAATTCACATTCCCATCAGCAGTGCAAAAGTGTTCCCTTTTCTCCATACCTTCTCCAGCATTTATTGTTTGTAGATTTTTTGATGATGGCCATTCTGACTGGTGTGAGATGATATCTCATTGTAGTTTTGATTTGCATTTCTCTAATGATTAATGATGTTGAGCATTCTTTCATGTGTTTGTGGCAGTCTGTATATCTTCTTTGGAGAAATGTCTATTTAGGTGTTCTGCCCAATTTTGGATTGGGTTGTTTGTTTTTTTGTTATTGAGCTGCATGAGCTGCTTGTAAATTTTGGAGATTACTTACACCTTTGTCAGTTGCTTCATTTGCAAATATTTTCTCCCATTCTGAGGGTTGTTGTTTTGTCTTGTTTATGGTTTCCTTTGCTGTGCAAAAGCTTTGAAGTTTCATTAGGTCCCATTTGTTTATTTTTGTTTTTATTTCCATTTCTCTAGGAGTTGGGTCAAAAAGGGTCTTGCTGTGATTTATGTCATAGATTGTTCTGCCTATGTTTTCCTCTAAGAGTTTGATAGTTTCTGGCCTTACATTTAGGTCTTTAATCCATTTTGAGCTTATTTTTGTGTATGGTGTTAGGGAGTGATCTAATCTCATACTTTTACATGTACCTGTCCAGTTTTCCCAGCACCACTTATTGAAGAGGCTGTCGTTTCTCCACTGTACATTCCTGCCTCCTTTGTCAAAGATAAGGTGACCGTATGTGCGTGGGTTTATCTCTGGGCTTTCTATCCTGTCCCATTGTTCTATATTTCTGTTTTTTGTGCCAGTACCATATTGTCTTGATTACTGTAGCTTTGTAGTATAATCTGAAGTCAGTGAGCCTGATTCCTCCAGCTCCGTTTTTCATTCTCAAGATTGCTTTGGCTATTTGGGGTCTTTTGTGTTTCCATACAAATTGTGAAATTTTTTGTTCTAGTTCTGTGAAAAATGCCAGTGGTAGTTTGATAGGGATTGCATTGAATCTGTAGATTGCTTTGTGTAGTAGAGTCATTTTCACAATGTTGATTCTTCCAATCCAATAACATGGCATATCTCACCATCTATTTGTATCATCTTTAATTTCTTTCATCAATGTCTTATGATTTTCTGCATACAGGTCTTTTGTCTCCTTAGTACGTTTATTCCTAGATATTTTATTCTTTTTGTTGCATTGGTAAATGGGAGTGTTTTCTTGATTTCACTTTCAGATTTTTCATCATTAGTGTATAGGAATGCCAGAGATTTCTGTGCATTAATTTTGTATCCTGCTGCTTTACCAAATTCATTGATTAGCTCTAGTAGTTTTCTGGTAGCATCTTTAGGATTCTCTATGTATAGTATCATGTCATCTGCAAACAGTGACAGCTTTACTTCTTCTTTTCCGATTTGCATTCTTTTTATTTCCTTTTCTTCTCTGATTGCTGTGGCTATAACTTCCAAAACTATGTTGAATAAGAGTGGTGAGAGTGGGCAACCTTGTCTTGTTCCTGATCTTAGTGGAAATGCTTTCAGGTTTTCACAATTGAGGATGATGTTGGCTGTGGGTTTGTCATATATGGCCTTTATTATGTTGAGGAAAGTTCCCTCCATGCCTACCTTCTGGAGGGTTTTTATCATAAATGGGTGTTGAATTTTGTTGAAAGCTTTCTCTGCCTCTATTGAGATGACCATATGGCTTTTCTCCTTCAATTTGTTAATATGGTGTATCACATTGATTGATTTGCATATATTGAAGAATCCTTGCATTCCTGGAATAAACCCCACTTGATCATGGTGTATGATCCTTTTAATGTGCTGTTGGATTCTGTTTGCTAGTATTTTGTTGAGGATTTTTGTATCTGTGTTCATCAGTGGTATTGGCCTGTAGTTTTCTTTCTTTGTGACATCCTTGTCTGGTTTTGGTATCAGGGTGATGGTGACCTCGTAGAATGAGTTTGGGAGTGTTCCTCCCTCTGCTATATTTTGGAAGAGTTTCAGAAGGATAGGTGTTAGCTCTTCTCTAAATGTTTGATAGAATTCACTTGTGAAGCCATCTGGTCCTGGGCTTTTGTTTGTTGGAAGATTTTTAATCACTGTTTCAATTTCAGTGCTTGTGATTGGGCTGTTTATATTTTCTATTTCTTCCTGATTCAGTCTTGGTAGTTTGTGCTTTTCTAAGAATTTGTCCATTTCTTCCAGGTTGTCCATTTTATTGGCATAGAGTTGCTTGTAGTAATCTCTCATGATCTTTTGTATTTCTGCAGTGTCAGTTGTTACTTCTCCTTTTTCATTTCTAATTCCATTGATTTGAGTCTTCTCCCTTTTTTTCTTGATGAGTCTGGCTAATGGTTTATCAATTTTGTTTATCTTCTCAAAGAACCAGCTTTTAGTTTTATTGATCTTTGCTATCGTTTCCTTCATTTATTTTTCATTTATTTCTGATCTGATCTTTATGATTTCTTTCCTTCTGCTAGCTTTGGGTTTTTTTTGTTCTTCTTTCTCTAATTGCTTTAGGTTCAAGGTTAGGTTGTTTATTCGAGCTGTGTCCTGTTTCTTAAGGTAGGATTGTATTGCTATAAACTTCCCTCTTAGAACTGCTTTTGCTGCATCCCATAGGTTTTGGGTCGTCGTGTCTCCATTGTCATTTATTTCTAGGTATTTTTTGATTTCCTCTTTGATTTCTTCAGTGATCACTTCGTTATTAAGTAGTGTATTTTTTAGCCTCCATGTGTTTGTATTTTTTACAGATCTTTTCCTGTAATTGATATCTAGTCTCATAGCATTGTGGTCGGAAAAGATACTTGATACAATTTCAGTTTTCTTAAATTTACCAAGGCTTGATTTGTGACCCAAGATATGATGTATCCTGGAGAATGTTCCATGAGCACTTGAGAAAAATGTGTATTCTGTTGTTTTTGGATGGAATGTCCTATAAACATCAGTTAAGTCCATCTTGTTTAATGTATCATTTAAAGCTTGTGTGTCCTTATTTATTTTCATTTTGGATGATCTGTCCATTGGTGAAAGTGGGGTGTTAAAGTCCCCTACTATGAATGTGTTACTGTTGATTTCCCCTTTTATGGCTGTTAGTATTTGCGTTATGTATTGAGGCGCTCCTATGTTAGGTGCATAAATATTTACAATTGTTATATGTTCTTCTTGGATCGATCCCTTGATCATTATGTAGTGTCCTTCTTTGTCTCTTCTAATAGTCTTTATTTTAAAGTCTATTTTGTCTGATGCAAGAATTGCTGCTCCAGCTCTCTTTTGGTTTCCATTGCATGGAATATCTTTTTCCATCCCCTCACTTTCAGTCTGTATGTGTCTCTAGGTCTGAAGTGGGTCTCTTGTAGACAGCATATATATGGGTCTTGTTTTTGTTTCCATTCAGCCAGTCTGTATCGTTTGGTTGGAGCATTTAATCCATTTACATTTACGGTAATTATTGATATGTGTGTTCCTATTCCTATTTTCTTAATTGTTTTGGGTTTGTCATTGTAGGTCTTTTCCTTCTCTTGTGTTTCTTGCCTAGAGAAGATCCTTTAACATTTGTTGTAAAGCTGGTTTGGTGGTGCTGAACTCTCTCAGCTTTTGCTTGTCTGTAAAGGTTTTAATTTCTCCATCAAATCTGAATGAGATCCTTGCTGGGTAGAGTAATCTTGGTTGTAGTTTTTTCTCCTTCATCACTTTAAATATGTCCTGCCAGTCCCTTCTGGCTTGCAGAGTTTCTGCTGAAAGATCAGCTGTTAACCTTATGGGGATTCCTTTGGTGTTATTTGTTGTTTTTCCCTTGCTGCTTTTAATATGTTTTTTTTGTATTTAATTTTTGACAGTTTGATTAATATGTGTTTTGGCGTGTTTCTCCTTGGATTTCTCCTGTATGGGACTCTCTGTGCTTCCTGGACTTGATTCACTATTTCCTTTCCCATATTAGGGAAGTTTTCAACTATAATTTCTTCAAATATTTTCTCAGTCCCTTTCTTTTTCTCTTCTTCTTCTGGAACCCCTATAATTCGAATGTTGGTACGTTTAATGTTTCCCAGAGGTCTCTGAGACTGTCCTTAGTTCTTTTCATTATTTTTTCTTTATTTTGCTCTGCAGTAGTTATTTCCACTATTTTATCTTCCAGGTCACTTATCCGTTCTTCTGCCTCAGTTATTCTGCTATTGATCCCATCTAGAGTATTTTTAATTTCATTTATTGTGTTGTTTGTTTCATCTTTAGTTCTTCTAGGTCCTTGTTAAATGTTTCCTGCATTTTGTCTATTCTATTTCCAAGATTTTGGGTCATCTTTACTGTCATTATTCTGAATTCTTTTTCAGGTAGACTGCCTATTTCCTCTTCATTTGTCAGGTCTGGTGGGTTTTTATCTTGCTCCTTCATCTGCCGTGTGTTTTTCTGTCTTCTCATTTTGCTTATCTTACTGTGTTTGGGGTCTCCTTTTTGCAGGCTGCAGGTTCGTAGTTCCCGGTTTTCTTGGTGTCTGTCCCCAGTGGCTAAAGTTGGTTCAGTGGGTTGTGTAAGCTTCCTGGTGGAGGGGACTAGTGCCTGTGTTCTGGTGGATGAGACTGGATCTTGTCTTTCTGGTGGGCATGTCCACGTCTGGTTGTGTGTTTTGGGGTGTCTGTGGACTTATTATGATTTTACGCAGTCTCTCTGCTAATGGGTGGGGTTGTATTCCTGTCTTGCTAGTTGTTTGGCATAGGGTGTCCAGCACTGTAGCTTGCTGGTCTGTGAGTGAAGCTTGGTGTTGGTGTTGAGATGGAGATCTCTGGGAGATTCTTGACGTTTGATATTACATGGAGCTGGGAGGTCTCTTGTGGACCATTGTCTTGAAGTTTGCTCTCCTACCTCAGAGGCACAGCATTGATTCCTGGCTGTAGCACCAAGAGCCTTTCATCCACATGGCTCAGAATAAAAGGGAGAAAAAGTAGGAAGAAAGAAGGAGGATAAAAGAAAATAAAATAAAGTAAGAAAAAATAAAGTTATTAAAGTAGAAAATAATTATTAAGAAAAAAACTTTTTTTAAAGTGAAAAAAAGAAAAAACGAACGGATAGAACGCTAGGACAAATGGTGAAAGCAAAGCTATACAGAAAAAATCTCACACAGAAGCATACACATACACACTTACAAAAATAGGAAAAGGGGAAAAAATCATAAATCTTGCTCTCAAAGTCCACCTCCTCAATTTGGGATGATTCGTTTTCTATTCATGTATTCCACAGATTCAGGGTACATCAAGTTGATTGTGGAGCTTTAATTCGCGGCTCCTGAGGCTGCTGGGAGAGATTTCCCTTTCTCTTCTTTGTTTGAACAGTTCCCAGGGCTCAGCTTTGGATTTGGCCCCACCTCTGCATGTAGGTCGCTGGATGGCGTCTGTCCTTCGCCCAGACAGGACAGGGTTAAAGGAGCCGCTCATTCGGGGGCTCTGGCTCACTCAGGCTGGGGGGAGGGAGGGGTACGGAGTGCGGGGCAAGCCTGCGGCGGCAGAGGCCAGCGTGACGTTGTACCAGCCTGAGGCGTGCCGTGCGTTCTCCCGGGGAAGTTGTCCCTGGATCCCGGGACCCTGGCAGTGGCAGGCTGCACAGCCTTCCCGGAAGGGAGGTGTGGATAGTGACCTGTGCTTGCCCACAGGCTTCTTGGTGGCTGCAGCAGCAGCATTAGCGTCTTATGCCCGTCTCTGGGGTCCGTGCTGTTAGCAGCGGCTCGCGCCTGTCTCTGGAGCTCCTTTAAGTAGCGCTCTGAATCCCCTCTCCTCGCGCACCAGGCAACAAAGAGGGAAGAAAAGGTCTCTTGCCTCTTCGGCAGGTCCAGACTTTTCCTTGGACTCCCTCCTGGCTAGCCGTGGTGCACTAACCCCCTGAGGGCTGTGTTCACGCCGCCAACCCCAGTCCTCTCCCTGCGAAGCCGAAGCCTCAGCTCGCAGCCCCGCCCGCCCCGGTGGGTGAGCAGACAAGCCTCTCGGCCTGGTGAGTGCCGGTCGGCACCGATCCTCTGTGGGGGAATCTCTCCGCTTTGCCCTCCGCACCCCTGTTGTTGTGTTCTCCTCCGTGGCTCCTAAGCTTCCCCCCTCCGCCACCCGCAGTCTCTGCCCGTGAAGGGGCTTCTAGTGTGTGGAAACCTTTCCTCCTTCACAGCTCCCTCCCACTGGTGCAGGTCCCTATCCTTTTGTCTCTGTTTATTCTTTTTTCTTTTGCCCTATCCAGGTACGTAGGGGGTTTCTTGCCTTTTGGGAGGTCTGAGGTCTTCTGCCAGCGTTCAGTAGGTGTTCTGTAGGAGTTGTTCCACGTGTAGGTGTATTTCTGATGTATCTGTGGGGAGGAAGGTGATCTCTGCGTCTTGCTCTTCTGCCATCTTCCCCCTCCGAAAATAATTCTTAAGAAAATAATTCTTCAAAGCTTGCCTATGAATAGTATTTTCTATATCTTTGTTTATCAATTACAGTACTTATTTTGTCTTAAGAAATTTTTAAAATGCAATTATGAAGTTTTTTTTTAAAACCAAATGTCTGTAAACCGTACCTCCTGCATATTGTTAGTATTGTAACTGCTACTTAGGTAATAGAAACTTAGTAAGTATTTGATAACTTACCTCTAAACATTACACGGAAGAGCAATAAGCTAAGATAAACAGAGATATAAAATAAACTTAATCCTAGGCCTTGACTAACTTGTGTTCTTTTATATTTGTGATGATATGCATTTCAAGTGTGTAAATGTGCACATGAATCAAATCACAAATATCTGGTCTTTTCAGTATCATTCTTGCATCTATTCCTTCTGCTAATAACTTTGTCTTTCTCTAAGACTAAAAATAAACTTTAATTGTGATCTCTCCCTGAAGCGTTTCCAATTTTGACTGTTTTGTTTCCATGCTTTTGCTAGCTCATCTTTCTAAACCCGCAGTCTTGGTCATGTCACACCCCTGCTTCAATGTCTCCAACATCTCTAATTGTGTAAAGGCAAAATTCTAAGCCCTAGCATGACATATAAGTCCCTTAGCGTTATGGCCTCAGCCTAATTTACTGGTTTCGTAATCTTCACTGTGATCCTCCCCCAGTCATGAAACCATATCAAATTGCTTGCTGTTTCCAAACTTGCCTTCCTGATTCCATCTTCACATGCGTTGTTTGCCCTGAGTGTTGTTCTCTTATTTTGCCCCTCAAACGTCCTTTGATTTCTCTAGGTCTCTGCATCGTTGTAACGTGTGTCTAGATCTCTGTTATAACATTAATATGTTAACATTATGATTAATTGTTTATGTCTTTCCCACTAGATTAGGGCCTTTTAAAGTGTGGACTAGTCATTATTTTTGTAACCTTCCTTTCTGTGCCCATTGTGGTGCCTGTCATGCAGGGATGTTTCCTATGCCTTTGGATGTTGAATTGGGTACAGCTATAGGGCGTAAACAGTTCTTCCCCGAACGAATTTTTTCAGCTGTAAAAAGGTCCGAGGAATATAGTGTCTCCTTTCCATCACATTCTTTCAAAGTATGACCTGTGCAGAATATTCCGGTAATTTAGTTGTAGATGTGGGGGAGGTATCCTTAGAGTATGATCTATAAAACCTTGTTAAAATTTGCCTGGTAATGAATATTTAAAACTGAGTTACTAAGTATTACAGGAGAGTGCTCATATATGGACACAAGTTGGGAAAGAATGCAGGAGTAGTCATTTTTTAATTGTGCAAACTCTTAAATATGTCTAACTTTAGTCTTATCCAGGTTATTTGTGTGTTTTGTTGTTGCTTAAATAGATAATAGTGGTCAGTTCAGAGTACCAAATGTTGGTTACTTGGAAGCTTGTTAGTTGAAGCAGCTGGACTTCTTCCCTTCTAAGCGTGTGTGCACACTTAGAGGGAGAAGAAAAAACCAATTTTGCTTTATATCATCTGGTTTGTTTTTTCCCTTCTTTCAGCCAGCAACAAATCAGTTTCAAATTTAAGCATAAGTATGACTGAACTTCAGTATTTGCTATGCAAATGTTATAGGTGTGTACTTTTCATTTTACGTCTCTAGGTGATTAGTTTGTAAGATTTTGATTCATGAAATGGCAGATGTCTTCCCTGCCTCCACAAGATAATTAATTACAGGTTGATTACGTTTTTATATCTGCATAAAAATTTGCCTATTACTGCATAAAAATTTGGCATATCACTACATTGAATAATTGCATTTGTCAGGCAAATATTTATAGTAATATTTACCCCCACTCACAAAAAAAGACCAAAACATCTTTACTTCAGTAAAATCAAGTTAAATTGAATGTCACAAATAGTATTGAAGAAGAAAGGGAAGCCACCCACAGCATGCGGCCTGAAGGAGGTACTGAAGAGCTCCAAGGGTGGCCTTACCCTGTTGCCATGGACATGAGAACTAGTTGTCTTCAGTACCTATCACAGGGCCTGGCCTAGACTGGGCACTCAATACACGTTTAAATGAATGGATGTCTGAGAGTTTAGATTATTTTAATGGCAAAAATACTGTTCCCACTTAACATCAGTTTTTGCTAAACTGTAGGAATGTTATCTTATCTGAAGTCAAGTTAGAATAGTTTTGTTACAGTTGTTTTGCTCTAAATATTTTAGTTTTAGGCCTCTAAAACCTATTATCAGAATTTATAATTGTATTAAGTAGTAACAGGAAATGGAGTGAAAATAAGTTGGTAAGAAAGTCATGTATTAACTTTCTAGGCAAACTTGAGCTGGTCCTTCATCTTCTCTGTGCCTCAGTTTCTATATAGAATTAAAGGATTGAATCAAAAATCTGAAAGCTTTCTTATTGTAGTTATAAGTGGCTAGATAGTTTTATGAAAATTAATAAGAAAGGATATTTAATGAAGCTGATATTGGGCTATAATTTAAATGCTTTTGACCCAACGGAAGTTGAAATAACTGAGGAAAAAGTCACCTTCCAGGAACATTGCTCTCAGGTGGCAGCAAATTGGAGCTGTAAAAGTATTAATAGCATGATTACAGTGATGTGTAAACTACTTTTTTACATGTTAAAGTTGGAATTAATGAATTACAAGCATGGAAGAAGATTTAATTACTTGAAATGTATTAGGGAAGTTGAGATGAATAGGGAAAACATGACTTGTAAAATTATAATAGAATCATTGCAAGTTATTATCTCCATTACACCTTCCCCCAAATGCCCTCACATAACTATAGTAGAGGTTGAAATTCCTGGCTTTGCTTTGTAATTTTAAAAATAAAAAAGTTTCTCCTTTAGTCTTTATTTCTCTTCAAATTTGAAGATCATTTAGTACTTTAAGGGGGAAAAGACAGTAACTTTAATTTGGAAAGACTTAAATGGCAGAAAAAAAATCCCACATTTAAAAACAATAAAATAATTATTCGTAAAGTAAGACAGAATGGATAAAAATGCTTCATGTATATTTGTGGGACTAAGGGAATCATAAAGAAAAAAACTTTGTCTTATATGTCAAGTGTTAGATTTCTAAATCAAAGTTATGCTATGTCTTGCAGATGTTTAAGCACATTAATCTCTCATTCTGAAAAGTAAAAGACTTAAAAATGAAACGTTAACATCTCTATTTGGCTTTAATCGTAAATTGCAGGCCTTGAAGAGAGCATAATTAACTCTATTACTGCAGCAAACACTTAAAGATATAAATACCTTTGAGTGTTCAGTTTGAAAATGATGGAGAAAGGAGATTGGTTCAAGATGGCAGAGTAGAAGGACATGTGCTCACTCCCTCTTGCGAGAGCATCAGAATTACAACTAACTGCTGAACAGTCATTGACAGGAAGATGCTGGAACGCACCAAAAACGATACCCCACATCCAAAGACAAAGGAGAAGCTTCAATGAGATGGTAGGAGCGGTGCAATCACGATAAAATCAAATTCCATAACCGCTGGGTGGGTGACTCACAAACTGGAGAACAATTACACCACAGAAGTCCACCCACTGGAGTGAAGGTTCTGAGCCCCACATCAGGCTTCCCAACCTGGGGGTCTGGCAACGGGAGCAGGAATCCCCAGAGAATCAGACTTTGAAGGCCAGCGGGATTTGATTACAGGACTTCAACAGGACTGGGGGAAGCAGAGACTCCAAGCTTGCAGGGCACAGGACCCAGGGGAAAGGAGCAGAGACTCCATAGGAGACTGAAACAGACCTACCTGTTAGTGTTGGAGGGTCTCCTGCAGAGGCGGGGGGCGGCTGTGGCTCACCATGGGGAGAAGGACACTGGCAGCAGAAGTTCTGGGAAGTACCACTGGCCTGGGCCCTCCTGGAGTCTGCCATTAGCCCCACTGTAGGCTCCAGTGCTGAGTCGCCTCAGGCCAAACAACAAACAGGGAGGGAATACAGCCCCACCCATCAGCAGACAAGTGGATTAAAGTTTTACTGAGCTCTGCCCACCAGAGCAACACCCAGCTCTACCTGCCACCAGTCCCTACCATCAGGAAGCTTGCACAAGCCTCTTAGGTAGCCTCATCCACCAGAGGGCAGACAGCAGAAGCAAGAGGAACTACAATCCTGCAGCCTGTGGAACTAAAACCACGTTCACAGAAAGATAGAAAAGATGAAAAGGCAGAGGGCTATGTACCAGATAAAGGAACAAGATAAAACGCCAGAAAAACAACTAAATGAAGTGGAGATAGGCAACCTTTCAGAAAAAGAATTCAGAATAATGATAGTGAAGACGATCCAGGACCTCGGAAAAAGAATGGAGGCAAGGATTGAGAAGATACAAGAAATGTTTTAAAAAGACCTACAGGAATTAAAGAACAAACACACAGAGATGAACAATACAATAACTGAAATGAAAAATACACAAGAAGGAATCAATAGCAGAATAACTGAGGCAGAAGAATGGGTAAGTGACCCAGAAGACAGAATGGTGGAATTCACTACTGAGGAAGGGAATAAAGAAGGAAGAATGAAAAGAAATGAAGACAGCCTAAGAGACCTCTGGGACAACGTTAAAGGCACCAACATTCACATTATAGGGGTCCCAGAAGGAGAAGAGAGAGAGAAAGGACTCGAGAAAATATTTGAAGAGATTATAGTTGAAAACTTTTCTAACTTGGGAAAGGAAATAGCCAGCCAAGTTAAGGAAGCACAGAGAGTCCCAGGCAGGATAAACCCAAGGAGAAACATGCCGAGACACAAAGTAATCAAACTGACAAAAATTAAAGACAAAGAAAAGGTATTAAAAGCTACAAGGGAAAAATGACAAATAACATACAAGGGATCTCCCATAAGGTTAACAGCTGATTTCTCTGCAGAAATTCTGCAAGCTAGAAGGGAGTGAAACAATATATTTAAAGTGATGAAAGGGAAGAACCTGCAACCAAGATTACTCTACTTAGCAAGAACTTCATTCAGATTCGCTGGAGAAATCAAAAGCTTTACAGACAAGCAAAAGCTAAGAGAATTCAGCACCACCAAACCAGCTCTACAACAAATGCTAAAGGAACCTCTCCAAGTGGGAAACACAAGTGAAGAAATGGACCTACAAAAACAAACCCAAAACAATCAAGAAAATAGTAATAGGAACATACATTTTGATAATTACCTTAATTGTGAATGGATTAAATGCTCCAACCAAAACACACAGCCTCGCTGAGTCAATATAGAAACAAGACCCATATATATGCTGTCTACAAGAGACCTGCTTCAGACCTAGGGACACATACAGGCTGAAAGTGAGGGGATGGAAAAAGATATTCTATGCAAATGGAAATCAAAAGAAAGATGGAGTAGCAATACTCATATCAGATAAAATAGACTTTAAAATAAAGAATGTTACAAGAGACATGAAAGGACACTACATAATGATCAAGGGATCAATCCAAGAAAAAGATATAGCAATTATAAATATATATGCACCCAACATAGAAGCACTTCAATACATAAGGCATATGCTAACAGCCATAAAAGGGGAAATTGACAGTAACAGAATAACAGTGGGGGGCTTTAACACCTCACTTACACCACTGCAGAGATCATGCAGACAGAAAATTAATAAGGAAACATAAACTTTAAGTGACATAACAGACCAGTTAGATTTAATTGATATTATAGGACATTCCATCCCACAACAGTAGATTATACTTCTCAAGTGCACACGAACATTCTCCAGGATAGATCATATCTTGGGTCACAAATCAAGCCTTGGTAAATTTAAGAAAATTGAAATCATAAGAAGCATCTTTTCCGACTACAATGCTATGGGCTTAGAAATAAATTACAAGGGGAAAAAACCGTAAAAAACACAAACACATGGAGGCTAAACAATACGCTACTAAATAATCAACAGATCACTGAAGAAATCAAAGAGAAAATCAGAAAATACCTAGAAACAAATGACAACGAAAACCCGTTGACCCAAAACCTATGGGATGCAGCAAAGGCAGTTCTAAGAGAGAAGTTTATAGGAATACAATCCTACCTCAAGAAACAAGAACAATCTCAAATACACAGTCTAACCTTACACCTAAAGTAACTAGAGAAAGAAGAACAAAAAAACCCCAAAGTTAGCAGAAGGAAAGAAATCATAAAGATCAGAGCAGAAATAAATGAAATAGAAACAAAGAAAACAATAACAAAGATCAATAAAACTAAAAGCTGGTTCTTTGAGAAGATAAACAAAATTGATAAACCTTTAGCAATACTTATCAAGAAAAAGAGGGTGAGGAATCAAATCAATAAAATTAGAAATGAAAAAGGAGAAGGTACAAAGGACACCACAGAAATACAAAGCATCATAGGAGGCTACTACAAGCAACTCTATGCTAATAAAATGGACAACCTGGTAGAAATGGACAAATTTTTAGAAAGGTATAATCTTCCAAAACTGAACCAGGAAGAAATAGAAAATATGAACAGACCAATCACAAGTAATGAAATTGAAACTGGGATTAAAAATCTTCCAACAAACAGAAGTCCAGGGTCAGATGGCTTCACGAGTGAATTCTATCAAACATTTAGAGAAGAGCTAACACCCATCCTTCTCAAACTCTTCCAAAAAATTGCAGAGGAAGGAACACTCCCCACCTCATTATACAAGGCCACCATCACCCTGATACTAAAACCAGACAGAGATACTACAAAAAAAAGAAAATTACAGACCAATATCACTGATGAATATAGATACAAAAAATCCTCAACAAAATACTGGCAAACAGAATGCAACAACACATTAAAAGGATCATACACCTTGATCAAGTGGGATCTCAGGGATACAAGGATTCTTCAATATATGCAAATCAGTCAACGTGATACACCAGATTAACAAATTGAAGAATAAAAACCATATGATCATCTCAGTAGATGTGGAAAAAGCTTTTGACAAAATTCAACACCCATTTATGGTAAAAACTCTCCAGAAAGTGGGCATCAAGGGAATGTACCTCAACATACTAAAGGCCATATGTGATAAACCCACAGCAAACATCATTCTCAATGGTTAAAACCTGAAAGCATTTCCACTAAGATCAAGAACAAGACAATGTTGTCCACTCTCAACTGTTATTCAACATAGTTTTGGAAGTCCTAGCCACGGCAATCAGGGAAGAAAAAGAAAGAAAAGGAATACAAATTGGAAAAGAAGTAAAACTGTCACTGTTTGCAGATGACATGATACTATACATAGAGAATCCTAAAGATGCCACCAGAAAACTACTAGAGCTAATCAATGAATTTGGTAAAGTTGCAGGATACAAAATTAATGTGCAGAAATCTCTTGCATTCCTATACACTAACAACAAAATATCAGAAAGACAAATTAAGGGAACAATCCCATACAGCATTGCAACAAAAAGAATAAGATACCTAGGAATAAACCTACCTAAAGAGGTAAAAGACCTGTACTCAGAAAACTATAAGACACGTATGAAAGAAATTAAAGATGATACAAACAGATGGAGAGATATACCATGTTCTTGGATTGGAAGAATCAATATTGTGAAAATGACTATACTACACAAAGCAACCTACAGATTCATTGCAATCCCTGTCAAATTACCAATGGCATTTTTTACAGAACTAGAACAAAAAATCTTAAAATTTGTATGGAGACACAAAAGACCCTGAATACTCAAAGCAATCTTGAGGGAAAAAAAAAAAAATGGAGCTGGAGGAAGCAGAGTCCCTGACTTCAGACTATACTACAAAGCTACAGTAATCAAGACAATATGGTACTGGCACAAAAAAAACAGAAATATAGATGAATGGAATAGGATAGAAAGCCCAGAGATAAACGCATGCACCTATGGTCAACTAATGTATGACAAAGGAGGCAAGGATATACAATGGAGAAAAGCCAGTCTCTTCAATAAGTGGTACTGGGAAAACTGGCCAGCTACATGTAAAAGAATGAAATTAGAACACTCCCTAACACCATACATAAAAGTAAACTCAAAATGGATTAAAGACCTAAATGTAAGGCCAAACACTATAAAACTCTTAGAGGAAAACTTAGGTAGAACACTCTGTGACATAAATCCCAGCAAGATCTTTTTTGAGCCACCTCCTAGTGTAATGGAAATAAAAGCAAAAATAGAGAAATGGGACCTAATGAAACTTAAAAGCTTTTGCACAGCAAAGGAAACCATAAGCAAGATGAAAAGACAATCCTCAGAATAGGAGAAAATATTTGCAAATGAAGCAACTGACAGAGGATTAATCTCCAAAATGTACAAGGAGCTCATGCTGCTCAATATCAAAAAAACAAACAACCCAATCAAAAAAATGGGCAGAAGACCTAAATAGACATTTCTGCAAAGAAGATATACAAATTGCCAACAAACACATGAAAGGGTGCTCAACATCACTAATTATTAGAGAAATGCAAATCAAAACTACAATGAGGTATCACCTCACACCAGTCAGAATGGCCATCATCAGAAAATCTACAAACAATAAATGCTGGTGAGGGAGTGGAGAAAAGGGAACTCTCTTGCACTGTTGGTGGGAATGTAAATTGATACAGCCACTATGGAGAACAGTATGGAAATTCTTTAAAAAACTAAAAATAGAACTACCATATGATGCAGCAATCCCACTCCTGGGTATATACCCAGAGAAAACCATAATTCAAAAAGACACATGCATCCCAGTGTTCATTGCAGCACTGTTTACAGAAGTCATAGAAGCAACCTAAATGCCAGGTCATAGAAGCAACCTAAATGCCCATCGACAGATGAATGGATAAAGAAGATGTGGTACATATATACAATGGAATATTACTCAGCTATAAAAAGGAATGAAATTGGGTCATTTGTAGAGATGTGGCTGGACCTAGAGACTGTCATACAGAGTGAAGTAAGTCAGAAAGGGAAAAACAAATATTGTATATTAACACATATATGTGGAACCTAGAAAAATGGTACAGATGAACCAGTTTGCAAGGCAGAAATAGAGACACAGATGTTGAGAACAAATGTATGGATACCAAGGGGGGAAAGAGGGCAGTAGGGGGTGAGATGAATTGGGAGATTGGGATTGTCATATATACACTAGTATGTATAAAATAGATAACTAATAAGAACCTGCTGTATAGCACAGGGAGCTCCACTGTACAGTAGAAACTAACACAACATTGTAAAACAACTATACCCCAATTAAAAAAAAAATCTAAAAAAAAAGAAAGTGATGGAGAGAACTACTCTCTATTAAGCCATCCATAGCTCTGTGTTCTTCTTATTCTGTCTCCTTAGAAAATTATGATTGTTATATTTGTAAGGAAGTGGAATAAAAAATATTCTTTGGGGGGCATAATGTTTAAGATATTTAAAGCCTGTTCTTTTTATTCTGTCCTCTTCAGAGTTTAATGATGATGTAAAGCATTGGTACTCTTGTAGCTGTCTTAAACCACAGATCCAAATTCAAAACACTTACCTCCAGGATATGAAATATGGCAAAGAATAATGCTAAAATGTAAAATTTGAAGAACAAGTAAGAGAGGAATTTTCTTACTGTAATAAATTCTGACATTTAGTAGTTCTGGGTCAGTGCCCTAATTGCCAACCTTTGCCTGCTATTTTTAAGCATATATTATGTATCTTTATAAGTAAATCTGATGTGGATACAGTGGAGCTTTTCAGATAGATGTTGATTGGGGTCTCTGAATAAAAGTTTCTCTTCTATAGAACTTCACAGTGGCAAAATGAAAGTATGAAAAGGAGAAAACCATTTTTTCAGTAAAAGTGGCAAAGAAAATTGTGAAGTCATTGCAGCATACTCCGAAAGGCCACTGATGTTTATCATTTTGTTGTGATATTTGACTGATAAGAGTAATGTTTGGGACATGACATTTGTTGAAATGGGATCTGTAAAGTGGTAGTAGCATGGCTTGATGCGGAGTTTTGATTAAAAAGAAGGAGAGAATGAAACCTAGAAAATAAATTTTACTGTCTCCTCTCAAATGTTTGTCTAAAATTAGTCAAGAACTTCATTACATTAAGAAACAGTTAAATTTCACAGCCTAGCTAAAGCTGTTTTTTATTTATATATGACCTCCAAAAGTGACTTGACATTTTTCAAATGCGTTCTCTGTGATAGTGTGCCCAACCTTTTACATGATTATCTCACTATCTCATTTAATCCTTAAAACAACCCTATGGAGTAGGTAATATCTTCATTTATAGGTAAGGAAGTGAGGGACCAGAGTTAAGAAAATTGCTCAAGGTTACTTACCGAGCTATAAGTAAATGACAGAGGCAGGACTTAAAATCAGGTTTTGTCTGATTCCTCCCATTTTTCTGTACTTTACAAGATGAGTGTGAAACAGAAATTTGATCCTTCTAATGCCGTTTCTCATAACCCTTTAATGGTTCCTCATTGCCTGCCCCGAAGATTTCCCTCTCCTGTCATATCCTTCCGTACCTCCAGAATTGACCACTTTCTCTTCTGTGCCCCAAATCTATCTTACTGGCTTCTGTAATGACACCAGTAGCACACCTCCAGCATTGCTCCTGGAGTGCAAAGACCACATTTTTCTGTCCCTAGTGATGGTTTACTCATGTTGACTGAATAAGTGAATGAATGAAGTTTTAGATTTATGGCTGTTGTTTTTATTCACTGTGTTTTGCTGTCTTACAATATGGCTTTATAAACTCAATAGTTGTAATTTATTTTTTATGTAAGCAGCGGCTTTCCAGTGAACATTATGATTGGCCTCATGCTTAATTTTAGTTTTGTAGTTGGGAAAAGCAGAGTAGTTAATATCATACCAGAAAGAAACTTTGCTGTGTTTTTCCTTACATGTCTAAATATAGTACAATAAAAATCTAATTATTTAATTAATCTCTTCAGGTTGGCTGTTGATTAGATATTTAAGCATTTCACCCATAATCAGGATAGCAAATCTCCTAACACCCATCCCATTCCTATTTTATAAGTTGCCTCCATTCATAACAGTGATTTAAAGTTTTGACAAAGTACCTAATCTTTCTGTAGCTAGCAGAATTATTTCAAGGTGAAATTGCTGTGAAACTTGTTACGTCAAATACATTTTCCTGTGATAAATAAAAATCAGTATTGTGTATTGTCTCTAAAGGGATCTTAATTTAACCTTTTTTTTTTTTTTCGCGGTACGCGGGCCTCTCACTGTTGTGGCCTCTCCCGTTGCGGAGCACAGGCTCCGGACGCGCAGGCTCAGCGGCCATGGCTCACGGGCCCAGCCGCTACGCGGCATGTGGGATCTTCCCAGACCGGGGCACGAACCCATGTCCCCTGCATCGGCAGGCGGACTCTCAACCACTGCACCACCAGGGAAGCCCAATTTAACCATTTTAATTTTAAAAGTAATTATATTTATTTAGAATGTTATCTAATGTATTTATATAAAATATGCCTATTCTAAGGGAATGAATGTCTAAGAATTCTTGTCAGTGCTTGTATGTAAATGGAAATATATAATGGAGGAAGCAGCTAAACAATTTTTGAATATATACTCTCTCCAAATTTTATTTCTTCAGAGGAATGAATAATAGTTTGTTTCCTCCATTATTATGAACTTACACATCATTATAGGGGAAAAAAAGGGGGAGCATTGATGCTTTCTGACATAACCCTAATCCTTGTTTATGTAAGCAGAAAGAAAAGCCTCAGGAATTTTTCTTTTTTTTTTTTGCGGTACGTGGGCTTCTCACTCTTGTGGCCTCTCCCGTTGCGGAGCACAGGCTCCAGACGCGCAGGCTCAGCGGCCGTGGCTCACGGGCCTAGCCGCTCTGCGGCATGTGGGATCTTCCCGGACCGGGGCACGAACCCGTGTCCCCTGCATTGGCAGGCGGACTCTCAACCACTGTGCCACCAGGGAAGCCCAGAAATATTTCTTTTAAAATGTAATCTTTGAGCTCCGGAAACCTGTTGTAAAGGTATGTCTTTTGGGCTATGAACTTTTTGAGGGTAGGGTGAGGTGAAAATGAGATTTCTTAAGAATAATTCCATTACTTTGGAGGCTTGAGACCTGGTTCATAGCTTAAAGTATGATTGAATTTCTCACAATTAATTATCTTTTGCTTCCTTATCCCATGAGGGAAGCCTATATTAACCATTGGATAGAAGTAATTATTGTAAAATACAGTCCAAAGTAAAAATCTTGATGGCTTAAATTTCTTTTTGTTATTACTTTTTATGGAAATGTTTAAATGTTTGATAGTATTCATTACCCCAAAATAACGAGGCTACTATCTGATGCTGCATGCCTGTGTCAGGGTCTCCAAGAGCACTTGCAGGTTTGGTGATATGCTAGGACTCATAAGATATAGCATAGTGTCCTACTCATAGCTATGATTTCCTACTGCAAAAGGAAAAAAAGCACATGGTACAAAGCCTGAGGAAACCAGGCTCAAGCTCCCTGTGGAGTCACATAGGATGCCCTTAATTCCTCCACTATTGAGTTATGACAACACGTGTGAACTATTGTGTACCAGGGAAGTTCATTAGAGATTCAGTGCCCGGTTTTTATGGGGACTGGTCACATAGGCATCCTCTGCCTAGCACGTACCAGAATTCCAAACTCCCAGAGGGAAAGCGGATATTCAGCATGAACCACATTGTATTCACAAACAGTGAGACATTCTTATCGGGGAATAGTGGTTACTGTCTCAAAATCCAAGTTCCCAGACGTGAGCCTAGGTCCAGTCTTGAAGTAAGCCTTTCTAAGGATAGCAGTCTCAGGTCTGCTGTGTTAACTCTTTTCTGCACACATGCAATATAACTTGAGTGGTTATGTGTAAAGTTTATCTATCATAATTATTATTGCTTTGGAAGATAATAATAAATTCATGCCTGTTTTATGATAGCTAATACCTATCATTTGAAATAAACATAGTTTAGACTTTAATGCTTCAAGCATTTCAACTTTTAGATCTGATATTGTATTTGTAATAGAAATAAAAATTACATGTTACAAAATGATCACAATATGAATGAATATATTGAGACTTTATTATTCTCAATTCCTCATGTGTAAGTTCCATACACATATTTAAGTTTAGCAAACATTTGAGTGCCTGTCGTGTACCTATTTTAGGTATTAGAGATATAGGAAAGAACCATCAGGCATGGTTCCTGCCCTGAAAAAGCCCATATTCTAGCAAAGGTGATAGAAAGGTAAACAAATAAACATACGGAATGTTATTTTGTTTATCAGATTGTATTTCATAAGAGATTTTAAAATATATTTCCTTATGCTATTTATGTATCTGTGTATTCTTGTGGACACTACTGTGCAGACTTAAGGCTTTTTTTTTTTTTTTAACTTTTCTAGTGTCCTCTTCTGAGTTCTGGATTTTTGTGTTGGAGAAGGAGGGGCTATGTTTAATTATATAGTTTTGAGCTGTGATAAAACACTGTACTGGAACCTATTTATGCTCTGCCTGGTTACCAACATTTTAGTAACTAATAATTTTAGTAATTTTAGTTTAAGAAAAATTTTGCATTTAGTGCTAATCTTAATGTCCAGTACTAGTAGTAATCACATTTTGATTTTATACAAAATTTTATATGAAAACAAGTCAAATGTCATTGTTTTCTGTTTCAACCATGTCATCTGCCTTTTATTCTACCTCTACTCCTGCATTACCAAGTTTTAATCAATTTTGCTTTCTTTCATGTCATTTCCCTTTTTGATTTCACCACCTTAACGTAATAGGCTTAGAATTAACGTCTTCCAGTCTGTGTTGCTCTAAGATGGTTGTTCCATTCTGTCTTCTAACTGGATGTCAGATTCTTCTGTCATGTCTGTAGCTCCACAAAAGGACATAAGATGGGAAACCAGGAAGCTTGGACTCTGGACTTTACTAACTCCTTTTTTCCTTTACGTTAAATTCCTGCAATGCCATATGTTCATTTTTTTGGTTTATTTTACGTTTCTTTATAGTTACTTGTGTGCTTATCTTCACCTTCTGTCCTCTTAGAGGCTGTTTTTGTTTGCTTTTAACCACATAGGTACAACTAGTTGTGACTTTGGGTAAATTACTTAACCTCTCAATGCCTCAGGCTACTCATCTATAAAATAGGGGTAATAATATTAAGTACTACAGTGAGACTCACAGGTGTCTTGTGCAGATTGAGTTAATAAATGTAAATATTTTAGAATGGTGTCCTTCCCATATTAATTACTCAATAAATGTTAGCTATTTATTCCCAACTTTTTTTTATTAAGTTCAAACCTAAAAAGTGGGAAAAGAAGAGTCAATGATTATTTTTATCTTTCGCTTAGACTAATTTTTAACCTATGCCAAATTTGCTTTCTCTCTCTTTTGTGTGTGTGTATGTGTGATTTTTTTAGGTAAATTCCTTAAAAGCAAGTGGCACGCATCATGCTACTTCAGCATATATCTCCTAAAAATAAGGACATTTTCTTGCATAATCACAATAGCATTTTTATACTCAAGAAATGTAAGATGAAAAAAGTACTTAATATACAGGCTATGTTCAGATTTCCCCAGTTGCTCCAAAAATGTCCTTTTTAGTGTTTTTCTTTTCCTTTTCTTTCTCTCATTCTTTTTGAAAATCTAGGGTCCAAACAAGAATCACATTTGCTTTACTAGTCCTGACTCTTCAGACTGTTAATTTGAAGCAGTCTTCCTGCCCTTTTTCTCTCTTTTCTTTTTCTTCTCTTTTTTTTTCTTTTCATGACACTGACATTTTTGAAGAGTCAAGGGCAATTGCTTTGTAAAATGTTCTTTTGAAAACTGCATGTAGAGATTAAAAGATAGCAGATTTTGTTAAGCTATATGCTCTCTATAGTTTTCACTTAACTATTATAGTTCAAAGTTTTGAGAAGATAAATGAATAATGGAGATCATTTGAGTAATGTGGAAGATTATTAAAAATAAAATATTTTGAGTAGAATATTCCAGAAGATAAGATTTATTAGATTTATAAAGGAAAAGAAATAGGATTAGACCAAGAAGGTTGTTTTATTTGATGAAGGCTTTAAGTTGTTCTATTACATTTTGTTTATTCTTCAGTATTTATTGAGCTTTTGTTTTCATTACATTGTCCCTGTTCTCCTAAATGCTCGCAGTTTAGGGAGTGAGACAGACAAGTAATAGACTGTTATAGTGCAGTTTGATAAAGCATATGGGTGTGTATATTTGATACAATTATTACAGGGCCCTAAGGAATTAAATACTATCTAACTAATAACCAAGGCAATTAAGAGTTGGGTGATCAGGAGATCTCCAAAGAAATGACATCCATGCACAGACATGAATGTAGATGTAAAGGTTATATAAGAAATAGCCAGACCAGGGGTTGGAGGAAGAGTGTTCATTTAGAAAAACTGACATTTGAGGAATATAAGAATTACAGTGGTGATGGAGTATGGAGAGGGAACCTCAGAGGAATTGAGGCTGGAAATGAGGCTGAAGAGGAAAGCTGGACACTCTATAAACCTCATTAAGGGATTTGAATGCTATTCTGAGTTCAGTTGGAAACCATTAAGATTATGTATGAAAGCAGAGGTGTGATGTAATCAGCTTTGTACAGTACATTGGAGAACAGGGCTGGTAGCAGGAGTCCAGTTAAGAAGCCATTGGCATCACCAGGCAAAAGATGATGGTGACCTGGATTAGGACAGTGATCATTAAAATGGAGAGAATTGAATGAGTTTGAGAAATATTTGGAAGATGAAATCAATAATATTTGGTGAATGAGGGGAAGGTATAGTGTATTAGTTAAAGAAACCAGACTCTAGAGCCAAAACACCTGGGTTCAAATCCTAATTCTGCCACTTAGTAGCTTTGTGAACTTTGTCAAATTACTAAACTTCTCTGTGTCTGATTTCCTCATTTGTAAAATGAGAAGAAACACAATACTTGTCTCATAGGATTGTGTGAGGATTAAATGAATTAATTTATGTACAGAGCATAGCATGGTGCCAGGTACATAGTTAGTAATATGTGTTAACTACTATAGTAATTATTGTTGCAATTTTTAGTAGTATTATTATTAATTTGATATGTCATTGAAGGGTGAGAAGAACCAGGATTGATGCCTAGGTTTCTAATTTGGCTGCTGAGGCAAATTATGGTATATATTTTTAAAAGGGAGGAGGGATGATGAGGAATTCCCATTTGGGCTTGCTGTTTTTGAGGAACGTTGGGGACACCTGGGTGAAAACACTTAGTAGGCAGAAGAGTTTGCAAGTAGGGGAAAAGATGTGAGTTGGGATATCCTTTGGGGAATTATGAGAATATAAGTGATCATTTAGAGAAGTTGTGGGAGTTGATGAGAGCACCCCAGTGAAGAGCATGTTAAATAGAGAGGAAAGGGCATAAAGACTGTGTTATCTTTAAGGATGTATTATTTAGGCCATAAGCCAAGGTGTAAAACTTGGTACCCAGTGGAGGGTTTAAAAGGCTTTCAGCATTCAGTACAACTTCATTTACATTAACTTGGGCTTCAGAGGACTTTGAGCTGAGGTGAAGTGGCAGTCAGGTGGAAGAAAATTCTTCCTCTGTTGAGAAAATCTAGAACTGTAGAGAAGTCAATTTGCCTAAGGTAAGGAAGATGTTTCTGACTGCTGTTTCGCTTCTGACTGAGGGAAATAAAAGATATGAGATTGACTCCTAATTGGCACAATGACAGAAAACATAGAATTTGTTTTTATGTCTTTTTGTGAATTATGTGCCCTATTGAAGTACATATTGCTAGGATTAGTTAATTCTGTGTTTACTAAAGAATTCTCTACTTTTTCAACTTTTTGTTATGAAAATTTTCAAACCTACAAAAAAACTTGAAAGGAATAGGATAATGAATACCCATGTAATGTTACCATCACCTATAATTCAATACTCACCTTTGAGTGAATGTAGATGTTTAGCCAAACCATTTCAAAGTAAATTGCAAACTTTATGATACTTCATTCGTGATATTT
Source organism: Pseudorca crassidens (assembly GCF_039906515.1). Classification (NCBI taxonomy): domain Eukaryota; kingdom Metazoa; phylum Chordata; class Mammalia; order Artiodactyla; family Delphinidae; genus Pseudorca; species Pseudorca crassidens. The sequence goes on from NC_090297.1 coordinate 99,534,939, forward strand.
AGCATATATTTCCTGTTATACCTTGTAATATTATACCTTTCAATACCATTATCACACGTAAGAAAATTAACAATAATTTCTTAATATCACTTACTATTCAGGCCATATTGAGATTAGCTGATTATCTCAATGTTTTATAGACTTTTTTTTTTTTCCTTCCTAAAAAGAATCCAGTCAAGGTTCACGTGTTACCTTTGGGTGTTATACCTCTTTAGTCTCTTTTATTCTAGAACTTTTTCTTCTTTTTGGAGGGGAACATTTACTTTTTTAAGAAACCAGAATGTTCTAAATTCTATATTTGTCTGATTGTTTCCTCATAGCGTCATTTATCTTGTTCCTTTATTCTTTGTAATTCCTGTAAACTGGAAAATAGGTCTAAAGGCTTGGTGTAATCAGACAAAAATTTTTGGCAAGAATATGTCATAGGTGGTACTGTATACTTCATACTGTATTGTATCGGAGGATGTCACACTGTTAGCAGTACTAAGTTTGATATTTTCTATGTAATAATATAATTTTCCCATTTAAATTAGCAAGTAATCTGTGAGGTAATTATTTCATTGATAATTCTGTCATTCCTTCTATACCTATTAGCTGGCATTCTTAGGTAAAGAACTTTTCCTCTTCTGCTGGAGATAAACAGTTCTTTTCCCAAAAGGCAGGATAAATGCTTAATTCTTTACTTTTAATGAGAAGTTTTGAGGACAGGAAGTTTGGTGTTATAGGGTTATATATAACCCTCCACTGGTTACAGATGAAATCCCTTTTTTCTCTCTCTTTTTAGAGCAGTATTATGGACTCACAGATTTTTGTTTATTCAATTTGTTACAATCAGTTATAACCGTTACTCTTTTTAATGCTTAATTTTAATGCTTAAATTCTCTCAAATGGCTGTCTCAAAGTTGGCTCTAGTGCCCTTTTGACAGCCCTTCATTATTTTTTCCCTTACTTTCTAGAAAAACATAATGACCTAGGCTCACTTATATTTTCCCTGTCCCAGATCTGGAACGAGTCATTTCTCCAAGAAGCCTTGGTTCCTTTTAATGGAGAAGGGGATTTAGAAAGCAAGATACAAGCATTAGAGATGTTCATTACTGTTGGAATGTCATTGCCTCTAATGGATATAATTAGGATGTGTATATATACACATATTTATTCTAACTATGTTTATATATGCATATATATTTTTAAGTTATGGCTTCATGTTGATATCTATACAAATTTAGCACTACAATTTTAAAATGGTAGCTTTTGCCTTCTATTGCACATCTTGGTTTCTAATAACATTTACATAATTACCTATTTGTTTTATCCTATAGTGCAAATAAAATAGGTTCAAAATTATAAAAACTAATACTAATATCACAACCATTATGTGAAGTTTAAGATTTCTTTGGAGTTTTTATTATCCTTAGAATATATCCCAGTAAGGATGCTAGTCAGAGTACTGTGTTCACAAGTGACTTGAAATATTTTTTTGTCTTCATGTGGTTATATTACCAATTTGATAGGCGATTAAGTTCATTTATTTCCATTTGTTTTCAATGTTAAGATTTAGATTTTTTAATTCAGTTTTATTCTCTTGAATGTATAAAACACTTGTATAGTTCAAAAGTCAAACTGTATTAAAAAGTATACTTTTGTTTTGATTTTCTATGTCCACCCCTTACCTCAGTCCTTCACCACATCCATCATAGGTAACTATTTTTATTAATTTCTGGTTTTGCCTCCCACTGTTGATGTTTGTTATTATATAATTGTCCCCATTTTTTCTCCCACACTGTTTGTATCATTTTGTACCCCACAGGGACATAGCTAGTGTATTTGAGCCTAGAGCAGGTAATTTTTTTAATATATCCCTCTTTTATATGATAAAATTATTTTCAGAAATGACCATGAAATAAAATATGATAGAAACAAAATATATACATTAAATATTTCCTTTTATTGAACATTTGAATAGACAATCATACTGGTAAAAATAAATTTTAAAATAAATAGTACATTACAGAAAATGTTTGCTAAAATATCTCCACCAGAAAATTCATCTTGAATTTTTATTATATTTGGTTAAAAATAAAAATAACTCCTGAAGTTTTTCTTTTTCTATAAAGTCAAGAGAAAATGATGGAATGATAGTGAACAGTAACACTATTTGATCTGCTAGTTAATAACCAGGCATTCAAATAAACATTGCCCTTTTGGTTTCTTCTAGTAATGTAAGAGCAGCATCTTTTGTTGTCTCTCCTAGGTTTCTTCAAAATTTGATTCTTTTTTCTGTGTAAGTGTCCATTTCCTTATGTTTTATTGTTGTATAATGAATGACCTTAACCACAGTTTCCGTGCATTGTTCTTTAAATAACTGTTTTTAAAGCTCTGTGTTTTACTAGTCATTGTTCAAGGCTAATTCTGGCTGTCTGCAAGTATTTTTGTGTCTGATTAACTCATCTAAAACTTCCCACCAGAAAAAAAGATAACCTAGAAAAGAGAAATAGCATACAACTGTCATTGTTTATTTTGAATCTGTTGCTTAAATGCAGGAGTATGTAGTGTAACACAGGGGCTAGAGGCAAAGTGTGCTCAAATGGAGTTTGAACCATTTCAAAACATTACAGACTTAACTTCTGAAATGAATGTGTAGAACTGAGTCCATGTATATCAGGGGCCAAACTGGGAGTTCTCCAAATTAACTTCCATGTATAGTTCAGTGTTTAAGAAATAAGTAATAAAAGTGTCGAATTTGAAACTTACATACATGTTATTAAAACTCAACAACAACCGCAACAATTATTTGGAATTTGGAACAATGAGAGATTTTTCTCAGCATTTTATTGCTGACATTTAGAAAAATTGCCATCACATGATGATAAGGAGCAGATCAAGCTTTAGTTTTAGTTCATAAATTCTCTGTGGACAGTGTACTTCCTTATTGTGGGCATCTGGCATGGTCTGTTTACATCACCCCCCCTCTTGGTATACTACTGCACCCACCAACAATTTATACAAATGCCTGTTTCTTCACAACCTCACCAACGGTGTTGCATGTTTCATTAGTCTGATGGGTGAGAAGAGGTATCTATGTTGTTTTAATTAGCATTTATCATATTATGAGTGAAGTTGAATATCTTTTTCTATGTTTACAGGTCATTGCATTTCTTTTTCTGTGAACTGTCTAGTCATTAATTTTTGCCATTTTTTTCTAGTGGTTTTTCCTCCTCCCTTTTCAATTTGTAGAAGAAGAAGTTACATTTTAACAAAAGTTGTCTTGGAAAAAGAAAAAGGAGAAAGCAGGGCACTATCACTGACTAAATTAACTATACTTTTGGGAAGCCTTAATATGTAACATTATATTAACAGAAATCCCTGTTTCCCCCTTTGAGGTGGCTGTTGCATATTGCAGCCATATTGAGGAACTAAAACAACCTCCTATGTTTAATCTGATAAATCTATGACTGGTGAAGCAATGTTTTTCAAATTGGACTCAGCAGTTTATCTATTTTTGTACATTTGAATTCCTCATAAAATTTCTTTGAAGGTGGAATTCTGTTCTTACAACATTTTTTTAAACCTCTGCTATAAAGTAAGAGTTGTTATTTTAAATTTTATAATATAGCATTGTTCAATGACAGATATATAATTATAACCCAAACAATTAGTAATCATTAATTTAACAAATAAAATCAGTTAAATTGGTTCTTCACTGAATTGACTAGGTAATTTAATTAAAATTATTATCACATAAATATACCCTTACTGCTTAAAGATCATTCATACTTTGTAAGAAAAATTATGTACAGTATGTCATTTTTGTAGAGTCAACTATGAATCATTTTGTATCTCAGTTTTTCATTAAATTTTTATATTATAAATGCACACAGCTGCCCAGAAATAGAACTGAACATTAAACTTTATTTCCATGTCTGCAGATTCCCTTTCAGTCAGTATTAATATGTATATCTTTGTCTTTATATTGATAAACAAAATATACCTATGTTTTTGTGTTTGGGAGTTTTCTAGTTTTGTTTTGAATTGTAAAAATAGTAACAACATTTATGAAAAAACTTAAGACAAGACAGAGTAACCCATGATCTTATCACTAGCAAGTGTTTAATTTTTTGCCATTTTTTCTTATTTTTTAAGATCTTGTCTAAAATCCTCACATCTGACTCTTTAAAAGCCCTTGATAACTAAGAATACTTTTTAATGGTGCTTTTTGTCATCTACTAGTCCCTCTTTTAAGTAGGATAGTCTTCTTAAGAGCAGCAAAAGTGCTCTGTGGTTTTAATTTTACTTTTTTAAAATTTTTGAATTTTTTGGTATTAATTTTAGATTTAAAATTTAACAAAGTATTATATGAAGTTTACTGAGGTTAAGGTACAAAATGAATCATATTTTTTCTTGAGAGTTTAATCCTGTGTATTATAAAACTGCCTCATAAAGAGTGGCATAGACATATATACACTACCAAATGTAAAATAGATAGCTAGTGGGAAGCAGCTGCATAGCACAGGGAGATCAGCTCAGTGCTTTGTGACCGCCTAGAGGGTCACATGGGGATGATATGGGGATATATGTATACGTATAGCTGATTCACTTTGTTATACAGCAGAAACTAACACACCATTGTAAAGCAATTATACTCCAATAAAGATGTTAAAAAAAAAAGTGCCTCATAATATCAGTAACAAGGTGATATAATCATATAATATATGAAGGTGTATGTTTTTAAGGAGCTACAAAGAATTGATGTTAGTCTTGAACTTACCACAAACTTTTTCCAACCTAATTGTGATTAATTTATATTTCTCTGTGAGGCAGTAATTTCTGACTTTTCACCGTGAAAAATAAGGTAGTTTGGATTGTGCCTGCTTTCTGTATCTGTTGGTCTTGTTACCTTGCCTGTGTCTCTTATTTCTTTCTCATGTGTCACTTGTTTATTTTTTCACAGTAATAATATTATATAGTATTTGCCTACAGCAGCTCTAAATTACAAGGCTTTCTTTAGCTTCAGTCATAGAGCTCTGGATTACTCCTTCCATTGTTTGCTGAAGAAAAGATAGAGGAAACAAAAATTCTTTTTAAACCACCACTACCACCACAACTCTGAAAAGACTTTTCCGTCGTCAAGCAGATGGAGCACAGATATCACCTCATGTCTTTCACCATGGAGTTATCATCTTAATCTCTCTTGATTTTGACTCTTTAATATCTAGTCTTTCTTTTGGGAAACTTAGAGATTGCACCTCCACCCCAAAACCTACAGAATTTAAATTTGTGTTTTTATGATGCTGTTGTTTTTCTTTTCCTTCTTCTTTTTTTTTTTTTTTTTTGAGACATGGTAAACCTTTCAATTTCCAATTTCATTCCTTTAAAAATTTTCAGTTTTCTTCAACTGCACTCCTTGTTTATTAATTGTTTAGTTCATTCTCTTTTTTCCTTCAAGGACTCCTATCATTTGAAGTTTGGATTATAGCACTCTGCAAATCTGTGATCATTCATTTCCTATCTTGGTTAATTTCTTATTATCAGTGTATGTTTCTTGAGTTGCCTCCTATTTCACCAATCCAATTTTCTGCTACATTGATTCTTCTATTACTGCTTCTACTGCCAGTATTAATGGGTTTGTGGCTAAATTTATTCTGTGCTGGTCTTGGTATCCTCCAGCTGTTTTCCTTGTCTTCGTAGTCCACAGTGTTGCCAGAATGATCCATCGAAAAAGAAGTCTGGCTGTGTCATTCCCCTGGTAAAAATTTTAGTCACTTCTTCACTAGAGTCATGTTCTGACCCTTCAGTGACATAAGTAAAACATTCTGTTACCTGAGCTTTCTGCATCTCTCTCTAGTCTTATAATCCACCACCACCCTGCCACTGTGCATTCTCTTCCCCTTGCCTGGAACGCCCACCGTGGTCCTGATCCCATGCGCCCCATCCATACTCCCAGCCTAGATTAACTGGTTTTCCCCACTAAACACAATTATTTATTTTCTCTTAGCTACATACTCTCATGCACCTTGTACATGCTTTCTCACTGGTTTTAGCAGTTATTTGCTTATACTTGTCTGTGACACCCTAACACCAGGGCAGGTACTATATTATGGTTTCTATAGCTTCAACACTAGTGCAGTGCCTGATGTTTTGTACTATTATTCCTCTGTCTTTTGGTTTTATTTTCTTTAAGGGAGAGACTGGCCTCTATCATATAATCTTTCTATTCTTTTTTCTTTTTCACGGGAAATATTTTTAGTGGAGTCAGGCTATTTAATTGCTTTTTTCCAGTCTGTGTTTTCATGTACATAATTTACTAATCCTTAAGATGTGGTCTTACAGTAACTTGTCCTAAATCACATTATCCCTGGGTCAGGGTTCAGGAACCAGTTCTGTGAGTGACCTGTTAAACACTCAGTCACTATTCATTTCATTAATCAAATTACAGGCTTAGGTCAACCAGGACTGACTTCTCTAGCCTAATTGTTCGGTCTCAAGCCTGGGGTGGTGCTCCAGTTTTGACAATATGTTCCTAGTTATGCAGCCCTGAAGTCGGAAAGCCAGTTGTACAGTCAGGGTGGTCTTCCTCTCCTGTTTCTTTTGTTTTTGTTTTTTTGTTTGTTTACCTCTAAGATTATGTTGTGCTCTAATTCTTAAACACTTGAGAAAAAGGAAAAAAATAAGCTTTATAGAGTTCTAAAAAATGGTATGCTTTTGTTGTTGTTGTCTTTAGCCTCTCAAACAATATGGAAAATTACAAAGCTGAGGGTAAAATACTTCAGCATCTTGCTACTCAGAGATAAGCATATTTTAGAATATATTTTTGCATAAATATATGTAAGAAAAGTGTACCAATTTCATAAATGACATCTTGCACTAAATGCTCCCTTCTACAACTCCCTCTATTTTACTCAACAACATGTTTAAACTCCATCATACCTCAGTAATTGAAGATATATTTCATCATTTATAATTTACTTACCATTACCTATAGTTGGACATTTAAATTCCTTATAAATAATGCTGTGATAAACATTCATCTTTTATGTTTTTTTACATTTTTGTGTGAATATAACTTCAGTAGAGCTCTTCTGCCAGAAGACATGCAAGTATATGTTGATAGATATTGCCATAATGCCTTTCAGAAAAGTTGTTCCAACTTACATCACCCCACATCTCTACCAAGGCCAGATATTTGTTGTGAGCTAAAGACTCCCAATTTACAGCTCTAAATTCAGATCTCTTGATATTTTCACATGGTATCTGTTTCACTAGCATCTCAAATAACATACCCCAAACCATACCCTGATTTTCTGCCTCAAATCCCAAACTTGTTTCTTCCCCTTTCTTTTTAAAAATTTTTAAAATTCATTTATTTTTTTGGCTGTGTTGGGTCTTCATTGCTGCGTGCGGGCTTTCTCTAATTGAGGCGAGCAGGGGCTGCTCTTCGCTGCGGTGCGCGGGCTTGTCATGGCGGGGGCTTCTCTTGTTGTGGAGTACCGGCTCTAGGCATGTGGGCTTCAGTAGTTGCAGCACGTGCGCTTGGTAGTTGTGGCTCGCGGGCTCTAGAGCACAGGCTCAGTAGTTGTGGCGCATGGGCTTAGTTGCTCCGCGGCATGTGGGATCTTCCTGGACCAGGGCTTGAACCTGTGTCCCCTGCATTGGCAGGTGGATCCTTAACCTGCCAACCGTGCCACCAGGGAAGTCCATTTCTTCCCCTTTCTATGTCTTTTATTCAAATGGAACTTAAAGTTCCTGGTTATTCAAGTTAGAAGCCTGGAGTGATCTTTTCTGTTGTCTCTTTTCCCCTGAATCTTCCTGTCAAATATATTACTAAGGCTAATGGATTCTATTCACAATTTCATGAATATCCAAATAGGAGGAGGCCCTGTAGTTAAGCTTAAGCTATCCCACAATTTTTTAAAAGACACTTTAAAAAAATACATATCCTTTTGATTAGGCAGTATGAATGTAAACTTTTAGGGATAAAATCAGATTTCTACCTCTAAAATTTAATTTAATTACACATATATTTAAAATGAAATTTAGAAATACTACTTTTCCACTATTTATTGTAAAAAGTTTGTGCAAACTCTTCAACTTACACCTTTGGTATTGTGTCAACACTGGAATGAGTTACCTAACACAGTTTCCTAGTTCACCTCCTCCTCTCTTCCATCTAAATTGTATGAGATATTGTAGTTTTTAAATCTGTGTATAGTGCTGTCCTAGCCACAAGTAAAATTAGAGCAAAAATTTTTCCCTTCACTTTTGTTGTTGACATATATTTATGATCTCATAACCTAAGTATGGACTGAATTGCTTTTTTCCAGAAGTGATCATTGAGGGAATTCCCTGGTGGTCCAGTGGTTAGGACTCTGCACTTCCACTGCCAAGGGCCTGGGTTCAGTCCCTAGTTGGGGAACTAAGATCCCACAAGTTGCGCGGCAGGGCCAAAAAATAAAAAAATAAAGGCACCTCTTCCCTTAAACAAACAAAAAAACAACCTATCATTGAAAGATTGCTTGACAGTGACATCTGCCACATGCAGTTGTGTGTGCAGTTGTGTAGTACCCCAAGGAATAATTACTAAATCTTCTCATTTTATTTGCTCCCCGCCCGCCCCCACCGTCACGTCTCCCTAGCAATTGTGTCAGATTGTCTCTTAAACAGTTGTTGGTTCAGGGTAACATGCTTTCTTCAGACAGTACTTTGTATTTTTTCAAAATAAAATAACTTATAAATCATTCTGTAATCTGAGACTTTGTAAGGTTCAAATATAAGACAACTTCCTCTTGTAAGGACAGTGTTTGGTATTGAAAAACTTTACTTATATATGGGCATATACAGTGAATTTCAAATCCATCCGCTCCTCCATTCCCATTACTGATCTAAATCATCTGTCACCTGGACAGTGGCCCTCACTTTTTTTTTTTTTTAATGTACTCGTTACATACATTTGTCACCAACGCATCACAAGGAAGTCACAAAAAGTAGGCTTAGTTTAGTTCACAATATAGATCCTGTGAAAACACATTTCTCATTTGCTCTGCAGTTTACAATACCTATAAAAATTTAAAGCAGTTAAACAACATTTGAGATTACACTGGTATAAAATTGTAATTCACACTTCAGAAACTTGTGAAATAAAAGGCCATGATGGAGAAAGAGTAAGAAATTTGTAGAATTACCAAACTGTCACAGTACCATTTTCCTTTATAAAAGCATCTCAGTAAAACAAAATAAAAACTATGGAAAACACAAAAGTCAAATCAGAGATTTTGGTTTAGTACTTTCCCTGACTCTCTTGTTTTTAAAAAAATCAAAGTAAGGCTGGTTCAAAACTGACCCATAAGGTCTTGCCTCCTCCATATGCTGCCATGAGGAATACATTTAAGGCAAGAGGCTATACACACAAATGGTCCCAGGGCTTTATTCAGATGCCAGTTTGCTTGTGGTACCACCACAGGGTTATCTGACCCACTGCTGCCCTCTGCACATGGGCTTAAAGAGCTGTCAACGTTTTCTCTTGGCCTGCCATGATACAACACATGAGACTAAATACCAAATGAAGACAAAAGATTATGGTTATTAATAAATATTACAATTATAGGTGGATTTGGACACTAGGTACACCAATTCATGGTAATAACACAGAAACAAACACTTTTATGTTTTAAAAATCTTACATAAACAAGGGTTGAGGGCAAGTCATTTTAAAGTTTTAAATCTCAGATGTTAAAAAACAAACAAACAAACAAACAAAAACCTTAAAAAAAATCTAATTCATTAGATCCCAATAAAACAAAGTAGAAAAAGTGATACGTTGATTCTCGGAATTAGATGAGCATGCTAAGTGAAAAAAGTTGTTGTCTCCTTGTTCCGTAAAATTGGCCCCTACAATGTTTCTACTTGATCATCTCATTGCATACACAGTATATTTGCAAGTGATCAAGCACTTCATTAAAAAAGCATATAATCAAATTAAGGATAAAAGGTTTGTTAGAATCTAAAAAATTATTTTTTACTTCAAATGTACCAGGTTACTTGCTGGGCTTCTACTATAAGGGCACTAAGGAGTATGGATCATACTTTCTAGTCAAATGTAGGAAAATATTTTGCACAGCCATGTTTTTACAGTCATTCTCAGAGCATCTCAAAGATAGGTTGCAAATTACTGCTGTATGTCTCCCTCTTGAAATCTCAATTGCAGACCAGTGGCCAACATTTCAAAAGCTAATAATCATGCACTGTCTTAAAACTGAGGGGTGGAATGATGGCTCTAACCACCAAAATAACTGCTGCAAGTTATTTAATTTAGTAATATAAGCACCTCATTGCACAGGTGGGGAAAGTGAGGCACAAATAGGTGTTTCTTCTGTCTTTTGCTTTTTTTAAAGAGAACTCTTGATGCTAGGTAACTTTGGGATATAATGGATTCAAGGTTTGCATGGAATGTTATACTTAACTCACATGTCCTGTTTGCATCACAACACCTTAGTCTAACCTCTTGCAAACTCTTTAAAGCGTGGACCTGGCAAATGCCACTGATCACCTGCCTTCTCTGACCAGGTGAAAAAGGCTAGCCAATGCTTGAGCAAAAAAAAAAAAGAATACCACATATTGTTGTATTATATGTAATTAGCAAGGTTCAATTATGAAAATATTCCATAACTGAATTTCTATAACTCTCAAACATTCCACAAAATTCTCTAAGAACCTGTGGGAGAGAAGAGTACCTGGCAATCCTCTCTTAAACAGAAATTTACCGATTCGTTGCATTACTGTTGATGATCTGAAGTTAAATGTATATGATTTCTAAAAATAAAAGTACTAAACTATTAAATAAAACTGAAAGGATCATCCAAGTTCCTAGATAATACCAAAATATTTATCTAGGATTACTAAAGAAATCATAGCACTTTGGTACCCTTTTCAGAAAAAAATCTCAAAACTTATAACACAAGCATGTGGCATTTCACACTGTACTGAGTAACAGTAAATGGAGGTGTAACCACTGTAACTTCTCCACTAACTTTGTGTTTTGAAATATCGTGTCTGCCCTAGCACCTACCATTCCAGTTCCACAGGGTATTTTCCAGTCAGACAAGCTGTACAATGATCGTTCTTTTCAAAACATTCCAGACCATTCCCATTTTCTTGAACCATAACATCTTCCTTTGTACAATGACCGTTCTTTTCAAAACATTCCAGACCATTTCCATTTTCTTGAACCACAATATCTTGCCTTTTCACTTTCTGTTTTTTAAATGTTATCCCTTCTTGTACAGATGGAACCAGTCCTTCTACTGACAGATACACAGCACTGTTTGCTCCTAGATGATCTGAGATATGCTCAAATTCTGGTTTATTGGCAATAAGCTCTTCTTTTGTTGGTATGTTTATTCCCATGAAGCATGGATATCTAATTGGTGGTGAAGCTACGCGAATGTGTACCTCTTTTGCACCAGATTCTTTGAGCAATTTGATTGTGGGTGAAATGGTATTGCCTCTCACAATTGAATCATCTACAAGAACAATTCTTTTGCCTTTAAAGTTGTCTGACAATACTCCAAATTTTTTCACAACACCAAGTTGTCTTAACCTCATGTTTGGCTGAATGAATGTTCTTCCTACATACCGGTTTTTACATAGCACCTCCACATACGGAAGCCCACACTTTGCTGCGTAACCAAGGGCAGCAGGCGTAGCAGATTCCGGGACAGTGCTAAGTAAATCCGCATCCACAGGGGCTTCAATTGCCAGCTGCAGACCACAACGGTATCTTACTGTGTAAACCATTTGGTCTTCAAATATACTATCTGGTCTTGCAAAATAAACATATTCAAAGATACAGAAAGCCATTGGGTTTCCTTCAGACCTTGGTATAATATCAAGAGTTTGGAAATTATGTCTGGATATTTCCACAATTTCTCCAGGCAAGATTTCACGGTAATATCTTGCACCAATAGATAAAAAGCTACAAGATTCTGAAGACACCACCCATCCTTCTGTCTCTGAAGATTTTTTTTTTCTTTGTCATTTATATCAGATACAGGAATAAGACGACCAATGCACAGAGGACGATTTCCATAATGATCTCGTACCGCATAAATCACATCTCTGTGCATTATAGTCAGAGAGTATGCCGTGGGTGCTTCCTTCATTAAGTTTTTAATCCTTGCCACCCAGTCTGGGGTGTCATCTTGTTCCTGAGGAGAGGTATACGCCAGTAACTGGGTGATCATTTCGCTATCAGAACTTGTTGACAGACCAATACCGTGACGCAGAAGCTTTTTCCTTAAGCGAGCAGCATTTACCAATTCGCCATTATGTGCCACAGTTATTTTCCCATGAAGTGTTTCAGCAACAAAGGGCGGGCAATTTTCTAATTCACAGTTTCCTGTAGTGGCGTACCTCGTGTGTCCAATTCCAAGATTTGAAGTATATAATTTCTTCAAATTGTCTTCAGTAAAGACGTGATTTATAAGACCCATTCCCTTGTGTGTTTTGAATGTTGGTATCGAATTCCCATCACTGGTCACAATACCAGCACTCTCCTGACCCTGGTGCTGCAGCCCCACGAGTCCCAGAGTGATCACATGCGGCACATCTAGCTGCGTGGGCCACTCTCCTGAGGCGATGCATCCGAACATGCCACATTCCTCTCGGATCCCCAACTCCTCCAGCTCCATGTCGCCGCCGAAAGCACGTGAAGGGACCCGCCGCTGCGGAAGGGGTCTAAGCACCAACCAGTTGTTCATTCGGCCTGTAAGCCTCAGAAGCTCGGGCCAGCTGCAGCCGCTTCCTAACCAGCGGCTCGACCCGGCCCTCACATTTTAACTACATGCCCATAGCTATTCTTGGCTCCCTCCTCTGTTTATTCTACACACAGAGATGTTAACTTTTTAATATGCCAGTCTAATTTTGTTACCTTGCTTAAACTCATTAATGCTCTTTCTTGACTACTTTTCCTATTTACCTGGGTACCACTTACTGTTACCATTAGCGCATAAACTCTCCAGCTTGATGTAGAGGCATATAGCCTCTGTTTAGTTTTTCTGATGTCCGAGGAGGTGTAGGGGGTTAGTGCCAAAGGCAGCTACTTTTGGGGAGTTTTGTCACTATTTCTGTCTGAACGCGTCTATCTCCTCTCCTAGGGATTGGGAACAGCAACTTATATACCTTTTGTTTTGTAGATCAACATATACATTCAACATGTATCAATATTTTGTACTCAGAGTCTGCAAAATGTGCTATGCTTATGAGCTAGGGTGTTGTATGTCAGCTTCGGGCATTTTCTCAGTGTAGTCTAAATTGTTTTGTATTCTTTGGAGTTGATATTTGATGGACAGAGTTTAACTCTTTTTTTCCTTCTATTTTTGATTATTTCTCCTCATTTTGTTCTGTACTAGAGAGCCTTTTGTAAAAGTGACTTATATTGTCATGTTGCCCAGAAGACTCCCTTTCAGTTCTTAAACCTAAATTCAGACTATCAAGCTAGTAAGGCCATTTGGTACCCTTGATTGTGGTTCTTACTTTGCAGTTTCTTAGTTCTCACTAATTGATATTGGAATTTATAGAAATTCCCATTGTCTTTTGAAATAGATTCTTTCCTTGCTATTGGTTTAGTTTAGGGGTACAGATTCCTTCCTTCTTCCTACCCTCCCTCCCTCCCTCCCTCCCTCCCTCCCTCCCTTCCTCCCTTCCTTCCTTCCTTCCTTCCTTCCATCTCACCCTTCCTCCCTCCCATCCCTCTTTCTTTCCTGCCCTCCCTCTTTTTTTTTTCTTTTTTGCTGGTATTCTTTTGTTTGTTAAGACCCTTTAATGGGAAATGGGAGACTGGAGATCTTCTGACACTTTCATTTAAGTTGACATTTTCTGAAACGTCCTGATTCACTCAGACTTATAGTTGAGGTGAGTGGGGGGGGGGAGGGAATGGTTTTTAGTGGAGGAATCTGAATAGGGGGATATACATAGAAATGGCCATTTATCTCTAAAAATGTTTCTTTGAAATTTTGACATTTTTTGTAAGGATGATAAAGAAATCCTTTTAAATATGTTCCTGATGAAACACAGAGATTAGAAATGAAGATGGGAAATAACAAATTATTTTTTAACGAATGTTGACTCTCCCTGGAGTCAGATCAGTTTTGATGTGTAATATAGTTTTTAGGACCTTTAAACTATCTACTTTGGAAAATTTCTAAGGCTTGGGATAAATTTCTATTTTTAAAAGATATCAGAGAAAAAGAAGCTATTAAATTCCTTTTTTAATAGTGGTTAATTATATCAGCCTACTGCCTGAACCTAGAAGTTGAGATTGTTTACATAATGATGCATCTTAAAATGCAGTCTGAATTCTGTAATAGTCATTTTTTTTTCCACTCAGACTTCTAATCAAGCACATCTGTATTCCCTTTCAGCTATCTTTTTATTAGCTGCTACAATGAAATATCAGTAACAGATCTTCTACCTCAAGTCCTGGACATTCTGCTGAAGCATATAACTTTGATTTGCAGAAAACCCAGTTTTCTGTTTTCAGGGAAAATGACAAGGCACAATAGAGGGCTTTGTACCCTCTTGTCAAAAGGATGAAGCATTAATACTATGATTCAGATTTCCGTGTGCCATCCAGCACTGGTTATCTGGCATTCTGACAGGTTTGCTAATGATTCCTGATGTGAGTGCCACAAAGAAAAAATTGTAAATAGACTCAGGATAGCATTTTAGAAAAACTGTTTTTAAGAACTAAATCTACATGATCCCATCAAGTAAAAGCTTTGAAAAGAAAAAGACCCACTTTTGATGATTTCTTATTTTTTCTACTGTTTTCTGCTAGGAAGGTTCATCTTACTTTGCTGTTTCTGATGCATGACTTTTAAAGGGAAAATTGTGGTGATTTTGTTGTGTCTTTTCTAGAATTGTGATTTTCATCTTACTTTTCAAATGTAGATTTGAATATTCTATAGCTTATTTATCAATTGAGAGTTTCAGTTAAAAGCAAAATGGTTGGAATTTAACCTCGGTATGGGGAAAATACTACTTATTAAAAACAAATGATTAAAGGAAAACCTAGACAAATAGTATCAGCTTTTACATAGAACTTTTGCAAGTTTTTTGTCATAATGCTTCACTGGGTCAGGCTTCCTTTTCCACGAATGACCTTTGAAGGGCAAAGTTTTTGAAAATGTGGTTTCTAGTTTTTAAAAGTTTTTTCTCATTATAGTAATAGATGATCACTGTAGAAAATTTGAAAGTACAAAAACCATGAAGATAAAAGTTTTTTTAAATCACCCAATAATTATACCTGCAATAATGTTTTAAGTATTGCTAATGTTTAAGTATGAGTTTTTGTATGACCCTTACATTTTAAAAATTTGCATATCCTCAGGTATGTTACAATTTGGGGGTCACACTGAATATTCTGTTTTGTGACCTGCTCTTTTCACTTAAAATACCTTATGAGCGTTTGACCACATTGTTATAATCAAAACTTACTTTTAACAGTGCTGGTTAATGAAGGGATTTCTGTGAGGATTATAGTAAACGTGTTTGTCGGAGATGAATTCCATTTAAAACTGTCAGTATAGCAATCACATTATCAAGTATCATTTTGGTGTGTTTAAGAGAGTGTTTACTCAGAGCTGTGCTAGGTATTTTGGAGGGTAGATACAGAGATGAACGAAACATAGTTCGTGGCTTCACACAGGCTTAAGATCCAGTGAGGGAGGCCAACACGTACCCCATTGTTTGTAGTAATAACGAGCGGGGAGGAGAGATGAAAACAGAAGTTCCTTAATGTGGACTTCAGAGTTCTGCCTGGGTGTTGGCTTCAAAGAGCAGGTGAACAGGTGGTCAATGTGCAGGCCTTTTGCCCTAACGGTATTTATGTGTATACAACACTGTGGGTCTCCAGGTGGAGTAGACACAAAACTGAAACCAGCAGGGGAAAGAGTTGGGTGTGGAGGTTAGAGGGTAGGGCAGGGTGTTAGCAGGACTGGGGTAGTTGCCTCAGAAGTAAGAACAGATATAGATACAACAGCATTCTCTGGGCCACCAACTTTTTATAATATTTATAACTTGGATTCCTGGCCATGCATCAGGTTTTTTTAGAGAAGTGATCGTTACTTGCAAATACATTCTACACAGAAATACTTGCTTTATTTAAGCAAATAAAAACCATAAAAAACTTTCAAAAAAAAGTATACAGCATGATAATGGGTTTTGTTTGCACATAATTTGAATATAATGAAGCAATTTCAATGCTGCATTAATATTGAATTCTACATGTAGTAAACAGTGTTAGGCTTTTAGGGATGGGTATATTTAGTTTGGTGTAGTTCAGGGATTTTTCAGATTACCTAAACCAAAGAGTTCTTACTTTAGCTATGCTTCCAGTTCTTCTGATGGTAAATGCATTAAAAATAATAATCAAGGAAGGGAGGGAAGGAAGAAAGGACGGAGAGAAAGGAGGGAGGGAGAAAACATTTCTAGGGTGTGCTGGGAAAGGACCAGATGTGCAGCAGCAGACTTGGCCTTAAACTGCCAGTGATGTAGGACCCAGGGCGGTAGATGAAATCTGACCAATGTGTTTATGATAGCTGCTTCCAGGAATCAGTGGAGAATGGACACTCATTTTAATATGTACTACTCCCTAATTTGTAATAGAGACAAGGAATGTGACCTCCAGCAGACAAAGACAAATACTGTATCTTCTCATTTACATGTGGAATGTAATAGAGATAGAAATAGAAACTCATATTCTCATAGAAATAAAGAGCAGAATGGTGCATTTTCTTCAGGGGCTAGGTGTGGGGGAAATGGGGAAATGTTGGTCAAAGGGTACAAACATACAGCTCTAAGGTGGATGAGTTCTGGGGTTTTAATGTACAGCGTGATGACTGTCATACCAGATTATATACATGAAAGATGTTAGAGTAGATCGTAAGTGCTATCTCCACACATACATAAAATGGTAATTATGTGAAAGGATGGGGTTACAAACTGACCTTAACTATGGTAATTGTTTAACAATATATACATGTATCAAATCGTTGCATGCATAGCTTAAACTTTTGTGTATATTTTATGTCAATAATATCTTAAAAGCCTGAGGGGGAAAAAAAAAAAAGAACGTGACCTCTGTTAGTAGGAGACTTTCTCCTGACTGGTGAGGTGGCAGCAGGATTCTGCGGAAGACAGCAACACCGCTTGATCGCTTCAGTCTGTGTTTCTTCACACTGTAAATCAGAAGAATACTGAAAACTGGCCAGTTTTAAACACTAAGTGGCTCAAGAGATTCCAGAAGATTTAGTGCTTTTCAAATTTGGGACAGAATAAGAATTTAGTTATATAAATTATTTAAAAAATTCATTAGGTTCCACTTGCCTATAATGAGAGTGGAACACTTAAAGAGTTATGTTGATAGGGGTTGTCTAAGTTTATAACCTTGAATATCCTCTTACACCTTGAAAATCCTCTTACAGATAAAAGACTGAATAGAAATAACAAGGTGGCATTTGAACACAAATATGAAATATAGATGTGACCAGTAAGAATATATCCATAGTTGCTAGCTTATAGCAATTATGAAGGTCTTTGGTGTCATACCTGAGTTAGTTGAAGTTCTTTTAAATTATTGTCACAAGGTTCTACTCAACCCACTGGCCCTTGGAACTCTTGTCTCAGCTTGTGTGAACTCTTCCTCACTTCCTAAGAACCAGCTATACTGGATTTCTCTCAGTTCCTGTCAGCACTGTGTTCTTTCCCACCTCAAGTAAGTGCCTTCGCATGTACCACTCCCTCTACCAATCCCCCCACCTTTTTTTTTTTTTGTCTAGTTGGCTTCTATTTATCCTTCAGGTTTCAGCTCCAGTGTGATTACTCACTGACGGCTCCCTAGGCTCCCTAGACTTAGGATCCAGATTATAGATTCCCACAGTGCTCTATGCTTCTCTTTCATAATGCTCTCGAGTTTGAAATTTCTTTCTCAGTGTTCATCTTCCCTGTGAGACTTTTAGTTCAGTTGGGTGCACTCTCATTCACTGCTTTACCCGCAAAAGCCTACTATTCAGGACTCAGTAAATCTTTTTTTACACGATAGACGTAACTTTCATAGAAGGGTGGGCTCTTATGAAAGATGGTGTTCTAAGCTTGTTTTCTTGTAAGCTTAAGCAAGAGAAGAAATTCATGGAAAGGAGGGAGGGAAGGAGGGAAGAAGGGAGGGAGGTATTCTAGCACAGTGCTTATAGTGCAGGTTCTGGAGCCAGATTAACTGGGTTCAGATCCCAGGTCTGCTACTTTCAGTGATACAACCTTGGCCGAGTTACTTAACCTCTCTGTACCTCAGCTCCTTACCTATAAAATGGGAATAATAATATCTACCTTAAAGCTTTCCATGAGAAATGAGTGAAAACATATAGCATATATGTACAATATAATAATTATTATTATAAAATAGCAGTCCTAGTCATCAGTGTTCTGATGAACAGAATTTGAGGAATTGGCATAAAAGCTGTAATTAAAACTTACTTTTAAAGACGTAGAGCTTGCTGTGTCAATGAAGAATTTACTGTAGCATTTTGACAGAGTCCAAATAAAGTTAATTTCATCGTTTAAGAAACAGTTTAAAATAAAGTTTTATATAGGGCTTCCCTGGTGGCGCAGTGGTTGAGAGTCCACCTGCCGATGCAGGGGACACGGGTTCGTGTCCCGGTCCGGGAAGATCCCACATGCCGTGGAGTGGCTGAGCCCGTGAGCCATGGCTGCTGAGCCTGCACGTCCGGAGCCTGTGCTCCGCAACGGGAGAGGCCACAACAGTGAGAGGCCTGCGTACCGCAAAAAAAAAAAAAAAAAAAAAAAAATATATATATATATATATATAGTTTTGTATATACAAAGAATACTGTATCAGTTAAGTGAGCATTCTAAAATTTCCTGCATTAGATGATGTAGAGGGTGAAATGAACAATTAAAGATACAAAATTAAGCTGACTCATTTGTTCTGTGTGCTAGATCCTGGCACTAAATCTGTAAAAACAAACCATGACCTTGGTCCTAAGATAGCTGACAAACTTTTATGTTTAACAACTGTATAAGATATTTTAAATAACTTTTGTGCCACAGAATATATTTTACTTTGAAATGTGTAGATACTGATTATCTAGAAAAGCCTTGTTCAAATACCATTTACAGTTTCACAAACAAGTGGACTGCAGTTTGGTTTATTTTGTCTTAGGGAACTCCTGCCTTGAACCAAGGAGCCAGTTTGGAGTTAAGCTCATGTATATCTTTTTCACTAGTTTCATGGAGCTCAGGATGTAGAGGAAGCAATAAAATGCAATGCTCTTCTGAGTCTATGTCTAACGGGAAATGACTAGTTAGTAACATCAGTTGTGTTGAACTAGTTAGATTGAACAGTTTGCTGGGGAACTTCACCAGGCTATTTACAGTCATCATAGTAAGGAAGAAAAGTGGGACGTGATTATGCCCGTACTTTGCCTTTGAGGAAAACAGATTTTTTTTTTTTAAGTTTATGACATCTGTAGGTGTGGTTCCAAGACTAGAGATTTCTAAAAGAAAAGTTATGTGATGAAATTCTTATGGGTACAAAGAATGTTCTGAGCAGCTCAGGATTTTTAAAAGATGTATGTGATTGATAATTGGATGGAACGCAATCACATTTGTACAGTGCTAAGTAGACTGTAAAAAATAAACATTGAAGAATTTCCTTTACTATCGGCCAAAGCTCAGAAGGAGTTTAGATACTTCATAGAGCTCAAAGAGCTTTTAAGGTTGTGTTTGAAGCAAGAGCAGTGAGAAGGAAGAGGTAGACTTACTGTGAGAAGACGTTATTGGTAGCAGTTTACAGGCAGAAATCAGTTCTGTACCATTCTTACTTTGCTTCCATAGTCTAGAACTGGAAGAATTACTTTTCCAACAGTAAAAGATAAAACAAACAACCTCAAATGAGGGAAATTAAATTTTAAAAAGATGAGATCATAAGAGTATTATTCACTTTAAATGAAATTAAGTTTTCAAGACTCAGTTGAATTGCCCCCCAGGAGTTAAAGGGACTCTCAGGTATGATCTCAGGGTTATTGTCAATATTCTTTGTGAAATCGTGGAGAATGGGGGAAGTACCAGGAGACTGAGGCAAGACAAATGTCGCAGTTTCCAAAAAGGCATAGATTGAGAAAAACACAAATCCACTTCCCTAAGTTTAAACTGCGACATTGGAAGAGATTGTAAAAGATAAAACTAATAAAATATTGAAAGTGTTTAGGAAAGAAAGGGGTGGTCTCCATGAATCAACGTGAATGTATAAGAACAAGACATGCCAAACTGACCTTATGTTTTTCTTCTTTTCAATTGTATAATTACTACTGGATTAGACAATAGTAAAGACATGTCATATCTTGACTTTGGCAAGTGGTTGACAAAGTCTCCTAGACTACCCTTACAGAAAAGACAATGAAATGTTGGCAATTGGGTTGGTTTACAGCTGCTTGCATGACCACACCTATGCCAGCATGCCACAGTGTTTACCTAAATAATAACCAGTGATTCTATATACTGATTCCTTAAAGAGAAATGGTAGTGAATATTAATTGGCATACACTCAGAAAGCATGAATTTGAGTTATGAGTTCTTTTGACTGAGGATTTGTATATTGAAACTTGAGTGCCTGGATTTATTCATATGATTGAGATTTCAGTTATAGACTTTTCCCCTCCTGAGCTGTGTATGTAAGATTTACAGATCTCTTTTTAAGTTTCATAAATCAACTCGATTTATAAATCACTTAAAAGTCAAAGAATAATCTTAACACTTAAAAGCAAAGGCTGGCTGGGTAAGAATGCAATTATGAAGAATCTTTTTTCTTATTTGTTTAACAACTGCATTAACCCCAAGTAGATGTTTTCATACTCTTGAAATGTCAAGTTTCTGTGAAACCCTCCTTAAACAAAAGCTGGAAGTTCATATACAATTTAATAATATAGAGAATCTCAGCGGTGTCTCTGTGAGCTAATGGTTCTGTTGGCCTTCTGGTAATTCCACAGCCATCTCCCTATTCAGGATATTTGTACTTTTTTTTTTTTTTTTAATAAATTCCCTGGAACCACATTGAAGTGGAAAGCATAATATTCTGTCCCCTTACGAAAGTTGTTTTTGGTTTCTTGAAGCAAGAAAGTCCATGATGACTGCTGTATCCAATATATTCTGTCATTAATTATTATTAATCTTAAAGAATGCCAATCCATATAATTTGTTAATCTTTTATAGTTGACATTTCATTGATATTTGTAATATTTTGTCCCCAACCTCAGAAAAGTGTGATGATTTCTTTGAATAGTTGCGCACTTTAAATATCCCATTTATGAAATTGTACTTCACCCTCTTCTTTGCAACTGTTCATCTCAGCATTGCATCCAGAATCCCCATAGAAGTTGAGGGTGAAGATAGAGTGCAGTTCCCATCCTGATAAATCTAGGTGTTATTCTTTAAATCTAATTCTTTCCGCTTTAATGATTCTCTGTCTTAAGGTCTTGTGGGCCCTTGAAACAGGAATTGAGTTGTTTACCTTCATTTTCCCTTAAAAGAGCCCCCCTCATGTGGTAATTTGTGATCTATGATTTTTATTATGGCTTTGTCTTGTTGTTTTTATAGATTAAAATCCAGTGTGGGTTTTTAGCATTGTATAGTTATCTCTGTGAGTTATGCCATATTTTATAGTAAAGCTTCAAATTAAAAAATTTGACAAACCTTGAATTAAAAAAGTGTTGATTTAGATTGTCTTCTTTAATAAAACAGGCATTAGCCTTTATCCAGATTAAAACTGTTTTTGAAAATACATTGGATAGCAGGTTTTTATGGAGCCTATATAGCTTATTTCAAATAGAAAAAAATGATGCATTCTCTGTCTAGTCAAAAACCCTAACCAAACTTCTGCAAGCATCACTTAATACTTTCAAGCACCTATGTAACAGTCCACAAAAGCTTTTGTATACTGATTATTACAGTGCATTTGAAACACTCCTTATCTGATTTTTAAAATACATAATGAACTCATTGGGTATGATTTTGTTCACTAAGCAATGAGACTGTACAGTATTAATTATGAATTGGGTTTTTCTTCTACCCAGCAATGAACAAGTTCCATAATATAAATAAAAAATGAAATAATATGATTCCATTTAAATTGGAGTTGGGTTGGTGGGGCCCCGAAGTGCCTGGCAGAAGCAGCCTCTAGGACCACACATTGTTCTGTGTTATTCCTGTAAATATCTTTCAGGTTTTCTTCTTTGATCACAAGTTTCTCCCCTTCCTCAGCATCTATTTTTGACAATGCAAAACAGGGACTTTTTGGTTTATGTTTATTAGTTTAGGATATGAATGTTATCTCTAAACTTTAGAAGCTCTCTGATTTCCTGCTTATTTTAATACTCTCTCATATAGGTTATGTTTATTTATATATGTGAGAAAAGACCAAAAGAAGGGATTAGAAATGCTGTGTTACAGAATAATAGTTAAAAGAGTGAACTGATCTGTAGTAACCTTTGATTTATCTAATCTGGTCATAACTATGCTGTTTCAAATAAAATAAAGAGTATATTTTAATCAACTATTCATTTCTTATTCAATAAGATAATCTATTTTGATTTAGCATTGCTCTTTTCTAATTATCTGAAACCTTGTCTCATGGAAAGTGTTTGGATTGCTTTGATGTTCATTTTAAGCTCAACCCTTATTATAAATTCACTGCAATCAGATTTCTGCAGTCCTCTATTTTTCTGCTTAATATTTCTTTGAGACCCCTAATATCCCTCTTTTTAATCTCCCATTTTCCCCACAAATAAGAAAAAACAACCTTTCACTCCTATTTATTCACATTGTATCTAGGAGTCAAGCAAGTGGATGGAAAATGCCTGTTCAATCTAGTGATAGGCAGAAGGTTTTGCGTAGGACCCATTTGGCCTGTTAGAGATGATAAAGATGTCCAGTGTGGGTGGAGCGTAGTTTGAGAGGGTGAAGGGTGAGTGAGTTTGGGTCAGAGATAGCCAGAGCTGAAACATGTAGGCCTGTTTAGAAGTTTGAATTATATTCCAAGAGCAGCAAGAAGTCATTTGTGGCTCTAAACAGAATAGTGATTATCTGATTTATGTTTAAAAATCTCATTCTGGCTTCTTTGTGAATGGTGGGAGCAGGAAGGAGCCAAGAATGGATGCAGGGAAACCGATTAGAGGGCTGTTACAGAATTCCAGGTGAGAAATGATGGTGGCTTAGCTTAGATGGTGGCAGTGGAAGTGGAGGGAAGTGGGCAGTTATGGTATATGTTTTGGAGGTAGAACTGACAGAAGTTGCTAATAAATTGCGTTGAGGGATAGAAGTAAAAAGGAGAAATTGAGGATGACTTCTAGGTTTGGGGTTTGTTCGATTGGATTGGTGGTGGTAATTTTCCAAGACAGGAAGAACGAGAGGAGAAGAAAATAATGGGAGAGGATAGAATTAAGAGTTCTGTTTTGGTCATCTGAAATTTGAGGTGGTTATTTGACTTCCAAATATATCTGCAATATATAGAGAGTTTGATGAGTTTGGAGCCTGGTGGAGATCGGTCAGGGTTAGAGACGTGATAAGAATTTGGCACTTACCAGGGTATAGATGGTATTTAAAGTCATTGGATATTTGTCATGTTCTGTGACTTATACGTCCTCCCTCTCCTTCCATGTAAAATTATGCCTACGTTGTGTATTAAAGTTGTGTATTTTAATTATAGTACCTATAATAGTTTGGTACAGTTATCTTGTTTTGGATAAAATATTCTGATTTCTTTTTCCTATTTATGGCTAAATGGTTTAAGGGTATTCATTAACTAGCACTGATATTTAACTGGAGATCTAACAGTTATGTGTTTTGTCTTGTGTGTTTTTTTTGTAGGCAAAGTCATTAATAAAGATTTGCGACATTACCTGAGTCTTCAGTTTCAGAAAGGATCAGTTGACCACAAACTGCAGCAAGTGATTAGAGATAATCTCTATTTGAGAACTATTCCATGTAAGTATGAGATGGAATAAAAGAAATGCAGCCAAAATATCTTTATTTAACTAATCAAATGTCTAGAAATAATTCACTAGAGTATCTCATATGAAATTGTGGAGACTAAGTTGGGACATTGGAATGAAACAAAAATTGGATAAAGAGAAAAATTTTCAGAGGACTTTCAAGTGTTATATTTTAAAAATAGAAAAACTAGAAGATTCTATATTTTGACTTTTATAAAAGTCATTAGACTTTAAAATTTTAAGAATATAAATGTACATGTTGCTAACTAGATGTTTTTCCTATAAGTCAATTTCTAAAGCCTATGCAGTAAGAAGACTATTTTGCTCTCAATGCCTGTACACTGAGAACAAATATTTTTTATTAATTATTAGGATACTACTAATTTTAAAATCTGCCTCTTCCCCAAAGGAAAAAAGGAGGAAGCATGCAGTGCCACCTTTGTGGTAATCCTCTTTGAATTTTTATCTAGATGTTGGTGTATCTCTTCTAGTCTTTAATAGTTTTCATAGGACCTGATTGTTGTTGTAATGATAGTTTTGGCTTTTCATTGTTTTTTTTAACACATAACAAATCATGTATGCTTGGTTTAACTGGCGTAGGTCTGGGGAAGAATAAAAGCAGTAAACAATAAAAGGGAATAAAAGGACATTCTGGTTTGTTTTACTTTTCAGTATATTTGTAATTCCTTGTGGACACTAGCTTTTATAAGGCCTCTGGAATTCTTGATTTCTTTTTCTTGTTATTTAATCTCACACAATGTCCAGTTCATCACCAAACCTTCCTAATTATGCTTCTTAAATACCTATCTCTCTGAACTACCATAGACCCTCACTCTTTCTTACTTGGATTTTAAAAAACAACCACAACAACAACAAATAGCATTATGTAGTTGCAAAGAGCTAAGTAAAACTGACTTCAAAATCTTGATTCTGGCGTTTTACTAGTTGGTTTACTTGGGCAGGTTACTTAATCTTCCTAAGCTTCAGAATCTCCATGTATAAAATGGGAATCATAAGGCTCACCTGATATCATTATTAGAATTAAAGTGAGAACATAAATGTAAACCACTTGGTCTAGAGTAGGTACTCAAGCAGTGTGTGGCCCGTTGCCCCATTCTAACTGTATCCCCTGACTCCAGTGTCACCTCAGTCTAGTCCATCTTTAAAGTGCACATCTGATTCTTTTCCATTTGTAGTTTATCCTTCAAAAAGTCCTGTTGACTGCAAGTCTAGACTCCTTAACATGGTATAAAATATTTTGTTTTAAAATCTGACTACTTGTCTATGATTTCCTCCCATAAATCTACCTTGTCACATTTCAGAATTGCAATTCCTGCCTTCTTTTCTTTGCATTTGCCTGATAAATCTTTGTCCATCTTTTTATTCTTTTATCTTTCTGAATCTCTTTGTTTTACAAATAGTGTTGAACTTTGTAGCCAGTGTGAAAATATATTTATTGATTAGATCGAAATCTTTAGTCTCAGTTTTGTCATGTTTTTCTATTTTGTAGCCAATGTGAAACTTTATATTTATTGATGTGATTGTTATCTTTAGTCCCAGTTTGGTCATGTTTTTCTATTTTACCCATGTACAAGTATTTTATATAAAAAGCCTTTCACTATGTAGTCTATTTTATTTGAGCTCTCTTTTTAGGAAGATTTGTATCTTTATTCTACTGGTTATCTCTGTACCTTTATATAATACTCTGTGTTTCTCATCCCTTTTTTTTTGTTCCTACTATGAGTAATATTAAAATTATCTAGTCATTTCTTCTTCCTCCTTACCTCTCCCTCTCCCATCATCTGACTTGAAGTAATATCTTTTTATTCCCAACACATATAAGGTAATCAGCGAGCTCATTCTGCTTTGCATATGCTTTCCTCATTCTGACCGCTTTTTTGTTGCTTGATCTGTATCTATATTGGCAATGCAAGCAGCCATTATGTACTGTACTCTCCCCTTTATAATCATCATTTATTCTCCATTCTTTGGGTAGATACATATTTAATCAAGCTACCAACCCTTATGTTGTTGTTTCTTCAATAATTCTGGTTGTCTAAAGCTTGTTGTCTACCAGATTTCCATGAAAGGTTCACAGGATCATTATAGCAGTTTCTCTGTGGCTTTTATACTGTAAAGTTTGTTTGGATGGATATGACATTTTTGGCTCATAATTTCTTTCCCAGACTATCTTAATTATCTAATTGTTTTCTGGCATAAAGCATTGCTCTTAAAAAAGTCTGAAAACAATCTGATTTTTATCCCCTTATAAGGAACTTGGTATTTTGCCTGCATGGGGTGTCTCAGGGTAGCATTTTTAGTTTCATAGCTCTAGAGCTCCCTCCTTCCTTGTTAAAGCAAGGTAATAAAAATATGTACTTGTACTTTTTGCTGCCCTCTGCCACTTTTACTCGATCTTCTTTTTAACTTACTTCTACTGTCCTAGTTTTGCAGTTTCTCCCCAGCGTGAGGGGGAGAAAGGAGCTCTACAATTTATTTGTGTTAATTCATAGTTTCCAAACAGCTACAGCTACTTCAGATCCTAACAGGAACTCCTAACTTAAAATTGAACTGCCCAAAACACTTCCAAGAATCTAGAAGCCCTAATGCATCAGTAGCAGTTAGCAAACTGAATGGTCACATCTGGTCTCTAAATGTAATTCTTTACTAAAAGATGCCAGATTGGGACTTCCCTGGTGGTCCAGTGGTTAAGAATCCGCCAGCCAATGCAGGGGACACGGGTTCAAGCCCTGGTCCGGGAAGAACCCACATGCCGGGGAGCAACTGAGCCCGTGTGCCACAACTACTGAGCCTGCACTCTAGAGCCTGTGAGCCACAACTACCAAAGCCCATGTGCCTAGAGCCCATGCTCTGCAACAAGAGAAGCCACCACAATGAGAAGCCTGCACACCACAACGAAGAGTAGCCCCTGCTCGCCACAACTAGAGAAAGCCCATACACAGCAACAAAGACCTAACGCAGCCAAAAATACATAAATAAATAATAAAAATAAATTAATTATAAAAAAAGAAATTAAGAAAAAAAGATGCCATTTCTTCCTGGAGAAAATTCTGATTCTCTGTCTGGGGCAAGGAAAGTACAAGGTGAGCTTGGAATATCCAATTGTATCAGAAAGTATGCTTAAAAAATTTGGGGGACATATCAGAAGAACATAAAGAAAAAAAAGCCACCTAGATGGGGTGCCCACTGACAAAATCTGAGACAATTTAAACAACAAAATTAATAAGAGAGAAAGAGAGACTTCTACTGTTGTCAGACATTGCACTATAGATAAAACACAACTGTGACCCCTAAGAGAAGAGGAAAGGAGACTGCACACAGAGGAGTCCTGTAATTTCCTCAGCTTTCTTCCTGGAGGCACTTTTGAGGCTACAGCACAGTAAGGAAGAGCCCAGGCAGAGTTTAGCAGACTCTGAGTTGAGGGGACATATGAAATATGAGTTCAAGAAGTCTGAGGTACTTGGAATTTGTAAGACAGGGTGTCAGAGAGGAAAGAACTATGAAGAAAAGGAGTTCAGGCAAACTGCATAGGTGCCTCCTTGGGTCTGTTGCTGAATACTAAGCTGAGAATGTGTAGGATGAGACTTCACATAGCAGGGCAAAGAACTCTCTGTGAGCTGTAAGATTAGCGATACCAGAGCTTACACAGGACCAAGAGACATTTGAGTTCTAACCAGACTGAGTGGAGAGACCCCGTTAGGGTCATGGCTTACTAGTAGGGTTAAAATGACCATAGATTAAGCTCCTTGAGGCCCATTTTAACAAAATTAAATATAAAAAGTCCCAAAAGGATCAAGTGAATATGCATGTAACTTAACTGTTAGTAAAAATAAAGGAAAGTGGGGGGGAAGGGAATAATCCACACTCTTTAAAGGAAGTCAACAAAATCTGGACACTGAATAACATAATATTCACAATGTCCAGTGTCTAATAAAAAAGTACTAGGCATACAAAAAAACAAGGAAATGCGACCCATAAAAGAAAAGTGAGCTGATTAAAGAAAAGAATAATAATTTTTTAAAAAAACCAGAAGGGACACAGATAATGACCATACCAAGAATTTTAAAGTTATCATAAATATGCTCAAGGATTTAAAGGACAATATGAACAGAATAAAGAGAAAACAAGATGTATACTTTTAAAAAGAACTAAATGGAACTTCAGAAATTCACTGGATGGGCTTAACAGCAGATTAGGAACTGCAAAAGAGAAGATCAGTGAACTTGAAGACTTAGCAATATAAACTAATCAAACAAACATGGAGAGCAAGAAGAGTAAAACAGTGAACTTTTTAAAAGCAACCGAATAGTGAGAGAGACAGAGAGACTTCTACCTTTGCAACGAAGGTCTAACTGGTACTAGATTTACCGTCTTATCACAAACAACCAGAACTTGGGCAAGATATCTATAACAGCTGTTTTCAGACATTGGATTATAAGCAGAACAGGACCGTGATCTGCTCATATTGACCTATGGCACACTATCAAGCCAAAGTGGGGGAAGCAGAAAAAATATTTGAAGAAATAGTGGCTGAAATATTGGCAAATTCAGTGAAAACTATAAACCCATAGATCAAAGAATCTCAACAAACCCCAAGAAGAAGAAACATTTAAAAAAAAAAAGATCAATGTACATAATAATCTAATTGCTGAAAACCAGTGATAAAGAGAAAATGTGAAAGGCAGACAGAAAAAGAGGTACATGCGGGGAATATAGAATGACTGCAGACTTATCAACAGAAACAGTACAAACTGGAAGTCAGTCAAATGTCATCTTTAAGATGCTGGAAAGAAAAAATGCCAACTATATAAAGTAAAAATATCCTTAAAAATAAAGAGAAATAAAGAAATTTTTGAGACAAAAAAGGATGAGGGAATTTTTCTCTAGCAGACTTGTACTATAAGAAATAGTAAAGGAAATTCTTTAGGTGGAATGGAAATGATACCAGAATGAGAACTAAAAGGAAAATAGAAAAAACTTCATAATTATAGTTCAAGATTTCAATACCCACTTTAGAAAAAGTAAGCAAAAAATCAGTAAGGTTATAACACGAATAACACTTGCAACCAACTTGACCTAATTGTTATTTGTTAGAGCATACTACCCAATAATACAAGGATATACATTCTTTTCTAGTGCACGTGGAACATTTACAAATATAGACCATATTCTGGACCATAAAACAAGACTCAGTAAATTTAAGAGAATTTAAATCGTACAAAATATGTTCTCTGATCATAATGGAATTAACTTAGAAATCATTTATAGAAATATATCTGGAAAACCTCCAAATATTTGGAAATTAAATAGCACACTTCTAACTAACTTGTGAGTTAAAGAATAAGCCACAAGGAAAATTACAAAGTATCACACATATCAATACAACATATCAATTTGTGGGATGTTGCTAGAGCAGTACTTAGAGGGAAATTTATAGTATTAAATACTTATATTAGAAAATAATAAAGATCAATGATCTAAATTTCTACCTTAAGAAGAGCAAAGTAAACCCAAATTAAGTAGCAGGAAGGAAATAATAAAGATAAGAGCAGAAATCAATAAAATAGAAAGCAGAGAAATGATAGAGAAAAATCCATGAAATCCAAAGCTGCTTCTTTCAGATTAATAAAAGTGATAAACAACAATGTTGAGAATGGGAAAGGTGGCATCACTGAAAATCCTACAGATGTTAGGTGGATAATAAGGAATATGCTAAACAACTTCATACCAATAAACTCAACAACTCAGATGAAATGGATAAATTCCTTGGAAGACAAAAACTATCAATGCTCACTCAAGAAAAAATAGATGAACTGAACAGTCCTCTATCTATTAAAGAAATTAAATTTGTAGTTTGTAACTTTCCCAAATTTCCAAAATTTGTAGTTTGTAACTTGTAACTTAAGGCCCAGAAGGTACTGGTGAATTGTTCCAAATATTTAAAGAAGAAATAATGCCAATTCTACATAACCTTTTCTGAAAATTAGAACAGTCCCCAACCTCACTCTGTGATCTGAGCATTATCCTGATTCTAAAGTGAGATAAAAACTAGATCAAAATTTTTCATGAACACAGACTCAAAATCTTTTAAATATTTTAGCAAATCAATATATAGCAATAGAGAAAAAAGATAACACATTATGACCAAGTGGGATTTGTCCGAGGAATGCAAGGTTGGTATAACATTTGAAGATTAATATAGTAACAGACTAGAAAAGACATGTGATCTTCTCAATAGGTGCTGAAAAAACATTTGACAAAGTCCAATACTAGTTCATGATAGAATCTCTCAGAACACTAGTCTGCCTGTTTATTACTCACTGCCTCTTGGCTTCAAATCTGCTCTTTTTGCCTGCTTATGATACGGTCACATTTTTCCCTTACCACCTAACACAATGTTAAGCTTCCTCAGTAGAGTGTGCAGGAAGGATACTAGAAAGAAGAGGCTTCTTTTCCTGGTTCCAGTGTGTCTTTTTCTTTTTGCTTCTGCCTGCAAAAAGATACTCAGTAAGTTTTAGCAGCACTCTACCAGTCAGCTACCCAGTGGCAAGTTCAGTAGTGCACCTGGGCAGGGGTAGGGAGGGGGATGAGGGGAGTCCCAGCAGCAAGTTCAGGAACACCCTCATAGGTGGCTTCATGAGTTCCACCAATGCACCAGCTGAATTCCTCCCAGTTTCCTGATGAGTTCTGTGGGGACCCCAGCAGGCTTCCCAGATTTCAGCAATATCTCTTTGTAAGTGGTTTTCCAGTGGGTTTCTAGCAAGCCTAGCCAGTGTCGCAGCTGGTTTTCTAGTAAGTCCAAAACACCCCCTACATCATCCCTACCACTCAAGGCAGCTTGTTGGTGAATTTTATTGGTACTCCAGCAGACAGTTCCCTGCCCACCAGCCTCAGTCTACTGATTGTGAACCAGCCCTGTCCCAAGGCAACCCAGTAAACTTCTCTACCATCCAGTGGGCTGCTACACACCTTCTCCAGCAAGGTCTGAATCCCAGACTTTGAGAGCATCTCTTTGAGGATGGTACTCTTTAGAGTTCTCTTTTATTCCCTTTTAGTTAATTCTTTATAAATAGTTGATAATTCTTTACATTAAGCTGTCCTTGTTCAAGTTACCATCTAGTTTCTTGCTCCTCTTTGGACCCTGGCTGATACAGAATTGGTACTGGTAGTAGTTCCAGGAGACAGACCCTCCAAGAAGGGATTTTAGGATTGGTTTTGGTTGTGTACTTGGGCTTGAGCCCAGAGCCAGATTCCTTCCAGTGGGAAGTAGGTTGCTGGTAATTCGTGACAAGTGGCATCACAATTTAATCATAGTATAACCTGTGGCTGATTGTGATGAAGTACCAGCTGAGCCAAGTACCTTGGGAGCCAAGTACGTTGGGACCCAAGTGACTGCTACACTTGACCATCATAGCAGTAATAATGGCTATAAACACTGAGGTATGGGGTGGATTCTCCTGAGTGCACCAAGCACTTAAACAGAGAAAATGACAGTATAAAATCAAATGGTTTATTATTATTAGAAACGAATATAACAAGATTTTAATAACACTTTTAAATGATCTCAACCTGATACAGCCATTTGCTAACAGAAAACCTTAAAAGAAGGGAACATTAACACAAAATAAATGCCAAATAAAACTCATCTAAAAATTTGAAAAGTAATACCACACATACTTAATATTTGAATTTTTCACTCCTGAAAGAAAAGAAAATTTAAAGCACACAAAGTATCAATTGCATTATCTGATGGTCTTGATTTTTGTTTGGTAACAAATATTCAGACATAGAAAAAAATGTATTTCATTTTGCATTGACATTCATAGAATTGTTGAGTATGTCCAAAAGCATCTTCAGATTGGGTGTTAGCCATTGGTCATTCATATAAGCTTGTTTCCTTTTTTTTTTTTTTGGTTCATGACCTACTATTCTTTTTTTTTATCATCTTTATTGGAGTATAGTTGCTTTACAATAGTGTTAGTTTCTGCTGTATAACAAAGTGAATCAGCTATACATATACATATATCCCCATATCTCCTCCCTCTTGCTTCTCCTTCCCACCCTTCCTATCCCACCCCTCTAGGTGGACACAAAGCGCCGAGCTGATCTCCCTGTGCTATGCGGCTGCTTCCCACTAGCTATCTGTTTTACATATGGTAGTGTATGTATGTCCATGCCACTCTCTCACTTTGTCCCAGCTTACCCTTCCCCCTCCCCGTGTCCTCAAGTCCATTCTCTACATCTTCGGCTTTATTCCTGTCCTGCCCCTAGGTTCCTCAGAACCATTTTTTTTTTTTTTTAGATTCCATATATATGTGTTAGCATACAGTATTTGTCTTTCTCTTTCTGACTTACTTCACTCTGTATGACAGTCTCTAGGTCCATCCACCTCACTACAAATAACTCAGTTTTGTTTCCTTTTATGGCTGAGTAATATTCCATTTTATATATGTGCCACATCTTCTTTATCCATTCATCTGTTGATGGACACTTAGGTTGCTTCCATGTCCTGGCTATTGTAAATAGAGCTGCAATGAACATTTTGGTACATGACTCTTTTTGAATTATGGTTTTCTCAGGGTATATGCCCAGTAGTGGGATTGCTGGGTCGTATGTTAGTTCTATTTTTAGTTTTTTAAGGAACCTCCATACTGTTCTCCATAGTGGCCGTATCAATTTACATTCCCACCAACAGTGTGAGAGGGTTCTCTTTTCTCCACACCCTCTCCAGAATTTATTGTTTGTAGACTTTTTGATGCTGGTCATTCTGACCCGTGTGAGGTGACACCTCATTGTAGTTTTGATTTGCGTTTCTCTAATGATTAATGATGTTGAGCATTCTTTCCTGTGTTTGTTGGCAATCTGTATATCTTCTTTGGAGAAATGTCTATTGAGGTCTTCCGCCCATTTTTGGATTGGGTTGTTTGTTTTTTTGTTATTGAGCTGCATGAGCTGCTTGTAAATCTTAGAGATTAATCCTTTGGCAGTTGCTTCATTTGCAAATATTTTCTCCCATTCTGAGGGTTGTCTTTTTGTCTTGTTTATGGTTTCCTTTGCTGTGCAAAAGCTTTGAAGTTTCATTAGGTCCATTTGTTTATTTTTGTTTTTATTTCTATTTCTCTAGGATTGTTTCTTTTTTTAATGATGAAAATATTTTGTTTTCTTGCCCTGATTTTGTTTTTGCCATTGAAATCTATGTTGCTTTTACTTCAGATTTTAGACCAGTTTCTGATTTCAGGTTGAAGTGTTCTGCAACAACATTCACTTCTTGCATTTCTTCTCTTCAAGTATTTACAAAGCACTGAAACTCACAGCTAATATCAAATGGTGAAAAATTCAGGAGAACTTTGTTGGATAGTGTTCAGGTAACATTCAGATCTCCCAACCAATGTCAAAAACGTTACACAGAATCATATAGCGAAACTGCCAATTTAAGGTCTTATCTAGCCTTCAAAACTTGTAATATTTTTGGAACATCTCTCACAGGATTTATATAAATATATATAAACTTATTAACATTATATTTGCAAGAACAACCCACCATTAGCAGCAGAGCCCTGACTACACACTTGCTGCATGGGAACAGCTGCAGATAAGACTGACTGAGTAGATTGTGACTGCTGCTGTCCTCCAGGCTTCTGCCCTAGTCCCTGAAAATATCAGCTTTAACATTTGATTCTACTTTTCAGTGTTTCTTGCTCTTACTTTCAGTCGAAACCAGTAACATCTCTATCTCAAATTATTATGCTTTAATTCTCACAGCAGAACTATAATACCTTTTGTTCCCTCATTTTCCCCATCAACTGATTTTTCTTGGGATTTAGAAAAAGCAGATTTGCCGAGAAGCTCCAGAAAGGAATTCCTACATGGAAACTATAATGTAAATGAACTATAGCTCTCATATATTGTTGGTGGGAATGCAAAGTAGTGCATCTACTTTGGGACTTTTTCTTATAAAGTTAAACATACACTTATCCTATGACCCAGCAATTCTACTTCTAGGTATTAACCTAACATAAATTTAAATATAAATCTACCCAAAGACTTGTAAATGTACAGCTTTATTTATAGTACTGTCTTAAATCTGGAAACAACCCAAACGTCCACGAATGGTGAATGCATAATCAAATTTTGGTATATCTATACAGTGGAATACACCTCAGTGATAAAAGGATATTTGACAACAAACTGGATGAATCTCAAAAGTGTCATACAGAATGAAAGAAGCCAGACACAAACCACTACTGAAATCAAATTACTGTATGATTTCATTTATATGAGATTCTGTTAAAGGCAAAACTATCGTGACGACAGATCAGTGGCTGCCACAGGGTGGGAGACTGCAAAAGGGCACAAGGAGACTTTTGGGGGGCAATGGTTCCCAAAATTCATAGAATTGTACTGTTAGAATTAGTGACTTTTATTATAGATAAATTATATCATGATAAAGTGGCCAAATAAACTCCCCCAATTATATTCTTTTATATTATCAACAATTAGAAAATGAAAATTTACAAAAAGATATCCTGTATAGCATAAAAATATTTGAAATACCTAGAAATTTATCTAAATAAGTATAAAGTGTAAAGATCTCTATAAGGTCAAATTAAGGGACATTAAGGAAGATCTCAATATATTGAGATCTAAATATACTGAAGATCTAAATATATTGGCATTCTTGTTCATGGATTAAAGACTCAATATGGTGAAGATATCAGGTCTCCTCAAATTGATTAATAGATTCCATAAAAATTCCAGCATTTTTGGCCTGATTCCAGAAGTTATATAGAAAGGCTATGAATAGAAAAAACAAGGTAAGTGGAATTGCTCTGCTATATCTCAAGATTTATCGTGGCAGTATAATAATTACAACACTGTGATAATGGTGCAGGAATGGTCAGTAGATAAACGGGATGTAATAGAAAGCCCAGTGATAGACACCCAGTCTTATATGGGTGTTTCTATATAAGATTCCCATGACAGAAGTGCCATGGCTGATCAGGGAGGAAAATAATTGACTTTTCAATAAATCTTGTTGAACAACATTTGGAAAGAAAAGGAAATTGGACTACTACCTCCCATCAAGTCCAAAAAAAAATGTTTTAGTACATTAAAGTACTAGATATGAAAGGCAAGGCTGTAATGCTTTTCAAAAAGAATATGGAATATCTCCATGGCCTTGGAAAGGATTTCTTCAACAAGACACAAAAGCCATTAGCTATAAAGGAAAGGACTGATAAATTTGACTACATTAAAATGAAAAACTTCTGTCATCGAAGGACCATTTATAAAAAAAAAAAATGAAAAGAAATCACAGAGTGGGAGAAGATACTGTCTGTTCTGCAACATTTGTTTCAATAATGCAGGTAAGTTCATATGTGATTGGCAAGTAGGTAGGAGAATGATGTCGACTGAACCAAGGTAATATTGGTTCTTATTTCATTTGCCCCAGCTAGTGTTTTGCATCATCAGGTAAACACAGAATATACAAACATAGCCGAATGTTGTATCTACTATGTATGATGCCTATTCACCTCAATTTCGCCTCTTTTCTCAATTTGAACTTGTGCTTTATCTTAAAATTGTTGATTGCACCTTTTGCCTTATCTTCATTATTCAGTAGCCTCAACCCTCCATGTACCCCTTTCTGTCAAGCTACCTTTTCCTTTCATTTCTTTTTTTTCTTATTGTTTTTAAAGACAAAGTATTTTATTTACTCTAGTATTTTTTTATTAGGAATATAACATATCTTTTAAACTGTACTAATATTTTTCATTGGGATTGTTACTGATTTTACCAAGTGCTCTGTTTACAAAGTTGCAATAAGTTTTCAGAGATCAACCCTATCCTATTTTCTCCATAATCTTCTCTTATTTTTGGTGCATGATTTTGCAGAAAGCACTATCTGAAGAAAGCATATTTCACATTTTAGCAGAAATACCTCATCTGCAGCACATATACCTGGGAAAAGGTGCAGTGCTTCAATACTGACACAATTATTTCACATTTTAACCTCTCTACAATTGGAATACATCTTACAATACATGAAATCTTTCAATTATAATTGCCAGTTTTTTTATTTTTTAGGGATAAAATAATGGTGCATTTTAGAAGCTGTTGATTACTTAGATTTGATGAAGTAATGTAGTATCCAGAATGTAAAGAACTACAATTTTAAAAAGGCAGGCAACCCAGTAGAGAAATGGCAAAAGACTTGAACAGCCACTTCACAACAGAAGAAATCTCTGTGGCTAGTAAATATATGAAAAAGAATGTTTAATCTCATAAGGCAGCTGCACATTAAATACAGAGTGAGATGCCTTTACATACTTAGCATGTTGGCAAAAGTTTAAAAACCTGATGACAAATATTGATGTGGACACAAAAGGATGCATATGATATGATTCCCTTCATATGAAGTTACAAAACAGGCAACACTAAGCTGTGTTGCTCAGAAATGCATTACTTAGTTGGTAAAAACATTTTTAAAAGGAAAGGAAATCACCATCACAAATGTCAAGATGGTGGTTACTTTGGGGGTGGAGGGAGGGAGAGATTTATGATTGGAGGCACACAAGGGGGCTTTTGGCACCCTGGTAATGTTCTGTTTCTTCACCTGGATGAGTTTGCTTTATTATTACTTGTTAAACTTT
Organism: Pseudorca crassidens; assembly: GCF_039906515.1. Lineage (NCBI taxonomy): Eukaryota > Metazoa > Chordata > Mammalia > Artiodactyla > Delphinidae > Pseudorca > Pseudorca crassidens. Next base: position 99,571,663 of record NC_090297.1, read on the forward strand.
ATACATATATATGTTTTATGTGCTTTTCTGTATATTTCAGAATAAGGCAAAAAGGAGGGAGGGATCAGTTATATCAAAGGTTGTTGATTGGCCAAGTAACGTGAGGACTGAGACTTGACCATTGGGTTAAGCAAAGTGGAGACTGCTGATGCACATAACAAATTGTCTCAGTGGGAGTGGTTGGGGCAGTGCTCTGATTGGAATGGGCCCACGAGAGAAGGAGAGGAGAGGAATTGGAGACGGAGGAAGCAGAACTTGGAGGAATTTTTATGTAAAAAGGAGAAATGTAGTGTTGACTGGAGGGGATGTACAAAGCTTTACATTAAACATATAGAGTATCAGGAGAATAGAAAGGTAAATTTTCTGGAATGCTGATGGCAATGTGGTAGGGTAGGGGAAGGTAGAGAATTTTTTATGTGTATGAGAGTACATGTTTTGAGGGGGAAGAAGTGAAAATTTATAATACATCTGTAAAAAGAATGAACATTAAAGCTACTTTGTGAGTCTTGGAAATATATATGTTGGAATCACACATAACATTTTATGTCTGTTAACGGAAAGAATCATGAACACCATCTTGCTCAATGCCACATTGCAGAAAGAGAACAAAGCCCAGAGGGATTAAGTGCTTGCTTGAAATTGTACCATTAATAATCATCCCAGACTAAAACGCAGAGTTGCTCCTGCCCCTCGGGTCAGTGCTTTTTTAAATAGTATTATCTATAATATGGTTTGCTCTTAAATTGGGTTTTATTTAGTCATTATGTTTTATAGTAGAGTTTATTTAGATAATATTTAAATTAGCCTTTGCTGCATAACAGACTACCCTAGAACTTAATGGCTTAAAATAACCATCATGTATTATTTCTCATGATTTCATGGGTTGGCTGAGCTCAGCTGGGCCCACTCATGTTGCTGTAGTCACTGGACGCTCAGCTGGGGTTGGAAGGGCTAAACTGGCCTCACTGACGTGCCTGGGGCCTTGGTGCTGTTTGTTGGTTGGGACTGTCGCCTGGACATCTGTACATGGTGGTGGGACTATTCCAAGGAGGCAAAGATGGAAATCTAGACTCCTGAACTTGCACAGCATCACATTAAATTATTCAAAGCAAGCTATAGTCCAGTCCAGATACAAGAGGTGAGGCAACAGGCCCCATCTCTTGATGGGAGGAGGTGCAAAATATGTGGCCATGGTTTTCCATCTATCACAGCTGCTAATCATAAATTTAATTGCTGAATTTATTTTCTAATGTTAACTTTTAATATGGAACTAAAAGCTGTTGATTTGGGGAATCTAACAATGTAATTTTAGTCAGTATATGAGAAACAAAAATTTGATAATGAAAAAATGTTAAGAAAAAGGGAAGTTATGTTTTCCTAATTAATTTCGTATCCTGTGTGATGTAAGACAAAGAAATGCTCATTTTTATAAAAAGCTGGGTAAAAATAAGGGAAAAATTCATTGATTACAGTCTTTGTTGCTTAGAATGTTGGCTTAATCATTATTTTCTGAGATCATCACCATTAATATTTTATCATCATTGTGGATTTTTTTCACATGTTACAGAATGTAATAGAATGTAATGCCACTAAAAAGTAAAAGCAATTAATAGTTCCCCATGAATTAATTTATAATAATGGTAGCATATTGCCAGGCCCTGTGCTAATTACGTTTGTAAAATTTCACTTAATTTATTTGACAACTCTCTATATTGAGTACCTACTGTGGTTCTTACGTGGTGCCAAGACTTGGGGCTATTGCTCTGAACCAAGTAGACGTGGTCCCTGCATATTGCCATACCCTAGATGGGAATCAAGGAAGGTTCTCTAAAGAAGCTTTCTAGGCCGGGACCTGAAGGATGAGTAGCAGTTAGCTGAGGTAAGAGAGAAAGGGAATAGGAAGTCTTCCAAGGAAAAGAATGGCTTCGACAAAGGCCTTGGAGTTAAGCGAGTGCAAGGAATATTAAAAGAATTGGGGGAAAAAAAAATCTATTATGACTAAAGCCTAGAATGTGAAAGGCGTGAGGCAAGAAAGAAGCTGAAGAGGTAGCGTCTGAATTTTATGCCAGGATCATGGGAACCGTTGATGGGTTTGGAGGTTTTTCGCTCAAGATTGTTTTAGAAAAGTCACTGGCTGCAGTTTGGGTAAGGGGTATAGCCAGGGAGAAGAAAGGGTTGACCCTGGGAGGCCAACAATACAGGCCATAGATAATGATATGAATTAAGTGAGTGTGAGAATGAAGACAAGTATATAAATCCTACAGGTATTTAGGAGATGGAATCAACCAAATTTGGTGACTGGATGTAGAGCAGAGGGAATAACCCAAGGTGACTGACAGATTTCTGGCTTGGAGTGCTATTAGCAAATAGCATAAATAGAGGAATAGGCTTGGGAAGGCATCCTTGGCAGGACAATATCCCAACCCTATTTCCAGGCTAAGTACCTGGATCTCGTTTTTGTATTCTCTAGTATTTGAAATATTTCCAATATCAGTTCAAAAAAATATTGATTCTTGTTCAGTGAAATTCAGTAAAATATAGCAATGCTGCCATAACCTGAATTTATATCTTGGATCTGAAAAACATTTTACTTTGGCATTAATTCCTTAATAGATAGAAATTTAGTGCTCTGTTGCTGTAGTGAATTTCATTAAGCAATTTACTGCTTAATGTTTTGAAATTACTTGAAGAGAATAATGGCTAAGAAGCAATATGTGAATCCCTATCTTAAGCCCTAAGCCCTTTATTCATTAGTCTAAAATAATTTCATAATTAATACTTGTTCAAGTTTTTTTAATGGAGCTCAGTAAGAGTTTTTAAAAGTTGTTTTTCTTTCTTCATTGTCCTTTACAACTCTAGTGAGTAAAATGTTAGTTTACATTTATGCTAAAGAAGTAAAAATACGTAAGGTAGCTACATGAAAAAGAAGCCTATCCTTGGTGGACTTATCTCTCCTTCAAATGTTAAGTAATAATAATTGAGGTTTAAAAGAAGAATTAACTGTTGTGTCTTGGAAAGTTAAGTTTTCTTGGACACTAACATTTTAATCTTTGTAATTTTGAATTTCATAGCCATCTTTAGCTTTTATTAAAGTATATTTACTCATCCTACATTATTTATTGTCCTACTTTCACCTAGGAATGTTAATTTGCCTAAAATTCTCTGATCATCACTCTAGAAGATACAATATATTCAGTAGTCTGTTTCCCATGTGTTCTCTATAAACTGAATTTTCTATTATTCTCAATGTTTTATAAGTTTAAAATCACTTTACAACCTATTTTTTTCTTGTTGTTGTTTTTTTTTTCCCTTAGGCACTACAAGGGCCCCCAGGGATGGGGAAGTACCAGGGGTGGACTATAATTTCATTTCTGTTGAACAGTTCAAAGCACTGGAAGAGAGTGGAGCATTATTAGAAAGTGGAACGTATGATGGTATGTCCTCAAATATTGACAACAGCAACCCAGAAAACTATCTGATTGATTGCAATTATTTCAGAGGGAATTTGGTCAGTAAAATACCATTTTTTTAAAGTTTTTTCTATCAGTCTTTGGGAGATTTTTCTTTTGATTAGGCTATTTGTAATTTACTAATTAAAATGGGATTAAACAATAAGCAAACACATTCTACATTATAAAGTTGATTGTGAACAAAATACTAAAATCATTCAAACTGGCCAGTATGCATATTTCACTGGTAATTCACATTCATCATATGAACTCAACAAGTATTTGTGAGTTCTATTTGTGGTTGGAAATAAAAATACTGTACAATTTAAAAAATCTATTTATACCTTGCCTCTATTGGAGAAAAGAGAATATAGATTTGAGGAGGAAAATAACAAAGACAGAAAAATTGGTTTTCTTTTCATAACTCTTTACTCACTTGATTCTAGGAAGTACTGAGTTAAGATCAATTTCAACTTTTAAATGATTCTTTGTTAGATCTTTTTTTTCTTTATCTAACACTCTTCACTGGCAAGCTTATGTACTCCCATAGCACCCTGTAGTTTTCCATCATTGCTTTATCAGCTATTATAATTGCCTTTTTCACAAGCTCTGTGAAAGCAGATATTATGTCTTTCTTACTCAATATTATCTTCAGTGCCTAGAGATGGTGTTCAATAAGTATCTAACCATGAATTCAGCATATCCAAATATGCATTTGTGCTCTATCCAAAAGAATAATTTCTCTCTTTAGCTGCACCAAGAGCTCAAAACAGAGGAGTCTTCATTTGCTTCTTTCTTTTTCTCACAGTTTTCATCTAGTGTGTTACCAAATCTAGTCATTTCTTCCTTTGTAGCAGCTTTCACACTGCCTTCTTTTTTTTTTTTTTTTTTTGATTTACAGTGTTGTGTTAGTTTCAGGTGTACTTTTTTTTTTAACATCTCTATTGGAGTATAATTGCTTTACAATGGTGTGTTAGTTTCTGCTTTATAACAAAGTGATTCAGTTATACATATGTTCCCATATCTCTTCCCTCTTGCGTCTCCCTCCCTCCCACCCTCCCTATCCCACCCCTCTAGGTGGACACAAAGCACCGAGCTGATCTCCCTGTGCTGTGTGGCTGCTTCCCACTAGCTATCTATTTTATGTTTGGTAGTGTATATATGTCCATGCCACTCTCTCACTTTATCACAACTTACCCTTCCCCCTCCCCATATCCTCAAGTCCATTCTCTAGTAGGTCTGTGTCTTTATTCCCATCTTACCCCTACGTTCTTCATGACCTTTTTTTTTTCTCTTAGATTCCATATATATGTGTTAGCATACAGTATATGTTTTTCTCTTTCTGACTTACTTCACTCTGTATGACAGACTCTAGGGCCATCCACCTCAGTACAAATATCTCAATTTCATTTCTTTTTATGGCTGAGTAATATTCCATTATATATATGTGCCACATCTTCTTTATGCATTCATCCGATGCTGGACACTTAGGTTGCTTCCATGTCCTGGCTATTGTAAATAGAGCTTCAGTGAACATTTTGGTACATGACTCTTTTTGAATCATGGTTTTCTCAGGGTATATGCCCAGTAGTGGGATTGCTGGGTCATATGGTAATTCTACTTGTAGTTTTTTAAGGAACCTCCATACTGTTCTCCATAGTGGCTGTATCAATTTACATTCCCACCAACAGTGCAAGAGTGTTCCCTTTTCTCCACACCCTCTCCAGCATTTATTGTTTCTAGATTTTTTTTTTTTTTTTTTGGGTGGTACGCGGGCCTTTCATCATTGTGCCCTCTCCCGCTGCGGAGCACAGGCTCCGGACGCGCAGGCTCAGCGGCCATGGCTCGCGGGCCCAGCCGCTCCGCGGCACGTGGGATCCTCCTGGACTGGGGCACGAACCTGTGTCCCCTGCACTGGCAGGCAGACTCCCAACCACTGCGCCACCAGGGAAGCCCTGTTTCTAGATTTTTTGATGATGGCCATTCTGACTGGTGTGAGATGATATCTCATTGTAGTTTTGATTTGCATTTCTCTAATGATTAATGAGGTTGAACATTCTTTCATGTGTTTGTTGGCAGTCTGTATATCTTCTTTGGAGAAATGTCTATTTAGGCCTTCTGCCCATTTTTGGATTGGGTTGTTTGTTTTTTTGTTATTGAGCTGCATGAGCTGCTTGTAAATCTTGGAGATTAGTCCTTTGTCAGTTGCTTCATTTGCAATTATTTTCTCCCATTCTGAGGGTTGTCTTTTTGTCTTGTTTATGGTTTCCTTTGCTGTGCAAAAGCTTTGAAGTTTCATTAGGTCCCATTTGTTTATTTTTGTTTTTATTTCCATTTCTCTAGGAGGTGGGTCAAAAAGGATCTTGCTGTGATTCATGTCATAGAGTGTTCTGCCTATGTTTTCCTCTAAGAGTTTGATAGTTTCTGGCCTTACATTTAGGTCTTTAATCCATTTTGAGTTTATTTTTGTGTATGGTGTTAGGGAGTGTTCTAATTTCATTCTTTTACATGTACCTGTCCAGCTTTCCCAGCACCACTTATTGAAAGGCTGTCTTTTCTCCACTGTATATTCTTGCCTTCTTTATCAAAGATAAGGTGACCATATGTGCGTGGGTTTATCTCTGAGCTTTCTATCCTGTTCCATTGATCTATATTTCTCTTTTTGTGCCAGTACCATACTGTCTTGCTTACTGTAGCTTTGTTGTATAGTCTGAAGTCAGGGAGCCTGATTCCTCCAGCTCCATTTTTCGTTCTCACGATTGCTTTGGCAATTCGGGGTCTTTTGTGTTTCCATACAAATTGTGAAATTTTTTGTTCTAGTTCTGTGAAAAATGCCAGTGGTAGTTTGATAGGGATTGCATTGAATCTGTAGATTGTTTTGGGTAGTAGAGTCATTTTCACAATGTTGATTCTTCCAATCCAAGAACATGGTATATCTCTCCATCTATTTGTATCATCTTTAATTTCTTTCATCAATGTCTTATAATTTTCTGCATACAGGTTTTTTGTCTCATTAGGTACGTTTATTCCTAGATATTTTATTCTTTTTGTTGCATTGGTAAATGGAAGTGTTTTCTTAATTTCACTTTCAGATTTTTCATCACTGGTGTATAGGAATGCAAGAGATTTCTGCACCTTAATTTTGTATCCTGCTACTTTACCAAATTCATTGATTAGCTCTAGTAGTTTTCTGGTAGCATCTTTAGGATTCTCTATGTAGAGTATCATGTCATCTGCAAACAGTTACAGCTTTACTTCTTCTTTTCCGATTTGGATTCCTTTTATTTCTTTTTATTCTCTGATTGCTGTGGCTAAAACTGTCAAAACTATGTTGAATAAGAGTTGTGAGAGTGGGCAGCCCTGTCTTGTTCCTGATCTTAGTGGAAATGCTTTCAGTTTTTCACCATAGGGGACAATGTTGGCTGTGGGTTTGTCATATATGGCCTTTATTATGTTGAGGAAAGTTCCCTCTATGCCTGCTTTCTGCAGGTTTTTATCATTAATGAGTGTTGAATTTTGTCAGAAGCTTTTTCTGCATCTATTGAGATGATCATATGGTTTTTATTCTTCAGTCTGTTAACATGGTGTATCACGTTGATTTATTTGCATATATTGAAGAATCCTTGAATTTCTGGAATAAACCCCACTTGATCATGGTGTATGATCCTTTTAATGTGCTGTTGGATTCTGTTTGCTAGTATTTTGTTGAGGTTTTTTGCATCTATGTTTATCAGTGATATTGGCCTGTAGTTTTCTACTGCCTTTCTTTTTACTTTTATCACCTCATTGTAGGCTCACTGGACTAGCTCATGCTGGCTGTCGCAGTTGATCTCATTTGTTCCAGTGTCTTCCCTCTCACCAGTCCCCCCTGCTCGTTGCTACTGTGCTAGTCCTCCTCAAGTGCAGTTCTGGTCATATCTCTCTCCTTCAGAATCTTTAATGATTTCCTTTTGCCTGCTATGTTTGACCCAGCCACCCTTTCTGGGCTTAGCTCCCATGACTCATTCATTCGTTTATTAATTTAGTTGATCCTTCTTTCATACTATGTGCCAAGCACTATCAGAGGGGCTAGAGATGCTGTGCTGAGCAATATTGAAATGATACTGCCTTCATAAATCCTATATCTTAGTGGGAAGGCAGTCAAAAAACAAACAAAGCAACCCAATTGAGATGTTATGAAGGAAACAAAAACAAGGGATTTAAAGGAAATAATAGGAATATCTTATTTAGATAAGATGGCCAGTGGAGACTTTTCAGAGGAAATGACAAATTTTTATGCAAATAGCCTGCTCTCATTCACCTCCCTCCTACAGGCAACCATTCTGATGTGTTTAATGTATATGTTTTTGTTTGCATGTGTTCTTACAAAATGTATATTGCGTCTTGTGTACATGTATTTATTATTTACATCTGGGCCATGTTCTAAATGTATCTCATTAGTTATTAACTGTTTTCACGTATTACTACTGTGTTTTTTAGATTCATCCATGTTGCTGTACTGTATTTGCATGTAATTCATTGTTTTTTTAACTGCTGCACAGTACTCCATGTTGTGAATCCACTACCTAACGATTCTCCTAGTGATGGACTTCCAGATTGCCTGCAACTCCTCATCACCACAGATAAATCTGCAACATCCTCACACACGTCTTCTTACAGACCTGTGTGAGAATGTCTGTGGAATATGTATCCAATTGTTGGGTTATAAGGTATACCTATAGTTAATGTGATGAAGTAGCTCTGGGTAGCTCTGCAGTCTCTATTCCCATCAGCAGTGCCATAGGGATTTGGTTCTGTAGCAGATGTAGTAATGACTCCACATACTCCTCAACACTTGGCATCATCCAGCTTTATAATGTTGCCAATTTGATGGTTGTAGAAGTGGTATCTCATTTTAATTTTAGTTTCTCTGGTAGTCAGAGTTTGAGCATCTTTTCATATGCTTGTTAGTTTTCTTGGACTAATGCAAATTGTCTGTTCATTTGCTTTGTCCATTTTTTAAAAAGTGGGATCTCAATCACATTCCAGTTTATAGACATTCCTTAGTTATTTAGATATTAATCCCTTATTGGATATAGATATTTTCTTCCATTCTGTCACCTAATAACCTTGTCCTGTGTTTCTTCATTAAACAGAAATCCTTAACTTTTGTCTATCAGATTTATCACTGTTTTCCTTATGATTTATGCTTTGAAGTTTCATTTAAGAAGTCGTTCTCTGCCCTTAGATCACAAAGATATTCCTCTACATTTGCTTCTGTTACGAACATGAACAGTCATCCACCCTTTCACAACCATAAGATTTACAGAAATTTTAAAGACTGATAATTGTGGGAAATGGAAACCCCCATACACAGCTGAAGAGAGTATATAATGATATAATCCCTTTGGAGAGCATCTTGGCAATAGCTAGTAAATTCAAAGATGCACCTGACTCTGACCTAGCAGTTCCCTTTCTGTATGCCTACTGTAGAATGACCCTTGTCAATGTACATATGCAGACATGTACCCGAATAGTCATTATAGTGTCGTTTGAAACAATAAGGGAATGCAACCAACTCTCTTTTAGTAGAGGAATTAATAAAATACCTTTTAATTTGTTCATAAAAATGGACTATTATATAACAGGTGACTAGAATCTACATGTATCAACAGGAATAAGTCTTAGAAATACAGTTGTATAAAAAGAAGATTGCAAAAGGATATGGACAGTATACTGTCTAGAAAAAAAGATATGTAATGTCATAAACACTCCATGAAGCTTTTATTAAAGCAGTAGTATTTATATGTTATGTATGCATATACATATGTCCTAGATGTACATAATATGCAGGGAAATGACATATACCAGCATAAGGATAACTCAGGGAGAAAGTGGGAAGAACAGAGACAGGAAATTAGGCCGTTAATTATATATGTGACTGTACGTGTGTGTCATTAAAGAGGGGAAAAGGGGAGACCTGAAAGGAATCTGGCAAAAGTTAGTATCTGGGGATGTGTAAATAAATAAGTAAATAAGTTTCTAATACTATTCTAACACTATTGTATATGATTTTATATAGGTTTAAAATATGTAATGGTTGACTGTTCTATTGTAAAAATGAAAACCCTTCAGAAAAGAAAAAAGAGAAAAAGAAAAATCTCCAAAACAGCTTCAAAAAGATGAAAAACTTTTTCTGTGAATAACTATAGTCAAGGTTCACAAACCTTGTAATTCTTTACCTTCCAGTATCTGAAATCTTGATATTTACCAACAATTCAAGAAAAACAGATCCAATTTACTTATAAGCAATGCTAGTTTTCTTTTTTAATCTAAGCCAATAATTTTTTTTAAATAAGGAAACTGCCAGAATTTATTATGAAGTTCTAAGTTCTTATCAGTGATTATGGATATAGCAATCACAATATCCTGAATTTCTCTAATTTTCACCCTAGGGTCAGATAATAATTACTAAGAATACACCATAAAATGTGTTTCTAGTATTTCCTGTAAAACTAACATCCTTAGAAAAACTGGAAAAAAAAAAAAAGTAAAAGTGGACTTCTAACTTCTTCATGGTACATCAAAATTTCTTGGATGAGTATTGGACATCATGCAGGAAAAAATGAGATCCTAGAGCATCCTATTCCCCAACCAAACCTCTGTTTGGAGCATTTCTGTGCCGTCCGTCCCAGAGAAATGTGAACTGGCTTTTTCATTGGTCGTTGCTTTACTTATGGGCCAGAAAGTTTGCAGAGATCCTCTTAGTCTGTTTTAGTATGAAACTTTCCATCCATCTGCATGACAGGAGTAACTCCATTTCAAACGTGGATTTGGAAGCAAGGAAGTAGTTGAGTGGGGAGAGGCAAGATGTGGTTGAAAAGTCTTATTATTTTGATTCCATTGTCTTGAGTATTTTAATGACAGTTACCTCCCAAAGTCAAATTTGCAAAGAAATTATCTTAAAACTTTCCCCCTCAAAGCAAGCACGACTTAAGGTAAACCATGTTACTTGTAGATTTGCCTCACTGATGTGGTGAACAACCTATGTTGTTGTTGTTTTTTTTTTTCATCTTGGAAAAATAATCCATTATATACCCCATTAATTTACTGTATATGAATGAGCATCTTAATTACCTCCTTAGGAGCCAAGGAATTTGGAGATTTTTTTTTAAAATAAAAGAAGAAGATGATGAGTATTTTATTCCCTGTCCATGTTTATCTTTCTGTAACATCAGCATAGTGGTTGATATATAAGGTCAAAACTAGCAGGAGCCACAAACTTTTAAGGTAGCTAGACCCACTGGACATTTTCCATCGTACGTGGCTGCCTGTTGGGGACTACATGAAAAACTGAGCAGATATTCAGTTGTTTTCATTCTATTCTGGGACATTCATTTTTACTGCAAAAATTACTGATTTACAAAGACACAGACCTACTAGAGAATGGACTTGAGGATATGGGGAGGGGGAAGGGTAAGCTGTGACAAAGCGAAAGAGAGGCATGGACATATATACACTACCAAACGTAAGGTAGGTAGCTAGTGGGAAGCAGCTGCATAGCACAGGGAGATCAGCTCGGTGCTTTGTGACCGCCTGGAGGGGTGGGATAGGGAGGGTGGGAGGGAGGGAGACGCAAGAGGGAAGAGATATGGGAACATACATATATGTATAACTGATTCACTTTGTTATAGAGCAGAAACTAACACACCATTGTAAAGCAATTATACTCCAATAAAAAAAAGAATCTTAAGTTTTGGTTAGAAAAAAATAGTTATTGATAAATAATAAAAAGGAAATATAGAACTAGACAAAAAAAAATTACTGATTTACAAGACAACATATTAAAGTATTTCTTGCTTTCCTGAGAGTAAGCCAATATTGAGTTATGCTAATAAATTCTCTATTTGTTCAATAAATTGCCAGATAAAATAATATAATTAAAATGCTCAGAAAAACTTCAAAAAATTAACTTTTACATAAGCAGCCTACATTTCAGAACAGACTGGTTGGTTCTTAGCTTTATCCTTTGCCTGTATGTTTCCTTATTTTACCAAAATAGTTCATTATGTTACATATCAGAACAAAATTATTTGAATTAGTTTTCTCCTCCTTTACTCCCACTTTTTTTTGCCAGTTAGTCTTACACAAGAGCATTGATGCATTTAAATTCAGAAATTAGGCCCTAATATAGAACTCATGCAAGGCAAGCCCTGTAGGAATAACTAACCTACGTACGTAAAGTCAACTTCCTGTCCTTAGTACAAATAGTCTTAAAGTGTTAGATAATGTTAGATAGTATATAGTGTTAGGGCACTTGAGAAATAAGTTCTTCCTGGTCTTTCTACCTCCTCTTCTCCCAAGAAAAAGTGCTTTGGCCTCCTTTTGGCCAACGGTGGGTATTCAAAAACTTCCGTATAAGATAACAGGGCAGAGACATACACTAGATCATTTTGTTCTGACTCTCAATTCAGCATTCAGCACTTTCAGCAGCTGTTATTTTGTCCACTTCAGGAAACTTCTATGGAACTCCCAAGCCTCCAGCAGAACCCAGCCCTTTCCAGCCAGATCCAGTTGATCAGGTCCTCTTTGATAATGAGTTTGACACAGAATCCCAAAGAAAACGAACTACATCTGTCAGCAAGATGGAAAGAATGGACAGTTCTCTTCCTGAAGAGGAAGAAGATGAAGACAAGGAAGCTGTTAACGGTAGTGGAAATGCAGGTTCGTCAATAGATGAACAACTTCTGACTGATCCTCCAGGTTGACTTTAATATGACACTGAATTGGAAGTAGTAAAACTTTCCACAAAGCACATGCAGAGAAAGTGATGGGATTCTCAGGGGTTTTTTTTTAAAGGTTTTGCGTGAAACAGTGTATCTCTGTTGACTGTCTTGTAAGCTGAAGTGAGTTGCTCCAAGTGGCAGTTTTGATAAATCAATTATAAACTATCATTAATATTGATAATAATACAATATGTCATTACCCTGCTGCCTAAAAGATTTGAGATTCATTTCTGGTGCTTGAATATGGGAATCTTGTTGGCCTAAGTCCTACTTTACAGAATTTGAACAAAATGTAGACGTGTTAAGATATAGCCTTCAACCAAAACAAAGATTTAGAAGTATGCTAATAAATATTATCTGAAAGGTTTGTTAGCAATATTTTGAGTTTAAATTCTGAATCACTCAAAGAAAATTTCCAAACTTGACTGTCATATTTTTCATTAAATGCAAAACCAATAGAAATTTAGTGGTGGAGAATCTTCTCCTTTTGGGTACCCCTAAATAATGTAGTGATTGCTTAGGACAGCAGTCCCCAATCTTTTTGGTACCAGGGACTGGTTTCATGGAAGACAGTTTTTCCACAGACTGGGGCAGAGTGGGGGAATGGTTTCGGGATGGTTCAAGTACTTTGATTTATTATGGGCTCTGTGCAGTCAGACCTCAGCCTCAGCTCCACCTCAGGTCATCAGGCATTGGATTCTCATAAGGAGCACGCGACCCAGATCCCCCGCATGTGCAGTTCACAGTAGGGTTCGCGCTCCTAAGAGAATCTAATACCTCCGCTGATCTGACAGGAGGCGGAGTTCAGGCGGTAATGCGAGTGATGGGGAGCGGCTGTAAATACAGATGAAGCTTCTATCACTCACCTGCCCCTCACCTCCTGCTGTGCGGCCCGGTTCCTAACAGGCCACGGACTGGTACCAGTCTGAGCCCTGGGGGTTGGAGGTTGAGACCCCTGGCTTAGGAGATTCTTATACTGCTAATTAAGAGTATAAATAGGAAACCACAGAATCACAGGAGAGCTGATTTCAGTGCTATTTATGATAATAATTCCATTCAAAACACTAGAATATAAGCTTCATAAGGGTTGGAATTTTTGCTTGTTTTGTTCATTGTGGTATTTCTTGAGCCATAAACCATGTTTAGCACATAGTAGAAGCTAAAAAAATATTTTCGTTGTACTAATAAATGAAAAAATTTGATTATATCTTCAAATTTGCAGAATCCATTACCATATCATTTTCCCAAAGTATCCTGTTGTTTTCCTTTATCAGTTATTAAAATTTGCTATTATCTATTTTTTTAATACATTCATTGCTTGTGTCCCCATCCAGAGTATGAGTCCTGTTTTATGGTCCTAACATTTCACACTGTTGTGTTGCAGATACGCTCAATGAATTATACCAATATATTTTGGGGAAAACGGGTCTAAAAAGGTTTAGGTGAATTCACATCTAATTCTTTAGAGTTGTTAAGGGAAGTCATCATATCCTAGAGACTTTTGATTTTGATGTCAGCTTTACTCTCCCACAAAATCATGTTAACATTTTTAAATGCTTAAGACTGGGATTAGAAACCATGACTCTGTCCTCAAATGGGAATTTATATGTTTTTAATTTGAAGGAAAAGAAAATGCCCTGTTTTTAAACTTCCTAATGCAGAGCCTTTCAGTGAGCACTGCAGTTCCCTTAGAGGTAAACCCATCTGTAAGCTCCATAGTTTATGTTTGTCGTGTAAGACAGCTGTTAAACCAGGTGTTCCAGACTCTTCACTGTTAATATTTAAAGGGAGTGTATCCAAGAGTGTGTGGGAGGCAGTTTGTACACTCCTTCTTGTGTGTAGGGACCATAGGACTCTTCCACTGGAGCATATATTTCTTTGTAACAGAATATATTCAGAATATTTTAAGGAAAAAGCAATAGAAGACATGGCTAAAAGCCCTTGGTCTTTTCTGAGTAAGTACTAACCATGCTTGTTAACTTATTCAAAGTTGCTTTGTGTATTGCTTTCGGGGACTAGAATCCCTGCCTTGAAAGATCAGTAAATTGCTGGGGGTGGAGGTAGGAGAGGATAGGTGGAGGTTTATTTGTATATACCAATATGTATATTATTTTATATCTTGATGAGAATTAATGTAAGAATGCTAATATGCTGCAATAGGGTGACACATGTTATATAATAATGCTAAAATTTTTTCTAAGAGTTGGTGTTATATAAAAAACATTTTCAAATCATTGGCTATTAAGCAAACTCCTTTATGCAGTCTCTTGAAACTATATTCAGAAAAGTATTATTGCTCATATAGTTGCTTCTACTTTCCTCCAGTATATATATCCCAAGAATGTAACTCCATTCCAGATTGATTTATACATTGGGTGCCTTTTAATTTCTATCACTTTTTCTGCTTAGAGAATAAATCATGTGTTTCATTCATATTATTCATTCAGCAAATATTTATTGAGCACCTGCTAGGCTAAGTGCTAGGCATTGTTGTAAAAGCTGGAAATAAAGCAGTGAACAAAACAGACAAAATTCCCTGTCTTCATGAACCCTACCTTCTGGTGGGAGAGACAGAATTATCCAACATAAATGAATAACATATAGTATGTTAGATGGTGCTAAGGAGAAAAAGCAGAGGAGGGGAAGGATAAAAAGTAGTGGTGGCCAAGGTTTGCAATTTTAGATAGAGTGTCAGAGAAGACCTTACCAAGAAGGGGACATTGCAAGAAGTGAGGTAGTGCTCAAAATATCCTGGGGAAGAACATTCCAGCCAGAGGGAATTAGAAGTACAAATGCCCTGAGGTGGGAGCATCCCTGGATTATTCAGACAACAGCAAGGAAACCAGTGTGATTGGATACAATGTGGACAATCCATTATATGTGGTTGGGGCAGAGTGCTGGAAGGGAATAGACTAGAATAGTAACAATGAAGTCAATCAGATAATGATGGGGGTGGGGTGGTGGAAATGCATATTATAATAGGATCTTATAGGTCATTGGAAGAATTTTGCTTTTTATTCTGAGATGAGAAACTATTATATGGATTTAAGTAGAAGAGTACCATGATAAAACAGCTTTTAACTTAACAGGCTCATTCTGGCTACTGTATTGAGAAAAGGCAGTAGGAGGGCATGGACATAAACAGGGGTACCAGTTAGGAGGTTATTGCAGTAATTTAAGTGAAAAATGGTGGCTTAGACCCAGTGAAGGCATGAGAGGTAAGAAGTGGCCTGAGCCAATAACATTTGCCAACAGACTGGATATAAGGTATGAGAGAGCAGAGTCAGAGGTCACTCCAAGGGTTTTAACTTGAGTATCTGCAAGAATGGAGTTGCATGTATTGAGATGAGACAGGTAAAAGGAGTCAGTCTGGGTTGGGAATGGGAGCTATGGTTGGGATATTTAAGTTTGAAATGTTCATTAGACATCCAAATGGAAATGTGCTTGAAGTTGGATTTAAAGGTCTGTGTTCTGGTCTGAAAATCCGTATTTGGACACCATCAGCATATAGCTTATATAACAGTGACACAGTGAGATCACCAAGAGAGTGAGTGTAGAAAGAGAAAAGATCCAAGCACTGAACCTTGGGAAGGCACTCTAATATATGGAGATCATGGAGACAGAAAAGAGCCAGAGAGGTAGAAGGAGCACCAGGAGAGTGTAGTGTCCTGAATGCCAGGGGAAGAGACTGTTTCAAGAAAGAGAGGTCCATCATGTCAGATGCTACTGATAGCTCAAGTAAGATGGGCACTGAGAATTGATCATTGGATGTAGCTATGTGGAAATGACTGGTGATCTTGCTAAGAACAGTTTTACTGATGAGAGATCAAAAGCCTTGTTGGAACGAGTTCCAGTGGCAAATGGAAGAGTGGAAGTGGAGGTAGCAAGTATAAACTCTTTCAAGGAGGTTTGGTGTAAAAAGGAGAGAAATGGGACGGGGTTGCTAGAGGGGAAAGAGAATTGCTTAATTTCCTTTTAAAGAATGGAGAAATAACTTGTTTGTTTGTCTTGAATTTCTATCTTTCAAAATGGCAAAAGTTTCAACTATCCCCAAAGAAAAGTCCTCTGAGGCACATTTTGGATAAGGGATCTGATTACAGCTATGAACCAATGGGTGAGAGGAAGATGATATTTTATTGTAACAATGTGTGGCCACAGTACCTGTTAGGATATCCACAGGGAGTTTAGGCAGGGTTATCTTGGGACCCTGTGCCCTATATACTGCTACCCTTGCTATTAGTTATGTCATTTATGGTCTCCTGTGTCGTTGGTATATGTAAAACCCTAAGACTAAACTTGAGGGTTTATTTAGGATCTTCTGTTTGTTCTTTGGGTTTTTGGTTGCATTTTGTTAAAAAAAAAAAAAAAGATGGATGTCACCTACTAGGTAAGAAAGATTGGTGGTGAGAGAGAGAGAGAGGGAATTGCTATAGGCAAGAGGGGGTGGAGATATCTGCTTAGAAACACAGTTCTTCCACTGTAACAGAAGGTAGAGTAAAATGGGCACAGTTGCTATGTAGATATAATGGTGGGAATTTGTGGAAGTTCTGTTTGCTTCTGTTTTCTCAGTGATATAGGAAACAAGGTCATCAAATGAGAATAGGGATAAGGCAGAAGTAGGAGAAGATTTAAGGAGAAGGAAGGTATGAAATCGTTATCTAGGAGAGTCAGAGCGAATGGGCAAAGAAATGCCCTATGATTGTCATACATCATTAAATGCCCTCTTGAGGCTACTGATCATGAGTTAAAAGTGAAGAAGTTACTATCGCCTGCGTTCAGCTACATATACTGGCGAGGAGTATGTGGAGAGTAAGATTTAAGCAGAATTATAGTTCAGCCAGTCAAGTGTGGTGAAGTAAAGTAGGGAAAAAGGAATCAGGAGTATTTACAAAGGAGTGATTATAGTGGTTGATCATGGAATTTAAGTTGGGTAAGTAGGGCAGTGAGGACATAGCTAGGGGATGGATGGGGGTGAGGAACAGTGAAAGGCAGTAAGTAGTAGGATTAGTGGATTATAGAACTTGGTTGGATAAAGGATGGTTGGAGTGGAAGTTCTATAAAGAATGACCTATAATGATATCTAAGGCCTCTTCTAAGAGTCTCTGATACTGAAGCATTGCCCGAAGTTTGGAGTTATTACAGTTATATTATCTTTTAAGTTCTAGAAACAACTTCTAAGTGCATGAATTGTGAACTCCCTAGAGAGTTACCAAATTTTAGTATTCTTACCTACATTGTGGACTTTGGAACTCTAAAGGGATTTTAATATTACCAACAGAGAATTATATTTAACAACAGTAAGTCTATTGAGTTTAATTTTTTTAAATTTGTATTATTTTAAAGGCCTGTGTTAAATGTGCACAAGGCAGCTTGATAAAGCAGTTGAGAACATGGACCCTTTAAATTCAAATCCTAGCTTTGCTGTTTATTAGCTGTGTAACCTTGACTAAAATAACTTACTAACCTTGCTGGGCCTTAGTTTCCTCTTCTATAAAATGGCAATAGTAATACTATATACTCACAGGGTTGCTGTGAGAATGAATTATGAGTTAATATATGTAAAGTGCTGAACATAGAGCCTGGCATATAAAAGGACTGTATAGGTGCTGCTGTGGCCGTTGTTTTAGTATGATATTGATGGATCTTTATTTAGTATATACAGAATTGATTCTATTGTTGTTTTTTTGCTTCTTTCCCTGACTAGCATCAGAGGTGCTGTACAGGGTTAATGTCACTTAGCAAATGAAAAGAAAATCAGTGTGTTTATTTGTTTTTTCAAAAGTTATAGCAGAATGTGGACATAGTAGACAAGGAAATTTGCAATATGTATTTGGCATTTTGTTAGACTTAAGGCTGTTTGAAGAGAATGTAACTTTACCTACTTTTCATGCCGTTCTGTTGGAATAGCAGAAAACAGAGAGAGGCATTCTGAGTCGTCTGATTGGATAAAGACTGTCCCAAGTTACAACCAAACAAATAGTTCCATGGACTTTAGAAATTATATGATGAGAGACGAGAATCTGGAACCGCTCCCCAAAAACTGGGAAATGGCCTACACTGATACGGGGATGATCTACTTCATTGAGTAAGCACATGTCTGTATCTTTTCTAATGTGCCTTGCCACTGTGAGACTTGCCTTTAAATTTTCTTAACCTCATTTCACAAGCCTTGCATTTCTTTTTTCTTTCTTTAAAAATATTTTTCATACAAGTTACAATTGATTCTTAATCTGATTGTTTCCCTGGATGATATTTCATTTTTATTTGATTTGGATAAAGGAATATTGTATTTGACGTCTGGTTTTATAAAAAACAGGAGGATTAAAAACAGATTTATCACTAATAATGAAAAATGCAAGGCATAAAGGATATTTTGCTTTGCCTTTTTTTTTTTAACCTTTCGGGTAGAGTGTCCAACTTAATGAGCATTTCACAAATTACCATCATTTGGAAGGGGGCCATATTTATTAACTGAGCTAAATATTTTCAGACCTAGAGATCAACGTAGAGATTAGTGAATTAATCTCAAATTGGAAACATCAAGAAAAGATCCTTTGATCACATTGTTATTCTCCCACTGCTTCGATAATTAATTTATATTTTATTGCCTTCATATATATTTTCTTCCAGGATATTTTTTTCTTTAAGATCCTCATATTTCAGATACTTAAACTATAACACTGTCTACTCAGCAGTGTGATGGCTTTGTTTTAGCATTAGTATTTACTGCATGGTGACCTGGGTCTGACCTGCTCCGGGTCTTAGTTGCGGCACGTGGGCTCTTAGTTGCGGCATGCAGGATCTAGTTCCCTGACTAGGGATCGAACCCGCGCCCACTGCATCGGGAATGTGGAGTCTTAACCACTGGACTACCAGAGAAGTCCCAGAAACTGACACTTTAAAACTTTTTATTTTATTTAACTCTTTTATTTTTAAAGAGTCCCAGTGAGGGCAGAGACTCTATCTGATTGTTTGTTCATCTCTATATTCTCGGTCCTCAGCACAATGCCCACACATCACAGGCACCTAAGAAATATAGTGTTTTTGGAGGGAGAGAGGACGGAATTCAGCCAGCAAGTAAACAGGATTTTCAGGGCAGCTTTTTTTGGCTAAGATAATGCACAGTATGGGGCCATGTGCCCACCCGCTGAAACATTTTTGACTGCTTAGATAAGCATCTGTTATTATGCACTTAACATTTTATCCCTTCTTTAGAGTCTTCATTCTCAAATTAGTGCCTGTAGCATTACCTTTCCTCTGTGGCAGTTTTGAAGTAATAGACTGAGAACAACAGGACTGTTGAATCAGAGGTTTACAAATGAAGCCTGTAGGAGATAAATGTTCAAACATCATATACCTTTTATTCACTTTTCATCTTTGCTTTTGAAATACTTTTCTCCCTCTTTATTTTACTGTTTCTAATTGAAATCTTTGTTCAACAGCCACAATACCAAGACAACCACCTGGTTGGATCCTCGTCTTTGTAAGAAAGCCAAAGCCCCTGAAGACTGTGAAGATGGAGGTAGAGATTCAGAAACCTTTTATACCATACTTATTCTCTTTATATCTCTTTATACTTATTCTCTTTATCCCTTCTTGCTCTTCTTGCTTAGATAATAAGTCTTCCAAAATCCTAAACAAACCATAATGTGCATAAGCACATAAGGAGTGGGTGGATATCATAATCAGCTGATTCTGGTCATTATGTTATTGCATCTAATTTTGTGAGAGTCTTTATTTCTCTTTTTTTGAGAAGTATACAATTAAATCCTTTTTTAAAAAAACTTAATAGAAATGAATTTGCCACTTTTTAACTTTGTTTTAAAACAAACTTTTAAAATTCTGAATAAATAGTTTAATAAGTTAGGTGCATTCTCAACCACAGGGTAGCCTCATCATGCCTGCTAATCTCAAAAATATATGTAATTTGTATCACTAGGATAGATATGCCAGTATTTATAATCCTTTGCCATTTACAGCAGCAATAGAAACTCAGTGAAAGTCTTTAATATACCTCTCACCCACACACAATTTTTACTGCTTGGTAGAAAAATTATCTCTCTGAGAATCATTAGATAATAATGCTTGTCTGTCTTGTATGTTATAGGTTCTAGTTAATGGTATAGTCTTACAAATAAGTATAGAATTTACCCCAACCAAAATGTTTGCTGTGCCTTCTTGAATATAGTGTAGATGAATAAAATTTGCATTGATTTTGTATGACTCATCAGAAATTATTTACCTTGGTTTAAAAAAAAAATGAATGGATTAGAATGAAAGTCAGATAGTCCTCCTATAGATTGAATTCCAGTCTATGAAAAAAATTTAAGCAGAATTGATACATATTTTGTTCAGCATGATAGAATTTTTCTAGGACTAAACAATTGGAAAATGAAATATTTAAAATTTATTTGTAATGATATTTAAAAAAAGATACCTTAGAGCAAATCTACTGAAAGATGTGCAAGTCCTCTACACTAAAAACTACAAAACATCACTGAAATAAATTAATCAAGACCTAAAATAATTGAAGAGATATGCTGTGCTCATTGATATACTATGTAGATAGGATAACACATATTGTTAATGATGTTCATTCTTCCTAAATTGATATCTAGATTCAATACAATCCCAATCAAAATTCTAAAAGTCTGTTTTTAAGAAACTGACAAACTGATTCTAAAATATACATGGAAATACTGTACAAAGACTCTAGTTGGCCAAACAGACTTTAAAAAGGACAAAGATAAAGGACTTAGGCTGCCAGATTTGAAGACGTACTATAAAACTACAGTAATCAGGAGTGTCTTCTATCCATAGGCTAGAACGTGGATCAGTGGAACGGCATAAGAGAATCCAGAAATAGATGCACACATATGTGATCACTTAATTTGCAGACAAGGTGCCAAGCCAGTTCAGTGAGGGGAGGAAAATCTCTAACAAATGGTGCTGGAACAATTGGATATTCATAAAGAGAAATGAACTTCAACTATATCCTTACTCCATGTACAAAAAATAATTTGAGATGGCTCAAAGCTAGAACCCTAAAGCTTTTGGAAGAAAATTTAGGAGAATACCTTCATGATTTTGAAATTAGGAAAGATGGAGAAAAACAGTAACCCGTGTGTATTGCTGGGCAGAATGTAAAAGAGTACAACTGCTTTGAAAAGCAGTTTGGCAGTTTCTTAAAAGGTTAAATATAAACTTACCATATCACCTAGCACTTCCACTCCTAGATATCTACCCAAGAGGAATGAAAACATGTCCACACAAACACTTGAATGTAAATATTCATAGTAGCGCTATTCATAATAGCTAAAAAGTGGAAACAACTCAGATGTCCATCAAACAATGAATGGATAAATAAAATGTGGTGTAATCATACAATGGAATATTGTTCAGCAGTACAAAGAAATGAAATACTATGCATACTACAATACGAATGAACTTCAAAAAATGTTATGCCAAGTGAAAGAAACTTGACACAGAAGATCAAGTATTGCATGATTTCATTCATATGAAATGTCCAGAATAGGCAAATCTATAGAGCCAAAGTAGATTAGTGGTTGCCCAGTGCTAAGGAAGGGAATAGAGATTAATTGTAAACAGCACAAGGGATCTTATTGGAGTGATGGAAATTTCCCAAAACTGGATTGCGGTGATGGTTGCACAACTCAGTAAATTTTTAAAAATCAATGAGTTGTACATTTTTTCAAGCAGAACAATTTTATGTGATATGTAAATTATACCTCAATAAAGTTGCTTTTTAAAGTGGCCACAGGGACTTCCCTGGTGGCGCAGTGGTTAAGGATCCGCCTGCCAATGCAGGGGACACGGGTTTGAGCCCTGGTCCGGGACTATCCCACACGCCGCGGAGCAACTAAGCCCAGGCACCACAACTACTGAGCCTGCGCTCTAGAGCCCGTGAGCCACAACTACTGAGCCCGCGTGCCACAACTACTTTAGCCCGCGCACCTAGAGCCCATGCTCTGCAACAAGAGAAGCCACTGCCGTGAGAAGTCCACGCACCACAACAAAGAGTAGACCCCGCTCACCGCAACTAGAGAAAGCCCACGCACAGCAATGAAGACCCCATGCAGCCAAAAATAAATAAATAAAAATAAAATAAAATGGCCAAAGAACTTGAACAACATTTCACAAAAGAAGATAAAGAATAGCCAATTAAGAACATGAAAAGGTGTGTACATCAGCTATAACTCAGTTTTTTAAAAAGCATAAAAAGGTGCTTATCATTAATCGTCTCTACAGTGAGATGTCATTCACAACCCCTAAAAGGGCTAAAGTCAAATACACTGACAATACCAACGATCGGTGAGATTGTAGAGCAACTGGATCTTTTACTTGTTGGTGGGGATATAAAATTATGTGAACACTCTGGAGAAATGTTGGCAGTTACCTATGAGGTGTTATGTCAAGAGAAATGAAAACACATGTTCC
Source organism: Pseudorca crassidens (assembly GCF_039906515.1). Lineage (NCBI taxonomy): Eukaryota > Metazoa > Chordata > Mammalia > Artiodactyla > Delphinidae > Pseudorca > Pseudorca crassidens. Next base: position 99,594,335 of record NC_090297.1, read on the forward strand.
CCAGAAGACTACCTGAATGATCATGACAGCCTTATTCATAATAGCTCCAACCTGGAAACATCCCAAATATTCATCAACAGGAGAATGGATAAACATTCTCCTGTTGTGGTATATTCAGGCAATGAAATACTACTCATCAGTAAAAAGAAAAAGCTGTTGATAACACTCAACAACATGGATGAGCCTCAGAAACATGTTGTATGAAAGAAGCCAGACACAAAAGAATGGATACTTAACTATCCATTATTTAAAGCCTAAAACCAGGAAAACTCATCTATGCTGGTAGAAGTCAGAAAATGATGGGGGTGGAGGGGAGAATGGTGAATTGAAATAATTCTCTGGAATGATGGATATATTCTCCACCTTGTTTGGGGTGACGGTTATATAGGCACATGCAATTGCCAAAACTCATTTTTTATACTTGAACAAGCACTTAAATCAATATTTTAATCATTGAATGAGCACTTAAGATCTGTGCATTTTGTTGAATGTAAATTACACCTCGAAATAATTTTTAAAATAATTTTTTATACTTCCCTTGTCTATAAGGCTCTTCATAGTAAGTTTCTTATGGTGAAGTCACCCATTGTGAAGGTAAACTAGAATATGTAATACTATAGAATTGGACTTTTTTTTTTACATTTTTATTGGAGTATAATTGCTTTACAATGGTGTATTAGTTTCTGCTTCATAACAAAGTGAATCAGTTATACATATACATAAGTCCATAGAATTGGACTTTTTAAAGATTGTGAATGTGGTATTAGTCTTCTCGGGCATGTCTCTTTTACTAGGCTCCATTCCTTTTCCTCCCGACTAATTGTTTCAGTTCAATTCTCTGCCTTTTCCTGTTTCCCTTGTAGAATGTATTTATTTTCATAGCCTTAACTATCAGTTTACTGTAGCTGGGCTCCTTATCTAAACCTCTAGTATTGTCCTCTGTTCTGAATGCTATTTCTGTATTTCCCATTACATTTGAGACTTTCTTTTTGATTACCCTACTAGCACTTCAGATAAACATATTTAAAACTGAATTTAGCATCTTTCCCCCATAGTCACCCCATTCCTCTTTCTGTCATAGGTACCACCCTCATAATCATCTGGGCCAAAATCCTTTGAGTCACTTTTGCTTCTTCCTCTCTGTTTGCTCTATTCCCTATATAGTTTCCAATCCCTGCTGCTCTTTCTTTTTTCTATATTTTGCCAATATATTATTATGAAAATTTTCCAACATAGAAAAACTGAAAGAATTTTTCAGTGAATACATGCATTATAATGAACATTTTGCTCTATTTGCTTTTTCACATAGCTACCTATGCCTCTATCTATTCATGCTTTTTTTTTGTATCTTCCTCTCCCTTCCTCTGACTACCACACGCTTGGATTTTTCTTGGTCTTTTTTTCCTACAGTTCTCTTCCAGTATATCTTTTATGCCAGTGGTCTGTAAAATGGTAGTGTTCCAACTATCTGTTCGGGTACAGGAAGAAAATGTCAGAACTTTTCATAATGTTTCTATTGGGAAAAAAATAAATTAAGCTTCTCTACTATTTTATATACAGATTGGTAATGGCATTCTACCTCATTCTATATGTCAGATTATCATGTACACTCCCCAGAGTGTCTTGAGGGAAGAACATGGGTGGCACCCTTGCTCTTGCCAAGAGCCCTGTAAAGTTTTGCAGTTACTTGTGCACAGTTAAGTGGATTTATAGACTATGTTATATGGTTTTTAATCCACACAAAATTAAAATGTGGCTTAAAAGGATTTCTACAAAGACACTGCTGATTGAAGATAATACAAATATGCAAGCCCAAGCTAGCAGTGAGAAAATGGCAGAGCTGACACTTCTCATACACCTCATGTGAGCTTTTTTAAACCACATTGAGGTAAACTAGGGATAATTGTTTATTTAGTCTTCATCTCCTTTTTATTTTTTTATTTTGGCTGTGCCCCGCGGCATGTGGGATCTTAGTTCCCCAACCAGGAATGGAACCCGTGCCCACTTCATTGGAAGCATGGAGTCTTAATCACTGGACCGCCAGGGAAGTCTCCCATCTCCTTTTTAAACTTCTGTTTTGTGTATGCTTTATTATGTAAATACATGTTAGTAGAGTAGTATGTATATGTTTATGAATATATATATATATATATAAATCTCTTGGAAGTACATTGTCAGATTTTTTACTGATAAGGCTATATGATCAAAAAACTTTAGCTACATTGTCAATTAATCTTTCTAAAATATAACTGCCTTCATACCTCTCCCTAGCTCAGGTTAATGGCCATTATAGTTAATGGCTCCCTACTGTCAGCAGAATAAAGTCGAGACTCCATGGGGAAGTATTGAAGATTTTTTGTAATTGAACTGTATTCTATATTTCTCTCTCAAAGTATTATCATGCCATAAGTATGACACATTTTTATCTTTGCCTTTGCCACAGGCCCATTTCTTCTGCCAGGAACCAGCCTTTTTCCCTGTGTCCACCTAGCTCGTACCTACTTATCCTTTTAAGCTCAGATGTAAAGTGTAATTTTTTGTAGCCTCCTCTGTCATTTTCTTCCAGGCCAGGATTAGGTGTTCTGTCCTCTGTGCGCAACAGCACCACATGGATATTTCTACTGTAGCACTTACTACTACGTTGCATTGTTACTAGGTGCCTACACTCTATAGGAGCAAGGATTTTGTCTTATATATATATCCCTTCAGTAGAGACTTAAATGTTTGGATGTAAGGAAGGAAGGAGGAAAAGAAAGAAAGGAAAAGAAGGAAAGAAGCTACTCTATGCTCCAGATTATTTTGGTCATCCTTCTTGAAAATAATGTTTAATCTCTTTAAGGTTCTGAGGGAAGCAATAAATAACAATTTTGTCTTGGGACTTTCCTGGTGGTCCAGTGGTTAGGACTCCATGCTTCCAATGCAGAGGGCGAGGGTTCAATCCCTGGTCGGGGAACTAGTATCCCACATGCCTCATGGCCAAAAAAAAAGTTAAAAAAAAAAAGAATTCTGTTTTCATTCACTAGTGAGGAGTCAATAGAGAAATAAGACACAGGAAACAGAGATGAGGTTAGAATACCATCTGCTGAGTGAACATAGCTTTAGCTCTGCACCTCTGTTGGGCTTACTAATATTTTACCCCTACAAGAGGCAGACTTAAGCACTCAGTCTCTGGTCTCTGTGTTCAGCTGTTTGACCCCTCCCACAAGGCAGACATGGTGAAAAGAGCAGATTATACCCTCTCTGCAGGCAGGCTAGCATCCAGAACAGCAAGAGAACCCAAGAGGCCCCGAGCCAAGCACGTAGAATTCATTCTGTAAAACCCACCAGTCAGATAAGACATTCTTTCTTCCTTGGAGAACAAAGTAAAGGGGCTCAGAGAAACTGGAAATGTTTCTCTGGATGAGTGTGTTCCGCTAATGCTCTTTACCTTCTGGGTGACCATATGTCTTGGTTGGCCAAGGACTAATCCAGCTTATTCCTGCTGTCCCAGCATAATTAATAACAGTGTCCCCTTTTACTCTCAAAAGTGTAGAATACATTATATGGTCATCTTAATTATATCCTTCTTAAGATAGAGCGACCAACATTGCACTCAGTATTTAAGGATGTTCAAAACATTTTAATCTAAGAGTTACTCTCCCACCCCCATTACTGGGTGTGCCTTTCTAATGTCACCTGTACTTCACTATGGGGACCCCAAAATTTGGAACCTTCAACCTATTTGTTTTATGCTCGGCCAAACTTTATCACTTTTGCTGTATATTTTGTCTCCTCCCTCAGTAGGGGAGAAATAGCCCCACAATAGGCTATTTCCAGACTAGACTGTATCTGACTTACATTGGTAATTTCCACAATACTTTGCACAGAGTAGATGTTCAAAAGGGGATAGTAATAACAATATTTTAAATGTCAGTTTTTATAGTTTAAGATATTGTTTGCATTCTGCTGAACATTTAAGATCTAGAAAAACCTCACAGTTTCTAAAACTTGCCCTTTTCTCCCCAGTCTTGTGATATTCAGAACCTGTGTTTTTATACCATATCAGATGGTTTAATTGATGTACATATTTATCTTCCACTTAAAATAATTGTTTTAGGGCTTCCCTGGTGGCGCAGTGGTTGAGAGTCCGCCTGCCGATGCAGGGGACACAGGTTCGTGCCCCGGTCTGGGAAGATCCCACATGCCGTGGAGCAGCTGGGCCCGTGAGCCTTGGCCGCTGAGCCTGCGCGTCCAGAGCCTGTGCTCCGCAACAGGAGAGGCCACAGCAGTGAGGGGCCTGCGTACCGCAAAAAAAAAAAAAAAAATGTTTTAGTTAAATTTAAATGGTTTTATCTTAAAAGTTCGACATCAGGAATCCATTTTACTCTCAACCCACTCCTTTTCTCTTAAGATGAAAGAAAGATTAAATTTTTTACTAAAGACATTTTTACTAAAATGTATTGAACGTCGATATCATTTTTCGAATTTAGAGAATAGTAAAAGAAAATTATCAACTGAATAGAGCTCCACAATGAGAAAACAATTGTAATTCATATATTTAAATAAGAAAAATCCTATTTGGAGAAGAGGAAAGATAAATTCATGGGCTTTAGAAACAATCAACTGCTTGATATGCCAGAACTAGTTTTGCCTTTTGAGTCAGCTTTTGGGGGGAATGCTTTAGCTTCTAACACAGAAAAATACGGTTAGATCTTTCCTATCTCAAAAGTAAATAAACACGTTTTCTCTTGACCCTACTTCTCCACAGTTCTCACACTATGTTTTTCACAACGAAGTTTCCAAAAAAAAGACAAAGAAAAAAAAAAGGCTCTCTTCTTAAGGGCTCCACCTTTTATTTTACTCTTTAATACTACAATATGCTGAATTTTGCCCCTTACCTTTCTAGTTAAACTGGTTTTCTTAAGGTTACCAATAACCTCCGGCCTGATTGCCAAACTTAGTGGACTCTTTTTAGCCCTTATCTTGAGTCCTTACAGCTTTATAAAGCATTTGTTAGCGTTGACCATACTCTCCTCTTCTGTCTTCTTTGACATTATTCCCCCTGACTATTCTCATTGTCTCTGCTCCTTAAATTGTTAATGCTCCTAAGTTTCTATTCTCCATCTTTTTCTATTCACAATTTATCTAGGTAATCTTGTCCACTGCCATGGCTTTAACCACAATGTCTCCCAAATCCTTATCTTCCTACATTTCTCATTTGAGGACCGGGTTCATATTTCCAAGAGATTGTTGGATATCTCTATAAGGATGTTGCATAGCCCCTCAAATGTAACACCTTCCAAACTGAGTTAAATATTCTCTATACCTGAGCTTCCTGCCATCACCAAATGACTTTACATCCTCCCAGTTCCGTGAGCCTTAAACTGGCTATCATCCTCAACTTTATCCTCACCCTGTCTTCTTCATTGCAGTGAAGTACCAAGTTCTATCAATTCTGACTTTAAAAAACTTGCCATCTCTTAAGTGTCCAATGGTGCTAGGCACTTTTCCCATATTATCTGCCTCCTAAATGCCTCTAAATCCAAATTAATACCTCTTTCCTCTTCCCACAGCTATTTTCATCATTGGTATCCAGTAAATATTTGATAATATATCATCTTCATGCCTGAAGAGCCATTAACCTTGGGATCATCTTGGCTTCCTCCCCTCTCTTCCTCCCTCAGTCTTAGTGTTAGTCATTGAGTTCTGTTGCTTTGACTTCCTTGTCTCTATTATCCATTCTTTCTCTGTATTCCCACTACCAGTGTCTTAGCTCCAACCTTCATCATTTCTTACCTAAGCTATTAATGACTTTCTTGTTTGTCTGCTTTTATTCTCACTCCACTCCATCTATTTCATCCTTTATTACTGCTGCCCATAATCTTTCCCAAATATAAATGTAATCATGTCTCAGTCCAGCTTAGTCAGTTTCATCATCATCAAAATAAAGACCAAACCTCTTAACCTGGCACTCCAGAAATGTGTTTTGGTGCTTGCTTATAAGACAAGCCCCCTTGCATACATCCTTCACTCTAACCCTATCAAATTATTTGTAATTACTGAAAATTGCCAGCCATTCTTAATACCTCAGTGCTGTTTGATCTATGGAATGGCCTCCCTCTCCCCAATCCCAGCTCATCCTTTAAGACTGCTCAAACATCACCCTCTTTTAGAAGGCTTTTCTGATAGCTGCTTTACCAAGCAATAGGTGTCATTCCTCTGCTCTCCCCAAAAGCTTGCGCTTACCTTCATTATATCATTTCTCTCTTCTGTCTTCATTTTTAGACTATGAACTGTTTGATGTCAAGAACTATACTGTTTCTAATTTTTATTTTTGCATAAAGAAGAAGGAGAGAGGAGGAAGAGAAGGAAGGGAGGGGAAAAAGAGAAGGAAAAGGGGAAGAAATTCAGTAAATGAATCGACCCACTGGATAGTGTATAAAATTGCTAGGTATTTTAGTCTTGCTTGTATTACCTTTATTTAAGTGGACAAGTAATAACCACTTCTTTATCTGCATGAATCTGCCCTGCAAAAACCTAGCTAATGTTATCATGTATGAGGGTTTAAAGTGATTGCTAAAAGTAATCTGGAAGATAAATTACCAATTTGTTTACTCTCCTAAAGAAAGGGCTATACTTTATCTGTTAGTTGCTAATTTCTTTAAGTACTAGCTAAAATGCTGACTCAACTTCCATGTCAACACTGAAATATATTTATTTTGCTGTTTTATTTTTATAAGGCATTAATACATCCTTTTTAGTGAATTTTTCAGATAGCAAATGGAAAGTTTCAACTATCTCTATAGTTGCTTCAATTCTCCAAAATTCTCAAAGACAAAGCATAAATCCAGGGCTTTCCTGGTGTAGCAGTGGTTAAGAATCCACTTGCCAATGCAGGGGACACGGGTTTGAGCCCTGGTCCGGGAAGATCCCACATGCGACAGAGCAACTAAGCCCGTGCGCCACAACTACTGAGCCTGCGCTCTAGAGCCCGTGAGCCACAACTACTGAAGCCCGTGCACCTAGAGCCCATGCTCTGCATCAAGAGAAGCCACCACAATGAGAAGCCCGTGCACCGCAGCGAAGAGTAGCCCCTGCTCACCGCAACTAGAGAAAGCCTGCGCACAGCAACAGACCCAATGCAGCCAAAAATAAATAAATATATATTTTTTAAAAAGCATAAATCCAGTTGTGGTGCAGTTGCAGAAGTCATCCTTACACAGCACAACTGAGTTCCTATGTTATTTCAAGAAAATTTCTATTAAAGAGAAATAGCTCATGAAAGATCCTCAGTGCTAATGCTTTGGTAATATTATTATAGAGCATTTTTTTACAGATATAATCCAACAGATGTAATCCATGTTATATGCATGTAACAGTTGCTTAGTGTCGACTTAAAGGAAAACATACATGAGAGTTATGAGTTTAAGTTTTGTTCAGGGTCTTACTGAGGCCCATAGCCCAGGAGACAGCGCCTCAGGAGCTCTGAGAACTGCTTCAAGAGGTAGGAGAGGAGCCAGGATATACGTGAGTTTTTAGCTGGGAAATTCATGCAGTCAAGCATACATCTTAGCAAAAGACCGCTAATCAAAAAGAACAGACATCTCAAGCTAATGGTCTTAGTACTTTCTATATATGGGAAGATGCAAGGATCTGGGATCATTGAAATTCTTCCTGTGATATGCATCTATCCTGTGATATGCAGCTATAGATGATATGCATCTCCAGGCTACGCATCCGGAGCCTGTGCTCGGCAACGGGAGAGGCCACAACAGTGAGAGGCCCGTGTAACAACAACAAAAAAAATTCCTTCTTGCTGGGCTCCTATGCATAATTGATAGCAATAAAATCCACCTGGTAGGAACACTCCTGCCAACTTAATCCATGTCTGACTAATAAAATGATTCTTCAGCAGCCTTACCCTGGAAAACAGAGTGGGAGGGAAAGGGGATTCTTTCTTGACAAGGCCAGTTTACGTTGCAAAGACCAGACTTTTTTTTAACTATCAGAAATTCAACTACTTTCAGTTTTTCTGGTTATATTTTATTGGTCAGTTTACTTGCAATAACACATAATAATCCCATGTAAGGTATTTCTTTGTAACCATACATAAATATAGATTCTACACGAGGCACTGTGTAGTTAAATAAATTTTCCTTCAGATACTTAGATCAAGCTCTTGCAAGGGACAGTAAGTATTTTCTTAGATTTTAAGCAAATCTAGATTGCCCACTTGAAATGGCAAAAATCCAAGGCTGGACTTTCCCGGGGGGAGAAGTGGGTCAGAATGTGATAACTGAAATAATTGACAAATCCTTTGTCTAATAGTGAAAAATTTAACATGCAGCTGCTGCTTGTATTGAACTACAGGGTGTGTCTCACGCCATTGTTATCAGGCTTTTTAAATGAAAGAAATATACCAGGTGATTTCTTAAATAATTAGCATTTTATGGCTTGTGATTCGAATAAACACCTTTTTTTTTTTTTTTTTTTTTTTTTTTTTGGTGGTACACGGGCCTCTCACTGTTGTGGCCTCTCCCGTTGCGGAGCAAAGGCTGTGGACACGCAGGCTCAGCGGCCATGGCTCATGGGCCCAGCCGCTCCACGGCACGTGGGATCCTCCCAGACTGGGGCACGAACCCGTGTCCCCTGCATCGGCAGGCGGACTCTCAACCACTGCGCCACCAGGGAAGCCCCTCGAATAAACACCTTTGAGTTTAATGTCATCTTTTCTTCTGTGCTTCTGATTACTTGCCGAGATACTCACTAGCTATTGAAGAAACCACTCAAACTGTGTTTGTTCTTTGAAAGTGAGCCCTCAGCTTTCCGTCTGTCTCCCAAATATTAGTGTAATGAAATAAAAGACACAAATTCATTCTGTAAATTCTTTTCTTGTTGGTTTTGAAACTGGCATTTCACTCAATTCTGTGTTTTTTATTTGCAGAACTTCCTTATGGCTGGGAGAAAATTGAAGACCCTCAGTATGGGACCTACTATGTTGAGTAAGTTTGTTACCTCAGTTAATGTTCTCCCAAGTGTTTTCCTTTCATTACACAACTTTAGGGAATGAATGAAATACTTTATGCTTCTGCAATCCAGCTTTCAGGTTTTGCCACTAGGGGAATGAGAAGGTAGGGACAGTGGGCATTTACTTCACTGACTAGGCTCCCTAGAAGTTGGCTTTGAAGTAAGTATAGAGAGACAGGGGGAAGTTGCCCGGATAAGTAATGGCTAGAGATGTTATCAGTACTACCGTGGCCTCTAAAGAGAGAAGTAGTAGATAGAAGACTGAAATAAGGTGAACTATTAAGGTCACTTTCAACACTATACTTGCATGTTTCTGAAAGCAATGAAAGGACTTTAAGGGCATTGTATCATAATGATCCAAACCTTTGAAGTATATCATTAAAACTGTTCTCTCTTTCAAGGAGTTAATTAAGGAAAAGTTAGTATTCTCTTTGCGGGGGTGAAAGTTGCTTCTCACACAGCTGTTATGGTTAAATTTAACATAAATCTGTGTTGGAGTAGAGGATCAAACACCTGCCTATATTAGCCAGAGAAATTAGGATAACATCAACATCTAATTTTTTTTCCCTTTTCTTCACTTATCTAATTGCTACATTATTATGATCGTTGGGATTGCTTTCTCTCCAGATGGTATAGATAGAATTTTGACCTCAGGCATCTAGTACCAGGCAAATAATTGCATCAGAGAGGTTACTATTTACCTGGGAACTAGGAGTCTGCACCAACTGCCAAGGTAGTAAAGGCAAAATATTATTACCTGGAAAAATAGCAAACATGAGAATCTTCTAGTTTTATGATTGCTAATTAACTTTTCATCACTTGTTGGCACAAACCAGTGCCACTTCCCTAGCGCAAGTAACTCTGAGTCCTGTTACAACGCTAGTCTTTATCCTAGTGTGTCGGTTGTTACTTGAGTCACTGTGGTTAGAGGGATTTTTGGAATGATTTCTTAAAATCTAACTTGTACCCTAAGAAAATGAGTCATTTTGACCCTCCGATATGTAACTTAACAGTGTCAATATTTTGGTTCCATTGAAAGGTTATGTTAATTTTATTTCCATTGTGTTATTTCATATCTTTCTAATACCGTGATGTGAAAGGTTCACAGCAGCTCATTATTTTTTTTCTAAAGCATATTTAATTTGAAGAAAAAAACTAACCATTTTTCTAGTCAAAGAAATATTTGAAGGCTAGCTGAAAAGGAATTGTGAGATTTTTTCCCCCTAAGAGTTAGTCTGCTTAAGTTGGGCTTCAATCAGTCATTATTTGCCATTAACACTACTGAACATTTCTGAGATAATAATTCTCATTCTCTTAGTATCCATTCCAAGTGAATTTGAGTACACGGTCAAGAGGTGAAAGACATTTGCCTGTTATAAAATCTTGGGCTAAATGATCGGGTTCTCGTTAAGCAAGGATATACTAATATTGAAGCAGCTTTAGGGCAAATCCTGAAGTGACCTGCTCTCAGCTGTCATGGAGGTATGTGAAGTAGCCTGATTAGAAGCAACAGCAGTGGCAGCAATGTGATTTTGTATGATTGCTCCCAGACGAGCTCATTTTACAGGAGGGTAATTTATTAGATTAAGAAAGAGCAGGCCGTACTCGAGATGCACATTAGTATGGAATCAGCTGAGCTCTGGAGTGTGGCTTGATTCCCAGATTAGTTAGGCTTTGAATCTCGACTGTAGTAATCTGCAGTGAGTTTACTGATGGAGATAAAAAGCTGTTAACTTGAATGGCTACTCTTTGGCTCTCTTAGTTTGTCAAACCAGATGGCACAATGATTGCTCTTGGCAGGAGCCTTATAGTAGTAACACCAACTGCAATGGCAGGGGTTTTTTTTGGTAAGTATTTATTTTAGAAGATGAGATTCTGAAATGGATTAATTTATTTTTGAAAATAAAATTCTTCCCAAAATTTAATGGTAGGCCTTCCATAAGAATGCTTATATATTTAGAAATGTTGTCTTAACGTATTGCTTTAACTGTCGTGATGCAGTCAGGTGACAAAGTCAAAATATGTCTGCTTTTAATATCTTAACGCTTCGTGAAGGATAATGATTTTGTTTGTTGAGGTGAATTTTTAAAATTCCTATATACAAAATTTTAATACAGGTGAAATTTCAAATTATTTATTATATATTTAATTAAGCTTGTTTGCTACCCTTGTTTAATTTTTCTGATAATCTGTCATATTCTTCTCTCTTACTTCCCATAGCTGGTTTTATAGAAGACAAAATTTGTTATCTGAATAATATTATGGGTATAAGTAACTAAATGAAAAGGAGAGTGTTTTTACTGTTTTGTTTTTTGGGTGACATTTTAATCTAGATAGTCTAAGGTTACAGATGCAATTACTCCCTTCACTAAAATCTTACATTATTTGTCAAAGAATTTTCAGGAAAGGGATTACTCATTCACATACTTCTACTCTCTTCTACCACACATAACAAAGAGTATACTACCACTGTTTATGTTCTAATGCTTGGGTGGCAAAGTGAGTCATTCTAGCTGATGACGTTAAAGTGAGCCAGGATTCTTTCCAAACAGGTTTATTCTTTTCTAAGTGTCAGTTTCTAGTTTTATTTTATCAAGACTATGTAAATTATCAGTACCTAACAGATAACTTTTAAAATGGTACCTAACTTAACACCGAAGTCTTCATTTTCACAGAGGGGTAAACAGTAACTCAGTTGATAAGGTCCCCCCTCATAGTAAGAAGCAGAAGCATACCTGAGTTTTTGTGAAATCAGAACCCAAAGGGTGTCAAGTAGAACTTGCCATATTTAGAGCTCTGAAACTAAATACCTACATCTGTTGCAGGGTTAATAATGCACTAGAAGCCTAAAAGGCATAGAGAAGCAGACTCAGAAGCTAGCATACCTTGCTGTAGGGTTGGTTTTTTTCCCTGCTGCCCCCTCCTCCATCACCATTAATGTTCACAAATGGTAAAGAAAATATCCAAGTCATATGACTATTTACATATAGATTTTGTAACAGCCTATCTAAAGACAATCATAATCTGAAATTCTCATGATTTGTTGTTTAATTGTTGGTATTTACTAATGTCACTTCTCGTTAAAATGGATTCTACTAGAAAATGCATTTCATTTGGCTAAAATATATTTGTACTATAGAAGTACTAGAATATAATTCCCCCTTGCTTCTGTATTAGCCCTATTTGCGGTCTTAAACATCTTTTGTACAATAGTTGCATTCTTAACCAAGTTACACTTAACTGACTTGCCAGAATAACCTATGCTCAGTTCCCTCTGTAAAGAGGGTAAGAGTATGCTCTTACCCTTAGTATATTGAATACTATCGGCTAATGGCCTACCTCTAGTCTCCCCATGCTTTTCTGCTTTCCCCCACAGACTTGTATGCTTTCAGGGGCCAGTTGTGATTGCTCCTAAATCATAAAAAAACAGTTAAACTTTTGTTATAATTATGTAACTAATTATTATATAATTTTGAAGAAATTTAACTGTGAGAGTTGTTCTGTGATACAGTTTGATAAAAGCAAGTCACTTGGGCTTCCCTGGTGGCGCAGTGGTTGAGAGTCCGCCTGCCGATGCAGGGGACATGGGTTCGTGCCCCGGTCTGGGAAGATCCCACATGCCGCGGAGCGGCTGGGCCCATGAGCCATGGCCGCTGGGCCTGCGCTTCTGGAGCCTGTGCTCCGCAATGGGAGAGGCCACAACAGTGAGAGGCCCGTGTGCCGCAAAAAAAAAAAAAAGAAAAAAAAGCAAGTCACTTGCTTAGTTGCCGCTAAATTGATGTGGGTGAGTCAGTTGGAAAAATAATAGTAAAATTCTAGACGGCTTCTACACTCAGATTTCTTCAAATGTGTCTTTACGGCTGCTTCACTTTAGAGAACCTTAAAACCCTCCTACCATTAACTGCCTTAAAAAAAATTAACTGATTAATTACCAACAGTCCTGAGTGTATCATATATGAGGGCTTCTACTGTAGTTTTGAAAACTGTTATTAGCTATATTAGAAACGTTTATAAAGAAGCTATAGTGAATACTTCAGCAGCTTTGACTTCTAGGCATCTTCTGCGGGACCTTCTTTAGTTGCCAGAAGGCTCTTCCTCTGTGACCTGTCAGCATATCTGGGTTCCATAGCGTAAAGGGTACATATTTATCCCTTAATCTATGATAGTCTATTTTAAAATATGTAATTCTTTCATATTAAACTGAAATGCATATTTTTCTACGTTTTGCAGTCACCTTAACCAGAAAACCCAGTTTGAAAATCCAGTGGAGGAAGCCAAAAGGAAAAAGCAGTTAGGACAGGCTGATACTGGGTCTTCAAAACCAGGTAGAACTTTTACCTCTATCTTCTCTTCTAAGAATAACTTGTGAAACTTATATGCTGAAATAATAAAAGTGAGTTTGAACTTTTTACTGTCGGGGCTTTAAAATTCAACAGAGAATGTCTAATTTCCGTTACTGTAAAGGTATGAATAATCTTAATAAAACATCTGGACAGTTTGAGAATACTGAGACTTTTCTCATGCTGCTTATATAGAAAGTATGAAATTGTTGGCAGAAGGGACTGAATAGCTTTGTTATGGGTGCAAGGTTTTAATTTGAAGATTGGATTGTTTCCTGGTGTTTAAGGCCAAGCCAGTATTAGATCTTTAATTCATTCTGAGCTTCTCTCAAGTTAATTGCTTAGATCTAACATCAGTAACCATTCAGGATTCTTCATTAACTGATATGAACAAATACCAAGTAAATCCACTGTATTATTGCCTACATCATTGATTCTCAAGTGGGATGGTAGGGTATTAGTAATATCAGGACCATTTGGGGAACATTTTAAAAATACATAGGTCCTGAGATTTTGATGAGCCTAGCCATGTGTATTTTGAAAAAGATGCCCAGAAATTTCTTACGTCCAACTTATCCCTCCTCATCTCCTCCCCCTTCTCTCTCTGTCATTAATAAGGTCTATATGGTCATATCATAATAATCTATTAGATTCTTCACTTCTGTTGCCAGTGAGAGAAACAGTTTTTTCTTATAACTACTCTTCCAAAACATAGTCTCTTCCCTTAAGATTTGCATTTGATTTAACAAATATTTTTAGTTTAACAAATATTTTGGGGCACCTACTATATGCCCAGTGCTTTGCTAAGTACATGGTATTAAAAAATGATTAAGAGTCAGATAGGTCTTGCCCTCAAGAGTTCACAGTCTAAAATAGGAAACTAATAGTTACACTGTATGGTGCTAGGTGTCATCCTGTATTAGTAGTTGAATGAGCAGGGGGCGGAGCAGGTTTGAATCCCAGCTGTGTAACCTTGGTTGAGTTTTTAAATTCTTTGTTTTCTCATCTACAAAACAGGAATAATCGTAGTCCCTACCTCTTAAGGTGGTTCTGAGTATGCAAATTAATACATGTAAAGTGCTTACAATACATGTAAAGTGCTTGCAAATACAGGTCTGGCACATGGTGACCAATAAACAATAGCTTTCATTGCTATTAATAGAGATGTACAAGGTACAGTGGTGGCATAAAGGAGGGAGTGCACGACTTTGCTGTGGTGGAGGAAATCAAGGGGGCAGGGGAACCTTGAGACAGAGGACATATGTGAACTGGGTGTTGAAGTGCCAGGAAAAGTTAAGTCAGGCAGATCAAAATTTTAGAGGAGCAACAAGGCATACCAGCTAGAAGGAACAGAATACATAAAATCAGAGAAGCATGAAATGGTGGTCCAGGGGTCAGAGAACAGATACAAATGGCCAGCGCGTAGGGTATTTTAGGGGAGTAACAAGAGATGAGGTTGTAAGGATAGGCAGCCATGAGAAGAAACGAGTTTCAAAGAGAAGCTGAGTATTTGTGTCACATGGTGCTGAAAAGTCGGGAAAGATGAAAGTTGAAAAGTGTTTTACATTGGACTTTAAAATGTGGAGGTCATTTGTCACTCTAGCAAGAGCAAGGGGAGAGTGAAATAAAACTGCAGTAGAATAAAGAGGAAATGGGAGGTGTAGAAGTGAAGACAGTGGGTTTAGCCAACTATTTTGCTAGCTTTGAGTGTGAAAGGGGTAGCCAGAGGACATTAACTGCAGAGGAACATGAGTCCCCATTTTACACATGAACAGACTTCAGGAAAGATTAAGCCTCTTGCTTAGAATCACAGTGAGTGATTTGGAGTCAAGTCTGGATTTGAACCTAGTTTTACTGACTTTAAATTCAGAGTTCTTTGTATTATAACATGTAGTTCCTGAATGCCCATGTCTTCCATGGCCCATAGCAAAGATCTTCTCTCCTTTACTAAGCTCTAAGCTCCTCGAGGGCAGGACCCATGTGTTTTATTACTTTAGATAACCAGACACTCTCCTATGAGAGAGTAATGACTCAGCATCTGTCTTTCAGGAGCCCACAAGTTAGCCAGGGAAACAGACACATAATTTTAGTATAGTATGATATTAACAGATATAAACAGTAGTGTTGGAACAAAGGAGAGAGAAATTAAATCTCACTGCGAGAGGAAAGGAAAGGCTTCCTAGAAGTGATGGAAGTTATGCTAGTCCTTGAAGAATAATTGTTACCATTTATTGAGATAGAGTCTAGTGCTAAATTGGATGCTTTATATTACATCATCTCATTTAAGTCTCAAAATATTGCTGCAAGGTTGTTAATATTATTTTCCCCGTCCAGATGCCTTGATGGCATCAAGTTACAATTGTCCGATGCTTCCATCCCAGGGATATACTTGCCACAGGGACAGAAGTACTCAAGTTTGTGAGCCTCCTTCCTTAGGCAGCCTGTATGGGTTTGTGTTTATCTACATTTATTGAGCACTTATTGTTTATCAAGCACTGTTTCTTATGCTTTCTGTGCACCACCTAGTTTAATCCCTGTAACAACCCCATGAATTATGTACTATTATCCCCCCCTTTTATAGATGAGGCAACCGAGACTTAAAAAGGTTAAATTATATTCCAAGATTACTCAACTAAATCACAAAGCTTGGATTTAAAATCAGGATTGTTAAAAAAAAAAAAATCAGGATTCTTAGACTCAATGATAGTTTCTTTGTGCCTTTCTTATTCTCACTTTTCTGTATCTAAATTCTGATAATACCTACTTTTGACCAATTTCTAATTGGCTTTGGCTGTTTTATTACTACTTTCCCAAATTAGGTGTTAACCAAAACTTTCCTTCCCACTTTAATGTTTGCACATCTTGGAGCTCATATATTATATGCTGATTTTCTATTGTATCCCTCAGATGCCCATCTTATTCTGATATTTACGGGGACTAGAGCATGGGATAGCTGACCAGAAATATTTCAATATTTGACATAAAAATGAGAAAGGTACATTTCATCAAAGATATTTTCCTCAAGTACCTGTACACAGTACTTACATGATCTTATCTATGATCTGATAGGCAACACTAGGGGGCAGTCATAATCAGCTTACATAACTAAATAGGCTTTAAGCATGTCAAATAATTTTTTTAAGTGATATTTTGTTCAGAGATGAGTTGCTAGTTTGAATGTCAGAGGCTCATCAAGGGCCAGCAGCGCACTGAGGTATTGCCACAAGTAGCCTGACTGGCCAAACTCAGAGGCCTCACAAAATAGTGTTTACTGTGGTGAATACACTCCTGTCTGGAGTCTAGTCCTCTCCTTTGAGAGGCCCAAAATAGCCGATTTTTTTTTAATGTCAAGTGCTTGTATTTGTAAGAGATTAGCAAATCTGGGAAGAACATAATGAACAAAGTACACCCACTCCTATCCCAAACCTGCCTTTGTCAGTATTTGCAGGGCAGCCCTACCTCTTGCAGGAGCCATATGCATACTATACAATCTATACAACCATACAGATCAGCCCCAAGGATTGTTCTTTTCTAATTGCCAATAAGTTTAATGCATGCCTCTTAGAACACTTTGCTAAGAGGGGCAGCAGCAGATACACACAGATTAACTCTGGGCTTGATATTAGTGCTAAGTGTGATCTAAATATGAAACAAGTCACCCTTGTTAATTTGAGTCATTAGGGAAATGAGCATCAAAACCACAGTTTAAGACCATTCCACGCCTACTAGAATGGCTATAACCAAAAAAGCAGACGGTAACAAGTGTTGGCAAGGATGTGGAGAAGTTGGAACCCTCATACACTGATGGTGGAAATGTAAAATGGTACAGCCACTTTGGAAAAGTTTGGCAGTCCTTCAGAATGTTAAACATAGTTATGATATGTTTATGGTAACTGCTGCATTTCCATTCACAGTATGTAACTAATAGGAATGAAAATACTTGCCCACACAAAACCTTGTACATGAGTGTTCATAGCAACATTATTTATAATATCCAAAAAGTATAAACAATCCAAATATCCATCAGCTGATACATGGATAACTAAAATG
This sequence comes from Pseudorca crassidens, assembly GCF_039906515.1. Lineage (NCBI taxonomy): Eukaryota > Metazoa > Chordata > Mammalia > Artiodactyla > Delphinidae > Pseudorca > Pseudorca crassidens. The sequence goes on from NC_090297.1 coordinate 99,611,731, forward strand.
TGCTATATCTGCACAGTGGAATATTATTTGGCAATAAAAAGGAATAAAGTCCTAACACATGCTACAACACAGATGAACCTCAAAAAAATTATGCTGAGTGAAATAAAGCATTCCAAAGACCACATATTATATGATTCCATTTATATTAAAAGTCCAGATTGGGCAAATCTATAGACAGAAAGTAGACTAGTGGTTGCAGGTTGGGGAGAAATGGGGAGTGACTGCTAATGGACAGAGAGATTTCTTTGGTGTGTGTGTTTGGAGGGAGAGAAAAATGTGCTAAAATTAGACTGTGGTGATGGTTGCACGTCATTGACTTGTATAATTCTGTCATTATTGGATTATATCTCAATAAAGCTGTTAAAAAAGAGATTTGTGAGAAAAGTTTAAACCGTATTTTAAAAAGATAACTTCAACAATGCTTTGTAGATTATGAATCTGTACAATTTGATCCCCAAGGTTTTCATAAGTGCCCTAATGGCAGCCGGTGGAAGAGAGGAGCGAGAGTTTCTGGGGAAGAGAAGAGAGGTATTACTTGCAAATATAGATCACTTTTAGTTCTAGGATCATCTGGGGAAACCTCTTAAAATAGGCTTTTCAGAGGAGCTGTGCTTTTTGTCTTCCTAAAGTTTCCACTAAATATGAGTAAAAGGGAAAGACGCATGGAGCTATATACTGATAGTGCAGGGATTTGCTCCTCTCATCAGATATAGCTTAAAGGCTGCAGAAAGCCTGAGTCATAAATTATAAAAAGTTCTCGATGTATTCGCTTTTATAAGTTTGTGACAGTTGCCTTCATCTTCCTAGTATAGTGTTTTCTGCATAGACCTCAGTAGCTGCTTACTCAAATGAAATATACATCTGAATAAGTGCTGAAGGCTTTCAGGAATTCAATAATAAAGTTTACCCTTCAGGAGTGTCATTTTGACTTCTAAATAAAGGACTCTTTGGGATAAGAAAAAGTAAGTACAAACAAGGCAGTGAGGAGGGGATAGAGTAGATGTTTTTACCTTTCAAATGACATAGAAGAGTCATATAAAAGATAAATGATTCATTAGCTAAGTTTTTTTTTCAGTGATTTAGTTTATGAAATTAAATTCCAACTGTTCTATAATATTAGATTCTATCTTTTTTTTCCTGTTATGTTATGGTTTGTTATATTTAAGTTATATAGACTATCTTGGAGATTAGCTTCAAGGGCTATATTCATTGTAATTATTCTTGTTTCTCATTTTTACACAGATATGGAAAAATCACACTTTACTCGAGATCCATCCCAGCTTAAAGGCATCCTTGTTCGAGCATCATTAAAAAAAAGCACAATGGGATTTGGTTTTACCATTATTGGTGGAGATAGGCCTGATGAGTTCCTACAAGTGAAAAATGTGCTGAAAGATGGTCCTGCAGCTCAGGATGGGAAAATTGCACCAGGTAACAGATTTTTCAGAAATACTTAAAGAGGGACTTCCCTGGCTGTCCAGTGGTTAAGACTCCACGCTTCCACTGCAGGGGGCACAGGTCTGATCCCTGGTTGGGGAACTAAGATCCTGCGCATGCCGTGAGGCGTGGCCAAAAAAAAAAAAAAAAAGAAATACTTAAAGAGTTATGATACTATAACAAAAATTATAGTGAAAAAGTTATATATATATTATATATGTAACGTATATAACAAATATTATATAGTAGGTATGTAAGTATATATAAAACTTCTGTATATATATTTATATAAATAAAGAGAGAGAGAACTAAATTATACAACTGAAGAGGGAGATTCCTGTATTAAAATAGTTTATCTTCTAAACTAAGTGCATGCTAGTTTTGAAGGAGGGTCATTTTTACAAATAAGTGGAAACAGTCAAAACATTAAATTTATTAATTTTTTGAATAGTTTGCACATTTTGAGATAACTCTTTGGCTGTACTAAGCTAAAGATTTATTAACCATCTCAGAAAACTATTTGATAGTTTGATTTTCTCTGATTATGTTGGGTACTTTTGGAGTTATTTAACATTAACCTGTAATCTTTTTTGAAAAACGATTCATTGTGATGTTTATAATGATACTGAACAAATTGTTATATCCCACAGTTTTTTTCTAAGTTGGGGTTTTTTTTTTGCTTCCTTAGTGGCTGTTAGTAAAATTAAACTGCTATGTTAAGAATTATAGACAATAATATTACTATTTTTACAGAGCTGTATAAATTTGTCTTTTACGTAGTTTTCCCAACATCTTTACTTAGTGATTGTTAGATATTTTTATACGGCTGACAGTGTTTATGGCTGAGTGGGTTAGAGGAAGTTTAAGACTAGTTACTGATTATGGGGAAGGTTTAAGTACTTTTTTCCAGAAAGATTTTAGTAATCCACTGAGGTTGCTTCTTACAGTTTGCTAGACTTTTCTAATCCTCTGTTATTTCACATACTTTGTGTAAATATGTCCCCCATTTGGGCGATTCAATTGTCATTACTTTTGATGGCAGATATCAACTTATTTTTAGCTGGGATATGGGCTCTCTCATATTATGCTTTCCCAATTAGGTGATAGAAACGTAAACAAGAAAACTTAAAATAATCAAATGTTATATTTATAAAGAAAATTATTTTTAGCTCTCTTTTATTACTTTATAAAATTAACAAACTCTAGAGATTAAAATTAATAGTAAAGTCTTTTCCTAAGTCCTCAATTTTGACTTTTTAAATATTTTGTGCATGAAACACATCTTGTAGCTATTGTATATACTGTCAGGATTTTATAATATAGATTCAGATATGTCTAAAACTGTTATTAATTTGTATAACAATATAATACTTCCATTAAAATTCTGGGAACTTTGACCAGGGGAAGAAAAGTCAAAACTTTGTTTCTAATTAGTCTAATTTCTATAACTTCTTGAATTTTGCAACAAATTTCCACAGACTAACATTAGTTTTTAAATACCATTCATGTTGATTTTTTAAAAGCCTACATGCAATCAGAACAAATTAAAGCACCTTTATTTGGCAATAACCTTTTAAATAATCGTATTCAAATAAAAGCAGCAAATGGATGAGATATCAGAGGACAAATTTTAAAAGCTAAAGTTGCATTAAGAAAAACACACAACTGATAAATGTCAAGTGGTAATAATCCGGCAACCAAAGTGGTCATAATAATGTAAAATCAGAAAAGCAAAACCAACTTTTACAAGGATTAATTCAGCTGAATTTCCAGCATCTTAAATAATATATTCTTTACTTCTGTTGAACTCTTTTGTTGCTTACTTTTCCTTTTGAAAACTAAATTACACTAAATTGAAAAAATCCACAAAAAAGAAAATACATTCATAAGTTATTATTCTAATCTTCAGCCTTACATTGTTCAAACTAGAATGAATTTTTAAGTACATTGTAATCAATGGCTACTTAAAATCAAGAAATAAGGTGATATTTAAAGATTGCCTGTTTGTACAAGTAGCCAATGGGGTTATTCACTCTTCTGTATACTGAACACCTACTACAATGTGCCTAGCTTTGTGTGACCACTTAGGTGTGACTCAAAGGATATACTAAAAATGATAATGTGAATTTGCAGTTAATTTTTTAAAGATTCACTTTAGCTTGAGGTCATAACTCTTTGCAACTAAGATAATTAAAAATGTATACATTTATATATTCTTTTTAGAGAGGAGTCACAGAAGGGAGAATGACATGTCGATGTTCAAAATCTATCTTTTCAGTAGTTAATGAACAGTAAGAGGTTTCCAAAATTCAAATTTAGATGCTAAACTTCAGTTATTTTCATCTCCCCCAACAAAAAATTAACTTATTTGATGGTTTTAATATTTTTAACATGACTTATGTTTTACCAGGTGATGTTATTGTGGACATCAATGGCAACTGTGTCCTTGGTCACACCCATGCAGATGTTGTCCAGATGTTTCAACTGGTACCCGTCAATCAGTATGTAAACCTCACTTTATGTCGTGGTTATCCACTTCCTGATGACAATGAAGATCCTGTTGTGGACATTGTTGCTGCTACTCCTGTCATCAATGGACAGTCATTAACTAAGGGAGAGACTTGCATGAATACTCAGGATTTTAAGTCAGGAGCAATGGTTCTGGACCAGAATGGAAAATCGGGGCACGCCTTGATCAGTGATCGTCTCAATGGACCATCAGATCTGAGTGAGCAGAGAGCGTCTATGGCATCGTCAGGCAGCTCCCAACCAGAACTAGTGACTATCCCTCTGATCAAGGGCCCTAAAGGCTTTGGGTTTGCCATTGCTGACAGCCCAACTGGACAGAAGGTGAAAATGATATTGGATAGTCAGTGGTGTCAAGGCCTACAGAAAGGGGATATAATTAAGGAAATTTACCGTCAAAATGTGCAGAATTTAACACATCTCCAAGTGGTAGAGGTGCTAAAGCAGTTTCCAGTAGGTGCAGATGTACCATTGCTTATCTTAAGAGGAGGTGAGTAAAAGCGCAACAAGGAAAAATCTTCATTGTTCATGCATTTGTATCTGTGAATTGTCCTTCCTTACAGGTCAGAATATCTCTTTTCCCAGCAGACTTAACTGGTAATTAGTATGCATTTTCCTTAAGTTCTGTCTGACTGCTTCCATAAGCAGTATCTTTTGCAGCAGTTTGTTTAGTTATTTGCAGTTTCATTTGTGTCCATTATGGATTTCTTTCCCTCTATATTCTTTTTAAAATCTGATTTATGACTTTAATGATTAGAGAGAGTCACAACATTGTGCTACTTCAAATGAAATATATCCTCTTAATTCCATTTTCTCTGTTGATGGCAATAATAGAAATGGACTCTTTCAAGCAGTGGTACTTCATCTGGACCTCTGTAATGTACCAAGGATGTTTTGAAAGAGCTAGCATCTCTGTGAATAAGCAAAATGTTGGATGGTGTGTTAATCTGTTCTGTAAAAGCAATCATGATAGCTTGTGCTCATAAAGCTCTTACCTTAAGCTTTAGTATCTGTCCATAAATGTTAATTAAACCCCACAGTGCTCATGTGAGATAAATATAATTTTATTTTCCAAGGTCATCAACTGACTTGAACTGCTCCCAGACATAAATGCAGTTCCAAGGACTAATCACAAAGTCGCGTTTTAATGGGCTTTCTTAAATCCATACCTATGAATGACTAGTATTTTAAAGAATAAAATTTAGCCCTTCACATATATCTCACTGGCTTTTAGTTTTCATTTTTGAGGCAAATGAGCAGTTTAACTTCATTGGGGCTTTTTTTTATTATTTTCATTTCTTTGAACTATTTTTGTTTCTTCTCTGTGTGGTATGGTAGAATGTGCTCATATCTCTTCGTGAGGGCTGGAGAATTATCCAGAGTTCCAACAAATATGAGAGTCCAGGGTTTGGTGTCAAACAGGTTGGATGTCAATTTCCTGCCTAGTTGCTGGTTGGTTCCGCAGTACAGGAAAGTAATGTTAATCTATTTGAGTCTTTGTTTACTTTATCTATAAAATGGCAGTAACATTTACGCCTTAGGATTGTCATAAAAAATGAAATACGTGTATAATGCCTGGCACGTAGAACATATTGAACATGATTTACTAGCCTGCTAAAAGTCAAAGCTAGTTTTGTCATAAACATTAGCAGTATTTGTGATCTGGGAATGCTTCCTCTGTTTTTAAAATGTGGCTCATTTTTTTTAAGGTCCTCCTTCACCAACTAAAACTGCCAAAATGGTGAGTATACTGTGGTCCTCAAATGCTTCTTCTGAACACACGGAGAGAGACGCTGCGTTCCCCTCCCTGAGGGCAGCTCATAGGGGTGGCGTTTACAGACAGGCAGGAGCCAAGAGGCAGACTGCCCTGGGCTTGTATCAGAAACTCAGAGGGAAGCGTGTGAGTTAGAAAAGCTGCCCATAGAGGAGGTGTGCTCTGCTGGTTAAGTATTTCTGCTGGAAGATAGGCCTGTACTACCAATAGTCCTGTCTAGGACACACTGAGGTGCCTACTGATGGGTCCTATTACTTTCTTTGTGTTTCAGAGGAACAGGGTAAGGAGTAGCTAAACGTTCGAGCAGATGTACTAAGGGAAGATGTAGTAGTTTCACATAAATTCACAGGGACTATAACTTACCCACATTCAGATAACCTTCTGACATTTAGCCCTAAACAGGACTTTCTAGAGCAATTGTGGCCTCTGTGCTCAATTTGCTTGTTATCAGAGTGAGAGGCTATCAGACCTGGAACAGTTTTCTCTGGCATTCTTCTGAATAACTGACTAGCCCATTTAAAGACCTGTGTAGAGAATAAGACCTAAACAAAGGACGCACCAAATAATGGTATGAAAGAAACAGTGCTAGGTACACGTGTAGCTACTTAAATATCCACAATTATATGGACATGGATATAAAGACAATCGTGTATAAAATCCTCATTTGCTCTGTTTTGCTTGATTTGGAGTGTGTCATCTTATAGTTGAAAGATGGTCTTCCATAACCAGAAACCCTAGGCTGCTAAACAAAAGACCATCAGATACAAAATGGATTAGTTCTCCATAGCCCACCAAATAGGATCCTCAGCAAATTGGCCGTTTTATGGATCAGGCAGAAAGAAACGCTCAGCACTTTTATAGAAAAGTGGACCAGTTAGGTCCAACGTGAACAGTGAACAGAAATTCTTTTTGCCTACTCAGTTAAAATTGCACTGTATTTTTCTCCATTTCTCCATTTCTCTGGTCCCTCTAGTACTCATTTTTAACTTCTGTGCTACCCTATCTATTTCGTAACGAATGCCAGTGCAGCCATGGGGACCCTAATGTTTTATAATTGATGAAAGTCTCAGACGACCTCCCACTGCTTCTGACAGAATCCTAGGCCATGTGGGAGAAAGAGGAAGAGACTGCTCTTATCTCCCGGCCATCTGACGGGGTCTGGGTCAGTGAAGGGTCCCTTCTGGCACAACGCTTTATAGCGACTGTCCCCTCACACCTACCTGAGAAGCTGCTGCTCCGGCATCCTAGTCACATTAATTATCTTATCATAAATGTCTATAATCCCCCTCTTCTAACCGTAATTCAGGATAACAAGCTGTTCTCAAAACCATAGTATTTATTTTCTTAGGCTATTTATTGGATTTCATTTTTTACTTTTATTAAAGAAGTCATTTTACTGAGCTATTCTTTTGGGAAAGTTCTATCTGAATAGGAACATTTGAAAATATCCCTTGTCTGATTCTCAGGCATGGTGCATTTTTTCGTGATATATTTGGATTGGCCATGAAGGTTTTTACACTGTTATCTTTATAACCTAAATTAGTTAACACTTCCTATTTCATTTTCTTAGAAAGAACATTACCTTAAACGTCTTCACTGAAAATTAAACTCAGTGAGTGGGGAGGATGGGGTTTATCAATATTCTAAGAGAATATGGACATATTCTCTTAGAGTCTCCCTCTTGCTTTACTTGGAAGTGCTGCCTTGTGTTGTATCCTTATTTATCTTCTGAAAGTCAATTTGTGTCTTGGTGGTGGAGCAAAGGGCAAAATTGCTTAAACATAGGACTAATTGATTGATATCATTATCAACTTTTTCTAATTTAAGTGAAATATGTTTTAATCAAATACACACAGCTATGAAAGTGAATTCCTATAAGACTGCAAATATGCTGTGGCTTTGACCCTGCTGCTTACACAACTGTAATCAGCTGACATACCCAGTTCAGACAACAGTTTTATGCACTAATCAACCATCTGGCTTTTCGAGATACTAAGTAAGGCCCTTTTCCATTTCAGAAAACAGATAAAAAGGAAAATTCAGGAAGTTTGGAGGCCATAAATGAGCCCATTCCACAGCCTATGCCTTTTCCACCCAGCATTATCAGGTCAGGATCCCCGAAATTGGATCCTTCTGAGGTCTACCTGAAATCTAAGACTTTATATGAAGATAAACGTAAGTAGTTGTGGAATATTTCAGGAAAGCATGCAACAAAATTAATTTGAATTTTCTTAAAAACTTGACTTTTCCATCTTTCAAAACCATGTTGAAGTTATTCCTTCATTCCCATTTTAATATGACTTTGGGCTTCTTCCATTTATATTCAACATTCATTCATTTATTTTCTTCAAAACCATGTATTATTAAGGGCCTTCTGTCTACCCAACATCGTAGTAGGTAATGGGAATACAGAGGTAATAGGTTACATAGGCCCCGCACCCCAAAAGATGATTAAGCCTAAATGGAAAAGACAAAGAGGTAATCAAATACATATACAAATAAGTGCAGATAAGCCCCTAACAGGTTCAGTAATAGAAGGATGGACTGAATGAATTGGGATCCAAAGTAGAAAATGGTCAGTTTTACGGCTGTGGGTAGTAGGAAGTGTCAGATACTGCTTCATATAGGAAGTTAAGCTTTAACCAAGTCTTTAAAGACAATGAGGTAGGTGTTTATGAGATAGATGAAAGGGAAAGAAAGAAGGAATAGCATGTGCACATTGACCTTGTATGGGCTGGGTTCTGCACAGAGTTCAGTTTAGCTGCGTGTGGTTGGCAAGGGAAACTAGAGGGGGAGGGCGGATTATGCTGTTCGGAGGAAGCTGGAGACAGTGGTATACATGATAGAGAGCCACAGAATGGTTTTAACCATAGGGATGAAATTGTTGGACTTGACTTTCAGAAAGATTTTCCTGGCAGGGATACGAAGGATGATGAATCAGAGGGGTGTGTGATCTGAGGAGGAAACCAAAGGGTAGAGTAGACTCCTTCGAGGAGTCCAGCTGAGAGATGATGAGAAGAGAATGTGCATAGGGTGGAAATTCATTTTCATACTAATTTACTTACTAATGATAGATCTTTTCCAAAGTAAAATCATAGATTTAAGTAGGTTTAATTTTTTAAATTTATTTATTTTTAGAAATAGATTTAGGTCTACCTTGGAAAAGATGTACACAAGTGAAAACATTATATATAATTGCCTTCATACTTATTTAACCTGTTACAGATCTTTGTCTTGATAGTCCGATAGTCCCAGGCCATATTTAGGAAGATGAAACATTGATTTGAAAGCATCAAGAATTAATGGACGTGTAATACTGAGAGCATGGAAGTGGGAGCAAATATTCCTAAGGAGTCTTGATTCAAAGTTTGGGTTAGAGCACAAAACAGAGATTTATGATTGAATTTTATTGTATTATTAATCCTTTTAGAATAAAGTGTGTATTATGTATGTATGTTTGTATTTATTATTTTCTGGTTTTCCTTAGCGCCAAACACCAAAGATTTGGATGTTTTTCTTCGGAAACAAGAATCAGGGTTTGGCTTTAGAGTGCTGGGAGGAGATGGACCTGACCAATCTGTAAGTTTAAATACTTTGGAATTTGGCTGCTCCTGTTAAAACTTTTAAGCAGAGATTTGGTAGAATACGGTGTTTTTGTTTTGTTTTTGGTTTGGTTTTTTAAAAGATTTTGTTTTCTCTGACAGTTTCATTAATATGAGGAAGAACTTCGTTTCTATTGGTGTCATAATACCTCAGTTAACTTGGTGTAGCTGAGGTTAAAACTATAGGTAAAAGCTGAATATGTCAGCTGTAAATTAGAGTAATAAATGGTTATACTAGCAAAACATTTACATCTAGAATTTTATTTATACAGGATTCTCACTCAAACTTAGAGAACAAATACAGTGGGTTTATTTTTGTTTTGCCCTTAGTTTGATAAAAAGTAATGTGCTTCTTAGAATTTAAGAACATATTTAAAGTTTTTTTGTATAATATCAAGAAAGACTACGTTATTATCATGCTTAGAAGTTAGGTGAATAACAATATTCTTTTAAAATGACGGGCTTCTTTCTATTTCTGACTAGAACATTTGATTTATAGAGTATAAATGTGTTCTAATTAGTCATATCAGTTACAGTTAAAATAATCATCAGAGACCGTTTAAGGCAGGTTGCCCTACATAGGGCAAGTATAAAATACCTCGATTGTTTCTTTTCTTTCTTTCTTTCTTTTCTTTTTAATTGAGCTATGATTGACATATAACATTACATTAGTTTCAGATGTACAACATAACGATTCGATGTTTGTATACACCACAAAATGATCATCACGATAAGTCTAGTTACCATCCGTCACCAAAGTTATAAATTTTTTTCCTGTGATAAGAACTTTTAAGATTTTTCCCTTAGCAATTTTCGAATATGCACTACAGTATTACTGACTGTAGTCCCCATGCTGTACATTACATCCCCATGACTCATTTATTTTATAAACGGAAGTTTGTGCCTACCTCCCCCCAACCCCCTTTCCACTGTCAACCACCATTCTGTTCTAGGAGTTTTGTTTTGTTTGTTTGTTTATTTATTTTGTTCTTTGTATTTCACATATAAGTGAGAATACACAGCATTTGTCTTTCTCTGTCTGACTTATTTCACTTTGCATAATGCCCCCCAGGTCCATCCGTGTTGTCGCAGTTACCAAGATTTCATTCTTTTTAATGTAGTTTAATCTTCGCATCTGGTGATTTTCTCAATTTTCTTCTTGTAATTGATTTCTAGTTTTATACCATTGTGATTGGAAAAGATGCTTGATATAATTTCAGTCGTCTTAAACTTATTGAGACTTGTTTTGTGGCTTAACATGTGATCTGGCTGAGTAGTAGTTGTGTGTGTGTGTGTGTGTGTGTGTGTGTGTGTGTGTGTGTATAAAGAAGACATCATATGTATATTTCTTTTTTTTCCTAATTGCTATGGCTAGGACTTCCAATACTATGTTGAATAAAAGTGGCAAGAGTGGGCATCTTTGTCTTGTTCCTGATTTTAGAGGGAAAGCTTTCAGCTTTCACCATTGAGTATGGTGTTAGCTGTGGGCTTGTCATATATGGCCTTTATTATGTTGGGGAGTGTTCCCTCTACACACTTTGCTGAGAGTTGTTATAAATGGACACTGAATTTTGTCAGATGCTTTTTCTGTACCTGTTGAGATGATCATATGATTTTTATCCTTCATTTTGTTAATTTGGTGTATCACATTGATTGATTTGTAGATGTTGAACCATTCTTGCATCCCTGGAATAAATTTCACTTGATCATGGTATATGATCCTTTTAATGTACTTTTTAATTCGATTTGCTAATGTTTTATTGAGGATTTTTGCATCTGTGTTCATCAGTGATGTTGGCCTGTCATTTTCTTTTTTGGGGGTGTCCTTGTCTATTTTTGGTATCAGGGTAATGTTGGCCTCATAGAATGAGTTTGGAAGTGTTCCCTCCTGTTCAATTTTTGGAAGAGTTTGAGAAGGATAGGTATTAAATCTTCTATAAATGTTTGGTAGAATTCACCAGTGAAGCCGTCAGGTCCTGGACTTTTGTTTGCTGGGAGGTTTTTAATTACTGATTCAATCTCCTTACTAGTAATTGGTCTGTTAAGATCTTCTACTTTTTCATGATTTACTCTTGAAAGATTGCATGTTTCTAGGAATTTATCCATTTTTTCTAGGTTGTCCAGTTTTTTGGCATATAATTGTTCATAGTAGTTTCTTATGATTCTTTATATTTCTGGTGGTGTCAAGGGTAACTTCTCTTTATTTCTGATTTTACTTTTGAGCTCTCTTTTTTTTCTTGGTGAATCTAGCTAAAGGTTTGTCAATTTTATTTATCTTTTCAAAGAGCCTGCTCTTAGTTTCACTTTTCTATTGTCTTTTTAGTCTCTATCTCATTTATGTCTACTCTGATCTTTGTTATTTCCTTCCTTCTACTAACTTTGGGCTTCTTTTGTTCTTTTTCTAGTTCCTTTAGGTGTAAAGCTAATTTTTGAGATTTTTCTTGTTTTGAGGTAGGCCTGTATTGCTATGAACTTCCCTCTTAGAACTACTTTTGCTGCATCCCAGAGATTTTGGTAAGTTGTATATCCATTTTCTTTTGTCTCAAGGTATTTTTTTATTTCTCTCTTGATTTCTTCATTGATTCATTGGTTGTTCAGTAGCATGTAGTTTAATCTTCACATTTTGTGATTTTTCCCAATTTTCTTATAATTGATTTCTACTTTTATACCCTTGTGGTTGGAAAAGATGCTTGATATAATTTCAGTCTTCTTAAATTTATTGAGACTTGTTTTGTGGCTTAACATGTGATCTGTCCTGAAGAGTGTTCCACTTGAGAAGAATGTGTAATATGCTACTTTTGGATAGAATGTTCTATATATATCTGTTAAGATTATCCGTTCTAATGTGTCATTTAAGGCCCACGTTTCCAAGATTGATCTTATGTCTGCATGATCTAGTCATTGATGTAAGTGGAGTATTAAAATTCCTTACTATTACTGTATTACTGTCAGTTTCTCCCCTCAGGTCTGTTAATATTTGCTTTATATATTTAGGTGCTCCTATATTGGGTGCATAAATATTTACAAATGTTATATCTTCTTGTTGGATTGACTCCTTTATCATTATGTAATGCCCTTTTTGTCTTTCATTGCAATCTTTGTTTTAAAGTCTATTTTGTCTGATGTAGGTATAGCTACCTCAGCTTTCTTTTGGTTTCTTTTTGCACAGAACATCTTTATCCATCCCTCTGCTTTCAGTCTTTGTGTCTCCTTACATCTGAAGTGAGTGTCTTATAGGCAGCATATAGATAGGTCTTGTTTGTTTATACATTCAGCCACTCTAAGTATTTTGATTGGAGAATTTAGTCATTTACACTTAAAGTAATTATTGAGAGGTATGTACATGTCATTTTGTTAATTGTTTTCTGGCTGTTTTGTAGTTCCTCTCTGTTCCTTTCTTCTTCTCTTGCTTTCTGTGTTATGCTCATATTCTATTTTTGTTATCTTTTGTGTGTCTACTATAGGTTTTTGTTTGTGGTTACCATGAGGCTCACATATAACAGCTTATATATATATCAGTCTATTTTAAGTTGATAGCAAGTTAAATTTGAATGCATTCTAAAACTCCCCCCCATCACATTTTACGTTTTTGATGTCCCATTTCACATCTTTTTATTTTGTGTATCCCGTTACTGATTATTCTAGTTATAGTTATTTTTACTACTTTTGTCTTTTAACCTACATACTAGCTTCGTAAGTGATTATATTTACCTTACCCATGAGATTTATACTTTCATATGTTTCCTTGTTGCTAATTAATGCCCTTTCTTTTCAGCTAAAGTAGTCCCTTTCACATTTCTCATAAGGTCAGTTTAGTGATGAAGAACTCCTTTGATGGTTTCTTGTCTGGAAAACTCCATCTGTCCTTCAATTCTGAATGATAATTTTGCTGAGTAGAGTATTCTTGGTTGGAAGTTTTTTCCTTTCAGCACTTTGAATATATCATGCCACTCACTTCTGGACTGCAAAGTTTCTGCTGAAAAATCTGCTCATAGTCTTTTGGGGGTTCCTTTGTATGTAACAAGTTGTTTTCCTCTTGCTGCTTTTAAGATTCACTCTTTAACTTTTGACATTTTAATTATAATGTATCTCTGTGTGGATCTTTTTGAGTTTGTCTTTTTGGGAACTCTCTGGGCTTTCTGGATCTGGATGTCTGTCTCTTTCCCCAGGTTAGGGAAGTTTTCACAGCCATTATTTCTTCAGGTAAGTTTTCTCCTCCTTTCTCTCTCTCTTCTTCTGGCACCCCTATAATGCAAATGTTTTTCTGCTTGAAGTCATTCCGTAGGTACCTTGGGCTATCCTCACTTTTTTTCATCTTATTTTTTTCTTTTTGCTGCTCTTGTTGGGTGAGTTCCATGGCCCTGTCTTCTAGATCACTGATTCTTTCTTCTGTTTTATCCAGTCTGCTGTTGAATCCCCCTAGTGTAATTTTCGGTTCAGTTATTGTATTCTTCAGCTCCATGACTTCTGTGTAGTACTTTCTTATATTTTCTGTCTCTTTATTGAAGTTCTCACTGTGTTTATGCATTCTTCTCCCACATTCAGTAAGCATCTTTATGACCATTACTTTGAACTCTTTATCTGGTAAATTACTTATCTCCATTTCATTAAGGTTTTTTTCCTTAGGTTTTATTTTGTTCTTTCATTTGGAACATATTTCTCTGTTTCCTCATTTTGCTTAACTCTCTATTTTTGTTTCTATGTATTAGGTGAAGCAGCTACCTCTCCCAGTCTTGAAGGAGTGACCTTGTTTAGGAAATGAGCTTATCTTTCAACTTTGCCCTAGCTCTTGGTTGTCTCTCCAACCTTTGTGATTGTCTAAGCAGCCTGATTTATTCTCAATAAGTCCCAGTCACTGAGGGTGTGCCAAGACCTCTCAGTGTTCCAAAGGGAGGGACCTCAGTCAGCAAGCATCTAGCTTCAGGCTGATTGGAAGCCATACCCTCAGGCAGCAGCTTTTAAAGTATGTCAACATACACAGTCCTGTGGGACTGCAGTTGTAAACTCTGCTGGCCTCCAGACCAGGAGATCTGAAGGTATCACCTGGGTGACAGTTGCAAAAATCAGGACTTCAAACAAGTTTATAAGCTCGTTTCTGGGAGGTACCAGAGAGCCATAGTGAAGCCAGGGAAGAGTGCAAAGATGGCATCTCCAGCCTCTGTTCCCTGAAAGCACCTCTGTAGCCTCTAGATGTGTGGCAAAGCTGAACCCTGCCCCTCAAGCTAGGACAAGTAAATAGGCCTTTTTCACAAAAAGACTGGGGTTGGGGGGCAGTGTTTCAGTCTGCAGTCTGTGTAGTGCCATGGGGGTGGGAGCTTGTCAAGAACTATCTCTCTTATTGTTACAGTCTCATGGGACTCAAGAATGCAGGCTGCCCTGGCCACCAGTGCCAAGCAATTAAGGAATGACCCCTGTGTAGACTACATGTGCCCACCAGCTTTAGCTAAGCAGCCAGAGAGTTCACGGCCAGGGCATACCCACTAGCATTAGCGGGGCAGTAGGAGAGTGTAGGCCAGGGTGCATCCACTGGCACAGCAGAGTAGAGGGAGGGAACAAAAATTGGTGCCTGCTAGCACCTCTATCCCTGGAGAGAGTCCCAGTAGAGCTCCAGCCCTTCAGCAGATGCTTTAAGAGTAGCAAATGAATCTCCTTCACATACAGTCTAGGCAGTTTTCAAACTGCTGCTTTTGCGCTGGTCCCCGGGGTGAGTGAGTCTGTGTGTAAACCCTTTAAGAAAAGTATCTCAGTTCCCTATAGCCCTTTGGGTCCCCTGGATGTGAGGCCCTTTGGTTTTCCAAGCCAGACATTTTGGAGGTCCATCTCTCCATTGCAGATCCAACGGTTAAGTTGCATGATGTGAGGCACGAACCCCTCACTCCTTAGGGAGAAGCTCCAGCTTTGTGAGATGCCTCTGATTATAGGTCACTGTGTTGGGGGGTAGGGTTTGGCAGACCATGTCTCTGCCTTTCCTACCCATCTCAGTGTGGCCCTTTTACCATTTCTTGTGAAGGAATTGTTCAGCTAATTTTCAAATCTTTTTCAGAGGGAATTGTTCCACATGTAGCTATAGATTCCATGTGTCCATGGGAGGAGGTGAGTTCAGGATCTTCTTACAACAACATGTTGGACCGTACCTCCTCCAGACTAGTTATATTTCTCTTGATTGTTTCTGATGGTAGATGTAGTTTCGTAGATATAGTTTGTCACTTCCTATTTTGTTGATACTCATAGTGTTCGTTCACTTAGGCATTTTAAGAATTTTTCTCAAACAGCTTGGGAGAAACCTTTCTCTTCTCTTCTCTCCTTTTTAATTGAAGTATAGTTGATGTACAATGTTATATAAGTTACAGGTGTACAATATAGTGATTCACAATTTTTAAAGGTTATAGTCCATTTATAATTATTATAAGATATTGACTATATTCCCTGTTTTGTACAATATATCCTCGTATCTTATTTCATATATAATAGTTTGTACCTCTTAATCCCTTATGCCCATATTGCCCCTCTCCACTTCCCTCTCCCCACCGGTAACCACTAGTTTGCTTTCTATATCTATGAGTCTGCTTCATTTTTGTTATATTCACCAGTATTTTGTATTTTTCTACATATAAGTGATATATTCCACATATAAGTGATATCATACAGTATTTGTCTGACTTATTTCACTTAGCATAATGTCCTTCAAGTCCATTCATGTTGTTTCAAATGGCAAAATTTCATTCTTTTTTATGACCTAGTAGTATTCCATTGCACATATATGTATGTATATATAGGTGTGTATATAGATATAGATCACATCTTCTTTATCCATTCATCTGTTGATGGACACTTAGGTTGCTTCCATATCTTGGCAATTGTAAATAATGCTGTTATGAACGTTGGGGTACATGTATCTTTTCGAGTTAGTGTTTTCATTTCTTTTAGATATATACCCAGGAGTGGAATTGCTGTGTCATATGGTAGTGCTATTTTTGTTTTTTGAGAAACCTCCATGCTGTTTTTGACAGTAGCTGCACCAATTTATATTCCCACTAACATTGTAAAAGATTTCCCTTTCCTCTATATCCTTGCCAACATTTGTTATTTGTAGACTTTTTGATGATAACCATTTTGACAGGTGTGAGTTGATACCTTATTGTGGTTTTGACTTGCCTGATGATTAGCAATGTTGAGCATCTTTTCATGTGCCTGTGGGCCATCTGCATTTCCTCTTTGGAAAAATGTCTGTTCAGGTCTTCTGCCCATTTTTTAATTGGGTTGTGTTTTTTGGGATATTAAGCTGTATGAGCTGTATGTATATTTTGGATATTAATCCCTCATTGGTCTCATCATTTGCAAATATTTTTTCCCAGTTTGTAGGTTGTCTTTTTGTTTTGTTTATGGTTTCCTTTGCTGTACAAAAACTTTTAAGTTTAATTACGTCAGATTTATTTTTGTCTTTATTTCCATTACTCTAGAAAATGGATCCAAAAAAATATTGCTGCGATTCATGTCAAAGAGTGTTTTGCCTATGTTTTCCTGTAGCAGTTTTAGAGTATCCCATCTTACACTTGGATCTTTAATCCATTTTGAGTTTATTTTTGTATATGGTATTGGAGAGTGTTCTAATTTCATTCTTTTGCATGTAGCTGTCCAGTTTTCCCGGCACCACTTATTGAAGAGACTTTTTCTCCATTGTATATTCTTGCCTCCTTTGTCCTAGATTAATTGGCCGTAAGTGTGTGGGTTTATCTCTGGGCTCTCTGTTCTGTTCCATTGATCTATGTGTCTGTTTTTGTGCCAGTACCATACTGTTTTGATTAGTGTAGCTTTGTAGTATAGTCTGAAGTCAGGGAAGTCAGGGATTCCTCCAGCTCTGTTCTTCTTTCTCAAGATTGTTTTGGCCATTTGGGATCTTTTGTGTTTCCATACAAATTTAAAAAAAAATTTGTTCTAGTTCTGTGAAAAATGCCCTTGGTATTTTGATAGGGATTGCATTGAATCTGTAGATTGCTTTTGGTAGTATGGTCATTTTAACAATATTAATTCTTCCAGCCCAATAACACAGTATATCTTTCCGTCTGTTTGTGTCGTCTCCAATTTCTTTCATCAGTGACATAGTCTTCCAAGTACAGGTCTTTTACCTCCTTAGTAGGTTTATTCCTAGGTATTTTGTTCTTTTTGATGCAATGGTAAATAGGATTGTTTCCTTAATTTCCCTTTCTGACAGTTCATTATTAGTGTATAGAAATGCAACAGATTTCTGTATATTAATTTTGTATCCTGCAGCCTTACCGAATTCATTGATGAACTCTAGTAGTTTTGTTTTCTGGTGGCAGGAATTTCTACATATATGTAGGATTTTCTACGTATACTATCATGTCATCTGCAAACAGTGACAGTTTTACTTCTTCCTTTCCAATTTGGATTCCTTTTATTTCTTTTTCTTGCCTGATTGCTGTAGCTAGGACTTCCAATACTCTGTAGAATAAAAGTGACAAGACTGAGCATCCTTATCTTGCTCCTGATCTTAGAGGAAATGCTTTCACTTTATCTTCTCTTAAATGTAGGGTTCTAGCAGCTCTGAAACTAGCCCAAACATTTAGGATTACTGAATTATAGGATTCTAATTGCTGGCAAACAGAATGAATTAGATCTGTTCACCTAGATGCAAGTGAATCTTAGGTCACTCTGTTCCCTTAAAATACTTACTGCTTTATAATTTAGAAACAAGACATATTTCTCTTTTGCATATACTAAACTTGTACTAATAGCCTTATGTAATGGGAGTATTGTAAGAATTATTCCAGTTGCTATGAACAGTGTACAAAAAAAATCTTTCCTGATGACATTCAGTGGACTTTACTAGTAGCTACTCCACAAAATTGCATTTTCTGAGTTTAATGTTTTTGTTTTATTATAGTAATGGAAGCGATAGTAGTATTTTTTAAGTTATTGAAATACTTGGTATTTTCTGTCTTCCTTGTCCCTAACCCAGCAAATCCAGAAGAGATTATGTGGTGTGGTCGTTTGAAGTGCCGTTTTGGAGAATGGTCAATTTCTAAGATTTCACCTTTCTAAAATATGACAGTTTTCTTGTTGAAATGCAAAAATCTGTTGGTTTGCACAGTTCTGAGTCAGGAAGTACTTAACTTGGTAGTTAAGGATCTTAGTACATCTTAGTAGACTGTATAGACCAACCTACACCTTATGTCTTATCAGGTATACATTGGGGCCATCATTCCTCTGGGTGCAGCTGAGAAAGATGGTCGTCTCCGTGCAGCTGATGAGCTGATGTGCATTGATGGAATTCCTGTTAAAGGGAAATCACACAAACAAGTGCTAGACCTAATGACGACTGCTGCTCGAAATGGCCATGTGTTATTAACTGTCAGAAGAAAGATCTTCTACAGTGGTATGTGAACCTGTTCCTACTCTGATAAGTTAAAAAAGAAACAAAGAAACTTAGTCCACATTTTTGGGGAGTTTTTTTGGGTTTTTTTTTGGCAGGTTATTTTATTATGTTTAATAGTGTGTGAGATAACTCATTTGGTGTGATCCAAGGCCTCATTGTGGAAGGCCATGTAAGGTCAAAAGGATTCAGAAATAATACTACTACTATCAAAAAAGAGAAATAAATTTTGGGCCTCTATATTAAGATTATATTAATATATATTGATGAATTTGCCGATGTGGCATTGTAGATCAGAGTATCAGCTTCAATCTGTTTTCTGAAAAACAAAGTTATTTAGTCATACCAAGCTATCCCATTAGCTGAATATCAAAAGATTTTGGATCCTGATGATCCTAAATATTCAGAGGATAGAATGTTTCTACTTGACAAGTTTTAGTATAATATAATTTAACATTTGAGTGCTTACCACGTCCCAGACATACTGACTTTTTTACTTACTCTTTAGAACACTATGATGTAAACACTATCATTATTCTAGTTACTCACAGAAAGGTTGAGAAACACATAGGTGGTAGGTAGTAGGACCAGGATTAAAACAGGTAGTTTAATTACAGAGCTTGGGGTCTAAACCATTACACTTGGGTATGAAAATCTCATGTATTTTCTCTTCAGTAGTTTTGTGAATATTAAGTAGAAATTTTTAAAAGTGAATTCTTGCCACTTAAAATTTTTTAAAAGATAACCCTGTGGCACCACAAGAGTGTAAGCCTCATGTAGTTTGGGAGTTTCATCCATTTAGTTATGTGCTGTGTCCCCAGTATTTAGAAAATGCCTGCCTGGCACAGAGTGGACATAAAAAAATCTGTCGACTTGATGAATAGTTGCATTACTCTTAAAAATGAGGCACTGTGTTTTTGATTGCAACGTCCAAAGTAAAGGCCCAGGGACTTCCCTTGTGGTCCAGTGGTTAAGACTCCCTGCTCCCAATGCAGGGGCCCGGGTTCGATCCCTGGTCAGGGAACTAGATCCTGCTTGCTGCAACTAAGAGCCTGCATTGCTGAAGCTAAAGATCCCTCATACCACAACTAAAAGATCCCGCACGCGGCAACAAAGATCCCGCGTGCTGCAGCTAAGACCTGGCACAGCCAAATAAATAAATAAGTAAATAACAACAAAGTAAAGGCCCACCTCCCTTCCTAAATATCAGGTATTCCGTGATGCATACAGATTTTAATGCAGTGTTGCCTCCATTTGGTTGTGCTGAAGTCAGAACATAACTACACAGAGTAAAAAATGTGATGCTATACAACTAGAGGTTGGCTCCCTCCTGGAAAGCATCATGAAGAAGCTTTATAGTAGTTTGATATTACTGGAAGCATTTTAGCTAATTCATTCTAACCATGCATTATATCAAAAAGAACCTTTCTTTTTATTAATGATTGGATGTTGGTGACACTTTGTCGAGGTGCAAAAACGTATTCTCAGAATCACATAGATTTTGACGCAAAGAGACCTTGTAAATGCATATTCATCGATAGCAATGTTGTTGTGGTTGTTGTTTATGATGTTTTGTATCAAATTATGGCACAAAACTTGCTCTTTTTTTGAAATCAGTTAGGACTAACTTGTGTTATTCTTTCTCACATTATGATGTTATCTTGAATAGGAAAAAAAGGTGTAGGTTAACTGCCCATTTGCTAGGAATTCCATATGACCTAATCTATGCCTAGGAGAGTTTGCCGTTCATGTGGACAGCTTGTTGTATGCCTGAGAACTGCTAATGGTTAACTCATCCGGTATCACCCATCAGGAACCTGCAGTTGTAAAACACATTGTAAAAGATAAATTCTGTGTAGATGGCAAACTGTTCTCAACCTGTAATGTGCAGCATCTCTGTCCTGATGCAGTGACCTCTCAGACGTCATGAGTGTCAGTCACTGCACTAATTATATTTAAAGTTGATTTTAAAAGGAAGTTTACTATGTTGTTATTCATTATCAACTTTTTAAAAAAATTACTGGTCCAGGTTAAAAACCTTGCTGGAATTAAAATAATTTCAAGAAGGATTTTTTTACTATCAAATTTCACAGAAGCTTTGAAAAACTTCCTTTAAAGTGAGGTAACGTTTTGCATTTTTCCAACTATGTACTTAAAGAGCATTTAAGAAGTCAGCTGGACTGCTGCCGCCTACATCTGCACTCAAATTAGGTCCAGAGCTCACGTGGGTGGAGGTGCTGCTTTTCTATTCTTTATGTTATTAGAAGCTAAATTTTCTTGTGAAAGGCTTAGCACAAAAACACTTTAGTTATCAAAAGTTATGATATTCCAGAAATATCAAAATTGATCATGTTTATTATAGAGAAACAACCTGAGGATGACAGCTCTCAAGCCTTCCTTTCAACACAGAATGGCTCTCCCCGCCTGAACCGAGCAGAGGTCCCAGCCAGGCCTGCTCCCCAGGAGGCCTATGATGTTGTCTTGCAACGAAAAGAAAATGAAGGATTTGGCTTTGTCATTCTCACTTCCAAAAGCAAGCCACCTCCAGGAGGTAAGGGCTCCTGTGTCCTGTTATCCCTCCCTACAATTCCAGTTTTCTGAGTTGCCTGCTGGGGTTTCTGAAACTAGTTAGGAATCATGTATTGATATAAATTGCCTCAGAGAGTTATCTTTTTTTAAAATGCTGAATATTTTCTTTATTTTCAAAATTAGGTAATCTGGGGACTTCCCTGGTGGTCCAGTGGTTAAGATTTCACCTTCTAATGCAGGGGCTGTGGGTTCAATCCCTGGTCAGGGAGCTAAGATCCCACATGCCTCACAGCTAAAAAGTCAAAACATAAAACACAAAAAATTCAATGAAGACTTTAAAAATGGTCCACATCAAGAAAAAAATTAAAAAGTTAAAAAAAAAAAAAAGGAAATTGACTATATTATAAAAAAAAAATTAGGTAATCTGAATCAAACCTTCCAGGCTTCGGGTTTATCTATCTATCTCAGATTCCATGAAATAAGTCTTATTCGTAGCTTGGTTTACATCAAGATTATATTGTGGCAGTATGTCAGGGATGTGACCTAATTGCTTTAGTGAAAGGACAATGCTGAATTTTTAAAATTATGGGGGCACAGGGTTTTTTTTCAAATTAGGGGAAATCGTGTATGCAGAAATGAATTAAATGCTAGAAACAGTGGAGAAGAAGTAAAACAGATTACCAGAAAAATCTTGACCCAAATATGTCTTAAATAGTCCTTTCATGTTATTTAATAATGATTGCCATATTCCAGCTATAAAGTGACCTTCTTGAATGATAAGAGGCATTCTTACTTTATATGCTTCATTGAAAGGTAAAAATTTTGTCAGAACCTTGAAAAATTAAATATCCTGAACCCAGCTTAACAGAATGTTGTCTGAGAAGGATGAGTATGTGTATTAATTCCCTCAACAAAGGAGGAATTACCTCTAGTATGTTCAGGGCTGTTATGATTCAGCAAATTAAATATTTGTCATGTCTTTATGTTTCTAAGAAATAATCATCTTTAAATATAATTGTAAAATCCAAATGAATATGAGATGAGAACCAGCAAATTAATATTTATGTATTATGCTTGTCTGGTAGCTTTATTTTTCCAAGTCAAGTGATAAAAATCTTTGACCACATGAAAATGCATTCTTGCCTTTGCCAGTGGATTTGATTATATCTTGGGTAGTGAGATCCTTTTAGACTAGATGGTCACTAAAACCTTAGTAAAAAAAAGAAAACACTTTCAGTAAAGTGTTGTGAGCCAAACCAATTTGCAAAAATCTTGCTGGAATTAATGCAGTTGTGTAGAGGAAGAAGATTCCGTGACATGGATGAGTTATTACTATAGTATCAGGTCACTGCTCACTGATACTAGTTTCCATTTTCCAAAAGCCGTTGCTATGGTAACGCTTGGAACTGGAACTGTCACTGATGCTTTGAGGATGATCATGTGGCCTGTGTCAGAAAAATAAAAGGAAGCAGCATTTAGGTGGAGTTTATTTTGTATCATTGTTTATTTGTTTTTCAAAATACTGATTTCCATTTTAGATAATCATATTCTCATTCTAATACCATGCAATAATCCCAGGCATTCAGATTAACAAAAATAGTGAAAGATTATTACTCAACATGATAGATGCTAACCACTTTTCATATTGAGGATACTCCTTTTCTAGCACCACAAAAATTAGGTGACAGTCTAGTGTTCACCATAAAACTAGGAGATATAGAGGAATTCAGTAAAATAAATTAGAGGAATTCAGTAAAATAAATTATGTTACTTAAATATGTTTAACATATTTTTATACTTGTTTGTTTAAAATTTATATTATTATACTTCAATACATTATATATTAAATATTTTATTTGTGTATATTTATTTGTTTATATTTAAATTTTTAAAATCTTTTTATATGTATTTGTTTAAATTTCTTCTTACTATTTTGATGGTTTTACTTACCATAGATGCTAGATCTCTGTATAAGACAGTGTCATTAAGTGCTGGGCTTTGTAATCAGACAAACTTGGATTCTAGACCTGCTTATGTCTTTTAATAGCTGTCTGATCTTGGGCACATTACTTAGCCTCCAAGAGCTCCAGTTTCCACTGTGAAACGAGGATGATGATAACACTTCCTGTCTCGTGTGTTTGTGAGGATTAAAGGAGATACTGCGTGTGAAGCCCTTTGCCTGGACCTTCAATAAATGCTAGCTGCTGTTGCTTATTGTAGTTTCTGCTACCATTGTTATCATCATTATTTATAAAATTGCCACTGCCTCTTGACCTTATTTTTTTTAAAGAAACGTTAAAAAGTTTATCAATATTTGAGTAATGAGATAGGAAAGAAAGCCCAATTAAAATGTAGGATTGAGGCAGCAACTAATGGTGGCAGGAAATGAGTGTTGCTGCAAACTGCATAACAATGAAAGTTTGGTTTAGAAAAGAGTTAGCACAGGTGAAAAGGACAGAAACCTGTCTGTCAGAATAGATCATTCTTTATGGATCTTGTCTTGATATAGATTGGTATTCTGCACAGTGTAGATTGTTGGGGTTTTTTTCCCTTTTGCCGAAATATATTTACTGCTGACATTTGTCACAAGACGAGTTCCCAGTAGCACCTCTAATACCAGTTATAAAATTCTAAGATTCTCTACTGTTGGGTTTTTCAAAGATCAGGGATCCAGGCCCAGCATCCTTCTTGCCCTGGACCCAGTTTGTGTCAGACCTACATGAATGAAGCACTTAGAAAAGACCTCTATTGAAGATGAAAAGGACTTGGCTACTTTTTGCATTGCCAGTACTTCAGAGGTTTCAGTGTTTCGGTTATTATATACTTTTCAGTTCTGGTTGCAAAGGATTTCTTTGAGAAGGGGACATTTCCAGTTACTGTCCTTTCTTTTCCTGAAAAGAAATGTTTTAAGAGCACTGAAGTGATAGCTGGACTAGCCAGTCTGTGAGACAGATTTAGGCCAAGATGATTGAAGACGGATAAATTGGCTTTATGGCAGATGCCTATAGAGTTTGTATATACCAACAACAAGGCAGGACTTAGACGTTTCCTTAGCCATGCAGTTACTTTGAAAATTTCCCAGTCTATTCAGAGAATGTTCAGAAGTTATCTTTCTCCTGGTCTACTATTTTTAGCTGTTTTGGTGGTGCTGCTATAAATGTCAAGAAAATAACAATCTGACTACTTTTATCTTCTCTCACCTCGGCGATTAACCCTTTGTGAAGTTCCGTACCAAGATTTGCCAATTCCTTTTGACCACATTGCTCACAGGATGAGAAAGGAACCCCTGAGACATCAGAGATTCCTGTTGTGTGATGCTTTCCCAAGCCTGAACAAACCCCTTTCAGTGTTCCAGGGAGCTGAATGATTTTCTTCTCAGGGGATCTGGAATGAACACTGTGTACAAGTAACTCTCTTCTAAGAAGGAGAGTAACTAAGATATTGATTTAGAAGGTCACCACAGGGCCTCTGTGTGATTCTCCCTATGTTTCTGATGTGCCACCTGTCGTACTATCAGGGCAATCAGCTCATGCTGCCTGGCACAGGACATGGCCCATGCTGCTCTGGAACTCTTCTAATTAGTTTATAGCGAAAATGGCATAATAAGTGCTTGATATAATTCAGAGCTAAAAGGCACTTGCTTCCAACAGTGACTTCCTCATTTTTAAGATAAAGTCTCCCAATGTGTAATCCTAGAAGAGCCAAGGAATGGCATTCACTGTCCATGGGGACGTAAATCATGGCCGAGAATAACTTCCAGTCCAAATGAAGGTCTATTAAAATGGCCCTAGGGCTTCCCTGGTGGCGCAGTGGTTGAGAGTCCACCTGCCGATGCAGAGGACGCAGGTTCGTGCCCCGGTCCGGGAAGATCCCACATGCCGCGGAGCGGCTGGGCCCGTGAGCCATGGCCGCTGAGCCTGCGCGTCCGGAGCCTGTGCTCCGCAGCGGGAGGGGCCACAGCAGTGAGAGGCCCGCGTACCGCAAAAAAAAAAAAAAAAAAAAAAAAAAAAAAGGCCCTAACATACACCTAGATATAATACAGAAATACTAGTAAGGAGCCCATTTTACTATGGAAATTAAACATAATCACAGTGCCATTTAAAAATATTAAATTGTCCTTATTCATAACAATAAGGCTACATATTCAGCAGGAGCTCAAGTGCCTGATAAATTTACTGACCTAGGCAAAGAAATTCTTAGAGAACATAGAAGGAACATTTGTTTCTCAATACAAATGCCCCTTATTAAATGGTGAAAGATATTTTGACAAGATTTCCTGAATGTCTGAGAACTCATTTTAAGGCTTAATAACAGTGAAGTGTCGTAGTAGTTACTCTAAGAAAGCCTTTAGCATTATGCTAGAGATATAATAGAGCTGCACAGAGTGTCTTTGCAAACGTCTTAGATTCAGCTTTGTGCATTCAGGGTATGATTTTATCCATAAGCCAAATAATCTTAATGTTAAACATTAATGTTCTAATTCCACTCCGCTTTTCTGATTTTTAAAAAAATCTAAAGGCATTAAATAAAAGGAATTAATTTTGCCCTAGAAATAAGTATGATTCATTTTAATGATCAGTCATTTCACTGTAACTGGATTTCTGACCAATCTGAGTCCTAAACTTGATTTTGAACTGCATTTATTTACAAGATTCCTGTGGGAGTAAATGCCCCTTCAACAGAACCAAAGATGATCTCATTGTGCCATTTCTAAAATAGCCAAAAACATGATGCAGCCTAAACAGCCAACAGCAAACAAGAAACATGAGCTATTCTCATAAGTATCACTGAGGTCAGTAGCCTTTAAACTGGATCATTAGGATGACATTATAAAAATTGGAAAAAGGTTTCTGGTAAGTGGAAAGAAGCAGAAAGGTTTATATTGCTATGATTGCAACTGTGTAAAGAGTATCTATGCCTGTGGAGAAAGAGTGGAAGATAATATGAAAGTAGTTGCATTTGGATAGGATGATCACAGGTGGTGGTTTTTTGATATATCTTTAAAGAATTTTCTTTGATGTTATGATGTTGAATTTTTCATGATGGTGATGATGATGATGATAAATCCAACACTCCAAGATATGTTAAATAATTGAAAAACCTGGGGATTTTTTTCCCATAGTTATTCCTCATAAAATTGGCCGAGTCATAGAAGGAAGTCCAGCTGATCGCTGTGGGAAGCTGAAAGTTGGAGATCATATCTCTGCAGTGAATGGGCAGTCCATTGTTGAACTGTCCCATGATAACATTGTTCAGCTGATCAAAGATGCCGGTGTCACCGTCACACTAACAGTCATTGCTGAAGAAGGTAAGGAACCAGTAGACCTGCCTTCCCCAAACTGACCTGAGGGACACAGAGCCTGTAGAAGGCAGTGGCTTCCTCCAGCATTGCCAGAACCACTGCAGTGATAGAACCATTTATATGCTCGGGAGTCTCATTTTTTACCTTTTCCATTTAATGAATTTAAAAGACAGTTTATTATAAAGTCGTCAGTAGCTCAAGGAAAATAATACAGCTAGTGAGTGGTGGCCATTTATTTATGTGCTGGAGGAGCAAGCACCCAGAGCAAAAGACATTGGTAATGCTTTTCAGATCTTATTTTCTTAAAATAATGTCTTAAGTCTCTGCCTGAGTGAGAGAAAATCCTCTAAAGGGTTCCAAGAAAGTCACTGTTGATATCAAGCCTTTCATGTCAGGCCCGTGCCATAGTGTGCCTTGCCTCGCAGGCAGGGCTTCGTTCTGGTAGCTGCTTTACAAATGGGGGAAGGGGAGTGCATCGGAATGGCCAGTAAATAGGGCATATAACGTACTTAGTGTCTTGCCTTGCTTTAAGGCTGCCTTTGATCATTAAGAATTTCTAATTAGGAACCATTTTTGAATAGCACCGGTTCATGGTCTTTGTTTATGAATTACAAGGTAACCGTTAAATAATGCTCATCTCATTTTTCCTGATCTTGTAAAATTTATGAGAAGCCAAAAGCAACAGAATTGCGAAGGGTCAGTCTTCCATGTTAAAATTCCTTGTACCGTAATGTGTGTTCATGTCCCCCGTGCCCCCCATGATCCTCTAATCTAGTCAGTTTTCAGGTCTTTTAATTTTTGATTATTCCTTTCTTTTCCCTTCCTCCTGTACCACTCGCATACCTTTGTATCTAAGGTTCTACATAAATCTCCCCTCTGTCCAAGATTCTGTAGGGGGATTTCTTTGTGGACACGAGTTCGTCTGGCTGCTCTCGGAGGCCCCTTCTCATTCTAAGACACTGTGACATCCCTGCCTCTGCTCTTTTCCCTTCTCTAGCCTGTTCTGCACTCTGCCCAGACTCTGTCCCAGACTCTGCTGATTCTTCCTTCTAAAGTCCTCTTCAGTGCAAGCTCCAGTGCTTCCCCGCTCTCTGCACAGAAAGTGTTTTATGATTTTGTTCCCAGCCTGCCTTTTAAATTTACCTCCCAGTTCTTTCCAAATTCTCAGATCTTTCCAAAGATCTGTCTCTTTTTCCAGATCCTCTCTTGAACTGGTCCTCATTGGCCTCTGTGCACATGGGCTTCCTCCCCCAGTCCCATAGCACTCCTTATCTCTGCAATTCACTGAGCACTATTACATCACTAACTCCCTATTAAAGGGTCTGCTCTTTGAATACAAAGAAAATGTTACCAATTGACTAGGATACTTGCTAGGCACTCAGTAAATATTTTTTTGAATGAAGGAATGAGTAAATGGATGAATGAGCGAATGAGCAAAGTAAGAGTCAGGAGATTTTCAGTTCTATGCCAATACCTAGCGGAGGCAATATAAGCCTAATAGAAGAAGTAAGCTTTTGACTGACAAGAGTTCACTGACACCTATTAGCTAGTTGTCTGACCTTAAACAAGCCACTTAACATTTCTAACCTTCAGTTTTTAATCTGTAGGGTGAGAATAATGATATCTATTTCAGGATCACTGTGAAAATTAAAGGTGAAAATGTACATAATCTGCATAAGTACCCTAAGGTGCTCATCTAGTGATAGCTGTCATTATCTTACCACGTCTTTGCATGGCTGCCTCCCTCACTCACTGCCTAAGGAAATAATAATATTTAAGAAGCACTTACGATGTGGCAGCTATTGTCCTAAGTACTTTACATCTGCTAAGTCATTTAATCCTCACACTAACCCTAGGACGGCACTATTAATGGCCCATTCTACAGGCGAGGAAATGAGCCACCAAGCAGTTAGAGAACTTGCCCCTGGTCATAAAACTGGTGACAGAACAAGTATTTGAATACAGGCTCTAGGCTGTAGAATCTGTGCTCCTAGCTGCTGTGCCTTCCCTAACTAATCATGGTATCTAAAATAACCCTCCCCCTGCCTGACCCAGTCTTGCCTTACTCAGTTTTACTTTTTTTAAAAATTTAATTATTAATTAAAAAAATGTTTATTGAAGTATAGTTGATTTACAAAATCGTGTTAGTTTTACAGGTACAGCACAGTGATTCAGTTATGTGCGTGTATATATATATATATATATATATATATATATTCTTTTTTAGATTCTTTTCCCTTATAGATTATTACAAAATATTGAGTATAGTTCCCTGTGCTATACAATAGGTCCTTGTTGATTATCTATTTTACATATAGTAGTGTGTATATGTTAATCCCAACCTCCTAATTCATCCCTCCCCTATCGCCCTTCCCCTTTGGTAACTCTAAGTTTGTTTTCTATGTCTGTGAGTCTCTTTCTGTTTTTCAGCTTTACTTTTCTTCATTGTACTTATCTCTACATGAGGTTATTGAACTATGAGTTTATTTGTTTATTGTCGTCTCCCCTACTAGAATGTAAAGTCATAAGATTCATGAAGTTAGAGATTTTGTCATGTTTGGTGCTAAATCCCAAGGGCCTAAAACAGTGTTAACCACATAGTAAGTGCTCAGTCAAATTTTTTGAATGAAGGCTTATTGTTACTTAATATGATTTTGGTGAGATTTCTTTATCTCAGTTTCTTTACCATGATCTCTTTGGCCTGCTTTTTAGCCTTAAATTCTGTTCCGTGACCCACAAAGAAAAGCAGGCCTCAGTGCCACAGGGTTGTGACATTTCAGGGTTGTTCTGAGAATGATGTATGTAGTGCAATTATATCACCATGCTTGGCATGCAGTAGTGATAGAAGCTGCTAGAAGTAGTGGAACTAGCAGTAGTATACATCAGTGTTTCTTAAACCATATATAGAAGCATCAGTGGTTTTTTTCCCAGTTCATCACAGACCAGCGTTTTTTGTAAAATTCAATAAAAATTAAATGAAAATTTTTCTGTCGAATCATTATAAAATTAAAAAATTTTTACTCTCAGTATCAGTATGCATCTTATTGCTGACTAACAGACCACACTTTGAGTAGTCTTGAGACAGAGAAAGAAGTGGTCTTTCTACTGCTGAATGATATTAGTATAATTTTTTTTTCAAAATTACCCTTTATTGTTGATGGTGTTTTCGAGAGGTTGTCCAAAATTACTCAGTTGGTTTTCTTCCATTTAAAAATTAACTTTGGAATTCCCTGGCAGTCCAGTGGTTAGAACTCCAAGCTTTCACTGCCGAGAGCTGGGGTTCAATCCCTGGTCTGGGAAATGAGATCCCACAAGCTGCGTGGCGCGGCAAAAAAAATAATAATAGTAACTTTGACATTCTGGCCCAAATACTTCTGGACTTGTCTTCTGGACAATCTTAAGATTTCTTATATAATGCCAATCAGTGTTTACGAAAAGTGGAAGGGTGGCGGGAAACACCCCAGCAGATCCATGCTTTAAAGTGTTATTTCATATGTAGGTGCAACCTCTTAAAATACAATCACATTTGACATGTAAAATCACATTTCAGTGATTACACCTTATTTTTACTATACTCTTAAGTTTTATTAAACTGTGGGAACATTTAGAATCTCTTACTTTTCTCAGGTAAATTAGAAAGTGTCCCTTCTGTCCCATTCATGGAGTTTGTAAGACGTCCAAGCTTCTCTGAAGTCTGTCAATTGCACTAAAGAGTCAAAGGAATACTTACAGCTCTACAGCTGTTTTCAGAAATCACACATTCAGAGCAATACCTCAAAGCTGCATTCCATCCCATGTGATACTGCTCCCCGCCTCTCCATAAGCCATTCACTGTAAATCAATAAAAGACAGTTACCTGGAAAAAGAAAACTTGTTTCCTTCACCTTTTTTTCCCCCTTTTGCTAGATATGATTCAGTATCTGTTCTTACTTTGCCAAGTTCCCAAGTCAAGTGTCGTGTGTGGTATAAAACTCTCAAACACATTCAGGACTCGGGACTCTCCCTGCTGTGTGGCATTCCCACGACACTGCCACCTCTTCACCAGGGCAGCTCCTTCTCAAGTCTAGAGCATAAACTGACTCAGCCTGCTTGTTCTTGCTTATTGGAAAGAAATCTTTAAATTGTATGATTTTTAAAAATTGATTCCTAATGTTGTGTCAGGTCTTGTTCATTTCATTTTTAAGAGTGGACACAAGTTCCCAAAGGCTACCAAGGGCTATGTTAGAATGGTTCTGGTAGTGTTGCCATCATTTTCGTTTTGTTTTGCTTTCCATTAATTTATCTGTTTATTCTCACTTGTCTCCGTTTTCCACTCTCATTTCTCTCACTACTCCCACTGGGAGTTATGCCAGTGTATTTTATGCCTCCCTTTATTTATGTCTTTTAAAATACATGTTTTTGTGTGTGTCTGCCTTTATTTTTTGAGTTGTATAACTGGTATTGTGTTATAGATTTTATGCTGGTTTTTTTTCTCAGAACCATATGCTTTCTTTTTTTTAATGTCACTTTATTGTTACAGAATCTAATTCAGGATCTTACATGGCACTTAGTTGTTGTATCTTCTTTTTTCTTTTTAATTGAGACATAACTCATGTGCTATAAATTTCATTGTTTTAAAGTATACAAGCCAGTGGTTTTTAGTATATTCATAAGGTTGTGCAACCATCCCCACCAATTCCACAACATTTTATCACCCCTATAAGAAACCACTACTCTACTTTCTTTCTCTATGGATTTGCTAAATATTTCATGTAAATGGAATTATATCTGACCTTTTATGTCTGGCTTCTTTCACTTAGCAAAATGTTTTCATGTTTCATCTGTGTTGTAGCATGTCCTTTTTATGACTAATGAATAATATCCCATTATGTGTATATACATTTTGCTTATTTAATCATTATGTGATAGACACTTGGGTTGTTTCTATTTTTTTTCTATTATGAATAATGCTGCTATGAACATTGGCATACAGTTTTTATACAGATGTATGTTTTCATTTTTCTTGGGTGTATACCTAGGTGTGGAATTGTTGAGTCATATGATGTCATGTTTAACTCTTTGAGGAACTGTCGAACTGTTTTCCACGGCAGCTGCATTGTTATATATTCCCACCAGTAATGTATGAGGCTTCCAATTTCTCCACATCGTCACCATTTATTTTCCTTTGTGTGTGTGTGTGTGTGTATGTATGTGTGTGTTTTAAGCCATTCTAGTGAGTGTGAAATACAATAGTATCTCATCGTGGTTTTGATTTATATTTCCCTCGTGACTAATGATGTTGAGCGGCTTTTCGTGTGCTGTTGGTCACTTGCATATCTTCTTTGGAGAAATGTCTATTCAAATCCTTTACTCACTTTTAATCGGGTTGTCTTTTTTATTGTTGAATTATAAGGCTTCTTTATATTCTGATTTTAGATCCTTATCTGATATATGGTTTGCAAGTCTTTTCTCCCATTTTGCGGGTTGTCTTTTCACTGTTTTGATATTGTCCTCTGATGCACAAAAGTTTAATGTTGCTGTTGTCTAATTTATCTATCTTTTCTTTGGTTGCTTGTGCTTTTGGTATCGTAGCATCAAGTGCCTTCAAGATTTATCTGAGTTGCTGGGTGAACACAATCGATTGCTTTTAACTACTTGACCATTTTCCATACTGTATATTTACTGCGTATTACCTGTCTCCTCCCCCCTAGACAGCCACACCATCTCCAACTCCCCATTATCACAAACTATCCTCTATACCTTCATATATGTACCTTATAAAACAGTGTGAGAATTTATTGGAGTGAAATTGCTTGATCAAAAGAAATTGCTTACTTTGACCAAGTACTATCAGATTGTCCTCTGTAATTGCTGCAGCCATCTACACTCCCACCAACAGAACACTGAGGATTCTTTACCTTCACATCCCCGCCAATACTCAGCATTATCCAGCTTTCAAGTTGGCTAGTGTACAGCAAGGAAAGTGTTACTTCATTGGTATATAATTTGCATTTCTCTGATTACGCATGAATTTGAGCATCTATTTGGATGCTTGTTTGGGGTTGGTTTTTTTCTTGTAAATTGCCTCTTCATATCCTTTACTCATTTTTCTTGTGGGATTGCTGTCTTTTTCTTGTTGATATTTAGAGATTCCTTGCAAATTATAGGCATTAGTCCAATTTAGTTTTAGAAAGCATAAATACCTTTTCCTGTCATCTGTATGTTAACTTTGACTGTGGTGCCCTTTGTTATACAGAGAGTCTTAATTTAGATGTCACCAGATTAGTCAATTTTTATTCAGTACCTTATGGCTTGTGCTTTTGAAGTTTTATTTAAGATATCTTTCCCCACCCCATATCACAGAAATTTTCTCTTATATTATCGTCTATTGGATTTCTAATTTTGCATTTTGCATTTAGATCTTGAATCCATCTGGAGCCTACCTTTATATATAGTTTTAGGTGGGATCCAGTTTTATTTTTTATCCTTACAGTGAGCCAGTTTTTCTAGTACCATCTATTAGACAGTACTTCTTTTCCTCATTGATTTGTGGAGCCATCTCTTCTGTATATTAACCTCCCCTTTAAACATGAATCTCCATACCACAACGTTCATTGCAGCACTGTTTACAATAGCCAGGACATGGAAGCAACCTAAATGTCCATCAACAGATGAATGGATAAAGAAGATGTGGCACATATATACAATGGAATATTACTCAGCCATAAAAAGAAACAAAATTGAGTTATTTGTAGTGAGGTGGATGGACCTAGGGCCTGTCATACAGAGTGAAGTAAGTCAGAAAGAGAAAAACAAATACCATATGCTAACACATATATATGGAATCTAAAAAAAAAAAAGATAGTTCTGAAGAATGTAGGGATAGGACAGGAATAAAGACACAGACGTAGAGAATGGACTTGAGGACACAGGGAGAGGGAAGGGTAAGCTGGGACAAAGTGAGAGAGTGGCATTGACATATATACACTACCAAATATAAAATAGATAGCTAGTGGGAAGAAGCCACCACATAGCACAGGGAGATCAGCTCGCTGTTTTGTGACCACCTAGAGGGATGGGATAGGGAGAGTGGGAGGGAGACGCAAGAAGGAGGGGATATGGGGATATATGTATACATATAGCTGATTCACTTTGTTATACAGCAGAAACTAACACACCATTGTAAAGCAATTATACTCCAATAAAGATGTTAAAAAAAAGAGAATCTCCAAGTCCTTTATTCTGTTCTGCTAGTTTATCTATTATTATCTATAAGTACCTATTGTATATATACATATAATTTTAATATATATAAATATAATTTTTGAGTGTGTGTATATATATATATTCACACACACACACACTTTTTCTTTTAGTCTGTAACTTTGTGGTATATTCTAGTATCTGTCTGTAAGGCACGTCTTTCTCCAAGCCCCCACCAAATCAACTAGGTATTCATGAAATTTTCCATGTAAAATTTTAGAGCCAATTATTAAGCCACTCTAAAAAATCCAGCTGCAATTTTTATTGGGATATATTGAACATATATATTAACTTCGGGAAAATTTATACCTTTAAATATTAAGTCACCCCACCTAAGAGTATGGGCTCTCTCTTCAGTTATTCAGGTCATCTTTTCAATAGAATTTTAGAAAGTTCTTTCATGAGATTCTTATTTATTCTTGGTAAAGATGATTCCCAATATATTATAATGTTTGTTGCTAAAGTTTAACTGTGGGATTTTGTGTTTATCCTCTGATAATACACTTTCTCTTAAGTAGTTACATACAGAAACTCCAGCAAAAGTTTAATTCTCATTGAGGGAAAGATATACTTAACCCATTGCTTTACAAAGATCTTCAGATAAAATTGAGAGAGGCTGCTACGGCAGCCTAGCCAGATACCACTACTCTCCTCCCGCCACTGTTTATACCCTGGCCTGTGTTTTCAGAGTACTCTCAGTTACTTTCAGTTACAAGAAGTTCTTAAATAAGAATTAATTATTTATCTATGTTTTTAGTCCCAAGAACTTTGAAGAGAAACAACTTAATCCAAGCCATAAAATAATGATGTATTTAGTGACCCTGAAGTCCCAGCTCTCTCAATAGAAATTGCTTCCTAAACATTCATATTCCTTGTTTTTCACATCAGTCTTTCTGTGTTTTCATTATATTTGAGATTCAGATTTTATCAGTTTCTACATGTTCTAACCTAAAAATGTCCTCTTACCTGGAACATTTTTGCTAAGTTAGGTAAATATTTCAGACTGTACACCTTAAGAGAAATATAGCCCCAATCATTTTGATGATTATGATAACCATAATGATCATTTTAATAGAAACATTAATATAGTGAATATGATATGCCAGGCACTGTTCTAAGCATGTTTATCTATACAGTAACCCCACGAGGTAGCTGTAATTCCCTTTTCATTGATGAGATGATTAGATTAGAAGCACAGAGAATTAAAGTAATTTGTTCAAGAACACATAGCTAGTAAATGATGGGATCTGCCTGAAACCCCATCAGTCTTGCTCCAAAGTTCATGGTCTTAATCATTAATCTATGCTCTCTCTTTGATATTTTAAAATATCCTATGTTTTAAAATTTGGGTGGGATAAAACATTAGAAAGTTTCAGCTTTTTTTTTTTTTTTTTGGCTGTGTTGGGTCTTCATTGCTGCGTGCAGGCTTTCTCTAGTTATGGCGTGTGGGCTTCTCATTGCGGTGGCTTCTCGTTGCAGAACACAGGCTCTAGGCATGCGGGCTTCAGTAGTTGTGGCACGTGGGCTCAGTAGCTGTGGCGCACAGTCTTAGTTGTTCCGTGGCATGTGGGATCTTCCCGGACCAGGGATCGAACCCGTGCCCCCTGCATTGGCAGGCGGATTCTTAACCACTGTGCCACCAGGGAAGTCCGAAAGTTTCAGCTTTAAAAATAAATATGAGTCTGACAACCTCCAGAGTGTCTTTTAACTGTCATCTCCCATGAATTGGCATCTAGTTCTAGATGCAAGCAGTTACTTTGCTTAGTTATGAAATCCGCCTTCAAGGAACAACAGGAGTTCTGGAGCTGTTGAGGATGGTACTGAAGCAAATGTTCCTTTTTTCACTTACATCTGTGCTCTTAGAAAATAGAATCAGTAAAATCTTTATAAACATTTGTCAATACTCAGGATGATTTTATAAGTTTCTCTTTGATACTAGAGTCAGGTGAAATAACTACTGCTACATTAAAGATGCAGGTTAAAGATATGTGTGTAATTTCCAGACTGGCCTCTGTGCTCCAGCATTCCTAAGACCTGTCTTTGTCATCTAGAGTGGTTTACCAGTTATGGGCAGTACACTCTGGAAACCCATAAATATATTACAAGGTAGTTCCCAGAGCTCAGTCCTCTAGATAATAGTATGGAGTATGTTCATTTCTGATTTTCATGTTGTGTGGACGACCAAAACAAAGGTGAAAGAGGGAAAGCATGTGCAGTAAGAATGATTCCTGGTCTCTTCAAACATAAACATCGATCAGAAGCCACAGGGAAAAAGACATTAGTTCCAGTCGCAGGCAGCTGATAGCAGTGCTGCTTGTGTAAAGTCACTACCGTCGGGAAAGTGACAACCACTTGTTACTGTCTCACTTTCATAGTTTTATGTACAAATTCTTATTTCTCTTGTTTCGCCTTTGAACAGAGCATCTTGGTCCACCATCAGGAACAAACTCCGCCAGGCAAAGCCCAGCCCTGCAGCACAGGTCCGTGGGACAGTCACAGGCCAACCACATACCTGGGGACAGGTGGGGCTGCTCTTCTCAGGTTTTGGTTTTTTCCCCTGCTCATCTCCCCACTTTTCATCACCCACCCACCCCCACTCACCTCCACACAGTTATGCAGAAGCCAGCCGGTTAGGTCAAGATGAGATGTCTACTCCCTCCGGTCCCTTTGTCCCTTCCTCTCCCTCTTCCCAGCCCCAGCCCAGGGTGCAGCGTAACAGGTGGGGATTAGAAGGAAGTGACAGTAGCACCTACTCTGCTGCTCTAGGTCCTCACGGTTTTGGTAGGGAAGCCCCAGACCCACATCAATTACCATCTTCTTAGACTACCTGAGCAGTATCTGTGCATATTTCTTTCCTCTTTCGTTGAAAATGTAAGTCAAGAAACAAAAACTAAATTTCCAGAAATTCAGCATTTTCACAGGCATTGGTACTGCAGGAGAGCCATTTTACACTGTAACAAGGTCAGCTTACCTGCCCTCCGGTTCAGTGACTTGAGTGCAGTTTTCCTTGATGTAAACTGTGCTGAGACACCCTTAAAACAAAAAAACAAAAACAAAACGAAAAAACAGCGTGGGGGTGTTGACAGACTTGAAGCCAGGCTGGAGTTAATGGCTAGTTTTTGCCTGGCATCTCTCTGCTTCTAGATACAGCCTGTCTTAATAGCAGTTTGTCAGAGGGAGAATGGCACAATTCAGCTTTTAAAGGAAAAGAAATTGATCCACTTTTACTTTTAGGCTGTTTTTCATATTCTCAGTTCAGAGAGTGACTTGATTTCTCTTTCCTGTAGAAGTGTCACAGAAGGTGAAATTGGAAAAGACGTCCTCACTTCCTACAGACACTCGTGGTCTGACCACAAGCACCTTGCACAGCCTGACACTGCAATGATTTCAGTCATAGGCAGTCGGCACAATCAGGTAACAGAGATTCCCCCCAGATGCGGACTGTTCTTTTCAGTTGCTGAATCACTGACACTGATGAATTTTAACTGCAAATCAGTTCAGATAAATTTGTTCCCCAAACTGATCATTCTTAAGGACCTACTCTGTGTTTGGCGTTCTCTTAGTGTCCACGAGACAACGTAAAGAGTGAAAAAGTTGTTTATCCTCTATTGGAGAAATCTTAACCCTTAGTTGAGTACCTAGAAGTAGCAGTGTTTTAGTTAATCAAGGAAGGATTTGGGGTGGGTTTTTTTTTCTTTTTTCAGGAAAATTAGTCAAAATCTGCTTAAAGGAAGCACTGTTCAAAATTCTGTTCTCTGATTGTTCTGTTGCATATTGACCAACTAGTAGAGAAGACATGTAATCTGCAAATTAATTTAGGCTGCATTTATAGAAATTAAGTAGCCCTTTGACCAAAACATACATTCCTTCCTTATGATATAGAAATGCATATTGATATCATATGATAGCACTTATATGTGGAATTCCCAAAAAATGATACAAAGGAACTTATTTACAAAACAAAAATAGACCCACAGATATAGAAGACACTAAGGTTACGAAAGGGGATGGGGGATAAATCCGGAGTTTGAGATAACATATACACCCTACTATATATAAAATAGGTAATCAACAGGGACCTACTGTAGAGCACAGAACTATACTCAATATCTTGTAATAAACTATAGTGGAAAAGAATCTGAAAAAGAATATATATACATGTAACTGAATCACTTTGTTGTGCACTTGAAACTAACACAACATCGTAAATTAACTGTACTTCAATTTTCTTTTAAAA
Source organism: Pseudorca crassidens (assembly GCF_039906515.1). Classification (NCBI taxonomy): domain Eukaryota; kingdom Metazoa; phylum Chordata; class Mammalia; order Artiodactyla; family Delphinidae; genus Pseudorca; species Pseudorca crassidens. Next base: position 99,649,774 of record NC_090297.1, read on the forward strand.
GTGTGTATTGAGAATATAAATCATTTCTTCTGGCCATAAAAGGAGTCTTTCTTCAAACTTTAAATAAAGCAGTCCACGTAAACTTGTTTTCCTTACACTTCTGTCTCTCTAGAGCCTTGGCTGTTACCCAGTGGAGCTGGAGCGAGGCCCCCGGGGCTTTGGATTCAGCCTCAGGGGTGGGAAGGAATACAACATGGGGCTGTTCATCCTGCGTCTGGCTGAGGACGGTCCTGCCATCAAAGACGGCAGAATTCACGTGAGTTGGCTTCTGTCTGCAACCTTTGGTTCTGGCTCCGGACTGGAAACTTCTGAAAATAGTTGATTAAAGGGAATGCAGAAACCTCCTGAATCTATGAAGCAAGCTTTTCCATCACTAAAACCTGAAAGGCAGATGCTTGTCATGAGTTCATTTCCTCCTTGCAGGGTGCTATACTGTATTGCAGTTAGGCTGTTTGCGCTGGCTTGACTTTGGTCAGTAAGAAAAAATCAATTTTACTTACGTAGTCAACATTCAAGGGCAAATGGATTAATAAATAAAATATACTTTCATCTTATTAAGTCTTGGGAAAGCCAGGATGAAACAGAATCATCGACTTCTTCCAAGAAACAATAATCCCAGGATTTTTTTTCCCCTCTTAGCTACTTCTAGAGGGAGCCAGAGGTCGAAAAGCATGACTCTCCCAAACTTTATTATCATTTGCAGGACTAGAAATCACGTCAGCAATGTTCCTGCTTAGGGGTTCTCAGCTCTGAAACACTATAGCTTTGTACATGGCGTTGAGGCCAGATGGTTTATGGATCTGCAAAAGATATTTTCCTTCCTTTTCTAGATGTTACTTAGAGGATTCTTATATTGAAGACATTTGCTGGGCTCAGTTTTTTTTAAATAGTTAATTTACTGGTATTCAATTATATGCTAAAAATTTTATATGCTAAAAATTATAAAATCCGGACAGCCTTCCCCTTACTATTCAAGAGAACTTTGGACTTCCTCCCTCTGCTACCAGTGGGCATCAGGGAAAGATAAATTTTTCTTTTTCTTCTTTTTATTTTTCTCTTTTGCTTTTAACTAAGTAATTAGAAAGGCAAATGACCCTGGCAAATTATTAGATGGTAAATTCTAACAATGATTAGAAAAGTCTTCTGGGTGATTGCAGTTTTAAATTATGCACATCACTACTCCACTCCCATTACTCATTTCATAAACATTTACCGAGTGTTTGCTTTACCCAGGGATTTATACATGATACTGAATAAGCAAGGAGAAAGAGTGACCCCCAAACAAGATACCATCCTTTCTCTAAAGGACTAGACTTTTGTACAAGTTCAAAGTAGGTGAATATGAGTAGAGAAGATTTCATAGACGAGGTGGCATTGGACAGTCAATGGAATTTCAACAGGGAGAGATTAAGAAAACATTCCAGGCTGAAGAAATGAGCAAAGGGGTAAAACGAAGGAAGGACACGTCATATATAGGGAACTGCAAGTGGTCAAGTTTACCTAGAGTCTATTTAGAAAATACATAGGAAGGTAGAAGAAAATGAGAATATGAAAGTAGGGTGAATCACCAGTATGTAGGTCCAAGGTAGTGGAAAGTCACAGAAGGCTTTTGCGCCACGAGTTCCCCCTGAGAGCAATACACTGATAAAATCAGTCTCTTGGTGTGTAGGATGGATGAGGGGATAGGGCTAGCTATAGTTTAGGCATCGAATCATGGTGGTGGGAGTGTAACTTGGATGGTTGTACTTTGGGTGGACGGTAAGTGATGCATGTGGGATCAACCGTTAATGAAGAAAAGACCAGTTTAGATGACTGACAAGTATTAAATGAGTGAAGGATGAAGGAAAAAAAAGAGTAAAGGATGGCTTAGAGGCTTCACCCGGCCTGTACTATGGAAAAAAAAAAAACGTGAGGGAGGCCAGTGGGAGAAAGGATTTGGCAAAGACTGATGATGTACTAAGTTGTAGTCATGTTGAAGGACCAGCTGGTTGAGCAGGTGTAAATATTTAGCAGGCAGTTAGGACAAGAGGTAAAGTCCCAGATTGTGACATTACCCAGACGGAAGTGATAACTGATGCCTTTGCTGTGGATGAATTCACTAAAGGAGACGATTTAGAGAGTTGTGGGCCAGGGGCAGGACTCTGGATAAGGCCTGTCATTAGTGGACCATAGAAAGTAGAGAAAATGGGGAGGGTGAGAACGCAGAGCAGCAGAAGCAGAGCTGGAGGGTGTTGACGGCAAGGAGAGGGGCTGATGGCCAAAGTCCATTAGTGTGCTGAAGCTGAGCTGTTTGCTCTCGCCACAGTTCACTTTCTTGTAGGGACAGTTTAATAAAGTGGGGAGAACATGGGTTTGGAAATCAGACAGGACAAGGATCGAACTCTGGTTCTGCCACCTTGTAGCTGTGCATCGTTGGGTAACTACTCTGAACCTGCACAAAACGCAGAGCTATAATACATGTAAAATACATGGCCCAAGTAAACTTCTTAAAGTTTTAGTAAGAGCAGTTTGAGGCACTGTTTATGGGGATGGCATACTTATTTCTGGTTTTCTTGGTCCTTTTTCTCCTCCACCCCCAACCTTTTAAAACAAAAATCTCTAAGTCATTTAAATTTGGAGTTTTAAAAAAATCTCATTGTATATTGTATCACAAAACTCCAGTTAAACCAAAAACTAGGATATAATTGAAATGTTGGTTTCAAATATAACCCTCAGATACACTAATCTCACCAAATAAAAGGCAAACAAAGAGGCCTTAAAGGATTCTATTTCTAAAACATGTTATTCTTTTTTTTTTTTTTTTTTTTTTTGCGGTATGCGGGCCTCTCACTGTTGTGACCTCTGCCATTGCGGAGCACAGGCTCCGGACGCACAGGCTCAGCGGCCATGGCTCACGGGCCCAGCCGCTCCGCGGCATGTGGGATCTTCCCGGACCGGGGCACGAACCCGTGTCGCCTGCATCGGCAGGCGGACTCTCAACCACTGCACCACCAGGGAAGCCCTAAAACATGTTATTCTTAATAATGAACAGAAACTTTAGAATTATGTGATTAAATCAGCTTTAATATAAAAAAGAAACTCTGAAATTTGAAAGCAAAAGCAAATAAGCTATTACTGCTATGCCCAGGTTTGTTCTAAACTCTAATAAAATAAATCAGCTTTTCAGAGAAAAATTTTTCTGGCTACTAAATCATCAAAATCTTGACTTGGTGTAGGGATCATGGGAGCTTTGCTGTAAATGACAACTTACTCAGGTGGCCACTGTCCCAAAAGATGAACATTTATCTCCAGCTGACACTTGTGCATGGAGCCAGCCACCTGAGCATCCATCCTGTCTGCCTTCCCCTCCTGCCTCTCTCCTCTTCTCCCGTCTTTTCTGTTAAGCTGACACTGTACTTTGTGTCCTGTACCTATTATTCCAGTATCTTCCGCACCTGAGGTAGTGCCTTGAATATTGATAGTAGATGTTCCATAGATATTTGTTGAAAGAATAGAATGCATGGTTAATATTTCTAGATAATGGGAGAATTTTTTTTAAATATTTAAGATTAACTCCCAGAACTTATTACTGGGTAGACAGGACTTGGGCTATAGGAAGGAATAAGCAAACAGTGTAATCGTATAATTCACTAAAACAAGAAAATGTTTACTTTTAAGATAGATGGAAAGGTGTTGAGAGGATCTGTACATGTAGTGAGTCTTCAGCTGGTCCTTAAATCCTGATTTAGAGAGGAAGGAAAAAGGTTCTGGGCTAAGGGAATGAGAAATCAGCTGAATGGAAAAAGTCCATATTAGGTAATAGTGTCAGACTGAAATATTTGACAAAGAACAGAAACCGATTTAGAAACTATTAAGAGTCTGTTGTCTTCCAGACCACGTTTTCACTTGTATTAGTTTTAGTCTCACAAAAACTCTTGTGAGGTAGGGGGCATTATCCCCACTTGCAGATTAAAACTGAGGCTCAGGGAGACTGAGTCACAGCCATAGAGGGACCCAGGGCCACTGTCTCTCAGCCTAGTCTGTGTGCTTTCACATCAGGCCATGATTATGTCATTTGGACTCAGTTCCTTTGGGAGGCATAAAGGGTCTTAAGAGGTTGTAAGATAATGTAAGCAATGTGTTAGAAATATTGTTTAGTCATTTTAATATTTTAGTGGATGTTGTTTGAAAAACTGCAAGACTGCCTTTAAAAAGTGACTTTTTTAAAGGAACACAATTTTTCTCTATCGTTCTTCCTACTTTCCCCCTTTTGGTTCTCCTGTTCTCATTTTTTTCTTCCCCTTTCATTTCTTTCTTCTCTCCTCTCTCCTCTGTCCCCCACAATTCTATTTTTCAATAATACAAAAACCTGACCTTGAATTTTTATTCTTATCAAAAAATATATTCCCCATTTTTTGTATTTTTATCACACTTAAATTTTTTAAAGTAACAAACTTTTAGAAGAATGTTTACATTTCCCTCTCAAAGGTGTGATTTTTTTATCTTAAGCTTTGTGTAGTCCAGTTTAGACCTTCTTCCCCTTTTGAGGGCCTCTCTACCATAAATCTTAAAACCATGGCTTTCCTCTCCTTCACCCTAATTTAGTTTTTAAGTTAAACAAAAATGACACCTGGTGGCAGATCTGTTCAATTACAAGTTTTTTGCAGTTTACTTATTGTGCTGAAAGAATAAGAAATATGCAGGTTTGGACAGAGAATTTAAGCCAAAGACTATAATTGAAATGAATTATAACCTCAAGCACGTTTTTACAAGATGTACCCAAAGCATGCTCCAAGTAGTATCTATTTTAATATTAATTTCTCTAATTATCAGAGGGTTTTATATCTGGTGCTAATTTGTCATCTGTGTTTCCTCATGAAAATGATTTTTCTATAATCACTTATTAAAGAAAATCTGGGTACCGACCTTTATTTCACTTATATACCTATTCTAAGGGTTTTTTAATGAATTGTGTTTATTACTTTTTCTCCATCCTATTATGTTTATTATCATCTTACTTTGGTTTTTATTTTAGATTTTTTTTCCACTTTATGTGTTAACTCCATCTATTTTGTGATACCCTCCACTCATTTTTTTCCCATAAATATGCAATAAAACTTGTTCTGTTTTCTTAGTTTACTTGAAAAATTTTTGCATTGTATAGAACGGGGTGCAGTCTATAGTTATATCTTCATCCTGCTACATTTTTTTTTTTTTTTTTTTGGCTGCTTGGGTCTTTGTTGCTGCACGTGGGCTTTCACTAGTTGCGGTGAGCAGGGGCTACTCTTCGTTGCGGTGCGTGGGTTTCTCATCTCGGTGGCTTCCCTTGTTGCGGAGCACGGGCTCTAGGCACGCGGGCTTCATCAGTTGTGGCTCGCGGGCTCTAGAGCACAGGTTCAGTAGTTGTGGCGCACAGGCTTAGTTGCTCCGCGGCACGTGGGATCTTCCCAGACCGGGGATCGAACCCGTGCCCCCTTCACTGGCAGGCAGATTCTTAACCACTGTGCCACCAGCTTTAAATCTTTTTTTGGAAAACCAGAAAATAGATCATTTGAAAATTAACATTTATTTGTGCTTGGTGTATAATCCTGTTTTTAGCTCATTAATTCCTCCCAACAACCCCAGGAGGTAGGTAGGTACTAATGTTATCCCCACTTAACAGAGAGGAAAATGAGACCACTCTGCTAGGACGAGGTCGAGCCAGGAGTGAACCACAGACATTATGACTCCAAAGCCCAGCTTCCAAGCCACTGTGCGCTGCTGCAGCTGTGGATACAGAGCAATCTTACTCACCTCTGTTAAATAATTACTGCGTCCTCTTCTGTTATCTCTGCATTGTTTTAGTAAGCTCTGCAAATATTGCTTTTTGTAATTTCAGTAATTGTCCATTGTTCAGTTTTTCTGTTTTGAAGCCAATACCCTTTAGTTGTTTGTCACCTCGAAATGTTTAAAATCTGGATATATTTTTAAATCATTACCATCATTATCTTTAACCAGGTCCTTTGCAGAAGTGATACTTCACTCTTTCACATTTCCTTTTTCTTTTCAAATAACTACAGACATTTCTAGTAAATAGCAATGGTGCTGAGGCATTTTATTCTGATCCCTAGCGTGCGTTTGTTTTCTAGGGAAATCACTACACACTAAAGTCATTTAGTGTAAGCCAGCTATTGGTTTTAAATAAGTATTCATAGTAGTATGAATTTCTCCAAGCTGAGTTTTCTTAGAGTTTTAGTCTATAAATATTTCATTTAGGTAATGCCTCATATATGTACAGGGTGTAGCAGCAACACAAAGGAAGGAGTAGGCAGTTCTCCCTGGAGGCCAGGATAGGCTTCAAAGATGAGGAGCCACCTGCCTAGGATTTAGGATATTCAGCTTGAGTCGGAAAGTACCCTTCACAGGCGGATTAATCAGAGGTAGCTCTGTGGTATCACGTGGGTCATAGAGCCTTCACCCTCTCCCACCACTTAACGTTTGGTTGAAAACTTAGAATTTGATTCTTGGCTTCAAGATGCCCAGATCCTGCTTACTAGTCATAGAAACTTTTATAGCATAAATAAAACTGGACATCTTCTCTTCCTATTGCTACCACCTGTCCACTCCTCGTCAACTCTAGTGTAATAGCACTGTGCACAAGTTAAATATTTTACAAAGAGAGTCATTCAGCAGAGTTGGGTGGCTCTAGGGATGACAAAACAGAACCAAAGGAGGATGTGTAGTTTCATGTTGTTTCTGTGAATGTTCCCTGTCTAGGTTGGGGACCAGATTGTTGAAATCAATGGGGAACCTACACAAGGCATCACACATACTCGAGCAATTGAGCTCATTCAGGCCGGTGGAAATAAAGTTCTTCTTCTTTTGAGGCCAGGAACTGGCTTGATACCTGACCATGGTAAGTTAAGTAGCTCACCTGTAGCTGAAAAGCTGAGAATGTGTTTGTTAGGGAGGGGGCAGCAGAAGGAAAAGGAATATCTGTTTGGAGGGGACAGATATTTTACTAGCTAATTCAGAGGTAACCACCAGAACCATCTAAAGTTAGTTACCATAAATAATAATATTATAAAATAAGTGATTCATACAGAACTTTTGTTAGACTAGAATATATATGTTAAGCTAGTTTCAGCAGAAAACACAGTTGCTTTTGCAGAGAAAAGTGCCTATAAAAAATGAGAACATTAGAGGCAAACGATTTTAATGTCATGAAAAGCATTTGAAATCTCTTCAAATGTTATTTTTTTTCCTTATAGTAAGATGAGTTTCTCTCTTAATGAGCAGCATAAGAACTTTAGGCTTTTCTGGTCATTTGTCAAAAACAAGTTACTTTAGCTCTACCTGGAGACAAGGAGTTGCACTTGGGACCATTTCCGTAGTCCTGTACTGATCTTAAATTTCCTTGGTTTCATTGTATGTTTTTGAAATATCACAGTATTTGAAAATCACTGTTTATCAACTGAGTGCACTAGTCTAGAAGTACAATACCACACCACTTAGTCCTTGTCCGTTCCAGTTTCCTCCCTTCCCCCCATAGAGCTTTTGAGGGATAAGTATAGACATGACCTCCTACAGTCCCCTTCCAGCCTATAATCCTCTGACTGTATTACCTTCCACCATCTGCTTGTAAACCATACGTCCCCGGTGACATCTTTGCTAACTGAGCTGTGATGTTTTTTTACACAGTCCTAGGCTTTTTCTCTTCCTTCTTCAGGTTTGGCTCCTTCCGGTCTGTGCTCCTACGTGAAACCTGAGCAACATTAAGGCTTTCAGGGCTTTTCTTGGTCTTTCCTTAAAAAGATTTGGTAAATTTGCATGTCTTGTAAATCACTTCCTCCTTTTTTTTTCTTTTTAATTAAAAATGATGCTATTAAATACATCTACTTCTATCTTCTGCACTTTTCAGTTTCCTTTTGACATTAAATTTGACAGCTTAAAGCAAGAAAATTATTTACAAATGCCCATGAACTCCATTCTGGTTACCACAGTTTGGTCTCCTTTATTAGTGATTTTGGCAAATCCTGAAGCTATATCCATCAATAATAGCTAAATTAGTAAGCTGCTTGGACCAGGTAATTTGGTCCAATTATTTTATTATTTATTTCTTTTAAGATTTTTATTGGGCTTTTGCTACTTATAAAGAATTTACACATCATATATTATCGTACCTATTCTACAAAAGTAATTGGAAAAATGAATACTATTATTTTGTATATATAAAACAACCTACCCTTCAGGTACAAGTATAGCTGTCTGTATACGTCTGCCTTTATAGAGAGAGATCTAAACATACATGAACTTTATTTATAAGATACTCAGGCTGTTTAAGCAGTCAGTAAAATTCAAATGGCTATCAAAAAATTCAAAACTTAATTGTTCCTATTTATAATTCTAAAATTTAATAATGTTCTACTCAAATCACTTTTTTTAGGTGATTGGAATATTAATAACCCTTCATCTTCCAATGTGATTTATGATGAACAGTCACCATTTCACCCATCTTCACATTCTGCTTTCATATTTGAAGAGTCTCGTGTGCCAGTAATTGAAGAATCTTTGATGAGAGTTCAGATATGTGAAAAGGCAGAAGAATTAAAGGACATTGTGCCTGAAAAGAAAAGCACTTTAAATGAAAATCAGTCTGATATAAAACATCAGTCTCTTCTCCATAAAAATGTGAATAAAAGGGATCCACCCAACAGTCATGGGCACAGTGATAAGAAAAATCTCTTGAAAGTAGAAAATGGTGTCACACCAAGAGGCAGATCTGCTAGTCCCAAAAAGTCAGCCAGTCGATATTCAGAGGAACATTTAGAAAAGATTCCCAGCCCTCTAAAAAATGACCCCAAAAGAAGACCCAGAGATCGATCACTCAGCCCCAGGAAAGGAGAGAATAAAAGTAGTCAGATCAGCACCAGGGCAGCTTCTGGACAAGACCATTGCAGAAAAAGCAGAGGACAGTCTTCAAGCCCAAAGAAGCAGCAAAAAACTGAAGGAAGCAAAGACCAATCAAATGTGAACCAAAGAGTAGGGGGCTATGCTAGCAACAATGCTGAGCAGATGTCAGATGGGAAAGAAAGATCAGGTGTTGTCAGGAAAGATACAAATCAGAGTCAGCCTGGAAAAAACAGAACCAGGTCTCCAGAGAAAAAAAGCAAGAGAATGGATGAAAAGTCGCTTCCATCCAAAAAGACAAATAACCCTACTAGTAGAGCTATATCAGAAAATGAAAAAGGAAAGAAAGCAACCTTAGTAGAAACAAGTTCTAGTAAAGATAAAATAGGAGAAAATGTCAAAATATCAGAAAAGAAGCCAAAGCAGGAACCTGAAGAAAGAATGGTTTTAAACAAAATAGAAGATCACAAAAGAAAAGAACTAGAGGCAGCTGACAAAAACAAAGAGAGCGGAGGGTTCAAACCTGAAAGCGGTTCTCCAGCTAAGAAAACACCAATAACTCCAGGGCCTTGGAAGGTGCCAAGTGCAAGCAGAGCCACAGGCACTACTGGTGTGGCCGAGAAGCGACTGTGACCTTTAGTATAAAACAAAAAAACAAGTTGTAATCTTTTCCTACTAAAAAGCAGTGTTCCCCTCCCCCCCCCAAAATCATTTTTTTCAGGAATTCTGAAACACACATCAGAAGTACATTTTAATTTGAGCATCAAGTTACCTAGGCTGCATGAAGGGCCTGCAGGATTGCTAAGAACCCACTGTCCCCTTGGCTGGCTGCCCGCCTTGCGCTCAGGAAGGAGCCGCACCCACGGGCTCATCGGACACGCCCGGCTCAGGCCGCCCAGCTCGTCTTCATGAGTGTCTGAACAAATGACATGTTGATATTCACGACGTGGTCACAACTCACTTTATATTTGTGCCAAGTTATCTACTGTATCATGTCTATTTTATCCTTCTCATGCAGATATTTCCACAGTAATGAAAAAACTAGGTTTGGCTTGGAAGTTGATATTCTCAATAGCATGTTGCATGTTTACAGAGAGAAATATTTGAGCCCTTGCAGAAGAAGAGATTGTTAACTCATCATTAAAGATGGCAGTTGCCTCTCCTAACAGCTTACTGATGATGTCCCCGTTTAAAAATAAAACTCCCAAACATCGCTACTGGAAAGAAAAAAAAATGTAGTCAAATACTGACTTTCTTATGGCTGTTTATTTTAATTCGGCCGGATAAGGTATTTCAAATAACTGTTAAAGATGTGATTTACAAATGAATGTTCAAATGAGAAAGCACTTCAATTGATTAAGAGTTCACCTCCTGCTGTGTTATCCAACTCTAATGTGTTATAGCATCTCAGATCACCCTTTTATTTCATTTATTTTATTATGAAACCACAAAGAAGCATATGGAAATATTGCTTATTGCTATCTGAAGAAAAACTACCAAATTTCTCTTTCTGGATATTTTGGTTGAACCAACTACTAAGTCATTAGTCATTAATACATAATACATATTTGAAGAGGGACTTAATCGTGAAACCAGTTTCACGGTCCGTTGCCAGATGAGGTACCAACTCATCTGGCAGCTGCTGTACAAGTTCAAGTGTTGAGAAGCAGAACCTGTGTGAGACCGACTCACAAGCAAGTGAGAACAAACGTGGTGGTAGACAGTCCTTGCTAGATCTTAATTTTAATATCTAGCTACATTAACCTATTTACAAAGAAGAAAGGGATCGTAAACATCTGCTTAGCTTGTACAGATTTTCAGAATTCTTTTCTCAAGTCTAATTAGAGATGTTTGTTGGAAGGTAGAGACAGTTTTTAGCTCCATAAAATAGATCCGGGTTTCTCAGCCCCCGGAAGCAGCATTCAGTAGCATCTATAAATAAAGGAACATTCTCAGAATAAAACCATTTTCTGGAGTATTTGAACACACTTGTTCTGTCACCCTGGGTTCATCTTGTTATTGTGAAACACATCATGTCCAGGTCCTTCCCTCTCAGAGTCTGACTGTGAAATTCTTTAATATAACAACAACTAAATCAGCCCCTGTAGATAAGACATGCTTCCCGGAGTGAGATTTCTGAAATCCCCTTTCCATCCAGAACTATATTTACCCACCTATTGTAACTACTTGAATAGAGACGAATTAGAAGGCTTGATAAATGCTAAGAATTTAGTATCACAGAAATGATTTATTCTCCCTATAGTCCACAATTAGTGATAAAAATCCAATTTTTGTTAACTGCGACATAACTTTGATGTCATCTGTTGTCAGTCTGATGTGGCTCTTTCCTTTCTAAGTAACCTGTCACTGTACTGATTCTGTACTGACTTAGCAATGTGGCCTTGGAATGCTAAGCAAAATATGGATGTACTGGTTGTAAATGTTTATATATTGTACAGTACCTTTATATATACACTTGAGGTTCTGATTAGAGAAAGAGACCTGTAAATCGCTCGTTATTTTTTATATAGATATTAAAAAAAAAAGAAAAACAAAAATCAGTTCATGGCCTGCATTTCTTTTACTGTCAGGTTTATGTAATGTTGCCTTTTCTATTTGTGGAGCTAATTGTCATCATGGTCTGAGTCCTCAAATAGATTTTTATCCCTACAAGTAACAAATACTCAAAGTCCTACAATCAGAAAGAAAGACTCTTACAATGATGACTTTACCTGTATAGCTATACTTATCTATATGTAAAGCTCAAAATTAGTTTGAGTTGAATATCATTATACCTACTTAATACCTTTCACTGTAAGGAAAATAGCTTTGCATAAATAATTTGCTACCCCCCAAAAATCCTTTCTTACACTGTCAAGGAAAGAAAAGGACTTGTCTTATTGGAAATTATCAGACATTTCTAATGGACATAGCTGTGTAAGTCCAGTTACCACAAGGTCACAAACTCTATTTCATCAGACTGTGGCATTTCACATTATTTTTAAATCATTTTATTTACTCTAGGTTGTACTTGTAGAGTGAAGTATTTTGACTTGATTTCACTGAAATTCTTGGAATGAATAATGCCTAAAACCTAGCTCAAGACCATGGTTAACTGAATACTCTTGAGGAGAGAAATTAATTCCCGCCTGCCATTACTGAACTCACACTGAAAATAAACTCCAAACCCCGAGCCCTACCATGGAGATGTGTGTTGTAGCAAAGCCTGCAGAGTGGCAGCAAAATCATTTTGTTGCTGTTTTAGTGGACATATTTTCTTATTGGTCGTAACAGCAAAAAAGTTCTGGGATGCTATCACGTTGTCTCCCTAGGGAGATTAGATTAGTGAGTAAGAGCCTATACTATTGTCTTCTAACCCCTGTACATTAAATATTTGGGGCCAAGTAGCTTTTGCACAGAGTCAACTCCTATTTCAGAAGTCTTGGACACAGAAAAGCATGCGGCTTTTTATTTCTACCTGAGCATACCTTGGTTATTTCCTTTTTTAATAGTCAGATATTCTCATGTAGAAAAAGTCAAATGCTTTTCAAGGTGAACTAATGAAGAGCTTCCTGTTTAATGTGTCCAACATTCAAAAAGAATTGGGTTTTAAGAAAGCAAGGACTACTCAAATTAGTTAAACTGTGTGACGGTCTTAACTACCGACCTCCACAGAGATGTGTTTAAGCTCGAGCTTAGTCCAGAGTGAGCTCCAGGAACTAAGGAACAGTGGTGTAAACAGACTTCAGTCACGAAACGTGATGATTCAGTCTGGCGTGAAGAATATATCAGAGCAAACTTCTTACATCATCCTGGCATGCTCCAGCGCTAAGAACTACTTGTGCTTTTTAAACAATAACAGATTTGTTTATTTAGGCAGCTCTTTACTGCTTATGCTCTTAAGGTTTCTCAGCAATACAATGACTGGTTTAACGCACGCCATAATTATGACATGAACTCTATAATCTTTGCTTCAGTTGACTGAATTAGTTTAAGATATCCACTAACTTGGATCTGTTTTCAAAGTTTCTATGCAAGTAGAGCCTTAAGTGTAAGAAGCGAGTATGAAGGCTTATTGAGAGTAGAATTTAGTAGAGTTCTGCCAAAGAACTCTGAACCTTTCTCACATACACATTAAAATACAAAAACATAGCCAAGTGCTTTAATTTAGCCTGAACCTATATTTTTCCAAAGAATCCTGTGGGTATTTGTCTATTTTACAATGTTTGCATTAAAGTCAAGCAGAACTATTAGCAAATTTTTATAGCAAATCAAGAGGCTTATTTTGTCCTTAATAAACAACTATTTGTTACCTTGAGTAATACCTTACTACAGCATATAGGCTCAGGGTGTGCTGCAGGAAAGGAATGGAATTATTTCACATTTGTGAAATTCAAACTTCATTATTCAAGATGGGCACCAATAACTGCAAGGAGCAAAGGATTACTTTAAATGACCAAACTAGTCAACAGCTGTATAGATGAGATTAAGTTTAATGAATTTACTTCTTGATAATTCCAAATCATACACTATATTTGGGAGTAAGACCCATTTGGCCCATTATGGCGTGTGTAGACTAAAAAATTTTGAAAATGAATTTCATTAATTTGAAAGAGGGTTATTTTTACAGTGCACAGGTTCACTTACCTCTAGATACAATGAACCAAAATTAAAAACACAGACCCGTAAGCTTACACTTTGGAGGACATCCTGGTATTTAGAACTTTTCTACTTGTCTCTGAAAGTTAAGAAAACCATACCCCAATTAGGCAAGTATTTGGTTATTCAACTTTTCAAAGTGTTTATATTATACATGAGGCATATAATGTACATTTTTAGGAAGTCTGTACATATTTAGGAAGTCTGAAGTCATACCTCCATAGCGATTTTAGGAGATAGAATTTTTCCCAATACAAATTATAAAAGTAGCTGAACAGGTATTTTTCTTATCCATCTATGGTTATTATTATTTCAGTTAAATGTATGTATGGCCTAATCTAGTTCTATTTTTACATCTTGGTTTATTTAATTTCTCAGTAGCACGTATCACTCCTTTCGGGAAATCAAAAGTCCAATCTCCTAGAAATTATTATACAGGAATAAATGAAGCACTGACAGTACAACTCTTCCATCCTAACAGAAGAAAAAAAAAAAAAAACTACAGAAACAGTAGATTACTTGAGGTCTATTCATTTATTCTATGCATTTATATTACGTACCTATTATGGGGTCAGGTACTCTTCTGCATTCTGGGGACCTAGGAGTGAAAAACAACAACAACAAAAATTCCTGCCTTAAGGGACTTATATTCTAGTGGGGAAGGACAGAAACAAGTAGGCAAAAAATAAACAAGATAATCAGGTTCTGGTAAGTGCCGTGAAAGAAATGAACAGGACCATATATAACTGATAACAAGGATAAGATGGGGAACAACTTTAATTCAGAGAAGGTCCTGCTAAGGAATTGACAGCTGAGAAGCCATTCACGGGAGAACTGAAGAAAACATATTCCAGGCACAGTCTGATAAGAAAGAACTTGGTATAACGAGGAACACAGGGAGGCCAGTGTGGCTGTCAGGTACTGAGGAGGGAAATTTGGAATGATAATGAAGGGCCTTGGAGGCCAGCATAGGGAAAGCCAGGAAGGATTTAAGTAGGAATGATATAGTCTCCATATTTTTAAGCTCACTCACGTGGCTGTGGAGAACCGACTGCAGAGGCAAGAATGGGAAGGGAACAGTGGGTCAGCACAGTAATCCAGCTGAGCGCAAAGGAGGCTCAGTCTGTTAGCGGTGGAAACACAGAACCAACGTGACTGGCTGGTAGATTAGATATGGAGGGAAAGAGAGGAACCAAGAATAAACCCTAAGCCTTTGGCTTGAGCAATTGAGTAAACTTTTTTCTATTTACTAAGGTGGGAAAAACATTTACTCTCCCACCTCAGACAACTTAAAAACAAAAAAGGAAAAATATATATGAAAAAATGGGTGTTAGATGTTGGACAACAGGCAGTAAAAGATAGTGGAATTCAATGAGGTGAGCCCCATGTTTGCCCCAGATTACTTAGAGGCAGTTTCTAGGCTGTGGTGTAGGAAGGGGGTATCCAAACTGAACCAAGCAGCCTTGCTGAGTTGAGGTGAGAGTTAAGAATCTGGGGCGGCCAGGACAGCTAGAATTGGCAGGCCGAGTACCAGAGAGAAGACAGGTGCAGAGAGAGGAGAGCACAGCTGCACAGAGAGGAGAGAGCTCCAAAAATGTGCAGAGGTTTCCTTTCAAGTTTTCAGGTATTGATAAGCACAAGGAAATACTCAACAGGGAAAGAACCACCAAGAAGAAGCAGGCCAAAAATTCCTGAGCTGGGAAGAGTTCATGTTCCCACAGTTAAACTGGAAAAACCTGATCATGAACAGGGTTACCAGGTAGACTCAGGAGGATTTTGCTTCAGTTGTGGAGAAAAGTAGCACCAGAGTAAAGGCTGCTCTGGCCCACCTAACAAAGCTTAAAAGCAAGCCTTGAAATGATCAAACTATTTTCAAGTATCTTGACTGCATTCTAAAACAAAGCTCAAGAATATTTAAAAGAATACACACACACACACGAAGACCCAACACCCAACAATGTAAAATTCACATCCATTAAGAAATTACTAGGCATGTAAAGAAGCAGGAAAGTATGACCCAAAATGAGGAGAAAAATAAATCAACAAAAACAAACCCCCAAATAACACAGACGATGGCTGTTATAATGTTCTTATTTACTATTTCTATTATAAATATTATGAAAACAAGATAGAGAAAAGAAACAGCACGTTAAAGAGAGACATGAGGATACAAAAAACTGAAAAAGCAATATCAAAATTCTGTAGACAAAATACATTGGGTAGGATTAACAGCAAATTAGTGCAGAAGAACAGGTTAGTGAACTTGAGGCACAGCAATAGAAATAGTCGTGCCAGTCTTCTGTCTTTAATAGAAATTAAAAACAGAAGACTGGGACAATGTACAGAACATCAGTAAGGTGTGGGGCAACTTCAAGCAGCCTAATTAACATGTGGAGTCTCAGGAGGTGGGAGACTGGGGTATAGAAAACTTATTTTAAGAAATAACAGTCAAAATTTTTCCAAATTTGATGCAAACTAAAAATCCAGAGACCCAGTAAGTGCAACAAATCCCAAGCACACACACAAATGATGAAGACAACTACACCAACGCACATTATAACTAAATAGCACAAATTCACTGAAAAAGGTAAAAACCTTAAAAGCAGCCAGAGTTTAAAAAAAAATAATAATACAGAAGAACGAAGATGACAATGACAGCAGACTTCTTGTCAGAAGCAAGGCGATCCAGGAGGCAGTAGAGCAGCAACATCTTTAAAACTAGAATTTTATGCCCAGAAAAAACATCTTTCAAACATAAAGATTCAAAAATCTTTCTCAACAAGGTAGGCCTATACACCTTGCTAAAAAGATTTTGGATTTTTACCTTCGAAGTAATACTAAGCCATTAATAGATTCTAAACGATGAGACTGAGACTTGCATTTCAGAAAAGACACATTAGCTTTTGAGATGAATAGGTGGGCATGGGGGAGAGGGGCAGAAAAGCAGAATCTTGTTCAAAAACGAAGGATGTTGACTTAGATGAGGGTGGTGAAAGTGGGGATGGAGAAGAAAGGACTGATTAGAAAAATATCTAGAAGATAATTACTCACAGACTTGATGACTGGATGTGAGGTATGAGAAAGGCAAGAGTGAAAAATGATTTCCAAGTTTCCGACATGAGCAACTACCCATACAGTTAATTTTACCCACCTGAAAAATCATTTAAACCAATTATACACCATCAAAACTATAACCGAAACAACTCACAGGAGTAAGCTATTCTGAATGCTGCATTTACGCTAAAGATTCACTGTGTAAAAAATTCAAATAAAAATAGAACAGTGGTTTTTTTTTGTAACAGGAAAAGATAAAGCTTTCTTCATCCGAAATCTGTACTGAGCAGTTCAATCCTGGATTTGAGATAGCTGCTATTGTCCCTTATGGAAAACAGTTAAAGCATGATTTCTATGAGCCATCTGCTGAGATACCGAAGTGCCTTTACAGATCAGTTCCTTCCAAAGGTAAATCACTATAATGGGGTTTTACTTTTTAAAAAGAATTGTAACTCTCACGCAGTATTTGGAATGGCTGCAAATTTTTGGTAATCCACTTCTAGTTCAGCAATCTTGCCCCCTAGGTTTCTATCTTCACAGTTAGGAATCTATCAGCAAAAGATTTTTAAAGGGTTTTAAACAGTAATTACAAATGTTTATGGTGGATTTATTAAGGGCGATGTACTTTATGCTATGTTAAGTACCTTACCTGATAATCTCATTTAACCTTAACAACACTATTAGGTAGTTATTATCCTTATTAAGCAGGTAAAGAAATTGAGATGCAAAAATGTTAAGTAACTTGCCTTAGACTACGAAGCTAATAAGTAGCAGAGCCAAGGATATGAATCCAGAAAGGTCTGACCTCAATTCCTGGACTTAAGAAATTCATCTTTAAACCTCAAAAATCTTCCTGCATATTAGGATATGTGTAAATGATACACTGATTTTGCATGTACATACTTCACATGTAATAACTAAGTTTCCTAATTATTTCCATTTAAAAATTCACAAAATCTTGTCATTAAAATGTGGGCTTTCAATTTGCCTCGAGAGATTCTTCAAAGTGGGTAACTTAATGAGCAGGAATTAAATGTAGACTATTAGAGTTTTCATTAACATATGTATACGCATGTATGTGCAATAGGGGATACTGATAAGAGAATCCAGATCATCAGTGGCATAGCTTGGCTCAGTACAGACACCGAGGACATGAGATTATACTGAGGGTTAAATACACTGAGTCTCACAACAGATAAACTATGAACGCTTCACTTAGTAGTGTGATGGGAAACATAGCTCAGATGATTTAAATGGAAAACATGTTTTATGGTGGACACGGATGAGTGTGCATAGACTTAAATTTCTCATGCTGGATTACATGCCATATTACATGCATGACTCTTTCACCAACAACTATACAGTTATTAGGATTAACTTCAAAATTATAAACTAATTAAAATTTTCTCCATAGTTTAACAGAAAATCACAGTTTGAAAGGTTTTTTCTTTCAACAACAACAAAAAAGCCTAGAAACTGAAATTCTCCAATAAAGTTCTTTTATTCAGGCTCAACCTAAAATAGTTTAAACTTGATCTCTCTTTGCTAGAGAAATGAAATCTCCAATTCTATAGACTGTAATAGAAAAGTACTGAATTTGCATATTTCCAATAAAGGATTTTGCTTCACGCTTTGGGCATCTGCCATAGTTACCCGAAAGACTATTTCCAATAAATATAACTGTCACAGCACTGAAATGCCCAGAATAAATTTCCTAACTTAAAAAGTTGTCCTTAAGTTACTATAACACAACAGTCTTCAGTCTCCTGACTATTCATGCTATTTGAAAACCATGAAAATACAGGTGTTTAGCATGCACACCCAGTTGGAAAAGGCTCTGTTCCTCTGAAAACACCATTCGTTAGATTAGGTAGAGCTGAGGGCACCTCTCCGTGTGAACAAGCAGGTGGGTGTCTCATGGGTTTGCAGTCATCTCTCTCCTTAATGGGTTAAGCACTGATGCCAGCAAGGGGAGAAAGTCCGGGCACATGACTCAGCTTATGACTTAATTTTCCACAGCTAAGAAAAGAAAATCACCAAAATAGTTAGTTTTATGACAAATAGGTGGGGTTGATAGGTACACCTACATGTAAACCAAGAACCGTTTACATAAGAAAAAAGTACCAGCTGTGACAACAGCAACCATAGAACATCATAGAGAAAAAACCGTTAACAATTTCCAGGATCAAAAAAGATATACTGCAGTTCACGGGTTTTTGGTTTTCATTCATTCTGCCTCTGTACATTTCCCTAGATCAGAGGCCAACCCAGCCCACGCTATTAAATTGACATGAGATTCAAACTTGATTTTTTTGTTCCATTCAAGAGCACCATCTATTGTACTTGCATAAAATGAAAAAACCTAAGCTGAATGTCTATTTCAAATGTCTATTTCTCTACCTCAAGAGTTATTTCCATGCCAGTCCCTCCCTCCCTCCCTCCTTCCCCCCTCCCTGTCTCGCTCTCTCTCTCACACACACACACAGTGGGAAGAACAAAGATTACTATATACAATAAGTTTTAAGACCAAGGCAGATGCTACAGAGTGATAATCACACTTACTCTTATATTAAATCCTAGAAGATCACTTATAACACCTGAGACAGCAGAAAGGATAACTACTCGTGTGATATTGTAGATCAAGGGATTCATTGTCAGTCCATAGAGTCTAAATGGTGTGTCCAGCTCCTACAAAAACATGAAAGAACTGAGATGAAATACACGGTTTCATAATAGCCACCAGTGATTTCTCGACTGTTTTTTTCAGTCTTGGGAGAGGATGATTGCTTAAAACCTCTTCCCTTAATGTTCAATAGCTACCTTCAAAAAACCTGCAATGAGGGGAAGCGGGGGAGGGATAAATTTGGAATTTGGGATTAACAGATACAGACTATTGTATATAAAATAAACAACAAGGACCTACTGTATTGTACAGGGAACTATGTTCAATACCTTGTAATAACCTATAATGGAAAAGAATCAATATATATATCACTTTGCAGTACACCAGAAACACTGTAAATCAACTATACTTCAATTAAAAATAATAATTTTAAAATTAAAAAGTAATAAATTAATTAATGCCTGTAATGGACTCTCACCTACTTTTCCACTAGCTAAGTTTTTAAAGGTGGATGCAAGCAATATGCTATTTGTGATTTTTTAATGTAATTTTAAAATGTGACAGACATCAGCAATCACTAGAACCTGGGTAGTAAGTTGGGAAACTTTTTCTCATAGAGTCATTAACCCCAAACTATCAAGTTGGTAGTTTGAATCTACACAGCATCTATCTGTTACTAGGGTCCTCTCCAAGAAGTACAGCATTGATTTAATTAAATGGTAGTAAAAATGTATCACAGGGTATTACTTACTTTCAACAACTTGGTGGATAGCTTTAAAACATTGTTTACTAGAGTAAGCTGTTCTTTCTTATTCGGCTTTTTTTCCATTTTAAGATATAAATTAATCTAAGGGCAGGAATAGAGATTAGGGCAAATGTCATGGAAAAGATAGATATATATATTGCATTCAACATGGCAGATTTTGAGGTCAATGTTTTCAAGTAAAATAAATTTCAAAATTCCAGTAGCTATTTCTTCAGAGCACATATGCCACCTCCCCAAACCCCGATCCCTAATCAGTCACATATGGCAAAGACAAGCTATTTAGTGAAGAAAAAATAACAATGAAGCAATTTATCAAAACAATGCAAACTTTTATATTAATTATAGCAATTAAAATGTAAACTCCTTGAGTTCAAAAACTATATCTTATTCATCTTGGTATCCCCCAAATAATCTAACATCCTCATTAAACATTCATGGAATGGAAAAAGATCACTGCTGTTAATTTACTAATCCCTTGTTTTTCCCCTTATGGTAAGAATTCTCCACTATAATTTTAAGGCCAAAAAAAAAAAAAATCTAATGATATTAGGTATTTTTATTTAAAACTTATGGATAAACATGAAATTAAACACAAAAAACCCAACTCTATACTACTCTGTATTTATAAGAAACATTTCTCAATTGTAACATCTACTCACATACTAAAGAGCAAGTATTTCCCAAACACTGAATGTATTCAGCGTTTGACTGATAGAGAAGAAAGTCAAGAAGCTTATTAAACATCCTTAAATGACAGGTATTCTAAAGATCTAATACTTGACACAGAATATGAGATTAAAAGCATGCTCCATTACCACCAACAAAAATAATTTTTATACTATGAAGTAGCACCCAATCCTGGGAGCAGGTGGGAAAGATAATATCCTCATTTTATAAAGAGGAAGCAATTATATAGTTGCAAAGTGACTTGTAAGGTGTAAGGTCATATAGCTAGAAAGTGACAGAATCTAGACTCAACCCTGAATCTTCTGCAGAAATCTTATTATACCATCTCTAACCACTGAATCAAACTGTCAAGGAGCAATCAATACCTGTTCAGTAAGTAATATTGAGACATTGCTGTATTTCTTATTGGTTTCAGACCCCAGTGAGGCTAAGCGCAGTAAGAAAAGTAGTAAAGCTGATTCCCAGATCAAAAACTCCCAATTATAAGCATCATTTAGGAAAGTTTTATGTCCCCGGAGAACCTGTGAAAAGGACAAAAAAAAAAGTTAAGTTTTTCACTTGTTTTAAAATCTGTAATTACTCCTTTACTCTAGAACTTTAAAAATATTTACAAGATACCAATATTTTAATACTCAAAGTAGGAGACTTTTAATACTCATAAAGTATTATCTATTCAATTAGTGATTATGTATTTCTCTAAGTTTCCTAGATTTTCTTCTTTGCATGAGAGACAGCAAGGGTCTGGAAGTAACAAGGGAAGAAAACATAATAGAATAAGGGAAATAAGACAAATATATTTCCAAACTCTTTAACCACAAGTGTGCCCACTCACAATTATATGGTGACCATTTTTCAAAGTAGGGTTGGCCAAAAAGTTCCTTTGGTTTTTAAGTAAAAATAAATGACACATATTTCATTTTCACCAAGAACTTCATTGAACAACATATTCACCCTTTTGTTCCACTACCTTCTGCCACTTTTCAGGCAACTTCATAATTCCATCTTCCCAAAACGTTTTTATCTTTTTGAGCAAAGAACTGTTCCAGGTGCCTTTTACAGTCTTGCAGGGAATTGAAAATTTTTTCCATTAAGAGAATTTTGTAAAGACCTAAATAAATGGAAATCCAAAGGTGCAATGTCTGGTGAATGTGGCGGATGAATCAGAACTTCCCAGCCAAGCTGTAACAGTTTTTGCCTGGTCATCAAAGAAACATGCGGTCTTGCATTATCCTGATGGAAGATGATGTGTTTTCTGTTGACTAATTCTGGATGCTTTTCGTTGAGTGCTGCTTTCAGTTGGCCTAATTGGGAGCAGTATTTTTTTTTTAAGAATTTGAATATTTTATTATTAAACTGTTTCTTATTTTCCTGCAAGGCTGTTGCTTAAAAATAGCACCAGCAAACACAATATATTGCAAAATTAAGATAGTAATGTTCTTTACTGGACACTATACAACTAACAAACTTTTCTCCACTGCCATTTATTTCCAGTGGCAAGTTCATTGAGTATTTTGACCCAAATCCAGGGATGGCTGTAAGCAAGTTACAATATTATATAAGGTTAAGATAACAATGTTATCCTTGAATTGCATCATTTTTATAACTAGTTTTACCACAGATAATTTCAGGAATTCTGAGTATTATAACTGGAGACTAGCCTAAAAATCACAGGGTGTTGTGAAAAAGATGCATGTGTTTATCTGAAATCATTAGGAGGTTAAGGGGTATTTTCTTCAGGCAACGTTGCAAGTAGTTTCTTTTGCTAAAAGTTGCTTTTTAAAAATCTATCCACCACTAATTTAAGACAACTATGCTAGATTAAGTTGTTTCAAACTAATTTATTTAGGGGTTCCATTTTCACTCCTCAATAGATTTTATGTATTTCTCATGTGCTTCTTCACTCATTAGTTCATCTAGTTCTGAAGGATTACTGAGTGTCATCTTGATCAGCCAACCATCATCATAACAAGATCTGTTGACAAGTCCTGGATTTTCTGCTAGGGCTTCATTAATTTCAGTTACTTCTGACAGAGGAGAATAGAGTTCACTAGCAGCTTTCACCCTTTCCAAAGCACCAAATTCCTCGTTTGTTCAACTTTGTCCCAACTTCAGGCAGACTACAATAAACAACATCTCCCAAAGCTTCCTGTGCAAAATTGCTGATTCCCACTGTTCCAACACCGTTTTCTGCTGTTACCCATTTATGTTTGTCTGAATTTACAGTCCGACAGCAGAGTGGGTCCAGTGCGCAGCACCCGGACGGCACCCGCCCGCAGTCCCCAGGGCCGCGGCAGGCAGGGCGCGTTGGGCACAGGCTGCAGACCGCAGCCCGCACGCTCCACGCCACTCGCGGCGCCATGTTCTCAGGGGTGCTGGGAGCAGTATTTGTTGGAATTAATCATTTGGTTTTCCGGAAGGAGCTCATAATAGAGGACTCCCTTCCAATCCCACCATATACACAACATCACCTCCTTTGGATGAAGACCGGCCTTTGGTGTGGTTGGTGGTGGTTCATTTCGCTTGCCCCGCGATGTCTTCCATTCCTCATTATTGTACACTATCCACTTTTCATCTCCCGTCACAATATGTTTTAAAAATGGAACATTTTCGTTACGTTTAAGCAGAGAATCGCATGTGGAAATACAGTCAAGAAGATTTTTTTCGCTTTACTTACGTAAAACCCAAACATCAAAGCGATGGACATAACCCAGCCGGTGCACATGATTTTCATTGCTCAACTTGGATATTGTATGTCGGCTATCTCCTGTGTGGTATAATGTTGATTATTCTCAATTAATGTCTCGATTTGAACCCTATCAACTCCAACTGGTCTACCCGACCACAGAGTAACGTCCAGAGAGAAATCTCCAGCACAAAACTTCACAAACCACTTTTGACACGTTCGATCAGTCACAGCACCTTCTCCATATACTGCACAAGTCTTTTTTGCATTTCATTTGTGGTTTTACCTTTCTTGAAATAATAAAGCATCATATGCCAAAAATGTCGCTTTTTTCCTTCCATCTTCAATATTCCATATTCAACATGGCTGCACAAAAATTCACCAGTTTTGATAAGTTTTTTTTTTAAATGCAGGCTGACATGACAGCTGTCACAATACAATCTAATGAAATTGTTTCAAATGAAGTTAGACAACTAAGCACTCCTAGAGCCATCTTATGGAAAAAAACTGAACAAACTTTTTGACCAACCCAATAGTAAATTTGCATTTGAATAACAGAGCCCCCTAAAACATGCGGCCCATCCCACTGGCATGACTAGAAAATCCTAAGGATCAGCTCTTTACTCCACTTTAGGATCTGAATAACAACAGCCGCAGCTACCAATTATAAAATGCCTATAATGTGTCAAGTTTTCAGGTAAAAGTTCTTGTTTTTTACAAAATTTTTTTGTTGATTGAAATGTAAAGAAGTTTACTAAAGCAAGCCCAAGGTAAAGAGATTTATTGAAAAATATAGAGACTCCTCACAGAAACTAAATGCGGGCCTTTGAAAATCAGGAAGTCAGCAGGTAGCTGCCCTCCCCATCTCCCTTCCACTAGGGCCATTCAGGCTCCCCCCTCCACTCCTCTCAGCTAATTCCACTGCCTTGCAAGACCCTTCTTTACTGCTCCCCCCAACTCTGACTTGTTTCCAATGCTACTGGCCCCAGTGATCCCTTCTGACCTTTCTTCTGCAAAGTCCACCACTGATACCTCAGGTTTTCATTTCTAATTTGCAAAAGAGGGAATATGTTTAGTTTAGTCTGGGTCAGGTATTCACCCCAGCAAGTTACTTACAACTAAGGGGTGGGGGTGGGGGGCGGCAGGGGGGAGGAAAGTAACAACTAATAGCAACCTAAAAGTGCTGAAAGTAACTGGCAACCTAGAAATCTCTACCCATTAAAAATATCCTTCAAACATGAAAGTGATAAAAGACATTTTCAAACCAACAAAAACTGAGAGAATTCATCACCAGCAGATTCTTCAAGCAGGCAGGAAATAATCCCAGAGAAAAACACAGAAATGCACAAACTAATGAAAAGTAATGGAAAGGGTAAATATGTAGGTAAATATAAATGAATAATTAACTACAAAAAGCAATAATAATTACATCTTATGGGTTTAAGATATATGTAAAATTAAAATGAAGGACATGTGTAACACAAAAGTGAATGGGTAAAAAAAAAAAAAAAAGTGAGGGCTTCCCTGGTGGCGCAGTGGTTGAGAGTCCGCCTGCAGATGCGGGGGACGCGGGTTCGTGCCCCGGTCCGGGAAGATCCCACATACCGCGGAGAGGCTGGGCCCGTGAGCCATGGCCTCTGGGGCTGCGCGTCCGGAGCCTGTGCTCCGCAGCGGGAGAGGCCACAACGGTGAGAGGCCCGAGTACCGCAAAAAAAAAAAAGTGAATGGGTAAATGACATAAAGTGTTGTAAGGTCCTAGCATGGTAAATTAATAATTTTATTAGACTGTAATAAGCTAAGGATGTATGTTGTAATCTCTGGGGTCAACAGTAGTAAATATATATATATATATATATATATAAAGTTAACAGAGAGGATTAAATGAAATATTTTAACATATTTGATTAATAAAAGATGGCCCAAAAAAAGAGAAAAAGGAAAATTAACAAATAAACCAAATAGGAACCAAATAGTATTTGTAGTTATAGTAATTAAGTTTAACTGGGTCAGACATTCCAAATCACTAAAACTGGGAGGCTGGATTAAGAAACAAGCAAACAGGAGCAGGACTGGAGACAACATAATGGAGTAGAAGGACCTTGAGCTCACCTCCTCTCACAAGCACATCAAAATCACAACTAACTGCTGAACAACCATCAGTAAAAAAGACTGGAAGCTACCAAAAAAAATATTCTACATTCAAAGACATAAAGAAGAAACCACAGTGAGATGGTAGGAGGGGTGCACTCGTAATATAATCAAATCCCATACAGCCTGGGTGGGTGACCCACAAACTGGAGAATAATTATATCACAGAAATTCTCCCCAAGGAATGAGAGCTCTGAGCCCCACACCAGGTTCCCCAGCCTAGGGGTCTGGCACAGGGAGGAGGAGCCCCAGAGCATTTGGCTTTGAAGGCCAGTGGGATTTGATTGTAGGAGCTCCACAGGACTGGGGAAAACAGAGACTTCACTCTTGGAGGGCATATACAAGGTCCTTGTGCACTGGGACTGAGGGCAAAAGCAGTGACTTCATAGGAGCCTGGGCCAGACCTCCCTGCTGGTCTTGGAGGGTCTCCTGGGAAGGCAGGGGGCAGCTGTGGCTCTCTCTAGGATCATAAAAGCTGGTGGCTGACACACTGAGGAGTGTTCATTGATGTGAACTCTGGCTGGAGGTAGACGTCTCGCCTGGGATCTTGGCACCAAGGCCTGGCCCCACCCAACGGCCTGTAGGTTCCAGTGCTGGGACGCCTCAGGCCAAACAACCAAAAGGGCAGGAACACAGCCCCACCCATCAGCAGACAGGCTGCCTAAAGACTTCCTCAGCCCACAGCCACCTCCAGACATGCCCCTTGACATGGCCCTGCCCACCAGAGGGCCAGCACCCAGTTCCACTCACCAGTGGGCAGGCACTGGCCCCTCCCACCAGGAAGCCTGGACAAGCCTCTAGACCAGCCTCACCCACCAGGGGGAAGACACTAGAAGCAAGAAAACTGCAATCCCATGGCCTGTGGAACTAACTCCAAAAACACAGGTCAGAACCCACCCTGGGAATGGTCCCTGGCCCTTAGGTAACAAGATGGGAGTGTACTGTTGGGACACATAGGACATCCCCTACAGAGGACCACTTCTCCAAGGTCAAGAAATGTTAACTATTCTACTACATACGTAAGAAAACAAATAGAAATTTAAACAAAATGAGACAGCAAAGGAATATGTTCCAGACAAAGAAACAAGATAAAACTCCAGAAGAACACTAAGTAAACTGGAGATAGGCAATCTACCTGAGAAAGAGTTCAAAGTAATGATTGTAAAGATGATCCAAGAGCTCAGGAAAAGAATGGATGCACAGAGCAAGAAGTTATTAGCAAAGAGTTAGAAAATATAAAGAACAACCAAACAGAGTTGAAGAATGCAATAACTGAAATGAAAAATACACTAGAAGGAATCAATAGCAGAATAAATGAGGCAGAAGAACAAATCAGTGAACTGGAAGACAGAGTAGTGGAAATCACTGATGTGGAACAGAATAAAGAAAAAAGAATGAAAAGAAATGAACACAGGTTAAGAGACCTCTGGGACAATGTCAAATGCACCAACATTTGCATTATAGGGGTCCCAGAAGGAGAAGAGGGAGAGAAAGGGCCTAAGAAAATATTTGAAGAGATAATAGCTGAACACTTCCCTAACATGGGAAAGGAAACAGTCACCCAAGTCCAGGAAGCATAGAGAATCCCATACAGGATTAACTCAAGGAGGAACAGACTGAGACACATAGTCATCAAACTGACAAAAATTAAAGACAGAGAAAATATGAAAACAACAAGGGAAAAGCAACAAATAACATACAAGGGAATCCCCATTAGGTTATCAGTTGATTTTTCAGCAGAAACTCTGCAGGCCAGAAGGGAGTGGCATAATATATTTAAAGTGATGAAGGGGAAAAACCTACAACCAAGAATACTATACTCAGCAAGGCTCTAGTTCATATTTGATAGAGAAATCAAAAGCTTTACAGACAGGCAAAAGCTAAGAGAATTCTGCATTACCAAACCAGCTTTACAACAGATGCTAAAGGAACTTCTCCAAATGGAAAAGAAAAGACCACAACTAAAAATAAGAAAAGTATGAAATGAAAAGCTCACCAGTAAAGGCAAACATATAGTAAAGGTACAAAATCATCCACATACAAATATAACATCAAAACTAGTAATTGTGAGAGGAGGAGAGAGAGTATAAAGGCAGGATATTTAAAATGCATTTGAGGGCTTCCCTGGTGGTACAGTGGTTAAGAATCCCCCTGCCAATGCAATGGGCATGGGTTCGAGCCCTGGTCTGGGACGATCCCACATGCCACAGAGCAACTAAGCCCGTGCACCACAACTACTGAGCCTGTGCTCTAGAACCCATGAGCCACAACTACTGAGCCCATGTGCCACAGCTACTGAAGCCCGCATGCCTAGGCCTATGCTCTGCAACAAGAGAAGCCACTGCAATGAGAAGCCCACGCACCACAACAAAAAGTAGCCCCCGCTCGCCACAACTAGAGAAAAGCCCGCGTGCAGCAATGAAGACCAACACAGCCAAAAAAAATTAAAGTTAAAAATAAATAAATAAAATGCATTTGAAATTAAGAGATCAGCAACTTAAGACAATCTTGTATATATATAGGCTGCTATACCAAAACTCATGGTAACCACAAACCAAAAATCCATAATAGATGTACACACAAAAAAGGAAAAGGAATCCCAACACAACACTAAAGATAGTCATCAAATCACAAGAGAAGAGAACAAAAGAGGAAAGGTAAAAAAAATGACCTACAAAAACAAATCCAAAACAATTAACAAAATGGCAGTAAGAACATACGTATCGATAATTGCTTTAAATGTAAACAGATTAAATACTCCACCAAAAGACACAGACTGGCTGAATGAATACAAAAGAAGACCTGTACATATGTTTTCTACAAGAGACCCACTTCAGATCTAGAGGCACATACAGACTGAAAGTGAGGGGATGGAAAAATGTATTCCAGGTTAGAACTACCTCCCCAGAGATCAGGCAAGGGTAAGGGAGGGCTTGGCTGCTGTTTTTAAACACAGCATTTTTTGTTCCCTTTCTAGAAACCAGCTGCAACGTTAGGTCAGAGCACATTAAAATGAGCCACTTCTGAACCAACAGCACCAGGCCCCAGGCCTGCTGTGAAGGCCCCAGCAAACATCAGGGCTTGGTCCACGTGATGTGCCTTCCCATGCTTGTCAAAGCGGTGCTCTGCCTCAGAGTTGAGGTAAGAGAGGCATCAGGACACCTCACATTCGGTCACCTAGCAGAGATCAGCAATTCCTGGGCTCAGTGAGGAGGTTTGCCATGTGTCTGACAGGGTCTTGGTGCTCTGTCTAACACTGGGTGTCAGGCCTGAACCTCTGAGGTGGGAGAGCTGAGTTAAGGACATTAGACCACCAGAGACCTCCGGGCCTCATGTAATATCAAAAGGCAAAAGCTCTCCCAGAGATCTCCATCTCAATGCTAAGACCCAGCTCCACTCAACAACCAGCAAGATACAGTGCTGCACACCCTGTGCCAAACAACTAGCAAGACAGGAACACAACCCCACCCATTAACAGAGAGGCTGTCTAAAATCATAATAAGGTCACAGACACCCCAAAACACACCACCGGATGTGGTCCTGCCCATTAGAAAGACAAGATCCAGCCTCATCCACCAGAACACAGGAACCAGTCCCCTCCACCAGGAAGCCTACACAACCCACTGTACCAACCTTAGCCACTGGGGACAGACACCAAAAACAACAGGAACTACAAACCTGCAGCCTGCAAAATGGAGACCCAAAACACAGTAAGTTAAGCAAAATGAGAAGATAGAGAAATACACAGCAGATGAAGGAGAAAGATAAAAACCCACCAGACCAAACAAATGAAGAGGAAATAGGCAGTCTACCTGAAAAAGAATTCAGAGTAATGATAATAAAGATGATACAAAATCATGGAAATAGAATGGAGAAAATGCAAGAAACGTTTAACAATGACCTAGAAGAACTAAAGAGCAAACAAACAATGATGAACAACACAATAAATGAAAGTTAAAATTCTCTAGAAGTAATCCATAGCAGAGTAACTAAGTCAGAAAAATGGATAAGTGACCTGGAGGATAAAACAGTGGAAATAACTACTGCAGAACAGAATAAAGAAAAAAGAATGAAAAGAATTGAGAACAATCTCACAGATATCTGGGAGAATGTTAAACACACCAACATTTGAATTATAGGGGTCCCAGAAGAAGAGAAAAAGAAAGGGATTGAGAAACTAACTGAAGAGATTATAGTTGAAAACTTCCCTAATATGGGAAAGGAAATAGTCAATCAGGTCCAAGAAGCAGAGATGGTCCCATACAGGACAAAACCAAAGAGAAACACGCCAAGACACAGGTTAATCAAACTATTAAAAATTAAATACAAAGAAAAAAATATTTAAAGCAGCAAGGAAAAGACAACAAACAGCATACAAGGGAATCCCCATAAGGTTAACAGCTGATCTTTCAGCAGAAACTGTGCAGGCCAGAAGGAAGTGGCAGGACATATTTAAAGTGATGAAAGGGTAAAACCTACAACCAAGTTTACTCTACCCAGCAGGGATCTCATTCAGATTTGACGGAGAAATTAAAACCTTTACAGACAAGCAAGAGCTAAGAGAATTCAGTACCACCAAACCAGCTCTACAACAAATGCTTAATGAACTTCTCTAGGCAGAAAACACAAGAGAAGAAAACAACTTACAATAACAAACCCAAAACAATTAAGAAAATGGTAATAGAAACATACATATCGAAAACTACCTTAAATGTAAATGGATTAAATGCTCCAACCAAAATACATAGACTGGCTGAATGGATACAAAAATAAGACTCGTACATATGCTGTCTACAAGAGACCCACTTCAGACCTAGGGACACATACAGACTGAAAGTGAGGGTATGCAAAAACATATTCCATGCAAATGGAAATCAAAAGAAAGCTGGAGTAGGAATTATCATATCAGACAAAATAGACTTTAAAATAAAGACTATTACAAGATACAGAGAAGGACACCACATAATGATCAAGGGATCAATCCAAGAAGAAGATATAACAATAGTAAACATTTAGGCACCCAACATAAGAGCACCTCAATACATAAAGTCAAATGCTAACAGCCATAAAAGGGGAAATCAACAGTAACACAATCATAGTAGGGGACTTTAACACCCCACTTTCACCAGTGGACAGATCATCCAAAATGAAAATAAGGAACACAAGCTTTAAATGATACATTAAACAAGATGGATTTAATTGATATTTATAGGACATTCCATCCAAAAACAGCAGATTACACTTTCTTCTCAAGTGCTCATGGAACATTCTCCAGAAGAGATCATATCTTGGGTCACAAATCAAGCCTTTGTAAATTTAAGAAAATTGAAATCGTATCAAGTATCTTTTCCAACTACAATGCTATGAGACTTGATATCAATAACAGGAAAAAAATCTGTAAAAAATACAAACTCATGGAAGCTAAACAATACACTATTAAATAACCAAGAGATCACTGAAGAAATCAAAGAGGAAATTAAAAAATACCCAGAAAAAAATGACAATAAAAACACGACAACCCAAAACCTATGAGATGCAGCAAAAGCAGTTCTAAGAGGGAAGTTTATAGCAATACAATCCTACCTCAAGAAACAAGAAACATCTCAAATAAACAGACTAACCTTACACCTAAAGCAATTAGAGAAAGAAGAACAAGTAAACCCCAAAATTAGCAGAAGGAAAGAAATCATAAAGATCAGATCAGAAATAAATGAAAAAGAAATGAAGGAAACGATAGCAAAGATCAATAAAACTAAAAGATGGTTCTTTGAGAAGATAAACAAAATTGACAAACCATTAGCCAGACTCATAAAGAAAAAACGTGAGAAGACTCAAATAAATAGAATTAGAAATGAAAAAGGAGAAGTAACAACTGACACTGCAGAAATACAAAGGATCATGAGAGATTACTACAAGCAACTCTATGCCAATAAAATGGACAACCTGGAAGTAATGGACGAATTCTTAGAAAAGCACAACCTCCCAAGACTTAACCAGGAAGAAATAGAAAATATAAACAGACCAATCACAACTACTGAAATTGAAACTGTGATTAAAAGTCTTACAACAAACAAAAACCCAGGACCAGGTGACTTCACAGGAGAATTCTATCAAACATTTAGAGAAGAGTTAACACCTATCCTTCTCAAACTCTTCCAAAATCTACCAGAAGGAGGAACACTCCCAGACTCATTCTACGAGGCCACCATCACCCTGATACCAAAACCAGAGAAAGATGCCACAAAAAAAGAAAAGCACAGGCCAGTATCACTGATGAACATAGTGCAAAAATCCTCAACAAAATACTACACACAGAATCCAACAGCACATTAAAAGGATCATACACCATGACCAAGTGGGGTTTATTCCCAGGAATGCAAGGATTCTTCAATATACGAAATCAATGTGATAAACCGTATTAACAAATTGAAGGAGAAAAACTATATGATCATCTCAATAGATGCAGAAAAAGCTTTTGACAAAATTCAACACCAATTTATGATAAAAACCCTCCAGAAAGTAGGCATAGAGGGAACTTACCTCAACATAATAAAGGCCAAATATGACAAACCCACAGCCAACGTAGTTCTCAACGGTGAAAAACTGAAGCCATTTCCACTAAGATCAGGAACAAGACAAGGTTGTCCACATTCACCACTATTATTCAATATAGTTTTGGAAGTTTTAGCCACAGCAATCAGAGAGGAAAAAGAAATAAGAAAAAGAAATAAAAGGAATCCAAATTGGAAAAGAGGAGGTAAAACTGTCACTCTTTGCAGATGACACGATACTATACATAGAGAATACTAAAGATGTTACCAGAAAACCAACAGAGCTAATCAATGAATTTGGTAAAGTAGCAGGATACAAAATTAAGGTGCAGAAATCTCTTGCATTCCTATACAGTAATGATAAAAAATCTGAAAGAGAAATTAAGGAAACACTCCCAATTACCATTGCAACAAAAAGAATAAAATGCCTAGGAATAAACCTACCTAAGGAGACAAAAGACCTGTATGCAGAAAACTATAAGACACTGATGAAAGAAATTAAAGATGACACAAACAGATGGCGAGATATACCATGTTCCTGGATTGGAAGAATCAACATTGTGAAAACGACTATACTACCCAAAGCAATCTACAGATTCAATGCAATCTCTATCAAAGCACCAATGGCACTTTTCACAGAACTAGAACAAAAAATTTCACAATTTGTATGGAACCACAAAAGACCCTGAAGAGTCAAAGCAATCTTGAGAACGAAAAACGGAGCTGCAGGAATCAGGCTCCCTGACTTCAGACTATACTACAAAGCTACAGTAATCAAGACAGTATGGTACTGGCACAAAAACAGAAATATAGATCAATGGAACAGGATAGAAAGCCCAGAGATAAACCCAAGCACATATGGTCACCTTACCTTTGGTAAAGGAGGCAAGAATATACAATGGAGAAAAGACAGTCTCTTCAATAAGTGGTGCTGGGAAAACTGGACAGCTACATGTAAAAGAATGAAATTAGAACACTCCCTAACACCATACACAAAAATAAACTCAAAATGGATTAAAGACCTAAATGTAAGGCCAGACACTATAAAACTCTTAGAGGAAAACACAGGCAGAACACTCCATGACATAAATCACAGCAAGATCCTTTTTGACCCACCTCCTAGAGAAATGGAAATAAAAACAAAAATAAACAAATGGGACCTAATGAAACTTCAAAGCTTTTGCACATCAAAGGAAACCATAAACAAGACAAAAAGACAACCCTCAGAATGGGAGAAAATATTTGAAACAAAGTAACTGACAAAGGATTAATCTCCAAAATATAGAAGCAGCTCATGCAGCTCAATATCAGAAAAACGAAAAACCCAATGCAAAAATGGACAGAAGACCTAAATAGACATTTCTCCAAAGAAGGTATACAGATTACCAACAGACACATGAAAGGATGCTCAACATCACTAATCATTAGAGAAATGCAAATCAAAACTACAATGAGGTATCACCTCACACCAGTTAGAATGGGCATCATCAGAAAATCTACAAACAATAAATACTGGAGAGGGTGTGGAGAAAAGGGAACCCTCTTGCACTGTTGTTGGGAATGTAAATTGATGCAGCCACTATGGAGAACAGTATGGAGGTTCCTTAAAAAACTAAAAATAGAACTACCATACGACCCAGCAATCCCACTACTGGGCATATACCCTGAGAAAACCATAATTCAAAAAGAGTCATGTACCACAATGTTCACTGCAGTACTATTTACAATAGCCAGGACACGGAAGCACCTAAGGGTCCATCGACAGATGAATGGATAAGGAAGATGTGGCACATATACACAATGGAATATTACTCGGCCATAAAAAAAAGAAATTGGGTTATTTGTAGTGAGGTGGATGGACCTAGAGACTGTCAGAGTGAAGTAAGTCAGAAATTCAGAAAATACCATATGCTAACATATATATGGAATCAAAAAAGAAATGGTTCTGAGGAACTTATGGGCAGGACAGGAATAAAGACTTAGACGTAGAGAATGGACTTGAGGACATGGGGAGGGGGAAGGGTAAGCTGGGACAAAGTGAGAGAGTGGCATTGACATACATACACTACCAAATGTAAAACAGAGAGCTAGTGGGAAGCAGCCACATAGTGCAGGGAGATCAGCTCGGTGCTTTGTGTCCACCTAGAGGGGTGGGATAGGGAGAGTCAGGGGAGACATAAGAGGGAGGGGATATGGCAATGTATGTATATGTATAGCTGATTCACTTTGTTATACAGCAGAAACTAACACACCATTGTAAAGCAACTATACTCCAATAAAAATGTTAAAAAAAAGGTATTCCATGCAAATGGAAATGAAAAGAAAGCTGAAGTAGCAATACTTATATCAGACAAAATAGACTTTAAAATACAGTTATAAGAGAGAAAGGACACTACATAATGATCAAGGGATCAATCAAAGAAGATGTAACAATTGTAAATTCATGTGTCCCCAACATAGGAGAACCTCAATATATTAGGCAAATGTTAACAGACATAAAAAAAGGAATTGACAGTAACACAATAATAATGGGGGATTTTAACATCCCACTTATATCAACAGACAGATCATCCAGACAGAAGATCAATAAGAAAATCCAGTCCTTAAATGACACATTAGACTAAATGAACTTAATTGATATTTATAGAGTATTCCAACTGAAAGCAGCAGAATGCACATTCTTTTCAAGTGCACATGGAACATTCTTCAGGATACATCACATGCTGGACCACGAAGCAAGCCTTGGTAAATTTAAGAAAACTGAAATTATATCAAGCATCTTTTCTGACCACAACACTATGAGATTAGAAATCAACTGCAAGAAAAAAACACGAACACACGCAGGCTAAATAATATGCTATTAAACAACACTGAAGAAATCAAAGAGGAAATTAAAAAAAATAGCTAGAGACAAATGAAACTGAAAACATGATGATCCAAAACCTATGGGACACAGCAAAAGCAGTTCGAAGAGGTAAGTTTACAGCAATACAAGCTTACCTTAGGAAACAAGAAAAATCTCAAATAAACCACCTAACCTTACACCTAAAGCAACTAGAGAAAGAAGAAAAAACAAAATCCAAAGTTAGTAGAAGTAAAGGAATCATTAAGATCAGAGCAGAAATAAATGAAATAGAGACTAAGAGAACAATAGAAAACATCGATGAAACTATTAACAAAAGCTGGTTCCTAGAAAAGATAAACACAATTGATAAACCTTTAGCCAGACTCATCAAGAAAAAAAGGAAAAGGGCCCAAATCAATAAATTAGAAATGAGAGACTACTCCAAGCAACTATATACCAATAAAATGGACAACCTAGAAGAAATGGACAAATTCTTAGAAAGGTACAATCTACCAAGACTGAACCAGAAGAAACAGAAAATATGAACAAACTGATCACAAGTACTGAAATAGAATCTGTGATTTTAAAACTCCCAGAAAACAAAAGTCTAGGACCAGATAGCTTCACAGGCAAATTCTACCAAACATTTAGAGAGGAGATAATACCTACACTTCTGAAACTATTCCCAAAATTGCAGAGGAAGGAACACTTCCAAACTCATTTTATGAAGCCATCATCACCCTAATACCAAGAACAGACAAAGGTATCACAAAAAAAGAAAATCAGGCCAATATCATTGATAAACATAGACGCAAAATCCTCAACAAAATACTAGCAAACTGAATCCAACAATACATTAAATGATCAAGTGGGATTTATCCCAGGGATGCAAGGATTTTTCAATATCCACAAATCAATCAGTGTGATACACCACATTAACAATTTGAAGAATAAAAACCACATGATCAATAGATGCCTAAAAAGCTTTTGACAACATTTAACATGCACTAGTGATTAAAAACTCTGTAGAAAGTGGGCATAGAGGGAACATACCTCAACATAATAAAGGCCATATATGACAAACCCACAGCTAACATCATACTCAACAGTGAAAAGCTGAAGACATTTCCTCTAAAATCAGGAACAAGACAAGGGTGCTCAATCTCATCTCTTATATTCAATATAGTCTAGGAAGTCCTAGTCACAGCATTCAGAGAAGAAAAAGATATAAAAGGAATCTAAATTGGACAAGAAGTAGTAAAAGTGTCACTGTTTGCAGATGACATGATACTATACATAGAAAATCCTGAAGACACTACCAGAAAACTACTAGAGCTCATCAATGAATTCGGTAAAGTTGCAGAATACAAAATTAATACACAGAAATCTGTTGCATTTCTACACACTAACAACAAAAGATCAGAAAGAGAAATTAAGTAAACAATCCCATTTACCACTGCATCAAAAAGAATAAAATACCTAGGAATAAACCTACCTAAGGGGGCTAAATACATGTACTCCAAAAACTATAAGACACTGATGAAAGAAACTGAAGAAGACACAAACAGATGGAAAGATATATATATATATATATATATATATATATATATATATACTGGTTTCTTAGGCTAGAAAAATTAATATTGTTAATATAATCATACTACTCAAGGCAATCTACAGAATCAGTACAATCCCCATCAGATTACCAATGGCATTTTTCACAGAACTAGAACAAAAAAATTTTTAATTTGTATGGAAACACAAAAGACCCCGAATAGCCAAAGCAATTTTGAGAAAGAAAAGCGAAGCTGGAGGAATCAGGCTCCCT
Organism: Pseudorca crassidens; assembly: GCF_039906515.1. Lineage (NCBI taxonomy): Eukaryota > Metazoa > Chordata > Mammalia > Artiodactyla > Delphinidae > Pseudorca > Pseudorca crassidens. The sequence goes on from NC_090297.1 coordinate 99,686,486, forward strand.
GACTTCAGATTATACTACAAAGCTACATTCATCAAAACAGTACGGTACTGGCACAGAAACAGAAATATAGATCAGTGGAACAGGATAGAAAGCCGAGAGATAAACCCATGCACCTATGGTCACCTAATCTATGACAAAGGAGGCAAGAATATACAATGGAGAAGAGACAGCCTCTTCAATAAGTGGTGCTGGGAAAACTGGACAGCTACATGTAAAAGAATGAAATTAGAACACTTCTCTAACATCATATACAAAAATAAATTCAAAATGGATTAAAGACCTAAACATAAGACTGGATACTATAAAACTTCTACAGGAAAACATGGGCAGAACACTCTTTGACATAAATCACAGCAAGATCTTTTTTGACCCACCTCCTAGAGAAATGGAAATAAAAACAAAAATAAACAAATGGGACCTAATTAAAGTTAAAAGCTTTTGCACAGCAAAGGAAACCTTAAACAAAACAGAAAGACAACCTACATAATGGGAGAAAATATTTGTAAATGATGAGACTGACAAGGGATTAATTTCCAAAATATACAAACAACTGAATAACAATAAACCAAACAGCCCAATAAAAAAGTGGGCAGAAGGTCTAAGTAGACATTTCTCCAAAAAAGACATACAGATGGCCAAAAGGCCCATGAAAAGATGGTCAACATCACTAATTATTAGAGAAATGTAAATTAAATCTACAATGAGGTATCACCTCACTCCAGTCAGAATGACCATGATGAACAAGTCTACAAATAATAAATGCTGGAGAGGGTGTGGAGAAAAGGGAACCCTCTTGCACTGTTGGTGGGAATGTAAATTGATACAGCCACTATGGAGAACAGTATGGAGGTTCTTTAAAAAACTAAAAATAGTTACCATATGATCCTGCAATCCCACTCCTGGGCATATATCCAGACAAAACTATAATTCAAAAAGATACATGCACCCCAATGTTCATTGCAGCACTATTTACAACAGTCAAGACATGGAAGCAACCTAAATGTCCATCGACAGATGAATGGATAAAGAAGATACGGTATATATATCACAGGGAGCTATACTCAATATTTTATAGTAACCTATAAGGGAAAAGAATCTGAAAATAATATATATTCATATATGTGTATAACTCAATCACTTTGCTGTATACCTGAAACTAACACAACATTGTTAATCAACTATACTTCAATAAAAAAGAGAGAGAGAGAAAGGGGAAAAACTCAAAAAGAAAATATATTTTGTAATAAATACAGACCTGTTACCAAAATAAATTAATAAAATAACCTTTCAGCATTGAAAAAAATATATCACTAAAGATATTAAAGCACTTTGATAGTTTAACAGCAAAAAAAAAAAAAGAAAAAGAAACAAGCAACCAAAAAAGGATATGCTGATTATAAGAGATAGAACTATACAAAGACAAAATAAATGAAAAAGGGTAGACAAAGATATTGCATACAAAAACTAATCAAAACACAGATGGTGTAGTTAAATTAATATCAAATAGAGCAGACTTTAAGTTAAGAAACATTAGAAATAGAGACATTTTATAAGGTCATGAAAGGTAAAGAAAGCCTGACACTGTTTAGGATTAAAGAAGATTAAAGAGACATAACAGCTAAATGTAATAACTGATCCTGGATTGAGAAAAAAAATAACTATAAAGGACATAAAAGTCTATCCACCAAGGAGACGGATAACAATTCTAAACCTGTATGCATCCAGTTACACTGCTTAAAAACATATAAAGCAAAAATTGACAGAAATAAAAGGAGAAAAAGATAAATCCACCATCGGAGCAGGCTTGACCACACCTCTCTCAGTGGCTGACAGAATAAGCAAACCAAAAAGATGAGTAGGGACACAGGAAGTTTCAGCAATACAACTAATAAACTTGGGCTAATTTATATAGAGAGAACGCTGCTCTCCAAAACAGTGGGATACAAATTCTTTCAAAGTGCTGATGGAAGATTTAATAAAACTGAGCATATACTGGATAATAAAGCAATTCTACATATTTCAAAGGACTGAAAACATTCAGAGCATGTTTTCTGACCATAGCAGAATTAAGTTAAAATTCAATCAATGGAAAAGTACAGGATAAGGCTGTAACTTCTTGTAATAAAGGAAACACAGAAGTACCAAAATAAATAAATAAATAAAGATACAGGGACCTGTCAAAAGAACACAGGAAGGGGCTTTAAGGGTCTCCCACTGGCCAAATCTGGGACAATTTAGGAATCAAAACATAGTAATAGTTTATAATCCACTGGATAAAAATAAGAACACAGGAGTCCATAGCGTAGTAAATGAATGAATGAATAAATGGGAAAGAAGAAAAAGTCTACTTTAGAGTGACAACTAATAAAATTAGAAGAAACGATGGAGTTGGAAAATCACCATTTTGTATCCATAGTAGTATATAGCTTTATTAACAATCAAAAATTGCCAATTAAAATTAAATTACCATGATCTTAGAGTCTTAAAGGACTAAAAATTATCTTTATTCTCACTTCAAAAGTTAGAAGAGGACTTCCCTGGTGGTGCATTGGTTAAGAATCCACCTGCCGATGCAGGGGACATGGGTCTGATCCTTGGTCCAGGAAGATTCCACATGCCACAGAGCAACTAAGCCTGTGTGCCACAACTACTGAGCCTGCGCTCTAGAGCCTGCAAGCCACAACTACTGAGCCCACGTGCTGCAACTACTGAAGCCCGCACTCCTAGAGCCCATGCTCTGCAACAAGAGAAGCCACTGCAATAAGAAGCCCACGCACCACAACCAAGAGTAGCTCCCACTTGCCACAAATAGAGAAAGCCCGCACGCAGCAACAAAGACCCAACACAGCCAAAAATAAATAAATAAAATAAAATAAACTTTTTTAAAAATTAAAAAAAAAGTTAGAAAAATTAACAAGTATTCAAACTAGCAAAAGAAATGTAGACACATTAAAAATATATATACTTCAACATAACCATGCTGGCACCTCGACCTTGGACTCCCCAGTTCCCAGAGCTGTGAGATACAAATGTCCGTTGTCTATACATACACACACACACACACACACACACACACACACACACACACACTTAAACACGGTGAACTGATTTAAAACAGAAAGTGAGCTCTATTTTCCATTTTCCACTGAAATAGATCTGAAACTCTTACCTGGGCACAACAAATGAAAGCAATGGAAAGTGTCAGTAGGAAGACAGAAGACACAACCACATCCACTGATCGCTGCGGGCCCCGTCTCTGTGGAGTGAGATGTGTAGGTTAGTGTTTTAGGTCACCGCCGGAGATGGCAACAGTCCTCACGTCATTCACACTCCCAATCTTACTATATTGGCGTGAAAATGAACATTTATAAGACGTTTCTGACACAGGATTTTAATATATTTTGGACATATTTGACTTTAATTAAGCTCTGAGATCCATGTCATTCAAATTAAGGGTGTGATTGATTCATGAACATATTTTCAGCTGGAATATTCCCCCCGGAAGTCAGAAAAAGATGAGACATTCAATTTATCACTCTGCCCTAGGAATTTAAATTTTCTTTTCCCTTTCTAAGGTCTTATTTACTTAGCTCTACCAGCTCTGCAGATAGATCACTCCCAACCTGGTGTCCAGCAAGTCTGTCAGCCACTGATTATCTGTCCAGTACATAGAACTACCCTGCCTACTGAGTATCTGCCGCCAGAAATTTCAGTGAGCATGTTTTCTGCGTATCATTGCAGATATTCCATGGTTAGTCAGCTAAAACTCACCTTTAGAAAGGAACGCAGTGATAACCATATCTTAATGTTCTCCACCTTTTTAAGTCTGAAATGAGGTATTTCATATTTCCTAGCTTTCCTGGCAGAAGTAATATGGCTGAAGAGTTTTGCAAATAAAAATCTCTAGAGGAGGTTAAAAAAAAACAAACCACAAAGTGAAATGTACACATGTGTCACTGTGTATATATTTACATAATTGTAAACAATATTCCCAGCATATAAAAAATATTAAAAGGATCAAGTTCTAATCAGTGGTCACTAAGACAGGCAGTGAAAAAACATTGTTAATAGCTCATTAACCTGTCGCTTGCAAAGCACATTATGTAGTAATATACTTCTTCACAACATGCTACACTCTTGGCATTTTCAAGGAATATACCTTGGAGACCTTTGTGAATCCCCACCTTCACAAACTCAAATGTTTACACAAAATTCTAGCTTACTCCCAAATTACATTTCCATTCAAAACCACATTTTTTGCACATATCATCAATACATTAAGCCCTCAATCCCAAACTCTTATCAAATTTCAGTAAGTTTATTTCTCACAGAAACATTTTCACTTTGGTAATTACTACATATGCTACATACACAAAACATCAAGGGCACATTGAGGTGCAGGTGCTAAGCAATCAGCTAGGCTCTCTCACTGGCTCAGCCACTTACTCCTGCAAGCAGGCTCAGCAAAATTTCAGATTACAGCATGTCATTTGTGAATAATCAGTACCACAAGTGTTAAACCCACAAATACCAAAAGTTCACTTATCAAGCCTCCATTGCCCACGTTAACTTCTGGAGAGAGAACAAATCAGGGGAACAAAAGCAACTCAACAGAATACCATATACAAAAGCAGAGGTAAGAAATTTTACTTAATTGTCTACCGACCTGTTTGTATGTTCTCTCCGCCACACACATCATGAAAAAAAACATCCAAGTAAGACACAGTCGTTCAAAAAAATTAATTATAGACAAGAAAATAATAGGTGCAACAGGTGGTGCCCCACAAAAGAGAGTCAAGATCTCCTCAGCTGAGATGGACTTTAGCTGGTCAAGGCTCTTCTCTCGGAACAGTCGATGTAAAAAAGGGAAAAATGCTAATCCGATGGTGACGACATTTCCCAGCATCTGATAACCTACTCCTTGCTGATACGCATTAACCTGGGAATTAATTTAAAATATCCATCATTACTGCACAGCTAAATGGAGTTGTGAAGCAGTATTTATCAAATACTATTTAGATTATTAAAAACTAAATCTGCTTTAAATCTAAAAGAAATACAAATAAAAATGATGTACAGATTTATGACTTTTAGGCTTGAATGAGATAAGGAATATTTGTAGAGTCTACCTGATCATGCTCACAGAGACCTCTGTAACAAATAAAAAAATATACTACCTAGTGAAGACTGACTACAAAATTTAAGATACACATACTGGTGCTTCAAAAGTAGAGTCAACATTTTGATCATTAAATACATTCTATGAAATAGCTGCTGATCATTAAATAGATTTTTCTAAAAATCCAAAAACGTATTAAACCTTACCCTGCTCATGATGATACCACTTATTTCCAACACAGACATATCCATCTTTTTGCACTCATTCCCTTCCCAGATTATTGCACTAACTCGGTCAGAGGCAGGACTTGAGTTCTGAAGCCAGAATAAATGGTTCTGAGAAGAAAAAATAAATATTTCCATCCACTCCTTCTTTATTTCCTCCGTTGTATTTTTTTCCCTTTGTCTAGCTCCTGGGCCACATTTGCCAGGGTTCAGCCTTGTCATCCTATTCTCCCCCTCACAAAGCTCATCACTCCAATTACCACCTCCATGATGCTGGTTTCTGGTTTTTGTTTTTTTTTTTTTTTTCACAAAAACAATTTCTTACCTGGAGGGAGGCTAAGTGTCTCCTATAATGATGGGAGGTAGGATTACATGATCTCCAAGGCTGCTTCCCTACTAAATGTATGGAAGTGAGGATAAGCTTGGTGTATTAATGGGATATCAAGAAGGAAAGCATTTCTACAGCATCATGACTAGACCAGGGACAGTTGGAAGTTACACGGGAGAGGTACTAACAGGCCTTAACAACACAGGAATGACTGAGAAGGTAAACCTTTCTCTGGTCTAATCAGGACACAGAAAAGCATAGTAAGCTCAGGAGGAAAAGGTCGAGATAGAAACAGCCCTGTATTTTCCTCTGCCGTATCATGTCTTATTCTTCGAGTACCAACTCAAGTCCCATTTCACCAACATGTCCTCTCTGATGGCCACAAGCCTCACTCACGTTACCTTTCTCTGAAATTAAAAACCCTTACAGTCTATATCAGATAAATTTGCATCTAATTATATGCTGCTTTTATTGTGTCCTCTATTTCCCTTAAAATCATCTTTTTCCCAAACAAATATATAAGTTACTAAAAAACAACCATCTGGTGTATTTCTTCTCCTTCTACAATAATGCTTAGCATAATGCTGATGCACATTTATGGATTTATTAATTGATTTAGCCAAAAAAATATTAAGCAGCTACTATGTAACATGTACTATGGATATAATAAAGAACAAGACAGATGTAGTCCTTGACATCACAGAGCATACAGACTTATGGAGACTATAAATAAAGTTACTGTGCAGCATGATAAGGGAAAGAATGCTTTAGGAGCATACAGAAAAGGCTTCCTAAGGGAGTATCACTCAAGCCAAGACCCAAAAAGTAAAAAAGAGTGAGACGAAGGAATAGGTATTGGAGAAAAGTGTGTTCCAGGCAAATAAACCAGTTTGTGTAAAGATCCAGAAGTACATGAGGAAACTGAAAGAAGTTTAGTTGAGTTAAACTATACCATGCAAGACTGTTATCAGAGCAAATAAAGGAACACAAAGAAATAATCCAGAATGGGAAAAAAAAAAGCTATTAAAGGACTGTAAGGGGAATGGCAACAGATTTGTATTTTAGAAGGATCATTCTGGCTGCAGTGTGGAAAATGAAATGAAGCAGAGCAAGCCTAGAGAAGCTGTTGTAAGGATCCAGACGAGGGCTGATGGTGGTCTGCACCAAGCAGTGTGGACACAGGTGGGCAGATGTATGTATTATACAGCAGGATCAAGACAGTGTGATGACTGATTGGAAACATGGGGGGCGGGGTCAAGAATGGCACCAAGGTTTCTAACTTGGGTGGTTAGTGGTGACATTTAGAAATATGGGGAATAAAAGAATAGGTTAGGTGGGAGAATTGGGAAATGATGAATTCCGTTTAACATAGTGAGTTTCATCTTACCTAGTTATTCTTACATATGCCTTAAAATTATCCTATAAATCCCAAAAGTGCAAAGGAGGTGAAAATCATCATGATGCTATTCATAATTACCAAGGGCTAAGGTAATTTAGATGAGTCTTCAGACTGAATGCAAAGAATATTTAGATACAAACTTTGATAGCAAAATTGGAGGAAAAAGCTTAAAACTTTACTAATAAAATGTATGTTGTTTCTAGTTAGTTTTTGAAAACCGTATACATTTAATGAAGCAGAATTTTTTTCATTAAAATGTGTAACCTAAATCAATGGTATCTTAGAATCAAGAAAATTATATAATTAAACAAATGAATATCCATCACCCACTATTTATTAAGTCATTGTGGAAATATTTAGCCTAAAAAAAATAAAACTAAGAAGAATCATGATCGTTGGCATTAAACATATGAAAGGCTGATATGAGAACCGTTTCTTAATCATTTAATCTATCCAGCAGTGGAAAAAGCTCATGAAATAACAATCACTCCAGCTCCACAAGTATTTAAGCAGAGACTAACTGATTGTCTCATGTGGATAGTAATAACCATGCTAACATGTATTGGGTGCCTACACTTTGCCAAGCATCGTGCTAAGCACTTCGTATTATCTCATTAGGTATATCACAATATTTCTAAGAAGTAGGAACTATTGTTACTACATAAAAGAATTATTAGTAAAAAATTTCTAAAGCAGAGTCAAAAAAATTTCTAGTAAAAAAATTTCTGCAGATGTAGAATGAATTCCTATATTGATTGTAAGGTTGAAATAACCTTCTAAAGAATCCTCATTTCCAGGCTATCTGATTTTATGATATTAACAGAAAAACTAAAATTAAAAGCATCACTTGCTTTATACGTTATTAGAGAAGCAAGCAATGCCATCTCCTAGTAATTCATATATGATACTGTTATGTCTATGAAAATATAATATCAGGTTACTGCGCCAAACAATGTACCCTGCTCATATAAAATGAACATTCAGGATCATTCTAAGGAAAATAATGAGAAAAAGTCCTAGGAAGAAACATTTAGGTTAGGGGAATTCAAGAGTGCTTCCCCCTTAGTTCTAATTCCAATATCTTCACTTACAAACTATGCTCAATTTCCTCATCTCTAAATCAGGGATAATAATAGTGTCCACCTTACAGGGTTATTGTAGAGTTAAAGGAGATAATACAGTGCCTGGCACATGGTAAGTACACAGTAAACATCAGCTATTATTATCATCACCTTTACAGACCTGCTGAAAAACATCTTCTTTGGGGTCACGTTTGGTCCCTGAGTGAAGGGAGTTCACGTGGGCCCCCTCACTGTCGCTGGTGACAGACGACCGGCACTCAGGGCCATGCAGCAGGTCATCCCATAACATATCCTCTGTCTCCGAGTCATGACGGGTGCTCTCCGAGTCTCTTCTCAACATGTTGAGGCTTCGAGAGCCACCACTCATGCCAGATCTACAGCCCTTTAAGGGAAAACAAAAACAAATTTTTTTTATATTCCTTTTTAAAAACAACTATATAAAATTTCTGTTGTTTAAGCTACCCAGCCTGTGGTATTCTGTTATGGCAACCTGAGTGGATAAACCCATCTATCTACAAGGATTTTTCTGAATTGCTTTTAATAATGAAAAACTGGAAACAAATTAAGTAGTCATAATTTTACACATTTTAATAAATTCCTTCATAAACTGGAATATTCTGCAGATGTTCAACAGAATGAAGTATTGTCTTATGTACTGATAAGGCAAGCCCTACAAGATTAAAAAAAAAAAAACTCAGAACAAATTTTCCTATTTATGTTTCTTAAATGATACGTTATATGTTTAAATATATAGTATGCTCTCTTACGCAAAGGAAAATAAATATGTGGAACTATAACCACCCTCTGGACAGCATGGATTCAATCTGGGGATGTAGGGAACAGTGAGGGATTCATTATACTGGGAAGGGAGGCAGGAAGTGGAAATGGTTGCTTTTTACTAAATATACTTCTTCATTTGAATTTTTATAACATCCTTACATTAATTTTATAACTACAAAATCTGTAAAGCCTTAAAATCTTTTAAAAAATGAAGTGACAGTTTTTGGGTCATGAAATTAATTTTTTTTTTTTTTAGTTTTTTTCATTGTGATTTCTGTGTTTTAGATGAATATGTTTTTATTTTAACAGTTTTTGAAATACAGCGTTCTTAAATATGTGTGCGTAAGTTTATAGGTTGATAAATTTTTCACAACTGAAACATGTCTGTGTAATCAGCACCAAAACCAACGAGCAAAGCATTACTAGCTCTCCTGCCCCTGTTTCTGTGCTATTCTCTTTCAAGGAAAACAACCATTATGACTACTAAGAGCATAGATTAACTTCAATTTTGTACTTTGTTAGAGGTGAAATCTGAAAATAGCTATTTTTTATGTTTGACTACTTTTACAACATTATATTTCTGAAATTCATCCATATTGTTGCAGTAAAAGGTTTTTTTTTTTTTTTTTTTTTGCGGTACGCAGGCCTCTCACTGTTGTGGCCTCTCCCATTGCAGAGCACAGGCTCCGGACGCGCAGGCTCAGCGGCCATGGCTCATGGGCCCAGCCGCTCCGCGGCATGTGGGATCTTCCCGGACCGGGGCACGAACCCGTGTCCCCTGCATCGGCAGGCGGACTCTCAACCACTGCGCCACCAGGGAAGCCCTAAAAGGTATTTTATAATAAAATATTTACCTGTATTTCAAAAAAAAACAACTATATATTTGAAATAAAATGAAAACAAGTTACCTATGGTGATGGCTGGCAAGCTTTCACACACTGATGACTATGTTGACAAGGCTTCACATAACAATAATACATTTTCATGGTTAAATGTGAAACTCTGATGACTCTCTAACAGACTATCAAAGAAGACTCCCTCTGAGAATTTATTGCCAAGTCATGGGGTTGTTCAAGTGAGGTGCCCTGGGATGGGGTGACTCTGCAAGCACATCCAAGGGCCCACGCTGGGTGCAGGTGTGGCTGGGCCTACTGACACACCCAAGTGTCCTCTACTCTAAATGTTGTGAGCTTGACTGTAGACCTAGTCACGTCCAGGGCCCAGCCAAACAGGGAAAAGGGTAATCAGGCTGAGAAAAGGATGGACATTGCAGCTCTCCTGCAGTACAAACATAGATGTGAAAGTTTTTCCACAACCCCAGCTGCCTTGTCAATCAAAACAAAAGTCACCACCATCTACTCTCCTCACCTCTGAATTATAATGTCCCAAATGTACAATATTCCCATTAGCTTTCATGATGAGATTTACTGCTCCCATCTCTCAGGGGTCCTTTCTCAAACATCTGTCCCCATCAGCATCGATGCCACTTACAAAGGAACAATGCTTAATAATAAACTGCATATTCCAAGTGAATATTAAGTAGCCTTCTCATCATCTAGGGATTGAGGAGTCTCTCTCTGGGCATCATCTATGATACTTTTAAGATTAGATCAAAGACAAAGAGCTCGTTCTCTTTCTGGGGGTGAGCAGTCATGTAAAAGCTTCTAGATAGGTAGACACATAGTTGGGGGCAGGGGAGGGGCAGGCAAATATACACACAACTTTAGGACAACCAATAAACAAAGGAATGGATACAGTTATTACACTCAAGAATACGCCTTGAAAAGGGATAGGTTACCTGACTGAAGGCTGCCGATTCAAACTCTGATTCAGCCAGACTATCTGAATCCCGCACAACGGGACACCACTTGGAAGTGGTCTTCTTTACCTGCCAACACACGACAGGAAAACGTGTTAAATACCTTGTGACTTGGGAGTTAATGCCTATACTTTTATAAGCTAAAATAAAAATTACCTGAGTGTTTAGGTGCCTTGAAAGTACTGATTTCCTATTCTTAACTTCACAGCCGTTGTCACTTGAGGCCCCTTCCACGCTCCTCCGCAGTGTCATCATCTGTGTCCGGGCTTCACCATCATCCTCACTTGACAGATCATCTGAAATCCCATTGCCCAAACGCCCAAACGGCTCCTACAAAGAGAAGAGCAGTTTCCTCACAGGGGACAGCCCAAAAACTCCAGTTAGCCTATGTATAAAAACTAAGAAGCAGTAAAAGTAAACTAAACCAAAACTGAACAAACCTACCTATTAGTTGGTCTCAATAAAGAAAAATATTAAACTTTCTTGAAACTAAACAGCTTAAATGATGAGGCAGTCTTATGTAGAGGTTAGAAGCACAGGCTTGGGTCAAACTCAAGTCTGAATCACAGCTCTTCTACTTATTAGCTATGTAACTGTAGGTAGGTAATTAAATCTCTCTGGGCCTCAATTTCCTCATCTGAAAAGCGATGATAATAAAAGCACCTATCTCACAGAGTTGTTGAAACAATTAAGTGAGTTACTACTTGTAAAGCACTTAGAATAGGGCTTGGTTGCAGTAATGGCTCAAAAATATTAGCTTTTTGTAATTCGTAAATGCCAGTCTAACAAGTAAGAAAATATTTCAAGACTATAAAGTAAGAGTGTTGTTAGTTTTAGACGTAAAGCAGACGTAAACATCTATACCTAAACCTGGAAAATAGTTTCCCAAACCTTAACACACTATCACCGCCTCTCTGGAAGACGACACAGCAGCGTCTACACTAATCTGTTTATTGAATCTACCAGTCTCCTACTAAGGCTGGACCAGGGGCAGAGGCGATAACAGGTTCTGGTCCTAGAAATTAGAAGAATAAGGTACAGTCTTCATGTTATTCTTCATGATGTTCTCCTTTTCACATCCTGTAGTTTTACATTTCAAATGACACAAATCTATTAGTACCTATTTTGTGTTTCTAGCAGAGTCTAAGAATAGAAAAATTTTACACAGGAAAGAAAAGACCTTGTAATACTTACTCTCATCTAAATCTTACCCTGCATCCCTTTTCTCCGTCTGAAAATTTTGCTTTCTCTCTTGTTTGCCACATTCTAATCTCTGGTCGACACTGTCTCTTCTTGATGATAGGATGCAGACAACCTGAGTCATTGTCAGTCTCTGTCCCTTTGCTACATATTAATTTTACTCTTTTCATCCTATTTTTAAAAAAGGAAAAAAAGATTACTAGTTAGTTTTTTGAAAGTAATATCTTTCATGAAGTCACTTTCTTCTGAGGAGTACAATATATTATTCTGGAAATCAAGAAGATTCAGAAATTGTACGTTTCAGGCTTCTAGCTTGCCTAAGGGCGTAGGAAGCCAGTTCTCTCTCTAGTCTCCAAAGACTTGGGTCAGTTAGTTGAGAGGAAGCCTGTTCTTTTCGATTTTGCAAGGAAGTGGGTCCACAGTCTTCCCTCTCAAACGCAATGCCAACCCCGCCCTCACATTGCCTGTTTGTGCCACTTCATAGAATGTCTTCCCCTCTCCTGTGCTTCAAAGCCCAGCAACTCTCAGCTCCTCCCTGACTCCTGCTGACTACTTCACCCCAGAATACGCACTCCTTCTGCTGAACTGCATGGCCTTTAGTCAGCATGATATCATTTATGGTATTTTTACATTTTTGTGACTGTATCATACCTGCTACTCTTACCTTCCTAATTAGACAGTAAAATCACTAAGAGGAATGCCCAGTGCCCAGCACAATGTTCAGCACAAAGAACTCAAACACTTCAACTAAAGAGTGTCAACTTATCTTTAGAAAAATTTGTGAACATACTTCGTCTTCAAAAACAAAGCTGCAAAAGCACTTTACTTTTGAGTCACAAACATTAACATATGATAAAATAAGGATTTCTTCAAGTCATACTAGCGCTGCTACAACCGACAAAATCATGAAGGAGGTTGAATGTGTCTTGGACTCACTTCCCTTTCTGTCCTACAGCCCATCGACACCAGCCTCCTGTCCTGCACCCCACATCTAAAGAGGAATCAGCTCTCATACTGAAAAATACCTCATCTTTTAGAAATTCTTCATTCTCTCAAGATGTTGGCCAATATGACTTAAAATATTTACCCTTCAAGAGTATTTATATTTCCATAATCTTGTGGTCTAAAAAACCATTAAAGATCAAGCAGAATGACACTTTTATGGTAGTTTACTGGACTAATGGGTAACATGACAGACAGTGGCGCCATTGCAAATAAGCAAATCATTCCAGAACCTTTAAAAATCTCACCACAATGATAATATGCTTACAGTGTGTATTCCTAAAACCTAATCAGATTATATACTATGTAAACACTAATGTGAACACAAAATCAAGTAAAAATTCCAATGTAAGACTTCCCACCTGCTGCCAAAGAGAGTCCCCCAAAAACCACCATTAAAGGGTGCAGATTCCAAAGTTTCTGTTCCTCTGGCTTTATCAGAGGAGTTATTTCCATTTTCTCGGCTCCCATCACCATTTACAGTTTTTCGTAATTTTCTAAAAAAAAAATATTTCAACAACTTTAGATTATTCAGGACCTTTTTCCGTCTCTACTCAATATCCCTACTGACTACTACCTGAAATTAAGTATAATGAACTTCATATAATGAGGATAAATTATACAGGAACATTTCTGACTTAAGGGCAAAAACAGGTTCCAGAACAAAGTGCTAAGTTACCATTTTGTTCATTCATTAAATAAATAGAAATGCCATTCAAAAACATAACTAGAAGGAAAATTTTCATATGTATGACCAATAGTCTTTTCAGGAACCACAGAAAGAATGAACAATTTCTTTAAATATGGATGCCAGAAATCTACCCATTTGGCACATTTAATCATGGGAACACAAAATAATAGCAAGTGATCAATTTTTTGATATTCTATGCAGTGAAAAGATATATCCTGTAAATACCAATGAGACACAGCACAATATTTGATTTCCTTAGAAAACATTAAATCAATTAAACTGAATTTTCAAGGAATATTCTTTCCTGGAAAAAAAAAGTTTTGAAAATAACATTCAAAAATAAGTATAAATATATTGAAATTCTTTGCACCAAATGAAAAAACCTTATATAGTAACTCCTTGGGGGAACAAAAATCTACAGATACTCTGAGAAAGATGACTTTTGTAAGATAATACCATGTATATCTAAGAAACCTTTAACAGTTCTAAACCCCACAAACGGCACATGATCAATAAAGACTAGACATGAATTCAATGTGTAGAAAAGTTAAATCTTTATTAAAAGTTTAGAACACTTAGAAATCCATTCTTTTTACATATTATTGAAAAAAGGTAAAAATTTTAGTAGCACTAACCTAATGTACTAAGATCCTTGTTTATAGTGAATTTTCACCAAATTTTGAGACAATTATGAAGCAGAATGTTTTTCATTAAAATCATTATTTAAGGTAAATTTTGATAAGGAATAATACAGTATAGGAATTTTCCTTTTAAACAACGGTACTGAATGACAAACCCCCATCCCCCTTGGATTAAAAGTTCATGACAAGGTTTCTAAGCATCAGGGAGAAAAGTAAAAGTAAAGCATTTGGGGTTTTTTTTAAGCCAAAAAAATAATGAAAAATATATGCAAAAGAGGAAGATTTTGTATTAATTCACTCAAAGATTTTGTTCTTCAATGCCTCTCCCAGAACATACACAACCAAAAGTGTAATTTCTCATCTCACCTTCTTCTCCGATTTCCATTGTTTCCCGATGGCCTTGTTATCTGAGTAGACACAATTTGACAGTGGACAGTTCCCATGAGTAACATAAGGCACAAGGGTCCAAGTACTTCACTTACATTCACAATAGGCATCATAAAATAGAACACGAGTGCTATAACTGAAAAGAAGAGATTTCAAAGTGGAAAGCATTAGGGCTTATCTTTAAAAACAATTCTAATAACTCTACAGATTATTTCTCTAAAAATCTATCATTTAAAGAAGTATACAGATGAAAGCACATAATTTTCTACAATACAATCCACCTGCACATTAGCTGAGTGAAAACCTGAAGCCCTAGATCACAGAGCAAGTGAAGAATGATGTGTCCAAAGGATCTGCCTTTCTGGAAATATGACAATCTAGATATTCTGAAAGACTTTCCAGCACAAAACAACTAGATACTGTATAACCCTCTGCAGTACTGCTCTGCTCAGAGACCCAGTATTCTCCAGGGTCCAGAGTTATATGTAGCAATTAACACAGCTGCGATTTGAACCAAGGCAGCCAGGTTCCAGAATCCTTATTCTTTTTTTTTTTTTTTTTTTGGCCGAGGTGTGGCATGCAGGATCTTAGTTCCCCGACCAGGGATGGAACCCATGCCCCTTGCAGTGGAAGCATGGAGTCCTAACCACTGGACTGCCAGGAGTCCTTACTCTTAACTGTCATGCTACGTTGCCTCTTTGTATGTGAGGATGAAATGTCCAAAGAAAAAAGTAATGAAAGAAACAGAAAGATATCACAAATTATCTCCCAAAACTTCCAGATACAATTTTACAGATTCGTTCTTTCAGACTTTGACATAAAGATAATTCTTGTGCTATACAAACTTTTCTATGTGGAGAAAAATTAATTCCATTCCCTAATACCCTGATACCCAAACATAACAACAATAGCACCAAAACAATAAACTATAGACCTTGCTGACTTGTGAACATGGATATAAATTTACCTCTAAAAAGTAACACCACGAAAGCAGGGATTTCTGTCTATTTTGTTCACTGCTGTACCTAGATCAGTACCTGGCACATAGTAAGCACTCAATATTTGTTGAATGAATGACTGAAATACTATTAAAGTAAATTTGACAATACAGCAAAAGAATAATTCACCAAGATCATATAGGGTTTATGCTAGTAGGATAGTAGGAAATCTTTCTCAGAGCCTAGAAGAGTACCTGGCACAGACATGTTAGGCACTAAAGGAATCATTGACTGAGACTTAACTGATGTAATTTAATAACTTAATACGATGTAGTTTTGATCGCATGCATATGTATCATCTCAATTGCCAATTGTGTAAAAGGTCTGTGTCCCTGATTCCTGGGAGGTAACCCTAAACCCTTGGAATTTTCCAAATGATGAAGTATCTTTGTTATTCATGGTGGGTCCCTTGGACCACAGAGGATAGTTTATGCCAATAAAATGACTAAGGATAGGAGTAGCCACACCAGAAAGACCAACTATGGAATTAGAGGGCTGGGGCTTTGAGCCACACTGTATCAGCCTGACCTTTGGGGAGGGAATGGGAGCTAAAGACTGAGTTTAACTCCTTGGCCAGTGACTCAATCAAACATACCTACATAATAAACCCTCAATAAAAACTCTGGATACCAAAGCTTGGGTGAGCTTCTCTGGTTGGCAATACCTTGTGCATACTGCTATCCCTCATGGATGGAAGGGTAACACATCCTTGAGGACGACAAAAACTTCCTGATTGAAGACCTCCCAGACTTTGCCCTATGCACCCCTTCTAATTTGTATCCTTCTGCTACAATAAAACTATAACGACAGCATTTTCCTGAGTGCTTTGAGTCATTCTAGTGAATTATTAAGTCTGAGGGAATGAGTGGGGGACTCTCAAAACTGTAGCCAGCTGGTCAGAGTAAGGGTAGCCCTAGGGACTCCCAAAGTAAGGCTGGTGTCTTGGGAAGGGATGTGCCTTTAACCTGTGAAGTCTGGTCCAACTCTAGTAGTGAAAAAGCATTCTATAAAAATAGACATTTGTTCCTGATTTGTAATTAATCTTAAATGCCCATCTTTTCTAAAATACTAGGAATATAAAAATATGTCCTTAAAATGCTAAAGAATATAAATAAGTAGTGCTCGCTTTGGCAGCACATATACTAAAGAATATATAAGTAAAATCAACATGCATCATATTAATGAAAACATTCTGAATAGGAACAAAACATTATGATCACTCTTACTGTTATCACTTAACACTGCTCTGAAAATGTTGACTAATGCAATACAAGTAAATGAAATGTATGAAAAAAGAGGAGACCAACTTTTCATTATGCCAACAATATGGTTGTATAATTAGAAAATCTGAGACAAGCACCGAAAAACTATTAGAAATAATAAGAGTTTAAAAAGTGGCTGGTTATATAACAATCTTAAGTATAAACTAAAGGCTTTCAAATGTAACAGCAATCACCAGTTAAAACACATAAAACAAACAAAAAAAGCCTCATACCTACAGCAGCAGCAACAAAAATAAAAACATAAAATATTTTTCTTTAATGTGGAAGCCCCCAAGCATCCTCTGATGGATGATACATTTAAACAAAATATGGTATATACATACAGTTGATTATTATTCATCCTCAAACAGGAAGGAAGTTCTGACACATGCTACAAATGGATGAAGCTTGAAGACATTATGCTAAGTGAAATAAGGACAAATACTGTATGATTCCACTTATATGAGGTACTCAGAGTGGTCAAATTCATAGAGACAGAGAGTAGAAGAGTGGTTGGCTGGGGGTAGGAGTAATTGGAGAGTTATTGATTTATGGGTACAGAGTTTCAGTTTGGAAAAATGAAAAAAGTTCTGGAGATAGATGGTGGTGATGGCTACCTAACAATGTGAATGTACTTAATGTCATTGAACTGTACACTTAAAAATAGTTAAGATGGTAAATTTCATGTATATTTTACCACAATGAAAAAAATATTGAGTTTAACAAGATCTATGCAGGCCTTATAAGAAAAAAAAATTCCTACAAAGCTTTACAGAAAGATATAACAGAAGACTTGATTAAAAGGAGAGATATATCAGGCTTCCCTGGTGGTGCAGTCGTTAAGAATCCTCCTGCCAATGCAGAGGACACAGGTTCGAGCCCTGGTCCAGGAAGATCCCACATGCCGCAGAGCAACTAAGCCCGTGCACCATAACTACTGAGTCTGCGCTCTAGAGCCCGCAAGCCACAACTACTGAGCCCGCATGCTACAACTACTGCAGCCCGTGCGCCTAGAGGCCCTGCTCCACAACAAGAGAAGCCACCGCAATGAGAAGCCCGCACACCACAACAAAGGGTAGCTCCCGCTCACCGCAACTAGAGAAAGCCCGTGCGCAGCAAAGACCCAGTGCAGCCAAAAATAAATAAATAAAATAAATTAATTAATTAAAAAGGAAAGATATATCAATTTTCTCCCCATTCCCTCCAAATATATCTATATCTATATTTTGTAGTGGGGAGTGGTGAGAACGGAGTTCCAATCCAAATTCCAATTTTTTTTTTTTTGGTCTTTGATCATGATAAAATAATTCTAAATTATTTTGCAAAGAATAAGCAAGTAAGAACACCTAAGAGAAAATGTTGAAAAACACAGAATAATAGAGGAATACTTGTCCTGCTCAACATTACTACTCATTAAATAGCTACAGTAATTAAAGAAATGTGACACAGATATGAGAATAACCAGACAAACTGATGGTGCAGAATATATAGTCCGGAAATAGACCATGGTGTATACGAAAATTTAATATATATAATTTATCTCAGTAAGAAATTCTTTAATAACAAACATGTGGAAAAATATTTAACTTCACCCTTACAAGTGACCAAAGAAATGCACATTAAACAAGTAAAATACTAATTTTCGTATATCAAATTAGGTAACAATTTTTAAAATTATGATAATGCTAAGATTGTGGTAAAACAGAATCCACTACTTTCCAAAAGAATTATGTCACCAGCAATTTCACTATATGCACTAAAAGCCTTAAAACGTTTACATTCTTTGATCTGTTAATTCTATTCCAGAGAATAAATTCCAAAGAAATAATACAAAATTTGAAAAATTTTGTTCATGATGGTATTATTAAGAAAGAACTAGAAACAACTTAATGCTCATTACATGGGAAGAGTTATGTAAATTATGGTACTTTTATATAATGGACTATAAAGCAGTTATAAAAAGTGTTTACGTTAAATCCTTATGATAGACTCATACAGACATTAAAATGATAGTTTGAAATGATGGTGTGTCCACATGATGTAATATTATGCAGCAACTAAATGACAGTTATGAAAACAATTCAAAAAAACTGACACAGATAAAAGAAAACAAAAATCACCCCAAATCCTTTCACCCTAACCCAACCTTCACCTTTCACCTACTCTTTGTTCTAAGTCATGTCTGTTTGCTCAGGTATAACCATATCTACGCTGCCCTCTTTCAGAAAGTGTTCCTGGTAGGCAATGGAGTATATTAAAGAGCATACACTGGGCCCCTGCACATAGTGAAAAGAGAAAAAACATCAGGTAGTGACGTGTAACACAGAAATTAACACAGACTTCTGTGACAGTGACTGAGGGGTGGTTCAACTACTTAGAAAGTTATAGACAGGGATGGCCTTTCTGTGAAAGTTACATCTGAGCACAGATCCTAAAGATGACAGAAAAGATAGCCACATGAAAAGCCTTACGATTGTTTCAAACGGAAAGAAAAGCCCTGGGTGAGGAATAGAAAAAGGCCTTATGCCTAGAGTAAGCAAGGAGGAGAGTGGTAAGACATGGCATCTGACAGGTTAGCAGGGGACAGATAATGTAGGGCACTGGAGGCCCCGGTGAGGAGTTTGGGTTTCTATTCCAAGGGCAATGAGAAGTCACTAAAGCGACTTAAAAAAGCAGGAAAATGACATGATAGGGTTTCCATTTCAAAAAATTTCTCTAATTGCTGTGAAAAGAGTGATGGGCAGAAAGAAAGCTCTGATCTAGGTCCAGTGATCTAGGTGAAGGGATGGTGGTGCTGTGGACTATGATGGTGGCAGCAGAGACTGGGATAAGTAGCCAGGACATATTCTGGAGGTCAAACTTACAGACTTGGTGACAGATGGAATATGAGGGTTGATGGTAGAGTAGAACAGGAAGACAATTTTTCGCTTGAAAACTGGGTAGCTGATGGCATCATTTAATGAAATGGGATAAAACCTAAAGGGGAATAAGACCGTATAAAAGAAAAGATTGTAAAAAAAAAAATCAGGAGTTCCATTTTGGATATGATTAAGTTCAAGATACCTATGAAATCTCCATATGGAAATGTCCAACAGGCAGTTGTATTTACAAGCCTGAAGCTCAGCAGAGAGATCTGGCCTGAAAATATAAATTTGAGAATCACCAGTATACCAATTATATTTAAAGGTACAAGGCTTGATGAGAGTACCTAGGGAAGAGAAGAGAATCCCGATCCAACCTAGAGATAATCCAATATTCAAAGGTCAGACACAGGAAAAGTTTGAAAAGGCCTGGCCAGTGAGACAGGCAGAAAGAAATTCAAGAGAGAAGAGTTAGACAATCATGTTTGCTCTCTCTGAGCAAATAAATTTGAGATGATCTCCAAATGGTGTATGTCCCTTCGTTTCTTTGTACGTGAAACCATCAAATGAAAGGGTAAATGTAAGAACAGTAAGGTCTGCATGATCTGATAGCAACAGCGGCAAAAAGAAACTGTCATAGTTTATCCCAACTCCTCCAATTACCTTGCATGAGGTAAAGCAGTAGCAGCCAAACAAAGATTCTTAAAGAGGTAACCTGAATCCACCAATTGCTGAAAAAGGGAAAAAATACAACTCGAACAAGCCCCTTCCGAGTCAGAGATGTCCACGGAATTTCAGGTTTGGCTTTGGCAAATGTTGAGCCTTTAAATATACAATAAAACAAAACATCAAACATTTATGTACACTAGACTAATGCCCACTTGTAACACTATATTAAAAACAGGTGAGAGCAAAAATCAGCACATAACCTGTTCAGTGAAAAAGAATCCTCTTGGATGTTCATTATATATACTAACTTCTTGTCTCAATCACTAGGACAGGAGCTCAAAATAAGTCAGGCTTGTTTGAACGGTATACAATATATTTTTCTTCATTACACAGCAGCAAGTCTCCAAGTTCATCTCTTTCACCCTCATGGAAACCACGTAATTTACATAGCCACACAGTATAAAGCAAAGGGGAAAAAATGCTAAAGCCTGAATGATGCAGGAAGAACACTACTTTGGGAAATTAAAGTATACCATCATATAGGGAAGATATCCAAAAAGAATCTTTAGTACCACTATGAAATAATATAATGATATACCTAAGAAACAAGCCAACTTTAGAACTCACCTCTGATTAAGTCAACATCAATCAAGTCTGCCTTTATGTGACCCATCTTTTTTGGTTTGTTTTTGAAGCCCTAGAATAAAACAAAACAAAAACCAGAAATAAACAGCATTTTAAAAGCCCTTTTAAAACAAAAGCTAAATTTACGTTTCTTTTTCTCTACACCTGACTCCCTTTTACTGAGTACACTTTAATCCTAATGCTCCTTAAAGGAACCTGTCATTAATATTTGTTTTAGTTTTTAGTTTTATCAAGTAATGCATGCACACACTTTTATCACCTTTAAAAATAATCAAACAGTACCAAAAGGTCAGTAAGTGAAAAACAGGTAGTCCCCTGAGCCACCTTACCTCTCCTCCCAATTTCATTCATTAAAAACAAATGCTTTCATTTTTTTTAGCTGTTTCTCTTGATATTTACTTACATAGGTCTAAATAATATGTTTATTCTGCTATTTTTCAATTTATTGATTTTAAAAATCATCTATGGGGCTTCCCTGGTGGCACAGTGTTTGAGAATCTGCCTGCTAATGCAGGGGACACGGGTTCGAGCCCTAGTCTGGGAGGATCCCACATGCCGCGAGCAACTAGGCCCGTGAGCCACAGCTACTGAGCCTGCGCGTCTGGAGCCTGTGCTCCGAAACAAGAGAGGCCGCGACAGTGAGAGGACCGCGCACCACAATGAAGAGGGGCCCCCGCTCGCCGCAACTAGAGAAAGTCCTCGCACAGAAATGAAGACTCAGCACGGCAAAAATAAATTAATTAATAAACTCCTACCCCCAACATCATCTTTAAAAAAAAAAAAAAAATCACCTATGAACTCCTAATATAGTATATGAGAATTTAGCTTTCTTACACTACTAATTCTCACCTCCTCACTTCCACCCCAAAAACATATATCCTCACAATATAGTCAATTAATTTGTGACAATAATAATATAATAATAATCAGTAGAGTATGATCACTATGAAATATCATTCCTTGTTCACTCTATTTATATGCTTCCTTTTATATGCTTCCTTTTATTCTATGAGGTCAGTGAAAATATTTATCAGTTTCCAAATACTCAAATGCCAGAAAATTAATCAAAGTCCTTTTTTTTTCCTTAAAGAAAAAAAATTCCTGGAAACCCCCTTCCCAGGACCCTCTTTCTATCTTGCTGCTGGAATTGGACTAGCTGCTCTCTGGGCCTGTTGCATGGCTGTAATCCCAGAACCGCTCACTCTCATCCTGACAATCCCCTTCCCCCCTCTCTGTGGTAAGTCCTTATTTGCTGTATCCGTATCTTCTGGGAGCACATTCCTTCCGTAGTTTCCTGAGAAAGGGGTCACAGAAGACAGTGTTTTCAATCCTTGCATGTCTGAAAATGATTTCATTCTACCCTTATACTTGATTAAAAGTTACCCTAGATGCAGAATTCTAAGTTGTTAATAATTTTCCCTCAGGAATTGAGACACTGTTCCATGGTTTTCTAGCTTCCAATGTAGCTGTTGCAAACTCCAATGCCATTCTGATTCCTGATCCTTTGAATGTGAATTGTTTCCTTCCTCTTAATCCTCACTTTATGCATGGTGTTCAGAATGATGTGCCTTTTTTTTTGACAGAAGTGACATTTATGATAAAACATGTATTTTGTTTTATCACATAATTATATGCCTTGATTATGAGTCTTTTATCATCTATTGTGCTGAGAATCCCTTCCATATAGAAATACATGTCTTTCAGTTTTAGGGAAGTTTTCTCATAATTTATATTTAAATTTCTTCCCTTTTAAGACTTTTGACTTTTCTCTCCTATTTTCTACCTCTTTTGTCTTTCTGTTCTGCTTTCTAGAAATTTCTTCAAATTCTTCTATTACATTTTTCATTTTGATTCTTTGGGTTCATTCCTTTCTCTTCTCTTTCATCCTGGAAGATTTCTTCAAATATCTAGTAATCATTGGCTGTCCACTTATATATTAGAATGAGGAGTTAAAACCTGATGGACATTTTATTTCAAGGTATATACCCAAGAGAAAGATATATAAATTTCACTAAATAATGTGTACAAAATGTTCCTAGAGGAATTATTTATAAAAGCCCCAAATTGGAAACCACCCATCAACAACAACCAGAAATTGCCCAGCGGTAGTAGAATGGATAATAATTGTGGTGCTACAGTGAATAAACTGCAATTATGCAACAACATGACTGGATCTCACATACATAATATTGAACAAAAGAAACGTAACATTGAACAAAAGAAATTAGACTCAAAAGTGTATGTATTGTATAATTTCATTTATGTAAGCCTCAAAATAGGCAAAACTTAACCTATGGTGCTGCTATAGTAGTAAGGATACAGGTTACCTCTGTTGTTAGCAGTGACTGGAAGAGCATGTGATGGGGAGCTTCTGTGTTACTCCTAATGTTCTATTTCTTGATCTGAGTGTTTATCACATGGTTATGTTCAGTTTGTGAAAATTCCTCAAGCTGTACTCTTATCATTCTGGGGTGGGTGGGTGTGAGTAGAAGTCCCCCACTTTTCAAAAGTTTGCTTTACACCATTTCGCTTTTACAAAAGACCTACATTAGTATCTGTCTTCGCTAACCGAAAAAAATCCAAAGAGGATTTTTACTTTTCCAAACAAAGATGAAGAGCATAAACAGCGTTCAGTGATCTCAGGGAGCTCTGACAGAGGCAGCACACACCCGAGCAGGGAGAGCAGCACCACCAGGCTCCTTCCCCAGGAACACACTCAGCATCTCAGCATCAAGCCCCCATAGCTTTGAAAGGTGTCTGTGAGCATCTGTGCTGCATTTCGATGTATTTTGTGCATCTGTTAGCAAGATGTGTCCTATGGTAATTGCTTCTTCACAATTGCCATTTCGGCTTACGAAAAGTTTCATAGGAACACTCTACTTTTGGATAATGGGGGAAACCTGGTAACTCATATTCACTGAATATGTTTTATTTTATTAACACATAGACAATGGTTTTACAGGAAAAACTCGGGATTTGAAAGTCATGATAACCTTGCTGTATATTATGACTCAAAAGCAAATTTGTGAATTATCTTTTGTGTTTAAAAATCCTGGTTTGCCTAACAGTTTTGTTTCATTATGATTAATAAGTATAACTGTTTTAAAAGACGAATTTTAATTTCGTGCTCAATCAACACTTGTACATGCTAGTTCCTGATCAAGTTTTTAAAATTAGATATTTAACCATTAAAATTATTGTAAAAATTAAACGTTAGAGTAATTTGCTATTTCTCTAGTCTAGATATTGAGCCAATATTGATCTTTGGTTCTGTTTAACTAAAAGATGCAGCCAAACAATTTCTTTAAAGTGAACCCTATGTTTCTATCCAATTAACTACAAACTGTAGATTTTAACAAAAACAAAAAAAAAGTTTTAAAACTCTAAATGTAATAAAATTAAATCTAAGAAGGAATCAAATTTTGATAATTAGACATTTCAGGGGCAAAAATAACCCTTTGGAAAAAATATGTGCACTAATTTTTGAAATATGCATAATATTCATGGAAATAACAATGATCTTACTACATTTGAAATCAGAAATGAAAATTTTAAAAGTAAAGATATCACTGTATTATATTCTAACAGGCATAGGCCTTGTGGACATTTGCAGCAGTACTATTCTAACTAAAGAAGCTTAAAGTGCCTTAACTTTAAAGCCACATTAATTTTTCTACTTTCTTTGCTTTCTAGACTTTTCACCTACAATGTTATAGAATCAGAATTAGCATTATCTAAAGGTAAACACCAAATTAGGAAAACCTCCCTCAGCAATAGAAACACATTCATTCATTCACTTAGGCAACAAATATGCAATACGTTTCTTCCGTATGCCAGATAAGCTACTTGAGCTAAGCACAGAGCACTAAGGAAGTCAAAGCACGGCTCTATCTTCAGAGTGTGCACACACAGAAGGGAAAACAGACAGTAAAGCCAAATGTTTGAGGTTCCTCAGGAAAACACCCCCTGAACTTCCCTCACCATTTTTTGGACAAAAATCATTAAGAAATTTATGACCACCGTTCTTGAGCCAGGTAAGACAGTCGCTAGATACTTTTATATGTGTCTGTGCTGAGGAAGAATAAAAAACACATGCCATGCTTTTGTTTTAGGATCCTTCTGCTTGATCCTACATATTCTACAGTATGTATAGTAAGAGGCAAAATGTGCACAGCACTACTCTAAGCACTTTACATAAACTTACATTAATTTGTTTAACTCATTTAGTCCTCACAACTGTCCTGTGAGACAGGCACCTTTATTATCTTCACTTTACAGATGAGGAAAACAAGGCACAGAGACTCTAACTCGTTCATTCTCACTACAAACCACTACACATCCTGTCTCTCACCATACAGTACAAAATGCATTCCTAATCAATGTAGGGAGAGGTTTTGAGATAAACAAGATTGCATGCCTCTGAAAGGTTCCATGGGATTAATAAACCCGGGGAGCTGTGAGTGAATTTCCTTATTGGCCACAACCCAGGGCCACAACCTAGCAGCCCACAATAAAACTGTAGGAGAAAAGTGGGATACCCCTGCACTAGTTGCTAGAGCAGTGGTCTGGAAATTTTCTGCAGAGCCCAGGTACTGGCTGTATTCAGCCCTCTCTAATGTTTGCTCCCCACAGAGCTGTGTAATATCTTCAAAGCTCAGAACCACCTGACTGATGTAGTTCCTACTTTTAGGTAGAGGGACTAAAGCACTGGAAATACTGCTGCAGTACTGTTGGACTCCATGTTTAAAAGGGAATAAAAGACAAGGGAAACCCTGTAACACATCTCTCTCTCTTAGTGTGCTGAAATGTCCATTTTAATGCCACTGATTCTATACTACTGTATAGTAGTCGGGCACAAAGAGAGAAGTCACCTGATTTAGAGCAGATGATGAACAACAAAACAACAATTACAAGGCAAGTACAGCACTATAGGAATATGTGTAAAGGACACCTAACTCAGATTTAAGAAGTCAAAGAAAGATTTCCAAAGGAAAATAATACCTGATCCAAGACCTGAAGGGTGTATAAGAATTTGCAAAGAAGGACATGGGCTGTAGCAAAAGGGGAAATTAAGAAAAGTATATGAGGGCTTCCCTGGTGGCGCAGTGGTTGAGAGTCCACCTGCCGATACAGGGGACACGGGTTCGTGACCCGGTCCGGGAAGATCCCACATGCCGTGAAGCGGCTAGGCCCGTGAGCCATGGCCGCTGAGCCTGCACGTCCGGAGCCTGTGCTCCGCAACGGGAGAGGCCACAACAGTGAGAGGCCTGCGTACCGCAAAAAAAAAAACAAACAAAAAAAACCCAGAAAAGTATATGAGAAGACCTCGAAATAAGAGATAGCATGACAAAAACTAAAGTTCAAGAAGACCTAAAGCAGAGTGAAAGTGAAAAAGGGGTTAAGGTATGAAAGAGAGAAACTGGAGAGGTAAGCAGAAGCCAGATTTTGAAGACTATAATCATGCTAAGAGTGTGCATTTATCATAAGGATAACAGGAAGTCAGAGAACAGTTTTAAATATGAGAAAAAGTCAGATTTGTGTTAAAACAAAAAGAAAATAACAATAAGCTGGCTTCAGTGATTATTGAGGGGTGAGGGGGAAATGGGGGCAGAGAAAACAGAAAGTTAAAAAAGTGACTCCAGTAACCTAGATCAGGAGTGGACAAACTTTGTCTGTAAAGGGCATGTGGTATTTTAGGGTTTGTGAGCTGTACCACGTGTGTGCTAGTACTCAACCCAGCCACTGTTGCACGAAGGCTGACTTAGACACAGACAATAAACATGTAAAACATGAAGCCTGCAGTGCTCCAGCGAGTCTGGCTGCAGGCAATAGTTTGTGGACCAGATGAGTGCAGACAACAGGTCAGTCCAGACCATCAGAAGCATGACCTAGGAAAAGTATGCATAGTCAAAAAATACAAGAAGGTAGAATCCAGAAGTCTTGGTAATTAAAAATGTGGGATCAGTGTGAAAGTGAGGCCACAGAAGAATTCCAAACCCCAACTTGAGCACTCTAACTGCTCACTGAGTAGGAAAGGTGAGAGAAGGCACAGGGCTGGTCAAAGTAGGGGAGCTCACATTCTGCTCAGTCCTCTGGCCAAGCTGGAAACCTGTGGGGCAAGGAAGGACTCTCCTCCCACAGGAAGGCACTGCGAGTCACATGACAAAAGGTGAAGACATAACAATCTTCTTAACAGTTGAAGATGAGGAGATAGCCTTCTAACTTAGCCTTTCTGCACTTCAGTTACTTCACCTGTAAAATGAGAATGATAATACATCTACCTCATGGAATTGTTGTAAGGATTGATTAAGAAAGCGAGAGAGACAGAGACAGAGAAAGAGAAGTTCTTAAAATAATACAAGACACATTCTAAATACTCATTATCATTATTATTATTACACCACCAAAAACACATACACATGCCCTCCTGCATGCACTATAGTTTCCCCCATATAGTTTTCTCACAATTTTAGTTAAATCAATATTTGATGTTTAGAGTATTATGATTACATAAAACATGTTCCCACCTAAGTCAAGTAGTAGCCAATGATTATATTTCCTTCCTTGGAAATGCTGTTTGCCCTGAAATTGTTAATTGCCTCATTTTCCCCCCTACCTTTATAAATAGGAATTGTATATATTTAAGATATACAATGTGAGGCTTTGATATACATATACATTGTGAAATGATTACCACAATCAAGCTAATTAACATATCCATCACCTCAGATTGTTAGCATTTTTTTGCATTTTTGTGTGTTGCATACATTTAAAATCTACTCTCTTAGCAAATTTCAAGTATACAATATAGTATTATAAACTATAGTCACCATGCTGTATATTAGATCTCCCAAATTTATTCATCTTATAACTGCAAGTCTATTACCTTTGACCAACATCTCCCCATTTCCCCCACACCTCAGCCCCTGGTAACCATTCTACTCTCTGCTTCTATGAGTTTGACTCTTTTAGATTCCACTTATAAGTGAGATTTTGCAGTATTTGCTTTCTGTGCTTGTTTTATTTCACTTAGTGTGATACCCTCCAGATCCATCTGTGTTGTAACAAATGGTAGGATTTCCTTCTTTTTAAAGGCTGAATAATATTCCACCTCATAAGACAGACAGAGAAATAGGGCACATTTTCTTTACCTATTCATCTGTCAACAGACACGTAAGTTGTTTCCATATCTTGACTACCATGAATAATGCTGCAATGAATATGAAGTGCATATATCTCTTCAAGAAAGTAATTTTATTTCCTTTGGATAAATATCCAGGAAGAGGGATTGTTGGATCATAAGGTAGTTCTATTTTTATTTTTTTGAGGAGCCTCCATACTCTTTTCCATAACAGCTGTACCAATTTACATTCCCACCAACAGTATACAACTGTTTCCTTTTCTCTGTATCCTCACTAATGCTTATTATCTTTTGACTTCTCTGATAATTGTCATCCTAACAGGAATGAGGTGATGTTTCACTGTCATTTTGATTTACATTTCCTTAATGATTAGAGATGCTGAGCACGTATTCATATACCTGCTGGCCACTTGTATGTCCTTTTTAGAAAAATGTCTATACAGGCCCTTTGCCTATTTTTTAATTGGATCAGGTTGCATTTTATATTGTTGATGTTTCCTTTGCTGTGCAAAAACTTCTTAGTTTGATATAGTCACATTTGTTTATTTTTGCTTTTGTTGCCTGTGCTTTTGGTGTCAAATTCAAAAAAATCATTTCCAAGACCAATGTCAAAGAGATTTTTCCCTATGTTTTCTTCTAGGAGTTATACAGTTTCAGGTCTTACATTTAAGTCTTTAATCCATTTTTAGTTTATTTTTGTGTTTGGTGTAAAATAAGGGTCTGATATCATTCTTTTGCATGAAGATATCCAGTTTCCCAACACCATTTATTGAAGAGACTGTCATTTCTCCATTGTGTATTCTTGGTGCCTTTGCCAAAGATTAGTTGAGCCTATGTGCATGGGTTTACTTCTGGGCTCTCTATTCTGTCCCACTGCTCTATGTGTCTTTTATGCCAGTACCATACTGTTTTTATTACTATAGCTTTGTAATATAATTTGAAATCAGAAAGTGAAATGAGATGTCTCCAGCTTTGGTCTTCTTGTTCAAGATTGCTTTAGCTATTTGGGGTCCCTCTGTGGTTCCATATGAATCTTAAGATTATTTTTTCTGTATCAGTTAAAAATGCCATTGGACTTTTGATAGAGATTGCTTTGAATCTGTAGATTGCTTTGGGTAGTATGGACATTTTAACAATATTTTTTTCCTTTTCCAAATAATAGATTTTGTTTTCTCTTCCCGTTTTATTGAAATATAAAGACATAGAGCACTGTATAAGTTTAAGGTGTACAGCACAGTGATTCGACTTACATACATCATGAAATAATTACAAGTTTAGAGAACATCCAATATCTCACATAGATACAAAATAAACAAAATAGAAAAAAAAGTTTTTCCTTGTGATGAGAACTCTTAGGATTTACTCTCTTAACAACTTTCATATATAACATACAGCAGTGTTGATTACATTTATCATGTTGTACATTACATTTTAACAGTAGGAATTCTTCCAATCCATGAACATGAGCTATCTTTCATTTGTGTCTTCTTCAATTTCTTTCATCAATGTTCCATATTTTTCAGTGTACAGATCTTTCACCTCCTTGTTTAATTTATTCCTAAGCACTTTATTCTTTTCGATGCTATTGTAAATGGAACTGCTTTCTTAATTTCTTTTGCAGACAGTTCATTGTAAGTGTATAAAATTTTTCCTTTTCACTTGTCTCAAAATTTTTAATTGACTCTTTGACCCATTGGTTGTTCAAGATTATACTGTTTAATTTCCACATATTTTTGAATTTTCCAGTTTTCCTCCTGTTATTGATTTCTAGTTTAATAACACTTGTCAAAAGTTATCTGATATAAATTCAATCTTCTTAAATTTGTTAAGACTTTGTTTCATGGCCTAACATATGATCTATCCTGAAGCAGGTTTCATGTGCACTTGAGGAGAATGTGTATTGTGCTGCTGATGGATGGAATGTTCTGTATATGTCTGTTAGGTTCATTTAGTCTAAAGTGCAGTTCAAGCCAAACGTTTCCTTATTGATTTTCTGTCTGGATGATCTATCCATTGTTGAAAGTTGGATACTGAAGTCCCCTACTAGTACTGCATTGCTCTCTATGTCTCCCCTTAGGTCTGTTTATATTTGCTTTATATATTTAGGTGCTCCTATGTTGGGATGTAAGGACTGTTCAACATCCACAAATCAATTGAATACACCACATTATCCAGACGAAGGATAAAAATCATACTATTATCTCAATAAATGCAGAAAAAGCATTTGACTAAATTCAACACCCATTTATGATAAAAACTCAGCAAAGTGACTATAGAGGGAAAGAAACTCAACATAAGAAAGGCCATATATGACAAGCTTCATTTTTTTCATTCACTTAACTTTCTACATATAGATTACTAATTCATTTTGAAACTCCCTATAAGTGTTACAAATCTGCTCCCAGTGTGCTCAGACACAACAAACACTGGTTTCTTTTTTTTCCTCCTTGAAGATGTCTACATACCACAGTTTCCTGTCTGCCTGCTCCTTTCTGGTCTTGTTATTTTCTAGCCTAATAAATGAACTTCATCTTGGGACATCTCTTAAGAATCCAGAATTCTTTTTACCTCTCTCTGCGTCAGCCATCCTGTCTCCTGATACTATGGATTCCTCTTTTTTGGTTTACTCACTCGTATACAGTACATGTCCTCCTCTGAGGGGAGACATGAGTGACACACTTTTTAGACTTTGAGGGTTTAAATATATCTTCATGTGATGCCTTTATACTTGGTTAATAGTTAGACTGGGCATAAAGTTTTAGATTGAAAGCCATTTTCTCTGAGAACTTTGAAGGTTCCATCGTCTTCTAACTTCCAATGAGCCAGGAGTTGCTGCTGAGAGGCCCAATGTCATTCTGACTCCCAATCTTGTATAAGATCTGTTTTGATCCTTCTCTCTATTCCCTGCTTAACACAGGCTCTAATTTCAAATGTTATTGTGATGTTGTGATTTGTAAAAAGAAATTTATTTTGGTCTCTGTCCCCAGTTCCTGACACAGGGCTCCTGAAACCCTTGTAATTTCCTGGGTGACAAGAGTGCCTTTTGTTCTAATGAGGCAACTCTAGGTGGGCTCCTGCATGAGGGCTGGTCACCAGAAGGAACAAACTATGATTAGAAGCTTGGAATTTTCAGGCCCTCCCTCTCCCCCATTCTCTTGCAAAGGGAGAAGGGCTGAAAACAGAGTTAATGATTGATCATGCCTACTAGATGAAGCCTCCATGAAGTTCAGAGAGCTTCCAGCTTTGTGAATACATCCACTCCAGTAGGGTGACATACCCCAAACTGCACAGGGACAAAAGCTCCTGTGCTCTGGACCCTTCCAGACCTCACCCTATGTACCTCTTCATCTGGCTATTCATCTGTATCTTTTATCATATTCCTTAATAAACTGGTAAATGTTTAAGGAAGTGTTTCCCTGAGTTCTATGAACCACCCTAGGAAATTAATCAAACCTGAGGAGAAGGTTGTGAGAAATTCTGACTTGTAGCCAAATTGGACAGAAGTTGGGGGTAACCTAGAACCTACTTCTTGCAGTTGGCATCCAAAGTGGGGTAAGGAGCAGTCTTGTGGGACCAAACCCTTAACCTGTGTGAGCTGACACTACCTCCAGGTACACAGTGTCAGAAATGAGTTGAATTGTAGGATACCCAGCTGGTGTCACAGAGAACTGCCTGGTGTAGGGAAAAATCTCCACACATTTAGTGACCAGAAGTGGTGTTTTGTGTGAATAAAGGAGACTCACAGGAGAAACACAAGAGGCAGACTGAAGTGAATCTTTCTAAAATTTAGTTCTGAAATTTCATAATAATGCTGATCACTCAAAAGATCCTTTTGATCTGTAAATGTGTGTATTTCAGCTCTGGGAAATTTTAAAATATTATTTATTTGATAATTTCTTCTCCACATATTTCCGTTTCCTGGAACACCTATTAGTTGGATTTTAGGCTTCCTACATGAACTGCACTCACTTTTCTATTTTTTTTTTTTTTTTTTCTGGTACGCGGGCCTCCCACTGCTGTGGCCTCTCCCGTTGTGGAGCACAGGCTCCGGAGGCGCAGGCTCAGCGGCCATGGCTCACGGGCCCAGCCGCTCCGTGGCATGTGGGATCTTCCCGGACCGGGGCACGAACCCGCGTCCCCTGCATCGGCAGGCGGACTCTCAACCACTGCACCACCAGGGAAGCCCTCTATTTTTTTTTTCCTCATTCTTTCATATTATTTTTCTGGGAAATGGCCTCAACTTTATCTTCCAACTTTCCTACTGAATTTACTTTGGTTATTTTTATTTTCTGGTTCTCTTACTTTTTCATCTATAGACTTTTTAAAAAATAGTACACAGTTCTTTAAATATATTAATTATATCTTTAAAATAGTATTCTTATAATTCCTGTATCATTTTTTAAAATCTCTTTCCTTCCTTTTCTCTAGGTCTCAAATATTTGAGCATCTTCAATTATCCATTTATACTTAAGAGTGAGGCACTAACATGCTGAATGCCCATTCAGTGTGCAGTAGGGGAAGCTTATTGAACAGTGGTCTCGTTGTAGAGAGTAGCCAGCCATTTCACTTCCAGTATCCTTAGGTCTTTTCAGTCAGCTTGTGCAAAAAGAAATTCCAGTCTTCTGTTTAGAGATTATAAGCCTGGCCACCAGACTTTTACTTAATCTCCTTTATGAGTACAGTATTTCACCCCATTCTCATTTGTGTATGATATTCCAGAATCCAGAACTTCTCTGTTTCAGCCTCTCCAGAGAGCAAACTTCAATCTTCTGTCAGTGGAAGATAAGGTAACTATGAGGCTGTGTAGAATAAGGTGGAGGATCTGGGGGCAGGTCTATTGCCCCTTATACATATGCTCAAACAATCCTATTTCCAGTTCTACCTCATATCTGCAGATATACCTGATGCATCTAATTCCTGAGTCTTTCAGAAATTAAATACAGGGGTCTCTTTCCTCTAATCTTTTTTAAATTTAAGAATAGTTGATGTACAATATTATAAAAGCTACAGGTGTACAATATAGTGATTCACAATTTTTAAAGGTTATACTCCATTTATAGTTATTTATAAAATATTGGCTATATTCCTTGTGTTGTACAATATATCCTTGTAGCTTATTTCATAGATAATACTTTGCACCTCTTAATTCCCTACCACTATATTGTCCCTCCCCACTTCCCTCTCCCCACTGGTAACCACTAAATACAGGTGTTTTAAAACAGGGAATTCACTTGTTTCCCACTGGCATCCCCTACTATAGACACTTAACATTTTTACTTTCTTTACATCTATTTTCCAACTTTCAAAATTGTGTTAACAGCTCTCTTTTACAGTAGTCTTCTCTCCCATTCTTTCACTCCTATTGTAGGCTGATTTCTTTTCTTATTTATTATAATTTTAGAGAATTTTCAGAAGAAATCAGATGGAGATTAATGCACATATTCCAACTGTCATCTTTAATGAGGTGTCTCATCTATCATGTACCCACTATCCAGTTCAAGAAATAAAAGGTTACAAATACAGCTGAAATCACCTGTGTGTTTATGATTAGCCATTTAAAATTTCCTAGGTGTAAAATCATATCATTTTCAAACACTGATTTTTGTTATTCTAATATTAATTAGAAAAATAAAAGAACAAATATTTTAAAAGCAAAGATAATATTAATTAGAATGTTTTGCTCATCTTAGCAAATATATCTCAAACAGCATGTTAAATAATAGTAATAGGGGTTATTCTTGTTTTATTCTTTTGTGGGGGGGGACTAAGTTGAGCTTCATTACTGAAAATAATGTTAGACCTTAGATTTAATATATTTTCTCAATTAAGAAATTTTAGAAGACAATTTTCATTGGGAATATATATGAATTTGTTGTGTACTACATTATGATTTCTCCTATTTTTTTCTATTGATGTGATTTAAGAAAATAGCTATATTGAGGTATAATTAATACTTTGTAAAACTCACTTATTTTTAGTGTAGTTTTAGTAGTTAATTTGGTGGATTTCTGGTAAATTTATAGAGTTGTGCAACCATCATCACACTCAAATTTTAGTACATTTCCATCACCAGAAAAGCAAGAATGGCAATAAATCTCTGTTCCTATCCCCCAGCTGTAGGCAAACACTGATCTGCTTTCTATTTCTATAAACCTGCCTTTCCTAGAAATTTCATATAAACTGGATCACAGAATATAGTCTTTTGTGTCTGGTCCCTTTCACTTAGCATAACATTTTTGAGGTTCATCCATGTTGTAGCATGTATTAATAGTTTTTATTGCTGAGTCATGTGCCATTGTATGGATATAACACATTTGTTTACCTACTCACCAGTTGATAGATACTTGGATTTTTTTTCTAGTTTTTGGCAATTATGAATAGTATTGCTATGAATATTTGCATGTGCCCATATGTTTTTATTTCTCTTAGGTAGATAACTAGGGGTGGAAATGCTGGGTCATATGAGAAGTATATATATCTAAATGTTTCTACTTTCCATTCCCACCAGCAGTGTATGAGAGTTCTGGTTCCTCCATATCCTGACTAACAAAGATCTTCTACGTTTTCTTCTAGAAAACCTTAGACTTTTAGTTCTTACACTTAAGTCCATGATCCTTTTTAAGTAATTTTTGTGTACAGTGTGAGGTAAGAATCAAAGTTCATTTTTATACATGTAGCTATCCAATTGTTCCAGCACCATTTGTTGACAAGACTATCATTTCTTCATTGAATTATTTTGGCATCTTTGTCAAAATCAATTTATCAAAACTGTAAGGATTTATTTCTAGATTTTCTATTCTGTTCCATTGATCTATTACTCATGCCAATACTACACTATCTGAATTACTTACAGCTTTACAGTAAATTGTGAGATCCAGTAAGTCCTCTAACTCTATTCCTTTTAAACTTATTTTGAATATTTTAGGTCTTTTACATTCCTTATCAACTTCAGAATTAGCTTATCAATTTCTACCAAAAGAAAAGAGTCTGCTGGAACTTTAAAGGGATTATAGTGAATCTATAGATACATTTGGAGAGAACTGCCATCTTAACAATGTTAAGTCTTTCAGATCACAAGTGTGAAATGCTACTCCATTTCTTCGGATTTTTAATTTCTCTTAGCAATGTTCGTAGTTTTCAGTATACAGGGGTTATACATACTATGTTAAACTTATTCCTAAGTATTTTACTCTTTGTGATGTATTGTGAATGAATTGTTTTCTTAATTTCATTTTTGGAATACTCATGGCTGGTATATAGAAATACAAATAATTTTTGTATATTGATCTTAAATCTAGAGGCCTTGCTAAACTCATTTATTGTTAGTAATGCCTTAGGAATTTCTAAATATGGGATCATGTCACCATGAATAAAAGCAATTTTCATTTTCTTTTCTCAATGCCTTTTATTTCTTTTTCCTTGTCTTACTGCACTGGCTAGAATCCCTAGTACAACGTTAAATGGACGTGGTGAGAGCAGACATCCTTGCTTTATTCCTGATTTGAGGGACAAAGCACTCAGTCTTTAATTCCTAACTATAGTGTAAGCTGTAGGTTTTTTGTTTTTTTTTAAATACATGATAACTTATTATTATTATTTGCTATGCAGCAGGTTCTTATTAGTCATCTATTTTATACATATTAGTGTATATATGTCAATCCCAATGACAGGTTTTTTAATAGACACCCTTTGACAGATTGAAGAAATTACCAGTTTATCAGTAATGGGCATTGAATTTTGTCAAATGGTTTTCCTGTCTCTACTGAAAAGACCATGCATTTTATCCCTTATTAATATGATATATTACATTAATTTATCTTAAACCAACAACATATTTCTCAGATATCCCACTTGGTCATGGTAGATAATCCATTTTACATGTTGTTGAATTTGGTTTGTTAATATTTTATTAAAGATTTTTACAGTTATGTTTAGGACAAATTTTCTTTCTTTTTAATAAATCAGTATGATAGTTTATTAAAAGCTCCATATTATGCCTCAGGTAGGATTTTTTTTTCCAGTTTTATTGAGATATAATTGACATATAGCACTGTATAAGTTTAAGGTATATGGCATAATGATTCGACTTACATACATTATGAAATGATTACCACAATAAGTTTAGTGAACATCTACCATCTCATAGATACAAAATTAAAGAAAGAGAAAAAAAATTTTTTTTCCTTGTGATAAGAACTCTTAGGATTTACTCTCAACAACTTTCATATATAACATGCAGCAGCGTTATTTATATTCATCTTGTACATTACAGTCCTAGTACTTATTTATCTTATAATTGGAAGTTTGTACCTTTTGACTGCCTTCATCCAATTCCCCCTCCTCCAAACCCCCCGCCTGCTAACCATAAATCTGATCTCTTTTTCTATAAGTTTGTTTTTGAAATTCAATTGATCTAAAATAGTCTGTTAGTTCCTGTTATACAACATAGTGATTCCATATTTCTATACATTTCAAAATGACCACTAATATAAGTCTAGATATAATCTGTCCATGCAAAGATATTACATAATTACTGACCATACTCCCCACACTGTACATTTCATACTGGTGACTCATTTATTCTGCAACTGGAAGTTTGTACCTCTTAATCTCCCTCACCTATTTCTTCCCCTCACCACTCCTCTTTGGCAACCACCTGTTTGTTCTATCTGTAACTCTTTCTGTTTTGTTATGTTTGTTCATCTATTTTTTTAGATTCCACATATAAGTGAAATCATAGAGTATTTGTCTTTCTCCGTCTGACTTAGTTCACTTAGAATAATATCCTCTAAGGCCATCCATGTTGCTGCAAACAACAAGATTTCATGCTTTTATGGCTGAGTAATATTCCATTGTATATAGATACCACATCCTCTTTATCCATTCATCTGTTGATGGGCACTTAGGTTGCTTCCATATCTTGCCTATTGTAAATAATACTGCAATGAACATAGGGGTGCATATGTCTTTTCTAATTAGTGTTTTTGTTTTCTTCAGATAAATAACCAGCGGTAGAACTGCTGGATCATATGGTAGTTCTATTTTTAACTTTTTGAGGAATCTTCATACTGTTTTCCATAATGGCTGCACCAATTTACATTCCCACCAATAGTGCAAAAGGGTTCCCTTTTCTCCACATTCTCACCAATGCTTGTAATTTGTTCTGCCAGGTGTGAGGTGATATTTCATTGTGGTTTGGATTTGTATTTCCCTGATGATTAGTATGTTGAGCATCTTTTCATGTGCCCACTGGCCATCTGTGTGTCTTCTTTGGAAAAATGTCTATTCAGGTCCTCTGCCCATTTTTTAATTGGGTTGTTTGGCTTTTTTGATGTTGAGTTGTATGAATTTTTTGTATATTTTGAATATTAACCCCTTATTGGATATTCCATTTGCAAATATCTTCTCCCATTCAGTAGGCAGTCTTTTCATTTTATTGATAGTTTCCTTCGCTGTGCAAAAGTCTTTTAGTTTGACATAGTCCTATTTGTTTATTTTTGTTTTTGTTTCCCTTGACTGAAGAGACATATCCAAAAATATTACTATGACCAATGTCAAAGAGTGCACAACCTATGTTTTCTTCTAGAAGTTTTACAGCTTCAGGTCTTACATTTAAAATTTTTAATCTATTTTGAATTTATTTTTGTGCATCATGTGAGAGAGTAGTCCAGTTTGATTTTTTTGCATGTAGTTTTCCAGCTTTTCCAACAGCATTTCTGAAGAGGCTGTCCTTTCCCTACTGTATATTCTCGCCTCCTTTGTTGTAGATTAATTGCCCATATAATACACTGCCCATTTCTGGGTGGTCTATTCTGTTCCACTGATCTATGTGTCTGTTTTTGTGCAAATACCATACTGTTTGGATTACTGTAGCTTTGTAGTACAGTTATGACAAATTTTCTTGTGCTGTCTTTGTCTGGCTTTGGAATCAGGGTAATACTGGTCTCAAAAAATGAGCTGGGAAGCATACTTCCTCCTCTGCTTTCTGAAAGAGTTTTTGTCAGATAAGTATATTTGTTCTTGACCTAATTAACTGCTATTCATCCTTCAGATCTCACTTGAAGCATCAGTTCTTCAGGGAAGGCTTCTCTGACCTCCTTGACTAGGTCCATTTCCCTGTTATAATAGCTTGCAAATAGTAGCTCTCCTTCTTAGCATTTATCACAAAGTAATTTTTATTCATTAGTAGGATTAATTTTATTATTGTTTGTCTCCCACTTTATCATAAGCTCCAGAAAATGTTGAGTGTTTCTGCTCATCATTATATAGATATAGTGCCCATCCTACTGCCTGACACATGGTAGGTAAGTGCTCAACAAATATTTGTTAAATGAAGAATACATGAACACTGTTTTAGGTTTTTTTGTTTTTTGGGGTTTTTTTTTTTGGCTGTGCTGGGTCTTCGTTGCTGTGCGCGGGCTTTCTCTAGTCGCAGTGAGCAGGGGCTACTCTTCCTTGCAGTGTGCAGGTTTCTCATTGCGGTGGCTTCTCTTGTTGTGGAGCACAGGCCCTAGAGCACACAGGCTTCAGTAGTTGCGGTGCGTGCGCTCAGTAGTTGTGGCGCACGGCTCTAGAGTGCAGGCTCAGTAGTTGTGGCGCATGGGCTTCATTGTTCCAGGGCATGTGGGATCTTCTCCAACCAGGGATCGAACCCGTGTCCCCCACATGGGCAGGCGGATTATTAACCACTGCGCCACCAGGGAAGTCTCTGTTTTAGTTTTATTTTTGATATTTCTTCCCCTTCTTTACTTTGACTTATTATTGTTTTATTTCTCAGATTCTTTGTATGTTAACTTGAATCATTGTAACTCTTTCTTCCTAGTCAATCTAGACATTTTTTGTTAATATAGACATTTAGAGTGATATAATTTCATCAAGTATTATTTTGGAAGCATTCTACAAATTTTGTTATATCTACGTTTTTATTTCTATCCTTCAAAAAAACAGATATGATGTGTCCCCTCTACTTAAAAACAATACAAATTTTTTCATTTTATATAGTACAGTATCTAAAGTTCTTAGTAAAGCAGTCAGCTCAGCTCTAAACTGATTTATGACCTATCATCTCATCTGCTTACCTTATACCCCAACCGGATTGGGCTACTTATCTTCCCTTATACAAGCGTTGTACTTCTGTGCTCAGCACCAAGCAAAATGTCTTAAACATAGTAGCTCAGTAAATGTTTGTAGAACAGTTCCTACCACTTTTCATGATCCAAGTTAAGATTTTTTTAATTTATATTTTTTATAATTTTGAATTATATTTTTATTATGTAATTTCTAATTTTATTGTATTGTGATCTGATGTTAATATTGTTATTCATTTTGTTTTTTTAATTTTCTTTCCTTTTCTTTTTAAATTTGTTTTCAAAAACATGTATATTTGTGTAATCTGTTTTAAATTGCATTAAATACTTCTTTGTGTCCTATACTTTGGTCAGCTTCCATCTAAGACTTAAACATACTTAAAAAGATAACTTGGCTTTTCTCCCACTACCATTAGACTGTAAAATTCATGAAGGCAAGAACCATGTGTGTCAGGTTGACTGTATCCTTCGCACCTGGGAGGCCTTGGTACATTAACTCAGTAAATTTTTAGAGTTCTCTTTAATTTTATTCTTTCCACTGCTAAATTAAAAAGTATACATTAAGGAGGTATTAGATAGATTACCTTTTGAGAAAACAATGAATAAAAATATACATAATAGTTGGAGTTTAATCAAATACAGAAACACTGAGTTCCTAGTATGACTCAGAATGTTCTAAGAGTGGGATACAAATGCAATGCCTGCCCTTGAGGTCCATGAAAACACACAGGTTAACAAGTAACACAAGAGATGGTGTACCAAAAGGAAGGTATGTATAAAATGGCATGGAAATAAGGGTTGAGGAAATATTTAAATTGGGTACGGGAAGGAGGTAGGTAATGAAATTCTATAGCAGGAAGTAAAATCCTTTTAAGGATAAATAAACCAAAACCCAGACAAACTACAGTGCTTGTTCAAGATCACAAGGCTAGACAGAGGTCACAAAAGGAGATCCAATGCCCAGTTCTGTGCTCTTTCCATTACACCAGACTTACTACTACCCATACTTTTCAGAGCTCACAAAAGAATAACAGGACAGGATTTAGAGAGTTACAAAATAAAATTGGGGGATTTATTCATCCTCATCCCATCTCCTATTAATATAAAACGTCAAGGACTGTACAAAATTATGAAAAGCTAGCCAAGTACCATGCAGTTCAAACAACTTTCTAATTGAGTGGCTTACAAAAAGAATTTGCCCTAAAAGTATTTCACCCGAGATTTAAACATCCCAGTCCAATCAACCTGACTTGGAGATAAATAGAACTATTAAGTTGTATTACACCCATACATACATTTTTTTTTAATGTTAATAGAGGGTCTATGGAAAAATCTTTAAAAAAGAAAGGTCCAAAAACAAAAATCTGCCAGCCATTATTCAGTACTTTCCAAGGAGGTAAGACCCTGGAATCTGTAGATCTAAGTATTAATGTCAATAGAGAGACATTCTGTAAGGGCAGGATGCTCTTTAGGATTTTCCCCATCTCTCAAGACTAGGCAATTACATTTGGCTACCAAGCAACCTTTCCATGACTAATTTGCATCCCCCCCCAAACATGTTGATCCCACAACCTTGATTTTGGAACATTAGATTATTTAACCCTCCCCTCCCCTATTATAAATTAATAACCTGGCATTCTGAATTACACATCAATTTTTGGTTGCCTGGCTAGCATGCAATAACTCCAAGAATCTGCTCAGTTCCAAAGCAGTGTAGAAAAAAGTTTAAGAACCTGAAATACTTAGGCCCATACTCTAAACTAGTAATTGAAAGAGATTCAGGCAACAAATGCATTTTATTTGACTTGCAGGGAAGAAAAAGAGGAAGAGGAGATAGGGGAGGAGAGGGGAGGAGAGGGAGGGGGAGAATAGGAAGTAGAGGGGGGAAGGAGGAGGAGGAGATGCTCTAAAAAGCCTGGATATTTCACATAAAAATGCATATTCACAGCTTCTCTTGAGAACCCTGAAGCTGTGGCAATACTGGGCCTGTGTTACCACAACTAACTCTACCGCCAGAGTTAGCCATAGCCCCATTTATATGGGACATTTGCTTTCAAATTCATCATAGACCAACCACCCCTTTCTATTTCCCTGATACAGAGGCCAAATGTCAATTGTCATTTATCATCCCATTTGCAGTGTTGTTTTCATTATTCACTTCAAAGAACAAAGAACGCCATATTTGGTGGATAAGTGCAGAATTTTTAAAAAGTAAATACAATTCACTCTTCATATTAAAGCAGTAAAACAAAGCGAAAAAACCAAAGAAATCAATTTACCTTAATCTGAGTCTGTTCGATTGACTTTTCCCATATCTGCTGATCATATGCTCCAATCTGAAATAGGAAGCAGGCTATTTAAGTGATGCAAAGGAAATCCTTTTATTTCGGTCAAGTCTCACAAAAGTCATGAAACTATTAAGTATCCATATGATACCTGGGAAATTTCTGTGCTTCTCTGAGGCTAGAATAAATTATTATTTCCTAGGACTATTTCCTTCAAAATTCAAGTTAGCTGGATCTAAAAGTAAGTTGAAAAGCAATGTCCAAAATATTTCAAATTAAATATCACCTTAAAAGATACTTCCACTTAAGAAAAACATCAGTAGGAAACTAGAGAAATAAAAGGTAATGGACAGCTCATTAAAATTGACAGTACCAATCTGAGCTGTGCAGATAAAGTCTTATGCCTGAAAAAGCAGCAGTTTGATTAGAAGCAAACTCTCAAAGCATTGCTGTGACACTGTGAATGCAGCCTGGAGATGGGAGGTTGAAAATCTTATTCGGGGACCTAGAATTGAGTTCAAAAGACCTAATGACCTTGTCCATCAGTTTTTCCATTTATGTTGAGAGATATCATGTAAGAATACCTGCACTACCAAGCTCAGGGAAAACTAACATGATAGGTATTCTTTGTGGGACCTTTTTGCAGGAAGCATGCTTTACAAATAAAAATACATTGATGTTACCTTCTTTTGGTACCACGATATAGCATCTCTCTCATTTGAGGCCATCTGTGTCTCCAGCCAGAGAATGGGATTTCACTGAAAATGAAGGAAAACCAGTCAGTGAGTCCAGTTGCTGAAAGGTACTCTCCCAGTTTGGGTAGAACTCAGAAAACGCTTCTCTCAGCCTCTCCATGCGCTGCTGACCGTCTCGTTCCCCTGCTGTTTGCCAGGAAAAAAAACAAAAGCATACCAA
This sequence comes from Pseudorca crassidens, assembly GCF_039906515.1. Classification (NCBI taxonomy): domain Eukaryota; kingdom Metazoa; phylum Chordata; class Mammalia; order Artiodactyla; family Delphinidae; genus Pseudorca; species Pseudorca crassidens. The sequence continues at coordinate 99,729,021 of NC_090297.1, forward strand.
AAAAAACTCTGGCGCAGTGGCGACCGGAGAAGCCTCTCTGCGATATTTTGTGCGAGTGTGTTCAGGGATGCAGGGAACTGGGAGAGGAGGGGAGGTCGCTGGAGTTGACCTGCACCCCACCTCCTCCGCTCCCAGGAGTCCTGCTCTCACCTGGTGCACGCTGCCCCGCAGTCCGGTGGCCGGGACCTTCCTCCTCAGTGACCCCGGCCCGGCCATGAGGCCGGGGGCGAGGCGGCGGGCCAGGCAGGCCTCATCTTTCCCCCGAGGCGGAGACGCCGTCTGGGCCGTTACCATGGAGACTGCGGAGGACGCCCCAGCCTCGGAGGCAGCCGGCCGCCCAGCGCCCAGAGGAGGGCAGTCTGTTGCCAGAGAGCCGGCGCCCTCCAAGCCCGACCTATAGGGTCATCGGACAGACCCTAAAATAAGCAAAGAATGAGCTAGGAAAGGAGGGGGATAGAAAGTGAAGGCGGTATTAGCTAGGCTGCCAGTCGCTACGGCAACGGCTAACGGCTTTGTTCCGCTGAAAAAAGTCAAGTGCAGAGGTCCCAAGGCCCGGGTAGCAGCTGCTTCGGGGCGGCGGGCACGCGTCCTCGCTAGGCCGGGCCTGGAAGGGCCGTGACTCAGCCGGCCGAGAGCTAGACAACAGCAGCTCCGCAGACCACGGTGCAGCGGGGCCGCGGCTTCCGCTTTCCGTGTTTCGCTGTGAAGTTGGCTCCGCCCCCGGCCCGGGGCCTTCCCGCCGAGCCTCCGCCAGGCTTCGGGACCGAGGGGCTGGGGAGCTACACGGAGATCAAGGCCAAGAGCAGCTCCCCCAGATCACCTTTCAGGTCACTTTCTCACAAATGACTTTCCCAGCCCTTCATCTAAAGGAGGTCGGTCCAGATATTCCAATAGTTCCCCGTTCATTTCTTTGCAACGCTTATCTTTCCTTGTGTTTTCTGTTTCTTTGTGCTTCATTATATCCTATCGGTCTTCCTCAATGGGCTGGAGACTCCATGAGGTCAGAGACTAGGGCCTGGCAGGAGCCTGGCACACAGGTTCTCTACCTTTGCTTAATGAACGAATGTTTTCATGAATTTATGCCGTCCTGGGACGAAAGTCCTGGCAGGCTGCGCCTTATTAATTCCTTTCCTCTCCCGTCCCTCAGCAGCTCTGGGACTTAAGCCTTCTGGGTGCTCAAGGGTAAAGGAAGAAGAGGGCCAAGGCTTGGGGGGCAGGTTCCAGGACACTTTTCCAAATTAGGGTAGGGGAAGGTAGCGGCGGGAAGAACTGTTTCTAGGTTAAAAATTCAAGCAGGCTGATAGAGGTCAGGAGAAAGGAACGGTAGCGACCTCAAATGAATATTTAACGATACATTAAGAAGGTTTTAAGCCTCTTTCCTCCTCTATACTTTTGTGGCCATTACTGGAACACCCCTAACGGCCATTCTCACCTCACTTGAAGCATTGACCTTGCTTGCCCAGCATTGTAGCATTTGGGTCAGTTAAAGCTAATGAGATAACGATTAGACCACTGCAGAAAGCCTAAATGCAGTTCTAAATGTTTTACATCATTATTTTTGATTATCTACCAAATCGACATAAGGTGGAAGTTATTATCCCCGTTTTACCGATGAGGAAAATCGACTAAGATAAAAGTAACTCCCATAGAACTAATTTAAAATTATTTCACCCAGGCTTGATTTTTATATTCCACACATTGGCAGTGGCTTCCTTTCTGCTTTTGCTTCTTGACAGCTTTTCCCATCCTTAGAGCTGAACATGACAATTCTGTTTGGTTTCAACACAAATGGCTGACTTTAAAACACACACACACACACAAAAACAACACTGGAAAAATGAAAAAGTCATTTTTTGTATATCTAAATATTTGCTTTAAGACGTAAATAACACTAATTAAACATTTTACTTCATTGCTTAGCACACAAAGAGGCCTTGGGGGGAGTTCCTGGAAGAACTGAAATCAGGTAAGGCTCTCACTGAGCAAAGTGTGGGCTTTGAACCCAGAACTGCATTCAAATCCCTGCTCCCACTAAAAGCTATGTGATTTCGGGTAATTTATTCAACCTAACAAGCCTGTTTTCTCACCTGTATTATGGAGATTGTATTGTTACCTTCCTACTCAAGGCTGTGAGAATTAAATGAGCTACCTTCATAAAAAGTACCTGGCCCTCAACAGTTACTCAAAAAACATTCGTTCCTTCCCTCTTCCTTTCCTAATCATAAACAAGAGCTATCAGTGCTTAGGACAGGTACCTCAATTAAAGAGTTCACACAAATAAAAACTGATGAGGAAAAAATCCAGTGAGTTATGTCACTTAATACATCAATGGTATCTGAAACGTCTATAAACCACCTTCATTAACTAACACTGTATGCATGTACTTTCAAAAATATCGGCATCCCCAGAACAAAAATTTAAGATTATTCTCATAGGGATAAATCAATTTATGCAGCGAGGAGTTAACTGCCACAAATGCCAAGCATAGTTTTTCTTCTTCCCTCAAACTAACTGCCTCTCAATATGGATGAAATTTTCCCCCAGTATCTATGAACTTTCTTTAGGAAAGTCAAGATTTTCTAATTTTGTAATCTCTAATAGTAAAAAATAATAGGGGACAGAGAAGGGAGGGACAAATACTTTAAAAACAGGTTCCAGGTAGCTAGAATTCACATGTGCGATTCATTTTGTCATGAAACATCAGTAAAGGACAAATCAGACTTTGTTTATTAAAAAAATACTTTACAGGAAAAAAAAAACTCTATGCATTCCATTGTCCTATTTTACAAAGAAATAGCTTAACAATTTAACACACTTAGACAGCTACAAAAAAGCACTGTGTTAAAAGGATTATTATTCACACAAATTTAGATTTAAGACTATTCATTAAAAACCTTTTTAAAACACTCATTAATGTCAATAAACAAACTAAGGCCACAAAACGCAAATAGTCCGCCAGGCAAATTATACATTTCATCTATATGCAAAGACCTCTTAGATAAATTAAAGCCACAGGAAAAAAAGTCTTAGCTGCCAATCAAAATGAAGTTTAGTCACAGAAAACACTATTACATGAAAATTTACAACATGTGATAGAAGTAGTACATTAAGTATTTCTTTAGAGAGAATTGAAAAGTGCTATATTAAGAGACAGTGGTCTCAACTACATGCACAAGTGAATCCTAAAAGATGTATGAAGAAAATGGAAGGCCATAATATTTATGGAGAGATACTTGCTTTTAAAGCAACAAACTTTCAGGATGAGGATAGGTCCCTTATGTGCTAAAGAAAAACATCTGTCTTGTACATTTCCTCTACTTACTGCATGACCAATAAATACAGCTACAACCTGTTTTTTCAAAAATAATACTTAGCAGAAATATGAACCTCTGGCATGTACTAGTGAAAGTTTTTTTTAAAAAACTTGTAGCAATGATAAAACAGATTTACAGACACAAACTCAATTATTCTAAAGATATAAATGCAAATAAATTTTTAATGGCAAATATAGATGAAAATAAATGATCTAATAATGAACTAATAATAATAAAGAATACATGCACTAAGGGGTTTTTTGAATTTTGGTATCTTGTTCCTAAATTAGCTTTCATTCTAGACAATAATTATAGAGGGAAAGGCAATAAGCAAAAGTTTCTCCAGTCATTAAGCATGAACTTTATGCCTATTAAGACTGATGCAAGACACCTTTTCCTAAGGTTTAGTAAATAATTTTATATGATAAGCCCCGTTTTCCCCCTACAAGAGCTTTTAATATTAGTCTACTGTAATTCCAACTATCTCTAAGGGGAAAGGGTACCTTTCAAAAGTCTTTAAATTCAAAATAATAAAGTACCAGTGAAACAAATTCTAAGTACTAAATTAGCAAATTAAAAGTACAATTAAGCCTAGGAATTCATTTTTAAAGAGTTAAAAACTTTGGAGGGGAAAGAAATATGTAGTTTTTATTATTATTGCTTTATGAATTTGGGATACTTCATAATCCTACTCCTAGTGTATCTTGGTAATTATAGAATGACTTCTGGGGCAGGGGGAAGACTTTTCTCCTGATTAGTGAATACCATAAAATCGTTCTAGTTACTAAGTTTACTCATTTACTGGGTCCTTTCCATAAGCACATTTAAAAAATATCCCTCTGCTCCACAAAATACTAAAACTTATAGCCACATTCTGCAAGTAATCTCAAAGAGCTGGCACAACAGGTAACATACCAAAAAAGGAAGATCAGCTTACATTTCAGTTACAACTTCACTGCCATCACTACTTTACAAGTCAGAAGACGCCAGATTGTTCCATGCCTCACTCCACCAAACCAAATAATTTAATGATTTTAGAAAAGTTGCTATCATTTGTATCACTAAACTAGGATACAGCTTTAAAGAAGTAAGAAACTCAAAACTTGCGCTTTTATATTCATCAGTCTTTAAAGCATGCTATTAAAATCTAATACTCACATAAGACATTCAGTTTCCAGATACATTACTAGCTAAATGTTTCTCTCTCAGTTCTATTGCAATTCTAACATACAATGAATTTATTAGTACATGATTTTAAACATTTTTATACTCTTTTAATATATGTTATATTGGAGTTGAGGGTAGAATGTTTTATAAAAAGAAAATGGGGATTTGCTTTTGATTGTAGGTCTTTGCAGATCCGCTGGTTCCTGAGTGATTATACACAGTGATGGCTGTCAGGAGACAGTCTCCTTGTTTATTAGCAATGACCAGCTTAGATGACAGGTGGCATCTGCTGGATGGCAAGTGGGAGATGGGGAAATCGGATCTTGGAAGACAAGAAAAAAAATTAAAAGTTTTTGCTTTAACAACCTTGTTCTTCATGATTATTTTAAAAAGCAAATGTTGCCTGAGAAGAATTTTACTTTGCACAGCCTGGTAAAGCTCTATGAAATTCTTCTGGACAGAAAAACAAAAATAAGAAATAACCCAAACCCACATACTTTGTGATTAACCCCTTCCCCCTAAAATAACAAAATAACAAAAAACACCCTCAAAGGCAGGTCCCTTAAAAATTAGCCTTGATAAACCAGAATTTACCCTAAAATTTATACCCAAGATTTTAAAACACCCCTGCAATAATCACATTACTGTCCATACCATTCTAATTACCTTATTTACAAAGATAACTAAAACCAACATCATTTCCAATTCATAAATGGTTTACATTGAAATGTTTCTCTATTTGTCTTCATCCTTTTTAACAGAGAATACATACATATACATATATATAAGGAATAATACAGATTCTAACTAATCACTGCAGTATTTGCTGATGGTTACTTTTCTATCGGTTTACACAGTGACCTCTATACTTTGCTAATATGCATTTAACTACACAACAATATTGCACAAAGTAATATTTATATAAGATTTAACCTATTTCAGAATATTTTAGAGAAAATTCATATTTGATATTTCAAAAGATGCAGCTAAGTTTTCATGGTGACAGACATAATAAAGCAGCATCTTTTTTTGCCTATGTTAATGTAAATATTCCAAATCTCAACCTCCAGAAAAAAAAATCTCCAAATTGCACTATAACCAGGTAGATACAAGAATCTGGTCTTAGGTGTGGGGAGTACTCTTCCTTTAATAAACAAAAGGCCTATTGTATTATTAACTAAGAGAGAGTGAAATGTGTATCCCATTAACATTCTAAAATAATAGAAAGTTAAGACTACACTAGCTATATGAACTGTGCCTGTTCGAAAAAAAATGGTTAAATACTCAGGCACTAATAAGGATTAGGCTACCTGAAACTCTAGGATGAAGTCTAGTGCCATATTCTTTATTAGACAGTAGCAACACAGAGTAATAATAAATAAACCCAGGTATTCACCAGTTGAAACTCTGAACTGAAGTATCTCAACAGATCTTTATGATGAAGAGGTTGATGCCAAGTGACAAAAATAGTTTTTCCTAAGTTTCATGCACAAAATATGGCAGCCTCATCTGAAAGATAGGTATCATTCTCTAAGTTTGATACTCGTGATCAGTTTAGGAAGCAAAAGTATCCACACAGAATGTGAGGATGCTAGGAAGCAGAACAATAGAGTATCATGTCAACATTATCTATTTTACCCAAAATATCTTCCACAGTTACCATGTATTCTAGAAGAGATTAATGAACCATGGAGAATGAATGACCAAGGACTATTCATCTTTAGATATTTTTAATTGAAATATCCACTGGGCTTTAAATAACAGATACAAAAAAAGACAGTTTGGATCAGAAAGTGCTGTGCTTTCTCTTTTGTTAAGAAATCAGAGAGCCACTGAATTCCTTAGAAACTATCTGTTCTTTATGGTTGGAACTAAATAACTGACTTGCCCACGTACAAGATGCAGGAATTGTTTCCTGCGACCTATGCCATTTTTTACTGTAGAAACTGAATCTGTGCCATAAAAGCACAAGTACTAAACCATAAATCTGATCTTCTATCATAAAAACAGCAAATATGGCAAGAGACAAGGCAAGATAAAATGAAAGGAAGTGAATTATTTACCAAATAAGAATCTGTTATTCCAGAGAATTCTCATTTTGATTTGAAGAAGAGATTGAATTGTTACCTCACACCTTAAAACAGAAAGTAGCAGCAGACCCACTATTACATACTGTACTAACGGGATAAGATACAACTCTTAACTTTGCATAATCTGTGTAAAAAAGATATGCTTGACATTTGTGGAATGTCATTTCTCTTTATAGAATTATAGGCAAGATTTCTCCAATAAAACTTAACTTAAGCCAGTTATAAAACTATAACTTCACATCAAAATTTAAAAAAGTTAAAAAATGTGTTTGAATATGTACATATCACACAGGAGTGCTTGAATGTTCCTGTAGATTGTGTTGCTGGTCAGAGTCCAGTCTACTTTCCACCTTTAAAACTGGAATAGGCTGAGTCATCTGATCTTGCTGTAGATTAAGTTCAGATGAAGGCGGGAAGGACGATGAAGCAGTTGTCAAAAGTTGCATCTCTGTGCATGTTTCCTCAGATTCAGTTTTTATTCTCACACACTGGGAGTCAACTTCTAATTCTCTCTTTCCAGTTAAATCATAGTCCACGTTAGAGCTGCTTTCTGTGTTTTGAGAGGCTTCCACAACAGGGTGGTACTGTTTAAGCCTTATATGCCAGGCTAAGCTGCACACTGCTGACACTGTTTTGAACTGATGAATGACATTTCTAGGGATGAAGTAGATATCATTGTCGCACAGCTGAATTCTAGCATAACGAATGCCTTCCCGCCTCATTTGGTTTAGTTTCGCTTCATCCACCCACTGCACACACTTAAGAGAGGAAAAAAGTTGCATGAGATTTTAAAGTAAAATATGTAAAGATGCAGTCAAATAAAACATTATAATTAGCACAGGAGAACAGTAGGATCAAATTAAAGCTAAACAACACTGTATGATATACAACTTTCTAAAATTTCCTACAATTCTTGAGACACATTTTTCCTCATATTTTACTACATTTCTAGTAAAAAAGTACAGGTTAAAATTAGGATGGCCTAGGGAATCATTTAAGTAAGTATTTCAAAATGCAACTAAATATCAATATTCTTTGACCCACATAAGGGCAACATTTGTCTGCTCCTTCAGTGTCTTTCAACCTTTTGCAGGTGAGGACACGCAGGGCAATGGGATTAACAGCTGAGACTGCTCATGGCCAGAACTGAGTTATCCTGGGCCCTCTGACCATCCCAGGCCCACCTGGCATCCCAAAGACTGAAGGATCTTAAGCATTCTGCTTGGGAAGCTCCGTTTCAATGATTTTCAACACCCTCCACAAACAGCCTTTAATAGTAATAAAATTAAATTCACTATCCCATGTATCCAACTATAAGATAAAATGCAAAATTAAATAGATACGGATACTTATTTCCAAAATCTCACTCAAAGAGAAATAAAAAAGCAAACGTTATTACCTGGGAAACTGGAGGTTCATGAAGGTCCAACTGAAGTCTCTGTACAACATCAGTAAAATCCTCAGCATGAAAACAAATCACATCTTTGGTTATGCGAGGTTGGTCACTCCTAAGATTAACAAAATTAAGCTTTAGAAACAAGCATCTCATAATGGAAAAAGGTGACAAATTTCAATCTTCCCGTTCCTGGAACTGCTATACTAGCAAAGAAATAGATGCATAACTCCTAAGGACAAAGTATACATTTGTTTCTTTAGTCAATTTAAAAAAAAATAAAACACCAATAAAGCATTTTTTTTCAAAATTAAAATTAGTTGTTATAAAACTAAAACATCGATGACTAAAAACAGTTTTATTCTAAACTAGATGCATTTGAATCCTCTAACCACTTTGCCCCACCATCTCCATGCCACCCTATAATGTCATTATCAGGACGGAAAGAAATGGACAGAATACATCTCAGCCACACAACTGTCACACCTTCCAGCTTTCAAAGTAGAGAGGGGAAAAAAGCTAAATGATCTTTAACTTGAAATACTTAACCTGTGATTGAACTATAATTCAATCAAACTCTAACGTCAGATCAAACTCTACAGTAATATTGAAGGCCCTGAAGGCATAAAAACAAAGTAAAATACAGTTTTTAAATATGTTCTGAGACTTGTTTAAACCGGGCCCCAACTGAGTGTAAAAGGGTGCAACCTCTATGAAAAACAGTATAGCAGTTCCTCCCCAAATTAAAAAACAAATTACCATATGATCTAGCAATTCCACTTCTGGGTATATATCCAAAAGAATGAAAGCATGGACGTGAAGAGATATTTGTTCATAGCAGCCAAAAGGTGGAAGCAACCCAAGTGTCCACTGACAGATAAACGGACAAACAAAATGTGGCATATACATATAATGGAATACTATTCAGCCTTAAAAAGGAAATTATGACACATGGTACATGTGTACATGGTACAATATGGATGAACCTTGAGGATATCATGCTAACTGAAATAAGTCAATCACAAAAAGACAACAACTGTTTGATTCCACTTATATGAGGTATTTAAAGTAGTCAAATTCATAGAAACAGAAAGTAGAATGATGTTTACCAGGAACTGGGGGAGAGGAGAAAGGGAGTTATTGATTAATGGGTACAGAGTTACAGTTTTGCAAGATGAGAAAGTTCTAGAGATCTGTTTCACAACAACATGAATATACTTAACATTACTGAACTGTACATTTAAAAATGGTTAAGATTTTAATTTTATTTTATGTGCATTTTACCGTAATTTTTTAAAAACTGTCCCCAACCTTTCAAATTGAGTCCACGTTTTCTTAAGACATTAACCAATCTTGCAGCTGAGTTCCATTAACTTACCATTCACCAAACTGTACAGCTTTCAAAACCCCAACAGCAGCCGTACTCTGCCAGTCAAACCCCTGACCTACATGATCAGCATGAGCTCTTGTCCTATCTTCAAAGAGGACTTCACGGGGTTCACTGGTCCGAGGTAGGTACTGGAGATTTTTAATTTCATTCATTGATCTGTAGTTGATTTGGTTTTGAAGCAAAGAGGGGAAAAGAAGTATTAACAGCAGTAAGGCAAGAAGTCTACTAAAATGCCAAATTTTAAATAAGATGAGGGCTGAAAAGGGTTCAATGATTTCGATCATCAGCATTTAACACGCTATAGTGTAATGCTGAATGTGATTACCTTCTTCTCTCAGTATGTCACAATAATATAGAAGCTGTATCTTTGATTTGGCACAATTGTAGTGTTTGAATATATAAAATTTAGTTGTCTAGCAACAGAAAATACAACTCAGAGTTCAAGGCTGTATGTCTCTTTACCCTGAGTCATTTTTAAGTCTCAAAACATTCTACTAGACTTAATTCAAGATGGCAACCTGAGCATCTACATGATCTCCTTTCACGTTAAAAGAGAAGTAAAAGGCTTCAAACTAATGTGGTAGGGGTGGGGGAGAACAGTAGGAGAATGGATGGGAGTATAGGTGAAACAGAACTGGCTATGAATTGATAACTGTTGATACTGAATACATGGGAGTTTATTATATTATCTTCTGCTTTTTTATGTGCTCAAATATAATATGAATATGAAGCAACAAATGAAAGGCATTAGTGAATGAACAAGAGCAACACATTTCTGGAAGGTGAAAAATGATTAAAAGTGTCTTGGACTAATGAAACTGAGCAGAGAAAGCCACAGGCCTAGACTATACAAGAAGGGAATGGCAGCTAAAGAGGCTAGTATGATGATAATGGACAGAAAGGAAGTAAGGTTGAGAAGGGAGCAAATAAAGTGAAATCTGCACATAAACCTGTCACGTGCCACCCTAGTGGTAGAAATTTGGACAGTCAGGCATTTACCCTCATGCAGAAGACTGTGGGTGACCCACCAGCATCCATCTCTCATCTTAATTTCTCTGAAAGAACTCTGATTTTTATTAGGTATCTGCTCCTACCCTATATGGAACCTCATTCACAAGCTCCAGAGGTAGATCCTGATGAGTTCTGGCAAACTACACTAAGCTCATTCCCCTTGCCAGTGAATGATTTAGGAATGAGCATGAACTGATCGATTCTGGCTAGCAATATGAGAGGAAATCTGCTAAGAATTCTGCAAAGCTTCCTGGCTCCTAAAAAAGAAGTAAAGGACAATCTCTTCTTCTTTTAGATATAACCAGATCCAGATGTGATACCTAGAACTGCTATAGCCATCCAGCAACCATAATGAAAGCCACTGTAAATACAAAGCCTAGGAAAGAGAATGACAGAGGAGAGAAAAGGAAAAGATGTTTCCTTGATGACAGCACTCAACCATTTGACTATATGGTGCCTAGAGTCAACCCCTCTGAACTTCTTGAAATACAGGATAACATTTTATTTTATGAACCAGTCTGAATCAATTTTGTTGCCTGTAACCAAAAGCATCCTGATAAACTTTCAGCCAAAAAAATCCTGCATGTTCTTCTCTAAACACATTGAACTTACCATATGAATAGTACTAACGTAATCCTCTGGTATTTGGACATATCCTTTAATGCCCACTTCTATGCCTGTTAACTCTGAAGTGAAACCTATCTATTGACAAGCCTCACTGAAATATAAATAGAATGCCCAGTAAGCCCAATGCTGTGTTCCTAAATTCGAACGGGTCAACCAAGAATCACCAGATATGTGAAAACAGCCTACAGCAGCCTGACAAAGACCAAAAAATGCAATGCTGAAATGTAAGGATTTTGTCAGAAGACAAAAGTCAAGTAAATGTCCCGAAACTGAAAGCAAAAAGATAGTAAGAAATACGAGGATAATCAAACTGAGGGATCTATTATTCAGCCAACAGTAGTTTCATAAAGAAATAATAGTGAAAATGAAGAGATTACTGAAGCAACTAAGCAAGAAAAATTCCCAGAAATGAAAGGAGATGTGAATCTTTCAGTTTAAGGTACCCACCAAACAACAAAAAGGATTAAAAAATAAGAATTAAAGGCCCAAAGACATATCATTATGAAATTAAGCTTCCAGAGAGGAAAAGAAAATAGGTTACTTACAAAAGAAGAATAATTACACTGGCATTAAGACTTCTCATAAACAATATTAGATACCAGAAGACACTAGGGCAATGCTAAAAAAAATCCTAAGAGAAAATACATCCTCTGGACTACAGCTAAACTATCAATCATATTTAATGACAGAAAAAGATATTTTCAGACATATGATGACTCAATACCTTCCTTTTCGTAGAATATAACTTGAGTATGTGGTCAAGCAAGGAAAAGAAATAAACCCAGAAAGAAGACAACCACAGGTTAAGGCAGAAAAAACATCAAATGGTAGATAACTGTGAAATAAGCTTTTCACACTGAAGTAAGAAAACACAGAGCTCCAAAAGATTTCCAGGTAAAAAGTGATGAGTTAGAGCAGACAGTATGATTGAAATTCTGCATTCTTGAGGGTATGATAAAAGCAAAGAATGCAATGTAACTACCAACATTCTCCCCAAAAAGAGGCTATATAAAAAAGCAACAGCCAAAAAAAAAAAAAAGCAATCGCCAAAGTCATAGAGGAGAAGGTCAGTGTGATTCTAGAAAAAAGTAATGTACCTTAAGCAATAAACAGAATAGAAGATAATTAGGGATATGGTCAAGAGAAGTGTATGGTATCACCTCAAAAAAAGGCAATCAGAAACTACAGGAAGGACTTCCCTGGTCACAGTGGTTAAGAATCCGCCTGCCAATGCAAGGAACATGGGTTTGAGCCCTGGTCTGGGAAGAACCCACATGCCGCAGAGCAACTAAGCCTGTGCGCCACAACTACTGAGCCTGCACTCTAGAGCCCGCGAGCCACAACTACTGAGCCCACATGCCACAGCCACTGAAGCCCGCGTCCCTTGAGCCCATGATCTGCAACAAGAGAAGCCACTGCAATGAGAAGCCCGCGCACTGCAACAAAAAGTAGCCCCCGCTTGCCGCAAACTAGAGAAAGCCCGCGCGCAGCAACGAAGACCCAATGTAGCCAAAAATAAATAAATAAATTTATATTGAAAAAAACAAAGGAAACTACAGGAAAAACAGAATTAAAAAAAAAAATCAGCATGATCCAAATATGAACGAAGCTAAAAAGTGGCATGATTTTCAGTATCTAGGTGAAATACAGAAAAGAAATATCCTTTTGTATATTATTCCTTTGAGTGATAACAAACCACTGGAACCTTAGAATATGAATATTAGCCTACTAGATGGATCTGCAATAAACTTACCTACCCATAATATTTTAAATGCCATCTGTTGGCTTTCAAATATTAGAATACATCTATTGACAAAGCATATAAAGCCTAATTATGGTTTTAAAGCAGAATATGAATTAGCCTCAACAATGTATAAGCACAGCTGACAAAAAGTAGAAGGGAGAGGAAGAGGATAAAGTAAGGCTCATTTAACTATTTGGAGAACCCATAAAGGGAATAAATCCCTATCTATTATACCAAGAAACTGACAAATTTCCTGTCAAACCCTTAAAACAAAACAAAAAAAGGCATTAAAAACAGAAATTGTTTTTGCCTCTGGTAAAAAGGTGTTTGCTTCTGGAGAGAAAGGTGGCCAGGATTTTTCATTATAAACCCTACTATACTGTTTCATGTTTTAAAACCCTGTGCATGTATTTCTTTAACTCTAGAGTTCATAAATTTAAAGATCATCTTCATTAGCAGTGCCCTGGATAAATAGACAGCTTCTCACATTAATTCCATCATTTTCAGCAACAGGGCATTCTCATTAATGCAAAAAGATGACATTACTTTTTAAGTTTTGATGTATTCACTCTAATTCAAAGTGCTTTTGAATGCCCCTCTTAAGAACATTTAATCCCAACAGAAATAAAATTTGATAGCACCTCAGATTAGTTGAGAAATAATAAATTATTAAACAAACGATGTTGCTACAACCGCCTAATTACTTGGAAAGAATGTTAAACTAAATTTCTCCCTCTATACTGAAATCAATACCAGGTAGATAAAATATGTAAATACTGAAATCACAGATGTACTAGGAGAAAATGTAGGTATTTTATAACACTAAATGAGAGAAGGCTCTTCTAAGTTTGCCACTAAAAAAGAAACCTCAGAGGAAAAGACAGATCTGACAACACATAAATAAAACTCTGTGAGTAAAGAAGAAAGAAACTGAAAAAAATTATGAGTAAAGAAAAAACATAAGCTAAAAGAAAAAAATGAGAAAAACCTATAACGTAAGAAAAAAATAGTTAATAGTTACAATACATAGGGATTTTTACAAACGAAAAATATCCCAACAGAAATATGAGTAAAGAAAATTAAGAGGGAATCACAAAAGAAGAAATACAAACGCCTCAAAGAAAAACAAATTAGAATAACACATTTTTGTCCAATCAGATCAACAAAGTTAAAGAGAATGTTAGTGGAGAGTATGGGGGAAAGGGTACTATTTTACTATATGGGTGGGAATATAAATTGGTACATTTCTGGAAGTCAATTAGAAATGTATATATACTTTGAGCCTTTAGTAATTTCCACTAAGAAATAAACATGCACATGGCACAAAGATGTTATCTACCTACCTACCTATCAACCAACCACCCAGCTGGCCACAATCAATGATGTGCCATACATGTTTAACAATTGGCTTTAGCAGAGGAGATGGCTCATTTGTAGCTGATATGCTGATTTGTGTGGTATAAATACTCACAACATGGCCAATTTCAAGTTACTAATGTGACCTCACTCAATGTGGAATTGCGAGGCTAATAATGCCCTGTAAGCTGGTACAAACTGGCTCCAGCATACCACTGTCGTGTCTGTCAAAACACCATTTATATTGAAAAAAATGCAAACAATTTACACTAATAAAGAATTGGTTAGGGCTTCCCTGGTGGCACAGTGGTTAAGAATCCGCCTGCCAACGCAGGGGACACAGGTTTGAGCCCTGGTCCAGGAAGATCCCACATGTCACAGAGCAACTAAGCCCTGCGCCACAACTACTGAGCCCGCGCTCTAGAGCCCACGCACCACAACTACTGAAGCCTGCATGCCTAGAGCCCATGCTCTGCAACGAGGAGCCACCACAATGAGAAGCCCATGCACCGCAAAGAAGAGGAGCCCCCGCTCGCTGCAACTAGAGGAAGCCCACATGCAGCAATGAAGACCCCAAACAGCCAAAAATAAATAAATTTATTTAAAAAAAATAAAGAATTGGTTAAATAAATCTTGATACAACCATACAGTCAAAACTACATAGTCATTTAGAAATGATGATATGGCTGCATCTTAATATAACATGTAAACCTAAGGGGGGAAAAAAAACAAGTTTTAAAGTAAACATCACATAAAGAATGAGTTAATCTGTGTAAAAAGAAAATTTATGAGTATATATGGACCAAAATTGGAAAGGTTAATGTGCCTAAATGGGTGGGATTATAGATATTTTTTGCCTTTTTACTTTTTTCTATTATCTTTTTTTTAAGTTTATAATAATCAGGAAACAAACAATGGTCATTTCCTTTTGGGAAGGATTATAGAATAAAAAATGTATGCAATACTTAAGAATTTAGAATATCAACATTCATCATCATGATGTACAAAAACTGCTATGGTCTAGCAATGTACAGAAGTTTTGGTTTACTGCCATGTTCTACCATGCCACCACCTTGCATTCATAAATAGTTTTTACAAAGTATTTTCATGATTATCTCAAGTACCTAAGGTTATTCCATACTTAGCTCTAGTATTTATTCTCCTATGAGCTTTAAGGTAAGGTCTAGCCTAGTCCATTAAAACTCACTTTTGGGTACTTATTGTGAGTTGCTATTTTTTGAGTTGCTAATTTTCAGTCCCATTAAATTGAGATTTTTTTCATAGTCCTAGAATAAGTTAATCTACATTTGTTTAAACAAAATAAATTTGTCTGAAACAATGTTAGGCCAATATGAATTGCTGTAGGAGAATACATCATTGGTTTCATTCAGTAAATACTGATCACTTGCTATGTTAATGAAGACAGAGAAGAATTAGACTGTCCTCAAAAAGGTTAAAATTTATAGTAAAAACCAAAAACATGTAAACAGATCATTAATGAACAGAATGATGTGTGAGCACAGAGAAGAGAATGACTAAGTCTAAGGGAACAAAGAAAAGCTTCACAAAGGAAGTGACATCCAAGATAAGTTCTGAAAATTCGTTAAGAGTTTGCCAGGTAGAGAGGAAGATGGAGGAGGGGATGCCATTCCAAGCAAAAAGAGCAGTGCAAAAGCACAGAGTTGTGAAAGACCATGGTTTGGAAACTGAGTTCAGCATGACTGGAGCAGACTAAAAGCAGATACATCTAGAAGAGATACTGTCAGGGCCAGATTAGAAAAGATCCTTGTAATCCACACAAAGGAGTTTAGACCTTTATCTTACAGGCAGTTAGGACCCAGGTTTTAAGAAAAGAAGTGAAAATTAAATTTGTTTTTTTGGAAAGTTGCCTCACTCTGGTAACTGTGTAATGAGTTCACTGGACTAAGGAACTGACGGCTGGAAGATTTACTTAAGATAGCTCTTCAAATAATTTAGAAAAATGGTTTTGAAACTGTGCTCAAGTCTCAATCATCTCTATAAGCAACCAACTAAAAAAAAGTGCTTCTGTTTATTTGAGAAAAATAAATGTTTACCGTCGTCTTTTGAAGGGTGACTTTGGCATATCTGCTGTAGGGATCATCTGCTCTCCTGGCCTTACCCACATGATA
Organism: Pseudorca crassidens; assembly: GCF_039906515.1. Classification (NCBI taxonomy): domain Eukaryota; kingdom Metazoa; phylum Chordata; class Mammalia; order Artiodactyla; family Delphinidae; genus Pseudorca; species Pseudorca crassidens. Next base: position 99,745,263 of record NC_090297.1, read on the forward strand.
GGCCCATCATCACTCTGGGACCTACACTGGAGTCGAAGGCTAGAAAGCGTACCCCAGGGCAAAGTCATCTGGAAGTCAGAAGAATAAGTCACGTTAAAAAAAATTTTTAGACTATTTACAAGTTAACCCCTCACACCCAAAAGAAAGCTCTAAGGAGGTTATTTTGTGTGTATGAAGAAAAAATGTATTAGACAGTAATTTATATGTAAAAAAGAATAATTGAAGTTAAGTATTTTATACCAATAATTTTCTAAACATTTCTACTCAAAACATTGGATAAAAAAATTTTAATAGATAAGATTAGCTTAAAACTTTTTAATGGAAAGTGTCCATTTAAGTAACGATCAGAACTTTAATAACCTGAAAAACACTCACTTTCAGAAATGGTGATTCTTCTAACATATCAAGGAACTCTGGGAAATAATCACCAACTTCTTCATCTACTGCTCCAACAAGACTTATCTGCCGCATAGGACCTGCTCGGTAGGTGCCACAGCAGTATGTCCTGTTGACCTGAGATAAAATGAAAGAGGGGGGAGAAAGGACTGAAGTACACTATAACATAAGAATCAGGATAGGGTATTATTTCCAATGTTGCTATTTCTTCTACATACTAAGAATTCAACGGTCAGTACCTTGGATAAAGTCAATAGTTACAGAAAGGCACCCTAGCACACTGACAAATACATTGATATATGAACCATAAACAGAAATTTCAAGGTGATAGTTAGTCCATGGTCCAACGTCTCAAGGAAATACTGAAAACATTAAGATAAACTTCTCTGAGAATGATGATTTTTGAACTTTGTAAACACTTTCAAGTGATCTTTATAAGGAAAAAAAATCAGTAAATAAACAGTTAAACTGACAGGGCAGGGGAAGAAAATAGACTATTGTCAAATTAATCTTCCATATTCATTTTGTACTCCCTAGCTTGAAAGCCTTCACATCAGGCCAGATACCAGGTTGACTGTTATTAAATCCAATCTCCCAGTACTTCCATATAAGATCCTCCACCCTAGGCAGGCTGATATTTTTCTCTAACCAACTTATGCCATACTTGTATCTATCTGTAGTGATTTTTCTCCTGAATCTGCCCTTCTTGGAATGTCCTCTTTTCTGTCAACCTAAATCTTAACTTTCAAAGATGAGTTCAAGATTTTTCTTCTGAAAGCCTTCCTGATCTCCCTTGATAATCTAATGTTACCTGCAAGCATAGACATTTTCTCTGTACCAACTCTAGTAAACTTAGGGCATATTCTATACAAGTTTGCAGCCCAGGGAATCTTGACTTTCAAACAGAATCTACCAAGTGATTCAATACAAGCTGATATTATTCTTCTAGTCATTTTCATGTATGTTCTTAATATTCCTACCTCCAATTCGGAATGAATGTTTCTCAAATGTAGAGACAGATCCTGTGCATACAGATGACTAGACTAAAAATGCTGGATTCTAACCAGGATTTCCACCTTGGATCAGTAACCTAGCATTTTCTACCTCAGGTAAGATGCAGATTAGGTTGAAAAGCCTAACATACAATTATACATTTAAATGATGGGTTTCTATTGAAGAGTCAAAAAAAAATTTTTTTTAAGAATCACTTCTTATTGTTTCAAATATCACCTCTTTTGCCTCAATAGAAAGCATAAATGACTGTCTAGTATTTCTTACACAGTTCTTTAGTGCTAGTTTTTTAGCAGCATTTTCAGAATCATCCCACTGTTTTTTTTTTTTCATAGACAATTTAATGTCATCCCACACATACACTCACACCAAAAAGAGGTCTGAGATCTTGTTATCAAATAGCAGAGATTTCTTAATTCCTTACAAATTTTTCCCCAAAAATCTCTTTAGGTGATCCTTAAACAGCAACCGCCCAGGCCAGAATTACCTTGCATATATTGGTATGAATTACCTTCCATTTGTTTGTATGATCATCATGCTGTTAAAAGCCAGGGGAGGCAGTCTGGGAAAGAGGATGATTATGGGATACAGAGATAAGGAAGCTTTTCTAAGTAAGCATTATTGTAACCTTTCTAAGCCAAGCACCCTAAAACAAGCAGAATTTAACTTTAGTACAAGTTCTAGGAATAGTATGCTTTCAGGGCTAATAAAAGAAATACCACTCTCCTCCAAATACCTCCCCCCAACTATTCCCAATTATCAGAAATTCCTTCCAACAAAGGCTTTCAAGCTATGTGGTAAATGTCCTAAAGATGTGTCACAATTTAAATCTCACATAACTTAAGAGACCAATCTTTAAGAAGTACACTGCCATGTGGTAGTTTTCACCAACTTATGTGGCCTACTAGCTTTGAGACTATACAACTCTTAATGCATTATTAATTTGAAGGAATTCACATTACTTTAAATTCTGCACACAAAGTGAGACTGAATAAGCATTTTTATACAGTACTCTGAGATTACCTAATTTAAGTACCACTAAATTCAATAGCACTGAACTCGAAGACAACGTAAAAATGCAAACACCTAGGATAATTAATATGTGACATGAATAAACATAAAGCATCCTTTCCTATTTGGAAAGAGAAAGTAAACCTGAAGAGGAGAAACTGCTGAATTTATGTTTGCTGAGTCTAGAAATAATCAGCCATTCAATTGTGGCCAAAAAAAAGGTAATAGTAGTAAAGCTGATTAACAGTATCTATCACTTGTATAAAATAATTTAACAAATGTTAATGTTTGTGATACATTTAAAAAACTAACAGCACAAGTTAGAAGATGGACAACATTTATGGCCAGAAATTCAACATGTACCAACTGTGTGACACTAATGCCAAACAAGCAAATTACTAACTATCCCCAGTATCTATTCTACCCCCACCCTTTTTTTTAAGTAACAGAACTTCTTGGGCATATAGCTGCTTGGCAACTAAGTGTGGTCTATGACTAAGTTCTGGCCAATGAGATGTTAGCACAAGTCACATATGCAATTTCTAGAGCATATGTAATTAAGTGGCTTGCTCTCCATTTCCTCTTTCTCTCTTCTGAGGGCCAAGTTCAACCATGCACATGAAAACACCAAAGGAAATGGCAAAACTTAAAGACAGAAGGAAAGGAGAATCCAAGATGACATCATGGAACAGAGCTGCTTACCTCTGGGCTTGTTACTTGAGAAAGAAACTTATTTTGTCCTAGCTACTGTATGTGCGATCTCTTTGTTACGGTGGTTTAGCCTATATCTTGTATACTTTGTACTAAGGGAGGCAATACTCCATATTGCACAGATGACACCTGGAGCATTATCTCCTGCTCTGGGCTAAAAAAAAAAGTCTATTACAAGAGCACACCCGAAAGAGAACAATCAAGATGATTAATGACTTGGAAATCATACAGATTGGAGGAAGAGTGATGAAATTAAAAATATTTCAAAAGTATTTGACTTGAAATGATTAAAGTGGGGACACAATAATCTTCAAATACTTGGAAGCTTATCACAGAAGAGTAGACTTATATAGCCTTAAATAAAGAACAAGAATTACAGGAAAGCCAGTATCATTCATTTAATAAAAGTTTACTGTATATTATATGCAGACACTGTCCTAAACACAGATACAGCAAACCAGACCCATCCTTGGCCCCTGGAAATTTACAGTCTAGTAGAGAGAGGCATATACTAAACAAATAATTATAAACTGTGACAAGTCTTCAGGCACTTGTAGGACACTATAAAAGAGAACACGGGATGCTGATCTAGGGGATAAACTGTTCCTCAAAGTAACACTGAATTAAAATTTGTAGAACAAGTTGAACGGAAATAAAATCCCTTAAGCATCACCCTTTCCAGGGTCTAGAAAAAAGCTAGTGATGCTAAACACAGAAAACAAAAGAGAAAAACGAAGATGAGACTGGAGAAACAAGCTGTGGCTGGATTATGGAAAGCCTTGAAGACCACATTACGAATTGGGGGAATCACTGAAGGATCTAAAGTAGTAAAAGGAAAGTTAATAGATTTGCCTTTGTTTTTTTAGGGGGGGTGGGGGGCTTGGGAGTTGTTTTTGTTTTCTCAACAGGACACTGAAAGAGAAATGACTAGTTAGGAGGTTTCTGTAATATTCCAAATAAGAAACAACCAACTAAGCTAATAACGGTGGAGTTGATTTTTTAAAGATTTGAAAAATAACTATAAGATAAAATTGTAAGGACTTGGAGAAAGTTAGATATGATAGAGAAAAGAAAGGAGTGTCAAGGATGTCTTGCAGGTTCTGCCCTTTGCAACCACATAGAGAAAGCACTCTTCCTACTAGAGGAGAGGACCAAGTTTGGGTGGGGAGGTGGTATCTTCAGTTTGGGACATAATGAGCTTGAAGTGTGTAGTAGGCGAAATAACGGCTCCCAAAGATATCCAGGTCTTAATCCCTAGAACCTGTGACTGTTACCTTATACGGCAAAAGGACTTTTCAGCTGTGAATAAATTAAGAATTTGGAGATGGCAAGATATCCTGGGTTATCCAGGTGAGCCCAAACGTAATCACAGTTGTCATAAGGAAGCAGAGGGAGATTTCACCACAGAGAGAAGGTGACTTGGTGATAAAAGCTGAGACTGTATTGATGCACTTTGAAGATGGAGGAAGGGAACACAAGCCAGGAAATAAAGATGGCCACCAGAAGTGGGGGGGGGGGCACAAACAAACAAAAACCCCCCAAAACAAAAAAGTAAGCAAACAAACAAACAAAAAGATTCTCCTTCAGAACTGTAAGAGACTAAATTTTTGTTGTCTTAAGGTACTATGTTTGTGGTAATTTGCTGAAATCAGAAGAGATGGGTACTGAGGTTACAAATCCTAGTCATTGTCAGTAATCGGAACTTTAGTCTTAAGAGAGACCTGACTAGAGAAAATATGGAGTCCAAAGAACAGGGGTCTTGGAAAGCTCCAAATTAAAAAAAAAAAAAAGGGAAAGAAAAGTTGACAAAAAACAATGTAAAGGAGTTGTTAAGTGGTCAGAGAGGTTCGAAGAAAACCAAGAGAGCGCAGTATCATGAAAGTCAAAGTAAGAAAATACCTCAGGAGGAATTTGGTCAAAATGCTGCTGAGACTTCTACTATGATGCAGATATAAAATGCCCACTGGTGACCTTAGCAAGAGATGTTTCAGATAAATTATGAGGGCAGAAACCAAACTGATGTGGAGATATGAGGCAATGGAGACAGCAAGTGTAGACAATTCTTTCAAGAAGTTTGGCTGTGAAAGTAAGAAGAGTTTGTAGTTAGAGGGGGAAATAGGATCAAGGGAGAATTAAGATGGAAAGACTGTGCAACCCTCCATAGGTTGTATAAGCTTTCACCAGCAATATAAGAAAGTATGTATTGCCCCATAACCCCATTAACAGGATGTTAAAAAATTTTTGGAGTTTAACAAATAAGTAAAAACCGGCATCTTAGTAGTTTTAATTTCATTTTCTTAGGAATGAAGTTGTATGTCTTTTCAGATAAGAGGATTAAAGGGCCATTTGTATTTCTTTTTCTGTGAAATGTCCATTTACAATGCTTGCTCATTTTTATACTGTGTTGCTAGTATTTCTCTTATCTATTTCTAGAGCTCTTTACAGTTTAGGAAGGTTAATTATCTGTCAGGTGATATGAATTTATCTTTTGACCTTGTTTACAGTGATTTTTGTTTTTGTTTTGGTCATAGTTAGAAAGACCTTTGCCACTTAAAAGTTGTAAAAGAATTCTTTCATGTTTTCTTACATTTATGTCTCCATTTTCTACATTTAAATCTTTGATCCCATTTGGAATTTACTGCGGTATACAGTGATATGAATACTAAGATAAATTCTAGATATCCTGATGTCCCAACACTACCTTCTCTTGCCACCAATGATTTGAGATGCTATCATTTTTATATATCACATGCCTATATGTATTTGGGTCTATTTCTGGACTTTTCTGCTTCACTGAACAATGTTCATTAATTAGTATACACTTATTTAATAATTAAATCTTTAGAATGTATTGGTATCTGATAGGGCACTCCTCCATCATTGCTTTTCTTTTTCAAAGTTTTCCTGGCTGTTCTTGTCTGTTTATTTTTTCATACAAACTTCCAAGTCAGGTGACTGTCCCAGAACAAAACAACTACTGGTATTTTTATTGGGATTATGTTCAATTTATAATTTAGGGGAAATCGTCATTTTGATGTTGGTTCTTCTTAGTCCAAGAATGTGCTATATCTTTCCATTTATGTATTCTCTTGTGTGATGTTTTAATGCTAACACAAAGAGTTTGGTAAAGGTGAAGAAGACTGCTAGTTAAACAAGGCAGACGGAACATATGATTTATTTCTATTCCTTATCAAAACCCCACTCAAGTGAGAGTAAAATAGAAAGCCTATAAATTCCAGAAGCTCAAACAGAACAGAAGCAAAAATGATAGATACAAGCTATCAAAACATTTTTTGAAGGTTAAAAAAACGTACAGGGGAATTAGCAGATGGAGAACTTTGAACACTGAGTACCTGTATAGAAGATACCCAAAAAGCAAGTTCGTGCTGCAAAATCATGGAAAGGCTAAGTATCACAGAAGGTGGGTAACCAGGCATAGAACTAAAACAAAGGAGATGGGTTTGAAATCTGTTTAAGAGTCAGTCAGACCCCTCCACTTACTTACCTTCCACCTCCCCCTCCTATACTCTTTCTTATCCTATTTTGTGGAGAAAGTTAACCAGAAGACTATAGAAACAAAAATACCAGGCACAAGTATGGAAGAGACCCAGTATACTGAAAAGAGGGAATTAAAATTCCATATATTTTAACGATGAAATCACCTACCTACTTTCATAGTTCAGCTCCAAGAATTCTAGCAGACAAGGACATAAGCTACTCTGCTCCTCTGGCAAAAATGTGGTGGACTCTCAGCTGTAAAAATTAAAAGCCCCAAAGAAAAGACCTCTAAATGCTGATATTGGGAGCTTTTCTACAATGATATGGCCAGATTCCCTACCCAGTCATCAAATGATAAGTCCTATTGTAAGTCCTACAGAGTTTCTAATCAGTTTTGTACTGACTCATATCTAAATATAAACAGATCACCAGATGTTTGAAGAAAATAACTAACATAAACAGAAGATTAAGACAAGCAAAAACAAACCTGATGAAACGGAGACACCTTAGAGCATAAAAGAAAATTTCAAAACAAGAATAATTAATATCATCAGAGAGATCAAAGAAGACATTGCATCCATGAAATAAAAACAGGAAAGTTACTTTTTTTAATGAAAAAACAAAAAATAAGAACAAGCTCTTAAATTCAAAGTATTACAGCTGAAATAAATCAACAGGAGAAAAAGAAGATAGTAAAATCTCCCCAGAAAGTAGAATAAAAAGACAAAGAAAAATAAAAGGAACGATAAGAAAATTAAAGGTTTAGCCAGGAGGCCTAACACCCAACTCAAAAGTTTTAGAAAAAGAAGACGGGAAAACTGAGGTAAGGAAATTAACAAAGAAATAATAGAAAATTTACCCAAATGGAAGGATATGCATTCCCACGTTGAAAAAACCTAAACGTTCAACAGAGTGAATTAAAAAAAGACTCATTCCAATGAGATCTGAGAAAATCACAGAGGTTGCAGGTTGCTTTCAACTACACTGGTGATGCTTTATACCTTGGGCCAGGTGGCAAGAACACAGGTTTTTGTTATTATTCTTTACCCCTCTTTATATGTCTGAAATATTTCATAAATTAAAAAACAACAAAAAAAAGACCCATTTAAAGACACATTATTCTCAGTGTTTTGAAATTTTATAGGAAAGAGATTTTGAAACTTCCAGAGAGAAAAAAACAGGACAACTTGACATTGGATTTCTCAGTAGCAGCACTAGAAGCTTAAATAAAGACAGTGGAGTAACACCTTTTATCTGCAGAAAAATGACCTCCAACCTAGAATTCCACACCTATCTGAACGACCAATCAAATGTAATGGTAGAAGAAAGTCTTTTGAGACATGTGAGGTCTCATCTGAGTCACTGAAATGAGGCAACAGAATAGTCATGGAATCCCAGAAGAGGAGAAAAAGGCAAACAGAAATCCCAGGATATACATGTATAGGATACGTGGGATATATACAAGATATTACCAATACATCTCAGGATAGACCTCTAGATATATTCTTACTTCAACGCAGTAATATTACAAAACTGTAAACATGTTAAATGTCCAAATACAGGAGAATAAAGTGATATAGTCAAACAACAAAAAAAATATAGTGGTTAAAATGAATGAACTAACTAGAATTACATGTATCAACATAATTCTCAAAAGCAATGTTGAACCAAAGCAATCTGTAGAATGATACATGCAGTATACTATTTATAAAGTGTTAAATCACACAAAATTGTTATATACAGTTTATACATTCATAGATGCATAGCAAACTATTAGAAGATATATAGAAATGATAAACCTCATATTCAGAATAAAGACTGACTTCTGGGGAGAAAAAAACCATTCTTTTAATAAAAATAAAGGAAACATACAAAGCAGGAATTCACTTAAAATCATGTGCAATTTTCTTTGTATGGGAATGGAAGGGGTAAAGATGGGATGGGGGTGAGTTAAGGTCCTAAGCAAATGGGTATAGAGTTTCTGTTTGGGATGATGAAAAAGTCCTAGAAATGGATAGCCATGATGGTTGCACAACACTGCAAAAGTATTTAATGCCCGTGAATACTTTAAAATAGTTAAATAGTAAATTTCATGCTATGTATGCTTTGTGACAATTTTTTTAAAATCCTAAACAAGGTGAGGGATAGAATCCAGTACACAGGCAGAAGGATTAACTTCTGAGGAGGAGGTGAGATAGCTTCTCTACCGTTAACAGGAGGGAATGCAGAAAAGATGTATACAGACAAAAAGTCTAAACAATCATCATGAAGAAAAGGCAAGCAAGTTGACCAAAGAAAAGAAGTTTCCTACACAATGTTGAGGGCCCACTGGAGGCCTTATGAAACGTTATGAAGAGACAAGCTCCTGAATAAATATCAATCCAAAACTGATTTTCAAAAACATTTGCACTAGGTAGAAGTTAGACAAGATTATCTCCAAAAGCCCTTGGTTTATGATTCTATGAAATTCTAAGAGGATTGTATCTACTGGTCAAATGAAGGGAATGTGAGTATTGGTAGATGGCATACAGCTTAAAACAGTGTTTCTTAAACTTGCCTGATCATAGGAATTGAATCACTTGAGGTATTTATCTCAGGCGTCACTCCAGACTTAATGAATCAAAATTTCCAGGAATGGAACCTGAGATTCTAAATATGTGTTTGGAACTAGCAACCCCAGATTATTCTTAGGATCTGGCATATTTGAGAAACTCTGGCCTGGAAATGGCACTGAAAGCAAAGAACAAATTGAGTTCTACCACTTCCCAAAGAATGCGTTGGGGGCACAGTGGAGGAAGAAGTAAGTGTAATGAGGATTGGAGGGAAGTAAGTAGAGACCAAAAAACAAAAAAAGTAAGGCTGCTGTGGAAGCAAGAGACATAATGCCAAACAGGGAAAACTCAATCTTGAGTAAAATCAAAAGGTACAGTGGGTAGGGGAGGACAATTTGTACATAGGGGGATAATGACTGTAAGAAAATAGTCATTAGCTTTGCATGTGTTAAATTTTTAAATTTATTTATAATATCTATAAAAGTTTAAAATTTAAATATATATATTGCTCTGTGTCCATACATATGTAGTCCTTTAGATTAGAAACTCAACTTTACAAAGTTATCCTGTAACAATTGCTGAGTGTTAAATAAGCTCAGCTGTGCTCCCAATAATACACCTTTTAATAAGGATAGCCATAAATCAGTTAAGATAGCCACTCTGCTGACAATTGAAAAAACTTGGAATCAACCAACATGTCCTTTAGTAAGTGAATGGATAAATAAACTGTGGTACATCCAGACAATGAGATATTATTCAGCCCTAAAAAGAAATGAGCTATCAAGCCATGAAAACACATGCAGGAACCTTAAATGTGTATTACTAAGTGGAAGAAACCAATCTGCAAAGGCTACATATCATATGATTCCAACCATATGACATTCTTTTAGAGTTGAAACAATGGAGACACTAAAAACATCGGTGGTTGCCAAGGGTTGGGAGAAGGGGAGAAAGAGAAGAATTAGGCAGAGTACAGAGGATTTTTAGGGCAGTAAAAATACTCTTTATGTTAGTATAATGATGGACACATTATCACTATACGTTAGTCCAGACCCATAGATTGTACAATACCAAGAGTGAATTGTAATGTAAACTATGAACTTTGGGTGATTACGATGTGTCGGTGTAGGTTCAGCAATTGTAATGTATGTACCACTCTGGCAGGGGGGGTATGTTGATAGTGGGAGGAACTATGCATATGTGGGAGCAGGGAGTATATGGGAAATCTCCATACCTTCCTCTCAATTTTGCAGTGACCCAAAAATTGCTCTAGAAAACAAACAAACAAAACTTCTTTTTAAAAAAGAAAAACTTAGAAGAACACCAAGCTAGAAATACACAATACGGAAAAACCCTGGAGGACGAGTGGCAGGTGGCGGGGGTGGGGGTGGGGGGTTAGTAATTATTGCGCAGAACTCATGTTTCAGGAAGAAGGCTTTTCGGGCTGATTGTTTAAAAAACAGAAAGGGAAAAGCTAGCCAGCAATCTTCCTAACCTTGTGACCTGTGAACAGAAAGACATTCCCACTTTAAAAATATAGCAGTGTGAGTCAAAATGAGTTTATTATAAGCTGTACTTAGAATGAGAAATAAAAACCCAGAACCTACCATTTTTATACTGCTTTATAAAGTCAGCTACCTAAAATATTTATTTCTCCTTTTATGTAACACACTGATGTGCAGCTCCTTAAGAGTTTCGAAGTTATTTACCAAGCTACAAAGCATCTACTAGTTCTACTCTCTTAATTAGTAGTAGCAGTACACTATAACATGTTAATTATGATACTCAAAGATGGGGAACACCTAATAAGCCCGTTTTAAGCCTTACCACAACACACAATGAAGAAATAACATTTGCTGATTTTCTCTGGAACAGTAGACATTACCATTTTATAGCGGTAACAGTAACAGTTGTAAGAACTTCAACTACCACCTGAAGTTAAGAGTATGATCCTCGGTAAAAGACTTCAATATTATACATATGGAGAAATTTTTTTTTAAAAAAAGCAGAACTTAAAATACGCACATCTGCCAGATAAAGAGAACAAAATCCTATTATGCTAGACATATTTGTAAAATCAATCCCCTCCCTCCCCTACCACATACCCTTCATCTCCATATACGACCTTCAATTACTTAAGATACTATAAGGTGAAATCAGTCTCAGATGGTGATACTTAAAACAACTCCCCATTTAACTTCACATATATTTTAGTGTCGTTTGTTGCTTCTATTTGCAATTCATGTATAGAATCTAACACTTATAGCCTTGCTGAGTCTTGGACCAGCAACATCATCCGGGAGCTTGTTAGAAATGCAGACTCTAAAGCCCCAATCCAGACCTACAAAATCAAAATGTGCATTTTATAGGCACGTTAAAATTTGCTAAACCCTCACCTACAGGATTAAACACCATCCAGAGACAGAGGAAAAAACAATTCCTCTTTGAAGATCTGCCACTATTTAACCTTGGGAAAGGTCAACCAAAATGTGACCTTCCTCATCTATAAAACAAAGGCTTGGAAATGGCCCCCACTTGCTCTAAAATCCTTTTAGTCCATAAAATCACCAGAAGAATATCTGAATTTTCAATCCGTTTATCAGCTGCCACAGCATTTTTATAAGGAGAGCTAAGGATTGCATACTTATTGCAGAACTATCACACTTCAAAGTTGAAAACCATTAAAAAAAGTTTTCAAGTAGCCAATAATTACAAGATATAACAGCTAAGCAAAAAAAAAAAAATTTCTAAGTGAACACTAATTTTTCTCTATTAACTGACCAAAAGATTCCACAAACACTTAAAACTTTTTGGTCAAAATTGTTATTAACCAATGACTATTTAAAACTTAATTAGACCTGAATAATCCTACAGAATTATAAAAATACCATACTGTATCAATACATATGTAGTCCTTTAGATTGGAAACAACTTTACAAAGTTATCCTGTATCAACTGCTGAGAGAGAAGAAATCAAATTTGAGGATCAGCTCGGTGCTTCAATTGCTATTTATCATCAACTTACCTCTTTTGGTGTTAAAACAACTGAGTTTTATAGAACGGTAAAAGAAAAAAAAAAACCACCTCTATGTGCATCCTAGCTTTGTCACTACAATAATTTAAAAATATAAAAGTAACAGAAACTAATTTTTCTTGCACAAAACAAACTTACATTTTACTTCCTCCAGATAGAACAGGTGAGTTCTCAAGTAGTACTCCTCAAACCTTAATATGCATATAAATCACCTGAGGAGCTTGTTAAAATGCAGATTCTGATTCAGAAGATCTGGGTAGGGGTCTGAGAGTCTGCATTTCTAGTAAGCTCCCTAGTGATATCAAATTTATTCATAGAGCAAGTAGCAAGCTTCTAAAAAAAAAAAGCGTAACTTACAGTATTTAGATGGTCATTGTTTGCAAAGCACCAGTCTTGATAATGTGTCCAATTAAATTCCTAATTAAGCAACCTAACACTTTTCTGTCCTTATCTTACTTGACCCGTAATACGGACATGATATTTAAGCCCTCCATCATTCTTAATATCTAGAAAACTTATCCGTAACCTTCCTTCTACCTCTCTTTCTTTTTGATCTTTTCCCATGCTCCTCATACATGTGGGTGCATCACAGAATTCCATTCATAGCTTCATCTCTTCCATTTCTAACGCTGTCCCTGGACCACCTACGTGCTAATGGTCCAACTTCTGCATCTCCGGCCTAGATGTCTCCCAGTCTTAGATCCATTTACTCAACTACCTGACAGACATTTGTTAGTCTTCACAAGTACCTCAACATAAAATATCTCATGAACTCATCAATACCTTACACTCCTAGAAACCAACTTTTTCAACCCTGTATTGACTTTGTGACCAGCACCACCATCCACCCATTTGTCCAAACCACATTTTTTTAAGACTCCATCCTTCTCTCTCATCAAGTGCAATTAATCCCATGTTCTAATTATTTCTCAAATTTCATTTCTTCCTCTCTAATGTCAATATCAGTCTGGACATGGATCATTTCCGATCTAGTTACCACAGTAACTGGTTTAACCAGTCTTCTTGCTTCCAATCTCATTTTCCTCCTCAATTTCACCCTTCAGACTACTGTGTAATCTTTGCAAACATAACTTGATAGCTTTTCCCTATTAAAATTCACCAATGATTCCCCATTACCTTTGGGAAAAAGTAATAACTTTTTTAGCACATCATACAAAGCTCTTCACAATTCTGATTTTGTCTATCTCTCCAGTGTTAACTCCCCTTAACAGTCAGCATGTACTCTTGGCATGTCAAGCTATTTGCAGCTCCTTGAAAGTGCCATATTCTCTAATGACTCCATGTGTTTGCATAGGCCATTATTTGCTTTGCTTAAAATGCACTTATTATGCTAAGTAATCTTCTTTAAAGACTCTACTCAAGCATCACAATCTTTAAAATGCCTTTTCCAATCACTTCAAGTCTGAGTTAGGTAACACCACAAACTGTGCTCCCTCTATTATAGGGTTTTGCCTGTATATACCTCTATTCTAGTATTTATCAAACTATATTATAATTGCTGGTTTATTCATCTCTTCCACTAGACTGAGCTCATCAATTAGTCCTTTTAAGAACATATTGTGCAGTACATGGTAGGCTCTCAATACATGTTTGCTGAATAAACTGTCTTGAACTATAGTCATGAATAATTATCATGGCTACATATTTAAACTATAAATAACTTCTATTAACTGTGTCTATAACGTAATAAACTTACCTCGCTTTATTTATAGGCTTAACAGAACTTCATAAGACTTCACAAAACACAGAATTCCTAACATATTCACTTAATTCCCAACAATCTAAAGTTATTTGTGAAAAATAATAGAATAGCTTTCTGAATATTGTGTTAAACTGAGTTATTTTAATTTCACTGACCAGAATATTTAGACAAATAAAACATCAGTCTCTTCTCCAATGTTTAGACAAATAAAAGCACTAGTCTCATATTCCAATGAGGGAAGGAGTATGGTAAAACAATGTATCAATTTTCAGGTGGCTTAGGTTTGCATACTATTTCTTTTTCTTTTTGGGGGGTGGGTGTACCCCCACGGCTTGTGGGATCTTAGTTCCCCAACCGGGGATTGAACCCAGGCCCTTGGCAGTGAAAGCTCTGAGTCCGGACCGCCAGGGAATTCCCCATTTCTATATACTAGCTACGTGACCCTGTATAACAATGAACATCTCCAAGCCTCAGTTTCTTCAATGGAAAACAGATAAAATTGCATACCTACCCCCACAGATTATTTCAAATATTAAGATATGAATGTGAAAGCATTTCTATAAACCATGAAGTGCTAAACAAATTTGAACTACTGTATTAGCTTCCATCCCAACGTATGCCGAAGATTCTGGTTGCAAAATAGTTTCGTGGGCTACGACAACCTCCTATACGCACCCCGTATGTCTCTCCAATGACTGAAAATTCATAAATAAAATTAAGTTACCGGATCACCAGAGCACAAGACTTACTTAATAGTCCTCAATATTCTTATGTGGTTGAAGTAATTAATGATATTTAACTTAATAATAAACTGATATGTTCTTAAAAAGTGGTTATTTTATAAATCTCAAAGTAAATCTCAAGGTAAGTTGTTGGTACAGTCATTTAAATTTCAGCTCCATTAAAAAATTAATTGGAGGACAAAAATCAGCAGGGAATATTTAGAGATATTTTCTTCTATTAACTATTTAGACTGGGTACTGTCTATTGACATATAAGCTTGATCCTCTAGAGACTAATATGAAAGTTAAAAAGTCACCATTACAAAACCAAGACTTTCTTTCCCCCCAAGTTTCTGGCTTATTTCTCAGATATGCTTGCTGGTCTATCAATTAGAAGAGAAAATTTGCTGCATTTTTCTAAACTAAAAAAATGATAGAGCACATTAATTCTGCTCTCAGCAATATCTTTCTTTGTTAAATAGGGACTTAGGAGGATTATGGACTATAATAAAAGCACTGTTTTCAGTCCCTTTTCCAATATTTATAAAAACAGGATTCCTTAACTTTCAAAGGGCAAAACTCCTTTAAAAAAAAAAAAAAGAAAAAACAAAATCTACTACAAAAGTCAGCACTTCGGTACCTGATTGTGGTAACAAGGCCAAAATCCAAGACGAAGCCCTTTATTGCACATCGTGTTCCAACATCTTGGGCAGCCCCATCTTGCGACCTCTCCAGATTGGCTGCTCCTGCTCTCTCTACTGCAGAGAGAACTTCAATTAGAGAAATTCTGAAGCTCGTAAATCTAAACTGGATACTCCCCTCATTGGAGGTAAGGATGGTAAGAATCACTAAAAAGATTCAAATTAGAGAAGGTTTCATATATATCTAAGTGGCTTGAAACCACTATAATGCAGGCAGCTGAGAGTCTTATTATGCAAGTCTATTCACCTAAAAAAAAAATCTTAAGGAAAAGAATGGCAGCAAATTATTAGGTAACCTGAAAAAATAGGTTATATAATCATAAATCTCTAAAGAGGAAATATTCTCCACTAAACCTGTGTAGAATTTATATCTATAATACAAACTTACAGCTGACCATTCATGTTCATAATCCTTATGAGAAAAGCAAGCAAGAAAAAAACTAGGACACATTATCAACCACTTTTCATGCCCTAAAATAACTTCATTGAAAAAATGATTGGTTAAAAACCACTGGTTAGGAAGGAGAGGTTTCCCTGCTGACTTAAGCCTAGCTGCCTAAGCAAGGCTTTAGAAAATGTCTTCACCTACAACAGTGCAAAGGCAGAAGGAGCAGAGGCTATGGCGGTCTTCCTAGTGACACTTCCAAGTCACATAAATGGGGTATGTTTCTGGGACAGACTGCCAACAAGTTACTGAAAGAAGAGAAACAAGAACAGCAAAAACCTGACAAATAAACAGGCCAATGCCCTCATGTGTTTTATTATGACATAAAAGGTAAGTCTTAACTAAAGTTACCTTGAGGCTATCAGATCGAAATCACATCCTCCATACTAAACATTATCCAAATTGTGAAAAACTGAATTGGTTTTCAAGCTGATTTTCCACAAAAATTTGTTCCACAAAAAATGACATAAAACATGTATAAAACATTTCTTAGACCAAGCAAGTAAGAAGCCACATCCCAAAGAACTTCAGGAATTAAGATTTTTCAATCAGAGTTATAAAAAAACAATTTTAACCACTTTTACCACCATGAATTTTAATCAAAAGTGTTCTGGTATGTGCTATGCAACAGAATGAAGTTAAAACTTTTGAGATACTGTAACCTGTATTTACTAAATAATTTAACAATGATTTTACCTTACCTGAGTGTGAAAATTTGAAATGGTGGTTGTTTCAATATCTTTCTTGCCCAGAATTTCCATTTTCACTGGAGTGTTGGGGAAATTAAAAGCAAAGTAGTCCAAGAAGTCTGGGAGATAAGCGGCCGCTCCATGCACTATTGCTAAAGCATAGTAAGCAGCATTTTTCTCGTTTTCACTGAATGTCAAAGCAAGAAACTCCTCAGAAAATCTCTCCATCTCCATTGGAGACAAAAATGAGAGTTCATCCATGTAAGCATGAAGGACAAGAGCACCACCATTGGACTGGTGTTCCTCATGAATAAAGTTGCTAAATTTAGTACCTGTTTTTAAGAAATTTCTACGAATAGAATGTTCCTGGTGAGTCATAAAAGGTGTTTGTACTCCCTGGGGTACCCGATATTCTTGCATGCCCAAATTTAATCGACACAGCTGTTCATCTTTCAGATACCTGAAGGACTCCTTATTAACTCCTGAAGTGCTATTTATTTGTCCTTGGGTGAGGATTTCCTTACTGATGCGGGTCAGGCCAGCACAGATGGTTTGTACTTCCTTATTGTACATTTTAAGGCGTCTTCCTCGCATATCTTCTCGGTGTTTCTTTTTCTTTTTCTTCTTTATTTTCTTCAAGACAAAATCATCAGCTCTCTGGGTTTTACCATTTTCATCTGGTGTTTCTGGCCACAATAATTAAAAAGAAGTTAGTTGCTAGGCCTAATGTCAACATACAAGCTTCTTAAGGTATGCAATCTCAAATTAAATAGCCTATTCTCAGTTTCTCTGAATTTGCCACTATAATTTACATGTTTATAAAATGAATGAGACAAAGATCTTAAAATACAAAAATATTCTGGATTGAAAATTATGCTAAAAAGTAGGTAATGCAAAGGTAAGCATATAACTTAATATGACTTACAATCAAAACTAAAGATAATATCCAAATAATTTCACATATGCCATACTGTATGGAATATCTGTTCAGGAACCACTGTAAAATCTAAATTAAAGCTCGCCATATTTTGCTGTTTGTCTACAAGTTACTATGATATATACAGGCGAATCAAAGACAAATTAAGCTGTTAAGACACCATTTTGCCTAACAAATTGGCAAGACTGGGGGTGGGAGGGAATTCTTATACACTGTTGCTAGAAATATAAACTGGTACAACCTTCATGGAGGGCAATTTGGTACCCCCAAAATGAATATGCACCAAAGCCTTGGAAATATTTATAATTCTTGGTCCCATAAATTCCACCCCCAAGTAAAAATTACCCAAGAAAATAACTAAGAAAAGTTAACATAAAGATATCCACAACAGTGTTATTTAGGGAATCCCCTAAATGACTAAAAACAGAATATGGATTAAACTCTGGTACTTACATACTGATAAAATACTACCCAGCCATTCTAAATTATATTATAGGTAAAAAGAACTGACAAATTACAAGGTTATGAAATGTTTACATTGTCACGCTTCCAGAAAGCCTCTCTAACAACTCTTTCCCACCCAATTTGGATAGCTACTCCTACTATGTGCTTCCTTAATACTGTACTTCCCCTATTACAGCACTTAACACATTAATTTTCCACCTTTCCTCTAGACTGTAAGCAATCTAAGGTCAGTGGTATGTATCTTACCTTTCTTTCCAGAGCATCTAACATATGTATAATCTGATCTTATTTTTATAATATTAAATATTCATTCAAACATTTATTAAGTACCTACTATATGCCAGAGACACTGCTGAGCACTAGAGATACAGTGTTGACTGAGACAGATATGATCCCTACCCTCTTGGACCTTATAATCTATTTGGACTTCAAAGAGAAAGTATCAGTATGCTACTCTAGATGCTGGGGAAGCTCTCTTTAGGAGATGACATTTAGGCTGAGTCCTAAATAATAAGACAAGCCAGGCAATGTTTTCTAGGGAAAAATATTCTAGAGAGAAGCAAAGGACCTAAAGAGAAAAACGTATGACTTATCTATATATATTTCATATATACACAACACAGAAAACTATCTGGAAAAATATACACCAAGGTATTAATGCTAGTTATCTAGGCCGGCATAGGATTATAAATGTCTCGCTTTCTTCTTTTTTGCTTACCTATATTTTCTAATTTCTACAATAAACATACATTACTTTTATAATTTAAAATATTACTTTTAATTTTTAAAGGAGTATCACAGATTGATAAACCAAAAATAGAACAGCATCTTTATTTACTAGTTGGGCAATAGTCCCAGCAAGAAATATTCAGGATTAAATAACAGGTATAGTCCTGACCAACCTTCAAGCTTGGTGTGGTATTTATTGTATAGAATTTATCCACCCATAAACAGTACTTCTGACATGATTCAAGTAATTCAGTGTTAAGACAGATACTCCAATTAATCCTATTACTACATCTGGGAAGAACAAGTTCAATAACTTTTACAGTAAAGAATTTACTTGGTATAATGTGTAAATATATGACAAATTGCACCACTCAATACAAAATCATTCCAAGTCACCAGATATTACAGAAGTTATAAAACCTTCTAAGGAAAATATTTAAATGTACAAGTCAGACTTTAAAGTGAGTGTACAGATACCAAATGACTTTCATTCTGTTTAATATTTGATTTTAAACAACAAAAAGAAAGCCCTTCATTTGCAAGCATCACTTATAGGTAAACTGAAATCATATACCAAAATATAATGTAACTAGATTGTTTAAAGTGGCAAGAGGAAAAGCAATCTTTTATTTTATATGTAACTAAATCTTTGAGAATTCTTAAAATACGTAGTAACAGTAATTTGTATTTCTTACCAGATAAAATTAATCTAAATACTTTTCCCATATATCAAATCAGTAATTTGGGCAATTCTCCCAAGCAACTAAATGTTAATGCCATTAAATATAAAGGTTAGACCAATTTTAAAATAGTCATCTAATTATCCTCTGCTAAATGTTTTGGCAATTTCACAGGGGAAAAAAAAAAAAAAGCAAAGAAAAAGAAAGAGAAAGAAAAAGAAAAAATACCTATGAATAGATAGGTTATTTTAAGCTTCAGAGGAGGTATTTGGTATGCAGAAGATGAATTGTGACCTAGATCTGCCACTGAAATTAACACCAAGAAGGAGCTGCCTTGATTGTAACACATTTTCTATACTACTATCAGCTTACCAATGGTATTTCTATCATGGCCAAGGCTCTGTGGGTTTCATTCCAAAACTCATTTATATGAGAACGATTTAATTAGTCTAACACAACCCATCTCAAAAAAAACACTGCACAAGGAAATGAAAAGGGCCTTAAATTGATTGTAATCTCATATTTCAACATAAAAGTCTAAAATATGAAATAAATTTCAATCTCCTCACTAATCCTATTTTTCAAATTTTGATTCTTATCTAAGGCTGAGATAAAACTTGCCTTTGTTTATACAGAAATTTGAGACTACTTGTATCACACTAGCTAATGAATTTCCATGAATAAACAAAATTTATTTTTGAATTATTGTGATGGCAACTAATTGAGAATGGCATACATACACAAAGTTGTTAAAGGTTATTACAGTAAGTTAGTCACCGGTGCTTTAGAAGAATGATACTGGGGTTGTCTTTCCTAGCATTAAAAATGTTATTTAAAAGAAAGTTTTTGCAATAAATATTTCAAATCAATGTTGTATACCTTAAACTTACATAATGTTGTATGTCAATTATATATCAATTTTTTAAAAAAATCAATGTCTCAAGTCTTCACAATCTTTCCATTTCTGGTAGAGTGTTTTTAGCTTTCCAGAGAATGTATTCAGGAAGTAATAATTTGAGTATTTCCCTACAGTGCAGAAGTGAATATTTATTGACACCAGTTCTTTTATAGAAAAAGAGCCAAGATACACTGTATCTGTGATTAAGAAAAGCTTTCACATATCAAACTGTGAAATTAAATATAAAAAGAAGTATGTAACTCTACAGAGGAAGATACAAACATCTGAGAGATAAACTGTTGGCTGTCTTAAAAAAGGTCATTATAACTATAGATTAATACATGACACTATCAATAAAATCCTCATATGTGCTAATACCATTAATATTATCAGCTATTAAATAGTATCATTTATTTAACATCACTATTGAAAGCTTTCATTAATGAAAAAGAAATTACCTTTCCACATTACAAAACTTAAGTTCATTAACACCATTCTTATGTTTGAATTACAGCTTAGAACTGAAAAATATGTAATATCCTCACTTCCTAAAAATTATGGTGGATGAGCAAAAGCAAAACAATTATAATTTTTTATATTTTATTAATCATAATAAAGAATAAAGGCTAAAGTTTTATTTTCTGAAAGTAAATTCTCTTTGGTCTTATTAAAAGTTCTTCCAGCTCCACATAACATCCTGACTAAAAAGGAAAAACAAAAAACTGCAGATCTGGAAGCCACCATTTTAGTAAATCACTGTACACTTACAACACTGCCTTACTTTACCTGCCACCCCTCTAATTATGGTGTTTAAGAGTGATTGGCTAGATTTGAATCCCTGTCCTACCCCTTCCTAGCAGTATTACCTTTTGCAAGTTAATTTCTTTGTACCTTGTTTCTCATTAGTAAAATGGGGGAAAACAACAGTACCTCCTCATAAAATCAGTGTGCAGAGTAAATGAAACAAAGCATATAAGTATTTAGAATAGTCCCGGAACATGACAAATACTCAACACACGTTAACTGCTATTATTACTGCAAAAAGTTTAATTGTAGAGGCAGTAGAGTATGTTATTGAAGAGCAGATGCTTTTACAGTTAGACACACCCAGGTTAATGTCCCAGCTCCACTACTCACTAAGACCTCTGGGCAAGCGCATAAATCTCCTTAAACTTTTACCATCTAAAATGTTATTAATGCTAGTATCTATTTCAGAGTTATTGTAAGAATTAAATGAGACAATGAATATAAAGCCCTCATCTCAGTATTTGACACACAACTAAGTCCTCCCTCACCATTTTTATCATTTTCATAATAATAATATTTGATAACATTTCTTGAAATAATTGGCAATAATTCTGGGATATCAAAACCAGAGCTAGAGGGACTTCCCTGGTGGTCCAGTGGTTAAGAATCTGCCTTCCAGGGACTTCCCTGGTGGCGCAGTGGTTAACAATCTGCCTGCCAATGCAGGGGACACGGGTTCGAGCCCTGGTCCAGGAAGATCCCACATGCCACAGGGCAACTAGGCCCGTGTGCCACAACTACTGAGCCTGCGCTCTAGAGCCCACAAGCCACAACTACTGAGCCCACGTGCCACAACTACTGAAGCCTGTGTGCCTAGAGCCCGTGCTCCGCAACAAGAAGCCACCGCAATGAGAAGCCCGCACACAGCAACGAAGAGTAGCCCCCACTCACCGCAACTAGAGAAAGCCCACACGCAGCAACGAAGACCCAACGCAGCCAAAAATAAATTAATTAATTTTTTTAAAAAAAATTAAAAAGAGGGCTTCCCTGGCGGCGCAGTGGTTGAGAGTCCGCCTGCCGATGCAGGGGACACGGGTTCGTGCCCCGGTCCGGGAGGATCCCACACGCCGCGGAGCGGCTGGGCCCGTGAGCCATGGCCGCTGAGCCTGCGCGTCCGGAGCCCGTGCTCCGCAACGGGAGAGGCCGCAATAATGAGAGACCCGCGTACCGTTAAAAAAAAAAAAGAAAGAAAAAGGAAAAAGAAAAGAATCCGCCTTCCAATGCAAGGGACGCAGGTTCAGTCGATCCCTGGTCGGGGAGCTAAGATCCCACATGCCGCGGGGCAACTAAGCCTGCATGCCACAACTGGAGAGAAGCCCACACCCCGCAAGGAAGATCCCGTATGCCACAACTAACACCCGACACAGCCAAATTAATTAATTAATTAAAAAAAAAAAACTAGAGCTAGAAATTATCAACCTAGAGTACAATGAGGTGGACCACAGAGAATCACATTAAAAGGGGAAAAATCTCTGAAAGAGGGAAGAAAACTATTATTCATCAAGTGTCTGCTAGGGATCATGTATGTTATCTCATTTTAATCTCCAAACAAACCAGTGAAGTAGATATATAAATCCTTTTTACAGAGAAAAAAACAGAGCTTGAAACAAGATATGTTACCTATATTAGGTCACAAAGGTAACAGGTGACAACCTAGATTCAAACTCTTACCTGACTCCAAAACTCTTCTTTCTGCCTTCTCTATCTACTCCCCTTAGATGATCAACTAAAATTATCTAATTACAACTAATGGACTTGAGGTGGCTTGGAAAAACCTCCAATAAATGGAGCATCACTACATTCAACAAATATTTTACTGAGTGCCCACGACAAGATAATCCTACATAATCACAAAAATAACATTATTTAGGTTATGCAAAAAATGTCCTTAAAGGCCTGTTTGCCTCTCTCTAGGCAGGTAAAGTAAAATATCAGTCCCTGAAGGTGTTGCTCTGATAAATGAGATTATCTGTTTATCTCAGTCCTCTGTATAATCCCCCAATAATTCCCCACTCCTATCACTGAAAACAATAAACTATTTCTAAATTAAAATTCCTGCCAATAGCTTTTTGACATCACAGAAAATTTCAATTTGTTGTGTGACTTAGGGACTCTTTCCCTGTGAGAGCAGTTGGGCAGTTGGTCAAAGATGAAAAATGTGAGAAAGGAAGTCTGCCTCACTAGAGTATATAAGAGCAATCCTGTCATTTTAATGACAGTGGAGAAGAGAGCTATGGAAATCAACTTCCTCCTTTCCTTTTTTAAAAAAATATTAAAATACTACTAAAATCATTAATTTATTAGCCAAGAATAATTAAGAAGCAGCATTACTTTTTTTGATGGAGTTTTTTTTGAGGAAGTTTGTTCTAGGCTTTTATGAGCAATAAGAGGGACAGAAAAAATTAAGATTTCAAAAGACACAGGTAACTATCATTTAATTAAGATTCAAGCCTGTTGCTTGCAAGAATCAAACAATATTTTAGTATCTCTTTATTAACAATGCAAATGTACTTAGTGGAAAGTGAAAAGCTAACTGGACCATGAGTCAAAAAAACTGGGTTCTAGATTCAGTTCTATCATATACTAACTAGAAAAGCTAAAGTGTGACACTTCAGCTCTTCAAAAGTCACTATACTTCCCATTTTACATACAAAGCAAGTTTACCTTAGCATTTACAGATTAAATTTTTGTTTCAACTATTTATGAGCAACTCCAAATGTCTGGAACCAAAATTTATAATTAACCTATACATGAATTTGGATTGAGTACTGTCGGGCTGGTGTGCAGGAACAGGTCTCTCAGCTGAATGATCTATCTCAGGGATCAGCAAACTTCTTCTACGAAGAGCCAGATCATAAGCTTTGCAGGCCATATCGTTTATCCCACCCAACTACTGGCTATACTGCTGTAGTGCAAAAACTCCCAGAGACAATACAATTGAATGAGTGGAGTGGTGTCCCAATAAAACTTTATTTCTGGACACTGAACTTGAATTTCATATGATTTCATATGTCATGGGTTTTTTCCAACCATTTAAAATGTAAAAACCATTCTTAGCTCAAAGGTTGTACAAAAATAGGTAGTGGAACTTGATTTTTGAAAAAGGTACAAAAGTAATTCGATGGAGGAAGGATGGTCTTTTCAACAAAAGGAGCTGGAGCAGTTGGATATCATAGGCAAAAAAAAAAAAAAGAACCTAAACCACACACATTATACAAAATTAACTCAAATGGATCAGAGATTCAAATGTAAAAGTTAAAGTTAAATAAAACTTTTGGGAAAACAACAGGAGAAAATCTATGGGACCTAGGTCTTGGGACCTCAGACATGACACCAAAAACATAATCTATAAAAGAAAATCAACAAATTAGACTTTAACAAAATTTAAAATGTTTGCTCTCTGAAAGACCCTGTTAAGAGGATGGAAAGACAAACAACAGAGTGGGAGAAAATATTTGCAAACCATTATTCTGATAAAGAATATACATATCTGTAATATATCAAGAATTCTCAAAACTCAATAGTAAAAAAGCAAACAATTCAATTAGAAAATGGGCAAAAAACTAAAGAGACATTTTACTGATGAGACTATATGGACAGCAAATGATGGCATGAAAAGATGTTAAATATCACTAGCCATTGGGGAGATGCAACTTAAGTCCACGATGAGGTATCATTACACATTATTAAAACAGATAAAATAAAAATAGTAACAATACCAGACACTGGCAAGGATGTGGAGAAAGTGGATCTCTCATATATTGCTGGTGGGAATGTAAAGTGGTACAGATATTCCAGAAAATAGTCTGGCGATATCTTCCAAAAATAAAAAATTTAAAAAAAACATATACTTAACCACATGACCCAGCAATTGCATTCACAGAAAAATGAAAATTTACATCCACACAAAAACCTGAACATGAATGTTCATAGAAGCTTTATTCATAATGGCCAAATTGGAAACAACCAAAATGTCCTTCAACAGGTGACTAAAATGTGACTATACTGTGATACCATAGAACACTACTCAGTAATGAAAAAAAAATGAGCTATTGATACATACAACTTGAATAGATCTCAAGGACATTCTGAGCGGGAAAAAAATCTCAAAAGATCACATACCATATATATTCCATTTATGTAACATCCTCAGAATGACTAAATTATGGGTTGGAGAACAAATTAGTGGTTTCTAGGGGTTGGGGAAGGTGGGGAGACACAGGAAGTTCTAAGATTACAAAGAGATAGCACAAGGGGCATCTTTGTGGTGATGGAATAGTTGTGTACCTTGACTGCAGTGGTAGTTAAACTAATCTACAGGTGTTAAAATGGCACAAAATTATACACACACCATTGTACCAATGTTAATTTGTTAATTTTCTGGTGTTGATATTATACAATAGTTATGTAAAATGTAACCTTCGGAGGAAATTAGTGAAGAGTAAAGACCACCCTGTACTATTTTTGCCATTTCCTGTGAATATATAATTATCTCAAAATAAAAAGTTAAAAGAGTTTCTGAAAACCTGCGGATAAGGAAAGGGAAGACATAGTTCTGTAAATAACAAGGGTCTAGCCACTCTCCTTATTAATCTTAGAGTTGTTTCAAGGATCAAGCATGATAAAATAACAAAAAGCAGTTTTAACAGTACTTAATAACAGCCAGACACTTAAGTGCTTTCCACATATTGTCTCACTTAAGCCATAAACAATCTTATAAAAGAAATACCACAACCCCATTTTACAGACAGGAAAACTGGAACTGAGGGAGCTTAAAGTAATTTGTCCATGGTCACACAGTAAGTGGTAGAGCCACGATTTAAACTCAGATTGACTCCAGAGGCATGCCTCCAGCACATCACTATAATAAGTATAAAGATATTTAGTGGAAAAACAAAAGGTATCCATCAAAGTGTAGTGCAAAACCGTGGATTACACAAAGGTTAAACCAGTTTATTTTCTGTAAGATTCTCAGAACTTTTAAAATGCCAGTGTGTGTCACAGAGCTAGGAGGCTATTGTTTTTTCCCCAACATATTTGGCAAGGGAATCTTTCCCTCCAGAATATATAATCCAACAGTCTCTCATTCAAAAGTCAAAATGTTTACACTGGAGTTATTGTGGTGATCATTTTGCAATATATACAAATAATGAATCATTATAATATTAAAAATAATATGTGTCAATTATATCTCAATTTTTTTAAAAGTTAAAATGTTTAAATGACCTAATCTTAACCCACTTTCCTCCTTCACATACTAGCAAACCACAAATGTTTGGACTGCACTGTCCACTGTGGTAGCCAAGAGCCAAAAGGACTATTTAATTATAAATTAATTAGAAATAAAATTAAAAATTCAGTTCCTCAGTCACACTAGCCACATTTCAAGTCTTCAAGATTTGTTCAAGGGCCACATATGACTAATGGCTACCATACTGGACAACACATTTATAGAAAACATTTTCATCATCATAGAAAGTTCTGTCAGGCAGCACTGGGTTAAAAGTTCATTTTTGTTTGTTTTTTAAAGACATGGCCTCTGCAATTTTCAGAGACGCACACTGTGTTATGAACTATTATACATGTATTTGCCGCTATCCTCCCATAAAAGGGGGCTAGGACAGAAATTCTTAATAGGACTGGCTACTGTCACTCTGATGCCAAGGCACAGGGAAAAGATAAGCAAAAAAGTGGAAAACATGAATAGCAAACAGAGAAAGCAACATCATGCAGCTGGAGGATGAAGCTTGAACTTGGATTCAGGAGACCTGGGTTCTACTCCCTATTAGATCAATGATCTTTTTTTTTTTTTTTGGTACCTGTTACTAATTAACTGTGACTAGACAAGTCTCTTCACTACTTTAGGCCTCAGTTTTCACTCTTCAACAATACAAATTTGACTTAGATGATCTCTAAGATTCCCTCTAGCTCTGTACAGTTGAAACACACAAAAACACATACACACATGAAATGAGAAGGTGAGAAATAAAGGCACAAATAAAAGAGAGCAAGATCACTGCATATTAGTGGTGGAAATTGGCATTCCTGTCAGTTTGGCACAAATTCTACTCCTGAGGATAAGACTTGGATACCACCAAAGGAAGAAAGATTTAGTTCAATTCAATAAAAAATTACTGAGCAATTATTTGCAACAAACTGCACTATCTGGAAGTAGCCCCCCCACACACACACACAAATTAATTAGGCCTAGGTTAAGACCAAATATGTTGAAGAAATCCAAGACTCACCAAACTTGAGATTGAAAGACTAGTTCATTAACACGTAATAACTGCCCCAGTACTAAGAAACATAAAAGTATTTTAAACTCTTCTTGAGGAGACAACTCTAACAAATTATATAAAATCATATACAAAATACAAACACATGGCATAATCAAAATTCTTATCCCTCCCCCCACCATACCCTTCTTCTAAAGAGAAAGTAAATAAATGCTACAGGTTCTTGGGAATATGAAAACTGCAATTTTGGTCAACCTAACTTCTCTAGAACCCACACTCAGATAGTCCTACATTTTCTGGGCTAAATATTCTTGACTTTAGTGAGTTTACTGGAAATAAATAAATTCTCAATCTGTTGCACCGGGCAGATGAAAAAGCAACTGGAATTCTTGTCTCTACTATCTCCTACTGAACTTTTCAGAGGCTTGGTTGGTCCTATTTTCTAGGATCAAAGGGGAGAGAAAACCTTCCCCATCCCTTTTCTGAAAATTAAGATTTCATATGAAAATTAAAAATGAGTTTTACTTCCACATAAAAAAAGAACCAAGATAAACTGCGTTTGATATCTCACCTTGAAGAAGCTAAGGCAACCAGTGAGTCGAGCCTAATCTCGGTACAAATTCAAACTCCTTAAAGCCCCAAACCATACTCGTGAATATTGTGGAGCAGAGGAGAGTGAATATTCAAGCTTTCCATCAAAGAAAACAAGGAAAAAAGGTATTTCACCGACAAGCCTTTACTTTAGACAGGCAGTTTTCAATACCCCACCTACTAATCCCACGCCAAGGACCGCGCGGCGCGGAAACCCTGGCGAATTTGAAAACAAACGTTGGTAAAGGCTCGGGGAGGGGGAACTGGTAAGGGGGTTAGTAACTGACAGCTCGGCCTCGAAGCGAGAAGCTTCAAGTAGGTCAGACGGTGTCAACGGTTTGAAATCCAGGATCCACCCCAGTGGGCTTAGGGGAGTAGAGCAGCAGGAGGTAAGCAGGGAGCTGGAGTCTTTCAGGGCTAAAGGGGCGGGATATCGCAACAGAGAGAGACCTAGATAGAGCCCAAGCTCGGGGCAGTTCGGCTGCTCTCACCTCTCTTGGGGGCCTTGATTAGAGGCACCCCTCCAGTCCTCTCGCCGTTTTCCTGCTTGTCCTTGTGCTTGAGCTCTCCCGGAACGCAGGAGCCGGGGTCACCATCAGAGCCGCGGTGGTGATGGTGCTTGTGCCGCTCCTTGTGGCCCTTATGCTTGGGCCCGGCCGCGCTCACCGTCAGGGGCGAGAAGGTGAAGAGGGCCGAAGTGCCCGGGGCCGGGAGCGGGGCAGCAACAGCGGGCCCGGCGGGTGCCAGCGAAGGTGGCGGCGGAGGAGGCAGGAGCAGAGGCTCAACAGGGCCTGGGACGGCTGGGGCTGCATTCGTAGGCGGCAGCGGCCCGGGATGTTGGCGGCTGCGACGCCGCCGGTGAGGGGGAGCGAGAGGGGGGTCCTGGCTCGGCCGCCCCCGCTTCTCCTGAGACCCCCCACTGCTCGCTCGGCGCTGCCGCTTCACTCCCCGCGGCGAGACCCCAGCATGGGGTTTCTCCTTCCCCTCTTTGTCCGGCTCCTCCTGCCCCGCCACCGCCCGTACTATGCGGACCGCTCCGACCTGCGCAGCCATTTCACCCACAAACACACATTTAAATGGCCCGACCGCCCCCCCGTCCGCGTACCGCGCAAGCGTCGCCCGCGCACGGCCCGCTGGGCATTGGAGTCTCTCCCCTACTCTCCACTTCTCGGCCATTCTTCGTCCAGCGCTGAATATGGCCGGAAGCAGTACTTACCGGAGCTTCTCCGCAGGGCCCTCCAACCGAGCTCTATTGTAAAGCACTCTGGGCCGCGCAGAGCCTCACGGGAGCGGTAGTTCTCCGTGCCCCCGCCGCGTCGCTGGCTCGGTGAGCAGAGGAGCCGAAAGGGAGCGTGCGCCGAGTCACGCTTCGGGCTGCGACGCAACCGCCGCTGGGCGGAGAGTTGCCGCCAACCGCCTTAACGGCCGAAACAATGTTAATGGCTTTCAGTCTGTCGGCGCGTTCCCATTATCGTCTCCGTGTGCCCCTTCGTCATTTTACACGGAGGAGTTGGTCTCCATAGTTACTTTTCAATTTCCTATTCCTCTCATAACCTTTGTGAGGTACAAGAATCCCCGGCCTTTTACCCCTGGACAAACGATGAGATGCAGAGGAAAAAGGAACTTGGTAATATGTCAAATGAGGGCGATTTTGCTTTAAAATCGAACGGAGCTGCAAATCAGACATTTCTGAACCTCTTCCTGGCCACTGATTGCCATGGTTACAAGTATAGGCGCGACAAGGCAGGTGCAAGAACTGCCTGGGAGCCTGGTGAGCGCCGCCCACCTCGCCGTCGAGCCACATCCCCTCTAGTGCCTGGAAATGTATAGAGTTCATCCATTATTTTGAATCCTTCCTTACAATTACGGGAAAATTCTAGATGGAAAAACATGTTTTGAAATTTCTTAATAAGATTTTTTTCAAATCGTATGTATACGATTGCATAAATTTGAGAAGTGTGTCTACCAGAGAACACTCCAGAAATCGTCACTACTCACCAAGGTTTCCGCCCAGAAATTTATTTACAATTTGATCGTCACTTTACATTTTACCGCCTTGATAAAGATATTTGGAAATAATTGTTTACAATGAAGTACTCAGATAAAATCTCTGTGGTTTGATGACACTAGTACCTGGAAAAGTACTCAGCTCGATGAACACTATAAAGTTAGTTTAAAAAAGTTTATTGAGCACCTCTTGTGTACATTACACTACAATAAACAGGTAATATTTCATCCAGTGTGTGCCTTCATTGGGATTCCTAATGAAAAATATTGAAGAACAAATGCTGCTTAAGTATTTCATTTTTTAGAAAGTTATGAACTCTTAAGTGAAGTCATTAGGATAAGTCAGAGGAATCCTTTGTAATAATTACCCACTAACTTGTTACATAAAATTAGATTTGAAAGATCAACTTTAAGATAAGGCAGATCCATATTCATATAGAAAAAAAAATTTTAACTAGTAGTGCCTTTAGTTAGTTGGATATAAATTGTACATGTTTATATAGGACCTTTGAAATAAAAAAAAATGCCACCAAAAGATAGCTACTTTGTTGATTATTCTTCTAGATTTGGTAAATGAATAATATTGGCTAAAGCTTGTCAAGAATGTGCTTGAATATCTTGTTATTTGGTATATCCAAACGAAAAACTGATTACTGTCATTACATATATTTATTATTTTATTTTTATTTATTTATTTTTTTGGCGGTACGCGGCCTTCTCACTGCTGGGGCCTCTCCCGTTGTGGAGCACAGGCTCCGGACGCGCAGGCTCAGCGGCCATGGCTCACGGGCCCAGCCGCTCCGCGGCATGTGGGATCTTCCTGGACCGGGGCACGAACCCGTGTCCCCTGCATCGGCAGGCGGACTCTCAACCACTGCACCACCAGGGAAGCCCTGTCATTACATATATATTGTATTCTCTTTAAATATAACTTCTTTTTCTTACTACTCTTGTTTCCCACAACACTTGGAAAGATGTATCTCCGTTTAGGCAAAAATAATTCCCAGGGAATAATCATTGTCACAAGCAATAATTTTGTACTGTAACCACAAGGTAAGATTTTTCAAAACATTTTTTATGGTAACTTCTGACAATATAGACATTTAATTGAGATCCAATTTTTACAAATCTTTTAAAGTTTATATTTATGTAGGAAAGTAAAGTAGACTAAAAATAACTTCCAAAAATGAAAAATAAGTCCATTGTAAAACTTTCTCATACAGCATTCTCTATACATAGCTTAAATGACAAACTCCTATTTGTGCTTTCCAACCCAGTGTAAATGAGATGAAAATGTAAAACTTCTGACATTTATTTGCATATTGCTTTTAAATGCTATTAGCACATTACCATATTTTCATGGTAGATATTATGAATATACAGCACTTATTCTAGCTAGCAGTATTCTAGTAGTTTCATTTGCAGATTCACTTGCAGCTGATTTTCCAAAGTTGTGTTAAATATTCCAAGTTGATGGTGGGTTCCTTGGTCCTTTGGGTTTTGAAAAACGATTTGCAAAACCTGGGAACAAAAATAAAATTGAATGAAAAAAGAAAGATTTCTTATACAGAAATGAACACTTGGATTTTAGAGTGTATTATAATATGTGCAAATACATGGATTTTTTTTCACAGCATCTTTGATCAATTTAGTAATTTTTTTGTAAAAGCATTCTAGTAATTATGTTAGTGCTTAAATGATAACAATAGAATACTAATAACATTTTAAATTTGTAGAACACTTACAAATTTAATAATAGTAATAATTAGATGATTGTAATAGCCTTTGGTAATTCAGCATATAGTATTCTTTTTTCCCAGGTTTATCGAAATATTATTGACATATGTTTGTTTACATGTGACATGTAAGTTTAAGGTGTACAGCATGGTGATTTGATACATGTATATATTGTGAAATGATTACCACATTAAGGTTAGTTAACACCTACATCCCCTCACATAATTGTCTACTAATGTGTGTGGTGATTTTTTAAGATTTTTCTTTTCAATATAAGATTTTACTTTTAACAGCTTTCAAGTATATAATACAGTACTGTTAATTACAGTTGCCATGCTGTACATTAGATCTCCAGAATTTATTCATCTTATAACTGGAAGTTTGTACCCTTTGACCAACATTTCCCCATTTCCCCCACCTCCCAGCCCCTGGCAACCACCATTCTACTCTGTATTTCTATGAGCTAAACTTCTTTAGATTCCACATGTAAGTGAGAACATATAGTATTTGTCTTTCTCTGTCTGATTTATTTCACTTAGGGTAGTTCCCCCAAGGTACATCCATGTTGTCACAAAAGACAGGATTTTCTTCTTTTTTGTGAATGAATAATATTCATATATATATATATATATATATATATACACACACACACACAGTCATATACATAATAATTCGGATAGTAATGTATGTATATATAGAGTCAGCCCTCCCTATCCTCAGATTCTGCATCCACAGATTCCACATCTGTGGATTGGACCAACAGTGGATCAAAAATATTTGAAAAAAAATTTACAAAAAGTTCCAAAAAACAAAACTTGAATTTGCCACACATCAGCAACTATTTAAATAGCATTTACATTATACTGGGTATTATAAGTAATCTAGAGATGATTTAGAGTAAACAGGAAGATGTAGGTAGGTTATATGCAAATACTAAGACATTTTATGTAAAGGACTTGAGCATCCTTCGATTTTAGTATCCACGGGGGTCCTGGGACCAATCCCCTTTAGGACTGGTACGACTCTACGAGGATTTTTCACTGTGCAGGGGGTTGCACCGCTAACCCCATGTGTTGTTCAAGAGTCAACCGTATACATATATCTCTCACATCTTTTCTATCCATTCATCTGTCAGTGGATCCATAGGTTGTTTCCATGAATTGGCTATTGTAAATAATGTTGAAATGAACATGGGGTGCAAATATCTCTTCTGAGATAATTTCATTTCCTTCAGATATATATTTGGAAGTGGGATTGCTGGATCATATGGTAGTTCTATCTTTAATTTTTTGAGGAACTTCCAGACCATTTTCCATAGCGATTGTACCAATTTACATTTCCACCACAGTACATAAGGCTCCCCTTTCTCCATAGCCTCACCAACACTTGTCTCTTGTCTTTAATGGCCATTCTAATAGGTATGATGTGATATCTCGTGGGTTTGGTTTGCATTTCCCTTATGATTACTGATGTCAAGCATCCTTTCATATACCTGTTGACCATTTATATACCTTCTCTGGAAAAATATCTATTCAACTCCTTTGCCCATTTTTTAAGCTGATTGTTGGGGTGGGTTGTTTAATAATATCCTTTATCTATGTCTTTTCACCCACCACCCATTTGTCAGAAAAACAAAACTGGGGAATTTAAATTTCAGAAAAATAAGCGCTATTGCTTTAGAAAATTATTGTATTAAATTCAGTTGTACTTCTACTTTGACCCAGAAAGCCCTCAATTTACTCAGAGATTACGTTTGAAAAGATCAGAAAAAATAAATTATTAAACAATCCTGAAAAACTAATAATAAAACTAAGTGGTTAATTATTTTTATTTCTCTCTCTCCTCAAACACTCCCCTCCAGGCCCGCCCCCCACACACACACAGAAGGAGGATGAGGAAATTTTGCATAACCAATGAAGGCTATTTCTGGATGCCTTCAGAATATATGCAGGTTGATGACGTAGGTTCTTAATCACTTTAGCAGCATATGACTTTTCTTTGATAGCGCTATATTTTCAAGGTACTCTTACACTTAGCAACTTTAAGGGCTCAAATTGAGCAATGAAAGAATCAAAATACAAAGGGAAAACAGAGAATGGAAAACTCAAAGATGATTAATTTCATCATCTTATAAAATTGTGGGAATTATATACCTTATAGAACTGATGAAAATGATCGGATATTTGTTAAAGCACCCAGCTCAATGCCTGGCACATAGTAACTACTCAAGTACTGCCTAAATCTGAAACACCAAAAACTATGCCAGAACTGGAAGACAAGGAGATTAGGGAAGAGGGAATGAAAAGAAGATAAAAACAAGAAATCCTCTAAAATTTATTAATAGTGGTGGTAAAAAAAAAAAAAAATTAGGGGGAGGGGGCACACAGCCTAGTTCCTGCACATTTCACTCCTCTGAGTTGTAAATAAGAAGATAGAAGGAAATATATTCCAGGTTCAATAGTTTCACACAATAGTCACAAAATTATCCATTCAGTCCAGATAGCTTGATTGTAACCGAAGTGGACTGAGAATAGAAGTAAGAACATAACACATAAGTACTAGGTATCTGAAATTTGAGGAATAGCTACACTCAGTGTTTTTCACTGATCAATACTCAATAGTTTAGAACAGTAGTGAGCTACCTTTTTTGCATGTAGGACAATTCAGGAAAAATAAAAATAAAAATGTTTATAAACCACAAAATTTTTTCATTCACATTTAAGTACTTTTTGAGTAAAATACCCTTATAATGCCTCTTTTATAGAAGAGAACCAATGAAAAAATTAGGTGCTGCTTTTTAAGCAGATAAAATATTCAACTTTGAGAAGAAACAACATGGAGGCAGCTGTACAATATTTTATCCTCGTATTATATCACAGACTGTTGTAAAGTTAGATGGGCCATGAGTTATTCAAGTGGTGTCTCTGACTGAGAGAAAAGAAGGAAGCAAGGAACATTTGTGTTCTAGGTGAAGTTTGGTGCTTTTTTCATAGGTTATATAATATTCTACATGAACTTTTTAACTAAATGATTTCATAAGAATACCTTTTTTCTAATTATAACATTTTAAACCTTAGAGTTAATGTAATCCAGGTAAAATTTTAAAGCCCAAGAAACAGATCCAGAGAGTCTAGTTGAATACTTTGCCATGGTGAGATAGGAACCATAACCCCAATTGTGGCAGAGATTGCTACCTGTCCACTAAAATTTTTCCTTGCTTCTTCTTCAGGAATAGAATAGTATATGGGAAACTGTCTGCCCAGCATTATTGCATTTCCCAGTGTCTTTTACAGTTTGGATATAGCACATGTATAAGTTCTTTTCAAGGGAATGTGAGCCGGCATAATGTTGCCTCTTCCAGGCCAGTGCCTTAAGACCAGAAAAGGAGGCCACACCTCTTCCACATTTTTCTCTCATCTTCTTGCCACCTGCAATCTGAACGTAGCAGCAACAATTCTGATCATTCAGATAAGGACAATACCATAGAGCAACTGTTCTCAGGATGTGGTCCCTGGGACCACTGGAGGTCCCCCAGACCTTTTCAGGGGGTCTGCTTTTTGGTTAATAATAATTTTTAGTAGTAATATCCTACATTATTTGCTATACTCCTTACAAAAATTATAGTATACATAATACTACCTTAAATAGTATCATGAATTTATGTTATATAGAATAATAGAATGCTTAATATAAAATTATTTTAAATTTATAGCTTATACTAAAGAGCAATTGGGCAAACAGTTCCTTTAAACTGTCAAAATTGTGCTTCAGCGCCTAATGTTGCATGAGTTACACAAGATTAGATAGCAGCATCTTCTGTTCTTTTCAGCACACTTGTATATTTTTTATAACTTTGCTTAGATATGAACTAGAGTATTATGGCATTTCAGAATTTCTTCATTTGGCTTTCACATTCATTTACTACATGCCAACATGATCATTTGGTACCTAGTTTTATTTTCCATATATGCTAGGCAATTCAGGCCTATGTAAGATGTAAGAGTTAGCTGAGGTCAAAAATAAAAAGATAAATGGCATGAAAAAGAATATACACATAAGGACTTATACATGCAAACTTAAATCATATTAAAGTTGTATCTCTTATACTGTAAATGAATAATTAAGATAAATATTTTTTTAACTCTGGGAAGTAACACACATACCAAAATTCAAAAAGGAGCTGGAGTTATTTGACCGAACAGAGTCTGCAGGATTGTTTGATGGGGAAGAATTACAGATACCTAGAATCAAAAGAAAAAAATGTAAGGGAAAGAATGGATACAGACTCAGACCACATAATTGTTGAGATTACACATTCCCTCCAAATTAATTAATACTTCCAGATAAACATATCACTGTCAAATGTAACAAAATATAGATGTTTACAAATGGGTTGACACTATAATTTTCTCATTTTTTTGTGCATTTTTTTTTAAGTTTTCTTTTCTTTGCAAACAGATTGTATAATAAACCCAACACTAGAGAGAATCACTAAAGGATTCAGGAATACAATCCATTTTATTGTGAATCAACTTTCTCTGGGATTTACATTTTTGGCTTTCAACTGCATCTTACTTTGCACTCTGATCGCTCTTAAGTACACTTTTAAATAATTTATTCTCCACATTAGCTCAACCGTGGCAAGTCTGTGATAGTTCTTCCTCCATCCTCTACGCCTGGAATATCTTTCTTCACTTTCCAGCCTACTTTTTTCCCATTATGGATGATTCTAGTTAGGCCCAGAATCTCCCCAAAAGCACTGTTATGTTGCTTTGTTTTGCTATTTTAGCTACCTATAGGCAGACTTAAAAATATATTTCTCTTCCCAGCACCTTAATATATTCACGTATCGTTATCCACCCAATTCTGAAAACAATCCATTGAAAACATGGTCCATAGTTTGCACAAGCACTGTCTAGCAGCAAAAAAGGATAATTTCAGGCTTGTATAAACTTTCTAAGAAGCAGTACGTAATTGGGGAGAAATTACTAAATATTCACCTTTTTTTTGTTCTCATCATTTTCAGAATGTAGTGTGAGGACTGCATCTATGTTTGTACACACATACCTAATACTAAGATTCTAGAAAGACCTCCCCCTTCCTGGAGCTACTTGAGTATGAATCACTAGAGTAAATCATGAATTTCAATCAGATTCAGTTAAAATATATATTTATTGAATACCTACTATGTGGCAAGCATTGGGCTAACCACTGATGATAGAGACATGGAAAACAAGTGGGTGAAGGTGAGAAAGTTCAGGAGATAGCAATCATCTCTATACTGCACATGAGCTAAGAGGTATATACATCCTTCAGAAAGAAAACAATTGTCCCAAAAGGGAATACTGGTTTTTTGTAACTGGAGACAAAGATTTTGCATATATGTATAGTGAACTACTATTCTGCATCTAGCTTGTCATAGATACTTTTATCCTGTCTGCTCAGCATTAATTCCTTCTTCTGATAATAGAACTTGAATTTTCCTTTAAGAAACCACCCCTCTCCAATGTTCAATGGCCATACTTCTCGTGGAGCTCATTCAACCCTTAGATGAAGGAGCTGACCTGTGACTAGGGCTGTCAGTTGGTACTTTGCCATGGTCACACCAGTTGTTTAGGTCTGACCTCATTCCTTATTGGTCAGCGTCCACATGTAACAATTGTCGAATGTTAGGTATGACACTATCTTCTTAATCCAAGCATTAAATATACTGGCAATAATTGGTTTAGGTTTAGCCAAGACAATCAGGCCCAATCAACACTAGTCATCAGTCAGGCTGTTGCTT
Organism: Pseudorca crassidens; assembly: GCF_039906515.1. Taxonomy (NCBI): domain Eukaryota; kingdom Metazoa; phylum Chordata; class Mammalia; order Artiodactyla; family Delphinidae; genus Pseudorca; species Pseudorca crassidens. Next base: position 99,782,631 of record NC_090297.1, read on the forward strand.
GAGCAACCAGGAAAGAGCTCATTTTTTTCATCATAAACCTGAAATCACATGGTAAAAGCCTGCCTATGAGTGAGCTAACAGAGTGAAACAAAGTTAGGAGATATGGAATGAGACTTTACATCTTTAATTCCATCATTTGAACTCTTGGTCATAAGCTGATAAATTCCCCTTTTCTGCTTAAGCTAAAGTTGGGTTTTCTGTCACTTGCAAATGAAGGATTTCCTAGCAGCTAAAGTTTCCCACCAAAAGTAGGCATCAGGTGTCATAGCTGACAGCTTCAACTCTTGTCACCAACAGCCAGAATGATCTTTTCAAAAGACAGATCATGTAACATCTCTGTCTAAAACTCTTCTGTGACTTCCCATTGGGTCATTAACATGACCCATAAGGATCTAACTACCTCTCATCTCTACCATCTTTTGGACACACGTTACTCCTTTCTCCTCTTAATACCCTGCAGCTATGATGGCTTCCTTTGAGTGCCTACAACACACCAAATTCACACTGTTCTGTTCACCATCACATGCCCACTGCCTTGCAGAATGCCTGGCACATAGGAGGCACTCAACACATATTCATTGAATGAATGAATGAATGAAAGAGCCTGACACCAGGCTTAGATGCTAACTTAAAACAACAGGTGAAGAATCCTAATTTCGTTAAAAGTAGGATCAGTAAGGCATCCAGGCTAAAGGGAGAACATATAGAACCCAGGAGGCATGGACCATCTAGAAGGGGAAGAGAACACATGCAAGTAAAGGCAGATAAGTCTAAAGCTTCAGGATCAACTTTGGGGGCCAGATTTTGTTCTTAATTTAAGGACAGAAGACCAGAGGGTGAAGGCAACTGAGAAATAGAAATTAGAAATAAGTCTCAGAGTCTCAGACAGTCATACCATATCTCACATCTATGCCAACCTAAATCTTCCTGAAGTTTCTGTATCTTTGTTTGATATCCCCAAGACAGAGTTGGAGCTAGAGAAAGAAACTTTTTTGGGTTTGTTTTCTGCTTTTGTTTTAGAGAAAGAAAACTGTAGGGACTTCCCTGGTGGAGCAGTGGTTAAGAATCCGCCTGCCAATTCAGGGGACACGGGTTCCATCCCTGGTCCGGGAAGATCCCACATGCTGAGGAGCAACTAAGCCCGTGCGCCACAACTACTGAAGCCCACGCACCTAAAGCCTGTTCTCCGCAACAAGAGAAGCCACCACAAGGAGAAGCCTGCGCACGGCAACCAAGAGTAGCCCCCGCTCGCCGCAACTAGAGAAAGCCCATATGCAGCAACAAAGACCCAACGCAGCCAAAAATAAATAAATAATTTGAAAAAAAAAAAGAAAACTGGGTGTTTCATAAGCTAAGCTGATCAAATCAATCTTTGGCTAGCTATTCAAGTCACTCATTTCTTTGCTTTTAGCTGTTTTATTTCTTATGTTATATACTATAATTTCTTCTTGCAGTGTTTAAATTCTCTTTTGACTGACTTTAGAGGAAAGAGTATATTTTCCAGTCATGCTTTAGCCCATCATAAGTAAGAAATCAGTTCACTTCAGAGATCAGGTGTGGTGGCAATGAAAGCAGACTAGCACAAGTTTATGGAAAGGGAGATAGAGTGAAAAGAGTAAGATTCAGCTATAAACCTTCTTACTTAGATTATACCTTAAATCAAGTTTTCTCAGTGCTCTTTGTTTCTCCCTACAATACCAGTATAGTACCAAATAGCTGTTTGGTCCTTGATGACTAACCCAATGGATCAAATTTGTAAAAAATATACCACCATGTTTTATATACTTTGTAGTTATAAATAGGATTTCTAAGATAATCAGTTTCCCACAGTTTCAGGAGTCTGGGTTTTGTTTTCATTACAATATAGGAAAAACAGTAAGCAACAGACTTTTATTGCTAATAATACTTGGTAAAAATGGAAATGTGTCAATACTTTGCTTATTTTTTTAAATCAACACATTTGTTTCACAATATGCTTTGCTATGACTACTTTCAAAAAAGTACATCTGAGGTTAGACTGCTGGGAATTTCAAATAACACACTTGTATGACAGCATCTTAGCATGGGTAGAAAATGCCAAACGTCATACTATTATTCCTGTGTATCAGTCAAACTTTCTTTCCCCTTACTCCCTACCTAGTATTAGCATTGTGGAACCTAGCAGAGTACAAGGCCTAGGGGTGATTGTTCTGATACGTAGGACTGTAACAAGGTTCTGTTTAGGAATAATATTGTTCATTTTTTCAGAGTGGTTATATAAGGAAAAATTACATAATATTGAAAGTGGAATGTGTATTCCAAAAATAAGTAAAAGAAACTTACTCTTTTTCATGTTTCGCAAAATTTTCAAACTCTACAAAATGAAGAAAAGGAAAAAGTGAGTTTTTTCCCTGTGAAATCCAAAATACTTCAATCAACTAGAAATATAGATTTCAGTCAAAAGGATTAATTTCTTTAAAAATGGATATCAAATGTACAAAATTATTTTTCTATCTTGCCATTTTTTAATTCAGTGCAAAGTCTCCACTTGATCTTATCTTGCTACATTTTCCACCCATATAAGAATCACACTATTTATTTAGAAGTAGTGCTATTGTTGTGTCAGGGGGAAAGAAGGAGTTCCTACTTGTCTTCTTTACTAGGCGACCATTCCAGGACCCACAATGGCTTCTGAAGATAGCTGTGATACATTGCCGTTCCCATTCAGGCCAAAAAATTTTGCCAGTCATTTTCTGCACTCAGTTTACTGAGGTTCACTTCATACTGTTAACCATGATACTTTCTTCTCCCTCTTTCAGCAAACCCATGTCTTCTGCCTCCTTTATGGTGAAGTCTCTAACTTAACCTCTTCTAGGAATCTACCCAGATTTCTTCTTTTCTTCACATTTCCTCAGGGTGTATGTTTTCAGTTTGTTCCATAGTATTTTACTTTTTGATAATTTTCACGTTGTTTCGTATATAGGCATTCTAGTAGATCAACTGTACTCTTCTCAAGGACATTTAGATGTCCTTTATGACATTTCTATTTTCCTAATACTTAGAAATGTAATCTTCTATATAATAGGTATTTAATACATTTTTTTGAAAAATTTTATTTAGTTTTTAAATATAGATTATTTATAATTCAAAATATCCTAGTAAAAATGCTCCCATCTTTGTTCTCCATCTACCTAGTTTCTGACCCTCCCCCTGCAGGTAACCATTGTTGTTAGTTTTTATGTATCCTTCCAAAGTTACTTATGAATATATAATATAAATATAGATCATATTTTCACCCTTTTAAGCAAAATTTAATAAAATATATAAAAGTATATTGAGAGAGTCCTCATTCTTTTTTCAGCTGCATAGAATTCCATTGTATGCATATACCATTATTTATGATTTATTTAATCAGTTCCCCTAATGATTAACATTTACGTTCCCAACTGTCTACCCTTATAAATAATGGTATAATGAATAACCTGGTATACATTTCATTTCACGTATGAGCAAGCATATTTGTGGGATAAATTCCTAAATGTGGAATTGTTGGGTCAAAAGGTATATGCATTGGTAATTTTGATAGGTATTGCTAAATTGTCCTCCATAGAAGTTATACCACTTACATTACCACCAAGATTGCAAGTGTGTGCTTATTTTCCCATAGCCTGCCTAACAGAGAATGTAGTCAGACTTTGGAATTTGCCCTTCTGAAACATGAAACACAGTATGTGACTGGTTTTAATTCGTATTTCTTTTATTATGAGTGAGGTTGAACATATCAAATGTTTAAAAGTCAGATCATGCACATTTACTTTGAATTATCAGATCATGTATTTTTGCTCACATTTAGGGTTATTATTTTCTATGAATTGCTAAAGAAATATATAATATTAAAGAAATATAGTCCTTTGACTATGATGCCAGTTGCAGATATTTTTTTCTCCAATTTGTTCTTTGTCTTTTGATTTTTAAGGTGATTTTGTTGTTGTTGTTTTACCACGCAGAAATTTTCTGTTTTATTTAGTTAAGTTTATAAATCTCCCTTCTTATGGCTTCTGGATTTTGAATCATAGTTATAAAGCTCATTCCCACTCCCAGGTTATAAAGTAATCTTTCCAGGTTTTTTTAGTACTTTGATGGGTTGGTTTTTTGTTTTTTAGCATTTAAATCTTTTATCCAACTAGAATATATCCTGGTATAGCTGTGAGGTATGGATCCTACCTTTTTATCCCTCTAGGTTGTTATCCAGTTGAACCAACAACAGTGATTAAAACATCCATCTTTATTCCCTGACTTGAAAGGTTCCCTTCATCATATACTAAATTCCTATACATTTTTGGATCTATTTCTGAAGTTTTCCTTCTGCTCTGTTGGTATGTGTTTCTTTTCATACACCAATATCATACCATTTTAATTATTGAGGCTTTACGATGTTTTAATATCTGATAAAGCTACCCTTCTTTCATTGCTTTTACTTTTTTTTTTTTTCGGTTTACTGACTATTCTTGCTCTTTTTTCCCCCCATATGAACTTTGGAATCAATTTGTCTAGTTTCAGGGAAAAAAAGTTGATAGTTTTATTGGGTCTGCTTTAAGTTGTTGGGTTATTTTAAATTTTTGGTTTCCCTCCATTAATTTTGATCGTTGTGAGACCAACAGTGAATATCAATGAAAATATTTAGTCTAATTTTTCATCTTAATGCTGGTGGCCTGGGGTTGGAGTGGCAGGGCTAGGGACACTTTCAGTAATGGAAAGCCTCTGGCATATTTCCATAAACTCTTATCTTCTTTACCTTACTCCTTGTGAAACATTTTCCAGGAGTCTTCAATGTCTGTTTTGAAGATGTTGAATTTTCCATGGTGTTAGGACAGCTAGTAGAATAAGTCTCTATAGGTTGAGTCTGCATACCTAAAAAAAAACGTGTTTTGTTGCATAGCTTCTTAAGCCTTCAGATTGTATACAGGTATATATTCAGTAATTCTTTGCTTGACTTTTTTATGCATTATTTTTATGCATTATTTTATGCATTTTGCAATGCATTATGGGATTTTTAAATGTATTATTTTTATGTTATTTAATCATTCTTTGTACCTTTTCCATTTAGATCCTACTTTATTGTTAACCTTTAATGGTCTCATTTTTATAACTTTTTTGAGAGAAAGCACTGCCACTTACAATCTTCATCAGCAACAAGGAAGGACTCTAAGGTTCTTTCTGGCAGTGGAGGTGGCAGGGAAGAAGAAGGATCTTGGTGTCTATCTATGAAAAGAGTATACAACAAAGCAAAAAAAAATAATTCATCAATTAAAAGTCCTAAGTCAACATCCCTTTTTGAGACAAATATCATATGATATTGCTTATACATGGAATCTAAAAAATGGTGCAAATCAACTTATTCACAAAATACAGAATCACAGATGTAGAAAACAAATTTATGGTCACCAAAGGGGAAGTTGGGGGAGGGATAAATTGGGAGACTGGGATTGACATATACACATTACTATATATAGAATAGATAACTAATAAGGACCTACTGTATAGCACAGGGAACTCTACTCAATACTCTATAATGGCCTATATGGGAAAAGAATCTAAAAAAGAGTGGATATATGTATATGTATAACTGATTCACTTTGCTGTATTCCTGAAACTAACACAACATTGTAAATCAACTATACTCCAATAAAAATTATTTTTAAAAATCCCTTTTTGGTTTTGTATAACCTTTCCAATTTTTCAATATTAACCTACAACAGCCAAATAAAAAATTATCTGAACATTGACTGGAGCCTCAAGAACTTTGTTATTCTAGCTCTTTCACCAATGAGCCTATGCTTCATCACAAACTTGCAGCTCACTTACAAAAGTATTCTTCAAAAGAAATTGAACCTGAATTTAGTCAAGCTTCTAATCTTACTACAATTTTACAGAGAATCCTGGAGATAAAGGAACATGTTAAATAAAACCATGAGGATACAAACAGCTAAATCCAGAATATTAGCAATCTTAAGGACAAATGGCCCATTCCCTCAACAAATAAATGGCATGAGAAAACATAAAAAGAAGAACTGTTACAAACTTTAAAAGGCTTAAGAAACATATAAACCAAAGGCAATGTGCAGACTTTGTTTGAATCCAGCTTCACATAAACCAACTGTAAAAAGACATGTTTGAGACAGTTTGAGAAAATTGAACAAAGTCTGGATATTAGATAATATTAAGGAATTATTATTAATTTTATTAGTGTGATTACTGTTATTATGGTAGATTTAAACTGTGTGTTTGAAAATTTCCATGATAAAGAATTTTAAATAATGGAGCTATTTTCCCATAATGTAAGTCCTAAGACACAAATGGTGTTCTATTGCTGTATGCTTCTCGTTATACAGCGCTAAGTATATTTATATACTTTATTAATGTCTTTTTTTTTTTTAATTTTTTGGCCACACCGTGTGCCAGGTGCCATCTTAGTTCCCTGACCAGGAATCGAACCCGCACCCCCTGCATTGGAAGCGCAAAGTTGTAACCACTGGACTGCCAGAGAAGTCCCTATTAATGTCTTTTGAAAATGAGTATGTGGTTAAGTGCTAGAGTTTTATCTGTCTTTGGTCATTGGGTTTTTCACATCTTAGGACTTACCTATAAAGAAAGTTCTCTTGTTTATTCCTTATATGCTGGGTAATATGCAAAAATTAAGTGCAATACTTATTTCCATCACCTAATACAATAACTGGCATATAGTAGGCATTTGATAAATATTTGATAACTACTCTGAAGTAGCTGATCACCTTCCCGTTTGATTTTAGGAAATATTATGAGACTATAACTTTCAGGTAACGATATCCTGCCAAATACCTTCCCAAAACACCATTTTCATCTTAATACTCCCCTGACGAAGAACCTACAATGTTTATTACTTACTGAATTAAATTTAAATTCTTCTGCCAAGCTTCGTGTGTGATAAAATACACGTAACAAAATTTGCCGTTAATGACATTTAGTACATTCACAGTGATGTGCAATCATCACCACAATCTAGTTCCAAAATTTTAATTGTCCTGAAAAGAAACTCCACACTCATTTAGCAGTCTCTCCCCATTCCCTCCAGATTAGATTGGCAACCACAAATCTGCTTTCTCTATACAGAGATTTGTCTGTTGTGGATATTTCATCTGCCTAGCTTTTAAGTCCTTTGGAATTTTCCCACATTTTATCTATCCAAATTTATTTTCCTTATTTCCCTATAATAGAACCTCTGTTGCAATTAAATTAAACTACTTACCATTTCTCTGTACCCATCATGCTTATTTTTACCTTTGAGTCACTGTTACTCGAATTCCCTCTTTTTTCCTCTATCCATATTCTTAAATTTCTTTCACCTACTCAAGCCTTTCCTAACCACTCCAGTGATACCTTTCTTTATTCCAGATTCCTGGTGATGACAATCAGTGCCACATAGATTTTCACTGAATGGTTCCAAGTGAGTGTTAATTTTGTCTACCCAATTTGAATACATATAGAATCATTAAGCAGCGCCCTTTCTTAAATATTCTGCCTATTCTAACACTGTATAAGGCACACGGAACTTGCTTAGGAAATGTTCATTTAATAATTACCTAATAAAAATTATAATAGGTAACATTTAATGAGAGCTTATTATTTGACAACCACTGTGCTAAAAGCTTTATATGCTTTATCTCACTAGATCCTCACAAAAATCCTCTTAGAAGGGGAGTTCTATTATCCTCATTTTATAAGTGAGAAAAATCGATAAAGTATATAATGTAACCAAGGTCATAGATTTTGATAACTATTGGTAGGCTGGGGATTTGAATGAAAGTCTACCTGACACCAAAGCTCATGCTTTTTAACCTCTATGTTATACTGCTTATTTACGTATTTGAGCAATATGTTAATATGAATAAATGTGTTAAGGGCAACTACTACCTGTTATAATGTATGTAAAGTACCTATCAGTGTTCAAAGGATGTTTGCTGTTGATGTTGTTATTCAATGTATAAAACAAGCAAGAAAGTACTAAGAAGCAGTGACAAGTTAAAGACCTAAGTGACCAGAAATAACTTTTTAGAATCACACTGTTAACAATGATAAAACCAGTAAAATGGAACTGCTGCAAAGTTTTAAGAGATTGTATCTAAAATAGTTTGGGTTTTTTTTTTTTTTAGGGCTATATATCAAGGAGCAGAATTCTAAAATCCTGTCTTCCTTTTGCCCTTGACAAAACAAAACTACTAGCCTAGGAAAACCAGAAATAAATCAATAAATAGTGGAAGCTATTATGGAAACCAAGCCATCTCCTGAGGTGAATTACTCTAAACTTAATGAGCCATTCTTGCAGTACAAATTCTTAGGGATAAATGTCATCTAAAGCCAAAGAAAATTTTTACCTGATTTGGGACTCTGGGGTTTTACACTCTGAAAAAGAAAGAAAATCAAAGTGAAAGAAGAACATGTATAGAAATCTATAAACTCAAAGCAATAAATAGCATTTTAAAATTACATCTCATATACCAATAGAGAGAGTTATGAAATGTTGACCCTATTTTTCCTAATTTATAAATGTGCTGAACTGTGAAGAATCATCCACTCCTACAGTGATTTGTATATGTCATGAATATTGGTCCTAAATTGATCCTTTTTATAGTTATTTCCTTCCTACTCAGAACATTTCCCTGAAAATTTAATTCCAGGTAAGGTTGTTGCCACTGAAATTACTTCATGACACTGAAAAAGTAGTGATTGTTCTTTACTCTGGGAGTTGTTAAGATAAAGACCATTAGCAATAATAGTAACAGTTACTAGCACATTAAAAGTGTAATTTAAGGACTTCCCTGGTGGCGCAGTGGTTAAGAATCCACCTATCAATGCAGAGGACATGGGTTTGAGCCCTTGTCCAGGAAGATCCCACATGCCACGGAGCAACTAAGACCGTGTGGCTACAACTACTGAGCCTGCGCTCTAGAGTTTGCGAGCCACAACTACTGAGCCCGTGAGCCTAGAGCCCATGCCCTGTAACAAGAGAAGCCACCACAATGAGAAGCCCATGCACCACAATGAAGAGTAGCCTTCGCTCGCCGCACCTAGAAAAAGCCCGCATGCAGCAACAAAGACCCAACACAGCTAAAGATAAATAAATAAAATAATTTTTTTTAAATGTGTAATTTAAAAGGTAGGGAATATTTGCCCACCAGCACTGCCCACCAGCACTGTGTTTAAATGTTTTAGTTAATTACTTTTCTGATCTCTGAAATTTTAAGATAGTTGGTTCATGGAATTATATACTAATGAATAACAGATTGTTAAATGTATAGGTTTTTCTTCTAGAAGCAGGGAACATTATTCCAAAAGGTTTATCTTAAATAATATAGACATCTGTTATTTTTTTTAAAAAACTACTCTCTGTGTTATCACAGCTCACAAGAAACAGCCTACCAGATGACTGCTATGAACAAGCAATCTACTTATGAAACAATTATTTTTGCCTTAACTGTCCTTAAAGAATAAAGTCAAATGTTTCTTCTTTCACTGTCTTCCTTGATCACTTCCAACCTGAAGGGATCTCTCACAGTTTCAAAGTTCTTATCTTCCATATGGCACTGATTATATTTGCCTTGTTATAATAAATACAGACAAAAATAAAGACTTGTGTACACATGCTATATCCCCATTACTGAACTATAAGTTTCTTAAGGGCAATAATTGTGTCTTATACATCTTTTTATCCCCCACATCCTCTAGCACATTGTTTTATAAATAGTATCCGCTTAGGATTTACTAAGTGACAGGTGTTTAAAATAAAAGGAAGGGGCTTCCCTGGTGGCGCAGTGGTAAAGAATCTGCCTGCCAGTGCAGGAGACATGAGTTCGAGCCCTGGTCCAGGAAGATCCCACATGCCGCGGAGCAACTAAGCCCGTGCTCCACAACTACTGAGCCTGCACTCTAGAGGCCGCAAGCCACAACTGCTGAGCCTGAGTGTCACAACTACTGAAGCCCGTGTGCCTAGAGCCCACGCTCTGCAACAAGAGAAGCCACTGCAATGAGAAGTCCGCGCACCGCAACGAAGAGTAGCCCCTGCTCACCGCAGCTAGAGAAAAGCCTGCACGCAGCAACAAAGACCCAATGCAGCCAAAAATAAATAAATAAGTAAATTTATGAAAAAATATATATATATAAGGAATAGGACTATAGTCCGTTGAATCCAAGTGAGTAGAATCAGAAAAATGTTATTGACCTTGCTTGGTCTAAGTCTTACTAAATCATCAAATTTCTTTGATTCAGATGTTCTACTACATTCTAGTGATGTTCCAATTTTTACCTTCACAGCTGAAGTTAAAGAGTTGGGAATATCCAGGGGGAATTCTCCTGTAAAAAAAAGTAAATATGTTTCAATTTTAGTGCTGTAGTTTTAGAGAGCAATTGTTACTCAGCAATAGCACACAGAATATTGAGAGGACCTAAGAAGTAATATAGTTAATTCACACTTTATTTTACACTTACTGAACTGTACTCACCAGTTTCCTCTACCACAATAAAAGATTCAGGTGTCCGTTCAGGAAGTGGAGGGGGAATTTCATCATCTATTCTTGGAGAAGTTGCTATCCGAAATGCCCGAAATATAATCAAAATGTTTAATTAGAAAATTCCAAAGAAAATTCTTATATTCTAATCTTGATACAAATTATGTCAAGCACATTAATATATTTAAGCTGGTATCTGTTCACTCAAGGAGAAAACAACATAAATTCTCTAATCCTAAATTGGAAACCCAGGAGGATTTTGATTCTTCTTCACGATTTATTGTTTCTTTTAAAAGCTCAAAGGTATTTTGATTAAGTCACTGAGTATCAGTTAACATAATGTAACATCTTACATTAATTTAGGAAGCTTTGGATTGTTTTCTCCGTAACTCTTGCCTTTTGTTTTACATAGAATATACAACATCATAAAGCACGTTGACATGCCAAAGATTCAATTACAGAGCAGGTAAAAATCACAAAGATTTTAGTATCTCTTCTTCATTCTTATAGAATTAAGAATATTGATATTTTTCCTGTTTACAAAAAAATGGTATAACAAGGTTTTCTATATTTCTATAGAAGTATTCAGAATTTTTATAGAATTTAAATGCTATTATGAGAGACTGCCACCAGATGGCACACATGTCAATGTTGCTACAATCCTTGAAGATAAGGATTTGGTTCCTAATGCTGACACTCAGGGAAGTTTAAGGAACTATAGGTATCTAGAAAAATAAAATTTCTTTAAATCATAAAACAAGATCAAAGTATGTAATCCTTCCTTCTAACCAAAGAAGAAACTAGATCCAGATGGAATATTTTTATAACAAAACTATGCATCTACGTATCTATTGAGGAACTCTGTACAGTAAATAATGTCATAGAGAAAAAGCTTTCTCTACTTCCTACCTAGGTGGACCGTTCTTTATAAATTTCTGATGACATATCTAAGACAGTTAAACTTGCTTTAACTCTTCTTTCACAGCATCTTCTTTCATATCAAACTATTATAATTATCTAACCAAATATTTACTCCTACTTTCAAACCACTCAGTAATATGAAACAATATGCATAATATGCAAAAATACAGAACTATAAGAGATAAAATATGAAATTAAAGTCATATAAGATTAAAATATCATACAGAATACTGAACATGTATCCTCATCTATAAAGTTATTATAAAAGGACAAGAGGAAATCAAGTCCTCCTCTTCCAACTCCTGCAGGAAGAGAATTCAATTCTTAGCAATCTGTTCAATTTAGTATAGACACATGATTCTCCAACAAAAATTCTGAGTGACCATGTGGTGCTGATCAAATCTTTTCTGATGTTCTTTTGGAAGTTGCTTCTGCATGCTAAGGATAAATTGTGGACTTTTTTTTTTAACATCTTTACTGAAGTATAATTGCTTTACAAAGTTGTGTTAGTTTCTGCTGTATAACAAAATTGTGGACATTTGATAGACACTTCTAGGAATGAGGACTGCTGCCTTTAGAAGCACGCCGGCTGGCATAGGTCCTGTACCAGATCTGATTGCCTCCACTATTGCTTGTTTCATGGAATGTTATGTATTTGTTATTGCTATTTTCAACTCATCACATCATCAAAACACTCATGAAATTTAATTTTTTTGAGGAGAAAAAGGAGAAGGAAGCAGAGAAGGATAAGAGGGTGAGAGGAGGTAAGACAAAACCAAATCTTACAGAAACAAAGTCAAATCTAAAATGCTGTACAAACTTTTTAAAATAACTTACCTACTACTGCTGTCTCCTGGTTCAGTGCGGGGAGGAAATTGGTCGGAGGATTCAGTGCTGAAGAATCATGTGAATTGTAATAAGGAAAGAGGGTTGTAGAAGATTTTGGCAGTGAAGAACAAGGTAAAACAGTTTTATCTTGCTTCTCAGGTGAATCAAGAGACATCTTAGAACCAGCACTACTTGGAGACAATGATGAAAAATAAGGATCTTCTACTAAAGACATGTAAGAAAGTACTTTAAAAGCACCAGAGTCATGCTGCTTTGCTTTAGAGGCATTGCACATTTGATGCTTAGAGTCATATGATGGTGAATAATTCAGTTCTGCTGAAGAAACATGCATCACTTTTTGAGCCTGCTCAAGACAAGAATTGTGTGGGTGAGATTCCAAATAAAAATCTTCCTCGACGTCCAACTCTTTGGTGTCTCTCTGTTGCATCAATTCAAAGGGAGTTGATTTGGTCCGCATTATTGGCCTCTTTAAATTAAAACATCTTCCTGCTGCATTTACAGGTTTAGAGTTAGGACGTGCTCCAAACAAAATGGAGCTCAAGTCCAAACTTTGATGCTTCTGAAGAGGTTCCCCAGCTATTGGGAATACCTTTCTCTCCCATTTCATGGTTGTGTCAGCATTTTTGTTACAACCACAATTTAGCTCCAAAAACTCTAAAGAACTGCTCTGTTGAGAAGGGTGCATTACTAACCCTTCCTTTTCATTTATTTCAAAAATCCTGAGGTCAAAGGAAGAAACTTCTGCACTTTTCACCCTTATCCTTCCTTTGCTCTGCTGGTTCATCACTTTTGCTTCTTTTACGATGCTGAAACAAAAAGAAAGTAATGATGATACGATATCCCAAAGAGGTCTCTTCCCATATCCACTTCTCAGCATCACAATGAGACATAAGCATGAGATTTTCCTCCCAGACACAATTAGACAACATTTAGATGTGTAAAATTATACTCACCTTTTTGGTAAATTAGGAGAATAAGAATCTGCTTCTGGATTGGGATTTTGCTTAGAAACTGAATACTTTGCTTGAATCTTCAAGAGAAGTAAGAGATTGTTTTTTAGTGAAGCAATGACCATGAGAGATTTTAGCATTCATAAGACTAAAAAGTTATTTTTCAGAAAATATAAAGATTTAAAATAATTCATGAAAGAGTCATATGAGTTTCCAAAATATTGAACCCAGCAATAACTTGGTCACATACTGAAATCAAAAGGATCAAAATAAAGGATTAAACAGTGTTATAGAAATTAAGAAGGATTTGCTTATAGCATCATCTTTTCATATGTGGAAGTTCTAAAATGTTTATTTAAAATATAACTTTATTCTCAAGAACACTTTACTTTCAGAACTTTCATCATCTCAACCTTTTATGTTATGTCCTCATACTTACCTTGTTCTACATTTTTCTTCCTTACTGTGCTCCAGCTATACTGGTTTTCTTGCCATTCCATAAGCATACCAAACTCGTTACTAATTTGAGGCTTTTACTCTTACTATTCCCTCTGATTGAAATACTTTTGCTCCAGATTTTGCATGGCTGGCTCTTTCTAAGTAATTATTCTCTACTTAAATGTCACCTACATAAGGAAACCTTCCCTGACCACTCAACCTAAAATCACACTCCCACCCACTTGCCCAAACATTCTCAATCTTTATTTTCTTCATAGGAATTATCACATTATGAAATTTGTTACTATGGCTCCAAGCTACCATCAATTGTACAATATATCTGGCCTTCGGGGATGTTTCAATATGTTTTTTTAAAAAGTCAGCAATTATAAGATTCCACCTGCAGTGGGTTTAATTGTGACTCTCAAAAAGATATGTTGAAATCTAATCCCTGAAATCTGTGAATGTGACCTTATTTGGAAATAGGGTCTTTGCAGATGTAATTAGTTAAGGTGAGGTCATATTGGATTAGGGTGGGCCCTAATGCAATGATTTGTGTCCTTACAAAAAGAGAAAAGAGAGACTCAGAGACACACAGGGAGAATGTGGTGTGATGATGGAGGCAGAGACTGGACTGCAGTAATGTATCTGCAAGTCAAAGAACAACAAGGATTGCTGGAAAAACCAAAAAATAGCAATAGGCAAGGAAGATTCTTCCCCTAGAGCTATGAGAGAGAGCATGGCCTTGCTGACACCTCAATTTTAGACTTTGTGACTCCAGAACTGTGAGAAAATTAATTTGTTGTTTTAAGCCCTCCTTAGTTTGTGGTACTTGTTACAGCAAGCCTAGTAAACTGATACAGAGACTTTAATACTCCACATTCAATAATGAATAGAAAAATCAGATCAACAAGGAGACAGAGGACAGACATGAACAATCATGTAAACAAATAAGAACTAATAAACACTCATAGAACACTCTACCCAACAAAACATACATTCTTCTCAAACATATATGGAACATTCTCCAGGATAGACCAGATGTTAGGCCACAAAACAAGCTTTAATAAATTTTAAAAGAGAGAAGTCATACAAAGTATCTTTTTCAATCATAATGGATTGAAACTAGAAATCAATAACAGAAGGAAACCTGGAAAATTCACAAGTATGTGTAAATTAAACACTCTTAAACAACCAATGGGTCAAAGGAGAAATCACAATAGAAATTAGAGAATACTTAGAAATGAATGAAAATACATCATACCAAAACGTATGGAATACAGTGAAAGCAGTGCTTAGGGGTAAATTTACAGCTGTGAATGCCTGGAAGAAAGATTTCAAATTAATTACCTAACTTTATACCTTAAGGAACTAGAATAAGAACAAACTAAACCCAAAGCTAGCAGAAGGAAGGAAAAATTAAAAGATTAGAGCAGAGATAAATGAAATAGAGAAAACAATGGAGAAAACCAACAAAACCAAAATTTGATCCTTTGTAAAGATCTGTAAAATTCACAAACCTTTAGCTAGAGACTGACTAAGGGAAAAAGAGAAGACTGAAATTGCTAAAATCTCAAATTATAGAAATAAAAGTGGGGACATTTCTACTAATTTCACAGAAACAAAAAGTATAAGATAATAATATGAATAATTGTATGCCAACAAATTGTATAACCTGGATTAAATGGACAAATTCCTAAAAACATATGATCAATCAAAACTGACTCAGAAAGAAATGGAAAATCTAAATACACCTACAACTAGTAAGTAGGCTGAATCCGTAATCAAATATTTTCCCAACAAAGAAAAGTCCAGGACCAGATGGCTTCATTGGTGAATTGTACCAAACATTTAAGGAAGAATAAACACCAATCCTGCACAAACTCTTCCTAAAACTTGAATGACACTCCTAAGTCATTCAATGAGGACAGTAATTCCCTGTTGCCAAAGCTAGACAAAGATGCTACAGGCAAAAGAAAACCACAGACCAATATTCTTTATGAATATTGATGCAAAAGTCCTCAATAAAATACTAGCAAACTGAGTTCAGCATAGTAAAAGGATTACACACCATGACCAAGTGAGATTTATTTCCAGAGTGCAAGGATGGTTCAACATTCAAAAATTAATCAGTGTAATATATCATACTAATAGAATTAAGGAGAAGAAACCCACATGATCATATCGATTGATGCAGTAAAAACTTTGACAAATTCATGATAAAAATACTTAATAAACTGGGAATATAAGGGAACTTCCTCAACATGATAAAGGCCATATATGAAAACCCCACAGCTAATATCATACTCAAAGGTGAAGGACTGAAAGCTTTCCCGCAAGATCAGGCATAAGACAAGGATGCCAATTTTTGCCATTTTTATTCAACATAATACCAGAAGTTCTAGCCAGAGCAATTAGGTAAGAAAACAAAACAAACAAACAAATAAAGGCATCAAAATGGGAAAGGAGGAAGTAAAGTTATCTTCATTTGCAGATGACATAATTTTATATGTTGAAAGATTCCACACACACCCACAAAAAAAAAATGCTAGAGCTAATAAACCAATTCAGCAAAATTGCAGAATATATAATCAACACACAAAAACCAGTTGCACTACTATACTGTTTATTATTGTTTATTAGCAATAAACATTCTGAAAAGGAAATTAGGAAAGCAATTCTAATATATATATATATATATATATATCAAAAATATACATACTAAGGAATAAACTTAACCAAGGAAGTGAAAGACTTATATACTGAAAACTACAAACCATTGCTGACAAATAAAATAAATAGAGAGACATTCGATGTTCATGAAGTGGTAGACATTATATTGTTATGATAACATTACCCAAAGTGATCTACAGATTCAATGCAATCCCTATAAAAATTCCAAAGGTGCTTCTGCAGAAATAGAAAACCTCATCTTAAAATTCATGCAGAGAGGGCTTCCCTGGTGGTGCAGTGGTTGAGAGTCCGCTTAACATCACTAACCAGGGAAATGTAAACCAGAACCACAATGAGATACTACTTTACACCCATTAGGGTGGCTATTATCTAAAAAACAAACAAAAGCAAAAACTAACAAGTACTGGTGAGGTACCTAGAGTAGTCAAATTCATAGGGAGAGAAAGCAGAATGGTGGTTGCTAAGGGCTGGGCTTAGGGAGGAATGGGGAGTTAGTGTTTAATGGGTATAAAGTTTCAGTTTTGCAAGATGAAAGGAGTTCTGGAAATGGATGGTGGTGATGGTTGCACAATAATATGAATGTACATAATATCACTGAACTATACACCTAAAATTGGTTAAGGTAGTAAATTTTATGTATATTTTACCACAAAGAAAACCTAGAGAAAAAAAGAGCAAAAGGACTTGGATAGATATTTGTCCAAAGAAAATGTACAAAAGGCCAGTAAGCACATGAAAAGCTGTTCAACATCACTAATCATTAGGGAAATGAAAATCAAGGTCATAAATACCACTTCACACTCATTAGGATGGCTATTATCTTAAAAACCAAAACCAAACAAACAAACAAAAACCAGAAAATACCCAGCGTTAGCAAGAAGGTGGAGGAATTGGAACCTTTGTGCAATGCTGGTGGGAATGTAAAATTTTGCAGCCACTGTGAAAAACAGTGTGGCAGTACCTTAAAAAATTATATATAGAATTACTGCATGATCCAGCAATTCCACTTCTGGGTATATACCCAAAAGAATTTAAAATAGGGACTTGAACAAGTATTTGTACACCAATTTTTATAAGAGCATTATTCACAATAGCCAAAAGGTGGAAACAACCCAAGTGTCCATCAACAGATGAATGGGTAAGTAAAATGGTATTATACACAATGGAATATTATAAAGCCATAAAAAGGAATGAAATTCTGATATATGTTACAAAATGGATGAACCTTGAAACATTATGTTACATGAATAATCCAGATAAAAAGAGTAAATATATGACTACACTTATATCATGTACCTAGAATAGGCAAATTCATAGAGACAGAAAGTAGAATAGAAACTATTAGAGGTTCAGGTACAGGGGATGGAGAGTTTCTGTTTAGAATGATGAAAAATTTCTAGAAATAAACAGTAATGATGGTCACACACATTGTGAAGGTACTAAATGCCACTCATATTTTAAAATTGTTAAAATGGTAATTTTTTCCATAGTGGTAAAAATACTGTAGTTTTACCACAATAAAAAATATGAATGGAGAATTGTCTCCTCCTCATCTATTTTCTGGTAAAGATTGTGTAAAATTGGTGTTAATTCTTTCTTAAAGATTTGGTAGAATTCTCAAGTGAAACTATGTGACCCTGGATATTTCTTTTTGGGAAATTTTTAAATTATAAATTCAGTTTTCTTTATCATTATGAGGCTATTCAAATTATTTCATGTTGAGTGAGCTGTGGTAGTTTGTGTTTTTTGAGGAAGTAATACATTATTTTATCTAAGTTGTCATATGTGTATGTGTTGAGTTGTTCATACTATATCCTTTATTATCCTTTTGATATCTGCAAAATCTGTAGAAATAGCCCCTTTTGCATTCCTGATATTGGTAATTTTTATTTTTTTCCCTTTTTTCCTTTATATTCTTCCTAGAAGTTTGTCAATTTTGCTGATCTTTTCAAAGAACCAGATCATTGGTTCACTGATTTTTCTTTTTTGTTTTCCTGTTATCAATTTCATTGATTTATACTCTTTATTTTTTCCTTCCTTCTGTTTCTCTTGGGTTTATTTCACTCTTTTTTTTTCCCCTAGATTCATAAAGTGGGAGCTCAGATTATTGATTTGAGACATTTACTGTTTTCTAATGTATGCATGTAGGTGGCTATAAACTTCCCTCCCAGCGCTACTGGAGCTCTGTCCAACAAATTTCGATATGTGGTATTCTCATTTTTATTCAGTTCAATGTGTTTTTTAGAAATTTCCTTTGAAACTTCCTTTCTGATTCAATGAATTATTTAGAAGAGTCTGGTGTAGTTTCCAAGTGTTTGGATCTTTTCTTGTTATCTTCTGCTATTGACTTCTAGTTTGATTCCATAGTAGTCAGAGAATACATTCTATATGATACCACTTCTTTATATTTTTGAGATTGTTTAATGGCCCAGGATATGATCCATCTTGGTATATGTTCAATCAGCACTTGAAAAGAATGTATATCCTTGTATTGTTGGGTGGAGTGTCCCATAAATAATCTATTTGATCCTGTTAGTCGATGGTGTTAAGTTCTCATATATTCTTGCTGACTTTCTGTTGAGTTTTCTATCAGTTCTTGAGAGAGCAGTTTTGAAGTCTCCAACTATAACTGTGGGGTTTTCTATTGCTCCTTTTAGTTCTATCAGTTTTTGCTTCACATATCTTGCAGCTCTGTTTGGTCCATACACACTTAGGATTGCTACATCTTATTGGGGGATTGACCCTTTTATCATTATACAACTTCCCTCCCTAACTGTGATAATTTTCTTTACTCTGAAGTCTATCTGGTATTAATATAGCTACTTCTGCTTTCCTTTTATTAATGTTTCCTTTTATTAATGTTTTATTAATGTTATTAATGTTTAATTAATGTTTCCTTTTATTAATGTTTACAGGATATATCTTTTTTTCAATCCTTTATTTTAAACCAACCTATATATTTGAAGTGTGTTTCTTATAGACATCATATAGTTGGGTCATGTTTTCAATACACTCTGCCAATCTGTTAATTGGTGTATTTGTACCATTTACATTTAATTTAATTATTAATATGGTAGGGCTTAAGTCTCCAACTTTATATTTTGTTTTCTGTTTTTTCTCTCTGTTTCTCATTTCTCTTTTCTTTTTCCTGCCTTTTTCTCTTTCCTGCATCTTTGGAATTTCATTTTGATTTACCTATAGTGTTTTTTAAGATATATCTTTGTACAGTTTTTGTAGGGGTCGCTCTAGTTATTATATTATATATTCATAACTTATCAAAGCCTATACGTGTTACCATTTTACTAGTTCAATACAGAAGTGTTACCTCCCTTTACGTGTCTAACCCTTCCTTTTTTTTTACAGTATAATTGTCTTAAATATTTCCTCTAATACATTTAGAACCACATCAGTGTTATAATTTTTGCTTCAATTATTAAGCAATTTAGAAAACTCAAGAGGAGAAGGAAAACCTATTATATTTACCCATGTTGCTTACCATGTTCTTCCTATTTTCATCATTTCCTTTCCATTTAGAAAACTTCCTCTGCCTTTTTTTTTTTTTTTTAGGGAAGGTCTACTGGCAACAAATTCTCTTGGTTTTTCTTCATCTGAGACTGTATTGATTTCCCCTTCATTCCTGAAGGATGTTTTTTTTACTGGGTATTGGATTCTGTTGACAGCTTTTTTCCTTCAGCACTTGTAAAATACTGTGCCACTTCCTTCTGGCCTCCATGGTTTCTGATGACAAATTCACTTTCATTCTAATTGTTTTTCCCCTAGAGTTAAGATCATTTTTCTTTGGCTGCTTCCTAGAATTTTTGTATTTAGTTTTCAGAAGTTTAATTATGATGATTCTTTCAGTAATTTTTTAGACACGTCTTTTTTCTCCTTTCCTTCTTGCACATCGATGACACTAATGCTAGGGTTTTTGTTACAGTCACTTAGTTTCCTGTGGCTCTGTCTACTTTTTATTTTTATTTTATTTTATTTTTTAGTCTATTTTATTTCTGTTGTTCAGATTGGGCAATTTCTATTGTTTTGTCTTTCAGTTCATTAATTCTTTCCTTGTACCCTGTATTCTGCTGTTGAGCCCATCTACTGAGCTATTTTGTTTCCATTACTGTTATTTTTCAACTCTAAAATTTCCTTTTGTTTCTTCTTTATATCTTCTGTTTCTTTGGCAGGTCTTTATCTTTCTTTGATGAGCCTTTCTATTGTTTTAAGCATGCTTGTAATTGTTTACTGAAGCATTTTAATCATGGCTACTTTAGAATCTTTGTCAGATAATCTTACACCTCTGTCATCTCAGTGTTGTCATCCATTGACTGTCTTTTACTCATTTGGTTTACAATCCTCCTGGTTCTTGGTATGACCAGTGATTTTCACATGAAACCTAGATATTTTTGTATTGTTATAAATCCCTGGATCTCAGTTAAACCTTCCCTTTTAGCTTCTCCTTTTTAAATCCATTCTGACAGGGGAAAGAGGAGCGAGGGGGTGCTGCCTCATTAGTGCCTTGCTATTGCCAAGTAGATTCTACCTCCACCAGTTTCCTCACAGTCTCTGTTGACACCTGAAGGGAGACACCTTGGGAGAGGCTCTCCATGTGGTCTCTACTGACACTGTGGTCGGGGTGGCCTCATTACTGCTGGATGATGGTGAAAGTCCTGACTCTCCACTAGGTCTCTTCTGACACTCCATCAGTGGAGTGGCATGGGGGCACTGGGTTACTGCCAGGTGGAAAGTCAGGCTCCCCACATGGTCTCTACTGACACTGCAGGGAAACCTCATTGCAGGCCAGTGGGGATGAAATTCCTAGCTCTTTACTGGACCTTCTCTCTTTATTTTTTTTAAACAGATATATGTATTTCTTTATTAGAATGCTCACAAGAATGACACATTAGCACTGTCCTTCTGATGTGACAGAGAATACACATATCTGACCCACTGACCTTCTCTTTATCACAGTCTTTGTGAGGGTGGGAATCTAGGTTCTCCACTTTGCTGGCATAGGTAGGGTTGGGGGCCATTTTTTTCTTTGGTGTTGACTGAAGTAGAGTAATTATTATCTAAAAATTTTCTGGCTTGCTGGGCTGTCCCTTTCCTGGTCCTTTGGCTAGAGAGAGCAGGATTTTGTTGAGGTTTTTTTGTCTGCACTTTTGGCATTTCCAAGTTGTTGGTTCCTTCAGTTCCATATCCATGATATATGAGGAAAAAGAACTCACCATCATGTCATTCCTCAGGTCTCAAGGTCCCTAGTGGTCTGTCTTCTCTCCATCTTTCAGAGTCTTCTTATATTTGTTTTGTATATATTGTCCAGGGTTTCTAGTTGTATTTAGTAGAAGGAATAGGGAAAATATGTCTACTCGATCTTCCCAGAAGCAGAAGTCCTCCTTGGCTGGTGTTAATCAATTCCCTATGTGGGAGGTTGAACCATGTTCCTATGTTCCCATTTATTGACTAAGGGCACACTCCAAACAACTCAACTGCCTGGAGCCATGGCACTACTACTGGGCTAAATCTGAGTACTGACATTTCCTGGAACCTAAATAAAATATTAAACCATGTACTCCAGCAGCACATTAAGAGAATATTCTTTGTTCAAGAAGGTTTTATTCTAAGAGCAAGGATGGCTTGATATTAACAAATCCAAGGATATGACTGTTTCAATATGTCACAGGAGAAAATCCATGTGATCATTCTATAAATGCAAAGATATGCAGTTGACAGAACTCAACATTCTTTCCAAAAAAAATTCTTAATAAAATAGAAGTCAATGAATACTTTCTTAAACAATTAAAAACTATATCTCCAATCAAATCAGCATCACACTTAGTAGTGAAACATGAGCATCTCTCCCATTAAAATTAGGTCATGCATATCACCTCTATTATTTAAACTTGTTCTGGGAGTACTAGCCAATGAAGCAGGCATGAACAGGATATAAGTAACAATGTCTGGCAACTATATTCTTGTTTCCATCTCCTTCCCCTACATTGTTTCTCCGGAGTTGACATTAACTATAGGATTGCTTAGTTCATTCCCTAACCTCAACAGTTTTTTGGCTTTCTTTCACTCCCTGTGCTTCATCATTCAAGTGATAGGAGTTATGATATTAGGGTTATGTCTTATATACTTTGTATTCCTAATGTTGTGGAAACAGTAGGTACTCAGTGAATATTTTCAGATTCATAATACAAAAATGAGATATTAAAAATTAAATTAATTTGTATATGTTACATACACCCTGGAAGGTAAACCAATAATTTTGTCTTATTAAGGTTTGCTCAGAATCTAATACTTTGTGATTATACAGTAAATATTTGACATCAATTTTTGTGATGAGATCAAAATAACATATCTAGAATGCTCAATATTTTTAAATTAGAATTTGGTCAAATCATAATTGTTTTTATACCTAACATTTTCAGCTAAGAATCCTTTAGCTATTCTAAAATATTCTCAAAATTTGATGACACATATGCAATCAAAATGAGGCTAGAGTAACCTGAAAAATCACGTCAGTACTCAACTATAATTTCACTTTGTAATTGTCACTCTCACTTCTAAATTGCCACACAACTGTTTAAAACATGGAAACAGAATATATGCTTACCCTTTAACCCACTCCTATTGTTTCTAAATTTAGCTGAAAATGGTATGCAATAGGTTAACCAAGAGATTAATTTTCTAAGTTAAAGTACTTCAATTAAATTGTCCTCCACAGGAGATTTATAGTGCAGCCCCATGCACACCTGACACTCCAATTTAGTTGTGATGATAAAGTATAAGTTGTCCTGCAACTAATCTGAAATCCCTTGACCAAAATCAAACATGAAAAAAACTGTTTTACAAAATATCAAATTTAAAATGTACCTCTGTTCCGGAGTGTTCATCCCTGATAACATCCATCTGTCTCTTAAATAGTTCTAATACAGCATTGTAGACCAGTTCATACTGTTCCTGAAGAGCATTGCAAACCGGAACAAACAAAAACAAAAACTTCGTGAACTAACCAGATTTCAGGAATATAAACACCAATCAAATCATAGTATAGCAGATCTGAAACATTAGTTTAATTACAGTGCCTTATGTCTGTGTAGCCCATGTCAGATTTCAAAGCATTTTTAGGCTGCTAGAAACAGCTAACTATTTTATCTACCTCTAGCTAATATACAATGACCTAGCAGCATGCTTTTTATGCTCTAACCCCACTTTCTTACTTAGCTCTCCTTCCACCCATAATCTCTCTAATTCGCTCACACTTTAAAATCTTTATTTCAGGAACTTCCTTGGTGGTCCAGTAGTTAAGACTCTGTGCTTCCATTGCAAGGGGAACGGGTTTGATGCCTGGCTGGGGAACTAAGATCCCACATGCCATGGAGCCAAAAAAAAAATTGTTTTTTATTCCATCCTGGATGCATTTTTTTTTTTTGTAATTCACCTCTTGCGGGAAAAGGTAGATAGACGTGGTTGATGGCTAAATAGATAGCTTCAAGATGTATTATTTAACATGGCTCACGATCGATCTATAAAGTAGCTAGGTTGTTATCCCTGTTTACAATTTGTCCGAGATCATTCAGAAGTAATTTCCATGTCTTCGGTTAGAACCTCGATCTTTTGACTCTTACTTTAGTGCACTTATATCAAGCTGCTGAAATTCTGTCTTAGCAAAGATACCCAAAAAAAGTAGACCCCTAAATAGAGTTTGGAAATTTGTGGTTATAAAGGGATTTCACTGTAGAGAAATGAGACCTCTGCAAGGTTCATGGGTTTTTACCACTCTGTTTTTGCCTCTGTACCTGCTTGAGCACTTGATTTTGGATCTACTTTTCATCTGAATGGGCCTATTCAGGGTCTTCTATGACACTTCACACAATCTTATACAAACAAAATATAATTTTTTCCAAAAATAATCGTATGAGGAGAACAATGCAGAGTCTATATCACCCAACACAGCCATTGGTACACTCTTCAATTTTTTTAAGACGAGAGAAAAATCAGACAGGAAGCACTCATCTGGTTACAGTGTTATCTATCTCCTGGCTAGAGCAGTGTCATAAAAAGCAGCTATAGCTGGTAGATTTGTTCAAATAGTTGTTGCTAATGCCAAAATGTGAAGGCTAACTTAAAATTGTTTCAGCTGTCTTCCAACTCTTAAAAGTAGGTCTGAAATGGACTTTTTCTGAAATGGAGTATGGCTTTATTTATTGATTCAGTATTATAATTTAATGTTATACAACTAGGTTGCATACTTCCTGGAATCTTTATACATCTACATGGATCGGGCTTCTTTTAAGTCTGACAGCACTAAACCAGCCAATACTTTCATTTCACATAAACTTTCCCCCCTACACATTGAATATAGAAAACACCTACAGGCAACAGATGAAAAAGAATTCTTTTTTTCCACTAACTATTAGTGGAAAACCTGTGTGGGCCAAACAGAAGCTTTATATTATAATAGCTCATAATTTTTTCCCCTCAATTTACAACTTCTAGATGAAAATATCTGAACTGCCATTGTCAATTGTTTTACTTCTAAACTTATGTGCAAGTTCATTTGTAAGTGCTTTAAGCACTTTAATTTCTTGCTGTTTAAGCAATACGAAGTAGTTCTAACAAATTATGCAAAAATGCCTCTTACCTAATAAATACCTATAAATGTTTGATGAAAGAATGAATGGGTGAATGTTAAACTCTATCTTAAAGATGGAGACCATTTAGAAATATAGGTAAAATTATTGGTGTAGAAATATGGGTGGAATTAATACTGTAGAAAGTGAGAGATTTGGGCTGGGAATGTTTTACCTAGGAGGTAGAACGTGAGCTGGAGAGGAGAGAACAGGGGAAAAGCATTTCCAGTGGAATAAAAGTGTGAGCAATCTGGGGTAGGTTAAAATACTGTGATACATTTATATAATCACATATATAGTATAATTGTAATTATGGTTTTTTTGGTAATATTTTTTAATATACAAAGAATAAAGACCAGGAGAAACTACAGAAAAATAGTAACAGTGACTCCCTCTAGGCGACAGGATTATGGATGATTTTTTAAATTTTTTATCATTTTCTAAAATGAGCATATAGACTTCATTCTGCAGATTCTGTTACCACCTCCTGAAGAAGAAATTACAGATCTCTGATTTTCTATGGTTTCAGAAATGAAGTACCACTACAAAATTTCAAGTTAACCTGACCCAGCCATTTCTTTCTAATAAGTCAAACAGCTTGTTGAATTTTTTCAACATCCTTTGTAAGAAATATTATATTGTTTTCTTAATATTTTCTGAACAGGCTATAAAATATAAGGAATGAAAGGAATTTGGTCCAGAGCAAGGGATACAGGAAAAATATTGGGATATTCAGAGTTAGAGGAAATGGAAATGGACTAAAACCCTTGATAGTAAAGTAGTCAGCTGTTTTTGGATGCCTTATTATTATTAAACAGAGAGACGAAACCAGACTCAGACATGTTATATTATTCACCACAGTCCATACCTGAGTTTGAACTAACGAAGGCCTCTGTGTTCGCATTTCCTGGATCAAACTAAAAACACTGAAGTTCTCAGGAATTATCTACCAAATAAAAGGAAAAAATATCTTACTCCTTTATTGCTATCTAGAAAAAGAAATGCATTTTCTAAACTAATGGGGTTTCTCATCACTTGCACCATGATTTAGAGCCTACAAAATACTGAAGAAACTCTTCAAAATGATTTCACATGAGGTGATCAAATGTCTGAAGTTAAAAATATGAGGGAGAAATCTCAGTAGGTAAGTATGAGAGTTTAATGAACTAAAAGAAGTTTGCAAATAAGTCTAAAGCCCATATTTTAAACTTCTCATTTCTTGTTAGACTTTAAAAAAAAAATTTACAGGTTGGAACACAAAATTTGCAGTAAATTGAGTTCATCTGCTAAAGGAGCGTGTCTAAAGGAAGGGTAACCGTGATTCAGGGCTGTGGTTCTCAAAACTACTTCTCTCCAGAAGCACCTGAAGAGCTTGCTGGGCCGTCCCTGCCCGCCCCCCCACAAGAGTTTTTGCTCAGTTCATCCGAGGTGGGGCCCCAAATTTTGCATTTCTAACAAGTTCTCAGGTGATACTGAAGCTTCTTGTCTGGGGACCACATTTTGAGACCACCAACTTAGGAACTAAATTAATCGTCTGACAAAGCAAATCTACAAGTGAATATTCTAGAAAAGATGAATGGTGGAGATAGATGTTTTGAAGAACCAAACAATTTCTAAGTCTAAAAGTAGCAAGGTTAAGAAAATGGCGAGTGCCTGTTGAGAGAAACTCACCCCATCTTTTAGTAACATCCACGTATAATCAATAGCACAGATAACACCAGTTCTTCCACAACCAGCACTGAAATGAAAGATCACAGTAGCATGTATATTTGCAGAGAGTGGATCTTTGACAGTAGCTGGAAAATTTCACTGGCAGATTTGAGGAAGAAGAAATCTAGAGCCCATGAAACTTTCTAAACCCTACCATTTCTCAGAACATACTTCAATTGCCACATGCTACACCGAGCCTCAGGACAGATCCTAGGCAACTTCTCACAGCAAAAAGTCTCTAGAGCTGTGCTGTTCACAAGTAATTTATCAGAAAAGATACTAATTTAATGCTCAGGTTGAATTTATTATCGTTTCTGCTATTGACTTTTCTCTTTCAATCATTCTAATTTTAAGCTTCATTCCTTTCTGACTGACTGGAAGAAGTGAGCCTAGAATTAGGAGCCTACATCTTATGCAGACTTTAAATTCCAACAAAGTCAGTCTTCCTTCAGTTAAGCAGGAGTCTTGGCCAGACGGTGACATTTGGTTTATTCTGGGTAGAAGGTTCATCCAACAGCATCATACCTGCAGTGAATGCATATGGGAACACTGTTATCCTCTTGGTAACAACGCACATCCCAGATGAGCTCAAGAATAGGGTCTATAGATGAAGGCACATCATGGTCTGGCCAATTCTTGTAATGGAACTGGTAGATGGTTCGAGTTTCCTATAAAAATAGCCAGAATAAAAGGAGAGTTCAAGATTAGGGCTTCACCTCATTCTATCACAGGATTACTCTGACCTACAAAGTAGCATCTATCTATATATTTTTTGCAATTTATGGAGATTTCTTCCCTATAGGCCTCTGGGACCATATGCCCTCTAAGAACAATTACAAGTAATTTCAGGTCACTTACTATTGGCCTGTCTCTATCTGCCCCACTCACATGAGAATGCAGATATGAAAATGGTCCAAACCAGAACTTCCCAACTGGTGTGCTGCAAATGGGTCACAGGTGCGTTGATGTACTAATCCCTTTGCCTTAGAGAAACCAAGCAGCTTGAGCTCTCAAGTTGGTTCCCAGCCTCTACACACTATACACAGCCTCTATTCATCCTAGAAATATTGTCATTTCATATTGTGCCATTGGTGTGGAGTAGGTTGGGGAACACAGATTACACTAAAGGTCTCTTTTGGTTATGATGATTTATCCAGAACATCAAAGGCCCTACCACTTCCTATTATCTTATGCCCAGACTGCATCACACACATATATATTTACTTGCCTGATCTCTGTAGGCTTTGAGGTTACCTTTGGCGTTCTATACTTACACAATTGAATTTGACTTGTAGAGTCCTGACTGTATAATCAGATTTTTTATTTTCAGCTTCCTAAGAAGTAAATTAAAATATAAGTTATTTCAAAGACTAACATTTAAAGACTTCTCTCTATAAAGTAGGTCCTGGAGCATTTGCTCAGCCATAATGGAAATAGACATCATACTTACACAGGATATGGAGAAAGGGCCAAGTTGCAGTTGCATTTCTCCTGGCTCAGCCCAGTAGCGCTCACATTTTTTCTGTTGCACAAAGCAGAATGTAGTGATTTCCCTCCACATATGCTAGTCTTTTCTGGGTAAGAAAACCCCCTCCCTCATTCAGAAGCAAATTCAGCTGTATCCTTCTCCTTAGGTTAGGAATTTCTAACCCCCTTGGGCTTCAACCCGTGTCTGGATTCTCCAAAGATGGGAAAACAAACACTAAAGGATATACAAATTGCAGACTTCCTGGAAGTCCGACAAAGTAGAAATAGGGATCTGACATTTTCAGTGTTTCAAAAAGATTAAAACAAAGCCTCACAAGCTAACTGAGACCCCAAGTTCCCTTGATTTTAACTGGAATTGTATCAACTCAGAATGGCAACAGTAGGTTTGAAGAGCATTGTTCAATAGAAATATAATACGAGCTACATATGTAATTAAAATTTTTCTAAGAGCCACATTCAAAAATGTTAAAAGGTGGAATTAATTTTAATTAATTTTAATAATATATTTTACTTAGCCAAATACATTAAAAATTTTTTCAACATGTACTCAATATAAAACTCAAATATCAATATAGATATTTGAAATTTTTAAACTGTCATCAATATCTAGTATGCATTTTATATTTACAGCACATTTCAATTAATATGCTAAACTTTAACTGGAAATATTTAATTTCCATTTAGATTTCATAAAATTGATGGTTG
Organism: Pseudorca crassidens; assembly: GCF_039906515.1. NCBI lineage: Eukaryota > Metazoa > Chordata > Mammalia > Artiodactyla > Delphinidae > Pseudorca > Pseudorca crassidens. The sequence goes on from NC_090297.1 coordinate 99,811,542, forward strand.
AAAAAGATTCACATACCCAAGTTGTTCCAAACAAGGTTTTCCAATAACTGAATTGAATATCAGTCTTTAAATTTAAATTTATTAAAATAAAATAATTGAGTTCCTCAGTCACACCAGCCATATTTCAAGTGTTCACTAGCCACACGTGGCTAGTAAAGGCCATTCTGGGCGGCACAAAAGAAGCTCTGACTGGCAGTTTAAAATGTCTGATTAAAAACAACAGGAAAATGAATTGTTACTTTAAAAAGTATACCTTCTTTTTATTTTAAAACACAGAGTCTACTGGGAAAATGGGCGAAAGAGGTTCTCAGAGGTTTAAAAAAAAAGCCTTGAGAGTCATTTGGCATTCCCAAACTGAAAACTAGGAAGATGAGCATAAATGTTTACCAAGTCACTTAAGTTAAGGAAAGTTCTGCTACCAAGTCTCTCCCTTCTTTTTCTTCTTTCCTTTACCTTTAGGTTTACTAGAAAGCAACTCACCTTCCCCATTTCAAACTCCATGCATGCCATAACAATGATCTGGGGGGATGAAATACATGGAAACTTAAACACTGATATAGTTTAAAAAAGCAGCTAATACATGGGTCCCAGAGTCAAAAAGTGTTATTTATTCTTTTATTGTTTAATAACCAAAAAAGAAATCCTAATAGATTATAAAATGTTGCTCCTACCCTTCCTTCTCTCTGTCCTCACTTCCCTTTTCTCTATTCAAATCAGTAAATTCTTGTTAACGAATGAGACGGTCAAGTTGAGAACTTTTATTTTCTTGAACAATAGTGACATTGTGATTTTGACTAAAAGGTGACTGAACACCAAAATTCTAGTGACTGACCCCAAAAAGCACTGATTTTAATGCACATAGCAAACTTCAGTCACATATCCTGACACCCTATCCCCTTCATCCCTAAAAACTAGAGAATATAGTAACAAAAGTAACTCTGCACTAACCAGGACGCTGTATTCCCAAATCATCCGCCAGAAGTCCAGGACAGTTGTAGGCAAAGGTCCCTGGGTGGCAATATAAGCCTTGGGTCCCAAAACTCCCTAAAGGGGAACAGAAATTACATGGGGTGACTACAAATAACATACTCTCCTTCTTGTCCAGTATCCCTCCCTTCTCCCTGTACCCCATTTTTTTAGGTACCTAGAGAAATATGGAATATTGGGTGTACCTTAATGAAGTTGGCATTGATGTAGCTGGAATCCTCATCAGAGGTTATCATGGACAGCTCTACTCGACTGTGGTCATCTATAATATAAAAGAAAGACAGACTAATTAAGAGGGTTTGGTTAGAGGGCTTTCTGTAAGTCAGGAAGTAGCACTGTGAATAGTGGAGGCTCATTAGTGTTTGAAGACTGAATGAATGAACGAATGTTCTTTTGTAGTCATATACAGTACAACTAATTTGTCAAAGCCATGGTCTAGGATTAGGAACAGCAACCAATGGGTAAAAAAAGATAAGATGATTGAATTTGAGAGAAGGCACAAGTTTAAAGGGAGAAATGAAACTTACAGGGCAAGATATCCTTATATCTGTTTTTCTTGATATTCTTGGGCCTCTCAGCCTCAGTTGTGGGATAGGTTTTATCTGCCTTATACTTGGTGGATAGTTTTTTCAGCGTCTGTAATAAAATTACAGTAATTAAATCAAATCATCCTAGAGAAAAGAGGTAAGAAGCTATCTCCAGAGAGCTTTCCTTCTCCACTGTCCAAACATTCCACTTCAGCTGTTTTAGTATCCTCTAGGGCTGGTTGCATTCAGAACAGAGCCTCAGAGCATAAGGACAACAGAGTTTAGTGACATTTGGAGAAGTGAAAAGGTCATACTTAATGCAGCTGAGTTGCAAATAGCTAAAACTTAGAGGTAAAACCAGTGAATATTTTAAAAATAACATCTTCTGAACACACCCTGTGTTCCACCCAAAGAGTCAGATATTAAAAGTTTGACTTACTTTCTTTACAGCTATAACAGGGCTATTTTAAACTACACTGAGGTAGTCTAGAACCTGAGGTGGGGCTTAACCTGTACCGTGATCTGCACCCCATGACTTAGTCAATGGCAGTCACTGGAGGCGGGTGGGCATCCGTATTGTTAACCAGCTCTGTGGTTTATTCTGATGTATATTTTTGAGTTGGATAAACTAGGGTTTGAATTCGGACTCCCACAGTTACTGACTGAATGAAGCTGGGCAAGTTATTTAATCTTTCTGTGTCTCAGTTGCTTTGTAAGTAAAATGGGGGGATAGTTACCTTAGAGTTGTGGGTGAATTAAGTGAGTTATCGTATGTGAAGCACTGGTACAGAGTACATGTTTAATAAAGAAATGGTATTGTTACTATATAAAACAATAAATAAATAAAATTATTCGCACTTGCCAACATTACAGTATAGAGCAAAATTTCAGGTCAGAGTAAATGATAGTTCCTCTTTAGCTCCTTCTGATAAATCAACCTTGTCCTAGATTTCAACTCCCTTATCATTCAAAGAAACTGCATTTAGTAGATCTGACCTTTATCGACCCTTACTCAATTTGAGAAAGATAAGGGAAAAACATCTCTGATAGCTAATAAATATTTATTGAACTGAACTACGGAAAATAATTTTCATTATTTGCCCACTATTTAATAGTGACTTGGTCACATGAAGATCATTAATTACTTCCTATTGGTCAGATGCCTCAGCATCTTCTCAGTCTTCATTCTCTTTAACTTAACTTCCTTCTTGAAATTTCCTCCTCTCTTTGCCCTTATTAGTCTACATTATTTTGGTTCTCCTCTTTCTTCTCTGACTTCTCTTTCCCTCTTCTCATTCTTTCTTACTGCCTCTATGTCTGCTTCTATCTTCTAATTGTGAATTAACCAAGGTTCCAAAGTTAAGTCCTCAACTCTCTGCTCTTCTCACTAAATACATTTGCTCAGAGATATCTTCTCTTATAGAAGGCATACCAGTTTTTAAAAATTTATTTAACTAATTCAAATTGAATTATAATTCCAACTCCTATCAGATAACTCTCAAATTTCTTCATTAAGATTTGACTATTAAGTGCCATTCCTGAATTTCCAACCATACCCTAGACATTTCCACCTGGGTGCCTTACTTCAGCCTCAAACTCAGCACATCTAAAACGAAAATTATCACCGTCCCTACAGTTAATGCCAATGGCACTATCTTTACCCCAGGCAACCATACTCTAGAAACTGAGAGTTACTTTAGGTTCCCCACTTCCCACAATTCCCACCTCTAACTCAGTCAGCAAGTGTAACTGATTCTTCCCATGCAATATTTTGCATCAACTTTCCTTCCTATGCCCCTACAGATACTTTAATTCAGGCCCTTTCCCTTAAAGCTTGAACTGTTACAGTTGCTTCTTAACTCATCTTCATACTTTTCTTTTTCCCCATTCAAATCCATTAGGCATAATTATGCTAATTTAATCTTACTAAAATATTGCTTTTCTTATCTCTCTCATGCTAAAAACTACTTCAGTGAATCCCCCTTGCTACCAGGAAAAAGTCAAAACTCCTTAGTCAGGTACTTAAGATTCTCCCCAGTTGGACCCAAGATAATTTCCCCATATTTGCTACTGTCCCACAATTATGAGCCTTCCAAAGATTGATTTCTAAGTTCTTTCAAGATTGTACAAACTGATGTCACTGACAATTATATGTAATATCGCTTCTTTAAAACTATGGGTCCCTTTTCCTTTCTCATAAATATATACCTGGTACTGTTTTTGCTTTTCTCACCCATAATTATGATCTATTTTGTTCCACAGGGTAAACTAATAGAGAGAAATAAGGAAGTAGAAAAAGAACTTTTCTCATGTGACTGGCAACAAGAAAAACTTAAAAAGAAGGGAATTGTTGATTATTTTACTTAGTTGTTTATATTTCATATAGAGTTTTCACATAATTAGGATGTGTGTCTATCTGTAGGAGTTTACTTAAGGACACTCATAACTAAGTCATAAAAAAAAAATGGGTGAGGAAGAGAGAGCCTAAAATAAAGGAATGATGACACAGAGAGACAGAGAGATAAAAGAGGTAGTTGAGAATAGAAAATTTTTTCCAACAAATCATCTAAACTCATCATTAGATTTCAAAATTAGCTCAGGATAACATGATAACTGAGTCTGTAAGGAGAGAAAAAAAGTTGGGGTCATGAAAAATTTGTTAGCTGGGAGTCCAAAATACAAAGAATTATCAAATATCTAGAATCTAATTAAAGTGATACTTTCCAAATAATAAATAGATCATTAATTATTATAACAATTCAAAGTATAGGAGTGTAAGCTTTTTCCAACTGAGGATGACAAATGGAACAGACAGCCACTGCCTGTTTATCTGCTGGACCACAAATGCCAGCATGTATTGTTCTAATGACCATTTTTTTTCTGTTTGTAGAGTTAGATCAGACACAGGCAATCTATTTAAAAACAGGTATACAGTTAGTTCTTAAATCCTAATTTCTTACCATGGTTTGAATTCTTGTGGGTTTTCAGAATTGGATTTAGGAGGAGAGATGCTGAAAGGATCATTATACAGCATATTTTTACACCAAGATGGATGTAAGTGGACTAGTTTGGAAATTTAAGGATGTGGCACAAATACATGAAAGAATATAAAATATTTCCAGTTGGTATCAATTTCCAAGTTATACCAATTTCTCAGCTCTCTCTGCTCTTGTGCACCTTCAGAATGATAATTTTCAGGTTGCCATTGATTCCAGGGCGGCTGAAAAGATGTCAACTCCCAAAGCAGTTCATTCTAAAAATTTCCGGAACAGAGCCTCGTGCATACTCCCTGTTATACTGTTTTTATCTGTTTTGCTTTGCTTGCTTGCGGAATGCTTTCCAGGGAGAATGCCATAGGCAAAGCTCTTTTTGAAAGATATGCCTAAATTAATTGGGTAAAATTTCACAGATAAAAGTTGTGTGTGTGTGTGTGTGTGTGTGTGTTTAACCTATGTTTGTTTAGCTGTCTTCACTGCCACCTTCAACAATGGGAGAGAATGGCTTTTTATTTCCTACTCTGTTCCTTCTTCCAGAGTTATCTGGCTGGATGTCAAATGGGGACATTCTTTTAGCAGAACATCACATAGGAAATGCCTGTAGAATTGTTAATTTGGAAAGCGTGAAAGATTTTTTTTTTCAGATATCTTACCTAGAGGTCAAACCACTGTGAAGATCTTTTTCTCATTCCCCTTCTCTCCCTGCTAGACCCCCCAGGCTCCAACACCCCAACAGAGAAAAAATCAGAGCCAACTTAGGGCAGAGAGCTGATAAACCTCACCAGAAAAAGAGAAACTCTGAGGGTAGGAAGCAAAAGGGTATAGAAGAGAAAGTAGGGCTATGTGGGGTGGGCTGGGATTGGGGGAGAAAGGATAGGTTAAAGGGAGAAAGTATTTCTCTACCAACCACCAAGTGGGTGTGAGTTCCCTAGAGGCAGCACCAACAAGAACAATTGGGGAATAAGGAAAAGTTGCTGAGGGAATAAAGAAAAGGGGCCTCCTGAGCCCCTGATAAGTTGGAATGTATGAGAAACCAGACTCTGTTCATGCTTGATAAGCTAACAGTAAGCTGATTTGGTTTGTGGGCTATGCTACCCCTTTCCTTTCAAGATAGGAAAACAGAACCGAGGTCCTGGCCATGAATCTCTAGGAATCAGGACTGAACCTATTGCATGTTCATCTTATTGACTAGAAAAGTAATTACTAGTAAATGAACTAAGGTCACTCCCAAAAGAGAACAGAAAGGAAAAAGGAAGCACAATACCACAATACCTTTGCCTTGGAGGACTACACTATTGTATAGAAAACAGCATAAGTTACATTTGGGTGTGGGAAAAATCAGTCTTGGCCCTCCTGTGCCAGGCGGAAGAGGGGACTCAAAGCTGGGCTGTCTCCAGAGTTTCTCAAGATAGTTCCTCAATGCCTTACAACTGCAGGTCAGTACTATCTATTCCAAGCTTCCAACAGGATAGAGAAAGCATGAATGCTAAGAAATGGAATTAGGAGCTCAGGCCTCTACATCCAGTAAACAAGGGTACCACTAGTAGGAATGCAGGACGAGACTGAACTGGCCCTGAGTGTGCATACAATCATCTCCAGCTAGACAGGCAAACTTATGGGGATTGGGCGGCCATCCAATAGTCAGGTAAGTGAGCAGGTGGGTAGCAATAGCTAAACTGGGGTGAGTAAACCAAGAGGTTCAGCTTTAGATAAATACAATGTGAGGATATGGCAAGACATGTATTTAAAATGTATTTTAAATGTCCTGTGAATAACTGAAAATGTGGGCCTGGGTGGTCCCTAGTGAAAGACTGGAGATGCAGTTGGGAGAAATTAGCTTTAGAGGTAATGTGATATATTTATTCCAGTGGAAGCAGCAAAAAACTATACATTAATGGGCACAAAACTCAGGAAATGCTGATAAGTATGTTCAAGTGATAGACTGATTCACATAAATGAGTCATTTCAATTCAACAGATGTTTGGGCACTTGCTAGGCAGGAGGTACTGTGTTCGTGACTGCTTGGCTAGTGTTGTTACCATAAATAAATATAGAACCAAGGTGTATCTAGATCTTCTCTATAGAACTAAGATGTATCCAGGTCTTCTCTGGTCTGTCTATGATAAGTCTCCAGAAGTTGCTATAATACCAATCTGACTTCTAGTGCATTATAAACCGTCATTAGTACTTGACCTTCACAACTGGATACCTTCTTTCTATTAGGGTTCATTGAATCCTTCATATTTAATAAATATGTCTTTGTATTTAATTAATACGATATTTACCTTTTCTACAAAAGCACCTCATCTCCAGGAAACATAAAATTCCTTTCTTTTTTTGGCTTTTTATTATTTAAATGGATTCCAACAACACTAAAGGAAAAATTTTGATATAGATTTTTAAATAAAAAAGTAATACATATTTTTTAATAATGCATATTAATTGGAGAAATTTTAGAATATAGAGAACCCAGAAAAGATGATTAAAAATCACCTATAGCCCCACTACTCAGTTAATCATTCTTAATATTTCAAAACATTACATTTCAACTTTTATCTATACATGTGTAATGAAGATGGAATCACACTGCATATAGGGTTTTGTAACTTGCTCTCTTTACTTATCAATTTGTATTATTCTACATAATTTTTAATGGTGGCAGAGTATTCTATTGTATGAGATGCAACATGAGTTACTTAACCTGCTCCTTTATACTACTGGACATTTGAGTTGCTTCCAATCTTCCTAAACAATAATTATGCACAATATTACAATAGGTGGCCAAAATCTATATAAATATCTTTCATTATTTCCTTCAGATGAATTTTTTGGAGTGATCAAAGAACTTGCTCATTTTAAAGGCTTTTGATCCATATTACTAAATACATATCAGAACCCATATACAAATTTTGCCTCCAGAAAGTTATACCAGCAATATATGAGACTGGTATACCAGCAATGTAGGAGATGGCATATTTTTGAATGCTGGTCAACATTAGGATTATAATGTTTTAAGTATAGGTGCCTTTGATAAGTGAAGTGTTATTAGTGATAGTTTTCTTATTTGTATTTCCCTTTGTGGTTTCTTCACTCCAAAACATTTTTTAGAAGGAAGAAAATACACCGTACTCAAATTACCCTACCTACATGAAGCTGTGTTCATATCTCTGTATTCATAGCCAGCATTTGAACACATACATATAGACATCCAACGAGCTCATACATGCCTATTTAGCACACTTGTCATCAGCTAAGCTCTCACTTTTTCTACACAATTCATACTTCTACACATGCTTTCTAAATCAAGATGCCTCAACTACCTCCAATGTAGAAAAGAAAAAAAAACATCTGAGGAGTTTTAAACATAAAGACATGCAGCAAATTGACCAGCATAAAAACACATAACCAAGCCTTAACCCATATTTAATACAGTGGCTAAAATGTACATGTCATAAAACCACAATCGGTTGCTGTAGTTGACCAAAGTGAATACCTATTCCTCTGTAAATTATCATCAATCGGATAAAAAAAATACACTAATGGAAGAGGATGGCCCTCATTAAGCTTAGAAGAAGGAAAGTAAAGTCCCTAGTGTTGTCCAGAAAAGAGTGGTGGCCACCAGCCTGAGGGTTCAAACAGGGAGATGAAGACTTCATACCATCACAGTTGAGGCCATTAAAATCACTATGCTCTTCAAGCAACTTTCTGATTATCATTGGCTTCTCATGTAAGTTTCTCTCCAAATTTAGAGAATATGCTGGCCAGCCAATGTAAACTTCTACTCTGTTTGATAGTGATTTTTCTCTGCCCAAAATTAATAAATTGGCATTCTTGTTTCTGGTGAATTTCTTTTGTTGTTGTTGTTGTTTGTTTGTTTGTTTTGTGGTACGCGGGCCTCTCACTGCTGTGGCCTCTCCCGTTGCGGAGCACAGGCTCCCGACGCGCAGGCCCAGCGGCCATGGCTTACGGGCCCAGCCGCTCCACTGCATGTGGGATCTTCCCAGACTGGGGCACGAACCCGTGTCCCCTGCATCGGCAGGCGGACTCTCAACCACTGAGCCACCAGGGAAGCCCTCTGGTGAATTTCTTATGTGTTTGCCTGATCCTGATCACTCTCAGCATACTGACAAAATTGAATTTTTAGATCAGCAAAGCTAAAGTCAAGACACGGGACTATGGTGATCCAAAATAGTTAATACCACCCTAAGCGACTGCTTGGCCTCTCTCCATGCGCTCTGTGATCACAACAGTAATTGCATATATTGAACCTTGACAGAATTCATAAAAATAATTAGAAAGAATTAAGACCCAGCTACATGCAACCAAATGAATTTTAGAAACACAATGTAGAGTGAAAGAAGGAAGATATTAAAAATGTATATATAACATGATTTTATTTACATAGAATTCAAAAACACGTAAAATGAATCTCTTTTGCTTAGTGATATATATGTCTTGAAGCTATGCTGAAAAACAAAGAAAAAAATAATCTCATGATAGTGTTTACCTCTAGTCAGGTGGGTGTTGGGGGTGGTTGTGATCTGGAAGGACACCCAAGGGATTTCTGGGGTGTGGGCAATGTTCTACTTCTTGATCTGAGTGATGCTTATATAGATGCCTGCTTTATTACTAATTGTTAAATTTTATGTTTGCATTTAAAGCACTTTTCTATGTATATGTTATATTCTATGATTTTTTTTAAGTTTAAGAAGTTAAGACCAATGGATAAATTGGAAGCAATAGAGCGGGGTGGCGGGAGGGGACAAGAGCACAAGCTCAAAAGTTAAACAGCTTTATTTCAAATCTGAGTTCTACCACTTATGAAATCCATGACCTTAGGTAAGTTCTTTAATTTCTCTGACCCTCAGTGTCTACTACACAGCAAATACTATGCTGGACGCTGAGGATGTCAAGATAAGAACTAAATCTGAGCCTTGCCTTTGTGGAGCTACAATCCAATGGGAAAGCAGACATTAATCAAATAATCAGACAAATAAATGTAAAACTGGAATTGTAATGAGTGCTATGAATACCTTCAATTCAGCTTGGGTGAGGTTGGGGGAAGAAGAAGCTTTTAAAAAATGAAACATGGTGCTGAGAACTTACTCGATATATTTAAGGAGGTCAAGGAAGGCTTCTCTGGGAAAGCGACCACCAAACTGTTATCTGAAGAATTATGAAGTGTTAACTAGGTGAAGAGGAGTATGGGGGAATATTCAAGGTAGAGGTAACAGCATGTGTGCAAAGTCCTGTGGCAGAGGAAGCATGACAAGGACAAGAAAATGAACATGCTGTAAGAAGCTGGAGAAGCACTCAGCTGCTGGTCCGTGTGGGACTTTGTTAGCCATTCATTAAAAAGGACTCTTTGGGAATTAGATGAGGCTCTGTTCGTGAAGCACTCAAGCACAGAGTCTGGAACATGGTTCCATGATTAGCTATTGTGGAAAGTACATGAACCGAAAGTTCATATGAGGAAATGCAGATTGAAAATAGTCATGGAAAATTTTCAGGCTCAGAAATAAAATAAATCAAATTAACATAACAAAGTACAATTTGACACTAATTAAATTAGAAAAATAAAACATGCTATGATTTTACTCGATGCAGTTTAAGTATAGTGACTAAGAGGCTTTGGAATCAAACATACTGGAGTTTCAAATCCTGGTTTTGCCACTTCATGGGTAAAATGAAGATAATGCTTTCCTCTTGGGGTTGTTGTAGTGATTAAGATCATATATGGTAAACCACTTAGATTGCCTAGGATATGATAAGCAGTCAAAAATTTTACCTATTACTATCTTTTTTAGATATTAAATTGAGTCTATCAAGGTGGTAAAGAAGATGATAAATTCAGATATCGCAAGTTTTAAAAACTCTGTTGGAAATATATTTGGCAAACCTTAACCAATTAGATGCTAATACTCTTTGGTCCAGGAATAATAACAAACACTTGTGGGGATCTAGCCCCAGGATATAATCCCAAACGAAGGGGGAAACCACATGGACAAACATTCATTGCAGTTTTATCAATAATCAGGAAAAATGAGAAATAACCTCAGTTTCCAAAACTAGAGAAATAATTAACTTATTTGGGTGCCTACTACATGTCAGGCATTTTATATATTCATTCTTTTATCTTCACAGCAATTCTACAAAGTGAATATTATTTGTTACCACTTTTTAGTTACTTTGTTCAAGGTCACATAGCTAATTATAGGCAGAAGGAAAATTTAAACCCAGATTTATATGATTCCAAAGTTGTTACAAGTACAGATGGTAAAGCCAGACTGCCGGAACTGGAAACTCAGTTCCACCACTTACTGGTTATGTGACCCTGAGTGAGTCAGTTAACTTCTCTGTGTCTCATTTTCCTCATCCATAAAATGGAAATAATAACAGTGCCTTCCTCAATAGATTAAATGAGTTGACATACAAAAGGGTTTAGAACAGTGTCTATAAGAGATATAGAAGTGTTAGCTATTACTTTGATTATTATATTTTCATCATACTATCCTGCATTAAAAGTCATTAATATCTATTTTAACCAACATGATAGTTTTGTTACAATGCTAAGTGAAAATATGAGAATACAAAATTTTAGCTATGCTTATAATTACAGTAATATAAAAGGCATCCTATCAATATAAATGGACAAAAACTAGAATTTCTACACCCCCCAAAACTGTATTTATTGGGATGTTGGTACTATGGTGAATTTATTTTATTTTACCTTGCAATAATATTATTTTATAAAAAAAAACAATAAGGCTTTATTTTTTTAAGTACTTTAAGAAATTTTCAATAGTGTGGTTGCACACTGCTATTTCTGCTGTATAGAAACTATGCTATCTAGAGACTTACCCTCATGCTAGGCCCTTTGAGGGACTACGGTTAGTGGCTTAAGCAAGACACTATTGCATTGGGATTAATTTCACAGGCTCTGATATGACAGATCCAGGTTAAATTTCATGTCTATGGCTGAACAGCTGAGTGAGCTTAGGCCAATTATTTACCCTCTCAGAGCCTCAGTTTCCTTATCTGTAAGTCAGAGATCAGAACTACCTCACAGGGTTTTTTGTTTTTTTGTTTTTTGGGGTTTTTTTTCCGGTAGGCGGGCCTCTCACTCTTGTGGCCTCTCCCGTTGCAGAGCACAGGCTCTGGATGCGCAGGCTCAGCGGCCATGGCTCACGGGCTCAGCCGCTCCACGGCATGTGGGATCTTCCCGGACCGGGGCACGAACCCATGTCCCCTGCATCGGCAGGCGGACTCTCAACCACTGCGCCACTAGAGAAGCCCTAGGGTTTTTTTTAAATGAGTAATAAATAAGATAATGAATGTGATGCTTCCTTGACACCCCACCAAGACTATCACAGTTATAATTAAATATTTAATAGAGTAATTGGTTGTTTAATGTCTGTCTCTCTAAGACGTCCTCTAATGTCTTAGAAGATAAGCTCCACCAAAGCATGGAGTATTGCACTGCAGAACCAGCATCTAGCACAATGCTTTGCACACAGGAAGCACTCAATAAATACTTGAATGAATGCATGAAAACCTTATAGGAGTGGTCAGTGGCAGTTTCAACTACAGAAGAATTATTGAGTTTAGTCTTGGCATTGGGAAAAGACCAAAGCAGCATGGTATTGGCTCTAGCTATCATAGTAGGGCTTTGTGCTCTGCACAAAGATACTTGGCTAAGGGGGAAGTGAGGACTGAAATCTAAGCCATGGACTCAGTGGCGGGGCAGGGTGTACAGAATGTCTACCTGTAAGTAGAGATGACTTTTGATAATTCCCTCAGAGGCACCACCATTCAGGCCAGCAGTGGCCTTGTGTCACAGAATCAGCCCTCAAACCTCAGAAACATCAAATCCTGGGAGAAGATGTTAAGGGCTGAAGGTGGAATGTGGTATATGACCAGGTGGAAAGCCTTCCAGTTTAAGGGTGGTATTCACCTTGTGAATACCAAGCAAGTAGCCTGGCCTCATTCACTGCTCCCCAACTCCCCCAAAGCTACTCTCTCTTGTATTTCAGCTGAACCTTTAGGTGGGGCTGAGGGAAAGACTCTGTTTTTCCACTGGAGGACATGAGTCAGTGAACAGTGAGGTTCCACTTAATCACCACCCAAAAACAAGGTCCGTAGAATTAGGAGCTAGAAAAGCAAGGAAGTGATTAATATAAAAGTCAGGATAGTGATCATTTCTCGGCAGGGCAGGACAGGGTGGGTGTGGGGATGAGGACCTGATGGGAAAGAGACATGTAGAGGTCTTCTGGGGCTGACAAGGTTCTATCCCTTGACCTGGATGATGGCTGCTTTACAGTTACACTTACATTTTATGTACTTTTCTCAATGCGTATTATAGTTCACAGTTTTAAACAGCTGGAAAAAATACAAACTATGAAAGGTTTTTAAGCAGGGAAAAAATAACCAGACCTGTAGTATTAAAAGATCACTTGGGTGTTAAACAGAAAATTGATTGAAGGTGGGGCAAGGCTAGAGGCAGAGAAAACAGGAGGTGAGGTAGCTGCTATATTTTGGTGAAAGACTATAATGACTGAGCTAAGAAAAGGTAAAATATTAGGGATGTAGTCTATATTATTTTTAAAAACACAACCAAAATAACAGAGGCTGCCACTGCCCCCTCACCTCACTTTTTACCTCTCTGCATTGGGGGAATTTGGCTCAGGAGATATAGCCCAGGGGAAGGCACATGTCTAAGACACATAAGCCATGCTTTCTACCTTCCCTCCCTCCCTGCTAACTCTACTTAGAAGGACTAAGACTGCCTGGCTAGTGGCAACTAGAGTGCATTTTTCATGACACCATGGCATTATCCAAGTTGAGCTGACACAGGGGTTTCTACCATAATATGCAATCACTCAATCATAACATCTAATCACTCGGGACTTTACAGAGTGTTTTCACATCTACTATCTGGTACCAGAATGTTGGCTCCATGAGGGCAAAAAGGTTCTTATTTTGTTCACTGCTATATCCTCAGTGCCTAAAACTAAACTTGGTACATAGAAGGTGCTCAATAAATATTACTGAATGAATGACCACATTTAAGTATTATTATTATTGATATTTAGTCATCACAATAATCTTGTGCAGAGAGGTAGGAAATTCATTATGATCCCCATTTCAGAAGTCAGGAAACAGAGACTTGGTGAGATTAAGGAACATGGCAAGTAGTTGATAATTTGGTTGATGACACTGTCATGATTTAATTTTAGATTTTATATTTAAATTCCCTTATTTTTCCCATTTCCTCATAGCTGAAAAGGTAAAGTTTGAAGTTCTTATAACTCTGAAACACCAGCTGGAAGTATTCCCAAATACATGATAGGTACTATCAGACATCCTACGTCATCTGATGTGCTGGGTTATAGGATGAGTGAGTCCTACCCAGCTGCCACTGCATCAGTAAGCACCGTTCCCCCAGAGGAGATGCAGTGTTCCTCTGGGTAATCAAATCCAGTTGACCCCAGGCTACCTTGTGCTTATGTTTCTTTCCATCCCTCACTTTTCTCTACTCCCCATCCTAGCCATTCCACCCGTCCAAGCAAAAGAAGATTAAGGAAACCCTGTTACTGCAAACACTCATGTTCTCATATTTTTTTCTTCATAAAAAAAAAAAGAAAAAAGAAATATGGCGGAAAGTAGTTTCGGTGCTCTTCAAGAGTTTTTGTTATCCAAATGGAACCCACGGGAGGCTAAAAGCATAAAAAGTTAATCTTGATCTCTTTCCTCTTGATATTAATTAAAATTAGTCATTTGAAGCCTAAACCACAACTCAGATACCTGGGAACTACAGATATTCAATTAATATTAGATTTATACAACTGGAATTTTGTATATCATCTGTAGGATTCCTAGTCAAACTCTAAGAACTAGCAAACAAAATATTTAAAACTATATTTTGGAGAGAACTTCTAAAATACACAAAAAACACTTAGAGAAGTTAAACTTTTAGGTTACCTTCGTCCCCTGAAAGGTCAGTTTATCCCAAGAGCAAGTTGGTCTAGCAGAGTTGGACCACTGTCATCAAACAGTCTATGTAACTACCCTGAGAATGTCACACATCGGACTTACCAGAAATTCATTGGCAAACTCCTCTTTGTTACTTTTCTTGTTTTGGGCCTCATCCAGGAACTTCTGCAGAATCTCTCTTTGGTCCATGCTGCAGGGCAAGACAGACAGTCTACAAGTGGTTTAAGGGAGGGCATATTAGATGTGTGTCATGGCCGAGACAGCACCGAGAAGCCACTGCTGCCACCTGAGCAGAGCATGTTGAAGGTTGTGGTTTACTGACTTCATCTCAAGCCCTAGAGGAAATTAGTACGTAACCAGACTCTGTGGTCACACAACAAAGCCAGCACCTCACTCCTGGGCCCTAGCGCCTTCCTTGTCAAGAGAGGAACCTGGTTGCAATTCAAGTTTTTAACAAACAAGAGGCTAGCCAGAATGTAATGTGTGTGTGGGCTGCTTAGCTCTGAGACTATTCCACTCCGTCGCCCTTAAGCAAAGTTCACAATTTTTCTTGCTTCCTAGAGAAAAGGCAGAATTACAGGTCTCATGGATGGTTCTGCCTCTCCCCATATCCCCAATGAGCACAAAGGCCCTGTTGACACCTTCTGTTTCCTCATGTCCCAAATGAACTCTGTAAAAGTTCATTTAGGCCCAGTTTGGAGACACTGTTTGGAGTTAAGACATCTTCTAAAAGGTTTCTTGTCAGTGTGATCGGTGGCAAACTTCTGTTCATCAGAGAAGGCATTTTTATTTAGAACTTTTGATTCTGCCATATAGACCTAACTCTCTTTTGGATGAAGCAAAGTCAGCTGCTTCTGAGAGTCTGGGTTTCTCCCAGAGCTGGGGAAGTGCTAACCTCCATTAAGGGAAGTGTGATTTCAGGACCCCACCCCCACCTTCCAGTACTTTTTGAGCTTCATTTGGGTTCTGGCTATAAAGACTGAGAGCACTTGGTCTATAGGGGATCCAGGGGCGCGGTGGCCCCCAAGAAGAGCACCTGACCAGGAATCTGGCATAAAATCCCCTGTATGTAATGCTAGTAAAATATGGAAGAACAGAAAAAGAGTAAAATCAACCACCTAGCTGGCAACAATACACCTTTTAGGGCAGAAAGCCTGAAGAACTATTTCTAGAGAAGGTATTTCTACTCTTCAACCAAAGCCTCAGGAAAGGCCATTGTTTCTGGAAGCCACACTGTGCATGTAGCGTTTGGGCCCTGATAGGGAGGCTGTTCTAGAAAAAGCTTGCAAATCTCAGCTTGCATAAGTTCCCTCCTCAATGGGTACAAACCTACCCAAGCGTGTCTCATTTGGTGTGAGAACGAGACAAAAATCAGCATAACACCTCTGTTCGAGGACAGAAGTTCAATAAATATGAGAACAAAATTAGTCTAAGATAGTCATGAAGAAAATTTGGAAATGTGCTATTAGAACTTCCTCTATTTGCTATTAGCAATCCTTTCTGTTTTGCAACATTATTCAAGCTTCCTTTAGGAAATGATTCTGAACTCTTTGGCTGCATCTGCTTCATTGAACCTTATCACAGGGAAGGGAAGGTCATGAGGTACCTTGCTTATAGGCAGTGTGAAGCCAATGAAGAATTTCAATCCCGATCCACATAATAAATTAAAATGAACCATATCCTCAACAATATTTGATGAGAGTAGAATAGTAGTTCTCAAACTATTCCTAACTATCATGAAATTTAGGAGATTTTCTTTTTTTTTTTTTTTTTTTTTTGCGGTATGCGGGCCTCTCACTGTTGTGGAGCACAGGCTCCGGACACACAGGCTCAGCGGCCACTGCTCACGGGCCCAGCCGCTCCGCGGCATGTGGGATCTTCCCGGACCGGGGCACGAACCTGCGTCCCCTGCATCGGCAGGCGGACTCTCAACCACTGCGCCACCAGGGAAGCCCCTAGGAGATTTTCTTGCTGCTCTAAATAATGCAATTTCATTTGGCTTTTTAAAAGCACAAAATATGGGAAAAAATTTTTGAAGACAAAATTTCAAGTTCACAATAACTAAAACCATGTAAAAGTATGCACATTGTTAAATGAAGACTAAAAGATGCAAAACAGAATCAATTGCAGAAGGGTTGGGATTAAAGATTTTTTAAGTTCTTCTTTTAAAATTATTATGCCATTTTTAATTAGAAAAAGACCTACAATAATCCGTTCATTTGTCCAACAAATTTATTGAGTCCCCCCTGAATGCTAAGTACTATGTTAGGGGCCGCATATACAATAATGAACAAGCCAGAACATGGTGAAAAACACTCTTAACCAGTTTATAAAGCATCTCAGAACTAAGATATAGACTTAATTACTGATAAAAATTAAAATATTCCAAACTTATTTGCAAAGTAGCAAAGCATAACCCTAAAAGGAAAGTGATTTTCTATATTTGGACAACTAAAAGACATATAGTTTCATAATCTGTCACCTTAGAATGTCTTCACTTCCATCAAAACAAGAAATTGACTAATGAATAAACAAAAAGATAGCTAATAAAATAAAATTCAAGTCTACTTTCCTCAAGCCTATATTTCAGAACAATCTCTCTCTAAGTTTATTCTCAACTTAGGGAGGGATAAGATGGAGATAGATATTAGGTAAGAAAGAAAAACTTGCTGAGATACAACATATGAGGATCTGAAAATAGTGTCTTAGCAGAAGTGCAGATCTTCTTTAAAAGCAAGCAGCAATGCTTAGGATTCTGTTCCACTCTAAACCCAAAGGATATAAAAAAACCGTGAAATAACCAAACCTCAAAAACCCACTTAGCTGAAAGGCCATTTCCTGAGCAGACGACTCAAGCAAGCAAAAAACAAATTGAGGGTGAAAACAAAACACTTGTTTTATGTTTAATTACCACTTAATTTTTCACACTTCTTTCTACAGATACTGGAGGACAATAGGAGCATAATTCTTTTTTTTCTTTTTTTCTTTTTTTTTTTTACATCTTTATTGGAGTATAATTGCTTTACAATGGTGTGTTAGTTTCTGCTTTATAACAAAGTGAATCAGTTATACATATACATATGTTCCCATATCTCTTCCCTCTTGTGTGTCCCAACCTCCCACCCTCCCTATCCCACCCCTCCAGGCTGTCACAAAGCACCGAGCTGATCTCCCTGTGCTATGCGGTTGCTTCCCACTAGCTGTCTACCTTACATTTGGTAGTGTATATATGTCCATGCCTCTCTCTCGCTTTGTCACAGCTTACCCTCCCCCCTCCCCATATCCTCAAGTCCATTCTCTAGTACGTCTGTGTCTTTATTCCTGTCTTACGCCTAGGTTCTTCAAGACATTTTTTTTTCTTAAATTCCATATATACGTGTTAGCATACGGTATTTGTCTTTCTCTTTCTTTTTGATGAAGATTCTGTTGACTCATTTGTGTCTTGTGGGAAGATCAAGAGCTGGGGAAGGGAAACAAGTCATTCAGCAAAGACTAGCAAAAACCTAAAAGAACTGAAGAATTTACAGTGAACCATTTAAACCAGTCTGACATAAACCCTAAGTGAACACAACAATTCCATGCAGTAAAAGACTCATAAACACTTTATCAGAACCATCAAGGGTGAGTTCTACTGGAAAGTAAAACTGTAGTACCTGAAGAAGAGTGAGGAAGGAACATCTCACTGCTTCCTCATCTGGCTATGGTGTTTGTTCAGGAGGAAGATGACAACAGGGAGGAGTGCTGATTACACTGTCACCTGTTCCAGCAAGAGGGAAATGTGCCAGTTTAAGAGGAAAGATCAGTGTCATGGAGGTTGGGAGTTCGACGACAAAGAATCTTTAACCAAAAAGAACGCGGGGGGATTATTAGGACAACATAAACTAGTTAATAGGAACGACATTCAATTTTCTCAGAACATCCTTCTTCCTGCGGAGGCACGTTTTACCCTTGGAAAGCCACTTACCAATCTTTGCCTCAGTTTCACTACTCCTGCCTTCCCCTACATCCCCACGGTCATTGATTTGATGTGGCCTTTGTGTATTATCTGTGAAACAGTCAGTACTTTGTAAGCATCCCCTTGGTTACCAAGGTCTCTTGGTCCTTTCTCTTCAATGACTCTCAAATTCAACCTGTCTTTTCCGTTCCCATGTTAACCACCATCCCCATTTCACAGCTGGATTCGTGCAGCGATAAGCTCTTAGTCATCTTCCTATCTATGTACCTTCCAATCTAGTCTCTCCTGGTAACTAAGGCTGGATAAAAGTTCTTAACTTTTTTCTTTGGCCACTTCTCGTCATTTCCCCAATTTTCACCAGGATAAGCCATAAAAGCTAGTTACTCTTTTCTTCAAAAATCCTGCCCCAACTCCATCTCACTATGACCTGAACCCTTCAATATAAATATTTATATTCAGCTATAGAAGTTTTCTTAGTTTCTTCACACGTTCATTGTCTCTTGTATGTTTATATAAAAGAGGAATTTATTCAAAAGAAAGCATATAAAATGCCCCCCACAGTTTTAAGCTTATCCAGGGCAATGATAGTGTCTTCTAAACATTTGTGTAACCCACAGTGCTTCACATGGTTTTGCGCATACCTAAAATAGCTCTACTGTGATAAATAACTATTGTGGTTAGGCCTTGGTGTGAGAGCCACTCTGACTCACTCCATCAGTTACTCCAGGGCTCCCGCCTGGCACAGTCTCTGCTCGTCTCTGGCTGGGCACCTTTGCTATGCCAGGAGCAGATGGTCCTTTCCTACGAGGGGTACTAGGAACCTGGCAAACAGTACTTCCCTGAATGCTGCTGCCCAAGCAGCAGGGCTATTATTACAAAAGGAATGGTGCTATTACTGAAGCAGAGTCCATCCCCAAAGGGCTGCAATGGCTGGGAAAAAATGACCTCCTTTATCTCCAGAATCGACTGCTTGTCCTTTTAGAAATGGACACAGAGGAGGCTTATAAAACACTTCTAACACAGCTTGTTTGCTTTGCTCATGTTTTCACATCATCCACAACAGGAAAATCCCCTACCCATTTTCCAATCGGCTTCTTGTCACTACAGCATTCTGAGACCTCATCATGCTCTTCAATCCACCCGTCGTGAGCTTCATAGTCAGCTTCCCACATACCACACAGGGAATCACACTCTGCCTTTGGTTTCAGAAACAGTCCTCAAGAGGCAAAGGTCAACTGATACTTGCAATTTACCTTTTTTTTTTTTTTTTAAATAGAGAGTTGGAGCTCTTAGTGAGGCTTGGAGTCTTGTTCAAAATATAATCAAACCTGAAGTCTCATCTTTCATTTGATTGTTTATTTAGTTTTCCTTCATTTGTTCATTTAATGAATATTTATGAGGTCTGTATACATGCAAGAGAATGGGGAAGAGGGAAGATACAGTACTGAACAACAAATTGTCCTCATTCAAGGATCCTTTATTCTAGCAGGGAAGGTAAGTAAACAAAAAACTATAATTGAAGACCATTTGTGATAAGACCATAAACGTGGTGCAACCAAAATTATGAGAAGGCAGTCAGGGTCAGGGTCAGAGTCAGAAAAACAAAACAACGAGAAGGCAAAGATCACTTCTTACTTGGATTACCTGGTTAGTCTTCATGGAGGAAGTGACATTTGAGTTGGGTCTTTTTTTTTTTTAGGTTTAATATTAACTTGTTAATAGGGAATTCTATGCATTTTTATATCACAAATATTTAAAAATACTTCAACAACTGTATTTCCATATATTTTGCTTTCTTTTTAATCCTTATGCCTATTTCTTTACACTTTAAATTTTTAATTTATTTTTCCCCAAACAAAATATAAAAGGACTCATCTCATGGAATGATTAGAATGCTAAAGTAGGAAACACAGTTTAAGTTTGTAACACAATGTGAGTGTTGAAAGAAGCTAGTCACTAAAGCTCCACTCCACTTTTGTTTTTTGTTTGTTTTTTTGTTTGTTTGCTTTTTGGTTTTTTTTGGTACGCGGGCCTCTCACTGCTGTGGCCTCTCCCTTCGCGGAGCACAGGCTCCCGACGCGCAGGCCCAGTGGCCATGGCCCACAGGCCCAGCTGCCCCGCGGCACGTGGGATCCTCCCAGACCGGGGCACGAACCCGTATCACCTGCATCGGCAGGCGGACTCTCAACCACTGAGCCACCAGGGAAGTCCTGTTTGTTTGTTTGTTTGTTTGTTTTGTTTTGTTTTTTTAATTAATTTGTATTAGAGTATAGTTGCTTTACAATGTTGTGTTAGTTTCTACTGTAAAGCAAAGTGAATCAGCTGTACGTATACATATATCTCCCCTTTTTTGGATTTCCTTCACATTTAGGTCACCACAGAGCACTGAGTAGAGTTCCCTGAGCTATACAGTAGGTTCTCATTAGTTATCTATTTTATACATTATATCAACAGTGTATATATGTCAACTCCAATCTCCCAATTAATTCCGCCCCCTCCCTTCCCCCCTTGGTATCCATACGTTTGTTCTCTGTCTGTGTCTCTGTTTCTGTTTTGCAAATAAGATCATCTGTACCATTTTTCTAGATTCCACATATATGTGTTAATACACGATATTTGTTTTTCTCTTTCTGACTTACTTCACTCTGTATGACAGTCTCTAGGTCCATCCACGTCTCTACCAATGACCCAATTTCGTTCCTTTTTATGGCTGAGTAATATTCCATACAATGTGATATATCACATCTTCTTTATCCATTCCTGTTGATGGATATTTAGGTTGTGTTCGTGTCCTGGCTATTGTAAATAGTGCTGCAGTGAACACTGGGGTACATGCGTCTTTTAGAATTATGCCTTTCTCTGGGTATATGCCCAGTAGTGGGATTGCTGGGTCATGTGGTAGTTCTATTTTTAATTTTTTAAGGAAGCTCCATACTGTTCTCCATAGTGGCTGTATCGATTTAAATTTCCACAAAAAGAGTTCCCTTTTCTCCACACCCTCTCCAGCATTTATTGTTTCTAGATTTTTAAATGGTGGCCATTCTGACAGGTGTGAGGTGATACTTCATGGTAGTTTTGATTTGAATTTCTCTAATAATTAGTGATGTTGAGCATTGTTTCATGAGTTTGTTGGCCATCTGTAGGTCTTCTCTGGAGAAAAGTCTATTTGGGTCTTCTGCCCATTTTTTGATTGGGTTGTTTGTTTTTTGGATATTGAGCTGTGTGAGCTGTTTGTATATTTTGGAGATTAATCCTTTGTCCATTGCTTCATTTGCAAATATTTTCTCCCATTCTGGGGGCTGTCTTTTTGTCTTGTTTACAGTTTCCTTTGCTGTGCAAAAGCTTTTAAGTTTCATTAGGTCCCATTTGTTAATTTTTGTTTTTATTGTAATTACTCTAAGAGGTGGGTCAAAAAAGATCCTGCTGTGATTTATGTCAAAGAGTGTTCTGCCTATGTTTTCCTCTAAGAGTTTTATAGTGTCTGGCCTTACATTCAGGTCTTTAATGCATTTTGAGTTTATTTTTCTGAATGGTGTTAGAGAGTATTCTAATTTCATCCTTTTACATGTAGCTGTCCAGTTTTCCCAGCACCACTTATTGAAGAGGCTGTCTCTTCTCCATTGTATATTCTTGCCTCCTTTGTCATAGATTAGGTGACCATATGTGTGTGGGTTTATCTCTGGGCTTTCTATCCTGTTCCATTGGTCTATATTTCTGTTTTTGTGCCAGTACCATATTGTCTTGATTACTGTAGCTTGTAGTATAGTCTGAAGTCAGGGAGCCTGATTCTTCCAGCTCCATTTTCCTTTCTCAAGATTGCTTAGGCTATTCAGGGTCTTTTGTGCTTCTAAACAAATTGTAAAATTTTCTGTTCTAGTTCCATGAAAGATGCCATTGGTAGTTTGATAAGGATTGCATTGAATCTGTAGATTGCTTTGGGTAGTATAGTCATTTTCACAGTATTGATTCTTCCAATCCAAGAACATGGTATATCTCTCCATCTGTTTGTGTCATCTTTGATTTCTTTCATCGGCATCTTACAGTTTTCTGCATACAGGTATTTTGCCTCCTTAGATAGGTTTATTCCTAGGTATTTTATTCTTTCTTGTTGCAATGGTAAGTGGGATTGTTTCCTTAATTTCTCTTTCTGATCTTTCATTGTTAGTGTATAGGAATGCAAGAGATTTCTGTGATTAATTTTGTATCCTGCGACTTTACTAAATTCACTGATTGGCTCCAGTAGTTTTCTGGTGGCATATTTAGGATTTTCTGTGTATAGTATCACGTCATCTGCAAAGAGTGACAGTTTTACTTCTTCTTTTCCGATTTGGATTCTTTTTATTTCTTTTTCTTCTCTGATTGCTGTGGCTAAGACTTCCAAGACTGTGTTGAATAATAATGGTGAGAGTGGACACCCTTGTCTTGCTCCTGATCTTAGAGGAAATGCTTTCAGTTTTTCACCATTGAGAATAAAGTTTGCTGTTGGTTTGTCATATATGGCCTTTATTTTGGTGAGGTAGGTTCCCCTCTATGCCCACTTTCTGGAGAGTTTTTATCATAAATGGGTGTTGAATTTTGTCGAAAGCTTTTTCTGCATCTATTGGGATGATCATGTGGTTTTTTTTTTTTTTAATTTACTTATTTTTGGTTGCACTGCATCTTTGTTGCTGTGCATGGGCCTTCTCTAATTGCAGTGAGTGGGGACTACTCTTTGTTGTGGTGCACGGGCTTCTCATCATGGTGGCTTCTCTTGTTGTGGAGCACAGGCTCTAGGCACATGGGCTTTAGTAGCTGTGGCATGTGGGCTCAGTAGTTGTGGCTCACAGGCTGTAGAGCACAGGCTTAGTAGTTGTGGTGCACGGGCTTAGTTGCTCTGCAGCATGTGGGATCTTCTGGGACCAGGGCTTGAACCTGTGTCCCCTGCATTGGCAGGTGGATTCTTAACCACTGTGCCACCAGGGAAGTCAGATCATGTGGATTTTATTCTTCAATTTATTAATATGGTGTCTCACATTGATTGATTTGCGTATATTGAAGAATCCTTGCATCCCTGAGATAAATCCCACTTGATCATGGTGTATGATGCTTTTAATGTGTTGTTGGATTTGGTTTGCTAGTATTTCATTGAGGATTTTTGCGTCTATGTTCATCAGTGATATTAGTCTGTAATTTTCTTTTTTTGTGATATCTTTGTCTGGTTTTTGTATCAGGGTGATGGTGGCCTCATAGAATGAGTTTGGGAGTGTTCCTCCCTCTGCAATTTTTTGGAAGATCTTGAGAAGGATAGGTGTTAGCTCTTCTCTAAATGTTTGACAGAATATGGCTGTGAAGCTGTCTGGTCCTGGACTTTTGATTGTTGGAAAATTTTTTTTTAAAGGACTCAACTCTTTGTTTTTTTGTTTTTTGTTTTCTTATTTTTGGCTGCGTTGGGTCTTCATTTATGCGTGCAGGCTTTCTCTAGTTGCGGCAAGTGGGGCTACTCTTTGTTGTGGTGCATGGGTTTCTCATTGCGGTGGCTTCTCTTGTTGCAAGCATGGGCTCTAGGCACGCCAGCTTCAGTAGTTGCAGCATGCAGTCTCAGTAGTTGCAGCATGCATTCTCAGTAGTTGCGACATGTGGGACCTAGAGCATGCCAGCTTCAGTAGTTGTAGTGTGTGGGCTCAGTAGTTGTGGTGCACGGGCTCTAAGGTGCATGGGCTTCAGTAGTTGTGGCTCGTGGGCTCAGTAGTTGTGACACACGGGCTCTAGGAACAGGCTCCACGGGCTGTTACGGGCTTAGTTGCTCCACGGCCTGTGGGATCTTCCCAGCCTAGGGATTCAACCCTTGTCCCCTGAATTGGCAGGTGAATTCTCAACGACTGCATCACCAGGGAAGTCCCTGCTGGAAGATTGTTAAACAGTTTCAATTGCATTACTTGTGATTGGTCTGTTTATATTTTCTATTTCTTCCTGGTTCAGTCTTGGAAGGTTGTACATTTCTAAGAATTTGTCTATTTCTTCCAAGTTGTCCATTTTATTGGCATATAGGTGCTCATAGTATTCTCTTATGATCCTTTGTATTTCTGTGGGGTCAGTTTTAACTTCTCCTTTTTCATTTCTAATTTTATTGATTTGAGTCCTCTCCCTTTTTTTTCTGATGAGTCTGGCTAAAGGTTTATCAATTTTGTTTACCTTCTCAAAGAACAAGCTTTTAGTTATATTGACCTTTACTGTTGTTTTCTTTGTTTCAATTTCATTTATTTCTGCTCTGATGTTTATGATTTCTTTCCTTCTACTAATTTTTTTGTTGTTCTTCTTCTTCTTTCTCTAGTTGCTTTAGGTGTAAGATTAGGTTGCTTGAGATTTTTCTTGTTTCTTGAGGTAGGATTGTATTGCTATAAACTTCCCTCTTAGAACTGCTTTTGCTGCATCCCATAGGTTTTGGGTTGTCGTGTTTTCCTTGTCATTTGTTTCTTGGTATTTTTTAATTTCCTCTTTGACTTCTTCAGTGATGTCTCGGTTATTTAGTAGCATATTGTTTAGCCTCCATGTGTTTGCGTTTTTTCCAGTTGTTTTTTTTTCTGTAATTGATTTCTAATCTCCTAGTGTTGTGGTCAGAAAATATGCTTGATATGACTTCAGTTTTCTTAAGTTTACCAAGGCTTGATTTGTGACAGAAGATGTGATCTATCCTGAAGAATGTACTGTGTGCACTTAAGAAAGTGTATTCTGCTGTTTTTGGATGGAATGTCCTATAAATATCAATGAAGTCCATCTTGTTTAATGTGTCATTTAAAGCTTGTGTTTCCTTATTTATTTTCATTTTGGATGATCTGTTCATTGGTGAAAGTGGGGTGTTAAAGTCCCCAAATATAATTGTGTTACTGTCGATTTCCCCTTTTATGGCTGTTAGCATTTGCCTTATGTATTGAGGTGTTCCTATGTCGGGTACATAATATTTACAATTGTTATATCTTCTTCTTGGATTGATCCCTTGATCATTATGTAGTGTCCTTCTTTGTCTCTTCTAATAGTCTTTATTTTAAAGTCTATTTTGTCTGATACGAGAATTGCTACTCCAGCTTTCTTTTGATTTCCATTTGCACGGAATATCTTTTTCTATCCCCTCACTTTCAGTCTGTATGTGTCCCTAGGTCTGAAGTCAGTCTCTTGTAGACAGCTTATATATGGGTCTTGTTTTTGTATCCATTCAGCCAGTCTGTGTCTTTTGGTTGGAGCATTTAATCCATTTATATTTAAGGTAATTGTCAATATGTATGTTCCTATTATCATTTTCTTAATTGTTTTGGGTTTGTTTTTGTAGATCTTTTTCCTTCTCTTGTGTTTCCCACCTAGATAAATTCCTTTAGCATTTGTTGTAAAACTGGTTTAGTGGTGCTGAATTCTCTTAGCTTTTGCTTGTCTGTAAAGCTTTTGATTTCCCTGTTGAATCTAAATTAGATCCTTGCTGGGTAGAGTAATCTTGGTTGTAGGTTTTTCCCTTTCATCACTTTGAATATATCCTGCCACTCTATTCTGGCCTGCAGAGTTTCTGGTGAAAATCTGTGATTACCTTATGGGGATTCCCTTGTATGTTATTTGTTGCTTTTCCCTTGCTGCTTTTAATATTTTTTCTTTGTATTTAATTTTTGTTAGCTTAATTAATATGTGTCTCAGCATGTTTCTCCTTGGGTTTAACTTGTATGGGACGCTCTGTGCTTCCTGAACTTGGGTGGCTATTTCCTTTCCCATGTTAGGAAAGTTTTCGATTATAATCTTAGAGACAGGTCTCTCAGATTGTCTTCATTTCTTTTCATTCTTTTTTCTTCATTTTGCTCCATGGCAGTTATTTCCACTATTCTATCTTCCAGTTCACTTATCTGTTCTTCTGCCTCAGTTATTCTGGTATTGATTCCTTCCACTGTATTTTAAATTTCAGTTATTGTGTTGTTCATCACTGTTTGTTTGCTCTTTAGTTCTTCTAGGTCCTTGTTAAACATTTCTTGTATTTTCTCGATCCATGCCTCCATTCTATTTCCAAGATCCTGGATCATCTTTATTACCATTACTCTGAATTCTTTTTCAGGTAGACTGCCTATTTCCTCTTCATTTATTTGGTCTTGTCAGTTTTTACCTTGCTCCTTCGTCTGCAACATATTTCCCTGTCTTCTCATTTTGTCTAACTTACTGTTTTTGATGTCTCCTTCCCACAGGCTTCAATGTCATTGTTCCTCTTGCTTCTGGTGTCTGCCCCCAGTGGTTGAGGTTGGTTCAGTGGCTTGTGTAGGCTTCCTGGTGCCTGTGCTCTGGTGGGTGGAGCTGGATCTTGTCCTTCTGATGGGCAGGGTCACATCAGGTGGTGTGTTTTGGTGGGTCTATGAGCTTAATATGACTTTAGGCCTGTCTGCTGATGGGTGGGTTTGTGTTCCTGTCTTGCTTGTTGTTTGGCATGAGGCATCCAACACTGGAGCCTGCAGGCAGTTAGGTGGGTACAGGTCTTGGAGTTGAGATGGAGACTTCCTGGAGAGCTGTTGCTGATTAATATTCCCTGGGGCCAGGAATTCTCTGGCAGTCCAGCGTCCTGGACTCGGGTGCTCCCACCCCAGAGGCTCAGGCCCAACCCCTGGCTAGGGAACCAAGATGCTGCAAGCTGCAAGGCAAAAAAATAAATTAAATAAGGTGGGGGGAAGAAAACAGACTAACAAAACCCAAGACAAATAGCAAAGACAAAAACAAACAAACAGTAACAACAACAGTTTAAAAAAAAGGAAACAAAGGAACAAATAAAACCCAAGACAAATGGTAAAAGCGAAACCAAACAAACAAAAACTAGAAGCACACACACATACAAAAAACGAAACAAAAACAAAGGAAACAAAACACAAGAGAACAACCAGACAAATAAGAGAACCCAAAAAACGAGATCAAACAATTAAAAACAAAACTAACAAAAACGAAAAACAAGAAACAAAACAAAAGCAAATGCACACACACACAAAAAGCAAAGAAAACATGAAACAAACACAAAAATGATTTTAAAAAGATTAAAAACAAAACATAACAAGGAAAAAACAGAAAACACCAAAAAAGAAAAGTAAAAGCAGAAAAGTAAAAAACATAATAAAAAAATTTTAATAAAAAATAAAATAATAATTTTAAAAAACAGAACAAAACATTAAAAAAATAGTAATAATAGTATTTTCCTGGGGTCTCAGCTGTCAGTGTCCTTGCCCCCACCGTGAGTCACAGCCAACCTCCACTTCCCTAGGAGGCCTCCAGTACCTCTGGGTAGGTCTCTGGACCCACTCTGGGCACTGTGTCAGTAGCTCAGACTCTGACCTGGCCCAACTGTCGCTTGTATTTGCCCCCAGTCTCAGTTGTGGGAACACTCACTGTCCATTCAGATATTTCATATATGCAGGGTTTACCAAGCTGATTGCGGGGATTTAATCTGTGACTTGTGCAGCTGCATGTAAAGATTTTCATTCCTCTTCCTTAGGTGCCCCGCCCCTTGGGCTCAGCTGTGATTTTAGTCCCAGCTCTGCACATGCGCCACCCACAGGGGTCTGCTCCCGAAGCTGCCCTGGAGCACTCGGGACTGCCCTGGTGACGACAAGATGTAGAGGTCGCGTGGCTGCTGGGGTTGTGGGAGCCCCGGCAGTGACAGGTGCGCAGGGTTTGGGGGGTTGGCAGCTGTGAGAGATCCAGTTCTGTCAGTGAGGAGGTGCCCGGGGAAGCCGGTGGCCATGGGCATGAGAGATCTGGCCCTAGTAGGAGCCTTTCCCAGCACTCAGTGGCCATTGTGAGAGGATCAGCCCTGGCGGAGGCCCTTCCTAGTGCCCTAGGGGTAGGCACGAGAAAGCCAGCCACAGTAGGGGCTTCTCCTAGCACCTGGTGGCAGGTGTGTGCGTGCAGCCTCTGTGGGGACCTTTCCTAGCACTTGGGGGGACAGGGGGTGGTGCATGGGAAGAGAGAAGCTGCAATGGCAGCTCCACCCCCTGCATGTCACTCAACAGTGGCACCTGGCTTCTGTGGCAGTCCAGGTTTCCTCCATAAGCATTCCGGTTGCAATTGCCTCCCTCCCGTCCCCTCAGGCTGTCTCCTCACAGCCAACAGCAGTCTTCTCCCTGGGTTTGCTCTCCAATACCCACATTCCAGCTCCCAGCCCTTGTGCACACCAGCAGACACATGTCCCAGTCTGGGGCACGCAGGGATGTGGCACAGACCATCTGTGTAGGTCACACTCTGTCCTGTCCTGGCTGCCACAGACCAGCCATTTCACCCTCCTCTGACAGCCTCAGATGTTCCCCTTCTGTCCCAACTAATTTCCATGTTGGTGAGGGGCCTTCCCCAGATGTAGGAACCTCTCCTCTTCCTCAGCTCCCCACCAAGGGGCACAGGCCCCATGCTGCTTCCTCTCCTCTTTTTTCCTTCTTTTTTCTTTCATCCTACCTGGTTATGTGGGGATCTTTCCTGTCCTTTCCAGTGTCCAAGGTCTTCAGATGGTGTTCAGCCGGTGCTCTGTGAGAATTGTTCCATCTGTAGATGTATTCTTTTTTTTTTCAGTTTAAAAATACTTTATTGCCAAAAATGCTAACCATCATCTGACAATGCAGGGTTGCCACAGACCTTCAACTTGTAAAAAACGCAGTATTTTCAAAGCACAATAAATTCAAAAGCAAGAAAATGAGGTACGCTTGTATTTCATTAGATTTCCTAATAGGTTCAACTAGTTAAAAACAGACTTAAGAACTCACTTGGTAACTGGTGAGAGCAGAAAGACATAGGCATAATAGAGAGTAAACCTGTAGTGTAGAGTACGCTCGATGTTATGAGCACCTATGTTTTTTTTTTAATTTTTATTTTATATTTGAGGATAGTTGATTCACAATGTTGTGTTAGTTTCAGGTGTACAGCAAAGTGATTCAGTTATGCATATACATATATCTATTCTTTTTCAAATTCTTTCCCAATTTAGGTTATTGCAAACATTGAGTAGAGTTACATATGCCATACAGTAGGTCTCTTTTGGTTATCTATTTAAAATATAGTAGTGTGTATATGTCAATCCCAAACCCCCAACTTATCCCCCCCTCCACCTTTCCCCTTCGGTAACCATAAGTTTGTTTTCTAAGTCTATGAGTCTGTTTCTGTTTTGTAAACAAGTTCACTTGTATCATTTTTTTTAGATTCCACATTTAAATGATATCATATGGTATTTGTCTTTCTCTGTCTGACTTAACTTCACTTAGTATGATAATCTCTAGGTCCATCCATGTTGCTGTAAATGGCATTATTTCATTCTTTTTAATGGCTGAGTAATATTCCATTGTATATACGTACCACAATGGATTTTCGTTATCCATTCATCTGTTGATGGATATTTAGGTTATTTCCATGTCTTGGCTCTTGTAAACAGCACTGCAGTGAACATTGGGATACATGTATCCTTTCCAACCATAGTCTTCTCTGGATATATGCCCAGAAGTGGGATTGCTGGATCATGTCCTCTGCGTGTTCTCTCTTCCTCTCCCTTTGTAGTAAATGTGACTGGAAACAGTAACTCCACGTTTATTTCCAGCGGGCAGGTGATGAATTTCAAGGGCAACATCATCGTGGTCTACGTCAGTCAGAACTCGCAGGAGGGTCCGGTGGGGCTGGGCAGCGGCACGGGGGAGCCGGTGGGCTGCCCGGTGCAGGAGGACTGCTGCGACTCGTTCGCTGGCCTCGTGCCGTGCTTCCCGGATACGTGCACGAGCCTCGAGGTGGGCCCAGGACTGCAGGAGCGAGGCACCCCCGGGCCCGACGAGGGCTTGCGGCCAGTGCAGGAGCAGGGGGAGGCTGAGGCCAGCGTGCCCGAGATGCAGCGCTGAGCAGCCGAGAACGTGCTGTGGTTCACAGCGCCCCTTGGAGCCTCGATGCAGCCGGGCAGGTGCAAACCTGCAGGCCTTCCAGCCCGCCCTGCGCACGTCGGGAGCCTGTAGATGTATTCTTTTTTTTTTTTTTTTTTTTTGCGGTACACGGGCCTCTCACTGTTGTGGCCTCTCCCGTTGCGGAGCACAGGCTCCGGACGCGCAGGCTCAGCGGCCACGGCTCACGGGCCCAGCCGCTCCGCGGCATGTGGGATCTTCCCAGACCGGGGCACGAACCCGTGTCCCCTGCATTGGCAGGCGGACTCTCAACCACTGCGCCACCAGGAAGCCCTGTAGATGTATTCTTGTTGCATTTGTGGAGAGGCAGAAACTCCACATCCTTCTACTCCTCCACCATCTTGAAAAACTCCCTTGAGTTGGGTCTTGAAGATGTGAGTAGAGCCTGAGAAAAATGCTCTACACACATGTAGAGCCATAACAATAGAAAGGGCAGTTGGGGCCAGACCCTCGGGGAACTTGAATACCAGGCTGAAAAGTCAGGCTCTATTTGATGGGAAATGGAAAACCATTGCTTTTTTAAGACAACTTTATTGAGGTAGTATTGACATACAATAAACTACACATTTCAAAGTGTAGGTGTGATAAGCTTTGGCACGCGTACACAGTCATGACACCATTGCCACCATCAAGGTAATGAATATATCCAATTATCTTCAAAAGTTCCACTGAAAGATTTTAAGAGAATGATAATCAAAGCAATGCTTTGGGAAAATGATAGTTTTTAAAAAGTAAATGCCTCCTTCTGATACATTTTTTTTGTCTCAAAATCTCCTTCAGTGGCGTGTAAAATTTCAAAATGAATTATACCATATCGAAAACTGAATCAGAACAAGGGACAAAGAAATCACAGCTTTGGCCAATTTGGTGGCAGTATATGGGACAGACTGGAATGGGGCAAGCTTGCAACAGGACAATCAGTTGAAAGCACAACTAGAAGACTTCTCCAGTAGTCCAAGCAGGGACAAGAGTCCCTATCAACTCTTGTAGGGAGAGTCAGGACAAAAAGGAAGGAATAAGTGAGAAAGACTAACTGGGGGAGTAGGACTGGAGGGAGGGAGAAGGGAAAAATGACAGGATTTGAGCTAGTTGGATGGTAATCTGGGAAAGTGTGGCGATAAGAAAGGTTGATAGAAATAAAGAATTAGAGTTTGTGGATATGGATTTAGCAAGAAGGAAAATAAGTCAGACATAGGAATCACTCACACTGAGGTGAAAGGTAAAGTAAGATTGGCTTGCCTTTGTGGGAGACAGAGTTAATGGAGAGAAAAAAGTCAAGCTAGAACTTTATGAATTCCAAACCACAGGGGCTCCAAATTGTTTAAGCAGTGCTTAAAATATTCCAGGCACTGGGCTAAGCCCTTGACAAAGTGTACTGTATCTTTTGTCCCTCACAATAACCCTATTATGGAAACATAGGCACAAAGAAATTGGATTACTTGCCCAATGTCACATGATTTGTCTATGGTGAAACTAAGTTGTTAAAATCAGACAACTTAAATGCCTTCTTGATCTCTGGGCTACAGTGTCTTCTTCTTGCAGCCCAAATCACTTCAGCATTCCTAGGATAAAGGGTGGCCTAACAACAAACACAACACCCAGGCCAGAGCTGCTTTACCCATTTGCCTGGTATACTCCCCAGGGGCACCATATCCTCTATCTCAAGATACTACAGTATAGGGGAGTTCCCTGGTGGTCCAGTGGTTAGGACTCTGTGCTTTCACTGCTGTGGCCTGGGTTCAATCCCTGACTGGGGAACTAAGATCCCGCAAGCTGTGTGGCATGGCCAGAAAAAAAAAAATACTACAATTTATTTTTTTCCAGTTTTATTGAGCTATAGCATTGTGTAAGTTTAAAGTATACAGTGTAATGATTTGATATACATATATAGTAAAATGATCACCATAACAAAGTTAACATATCCATCACCTCACATAGCTACAATTTGTGTGTATGGTGAGAACTTTAAAAATCTACTCTCTAAGCGACTTTTAAATATACATTACAGTATTGTTAACTATAGTCACCATGCTGTACGTTACATCCCCAGAACTTTTCATCTCATAGGAAGTTTGTACCCTTTGACGACCTTCACCTGTTTCCTCTACCCCACC
Source organism: Pseudorca crassidens (assembly GCF_039906515.1). Lineage (NCBI taxonomy): Eukaryota > Metazoa > Chordata > Mammalia > Artiodactyla > Delphinidae > Pseudorca > Pseudorca crassidens. The sequence goes on from NC_090297.1 coordinate 99,844,023, forward strand.
CCACCCCCCACCCCCTGCCCCTGGCAACCACCAATCTGCTCCTTATTTTTATACCATTCAATTTAGATTACACTTGCTGAGAATTAGTTCAAATGCATAGAGAGAAGAATTTTATTTCAGGAACAGAACAGCATTAGTCAAAGTGAAAATAATGATTTCACTTAAGAGGTCAAATACCACAAAACTCACCATGCTGAGTTTACAGTAATGTAAGGGACAAAGGAATACATCAAGTGTCTTAAATTGGTAGCAAAAACAGATAATTTCTACTAAAGAGAAACATGAAATCTCATTTCTGGATTACTAACCTAATTGTGATTTATCGAAGAATAGAGGAAATAGCATAACTTGAAAAAGTCAGAATACATTAACAGCACTACAGCTTTATTTCTGTGTATCTAGGGGAGCCAGATGGCTGGCTGGGTGAAGGGAGGGGATGTGGTTAACTTTGTTAAACTTTAGCCAAAGCCATTAACGCCTCTCTTAGAAAAATAGGTATAGTAATGCTTTAGTAGTGATTTTCTTCTTGATGTTCAGGTAAATCGTCTGGTTTGGGGACTTAGAGATGAAGAAGTCTCTATTTGATGACTGCTTACTAATCTATGAGATTATTAAGAACTGCTATGAGATACACAGACCATAGAAACCATATGTTTTACCTCCAATCACTTGTGGCAGGGCCAGGGAAATGTATACCTTCTATCGAATACTCAGGAGTCACAGAGCTCCTTTTGCCAAAGGTTCTAAAGAAAGTGTGGACTATGCAAAAACTAACAAACACTCAGACTAAATTCTGAAAAAGGAGTTATCCTATCTACAGCTCTGTTTGGAATTATCATGATTGCAACAGAGTTTAAATTACACAAGGAGAAATGTTCATTTAGCTTTAGAGCAGGGGTCTGCAAACTTGAAGGGCCAGATAGTAAATATTTTAAGCTTTACAGGACAGGCTATATGGTGTCTGCTATAACTACTCAACTCTGCTGCTGCGATGCTAAAACAGCCATAAATAATATGTAAACAAGTGAGTGTAGCTGCATTCCAATAAAACTTTCTTTACAAAAAAAAATTTTTAAAGCGGTGGGCTGATTGGGCCTGTGTGCTCTAATTTCCCAACCCTTGCTCTAAAGTGACGGTTCTCAAAATTTATGTGTATATTAGAATCACCAGTGGATCTGATTAAAAAGTTAGGAACCTGGGCCCCAGCCCTCCCCTACAGAATCAGAATCTCTAGTGGATGGGGCCTGGAAATCAGCAACATATAAGGTCACATGCAAGTGGTATGTAAACTGTACTTTGAAAAACACTGTGGTATGTAGCTAGCCTCATCTAAGCTGCGATGGCCCTACTGTCCCAGAAGTGGGCCAGCACTTCCTGCATCCTGTGGCAATAAAAATGCAGCAACTGTTTTATTGCTCTTTGGCCTTCCTAGTAGAAGAGCAGATGAACAAAGTGCTATTTTTTTTGCTTCCAGCCTTGAAAATACATAAAATAAGTTGGCTCAGGTGAAATTAATATGAGATTTAGGTTATGAATTTAAAAGAAAATCCTCAACTTAAAATAACAAGGTTTTCTAACCAAAGATCTCCCTGAAACCCTTTAGACTGCAAAATTAGTAGACAAGATCCTTACCAGAGGACAGGACTAAATCTGAAGGAATGGTTTACTGTGTGTTCCCTTTTCCCCACAGTATCTCCAGCAAATGCCTGCCCTGTTGCCTGGAATTCCACTACTGATGAGTCACTACTTTAAGTCTGGAGGTCTTTGCTTCAACAAAACCTCATTAAAACTCATGTAAAAACAGAAAGTATAAAATCTCTACAGACCTCTGGGAGCTGCTCCTAACTTTAACAATCAGTAGAAAACAGGTTATTCAGCTAAGTTCAGTTCTGTCCAAGAGAAAGAAGGTCTTGATTTGGTTGTTTCTGTTTTAATTGCCAGAGATCTATCACCCGATCAGTCAAAGAAGATCAAAGTTTTTCAGGCTGGAAAACAGCTCCACCTCTTCTTCAGCTCTCCAGATTTTCCTAGGAAGGACAATGAATATCCTACAGTCAAAGGAATGGTCTTCAGGAACTCCCTAAAGAAGCCAGAATGACCCACAGATAACTCCAGGGAAGAGAGCTCTTACTAAGGCTTCTGCTGATCTTGGAAATGAAGGGGAGTGCTCTAAGAGAGCAGATGTTCTAATGATTACTAAGACATGGACTTAGAATGCCTCCTACTGTTACCACTACAGCAGATGTCACTAACTGTTTTTTTGTTAGATAATAGTAAGATGATTCTGAACTTCCTCAACACACACCCAAAAGATGTTAGGGAAAAAAGACCCAGAAATTTACCAGTAGAGCAAAGTCACACTGAGATTAGAACTCCACCACTAATATACTTCATAGATGATTATGTACAGGAAGTGGAAATTAGCTTGACAAGTAAGCAATCAACATTTTAGGCAGCCTGGCTCTGGGGTCCAAGACCCACTGGCTGAGCTTCTGACTCCTCCCCTTTTCCATGGCAAAAAAATCCCGGCATTTTCAGCAAAGTTGGAAGGCCAGTTTCCCTGCATGGTTTCCAACTGATGGAAAGAACCACGAATTGGAGTCCCAGAGATTAGTACAAAAACAATGCAAATGTCTAGCAAAGCCAGGGGCCCCAAAATACTTACCCAACCTCCCTGGCCCTGGATATACTCTCGGATGGCAGTGTTCCCAATGATCATATTTGTCATGGGCGTAGCCACCTGTCTTGCCATCTCAGGAGTCATACGGACCACACATTCAAGAAGTTTCACTGACACTGCCAGAAAGGCTCTCTCATAAGCCAAGCTGGAATCCTGGGCACACCAGGCCTTGCTGAGAGAATTAACTGTGTCCTGAAGTATAGCTCCTGCCTGGGGTAAGATATGAGATCTATCAGTGGAGTATCACTGAAAAAGTACAGTAGGCTGCAGGTGTAGGAATCCAATAAAACAAGTGTTTCTCAAAGAGTGGCAAGTGCACATTGGTTGTATCTAAGGTAATCTTAAGAAATAGATGGATATAATTCAAAAAGAGTCATGTACCACAATGTTCATTGCAGCTCTATTTACAATAGCCAGGACATGGAAGCAACCTAAGCGTCCATCCACAGATGAAAGGATAAAGATGTCGCACATATATACAATGGAATATTACTCAGCCATAAAAAGAAACGAAATTGAGTTATTTGTAGTGAGGTGGACGGACCTAGAGTCTGTCATACAGAGTAAAGTAAGTCAGAAAGAGAAAAACAAATACCATATGGTAACACATATATATGGAATCTAAAGAGAAAAAAATGGTCATGAAGAACCTAGGGGCAGGACAGGAATAAAGACACAGACCTACTAGAGAATGGACTTGAGGACATGGGGAGGGGGAAGGGTAAGCTGGGACAAAGTGAGAGAGTGGCATGGACATATATACACTACCAAATGTAAAACTGATAGCTAGTGGGAAGCAGCCTCATAGCACAGGGAGATCAGCTCGGTGCTTTGTGACCACCTAGAGGGGTGGGAGCGAGATGCAAGAGGGAGGAGATATGGGGATGTATGTATATGTATAGCTGATTCACTCTGTTATAAAGCAGAAACTAACACACCATTGTAAAGCAATTATACTCCAATGAAGATGTTAAAAAAAAAAGAACAGAAGAAAAAAAGAAGTAGATGGATAAACTTTTCTTACTTTAGTATTTTTAATTGATTGTAATGGGTATTAGAAAAAACCTAAGCAGCCAATCAAACCCATGATTTGCTCAGGATGAACAAAATGATTAAAGGAAAAACAAAATGATTTGAAAGAAAAATACCAAGTACATCATAGCAGAGTTGGTCAAATTCTAAAGGTATGGCTTGAATGACTGAAGTCTGGGAAACTCTAAAGTAAAAAATAGATTAGCTTTTCCTCTTTCTCTTTCCTTCCCCAAAAGTTCGATCCAAGAGTCATTAGATGGGGCTGAGTAAGGTCTATTGTGGTGTAGTGTAGGGGACCCATGGTGGTCAAAGCAGGGTGTCAGAACCTAAACAAGCCGAGAAGGGCATCCACGGTGAGAGTACCTAGATCCTGGTTTCCAAATAGCATTCTCCATTAAAAGAAACTAGAGCTCCCTGGCGAATGGCTAATTTCAGGCTGGGGCTTGGAAAATACAAGATCTTCTGTCAGAAATTAAAGAAGTGCTCAGAGAATGATAGGGACATGCCAAAAAGACACAGTCCAGGTTGAAAGGTGGAAGCTAGGGCAATTTGAGCATACAGATAAATAATAATAGTAACAGATTACAACCCACTGAATAAAGAAGGAATTCATGGGTCCACGTTGATATAAAAAATAAATAAATGAATAGATTAAAATTTTAGTGAGAAATGGGGCATTTACATGGTTTCAAAGGACTTCCCTACAAGACACTTACTAATTAAAGGTGAAAAGATTAACTTGACAGTGAAGAAGCCTTGCAGACACTATTTTAAGTGATTAAAGTTAACACCAGTACTGGGACAAATTGAAATCTGCACCACTTGATAGGATGCAGTGAAATGAACACAGCAACACTTCTGTGCAATTCCTACCAAAGGTACATATCCTGTATCGATTCAAGAGGAAATATCAAACAAACCCAAGTTAAGGGACATTCTTCAAAATAATTGGCCCATAATCGTCAAGGGTCAAGGTCATGAAAATCAAGGAAAGACTGAGGAACTATTCCAAATTGAAGGAGACGAAAGAGACATGACAACTAAGTGCAATATCTGATTCTGACCTAGATCCTTCTGCTATGCAGGTGACCCTTGAACAACTCAGAGGTTAGGGGAAACAATCCCCTGCATAGTTGAAAACCTACATATAACTTTATGGTTGGCCCTCCGTATCTGCGGTTCCACATCTGCAGATTCAACCAAGTGCAGATCGTGTAGTACTGTGCTATTTATTGAAAAAAAATGCATATAAGTGGACCCATGCAGTTCAAACCTGTGTTGTTCAAGGGCCAGCTGTAAGTGAAAGTCTGAGAAAATCTGAGTGGGATCTGAGGATGAGATGATAATGTATCAATGCTAAATTCCTGGTTTTGATGGTTAGACTGTGGTTATATAAGAGAATGTCCTTGTTTGAAGGGGGTGATGGAACAACATGTTGGCTACTTACTCTCAAACGATTCAACTTTTCTGTGAGTTTGAAGCTGTTTCCAAAATAATTTGTTTGTTTGTTTGGGGTTGTTTTTTTTTTTTTGTGGTACGCGGGCCTCTCACTGTTGTGGCCTCTCCCGTTGCGGAGCACAGGCTCCAGACGCACAGGCCCGGTGGCCACGGCTCATGGGCCCAGCCGCTCCGCGGCATGTGGGATCTTCCCAGACCGGGGCACGAACCCGTGTCCCCTGCATCGGCAGGCGGACTCTCAACCACTGTGCCACCAAGGAAGCCCCAAAATAATTTTTTTTAATTAAAAAGTAAAAGTAGATCCAGCTACCAGCTACCTAGGAAAGCTTCAGTGCAAGCAATTAGGTGTGATAAGTCCAGTTCTGCCTGAGCTGCATTCAGTAGGAAGATAAAGCATAAGGGTGTGGTTCAGCACAGAGATACAGAGAATAGATTGGTGGTGACCAGGAGATAGGGCGAGGTCAAAATGGGTAAAGGGGGGACTTCCCTGGTGGCACAGTGATTAAGAATCCACCTGCCAACGCAGGGGACATGGGTTCGAGCCCTGGTCCAGGAAGGTCCCACATGCCACGGAGCAACAAAGCCTGTGGGCCACAACTACTGAAGCCCGCACGCCTAGAGCCCGTGCTCCACAACAAAGAGAAGCCACTGCAATGAGAAGCGTGCGCACCACCACGAAGGGTAGCCCCCACTCACCACAACTAGAGAAAGCCCACGTACAGCAACGAAGAACCCAACGCAACCAAAAATAAAATATTAATTAATTAATTTAGAAAACCAAAAAGAACCAAAATGGGTAAAGGGGGTCAATTTTATGGTGACAGAGAGAAACTAGACTTTTGGTGGCAAGCATGCTGTGGTGTATACAAAAGTGGAATTATAATGTTGTGCACATGAAACTTATGTAAAGTTATAAAGCAATGCTACCTCAATTTAAAAAAAAAGTGTGATTCTGGAATCAGTCTGGGTTCAAATCCTAACTTCAACACTTACTAAATAATCTAATTACTTATTTCCCTATTCTTCAGTTTCCTTATCAGCTTAAATGGATACTAAGTCAGAAAATACTTTTTGAGGGCCTATTGTATATCATGTTCTGTTCTAGGTTGTGTGAATATAGCAGTGGACAAAATGGGTTAAATGTTTGCTCTCACAGTGTTACACACAGATGAGAGAGGTTGCACTGTGGATAACAGTTTCTATAATGCCTCATAGAGTGGTGTAAGGATTAAATGAGATAATAAATGTAAAGCATTTAGAATACTGTCTGGCACATGGTAAGTGATGAGTTAATATTAGCTGTCATTATTGATATTAATCAGCAACCTCTTCTAGAACATTGCCTATGGTATTTATATCCCATACAAAGTCCAGGAATCTGGACACTGATGAAAAGCCAGATACGCCCTAGTGGCTGCTGTACTTATCCTTCGTTGCGTCGGATTTGTCAAATGCCTATCCTTCCTGTATATAATTTTATTGCTGGACCTTGAGGAAAAAAAGATGTCCACTACCAGCAAAATAAATACTAAAACAGGTGCATAAAAGAATAAAATGCTTTACCAAGAATAAAATGCTATATATATGCTCTATGCCATTAAGCACAGCTCTGATGAAAAACAAATAGAAACAATCTGAAGGCTGATCAGCCTATGCCAAAAGCTCTCCACCTCAATACCACCTAGGCTTTGATTAACTGCTAAAGAATCGGCAGTTGAAGAATTCCTGCTGTGTCTCCTTGGATGCATTAAGCCCCCAAATCTTTCACAGAACATTTCTAGTCACAGTCATATAGGAGTAGTAAGAGAAGGATATCTGAAATAGAAAAAAAGCAGCAAACAATAGAAGGAAGTAGCAGAAACTTGACCTGTCCCTGAATGGTTTCTGCGATGATGTTTTTGGCAGAAGCTTCCAATTCTCCATTGAACTTGTCACCCAACATCCGAAGGCGACCAGCAATGATGGCCACATCAAAAGAGCAGACCTCTCCTAAAACAGAGGGAACACAGGCACATTCGTCACAATGCTTGAAGGGATGGCAAGTCCCAGGAATCTGGGCGTTGAAAAAAGTTCTCTAGACTTTTTAAACAATTTGGGCATCATTCTCTCCCAAGAAAATCTTCAATATTCTGTCAACACCAATAGAAGACAGAAAATCTCCCTTCACTGAGAATCTCTTTCCCTTCTATAAAGACTTCAGATATTGCTGAAAGCTTAGAGCTTACCTTTTGAAACTTAAGAAGAAATAAGTAAGAATATTCAGATTCTCTTGTTGACCTGCAATTACCACCTCAGGCCAGGAGCCTTACCTGAATCTACTTCGTCTGCACAACGTAGGGTCCGGTTAGCAACCTGACAAGTGGGACCTAAGAAGTCTGTGAGTAGAGAGTCTATAATGCATTCCGTTTGCTCCTCAAAGGTTTGGGGGCTCTTCATTTTAGGTGTTTATGGCCAAGTTTTGCTTTTCTACAAAACAAAGCAGTTTTCAGCTCAGAAGGAAGTCAGAAACACTGGTAAACCAGATGTGTCCCTCTTGTAAAGTTTCTTAATGGGACATGGAGTCCTGGAGCCTTTCCCACCACCTGTCTACAAAACAGCTGCTCAGAAAGATGGGACTTCTCTGAAGAGCTCACCCACACACAGCTAGGGAGGTTTGTTGAAGACTTTCAGTTCCTTATCTCAGAGCCACACCCAAGCCAGTACCTAGGGTTAATGAATAACTTTAATAGTTAGATAGCCAATCTAGAACTGAAAGAGTCAAGGAAGAGCTCTTGGGCAACACTGAGAAACTTCCTGCTGGGTTCTGGGTATGGTGTAATTTAAAGAAAGAAATTTTGAAGTTCTATTACACAAGCATTCAACTCCTGACTATGGCATTCGTTTGCCACTATCACACACCGATTACTTACTGAGTACCAGTGTGTAAGAAACTACACATACTTGGCACTATAAATAACCCAGAAAAACGACACAGATACAGTTCCCATCCTCATGGGGTCATACTTCAGCATGAATGACAGATATTAAATGACTAATCATATAATTTCTTGTGCTTATTAAGATATAGTGTGTTACTACAGTGTATAATAAGGAAACAAACCTGGGGGTAAGGAAGGCTTCCTTGAGTAGTAACATCTGAGATGAGCTCTGAAGGACAAGCAGGGATTCATTAGGCAAAGAGTAGGAATAAGACCATTCCAGATGGAGGGTATAAGATATATAAAAGCTGAAAAGATGAATAAAAATTTGGGCATTTGAGGAATTGTAAATGGGGACAACACAAAGTATTTCACAGGGAAATAACAAGGATTAAATAAGATAATGTTATGTGGAATGACCCAAGAGTATCTGACACACAGCAAGTGTTAAATATCTTCCTTTTAGCCCAAGGTCTAATGACCAGGATTAAAAGGGATCTGGGATATCTCTAATAGAATTAATTGGGATTTTCCTAATAGGGTTGGACTCCATTGTCGTTTTACAGGTTCTCAGGATTGGACACTTCATAGTGGCTGCCTTCTTAATGTAACTACACCTAGATTCTGGGTTTGTATCTCAGAAGCAGCACTCAAACCTATCAGCCCTTCCAGAACTAGTGAACTAGTAAGAGATTCAAGCATAAACAGTAAGTTAGTTGTTCAAAGTGGAATTTCTAGCTTGCAAGATAATCAGAGCCAATCTTCTGCTTTCTATTCCATTCTAAAAAAAAAAATCATAAATTCCTTTCAGACTAGGAACAGGAATTATGTAGCTGAAGGGCCATTTTTATTTGTCATTATCAATCATTAGGGCTGAAACTTCAGTTTCTACTAAACAGCCTTCAGACCTCTAATGTCAGAGATAATTCTAGGTCAACCTCCTTTCACACTAGAGTGAGCCACTGACAACTTAAGGATTCCAACAAGTACATTTATGACATACTCCCAAAATAATATACAAAAACAAAAACAAAAAATTATAAGATACTATCCAACTGGTGTTAAATAGCTTGCCCAAGGTAAGTGGCATCAGTAAGTGGCAGAATAGAAATTTAAAACCAAGTGTATCTTACCATTAACAATAAACCTTTTCCCACAATAATAAACCACCTTCCTCATTTCACTACTGATATGCTTATGGGCAAATGCCATCTTGGGAATCTAATCTTTGCATAATCTTATCTATCCTTTGCATTATCTGTACAATCAATGTTGTAAGGCTACAGAAACAGAGTATACCCTTTATGAGCAATGTGGGGTAAAATTTCCTCCTTTGTTTATTTCTCTCTGGGCCTTCAATGTAGCACCCTCCCAACTACCCCTTCCCCTCCCTACCAGCCCACATACCCTTCACTCTTACAGTTCAAATATTGTACTCTTAATTATTACTGAAAAATGAGGCCAGAATTTTTTCACTATCACTTGCTTCTCTTGCTGTTCTGGCGATAACAACTAATATCCCTTTCCCAAAGCCTCATCTCATTATATCATTGGCTCAAAATCCAGGATCTTGTCATCTGCACCAGGTCCGCATGTGAATGAGGATCCTGGGGTACAGCTCCTCTCAACATGAAGACCTATAACTAAGAAAAAAAGTTGTCTCCCCTCCCCCAAACACCCAATATATGAGAAAGGGACAAAATAATTGTAACAGAACTCCCATTCAAAAAGGAGGAGGGAATGGAGACATTTAACAGTCGCTGGTCCATAGCAGTAAAATGATCATCAGGAACTATGCAAATGATTGCCTCTGTAATGTTCCAAAGCACCACTGTCATTGGCGGGCACTCATCGTATGTGTTACTATTTACCAACTAAGACAGACATTAGAAGGCCATTTTTCTAAAAGCAGAGTATCAACTACCCTCATGGATTTTAAAGATAAGCATCCACTTATATCATCAAACCATATAACTGCAGAAGCTAGAGAGATCCTAGGGAGAAGGAATATTAAATAATTAACTTCATGGTATACTTAAGCTTTAGTCATTTTGCTTGTAAATTAGTAAAACCAGACTACAGTTAAGAGAAATCAGTTCTTCATTGAGATCATTTTAAAATTACACTTTTCAAAAGCAACAGTTGCATATTCTGCTATGCCCCTACTTTACAGAAAAGCAACCAGGTGGGGCTTAATCTTCTAAAGGCTCCAATAGTTGGGATCACTTTAGCAACATTCAATTGCTGAGCTGTACCTAATTTTCTTTAGGTCAATATTTCAATTATAGTCTTTAATTTTTTAAAAAGTCAATCAATTTACTCAGTTTCTACCACTTACATTCTGTTCCCTTGTAACACTTAAAACTGGCAGCACTTAGCACTTCGATTTTGTTTTAATACCTAATTAAACATTCACAGTTTAACTGAACAAGTCAAAACATGGAAAGCAGTTCTGAAGCTATTCTGATCCCCCTACTTCCAGTCCCTGGGGATCCATGGTCTAGATCAGACTTTTTCAACTGGGGGTGATTTTGACCCCCACAGTAACTTGGCAATGTCTGAAGACAGTTTTAGTTGTCACAACTAGGGGTTCTACTGGCATCTAATGGTATAGATCAGAGATATGGCTAATGATTATCCTACAGTGCATAGGAAAACCTCCTACAGCAAAGAATTATATGGCCCCAAATGTCAGTAGTACCACTTTTGAGAAACCCTAGTCTAGATGGAATTCCATCTATTGTCCTCTATGTGGTCAACACAATATAATAAAACACACTTCAAACACCAACCCCCAAACACCATCAGAATCTAATTACTTACAGCCATTCGTTCAATGCTATTTATTGAGTAATCACTATGTGGTCGGCACTGTAGAGATAGAAGGAAAGAAAGATAATCACTGTCCTTAGAAACTGTCTGGTTGAGACAGACAACTCACAAACCCAGGCCCTTGCCAGAAAACTCAGCAATGTTATCTACTCTTATTAAAAGCTTGGTTGAGAGAAATGATGGTGAAGCATTATTTGAAGGATAGGCAGTCCATCTATGTATCTAGGTAGAAGTCCTTAAATTAAGCTGGATGATATTTGGGTCACAGTATCTATAGTCCTTGAAGAAATGCCCTCACTAAGCTCTATACTAAAGCTATGCTCTCTGTTTGTATTGAAGAACACCATAAGAAAACCATGTGAAACTCTTTACTAACTTCCCATAGGAATCTTCTGCGTATCACTCAGCGCCATCCATGTGAAACTACATGTAAATTTCTCTTCGAAATTAGAATTGAAATGTTTCTTCCTCTCTGGTAACAACTATACGACCGTTTCTCTTTATTCTGACTGCCAAATCACTTACAGAGCTAAATCTGAGGCGCAACGATATCAACTATGTAGGCCCTTTCAGCCTGAACATTTGTATATGTTCCCATCCCTGACCCAGCTGGTTTTCACAGGTATTTTTATTTTTCCTGTGCTGGATTATCTGGTTATTTATACTTTACCATCATTTTATTACATCTGTTTTTGCCATAAGTTGTCTCAGTGATTAAAACGTGGCCAGGTATGAATAAAATTAAACGTGAGAAAGAGCGACAAGAAAACAATTACAACAGTGCTGCTAGAAATGTGCACTGACTGCTTTCACAGCTTGAATGAGACCCCGGATGAAGGCAGGAGGGTCACAGAAAACTTCCTGAAAGAGCTCATGCCTGAGCTGAACATTGAAAGATAGACTAGGTGTTACTTAAAGAAGACATGAGGGTGAGGAAATGGTCTAGGCGAGAAGAAAAAGCAGGTGCCAAGGCACAGAGGTGAGAGAGAGCCGAGCGTATTCAGGGAACTGCAAGTGGTTTGCTTGTGCCAGAACAGAGGGTATCCTGGGGAGTGCTGAGACATGGCACCAAAGAGGTACTTGAGACGCCAGGCTAAGGACTCTGAACTCTGGCCTAAAAACCATGATTAGAAATATGAGAACAGTCAGGAATTCACTGCAATAATCCAGGGAAGAAAAGATGACCCCCACAAATGATGACCCAGTCAGTTTCCAGACACATCAGGCATCTTTAATGAGTAAAATAATCCCTTAAACTGATTAGGAAAGAATCCAAATCCTACTCTCACCCCATTCCCACCCCCTTACCAACAACATTAACCTTTACCACATCACCTGGAAAAATGGGGTCATTCACCAATGATCTTTGGACAAGAATGTAAGAATTCTCATTCCCAGATTCCCATTCTCCTTTGCATTTGATATTATCTGGACTTACAAGCAGCTATAATAAGAAAAACTAAGGAACTCTGAGAGCTATTCATCTCACTAAGGATAGGCAAGAAGCTGTTATGATTTCATGTCTCCAATTGTTCCAATCACAGTTTCTAATACAGAAATAAAACTGTTCAGTGTCTCTGTCCTCGCCTTGTTTTGTTTTACTGAGATCTGCATGTGCAAGTTCTCGGGCTCCAACAGCAGTTCTGTCAGGAACAGACAGCCAGTGTCATCCTGAGCGCTGAGGTAGGCTTTCCACGGCTGAGTCCCAGCCCTGTTCATCGCGATGGTCTGGATGTTCACGACTTGCAGGGCCATCTGGAGGGTGTCAGGATGGACTGCTCCCTGCCACGGGAACACCTGCTGATGAGCAACTTTGAGGCTCAGCCAAGTTTTCTCAAAACACTCAGCAGTAAGCTGGTGATTGGGGACTAGCATGAGGGCTCTGGAATCAGGGAGCTCTTGGACCCTCTCCTTGTTCTCTTCAGGAATCAGGGGTCCTACAAGAGTCAGAAAGCTTGTGTAAGAGATGCTCTTAATCTGTAGAACTACATTTTTAAATCTAGATTTCCAGCAGTACACAATGTGACTCTCATCTTCAGAGAAATGGCTTAAATAACCAATGATGAACTTCCTTCTTGCTCACAGAGACAAAATTCGGGCAACAGTCTGAGGTTTAGCTAGGGTACTCTACTCTCTACCAGTCATTGCAAAAGATAAAGATTTTTCATGACAAGGTATAAAGTAAGGACTATTTTTACCTGATGTGGCAAAAGATGCAGTGTTAGGAAGCTCTAGGCCATGACGTTCCACACCCTGGCATTTAGAGATGGTTGCCCAGCGGGCTTTGCCATATACTGGCACCAGTGTGTTGAAGTCCGAGGCCCAGCTGTTCACAGGTCTTTCTGCCTGATCCTCCAAAAGTCTGAGAGAAGGGTCAGATTGAGGGCTCCGTAGGATCCGCTTCACTTCATCGATGCCAGCTAAGAGGAGGCGATAGTAGAAGAGACCTCGGTCCCGTACTGCCATATCCTTTTCTTCCTCTGAGGTAAGATAACAGACTAAGTTAATTAAAAACAAAAATGAAAACACTCTTTCTACCCCTGTGCCCACCAGAATAGGAGAACAAAATGAAGGAGGGAGGAAACCCTGGAAAACGTTGACATTTTCTTCTTCGGTCCCAGATGGCTCACCAAACAATGAAAGCTGTGAGAACCTGTATGACTGGTCATGGCAAGTACCATTTCCTTTTTTTTTTTTTAAATTTGATTTTATTTATTTTTTTATACAGCAGGTCCTGTCCTCATTAGTTACCCATTTTATACTTATTAGTGTATACATGTCAATCCCAATCTCCCAATTCAACCGTTTCCTTCTGAAGAGCCTACCTATGCAGTAGTATAATAAACGGCCCAGCGTGTCCTGGCACTCGGCGGGTCGAGAGAGGAAAAGGCGCAGCAGAGCCGTGAGCAGCTCCATCTTGACAGCTGGAAATGTCTCCGACTTCACATTCTCTACGAAGTCCTCCAACACATAAGGAGCGTTGGGGATTCTCTTCCCGTGGACACCGAGTAGCCAAATAAGCGCCTGCTTCCCCTAGGTAATAAGGGAGTAAGAACAGGTGCTCAACATTTGGCTGTCCAGAACACAGGCCAGAGCAGGCAGTAGATAGCAGCAGGTTTTGCTTTTCCCCTAGAGTCAGTAGAAAAGGTATAATATTTTATTTACTTCCACTTGCATTTATTAATTCACCCCCTACTAAACTCTCTACAACAAATAGGAATGAAATTCTACCACACAAAAGGAGACTTAAGACTCTCACAGCCTATGTTGCTTAAGCAATAAGGCTTCCTCACCTTTGAGGCTTCTTCCCCAATTTGGGGTTTAATGCTTCAGTGGAAGCTATTGGAAGATTCCCCTAAGTTAGGGGAACCTAGTGTGCACATCAGAGTCACCTGCAAAGTTTCTTAAAACTCTGTGTGTCTAGGGCTTCCACTCTTGAATATTTGAGTAGATACTGGAAGCCCAAATATTTGTAAAACTTTCACAGACGATTCTGATTTTCATGCCAGCTGAAAACCCTATGGTCTAAATCTCTGACTCAAAACTGTTCACAAGAACAATGGTATCAAAATATTTGTAAGAAAACCATAGCTAAATCCTAATGTTTTTATAATTTATATCCCACCTACACCCAAAACAGAATCTGAGGTGGCAATCAATTCTAAGAATTCCACTTCAGACACTGGGTGGAAAGAATAATTAGATTCCATTTCACAGAGCAGGGTCCCAAGCACTCCCCCTCTGCCTAGAAGTAAAGGAGAATTACAGCCTACCTCGCTATCTTGAATGCTCTCCTCACAGCCGGGCAGGGCCTGACACACAGCTTCTGTACACTGAGGACACAACCAAACCAGGTCTCGGAAAGTCTGCACAACCACTAGAGCACAGCTCAGGACACAAGAGCACAGGATTAGAGCCTCCGCACGGGAAAGAATCTTAAGAAAAGTCACATATTCAGGCTAGATTACTGGGGCAATTTCTGTAAAATGGGTGTTTGGTGGGGTGGTCAATAATTATCTGAGAAATGTCTGACATGGGCAACAATTTCTTAATAAGTGTTGCTCATCAGATTGCCATGAGGATAAATGAGTTAACGTATGTGAAAGCACTTGGCAAACCAGAAAGCATATACAAATGTGGGGGAGTGCTGCTGTCGAATGATGCTCTGAGGACAGTATAAAAGGAGCCACCAGGGCTGGAGCTACGGTGAAGCAAGCAAGGTGCCAGGGTGTAAAATTTAAGAAGACTCACAGAGTTAGCATTTGCACAAACTTGAGAGCGAGTGCCTCTTTATATATATTCTTTTTTTAAAATATATATTCTTTTCCATTCTGGTTTATCATTGGATATTGAATATACCTCCCTGTGCTATGCAGTAGCACACTGTTGTTTATCCATTCTCTATATAAAAGTGAGTGCCTCTTTAAATGTTTGCATCCTAGGCGATTTGCTTGCCTCACCCTAGTCCCAGTCTTGGAAGTCACTGCTTACAGTATGCTGCCATAAAGCAAAAAGAGGGGTAAAGGTGGGGAAATAACAAGCAAGGTCACCCTCGCACCCTTCATGATCTATGCAACAGCCTTGTAGACTCATGGCAACCTGAAGACTCCCTACTCTGTTAGATCTATATGTTTCTCTGATGGTAACAGATGATGATGCAAAGAAGAGTTTAAACCTCTGTTATTGAACAACAAATATGTTTTGAGCAAATACTATAGGTCGGGAAATTGACCAAAAAAAAAAAAAAAAAATCCTAGAAAGGTAGCCATTACCTGTGGTAATGTGCTCTTGTCGAAGCCCCAGCAGCTCTGTTAGAATTTGCACACATTGATCCGTGTAGGTCCTGGCGATGCTACCTACAGAGGAAGGGAAAGCAGAAAAATGTGTTAAGTCAGATACTAGCACCTCATTCTAAAATAATTTCCCACCAGCCAAAGAAAGACCAAGAGGACCAGAAATATCTAAGAAAAAGAAAAAGAAAATCACCCCTTGCTTGATGAAATAAGAATCTAAGTTTACTATAAAGGGAACTTTGGTAAAATGAATTTCCCATTGAACAAGGTTGAAAACTTTTAGTCACAAAGGTATTTATGTGGCAACCAGTTTGTTGCAGCACACCTGTACAGGAATATTCCTGCTGGGAACACTGTGCAACAGCCTCCAGACTGCAGGCTTTCTACTCCCCTCTTTGTGCCCTCTTCTCTGCCTCTAAAAATAACCATACTTTATTCTACATCCGAGGGTTCCTTCTCCTCCTCTACTTGAAGTCCTCCAAAACTTAGCTCCCCAGCTGCTTGCATTTGACTCACTCTAGCCCTTTAAATTCCAGACAGAGTAGCATGAAAAGGTCTGTAAGTCTTATGTTTTACTCTGTGCTGGTCCACTCATCATAATGCGTAGCCAGGAGCAGAAGCTTGATAAAAGATTGCTAAATTTTCAAAGGACTTTGAGTCAGGAAGGCTGGGTTCCAGTCCCAGTTCAGGAACTATATGACCTTTGGGCAATTTAAGAAACTTTTTGTGCCTGAGTTTCTTCATCTTTGAAACGAAGTTAATAATAACACTTGTCCACTCTTCTTGACTGCCTCACAAGGCTGTGGGAAGATGATATACAGAAAAGCATTTTGAATAACAGACGACAAAAGGCAATATAAATTGTGTTACAGTTTGCATCACCTATAGTCTATATCCTAGAAGATATGGAAACACCAGTGTTGACCAAAAAAACCTTTCTCCCCACCTTGTTTGTAGTCACTGACCTAACTGTTTGGTGCAAGATACTTTGCCTCTGAAGCAAGATTCACTCCCTTTCCTCTCTGTGGTTCCACAGCTTTCTAGCTGGTTGGTCTAGGCTCTCACAAAGGAAAAGCAACAGATACCTACCTATGGCAAAGATGGCAGCCTGCGCAAAGTCGGCAGACACATCAGTGCAGTACCCGCGAAGCTCCTCCAGCACCTGCTGCACGTTCTCGTCGTTCACCAGCTCACACAGCACCTCCACCTTCTGGAGCTTGATGTAGTGGGGCTCCGAGTAGGAGCAAAAAAACTTTTTGTAGTGGCTGCTAAAGTGACCCGGCAAACTGTGCAGGACCTGGCGCACATGGCAGAGGGCAGCAAAACAGAGCTCGCGGCTCTCTGAAGAACAGGCAGCCAGCAAAGTTCCCTTGACTTGCATGAGCACGTCAGTTTGCACATGGGGGAAGTTTTTTGCCAAGATCAGAAAGAGTTTGGTGGCTCCCATCACCACACCTGGGCTACTGCTCTTGAGAAAACTGTCCAACAGGTTGAGAATGTCAAACAGCTCCTCCTCACTGCGGGGTTGGTAGCGTAGCAGAAAGTTCAATACTTCAGCCTGGCCCCACTGGTCCAGTTTTGACATTCTATCCAAAAAAGAAAACAAAAGTGCTATCCTAGCAACAAAATTAGGACCACCTCCATGCTACTGCCATGTCACCAGTCATCTGTTCATCACAACAAGGGGAGAATTCTTGAAAATAGGTTGTGCCATAATCAAATTATTCTTCTGATGTACGAAAGTTTACACAAAATAAGGCTTTAAATTCCAAGATGAGTTTACGGTACAAATGCACACTCATCGAAGGCCAAAGACATGATCACCATATCCTAGATCCAGATTCTCTACATTTTAAGATAGTATGAATGGCTTAGTTTGGAGGACATAACGACTGCAGAGGACAGAACCCTGAAGGATCCTTCTGCCATCTCTCTATATCACCAAAAGAAACTAAGACAAATGAAAAAAAAATTATCTCAATGAAACATGAGGAAGTTAATAGTTACAGTTAACTTTCTTAACTACTCTACAGAAGTTGTTCAAGACCTCTCCTTCATTCAATACATCAACAAGATCCCATTAGGATGTAGATTTGATCATGATAAAAGAGCACAGAGGCATCCAAACCGATTTAAGAGATGGTGGGCGATGGGCTTATTGATGACAACACCTCCTTCCTGTTTCAAAATTTCCTCCAGAGACCTCAGGCAGTTCACAACCACAATTGGATCCTGGTCACGCAGCAAACTATATAATTCGTTTACCAGGGCACCATCTATAAAACGGAACAAAGATCTCACATAAAGAAAAGTTTCAGAGTCAAGGTGATAGAGCCAGAATAACAGTTCCAGGCAGACAAAGCTGAACTTCTCTGCCACAAAAATAACAAAGGCAGTAACAAAGTGCAAGGCCAAAACAATGGTCATTTCCAGACTGTTCTAAGCAGCTAAGGCACAGGATCTCACGTGGGCCCCAAAGAAAGGACTTCTCTAATCTCAGAAAATACCAAGCCCTGCGTCCTACTTAAAAGAGACATACAGGGCTTCCCTGGTGGCGCAGTGGTTGAGAGTCCGCCTGCCGATGCAGGGGACACGGGTTCGTGCCCCGGCCCGGGAAGATCTCACATGCCGCGGAGTGGCTGGGCCCGTGAGCCATGGCCGCTGAGCCTGCGCGTCCGGAGCCTGTGCTCCGCCACAGGAGAGGCCACAACAGTGAGAGGCCCGTGTACCGCAAAAAAAAAAAAAAAAAAAAAAAAAAGCGACAT